>NC_053039.3:463035156-473035156 GCF_002575655.3 Aegilops tauschii subsp. strangulata | reverse complement strand
TTGGGTTCTGCAGACTCAAGGGTCATCTTTATTTTAACCCCCCCCGGGCCAGTGCTCCTCTGAGTGTTGGTCCAAACTAGAGCACCGTGCGGGACCATCCCTTGGCAACTTGGGTTACATCGGTACCTGTACGCTTAGCTTATCCGGTGTGCCCTGAGAACAAGATATGTGCAGCTCCTATTAGGATTTGTCGGCACAGCGGGTGGTCTTGCTGGTCTTGTTTTACCATTGTCGAAATGTCTTGTAAACCGGCATTCCGAGACAGATCGGGTCTTCCCGGGAGAAGGAATATCCTTCGTTGACCATGAGAGCTTATAATGGGCTAAGTTGGGACACCCCTGCAGGGTATTATCTTTCGAAAACCGTGCCCACGGTTATGAGGCAGATGGGAATTTGTTAATGTCCGGTTGTAGAGAACTTGACACTCGACTTAATTAAAATGCATCAACCGTGTGTGTAGCCGTGATGGTCTCTTTTCGGCGGAGTCCGGGAAGTGAACACGGCTTTTGGGTTATGTTTGACGTAAGTAGGAGTTCAGGATCACTTCTTGATCATTACTAGTTGACGAACGTTCCGTTGCTCCTCTTCTCGCTCTTATTTGCGTATGTTAGCCACCATATATGCTTAGTGCTTGCTGCAGCTCCACCTCACTACCTTCTCCTACCCATAAGCTTAAATAGTCTTGATCTCGCGGGTGTGAGATTGCTGAGTCCTCGTGACTCACAGATTCTACCAAAACAGTTGCAGGTGCCGAGGATACTAGTGCAGACGACGCAACCGAGCTCAAGTGGGAGTTCGACGAGGACCTTGGTCGTTACTATGTTTCGTTTCCTGTTGATCAGTAGTGGAGCCCAGTTGGGACGATCAGGGATCTAGCATTTGGGGTTGTCTTCTTTTCTTTTGGTTCCGTAGTCGGACCTATGTGTGTACTCTGATTGATGTATGATTTATTTATGTTTTGTGTGAAGTGGCGATTGTAAGCCAACTCTTTATCCCATTCTTGTTCATTACATGGGATTGTGTGAAGATGACCCTTCTTGTGACAAAACCACAATGCGGTTATGCCTCTAAGTCGTGCCTCGACACGTGGGAGATATAGCCGCATCGTGGGTGTTACACGGAGCGCCTACTAAGACCACGTTGTCCACTGCTAGAGATGGACGTTTCTCATCCACGGCGACGGACCAATAGCCTTTCATCGCGTCCTCTCGCTTCATCGGCACCGTCGTCCTCTTTGCCGAGGCCGCTCACACGACCTTCTCTTCCACCGCAACGGGACTTATCCCCCGATGCACCCGTCTACCATCGCAGATCTGCTTCAACGCCACCGACAGCCATCGCACCCCCGATGCCTACACGGTGCCGCAAGAGAGGTGGTACTTCATATCTCCTCAACTTTTTGATCTCAACCAGAAAATAGATCTTAACTTGGTTACTCTACTTTCTTTTCAGCTCTTAGAATTTAGTTCTTAGTTCGAAGCAAACAATGGATGCTAAATATCATTTCTCTGGTTTGCAGCTTCAAATCTGCCATGGCACAGCCATAATACGGTTTAATTGATCATGCTTAGGGTTTAATTGATCATGTTGGTTCCGTGGTGGTTTCTTTAATAGAAATCGGAGGGGAAACCCTCTTTTGCTAAAAAATATGCTTAGAGTTTCCCCCTTTTATGATCACTATACGATCAGAATACGTGCTTCGTTTCATAATAACACTGCTCCACCCATCAAGCTAAACAAGCTTAGTTGTTCAAATACGAATATGATATTATTAAAACAGAGTTGTTTAATTGGTCAGCTAAATGTTCCTAAATTAGTTTCGAAAATGCATGTTCGCCGCTCGGGTGTGTATCTCTACAGGGTGCCCACGGTGGGCCGGCCCACCCTGGGATTTTGGGTCGTCCCAGGCCCCGATTCCCCTCTGTTCTGCTGCGCGCTTCCGATCTCTACTCGCCCCCAGCCGCCTGCCTCGTCGGCTACTTGCCGTCCCTGGACGACATGACTCTAGGAGGAGACGCCGGACTAACAGGAGGCCAGGAGCTGCTCGCCCAACAGCGTCACCGCTGCCCGGGCACGCCGCCGTGCCTACCTTCCCAGTCCGTTCAGGGCTCAGGCGTGCAGCACCCACCAAGCCAACCCGATTTATCCTGAGATACGTCCTCAACACTCAGCAGCCACTCCTCATCACCCATTTTCTAATTGATTAATTACTCATTAGGCAGGACTGTCATTAGGGTTTGTTGTGTGCTCAGTGCTACCTACACTTAATGGTTCAGATGTATTTCGGTAATCTTTAGTACCTCTAAAGTTCACAGGGTTTTCAAAATTCTGGCCCTCGGAACAGGAACTAGTCATTTTGGATTGTTGGTCGTAGTGACGTTGACCCAGATTACTACTGTAAGCCAGGTTTGTTGACAATTTTACTTGTCTTTCTTACTCATTCGATATAATATCCAATTATTCACGTCAATTAGTTGCAAACAATAAGTGCTAGACAAACTTCTTCATTCAGATTTTGGACGGTCTCTTACTGCAGTTACAATTCTGCATACTTGTCCTAGTAAGCTCACAAGTAAATGATTGATTCACTACATCTATGCTTGCCTTGTCATATTTGTTGTCAATATTCTTTTAGGGTGGACCACCCTGTTTCTAAATACTGGAACCGTAGACATGAGTGAATAGTATTTCTCTATGTGATCTCTTCCATCATGTGTGGGTAACGAACACTGCATTGTATAGAAAGAAAGTGTCATTTCCAGCTTTTACATAGGTTTGATCTTTTACATGGAATACAATCTGCCTACTTGCTTTGTGTCGCACTACCAACACTCCATCCTTGAAGCTAAACATTACGCCACTCATAATTGCTTAGTTTATTTGTTCAAATACGAATTTCATATGATTCTAATGTTCCTACTTCAGTTTTGAAATGTGTGCCTGCCTGTTATAGAGACATAAGGGGTTTGTATTTCTGTGTGTGGTCTGGTCAGCACGGTTGGGGAGGTGAACTTTGCATATGTAGGGGTTTATAGGGAGACACTCTCCGAGTCGAATCCGCAATGCATTCCATAGATAATCTGACTACTTTTTATGTTTTCATGAATCTCAGATTCTGAACAACATCATAATGATTATGAGCTTGCGCGCATGAAAAGAATAAAACAGAACAATGCCATGGCTGTCAAACTTGGCATTAAGGGACTGAAATCAAGTCTGGATGCAATGCAATGCAAACGCTCTCCACCTACAGATTCATGCTCAGAATATGATCCTAACAGTGATTCTGAGCTAGAGGGAGACCTAAGTCAATGTAGCTCCCTAGTGGAGGAGTCAGAGGAAGATGCCCTATCTTATTCACCCATCAAGGTACTTGCTCTAACTTTCCAATGTTACATTGCTCGCACATATCTTGCAACTGATGCTTTGCATTGCTTCTACTTTGTTGAACTGCCATTAGCTTAGTTTACACATCGTGTATGTGAATACGCCCTGCCTATCCATTTTCAGTACATATTCCATCTGTCATCATACCATATTTATCCATTCAAATGCTGTTCTTGTGTATCAGACGTTCAAAAGGAAGAGCGCGATTGCTGATCGTGGAGGAGCACAAGCAAAGTATTTGGAAAGGTAGTGGCACCTGATAAATCAAATAGCCCATTAGGTGTAGTTGCAATATCACCTGACCCACAAAATACCCCAACTCTATCAGGCTCTAGCCCTACTACACTGGTCATTTCTGATGCCCCAACTCAGCAGACCCCAACTGCAGCAAACAGTATGATTATGCCAGTTGACATAACACCAGCTGTACGACGCAAAACCCCCATTCCAGCAAAGAGTACACCAAATCCAGTTGCCAAATCCCTTTTCAAACCAGAGAGAGCCCCAATTGCAGCAAATAGGACCCCTGTTCCATTTCTTCCCAGTTTAGAAGACGAAGCTTATGTTGTTGTCAGGAACTTTGTGCGCATCTTTCCTTCATGGAAAGATTATACCGCAGACACAGAACAATTTCCAGTCTTCCTCCGCAACTTACGCGTAAGTAATGTACTAATGTTATTCATGGTCATTACTGCATATGTTTCTGCTGACAGAAGACACAAGATTTCATTCTTTTAAATAGGCGAGGAGCAAACTGGATTGTGATGACGAGCAAGGGTTGGTTGCGCTTTTCAAGCACTCGTGGATGAAGTATCGTTTCTACCTGAGGCAAGCACACTTCGATGGCAAGCCTCTGAACGAAATTTCTGTAAAGTCTCCGGTGCTACATTTATCCGACGGTGACTGGAATAATCTTGTTACACATTGGTCTCGGCTGCAGCGTAAGGTACTGTCTATGATATCACATCACAATTTGAACTACATTTCTGCATTTGCCTTAATGTCTCACTTGTACGAAAACTGTTAGCAGAAGAACATTCGTTCTCAAGGGACCACAGAATCTCGCAACTATACTGCACACTGCATTGCTCTTGTGAGTACCTCTTGCCCTGTATGACCATACTTACTTTCATAGCTGTTTGATTATGTAGCATCACTGCACATGTTAGCCTCGTAATCGTCCATTTGGTGGACATTATAAGATCCGTGTGGACTCTTACATAAATTTAGAATCAACCCAATGCTTTTGAAGAGGTTTAGCTCTGCAGCCCTCTTGTAAGGACTGAACGTGGTCTATCACTGTACTTACATTAACAGCTACTCCCTCCGTCCCATAATATAAGAACGTTTTGTACAGTACACCAGTGTTCAAAACACTCTTGTATTATGGGAAGAGGGATTGGTTCATTTTGTAGCATTCTGCATCTTACCTCCCTCGCCCACCATTTACTAAAAAAGATCAGATCTATATTTAATCTTACCAACAAGTAGAATACACAGACAATGCCAGTGCAGAAGTGTAGCCCATTGCTCTTGTCAGTACATTTTGTCCTGTAACGCTTGTACTTCCAGGGATTGGTAGTTGATTATGTAGCATCAATCTGCATCTTATCTTCATTATCCTCTATCCCTTCCAGTATTATCATATCTATAATTACTCTCTACAAAATGTAGAGTACAGGCAATGCTTATGAAGAATATTCTGTGATGAAATTCTTGAGTTATCCTTCCCTTGACATGGAGAAGGGCATTATAAAGCCGGTGTTAACTGTTAATGTAAGTCAGTCCTTTTAAAGCCTTTATCCCCAACTGCTGTTTAATTTGCTCATACTCCCTATCATTTACTGCTGTTTAGTTTGCTGTTTCTACCAAAATGCATGTTCGTAAGAACAGTAAGTTCTAAGTTTTACTTGTAAAACCAAATTCCTTATTCATACCATGCACATTACTTAATACTCCCTATATGTATGCTTGTTTTTGTGGATCTATAATCCAGTGTGTGGTGAAGCAGCCCACGTTTGCACCTTGTCATCTCCTGTTTTATCTTACTGATGTGGCTGATGATATGAACAACATGCCATGCACATTATCCAAAATAGATACAATGATTTTCTTTGCCCTTCATCTATGCTTGTTATGTTGACATAGTAATCCAGTAGTGTGGTGAAGCTCCCCGCATTATGAACAATGCCAAATTATGCTATTGATATTTTGAACTTACTCTCTATTTCCTAATTTGAAATTGGATAGAATTGACAGAACAGTTATCATCTTTGTTTATACACGTGCAAAACCTTTCATCTCTCTGCTTTGTTTCAGGGTGATATGCCTGATGGCATGCACAAGTCTGTTGAAGGCTGTGAGAGAAACCCAACATATATTGCAGCAAAGAAGGCAAAACATCTTGTAGATAGCGAGACAAACCCAAAGTCTTGTCTTGATGCAGTGTTCAAGTTACTTGAGACTAACAGTCAGACAAGCTCACAGAATTCGTTGTCTGAATCAGTTCGACTTCTTCAGTCCCAAGTTCTAGCAGAAAGGCATTCTGCAACTCAACTTCGACTTGAAGTCCTATCTCTAAGAAAGATTGTGGAGAACACCAATGAGAACCTCATCGCTAAACAGCTACACCTGGAAGCTATGACCGACATGCTAGGCCATTCTCACAGCCTTGCTCAGTAGCTTGCGCAGCAGTTCCCCCGCAAGGCTAACCTTTCTTGAACTGTCTTGGAAGTGGTCTCGGTTCAGTATTATTTTGTTACGCTCCAATGGTGCCCAGTTTTTGTAATCTGCTTCTTCGTTGCACTTTATGATCACTGGTGGCGAACTTCGATGCCTAGTGGATGTAATATACCTTAAATCCTTTATTGTGTAGTGTAGGTTTATTCTTAGTTACTATGCCATAATTTCTTTATTGTATAGAGTAGGTTTGTTCTTAATTCCTACTAGTTACTGCCATCATTCGCTATCTGAAAAAAATCAGATGTAGTCGATCGGACCGAAACATTCGACTCTAACGGGCCAGGTTTTTAGTGGGCCACAATTGGGCCGGCCCGCCTCTTTCTTGGGCCCGAATGATTGGGGCCTTCACACATTGCGCCAGGCCCAAACTTACACCGGCCTATATTTTAGTTGGGCCTTTTGTCGACCCAGCGCTTAGTTTGGCCAAGGAAGCGTTGGGCCATTAACAGGCTGAATATTGTACTGGCCTGTTACAGCCGAGGAAACCACAGGCCTTTAGCAGGCTAAAATGCATGTTGGGCCTCAATTTTCACTAGTCGTCGACGGGCCTTCAGCAGGCCGAAATGTAGACCGGGCCATTTTGGGCCCAGTTAGCTCACGGGCCATTACCAGGCCGAAACATATCTCGGGCCTTAGTTGGCCCACTGATATCATGGGCCTTTAAGAGGCCGAAAGCTTAGCACAGGCATCAACGGGCCGAATTACGCGACAGGCCTTTAACAGGCCCAAAGTCACGTTGGGCTTAACTGTTGCCACCTTTAGCACGGGCCGTTAGTGGGCCCGATGTCCCGTCGGACCATATATGGCCCATGGGCAGCACGGGCCATTCCCAGGACAAAAGTCACACCGGGCTGAAATGGGCCCATGTCTACATCAGGCCTCTAACAGGCCGAAAGTCACTGGGCTGTAGGTTGGCCCAAATATTCGGCGAACAATTAACGGGCCAGATCTGGCTTCGGGCCACAAAAGGGCCCAAATATTGGGCGAACAATTAACAGGCCAGATCTGGCTTCGGGCCGTAAATGGGCCCAAATATTGGGCGAACAATTAACGGGCCAGATCTGGCTTCGGGCCATAAATGGGCCTTTATTAAGCAGGCCGTTATTGGGCTCGCCCACTAGTACCTGATTAAGTTTTACGGGCCTTTGACTGGGCCGACCTTTTTAACCTATATGGGCTTCTGTTGGGCCCAGCCACGTGTCGACGTATCATAGGCATGTCTCCTCCAATGGACGGGCGACATCTGGCCTACTGACGAGCTGACAGGTGTTCCCTTCGGCCAATTAGAATTTTACACGTCGAAATTTCCCATTGGTCAGGGCTGTGAACGGGTTGTCGGATCCAAAATCCGACCCAATAGCATAACGGCGTTCCGTTACGGTGGATGCCACGTGTCGGTCACCCTTGACGAAAGCACTTCTGTGACGCGCGATTTATTGTCATGGATGGACACTTCCGTGATGATAATTTTGGTAATGTCATGGAACACTTCTACGACAGCACAGGTATGACTATCTTGATTCTGTCATAAATTTGTCATGGATGTACATGCATGACAAAAAACGCGACCTACTGTGACAAACACGTATCATCACGGAAGTGTATTTTTTTTGTAGTGAGGTGTCTCCGAAGGTACTTGTTGAGTTGGCGTATTTCGAGATTAGGATTTGTCACTCCGATTGTCGAAGAGGTATCTCTGGGCCCTCTCGGTAATGCACATCACCATAAGCCTTGCAAGCATTGTTACTAATGAGTTAGTTGCGAGATGATGTATTACGGAACGAGTAAAGAGACTTGTCGGTAATGAGATTGAACTAGGTATTGAGATACCGACGATCGAATCTCGGGCAAGTAACATACCGATGACAAAGGGAACAATGTATGTTGTTATGCGGTTTGACCGATAAAGATCCTCGTAGAATATGTGGGAGCCAATATGATCATCCAGGTTCCGCTATTGGTTATTGACCCGAGACGTGTCTTGGTCATGTCTACATAGTTGTCGAAACCGTAGGGTCCGCACGCTTAAAGTTTGGTGACGATCGGTATTATGAGTTTTTGTGTTTTGATGTACTGAAGGTAGTTCGGAGTCCCGGATATGATCACGGACATGACGAGGAGTCTCGCAATGGTCTAGACATAAAGATCGATATATTGGACGGCTATATTCGGACACCGGAAGTGTTCCGGGTGGTTCGGAGAAAACCGGAGTGCCGGGGGGTTACCGGAACCCCCCGGGGAGTTAATTGGGCCTCATGGGCCTTAGTGGGAGAAGAGGAGGGGCGGCCAAGGCAGCCACGCGCCCCCTCCCCCTCTAGTCCGAATTGGACAAGGAGGGGGGGCGCCCCCCTTTTCCTTCTCCTCCTCTCTCCCTTCCTTCCCTCTCCTACTCCAACAAGAAAAGGAGGAGTCCTACTCCCGGTGGGAGTAGGACTCCCCCCTTGGTGCGCCCTCCTCCTGGCCGGCCGCCTCCCCCTTGCTCCTTTATATACGTGGGCAGGGGGGCACCCCAAGACACACAAGTTGATCTGTTGATCTCTCCCAGCCGTGTGCGGTGCCTCCCTCCACCATATTCCACCTCGTTAATATCGTAGTGGTGCTTAGGCGAAGCCCTGCGTCGGTAACATTATCAACACCGTCATCACGCCGTCGTGCTGACGGAACTCTCCCGCAAAGCTCTGCTGGATCGGAGGTGTCGTACGTTTGGTACTTGGATCGGTCGGATCGTGAAGACGTACGACTACATCAACCGCGTTGTCATAAACACTTCCGCTTTGAGTCTACGAGGGTACGTGGACACACTCTCCCCTCTCGTTGCTATGCATCACCATGATCTTGCGTGTGCGTAGGAATTTTTTTGAAATTACTACATTCCCCAACAGTGGCATCCGAGCCAGGTTTATGCATAGATGTTATATGCACGACTAGAACACAAGTGAGTTGTGGGCGATACAAGTCATACTGCTTACCCGCTTCTCATACTTTGGTTCGGCGGTATTGTTGGATGAAGCGGCCCGGACCGACATTACGCATACGCTTACGCGAGACTGGTTCTACCGACGTGCTTTGCACACAGGTGGCAGGCGGGTGTCTGTTTCTCCAACTTTAGTTGAACCGAGTGTTACTACGCCCGGTCCTTGAGAAGGTTAAAACAACACTAACTTGATGAACTATCATTGTGGTTTTGATGCGTAGGTAAGAACGGTTCTTGCTCAGCCCGTAGCAGCCACGTAAAACTTGCAACAACAAAGTAGAGGACGTCTAACTTGTTTTTGCAGGGCATGTTGTGATGTGATATGGTCAAGGCATGATGCTATATTTTATTGTATGAGATGATCATGTTTTGTAACCGAGTTATTGGCAACTGGCAGGAGCCATATGGTTGTCCCTTTATTGTATGCAATGCAATCGCCCTGTAATTGCTTTACTTTATCACTAAGAGGTAGCGATAGTCGTAGAAGCAATAGTTGGCGAGACGACAACGATGCTAGGATGGAGATCAAGGTGTCGCGCCGGTGACGATGGTGATCATGATGGTACTTCGGAGATGGAGATCACAAGCACAAGATGATGATGGCCATATCATATCACTTATATTGATTGCATTTGATGTTTATCCTTTATGCATCTTATTTTGCTTTGATTGACGGTAGCATTATAAGATGATCTCCCACTAAATTTCAAGATAAAAGTGTTCTCCCTGAGTATGCACCGTTGCCAAAGTTCGTCGTGCCGAGACACCACATGATGATCGGGTGTGATAAGCTCTACGTTCATCTACAATGGGTGCAAGCCAGTTTTGCACACGCAGAATACTCGGGTTAAACTTGACGAGCCTAGCATATGCAGATATGGACTCGGAACACTAAGACCGAAAGGTCGAGCATGAATCATATAGTAGATATGATCAACATAGTGATGTTCACCATTGAAAACTTCTCCATCTCACATGATGATGGGACATGGTTTAGTTGATTTGGATCACGTGATCACTTAGATGATTAGAGGGATGCCTATCTAAGTGGGAGTTCTTAAGTAATATGATTAATTGAACTTAAATTTATCATGAACTTAGTACCTGATAGTATTTTGCTTGTCTATGTTATTGTAGATAGATGACCCGTGTTGTTGTTCCGTTGAATTTTAATGTGTTCCTTGAGAAAGCAAAGTTGAAAGATGATGGTAGCAATTACACGGACTGGGTCCGTAACTTGAGGATTATCCTCATCGCTGCACAGAAGAATTACGTCCTGGAAGCACTGCTGGGTGCCAGGCCTGCTGCAGATGCAACTGACGACGTTAAGAACGTCTGGCAGAGCAAAGCTAATGACTACTCGATAGTTCTGTGTGCCATGCTTTACGGCTTAGAACCGGGACTTCAACGACATTTTCAACGTCATGGAGCATATGAGATGTTCCAGGAGATGAAGTTAATATTTCAAGCAAATGCCCGGATTGAGAGATATGAAGTCTCCAATAAGTTCTATGGCTGCAAGATGCAGGAGAATAGTTCTGTCAGTGAACATATACTCAAAATGTCTGGGTATAACAATCACTTGATTCAACTAGGAGTTAATCTTCCGGATGATAGTGTCATTGACAGAATTCTTCAATCACTGCCACCAAGCTACAAGAGCTTCGTGATGAACTTGTTGGGGAACGTAGTAATTTCAAAAAAATTCCTACGCACACGCAAGATCATGGTGATGCATAGCAACGAGAGGGGAGAGTGTTGTCCACGTACCCTCGTAGACCAAAAGCGGAAGCGTTAGCACAACGCGGTTGATGTAGTCGTACGTCTTCACGATCCGACCGATCAAGTACCGAACGCACGGCACCTCCGAGTTCAGCACACGTTCAGCCCGATGACGTCCCTCGAACTCCAATCCAGCCGAGTGTTGAGGGAGAGTTTCGTCAGCACGACGGCGTGGTGGCGATGATGATGTTCTACCGACGCAGGGCTTCGCCTAAGCACCGCTACAGTATTATCGAGGTGGACTATGGTGGAGGGGGGAACCGCACACGGCTAAAAGATCAAACGATCAATTGTTGTGTCTAGGGTGCCCCCTGCCCCCGTATATAAAGGAGCAAGGGGGGAGGTGCGGCCAGCCAGGAGGAGGCGCGCCAGGAGGAGTGCTACTCCCACCGGGAGTAGGACTCCCTCCCTTTTCCTAGTTGGATTAGGATTGGAGGGGAAAGAGGAGGGAGAGAGGAAGGAAAGGGGGGGCGCCGCCCCCCTCTCCTTATCCTATTCGTACTAGGGGGGAGGGGCGCGCGGCCCTACCCTGGCCGCCTCTCCTCTTCTCCACAAAGGCCCACTATGGTCCATTAAGCCCCTCGGTACTCCGGTAAAATCCCGATTTCACCCGGAACACTTCCGATATCCAAATATAGGCTTCCAATATATCAATCTTCATGTCTCGACCATTTTGAGACTCCTCGTCATGTCCATGATCACATCCGGGACTCCGAACAACCTTCGGTACATCAAAACATATAAACTCATAATGTAACTGTCATCGAAACGTTAAGCGTGCGGACCCTACGGGTTCGAGAACTATGTAGACATGACCGAGACACGTCTCTGGTAAATAACCAATAGCGGAACCAGGATGCTCATATTGGCTCCCACATATTCTACGAAGATCTTTATCGGTCAGCCGCATAACAACATACGTTGTTCCCTTTGTCATCGGTATGTTACTTGCCCAAGATTCGATCGTCGGTATCTCAATACCTAGTTCAATCTCGTTACCGGCAAGTCTCTTTACTCGTTCCATAATACATCATCCCACAACTAACTCATTAGTTGCAATGCTTGCAAGGCTTAAGTGATGTGCATTACCGAGAGGGCCTAGAGATACCTCTCCGACAATCGGAGTGACAAATCCTAATCTCGAAATACGCCAACCCAACAAGTACCTTTGGAGACACCTGTAGAGCACCTTTATAATCACCCAGTTACGTTGTGATGTTTGGTAGCACACAAAGTGTTCCTCCGGTAAACGGGAGTTGCATAATCTAGTAGTCATAGGAACATGTATAAGTCATGAAGAAAGCAATAACAACATACTAAACGATCGAGTGCTAAGCTAACGGAATGGGTCAAGTCAATCACATCATTCTCCTAATGATGTGATCCCGTTAATAAAATGACAACTCATGTCTATGGCTAGGAAACATAACCATCTTTGATCAACGAGCTAGTCAAGTAGAGGCATACTAGTGACACTCTGTTTGTCTATGTATTCACACATGTATTATGTTTCCGGTTAATACAATTCTAGAATGAATAATAAACATTTATCATGATATAAGGAAATAAATAATAACTTTATTATTGCCTCTAGGGCATATTTCTTTCAGTCTCCCACTTGCACTAGAGTCAATAATCTAGTTCACATCAACATGTGATTTAATACGAATAGTTCACATCACCATGTGATTAACACCCATAGTTCACATCGTCATGTTACCAACACCCAAAGGGTTTACTAGAGTCAATTATCTAGTTCACATCGCTATGTGATTAACACCCAAAGAGTACTAAGGTGTGATGTCACGACCGGTTTTTCAATAAAATAATTATTGAGAGACCAATCCCTTTTACGGACCAGCGAGGAAGAATTCCTTCTCACTGGTAGACAATATCTTGGTCACAGAAGAAAAATACCAGGAGTACTAAATATAATACAAGGTTGAGCAGAGACTGCCCAACAATTTATTACATGCACGCCGCTAAAACAAGACGGCGGATAGGGTGGCAAACTACTAACTCACAATAATAACGGTGGTGGAAATATCATCGCGAAGCGAGTGATATGATTCCAGAAAACTACAACTCTTCGAGCGTCGGAGTGAGGCTCGAGAAGACTTATTGCGGGTGGCGGAAGCGTATACAAAACAAGTGACCAAAATCCGGGATCGCGCAGGACTGACTGGGACTCCTCTAGGCATCGGACGCGCTATCAAACTCTTCATCCAAGAGATTGCCTTCGTCAACATCTGGCCAAATCAACAAGCCAGGTGAGTACTATGAAAGTACTCGCAAGACAGTTCGGACATAAGACATAACAAATGCAAACATGAAGCATATGAACAAGTTAACCCGTGCGTTCAGACATAGAGATAATAAATACTGGGTGCCAAGCGAGGGTCTGAATGACGCCTCGAGCGGAAACTGCAGAATATTAATACTGGTGCCAAACGAGTGTCTGAAAGACTCCTCGAGCGGAAAATGCGGAATAATAATACAGGTGCCAAACGAGTGTCTGAAAGACTCCTCGAGCGGAAAATGCGGAATAATAATGCGGGTGCCAAACGAGTGTCTGAAAGACTCCTCGAGAGGAAAATGCAGAAAAATAATGCCACAGTCGGGCGTCGAGGCGACACCACATAAAGGGCTTGCAACAGAAAATAAAGACAGTGCATGCCACAGTCGGACGTCTGTGCGACATCACATAAAGGGCTTATATTTAAAGTAAGAAACAAGTACACGCCACAGTCGGACGTCTGCGCGACGTCACATAAAGGGCTTATATCACAGCTCAATAATACAATCGTTCGGGAACATAAATTATCACAAGCATGCGACAAATATAAAGTTAGTCCATCCACAGGAATAACAATAAATCTGGATTTACTACTCGAGCTTGTTCACCGGGGTCAAGTTTTTCACACGGATAGATATGGATATAATGTTTACACTACTTGATCATGGATACAATGATTTGGAACGAATTGACTCTGCAGAGTTTGTACTTAACCACAGCCAACGGATTTCAGTAGTCACGGGGACTAGTTCCGTCTACGGTGTTTTGGAAGAAACACGTCTAACCAGTACACACCCAATTCAACCATCCGAAGCCAGGGATCACCCTCGGCAACATTCAAGAAAAACCTTGAGACGGGGAGGCTACAACCTTGCGTAGCATGGGATCAAATTTCTATACGCGCGCTCTAAGGGGGTGCCCCCCCTCTCGGTCCCAACCGGAAACACCCATGCCCCCTGACCGGATGACTAGCTTTAATCCTGGGCCAAGGTACCATCATCCCGGCCTCTCTGTTTGGTGTGTACACGGAAAGAGGTTACCAACTTACTAAACCGCATCCTGGCAATGAGACATGTGGTAGCACGGAAAGGGGAAAGAACGGTAACGTGGCTCCAACCACGTTAACGTCGGAGGAAGTTGGATGACGCAAGGCTGGTATGCTACAACAGTACCACCTTGCTGCCCTTCATGTCACCACATGATTTGGCCATCTCTCATCAGAGATCATCGCAACTTTGGAACATGCGGGAAAAGAACGATAACGTGGCTCCAACCACGTTAACGTCGGAGAAAGTCGGATGACGCAAGGCTGGTATGCTACAACAGTACCACCTTGCTGCCCTTCATGTCACCACATGATTAGGCCATCTCTCATCAGAGATCATCGCGACTTTGGAACAACCGGGTCGTTGCCTTACAAGCAACGAGGTATTTACCGACACTCATATGCCACGCACAAACTCTCACGTGAACATGTAAAACACCTGTCATATCAAATGTTCAAAACATGCTTGCCTGGTTTGGAGAAGTCGGAGTCTAGCTCGGCGAAGTTCGCGGCTCCTTCACCTCTTCCGGAACCTACGGCAATCACGAAACGGGTACTAATCTGAAAACCAACACTTGCACAGAAACTTTTCCAAATATTTTTCAAATAAATCCCATAAAAACTAGACAAAATTTGAAGATTGTCAGAAAAAGAATCACTCAAAAATTCCCTTTTATTAAAAAGTTAAAAAGGTTTCTGTCCAGGGACTTATCTGTAATGAAACAGAAAAGTTCCAGGGTTTTAACTGAGAAAACAGAAAACGCTTCGGTTGGGAATGCGTAAGCGCAAAGGAGAAAACGTATTTGCCCGAAGGCGCCAACAGAAAACGGTTCGGAGGAGAATAGAATAGAGGCTGACAGGCGGGGTCCACCTGTCAGGTTTAAAAAGCTCACCGGCGCCCGAAGACTGCGGTGGACGCCGGCGTCGAACCACGGCGAGTTAGGAGAAACGGAGGGTACCAAGAGCTTCAGCGTCTTCTTCCGCGTCGGTGGGTGGTGGACTCGTCCAACGGGGAGCACCACGTCGACGGCAACACTATCTCCGGCGGACGGCGGCTCGGGTGAGGATGGGGGACTCCGGTGGAGGGCTGCAAACTACGAATTGAGGCGCGGGTCAGAACGAGGGATGCAAGGTGAAGCTACTGGCAAGAGAATGGAGGCGGAGGAGCGCACACGGGGGCGAATCGGGCTGGATCCCGTGGCGGGTCGCGGCGGCCGGAGTCGAGGAAGGAGACCTCCTCGGGGCTCTACCAGTGGCTAGGCTTGCTCTAGGGGGAGTGCAGGGATGGTGGGTGCTCGAGTTGAAGCTCGGGGCCTCTATTTATAGGCAGATCGACGGGGTGGCCGTGAACGGAGAATCTCCGGCAAGCGATTACGGCGGAGCAGTGGATTGGCAGGAGGTTTGAGTGGCCAGGCAGCATCAGTGGAGGTTACTGGGGTCGTTTCACAGCTAAACGGGGTCGGTCTTGGCATAATGGCGTCGGTCCACGGTGAGGTGACCGCATGGGCTCAACGGCGGCAGAGAGCGCGCTCCGTGCCCTGCGGTTCACGACGAGAGCGGCAGCGCGTTCGGGGGAGTGGAAGGCCACGCGGCGAGCTCCGGTGGTTTGGGCGGCGCTGGGTGGCGTCGTCGGCGCCGTGTCTCCCGCTGGCGTCCGCAAAGCCGCCGCCGGCGTCGGTCATGGGGCGGCGCACCTTCTGCTGCTCGTCGCCGACGCCCGCAAGGCGCCAGGCGTTCGTGCGGTGCAGGAATAAGAGGGCGGGGACGAGGAGCAAGGCGACGCGGTGGTACTGGCGAGATCGATGTCCTTCTCTGAAGAAAACGACAGCAAGCCACTTACTGAATCTCTAAATTTTTCTGAACTTGATACAGACAGTGCACTGCAGGTGTTCGACAGGAGGATTTTGCAGTGAGATAAATTTTTCTGGAGCTGAAACTTGGTGAGATGACCACTCAATGCACCCAGAGGCTGCCTGATTTTACTTGGAATTTTTGGAGAAGGTTTTGAATGAATTTCACCAAATTTGGCAAATCTGGTCCAAACTTGCAGCAGGTGTAGTTTGAAAATTTTGAACTGAAGACCAGTGGATCTTCATGGTTCTAGGTTGAGGGTTCAAAGGACTAGGAGGGGAAAAAGGTTTGGGGGCAAAAATCAAGACAGAAAGTGGAGTTCCTTTGCAAATCTCCAAGTGCTAGGAAAGAAGGCAGAAATTTATTTGAATAGAATATAAATGGAAATAATCACATGGGGAGGTTCAATTTGCTGGATTTGATGCAAATCATGATCCAAAGGTGAGGAAAGGGTTAGGAGAGGGGATTTGCACTAAGGCCATGGCAAGAAGGAATTGTTGAAAGTGGCAAAGGATTTTCCAAAAGCCATAGTGCAAATTTCAAGGAGATTTTCAAAAGTCATTTCCCAAGTGAAAATATTTTGTCTTGAGTCCAAGTGAAAAGCAAGAACCTCCAAGACCAAAGACAGATCTTGGTTGAATCCAAATAAAACTTTTGCCATAAAGAAAAATATTTGAGAGTGAGGGTTCTCTTGAAGAAAAATTTAAATTACTCCCCTCAAGTCAAATAAAAATCTTTAAAAAAAATCCAAATAAAAACTTGGGTGTCACAACACCTACCCCCTTAGGAAAAATCTCGTCCTCGAGATTTCTGCTGATCCTCAAATAGGTATGGATGTTCTGCCCGAAGGAAATCTTCCCTTTCCCATGTAGCTTCATCCTCAGTGTGGTTGCTCCACTGAACCCTGAAAAACTTTGTCATTTTCTGACGGGTCCTCCGTTCAGACTCTTCTAAAATCTTTACTGGCCTTTCTCTGTAGGTGAGATCTGGTTGCATATCAATGTCCTCATGAGGTACATGCTTTTCTGGGTTGCTCACACATTTTCTTAACTGTGAGACGTGGAACACGTCATGGACGTCTGACAGCTCCTTGGGGAGGTCTAGTTGGTAGGCTACCGTGCCTCTTCGTGCCTTTACACAAAATGGTCCAATAAATCTTGGGGCTAGCTTCCCCTTAATTTTGAACCGTTGTAGACCCCTCATAGGAGATACTCGGAGGTATACGGAATCACCGGGTTCAAAGCTGACCTCACGGTGCTTCTGATCATAGTAGCTCTTTTGGCGGCTCTGTGCTGTCTTGAGTCTGTCCCGGATTTGTTTAACTTTCTCCTCGGCCTCTTTAAGCATGTCTGGGCCGAAGATACGGCTGTCACCTGTTTCTGACCAATTCAGTGGGGTACGACACCTCCGTCCGTACAATGCTTCAAAGGGTGCCATTTGCAAGCTGGCTTGGTAACTGTTGTTGTAAGCAAATTCGGCATACGGCAAACTCTCTTCCCAACTGGATCCATAGGTGAGCACACAGGCTCTTAGCTTATCCTCTAGGATCTGGTTCACACGTTCCATCTGTCCATCAGTCTGAGGGTGGTATGCTGTACTGAAAGCTAGTTGCGTGCCCAGAGCTTGTTGTAGGTGATCCCAAAATTTGGAGACGAATTGTGTGCCTCGGTCTGATATTATAGTCTTTGGGACTCCATGCAAGCAAACTATACGGGAGAGATAAAGTTTTGCCAGTCTTTGGGTGGAGTAGGTAGTCTTCACGGGAATGAAATGAGCAACCTTGGTTAGTCGGTCTGTGATGACCCATATGGCGTCATTTCCGCGTTGTGATCGGGGTAATCCGACGATGAAATCCATTCCTATTTCATCCCACTTCCACTCCGGTATCCTGTTTGGCTGGAGTAGCCCTGCTGGCTTTTGATGCTCGGCCTTGATGCGCTGACACGAATCGCAACAAGCAATGAATGTGGCTATATCTCTTTTCATACCGTGCCACCAAAATCTTTCCTGAATGTCCTTGTACATTTTGGTTCCTCCAGGATGAATCGAGTATGGAGCGGTGTGGCTTTCTGTCAAGATCTGTTGCTTGAGTTCCTCAATGTTAGGCACGCAAAGTCTGTCTCGGTACCATAATGTTCCTTCACTGTCGGTGACGAACTCGGAAGTCTTACGAAGATTCATTTTCTTCTTTATGCCTTCGATGCTGGGATGTCCCTGTTGAGCCTTCTTAATTTGTTCCACCAGGGTGGGTTGTATCTCCAGGTTCGATACGGTGCCCTCGGAGACTAACATCATGTTGAGCCTAGCGAACTCTCGCTGAAACTCAGGCCTCAAATTTCGCTGACCGTCACTGTCCGGGCTGGGGTTTCGACTAAGGGCATCGGCCACTACATTTGCTTTCCCTGGGTGGTAGTGAATGCCAACGTCATAGTCTTTGACCAGTTCCAACCAGCGTCGTTGGCGTAAATTCAGCTCTGGCTGTGTGAAAATATATTTGAGGCTCTTATGGTCCGTATATATTTCACAGCGATTTCCCAACAGAAAGTGCCTCCACTCCTTGAGTGCATGTATGACTGCTGCTAGCTCCAAGTCATGTGTTGGGTAATTTTCCTCATGTTTTCGCAGCTGCCTGGAGGCATATGCGACAACCTTGCCATCCTGCATTAGTACGCATCCGAGTCCTTTCCGGGATGCGTCACAATACACCTCAAAGCTCTTGTGTATGTATGGCACAGTTAAGACCGGTGCGGTTGTCAGCTTCTTCTTGAGTTCTTGGAAGCTCTGCTCGCATGCTTCCGTCCATACAAATTTCTTGTCCTTCTTGAGTAACTGTGTTATAGGTTTTGCCACAGTGGAGAAACCTTCAATAAATCTTCTGTAATATCCGGCCATTCCCAGGAAACTCCGCACATCAGTAACATTGGCGGGTGGCTTCCAGTCCAGTATGGCCTTGACTTTTTCTGGGTCTACGGCCACGCCTTCTTGGTTCAGTATATGGCCCAAGAAGCCAACTTGTCTTAGCCAAAACTCGCACTTGCTAAATTTGGCGTACAACTGATGTTTCCTCAATTCTCCCAAAACAATTCTGAGGTGCTCAGCATGCTCTTCTGGTGTCCTTGAGTAAGCTAGAATGTCGTCAATGAATACCACCACAAATTTGTCCATGAATTTCATGAACACTTTGTTCATGAGGTGGACGAAATATGCGGGGGCGTTCGTTAGTCCAAAAGGCATCACTGTGAACTCGTATAACCCATATCTGGAAGTGAAAGCTGTCTTGGGGATATCTTCCGTCCGTACCTTCAATTGGTGATATCCCGATCTCAAATCAATTTTTGAGAATACCTTGGCCTGTGCGAGCTGGTCAAACAAATCATTTATTCGTGGCATCGGATATTTGTTTTTGATGGTGACCATATTGAGGGCTCGATAGTCTATGCACAGCCTCAGTGTCCCATCCTTCTTCTTGGCGAACAACACTGGCGAACCCCACGGTGAGGAGCTGGCTCGAATAAATCCTTTGTCCAACAACTCCTTTATCTGCTTCTTCAATTCCACCAATTCTGAGGGTGCCATTCTATAAGGCTTCTTATAGATGGGAGCGGTGCCAGGTGCTAGTTCAATGCTGAATTCGATCTCTCGGTCTGGTGGCATGCCTGACAGTTCTTCCGGGAATACATCAGAAAACTCGCATACCACTGGAACTTTTCTCAGTTCTGCAATGTCCATTTTGTTCAGTTTTGGTTTCTGTGATCGTGGCCTTTCTTGAGCGGAAACTCTTATAGTCTTACCATCCCTAAAATGACATCCAGTCCTTTACTTTCCAACACGATGAGATTCGCGTGGAATTGTAGTCCTTCGAACTCAATGACCACTCCTTGGCAGTAACCCTGAGCGATTTGCTTATTTCCGGGGGACTTGATGATCATAGATTTTTCCAAGGGAAGTATCGGAAAACCGTGTTGCGAAACAAAACTCTTCGAAACGAACGAATGGGAAGCTCCAGAATCAAACAAAACCGTGGCAGGTACTGTGTTGACAGGGAACGTACCGAGCACGATGTCTGGGGCATTCCGCGCTTCTTCCCTGGTCACATGGTTCAGGTGACCCTTCCTGTGGTTGTTGCTGGGGTTGAAGTTGTTGTGCTTGGGGGCTGGATTGTTTCCACCATTGTTCGGCTTGGGTGCCGAGTCTCTTGGCTTCGGGCACTGTTTAGCATAATGCCCTTATTGACCACAAGCATAGCAGGTGACCCCTGGACGGTATGTGAACTCCTTGTCCCTGGCATGAAACTGTCCGACGGGCCTTGGCTCAGTAGTCGTGGATTTCCTTGCGTCTGTCCTTGGGACCTCAGTCTTGCCTCGGTTGCTGCGGGCAAGAGTCGTCTTGTCCCTCTTCCGCTTACGGATATCTTCCAGACTACGGCGCTCATTCTCCAAGGTGATGGCCTTGTCCACCAGCGTCTTAAAATCCGGAAAGGTGTGCACAATCAGTTGGCATCTCAGTGCTGGTGCCAGGCCGTCCAGGAATTTTTCCATCTTCTTGCTTTCTGTCATGTGCTCGTCGTAGGCATAATGAGACAGCTGGGTGAACTGACCGTTGTATTCTGTGACTGACATGCCTCTCTGCTTCAGGTCATCGAACTCTCTCTTCTTGATCTTTAGGATGCTCCTGGGGATGTGTGCCCCACGGAAGCCTTCCTTGAACTCTTCCCAGGTGATGTTGTGTTCCCTGGGATGCATGTGTAGGAAGTTTTCCCACCATGCTGTGGCTGCTCCAGTAAGGTAGTGTGGTGCATAAAGCACCTTCTCATGATCTGAGCACTGAGCAATAATCAGTTTCCTTTCAATCTCACGAAGCCAATCATCGGCTTCCAGCGGCCTATCGGCGTGAGCAAAAGTTGAGGGGCGAGTCTTCTGTAACTCGGATAACTTGGAATGTGGTTGATAGGGTTCACGGTGGTTTCCCATATTGATGACATGGTTCATCATCTCTTGGTGCTGTTGCTGGCTTTGCTCGAAGAGACGGCATACTTGAGACAGTGCTGCTTTGCTGTCTTGTTGGCTGGACTGACCCTGAGTGAAATTGTTGCTGGTCTGTGTCCCGTAAACCTCTTCTGGCTGATTGGGCATGGAGCGAGTCCACGGGCGAGACATTTTTCTAGACTGGGGTATTATTTGCAAAACCCATGAGAAAAACTGTGTAGCACAAGAAAAATCTCGCAAAGGCAATAATCAAAAGGCTTCAAGGTTTTCAAAGAAACACAAATGATTTTTTATGGAGAAGAAGTGCTTAACATAAATCTTACATGCGAAAAGCAAACACGTGATACAGCACTCAGGATGCGCGTACACATCCTGACATGTTATTAAACTAGCGTACTACTCTGGAAGGCAGCAAACACACCAATACAAACTATCATACAGGAATAAACAGCACATCATACAGGCAGACATAACACGCGGCTACTCGGTGCTCTCAGTCGGAGATGGTGAAGATCTCCTTCCCCTTGCCGATGGCAAGGCTCAGCGGTCCAGGAGAGTCAACCTGCACCTCCTCTCTAGCTGGCTCCTGGCGTGTGACGCTGCGCTGCGGTGATGGTGCGGGGGCGACTGGTGGTAGAGCGTGTGCGACAGGTGGTGCGGCTCTGACTGGAGTAGGAGCGATGACTCGGTCGAACTCCTCAGTGGTAGGCAGACGGCGAGCAGTGGCCAAAATGGCCGGTGCATAAGAGGCAGAAGACGAGACGAATGTCAGGGGCGGCGCCGTGTTGAGAAGCTCCTTCCTGCTGGCAGGACCGCCCCGGACTAAGTCCATGCGGGCAGCCACAAGATCATCTACGAGGTTGTCGAAAGATTCCTCCAGAGCCTTGAGATACTCCACAACCATCTCGATGGCTTCATCTCGCTCTCCCCGATGGCAGGCAAACGCATAGTGGCTGGTGTAAGGCACATGGCATGGGAGGTAGCGGTAGCGATGAGTCTTCATCGTAGGAAGGATGTCCCGAAGGCGAGCTATCTCCTCACGGGCAGCCATCTGCATGGCATGCCTCTCCGTAGGCATGGCCCTTCCCACAAAACGGAAGTGGCGAGCAGCAGAACGTCCTCCCTTGAACTGCACCACAGCTTGGTGCATAGACACGTCGTCACTGAGCTTGTGCTGGTAGAGTGTGAACTCCGGGCGAGCTGCTGGCCCGATCGCGAGCTTGGTGATGGAGACGAGGAGCTTGACAAACCCCTCGGGCACGTTGGTGAACACTCGATTTTCACAGCTGCTGCCAGCCATCTACAAAAGTAGGCAAAAATTCTGAGTAGTCATGTCATAAATTTATGATGACCAACAGAAAATAGCTACAATTGCAAAATGCTGAAAAAGCACAAAAACGCTAATAACCGATTAGCGATCGCACCTAGTGGCTTCCTACAGTCAGCCTGGCTCTGATACCAAGCTTGTCACGACCGATTTTGCAATAAAATAATTATTGAGAGACCAATCCCTTTTACGGACCAGCGAGGAAGAATTCCTTCTCACTGGTAGACAATATCTTGGTCACAGAAGAAAAATACCAGGAGTACTAAATATAATACAAGGTTGAGCAGAGACTGCCCAACAATTTATTACATGCACGCCGCTAAAACAAGAGGGCAGATAGGGTGGCAAACTACTAACTCACGATAATAACGGTGGTGGAAATATCATCGCGAAGCGAGTGATATGATTCCAGAAAACTACAACTCTTCGAGCGTCGGAGTGAGGCTCGAGAAGACTTATTGCGGGTGGCGGAAGCGTATACAAAACAAGTGACCAAAATCCGGGATCGCGCAGGACTGACTGGGACTCCTCTAGGCATCGGACGCGCTATCAAACTCTTCATCCAAGAGATCACCTTCGTCAACATCTGGCCAAATCAACAAGCCAGGTGAGTACTATGAAAGTACTCGCAAGACAGTTCGGACATAAGACATAACAAATGCAAACATGAAGCATATGAACAAGTTAACCCGTGCGTTCAGACATAGAGATAATAAATACTGGGTGCCAAGCGAGGGTCTGAATGACGCCTCGAGCGGAAACTGCAGAATATTAATACTGGTGCCAAACGAGTGTCTGAAAGACTCCTCGAGCGGAAAATGCGGAATAATAATACAGGTGCCAAACGAGTGTCTGAAAGACTCCTCGAGCGGAAAATGCGGAATAATAATGCGGGTGCCAAACGAGTGTCTGAAAGACTCCTCGAGAGGAAAATGCAGAATAATAATGCCACAGTCGGGCGTCGAGGCGACACCACATAAAGGGCTTGCAACAGAAAATAAAGACAGTGCATGCCACAGTCGGACGTCTGTGCGACATCACATAAAGGGCTTATATTTAAAGTAAGAAACAAGTACACGCCACAGTCGGACGTCTGCGTGACATCACATAAAGGGCTTATATCACAGCTCAATAATACAATCGTTCGGGAACATAAATTATCACAAGCATGCGACAAATATAAAGTTAGTCCATCCACAGGAATAACAATAAATCTGGATTTACTACTCGAGCTTGTTCACCGGGGTCAAGTTTTTCACACGGATAGATATGGATATAATGTTTACACTACTTGATCATGGATACGATGATTTGGAAAGAATTGACTCTGCAGAGTTTGTACTTAACCACAGCCAACGGATTTCAGTAGTCACGGGGACTAGTTCCGTTTACGGTGTTTTGGAAGAAACACGTCTAACCAGTACACACCCAATTCAACCATCCGAAGCCAGGGATCACCCTCGGCAACATTCAAGAAAAACCTGGAGACGGGGAGGCTACAACCTCGCGTAGCATGGGATCAAATTTCTATACGCGCGCTCTAAGGGGGTGCCCCCCCTCTCGGTCCCAACCGGAAACACCCATGCCCCCTGACCGGATGACTGGCTTTAATCCTGGGCCAAGGTACCATCATCCCGGCCTCTCTGTTTGGTGTGTACACGGAAAGAGGTTACCAACTTACTAAACCGCATCCTGGCAATGAGACATGTGGTAGCACGGAAAGGGGAAAGAACGGTAACGTGGCTCCAACCACGTTAACGTCGGAGGAAGTTGGATGACGCAAGGCTGGTATGCTACAACAGTACCACCTTGCTGCCCTTCATGTCACCACATGATTTGGCCATCTCTCATCAGAGATCATCGCAACTTTGGAACATGCGGGAAAAGAACGATAACGTGGCTCCAACCACGTTAACGTCGGAGAAAGTCGGATGACGCAAGGCTGGTATGCTACAACAGTACCACCTTGCTGCCCTTCATGTCACCACATGATTAGGCCATCTCTCATCAGAGATCATCGCGACTTTGGAACAACCGGGTCATTGCCTTACAAGCAACGAGGTATTTACCGACACTCATATGCCATGCACAAACTCTCACGTGAACATGTAAAACACCTGTCATATCAAATGTTCAAAACATGCTTGCCTGGTTCGGAGAAGTCGGAGTCTAGCTCGGCGAAGTTCGCGGCTCCTGCACCTCTTCCGGAACCTACGGCAATCACGAAACGGGTACTAACGTGAAAACCAACACTTGCACAGAAACTTTTCCAAATATTTTTGAAATAAATCCCATAAAAAACTAGACAAAATTTGAAGATTGTGAGAAAAAGAATCACTCAAAAATTCCTTTTTATTAAAAAGTTAAAAAGGTTTCTGTCCAGGGACTTATCTGTAATGAAACAGAAAAGTTCCAGGGTTTTAACTGAGAAAACAGAAAACGCTTTGGTTGGGAATGCGTAAGCGCAAAGGAGAAAACATATTTGCCCGAAGGCGCCAACAGAAAACGGTTCGGAGGAGAATAGAATAGAGGCTGACAGGCGGGGTCCACCTGTCAGGTTTAAAAAGCTCGCCGGCGCCCGAAGACTGCGGTGGACGCCGGCGTCGAACCACGGCGAGTTAGGAGAAACGGAGGGTACCAAGAGCTTCAGCGTCTTCTTCCGCGTCGGTGGGTGGTGGACTCGTCCAACGGGGAGTACCACGTCGACGGCGACACTATCTCCGGCGGACGGCGGCTCGGGTGAGGATGGGGGACTCCGGTGGAGGGCTGCAAACTACGAATTGAGGCGCGGGTCAGAACGAGGGATGCAAGGTGAAGCTACTGGCAAGAGAATGGAGGCGGAGGAGCGCACACGGGGGCGAATCGGGCTGGATCCCGTGGCGGGTCGCGGCGGCCGGAGTCGAGGAAGGAGACCTCCTCGGGGCTCTACCAGTGGCTAGGCTTGCTCTAGGGGGAGTGCAGGGATGGTGGGTGCTCGAGTTGAAGCTCGGGGCCTCTATTTATAGGCAGATCGACGGGGTGGCCGTGAACAGAGAATCTCCGGCGAGCGATTACGGCGGAGCAGTGGATTGGCAGGAGGTTTGAGTGGCCAGGCAGCATCAGTGGAGGTTACTGGGGTCGTTTCACAGCTAAACGGGGTCGGTCTTGGCGTAATGGCGTCGGTCCACGGTGAGGTGACCGCACGGGCTCAACGGCGGCAGAGAGCGCGGTCCGCGCCCTGCGGTTCACGACGAGAGCGGCAGCGCGTTCGGGGGAGTGGAAGGCCACGCGGCGAGCTCCGGTGGTTTGGGCGGCGCTGGGTGGCGTCGTCGGCGCCGTGTCTCCCGCTGGCGTCCGCAAAGCCGCCGCCGGCGTCGGTCACGGGGCGGCGCACCTTCTGCTGCTCGTCGCCGACGCCCGCAAGGCGCCAGGCGTTCGTGCGGTGCAGGAATAAGAGGGCGGGGACGAGGAGCAAGGCGACGCGGTGGTACTGGCGAGATCGATGTCCTTCTCTGAAGAAAACGACAGCAAGCCACTGACTGAATCTCTGAATTTTTCTGAACTTGATACAGACAGTGCACTGCAGGTGTTCGACAGGAGGATTTTGCAATGAGATAAATTTTTCTGGAGCTGTAACTTGGTGAGATGACCACTCAATGCACCCAGAGGCTGCCTGATTTTACTTGGAATTTTTGGAGAAGGTTTTGAATGAATTTCACCAAATTTGGCAAATCTGGTCCAAACTTGCAGCAGGTGTAGTTTGAAAATTTTGAACTGAAGACCAGTGGATCTTCATGGTTCTAGGTTGAGGGTTCAAAGGACTAGGAGGGGAAAAAGTTTGGGGGCAAAAATCAAGACAGAAAGTGGAGTTCCTTTGCAAATCTCCAAGTGCTAGGAAAGAAGGCAGAAATTTATTTGAATAGAATATAAATGGAAATAATCACATGGGGACGTTCAACTTGCTGGATTTGATGCAAATCATGATCCAAAGGTGAGGAAAGGGTTAGGAGAGGGGATTTGCACTAAGGCCATGGCAAGAAGGAATTGTTGAAAGTGGCAAAGGATTTTCCAAAAGCCATAGTGCAAATTTCAAGGAGATTTTCAAAAGTCATTTCCCAAGTGAAAATATTTTGTCTTGAGTCCAAGTGAAAAGCAAGAACCTCCAAGACCAAAGACAGATCTTGGTTGAATCCGAATAAAACTTTTGCCATAAAGAAAAATATTTGAGAGTGAGGGTTCTCTTGAAGAAAAATTTAAATCACTCCCCTCAAGTCAAATAAAAATCTTTAAAAAAATCCAAATAAAAACTTGGGTGTCACATGTGATCATGTTTTGCTTGTGAGAGAAGTTTAGTCAACGGGTCTGCCACATTCAGATCCGTATGTATTTTGCAAATTTCTATGTCAGCAATGCTCTGCACGGAGCTACTCTAGCTAATTGCTCCCACTTTCAATATGTATCCAGATTGAGACTTAGAGTCATCTGGATCAGTGTCAAAATTTGCATCGACGTAACCCTTTACGACGAACCTTTTTGTCACCTCCATAATCGAGAAACATATCCTTATTCCACTAAGGATAATTTTGATCGCTGTCCAGTGATCTACTCCTAGATCACTATTGTACTCCCTTGCCAAAATCAGTGTAGGGTATACAATAGATCTGGTACATAGCATGGCATACTTTATAGAACCTATGGCCAAGGCATAGGGAATGACTTTCATTCTCTTTCTATCTTCTGCCGTGGTCGGGCTTTGAGTCTTACTCAATTTCACACCTTGTAACACAGGCAAGAACTCTTTCTTTGACTGTTCCATTTTGGTATGTACTCATTGAAAAAACTTATCAAGCGTCTTGATCTATCTCTATGGATCTTGATGCTCAATATGTAAGTAGCTTCTCCGAGGTCTTTCTCTGAAAAACTCCTTTCAAACACTCCTTTATGCTTTGCAGAATAATTCTATAGTATTTCTGATCAACAATATGTCATTCACATATACTTATCAGAAATGTTGTAGTGCTCCCACTCACTTTCTTGTAAATACAGGCTTCACCGCAAGTCTGTATAAAACTATACCATTTGATCAACTTATCAAAGCGTATATTCCAACTCCGAGATGCTTGCACCAGTCCATAGATGGATCGCTGGAGCTTGCATATTTTTGTTAGCACCTTTAGGATTGACGAAACCTTCTGGTTGCATCATATACAACTCTTCTTTAATAAATCCATTAAGGAATGTAGTTTTGTTTATCCATTTGCCAGATTTCATAAAATGCAGCAATAGCTAACATGATTCGGACAGACTTAAGCATAGATACGAGTGAGAAACTCTCATCGTAGTCAACACCATGAACTTGTCGAAAACCTTTTGTGACAATTCTAGCTTTGTAGATAGTAACACTACTATCAGCGTCCATCTTCCTCTTGAAGATCCATTTAATCTCAATGGCTCGCCGATCATTGGGCAAGTCAATCAAAGTCCATACTTTGTTCTCATACATGGATCTCATCTCAGATTTCATGGCCTCAAGCCATTTCGCGGAATCTGGGCTCATCATCGCTTCCTCATAGTTCGTAGGTTCGTCATGGTCAAGTAACACGACCTCTAGAACAGGATTACCGCACCACTCTGGTGCGGATCTCACTCTGGTTTACCTACGAGGTTCGGTAGTAACTTGATCTGAAGTTACATGATCATCATAATTAGCTTCCTCACTAATTGGTGTAGTAGTCACAGGAACAGATTTCTGTGATGAAGTACTTTCCAATAAGGGAGCAGGTACAGTTACCTCATCAAGTTCTACTTTCCTCCCACTCACTTCTTTCGAGAAAAACTCCTTCTCTAGAAAGGATCCATTCTCAGCAACGAATATCTTGCCTTCGGATCTGTGATAGAAGGTGTACCCAACATTTTCTTTTGGGTATCCTATGAAGACGAACTTCTCCGATTTGGGTTTGAGCTTATCAGGTTGAAACTTTTTCACATAAGCATTGCAACCTCAATCTTTAAGAAACGACAGCTTAGGTTTCTTGCCAAACCATAGTTCATACGGTGTCATCTCAACAGATTTAGATGGTGCCCTATTTAACATGAATGCAGCTGTCTCTAATACATAACCCCAAACGATAGTGGTAGATCGGTAAGAGACATCATAGATCGCACCATATCTAATAAAGTATGGTTATGACGTTCGGACACACCATTACACTGAGGTGTTCCAGGTGGCGTGAGTAGTGAAACTATTTCACATTGTTTTAACTGAAGGCCAAACTCGTAACTCAAATATTTCATCTCTGCGGTCTTATCGTAGAAACTTTTATTTTCTTGTTACGATGATTCTCCACTTCACTCTGAAATTCTTTAAACTTTTCAAATGTTTCAGACTTGTGTTTCATCAAGTAGATATACCTATATCTGCTCAAATCATCTGTGAAGGTCAGAAAATAACGATACTTGCCGCGAGCCTTAATACTCATCGAACCGCATACATCAGTATGTATTATTTCCAATAAGTCAGTTGCTTGCTCCATTGTTCCGGAGAACGGAGTCTTAGTCATCTTGCCCATGAGGCATGGTTCGCAAGCATCAAGTGATTCATAATCAAGTGATTCCAAAAGTCCATCAGCATGGAGTTTGTTCATGCGCTTTACACCAATATGACCTAAACGGCAGTGCCACAAATAAGTTGCACTATCATTATTAACTTTGCATCTTTTGGCTTCAATATTATGAAAATGTGTATCACCACGATCGAGATCCAACAAACCGTTTTCATTGGGTGTATGACCATAGAAGGTTTTATTCATGTAAACAGAACAACAATTATTCTCCAACTTACATGAATAACCGTTTTTTCAATAAACATGATCCAATCATATTCATGCTCAACGCAAACACCAAATAACACTTATTTAGGTTCAACACTAATCTCGAAAGTTATATGGATTGTGCGATGATGATCACATCAATCTTGTAACTACTTCCAACACACATCGTCACTTCATCCTTAACTAGTCTCTGTTCATTTTGCAACTCATGTTTTAAGTTACTACTCTTAGCAACTAAACCAGTATCAAATATTGAGGGGTTGCTATAAACACTAGTAAAGTACACATCAATAACATGTATATCAAATATACTTTTGTTCACTTTGCCATCCTTCTTATCCTCCAATTATTTGGGGTAGTTCTGCTTCCAGTGACCAGTCCTTTTGCAGTAGAAGCACTCAGTCTCAGGCTTAGGTCCAAACTTGGGCTTCTTCACTTGAGCAGCAACTTGCTTGCTGTTCTACATGAAGTTCCCTTTCTTTCCCTTTGCCCTTTTCTTGAAACTAGTGGTCTTGTTAATCATCGACACTTGATGCTCTTTCTTGATTTCTGATTTCATCATCATGAAAGCTCGGGAATCGTCTACGTTATCCCTTGCATACTATAGTTCATCACGAAGTTCTACTAACTTGGTTATGGTGACTAGAGAATTCTGTCAATCACTATCTTATCTGGAAGATTAACTCCCACTTGATTCAAGCGATTGTAGTACCCAGACAATCTGAGCACATCCTCACTGCTTGAGCTATTCTCCTCCATCTTTTAGCTATAGAACTTGTTGGAGACTTCATATCTCCCAACTCGGGTATTTGCTTGAAATATTAACTTCAACTCCTGGAACATCTCATATGGTCCATGATGTTCAAAACATCTTTGAAGTCCCGATTCTAAGCCGTTAAGCATGGTGCACTAAACTATCAAGTAGTCATCATATTGAGCTAGCCAAATGTTCATAACGTCTGCATCTGCTCCTGCAATAGGTCTGTCACCTGGCGGTGCATCAAGGACATAATTCTTCTGTGCGGCAATGAGGATAAACCTCAAATCATGGATCCAATCTGCATCATTGCTACTAACATCTTTGAACTTAGTTTTCTCTAGGAACATATAAAATTAAACGGAACAACAGCACGGGCCATCTATCTACAATCAACATAGACAAGCAAGATACTATCAGGTACTAAGTTCATGATAAATTTAAGTTCAATTAATCATATTACTTAAGAACTCCCACTTAGATAGACATCCCTCTAATCCTCCAAGTGATCACGTGACCATATCAACTAAACCATGTCCGATCATCACGTGAGATGGAGTAGTTTCAACGGTGAACATCACTATGTTGATCATATCTACTATATGATTCACGCTCGACCTTTCGGTCTCCGTGTTCCGAGGCCATATCTGTTATATGCTAGGCTCGTCAAGCTTAACCTGAGTATTCCGCGTGTGCAACTGTTTTGCACCCGTTGTATTTGAACGTAGAGCCTAACACACCCGATCATCACGTGGTGTCTCAGCACGAAGAACTTCGCAACGGTGCATACTCAGGGAGAACACTTATACTTTGATAATTTAATGAGGGATCATCTTATAATGCTACCGTCAATCAAAGCAAGATAAGATGCTTAAAAGATAAACATCACATGCAATCAATATAAGTGATATGATATGGCCATCATCATCTTGTGCTTGTGATCTCCATCTCCGAAGCACCGTCATGATCACCATCGTCACCGGCGCGACACCTTGATCTTCATCGTAGCATCGTTGTCGTCTCGCCAATCTTATGCTTCTACGACTATCGCTACCGCTTAGTGATAAAGTAAAGCATTACAGGGCGATTGCATTGCATACAATAAAGCGACAACCATATGGCTCCTGCCAGTTGCCGATAACTCGGTTACAAAACATGATCATCTCATACAATAAAATTTGGCATCATGTCTTGACCATATCACATCACAACATGCCTTGCAAAAACAAGTTAGACATCCTCTACTTTGTTGTTGCAAATTTTACGTGGCTGCTACGGGCTTAGCAAGAACCGTTCTTACCTACGCATCAAAACCACAACGATAGTTTGTCAAGTTGGTGCTGTTTTAACCTTCGCAAGGACCGGGCGTAGCCACACTCGGTTCAACTAAAGTTGGAGAAACTAACACCCGCCAGCCACCTGTGTGCAAAGCACGTCGGTAGAACTAGTCTTGCGTAAGCGTACGCGTAATGTCGGTCCGGGCCGCTTCATCCAACAATACCGCCGAACCAAAGTATGACTGCTGGTAAGTAGTATGACTTATATCGCCCACAACTCACTTGTGTTCTACTCGTGCATATAGCATCAACGCATAAAACCAGGCTCGGATACCACTGTTGGGGAACATAGTAATTTCAAAAAAAAATCCTACGCACACGTAAGATCATGGTGATGCATAGCAACGAGAGGGGAGAGTGTTGTCCACGTACCCTCGTAGACCGAAAGCGGAAGCGTTAGCACAACGCGGTTGATGTAGTCGTACGTCTTCACGATCCGACCGATCAAGTACCGAACGCACGGCACCTCCGAGTTCAGCACACGTTCAGCCCGATGACGTCCCTAGAACTCCGATCCAGCCGACTGTTGTGGGAGAGTTTCGTCAGCACGACGGTGTGGTGACGATGATGATGTTCTACCGACGCAGGGCTTCGCCTAAGCACCGCTACAGTATTATCGAGGTGGACTATGGTGGAGGGGGGCACCGCACACGGCTAAAAGATCAAACTATCAATTGTTGTGTCTAGGGTGCCCCCCTGCCCCCATATATAAAGGAGCAAGGGGGAGGTGCGGCCGGCCAGGAGGAGGCGCGCCAGGAGGAGTCCTACTCCCACCGGGAGTAGGACTCCCTCCCTTTTCCTAGTTGGATTAGGAGTGGAGGGGAAAGAGTAGGGAGAGAGGAAGGAAAAGGGGGGGGCGCCGCCCCCCTCTCCTTATCCTATTCGGACTAGGGGGGAGGGGCGCGCGGCCCTGCTCTGCCGCCTCTCCTCTTCTCCACAAAGGCCCACTATGGCCCATTAAGCCCCCGGGGGGTTCCGGTAACCCCTCGGTACTCCGGTGAAATCCCGATTTCACCCGGAACACTTCCGATATCCAAATATAGGCTTCCAATATATCAATCTTCATGTCTCGACCATTTCGAGACTCCTCGTCATGTCCGTGATCACATCCGGGACTCCGAACAACCTTTGGTACATCAAAACATATAAACTCATAATATAACTGTCGTCGAAATGTTAAGCGTGCGGACCCTACGGGTTCGAGAACTATGTAGACATGACCGAGACACGTCTCCGGTCAATAACCAATAGCGGAACCTGGATGCTCATATTGGCTCCCACATATTCTACGAAGATCTTTATCAGTCAGACCACATAACAACATACGTTGTTCCCTTTGTCATCGGTATGTTACTTGCCCGAGATTCGATCGTCGGTATCTCAATACCTAGTTCAATCTCGTTACCGGCAAGTCTCTTTACTCGTTCCGTAATACATCATCCCACAACTAACTCATTAGTTGCAATGCTTGCAAGGCTTAAGTGATGTGCATTACCGAGAAGGCCCAGAGATACCTCTCCGACAATCGGAGTGACAAATCCCAATCTCGAAATACGCCAACCCAACAAGTACCTTTGGAGACACCTGTAGAGCACCTTTACAATCACCCAGTTACGTTGTGACGTTTGGTAGCACACAAAGTGTTCCTCCGATAAACGGGAGTTGCATAATCTCATAGTCATAGGAACATGTATAAGTCATGAAGAAAGCAATAGCAACATACTAAACGATCGAGTGCTAAGCTAACGGAATGGGTCAAGTCAATCATATCATTCTCCTAATGATGTGATCCCGTTAATCAAATGACAACTCATGTCTATGGCTAGGAAACATGACCATCTTTGATCAACGAGCTAGTCAAGTAGAGGCATACTAGTGACACTCTGTTTGTCTATGGATTCACACATGTATTATGTTTCCGGTTAATACAATTCTAGCATGAATAATAAACATTTATCATGATATAAGGAAATAAATAATAACTTTATTATTGCCTCTAGGGCATATTTCCTTCAGAACTATAATATGCGAGGGATGGATAAGACAATTCCCGAGCTCTTCGCAATGCTAAATGCTGTGGAGGTAGAAATCAAGAAGGAGCATGATGGTCAACAAGACCACCAGTTTCAAGAAAAATGGCAAAGGGAAGAAGGGGAACTTCAAGAAGAATAGCAAACAAGTTGTTGCTCAAGAGAAGAAACCAAAGTCTGGACCTAAGCCTGAGACTGGGTGCTTCTACTACAAGCAGACTGGTCACTGGAAGCGGAACTGCCCCAAGTATTTGGCGGATAAGAAGGATGGCAAGGTGAACAAAGGTATATGTGATATACATGTTATTGATGTGTACCTTACTAGAGCTTGCAGTAGCACCTGGGTATTTGATACTGGTTCTGTTGCTAATATTTGCAACTCAAAACAGGGACTACAGATTAAGCGAAGACTGGCTAAGGACAAGGTGACGATGCGCGTGGGAAATGGTTCCAAAGACGATGTGATCGCCGTCGGCACGCTACCTCTACATCTACCTATGGGATTAGTTTTAGACCTGAATAATTGTTATTTGGTGCCAGCGCTAAGCATGTACATTATATCTGGATCTTGTTTGATGCGAGACTGTTATTCATTTAAATCTGAGAATAATGATTGTTCTATTTATATGAGTAATATCTTTTATGGTCATGCACCCTAGAAGAGTGGTCTACTTTTTTTGAATCTCGATAGTAGTGATACACATATTCATAATGTTGAAGCCAAAAGATGCAGAGTTGATAATGATAGTGCAACTTATTTGTGGCACTGCCGTTTGGGTCATATTGGTGTAAAGCGCATGAAGAAACTCCATACTGATGGACTTTTGGAATCACTTCATTATGAATCACTTGGTACTTGCGAACCATGCCTTATGGGCAAGATGACCAAAACGCCGTTCTCCGGAACAATGGAGCGAGCAACAGATTTGTTGGAGATCATACATACTGATGTATGTGGTCCGATGAATATTGAGGCTCGCGCCGGGTATCGTTATTTTCTCACCTTCACACATGATTTGAGCAGATATGGGTATATCTACTTAATGAAACATAAGTCTAAAATGTTTGAAAAGTTCAAAGAATTTCAGAGTGAAGTGGAAAATCATCGTAACAAGAAAATAAAGTTTCTACGATCTGATCGTGGAGGAGAATATTTGAGTTACGAGTTTGGTCTACATTTGAAACAATGCGGAATAGTTTCGCAACTCACGCCACCCGGAACACCAAAGCATAATGGTGTGTCCGAACGTCTTAATCGTACTTTACTAGATATGGTGTGATCTATGATGTCTCTTACTGATTTACCACTATCGTTTTGGGGTTATGCTTTAGAGACGGCTACATTCATGTTAAATAGGGCACCATCGAAATCCGTTGAGATGACGCCTTATGAACTGTGGTTTGGCAAGAAACCAAAGTTGTCGTTTCTTAAAGTTTGGGGCCGCGATGCTTATGTGAAAAAGCTTCAACCTGATAAACTCGAACCCAAATCGGAGAAATGTGTCTTCATAGGATACCCAAAGGAAACTGTTGGGTACACCTTCTATCACAGATCCGAAGGCAAGACATTCGTTGCTAAGAATGGATCCTTTCTAGAGAAGGAATTTCTCTCAAAAGAAGTGAGTGGGGGGAAAGTAGAACTTGATGAGGTAACTGTACCTGCTCCCTTATTGGAAAGTAGTTCATCACAGAAACCGGTTCCTATGACACCTACACCAATTAGTGAGGAAGCTAATTATATTGATCATGAAACTTCAGATCAAGTTACTACTGAACCTCATAGGTCAACCAGAGTAAGATCCGCACCAGAGTGGTACGGTAATCCTATTCTAGAGGTCATGTTACTTGACCAAGGCAAACCTACGAACTATGAAGAAGTGATGGTGAGCCGAGATTCCGCAAAATGGCTTGAGGCCATGAAATCTGAGATGGGATCCATGTATGAGAACGAAGTGTGGACTTTGGTTGACTTGCCCGATGATCGGGAAGCCATTGAGAATAATTGGATCTTCAAGAAGAAGACTGACGCTGACGGTAATGTTACTGTTTACAAAGCTCGACTTGTTGAGAAAGGTTTTCGACAAGTTCAAGGGGTTGACTACGATGAGACTTTCTCACCCGTAGCGATGCTTAAGTCTGTCCGAATCATGTTAGCAATTGCCACATTTTATGATTATGAAATTTGGCAAATGGATGTCAAAACTGCATTCCTGAATGGATTTCTAGAAGAAGAGTTGTATATGATGCAACCCGAAGGTTTTGTCGATCCAAAGGGAGCTAACAAAGTGTGCAAGCTCCAGCGATCTATTTATGGACTGGTGCAAGCATATCGGAGTTGGAATAAACGTTTTGATAGTGTGATCAAAGCATATGGATTTATACAGACTTTTGGAGAAGCCTGTATTTACAAGAAAGTGAGTGGGAGCTCTGTAGCATTTCTAATTTTATATGTGGATGACATATTGCTGATTGGAAATGATATAGAATTTCTGGATAGCATAAAAGGATATTTGAATAAGAGTTTTTCAATGAAAGACCTCGGTGAAACTGCTTACATATTGGGCATCAAGATCTATAGAGATAGATCAAGACGCTTGATAGGACTTTCACAAAGCACATACCTTGAAAAAGTTTTGAAAAAGTTCAAAATGGATCAAGCAAAGAAAGGGTTCTTGTCTGTGTTACAAGGTGTGAAGTTGAGTCAGACTCAATGCCCGACCACTGCAGAAGATAGAGAGAAAATGAAAGATGTTCCCTATGCTTCAGCCATAGGCTCTATCATGTATGCAATGCTGTGTACCAGACCTAATGTGTGCCTTGCTATTATCTTAGCAGGGAGGTACCAAAGTAATCCAGGAGTGGATCACTGGACAGCGGTCAAGAACATCCTGAAATACCTGTAAAGGACTAAGGATATGTTTCTCGTTTATGGAGGTGACAAAGAGCTAGTCGTAAATGGTTATGTCAATGCAAACTTTGACACTGATCCGGACGATTCTAAATCGCAAACCGGATACATGTTTACATTGAATGGTGGAGCTGTCAGTTGGTGTAGTTCTAAATAAAGCGTCGTGGCGGGATCTACGTGTGAAGCGGAGTACATAGCTGCTTCGGAAGCACCAAATGAAGGAGTCTGGATGAAGGAGTTCATATCCGATCTAGGTGTAATACCTAGTGCATCGGGTCCAATGAAAATCTTTTTTGACAATACTGGTGCAATTGCCTTGGCAAAGGAATCCAGATGTCACAAGAGAACCAAGCACATCAAGAGACGCTTCAATTCCATCCGGGACCAAGTCCAGGTGGGATAGAGATTTGCAAGATACATACGGATCTGAATGTTGCAGACCCGTTGACTAAGCCTCTTCTATGAGCAAAACATGATCAGCACCAAGACTCCATGGGTGTTAGAATCATTACTATGTAATCTAGATTATTGACTCTAGTGCAAGTGGGAGACTGAAGGAAATAGGCCCTAGAGGCAATAATAAAGTTATTATTTATTTCCTCATGTCATGATAAATGTTTATTATTCATGCTAGAATTGTATTAACCGGAAACATAATACATGTGTGAATACATAGACAAACATAGTGTCACTAGTATGCCTCTACTTGACTAGCTCGTTAATCAAAGATGGTTGAGTTTCCTAGCCATGGACATGAGTTGTCATTTGATTAACGGGATCACATCATTAGGAGAATGTTATGATTGACTTGACCCATTCCGTTAGCTTAGCACTTGATCGTTTAGTATGTTGCTATTGCTTTCTTCATGACTTATACATGTTCCTATGACTATGAGATTATGCAACTCCCGTTTACCGGAGGAACACTTTCTGTGCTACCAAATGTCACAACGTAACTGGGTGATTATAAAGGTGCTCTACAGGTGTCTCCGAAGGTACTTGTTGAGTTGGCATATTTCGAGATTAGGATTTGTCACTCCGATTGTCGGAGAGGTATCTCTGGGCCCTCTCGGTAATGCACATCACTATAAGCCTTGCAAGCATTGTAACTAATGAGTTAGTTGCGAGATGATGTATTATGGAATGAGTAAAGAGACTTGCCAGTAACGATATTGAACTAGGTATTGAGATACCGACGATTGAATCTCGGGCAAGTAACATATCGATGACAAAGGGAACAACGTATGTTGTTATGCGGTTTGACCGATAAAGATCTTCGTAGAATATGTGGGAGCCAATATGAGCATCCAGGTTCCGCTATTGGTTATTGACCAGAGACGTGTCTTGGTCATGTCTACATAGTTCTCGAACCCGTAGGGTCCGCACGCTTAAAGTTTGGTGACGATCGGTATTGTGAGTTTATGTGTTTTGATGTACCGAAGGTAGTTCGGAGTCCCGAATATGATCACGGACATGACGAGGAGTCTCGAAATGGTCGAGAAATAAAGATCGATATATTGGACGGCTAAATTCGGACACCGGAAGTGTTCCGGGTGGTTTCGGAGAAAACCGGAGTGCCGGGGGGTTACCGAAACCCCCCGGGGAGTTAATTGGGCCTCATGGGCCTTAGTGGGAGAAGAGGAGGGGCGGCCAGGGCAGCCGCGCTCCCCCTCGCCCTCTAGTCTGAATTGGACAAGGAGGGGGGGCAGCGCCCCCCTTTTTCCTTCTCCTCCTCTCTCCCTTCCTTCCCTCTCCTACTCCAACAAGGAAAGGAGGAGTCCTACTCCCGGTGGGAGTAGGACTCCCCCCGTGGCGCGCCCTCCTCCTGGCCGGCCGCCTCCCCCCTTGCTCCTTTATATACGGGGGCAGGGGGCACCCCAAGACACACAAGTTGATCTGTTGATCTCTTCTAGCCGTGTGCGGTGCACCCCTCCACCATATTTCACCTCGGTAATATCGTAGTGGTGCTTAGGCGAAGGCCTGCGTCGGTAACATCATCAACACCGTCATCACGCCGTCGTGCTGAGGAACTCTCCCGCAAAGCTCTGCTGGATCAGAGTTTGTGGGATGTCATCGAGCTGAGCGTGTGCTGAACTCGGAGGTGCCGTACGTTCGGTACTTGGATCGGTCGGATCGTGAAGACGTACGACTACATCAACCGCGTTGTCATAAACGCTTCCGCTTTCAGTCTACGAGGGTACATGGACACACTCTCCCCTCTCGTTGCTATGCATCACCATGATCTTGCATGTGCGTAGGAATTTTTTTGAAATTACTACGTACCCCAACACTTCCTTCTCCTCACATCGAGACCTTCTCGATCATCGAACACTTCATCCACACAAAACTTCAACAGAAAACTCGGTAAGATCCGTTAGTATAATAAAGCAAATCACTACTCTAAGTACTGTTGCAAACCAATTCATATTTTATTTTTGCATTGTAGCTACTGTAAATAAATTTTCCATGGCTTAATCCACTGATAGGAATTGATAGTTTCATCAAAACAAGCAAACTATGCATCAAAAACAGAATCTGTCTAAAACAGAATAGTCTGTAATAATCTGAACATTAGCCATACTTCTATTACTTCAACAATTCTGCGAAAATTAGGAAGAATAAAAAATTTGTATATAAAGACGGTGCAAAAAAATTCAGAACAATTTGACGTTCCAGTAAAAAATGAAAAATCGCGCACTACAGCCAAAGTTTCAGTCCTGCACCGTACAAACCAACAAGCATTGTAAACATCCTAAAGGCAAACCTTGGCACATTATTTTTATAATACAATGGAATTGTACAAGGGGATAATTATTTTTGTTGAAAATTTTCTGTAATCAAGATTCACAAAGTTTCCGTGAGCATGAACAAAGTTCAAGGCTAGCTCCCACTTCAACAATGCTTGTCTCTCTCACTTTCACTTTCCTTTTTGAAAAAGTTTTGGGTTCCCCTCTTTATTTTTTTTGTTTTTAAACTATATAAAAGCACTCAACAGAAATAAATGACTCTCTAAAACTTCCGGGTTGTCTCCCTGGCAGCGCTTTCTTTAAAGCCATTAAGCTAGGCATATAGTGCTCAAGCAATGGATCCACCCGGATCCCAAGGTATATCAAAGCCAATTTGAATGAACAATGATTTAGAATTTAGTAGTGAGAACAAAGCAACATATATCAAGCAATGACGAAGTCTAACTCTCTTCCTATGCATCGGCATGTCATAAAAGAACAATTCATGCACACAAAGTAAAGGCCAATGCATAGTATAAACAGTTTCTTGCAATTTTATCATGTTGGAAACATAGAAAGGTGGAGATATAGTTCCTCTCTCATAATAATTGCAAGTAGGAGCAGCAAGCACATGCATATTATATCTATCAAAATCATCATGTGCAACGGTAAAAGGCAACCCATTGATATAATCCTTAATAGAGGCAAACTTCTCCGATATAGTGTAGTCGGGAGAATTCAAAAAGATAATAGGACTATCATGTGTGGGTGCAATAGCAACAATTTCATGTTTAACATAAGGAACTATAGCAACTTCATCTCCATAAGCATAATTAATATTGGCATCTTGGCCACAAGCATAGCAAGCATCATCAAAAAGGGATATTTCAAGAGAATCAACGGGATCATAACAATCATCATAGCATTCATCCTTCGGTATGCACGAAGGGACATTAAACAATGTATGATTTGGAGGGTTACTCTCATTAGAAGGTAGGCACGGGTAGCTAATCCACTCTTCCTCCCTTTGTTCTTCGCTCTCCTCATCATCTTTTTCATCCAATGAGCTCACATTTTCATCAATTTTTTCTTCCATAGACTCCTGCAAAATATTAGTCTCTTCTTGGACAGCGGAGACTTTCTCAATAAATGCATCAATATCGGCATTGTATTCATAATTCTCATAGCAATATTTAAGGATAGCTAAATTTTCAGGTCTATAAACTGAATCATCAAAATCTTCAAATTCTTTAAACAAAGATTCAATTTCACATGCACCCTTAAAAGCAACAAATTCTTCTATTTGTTCCACATCATAGTAATCATATATACCTCTAGCATAAGAAGCCAAGGTTTCATTATCATTAAATTTGCATGAAAAGGGAAGGTGTGGAGCCTTCATCCTAGAGCAACAAGTATAATCATATCTCAAGCATAGTTGCCTAGCATACCACTTCAACATATAAATTTGATCCCATAATACCCATCCTAGAGTCAAGCGATAATCCCTAAAGTATTCACGTTGATCCAACGTGTCTCCCATTACAAAGTTGAACGGGGCTTTCTCAGGATTATCAAAGTAGTACATAGTATTTGTCACATGATGAGCATTGAGGGTTTTAGGAGGTTCCCCATCTCCATGAGCAGCAAGTACACCTAATTTTTTTTGTATTTCGTGTTCCATATCCATAACTAAAGATAGAGAACAACTAAGAACAGCAAATAAAAACTACTTAGTGATAAAGCAAACAAGCACACACGAGAATATTCACCCCACACTATGACTCCCCGACAACAGCGCCAGAAAAAGGTCTTGATAACCCACAAGTATAGGGGATCAATTGTAGCCTCTTTCGATAAGTAAGAGTGTCGAACCCAACGAGGAGCTAAAGGTAGAACAAATATTCCCTCAAGTTCTATCGACCACCGATACAACTCTACGCACGCTTAACGTTCGCTTTACCTAGAACAAGTATGAAACTAGAAGTACTTTGTAGGTGTTGAGGGATAGGTTTGCAAGAATATAAAGAGCACGTAAATAAAAACTAGGGGCTGTTTAGGTAAAGAAGCAATAAATTTAGTATAGCGAATGTGGAAAAGTGGTGGTAGGAGTTGCGAAATTGTCCCTAAGCAATTGACTACTTTACTAGACCGATAGCAAGTTTTATGTGGGAGAGGCCACTGCTAGCATGTCATCCCTGACTTGGAATTCTATGCACTTATGATTGGAACTATTAGCAAGTGTCCGCAACTACTAACGTTCATTAAGGTAAAACCCCAACCATAGCATTAAGATATATTGGTCCCCCTTCAATCCCGTATGCATCAATTTCTATGCTAGGAAGAAGCTTCTGTCACTCTTGCCCTCCAATACATAGTCCTATCAACATACAACTAACCCTATGGTGTGATCCACGCGCGCGCTCATATGATGGGCACCAAAGAACAACAACATAACCACAAGCAAATTAAATCAATCATAGCAATTCATCAACCACCGATAGGACAACGAAAATCTACTCAGACATCATAGGATGGCAACACATCACTGGATAATAATATGAAGCATAAAGCACCATGTTCAAGTAGAGGGTACAGCGGGTTGCGGGAGAGTGGACCGCTGTAGATAGACGGGGGAAGGTGATGGAGATGTTGGCGAAGATGGTGGAGGTGTTGGTGAAGATCGCGATGATGATGATGGTGGCCACGGCAGCGTTCCGGCGCCACCGGAAGAGAGGGGGAGAGGTGCCCCCTTCTTCTTCTTCTTCCTTGACCTCCTCCCTAGATGGGAGAAGGGTTTCCCCTCTGGTCCTTGGCCTCCATGGCATGGGAGGGGCGAGAGCCCCTCCGAGATTGGATTTGTCTCTCTATCTCTCTCTGTTTTCTGCGTTCTGGGATTCTGCCCTTTCACCGTTTCTTATATATCCGGAGATCCGTAACTCCGATTGGATTGAAACCTTCGCCCAGATTTTTCTCCGAAAATTAGTTTTCTTGCGGCCGAAGAAGAGCAGCAACCGCCTTACGAGGGGCCCACGAGGGTCAGGGGCGCGCCCAGGGGGGCAGGCGCGCCCCCTGCCTCGTGGCCACCTCGGGCACCATCTCGCGTTGATTCTTCTTCCCATATTTTCCAAATATTCAAAAATATTCTCTGTCCATTTTTATTCCGTTTGGATTCCGTTTGATATGGGGTTTCTGCGAAACATAAAACATGCAACAAACAGGAACTGGCACTGGGCACTGGATCAATATGTTAGTCCCAAAAATAGTATAAAAAGTTGCCAAAAGTATATGAAAGTTGTATAATACTGGTATGGAACAATCAAAAATTATAGATACGACAGAGACGTATCAGTACCAAGAGTGAATGATGAAAAAAAGTTTAAGGGCTTGAAAAGAAAAAAGTACGCGGACAGGATGCGGCCGGGATGCGGCCGCGCGTTGGGCGCACGGTCACCCCATCCCAGAAACGGCCCGGACACGACCCCATTGCCCTACCCAAACGGATAGAATCCGGGCAAAGCGGACGTCCATTTGGGGTCGCACGGTGGAGTTGGCCTAACCACCCTTTCAGGGAGTCGGGAAAAATTCATCCAACACAGGACACGTAAAATGGCCTATCCTAAAAAAAATTGGGAGCTGCATATTTCAGTTCTCTCGCCGCATATGTCCGATTCCTCCCCCCACCTTCCCTTCCCCATCCCGCCCAATTTGCCGGTTCCTCTATCTCTCGCACGGCTTGGCGGGAGGGACATTTTCGCTCTCGACCACCATTCTGCCGCCGCCGCTTTTAGCTGCCGTTTCTTACTGCCCCCGACCACCCCACAATGTCCAAAAGATCCATCGCCCTCTACCGCTTCTCCTCCACCAATTTTGGAGCTCGGGGGTAGCCAATCTTTCCGTGGCCGCAGCAGCCGCCATCGATCTGCACAGAGCTATGCGTGGGGCCTTGTTACGGGCGGATGTGGCTGCTCCGGGCACGATTGAGCAGCCGCCGTCCGCGCGGGCCGTAGGGGGTGGGCCGAGGGGAAGTAGGGGAGGCGGCGGCGGTAGAGAAGGAAAGGCTGCGGTGGAGTAGGAAAGGGTTGCGGCGGCTGCGCTTTCGGCTGGCGGTGAGGTGGAAGGGGGCTGCGAGTGCTTTGCTCCAGATTTGCATTCCGGTGAAAGGTAATATTTGTTGTTTTTCTACCATTTTTCAAATAGTCTGACAGTCAAATTTGAAGTTCCGAATTTATTTTTGTAGATGGATGATATTTGAAGTCCGTGTGCGTCGTTGGAGTCAGATGATTCCGACATAGAGGGCATGCTTTTTGACGACGATGCCGAGCACCTCCTCTTGTTGCATCTCGTCGTCAGATTTGAAGCCGGCAAGAAGAAGAAGCGTCGCGGTTCGACGGTCGGTCGAATTTGCATTCCAAGCAGCCGTGCTATCGCTATCTTCCGTAGGCGTTATCGAATGCGTAGGCTTCTTTCTATTTGCATTGTGGAAGCTTGCGAGAAAAATTGTCGGTTCTTCACACGTCGAACAAATGCCGTTGGTTTGCTAGGGTTTAGTGCATACCAAAAAATATCGGCGGCAATGCAAGTGATAGCATATGGCATTTCGGTCGATTACACCACTGAGTATTTTCGCATTGGAGAAGATACCACGATCAAATGCATGCGGGTGTTTGTAGAGATAATGATCCGGGTATTTGGTCCTGAATTCCTCCGAGCTCCCAATGAGGAGGACACAAAAACATTAATGGCAATGAACGAAGGAAGAGGATGGAGGGCATGCTTTGGAGTGTGGATTGCATGCATTGGAACTAGAAGAACTGTCCAAAGTCTTGGATCGGGTAGTACACCGGCCATCTATGCAAACCAACCATTGTGCTCGAAGCCGTGGCTTCGCATGACTTGTGGATTTGACATTGCTTTGTTGGATTGCTGGGTCTCTCAATTATATCAATCTATTGCATAGGTCACATCTGTTTGCGCAGCTAGCTAGTCGAAATGCTCCAGCTTGCAACTACATGCTCAATGGACATGATTATAAGGGGTATTATCATGCCGACAGTATTTATCCTTGGTGGACAACATTTGTGAAGACAATTAGTAAGTTGGGAGGCAAAAAACAAACTATTTTTGCCAAAGCACAAGAAGCATGCCGAAAAGATATCGAGATGGCATTTGGTGTGTTGAAAGCTCGGTTTGCCATTGTTGGAGATCCTCCTCGCGCTTTTGGGATAAGAAATCCCTCTCAGACATCAATGATTGCATGTGTAATTCTACACAATATGATCATTGAGGATGAGAGGGATTTAAATTTAGAGTTTTTCTATGACAATATTAGTAGATGTGTCAAGCCTACCAGAAACGCTAATGAGATCAGTGCATTTCATGAGACCTACAGGCAGATTGAAGACCGTGACAAGCATGAGAAGCTCCACAATGATCTCATTGAGTATCAGCGGCAATTGTATGGGCAATTGACCATTTTATTAATTTGATATATTGTTTTCATGTGTAATTTGAACCACTGTTTTAATTGCGGATGATTTGTTATTGTAACAATTTCGAACCATTTGTTATTCAGATTAGAACACTTGTTGTATTTGAGGTAATTATTGTATCGTATGATGTTAAAACATTCAAGTTTCATATGCATTGTTGTTTTTTGTTGAGTTTATATCACCTAAATTCATGATTTCTGGTACGGATTTGCAGTACCGCGCGGCGTCGGGTGGAACATTTGCCATAAGCCCGGGCCGAGATCTTAGAGCAACTCCAACATGGCGACCCATTTCGTCCGCGCGCGTCCATTTGGGTCACGGCGGACAGAAAAGTTGGCCCAACGCGCGGACCCAAACGGACGCGCGTCCGTTTTTTGTCCGCCTGCCGACCCATTCCCAACCCAGTTTTGAGCCTCATTTGCGTTGGCGCGGACACCAAACGGACGCGCACCAACTACTCCCTCTGGCCTGCCAGTCGGTGACAGCCTCCACCATTTCCCTCCACTTTTCCCAAAACCCTCCTGCCCACGCGCGCTCCCGCTGCTCGCCATGGACGACGACCTCGATGCCGCCTCCGGCCTCGCCTTCCTCGCCTCGTCTGACATCACGACCGCCCCCTCTGGCAAAGGCAAGCCTCGCCCCCCCACCCCCCGCCAGACTCCCACCATGCCCAAGCCGAAGAAGAAGCTGACGCCCGAGGAAGGGGCCAGGGAGTCGGTGAAGAGAAAGGGCCGGAGGCACGCGGCGGACGCAAGGGCAAAGCAGCGGTCGCGGCCGCCATCTCCATCGCCGCGCCGCAGGAGGACACCAACGCCCGCGTCGCGGCGGCAGTAGGGAGGCCTTGTTCTACCTAGGGTAAAACCCTGGCCAGCACAGGCTCATCAACGCCGTCGTGGCCGCAGCCAGCACCGGCTCGTCTGCGTTTCCTCGGATGAAGCTGCCAGAGTCGCCCCGCGCGTCGGCGACTCACCCGATTCCCGGCTTCCACGTCTACCCGCAAGCCTCCCGACTCTCTGGGGAATGCTCACCGAAGGTGAGCGTGGCGGCGCCTTCCACGCTCGTGCCCGCGCCCATTGATGACCCACAAGTATAGGGATCTATCATAGTCCTTTCGATCAGTAAGAGTGTCGAACCCAACGAGGAGCAGAAGGAAATGATAAGCGGTTTTCAGCAAGGTATTCTCTGCAAGCACTGAAATTATCGGTAACAGATAGTTTTGTGATAAGGTAATTTGTAACGGGTAACAAGTAACAAGTGTACATAAAGTGCAGCAAGATGGCCCAATCCTTTTTGTAGCAAAGGACAAGCCTGGACAAACTCTTATATAGAGAAAAGCGCTCCCGAGGACACATGGGAATTATCGTCAAGCTAGTTTTCATCACGTTCATATGATTCACGTTCGGTACTTTGATAATTTGATATGTGGGTGGACCGATGCTTGGGTGCTGTCCTTACTTGGACAAGCATCCCACTTATGATCAACTCCTATTGCAAGCATCCGCAACTACAAAAGAAGTATTAAGGTAAACTGATGCGGAGCATCCTACAGTCATCTCCTTGTACACCTTCATAGCACCTCAAGCCCCAAGTGGACCTACCGGACTTAAGGTGAACCCGCTCCTTGATGACCCACAAGTATAGGGGATCTATCGTAGTCCTTTCGATAAGTAAGAGTGTCGAACCCAACGAGGAGCAGAAGGAAATGATAAGCGGTTTTCAGCAAGGTATTCTCTGCAAGCACTGAAATTATAGGTAACAGATAGTTTTGTGATAAGATAATTTGTAACGAGCAACAAGTAACAAAAGTAAATAAAGTGCAGCAAGGTGGCCCAATCCGTTTTGTAGCAAAGGACAAGCCTGGACAAACTCTTATATAGAGAAAAGCGCTCCCGAGGACACATGGGAATTATCGTCAAGCTAGTTTTCATCACGTTCATATGATTCGCGTTCGGTACATTGATAATTTGATATGTGGGTGGACCCGTGCTTGGGTGTTGTCCTTACTTGGACAAGCATCCCACTTATGATTAAATCCTATTGCAAGCATCCGCAACTACAAAAGAAGTATTAAGGTAAACCTAACCATAGCATGAAACATATGGATCCAAATCAGCCCCTTACGAAGCAACGCATAAACTAGGGTTTAAGCTTCGGTCACTCTAGCAACCCATCATCTACTTATTACTTCCCAATGCCTTCCTCTAGGCCCAAATAATGGTGAAGTGTCATGTAGTCGACGTTCACATGACACCACTAGAGGAGAGACAACATACATCTCATCAAAATATCGAACGAATACCAAATTCACATGACTACTAATAGCAAGACTTCTCCCATGTCCTCGGGAACAAACGTAACTACTCACAAAGCATATTCATGTTCATAATTAGAGGAGTATTAATATGCATATAGGATCTGAACATATGATCTTTCACCAAATAAACCAACTAGCATCAACTACAAGGAGTAATCAACACTACTAGCAACCTACAGGTACCAATCCCAAACTTAGAGACAAGAATTGGATACAAGAGATGAACTAGGGTTTGAGAGGAGATGGTGCTGGTGAAGATGTTGATGGAGATTGGCCCCCTCCCGATGAGAGGAGCTTTGGTGATGACGATGGCGATGATTTCCCCCTCCCAGAGGGAAGTGTCTCCGGCAGAACAGCTCCGCCGGAGCCCTAGATTGGTTCCGCCAAGGTTCCGCCTCGTGGCAGCGGAGTCTCGTCCCGAAAGCTTGCTTATGATTTTTCTTCGGACGAAAGACTTCATATAGCAGAAGATGGCCACCGGAGGGCCACCAGGGGGCCCGCGAGGTAGGGGCGCGCCCATGGGGGTAGGGCGCGCCCCCCACCCTCGTGCCTAGGGTGTGGGTCCCCTCTGGTATTTCTTCCGCTCAATATTTTTTATTATTTCCAAAAATAACTTCCGTGGAGTTTCAGGCTTTTGGAGTTGTGCAGAATAGGTCTCTAATATTTGCTCCTTTTCCAGCCCAGAATTCCAGCTGCCGGCATTCTCCCTCCTTATGTAAACCTTGTAAAATAAGAGAGAATAGGCATAAGTATTGTGACAAAATGTGTAATAACAGCAAATAATGCAATACATATCGATATAAAAGCATGATGCAAAATGGACGTATCACTCCTCTTCGAGATTTACATGAATATCCATTGGACGTGGTTGCTACCTCACCATGGAACATTATGCATCATTAGGTACGAGGGCAATCGCCACCAAGCAGCTAGGAAGCTTCCCGGAGGACAAGGAGAAGGACCCCAAGACCCAAGAGCTGACCGGAAGTGTCAAGATGAAGAAAAGGAAGCGTGCAGAAATTGCACTACCGGACAGTCCGGTCCTCACAGCGGATAGTCCGGTCTCACCGAAATAGCACTACCGGACAGTCTGGTCCCACAGCGGACAGTCCGGTGGCACCCGAAATTGCAACTGTCCGGTAGGCCCAGTTTTGCTACGAATTGGGCTAAAATCCCATGTAACCACCGAGGCCCATACCCCTTCGCCCCTAGACTATATATTCTGTGCTCCTCTCAGTTTTTAGGGTGAGCTAAGATTAGAACTACACATTAGAGCTTAGCTCATGTATCTCCCCTTGTGGGTTTCCTCTTGAGGGAGAAGACTCCATTGGAGTTCAAGGCCTCCATTGGAGAAGATCCCTAGGGATTCAAGACCCCTTCTAGGGAAGGATCGATCTGGATCATCAAGACCTCATCTCCTTTGGATTTGGGATGAACTTTACCTTGTGTCTTTACCTTTGTTGTTCTTGTACCTTTGTGGATCTTTTGTGATTGTGAGTCTAGTGGATGTGTGATTGGACTTGTTCTTGAGTGTTTTCTTCTTGTGATTTCCCCTCTTGTTCTTCGTGTTCTTCGCATTCTTCGTGGATTCCCCTCCAATTCGTGAAAGATCTCCACTTAGGGTCTCCACCCTACAATATCTTGGTATCATGAGCCACGTTGATCATGAATTTGGAGTCTCCCCCATCATTTTCTAGCCTTGTTTTTCTTGATTTCGTCCTAAAATCCGAAAATCCCCACCAAAAATAGCCCCAATCTTTTTTTTGTGATTTGTTGGTTTGATGAAGTTTTGTTGATTTTGATCCATGGATTCGTTGTGTTTCGAGTGGATCTAGCTTCCCCACAAGTTTCCCCACCTTCCATCCACGAAATCTCCTCAATTTTGACGCCAAAATCATCCATTTCCGCCCAAAAATTTCAATTTCGTGCCTTCCCAACCCGCACCGGATTGTCCGGACCCCCGTACCGGACTGTCCGCTCGCATCAGGAGCAAATCACTCACAGACCGGACTATCCGCTCCGCCATACCGGACTGTCCGCTCGAGTCAGAAGGTTTTCGGATGAAGACCGGACTGTCCGCTACCCCGGACCGGACTGTCCGCTAGTTCAAAAACTACTTCGGCTGATTTCATGTTTTGGCCATATCTTCCACATCCGGAGTCCGATTTTGACGTTCTTTAGCTCGTTGAGTAGCTATTGACATTCCCCATCCATCTAGATATGTTCCAACATCATTTAACTCCATAAATGTTTTGATATTTTGACGTCTTTGACTAGGCCCTCCACCATATCATCCATAAAACCACCATAGCTTTCCACAACCTAACCCATTTTGATCCATATAGCATTTGTGGTTGCTTGAGTGGTTACTTGAGTCTCCTAAGGGGTTTCGGCTACTTAGGGATGGTTGCTTCTTCATCAACCACCACCACCAATTTTGCATTGTCAACTCCGGAACCACCATAGCATTCCGCTACCACCATTTGACTTTTGACATTTGAGATTTTGAGTTTGCGGTTTTTCCGTTTCCTAAGGTGTTTCGGCTAATTAGGAACGGTTCTACATCGAGAACACCGCCACTCATCATCACCATGAGGTCGTCATCGACATTGACCACTTCACCTTTTTGACAACCTAACCATAAGCAAGAACGGTAACCTCTATATCATCTTGGTATCGTGGTATCCCGTCATTGTACATTCATTCTTGCCATTGCTTTGTTAACCCCTAGCCATTTTGTGTCACTTGCCTATCGTGACTAGCCATTTGATTATTGCCGGCAACGTTACTTGTGCACATTAGTGATCCGCACCTCCCTTTGCATACCTACCATATCATCTTGGTATCATCATATCATCTCTTGTGCCACAATATTGTTCCCGCATATACACAATTGCTATCTTGGTTTGTGCATTTCGCATAGTGGCCATACAAAGAAAAAGAGAATAAGCTTTTAAACAAAGAGCTTCTAAGCAATAGCCATAGCATCATACCACATTGCACAAGATTGTCATATCCGATCATCTTGGATCAAACACCGGGAACCATACATAATAGCATACTTGGGATAGAAAGTTGCTACATTTTGCATCTTATAGGTTGTGCACAAGTGTCGTATCCGCCTATTGAGCAATCATGCTAGCATCTCTCTTGAGTTGTGCAACACGAGTGTTTTCCGTGGATTCCACTTTTTGTGCTCATTCCTTGGTTGCACGACCCCATTTATCTATCCATGTGTGTGTTTCCGTGTGCCACATATTGCTATTGCTCTACTTGTTTCACTTGCGAATTTGTGAATCTCTTTCAACATTATTGACTCTTGCTAACATTTTGCATCTAATTTTTGTGCCACTATCCGTACCGAGATCCACCATAAGCTTTACTTGATAGGTGTGAGTGAACAAGTCCGGTACCAATTCTACTATTCTTTCATTTCACATTGAGTGAAACGGGATACATCCTCAACTTTGGGAAAAGGTAACTTGGTATTGTTTATCTCATTTCCTACTCACCTCTACTCGAGTCTTGTGATGGATAGGCAAGGCATTTCACTTTCGGTCTACAACAACAACGACAAGTCCAATGCCACGAACAACAACTTCGACGCCAAGATGCAAGCTCAAATGGAGGAGATCAAAGCCCTCATCAAGTCCTACAATAGGTCTTCCTCATCTTCGAGAAGACGCTCAAGTGCACGTGCTTCCGAGCTACCATCTCCAGCAAGATCACATCGGCATCGACACAATAACCGACGAGAACGTGAAGGTAAAGAGCTCTACATCAACAACCGCTCAAGACTTCACCATCTCCCTTGGCATCTTCGCCAAGTGACTTCAAGGCATCTTCGCCTACGGACATACGGCATCTTCGCCAACAAGCACCTCAAGACTACGCTCAAGAGAAGCTCCCCAAGCTCAAGTCCGCGACTTCCACGAGCTACTACGACCTCGACATCGTCCATGCTATTCCTTTCTATGGGACTCAAGAACCCGAGGAGTATCTTGAGTGGGAGCGCCTAATGGACGACTACCTCAAGCTACATCAAGTTCCTCCCGAAGATCAAGTGAAGTGCGCCTCAAGAAACTTCCACGACTACGCCTCGACATGGTGGCTTCACACACCTTCGGAGAGCTACGACATGAGTTGGACCAAGATGAAGAGAGCTTTGCGGCGAGAGTTCGTGCCTCCAACCTACACGGAACAACTTCTACGCCAATTGGAGAACACCACCCAAGGATCTAAGTCCATCGACGTGTACTTCAAGGAGATGAAGATTGCCTTGCGACGAGCCGGCGTGGACGACCCCATTTCGATGAAGTTCCACTTCATGATGGGATTGCACAACGACATCTCCAAGACTATCTTCCTCGAGAACTACAAGTCCCTCGATGACAACTACATTGGTGCTCTCAAGACGGAACAAGAACTCATGAAGGCCAAGGCTTCTCCACCCCAAGCACACTTCATGGCGACCAAGCTCTACGGCAAGCATGAGGCTAGTACCACCACGATGTCCAAGCCCGACGAGCTCCAAGACGATGCTCCCAAGTTCGACTTCACCGCCATCCCTCTTTGTGGCATTGATGATGCCGAGTCTACCTCGACTCTTTTTCAAGATGGTGCGGCGACAAGTATGACCACGGAGACCTTCAAGGACCAAGCTTTGGAGGCGAGCAACAAGGTGGCGAGCAAGGATGATGCTTCCATCTTAGGAGGCGAGAGTGATGATGTGCCATCTTTGGCCTTCATCCACGGCTACGGTGACAAGATGATCAAGCATGGGATTTTCCCTTCGGTCATGGAGGAGAGTGATGATGTGCCATCTTCGGCCTTCATCCACGGCGACGGCGATGAGATGGTTCAGCATGGGATTTTCCCTTCGACCACGGCGACATATGATGACTTGAGTGACTTTTGCCACCATATTGAGAGTGAGATTGACTTCACACTAGCCCCATATATGATGATTTGCCACAATTCCCATGTGAGGAGAGACACAACCCCCACCACTTGAGTGAGATGAGTGACTCCACCATATGTGAGTTTGAGTGCACCTATTTGGAGGGAGTGACTGAGCCACCACATAGAGAGAGTGTGATAGTTGATACGGCATGTGAGGCCATTTGCATTTCTAACAACTTGACCTCTACCTCTATTGTGTCTTCTCATTTGGTGCTAGGTCCCATATATGATGACGCGCCGATCTGCAACGACTTCGTCCTTCCTACAGACATGATGATGGCCATGGTGGAATATGATGCACCCCCCACATGGTTCCATCAAGATGAAGATGACCACCATTTGGTCTTTCCCACCTCACCTACACCACTTGAGTGGAATGGAAAAGGTAACATAGGTGAAGGTGATGCTCTAGTCCCACTAGTGGACATTCTTGACATTGATGGCTTGCATGATGTTGATCAACCTATTTCCATGCTTCATGCGAGTGTGACTTCCTCATGTGATGATTTGTTGCCCATTTAAGATGAGTATGATGATTCTCATGTGGTGTCTAGTAGTTGTGATGTCATGTTGCATAGGATTTCTTGTCACAATTCTCTTGGTCACATCATGTTTGACAATCCGCTTGACTTGTCGTATGCTATGCATGAGATCAATAATATGTCATATTTACAATCTCTTCATAGTGACTATGCATATGCCATCAAAATAAATCCAATTTGCACTTATGGCATAGATGACAAGCCCATGGTTATTGGCATTTGTTTTTCTTGTGATGATATTAATATGCTCCCTTTGCATCATTTATCTCATATGCCATACCATGACCACCTAGCTTTGGATATGCATTGTTTTGGATGTTGTACATTTTCTCCATATGATATTTCCGCTATTGCTCATGAGGAGACCCCCATAGTTTCCTCATACATGTTAGGAGATTTTGATCCATCCCATCCATTGCATGATCCCAATAATTATGTGCACCATATGTTTCCCATGAATGAAAATGGTATTGATGTGCCATATATTTGTATGCTCAAATTGCATCCCCATCGTGTTATACATAACAACTATTCTTTCATGATGGATGACATGTTCTTATACCATGCATCAAATTTCTTCGAGCATTTCTTATCTTGTGCTAACTCACACGTGCACATACACGTCATGATGGATGATGTGTACATTTACCACACACACACTTTTCTTTCGTTTGTGTATTTGTTGTGTAGGTACCCATGCTTACTTGTCAACCTAACAATCCCATGAGTTGACAAAACGAGCTCTAGAGAGCAACGATGACTTGGGATCCCATGGATTGTCTTTCCCACCGCTCCCTTCGCGCAAAGACTTCGTGCATTTCTTCTACATGTCCCTCGCTTGGCTATGGGTTATTGTCCATTACATATTATATGCCCATCTCGCCATGTTCACTTTGCATGATATGCTTATTCCTATGCCTTTGCCATGCATTTGTGACCCATGCTTTGCATTACACATGATGATTTATTCTAGTACCCGTATGTGTATTTGCAAGCTTGGTGGAGATATTGCTTGTTCTTGCCATGTTTACTTTGTGCCCAATGCTTATGATCATGCTTTGATCTTGGTTTGCGTTCGTGCTTGCGATATGTCATGTGCATTGTCTATGCCTATTATTTGCTCACATGACATGATTGCCATGATTTCCTCTAGTGTGTTGCATCTTCACTCCACTAGTTTGCATGACTTGATTACTATGCTTGCTTATGTTGCATCACCAATGATTCATACTTGCTCATTTCATGCGGTTGATGACAACCATTACCATGCTTTGCACATGCTACATGCTTGTTATTGCTTCTTGTCACATATCTCCATGTGTTGCCTCTCTAATGCTAGATGATTTGACATGTATTGAGTGCAACAATGCTTTTAGTCTTGCTAATGAGATTGCCCCCATAGCATTCTCGCATATATTTGGAGATTTTGACATATTTGTTGTGAAGCATGCTTGCCTTACGTCTTTTCACCATATACCTAGTGCCATGAATATTTCCATTGTTGCGTCATATTGTTCATGCACTTGTGCTTCTATTGGTTATGTGCAAAAGAAGAGAACCATCATGATGGATGATGTGTTTATCTAGCATGCACATACGTTCTTTGTTTTGTTGTGTGCATGTGTAGGATACTTGGACTTTGTGTCGACTTCCACTTCACGTGAGTTGACCATTCGAGCTCTTGAGAGCGAGCCTCATACATTCTACCACAACTCGCTTCTACACCACTTTTCCTTGCATTCCGGCATTGTGAAGAACGCACAAGGGCATGCTTTCAAGGTGATATCCTTCTCTTTTGAGAACCCCCAAACCATGAGCATGGATATTATGGATCATACTACTTGTGTTGCTTGCACCATGACACTTATTGTTCATCTTGGACCACTTGATTGCACACATGTTAGAGATCTTGTTTCGACTTGTCATTTTCACCATTCCATGCATCATGATATATATGCCTTGTGTGTTGCATCCAATTCTTGGATTACTTGCTCCTATCATATGTTTGGTTGCAACAATGTCATTTCTTCACAAATGCCATGTCACATTGCTTGTCACATGATTGACTTGATTGCCTCACACATGATGAACAATTGCTCTTTTTATTGTGTTGAGTGCCACACGATTTTCACTACACCCTATGCACGTTATGCTTGGATTGTCTTGCACTTGATCCATGTGTTTAGATACTTCATTTTATTTGGTGTGGTCAATGCTTCCTATGCCTACCATAGACCGTTTGTTGAGCGCTTTATGCATGCTTGCTATGACCTTGAGGTAGATGCTTGTTCAATTGTCAAACATATTTGCATCTCTACCTCCCATTTGCATACTTGTTTCCATGATGACCTTCATTATGCTCAATTTATGTGCGTACATGCCATGTCACAATCCTATGTCAAACCATATGCTATGCTTGATGACAACACTTGTTTGGTGCATCACCTCTGGAATGCTTGGTTTTGCACTAACGCTAACCACATTTGTTTTTCCAAGTGTTTGTTGTGTTTGGTCCTTTTGAAGGAATCACTAGATGGTGCGACATTGGAGAGTGCCCATTTCGAGCTTCAAGATGACGAGAACTTGGTGATCGTCCACTTCTACACGGCGACGCCATCTCTTTCCCATGGTGATTTGGTTTCGATCCAAGGTCGGATCTTTCCCAAGGGGGAGGGGATGATGCGGAGCATCCTACAGTCATCTCCTTGTACACCTTCATAGCACCTCAAGCCCCAAGTGGACCTACCGGACTTAAGGTGAACCCGCTCCTCTTCGAGATTTACATGAATATCCATTGGACGTGGTTGCTACCTCACCATGGAACATTGTGCATCATTAGGTACGAGGGCAATCGCCACCAAGCAGCTAGGAAGCTTCCCGGAGGCCAAGGAGAAGGACCCCAAGACCCAAGAGCTAACCGGAAGCGTCAAGATGAAGAAAAGGAAGCGTGCAGAAATTGCAGTACCGGACAGTCCGGTCCTCACAGCAGACAGTCCGGTCTCACCGAGATAGCACTACCGGACAGTCCGGTCCCCAGAGCGGACAGTCCGGTGGCACCCGAAATTGCAACTGTCCGGTAGGCCCAGTTTTGCTACGAATTGGGCTAAAAAGCCCATGTAACCACCGAGGCCCATACGCCTTCGCCCCTAGACTATATATTCTGTGCTCCTCTTAGATTTTAGGGTGATCTAAGATTAGAACTACACATTAGAGCTTAGCTCATGTACCTCCCCTTGTGGGTTTCCTATTGAGGGAGAAGACTCCATTCGAGTTCAAGGCCTCTATTGGAGAAGATCCCTAGGGATTCAAGACCCCTTCTAAGGAAGGATCTATCTAGATCATCAAGACCTCATCTCCTTTTGATTTGGGATGAACTTTACCTTGTGTCTTTCCCTTTGTTGTTCTTGTACCTTTGTGGATCTTTTGTGATTGTGAGTCTAGCGGATGTGTGATTGGACTTGTTCTTGAGTGTTTTCTTCTTGTGATTTCCCCTCTTGTTCTTCGTGTTCTTTGCGTTCTTCGTGGATTCCCCTCCAATTCGTGAATGATCTCCACTTAGGGTCTCCACCCTACAACATAAACCTAACCATAACATGAAACATATGGATCCAAATCAGCCCCTTACGAAGCAACGCATAAACTAGGGTTTATGCTTCTGTCACTCTAGCAACCCATCATCTACTTATTACTTCCCAATGCCTTCCTCTAGGCCCAAATAATGGTGAAGTGTCATGTAGTCAACGTTCACATAACACCACTAGAGGAAAGACAACATACATCTCATCAAAATATCGAACGAATACCAAATTCACATGACTACTAATAGCAAGACTTCTTCCATGTCCTCAGGAACAAACGTAAACAAAGCATATTCATGTTCGTAATCAGAGGGGTATTAATATGCATATAGGATCTGAACATATGATCTTCCACCAAATAAACCAACTAGCATCAACTACAAGGAGTAATCAACACTACTAGCAACCCACAGGTACCAATCTGAGGCTTTGGGACAAAGATTGGATACAGGAGATGAACTAGGGTTTGAGAGGAGATGGTGCTGGTGAAGATGTTGATGAAGATTGATCCCCTCCTGATGAGGGGATCGTTGGTGATGATGATGGCGATGATTTCCCCCTCCCGGAGGGAAGTTTCCCCGGCAGAACAGCTCTGCCGGAGCCCTAGATTGGTTCCGCCAAGGTTCCGCCTCGTGGCGGTGGAGTTTCTTCCCGAAAGCTTGCTTATGATTTTTTCCCGGACGAAAGACTTCATATAGCAGAAGATGGGCACCGGAGGCCTGCCCGGGGGCCCACGAGGTAGGGGCGCGCCCCCCACCCTCGTGGCCAGGGTGTGGGCCCCCTCTGGTATTTTCTCGCTCAGTATTTTTTATTATTTCCAAAAATGACTTCCGTGGAGTTTCAGGACTTTTGGAGTTGTGCAGAATAGGTCTCTAATATGTGCTCCTTTTCCAGCCCAGAATTCCAGCTGTCGGCATTCTCCCTCTTCATGCAAACCTTGTAAAATAAGAGAGAATAGGCATAAATATTGTGTCATAATGTGTAATAACAGCCCACAATGTAATAAATATCGATATAAAAGCTTGATGCAAAATGGACGTATCAACTCCCCCAAGCTTAGACCTCGCTTGTCCTCAAGCGGAAGCCGATAACGATAAATATGTCCACATTTTTAGAGATAGAGGTGTCAATAAGTTAAAATACGGACATGAGGGCATCATGATCATTCTTATAACAGCAACATACATGGATATTGTCATATGATTTCTTATGCTCAAGTAATAATCTATTCACAACGTCAAGTATGAATCAGAAACTTTATTGAGAACCAATAATCTATAATCTCAGTCATTGAAGCAATTGCAATTTATCATAACATCAGAAAGAGTCAATATAAGAGCTTTTCAGCAAGTCCACATACTCAACTATCATTTAGTCTTTCACAATTGCTAACACTCACGCAATACTTGTGGTTATGGAGTTTTAATCGGACACAGAGAAAGATAGGGGCTTATAGTTTCGCCTCCCAACCTTTTACCTCAAGGGTAACGTCAACAATAATAGTTCATGCCAACTTACATCCAATTGGATATATATATCAGGATCTTTCCAACACAATGTGCTTGCCAAAGGATAAAATGTAAAAAGGAAAGGTGAAGATCACCATGACTCTTGCATAAGGGTGAAAGATAAAAGTAAAAGATAGGCCCTTCACAGAGGGAAGCAGAGGTTGTCATGCGCTTTCATGGTTGGATGCACGAAATCTTAATGCAAAAGAACGTCACTTTATATTGCCACTTGTGATGTGGACCTTTATTATGCAGTCCATCGCTTTTATTTCTTCCGCATCACAAGATCGTATAAAGCTTATTTTCTCCACACTAATAAATCATACATATTTAGAGAGCAATTTTTTATTGCATGCACCGATGACAACTTACTTGAAGGATCTTACTCAATCCATAGGTAGGTATGGTGGACTCTCATGGCAAAACTGGGTTTAAGGGTATTTGGAAGCACAAGTAGTATCTCTACTTGGTGCAAAGAATTGGCTAGCATGAGGGAGAAAGGCAAGCTCAACATGTTGGATGATCCATGACAATATACTTTATTTCAGATGTAAGAAAACATAACCCATTACGTTGTCTTCCTTGTCCAACATCAACTCTTTAGCATGTCATATTTTAATGAGTGCTCACAATCATAAAAGATGTCCAAGATAGTATATTTATATGTAGAACCTCTGTTTCCTTATTACTTATATTAATTGCAACGATGACCAAAACTATGTTTGTCAACTCTCAACAACTTTTAATCATCATACTCTTTATATGTGAAGTCATTACTCTCCATAAGATCAATATGATCTCTTTATTTCTTTTTATTTCTTTCTTTTTCTTTTATTCCCTCTAGATCATAGCAAAATAATCAAGCCCTTGACTCGACACTCATCTTTATAATATATAGCTCATGGACTCGATTACATAGAAGGATCATAAAGCAAAACTGAAAACTAAATCATACTAAAACTTTATTGTACTAGATCAAGATATTACTAAAAGGATCGAACTAAGAAAAACGGTAAAGATAGGAGTGTGATGGTGATACGATACCGGGGCACCTCCCCCAAGCTTGGCAGTTGCCAAGGGGAGTGCCCATACCCATGTGATTATGTCTCTTTTGATGGTGAAGGAATTGTTGATGATGTAGGCTTGTCGTCCCTCTTCCAATGCATAGGCTCTCCATCATAGAAGGATGATCGAGTCTCCGGGATCCTGAAATCTGTAGCCAAACTCATCCTCTTGAATCTATATTCATACTCACATTTTTGGTTTTGCAGGTCATAGATCTGGGCTTGGAGGTGCTCGATTTTCTCGTGGAGCTTGAAGATGGCCTCCCCGATGTCCTTGGTGTCCAGCTTGTGGTTGTTGGTGAACTCCATGATCATTATGTGATTGGAGTCAAGTCCGCGCTCCACCATCTCCTGACACTTGAAAACTTGTTGCTCCATTGCCTCGAGCCTTGTCTCCACACTTCCGGTCCTCCTTGGTCCCTCAACATCGCGGATGTGCAGCACCCCCTCATGCATCTCAATGGTTTGAGGGTGTTGCAGCACCTCTGCAAGGTAGGGGTTGATGACCTTCTCGAAGAACTTGTCCTTGGGGGCACTTGGGGACGTCATGGCGATCTAGATCTATCAGAAAAATAGCTCGAAACAAAAATAGAGGATATTTGCGTGATACGGTGGTCAAAACCTTTGGGAGATTATATAATGAATTTTTACCGACCAAAAGAAGTATCGTGCAAGAAAACGGAGTCCGGAGAGCGCACGAGGTGCCCACGAGGCAGGGGAGCGCGCCCTCCACCCTCGTGGAAGCCTCGTGTCCTTCCCGGACTGCTTCTTATTTTCCTATTTTTCTAAATATTCCAAAACGGAGAAAAATTGCCATTAGAACTGTTTTGGAGTCAGTTTACTTACCGTACCACATACCTATTCCTTTTCAGAGTCTGAAACATTCTGGAAAGTGTCTCTTATGTATTCCTCTGGGGTTACGGTTTCAATAATATTGGTTTCAACATTTATGGGATTACCTGAGATATAATGTTTGATTCTTTGACCGTTCACCACCTTCAGATTTGTGCCTTCGAAATTGTTGATTTTTATGGCACCGGAACGATAGACCTCCTCGATAACGTAAGGACCTTCCCATTTTGAGAGAAGTTTTCCTGCAAAAAATCTTAAACGAGAGTTGTATAGCAACACTATAATCACCTATATTAAACTCACGCTTTTGTATCCTTTTGTCATGCCATCTTTTAACTTTTTCTTTAAACAATTTGGCATTTTCATAGGCTTGGGTTCTCCATTCATCAAGTGAGCTAATGTCAAATAACCTCTTCTCACAGGCAAGTTTGAAATCATAATTGAGCTCTTTAATGGCCCAATAAGCCTTATGTTCTAGTTCGAGAGGTAAGTGACATGCTTTTCCATAAACCATTTTGTACGGAGACATACCCATAGGATTTTTATATGCAGTTCTATAGGCCCATAATGCATCATCAAGTTTCTTTGACCAATTTTTTCTAGATCTATTAACAGTCTTTTGCAAAATTAATTTGAGCTCTCTATTACTCAATTCTACTTGACCACTAGACTGTGGGTGATAAGGGGATGCAATTCTATGATTAACATCCTATTTAGCAAGCATTTTACGAAAGGCACCGTGAATAAAATGTGAACCACCATCAGTCATTAAATATCTAGGAACTCCAAACCTCGGAAAAATAACTTCTTTAAGCATCTTAATAGAGGTGTTATGATCAGCACTACTAGTTGGAATAGCCTCTACCCACTTAGTAATGTAATCAACAGCAACTAAAATATGTATATATCCATTAGAGGAAGGAAACGGTCCCATATAATCAAAGCCCCAAACATCAAATGGTTCAATGAAAAGTGAATAATTCATAGGCATTTCTTGATGTCTACTAATATTACCAATTCTTTAGCATTCATCACAAGATAAGACAAACTTACGGGCATCCTTGAAGAGAGTAGGCCAATAAAAACTGGATTGCAATACCTTATGTGCAGTTCTATCTCCAGCGTGGTGCCCTCCATAAGCCTCGGAGTGACACTTGCGTAGGATATGTTCCTGTTCATGCTCAGGTACACAATGTCTAATAACACCATCTACTCCTTCTTTATAAAGATGTGGGTCATCCCAAAAGTAATGTCTCAAATCATAGAAAAACTTTTTCTTTTGTTGGTATGTGAAACTAGGTGGTATAAATTTAGCAACAATGTAATTAGCATAATCAGCATACCATGGAGCAGTACGAGAAGCACTAATGACATTTAATTGTTCATCAGGAAAGCTGTCATCAATAGGTAATGGGTCATCAAGAACATTATCTAACCTAGACAAGTTGTCTGCAACGGGGTTCTCAGCTCCCTTTCTATCAATAATATGCAAATCAAATTCTTGTAGCAAGAGAACCCATCTAATAAGTCTAGGTTTAGCATCTTTATTTTCCATAAGATATTTAATAGCAGCATGATCAGTGTAAATAGTTACTCTAGAATCAACAATATAAGGTGTGAACTTATCACAAGCAAATACAACTGCTAAAAATTCTTTTTCAGTAGTAGCATAATTTCTCTGAGGATTGTCTAGAGTTTTACTAGCATATTGAATAACATTTAATTTCTTATCAACTCTTTGTCCTAGAACAGCACCTACAGCATAATCACTAGCATCACACATAATTTCAAAAGGTAAATTCCAATCAGGTGGTTGAACAATAGGTGCAGAAATCAAAGCTTTCTTAAGTATATCAAATGCTTCTACACAATCATCATCAAAGACAAAAGGAATATCTTTTTGTAATAGATTAGTCAGAGGCCGAGAAATTTTTGAGAAGTCCTTAATGAACCTCCTATAAAAACTGGAATGTCCCAGAAAACTTCTTATACCTTTGATGTCCTTGGGACACGGCATCTTTTTAATAGCATCAACTTTAGCTTTATCAACTTCAATACCTCTTTCAGAAATTTTATGTCCCAAGACAATGCCTTCATTAACCATAAAGTGGCATTTCTCCCAATTCAAGACAAGATTAGTTTCTTCACATCTCTGCAAAACTCGATCAAGGTTGCTCAAGCAATCATCAAAAGAGGATCCATAAACGGAGAAATCATCCATGAAAACCTCACAAATCTTTTCACAAAAGTCAGAGAATATAGCCATCATGCATCTTTGAAAGGTAGCAGGTGCATTACATAAACCGAAAGGCATACGTCTATAAGCAAAAGTACCAAAAGGGCAAGTAAAAGTGGTCTTTTCTTGATCCTCGGCTGACACAGGTATTTGAGAGAAACCAGAGTAACCATCTAGAAAGCAAAAATGTGTATGTTTGGATAATCTTTCTAGCATTTGATCAATAAAAGGCAAAGGGTAATGATCTTTTTAGTAGCTTTATTTAGTTTGCGGAAATCAATTACCATCCTATAACCTGTAATAATTCTTTGCGGGATCAATTCATCTTTATCATTAGGAACGACAATAATACCTCCCTTCTTAGGGACACAATGGACAGGACTTACCCGCTGACTATCAGCAACGGGATAAATTATACCTGCCTCAAGGAGCTTTAATATTTCCTTTCTTACCACTTCTTTCATCTTAGGATCTAGCCGTCGTTGGTGATCAATAACTGGTTTGGCGTATTTCTCCAAATTTATGTTGTGTTGACATAGAGTGGGACTAATGCACTTAAGATCATCGAGAGTATATCCAATAGCAGCACGGTGCTTCTTCAGAGTTTTCAATAATTTCTCTTCCTCCTTCTCTGAAAGGTTAGAACTAATAATAACAGGATATATCTTCTTTTCATCAAGATAAGCATACCAGATGTTTGGGTTTGCCCGGGCAGATCTGGTAGTTTCTCAGCCAAGAGTTTCTACACCTTGATGCACTCACATTTGCCCACAATTCAACCATGTAAATGGTTGTGGAAAAGCAGATGCACCATGAAGATCAAAGTCTTTGGATGGTTACTTTTCTTTGACATGCTTAACACCAAGGACCTTCTGATCCGCAGGCACTAGAGATCCCCCCTGGATGATAATCTTTGTGTTATCTGTCATGAATTTTCATATGAGGATAGGCTGCATTTGTTCTTCAACTGTAATTTCAGTCGGAGGGTTTGGAACTACCTTTCTATTGACTGGTCAAGAGGGCCGGATATTCAGCAATGTATCCAACATGCTAGCTCAAGCTTCAGGCGTCCTTTCTTCTTCGAAGTAATGTTGACGGCAACATGGAATATTTGGATCCTCAGGAATGGCAGAACTTTTAGAGGGGAGAGAGCTACTTTTGCTGCTTGGCGGTCTAACTTTGTACATGATCTTTCACTCCTAACTCATAGGCTCAAGGATGATACCAGCATCAAGCTTAAAGCTTGGATAAATGCTTTAGTCTAATTAGTCCAGGTAGGTAGTTCTAGTCTTGTACCTTAGCTTTGTAGGCTAGTTTCTTAGCTCCTGTATATACTCCTACTATTCTTTTTTGTACAGTTGTTCGATTTCAATAAAGGGCTGTGGGGCTTTGCTTCACAATAAATATTCAAAAAAAAGATAAGCATATTTAAGAGTATCAGGTAATGGTTTAAGCTCAAACACGGGATCACCCTTGGGTGGAGGAGGATCCCCTAGGATTTCAACAGGCAAGTTGTGTTTCAGAATAGATCCTTGTTTAAAGAATACTTCATCTATCTCCCTTCTTTCATTCATGAACATATCATTTTCATGGTTGAGCAAATATTGTTCTAAAGGATCATTAGGAGGCACGGCAATAGAAGCAAGACCAATAATTTCACCTTTACTAGGCAATTCCTCATCACGGTGTTGTCTACTAAATTTAGCAAAATTAAACTCATGAGACATGTCACCCAAACCAATAGTAACAACATCCTTTTCGCGGTCTATCCTAGCATTAACAGTGTCCAAGAAGGGTCTACCAAATATGATGGGACAAAAGCTATCTTGTGGGGAACCAAGAACAAGAAAATCAGCAGGATATTTAACCTTCCCACACAAGACTTCAACATCTCTAACAATCCCAATCGGTGAAATAGTATCTCTATTGGCAAGCTTAATGGTAACATCGATATCTTCTATCTCAGCAGGTGCAATATCATTCATAATTTCTTCGTAAAAAGAATGAGGTATGGCACTAGCACTAGCACCCATATCACACAAGCCATGATAACAATGATCTCCTATTTTAACAGAAATAACAGGCATGCCTACCACATGTCTATGTTTATCTTTAGCACAAGGTTTAGCAATTCTAGTAGTCTCATTACAGAAGTAAATAACATGCCCATCGATATTATCAGCCAAGAGATCTTTAACCATAGCAATATTAGGTTCAACTTTAATTTGTTCAGGGGGTTTGTGTGTCCTAATATTACTTTTGTTGACTACAGTTTAAGCTTTAGCATGATCCTTTAGTCTAACAGGGAAAGGTGGTTTCTCAACATAAGTAGTAGGAACAATAGGATCATTATAAGTGATAGTTTTTTCTTCAACTTTAATAGGTGCAACTACTTTTACTTCAATGGGAGGATTATATTTAAACCACTTCTCCTTAGGGAGATCAACATGAGTAGCAAATGATTCGCAGAAAGAAGCTACTATCTCAGAGTCAAGTCCATATTTAGTGCTAAATTCACGGAAAGCATCGGTATCCATAAAAGATTTAACACAATCAAACTTAGGTGTTATACCTGACTCCTTACCTTCATCGAGGTCCCAACCTTCAGAGTTGCGTTTAATTCTTTCCAATAAATCCCATTTGAATTCAATAGTCTTCATCATAAAGGAGCCAGTACAAGAAGTATCGAGCATGGATTGATTATTACGAGAAAGCCGAGCATAAAAATTTTGAATAATCATTTCTCTTGAGAGCTCATGATTGGGGCATGAATATACATTGACTTAAGCCTCCCCCAAGCTTGAGCAATGCTTTCTCCATCGCGAGGCCAAAAATTATATATATAATTACGATCACGATGAACAAGATGCATAGGATAAAACTTCTGATGAAATTCCAATTTCAGTCGTTTGTAGTTCCATGATCCCATATCATCACATAGCCTATACCATGTCAATGCCTCTCCCTTCAAAGATAAAGGGAATACTTTCTTCTTGATAACATCATCGGGCATACCTGCAAGCTTAAATAATCCACAAACTTCATCCACATAGATTAAGTGTAAATCGGGATGCAATGTTCCATCTCCTGTAAAAGGATTAGCCAGCAGTTTCTCTATCATACCCGAAGGAATTTCAAAGTAGACATTTTCAATAGGTTCATTAGGTTGAGGAGCAATTATTTGCTCTACTGGTCGGGGTGAAGATACCCCGAACAAGCCCCTCAAAGGATTACTTTCCATAGTAGCAAGTGACAGTAAATTTCAGCACACTATATAAAATTTTCCTTACCAAATTCCACCTACCAAAGGCGCTTCACTCCCCGGCAACGGCACCAGAAAAGAGTCTTGATTACCCACAAGTATAGGGGATCTATCGTAGTCCTTTCGATAAGTAAGAGTGTCGAACCCAACGAGGAGCAGAAGGAAATGATAAGTGGTTTTCAGCAAGATATTCTCTGCAAGCACTGAAATTATCGGTAACAGATAGTTTTGTGATAAGGTAATTTGTAACGGGTAACAAGTAACAAGTGTAAATAAAATGCAGCAAGATGGCCCAATCCTTTTTGTAGCAAAGGACAAGCCAGGACAAACTCTTATATAGAGAAAAGCGCTCTCGGGGACACATGGGAATTATCGTCAAGCTAGTTTTCATCACGTTCATATGATTCGCGTTCGGTACTTTGATAATTTGATATGTGGGTGGACCGGTGATTGGGTGCTGTCCTTACTTGGACAAGCATCCCACTTATGATTAACTCCTATTGCAAGCATCCGCAACTACAAAAGAAGTATTAAGGTAAACCTAACCATAGCATGAAACATATGGATCCAAATCAGCCCCTTACGAAGCAACGCATAAACTAGGGTTCAAGCTTCTGTCACTCTAGCAACCCATCATCTACTTATTACTTCCCAATGCCTTCCACTAGGCCCAAATAATGGTGAAGTGTCATGTAGTCGACGTTCACATAACACCACTAGAGGAAAGACAACATACATCTCATCAAAATATCGAACGAATACCAAATTCACCTGACTACTAATAGCAAGACTTCTCCCATGTCCTCAGGAACAAACATAACTACTCACAAAGCATATTCATGTTCATAATCAGAGGGGTATTAATATGCATATAGGATCTGAACATATGATCTTCCACCAAATAAACCAACTAGCATCAACTACAAGGAGTAATCAACACTACTAGCAACCCACAGGTACCAATCTGAGGCTTTGGGACAAAGATTGGATACAAGAGATGAACTAGGGTTTGAGAGGAGATGGTGCTGGTGAAGATATTGATGAAGGTTGATCCCCTCCCGATAAGAGGATCGTTGGTGATGACGATGGCGATGATTTCCCCCTCCCGGAGGGAAGTTTCCCTGGCAGAACAGCTCTGCCGGAGCCCTAGATTGGTTCCGCCTCGTGGCGGCGGAGTTTCTTCCCGAAAGCTTGCTTATATTTTTTCCCGGTCGAAAGACTTCATATAGCAGAAGATGGGCACCGGAGGCCTGCCGGGGGCCCACGAGGCAGGGGGCGCGACCAGGGGGGTAGGGCGCGCCCCCCACCCTCGTGGCCAGGGTGTGGACCCCCTTTGGTATTTTCTTCGCTCAGTATTTTTTATTATTTCCAAAAATGACTTCCGTGGAGTTTCAGGACTTTTGGAGTTGTGCAGAATACGTCTCTAATATTTGCTCCTTTTCCCGCCCAGAATTCCAGCTGCCGGCATTCTCCCTCTTCATGCAAACCTTGTAAAATAAGAGAGAATAGGCATAAATATTGTGACATAATGTGTAATAACAGCCCATAATGCAATAAATATCAATATAAAAGCATGATGCAAAATGGACGTATCATCCATCAACCTCCACTACAGGAATCAGCTACTTTGCCGTCTGCCACGGCAGACGGCAAAGGCAAGGATGGCGAACGGCAAAGGCCTTTGCCGTCTGCCGCGGACGGCAAAAGGCTCCGGCAAAGTAGGCTACGGTAAAGAGCTTCTTTGCCGTCTGCTTTCTGAAGCGGACGGCAAAGGGGCCTTTGCCATCAGCGGCGGACGGCAAAGAAAGCCGACGGCAATAAATTCGCTGTTAGTCCGTTAGGCGTCTAACGGCAGCCTTTGCCATCCGCCGCTGACGGCAAAGACTACAGGCTCTTTGCCATCTGCTGGCAGATGGCAAAGAGACGAAATAGGCATTAATTCGGTTTCTTCTTATATCCATTCATTTTCACAGAAAATCAAACACACACATATATATATATATGACCAATATAGGATATCCAACACATGTTACCAATAGTAGCAAGTTTCATCCATACATATACATAGTTTCATCAATATTACACAGTTTCATCCATAGGTAGCAAGTTTCACAAAGTAAAAACAAAAACTAAAGACAAGCACTCCATATCTGAAATTACAAGAAATGACCTAAAACTAAATATCTATTTTCCTAGGCAGCACACACTTGACCACCATAGCAGCTTGCTGGACCGTTGTATCTGTGGAGCACAAAACAGCAGTTAGCCTGATTAGAAATTTTAAGGAGAGCAGTGCTAGTTTAAGAGTTATGAACAAATAGAAATGGTGCATAAATTCCTATTATTCAACAAACATAAGTTATTTCCAAGTGAAACACGAGGCAATGTTATCCACTTCAAAACAGAACAGAACACACAGGTACACACATCGTCAAGTTTTTTCCACAAATGAGTTACTGATTGAGTTCAAGAAATGACCAAGGGCCTAATTGGTTCACAGGACCTAAAAACTCATAAATAGGAAAATCACTGGGTTGCAATGTCACGGCCTCTCTTGATACAATATGATCGACAGGATGTTTGAGTGCATCATAGAAAACCATAGGAGTTTTTCAAGGCCGCATATTACAATCATATGGAATAATTTGAAGCAGAGAGGCCCCAAAAGGGGAAATCATGCTGTGTGGGAAAAGAGAATACCATTCACCGCAATGAAAAATATAGCATGCCAGAATCACTATGAGCACAATCAAATTGAGTTATCTAAGCAATTTGACAATCAAATGGAGTTAACATGACCCAGCGTTAGGGATTTAGTGATGACAGCAGTCTGCCAGCCGGCTTCCTCAATAGAAGGGACAGACCCAGTGCTAGAAGCAGAACAAGAACATTGATACACAAGATAAGCACAAGCCCTTGAGAGCAGTCTGCTTGGCAGAACAATTAATTAACCTCTAGAAGCAGAAGAAGCACGTTGATAGACAAGTTATTATGAAGAACCAACCTTGAGAGCGGTCTGCTTGCGCAAGATATCATTGGACTTGTGGACAAGAAAATAGTATAATCCTAGGCTGTGTCAGGTAACAACAATGTGGAGCAAGGTATCATGGTCATAAACAGCTAGGCTGACATGGTTATGAACAACTAGACTAGAACAGTAAGAGGGCAGTGAGAATTGACGAATCATCATCATTAAATAAAGAAGAAAAAAAGAACATCCTTGGTTGCAGGTGGTAATAAAAGAGCTAGACTGGAGCAGGACAGTGGTGTGTGACAAGTTAGAGAAGAAAACAGCATAATCTTGGGCTAAAAGGCAACAATTTAGACATCTAGGGCAAGGTAGCAGGGTTTCGCCAGAGGAAGTTGGCACATTTCCTGCATCCGGTCAGTCCACTGTGAACCCCCGAAGGGGCCAAGACCAGGAGCGATAACTAGTGCTTGCTGTGATGCGAGTTGACCGCGAATCTAGACTAGCAGAGCAGAGCAGAACGATGATGGAAACAAGGAAACAGAGATGGGGGTGAACAGAGCAGGGGACCTTCTGTGGCGCGTCGTCGTGGTCGGGGTGGACGACGCCGTCGTGGTCGAGCTCGAGGTCGGACTCGACGATGTCCTCGTCGAGCTCGTCGGGCTCGGGGGTGGGGTCGCGCATGTCCTGGTCGTCCTCCCCCTCCTCCTCGTCCTCATCATCGTCGTCGTCGATGTCGTCCATGGACCTCGCCTGCGCTTCCAAATCCAACATAAAAAAGGAGATCAGACAAGAAAAGAAAAGAAACAGAGGATCGGGCCGGGGAAGGAAGGGGAAGGGACGCGGAAGATCGGACCTTGGGGGCGGCGGGCTTGGCGGAGGAGGAGGCGGCGGCGGATCTGAGCGAGGAAGACAAGGGTGAGGGGAAATGGTGAGGTGGCAGCGCGCACGGGCGGGCGGAGGCGAGGTGGCGCAGCGGCGCGGGGTCGGGAGGCTCTCGACTGTGGGGCGGGCGTCGTCGAATCCCGCCGGAGCTTGCCGGAATCGGCCGGCGTAGCTTCTCGCGGGAGGGAGAGGGAGAGACGAGCGGGAGAGAGAGGGGATAGGGATAGAGGAGGTGGGGCAACGGCGGGGTGGGGCTCGGCCGTTAGTTAGGTCACATCTTTGCCGTCCGCCCACCCTTTGTCGTCCGCTTTGTTTCCTCTTTGCCGTCTGCTAGCGGACGGCGGCAAAGAACAGGCTGATGGCAAAGACCTTCTTTGCCATCAGCCAGTTCTTTGCCGTCCGTTTTCCTGAAGCGGACGGCAAAGACCTTCTTTGCCGTCAGCCAGCAGACGGCAAAGAACTGGCAGACGGCAAATAAGCTAATTCCAGTAGTGCTCGACGCCACACTGGTAGCCGGTGGCTCGTCATCCGGTGGGGCGAGGAAACACACGCGGGAGATGCCAGCCGACATGCTCCCTGGCGCCCGCAACCTGCTCGACAGAATGTCGGCGACGACGATTTCATGCAGAACATCATCTTAGAGGGTGGTACGGCGGCCGCTGGCGGTACCGCCGCGGCTAGCTACGATCCCGATGAGACACAAAGCTAGGATGGTCGAGGGCCGTTCACCCCGTTGACCTTTGATCAAGCTGGCATGCAAACTACCTTCATGCAAGATCAGGTCGGCCTGGACCTGGACGGCTTCCCGCTCGACCACGAGTTTCCGGAGGACTACGGCCTCGAGGAAGAGGATGAGTTGGACATTGACGGGGAGCCATTTTCCGAGGACGAGATCGCCAACCAAGCCGCCGGGGTGAAGCTGAAGCGCAAGAGCAGGTAGACGAAGGCATACACGGTGGCCGAAAACAAGCTCATTTGTGAGTGTTGGAGGAACATTGGGCAAGACCCCAAGACCGATGAAGAACAAAAGGCATCAACCTTTTGGACTCGTGTCCATGGCGAGTTCCATGGATGCAAGAAGTTTTCGTCGTACCAAATGCAAAGCACGCGCGAGTGGGTATCCATTTCGAAGCGATGGAAGGTGATCCAACAAGAGTGCAACAAGTTTTGTGCCACTCTTGCGAGCATCAAGGCACGCACCGTGAGCGCCATCGGCATGCAAGACATGGTATGCATGCAAGCGCCCCTCTTTGTGTCATTCCATTTATGCTTGTATGTCAATTTCCGTATCCATTTGCCAATATGCTTGCATGCAACTCATTTGTAGGCATTCCAAGCTTTGGAGGCATTCCAGGTCCAACACGAAGGCAAGTCCTTCAACCTCTCCCATTTTTGGAGAGTCATCAAAGGCGAGGAGAAGTTCAAGGCACAATTTGCCGCCCTCATGGCGCGTGGGGGGAAGAAAGCCGTGGAGGAGGTTGGGGAGGGCGAGAAGGCACGTCCGCGGGGGAAGACCAACTCCAAGAAGGAGGGCATGTGGGATGCGGCGTCGATCGCCTTGATCGCAACCGTGGAGGGCATGATGACCAAGAAGGACTCAAGGGAGGAGAAGCGTCGGCAAGACAAGGAAGAGAAAATGAACGCCTTCATGGAGATCCAAAGGAGGATGCTTGAGATGGAGGCGGAGAAGCAAGCCAAGATGCTAGAGATCGAGGCCGCCAATGCAAAGACCAAGGCAAAAGAAGTGGCTCTCGCTAGCATGATGACGGGGTGGAGATTATGAAGGTGGATCTCAACACCGTGTCGCCAAGGAAGAGGCCGTGGTTCAAGAAGATGCAGGCCGAGTTGCTCATGTTCGACAACGAGTGATCTATGGCGGCGAGCGCCATCCTTTTTTGTATGCCGGCAAGTGTGCTGGCATGACCATGCCGCGATGGCATGGTCGAACTTCCACCCCTTTTGTGTGCTGGCATGTGTGCCGGCCGCTGGCAAGTGTGCCAGCATAAATTGTGTGGTGCTTTTTTGAAACTGACATTGTATGTCGGCCGCTGGCATGGTGCCGGCATGAACTTTGGGCGATGGCATGGCCACTGGCATGATCTATGGCCGCAGGCCTTTTTAAAATTTGTGCGCGGACATTAAATGGGCCGCGGTCGTTGGGCGCACTGCCGACCCAAATCTTAAACAGGGCGAACGCCGAGCGAGCGGCCGACCTAAACAGAAAAAACGGACAAAAGCGTCGTCCATTTGGGTTGGCGCGCCAACGCGGTGACCCAAATGGATGCGCGCTTTGTCCGCTTTTTGTCCGTTTGGGTCGGCCAGGCGGACGTGCGCGTCCGCATTTTCAAATGGATCGGCTTGACCGTCCAACGGGAAACGGACCCAAATATGCCGTCGTAGAAAAAGCAGGTCGCAGGAATAAACATAATTAAATATTAAGTGGCTGGTCAACCACTGTCCAAAGTCCACTTAAACCTAATTAAACATTAATGAAAACATAAAAAAGTCTGTGCCCTCACGCTGCCCTAGACGTCGTCTGCCTTGCCCTTGACGTCGCCATCACCATCGCCGCCGGTGAGGTCGATGAAGACGGGGGCAGGGCCAGCCCACCCGAACGCCGCTTGGTACGCTTCCAGGGCAGCCTCCTCCGGCGTCTGCTGGGGCGGCGACATTGCGGCCCGCCGGGCGCGCTCCAACTGCTCAAGCAGCAGCGCCTCTACGTTGTGTTGCAGCAGCTGCTCCAAGCGCATCTGCCGCTCGCCGTCGGCCTCCTCCTAGGCGAGCCAGTGCACCTTCAAGCGCTCATGGTGGGCCGCCTCCTCCTCCGGCGTCGCGGCGTAGTGGATCGGAGTCACACTCACCCACTCGCGGTACTCGTCGGTCCACGTGTAGGCCTCCTTCGACCAAGTGTGTGATGCCCCCGATTCAATCTACACTAATCATACACGCAAATGTGTACGATCAAGATCAGGGACCCACGGGAAGATATCACAACACAACTCTAAAAATAAATTAAGTCATACAAGCATCATAATACAAGCCAGGGGCCTCGAGGGCTCGAATACAAGTGCTCGATCATAGACGAGTCAGCGGAAGCAACAATATCTGAGTACAGACATAAGTTAAACAAGTTTGCCTTAAGAACGCTAGCACAAACTGGGATACAGATCGAAAAAGGCGCAGACCTCCTGCCTGGGATCCTCCTAAACTACTCCTGGCCGTCGTCAGCGGCTTGCACGTAGTAGTAGGCACCTCCGGTGTAGTAGGAGTCGTCGTCGACGGTGGCGTCTGGCTCCTGGGCTCCAGCATCTGGTTGCGACAACCAGGTAGAAAGGAAAGGGGGAAAAGAGGGAGAAAAGCAACCGTGAGTACTCATCCAAAGTACTCGCACGCAAGGAGCTACACTACATATGCATGGGTATATGTGTAAAGGGCCATATCGGTGGACTGAACTACAGAATGCCAGAATAAGAGGGGGATAGCTAATCCTGTCGAAGACTACGTTTCAGGCCACCTCCATCTTGCAGCATGTAGAAGCGAGTAGATGGTAAGTTCACCAAGTAGCATCGCATAGCATAAACCTACCCGGCGATCCCCTCCTCGTCGCCCTGTTAGAGAGTGATCACCGGGTTATATCTGGCACTTGGAAGGGTGTGTTTTATTAAGTATCCGGTTCTAGTTGTCATAAGGTCGAGGTACAACTCCGGGTCGTCCTTTTACCGAGGGACACGGCTATTCGAATAGATAAACTTCCCTGCAGGGGTGCACCACATAACCCAACACGCTCGATCCCATTTGGCCGGACACACTTTCCTGGGTCATGCCCGGCCTCGGAAGATCAACACGTCGCAGCCCCACCTAGGCACAACAGAGAGGTCAGCACGCCGGTCTAAATCCTATGCGCGCAGGGGTCTGGACCCATCACCCATTGCACACCTGCACGTTGCGTACGCGGCCGGAGAGCAGACCTAGCAACCTCCATTTCAAAGGAAGTTGCGTTACGCGGTCCAACCTGGCGCGCGCCGCTCAGTCGCTGACGTCACGAAGGCTTCGGCTGATACCACGACGTCGAGTGCCCATATCTTTCCCGTGTAGTTGGTTAGTGCGTATAGACCAGATGGCCAGACTCAGATCAAATACCAAGAACTCGTTAAGCGTGTTATTTTTAAGTAACCGCGAATGCCGACCAGGGCCAGGCCCACCTCTCAGCTAGGTAGTCTCAACCTGCCCTGTCGCTTCGCCACAAAGTAACAGTCGGGGGCCGTCAGGAACCCAGGCCCACCTCTACCGGGATGGAGCCACCTGCCCCTTCAGCCCCCATCTCCGAACAGTATCATAAGTAATGTAACAGAGTATATGCCCGTGATCACCTCCCGAAGTGATCACGGCCCAGTAGTATAGCATGGCAGACGGACAAGAGTGTAGGGCCACTGATGGAACACTAGCATCCTATACTAAGCATTAGAATAGCAGGTAAAGGTATCAACAATTATAGCAACAATGACAGGCTATGCAGCAGAATAGGATTAACTGAAAGCAGTAACATGCTACACTACTCTAATGCAAGCAGTAGAGACAAGGAATAGGCGATATCTGGTGATCAAGGGGGGGCTTGCCTGGAATCTCGGCTGAGAAGGAGGGGTCGTCAACACCGTAGTCGTACTGGGTAGCAGCGGCGTCGGTCTCGGTGTCTAACGAGAGAAGAGGGGGAAGAAACAATAATTATAATGCAAACATAAGCACGACGGTGCATGACAAACAATGCGCGGTGCTAGGTGTGCCCTAACGCGGTAGGAGGTGATACCGACGAAGGGGGGAAACATCCGGGAAAGTATCCCCGGTATTTCGCGTTTTCGGACAAACGAACCGGAGGTGAAATGTTGCAGGTTCGCTATGCTAGGGATGTGTGGCGGGCGAACGGGCTGTGTATTCGGATTCGTTTCGTCGTTCTGAGCAACTTTCATGTAGAAAGTATTTCCATGTGAGCTACGGTTTATTTTATATGATTTTCTAAAGTTTTAAATCATTTTTAGAATTTATTTAATTAATTTAATCCAACATTATCCAGAACAGTGCACGCTGACGTCAGCAGTCAACAGAGGTGTTGACTGGGTCGCTGACGTGTGGGACCCACATGCCATAGGTACAAAAACCTAATCAACCTATTAATCAGTTTAATTAGTTAATTAGGTAACTAATGTTTAATTAGTTTAATTAAACAGGATTAATTTAGTTAATTAATTAATTAGTTAACATTTTTATTTACTTATTTATTTATTTATTTTTCTTTATTTCTTTCTTTTAAATGTTCAGGGGCTGGGCCCCACGTGTCATTTGCCCACGAGGCCGATGCGGGCACGGGCGCTAACGGGCACAGCCCGAACGGGCGCTGGATGCGGGCGCGAGGGCGCCCGTTCACTACAAGAGATAGGGCCTACTATGACGAGCTAAAAAATGTCATCAAATAGCTAATAACGTCACAAATTACCCCCTAGTGACATTTTACGGGCGTCACAAGCATCGTCACGAAATCCCCGTCACAGATTACTCCTAGTGACGGCGCACGCACAAAAACGTCATCGAAATTGGGACCTTCGGTGACGTTATATAGAACGTCATCGACTTCCTATTTCCATGATGGTCAATTAATGTCACATATTAGGAGAAAATATGCCATATTGTACCATATTCGATGACAAGGCAACGTCACTAACATTATGCCAGATCATCACCCGAGCGGCTATCCCACTACTAGTGCCACTACTTTTATTATGGATGTAGATGAAGTCGTCAAAATATATTTACTTTCTTTCGAATCTAAATTGCGATGAAAATAAGTATTTACTTCACATCACATCACATCATATTATATAAAAAAGTTGTAGAGAAAAATCACATCATAAATTGATATGTAAGACAAATCATATTATCAGCCAAATCCTTCTGTAAACAAAAATGACTCAAGTTTGACATAGACAATAGACAAGATGAAAATTAATATTAACTAAAGACCACATATGTTGTCCTGATGATTGCAATGTAAGGATGGCTTTCATGAACCATCTGGTTTGGACTGGGACTACAGAGTTGCTTGCTAAGTTGCTTGAGCCCTCAAGAGAAAATCAAGCAGATTATCCATCTCCTTTTGCTTCTTTGCCTAGGCTTCATTCTTCTCTTGTTGGATCTTCTTTAGAGCTTCCAATTCTTCTTGCTGCTTCTTTTGTATCTCTTCAAATGCTCTCTCTTGTGCTTCAAGTCTTGCGGCTAACTCCTCCCGATGCCTATAAATGACAAACACAACAACGTTGCATCATAATGAGATGAAAATTGACAAGATAACATGCATAACCTTGAGCTAGAGGTATAATGGTTAAAGTACATGTAATCAATGCACCCCTTAGCTTAGCATACACATCACCCATGCGTTTATGTTCCGCGAGGAATGCCCTCCTTTCCCTCTCACTCTCCCGAACTAGTGGCATGATTGTAGTACCAGAACGTGCAAGATGAAAAAGAGTGGAACTAAATGAATTGCAAAATACTTACTAGCATGTGTCATAAAACTAACTAAATGAATTCCACTTCAACTAGTTTGGAATTGGACCTTAGACAATGCAACAATTTTTCATGCGCATATGTACTTTCCTAAAACAAACATGAATGTAATAAAGTAGCAAAATTAGCACGCAAATACATGTTTGTCTTTGCATTGATGGTAAAAATTAACAAAACAGATTCTGTAACGTAGTACTTTAAATAAGCAGCACTATTAATAAGCATTTCATGTAATATTGTATTAACAAAAAATGAAGATTTCATCGCTTTGGGGTCTAACGAGTGTACCAAGTAGCATAGAAGACGCAGCCAGCAAGCCTATGAAAACAAGATGAGAAAATTCAGAAGAGAAAAATGGCAAAACTTAAGATTACTATAGATGATACACAAGTGCTTGACTAGAAAGATTACTTACAAAAACTTGCCAATAATGGTAGCAAAGATTTACTAGTACATTATGAAGCTATTTACTCAATCAAGCAATTTAATTTGATGGCAATGTGATAAAATATAATATAAGAAACAAGGACTCCTTAAATATTAGAGCATCTCTGAGTGCAATGCTGGGACCAAATCCCGTCCACGCCCTCCTCCACCTTCAGCCTGCTCAAAAAGATTTCAGCTAATCAGGCTATCATTGTTCAGATATATGTTCTGTGTTAGCAAATTGTTTGCCTATCATATCCCCAATAGTCCGTCCTGCTCATGCTTGCTGCACTCATGTAATTGAAAAATAAAAGTATAAAACTCCTAGCGATTGCATATTTCAGTTGAAAAACATCAATTGCTATCTAAGTGTTGCTAAGCTGCAGGTGCCAACGTTAGTCATTATCTCCAGAGTATACACATACTAATAGAAGCATGGGTAAACACGTCAAAAATACAAGAAGAAACATTTTGCTCACCTTGGGTTCAGTCTTCTCATCGACGATGTCAGCTTTGAACATGAGAAATCCCACACACGCTGAACATGTCCACTCCCGCACAGCCAGAAAGCGCCATTGATTTCTCGCTCAAACATTTAAATGGAGAGAATGACAGGAGGAGCGCCACAACAAAGCATCTGGATGGGAGCAGCGCTGCAAAATGCCTGCGACAGTGGCCTCGTCAGGGAAACAGAGAAGGGCGGCATGGTCTCGAGGAGGATGCAGCGGGCGTGGTAGAGGAGCGCCACGGTGGCTGGCTCCAGCCAGAAGCCCAGAACCCGCCCAGCTGTAAGCCAAGTGGAAGAACTGGAGCAAGAGGTCAGCGTGGTTGGAGGCAGCGGTAGCGGAGATCACGCCATGGACGAGCAGCGCCGAGAGCGTCCAGAAGAGCAGCCGCACGACACGGAGTACTTCCGGTGGGTCGACGGCTTGCGTCACCAGATCATGTGGAGAATTGTCCCGTGCAGAGGCTGCTCCTACCGAGCGCGGCTGCCTGCGGCGTCGGCGGCGCCTCTTCCACCACCGGTGCTGCAACGGCTTCCTCCGCGGTCTCGATGGCGGCGGTGGCGGTGGTTGTTGCGTCGATGGTGGGGGCGGCGGAGGTGGACGGGGCGGGAGTCGGAGCGTGGGGGCTGCTGGAGAGGAGCGGCGGAGGGGGGATGCTAGCAGATTGGATCGAGACGGTGAAAGGAAGGAGACGGCGCAAGATTGGATCGGGGCGACGCCAGATGAGATAATGGGGATTAGGGTGGAACTGTGGGTTTCGTTGAGAAACTTTTGCCATCGAGCCTAATTAACTTAAAATTTTAATTCTCGGCGCGCAGGGGCGAATAAATTATATGCTTAAACTAGAAAAAATTGTGGGTTTGACACGCTCACGTGAAAAAAATGTGGGTTTTTTTAGAGTAAAAAATGAGGGTTTGACACGTACCATGAACGTCTATAATTTGATCAGAAAAATTAGAAAGGCACGTACCATGTTTGTGTATAATCTGCTAATAAAAAAAGTAAAAAGGCACCAGGGGATAGGTCGTGTAGTACAATGACATGATAAAGATATATTCGCATAGTTTCGCATGAACTCTACCCTGTTGGAAATACCTACATGAAAGACCATGTGGGAAGGAGTGCTTTTTTTTTGTTAGGACGAAATAACTGTTGCACTATACTGCCATACCCATCAACTCACCAGCGCAACCAATGAGCATTTTTTTCGGCCACTACTTATTTATATTAGACTCAGAAAATATTTACACTGCTCAATACGCCGTAAAGAAATTCTCATGGGTCCTACGTGTGGACCCCATAGAGAAACACTGAAGCATAGGTCCCGTAGAAAAATCCTCCTACCAAATCTTTCCCAGCCAATCTCGTATTTACCTTTTTGAGATGGAGCGAAACAACTGCAACGTCATATTCATTAGCTCACGACCCCACTAATGAACTTTTTTCTGGCCACCACATATTTATATTAGATTGAACAAAATAATGGCATCACACAATAACCTATGAAGAAATTATGGTGCGTTCAACTACCAAAATTGACACATGGGTCCCATAAAAAACACGACGTGTTGGTTCTACCACTCAATAACCAGTGAAGCAGATATGGCAGGTCCCGCTACTAGCAGTTACATTTGTAAGTCTGTGCTGTAGCAAGTTCGTCATGAAAATTACCAAAACGTCATAGAAATTGGTAGCTAGGTGGTGCTCAGCGTTCGAGTCGATTCAATGACATTAATCGTCACTGATTTACAAAAATCAGTGACACGACCTCTAGACCGTCACACATTAGATACATACATGACATTGTCAACCACCGTCATGAGGATTTTCGTCACAGTATCTCAATTTTCTTGTAGTGGTTACGGCGCTCGCCCAGGCCAGCCGTGGGGGCGGGACTGGCGAGGCACGGCGGGGCGCCGACGACGAAGGGAGGCAGGGGACGTGCGCTCCCGGGGCTGGGCAAGGATGGCGACGAGGGGGCGCGATGGAGGCGGCGGGCGCGGGTGGCAGAGGAGCAGCAGCGGGCACCTTGGAGCGGGGCGGAGGCGAGCGGCGGGTCCGGCGAGCTGCAGCAGCGCCTGCGAGGCAGGGCAGCGAGGGGCGCGGGCGAGGGCTCGGCAGGTGGGGCGCGCACCGCGAGCAGGGCGCGGCACGGGCGGGCGGCGCGCACAGGGTGCGGCTGCGGCGGGGGCCGAAGTGGACGGCGCGAGCGCTGGGTGGAGCGGGGCCGCGGTGAGCGCGGCCGGGGCGATGCAGCGCGTGGCCGACGCGGCCGTGGTGAGCGCGGACGGGCGCGGTGGCTGCGCACGGTGGGTACGGGGTGGCGGCGGCACGTGGTCGTGGCTAACGGCGTGCGAGGGCAGAGGGCAGAGGGGAAGAGGCCGGGGGCCTCACCGTTGGGCGTAGGGTCAAGGGCAGTGGGGCCCGAGGTGGGGGACGGGGACGACGAGCGACGAGCGGCGCCGGCGATGGGCGCAAGGGACGACGGGGCGCGCTGTGTTGATGACGAGTTGGTGCCGGCGACGTCGAGCGGCGGGGCGACGCCGGGGGTGGGCGCCGACGTCGGGGGGGCGAGCGCCCCCGATCCAGATCGGGTCGTGGGGGGAGAGAGGAGCGAGGGGGCCGGGAGGAGTGGGGGTGTTTAGGGTTTGCGGGGGGGGGGGGGGGGGGGTTGGGCCGGGGTATGTAGGCCGGGGTAGTGGGTGGGCCGGCCTGCTAGTGGCCAAGTGGCCAAACGGCCCAGGGAGGGTTCTTATCTTTTTTATTGTTTTATTGTTAGTTTTGTTTTCTGTTTTTGTTCTTTTCATTATTATTTTCGTTTTTGTTTTAATTCATTTTAAAGTATTTAGGATTTTTTGTAAAAGCATGGTTTCTTCACCATAATTAGCTAGGCATTAATTGGCACACTCCGAACATTTTAGTTTTAATAAGTGAAAACTTTTATTGTTTGCTTGATTTTGAATCTGAATTCGAATCGGTTTCGAACTAACGCAAGACTAGCAACAGTAATCAAGGTGACGTGGCATCATTAGCAGAGTGTAACTGTAGCTTAATTATCCGGGCGTCACAATTCTCCTCCACTACAAGAAATCTCGTCCCGAGATTTAAGAGGGGAGCAAGGGGGAAGGGATTTGGTTATGAAATTCTAACGGGTCTTCTCGGTGTTGGTTGCTCTTCTCGAAGAGGTCGATCCATAGCGTTGATTTCTTCATACCTATGCATCAATGCATCATGATGAAGTTGTCGTCCTTTCTTCGGGAACTCCATCGTACTTACGGAAGAATAAAGGGTGGGTATTCCGAGAGAATGGACCTCTGCAAGTTTGACTATCCGGTCGATAACATCGGGGAGGGTGGCAGAAGTAACTCTCGAATTGAAACTTAAGGAAATATCGAGATCAAAGTAAGGAGGTATCATGGGAAGTTTCGAGCGAGCGGGCAATCGTTCGATGCTTGAAATAGGGCGTGAAAGGGGTTCAATCAACAGGGATAAGTATTTCGTCTGATACCAAAGTAGATTACTAGGAAGATGACCCATGAATTACATACGAAATCAAGCGCGAAGAATAACTTTAAGAACAGGGGGTGTATAGGAGAGTCAGGTTTCGATCCTGTGGAACTGTGGGTTATGGGCCCACCATGTGGGTTAAAAGTACGAAGGACGATGACGTCTTGCACGATCATGTAAGCAAGGTATGTCAGAGGATAGCCTATCAGTTATGTCAGCAACAACATCAGTACCAAGGGCGAGGGACGAAGAGAACCATTTTCCTGCTCATTGAACGAGGCGGACCAATAGGCAAAGTTCTCGTCCATCAGTGGCTACTAGAATGTCATCAACAATAATAACAGGGTCTTACTGACAAAGTTGTACACCGAGGTGTTTACATAAGCAGCAGAATATTACTGCTTAGATCATATAGATCACCAGAAAGGTTAAACAAAACAATGGAAAGGAAAAGGTGATCATGAGATTAAATAGAACAATGGAAAGGAAAATGTGTTTAAACACATTATTCAGGGGTATATCCTTCCCAAGGATAAACAGAGCATGATATCCACGACAGGATATAATGTAGAAAACCCTTTAGGAAAAGGGGGGAGAAATTTCATGACATTACCCATGCAGCGGTGTTTGGATAATTTGATAAAGAAAATTTAGCATTGTGCTTCAAATGTTCTTATTGAAGATCGGAGTACCACAGACATGCTTCGAGATAGCATTGACATGGTCATCAAGTAAAGGTCAAACTTGCATACTCCAAGGATTCATCTGGAACAACTTATAGAATAAGTCTTACAATTTCATCTTGGAATAATGGTTAACCTTGCTACAAAGCAAACCATAGCAATAGGTCCTCCGGTCAGGTGTGTTAGGCACGACTTCACCTTACCGGGTGATAAAAGACCAGTGCTATAACTCTGGGAAATATGTTACAACCATCATATCTGACCGAGATTCAGATCTGATTGGTGTTGCTATACCTCAGTCTCGGGATGCCTGAGAAGAAAATGTGCAACACAAATTGTCGAGATGACATTGTAAGATTCTCGGGATTTGAACTATGGAAGCGAGTTTCGAAACAAGAGTTCATCATTAAATCAAGCAGAGGATGATGAGGTGGCTGATGGGCTAAGGTCAATTCATCGAGATTTCCAAAAGATGGATTTTCACAATTATGTGAACAAGGAGATAACATTTGTCAGATCAAATGATATAATGACATATGCTCGAGGAAAACATACACAATTAAAAATAGGTTGAAAGGTGCACCCGAAATATGGGGTTAGGTAGCATGATCAATGTTTGAATGGTGATTCAAGAACCAATAGTCTAAGAATGAACTATCGACCATTAACTTCAAAGCAATAGGGTTGCTAGAAGTGCAGAATCCAAACAGCACCGTTCACTTGTTGGTACCCCGGTTGGAATCAACACGAGGACCAAGAAAGAATGGTGATGGTGAGAAGTATCACTATACCAAGAATTCTTAAGAGGTGGTGAAATTCCCACGACATTCTTGACATAAAAGGTGGTAATACTCCAAGGTAAAGAAGAACAATGCTGGGTAGCAAGGAACTCAAGGTACAACACAAAACACGAACAAGTTTGTGTTGGAGGGAAGGCAATAAAGTGGCCGATGATAACACAACTCATCAAGGGCAAGGATGGTAATTCTCTTCATGAATCCGGTTGATATCCTGGAAGAGCTCATAAGGTTGATGATGATTACGACACATTTGTCGAGAGATTTCATGAAGATGTAATCAATCAGCGACGACATCAAGTCAAAGGAATGATGAAGCGAAAGGTTATTGGAACCACGACACAAACTCGAAATCAAGCTTGCTATTCAAGGCGAAATGATATGATGAGGAAAATTGACATAAGCTCAGCTCATCGTCAAAAATTGTGCTCCGGGAAGAAGGACCAGGTAGCATAGTTAAAAGTTTACACGATAATGATATAGCCGATCAGGTTAGGAATGACTTGAAGGATTAATAAACTCGTAAGCAATGAAAATTACTTAGAGTTATTGATTCGGAGTGCGGAACCGATTCACTTATCGGTGTTTTGGGTTGACAAACAACCCAGCACCCATGAAGTGACAGCGACAAGGAAAGGTAGTACTTCATCAAAAATTCATAAGATGTAGAGCAATGGCATGATATCCTCGAGATACCAGGGGTAATACTCGACGACAGATTAATAGAGGTTGGATTGGGTATTGATCTGCAGAAGACAAGTGCTTAAACTTGCACAAGAAATGGTATTTAAAGGAGAACATGGTCGGAACCACGATTGCAAAAGGCCAGATCCCAGATATAAGATTAACTTATACCAAGGGAATACTTAATTTAAGAGAAGCTTTCATGATAAGTTCTACATCGTGTCCATGGGCATGAACACAAAGTTCAAGGTCGACTCCCACTTCTCCAATGCATGACCATCCATTCACTTCTCGTTATTGAAGTTGTAGTGTTGAAAAGTTATCTGACGAAGCGGCAGTAGTGTATAACCCGTATAACTTTCGGGTTCACACAGATTAGTGAAGGCATAGGTTCAACCCAACGGGGCTTCTTAGGAACATATACCACAAGCTTCAAGAGTAAATATCACTAGCTCGAAAGCAGAGCATGGTTGGCAAAAGGAGAGGATACAATTTACCAAAGGCATTATGTATCGAAGAAAGAACTCACAAGGCGATTAATTATGAAGGACACTGCCGGATAATAATCCAACAGTGGATATGGTGATCCACAATGGAGCTGATGTGAGTATCGATACCCAATCAGAGGAAGAAAGAATGCAAATGCATCGGTTTATAGAACAACTGAATAATTCAATGTTTAAATAACAAAGGAATTATGATTTTCAAATCAAGGGGTCAGGAGCAAACGCTCTGATCAAGGATGGATAAGTTGAATAGACTTAGGGGTACAATCGATGGCAATCTGATTGGCCGAGAACCAGCTCATGTTCAAAATGACGTCCGAGCTGGAAGGATAATTTTCAGGGAATAACTGATGATTGTGTGCATTCCCACACATGTTGAATCAACAAGATCAGAATGTCGATCACAAAGTATTTTAATGAATATTGCTAGACATATGGAAGTAACCATTATGCAAGCAGGTAAAGAAGATCAAGATCAATAGGCTACTGATGATTTTCGGAAGATCGAATGGTATTTCGAAGACTTATGTGAAACACCTGAACAACTGAGAAGGAGCGGATACTCGATAAGTGCAAGGAATTATCCGGATGGGTATTCTTGTGGCAAAGAGTCGTAAGGCAGAAAGCTCAAAGGATTCTCGGAACAACAAAGAGCAGTTCATTGCACCTTGTAATAACAAGCTCAATGGGATCGAATGTAAGAATGGCAGGTGCATGCAGTTATCCATAAGGATATAACAGTGGTAGGGAATTTGCAAAGGCGGTGGGCACAAGAGTCTTGGGAGAACATCCTAGAGTATCTTCGAAATCTTCTGACGCAGTAGGCGATCATCTGTGATTAGGGGCTCTCCGAGAGAAAGTAGTTACGAGAACCTAGAGTCAGATTTAGTGAAATCATTTAACCCGAATAGAAGAGAGATCAGAGTCCCAGAGCATAGACGAGGAGTAAAAGATCCTAATACCACCCAATGGCGACGTGGGCTCGTAAGCCGCACAACCATGTTAGTAAAAAGTTTTTCAATGTCTAGACTCAACTTCGGCCAAGGAGTTTGGAAGGGGGATTCCTACAGGCAGTCGGCTCTGATACCAACTTGTGACGCCCCCGATTCAATCGTACACTAATCATACACGCAAATGTGTACGATCAAGATCAGGGACCCACGGGAAGATATCACAACACAACTCTAAAAATAAAATAAATCATACAAGCATCATAATACAAGCCAGGGGCCTCGAGGGCTCGAATACAAGTGCTCGATCATAGACGAGTCAGCGGAAGCAACAATATCTGAGTATAGACATAAGTTAAACAAGTTTGCCTTAAGAAGGCTAGCACAAACTGGGATACAGATCGAAAGAGGCGCAAACCTCCTGCCTGGAATCCTCCTAAACTACTCCTGGCCGTCGTGAGCGGCTTGCACGTAGTAGTAGGCACCTTCGGTGTAGTAGGAGTCGTCGTCGACGGTGGCGTATGGCTCCTAGGCTCCAGCATCTGGTTGCGACAACCAGGTAGAAAGGAAAGGGGGAAAAGAGGGAGAAAAGCAACCGTGAGTACTCATCCAAAGTACTCGCAAGCAAGGAGCTACACTACATATGCATGGGTATATGTGTAAAGGGCCATATCAGTGGACTGAACTGCAGAATGCCAGAATAAGAGGGGGATAGCTAATCCTGTCGAAGACTACGCTTCAGGCCACCTCCATCTTGCAGCATGTAGAAAAGAGTAGATGGTAAGTTCACCAAGTAGCATCGCATAGCATAAACCTACCCGGCGATCCCCTCCTCGTCGCCCTATTAGAGAGCGATCACCGGGTTATATCTGGCACTTGGAAGGGTGTGTTTTATTAAGTATCCGGTTCTAGTTGTCATAAGGTCAAGGTACAACTCCGGGTCGTCCTTTTACCGAGGGACACGGCTATTCAAATAGATAAACTTCCCTGCAGGGGTGCACCACATAACCCAACACGCTCGATCCCATTTGGTCGGACACACTTTCCACGGTCATGCCCGGCCTCGGAAGATCAACACGTCGCAGCCCCACCTAGGCACAACAGAGAGGTCAGCACGCCGGTCTAAATCCTATGCGCGCAGGGGTCTGGGCCCATCGCCCATTGCACACCTGCACGTTGCGTACGCGGCCGGAGAGCAGACCTAGCGACCTCCATTTCAAAGGAAGTTGCGTTACGCGGTCCAACCCGGCGCGCGCCGCTCAGTCGCTGACGTCACGAAGGCTTCGGCTGATACCACGACGTCGAGTGCCCATATCTTTCCCGCGTAGTTGGTTAGTGCGTATAGACCAGATGGCCAGGCTCAAATCAAATACCAAGAACTCGTTAAGCGTGTTATTTTTAAGTAACCGCGAACGCCGACCAGGGCCAGGCCTACCTCTCACCTAGGTAGTCTCAACCTGCCCTGTCGCTTCGCCACAAAGTAACAGTCGGGGGCCGTCAGTAACCCAGGCCCACCTCTACCGGGATAGAGCCACCTGCCCCTTCAGCCCCCATCTCCGAACAGTATCATAAGTAATGTAACAGTATAAAGTATATAGTATATGCCCGTGATCACCTCCCGAAGTGATCACGGCCCAGTAGTATAGCATGGCAGACGGACAAGAGTGTAGGGCCACTGATGGAACACTAGGATCCTATACTAAGCATTAGGATAGCAGGTAAAGGTATCAACAATTATAGCAACAATGACAGGCTATGCAGCAGAATAGGATTAACTGAAAGCAGTAACATGCTACACTACTCTAATTCAAGCAGTAGAGAGAAGGAATAGGTGATATCTGGTGATCAAGGGGGGGCTTGCCTGGAATCTCAGCCGAGAAGGAGGGGTCGTCAACACCGTAGTCGTACTGGGTAGCAGCGGCGTCGGTCTCGGTGTCTAACGAGAGAAGAGGGGGAAGAAACAATAATTATAATGCAAACATAAGCACGACGGTGCATGACAAGACAATGCGCGGTGATAGGTGTGCCCTAACGCGGTAGGAGGTGATACCGACGAAGGGGGGAAACATCCAGGAAAGTATCCCCGGTGTTTCGCGTTTTCAGACAGACGAACCGGAGGTGAAATGTTGCAGGTTCGCTATGCTAGGGATGTGTGGCGGGCGAACGGGCTGCGTATTCGGATTCGTCTCGTCGTTCTGAGCAACTTTCATGTAGAAAGTATTTCCATTTGAGCTACGGTCTATTTTATATGATTTTCTAAAGTTTTAAATCATTTTTAAAATTTATTTAATTAATTTAATCCAACATTATCCAGAATAGTGCATGCTGACGTCATCATGACGTCAGCAGTCAACAGAGGTGTTGACTGGGTCGCTGACGTGTGGGACCCGCATGTCATAGGTACAAAAACCTAATCAACCTATTAATCAGTTTAATTAGTTAATTAGGTAACTATAGTTTAATTAGTTTAATTAAACAGGATTAATTAAGTTAATTAATTTAGTTAGTTAATTAATTAATTAGTTAACATTTTTATTTACTTATTTATTTATTTTTCTTTATTTCTTTCTTTTAAATGTTCAGGGGCTAGGCCCCACGTGTCATTTGCCCAGGAGGCCGATGCGGGAACGGGCGCTAACGGGCACAGCCCGAACGGGCGCTGGATGCGGGCGCGTGGGCGCCCGTTACGGCGCTCGCCTAGGCCAGCCGTGGGGGCGGGACTGGCGAGGCACGGCGGGGCACCGGCGACGCAGGGAGGCAGGGGACGTGCGCTCGCGGGGCCGGGCTAGGATGGCGACAAGGGGGCGCGGTGGAGGCGGCCAGCGCGGCGGCGGCGGGCGCAGGTGGCAGAGGAGCAGCAGCGGGCACCTTGGAGCGGGGCGGAGGCGAGCGGCGGGTCCGGCGAGCTGCAGCAGCGCCTGCGAGGCTGGGCAGCGAGGGGCGCGGGGAGGGCTCGCCAGGTGGGGCGCGCACCGCGAGCAGGGGCGCAGCACGGGCGGGCGGCGCGCACAGGGTGCGGCTGCGGCGGGGGCCGAAGCGGACGGCGCGAGCGCTGGGTGGGGCGGGGCCGCGGTGAGCGCGGCCGGGGCGATGCAGCGCGTGGCCGACGCGGCCGTGGTGAACGCGGACGGGCGCGGTGGCTGCGCACGGTGGGTACGGGGTGGCGGCGGCACGTGGTCGTGGCTAACGGCGTGCGAGGGCGGAGGGCAGAGGGGAAGAGGCCGGGGGCCTCACCGTTGGGCGTAGGGTCAAGGGCAGTGGGGCGCGAGGTGGGGGACGGGGACGACGAGCGACGAGCGGCGCCGGCGATGGGCGCAGGGGACGACGGGGCGACGCTGTGTTGATGACGAGTTGGTGCCGGCGACATCGAGCGGCGGGGCGACGCCGGGGGTGGGCGCCGACGTCGGGGGAGGGGGGGCGAGCGCCCCCGATCCAGATCGGGTCGTCGGGGGAGAGAGGAGCGAGGGGATCGGGAGGAGTAGGGGTGTTTAGGGTTTGCGGGGGGAGGGGGTGGACCGGGGTATGTAGGCCGGGGTAGTGGGTGGGCCAGCCTGCTAGTGGCCAGGTGGCCAAACGGCCCAGGGAGGGTTCTTATCTTTTTTATTGTTTTATTGTTAGTTTTGTTTTCTGTTTTTGTTCTTTTCATTATTATTTTCTTTTTTGTTTTAATTCATTTTATAGTATTTAGGATTTTTTATAAAAGCATGGTTTCTTCACCATAATTAGCTAGGCATTAATTGGCACACTCCGAACATTTTAGTTTTAATAATTGAAAACTTTTATTGTTTGCTTGATTTTGAATCTGAATTTGAATCGGTTTCGAACTAACGCAAGACTAGCAACAGTAATCAAGGTGACGTGGCATCATTAGCAGAGGGTTACTGTAGCTTAATTATCCGGGCGTCACAAAGTGGGTGCAGGCGGGGAGCGCTACCGCATTGGCTCCGGATCCGGCTTGGGCTCGACGACGGCGGCGGCGGCGGTGGAGGCGGGACGAAGAGCGGGGTGTGGACGAAGTCCCCCGCCGTCGAGAAGGCAAGGGCTTGCTCCAACCCATCCCAATGCGCGTCCTCGTCGATCCGGCTAGCCTCCAGCGCGTGCTGCAGGGCCTGCTCGAGGGCGGCTTGGTACTCCGCCTCAGCCTCCATTTCCTCCGGCTCTACCCGCGGGGGCGGCAGTGGAAACTGCGGGTTGGCATCGACGCCTAGCCTCCATTGCTCCTCGTGTTCGAGGGCAAACCAGGCCTCCCAGTTGGGAGAGTCGGCGGCATACTCGGGCATCCGCCGCTGCGCCGGCGTGAGCTGCGCCCGGCACCTGCGCACCTCCTCATCGTGCGCCCGCTGTGTCTGCGGAACCGCCGGCTCTGGGATCCGGTGCGGATCGAGGTGCCGGTGGTGCAGCAGCGTCACATCGGGGTAAGGCAGCGGCTGCCTGTGCTCCCAGTGCCACCGCGCTTGGTGCACCGGGATGCGCAGACGCCGGCGACCTGGGTGGACGCGCGCCAGCGGCGGAGGAGGGGGAGGAGGAGCACGGGAGGATGAGGCGCCGGGGGTGCACTTGCCCTGGCGGCTGCTACTGCCGAAGAGGCCCATTGCTAGGGTTTGGGGGTGTCGTCGGCGAGGAAGCACAAGAGGATGGTGTGGGGCCAGATGTGGACGGAAGTGGATGAGGCCGGCCCCCACCGCACGCGTGGGTTAAAAAAGGATGCTTCCACTGGCTGATTAGTGGGCCATCTGTCGGTCGTCGTCATAAAGTAGACGACGGGTGGTAGTTGGGTGGCCGCCAAGTAAGACCGCGGCGGACACCAAGGGAACGCGCGGCGTGTCCACTTCGCGTCCGCGCCGTCGCATTTGGGCTGCAAATTTGGGCCACAAATGCGTCGGCGTGGACGCGTAGAGACGCGATTTGGGTTTGAGTCAGCGCGTTGGGCCTTCGCTTTTGTCCGTGCCGACCCAAACGAACACAGCGGATAAAATGGGTCGTCCATTCGAATTGCTCTTAGCGACTCTGCTAGAGATGCTTAACGGAGTTGTCACCCGAGCGACCCTGGTTGTAGTCGTAGACGTGTAGCATCCGCTTGGATTCGGAGCAAGATACGGCGAAATTGTCTCTCGGCGCCGGAGAGAACCTGCCAAGGCGACGACGGCGGCCGGTCTATGTGATGACGCATGTGGCGGGCGTAGGGACACGATAAAGTTGGTGCGATTTGGCCGCACGACCATGGACGACAGCAAAGAAACGGCAGAAAAGGCGACGGTAATTGCTCCCTTTTCCCATACCGTGGCGTGCATGATCCCTCGCTTTTGGGGAGATATGGGTCGACGCGCCTTTTCTCGCGCCATCATGATCTCTGGTGACGGCGGTGTGCCGTAGCAGCGTCCGTTCGGGTTCAGACCAAGCCGATCTGACCGACCCTCGTGTCCGGAAAGGCCCTAATAATTCGACAAAGTTTGGATTGCAAGGAAGGTCTCATTGCACGAAATGTTTTTCTGACGTGTTATTGCACGAAATGTTTGGTGTCACGTCCATGTCAGCGGCGTCGGTTTGTTTAGCTGGAGTATTTGCCAAAACAAAGATTCCTTTGGGGGCAGGGAATTGGTTATTACTCGGCTGCACGGGCTGTTAGTTGTACACTTGTACTACTGCTAGGTTTTTTGCACTGGGGCGCCGCCATCATGTATCTACGCGTATGTATATATTAAAATATTCTCCTATTGCGAATCAACATGTGGTTGGATGGTTAGAGGGACTGTGGTATCCCCAGCCCACCAGGGTTCAAATCCTGGTACTCGCATTTATTCCTAGATTTATTTCAGGATTTCCGGCGATGCGCATTCAGTGGGAGGAGAACGAGGCGTCTACCGTGACTTCATAAATCTCTAGATGATATGCCGGCTCAGTCTTTCGGAGGTGCTCATAGGGGTAGGGTGTGCGTGTATGCGTTCATAGGGGTGAGTGTATGCGCGTGTATATGAGCGCTTGTGTCTGTACTGATGTTAAAAAAATATTCTCCTACTTTGCCCCGCGCGTAGTACGTACGGCGGCATAAAGTCAAGAGACTCTTTACCGACTCACGATACGACGCTGCAGTGCTAGTGGCTGCTAACGAGCACTCCTTTTTCATAAAGAAATATAAGAGCGTTTAAATCATTATGCTTTTATATTTCTTTTCAAAAGGAGTAAATATTAAATGTCTAATCCATAGATTTGATGTCGTTGATGAAAAGGGCAATGGAAGCTACCATCCGGCCGGTGCGACCGTGCGCAACCAAAGTACTCACTAGTCTGTCCGATGCGTTTCTGCTGTTTGATACGGAGGTTTGTCAGCCGAAGCTCAACAATGACCAATGGCGGCATGGCGGTACGTAAACGCGCGTAAAGCCGATGTGATCCGGCGGGCGGAGACCACGACCAAATTAAGAGTAATGCTACATTCATGAATCATTACGTGGGTTTTACAGGGACATTATGACTTGGCAGATGGTGATTGGTTCAAGGGGGAGGGAGGGGTCCCACCCGCTGAAAATCAGGGGTGGCAAGAATTAGAGGAAGGAGCCCATGAACCTCCTGTAACCCGTCCGTTGGTTTAACAATTTCGCCAAACTAAAACGGCGCAACGCAGTGATGGATATCCCGACTGATTGACCACTAGCCTTAACGTTAGACGGGCCCATTAAGGACTTATACAATGCAAATGTGTTAAGGATGATGCTTAGTCTAAAAAAACTAGTTTAGAGATATGCACCGATGGTTAAGAAAAAACTTGATTTATTTTACGAAACATCTCCCTAAGCATCTCGCATTGTCCAAGGTCTAAGGGGCACCTGAAGCGGTTTCCTAGGATTGTTTTTAGAAAGCTTTGAAATCTTTCTCACCAGGTTTTGGGAAACTTCAAGCCGTTTTCTATTATGTGGTCTCCTTTGCTATTTTCTTATTTGTGTTTTCAGTTCTTGCGTTATTATTCTATTTATTCAAATTCAGGCACAATCTTGAAATCCATGAACATTTCTAAAATTTATGAATATTCTTCATATTTTTGAATGTTTTCAAATCCAAGAACATTTTTAAACTTCATGACCATTTCTCAAATTCATGAATGATTTTATTCAAATTCACACACAAAATCATGAAGAAAAATTTAAATTGCCGATTTTTTGGGAATTCCTGAACATATTTTCTATCCATGAACATCTTCAAATTTGTGAGAGTTTTACAAATTAGTGACATTTAGTAAATTAGAGTACATTTTAAAATTTGTGGACATTTTTTCAAATTCAAGAAGTCTTATTTGAGGTTGTGAACCTTTTTCAAAACTTGTGGCTATTTTTAAATTCATGAATGTTTTTCAAACACATGAGCATTTTTTCATTCATGAACAATTTTTTGAATTTGTAAACATTTTTAAAATTCATGATTTTCTAAATTAGTGGAATTTTTAAAATTCATGATTTGTAAGAAAATTTATAACCATTTAAAAAAATAATACCGGTGAAACCATGAGAGAAAACTAGAAATAAGAAGAAAACCTGGTCAAAGAAGATTCTAGAAGGTTCCCAAAAATTGAAGGGACATGCTACGTGTCGGCCGGCGGATTTTTTTCCACCGCCTCGGCAGCTATTAGATCTGGTGCCAACCACGGCCCAGCCTCGACCTTAAAGTTGCAACAACGACAGTGTTGCAGAACCTTTTGCAACAGAAGTCATGTTGCAGATTTTTTTGCAAGAGAACTCATATTACAGAAACTTTGCAACAGAGGTCCTCCTGCGGTGGTTTTTTTTGCAATAGAGGTCATGTTCCGGATTTTTCCCGAACCTTTTCCTTTTGCAGAATATGTTTGCAGCATAGGTCCTGTTGTAGAACCTCATTGCAACTCAAACACTTGTTGCAAAGCACCTCTGGCGAGTCCCTCGGTAACAGTTCACGGTAGTGAGCACATGATGCATCTGGTTCTACGAGATTGGGTATGGGCCTCATGGAGGCACATGGCAAGTGGACAGGCGGCGGATGCGGCTGAGCGATTCGCCAGCTAATTGTTAGCGTTTCCCAAAATTGAAGGGGGAAAAGGAGCGAGCGTCCTATTTTTGCACTGCAGATGGCTTACACGACGGTTGGCCCAGAGGTGCACAAAAGGGGATACGTGAGCGACACACTAGTATTGCTCGCTAAGAGTGACCTATCGCAGGAGGAAAGGACACATTAAGCATCTGGTCGTCCCCCTCCCGCACAGGGACCCGACTGGGCCGACCCATTAGCACACAGTAGTGATCCATGGATCGGCATGTGTAGGGAAAGATTGACCACTGTAGCCTGTGGTAGAACCAGTTACTAAAGCAAACATTTTTTTAAAATTGCATATTTCATATAAACGCAATTTTCTCCTAATTTGCGAATCTTTTTGAAAATATGAGCTTTTAAAAAATTATTAAGTCTTTTGAAAACATCACAAAATTTCAAAAGTTTATGTTTGTAAAACTAAAACATATGCTAAATTTTTTGAACCTTTTTTGAAAATGCGATCAGTTTTTTCAAAAATACAACATGTCTATCAAATTTTGAATACTTTACAAAATGATAACATTTTTGAAAAATGCTAAAGCATTTTTTCCCTAAATTTGAAAATATTTTTTAATAATGCACATAACTTCTCAAATTTGTAACCAATTTTTTTAGAACAAATTCATTTTTTGAAAATGAAAACATTTATACAGATTTGTGAACCTGTGTTGAAAATGCGACCATTTTCTAATTTGTGAAGTTTTGAAGGAAAAAGAAAAAAGAAACGGCAAAAGCAAAAAAGAAAATAGCACTGTAAAACGGTAATGGAAAAAACCCTTTAAAAATTGGTTGGAAGTTTCTACAAGGTTCCCGATGGGAAGCCTAGGCCTAGTGCTTAAATGGCCCGTTTGGTTTGATCGTTGCGCGCTCCTCCCTGTGCGATCTGACGACAATTGGAAATGTGTCCCCAAACCCTATTTAGCGCCTTAAGCGTCAGTTTTTCTTCTAGCAAACCTTAAGTGCCAGTTACAAGTGTTCTGGTAACCTGTCGCGCACCCTCACCGCCAACCTTGGGCTAGACCCATTTAACTTGTTTTTATTGCATCGTACATGGCGCCTGAACCATCGCAATGGGTCAACCTATCTAAGGCAGTTGTGCCAGAGAAGCTCGTCCCGGGTTTTTGGGAAGCTGTCGGCCATTTTTTTCTATTTTTCCTATTTTGGTTTTCTGGATCTTTTTTTGTCTGGTTTCAAGCATTTTTTTTCCTTTTACCCTTTTTTGTTCAAACATGTGAAAATTTTCAAATCGGTGAACTTTTTTCGCGAATTTTCTGAACTTTTTCTCAAATTAGTGAACCTTTTTATTTCATGAACCTTTTCCAAATTCATGATTTGTTTTTCAAATTTATGAACCTTTTCAAATTTGTGAACCTTTTCAAAATTCACGTACTTTTATCAAATTAATGAACTTTTTTCAAATCTATAACCTTTTTCAACTCCATGAACATTATTCAAATCCACAAACATTTTTCAAACCCCGAACTTTTTCGAATCCGCGAACTTTTTTCAAATTCGCAAACTTTTCTCAAATTAGTGAACTTCTTTTCAAATTCATGAGATGTCTTCAAATTTGCGAACTTCTTTTCAGGCCTATGTTTTTTCAAAGTCAATGGGCAAGTGGTGACCGGTCAACTCTTCACCGAGCAAACCAAGCGGTTGTGTGATCAAACGATGTGGCGAGAGAGCGACCAACATGTTTGCTGGCCGGCGAGAGAGCGGTTGCGTGGGCGCCAGCTTGTGAACTCACGCCTGAAGCGTCGATTAGGAGGATTCTAAGGCCTTGTACAATGCAAACGTTTAGGGAAGGTACTTAAAAAAATAAGGGACTGGCTATATGCCAGTTGACTTATTTGGTTTTTAGGGTCAATCACTTTATTTACGTAGCATTCATCCAGTAATAAACAACGCTCAAGGCCAACGCTTGGCCTGGCGGGTATATGCATGCATGCTTGCATGCAATTGTTCCGGATGACCTGCATGGATGATGGTGGGTCCTACCTACATGATAATTCACAATTCAAATTTTTTTGCTGGACGGATATTAGTACACTTACACATAAGTGCATACACACACGTTTTTATAAGTTTTCAGTAATTATAAATGATATAAAAATAATAAAATTAAAATAACAAAGTTTTCTAAGCAAGAATATATTAGTAGGATTTGTATTGCCTTTTAAGAATAAAGAAAATAAAAAAATTGCACACAACACTACATTCAAATCACACTTTTGGTAATACGCAAGAATAACCAAATAATAGTGCAATTTAAAAAATCTAGTATAATTTACACACATATTATATAGTACTTGCATGTATACTTACACACGCAAAAATAATAAAGGAAATTGTTTAAAAATAATGAATTAGTAGCATCAGTATCCCCCTTTAAGAAGAAATAAAAGAATGACTAAATTTAGACACAATTTATACATAAATTGCACTTTTTATAATTTGCAAGAATAAGCATAAAATAGTGGAATGATATTGGTATTGCCCTTAAAGAAATAAAAGGAAAGAAAATAAAAAATAAAACAAAATCAAAATAATGATGTTTTCTATGGAAGAATGAAACCTTTAAGCAGAAAGAAAATGAAAAAAACTATTACATAATCAAAATAATGAAGTTTTCTAGGGAATAATGAACCCCTTTAAGAAGTAAGAAAAAAATTGCACACAAGTTTGCACTAAAATTGCACTTTTAGTAATATGCAAAAGAGGGACATATAATATTGCAATTTCTCACTCTACTATAATATATACACTTGTTGTATAGTACTTGCATGTATAGTTATTTACACACACAAAAATAAAAAAGCAACATCTTCTAAGAAAGAATGAAGTAGTGGCATTGGTACCACCCTTTAAGAAGAAGAAGTAAAAAATAATGATAAAATTTCCACATAATTTACACATAAATTGCACACACACACACACACACACACACACACACACACACATATATATATATATATATATATATATATATATATATATATATATATATATATATATATATATGGTCGCGCTATTCGTCACCCTGGGTGAGGAATAGTTATTCTTCACCCCCTCTCTATTTTGACATCAATGCACCGTATTTTTACGTTTTGTAAATTTTGTCTTTTGTCTTATTTCATACATAAAAAAAGAACGTAAGAAAATATGTACTCGCCGTAAAAAATATTTTATGTTACATAAAATTACAAATGTAAAAACATATTGTAAAACATACATAAAATGTGATTTTTCTGATCTTATAACTTTTTTTAGACCAAATTTTACATATTGAATTAATGTGCATGTAACTATTTATATTCTAAACGTAATTTATTTAGGAAGTGATCGTAAGATTACCTCGGGTGAAGAATAACTTATTCTGCATCCTGGGTGATGAATAGTAACACTATATATATATATATATATATATATATATATATATATATATATATATATATATATATATATATGAAAGATCAAACATATAATCGAAGAATTTACATAAAAAATAAGTTTAAAAGAAGGAATGAATTAGTGTCATTGATATTACCCTTAAATAAGAAAGAAAGTGAAATAAAAACTTAAAACAAAAATTTCCACACAATTAGTACAAAAATTGCACTTTTTTATAATATGTAAGAAGAAACAAATAGTAGAGAAATTTCTGTACCTAACATAATATGTACATGTAGTACTTGCGTGCATGCAAAATTCAAACATCCAAAAATACACATAAAGAAAAAGGAAAACTCAACTAAAAAAGAAAAAAGAATATGAACTCAACATCCAAAATTCAAACAAAAATTGCGGTTTTTCTATAAATGTAAGAATAATAAGTGTATAATAGTGGTCAATAAGAAGTTTCCTAAGAAGGAACAGATTAATGGAATTGGGTATTACCCTTAAAGAACGATGAAAATAAAAATCAAAATTAAACAAAATCAAAATAATTAAGCTTTCTAAGAAAGAATGAATTAGTGGCATTGGTATTACTCTTCCAGAAGAAAGAGAATGAAAGAAATAAAACAAATAATGAAAAAATTGCACATAATTTACACAGAAATTGCACTTTTCATAATATATGCGAGGATAAGCTTATAATAGTGAAAAATGTCCAACAACAATTTCCCTAAGAAAGAATTAAAGAAGAAAGAAAATAAAATAAAATAAAAATTAAAAGTAAACAAGAATAATCTAGTTTTCACACTTTATTATAATTTACACTCATTTATATAGTACTTGTGTCTATACAGTTACACTCACCCAAAATACTCATATGAAAATACTGACCCCAAAAAAAGGAAAATAAAAAACACATACAAATATAATGTCAAAGATTAATATGAACTATTTTTGTGATTTATATGTGTCTCACACATACGCGTGCACACACAATACGGACACACACGCATGCCTACAAAAATAAACACGTACAAAGAGGAAGAAAAAAAGGTGCAGCGTATATAGGCATGGAGGTAGCCCAAAGCAATTCGTGCATGCATGCATGTCCAAGATCGACTGAACCGAAAGAACAAAATCAGGCGATTGTTATATAGCTAAACTGAAAAAATAAACCAGTCTTTCTATATGCATCGGTGCTTATTTGTAGAGGGTAGACGCTTAATTAGGCACTCTCCTGTAGAAATAGGCACTGGTGCTTCAGAAAAATCTAGTTTATTTTTCTAAGAACCTAGCATTGTACAAGGGCTAATGTGTCACAAGACATTCCATCTACATCAGCGTTTATGCTATTCATTTGTTAGGAACAACTTGACTTTATGGCTTATTCAAAATCTCTGTGTATACAAGGATGATGCCGTGGATCTTGCAGCCAAACATGGCGCCCCACTACTAAAGAAGTACGAATCTAGCTAGTCTGTGGGGTTCCCCACTATAATCACGTTGTTCAAAACGAAAGGAACAAAACATGGAGCTCTTCCTCCTATCCTCAATCTCCTTCAAGACCATGCAATAAGCTCCTCTGTACATCGACGAATGCAACTCGTTGGCGATTTTCAGATAGTCAGATGCAACGGTCAACTTATTTGCATGCAGGTCCTCAACCAGACTCAAGGCTTGCTTGCATGTTAATGCTTCAAGTGTTTCTACACCATTAGAAACTACTGCCGATGCTCCCAGGAAATGGCATCCTCCGTCTCTACAAACTATATCCACTGCTCCCGTGTTATCATGCCTCGAGAGAGCCCCATCTACATTGATTTTAACACTGCTCGGTTCAGGTTGCTGCCATCTAGGACAACCCGCTTGAGCTCCTGGGCGGCACTAGTAGAAAAATGGTCTAATGTTCAGCTCATTAGTCCCGGTTTGTATTTGAGCCGGCAATAATGTGACCATTAGTGCCGGTTGCAACGGTTAGGCGGAACGCTCTCAGTAGTACCGGTTCGTGGCGAACCTTTAGCACCGGTTCGTGCCACGAAACGGTACTAAAGAGAGTGGTGGCAGGATGTTGTCAGACTGGAGCCCCTCCAGCATCTTTAGTACCGGTTCGTGCCACGAACCGGTAGTAAAGGTACTCATATATAAACCATTCGTCCACCTGCGATCGAGCTTGCTCTGTTCTTCCCCTTTCCCCTCTCCTCTCTATTCTTCCCCTCTTCCTCGAGCTCATCACACATTTTGCACAAATTGTCAAGATTTGAAGGCCCCCATCCATTCAAGTGATCACAAAGGTTAGCAACTTTGTCCTTTCATCTCTCATTGCTAGATTAGCTCTTGCAATGCTTTATATAGTGATTAATTTATGGGTTTTAGTAATTTGGGAGGAATTATATGTGGTAGTTTATTTGATTTATATGCAATTTGAGCTCAAAATAACTCTTAGTTTGCATATGTAGGTGTGGTTTACTTAGTGCCTTCCCGTCTCCGTCCTACGCCCGCACCGACCCGTCGCCGGCACCACCTCATGGTGAGCCTCTTGTCCTGATCTTTTTTATATAAAAAAATTCATGTTTGTGTGATTTAGATATATAGTTACTTGTATAATTATCTTACCCGTACGTTGTTTGTTATACATAGTGCCATGGTTTTGATATCCGTCCCCGTCGGCCCTCGTCCGTGTTATGATTCGGATGTGGTATATTCTCTTCTAAAACTATTTGTTGCATTTCGTGTTTATGACAAATTATGCCCATCAAGTTGACATAGATATTTTTATCTAGGAGGTATGTGAACCGGAAATTCCAACCGACCCTATTGTCGAGAGGTTAAATTTAGTTGGAGAAAACGAGCATTTGAAAGAAAAATTGAAAAGAATTGAGGGGGAGAAGATGGAATTGAAGTTGCATGTTGCCGATGTCGTCGATGATCACAAGATCAAGATGGAGAAAATGCGTTTGAAGATTAGAAAGATTAGAAAATATGCCATTGATAGTGAGGCTTGGTATCATTATGCTGTTGGATTAATTGTTACCTTAGTTGCGATCTTGATCGCATTTGTTGTTGTATTTAAATGCTTTAGCTAGAGAGTTATTTGTATGTTGCATTTAAGTGTTGTATGAACTTGTATTAATTTGGTCTTTCCGGTGTTGTGTAATGAAGATGAGCCGGCAATCGGATGTACGATGACCGATGCTCTCCCCAGTTCATTAATGGCATGCATACTTTTCTGATTGCGGCTGAGGCAAACAAGTGGGCGGATGGTTTTATGCCTTGTCCATGTGCTGGCTGTAAGAATGATCGGAATTACTCTAAGTTAAAAACCATTCACATCCACCTGTTTGAGTCCGGTTTCATGCCCCACTATAATGTTTGGACCAAGCACGGAGAAAGAGGGGTTATGATGAAAGACAATGGAGAAGAAGAGGACGATGACAGCTATCCTGGCCATGGGTTCCTTGAATACGATGGTACAACAATGGGGGAAGAAGCTGAGCCGGCAATGCGGGAAGAAGCTGAAGAAGAGGCATCAGATGAGCCCGCTGATGATCTAGGTCGGGCCACTGCCGATGCAAAGAGAAACTGCGCAAGTGAAAAGGAGAAGAAGAAGTTGCAGCACATGTTAGAGGATCATAAGAAATTGTTGTACCCGAATTGCGAAGCTGACAAGAAAAGCTGGGCACCACACTGGAATTGCTGCAATGGAAGGCAGAGAATGGTGTATCTGACAAGGGATTTGGAAAGTTGCTGGTAATGATAAAGAATATGCTTCCAAAGGACAATGAATTACCCGAGAGTACGTACGAAGCAAAGAAGGTTGTCTGCCCTCTAGGGTTAGAGGTGCAGAAGATACATGCATGCCCTAATAAATGCATCCTCTACCGCGGTGAGTACGAGGATTTGAACGCGTGCCCGGTATGCGGTGCATTGCGCTATAAAATCAGCTGCGATGACCCTGGTGATGTCGAGGGCGAGCGCCCTAGGATGAAGATTCTGCCAAGGTGATGTGGTATGCTCCTATAATACCACGGTTGAAACGTTTGTTCCAAAACAAAGAGCATGCCAAGGCGATGCGATGGCACAGAGAAGACCGTAAGAAAGACGGAAAGTTGAGAGTACCCGCTGACGGGTCGCAGTGGAGAAAAATCGAGAGAAAGTACGGGGAGGAGTTTGCAGGTGATGCAAGGAACGTATGGTTTGGTCTAAGCGCAGATGGCATTAATCCTTTTGGGGAGCAGAGCAGCAACCATAGCACCTGGCCTGTGACTCTATGTATGTATAACCTTCCTCCTTGGTTGTGCATGAAGCGGAAGTTCATTATGATGCCAGTGCTCATCCAAGGCCCTAAGCAACCCGACAACGACATTGATGTGTACCTAAGGCCATTAGTTGAAGAACTCTTACAGCTGTGTAATGGAAAAGGTGTACGTGTGTGGGATGAGCACAAACAGGAAGAATTTGACCTAAAGGCCTTGCTGTTCGTGACCATCAATGATTGGCCTGCTCTCAGTAACCTTTCAGGACAGACAAACAAGGGATACCGCGCATGCACGCACTGTTTGGATGATACCGACAGTATATATTTGGATAATTGTAGAAGAATGTGTACCTGGGACATCGTCGATTTCTTCCAAGCAGACATCCTGTAAGAAAGAAAGGCAAGCATTTCAAAGGTGAGGCGGATCACCGGACGAAGTCTCGCCACCGTACTGGTGCTGATGTACATGATATGGTCAAGGATTTGAAGGTAATCTTTGGAAAGGGTCCTGGCGGACAACCTGTTCCGAATGACGCTGATGGACGTGCACCCATGTGGAAGAAGAAATCTATATTTTGGGACCTGCCCTATTGGAAAGACCTAGAGGTCCACTCCGCAATCGACGTGATGCACATGACAAAGAATCTTTGCGTGACCCTGCTTGGCTTCTTGGGCGTGTATGGGAAGACAAAAGATACACCGAAGGCACGGGAGGACCAGCAACGTCTGCACGGAAAAGATGGCATACATCAGGGTCATGCCAGCTACGCTCTTACCAAAGAAGAGAAGGAAATCTTCTTTGAATGCCTGCTCAGTATGAAGGTACCGTCTGGCTTCTCGTCGAATATAAAGGGAATAATAAATATGGCAGAGAAAAAGTTCCAGAACCTAAAGTTTCATGACTGCCACGTGATTATGACGCAACTGCTTCCGGTTGCATTGAGGGGGCTTCTACCGAAAAACGTTCGATTAGCCATTGTGAAGCTATGTGCATTCCTCAGTGCAATCTCTTAGAATGTAATCGATCCAGAAATCATACCAAGGTTAGAGAATGATTTGGTGCAATGTCTTGTCAGTTTTGAGTTGGTGTTCCCACCATCCTTCTTCAACATCATGACGCACGTCCTAGTTCACCTATGCGAAGAGATTAACGTTTTGGGTCCTGTATTTCTACACAATATGTTCCCCTTTGAGAGGTTCATGGGAGTCTTAAAGAAATATGTTCATAACCGTGCTAGGCCAGAAGGAAGCATCTCCAAGGGGCATGAAAATGAGGAGGTCATTGAGTTTTGTATTGACTTTATTCCTGACCTTAAGCCGATTGGTGTTCCTGAATCGCGGCATAAGGGCAGACTGGATGGAAAAGGCACGCTAGGAGCGGATCAAATAATATGTATGGACGGGCATTCTCTCACTCAAGCACACTACACAGTTCTACAGAATTCCTCCTTGGTAGCTCTGTATATGGAGGAACACGAGAATTTTCTACGCTCCAAACACCCGGAGCAGTCTGACGACTGGATTACACGTGAACAAACGGGGACTTTCGCCGGTTGGTTGCAGACACGTGCCATGCATGACGCCGCTATTGAAGATGACCTGTACTTGCTGTCCCAGTTACCATCTTTGAATATAATGACTTTCAAAGGGTACGAGATAAATGGGAATACATTTTACACGATCGCCCAAGATAAGAAGAGCACCAACCAAAACAGTGGTGTCCGCTTTGATGCAACAACCAAGACGGAAAAGGACACGTATTTGTTGGGGAACGTAGCAGAAATTCAAAATTTTCTACGCATCACCAAGATCAATCTATGGAGTAATCTAGCAACGAGGGGAAGGGGAGTGAATCTACATACCCTTGTAGATCGCGATGCGGAAGCGTTGCAAGAACGCGGATGAGGGAGTCGTACTCGTAGCGATTCAGATCGCGGTTGATTCCGATCTAAGCACCGAAAGAACGGTGCCTCCGCGTTCAACACACGTGCAGCCCGGTGACGTCTCCCACGCCTTGATCCAGCAAGGAGAGAGGGAGAGGTTGGGGAAGACTCCATCCAGCAGCAACACGACGGCATGGTGGTGGTGGAGGAGCGTGGCAATCCCGCAGGGCTTCGCCAAGCACCGTGGGAGAGGAGGAGGAGGGAGAGGGGTAGGGCAGCACCAAAAGGAGACTTTCTCGTGTGTGTATGGCAGCCCAAACCTCAAGTATATATAGGGGGGAAGGGGGCTGCGCCCCCCTTAGGGTTTCCACCCCCAAGAGGAGGCAGCCAGCCCTAGATCCCATCAAGGGGGCGGCCAAGGGGAGGAGAGGGGGAGGCGCCCCACTAGATGGGCCCTAAGGCCCATCTGGACCTAGGGTTTGCCCCCTCCCACTCTCCCATGCGCCTTGGGCCTTGGTGGGGGGGCGCACCAGCCCACCTGGGGCTGGTCCCCTCCCACACTTGGCCCACGCAGCCTTCTGGGGCTGGTGGCCCCACTTGGTGGACCCCCGGGACCCTCCCGGTGGTCCCGGTACATTACCGATTTCACCCGAAACTTTTCCGGTGACCAAAACAGGACTTCCCATATATAAATCTTTACCTCCGGACCATTCCGGAACTCCTCGTGATGTCCGGGATCTCATCCGGGACTCCGAACAACATTCGGTAACCACGTACATGCTTTCCCTATAACCCTAGCGTCATCGAACCTTAAGCGTGTAGACCCTACGGGTTCGGGAACCATGCAGACATGACCGAGACGTTCTCCGGTCAATAACCAACAGCGGGATCTGGATACCCATGTTGGCTCCCACATGTTCCACGATGATCTCATCGGATGAACCACGATGTCGGGGATTCAATCAATCCCGTATTCAATTCCCTTTGTCTAACGGTATGTTACTTGCCCGAGATTCGATCGTCGGTATCCCTATACCTTGTTCAATCTCGTTACCGGCAAGTCTCTTTACTCGTTCCGTAACTCACATCATCCCGTGATCAACTCCTTGGTCACATTGTGCACATAATGATGATGTCCTACCGAGTGGGCCCAGAGATACCTCTCCGTTTACACGGAGTGACAAATCCCAGTCTCGATTCGTGCCAACCCAACAGACACTTTCGGAGATACCCGTAGTGCACCTTTATAGCCACCCAGTTACGTTGTGACGTTTGGCACACCCAAAGCATTCCTACGGTATCCGGGAGTTGCACAATCTCATGGTCTAAGGAAGTGATACTTGACATTAGAAAAGCTCTGAGCAAACGAACTACACGATCTTGTGCTAGGCTTAGGATTGGGTCTTGTCCATCACATCATTCTCCTAATGATGTGATCCCGTTATCAACGACATCCAATGTCCATGGTTAGGAAACCGTAACCATCTATTGATCAACGAGCTAGTCAACTAGAGGCTTACTAGGGACATGGTGTTGTCTATGTATCCACACATGTATCTGAGTTTTCTATCAATACAATTCTAGCATGGATAATAAACGATTATCATGAACAAGGAAATATAATAATAACCTATTTATTATTGCCTCTAGGGCATATTTCCAACAGTCTCCCACTTGCACTAGAGTCAATAATCTAGTTCACATCACCATGTGATTAACACTGACAGGTCACATCACCATGTGACCAAACACCCAAGAGTTTACTAGAGTCAACAATCTAGTTCACATCTCTATGTGATTAACACTCAATGAGTTCTGGTTTGATCATGTTATGCTTGTGAGAGAGGTTATTAGTCAACGGGTCTGAACCTTTCAGATCCGTGTGTGCTTTATGAATATCTATATCATCTTGTGGATGCTACCACGCGCTATTTGGAGCCATTTCAAATAATTGCTCTACTATACGAATCCGGTTTACTACTCAGAGTCATCCGGATTAGTGTCAAAGTTCGCATCGACGTAACCCTTTACGACGAACTCCTTTCCACCTCCATAATCGAGAAAATTCCTTAATCCACTAGGTACTAAGGATAAGTTCGACCGCTGTCATGAGATCCTTTCCCGGATCACCATTGTACCCTCTTGACCAACTCATGGCAAGGCACACTACATGTGCGGTACACAGCATAGCATACTATAGAGCCTACGTCTAAAGCATAGGGGACGACCTTCGTCCTTTCTCTATCTTCTGCTGTGGTCAGGTCTTGAGTCTTACTCAATACTCACACCTTGTAACACAGCCAAGAACTCCTTCTTTGCTGATCTATTTGAACTCTTTCAAAATCATGTCAAGGTGTGCGTTCTTTGAAAGTATCATCAAGCGTCTTGATCTATCTCTATAGATCTTGATGCCCAATGTGTAAGCAGCTTTATCCAGGTCTTCCTTTGAAAAACTCCTTTCAAACAACCCTTTATGCTTTCCAGAAATTTTACATCATTTCGGATCAACAATATGTCATTCACATATACTTATCAGAAATGTTGTAGCGCTCCCACTCACTTTATTGTAAATACAAGTTTCTAACAAACTTTGTATAAACCCAAAAACTTTGATCACTCCATCAAAGTGTATATTCTGACTCCGAGATGCTTGCTCTAATCCATGGAAGGATCACTGGAGCTAGCATACCTTTTAGCATCCTTAGGATCGACAAAAACTTTCTGATTGTATCACATACAACCTTTCCTTACGAAAACTGGTAAGGAAACTTGTTTTGACATCCATCTGCTAGATTTCACAAATGCAGATAATGCTAACATGATTCCGACGGACTTAAGCACCGCTACGGATGAGAAAATCTCATCGTAGTCAACTCCTTGAACTTGTGGAAATACTCTTTGCCACAAGTCGAGCTTCATAGACGGTAACATTACCGTCCACGTCCGTCTTCTTCTCAAAGATCCATTTATCTCGGATTTCATGGCTCTTAACCATTTGTCGGAATATGGGCCCACCATCGCTTCTCCATAGCTCATAGGTTCATCGTTGTCCAACAACATGACTTCCAAGACAGGATCACGCACTACTCTGAAGTATTACGCATCCTCGTCATCCTACGAGGTTTGGTAGTGACTTGATCCGAAGTTTCATGATCACTATCATAAGCTTCCACTTCAATTAGTGTAGGTGCCACAGGAACAACTTCCTGTGCCCAGCTACACACTAGTTGAAGTGACGGTTCAATAACCTTATCAAGTCTCCACCATCCTCCCACTCAATTCTTTCGAGAGAAACTTTTCCTCGAGAAAGGAACTGTTTCTAGAAGCAATTACCTTTGCTTCCAGATCTGAAATAGGAGGTATACCCAACTATTCTTGGGTATTCTATGAAGATGCATTTATCCGCTTTGGGTTCGAGCTTATCAGCCTGAAACTTTTTCACATAAGCATCGCAGCCCCAAACTTTTAAGAAACGACAACTTAGGTTTCTCTAAACGGTGTCGTCTCAACGGAATTGCGTGGTGCCCCTTTTAAAGTGAATGCGGTTGTCTCTAATGCCTAACCCATAAACGATAGTGGTAATTTGATAAGAAACATCATGGTATGCACCATATCCAATAGGGTGCAGTTATGATGTTCGGACACACCATCACACTATGGTGTTCCAGGCGGTATTAATTGTGAAACACTTTCCACAATGTCTTAATTGTGTGCCAAACTCGTAACTCAGATATCTCTATGATCATATCATAGACATTTTATCCTCTTGTCACGACAATCTTCGACTTCACTCTGAAATTACTTGAACCTTTCAATAATTCAGACTTGTGTTTCATTAAGTAAATATTCTCAGCATCTACTCAAATTATCTGTGAAGTAAGAACATAATGATATCCACTGCATGCCTCAGAACTCATTGGACTGCATACATCAAAATGTATTACTTCCAATAAGTTGCTCTCTTGTTCCATCTTACTGAAAACGAGGACTTTCAGTCATCTCGCCCATGTGGTATGATTTGCATGTCTCAAGTGATTCGAAATCAAGTGAGTCCAAGCGATCCATCTGCATGGAGTTTCTTCATACATATATACCAATAGACATGGTTCGCATGTCTCAATCTTTTCAAAAACGATTGAGTCCAAAGATCCATCTACATGGAGCTTCTTCATGCGTTCTATACCAATATGACTCAAATTGCAGTGCCATAAGTATCTGGAACTATCATTACTATTTTACATCTTTTGGCACGAACATGTGTATCACTACAATCGAGATTCATTTTAGGTGCAAGACCATTGAAAGTATTATTCAAATAAGCAGAGTAACCATTATTCTCCTTAAATGAATAACCGTATTGCGATAAACATAATCCAATCATGCTCAACGCAAACACCAAATCTCGATGGTAGAGGGAGCATGCGATGCTTGATCACATCAACCTTGGAAACACTTCCAACACATATCGTCATCTCACCTTTAGCTAGTCTCCGTTTATTCCGCAGCTTTTATTTCGAGTTACTAACACATAGCAACCGAACCGGTATCTAATACCCTGGTGCTGCTGGGAGTACTAGTAAAGTACACATTCATATGACGTATATCCAATATACTTCTGTCGACCTTGCCTGTCTTCTCATCTACCAAGTATCTAGGGTAGTACTGCTTCAGTGACCGTTCCTCTTATTACAGAAGCACTTAGTCTCGGGTTTGGGTTCAACCTTGGGATTCTTCACTAGAGCAGCAAACGACTTGCTGTTTCATGAAGTATCCCTTTTGCCCTTGCCCTTCTTAAACTAGCGGTTCTACTAACCATCAACAATTGATGCTCCTTCTTGATTTCTACTCTCGCGGTGTCAAACATCGCGAATAGCTCAAGGATCATCATAACTATCCTTGATATGTTATAGTTCATCACGAAGCTCTACTAGCTTGGTGGCAGTGACTATGGAGAACTATCACTATCTCATCTGGGAGAATAACTCCCACTCGATTCAAGCGATTGTGGCACTCAGACAATCTGAGCACACGCTCAACGATTGAGCTTTTCTCCCTTAGTTTGCAGGCTTAGGAAACTTGTCAGAGGTCTCATACCTCTTGACGTGGGCACTAGTCTGAAATCCCAATTTCAGTCTTCGGAACATCTCACATGTTCTGCGACGTTTCAAAAACGTCTTGGGTGCCACAATTCTAAACCGCACTGAACTATCACGTAGTTATCAAAACGTGTATGTCAGATGTTTCGTAACATCTACAGACGACGCTGAGGTTCAGCACACCGAGCGGTGCATTAAGGACATAAGCCTTCTGTGTAGTAATGAGGACAATCCTCAGTTTACGGACCCAGTCCGCATAATTGCTACTACCAACTTTCAACTAAATTTTCTCTAGGAACATATCTAAACCAGTAGAACTTAAAGCGCAAGACATAATTCGCAAAGACCTTTTGACTATGTTCATGATAATGAAGTTCGTCTGATTAATGAACTCCCACTCAGATAGACATCCCTCTAGTCATCTAAGTGAAACATGATCCGAGTTTAACTAGGCCGTGTCCGATCATCACGTGAGACGGACTAGTCAAGATCGGTGAACATCTCCATGTTGATCGTATCTTCTATACGACTCATGCTCGACCTTTCGGTCCTCCGTGTTCCGAGGCCATGTCTGTACATGCTAGGCTCGTCAAGTCAACCTAAGTGTATTGCGTGTGTTCCGAGGCCATGTCTGTACATGCTAGGCTCGTCAACACCCGTTGTATTCGAACGTAAGAATCTATCACACCCGATCATCACGTGGTGCTTCGAAACGACGAACCTTCGCAACGGTGCACAGTTAGGGTGAACACTTTCTTGAAATTATTATAAGGGATCATCCTACTTGCTACCGTCGTTCTAAGCAAATAAGATGCAAAAACATGATAAACATCACATGCAATCAAATAGTGACATGATATGGCCAATATCATCATGCTCCTTTGATCTCCATCTTCGGGGCACCATGATCATCCTTGTCACCGGCATGACACCATGATCTCCATCATCATGATCTCCATCATTGTGTCTTCATGAAGTTGTCACGCCAACGGTCACTTCAACTTCTATGGCTAACGCGTTTAGCAATAAAGTAAAGTAATTTACATGGCGTTATTCAATGACACGCAGGTCATACAAAATAATAAAGACAACTCCTATGGCTCCTGCCGGTTGTCATTCTCATCGACATGCAAGTCGTGATTCTTATTACAAGAATATGATCAATCTCATACATCACATATATCATTCATCACATCTTCTGGCCATATCACATCACAAGGCACATGCTGCAAAAACAAGTTAGACGTCCTCTAATTGTTGTTGCAAGTTTTTACGTGGTTTGTAGGTTTCTAGCAAGAACGTTTCTTACCTACGTATGACCACAACGTGATTTGCCAATTTCCATTTACCCTTCATAAGGACCCTTTTCATCGAATCCGTTCCGACTAAAGTGGGAGAGACAGACACCCGCTAGCCACCTTATGCAACTAGTGCATGTCAGTCGGTGGAACCTGTCTCACGTAAGCGTACGTGTAAGGTCGGTCCGGGCCGCTTCATCCCACAATGCCGCCGAAACAAGATAAGACTAGTAGCGGCAAGAAGAATTGACAACATCGACGCCCACAACTTCTTTGTGTTCTACTCGTGCATAGAAACTACGCATAGACCTAGCTCATGATGCCACTGTTGGGGAACGTAGCAGAAATTCAAAATTTTCTACGCATCACCAAGATCAATCTATGGAGTAATCTAGCAACGAGGGGAAGGGGAGTGAATCTACATACCCTTGTAGATCGCGATGCGGAAGCGTTGCAAGAACGCGGATGAGGGAGTCGTACTCGTAGCGATTCAGATCGCGGTTGATTCCGATCTAAGCACCGAAAGAACGGTGCCTCCGCGTTCAACACACGTGCAGCCCGGTGACGTCTCCCACGCCTTGATCCAGCAAGGAGAGAGGGAGAGGTTGGGGAAGACTCCATCCAGCAGCAACACGACGGCATGGTGGTGGTGGAGGAGCGTGGCAATCCCGCAGGGCTTCGCCAAGCACCGTGGGAGAGGAGGAGGAGGGAGAGGGGTAGGGCAGCACCAAAAGGAGACTTTCTCGTGTGTGTATGGCAGCCCAAACCTCAAGTATATATAGGGGGGAAGGGGGCTGCGCCCCCCTTAGGGTTTCCACCCCCAAGAGGAGGCAGCCAGCCCTAGATCCCATCAAGGGGGCGGCCAAGGGGAGGAGAGGGGGAGGCGCCCCACTAGATGGGCCCTAAGGCCCATCTGGACCTAGGGTTTGCCCCCTCCCACTCTCCCATGCGCCTTGGGCCTTGGTGGGGGGGCGCACCAGCCCACCTGGGGCTGGTCCCCTCCCACACTTGGCCCACGCAGCCTTCTGGGGCTGGTGGCCCCACTTGGTGGACCCCCGGGACCCTCCCGGTGGTCCCGGTACATTACCGATTTCACCCGAAACTTTTCCGGTGACCAAAACAGGACTTCCCATATATAAATCTTTACCTCCGGACCATTCCGGAACTCCTCGTGATGTCCGGGATCTCATCCGGGACTCCGAACAACATTCGGTAACCACGTACATGCTTTCCCTATAACCCTAGCGTCATCGAACCTTAAGCGTGTAGACCCTACGGGTTCGGGAACCATGCAGACATGACCGAGACGTTCTCCGGTCAATAACCAACAGCGGGATCTGGATACCCATGTTGGCTCCCACATGTTCCACGATGATCTCATCGGATGAACCACGATGTCGGGGATTCAATCAATCCCGTATTCAATTCCCTTTGTCTAACGGTATGTTACTTGCCCGAGATTCGATCGTCGGTATCCCTATACCTTGTTCAATCTCGTTACCGGCAAGTCTCTTTACTCGTTCCGTAACTCACATCATCCCGTGATCAACTCCTTGGTCACATTGTGCACATAATGATGATGTCCTACCGAGTGGGCCCAGAGATACCTCTCCGTTTACACGGAGTGACAAATCCCAGTCTCGATTCGTGCCAACCCAACAGACACTTTCGGAGATACCCGTAGTGCACCTTTATAGCCACCCAGTTACGTTGTGACGTTTGGCACACCCAAAGCATTCCTACGGTATCCGGGAGTTGCACAATCTCATGGTCTAAGGAAGTGATACTTGACATTAGAAAAGCTCTGAGCAAACGAACTACACGATCTTGTGCTAGGCTTAGGATTGGGTCTTGTCCATCACATCATTCTCCTAATGATGTGATCCCGTTATCAACGACATCCAATGTCCATGGTTAGGAAACCGTAACCATCTATTGATCAACGAGCTAGTCAACTAGAGGCTTACTAGGGACATGGTGTTGTCTATGTATCCACACATGTATCTGAGTTTTCTATCAATACAATTCTAGCATGGATAATAAACGATTATCATGAACAAGGAAATATAATAATAACCTATTTATTATTGCCTCTAGGGCATATTTCCAACAGTATTATGGTTACATAGAGGACATATGGGAACTTGACTATGGACGTGGTTTGAAGGTCCCTTTGTTTCGGTGCAAATGGGCCAATAGGACATGAGGCGGGGTAACGGAAGACCCGGAGTACGGAATGACAACAGTGGATCTCAACAATCTTGCGTATGCAGACGAACCAATCGTCCTAGCCAATGATATGGCGCAGGTTTTCTATGTGAAGGACATGTCTACCAAGCCGAGAAAAAGAAAAGATAAGGAAGCGAATACATCATACGATGAGCCAAAGCGCCACATAGTTCTTTCAGGGAAAAGAAACATCGTGGGAGTGGATGACAAGACAGACATGTCAGAAGATTATGAAAAGTTTGACAAAATTGCTCCCTTCACAGTGAATATTGACCCGAGCATCCAGTTAAATGATGAAAATTGTCCATGGTTATGGCATAAAGGGACACACGCGAAGAAAAAGTTTCACACCAAAAGATCCCACTCTGGGATGTGACCGGCTTCACTGTCATCACTTTCTTCTCTAGTGAGTTTTTGGACTTATATATTTGGAAAGTCCCACTTTGGACAAACCGTAGGGAATCTTTGTAATAGTTAGGATACTTATGTGTTTTGGCATTTGAAACGTGTACTTTTTGTGCATTCAGTATGCACCATTCAAAGCCACGTCATCAACTTTCAACCCTTTCTGACATCATTTGCTATTTTTCATGCATTTACTGATTTTTTTGAGCTAAATGACCCTGAAATTGAAAAGCACTATAAATGAACTCTGAAAAGGTTGAACGTTGGCATGGTATCATCATTTCACTCACATATCATGTGCAAAAAAGTAGAGAGGGTTACGGCAAAAACTGGATGCACTTCGTGTACAAAATGGACAATCTCTTTCGAAGTACTAGGGTTTCAGACGAAAACTCATCTGTTACAAAGGCATTTCATTTTTTTAACTTATTACAACTCCAGACTTTTGTGCATTTAGTATGCACCATTAAAAGCCACACATTAATTTTCAACCCTTTCTGACTTCATTTGTTATTTTTCATGCATTTACTGATTTTTTGAGCGATATGACCCTGAAATTGAAAAGCACTACAAATGAACTCTGAAAAGGTTGAAAGTTGGCATGGTATCATCATTTCACCCACATAGCATGTGTTAAAAAGTTGAGAGGGTTACGGCAAAAACTGGATGCACTTCATGTACAAAATGGACAATCTCTTTCGAAGTATCAGGGTTTCCGACAAAAACTCATCTGTTACAAAGGCACTTCATTTTTTTAAATAACCTAAGTATTACCAAATTGAATATAATGGTAAAACATACTAATATTAAACATAAGAAAAAAGAATCACTGAAAATCTATTTTTAAAGTAAAGTTATTCACACAAATTTCAAATAATTCAAATTTAAACTATTCAAATTTGAAAACTACTGGCACTAATAGACAGTTTGTAATTTTTTGTACCTAAAGCAAAAATATTCACAAATAAACTCTAAATACAACAAAAAACAAGCCACAAATAAAAAATAAAGCAGAAAAGAAAAAAAAAGAAAAAAGCCCGCCTACTAGGCCACAACGGCCTGCATACGACTAGAAATCCAACCTGTAGTTGGTCCAGGATGCAGGCCCACAAAGCAGCGACGCAGTTTAGGCCAGAAGCCTGCTTTAGAGAGGAGCTCGAAGAAGCAGCCGTGGCTGGGTTTATAAACCAGTGCGGCAGCCCTTCGCTCGGCGAGGTGGGACTAAACTTTGTGCACCGTGGGGTGACAGCGCACTGATAATCCCCAAGTGCAGGGAATCATCGTACGTAGCAATTCCCAAAGGTGGAAGTGATAAGTATGGAGTGTCGAACCCACAAGGAGCTAAAGGTAAGATCAATATTATCTCAAGTCCTATCTGCCACTGATACGACTGTACGTACACCGAACGTTTGCTTCCAACTAGAAATGAGAAATAAAACTACGTTGTGGGTATGAAGAGGATAACTTTGCATGATATCGGAGAGCTAAAACATAAAAGTAGGTGTTGTTATCATTAAGTTAGAATATATTACTAAATATTATAAATATCTAGTGTGGAATAATGATGGATCGGTGTGCGGAATTATCCTAGGCAATTGTTAACAAGACCGGTAGTCGTCATTGCAATTTCATATGAGGGAGAGGCATAAGCTAACATACTTTCTCTTCTTGGATCATATGCACTTATGATTGGAACTCTAGCAAGCATCTGCAACTACTAAAGATCATTAAGGTAAAACCCAACCATAGCATTAAAGCATCAAGTCCCCTTTATCCCATACGCAACAACCCCCTTACTCGGGTTTATGCTTCTCTCACTTAAGCAACCCACTATAAGCGAATCATAAACGTATTGCAACACCCTACAGCGGGAATCCCTCACGCTTGCACGACATGGAGGGCACAATAGGAAAGCACCAAAATAAAACATACAACTCGTACCAATCTAGATCATTAATCAACCCAAAGACAAAGGATATCTACTCAAAACATCATAAGATGGCAACACATCATTGGATCATAATATGTGGCATAAAGCACCATGTTCAAGTAGGGATTACAGCGTGGTGCGGGAGAGTGGACCGCGTAAAAGAGATGAGGATGGTGATGATGGTGGTGATGTTGATGAAGACGATCACCGCGACGATGATTCCCGTCCCGATGGCACTCCGGCGCCACCGAGAGAGAGGAGGAGAGGTTCTCCCCCTTGTGCTTCCTCCTCCATGGCCTCCCCCTAGATGGGGAGAGGTTCTCCCTCTGGTCCTTGGTCTTCATGGCGATGATGGCCCCTCTGAGATCCTCCTCCATGGCCTCCGGTGATGATGGCCCCCTCCGGCAGGGTGCCAGAGAGGGCCTAGATTGATTTCTCATGGCTACAAAGGCTTGCGGCGGCGGAACTTCTGATCTAGGTTATTTCCCAAAGGTTTCTGTATTTATAGGAGAAGTTGGCGTTGATTTCACGCCAGGGGGCTCTCGAGGAGTCCACGAGGCACAGGGGCGCGCCCAGGGGGTGGGCGCGCCCCCACCCTCATGGCCCCCCGGGACTCCCCTCCGGTAGATTTTTGTTCTAGTATTTTTCATATTTTCCCGAAAAATTCTCCGTTGATTTTCAGCGCATTCCGAGAACTTTTATTTTTGCACAAAAACAACACCACGGTAGTTCTGCTGAAAACATCGTCAATCCGGGTTATTTCTAATCAAATCGTACCAAAATCATATAAAACAATAGTAAACATGGCCTCAATACTTCATAATTATAGATACGTTGGAGACATATCAGCATCCCCAAGCTTAATTCTTGCTCGTCCTCGAGTAGGTAAATGATAAAAGAAATAATTTATGAAGTGTGAATGCTAGCAAGTGCATAAGTTTGATCAATGATAATTTCAATAACCTTTTCTAGCATCATTATATGTCATAACAGTAGCTCATCTCATAAAAACTTTTCATGATCAAGTAACAAGCTATTAACATGTTAAAGTATGGATCATAAACTTTCTTGAAAACTAACAAACAATGCTCTTAGTCATCAAACAATTGCAATTCATCTTATTTTCAGGAAGGGTCTATATCAGAGTTTTGATTCAGCAAACTCCACATACTCAACTATCATTCAATCTTTCACAATTGCTAACACTCATGTGATATTTGTGGGTTCAAAGTTTTAATCGGACACAGAGAAAGATAGGGGCTTATAGTTTTGCCTCCCAACCTTTTACCTCAAGGGTAATGTCAACAATAATAACTCATGAAAACCTACATCCAAGTAGATATATATATATATATATATATATATATATATATATATATATATATATATCCGGATCGCTCCAACACAAAGTGCTTGCCAAAGGAAAAAGTGTAAAAAGGAAAGGTGATGATCACCATGACTCTTGTATAAGGTAGAAGATAAAAGTAAAAGATAAGCCCTTCGCAGAGGGAAGCAGAGGTTGTCATGCGCTTTTAAGGTTGGATGCACAAAATCTTAATGCAAAAGAACGTCACTTTATATTGCCTCTTGTGATAGAGACATTTATTATGCAGTCCGTCGCTTTTATTTCTTCCCTATCACAAGTTCGTATAAAGCTTATTTTCTTCGCACTAATAGATCATACATATTTAGAGAGCAATTTTTATTGCATGCACCGATGACAACTTACTTGAAGGATCTTACTCAATCCACAGGTAGGTATGGTGGACTCTCATGGAAAAACTAGTTTAAGGGATATTCGGAAGCATAAGTAGTATCTCTACTTGGTGCAAAGAATTTGGCTAGCATGAGGGGGAAAGGCAAGCTCAACATGTTGGATGATCTATGACAATATACTTTATTTCGGATATAAGAAAACATAACCCATTACGTTGTCTTCCTTGTCCAACATCAACCTTTTAGCATGTCATATTTTAATGAGTGCTCACAATTACAAAAGATGTCCAAGATAGTATATTTATATGTGAAATCTCTCTTCCTTCAATATTCTTTCATGAATTGTTCAAGTGACCAATTCTGCGTTTGCTAACTTTCAATAAGTTTACTACCTATACTTATTATGTGTGAAATCATTACTCCCCATGTTATAAGCATATGAAACATATATAAATTCAGATTTATATTATTCAATTCATTCAACCATTTACTCATAGGACATATGTTAAGCACATGAGTAAATGACAAACTACTCCAAAAAGATATAAGTGAAGAACACTGAGTAGTCAAATAATTAACTAGCCATGGGAGGATTTTTTTCTCATTCAAGATTTCAGATCCAATTATTTTACTCAAACATCAAGTAAAATTGAAAATACGCTCCAAGCAAAAGACATATCATGTGACAAATAAAATATAGCTCCGAGTAAGGTATACCGATAGTTTTGAAGACAAAAGAGGGGATGCCTTCCGGGGCATCCCCAAGATTAGGCGCTTGAGTCTTCCTTGAATATTAACTTGGGGTGCCTTGGGAATCCACAAGGCTAGGGTCTTTCCACTTCTTATTCTCCTCATATCGATATCTCACCCAAAGCTTGAAAACTTCAATCACACAAAACTTAACGGAACTTCGTGAGATAGGTTAGTATGATTAAGAGTAAACCATTCACTTTGGTACTGTCAAAGACAAGGTTCATAATTGTTCTCACACAATGCCTACTGTACCATATCATTTCTACAATTTATATTGAGAAATATAAGCCATAGAAACTAGAAAACAAGCAAACTTTGCAATGAAAACAGAATCTGCCAGAAACAGAACAGTCTGTAATGATCTGAACAGCAACCATACTTCTTCTACTCCAAAAATTATGAAATAAATTGGTGGACCTGAGGAATTTGTCTATTAATCTTCTGCAAAAATAATGAACTCAAAATAACTCATCTGTAAAAAATGACAGCTAATCTCGTGAGCGCAAAGGTTCTGTTTTTTACAGCAAGATCACATTAACTTTCACCCAAGTCTTCCCAAAGGTCTTACTTGGCACTTTATTGAAACAAAAGCTATAAAACATGATTACTACAGTAGCTTAATCATGTAAACACAAAAAAACAGTAAGGGTAAATATTGGGTTGTCTCCCAACAAGCGCTTTTCTTTAATGCCTTTTAGCTAGGCATGATGATTTCAATGATGCTCACATAAAATATAATAATTGAAACATAAAGAGAGCATCTTGAAGAATATGACTAGCACATTTAAATCTAACCCACTTCCTATTCCTAGGGATTTTGTGAGCACACAATTTATAGGAACAACAATCAACTAGCATAGGAAGGCAAAACAAGTATAACTTCAAAACTTTATGCACATAGAGAGGAAACTTGATATTATTGCAACTCCTACAAGCATATATTCCTCCCTCATAATACTTTCAGTAGCATCATGAATGAATTCAACAATATAAAAATCACATAAAGCTTTCTTTTCATGATCTACAAGCATAGAAACTTTTCTACTCTCCACATAAGCAAAATTCTTCTCATTCGGAATAGTGGGATCACTAATTCCTAAAGTTGACACTCTTCCAAACCCGCTTTAGATGATAGTATTATTCATACTCCAAAATATATAAGTGAAGTTCATGGAGCATTCTACAATTAATATTGACTAACCAATATCCAAGCTCAAAATATATAAGTGAAGCACACGAAGCATTCTATAAAACCATACTCAAAAGATTTAAGTGAAGCACAAAGAGCATTCCATAAGGTCATACTCAAAAGATATAAGTGAAGCACATGAATCATTTTATAAATTAATAAAGGGACATCTCATACTAGCATGGTTCTTAAAGAAAAAGAAAAACACAAAGGACACAAATCATGTGAACAAAACAAAAACCGAGGTATACCGATAATTGTTGAAGAAGAAAGATGGAATGCCAACCGGGGCATCCCCAAGCTTAGATGCTTGAGTATCCTTTGAAATATTTACTTGGGGTGCCTTAGGCATCCCCAAGCTTGAACTCTTGCTCTCTTTATTCTTCTCATATTGATAGCTCCTCGATCTTCGAACACTTCATCCACACAAAACTTTAACAAAAACACTAGTAAAGTACACATCAATAATCTGTATATCAAATATACCTTTGTTCACTTTTACTAGTCTCTGTTTATTCTGCAACTCCCGTTTCGAGTTACTACTCTTAGCAACTGAACCAGTATCAATTACCGAGGGATTGCTATAAACACTAGTAAAGTACACATCAATAATCTGTATATCAAATATACCTTTGTTCACTTTGCCATCCTTCTTATCCACCAAATAGTTGGGGTAGTTCTGCTTCCAGTGACCAGTCCCTTTGCAGTAGAAGCACTTAGTCTCAGGCTTAGGACCAGACTTAGGCTTCTTCACTTGAGCAGCAACTTGCTTGCCGTTCTTTTTGAAGTTCCCCTTTTTCCCTTGGCCCTTTTCTTGAAACTAGCGGTCTCGTCAACCATCAACACTTGAAGTGGTCTCGTCAACCATCAACACTTGATGTTTTTCTTGATTTCTACCTTCGTCGATTTTAGCATCACGAAGAGCTCGGGAATTACTTTCGTCATCCCTTGCATACCATAGTTCATCACGAAGTTCTACTAACTTGGTGATGGTGACTAGAGAATTCTGTCAATCACTATTTTATCTGGAAGATAAACTCCCACTTGATTCAAGCGATTGTAGTACCCAAATAATCTGAGCACATGCTCACTAGTTGAGCGATTCTCCTCCATCTTTTTGCTATAGAACTTGTTGGAGATTTCATATCTCTCAACTCGGGTATTTGCTTGAAATATTAACTTCAACTCCTGGAACATCTCATATGGTCCATGACGTTCAAAACGTCTTTGAAGTCCCGATTCTAAGCCGTTAAGCATGGTGCACTAAACTATCAAGTAGTCATCATATTGAGCTAGCCAAACGTTCATAACGTCTGCATCTGCTCCTGCAATAGGTCTGTCACCTAGCGGTGCATCAAGGACATAATTTTTCTGTGCAGCAATGAGGATAATCCTCAGATCACGGATCCAATCCGCATCTTTGCTATAACATCTTTCAACATAATTTTTCTCTAGGAACAAAAAATAAACACAGGGAAGCAACAACGCGAGCTATTGATCTACAACATAATTTGCAAAATACTATCAGGACTAAGTTCATGATAAATTTAAGTTCAATTAATCATATTACTTAAGAACTCCCACTTAGATAGACATCTCTCTAATCATCTAAGTGATTACGTGATCCAAAGCAACTAAACCATGTCCGATTAACACGTGAGATGGAGTAGTTTCAATGGTGAACATCACTATGTTGATCATATCTACTATATGATTCACGCTCGACCTTTCGGTCTCTGTGTTCCGAGGCCATATCTGTATATGCTAGGCTCGTCAAGTTTAACCTGAGTATTCCGCGTGTGCAACTGTTTTGCACCCGTTGTATTTGAACGTAGAGCCTATCACACCCGATTAACACGTGGTGTCTCAGCACGAAGAACTTTTGCAACGGTGCATACTCAGGGAGAACACTTTTATCTTGAAATTTTAGTGAGAGATCATCTTATAATGCTACCGTCAATCAAAGCAAGATAAGATGCATAAAGGATTAACATCACATGCAATCAATATAAATGATATGATATGGCCATCATCATCTTGTGCTTGTGATCTCCATCTCCGAAGCACCGTGCTTGTGATCTCCATCTCCGAAGCACCGTCATGATCACCACCGTCACCGGCGCGACACCTTAATCTCCATCGTAGCATCGTTGTCGTCTCGCCAACTTATTGCTTTTACGACTATCGCTACCGCTTAGTGATAAAGTAAAACTATTACATGGCGATTGCATCTCATACAATAAAGCGACAACCATATGGCTCCTGCCAGTTGCCGATAACTCGGTTACAAAACATGATCATCTCATACAACACATTATATCACATCATGTCTTGACCATATCACATCACAACATGCCCTGCAAAAACAAGTTAGACGTCCTCTACTTTGTTGTTGCAAGTTTTACGTGGCTGCTACGGGCTTAGCAAGAACCGTTCTTACCTACGCATCAAAACCACAACGATAGTTTGTCAAGTTGGTGTTGTTTTAACCTTCGCAGGGACCGGGCGTAGCCACACTCGGTTCAACTAAAGTGAGAGAGACAGACACCCGCCAGTCACCTTTAAGCAACGAGTGCTCCGAACGGTGAAACCAGTCTCGCGTAAGCGTACACGTAATGTCCGTCCGGGCCGCTTCATCTCACAATACCGCTGAACCAAAGTATGACATGCTGGTAAGCAGTATGACTTATATCGCCCACAACTCACTTGTGTTCTACTCGTGCATAGCATCAACGCATAAAACCAGGCTCGGATGCCACTGTTGGGGAACGTAGTAATTTCAAAAAAATTCCTACGCACACGCAAGATCATGGTGATGCATAGCAACGAGAGGGGAGAGTGTTGTCCGCGTACCCTCGTAGACCGACAGCGGAAGCGTTATCACAACGCGGTTGATGTAGTCGTACGTCTTCACGATCCGACCGATCAAGTACCGAACGCACGGCACCTCCGAGTTCTACACACGTTCAGCTCGATGACGTCCCTTGAACTCCGATCCAGCCGAGTGTTGAGGGAGAGTTTCGTCAGCACGACGGCGTGGTGACGATGATGATGTTCTACCGACGCAGGGCTTCGCCTAAGCTCCGCAATGATATTATCGAGGTGTAATTTGGTGGAGGGGGGCACCGCACACGGCTAAAAGATCTCAAGGATCAATTGTTGTGTCTCTGGGGTGCCCCCCTGCCCCCGTATATAAAGGAGCAAGGGAGGAGGAGGCCGGCCCTAGGAGGGGGCGCACCAAGTGTGGAGTCCTACTAGGACTCCCTAGTCCTAGTAGGATTCCACCTCCCATATGGAATAGGAAAAGAGGAAGGGAAAAAGAGAAGGAAGGAAGGGGGCGCCCCCCTTCCCTAGTCCAATTCGGACCAGACCAAGGGGAGGGGTGCGGCCACCCTTGAGGCCCTTTTTCTTCTTTCCCGTATGGCCCAATAAGGCCCAATACGTATTCCCGTAACTCTCCGGTACTCCAAAAAATACCCGAATCACTCGGAACCTTTCCGAAGTCCGAATATAGTCGTCCAATATATTGATCTTTACGTCTCGACCATTTCGAGACTCCTCGTCATGTCCCCGATCTCATCCGGGACTCCGAACTCCTTCGGTACATCAACATACATAAACTCATAATAAAACTGTCATCGTAACTTTAAGCGTGTGGACCCTACGGGTTCGAGAACTATGTAGACATGACCGAGACACGTCTCCGGTCAATAACCAATAGCGGGACCTGGATGCCCATATTGGCTCCCACATATTCTACGAAGATCTTTATCGGTCAGACCGCATAACAACATACGTTGTTCCCTTTGTCATCAGTATGTTACTTGCCCGAGATTCGATTGTCGGTATCTCGATACCTAGTTCAATCTTGTTACCGGCAAGTCTCTTTACTCGTTCCGTAACACATCATCCCGCAACTAACTTATTAGTCACAATGCTTGCAAGGCTTATAGTGATGTGCATTACCGAGTGGGCCCAGAGATACCTCTCCGACAATCGGAGTGACAAATCCTAATCTCGAAATACGCCAACCCAACAAGTACCTTTGGAGACACCTGTAGAGCACCTTTATAATCACCCATTTACGTTGTGACGTTTGGTAGCACACAAAGTGTTCCTCCGGTAAACGGGAGTTGCATAATCTCATAGTCAGAGGAACATGTATAAGTCATGAAGAAAGCAATAGCAACATACTAAACGATCGGGTGCTAAGCTAACGGAATGGGTCAAGTCAATCACGTCATTCTCCTAATGAGGTGATCTCGTTAATCAAATGACAACTTATGTCTATGGCTAGGAAACATAACCATCTTTGATTAACGAGCTAGTCAAGTAGGGGCATACTAGTGACACTCTGTTTGTCTATGTATTCACACATGTATTATGTTTCCGGTTAATACAATTCTAGCATGAATAATAAACATTTATCATGATATAAGGAAATAAATAATAACTTTATTATTGCCTCTAGGGCATATTTCCTTCACCCGACTAGCCATAGATTCATCAAAATAAGCAAACAACACGCGAAAAACAGAATCTGTCAAAAACAGGACAGTCTGTAGTAATCTGGAAGTTTAGTAAACTTCTGTAACTCCTAAAATTATGAAATAAATATGAAAATTTGAAAAAATTGTACATAAGTAATGTGCAAAAAGTTTCAGATCCATTTGACCTTCCAGTAAAAAATATAAAATCACGCGCTACAGCCAAAGTTTCTGTTTTTGTTCTGCACATAGTAAACAAGCAATCTAATCATTCTAAAACCAAAGCTTGGCACATTATTTTTATAATACAATGGATATACACAAGGGGATAATTATTTACAGAGAAACTTCCATGAAAAATTCTACATTGTTTCCGTGAGCATGAACACAAGTGCTCAAGGTCGACCCTCACTTTTTCAATGCATAACTTTCCAATCACTTCTCTTTTTGCAAAACTTTTTAGGCATGAGAGGCAAGTAATTTTTTTTGTATTTTCATTCTTTAATTTTTTTTGTATGTTTCACCCACAACTAAACAAAAACAAAAAGAAAAAAATAAAATCTACTTAGTGGAGAAAGCAAACAAGCACACACGAGAATATCAACCCCACGCTATTGCTCCCCGGCAACGGCGCCAGAAAAGAGCTTGATAATCCCCAAGTGTAGGGAATCATCGTAGCAATTCCAAAAGGTGGAAGTGATAAGTATGGAGTGCCGAACCCACAAGGAGCTAAAGGTAAGATCAATATTCTCTCAAGTCCTATCTGCCACTGATACGACTGTACGTACACCGAACGTTTGCTTCCAACTAGAAACGAGAAATAAAACTACGTTGTGGGTATGAAGAGGATAACTTTGCATGATATCGGAGAGCTAAAACATAAAAGTAGGTGCTGTTATCATTAAGTTAGAATATATTAATAAATATTATAAATAGCTAGTGTGGAATAATGATGGATCGGTGTGCGGAATTATCCTAGGCAATTGTTAACAAGACCGGTAGTCGTCATTGCAATTTCATATGAGGGAGAGGCATAAGCTAACATACTTTCTCTTCTTGGATCATATGCACTTATGATTGGAACTCTAGCAAGCATCCGCAACTACTAAAGATCATTAAGGTAAAACCCAACCATAGCATTAAAGCATCAAGTCCCCTTTATCCCATACGCAACAACCCCCTTACTTGGGTTTATGCTTCTCTCACTCAAGCAACCCACTATAAGTGAATCATAAACGTATTGCAACACCCTACAGCGGGAATCCCTCACGCTTGCGCGACACGGAGGGCACAATAGGACAGCACCAAAATAAAACATACAACTCGTACCAATCTAGATCATCAATCAACCCAAAGACAAAGTATATCTACTCAAAACATCATAAGATGGCAACACATCATTGGATCATAATATGTGGCATAAAGCACCATGTTCAAGTAGGGATTACAGCGGGGTGCAGGAGAGTAGACCGCGTAAAAGAGATGAGGATGGTGATGATGGTGGTGATGTTGATGAAGATGATCACCGCGGCGATGATTCCCCTCCCGATGGCACTCCGGCGCCACCGAGACAGAGGAGGAGAGGTTCTCCCCCTTGTGCTTCCTCATCCATGGCCTCCCCCCTAGATGGGGAGAGGTTCTCCCTCTGGTCCTTGGCCTTCTGGCGATGATGGCCCCTTCGAGATCCTCCTCCATGGCCTCCGGTGATGATGGCCCCCTCCGTTAGGGTGCCAGAGAGGGCCTAGATTGATTTCTCGTGGCTACAGAGGCTTGCGGCGGCGGAACTTCCGATCTAGGTTATTTCCCGAAGGTTTCTGTATTTATAGGAGAAGTTGGCGTTGATTTCACGTCAGGGGGGTTCTCGAGGAGTCCACAAGGCACAGGGGCGCGCCCCCCCACCCTCGTGGGCCCCCCGGGACTCCCCTCCGGTAGATTTTTGTTCCAGTATTTTTCATATTTTTCCAAAAAATTCTCCGTTGATTTTCAGCGCATTCCGAGAACTTTTATTTCTGCACAAAAACAACACCACGGTAGTTCTGCTGAAAACAGCGTCAGTCCGGGTTAGTTCTAATCAAATCATACCAAAATCATATAAAACAATAGTAAACATGGCATGAATACTTCATAAATTATAGATACGTTGGAGACGTATCACGCACCCCCTTTATTACCGGGTCGTGGCTCCAACCGGTACTAAAGGGGGGGTCTTTAGTACCGGTTGCAGCCATGACCCGGTACTAAAGGGGGTCGCTTTCCGCCGCTTGGACTGGCCAAATTTGACCTTTAGTACCGGTTGGTGACTCCAACCGGTACTAAAGGCCCCTCCTATATAAACAACACTTACGAATTTCGTCAATTTTCATCTCTTCCTCTGCTTCTTCTCCTCTGCCCCGTCGCCGCCCCCGTCGATGCCCCCGTCGCCGCCCCCGTCCCCGTCGCCGCCCGCCCCCGTCCCCGTCGCCGCCCGTCGCCGCGCTGTCCCCGTCGCCGCCCGTCGCCATCCCCGTCGTCGCCGCGCGTCGCTGTCCCTGTCGCCGCCCCGGCCCGTCGCCGCCCGTCTCCATCCCCGACGTTGCCGCCCGTCTCCATCCCCGTCGTTGCCGCCCGTCGCCGTCCCCGTCGCCGCCCCCGTCGCCTCGCCTCGCCGGTGAGCTCCTGCCCCGCCATGGCCACACACACACATCGTTAGTTATAAAAATGTTAGTAATTTTTATGTTTTTTAGTTATAAAAATGTTAGAAAATTTTCTGTTTTTTAGTTATAGAAATGTTAGAAATTTTAGAAATGTTAGTTTTAGCTAGATGAATTAGATTACTGTCAAATTGTTAGACGATGATCGATGTTATAGATGCATATAGAATTTGCATATAAAATTTTGACATATGCAACGATATCATTTTTTAAATTTGTATATAAGAAATCACAATCCAATCATTTAAAAAATGTTACATTTGCATATAGTATTTCTTCTCGACGATGCCCGGCCTGCATCCTCGTCGTCGACCCGTTCACGACGACGTCCTGCTTCAGAGGACCCATGTCCGGGACTGGGCTCCACCGGGCTGGCACTGGGAGGTGCTACCTTCAGGGGCGCGCCGCTTGGTGAGGAACCCGACCCCGGGTCCCGTCGTCGAACCTGAGCTCCTTTGGTGGCGTTCGTGTGGGCCACTTTTGGTGCGGAGGGAGCCGGCCTGCCGGAGGTGGTACGTCGCCGTGTCAGGGAGGAGGACGAGCACGTCCGTCGCTACATGGCTGTTATGGACATCAGGTTCTCCAATACCTGGCAGGTTCTTTGAGGAGATGACCCGAGCTATGATCTTGTGATGGTTCCTTCTCTTTGGGTGTCCACCGCCCGCGCCTCAGGAACCGTGAGTGGCCTAGATTATTCTGTAGTATTCGATATTTATTAGCTAGAGCTAGCTAGTGATGTATTTGATATATAATATTCGAGACGATGTATTCAAGATTATATATATTATTCGAGACGATGTATTCGAGATTATATATATTATTCGATAATATTCGAGACGATGTATTCGAGATTATATTCGATGATGCATATTATGTACTATGATTCAGTTTTTCCTTATTGATTGCATGCATGCATTGTAATTTGAATACTAAATTGTTTTATATTTCTTCTAGATTAGTTAAATAAAAGCTATGGCGGACAATACCGGCAGAGACGGAGAAGAGGCCTTGTTCAAGATCATACGCTCCCCTCGCGGGCCAGATGATCAGAATGAAGAAGATGAAGGCTCCCAATATCTGAACAATACCGGGGAGGGTGATATGATATTCGATCACGATGACCGAATTGATGAAGTCATGAACTATGATGATGATGACGGAGAAAATGTTGATCTTGAAGTAACAGAGACCCGCGAGGTATATTTATATAAGCAGGCATCTGGTGATCATCACATGTTTTAAATGATTTGAAGATATATTAACGAATCGATCTTTCTTCTTTCAGCCCTCCGGATCGAGCAAATCTTCTACAGGCAGCAGGATAGTGCGAGGCCCGGCCAAAAAGTTGAAGGAGGGCGTAAAGTACAACATCGATGCCGTCAAACTAATGGCGAACCAATCGCGCCTAAGAACGTTGCGAACAAGTTCGTTCATCAGTGCGGTGTTCTTGTGAAGGACCAACTCCCGATCTCCCTTCAAGAATGGAAAAAGGCAGCAAAGAAACGTCCAGATCTTACTTTTGTCGACAACAGAGCAAAATCTCTGCTTTGGGAATCTCTCATGGAACATTTCACCCTACCAGACCATTTCAGAGATGCAGATGTGCAGAAAGTCAAGGACGCTGCTCTTAGGAAGATGTCAATTGCATTCAACAACCACAAGAAAACTATATGGACCAACTACGTCGCAGGTGGAAGGAAGACTCCAGAATTCAAGGGAACACTGGAGAAGCAAAGAGATCACTGGCCTGCTTTCGTGAAATTCAAGGAATCAGAATTATCCATGAAGGTGGCGACGTCGTTGCTTATACAAATCCCCCCGAAGCAACCTTCCATTGCAACCCGATTCCAGCTGGCTATGCTCGTGTCGTGGTTGATGAGGTGGTGGACCAATATTCCGGGCTAGAGCTTGACATTCCTGGAGGTGACGAGGAGCACACACTGGGAGAGGCCATACATCGTATCATCCTATGGAGAAAGGATTGCATCATCTTTCGAAGGCCACCGACACCACGTCAGCCGACTCCTCCTTGAAGTCCGCCACCGCGTCAGCAGACTCCCGCTCCTCCAAGTCATCAGCCACTGCCTCAGCAGAGTCCTGCTCCTTCAAGTCTGCCAACGCGTCAGGCCACTCCTCCTCCTCCAAATCCGGCACTGCGTTAGGCCACTCCTCCTGCTCCAAGTCCGGCACCGCGTCGGCCCACTCCTCCTCCTCCAAGTCAGCCACGGCAGCCGTCTCCGCCGCCTCAGCAACAACGGAAGAGAGCCACCGCAGCTATGATGCGTAGCGGTACAAGTCGAGTTACAGGAGATATAGGCGGAGGCAAGCGGTTTCAATATGGTCCAAGCCTCGTGCCTCTTCCGATGAGGCCTTACGACATGAGCGAGGAGGAAAACGCAGCCGAATGCAGGCGACAATTGGACGCCTATTTTGGACCGAAACCGCCACCGCCGCCAAAGGAGAAAGTGCCCGAGGAAGCCGTGGAACACTTTATTCGTATGGCTAAAGCACCAGCTCCCAAGCCTGTTGACTCAGACTATGAGCGCCAAATCAAGAAGGCCCATCGAGCACAACAAAAGAAGGAGTCGAGCTCGAGCCAAGCAGCTGCCAAAAAAGCGGGAAAACCGTTCCCCAGCTGGGAGAACAGGCGGTGCAATCGATACCCCCGCTCATTGTACCAACACATGCGAGTAGCGGCGCCGATCAGCTGGTAATAACCGACGAGCATAGAAGACATGTTGAAGAGCTCGGTATCACTGTTGGACAACTCCTCGAGATTAAGCCCATGTCTCTGCTTAGAGAGGAGGACATAAAACAGAAATATGTTCGCGGTGAACCTTTCGTCAAGCCTGAGGAGGTCAAGAACCTCCCAACAAGAATGTATGAATTGCATGAATGGTACATGAAAATTACCAAGAGTTCCAATCGAGAGCCCCTCATGGTGAAAGTCAATGCAGACCATTACTTCCATGCGCTAGCTCTGTCCGTTGAGTATACAGAACTATTTCAGTTATTCAATCAAGAAGCACTCGACAAATCTCTCGTCAGTTGCTATTGTCTGTAAGTGATTTCTTTCTGTAATTTAAGTCTCAAGTTAGCTATAGTGCTCATTGATCGATCATTACCTGTAATTATCCTCACTATATTCTTTTCTGTGGTATTATACAGGATGAAGATGTATGAAATGAAAAAAGCTGTACGCTATGGCATTGGGTTCATTGACCCAAATACCATTAATGAAGAGACATGGACATTGAAATGGTATCGAGCAGATGTAGAGAAAAACATGCTAGAGTTCTTGAAGCGCCTCAGTACCAATGAAGATATACTACTTCCTTACAACTTTCGTTGAGTCACACTGTCTTGTACTATAAATTCGGTTTTTGCTTACTAGCTAGCTAGATGTTAATAATTAAGTGTATAGGGTTTAGGGTAGTTGATGAGTGTTATGCACATGCCTGCTTAATTAAGACATGCAAACGTGTGCGCATGCAGTTACCGCTGAATCTTGTTAGTCATTAAAGTTGAAGAAGAAACAGTTGAAGTACTGGACTCACTACTTAAAAAACAAAGTGACTACTCAATCTTGAAGGGGATAGTCGTAATTTCAATCATTATTAACTATATGTCGGCCTCTTTAGTTCGTCATTTCCTGATATCAACTATTTAATAACTCCTTTATTCATTTTCTTTGCCGGCGGGCAGGGCTTGGGAAAAGTTCATCAACGTGACTCCAGGCCAATAGAAAAAAAGTTGTATTGGTTTCGACCCAAGGTAAGTAATTAAGTAGTACTAGCTAGCTACCGTCTCTTTAATTCTTGTTTTAATACCATTAATTATCATGCTTGATTAATTATTATCTGATTAAATTCTATTCACGTAAAGGCCCTGAAGCAGGCGTTGGGGACTGAAGTGTGTGCATACTACGTTTGCGAGAACATTCGCATGATGACGTCCGAAAGGAGCAAATCTGATAGACAGGTATGGGTACGTTTGCCAGAAAACTATTCATAATTCTTACATCATTATCGATATCTAATCACACAACTAATACATGCATATTGATCTCCTTCTTAAAAGTTCAATAAGATGCGGGATAAGCTCCTACCAACGGAGCGCATACGAGCACTTCAAGAGGAAATAGCGGGATTTTTGCTCGACCAGGTCATAGATCCCAAAGGAGAATACCATTACCCACTACTGCCTCCATGAACCACTCCCAATTGTCATCGTGCTCCGAAGGCACCAAGGCAAATGCCACTGGCTCCGAAGGCAACATGTAGGAGAAATTGTATATACCTAATTGTATATATATACATGTGTATGTGTGAATGGTGGTTGTGATACATTCGATGATATATATATATATATGATCGGTTCTACGAGAAATTCTATTTGTATATATGCATAATGTGTACAATATATAGTATCGTAAAATACCAGCAAACGAAAAAGAATTAAATAGAAAACACAAAATTAAAGAAAAAAGAAATCATGAACCCCAAACCCCCCAAACCTTTTAGTACCGGTTGGTGTTACCAACCGGTACTAAAGGGCTCCCCGCCCCCCGGCGCTGGCTCGTGCCACGTGGTGGCCCTTTAGCGGCGGTTCGTGCAAAACCGGTAATAAAGGGAGGGGACCTTTAGTCCCCACCCTTTAGTGCCGGTTACAGAACCGACACTAAAGGGCCTTACGAACCTGTGCTATAGCCCGGTTCTGCACTAGTGCGGGTCTAGCCACTGTAGTTTGAGTTTGTTTGCTCATGTCAAGATCTTGCAAACATTGACAGATGAAAACATGTGTAGAAAGGGGACTTTGATACCGTCATGGATAACACGCCCCCTCGCCCACCATAACGCCCACAAGGTAACTAAGACCTTAATAAACTGATCATTGCTTAATCTATACCTACTAATAAAAGAAATAGACATTCTTGGTCCGTCGTTGTTTTTGTAGAAAAACCCTTCACTTTTTGAAGAGCCAACCCGCAATCCAGACCTCCACTACCGACCACAACAGAACAACCAACTCACCTATCATTTTTTCCGTGTGCAAAACCTGGTCGTTACCTAATCACGAGTTGCCTAGAAAATGGAAACTACCTCAAAGAAAAAAAGGAATGCACGTGTCAACGAAAAAAATCCCGCTAAATGTGGACATGAAGATGCCAATAAAAGTGAAAGACCCGAGATAAGGAAGGACGTGCAGGAAATTGACTCCAATTATATGGATTGTGGGCATTATTTGAAAATTAAGTGGGATTTCTGAAAACCCAATAAAGGACCACATGCACGCCGTATTTCTTTCTATGAAATGGAATTTTCATGACATAATTGGCCGCATTTCTTTCCATCAAATGGAATTTTCATGACATAACTGGCCACATTTCTTTCCATTAAATGGAATTTTCTTCACGTAATTGGCTCCCTAATAAATGTTATTATGCTGAAATTTGTTAGATAGGCCAACAATTAAGTCGCTTTAAACGGTGACAAGACGTTGCACCCCATAAGAAAAAATAAAATTAAAAGGCAGCACAACAAATCCACACGTTTTTTTGGAACAAACATAAAAGAATTCCCTCAAAAACCACAAACATACAATAAAATATAGTATTATTTAGATGCATATATGGGAGTACAAGATGCGTAACATGCCTTAGAAATTAGTGTTGGAATATCGAAGTTATGTAATCGACTTTTGTTCCCAGTAACAAAATGGATAATTGAATTTTGTTGTGCTAAATTTTCATAGCCTGATTTTTAAAATATCTTTAGGACATATTAGTACCTGGCTTTTCGTTATTTAATTTTACATATTGTGTTTTCTAGACGCAAAGATATTTTTTTATTCCCGTTGCAACGCACGGGCATATTTTCTAGTGTTTTGCTCAAGCTCAATCCAGACAACCAAAGTTTGGTATTTGGTGTCTCATCACCAAGGAGGGGTACGACTAAGTCATCCCCATGTAGTGCCCACACACTCTTTTCCATGTTACAATCTCACAACGAATGACGCCATGAATCGTTCGTGGGCCTGCACACCGGAAAACAGGCGAATCGGTCATATGTCGCCTGACTCTCTCTTCACCCGTAGTCAAGGATGATCTAATGAGTCTCCATGTGAATATCCTAAGTTTTGCCGGCACCTTCACCTTCAAGTCACTTCCAGTCCTGCTCCTCCACTTCCCTGCTCGATGTTTCTGTTGCACCCTCCCGCCAACTCTCCCTCTGGAGTTTTTTTCAATTAACATGCGATTAGCATATCTTATCGAAAAATTCAAGATTTTTCATATTGCCAAGCCCAAAAATCCTCTTGAGGGACATAACTCATCAGACACTGCTTGGTAGCTTCTACATCCATCGACAACATGTGCCTTTCTAACTCCTGCATTTTCCATCCCCTTGAGGCGTGGATGATAAAATCTGAAACTAACCCAGGTGGGTCATTGGTCACATGACGTGTTGGGCTCATACGATAGCCTCTGGGTATCCAATTATCTCTTCATGCATCAGTAGTTCTACCATTACCCATTCTCCTTACCAGACCAACACACATAACATATCTTCCTTCACACATTGATTTCCACACTTGAGAGGGGTGTGAACCAAACTCAGCAGAGACGATATCCCCGTTAGGGAAGTAGACAACCTTTAGAATTCTTGCACTCGAAGTAGACGAATCTTGAAGTAGCCCCCACACTCGTCTTGCCAAGAGCGCAAGATTAAATAATTCCATGTCTGTGAAGCCAAGTCCAGGGTCCTCCTTGACATCCTTGCTATTTTCCTCTCACCGGTTTTACTTCCCCACACAGATTTCCTGATAAGCGATATTATGTGCTAAGCGATGTGGTTGTTAAAGAATCGAAGATGGAGATGTCATCCACGGTGGTGGCAGTCATCCGCGATTCAACTATGCCCCGATTTGAGACAGGATACTGCATATCAGGGTTATGCGCGGCCACGGATGCAGTTGGACAACTGAAGGGATTCATTTTCCCAAGTTCGTCATCAGTTGATGGCTAGGACGGCATGGGTCTGCCAAAGGGGCCCTTAACATGGGTTTCGACGGTGCCTGGCAGTCGCGTCATCGCCCGTCAGCAAGCTCATACGAGCACAACTTTTGGTCGCGTTGATCAACTGTGCGCGTGATAGTGGTTGGAAACCCCAACATTCTAGCTGAAGACATTTTGAGATGTCATGTTCCATGGTCCTCGTGCACTAGATGCATATTCATTGTGGAGTGGTCTGGTCGGCATTGTCAAGGATAGAAGGAATGAAGGTGGTGGTCAAGCGGATGCGGCAACACATTGTGGTTGTGTTTTGGTGGTGATAATTTAGTACCAGGACTGGAGTTTCAGGGTGAAAACCCTTGGTATATATGACCTTCGTCGGTCATACCTGGCAATGACGGTGTTTTGACATCGTTACCTTATTGAAGGCATTGCATGTAATTTTGCTAAATTATGCTCTCAGGGTGAAAACTCAGGATTTAGTCTTTGACTGGATCTGGCGACAGTGACACTTGTGTGTCCTTATCTTCCCGAAGGCGTTGCTTTTGGAGAACCTTCTCGTAGCTTGTGTGTTGTCACGGTAGTGGTTGATGTTGTTGGTTACTGCAAGCCTTAGATCTTGTTTTTTCTTTCTTTTTGTTTTACTTTTTTGGCTGTGTGCATCCTCGATGCCTCGAGTTGATTGCGGCGTTGTGTTCTTGCAGAAGCCGGGTGTACTTGATATTGTCTTGATATTACTAATATATTACCCTTTATCTAGAAAATAGATATTGAACTCGACTCTTGATCGTTTCGAAAAACGGCCCAAGGTTCCACGTTGGGCCGCAATGTAAAAGACATAAAAAATAATACAAGCCCATCTTGTACTTCGTTCTGGGCCTTCAGGCCCTGTTGGTCGGCAGTTTGACTACAAACACAGCACAGGACCACAAACAGACTCGGTGAGCACGTACCCCTAAAAAAACGTACCCCTAAAAAAAACGTACCACAAGCGCGCGCGGGCGATACATCACGGTGTTGTAGTTCGTGTAAGATTACCAGAGTGTTCGATCCGATCACCAAACATGGCCATGGGTTTCGTCGCGCGTGCTCTCCCATAAAGGGCACACAACTGGGTGCAACAATATTCCGTACAGGACAACTTCCGACGACGATCGATGATGACGATGACGATGCGGCGCAACCTCGCGGCGATAGTGCTCGTCGTGCTTGCCTGCCTCGTCTCTCTAGCCTCGGCCGAGCAGATCAAGACGACGAACACGCGGTGGAGCTACCGCCTCCCGCTGCCCGACGGCGTCAGCGGCACTGAGAGCCTCGCCTTCTCCGGCAAGGACGGGGTCTACACGGGCGTCTCCGATGGCCGCGTGCTAAAGTGGGGTGGCAGCGCCGCCGGCTGGAGCACCTTCGCGTACAATGCCAACTACAGGTCGGTGTAATTACAAGCTAAACATCGTGTACGTAGATCGTGATCAAATTAGCAGATTTGTGGAGACATGTACTAAAACGTGTTTGTTATGTGTTTGATTTGAAGCTAAATTATTTTTAGAAACTAGGTTTTTGTTCATTCTTGAAAGAACAAAAAATCCCTATTTTTAGAGGGGGGATGATTTTTCTTCTAAACTTGCCATGTGCATTTTTCTTTTAGCTCACATGGCAATTTCTAAATGCCCTCCCCACCCCCCCCCCCCCCCCCCCCCCCAGCGTGCGCGCAAGCTTTTGGGAAATTTGTATTACTTATTTTCATGGGGACTTTGGAATTGTTTTTTTTACTTTCTCAGATGGCAGTTTTATTACTATGAGCATCGTATTTTAATAATTGACTAGTAAATGGCACGTGCTTTGCACGTGTAGCTTTATGAATGTAGACCAACATCACCAAGTTTGCAACTCAAAATAAGTAAAATACTCCCTCTGTCGCATATTAGTTATCGCTACAACGGATATATCAACAACAACTAATATAGGACAAAGGGAATAAATAGTTACTCGCTCCAATCTGAATTAATTGATGTGACTTCTAGGCAATGTCTTACTTACATTGTAGAGAGGTTGCGTCAGTTAATTCGTATTGGATGGAGTATTCTTTTTAAGACCGGACAGAGGGCTTCCTGAGGTTGGCCTTTAACATAGCAAACCATCAATGTAGGAACACCCAAGGATTTCTTTTTTTGAGTTTCCTGAAATTCATAGTTTGACACACTTGTCTTCAAACAAAAAGAAAAAACAGAGGAAAAATATGTGCTCTTTGTGTTTGGTACGTGTACATATATCATCTACTTCAAAGCTCAAGCTTTGTCCTTCTTATCAGATTTTACAGAACAGCATAAAAAATATACTCTAATGAGTAACAACATATTTTCAAATTGCAACATAAAAGTTTCAGTTTTGATTAGGCTGAACTTCTTCGCAAAACAGATTTCCCTAGAGAGCTGACATTCCCCGATTTTCAGAGACATTTCCTTCAAAAACCATTTGCTACTGCACCATTGTAGACATGATCAGCTCTTGACATTCTTCTAGAATAGGCATCCGCAAGGACTTGGTGCTTTGCAAACCTGCCCAGTAATTACATTTGTAAGGGGAAAAAAATATTATACCACAAGGATGCACTTGGACAAAAAAATGCAAGAGGAACAGAGACAATTCTATGCTTGCAGGTAACACCTTAAGTTACATACACACGCACAAGATTGCATGTTTCTAATGTCATGGAATCAAGCATGGATGCAAATGTGTAATTTTTATGCTTGTAAACATAAAGAAACTTGCAGTATTAGAAGTAACAATGACTAATACACCAATACCTGTATGTAAATTACATCAAGACATCTTTGTAGACAATATTTTTGGTGCTTTTTCCCGATGGATCAATTTCCTTATTTGGCTTTGCAAGTATTCTTGTTGTTTGTCTTGACATCCCTCTTGATAAAGCAACATAGAGTTGACCATGAGAGAACACCGGCTCTGGAAGATAGATGCCAACATTTGGAATAGTTTGACCTTGAGCTTTGTTGATTGTCATTGCAAAGCTGAGTCGAATTGGAAATTGCTTTCTTTTAAACTTGAAGGGGAGTACATCATCTTCTGAAGGATATAGAGGAATTCGTGGAAGGAATACTCTTTTCCCAGCATGTTGCCCGCCAATTATTTCTGCATCAATAGCGTTCTCTTGAAATGCTCTGATAATAAGTCTTGTTCCATTGCACAATCCGTTAAAAGGATCTAGATTCCGAAGTAAAATCACAGGACAATTAATCTTCAGTCGAAGGACATGTGGAGGCAGGCCATTAGGTGTGAGTGAGTTTATAAATTCAGGTGGGTAGTAGTTATGTGGATCATCCACTGCTGAATCAAAACTATAGTAGATTTGTTCTTCCCCAGGAAACCGATCAATAAGCTTCTCGTTTAGTTCATCAACATATTCATTCTTGGTGGAGAGAATGGCGCGAGTACTAATATAAGATGGTGATATTCCATTCTGGCCTAGTGAAGGAAAGATATCATTAATTAACTTACTGACAGAGTGTTTTGGATCTATGTATGGTACAACAATTTCATCTGGTAGGCGCACATAATCTTGGCCGATTGATTCTTCTGTACCATCACCAATTCTTAACAGAAAATCTGAGAACCATGGATCAGATTGTGCTCTCATATTACGCCATAGTTTTATTTGTTTTATACACCGCCAAAGATACGATTTCTTTAGTGTAGCATCTGTAATTTGTGCTCTTATGCCTCGCCTCACTACAGGGAGAACTTGTGTGAAATCTCCTCCTAACACTATGACCTTTCCTCCAAATGGAGATAGAACACCAGTAATATCTTGCAAGGATCTATCAAGTGCCTCCACAGCTTGACGTTTTGTCATGGCTACTTCGTCCCAAATTATCAAGGATGCTCTCCGAAGCAACTCTGCAGTCCCACTCTGTTTACTGAAGCTGCACAAACTGTCATCATGAATATTTACTGGTATTTTAAATCTCGAATGTGCTGTCCTACCGCCCGGCATGATGGACGCTGCAATTCCAGATGTTGCAGTTGCAATTGCTATTAGCCCCATGGAACACACTTTAGCGAGCAAAGCTTTATAGAGATGCGTCTTTCCTGTACCTCCTGGACCATCAATAAAGAATACCTTACTCTTCTTCTGTAGGACGTGATGCATTATCTCATCAAAGGCAAGTCTTTGCTCACAATTTAGTGTTGCATAAAGGTCCAGATGCTCTGGATCAATATTAATAGACATCTCTTCTATTACTTCTCTACAATTAGAGCCAGCCAACTCAGTGCCATCTAGCATTTCTGGAAGATCAAAGCAACTGATGTCCTTCCCCATTGAATATAGGATATCACTAATATCTCTAAGTACCATCTGCTCTATAGATTCTTTATCAGTTGCGCTGCCCTGCTGAAAATCATCAGCCATGGCCTCAAAATGCTTTCCCCATAATTCACGGACATTTTTTACCTCACAGAAAACCAATATTGTAGCAAAAAGCCTTCTAAAGGCAGAAGGCATTGCAAATGTCGCAGCCTCGCTCAGACAATCAGAAATACTACAATCAGCCTCAATCAGACCCCTTCTTTCTGCGGCCTCTCTAAAAGTGGCAAAAACAAAACCATCGACAGTCCGTAAATCCTCAAAAGATGTAGCCCCTCTCACATGATTTAGCAGTATCCTCAAGTAATAGCGTTCTCCTTCAGCTGGGTGTGCAGCGACAAGTCTCCCTACTTGTATTCTCTGTTTGCGACGTTTCCAGCTCTTGGTACTATTATTCCATACAAAAAATTCTGGAAATTCCTTGTATAAGAAATTCCTGGCATAACTATAAATAGAGTTCATTCTGAAGTATTCAGTTAGCATTGTTCTCGAAGACGATCCTTTGCAGACCACATCCTCTAATTTTTCTGAATCTTTATAGTGAACAAGATGCATATTTGGCAGATGGACTTGTAGCTGTATAACTGATGGATACATCTCACTAAGGTTGAAAGAGTAAATCCTCCAGATTGCTTCCGGAGGTGAAATAAACCTTGCATCTCTATACTCACGAATTTCATTAATAACCGCATCATCTTCTGCGGCTTCGATGACAATGGAGGCACGATCATGACCTTTGTAGATGTATTTGAATAAATATTTCACAGCCTTGATGCTAGAGCAAACTTCAATATTTATATGGCAATTGTATCGAATAAGTAAATAGGGATTGTATGGGACAACCCATCTATTATCCAAAACTGCACCCCTGATGCGCACTCGACGGCCGTCATTCCTGCGCCTATAAATTGGATAAGAGTCCTCTCCTTGTTGTGTGGTCTCTGCGAAATGCCGAGGATAATGATACCGACAACTTCCATTTTCCATGCAAGGATCATTTATGTTGAGAACTCCACATGGGCCGTGCATCATGTGCTTAATAACTAAATCATGCAGTATAGGATATTTATCATTATCAGGAATTTCAGCTGATATTATCTCATCATATTGGTCCGAATTAGTTATCTTGTAGTCTGATTTCAGAATTATTAGAAAATGTGCATGTGGTAGACCTCTTTTCTGAAATTCAATTACGTGCACATGTGCAGCAACTTCACCAAAGAATTTCTTCTTAAACAAAAGATCCTTTAAATCCTCCAACTTTGCCTTGAAGACTCGTGCTACCAAGTCCGGCCTGTCTTGTGGTGATTGACCTTCTGCTAGTTCTCTAGTTATCTCTTCCCAATGTGGGTTGCAAGTCATTGTAAGGAATATGTCTGGTTTCCCAAACCGTTGGACCAAAGCCATTGCATCCAGATATCTTCGACGCATATCTCTTGGTCCTCCGATAAATGATGGGGGAAGCACAATGCGCCTACCTGTCATGCACCCACGTGTTTCACCGGCAACAATGCTATCGACCAATCCTTGATACAAATCTGCTCTGATGAGAACCTGAGTTGATGGCTTTGACAAGAATGCCAATCTTATTGATTCAATCTTAATGTACATATCAACTATATATTGTTGAGTCAATCGCCTTCCAAAGAGTAAGATGTTAAACTTCCCAGGTCTAATTTGCAACTTGAAACAATAATATTCTCTTGGTGAGATGCAAGAACCAGAACTATTCTCCAGCATTCCTACAGAATCCAAAATAATATATGATTATTAAATAGTTCTAGAAACTAAAACTTTGAGCATGTAACCAATTAATGTATGATGGAAACTTACCTTCTATATCAAAATCATTTGCTTGATTGTCTATTATTTTCCTAGCATGTCAACTTAATCTGGGCAGATCCAAGTTCCATCCGACCTCTCCGTTTGGGAAAAACAACGGATATGATAGTGGATCATAGCAACCATGATATGCTTTTATATATAGTGGACGGTCTGATACACCATAAATCATGATACTTCTATCAAAATGACCTCGAGGATCGCTTCCCTCGACCCAAATTGCTGCCACCTGTGATGCTGTCGGAGCATTATATACTCTCTGGTCTAAAGCAATATTTGTGTTGAGCTCAATCCTATACTCGCAAAGGTTTGGAATGGAGCCGAGACTTCTAAAGATATGGACATAAGGATTAGATGAGAGTATGCCCAACAATTTTCTGATGAGATCTTTATCAAGGTTAGGTGAATGACGAAATCTTTGCTGTAAATCTGCATCAGTGTCATAAAAGTACAGTTCTAGATGCTTGGGCCCATCATCCTTTGGCACTAATTGGTCAATTCGATGATAAATTTGACCTTGTGCGCGGAATGTGTAAACTCCAGATCTGTTATTGCAAAAATGTTGATCCAAGACAACACCAAGAGATGTAAAGGAGAAGTGAGAATTGAAGTAACGTATGTTATCCCGGAAATACTTCGCATCTGGATCTTGGCTGCTGTACAGTCGACGTAATTCATCAGGGATTGGTGGAGTTACTATTTTAACTTTTCCACCCATGCAACAAAACGTTGGTTTCTCATACTGGAACCTTTTTGCATTGCAATGCCTACAGTCAGGAACTGGATCTAGAAGATGATAATCAGTGGGTAAATTTTGATATATATGATCATATGGATCTGCCTGAATGCAACTTTGGGCATTATTATTTTCTAAATACGACTGAAATTCAAAACCTGCATTTTTTATTAGGCTAGATTAGAAATACAAATGATATTTAAAAGTAGTATTGTCGATTAAGTACAGTAATACTTACCATGCCCACTAAACATACGAATTTCTTCATTAGGGTCATCATTATATCCAAGCATTTCTCCTGTTTCCCCAATGTTATCTGTTGATTGTCAAATCATCATATACGTCACACAATGTTTTATATGGACCAATATAATAGATAAATGCTAGTTGGTACTGAGATTACCTTGAATGGCAGGAAAATAATCCTTTGGCAGGTAGATGAGATCTTCATGTTGACGGCTGGTATGACCTTATAGTTGCACATGAGTATATCCAACTGTATTTTGTAAATTACTACTAATTGCCCCATCAGATGTATCTTGTGCATGGCTGCAACTTGCGTCTTGAGACTTTCTTCTTCTTTTATACTCACGGCCTCTTTGTAAATATGCTTCTTTTTGTTCAGGTGCCAATTGGGAATACCAGCTAGTGCCGTGTCGCCGCTTACATCCACTGTTATTTTTTTTGCCATCAATTACAACTTGGCCTTCCAAAGCAATAGGAGATACAGAAATTCCAGATGGACTGATCTTCAGCCGAATACCCTTTTTTGGGTGGCACATGTTTGGCTGAACAAGGACGCTTTGGTCAGATGCAGACACATCATAACTAGTGTTGGAAATATGCCCTAGAGGCAATAATAAAATGGTTATTATTATATTTCCTTGTTCATGATAATTTTCTATTGTTCATGCTATAATTGTGTTATCCGGAAATCGTAATACATGTGTGAATACATAGACCACAACATGTCCCTAGTGAGCCTCTAGTTGACTAGCTCGTTGATCAACAGATAGTCATGGTTTCCTGACTATGGACATTGGATGTCATTGATAACGGGATCACATCATTAGGAGAATGATGTGATGGACAAGACCCAATCCTAAGCATAGCACAAAGATCGTGTAGTTCGTTTGCTAGAGCTTTTCCAATGTCAAGTATCATTTCCTTAGACCATGAGATCGTGCAACTCCCGGATGCCGTAGGAGTGCTTTGGGTGTGCCAAACGTCACAACGTAACTGGGTGACTATAAAGGTGCACTACGGGTATCTCCGAAAGTGTCTGTTGGGTTGGCACGGATCGAGACTGGGATTTGTCACTCCGTATGACGGAGAGGTATCTCTGGGCCCACTCGGTAATGCATCATCATAATGAGCTCAATGTGACCAAGTGTCTGGTCACGGGATCATGCATTACGGTACGAGTAAAGTGACTTGCCGGTAACGAGATTGAACAAGGTATTGGGATACCGACGATCGAATCTCGGGCAAGTAACGTACCGATTGACAAAGGGAATTGTATACGGGATTGATTGAATCCTCGACATCGTGGTTCATCTGATGAGATCATCGAGGAACATGTGGGAGCCAACATGGGTATCCAGATCCCGCTGTTGGTTATTGACTGGAGAGTCGTCTCGGTCATGTCTGCATGTCTCCCGAACCCGTAGGGTCTATACACTTAAGGTTCGGTGACGCTAGGGTTGTAGAGATATTAGTATGCGGAAATCCGAAAGTTGTTCGGAGTCTCGGATGAGATCCCGGACGTCAGAGGAGTTCCGGAATGGTCCGGAGGTGAAGAATTATATATGGGAAGTCCAGTTTCGGCCACCGGGAATGTTTTGGGGGTTATCGGTATTGTACCGGGACCACTGGAAGGGTCCCGGGGGTCCACCGGGTGGGGCCACCTGTCCCGGAGGGCCCCATGGGCTGAAGTGGGGAGGGGAACCAGCCACTGGTGGGCTAGTGCGCCCCCCTTGGGCCTCCCCTGCGCCTAGGGTTGGAAACCCTAGGGGTGGGGGCGCCCCACTTGGCTTGGGGGGCAAGCCCTTGGCCGCCGGCCCCCCCTCAGATGGGATCTCCAGGGGGCCGGCGCCCCCCAGGACCCCTATATATAGTGGGGGGGAGGGAGGGCAGCAGTACCCTAGCCCCTGGCGCCTCCCTCTCCCTCCCGTGACACCTCTCCCTCCCGCTTGCGCTTGGCGAAGCCCTGCCGGGATCCCCGCTACTTCCACCACCACGCCGTCGTGCTGCTGGATCTCCATCAACCTCTCCTTCCCCCTTGCTAGATCAAGAAGGAGGAGACGTCGCTGCTCCATACGTGTGTTGAACGCGGAGGTGTCGTCCGTTCGGCGCTCGGTCATCGGTGATTTGGATCACGACGAGTACGACTCCATCAACCCCGTTCACTTGAACGCTTCCGCTCGCGATCTACAAGGGTATGTAGATGCACTCTTTCCCTCTCATTGCTAGTAAACTCCATAGATGGATCTTGGTGATGCGTAGAAAATTTTAAAATTCTGCAACGATCCCCAACAGGGGCATCATGAGCCAGGCCTATGCGTAGTTTCTATGCACGAGTAGAACACAAAGCAGTTGTGGGCGTAGATGTTGTCAATTTTTCTTGCCACTACTAGTCTTATCTTGTTTCGGCGGTATTGTGGGATGAAGCGGCCCGGACCGACCTTACACGTACGCTTACGTGAGACAGGTTCCACCGACTGACATGCACTAGTTGCATAAGGTGGCTAGCGGGTGTCTGTCTCTCCCACTTTAGTCGGAACGGATTCGATGAAAAGGGTCCTTATGAAGGGTAAATAGAAATTGGCATATCACGTTGTGGTTTTACGTAGGTAAGAAACGTTCTTGCTAGAAACCTATAGAAGCCACGTAAAAACATGCAACAACAATTAGAGGACGTCTAACTTGTTTTTGCAGCATGTGCCTTGTGATGTGATATGGCCAAAAGGATGTGATGAATGAGATATATGTGATGTATGAGATTGATCATGTTCTTGTAATAGGAATCACGGCTTGCATGTCGATGAGTATGACAACCGGCAGGAGCCATAGGAGTTGTCTTTATTTTTTGTATGACCTGCGTGTCATTGAATAACGCCATGTAAATTACTTTACTTTATTGCTAAACACGTTAGCCATAGAAGTAGAAGTACTCGTTGGCGTGACAACTTCATGAAGACACGATGATGGAGATCATGATGATGGAGATCATGGTGTCATGCCGGTGACGAAGATGATCATGGCGCCCTGAAGATGGAGATCAAAGGAGCAAAATGATACTGGCCATATCATGTCACTATTTGATTGCATGTGATGTTTATCATGTTTTACATCTTATTTGCTTAGAACGACGGTAGTAAGTAAGATGATCCCTTATAATAATTTCAAGAAAGTGTTCCCCCTAACTGTGCACCGTTGCGAAGGTTCGTTGTTTCGAAGCACCACGTGATGATCGGGTGTGATAGATTCTAACGTTCGCATACAACGGGTGTTGACGAGCCTAGCATGTACAGACATGGCCTCGGAACACACGCAATACACTTAGGTTGACTTGACGAGCCTAGCATGTACAGACATGGCCTCGGAACACACGCAATACACTTAGGTTGACTTGACGAGCCTAGCATGTACAGACATGGCCTCGGAACACGGAAGACCGAAAGGTCGAGCATGAGTCGTATAAAGGATACGATCAACATGAAGATGTTCACCGATCTTGACTAGTCCGTCTCACGTGATGATCGGACACGGCCTAGTTGACTCGGATCATGTTTCACTTAGATGACTAGAGGGATGTCTATCTGAGTGGGAGTTCATTGAATAATTTGATTAGATGAACTTAATTATCATGAACTTAGTCTAAAATCTTTACAATATGTCTTGTAGATCAAATGGCCCACGTTGCCCTCAACTTCAACGCGTTCCTAGAGAAAACCAAGCTGAAAGATGATGGCAGCAACTATACGGACTGGGTCCGGAACCTAAGGATCATCCTCATAGCTGCCAAGAAAGATTACGTCCTAGAAGCACCGCTAGGTGAAGCACCCATCCCAGAGAACCAAGACGTTATGAACGCTTGGCAATCACGTGCTGATGATTACTCCCTCGTTCAGTGCAGCATGCTTTACAGCTTAGAACCGGGGCTCCAAAAGCGTTTTGAGAAACATGGAGCATATGAAATGTTCGAAGAGCTGAAAATGGTTTTCCAAGCTCATGCCCGGGTCGAGAGATATGAAGTCTCCGACAAGTTCTTCAGTTGTAAAATGGAGGAAAATAGTTCTGTCAGTGAGCAGATACTCAAAATGTCTGGGTTACACAACCACTTGTCTCAGCTGGGAGTTAATCTCCCGGATGACGCGGTCATTGACAGAATCCTTCAGTCGCTTCCACCAAGCTACAAGAGCTTTGTGATGAACTTCAATATGCAGGGGATGGAAAAGACCATTCCTGAGATATATTCAATGCTGAAATCAGCGGAGGTGGAGATCAAAAAGGAACATCAAGTGTTGATGGTGAATAAAACCACTAAGTTCAAGAAAGGCAAGGGTAAGAAGAACTTCAAAAAGGACGGCAAGGGAGTTGCCGCGCCCGGTAAGCCAGTTGCCGGGAAGAAGTCAAAGAATGGACCCAAGCCTGAGACTGAGTGCTTTTATTGCAAGGGAAGTGGTCACTGGAAGCGGAACTGCCCCAAATACTTAGCGGACAAGAAGGCCGGCAACACCAAAGGTATATGTGATATACATGTAATTGATGTGTACCTTACCAGTACTCGTAGTAGCTCCTGGGTATTTGATACCGGTGCGGTTGCTCATATTTGTAACTCAAAACAGGAGCTGCGGAATAAGCGGAGACTGGCGAAGGACGAGGTGACGATGCGCGTCGGGAATGGTTCCAAGGTCGATGTGATCGCCGTCGGCACGCTGCCTCTACATTTACCTACGGGATTAGTTTTAAACCTCAATAGTTGTTATTTAGTGCCAGCTTTGAGCATGAACATTGTATCAGGATCTCGTTTAATTCGAGATGGCTACTCATTTAAATCCGAGAATAATGGTTGTTCTATTTATATGAGAGATATGTTTTATGGTCATGCCCCGCTGGTCAATGGTTTATTCTTAATGAATCTCAAACGTGATGTTACACATATTCATAGTGTGAATACCAAAAGATGTAAAGTTGATAACGATAGTCCCACATACTTGTGGCACTGCCGCCTTGGTCACATTGGTGTCAAACGCATGAAGAAGCTCCATGCAGATGGACTTTTGGAGTCTCTTGATTACGAATCATTTGACACGTGCGAACCATGCCTCATGGGTAAGATGACCAAGACTCCGTTCTCCGGAACAATGGAGCGAGCAACCAACTTATTGGAAATCATACATACTGATGTGTGCGGTCCAATGAGTGTTGAGGCTCGCGGTGGCTATCGTTATGTTTTCACTCTCACTGATGACTTAAGTAGATATGGGTATGTCTACCTAATGAAACACAAGTCTGAAACCTTTGAAAAGTTCAAGGAATTTCAGAGTGAGGTTGAGAATCAACGTGACAGGAAAATAAAGTTCTTACAATTAGATCGTGGGGGAAAATATTTAAGTCACGAATTTGGTACGCACTTAAGGAAATGTGGAATCGTTTCACAACTCACGCCGCCTGGAACACCTCAGCGAAATGGTGTGTCCGAACGTCGTAATCGCACTCTATTGGATATGGTGCAATCTATGATGTCTCTTACCGATCTACCGCTCTCATTTTGGGGCTATGCTTTAGAGACTGCCGCATTCACTTTAAATAGGGCTCCGTCGAAATCCGTTGAGACGACACCGTATGAATTATGGTTTGGGAAGAAACCTAAGCTGTCGTTTCTAAAAGTTTGGGGATGCGATGCTTATGTCAAGAAACTTCAACCTGAAAAGCTCGAACCCAAGTCGGAAAAATGCGTCTTCATAGGATACCCTAAGGAAACCATTGGGTATACCTTCTACCTCAGATCCGAAGGCAAGATCTTTGTTGCCAAGAACGGGTCCTTTCTGGAGAAAGAGTTTCTCTCGAAAGAAGTGAGTGGGAGGAAAGTGGAACTTGATGAGGTGATAGTCACCCCTTCCGAACCGGAAAGTAGCGCAGCGCGGGAAGATGTTCCTGTGGTGCCTACACCGACTGGGAAGTTACTGATGATGATCATGAAGCTTCGGATCAAGTTACTGCTGAACTTCGTAGGTCCACAAGGACACGTTCCGCACCAGAGTGGTACGGCAACCCTGTCCTGGAAATCATGTTGTTAGACAACGGTGAACCTTCGAACTATGAAGAAGCGATGGCGGGCCCGGATTCCAACAAATGGCTTGAAGCCATGCAATCCGAGATAGGATCCATGTATGAAAACAAAGTATGGACTTTGACTGACTTGCCCGATGATCGGCGAGCCATAGAAAATAAATGGATCTTTAAGAAGAAGACAGATGCGGATGGTAATGTGACTACGGGTTATCGACAAGTTCAAGGGGTTGACTACGATGAGACTTTCTCACCCGTAGCGAAGCTGAAGACCATCTATAAGGCTCGACTTGTCGCTAAGGGTTATCGACAAGTTCAAGGGGTTGACTACGATGAGACTTTCTCACCCGTAGCGAAGCTGAAGTCCGTCCGAATCATGTTAGCAATTGCCGCATTCTATGATTATGAGATATGGCAAATGGACGTCAAAACGGCATTCCTTAATGCCTTTCTTAAGGAAGAATTGTATATGATGCAGCCGGAAGGTTTTGTCGATCCTAAGAATGCTAACAAGGTATGCAAGCTCCAGCGCTCCATCTATGGGCTGGTGCAAGCATCTCGGAGTTGGAACATTCGATTTGATGAGATGATCAAAGCGTTTGGGTTTACACAGACTTATGGAGAAGCCTGTGTTTACAAGAAAGTGAGTGGGAGCTCTGTAGCATTTCTCATATTATATGTGGATGACATACTATTGATGGGAAATGATATAGAATTCTTGGAAAGTATAAAGGCCTATTTGAATAAGTGTTTTTCAATGAAGGACCTTGGAGAAGCTGCTTATATATTAGGCATCAAGATCTATAGAGATAGATCAAGACGCCTCATTGGTCTTTCACAGAGTACGTACCTTGACAAGATATTGAAGAAGTTCAATATGGATCAGTCCAAGAAGGGGTTCTTGCATGTATTGCAAGGTGTGCAATTGAGCACGGCTCAATGCCCGACCACGGCAAAAGATAGAGAAAAGATGAGTGTCATCCCCTATGCCTCGGCCATAGGGTCTATTATGTATGCCATGTTGTGTACCAGACCTGATGTAAACCTTGCCGTAAGTTTGGTAGGAAGGTACCAAAGTAATCCCGGCATGGAACACTGGACAGCGGTCAAGAATATCCTGAAGTACCTGAAGAGGACTAAGGATATGTTTCTCGTATATGGAGGTGACGAAGAGCTCGTCGTAAAGGGTTATGTCGACGCTAGCTTCGACACAGATCTGGATGACTCTAAGTCACAAACCGGATACGTGTATATTTTGAATGGAGGGGCAGTAAGCTGGTGCAGTTGCAAGCAAAGCGTCGTGGCGGGATCTACATGTGAAGCGGAGTACATGGCGGCCTCAGAGGCAGCGCAAGAAGCAATCTGGATGAAGGAGTTCATTACCGACCTAGGGGTGATTCCCAATGCGTCGGGCCCGATGACTCTCTTCTGTGACAACACTGGAGCTATTGCCCTTGCCAAGGAGCCCAGGTTTCACAGGAAGACCAGGCATATCAAGCGTCGCTTCAACTCCATTCGTGAAAGTGTTCAAAATGGAGACATAGATATTTGTAAAGTACATACGGACCTGAATGTAGCAGATCCGTTGACTAAACCTCTCCCTAGAGCAAAACATGATCAACACCAGAACTCTATGGGTGTTCGATTCATCACAATGTAACTAGATTATTGACTCTAGTGCAAGTGGGAGACTGTTGGAAATATGCCCTAGAGGCAATAATAAAATGGTTATTATTATATTTCCTTGTTCATGATAATTGTCTATTGTTCGTGCTATAATTGTGTTATCCAGAAATCGTAATACATGTGTGAATACATAGACCACAACATGTCCCTAGTGAGCCTCTACTTGACTAGCTCGTTGATCAACAGATAGTCATGGTTTCCTGACTATGGACACTGGATGTCATTGATAACGGGATCACATCATTAGGAGGATGATGTGATGGACAAGACCCAATCCTAAGCATAGCACAAAGATCGTGTAGTTCGTTTGCTAGAGCTTTTCCAATGTCAAGTATCATTTCCTTAGACCATGAGATCGTGCAACTCCCGGATGCCGTAGGAGTGCTTTGGGTGTGCCAAACGTCACAACGTAACTGGGTGACTATAAAGGTGCACTACGGGTATCTCCAAAAGTGTCTGTTGGTTTGGCACGGATCGAGACTGGAATTTGTCACTCCGTATGACGGAGAGGTATCTCTGGGCCCACTCGGTAATGCATCATCATAATGAGCTCAATGTGACCAAGTGTCTGGTCACGGGATCATGCATTACGGTACGAGTAAAGTGACTTGCCGGTAACGAGATTGAACAAGGTATTGGGATACCGACGATCGAATCTCGGGCAAGTAACGTACCGATTGACAAAGGGAATTGTATACGGGATTGATTGAATCCTCGACATCATGGTTCATCCGATGAGATCATCGAGGAACATGTGGGAGCCAACATGGGTATCCAGATCCCGCTGTTGGTTATTGACCGGAGAGTCGTCTCGGTCATGTCTGCATGTCTCCCGAACCCGTAGGGTCTACACACTTAAGGTTCGGTGACGCTAGGGTTGTAGAGATATTAGTATGCGGAAATCCGAAAGTTGTTCGGAGTCCCGGATGAGATCCCGGACGTCACGAGGAGTTCCGGAATGGTCCGGAGGTGAAGAATTATATATAGGAAGTCCAGTTTCGGCCACTGGGAAAGTTTCGGGGGTTATCGGTATTGTACCGGGACCACCGGAAGGGTCCCAGGGGTCCACCGGGTGGGGCCACCTGTCCCGGAGGGCCCCATGGGCTGAAGTGGGGAGGGGAACCAGCCACTGGTGGGCTGGTGCGCCCCCCTTGGGCCTCCCCCGCGCCTAGGGTTGGAAACCCTAGGGGTGGGGGGCGCCCCACTTGGCTTGGGGGGCAAGCCACCCCCTTGGCCGCCTCCCCCCCCCCCTCAGATGGGATCTCCAGGGGGCCGGCGCCCCCCCAGGCCCCCTATATATAGTGGGGGGAGGGAGGGCAGCAGTACCCTAGCCCCTGGCGCCTCCCTCTCCCTCCCGCTTGCGCTTGGCGAAGCCCTGCCGGGATCCTCGCTACTTCCACCACCACGCCGTCGTGCTGCTGGATCTCCATCAACCTCTCCTTCCCCCTTGCTAGATCAAGAAGGAGGAGACGTCGCTGCTCTGTACGTGTGTTGAACGCGGAGGTGCCGTCCGTTCGGCGCTCGGTCATCGGTGATTTGGATCACGACGAGTACGACTCCATCAACCCCGTTCACTTGAACGCTTCCGCTCGCGATCTACAAGGGTATGTAGATGCACTCTTTCCCTCTCATTGCTAGTAAACTCCATAGATGGATCTTGGTGATGCATAGAAAATTTTAAAATTCTGCAACGATCCCCAACAACTATCGACTGTTGTCACTGTTTTTGACATTACAACAAACAAATTAGTCTGTAATATTAGTAAACAGAAATGTATTAGTACTGAATTAATATATTTTTATCAACCTCGTTTCCTTTTTGTCAGACACCTACTTTGATGGACCCCTGAACTGTGTGTCATAGAACCTGAAAATGGAAGGCTTTCTTGTTCTTGTAACATAGTCACAGCTACTTCTTTCCCTGGCACACAAATTGCAGACTAATGTCACCACCTAATCATGTATAGTGAAGATGATTATTTTACTTATCATCACACAACAAAGTACCTTCTGTCGTCGTAGAAGATTCAGTTGGCAAGTGTGTGTTATCATTGGTACTCATACTGGCCTCCCCTCTTACGGGCTGCACAGTCTTACTAATTGCACTGTCACCTCGCTTGATTCGTTTGTACTCACGATTCCTTTTCAAATAAGCTTCTCTCTGTTGTGGCCTCATCTGCATATACCTAACCCGATCACGGTAACGTTTGCGTTGAGAAGGATCCGTTGGTACAGCACCGGTTTGTTCAGTTAGGTGACGATATTGATCTACAATTATCAGCTTAATGAGACACACACAAGAAAAGATTGGTACTAAACTGGAATTTACATTTCAGGGCATGGAGAGAGAGAGAGAGGGAGAGAGAGAGAATGTTCTTTAGCCAACAATCATTTTTTCATGGGTAAACAGAAAATATGAATTCATTATCGCAGTTGATGTCCGTCAGTAATGAGTGTCAAGCATATTTCTATCAAAATAAATATTTTAAATGTGAATAATGAAAAGGCCCAAATAAAATAGCAGAGTCATAAAAAATCAAGAAAAATAATCAAATCATCTTTCATGACACACTTATCTCAAAACATAGTAGCTTTTGTAGTCTACGTACAGAATCTGCAACTTACACTGGCTTAGTCAAAAACGCAAACACCTTGCACGCAAAGAAATAGCCAAGAACATCAACAAGGTATAACCAGCTAATCCTAATGACAGGAAGCAATCTGACATAAAGGAATTCTCCAAACTCATAACCATCAACAGAAAAAGAAAAACGGTAATGTAGAGAAGGAGCAACTCACCTGTGCTTTCCTCCCGTGCTGTTGGCCGTCCGCACAGAGAATGTGTATTGTACATGGCGGCTTGCCGGTGTACGGCGCGGCTGGAGAGAGCGAAGAGACGAAGACGCGCGAATCTGAATGAACGGAGACGGGGCGCAAGAGTGGCACACTTCAGAACAACCAAGCCCTGCGATCCCAGTAGTGAGGTCGTCAAAGAGTTGAGGTACTCTGCAAGCAGATGGAAATGGAATTTTAGCAAGATGTGAGCGGGGAGATACAGGCAATGGGAGACAACGGGGATGGAGTTGTGGCAGGATGATAGCCTTGTGCTAGCCCGGGATGAAGCTTTTTGTTTTTTCCTTTTGAAAGCGGGATGAAGCTTGAAGGTATGCAGTCTTTTCCGTTCCAGCAGAGCACGCGCGGGGGGCTCTGTTTTTTCAATTAAATTATTCCAAACGTCGTGGGCCGTGGAGCTACCGGGAAGGTGCGAGTAGCTTCCAAACGCGCGAGCGCGCGGGAGACAGCGCGGGAAGGGAGTGGTGACGAATCCAACTGATTGCAGCCATCCGATTCAGTGGAGCTAAGGGCTGATGAAGGGTGGATAAGGGGATATGTGGTGAAATCAACGGCTAGAAGTGAGTTTGTGTTACTTGGCGGGAATCAAGAGTGGAGTGTAAATCCAATTTCAAAACTGATGCATTATAGTAGTAGAGATAACATGTCATTTTTATTATTAAGAGGATGACATTTTTATCACAAAGAGCATGGCATTTTAATAATTAAGAACCTGTGATTTTTATTATTAAGTAGATGGCTGTTTTCTGATTAAGAGCATGGCATTTTTATTACTTAATAACATGGCATTTTTATTATTAACATGATGGTTTTATAATAGAGACATGATATTTTTATTATTAACAGGATGGCAATTTTATTATTAAGATGATGCAATTTTTATTCGCGTGACAATTTTATTTTTCATTGCATGTTATTTTTTATTATTTTTTGCATAGTGGACCAAATAAAGCAAGAAAATACAACATAGTATTTTGTTTTTGGTCCGTAGCAAAAATAAAGAACAAAGATGAAACATCTCCACAACATAATTCATAAAAAAAATATCACACCGCACATTTTTTTAATCATATCATTTCTTAATTTATAAATTAGCATGTTGTTTCTCTAAAGTAGCATGACATTTTTTTCATATTTTAATATTCATGGAAATTTTACGGCTTTTTAATATGTATTTTTTTGTTCATGGCATTTAAACAATAAAATAGTAAAGTGGGCTCTGGGCCAATGTGGATTCACACCGGGCCCTCACCCCGGCGATCGATCCAGGTGGGGATACATGATTCTTAAAAAAAATAAAAGGTGGGGATACGCTCACTAGAGCTGCTCCCCTCCTTAGAAACTAGGGGGTACTCACCCCCATGGTGGTTCATCAATGGGCCACTTCGGGCAGCCCATGACATATACAAGGAAGATCCCACAAGACTTGGCGGTGAAGACGAGGACTCTTTTAAACCCTAGGCCTCCGGTGCATTATATAAACCGAGTCTAGACCATTCAATAGATCAGATGGTATTTATTAGAATCATACACAACAATCTCGTGGTAGATACCTGTGCTATGTACTATACCCCGTATTAATACATCAAAAGCAGAATATTGGACATTATCTCTTTGAGAGAGACCGAACAGTAAAATCATGTGTCCATGTTACCATCTCTCCAGGACGCCTAACTTAGGACCCCTACCTCGAGATATGCCGGATTAAGCACCGACATCGGTGCCTTGTTGGGGCGTAGCTTCCCGACATGGCGGAGCAGGCGCAATCCAGTAGTTCCTCGAAATACCGCGAGGAAGGGAGGTAAAAGATGGACACAATGAATTAACTACGGGGTGTGGGCTCCATTGTAATTGTGTTCGAATACACAAAAAAGAAAAATCATTCGACCACTGTTGATACATTGACTACGGTACACACATGATTTGTACGCACGAATCGTGGGATGCACCTGTCGCCTCTGAGGTACCCGGTAAAAACTAGGGATGACAATTTTACCCATGTGTAAGGGTACCAGCGGATACCGTACCCGCATGGGCAGGGTATGGGCATAATTTTATAACCACGAGTAGTACCCATACCCCACCCGTGAAGTCATGGGTAGGGTACGTGTATAGCCTTTTACCCACGGATATACCCGTAACCCACATGTGAACCTTAATTACGCGTGATTCACAAAGTGTACCTATGTTAAATTTGTGTTGTGAGCTTTTGAATCTATGTTAAAGTTGTCGCCAATTTTCAGTTTTAATTGAGATAATAGTCATGTACTCATATATCTATTATTGAGTTGAGATCAATGATTTTTTTGTCAAATGTGCTATAGATGAATGTGAAATTGCGAATAACTTGTGTACTATTTGATCTACCTGTTGGATACCTAATGGGTATGGATACACATCGGGTATGAGTACGGGTAAAGTTTCATACCCGTGGGTACGTGTATGAGTAGAATTTTGTATCCATTTTGTACGGGTATGATATTGCTCTACCCGCCCCGTACCCTACCAATTGCCATTCTTAGTAGAAACCGGTACCACTAGTTTTTCATTCGCGTGATGTAGTAGGTTTTATTTGCTATGGAGACCTCGGCCTCTTCACTCAGCCGGTGTGCTGAGGACATGACAAATAAATTTTCTCTTTGCACAAGATTGATAGCCTTGAAAGTAAAACACACACACACAAATTTCTTACTTAGATCAACATGGTTTTAAATGTCAAATATCTTATAAAAGCTTAAGTTACTTCAGAAATTCAATATGGCTCGTACGTCTATATGCTTTCATTATCCTAACCCATGGTCTGCTGTCTTGGGATATGAGCTCCCACTGGTGTTTCCTTCCGTATTTTGGTTTTGGGTCAGTTCTTCGAACAGTCATCGGGGCCACTCCTGCTCACATTTATTGTGGGAATAGCAGTTTGCTGCAGTACTGCTCATGCATTTAGGACAACTTCTTTGCAAATATCTGGACTGGGTCATGAGTTAGATGACGAAGGGCAATTTAACTTAGCATGTTGCGAGCAACTTAAATTATATTAAGCCAGACCTGTTAAGATTGTTTTGGTGCAACTTCCCCTATCATATTTTTGTACTTCGTACACTTTTTTTTCTGGTCACTACTAGGAAGCTAGGAGTTTTTTTTTGACACAGTACAGACGCAAGCGCTTATATATACCCGCATACACTCACCCTACCCCTATGAGCACCTCCGAAAGATCGAGCCGGCATATTTGTCTTGAAATTTACGAAGTCACCATAGGCACCTCGTAGTCGACGGAAACGTCTCCTCCCACCATCCTTTGCATGAGTTGCGAAATATTCAGGTTCATCAAACACTTTTGGACTCATGGATAGCTTCCCATCAGCGAATTTACTTACTTTCAGAGTGTAAGGCAATTTAGCCTTGTTGACACGGTGGACCATCCGAACAGTGTCCTTGAATACATCAAACCGGCGAACCATCTCATCATGGTCACGCTTCTGGTTCAAAGTGTTGCACCAGCGCAGATACAAGGCCCACAGGGCTTCCTCTGACTCAACGTCCTCGTCTGAAGGCAGAATTTTCACCTTACCTACAGATGCAAGTCATTTATATGTCATGAGAAAAGCTGTCAAAAATTGAAGTTTGCCTTGTGTGATACATGATCCACAAATTTTAACCTCCAAACATATGAATGAGCTGGAAAAGATGCGCTCCATCCATTCACAACAAAAGGCTATATAATAAATACAGTATATACAAAGAATGTTGACCTAAGATGCACTGGTAAATCTCCAAACAAATATATCGTATGCTTGATTGATTAAGCAGCAGAAGTGCATGATACATTAGCTTACAGCTTACCTGTAGGAGTAGAGTGAAGTAGCTAGCCTACTAGAGTTAAATCGTGTGGACATCTAGATGAAATCATGAACAAGGAAAATACATATTGATTTGGTTATTACCTGGGTGGGGGGTGAAGGAGGCGGGCGATGCCATTTCTTCGGGTGGTGCGTTGGTGGAGCTGGGTATGTTAGTGCCGCTGTGGAAGGAGAGGCGGCTCCTCAGATCTGAGGGGGCTGAGATCGCCGCTGTCACTGGCGCTGCCCACCGACCAGCCGACGCGATCCTGCTGGCGGCGCGAGCAAAGTCACGGGAGGCCCTCAAGAGCATGGACTCCATGACGGGAAACGAGACGAGGCTCCCGCCTCTGGACGTGGATGGGGGAGGGTATGTAGGTGGGAGGAGGGGGTCGTCAGCTTGCTCCAAAAACAGCCCAAGGCTCCACGTTGGGCCGTAATATAAATAAAAAACACAGCATCCCTAAAAAAAGAAAAGAAGAAGACTACAAACACGGCGTTTCCTATTTGGCGCTGCAGGCGCCCGTTAATGTGCATTCTGCAAACGGGCGCCTGCAGCGCGGGCGCGCTGGCCGGCCCACCTATTATTGTAGAATCGCAAAAAACATCTGAAACGGCGAAATCACTAATTAAGGAGTACTCGTTGCAAAGAACACTCCACTTTCCCAGGTCGCGACAAGTGGCGCCCATGCAGCGCGCCACTTGTCGCAATCTGGGAGTTTTCCCTTTTTTCGTAGATCTGTTAATTCAAAATGTTTTATCTCTTAAACCGTGCGTCCAAATCTCGAACCGTTTTCATCATTGGATTCCTCGCGTCGAGATCTTCAAAACTAGATCTCATGTTGATAGGTTTTGACGAACTTTTTTTCACGAAAAACCGGACAAAAAACCGGGCGAAAAAACTGAACCGGGAGCATGGTTTTTTTCCCTTTCCGAAAGAGGCACGACCGTGACTCTCGCGAAAGCACAACCGTGCCTCTCACGAAAGCAAAACCGTGACTCTCATGAAAGAAAAAAAATGGAAAACGCGTATTTTTTTCCCTTTCCGAGAGGCACGGCCGTGACTTTCGCGAAAGCACAACAGTGTCTCTCGCGGAAGCAAAACCGTGACTCTCACGAAAGAAAAAAACAGAAAATGCGTTTTGTTTTTCCCTTTCCGAGAGGCACGGCCGTGACTCTCGCGAAAGTACAACCGTGCCTCTCGCGGAAGAAAAACCGTGACTCTCGCGAAAAAAAAGAGAAAACACGTTTTTTTTTCGTTTCCGAAAGGCACGGCGTGACTCTCGCTAAAGCACAACCGTGCCTCTCGTGAAAGAAAAACCGTGACTTTCGCGAAAGAAAAATAACGCATTTTTTCGCGCAAATTTTTTTTTTGAATTTTTTTATCATAAAGCTAAGAAAGACCGGGTGAAAACCAAAACGTCGAAAAAACCCGGAAAAAACCGTTTAAAAAGCCAAAAACGCGTGCGAAAAAATAAAAAAATAAAATCCGAAGGAAGCGTCTAGAGCGCGACACGTGGCGAATGGCTGAGAGCGAGTCAAGTGGCGCTGATCGTTGCGAGGCTCCCGAAGGAGCGCTCGTTAACTAGTTGCTCACCCGAAACGGGGATTCGAACCCACAACATATCCAAGGCGAACCCTACGTTCAAACCACCAGGCTACGCTGCAGTTGTTGTACTATTGTACTCTTTTTCACTTCTTCTTTAGTTCCATTCTTTTTTTCTTTTACTTTTTTCTTATCCTTTTCTGTTACTTGTTTTTGTTTTCTTTAATGCGCGCTTTCTTAAATTTTGTGAACCTTTTCCCTAAATTGACAAACTTTTTCTGAATTTGGATGAACTTTTTCAAATCCGATATTATTTTTAAAAATTCGATGAACTCTTTTTCAAATTTGCTAAAAAATTTCAAATTTGATGAACTATTTTGCAAATCCGGTGAACTTTTTTGAAAAGTTGATGAACTTTTTTGAAATTCGATGAACTATTTTTCGAGATTCGATGAACTATTTTTCAAATCCGATGCACTTTTTTGAAAAGTTGATGAACTTTTTCCAAATTCAATGAACTTTTTTTCAAATTCGATGAACGTTTTTCAAATCCGTGAACTTTTTTCAAACTCATGGTTGTTTTTCATTGTTGTGAACTGTTTTTTCAAAATTAGTGCACTTTTTTCCATTTCATGAACTTTTATTTTTGAATTCATGGACTTTTTTGAATATATGAACCTTTTTTACATTGGCCAACCTTTTTGTGCATGTTCATCAACTTTCCAAATTTGTTCACATTTTTTCATACATTAATGTTTTCAAATAAGTCAAAATCTAAGCGAGGGGCTGTACGATAAGTAGCGCTGCTACATTGTTTCTTAAATCAACACACGCTGAAATTACTCACTAGCAGCAACTAGGTGTACCTGTTGGCCAACCTCGAAGACGAGTGTGTGGGCGTGAGTTCGATTCTCAGCGAAGCCTCTTTTTTGGATGTCTTTTCGCGTAAAAATACAATTTTGCCTGCGTGCGCGTTTGTGGGCTGGCCCAGCAGGGGCTGCTGCAGGCGCCAGCTGCCTTCGGCGGCGCCTTCAGCGCCGAATAGGCGCTCCCTACAAACACAGCACGCGCGGGCGATACATCACGGTGTTGTAGACGTAGTTCGTGTAGTATCACGACCGTGTCCGATCCGATCACCAAACGTGGCCATGGGTTTCGTCGCGCGTGCTCTCCCATAAAAGGCATGGAGGTGCGTGCAACGATATTCCGTGCAGAACCTCCGACGACGACGATGACGATGGGGCGCAACCTCGCGGCGATACTACTCGTCGTGCTTGCCTGTCTCGTCTCTCTAGCCTCGGCCGAGCAGATCAAGACGACGAACACGCGGTGGAGCTACCGCCTCCCGCTGCCCGAAGGCGTCAGCGGCGCCGAGAGCCTCGCCTTCTCCGGCAAGGATGGGGTCTACACCGGCGTCTCCGATGGCCGGGTGCTCAAGTGGGGCGGCAGCGCCGCCGGCTGGAGCACCTTCGCGTACAATGCCAACTACAGGTCGGTGTAAGTACAAATTAAACATCGTGTTATCAAATAGTAGTACGTAGATCATGATCAAATTAGCTTACCTGTGACATGTGCGGCGTCTGCAGGAAAATCCCTCTGTGCTCGGACTCTGGGGTGCCATCGGAACAAAAAGAGAGCATCTGCGGGCGGCCTTTGGGCGTCCGGTTCAACAGGAAAACCGGCGAGCTCTTCATCGCCGACGCCTACATGGGGCTCATGAAAGTAGGGCCGGACGGCGGCGAGGCCCAGGTGCTGGCGACGGAGGCGGACGGCGTTCCTTTCCACTTCCTCAACGGCCTCGACGTGGATCAAGCCACCGGCGATGTGTACTTCACCGACAGCAGCGCCAACTACCCCCGCAGGTGCCCTACACGCCCGCCCGCCCGCCCGATCAAGCCCCAATTCGATTCACTTCATCATGCTTATGCGCGACGAATCTGTGTGTGCATGCAGGTTTAACACGGAGATCATCATGAACGCCGACGCGACCGGGCGCCTGCTCAAGTACGACGCGCGGACGAAGCTCGTCACGGTGCTGAAGGCCGAGCTGCCGTACCCGAACGGCGTGGCGCTCAGCCGCGACAGGACGCACGTGGTGGTGGCGCACACGGTGCCGTGCCAGGCGTTCCGGTACTGGCTCAAGGGGCCCAAGGCCGGGCGGTACGAGCTCCTGGCGGACCTGCCGGGGTACCCGGACAACGTGAGGCGCGACGGTCAGGGTGGCTTCTGGGTGGCGCTGAACCAGGAGAAGGCGCGGCTGAACGCGACTGCGGCGGCTCCGGCGAAGCACTTGGTCGGCGTCCGTCTCAGCGCCGACGGCGTGGAGGTCGAAGAGCTGACGGCCGCCAGGGGCGTCACGCTCAGCGAGGTGGCGGAGAACGGCAACAAGCTGTGGCTGGGTTCCGTCGAGCTTGATTATATCGGCATCTTTGCCTGATCGAATTATTTGTTGGCGGCTTGATTTGATTTATTAGTAGGGTGTCTGTTAGCGGTTGTCTGATCGAGTTTTTTCCTTTTTCTTTTGACATGAGACTGATTCAGTATTAGACTGTTTTTAAGAAGGAATTAAGTCAGTACACTTATGAAATTTGTATGGTTTCACGACTTCCTGCAACGTTTTCTATAAATGAAATTATGCGCGTATTTAGCTTTTGTTTCTGTAAAAAAGATATGCTTGGTTTGCTTATGTATGTTTTCTTCGTAATAAGGAGCTCTATTTGACAGCCTTCCAGCAACCACAAATAAGTGGCTATGGTCTTCATGCCGGCCCTGTTCATCGACTCAGAAAGTCCATGTTCGGTGGTGCATTTCGAATCCAGTGGATCTTCAATGTACGCCTCGACGTCGTTGGTGTTTCGGTGGTTAGCGGTTTTATTGACATCTGCAAGGATCTTCATAGACTAAGCACCTTTTTTTCCTTTACTCGGAGAGTCTTTTGCAAAATTTCAGCACATTTGTATTCTCTCGTGCTTTCTTGTTGTATCCATGTGGATCAGTTAAAGCTCTATTTGACAGTTGCCTGATGAAAACTAAAATAATTGCTTGCCGATTTTAATCTTCTCCTACCTTTTCCTTTCAGCCGCCCTCCAACCACCCCCTCTAATCACAACCTGGTCAACCTCTGACTTCCCTCCACAGGTGATGCGGCGGCCAGCTGCCTTGTCCCCGACTCCGGTTGCTCTTTGCTCGGCGTTGCTGGACGCCGTGGCCGGCCGCGACACTCATGTCACTTCCTTTGGCTGCACCTCACCATCTTCTCTTTCCAAAGAGCAAACATTTTTTCCATATGTTTTCCTTTTTGAACTTGATTTTTTATGTATTTAGTATCATCAGGAAAACATGAAAGAGTGATTAGAAATCGAAAATGTCATCTCGTGATAGTTCGCCAGGAGCTGACGGCTGCCAGGGGCGTGACGCTCAGCGAGGTGGCGGAGAACGGCAACAAGCTGTGGCTGGGTTCCGTCGAGCTTGATTACATCGGCATCTTTGCCTGATCGAATTATTTGTTGGCGGCTTGATTTATTATCCGTAGGGTGTCATTAGCGGTTGTCTGATCGAGTTTTTTTCTTTTTCGGTTGAGAAAATGAGATGAGACTGATTCAGTAAGTAGACTGTTTTTTAGTAGAAGGAATTAAGTCAGTACACTTATTAAATTTGTATGGTTTCACGACTTCCTGCAACGTTTTCTATAGATGTAATTATGCACGTATTTAGCTTTTCTTTCTGTGAAAAAGATATGTTTGATATGCTTATGTATGTTTTTTTTCAGAAAAACTTTCAATAAGTTCAACTTTAATCATGGCAATACAACAAATATCACAAATAATAATAAAAATACATCCAAATGTGTAGACCACCTAGTGACGACTACAAACATTGAAGCGACCCGAAGGTGCGCCGCTGTTTGCCCTTCCTCATTGGAGCCGGCCATAACTTATTTTAGTAGACAATAGGGAAGTCGCTGTGGTAAGGCCGCATAGGACCAGCATACTAGAATAGCAACCGCCGCCAGTAAAGAGACATGTAGATCGGGAGGATTCAATCTGAAGACACGCGAACAAATACCGGATCTGAGCATATCCACCAACGATAACCACCGACTGAATCCTGCGAGATCTGCTAGAGACACACCTCGACACATCTTTCGACGATGCTAGAAGCAAACACCGGGATAGGGGCTAGGCGGGGAGAACTTTATTGCATCTTCATGAAGCCGCTGTCATCTCGCCTTCCTGAGCAGGACACAAACTCTAACAAAACTTAAAGAATCGGTTAAATACGAAGCCCTCCGATGGCATGAGCCGGGATCCACCGCGCCCCATGGCCCTAAGGCCACTGGAGACGAGGCAGATCGGTGGTACCACGAACGGGAGACGGGAACCCTAGTTTCGTGTTTGCTTTGGAGGAGAGACTTCTCTCCTAATGTATGTTTTGTTCGTAAGGAGCTCTATTTGACAGTTGACAATTGCCGATGAAAAATTAAAATTGTGCCTGTAGATTTTCATCTTCTCCTACCTCCTCCCTTTGAGCCGTCCAACGACATTAGCCGAACTGCTGACCACCGCCTCCTCCAACCATCTCTCTAATCACAACCTCCTCTCTAGCGTGGGTGAGCATTCCGCTCCGTCAACCTCTGATTCCCCTTAGCTAGTGACGCGGCGACCAGCTGCTTCGGTCCTCGACTCCGGGTCACTCCCGGCTCGGCATTTCTGGGACGTCGTGGTTGGCCGTGCTACCCCTGTCTCCTCCTTTGGCTGCGCATCACCATCGACTCCTCTTACTAAATCGACTGATGCAAGTTGTATTTTTAGGCAACTTGCAAATAGCAAACATGATGTTTTCTTTTTAAACTTTGTTTTTTATGTATTTAGTATCATTAGGAAAACATGAAAGAGTGAGTAGAAATATGACGCGTCAAGCCCACTCTTGTTTTTTTTTTTCCAGAAAACAAGTTTGGTTCAATTCGACAAACCGTTCACAGTTAATACGAAACAAGACAGAAGATAAGCACTGAAAATGTAATTTTTGGTTACAGTTACAAACAAAATATAATCATCTAAATAGAAAAGATCCACGAAAGTTAGAACTTAATTAATTGGTCATTTATTGATTTTGCCATATAGAACATAAAATCAAGTTAAGTTCAACTATTACACAACAAATATATAAGCATGCGCCAAAATGTCCCTTGGCCCTGACGCTCTGAAAGGCATCAAACTTACCTAGATCCGTCACTATATCACAACTCCAGATGTATATATATGCCCGGGCATGCTGTTTTCGTGCCGTTCACTTCTCACCGATCGTCTTCAACAGTATATATATGAACAAAATCCAGAAACTCCTTTGCTTAATCCGTCAAGATGTTCAAAACTTGTGCGTTCCGTTGGGGCGTACGTGTCGACGACCTTAGCGGAACGATGTCGAGCTGCTTGCCCCGAACGGGTCGCCGGGGTACCGGTCAAACATCTGCGACCCCTCGCCGGGGCCCCCGAGCAGCGTGTCCGCCGGCTCGTCGGTAACGCGCCACACCTTGATCGACTTGTCGAGGCTGCCGCTGTAGACGATCCACCGCCCCACGCCGCTGTTGTCTCCTGTCTCTGCGGCAGCGGCCGCGACGTTTTCCTTGTTGTACTCCACGACGGCGAGGCACCTGATCGGCTCGGTGTGGCCGGAGAGCACGGAGAGGCAGGAGTGCACGCCGGCGTCGCGCCGCCAGACCATGATGGTGTTGTCGGCGGAGCCGCTGAAGAGGAGCGCTCCCGCCGCGGCGAGGCAGAAGACGGCCTTCTTGTGCCCGCGAAGCACGCCCCCGTGGACGAGCTTGCTGTCGCCCTCCCAGCAGTTGACGAGCCCGTCGGAGGAGCCGCAGTAGAGCACCGGCGCGACGGCGCTCACGGCGAGCGCGTTCACGGCGTGCTCCTGCTTCAGCAGCGTCTGCACGGGCGAGTGCTTGGTCCCCTTCCCCTGCACCTCCCGCTTCCACACCTTGACCGTGCCGTCCGCGGAGCCGGTGAACACCAGCCCGTCGTACGCCGCCACGATGGCGTTCACGTTGTCGTCGTGCGCCACCACGGACTCGAGGCACTTGGAGTCGCTGATGCGCCACACCTTGAAGGTGCGGTCCCAGGAGCCGGAGTAGAGCAGGCCCTGGCCGGCGTCCGTGGGGCTCAGGCACGACACGGCGTCGCTGTGCCGGATCCAGAGCGCCGAGCGGTTCTTGCGCACCTCGACGTAGTTGGACGGGTTGAGAGAGCCGCGCAGGAAGTCGCGCAGCCGCGGCAGGCTGCCCACGCGCTTGTGCAGGCCGTTCTTGGGCGACACCTTCCACACCCGGATCTTGCCGTCCTGGTGGCCCGTGAAGATGCGCTCGCCGGAGATGACGATGGCCTTCACGAGGCCGCTGGACGACTTGAAGCCGCCGGAGTCCTTCTGCTTGCGCCAGACGCGGATGTTCTTGCTGTCGGAGCCGGTGTACAGCGCGTCGCCCTTGGCGGCGAGAGAGTAGATGTGGCCTTCCTCCCTGACGAGCGAGCTGATGAGGCTGGTGCCGGGCGCCATCGCGGGCGCGGCCATGGACGCCTCGCTGTGGTGGGACCAGGGGGACGCCATGGTCTGGTTCCAGGGGGACATGTTGTACGGCGAGCACTCGCCGCTGAAGCTGGATGGGTAGTCATTGTAGAACCCGCCCGTCGCCGACGAGCTGCTCTGCCTGTTGGAGCATTCGTCGTCCGTGCCCGAGTAGTTGGGGTCGGAGTGCGACATCGGCAGCGGGATGTTGGAGGGGTGCGAGCGCGGGACTCCGCCGCCGGCCCCTTCGCCGTCGCTATCTCTCATAGGCTCTTGCTGGAGGCTGTGGGCGAGACCGTGGTGGAGAGAATTGCGAGAGGAGGAGAAGGGAGGGAATGTGTATGTGGAGGGGAGGGAGTGAGAGGCGACGAGAGAGTGGCGGGAGGCGAGAAAGCCGTTGAGACCGTTACGACATCCGGGGTGGGGCCTCGGCCCGCAAACTGCTGCCTTTCACCAGTTCTTTTTTACAGTTCATTTCACGAGTTTTTTTAGCGGTATTTCACAAGTTTTGGAGCCTAGGAATTATGATAATTTCCTGCTCGATTTTTTAGGTGATAAATTACTAAATTTAGCCTCCTAAAGAATGGAGTCGTTTTTTCTTCTTCTGTATGAACAATTTTATTAATTTGAAATAACAGTTACTTCGTCTATAAGAAGAGGCTCCTCAAACCAATCCTTAGTTGAATAAAAACTAGCCCCCCACAAAAAAGAGAGAAGAAAACTAGTTAACCTAGCAAGTTTTTTTTTACAGGATAATACTTGTATTACTCAAAATCAAGAATTACAGTCACGACTGCAATGTCGAGAAGTTCATTTGGACCAGACCCAAGCCACACAACAGTTTGGCATTGTGATCTTTCAAAATTTGCCAGAAAATGACTAGCATAATTTTTTGTGCGACCAACATGAGTAATACAAGAATTACGCTCGATCAAACTTTCTTGGATCTCCTTTATCAGAAGGCATATTTTGATCTATTAGTATCTCTGCTTTGCACCATCTTGACTGCTTACTGTCTGATTCTATATCGATTGGTCGGTTGCTCCACTTCAATGCAAGCATGAGTCCGTCCCTTATAGCAAGAATTTCAGTCTCTAGAACATCATTACAGTCAAATAAATACCAGCACGAGCTAAAGATAATGCCACCTCCATCATCTCTCAAGATCATTCCTATTCCACCCCGATCTGTGTTCAGCTTCACACGTCCAGCCATTGGTGGTTCCCACAGGCTAAGGACCGGGCACTTAACATTGTGTGTGGGTGCTAACAGAGGGAAGCATACTTGAGATTGGTACTTGCCTTTGGTGTGGTCCGCCGTCGGATCAGTAGCAATAGAATTCAGGGAGGAAATATAGCTAGTTAGAAAACGAAAAGATACATCAACTGGTGGTGCTGGTTTATGGTGAACTATTTCATTTCTGACATGCCAAATTCGCCAAAGCAACATCATTGTGTGCAGCCGGACAGGTTCACTCAAATCAGAGACAAGCTGGACGAACAATTCTCTGCCAGTGTGTAATATCTTAGTAACATCCGGGAGCTCCAATTCAGCATTCATTGCTTGCCACAAGCGTCATGCATTGATGCAGGTACAGAAAGTATGAAAAGAGTCCTCATCTTCACAACTGTAGATTGGACAAATAGCAGTAATCTCAAGTTTGCGTTTCTGTTTGTTTTTCCATATCGCAATTGAGTCATTTGCAAGCCTCCAAGCAAAGTTTGTTGGGGAACGTAGTAATTTCAAAAATTTCCTACGATCACGCAAGATCTATCTAGGTGATGCATAGCAATGAGAGGGGAGAGTGTTGTCTACGTACCCTCGTAGACCGAAAGCGGAACCGTTATGACAACGCGGTTGATGTAGTCGTACGTCTTCACGATCCGACCGATCCTAGCACCGAACATACGACACCTCCGTGATCTGCACACGTTCAGCTCGGTGACGTCCCACAAACTCTAGATCCAGCTGAGGTCGAGGGAGAGTTTCGTCAGCACGACGGCGTGATGACGGTGTTGATGAAGTTACCGACGCAGGGCTTCGCCTAAGCACTGCAACCATATGACCGAGATGGAAATCTGTGGAGGGGGGCACCGCACACGGCTAAGACAACTGTCAACTCGTGTGTTCTAGGGTGCCCCCTGCCCCCGTATATAAATGAGCAAGGGGGAGGCCGGCCGGCCCTCCTGGGGCGCTCCCCAAGTAGGATTCCTACTAGGAAATCCTATTCCTAGTAGGTTTCCAACAAGGGAAGAGAGGGGGAAGGAAGCAGAGGGAGAGAGGGAGAAGGAAAGGGGGGCGCGCCCCCCCCCCCTTCCCTAGTCCAATTTGGACCCAAGGGGGAGGGGGCGTGCGGCCTGCCCTAGCCGCCCCTCTCTCTCCACTAAGGCCCATGTGGCCCATTATTCCCCCGGGGGGTTCCGGTAACCCTCCGGCACTCCGGTTTTATCCGAAACTTCTCCGGAACATTTCCGGTGTCCGAATATAGTCGTCCAATATATCAATCTTTATGTCTTGACCATTTCGAGACTCCTCGTCATGTCCGTGATCACATCCAGGACTCCGAACAACCTTCGGTATATCAAAACACATAAACTCATAATACCGATCGTCACCGAACGTTAAGCGTGCGGACCCTACGGGTTCGAGAACTGTGTAGACATGACCGAGACTCACTTCCGGTCAGTAACCAATAGCGGAACCTGGATGCTCATATTGGTTCCTACATATTCTACGAAGATCTTTATCGGTCAAACCGCATAACAACATACATTGTTCCCTTTGTCATCAGTATGTTACTTGCCCGAGATTCGATCGTCGGTATCTCAATACCTAGTTCAATCTCGTTACCGTCAAGTCTCTTTACTCGTTCCGTAATGCATCATCCTGCAACTAACTCATTAGTCACATTGCTTGCAAGGCTTATAGTGATGTGCATTACCGAGAGGGCCCAGAGACACCTCTCCGAAACACGGAGTGACAAATCCTAATCTCGATCTATGCCAACCCAACAAACACCATCGGAGACACCTGTAGAGCATCTTTATAATCACCCAGTTACGTTGTGACGTTTGATAGCACACTAAGTGTTCCTCCGGTATTCCGGAGTTGCATAATCTCATAGTCATAGGAACATGTATAAGTCATGAAGAAAGCAATAGCAATAAACTAAACGATCATAGTGCTAAGCTAACGGATGGGTCAAGTCAATCACATCATTCTCTAATGATGTGATCCCGTTAATCAAATGACAACTCATGTCAATGGCTAGGAAACTTAACCATCTTTGATCAACGAGCTAGTCAAGTAGAAGCATACTAGTGACACTCTGTTTGTCTATGTATTCACACATCACTGGTGCGCGTCGGTCCTAAACAAACGGTTTTTAACCCCTTCCGCGAAGGCATTTGGAACTGTCGCCAAGTGAGTGTGGACGATAGGGGGGTCCTTCCCACACGACCCAGAAACTGTCGGGGATAGGGCCCCTACAGTACTCCTACTCGTTTCTGCTCGCATTGCCATCGCAGTCGGTATTCTGTGGTGCTACGTTTACCATGCACGGCCCATCACAAACGGTTCACTATTATAGAACGTGTATGATGCGCGGCCCATCACAAACGGTTCACCATTAAAAAGATTAGCTAATCGTCGTACGAGTGTCGGACAGGATTACGAAACGTCGGACCATCGTAACATCATCGTACACGACAACTATCGCACACGCTATTCTGTGGTGCAACGTTTACGATGCATACTTCATCAGAAACAGTTCATGGTTGCGAATCGTGTACGATAAGGCAACTAACACAAACATTTAGTTTGCCCACACCGTTTGTGATATTGTCTGACATTGCACACGCTTTGCAAACGGCAACTGTGTGCATGCTTGCACACGTTTCCTCTCTGTGAACCGTCTCCGATTAAGGTGCATATCGCAAACGTTTGTATTTTACCAACCGTGTGTGTTGTAACAACCTGGAGAGCGTAATTTCACCGTAATTTAATTGCTGCATTTCCAAATTGTACCGGATTTGGATTTGAATTTGAATGTATGCTACAACTTTATTCACATCCATCAGGTTCAAACAACCAATGCATTATTCGATTCATAGGTACATATGTTCAAGAATTACATAAGAACCAAATAAAGAATGATGAACCACAGTTGTATACTTGTACTATTAAAGACGGTAAAGAAAGAGGCGAAATATATTCTGGTTGCTGAACAAGGTGAAGTGGAATGCCCATAATGTGCCCTCCTCCATGCAGAAGGCACGCACGACTCTAGTCCAACCCCTTGTGATGGCCGACCGCCCATCCTTCACGGTCTTCATGAAAACATCTAGATAATCATCGTGTTCTGGTAGAAATACTTTAATCTTTGCATGCCCACCAATCATGTAGTTTGAGAGGTAATCTTGAGTAAACTACTTTGGCAACCACTGCAAAGGAAAAAGATTCAGACATTGTCATCTAACACAACTCATTATGGGCAGTAAAAAGAAGGCTGCAGAGTTCTTACTTACCATCCTGCAGTTCGCTGTTGTCTTGGATAAAGTGTAAACAAATAGTTTAATTGCCATCTTTGGACCCATTTTACTAACAATCTTTATCAGCTTCCTCACTTGATGCTGGTTCATCGATATTTCATTGCCCCATACGCAGAAAGGGTCGAAACGCGGATCTTTACCAATGACATATGTACCTAAAAGCACCAAGTTAATATTAGATGCTAAACAGCAATTGCACAATGATGTAGTACAACACTCTTTTATAATATATCTATATACATCTGTATGTGGTAGTCCATTTGAAACCTCTAAAAAGACAAATATTTAGGAACGGAGGGAGTATCTTATAACATCCAATATACTCACATATTAGATGAATTAACATCTTATATTATGGGCTGGAAGGAGTTTAGTTCATTCTTACAAATTATCTGCTGCTGTATCCACGGATTACAGTTAGTTTGAGCTAGTTCGGGCTCAAATAGCCCTAAAGTATATCTAAACATGAGGGCTAGTTTGAACTAGTTGCATCTATAACCCACCCAAAAAAACTAGTATCCAACCCAAGAGGTGCTAATTGGAGCCAGTTCTCCTAGTGCATTTATTGTTAATCTAACCCTGCCATCCAAACAACTCTTTGGATGGAGTTAGTTCAGGGTTAGTAATGAGCTAGAAACTAACTCTAACCTCTAGCTAAGTTGAGTATCCAAACAGGGCTGTGTTGTTGCTGTTGTTGTTGCTGCTGCTCTTCTACGTATATCTAGACATTATTAGAACATTAATGTAACACTCTTCCTTGTTGCTATGTAGCCTAGGATTGCATATTTATACATTAAGTACAGTGCATGTTGCTATGTAGCCTCAGATACATTACATATGGCCCTATAACCTAAGGAAATATGGGTTGCAGATATATTCAGTTAAAAGTCCGATTCACCGATTAGTCCCTTATCAGCCGCCGGCCTATATGGTACCAGCTACCGATATCCTGAACAGTGAGCAGATATAAGCCATGGGATGAAACTAACCTCGATGGAAAACAACAGTCGTTCCCAAAATTGTCCTGTGTAGGTACATCAAGAAGCATGTTAAGCACAAGTGGTTAAACATCAACCAAAATTACACATGGCAGACAAAATAATCTCCAAAAGATAGTTTCAGTGTGCAGGTTTAAGCACGCTAGTAAAGCAAAATAAGTGGAAAGGTGTGCTAATTGCAACAAGCCAAACATCTAACAACAAGCAAGCATGGTCATTTAAACTGGTATTGTGCCGGTCTAAGTACACTGGTTATGGTTAAATAAAAATGGAAAGGTGTGTTAACTATAAGATGCAGCAACCAAATGTAGTCATTCATAGTGGTATTGTTGAAACTGGTACTGATGAAATTGAACTGCACAGTTCGTACTTGCACATATAGAACATCACGTTGTGAATAACTGGAATAAACAAGGCATACTATGAACAACCAAAGATAGCATTTGAAACTGAACATATGCTAACTACAAACAACCGAACAATCAAAAAACTTTAAAAAGAGGCATATGCTAGCTATAACAGGCTTAACAACAAGCAAATATATGCATTCCTATCGGTATGTTAAAAACTGGATTGATGAAATATACTGCACAGTAAATAATTGCACACATAGAGCATCACATTGTGAACAACCGAAATAAACAAGGCATACTGCAAACAACCAGATATAGCAATTAAAACTGGACATATTCTCACTACACTACAAAAGGGACTCGACAAAAAAATCATGGGTTTCCCCCTGTGAAGAGGCACGGCAAAACAAATCATGGGTTTCCTCACTTGTCACGGATGGGCTCGTTCCCGTGGGAAGAGCACGGACCCTGGATACGCTCCATGTTGTCGCAGATGGGCTCCTTCCCCTTGGAAGAGCACGGCTGTAGGGTGCCCTCCCTGATGTCGCAAACGGCCGCCTTCCCCTTGGAAGAGCAAATGGGCTCTTTCCCCTTGGAAGAGCCGGAGAGGGTGCCCTCCTCGTGGTCGCCGTCGATGAGGTCTGACTTGGAAGCTGTGGATCCCAAGCCAGCGTCGTATCCTTCAGGAATGACAAAAGGGGCTCGATGGCGATGTAGAATGGCAAATTGTTGACAGCGAGCCAGATGAGATCCACGGCGGTTGAACCCGAGGGGTTGGGGGTGGGCCACTTAACCTGTGACACAGCCCGCCTCAGGGCATCGCTCTCGATGACCTCGATGTCGTAGCCGGCGGACGAGACATGCCCGCATACTCTAGCCCACTGCTTGAGTGCCTGCCGCCAGTAATGGTCGTCAGCTTCCTCGGCGACGTCGGGCGAAGAGACCGCTATACACCTCTTTTGGGCCAGTCGCTGCTCGAGCTCCACGGGAAGCATAGCCGGGCTTAGGCTGCGACGCTCTGGAGTGGGGGATGGGGATGTGACAACCTGATTTTTGGCCCATTATTTTTCTTTTGTTTTTCTGAGGTTTTTGCTTGAGTTTTCTTTTTCAGTGGCTTTGTGGTCTGGAAACTAAAGAAGATGCCCTCTTATTTGTTTCCAGAGTGGCTTGTCATTCCCAAATCTTTTCCTAGACCCTGTAATTTTCATCCTAACCCAAATCCCAATATTCTTTTTATTGGGAATATTCCTTTTCTATTAAAGGAATAACTCAAATTGCCCTAGGTTGTGAAGTAACCTTTATTTCCATCACTCCTAAAATTCCCAAATAATTCTCATAAATTTTTTGGGCCATATATTTCTCAAATATGGCAAAATATTTCATTTGTCGTGTTTATCATCATGCTCAAATAATTCATTTCCTATTCTGCCCTAAATGGCACATTGTGAAGCAAGTGCTATTTTCCTTTTACCAATTAACCTAAAACTCCTTGGACACATTTTCCTGTCCATATCATTGCCACATGCCAAAATGCAACCTCATTTTCCTAGTAATTATTTAATTATGATTTTCCAAAGTTTCTATCCAGAAAGAAGATTTGTGAAGGAGGTGCAAGCTAGGCATATCCAAATGATTTGCCATTTTGCATGATCCCTAATATAATCATATCATATCCCTCCACCGAAGTAGAGCTCATTTCATGCCTCCATGTGAGCTCATCCTAAATTCTTTGATTCTGTCCAAAATTTCAGTTTGTGAAGCAAGTATATTTAATCTTGCTCCATTATGGCTGCCAATTTTTCTAGGCCTTATATTATCCATATAACCTACCTCCACCCATTTTGGGCATGGTTCATGAAGCCATTTTTCCTCTAGAATTTTCCAAGTTTTTGTCCAGAATGAAGCTTTGTGAAGCAAGTGCCACTTTGGTATTTCCAAATGGCATGACATCTTTACAGAAGCTTCATACCATCATATAACCCCTCTCTGCCAGATTTCAGCTCATGGCAATCAAGTGTGTGAGTGTATCATCCAAATCCATAATTCTGGCCAGTTTTGCACTTTCTACAGCAACCCTCATCTAAACTCCTCCTCTTAGTCTGATTTTTGGTGATCAAAATCACCTTAGTGTGTGACCATCGCCAGACAAACTCTTCACCATGTTACCTAGCTGGTTTAATCACATAGAGTTACAAACACCTTCTTACGGATTTACTTTGGAGCTAAGTGCAAATATCTTCTTGGCTCCTGGACTGATTTATTTCCTTATTTTGACTAAGGGCATGAAGGTCAATCTACTGGACATGGTTGGCCATGCCAAAGAGCGCCGCTTGCGCCAGTGCGCGTGGTGATAACGCTTGCATCACGGCTGAACGCGTGCTCTGGCTTGTTCCGGCCACTGTTCTCGTCTCCTCCCTCCTCGTCTCGACCTCCATTCATGTCCTGGAGCTCGCCCGTGCTCGACTTCATCGCCCTGCATTGGTGACTCGTCGTGGTTCTCCATTAATACGCCGCTAGAACAGTGCCCGTGCCATGCCCAGCCTCTGACCTCCATTAGAGCACCGTTCGAGCTCGCTAGCGATGCTCCAGAGCCTTCCCCTTGGCTATATAAGCATGCCCCGAGATCTCCCGCAGCTCACCCATCTCCCCCTCGCCTCACTTGCCCTCTGGAATCGCCCCATCTCGCCGGAGTCCACCGTTTTCCTCCATGGCCGCCTCGGCCTCGGCATGATTCCGGCCAAGCCAAGCCCCCTCTCGCCTCCCTGACCTGTCCGCCGCACTCCCCACTCCTCTGCGGTTCGCCCCACCCCACTCGTTCGACCCCGGAGTACCTCTGGCCACGCCTCCCCACGCACGGCCGTCGCCTCCCCCGTTCGGCCACCTCATCATCCGGCCGTCTCGAGCCTCCTCGTGCTTCCCCGACTCCACCAACGTCTTCCCCTCTTCCCACTGAGCCGCCCACCATTTTCCCCCTCGCCGGAGTGTCCACATCGACGGCGAACCTCGTCGCCCGAGCCCTCTGTACCCCTCCTCGTCGCCGTGACCTCCCCTCCTCTCCACTCCACCCCGGCGCCGGCTGACCCTATGAACGGGTGCGGCCTGGCCCCGCGGTCCCGCCGGTGTGCTCGGCCTGTCCGGAGCTCGCCAGAGCGGCCCGCCCCATCGCCGGCCTCGCTCCTGTCCTCGCTCCTCTGTTCCCGGTCGGGGGCAGGGAGAGGAGGAAGAAGACGAGCGCGCCTGGACCCCCTCCTCCCCGCGGACCCCACCGGTCAGCCTTTCAGGCGTTCACCACGCGCGGGCCCAGGCGCATAAGTGGAAGCGCCCTCGGGTGAGTACATTTTCAATTACCCGAAGACGTATTTCTAGTGGTACGCTTTCATTTGCCCGAAAACATACTTCTTTCCTTCCTCAGCCTGAAATACGTTTTCTTACTAAGAAAGCGTATTTTCTGAAATCCGTTTCTGTCTTATCCACTCAGGGACCCGTTGATGATAAATTTTTCACATATTAGTCCCCGTTCTTCCAACCTTCACAACTTTTTGCTCGCAACTCCAAATGAGGTGATTCAAAAGCCCACTTCTTCGTCTCGTCGAGCCCGTTCTGTTGGTTTCATTTTCACTATGGTTTGGCACTGTAAAAATGACCTTTTTGCCCTTGCACGTAAACAGCCCCTCCGAGAGAGAACTGTTTCCGGCAAATCTTTCCGCGGCTTCACCGCACTTCTCCCCGGTGCCTTCTTCATCCCTAGGCAAGCCACAATACCCACTTTCATGATAGTCATGCAGTAGCCATGGTTTTCAACTGAAATATTTATTAAATGTTTGCGTGTTTAAAATATGGTTATCGTTGTTCGGTAATGATTCTTGGCTAGTGCTTACTTTCTTGCTATGTTGTTATGCACCTGGTTAGTATGCCCTGCTAGTTGCTAGTATTCTTTTCATATGCTTATGCTTGCTAGTAGTACATGTTGATGTTGGTGATGGCCTTCGGTGCATGACTAACGTCTGTTCCGAGCATCGTCGTTACGCATGTCCCTTTGCATCCAGTCGGTTAAATGATTGCATGGTAGCATTGTTGATATGTCTTGCATGATAATTATTGTTGATGCTAGTGGTCATGCTAGGTTTCTATGAGTAGTGTTGTACTTGTGATATTCATGCTCGTCATTATATTATGCTCAGTTGGATATGATTCATTGTGGATATGGTGGATAGTTATGTTGCACCCCGTGCTTCTGTTGATATCATGTTTATGCATTGTAATTGCATCCTGTTATTTTATCATGGCTCAGCATATTGCATTCAAGTTTAACCGGATTAAATTGAACTTGAACAACTGTTGGCTGAGTCATGGTGCCACCATATCGAGCTGACCAGTGCAACCACGCTTACCTTTATGGGAAGGTCCTAACTGGGTCTATTGTCGTGCCTCTCGCCGGTGCCTCCAACGAGGGAAGGTTATGGGCGTGCGTACCCTGGCCCGGTAAGCAGACATAACCTTGTGTGCCCGTTGTTGTTGTTATGGATCAGGTCCCCGTGAGGGACGTTTTGGCCACGACGGTGGTCGTTGTGTCTTTGGTAGACACGGGGCCACCCAGGACTAGCCCAGTTGGGAGTGGGTCGGAGTGGCCGGAAGAGTGTCATGGCAGTAGATCGGTTTTGTCGGAACGCCGTTGGTCCACCCGAATGGGAGTGCGAGGCCATGGGTTCCGTAGTGTGGGTACAGTGTACTAACCTCTGCAGAGTGTATATTAAATCTATCGATAGCCGCGCCCGCGGGTAAGGGCCCAGTTCGTGTCGGTCACACTATGCGTTAACAGTATCAATAATAATGTGCTTAATAACAACCCCGGTTCGTTGAGGAGATAAATTGGTTGTGATCGCCGGAAAGATCACCATTGGAGACCAAGTGTTGGTCATGGTTGTGATCGCCGGAAAGATCACCGTGGTATCGAGGATACCGGGTTGTTGGATATTCGTGATGTTGTGCGAGAATCGTGGGTAAAGATCAAGCTCCTTGTGGTCATTTAATGATTACTATGGTATTGTTTATACCAAGCTTGATTTGATCCTGAGATAATCGTATGATGTCCGAGGTTGGTAAGTGATGCATGTGATGGTTACGAAGTAACCCGAGCAGAATAAATAGTGCATATAGTGTCATCATGTTGCATGCTAGTATCGCCAGATTTATATGCTCATGTTCTTCTAGCTATACCATGTTCATGTTGTTCACGTCATGTTGTTATGAGGATCTCATGTTAATTCCTGCTTAACCTGTAAATGCCATGCTGATGTTTGTCTTGAATGCTTCTGGTTATTGTGAGCTTGCAAGTACATTCAATGTACTGACCTGGCGTGTCATGCCAGCTTGCATGTCATGCCTGGATTGCTTGCTTGTTTGTGTTGTTCCTGTGTTCGCGAGCTAGGATAAGCGTTCCAGCCAGAGTCCCTGCGGAGTGGAGTTCACCACCGTCGTTGTTGTTCCGCTGCTAGAGTTATTCCGCTGCTTCGAGTTGTTCTACTGCTTGCATAGAGCAACTGAGGATGGCGTAGTGTCGCCGTGCCGATGTTATTCATTGTAATATCAGAAACCTTGTATTCATATTCGTGTAATAATAGAAAGCTGATTTGTATTATGCTAAGCAGTGCCGTATTTCAGAAGACTTCACCTTGATCTCTGGGCTGGAATATGGGGCGTTCCGGTTTTCTCTGAACCGGGGTGCCACAGGCTTGGTATCAGAGCAGGTCTGGCTGTAGGATGCCCTAGCCCACGCGAACGTTAGAAAGCGGTCGTATAGACCCCAGTTGGTTTGTTGCACTTGATTGTTGCATTTGTTTGTCGCATAGCATGCATATAGATTATTATTTTGTCACTAACGGTTAATCTTGTGAGTGTAGACGGCATCGTTTTCGGTCCACCGCATGCACCCTCCCTCATAGCATGTCTGCTCTTTGGTGTTCGGCGTCATCTCTGTCCCAGCAGAGTGATGCCCTGGTACCCAGAGTTCCAGACACCATTTGCAGGAGTTATGCTCAGGTATCGCGTATATTTTTCCGCCACCCACCCATATTATTTCGGTGATAGACTTGTTTCTATCCCGAATCATGTCATCCATCTCGTCCCTCTGGTAAACTTACTGATCTTGGTTATCAGAAAAGGGCAATGCCAGCTAGCCTTGTTTTTTCACCGCTACCCTACCCAGTCATTCTATTCTTTGGACGTGTACGAATCCCTTTCGTACGTTTGATGATGATGTGGTCGTGACTTTTGTGTCTCGCTACTTGATCGTCAAGTCCATCCTCACCTGTGTATCCATCCAGATCCAGCCACTGTTCAGCCAGTGCTTGGTGTAGCTTCGGTTACGCCAACTCCTTCCACACATGGATATAATTTTCGTGCACACCGCCACAGCATATTAGACCGTAATACCGGAGTTTCCGCGCGATTTGTGTACTTAGGTGTGCATGCATATTATGGTGTGAGTAGCAGTAATATGTGATGATTGCTTGATTAATTATATTAGTAGTATGCTTGTGTGCTTTTGTTTTAGTCGTTTCTTTTGTTTCTTTCTTTGGGCCTTCGGTGTTACAAAATTTTCCCCTATCAAAGTTGCTCGTCAGCCGACACCGGACCCGAAGAGTTAACAAGAAATGCATATATTTGGAAACTCAGCTAAACAGAATGGAATTGTCAGCAGACTGCAGTGAAATTGGAAATAGCTCGTCTGAATACAAAAGAAATCCTGGATGGGATGTCAGTATAAAGTTTGCATTAACGTGCACTCCTCACAACAGTATGGAATTCTCAGCTGACTGCATTCAGATTGGGGGATATCTGATCATGTTACTGAGTGTTAAGTCTCCCTCAGCGTGCACTCCTCATAGCAGGAATGATCAAACCAGCAAGAAGATAAATTGTGTGCAAGGTTGATAGGATATTATCAAAGGTATGGCTTAGATACAAGTTTAATTTTTCGTTGAGGATGATTTTGGAACCCGATGTACCTGGAAGCAAGCAAAAATATGGCAGGTACTCAGAAAGGAGGATAGTCCTGCAAAACCCCTTTTCATACAAGAAATCAATAACAAAAATATTAAGATGGTTATATATGTGGAAATCGGTCCGCATATTACAATAAGAAGCTTCTGGTGTAAGCAACCCAATCTTCCCTCGCAAGATACCCGAGAAGCTTCCAAGGCAAGATTCATCTATCTTCCTCAGTATGATACATGGATGATTTCCCGTACAAGGTACTCTGCCTTCTTCAGTAAGCAACCGCAAAAGCTTCCGGCATAAGGTACTGAGTCTTTCCCTAGCAAAGTCTTTAAGGGGGTAAGCTTCTGAAGCACGATACCCAGTCTTCTTCAGCAAGCTGTCCAATGAAAGTTTCGAGCACAAGCCAGCCAATCTTCCTCAGTAAGACATTGGTACAAGGTAGTACACTGTGAATTGACAGCATATGGCAGTGAATCCCAAGAATCAGATCCGCAACATTTTGGTCAGAAGCAAAAATCAGTCAGAATACACGTCTGTCTCGGGAATCAGATTCTCATATATATATGCGGTGAGCATACCACCAAGATCTTACAAGTCACTCGGATGAGGATCTGACAACCACGTGAGGATGGTTAAGAGAAGAAAGCCGGTATACACCGCAGTGTGACAAAGGATTATGAGGAGTGACAACATCAATGAGCTCAATACAAGTACCTGTGAACCTGGAAAATGATCCTGATGAGCCCTTGTCCCCTTTTCTCCAATGACGGCACCACGCCTGTGATCTAAGCTGTTTTTAGCTATCCGGGGTGGAAGCCAATTTTTATTTCTCTCTTCAACGACTATCACGAGTTCTGAGCTTCTTTTCGGTCGTCTCGTACAGCTGTTGAGTTTCTTTTTGTGATAGTAGCCCTATAGCTGCTTTTTGGCTATTTTAGGGAGCTGCCACCTTCTTCTTATCAACCCGGTCTCATGTTCTGAGCTGCTTTTTGGCCGTCCTGAGCCGTGGTTGAGTTATTTCAGTAATGTCCCAGATCTAAGTTGTAAAGACCGTTCTGGTGGCTACTGATTTATTTGCTGATTTCTTGCAAAGGTTCGGATGATCATTTTCCTGCGGTCAGAACTTGAGGGGTGTTGAACCTGCCATTTAATGGGGTACCCTGTCAGAAAAATGAGGATAAGCTATGAGTGCAGAAAAATTGTACCGACAATACCTATGGTGATACGAAGAAGCAATATGACCCAGCTCTTTCAGCCAAGGATCCAGACCAAGAAAACAATTATGAAGGAGCAAGACCAGTGATGCAGGTATGAAAATTGTTGCAAGACCCGCGTGGTGCAGAACCACCGTCAGTCAAGTCTGCAGACATTATCATACAGGTCAAACTCTTATGCTAGCCACGCCAGGCGACAATCAAATATTTGGTACGGATCCAATACTCAAGAAAGTGGAACCAGTTAAGATGATTCAGGAACTTCCACGATAAGCCAGAATCTGTCAGGAAAGCGGTTATGACCCAACTCACAGTTTGGAATCCGAAGGACCTGCATTTAGTGGAGGAACCCAATGCAAGGAGTTAGAGCTTGGGTGTCCACTAGAAAAATCTGATCACCACTTCATGAAAGATTGTTAGTGCCGGATGACACACCCAGCGGAAATCACTCTTGGATTTGTGACACCGACATATATTTCAGTCGTGAGAATCAATCACAGTCAGCTAAGTCAGCAGATCTAAAAAGAAATTGGAGCCTGTATAAGCATGAACAAGCAAGGTAAGATCTGTCAGAATATGGATATATTAAAGCAAACCACCCGAGGACCAGTCAGATAAAAATTTAGTGGGAAGAAAAATAAGAAAAAGGATACCCGAGTTGGAAACGGTTTCCTTAAGTCAGTATCTTCATACTTGTTCCCTGAGCAACCAAATCTCGAGGACGAGATTCCTTTAAGGGGGTAAGGTTTGTGACAGCCTGATTTTTGGCCCATTATTTTTCTTTTGTTTGTCTGAGGTTTATGCTTGAGTTTTCTTTTTCCGTGGCTTTGTGGTCTGGAAACTGAAGAAGATGCCCTCTTATTTGTTTCCAGAGTGGCTTGTCATTCCCAAATATTTTCCTAGACCCTGTCATTTTCATCCTAGCCCAAATCCCAATATTCTTTGTATTTGGAATATTCCTTTTCTATTAAAGGAGTAACTCAAATCGCCCTAGGTTGTGAAGCAACCTTTATTTCCATCACTCCTAAAATTCCCAAATAATTCTCATACATTTTTTGGGTCATATATTTCTCAAATATGGCAAAATATTTCATTTGTCATGTTTATCATCATGCTCAAATAATTCATTTCCTATTCTGCCCTAAATGGCACATTGTGAAGCAAGTGCTATTTTCCTTTTCCGAATTGACCTCAAACTGCTTGGACACCTTTTCCTGTCCATATAATTGCCACATGCCAAAATGCAACCTCATTTGCCTAGTAATTATTTAATTATGATTTTCCAAAGTTTCTATCCAGAAAGAAGCTTTGTGAAGGAGGTGCAAGCTAGGCATATCCAAATGAGTTGCCATTTTTCATGATCCCTCATATCATCATATCATAGCCCTCCACCAAAGTAGAGCTCATGTCATGCCTCCATGTGAGCTCATCCTCAATTCTTTGATTCTGTCCAAAATTTCAGTTTGTGAAGCAAGTATAATTTATCTTGCTCCATTATGGCTGCCAATGTTTCTAGGCCTTCTATTATCCATATAACCTCCTCCACCCATTTTGGGCATGGTTCATCAAGCCATTATTCCTCTAGAATTTTCCGAAGTTTCTGTCCAGAATGAAGCTTTGTGAAGCAAGTGCCACTTTGGTATTTCCAAATGGCATGAAATCTTTACAGCAGCTTCATACCATCATATAACCCCTCTCTGCCAGATTTCAGCTCATGGCAATCAAGTGTGTGAGTGTATCATCCAAATCCATAATTCTGGCCAGTTTTGCACTTTCTACAGAAACCCTCATCTAAACTCCTCCTCCTAGTCTTATTTTTGGTGATCAAAATCACCTTAGTGTGTGACCATAGCCAGACAAACTCTTTACCATGTTACCTAGCTGGTTTAACCACATAGAGTTACAAACACCTTCTTACTGATTTACTTTGGAGCTAAGTGCAAATCTCTTCTTTGCCCCTGGACTGATTTATTTCCTTATTTTGACGAAGGGCATGAAGGTCAATCTACTGGACATGGTTGGCCATGCCAAAGAGCGCCGCTTGCGCCAGCGCGCGTGGTGATCACGCTTGCGTCACGGCTGAACGCGTGCCTTGGCTTGTTCCGGCCACTGTTCTCGTCTCTCCCTCCTCGTCTCGACCTCCATTCATGTCCTGGAGCTCGCCCGTGCTCGACTGCATCCCCCTGCATCGGTGCCTCGTCGTGTTTCGCCATTAATGCGTCGCTAGAACAGTGCCCGTGCCATGCCCAGCCTTTGACCTCCATTAGAGCACTGCTCGAGCTCGCTAGCGATTCTCCAGAGCCTTCCCCTCGGCTATATAAGCATGCCCCGAGCTCTCCCGCAGCTCACCCATCTCCCCCTCGCCTCATTTTACCTCTGGAATCGCCCCATCTCGCCGGAGTCCGCCGTTTTCCTCCATGGCCGCCTCGGCCTCGGCATGATTCCGGCCAAGCCAAGCCTTCTCTCGCCTCCCTGACCTGTCCACCGCACTCCCCACTCCTCTGCGGTTCGCCCTACCCCACTCGTTCGACCCCGGAGTACCTCTGGCCACGCCTCCCCACGCACGGCCGTCGCCTCCGCCGTTCGGCCACCTCCTCGTGCTTCCCCGACTCCACCAAAGTCTTCCCCTCGTCCCACTGAGCCGCCCCACCCTTTTCCCCCTCGCCGGAGTGTCCACATCGACGGCGAACCTCGTCGCCCGAGCCCTCTGTACCCCTCCTCGTCGCCGTGACCTCCCCTCCTCTCCACTCCACCCCGGCGCCGGCTGACCCTCTGAACGGGTGCGGCCTGGCCCCGCGGTCCCGTCGGTGTGCTCGGCCGGGCCGGAGCTCGCCGGAGCGGCCCGCCCCATCGCCGGCCTCGCTCCTGTCCTCGCTCATCTGTTCCCGATCGGGGGCAGGGAGAGGAGGAAGAAGACGAGCGCGCTTGGACCCCCTCCTCCCCGCGGACCCCACCGGTCAGCCTCTCAGGCGTTGACCACGCGCGGGCCCAGTCCCATAAGTGGAAGCGCCCCCTAGGGAGTACGTTTTCATTTACCCGAAGGCGTATTCCTTTTTGTACGCTTTCATTTGCCCGAAAGCGTACTACTTTCCTTCCTCAGCCTGAAATCTGCCTTCTTACTCAGAAAGCGTATTTCCTGAAATCTGTTTCTGTCTTATCCACTCAGGGACCCGTTGATGATAAATTTTTCACAAATTAGTCCCTGTTCTTCCAACCTTCACAACTTTTTGCTCGCAACTCCAAATGAGGTGATTCCAAAGCCCACTTCTTCGTCTCGTCGAGCCCGTTCTGTTGGTTTCATTTTCACTATGGTTTGGCACTGTGAAAATGACCTTTTTGCCCTTGCACGTTAACAACCCCTCCGAGAGAGAACTGTTTCCGGCAAATCTTTCCGCGGCTTCACTGCACTTCTCCCCGGTGCCTTCTTCATCCCCAGACAAGACACAATACCCACTTGCATGATTTTCATGCAGTAGCCATGGTTTTCAACTTAAATATTTATTAAATGTCCGCGTGTTTAAAATATGGTTATCGTTGTTCGGTAATGATTCTTGGCTAGTGCTTAGTTTCTTGCTATGTTGTTATGCACCTGGTTAGTATGCCCTGCTAGTTGCTAGTATTCTTTTCATATGCTTATGCTTGCTAGTAGTACATGTTGATGTTGCTGATGGCCTTCGGTGCATGACTAACGTCTGTTCCGAGCGCCGTCGTTACGCATGTCCGTTTGCATCCAGTCGGTTAAATGATTGCATGGTAGCATTGTTGATATGTCTTGCATGATAATTATTGTTGATGCTAGTGGTCATGCTAGGTTTCTATGAGTAGTGTTGTACTTGTGATATTCATGCTCGTCATTATATTATGCTCAGTTGGATATGATTCATTGTGGATATGGTGGATAGTTATGTTGCACCCCGTGCTTCTGTTGATATCATGTTTATGCATTGTAATTGCATCCTGTTATTTTATCATGGCTCAGCATATTGCATTCAAGTTTAACCGGATTAAATTGAACTTGAACAACTGTTGGCTGAGTCATGGTGCCACCATATCGAGCTGACCAGTGCAACCACGCTTACCTTTATGGGAAGGTCCTAACTGGGTCTATTGTCGTGCCTCTCGCCGGTGCCTCCAACGAGGGAAGGTTATGGGCGTGCGTACCCTGGCCCGGTAAGCAGACATAACCTTGTGTGCCCGTTGTTGTTGTTATGGATCAGGTCCCCGTGAGGGACGTTTTGGCCACGACGGTGGTCGTTGTGTCTTTGGTAGACACGGGGCCACCCAGGACTATCCCAGTTGGGAGTGGGTCGGAGTGGCCGGAAGAGTGTCATGGCAGTAGATCGGTTTTGTCGGAACGCCGTTGGTCCACCCGAATGGGAGTGCGAGGCCATGGGTTCCGTAGTGTGGGTACAATGTACTAACCTCTGCAGAGTGTATATTAAATCTATCGATTGCCGCGCTCGCGGATAAGGGCCCAGTTCGTGTCGGTCACACTATGAGTCAACAGTATTAATTATAATGTGCTTAATAACAACCCCGGTTCGTTGAGGAGATAAGTTGGTCGTGATCGCCGGAAAGATCGCCATTGGAGACTAAGTGTTGGTCATGGTTGTGATCGCCGGAAAGATCATCGTGGTATCGAGGATATCGAGTTGTTGGATATTCGTGATGTTGTGCGAGAATCGTGGGTAAAGATCAAGCTCCTTGTGGTCATTTAATGATTACTACGGTATTGTTTATACCAAGCTTGATTTGATCCTGAGATAATCGTATGATGTCCGAGGTTGGTAAGTGATGCATGTGATGGTTACGAAGTAACCCGAGCAGAATAAATAGTGCATATAGTGTCATCATGTTGCATGCTAGTATCGCCAGATTTATATGCTCATGTTGTTCTAGCTGTACCATGTTCATGTTGTTCACGTCGTGTTGTTATGAGGATCTCATTTTAATTCCTGCTTAACCTATAAATGCCATGCTGATGTTTGTCTTGAATGCTTCTGGTTATTGTGAGCTTGCAAGTACATTCAATGTACAGACCTGGCGTGTCATGCCAGCTTGCAGGTCGTGCCTGGATTGCTTGCTTGTTTGGTGTTGTTCTTGTGTTCGCGAGCTAGGATAAGCGTTCCAGCCAGAGTCCCTGCGGAGTGGAGTTCACCACCGTCGTCGTTGTTCCGCTGCTAGAGTTATTCCGCTGCTTCGAGTTGTTCTACTGCTTGCATAGAGCAACTGAGGATGGCGTAGTGTCGTCGTGTCGATGTTATTCATTGTAATATCGGAGACCTTGTATTCATATTCGTGTAATAATAGAAAGCCGATTTGTTCTATGCTAAGCAGTGCCGTATTCCAGAAGACTTCACCTCGATCTCTGGGCTGGAATACGGGGCGTTCCGGTTTTCTCTGAGCCGGGGTGCCACAGGGGATATGTGGGAAAGGGGGCGTTTGGCAGGCGTCATCTAAGAAACACAGGGCGACCTGGGTATGGAGATCGGCGGGTAAGCTGCACGGGCAAACCGGCAGATGTTGACGATGAAGGCCTTGCGGCGGCGGGGACTTTGCTAGGGTTTCGAGCGAGGGAGGGTGTGTGTGTGTGTGCGCACGCCCGAGGAGGTTTTGGTGTGTGTGTGTGTGTGGAAGGGGGGGGGGGTCAGGGTGTTTGAGGAAATGACGCGGGTCCTGAAAATTTTACTACACAGGAGTCAAACGCGGGAGTGAAATGCCGGGCTATTGAAAATTTTGATGATAGTGCATCGCACACGGTCCGGAGATAACAACCGTGTGTTATGAAACAGAAAAACCCTCGAGGCGGGCAGCTATTTTCTAGGGATGCAGGCGGGACTGGGAACAAGAAACATCGCACACGGTCCGGAGATAACAACCGTGTGTTATGAAACAGAAAAACCCTCGAGGCGGGCAGATATTTTTGAGATGGGGAGCCTCGTGGAGCCCAATGTACTGTGCGGATGTGTGCGCGACAGGTGCACCGGCTTGGCACACGGTTAGTTTGAGTGAACCGTGTCTGTGGTGTCATCCGACTTGTCTAATCTTCATAAATTTGGCAAAAAATGACGCGGGAGAGGGTCAGAACATGAACACACTTGCATGTGGACCAAATTTATGTACCAAAAGGGTGGTTTGATTTTCAAATACCAAATGCAACTTCGATGTGGCACCTCTCTCGCAAAGCACACGGTATTGCTTGCCCCCACCCCCCCTCGTGTCGGCACGAAGGGAATCCTAAGCTATGAATGCATGCCCCCTCCCCCTCAACCGAGGTTCACCTAGAAAAGCGCGAAGTAGCTAGCTGCCCCCCTCCTCCCTCGTGTCGGCACGAAGGGAATCCTAAGCTATGAATGCATGCCCCCAACCGAGGATCACCGTAGCAAAGTGCGAAGTAGCTAGCAGCCCCCCTCCCTCGTGTCGGCACGAAGGGAATCCTAAGCTATGAATGCATGCCCCCCAACCGAGGTTCACCTAGCAAAGTGTGAAGTAGAGCTAGCAGCCCCCTCCCTCGTGTCGGCATGAAGGGATTCCTAAGCTATGAATGCATGCCCCCCAACCGAGGTTCACCTAGCAAAGTGCGAAGTAGCTAGCAGCCCCCTCCCTCGTGTCGGCACGAAGGGAATCCTAGCTAAGCTGTGAATGCATGCCCTCCCCCCCAACTGAGGTTCACCCTAGCAAAGTGCGAAGTAGCTAGCAGCCACCCCTCCCTCATGTCGGCACGAAGGGAATCCTAAGCTATGAATGCGCATGCCCCCCCAACCGAGGTTCACCTTGCAAAGTGCGAAGTAGCTAGCAGACCCCCTCCCTCGTGTCGGCACGATGGGAATCCTAAGCTATGAATGCATGCTCTCCCCCCAACCGAGGTTCACCCTAGCAAAGTGCGAAGTAGCTAGCAGCCACCCCTTCCTCGTGTCGGCACGAAGGGAATCCTAAGTTATGAATGCACATGCCCCCCAACCGAGGTTCACCTAGCAAAGTGCGAAGTAGCTAGCAGTCCCCCTCGTGTCGGCACGAAGGGAATCCTAAGCTATGAGCATGCCCCCCTCCCCCCAACCGAGGTTCACCTAGCAAAGTGTGAAGTTGCTAGCAGCCCCCACCCCCCTCGTGTCGCCATGAAGGGAATCCTAATTAAGCTATGAATGCATGCCCCCCAACCGAGGTTTACCTAGCAAAGTGCGATGTAGCAACCCCCCCACACACTTTCAGTCGGCGGGCCAGAGAGGCATATATCTTACCAAGATGGATCGTAAAACGGACCAAGACTAATCCACCTTGGTCGTACAACCTCTCTCTTGTTGTTGGTCAAAGTGATGGCCGTCCATGCGACCCCAGAGATGGGCTAGCTCGCCAATAATTAATCACGCAAGTAGCTAGGCCCCGAAGACAACCACTGCATGCGTGTGGCCCAAACATATGTATGGAGAGGTGTGTTTTTGAGTAACAATGGAACAACTTTGATGTGCCACCGTGATTTCGAACTAGAAATCCCCACACTGAGTGAGGGTTAGGTTGACGATGCATATGTATGTTACACCACACTTCAAGCCAACGACGGGGATTCATATATGCATGCATGCGTGCATAGTATATGCGCTCAAACTTAATTAGGTCTGAATCTCACCATGATCTATACTACATAACACGAACCAAATGAAGAATCCGCCATGGTAACCTATCTTGTTGTTGGTCAAGGTGATCATGGATGTCCACGCGGGCCCATGAATATATAGGCTTGTCGCCGATAACCACGTGAGGGAGTGTATTGTTCGAAGGCAACCACTACATGCATATGTATGGAGGTGATGCGTGCATGCATGTTTGAATACACAACATTGATCTGGCGCGTGTGTCAAAAATCGTACACTAGCTCCCCACACAGAGCGAGATCGGTTCATGGTGGTGTCGTTGTACTAGCCACTTCGACTCGATGGGAGGGATTCATGCGTACACATGCATGTGTGTGTGATCAAAGTGTATCATGCATGTCATCCCAGAGCAAAAATAATAATCCTCTCCTAAGTCAAATTAACCTCTCTTGTTGTCAGGCAAAAAGAAGTGATGGACCAAGTGGGCCCACAAATGGAAAGCATCGATATCGCTGATAACTGCTCAAGTGGGTGCGAGAGGACAACCACCACCGCTTTGCATGTGGGCCAAACATATATATGTTGAATACCCAAAATGCACAACTTTGATGTGCCACATGCCTCAAAAACCGTAAACCATGCACCCACATAGAGCGAGGTTCATATCGATCGTACTACATATGATGGTGCCCTTCCCCCCTTCACCGCATACTATATGCTCCTGCTGTAATATATGTACAACCCAAAAGAATCCTCATCGATGGTGAAATTAATTAACCTCTCCCGATGTAGGTCAAAGTGATGCATGCATGCATGCATCGACGATGGCCTCGTGGGCCACAGATGGAAGCGTCACATGTGAGTGTCCTAGCTAGGATATATATGCATGTGGCCCAAAAAGGTGTTGTGTGATGTTTGAATAACCAATTTCACAATTTTGATGTGGCACGTGCCTCGGTAACCAAAAAGTCCCGACATTGAGTGAGGTGTACTTGTTCACGGACGCATACGTATAGTATATATGCTAGTCCCCTCCCACCTCTTCGACGCGTACTATATACCACCATAACACAAACAAAAAAGATTCTACCTTGCTGGTCAAATTAACCTCACTGCCGGCTGTTCGTCAAAGTGATGGACGACGACCTCGCGGGCCCACTGAAAGCGTCACACGCAAGTATCGAGTGTTGTGTAGGACAACCATCGACTGCATGTGGCCAAAACATTTATGTATGAAAGGGTTGTGTAATGTTTTAAATAACGATTTCACGACTCTGATGTGGCACCAGCCTGCCTAACAAAACGGCCAACCCACACGGTGGCTCACAACTCGTAGTGTACTGCGAGCCACCCGCCACCCCCAGACGCACACACCCACACACACACACCACGAATCCACCACAACTACGATGCATGTTAAATTAATTATCCCGCGGTGAACATACATGTTACCAAAGGAGGGACATTTTAATTTCAAAAAAATCACAGAGATCATTAAGACGTTTTAGTACATTGATTGATTGATTTTCTATGGGTATAATGTGCAAAAATCAAATTTGAGCTACATGCACTCGTGACAGTGCACCTAAATGGATTGCAAAAACACATGTGTCTCACTGGGTGCATGTTTACTCCCCGTGCAACAAATTTCAAACATTGAGAATCTTGATTTTTAAATTCTAGTACATCCAAACTTATTTGAAGTTCATGAAACTTATCGTGTTGTCATATGGACACCAATACAAAGTGGCATTGTACTTTTTTTTGTCAAATTTGAGACCAGTTTTGATATAATCTTTATCTAATTACAGACGGGAAATTATTAATAATTGGGAACCAATATCCCAAACAGATTATTTATTCAAACCATGAGCGTTAGACCAACAATGGATACGTGACATGCTTCGGTTAAGCAATAAAGCGGCAACATTAATCATCCAAATAGAAAAACAATATAAATGCCGCCGCGCGACCCGTGTGGCGTGGGAGCAGGCGTGAGTTGACGGGACGCATGTGAGCAGTCCGCCGCGCAGGCAGATGGGGAGGCATGCATGCAGGTGTGTGAATTGACGGAGGCATGCTCGCTGTGCAGTGTCATCGGGAGGCGTGCGAGTAGCTGTGTGAAAATTTGGTAGGCATGCCAGCAGTCCGGTGTGCAGGCTCACCGGGAGGCGAGCCATCGGTTTGACCGCCGCCCGGCTCTCTCCCACAACTCCCACTACTCCATATTAATGGTGCGCCCGAGCGGCAGCACCCCCATCCTCGCTACGCACACACAATCCTCTCTCTCTGCTTGCATCCTCGACGCCGCTCTCAGTCCTCAAAGCCGTCAGTGTATGAGGATGCCGCCGAAGCGCCCCATCGGAGGGAGTGGCGACACCGGGGCTGCTAAAGCACCGGAGCACGACATGGAGATGGAGACAGAGGTTGCCGTCACCGCCGGCAAGTTATCGCTGCACCTGACATCGTCGACGGCGTCGAGCTTCCACAGCCAGAGGCGGAGTTCCACACCGACTCCGACGACCACTCCGGCGACGACTCCGACGACCACTCCAGCGATGACTCAGTTTCGTTAGATCCGTGTAGTGTATTGATTGTTTGAATGGTACAGGTGATAAGTGATTAGTTGTTTCATCTGTGCAAATGATTTCTGCTAGTAATCTGACTAGGGTTAGTGTTCGTGCTAATAATTCCTAGCCAGGACTTGACAATTGATTTTGAATGACCTACATATGTGTGTGCCATTATTTTCTTCAAGATTGGTCTATACATGGACGACTGTGCTTAAAAATAGAACCATAATCTCTGGATATGTATAAATAAATAGCCATAAATTCCTAATCCTACTTCACGGCATGTAATCAGTGATTTGATGCCAAATTTGTTTTACTATTTGTATAGGTGCTATCTGACGATGTAGATAGTGAGGATGAAGATGCCCAGAGGAGGTACAAGGGGCGAATCCTGAGGGAGCTTTATGCGGGAATGCATAACAGGCGTATTAGGACCTGGAACGACGGCTATGGATGCCCATTTTGCAACCACAAGATTCATGACGCATATCTAAGTGTTCTGGCGCATGCAAGAGGACGGGCCGTTGGCTCCTTCAAGCAGAAGTATTCTCGCAGGGTGGCGCACGGCGCGTACGCCGAGTACCTGGAGAAGCTTCAGGATCGTGCCGGCCGCATGTGAGATGAGATGTGGGATGGATCTTACTATGTACGCTTGAGTATGCTTAATGACGGTTGAACTACGTACTTATGGTTGAACTATGCTTATGTACGTGTTCGCTTATTATCTATGTCTGAGTATGTTAAATATTTCGCCAAAATTTGGTAAAAATTACAACGGGGGACCAATAAACCAGGACGGAGGTAGTACGTTAATCACACACGGTTCCCAAAATTGGAACCGTGTGCAATGACTTTCATTTTGCCTGCTACTTCAATCACACACGGTTCGCTCTAGCAAACCGCCGCCTCCAAAATTCTTTGTGGGACAGAAAACCCTCACCACCCAATTCAAAAAAGAAAAAAGAAAACCCTCACCATCCCCACGTCACAAAAACCCTCACCCCGCCCGCCACCCCCTCGACCCCTCCGGTACGTTCCCCATTCACACCTGCACAAGCTCCTCCGCGTCTATGCCATGGCACTGCCTATCGCGGCGGTAAACACTTAGCTCGATGCCTGCCGCCGCCGCGAGGCTGCCGGCGAAGCCCACCGCATTTCGCCACTTCCGCTTGCCGCCGCCTATCGCCATCAACTTTCTCGACGCTGCTCGCGGTCGACCCAGCTCCGCTCGGTTGGGGAATCTACCATACTGAGGGTTCTTTCTCATGGACGACAAGGTAACTAATTTAACGAGATATTATCTCATCTCTTATCCCAGTTCATCTGCCTCCTTTAGTCACCCGGCGGAAATCACCGTGAATTCAATTTTATTTGAGCCGATTTGAGGGTTTTCTTTCATTCATAGAATGTACAGTGCGCCGACACTTCAGGACTTGGCAACCGCCGCCAGAGATTCCATCTCATCGTACCAGATAACTTGAGGACGCGCGCGGTGATAACCCACAAGTATAGGGGATGAATTGTTGCCTCTTTCGATAAGTAAGAGTGTCGAACCCAATGAGGAGCTAAAGGTAGAACAAATATTCCCTCAAGTTCTATCGACCACCGATACAACTCTACGCACGCTTAACATTCGCTTTACCTAGAACAAGTATGAAACTAGAAGTGCTTTGTAGGTGTTGTTGGATAGGTTTGCAAGAATATAAAGAGCATGTAAATAAAAACTAGGGGCTGTTTAGGTAAAGAAGCAATAAAGTTAGTATAGCAAGTGTGGAAAAGTGGTGGTAGGAGTTGCGAAATTGTCCCTAAGCAATTGACTACTTTACCAGACAGATAGCAAGTTTTATGTGGGAGAGGCCACTACTAGCATGTCATCCCTGACTTGGAATTCTATGCACTTATGGTGGAGCTATTAGCAAGCATCCGCAACTACTAACGTTCATTAAGGTAAAACCCAACCATAGCATTAAGATATATTGGTCCCCCTTCAATCCCGTATGCATCAATTTCTATGCTAGGTTGAAGCTTCTGTCACTCTTGCCCTCCAATACATAGTCCTATCAACATACAACTAACCCTATGGTGTGATCCACGTGCGCGCTCATATGATGGGCACCAAAGGACAGCAACATAACCACAAGCAAATTTAACCAATCATAGCAATTCACCAATTACCGATAGGACAACGAAAATCTACTCAGACATCATAGGATGGCAACACATCATTGGATAATAATATGAAGCATAAAGCACCATGTTCAAGTAGAGGGTACAGCGGGTTGCGGGAGAGTGGACCGCTGTAGATAGATGGGGGAAGGTGATGAAGATGTTGGTGAAGATGACGGAGGTGTTGGTGTAGATTGCGGTGACGATGATGGCCCCGACGGCGTTCCGGCGCCACCGGGAGAGAGGGGGAGAGGGCCCCCCTTCTTCTTCTTCTTCCTTGACCTTCTCCCTAGATGGGAGAAGGGTTTCCCCTCTGGTCCTTGGCTTCCATGGCGGCAGAGGGGCGAGAGCCCCTCCGAGATTGGATCTCTCTCTCTGTTTCCTTCTGTTTCTGCGCTCCCTGATTCTGCCCTTTCATCGTTTCTTAAATTCCCGGAGATCGGTAACTCCGATTGGGTTGAAATTTGGATACGATTTTTATTCGGATATTGGCTTTCTTGCGGCGAAAGAAGGGCATCAACTGCCTTACGGGGTGGCCACGAGGGTCAGGGGAGCCCCCCTGCCTCGTGGCCCCCTCGGGCATCGTCTCGCGTTGATTCTTCTTCCCAAAAATCAAATATATTCCAAAAAAAAATCTCCGTCAGTTTTTATCTTGTTTGGACTCCGTTTGATATGGATTTTCTGTGAAACAAAAAACATGCAACAAACAGGAATTGGCACTGGGCACTGGATCAATATGTTAGTCCCAAAAATAGTATAAAAAGTTGCCAAAAGTATATGAAAGTTGTATAATATTGGCATGGAACAATAAAAAATTATAGATACGACGGAGACGTATCCGCATCCCCAAGCTTAATTCCTGCTCGTCCTCAAGTAGGTAAATGATAAAAAAGAGAATTTTTGATGTGGAATGCTACCTAGCATAATCTTGATCATGTAATCTAATCATGGCATGAATATTAAGACACGAGTGATTCAAAGCAATAGTCTATCATTTGACATTAAGACAATAATACTTCAAGCATACCAACCAAGCAATTATGTCTTCTCAAAATAACATAGCCAAAGAAAGCTCATCCCTACAAAATCATATAGTTTGTCCATGCTTCATTTTCGTCACACAAAATGCTCTCATCATGCATAACCCCGATGACAAGCCAGGCAATTGTTTCATACTTTAGTATTCTCAAACTTTTTCAACTTTCACGCAATACATGAGCGCGAGCCATGGACATAGCACTATGGGTGGAATAGAATATGATGATGGAGGTTCTATGGAGAAGATAAAAGAAGGGAGAAAGTCTCACATCAATGCGGCTAATCAACGGGCTATGGAGATGCCCATCAATTGATGTCAATGCGAGGAGTAGGGATTGCCATGCAACGGATGCACTAGAGCTATAAGTGTATGAAAGCTCAAACTGAAACTAAGTGGGTGTGCATCCAACTTGCTTGCTCATGAAGACCTAGGGCATTTGAGGAAGCCCATCGTTGGAATATACAAGCCAAGTTCTATAATGAAAATTCCCACTAGTATATGAAAGTGATAACTCAAGAGACTCTCTATATGAAGAATATGGTGCTACTCTGAAGCACAATTGTGGTAAAAGGATAGTAACATTGTCCCTTCTCTCTTTTCTCTCCTTTTTTTAGGCTTCTTTGGCCTCTCTTTTTTTGGGGGGCTTCTTTGGCCACTTTTATTTTGATAAACTCACATGGGACAATTTTCTAATAATGATGATCATCACACTTTTATTTACTTACAACTCAATATTACAACTCGATATCTAGAACAAAGTATGACTCTATATGAATGCCTCCGATGGTGTACCGGGATGTGCAATGATCTAGCGCAGCAAAGATATCAAAAAATGGACAAGCCATGAAAATATCATGCTAGCTATCTTATGATCATGCAAAGCAATATGACAATGAATGCTCAAGTCATTGATATGATGATGATGGAAGTTGCATGGCAATATATCTCGGAATGGCTATGGAAATGCCATAATAGGTAGGTATGGTGGCTGTTTTGTGAAAGTTATAAGGAGGCTTATGTGTGACAGAGCGTATCATATCATGGGGTTTGGATGCACCGACGAAGTTTGCACCAACTCTCGAGGTGAGAAAGGGAATGTACGGTACCAAAGAGGCTAGCAATGATGGAAGGGTGAGAGTGCGTATACTCCATGGACTCAACATTAGTCATAAAGAACTCACATACTTGTTGAAAAAATCTACAAGTCATCAAAACCAAGCACTACGCGCATGCTCCTAGGGGGATAGATTGGTAGGAAAAGACCATAGCTCGTCCCCGACCACCACTCATAAGGAAGGCAATCAAAGAAACACCTCATGCTTCAAATTTGTCACACAACGGTTACCATACGTGCATGCTACAAGACTTGCAAACCTCAACACAAGTATTTCTCAATTTCACAATTACTCAACTAGCACGACTCTAATATCACCACCTTTATATCGCAAAACTATTGCAAGGAATCAAACATATCATATTCAGTGATCTACAAGTTTTATGTAGGATTTTATGACTAACCATGTGAATGACCAATTCCTGTCATCTCTCTAAATAGATATAAGTGAAGCAAGAGAGTTTAATTCTTTCTACAAAAGATATGCCCACGCTCTAACAAATATAAGTGAAGCAAAAGAGCATTCTATAAATGGCGGTTTTCTATGTGAAGAGAAACAAGCATTCCAAACTTCAAATGATATAAGTGAAGCACATGAAGCATTCTATAAAGCCACACTCAAAAAAATATAAGTGAAGTGCAATGAGCATTCTATAAATCAACCAAGGACTATCTCATACTAGCATGGTGTGATACATCTCCGTCATATCTACTTTTCCAAACACTTTTGCCCTTGTTTTGGACTCTAACTTGCATGATTTGAATGGAACTAACCCGGTCTGACGCTGTTTTCAGCAGAATTGCCATGGTGTTATTTATGTGCAGAAACAAAAGTTCTCGGAATGAGCTGAAACTCCACGGAACTTATTTTTGGAAAATATTAAAAATATTGGCGAAAGAATCAAGGCCAGGGGGCCCACCACCTGTCCACGAGGGTGGGGGGCGCGCCTGCCCCCCTGGGCGCGCCCCCTGCCTCGTGGGCCCCCTGTTGCTCCACCGACCTCAACTCCAACTCCATATATTCGTGTCCGGGGAGAAAAAAATCAGAGAGAAGGATTCATCACGTTTTACGATACGAAGCCGCCGCCAAGCCCTAAAACCTCTCGGGAGGGCTGATCTGGAGTCTGTTCGGGGCTCCGGAGAGGGGAATCCGTCGCCATCGTCATCATCAACCAATTTCATGATGCTCACCGCCGTGCGTGAGTAATTCCATCGTAGGCTTGCTGGACGGTGATGGGTTGGAGGAGATTTATCATGTAATCGAGTTAGTTTTGTTAGGGTTTGATCCCTAGTATCCACTATGTTCTGAGATTGATGTTGCTATGACTTTGCTATGCTTAATGCTTGTCACTAGGGCCCGAGTGCCATGATTTCAGATCTGAACCTATTATGTTTTCATGAATATATGTGAGTTCTTGATCCTATCTTGCAAGTCTATAGTCACCTACTATGTGTTATGATCCGGCAACCCCGAAGTGACAATAATCGGGACCACTCCCGGTGATGACCTTAGTTTGAGGAGTTCATGTATTCACTATGTGTCAATGCTTTGGTCCGGTACTCTATTAAAAGGAGGCCTTAATATCCCTTAGTTTCCGCTAGGACCCCGCTGCCACGGGAGGGTAGGACAAAAGATGTCATGCAAGTTCTTTTCCATAAGCACGTATGACTATATTCGGAATACATGCCTACATTACATTGATGAATTGGAGCTAGTTCCGTGTCACCCTATGTTATGACTGTTACATAATGAACCGCATCCGGCATAATTCTCCATCACCGATCCAATGCCTATGAGCTTTTCACATATTGTTTTCCGCCTATTTACTTTTCCGTTGCTACTGTTACAATCACTACAAAACCCAAAAATATTACTTTTGCTACCGTTACCGTTACTTCCATATTACTTTGCTACTAAATACTTTGTTGCAGATATTAAGTTATCCAGGTGTGGTTGAATTACAACTCAACTGCTAATACTTGAGAATATTCTTTGGCTCCCCTTGTGTCGAATCAATAAATTTTGGTTGAATACTCTACCCTTGAAAACTGTTTCGATCCCCTATACTTGTGGGTTATCAAGACTATTTTCTGGCGCCGTTGCCGGGGAGCATAGCTCTATTCTTTGAGTCACTTGGGATTTATATATGCTGGTCACTATGAAGAACTTGAAAGACGCAAAAACAACAATTTATCCCTCAACTACGAGGGGAGGTAAGGAACTGCCATCTACCTCTGCACTTGATTCACCTTCTGTTTTGAGTAAGCTTGCGACACCTAAACCTGCTTCTGCTATTAATTCTGATATATCGCATGTTATTGATGATGCCACTTCTGCTATGCATGATACTTATGATGAAACTACTTCTATGCTTGATACTACTATGCCACTTGGTGAATTTCTTGATGAACAACTTGCTAGGGCTAGAGAGAATGAAACTATTGAAACTGATAATATTGATGATAGTGATGATGAAGACTCTCCCCCTAATAAATATGAATTGCCTGTTGTGCCTGAGGGCTATGTTATGGATGAAGAAGCTGCTAGAGCTATTTTTGCTTGCAATGATAGATATGATCTTAAGAAGTTATTATCTAAATGGAAGCAGCAATCTCTTAATGCTAGAATGAAACCTGACCCTGCTTTTGCTACTTCACCTATCTGTGTTACTGATAAGGATTATGAATTCTCTGTTGATCCTGAGATAATTACTTTGGTTGAATCCGATCATTTTTATGGCTATGAATCTGAAACTGTTGTGGCACATCTTACTAAACTAAATGATATAGCCACCCTGTTCACTAATGATGAGAGAACTCGCTACTTTTATATCCTTAAAATATTTCCGTTCTCATTAAAGGGTGATGCTAAGATATGGTTTAATTCTCTTGATCCTGGTTGTGTGCGTAGTCCCCAGGATATGATTTATTACTTCTCTGCTAAATATTTCCCTGCTCATAAGAAACAAGCTGCTTTAAGGGAAATATATAATTTTGTGAAAATTGAAGAAGAGAGTCTCCCACAAGCTTGGGGGAGGCTTCTCCAATTACTTAATGCTTTGCCTGATCATCCTCTCAAGAAAAATGAAATACTTGATATCTTTTATAATGGACTAACCGATGCTTCCAGAGATTACCTAGATAGTTGTGTTGGTTCTGTTTTCAGGGAAAGAACACCGGATGAAGCTGAAATTCTATTGAATAATATGTTGACAAATGAAAATAATTGGACACTTCCTGAGCCAACTCCTAAGCCTATTCCTAAGCCAACTCCGAAGAAAAGAGGTGTTCTATTTCTCAGTCCTGAAGATATGCAAGAGGCAAAGAAATCTATGTAAGAAAAAGGTATTAAAGCTGAAGATATTAAGAATTTACCTCCTATTGAAGAAATACATGGTCTTAATTTACCGCCTGTTGAAGAAATATATGATCTTAATCCCTCACCTACTGAAGAAACTCATGGTCTTGATAACCCGACACAGGTAGTAAAGGTAAATTCTCTCTATAGATATGATAAAGCTGAAATCCCTCCTACTAAGTTTGCCAGCCAATGTTTGGATGAGTTTGATAACTTCATGGTTAAGCAAGAAGATTTTAATGCTTATTTTGGTAGACACTTAAAACAAAATGCTTATATGATTGAACACTTGGGTGATTATATGTCTAGAGTTAAAGATGAACTTAAACTCATTAGTAAACATGCTTCTATGGTTACCACTCAAGTAGAACAAGTACTTAAAGCTCATAATGATTTGCTCAATAAATTGAATAGTAAGAATAATGACTATGCTGTTAGAGTGGCTACTAGAACTGGTAAAATGACTCAGGAACCTTTGTATCCTGAAGGCCACCCTAAGAGAATTGAGCAAGATCCTCAGAGAAATAATATAGATGCACCTAGTCCTTCTAAAAGGAAGAAAAAAGAAAAATGATAGGACTTTGCATGCTTCTAGTGAACCTTTTGTAGACACCTGAGAATCCCAATGGTATTTCTATTTCTAATGCTGAAACACAATCTGGTAATGAACATGAAACTAGTGATAATGTTAATGATGATGTTCATGTTGATGCTCAACCTAGCAATGATAATGATGTAGAAATTGAACCTGCTGTTGATCTTGATAACCCACAATCAAAGAATCAATGTTATGATAAGAGAGACTTTGTTGCTAGGAATCATGGTAAAGAAAGAGAACCATGGGTTCAGAAACCCATGCCTTTTCCTCCGAAACCATCCAAGAAAAAGGATGATGAGGATTTTGAGCGCTTTGCTGAAATGATTAGACCTATCTTTTTGCGTATGCGATTAACTGATATGCTCAAAGTGAATCCTTATGCTAAGTACATGAAAGATATTGTTACAAATAAAAGAAAGATACCGGAAGCTGAAATTTCCACCATGCTTGCTAATTATACTTTTAAGGGTGGAATACCTAAGAAACTAGGAGATCCAGGAGTACCAACTATACCATGCTCCATTAAAAGAAACTATGTTAAAACTGCTTTATGTGATCTTGGAGCCGTTGTTAGTGTTATGCCTCTCTCTTTATATCATAGACTTGATTTGAATAAGTTGACACCCACTGAAATATCTTTGCAAATGGCTGATAAATCAACTGCTATACCTGTTGGTATTTGTGAGGATGTGCCTGTTGTGGTTGCGAACGTTACTATTTTAACGGACTTTGTTATCCTTGATATTCCCGAGGACGATAGTATGTCTATTATTCTTGGAAGACCCTTTTTGAATACTGCAGGGGCTGTTATTGATTGCAACAAGGGCAATGTCACTTTTCATGTTAATGGTAATGAGCATACGGTACACTTTCCGAGGAAACAACCTCAAGTCCACAGTATCAATTCTATTGGAAAAATTCCATTGATTATTTTTGGAGGTTTTGAATTTCCTCTTCCTACTATCAAGAAGAAATATGATATTCTTATTATTGGGGATGTGCATATCCCCGTTGAGGTAACTTAGTGTTATTCGAAATTTCTTCGGTTCCATGTTATTCGGAATGAGTTTGTTAACAAGACTTGATCAACCTTGTTAGTGGATTTCTTTTGATGAGCATGAGATGGATGAAACTAGAAGCACAACCTTCTGTACCCTCTCTCTACTTTCTGTTATTTAGTTGAAATAAAGTAAAAAATAGTATTTTTTTTGTCAGTTTTCTGAATTTTCCGTGCAATAAAAAAATACCCTGAAAATAAAAGTTCTCCAAATGCCCTGAAATTGAAATATTTTTTTCTGGAATATTTGAGAATATCTGGCACTGAGAACACAGCAGGGGGAGCAAGCACTTGGCCACGAGGGTCCAGGGTGCGCCCACCCCTACAGGGCGCGCCCCCTGCCTCGTGGGCCCACGGTGGCTCCCCTCCACTTATTCCTGCACGCACACACTTCTTCTTCCTCCCAAAAAAATCACCATCCAGCTCAAGCACGAGTTCTAGCTCATTTTGCTGCGATTTTCAACCTGCTTGCTCAAAGCACCTCTCACAAAATTGCTTGGGGGGATTGTTCCTTGGTATGTGACTCCTCCATTGGTCCAATTAGTTTTTGTTCTAGTGCTTTATTCATTGAAAATTTGTGCTGCCTAGGTGACCATGTTCTTGTGCTTGCATGTCAAATTTATATGGTTCCAAGTAGTTCTAATGCATGATATAGGCTCTAGGCACTTGTAGGAGTAGTTGCTATCAATTTTGTTGAGCTTGGTTCACTTTTATTTGAAGTTACTAAAAATTTCAGAATTTTTCAGAAAATAATGAAGAGATTTTTGAGGGTCTCATCGAGCCGAAGCTCAAAGGAAAAGTAAAGTGAGGAAGCAGAGAGGCCCAAATATAATCTGCCTCGCACGGCGGAGGTTCGGCCGTGTGAATGGCCTTCCAATGATTTCCTGAGAGCAGCCGGGATTTATGATGATTTTTATGAATTGGCTGAGAATGCAGGCCTCATCGACTTCCTCCGCGACCAACGCGAACAGTATCTCTTACTCACCAATACTTTTGTGCAAAACTTCTACTATTATCCTAAGGAATCGCCTCCTTCAGTAGAGTTTCATTTATCTGATGTGGTTAAAAGGATGTCACTAGATGAATTTTGCAGGGTTTGCAAAATACCTTTCGAGGGTAGTTTAGAGGAACCACATCGTAAAGATGTGGACGGGTTTATTGACACTATTACTGTAGGGGAAACTGGGAAGGTTTCCGATGCAAGAATCACTAGCATACATTTTCCTGTTTTACGCTACTTTGCAATATTTGCTAGTCGTTGCTTAATTGGTCGCGGAAACTGTGGAAACCTTAGTGTTCCTGATATTATTATTTTGTTTCATGGTTTATTCGGTGACGACTCTGTTAGTATGGGCGGTATTATTGCCAAACGGTTAAGTCTAAACCGTACAAAGGTCCCCATCTTTGGAGGTGTTTATGCTTCACGCCTTGCTACATATTATAACATACCTATTAGGCACTATGAAAAAGAAGAAAAATTGCTGCCTACTGTTTATTTAGATTATAAGAGTATGGTAGCGCATGATTTTATTGTTAAGAATAGGGAAAGGGCGCTTAAATATAAATTGTTCTTTGATAAACATCACCCTGAGACTATTACCTTGCCTGCTCCTTCCTTGTTTGATTTATCTGCAGGCCAGTATCTCGTTTCGCCGGCGGCCATTCACGCCTACCGGAACCCTACATCAGCCACAGAGCCAGAGCCAGAACCACAATTTGATCCTCGATGACAGTCTAATTACCAGTGGGATCCGGAGATGATTGCCAACCAGTGGCAATCAGAGTCCTCCTATTCGCAGTACGACCCCAACTACAACTATGGATGTCCGCCAGGCCATCCGTGGCAATAAACCAACTTAGGCCAAAAGCTTAAGCTTGGGGGAGTACGTATTTCTCACCGACATTACATTCATGTTCACACACTCATTGCTAGATGTCGGTGCTCATACTTTTTCACTGTAATATCCATGCTAGTTTATTTTCTTTTTCTCGCTTTCTTCTTGTGTGTTTGATAAACCTTAAGAAAAACAAAAAAAATTAGTTGTAGCGTTTAGCTAGTTTACTTTCTTGCTTGTAGTAGTAGTAATTAAAAAGAAAACCCAAAATATTTCCCATTCTTCTTTTGCTTGTTGGGAGCTTTCCCGTGTAAATAGTTTTATTTCTTTTCTTTTCTTTGGGGGTCGATAGGAGAAGACCACAATTAAATTGTTGAAGTGGCTCTATTATGCAGTATTGTTGATTTAACCGAGAGCCCATGTTGCCTTGTCTTCTCCTGTTTATTGAATGCTCGCAGATTCCAGCTTAGTCCAATGCACGTGCACTGTTATTATTATTCAGATTGTTCGGTCGTGCAAGTGAAAGGCAATTATGACGATATATGATGGATTGATTGAGATAAGAGAAGCTGGTATGAACTCGACCTCTCTTGTTTTTGTAAATATGATTAGTTCATCGTTCCTGATTCAGCCTATTATGAATAAACATGTTTGCAATGACAATTAGAGATCATAGTTGCTCGTGCCATGCTTGATTAGCTATGAGTTATAATGGTTTACCTTGCGTGCGAACATGCTATTAAAATGGTTGTGATGTGGTATAGTGGGGTGGTATCCTCCTTTGAATGATTTAAGTGACTCGACTTGGCACATGTTCACACATGTAGTTGAAACAAATCAACACAGCCTTCACGATATTTATGTTCATGGTGGATTATATCCTACTCATGCTTGTACTCAATGTTTATTAATTTTAATGCATGTTCATGACTGTTGTTGCTCTCTAGTTGGTCGCTTCCCAGTCTTTTTCTAGCCTTCACTTGTACTAAGCGGGAATACTGCTTGTGCATCCAATCGCTTAAACCCCAAAGTTATGCCATATGAGTCCACTATACCTTCCTATATGCGGTATCTACCTGCCGTTCCAAGTAAATTTGTATGTGCCAAACTCGGGGAGAAAAAAATCAGAGAGAAGGATTCATCGCGTTTTACGATACGGAGCCGCCACCAAGCCCTAAAACCTCTCGGGAGGGCTGATCTGGAGTCCGTTCGGGGCTCCGGAGAGGGGAATCCGTCGCCATCGTCATCATCAACCAATTTCATGATGCTCACCGCCGTGCGTGAGTAATTCCATCGTAGGCTTGCTGGACGGTGATGGGTTGGAGGAGATTTATCATGTAATCGAGTTAGTTTTGTTAGGGTTTGATCCCTAGTATCCACTATGTTCTGAGATTGATGTTGCTATGACTTTGCTATGCTTAATGCTTGTCACCAGGGCCCGAGTGCCATGATTTCAGATCTGAACCTATTATGTTTTCATGAATATATGTGAGTTCTTGATCCTATCTTGCAAGTCTATAGTCACCTATTATGTGTTATGATCCGGCAACCCCGAAGTGACAATAATCGGGACCACTCCTGGTGATGACCGTAGTTTGAGGAGTTCATGTATTCACTATGTGTTAATGCTTTGGCCCGGTACTCTATTAAAAGGAGGCCTTAATACTAAGGAAGTGAGCAGAGGGCAATCGCATATATGATGTGTCAACTAAGGAGATGGCATTCAATATTGTGTATATGATGTAAAAACTAAGCATTGCAATACAACATATGCATTATATGAGTAATATAACCCTGCCAAGTTTGAGCATACACCTCAGGGGGATAATAGGACTGGTCATCTGCCTCTGAATCCTCCTCTGAAGAGCTATCTGTAACCAGCAAGATATCTGCTTCAGCAGGTAGCATTGTCTGCTCTGAAGACCTTGTTTTCACTCCAGATTTCTCCATCACCAATTCAAATGGCTGATGCACAGGAAGAGCAGTTGAATATAAAAATATTGTCGACAAAAGCAATGAGAAATACAAAAAAAGGACGGCATGATATAATTCACATATATGACGCTTGCCTAAACAACATGGCATTGCATAATTCACATACATAATGCCTTGCAACAAGATAACATTGCATAATTCACATATATAATGTCTTGCAACAAGATGGCATTGCATAATTCACATATATGGTAATTAGACACTAAACAGGTGGCATTCACACAAAGCATGTCTAAACTAAGCAAATGACATAGCAATGCAAGATACCATACGCACGATATGAGCAACATAACCCTGCCAAGTTAGGGCATGGACCTGGGGGGAGGGAATATGACTGGTATCTGTCTCTGAATCCTCCTGTGAGGAGCTATCGGTAACCAGCAAGACATGGGCTTCGTCAGAGAGCATTGTCTGCTCTGAAGACCTTGTTTCCACTCCAGATTTTTCCATGACCGTGCCGAATGGCTGATGCACAGGAAGAGTAATTGAATGTACTAAAATTGTTGACAAATTTAACACATAATAAAAAAATGATGGCATGATATAATTCACATATAAGATGACTAGCTAACCAGGGTGGCATTACAAAATTCACATATATGATGCTTGGCTAGACAAGATGGCATTGCGTGATTCACATATACGATAAAGAAACTAAACAGATGGCATTGACACAAAGCATGTCTAAACTAAGCAGATGACATCTTTAATGTATACAGTAAGCAATGCAAGGCACCATATGCATGATATTACCAACATCAGCATGCCAAGTTGGAGCGAAGACCTCATGGGGTAAATAGGAGTGGTCTTCTCCTTCTGAATCCCCCTCAGAACAGTTATCTTCCTCTTGATTACGATCCGAAATGGGTGGAGGGGGGGGGGGCTGCCTTTGCGCCCACCATGGAACGACGTCTGCATGAAATTTTATTGCCACGCAAGGCTCGTCTCTTTTGCTCTACATGATCAGTTCCATTGTGTACAATAACTGGCATGCATAGGAATAAAACATAGTGAGATTATGTAAGGAGTGCATGCACAAATCCAGAGTGATGGTAGCAAACTGTGGATAGACCCAAAACCAATGATAGCAGGCAGATAATAGCTTTAGTTAAAAAATACAGATAATGGCTCCTTTAATGTTTGTTTGCACCCAACATGAAACTCATAGTAGACACCGGAGATTAACCAGATAGTAGACAGATAGTACTGATTGCTGCCCCAATATGTACCCCACAACCATTTAGAAACTCAAGTTTCAGCATTAGTTTGGACCTGACTCGGAGTCTAATAGGTGAACACGACGATAATGTAGCATGTCATCATATTAAGCGACGCATAACGTAAGCAGACACGGAAGAGTGCGACCTCTCTTGCGGACCCGTGTAGTCCTCAAGGTCATCTGCTCAGTTGATGATGGTAATGCAGTTGCCATGGCTGCCGGCGGCGGGGAAGAAGATCTGAGGCGGCGAAAGACAGTCTGGAGAGCGGATCCCTGCTGTGGTGAACCCTTCCGTCGTTGGAGCAGCTGAGCTGGGGTGGAACACAGCGCCGCAGGAGCAGGACAAACCACACAAGGTTTTGTTTGACACATATCTGTAACAGAAGTAATTGAGTAAGGGCTTGTTTGAATTTGAGGATTCTAACAATGCAGGGATAGGAAATAGACAGGAATAGGATAGGAATGCACGTGCAAAACAGAGAATTTAAAAACACATGATTTCTGCCAATCTGGGTGTTTGATTCACAACAATTGGAAGATCACAGGATGCAAAAAAGCATGGTGAGATTAAGTCAAACCACAAGAAAATGTACGGTTATAATTCTATTATGCTACTATCTCTTAGTCTTGTGCTTGATGAATATGAATATAAAAAGGAGGAGAAGTGGAAATTAGAATTCCTACGGTTTTTCTTTCAAGGAGACACTAAAGGAACAAATCCTACAGTTTTCCTTTGCTCCATTCCTTTGCACAAAATTCATGAAAAGTAGTACCATAGGAAACTTTCCAATTCCGATGTTTTTCATTCACTTTTCCTTTCAAGCACTGGCGATTCTAGTAGGCAGGCTTGAGTAAGGAAAATCCTACACTAATTTTTTTTGTGCTACTTCTATTACTTTGGACCCAGGCCACTGCCATACTAGCTCAACTCCCAGGCCCATCGACAAATGCACAGCTCAAACGCGCAGAGATAAATAATGATGGCGTTCAAGAGAGTCCATCACGGATAGCTAAGTTGCCTGGTACCTCACTGCTTGTCATATAGTAGGATAAATTATCGTATTTCCCGTTACTACGAGTGCTCAGTGGACAATATATATAACATGTAGAGTAAAAAAGAGATGCAACAAGTGTACAACCTCTTTGGCGAAGCCATGTCGATCTCAGCGTGATTGGGTTGGCCGGTGAGGATGCTCCGGCTGACTTGGCTGTCGGAGGAGGGGAAGAAGATCTTAGGCGTCTGGAGATGGAGCCCGAGGTACTGCTCCGCTGTGATGGAGGGTTTCGTCGTTGGAGCAGCTCCGGTGAGTTGTACGACGCCGAGGCTGAAGCAGGACAAGAGAGACAACGAACAATGTTAACCTGAGTGGAATTCTAATAACATCTCCAATACATGACATAAAATACATAACCACAAAGTGCTAGATGTAAAATACATCAGCCGCTCATCTCTGAACTTAATTGTCGAAACTGAATTTAACTGTCGAAACTGAACTTAACTGTCGAAACTGAACTTAACTGTCGAAACTGAATTTTGCTGTCAAAACTGAATTTTGCTATCGAAACTGAACGCACTAGCAAGGTGAGGCTACACGTCGGTCGACTGACTTTTTCATCTCTGGTCAGTCGATTTTGTAGCCGTTGGATACGAAATCAAGGGCCCGTGGTTCATCTTCAACCTCCACTCCCCTGAGCCGCCAGCCACCACCGGCCAAACAGCAGCCCCCCGCCGCCCGCGGCCGGCGGTGCGCCGCCCCGCCCGCCCCGAAAACACTCCCCACCACCGATCCGCCGCCGCCCCGGCCATCCCTCTAGGCCCCCCCGTGCCGAGTTTTTTCTCCGGCGATCCCCACGCCACCGCCCCGCCAACGCCCCGCCACCGCCGACGACCACCGCCCCCATCCTAAACCCTAAGATAGATAGTGGGGTACCTCTCCGGCGAGCCCCCCTCCCCGCTGCAACTGGTTCTTCCTTCACCCCGGCGAGCCCCCCACCCCCTGAAAATCGACTGACCCAAAAGTCGATTCAGTCGACTGAAGTGTAGCTAAATCGGAGCAGCATCGCAAGCAAGAGCAAGAGCGAGAGCAGCAGCGCGAGCAAGAGCAATAGCAAGAGCAGACCAGGCAGGGGACCGAGAGCAAGAGCAGAGCAGCAGCGCGAGCGAGAGCTAAAGCAGCAGCAGCTCCTACTGATGTGGACGTCGCTGCCGAGGGAGCGACGCCGTGGAGGAAGTGGCCGGCGACGCCACCGTGGATGGAGCCGCGCCGTGTCGGCTCAGGACCGAGCACCGGCAGCACCGTGAGATCGAATCAAGAAGAAAATGCGGCGATTAGTGTACAACCTCTTTGGTGGCGCCGATTAGGCCGCAGCTTCATCCGAGGAAACGGTGATGATGATGCTCTTCCGGTGGTGCAGGTGAAGACGGTGGTGTGGGAATGGAGGTGGTGCGAAAGACGAGGGGAATGTCGGGGCAGCTCCTTGGAGGTGGAGGAAGGGGTGGCTGAACCGGCGGGACGATGAGATCAACGACGGATCCTCATCCGGTACGGTGGATGAGGGACGTCGAGGTGTTGCTATGGACAACGTCGTCGGGGAAGAGGCTCTGGCTGGGTGGCGGACGGAGCAGGGTGTGGGGTTTCGTCGCGGGTTTTCGCGGCCTCGGTGTACGAATGGGTGGGCGGATGGGATGGCAGTGGGGAACCATGGCTTAGAGACGCGCTTGTCCGAAATGTGGGGTAAGTTATGAAAGTACCCCCACCGATTTGAGGCGGTTCTTTCGGTTTAGGGGTACCACAGGCATTTCACGTGTCGGGATTTCACAGGAGGTGGGAGTTTCACGCGCGTTGTAATTTCGGAATAGCAAGGCGCGGGTTGAGATGGAGGGAGTTGTCGGAGCACAACGAGACAAAGATATATCTTAAATATTTCGGGCTAACAAGGCGCGGGTTGAAGAGGCGGGAGTTTTGCAGCACGATAGACAGAGACGCTAGATTGAATTTTCGGCATAACAAGGCGCGGCTTGAAATTTCGGAAGAACAAGCTTAACGTGTACCAAAAAAAGACAATTTGCACCTCAACACGCACAACACACACACAAACACCATTTAGACTAGAGTAAGGTACACGTGCATTGCACGCATGAGATTTGGCAACCAAATTATGAATAAATACCACATTATAGCATGCAAGCTTTGAGTCATATATGCATGATGTAGATGTTCGTTTAATTCTTATAGTTCATTTCATTCAAAATCATCTAGTTTTTATAAGAAAGCTAATCTATTTTAAGATTCATGGAATTGTGCGTCGTAAGACATAAAGTAAAAACAAATAATGGCAAATCACGTAGAAAAACATTTGGGCAATTCTGATACGGAAGATCTAGAACAAATAAGAAGTGCTTGTGTTTTGATGTTTGTGTATTATGCTTAAGTTCAACCATGGAGTCTTCTAGATTATACATGTGGCGAAATCTGGTGGAATCTAGATGATATCCAACGGCCAATAGTGCTCAAATTTGCCATCTTTGGACCATCGGATTCGCCTCATCCAACGACCATCTTTCAAAGTTAAAGTAACCCGCACACAATAAAAAAAATATAAAATATAAAATATATATAGGGGTATAGATATAGATATGTGATGCGAAAGCCGCCCATCATCTCCAATTAGAATAGTGTGTCCATGCACAGATGCGACGTGGCCAAATGATGTCTGCCATCGGTATCGCAAATTCAAATCAGTCTGACCTTGTTCAATGTGTATACATTACAACATGCTCGTTACCAAACCACACCGCGCAGATCTCCGTTATATTCATGCATGCATGGGTTTCAAACATCAGGATCTCTTATTCAAATATTTGAATTCAACTTTACATTGATTATGACCTCACCTATTCTTTTACACCCACACAGTAGTCTTCTCTTTATAATTGTACCACTAACTTTCTCTCGTGCATGCATGCACACACACTACCAGTCGGCATTATCCATCGCACGCATGCAATCTTTTTCTTCAGGTCGGTCTCCCATGAAGGCACACACCCACACACATCCTCCTCTCCATCATATTGGGCATTCTTTATCTCTCACGCGTGCATGCGCAACGATCGATGTTCCTCTATGTATCTGTGTATATAGCTAGGTCTTTCATAGTTTTCCACACAAACCGATCAATCGATATATCCAGTGAGGTCTCACCCTCTTTCCCACGTCCACATCGATCAATCTATACCTCTCTATATAGGATTAACATATATAGCTAATACACCCACATTAATTATATATCCAACGTCCCCCTCTCATCATCCATGCCTTCCGCTTCATCTCTCAGACGCGTGCACAATGCCGAAGACAGGGGGCAGTAAGGGCCCTGCCCCCTCCCCCCTAACATCACTATATATCGAGGCTAATATGAATGTGATCATTAGACAATTGCTGCTAAAAATGGTTTAAGTTCATGAATTGACCCTCCTCGTAAAGGATTAGCAATGCTTGGCCCCCTAGCTCATTTATTTTTCATGGCTCCGCCACTGCGCGCAACAGCGCACGTGTTCGCCCCCTCTCTCTAAATATCGATCTCGCACTTGTGCATTCCTTCATAGTCTCCCTCCACTCGGCCCCTCGCACCATCTTCTAGCCCCCCACCGGATTTTGCCACATGTACAATCTAGCAGACTCCATGGTTGAACTTAAGCATAATGCACAAACCTCAAAACAACAGTGGTTCTCTTTTGTTCTAGAATCTTCCGTATCATAACTGCCCAAACTTTTTTTCTAGTTGAATTGCCATTATTTGTTTTTACTTTATGCTTTACAATGCACAATTCCATGAATCATAAAATAGATTAAGGGCTTCTTTGATTCAAAGGATTCTCAAAGGAATTTTGGAGCATTCTAATCATTAAGAATTTTTCCTATCTTGGTTGTTTGATTCGTAGGATTGTAAACCATAGGAATTTTTCCATATGATTCATTTGCACTAGATTTCATAGGAAACATCCCATCCACTCAAACCTCTTTGAAAGAATTCTGCGTTTTTTCTATGCACAATCAAACACTCATACAATCCTGTAGGATTCAAGACGACATTCCACTATAATCCCATGTTTTTCCTATTCCCGCGTTCTTAGCTTTTTTTATAAAAACTAATTGATTTTGAATGAGATGAACTATAAGAATTAAACGAAGGGCTACATCAGGCATATATGACTCAGAGCTTACATGCTATAGTGTGGTATTTATTCATAATTTGGTTGCAAAATCTGATGCGTGCAATGCACGTGTACCTTACTAGTACTTCGAGTATGTGCAAAACACGTAAATTAGAATACCAATGGCACACTACACAGTCTCTCTCTTACAGTTCATGAAGCCACGTGGTACATGTGGAGGCGTTGTCGCGGCCTCCTTGCGTGGATTGATCACAGTGACGTGCTGCTGGTTCCAGAAGAATGTACTCGTCCTCCCTGAGCCATACTGGCGGTACATGCACGAAGCAAAGATGTGCACGCACGCCACGCACGCACTCATTCCCTCGCACGCACACGCGGGTACACGGGCGGACGCAATTTTGTACCAAGATCTACCTCATGTGATAATTTGACGCGTGTAAAGTCGTTCACTTCATTGATGGTCAATTAATACAGCGCATGCAAATTGAGTGGACGTGAGGGCGGAAGAAAGACATTATTACTCCACTGCGCGCATGCGAGTAGTTAAATCATGGGTTGCTAGTAGTACTTCCATTGGTCTCCTTCGTATTTTGTGCCAATTTTTGACAGTAACATAATATTTACGCATTTGAGCAGTGTAGTACTTGAAATTTATGTTCCGCTAAATTCATCGGGAGCCGTTTCGGGCCTCGAAACCAAAACCATCAATTAATCATTACTTTGTTCCCATCACATTCGAAAGCCTTCTCACACCTACTAGTACGTACCAAACCTGAACGTGTTCCCACTATGCAGGTATTAGTACTAGTGCTAGTACTTAGGTTATAAAAAGGGGAACTACCTAACCGAAAATTACTCTACCTTTCCTCCTCATAAGTGCTTCTTCTTCGTCCGTCGTTGCCATGGCCGGTGAGCGGAGCTCTAGGTCGAGAACTACTCGTAACAAGGAAGCGGCAACTAAGGCTGCGGAAAAAAGAGAGGGCTCGCCGCCACACAGAGACCTCGAAAGATCTCTGACGGGCAGGCGATGGCTCCCAGGAGCACCCTAGCTGCGGAGGCGAACATGCCGAGCCGGCGGAGCTAGAGTCGTTATCCCTCAACGGCATGCCCGATCAGCTCAATAAGCAGAAGGAGTTCATCCAAGGCTTGATGGAGTTGCTGAAGGAGAGCCTCGACGACATGCCCGCTGAGCTGAATCAGCAGGGGGAGTTGACCGCCGGCTTGGTGATGCTGCTGAAGAAGAGCATTGCCTCGGAGAAGAAGGCGACCGGCAAAATCCTGTGACTTCAGGAGGACAAGGCAAAGCTCTGCTACGAGATCGACCTGTTGAAGGAGAAGAACGCCGGCTGGAAGAAGCTGCATGAGAATAGTAGTTCCTCGATGAAGATGCTGCAGGCCCTCGTCATGGAACAGAAGGAGGAGTTGGCGAAGCTCCGCATCGAGCATCCGACTGCTGTCAAGGTACATAATGCGTCCGTGGAACAGATGATGAAGGCTCGCGTTGAGAAATCCCGCGTCATGGACATAATGAAGAAGATGGCGGAGGAGACGCGCAAGGAGATGGAGGTCGTGGAGGCGATGAAGAAGCAGTTACGACTCCGCGGCTAATTAGATCATTTGGGGTGACAATCTTCCTTCTTCTTTTGCTCATGTGTTTCATCTTTTGCTTCGGGTGTTTCGCCGCACGTGTCACGTTCTCTGCGAGGCATGAATAGAACAATGGTTTTTTTGAGGGAATGAATAGAACAATGCTAACAATGAGATGACTAGCAAATTAGATCATTTTTATCGCCATATGGCACTGGGCTGCCGTGTTTCGTGCTCCTCCGTCGCAGTACTACTCCAGTGGAAAACTTGAGTATACCGCACGGTTCTTTGCTCCTCCTCGATCAGGTCGTCGGCGCATTTATACGAGCAGTCGAATCACAAGGCCCCGCCTTCCAGCAGTAATGAGCCGTCAAATCACAAAGGCCCTCGCCTCTCGTGAAACCGACCAAGCTAGACTGCCCCGCCCTCTAGCCTTTAAAAAAATGTATACTTTTGTACAGCAGTAGTATCGATGGATTGCGCCATGGAGCAAAACTTGAAAAAAAGGTGGTACATATAGAGAGCGCTCGTTGCCAAATTATGCATATAGTACTATTAAAAAGGCTAGTCACAATAATGGTGTCCAACACAACCCACCCCTCAAATAAAACTAAGAGGGTGCTTGGATACGTTTTAGTCCCATGACTAAAAGTAGTGGGACTAAAACATGCTAGCCTCACCCATGCTTGGATCCAAATACTAAAAAGGCTAAAATCAAGTTAATGAGCATTTATTATCCTGCAAACCCTCCAATCCAGAACTCGCATGTGTTAAATGAGAGGAGTTAAATGCGTAGAGAGAGGACTAATCCACATTTTAGTAGGGGTACCCCTGACTAAAAAAATTTAGTCTCAAGACTAGTTTTAGCCCCTCTTTAGTCAGGGGTGCTTGGAACTTTAGCCTCTTAAAGAGACTATTTTTAGTCAGACTAAAATAAGTCCCTTGGATCCAAGCACCCTCTAAGCATCCTGGAATTCTTTGACAAAACTAAGCACCCTAAAATTCTTTGACAACTAAACTGCTGGCTATATGATGTTGGCCATATATATTGTACGTATATAATGTGAAGAAACGAGTGGTAGTACTATACCAACTAAAAGATGAAATGTAAGAAATACTAGTATGTACGTACTGAAGAGTTAAAGTAACGAGAAGAAACATAACATAGTTCTGCTGGGGGCTCAGCACAACACACCCCTCAAATTAAATTAAGCACACCTGAAATTAAACTTTGCAACTATTCCGGTAGACACCGCATTAGAACCACCATGAGCAACGACACTGCCACCTTACTCAGAGTCCTCGTCCACATCCTCGACTTCGTCCTTGTCCCTCTTCCTCTTGGCCGATACTTCTTTGCTTGAACCGCACACTTGGCTGTTGCTCTTCATCCAACCCTTGTAGATATTGAAGCAAAGGTAGCCATCCATTGCAGCGTAGTGGATGTGGTCTATATCTAGTACATTCCGCTGCCATGCATGACGATGAAACGTGTATGGAGGTTTCTCCAGTTTACTGTACGAAGGATGAACCATGGCTCCTGCCAGGGTCAGCATTGAAGGCTGACGAGAGGACACCAGCCGATTCTTCTGGAGGTCGAAGGTGTTGCCTGCAACGAGGCCTATCCGACGCAGGACTTCTTTGTCGTTACCAAAGTCTACAGTAACAAATTTGACTAGGTTGCTCTCGAGGAAGTCCTTAAAATCCTGGCACTCAACATCGGCATGACATATGTGGTAGACCAAGCATAAGTCATGCACGCAAACCTGGATCGCGGCGAGCTTCTTCCTCTCTTCGTCCTTTAGATCCTTCTCTCGTCCCAGGACTGTGGTGTACTCAACATCTAGCCCAGCGACCCACTAATCATCTGAGTCTTCGAACATGCGTCTGAAGAGAGAAAGGCATCCTTTCACCGTCGCGGAAGAACGGGTGTAGATGACGTCGAACTCATCGCCGGTGATGGTTCTAACCTTGTACTCACCGTCGATCGTGGAGATTTGGAACGCCATGGATTTGGGAGGAGGGTTAGGATTAGTGGAACTGCCGTAATGTGAATGGACGGGACGACTAGGAGCGAACCGCCATAGTATTGAAGGACGTGCCGGGACGAGTAGGAGCGAACTGCCAGCGTGCGAACGGCAGGGTAGTGGCTTTCCATTCTCCCATGATACGGTCTTCCGAGAGCCCTTGGATCTGAGATCAAACAGTTGCATGGCGTGATTCTAGACCTATGGGTGAATATCCTATCCTGGAGGGTTATTCTGCAAATTTTCAGCAACTTAGCATGCGACCGTTTGATCTCAGATCCAAGGGCTGCCAGCAGCCCGTATCATGGTCGCGCCTACCACGACCGTCGCGACCCTTGGAGATTTAACACGGTGCGTTAGGCTATCTCATGTTGACATGTCATACATAGTCATCACTTAGTCACTCATACTACAACAAGGTTGGCTATAAGGTTGGCTATAAGTGTATTTTTTTACTCCTCTCTATCTCTTTCTTCGTACTCCCTCCGTCCCATAATATAAGAACGTTTTTGACACTAGTGTAGTGCCAAAAACGTTCTTATATTATGGGAAACAGGGAGTACTAGTATTTATTGCATTTGGCAAGGAGTGACCTCTTCCAATGAAATGGTGTTGCTAAGTTTGCTTCATTTAATTAGCTATAGACTCAAAATTGTCTTTTCACCTAGGTACATGCGCTTAGCACCGTTTCTTTCTTGGGTCACCAAACTATTCTCTCTCTTCTTGATTAACTTGCCACACCAGACTTTATGCCTATGTGGCAAGCTTAAGCACCTGTAGGAGCAAGTAAAAGTAAGTACAATAGTGCGCTTTACATGGCATTTTTGCATATGTGGAGGAAAGAGAGGCAAGGAAAAAGTGGAGAAGTGGGCTCTCATGCAAGAGCCAGCCTCTACTACATGGTGGAGCATTGGGAGAGGCACCTGTATGGAGGTGGTCAGGAATCGGGAGACTCACGCCGGTCGTAGCGCCGCAGTTAAAATGATAATGGCAAGTCAAATCACGGGGCCCACCTGTCCAGCAGTAACTCGTTGTCAAATCACACAGCCCTACGTTTGCAGCAGCCTACTCCCTCGTCTTCTCGTGTCTCTGTTGAACCGACTAGGCGGAACTGCCCCGCCGCCTACCGCGCAGGAAAAGCCCCGCCCTCGACTTTTAAATAGTATACAATATACTAATTTTGTATCCATGGATTGCGCCCGTGCCATGGAGCAAAGCGTCTAGAAAACGGCGGTACACATGTACGGAGTATACAGCACGCCTGCCGCGTTCGCGTCGCACCCCAGACAGTCGGTCGGTCTGGCACGCTGCTCTCCGAATGGAACACGCGTCATATTGCGTTTGCACACGCATGTGGGACGGCAATTGAGAACCGACCATAGGCACACTCCCCGGCCCCGCAAGTCGGGTGACTTAATAGAAGAGGGAGACAAGCGATAGTACTAGAGAAGTGTTGTACTACGTTGGTGCCTGGACGATCCCTGCAAGACACGGAAGATCAGTTCGTCCATGCATGTGACCAGACTCCAGCAGACACGCCTGGATTGGCTATCGTGTACATATCGTGCAGGCTATGTTGTACATGGCTGTAGTTGTGGTGAGAAATCTAAAAAAAGGTTTCTTGTCATCTCGCAAAATTAGGTGTCATGTGCTTCGGATCACTGCGAGAGTTAAATAGCGACAACTGAGTTGGGCTAGTCATTGGGGGCACATGCACGAACAGTGACTACTCGGCTGCCATCTAGGTCAAGCCGGCTATGTTAATTAGGACATCTATCGACGGACCCCTTTTCTACAAGTTTATCTTTAATTTGAGCTTTGTTCCTCGTCTAGTTTGTCCGTCGGGATTCATGTTGTCTCCTTTGGGCAGTGAGGTTATGATTTCTTTTCATGTGGCATTTTTTCGTGTTATATGTTATAATCCGGCGCTTCAGATCAAAATGACGACAACTGCGCCTCCGGGCCACGTGCATGAAGACTTCTCGACAGTCATTGACAAGGTCAAGCTGGCTCCGGTAGACAAAAGAAATCTAGTACTACTCCACTATATAGGCAGTATCCTCCGCACTTGCTTGCTAGTGTTGCTCTCTTCACACTGTCTCGGCCTCTCCAGATCTAAACACGACAACGGTGGCCACTCTCTCTCTCTCTGCTCACCGCTGGTCACAGATCCAGTCGGATCCTCTCCGCCGGGGAAGGTGAGAAGGTGCAACGTTCACGCGGTCGTCCTTCGTGACGACTCTTACCCACTGCTGGGTGCGTCCCGATCAGCCTGCCTTGCCGTTCTCTCCCAAGCACCGCTAGCGAGGGAGGGCCTCCGACCCCTTCTTCCTTGCTGCCGTAGTGTGGGCAGATCCGGCCTCCCGCCGCCCACCTAGCGACATCCCGGCGACCATCAGGTATAACTTCCTTCGAAACCGGCCTTGCTCTACTTCCCGAGCTCCTGACGTCGCTGCATTTGTATCTTTTACTATTTCTCAGGCCCCCTCGTAGATAGGATAGATCGGCTGTTCGAAAACCACCTAATTTTTTTATGTTTAAGAGGTAAAACTAGTTCATGCACTCGAATCTAGTACTACTTGGTTCAAACAAGGAAGAAAGGGGGTGGGGGTGGGGGAGGATTTGTTACCTGAATCTAGGACTTGGTCGAAAGAGGAAATAATGGGGGCGAAAAGTAGCAGAGACTAGCTATCCAATTGGTCTCTAGGTCTTCTTATAGGGAAATAAAGGGAAACCAGTACAAACTCAATATAAACCCGATCTATTGGTTGAAAAAGGAAAGAAAGTGGGGACTGGGGGACAAGTCAACAGAGTAAGTCCAGCACTAGATTTGCTAGCCTCACATAGTATAGGGTCGCTATACCGAACAAAAATGGGACCAACCCAAATATCCTGTTCTGATGTTTGTTGCCCCGAGCCACTCTTATGTAATGCCACTGGTAAAATGTAGCAGTCGCACTGTTAAAAGTAAGGACACGTTAAACCAATGTTGTTTTCAATGTAATGCCTCCAGTAATATGAATCAATGGCACTTCTTTACATGTCCTGCTAAAATTTCCCATTAAGATAAGTTGGTTCTTTTCGTTAGAAATGCAACTATCCTGGTCCGCCTACTCTCCCGTGCCCAAAGTAATGTCATATTTAACGGTTGTCATAGTTAATCCTAATGCCCACACTAATATCTAGCAATGCCAGTGCTTTAGAAATTGCTACTGTCCTTGTAGGATTGCCATTCAGATAAGGAACATGCTTCTTTTCATTTGATGCATGTTTCATCACTTGTTAGTCACCCTCCTTTCCACCTTTTTGTGCAAACAGAGATATACATTTCACGCTCGATCTTAGTTGAACTGCACAAATGATATCCAAATTATAGTTGAGCATTCCAGGAGCTTCACAACCAACCTTGATGTTGCTCAATTTTATTGCAACTAATGAAGAAGAAGCTCTGTGGGGTTCGTTTTCTGATGGAAATGGAACCGGGGCTGGAGCCCTTTTCTTAAAAAAAAATGAAGAAGAAGCTGCTAGCTCACGGGACATTGCTTCATTTTAGGTGAACTGCACCAAAAGGTCCCATGAATTGAATCATCCATGTTGGTGACTGAAAGAGCCAGCTTCAGCATCCCAGTCTAAGCACCCCCGGCCTCCATCCTTGCGACGCACGGTACACCTCGTTTGCCACCTGCTCGACCCTAGTGTCACTGATAAAATGAAGTAATAATACAGTTAAAATAGAGTGAGTGTCATCTCTATCATTTCATTTCCAATGTAGATAAAGAAAGTGCTTCTCTTTGTTAATGTATGTTTCATCAACTAGTCCCATTGTTAATGTTTAAGCGTTTCTACAAACTGGGGTGCTTAATTTTAGTTGATATGTACAAAAATAGAGATTTGAATGTCTCAAGGCGCCTCCTTGTACTACCGCTGTACACTGATGTTCATCACTGGCAGAAGGTGTATCTGGAGACTTGGGACGATGTCCAGTATGAGGCGTACCATATGAGGCGTCGCAGGGCCCATCTCGCCCACGCAGCATGGCATACTATGATACTATCGCAATATTTTCTTCTATTTATTTTGTGTGTTTCATCAACTAGTGCCACTATAATGTAATCACGCTTTTCCATTATCTGTGCAAACAGGGTTATTCAGCTACATTTTGGTGGAACTGCACAAATGTACGTATGGAACCGGCATATATGCAGAGTGCAAGGTGTGCCAAGTAAAGATTACCGACACCAACCATGCTGCATGCACGCATTGGCATCCACCACCACCAGTGGGATGTGTGGCGCTCTCTGTGGATGGATCTTTCTCGGCAGCAAATCATCTAACCAAATACTAGTAGCTTATATTGGCAGTTTTCTAGGGAGTACTCTTTTCTGAAAGAAGTACCAATCTATTTTTCTTTATTTGTACACTGTGTCACAACTTTGACCCAAAGGTCCAGAGCTATTTTAGGGTGATTGGCATAGTACTCGGAGACTGATTGTAAGCATGATTTTCATTAGCTGTCACACTGATTGTAAGCATGAGCAGGTGGAAGATTAGGTTAGTGCGAAGCTTACCTTAAACCCTACCGCCGCCGTTGAAATGAGGCGAGCGTCGAGGGAACCGTGGATAACAGCGGGGAAGCGACGTCACGCCATCCGGCCTCCTCTTGCGGTGGGAGAACGAATACTCCTGTGGCTCCGGCTGGCTCTGCACCCTCACGAACGGCACACCATACTCGATCGATTCGTTATCCTCTGGGTGCTCGACCTTCAACCTGTACGCCCACCACCTCCGCCTGACTGTCGCCTCGGGCGAATCTGTCTGCTCCATCGCCCAGTGGAGATACCCGATGAACTCGGAGGACTGCGGCGTGACTGCCGCCGAGGAGTACATGTACATCGCCGCCCTCATCGCCGTCGTCTCGCTCTTTCGCATACATTGCCACATGGCCCGCACCGTCCTCGAAATCTCCCACTTATTGTCAAACCAACTAAGGATCTCCTTCAACCTGGCTAACTTTGCCTGGTCGCCGCCGGCGATCTGCCTGATTCACTGCTGCATCCTCTCCATAGATGTCCTTCTGAGTGGTCCGGTGCTAGCTTTGGAAGATGGGAGGAGAGATGGTGGACTTGCAATAGAGAAGAGGGAGAGGCGAGACGGTGGTTTTGGAATGGAGATGATGGAGAGGAGTGGAGGTGGTTTTGCAATGGAGAAGATCAGAAGAGGGAGAGGCGAGACGGTGGATTTGGAATGGAGATGATGGAGAGGAGAGGAGGTGGTTTTGCAATGGAGAAGATCAGAAGAGGGAGAGGCGAGATAGTGGTTTTGGAATGGAGATGATGGAGAGGAGAGGAGGTGGTTTTGCAATGGAGAAGAGGGAGAGGAGCGTGCGACAGCGATTTAGGATTGGACGAGAGGGCCGGCGCGCTGTGACTGGATCAAAATCAAAATCAATTTACCCTTCAATTAAGAAAGCGACCCCACATTAACTAGTCTCCCTTTTATTCTGGGTCATAATTGACCATGATTTTCGCACATAAAATATATGTTATATGTTGCAAAAATAATATAATTTGAAAGTACATTCAGATACGAACCAAACGATACAATTTTTGATGACATGCATTCACATTTTGCTTGTCAAATACAGTACGTGGTCAAACTTTGACCCAAAATACGCAAAACAACAAAAAAATACGTCCAAGACCAGCGCTGCTCTTCCACTCTTCTCCTCTTAAACCACCGCCGCTCCTCTCCTATTCCAATCTAAATGCAGCGCCGCTCCTCTCCTCTTCCATTTCAAAACCATCGCCCCTCCTCTCCTGTTCCAGTCCAAAACCAGCGTCGCTCCTCTCCCGTTCTAATCCAAAACCAGCGTTGCTCCTCTCCTCTTCCATTCGAAAACCACCGCCGGCGAGTGAAGGTGCTGTGGAGAAGTAGATCGATGGAGGAGTACAACCGATACGTGAGGATCGCAGATGGCGACCCTGTGAAGCTAGCTAGGATGTTGAAGATACAGTCTTGGTTTGACAACAAGGACCAACTAGCGGCGACGGCGACATCCATGGCCAAATATCTGCAACAGAGCGAAAAGGCAGCGATACTCCCGGAGGGAGTCGCGCTAGAGTACATAGAGCTGCTCCTCTGGGCCATGGAGCAAACTGATTCACCGAATCCGATCGTGAGGGAGCGGTGGTGGGAGTATCAATCCCAGATGGAGCATCCACCAGAGATTGAAGGATCGAGCATCTACAGGGTGCCGTTTGTGAGGGTGTCCTGCCAGAGCGAGCCGGTGGAGTCTTCGTCGACCGAACCCAACTGCAAGAGGAGAAAAGCAGTTGGCCCGACGACGCTTCCCCGCCATCGTCTCCCTCGCCGTTCACATCGTCTCACGGGGCGGCTGTCTGCCGCCGAGGAATAGGAGGGGGCTGCCCCCCAGCCCAATAGTCGGGCAGGTTGTGAATTGTCAGGAGGAGCTTAGGGTTGTCAGTATTTGTAGGTTGTGAATTGTGTTTTGTGTTGTGTATTTTGAGAGTACTTTCAGATATGAATGTCTTTTGAATTTCAGAGTTGCAGTATTGAGCATATGAAGTATTTTATGAATTCTAAAGATCTATTTTTAGCACTTAAAAAATGTAGTTTCATAGGAGTATAAAAGTGCAGACAATGTGATTCTCAGAGAAGAAACTGCAAGTTTCAGTTTCAGATAAGAAACTGCAAGTTCAGTTTCAGATAAGAAACTGCAACTTTCAGAGGCAGAGCATTTATATTAACACGGCCTTTTCAAATAGGGTTAACATCATGTTGGAAGTTTTATTCATGGTCGAAAATGGAACTACCAGCCAATTAACATCATGCTGATCAACATTCATGCATAGCACATCTTCATATGATGCACAGTCAAAATGCCCACACAATGTCGAGTGTGCGAAACACAGAGAAAATGAGGGACGAAGTTTTGGCAAGTGTTGGACGTGGTTTTGGGCTGCCCCATCTAGGCTTTCATTTTTAACATGCGCAGCCCATGACCTCGGATGGGAGGTCCATAGGCCTGTTTGTATTTTCTTAGGGCCGTCATGTATCGCCGACCTATGGACCTCCCATCCGAGGTTTTATTTTTGGCAGCCCAATTTATGTATTTTTTTGAAGAAAACGCAGAGGTCTGTTCTATTTTTCTATATAAGAATAGGAACGCCAGGTCCAACTTATGTTTCCCTTCTAACTATATTATATATATTTAAATTATTTTATATTTTATTATATATTATTTTTATTGTCATCATATATTTAACAGATACTTACATATGTAAGAAAACAATATCCCACATCTTATTAACTTACAAAAATAATTTCTTAACAGATAAAATCCTTGATTGTTTTGGCACGAAAATCCTAGTGATTGTGTACAAAAGCTTGGTAAGATTTAAGGACGAATGTAATAATATCACTTCTTATTTAAATATATTTATAACAAAATGCTCAGCCCCTTTTTATTTTTGATAACATTGCTGGCCCAACCCAACATTATAATTAGAATCAGCCCAGCAAAATCGTGTATTTCGAGAAAGTGCAAATGGCCTGTAATCATTTAGGAAATAAAATAAATGGGCCGCATGGACGCTACATTATTTGTTCACCCAGCCCAGCTAATGGCTGTAATTCAAAAAAGAAGATCAAATTGACTGTAAATTCTATTGCGCAAAAAAAGACTATAAATTCTGAAAAATGGGTTGAATACGTGCCACATTTTTGGAGCCTGAAATGTGGGCCAATAGGTCGAAGCCAACGCAAGTCGTTGTCAATTTAGTCAACAAATGATTCTGACATGTTAGCCATTGGATTTACATCCAACGACCGACATCCATCTTCAATCTCTCGTCTTCTTCCTCTAGCGCCGCCGGGACCACCTCCCGCCTCCTGCTGCTAGCAGCTCTACTTAGCACGCTTCGCTATGAAGCGCTACTCCACCGTTGGCCAGGCCATCCCTCCACCCCTCCACACCTCCTTTCTTCTCCACCGACCGCCGAACCACACCGCACTAGAACCAGTTAACCCTCGTACACCTCTCCGTCTGCGACTCTACTCCCGCGTCTTCCCATCTCCGGCTCGTTGCTGTCCGGGGCCTCGCCGTCGTCCACCACCTTGGATGCGCTCGGCGCGGCGTGGTCAACGTGGTCAACGAACGACACCATCGGAAGTAGACTGTGCGTGGAGAGGCTCACAGCTGGGTCCACGGCCGCACACAAGGAAATGCCTCCTTATTACGCGCAAAATAATGATTCCTCCACCTGACATCTGGGACCCACCGGAAGGGCCTCTGTATTTCGCGAAAATAACGTGCTCCCCGCTGACATGTCGGACCCACCAACTATCTTCGCACGCAAGGAAGTGCCCCCTTATTACACAAAAAAAAAATGAATACTCCCCCTACCAACTGGAACCCAGCATAGTGGGAGGCTGACTTGTGGGCCTACCAAGTTGACGGGGACGGAGGGCTTTGTCAACTTAGTCAATATGAACGATTCTAGCTCCTGTTACCGTACGATGTTCATCCAACGGCCGTAGTGCTTCTTCAACCTCTGGTCTTCTTGCTCCAGCCGCCCAAACCAGCGTCGGTCGTGCCGCGTGCTCCTGCCTCCCGTGGCCGGCTGTGATGCCGCGGAGGCCTCACCGCCCCCTACTACTCCCACCGCTGGCCAGGCCATCCCTCTACTCACCCACACCCCCTGTTATTCTGCGGAGACAGCAGCCTCACACCGCAGCCGAACCAGTGAACCCTCGTACTCCTCTTCGCGTGGGCATCCACTGCTGCGTCTTCCCCGGCTATGAGTCGTCCCCTTCCTAGTCCTCGCCGTCGTCCACCGCCGTGGTGCTCTCAGCGCGGCATGGTCATCGTGGTCAAGTAATGACTTCCATCGGACGTGGACTGTACGTGGAGAGGCTGACAGTTGGGTCCACGGCCGCAGCAAGGAAGTGCCTCCTTATTACGCGCAAAATAATGATTCCTCCACCTGACAGCGGGGATCCACAGGACGGTCCACCGTATTTCATGAAAAAAACGTTTCCCCCTGACTACTGGGACCCACCAGCTACATCTTCGCACGCAAGGAAGTGCGTCCGGGAAAAAAACGATTCGCCCCCTTGACTGCTGGGACCCACCAGCTACATCTTCGCATGCAAGGAAGTGCGTCCGGGCAAAAAAACGATTCGCCCCCTAATTGCTAGGACCCACCAGCTACATCTTCGCATGCAAGGAAGTGCCTGACAGTCGGGACCCACCTGGTTGAAGCGTACGTAGCGTTGTCATTCTGGTCGCGAACGTGTACGTACATATATACTGGTGGATGTAGAGGCACGCACGTGTCGTAGTAGAGGCGCGTACGTGTCGTAGTAGAGGCGCGCACGTAGCATGTACACATACGTACAGCGGCCAGGGTGCAAGAAAGAAAATACGGCAACGTATGTGTACATACGGGCGGGGTCTCGAATGCCTACTCGCGCATACGTACAGCCAGGGCTCGTGTACATGGCTGGGTCGGAGCGGAGAAACAGCGTCGTCGTCGTGTTCATGGGGAGGCAACAGAATGCGTCGTGCTCATGGGGAGGCAACGAAATGCGTCGTGTTCATGGGGAGGCAACAGAATGCGTCGTGTTCATCGGGAGGCAACGGAACGCGTGGGAGCCAACTGGCTGGGTAGGAACGGAATGCGTGGTCGTGTTCATCGGGAGGGCTTGGACGGAACAGGCGATGGAAACGAGGCCTGGCGTACCGTAAAACAGAGGAAACGGACCTCCTACGTTCGGAACGGGGTCCGGTTGATCGGGAGGGGTGTGGCGTACCGCAAAACGGAGGAAATGGACCTCCTACGGTCGAAACGGGGGTCCTGTTGATCGGGAGGGTTGTGGCGTACCGCAAAACGGAGGAAACGGACCTCCTACGGTCGAAACGGGGGTCCTGTTGATCGGGAGGGGTGTGGCGTTGTGACGCCCCCGATTTGACCGTACACTAATCATGCACGCAAACGTGTACGATCAAGATCAGGGACTCATGGGGAGATATCACAACACAACTCTAAAACATAAATAAGTCATACAAGCATCACAATACAAGCCAGGGGCCTCGAGGGCTCGAATACAAGTGCTCGATCATAGACGAGTCAGCGGAAGCAACAATATCTGAGTACAGACATAAGTTAAACAAGTTTGCCTTAAGAAGTCTAGCACAAACTAGGATACAGATCGAAAGAGGCATAGGCCTCCTGCCTGGGATTCTCCTAACTACTCCTGGTCGTCGTCAGTGGGCTGCACGTAGTAGTAGGCACCTTCGGTGTAGTTGGAGTCGTCGTCGACGGTGGCGTCTGGCTCCTGGGCTCCAGCATCTGGTTGCGACAACCAGGTAGAAGGGAAAGGGGGAAAAGAGGGAGAAAAGCAACCGTGAGTACTCATCCAAAGTATCGCAAGCAAGGAGCTACACTACATATGCATGGGTATATGTGTAAAGGGCCATATCGGTGGACTGAACTGCAGAATGCCAGAATAAGAGGGGGATAGTAATCCTGTCGAAGACTACGCTTCAGGCCACCTCCATCTTGCAGCATGTAGAAGAGAATAGATGGTAAGTTCACCAAGTAGCATCGCATAGCATAATCCTACCCGGCGATCCCCTCCTCGTCGCCTTTTAGAGAGCGATCTCCGGGTTATATCTGGCACTTGGAAGGGTGAGTTTTATTAAGTATCCGGTTGTAGTTGTCATAAGGTCAAGGTACAACTCCGGGTCATCCTTTTACCGAGGGACACAGCTATTCGAATAGATAAACTTCCCTGCAGGGGTGCACCACATAACCGAACACGCTCGATCCCATTTGGCCGGACACACTTTCCTGGGTCATGCCCGGCCTCGGAAGATCAACACGTCGCAGCCCTACCTAGGCACAACAGAGAGGTCAGCACGCCGGTCTAAATCCTATGGCGCAGGGGTCTCGGCCCATCGCCCATTGCACTCTTGCATGTTGCGAGGGCGGCCGGAAGCAGACCTAGCAACCTCCAGTACAAAGGAAGTCACGTTACGCGGTCCAATCTGGCGCGCGCCGCCCAGTCGCTGACATCACGAAGGCTTCGGCTGATACCACGACGTCGAGTGCCCATAATTGTTCCGGCGTAGTTGGTTAGTGTGTATAGACCAAATGGCCAGACTCAGATCAAATACCAAGATCTCGTTAAGCGTGTTATTTTTAAGTATCCGCGGACGCCGACCAGGGCCAGGCCCACCTCTCTCCTAGGTGGTCTCAACCTGCCCTGTCGCTCCGCCACAAAGTAACAGTCGGGGGTCGTCAGGAACCCAGGCCCACCTCTACCTGGATGGAGCCACCTGTCCTTTCAGCCCCCTCATCAGAATCACTTGCGGGTACTCAACGAGCTGACCCGACTTTAGTCACCACATGTGTCATGTATATAAAGTATAAAGTATATACCCGTGATCACCTCCCTAGTGATCACGGCCCGATAGTATAGCATGGCAGACGGACAAGAGTGTAGGGCCACTGATGGAACACTAGCATCCTATACTAAGTAGTAGGATAGCAGGTAAGGGTAACAACTGTAGCAACAACGACAGGCTATGCAGCAGAATAGGATTAACAGAAAGCAGTAACATGCTACACTCTTCTAATGCAAGCAGTATAGAGAAGAATAGGCGATATCTGGTGATCAAGGGGGGCTTGCCTGGAAGCTCAGCCGAGAAGGAGGGGTCGTCAACACCGTAGTCGTACTGGGTAGCAGCGACGTCGGTCTCGGTGTCTAGCGAGAGAAGAGGGGGAAGAAACAATAAATACAATGCAAACAAATGCATGATGATGCATGACATGACAAAGCGTGATGCTAGCCGTGCCCAATCGCAGTAGTAGGTGATACCGGCGAAGGGGGGAAACATCCGGGAAAGTATTCCCGGTGTTTCGCGTTTTCAGACAGATGAACCGGAGGGGGAAAGTTGCGAGTTCAATAGGTTAGGGATGTGTGGCGGACGAACGGGCTGCGTATTCGGATTTGTCTCGTCATTCTTAGCAACTTTCATGTACAAAGTTTTTCCATCCGAGCTACGATTTATTTTATATTAATTTTAAAAGATTTAAATCATTTTAGGATTTATTTAATTACTTTAATTCAACATTATCCAGAACAGTGTTTGCTGACGTCATCATGACGTCAGCAGTCAACAGAGGTGTTGACCGGTCAAACTGACATGTGGGCCCAGTGGGACCCACCTGTCATACACTGTTAGGTTTATTAGGGTTTAGGTTAAACTAATTACTGTTTATTTAAACTAACAGGTTAATTAGATTAATTAAATAGGATTAATTAACTTAATTAATTTAGTTAATTAATTAATTAAATTTATTTTTATTATTAATATTTTTTCTAATTCTTTTAATTCTATTTTTTTACACGTTCTCTGGGCGGGGCCCATATGTCATAGGCAGGGCCCGCCCAGTCATCATAGTTGACTTAGTCAACTGGTCAACAGGGGGGCCGGGCCCACTGGTCAGTGACCCAGCGGGGTGGCCCCAGGTGGCCACGTCGGCGTGGCGCCGGAGAGAGCTCTGGCGAGCCTCTTCCGCGGCGGATCTACGCCGGAGCCGGGCGGGATTCGTCCACACCACACTATTTTGGGCGCGGCCGGGCTCGTTCGAACGGCAAGATGACGGCGGAGCGATCTGTGACGGTGGCGGAGGCTGCGGTGGCCGGAGCTGAGCGCATCGAGCTCACCGGCGGCGAGGTTCTTCAGGCGAGGTACGGGAACGGGGTTACGGGGTGCAAAGCGAGCTACGTGAGGTGCCTACGGTGCCTACTCGATGCGAGAAGCGGAACGTTGGCACGCACGGGACCAAATGGTCACTGTGGCCACGCCGGCGACGAGGCCAGGTGGCAGCACGTTCGGGTGAGCGTGGAACGGGCGCTACAGACGATCAGAGGAGGCAGGGGAGGGTGCATCCGGCGCAGAGGCTCACCGGGGGAGCGTGTGGTCTGGGCAGAGGTCTCGGGGAGGACCGGTGGCGTAGATCAAGGACGAGGACGATGCGGTGGCTGTAACAGCCCCAAAATTGGGTTATCAATTTTTGTGCTGTTATTCTCTCCTGGCACTCATTTTCAAAATTTTCTCCTGAGTTTGCTGGATGATCCTGAGAAAATTTTGTCCTTTCCAACCTTTCAAAATCCTGCTCATGTCTTTTTCAGTGGGCAAGACCTCATTTCCATCAGCTCAATTCGTCTTAAACCCTAATTCCAAATTTTTGGAATTTGGATATGCCCTTGTGATTACAAAGGAGCCACCATTTTCCTTGTTCTGTTGATCCTCCCAATTGATCCCAGAGATCATCCTATCTTTCTTAACCTTGGATATGCAAAAATATTGCTAAGTCCAATGCAATATTTTTGAATTATGATTTATTCCTTTTCTTGCCTTTCTGAGGAATAAAATCCAAAGGCATATCTAGCCATCTCCTAAATTCATGAGAATTGGTGGAGTTGATGCTTATGCCTAATCCAAGCTCTGGCAAGTATATTGGCCATAATTAAATAAGGAAAATTTCCTTTTCCTATTAATGCCAATATTGCATTTCTGCCAATTTCCAAAGGAACTACTATTTTTATAGCTGAGAAAATTCCCACATAAATTGTGGAGCTTGTCCTTGCTATATAATCACTAGTTCCATCCTAATATCATGATTCCACAGTTCAAAATTTGGCACATGATCCAATGCAAGTTTATGCCTTCTTTGAAATTTTGCAAAGGAAGTGCTTTATTGCTAAGTCCAATTGATCTGCAATTTGGCCGGGTGTTTAACACTGTTAAATAACCCATGGATACCAAAGATGATATCAATACATTCACCCTAGCTCCCTGTGCAATTTTTCAAAGTTTCTGACCAGAACACAAGTTTGTGAAGGAAGTACCTTCATAGTGTTTCTAAATGGGATGAAACTTTTCCATCCTCTCAAGTATCTCAAATCATTATCCTCCACCCAAATTCAGTTCATTTCATTGAACTATGTGAGCACAGGAGCAATTCTTGTTTTCTGTCCAAATTTTCAGTTAGTGAAGCAAGTGTATTTTATCTTGCTCCATTATGGCTGCTAATTTTTCCAGGCCTTCTCCTACTCATATAACCTATCTCCACAAGATTGTGGCTCATTTCACTTGACCAATTTCCCTAAGGATTTTTCTGAAGTTTTTGGACAGAAATGATAGCTGTGAAGGAAGTACCATTTTGGTGAGTCCATTTGGTATGAACTTTCTACAGCATCATGGTATGTTCAAATAATCAGGCTTTGCCAAGTTATAGCCCTATCCATCACTTCTAGTGAGTGTTTCATCATGATTAAGTTTCTGGGTCAGTTTTGGTGGTTGTACAGCAACTATGGTAAATAGTTGTCCATTTTACCTCAAAACTCCCAGGACCATAGTCCTTTCTACCCCAAGCCTCCCGGACATCAAGTTTACCATTTACCCTCTCTGGTTTAATCTCTAGGATGTTGCCAAGTTTGCAACAGTAAACTTGTGGAGCTTGTTTCACTCATCTCCATTTGACTCTACCCGATCTTTCACCATGGTAACACTCCATGCTGGAAGGACTACGTGGTAGACATGAACTTACATCAGTAAAACACCCAAAGCGCGCCATGCCAGTGGTGACTACGAGGGTAGCCAGCAAAAACGGTGGTCTAGCCACTGTTGTCATCGGCAGCGCTGCCCCGACCGTCTCTGGCCTCGCCATTAATGCCCAACAGCTCCCCCTCGACGTCATCTTCCCTCTGGACCTCTGGCCCCCTGGCCCCCTTCGTTTTCTTCTCCGGCGAGCCGTGCCAATGCTCGAACAGTCCATGCCCGTGAGCTCCTCCTCTTCATCGCCGGTGCCCGCTTCGTCCTCTTGTCCTCGAGCCTTGCTCGTCTCCGTGAGCCTCTGCTGCTCGTCTTGATCCTCGCCGTCACCTTCCCGCCGCTTCCCGTGGGCCTTGGCCACGCCTGCCGACATTGCGCCATCGCCGACGCGCGGACACGACGCCCGCCGCGTGCCACCTCCTCCCCTCCTTGCCCCGGCTATAAATAGCCATCCTGAGCCTTCTCCGAGCAAGCCAACCCTTTCCCCCTCCCTCCAAAGCACTCCAGTACCGGAGCCCGACCGAATCCCTCGCCGGAGCGCTCGGATTTTCGGCGAGCCTGCCACTCTGCTCCGCCGCCCTATACCACCCCCGAGCTTCCCCGAGCCACGTGCGCATCATGGATGGATGCGCTACATCCCTGCGACCCTCCCTAGTCCGCCGGCCCTCCATTCCCCTCACCGGAGCCCCGTGTCCACCGGAGGCCGAAGCTCCTCTCCGCCGCGGGCCGGGTGGCTCCCTCCCCTGTGCTCGTCACCGGCAACGGAGACTACCCCGGGGTGCGCCTCCTCCTCCTGAACCCGTGGGTAGGTCGCCCGTCGCCTGCCGTGGCCGGAGTCACCGGCGATCCTCGTCGGGGCGATCTCCTCCCTCGGCCTCGCTCGCTCCCGAGCAGGAGGTAGAAGACGCCAGGGCCAGGCGGGCCCTTTCCCGCGCGGCCCCACCTGTCGGCGACCGAAGGGCCGGACCGAGTGCCACATCAGATAAGAGGCGGCGCCCCCGCCGCGACGCCGCTTTCCCCGCGCGAAAGCGCATTTCTGGAAAGTGCGCTTTCAATCTCAGAAAGCGCATTTTTCCTCTTGTTCGGCCGGGAATACGTTTCCCTCTCTGGAAAACATATTTTCAGAAAAGACACGTTCTGTTTAAACTACCAGGGACCTGTTTGTAGAAGTATTTTTACAGACTAGTCCCTGAGCTTTAAACGTCCGTATCTTTTTACCCGTAACTCCGAATAAGGTGATTCCAGCGCTCACGTTCTCTGTTCGTCGAGCTCTTTCCATTGGTATCATTTTAATAATATTTTCACACAGTGAAAATGACCATTTTGCCCTTGACCGTAAACAGCCTCCTTCGAGAGAGAACTGTTTCTGGCAAATCTTTCCGCGATCGTTTCGCACTTCTTCCCGGAGTATTTGCCGACCCCCAGGCAAGCCAACCTCTTATCATGAGCCCCGAAGTTGCATGTTGACTTTGCTTGCACCTTGTGTGTGTGTGTAGTTGCAGTTGTTTCATATTGTTTTCGCCTGCAGTTATTTCTTTATGCCTGTCTTGCATGCTTGTATTTTCAAGATATCGTCTGCCATGCTAATTAGAATGTTGTTATTGATAATGCCATGTCACTACTCTACGTTATTTGCATGTCATCGTTATAAGATGTTATGATGATTGAAATGCTCCGTGATATGCTAGTACTTGATATTGTCATGCTCTATATTCGATAGTTGTGTACTTGAGAAGTTCGATATTTTGTCCATGCATTCGTACGCTGCATGCTCATTGTTGCACTCATGTTTAATATGCTCATGATGATGGAGAAGGAATTAAAATGACTTAATAACAACAAACCTCCTCCGTCATCGATGGGATCGAGGCATAGTGCCACCAAATCGAACTTTTTCAGTGCAGCCACATTTGCCTTTGTGGGAAGGCCTTAATGCGAGCTATTGTCGTGACCTCTCACCGGTGCCTCCCACTTGGGAAGGTTATGGGCGTGCTTACCCTGATCAGGTAAGCGGACATAACCTTGTGTGCTCATTTTTGAGATTTTTGGTACTAGTCCCCGAGTGGGAGTGTCCCCGAGTGGGAGTTGACCACGACGGTGGTCGGGGTGTCTTTGGTAGACATGGGGCCACCCAGGACCAGCCCGTTGGGGATTCGGTCGGAGTGGCCAGGAGAGCGTCATGGCAGTAGGTTGGTTTCGTCAGAATGCCGTTGGTCCACCCGAATGGGATGACGAGGCCATGGGTTCTGTGGTGTGGGTACAGTGTGCTACCTCTGCAGAGTGTATAAAGTCTATCGATAGCAACAGTTCGTAGTAGGTCCCACTATCAGGTCTTGGTTGAAATGGAGGACAAACCGAAATAATTAAGTTGGTAAATAAATATGTGATAACAAGAATATGGTAACTTGAACTATGAGATAGTCGTGAGGAGTCACGACGATATTTTGATGATGAGATAAGTGGTTGTGATCGCCGTAAGGATCACGGGAAAAATATTGGTCGTGGTTGTGATCGCCGTAAGGATCACGGTTGGAGACCAAGTGTTGGTCGTGGTTGTGATCGCCGTAAGGATCACGAGTTGTTCTTGAGAAAGACCACTTTGGTGGTGTGTTTGTGATCCAGAGATGATCACAGTTGATAAGAGAGTCCGAGGGACTCGGCGCACAAGTTTGGTTGCATTGCTGGAATAATATATCATTATTTGCATTTAAAGAACCATGATAGAACAGAAGATGATTGCATAATGTTAACATGCTATGTCTGCATTGGATATTATTGGTAGTTTATTTTCAGCATAGTTTCTTGATGCCATGCTATGCTTTGATTGACATGTTAAGTTATGCCATGATTGAGATAAAATTCTATGTTTTCCTATTACAATGTTATTATCATGTTCTGATATGCCATGTCATTGCCATGTTAGTAGATGTTATGATTTTGTTCATGCTTAGTTGATTTTTATCATGCCATGTTTAGTAATTGATATGAGATAGGGTGTTGCATGCGCTCGGTTCTTGCTTTGTTTGCAGCTTGTTTGGATGCTATGTATTTGGTTGTCTTGCAAGTACATTCAATGTACTGACCTGGCGTGTCATGCCAGTTTTGTAGGTCGTACCCGTATTGCTCGCTTGATCCGTCATGCTAGGCCGTAATCTTGCCAGTCCTGTGAGTTGTGGAGTCCAGCCAGAGTTGTTATGCTGCCAAACCAAGACTTCCGCCGCCATTTTTATCAGACTTCCGCTGTCATTTAATAGCCTTAGGGCTATGCCAGATAATTGTATTCATCAATGATGTAATCTCATATACATGTATTTGATGAATATTTTTGTACCTGGAATGCTGTATTGTGGACCTGTCGTACGTCAGGTGTTATCCTGGGCTGACGTGCGAAGGCCTCCTGCTCCATGCGGATCGGGGTGCCACAGGGCATGGTATCAGAGCAGCCAGGCTGGCATAGGTTATCCTAGTATTAGTTCACCGCTACCATTAATCGGTAATGGCCCGAAGGGATTTCACCCACACCTGCATACGGCATGGCCACTGTTAATCAACAGGTGGCGCAGTCGGGACCGACACGTCCTCACCCCGCTGTCCCCGCCAAGTTATCCGTGGCGCGAATAGCAACCATATCCTTTCGGGTCGGCCACACCGCTCATCCTTCGCCATTAAGGGAAAGGGGCCACACCATGCGGGCATGTCTCGCATAGCTGCCTATAAAAGCCCCCTTTCCGCTCGCCGTATCGCTCAGCCCTCAGTCAACCATGTCCCTGCAGAGAAGCCTAGCTAGTAGCACTCCAGCCATGACTGGCACCTTCAAAGCTCCCAAGTTTCACAGCCGCACCGGTGCCGTCAACCACACTGGCTTTCCACCCCTTCTTGCTGAGATGCTCACCAAAGCCTTTGGCTATAAGGCTATCCCCGATTACCTGGTGTTCCAATCATCATCCGTCCCTCACCTTCATCGTTTCGATGCAAGAGTGTGCATCAGCCTAGCAGCGGATGGCCAGCCGTTGGATTTTCAGGGTAGAGCTATGCCTACCTCTGATTTAGCCATTCAGGCCGCTGCTGTGGAGGCTATGCTTCACCTCCGAACTAGGTACCCGCATATGGCAGCGAGGCAGGATTTCTGCTTTTACCCCATTGTGACAGAAGTAGGAATGCAGCCTTCTCCCGCTATCCAAGGAGATGACCCCGCACTCGCTCGCCTGGTGTAGTATATCACTGCCCAGGGGATGATGATTTCCCAGATGCTTGCCGAGTTTAGAACTCTGGACAATGATGCGGTGCGAGTCGTCAAGGAAGCTTACCGTGAGGCTCGTAAATTCGCATCTCAAGTCATTTGCCCAATGCCATCCGAACTAGTGCTACCCTCTCAGCCTGTGTTGTGGCCTAGACCCAACATCATCACCCTCGACAAGGCTCTTTTACGGATCCACCAGCAGCATTTGCTCGGATCAATCTCAGCCACACCCCCAGCAGCCGAACCCCAACCCATAGTGTTGTCGGACGATGAAGATGGAGATTGGCTCAGTCTTCGTCCTCCCGGAGAGCCCCAACAAGGCAAGTCCTCTGCATGACCTCAGTCACGTAGTGAGATGGTCAGTCAGTCTGTTCATCCTTGATATGAGGATAGAACTATGTATCCCTAGATGAGTTGCTTCGTTTAGCGCGTAGCGCATTCGTGTTTGTTGTCTGCGGGTACTGTTGTAGTCCGTATGCTGTGTTCTATGTATGTTTTTGTGCTTTTGTTTTTGTGTTGTTTTTGCTTGTCTCTCTGTCAAGCAGAAATGTTTGACAGGGTTGACACTGTGTTGCTAACAAGATTTTAATTAGTAGATCACATACACTAAAATAACATTGACTCGTCTCGAGTCTATAATAAAATGCGCGCTGGTGTAGGTATATATATGCCAGGATTATATATATACCCACTAGCATTAAAACACCTTAGAATGATTTTGCCTGGTGTGTTTTCTGTTGCATGTTTATTGCCTCTGTATGTTTGCTAGTTTAGATTTTTCTGCATACTGCACGCATACCCGGTTCACCCACAAGTACATTCGGGCAGTACTCGGGGAGATGCAAAGTCACATACCCCTATTTGTCTGTGCATACAGCGTGTGCCGGATTTTCAAATCCAGAACCTCGCAGAGGTATTTCCGTCTGGAAATTCCTCGTCTCTAATTCTTTCTCCTGATTTCCTTTCCAGAGGAACACTGCCAACTTTATTTCACTCGATCCAGTACATCTACCCCGATACAGGTTTCACCCTTGATTCTACCTCGACACCTACGTTTCGTGGAGGAATCCGCGATTTTTTTTCTCGGAGCCCCCAACTCGTTTGAATTTAACCAAAGGGTTAAAAATTAACCCCGAGGTTTTTCTCTGGAGTTTTTATTCTTTCGTTTGTGTTGTAACCCTAGGAATCTCGAGGACGAGATTTCTTTTTAAGGGGGGAAGAGTTGTAACAGCCCCAAAATTGGGTTATCAATTTTTGTGCTGTTATTCTCTCCTGGCACTCATTTTCAAAATTTTCTCCTGAGTTTGCTGGATGACCCTGAGAAAATTTTGTCATTTCCAACCTTTCAAAATCCTGCTCATGTCTGTTTCAGTGGGCAAGACCTCATTTGCATCAGCTCAATTCGTCTTAAACCCTAATTCCAAATTTTTGGAATTTGGATATGCCCTTGTGATTACAAAGGAGCCACCATTTTCCTTGTTCTGTTGATCCTCCCAATTGATCCCAGAGATCATCCTATCTTTCTTAACCTTGGATATGCAAAAATATTGCAAGTCCAATGCAATATTTTTGAATTATGATTCATTCCTTTTCTTGCCTTTCTGAGGAATAAAATGCAAAGGCATATCTAGCCATCTCCTAAATTCATGAGAATTGGTGGAGTTGATGCTTATGCCTAATCCAAGCTCAGGCAAGTATATTGGCCATAATTAAATAAGGAAAATTGCCTTTTCCTATTTAATGCCAATATTGCATTTCTGCCAATTTCCAAAGGAAATACTATTTTTATAGCTGAGAAAATTCCCACATAAATTGTGGAGCTTGTCCTTGCTATATAATCACTAGTTCCATCCTAATATCATGATTCCACAGTTCAAAATTTGGCACATGATCCAATGCAAGTTTCTGCCTTCTCTGAAATTTTGCAAAGGAAGTGCTTTATTGCTAAGTCCAATTGATCTGCAATTTGGCAGGGTGTTTCACATTGTTAAATAACCCATGGATACCAAAGATGAGCTCAATACATTCACCCTAGCTCCCTGTGCATTTTTTCAAAGTTTCTGACCAGAACACAAGTTTGTGAAGGAAGTACCTTCATAGTGTTTCCAAATTGGATGAAACTTTTCCATCCTCTCAAGTATCTCAAATCATTATCCTCCACCCAAATTCAGTTCATTTCATTGAACTATGTGAGCACAGGAGCAATTCTTGTTTTCTGTCCAAATGTTCAGTTTGTGCAGCAAGTGTATTTTATCTTGCTCCATTATGGCTGCTAATTTTTCCAGGCCTTCTCCTACGCATATAACCTATGTCCACAAGATTGTGGCTCATTTCACTTGACCAATTGCCCTAAGGATTTTTCTAAAGTTTTTGGACAGTAATGATAGCTGTGAAGGAAGTACCATTTTGGTGAGTCCATTTGGTATGAACTTTTTACAGCATCATGGTATGTTCAAATAATCAGGCTTTGCCAAGTTATAGCCCAATCCATCACTCCTAGTGAGTGTTTCATCATGATTAAGTTTCTGGGTCAGTTTTGGTGGTTGTACAGCAACTATGGTAAATAGTTGTCCATTTTACCTCAAAACTCCCAGGACCGTAGTCCTTTCTACCCCAAGCCTCCCGGACATCTAGTTTACCATTTACCCTCTCTGGTTTAATCTCTAGGATGTTGCCAAGTTTGCAACAGCAAACTTGTGGAGCTTGTTTCACTCATCTCCATTTGACTCTGCCCGATCTTTCACCATGGTAACACTCCACGCTGGAAGGACTACGTGGTAGACATGAACTTACATCAGTAAAACACCCAGAGCGCGCCATGCCAGTGGTGACTACGAGGGCAGCCAGCCAAAACGGTGGTCTAGCCACTGTTGTCGTCGGCAGCGCTGCCCCGACCGTGTCTGGCCTCGCCATTAATGCCCAACAGCTCCCCCTCGACATCGTCTTCCCTCTGGACCTCTGGCCCCCTTCGTTTTCTTCTCCGGCGAGCCGTGCCAATGCTCGAACAGTCCATGCCCGTGAGCTCATCCTCTTCCTCGCCGGTGTCCGCTTCCTCCTCTTGTCCTCGAGCCTTGCTCGTCTCCGTGAGCCTCTGCTGCTCGTCTTGATCCTCCCCGTCGCCTTCCCGCCGCTTCCCGTGGGCCTTGGCCGCGCCTGCCGACACTGCGCCGTCGCCGACGCGCGGACACGTCACCCGCCGCGTGCCACCTCCTCCCCTCCTTGCCCCGACTATAAATAGCCATCCTGAGCCTTCTCCGAGCAAGCCAACCCTTTCCCCCTTCCTCCAAAGCACTCCAGTACCGGAGCCCGACCGAATCCCTCGCCGGAGCGCTCAGATTTCCGGCGAGCCTGCCACTCTGCTCCGTCGCCCTATACCACCCCCGAGCTTCCCCGAGCCCCGTGCGCATCATGGATGGATGCGCCACATCCCTGCGACCCTACCTAGTCGCCTGTCGCCTGCCGTGGCGGAGTCGCCGGCGATCCTCGTCGGGGCGATCTCCTCCCTCGGCCTCGCTCTCTCTCGAGCAGGAGGTAGAAGACGCCAGGGCCAGGCGGGCCCTTTCCCGCGCGGCCCCACCTGTCGGCTACCGAAGGGCCGGACCGAGTGCCACGTCAGATAAGTGGCGGCGTCCCCGCCACGACGCCGCTTTCCCCGCGCGAAAGCGCATTTCTGGAAAGTGCACTTTCAATCTCAGAAAGCGCATTTTCCTCTCCTTCGGCCGGGAATATGTTTCCCTCTCTGGAAAACGTATTTTCAGAAAAGACACATTCTGTTTAAACTACCAGGGACCAGTTTGTAGAAGTATTTTTACAGACTAGTCCCTGAGCTTTAAACGTCCGTATCTTTTTACCCGTAACTCTGAATAAGGTGATTCCAACGCTCACGTTCTCTGCTCGTCGAGCTCTTTCCGTTGGTATAATTTTCATAATATTTTCACACAGTGAAAATGACCATTTTTCCCTTGACCGTAAACAGCCTCCTCCGAGAGAGAACTGTTTCCGGCAAATCTTTCAGCGATCGTTTCGCACTTCTTCCCGGAGTATTTGCCGACCCCCAGGCAAGCCAACCTCTTATCATGAGCCCCGAAGTTGCATGTTGACTTTGCTTGCACCTTGTGTGTGTGTGTGTAGTTGCAGTTGTTTCATATTGTTTTCGCCTGCAGTTATTTCTTTATGCCTGTCTTGCATGCTTGTATTTTCAAGATATCGTCTGCCATGCTAATTAGAATGTTGTTATTGATAATGCCATGTCACTACTCTACGTTATTTGCATGTCATCGTTGTAAGATGTTATGATGATTGAAATGCTCCGTGATATGCTAGTACTTGATATTGTCATGCTCTGTATTCGATAGTTGTGTACTTGAGAAGTTCGATATTTTGACCATGCATTCGTACGCTGCATGCTCATTGTTGCACTCATGTTTAATATGCTCATGATGATGGAGTAGGAATTAAAATGAGTTAATAATAACAAACCTCCTCCGTCATCGATGGGATCGAGGCATAGTGCCACCAAATCGAACTTTTTCAGTGCAGCCACATTTGCCTTTGTGGGAAGGCCTTAATGCGAGCTATTGTCGTGACCTCTCGCCGGTGCCTCCCACTAGGGAAGGTTATGGGCGTGCTTACCCTGATCAGGTAAGCGGACATAACCTTGTGTGCTCGTTTTTGAGATTTTTGGTACCAGTCCCCGAGTGGGAGTGTCCCCGAGTGGGAGTTGACCACGACGGTGGTCGGGTGTTTTTGGTAGACAAGGGGCCACCCAGGACCAGCCCGTTGGGGATTCGGTCGGAGTGGCTGGGAGAGCGTCATGGCTGTAGGTTGGTTTCATCGGAATGCCGTTGGTCCACCCGAATGGGATGACGAGGCCATGGGTTCCGTGGTGTGGGTATAGTATGCTACCTCTGCAGAGTGTATAAAGTCTATCGATAGCAACAGTTCATAGTAGGTCCCACTATCAGGTCTTGGTCGAAATGGTGGACAAACCGAAATAATTAAGTTTGTAAATAAATATGTGATAACAAGAATATGGTAACTTGAACAATGAGATAGTCGTGAGGAGTCACGACGATATTTTGATGATGAGATAAGTGGTTGTGATCGCCGTAAGGATCACGGGAAAAATATTGGTCGTGGTTGTGATCGCCGTAAGGATCACGGTTGGAGACCAAGTGTTGGTCGTGGTTGTGATCGCCGTAAGGATCACGAGTTGTTCTTGAGAAAGACCACTTTGGTGGTGTGTTTGTGATCCAGAGATGATCACAGTTGATAAGAGAGTCCGAGGGACTCGGTGCACAAGTTTGGTTGCATTGCTGGAATAATATATCATTATTTGCATTTAAAGAACCATGATAGAACAAAAGATGATTGCATAATGTTCACATGCTATGTCTGCATTGGATATTATTGGTAGTTTATTTTCAGCATAGTTTCTTGATGCCATGCTATGCTTTGATTGACATGTTAAGTTATGCCATGATTGAGATAAAATTCTATGTTTTCCTATTACAATGTTATAATCATGTTCTGATATGCCATGTCATTGCCATGTTAGTATATGTTATGATTTTATTCATGCTTAGTTGATTTTTATCATGCCATGTTTAGTAATTGATATGAGATAGGGTGTTGCATGCGCTCTGTTCTTGCTTTGTCTGCAGCTTGTTTGGATGCTATGTATTTGGTTGTCTTGCAAGTACATTCAATGTACTGACCTGGCGTGTCATGCCAGTTTTGTAGGTCGTACCCGTATTGCTCGCTTGATCCGTGGTGCTAGGCAGTAATCTTGCCAGTCCTGTGAGTTGTGGAGCCCAGCCAGAGTTGTTATGCTGCCAAACCAAGACTTCCGCCGCCATTTTTATCAGAGTTCCGCTGTCATTTAATAGCCTGGAATGCTGTATTATGGACCTGTCGTGCGTCAGGTGTTATCCTGGGGTGACGTGCGAAGGCCCCCTGCTCCATGTAGATCAGGGTGCCACAGTGGCCGAGCCGGAGAAGAAGAAGAGTGCGGCGACACGAGGGGCTCCGGGGCTCGATCCAGCAGTGTAGTGGAAGCAGAGGACCACGGCGGAGCTGTAGGACTTGCCGGGGCGACGAACGGACGACGGTGGCCATGGCTACGGCGATCGACAGCGACGGGGGCGCTCGGGCATCTCGAACATAGGCGAGGAAGGGGACGAGAGGGGGATTGTGGCGCGCTAGGGTTTCGGGGGAGGGCGAGGGGGCATGTGGGGTGAGGAGACGAGGGGAGCCCGTGGCTTTGCCCTTATCCTCTCCGGCGCCGCCGGTGAGGTGGTCTGGCGGGAGCGCGCTCGGGCGCTCGGTCGCTACAGCAGTGAAAGGGGGAACGGCCCCGAGGCGCTGCCCGGCCGGCCGGGCCTGCTGGGCTAAGGCCCAGTGGGGCAGGGGGGCTTCTGTTTTATTTTATTTTTTTGTTTTGTATTTCCTTTTTCTTTTATTTATTTTCTTGTTTCTGTTTTCTTTTACTTAATTAATAGTTTATAGTTTTACAAAAGGTGAAACCCACTCCTAAATTAGATTTGTAAAAATCAACTGTTCTCACAAAAAGTTTGGGACAAAAGTAAAGTACCTTGTATTCTTTATTAAATAAAAAGTATTTAAGTTATTGTTTCAGTCAATGTTTTATTTATTCTAGCGCATTCAAATACTTTTAAAAATGTTGGTTTCTCCACCATTATTACTTAGAATTTATTTGGCTCCCTCCGAACATTTTAGTTTTAATATTTAAAAACTTTTATTGTTTGCTTGATCTTGATTTGAATTTGAATCGGTTTTGAAGTAACACGAGATTAGCAATAGTAATCGAGGTGACGTGGGATCATTAGTACAGTGTTACTGTAGCTTAATTATCCGGGTGTCACAATTCTCCTCCACTACAAGAAATCTCGTCCAGAGATTCAAGACGGGAGTAAGGGGGAAGAATAGGTTACGAAATTCTAACGATTCTTCTTGGTCTTGGTTGCACTTCTCGATCCATTACATTGACATCTTCATTTGTCTGCTTCAGGTCATTCTGATGAAGTCATCATTCTTCCTTCAGGATCTCCATCGTACTTACGGAAAGCTAAGGGGGAAAAACTCGGGAAGGACGGAGCTCAACATACGTTAGGTGCCTGGGGGCTATCTCAGTGAACGTGGCATAGAAGCATCTCTCGAGTTGAAATGCAAGAAAGTTATCGAGAGCAAGGTAGAGATGGGCAACAAGAAGCTCCAAGCGGGTAGGCAACCGTCTGTTGCCTGAAACAGAGGGTGAAAGGGTTTCAGAGCAACGAGAATAAGTATTGCGTCTGATACCAGAATAGATCACTAGGCAGGTGGCCCATGAACTACATATGAAGTCAAGCTCTAGGAATAACTTCGGCGGCAGGGTGTACAAGAGAGTCAGGTTTCGATCCTGTGGAACGGTGGGTTATGGGCCCACCATGTGGTATAAAGTAGAAAGGGGTCTGACATCTTGCACGGTCGCGATAGCAAGGCATGTCAGAGGGTAGCCTGTCAGTTATGTCGGCAACAACATCGATACCAAGGGCGAGGGCGAAGAGAACCATTTTCCTGCTCGTTGAACGAGGCGGACCATTAGGCAAAGTTCTCGTCCATCGGTGGCTACCGAAATGCCATCAACAATAGTAACAGGGTCTTACTAACAGAATTGTACACCGAGGTGTTTACATAAGTAGTTGAATATTACTGCTTAGATCATATAGATCACAAGAATGGTTAATCCAAACAAGGGAAAGGAAAATATGATTATCAGATTAAACAGAACAATGGAAAGGAAAATGTGTTTAAACACATATTTCAGGGGTACAACCTTCCCAAGGACAAGCAGAGCATGGTATCCATGATAGGATAGAAAGTAGAGAACCATTTAGGTAAGGGGAGAGGAATTTCATGTCATTACCCAAACAACGGTGTTTTGGATAATTGACCAAGAAACATTTAGCATCGCGCCTCCAATGTTCTTTTTGAAGAGCGGGGTATCATAGTCATGCTTCGAGGTAGCAATGATATGGTGTTTCAATCAAGGTCCAGACTTTGGATACACAAATGATCCATCAGGAGCAACTTATAAAATAAGTCCTACAATTGCCTCTAGGAAGAATGGTTATCCTTGCAAAAGAAATATAATGATAGGTCCTCCAGCGAGGGGTGCTAGGCATGATATCATATTACCGGGTCATTAAAGGCCCAACATCATAACTCCTGGAAAGTTGTCCCCACCATCATATCTGACCGAGATTTCAGATCCGATTGGTGTCATGATACCTCAGACTCAGGATGTCCAAGAAGAAAAGGTGCGACACAAATCGACGAAATGACATTGCAAGATTCTCGGGAAATGAACTATGGGAGCGGGTTCCTGAAACAATAGTTCATCATTAATACAAGGAGGGGATGAGGAGGTGGCTGATGGGCTCAGCGACAATTCATCGAGAATTCCAAACAGATGGATTTCCACAATAATGTGAACAAGAAGATGACACTTGTCAATTCAAATGATATAATGTTGTATGCTCGAGGAAAACATACACCATCAATCATTAGTTGAAAGGTGTGCCCGAAATATGACCTTAGGCGGCAATATCAGTGTTAGAGTGACGATTCAATAACCAGCAGTCTAAGAACGAACTGTCGATCGTTAACTTCAAAGCAATAGGGTTGCTAGAAGTACAGAACTCAAGCAGCATCCTTAGCATATTGGTATCCTGGTTAAAAACAACACGGGAACGAAGGAACAATGGTGATGGTGAGAATTATCATCATACCGAGAATTTCTAAGAGGTGGAGCAATTCTCACAACATCCTCGACATACAGATGGTAATACTTCAAGGTAGAACACAATATAAGCTAGATAGCAAGGAAATCAAGGTACAACTCAAAACATGAACAAGTTTGTGTTGGGGGGAGGCAAGAATGTTTGTCGATGATAACACAATCCTCGAGGGGTAAGGATGGTATTTCTCATCACGAATTTGATTGATATCCTGTAAGAGCTCAGAATGTTGATGATGATCATGACACAATTGTCGAGAGATTTCATGAAGATGTAATCAATCGGTGATGACACCAAGTCAAAGGAATGATGAAGCGAAAGGTTATTGGAACCACGAGTACGACACAAACTGGAAATCAAGCTTGCTGTTCAAGGACAAATGGTATGACGAGGAAGATCGACGTAAGATTAGCTCACCGTCGAAATTTTTGCTCCGGGAAGAAGGACCAGGTAGCACAGTTAAAATCGGCACAACAAGGAGATAGCCAAGCAGGCTAGGAATGACGTGATCGAGTTCAAACTCGTAAGTAATGAAGGTTACCAAGAGTTGTTTAATCGCGGTGCAGACTCGAGTCAGTTATCGGTGTCTTTGAGTGTTTAATAACTCAGAGCCCGTGAAATATTGGAATCAGTGAGAATGTAGCACTTGATGAAGAACTCATAAGAAGTTATGCAGTTCCATGATAATCTCGAGATACCAAGGGGGTAATACTCGACGACAGATCAAAGTAGAGGTTGGACTAGGGTATTGCTCTGCAGAAGACAAGTGCTCAAACTAGCACGAGAAATGGAATCAAGGAGAAACATGGTCGGAACCACGTCCACAGATACAAGATGAAGTTATAACAAGGGGATAATTATTTTAGGAGAAGATTCCATGATAAGGTATACATCGTGTCCATGGGCATGAACATAGGGTTCAAGGTCGACTCCCACTTGTTCAACGCATAACCTTTCATTCACCTCTCGTATTCGAAAATGACATTAGTTGTTGAAAGTTTTTACCTGATGCAATACCAGATAAGTATGACCCGTGAAATCTTTCGGGTTCACACGGATTAGGGAAGGCGTAGGTTCAACCCATCGGGGCATCTTAGAAACATATACCACAAGTTTCAAAAGTAAATACACAAGCTCGAAAGCAAAGCATGGTTGGCCAAGCAGAGGATACAATTTTACCAAAGGCACTATGTATCAGGGGAAGAACTCACAAGGTGATTGAATATGAATGAAACTGTCGGATAACAATCCAACAATGGATCGGGTGATCCGCAACGGAGCTAATGTGAGTATCGGTACTCACTCAGAGGAAGAAAGAATGCAGAGGCATCAGATTCAAGAATCACCTGATTAGTCTGATGCTTAAATATAAAGAATTTATGGTTTCCTAAACAAAGAATCAGAAGCAGACGCTCTAATCAAGGATGGATAAGTTGAAAACACTTAGTTGGACAATCAATAAAGGTTTGAATTGCCGAGAACCAACTCATGTCCGGAATGACGTCTGAGTCGGGAAGAAAATTTTAAAAGGATAATTTGATGACTGCATGCGTACGCACATATTGAACCAATAGGCTCAAAATGACTAAGACAAGGGATGTTATCGAGGACTACTAGTCATATGGAATTAACCATAATGCAAGCAGGCAAGAATTTCAAGAATAACCGGCTGCAGAGGATTTTCGAAAGATCGAAAAGTATTCCGAAGAATTATGTGAGACACATGAACAATTGAGAAGAACGGATCCTCGCTAAATGTGAGGAAAAACCCGTAAGGGTTTTCATGCGAAATAAAACTGCAAGACAGTAAACTCCAAGGATTTTTGGGACAACGACGAACATTTCAAGGCATCTTGTAACAACAAGAGCGACGAGGGATGATCAAGAGAATGACAAGTGCATATAGATATCCATAGGGATATATCGGTGACAGTGGATTGCAAAGGCGAGGAGCACAAGGGTCTCAGGAAAATATCGAGGGATATCCTCAGAATCTTCTAACGAAGCAAGTGATCTTCCGGAATGAGGGCTCTTCGAGATAAATAGTTACGAGAACCTAGAGTTAGAGTTAGCAAAATCATTTAACCCGAATAGAAGAGAGATCAGAGTCCCAGAGCATAGACGAGGAGTAAAAGATCCTAATACCACCCAATGGCGACGTGGGCCCGTAAGCCGCACAACCAAGTTAGTAAAAAGCTTTGCAATGTCTAGACTCGACTTCGGCCAAGGAGTGTGGAAGGGGGATTCCTACAGGCAGTTGGCTCATATACCAACTTGTGACGCCCCCGATTTGACCATACACTAATCATGCACGCAAACGTGTACGATCAAGATCAGGGACTCACGGGGAGATATCACAACACAACTCTAAAACATAAATAAGTCATACAAGCATCATAATACAAGCCAGGGGCCTCGAGGGCTCGAATACAAGTGCTCGATCATAGAGGAGTCAGCGGAAGCAACAATATCTGAGTACAGACATAAGTTAAACAAGTTTGCCTTAAGAAGGCTAGCACAAACTAGGATACAGATCGAAAGAGGCGCAGGCCTCCAGCCTGGGATCCTCCTAACTACTCCTGGTCGTCGTCAGCGGGCTGCACGTAGTAGTAGGCACCTCCGGTGTAGTAGGAGTCGTCGTCGACGGTGGCGTCTGGCTCCTGGGTTCTAGCATCTGTTTGCGACAACCAGGTAGAAGGGAAAGGGGGAAAGGAGGGAGAAAAGCAACCGTGAGTACTCATCCAAAGTACTCGCAAGCAAGGAGCTACACTACATATGCATGGGTATATGTGTAAAGGGCCATATCGGTGGACTGAACTGCAGAATGCCATAATGAGAGGGGGATAGCTAATTGTGGCACCCCAAGACCGACGCTCCAGACGCCTGCCATGTTTTGCGTGACCGTCGTGTGTTTTATTTGTTTGTTGCATTTCATCATGTCATCATGAGCATTCCATCCGCATGTTTTTCTTAAAACTTGTATCCGCTCATAGTTGCCGCTTCCTCCTTGTCCCTGTTAACCTCCTCTCAGATCAACCAGACCGCTCTCTTCTCTCTCTTCTTTGAGCCCATCAAACCCCCTTGTCTTTGTCGATCTCCCTCAAAACCCCTTCTCGCGCGCGTCCGAAACCTGTCCCGAACCCGACCCGCTCAGTCATCACCATTGGGTCCGGATCATCCCCAAACATCCCCAAAATATCATCGTTTTATTTATTGGACTCCCTAACATACTTATTCTCGTCCATCGGATTTTGATGGGAAGATCCAAACTTCCCTCCTTTCCATATATATAGTCCACTCCTAGTCTAATTTGAGACCAAACCCTAAAACCTAGGGGATCTGTCCCATCCATTCAGTGTCCGCCGCCGCCACCAACTCACCATCTACCTCGGGATCCCTCCCGATCTCGAATCCACCAATCAACAGCCCCCTCCATCCACCAGCGCCTCCTCTGCTCGATCCCGAGGGGATCACGAGCAGCTCACCACCGGCTGCAAGCAGCAGCACCACCAGGACCCCGTTGCCCCTTCCCCTTTTCTTCTCCTCCGTCCCTCCTCCCTCTGGTTCTCTCCCTCGTCTCTCATGCCTCTCCCTCTCTGTACCAGGAACAACCATGGTTGGCCGCAGCTCCCTCGCCGTCGGTTTGCTGCAGGAGCCGAGGCCGTTGCCTCCTCAGTTCGTCGTGCCGCCTCCAGTTTCGCCGGATCTGCCGCCTGCAGGCCCTTCCTGACCGGATCCCGCCGTCGCGCTGCCGCTCCTCGCCCACAGCTCCGCCAAGCCGCCGCCTTGGAGCTTCTCCGCCGCCGGCGCCCTTTTCCAGCGCACCAAGTCCCGCCATGAACGCCCGTCGACATCGTCGCCTCGACCCTGCCTCTCCTCCTCGAACTCGTTCCTCGAGCACGACGCAGGTCCAGCGCCCGCGGCCCCGGCCTCGTCCCTGCCTTCATGTCGCCGCTCCGCCGCCGGAGACCAAGCCGCCGCCGCGACTAAACCCTGCCTCGACCTGCTGTCGCGCCCCTTCTTCCTCCGCTTCGAGGACAAGCCAGGCGCCCGCGTTGACTTCTCGTCGCGAGGCTCCTGCCGACCCCGTCCGCATCGCCAAGGCCCAGCAGCCGCATCCAGATCTGCCGGCCCACGAACCCCTCTGCTCCAGTTGGCCTTTGAGCCCATGGTGAGCAGCCCAGTCGATCCAGATTTCGGCCCGATACGTGTTTTTTTCCTGTTGCGATTTTAGCATTTATCCCAGGTTTTACCTGTTTTACAGAAAAGTCCCTCTAGATCATGCATTTAATAACTCACAAATGGTGCATCGGATTAAAATGATTTATATATGAAAAGTTCTTAGAATTTCATCTAGTTTCATAATATGCCACTCTCATTCATGTTTAAAATGTTTAAATGTGCGGTTTGAATTAATTTGCATAATGCCATGTTAAAATGATTTATTTCATCACTAAATAATCATAGCTCCATTTTAAATAAACTTTATATGAAAATGGGGTAGAAAAATGCATAGGTTAACTTGGTGTACTTTATTTTCCTGTTTAACAACATTAAAATATAGTTTAGGGCAGAACAGTACCATAACCAAAATATGCACATGGGGATTTTCCGGAATTATTGTTTGTTGTTCCGGCCTCATTTAAACTTGCCTAGATAGGTAGTTTTCATATGCCTCACCTCTTGCCATGTTTAAAAACATTTAATATTGTTGTGTACCTTAACAAGAGCGAACTAAATAACTCGAATGTGGTGTTTCGTCTATATGCAACTCATTGCATATTGAGCTCCACTTAATTTGTAGTGTTGTTTGTTGCATTTGCCATGCCATGAATCATTAAACCGGACATGCATCATACTTGATTGTGCATCATGCCATGTTTCTCTGATGGTTGTTTACCATGTTGTTTGCTTCTTTCCGGTTTGCTTCTCTCGTTAGCTTCGGTTTCGTTCCGGAGTTGCGAGGATTCGTTCGACTACGTCCGTTTGTCTTCTTCATGGACTCGTTCTTCTTCCTTACGGGATCTCAGGCCAGATGACCATACCCTCGAAATTACTTCTATCTTTGCTTGCTAGTTGTTCGCTCTATTGCTATGACGCGCTACCTACCACTTGCTATATCATGCCTCCCATATTGCCATGTCAAGCCTCTAACCCACCTTTCCTAGCAAACCGTTGTTTGGCTATGTTACCGCTTTTGCTCAGCCCCTCTTATAGCATTGCTAGTTGCAGGTGAAGATGAAGTTTGTTCCATGTTGGAACATGGATATGTTGGGATATCACAATATCTCTTATCTTAATTAATGCATCTATATACTTGGTAAAGGGTGGAAGGCTCGGCCTTATGCCTGGTGTTTTGTTCCACACTTGCCGCCCTAGTTTCCGTCATACCGGTGTTATGTTCCTTGATTTTGCGTTCCTTACACGGTTGGGTGATTTATGGGACCCCCTTGACAGTTCACTTTGAATAAAACTCCTCCGGCAAGGCCCAACCTTGGTTTTAACATTTGCCACCTAAGCCTTTTTTCCCTTGGGTTCTGCAGACTCAAGGGTCATCTTTATTTTAGACCTCCCGGGCCAGTGCTCCTTCAAGTGTTGGTCCGAACCGAGCTGCGTGCGGGGCCACCTTGGGGAAACTTGAGGGCTAGTTTTACTCGTAGCTAGTCTCATCCGGTGTTGGCCTGAGAACGAGATGTGCAGCTCCAATCGGGATTTGTCGGCACATCGGGCGGCTTTGCTGGTCTTGTTTTACCATTGTCGAAATGTCTTGTAAACCGGGATTCCGAGACTGATCGGGTCTTCCCGGGAGAAGGAATATCCTTCGTTGACCGTGAGAGCTTATAATGGGCTAAGTTGGGACACCCCTGCAGGGTATTATCTTTCGAAAGCCGTGCCCGCGGTTATGTGGCAGATGGGAATTTGTTAATGTCCGGTTGTAGAGAACTTGACACTTGACTTGATTAAAATGCATCAACCGTGTGTGTAACCGTGATGGTCTCTTTTCGGCGGAGTCCAGGAAGTGAACATGGCTTTTGGGTTATGTTTGACGTAAGTCGGAGTTCAGGATCACTTCTTGATCATTGCTAGTTGACGACCGTTCCGTTGCTCCTCGTCTCGCTCTTATTTGCGTATGTTAGCCACCATATATGCTTAGTGCTTGCTGCAGCTCCACCTCACTACCCCTTTCCTACCCTTAAGCTTAAATAGTCTTAATCTCGCGGGTGTGAGATTGCTGAGTCCTCGTGACTCACAGATACTTCCAAAATAGTTGCAGGTGCCGACGATACCAGTGCAGGTGATGCAACCGAGCTCAAGTGGGAGCTCGATGAGGACCTTGGTCGTTACTATGTTTCTTTTCATGTTGATCAGTAGTGGAGCCCAGTTGGGACGATCGGGGATCTAGCATTTGGGGTTATCTTCTTTTCATTTGGATTTGACCGTAGTCGGTCTATGTGTGGATTTTGGATGATGTATGAATTATATGTTCATTGTGTGAAGTGGCGATTGTAAGCCAACTCTTTATCCCATTCTTGTTCATTACATGGGATTGTGTGAAGATGACCCTTCTTGCGACAAAACCACCATGCGGTTATGCCTCTAAGTCGTGCCTCGACACGTGGGAGATATAGCCGCATCGTGGGCGTTACACTAATCCTGTCGAAGACTACGCTTCAGGCCAGCTCCATCTTGCAGCATGTAGAAGAGAATAGATGGTAAGTTCACCAAGTAGCATCGCATAGCATAATCCTACCCGGCGATCCCCTCCTCGTCGCCCTATTAGAGAGCCATCACCGGGTTATATCTGGCACTTGGAAGGGTGTGTTTTATTAAGTATCCGGTTCTAGTTGTCATAAGGTCAAGGTACAACTCCGGGTCGTCCTTTTACCGAGGGACACGGCTATTCGAATAGATAAACTTCCCTGCAGGGGTGCACCACATAACCCAACACGCTCGATCCGATTTGGCCGGACACACTTTCCTTGGTCATGCCCGGCCTCGGAAGATCAACACGTCGTAGCCCTACCTAGGCACAACAGAGAGGTCAGCACGCCGGTCTAAATCCTATGGCGCAGGGGTCTGGACCCATCGCCCATTGCACACCTGCACGTTGCGAGGGCGGCCGGAAGCAGACCTAGCAACCTCCATTACAAAGGAAGTCACGTTACGCGGTCCAATCTGGCGCGCGTCGCCCAGTCGCTGACGTCACAAAGGCTTCGGCTGATACCACGATGTCGAGTGCCCATAACTGTTCCCGCATAGTTGGTTAGTGCGTATAGACCAAATGGCCAGACTCGGATCAAATACCAAGATCTCGTTGAGCGTGTTATTTTTAAGTATCCGCGGACGCCGACCAGGGCCAGGCCCACCTCTCTCCTAGGTGGTCTCAACCTGCCCTGTCGCTCCGCCACAAAGTAACAGTCGGGGGCCGTCAGGAACCCAGGCCCACCTCTACTGGGATGGAGCCACCTGTCCTTTCAGCCCCCTCACCAGAATCACTTGCGGGTACTCAACGAGCTGACCCGACTTTAGTCACCACATGTGTCATGTATATAAAGTATAAAGTATATACCCGTGATCACCTCCCTAGTGATCACGGCCCGATAGTATAGCATGGCAGACAGACAAGAGTGTAGGGCCACTGATGGAACACTAGCATCCTATACTAAGCAGTAGGATAGCAGGTAAGGGTAACAACTGTAGCAACAATGACAGGCTATGCAGTAGAATAGGATTAACCGAAAGCAGTAACATGCTACACTCTTCTAATGTAAGCAGTATAGAGAAGAATAGGCGATATCTGGTGATCAAGGGGGGGCTTGCCTGGAAGCTCAGCCGAGAAGGAGGGGTCGTCAACACCGTAGTCGTACCGGGTAGCAGCGGCGTCGGTCTCGGTGTCTAGCGAGAGAAGAGGGGGAAGAAACAATAAATACAATGCAAACAAATGCATGACGATGCATGACATGACAAAGCGTGATGCTAGTTGTGCCCAATCGCGGTAGTAGGTGATACCGGCGAAGGGGGGAAACATCCGAGAAAGTATTCCCGGTGTTTTGCGTTTTCGGACAGATGAACCGGAGGGGGAAAGTTGCGAGTTCGATAGGTTAGGGATGTGTGGCGGACGAACGGGCTGCGTATTCGGATTCGTCTTGTCGTTCTGAGCAACTTTCATGTACAAAGTTTTTCCATCCGAGCTACGGTTTATTTTATATTAATTTTAAAAGATTTAAATCATTTTAGGATTTATTTAATTACTTTAATTCAACATTATCCAGAACAGTGTTTGCTGACGTCAGCATGATGTCAGCAGTCAACAGAGGTGTTGACCGGTCAAATTGACATGTGGGCCCAGTGGGACCCACCTGTCATACACTGTTAGGTTAATTAGGGTTTAGGTTAAACTAATTACTGTTTATTTAAACTAACAAGTTAATTAGATTAATTAAATAGGATTAATGAACTTAATTAATTTAGTTAATTAATTAATTAATTAAATTTATTTTTATTATTAATATTTTTTCTAATTCTTTTAATTCTAGTTTTTTACACGTTCTGTGGGCGGGGCCCATATGTCATAGGCAGGGCCCGCCCAGTCATCATAGTTGACTTAGTTAACTGGTCAACAGGGGGCTGGGCCCACTGGTCAGTGACCCAGCGGGGTGGCCCCAGGTGGCCATGTCGGCGTGGCGCCTGAGAGAGCTCCGGCGAGCCTCTTCCGCGGCGGATCTACGCCTGAGCCGGGCGGGATTCGTCCACACCGCACTATTTTGGGCGCGGCCGGGCTCGTTCAAACAGCAAGACGACGGCGGAGCGATCTGTGACGGTGGCGGAGGCTGCGGTGGCCGGAGCTGAGCGCATCGAGCTCACCGGCGGCGAGGTTCTTCGGGCGAGGTACGGGAACGGGGTTACGGGGCGCAAAGCGAGCTACGCGAGGTGCCTACAGTGCCTACTCGATGCGAGAAGCAGAACGTTGGCACGCACGGGACCAAATGGTCACCGTGGCCATGCCGGCGACGAGGCCAGGTGGCAGCGCGTTCGGGTGAGCGTGGAACGGGCGCTACAGACGATCAGAGGAGGCAGGGGAGGGCGCATTCGGCGCAAAGGCTCACCAGGGGAGCGTGGGGTCTGGGCAGAGGGCTCGGGGAGGACCGGTGGCGTAGATCAAGGACGAGGACGATGGGGTGGCCGAGCCGGAAAAGAAGAAGAGTGCGGCGACGCGAGGGGCTCCGGGGCTCGATACAGCGGTGTAGTGGAAGCAGAGGACCACGACGGAGCTGTAGGACTTGCCGGGGCGACGAACGGACGACGGTGGCCACGGCTACGGCGATCGACGGCGACGGGGGCGCTCGGGCATCTCGAACAGAGGCGAGGAAGGGGATGAGAGGGGGATTGTGGCGCGCTAGGGTTTCGGGGGAGGGCGAGGGGGCATGTGGGGTGGGGAGACGAGGGGAGCCCGTGGCTTTGCCCTTATCCTCTCCGGCGCCGCCGGTGATGTGGTCTGGCGGGAGCGCGCTCGGGCGCTCGGTCGCTACAGCAGTGAAAGGGGGAACGGCCCCGAGGCGCTGCCCGACCGGCTGGGCCTGCTGGGCTAAGGCGCAGTGGGGCAGGGGGGCTTCTGTTTTATTTTATTTTTTTGTTTTGTATTTCCTTTTTCTTTTATTTATTTTCTTGTTTCTGTTTTCTTTTAGTTAATTAATAGTTTATAGTTTTACAAAAAGTGAAACCCACTCCTAAATTAGATTTGTCAAAATCAACTGTTCTCCCAAAAAGTTTGGGACAAAAGTAAAGTACCTTGTATTCTTTATTAATTAAAAAGTATTTAAGTTATTGTTTCAGTCACTGTTTTATTTATTCTAGCGCATTCAAATACTTTTGAAAATGTTGGTTTCTCCACCATTATTACTTAGGATTTATTTGGCGCTCTCCGAACATTTTAGTTTTAATATTTAAAAACTTTTATTGTTTGCTTGATCTTGAATTTAAATTTGAATCGGTTTTGAACTAACGCGAGATTAGCAACAGTAATCGAGGTGACGTGGCATCATTAGTAGAGTGTTACTGTAGCTTAATTATCCGGGCGTCACAGGCGTACCACAAAACGGACGAAACGGACCTCCTACGGTCGAAACGGGGGTCCTGTTGATCGGGAGGGGTGTGGCGTACCGCAAAATTGACGAAACGGACCTCCTACGGTCGAAACGGGGGTCCTGTTCATCGGGAGGGGTGTGGCGTACCGCAAAACGGGACTCCACGGAATACTGTTCATCTCCACCGTCGACCTCCTCCAGCCTCCACGGGCTCCTGTTCATCCAGCCTCTACCGCGCGCTACTCCACCGGCTACTGTTCAACCACCCCTCCACGGGCACCCCTCCACCGTCTACTGTTCATCCAGCCCTCCACACCACGGGGTCATGTTCAACCACCCCTCCACGGGCACCCCTCCACCGTCTACTGTTCATCCAGCCCTCCACACCACGGGGTCCTGTTCATCCAGAGGCAACGCCACCGCTCACTGTTCATCCAACCCCCCCGCAACGCTCACTGTTCATCCAATCGATCGGCTTCAGTTAGCAGCAGTAGCGAAGGAATCGCTCGATCGGGTTCAGTTAACAGCCATCGATCGATCGCTCGGGTTTAGTAACGCGTAGCCTGCGGTGCAATCGCTCGGGTTCAGTTAGAGCCCAACGCCTCGCTCGGGTTCAGTTAGAGCCAACGCCTCGCACACACGCGCGTACGTGTACGAGAGAAACGTGCATCGCTCGGCCCCTGACCTCCCACCGTAACCGAGAACTCCCCGAAATTCCCCCCCCCTCGTTTCTACCACGGTTTTTTCCGTCATGGACGGCCCAAAGAATGTCATGCAGCTGCGTCTCCAGCCCGCCCAGGACGAAAAGCCCATTTTTCTGTCATGATTTTTTGTCATAGAAGTAGGAGCCCACCACATCTATGATGATACGGGGTTTTGTCACAATTATCGTCATAGAAGTGTTATATGTATGATAGAAAAAAATTTCGTTCGGCCCAAAATGTCACAGATGTGTCTTTTTTTGTAGTGCTTCAGGCTGCAATTTTGTATTGTCTTCCATGTGAGAAATAAATCGAATCTATCTTTACAAAATTGTGGGTGCATTCTGTTATTGTATACCATGTGAGGAATAAATTGAATTTGGCTGTAGTAAATACATGAGAAACAAATACAATTGCTACAATTGGCTGTAGTTAACTGTTTGGTTAACTGTCTGATCTTCTATTAGGAGTATGTTATATTGTGCAATGTGGTGCTTAGTTAATGTTTGGTTCATTTGTTGTGGTGTTTAGTTAACTGCTTGGTTCAATTCTGCAATGCACCCAATTGTCGTGGGTAGAATTTTGTATTGTTGTGCATGTGAGGAATAAATCGAATTTGGCTGCACTTAATACATGAGAAACATATACAAGTGCTATATTTCCTAGTTATTAATCATGCTTGGTTTGGGTAAATGGGTTTTCCGTGTGGCTTGAATTAATCTGATGAATCTGCAATGTGCTTATTTTTCATCAACATATTTTACTGATAGCATGCGAACCCTTACTTAACCTGATGACTAACTACCTTATATGTGTTGCAGGGAAACAATGGGAAGCGCTGAGGTTTACAATCGAGGTTGGCACGTGCATGGTCTGTTCTCTAATAGCACATTATTGTGCAATTGCAGGAACCATTCTAATATTTTGGTTTTTAACAATTTGGTCTTGCATATGTAGGTCCTAGTGTCAGAGGTTTTGACCCACTGTTCGACCCTTTTTGCATATGGGGAAATGAGTTGTCCATGAATATCAATCAAATCAAGAAACTCAGAAAGATTGTTAGGATAAAGAAATTAGCGACAAAAAACAACAAGATCTTTGTCTGCACAATGAAGAAGACATCAGTTCACTACAAGATGGTACTAACTATTATACCTTGCCTTTTTTATTCCTTTGCCCCATTTCCAATATAGAGAATATATTTATGCACATCCTTGTTTTCAGGCCTTTCCAAAGCAGTTCACTGATGATTACCTCTCAAACCACCTCTATGGTCAGGAGGCGAGGAAGGTTTTCATACAACACCCACGGTTCAATATTGAAGTGTTCCTGAAGAGGACGAAGGACGGACGGTCAATCATCCATAGGCACATGCCTAAAGTTGCAAAGACCTTCAACATGAATGAAGGCTCAATATTCGCCTTCCACTTCAGCAGTTTTCCAGATGAGATGCATCTATCTATATACCGTCTATGATGCTAATTTCGAAAGGTTCTACATGTTGCATGTGGAACTTGCTGCTGGTGCAGTTGTGTAATGGGGTAGCTGAGTGCTGGAGCTATATCATGTTGTACTCTGATGTATTTCAATTATGAAATTCTGCTTCCTTAATATGGAAATGAAATATATTGTGTGCTTAATATGAAATGTCAATTAGATTAATAAATGGATTATGAATAATTGGATAATTAGCCTGCTAATGGCAAATTTGCCTGCTAATTGGGTTTTGCTATTGCAAACAGTTGTCGAAATAATACCGTGGGCGATGACCTCAGACAACGCACACAGTTTCTAGGAATAAACCGTGTTGGATCAATGAACAATCACACACGACTTTCTCTTGAAAACTGTTTGCGTTAGGCCACCTTGCGCAAACATTTACCACATAAAAACTATGTGTGATGGACAGTCTTTGCCACACAGTTTCTTCTACGGACCGTGTGTGATACATTCAATAACGCAAACGATTTAACAGAAAAAATTGTGTGTGATGTACCTATGAACGGAAACGTTTTCCTTGGAGCGACTGTGTGGGATGTTCATACGAACGGAAACGTTTAGCGGGGACTGACTATGTGGGATGTACTTGCGACCGGAAACAATTTCGCTGTATAATTGTATTTTTTAGCTCTACTGTACGTATTTCTATATTTGAGCGCTCGCCGGTCGCACACGACCTCATTTTGCCGAACGTGTGTGCCAGGAGGGCATATCCCCGACGGTTTCTGGGTCGTGTGGGAAGGACCCCCCTATCGCCCACACTCACTTGGAGACGGTTCCAAATGCCGTCGCGGAAAGGGGTTAAAAACCGTTTGTTTAGGACTGACGCGCACTAGTGTAAGCTAGTTGGAGTGTCAGCACGGGCACATAGGGATCGAAGATGATCCAAGTAAAAAGCTTCAGGAGTGTGATAGATTTTGAGTGGTTCTTCAACCATTGGTGTAGTAGGTACAACTAATTTTTTTGGTATTTTACGTTTCCTACCCATAACTAAAGGTAGAAAACAAGAGCACAAAATAAAAACTACTTAGTGATAAAGCAAACAAGCACACACGAGAATATTCACCCCACGGTATAACTCCCCGGCAATGGCGCCAGAAAAAGGTCTTGATAACCCACAAGTATAGGGGATCAATTGTAGCCACTTTCGATAAGTAAGAGTGTCAAACCCAACGAGGAGCTAAAGGTAGAACAAATATTCCCTGAAGTTCTATCAACCACCGATACAACTCTACGCACGCTTAACGTTCGCTTTACCTAGAACAAGTATGAAACTAGAAGTGCTTTGTAGGTGTTGTTGGATAGGTTTACAAGAATATAAAGAGCACGTAAATAAAAACTAGGGGCTGTTTAGGTAAAGAAGCAATAAAGTTAGTATAGCGAGTGTGGAAAAGTGGTGGTAGGAGTTGCGAAATTGTCCCTAAGCAATTGACTACTTTACCAGACCGATAGCAAGTTTTATGTGGGAGAGGCCACTGCTAGCATGTCATCCCTGACTTGGAATTCTATGCACTTATGGTTGGAGCTATTAGCAAGCATCCGCAACTACTAACGTTCATTAAGGTAAAACCCAACCATAGCATTAAGGTATATTGGTCCCCCCTTCAATCTCGTATGCATCAATTTCTATGCTAGGTTGTAGCTTCTGTCACTCTTGCCCTCCAATACATAGTCCTATCAACATACAATTAACCCTATGGTGTGATCCACGCGCGCGCTCATATGATGGGCACCAAAGGACAGCAACATAACCACAAGCAAATTAAACCAATCATAGCAATTCACCAATTACCGATAGGACAACGAAAATCTACTCAGACATCATAGGATGGCAAAACATCATTGGATAATAATATGAAGCATAAAACACCATGTTCAAGTAGAGGGTACAGCGGGTTGCGGGAGAGTGGAACGCTGTAGATAGATGAGGGAAGGTGATGAAGATGTTGGTGAAGATGACGGAGGTGTTGGTGTAGATTGTTGTGACGATGATGGCCCCGGCGGCGTTCCGGCGCCACCGGGCCGGAGAGAGGGGGAGAGGCCCCCCCCTTCTTCTTCTTCTTCTTCTTCTTCCTTGACCTTCTCCCTAGATGGGAGAAGGGTTTCACCTCTGGTCCTTGGCTTCCATGGCGGCGGAGGAGCGAGAGCCCCTCCGAGATTGGATCTCTCTCTCTCTCTGTTTCCTTCTGTTTCTGCACTCCCTGATTCTGCCCTTTCACCGTTTCTTAAATTCCCTGAGATTCGTAACTCCGATTGGGTTGAAATTTGGACACGATTTTTATTCGGATATTGGCTTTCTTGCGGCGAAAGAAGGGCATCAACCGCCTTACGGGGTGGCCACGAGGGTCAGGGGCGTGCCCCCTGCCTCGTGGCCTCCTCGGGCATCGTCTCGCATTGATTCTTCTTCCCAAAAATCACATATATTCCAAAAAAATCTCCATCAGTTTTTATCCCGTTTGGACTCCGTTTGATATGGATTTTTTGCGAAACAAAAAACATGCAACAAACAGGAACTGGCACTGGGACTGGATCAATATGTTAGTCCCGAAAATAGTATAAAAAGTTGCTAAAATTATATGAAAGTTGTATAATATTGGCATGGAACAATCAAAAATTGTAGATACGATGAAGACGTATCACGCGGTATGTTCAATCTCACCCTAAATCAGTTGGCATGGCCTACTTTCCTGAACATATTCTAAATATTGCTACATTTGGATAAAAGTTGCCACATGCACCATATACGTCAAAGGGGATTTCCCCCTCTTCTTTCTCTATTAGGAAAATTAATGACATATTGTTCTTTCGATTACTCTCATATTTCCATAACATCATGTTTACCCTATCTGTTTAATTATAGACTTTTGTCCTTCAATTTCAATTGCTGTACAGTTCTTTCAATTTGGGCCCATATTTGCATGTTACCATATTTTCATTCACAATCCTACCATTTTCTACAGGACATCCCTTGCTATGCAACAGATTATGTAGTGCACAATTTTTCCCTTTACATACATCAAGGCTCCACAAATGTCGTACTGCACACAAACCATGGATTTACAATCGTTGCTACTGTAAGGCTTGATGAACGTGGTGACTCCTATTTTGGCACTGGCTTTTGGAATGAAATTGCGAAGTTTTATGTAATGAAAGCTGGCACTAAAATTGCACTGCACATAGAAGGGCCTGGTCTTGAGATATATGCTAACTTCCCCGACAAAATCATCCGTCCAGACTTTGTTTGAAGTAAGTTTTCTTTTCAACTATCTGCATATGTTGACTTACCCAGCAATGTCAAATGAATTGTATAGTATTTAAGCAACCAATTGTTACTCCCTTTTCTTACTATATTCCTACCTAATAACTTCTAGTTACCAATACCCTTTTCTATTGCCCTGTTTTAACTAAATATTCACTGTACTCCCATTTCTATCAGAAAGCGCCACTGACAAGGAGACTCTGGAGGTGGAGAATGGGGCTGCCAACAAGCGGGGGCGGGGCGAGCTAGAACCGCAAGAGACTCCAGCAGGCCTAGACTTAATCAGCAGCCTCCCCGATGATATGTTGAGAGTCATCATCTCCCTCCTCCCAATCAAATATGGGGCGCGGACAACCCTCCTTTCCCAGCGGTGGCGCCCCCTATAGAACTCCAGACCTCATCGACACCCACGAGCTTTGCCATGGATATCGCAAAAGTTTGGATGCGTTCTCCAAGATCCTCGGCAGTCACCTTGGCCAAACCAAAGGCCTTAGAATTTAGAAGTTCCGTTCCAACGGCAAGGACCGAGCCAATGTTGATGACTGGTTCCGATCCCCCGCCCTAGATCAGCTCGAGGAGCTCACTTTTGATGATGGGCATATGCGGTCGCTGCAAACATCCGCACTCCGCCTCGCGCCCACGCTGTGCGTCGCCAAGTTCAGGAACTGCCATTTCCCGCCCTTAATGACGCGCCCGCTCTTATTCTACCATGACTGAAGCACCTCGAGCTCGTCGCCGTCTGCCTCTCAAAGGGTGACATGGAGCGCCTTCTCCATGGTTGTACTGCACTCGAGTACCTTCGTCTTCAGGCGATCAATGGGTTGAGTACCTTCCACATCACCTCCATGACTCTCCGGACTATTTATGTGTGTTGCTGGTGCGACAGGAAGACATCACAAAAGGTGGACCACGGTATGGTCATCCAGGACACACCTGCACTTGAGAGATTACTTATAGTTGATCAAGAAGGTCCAACAAGAATCTATGTCATTTCTGCGCCGAAATTGACAATGGCGGGCTACTCGTCTGACAAATACTCAGAACTTGTTATTGGATCCACACCCATTCAGGTACAATAGCCGCCTTCTACCTCTCCTTCTACAAATTAACATTATTTCTAATTTTGAAGATGTTTGTTCGTCTGTCATTCAGAAAATGATTCCGACAAGCTTGACCCCGAAACTGCGCACAGTGAAGGTCTTGGCACTAGAATCTATCGGGCCGACCTGGAGCAAGTTGTCAGGTTCCTGAGATGCTTTCCATGCCTGGAGAAGCTATATATCGAGGTGATGTTCCTTTCCTTTTAAATGTTAACCATAAGGGAGTTCAATTTGTGACACCTTTTTCCAAGTTTACAATGACAATGTACTACGATTTCTGAAGGTTCTTTTGGAGGATTTCAGTGCATACATGCCCCCCCATATTGGTTGCTTGATCCATATGGTTACATTCAATAAGCATTTCTCCTTTGGATTCATATGTACTAGTTTTCTTAGGGAACTTTTCATCCACTCCAACCTCTTGTGAAGAAGGCTACATTTTTCTAGAATGTAATCAAATGCCCATGTTAATCATGTCAGATCGAAGATGGCATGTTAGTGCATTTTACAAATCCTGCAAACCAAATAGCTAGGCCTGTAGTAATGTTCAAAACTGCATGTAGGCACTAACACGTTTTCTTCTTTTGCAGATAAGATTAGGCCCAGTGGTGGATAATGTGATATAATATAACAATCACGTCGAATGCCTAGATCTGCATCTCTCAAAAATTACTTTGAACTCCTATCGAGGGACCTTACCGGAGATTATATTCGCCAGGTTCTTTGTTCTCAGAGCAAGGGTGTTGAAGGAAACGAGGTTTGCCCTACATTTATTTCGCAAAAATGAATGGTCTGTTGATCAGCGCCAGCGCCCGCGGCAGAATGGAGTAGGCTGCAAAAATGCTGAATTTCATTTTGGAACTTCAGAATGACAGAGTAATCGGAAGTCATCGGGTCAACCCCATACATGACTTCTCAGTGGCTGGCCCCTTTGCAAAAATTGTGAGGTTTCGAAGCCAGACTTAGAAGCGGTGATATTTGTTTGAACCTCTCTGATATCCATGTTCAGCGCGAGCGTTTGCAGCTGATGAGCTGAATTTCATTTCTAATATCAGTTTGAACCTTGTAATCTTCGAATTTGAGCCATATAACTCTGGAATTTGAACCTTGTAACATTTCGAGCATTTGTGGTACAATCGTTGAAATGGCATCGTATGAGACTCGTATATTGCTAGCACTATTTTGACCTTAATATGCTATGTCTTAGATTTTATTAACCATTCTCGAATCAGTTTACCTTGTCGATCTCACAGCACACGATCTGTATAGCTAACTCGACTGTGATCTTCGACATTATTGCACACAGTTGGTTTCTTCCACCGTGTGCACTGTAGAGCGCAGAATTAATTATCGCACTCGAGTGTCCATCATCACCCTTCTGTGTAACTTTGACCTCATCACCCAAGGGTAAACTTATGACCGAAGTCATTCCACACATTTCGTTTTTACAAAGCTTTTTGCCAATAAACGCCCATGATTTGTCCCTCTTCTAGCCGACGCGTGGCCAAACTAGCCGGGCGGGAAGCTTGCGCGGTAAACAGCGCGGTAGCGTGGGACAGGCTCACCGACGATACATTTGGCGCCTCTTCGAGCCCACGCCTGGGGTGCGGTGTTGTCCAGCGTGCACTGGATTCTGGAATCCTCTGCTATGAACGCCATGACAAGACGTGACGATTATAGGCCGGCCGGCCCCCATTTATTACAGTGGCCATTTAACCTACCCTTGTGTCTCTTCAACCTTTCGATCGCGCCCCACCATTGCAAGAAGCACACCCACCACGAGAAATTCTTAGAGGGTATCCTGCGCGGCTCCAATGGCGCTCCGAGTGGCTGCCGACGACGAGCAGTAGTTCACCATGCGTGTCGTGGTGGACACCCACAAAAGGTTCATGCACCTCTCAGTGGTGTACACCAATGACCCGGTCTGGACGGAGCACTCCATCCACATCATGGAGATGTTGCTTGCCGAGGAGAAGTACAAGGTGGTCGGGTTCGACCTCGAGTACACCCGCGCTCGTGCCGGGTCTCGTCCCAAGGTCGCCGTCGCCCAGATGTGCGTGCGCCACCACGTCCTCGTCTACCACCACCGCCTGGCCACAAGGCCTTGCGAGCGTTTCGCCAGGTTTGTCAACAACCCCCACTACATGTTCGCTACGATGGACATCACCAACGATGTAAAGGCGCTCGAGAATTGAGGCATCGCCTGCCAGAATCTTGGCGACATCCAGGGCCAATACAAGATCAGGGGCAGCAAGGAGCATGAGAAGGACACACTGGTTCACCTCGCCGAGGCCATCATCGACCCCTACTACAGCGACATGAAGGATTCGTGCAACAAGGACAAGCATGCCTGGCACTCGGCCTGGATGGAGAAACTCGACAAAGCTCACGTCGTGTACGCGGCCAAGGAGGCGTACACGAGCTACGACATGTACATGCGGATCGTTGACATGAGGAAGTCCCTCCTTCCCCAAAACTGCCAGGGATACAGCCGGAAGCAGAGCAATGGCAAGCGTCGTCGTAACAATAAGTAGATGATTAGATCCTCGTTTCTCCTACTTTAGTATGCATGTAATTGCTTACTTTGGTGTGTGGAAATGTTATGTGTGTAGTCACTTGTGTAATTGTATGCTTAATTTGGTTATGCAATGCTGTCTTTTTAAGTATATATGTTGATGCTCTGTAGACAGAGCGTAGATGTTGTGTGGACAAAGAAAATCACATCGCACACGGACTAAACAATGAAAACCGTCGGTGATGATTTCATTAATCACTCACAATTGTATAGCAGCAATCGTTTGCTCACAACACATACGTCTTATTAGAAGCAATCGTCTGCTTTATTATCGGTCTTCGCACACATTTCTGATTACAGACCTGTTTGCCGCGTATCACACACATCTTGTTATATTGAACCATTTCTGTTCTCTTGCCTAATCACAAACAGTTCATCCGAGTGAACCGTATGCTGTACATCGCACACACCTTGATCGGGCTGACCGTTTCTTTTGTGTTGCCCAATCACAAACAGTTCATCCGAGTGAACCGTATGCTGTACATCGCACACACCTTCATCTGGCTGCCCGTTTCTTTTGTTCCTCCTCATCGCAAACGGTTAATTGAGTTGAACCGTATGCCCTGCATCGCACACGCAACTAAAATCTGAACCGTGTTTGATGCATATCCTCCATCGCAAACATTTTGCACCTTTTTTGACGGTTATTTTACACCACCGTTTGTGATTATGGCATCGCACACAGTTTCGTCGAAGGGTCTCTGATCGTAGTGTCACGTTAGCAGCATCCTGCAGTAGTGCATGTACTAAGTTTCCGGTTAATACAATTCTAGCATGAATAATAAACATTTATCATGATATAAGGAAATATAAATAACAACTTTATTATTGCCTCTAGGGCATATTTCCTTCAGTCTCCCACTTGCACTAGAGTCAATAAATTACATTGTAATGATTCTAACACCCATGGAGTCTTGGTGCTGATCATGTTTTGCTCGTGAGAGAGGCTTAGTCAACGGGTCTGCAACATTCAAATCCGTATGTATCTTGCAAATTTCTATGCCCCTTCCGACACTTGATGACGGATGGAATTGAAGCGTCTCTTGATGTGCTTGGTTCTCTTGTGAAATCTGGATTCCTTCGCCAAGGCAATTGCTCCAGTATTGTCACAAAAGATTTTCATTGGACCCGATGCACTAGGTATGACACCTAGATCAGATATGAACTCCTTCATCCAGACTCCTTCATTTACTGCTTCCGAAGCAGCTATGTACTCCGCTTCACACATAGATCCTGCCACGACGCTCTGCTTAGAACTGCACCAACTGACAACTCCAGTGTTCAATATAAACACGTATTCGGTTTGTGACTTAGAGTCATCCGGATCAGTGTCAATGCTTTGCATCGACGTAACCTTTTACGACGAGCTCTTTATCACCTCCACAAACGAGAAACATATCCTTAGTCCTTTTCAGGTATTTCAGGATGTTCTTGACCGCGGTCCAGTGAACCACTCCTGGATTACTTTGGTACCTCCCTACTATACTTATAGCAAGGCACACATCAGGTCTGGTACACAGCATTGCATACATGATAGAACCTATGGCTGAAGCATAGGGAATGACTTTCATTTTCTCTCTATCTTCTGCAGTGGTCGGGCATTGAGTCTCACTCAACTTCACACCTTGTAACACAGGCAAGAACCCTTTCTTTGACTGATCCATTTTGAACTTCTTCAAAATCCTATCAAGGTATGTGCTTTGTGAAAGTCCAATTAAGCGTCTTGATCTATATCTATAGATCTTGATGCCCAGTATATAAGCAGCTTCACCGAGGTCCTTCATTGAAAAATTCTTATTCAAGTATCCTTTTATGCTATCAAGAAATATTGTATCATTTCCAATCAACAATATGTCATCCACATATAATATTAGAAATGCTACAGAGCTCCCACTCACTTTCTTGTAAATACAGACTTCTCCAAAAGTCTGTATAAAACCATATGCTTTGATCACACTATCAAAACGTTTATTCCAACTCCGAGAGGCTTGCACCAGTCCATAAATGGATCGCTGGAGCTTGCACACTTTGTTAGCATCCTTTGGATCAACAAAACCTTCTGGTTGCATCATATACAACTCTTCTTCCAGAAATCCATTCAGGAATGCAGTTTTGACATCCATTTGCCAAATTTCATAATCATAAAATGCAGCAATTGCTAACATGATTCGGAAAGACTTAAGCATCGCTACGGGTGAGAAAGTCTCATTGTAGTCAACTCCTTGAACTTGTCGAAAAACTTTCGCAACAAGCCGAGCTTTGTAGACAGTACCATTACCGTCAGCGTCAGTCTTCTTCTTGAACATCCATTTATTCTCGATGGCTTGCCGATCATCGGGCAAGTCAACCAAAGTCCACACTTTGTTCTCATACATGGATCCCATCTCAGATTTCATGGCCTCAAGCTATTTTGCGGAATCTGGGCTCATCATCGCTTCCTAATAGTTCGTAGGTTCGTTATGGTCTAGTAACATGACGTCCAGAATAGGATTACCGTACCACTCTGGTGCGGATCTTACTCTGGTTGACCTACGAGGTTCAGTAGTAACTTGATCTGAAGTTTCATGATCACTATCATTAGCTTCCTCACTAATTGGTGTAGGAATCACTGGAACTGATTTCTGTGATGAACTACTTTTGAATTCGGGAGAAGGTACAATTACCTCATCAAGTTCTACTTTCCTCCCACTCACTTCTTTCGAGAGAAACTCCTTCTCTAGAAAGGATCCATTCTTAGCAACGAATATCTTGCCTTCCAGATCTGTGATAGAAGGTGTACCCAACAGTCTCCTTTGGGTATCCTATGAAGACACATTTCTCCTATTTGGGTTCGAGCTTATCAAGTTGAAGCTTTTTCACATAAGCATCGCAGCCCCAAACTTTAAGAAACGACAACTAGGGTTTCTTGCCAAACCACAGTTCATATGGTGTCATCTCAACGGATTTAGATGGTGCTCTATTTAACATGAATGCAACTGTCTCTAGAGCATAACCCCAAAATGATAGCGGTAAATCAGTAAGAGACATCATAGATCACACCATATCTATAAAGTGCGGTTACGACGTTCGGACACACCATTACGCTGTGGTATTCTGGGTGGTGTGAGTTGCGGAACTATTCCGCATTGTTTCAAATGAAGACCAAACTCGTAACTCAAATATTCTCCTCCATGATCAGACTGTAGAAACTTTATTTTCTTGTTACGATGATTTTCTACTTCGCTCTGAAATTCTTTGAACTTTTCAAATGTTTCAGACTTATGTTTCATCAAGTAGATATAACCATATCTGCTCAAATCATCTGTGAAGGTCAGAAAATAATGATACCCGCCGCGAGCATCAACACTCATCGTACCGCATACATCAGTATGTATTATTTCCAACAAGTCTGTTGCTCCCTCCATTGTTCCGGAGAATGGAGTTTTAGTCATCTTGCCCATGAGGCATGGTTCACATGTATCAACTGATTCATAATCAAGTGATTCCAAAAGCCAATCAGCATGGAGTTTCTTCATGCGCTTTACACCAATATGACCTAAACGGCAGTGCCACAAATAAGTTGCACTATCATTATTAAACTTATATCTTTTGGCTTCAATACTGTGCATATGTGTATCACTACTATCGAGATTCAACAAAAATAGACCACTCATCAAGGGTGCATGACCATAAAAGATATTACTCATATAAATAGAACAACCATTATTCTCTGATTTAAATGAATAACCATCTCGCATCAAACAAGATCTAGATGTAATGTTCATGCTCAATGCTGGCACCAAATAACAATTATTCAGGTCTAAAACTAATCCCGAAGGTAGATGTAGAGGTAGCATGCCGACCGCGATCACATCGACTTTGGAACCAGTCCCCACGCGCATCGTCACCTCGTCCTTAGCCAATCTTCGCTTAACCCGTAGCCCCTGTTTCAAGTTGCAAATATGAGCAACAGAACCGGTATCAAATACCCAGGCGCTACTGCGAGCATTAGTTAAGTACACATCAATAACATGTATATCAAATATACCTTTCACTTTGCCATCCTTCTTATCCGCCAAATACTTGGGGCAGTTCCGCTTCCAGTGACCAGTCCCTTTGCAGTAGAAGCACTCAGTCTCAGGCTTAGGTCCAGACTTGGGCTTCTTCACTTGAGCAGCAACTTGTTTGCCATTCTTCTTGAAGTTCCCCTTCTTCCCTTTGCCCTTCTTCTTGAAACTGGTGGTCTTGTTGACCATCAACACTTGATGCTCCTTCTCGATTTCTACCTCCACAGCCTTTAGCATTGCGAAGAGCTCGGGAATGGTCTTATCCATCCCTTGCATATTATAGTTCATCACGAAGCTTTTGTAGCTTGGTGGCAGTGATTGAAGAACTCTGTCAATGACACTATCATCAGGAAGATTAACTCCTAGTTGAGTCAAGTGGTTGTGGTACCCAGACATTCTGAGTATATGTTCACTGGCAGAACTATTCTCCTCCATATTCGGAGTATATTTTCACAGATAGAACTATTCTTCTCCATCTTGCAGCTATAGAACTTATTGGAGACTTCATATCTCTCAATCCGGGCATTTGCTTGAAATGTTAACTTCAACTCCTGGAACATCTCATATGCTCCATGACGTTCAAAACGTTGTTGAAGTCCTGGTTCTAAGCCGTAAATCATGGCACACTGAACTATCGAGTAGTCATCAACACGCGTCTGCCAGGCATTCACAATGTCTGCAGTTGCTGGCGTGGGTGGTACACCTAGCGGTGCTTCCAGGACGTAATTCTTCTGTGCAACAATGAGGATAATCCTCAAGTTACGGACCTGTGACGCCCGGATAATTAAGCTACAGTAAACCTCTACTAATGATGCCAAGTTATCACACTACTGTTGCTAATCCTCCCTTGTTCCATATCACTGTTCAATTTCAAATTCAAAATCAAGTCAAACGGCAAAAGTTTTCAAACGTTCAAACTAAAATGTTCATGATATTCTATAAATTCCCCCGACCTTTGTCAAGTTGAAACCAACTTAAATTGACTCACAAATAAATCCCTAGGAAAATATAAAGTGGTCCAACACATATCAATTGACCTATTCAATTTCTAAAAATGCTTGAACAATTTCGTTGGCTCTAAAAATTTTTATGCGACACCACAATGTTGTTCTTGAATTGTGTGCCAGATTTCAAGATTGACTAAATTCGTTTTGTCACTCAAATAAATACAAATCAGTAACTAATTAGATATAGAAAAGGAAAAGGAGAAACCAAAATACAAAAAGAAAGAGAAAGGCCCTTCCCCTCCCCCTGGGCCACTTGGCCAGTTGGTCTGCTTGCCCAGCAGCCCACCTCCCCCCACTCACCCTGTTCCTCCCGCTACAGGAGGAGGGGATCGTGGCGGCCATCCCGCCATGGCCGCGCCCCCTAGGTGATGTGTCAGCCATCCCCCGGTTCCCTGGTTGTTTAAGGCCGAGCCCCCGACCTCACTCGACCGAAACCCTAACTTCTCCCCCTCCTCCTCGCGCCTCTTCCCTCTCTCCCGCGAACAACCGCATCGTGGTTGCCATGGACCTCATCGATCCCGCAGCCACCGGCCTCCCCGTCGCCGCCTAGCATGTCCAGGAGCCTTCCTACGTTCATCTCCTTCGACTACACCGAAGACCCATGCCGGAACGCCCCGCGGCCTCGCCAACATCCTCATCTTCTCCCACGGTCGCCGACGTCCATCGCCGGTTGCCGCTGCTCCAGGCCGCCTCGACCTCCCAACCTCGTCCACAAGCACTGGGGTGAGCCTCCCCGGCCGTGCTCGCCATGTCGTGCTTCGGCCATGACCGGCCTAGCGTGCGTGCACGTGAGCACCCAGCACTCCTGGACATGTTCGTGCTCATGTGCGTGCTCTGCAGCCGACTAAGAAACGTGATTAGTGCTAGGATTTCTTTACTGTTACGTATCACATGTGGACCCAAATAGATTAGGCAAATTCTCTTCTATTAGAACTAGTGTTTTGACCCAAGTCAATTACATGTGGGCCATGTCCCAGTTGTTGACCAGTCAAATCTCAATTGTTGACTGGGTCAACCTAGTTGACATGCCCACCAGTCAGCCCCTCTGTGGCCTGGCTGGGTACACTTCTATGTACTTATAGCTTTTTGATAATTATTTTGAAATTAATAATAATTCTAGTAAATTAGAAAATCCTTTTTAAACATTAGAAAATCATAGATAATAAACCGTAGCTCGGATGAAAAAGTTTTATACATGAAAGTTGCTCAGAGCGACGAGACGAATCTGAATACGCGGTCCGTTCGCCCGCCACGCGTCCTTATCATAGAAAACATTGAACCTTTCCCCTCCGGTTCATCTTTCCAACAGAAGTCCAGAACCGGGAATACTTTCCCGAATGTTTCCACTTCGTCAGTATCGCCTAGTGCCGCGTTAGAACACCTCTAGCACCGCTTATTGTCTTGTTATGCATATGTTTGCGGGTATTTACTGTTCTTCCCCCTCTTCTCTCCGGTAGACCCCGAGACCGCTGCTGATGCCCCTGTGATCGACTACGTCGACGACGACCCCTCCTTGCCAGAGAAACCAGGCAAGCCCCCCCTTTGATCATCCCGATATCGCCCATTCCATTCTCTCATGCTTGCATTAGATTTTGCTACTGTTATTGTTGCACCTATTCTGATGCATAGCGTGCTTTTGTAACCTGCTCATTGTACCTTACCCGCTTATCCTAAACTGCTTAGTATAGGTTGGTTAGTGATCCATCAGTGACCCCCACATTGTCCTTGTTGCCCCTGCTTCATCATTGAAGACCCGATCAACGGGATCGAAGACCAGGCTCCGGCACCGCACATCACTTTCCCCTTAGTTGCTCGACAGTACCGGGTTACCATCAAGTGCCGAGGGTGAGACCTCTACAGCACTTCTGATGTTAACCCTGTATTGTAGCTATTCGGTCGTGGTCATCGAGGGTGATTCCGCCTTAACCACTTCCGATACGACTCTGTCGTGTAACCCCTCAAGTGTGGACCTCGGGGGTGGTTCCTCTTACGTTCACCTTGATGATTACATCGAGTGGAATTCACCGGGGGTGATTCCTCGGGTTTTCCCCTTGATGTTTGGACACACATTTACTATGGTTACGATGAATTTACACTGAACCATGTTACTAAAGACGGGTCGGCCCTGAGGGGTACCCGCGCGAGCTTAATTGCGAGTGATGTGGAGACGGGTTGACCTGGAGGGTGCCCGCGAGATAATTACGAGGCGTGGCCGGGCATTCCCAGCCCTTGCTGCAAGTCCTTGAGACGGGGCAACGGGGTCACATCTTTCATGAGTCTCTGCTTGTTACCGCGCGTTCCTAATCCACTACGATTTGGATATTTGATCCGAGGGGCCTCTGGCCTGATAGCACTAACCATCACGTGGGCATAGTATGGGCATTCTGCGTCGTATACATCAGCCGAAGCTTAATAGACGTCAGCAAATGAGCGGCACGCGCCGGGTTGGACTGTTTAAGCACCTGCCTTTTTGAAGGAGGTAGCTAGGTCTGCTCACCGGCCGCCCTCGCAACGTGCAGGAGTTCCCGGGGCGATGGCCCATGACCCCTGGGGGCATAGGTTTAGTCCGGCGTGCTGACCTCTCTATTAATCCTAGGTCGGGTTGCGGCGTATTGTTTGGCCGAGGCCGGGCATGACCCAGGAAAGTGTGTCTGGCCGGAGTTAATCAAGCGTGGTGGGTAAGTTGGTGCACCCCTGCAGGGAAGAAAACATCTATCGATAGCCTGTCCTACGGTAACGGACACTTGGAGTTGTATCCCGATCGATACAACTAGAACTGGATACTTGAGATGAGACTTGGATATGAGGTGATAAATGGATAGTATGGCTCTGGGATTGCTTTCTCGCAGGGAGTCGAGAATGGATCTCTGGCCGTGGTTGATAACACTTCTACTACTTTACTTTATACTACTCTACTCCCTCCTGTTGCTGCAAGATGGTGGTTTCCAGAAGATGCTAGTCTTCGATAGGCTAGGCCTTCCCCTTCTCTTCTGGCATTCTGCAGTTCAGTCCACATATACTACCCTTTTCATTGACACGGATGCATATATAGTGTAGATCCTTGCTTGCGAGTACTTTGGATGAGTACCAAAAGGTTGCTTTGCTCCCCCTTTTTTCCCCTTTTCCATTCTTCTCGGATGTCGCAACCAGATGGTGGAGCCCAGGATCCAGACGCCACCTTCGACGACAACTGCTACTACACTGAGGGTGCCTACTACTACGTGGAGGCCGCCGACGACCAGGAGTAGTTAGGAGGCTCCCAGGCAGGAGGCCCTGCCTTTTCGATCGTTGTTGCTTTTGTGCTAGCGTTCTTAAGGCAAACTTGTCTAACTCATTTCTGTACTCAGATATTGTTGCTTCCGCTAACTCTTGTGTTTTTGAGCTTACGTATTCGAGCCCTCGAGGCCCCTGGCTTGTAATATAAAGCTTGTATTATTTTAATTTGTTTCTAGAGTTGTGTTGTGATATCTTCCTGTGAGTCCTTGATTTTGATCGTACACATTGGCGTGTATGATTAGTGTACGACTGAATCGAGGGCGTCACAAGTTGGTATCAGAGCCGACTGCCTGTAGGTAGCCCCCTTTCCAACTCCTTGGTCGAAGTTGAGTCCAGTCGTCCAAAACTGTTTTACTGACATGGCTGTGTGGCTTACGGGCCCACGTCGCCATTGGGTGGTGTTACGATCTTTTACACCTCATCTATACTCTGGGACTTTGCTCTCTTCTATTAGGGTTAAATGATTTTACTAACTCTACTTCTAGGTTCTCGTAACTACTTCCTCCCAGAGAGCCACTTCATTCCAGATGATCGCCCGCTTCCCCAGAGCCTTCGAAGATACTCTCCGATGTTCGCTCGAGAACTTGTGCTAATCACTTTTGCGATTCCCTTCCACCGTCAACCCCTATGGAAAACTACATACACTTGCCATTCATACAATCATTCCTCGATGCTCTTGTTATTACAAGATGGCCCGAAATTCTCTATTGTTTCGAGAATCCTTTGAGCTTACTACCTTGCAGTTCTTTGCCACATGAATACCCCCTACGGATAATTCCTCGCACTTATCAAGTATCCGTTCATCCCCAGTTGTTCGTATGCTTCATAAGATTCTCCGAAATACTATTCGATCTTCCGAGAATCCTCTTCAAACTATTGTTCGGCAATTACTTGTCTGCTTACATTATGGATGCTTCTCATATGTCTAGCAATATTCATTAGTATCATTTGACACCGTCACTTTGTTCCTATTGATTCAACATGTGAGCGAATGCGTGCAATCATCAGTTGATCCTTTTAAATGATCTTTCCGGCTCAGACGTCACTCCGGACATGAGCTGGTTCTCGACAAACCAAACCTTAATTGATTGTCGATCAATATCTATTCAACTTACTTGTCTTTTGATCAGAGTGTCTGCTTATGATCTTCTAATTTGGAAATCATAATTTCTCTGCATTAAGCATCGAATTATTCAGATGTTTCTATAATCCAATGCCTTTGCATTCTTTCCTTCTTCTGATTGAGTACTGATACTCAAATCAGATCCATTGAGGACTATTGAATCCTTTGTTGGATTATTATCCGGCAGTTTCCTTCATATTCAATATTTTGTGCGCTCTTCCCCTGATACATATTGCCTTTGGTAAATTGTATTCTCTGCTTTGTCAACCATGCTCTGCTTCCGAGCTTGAGTTACTTACCTCTAAAGTTTTTGCAAATGTTCCTAAGATGCCCCGACGGGTTGAACTAATGCTTTCCCTAATTTGTGTGAACCCAGAAATTTCTATGGGTCATACTCTACTGGTGTTACGCCGGATAAAAAATTTCTACACTACAACTTCGTCAAAAGCGAGAAGTAAATGAGAGGTTATGCATTGAAGAAGTGGGAGTCGACCTTGAACTTTGTGTTCATGCCCATAGACACGATGTAGATCTTATCATGGAAGCTTCTCTTATAATCAAATGTTCCCTTGGTATAAGCTCATCTTGCATCTTTAAATTGATTATTTGCGATCGCGGAGCCACTTCTGACGACCAGCTAAGCTTACGTCAATCTTCTTCATCTTATCATTTCACCTCGAACAACAAGCTCGATTTCGAGCTTGTGTCGTATTCGTGGTTCCAATAGCCTTTCACTTCATCCTTCTTGTTGCTTGATGGCATCGCTCCTCGATGGCATCTTCATAGAGCCTCTCGACAAATGCGTCGTGATCAGCATCAACATTTTGACTTCTGTTGAGATGAAAATTGAATTCATGGTGAGAAATACCATCCTTGACCTTCGATGATTTGAGTTATCATCGACAACCCCCTTGTCTTCTTTCCAACACATGCTTGATCATGTCTTGGTTATACCTTGGACTCCTTGCTATCCCTGCAATTGTTCCTTGAGTATTTCTTGTGATCTTCAACTCCAACGCCTACTTGGAACACCATGTTAATGCTACCTCGAAGCATGACTGAGGTATTCCGGATATCAACAAGAACATTGGAAGCACATTGTCGAATGTTTCTTGATCTATTATCCAAACACCGTTGATGGGTAAACCTCATAAATTCCTTGCCCCTTTGTCTAAATGGTTTAATACTTGGAGCCCTATCATGCTCCGCCTTTCCTTGGGAAAGTTATACTCTAATACTTGGGTATAAACACCTTTCCTTTCCATTGGTCTGATTATCATAATAATCACATTTTCCTTCCCATTATTTTGTTTCACCTTTCTTGTAATCTAACTTGTCTAAGCAGAGATAAATCCCTACTTAAGTAAACACCTCGATGAACAACTTGGTCAGAATACCCCTGTTACTATTGATGGTGGCATTCCGGTAGCCACCGATGGACGAGAACTTTGCTTATTGGTTCGCCTCGTTCAACGAGCAAGAAAATGGTTCTCTTCGTCCCTCGCCCTTGGTACCAACGTTGTTGCCAACATAACTGACAGGCTATCCTCTGACCTGCCTTGCTATCATGATCGTACAAAATGTTAGCACCCTTCCTGCTTTTAACCCACCTGGTGGGCCCATAACCCACAGTTCCACAGGATCGAAACCTGACTCCTATACATCCCTGTTTTCCAAAGTTGTCCCTCGCTCTTGGCTTCATATGTAAATCACGAGCGACCTACCTAGTGATCCATTCTGATATCACACGCAATACTTATTCCCATTGCTCTGAACCCCTTTCACCCTCTGTTTTAGGCAACGAACGATTGCCTACCCGGTTGGAGCTTCTTATCGCACCTCCTTACCTTGCTCTCGATGACTTACTTCAATTTCAACTCGAGAGATGCCTCTATGCCACGTTCACTGAGATAGCCCCCAGGTACCTATCATGTGTTGAGCTCCGTCCTTCCCGAGTCTTTTCCCCTAACTCTACCCCTTAAATCTCGGGACGAGATTTCTTGTAGTGGAGGAGAATTGTGTTACCCAGATAATTAAGCTACAGTAAACCTCTGCTAATGATGCCAAGTTATCACACTACTGTTGCTAATCCTCACTTGTTCCATATCACTGTTCAATTTCAAATTCAAAATCAAGTCAAACGGCAAAAGTTTTCAAACGTTCAAACTAAAATGTTCATGATATTCTATAAATTCCCCCGACCTTTGTCAAGTTAAAACCAACTTAAATTGACTCACAAATAAATCCCTAGGAAAATATAAAGTGGTCCAACACATATCAATTGACCTATTCAATTTCTAAAAATGCTTGAACAATTTCGTTGGCTCTAAAACTTTTTATGCGACACCACAATGTTGTTCTTGAATTGTGTGCCAAATTTCAAGATTGACTAAATTCGTTTTGTCACTCAAATAAATACAAATCAGTAACTAATTAGATATAGAAAAGGAAAAGGAGAAGCCAAAATACAAAAAGAAAGAGAAAGGCCCTTCCCCTCCCCCTGGGCCACTTGGCCAGTTGGTCTGCTTGCCCAGCAGCCCACCTCCCCCCACTCATCCTGTTCCTCCCGCTACAGGAGGAGGGGATCGTGGCGGCCATCCCGCCATGGCCGCGCCCCCTAGGTGATGTGTCGGCCATCCCCCGGTTCCCTGGTTGTTTAAGGCCGAGCCCCCGACCTCACTCGACCGAAACCCTAACTTCTCCCCCTCCTCCTCGCGCCTCTTCCCTCTCTCCCGCGAACAACCGCATCGTGGTTGCCATGGACCTCATCGATCCCGCGGCCGTTGGCCTCCCCGTCGCCGGCTAGCATGTCCAGGAGCCTTCCTGCATTCATCTGCTTCGACTACACCGAAGACCCATGCCGGAACGCCCCGCGGCCTCGCCCACATCCTCATCTTCTCCCATGGTCGCCGACGTCCATCGCCGGTTGCCGCTGCTCCAGGCCGCCTCGACCTCCCAACCTCGTCCACAAGCACTGGGGTGAGCCTCTCTGCCGATTCCCTCGCTTTGCCCCTTCGATCTGTGTCGTTTGCCGCCGCTCCCTTGCTCGTCTGTAGTCGCCATGGCCGGAGCCCGAGCTCCTATGTACATGTTGCTGCTGCTTACTGCTGCGCGCGCCTGCTGCCTTGGCGGCCTGCGCCCGCGCCTCGTCGTTGCCGCCCGCTGCTCCCTACTACCGCTAGCGTCACCGCCGCTGCTTCCTGTTATCGTTGCTGCCGCTTGCCTCTGTTGCTGCTTGCTGTTGTTGTTGCGCTGCTGGCGCTACCACCTGCTACTAGCGCCCCCGCGTCTTGCGCCTCCCCGGCCATGCTCGCCATGCCGTGCTTCGGCCATGACCGGCGTAGCGTGCGTGCACGTGAGCACCCAGCACTCCTGGACATGTTCGTGCTCATGTGCGTGCTCTGCAGCCAGCTAACAAACGTGATTAGTGCTAGGATTTCTTTACTGTTACGTATCACATGTGGACCCAAATAGATTAGGCAAATTCTCTTTTATTAGAACTAGTGTTTTGACCCAAGTCAATTACATGCGGGCCATGTCCCAGTTGTTGACCAGTCAAATCTCAATTGTTGACTGGGTCAACCTAGTTGACGTGGCCCACCAGTCAGCCCTTGTGTGGCCTGGCTGGGTACGCTTCTATGTAATTATAGCTTTTTGCTATTTATTTCGAAATTAATAATAATTCTAGTAAATTAGAAAATCCTTTTTAAACATTAGAAAATCATAGATAATAAACCATAGCTCGGATGAAAAAGTTTTATACATGAATGTTGCTCAGAGCGACGAGACGAATCTGAATACGCGGTCCGTTCGCCCACCACACGTCCTTATCATAGAAAACGTCAAACCTTTCCCCTTCGGTTCATCTGTCCGACAGACGTCCGGAACCGGGAATACTTCCCCGAATGTTTCCCCTTCGTCAGTATCGCCTAGTGCCGCGTTAGAACACCTCTAGCACCGCTTATTGTCTTGTTATGCATATGTTTGTGGGTATTTACTGTTTCTTCCCCCTCTTCTCTCCGGTAGACCCCGAGACCGCTGCTGATGCCCCTGTGATTGACTACGTCGACGATGACCCCTCCTTGCCAGAGCAACCAGGCAAGCCCCCCTTTGATCATCCCGATATCGCCCATTCCATTCTCTCATGCTTGCATTAGATTTTGCTACTGTTATTGTCGCTCCTATTCTGATGCATAGCCTGCTTTTGTAACCTGCTCATTGTACCTTACCCGCTTATCCTAAACTGCTTAGTATAGTTTGGTTAGTGATCCATCAGTGACCCCCACCTTGTCCTTGTTGCCCCTGCTTCATCATTGAAGACCCGATCAACGGGATCGAAGACCAGGCCCCGGCACCGCACATCACTTTCCCCTTAGTTGCTCGACACTACTGGGTTACTATCGAGTGCCGAGGGTGAGACCTCTACAGCACTTCTGATATTAACCCTGTAGTGTAGCTATTCGGTCGTGGTCATCGAGGGTGATTCCGCCTTAACCACTTCCGATACGACTCTGTCATGCAACCCCTCAAGTGTGAACCTCGGGGGTGGTTCCTCTTACGTTCACCTTGATGATTACATTGAGTGGAATTCACCGGGGGTGATTCCTCGGGTTTTCCCCTTGATGTTTGGACACACATTTACTATGGTTACTATGACTTTACACTGAACCATGTTACTAAAGACGGGTCGGCCCTGAGGGGTACCCGCGCGAGCTTAATTGCGAGTGATGTGGAGACGGGTTGACCTGGAGGGTGCCCGCGAGATAATTACGAGGCGTGGCCGGGCATTCCCAGCCCTTGCTGCAAGTCCTCGAGACGGGGCAACGGGGTCACATCTTTCGTGAGTCTCTGGTTGTTACCGCGCGTTCCTAATCCACTACGATTTGGATATTTGATCCGAGGGGCCTCTGGCCTGATAGCACTAACCATCACGTGGGCATAGTATGGGCGTTCTGCGTCGTATACATCAGCCGAAGCTTAATATACGTCAGCAACTGAGCGGTGCGCGCCGAGTTGGACTGCGTAAGCACCTGCCTTTTTGAAGGAGGTAGCTAGGTCTGCTCACCGGCCGCCCTCGCAACGTGCAGGAGTTCCCGGGGCGATGGCCCATGACCCCTGGGGGCATAGGTTTAGTCCGGCATGCTGACCTCTCTATTAAGCCTAGGTCGGGTTGCAGCGTATTGTTTGGCCGAGGCCGGGCATGACCCAGGAAAGTGTGTCCGGCCAGAGTTAATCGAGCGTGGTGGGTAAGTTGGTGCACCCCTGCAGGGAAGAATACATCTATCGATAGCCTGTCCTACGGTAACGGACACTTGGAGTTGTATCCCGATCGATACAACTAGAACTGGATACTTGAGATGAGACTTGGATATGAGGTGATAAATGGATAGTATGGCTCTGACATGGATGCATATGTAGTGTAGATCCTTGCTTGCGAGTACTTTGGATGAGTACTAAAGGTTGCTTTTCTCCCCCTTTTTTCCCCTTTTCCATTCTTCTCGGATGTCGCAACCAGATGGTGGAGCCCAGGATCCAGACGCCACCTTCAACGACAACTGCTACTACACTGAGGGTGCCTACTACTACGTGGAGGCCGCCGACAACCAGGAGTACTTAGGAGGCTCCCAGGCAGGAGGCCTTGCCTTTTCGATCATTGTTGCTTTTGTGCTAGCGTTCTTAAAGCAAACTTGTCTAACTCATGTCTGTACTCAGATATTGTTGCTTCCGCTGACTCTTGTGTTTCTGAGCTGATGTATTCGAGCCCTCGAGGCCCCTGGCTTGTAATATAAAGCTTGTATTATTTTAATTTGTGTCTAGAGTTGTGTTGTGATATCTTCCCGTGAGTCCTTGATCTTGATCGTACACATTTGCGTGTATGATTGAATCGAGGGTGTCACAAGTTGGTATCAGAGCTGACTTCCTGTAGGTAGCCCCCTTTCCAACTCCTTGGCCGAAGTTGAGTCCAGTCGTCCAAAACTGTTTTACTAACTTGGCTGTGTGGCTTACGGGCCCACGTCGCCATTGGGTAGTGTTAGGATCTTTTACTCCTCATCTATACTCTGGGACTCTGCTCTCTTCTATTCGGGTTAAATGATTTTACTAACTCTACTTCTAGGTTCTCGTAACTACTTCCTCCCGGAGAGCCACTTCATTCCAGATGATCGCACACTTCCCCAGAGCCTTCGAAGATACTCTCCGATGTTCGCTCGAGAACTTGTGCTCATCACTTTTGCGATTCCCTTCCACCGTCAACCCCTATGGAAAACTACATACACTTGCCATTCATACAATCATTCCCCGATGCACTTGTTATTACAAGATGCCCCGAAATTCTCTATTGTTTCGAGAATCCTTTGAGCTTACTGCCTTGCAGTTCTTTGCCACATGAATACCCCCTACGGATAATTCCTCGCACTTATCAAGTATCCGTTCATCCCCAGTTGTTCGTATGCTTCATAACATTCTCCGAAATACTATTCGATCTTCCGAGAATCCTCTTCAAACTATTGTTCGGCAATTACTTATCTGCTTACATTATGGATGCTTCTCATATGTCTAGCAATATTCATTAGTATCATTTGACACCGTCACTTTGTTCCTATTGATTCAACATGTGAGCGAATGCGCGCAATCATCAATTGATCCTTTTAAATGATCTTTCCAGCTCAGACGTCACTCCGGACATGAGCTGGTTCTCGACAAACCAAACCTTAATTGATTGTCGATCAATATCTATGCAACTTACTTGTCTTTTGATCAGAGCGTCTGCTTATGATCTTCTAATTTGGAAATCATAATTTCTCTGCATTAAGCATCGAATTATTCAGATGTTTCTATAATCCAATGCCTTTGTATTCTCTCCTTCTTCTGATTGAGTACTGATACTCAAATCAGATCCATTGAGGACTGTTGAATCCTTTGTTGGATTATTATCCGGCAGTTTCCTTCATATTCAAAATTTTGTGCGCTCTTCCCCAGATACATATTGCCTTTGGTAAATTGTATTCTCTGCTTTGTCAACCATGCTCTGCTTCCGAGCTTGAGTTAATTACCTCTAAAGTTTTTGCAAATGTTCCTAAGATGCCCCGACGGGTTGAACTAATGCTTTCCCTAATTTGTGTGAACCCGGAAATTTCTATGGGTCATACTCTACTGGTGTTACGCCGGATAAAAAATTTCTACACTACAACTTCGTCAAAAGCGAGAAGTAAATGAGAGGTTATGCATTGAAGAAGTGGGAGTCGACCTTGAACTTTGTGTTCATGCCCATAGACACGATGTAGATCTTATCATGGAAGCTTCTCTGATAATCAAAGGTTCCCTTGGTATAAGCTCATCTTGCATCTTTAAACTGGTTATTTGCGATCGTGGTTCCGACCATATTTTCTCCTTGTTTCCATTTCCCAGACAAGATAAAATACTTGTCTTCTGCAGATCATTTCATCTGTCCAACCTCTATTTTAATCTACCTCGAGTATTGCCCCCTGTTATCTCGAGGATATTGTGTCATTGCACTACCTCTTGTGAATTCTCATTGGAATGATACTACATCACATCATTCCTAGCCTTATCGGCTATATCATTATCGAGCTAATTTTAACTCTGCTACCCGGTCCTTCCCGGAGCCACTTCCGACGACGAGCTAAGCTTACATTGATCTTCTTCATCTTATCATTTCACCACGAACAACAAGCTCGATTTCGAGCTTGTGTCGTATTCGTGGTTCCAATAGCCTTTCACTTCATCCTTCTTGTTGCTTGATGGCATCGCTCCTCGATGGCATCTTCATAGAGCCTCTCGACAAATGCGTCGTGATCAGCATCAACATTTTGACTTCTGTTGAGATGACAATTGAATTCATGGTGAGAAATACCATCCTTGACCTTCGATGATTTGAGTTATCATCGACAACCCCCTTGTCTTCTTTCCAACACATGCTTGATCATGTCTTGGTTATACCTTGGACTCCTTGCTATCCTGCAATTGTTCCTTGAGTATTTCTTGTGATCTTCAACTCCAACCCCTACTTGGAACACCATGTTAATGCTACCTCGAAGCATGACTGAGGTATTCCGGATATCAACAAGAACATTGGAAGCACATTGTCGAATGTTTCTTGATCTATTATCCAAACACCGTTGATGGGTAAACCTTATAAATTCCTTGCCCCTTTGTCTAAATGGTTTAATACTTGGAGCCCTATCATGCTCTGCCTTTCCTTGGGAAAGTTATACTCTAATACTTGGGTATAAACACCTTTCCTTTCCATTGGTCTGATTATCATAATAATCACATTTTCCTTCCCATTATTTTGTTTCACCTTTCTTGTAATCTAACTTGTCTAAGCAGAGATAAATCCCTGCTTAAGTAAACACCTCGATGAACAACTTGGTCAGAATACCCCTGTTACTATTGATGGTGGCATTCCGGTAGCCACCGATGGACTAGAACTTTGCCTATTGGTTCGCCTCGTTCAACGAGCAAGAAAATGGTTCTCTTCGTCCCTCGCCCTTGGTACCAACGTTGTTGCCAACATAACTGACAGGCTATCCTCTGACCTGCCTTGCTATCATGACCGTACAAAATGTTAGCACCCTTCCTGCTTTTAACCCACCTGGTGGGCCCATAACCCACAGTTCCACAGGATCGAAACCTGACAACTATACATCCCTGTTTTCCAAAGTTGTCCCTCGCTCTTGGCTTCATATGTAAATCACGAGCGACCTAGCTAGTGATCCATTCTGATATCACACGCAATACTTATTCCCATTGCTCCGAACCCCTTTCACCCTCTGTTTTAGGCAACGAACGATTGCCTACCCGGTTGGAGCTTCCTATCGCACCTCCTTACCTTTCTCTCGATGACTTTCTTGAATTTCAACTCGAGAGATGCCTCTATGCCACGTTCACTGAGATAGCCCCCAGGTACCTATCATGTGTTGAGCACCGTCCTTCCCGAGTCTTTTCCCCTAACACTACCCCTTAAATCTCGGGACGAGATTTCTTGTAGTGGAGGAGAATTGTGACGCCCGGATAATTAAGCTACAGTAAACCTCTTCTAATGATGCCAAGTTATCACACTACTGTTGCTAATCCTCACTTGTTCCATATCACTGTTCAATTTCAAATTCAAAATCAAGTCAAACGGCAAAAGTTTTCAAACGTTCAAACTAAAATGGTCATGATATTCTATAAATTCCCCCGACCTTTGTCAAGTTGAAACCAACTTAAATTGACTCACAAATAAATCCCTAGGAAAATATAAAGTGGTCCAACACATATCAATTGACCTATTCAATTTCTAAAAATGCTTGAACAATTTCGTTGGCTCTAAAACTTTTTATGCGACACCACAATGTTGTTCTTGAATTGTGTGCCAGATTTCAAGATTGACTAAATTCGTTTTGTCACTCAAATAAATACAAATCAGTAACTAATTAGATATAGAAAAGGAAAAGGAGAAACCAAAATACAAAAAGAAAGAGAAAGGCCCTTCCCCTCCCCCTGGGCCACTTGGCCAGTTGGTCTGCTTGCCCAGCAGCCCACCTCCCCCCACTCATCCTGTTCCTCCCGCTACAGGAGGAGGGGATCGTGGCGGCCATTCCGCCATGGCCGCGCCCCCTAGGTGATGTGTCGGCCATCCCCCGGTTCCCTGGTTGTTTAAGGCCGAGCCCCCGACCTCACTCGACCGAAACCCTAACTTCTCCCCCTCCTCCTCGTGCCTCTTCCCTCTCTCCCGCGAACAACCGCATCGTGGTTGCCATGGACCTCATCGATCCCGCGGCCACCGGCCTCCCCGTCGCCGGCTAGCATGTCCAGGAGCCTCCCTGTGTTCATCTCCTTCGACTACACCGAAGAACCATGCTGGAATGCCCCGCGGCCTCGCCAACATCCTCATCTTCTCCCACGGTCGCCGACGTCCATCGCCGGTTGCCGCTGCTCCAGGCCGCCTCCACCTCCCAACCTCGTCCATAAGCACTGGGGTGAGCCTCTCTGCCGATTCCCTCGCTTTGCCCCTTCGATCTGTGTTGTTTGCCGCCGCTCCCTTGCTCGTCTGTAGTCGCCATGGCCGGAGCCCGAGCTCCTATGTACATGTTGCTGCTGCTTACTGCTGCGCGCGCCTGCTGCCTTGGCGGCCCGCGCCCGCGCCTCGTCGTTGTCGCCCACTGCTCCCTACTACCACTAGCGCCACCGCCGCTGCTGCGTGTTATCATTGTTGTCGCTTGCCTCTGTTGCTGCTTGCTGTTGTTGTTGCGCTCCTGCCGCTACCACCTTCTGCTAGCACCCCCGCGTCTTGCGCCTCCCCGGCCATGCTCGCCATGTCGTGCTTCGGCCATGACCGGCCTAGCGTGCGTGCACGTGAGCACCCAGCACTCCTGGACATGTTCGTGCTCATGTGCGTGCTCTGCAGCCGGCTAACAAACGTGATTAGTGCTAGGATTTCTTTACTGTTACGTATCACATGTGGACCCAAATAGATTAGGCAAATTCTCTTTTATTAGAACTAGTGTTTTGACCCAAGTCAATTACATGTGGGCCATGTCCCAGTTGTTGACCAGTCAAATCTTAGTTGTTGACTGGGTCAACCTAGTTGACGTGGCCCACCAGTCAGCCCTTGTGTGGCCTGGCTGGGTACACTTCTATGTACTTATAGCTTTTTGCTATTTATTTCAAAATTAATAATAATTCTAGTAAATTAGAAAATCTTTTTTAAACTTTAGAAAATCGTAGATAATAAACCGTAGCTCGGATGAAAAAGTTTTATACATTATAGTTGCTCAGAGCGACGAGATGAATCTGAATACGCGGTCCGTTCGCCCGCCATGTGTCCTTATCATAGCAAACGTCGAACCTTTCCCCTCTGGTTCATCTGTCTGACAGACGTCCGGAACCGGGAATACTTTCCCGGATGTTTCCCCCTTCGTCAGTATCGCCTAGTGCCGCGTTAGAACACCTCTAGCACCGCTTATTGTCTTGTTATGCATATGTTTGCGGTATTTACTGTTTCTTCCCCCTCTTCTCTCCAGTAGACCCCGAGACCGCTGCTGATGCCCCTGTGATCGACTACGTCGACGACGACCCCCTCCTTACCAGAGCAACCAGGCAAGCCCCCCCTTTGATCATCCCGATATCGCCCATTCCATTCTCCCATCCTTGCATTAGATTTTGCTACTGTTATTGTTGCTCCTATTCTGATGCATAGCCTGCTTTTGTAACCTGCTCATTGTCCTTAACCGCTTATCCTAAACTGCTTAGTATAGGTTGGTTAGTGATGCATCAGTGAACCCCCACCTTGTCCTTGTTGCCCCTGCTTCTTCATTGAAGACCCGATCAACGAGATCGAAGACCAGGCCCCGGCACCGCACATCACTTTCCCATTAGTTGCTCGACACTACTGGGTTACTATCGAGTGCCGAGGGTGAGACCTCTACAACACTTCTGATGTTAACCCTGTAGTGTAGCTATTCGGTCATGGTCATCGAGGGTGATTCCGCCTTAACCACTTCCGATACGACTCTGTCGTGCAACCCCTCAAGTGTGAACCTGGGGGGTGGTTCCTCTTACGTTCACCTTGATGATTACATCGATTGGAATTCACCGGGGGTGATTCCTCGGGTTTTCCCCTTGATGTTTGGACACACAGTTACTATGGTTACTATGACTTTACACTGAACCATGTTACTAAAGACGGGTCGGCCCTGAGGGGTACCCGCGCGAGCTTAATTGCGAGTGATGTGGAGACGGGTTTACCTGGAGGGTGCCCGCGAGATAATTACGAGGCGTGGCCGGGCATTCCTAGCCCTTGCTGCAAGTCCTCGAGACGGGGCAACGGGGTCACATCTTTCGTGAGTGTCTGCTTGTTACCGCGCGTTCCTAATCCACTACGATTTGGATATTTGATCCGAGGGGCCTCTGGCCTGATAGCACTAACCATCACGTGGGCATAGTATGGGCGTTCTGCGACGTATACATCAGCCGAAGCTTAATAGACGTCAGCAACTGAGCGGCACGCGCCGGGTTGGACTGCGTAAGCACCTGCCTTTTTGAAGGAGGTAGCTAGGTCTGCTCACCAGCCGCCCTCGCAACGTGCAGGAGTTCCCGGGGTGATGGCCCATGACCCCTGGGGGCATAGGTTTAGTCCGGCGTGCTGACCTCTCTATTAAGCCTAGGTCGGGTTGCGGCGTATTGTTTGGCCGAGGCCAGGCATGACCCAGGAAAGTGTGTCCGGCCGGAGTTAATCGAGCGTGGTGGGTAAGTTGGTGCACCCCTGCAGGGAAGAAAACATCTATCGATAGCCTGTCCTACGGTAACGGACACTTGGAGTTGTATCCCGATCGATACAACTAGAACTGGATACTTGAGATGAGACTTGGATATGAGGTGATAAATGGATAGTATGGCTCTGGGATTGCTTTCTCGCAGGGAGTCGAGAAAGGATCTCTGGCCGAGGTTGATAACACTTCTACTACTTTACTTTATGCTACTCTACTCCCTCCTGTTGCGGCAAGATGGTGGTTTCCAGAAGATGCTAGTCTTCGATAGGCTAGGCCTTCCCCTTCTCTTCTGGCATTCTGCAGTTCAGTCCACATATACTACCTTTTTCATTGACATGGATGCATATGTAGTGTAGATCCTTGCTTGCGAGTACTTTGGATGAGTACTCACGGTTGCTTTGCTCCCCCTTTTCCCCCCTTTTCCATTCTTCTCGGATGTCGCAACCAGATGGTGGAGCCCAGGATCCAGACGCCATCTTCGACGACAACTGCTACTACACTTAGGGTGCCTACTACTACATGGAGGCCGCCGACGACCAGGAGTAGTTAGGAGGCTCCCAGGCAGGAGGCCTTGCCTTTTCGATCGTTGTTGCTTTTGTGCTAGTGTTCTTAAGGCAAACTTGTCTAACTCATGTATGTACTCAGATATTGTTGCTTCCGCTGACTCTTGTGTTTTCGAGCTTATGTATTCGAGCCCTCGAGGCCCCTGGCTTGTAATATAAAGCTTGCATTATTTTAATTTTGTGTCTAGAGTTGTGTTGTGATATCTTCCCGTGAGTCCTTGATCTTGATCGTACACATTTGCGTGTATGATTAGTGTACGATTGAATCGAGGGCGTCACAAGTTGGTATCAGAGCCGATTGCCTGTAGGTAGCCCCCTTTCCAACTCCTTGGCCGAAGTTGAGTCCAGTCGTCCAAAACTGTTTTACTAACTTGGCTGTGTGGCTTACGGGCCCACGTCGCCATTGGGTGGTGTTAGGATCTTTTACTCCTCATCTATACTCTGGGACTCTGCTCTTTTCTATTCGTGTTAAATGATTTTACTAACTCCACTTCTAGGTTCTCGTAACTACTTCCTCCCGGAGAGCCAATTCATTCCAGATGATCGCCCGCTTCCCCAGAAGCCTTCGAAGATACTCTCGATGTTCGCTCGAGAACTTGTGCTCATCACTTTTGCGATTCCCTTCCACCGTCAACCCCTATGGAACCAGTATCAAATACCCAGGCGCTACTGCGAGCATTAGTTAAGTACACATCAATAACATGTATATCAAATATACCTTTCACTTTGCCATCCTTCTTATCCGCCAAATACTTGGGGCAGTTCCGCTTCCAGAGACCAGTCCCTTTAGAGTAGAAGCACTCAATCTCAGGCTTGGATCCAGACTTGGGCTTCTTCACTTGATCAGCAACTTGTTTGTCGTTCTTCTTGAAGTTCCACTTCTTCCCTTTGCCCTTCTTCTTGAAACTGGTGGTCTTGTTGACCATCAACACTTGATGCTCCTTCTCGATTTCTACCTCCGCAGCCTTTAGCATTGCGAAGAGCTCGGGAATGGTCTTATCCATCCCTTGCATATTATAGTTCATCACGAAGCTTTTGTAGCTTGGTGGCAGTGAGAAGAACTCTGTCAATGACACTATCATTAGGAAGATTAACTCCTAGTTGAGTCAAGTGGTTGTGGTACCCAGACATTCCGAGTATATGTTCACTGACAGAACTATTCTCCTCCATATTCGGAGTATATTTTCACTGACAGAACTATTCTCCTCCATCTTGTAGCTATAGAACTTACTGGAGACTTCATATCTCTCAATCCGGGCATTTGCTTGAAATGTTAACTTCAACGCCTGGAACATCTCATATGCTCCATGACGTCAAAACGTTGTTGAACTCCCGGTTCTAAGCCGTAAATCATGGCACACTGAACTATCGAGTAGTCATCAACACGCGTCTGCCAGGCATTCACAATGTCTGTAGTTGCTGGTGCGGGTGGTACACCTAGCGGTGCTTCCAGGACGTAATTCTTCTGTGCAACAATAAGGATAATCCTCAAGTTACGGACCCAGTCCATGTAGTTGCTACCATCATGTTTCAACTTAGCTTTCTCTAGGAACACATTAAAATTCAACGGAACAGTAGCACGGGCCATTTATCTACAACAACATAGACATGCAAAATATTATCAGGTACTAAGTTCATGATAAATTAAAGTTCAATTAATCATATTACTTAAGAACTCCCACTTAGATAGACACACTACTAGAAAACTGGGCTTTGGTCACAGGGCAATATTCACATTAGTCCCGGTTCAGTCACGAACCGCGACTAATGTGAGCATTGGTCCCGGTTCGTGCGGCCAGGGGCCTGCCGGGCCTCGTGGGGGCATTGGTCCCGGTTCGTCCGGCCCCTTTGGTCCCGGTTGGTGGGACAAACCGGGACCAATGGGCCTCGCTCCTGGCCCACCACCATTGGTCCCGGTTGGTGGCTTGAACCGGGACCAGAGGCTCACCCTTTAGTCCCGGTTCATACCACAAACCGGGACTAAAGGGTTGGTCCTAGTTGCGGTCAGAGTTTTGTCCCACCTCGCCAACCGAAGTGCGCTCACACGGGTTTATAAGCCCGTCCCTCTCTGCCTTGTTGAGCTCCTCTCAAAGTGAAAATAGATGCCCTTATACAGGGAATTTGCCCTAAATTCAGAGTAAATTTCTTTGAATTTCATAGAAATTTATTATGAATTTAGGTTGAATTTTCTCTATAGGCGCATCTATGTTCATTTTTTATAGTAAATAAAATAAATAAACCTTAATAAAATAAATAAAAATAAATAAACCTTAATAAAATAAAATAAAATAAACTATAGTAAATAAAATAAATAAACCTTAATAAAATAAATAAAAATAGCAGCAGTAAAATAAATAAAAATAGCAGGAGTAAAATAAATAAAGTAAAATACATAAGTAATTAGAAACAAAATGGAATAAAATAAATAAGTTTTTTGTTGTAAGTAGAAACAAAACAAAAGAAATAAAGCAAAAGAGAAAACAAAAAACAGGGAAAAAAATTATGCCACCTACTGGGCCACCACGGCCTGAATACGACTTGAAACCCATCCATGGTCCAGGATTCAGGCCCGCAGAAGGCGCAGTAGGCCCCACAGGCAAAGAGAACGGTTAGGCCCGAAAGCCTGCAGTTGAGAGGAGCTCGAGAGGGTGGGCGCAGCAGCGCTTATAAACCACTCTCGAGCTCTCTCAACTAGCGAGGTGGGACTAAACTTTTGACGCGGGGCAACACAAGGCCTTTGGTCCCGGTTGGTGCCACCAACCGGGACTAAAGGGGGGCATGCGTACCGGTTCGTGGCACCAACCGGGACCAATGCCCCCCCTTTAGTCCCGGTTGGTGCCACGAACCGGGACCAATGAGTTGCCTATATATACCCCATCGCCACAGCAGAGCACTCCACAGTGCTCTGTTTTTTCTGGCCGGCGAGGGGAGGGCATTTGGGTGCTCTAGCTCACCTCCTATGCACATGAGGTGTTCGATGAAATGTCTGAGCCACACTAGTTAATCTTTCTCCTCTCGAAACTCGACCTCCGATCTCCATTTTCCCCGAGATTTGTCTAGGTTTAGCGGTCCGTCACGTCCCGTCCCCGTCTTCACCACCGTCGATCGCCCGCGCCGATCTCGTCGCCAGCACCACCGTGGTGAGCCTCTTGTTCTTATCTTCTTTCTGAAAGAAAAAAATTCTTACTTTAGATAGATACTTGTCTAATTTTGTTACTTTTATTATTCCTTCTTATTACATAGTGCGATGGTTTTGGTATCCGCCCCCATCGGCCCTCGTCCTGTCTATGATTCGGATGTGGTATAAATTATCTTTTATAACTATTTGGTTCATTTATTGTTTATGACAAGTATGCCGACCAACGTGACATAGATTTTATTTATCTAGGAGGTGGTTGAACCGGAAAGTCCAACCGAGCCTATTGTCGAGAGGTTAAATTTAGTTGAAGAAGAAAAAAATTACTTGAAGGAAAAAATAAAAAAAATTGAGGAGGAGAAGATGATATTGGAGTTGCATGTTGCGGATGTCGTCGATGATCACAAGATCAAGATGGATGCAATGTGCTTGAAGATTAGAAAGATTAGAAAATATGCCATTCATACCGAGGCTTGGTATCATTATGTCGTTGGATCAATTGTTACCTTGGTTGCGATTATGATCGCATTTGTTTTCGCATTGAAATGTTTTACATAGTTTCAATGTATGGTTTAATTAATTAGATGCTCTGGAGAGCTATCTGTTGTTAGATGAGAACTATGTATGTACTTTGGTTTTAATGTGATGATGAACTTCTATTAATTTGGTCACTTAATTATCTATTCATGATGTTCTGTAATGGTTTTTGACACACTTAATTATATATAATGCACGCAGATGAACCGGCAATGGATGTACGGTGACAGACACACCTCCGAGTACATTAAGGGCGTGCATGATTTTCCCGAAGTGGCTGAGGCAAACAAGCAGAATGGTTTTATGTGTTGTCCATGCCCTACATGTGGGAATACGAAGTCTTACTCTAACCGGAAAATCCTTCACACCCACCTGCTTTACAAGGGTTTCATGCCACACTATAATGTTTGGACGAGGCACGGAGAAATAGGGGTTATGATGGAAGACGACGAAGAAGAAGAGGACGATGACAACTATGTGCCCCCTGAATACGGTGATGCTGCAACGGGGGAAGCTGCTGAAGATCAAGAGGAACCAGACGATGTGCCCAATGATGCTGCAAGGGGGGAAGCTGCTGAAGATCAAGAGGAACCAGTGCCCGATGATGATGATCTCCGCCGGGTCATTGTCGATGCAAGGACACAATGCGAAAGTCAAAAGGAGAAGCTGAAGTTCGATCGCATGTTAGAGGATCACAAAAAAGGGTTGTACCCCAATTGCGAAGATGGCAACACAAAGCTCGGTACCGTACTGGAATTGCTGCAGTGGAAGGCAGAGAGTGTTGTGCCTGACAAAGGATTTGAGAAGCTATTGAAAATATTGAAGAAGAAGCTTCCAAAGGATAACGAATTGCCCTACAGTACATACGCAGCAAAGAAGGTCGTATGCCCTCTAGGATTGGAGGTGCAGAAGATATATGCATGCCCTAATGACTGCATCCTCTACCGCGGTGCGTACAAGGATATGAATGCATGCCCGGTATGAGGTGCATTGCGGTATAAGATCAGACGAGATGACCCTAGTGATGTTGACGGCGAGCCCCCCAGGAAGAGGGTTCCTGCGAAGGTGATGTGGTATGCTCCTATAATACCACGGTTGAAACGTCTGTTCTGAAATGAAGAGCATGCCAAGTTGATGCGATGGCACAGTGAGGACCGTAAGAAAGACGGGAAGTTGAGAGAACCCGCTGACGGGTCGCAGTGGAGAAAAATCGAGAGAAAGTACTGGGCCGAGTTTGCAGCTGACCCAAGGAACGTATGGTTTGGTTTAAGCGCGGATGGCATTAATCCTTTCGGGGAGCAGAGCAGCAATCACAGCACCTGGCCCATGACTCTATGTATGTATAATCTTCCTCCTTGGATGTGCATGAAGCGGAAGTTCATTATGATGCCAGTTCTCATCCAAGGCCCTAAGCGACCCGGCAACGACATTGATGTGTACCTAAGGCCATTAGTTGAAGAACTTTTACAGCTGTGGAATGGAAATGGTGTACGTACGTGGGATGAGCACAAACAGGAGGAATTTAACCTGCACGCGTTGCTGTTTGTAACCATCAACGATTGGCCCGCTCTCAATAACCTTTCAGGACAGACAAACAAGGGATACCACGCATGCACGCACTGTTTAGATGACACTGAAAGTATATACTTGGACAAATGCAGGAAGAATGAGTACCTGGGCCATCGTCGATTTCTTCCGACCAACCATCAATGTCGAAAGAAAGGCAAGCATTTCAAAGGCGAGGCAGATCACCGGAAGAAGCCCGCCATGCGTACCGGTGATCACGTACTTGATATGGTCAATGATTTACACGTAATCTTTGGAAAGGGTCCCGGCGGCCTAGCTGTTCCGAATGACGCTGAGGGACACGCACCCATGTGGAAGAAGAAATCTATATTTTGGGACCTACCCTACTGGAAATAGCTAGAGGTCCACTCTTCAATCAACGTGATGCAAATGACGAAGAACCTTTGCGTGAACCTGCTAGGCTTCTTGGGCGTGTATGGGAAGACAAAAGATACACCTGAGGCACGGGAGGACCTGCAACGTTTGCACGAAAAAGATGGCATGCCTCCGAAGCAGTATGAAGGTCCTGCCAGCTACGCTCTTACGAAAGAAGAGAAAGAAATCTTCTTTGAATGCCTGCTCGTCCGAAATCCTGATACTTCGAAAGAGATTGTCCATTTTGTACACGAAGTGCATCCAGTTTTTGCCGTAACCCTCTCAACTTTTTAGCACATGCTATGTGGGTGAAATGATGACACCATGCCAACTTTCAACCTTTTCAGAGTTCATTTGTAGTGCTTTTCAATTTCACGGTCATATAGCTCATGAAAATCAGTAAATGCATGAAAAATAACAAATGAAGTCAGAAAGGGTTGAAAATTGATGATGTGGCTTTGAATGGTGCTTGAACACACAAAAAGTCTGGAGTTCAAATAAGTTCAAAAAAATGAAATCCCGTTGTAACTGATGAGTTTTCGTTCGAAACCCTGATACTTCGGAAGAGATTGTCCATTTTGTACACGAAGTGCATCCAGTTTTTGCCATAACCCTCTCAACTTTTTAGCACATGCTATGTGGGTGAAATGATGACACCATGCCAACTTTCAACCTTTTCAGAGTTCATTTGTAGTGCTTTTCAATTTCACGGTCATATAGCTCATGAAAATCAGTAAATGCATGAAAAATAACAAATGAAGTCAGAAAGGGTTGAAAATGGATGATGTGGCTTTGAATGGTGCATTTTGAACACACAAAAAGTCTGGAGTTCAAATAAGTTCAAAAAAATGAAATCCCTTTGTAACTGATGAGTTTTCGTTCGAAACCCTGATACTTCGGAAGAGATTGTCCATTTTGTACAAGAAGTGCATCCAGTTTTTGCCGTAACCCTCTCAACTTTTTAGCACATGCTATGTGGGTGAAATGATGACACCATGCCAACTTTCAACCTTTTCAGAGTTCATTTGTAGTGCTTTTCAATTTCAGGGTCATTTATAGCTCATGAACTAATAGCAAAAAGAATGAACTAAAAATAATCAATTAAAATATGCTGTTATGATCAACTAAAACAAAACTATAATATTCTTCAATAGCCAAAAGAATCAACTAAAAAGCTTTTATAAAACTCCAATAGCAAAAGGAATTTTCATAAAGAATGTTTTTGTTAGAAACTTTAATAGCAAAAAGCATTATCATAAAGATACAAAATCTGTTTTTGAATAGAATCATAAAACAGAGTAATATTAAATAGCAGGAAAAAGAATCACTCCAAAATCTATTTTTATAGTAAAGTTAATCCCAAACTAGTGATTCACTCAAATTTCAAAGAATTCAAATTTGAAAACTAATGGCACTAACATAAAGTTTATAATTTTTGTGACCTAAAAGCAAAAAGAATTAAAAAATAAACTTTAATAAAATAAATAAAAATAGAAACAGTAAGTATTTTGTTGTAAGTAGAAACAAAATAAAATAAATAAAGCAACAAAGAAAAAAAAGTGCCATCTACTGGGCCACCACGGCCTGAATACGACTAGAAACCCAACCATGGGCCAGGATTCAGGCCCGCACGTGGCCCAGTAGGCCCCACAGGCACATAGTGTATGGTTAGGCCCGAAAGCCTGCAGTTGAGAGGAGCTCGAGAGGGTGGGCGCAGCAGCGCTTATAAACCACTCTCGAGCTCTCTCAACTAGCGAGGTGGGACTAAACTTTGGCCGCGACGCGGGCAGCACATGTCCTGTGGTCCCGGTTGGTGGCACCAACCGGGACCAATGCCCCCCTTTAGTCCCGGTTGGTGCCACCAACCGGGACCAAAGGCCGCCGCTTCCCGCCCTTTGGGCTGCTGAAAAGAGGCCTTTGGTCCCGGTTGGTGGCACCAACCGGGACTAAAGGGGGGCATTGGTCCCGGTTGGTGCCACGAACCAGGACCAATGCTCTGAGTATATAAGAAAACACTTAGCGTTTTTCAGATTCATATCTGCAGTTGCCCCGCCCTGACGACGCTGCCAGGCTGCCCGAGCTCGCCCTGTCGACGCTGTTGCCGCCCTCTGCCTCGTCGACGCAGCCGCCCCTGCCCCGACCACGCCGCCGTCGGCCCGCCCCGACCACGCCGCGCGCCCCTGCCCCGACCACGCCGCGGGCCCTCGCCGTGCCTCTGCCTCGCCCTGCCCTTATCGACCACGCCGCCGTCGCCCTGCCCCGACCACGCCGACGTTGCCGCCCTCTACCCCGACGCGCGCCGTGCCTCTGCCCCTGCCCCGACCACGCCGCACCTCTCCTTTGGTCAGGCCGGCGCCGCCCCCTGCCTCCCTATTTTTTTCACATATATATGCTGTTTTTTTCCAGATTATATGTATATGTGTGAGTATATTTATGTGTGTATATCTGATTGTATGTCCTCTTTTCAGATTTTTTGTTTTTTGCATTTTTATAAAAATGTATATAGGTATGTATGTTCTCTGTGTATATATATGTTCATGTATGCAAAACATAGATTTTTAGAAAAGTTTTATCTATATATGTTCTCCGATTTAGTCCATTTTAGGTTAGTTTCATTTTTAGAAAAGTTTCATATATTTAGGAAAAGAAGGAAGAGAAGGAACAAGGAAGAAGAAGAAAAAGTTTTATATATATGCAAAAGTTACATTTTTAGAAAAGTTTTATATATCTAGCTAGGAAGAAAAGGAAGAAGAAGAAGAAAAAGAAGGATAGGAAAAAAGAAAATAAGAAGAGGAAGAAAGGAGAAGAAGAGGAGAGGAAGAAGAGGAGAAATAAACAAGAAGAGGAAAAAAGAAGAAAAAGAAGAGGAGAAGAAGAAAGGAATAGAGGAGAAGAAGAAAAAATAGATATCTATTTTTTCTTCTTCTCCTCTATTCCTTTCTTCTTCTCCTCTTCTTTTTCTTCTTTTCTATTTTTTCTTCTTCTCCTCTATTCCTTTCTTCTTCTCCTCTTCTTTTTCTTCTTTTTTTCTTCGATCTTCTCCTCTATTCCTTTCTTCTTCTCCTCTTCTTTTTCTTCTTTTTTTCTTCGATCTTCTCCTCTATTCCTTTCTTCTTCTCCTCTTTTTATTTCTTCTTCGTCTTCTTATTTTTTATCGGGTATGTCGTTGTCGATATACCCCCTCCCCGATAACATTATTTTCCCATGTATGTATGTCGTCGTTGTCGATATATATAACTCCCTCCCAGATAACTTCGACATGATGGACGGCCGATATTTATACCCCCTCTCGACCGTGATAACTTATACCACGGGAGCACCCCCCGGCCCTCTCGCTCGACCAAAACTCTCGAGGACACCCAAACCCTAGAAAAAAATGATGTCGGTCTCCTACCCCCTCCCGCCGCGCCCCTACCCTTGAAGCGTTGCCGAGGCCACCCCAAACCCGGAATAAGCTAGGTCTACGTATGCACTAATATATCCACCTGCTGTCATGTTTGTGTAATAATTGCCATGTTGTAATATTTGCAGAAACAATGGAGCACGGACGAGACGAGCAAGCAGAAGAGGTGTTGGGGGACATAATCTTAGCCAGAGGTGATATCTTGTCGTATCTTAACGACAATGATGGTCTGGAAGAACAGGGTGAAGAAGCAGGCTACGGTGATCGAAGAGTGGAGGAGGAAAGACATGATTATGATGGCTCCGGTGACCCAATGCTGGTGCAAGAAGGAGCCCATGGTGACGGCTCCGGTGACCGAACAGAGTCCGGCCAGGTAAATATATTAGTTAAGCCAGTGCTGACTAGCTAATTGATGCATTCATTGTTTTGGTATGTATACATATTAATTAACTCTCGTCTTTCTTCTTTTTTCTAGCCCTCCGGATCAAGCACAACTTCGGTAAAGAGATGAGGCCCGAAGAGAAAGTTGCGCTCGGATGAAAGGTTTGAGATCACAGCAATCGCGCGTGACGGCCAACCGATTGAACCCATCCGGACAAAGGAAGCATTTGCTGCTCAGTGCGGGGTTCTTGTTAGGGACAAGATCCCGATCAGCATCCACCAATGGTATAAGCCTAAGAAGGAAGACCCTGAGGTGTCTTATGTCAATGATATGCAGAAAGATGATCTTCTGACTGAGATGAAGGCAAATTTCACCCTACCGCCAGAGGAGGATCCGGAGAAGCCAGTTAAAGAGCAATTAATCAAGTCTCATGCTCTTAAGAAGATGGCAGACCTATTCAGGAGGTGGAAGAATGAGCTGAAAATGTTTGTCGACAAAGAAGAGACACCAGAATTCATCGGCCGATATGAGAAGATCAGAGATCACTGGCCCGCATTTGTGGCCCACAAGACATCGGAAAAGAGTAAGAAGATGTCAGCGACAAACAAGAAGAATGCTGTGAAGAAGAAGCTTCACCATCGCACGGGGTTAGGTGGCTACCTCAAAGCCCGGCCTAAGTGGGCCAAGGCTGAGAATGATCTGCTTGAAAAAGGGATCGAACCACAGACAATGAACTGGCCAGACCATTGCTGGACTTGGTTCTTCGGGGCTGGCGGAAAATTGGACCCTGTATCAGGGAGGTGCGTTTGGACGGACGAGCTTTTGAGAATACCAGTCAAGAGGCTTCAGCACTATATCGATGCAGCGCAGGAAGGGACGTTCGTTCCAGACAGAGAGAACGACGAGCTCGCAATGGCCCTCGGGAATCCTGAGCACCCTGGACGGACACGAGGCACCCCAGGCTCCGTTCCGTGGAAGGCTGGTTTTCCGGACGCAGGCGGTTACAAAAGCCAGGAGAGGAGAAAAAAAGTGGAGCAGACCCAAATTCAGAAGCTGCACTAAAGGGTTCAAGCGCTAGAGGAACGAGACGGCAATCGACATGCCGAAACTACCCCCGAAGCTACCCCGCCATCTCAGCGAAGAAGCAGCGTGGCTTCCACCGAGCTGCTTCAGCCGGAGCATGTCTTGACGGCTCCTGCTAGCTACCCCGTGGATGCTATCACGGAGTCTCAACATTGCCACCTTATGGCGCAATGGCAGAACTTCAAAGTCAAGGCGGCTGTTGGCTCTGTTTTACCTCCTGAACCCGGCGCAACCTACCACTGCCGGCTGATTCCAGAAGGATATGCTAGGGAGATGGTGGATGAAATAACGGAGGGATTTCAGGACCTCCAGCTTGACCACCCTACCGGTGAAGGGGAGACTCAGCTGGGTTCTGCTCTGAAGACTCCGTGCCTATGGCGGAAGGAGCTCATTAACCTTCCGAACTGGACGCCTCCGGCGAGTAAGGGCACTCCGCCGCCTCCTCCTCCGGCGAGTGATCAGGGCACTCAGCCTCCTTCTCCGGCGCGTGGCGGCACTCCGCCTCCTCCTCCGGCGAGTGATCAGGGCACTCAGCCTCCTTCTCCGGCGCATGGCGGCACTCCGCCTCCTTCTCCGCCTGCGCCAGCGTGCCAGAGCAGCCAACCTCCTCCTTCTCTGCCTCGTCAGCAAGGGCGGAAGAGACCCGCCGCCGCTCCGGCAGCTCCGGCGCGTCGTAGTCCTTCTCTCCGCCTCGTAAGCAAGGAAAGAAGACAGCCGCAGCCGGTCTGTCTGCTCTGCCAGCGTCTAGCAGTACAGCTGCCAGAGGCGGGAGGCAATACAGATTCGGTCCTTCTCTGAAGACTCCAGAGAAGTTACCATACGAGAGGACCCCGGAGGAGAACGCGAAGATCGTGCGAGCTGAAGTGACAAACTTCTTTGAAGGGGTGAAAGCAAAGAAACATCCACCTCCGGAGGAGAAGGTAGATCCGGTGAAAGCGAAGCGCACTCTGGCTGCCCTGACAAAACCACCAAAGTCTCCGCCGAAAGGCAACTATGAGCGCATTATTGCAAAGACATTTGTCGAAGCGGAGAGGTCGGGAAGTACTGTCAGTGATCAAAGGTTAAAAGAACGACGAGCTGGGAAAAAAATTGCCCAGCTCGGCGAACAAGCGAACCAATCGTGCCCCCCGCTCAAGGTGTCTAGCGACATCGTCGCTAATGATCCGAGGATTGTGCCCGGTTATAGCAATCTTGGAGATTACCTGCCCGACGATGTACATTATGAAATCATGGAGGTCGACGAACACAAATACCATTACGGGAAGCCTCTCGTCAAAGATGAAAGATCTCTAACAACGATGATGCGAAGATTACATGATTGGTACATGAAAACCTGCAGAGAGTCTGATGGGATGAATACTTTGACGCTGAGAGTTAAACCGGAGCATGACCTCGTTGGAATTGAACTGCTGAATGTTCCATTTGAGGAGTTCTTCCAGTTTTTCAATCAAAAGGCCCTCGATAAATCAACGATCACTTGCTATTGTCTGTAAGTAGTACTACTTCTGTCATTAAGTCTCTCTATATAGGTCAGCTCTTTCATTGCATGTATTTATAATTATCCTCACTATATTATGCAGATTGAAGATCGCCGAATTGAAGAAAAGACAAATCGGTGATATTGGTTTCATTAACACAAATCTCATAGATGCATATACGGTTGAAAAACATGCCAAAGAAGCCGAGGCCAACTTGCTACGATCGTTGGTATTAAATCAAAACAAAGATATAATACTCTTTCCTTACAACTTCAAGTGAGTGTTACTGTCTTGTGCATATTCGGTTTCCCTTATTAGTCCAGGTTATGGTAATGTAATTGATGACTTATGCATGCATGCGCAGCTTCCACTATATTCTCCTAGAGATTAAGCTTGAGCAGGGAGTAGTAGCCGTCTTAGACTCGAGACGAAAAGATCCCCAGGACTATGCGGACATGACTCAAATGCTCGAGAAGTAAGTTAAATCGATCATTATCCACCATATCAGCAACTTTGTTCATTTCTTGATATCAAGTAATTGTTTTCTTTGTCTGGCAGGGTTTGGAGAAAATTCACCACAAAAGCTCCGGGACTGCCGAAGAAGCTGCAATTTAGACACCCGAAAGTAAGTACTATAGTAGCATGTTCCACACATCTCCTAGTGATTCAAGCGCTAGGTTCATCAATACCATTTAGCATGCTTGCTTATCAGTTAGATTGACCTCTATTTCTTGTAAAGTGGTTGTGGCAGGAACAAGGGAATGATTTCTGTGGATACTACGTTTGCGAGTCTATCCGCCACACGACCTGTGAGCGGGGCTACTTTGACGAACAATATGAAGTGCGTAAGCAATAATATTCACAATTTTATTTTATTACCATCATTTGTGTCAAGTTTCATTTATTCATATATATATATATATATATATATGTATTGACCCTCTTCTTCAAATTAGATGTTTCGGATGCGGGATGAACTCCTAGCACCAGATCGTATGCGAGCAATTCAAGAGGAATTGGCGGCATTCTTCCTTGACCACGTGATCGCTGAAAATGGAGAATACTATGTGGACCCTGTGTTCTTACAATTTAATTAGGAGATTATATTGTAAGAGATAATTATTGTATATATGTAGCCGGTAGTGTCAGATAGATATACGAGAACTTGTTGTTCGACCAATCTCTCGGAGAAGGAGAGGTGGTCTATATCACTTCTCTCTGTATGCATATGTTCATGACGATCTTCTGTTTCCTTCATTTGCCTACTAGCTAGCGTGTCTAGTCCTCTCCATACGTATATAGTACGTAGCGTCGACCAAGCACGGAGATAAGAGAGGACACTTCTCTCTATTAATTAGCTAGCTAACACAATATATGAAACACCTAAATTAACCCCCAACCCCCCCCCCCTTCAAAAAAACAAAAACCCCAGCCCCTGAAATGCTGACGCGTGGATGCCTATTGGTCCCGGTTGGTGACACCAACCGGGACAAAAGGCCCTGCCTATTGGTCCCGGTTGGTGTCACCAACCGGGACCAAAGGCCCCCTGCCTGGGCTGGCAGCAGCGACCACGTGGAGGACCTTCTGTCCCGGTTCGTGTAAGAACCGGGACTAAAGGGTTAGGGCTTTAGCAACGACCCTTTAGTCCCGGTTCGAAAACCGGGACAAAAGGCCCTTACCAACCGGGGTAAAAGCCCCTTTTTCTACGAGTGACATCCCTCTAATCATCTAAGTGATCACGTGATCCAAATCAACTAAACCATCTCCGATCATCACGTGAGATGGAGTAGTTTTCAATGGTGAACATCACTATGTTGATCATATCTACTATATGATTCACGCTTGACCTTTCGGTCTCAGTGTTCCGAGGCCATATCTGCATATGCTAGGCTCGTCAAGTTTAACCTGAGTATTCTACGTGTGCAAAACTGGCTTGCACCCGTTCTACGTGAATGTAGAGCTTATCACACCCGATCATCACGTGGTGTCTCAGCACGACGAACTTTCACAACGGTGCATACTCATGGAGAACACTTGCACCTTGAAATTGAGTGAGAGATCATCTTATAATGCTACCGCCGAACTAAGCAAAATAAGATGCATAAAGGATAAACATCACATGCAATCAATATAAGTGATATGATATGGCCATCATCATCTTGTGCCTTTGATCTCCATCTCCAAAGCACCGTCATGATCACCATCGTCACCGGCTTGACACCTTGATCTCCATCGAAGCATCGTTGTCGTCTCGCCAACTATTGCTATCATGACTATCGCTACCGCTTAGTGATAAAGTAAAGCAATTACATGGCGATTGCATTGCATACAATAAAGCGACAACCATATGGCTCCTGCCAGTTGCCGATAACTCTGTTACAAAACATGATCATCTCATACAACAATTTATATATTATCACGTCTTGACCATATCACATCACAGCAAGCCCTGCAAAAACAAGCTAGACGTCCTCTACTTTGTTGTTGCAAATTTTACATGGCAGCTACGGGCTTTGCAAGAACCGTTCTTACCTACGCATCAAAACAACAACAATTTTTCGTCAAGTGTGATGTTTTAACCTTCTCCCCTCTTCCTCCTTCCCTTCCTTCTCCTAGTTGGAATAGGAAAGGGGGGCCGAATCCTACTTGGACCGGGAGTCCAAGTAGGACTCCCCCCCTTGGCGCGCCCCCTCTAGGGCCGGCCTCCTCTTCCTCCCTCCTTTATATACGTGGGCAGGGGGCACCCCAAAGGCACTCAAGATTTGTCTTAGCCGTGTGCGGTGCCCCCCTCCACAGTTACACACCTCGGTTATATCGTCACAGTGCTTAGGCGAAGCCCTGCGTCGGTAACTTCATCATCACCGTTGCCACGCCGTCGTGCTGACGGAACTCTCCCTCGGCCTCAACTGGATCAAGAGTACGAGGGACGTCACCGAGCTGAACGTGTGCAGATCGCGGAGGTGCCTTGCGTTCGGTACTTGATTGGTTGGATCGCGAAGATGTTCGACTACATCAACCGTGTTACTTAACGCTTCCGCTTTCGGTCTACGAGGGTACGTGGACACACTCTCCCCGATCGTTGCTATGCTTCCCCTAGATAGATCTTGCGTGATCGTAGGAATTTTTTTGAAATACTACGTTCCCCAACAGTGGCATCAGAGCCAGGTCTATGCGTAGATGTTATATGCACGAGTAGAACACAAAGAGTTGTGGGCGATAATAGTCATACTGCTTACCAGCATGTCATACTTTGTTTTGGCGGTATTGTCGGATGAAGCGGCCGAGACCGACATTACATGACCGCGTTCATGAGACTAGTTCTACCGCTGTGCTTTGCACACAGGTGGCTAGTGGGTGTCTGTTTCTCCAACTTTAGTTGAATCGAGTGTGACTACGCCCGGTCCTTGTTGAAGGTTAAAACATCACACTTGACGAAAAATTGTTGTTGTTTTGATGCGTAGGTAAGAACGGTTCTTGCAAAGCCCGTAGCAGCCACGTAAAATTTGCAACAACAAAGTAGAGGACGTCTAACTTGTTTTTGCAGGGCTTGCTGTGATGTGATATGGTCAAGACGTGATAATATATAAATTGTTGTATGAGATGATCATGTTTTGTAACAGTTATCGGCAACTGGCAGGAGCCATATGGTTGTCGCTTTATTGTATGAAATGCAATCGCCATGTAATTGTTTTACTTTATCAGTAAGCGGTAGCGATAGTCGTAGAAGCAATAGTTGGCGAGACGACAACGATGCTACGATGGAGATCAAGGTGTCAAGCCGGTGACGATGGTGATCATGACGGTGCTTTGGAGATGGAGATCAAAGGCACAAGATGATGATGGCCATATCATATTACTTATATTGATTGCATGTGATGTTTATCCTTTATGCATCTTATTTTGCTTAGTACGACGGTAGCATTATAAGATGATCTCTCACTAAATTTCAAGGTATAAGTGTTCTCCCTGAGTATGCACCGTTGCTATAGTTCGTCGTGCCGAGACACCATGTGATGATCGGATGTGATAAGCTCTACGTTCACATACAACGGGTGCAAGCCAGTTTTGCACACGCAGAATACTCGGGTTAAACTTGACGAGCCTAGCATATGCAGATATGGCCTCGGAACACTGAGACCGAAAGGTCGAGTGTGAATCATATAGTAGATATGATCAACATAGTGATGTTCACCATTGAAAACTACTCCATCTCACGTGATGATCGGACATGGTTTAGTTGATTTGGATCATGTGATCACTTAGATGATTAGAGGGATGTCTATCTAAGTGGGAGTTCTTAAGTAATATGATTAATTGAACTTTGATTTATCATGAACTTAGTCCTGGTAGTATTAGCATATCTATGTTGTAGATCAATAGCTCGCGATGTAGCTCCCCGTCTATTTTTGATATGTTCCTAGAGAAAACTAAGTTGAAAGATGATAGTAGCAATGATGCGGACTGGGTCTGTGATCTGAGGATTATCCTCATTGCTGCACAGAAGAATTATGTCCTTGATGCACCGCTAGGTGACAGACCTATTGCAGGAGTATATGCAGACGTTATGAATGTTTGGCAAGCTCGATATGATGACTACTTGGTAGTTTAGTGCACCATTCTTTACGGCTTAGAATCGGAACTTCAAAAATGTTTTTAATGCCACGGAGCATATAAGATGTTCCAAGAGTTGAAATTGGTATTTCATATCATGCCCGTGTCAAGAGGTATGAGACCTCTGACAGTACTTTGCCTACAAGATGGAGGAGAATAGCTCAAATAGTGAGCATGTGCTCAGATTGTCTGGGTACTACAATTGCTTGAATCAAGTGGGAATTAGTCTTCCAGATAAGATAGCAATTGACAAAGTTCTCTAGTCACAATCACCAAGTTACTAGAACTTCGTGATGAACTATAATATGCAAGGGATGACGAAAACAATTCCGGAGCTCTTCACGATACTGAAATCGGCGAAGGTAGAAATCAAGAAAGAGCACCAATTGTTGATGGTTAACAAGACCACTAGTTCAAGAAAAGGGCAAAGGAAAAGAATGGGAACTTCAATAAGAATGGCAAGCAAGTTGTCACTGCCATGAAGAAGCCCAAAGCTAGACCTAAACCTGAGACCGAGTGCTTCTACTGCAAAGGGAATGGCCACTAGAAGCGGAACTATCCCAAATATTTGGCAGATAAGAAGGATGGCAAAGTGAACAAAGGTATATTTGATATACAGATTATTGATGTGTACATTACTACTGTTCGTAGCAACCCCTAGGTATTTGATACCGGTTCAGTTGCTAAGAGTAGTAACTCGAAACGGGAGTTGCAGAATGAACAGAGACTAGTTAAGGGTGAAGTTGTAACATCCCAAATTTTCAATTTGGAATGTTATACATAGGTCATACATGCATATCATATTTTATTGCATTTCATTTCGCGATCCTCGAAATTCTAAGCAACTCAAGGACCCTCGGAGAAAGTTGGGGATTTCACCGTTTTCATATTTGAATTTTATCAAATATTGAAACAAGGGTCATTTGTTTTAATTATTTTTCTCTCCGAAAATATTTCATATCAAAATATATGAGAGGGGATAATATGACTTCCCCAAAATAATGAAATATTGGAGGAAAAATATTAAAAAAACAAATAAACATTTTTTATTTGGATTTTATTGCTATTTTATTTGAACTAGGAAACATGCCCGTGCGTTGCAACGGGGGAAAACAACCCCCACACGCCCTTGCCCATTGAACATGCCTAAAGGCCTCACCCTTATGCCCCTAACATAATAAACATTACTAACATCTCACCCTCAGGTCCACATCCTTCATTTCAATATGACATCAGACCCATGTTCCCGCTTGTCCTCTTTGTCGTCCTCGTCGCAAGTGGTCACGGTACCAGTTGTCAGTAACCAATGTTGGCCAGGTCCAATAGCTGCATCGTTGAGCCTCCTTCATGTCATGCGAGATAAAGACCGTTGAACACAGATTGTTTTTACATTCGTCTAATATAATAGGGAAAAAGCACTACACCTAATATATGTCTGCGTTATCATGTAAATTGAGTAGTTTGTGTTAGATAGACCGTGAATCCTTAGTTGGACTCCTCATACATTACGATGGGTGTCGCTGAGCCGAGCTAGGCTAGTCGTACGTGAAGACGCGATGGAGAAAAAGGTTCGCATCATATCCCTAGTTTAATAAATTGAACTAAAACAATACATCTGTGGGCATTTTATTTTCTTAATCCTCATAATAATGTTATTAAAATTTACATTTTTTATGATTAAATTCCTTTTACCGGTAATTTATGAGCGCTTCCAATACATATTCCTCCTTTAGTACGTAGTCTCATGAATCCTTCTAACCCCCCACCATGAAACCTTTCATGTTACGTCTAGTTTTTTTTAAGAACATGTCACGTCTAGTTCTTCCCTTCCTTTTTTATTTCTATGCCATGACTCATGTTTTGAATTCTAGCACATCACCGTTTGGTCCACCATGTATCTTTCCATGTCACGTGTATGTTTGAATTCCAGCCCATCACCTATTAATAATCCACCATGTATCTTCCTTCCATCTCAGGTCTAATTCTCCTCTTCCTAGCCCTCAAAAAAAAGTTCTCCTCTTCCTTTTTATTTATCTCTCTCCTAGTTCTTCATTCCTTTGGCAGGTCTCATGTCATTTGACATGTAGTTGTCTCAAATAAATTTCCCTCATTTATTTTTTTGCCACGTCATTCCTTACCCTTGGCTTATTGCTTCCCAAATCAGCTCCTTGATAACTTAAAACTCAAAAAGGTATATCTACTGGAGGGATTATCTGTAAGCAACCAAGTTGAGGCTATTTAATAGACAGAACAACCTTCACCTAAACACAAACGTTGATCTAGCTCAATCGGTTACGATGAATTTACCTGCACGGGGAGGGAGGTCGCTATTTTGATTCCAAACGAGGACTAATATTTTTACCTTGCCTGCACAACGTAGACTGAGGCCGAGCGAGACACATGAGACATTCATAAAAACAAACACATTGAGGAATAAAAAAAGCTAAGCGTTTTTCTTTCACGGGGAAGAAAAGGCATTTTTTTCTTTCACTTGTGTGGCCCTTGTGCGAGACGGATAACAAATCATATGCGATGGACAGACCGAAGCAGAGAACCGCACATTTCTTTATTAGTAGGTACAAATTAAAAAGTGTTAGATACAGTACCTCCCAGCTTTCAAAAACTATTCATATTAAAAAATTTGCTTTTAAAAATTTAAATTTCAAACAAATATTTGTGTTTTAGAAAATGTTCTCAAATTCAGAAAAACGTTCGCTGTAGTACCTCCTAGTTTTCAAAAAATCTTTGTGTTTTAAAAAATGTTCAGGTTTCAAAAAAACTAAAAAGAGAAATATTGTTCTTTGTGAAAAATATACTTGAGTGTCAATTTTTTGTTTAGAAATTTGCTAAATTATTCGCGCTCTGAAATATATCTACCTAAAAAATGTTTTGCCTTTTGCTCTTAGGGTCTGGCGCTGCTGCTCGCTAATTTAGGATATTGCGCTGCAAAGTAAACATGATGTAAGGTTTAGTCCAGTGGCTAGCACTCTGGGTTCGAGTCTAAGTTGCCCTTAATTTTTTTCTTGGCCTTTTTTCACTCAGGCTACCTGTTGGTACAGCATCCGCTAGTGGGCCGGCCCATCGCGGCTTGTCTGTGCGCGTGTGCGATTTTTTTGGCAGAAACAGATCGGGACGAACGAAAAACCACTGGTTGAACGTACGAAAACGAATCTCGGTCCCACCGTAAACCAAAAAAATTGGAGAAATAATCCTCCCTTTAATATTAGGGAGAGATTAGGAAAAATATGCGTTTTTTAATATTGCATTAGAGTCCTAAATAAATGTTCACCCTGTCTGGTAGATTTTTAGAGGACGGGGAAATTTTATTTCAGGATTTTTTGAGTCTGTCTAGTATTTCTTTTTTTCGTTTTTCTGCGCGTCGGAATATTTTTCTAAAAGGTTACCGCCTTACCGGGCCGCGTCGGCCTGCGACACTGACCCGGCCGGCCCTTTAATGGCCGAAGGCCCGACCCGCCCAGCCACCCGCCAGCCCCGCCCGAACCCTAGCGCCGCCTCGCCGCCAGCCGCTGCGCCGCGACGCGCCGTCGCCCGCCGCCGCCCCGCCGCCGGATTACGCCGCCGCCGCCGTCCCGTTCCACGAGGTAGCCGCCGTTTTTTTAAAACCGATCGGTTTTTATTTTCAAAACCCTAGATCTACTTTTTTTAATAGATCGGTTCTTTTTTTCGGTAGTTATTTTGCGGACGTTCGTCCATACGTTCGTTTTAACGAACGCCGTCCACCCGTTAGCCGCAGACAGCGAACGTTCGTTCGTTAGCCTGTTCGTCAGTTTTTCTTTTTCCAGAGTTTTTCGCGATTATTTTCGATCGCGATTTCTGACCCGATTTTCGTTTTAGTTTATCTTTTCGCTCATTTATCAGAATCAGGCGATTTAAGCGCCTAGATCTTCGTCTTGAAGTTCTCTTTCTGTTTAACCAACTTGAACAAGATTTTGGTACTGTAGAATTTGACTTTAGTCCAGATTAGTAATCGGATCTTGTTTCTTTCGTAGTTTGAGTTTCGTCGCTCCGTTTGATTTGATTCTTTTTGCAAATCGAATCTCTTCAGTTGAGTTTTCAGATTCGATCTTCTTAGTTGAGTTTTACTCATGCATCTTTGCTTGATTCCTTATGTATGCTATTGTTTGTTTGCGATAGAATTCCCAAAGTGCGAAGCGTGCTACTACGAGTCTCTAGGTTTTGCGGATCGTCAGCAAGGCAAGTAACACATTGATTATACTCTGTTCATACCCAGTTTTTATGCATTAGTTCCAAACCTCAAACACTGCATGATTAGGATGTGATTAACTTGTGGGTATTGGGAAGTAGTTGATGAGGTAGAACCTATTGCCCTGTTTATTATCAAACCCTTGGAAGTTACTTCTACGTTATGCTTATACTGCTATGCTATGCTCGTAGACGTGGTTTGGGTGAGTGAATCCATGACAGATGTGAGATGATTATTTAATGGTTCAACTTATGGCAACTTTAATACACATCTAGGTGGATTGCTTGTTTGGGCACCTGGAGAATCCAGTGTTGTCCTAGGATATCCCGGAGTACCCGTGTGATAATCCTACGGTCCGCCACCCAGGCTCAAAGGGATCTGAGATATTTCATGCTAGAAACTTCCGTGTGCAGCCACAAGCTATTATGGGCTCTAACATAGTTGAGTAAGTTGCATGACCTCTTCCAGTGCTAGGCTAGCAGATGTAGAGGGATGTAGGTTGGTACTGTCTACCTGGAGTTAGAGTTAATGCTTCTGAAAGACTGTGTCTCGGTCATCTGTTTCTCAAACACCATGAAGTGCGAGAAATCCAACGGAGGAGATCGAGTCTTGTGGGGAAAAGTGTGCAAACCTCTGCAGAGTGTACAATCTAATCATGGTTACCCGTGTCCCCGGTTATGGACATCTTGAGTATCTAGTACTTGGATTATCATAAGTATCTCATCACTCTAACTTAATTTGTTGGGTTGATAATTACTTTTAATTGGGATTGAGTTGGAGGTACCTTCTCAATGTTGTTCAACCACCATGATAGTTAAATAAAATATATTCCTTTCTTGTAGGGAAAAATTAGCTTTTCGCAAAAACCATATAACCATAGAGCCTCCAACAGCCATATATGCATGTAGTGATAGCATTTATCTGTTCATTTCTCTACTGTGCTATATTGCCAGCATATTCCATGTGCTGGCCCGTTTTCGGGCTGCAACGTATTATGTTGCAGACTTTTCAGACGACGAGTAAAGGTGCATAGGTCGTTGTTGTGCATCTCAGCTATGCCGGTTGAGTTGATGGACTCACTTATCTTCCAAGTCTTCCGCTGTTATCTTATTTAGATGGCCTTAAGCCATATTTATTGTAATAATTTCTCTTTTGAGACATTCGATGTAATAAGTGTGTGATTGCTACTCTGTTATAAATCCTTTGAGTACTGTGTGTGTCAGCATTACCGATCCAGCAGGGATGACACTGAAGCACAGAGACTTGACCGTTTGAGGTCGGGTCGCTACAGAAGTGACGATGTGTGTTGGAAGTGATTCCAAGGTTGATAAGATCACCATCCCACACTCCCTTTACCTTCGAGATTAGTGTTGAACCTAAATAAATGTTATTTGGTCTTTGCGTTAAGCATGAATATGATTAGATCAGGTTTATTGCAATACGGTTATTCATTTAAGTCAGAGAATAATTGTTATTCTGTTTACATGAATAAAACCTTCAATGGTCACACACCCAATGTGAATGGTTTATTGAATCTCGATCGTGGTGATACACATATTCATAATATTGATGCCAAAAGATGCAAAGTTGATAATGATAGTGCAACATATTTGTGGCACTGCCGTTTAGGTCATATTGGTGTAAAGCGCATGAAGAAACTCCATGCAGATGGGCTTTTGGAATCACTTGATTATGAATCATTTGATGCTTGCGAACCATGCCTCATGGGCAAGATGACTAAAACTCCACTCTTCGGAACAATGGAGCGAGTTACAGACTTATTGGAAATAATACATACCGATGTATGCGGTCCGATGAGTGTTGAGGCTCACGGCGGTTATCATTATTTTCTGACCTTCACAGATGATTTGAGCAGATATGGGTATATCTACTTAATGAAACTCAAGTCTGAAACATTTGAAAAGTTCAAAGAATTTCAGAGTGAAGTGGAGAATCATCGTAACAAGAAAATAAAGTTTCTACGATCTGATCGCGGAGGCGAATATTCGAGTTACGAGTTTGGCCTTCATTTAAAACAATGTGAAATAGTTTCACAACTCATGCCAGCTGGAACACCACCGCGTAATGGTGTGTCCGAACGTAATAACCGTACTTTATTAGATATGGTGAGATCTATGATGTCTCTTACCGATTTACCACTATCGTTTTGGGGTTATGCATTACAGACAGCTGCATTCACGTTAAATAGGGCACCATCTAAATCCGTTGAGGCGACACCATATGAACTATGGTTTGGCAAGAAACCTAAGCTGTCGTTTCTTAAAGTTTGGGGCTGCAATGCTTATATGAAAAAGCTTCAACCTGATAAGCTCGAACCCAAATCGGAGAAATGCGTCTTCATAGGATACCCAAAGGACACTGTTGGGTACACCTTCTATCACAGATCCGAAGGCAATATATTTGTTGCTAAGAATGGATCCTTTCTAGAGAAGGAGTTTCTCTCGAAAGAAGTGAGTGGGAGGAAAGTAGAACTTGATGAGGTAATTGTACCTTCTCCCCAATTGGAAAGTAGTTCATCACAGAAATCAGTTCTAGTGATGCCTACACCAATTAGAGAAGAAGTTAGTGATGATGATCATGAAACTTCAGATCAAGTTGCTACCGAACCTCGTAGGTCAACCAGAGTACGTTCTGCACCAGAGTAGTACGGGAATCCTATTCTGGAAGTCATGTTAATAGACCATGATGAACCTACGAACTATGAGGAAGCGATGATGAGCCCAGATTCCGCAAAATGGCTTGAGGCCATGAAATCTGAGATGGGATTTATGTATGAGAACAAAGTATGGACTTTGGTTGACTTGCCCGATGATCGGCAAGCCATTGAGAATAAATGGATCTTCAGGAGGAAGACAGACACTGATAGTAGTATCTACAAAGATTGAATTGTCGCAAAAAGTTTTCGACAAGTTCAAGGTGTTGACTACGATGAGATTTTCTCACTCGTAGCGATGCTTAAGTCTGTCCGAATCATGTTAGTAATTGCCACATTTGATGAAATCTGGCAAATGGATGTCAAAACTGCATTCCTTAATGGATTTCTTAAAGAAGAGTTGTATATGATGCAACAAGAAGGTTTTGTCAATCCTAAAGGTGCTAACAAAATGTGCAAGCTCCAGCGATCCATCTATGGACTGGTGCAAGCATCTCAAAGTTGGAATATACACTTTGATCAGATGATCAAAGCATATAGTTTCATATAGACTTGCGGTGAAGACTGTATTTACAAAAGGTGAGTGGGAGCACTACAACTTTTCTGATAAGTATATGTGAAAGACATATTGTTGATCGGAAATGATGTAGAATTTTTCTGGAAAGCAAGGAGTGGTTGAAAGGAGTTTTTCAAAGAAAGACCTCACTGAAGCTGCTTACATATTGAGCATCAAGATCTATAGAGATAGATCAAAACGCTTGATAAGTTTTTTCAATGAGTACATACCTTGACAGGATTTCGCAGTAGTTCAAAATGGAACAGTCAAAGAAGGAGTTCTTGCCTGTATTGCAAGGTGTAAAAGTTGAGTAAGACTCAAAACCCGACCACGTCGAAAATAGAAAGAGAATGAAAGTCATTCCCTATGCCTCAGCCATAGGTTCTATAAAGTATGCTATGTTGTGTACCAGACCTATTGTGTACCTTGCCATGAATTTGGCAAGGGGGTACGATAGTGATCCAGGAGTGGATCACTGGACAGCGGTCAAAGTTATCCTTAGTTACCTACGAGGACTAAGGAAATATTTCTCGGTTATGGAGGTGACAAAGAGTTTGTCGTAAAGAGTTACGTCGATGCAAGCTTTTACACCGATCCAGATGACTCTGAGTCTCAATCTGGATACATATTGAAAGTGGGAGCAATTAGCTAGAGTAGCTCCATGCAGAGCATTGTAGACATAGAAAATTTGCAAAATACATATGGATCTGAATGTGGCAGACCCATAGACTAAAACTTCTCTCACAAGCAAAACATGATCACACCTTATTACTCTTGGGTGTTAATCACATAATGATGTGAACTAGATTATTGACTCTAGTAAACCTTTTGAGTGTTGGTCACATAAAGATGTGAACTATTGGTGTTAAATCACATGGCAATTCGAACTAGATTATTGACTCTAGTGCAAGTGGGAGACTGAGGGAAATATGCCCTAGAGGCAATAATAAAGTTGTTATTTATATTTCCTTATATCATGATAAATGTTTATTATCCATGCTAGAATTGTATTAACCGGAAACTTAGTACATGTGTGAATACATAGACAAACAGAGTGTCCCTAGTATGCCTCTACTTGACTAGCTCGTTAATCAAAGATGGTTAAATTTCCTAGCCATTGACATGTGTTGTCATTTGATGAACGGGATCACATCATTAGAGAATGATGTGATGGACAAGACCCATCCATTAGCTTAGCATTAATGATCGTTTAGTTTTATTGCTACTGCTTTCTTCATGACTTATACATGTTCCTCTGACCATGAGATTGTGCAACACCCGAATACCGGAGGAACACCTTGTGTTGGGGATATTACTGCTAGGCATAAACCGGCTAGGAGAGGCCGGGTTATCCCCATAATGGATTATTATATCTAAAGCCCATGAAGATCAAGATGGAGGCGCTTTATCAAGGCCCAGGGCCCAAAGTCAGTTTAAAGGTCTGTAGATGTAAACCGACATTGATATGTAAACTTGTGTTGTAAGATAGAAAGAGCAGAGACCGAGCCGGACACGTTTATGAGCCGGCCTCGGAATCCTGTAAACCGGCGGGCGTCAATCCATGTATATAAGGGGACGACCCGGCGGCGGTTTAGGGACAACAGACAACAACTCGAGACCCAGGCAAAGCGTATTCGCTCCCTGGTCATCGACACCCTAGCAATCCCACAACAACTGGATCGTAGTTACCTTCACCGCAAGGGGCCGAACTAGTATAAACTCTCTATGTCCCTTGTCCGCTTTAACCCCTTTAAGCTAACCCGTTGCGATGGCTCCACGACTAAGTCCTTTCTCTAGGACATCTGCCGTGACAAAACCACGACAGTTGGCGCCCACCATGGGGCTATCGCACGATGGTTTCGAGTTCTTAGAGGGCAGCTTCGAAGGACTCAAGGGCTACGCTGTGGGCCGGATGACCAAGAGTCGTCGCGGCAAGCTCTACATCGACGACACGGGCTGGGGCCCCGAGGTCGGCTCAATCGAGTACGGGTACCGGGTCCCCTTCGGCGGCATCCACGTTTTCATTTGCAAGATCGGCGAACCGGGCCCTGAGCCGGACGTCTGCACCGACATGATCGAGACGGCTCAGCGTGCGAGATCTTCCCGGGTTAAGCCTGTCATGAAGCGTGCCTTCGTGGGAGTCATCCACGGAGTGGAATCTGAGGATAGATCAGAATCTTGTGGTGAAGCCGTCGTTATTCCGGCGACGAGTCATCGACCGGAGAGACCGAGTCAATGTACCAATTGCAAGATGGCCGGATTGGGGGCTGTTCTGATGGCGACAGTATTCTGGACCCCTTTGATCCGCCAAATCGAGTTGCGATCTTCATGGCCGGTACACAGCCAGCGCTCCACTCTTTGACCGCGGCGGTGATGATTTCCGGATTAGTTGGAGCGACAGCGGCCGGGGGAGGAGGCCCTGTGCGACCGCCGGCTCAGGTTTTATCTGATTTATTTGATGCCTTGGCAGCACTGATGGCGGAGGTTAATCCGGCGAATCAAGATGAGCATAATGCGGAAATTGCGAAGGTGGAAGATCAGATAACCCAGGCCAAGGCCGACCTGGCAGCTGAGGATACCAGGATGGCTGCGGAACGGGCCGCAGTGGATGCACAGGCTTACCGGCTTATGATGGATCAGAGCGCGTCAAACGATGTCATGAGGAGAAGGTACCGATCTCACCTACCGCCGGTTTATGAGGCCAAGAACCTCTTTAATACCCCAGGAGCGGGGACCAGTAATCCGCCAGCGGTAAACCGGGCGGAGGCACCTGGAACGGGAGCGCCGGTTCAGCCACGTCTGACTGATCCGCCTCGTCAGAACAACGTTTTGTCACAGCACGTCCCAACACCACCGGGTCATTACTCTAACCCGATGGATAACATTGTCGTTGCCGCTTCACGACTGGCAGCCCTCCCGATCGAAGCGAGTCCCTAGTAGCGGTCGAGATGCGACAGGCTAGGGAGCTCCTTCAGACAGCTTTAACTCAGCAGCAGGCTTATTCATATAGTCGCGAAAGGATCCATTCTACTCCCCGCCCAAGCTGGAGTTACAGCAGGCATATCGATGAACCGCTGTATCGAGCAGTGCGTGAAATCGTAATCCGCCCCGTGGCCATAACCCGGCGGGTGGCGGTGGTGATGCTTGGGATGTGGTGGATCGTGCTAGGGCACGTCGAGAGGCCGAGTTAGCGGCGCAGCATGAAGCTCGCCAACTTACTCTGGTTCGTCCGACCACATCGGTGGAACCAGGGGTTACTTCTAGTTCTTTGGGAGTACCGTGTCTCGTCCCAGCGCTGCGCAACTTGCGCCTACCCAAGGATTTCAAGGGCCCACGTAAAGTGCCGAATTACATCGCCGATTTATCCTCCGAGTCATGGGTTGAAAGATATGAGATGGCAATGGAGATGCTGGATGTGGACGATGCGGTGTGTGCTAAATACTTCACCATGATGCTGGAGGGGACAACCCGCACTTGGCTGAAGAACTTGCCGGCTAACTCCATTGGGTCATGGGCCGAATTAAGGGCCCGGTTTATCCAGAATTTCAAGGATACATGCAAGTAGCCCATGTCAATTGTGGACTTAGTTGCCTGTGTCCAGGAGGAAGGAGAATCAACAACTCGTTGGGTGCGCCGGGTTTCGGAGATTTTGCATTCATCGGACCGGATCAACGCTGATACGGCCGTTTTGACGTTGGAAGGCAATTGCCAGTTTGCACCTCTGAAGTTGAAGTTGGGGCGGCTCAAACGTCATTGTAATGACATGGGAACACTTATGGCAGCTTTGGTAAAGTATGCCGACTCTGATAGTACCAAGGACCCCGAGTCTGACGATGACAAGACAGGGAAGGGAAAGAAGAGCGGCAACACCAAGGGGCAGCAACATAACCCGGCGGGTCATGGAAACAACGGTAAGCGTAAGGCGGATAACAGTTTAGATTTTGTGGCTAATACAAACACGCAGGACAAAGGCCAGAGGCGTAAGGGTAAACCGCCCCAGCGTGGCGGAGGACCAAGTCCTAATCCGGAGCGCTTGTCTTATCTGTTAAACCAGCCTTGCCCAAAGCACGGGACGCAGGACAAACCATCCACACACCTCTGGAAAGATTGTTATATCATGCAGGAGTTCAAAAATTCTGACTTTTTTCGGTATGATCACGGACCGGGCGGCGGTTCAGGCCCTGGATCTCACGGGCCGGGTTACGGTGGAGGCAATTCCGGTTCAGGTTTTCACGGTAGTCAGAGCAGACATGGTAATCAAGGCAATCAGGGCAATCAAGGTGGTTATAATCATCAGGGCAATCGGCAGCAACAATAGCAGTCGGGCTACCAGAGCAACCAAAGCAGTTGAATAGTGGGCAGTATCATGTTTTCACCACTAGTCTATGCAAGCGCGATCAGAAACTTCATAAAAGGGCAGTGAATTCCGTTGAACCGGCGGTGCCCCGTTACTTGCGCTGGTCTGAGAAGCCGATCGTGTGGAGTAGATAGGATCATCCACCCCGGGTTGATAATCCGGGTCATCTGGCATTGGTGGTGGCGCCTCAGGTTGGAGGTTATCAGTTCACCAAGGTACTCATGGATGGAGGGAGTAGTATCAATATCCTTTATTATGAAACCTTCCGTCGCATGGGGTTAACAGATAAAAATCTTAAACCGTCCAACACAGTCTTCCATTGTGTAGTGCCTGGTAAATCGGCATATCCAGTTGGTAAGATAGCTCTGGAGGTGGCTTTTGGAGATGAGCATGATTCAAGGTCAGAGACATTGACTTTTGAAGTGGTGAAAATCAAGAGCCCATATCATGCCCTGTTTGGACGACCGGCTTATGCTAAGTTCATGGCAAGGCCCTGTTATGTCTATCTGCAGCTTAAGATGCTGGGCCATAAGGGGACCATCACGGTCCATGGGAGCCGCAAGATCGCTTTAGAATGTGAAGAAGGTGATGCGGCTTATGCTGAGTCGGTTTGTGCAACAAAGGAGTTGAAGTTCTATAAGGACAATGTTGATCTGGCGGATATGACTTCTTTGAAAAAGCCAACTACAGAGCATGATCCGGCCTTGAAGTTTAAATCGGCTGATGAGACTAAGCTTTTCGATTTCGTTCCTGGCGATTCATCCAAGCAATTTAGCATCAGCGCTAACTTGGATCCGAAATAGGAAAGCGCGCTCATCGAGTTCATCCGTTAGAATCGGGACATCTTCGCGTGGAAACCTTCTGACATGCCAGGTGTACCGAGAGAACTCACTGAGCACACTCTCAATGTCGATCCCAAGTATAAACTGGTCAAACAGTTTCTTCGCCGGTTCAATGAAGGAAGACGCAAGGCTATTGGTGAGGAGGCAGCCGGGCTCTTGGCGGCTGGGTTCATCGTTGAAGTATTTCATCCTGAATGGTTGGCTAATCCGGTGCTGGTACTTAAGAAGAACGGCACTTGGCGTATGTGTGTGGACTACACAGATCTCAACAGGGCCTGTCCAATAGACCCTTTTGCCCTCCCTCGTATTGATCAAATCATTGATGTTATGGCGGGTTGTGAGCGTTTGAGCTTTTTGGATGCATATTCTGGTTACCATCAGATCAAAATGGCAGTCAAGGACCAGGAGAAGACAGCGTTTATAACTCCTTTTGGACCTTTCTGCTATGCGTCTATGCCTTTTGGGCTCAAGAGTGCCCAGGCGACTTATCAGCGCTGTGTGCAGAATTGTCTTCATGATCAGATCGGCCGCAATGTTCATGCTTATGTGGATGATATTGTGGTAAAATACAGAAAGAAGGAGACATTGATAGATGACTTGAAGGAGACCTTTGATAACCTCCGGGTTTATAAAATGATGCTTAATCTGGCCAAATGTGTTTTCGGTGTACCGGCAGGCAAACTCTTGGGCTTTCTGGTGTCTAACAGGGGCATTGAAGCTAATCCGGAGAAAATCAAGGCTATAACTTTGTTGGCTAAACCGGAGTGTATCAATGATGTTCAATGCCTGGCAGGCCGGATTGCCACCTTGAGCCGGTTTATCAGTCGCCTGGGTGAGAAGGCCATCCCTTTATATCAGATGCTGAAGAAAATGGATGACTTCGTATGGAGTGATGCCGCCAATGAAGCATTTGAGGAATTAAAACGGCAGCTGGCTAATCCGCCGGTTCTTGCTGCTCCTGTTGATAAAGAGCCATTGTTGCTATATGTGGCAGCTAACGCCCTGGCTGTTAGCGTGGCTATTGTGGTGGAGCGCAAGGAGGCCGGAAAGGAGTATCCGGTTCAACGGCCGGTCTACTATATCAGTGAGGTACTTATTGAGTCCAAGCAAAGGTACCCACATTGGCAGAAGCTGGTGTATGGAGTTTTTATGGCAAGCCGGAAGCTTAAGCAGTATTTCCAAGGTCATCCCATCACTGTGATCAGCTCTGCTCCTTTGGGGGATATAATCCAAAACAGGGAAGCAACTAGCCGGATTGCTAAGTGGGCTATTGAGCTTGGGCCTCACGGGTTAAAATATATGCCCCGGACGGCGATCAAATCTCAGGCACTTGTGGATTTCATCAATGATTGGACAGAATTACAGGCGCCAGAAGAGAAACCAGATCATACTTATTGGACTATTCATTTTGACGTGTCCAGGCAATTGGAGGGCTCGGGGGCTGGAGTCGTATTAACTTCCCCACGAGGTGATAAGTTTTGTTATGTTCTCCGTTTAATGTTCCCTTGCACTAACAATGCAGCTGAATATGAGGCTTTACTCCATGGTCTTCGGATGGCTAAAGAGATGAATCTAAGCCGAGTTAAGTGCTTCGGTGACTCGGATCTGGTGGCTCAACAAGTGTCTGGTACTTGGGATTCCAAGGACCCACTCATGGCAGCATATCGTCGAGAGGTGGATATTGTTGCAGGTCACTTCAAAGGTTATTAGGTCGATCATGTGGACCGGCGGAAGAATGAAGCGACGGACGCTTTAAGCCGCTTGGGTTCCCAACGTAAACCGGTTCCACCTAATGTCTTCCTGGATGTGCTGCATATCCGTCTGTCAAGCTCCCTGGATAAGAGGATTTGGTTGTTCCTGATCCGGAGGCTCAGTTGGTGGCGGCTCTTCATGTTATCCCGGATTGGACGGTTCCATATTTGGCGTATATGAACCGGGGCGAGTTACCAGAGGATGAAACTTCGGCCAGGCAGATAATCCGGTGGTCCAAGTCCATGACTATTATCAATGGAGAATTACATCATTGCAGTGTGATAGGGGCATTTCAGCGTTCTGTATCTCCTGAAGAAGGCCGCGAAATTTTGTGAGAGATCCACGAAGGAGATTGTGGTCACCACGCCGGTTCAAAATCTCTGGTAGCCAAAGCGTTTCGTCACGGTTTCTATTGGCTGACGGCTCATGCTGATGCCGAGGACTTGGTCAAAAGGTGTGGTGGATGTCAAAAATTCTCACGACGCGCTCATGTACCGGCTCAGGAAGTGAGGATGATTTGAATCACTTGGCCGTTTGCAACTTGGGGGCTGGATATGGTTGGGCCCTTTAAGCGATCCAAGGACAAGAAGACCCACCTTTTGGTGGCAGTTGATGAATTCACTAAGTGGGTGGAGGCAGAACCAGTCAGTAAGTGTGATGCAGCTACGGCGGTTCAATTCATCAAAAAGGTGATTTTCCGGTTTGGCTTTCCACACAGCATTATAACTGATAATGGTACCGGTCTGTCCAAAGGTGCTATGAAGGAGTTCTGTCAACGTGAGCACATCCGGCTTGACGTATCATCAGTGGCTCACCCCCAGTCTAATGGTCAAGCGGAGAGAGCCAATCAAGAGATCTTGAGAGGTATCAAGCCCCGGCTTATGGTTCCTTTGCAACGGACGCCGGGTTGTTGGGTGGAGGAGTTACCTTCTGTGTTATGGAGCATCAATACCACGCCCAACAGATCCCCGGGTTACGCACCTTTTTTCATGGTTTATGGAGCGGAGGCGGTTCTCCCTAGTGACATCCGTCATGACTCGCCTCATGTGGCGGCATATGTCGAAACTGACAATGAGAAGGCACGACAGGAAGCACTTGACCTGTTGGATGAAGAGTGTGACATTTCAGCAGCCCGTTCGGCGATTTATTAGCAAGATCTGCGTCGTTATCACAGCCGCCGGGTTAGAACCAGAACTTTTCAAGAAGGCGATCTGGTGCTCCGACTCATTCAGGATCAAACTGATATGCACAAGTTATCCCCACCTTGGGAAGGACCTTTTGTGGTCAGCAAGAATCTGCATAACGGGTCATACTATCTTATTGATGTTCGAGAGCGCAAAGACTCACGTAAATCGGAGGAGGAGACCCACCGGCCGTGGAATATCGCTCATCTTCGGCCTTACTATACCCGAGCCATAGGCTCTGCTTATGTACATAGTTATGACAATGTATATATTATGATCAATATAATAAACCGGAACCTCAGCTAAAGTGGGGTATCTGTTGTTTTTCTTATATCATGTGTGGTTACATGGGGGCTTCTGTTCATAAAGCGGCGTCCGGTTTACACCTTGATTCAGCTTATAAAGCTTTATATAAAAATCACTTGGGGGTTTGGTTGTATTTGAACCATAGCTACACCTCTTGATCGGCGCAAAGCAACCCAGAAAAATCACTTGGGGGCTTGGTCGTATTCGAACCATAGTCACACCTCTTCATCGGCTCAAAGCCAAATTAATTCGGGGCCAAAGAGAGTGTTGCAAAAGAACAACTCAAACATAGTGTAACACCCCGCATGTAACTTGCCATATTTGTAACTCCGACTCTTGCCATTTCCGGCTATGTGATATGTTTTTCCCTCCGTTGTTGGGTTTTGTCTTTCATTTTGTATTTTGTCATGTCATGCATTTTCATATCATATCATCATGTGCATTGCATTCGCATACGTGTTCGTCTCATGCATCCGAGCATTTTCCCCGTTGTCCGTTTTCCAATCCGGCGCTCCTATCTCCTCCGGTGCACCCCTCTAGTTTTCTTTCATGTGCGTGTGTCAAACTTTCTCGGAATGGACCGAGGCTTGTCAAGTGGCTTTATTATACCACCCAGAGACTACCGGTCAAGTTTCGTTCCATTCGGAGGTCGTTTGGTTCTCCATCGGTTAACCGGGCCTCCGCTAAGTCCATTTGAGTATCCAGCAAAAACCCCCTCCAAAACCAGCCCAAAACCCACCAAACTCTCTTCCTTGCTCTAGGTCGTTCGATCACGATCGTGTGGGCGAAAACCGCACCTCATTTGGAGTCTCCTAGCTCCCTCTACCTATTTATAGGTGGACATCCCGAAATACATTTGCAGACGAAACCCTAACCCTCTCCTCGCGCCGCGCCGGACACGTCCGCCGTCGGCCGGACGCACCGTCCGCAGCCAATCGGCGCGCGCCACCTCACCCGCCTCTCTCTCCTCCGCAGCCGCCGGCCCGCGCGGCCCGCAACCGGCCCGCTGGGCCCGCCCGCCGCCGCCGCCGCTGGCCGAGCGCCTCGTCCCGCGCGCCTGCCCCGCCGCCCGTGCGCTCGCCGCCGCCGCCCGTGCACTCGCCGCCGCCGGTTGCCGCGCCTCCGCCCCGCAGCTCCGCCGGCTCCGCCGCCTCCTCTCCCGTCGCCGGAGTCGCCGCGCGCCGCCTCCTCCTCGCCGCGGCTCCCCGCCGGCCGGCGCCGCCCCGCCGCGGTCGGCCCCGCCGTCCTCCTCCCTCGCCGCCGGCAACCTCCCTCGGCCCCGCCTCGGTCCCCGCGCGTCAGATCCGATCGGTATTGCCCGTTGACTTCCCGAGTCCCCGTTTATTTTTCTAAGTGTTGGAAAATTCTCAGTATCTTGCTCTGTTCCCGATGCGATAACTTCTTGCATGTAGCTCCAATTTGCGCGTATAATATGTCAAATTGTTCGTCTCGTAATGCTCTTCATTTTGCTCAGTTGCACCATGTTCATTAGAGGTCATCTTGATGCCCAAAGCTTCGTTGGAAGAGGGCTAGTTGCTGTTAATCTCTGGTTCTTATCAGAACTTGGAGATTTGTCATTTTTGTATCATTTAATCTGTGCATTTTTTGAGAATGAGCTCTACATGTGTTTTGAAGTATGCCATGTCATATTTCCAGTGGTGTAGTCCATGTATTTGTGTGATCTAGGTGGTGACTAGCACAAGCATGCAAAGTAGGCCCCGTAATATTTCTGATTTCAGGGACTTAATGATTTCTCTAAGTCCTTGTCTGCTGTAATTTTATTGCCATGTAAACTTGATGCTACAGAGAGATCCATCCATATTTTGGAGATGTTCACTAAGGATGTTTTGTAGATATAGTTGTAATTGATCCATTCCTGCAATTGTTTGCAATTTTAGAGTACATAGCATGACTCAATCTTGCTCTACTTTTGCTATAAATTATTTCTGGCAGATTCTTAACATGATATGCATTTTTGCCAAGCTTATTGTAGTTTATCCATACATGCTATGCAATTGTTCTTGCCATGGATAGCTTCATAAACATGCCATCTTGCTGTAGGTATGCTTGGTTTGTCATGCATTGCTCTGTAGTGAGTGCATCAAGCTCACAAAGAGGCCTACATATTAATATTTCTGCGATGCTCTGTTTTCTGCTAAGTCTGAAACCTGATAACAAAACTTGCTATGTTTACATGCTTGCCATCATATCTTCTGATCCTTTTTGGCTTATGGTCAGTAAGGGACTTTCGTCATGTGCATTTAGTAGAACACTACTATGCCTAGTTTTGCTATGTTAAGTTCCTGTAGCATGTAGATTTCGTGCTCTGAACATGGCTACCTGATGCTGATTTCTGCCATGTCCAGTTTTTCACTAAGTCTGTGAACCTGTAATCTTTTGCACTTTTGCCATGCTTGTTTGAGCTTGATATGTTGTGAACTAGCCGTAGCTCAGTGTTCATATTTTGTCAAGCATCTCCTGTAGATTACTGCCATGTGATTTGTTGCTATGTTGGGGTGCTGTAGCATTGTTACTTGTTGTATGTTAAGTGCTATCTTGCTGTTTATCGCAGATTAGTGTCATTCTTGTTTTGCTTGCCATTTGCAAACCGTGCATCCGATTCCGGTGATCTTTATATCGATTTCGACCGAACTCATCTCATCTTTCCAGTGGCATGCTTGGTTTGCCAAGTTACTGCCATGTTCATCATTTTCCTTCCGGAGCACGCATATGCATCGCATATCACATCTTGCATATCATACATGTTTTGCATCATGTTGCTTGTGCATTTCTCGTGATTGATTGTGGTTCCGTTTGCTTGTGTTCTTGTCTTGGGTAGAGCCGGGAGGTGAGTTCGTGAACGAGGAACCTGTCGAGTACGCTTACGAGGATCAAGCTTTCGACAACTCTGAGAATCTTGCAGGCAAGATGACCACCCCTCGAAATCACTTCTATCTTTGCTATGCTAGTTGTTCGCTCTATTGCCATGCTCGCTACCTATCACTTGCTATATCATGTCTCCTATTTCAGCCATGTCAGCCCCTAACCATCCTTTCCTAGCAAACCGTTGTTTGGCTATGTTACCGCTTTTGCTCAGCCCCTCTTATAGCGTTGCTAGCTGCAGGTGAAGTTGAAGTTTGTTCCATGTCGGAACATGGATATGTTGGGATATCACAATATCTCTTATTTAATTAATGCATCTATATATTTTGGTTAAGGGTGGAAGGCTCGGCCTTATGCCTGGTGTTTTGTTCCACTCTTGCCGCCCTAGTTACTGTTATACCGGGATTATGTTCCTTGAGTTTGCGTCCCTTACGCGGTCGGGTGATTTATGGGACCCCCTTGACAGTTCGCCTTGAATAAAACTCCTCCAGCAAGGCCCAACCTTGGTTTTACCATTTGCGACCTATACCTTTCCCCCCCGGGTTTTCTAGAGCCCGAGGGTCATCTTTATTTTAAACCCCCGGGCCAGTGCTCGTCTGAGTATTGGTCCAAACTGTCAGTCGCCGGTGGCCACCAGGGGCAACTCTGGTCTGGCCTACCGGAAGCTTGGACAATCCGGTGTGCCCTGAGAATGAGATATGTGCAGCTCCTATCGGGATTTGTCGGCACATTCGGGAGGCTTTGCTGGTCGTGTTTTACCATTGTCGAGATGTCTTGTAAACCGGGATTCCGAGACTGGTCGGGTCTTTCTGGGAGAAGGTTTATCCTTCGTTGACCGTGAGAGCTTATGATGGGCTAAGTTGGGACACCCCTGCAGGGTATTATCTTTCGAAAGCCGTGCCTGCGGTTATGAGGCAGATGGGATTTGTTAATGTCCGGTTGTAGATAACTTGTCACTTGACCCAATTAAAATACACCAAGTGCGTGTGTAGCCGTGATGGTCTCTTCTCGGCGGAGTCCGGGAAGTGAACACGGTCTGTGTTATGTATGACGTAAGTAGGTGTTCAGGACCTCTTCTTGGTCATTGTTAGATGACGCCCGTTCCATTGCTTCTCTTCTCGCTCTCATTTGCGCAAGTTAGCCACCATATATGCTTTTGCCGCTGCAGCTCCACCTCTTTGCACCTCTTTGTCCTATAAGCTTAAATAGTCTTGATCTCGCGGGTGTGAGATTGCTGAGTCCCCGTGACTCACAGATACTTCCAACACCAGTTGCAGGTGCCGACGATGCCAGTGCAGATGATGGCGTCGATCTCAAGTGGGAGTTCGACGAGGAACGTGGTCGTTATTATGTGTCTTTTCCTGATGATCAGTAGTGGAGCCCAGTTGGGACGATCGGGAATCTAGCATTTGGGGTTGTCTTATTTTCATCTGGATTTTGGCCGTAGTCGGTCTATATGATTGTATTTTGGATGATGTATGAATGATATTTATGTATTGTGTGAAGTGGCGATTGTAAGCCAACTCTTTATCCCATTCTTGTTCATTACATGGGATTGTGTGAAGATGACCCTTCTTGCGACAAAACCACTATGCGGTTATGCCTCTAAGTCGTGCCTCGACACGTGGGAGATATAGCCGCATCGTGGGCGTTACACATAGGCACCCACTGAGCACAGCTCAAAATATTGCTTGGGGATTCTTTGCTATCACAATGAACAAAGAATCTACACTTGTAATAGGCTATGAAGCCACGGCTTGGAAGCCTGGTGTATACACCTAAAACCTCGGGTTAGCCTGCCTTTTTAAGTAAGTCACTCCGTCCAGGTAAACCTGGTATGACCCGCCGAACTTCGACAAGTTAATCTGATAAGACCCTGAACTTGTCAAAGTTAAAACGACGATTGGTTAAGGATTGAGGACCATGTTAAAAGGCTTTGTGAAATGGTTTAACCCAGTGGCCTGTCAGCCCATGAAAGCCTCGAATTTGGGGCCTGGCAGCCCGTGAAAAGCCTAGACTACAAGTTTTTTTCATATGTTTTTATTTGCCAAGTTTTTCTCTTTTGATGACATTTCTAATGTTCTGATAAACCAGCGTTCATTAAACCCGGCTTGACTTTCAACTACAAGTTGTCATTATCTGATTAGTCATAATCCAGAGATTATTAACCCGGTCTGGTTTTGACTATAAGTCGCCAACATTGAATATGAATAAACCGGTGTTTATCATAACCCGGAGCGGTTTTATCATAAACCGGCACAATATGACAGAAGTTTAAGGTTATTACCCTCATTACAACAGTTGGTCAGCCAACATTATGACTCAAGGTCATAGGTATCAATTATTTCCATATTTGATTATCTTTTTACAGCCTTGGTTATAAACCATGGCTATATGTCTGGGCATCATGACCCGTCCGGCGATAAACCGCCAGGACACTTTCAATTTCTTATATGCAGGAGCAGCTACGGATTATGAAAATCAGATATCTTAAGCATGGCGAGTTAACAAGTATCAGGCAAAATAAATATGCACGAAGGCATAATAGACCAAGCGTTTGAACTAGCTTATTACAAGGCATTTCAGTGCCCAAGTGAATAATTGTTTTTCAGCAAGTGTTGCGGCTCGCAGAAGGCTAGCCCGGTCTCCGAATCATGATTCGTCACCAGCTTGACCTAACGGCTGCGGATCATCTTGCACCGGTTCATCCTCTTTGTCTCTACCCAGCGGCTGGAAGTCAATAGTTGCCCAGTCGATCCCAGTTAGGGCTTGGAACACAGCTTCGTCGCTTATAAGGGTGGACGGTTCAATGTCTGGGGCATAAGTGTGCTTACGAATTGGCGGGATAAGATTTTGAACCTCAGGAGTTGGTGCGGCAACCCGTTTGTTCTTGATGTCATAACTTGCCTGATAATGGGAAAGATCAGCTTCTTCAGCTAATTGGCAAGCCAGCGGACGTACTTCCCGGTTTATGGCTCGGAGGTCCTCATTGCCAAATTCTGATCCATCTTTTTTAAAAGCTCGGATAGCCTTTGCTGACATCTTCCGGATCAAGATCGGGTACTTTTGCCCGGGTTAGCGCGGTAAGAGCACTAGCTCTTGCAGCAGATCTCTTTAACTCTTCTACCCGGGCGGGCAGCATTGACAGCCTTTCTAAGGTCTCTTTGATTAAAGTTGGGCGCGGCTTGTTGTGAGAAGCGGTGCAGATAATCCGTTGCGCGCCGATATATAACTGCTCTATAAGAGTATAGGCAGCCTTCAACTTCTTCTCTACATCAAAGCCCAGATGACTAATGCGAGTTCCTGCATCATTACAAACATCAGTGAACCGGTAATATATGGGATGATATGTTGAAAACTTAAAGCAAGGATGTTTACCAAACACACCAGCCGTCATGGCATGTATCTGCCTCTTTACGCCAGTTAGCTCATCTACTACCGGTTTAAGAGCTACTTCTGCGTCCTCGGCTCTTTTTTGCAAAGCAGATTTTTCAGTGTCCCAATCCGCCCGCTCCTTGTTGAAACTCTCCTTTAGCTTTTCCATAGCGGCTAAAGCACTGGTCAGCTCATCCTTGGCCTTGGAGGTTTGGGCTTGCTGGGACTTGATGTTTTCTTGCAGATCGGCGATTTGAGATTCCTTTTTGCTCAGCTCAGCCTATAAGAAACAGACATATTATGAGTTGACGGTACATATTTGAAGTACCAAGCACATAACAAGTTATGCACCTGATACTTGGGGGCTAATGCATATTTGCTTGTTCTCGGAAATTTCTACAAGTCCCAAGCACAATACAAGTATTACTCTTGGCACTTGGGGGCTAATGTATGTTTGCCCAAAATACTGATATGGAAATTCTTTTAAAGTTCCGGTTCATCTTTATAAGGTTAAACTGGCCCTTGGGGGCTACACCAGTGAAAGATACAGTATTGAAATTCTAAAATACCGGTTCATTTTAAAGAGATAACCCGGTCCCTGGAGGCTAAGCATATAAAGTTAAATTATTACTAAGCCCCGGTTTGGATTGATATCATAAACCGTCACTTGGGGGCTACTGGAGTCGATATTTGGAATTAAAAAGAGAAACATTTATGCAGAGTTGAGCATTAGTTACCTCGTATCGCTCTTTCATCAAGTTTACCAAACCGGCTTCATAGTCGCGGCTGGTGTACAGACGGTTCAAGAAGCCAGAGTGAATGTCTTGAGCATTGAGATGGGCATAGCTTGATAAATCGGCGTTCCATTTGCCTTTGCCGATAGTAGAGAGCTCGTCCTCGGTAGTATGCTTTGATAAAGCGACAGGATTGCCAGGAGTGGTGTGGCCAATGCCAGTAATCATAATATCATCTTCTTCACCATTAGCGGCCTTCACGGGAGTCGATGGTTTATCAGTGGCTTCAGCTGGATTTGCCGGTTTATCAGTATCGCGGACTGGATTAGTCGGTTCATCGGACTGGCCCATTGGATCTATTTCCACTTGATCAGCAACAAAGTCATGATCCTGCGGTGGCGGGTCATTAAGTATGGCGTCAGCGTCTTCCAGATCTGGAGTCTTCTCCGGTTCAACAGCTGTATTGTCGTCAGCCGGTTTAGTTAACTGGGCCTTCTTACTGGGTCTAGGTTTAGCACCAGGAAGAACAGATATAAAAGATCAGTACAGTATGCAAAAATGACACATCAAGGATAAAATCAAGTGCATAGCTCACCCAGGAACTGTCTTGAGGGCTGGGAGTTGTGTGGCTATTGACTCGCCAGAAGATGAGTGAGGTGTTCCCTGATAATTCGAATCAGATGGATTAAGAGGCTGTCGGAAACAACCCGCCTTGGGGCAAGAAGTGTCAAGAGTATAAGAGACCTCTAATCGGCGTTTCTGAACCGGAGTGTTCGGTAAACCGGCGGAGGTAAGTACCTGGCTGCTGTGCCGGGTTGTGCGGCGATCTTCGTGTTGCTGCGTCTTCAAAAGAAAGTTTGGGTCCAAGTAAGCAAGGGGGTGACAAAATTTTACTTTCCGGTTTGCTCGACGGATTTTCGATGTTGGCAGAGGATCTGAATCGGAGGAAAGAATGATTACCTCTATGTCATCAGCTTGACTGCCTTCAGCGTCGTCCTGATAATAGTCATTGTCAATGAGGTGTATGAAAAATGAACCAAGAGATTCAAGTTCTACCTCTGAGTCCGGATTAGCCACATCGGCGTCAGCATTTGGCTCGGAAGATGTAGTGGTCCTTTTCTTGGCAGGTTTTTTAACAACCTTGTTCTTCGGGCGAAGTGGCTTGGCCGGTTTATCTTGCGGTTTTGCCGGTTTATCTTGTGGTTTTTTCTTCCAGAACGGATCATCGTCCTGTCAAAGATGGACAAGATTTTCAGAGAATATTTTGAAAGAAGCAACTTAAAACAAAGAAGTCATATGTTTCTTATAGCTGGCGGTTTGTTGGAGGTGCAGAAAGGACTTAATCCGGTCTGGCCGCAGACAGCCTCCAGTTCATTCAACATTTTCTTGACAGCCTCAGTAACTTCAGCCTCTGTTAGCTGAATATTAACATGTCGTTGAGGGTCGGTCAAACTCCCTCTGTATTCACACATCAAACCGGGGCGCCGGCTTAAGGGCAGAATGCTCCAGTTTATCCAACAACGAGCAAAGTCAACACCTGTTAAACCGTTCGCCATAAAGGCTCTAAGCTTTGACAGTTGTGGGGCATAGTTGGCCCTTTCCTTTGCAGTTAACCTCTGAGGAAAGGGATGTGTATTGCTAAGACGGTGAGGGCGGTAACCCGGCAAAGGGTTTTCATCAGTTGGAGATGTGTCTTTGCAATAAAACCAAGTCTGGTTCCATTCCTTGGGGTGACTGTGAAGCTTGGCGTGAGGGAAGCTGAATTCTTTCCTTTTTTGAACCGCCATTCCACCGTGTTCAGTATTGGGTCCATCTGTGAACTCTGTGCGACGGTTTAAGTGGAAGAAATCCCTAAACAATTCAACTGTGGGCTCCTCTTGAAGATAAGCTTCACAAAAGACTTGGAAATGGCAGATGTTGGACACAGAGTTTGGACCGATGTCCTGAGGGTGAAGCTGAAAACTGGCAAGCACATCTCGGAAGAATTTTGAATCGGGAGGGCTAAAGCCTCGACCCAGATGGTCAACAAAAACGACTACTTCTCCGTCCTTGGGTTCAGGAGGATTTTTTGGACCAGGGGCCCTCCAGTGGATGACCTCTTTCTTGGCTAAAGCGCCAGTTGCGACACATCTGTTTAACTGATCTTCAGTGACCCGAGAAGGAACCCAGTTGCATTCATAGACTTGTTTGGCCATTTCAATGGAAGCTGAAACATAGTTATTGCTGGTTTGAGATTTATAGTGAACAAGTAATAAAGCAATGCAAGTTAAAGCAGAGGTCTATGCAATTTGTTAAACCGGAATGTGACATTACTAAACTGGAGTCTGATATTGCTAAGCCGGAATCTTACGATAGAGAAGGTGCAAAGATAAATGAATCGGCGGTTTAAGAGGGGACTAATGGTACCTACCGAATTATCATTTTTTCAAAGCTAAACCGCCTATATTGGTATGAAAGGTATAGATCTAAAGTACCTAAGTGAAGGAAAAACAAGTTTCGCAGGTTGATGTGATAATTTCAGATCTGCGGTGTGACAAAAAAATAGAAAATATTCAGACCTAATCTCAAGTGCTTGAACAGTTCATCAAAGTTCAGATGAGTTTTTATATAAAGGAGATGCTCAAATAAGGAAAAAGGGGATTATGGCTACGACTGCACAAGAAGTATCAGATCCAAACTAGTCGTTTGTGCTACTAAGAAGAACAGGGAAGAACGGCGCCGGAGCTTCAATAAACTCTGATGAACACTGAAACCCTAATGGTGGATCTAGAGCGAAGAAAAGAGGAACTTACTGATGCTGAGGGAACAGCGGAGGAGCGCCGCGTTTCTCTGGTGCGGTCAGGTTGATGCAGCGGCCGTTGTTGGGGCAAAAGCGAAGGTCGACAGCGGCGGCAGAGCTCCAATGGTCGGGCGTTGCGAGGAAGAGGACGGTGTGAAGGGGCACGAAGGGGAAAAGTGAAAAGGACCCCTCGGCCTTATTTATAAGGTGGATGGATAAGTGGCAGGCGTGAGAATCGAGGAGCCCAAAAAAGGGATATATGACAGCTCTGTCGCCTCGATTGTCGGAGGCTCATTAATGAAGGTTTATGCAAAGGTGCTCAAGAAGAAATTTTCTTAAGTATAGAGGATTGACATGAACCAGTTCAAATCAATCTGGGGCCTAATGTTGGGGATATTACTGCTGGGCGTAAACCGGCCAGGAGAGGCCGGGTTATCCCCATAATGGATTATTATATCTAAAGCCCATGCAGATCAAGATGGAGGCGCTTTATCAAGGCCCAGGGACCAAAGTCGGTTTAAAGGTCTGTAGATGTAAACCGGCATTGATATGTAAACTTGTGTTGTAAGATAGAAAGAGCAGAGACCGAGCCGGACACGTTTATGAGCCGGCCTTTGAATCCTGTAAACCGGCGGGCGTCAACCCGTGTATATAAGGGGACGACCCGGCGGCGGTTTAGGGACAACAGACAACAACTCGAGACCCAGGCAAAGCGTATTCGCTCCCTGGTCATCGAAACCCTAGCAATCCCACAACTACTGGATCGTAGGCTTTTACCTTCACCGCAAGGGGCCGAACCAGTATAAACTCTCTGCGTCCCTTGTCCGCTTTAACCCCTTTAAGCTAACCCGTTGCGATGGCTCCACGACTAAGTCATTTCTCTAGGACATCTGCCGTGACAAAACCACGACACCTTGTGTGCTATGAAACGTCACAACGTAACTGGGTGATTATAAAGATGCTCTACAGGTGTCTCCAAAGGTGTTTGTTGGGTTGGCATAGATCGAGATTAGGATTTGTCACTCCGTGTATCGGAGAGGTATCTCTGGGCCCTCTCGGTAATGCACATCACTATAAGCCTTGCAAGCAATGTGACTAATGAGTTAGTTGCAGGATGATGCATTACGGAACGAGTAAAGAGACTTGCCGGTAACGAGATTGAACTAGGTATTGTGATACCGACGATCGAATCTCGGGCAAGTAACATACCGATGAGAAAGGGAACAACGTATGTTGTTATGCGGTTTGACCGATAAAGATCTTCGTAGAATATGTAGGAGCCAATATGAGCATCCAGGTTCCGCTATTGGTTATTGACTGGAGATGTGTCTCGGTTATGTCTATATAGTTCTCGAACCCGTAGGGTCCGCACGCTTAACGTTCGATGATGATTTGTATTATGAGTTATGTGATTTGATGACCGAAGTTTGTTCGGAGTCCCGGATAAGATCACGGACATGACGAGGAGTCTCGAAATGGTCGAGAGGTAAAGATCGATATATTGGAAGGCTATATTCGGACATCGGAAAGGTTCCGAGTGATTCGGGTATCTTTCGGAGTACCGGAGAGTTACGGGAATTCGCCGGGGGAAGTAGTGGGCCTTAATGGGCCATACGGGAAAGGAGAGAAGGGCCTCAAGGGGTGGCCACGCGCCCCCCCATGGGCTGGTCCGAATTGGACTAGGAGGGGGCGGCGCCCCCCTCCTTCCTTCTCCCGTCTTCCTCCTTCCCTTCCTTCTCCTAGTTGGAATAGGAAAGGGGTGGGGCGAATCCTACTTGGACCGGGAGTCCAAGTAGGACTCCCCCCCTTGGCGTGCCCCCTCTAGGGCCGGCCTCCTCTTCCTCCCTCCTTTATATACGTGGGCAGGGGGCACCCCAAATGCACTCCAAGATTTGTCTTAGGCGTGTGCGGTGCCCCCCTCCACAGTTACACACCTCGGTCATATCGTCGTAGTGCTTAGGCGAAGCCCTGCGCCGGTAACTTCATCATCACCGTCGCCACGCCGTCGTGCTGACAGAACTCTCCCTCGGCCTCAACTGGATCAAGAGTATGAGGGACGTCATCGAGCTGAACGTGTGCAGATCGCGGAGGTGCCGTGCGTTCGGTACTTGATCGGTTGGATCGCGAAGACGTTCGACTACATCAACCGCGTTACCTAACGCTTCCGCTTTCAGTCTATGAGGGTACGTGGACACACTCTCCCCGCTCATTGCTATGCTTCTCCTAGATAGATCTTGCGTGATCGTAGGATTTTTTTTGAAATACTACGTTCCCCAACATTGTGCCCACCTCGGGAATCTTCCGGACTCCATTTTCATTGCGTTTTGCTTGTTTCTCAAGTTAAAAAATCTTTATATAGCCCCCTGGACGTATTGACCACCGTATCGTCGGGAAATCTTCGGTTCTTGTTTCTTGTTGTTTTCTGTCAGATCCTTCGAGCCAGGCATCATGTCTTCTCCCTCCTCCAACAACGTGGAATATGATGCTTGGTTGCTACAGGAGGAGCTAGAGGGAGAGGGAATTGAGGATGTTGCCATGGAGGAAGATGAAGGGAACTCACTTGGAGTTCACCCTCCAGCCTCCGAGAGGGGCACGTTAGCCGGCATCTCCACTTTTCCAAACCCTCATCAAGCCATGAGATCAGCAAATGACCAAGAGATCTCTGAAGGTCAAGAAGGACTCTCTCTGAGGAGGCCTTGCCACAGGTTACATCAAAACAATTTTCACAATTTAATTCACAATTATGGGTTCGAGAATACTCCTCGTATGGACCTACCGTCCAATTGGGACATATCTAGTCCGAGGGAAAGTGATGTAGGAACAAACACTTGGGGACCGGAGAATAAACATATCATGGGTGAAGTGAATAGGAACACTGAGTTGCTTCATCGAGCCCTCGAGAGATCCAAAGTTTAAGAGAAGCACTCATGCATATTTTGGAGGATAAGATCTCTACTACCTCATCACCACCACCATCATCATCTTCACCACCAAAGGAAACTTAAGTACATGGGCATGGGCACTCCCCTTGGCTTTTGCCAAGCTTGGGGGATGTAACGCCCCGGACACACCCGCCGGTGGTCGTTACTCCTGGCGGGATCTAGACTGGCCCCACAGATCAATACTAGTCTTTTCTGCGCACTTTGTCCTCACTTGTGCGCACCGGGAGCAACTTCCCGGTCGGTCACCCATCCTGAAACTACTCCAAGCTAAGCAAACTTAACTTTGGAGTTCTGTCAGAATGGGCTCCCGGAAAAGAAGGAATTCCTTGATACCAACTTGTAACGCCCCGGACACACCCGCCGGTGGTCGTTACTCCTGGCGGGATCTAGACTGGCCCCACAGATCAATACTAGTCTTTTCTGCGTAGTTTGTCCTCACTCGTGCGCACCCGGGAGCAACTTCCCGGCCGGTCACCCATCCTAAAACTACTCCAAGCTGAGCACTCTTAACTTTGGAGTTCTGTCCGGATGGGCTCCCGGAAAAGAAGGAATTCCTTATTGATATGAGTAGTCTATCATCCGTAATAAGCCAGGATATCACATTGGAGGTGCCCCGATATCAGATCACCATCACTTCCATTACCTTTACCTATTTCAGTTCAACCTTTAGTTATCTTTTGAATTAGTTGAATAAAAGTTTAGCATGGATGGTTTATTTTTGAGTTTTAGCTCTCGCAATCCATCGATCTATGTAATCAAGTGAGAGTTATATAATAAAGTTTAGTTTGAGTTTTTGCTTCTTTACTTTTATCTTTCAATCAAAATAAAAGAAAATAATGAAAAAGATCACATGATAATCTTATGTTAAGTAATGACATCACATAAGGAAAAGTATAAGTGGTAAAATTTATTGGAGATTGACAAACATAGCATTGGTCAATGATGCAATTCATGAAAGAGTTAATAATAAGGGAAGAGAAGATTCACATGCAAAAACACTATCTTGGACATCTTTTATGATTGTGAGCCCCCATCAAATATTATATGCCAAAATTGTTGACGTTGGACAAGAAAGACAACGTAATGATTTATGTTTGTTCATATCTATCTATCTATCTATTATATAATTAAAACAAGGGTCAAACGAGCCATCACGTTTACCCACATATGCTAATATTATTACCACCGTTCGATTAGAATAATAATGGCTGAGATTTAATGGTTTTTACGTAACATGTTAATATGTGCGTGTCAGTGTTTTGAATTGTCACGTTTGTATACATATGGAGATGCATAAGATTGGAAAACCCGGTTGAGATTTAGAAAAAAAAATCACCAGTTATAAGTAAAAAATATTAGGTCTGTTGATTCTATTTCTAACGTCTGAGATTAAAAGATACAAAAAGTTATGTACAACAATAGTTATGTACACATAACACGAGTCACACGATCAGATTTGTAGGCAAACAAGAAAACTTACGATGACAATGCATCACATATCTATACGGAAAGCAAACCACGCCATATACCTTCTATGAAAGAAAAAAAAGGTAATGACGTATTCTACTATAACACATGCACAACATCTGATTGGAAGAATCAATTAATTGGACCGGCCGCTGTAGAAACTAGGAACTCTCATGGTAAAAGCATGCACCAGCCGCCGCTCCAAAAGTGATCTTCACACAGCAGCCGTCGGCCGTCATGAGGCCACCCATCTGCAACCGGCACACACATCAGCCACTGCCACAAGCATACAGCAACACGTCGAGTCGGCCAAGCCACCAGGTGACCATCAGGTGACTAGGTGTTGAGTTTGAGCAGCGACCACCCAACGCGAACTCAACTGCTCCGATTGAGCAATAATAGGCAAGAAATTGATTCAGAATTCAAAAAAAATTATGTGTTCTTCTTTAGCTTGGCTCGCACATCGATTTGTCCGTCGCTCCACCACTGTTGGATCACTTTCTCCGCATAGCCGATTCACCTCCCAGGTCCGTCTAGAATTTTGTCTGTGCTGCAATCCGGAAATAGTCAACGCTCCAATCATGAATTACGTACTAATTCCTCGGCCTTAAAATCTTCTCAGCTTCCATGTATTTGTAATACAGCCTACATCCCATAGTCTTTTGATGGCTAATCAAACCCAGAATACATATGTATTAACATTTTAAGAAGATCAGGTTGGCGTCATCTGGAAAGCAGTCACCTAATGGAGGCGCTATAGCGGCCTGGTAACGCGATGCTTTGCCATCCTGGACACGTTTTGAGTTCATCGCCTGTCGCTGATTCCTCAACTCAAGAGGCAAGTAATCCCAAACACAACTTACATGATTTGTCCCAAGGCCATCTAATTTCGCAACCACGCCAGATTGCCTTGATTACTAACGGTAGTTTTTGGAAATAGTGTTTGGACTGTATCATTCTCTTCCCTGTCGTTGGCTATGCATTGTATGAAGTGCTTGGGGTCTTTCTTAATTGAATCCAGAACTATGTTAGTTGGGAGCCCATCAGGCTTATCAGAGTTTAGCTCGTCCTGGCCGTCGGATCGAAAGTTTGATGCGTTTTGCATCGTCGGATCAAGCCATTGGTTGACATCGGCCGTCGGATCGAGCCCGTGACACTGCTACAATGAACAGTTTCACCCCGCGCTGTAAAGATCTCGTGCCACCGCCATTATTCCCGTGCCCCGCAGAGGGTATTTTCGTCTTTTCACATCTTAGGTCAATTCTCCTATTCGCTGCCTCCTCCCCAACCGGTCGATCTCTCCTCCACTTCCCTCTCCCGCACATCTCTCTCCCATCCTCCCTGTCCGCCGCCGCCACACCATCGCCGCCGCCTACCCTCGGCGGGCGGTCCACCCCCTCCTCCTTCTCCGCCGTGGCGCAGTGCTCCGCGGCAACCTCTCGCTGGTCTGGTCCGGCTTGAGCCCCTTCGCGCTGACCCCGACCCCCCTTTCTTCCAAGCTGGCGCGGCCACCATCGACGGTGAGGGCCGCAGCAGGAGCAGGAGCACGGCGGGAAGGAGGAGAACGACCAGGGGAGGTCGAGCCGCCATCCGTCGCCGGCCGTCGACACCTCCCGTTCGACCACACAGCGGGAGCACAGGACCGTTGTCCTTGTGTTCGTGCTCCTCCAGGAAGAAGACGACCCAAGGTGAGCCGCCTCCGATCCATCTTGCGGAGGCAACGGTGAGCGCCCTCTCCACTCCCCCGATTCTCTCTCTCTCTCTCTGACAGTTGCTTCTCCCGAACTGCAGGAGTTCTCCCCCTCAAGGTGTCAACCGTCCTCGATCTACTGCTCCTCCTAGGTCTTTTGTGATGGCTTCCTCGCGTGTCGGCACTGGTTGAGATGCTTGTGGGATTCCCGCAGTTGATTTGCTAGGTATGTCTCTATTCTAGACGCTGCTCGTCTCTGATTTTCGTCTTCCTTTTCTTGCAGATTCGTCCATTTTCACCGGTGCCTCCTTCGATTTGCCCCTCTCGCTTGTCCATTCATGGATTTATAGGTAAGTACACACAGACTGCCAAACACCTATGACGCCCCACCTGATTCCAGCGAACGTGTCGGTTAAGTTCTTGCATATTCTTCTCTTATGTTACTGGTTTTTATATGTTGTCCCCGTGGGTATGTGTGATGTGTACCTTAGTTTATACTGCTTGGTAGCCTTCTTATTGTTCAGGAAATGGTCACGGTTAGCTAGGTTTATTTGTTTGTTCATGTCAAGAATATTCTCATGTCTAGCTACATTCCAACAGAGGGATTTTTTTGTTCTCTATCTGGCTTTGTTGGGTACCTAACTGGTGAGTAGAGCCTTGGATGTAGCTAAATTCATCCAAAGTAGCTTTTTGTTGTCTTCCTTGTTTACTCCCATGCCTCGTTTTGTTCTCTGTCAAGGAAGGATTTTTCTAACCTATGTTCTTTGGTTGGTGTTCGTTTTTCCTTGTCCTCGAGTGTAAGGAATGAATGTCGAGTCTGTGATATGATGGTTAGTATGGTATTGATTGTTTTTTTGGATAAACTAAGTGGGCCTGGTCCATGATTAAGGATAAAATAGTTGCAGAGATCTTAGCGTTAGTGTCATTGCAAGCTCTGGCTCCATTTTTAGCCACAGGTTCATGCTGAAGTGTCTAACAAATTAGGTGCCAATGTGGAACATGAGCAAATTTTCATCTGTAGACAAGGACCAGTTAGACGGATTCCTTATTTTCTATTTGGTTCAAGCATTGCTTCTTATTTTTATTTGTACTATCAGGTCATTTGTGGTTTATGGATTCCTTATTAGTTCTATGAGCCTTACAAGCTGTTGCTTTATTTTCTTTCTGGCTCATGCATGCTTTTCCTTTTTATTTGTATTGTCGAATCATCTATAGTTAACTTATTGGTTATTAGGTTTAGGATTCTGGTAGGCTGTACACTGCATGGGCCCTATAATCATATTTCTTAACAAATAGATTTCGTATGTATGGTGTATTCGACTATGAAATGGGCCCTTTTTCCAATCTCAGTCGATGTGTTGTTAGTACTTATTTCTGCTCTGTTTTCTAGGTTTTGCAGATGGTAGCCTTGCAGGCTGTGCACCGGGCTTATCTGAAAGTGTACACGTCTTGCTAGCTCCCCACTAGGTTTCTAGGGTTAAACCCATAGATGAAAATAGACGGTCACGATAGAAGGCAGGGCACATCAAACAGCCGAAACTCCCCACAGTAGTCCTGCTGCTTGCATTGTGCTTGGGTTCAAATATATCGCCTGGAAGTTTTCGTGCAGCTATAGAATTATTTAGAGTACAGTTCCCGGACCTTATTACTCTCATGTGTTCTTTTTGTAGGTGTGTGGAAGTACAAGTACGCTATGGCTAACTTGTTCCCTCTTTTATTGTTGTTGTCGTGTCCTATATCAGGTGTTCTCCGGCTGAAATTAGGCTGCTCCTGCCATGTCTATCATTGAAATGCCTCCTTCCATGATAAAGCAGCCTACTCTTAGGTACTCACACATGGTTGAATCATTGTTATTCTTGCTTTTTTTAGTAGTGATTTGGTGCACCAATAAATAGATGTTGCTACTATCTTAGAAAGTTTTAGCATGTGACAGGGGATCAAAACTTTATTTGTTGTTTGTGTGCTTCCTAATTTTTTTGTAGGTACAAATCTGGGTGTAGATTCTGCCTCACCTTTCTAGCCGGCAGTGGTTCGGTTTGCTGCAGGTTCTCTCAGTGTTCAGGTACCTGATTTTACCCCTCCCCCATTTATTTTACTTAGGTCTGGTACATTCTAGGTATAGTTTGTTGTCGAATGGATTCAGAACAGTTGTACTGGCATACAAAATTGATGGTGATGTATCGACACATTCCAAGTGTAGAATTACTTTATTATGCAAAACAAAGATAATTCTCGGTAGAAATATATTGTCAAATGTGTGCTGCAACTGTAATTAGAGATCGAGGTCGGATCAGTATTTTGGTTTTTGTATTAGCAATTTCTTTTATTTAGGAAGTTAGTACCTTTCTTAGTGTTTGTACTTTATAGATGTTTACTTTGGTGCCTGCTATTGGTCATAGTCATAGGGATGATATTTACCTTACTAAAAGGGTAATGGCTCATTACATTGTTAATTAATTCCAGTTGCTTGGTTCAGTGCCGTACAATATGATGCAGAGAACACTATAGTAGTTTTTATTCAGAGAAAGCACTTGATAGGAAGGGATTCGAAAGAAGCAACTAATAGATAGGGCGAGCCTTGCATATATAAATGAAAAGAATGGGATAAAGCTTTCTATCATTATTATTAACAGCAAAATCTCGAAAAGAATGCACCAAACAAATAAATGTCTAGCACATAGATGAAGCTATTTAAATGTTTAACATGAATGAACTGGTGACACAAAATATTTTTCACTATAGAACTGCAGGTTAGAATACCATGCTATTTATTTTCTTTTTTGAGTTGAAAATACCACGCTATTTTTTTGGGCTCCGGTCTTCGGTTCTCTGTTTTTCTGCCCACCCCTATCCAGAATAGATATCAAGGTTTGGTATATCCCTTAGCAGTAGTTACTTACCTATTTTGTTATATGTGTGTATCAAGGGTAGGGCAGGGGAACCACGAATATAAATATAAATAATTCCAAGAAAAGAAAACAATAATTAATGTTGAGGCATTCATTCATTCAGCAAAATGTCTCCCTCTTTTCAGGCTGCTTGCTTATCATTGTTATATGGCATCTGGAATCTTTTTTGAGTAAATTGTAGTCTGTTATACACAACCATGTCTCTGTATATAAATGTATCTTCCTTTTTGTTTCCTTCCTACTTATACATAATATAATATGCAGGGCAGGGCAGACAACATGTGTCGTCAACCGTCGACAATTCAGCTGTCTCCAAATGAGCAGCTTGCTAATGAAGAAACCTTCAAGTTGCACTGCAAGCCAGTTGAGCTCTGCATTGTTATCCGAAAACGAGCCATTGTTAATGTATGTATATATGTAATCTCCCTCCCTGAATCCTTACTGCTTGCCTTGCTTTTTATTTCATTTCATACAACAACAACAATGCAATGATGATGGCTTTCTTTTGCATTGCAGCCAGCTTTTCTACAAAGATGCCTCCGTTACATGATACAGGCAAGCCGCAAAAAGAGGTAGCTCTCATTCAGATCCCATATTTATGTCAAAAATCAAATAAATACATGCTCTTATGTTTCTGAAAGTATTTTCTTTTCTTGACATCGATAGATAATAGAGGCTTCACTATTATATATGTAGTTTGCTGCCCCCTTTAACAGAATCTTGCCTGTTGCATCATGCAAATGCTGACCAGTGTTTGTGCTCTCTGGTCACCAAAGGGATTCAACAGTTACATAGTGATGTTTTGTATTGTGAAGTTCTTCCCTGTCTAACATAGAACAATCTGAGCTACTCATTATAGTCGTTATCGATTTTAACTCTTGTGCATGTTTGCTAAGTTATCTGCCTTTTGCTGACCTGCTCTTGTTGCTATAGGAATACAAGGGTCGGGTGTCTTGACTGCTGCTTGTCGGTTCTTTCCTCAGCAAGCGGGCGACTCGATGTGATCATGGGCAATGGCCACAGTTGGCCGTCGGCCGTGCTCACCCCTTCTTCATCCACCTACTCCTCGAGAACTCCACTGGCCTCCCGTGCGTGCACGGTCGAAGGCTGGTGGCCCAGCTCGCCGGCGGGTCGGTGAAACGCCACAACCCCGACGCTTTGCTGAGTTTGGCATCGACTACAAACCCGCTATGGTGAGCTCCTCTTCACCTCTGGATTACGCCTCTGGTTGCTCTGAGTCATGACCGTCGAGCCCTGGCTATGCCATGCTTGATTCCTAGCTGATCATCTTGTGGATGACTGAGTGTGGATATTTTTTGTGGTGGTGGTCACCAGGCTACTGGTTTGTTGTTGGTTATGGGGATGTTGTAGGTGTAGCATGTGGCTTATCATGGCCTCTGTTGGTTAATTGGCCTGGAAACTATGTTCTGGTGGTTGCAAAATTGTAGTGGCTAGCTGGAACACCTAATTCCGCCTTTGCAATGATAAACACCTTGCTTGTAGTATTTTGTGATGTTCGGCTGTCCGGTAATGTGCTACATAGTCTTCGGTCCCTTGCTATGTAACCAACTTGCTCTAATTATTAATAATGGTATTTTGACTTGTGGGATGCATTCATTTCTATATAAATGACTTGCTGTAATCCTGATCCATCAAGAACTTTGATGGATTTTATTGAGCCATATCCTACTTTGTACTGCACTTTGATGATTTGTTTTGGTTACATCCTCCCTTGATAAATACCAAATGCTGGATTATTGGATCACTCCTTTAGATATATTGTTGTAATGACTAAATGTGTCATGTTTGTCATACTTTTGGTATATACGTTGTCTTGCCCTTTGGCAATGCCCTGTTTTCTTTATGTAAACTTACTGTATTGGTCTAATCCATTATGAGCAATCACTTTAATTCCCTCTGTTAACGACCACACTGAAATTGATTCTGTCTTATAGTCTCATGCCGATGTTGATCACCATTGTGTCTTGCTCCTATCACAATTGAATTTTCTTCTTCACTCTATTGTTATGTTGTATGAATGTGTATGCTAAACCTGAATTACTACTGACTTAGCATTACTTGCCTGACCTAACGTTGGGACCGGCACCCTCGCGCCTTGGCGCGATCCCGGAACAAGCTACATTCTTCGGTTCTATTTTCCCTATATTTTAGTGTTGACCTAGATTCATTTTCATTCTTCAGTTCTATTCCTACAAAGTTTATCAGTGTGGAGCTAATAAAAAATTTCCGATTAGGATGTTTCATGGTAAAGGTTCCCCAAACAAGTATGGTCTATTGAACTATTTGTGTTTAGTATATATGTTCTTAGGTCATCCAAAGCCAGAAATAAAAAATTCAGTATAATCTATTTTCTGGTTTTTTGTTGGTATGCACTAAAAATGTGACCCAGTGTGGATGCCTATGGTACTGTTTTTTATTGCCATGGAAGGTAATTGTGATTTTTGGACTTTGAAAGCATGTTTCTCCTTTGGCAGCAGTTGCTCAGAGTCTCTTTATTGCCATCTGTTTTCTGAAGTTAGTCTCGAAAAGACGAGATGCCTATTCATATTCATATATTCAAATGGTATCTCATCTGTTCAAATTTGTTTTTTCAATATTGTTTGTCATGCTTAATCTGTGTTGGTCTGGATGCATACTTACACCTTGGACCTGCTTGGCAGCAAAAAGATGAACCAAACCCAATGTGATTCACCATGTAGGCTTTTTTGGTGGAGCAGAATGACGAAGCTTCTGAGAATCAGAGGTAGTGTAGTATAGCTTAGGACTACAGGGCTACCTTGTGGATACGTTGGCTGTAGAACCAAGTGTACAAACATGTTTCCTTGTGATTGTTTTGTTTTGGTTATGTTCTGGTGCAAATGGTTTTTCCATGTGAGTTGCTTGCCGTGAGGCGGGTAACGCGCGGCAAGGCGCGCCACTTATCTAGTTACATGGAAGATATGTGCACCAGACTTGAAATTGGTTAGGTTACTTTTCATATCAACATATATAGGAGACGTAGTAACTATTAGTCTTCTACATTTTCTAAGCATCAAGATGCATACATTATTTATTATGTATTGTATTCACTCTTTTTTCAGGAACGTATTCGATCATTCTCCTCCCCTTTCTAATTCTTTTCCAAGTTGAGATAGGCTCCCCGTCCTATAATATGTTAGAAGACACAAATGTGGTGCTTGACTTTTGTAAGTTTTCTTACTTTCCAAAATATATATTTACCTCTATATTGATGTACGTTAAATCTAAATAACATTGTTCAATAAACAGGCATAGTTGTTGCTATTAAATCTGAAAGCTGAGACGTAATCTTGATGGCTAGCTTTCAAGACCTTTAAATATTCATAATACTTCAGGCAAACTGGATTATTTAGTTAGATGAGTGCTTTATTTTATATTGAAAAAATTATTATCTATAGCCAATCTTCCATACAACAAAGGACATATAAATAGAAATCTATAAAACTCAAGTACTCTACATAGCAAGCTTTATTTTTGCATAAGCTGTGACATTAATTATAACCTAACTAGCATATCTACCATGATATATATTGTGCAATATTAGACATGGTCTAGAGAAATCTGGGGAAGTTTTATGCTATATATGTGACATAGTTAGGAAATGATTAATGTTAGGCATCATTCGATAATAAGAAATATATATACATGCCATTACATTTATTACATAATGAAAATGTTGTTTGTGCCTGAAGCTTCAAAATAGGTTAGATATAACTTCTAATCTGCGCCCGCGCGGATGAGAACATATGCATTCTTCTTACAGATTCTACTCGAGTCCACATTTCTGTAGTTTTATAGGTATTGAACTAATTTATCTCTACATAAGTTTCTGTCTTTATGCCATCACAGAAAGATATTAATATATTAATGGCAATTATGAATGAACATCATTTGTGCTTATGGATGATATATAAATAAGTCATGTTTCATTTTGACAAGAGTATTGATTAAACTCAATTGGGCCATAGTTTCCTATGTGCAAATGGACATGCTTTTTTAGAACAATATATATGACCATGCTTCTGGTATTGAACTAATTCAATTCTTCTATTATTTCCTTACCAGAACTGGATAACTAGAGTACTGGAATTTTGAATTCTTCTGAGTTCTATCATATGAATACGAGGTTCTGGATTGGTCACTACATAGAGCATATATAGAAACAGGAATTCTATCATTTTTTAATCCATGCACTATTTCGTAATTCAGTGGACATATTTTAAAACTCAAGAAGTTTTCAAACTCCATGATTTTTAAAACAAGATTTAAAAAATGCAAAATACTTACTGAATTCATGAATTTCTGCGAATCCGGGAATATTGGTTCAATTTGTGAACTTTTTTTCAAAATCATGAACACATTTTGTATTTCGTGACCATTTTTTAAACTGCAAAAAAATTGAATTCATGAACATATTATAATTCACAACTTTTTTGAATTTCTGAATATTTTTAAAATTTTGTGAACATTTTTTTAATTTGTGTGATTGTTTTTTAATTCGTGAACATTTTTTTATTTCATCAATATTTTCAAAATGAACAAGAAAAACCATATCTAGGTTTTTCTTGAGCCATGAGACTAGGAGCAAAAAAAGAGCATGAAAAAAAGAGAGAATAAGGAGCAAGCTAGCGAGCATGGCATGTGAGAGAGGGAGCGCAAGCGGACCGTGACCCAGAAGGATCATGTGTATGCTGTGGCGATATTCTGGCGCAACATGCATGGAATAGGAGCATCATGTAGTGTTGTGTATCCATCGACTGAGCCTAGTTATAAATTTGAAATTTTGCAGAAAAGTTGGGCATGGCCTATTCGTCCCTAACATAGCTTCGTCGATGGCAATCAGTCTAAGCACAACAGGGGGGAGACGGGAGAGAAGGCGACATTGCTAGCATCTGTCGGAACATGCGGTACACTACTCTAGCGTTAAATAACAAATTTCTACCGCGCACCGAAAATCATGCTGTAGGAAATAGATCACGGGATCGGTTTTACCACTAGACGCGTAGTCACCGCAACGGAAGTAGAGTTGGTGATGCATGTAGTCGATCACCCGAGGCATCTCCTCCTCGCGTCGTCGATCTCTCCCGAGCAGCGAAGACCTGTGAACGGTGATCTCCCGCGAACGACATCTCGCAGTTCCCTCGAACGGTTCCTCCAAGCACCATAGATGCAATGCTTCCAAGGTATTGATACGTCTCCAACGTATCTATAATTTTTTATTGTTCCATGCTGTTATATTATCATTCTTGGATGTTTTATAATCATTTTATAGTCATTTTATAGTCATTTTATATCATTTTTTGGTACTAACCTATTGACATAGTGCCAAGTGCCAGTTGTTGTTTTTTTGCATGTTTTTTACATAAAGGGAAATCAATATCAAACGGAGTCCAAACACCGCTAAACTTTTTGAGGATTTTTTATGGACTAGAACACATCCAATGGGCCAGAGCTCCACTTGGGGGGTGCCCCGAGGGGGGCACAACCCACCAGGGCACGCCTAGGGGCCCAGGCGCGCCCAGGTGGGTTGTGCCCATCTCGGTGGCCTCCCGCACCCCTCTTTATCCTATAAGTTCCCAAAAATTCCAAAAACCCTGGGGGTTAGCCCTGGATCAGAAGTTCCACCGCCACAAGGCTCTTTAGCCACCGAAAACCAATCTAGACCCCGTTCCGGCACCCTGCCGAAGGGGGGAACCATCACCAGTGGCCATCTCCATCATCCCGGCGGCCACCACGATGAGGAGGGAGTAGTCCACCCTCGAGGTTGAGGGTTTGTACCAGTAGCTATGTGTTTAATCTCTCTCTCTCTCTCTCTCGTGTTCTTGAGATGCACAATCTTGATGTATCGCGGGCCTTGTTAATATAGTCGGATCATATGGTGTTTTCCCCTCTCTATCTTGTTGTGATGAATTTAGTTTTCCCTTTGAGATTTTGTTGTTATCGGATTAAATACTTTTATGGATTTGAGAACACTTGATATATGTCTTGCAATTGAATACTCATGGTGACAATGGGGTATCGTATTGATTCACTTGATATATGTTTTGGCACTCAACTCGCGGATTCCCGAAGTGACATTGGGGTAATCTATGCATAGGGGTTGATGCACGTTCTTGTCTTTGTTTCTCCGATAGAAATCTTGGGCACTCTTTGAAGTTCTTTGTGTTGGATAGAGTATTATGAATATGAATTTTCTTTGGTGTTATTTTAATACGAACTCTAGGATAGATCGAACGGAAAGAATAGCTTTATGTTATTTTAGTACGAACTCTTGAATAGATCGAACAGAAAGAATAGCTTTGAGGTGGTTTCGTACCCTACAAATGATTTATTATTATGTTCTCTGCTAGATAGGAACTTTGGAGTGATTCTTCATCGCACTTTGAGGGATGGTTATATGATCCAATTATATTAGCATTGTTGAGAGATTGCACTAGCGAAAGTACAGACCCTAGGCCTCATTTTCAAGCATTGCAATACCGTTTGTGCTCACTTTTGTTACTTGCTACCTTGCTTCTTTTATTGTTACTATTACAAAAACCAATATCTACTATCATTACTACACTTGTATCACTATCTCTTCGCCGAACTAGTGCACCTATACAATTTTCCATTGTATTTGGTGTGTTGGGGACTCAAGAGACTTTTAATTATTTGGTTGCAGGGTTGTTTGAGAGAGACCATCTTCATCCTACACCTCCCAAACCTTAGGTCATCCACTTGAGGGAAAATTGCTACTGTCCTACAAAACTCTGCGCTTGGAGGTCCAACACAACTCTACAAGAACAAGTTGCGTAGTAGACATCAAGCTCTTTTCTGGTGCCGTTGCCGGGGAGGTGAGTGCTTGAAGGTATATCTTTAGATCTTGCAATTGAATCTTTTAGTTTCTTGTTTTATCACTAGTTTGGTTTATAAAAGAAAACTACAAAAAAATGGAATTGAGGTTGCATCATATTATTGATCATCTTTATAATATCTTTCTTGAAAATGATAGATCGGAAAATTGTGCTCAATTGTTAGAAGAAGAAGTCAATAAAATGTTTGGCACAAAATATTTAAATGATGAGCATGATTGCAATGTTATTAGTATGAATTCTTTGAATATCCATGATGCTAATGATATGCAAAGCCATAAGCTTGGGGATGCTATATTTGATGAAGATAATATTTTTACTCCCCCAAGTTTTGATGAGAAAATTTATTATGATGAAAGCATGCCCCCTATTATGCTGATTATACTAATGAAAGTGGATTTGGAGAGGTCATGACTTATTTAGTGATGAATCCACCATTTTGGATGAGGCTTCAATTGCCTATGATAACAAAGTTGCTATCTATGATGATTATGGTGATGACATGTATGCTATAAAGAATAATGATAACCATGAAATTTGTCATCATGATTTTAATTTTCACTCTCATGATAGTTATTTTGTTGAGTTTGCTCCCACTACTATTGATGAGAAGAAATTTGCTTATGTGGAGAGTAATAAGTTTTCTATGTGTTTGTGTCATGAAAGGAATGCTTTATGTGATGGTTATATTGTTGAATTTCTTCATGATGCTATTGAAAATTATTATGAGAGAGGAACATATGCTTTTACATATTGCAAAAATATCAAGTTTCCCCTCTACGTGTTGAAAATCTTGAAGTTATGCTTGGTTTGCCTTCCTATGCTAGTTGATTCTTGTTCCCATAAATTGTTTGCTCACAAAATCCCTATGCGTAGGAAGTATGGTCGGCTTAAATGTGCTTGCCATGTGATTCATGATGCTCCCTTTGTGTTTCAATCCTTATCTTTTATGCGAGCATCATTGAACTCATCATGCCTAGCTAAAAGACATTAAAGAAAAGCGCCATTTGGGAGACAACCCAACACGTTTACCTATTGTTTTTGTGTGTTCACATGATTATGCTACTGTATTAATCATGTTTTATTGCTTTTGTTTCAATAAAGTGCCAAGTAAAGCCTTTGGGATCATGTTGGGTGATAGTTAATTTGATCTTGCTGAAAAACAGAAACTTTTGCGCTCACGAAAATAATTCTCATTTCTAACAGAAGAGTGCTTTTGAGTTGCTTCTTTTTGTAGAAGATTAATATACAAATTTCTCACATGGTCCTAACTTTTCAGAATTTTTGGTGTAGCAGAAGTATTGTAGTTATCCAGATCATTAAAGACTATTCTGTTTTTGACAGATTCTGTTTTCAATGCATAGTTTGTTTTTTTCTACTTTCTATGGCTTATATTGCTCAATATAAATTGTGGAAATGATAGGGTACAGTACGCATTGTGTGGAAACAATTATGAATCTTGTCTTTAACAGTACCAAAGTGAAATGGTTTGCTCTTTATCATACTAACCTATCTCACGAAGTTCCGTTAAGTTTTATGTGATTGAAGTTTTCAAGTTTTGGGTGAGATGTCGATATGAGGAGAATAAGGAGTGACAAGACCCTAAGCTTGGGGATGGCCAGGCACCCCAAGTTAATATCCAAGGAAGATACAAGCAACTAAGCTTGGGGATGCCCCGGAAGGCATCCCCTCTTTCGTCTCCACCATTATCGGTAACCTCACTTGAAGCTATGTTTTCATTTGACACATGATATGTGTTTTGCTTGGAGTGTCGTTAGTATTTGCTTTCTGTTATTTAGAATAATGTTTTGCATCTTTATTTTCAATAAAAGTGGCAATGATAGCCTTTACTATGCCTATTTTGCAAGCCTACATGTTGCTGTTTGAAAACAGAAATTTTACCGCTATTGCAAAAATTCCCTCGAAAAGTCAGAATGTGATAAAATGTTGAAACTTTTTGCATAATAAGCTATGATAAATTTTCTACAGTGTGGTAAATTTTCATAATTTTTGGAGTTAGGTAAGTAATGGTACTCTTGCATTCTTTACAGACTGTACAGTTTTGGCAGATTGCTGTTATGTTTGCATTGTTTGCATATGTTTGCTTATTTAATGATTCTATTTGAGGATAGGAGTGTTAAAATATGTAGAGGCATTTTGTATGCAATGTCGAATAATAATTTTAGTGATTTCTACAGTAGAGAATGATAAGGTTTTTGCATTGATTTATACTAACTTATCTCACGAGTTCTTGTTGAGTTTTGTGTGGATGAAGTTTTTAAGATTTAGGGAAACCGTGATATAAAAGGAATTAAGGAGACACAACAGCTGAAGCTTGGGGATGCACAAGGCATCCCAAGATAATATTTCAAGAAGTCTCAAGCATCTAAGCTTGGGGATGCCCCGGTAGGCATCCCACCTTTTTTCTTCAACAATTATCGGTTAGTATCAGTTGAGCCTAAGTTTTTGCTTCTTCACATGAGTTGTGCTATTCTTAGTATGTAATTTTATTTTCATTTTGCTTGCTGTTTTAATAAAATACTTAGATCTGAAAGTTTTAAAATAAAATAGAGTCCTCAAATAGTTGCCAGGGAGGCTAGGTAAGCGGCACTTACATCCCGTCAACGAAGCTCTTTTCTATGGAATTTCTCTAGTGCTTCACTTATATCTTTTTGAGCACGGTGTCCTTTAGTATTTTTGAAGAAATTCTCTCTTGCTTCACTTAAATTAATTTGAGAGAAAGAAATATTATGCTCATGATCTTCACTTATATTTGTTTGCGCTTATCAAAAGCAACACATGAAAATTAGTTCCAAAGTGATAGATATCCAAGGAAGATATAATAAAAAATTTCATGAAGATAATTGGACAAAATAAACTTGATTCCTTATAATAGTTTTGAGATATGATGACGTGATATGTGAGTCATGTTGATGAGTAATTATGCTTTAGTAAGAATATTGGTGTTAAGGTTTGTGATTCCCTATACAAGCACGAAAGTCAATAGTTATGCAATGAAATTACATCCTACTTGTGATGCATTATTCGGTGTTAATTATGCTCAATGCTCGCTTATGAGATTATTCGTTTCTTGGTTGGTCGCTTCTCAATCTTTTGCCAGCCTTCATTTTGCACTAAGTATGATCACTACTTGTGCATCCAAAATCCTTTAAACCAGTTTTGCCACATGAGTCCACTATATCTACCTACATGCGGTATTCTTTTGCCGTTCTAAGAAAATTTGTATGTGTCATCTCTAATTTTCAAAATAAATATCTCTTTTGTGTGCTCGTACCGCTCGCGAGGCGGTGAGGGGTGGCCAATATTTTCCATGCTAGATATGTTATTCTCACGACGAGTATTTATTCACTTGTCATTGCATGAGAGTAAGGCAAAGTTATTAGGGATGCCCAGTCCCGAAATGAAAAATGAATTTAATTTATGTTGTCAAGTAATAAATTCCTTGGAAAGTGTTGGTATGGAGGGCACCCGTGGATACGGTTAGCCATGGAAAGTGAAAGTATGGTGGAAAAAGGAATAAACTTTATTTCTGTTTGGGAATCGCCTATGATATATCTAGCATGGAAAGTGTTGGGAGCTCTAAGTCGTTTTCGTTGGTGGGAAAAGTATGCCTCTGAAAAAAAATTTATCTCTCAATTTTCGCTTTGAGCTCTGGCACCTCTACAAATCCCTACTTCCCTCTGCGAAGGGCCTCTCTTTTACTTTATGCAATTTTTATTTTTAATTTGAGTCTCCATCTTCTCTTATAAAGCACCAACTAGGGGGCACTATGATCGTACTTGAGCATTGGGTGTAGCTAATATGCGAGTGTGTTTCATGAATGGATCAATGATTTAGCATGATGGGCTAGGGATAACTTATTTTAGCGTTGATATTTTGAAAGACATGGTTGCTCGTTGATATGCTTGAGTATTTAAGTCTCATGTCAAAACTAGACTATTGCTTTGAACCATATTAAAGTCCAAATGTCCATGTTATAAACAAAAGAATATGAGATGACTTGTTAGGCAGCATTCCACATCAAAAATTCTATTTTTATCATTTACCTACTCGAGGATGAGTAGGAATTAAGCTTGGGGATGCTGATACGTCTCGAACATATCTATAATTTTTGATTGTTCCATGCTGTTATATTATCATTCTTGGATGTTTTATAATCATTTTATAGTCATTTTATATCATTTATTGGTAGTAACCTATTGACATAGTGCCAAGTGTCAGTTGCTGTTTTTTTGCATGTTTTTTACATCGCACGAAATCAATATCAAACGGAGTCTAAACACCGCGAAACTTTTTGAGGATTTTTTATGGACCAGAACACATCCAATGGGCCAGAGCTTCACCTGGGGGGTGCCCTGAGGGGGGCACAACCCACCAGGGCGCGCCTGGGGGCCCAGGCACGCCCAGGTGGGTTGTGCCCACCTCGGTGGCCTCTCGCACCCCCTCTTTACCCTATAAATTCCCAAAAATTCCAAAAACCCTGGGGGTTAGCCCTAGATCAGAATTTCCACCGCCGCAAGGCTCTGTAGCCACCGAGAACCAATCTAGAGGGGGGAACCATCACCGGTGGCCATCTTCATCATCCCGGCGGCCACCACGATGAGGAGGGAGTAGTCCACCCTCGGGGCTGAGGGTTTGTACCAGTACCTATGTGTTTAATATCTCTGTCTCTCTCTATCTCTCTCTCTATCTCTCTCTCTCTCTCGTGTTCTTGAGATGCACAATCTTGATGTATCGCGGGCTTTGTTAATATAGTCGGATCATATGGTGTTTTCCCCTCTCTATCTTGTTGTGATGAATTGAGTTTTCCCTTTGAGATTTCGTTGTTATCGGATTGAATACTTTTATGGATTTGAGAACACTTGATATATGTCTTGCAATTGAATACTCATGGTGACAATGGGGTATCGTATTGATTCACTTGATATATGTTTTAGCACTCAACTCGCGGATCCCTGAGGTGACATTGGGGTAATCTATGCATAGGGGTTGATGCACGTTCTTGTCTTTGTTTCTCCGATAGAAATATTGGGGCACTCTTTGAAGTTCTTTGTGTTGGATTGAGTATTATGAATATGAATTTGCTTTGGTGTAATTTTAGTATGAACTCTAGGATAGATCGAACAGAAAGAATAGCTTTGTGTTATTTTAGTACGAACTCTTGAATAGATCGAACAGAAAGAATAGCTTTGAGGTGGTTTCGTACCCTACAAACATTTTATTCTTATGTTCTCCGCTAGATAGGAACTTTGGTGTTATTCTTCATCGCACTTTGAGGGATGGTTATATGATCCAATTATATTAGCATTGTTGAGAGATTGCACTAGCGAAAGTACGGACCCTAGGCCTCATTTTCAAGCATTGCAATACCGTTTGTGCTCACTTTTGTTACTTGCTACCTTGCTTTTTTTATTGTTACTATTACAAAAACCAATATCTACTATCATTACTACACTTGTATCACCATCTCTTCGTCGAACTAGTGCACCTATACAATTTGCCATTGTATTTGGTGTGTTAGGGACACAAGAGACTTTTAATTATTTGGTTGCAAGGTTGTTTGAGAGAGACCATCTTCATCCTACACCTCCCACGGATTGATAAACCTTAGGTCATCCACCTGAGGGAAAAATGCTACTGTCCTACAAAACTCTGCGCTTGGAGGCCCAACACAAGTCTACAAGAACAAGTTGTGTAGTAGACATCAGGTATCCACACTTATGGGGAACAACATCAGGCGGCGGACTGCTAGGTCCGGTCGCGCGGCATGGGCATGGGGAGTTGTGGTGGCAGTTGTCCAGGGTGGAAAAAGATCAACCCCAAGTGGTGCGCCCACTCCCCTTTATAAAGACCTCCGAGGTGTTCTCAACACTTGAGCCCACTAGGAGTCTACATCCATTTTCCACTCTGATCCAATCTGAATGGGCTGCAGCCCCTTAAGTGTGCGACCCCATAGGTACACGTACACATGGACATGACCAGAGTTGATAGTTGGTAGCGGCTCCTAGAAGAATGTGCCAAATCCCATGTGTGCGTAAAGTCATTTAACCAATCTCGACAATATGTCATATCCAACATTCCTTTTGTCTCGCGATATATGTTGTCAAGCTCAAGCCAAGTACTTCTCACCCTTGTGGTAGCTCGACCTCTCTTCTCGATACCGTGATACAGATTCCTGAACTAGGTTAACACTTGACCCAAGTTGCATGGCCATGCTTTCTGAATGTGATCAGTCGAGAGGGCCCAGAGAATATCTCTCCAAGTAGGAGGGGCATATCCCATCTTTGTCAGCCATGTCTCGCGGCATGTCTGACGACTCACTCGAAAGCTACCTTTATACTACCCAGTTACGGAGTAGCATTTGATAGACCCTAAATGAGTCGATCCTCATACCGAGAACATGCGAGGACCTCAGGTCTAGGACATGGCATAGACAATGTACTTGAGACTAACAGATGACAATATCTCGCTGCATCTCAAAGTGGGTCTGCCCGACTCGGTGATCTCCATCCCCGAGTCCATATTGTCGGTTTAGCATCTCCATGCACATGACTTGTGAAACATAGTCATCAACCGAGTCGTATACTAGTCAAGGGTATGTGTTCACAAAACCTTATCAACTAGGGACCATTAGAACGATCATCATACAATACGTAGTTCCACTCACATAGTTATTGATACATACCATTGATGATGTTCAAGGACAATACAAAAGAATCACGAATACATAGGGAAATATCATCGTCACATGTGATTGCCTCTAGGGCATATCTCCAACAGCAGCAAGGTCGGTGTTGGATGAGCTGTCAAACACGAGGCAAAGGGCAAAGCGGGTCTAGTGTGTGATGGAAGGAAAACGTCTGTGGCGAGGGTGGTTGCCATGCCCAGGGTGGTGGTTGATTGGACTTTTTTATTAGAAGAACACATCGTCTTCCATTGACTTAACAAGCTGGATGTGGTGCCACCTACAAGGTATTTTATGCAATTTGGCAATAGGTCAAGCCAGACTTTGTAGCTTTCCCGATCTAGGCTCGCACCACCCCAGCTAAGCATGTTGAAATATTACAAGCTTGTGGGCAAATTTCTTCTTTACATGAGTGGAATGATAATTTATATACAAGCGCAAACTTTTATTCCTTGAAGAACACACCAAGGTTGGAGCAGTCAAATGCATCACTAGTGACCACATGCACCATCCCTAGTGCCTTAGGATGTAGAGGACCAACTTTATTCATGAAATTTTGAGATCTTGCTGCCAACACAAACCCTTGGTCCATTTTACTGGTAAAGCCCCATCCACCCAATTTATAGGCATGTCTATTAATCCTTCTGAAAAATCACTTGGAGGAGGAGTCTACACCTGGTTATTTATTTATTTTTTGTTTTCTTTCAGATATTGCTCCATGTATTCACCAAAATGCAGCTGAACTGAATATGCAACCTCATCCAATGATCTGATTTTGTCTCCTTGGTTAGCTTTATTTCGCTCATGCCACCAAATCCACAACCAGATGCATACTTTCATGCATTTTTCCTCTTGCAGTTGCAGGATTTCTTCCATCATGGAGGATGCATTTGGGCACTCAACTAGCTTTTGTCGAAAATCTTCCAATAGTGTTTCCCTCCATATGGCTCTCACAAATTTACATTTCAGAAAACAATGGCCACCGTCCTCGTCAAATCTAAAGCAAATTGGGCATCTTGTGTCCAACTCTATTCCTCTATATTTTATTTCCATTCTCAGCGGCAGGCTGTTATTTGATAGGTGCGACCGGAAATGCGAAAGCTTACTTGGAATAGGCAATGACCAAAGTTCCCTCCATAATAAAGTTCCATTTGTGCTACCATTGGATGTCGATGCAATGCAATGAATAGATTCCCTTGCCTGGCAATTCAAGGTGACATGATATGCAGATTTTACTAGGAACATCCCCCTATTGTCAAAATGCACTGATAGGAACTCTTCGATGTCTTCATGTATTGGGATTTGTTGGGCATCTTGGACATCATCTTCATGGAAAGTCTATTGGAGAAGCTTGGTATCCAAAGTTCCTGGAATAGGATCTATATTCAATTCACTCACTTTGGTGACAAGGTTGTTGCCTTTTTTAGAGGTGAATTTTCTAGTGATGCCCCTTGGCAGCCATGGATCTATCCATGTGTTTATGCTCTCACCATATCATACTCTCCATATTATGACACTTTTTAGCACCTGGATCCCTTTTATAATACTTCTCCAGCAGTAAGATATGTCAATCTTAGGTTCAACAGATAACACATTCTTATTTGGAAAGTATTTTGCCGAAAGGACTTGATTATAGAGAAATAAAGATTTTGTAAAGTTCTCCCTAACTTCCTAGCCAACATGGCTAGATTTAAAGAGTGTAAGTATTTAAATCCCAAGCCCTCATCTTCCTTTGGCTTTCTTAGTTTCTCCCATCCAATACAATAGACTTTGTTCTCTTTATCCATTTCACTACATTGCTGTCTTCTGATCATTGAACTCATATCATAAAAAATTGATTTGGTGAGACCAAAGCATGACATGGCATATAGAGGGATGGCTTGTGCTTCTACCTTGATGAGAATATCTTCTAGTCTTTGATGACATTTTTCCTTCCCATCCCTTATTTTGCTCCACACATTTTCCTTGATATATTCAAATGCCTTCGTCTTGATTTTTTGGTATATACCAGCAAACCCAAATATTTTCCCAAGAAGCCTTCGGTGGACATATTCAATTGGGTCATCATTTCTATTTTCTTCTCCTTTAGAGTAATTGTAGTGAACACGATATTTGACTTGTCTTTATTGATAACTTGGCAAGAGCAGGATTCATACACAAACAAAATCTAGTTGACTTCGGCCGTAGTGTTTACTTTTACTACTAGTAGGAGGGAGTCATCTGCAAAGAGAAGATTGGTTACACCTGGGGATTTCTTCTAGATTTTTTTGAAACTACGATGATTTTTATAGCAAATTCGGAAACTATACACCCTAATGCAAAAAAAATCAAAAGTATCACACTGTCGGCCTCATCTTGGCCGAAGAGAGACTTTTCGGCCAACCGTTGGCCAAAAAGGACTTTTCGGCCAACAGTTGGCCAAAGAGTACCTCTTCGGCCAACACCTGCTCTACTGTTTTAGAAAATTCATATCAATTAGGATTTTTAGTATTTTAATTTTATTCTTTTTGCATTAGATTAGAAATTTTATGAAGTTTCTGTAGATATCAAGTTTGACTAGATTTGAAAGTTTGAATTTGAATTTTCATGAATTTGCTCAAATCACTAGATTGCCTATAATTTGAGCTAGGAGTATTTTTTCAGATGATTCTTTTTGCTACTGGTTCTTTGTGACTTTGTTTATCAGTAGTAATTAATTGGCGAATTTTATAATTATTTAAAATTAGGTTTTTATGAAAACAGTTCTGTTTTAGTGTTTTATAGGTTTTATGCCATTTCTTTTAATTTTAATTGCTTTAAATTGTTTTATTTAGTTTTTTTTGACATATTCTTTTTGTTTCTGTTTAGTTATCAGTAGCTATTTTATTTGTAGTATTTTTTGTATTTTATTTCTTTTGTCCTACTAGAAAACTTGTTTTGAGCTTCATAGGAGTTTATATTTAAAAGTTCCTCATAAATCCTGTACAACCATTGCCGTTTTATACATGAAAAAAAAAATACTTTTCCACAATCTTTTTTCCTCCATTTTCTTTCCCGCCATCTTCTTTGCCACCATTTTCTCCCGCCATTCTCTCCCGCCACACTAAGGAGTGTTGCATCGACAGAGGATGACTATGATGCCTTCATGTGGAGTGTGAAACACTCTGTGAGAGAAGTCATAAGTGTGAAACACTCTCCGATGATGATGACGAAGCTGCAAACACTTATGACTTCTCTCAGACAGTGTTTCACACTCTACCAGCAGCACCGACGCAGGAGACACGGACCGTGTCAGATGATGTTATCTACGGTCGTGGACAACATGAGGCTCGTTTTATAAGTTGAGAAGTGAAGATGGCGAGAAAGAAGATGGCGGGAAAGAAGATGGCAGGAGACAATGGCGGGAAAGAAAATAGCGGGAAAGAAAATGGCGGGAGAGAATGGCAGGAAATAAAATGGTGGGAGAAAATGGAGGGAGAGAATGGCAACAAATAAAATGACGGGAAAGAAAATGGCAGGAGAAAATGGAGGCAAAGACTGGCGGGAGAAAATGACGGCAAAGAAAATAGTGGGAGAAAATGGAGGGAAAGAACGACGGGAAGAAAATGGAGGATAAAAGAAATAAAATACTACAAATAAAATATCTACTAATAACTTAACAGAAACTAAAAGAATATGTCAAAAAATAAAGAAAACAATTCAAAGCAATTAAAATTAAAAGAAATAGCACAAAACCTATAAAACACTAAAACAGAACTGTTTTCATGAAAACCTAATTTTAAATAATCCTAAAATTCACCAATTAATTACTACTGATAAAAAAAGTCACAAAGAACCAGTAGCAAAAAGAACCATCTAAAAAGAATACTCCTAGCTCAAATTATAGGCAATATAGTGATTTGAGCACATTCATAAAAATTCGAATTCATATTCAAACTTTCAAATCTAGTCAAACTTGATATCTACAGAAACTTCATAAAATTTCTAATCTAATGCAAAAAGAATCAAATTAAAATACTAAAAATCCTAAAGTGCAACGAAATGTACCGGTGGTTCGCGAAGCATCTGGCTTACCGGTCATCTCCCATTCCCGTCGTCGTGATATGAATTTTCTAAAATAGTAGAGCCGGTGTTGGCCGAAGAGGGACTCTTTGGCCAACTGTTGGCCGAAAAGTCCTTTTTGGCCAGCCGTTGGCCGAAAAGTGCCTCTTCGGCCAATGGTAGGCCGAAAAGTCCCTCTTCGGCCAATGATAGGCCGAAAAGTCCCTTTTCGGCCAACAGGAGGCCGACAGGGTGATACTTTTGATTTTTCTGCATTAGGGTGTATAGTTTCCGAATTTGCTATAAAAATCATCATAGTTTCAAAAAAGTCTTTCTTCTAATCAAGCATAATTTCATCATTTTGCAACATAGCTGAAAAGCCTTCAGCATAAAATAAGAACGTGTATGGAGATAAGAAGTCGCCTTGGCGGAGCCCCCTTCCTCGAATAATTGTTTCAGTTGCATCGCAATTTCAATTGCTCTGGTTACACATGAGAGGAATATGGAAAGAATGGAAACTTTGGAGATGTTATTTTCATGGGTGTTCTATGGCTATTTAATGGGAGCATCTACACCGTGACCAACAGAAACCACAAAAGCAATTTGGAAGGGCGCTTGATTGTACCGTAAAGGAAGTTAAGTATTTTTTTGCATTTGGTTATCCAGTCACCATCACGTCATTGCGTATACGTGGGAGAAACATAAACTAATCTTATCTCAGGAGAGTGCGTCTGGTCTGATCTACCCGCACGTCTGATTTCTCTAGAACATCATCTTTATGTATAGATTACTACACATCTCGTGACATTTAGTTGTCATTTTAGAAGCATGGTGTTTTCTTAAAATCACAGGAATGATTAGTAGTACTAAACACCAAGCTTAGGGTTACAATGCGAACGTGTAAAATTTTCACTAGTAAAGAAGATTTGCATGATATTGCATGACAGAACATAAATGAGATTTGCATCACTGACGTGGGGTGTGGGCTTACTTGTGGTCAAATTAAAGTGCTATGATCCAAACCATAGAATGGCGGCATTCTCCAATTGCTCCCAGGCAACAGAGAACATGATTCCATTCATCAACTTCTAGTGATGACACTACACCCAAAATATTACAATCCGTTTTTTTCATCGTTGCCGCTAGTTCCCATGGACCTTGTGTTTAGAGGAGATGGGCCTCTTATTGCTTACTGTGTGTACATTGGTCTCAACAAATGGTGTTTGTGTTACCGCTCTTTTTCATGTACATACATCGTTGCAAACAATACATAAGATGGTGTTTATGTAAATTATCTAGTTTTAGCAATAACAAAATAAAGTATAATTTATAAACAACATACATAGAACAACAAAACTAGTGTATGTACAAATCCTGTGGACAGTCTTTGATTTTATCAACAAACTATTTCCCTCTCTTCGTTTGCTTTCCTCTATGCCACCTAAACTCCTATAGGGCACCTTATACTTAGTTGCATCCTATTATTACATATGCCCTTCTATGGCAATTAAGAGAGGGAGAAAAATTAAATTAGGTTATTTGCATAGAGCTATTATGTGTTTTACTTCCATATATATAAATGCTATTCATAATCAATGTGATTACATAAATAATGGTAAGCATCAATAATATTATGTAGGTAAGGCCCATTCATATGTGGTAAGCGATAGATGGGAGGCCTGCGTGTGTGGTTGTTTTCCAATTCTAGCTTGGCTTTGCAACGGTAGAAGGGAGATTCAAGGCAATGTTGTTGTGTAGATAATGACCGGTGCGAGATGCATCGCCTGTAGTGAGCTAGAGTTAGACATCGTCGAGAGCCGGAAATAAATGGGCCATAACCAATGTCTCCCATTAAAAAGTAGGTACCTTTCTTTTTTGCATAAATCTCAAGAAAAATCAACTAACTTATATATAATATAAATTTAATAATAAAATAAAAAAGATATTTCTTTTCTATGATTTTTTATAAAAAATAAAATATTCATGTACTGAAACATGGTTGTAATTTAAGAAAAATGTAAATAAGAAGTGTTCCACATTTTAAAAAAGTTCATGTAATTCAAAAAGTGTTCATGCATTTTAGAACATGGGAGTATTATTAAAAGCTATTAGTGAACTCTAAAAATGCTCATCTATTTTTTAAAGGTGTTCATGCTTCTATAAATAGATGTTCACGTTATTTTTAGTAATGATCATGTATTTCTTTCAATCCATGTAAATTTAAAATATGTCCATTTATTAATCAAAAATATTTAATATATAAATTAAAAATTACTGTATTTAGAAAAATAAAAAATGAAAAATAATAATTATAAATAAAATGAAAAAAAATAAAAATAAAGAGAGGAAGTCGGCGCAGGGTCAATGCATGTGGGCACAGAGTGCATCCTAGCAGAACATGTGAACGAAAAAACATCCGCCCTAATAATACCAGTAAGAAAATTAAAAAACTCGCCATGAGTTGGGCCGGCCCACACGAAAGCTGCTAGATTAGTTGAATGCCCCTGCGTTGCCACCGAACGATAAAAATATAGACATAGTAATCAACTAATTCTTCTAAATTATAAATGTGGTTTCAATCCATATAATGAGCAAAAAACTTGTCTCTCTCTCACTCGCTTCTTTCTTCACTACAAGTCATCTAGTCTCCTAAAGCATCATCTTTCTGCTCATCTTTCATTACGTTCTACTTCCATTCTCTTAATCTGCCTATTCTCTAGCATTATCGCCTTCAAAAGTCCATCATCTCATCTTTACCATCGTTTGGACACCTATTAGGAACTTTCAAGAATAGGTCAATTACATTTATGCCCTTAACTGGATAACACTACTGAAATATACCCCTAACTCCAAAGTGCATTCAAATTTTCCCCTCTGTCGTTATGTTGTGTTATAGAAATACCCACGAATGATGCTTTTGTCACGTCTTCTCTGCTTTATAAACTTCACAGTGTTCCTCCATAGTCGTCGTTGCTTTTCATTCTTTTGTAGTATTCCCGAGCATCTCCACGGATGGTAGTTCCAAATTTTGGGTGTTTACGTTTTCAGGGGAAATAAATACTTTTAGGGATGCTACAAATGAACGGGAAGTACCAGCAACTATAGAGGAATACTGTGAAGCTTATAAAGTAGAGGAAACCTGACAAAAACATCATTGAGGAGTATTTCTATAACACCACATAACAACAGAGGGGAAAATTTAAGCATACTTTGAAATTAGGGGTAAATGTGAGTAGTGAGTTCGAGTTAGGGGCAGAAATGTAATTGACCCTTAAAGAATCTCTAAAATGCTTGTCAAGTGCACCTTCATTGCTAGCACCTCTCCCCCTTCATCCCTCACTGTTTGTAATACCTACTAACCTCGTAGCGCCCACCTATCCGATAATGCAATTGTATTAAATTTATATCCTCATTAATTTATGGGATATCACTTGGTTACCCTACGAGAATGACCAAATGTTTTTTATATCATGTTTGTTGGCACATCTCAGGAGCTCCAATACATTGACATATCAACAATCATATTGCTGAGACGCAAGGTGTGCAGTTGTGAAGGAAATATGCCCTAGAGGCAATAATAAAGTTGTTATTTATATTTCCTTATATCATGATAAATGTTTATTATTCATGCTGGAATTGTATTAACTGGAAACTTGACACATGTGTGAATACATAGACAAAACAGAGTGTCCCTAGTATGCCTTTACTTGACTAGCTCATTAATCAAAGATGGTTAAGTTTCCTAACCATAGACATGTGTTGTCATTTGATGAACGAGATCACATCAGTAGAGAATGATGTGATGGACAAGACCCATCCGTTAGCTTGGCATAATGATCGTTTAGTTTTATTGCTATTGCTTTCTTCATGACTTATACATGTTCCTCTAATTATGAGATTATGCAGCTCCCAAATACCGGAGGAACACCTTGTGTGCTATCAAATGTCACAACGTAACTGGGTGATTATAAAGATGCTCTACAGGTGTCTCCGAAGGTGTTTGTTGGGTTGGCATAGATCAAGATTAGGATTTGTCACTCCGTGTATCGGAGAGGTATCTCTGGGCCCTCTCGGTAATGCGCATCACTATAAGTCTTGCAAGCAATGTGACTAATGAGTTAGTTGCGAGATGATGCACTACAGAACGAGTAAAGAGACTTGTCGGTAACGAGATTGAACTAGGTATGATGATACCGACGATCGAATCTCGGGCAAGTAACATGCCAATGACAAAGGGAACAACGTATGTTGTTATGCGGTTTGACCAATAAAGATCTTCATAGAATATGTAGGAGCCAATATGATCATCCAGTTTCCGCTATTGGTTATTGACCGGAGATGTGTCTCGGCCATGTCTACATAGTTCTCGAACCCATAGGGTCCGCACGCTTAACATTTGATGACGATTTGTATTATGAGTTATGTGATTTGATGACCGAAGTTTGTTCGGAGTCCTAGATGAGATCACGAACATGACAAGGAGTCTCAAAATAGTCGAGAGGTAAAGAGTCATATATTGGAATGCTATATTCGGACATCGGAAAGGTTCCGAGTGATTCGGGTATTTTTCGGAGTACCGGGGAGTTACGGGAATTCACCGGGAGAAGTAATGGGCCTTATTGGGCTTTAGTGGGGAGAGGGGAGAAGGGCCAAGTGCTAGCGCGCGCCTCCCCCTGCCCAAACCGATTTGGACAAGGGGTGGGGGCGCGGACCTCTCTTTCCTTCTCCCTCTCCCTCTCTTTCCTTCTCTCCTACTCCGAATAGGAAAGGGAATCCTACTAGGACTTGGGAGTCCTAGTAGGACTCCCTATGCTTGGCACGCCCCTAGGCCGGCCGCCTCCTCCCTCCCTCCTTTATATACGGGGGAGGGGAGCACCCCAAAGCCACCCAAGATTTGTCTTAGCCGTGTGTGGTGCCCCTCCACAGTTACACACCCTGGTCATATCGTCGTAGTGCTTAGGTGAAGCCCTGCGCCGGTAACTTCATCATCACCGTCACCATGCCGTCGTGCTGACAAAACTCTCCCACATCCTTAACTGGATCAAGAGCTCGAGGGACGTCATCGTGCTGAACGTGTGCTGAACACGGAGGTGTCGTACGTTCGGTACTTGGATCGGTTGGATCGTGAAGACGTTCGAGTAAATCAACCGCGTTACTAAATGCTTCCGCTTTCGGTCTACGAGGGTACATGGACACACTCTCCCCGCTCGTTGCTATGCTTCTCCTGGATAGATCTTGCGTGATCGTAGGATTTTTTTGAATTACTACGTTCCCCAATAGTGGCATCCGAGCCAGGTCTATGCGTAGATATTATATGCACAAGTAGAACACAAAGATTTGTGGGCGATAATAGTCATACTGCTTACCAGCATGTCATACTTTGATTCGGTGGTATTGTTGGATGAAGCGGCCCAGACCGACATTACATGACCGCGTTCCTGAGACCGGTTCTACCGACGTGCTTCGCACACAGGTGGCTAGTGGGCGTCTGTTTCTCCAGCTTTAGTTGAATCAAGTGTGACTACGCCCGGTCCTTGTTGAAGGTTAAAACATCACACTTGACGAAAAATCATTGTGGTTTTGATGTGTAGGTAAGAACGGTTCTTGCTAAGCCCGTAGCAGCCACGTAAAACTTGCAACAACAAAGTAGAGGATGTCTAACTTGTTTTTGCAGGGCATGTTGTGATGTGATATGGTCAAGATGTGATGATATATAAATTGTTGTATGAGATGATCATGTTTTGTAAAAGTTATCGGCAACTGGCAGGAGCCTTATGGTTGTCGCTTTATTGTATGAAATGCAATCGCCATGTAATTGCTTTACTTTATCACTAAGCGGTAGCGATAGTCGTAGAAGCAATAGTTGGCGTGACGACAACGATGCTTCGATGGAGATCAAGGTGTCAAGCCGGTGACGATGGTGATCATGACGGTGCTTTGGAGATGGAGATCAAAGACACAAGATGATGATGGCCATATCATATCACTTATATTGATTGCATGTGATGTTTATCCTTTATGCGTCTTATTTTGCTTAGTACGGCGGTAGCATTATAAGATGATCTCTCACTAAATTTCAAGGTATAAGTGTTCTCCCTAAGTATGCACCGTTGCTACAGTTCGTCATACCGAGACACCACGTGATGATCGGGTATGAGAAGCTCTACGTTCACATACAACGGATGCAAGCCAGTTTTGCACACGCAGAATACTCAGGTTAAACTTGACGAGCCTAGCATATGCAGATATGGCCTTGGAACACTGAGACCGAAAGGTCGAGCGTGAATCATATAGTAGATATGATCAACATAGTGATGTTCACCATTGCTAACTAATCTATCTCACGTGATGATCAGACATGGTTTAGTTTATTTGGATCACGTGATCACTTAGATGATTAGAGGGATGTCTATCTAAGTGGGAGTTCTTAAGTAATATGATTAATTGAACTTTAATTTATCATGAACTTAGTACCTGATAGTATTTTGCATGTCTCTGTTGTTATAGATCAATGGCCCGTGCTACTGTTCCTTTGAATTTTAATGCGTTCCTAGAGAAAGCTAAGTTGAAAGATGATGGTAGAAACTACACGGTCTGGGTCCGTAACCTGAGGATTATCCTCATTGCTACACAGAAGAATTACGTCCTGGAAGCACCGCTAGGTGCAAGACCTGCTGCAGGAGCAACACCGGACGTTGTGAACGTCTGGCAGAGCAAAGCTTATGACTACTCGATAGTTCAGTGTGCCATGCTTTACGGCTTAGAACCGGGACTTCAACGACGTTTTGAACGTCATGGAGCATATGAGATGTTCCAGGAGTTGAAGTTAATATTTCAAGCAAATGCACGGGCTGAGAGATATGAAGTCTCCAATAAGTTCTACGGCTGCAAGATGGACGAGAATAGTTCTGTCAGTGAACATATACTCAGAATGTCTGGGTACCACAACCACTTGACTCAACTGGGAGTTAATCTTCCTGATGACAGTGTCATTGACAGAGTTCTTCAATCACTGCCACCAAGCAACAAAAGCTTCATGATGAACTATAATATGCAGGGGATGAATAAGACAATTCTCGAGCTCTTCGCAATGCTAAAGGCTGCGGAGGTAGAAATCACGAAGGAGCATCAAGTGTTGATTGTAAACAAGACCACTAATTTCAAGAAAAAGGGCAAAGGGAAGAAGGGGAACTTCAAGAAGAACAGCAAGAAAGTTGCTGCTCAAGTGAAGAAGCCCAAGTCTGGACCTAAGCCTGAGACGGAGTGCTTCTACTGCAAAGGGACTGGTCACTGGAAGCGGAACTGCCCCAAGTATTTGGCGGATAAGAAGGATGGCAAAGTGAAAGGTATATTTGATATACATGTTATTGATGTGTACCTTACTAATGCTCGCAGTAGTGCCTAGGTATTTGATACTGGTTCTGTTGCTCATATTTGCAACTCGAAACAGGGACTACGGATTAAGCGAAGATTGGCTAAGGACAAGGTGATGATGCGCGTGGGAAATGGTTCCAAAGTTAATGTGATCGTCGTCGGCATGCTACCTCTACATCTACCTTCGGGATTAGTTTTAGACCTGAATAATTGTTATTTGGCGCCAGCGTTAAGCATGAACATTATATCTGGATCTTGTTTGATGTGAGACGGTTATTCATTTAAATCAGAGAATAATGGTTGTTCTATTTATATGAGTTATATCTTTTATGGTCATGCACCCTTGATGAGTGGTCTATTTTTATTGAATCTCGATAGTAGTGATACACATATTCATAATACTGAAGCCAAAAGATATAAGTTTAATAATGATAGTGCAACTTATTTGTGGCACTGCCGTTTCGGTCATATTGGTGTAAAGCGCATGAAGAAACTCCATGCTGATGGGCTTTTCGAATCACTTGATTATGAATCACTTGATGCTTGCGAACCATGCCTCATGGGTACGATGACTAAAACTCTGTTCTCCGGAACAATGGAGCGAGCAACAGGTTTGTTGGAAATAATATATACTGATGTATGTGGTCCGATGAGTGTTGAGGCTCGCGGCGGGTATCATTATTTTCTGACCTTCACAGATGATTGGAGCAGATATGGGTATATCTACTTGATGAAACATACGTCTGAAACATTTGAAAAGTTCAAAGAATTTCAGAGTGAAGTGGAAAATCATCGTAACAAGAAAATAAAGTTTCTACGATCTGATCGTGGAGGAGAATATCTGAGTTACGAGTTTGGTCTTCATTTAAAACAATGCAGAATAGTTTCGCAGCTCACGCCACCCGGAACACCACAACGTAATGGTGTGTTCGAACGTCGTAACCGCACTTTATTAGATATGGTGCGATCTATGATGTCTCTTGCAGATTTACCACTATCGTTTTGGGGTTATGCATTAGGGACAGCTGCTTTCACGTTAAATAGGGCACCATCTAAATCTGTTGAGACGACACCGTATGAACTGTGGTTTGGCAAGAAACCTAAGCTGTCGTTTCTTAAAGTTTGGGGCTGCGATGCTTATGTGAAAAATCTTCAAACCTGATAAGCTCGAACCCAAATCGAAGAAATGCGTCTTCATAGGATACCCAAAGGATACTATTGGGTACACCTTCTATCACAGATCCAAAGGCAAGATATCCGTTGCTAAGAATGGATCCTTTCTAGAGAAGGAGTTTCTCTCGAAAGAAGTGAGTGGGAGGAAATTATAACTTGATGAGGTAATTGTACCTTCTCCCGAATTGGAAAGTAGTTCATCACAGAAATGAGTTCAAGTGATGCCTACACCAATTGGTGAGGAAGTTAATGATGATGATCATGAAACTTTAGATCAAGTTACTACCAAACCTCGTAGGTCAATTGGAGTACGTTCTGCACCAGAGTGGTACGGTAATACTGTTCTGGAAGTCATGTTACTAGACCATGACGAACCTACGAACTATGAGGAAGCGATGATGAGCCCAGATTCCGCGAAATGGCTTGAGGCCATGAAAAATCTGAGATGGGATCCATATATGAGAACAAAGTATGGACATTGGTTGACTTGCCCGGTGATTGGCAAGCCATTGAGAATAAATGGATCTTCAAGAGGAAGACGGACGCTAATAGTAGTGTTACTATGTTCAAAGCTCGACTTGTCGAAAAAGGTTTTTGACAAGTTCAAGGTGTTGACTATGATGAGATTTTCTCACTCGTATCGATGCTTAAAGTCTGTCCGAATCATGTTAGCAATTTCCACATTTTATGAAATCTGGCAAATGGATGTCAAAACTGCATTCCTTAATGGATTTATTAAAGAAGAGTTGTATATGATGCAACCAGAAGGTTTTTTCAATCCTAAAGGCGCTAACAAAATGTGCAAGCTCCAGCGATCCATCTATGGACTGGTGCAAGCATCTCGGAGTTGGAATATACGCTTTGGTAAGTTGATCAAAGCATATAGTTTTATACAGACTTACGGTGAAGCATGTATTTACAAGAAAGTGAGTGGGAGCACTACAGTCTTTCTGATAAGTATATGTGAATGACATATTGTTGATCAGAAATGATGTAGAATTTTCTGGAAAGCATAAAGGAGTGTTTGAAAGGAGTTTTTCGAAGAAAGACCTCGGTGAAGCTTCTTACATATTGGGCATCAAGATCTATAGAGATAGATCAAGACGCTTGATAAGATTTTTTCAATGAGTACATACCTTGACAAGGTTTTGAAGTAGTTCAAAATGGAACAGTCAAAGAAGGAGTTCTTGCTTGTATTGCAAGGTGTAAAGTTGACTAAGACTCAAAACCCGACCACGGCAGAAAATAGAAAGAGAATGAAAGTCATTCCCTATGCCTCAGTCATAGGTTCTATAAAGTATGCTATGATGTGTACCAGACCTATTGTGTACCTTGCCATGAATTTGGCAAGGGGGTACGATAGTGATCCAGGAGTGGATCACTGGACAGCGATCAAAGTTATCCTTAGTTACCTAAGAGGACTAAGGAAATATTTCTTGGTTATGGAGGTGACAAAGAGTTCGTCGTAAAGAGTTACGTCAATGCAAGCTTTTACACCGATCCAGATGACACTCAGTCTCAATCTGGATACATATTGAAAGTGGGAGCAATTAGCTAGAGTGGCTCCATGCAGAGCATTGTAGACATAGAAAATTTGCAAAATACATATGGATCTGAATGTGGCAGACCCGTAGACTAAAACTTCTCTCACAAGCAAAACATGATCACACCTTATTACACTTGGGTGTTAATCACACAGCGATGTGAACTAGATTATTGACTCTAGTAAACCCTTTGAGTGTTGGTCACATGGCGATGTAAACTATGGGTGTTAATCACATAAAGATGTGAACTATTGGTATTAAATCACATGGCGATGTGAACTAGATTATTGACTCTAGTGCAAGTGGGAGACTGAAGGAAATATGCCCTATAGGCAATAATAAAGTTGTTATTTATATTTCCTTATATCATGATAAATGTTTATTATTCATGCTAGAATTGTATTAACCGGAAACTTGATACATGTGTGAATACGTAGACAAAACATAGTGTCCCTAGTATGCCTCTACTTGACTAGCTCATTAATCAAAGATGGTTAAGTTTCCTAACCATAGACATGTGTTGTCATTTGATCAATGGGATCACATCATTAGAGAATGATGTGATGGACAAGACCCATCCGTTAGCTTGGCATAATGATCGTTTAGTTTTATTGCTATTGCTTTCTTCATGACTTATACATGTTCCTCTAATTATGAGATTATGCAGCTCCCAAATACCGGAGGAACACCTTGTGTGCTATCAAATGTCACAACGTAACTGGGTGATTATAAAGATGCTCTACAGGTGTCTCCGAAGGTGTTTGTTGGGTTGGCATAGATCAAGATTAGGATTTGTCACTCCGTGTATCGGAGAGGTATCTCTGGGCCCTCTCGGTAATGCGCATCACTATAAGTCTTGCAAGCAATGTGACTAATGAGTTAGTTGCGAGATGATGCACTACAGAACGAGTAAAGAGACTTGTCGGTAACGAGATTGAACTAGGTATGATGATACCGACGATCGAATCTCGGGCAAGTAACATACCGATGACAAAGGGGACAACGTAGGTTGTTATGCGGTTTGACCGATAAAGATCTTCGTAGAATATGTAGGAGCCAATATGAGCATCCAGATTCCGCTATTGGTTATTGACCGGAGATGTGTCTCGGTCATGTCTACATAGTTCTCGAACCCGTAGGGTCCGCATGCTTAACGTTCGATGACGATTTGTATTATGAGTTATGTGATTTGATGACCGAAGTTTGTTCGGAGTCCCGGATGAGATCACGGACATGACGAGGAGTCTCGAAATGGTCGAGAGGTAAAGATTCATATATTGGAAGGCTATATTCGGACATCGGAAGGTTCCGAGTGATTCGGGTATTTTTCGGAGTACCGGGGAGTTACGGGAATTCACCGGGAGAAGTAATGGGCCTTATTGGGCTTTAGTGGAGAGAGGGGAGAAGGGCCAAGAGGTGGCACGCACCTCCCCCTGCCCAAACCGAATTGGACAAGGGGTGGGGGCGCGGCCCCCCTTTCCTTCTCCCTCTCCCTCTCTTTCCTTCTCTCCTACTCCGAATAGGAAAGGGAATCCTACTAGGACTTGGGAGTCCTAGTAGGACTCCCTATGCTTGGTGCGCCCCCTAGGCCGGCCGCCTCCTCCCTCCCTCCTTTATATACGGGGTAGGGGAGCACCCCAAAGGCACCCAAGATTTGTCTTAGCCGTGTGCGGTGCCCCCCTCCACAGTTACACACCTCGGTCATATCGTCATAGTGCTTAGGCGAAGCCCTGCGCCGGTAACTTCATCATCACCGTCACCACGCCGTCGTGCTGACGAAACTCTCCCTCGTCCTCAACTGGATCAAGAGCTCGAGGGATGTCATCGTGCTGAACGTGTGCTGAACAGGGAGGAGTCGTACGTTCGGTACTTGGATCGGTTGGATCCTGAAGACGTTCGACTACATCAACCGCGTTACTAAGCGCTTCCACTTTTGGTCTATGAGGGTACGTGGACACACTCTCCCCGCTCGTTGCTATGCTTTTCCTAGATAGATCTTGCGTGATCATAGGAATTTTTTTTGAATTACTACGTTCCCCAACAAGTTGTACAACACGACCATCATCGACAGATAACCATGGTAGATGGAAGCAATCCGTTTGGTTAGAATCTTATAAATGTATATTGGTCCTTTGTCTCGCTGACCATGGCTTTGCTTTCTAGTGCTGCCAAGACTTACGTGCACACATGAAGATCTTCATCTTCGTGGCCTTCATCATGTAATTGTTGCCATCGAGCATGGGCTACTGGGTGGTCACACCACCTTTTCTTGGCATTGAAGTCGGCGTGATATTCTTCTTCTTCATCATCATCAAGTTTTCATCGCCCGTAATGTAACTTGACAGCGAGAAAGTATCCATCGAGCCCATTATGACACAATTTGGTAGCAAAGCCTCCACACATTTTAGCTTTGAAGAAATAGATGTTGGTTGTTTCATGTCCATGGCCAGGGACACCACGTCCGAAAACACCATGGTCCATGGATAGTGCGCACGAACCAGGTGTGCCCTCGGCTAGTGCTACCTCTTGAGCATGTGTTGGTTTTCCCTTGAAGAGGAATGTGTGATGTAGCAAAGTAGCGTAATATTTCCCTCGGTTTTGAGAACCAAGGTGTCAATCTAGTAGGAGACAACGCACAAGTCACCTAGTACCTGCACAAACAATCAAGAACCTTGCAACCAACACGATAAAGGGGTTGTCAATCCCTTCACGGTCACTCGCAAAAGTGAGATCTAATAAAGATAGTAAAGTAAATATTTTTGGTATTTTTTTGTATAGATTGGAAAGTAAAGATTGCAAAATAATAAACGAGATGCGATGTACATAAAAGAGATGCAATATAATAAGAGACCTGGAGGCCATAGGTTTCACTAGTGGCTTCTCTCAAGATAGCATATATTACGGTGGGTGAACAAATTACTGCCAAGCAATTGATAGAAAAGCACATATTATGAGAATATCTAAGGCAATGATCATGAATATAGGCATCACGTCCGTGTCAAGTAGACCAAAACGATTCTGCATCTATTACTATTACTCCACACATCTACCACTATCCAGCATGCATCTAGAGTATTAATTTCATAAGAACAGAGTAACGCAGTAAGCAAGATGACATGATGTAGAGGGATAAACTCAAACAATATGATATAAACCCCATCTTTTTATCCTTGATGGAAACAATACAATACGTGCCTTGCTGCCCCTACTGTCACTGGGAAAGGACACCGCAAGATTGAACCCGAAGCTAAGCACTTCTCCTATTGCAAGAAAGATCAATCTAGGCCAAACTAAACCGATAATTCGAAGAGACTTGCAAAGATATCAAATCATGCATATAAGAATTCAGAGAAGAACCAAATAATATTCATAGATAATCTTGTTCATAAATCCACAATTCATCAGATCTCGGCAAACACACCGCAAAAGAGTATTACATCAAATAGATCTCCAAGAACATCGAGGAGAACTTTGTATTGAGAATCAAAGAGAGAGAAGAAGCCATCTAGCTAATAACTATGGACCCGAAGGTCTGTGGTAAACTACTCACGCTTCATCGGAGAGGCAATGGTGTTGATGTAGATGCCCTCCATGATCGACCCCCCCTCCAGCAGATCACCGGAAGAGGCCCCAAGAAGGGATCTCACGGGGTACAGAAGGTTGCGGCGGTGGAAAAGTTGTTTCATGGCTCTCTCTGATCGATCTAGGGTATAAGAGTATATATAGGCGAAATAAGTACGTCGGTGGAGCTACGAGGAGCCCACGAGGGTGGGGGCGCGCCTACCCCCTGGGCGCGCCCTCCTACATTGTGGCCGCCTCGTGGCGTTCCAGACTTCCACTCCAAGTTTTCTAGATTGCTTTCGTTCCAAGAAATATCATCGCGACGGTTTCATTCCGTTTGGACTCCGTTTGGTATTCCTTTTCTGCGAAACTCTAAAATGGGCAAAAAAACAGAAGCTGGCACTAGGCCTCCGGTTAATAGGTTAGTCCCAAAAATAATATAAAAGAGCATATTAAAGCCCATTAAACATCCAAAAGAGATAATATAATAGCATGGAACAATAAAAATTATAGATACGTTGGAGATGTATCAAGCTAGTGAGGCCAAGCCATGCACGTCTATGGCTGTGGTGCGCAATGTGGTCATTCCTGCAAACTATGACTGTACTTATCCATACACATCTCCAACAACTTCCATTTCATGTGTGGGCAGGAGAGAAAATGGCGCGCACAGATGTGCAAATGAGCTGATTCACTACTTCGGTAACCGTCACTGCTGTTGTGATGCGTGATGCCCTTTAATATCCGGTTTGGATAGTACAAGGTTATCGTGCCTTTCCCCTAGGGAGTTACCCTGAGTTATGAAACACATGAGAGGATGTGCGCTATGACAAAGGCTTAGAAAAGTTATTGCTAATGAATTGAATTCCAGTATAACAACCGAACCTTAAACAACCTTTTGGGTGTAAATACTAGTATTAAAAACAGGCATGGGTATGATGTCTTACTCTCACGATCTTATATTTATGCATGTGACCTCATTTTAAAAATAAACATAGCTTTGGAAGACAAGCGCTATGATGTGCTTGCGACATGAGGATGTGGGACGGAGGATGTGTCCAAAGTACACCTTGACCAACTGATAGCCCTTACCTTCACACGGGGTTACCTCGGTTATTAATAATAAATATTCCAATAAAGGTATTGGGAATTTAATGACTACACCTCATTCATCCCCAAGGAATAGTTTTTCGCTACCGCAGTAACCCCTTCTCTCACTACTGTTCGGGATAGCGTTCCATGTCCTCCTTGCTCTTTACCATCTCCTTGATTGATATACGGGATCCTGGTTACCTACAGGGCCTTAGAACGAGAAGAAGACAAGAGACAGCTCCATTGCATTCGAACACATACGAATAGCGTCAAATACACCAAGCCATTCCCATGACCCTTGTACAAATACATCGGGTTGCAAGACCTAGCCTCAACCCACTGCCTTACCAAATTACTCCCACATGGCGGTCGGATCGAAAATGAACTCATTGAACACAACATAAAGATGAATGATTGATTAATAATATGTCTCAAAATAGTTGTCGAATGTGATACACTGATTACAAGTATCACTAACTTGGAGAGAATGGTTGCGGTGATGATGGTGGTGCCGGCTATGAGATGAGATGGGAAATGAAAGTTGCTACAGTTGGAAGATTGGTTCTGGTTCTCTGTTTTTCTAATGGTGCTCTCCCTGTTGGTATTCTGGCGTCGACCCCTTCATAGAAGCTAGTCAGGCGGACCATCTGGTGCAGGCTTTGATACATCTCCGTCATATCTATAATTGTTTATTGTTTCATGCCAATATTATACAACTTTCACATATATTTGGCAACATTTTATATGATTTATTGGACTAACCTATTGTTCTAGTGCCCAGTGCCAGTTCCTATTTGTTGCATGTTTTTTGTTTCGCGGAAAATCCATATCAATGGAATTCCAAATGCGACAAAAATTTATGGAGAATTATTATGGAATATATGTGATTTTTGGGACTTGGAATCAACGCAAACGGGGGCCCACAGTGAACACAACCCACCAAGGCGCGCCCAGGTATCTTATACCCTCCTCGAAAGTCGGTTGGGGCCCTTCTTCTAGCGCAAGAAAGATAATTTATGGAAAAAAATCTTGTAAAAATTTCAGCGCAATCAGAGTTATGGATCTCCAGGAATTTAAGAAACAATGAAGGGCCAAATCTGGGGAACGCGAAACAACAGAGAACAGAGAGACAGGTCCAATCTCGGAGGGGCTCTTGCCCCTCCGCCGCCATGGAGGCCATGAACCAGAGGGGGAACTCTCCTCCCATCTAGCGGGGAGGCCAAGGAAGAAGAAGAAGGAGGGGGCTCTCTCCCCCTCTCTCCTGGTGGTGCGAGAGTGCCGCCGGGGCAAGGATCGTGACGACAATCTACATCAACAATCTTGCTACCGTCAACACCAACTTTCTCCCCCTCTATGCAGCGGTGTAACACCCCTTCTCCCTACTGTAATCTCTACTTAAACATGGTGCTCAACTCCATATATTATTTCCCAATGATATTTGGCTATCCTATGATGTTTGAGTAGATCCGTTTTGTACTGTGGGTTCATCGTGATCTTGGTTGGTATGATTGTATATTTTATTTATGGTGCTATCCTACGGTGCCCTCCGTGTCATGCAAACGGACTGGCCCCCGCATAGGGTGTTGCAATATGTTCATGGTTCGCCTAAGGTGGGTTGCGAGAGTGACAGAACCTTAAACCCGAGTAAGTGGGTTGTTGTGTATGGGATAAAGAAGACTTCATACTTAATGCTATGGTTGGGTTTCACGACCTTAATGATCTTTAGTAGTTGAGGATGCTTGCTACGGGTCCAATCATAAGTGCATATGATCCAAGTAGAGAAAGTATGTTAGCTCATGCCTCTCCCTCATATAAAATTACAAGAATGATTACCAGTACTTGTTATCAATTGCCTAGGGACACATGACTTTCTTGTTGACAAAGGCTATCTACTTTTATTACCTTGCAATTTGTTCATAGTTTTATTCTCACAAAGTACTCGTAGTTTTATTCTTGCAAAATATTTCCATACTTGTTTTAGGTAAAGCAAACTTAAGTGTTCGTAGAATTGTATTGGTGGTCGATAGAACTTGAGAGAATATTTGTTCTACCTTTAGCTCCTCGTTGGGTTCGACACTCTTATTTATCGAAGAAGGCTACAAACAATCCCCTATACTGGTGGGTTATCAAGACCTTTTTCTGGCGCCGTTGCCGGGGAGCAATAGCGTGGGGTGAATATTTTCGTGTGTGCTTGTTTGCTTTATGACTAAGTTGTTTTTATTTTGTGCTCTTGTTTTCTACCTCTAGTTATGGGTAGGAAACGTAAAATACCAAAAAAATAGTTGTACCTGCTAAACCAATGGTTGAAGAACCACCCAAAATCTATCATACTGCTGAAGCTTTCTACTTGGATCATCTTCGATCCCTATGTGCTCGTGCTGAAAACCCAACTAGCTTAGTTGAGGGAAGATCATTAGATGAGCATGCTTGTTTTGTGCGACACCGTTTATCTCAAAAAGGGAAGCATTTACTGCATCAAATTAATACTATGCAATTCTATGCTTGGAATTTATGTGAAATACATTATATTACTTGTTGTTCTGAAGACCCTAAGAAACACCTTCCTTATCAATGTGAGTTTAGAGATAATGGGATTTTATCTTCTTATGCCAAGGGTCTTTATAATTATTATGATATTAAACAAATTGAAGAATTTGTTGCTTTTAAGGGTGCTTCTGAAATTGGTTCTTTGATTGAAAAGTATGATGCTACTCTTTACAAATCTGAAATTTTTGCCATACTTAAATATTGCTATGAAAATTATTCTTCTAATGCTTATATTAAACCATATATTGAGGACTTCTCCGCTGTCCAAGAAGAGACTAATATTTTGCAGGAGTCTATGGAAGAAGAAATTGATGAAACTGTGAGCTCATTGGATGAAAAAGATGATGAGGAGAGCGAAGAACAAAAGGAGGGAGAGCAGATTAGCTACCCGTGCCCACCTTCTAATGAGAGTAACCCTCCAACTCATGCATTGTTTAATGTCCCTTCGTTCTTATCGAAGGATGAATGCTATGATAATTGCTATGATCCCGTTGATTCTTTTGGAATATCCCTTTTTGATGAACTTAATGCTTACTATGCTTGTGGCCATGATGCCAATATGAATTATTCTTATGGAGATGAACTTTCTATAGTTCCTTATGTTAAGAATGAAATTGTTGCTATTGCACCCACACATGATAGTCCTATTATCTTTTTGAATTCTCCAAACTACACTATATCGGAGAAGTTTGCATTTATTAAGGATTACATTGATGGGTTGCCTTTTACCGTTGCACATGATGATTTTTTTGAATATAATATGCATGTGCTTGCTCTCCTACTTTCAAGTATTATGAGAGAGGAACTACATCTCCGCCTCTCTATGTTTCCAACACGATAAAATTGCAAGAAACTGCTTGTGCTATGTATTGACCTTTACTTGATGTGCATGAATTGTTCTTGTATGCCATGTTGATGCATAGGAAGAGAGCTAGACTTTGTCATTGCATGATATATGTTGCTTTGTGCTCACTACTAAATGCCAAATCATTGTTATTTAAAATTGGCTTTGATACACCTCGGGATCCGGGTGGATTCATTACTTGAGCACTTTATGCCTAGCTTAATGGCTTTAAAAAAAGCGCTGCCCGGGAGACAACCTGGAAGTTTTAGAGAGTAATTATTTCTGTTGAGTGCTTTTATAAAGTTTTAAAAAAATATAGAGGGGGAATTAAAACTTCACAAAAAGAAAAGTGAAAGTGAGAAAGATGAGCACCGTGGAAGCGGGAGCATGCCTTGAACTTTGTTCATGCCCATGGAAACTTTGTGAATCTTGAATTACAGAAACTTTTCAACAAAAATAATTATCCCCTGTAAAAATTCCTTGTATTGTAAAATTATTGTGCCAAGATTTGCCTTTCGGATGAGTAGATTGCTTGTTGGTATGTGCGGTGCAAAAACGGAAACTTTGGCTGTAGTGCATGGTTTTACATTTTTTACTGAAACGTCGAAAGTTTCTGAAACTTTGGCACAGTATTGCTATACAAATTGTTTAGTTTTTCCTAATTTTTCAGAATTTTTGGAGTACCATAAGTATGGTAGATGTTCAGATTGCTACAGACTGTCCTGTTTAAGACAGATTCTATTTTTGATGCATTGTTTTGCTTGTTTTGATGAAACTATCGATTTTTTTCGGTGGTATAAGCCATGGAAAAGTTATATTACAGTAGCTAAAATGGAAAAACAAAACATGAATTGGTTTTCAACAGTACTTAGAGTAGTGATTTGCTTTATTATACTAACGGATCTTACCGAGTATTTCTATTGAGTTTTGTGTGGATGAAGTGACCAAAGATCGAGGAGGTCTCAATATGAGGAGAAGGAGGAGAGGCAAGAGCTCAAGCCTGGGGATACCCAAGGCACCCCAAGTAAATATCCAAGGAGACTCAAGCGTCTAAGCTTGGGGATGCCCCGGAAGGCATCCCATCTTTCTTCAACAAGTATTGGTATGTTTTCGTCTTCGTTTCGTTCATGTGATATGTGTGAATCTTGGAGCGTCTTTTGTGTTTAGTTTTCATTATTCTTTTATGCACCATGCTGGTATGAGATAGTCCATGGTTGATTTATAGAAGGCTCACTGCACTTCATTTATATCTTTTGAGTATGGCTTTATAGAATGCTTCTTGTGCTTCACTTATATCATTTGAAGTTTGGATTGCCTGTTTCTCTTCACGTAGAAAAATGTTGTTTGTAGAATGCTCTTTCGCTTCACTCATATTTATTAGAGCATGGTCTTTTATAGAAAGAATTAAACTCTCATGCTTCACTTATATCTATTTGGAGAGTCAAAAGGAATTGGTCATTTGCATGGTTATTCATGAAATCCTACATAAAACTTATGGATCACTGAATATGATATGTTTGATTCCTTGCAATAGTTTTGCGATATAGAGATGATAATATGTGGGAGGTACTAGTAAACGGTTGTGGTTAGTAAGAATATTGCTTTTAAGGTTTGTGATTCCCAAAGCATGCACGTATAGTCTCTCGTTAGGCTATGAAGTTTGAGCATGATTTATTATTGATTGTCTTCCTTATGAGTGGTGGTCGGGGACGAGCGATGGTCTTTTCCTACCAATCTACCCCCCTAGGGGCATGCGTAGTAGCACTTTGCTTCGAGGGCTAATAAACATTTGCAATAAGTATATGAGTTCTTTATGACTAATGTGGGTCCATGGATTATACGCACTCTTATCTTTCCGCAATTTGCTAGCCTCTACGGTACCGTGCATTGCCCTTTCTCACCTCGAGAGTCAGTGCAAACTTCGCAGGTGCATCCAAACCCCGTGATATGATACGCTCTATCACACATAAGCCTTATTATATCTTCCTCATAACAGCCACCATACCTACCTATTATGGCCTTTCCATAGCCATTCCGAGATATATTGTCATGCAACTTCCACTGCCTTCATTTTGATGACTTGAGCATTCATTGTCATATTGCTTTGCATGATCGTAAGATAGCTAGCAATATTTCCATGGCTTCTCCATTTTTGGGTATCGTTGTTATGCTAGATCATTGCACATCCTGGTACACTGCCAGAGGCATTCATATAGAGTCATATTTTGTTATAGGTATCGAGTTATAACTTTTATTTCTTTTGAGTTATAAGTAAAGACACGTGTGATGATCATCATTATTCATTATTAGAGCATGTCCCAGTGAGGAAAGGATGATGGAGACTATGATTCCCCCACAAGTCGGGATGAGACTCCGGACAATGAGAGAAAGAAAGGAAAAGAAAAGAAAAAAAGAAAGAAAGAAAAAGAAAGAAGAAACTAAGAGAGAAGGGACATTGTTACTATCCTTTACCACACTTGTTCTTCAAAGTAGCACCATATTTTTCATACAGAGAGTCTCCTATGTAGTCACTTTCATATACTAGTGGGAATTTTTCATTATAGAACTTGGATTGTATATTCCGATGATGGGCTTCCTCAAATGCCCGAGGTCTTCATGAGCAAGCAAGTTGGATGCACACCCGCTTAGTTTTCATATTGAGCTTTCATATACTTATAGCTCTTAGTGCATCCATTGCATGACAATCCTGACTCCTCGCATTAATATCAATTGATGGGCATCTCCATGCCCGTTGGTTAGCCGCGTTGATGTGAGACTTTCATACTTTTTGTCTTCTCTATATTTACCCTTATCATCATACTCTATTCCACCCATAGTGCTATATCCATGGCTCGCGCTCATGTATTGCGTGAGGGTTGAAAAAGATGAAGCGCGTTAAAAAGTATGAACCAATTGCTCGGCTTGTCATCGGGGTTCTGCATCATAAATACTTTGTGTTAAGAAGACAGAGCTTGACAAGACTATATGATTTTGTAGGGATAGCTTTCTTTAGCGTTGATATTTTGAAAGACATGATTGTTTGTTGGGATGCCTGGGTATTGATGTCTTTATGTCAAATTATAGACTACTAGTCGTCAACCCATGCATTCGCACGGGTTAGCCTAGTGTCGGTGTACAAAAATAGGGGCACGCTTTTGTACCCATTTACCTGTGCACGGGCAGTCGGAGCCGCGCCCATGACCACACCAAGCAGAACAGGGGAGGTGAGCCAAGGTAAGACCGAAGCCCAAGACAATCAAAGCAACGCCAAGGCCAAGACCACGAAGAGCAGAGGGACGAAGCAGGTTCCCCCGGCAAGGGTCCCGGCAAGACCCTTGCCGGGACAGCTCGCCCCGCACCAACAGAGTGAGCCACCCTTGAGCCCACGACCCCCAACGCCGTCATCAACATGGGGCCAGGGCTCGGGAAGGCACCTCTATGGTGGCATGCAGATCTTTGTGAAGACATATTCAAGATCAGATGAGGATTAGAAGACGATGATTCTCGGCAAGATCCCTGCCGAGGAAGGCCACCAGACCCCCGGCAAGGTCCTTGCCAGGGACAACAGCATGCCACGGCAAGACCCTTGCCGGGCCACCCGGCAAGGCCCTCGCCAAGGACGCCAGCGGGGTCACTGCCAAACCCGCGCCGAACAAGCTTCCACCACCGTTCACATGCAGCTCCCAGGCCATCTCATCGAGCGCCTGCGTGGCGGCATGCAGATCTTCGTGAAGGCTCCGCCATCGCGCCACCTCAGCTGCCTGACTGCCTACATGGCACCACGCACCTCACTGGCCAGGGCGCGTGTCAAGGCGAGGAGCAGCGGCGACGGACGGGACGGGCCTCGCCCCCGTCCCCAATAAAGCAAGGGGACACCTAAGCTACGCATTAAATGCGTCTTGTCCTGTAATACGACCGATAAGCTCAGAGCACTGTACGCCTTTCCACCTCCTGTGTGTCACTGTGGCAGCCCCTTTCAACTATAAAAGGAGGCCCATGGCATACTGGAGAAGGATTCGGCTCTTTCGAACCACGCCCTGACCACAGCTAGTTCGAGATCTCAAGAACTCTCGGAAATACACCCACCAAAGCAGGACTAGGGTTTTACGCATCCTCGCGGCCCGAACCTAGGTAAAACGATCCTTGTGCTGTCTACTAGCCCTGCTCTCCTCACAACCCTGCGCCCCGGCAACCGTAGTAGGGATTCTTGTGATCCCATAGGTGTCGTTCCACACCGACATCTTTGGCGCGCCAGGCAGGGGGCGCAATTGTGAGAATCTGGCCTAGTAGTTAGCCTAGCAGTTCTTCATCGCTTTCGGTTTCTGAGAAGAAGGCGGCTGGAGGAACGACGCCGGCTCGGCAACAAAAAAGCTAAGTCATTCAAAGCCTTGGGTTATTTCCTTTTACACTTGAGGTTATCGTCCTCGGAGATCTTGCCTATGTATGGGAAACCTGCACGCAAAGGGGCCCCCAGCAATTGGCAACGCCTTTGTTCTATTTTGAGTCCACTCACCTGCTCAAAGCTGCCGCGTCGAGAGTGGCGGGTGAGGGAGTCCTGGATTAGGGGGTCCTCGGACAGCCGGACTATATACTTCTGCCGGATTGTTGGACTATGAAGATACAAGACTCAAGACTTCGACCCGTGTCCGGAGGGGACTCTCCTTGGCGTGGAAGGCAAGCTTGGCAATACGGATATGAAGATCTTCTCCCTTGTAACCGACTCTGTGTAACCCTAGCCCCCTCCGGTGTCTATATAAACCGGAGGGTTTAGTCCGTAGGACAACAACAATCATACCATAGGCTAGCTTCTAGGGTTTAGCCTCTACGATCTCGTGGTAGATCAACTCTTGTAATACTCATATCATCAAGATCAATCAAGCAGGAAGTAGGGTATTACCTCCATCGAGAGGGCCCGAACCTGGGTAAACATTGTGTCCCCCGCCTCCTGTTACCATCCGCCTTAGACGCATAGTTCGGGACCCCCTACCCGAGATCCGCCGGTTTTGACACCGACATTGGTGCTTTCATTGAGAGTTCCACTGTGCCGTCATTATAAGGAAGGATGGCTCGTCTCGTTGTCAGGGACAACATCACCTCTGGGGGAGCCCTGGCTGTAGGCCAAACTCTCCGACTAGGCGGCTTCGTCATGACCGCTCGTTCGGCCATTGCGCCGACGATGACTTCTCGGGTCATCGAAAACAGCCTCCACATCGGCTCGGAACTTACCGAGCGGATGAATCCAATGGAGCTCTCCTCTTTGAACGAGCTCTTGGATCGCATCGCCGCTTTGGGAGTCACTAGGACTATGATCAAATTGGGCTTAAACCCGACCAAAGGGAGATTAACACTCCGCCGGTCACCCATCAGATAGCGGTGGTGGAGGAGCAATGCGGCGATTCTTCCACTATCTTGAGGACAAACTATGTACGGATTCCCGAGCTCTCCGAGCCGGATACCCGTCTACGGGAGGACATCGCCCAAACCCTGAACCTAGAATCAGGCAGTGGGCCAGACCCACTGGGCAACATCCCTGAGCCCAAACTTCCAAGATCGGAAACTCCTCCGCCCCTGGGCCTCAGATCGGGTCAAGGTCCGGACTTAAATCCACCCACCCACCCAGATATAAACGATCTTCCACACATTAGGCAAGAGCCCCAGGAGACAGTACATCACTATTGGGCCAGATTCCTCCTTGTAATGAACAAGGTCAAGGACTGTCGCGAGGAAGACGCAATTTCATTCTTTTGCAATAATTGCACGGACAAGGGAATACTCAACGCCATAAGTCGCCGTGACATAGCACACTTCGCTGACTTGGCGGCCATAGTACGGAAGTACTGCGCGATGGAAAGCGCCTGGAAAACCCAAATAAAATTTTGGGATAATTCGGCTCTGACAAAACCCCCAGTCCGAACTAAAAGGGTGCACTCTCATAAGTCACCCGACTCAATTCCAAAGAAGCAAAAGCCCACTACAGGGCGTGGAACCGTATTGGAGGGATGGCTTAATGGGCCATGCAAAATTCACAGTACAGCGGATACCATACCAACACACAGCCTTAGAGCATGTTGGGTACTCCGGCAGGTGGCTAAGAGCGGTGAGGATCTCCTCATTAAAAATACAGCAGAGCACCACCCCGTGGATAACAACAATACAGTATTGACAGTCTTCGAGACCTTCGCCTCAAATAATAGGCGTAAGTGAGCACTCCGCAGCCTTGCCGAAGTCTGCCACGTGGCAGCAATAAATCCATGGAGCGACACGGCTATCACCTTCAATGCCAGTGATGAACCTAAATTCCGAACAGGCCGAGCACCAGCTGCCTTGGTCCTTAGTCCAATTGTGGACGGCTTTCGGCTTACTAAAGTGCTCATGGACGACAGCAGCGGATTAAACCTCATTTATGAGGAGACTCTTCAAAAAATGGAAATAGACAGAAACCGCATTGAGCAAAGCAGCACGACCTTCAGAGGAATCATCCCTAGTCGGGAGGCATGATGCGCTGGGAAAATCACACTAGATGTGGTATTCAGCACGCCGGAGAATTATAGGTCCGAAGAAATTACATTCCAAGTGGCCCCGTTCAGTAGCGGATACCACACCCTTCTAGGGCGGGAGGCATTCACGATCTTCCAAGCCATACCCCATTACGGGTACATGAAGCTCAAAATGCCCGAGCCCAATGGAATCATCACTCTAGCTAGTGATCCGGACATAGCACTCCGCGCCGAAAACAAAATAGCCGCACTGGCCCTCGAGGCATTATCCGAAGCCCTCGCGGCCGAGGAATTAACTGCGCTGCGCTCCACAGTGGACAGGGACGACGTGATACTTGACAAAAGATCCAAGTCCACCTCTTTTAAACCAGCGGATGAAATAGTCAAATTCCAAGTCCACCCAACGGACCCTACAAAAACAGCATCCATCAGGGCACAGTTAAACCCCGCTGTAGACGCCGCACTACGGAAGTTCCTGCGCGAGAATTGGGACATATTCGCCTGGCATCCTTCAGACATGCCAGGAATCGCACGCAGGCTGGCTGAGCATAGCCTTAACATTCTAAAGGGATTCAAGCCAGTCAAGCAGACTCTTCGGCGTTTCTCTGAACCTAAGCGACAAGCCATGGGAGAGGAGCTAGCCAAGTTACTGGAGGCCAGATTCATTAGAGAAATAAAACATCCGGACTGGCTAGCAAACCTGGTGATGGTACCAAAGAAGGACAAATCCTGGCGCCTATGCGTCGACTTCAAGGACCTTAATAAGGCTTGCCCAAAGGATCCCTTCCCCCCCCCTCGCATCGATCAAATTATCGACGCTACCAGAGGACACGACTCATTGTGCTTCCTCGACGCATACTCCGGTTACCACCAAATTAAGATGGCAGAGTCCGATCAAGCCGCAACGGCATTTATCACTCCATACGGCCCCTTCTGTTTAAACACAATGCCCTTCGGGCTCAAAAACGCCGGTGCAATGTATCAACGCATGATTCAGACATGTCTGGAAAAACAGATCGGCAAAACAGTGGAGGCATACGTAGACGATGTGGTCGTTCAAACCAGACACGTCCAATCCTTAATAGATGACTTGAGGCTCACGTTCGACAATCTCTGAACATACGACATCAAGCTCAATCCGGAAAAATGCATTTTCGGCGTGCCCACCGGAAAGCTCCTGGGCTTCATCGTCTCCAGTAGAGGAATTGAAGCAAATCCGGCTAATATCCGAGCTGTGTCACAGTTGGCTATCCCAACTGACCTCAAGCAAATCTAGAAGTTAACTGGATGCATGGCGGCCTTAAGCCGCTTTATCTCCCGATTAGGAGAAAAGGCACTACCCCTTTATCGCCTTCTTCGGCGCACCGAACACTTCGAGTGGACGGACATGGCCACGGCCGGATTGGAAGAAATAAAAGCCATCCTTGCCACCAACCCAATCTTGGCCGCGCCAAATGTCGGCGAACCAATGCTGTTATATATAGCGGCAACTCACCAAGTTGTAAGGACAGTGCTCGTCGTCGAACGAGAGACGGATGGACATAAATTCCCACTTCAAAAGCCGGTATATTATGTATCCACTGTCCTTACTCCATACAAATCATGGTACCCACATTATCAAAAGATAGCATACGCGGTATTTATGGCATCCCAGAAATTACGACACTACTTTCAAGAGTGTTCAATTACGGTGGCCTCGGAAGTACCACTCAACGACATAATAAACAACCGCGATGCCACGGGCCGGATTGCCAAATGGGCTATCGAGCTCCTCCCGTTCGACATAACATATAGACCACGGCGAGCCATTAAGTCGCAAGTACTGGCCCATTTTGTCGCCGAGTGGACAGAAGTCAAACTCCCTAAAGAATACGGCGCGTACTCCAATTGGATCATGCAGTTCGACGGCTCTAAAATGCTGGCTGGTCTGGGGGCTGGCGTCGTCCTGATGTCCCCCACCGAAGATACAGTCCAATACGTACTCCAAATATTATACACAGACTCCAACAATGCAGCCGAATACGAGGCCCTGTTACATGGTCTCCGGATGGCAGTTTCCATGGGCATTCAACGCCTGGAGGTGCGTGGAGACTCGAACCTCGCAATATCTCAAATAAATGGAGACTTCGATGCCAAGGATCCGAAAATGGCGGCTTATCGCAACGCCGTCCTCAAAATGTCAGCTCGGTTCGAGGGGCTTGAATTCCACCATGTGGCTCGGGAAAACAATCAGGCGGCGGATATCATCGCCCGTATCGGCGCTAAGCGCGACCCTGTCCCACCTAACATCTTCTCGGAAAGGCTGTTTAAGCCATCCGTGGTATGGGAAGGGGACACCGGTAACAATAGTCCGGACCCGGCCACAACACCAGATACCGAACACTCTGACACAATCGGAGGCTCTGCCACCGAAATAACACCTTCAGCCCACGTGATAATGGCCGTCATCGCCCCGTGGACAGAACCATTCCTGGCCTACCTAACTAGGCAGGAACTACCCGAGGACCAAAATGAGGCATGCTGCATAGTGCGGCGGTCTAAAGCCTACAAGGTCCACGAAGGAGAGCTTTATAAGAAAAGCACTACCGGAGTCCTTCAAAGGTGCATCTCCGAAGAGGAAGGGCGGAAGCTTTTGGCAGAAATCCATGCTGGAATCGGCGGCCACCACGCCGCAGCCCAGGCCCTTGTAAGCAAGGCCTTCCGTACAGGTTTCTATTGGTCGACGGCCCGAGCAGACGCACAGGACCTTGTTCAATGTTGCGTCGGTTGCCAGCTTTTTGCAAACCAAAGCCATATGCCGCCTACCGCTCTCCAAACAATCCCCATTACTTGGCCCTTTGCGGTCTGGGGGCTTGATATGGTCGGACCCCTGAAAGGGGGAACCCATAAGAACAAATACCTATTAGTCATGGTGGACAAATTCACCAAATGGATAGAAGCCAAACCAGTCAAAACGGCTGAATCTGGACCGGTGATAGACTTCATATCTGGGGTTGTACACCGTTATGACATCCCCCACAGCATCATCACCGACAACGGCTCGAACTTTACAGCCGACGAGGTAAAACTTTGGTGCAGCAACATGGGCATCAAGCTCGATTATGCTTCTGTCTATCACCCGCAAACTAACGGTCAAGTCGAGCGAGCAAATGGTCTTATCATGAGTGGCATTAAACCCAGATTAGTGCGGTCCTTAAAGGAATCAAACACGCACTGGGTAGAGGAGCTCGACTCCGTACTATGGGGGCTGCGGACAACGCCGAATCGCACTACCGGATACACACCGTTTTTTATGGTGTACGACGCAGAGGCGGTACTGCCCTGCGACATAATTCATGATTCACCTCGAGTGCGCATGTATGAAGAAAAAGAGGCCCAGCTCGATCGGCAGGACAGTTTGGACGCCCTGGAGGAGGAGCGTGATGTGGCAAAAGCCCGTTCCGCATTCTATCAGCAACATGCTCGAAGGTATCAAAGCAGAGAAGTATGGGCCAAAGCTTATAACGTTTGCGAACTCGTTCTACGCCTACTGGAGAAGAAAAAGAACAAGCTCAAGCCCAAATGGGAAGGTCCCTTCATTATTGACCAGGTTCTGACCGGTGGAGCGTACCGTCTGCGGGATGCATCGGATAATCGACTCGAGCCAAACCCATGGAACGCAGCCAGACTCCGAAGGTTCTACGCCTAGTGCCGGACTCTATGTTCGTCTCCTTACCTCCGTCAATTTTTTACATATCTGTTATCTGTCTTTTCTCTCTTTCTCTCTTCTTTTTTCCTTTTCTTCCAGGCCTTAAAAGGCTAAATTGTATCTTGACTACACAATCTTGACGCGCTAACCGCGCTCATTATACCTGGGGGCTTCTTATCAGAAGCTTAATATAACTATTTTCCGGGCTTTATGCCCCACACATGTGTTATTCTTCCACATGTACCTTTTTCGCCATTATATGCATCGATATTACTTAAGTTTTGGCCAAGCTGGGTTGCCTTGCTCTTGTGTTTATGCCCTACGTTCCCGTTAATTCGGCTAGGGCATAAGGGGAGCACCTCTGCGATTGTTACTGTCGGGTCAGCCGGATGTGTACATCAGACTGGGTGGAGCCGAAGCTAGCGTTCTTAAGGGAATACTCGGTCGGTGAACAAAAGATGACTTTTATTTATTTTAATACATGCCCCCAGATGTTTATAGCCTGCATCTCTTTTCGCAGTTCGGACATGCACATTAGGGCATGCGTACCCAGGGAAAGGAACCCTTAACGGAACTATTCTCCCTGGAAGATGTTTCTTACTATCCATGTAATATAACATAGCTAGTTGGGTACTTGTCTGTTCAAGCACTTATGACCCCTACGCCTGGTTTCCACGCGTACCCCGGTTTTTACATAACTGAGCGGGTATTCGGATACACTCCGGACTATCGGGTCCAGAGGTCGAAGCGAAAAGGTCCGCCATGACAAATGATTTACAATTCGGCTAGGGACAATATATGTCACTTGAAGTACACAGTCACTTAGACTGACTAAATTCTTCTTCTGTACCATCCAACAGGCTGTCTAGCCTACAATCCTGTTGGGAATACTTTGCGGCTAATTCTACTTGGTCATACACCAAACTGACGGGGATCTCTTTCTCATCGGGCCCCACAGGTCCGACCTTGGCCATGTGGTTTAGGTCAGCTTTGGTATATCGCGTCTTCACCATGGCCCAGGCTTCCCTTGCACCTTGTCGGCAGGCTGATATCTTCCATAATCGGAAGCGCCGCCGCGCTCCCTTGAGCTTCTCTATAAGCTCCCCCATGCCTCCTGGCGGGGAGGCGGATGGCCAAAAGGCTTGGGCAATACCCTGCATCACCTGACGAACTTGTTCGCGCAGTTGTGAGAGCTCTGGTAGAAGATCACCCGCAGACCTGGGCATCTCCTCCGCGGGACGACCCGTCAGCATACCTGCAGACATAACTCTGTTAGCCGGCTTCTTCGCCGAACTCTTTCAAAAGTTCATTCAAGCACTTACTGAAAATGCCGCCGAAGCCGCTTATTCTCCTTCACGGAGTCCGCAAGCTGGGCTCGAACATCTTTCAGTTCCACGCCCAGCTGGATATTGGCGTCTTGGAGATCATTTTTCTCCTGCCTAACTCGCGTAAGCACGCGCTCGCCAGCATTTAGTTGTCGATTAGCACGTTGTGCATCCCCCGGCACGGCCTCCGGATTCACTCCGGAGTCATCTGCAACATCTATTCTTAGATTTGCATGCATACCGCCTACTATCTGGTACCTGTCATTCTTTGCAATGGAAACAAGTGTTACCAGAGGGGGCCTTCTTGGACTCCTTCAACGCGGTAACTGCGGCCCGTAGCTGGGCTTTGCACTCTTCCAGCTCTTGAGACAATTGGGTATTCATCTCTGTAAGAACCTGCACAAATAATGATCCTTAAATCAGTTGTGTCAACTGTTTCAAGTCTCAGGGGCTACTGATATATATAATCATCAGATTTTCTTACCCGTATATCCTTTACATACTGGTCCGTGGCTTTGGCAAGACCATTTTGGGCGGCACGGATGTACGCGTCTCCTGAGTTGAAGGCATCAAACGCCTCTTGGGAGAAACAAGCGTCGCGAAGTACGGCCCGGCGACGCCTGTGATTCATGGCGCTCTCCACTTCGGAATTTGTAGCGGATAATCTATCCGCATCCTCTGTAGGAGGAGCATCCGGCGTTCACCCCGTGTTAGCTTCCGCCTCTATGTCCGGCCCTGGAGCCCGACTGGTGGAGGCGTGATCGGCAACCTCTTCAGACATAGTCCGGCGAGCGTTTTTCCTACTAGGAAATGTGGACGTTACTATATTTTAAAAGACGACAACCATGGAGCGAGGTTCTGTATCATACCTCTGCGACGGCGTCTCAGCCCTGACCGCCTTCCTTTTTAGCCTACCCGGCTTCAGTGCCCCTTGTTGGCGAGTCACTGCAGGTTCGGCATGGCGTCCCGAGGGCCTTCCCTGTAAGACACCATATGTGTACGGTAGGTGAAGTGCAAAAAAGGGGATCCTTCTCGGAAGTTGGGACTCCGGTTTTACTTACATGCGATGCAGGGAGTAGCCCAGGATTGTCGGCTATGATGGCCACCATGGCATCATCGAAGCTCAATCGATAGAATGTCCTGTCGATCAGCTCCACAAATATGTCCGGATCCTCTTCGAGTCCGGGATCGGGGGCCCGGTCAGGGTTCTCCGGTTGTGGAGGCGGGCTGTTGACCTCCCTTACAGCTTTTCGCAGTTCCTGCCATGAAACGGCAAGGTAAGTACTTATGATGAAGAATGCAGGAAGGTTGGGAGTAAAAAGTGACAGCTCACCCAGCTTGGAGGGTTGTACATGGAGAATCCATCCCGTGGCTTAATGCGGATGAACTCCTCTTCCTCTCCCTTGTACAAATCGGACAGAATTTTTGCTAGAGCAGCAACTGAGTCCGGTCCCTTACGCCCGCAGCGGGTGGCATCATCTTCCCCATTAAAAGTGCCACATGGGGTGCCCTCGATATTGAAGTGGCTGTACCCCCCGCATTATACATATTGACATAACCTCGATTATTGTCAGTCCTGATTCAGCCAGCATTTTTATCCGGCCCATCAGGTAAAGGACTTCTCCGTTATCTTCCTCCTGAGGGCTCCGAGGGCACCAGCTGCAGCGTTTCTTCAGGGGAGCGTTGTCGAACTCAGGGAGGCCCATCAATAGGGTCCGGAAGGGAAACGTCCTCCATATAAAACCACTCCGAAGGCCAGTCCTCGGATGTCTTCTTCGGAGTACCGGACAGGTATCCGGTCCCGGCGATGCGCCATATTTCGGCTCCGCACACTTGGTACAGTGACCCCTCCTGTGTACGGGGTCCGAGGCAGAATAGCCTCTTCCATAGCTCAAAATGAGCTTCGCAGCCCAAAAACAGCTCGCAAAGGGCGACATAGCCAGCAATGTGTAATATGGAGGAGGGAGTGAAATTATGCAGCTGGAGGCCATAGAACTCCAGGAGCCCGCGGAGGAACGTATGAATTGGAAATCCAAGCCCTCTTAATAAGTAAGGAACGAGGCATACCCGCTCCCCCATGGATGGGCTGGGAAAGATCTCTGCTTGCTCCCCGCCGTTATAGGTGGCGAGCCCGGCTCGAACGGGGACCATATACGCTGGAGGGAGAAATCCCTGGGTCTGCAACTCTACTAATTGGCTATGGGGGACGGAACACTTCTTCCAATTGCCGGGATTAGGGCTACGGGAGCGAGAGGAGGAGCTGTGACGACCGGCCATGTTGGAATGGATTTTTTCTGGGCGTGCTCCGATGGATACTCGTTGTGGGAGGATGGTGTGATCTGGATTTGAGAATCCCCGTCTCTTTAATAGACGATTTACTCACATGGCTAGGGTGACAATTGTAAAAATGCCCCGACTTCTCACATTCGCTCGACGCGTGGAGAATATTCATTATTAGGCGCGGAAGCCAAGGAGTACAACATTTATGGGAAGCCGGACACTACTCAAACAAGTGTTCAGAATTTGGAGAAGAACCCGCCTTGCAATGCCGAAGACAATCTGCGCGCCGGACTCATCGTCATTGAAGCCTGGTTCAGGGGCTACTGAGGGAGTCCTGGATTAGGGGGCCTCGGACAGCCGGACTATATACTTCTGCTGGAGTGTTGGACTATGAAGATACAAGACTCAAGACTTCGACCCGTGTCCGGATGGGACTCTCCTTGGCGTTGAAGGCAAGCTTGGCAATATAGATATGAAGATCTCCTCCCTTCTAACCGACTCTGTGTAACCCTAGCCCCCTCCGGTGTCTATATAAACCGAAGGGTTTAGTCCGTAGGACAACAACAATCATACCATAGGCTAGCTTCTAGGGTTTAGCCTCTACGATCTCGTGGTAGATCAATTCTTGTAATACTCATATCATCAAGATCAATCAAGCAGGAAGTAGGGTATTACCTCCATCGAGAGGGTCCGAACCTGGGTAAACATTGTGTCCCCCGCCTCCTGTTACCATCCGCCTTAGATGCACAGTTCGGGACCCCCTACCCGAGATCCGCCGGTTTTGACACCAACAGCGGGGTAGCCTTCCGCACCTGGCAACGCTCCTGACCTTGACTCGAATCAAACTCGACAGTTCGGGCGGCTGCGCTAAGGGCGGTAAGGTGGTTTGCCCGGCAGCAAGCTCACCCGGCAGGCCAATGGGGATCCGTCCCCAAGACGCCGCCCTGGGTTTACACGCCGGCAAAGCCTACCCAGTTACGTAGGGCGGACATACAAGGAAAAATTGAACAGGAAAATAACATGCATGATACCAAAAGTGCTGCAGAGTTATATTACATCAAATTGTTGCTGCGGTTCTAACTAGAGATAGCAATTGTCTTGGTTGTGAACCTGCAGCGGCGATAAAGAATGGGATGCCTAATCCCGGCGCTGGCCCTCCACCCTCTTAATTCCGCCGACTCGGCTGATGATGGGCTCGATGCGCTCCCTGAGCGGCGCAAGTTCGGTACCCTCCGGCAAGCTCTCCAGTGCGGCGTCGAAGTCGAGGTCGGGGTACCAGTGCACCACCTTGGTGAGATCCTTGGTCATGGCTCCCTGGCAAAACCTCCGGGACTCGTCGGCCAGTGAGGTCGCCCGGTTGACGTGGAGCCGCTCCAGAGCGCCGACGACCTTTTCGAAGAACATGGTCAGGCTGCAATTGGCGCTCACGCTCCGCTCCGGGACGTACCTCACATCCGGCATCCCCTTGATGGCCAGCTGCGCGGCGGCCTAGTTGGCGACGGTGGCGAGGCGATCGAGCCAACGGTTCTCGCCCGCCACGTGATCCGCGAAGTTGAGGCCCTCGTTCTCCCGCAACTGCTTCTCGGCCTCCAGCTCCTTGGCCAGGGTCCCCTCTTGGGTCTTGGCCTCCTCCAGTGCCTTCTCGAGACCCTCCAGCTTCAGCTTGAGGTCCTTGATGGAGTTGTTGGCCTCGGAGAGCTCCCCAGCCTTGCTGGCGACCGCGCCCTGCGCCTCTGTCAGGGCACTGTTGAGCGTGTCCTTCTCCTGGGACAGCTTCAGGGCCTGCTCCTTCAGCCCGTCGCGCTCCGCCTCCAGCTCCTCCACCTTGTCGGCGTAGACCTGGGCTTGGGCATTGAGTGCCACTTTGTGCCTCTGCTCCAGCTCACTGGTCCGCTGCAAGACAAGCTTCTCCACCTCTACTTCCTTGTCGCGAAGCATGGCGGCAAGCTTTCCCTCGCGCGCAGTGAGGTCCTCCTCCTGGGAGTTCAGCGCGGCCTCGTGCTGGGTCCGGGCAGCTTCGGCGGCCGCGGCCAAGTTCCTCGCCGTCTCTTGAGCTTTCTCGACATCGGCGAGCTTCATGGTGAGCTCCACGTCGCACTTGGCCAGCTCGCCCTGAGCGGCCTTGAGCTCCTTGTGGGCCTTGCGGAACCAGTCTTGCGTCTCAGCAATGCACTCCTGGAGGTCCGCCTCCGCCTTCTCCACCACCGCCGTCCCGGACTTGGCTTTGTCCAGACGGGCGCGGTGGAGCGCCTGGAGCTTCCGGAAGCTGGCGCCCATGGCGTGGAGGAGCCGCTCTTCCTGCGAACCATCGCCGCCAACGATCGGCACGTCGACGACTTCGAGCCCGGCAGCGGCAAGCACTTCATCGTCGAACACGTCCCCCTCCACGGGTGTCCTGGTGCTCGACGCGCCTGGAAGGTGGACGAACAAGTTGTCGCTCACCCTCAGGTACTTGCCGGAGCCGGAAGCAGCAGAAGAGGAAGGCTTGTCGCCAGCCACCTCCTCCTCTTCCTCCTCGGTGGCAGTCCCGCTGGCCCCTTCGGCAGGCCCCTTGCCGGCCTCCCAGGCAGGCCCCTTGCCGGCCTCCTCGGCAGTGCCCCTGGCGGCCTCCTCAGTGGCGATCTTCTCGGCATCCGCCTTGGCAGCCTTGGCGACGCCCTCGATGACGGCGTCCACGTCCTCTAGGTTCATCGAGGAGGAATCTGGACGCCGAAAAAGGGGGTGAGGCAAGGCCAGGACCAAGGGCCAGAAGGAAAAAGAAGCAGGGATGAACGGCGAACGATTTACCTGTGCCAATACCCGGCTGGGAAGCGGAAGTTCCCTCCCCGCCAACATTCGGCGTCGAGGCAAAGCCTCCGGCGCCCAAGTCCTGCTCCTCCTCCTCCATGTGCGTGGGCCCGGTGCCTGGCGCCCTCGCCGGGGATGCCCTGTCGGTGTCAAAACCAGCGGATCTCGGGTAGGGGGTCCCAAACTGTGTGTCTAAGGCGGATGGTAACAGGAGGCGGGGGACACGATGTTTACCCAGGTTCGGGCCCTCTCGATGGAGGTAATACCCTACTTCCTGCTTGATTGATCTTGATGATATGAGTATTACAAGAGTTGATCTACCACGAGATCGTAGAGGCTAAAACTCTAGAAGCTAGCCTATGGTATGATTGTTGTTGTCCTACGGACTAAACCCTCCGGTTTATATAGACACCGGAGGGGGCTAGGGTTACACAGCGTCGGTTACAAGGGAGGAGATCTACATATCCGTATCGCCAAGCTTGCCTTCCACGCCAAGGAGAGTCCCATCTGGACACGGGACCAAGTCTTCAATCTTGTATCTTCATAGTCCAACAGTCCGGCTAAAGTATATAGTCCGGCCGTCCGAGGACCCCCTAATCCAGGACTCCCTCAGTAGCCCCTGAACCAGGCTTCAATGACGATTAGTCCGGCACGCAGATTTGTCTTCGGCATTGCAAGGCGGGTTCTTCCTCCGAATACTCCATAGAAGATCTTGAACACAAGGATAGTGTCCGGCTCTGCAAAACAAGTTCCACATACCACCGTAGAGAGAATAATATTTCCACAAATCTAATCTGCTGACACGTTTGGCCGCATGACATCATACCACGGCCCGATCATTATTTGAACCGTTTTCTCAACCAGCTACTGCACGTATTGCGAGGTGGTTTTCTTGGCACGTCTTGCCGAAGCAGAGATCGTGTCCCCTTATCACGGGATTCTCATCAATACGGATGTGGGTAACCCAACCGCGCCATCAATTACGGCGCTTGGGGAATAAGCGAGTTTTACTAGGCAGGTGGGGAGGCGTATAGTTTCCTCCGCCCCTATAAAGGGACAAGGATTCCTCTTTTTACCCACGCCTTCTTCCTCCTTGCTCATCCATTCTTGCGCACTCGAGCTCCAGCACCCAAGTTCGCATTTTTTCCCTCAAACCACTCCAAGCATGTCCGGAGCGGGAGGCAAGTGGATGGTCTCCTCCGTCACGGATGAGAACATCACAAAGCTACGGGGAGTCAGATATCTGGCCGCGGACATCGCACACTGGTTGCCAGATGCAGGGCAGATCATCCCTACGCCCGAACCCCATGAGAGGGTGGTTTTCCTTACCCACTTTATCCGCGGACTGGGATTTCCCCTCCACCCGTTTGTCTGCGGGCTCATGTTCTACTACGGGCTGGATTTTCATGATCTGGCCCCCAATTTCATCCTCAATATCTCGGCGTTTATCGTCGTGTGCGAGGCCTTCCTCCGCAACAGGCCCCACTTCGGCCTGTGGCTGAAGACCTTCAATGTTAAACCGAAAGTAGTGGTCGGCCAGCAAGCGGAGTGCGGAGGCGCCATGGTGGGAAAATGCCTAATGTCACCTGGCTCGAAGGCTCCTATGTGGAGACCATAAAGGGGTGGCAATCGGGGTGGTTCTACATCACCGAGCCATGCGACACCAACTGAATGGCGGCCCCCGAATTCCGATCCGGAATCCCCACGCGGCTCACCTCCTGGAAAGAGAAGGGCATGTCCTGGGGTTCATCAGTGGAGCTTACCGGACTCCAGAAATGCATCAGAAACATGATGAGCAAGAAAATCAAGCTCGTCAACGTGGTCCAGGTCATGCTCTTCCGCCGGATCCTCCCGTGTCAACGACGGGCATTCAATTTGTGGGGGTTCGACCCGGCCGAGCACTTGATGCTGCGAGAGCTCTTTGACATGACACACAAGGACGTCTGGAAGGTGTTGTTCAAGGGCGCCGAGGTACCTCCTCCCCTTACCGAGGACCGCGGACTCAGCGCAAAGCGCCATGCCAATCTGGTAAGTTTTTTATATCTCACAGGATGTCTATTTTCCCCAGTTTAATGATGTGCGGGATCTAAGCCTCCGTGCCATTTATACAGGACTGGGTAGAGACAGCGGAGCAGATCGATTTCCCAGCCCCCCTGCCTGAAGATCCTGCAGATGCTCTCCTAAGGGAGATGCTGGTTCCGGCGCCTTACGAGGTGCCGGTGAAGAAAGCCAAGAAGAAGGCCACGGGGACCCGAAAGGGTCTCTGGCGCAAGGTTATATCGGACTCATCGTCTGAAAACTCCGAGGCGCACTCCTCCCTCGAAAACGAGGAGGAGGAAGAGGAAAGTTCTCCCCCCCATACGGGGGAGACAAGAAAAGGAAGGCCGCCCCAACCGGGGAGGCCGAAGGGTCCAAGAAGGGAAGGACCCTCCTTCCGGACTGCTCCACGACGGCCGCCTATAGCGACGACGAGTGGTTGCCTAGGGACAAGCCCCTGGCAAAGTCGTAAGTATCCAGATACCATAGCAATTCATGGTATATTTTATTGCACTGCTTCTCATCACGCCGAACATGATTATGCAGTCCGTCCCGAGCCCATATCGACGTATCCTCGTCGGATGGTTCTTTGGATCCATCGGATATGAACAGCGATTCACTTCCGACCGCCTCCACCCATCGCCCTACGGACAACATCGAGGTGTTGTTTCAGAGGGCACCGAGCCGAGGGGAGGTAGTCCTGGAGGCGCCTCGAGGCGACATTCCGGACCCTGGGCGCAAAGGGAGCAAGACTCCCATGGGCTTTGAATTCGGCCTCCAGCCGAACACTGCGCCGGAACCTCCAGTGGTTCCGGACTCTGTCAGGCGACCCCCCGTTAAGAGGGGCAAGCCGCCCGTGCCGGTGGCCTCTGTCCATCCAGAGGCACCGGACAACTTGCTGGAAGCGCTTCGCGGCGCTTCCATCAATGAAGAGCACCGCACTATCATGAGTGCGGTGATCGAGAAGGTTTGGTCCGCCAAAAGCGGACTAACTGAAGCTTGTGCCAGCCTCCTAATAGGCTTTCAGGTAAGTAATCAAATTATAGGAAAATATTACCGCATAGACAGTCGCCCCTGATGCTCTGTTTAGCGTTCGCGAAGAAAGGCCGAATAGAGGATCAAATAATGACTCAGGAGTCTAATCAGAATATATCTATGTGCATATGCAGGCTTCACTACTGGCCGCTGCCGCACGTACTGCGGAGGTCGCTGCACTAAAGCAGGACCTTGAGCGGTCCAAGGAAGAGCTTGGCCTTACCAAGAGGCAACTCGAAGAGAACAAAGGTAAGCGATACCCTGTCTATATGTTAAAAAGAAATTTGGTTGTAAAATAATAGGATCATCATGAATTTGCCAGGGGCCACGACCGAAGTGGTGACCCTGAAGAAGGCGTTGTCCGAGGCTGAAGACAAAGCAGTCAAGGAGTGCATCGAGCGAGAAAAGCAAGAAGCCCGGGTAGGCGAGGTGCAGCAAGAGCTCCAGGCTCTCGCCAAAAAACACGAGTCCTTGGGCTTGATTCTAAGACGCGAGAGTCCGAGCTTGCGAAGGCCCTCGAAAGCGCACAAAACGCCAAGGCTGAAGCCCACAAGGCCCTCGAGGAGATTGAGGCGGTTAAGAAGATAGCAGCGGGTAAGGCATTCATTATGCAAAGCAAGCATGTGAAGGAAACTTTCCTTTTACTTACCCGAGTTCGGAGCTCTCCAGGAGCGTTCGCAGATCTTCCCCGCCGTGTGTTGGATGCCGCGGGGTTTTACCGGGCCGAGGAGGGGAGCTCGACGGAGAAGTTGTTCTGGTCTTAGTATACTGGGACCGAACACTCAATGCCCTTGAGCGACCAGCTGAAGCAACTGGTCGAGCTCCACAAGGCGGCCGAACAGGCCATGAAGGGTCTTATAGCCCGGATATGGCCTGGTGATCCCTTGCCTGATAGCTACTTTGGTCTGGTGAGGCGGCTTGTGAATGCCTGCCCATGGCTTGAATTCATAAAGCGGTCCGTCTGCATCGAGGGTGCGCGCAGGGCTTTTGCCCGGGCGAAGGTGCACTGGGCGAAGCTGGACGCCGTAAAGCCGGTGAAGGAGGGGCCGCCAGAAGGCAAGGAGCATCACCACCCCGAAATGTATTATGACAGTGTCCTGAAGGGTTCCCGCCTTGTGGCGGAGGAATGTGCTAAAGATGTAATATTTGAATGAACGTACTCATGTGATCCTGTAATGTGAAACGAGTTCATTTGCGCTATGCAACGCTTGTTAATTTAAAATATTACCTTCTGTGCGGCCGTTTATGAAATCTGAGGGTTGGCCAGTCGTCAGCTTCTGCCCCCATGTAACTAGTACTGGGTTGTTCGGGATAAACCTGAACACTCTTTATCCCAATTTAGGGTCCTTCGAAGGAGGTGTTCAGCACAGCGAAGCAGGCAATCGGACTATAAAGCTTCATCACCCTCACTTAGCCACAGAAGTCTACAAGTTTAAATTTTGGCGAAGCCCCTAGTATTCGGAAGGCCGAATTTGGGGCGCTATATACGCCTAAGTCGGGCAAGGCCGACTCCTCGCCCGAAGCAGAAAAAGTCTTTAAGGACTTGAGACCTCTCGAACAGCGACCAGCTCTCGCCTCATCATGACAGTCAGTTTTCGGCTTTCTCTACTGAGGTGCTCGTCCGGAAGAACCGGGACACAATCGCAGTAGTTCTCCCAGCGCTACCTTAGCCGATTTTGCGGAACGTAAGGTACCAAAACATGGGAGCCGGGCAAACCCAACTATTGACCCAAGACATGATTCGGAGCTGATGCATATAATGCTATAAGTCCGGGGTGCCGCACTGTCGAAAGTGTTCGGACTTCTCACGCCGTATTATGGGGTATACTGAAGCCCCTGGCGTACTAGTCGTACTAGAATGTACGGGTGCAATCTGTCATAATTAAGCAGACAAGAGAAAGAAAAAAGGAAGGGGTAATGCAATAAACGCTACACATTGTTATTAAATAGTACGTCAAAGCGTACGAATACAAGTAGTGCAATAAGTAGAAAATAGGACTATTTGACATGTCCTATCCAGGGGCAAGCTGCGTATGGGTATTTAAAACAGGTATTTCGATCGTTATTAGAAACCACCTGGGGATTCCCTTGTACGTCTTAGCTTCTTGCCTGCTTTGTATTTCCTTCCCGTAATGCGTCCAGCAATCAGACTGCCGAAAAGGGCTTCCAGAGAGTAAGGTCCTGAAAGAGAGAAAATTATATAGGTATACAACCCCTGGGGCGGTTGAGCCGCATTGTGGGACGTGTCCTGGCCGTGCCTCCGCCTATGCCCATGGTATTTGTAGTGCGTAATTATGTACGCGCAGCGTAAATTTCATCGCTTGATTGGGACTAGGACAGAGGCCGAATTGCTAGGCAAGCTCTCAACGTGCTAGGCGATCCTGTTGCAGGTTACTCCGGACTCGCTTGAAGGTGTCCGGGGGCTTCATCGCCGAATTGGCGGTTTGCCTTAAAAGGTTGCTTTGTGCTTCTACTGCGAGGGCCGCGGTGTGCTCCTCCGTGCGGAGCGAGCGTTCTATGTTTCCATTGACTGTTATAACCCCCCTAGGTCCTGGGATCTTGAGCTTGAGGTATGCGTAATGCGGTACCGCATTGAATCTTGCAAATGCGGTTCGCCCGAGCAGTGCGTGATAGCCACTGCGGAACGGGACGATATCGAAGATTAACTCCTCGCTTCGGAAGTTGTCCGGAGATCCGAAGACCACTTCAAGTATGATTGAGCCCGTGCAATGGGCCTCTACACCTGGGATGACGCCTTTAAAGGTGGTTTGGGTGGGTTTGATCCTCGAGGGGTCTATACCCATTTTGCGCACTGTATCCTGATAGAGCAGGTTGAGGCTGCTGCCGCCGTCCATAAGGACTCGAGTGAGGTGAAATCCGTCAATGATGGGGTCTAGGACCAATGCGGCAGATCCGCCATGACGGATACTAGTGGGGTGGTCCCTGCGATCGAAGGTGATTGGACAAGAGGACCATGGGTTGAACTTTGGAGCGACAGGCTCCATCGCATAGACGTCCCTTAGTGCACGCTTCCGTTCCCTCTTGGGAATGTGGGTTGCGTATATCATGTTCACCGTCTTCACTTGTGGGGGGAACCTCTTCTGTCCTCCCGTGTTCGGCGGCCGGGGCTCCTCCTCGTCATCGCTATGCAGCCCCTTGTCCTTGTTTTCGGCATTCAACTTGCCGACCTGCTTGAACACCCAGCATTCTCTGTTGGTGTGATTGGCTGGCTTATCAGGGGTGCCGTGGATTTGACACGAGCGATCGAGTATGCGGTCCAAACTGGACGGGCCCGGAGTACGTCTTTTGAATGGCTTTTTCCGCTGACCGGGTTTAGAGCCACTGAATCCGGCATTGGCTGCCGTATCTTTGGCGTTATCGCCATTGTTGCGGCGCTTATGTCTGTTACGACGTGGTCTGCCGTTATTATCTTTGGTATCTGAAGTGCCCGGATTCCTTGATGTGTTGTTGCTGCGAGCCACCCAGCTATCCCCGCCCGCGCAAAAGCGGGTCATGAGTGTCGTGAGGGCTGCCATAGACTTCGGCTTCTCCTGGCCGAGGTGCCGGGCGAGCCACTCATCACGGATGTTATGCTTGAATGCCGCATTTGGTTTTTCTTAGTTAAGAACCGGGTCCAGAATTGCCTGGCCAATTCCCCTGGCTGCTGAGTTATATGGCTCAAGTCATCAGCATCCGGTGGTTGCACATAAGTGCCCTGGAAGTTGTCAAGGAATGCATCTTCCAAATCCTCCCAACTACCAATGGAGTCTGCTGGCAAGCTATTCAGCCAATGCCGAGCTGGTCCTTTGAGTTTTAGTGGGAGGTACTTGATGGCATGTAGATCATCACCGCGAGCCATGTGGATGTGGAGGAGGAAATCCTCGATCCATACCGCGGGATCTGTTGTACCGTCATATGATTCAATATTTACGGGTTTAAAACCCTCTGGGAATTCATGATCCATTACTTCATCGGTGAAGCATAGGGGGTGTGCGGCGCCTCTGTGCTGGGCTATGTCACGACGCAGTTCATACGAGTCTTGTCTGCTGTATTCGGCCCGGCCGGATTTGCTTTTATTGTATCCGGCGTGACGGTCATTGTTGAGGACATAACTACTAGAGTCACCCGCCCAGGAGGGGCCGGGTTACGTCATAATGATCATCACGTGAAGCCCAGTATCAAGCTTGAGGATGGCGGTTTAGTAATGGGCTTAAGGCCCGGAGGCGGCTTAAGGCCCGTAGTGATAAACCGCCGTTATGGCATGACTTGTAGTGTAAGGCAAGAGTAGTTAAAGAGTCCGAGCCGGACACTGTTATAAGCCGGCCGGGACTCTGAGAGCCGTTGGGCGTTAACCTCTCTATATAAAGGGACGACCCGGCGGCGGTTCAGGACAAGTAACATCAGATCGATAACCAGGCAGGGTGGTTTTAGCTCCCTGGTGATCAAAACCCTAAGTAATCCAACCTCAACTGGAGTAGGCTTTTACCTTCACCGTAAGGGGCCGAACCAGTATAATCCTCGTGTCCTTTTTCCCGTTTAACCCCTTCAAGCTTTCTAGTTGCGATGGCTCCACGACTAAGTCCTTGCACGAGGACATCTGCCGTGACAATTCCACGACAGATGGTGCCCACCTTGGGGCAAGCGCACGGTGGATTTGAGTTCTTGAAGGGCAGCTTCGAAGGGCTCAAGGGATACGCTGTGGGCCGGATGACCAAGAGTCGTCGCGGCAAGCTCTACATCGACGATGCAAACTGGGGCCCCGACGTCGGCTCAATCGAGTACGGGTACCGGGTCCCCTTCGGCGGAATCCACGTTTTCATTGGCAAGATTGGCGAGCCGGGCCCTGAGCCGGACCTCTGCGCCGACCTCATCGAGACGGCTCAGCGTGCGAAACCCGCCCGGACTCTGCCGGCCTTGAAGCATGCTTTCGTGGGATGCGTCCATGGAGGACTCTCTGAAGGATCTGGATCTGCCGATGAGACGGCCGCTCGCTCTGACGGCGAGTCGTCCACAGATGAGACCGACTCGTTATACCAACTTCAAGATGGCAGGCTCAGGGGTTGTTCCGATGGTGACAGTATTCCGGACCCCTTTGAGCCGCCCAGCCGGATTGGAATCTTCATGGCCGGCGCACAACCTGTTCAAAACCCCGCCGCTGGGGCAGGGGGCCACTCGCCGGCTCATGTGCTAATGGATCTCACAGATAAGATGACGGCCCTGTTAACTGCTACGATCGTCCCAGCGGATCAGGCTCAACATGATGCGGAGGTGGCACAGTTAAAACTGGATATAGCAAGAGCCAAGGAAGATCTGGCAGCAGAAGGGATCAGGATGGCTGCAGAGCGGGCGGCTCTCGACGCCCAGACTCAGCTGATTCAGGCGCAGTCTTTCCGGCTCACGATGGATCAGAACGCATCCAATGAGATCATGAGAAGGAGGCATCAGAAGGCTCAATCTCGACTGCCTCCAGTTTACGATCCTCGGGACCTCTTCAACACGCCTGGTGCAGGGCCCAGTAACCCGCCGGAGATCACGGCACCCGGGGCTGGAACGCCGGTTCAGCCGCAAGTGATGGGGCCTCCCCGTGTGAACACCACCCCGCCTCAGTACGTGCCAATACCACGGGGTCATTATGCCAACCCGTTGGAAAACATGGTCGCCGCAGCGGCGCGACTGGCGGCTCTCCCAATCGAGGGCGACTCTCCAACGGTGGTTGAAACCCGCCGGGTCAGAGAACTTCTTCAGACGGCTCTGGCGCAACAGGAGGCATATTCTTATAGCCGGGACAGGATTCATTCAACCCCTCGTCCAAACCGGAGCCCGAGTTATAGCAGACACATGGCTTCAGCGACCGGCTCAAGCAACGTCCGGCGCCGTGACTTGCCAACTGGCCATGGCCCGGTGCATAATGGAGCCTTTAACGCGGTGGATCAAGACAGAGCATGACAAGAGGCGGAGCAGGCGGCTCAGCTGACCGCTTACCAGCCCCTCCCGGTTTATCCGACGGCTTCTGTTGAGGCAGGCATAGCTACGAGGACCGGAGGTGTCCCTTGTCTGGTGCCGGCTCTCCGTAATGAACGTCTGCCCAAGGATTTCAAAGGACCTAGGAAGGTACCTAATTACACGGCTGATTTACAACCCGGGGCATGGATCGAGAGCTACGAGATGGCTATGGAGTTGCTGGAGGTCAGCGAAGCGGCAATGGCCAAATACTTCACCATGATGTTGGATGGGACTGCCCGCACTTGGTTGAAGGGACTGCCGCCTAATTCTATCGGGTCATGGGCAGAGCTAAAAGCCCGGTTCATCCAAAATTTCAAAGATACATGTAGGCAGTCTATGTCAATTGTGGATTTGACTAACTGCAAGCAGCAAGAAGGCGAATCTACAACCCATTGGGTACGCTAGGTCAAAGAGATAATACACTCGTCTGATAAGATGGATGCCGGCTCTGCAGTCTTAATGTTGGAGCAGAATTGTCGTTTCGCGCCCCTGAAGATGAAGCTCGGGCGGCTCAAGCGCGATTGCAATGATATGGGTACGCTGATGGTGGCTCTGGTCAAGTACGCCGACTCTGATAGTACCAAGGATCCCGCGTCCGATGATGGAAGGACAGGGAAGGGAAAGAAGAATGGCAACGGCAAGGGCCCTCAGCATAACCCAGCGAGCCAGGGGGCTAATAAACGTAAGGCGGATGGCAGTATGGAGTTTGTGGCCAACGCCAATGCGCAGGGTAACAACCACCGGCGTAAGGGGAGGCCACCTCCCCGATCCGGCGGGTCAGGCCCGACGCTTGAGCAACTATTGAATGAGCCTTGTCCAAGGCACGGCTCTAGGGAGAAGCCGGCCACTCATCTATGGAAGGACTGCGCGATTATGAAAGCCTTCAAAAATTCCAACGCTTTTAATGGCAACAATGGGCAGGGCGGCTGCTCAGGCGCCGGCGGCTTTCATGGCCCGGGTGGCTCTAATTCCAATTCCCAGAATTTTCAAGGAGGATTTAATCAACAATCTGGCCAGGGTAATCAACAGCAGCAACAGGGGGATACCAGACCAATCCAAAGCAGCTCAATGGTGGACAGTACCATGTGTTTACTACTAGTCTGTGCAAGCGAGACCAGAAGCTTCATAAGAGGGCTGTAAATGTTGTTGAGCCGGCGGTTCCACGCTATTTAAGATGGTCTAAGCAGCCTATTGTATGGAGTAGGGAAGATCACCCTCCCCGGGTGGATAATCCGGGACACCTGGCCTTGGTGGTGGCTCTTCAGGTTGGGGGGTATAAATTTACTAAAGTACTCATGGATGGAGGCAGCAGCATCAACATCCTCTATTATGAGACCTTCCGTCGTATGGGATTAACTGATAAAAACCTCAGCCAGTCCAACACTGTTTTCCATGGGGAGGTGCCCGGTAAGTCAGCGTATCCAGTCGGTAAGATCGAACTGGAAGTAGCCTTTGGAGATGAGTATAATTACAGGGCGGAAAAACTGACTTTTGAAGTGGTTAAAATAAGAAGCCCGTACCATGCTCTATTTGGACGGCCGGCTTACGCCAAATTCATGGCACGGCTGTGTTACGTGTATTTGCAGCTCAAGATGCCGGGTCACAATGGGACCATTACGGTTCATGGCAGCCGAAAGATAGCCTTGGAGTGTGAAGAAGGTGACGCTGCTTACGCTGAATCTGTTTGTGCAACAGAGGAGTTGAATTTTTACAAGGATAATGTTGACCCGGCAGATATGACGTCTTTGAAAAAGCCAACCACGGAGCATGAGCTGGTAATGAAATTTAAGTCGGCCGATGAGACTAAACTTGTTGATTTTGTTCCAGGTGACTCATCTCAGTAGTTCAGCATCAGCGCCAATCTGGATCCGAAATCGGAAGGCGCGCTCATCGAGTTCATCCGTGAGAACCGGGACATCTTTGCATGGAAACCTTCTGACATGCCGGGTGTACCGAGAGAACTCGCTGAGCACACTCTCAACATTGATCCAAAATTTAAGCCGGTCAGGCAATTCCTCTGGCGGTTTAATGAGGAGAGGCGGAAAGCCATTGGTGAGGAAGTAGCCCGGCTCTTGGCAGCCGGGTTTATCGTTGAAGTCTTTCATCCAGAGTGGTTAGCTAACCCGGTGCTTGAAGAAGAACGGCACCTGGCGTATATGCATGGATTATACGGATTTAAACAAGGCTTGTCTGACTGATCCTTTCGCTCTCCCTCGTATTGATCAAATTATTGATGCTACGGCGGGTTGTGAGCGTTTGAGTTTTTTGGATGCGTACTCTAGTTACCATCAGATTAAAATGGCCGTTAAGGACCAAGAGAAGACGGCATTCATTACTCCTTTTGGAGCCTTCTGTTATGTGTCTATGCCTTTTGGGCTCAAGAGTGCACAGGCAACTTACCAGCGTTGCGTGCAGAATTGTCTTCATAATCAGATTGGGCGCAACGTTCATGCCTATGTGGATGATATCGTGGTTAAATCCAGAGAGAAGGAGACCTTGATAGATGATCTTAGAGAGACCTTTGATAATCTCCGGGTCTACAAGATAATGCTTAACCCGGCCAAGTGTGTCTTTGGTGTTCCTGCAGGCAAGCTCTTGGGTTTTCTGGTTTCTCACAGAGGCATTGAAGCTAACCCGGAGAAGATCAAGGCAATCACCTCTCTGGCTAAGCCGGCGTGCATAAATGACGTCCAGCGTCTGGTGGGTCGCATCGCTGCTTTGAGTCGGTTTATAAGCCGGTTGGGTGAAAAGGCCATGCCACTGTATCAGCTGATGAAGAAAACAGATAACTTTATCTGGAATGATGCTGCTAATGCTGCTTTTGAGGATTTGAAACGACAGCTAGCTGAGCCGCCAGTCCTTGCTGCTCCTGTCGATAAGGAGCCTTTATTGTTGTATGTAGCCGCTAACACGTGAGCCATCAGTGTGGCTGTGGTGGTGGAGCGTAAGGAAGCGGGTAAGGAACATCCGGTTCAGCGGCCGGTTTACTACGTCAGCGAAGTACTCATTGAGTCCAAACAACGGTATCCACATTGGCAGAAGCTTGTTTATGGTGTGTTCATGGCAAGCCGGAAGCTTAAGCATTATTTCCAAGGCCACCCTATCACTGTGGTCAGTTCTGCCCCCCTAGGAGATATCATCCATAACAAAGAAGCCGCAGGAAGGGTTGCTAAGTGGGCTGTAGAACTTGGGCCTCATGGTCTAAAATACGGGCCACGCACTGCTATCAAATCTCAAGCATTGGTGGATTTCATCAACGATTGGACAGAGCTGCAGGTGCCTGAAGAGAAACTGGATAATACATACTGGACTATTCACTTTGACGGGTCCAGGCAATTGGAGGGCTCGGGGGCTGGAGTTGTGTTAGCTTCCCCTCGAGGTGACAAGTTTTGTTATGTACTACGGTTGATGTTTCCCTGTACTAACAATGCGGCTGAGTACGAGGCTTTGCTCCATGGTCTTCGGATGGCCAAGGAGATGAGCTTAAGCCGGGTAAGATGCTTTGGTGACTCGGATTTGGTGGCCTAACAAGTATCAGGCAAGTGGGATTCCAAGGACCCCCTTATGGCGGCTTATCACCGTGAAGTTGATGCCATTGCTGGACATTTTCAGGGTTACCAAGTAGAGCACATCGATCGCAGAAAGAACGAGGCGGCTGATGCATTAAGCCGGTTAGGCTCTCAGCGAAAGCCGGTGCCGCCTAATACTTTCTTGGATATTCTGCATAATCCTTCTGTCAAGTTGCCTACAGAGGAAGACTTGGTTGTTCCTGACCCAGAAGCATAGTTGGTAGCGGCTCTCCACGCTATCCCAGATTGGACAGTGCCATACTTGGCTTACATGACCCGGGGAGAGTTGCCTGAGGATGAAACTTTGGCCAGACAAATAACTCGACGGTCTAAGTCAATGATAATTATCAATGGCGAGCTGCACCGTCGCAGTGTCACTGGAGCTTTTCAGCGTTGTGTTTCCTCTGAAGAAGGTCAAGAAATTTTACGTGAGATTCACGAGGGGGATTGTGGCCACCATGCCGGCTCAAAATCCCTTGTGGCCAAGGCTTTTCGTCATGGTTTTTATTGGCTGACGGCTCATGCTGATGCAGAGGACTTGGTCAGTAAATGTGACGGTTGTCAGAAGTTCTCAAGACGGGTTCACGTGCCGGCTCAAGAGTTGAGGATGATTCCAATCACCTGGCCGTTTGCAGTCTGGGGGCTTGATATGGTTGGGCCTTTCAAAAGGTCCAAGGATAAGAAGACCCACCTCTTGGTGGCAGTTGACAAGTTCACAAAGTGGGTAGAGGCAGAGCCAGTTAGTAAATGTGATGCAGCCACGGCGGTCCAGTTCATGAAAAAGGTGATATTTCGCTTTGGTTTTCCACACAGCATTATAACTGACAATGGTACCAATCTATCTAAGGGCGCCATGGAGGAATTTTGTCAACGAGAACATATTCGGCTTGATGTTTCATCAGTGGCTCACCCTCAATCCAATGGTCAAGCTGAGAGAGCCAATCAGGAAATCTTGAAGGGCATCAAGCCCCGCCTTTTGGTCCCTTTGCAACGGACGCCGGGTTGTTGGGTGGAGGAGTTACCCTTCGTATTATGGAGTATCAATACTACTCCTGACAGGTCTACGGGTTACACACCTTTCTTCATGGTTTACGGAGCTGAGGCGGTCCTCCCTAGCGACATCCGTCATGATTCGCCTCGAGTGGCGGCTTATGTTGAGGCGGATAATGAGCAAGCGCGTCAAGATGCTCTGGACTTGTTGGACGAACAGCGCGACGTAGCAGCAGCTCGCTCGGCGATTTACCAACAAGACCTGCGCCGCTATCACAGCCGCCGGGTTAAGTCCAGGGTCTTCCAGGAAGGTGATTTGGTGCTCCGGCTCATCCAGGATCAAACAGATGCACACAAGTTATCCCCACCTTGCGAAGGGCCCTTTGTGGTCAGCAAGAACTTGCACAATGGGTCATACTACCTTATCGATGTTCGGGAGCACAAAGATTCACGTAAGTCGGAGGAGGAGACCCGCCGGCCGTGGAACATTGCTTAGCTTCAGCCTTATTACACTTGAGCCACCGACTCTCATAATGTACATATTTCTATAGCCATGTATATATTGTGATAAGTAATAAAGCAGGACCTCTGTCCTTTTCTTTCCTCCAAAGGTAAATGTATCATTGTTATTTTCATTGGAACATTACATGGTCACTTGGAGGTTGATCCGGCTTATGATCGTATTTGAATCTAGCCGCTAAAAATGTGATCACTTGGGGGCTTCCTGTTCAAACATAGGTCGTATCCGAACCAAAGAGAACATAGCTGTTGATACCCACTTGATTGGCAAATTGCCGAGCTCATTGGGGAGTTTTTCTTGATCATATTTGAATCATAGCTCAACCCCCTTTGGGAACCGACGTGGATTGTATTCGAATCAGCGCCGTTAAACAACTCTCAAGGTCATTTGGGGGCTTCCTGTTCAAACATAGGTCGTATTCGAACCAAAGAGAACATAGCTGTCGGTACCCTCTTGATCGGCAACGCCAAAGCCACTGGGGGCTATATGATCGCATTCGAATCTTAGCTTAACCCCTTTGGGACGGTTCTCTGGTCGTATTCGAATCAGAAGCCCCTAAGTTTTTGATCTTTTGGTTTGCAACAAGTTCTTTTGATCATATCAAAAGTGTGCAAGGGTGGTTCTTATTCCACCGGCTTAACTTTGATTAATAATGTTGATAGCACACAATAAGCATTATAGGTGCTGGTGAACCGGAGTTGAGTTCTCAACCTCATTATTTGGGTTACATAAACCGGAAGTGTACTTGAAGGCTTGCAGGTATGCTATTATGGTTATCTCGAAGATATAATTGAGAGCCGGTCTTTTATGACCTTGGTTCATATTCCGGGTTATATGTAAAATATATGACTCTCCATGCGGTAAGCCGCCTAGAGACTTGTGATTTGTTTTCTATGCAGGACAATTAAAGACAACTCTTTAAGCTTAAGGAAAGCAAATGATCAAACATAACCCGGAGGAATATAAAAGAGCAGCTTCAACAGAGTTAAGCGCTGCACACGTGCATGATGGCACGACAAAATTAAGTGTTTGTCCTACTCTATTACAGGACTCCCCGAGTCCAAAAGGTGAGGCATTGTTTTTAAGGCATAACCATGAGCTGCCTAAGAAATTAAAGTGCTTGTTGGGTTGAAGCTTCCGGCTCATCCCTCTCCGCTCCTCCGGCTGTTTCCATGACCTGGAAGGTTGATGATTTCCAGTCAATGCCGCTCAAAGCTTCAAATTGAGCCTCATCATCAATTAACCCGGCCGGGTCAACTTCAGGGGCGAAGGTATGCTTACGAGTTGGAGGAATCAGGCTGACTGCCTCATAGCGTGGTGTTGGGATTCTCTGATTCTCCGCGTCATAGCCCGGCTGATATTTGGTAAGATCTGTGTCATTGCCAATCAAAGTGGCCACAGGGTGTACGCTTTTCACAAAGGTGGCGAAGTCCTTCTGGTCAAAGGGGGTGTCGTCTTCCTTCAAGCTGGGATACCCAAGGGCGATGTCGGCTGGGTCTAGCTCCGGTAGAAACGCCATGGCCCGGCTCAGAGCGGCTATGGCTCCGGCTCTTGCAGAAGCCCGTCTCAACTCTTGGAAGCGTTGAGGAAGTACGGCAAGCCGCCTGAGTGCATCTGCCAGGTGAGTGGGAACTTCATTGGACAAAGCCACAACGGCTAAAGCACGTTGTGACCCGGTGTAGAGTTGCTCCACCAAGGTGTAAACCGCCTTCAGCTTGGTCAGCACGCTCTGGTTGAGATTGGAGCTCCTGGGACCTGCATTACAAAGTCAGGTGAGCTGATGGTAATTGAGATATTTATGGGAAATAAACGATGTAAACTAGTTAGAAACTTACAGAGTATCTTATCAAAGATTGCGGAGACCATCTGAGAGACATGGCGTTTTAAGCCGGATAGCTCGGCGGCTCTTTCAGTAAGAGTAGCCTCCGCTTGTTCGGCCCGGCTGAGCAAAGCAGCTTTTTCATCTGCCCAGGCTTTCCTTTCTACTTCAAACTTTTTCTTCAGTTTCTCTTGTGCAGATACACTGAGTTCAAATTTGGAGTTGGCCTTTTGGGTTTCACTTTCCTGAGTCTTCAGGCGGCTCTTCAGATCAGAGATTTCCAATTCAAATTTCTTACAGGTGGCCTGTACAAATTCCGGGTTACAGTTAAGGTGATTATAATGCAATATTAAGTCCCAAGCACTTTGCAAGCAAAGACACTTGGCACTTGGGGACTAATGTATGCTGAAAGGCTCTAGCTACAGTGCCGGTTCATGAAAGTAAGTCCCAAGCACTTTGCAGGCAAAGGTACTTGGCACTTGGGGGCTAATGTATAAACTTGATCAGCTACTTGATTAACATAAGGTAAGGACCGGTTCAACTATGCTGTCTAACCCGGCCCTTGAGTGTTACCAGGTAAGCCGGTTTTCTTGCAGTGATTACTAAGCCGGTATTAAGTCTACAACATATTTTATCATAAGTAATAGACTTGGGGGCTGGCATGGTAAGGATGACTATGGAGTAAGCAAGAGCGTCGTACCTCAGACTTTTGCTGTATTTGCTTCACCATGTCAATTTCCAGGTCCCGGCTGTTGTGCACTTGACCAATATAGCCAGCGACAATATCTTCAATGCTCAGATTGGCATAGTCAGTGATGTACAGCCTGGCTCTGCGGCATTCTAGAAGTTCCTCCTTGGCAGAGCACGTAGACAGCACGGTGGGTCTTCCCGGTTCAACAAACTCGGTCCGGGTAATCACCACGTCCGGGTCATCCGGATGAGCCGGGCTGGGGATCTCCGGGTTATCAGAACCCTCCATAACTTGCTCATCAGATGGGGCAGTGGTGGTTTCCGGAGCTGGTGCAGATGGCGGCTCAGGGGCAGAGGCATCAGGTTCAGTCAGGACCGGCTCTTCGGCCGGCTTACTTTTCTTCGCCCTCTTGTTGGGCTTTACTTGTACACTGAAAGTCAAAGGGTTAGTGCAAAAACATGAGTAAGATAAGCACAAAAGAAGCTGATTATCATTACCCGGGTGCGGTTTTGAAGGCCGGCAAGCTAGACTGCATGGAGTCGCCGGAGGAAGGTGAAGTTCCCTGATAGTTTGAATCAGAAGAATTGAGTGGTTGACGAGTGACGCCCGCCAAAGGATGAAAAGGATATAAGTTGGAGATAACCTCGGTCCGGCGCTTCCTTGATGCTTCGGGTAAGCCGAAGGAGAGGTCTGCATCCTTGCTGGTCCGGGTCTGCCTCCGACTCTCATGAATCTGTCGCTTCAAAAGAAATTGAGGATCTTGATAAGCTAAAGGATGTGAAAATCTTACTTTCCGGGTTACTCTTCGGACTTTCAGTCTTGGCAAGGGCTCCGAGTCGGAGGAAAGTATAGTTACCTCTTCAATCACCGGGTTACTCGCTCCGGTATCCTCCTGCTGATAATCAGTGTCAATAAGATGGTTAAAAAAGGAGCCTAAAGAATCAAGGTCTACCTCTGACTCGGAGGTGTCTTCCAGGTGAAGCAGGTCCGAGGCGCTAGGCTTACTCCCCTTCTTGTGGGGAGCGGCTCTCCTGGCGGCTTTTTTAACCTTCCTGGCTTTCTTAGCAGCTTCATGGTCATACCTGACCTTCCAGAATTTATCGTTAGCCTGTAAAATACAACAAAGGTTTCTTGAAGTTAAGACGAAAATTGTTAAAATGGAAAGTGAGGTGTTCAGGTCAATAGCTTACCGCCGGGGCCGGGTTAGCCTTGCAGAAGGGGCTTAAGCCTGTCCTCCCGCAATCTGCCAGGCTCTCGTTCAGAAGCGACTTGGTCATATCGTCAATGACGTCCTCAGGCAAGTCGTCGGGGTTGTGCCGAAGAGGATCATCTTTCCGGCCCGTGTAATCACACATTAAGCTGGGGCGGCGGCTTAAAGGAATCACCCGCCATGCAATCCAGACCCGGACCAGATCAACGCCGTTTAGGCCATTTCCCAGAAGAGCTTTGATTTTGTTGATGGTGGGAATAAGTGGTTGACGTTCAGCTTGAGATAATTTGTCTGGCAGGGGATGATTTGACTCCAGACGCAGGGCGCGAAAGCTGGGCAGAGGGTTCTCATCAGCCGGAGAAGTATCTTGGCAGTAGAACCATGTCTGGTTCCAGTCCTTCGGGTGGCTTGGCGGCTCAGCATAAGGGAAGAGACAATCTCTCCGTCGTTGGTTTGAGATTCCACCGAGTTCCAAGCTAGGCCCGTTGGCACATTCATTCTGGCGGTTCAGATAAAATAACTCCCTAAAGAGTAGCAAGTTGGGCTCTTCTCCAAGGTACACCTCACAGAACACTTGGAAGTTACAAATGTTCGACACGGAATTGGGTCCAATGTCTTGAGGTCGCAGATCCAAAAAGTGCAGAACATCTCTGAAGAATTTTGAGCCAGGAGCTGCAAAACCCCGGCTCATGTGATTAGCAAATATAACAACCTCTCCGTCTTTTGGTTGAGGTCTCTCTTCGGACGGGTCAGGAGCACGATAGGACATGACCTCCTTCTTAGGAAGGTAACCCGTTTTCACGAAGTCATCTAAGGTGTTATCAGTAACATTGGATCTCACCCAGTTGCACGTAATGGGCGCTTTGGGAGCCTTGGGCGGCATTGTGAAAGATGGAAACCTATGACAAAAGAAAATTTCCGGTTCAAATTTAAGCCGGAGGAAGATTTCAGTACAGTATTTAAGATGGCGGTTTATGAAGGGGCCTAATGATATATGGCTAATTGTGTCAGGTTATTTAAGCCGCCGTGGATATCATGAGCAAGTTAAGTTATTTAACTATGTTATGAATGATCCGGAAATTTCACAAAGCATGGCCTCTTTTAAGCCGGCGTTATGAGCCGCCATGGCTAACAGATGCAGTTTTTTGCCTGAGTGTTGCACAAACAAGATTCACAGATCGCAATTATTATTTTGGATCAAACGATTGTCCAGAAAAGAAAAATTTCTAGACCTAAAAACTGGTACAGAGAAGTTCATAAGTTCTAACTGAGGTCTTTTTGCAAGCAAAGGGATCTGCTAACATTGAAAATGGGTGAGAAACTACTACCGCAGGAATTCTGTGTCATTTTCGGACCAAAAGGGGACCGTATTGGAAGAACTGTGAAGGAATCGCGATGAACTATGAAGAACACAGGGAAGAAACACGGAACCCTAATGCGAATCTACTGTACGGGGTAGCAAAGACTTACTGGTGCCGATGAGCAGCGGAGGTCGCCGCCGTTTCTCTGGACCGGCTCAGGGTGATGCAGCGGTCGAGGCTGAGGAAGGCGAGGGGCGCGGCGGCGGCGGCGGAGCTCGGGCTCTGGGGCGTCAGAGGAGGAAGACGATGGATCGAGAAGAGTGACGAAGGCTTATGGGCCGGGCCTATTTATAAGGGACGGATGATAAATGGGCGCGAGAAACAAGGAGGCTGAAGACATGATTATCCAGCCGCAGAAACGCCTCGATTCTCGGAACGGTCATTAAGATAAGATCCGTTGGGATATGATGGAATAAAAAAATGAATTTAATGGAACATGACGTCATGGCGGGTTACCAAGAATCCAGAAGATGACGTCACGGCGGGTTATAACCTTCGCACAAACAGAAGCCGGAAGATTTTCTCTTAAAGGTATCGAAGATTGACATGAACCGGTTCAAATCAATCTGGGGCCTAATGTTGAGGATATAACTACTAGAGTCACCCGCCCAGGAGGGGCCGGGTTACGTCATAATGATCATCACGTGAAGCCCAGTATCAAGCTTGAGGATGGCGGTTCAGTAATGGGCTTAAGGCCCGGAGGCGGCTTAAGGCTCGTAGTGATAAACCGCCGTTATGGCATGCCATGTAGTGTAAGGCAAGAATAGTTAAAGAGTCCGAGCCGGACACTGTTATAAGCCGGCCGGGACTCTCAGAGCCGCTGGGTGTTAACCTCTCTATATAAAGGGACGACCCGGCGGCGGTTCAGGACAAGTAACATCAGATCGATAACCAGGCAGGGTGGTTTTAGCTCCCTGGTGATCGAAACCCTAAGTAATCTAACCTCAACTGGAGTAGGCTTTTACCTTCACCGTAAGGGGCCGAACCAGTATAATCCTCGTGTCCTTTGTCCCGTTTAACCCCTTCAAGCTTTCTAGTTGCGATGGCTCCACGACTAAGTCCTTGCACGAGGACATCTGCCATGACAATTCCACGACAGTCATCGTCCCGCGTTGGTGCGCGCCCCCGTGATCCGTAGATCGATCTTGCATGTTTTGTCTTGTTTTCCAATACGTCTCGCAGGTCCTGCGTGTTGCCCAGGGCCTTGGTATTTTTGTTTGATTGGCGGCGGGGCGCGGGCTGGACTTCGGGCTGAAATGCCTCTCTGTCTCGGCCACGAGGTGGCCGATCAGCTGCATCATACGCTGGTGATGTAGGTTTCAATGCTTCCTCCTCGAGTCGAGGTAGCAACCTGCGCTTTGGATAACTCTTGGTTGGGCGCTCGAGTTCGTATTCCTCGGCTGCCAGGACTTCGGTCCATCTATCCGCTAGCAGATCTTGATCAGCTCGAAGCTGTTGTTGCTTTTTCTTCAGGCTGTTTGCTGTGGCTATAAGCCGGCGCTTGAAGCGTTCCTGCTCGACGGGATCCTCAGGCACGACAAATTCTTCGTCGCCGAGGCTCACTTCGTCTTCGGAGAGAGGCATGTAATTGTCATCCTCTGATTCTCCGTTTGCTGCCTGTTCCGGAGGGCTAGCTTGTTCATCCTCCCGCTCGAGGTCTGGCTGGAGGGGATTATCGTCGTCTTCGGCACTATCCGGGGCGTTATTGTCTCTTGTGCCGGTATCGCTGCTTTTGCTATGGCGAGACTTAGAGCGGCGCCACTGACGTCGGTGCTTGGGTTGCTTCTTGGAGGGTTTATCCTCCGTTGTCTTGTCGCCATCCCCTTCTTTGAGGGTATCCACCATGTATATATCATATGATGAGGTGGCGGTCCAGCGCCCTGTGGGCGGTGGTTCCTATTCGTCTCCTGCATCATCGTCCATACCGTCGATGTCTTCGGAGTCGAAGTCGAGCATGTCGGTTAAATTGTCGACAGTGGCTACTAAGTGGGTGGTGGGTGGGGAGTGAATTTCTTCGTCGTCCGCATCCCATTCTAGCCGGACATAGTTCGGCCAAGGTTCTCCTGACAAGGAGAGAGACCTTAATGAATTTAGCACATCGCCAAAAGGCGAGTGCTGAAAGATATCCGCGGAGGTAAACTCCATGATCGGTGCCCAATCGGATTCGATAGGCACGGACGCAGGCGGCTCGGAGCCCGTTGCCGGGGACGAATCCACTGGTTCGGCAACACGGCTCTCGTAAGGGGTGAAGTCAGTATTCGGCTCTATCGCCACTGAGAGTGCGGCCTCCATGGCGGGGTCTATCCACCCATCCTCGGATGGCGCAATTTGTTCCGGATTGAGGGCCGGAGTAGTTGCAGGTGTGATTTCCCGAACACTGTCCGACGGCAGAGTTACGTCATGCTCGTCGTGATTGTGCGGCGCACCCGACATGGTTTCGAATCCGTCGAAGATCAAGTCTCCGCGGATGTCGGCAGTATAGTTCAAGTTTCCGAACCTGACCTAATGGCCAGGGGCGTAGCTCTCGATCTGCTCCAGATGGCCAAGCGAGTTGGCCCGTAGTGCGAAGCCGCCGAATACGAAGATCTGTCCAGGGAGGAAAACCTCACCCTGGATCACATCGTTGCCGTTGATCGAAGGAGCCATCAAGCCTTACGGTGACGGCACAGTGGAACTCTCAATGAAAGCACCAATGTCGGTGTCAAAACCGGCGGATCTCATGTAGGGGGTCCCGAACTATGCGTCTAAGGCGGATGATAACAGGAGGCGGGGGACACGATGTTTACCCAGGTTCGGGCCCTCTCGATGGAGGTAATACCCTACTTCCTGCTTGATTGATCTTGATGATATGAGTATTACAATAGTTGATCTACCACGAGATCGTAGAGGCTAAAACCCTAGAAGCTAGCCTATGGTATGATTGTTGTTGTCCTACGGACTAAACCCTCCGGTTTATATAGACACCGGAGGGGGCTAGGGTTACACAGAGTCGGTTACAAGGGAGGAGATCTACATATCCGTATCGCCAAGCTTGCCTTCCACGCCAAGGAGAGTCCCATCCGGACACGGGACGAAGTCTTCAATCTTGTATTTTCATAGTCCAACAGTCCGGCTAAAGTATATAGTCCGGCTGTCCGAGGACCCCCTAATCCAGGACTCCCTCACGCCCCTCGGGGCGGCGTGGTCGACGAGGGCGACGTGTTGGGAGTAGCCCTCTGTGGCTCCTCCTGCTGCTGCTCTCCTCCTGCATACCTGGCAAGGTCAGCGCCAAAAGTGTCATGCCCCGAACACATGTCGACAGGGGGAAGAGTGATGAACTTACGCTGGGGGCTCTGCCGGGGGCTGCTGTCCGGGCTGCTCAACACCACCAATGGCGCCCCTGAAGTACCAACTGGGGGCTGGCCACCCGCCGAGACCTTGGCCCTCTTCACCCTCGGGGCCAGCATCTCCACATCCCTGCAAACATGAAGACAAGTTAAGACGAGCAACGCAGATTGAGGAGGCAGAGATAACGGAAAAGAACCAGATACTTACTCGTCGTCCGCCTCCTCCTCTGTTGTTTTCCTCTTCCTCCTCGGGCTGAGGGATCCATAATCAAAAGTGACCCCCGTGTCGATGTCCGCCGGAGGAGGAGAAGGAGGTGGAGTATGAGCACGCGTAGACGGAGAAGGGACGGCCGTCTTCTTCTTCATCGCGACCTTCGTCGGCTTCTTGGCCGCCGCGGCCCTCGTGTGGCGCTCGGACCCCTCCAAGGTCAGCTGTGACCGCGCAGCCCTGCCAGGCCGGACCGGCTCGCCGGAACTGGCCCGCCGCAGGACTCGCCCTCTCCCCACAGCCGGCGTCGGGCCTGTGGTCTCGGCCTCCTCCGACGATGACTCGCCGGTCACATCTTCAACCAAAGGAGCCTCGGTGCCGGCGCTGCTGTCTCCCCCGGCGGCAGCCACCCACAGGGCGAGCTCCTCCTCCTCCACGGCCGTCGCGACCTTGTCCTCCACACAGCCGGCGCTTCCGGCCTCCCTGGCAAGTTATGCCTCCTTCGCCCTGGTGGCGATGTAGTCCAGCTCCGCCTGGGTGGTGTCCTGGACAAGCAGCCGCTCGGCGCCGGCGTTGACGTAACCCTCATGCATGGTGTCAAAGAACTGCTGCACTTCGTTGTCCTCCGGCTCCTTCCAGCTCGGGTCGGGGCCATGCGCGTTGCAGTCCGGCATCATGGCAATGATCTCGGACCGACGGGAGTTGTTGCACAACGGGACCACCCCCGTCAGCAGCTTGAACAGAGGCCCCTTAAGGACCTTGCCGGCCTTCGCGGCGGCCCTCGGGACCTTGCCGGTCCGCTCGACCTTGCCGTCGCGGCCCACGTCGAGTTGGAAGAGCCGCTGACAGAAATGGGCGTGTCCCATCACTGTGAAGTTGTGGTCGAGGCCGGGGCGGAGCCGCATGATGTCGGCGGGGTTCGTGAAGAGCCAGGCTGGCCTCCCCTTGTTATGCAGAGGAGCGATCTGGCGACGGATGAAGTCCGCCCCGATCATCTCAAGGGTGGGCCCGGCCTGGGTAAGCCGGAGAATCCTGGTGGTGGCAACCGTGAGCTTTCCGTCGTCGGCGTCGACGTCGCTCCAATCGCTTCCGCGAACCGGCGAACTCTGCAGAATGCCGGCGGGTCCTCCTCTTCGATCCAGCACCACCGGCCCCGCCATTCCTCCCACCTCTTCTTCATGGCGCCGTCCGGGTACGCTCCCTTGGATTTTGGGATCCAGGCGATGCACCCTGAAATGGCGCCTCCCGTCTGGATCCGAGGGAAGAAGTAATGGCGGAAGAGCGCCGTGTTGGGGTGCACCCCGGCAAAGCCTTCGCAGAGGTGCGCGAAAAGGGCCGTGCACGCCACCGCATTCGGAGAAAAATCCAGGAGGCGGAAGCCGAAGGTGCGCATGATGTCACTGAAGAAATCGGAGAAGGGGGGACAGAGCCCACAAGAAAAATAATCAACAAAGAAGGGGTACCGATTTGGGGCAGCCTCGGCGCAGTTGGCGGGGATGACACGCGTGGCTGGATGCCCCGAATTCTCCCCCCCCCCCCCCCGTCTTCACTCCCCACAAGGGCCTGAAGGAGTCCCGAAGCTCGAGCACGTCGACTGTCGAGGGGAAGAAGGCGGACTGCGTCCGCTGCACCGCCAGCGCACTTTCCGGCGGCTCCGCGGCTCCGGCATCCTTAGCCACTCCCTTGCCTTCCGTGGATTTTGGCGCCATGACGGCTGGGGGAGGAGGGCAGGACGGAGGGCGGCGGAGGCACAATGGCGGCAAGCGGGAACGAAGCTTGAAGAAGAAGAGGGAGGCAGGCGGAGGTCTCCAAGATTGGGGTTGCGCGGAGGGTAAAAGGAACAGTGCGCCCGCGGTTATCCTTTTTTATGGGGAAGCCGCGGGGCGCGCTGCCCATTTACTGCGATGTGACACATGCATGTGGAAACCGCCCCACGCATGCCGCCCACGTCACGCACGCCCCTCCACGCCGCGCCACGCACGCGGGTCGTGGGAAGCGGAGCGCGCGAAGAATCTTACCACGGTAAAAACCGCCCCACCTGCCCGCGCACCGTTTTGGGCCTGGCCCAACAACGTGTCGCGCTTATGTGTGGCCTAGGCCCGGGGGCTCCTGTCGGTGTACAAAAATAGGGGGACACTTTTGTACCCCTTTACTTGTGCACGGGCAGTCGGAGCCGCGCCCACGACAACACCAAGCAGAACAGGGGAGGTGAGCCAAGGTAAGACCGAAGCCCAAGACAATCAAAGCAACGCCAAGGCCAAGACCACAGAGAGCAGAGGGACGAAGCAGGTTCCCCCGGCAAGACCCTTGCCGGGCGGCCTCAGCGGCCCCGACAAGACCCTTGCCGGGACAGCTCGCCCCACACCAACAGAGCGAGCCACCCTTGAGCCCACGGCCCCCAACGCCGTCATCTACAGGGGCTAGGGCTCGGGAAGGCACCTCTGTGGTGGCATGCAGATCTTTGTGAAGACATATTCAAGATCAGATGAGGATTAGAAGACGACGATTCTCGGCAAGATCCCTGCCGAGGAAGGCCACCAGACCCCCGGCAAGGTCCTTGCCGGGGACGACAGCACGCCACGGCAAGACCCTTGCCGGGCCACCCTGCAAAGCCCTCGCCAAGGACGCCATCGGGGCCACTGCCAAACCCGCGCCGAACAAGCTTCCACCACCGTTCACATGCAGCTGCCAGCCCAACCAGCTGGGCAGGCACCTGCGTGGCAACATGCAGCTCCCAGGCCAACTCATCGAGCGCCTGCGTGGCGGCATGCAGATCTTCGTGAAGGCTCCGCCACCGCGCCACCTCAGCTGCCTGACTGCCTACATGGCACCATGCACCTCACTGGCCAGGGCGCGTGTCAAGGCGAGGAGGAGCGGCGACGGACGGGACGGGGCTCGCCCCCGTCCCCAATAAAGCAAGGGGACACCTAAGCTACGCATTAAATGCATCTTGTCCTGTAATACGAGCGATAAGCTCAGAGCACTGTACGCCTTTCCACCTCCTGTGTGTCATTGTGGCAGCCCCTTTCAACTATAAAAGGAGGCCTATGGCATACTGGAGAAGGATTCGGCTCTTTCGAACCACGCCCTGACCACAGCTAGTTCGAGAGCTCAAGAACTCTCAGAAATACACCCACCAAAGCAGGACTAGGGTTTTACGCATCCTCGCGGCCCGAACCTGGGTAAACGATCCTTCTGCTGTCTACTAGCCCTGCTCTCCTCACAACCCTGCGCCCCGGCAACCGTAGTAGGGATTCTTGTGATCCCATAGGTGTCGTTCCACACCGACACCTAGAAAAAAAGGTGGTAAAGATTTTTATGTCCTAATCAATATAAATTCATCAGGTGGCCTTCTATTACCATGGTTATTCATGTTTTACACTTTTAAATATACACAAATATAACTTGCTGGTAATGTTAAAAATTCCACACAAAAAATAGCATTTGAAGATTTCACATAAAAATGACGGACTTGTTAAATATTAGACTACATTGTTGGAATTTTTTTATTATCACTACTTCTTCAGTCTCCAACAATATGCAATTTACGCTTCTAGAACGTTTTCAATTACCAAATCGTTTTTGCTGCACCAACACAATGCAAGTTGACCGTGCACATCACTTCTCTCTGTTTTGTATGCACAAAAGTATTTATATATGTAGCACAATAGGAAAGGTGACTGTAAATTTAGGGAAGTCATAATACTTTATTTAGATTTCCACTATTCTTATCCAAAGCAATCCTTACCATCAACATTAAAATATATGTTAATAGATAAATTTATGTAGTAGATTTTCATGTCATTGACAAATAGTGTTCATGTAGCAAACAGTGTGATAAAATCCTCATCAGTTTGTTTAATTTAATCTTCTCCGGCCATATATCTTGGCTGCGTGTGGCAACAGTAAAAGTTGGCAGCAACTATAAGTTATATCCACCATTGTGTTTTAGCCTTTTAGGGCACCTGATTCACAATGTAATGTCTTAAATCTTGTAAATTCCATGACTTGCATGTGTTTTGTTGACCTGTCCTAAATAAGTGGGTAATACAACGATGACTTATAACTGAAGCCTTGTTAATATATTACAAAAGTTTTAAATCATATGGACAATTACAATGTACAGATTTACACCATTGAAAGAACGATAATGCTTATATGAAGCTTTAATCCCGAGCAGAAGATATAGTTTTATACTTTCAGTTTGCCAAGAATGAAAGTAATTGCCAACAAATCTAAACATTTGCAAGCATGTATGCCATCATTCTTGGATGTGTGTTCTATACTTGTATACTTTGTGACAACCACATATCATGGTGATGTACTCTTGCGACAACCATGTGACTATCTTAGAATATATATTTCTAACTATATATATATTAAAGTTTGAACCTTAAAGGACCTTGGACTGTTGGCAGGTCATGTTCACAACTATCTTGTACAGATTTTCCCAATGATTTTTTTTTCTTTCGAAACCATGTGCCACGGTATCCTGCAATAATCAAGATGAAGTAAGAATATGTATTTGTGTACTATTGAAACTTCTAATAGTTGACTGGTGATGAGAAGCATTTGTTTCTATAGTTCATTATATAACAACATTATGGCACTTCAATAAGAAACAAAAGAACACACGACTTCAATTGTGTCCTTCTGGTTTAAAAAATTCCAGGAATTACTTTTGCAAAATGTGGCAACCCCAGATCAAACCTATAATTCACAATTGGACAAGCTCCTTATGGACTCTGAACTGTATGAACCGATGCACCTTGACTATGACAGAGGCGCAGATCAGGGTGCTTGTGTAATTGCTTGTACGCCTTTTCGTATAACTTTGTCTCCATTTACGTCAAGGTCAGGTTATGAAGTTGGTGCCAAATTGATTGCATAGGTTAGTAAACGTAGAGGAAAACTACATAAGAATTCTAGCAGATCCGAACCTTCAACATAAGAAGAATGAACCTGAGAAGGAATAACCTCCGGTAGATCGAATACCTGAAAAATGGATGAAGTTCTGAAGGAGAACATATCATGTGCACATACTAATTTTCAGATTCGGATATATCTTCCATGTTAGATTTTATATCATACATATACACTGCCAGAAATCAATCTCACACATATGACACAATTCAGTGACTCAATTCAGTATCATCATCGTCACATAGATTTTACATGGATTCCACTTCTATGTGTTGGAAGATTAATGCCGTGGAAAATATGTAGATCAGTATTAAGATATGATTGCACCAATCAATACTAACCTATGGGCGTCGGACGTGCTAGCCTGTTGATCTTGTTTTGCCGATGTACCTATATGCACGAATCAGTGACATGCATGATGTTTATGCTATGGGGATGGATGTGAGCCCATCGTCTGTAATTGAAGCTGCTTTAGAGTTCACACTACTCCTGGCCGAACACGCAGCAACTGCCATAGACCAAGAGAAATGGAGATCTGGTAACTCACACAGATAAAGCATGAGGTATGATATATTGAGAAGAGACAATAGATGGGGGATTAATTACTACTACTGGCAAAGAACAAATTTATTTAAAGGAACGATTGTGATAATGTAAGCTATAAATTGTATTATATTTTTACAAATATACCTGCTGTATATACTCGTGTACCATCTATGGAGCAACCGACATAAACTTCACTTCATGCTTATACACACGACACGCCTGCATCTGTGGTAGTATTGCACTGTCGGAATAGATATGTACATTGTGAATATCATTTGTATATAATAGATGATTGCATACCTCAACATGAATGTATGAAGGTTTTGATTTCCTGGTCTATTGAACTGGACGGTAGCAGCTGTGGCTTGCAGAACAACGCGTCCCAGCAGCGCTGACTTGAACAATCCAGGTTGTGTGATGTTTCCATGTCCTATTGCGCCCAGAGCAATGTGCCTCTGGTGGTATTGCTTTCTCAGTCGATAAGTTGTACTATGTAATATATATTTTACAGACCTCTCTGTGAAAAATAAAGAAACATAATTCTACACTAATTAGTTTTAAGAAAACTCAAAAAAAGGAGAAGTGTTGAGAAGTGAAACACCTCGTACCATCTTGAGCGATCTAATTTTTCAAAGCAGATTTATCTTCCAATTAGAGAATGGCATAGGCTGGGCTGCACGTGCAGCTATTTTCGGGATCCTTGGATTGCATCTTAGGCTGCTCCTGTTGATCGCGTATGTGCACAACGCAGAACCAAAAAAGCATGCACCTCGCTCTGCTAATCTAAAAGTTGGACGCCATACTGCTCTCCAACCATGACGGAGAATCCTCTGAAGTGAAACATCTCGTACCATCTTGAGCGCTCTAAATTTTCAAAGCAGTTTTATCTGCCAATTAGAGAATAGCATAGGCTGGGCTGCACGTGCAGCTATTTTCAGAATCCTTGGACTGCATCTTAGGCTGCTCAAGTCGATTGCTGGTGTGCACAACGCAGAACCGGAAAAGCATGTACCTCGCTTTGCTAATGTGAGAGTTCGACGCCATACTGCTCTCCAACCATGAAGGAGAATTCTCTCATGGAGTAATGTTGGTGGAGAGGCCAAGGTGTGTAGGACTCACACAACAATCTCGTAACCAGCCCAAGATCAGTTTTTTTTCTCATGAACCCAGGACAATTTCGGAAGATCTGCAATATAGGAAGAACGCGAGATCGGCAAAAGAGAAAAGGAAGTTGCAGCACTGGCCTGTGACGGCTTCATCCTAGGCATTGTGCGTGAACGTACACACCTGGCCATGGCCTTGAACGGACGACGGACTGCAGCAGAGGTGGGAACGCACGATGCGGCCGATCACAGTATTACTGAGCCACCATCAGCATGAGGAAGTATTCTGCGGCGGCGGCGGCGGCGCCGTGGGTTTTGCGGGATGGCGGTCCGAGGAGGCATGTGCGGGGAAGGAGATACCACGTGGGGATCTAGCATCCAACAACCTGGGAAGTAATAGGAGAGAACGCTCAGATTTTCCATATGTTTTATTTCTGATGAATCACGGGAGAGGCCTAGGTGAGTACGACTCACACAACAATCTTCGTGACCAGCCCAAAATCTTTTTCTTTTTCTTTCAAACATCTGTTTTTTCTCTCTAACGACTCACACAACAATCTGTTTTTTTCTTTCAAACATCACGGAAGATCTACACCGTAATAATTAGGTCCCACCAGATTAACGGCTGTTAATTACTGATTAACGTGGGAATTTTTAGGGAGTCTGTAATTAGTATAGGTATAGATAGATAGATAGATAGATAGATAGATAGATAGATTGCTTTGAATCACTTATGTCTTAATATTCATGCCATGATTAGATAGAGGGGGAACCCTCCTCCCATCTAGGGGGAGGCCAAGGAAGAAGAAGAAGGAGGGGGCTCTCTCCCCCTCTCTCGCGGTGGCGCCGGAGTGCCGCCGGGGCAAGGATCGTGACGGTGATCTACATCAACAATCTTGCTGCCGTCAACACCAACTTTCTCCCCCTCTATGCAGCGGTGTAACACCCCTTCTCCCCGCTGTAATCTCTACTTAAACATGGTGCTCAACTCCATATATTATTTCCCAATGATATTTGGCTATCCTATGATGTTTGAGTAAATCTGTTTTGTCCTGTGGGTTAATCATGATTTTGGTTGGTATGATTGTATATTTTATTTATGGTGATGTCCTACGGTGCCCTCCGTGTTGCGCAAACAGAGTGGCCCCCATTGTAGGGTGTGTTGCAATACGTTTATGGTTCGCTTATGGTGGGTTGCGAGAGTGACAGAAGCTTAAACCCGAGTAAGTGGGTTGTTGCGTATGGGATAAAGAAGACTTGATACTTAATGCTATGGTTGGGTTTCACGACCCTAATGATCTTTAGTAGTTGTGGATGCTTGCTAGGGGTCCAATCATAAGTGCATATGATCCAAGTAGAGAAAGTATGTTAGCTCATGCCTCTCCCTCATATAAAATTACAAGAATGATTACCGGTACTTGTTATCGATTGCCTAGGGACAAATGACTTTCTTGTTGACAAAGGCTATCTACTTTTATTACCTTGCAATTTGTTCGTAGTTTTATTCTCGCAAAGTACTCATAGTTTTATTCTTGCAAAATAGTTTCATACTTATTTTAGGTAAAGCAAACATTAAGTGTGCATAGAGTTGTATCGGTGGACGATAGAACTTGCGGGGATATTTGTTCTACCTTTAGCTCCTCGGTGGGTTCGACACTCTTATTTATCGAAGAAGGCTACAAACGATCCCTATACTTGTGGGTTATCAAGCACCAGGTGGTATGAGCGGTGGTACGAGCGGGTGTGCTCGTAATATGTGTTGTCTTACGCTTTGTTGAGGCTGGTGTGCCCGTTCTCCTCCTTGCTCCCATTAGGGACTTCGAATTACGATGCATCTAAGCTCGCTGCCGCCCAGCTCTTTAACTAAGGAATCTGCCTCCCCATCACCGCCCGCTCTTCCCAGGCCATGCCTCAGATCGGTGATTGTTGCCCCTGAGTCAGGGAAATGTCCAGCTGATCGGGTGGTAAGAGCATCAGTTGCTGCGGCCGCTCTACAAGGCGCTAAGGAGGGAGAGGGAGAGATCTCATTGTTTGCGTGCTCTGATGCAAGCAGGTCACCACCCAGTTTCCAAAAGTTTCCAAAGGGAATCACCATACACAAAGTGAAGGAAATTTCAAGCGAAGGTTTGCAGGTTTGCCATCGGGCCTCGCACCAAAGCATAAATTCTACGAATGCCGAGACTTGATTACATGCTACCATAGCAATCTCTGTGGCCACAATGTGGGAGACTCCCCTGATTGTTGTCGTAGCAAGAAAAAGCCTCTACTGCCCCCACTACGATGGCCTCGCCTCCGCCCACTTCCCCTGCAACGTGGACACCGCTCCCTGTAGTGATGGCTATGGATTACATCCACGGTAGGACAATGCAACGTCTGGCTAACTCGTGTTGCACCATCTTCAGCATGCTGGCAATGGAGGCCGAGGCTAGCAGGCTCAAGGCAACATCCCTCGCTCTCACAGTGGAGGGGTCGTGCGCTAGGATCACCGCTAAAATGATGGCTAGTGAGGTTCGACCGTGAGCACAAGTTCACTTGGAGTGACATCACTATTGTGCCATTGTTCCCCAAGGATTTTGCCCTCACCATGCAGGACCCTTACCAGCGTGACCTAGTGCTAGAAGAAAGGCATGTCACAGTCTGTGGTGTGGCCTTCAAGTTGCGGCCTTTGTTCCCTTTGGTGCCTTTGTGCTAGAAGAAAAGTGTAATATTGATGGTAGAAATATATTTTTATAATCTGAATAAATAAAAACAGCAAGGTAACAAATAGTAAACGGGCACAAAAACAGTATTTCAATGCTTCAAAATGAGGCCTAGGGTCCGTACTTTCACTAATGCGACCTCTCAACAATGCTAATATAATTGCATCATATAACCATCCCTCAAAATGCGATGAAGAATCACTCCAAAGTTCCTATCTAGCAGAGAATATAAGAATAAATTGTTTGTAGGGTACGAAACCACCTCAAAGCTATTCTTTCTGTTCGATCTATTCAAGACTACGTACTAAAATAACACAAAGTTATTCTTTCCGTTCTATCTATCCTAGAGTTCGTACTCAAATAACATCAAAGCAAATTCATATTCATAATACTCACAACACAAAGAACTTCGAAGTGTGCCCCAAGATTTCTACCGGAGAAACAAAGACAAGAACGTGCATCAACCCCTATGCATAGATTACCCCATGTCACCTCAGGAATCCGCGAGTTGAGTGCCAAAACATATATCAAGTGAATCAATACGATACCCCATTGTCACCACGAGTATTAAATTGCAAGACATATATCAAGTGTTCTCAAATCCATAAAAGTATTCAATCCGATAACAAGGAAATCTCAAAGGGAAAACTCAATTCATCACAACAAAATAGAGAGGGGAAAACACCATATGATACGACTATATTAACAAATCTCGCGATACATCAAGATCGTAACATCTCAAGAACACGAGAGAGAGAGAGAGAGAGAGAGAGAGAGAGAGATTAAACACATAGCTACTGGTACAAACCCTCAGCCCCGAGGGTGGACTACTCCCTCCTCATCGTGGTGGCCGCCGGGATGATGAAGATGGCCACCGGAGATGATTCCCCCCTCCGGCAGGGTGCCGGAACGGGGTCTAGATTGGTTTTCGGTGGCTACAGAACCTTGCGGCGGCGGAACTTCTGATCTAGGGCCACCCCGAAGGGTTATGGAATATTTGGGAATTTATAGGGCAAATAGGGGGTGCGGGAGGTCACCAAGGTGGGCACAACCCACCTGGGCGTGCCTGGGCCCCCAGGCGCGCCCTGGTGGGTTGTGCCCCCTCGGGGCACCCCCCAGGTGCTGCTCTGGCCCATCGGGAGTCTTCTGGTCCATAAAAAATCCACAAAAAGTTTCGCGGTGTTTGGACTCCGTTTGATATTGATTTCCTGCGATGTAAAAAACATGCAAAAACAGCAACTGGCACTTGGCGCTATGTCAATAGGTTAGTCCCAAAAAATGATATTAAATGACTATAAAATGATTGTAAAACATCCAAGAATGATGATATAACAACATGGAACAACCATAAATTATAGATACGTTGGAGACGTATCAGCCCCCCTGCCTTGTCGTCGCCTCATGGACCCCCCTACCTTGTTCCCGACGCCTAAAATTCTTATAAATAGGGAAAACCCCAAAAAGAAACCTAGATCGGGAGTTCCGCCGCCGCAAGCCTCTGTAGCCATGAAAAACCAATCGGGAGCCTGCTCCTGCTCCCTGCCGGAGGGGGAAACCACCACCGGTGACCATTTCATCATCCCGACGCTCTCCATGACGAGCAGGGAGTAGTTCACCCTCAGGGCTGAGGGTATGTACCAGTACCTATGTGTTTGATCTCTCTCTCGTGTTCTTGATTCGGCACAATCTTGATGTATCGCGAGCTTTGTTACTATAGTCGGATCATATGGTGTTTCTCCCCCTCTATCTCCTTGTGATGAATTGAGTCTTTTCCTTTGAGGTTTTGTTGTGTCGGATTGAATCTTTGGATGTGAGAGCACTTGATGTATGTCTTGCGGTGGGATATCCGTGGTGACAATGGGATGTTCTGTTAATCCACTTGATGCATGTTTTGGTTATCAACTTGCGGATTCCCGTGGTGACATTTGGGTAATCTATGCATAGGTGTTGATGCACGTTTTCATACTCCTTTCTCCGGTAGAAATCTTGGGATGCTCTTGAAGTTCTTTGTGTTCGATTGAATATTATGAATCTGAAACTGTGTGATGCATATCGTATAATTGACCCACGAATACTTGTGGTGACATTGGAGTATCTAGGTGACATTAGGGTTGATTGATGTGTGTCATATGGTGTTATTTTACTACGAACTCTAGGGCTGTTTGTGAAACCTATAGGAATAGCTCAATGGATTGATCGGAAAAATAACTTTGAGGTGGTTTCATACCTACAAGCAATTTCATCTTATGTTCTCCGTGATAGGAACTTTGGAGTGACTTTTATTACACGTTGAGGGATTGTCATATGATCTAATTATGTTATCATTGTTGAGAGAACTTGCACTAGTGAAAGTATGAACCCTAGGCCTTGTTTCCAAGCATTGCAATGCCGTTTTCGCTCACTTTTACCACTTGCTACCTTGCTGTTTTTATATTTTCAGACTACAAAAACCTATACCTACTATCCATATTACGCTTGTATCACCATCTCTTCACCGAACTAGTGCACCTATACAATTTACCATTGTATTGGGTGTGTTGGGGACACAAGAGACTCTTTGTCATTTGATTGCAGGGTTGTTTGAGAGAGACCATCTTCATCCTATGCCTCCCACGGATTGATAAACCTTAGGTCATCCACTTGAGAGAAATTTGCTACTGTCCTACAAAACTTTGCGCTTGGAGGCCCAACACGAGTCTACAAGAAGAAGGTTGCGTAATAGACATCAAGCTCTTTTCTGGCCCCGTTGCCGGGGAGGTGAGTGCTTGAAGGTATATCTTTAGATCTTGTCATTGAGTCTTTTAGTTTCTTGTTTTATCACTAGTTTAGTCTCTAAAAGAAAAATACAAAAAATGGAATTGAGGTTGCCTCATATGCTTCATCTTTTTAATGTCTTTCGTGAAAATGATGGAAAGGAAAATTGTGCCAAAGTGTTAGAAGAAGAATGCATTAAAACGTTTGGCACTAAATCTTTGAATGATGAGCATGATTGCAATGTTGTTAGTATGAATTCTTTGAATATCCATGATGCTAATGATATGCAAAGCTACAAGCTTGGGGATTCTATGCTTGATGAATATGATCTTTTTAGTCCCCAAGTTTTGATGAGAATATTTATTATGATGAAAGCATGCCTCCTATTTATGATGATTATATTGATGAAAGTGGGTTTGGAAGAGTGCCTTTAGGAAGTAATGATCCCACTATTTTGGAGGGTGTTGAATCTTATAATATTTATGAAAGTGGATGTGGAGAGGTCATGACTCTATTTAGTGATGAATCCACTATTTCGGAAGAGGTTCCAACTGATTATGAGAACAAAGTTGCTATCTATGATGATTATTGTGATGACATGTATGCTATAAAGAAGAATGATAACCATGAAACTTATCATCTTGATTTTAATTTTCAATTGGATTATGCCTCGCATGATAGTTATTTTGTTGAGTTTGCTCCCACTACTATTCATGAGAAGAAATTTGCTTATGTGGAGAGTAATAAAATTTGTATGCTTGTGGCTCATGAAAAGAATGCTTTATGTGATGGTTATATTCTTGAATTCATTCATGATGCTACTGAAAATTATTATGAGTGAGGAGTATATGCTTGTAGGAATTGCAATAATATCTCTTGAAGTTATGCTTGTTTTGCCTTCCTATGCTAGTTGATTCTTGCTCCCATAAATTGTTTGCTCACAAAATCCCTATGCATAGGAAGTGGGTTAGACTTAAACTAGTCATATGCTTCATGATGCTCCCGTTATGTTTCAATTCTTATTTTTTATATGAGCATCATTGAAATCATCATGCCTAGCTGAAAAGGCATTAAAGAAAAGCGCTTGTTGGGAGACAACCAACATTTACCCCTACTGTTTCTCATTATTATGCTACTGTAGTAATCATGTTTATTAGTTTTGTGTCAATAAAGTGCCAAGTAAAGCCTTTGGGATAGTGTGGATGATAGTTGACTTGATTCTGTGCAAAAACACAAACTTTTGCGCTCAGTCCAGGAATTTTAAAAATTCGCTGGAACGTGCTTTTGATCTGAATTTTTGACACATGATTGGTATACAAATTGTATACCTTTTCCTAATTTTTCAGAATTTTTGGAGTTACAGGGGTATGGAAAGTTTCCAGATTACTACAGACTGTTCTGTTTTTGACATATTATGTTTTCTTTGTGTTGTTTGCTAATTTCGATGAATCTATGAGTAGTATCGGAGGGCATGAACCATGGAGAAGTTGGAATACAGTAGATATAACACCAATATAAATAAAGAATGAGTTCACAACAGTACCAAAAGTGGTGATTTTATTTTCTTATACTAACGGAGCTTACGAGTTTTCTGTTGAGTTTTGTGTTGTGAAGTTTTCAAGTTTTCGGTAAAGTTTTGATGGACTACGGAATAAGGAGTGGCAACAGTCTAAGCTTGGGGATGCCCAAGGCACCCCAAGGTAACATTCAAGGACAACCATGAGCCTAAGCTTGGGGGTGCCCCGGGTGGCATCCCCTCTTTCGTCTTCGTTCATCGGTAACCTTACTTGGAGCTATATTTTTATTCACCACATGATATGTGTTTTGCTTGGAGAATCATATTTTTTTATTAGTATTTGCTTGCTATTATTTAGAGTAATGTTGCATCTTTTAGTTCAATAAAAGGTCAAGTGTAACCTTTACCATGCTTATTTTGCAAGTCTATATGTTGCTGTTTTGAAAACAGAAAGTTTGCTGTTATGTTTTGAATATTTGTGAATAGTCAGAACATGATAAAATCTTGAAATTTTGACACAATGAGTAACAACAAATTTTCTACAGTGTAGTAATTTTCAGAATTTTTGGAGTTAGGGAAGTATGATTCCTCTTGCGTTCTTTGCAGACTGTTCTGTTTAGACAGATTGCTGTTATGTTTGCATTGTTTGCAAATGTTTGCTTGTTTAATGATTCTATTTGATGATAGGAGTATTAAATATGCAGAGGCATTTAGTATGCAATGTCAAATTATAATTTTAGTGATTTTCTACAGTAGAGAATGATAAGGTTTTGCATGGATTTATACTAACTTATCTCACGAGTTCTTGTTGAGCTTTGTGTGAATGAAGTTTTTAAGATTTAGGGAAACCGTGGTATAAAAGGAATTAAGGAGGCACAAAAGATCAAGCTTGGGGATGCCCAAGGCATCCCTAGTCAATATTTCAAGAAGTCTCAAGCATCTAAGCTTGGGGATGCCCCGGTTGGCACCCCACCTTTCTTCTTCAACAACTATCGGTCAGTTTCTGTTGAGCCTAAGTTTTTGCTTCCTCACATGTTATGTGCTATCCTTGCAGTGTCATTTTTTTTGCTTGCTGTTTGATAATATCCCAAGATCTGAAATTCTTAAATGTTAGAGAGTCTTCACATAGTTACACAATTATTCGACTACTCATTGATCTTCACTTATATCTTTTGGAGTAGTTTGTCGTCTGCTCTAGTGCTTCACTTATATCCTTTTAAAGCACGGCGGTGGTTTTATTTTGAAGAAATTGATGAACTCTCATGCTTCACTTATATTATTTTGAGAGTCTTAAACAGCATGGTAATTTGCGTTAGTTATGAATTTAGTCCTAATATGATAGGCATCCAGGAGGGATATAATAAAAACTTTCATATAAAGTGCATTGAATACTATGAGAAGTTTGATTCCTTGCATTTGTTTTGAGATATAAAGATGGTGATATTAGAGTCATCTTAGTGAGTAATTGTGAATTGGTAGAAATACTTGTGTTAAGGTTTGTGATCCCTGTAGCATGCACGTATGGTGAACCGTTATGTGATGAAGTCGGAGCATGATTTATTTATTGATTGTCTTCCTTATGAGTGGCGGTCGGGGACGAGCGATGGTCTTTTCTACCAATCTATCCCCCTAGGATCATGCGCGTAGTACTTCAATTTGATAACTAATAGATTTTTGCAATAAGTATGTGAGTTCTTTATGACTAATGTTGAGTCCATGGATTATACGCACTCTCACCCTCCCACCATTGCTAGCCTCTCTAGTACCCCGCAACTTTCGCCGGTACCATACACCCACCATATACTTTCCTCAAAACAGCCACCATACCTACCTATTATGGCATTTCCATAGCCATTCTGAGATATATTGCCATGCAACTTTCCACCGTTCCATTTATTATGATACGCTTCATCATTGTCATATTGCTTTGCATGATCATGTAGTTGACATTGTATTTGTGGCAAAGCCACCATTCATAATTCTTTCATATATGTCACTTTTGATTCATTGCACATCCCAGTACACTGCCGGAGGCATTCATATAGAGTCATATTTTGTTCTAAGTATCAAGTTGTAATTCTTGAGTTGTAAGTAAATAAAAGTGTGAGGATCATCATTATTAGAGCATTGTCCCATGTGAGAAAAGGATGATGGAGGCTATGATTCCCCCACAAGTCAGGATGAGACTCCGGACAAAAAAAAGAGAGGCCAAAGAAGCCCACACAAAAAAAAAACAAAAAAAATGAGAGAAAAGAGAGAAGGGGCAATGCTACTATCCTTTTACCACACTTGTGCTTCAAAGTAGCACCATGATCTTCATGATAGAGAGTCTCCTATGTTGTCACTTTCATATACTAGTGGGAATTTTTCATTATAGGACTTGGCTTGTATATTCCAATGATGGGCTTCCTCAAATTGCCCTAGGTCTTCGTGAGCAAGCAAGTTGGATGCACACCCACTTAGTTTCTTTTTGAGCTTTCGTAAACTTATAGCTCTAGTGCATCCGTTGCATCGCAATCCCTACTCACTCACATTGATATCTATTGATGGGCATCTCCATAGCCCGTTGATATGCCTAGTTGATGTGAGACTATCTCCTTCTTTTTGTCTTCTTCACAACCACCATATTATATTCCACCTATAGTGCTATGTCCATGGCTCACGCTCATGTATTGCGTGAAAGTTGAAAAGGTTTGAGAACATCAAAAGTATGAAACAATTGCTTGGCTTGTCATCGGGATTGTGCATGATTTGAGTACTTTGTGTGATGAAGATGGAGCATAGCCAGACTATATGATTTTGTAGGGATAACTTTCTTTGGCCATGTTATTTTGAGAAGACATGATTGCTTTATTAGTATGCTTCAAGTATTATCGTTTTTATGTCAATATTAAACTTTTGTTTTGAATCTTATGGATCTGAATATTCTTGCCACAATAGAGAAAATTACATGGATAAATATGTTAGGTAGCATTCCACATCAAAAATTCTGTTTTTATCATTTACCTACTCGAGGACGAGCAAGAATTAAACTTGGGGATGCTTGATACGTCTCCAACGTATCTATAATTTTTTATTGTTCCATGCTATTATATTATCTATATTGGATGTTTTATATGCATTTATATGCTATTTTACATGATTTCTGGGACTAACCTATTAACCTAGAGCCCAGTGCCAATTTATGTTTTTTCCTTGTTTTTGAGTTTTACAGAAAACGAATACCAAACGGAGTCCAAACGAGCTGAAACTTTACGGTGATTTTTTATGGACCAGAAGAAGCCCCCGAAGCAAAAGAGTTGGGCCAGAGGAGCCACGGGGCATCCACAAGGGTGGAGGGCGTGCCCACCCCCCTAGGGCGTGCCCCCCTGCCTTGTCGTCGCCTCGTGGACCCCCTGACTTGTTCCCATCACCGGTGGCCATCTTGATCATCCCGGCGATCTCCATGACGAGGAGGGAGTAATTCACCCTCGGGGCTGAGGGTATGTACCCGTAGCTATGTGTTTGATCTCTCTCTCTCTCGTGTTCTTGATTTGGCACGATCTTGATGTATCGCGAGCTTTGTTACTATAGTCGGATCATATGGTGTTTCTCCCCCTCTATCTCCTTGTGATGAATTGAGTCTTTTCCTTTGAGATTTTTTTATGTCGGATTGAATCTTTGGATGTGAGAGCACTTGATGTATGTCTTGCGATGGGATATCCATGGGGACAATGGGATGTTCTGTTGATCCACTTGATGTATGTTTTGGTTATCAACTTGCGGATTCCCGTGGTGACATTGGGTAATCTATGCATAGGGGTTGATGCATGTTTTCATATTCCTTTCTCCGGTAGAAATCTTGGGATGCTCTTGAAGTTCTTTGTGTTGGATTGAATATTATGATTCTGAAATTGTGTGATGCATATCGTATAATTGACCGACGGATACTTGTGGTGACATTGCAGTATCTAGGTGACATTAGGGTTGATTGATGTGTGTCATATGGTGTTATTTTACTATGAACTCTAAGGTTGTTTGTGACACCTATAGGAATAGCTCAATGGATTGATCAGAAAGAATAGCTTTGAGGTGGTTTCGTACCCGACAAGCAATTTCATCTTACGTTCTCCATGATAGGAACTTTGGAGTGACTTTTGTCGCACGTTGAGGGATTGTCATATGATCTAATTATGTTATCATTGTTGAGAGAACTTGCACTAGTGAAAGTATGAACCCTAGGCCTTGTTTCCAAGCATTGAAATACCGTTTTCGCTCACTTTTACCACTTGCTACCTTGCTGTTTTTATATTTTCAGATTACAGAAACCTATATCTGCTATCCATATTATGCTTGTATCACCATCTCTTCGCCGAACTAGTGCACCTATACAATTTACCATTGTATTGGGTGTGTTGGGGACACAAGAGACTCTTTGTTATTTGGTTGCAGAGTTGTTTGAGAGAGGCCATCTTCATCCTACGCCTCCCACGGATTGATAAACCTTAGGTCATCCACTTGAGGGAAATTTGCTATTGTCCTACAAAACTCTGCGCTTGGAGGCCCAACACGAGTCTACAAGAAGAAGGTTGCATAGTATACATCAACTAACATATTAACTTAATGCCTAGTATCAGTTGTTGTTTTTTGCTTTTTTGACTTACAGGAAAATCAATTTTACGAAGCTCCAAAAATTACGAATAAGTTCTAGATTTGTTTGAGCCGGGGAGCTTCCAGGGAGCCCAGGCCCCACCAGAGGGGAGCCCTATGGGCCTCACATGGCCAGAGCACGCGGCCAGGGGGTTGGCCACGTGGTGGACCCATGTGGGCCCAACTAGACTTCTTTCCACCACCTCTCGACGCCTATATTTTTCTTTCGCTCTGAAAACCCTAAACATCAAGGAGGTTTTCTGTTCCTGCCGCCCACCTCTTGGTTCCATGGCAATCAAATCTGAAGGCCTATTCTGGTACTCTGTCCAAGGGGGAAATCATCATGGTGGCCATCTCCATGAACTTGAAGATCACCATGATCGCCGATGAGTAGTTTCCTTTGGACTCTGGGTCCGTAGCAGTAGCAAGATGGCTTTCTCTCCCTGGCTTCTCAATACAATGATCACATGAGCTTCCCTACATGATTGTGATCCATCTGATGTAATATTTTGGTGTGTTTGCTGTGGTGTGATGAATTGTCGCTTTATGATCAGATCTATCCATGAATTCTTTTGAGACCAATTTGCTTACTTAGTTGCATAATTCTTATTCATATATGCTCTCTGATCTATTTGTCTATCTTTGGCCAATTATGATAGATGCTCTTCAAGAGGGACTTGTGCATGATAGTTGGGTTCAACCTTGCAAGTAATCTACCACAGTAAAAGAAAGTGAAAAAGTCTTGTATTCTGTTGTTGGCACTAGGTATAGAAAGATGATTGCCTAGTTGTTTTTTGAACATGTGCTGAAAGTGAGCAGGGTGACAAACAACTCAACATACATATGTATAACTTAAGTTTCATATTAGCAAGATTCTCAAAATGTAGGAATAGAAAGAGTGCATGGTTATAGTGGCATGCCTTTTTGAATCCTATAGAATTAGCAGTAAACTACATGTATTTAGATCGAAGAGTGTTTATTTTTTCTTTTTCCCTCCAAACTTGAGTGCAAGCAAATCATTAGAAAAAAATCTCCTTCGAATCAAACAAGCAAGGCTGGAAAAGTAAATCGTAAGAATCCTAATCATCCGCATATCCTATGAAATTATTTTTGAATGGAAGGAGACCTAAGTAACTGTCTACTCAAACCTACTACTCCCTCCGATTCATATTACTTATCGCTCAAACGATCGGAGGGAGTATCATTATTTTGGACTACTAGATTGGCTATCAAGGACAACCACTAGACTCACTCAGCAACATGGGCCCATTTCCTTTCCGCGATTGGGGAAATCCAGTGACGAAGTCCATTTCAACATGGGCCCATTTCCATTTAGGAATAGAGATTGGTTGCAGAGTTCCAGCAGGCCTTTGATGTTCTGCTTTGATAGGATGGCAAACGTCTCACTCAGCAACATAGCGAGCAATGTCTTGCTTCATGTTTGACCACCAGAACCTCTGACGAATGTCTTGATACATCTTGGTACTACCGGGATGAATAGACAGGGGCGTATCATGAGCTTATTTCATAACTTCCTGAGTCATATCCAGGTTTTTCTCCTTACTTGGCACCACTAGGCGGCCTTTGAAGAACAAAGTGCCAACGTCATCAACAGTGAAGAATGAGGGCCTTCCGTCTGCGAGATAGCATTTAATCCTCGCGGCTTCATTATCAGCCTTCTGTGGCCATTTGATAGAGGACACGAGATCTGGTACGACAGCCAGGGTATTAAGGGAACCCTGGGGAACAACACGGAGACCTTGGGAAAAGGCTTCTCATGGATGCGCGACCCGAAGCATGCCGGGCCGGCAGAGCTTTCCTCCTCCATGGCAAGGGAATGCGCCAGCTCCTAGAGGCGGTGGCGGGCATCCTGCCCGTTGAGGGGCCGCGAGTCTCGAGGAGCTCACTTATCGCAGGCTATGTAGCCTGACCTTCGGACGTCGGCTGGCCCCACCACGTGCACTGGCCGCGGGGGGGGGGGGGGGGTGCCGTGCCGGCTAGCGGTGGGCACCGCCATCTAGCTCGTTAGTCCGGCTGCCGACAGTCGACGGGCCGAGGTTGCTCCTATCCCGGCTGCCATGTAGTCAGCCTCCACGGTGACCATCGCCCTGCGGGGAGGATGCCTATTGCGTTTGTCGAGGCCCCCAGCCAGCTGCCAGTTGGCCAGATGGAGAGGAGGTCTCACCGAGTCGGAGGCGCCCGGGTGCCGAGGCAGCACTGCTACTTGTCTACATCATGTCATCTTGCTTAATGTGTTACTCCGTTCTTTATGAACTTAATACTCTAGATGCATGCTGGATAGGGGCCAATATGTGGAGTACTAGTAGTAGATGCAGGCAGGAGTCGGTCTACTAGTCTCAGACGTGATGCCTATGTATGATCATTACCTTGGATATCGTCATAATTATTTGTTTTTCTATCAATTGCCCAATAGTAATTTGTTTACCCACCATATGCTATTTTCAATGAGAGAAGCCTTTAGTGAAAACTATGGCCCCTGGTCTACTTTTATCATATATTAAAATCCAAAAATACCTTGCAGCGTTTTTACTTTATTTATTTTATCTGTATTCTTGGCCGATCTATCTATCAAACACCATACAGTTTAATCTTGCTCATAACCGTCAAGGGATTGACAATCCCTTATTCGCATTGAGTTGCAAAGATTTGTTGTTTGTGTGCAGGTGCTGCTAACGAGGTGCTACTTGGTTCTCCTACTGGATTGATAACCTTGTTTCTTAACTGAGAAAAATATTATCTCTACTCTACTGCATCATCCCCTCCTCTTCAGGGAAATCCCAACGCAGATCACAAGTAGCAAGACTATGATTCCCCCACAGGTCGGGATGAGACTCCGGATGAAAAGAGAAGGAGAAAAAATAAAGGGACAAAAATAAAAATAAAATGAGAGATAAAGAAAGAAGGGGCAATGTTACTATCCTTTTACCACACTTGTGCTTCAGAGTAGAGCCAAGTTTTTCATATACAGAGTCTCCTGAGTTATCACTTGCACATACTAGCGGAAAATTTTCATTTTAGAACTTGGCTTGCATATTTTGATGATGGGCTTTCTCAAATGCCCGAGAGCTTCATAAGCAAGCAAGTTGGATGCACACCCACTTAGTTTACGTTGAGCTTTCATATAGCTATAGCTCATAGTGCATCTGTTGCAAAGCAATCTTTACTCCTCGCATTGATATCGATTGATGGGCATCTCCATAGGCCATGGATCTCCCTAATTGATGCGAGACTTTCTTCCTTTTTGACTTCTCATCTTGATCTCTATCACTGCATTCTATTCCACCTATAGTGTTATATCCATGGCTCACACTCATGTATTGCGTGAGGTTGAAAATGCTGAAGCGCTTTAGAAGTACGATCCAACTGCCTGGTTTAACACCGGAGCACTCATGATTTATATCTATGCGGTGAAGGCAGAGTCATGTTGTGCTAACATGATAAAGTGAGTTGGGATAACATTCGTTAAGGATCGTATATTTTAAAAAAGTAATGATTATGTTTCTTATATTCATGGAGATTATTATGTTGATATTATTACTTCATCATTTCTCATCATTTACACCGTAAAGAGATTACATGATAAAAATGCTAGGTAGCATTCAACATCAAAAATTCTATTTTTATCATTTACCTACTCGAGGACGAGCAGGAATTAAGTTGGGGGTGCTGATACGTCTCCAATATATCTATAATTTTTTTATTGCTTCATGCTATTATATTACCAATCTTGGATACTTTATATGCTTCAATATGCAATTTTGTATCATTTATTGGGAACTAACCTATTAATCTAGTGCCTAGTGCTAGTTGCTGGGTTTTTTTTTCCTGTTTTTGGTTTTCCAGAAAATTATTACCAAACAGAGTCCAAACACTATGAAACTTTTTGACGATTGTTTTGGACAAAAAAAGACCCTATAAGCTTCGGGAGGAGACCAGACGGCAGACGAGGAGACGGCAAGGCAACAGGCGCGCCCGGGGGGTAGGCACGCCTTGTTACATTGTGGTCCCCACGTGGCTCCGTATGACCTAACTCCACTTCTATAAATTCTCAAATATTGGAAAACCCCCAGAGAGCCACCCCAAACAATTTCTCCATCGTCTGAAATCTCAGTTCTTCCGCGATCCCATCCGGAATTGATGATGGATGGCTTCTACATCAACCTTGTTGCCCTACCAATGATGTGTGAGTAGTTCACCACAGACCTACGGGTCCATAGCTAGTAGCTAGATGGCTTCTTCTCTCTCTCTCTCTCTCTCTCTCTAATCTTCAATACATGTTCTCCTCGATCTTCTTGGAGATCCGATGAATTGTGGGTTTATGGTCAGATTATCCATTGAAAGTATTTGAGTCTTTTCTGAACTTTATTATTGGTGGTTATGATAGCTTTGTATTTCTCTCTAAACTACCTGTTTGGTTTGACCAACTAGATTGATTTATCTCATGGCAGAAGGGGTAGCGAGGCACGCATTGTATTGTTCCTACTAAGGATAAAATGATGGGGTTTATTCGTATTGCTTGAGTTTACTTTGTCTACATCATGCCATTTTGCTTAAGGCGTTACTTTGTTTGTCTGAACTTAATACTATAGATGCATGATGGATAATGGTCGATTGATGGAGTAATAGTAGTAGATGCAAGAAGGAGTCGGTTTACCTGTCACGGATTTGATGCCTATATATGTGATCATTTTCATGAATAACATTATAACTACGCGCTTTTATATCAATTGTCGAACACTAATTTGTTTACCCACCGTATGTTGTGTGTGCGAGAGAGAAGTCTCTAGTGAAAACTAGGCACCCGGGTCTACTTTAATCATATTATAAATACCTTGCTATAGTTTATTTACTTTTATTTTACTTTTTATTTATCTATCTATCACTATCAGAATTAATCCTTGTAAGTAACGAGTTCAAGGGGGTTGACAATCCTCTGGCCCGCGTTGGGTGCAAGTGTTTGCTTTTATCTGCGTAGGTGCTGACGACTCGAGTTTGCGTGGTTCTTCTATTGGTTTCATAACCTTGGTTCTCACTGAGGGAAGTACTTATCTCTACTGTACTGCTTCAACCTTCCTATTTGGGGAAAATCCCAACGCAACTCATAAATAGCAAGCTTCGACATGAGCACAAGTTTGCTTGGAGGGACATCACTATCATGCCATTGTTCCCAAAGGATTTTTCCCTCACCCTGCAGGACTCTTACCAGCACGACCTGGTGCTATAAGAAAGGCCCGTCAAAGTCCGTGGTGTGGCTTTCAAGTTGCGGCCTTTGTTCCCTTTGGTGCCCATGACTTATCGAGTCTGGCTTTTCCACTGTCGGGCCACGATCAATAGGCCCCCCACTATGTTTGGGACCGTGACACCACTGCCAATGTCATTGAGGGCAACTATGCACTCGATCGCATCAAGCACAAGTCGCTGCTGATACGTCTCAAACATATCTATAATTTTATTATTATTTTATGCTATGTTTATATCATTTTGGCATAGCTTTGGCACCTGTTTTTATCACTTTTTTGGACTAACCTATTAACTCAGTGCCTAGTGTCAGTTGATATTTTCTGCATGTTTCTGGACTTATAGGAAAATCAATTTTATGGAGCTCCAAAAATTGCCAATAAATTCCATATTTTTTGAGTTGGGAAGCTTCCAGGGAGACCGGGCCCTACCGAAGGGAAGCCCTATGGGCCTCACACAGCCAGAGCATGCGACTAGGTGGTTGGCCACGTGGTGGACCCGTGTGGGCCCCACTAGACTTCTTTCTACCGCATCTCGACGCCTATATTTTTCATTCGCTCCGAAAACCCTGAACATCAAGGAAGTTTTCTGTTCTTGCCTTCGCACCTCTCGGTTCCATGGCAATCCAATCTGGAGCCTTTTCCGGTACTCCGCCCATGGGGGAAATCATCACGGTAGCCATCTCCATGAACTTGAAGGTCACCATGATCGTCGATGAGTAGTTTCCTTTGGACTCTGGGTCCATAGCAATAGCAAGATGGCTTTTTCTCCCTTATTTCTCAATACAGAGATCACATGAGCTGCCCTGCATGATTGTGATCCATCTGATGTAATATGTTGGTGTGTTTGTTGCAGTGTGATGAATTGTCGCCTTATGATCAGATGTATCCATGAATTCTTTTGAGATCAATTTTCTTAATTTGTTGCATAATTCTTATTCATATATGCTCTCTGATCTATTTGTCTATCTTTGGCCAATTATGATAGATGATCTCCAAGAGGGAGTTGTGTATGATAGTTGGGTTCAATCTTGCAAGTAATCTACCACAGTGAAACAAAGTGAAAAAGTCTTGAATTGTGTTGTTGCCACTAGGTATACAATGATGATTGCCTAGTTGTTCTTTGAATATGTGCTGAAAACGCGCAGGGTGATGAACAACTCAACGTACATATGTATAACTTAAGTTTCATATTAGCAAAATTCTTGAAACGTAGGAATAGAATTAGCAGTAAACTACATGTATTTAGATCGAACAGTGTTTTTTTTTCTTTTTCCCTTCAAACTTGAGTGCAAGCAAATCCTTAGGGAAAAAAATCTCCTTCAAATCAAACAAGTGAGGCAGGAAAAGTAAAACCTTAAGAATCTTAATCATCCGCATATCCTATGAAATTATTTTTGATTGGAAGAAGACCTAAGTAACTGTCTATTCAAACCTACCACTCGATTCATATTACTTGTTGCTCCAACGATCAGAGGGAGTATCATTATTGTGGACTACTAGATTGGCTATCAAGAACAACCACAAGACTCGAGCGCTCAGCTAATAATTGTACTATATATCAAGCGTGATGCACACCCGGCTCAGTTGGTAGCTATAAGATGTGAAAATATCAAGGAGAGTGGCTTATAGTCAGGATAGTACGCCTGATACACAATGCAGACACCGGCATATTTGTTTACGCGTTTGATGACAAGTTGAGATGCTTGCTCTGTCCTTGGGGGCCGGAAAGAACAAAAAGAATATCAATTTGCCCGTTGTCATTTTGTGATCAACATGTGAGGATGCGCAGGAACATGGATAAGAACGACACATAGTCCCGGGCCCCGACAAATGCGTGCATCGCATGGTCGATTTCGACTAGGGTTGAATCACCATCACCATCAGAACTATACATATCATTGAGAAAATTAAGGATTCCGTACCCCGATTTGCATTATTTTTAATTTTCAGGGTCTCTTTGATTCAAAGGATTTTTATAGGATCTTTGAAGGATTAGAATCCTTAGGAATTTTTCCTATGTTGATCGTTTGATTCGTAGAATTGAATCCTGTAGGATTTTTTCCTAAAGATTCATTTGTACTACATTTCATAGGAATTTTAGCATCCACTCAAACCTCTTGAAAGAAATCCTTTGTTTTTCCCTTGACACAATCAAACAAACTCAAATCATATAAGGATCCAATGAACATGCCATTCCAATCCTGCGTTTTTCCTATTTCTATGTTTTTGCAATCCTAAGAATCAAAGAGGCCCTCGTATATTATGTATGTATTCAGACGAAAGCAGGAGAGATGGGAGAGGGAGAAGGAAAATGAACAAATGAGTCAGGGGATGGGAAGAAAAACACAATGGCAAGGAGATTATTTCATTTTTAAGACAAGTGCACGAGAGGAGATCGATATCATTCACCAGTAAGTTTTCGAGATGGAGAGCTCGGCCGATGCCTCGGTGCTGGCAGGAGCTGAGAGTGCATATTGGCTAACGAAAGCTTGTGAAGACAAGTTCGATTTCTCTATTGATGCTATGGTCCCGTAAGCTAAACGAGATTTCACGGATGCCTTTTTAACTCCTGATTCATCTGCCCAAGGTCTGAGAAACTGAGATTCAACTCTGCCCAGTTAGATTATATTTACCCACTACAGATCTTGCACACCATCGACTTCGTTTCTGTTTCTCGCGATCCATACAGCCGTGTCCCTTATTTACCAAATCATCAAACGCCCCGGACCTTGCGAAGGAGACGTTTCCTTGTTGCCAACTCCAGGATTTTCTGAAGCGGGTCGATCGCAATGACAAAGAGCAGGGGGGAAAGGGGATCCCCCTGCCGAAACCCACTGCCGTGCTTGATGGGCGGCCCTGGCAGACCGTTGAGAAGGATGCGGGAGGATGAAGTCGAAAGAAGAGCAGCAACCCAAGCACGAAATCTGCTGGGAAACCCAAGCCGTTGAAGAAGCTCCAGGAAATATCCCCACTTCACAGAGTCAAAAGCCTTCTTGATGTCAAGCTTGAAGAGGAGGGCAGGAGTTTTGCACTTATGTAACCTCCGCGTGAAGTTCCTCACATACATGAACGGGCCTTGTCAAGTCAGTCATTTGCTCCCAAGCGGTGTTCTCAATCACGCCGCTAGTCGTGCCTCAAAGCACTCTTCAGAGTCTGACCAAGATTGAACGGGCTTTCCTCTGGTCAGGTGCCGACAAGACTACGGGTGTCAAGTGCAAAGTGAAGTGGGACACAGTTTGTAGGCCGAAGGAGTATGGTAGCCTTGGGGTGCTTAACTCTGAAAAATTTGCGCGTGCCCTTCGCCTTAGGTGGCCTTGGTACGAATGGAAGGAGCCACACAGATTGTGGGTCGGTTTTGGCAACCCTTGTACGGAGGACGATCTCAGCTTCTTTTATGCCTCCACCACCATTACTCTGGGCAACGGAGCCAAAACGCCTTTCTGGGATTCTCCTTGGCTCCTTGGCCGTAAGCCCAAGGAGATCGCCCCGCACATCTATGAGGCCTCCAGAAGGAAGAAGTGGAAGGTCAGGGAGGCTGTTAGAGAGGACGCTTGGATCTTCAAAATCAGCTACAACACCGTCGTCACCGGAGACCACATTCGAGAGTTTTTCACTTTCTGGATGCTGTTGGATGACGTCCATCTGGAGGAGCATCGGGAGGACGACATCACTTGGAAGCATTCCAATGATGGGATATACTCGGCATCCAGTGCTTATAAAGCGCAGTTTCTTGGCTTAACCTTGTCCCCAATGGATCGCATGGTTTGGAAAGTTTGGGCTCCTCCGAAGATCAAATTCTTTGCTTGGTTGGCTATTCCAGATAGGATCTGGACTGCGGACCGCCTGGAGAGGCGCGGGTGGGCCAACTGCGGTCTGTGCCCTCTTTGCTCTAGGGAGCAGGAAAGGGTGCTCATCTTCTCTTCAAGTGTCGCTTCACTATTCGGCTTTGGAGGTCTCTCGCGGCCAAGCTTGGCCTTCATCACATTGACACCTCCGGATGGCATCTTCATGGCTCCGTCCTGGATTGGTGGGAAGATGGTACTGGGAGACACGTCCCCAACAGGAGTGCCTTGGCCTCCCTCACCCTCCTCGTCTCCTGGACCATCTGGAATGAACGTAATGCTAGGGTGTTCCGACACAAAAGTGCTCCGCCGCCTATTCTTCTTAACACAATCCTTGAGGAGGCCAAGCTTTGGGTTACAGCTGGTGCAAAGAATCTAGGGCCTATTGTATTTCGTGAGTAGTTCGCATGCCGTGTTTGAGGTGGTCGCTGTAAAACTCTAATCTACTCTCCCTTATTTAATAGATGAGGCAAATCTTTTGCCTCCGTTTCGAAAAAAAAAATCATCAAACTCATATATTCCCACACACGTACTTCATTTAGGTCTCACACACAGCATAGACATAGTTCATCATACAAGCCATCGACTATCAAAAATTGGCATCTTCTAAAAACTAGAGTTATGGAGAAAACTCGTCTACGGCTTCCCTTATCCTTGTCCTCTTTGTCGCCGTAGCGGTTGAAGACAAAGTACGGGTCAAGATGGATTTGCTCGCTCCCGAAGCTATGGGGTCGGATGCGGCACCGTCATCCTCCTCATCATCTAGAGAGGGCACAAACATCACTGCTTTGCGAAGCCACGCGTATCCCCGCCTTGCCGCTTCGCCCAGATGCAAGCACGGGTGTCCTCGGTATCCTTGGCCTCCAAGGCCTTGTCTGACGCGGCGAGGCATGACTCGACCTCGACGTCCTTCCAGGCCTTGACCCACGCACGACAAGCAAGCCGGTCCTCGGCCGCGGTATTGCCACAGCACCTTGGGCATACGACGCATCCGAGGCAGTGCGCAGTGCCGTCGTTGACCTCGGACTCAAAGTCGACCGTCGCCAGGACGAGACCCACTGTATGGGTTCCGCGGGCTAGCCCAATTGCCCTACCGCCGGCTGCCGCTCGCCAGCTCCGAGGCCTCCGCGGTCGGGCGCCTCGAGCCACCAACACCCACTTGTGCGAACGCATTGGATTCCCCGTCGGAACAACTCGGACGGCGGAGCTCGGGCGGATCCCCCCCCCCCCCCCCCCCCCCCCCCCCGGACCGACGAAGAGCTAGGTGGATGGCAAACTTCTCCTCGTCCTAGGGATCCTAGTTGACGGGTCGTACTCGGATTCGCTACTCGCCATACCAGCGAAGGTCAGAGATCACCGGTGATGAGCTGTGGTTGGATTGAAGCAGAGCGGAGTGAAGGGATATTTGTGGGGTCAGGGTGGGGCAGCTGGGGCCAGATTGAGCGTGGCGTGCACGCCCGGTCTTACCATATCTATGGCCCATACAACCCAGATGTATATAAGTGGTTTGAGGGTACAGTAATTTTTATGACCGGCCAGTGACAAGCCGTCCACCCGAACATATAAGTGGTTTGAGGAGACCAGACGCATAAGAGTGGTTTGAGCGTCCTATCGTAGATGCTCTAACGATTCCGCAAGCTCTTTCTCGTGCGTGCGCACGTTGGGATATGTCGATCGTCTTTGTGAAACAACGCAGATCGACATGTCTTCAAAAAGGGCTAGACTAGTTCAGGCTCGTATGAAATCCGTGTTGCCAAATTTTCTTGGCTGGTCCCATGGAAGAGCCACTAATCATTAACACCACACTGGGTTTTTTAACAACATTAACACCACATTGGTTAACTCAACAAAAGTACTCAAGAGTAGATGTATAGATGACGGCATGATGTATACGGTGATAGAGACACAAATCCAACGGCACAACCTAGGCTCACGAGTCACGATCCATTCGAGTACTTCGTAGGTGCATGTAACACGAGGGCGAGGGCGCCTCGCCGCGGCGGTTGGTGGGGAGGCGATAATGATGCGCGCATCGTTTTTTAGTACGCGAGCCTGCTGAACTGTACGCACATGCATGGGTGGACACAGCCCTCATGATTCCAAACCATGCCATCCGCGTGGGCTATACCATAAGCTTTGTGTCAGGCACTGATACAGTCACATGCCATGGTGCGCTGACAAGGCACACATGTACCAACTATCAGGGGCTTAATCATACTCAATCAAGATGATATATCATCAAACCAAAACGATTGGTGTATATTATGTTTCCAAGATGATTGGTGTATAGCAGCCAAAATGATATATCATCAATCAAAATGATTGATGTATATTCTATTTCCAAGATGATGCCATGCTTGCATCTTCACAAACTACCCTCTTGTGTGTCATTGTCGTATCAACCATCAGAGATAATTAATCTGGGACAGGCTTTACTGTGCGCTTGCCGTTATATGCCTAGATGCGACTATGTATATGGAGCTGAACTATTGGCCATCACAGAGGGCACACAAGTAGCTCTACCACATACATCACAGCCATTGCTGTTGCAAACTGATAGTGCTAAGAGCATCTTCAACCATGATTCTCAAACCGTCTGCATACGTTCGGACCACGTTGCCCGAATGTGTTGTGTCATCCAACACGATCCGGATGTGCTTTTTTCGGCAAACCGGAGTCAAACTAGGGGGCCTTTGCGGGCGTCCAGACCGCTCTCACGTCCGCTCTTAACCGTCCTGAGCCAAAGAAAGTCCGGCCCGCCTCTCCCGCGCTTTTCATCGAACGCTCCCGCCGCTTGCCGCGCCGTATTCATGCCGGTCTAGAGCATGCAGCAACCAATATTGATGCCCACGATTTGACCGGACGGCAGGGGACGGACGCGACCTTTCACTGTTGGCATTGAAGCGGCGCGTCGGCCGAGACACGCCTGACTGAACACACATCCTCGTGCATTCAAACGGCCACAGATTGCCTGCCTTTTTTCATTAAAACCCGCGCGTGTGCCCAGAAATCTACTCCGGTCACACGTGTGTTCGCGAGCCATCCGTCATTAAACACATCGTTGGTTGGCTCCGCCTATCCGTCCGTATATAAACGGTGCCAGATGCGGGGCAAAAATGCAGCACAGTCCGCTCACATCTCCTCTTTGCACCGTTGTCTTTACAATGACCATGGCATCCGGCGAGCAGGAAGAGGAGTTCTCCGGCATAAAAGCCGGCTGGGTGGCCCGTCGAGCCCAATGAATACGAGCCAGATAACTCTCTGCTCCATCACCCTCGACGCTTCAGGCCGTTGCGGGCCAGCTCACAGAAGCTCCAAGCCGGTGCATTGTTCAACGGCTTGCCGCTCCAAGCCAGCTCGCTGAGGAGTGACGAGTTGCTCCAGGCCGGCACGCGGGGAGCACAACGGCACGGGCATCCTGGCTGCCATGCCCGTGACCGCGTCATCCGCCGTCAACGTACGCGTAACCGCGCCCTGTCGGCGGAGAAAAGTCGGCATCGCAGAGATGGACGGAACGGTGGTCATCACGTCGCGCCCGCCGCTCATCGAGGAGAAGTAGAACATGGGAGGCCACTGCCGCTTGGTCCCGGGAAGGCCACCACCGAGGCGACGCCGGCGTACACAGCCGGTGTCTTGCCTGGTCGCAGGTCACTGACGTCCCCTTCCCCTTCAGTTGAAGCACGTCGCGGCGGTTCCACTCTGATGAGCACGTCCGCGGGCGTATAGAGGCCCAAATTAGGTGACCACGGATGTATATGCTCTAAGGGCATCTCCAACATTGAACCTCAAATAGGACACGACATCCGTCCGCGGAAGTGGGGTCCAGTCCGCGAACATTGATGCAGGAGTCGACCATCCAATCTTAACCGCAAGGGTGTGTCTAGAACTCAGTCGACTGAGACTTAACAAAGTCTCAGTCGAGTGACGTCAGCATGGTTTTTTTTTTTTTTTTGCTACAAGCGGCACGGCTAGATGCTTCAAACGGCGACGAAAAATGTTGCGATGATATTGCAAGCAAAAACAACAAATGCTACAACCGTTTTAACTAAAATGCTACAACCATCAATGAAGGATGTTGCAACCGGTGAGATGACGTGCTACAACCGATCGAGGAGGGATGACATGCTTCAACCAACAAAACAAATGTTGCAACCGGTATGAAAAAGTGTTGCATACGGTCAAAAAAATGTTGCATGATCGACTGAGACTTCATTAAATCTAAGTCGACTGATTTTTAGCATGCCTATAACCGCAAATGTCCACAACAGTCTTTAGTTAAACATATGCTAAACAGTGATCAATTAAAAAACGAAACAACACCATTCGCCAAACAAGCAACATGAATTGCATGCACCTTCCGCCAATGGATGCATTGCATTGCATGCACTTCCGCCAAACACTTCGGCCAAAGCAATGTATTCTGAAGAAGAAAAAAAGATTAACGTCAGTGCCTTTTGGCGGAAGGTGTTTCAACATTTGGCGGAAGTAATGCATTTTATAATAATTAGAAAATCATGTTCAGCTTGATAACTTCCGCCAAACATCAAGCTAATCAGTTACTAATCAAGTTCTCCTTCCGCCAAATAGCATCAAGCCTTCCGCCATCCTGCACGGACGAACTCCTGCAAAACCCCTGACATTTGTCTTTGGTCTGCGGGAAAAAAAATGCTTCTGGACCACTCGGCGGATCGATACAGCCCCGTGTTGAATGACACAACACGTCCGAAAGCAGGGTCCAAACGTATGCGGACGGTTTGAGAGTCAACATTGAAGATGACCGAGCCAATTTTACTCATCCAAATCCTGCCTGGGTTGAATGCGAGCAACCAAACAAACAGTTGCTGTTTCTGCCCGCCGTCGTTGCCGCGGCGTGCTCGGCGTCGGTGATCCTGAGCGCGCGCGAGGCGCACGAATCTCTCGTGGTCGTGGGGGCGCATCGTCTATGCTGGTCCCAAGTGGCGCGGACAGAGAGAGATGGTGCGCGCGTACTGCGTTCGCGCACGTGCGTGCGTCTGCCGCGCGCGCCTGCTTGGTCGACGCCGGAGATCACGCGCGCAGTCGACCGATTTGATGCGCATACTAGCTCCAAGCTTGAACTCGATCGACCTACTGCTGCATTTCGTCGCCGCTCCTCAATGCAGAGGTCATTCCACCGTGTACGGGGGTTGGTGAGGGCGCGTGAAGTGCACACACCAGGAACCCGGGGTTGATGCCCTGCTTCAATAAAAAAAATCCACATCTCTCCCACGATTGAGATCTTGTCTTGATCCATGCCCTAATTATAATTAATGAGCCCACGCTATCCCGACGTAGCTACTCCCCTGTATACAATTTGTAGGATCTTATCCTGATCCCCTGATAATCAAATCGATTTGCAGTACCATCAAATCAAACACTAAACCACTAGGACCCAAAGTCCAACGTTAGGCAGTAGCCAACGCCAAGCTCACCGAGGCACACCTTACCCTTGGTCCATCTATAAATAGCCCGGTTGCTCGTCGAGAGCTCTCACACCATCCACAGCAAGCCACACTACCACTAAACTGGTACCACTGTTTCTCCGTCTTAGAAGCATACATACACACACACACACACCAAGATGTTCGGCGGCGGTCTCGACATCATCGGCGGGCTCACCGGGAGCAAGACCAGGCTCAAGGGGTCGGTGGTGCTGACCCGCAAGAATGCACTCGACTTCAACGACCTGGGCGCCACCGTCATGGACAACGTCACCGAGTTCCTCGGCCGCGGCGTCACCTGCCAGCTGATCAGCTCCACCATCGTCGACTCCAGTGAGCACCATCGACCACCCCCCCTTCACCATTACAGTACTTATCTTCCCGTGCAATGCAATGCAATGCAGTGTCTGACTAGCTTGTTTGTTTACGTGGCTCGGCTAGACAACGGGAACCGCGGGAAGGTGGGCGCGGAGGCGAGCCTGGAGCAGTGGATCACGAGCCTGCCGTTCATCACGGTGGGCGAGAACAAGTTCAGCGTCAACTTCGACTGGGCGGTGGACAAGCTGGGGGTGCCGGGCGCCATCATCGTCAAGAACAACCACGCCTCCGAGTTCTTCCTCAAGACCATCACCCTCGACAACGTCCCCGGCCACGGCAAGGTCGTCTTCGTCGCCAACTCCTGGGTGTACCCACAGGCCAAGTACCGCTACAGCCGCGTCTTCTTCGCCAATGATGTGAGCGAGCTCTTCAATCCCCAATGATCGATGTGTTCAGTGGATGCAACGTTTTTGCTTGTCCACTTATTCAAGTAAACGTGTATGTACTTGCGTGCGCAGACGTACCTGCCCAGCAAGATGCCGGCGGCACTGAAGCCGTACCGCGACGACGAGCTCCGGAACCTGAGGGGCGACGACCAGCAAGGGCCCTACGAGGCGCACGACCGTGTCTACCGCTACGACGTCTACCACGACCTCGGCGACTCCCGCCAGATCCTCGGCGGCTCCAAGGAGTTCCCCTACCCTCGCCGCTGCCGCACCGGCCGCAAGCTCTCACAAACCAGTGCGTTCATTTCTCTCTTTCTCACTCACTAGCATGCACTCTCCTTGGAACTTACGTTGCGCGCGCATGCAGGCCCCGATCGCGAGAGCCGGCTGCTGCCGCTGGTGCAGAGCATCTACGTGCCGCGGGACGAGCTGTTCGGGCATCTCAAGAAGTCAGACTTCCTGGGCTACTCGCTCAAGGCGCTGGTGGAAGGGATCATACCGGCCATCCGCACCTACGTCGACCTCTCCCCCGGCGAGTTCGACTCCTTCGCCGACATCCTCAAGCTCTACGAGGGTGGCATCAAGCTGCCCGACATCCCGGCCCTCCAGGAGATGCGCAAGCGCTTCCCGCTCCAGCTCGTCAAGGACCTCATCCCCATGGGCGGCGACTACCTCCTCAAGCCCCCCAAGCCACAAGTCATCAAACGTACCTACCTACCAACTTATATTTTACTTATGTAGATATAAGTCTATAAACTACAACTACAAGTACATAGGATCATCAAACGTTGGAAGAAAATTAAATATAATTTCGATTATTTACGCACGTGCAGAGGACGAGAAAGCATGGATGACCGACGCGGAGTTCGCAAGGGAGATTCTCGCCGGCGTCAACCCGATGATGATCACCCGTGTCACGGTGAGAACTTAAACAAATTCATATATCCATCGGCCAAATTATTAGTGCTATTAAGCATAGACTAAACTAATGGTAAAACAAAATTAATCCATTGCATTGCAGGAGTTCCCCCCCAAGAGTACTCTGGATCCCAGCCAGTACGGCGACCAAACCAGCACCATCACCGAGGCGCAGATCGGGTCGAGCCTCGAGGGCCTCACGGCGCAGCAGGCAGTCTCCAGCAACAGGCTCTACATCCTCGACCACCACGACCACATGATGCCGTACCTCGTCAGGCTCAACAACCTCGACGACACCTTCCTCTACGCCACCAGGACCCTGCTCTTCCTGAAAGGTGACGGCACGCTGGCGCCGGTCGCCATCGAGCTGAGCACGCCGCTGCTCCAGGGCGGCCTCACCACCGCGAAGAGCACCGTCTACACTCCGGCGTCCACCGGCGTCGAGGCCTGGATATGGCAGCTCGCCAAGGCGTACGTCTGCGTCAACGACTACGGCTATCACCAGCTGGTCAGCCACTGGCTCAACACGCACGCCGTGATGGAGCCCTTCATCATCGCCACCAACCGGCAGCTGAGCGTGACCCACCCGGTGCACAAGCTGCTGCACCCGCACTACCGTGACACCATGAACATCAACTCGCGGGCGCGCGAGCTGCTCGTCAGCGCCGGCGGGATCATCGAGCTCACCGTCTTCCAGCGCAAGTACGCCATGGAGATGTCCTCCGTCACCTACAAGGACTGGAACTTCAACGAGCAGGCCCTACCAGACGATCTAATCAAGAGGTAAGTTGAACTTGTTCTATTTCTTCTATTCTATACAGCAGGTTAATTATGTGAAGATATAAATCAATGAAATGCAGGGGCATGGCGGTGCCTGACCCATCAAGCCCGCACAAGGTGCGGCTGCTGCTTGAGGACTACCCTTACGCGGTGGACGGGCTGGCTATCTGGACCGCCATCGAGCAGTGGGTGACAGAGTATCTGGCCATCTACTACACCAGCGACAGTGTGCTTCAGAGCGACGTGGAGCTGCAGGCGTGGTGGAAGGAGGTGCGGGAGGTCGGCCACGGCGACCTCAAGGATGCGGCGTGGTGGCCCAAGATGAAGACGGTGGCGGAGCTGGTCAAGGCCTGCGCCACCATCATCTGGACCGGGTCGGCGCTGCACGCCGCCGTCAACTTCGGGCAGTACCCGTACGCAGGTTACCACCCCAACAAGCCGTCAGCGAGCCGCCGTCCGATGCCAGAGCCGGACACCGAGGAGTACGCCTTGCTGGCCCGCGACCCGGAAAAGGTGTTCATCCGCACCATCACCAACCAAATGCAGGCCATCATTGGCATTTCTCTGCTGGAGATCCTGTCCAAGCATTCCTCCGATGAGATTTACCTCGGGCAGCGTGACACGCCGGAGTGGACATCGGATGCCAAGGCACTGGAGGCGTTCAAGCGGTTCGGCACGAGGCTGGAGGGCATCGAGAGCCAGGTGGTGGCCTTGAACGGAAACCCCCAGCTCAAGAACCGCAATGGACCAGCCCAGTTCCCCTACATGCTGCTCTACCCCAACACCTCCGACCACACGGGCAAGGCCGAGGGCCTCACGGCCAGGGGCATCCCCAACAGCATCTCCATCTGATGAGATATTTGGAGGAAGGTCGTTGCTCGCCAGCATGCAAAATGTTGGGGTGTGTGCTTCTAGGATCATTTGCTTGAATAATCTAGTACACCGGTGCTCATTTGACACCCAAGTGTTATGTGCGTGGGTAGCCACTGGTCAGCCACTGGTCAATGTATGTTCCATGTAATTTTTCCTTCCAAATTATATATTGATAAAGTGATGAGTTATGCTTCTTTTAACTGAAAGAGTAGGAAATTTCCTACTGTTATTCTATTATAGAAAACATAAATAAACATATGCAGACTATACTAGTGAAACGGGCATTGAAGGTGGTTTCGCTACATGGGCCTGAGGCGGTTTCCCGTCCGCCTATAAGCCGTTGTCGCTAATGTGCCTAGAATTGGAGACGGATATCTAACTGCATGCAATGATATATCACTGTAAGCGGTGCATTGAGAGAAATGCCTCACATGCTTGGAACATCAGAAGTGGCTTCTTATTTGAAACCACCTCCTATATACTAACATTACATGTGGTTTCTTAAGCAGAACGACATGTATTTCGTGTTTGAGGGTGGTTTTCTTTTTCAGTTTCAGCGGTATTCAAAATACACATTCAATGTGTTTTCATAATGCACACATCCACATTTATCTCATAATTGCATTCCATCCTATTTCATAAACACATGTATATATATCCATATGTGTGAGCAACATATGCAACAAACAAAATGCTACAACCTCAAATGTGTCTAGAGTAAATTTATGAAACAAAATTTAAAAACCGGCAATGTGTGATCACCAACTGGGAGAATAGTCTTGAGTCCGTCAACTCTTTGAAAATGACCATTGCATTGTCTGTTGAGCAGTTAAGAGTCCAGGTAAGACCCTCAACTTCTCGGATCGCATGCGACGACTTTATCATATCTGTAACACGCAGTTGAGAGTCCAGGTAGTCGTCCTCCTCCTTTTATAGTGGCGCCGGACCTCCCCAAATTAACAATTTCAAAAATTGCCGCAAATTTGTAAGAAAACGTTCCTGATTCTCCCCAAATTAACAATTTCAAAAATTGCCGCAAATTTGTAAGAAAACGTTCCTGATTTTTTTTTTTAATCAGGATATCAAAAAATGTTAGCGGACAATGTACACGAATTGGAAACATGTTCGTAAGATGAAACAGAAAAGGGAAGAGGAAAAATAAAATAAATGTGAAAATAAATAAAAAGAAAATAAAAACACGTATGAAAAAATGAGAAAGGAAAAGAAAAAATATAAAAATATAAAAATAAAGAAAGAAAAAAATCAGGAAGAAAAAACAAAGAAAATAAAAAAAGAACATGAAAAACGTTCTTGAATTTGAAAAAAAAAAGTTTGCAAATTCAAAAAATGTTCACGATTTTGTTAGATGTTCGAGAATTATAAAATGTTCCAGAGTTTGAAAAACTATCACGAATGTGAAAAATGTAGGCAGATTCAAAACATGTTTGTGAGTTTCAGAAAGTCTAAAATGAAAATTAAAAAATGTTTGACAATTTGTAAAAATTCTAAAGATGTTCATGATTTTAAAAATGTCCACAATTTCAAAAAACGTTCGTTAGTTTAAAAAATCTTCATGATTTCTAAAGAATGTTTGTCAATTAAAAAAAACTGTTCACGTATCTGTAAAAAATATTCATGATTTCTAGAAGGTCCCTGGAAAGACCATTTGCAATTCCGGAGTCCCACAGGTCCTTGTTCGCTGGACGGACCAACCAGCGGAATTTGCAACTTGGGAGGACCGCATCGAGCTACAGCAACATTTCCCGAATGCTCCAGCTTGGGGACAAGCTGTGTCTGAAGGAGGGAGGGATGTTACGGCCCATGGCCCTCAGGCCCCAGCAGCAGAAGACCAGGATGACACCGCCACGACCAAGGCGACTGGGCTGGAACGACCGCGTCGCCAGGCCCAGCCCAACAAGCGCTATACAGGCCCAGAATGGAACACCGGCAAGTAGGGTTAAGTACCGCGCCCTCTCCCTGGGTGCGGGGTGTGGAGAAACTAGACACTGGACGGCGGCGGCTCCTCCTCTCATCCCCATTTCCTTCCTCTAGAACCCTAATTCTGCTACTCAATCCTGTATCCCGTGGTGAATTCGAGTGAAGTGATAGCGGGGCCATAACAATTTGGAAGCAGCAAGGAATCACCTAACTTATTCGCGAAAAAGTAATTACCTAACTAACATGACATGGCTTCAGAAGTTGGCAACTTCCTCTTTGCTGGAAGTCTCATAATGCCATCTTCCTCTTGGCTGGAAGTCCAAGCAAGCTAGTCCTCATCTAGCTTGCAGTGGGAGATAACGAAGTGCGCCAACTTCCCCGGCCATTTGCTCGCTGAAATAAGCTACTTCGTCGCCAAAGTGGTGTTTTCGCACCGTGGCCGTGGTTACTGGGTGGATATCTTGCTCGGTGGCATGTACTGTGACTGCGATGACCTGCTCTCTAACGCCCGGTCCGTGGAAATCCGCTCCTTAGACCTGCCCGTGGGGTGCGAGAGGGACTTGGGATGCGGAGACTACATACTAGAGACGAGAGCCTTTCGAGCCATGGGCTGTGTCGGGAACTCCATCAAGTTCGTCTCCATCACCGGCTTCCTTGAGCCTATGGATCATGTGGATGATCGCATGGTGAGGATCTGGAGACTGATGGAAGATACAATGAGCTGGGATGTAGACTACGAGCTCAAGTTGGGGAGCCTGCGTGAAGATGGGGAGTTCAAAGGGAACGCCGACTTGCCAACCTCCATGGCACCCATGTACCCCTTCCTTAGCTTGCAGGAAGACCATGTCATCTACTTTGCACTGGGCGACTGCACATACAAGCCATGCTTCTGGGTCGGTGTTGATATGAGCACCAAGACTTTCAACTGCACACCTCTCTCTCTGACAGACGCCGGCATTGGCGGTCTTGTTCCAGTCTCCGGCAATTCTGAGGGCAAGCTTGCTTGGACTTCCAGCCAAGAGGAAGATGGCATTATGAGACTTCCAGCAAAGAGGAAGTTGCCAACTTCTGAAGCCATGTCATGTTAGTTAGGTAATTACTTTTTCGCGAATAAGTTAGGTGATTCCTTGCTGCTTCCAAATTGTTATGGCCCCGCTATCACTTCACTCGAATTCACCACGGGATACAGGATTGAGTAGCAGAATTAGGGTTCTAGAGGAAGGAAATGGGGATGAGAGGAGGAGCCGCCGCCGTCCAGTGTCTAGTTTCTCCACACCCCGCACCCAGGGAGAGGGCGCGGTACTTAACCCTACTTGCTGGTGTTCCATTCTGGGCCTGTATAGCGCTTGTTGGGCTGGGCCTGGTGACGCGGTCGTTCCAGCCCAGTCGCCTTGGTCGTGGCGGTGTCATCCTGGTCTTCTGCTGCTGAGGCCTGAGGGCCATGGGCCGTAACATCCCTCCCTCCTTCAGACACAGCTTGTCCCCAAGCTGGAGCATTCAGGAAATGTTGCTGTAGCTCGATGCGGTCCTCCCAAGTTGCAAATTCCGCCGGTTGGTCCGTCCAGCGAACAAGGACCTGTGGGACTCCGGAATTGCCTCGCTGCACCATTCTACTATTCAGAACCTCCTCGGGAACGGGGCTTGTCGCTGCTGCTGCTGGTGGACTTGCTCCGTTGGTGGAAGGGCTTGACGCAGCTGCGAGACGTGGAAGACCGGATGCACAGTGCTGGTCGGTGGAAGCTGGAGCTTGTATGCCACCGCACCAATGCGCTGCAACACCTTGTACGGCCCGAAGTACCGGAAAGATAGCTTCTGGTTGCTCCTTGTCGCAACCGAACGCTGGACATACGGTTGGAGCTTAAGGAAGACCCAATCGTCCACCGCGAACGTGCGATCTGAGCGACGCTTGTCCGCCGAGTTCTTCATTTGCTGGCGTGCGCGCAGCAGGTGTTGCCGAATGAGTGCTACCATTTGCGCCCTGTCTTGGAGCCAGTCCGCCAGGTCCGGTGACGCGCACGCCACGGGGTCGATGATGCCGAAGTATCTTGGCGCATGTCCATAGAGGACCTCGAAGGGAGTGGTGCCCAGCGCGGAGTGCGGCGAGGTTTTGTACCAGAATTCCGCGAGAGGCAGCCAGGTGTACCACTTGGTTGGCGTAGCATTGACGAAGCAGCGCAGGAAGGTCTCCATGCATTGATTCACGCGCTCTGTCTGCCCGTCCGTCTGCGGGTGTCGTGCGGTACTCATGCGCAGCTTGGTATGAGTTAACCGGAACAGCTCCTTCCATAAGACGCTAGTGAAGATCGGGTCGCGATCCGATACGATCGACTCCGGCAGCCCATGCAATTTGTAGATGTTAGCCACGAAAGCTTGAGCAACTTGGAAGGCTGTGAATGGATGTGACATGGCGACGAAATGGGCGTACCGTGAAAATTTATCGACGACCACTAGAATGGAGTTGTATCCTGATGAACGAGGCAACCCATCGACGAAGTCCAATGACACCATCTGCCAAGCTTGAGTGGGGACCGGCAGTGGCTCGAGGAGACCTGGGTATCAAACTCGCTCAGGCTTCGCTTGTTTGCAGGTCTGGCATGCGTCCACGAAGAGCTTGATGTGGTGCTTGAGTCCCGGCCATGTAAACAGTCGCCGCACTCTGCGGTATGTGGCGTTGAACCCTGAGTGACCACCAATCGCTCCGGTGTGGAGAGCCTCGAGAATCTGCTTTTGTAACGCCACATTGTCGCCCAACCAAACTCGGACGTGCTGCTTGATAACCCCCTGGCTGAGTTGAAAACCATCCTGCTCTCCTGGCGCTGTGGCTAGCCGGGCAAGCAAACGTTGTGCTGCCGGGTCCTCAGCATAACCTTTTTGCACCTCCTCCAGCCAGGCCGGTACTGCTGATGTAATAGTGGCGAGGTCCCCTTGAGGGACAGGTGGCCGGCGCGATAAGGCATCAGCGGCACGGTTATCCACTCCTTTTTTGTAGACGATGCGGTAGCGGAGCCCGAGCAGCTTGGCCATGATCTTCTGCTGCCATGGTGTCGCTAGTCGCTGGTCCTCCAAGTGAATGAGACTGCGTTGGTCTGTGTGTACGATGAATTCGTCATTCTGGAGATACGCACGCCAGTGGTCTACCGCCAAGAGAATGGCCAGGACTTCCTTTTCATAGGTGGAGAGCATGCGATTGCGCGGTCCCAATGCGCGACTGAGGAAACCAATCGGGTGCTTCTCCTGTGAGAGGACTGCGCCAATTCCTTGGTCGCAAGCATCAGTTTCCAGCTCGAATGTTTTAGTGAAATCCGGCAGGGCGAGCACCGGGGATGTGACCAACGCCTGTTGGAGTTCTCTGAATGAGGCCTCTTCGAGTTGAGTCCATCTGAACACCACATTCTTCTTCAAGAGATCTGTGAGGGGGCGACTGATGATTGCAAATCCTCGGACGAACCTCCGATAATAGCCCGCAAGGCCCAAGAAACCGTGCACCTCTTTCACACACGTGGGTACTGGCCAAGTCTGAACCGCGCTGATGTTTCTGTTATCCGTCCGCACACCTTCCCCGCTGATTTCATGTCCCAGGTATAAGAGCCTGGGGCGAGCAAAGAAGCATTTGCTTCGCTTGAGCTTGAACTGATGCTCTTGGAGACGCTGGAACACTTGTCGTAGCAGGGTCACATGTGTCTTCTTGTCTTTGCTGTGCACTAAGATATCATCGATGAACACGAGGACTCCATGGCGCAGTAAGGGTGACAGTACCGTGTGCATCCCGCCCTGAAAAGTAGCTGGCCCTCGCGTCAAGCCGTATGACAGCACCTTGAACTCGAAATGACCATGATGTGTTTTGAAGGCTGTTTTGTGGGCATCTTCTGGTTTCATGCGAATCTGATGATAGCCAGAGCGCAAGTCGAGGGTGGTGAACTAGCACGACCCTGCCAGCTCATCGAGAAGTTCCTCAATCACTGGTAAGGGAAACCTATTCTTGATTGTGATTGCGTTGAGGTGCCGGTAATCAATGCAGAATCGCCAAGTCAAGTCCTTCTTCCGAACCAATAGGACCGGTGACGCAAAAGGGCTGGAGCTTGGCTGAATTATTCCTTGAGCTAGCATCTCAGTGACTTGCCGTTCCACCTCATCTTTCTGGGCCGGGCTGTGCCGATAGGGTCGTATGTTGACTGGTCGAGCTCCCGGCACCAAGGGAATGGAATGATCAAACGAGCGTTGTGGTGGCAGACCTTTGGGTTCCTCGAACAGTGCGGCATACTGTTCCAAGAGTTCAGCCACCTCCGGAGGAATTGGAGGATCGTTCGTGTCTTCTGCCACGGTACATAATTTGACCACTCTGGCCACCGCTGTCTGTTGCAGTAGTTCGTGTAGTTCCGCTCCCGAGATCATTTGACACTGGGTGACATCTTCTCGAGCCCCACAGAGTTGCACTTCTCGTCCATCATGCTGAAACACCATGGTCTTCTCCAGCCAGTGTACCTTCATCGGGCTATGGTGAGCCAGCCAGTCAATTCCAAGAATTACATCATAACTGCCCAGTGGAAGAACCCTGAGATTGGTGGTGAAATCGACCCCCTGCGAATTCCACTTGCACGCTAGGATCTCTTGGTCAGACTGCAGAATACCGCCATTTGCCACCCGCACAGATAGAGCACGTTGAGCGGGCTTAACTCCTTGGAGATGAGTGGCCAGAGCAGTGCTCACGAAGCTGTGGGATGAACCGGAGTCCACAAGCATGAGGACCTCCTTGCCTTGCACCCAGCCATGTAAGCGCATGGTCGTTGGCGCTTCAGCACCGTCTACTGCTGCTTGCGAGAGCACGCAACAGTCAGCTTCACTTGGTGTGGACTCTGTGGATGGTGTCGGTTGCACTGGCCCTTGCAACATCTCGATCAGCTCTTCCACTACATGAAGTTGCACAGTTGGCGCGCAACGATGCTCGCGGCTCCAGCGTTCGCCGCAAGTGAAACAGAGCCCTTTGGCGCGACGGTAGGCCCGAAGGGTCGCCAGCTTGTCGTCGTTCGGTGGAGTTCGATTCGTCTCTGGTGGGCGTGACTCTGATGCAGTACCCCCTTGCCGAGCGGTTGCTAATGGTGGTGGGGGTAAGGGCAGGGCCATCCGAGGGATTGCCCGGCCCCCTTGAGAGCTTGGCGGCAGCGCGGGGTGGCGCCTCTCGTCCCGCCGAAGAGCCTCCACCACTTTTTCCTGCAAACACGCGAGATCCACAGCAGTATCCAGCGTTTGGGGTCGATGTAAAACAACTGCAGCACGTATATCACGTTGCAATCCATCCATGAATTGGGTGACAAAAAATGCAGGATCCCAAGAGCTATGATGAGCTAATAAGTTGTGCATCAACTGAGTGAATTGCTCTGTGTATTATGTGACAGTGCCCATTTGTCGCAAGTGATTGAACTGGCGCAACAAATTCTGAAACTCTTCCCTACCAAACTAAGCACAAATAACAGATGCAAACTCCCCCCACTCCTGGTAATGAAAATGGGCTTGCGACGACTGCAGCCATGACAGTGCGCTGTCGGTGAAATACATCGCAGCACAACTAACCCATGTGTCCGCACTCAAGGTGCACACCCGAAAGTATGCCTCACATTTGAGACGCCAGGCACGCGGATTGGATCCATCGAACAATGGAAAATCAAACCGCGGCGGTGGTGGCAATCTAAAGTACCCACGATCCCCAGCAAATGACTGCTCGCCATGGTGATAGAAGTCGTACGTACCAGTGGCCGGAGGTAATCGCGGGGTGCGGATCTCCCCTGACGATTTCCCCCGAAGATCAGTGAAAACGCCGTGGCCATCGGGCCCGTGACTGGTGTCACCACGAGCTGAGATGTCGACGGCGCGCAGATGAGGTGCGTCGGCCGTCGATGGTGGTAATCGGGGCCGCGATCCTTCCGCGATGTGAGGGAGTAGCGGCGGAAGCTCGCTGAGCCGCGGAAAGGGAGGTGGTGGAGCGGTCGTCGTGGCCTTGTCCACCGGCGATGGGAGCGTGGACTTGTCGATCTTAGTCCGCAAGTGACCCACCTCCGATTGGATCTCCTCCACGGACTGCTCGATCTGGGGCCGCCATCCTTGCAGCTCTTGGACGACGGGGTGGATGTCCTCGATCTTGGTGGTGACGGTCGTGATTGCCGCGGTCAGATCCGCGATCGCCTTGGTGTGCTCCTCCATCGTCGTGGCCTTGCCCCTTCTTGTCTGGATGATGGATGGAAATCTCCCCACCAGATTGGGGAGGGTGGAGAGAAAAAAAATTGGCTGGATCTAGTGGCCCTGAGTACCAATTGTTATGGCCCCGCTATCACTTCACTCGAATTCACCACGGGATACATGATTGAGTAGCAGAATTAGGGTTCTAGAGGAAGGAAATGGGGATGAGAGGAGGAGCCGCCGCCGTCCAGTGTCTAGTTTCTCCACACCCCGCACCCAGGGAGAGGGCGCGGTACTTAACCCTACTTGCTGGTGTTCCATTCTGGGCCTGTATAGCGCTTGTTGGGCTGGGCCTGGCGACGCGGTCGTTCCAGCCCAGTCGCCTTGGTCGTGGCGCTGTCATCCTGGTCTTCTGCTGCTGGGGCCTGAGGGCCATGGACCGTAACACAAATGCTTTGATTCATATATATTTCACTTATGCAAGTAACAGTTGTTCGTACAACAGAAAAGATGGTCCATATAATTAAAATTCATACATGAGGCTCGGGCTCATATTTTTTACGCCAACGGATTGCTCAGCTGGGCGAGGCAATAGTTGGGTCAAATTATGGCACGACAGGTGGATCAACGGGCGCAACATCTTGGACATCGCCTTTGGGAAGCAATTCTACTGGGTTTTCTTCATTTATTTATTTTCATTTTTCGTTTTTTATTTCTATGTTCTTATTTTTTTGTGAATATATTTTCAAATCCACATATATTTTCAAATTCGTAATCTTTAAAAAAGAATCATGAAAGCTTTTCAAATGTGTTAACCTTTTCAAAATTGTGAACTTAAAAAAATGTTAACCTTTTCAAATCCAAAAAAAAAATTTGAGAAGATTTTTACAATATAAGAACCTTTTTCAAATGCGTGAGCTCTTTATCAAATCCATGAACTCTTGTCAAATTCTTGAATATTTTCCAAAATTCTTAAAAAAATCCTGATTTGTGAACATTATTTTCAAATTGATGAACTTTTTTCAAACTCTTAAACAATTTTTCGATCTATGATTTTTTTTTTCAATTCCATGGACTTTTTTCATAAGCCAACGGTGAGGGCTCATGGTCAATGGTCATCGTCGCGGTCAACGGTCCAGCCGAGCGAGAGCGAACATGCCCGCTATTGGGCCGGCCTAGGTGAAGGGTCGCGTGAGCGCTAGTGTGGCCAACCAGCACCACGAGCGCTGACTAGAAGGGGACCTCCTATATGCCACTTATTGCGGCAAAATGTTGCAGGTTCGCACAGAGGACGGGTCACCTGGGCTGGCCCTTTCGCTGCCCTTGGCTGAATGAAAAATCGCAAAAAACGGGTGCGCTAGGAATCCAACTCGCTACCTTCTAAAGATGCCCGCGATGCGCAAGCCACTGCGACACGCGCACTACTCTACAAGAATTGCAGCGCGACTCTTAAAGAACTATAGGCAGCCGTGAAAATAAAACAAGTTCGCTAAATTCTATAAAAATGAAATTTGTGGGCAACTGATCGAACCCTTCTCCCCACGCCATGGAAGCCAGTCCATAGCCACTGCGGTAATTCCCATACATTTTTTAATTTATGACAAAGTTTAAACATGTGAACATTTTTAAAAATTACCGATTTTTTAAAAACAAATGTGAACTTTTTCCGAAACAAGTAGTTTTTGGTGTTTGAACATAATTTAAAAAGGTGAACAGTTTTTGAATTATCGAACACTTTTTGAAACGAGAGAACAAATTTCGAAATTTATGAACAAAATTTGAAAAAAGGAACATTTTCAGTAAAAATGAACAAAATTTGTAAAAATGAGAACAAAAATTAACATTTCAAACAAATTTTGAACTCCAAACTTTTGAAAACACCAAGAACATGAACAAAATTCGAAAAAATGAGAACAAAAATTAACATTCTGAACAAATTTTCAGAACAAAAATAAGATTCTGAACAGTTTTTAAACACAAACAACAATGAGAACAAAATTAACATTCTGAACAATTTTGAAAACACGAACAACATGAACAAAATTTGAAAAAAAATGAGAACAAAAATTAACATTCTGAACAAATTTTCAGAACAAAATTAAGATTCCAAACAATTTTTGAAAAAACGAAAAAATATATTGAATTATAACATTTTTTGAAATTTCTGAATTTTTTTTGAAAATGAGAACAATTATTGAGATTCTCATCTTTTTCGAATTTTGTACATTTGAAACAAAATTTGAAAATAGGAAACATTTTCATATATTTTTAACAAAAATTTAAAAAATGTAATCATTTTTTAAAATTCTGTACACTTTTTGAAAAAGGAAAATAAACTTTTTAAAAAAAGATAAAAAGAAACAGAAATAGAAACAGAAAAAACGAAAAAGAAAAATGAGAAAAGAAAAAGAAAAAATAATAGAAAGCCGAAAAAACCAGAAAAGAATCAAAAAAAAGAAAAAAAATAGTTTAGGGAACCATGTGTATATCTGGAAGTGGGCCGGCCCATGTTTTGTCGCTGGCTTGGTGCTACCTCTTGAGCACTGCGTTGGTTTTCCGTTGAAGAGGAAATGGTGATGCAGTAAAGTAGCGTAAGTATTTCCCTCAGTTTTTGAGAACCAAGGTATCAATCCAGTAGGAGACCACGCTCGAGTCCCACGCAGCTACACAAACAAATAAGAACCTCGCAACCAACGCGATAAAGGGGTTGTCAATCCCTTCATGGTCACTTACGAGAGTGAGATCTAATAGAGATGATATGATAATATTTTTGGTATTTTTATGGTAAATACTAAAAGTAAAGAAAGCAAAATAAACGACGCCAGAAATAGCTTGTTGTCGGGAGATTAATATGATGGAAAATAGACCCGGGGGCCATAAGTTTCACTAGTGGCTTCTCTCAAGATAGCATAAGTATTACGGTGGGTAAATGAATTACTGTCGAGCAATTGATAGAATTGAGCATAGTTATAAGAATATCTAGGTATGATCATGTATATAGGCATCACGTCCGTGACAAGTAGACCGACTCCTGCCTGCATCTACTACTATTACTCCACACATCGATCGCTATCCAGCATGCATCTCGAGTATTAAGTTCATAAGAACAGAGTAACGCTTTAAGCAAGATGACATGATGTAGAAGGATAAACTCATGGAATATGATATAAACCCCATCTTTCTATCCTCGATGGCAACAATACAATACGTGTCGTTTCCCCTACTGTCACTGGGATCGAGCACCGCAAGATTGAACCCAAAGCTAAGCACTTCTCCCATTGCAAGAAAGATCAATTTAGTAGGCCAAACCAAACTGATAATTCAAAGAGACTTGCAAAGATAACCAATCATACATAAAAGAATTCAGAGGAGATTCAAATATTGTTCATAGATAATCTTGATCATAAACCCACAATTCATCGGATCTCGACAAACACACCGCAAAAAGAAGAGTTACATCAAATAGATCTCCAAGAGAATCGAGGAGAACTTTGTATTGAGATCCAAAAAGAGATTAGAAGCCATCTAGCTAATAACTATGGACCCGAAGGTCTGAGGTAAACTACTCACACATCATCGGAGAGGCTATGATGTTGATGTAGAAGCCCTCCATGATCGATGCCCCCTCCGGTGGAGCGCCGAAATATGCCCCAAGATGGGATCTCACAGGTACAGAAGGTTGCGGCGGTGGAAATAGGGTTTTGGCTCCGTCTCTGATGGTTTTGGGGTACGTAGGTATATATAGGAGGAAGAAGTAGGTCGGTGGAGCCACGAGGGGCCCACGAGGGTGGAGGGCGCGCCCAGGGGGGTAGGCGCGCCCCCTGCCTCATGGCTTTCTCGTCGGTTGCTTGACGTCCACTCCAAGTTCTCTGGATTACGTTTGTTAAGAAAATCACGTTTCTCGAAGGTTTCATTCCGTTTGGACTCCATATGATATTCCTTTCCTTCGAAACACTGAAATATGCAAAAAACAGCAATTCGGGCTGGGCCTCCGGTTAATAGGTTAGTCCCAAAAATAATATAAAAGTGTATAATAAAGCCCATTAAACATCCAAAACAGAATATAATATAGCATGGAACAATAAAAAATTATAGATACGTTGGAGACGTATCAAGCATCCCCAAGCTTAATTCCTGCTCGTCCTCGAGTAGGTAAATGATAAAAACATAATTTTTGATGTGGAATGCTACTTGGCATAATTTTCAATGTAATTCTCTTATTTGTGGTATGAATATTCAGATCTGAAAGATTCAAGATAAAAGTTTAATATTGACATAAAGTAATAATACTTCAAGCATACTAATAAAGCAATCATGTCTTCTCAAAATAACATGGCCAAAGAAAGTTATCCCTACAAAATCATATAGTCTGGCTATGCTCTATCTTCACCATACAAAATATTTAAATCATGCACAACCCCGATGACAAGCCAAGCAATTATTTCATACTTTTGGTGTTCTCAAACTTTTTCAATCTTCACGCAATACATGAGCGTGAGCCATGGACATAGTACTATATGTGGAATAGAATGGTGGTTGTGGAGAAGACAAAAAAGGAGAAGATAGTCTCACATCAACTAGGCGTATCAACGGGCTATGGAGATGCCCATTAATAAATATTAATATGAGTGAGTAGGGATTGCCATGCAACGGATGCACTAGAGCTATAAGTGTATGAAAGCTCAATAATGAAAACTAAGTGGGTGTGCATCCAACTTGCTTGCTCACGAAGACCTCGGGCAATTTGAGGAAGCCCATCATTGGAATATACAAGCCAAGTTCTATAATGAAAAATTCCCACTAGTATATGAAAGTGACAACATAGGAGACTCTCTATCATAAAGATCATGGTGCTACTTCGAAGCACAAGTGTGGAAAAAAGATAGTAGCATTGTCCCTTCTCTCTTTTCTCTTATTCATTTTTTTAGTTGGGCCTTTTTTTTTCTTTTTTTATGGCCTCTTTTTTTCTTCTTTTTTCGTCCGGAGTCTCATCCCGACTTATGGGGGAATCATAGCCTCCATCATACTTTCCTCACTTGGGGCAATGCTCTAATAATGATGATCATCACACTTTTATTTACTTACAACTCAAGAATTACAACTCAATACTTAGAACAAAAATATGACTCTATGTGAATGCCTCCGGCGGTGTACCGGATATGCAATGAATCAAGAGTGACATGCATGAAAATTATGAACGGTGGCTTTGCCACAAATACGATATCAACTACATGATCATGCAAAGCAGTATGACAATGATGGAGCGTGTCATAGTAAACGGAACGGTGGTAAGTTGCATGGCAATATATCTCGGAATGGCTATGGAAATGCCATGATATGTAGGTATGGTGGCTGTTTTGAGGAAGGTATATGTTGGGTGTATGATAGCGGCGAAAAGGTGCGCGGTATTAGAGAGGCTAGCAATGGTGGAAGGGAGAGAGTGCGTATAATCGTGGACTCAACATTAGTCATAAAGAACTCATATACTTATTGCAAAGATCTATTAGTTATCGAAACAAAGTATTACGCGCATGCTCCTAGAGGGATAGATTGGTAGGAAAGGACCATCGCTCGTCCCCGACCGCCACTCATAAGGAAGACAATCAATAAATAAATCATGCTCTGACTTCATCACATAACGGTTCACCATACGTGCATGCTACGGGAATTACAAACTTTAACACAAGTATTTCTCAAATTCACAACTACTCAACTAGCATGACTCTAATATCACCATCTTCATATCTCAAAACAATTATCAAGCATCAAACTTCTCTTAGTATTCAACGCACTTATAAGAAAGTTTTTTACTAATCTTGGATGCCTATCATATTAGGACTAATTTCTCAATTAAAGCAAATTACCATGCTGTTCTGTAGGACTCTCAAATAATATAAGTGAAGCATGAGAGAACAATATTTTCTATAAAACAAGCCACCACCGTGCTCTAAAAGATATAAGTGAAGTACTAGAGCAAAAACTATATAGCTCAAAAGATATAAGTGAAGCACATAGAGTATTCTAATAAATTCCGAATCATGTGTCTCTCTCTCAAAAGGTGTGTACAGCAAGGATGATTGTGGTAAACTAAAATCAAAGACTCAAATCATACAAGATGCTCCAAGCAAAACACATGTCATGTGGTGAATAAAAATATAGCTCCAAGTAAAGTTACCGATGGACGAAGACGAAAGGGGGGATGCCTTCCGGGGCATCCCCAAGCTTTGGCTTTTTGGTGTACTTAGATTTACCTTGGGGTGCCTTGGGCATCCCCAAGCTTAGGCTCTTGCCACTCCTTGTTCCATAATCCATCAAATCCTTACCCAAAACTTGAAAACTTCACAACACAAAACTTAACAAAAAATCTCGTGAGCTCCGTTAGCGAAAGAAAGCAAAACACCACTTCAAGGTACTGTATTGAACTCATTCATTATTTATATTGGTTTTAAACCTACTGTATTCCAACTTTTTTATGGTTTATAAACTCTTTTACTAGCCATAGATTCATCAAAATAAGCAAACAACACACGAAAAACAGAATCTGTCAAAAACAGAACAGTCTAAGTAATCTGTAACTAACGCAAACTTATGGAACTCCAAAAATTTCACCAAAGTAGGATGACCTAGATAATTTTTTTTATTGATCTTATGCAATTGGAATTAGTATTTTATCACGTTCTGGTGATTTTTAACAATTGTTTTCGTGAACAGAAAGTTTCTGGAATTTTCAGCAAGATCAAATAACTATCATCCAAGAAGATCCTATAGGTTTTACTTGGCACAAACACTAATTAAAACATAAAAACACATCTAACCAGAAGCTAGATCAAAGATTTATTCCTAAACAGAAGTAAAAATAATAAAAAACTGAAATAAAATTGGGTTGCCTCCCAACAAGCGCTATCGTTTAACGCCCCTAGCTAGGCGTAAAAGCAAGGATAGATCTAGGTATTGCCATCTTTGGTAGGCAATTCTTTAATAAGAATCCTATAACCCCTGGGAGTTTCTTTATTTTTATTAATTATCAAACTTCTAGGCACAAAATCGAGAAAATCATTTGTAGCAAAAGGTTCCTTAAGGATAGCGAAAAAGTTGGGATGAACACTTATGGATTTGAGGTCCGCATTTCCCTTACTAGAGGTTTCACCCTTATTTTTAGGAACATACATCAATTTGGCAATCTTAGCATTAGAAGGAGTGTTTTTCACGGAAGAAAAGGCAGATCCTAGGTTGGTAATAATATCCTCAATTTTATCAATTCTAGTGGAATCTTGATCTATCTTTTCATTAACCATAGGTTCCTTTTCTTTAAAAAATTTGAGAGCAACTCCTACCTTAGATCCGTATTGGGTTACTTGGTTGTGGATCTTTCTATCCAAATTTTCAATCAACTCTACGGTGGCAACTTTGTTTTCAATAATTTCAAGCCGTTGCATCACATGTTCCAAAGTTAAAATAGTTCCATTAACCAAAAGAGGTGATGGGCCAAACAAATCTATCATAGCATTATAAGAATCAAAAGTATGGCTACCCAAGAAATTTCCTCCGATAATGGTATCAAGAATATATCTATTCCAAGGAGTAATGCCTACATAAAAATTGCGAAGAAGAACGGAAGTAGATTGCTTCCTAGTAGATCTATTTTGTGCATTGCAAATTCTGTACCAAGCATCTTTTAGATTTTCTCCCTCCCTTTGTTTAAAATTAAGAACTTCATTCTCGGGAGACAAAGGAGTACATAAGGGACTAGCCATAACGACGAAGCAAGCGAAAAAGAGGCAAATGGAAAAAGGGCGAATAAAATGGCAAGGGTGAAGTGGGGGAGAGGAAAACGAGAGGCAAATGGCAAATAATGTAATGCTAGGGATAAGAGTTTGTGATGGGTACTTGGTATGTCTTGACTTGTGCGTAGACTCCCCGGCAACGGCGCCAGAAATCCTTCTTGCTACCTCTTGAGCACTGCGTTGGTTTTCCCTTGAAGAGGAAAGGGTGATGCAGTAAAGTAGCGTAAGTATTTCCCTCAGTTTTTGAGAACCAAGGTATCAATCCAGTAGGAGACCACGCTCGAGTCCCAATCACCTACACAAACAAATAAGAACCTCGCAACCAACGCGATAAAGGGGTTGTTAATCCCTTCACGGTCACTTACGAGAGTGAGATCTAATAGAGATGATAAGATAATATTTTTAGTATTTTTATGGTAAAGACTAAAAGTAAAGGAAGCAAAATAAACAGCGCCAGAAATAGCTTGTTGTCGGGAGATTAATATGATGGAAAATAGACCCGGGGGCCATAGGTTTCACTAGTGGCTTCTCTCAAGATAGCATAAGTATTACGGTGGGTAAACGAATTACTGTCGAGCAATTGATAGAATTGAGCATAGTTATGAGAATATCTAGGTATGACCATGTATATAGGCGTCACGTCCGTGACAAGTAGACCGACTCCTGCCTGCATCTACTACGATTACTCCACACATCGACCGCTATGCAGCATGCATCTAGAGTATTAAGTTCATAAGAACAGAGTAACGCTTTAAGCAAGATGACATGATGTAGAAGGATAAACTCATAAAATATGATATAAACCCCATCTTTTTATCCTCGATGGCAACAATACAATACGTGTCGTTTCCCCTACTGTCACTGGGATCGAGCACCGCAAGATTGAACCCAAAGATAAGCACTTCTCCCATTGCAAGAAAGATCAATCTAGTAGGCCAAACCAAACTGATAATTCGAAGAGACTTGCAAAGATAACCAATCATACATAAAAGAATTCAGAGGAGATTAAAATATTGTTCATAGATAATCTTGATCATAAACCCACAATTCATCGGATCTCGACAAACACACCGCAAAAAGAAGAGTTACATCAAATAGATCTCCAAGAGAATCGAGGAGAACTTTGTATTGAGATCCAAAGAGAGAGAAGAAGCCATCTAGCTAATAACTCTGGACCCGAAGGTCTGAGGTAAGCTACTCACACATCATCGGAGAGGCTATGGTGTTGATGTAGAAGCCCTTCGTGATCAATGCCCCCTCCGGTGGAGCGCCGGAAAAGGCCCCAAGATGGGATCTCACGGGTACGGAAGGTTGCGGCGGTGGAAATAGGGTTTTGGCTCTGTCTCTGATGGTTTTGGGGTACGTAGGTATATATAGGAGGAAGAAGTAGGTCGGTGGAGCCACGAGGGGCCCACGAGGGTGGAGGGCGCGCCCAGGGTGGTAGGCGCGCCCCCTGCCTCGTGGCTTCCTCGTCGGTTGCTTGATGTCCACTCCAAGTCCTCTGGATCACGTTTGTTAAGAAAATCATGTTCCCGAAGGTTTAATTCCGTTTGGACTCTGTTTGATATTCCTTTCCTTCGAAACACTGAAATAGGCAAAAAAACAGCAATTCGGGCTGGGCCACCGGTTAATAGGTTAGTCCCAAAAATAATATATAAGTGTATAATAATGCCCATTAAACATCCAAGACAGAATATAATATAGCATGGAACAATCAAAAATTATAGATACGTTGGCGACGTATCACTTGGCTGCTCTGTGCGATCGCCCGACACTTTGCCGCAACGAGTGTCCATTCGGGTTTTCCGACTAGAAGCTCTCCTCTCGACCAATGAACTGTAGTAGGTGGGTTGGCGCACTCCGCTGCGCCCGATGAATCACCATTTTTCTTTCTGAGTGTTGATTCAGTGTTCTTCAATTGTCGTGCCATTGATTCTTGTCACCATTATTGTACCACTTCAAAGTTCAAGCACTATTTGTACCACCCATGTTTTGGAGAAATATTTACATGATTTTTAGGTGTTACATTAATATAGGAATACAAAGCTGCTAGCACCGCATAGCGCAAACATCTCGAGGCAGGGCTGACATAACTAAACTAGACCTTCCTATAAGAACGTGACCACTTTTTCATTTCTGGCAGCGACTCGGGAGAAACCCTAAATCGCCGCCGCCGCCACCCCCACCCCACCACACCCCTTCCCTTGCTGCTGCCGAAGGACACCGCCGGGCAAAGCCCGTACGGCGTCGGTGGCGGCGGGGCCAGTCCCATCTCGTGAGGACCAAGTGCAGCGCGGGAGCAGCTCACCTTCGGAGATGCGGAGCGCGTCAGGGCTACTGTGGGTGGCTGCCGGCACGCGCGGTGGAGGAAGTGCGGGCGCGGAGTGCGCGGCTTGGGCGAGGCGTGGCCGTGCGCGGCCTGGGAGATGCGCGGGCGTGGGCGGCCTGGGCGTGAGAGGCATGGGCGTGCGGTGAGGCGCGTATGGCGCGGGAGGGGTCCCCAGCGGTGTGCTGCTGGGCTAGAGGCACGGACGGCGCTGGATCTATTGTGTGCTTGCCTTGCTGGTGTGAGCTATGTGGCCAGCCAGGTTGGCCTGTGAGGGCTACGGCGGATCTGGTCGGCCGGTGTGCAACCGGTCAGATTCTGCATGGGGCTCGAGGCAGAGGTGCAGCAGCGACACGAGATTAGCAGGCGTGTCGTTCGTGCGCGTGGGGCTCCAGGACGCCTGGATCTAGTGCGTAGGAGGCGTGCTGGGCGGGGGGAGGGGGCAGGCAGCACGGATCTGGGCGTGGCGGCGCGTGGTGACCACGGCCGGTTCGCGACCGCGGACGGTGCTGGAGCAGAGAGGCTCCGACCGCGGTTGGATGCAGGGTGCAGAACCTGATCTAGTCTCTGCAGGCCCGTCGTGGGGGAGGCTTGGTGGTGGCCCTGCACAACGGTGGCACGCTCACTGTGTGTGGGATGCGCAGTCCAATGGAGGCACGGGTCGACCTCGGCCTGCTGCGCGGGAGTGGCTACCCCGGGTGAAAGCCTAGCCGGTGCTAGCTGGCCGGCGGCGACGGCGCCTGTGGGCATCGCTATCCTCCTTGGAGGTGCCGTCGGGAATTTCACAGCCAGATCTCCCGGATCAAGTCCTTCGGGTGAAAACCCAGATCCTGTTGCACGGTTGGGCAGTGGGGTCATCTTCAACGTCGCTCCCCTCTTTAGGGCGTCGTCTTGAAGACTTTGATCCCTTTGGTGCTTCCTATGATTGGACGTGCATGGTGGTTTCTGTGGCAACGATGATGGCGGTGAGCAATGTCGGAGGCGTGGCCTTGGTCGTGGTAGTCGGCTCTTCTTCTCCGGCATGTTTGTGGGACTGCCTCGATCGTCTGTTGCTGTGAAGCCGAAGCCGCGGTGGGCGGCGGTGGAATACGATGACGAGTGCACATGTGTCAGGACTGGATTTTCGGGATATTAATTTCCCAAAAAATGGCCTTTGTGCTCACCAGCCCCAGGATTACTGTTAGCTGATGAGGCACCAACTTGATACAAGAATTCCAAGCAAAGTACAAGATATGTAGTACAAGACCATTGTGGCCTATGAGTACACACTTGGTTTCTAGTAATTGATGGCGGAAGCGGTTGTGGTTCATCTGCGTCTATGGGACTCCATTTCCCACAAGGACAGCTGACCAGGGTAACTCCTATCTTCGCGAGGCTGCTATCATCATTGCGTAGGTTCCGGGGCTGTCATCGCAATGCTTATCTCCATGCGGGAAATCTGGCCAAGACAATAGCCAGGGACAAGCCAGTGAGTACGTTTGAATGTACTCGCAAACATTATGAACACGGGTATAATAAGGGATAATCATGCTCCGAAAAATCTATGACCACAACGTCTGTCACAAAATAAACGAAATCCATGATGCTCGCAAGCAGGTAAAATATGAATACGCAATACGGAAGTAGAAAATAGAATGCACTGATCGAGTGTCTGAAGAGATGCCTCGAAAAGAATAATAAGATAAATCATGCCTCAGTCGGGTGTCTGAGCGACACCACATAAAGGGCTTATGAATAATAAATAACTGACAAACATGCCGCAGTCGGGCGTCTGAGCGACACCACATAAAGGGCTTATAAAGGATAAATAAATAACAAGCATGCCGCAGTCGGGCGTCTGAGCGACGCCACATAAAGGGCTTATAAAGGATAAATAAATAACAAGCATGCCGCAGTCGGGCGTCTGAGCGACGCCACATAAAGGGCTTATAAAGGATAAATAAATAACAAGCATGCCGCAGTCGGGCGTCTGAGCGAAGCCACATAACGGGCTTATAAATAATAAACACAGTGAGTATCCAGGAGGTAGAACCATCCCAGGGATACTTAATAATTCAAATAATGTAAATGGTTAGTCCATAATAATAATAAGCATAATCCTCATATGACATGGGTCATAATCAATGTTCTAGTATATCCGTTTCTCCATCCGAAGACCGTCACTATGTTCTAGTTTAGCCGTTCTCCATCCGAATACCGTTACTATGATCCAGTTTAGCCATTTCTCCATCCGAAAACCGTCACTAGACCCATCTCAGACTGTAGTTCTTACCCATGGACATGGCTATCCGAATAGATGTAACCTCTGCAGAGGGTGTACTCTTTACCCACGAGTAACGGATTTATTTAGTCCATCGGGACTAATTCCGCCTATGGCCTTTTAATTGAAAACACGCCTGACCTGCACACACCAGCTTAACTTACCGGTGTCTGGAATCACCCACGACACCTGTCAAGCAAAACTCTAAGTGGGGAGGCTACAACCTCGATGTAGCATGGGATCAAATTTATATCGCGCGCTCTAAGGGGTGCCCCCCTCTCGGTCCCAACCGGAAACACCCATGCCCCCGGACCAGGTGGCATGCCTACCGGAGGCCTCCGGTATCTTCCACCATGGCCTCTCTGTACGGTGTGTGCTTTGGTAAGGGGTTGACAACTTACTGAACCGTACCCTACCTGCGGCAGGGACAAGTGGTAGTACAGAACAAGTAGGGGAAGTTACTGAACAAGACTCGACCTACGGCCGACTCAGGAGGTCCAAGTATTCTCCGAATGATTAGCATAACCAATATATTTCCATCAACAAACATAATCACCGCTCATCAAACCTCATCATGCCATACCGGCCACACTCGTCTCGACGAGGAACTAGGGACAAGCTCGTGTCTACCCAAGACCACGACTTTCCCGGCTTCCTGCCGGTATGCATGAAAAGCTCGCGAGGATGATCACTATCACCAGCATATCCATTTCTAACAGTAAAGCATCTCCAATATGCACTCATGCGTGTGGCTGTATCGTTACATAGAAATAACACATGCTCCAAGTCAAAGTGGTGTTGTAACTTTATCCAAAACACCTCACGAAAACATTATGCCAGAGTTCAGAATGCTTGCCTTTAAGAGTATGCAAGGGGGTGCACTTTTTGAAAGTTTTCTTCTCTCTCCATTTCCTATTTTGAAAGAAATATTCAAATAACAAATATTTCAAAAATTGTACAAAAAGTTGTCCCAATTTTTTTTGAAATAAATCTTAAAATAAACTAGATGAAATTTGAGAGAGGTAGGAAAAAGAATCAATTCATTTGGAGTTTTATTTTAAAAGATATAGCCAGTCAAAGATTAGTCAAAGTTCTGTTTTTAAATAAAACCAGAAAAGAAAACGTTTCGGGGGAAACTACGCTTTCGAAGCAGAGGAGACGTACTTGGGACTTTTGCGCTTTCACTTAACCAGAGTGGACGGGCGCGCGGGTCACTGACAGTGGGTCCAGGGGGCCCACTGGTCAGGTTTGACTGGTCTTTCCTCCCTCCTCTCTCTCTGCCCGAACGGTGGCGGGACTCCGGCAATCGCCGTCGACGAACGGCAGCTCCCCACGGGGCCCCGAGGGCAGGGATGGATCCGCCAGTCTAGGGCGGTCCTCCCGGTGGGCGCTAGGCAGGTGGGGACGGAGGAAGTCACCGGCGGCGAGCTCCGCGGCGGACGGTGGTTCGGGAGCAAAGGGGGCTTCGGGCTATGGTGGTCCTTGGTCGAGGCTGAGGCGCTAGGCAGCTCCGCAAGACTATGGGGAGACGGTTGGTGGTGTTGGATGGGCGGGGGAGGGTCCGGTTGCGACACACTGCACTGGATTGAGGCGGCGACCGAACTGGCCGGAGACGGGGAAGAAAGCTTCCCGACGTCGATTGCTGGCTAAGGGTAAGCTATGGGGGTGGCCTGGGGTCGTCTGAGTGCTCGGAGGGGCTCGGGGGGCCTCCTTTTATAGCGCGACGGGGCTGGCTCCGCGGTGGTGGATAAGAACGATGGCGAGTCGCCGTTCTGTAGCTGCAGGGCGTCGTGGCGGCGACGAGCGCGTGCCGACGAGCATGTGGATGAGCTTGGGCTGTTCACAGGGGCAGCTGGCGCGCGCGGGTGGCTTGGGCGGTGCCGTCCACGGCAGAGCCCGCTGCCGACGCCGGCGTGCCGCCAAGGGAGCCCTGACGGCGGCACTGTAGGGCGCCAGGGAGGCTTGGAGGGTACTGGTGAGTGGGCGAGGGCAGGGCGTGGCTCTGCGGGCGAGTAAGGGCCAGGGGTGCGACGCGGCGACCCGTGCGCACGCACGTGCAAAACGCGCGCTCTGGCCGCGCCCAGAGCACGCACACCAGGTGTTCGACAAAATGCCAGCGCGTGCTAGGGAGCTTGGGTGATGCTGGTAGTCAACAGGCCAGGGTTAGGGATAGCTAGGAGGTTAGTGGACATGCTGGATGGGTCAGGGGCTCAAGTTCACAATGCAAACTAGAAAACATGCCAAAACTGTTCCTGCACACAGGGTGTTCGACAGAATGCCATGGGCATCTAGGCAACTCTTGGGGTGGCCAAACTCCCCAGATCCTAGTCTCTTTAGGAGCTAAAAAAGGTGGTAAGGTTAGTTTGGCAAAAACAGAAATTTGTTAGTGCAAGTTTTAGAGAAAATCAGTTTTGGGCAGAAACTAAAGGCTATCATTGCATGCACTAAAAATACTCCAATGGGTCCAATCTCCTAGACTTAAGGGTTTGGTAGGGAGGACTATAAGTAGGAAAAAGCTCATGGGCACTAGAGCAAAATAAAATAAGGTTGCAGTACAAATCACCAAACTGGACCAGAATGAAATTGAGGTTGATTCACTCAAAATTTTCATAGAACATCACTGGGTTTTTGCATGAAGTTGCATTATGAGCATCTACTGACATCTCCAAACACTTGGAAGAATTTTTAAAGAAATATTTAAATAGGTTGTAGTGCAAGGATGCCTACTGGACCAGATTTGAAAAGTTGAAGTAGAGCTCAAAATCCCCAATAACCAAAAGATATTTTTGCACAAAAGTGATGTGGAAACACACATGACATCCCCAAATTTTGGTGAAATTTTTAAATGCATTAATCAAATGGTTGCAGTGCAAAAGAGGCTCCAATTTTATGAAAAGTCATTTTGAAAGAATAAAGCTTAGGGAAAAGCAAATCTTGCAATTAAATCCACTGATAAAGAATTGTTTTATAGGGAGAGTATACAAGTCCAATAATACTTTTGGAAAGTTTCCACTTGAGGTAAAAACCCACAATATTAAAGAGAAGAGGGGTTCTGAAATCAAAGGAGAAATCCAGAAAAATAAAAATTTAATTTCCTGGCAACAAATTTAATTAATAAAACAAGGTCAAATTTTTGGGGTGTTACAACATGACAGGTGGTTTCGTTCGGTGATCCTCCATGACGCCATCCTGCCTAGTTTCTTTAGTAGTTCACAGTCAGAGTCGGAGCTGCGCTGCCTAGTATGGGCTGTGTGGAGTGTTGTATTACAGCTGTTAGGGCTGATGATTTTCGTTTTTCTTTAATCTTCAGATCCTCTGGTCTTAGGACCTTCACCGCCATGTTGTTTTCTGTTGCTTTCTGCTATTGTCAATGAATGCCAGCGATGCTGGATCTTTCAACAAGAACATTTTCATTTCTCTACATTCGAGCAAGTTACATACACATATATGAATGCAGGGGCTATCTTGACGAAAAGCAAGAGTACATATGTTGCATCACTACAAATGTGATGTACTATCAGCAGTAATCAATAGATAAACAAAATTATAAAATAATGGCTTAAAAATATGTAGTTGACAAATTCAAAAGGGCAACAACACATGAAACATACTTAGAGTCTTGGTTGGGGCCGTGTGGCGGTGGTGATGTCCCTCAGTAGAAATTATGTCTCCCACGTCCGAGCCCCGCCCCGATGATGCAAATAACGTTGGAGGAGGATGTGTGGAGGTATGTCTCGTCGGATCTCGCGGGACTCGGTCGGAGCTGGTCTTCGGTGGATCTATTTGGATCCCTTTTTTGTTTGTCTTCATTTGTGTGGTTGCAGATTTGATCTTTTCGATCTACAACTCTCTTCATCGGCAGTGGTTACTGCTCTAGTGCCCTGGTCCTTTGGGGCCTTAACACAATGACTTTCCGACTGTCTGCTACAACAAGGTTTGCCCGACTCCGGTGAGGGTAAGACGAGGACGGCGGCGCCCCTTCGGCTCGCTCCAGTGTTTGTAACTCGTCGTTAGGTGGTCCATGGAGCTGGTTGTAATTTTAATTACCTCTAATGTTCTGTGTACTGCCATGATTGATGAAGGATAAAAAAAATTCTCAAAAAAAGCATACTTAGAATTTTGTAGATTTTTTTCGAGGGTGAGAAATTGTCTAGATTTGCTTTTTAGAGTGAAAGAAATTTTATAGATACACAATGCCCTAATTTAGTTTCCGACCCCATGCGGGAGAGCGATACGCATGAGGTTGGTGATGCACTCTTTAGAGCATCTCCAATAGATGATGTAGATGCAAAAATAACTAACTTTTGCATCTCTGAGGCCTAAAACCCCCTCTCCAACAGATGATGTGGATGAAAAAAATACATTTCCGCCTCGCGGAGATGTAAACTACAACACTTTGCTGTGAGTATTTGCATCTCTACCTAGAGGAGATGTAAAAACAGCGGTCGCGCGCCAAACGCCCAACTGCCTTCATTTTGCTTCCACTCGACCGCCACCCGTATGCCCGACGGTCGGCCGCCGCCATGGCCGATGCCGATGACCCCGCCGTGCTGCTCGCCTGCCGCTGGTCTGACCCACCTCGCCGCAGCCGTTGTTGGCGCGACCGTGGTCCCCAATTTGGCCTCCGCCTTCATGCTGCCGCCCCGGATTTGCCCCACCTCGGTCGGTTGCTGTCGCGCCGGAGCTGCGTGCGAAGAAGCAGCAGGCCGCCGAGCCACACGGTGGAGGTGTGAAGCGGCAGATGGCGCGGGGGTGCAACTCGGCGGCGAACCAACCTCGGTCGGCCAAAATTTCAAAGCCGAACGCGGTTGCGACGGGCGATTGGCTTCCGCTGGCGGCCGTGGCTTCCTCCTCCGGCCAAAGAGGCCCTCCTCCACCATGGTCGCGCCCCTACGCCGTTCCTCCTCCTCTCTCCGCCTCGAATGCCACTGCTCCACCGCCTAGATTCGCGTCGCGGCCGCTGCTCCGCCGCCCCTTTTTGCGCCGCCGCCGGACCTATTCGCCACCCTGAAACGCGCCGTGTTGCCACCGTCCCCACTACCGATGCCCCGATTAGGCCGCCGCCCACTAGTTTTTACATCTCCCTTTTGCATCATCTATTGGAGTTGCACTTTTACATCTCCGTTTTGTATCATCTATTGGAGTTGGCCCGTTTTTGAAGATGCAAAAAACACTTTTAAAAGATGTAATTTTTACATCTCCAAATTTGCATCTTCTATTGGAGAATTTTAGCTCTTGGTTGTTGTGATGCCGCTTCAATGTCGTGCCTCCGGACGTCATGCTACAGACTGGTCGTGCCTGCTATGTACCGGCATGAATGTGGAGGCTCGGTTGAAAAGACACGCTGAAGATGGTTTAATGTGGGACCGCATAATCTGACATGTATGTGGCACGGGTCTGGATGCCCGCAAACCTCCCTCGGATTTGGTGCCGGTTTACGACAATTCAGACGCGTGGATAGGTCCTCAGACATATCCGGCAGCGTGTTGGGTTGCAAAAATGATCCACACATTTGTAGGCGATTTACGACACGGTGTAGGATATTCCCTTAGGGCATCTCCAATGCTAACGCTCAAACCGGACACCGCATCCGTCCGCAGACTGGTGGGGACAAGTTCACGAGCACTGATAAGGGAGCCGCCCATCCAACCGTGCTCGCATACATTTCAAATTGTATTTCAACCAATCAAACAAAATTGATGCAAACGAGATGATTTTTCATAAAACTGGAGTACATTTACTATATATTTAACATATTTTCGCAAAAAAAATCAATCAGGCCTAAACCTAGCCTCGGCGGCGGTCGTACACGTCTCGTCCTTGTTGTTCCCTTCCGGCGATCGCCAGGGTCCAGCTTGCCGTCTCCATGAGCGGCATGGATAAGACCCATAAGTGAAGGTGCGGTCGCCGGCGAGGAAGGAAGAGACAGACCGACCCACTTGGGACTCGAGGCCCTGCCGCCTCCCATGCTCTACTCGTCCTCGTCGAAGTCTGGGACCTGTCCTTTGCCGATGGACATAAGGTCGACCATGGACGTGGATGGGCCGGTACTCTCCCCGTGCCATCGTCGCGAAGTTCGCTGGCGTCTTGGTGGCGCATATGATGCGCAACTGGTGGGGGTGATTATTTGCGCCACCTCTGTGTTGCGAGCAGTGGTGGCGTGAGCGCGGGCTACCTCGTAGAGCTCCTGCCTCTCAGTGACGAAGTTGGGATTCATCGCGACCATGGCCACCACGACTTCCTCGTTCACGCGGTCGCTGTAGATTTGGCCCTCCGCCAACCGGTGCTGCTTGAGGAGGAACAAATTGTATAGATGCAAAATGCCGACACATATCCCCTCGATGTCCGTCTCGGCCCCACATGTCAGCCGGCCAACCACCAGACGCAGTCGTATTCAACGCGGCCACCAACCACGGGCCAACGCATCAGCGACTGGAAGCGCAGGGGGGAGTCCTTTTTTAATCCATGCGTGTGGGGGGGCGGCCTCATCCACTTCCATTGCCCATCCACATCTAGGCCCCCCTCCCACATGCTCCCTCATTGGCGACAACCAAACCCTAGCCATGGGTTTCTTTAGTGGCTCCGGCAAGAGCAAGGGAAAGTTTGCCCCTGGCACATCCTCCTCGCGCGCGCTTCCTCCTCCGCCGCCACCGGTGCCTGACTGCTCCGTGCGGCAGCGCCTGCACATTCCGGTGCATCAGGCGCGCTGGCACTCGTTGTACAGGCAGCCGCTGCTGTACCCGGACGTCATGTGGCATCTGGATCCATAGTGGATCCCGGTGCCGGCTGTGCCGCGGTCGCAGCGGGCGCACGCCGAGGAGGTGCGCGGGTGGCGGGAGTTCCTCACGCGGGAGCAACGTCAGATTCCGGTGTACGCGTCGGACTCTCATAATTGGGAGATGTGGTTTGCCCTCGAGCATGAGGAGCAATGCCGCCTCGGCGTCCAGGAGCACCACACCAACCCTCCGCCGCCCCCGGTCATCAAGCCTGAAGAGGAGGAGGCTGCGTACCACGCGGCGTTGGCAGTGGCTGTGCAAACGTCCATCGAGGAGGAGCGGCGCAAGGCAGAGGCGGAGGAGGCGGACTATCAAGCGAGGCTAGTGGAGGCCCTCACCCTCTCTGCGACCGACGACTACGTGGTGCCGCTGTCACTCTCCCTCCTCCCCCCCCCCCCGCCTATGGCCGAGCCGACGACGATGGAGCCCACCAAGCGGTACATCTGGACTGGCGAGCTGCGTGAGTGGGTCCGTCCCTTCCCCCCAATCTGGCTGGGCGTGGCATCAGCGCAGGAGGCCACGTACCTCGAGCATTGGAGGAAAGCGCGCCGATGGCATCCGCGCCGAAGCAGCCTAGCAGGCGGTGCAGCCGGCGCAGCAGGGCGATGTGGCCTGCGCATGGGAGGTGGCATTCCCGTGGGCTGGCCCTGTGATAACCCACAAGTATAAGGGATCAATTGTAGCCTCTTTCGATAAGTAAGCGTGTCGAACCCAACGAGCAGCTAAAGGTAGAACAAATATTCCCTCAAGTTCTATCGACCACCGATACAACTCTTCGCACACTTAACATTCGCTTTACCTAGAACGAGTATGAAACTAGAAGTACTTTGTAGGTGTTTTTCGATAGGTATGCATGATAATAAATAGCACGTAAATAAAAAGTAGGGGCTGTTTAGATAAAGACACAACTAAATTAGTTTTAGTAAAGAGCTTTTTGTCACGAGAAAGTTATTTGTCCCTAGGCAATCAATAACTAGACCGGTAATCGTTATTGCAATTTTATTTGAGGGAGAGACATAAGCTAACATACTTTCTCTACTTGGATCATATGCACTTATGATTGGAACTCTAGCAAGCGTCCGCAACTACTAAAGATCATTAAGGTAAAACCCAACCATAGCATTATAAGGCATCAAGTCCTCTTTACTCCCATACACAAACAACCTACTTACTCGGGTATGTGCTTCTGTCACTCACGCCACCCACCATAAGCAAATCATGAACATATTGCAAACCCTACAGCGGGGATTCCTCACGCTTGCGCGACACGGAGAGCACCATAGGACAGCGCCAATAATAAAACATGCAACTCAAACCAATCACGATCATCAATTAATCCATAGGACAAAACAGATCTACTCAAACATCATAGGATAGCCATACATCATTGCGAAATAATATAGCGTTGAGCACCATGTTTAAGTAGACATTACAACGGGTAAAAGAAGGGATACACCGTTGCATAGAGGGGGGAAGAGTTGGTGATGACGGCGGTGAAGATGTTGGTGTAGATTGTGGTGATGATGATGGCCCCGGTGGCACTCCGGTGCCACCAGAAGCGAGGGGGAGAGAGCCCCCTCCTTCTCCTTCTTCCATGGCCTTCTCCCTAGGTGGGAGAAGGGTTCTCCCTCTGGTCCTTGGTCTCCATGGCGTGGGAGGGGCGAGAGCCCCTCCGAGATTGGATCTCTCTCTCTCTCTCTCTCTCTCTCTCTGTTTGTGCGCTCTCAGATCTAGCCTTTCACCATTTCTTTTATAACCGGAGATCCGTAACTCCGATTGGGCTGAATTTTGGACACGATCTCTATCCGGAAATTAGCTTTCTTGCGGCGAAAGAAGGGCTCCAACCGCCTTACGGGGTGGCCACGAGGGTCCAGGGCGCGCCTGACCCCCTGGGGCGCGCCCCCCTGCCTCGTGGCCCCCTCAGGCATCGTATCGCGTTGATTCTTCTTCCCAAAAATCACAAATATTCCCAAAAAAATCTCCGTCAGTTTTTATCCCGTTTGGACTCCGTTTGATATGGGTTTTCTGCGAAACAAAAAACATGCAATAGACAGGAACTGGCACTGGGCACTGGATCAATATGTTAGTCCCAAAAATAGTATAAAAAGTTGCCAAAAGTATGTGAAAGTTGTAGAATATTGGCATGGAACAATCAAAAATTATAGATACGACGGAGACGTATCAGCATCCCCAAGATTAATTCCGGCTCGTCTTCGAGTAGGTAAATGATAAAAAAGATATTTTTTGATGTGGAATGCTACCTAGCATAATCTTGATCATGTAACTAATCATGGCATGAATATTAAGACACGAGTGATTCAAAGCAATAGTATCTCATTTGACATTAAGACAATAATACTTCAAGCATACTAATAAAGCAATCATGTCTTTTCAAAATAACATGGCCGAAGAAAGTTATCCCGACAAAATCATATGGTCTGGCTATGCTCCATCTTCACCACACAAAATATTCACATCATGCACATCCCCGGTGACAAGCCGAGCAATTGGTTCATACTTTTTAACGCGCTTCAGCCTTTTCAACCCTCACGCAATACATGAGCGCAAGCCATGGACATACACTACAAAAAAATACACTTCCGTGATGATACGTATTTGTCACAGTAGGTCGCATTTTTTGTCATGCATGTACATCCATGACAATTTTATGACAGAATCAAGATAGTCATACCTGTGCTGTCGTAGAAGTGTTCCATGACATTACCAAAATTATCATCACGGAAGCGTCCACTTCCATGACGATAAATCGCGCGTCACAGAAGTGCTTTCGTCAAGGGTGACCGACACGTGGCATCCACTGTAACGGAACGCTGTTAAGCTATCGGGTCCGGTTTTGGATCCGATAACCCGCTAACAGCCCCGTCCAATGGGGATTTTCCACGTGTAAAATCATCATTGACTGGAGGAAACACGTGTCGGCTCACCGGTGGGACAGATGTCATCCACTCATTGGACCCAAAGCGCCTATGATATGTCGACACATGGCACGGCCCAACAGAGGCCCATTCCTGTGAAAAGGCCGGCCCGTTTGACTTGGTCAAATGGTGGTGGGCCGGCCCACGGCAAGCCTGTTAACGGCCCGTTCGCATATAGCCCATTTACAGCCCGCTAACCCAGGGCCCGTTTACGGCCTATCCGAATTAGGCCCAGTAGCGTCATCTGGGTCGTCCAATATAATTCTAGTCCGTTTTAACTTCCGGCCCATGTATGGCCCATGATGTCTTTTGGCCCATCTGAGGCCCTTAGTAACCCTCGGTCCGTTAACGGCCCGTGGTAAAACTGGCCCATGATGAACAGTGTACCACTTTATACCCATTGATGGCCCATTATACCGTTAGGCCGTTTCCAGCCCATGTTATCTTTCGGCCTTCTCAGGGCCCATTTATTCTTGGGCTCATTTCCAGCATTCGTTTACTTACAGCCCGTTACAGTCCTTTTCTACTTGTGGGCCAAATTCAGCCCATGGATACAGTCGGCCCGTTTGTGGCCCGTTAATCGGTTGGGCCATTTTCATAGCATCATCAAATATGGTCGTTTAACGGCCCGTTATGGTCAGCCCATAAAACGTACGATTTCCACTCTAGCCCGTTTACGACCCCTTATACGGCCCGTACAAGGCCCATAGATGAGACGGCCCGTAGAAGGCCCATTGACCCGACGGCCCACAGAAGGCCCATTGACCCGACGGCCCATAGAAGGCCCATGGATCCGCTGGCCCATGGAAGGCCCATGGATCTGACAGCCGATAGAAGGCCCATGGATCCAACAGCCCATAGAAGGCCCACGAATCCGACGGCCACAGAAGGCCAGGGATCGTTAGTCCCGTAGATGGCCCATGGAACGTACGGCCTGTGGAGGGCCATGGTCACTACAACGTTTGGGCGAGTTGGCCCCCGTTTGAATGATATAGCATATTCAAAGAATTATCCTACTCTATACTATCACCTCTAAAAAACATACACTATACAATAAAGAGACTAAGGCATAGAAACGTAGAATAATGCTACACTATACAATAAAGAAATTACAGCCGATTATACCCACTGTGCATTATGGTTCGGCACCAGTGATAATAAAGCATACACAAAGAGCAAATTACATACACTGGGCAGATACAACTCATACATCATGGACACGCATCAACATAACTTACCATTTGAACTATAATCTCTTCAGAAAATAGGATTGGCCGAATTTAGATAGCAGAAATTTCAGTCTACAAAATCTCCAATTCCTTCGTTGTTACCTCAGTGTCTTGTTTCATTTTTTGACTCCTGCATCTAATACCTGCATGTCCAGTCTCAACTTGTTGATTGTACATTCAGAATCATGTACACGTTGTCTTGCCACCTCTAGTTGATGCTCGAGAACATCAGCACATTCCAATTCCAATCCATAATCATTCGGTAACCGCCATGCCGCACTGCTCGCAGATCTTTGTGTTGATGTCACTTCACCCTGAAATGTTTCTATAAGTACACATGACTAGGGCAAAAATATAGTTACAACAGTGAAGCGAGCAAGACAGACTATTTTGTACATGGCAAAACAGGACTAACAATAATGTTACGCGTCATGAAGCATAAGCAGGTGATATTTTAAAAATTATAAAAAAGGTAGTCTGTGCAGCCTGCATACAGAAATCTCTCTTAGCTCACCAGAGGAGCATGATGTTAGGGCCCAATCCAAAACACAGACAAGTTACAAATTTAGACAGCACATTGCGTAGAAGTAAGCAAGCAGTTGGCCATTCTGTAGCTCAATTAAAGTCTTAGGGAGCATAATGAACAGCAGAGGATTTCATACAAACATACTACAGCAAGCAAAACTATGCAATCATTAGCCTAGTATAAACTAGATTGTGAGCCTCATTCAATAATAGTTGGTTAATAGACTTCAAAGCTTCAGGCACACTTCGGCAGAGTAATTAAATGGTAAGGCCTTTAATTATGCCAACTAATAGTTATACAAGTACCCAACATCAGGCATCATTCTTTGGGCATCTCATTAACTGAGGACAAATAAAGCAATTGAAAAGAGCAAATTAACTATGCCTGAAACAAACAAGGAATTGAACTGTTGAGTTGGATACAGTGACTTACCTTAACAGGTTGAAGAGGCTCAGCGGAGCTCCTACTTCTCTTGCAAGGCTCCTTCCTAACATCTTGTACTTGGAAATCCTCAATCTTATCTTCATTGCACCCCCTCTGCAAGGTGACACAAACTAGTTACTCGTCTCCTTGGAAGATAAATATGCATACTTTCCAGTCTGTGAACACAAAAGGATGAGATTATAACAAAACAACACCACATAATGAAACATGCCGCATCTCTTGCACTTGCACACAATGAAATGAGCATTTACTATGTGTGCACTATGTAAAAACTAGGCATACCTTCGAACTGGACCTCCAGGTACTCTTGGAGAGCCTACTTTAGTGTACAGCCAAACCTTTATGTCACCTATGAGTTAGAAAAGGCCCCACTACAGCAGCCCTTAGTGTTTAAATCGTTGACAAGCTCTGTTAGAGTGTTAGGTCAAGAATAGCAAGTAATCAAAGCAAACAGTCCTAGTATGGCTAGCTGATGCAAACAAGCAATTGAACAGATGTGTGAGCAAATCTTACATATCAAGAAAAGAAGCAAAGAAGGAGGCTTAAAGACCATCACTTGACTGACCAGATTTAAGGGGCATTTAAACATCATGTGCAACATATGAACTAATATAAACATTGCATATTCCAGATTCTATAATGGAATGCACATGTATTAGGTTATGCCATGTATGATGATGCCTAAATGTACACTATAGCAGGCACGAGTGATTCATCATTGCACGCACAATTGAATTGCAGGTTAAGGGCCAGTTCTATTCCGCCTTTTCAGGGCTTATTGTCAAAATAAGCCATAAAAGATGTAAAGAAGTCATTTTTGAGTTATGGGCTTGGGCTTAACTAATTTCGCTTTGGAGGGGGGTGTTTCGGGTAGAACCTCACTAAAAATTGAAGGGAAGGGGAATAGTGAAAAGACTCTGTTGTCTGCCTATATTACACTCAAAATGCAACTGGTGACGCCCGCGTCACACCTCACCCTCAAGTAAAAACAAACACGCAAGCGTTCATTGCCCTGCCCGCTTCCATCTCCTCTTCCCTTTCCCTCTACCTCGATCCCCTGCCTGTAGCACTAGTGTTCCTGCAGCAAGCCGTCGCCACTGGTCCCATCTGGCCTGGTCCTCGACGATGCTCTGTCCAGCTAGGCTACATGGCCGGCGGGTAGGGGCAAATCTCCCTGACTGCTCCTCCCTCTGGTGCCGCTCCTCATTCTCATGGTCTCGAGCAGCTGCTCCACCGTGGTTCGTCCAACTCACTACTCCGGCAGGCGCTGCACAACTACGGCTGATGCCATACCGCGGCAGAAGGCACCTTATTCCCCCTCCCCACCTCCCAGGCCGTGGCCTTGAGGTGCTATTGAAGGATGAGCTCATCCCACAAGGTGAGGATCTCCTCTGATTTTTTGCCAAATTTTCATTCTGATCCACTATACGATGAATTGCTATGAGCTGCTTCTGCTGCTGCTATATGATGCATTGCTATGAGCTGCTCCTGCTGCTGCTATATGATGAATTGTTATGAGCTGCTGCTGCTGCTATATGATGAATTGCTATGAGCTGCTGCTGCTATATGATGAATTGCTATAAGCTGCTGCTGCTGCTATATGATGAGTTGCTATAAGCTGCTGCTGCTGCTGTATGATGAATTGCTATGAGCTGCTCCTGCTGATGCTATATGATGAATTGCTATGAGCTGCTCCTGCTGCTGCTATATGATGAATTGCTATGAGCTGCTCCTGCTGCTGCTATATGATGAATTGCTATGAGCTGCTGCTGGTATATGATGAATTGCACACTGTTGCTGCTGCTGATGTATGATGAGTTGCTATGAGCTGCTGCTGCTATATGATGCTTTCAGGTGGTGCTGCTATATGATAATAACCAGCCACTTGGACCATCGAATTTCAATAAATAATTGTTCTTCATTTAAATGTGGGTCATGCGTCTTTCGTTTAAATTAGGCAATGGGATCTCTATGGAAAACATTGACCAAAGTAGATTGTGCCAAGTAGATGGTATCTTTGTATTTGCATTTTGAGCAAATAGTGATGGTATGTTTTCCTATCATATTAATTACTGCACTGGGTTCAATTTGTGATGTTTGCAAGTCAAATTAATTTTTATATGGGTAGCAAAATGAAAAAATATAATGCAATCTAGACTTTTCACTTATCATACCAAAGATAAGCTGAAAACGCAATGAAAAGAACTGGTTGGCTTATTACATGGAGCTTATATTCACAGGTGCTTATTTTCTTAGGATAACTCGTAATAACTGTCCCTAAGAAACTTGGCCAATAGAACTGACATACAAATAACATGTCACGATGATTGCAATGGAGGAGTGACGTACCATAGCACACTGTATAGGCTCACCGCTAGCTCTCCTTTTTTGCGATATTCCATGAAATTGCCACATACATCTTGTACTTTTTCATTGTGTAACCCAATCTGCAAGTTGGCACGGCTAATTTCAGACATCTCTACATGATAATACATTGCATATCCCTTGCGCATATTTAAACCACCAATTAATGATTGTGTGCGTAGCATAAACTAGCCATGACTCTGTGTGCTGGACTAGCAGGCACTCTAAGGGAGCCTAATGCAGTGTACTAGAATTCCTACATGCCACCTACGATTTTGTGTAATGTACTGCCTCTGTTCCTAAATATATGTCTATCTAGAGATTCCAGTATGGACCACATACACATGTATATAGATGCATTTTTGAGTGTAGATTCACTCATTTTGCTCCGTATGTAGCCTATATTGGAATCACTAGAAAGACTTATATTTAGGAACGGAGGTACGAGGTAGTATCATGTATGACATCTACATATCTAATTTAGCAGCCAGTAGTAGAAATCATTGTCTGCACAAAGGGATTATTGGTCGAAAATCTTAGCAAAGCACGCTGGCAGGCACAGAACAATACAAGAGAGAGAGACACGCTTACAAGATCATAGAATTGCCTCGGTCCAGGATCTTGGTTGGCCAAGCTGTTAGATCCAGAAGAAACATCGTCCTTGTAGTTTTTGCCAGCTGCATAACAGGTAAAAGCGACCTGTTAGTATATTTGAAGTACATCGGGCAGGTGATGCTGGACGGGTTTAAAGGTGACAAGTACCTAGGCCGTGGCGGGTGCTTCGCATCTTGCCAGACGGTGGGAATCAGGTTAGAAACGTCAAGGGTGATGACGCTGCACTGGCTGTCGGGATCCGGTAAGGAGATCTAGAACCGTCGAGTAGGGTGTTTGTGGAGCGGCTCCGGTAGGGTGTACTACGGTGTGGGCGAAGCGGATCTGTGGCCGTGGACGAGGGCGTAGGTGAAGCTGCTCCGGTGGTTGGGTTAAGCATGGTGTCGACGATGCGGATCTGCGGCCGTGGACGGGGCGTCAGAAGCTGCTTTGGTAGGTTGGATGAGGGTGCGAGGAAGCTGATCTGAGGCCGTGGACTTGTGAGTTGGCAAAGCGGCCCCGGTAGGGTTGAAAATGGTATAGGCGAAGCTACTCCGATGGGGTTGACGATGTTGTCGGCGAAGCAGCTCCGGTAGGGTTGAGGAAGGTGTCGGCGAAGAGGATCAGAGGCCGTCGACGGGGGCGTCGGTGGGGCGGCTCCGGGGGGTGTGGACGAAGTGTCTCCGGTGGGGAGTACGAATGAGCCGCTGCAGATGCGCTGCGGTTGACGAGAGTACCGGTGAAGCAGATCCGGCACCGTGGACAAGGCCGGCACTGAATGGGCTGTGGTACAGTGGTGGATGAGCAGTCTACTTGTTTCTATGGGAGGTGGGAGGGGTAGATGCGGCCGCAGAAGCAGATCCGGCGAGGTGGACGCCGCTGGCAGTGAATAGGCTCTAGTACGCCGGTGGATGAGCAGTCTAGGGTTTCGAGAGGGGAGGGGAGAAAGGCCGATGAAGTACGGACGGCGTGATGTGAGATGCTCTGGTGCTGTGGAGTTAGTCGTTTTTGCGGGAGGGGAGAGGAAATGGGGGTGCCGTGTAGTGGGGGGAACCGGAAGTTACCAAAGCAGCCCCGACCTATTATGTAGATGAGGGCGGTATTGTAACTGTTGGTCTCCGTGCACCAAGGACAAAAGGGGAATTTCGCATGCTAAAGACTAAGGTGGCGGAAATTTTAGAAGGAGGCGGGAGATTTTGCCGCCCGCGGAATCGTTCGTATCCAGTTTCAACTAATTTTGGACCGTGCTAGCGGGAAGGTGATGCGAGACTGTGTACACGAGGCACGCATCAGGAGTTAATAACTGGTGTGTCCACCCCAGAAAAAAAGACAATAACGCGGGATGATGCGCCCGTCACACGGGCGCGGCCAATCGTACGGGTGTAGTGGCGCGTTCACAAAAAAGGGATCAAACGCTCAGCCTATGTATTTCTCGTGTAAATAGATAATTTAGTGCAATTGGTTATTTACTTTAAACATAATGCATTGACGTGTTAGTGTAGAGGCGCACAAAAAGAAGTCCGCTACTTAAAAGTGTTACCTCATATGATTACATAGCCTCCATTTCATAAATTGCGTACCCGTTGAATTCATATAGGAATATTACATATATTACTTCATAATAGAACCTTAAATCATCCAAGACTAATGATTTTGAATGCAAGAGTAACAATGGTGCATGTACATGATAGCTACATTGGTTGTTTGAAGAAACATCACTGTAACTTTGGCATGCACAACTGAAAAGGTTTATCTAAATAGAAAAAATGTGATATGTGAGTGTCCAATCTTTATAGCGTTGAATCGATATTGTACCTTTGGCCACGATACGAAGTAGATATTGATTTATGTTCAAGCGATGCACGTCCACGATTGCTAGATAGTGTTATGTGAATGAATTGTGCAATCTCTCTCACACGCATACATATCTCATTTCCCTGTGGTCATCGGAATCACACACGCGCACTTCGTGTATTTCTCTCCCTCTGTCAAGGTTAGAATTCGTCTTTCTACCCTGTCCTACAAGTCTCTCACACAGAAACACACACGCTCTCTCTGTCGAACACGCCCACCCCTTTAATTCCGCCCACCCACAGCCACTAATGTCTCAAAGTATAATAATGTCTCTCACACATATGCCTAAGGTTAACTTGAGTTCCGGAACCATATGAATACATACAATGGGATTCCAACAGAGCACCTTTTGTTTTGAGATTTCGCTCTCTCTCTCTCTCTCTCCAACACATTGTTTCTCGCTTCATTTTTTCCGGCACTTGCATGCACACAATTTTGTTTATCTTCGTGATGCTTTAAGTATGCCTCGCACAAATGCTATCTACCTATCCCTTAATATAGCTAGATATGTGCCACACAAACTCCTTCTCCCTACTAGCAAGATGCCCATGCGTTGCACCGAACATCAAGATGCATTTGTATGAGTAGTTTATCTTGTGGGAGAAAAGGATGAATGAGGGAATGCCTTATTTGCAACTGCGGAGAGGGGTGTGGGTATCTTTTTGCAAAATTGCCACAGTTTCCTTCCTATCCATCGGGTATAAATCGGATGGCCTATATTGCAGGATGGCAGGAACACCATCATCACCAACTCTGTTTTTTATAAGAGTAGGTATATGTAAGTGTCACTGCCCCCCCCCCCCCCCGCCCCCCGACACACACACCCACACTCACACAACCACACACACACACACTTCTCAACACCGAAGGAGTAGGGTGACACCTCGATCTTGATACTAATCTATCGACTGGCTTCTCTCTCAAACACACACACACGCACACACACACTACCCGACACCGAAGGAGTAGGGCGGCACCTCGATCTTGATAGTAATCTATCTACTCCTCTTTCAAACACACACACACACACACTCGCTAGTTGTGCCTCTGTGCCTACCGCGCACACTCTCGATACGTCTTTCTCTCCCTCCCCCTCCCCCCACCCCAACAATGACAGCAGAAGGGTGACAACTCAATCTGATCGTAATCTGTCAATTGGTTTCTCTCTCGAACATTGTGTCTCTGTGCCTCGCTCAGTAGCCCCCTCGATATGTAGACTTCTCTCGCGCGCACAGCTATAGTGACGATGATGCTGAACCCAGTGTGACTCGTTTTTACCGGCCTCATGTGATAGTTTTCACCCTATTTCCTATTAATTAACAAGGCAACCTTTTGTTTGTTACTACTAGTGAATCCGAAATCATTCGGGGCAGACATAAAATATATCACTTCAACCCAATTATCGCAGTAACTATTTTGAAAGAAACTAGCTAGATGCCCGTGCGTTGCACGGAAAATCAAGATGCATTTGTATGAGTAGTTTATCTTGTGAGAGAAAAGGATGAACGAGGGAAGGCCGTATTTGCGAACGTGGAGAGGGGTGTGGGTAAATTTTTGCAAAATTTCCATAGTTTTCTTCCTATCCGTTAGATATAAATCCGACGACCTATATTGCAGGATGGCACGCACACCATCATCACCAACTCTGTTTTCTACTCCCTCCGTTCCTAAATATTTGTCTTTTTTGAGATTTCAACAAGTGACTACATATGGAGCAAAATGAGTGAATCTACACTCTAAAATATGTCTACATACACATCCGTATGTGGTAGTCCATTTGAAATCTGAAAAAGAAAAATATTTAGGAACGGATGGAGTATAAGAGTGGACATGGAGATATATCAGCAGCATGGTCTACAACAAAAATGTGCTGGACTGGTTAGCGCCGGATGCTCGCAACGCGATGACATGAGTTCGAATTCTGTCTTTAACTTTAGATTTTTATATTATATATTACTTATTTAATATATACTTCTTTCGCTACTGTACTGAAAGTGGAACCCACAGAGTACTTAGAATATAAGAGTAAGGATGGACTTGTTTCTTTTTAACTTTCTGTACGAAGATGTAGCCACCCTGCAAGTCACGTGTACACTGTACATGCAATTAACTTTTTATAGAGGGACAATCATACACGCAATTAACTCAAATGGATTGGATGTTACTCTATTATTTCCAGCATAAGAGCATCTCCAATGGCAGGCGGCAAATTTCCTCCCGTTTCCTTCCGCGAAGGACGACATCAAACGCCAGCGGCATACATTTTCACAACTCTAACCAACCAGATGAAATTCGTGCAAACACGGACTGATTTCATATAAGCATGAAGGATTTCGTATAAAAAAGCCGGATCTTCATATAAACATGATGGATTTCATTACATTTACATGAACTAAGCGGTGCCAATCCGGCTATCTTGGTATAATTAATACTCCCTCCGTCCGGAAATACTTGTCCTAGAAATGGATGTATCTAGACTTATTTTAGTTATAGATACATACAATTTGTCCATTCTTAGAAAAAAATAATCCCGCCAGCTGGAGAGGGGGTACATAATCTAAATGGCCGCCCGCGGATCCCTTTGTCTTCCTCATGTCCGGCAGACACTTAGCGGGGTCGACGAAGGTCCTCGGAAGAGACGAAGAAGCAAACAAACTACCTAAATGCGCAGTCGTCGCCTCGGCGGTGGCCTTCATGGGACCCGAGTGGCGGCGGCCTCCCGTGTTCTACTTCTCCTCGATGATGGCGGCAGACACGGAGAAGCTGGCCACCGACTCATCGCTGTCCACGCACCCGACTTCTGTCTCTGCCTGCATGGCGCTGCCGCAGGCACGGGAGGCGCGGTACGACGCGGCAGCGACGACGCCCGTACCGGTGTGCTCGCCGCCGTGCTGGCGTGGAGCAACTCGCCACTCCTCATCGAGCTGAACTGGAGCGGCGAGTTGCTGAACCACGCGCCTGCTTGGGGCGGCAACTGGCTCCGTCGGGCCAAGCGAGGTTGGTGAAGCACTGAGCGGCCTCGCCTGTATCTGGAGGGCTTGGCGGGCCACCCAGCTGGGTAATATGCCAGAGAACGGCTCCTCGGAAGCCATCGGAAGAGTGGAGAAATTGGTGAAGGCGGAGATGGGGAGGCGGCGGAGGGGTGCGATTCTTGCCCGCTGTCTGTCTGGCCTCGTGTAAATAGAGGGCGGACGGTAGGAGCTTGGCCGGTGTCTGGAGCTCGGCCGGTGTTGCGTTTAATTCTGGACCGCTCATGAACGGACGTGTGGCCGGAGTAGGTTTCTCGGTTTGCATCTGGGTTTAACGGAGGGGTTTGATGGAGGCGAGGAGGCGTGTTCAGCCGGGCGTGCAGTGGACGGCGCAGTACTATTCGATTTGACAACTACAACTAGTATATTATAAAAAACAAAGAAGAGTAGTAGAGATAGAGATAAGAATAGAGACTAGGGAGGAGCACCATCTACTGCTTCGTGGGCTACTCCTGCGCTCCATTCGGCGGCCGCAACGTCCCGTACAGCCACTCCCTCCTGCGCTCCATTCGGCGGGGGCTGTTGAAATTTGGGGAGCGCACTCTCGCGACTGCTAGCAGCGACGACTTCACCGACGACGACTTCTTCCCCGACCTCGGCAACCTCTTCCTCAACGACATGGGCGACAACCTCAACGCCAATGGTGCTGCTCCCGTTGCACCGTATGTGTTTCTGTCCTTCCTGTTCGAAATCGTGGTAGAATTCATGTTTCTAGTCTGTGTCCTAGCTTCGATCTGTTCATCTACTATGCTAGTCCACATGATTAGTTTAATCTTTGTTATAGTCGTCATGATTTATTTTGTAGTAAATCTCATAGTAACTTGCTCATATATTCAACTGGCGGAACGTCCCCTACAGCCACTCCCGTTTCATGGACGGCCTGGTCGATGCCTCCAAGGAGCCCTTCGTCTACTGCTATGAGTGCCCGGTGCCGTTTTGGGGCTCGCCGGCGGACATCGTGCATCACCTGACGTAGGCGTGCGGCAATCACTACTGGCCCTTGGCGAAGAACATCAAGTACGAGACGTGCTACCCGTTCACCGTGCCGGAGTCGCTGGAGGATCAGCGCCGCCTGCTTGTCTCGGAGGAGGACGACAGCGTCTTCCTCTTGATCGTGGCCCCCGGCGAGGCCCGCGCAGGCCGCCGCCACATCTCTGTAGTGTGCGTCAGGGGCGACGTCGCTGACACTGACACTAACACGAGGCTGATGTACGCGTGCGTGCTCACTATTACTACCCCTCGGAGGTACGTGGGCGGCGACACTGGCTACACCAACATACTTGGACTCTGCCGAGCTGGGACTTTCCCGCCTATGTGGACATGGAAAGGGCACGGTGTTATTTGAACCCCAACGATGTGCACGGGGACTCCAAGGAGGTTCACCTTGACATCTGCATTATCAAGTTAAATGTTGATCATTAGTCTTCGCTCAATGTAATCCGCTGTCTAAGCATGTGGAGACTTCCATGCATGATCTTGCTCTATTGGAGTATCGCGCATGAATAAAAGTGTATCCATTTATGGTTTAGTCTAGAATCTTCCATGTATGAATTTTTACTACAGTACTAGTGAAAGACTTATGATGAACCATTTCTTACATATCCTCTGCCCCCTCCCAAGTCATCCTGATTTAATTCCTCCGTCTAGGTGTATAAGGGCATGGTTAATACTTAAATAGTATAGCCAACTGTTGACTATAAGAAAGTGCCATGTCATCTGTAGCCAACATGTATAACAATGGATACTCAAAAACTAATTCTTGAAGATCATTTCATGCAAAGCACAATAAGAGTTATTTCTTCACAAGTTTTGGATGCAGGTTGAACAGTTGAACGCTTTTGTTTGCAAAAGATACTTTTTTATCTATTTCACCCGGATGTTTGTGAGCTCTAGTGATGAAATAATATCCGAACAGACCTATCGTTACCCGTTACACATGAGATGACCCCCACATCCTTTGTCAAAATAAACAACTCCCCGATCAATGCATTCCACTCTTCCGTGCAACGCACGGGCACCTTACTACTATAGATTAGTACGACCAAAAATTGTACTAACATTATATATAGTACGATAAATGATGATGCATGTCACCTAAAATTATAGGAGTATCATTGAAAACTATGTTCAAATACGAATCCAACGATATTGTTTTTTTACATGCACTAACATTTTGTCAGTTAAATCTTCAGTCAAATTCAATGGGGGATAAACCACGACCGATGTAGTCGTGCTAGTGTAGAGGGCGGCGCTGCACGGGAGTATCACCCCGCTCGTGGCGCGGCAGTAAAGCCGTCATATCACAAAACCCAACCACTCCCAGTAATAAGTGGCCTGGTAAAATAAACGGACAAGCAACCATCACATCCCTCCGTCTTTTTTGATTTTCATCTCTCTGCATTTACTTTCTCCGGTTCATCTCGCACACTCGATCCCTAGCTACTACTCCTAGTATCCCTAGCTACTACTCCTAGGGCCAGTTCTTTTGGCGGCTTCCCCATCTTTTCCCATAAGACTAGTCACAGTGGAGAGTAACATTAAGGCGCCTCACTCATTTATTTGGGCTTCTAAACTACTACTAGTAGTACCTCCGTCCTGGTTTATTCCTCACCATTATAATTTGTGCTAAATTTTGACCAAAGATTTAACTGATAAAATGTTAGTGCATGTGACATGCACTAACATTTCATTAGTTAAATTTATGATCAAAATTTGACACAGATTACAATGGGGACCAATAAACCAGGACGGAGGTAGTAGTTATGGGATTACTAATCTGGAAGCCTAAAAGAACTGACCCCTGGTACTCCTACTAGTAGTAGTACTCAAGTTGGAATTCCAATTGCACGGCACAACTTGTTAGGCAAAAAATTCAATACAGGGTGTAGGAAGCGGTTTGGGAATTTGCATGCCTTTCCAACCAGTGAGATACTCCGTACAAAGTACGACAGAGAAATAACCACAGAGAAGGAAGCTAAAAGTAAACAATCAAACGAGCATTTTTGCATTTGTTTTGCATTGAATCGTTTCACAAGCTTGACTAGTGTTGTTTTTCTACTTTTACAAAAACCGCATCTTAATGTTAAAACGTGCATTTGCACGTACATAAGTAATAGTAGTACTCCCTCCGTCTAGGTGTATAAGTCTTCCCTCCTTCTTGGTCACGGTGCACAACCAAAGATGACTTATTGACCTGGACAGAGGGAGTAGCACTTACGGTCCACTTCTAAATATTTGTCTTTCTAGAGATTTTTCAATAAGTGAATACATACGGAGCAAAATGAGTGAATCTACACTTCAAAATATGTCTATATAATCCGTATGTGATAGTCCATTTGAAATCTCTAAAAAGTCAAATATTTTGGAACGGAGGGAGTAATATATTAGGAGTATATCAAAACAAGAGTGATTTCTTTCAAGTTTGTGAACAAGTACTACTATTCTACTACTTTGGATCCGTCGCAACGCACAGGCACATTGCTAGTAAAAGGAAAAGGCATGCCGCATTCGCGTCGCACTCCCCCCACACACGCCCGGGAATCGGGAGTACTCCACGGCCCGTCCGTCACGACACATAGCTTAGGGAAGGCGAGTTGCCTAGCATTTTCACTTTCATGTGGGACCGCCGTTGAGCAAACCGACTATTGGCAAACCGCACCCCGCCTGCCGCCGGGTTGGAAAACAGAAACGAGGGGAAGATCTAGCTGTAGCACGGAAGCCAAGAAATTTGGTGTCAGATGGGGCTCGTTGATAGAGTAGGAGCATTCCGTACTACTCTGCTCCTACTAGTACCAAGTTTGTACTATACAACTAGTACTACCACTATACAACTAGTAGGTACGTGCACGGCACAACATCATAGGAACAAAAAACGGGAAGATCTTGTTTTGGGTGATTTATACTTTTTCTGTCAATGTAGTATGAATAATATGATGTGGGGGCACCCATGAAGCTTATGTGGCTTGGTTGCATGGCTACGAAAGGTTAGAGAAAAATAAATAGATAATGTGTTTAGAGTGCACTCCACTAAACAGATATACTTTGGATCCATTGCAACGGGCCGGCACATCTATATCTATACCCCCTATATAGTGTGTGAATAACTTTGAAAGTAGGTCGTTGGATGAAGCCAATCCGACGGTACAAAGATGGCAAATCCGAGCACTACTGGCCGTTGGATATCATCTACATTCCACCAGATTCCGCCACATGTAGAATCTAGAAGACTCCATGGTTGAACTTCATTCATGACTAACTTTGCCACAACTAAGCTTAGGCAAAGTGTGTCTGCCACAAAAAATGTGGCTAACAAAATGGCCACCACAAGTGTGGCAAGATTTGGCAAGAAGTTGAGTCTATGACATGTGGACCATGTAGCTAGGAAAGTGTGGCAAGCCACAAGTGCAGCAATGAACCAAACACATGCCGGCACGCCTAAGCTTAGGCGTGGCAACCTTAGGCTGCAAACCAAACCATAACTTTGAAAGTTGGTCGTTGGATGAAGCCAATCCGACGGTACAAAGATGGCAAATCCGAGCACTACTGGCCATTGGATATCATCTACATTCCACCAGATTTTGCACATGTAGAATCTAGAAGACTCTACATGTAGAAGCATAATGCACAAACCACCAGAATCTCATGCGTGCAATGCACGTGTACCTTACTAGTAGTTGGTAGTAGTAAGAAACAAATTCCAGGTTTGGCACGAGCTCGTACTGCGGGAGCACCACAAGGCCTGCCGCAGGAGCTACATTTCCCTCTCAGGGCCCACGGGACCGAACTTCAGTGGCTTAGTGCCCGGCCTATGAGAGCAAGTACAATAAGGTGATGTAAGCAGGCTATAAGACATTAAATATTATATTTTTGCTTAGTTGGATGAGAGAGAAGATGAAAGAGAAGAGAAGCGGGCTACTAGTTAACAGCCGGCTGCAGCACGTGCTCCTAGGAATTTTATGAGAGAGCGAGGTGGGTCATGTAACAACAAAGTAGTACATATTAATATTCAACTATTGTACTTGCTGGCTACAAGCTTGGCTATATGTGACGTGGCAACATCATATAGCCAGCAGCCGGCTATATTATTAACCATGCTCTGAGTCAATGACATGCGGACGTTAAATGCGGCTGGCCCACATGTCATTCTCATGGTGGTTGTGTGGTTCGCGACTCACTCGTTCGAGATGAATCGGCCAGTGGTGGCGTGGTCGTGGCGAGGGTGCCATAGCTGGGCATCGGGGCGTTACGAGGTGTAGATGGCCACACCGGCGGGTACAACCTGTAGTGCAGAAGTACTCCAGCTGAGGATTGATGCCCGGGACGAAATGTGTCACAGCCGCTGGATGAAAATTCGATGGTGCGGGACGTGTGGTGTCATGGGTTCGTGCGGCGTCGTGGGAATCGCGTGTGGCTGTGGTAGAAACTTGATGCTCGCCGCATTTAAGGTGGCCCACATGTCATGCAAACAAAGGCAGAGGGGCGGTGCGGCCGAGAGGGGTGAGGCGCACGTCGGGGGATGTGGTGTCGTGGGTTGGGGCGGCGTCGTGGGAATCGCGAGTGGCAGTGGATGAAACATGATGGTCGCCGTAGTTGAACTTCCATGGACAAGCTGTCATGTCTACGGACACATGCATTGCATACCGATCACTAGAAGGAGTAGTAGAGAAAGCTAGGCGGATAAATAGTTCCTTATAGTCAAGCAGACCCACGCTACTACTTGTTCCAAAGACATGCACACCATCGAAATAGTCCATCTATATCAATATACATAGAGAGGGAATATTCTTTTTAAAAGAGAGGAAATAGTTCATCCATCCATAATGCCCTGCTGCTGGTGCAGCATCTTCTTCTTCTTCTTCTTGTTCTCATTTTCTGTGGGAGACGGCTTCGCAACAAGCTCTCTGGACATTGCAGCTATCTCGAAACTCACACGGGCATCGAGGGCAGCATATTTTATCCGCTCGTATGTCAAGGGATAATTCTCCCATCCAGACGACCTTAATGCCAGCATCTCGTCACCCTTCTGAAGATTTGTTCCTAGCACAAAATTTGCTACGTCGAATAGGGATGGTGTCGGTTTATCACAATCTTCTACAGGAATTTTTATTCTGGTTTGTAGGTCAGCGATGCTTTTCAAATCAAGGTTGTACGGCTCCAACTTCTGTTTGTCCCCTGCGATGGCTGCCCCACAGAAGTATATGTCCTCCCGAGACAAGAAAACGTGAAGCTCACCTGGTATGGAGGGCGCGTGTATGATGTGGTACACCAAAACATCATCTTCGAGGCACAGCTGAAGGACAGCGGCACGTTGGATCTTCCCAGTGGCACGCTCTGTGTACTCTGCGTCAAGACCGATGACATTCATCTCCACCTTTTGGAGGGAGTTGGATACATTGTTGATCCGCTTCCGAACAACCCTTGGCTGGTCGGTGACTGTGGCAACTATGCTCAACGAGCCTTCGACGAGGACATGTTGGACGCTAAAAACCTGCATCTCGATCTCTTTCGCCATTTGGAACCGCTGGACCGGAGGGATATGGTTTGGAGAATTAGGATTAGATGGCTAATCTAACTGAAGAAGATGATTATTTATAGGGGCCTCGGAATTACTCCAGGAGGATGTGAAGAGGTTAAAACAATGTGAATGCAGTGTGGTTTGGATGCAAATGAAGATCAAGGAGTAGTGAAAAAGCCGAGGAAAATCGGTTCCCGATGGAGAAGTAAATGGGAGAAGTTATGCGCATGCATGAGGAGAGGTGCGGTGGTTTGACTGCTGCATGCAATGGATTGGATGGGCTCTTCGGTTGCCTTTTCTCTCTCCCACGTGCACAGAGTGGCCCACTTGCATGCTGCAGTTTATTGGCTGGAGTCGGGCTGCAGCTGCTCATGCATACGCTAATTAATGCTGTGAATGCGAGGCATGGAGGGAAATGGGCGCATGCAAAAGGTTATATACGCAGACTAATTAGAGAAATACTGAAAAAAGTTATGCGCAGACAAAAGAGGACCAGAGGGAGTACTACTCATGTTCCTACTATGGTTAAGGAATATGCGGTTATCCTCAAAAAGAAAAGTCCTTATTCGCGCTTCCGCATGCATGAGAATTTGGTTCCGCTCGCAATATGGAGGATAGCTGGAGGATGAAGTGAACCCAGAGGCATGCTAGCACGGGAGTGTACTCATGTTCCTACTACTCCTACTAGTAGTAGTAGTACAACTGTGGTACACTTGATGGTCAAAATACTATTATTCATCCGGTCCTCACAGTGAAGTGACAAGACCCTGCGCCCGAGGTGACACCAGTCCAGGCGGCGTGTCCGGGTTACCAAAGTCAGCCTCACCTTGTGCACCGTGCAGTCACTGTCACCGCCGCTGTATAGCATGCCTCGCCTCGTATCCCTCTCCCCTAGCACCACTCCATCTCCATCTCCGTCTCGCCGGAGATCCTGAGGTCACTCTTCATTATCTCACTGTGCCCCCGCATACCCTCGCCTTGCTCGCCTCCCCCAGTACCACTATTCCCTCGCTAGCCGCTCCAGCACCGACAGCCTTCTCCCCCGTAAATCAAGCCCCCCAAAACCCCACCTTCCAAACTCTACCATGGCCGAACGCGAACCGCGCAGGATCCATATGAGCCGCGATTGGAGCTATCTCCCCAGTGATGTCCTCGACCTCTGTTGTTCATGTATGGATATGTTGAGCGCCCTACAGCTGGCTGCATGCTCGAGGGGCATGCACACGGCCATCATTGAAGCGAGGCCTAAGCATTTCAAGACACCCTGCTTGCTGCTATCTGGTCTTGAGAGATTGGCTCACCATGATACGGAGGCGTACATGATGCCCCTCGACTTCCATCCGATCTCCATTAGCTGAAACTTCTTTGCAGGTATGTAGTGGGTCGTCGTACATCATTTCCCTCGACTTTGATCTGATCACCATCGCCCGAAACTTCTTGGCAGGTATGTACTGGGTCGGCATGAACTCCCACTGGATGGCTGCCGTCAGAGAAGATGGTAAAACGTTGGTGCTCGTGAACTTCCAGACCTCCCATGAGATTATCCTTCCTTCGTTGGATTATATAGAGTATTACCATCGCGGTCCTAGTCATCTAGATTACCGCATGGACAGACCTTGTTTTGCACAAGATTGTAATCTGCCAAGTGCCCACACAACATGCGGATTACGCAGACTTCAAGCTAATTGCCTTGTTCGACAAGGGACTCGCCTATCTTTACGCCGGTGCCTTCTTTAGATGGAGACAACTCAGCTCGTAGTGGATCATCGTCAAAGCTGATACACACTTCTGTGATGCTATTGAACACAATGGCATCATCTACGCGATCGACAAAGCAGATGGCACCACGTATTGCTGGGACATCGCATGTAAGTTGTTTCTGTCTCATGTTAATGATGATGCCATGACACTATTTGAACTTTTTGTGATGATTGGCATATCCTTGTTTGAGCAGAATTTGAGTAGAACTATGGCAATGTATTAGAGACGTCGTAAATCAACTATATTTGGAATGAGTTAATTCATGCGATTGTGATCATGTCATTACAGCCAATTTGTACCCCTGAATAATCAAACGGTTAGGAATATATGGATATTCTCCTTATTTTACAGTAATCTATATACTACTACTAAATATGAGTGTGTATCAATGGCCATGTTAGTTTCCTCATTTTCATGATGTAGAAACATGCACCACACTGTTGGTTTCATCTAACCATACATTAGGGAAGTAAATGTGCATATGGAGAACTCTATATTTGGAAGTAGTGAAATCATGTAATGCTTACCATGTGTACATACCTATATTCGCCCTTCAGCAATCAATGGCTAGAATAATATCCTCACAAAAATGTTGCCCACAGAACACGAGTATATAACAATGCATGGTCTGTTAGTTACCTTGAAGAATTTGTTTGTGAGGACAGAACATGATTCCATAACATGCATGACATGGTAGTTTCCTGTGAAGAATCGATTGCGAGATAACATGAGTATAACCATGCATGACACTTCTATATTTTCGAACCCAGTATACATTTCCCTGTATTTTCCTCCCAGTTCCAATAGGGACATATCAATGCTGTTTCTTGCATTATCCTACTCATACTCTGAACAATGCTGATCTTACATTAACAATGCATGTGCTTTTTGATATGATGCAGTGTCCCTACAGTTACTGCCCTTTGTAATCACACCACCTTTGCCAAAAACAAGGAAGCACAACTGGTTCCTCGCTCGATCAGACGACGGCAAAAGACTGATGATCATTCGGACACATGAGCCGGAAAAGTTATATTGTAAAAACCCCACTGTATACAAGCACCGTGAAATACGTGAGTATCCGGACAGTGGCTGTTACGTCCATGAGCAGGATACCAGCTTGTTGGGGCCTTCAGGATTTTTTAGTTGGAGGCGGGTAACAGCTTTGGTTCACACTCTCTGTTTCTCGGACTCAATTATCCGATTAACCAGGAGATCACTGTTGGCAAGGACCTTGATGGCAGAGAGGCTCTGTTTGCTATGGAAAACTATGTCTACACGGCGAGCCCTAGGAGTTCGGGAGCAAACTCCCCTGATTGTCAATGATACAGCCTACAGCCAAAAGAAGGTGAGAATGACAAAGGCATCCGGATTAACTTTGATCCTTGGATGTCTCAATTACGACTGGCAGTGATGTGGTTCAAGCCTTCAGGTTGATAGGTAATTGGGTTGTTGCGTCGAAAGGGTGGAGTACTGGTGTCTCCGGATCATTGGTCGCTGAAGCGGGGCTGCAAATTATGATGGTGTTGGATCATCTCTTCGAATGACTTTGTTGTCTTTGCTGCTTGTTCTGGATGGGTAGTTCTTTCTTTTGTTATGCATATTCCTTGTCATTTGGTCATCCTCGTCTATGTCACTCTTACTATGTAATAGTTGGCTCTGTTTAGAATGTCATTCTCGTCTGGATCAGGAGAGTCTGAGCGCTGCAGATGGGTGCGTTTTGGTGGTGTAGCAAGACTTCTTATGAACTATCATGTCTTGTTGTTTATGTCAGTAGTAGTCATTAGTCAGTGTTTGAATGTTGTATATATCATTGTTTCGAACTGTTTATTGTCTCGAACTACTGGTGGGCTAAATGAGGGCATCACCATTCTCCAGTGTTTAGAGTGTATCTCCTTTTTCAAGTTATATAATTTGAGCTCAGTGTCTTTTCGATGATGTACACTTGTTTGGGCCAGTGAGGTGTCGTTGAATATGGGCCGAGTAGTAACGCAAGCCAAACAGGTCAATTATGACTCTCAGACCGGGCTCTCAAAAGATCCTAAAAAAGGCCAGGCTCTCCAAAAAAGAAAGAATAAGGACTCTTAGGCCGACATGTGGGCGCCACCGGTGTTTTCGTGCGCTTGCGCGCCGAGAGCATATTGGCGCGTGTTCGAAATTAAAGCTACCTTTTCATCCCCAATCTCCCGCCCTCCCCCACCTCTGGAATCTCGATTCCTACTCCAGTTCCCCCAAATCCCCCTCCTGTACTCCCTGTACTCAAGCTCACTATCATGTCGTCGGTCAACGCGGATCTCCGAGTCGGAGATCCTGAGGTCCGTCCTGCCTTTGGTCGCTGCGTGCAGTCGCTCAACAGTGGCATGGCGGCGCTTGACGACCAGTTTGCCGGCAAAGTGCTGATGGTAACCATCAACGGCGACCGGCCTACCGTCTTGCCGGACGACCTTGTCAAAGCTCTTGGCATTGCGCACGGCATCCAAATAAGTGACTTGCTCGTCGAAGTCTGTCCGCCACCGGCTAATTTCTTCGTCAGGTTCCAGACAACTTTCGACTGCAGTCGTGTGTTCGAATCTTCCCGGCGTTTGTTCTGTGATGGCGCGCTGGTGAGCTTTGATCGGTGGCACCCAGGATGGGGCTCGGTGCCCTTTGAGCTTGAGTTTTTAACAAAGCTTACCTTCCACGGCATGCCTCGACGTGCTTGGAACAGCGAGTCCATGAATGAGCTTATCAACGACCTTGGAGGTGAGCTCGTAAGTATGTTTGTTCCTCCAGACAGCTGGGCTCTGACGGTTATGGCATGGATGAAGAAGCCGTCCACCATACCGAAGGTGATTGGTGTTGAGATACCGGTGCAGGAACCAGGGTTGTACTATTCGTCGCCACCAAGGCCTCCGCGGACCACGTTAGGGATGTACCTGTATAGAGTGTTTGTGCATGTCAAAGAAGTGGTCAATCCATCAATCGAAGTCCTGCCGCCGCCGCTGGTGCCAGGGTCCGTCGACAACGTCCATTACAGGAGTCAACGTCAGACTTTCCCCGTGTTGCTCGGAACGATGGATGGCACAAGGCCTACTCCATCGCGCGGCGGAGGCCACTGCTTCTTTGGGAGAAGAGGCATGGCTGGCTTCCTGGATGTGCTCTAATTTGAGGTAACAACTGAATCTTGTCAGATACTACTAGTTAAATCCGAGCTATGGGTGTGAAGCACTGATGTGTCAGTACATTTGATTGTGACCTGTTCTAATTTTGTACCTGAACTTTTTTAAGAAAGGGTTGTACGTCAACTTAATGTGCTAGCAGAACTTACTGTGTTGTCTGTCTGTTTTCTTTGCACAGCATTCAAGATATTTCCCTGTCATTGATAAAGAAGATGAACCGTTATGTACGAGTTCGTTGGTTTCAACATAGCCCTACCCGTAGCGATCCACTGCTTCCATCCTGATTGTGCCGCCTGCGTGAAATTTTTGTATGCAAGTTACGTGTGCTATGATGTTCTATATGATTGTGTCAACTATATAAGTTTTTACTGAGCATCAGCAATGCATATGGCTGAAAGATGTATTTACGAGCATCGACCGATGGGTCTCTCTCTCTCTCTCTCTCACACACACACACGCACACGCACAAGTGAGACCCGTTGAATTATTTCTTTGCTCGTGACAGCTTTTAATTAGGTTCCACTGTAATCTAACTTTTTTCTTAAGTTATTAATTGAGCTCAGTGACTTCAAAAAGTTGTACAGAAGCCTTGTTTGGGCCTTTTCGGCGTCGCTGAATGTGGGCTGAGTAGCCATGTTAGGTTGTACTGTACTACACAGGCCTTTTTTCAACATCAGCAATGCAACTGGGCCGACAGTTGTACACAATATCCGGGTCAACTTGTTATTCTCCGCCCCGCCGGGCTGCAAACTTTCCTAGGAGGTATGCATTAGGCTTAACAAGAAAATGGACTTTAAGAAATAATAAATGGGATGTAATTATAATAACTGGGCAGTAACTATAAAAAGATGCACCAAACGCGTAATTAGTTTAAAAAATATATTATTTTTGGAATTTGAAAATTTTAATTTCATTACTTGTTGCGCGCGCAATATTTCGTTGGATTTTAACGTAATACAACTTTATTTTGAAATTATATTTAATCTAACTAGAAATTTCGGATAAAAATATTTGTGATCCCATAAAAATGTGGGAATTTTTTTTTAATTTAGTTTTGAGCGGTTGGTTGAAATTATTAATCGTTGTCGTAGCTAGAAAATGGGTTGTACTTTTAACAAACTGTAAATGGGCTGTAGTAAATTCCATTAGAATTAAAAAATGGGTTGTACATTCTTACAAATCGCAAATGGGCTATATGTTCTCTGCCACACATTGTGGGCCTTCTAAGTTGACGCGTCCCCTAAAGAAAACTAAATTGACACGTATGCAAGGCTTTGTCAACAACACACCGTTCTGGCAGCTGTGGCTGTTGGATGTCCATCCAACGGATGTCGTGCTTCTTCTTCAATGTCGGATATTCTTGATTCAGCCGCCCAAAAAATGATTCCTCCCCCTGACATCTGGGGCGCACCGTTTCGGAGGCTGACCTGTGGGCCTACTAAGTTGACGCGTACCAAGGGCTTTGTCAACTTAGTCAATATAAATGATTCTAGCTGCAGTGACCTTACAATGTCCATCCAACGGCCGTAGTGCTTCTTCAACCTCTGGTCTTCTTGCTCCAGCCTCCCAAAGCAGCGCCGGTCGTGCCGCGTGCTCCTGCCTCCCGTGGCCGGCTGTGATGCCGCGGAGGCCTCACCGCCCCCTACTACTCCCACCGCTGGCCAGGCCATCCCTCTACTCACCCACACCCCTTTATTCCGCGGCGACGGCAGCCTCACACCGCAGCCGAACCAGTGAACCCTCGTACTCCTCTCCGCGCGGGCTTCCACTGCCGCGTCTTCCCCGGCTCCGCGTCGTCCCCTTCCTAGGCCTCGCCATCGTCCATCACCTTGGTGCTCTCGGCGCGGCGTGGTTAACGTGGTCAAGGAATGGCTTCCATCGGACGTGGACTGTATGTGGAGAGGCTGACAGCTGGGTCCTCGACGGCAGCAAGGAAGTGCCTCCTTATTATGCGGAAAATAATGATTCCTCCACCTGACAGCAGGGACCCACTGGACGTGCCACCGTATTTCGCGAAAAAAACGTTTCCCCCCTGACTGCTTGGACCCACCGGACGGGCCACCGTATTGCGCGAAAAAAACATTCCCCCCACTGTCAGCTCGGACCCACCGGAAGTGCCTCCTTATTACGCACAAAAAATGAATACTCCCCCTGCTGGTTGGGACCCACCTTGGTGGGAGGCTGACTTGTGGGCCTAGTAAGTTGACGGGGACGGAGTGCTTTGTCAACTTAGTCAAGATGAACGATTCTAGCTCCAGTGACCGTACGATGTCCATCCAACGGCCGTAGTGCTTCTTCAACCTCTGGTCTTGTTGCTCCAGCCGCCCAAAGCAGCGTCGGTCGTGTCGCATGCTCCTACCTCCCGTGGCCGGTTGTGCTGCCGCGGAGGCCTCACCGCCCCCTACTATTCCCACCGCTGGCCAGACCATCCCTCTACTCACCCACACCCCTGTTATTCTGCGGCGACGGTAGCCTCACACCGCAGCGAACCAGTGAACCCTCGTACTCCTCTACGCATGGGCATCCACTGCCGCGTCGTCCCCTTCTTAGGCCTCGCCGTCGTCCACCGCCCTGGTGCTCTCGGCGCGACGTGCTCAACGTGGTCAAGGAACGGCTTCCATCGGACGTGGACTGTACGTGGAGAGGCTGATGATAATCCCCAAGTGCAGGGAATCATAGTAGCAATTTCCAAAGGTGGAAGTGATAAGTATGGAGTGTCGAACCCACAAGGAGCTAAAGGTAAGATCAATATTCTCTCAAGCCCTATCTGCCATTGATACGACTCTACGTACACCGAACGTTTGCTTCCAACTAGAAACGAGAAATAAAACTACGTTGTGGGTATGAAGAGGATAACTTTGTATGGTATCGGAGAGCTAAAATATAAAAGTAGGTGCTGTTATCATAAAGTTAGAATATATTACTAAATAATATAAATAGCGAGTGTGTAATAATGATGGATCGGTGTGCGGAATTGTCCTAGGCAATTGTTAACATGACCGGTAATCACTATTGCAGTTTCATATGAGGGAGGGGCATAAGCTAACATACTTTCTCTACTTGGATCATATGCACTTATGATTGGAACTCTAGCAAGCATCCGCAACTACTAAAGATCATTAAGGTAAAACCCAACCATAGCATTAAAGCATCAAGTCCTCTTTATTCCCATACGCAACAATCCCTCTTACTCGGGTTTGTGTTTCAGTCACTCACCAACCCACTATAAGCGAATCATGAACGTATTGCAACACCCTACAGCGGGAGTCCCTCACGCTTGCGCGACACGGAGGGCACCATAGGACAGCACCAAAATAAAACATACAACTCATACCAATCTAGATCATCATCAACCCAAAGACAAAAGATATCTACTCAAAACATCATAGGATGGCAACACATCATTGGATCATAATATGTGGCATAAAGCACCATGTTCAAGTAGGGATTACAGCGGGGTGCGGGAGAGTGGACCGCGTAAAAGAGGTGAGGATGGTGATGATGATGGTGATGTTGATGAAGACGATCACCATGGCGATGATTCCCCTCCCGATGGCACTCCGGCGCCACCGGAAGAGAGGAGGAGAGGTTCTCCCCCTTGTGCTTCCTCCTCCATGGCCTCCACCCTCTGGTCCTTGGCCTTCATGGTGATGATGGCCCCTCCGGGATACTCCTCCATGGCCACCGGTGATGATGGCCCCCTCCGGCAGGGTGCAGAGGCTTCTCGTGGCTACAGAGGCTTGTGGCGGCGGAACTTCCGATCTAGGTTTCTTTCTGGAAGTTTGGGTATATATAGAAGAGTTTTGCGTTGATTTCACGTCAGGGGGGTCTCCGGGCTGTCCACGAGGCAGGGGGCGCGCCCTAGGGGGTGGGCGCGCCCCCCACCCTCGTGGGCAGCCCGGGACTCTTCTGGCCTGCTTCTGGTACTCCGCGGGCTTCTTCTGGTCCAAAAATGATCTCCGTCAAGTGGCACGTCAATTGGACTCCATTTAGTTTTCCTTTTCTGCGATACTGTAAAACAAGGAGAAAACAGAAACTGGCACTGGGCTCTAGGTTAATAGATTAGTCCCAAAAATCATATAAAATATCATATAAATGCATATAAAACATCCTAGAAGGATACTATAATAGCATGAATACTTCATAAATTATAGATCCGTTGGAGACGTATCAGCATCCCCAAGCTTAATTCCTGCTCGTCCTCGAGTAGGTAAATGATAAAAGAAATAATTTATGAAGTGTGAATGCTAGCAAGTGCATAAGTTTGATCAATGATAATTCCAATCACTTTCATCTCATAAAACTTTTCATGATCAAGTAACAAGCAAGTCACAAGTTTAAAGTATAGATCATAAACTTTCTTGAAAACTAACAAACAATATTCTCAGTCATCCAACAATTGCAATTCATCCTATTTTCAGGAAGAGTCTATGTCAGAGCTTTGATTTAGCAAACTTCACATACTCAACTATCATTTAATCTTTCACAATTGCTAACACTCACGCAATACTTGTGGTTATGCAGTATTAATCGGACACAGAGAAAGATAGGGGCTTATAGTTTTGCCTCCCAACCTTTTACCTCAAGGGTAATGTCAACAATAATAGCTCATGCTAACTTACATCCAATTATATATATATATATATATATATATATATATATATATATATATATATATATATATATCAGGATCCTTCCAACATCCTGTGCTTGCCGAAGGATAAAATGTAAAATGGAAAGGTGAAGATCACCAAGACTCTTGCATAAGGTAGAAAAGATAAAAGTAAAAGATAGGCCCTTCACAGAGGGAAGCAGAGGTTGCCATGCGCTTTCAGGGTTGGATGCACAAAATCTTAATGCGAAAGAACGTCACTTTATATTGCCACTTGTGATATGGACCTTTATTATGCAGTCCGTCGCTTTTATTTCTTCCACATCACAAGATCGTATAAAGCTTATTTCCTCCACACCAATCAATCATACATATTTAGAGAGCAATTTTTATTGCTTGCACCGATGACAACTTACTTGAAGGATCTTACTCAATCCATAGGTAGATATGGTGGACTCTCATGGCAAAACTTGTTTTAAGGGTATTTGGAAGCACAAGTAGTATCCCTACTTGGTGCAAAGAATTTGGCTAGCATGAGGGGGAAAGGCAAGCTCAACATGTTGGATGATCCATGACAATATACTTTATTTCAGATATAAGAAAACATAACCCATTACGTTGTCTTCCTTGTCCAACATCAACTCTTTAGCATGTCATATTTTAATGAGTGCTCCCAGTCATAAAAGATGTCCAAGATAGTGTATTTATATGTGAAACCTCTCTTCCTTCAATATTCTTTCATGAATTGTTCAAGTGACCAATTCTACGTTTGCTAACTTTCAATAAGTTTAATACCTATACTTATTATGTGTGAAGTCATTACTCCCCATGTTATAAGCATACGAAACATATATAAATTCAGATTTATGACATTCAATTTATTCAACCATTTACTCATAGGATATACATGAAGCACATGAGTAAATGACAAACTACTCCAAAAGATATGAGTGAAGAACACTGAGTAGTCAAATAATTAACTAGCCATGGGAGGGTTCTTTTTCATTCAATATTTCAGATCCAATGATATTATTCAAACAGCAAGTAAAATTGAAAATACGCACCAAGCAAAACACATATCATGTGATGAATAAAAATATAGTTCCGAGTAAGGTGTACCGATAGTTTTGAAGATGAAAGAGGGGATGCCTTCCGGGGCATCCCCAAGCTTAGGTACTTGAGTCTTCCTTGAATATTACCTTGGGGTGCCTTGGGCATCCCCAAGCTTAGGGTCTTTCCACTCCTTATTCTCCTCATATCGATATCTCACCCAAAGCTTGAAACTTCAATCACACAAAACTTAACCAAAATTCGTGAGATAGGTTAGTATGATAAAGAGTAAACCATTCACTTTGGTACTGTTAAGGACAAGTTTCATAATTGTTCTCACACAATGTCTACTGTACCATATCATTTCTACAATTTATATTGAGAAATATAAGTCATAGAAACTAGAAAACAAGCAAACTATGCAATGAAAACATAATCTGTCAGAAACAGAACAGTATGTAATGATCTGAACATAAACCATACTTCTCCTACTCCAAAAATTATGAAATAAATTGGTGGACGTGAGGAATTTGTCTATTGATCTTCTTAAAAAAGAATCAACTCAAAAGCACTCTTCTGTAAAAAATGACATCTATTCCCGTGAGCGCAAAGTTTCTGTTTTTTACAGCAAGATCACATTAACTTTCACCCAAGTCTTCCCAAAGGTCTTACTTGGCACTTTATTGAAACAAAAGCTATAAAACATGATTACTACAGTAGCTTAATCATCTAAACACAAAAAAAAGTAAGGGTAAATATTGGGTTGTCTCCCAACAAGCGCTTTTCTTTAATGCCTTTTAGCTAGGCATGATGATTTCAATGATGCTCACATAATAGACAAGAGTTGAAACACAAAGAGAACATCTCGAAGAATATGACTAGCACATTTAAACATAACCCACTTCCTATGCCTAGGGATTCTGTGAGCACACAACTTACGGGAACAAGAATCAACTAGCATAGGAAGGCAAAACAAGTATAACTTTAAGCACATAGAGAGGAAACTTGATATTATTGCAACTCCTACAAGCATGTATTCCTCCCTCATAATAATTTTCAGTAGCATCATGGATAGCAACTTTGTTCTCATACTCAATTGGAACCTCTTCCGAAATAGTGGAATCATTACTAGCTAAAGTTGACACTCTTCCAAATCCACTTTCATAAATATCACACTAAGATTCAACACCCTCCAAGATAGTGGGATCACTAATTCCTAAAGTTGACACTCTTCCAAACCCACTTTAAATGATAGTATTATTCATACTCCAAAAGATATAAGTGAAGTTCATGGAGCATTCTATAATTAACATAGACTAACCAATATCCAAGCTCAAAATATATAAGTGAAGCACACGAAGCATTCTATAAAACCATACTCAAAAGATTTAAGTGAAGCACAAAGAGTAATTCTATAAGATCGTACTTAAAAGATATAAGTGAAGCACATGAAGTATTATATAAATTGATGAAGGGACATCTCATACTAGCATGGTTCTTAAAGGAAAAACAAAAACACAAAGGACACAAATCATGTGAACAAAACAAAAACCGAGGTATGCCAACCGGGGCATCCCCAAGCTTAGATGCTTGAGTATCCTTTGAACTATTTACTTGGGGTGCCATGGGCATCCCCAAGCTTGAACTCTTGCTTCTCTTTATTCTTCTCACATCGGTAACTCCTCGTTCTTCGAACACTTCATCCACAAAAACTTAACAAAAACTTTGTGAGATCCGTTAGTATAACAAAGCAAATCACTACTATAAGTACTGTTGCAAACCAATTCATATTTTGTTTTTGCATTATAGCTACTGTAATATAACTTTTCCATGGCTTAATCCACTGATAGAGACCGATAGTTTCATCAAAACAAGCAAGCAATGCATCAAACACAGAATCTGTCTTAAACAGGACAGTCTGTAGTAATATGGAAGTTTAGCAAACTTCTGTAACTCCTAAAATTATGAACTAAATTTGAAAATTTGATAAATTTGTACAGAAGTAATGTGCAAAAAGTTTCAGACCCATTCGACTTTCCAGTAAAAAATGTAAATTCACGCACTACAGCCAAAGTTTATGTTTTTGTTCTGCACATAGTAAACAAGCAATCTAATCATCCCAAAACCAAAGCTTGTCACATTATTTTTATAATACAATGAATATATATAAGGGGATAATTATTTACAGAGAAACTTCCATGAAAAATTCTACATTGTTTCCGTGAGCATGAGCACAAGTGCTCAAGGTCGACCCTCACTTCTTCAATGCATCACTTTCCAATTACTTCTCTTTTTGAAAAAACTTTTTAGGCATGAGAGGCAAGTACATTTTTTGTATTTTCATTATTTAAAAAAAATTGTGTGTTTCACCCACAACTAAACCGAAACAAAAAGTAAAAACAAAATCTACTTAGTGAAGAAAGCAAACAAGCACACACGAGAATATCAACCCCACGCTATTGCTCCCCGGCAACGGCGCCAGAAAAGAGCTTGATAATCCCCAAGTGCAGGGAATCATCGTAGAAATTTCCAAAGGTGGAAGTGATAAGTATGGAGTGTCGAACCCACAAGGTGCTAAAGGTAAGATCAATATTCTCTCAAGCCCTATCTTCCACTGATACAACTCTACGTACACCGAACGTTTGCTTCCAACTAGAAACGAGAAATAAAACTACGTTGTGGGTATGAAGAGGATAACTTTGTATGGTATCGGAGAGCTAAAATATAAAAGTAGGTGCTGTTATCATAAAGTTAGAATATATTACTAAATAATATAAATAGCGAGTGTGGAATAATGATGGATCGGTGTGCGGAATTCTCCTAGGCAATTGTTAACAAGACCGGTAATCACTATTGCAGTTTCATATGAGGGAGGGGCATAAGCTAACATACTTTCTCTACTTGGATCATATGCACTTATGATTGGAACTCTAGCAAGCATCCGCAACTACTAAAGATCATTAAGGTAAAACCCAACCATAGCATTAAAGCATCAAGTCCTCTTTATTCCCATACGCAACAATCCCTCTTACTCAGGTTTGTGTTTCAGTCACTCACCAACCCACTATAAGCGAATCATGAACGTATTGCAACACCCTACAGCGGGAGTCCCTCACGCTTGCGCGACACGGAGGGCACCATAGGACAGCACCAAAATAAAACATACAACTCATACCAATCTAGATCATCAATCAACCCAAAGAACAAAGATATCTACTCAAAACATCATAGGATGGCAACACATCATTGGAGCATAATATGTGGCATAAAGCACCATGTTCAAGTAGGGATTACAGCGGGGTGTGGGAGAGTGGACCGTGTAAAAGAGGTGAGGATGGTGATGTTGATGAAGACGATCACCGTGGCGATGATTCCCCTCCCGATGGCACTCCGGCGCCACCGAAAGAGAGGAGGAGAGGTTCTCCCCCTTGTGCTTCCCCCTCCATGGCCTCCACCCTCTGGTCCTTGGCCTTCATGGTGATGATGGCCCCTCCGGGATACTCCTCCATGGCCACCGGTGATGATGGCCCCCTCCGGCAGGGTGCCGGAGAGGGCCTAGATTGACTTCTCGTGGCTACAGAGGCTTGCGGCGGCGGAACTTCCGATCTAGGTTTCTTTCTGGAAGTTTGGGTATATATAGAAGAGTTTTGCGTTGATTTCACGTCAGGGGGGGTCTCCGGGCTGTCCACGAGGCAGGGGGCGCACCCTAGGGGGTGGGCGCGCCCCCACCCTCGTGGGCAGCCCGAGATTCTTCTGGCCTGCTTCTGGTACTCCGTGGGCTTCTTCTGGTCCAAAAATGATCTCCGTCAAGTGGCACGTCAATTGGACTCCGTTTAGTTTTCCTTTTCTGCGATACTCTAAAACAAGGAGAAAACAGAAACTGGCACTGGGCTCTAGGTTAATAGGTTAGTCCCAAAAATCATATAAAATATCATATAAATGCATATAAAACATCCTAGAAGGATAGTATAATAGCATGAATATTTCATAAATTATAGATACGTTGAAGACGTATCAACTGATAGCTGGGTCCACGGCCGCAGCAAGGAAGTGCCTCCTTATTACGTGCAAAATAATTATTCCTCCACCTGATAGCGTGGACCCACCGGATGGGCCACCGTATTTCGTGAAAAAAACGTTTCCCCCTGACTGATGGGACCCACCAGCTACATCTTCGCACGCAAGGAAGTGCGTCCGGGCAAAAAAAAACGATTCGCCCCCCTGACTGCTGGGACTCACCAGCTACATCTTCGCAGGCAAGGAAGTGCCTGACAGTCGGGACCCACCTGGTCGAAGCGTACGTAGCGTTGTCATTCTGGTCGCGAACGTGTACGTACATACTGGTCGATGTAGAGGCGCGCACGTGTCGTAGTAGAGGCGCGCACGTAGCATGTACACGTACGTACAGCGGCCAGTGTGCAAGAAAAAAAATACGGCCACGTACGTACATACGGGCAGGGTCTCGAACGCCTACTCTCGCATACGTACGGTCAGGGCTTGTGTACATGGCTGGGTCGGAACGGAGAAACAGCGTCGTCGTCGTGTTCATGGGGAGCCAACCGGCTGCGTCGGAACGGAATGCATCCTCGTGTTCATTGGGAGGGCTTGGACGGAACGGCCGATGGAAACGAGGCCTGGCGTACCGCAGAACGGAGGAAACGGCCTTGTGTTTGACCGGCCACGTTCGAAACGGGATCCTGTTCATCGGGAGGGGTCTGGCGTACCGCAAAACGGAGGAAACGGACCTCCTACGGTCGAAACGGGGGTCCTGTTGATCGGGAGGGGTGTGGCGTACCGCAAAACGGAGGAAGCGGACTTGTGTTGGAGCGCTACGGTCGAAACGGGGGTGCTGTTCATCGGGAGGGGTGTGGCGTACCGCAAAACGGGACTCCACGGGATACTGTTCATCTCCACCGTCGACCCCCTCCTGCCTCCACAGGCTACTGTTCATCCACCGTCAACCTCCTCCAGCCTCCACCTGCGACTGTTCATCCACGGGCTCCTGTTCATCCAGCCTCCACCGCGCGCTACTCCACTGGCTACTGTTCAACCAGCCCTCTCCACGGGCTCCTGTTCAACCACCCCTCCACGGGCTACTGTTCATCCTGCCCTCCACCGTCTACTGTTCATCCTGCCCTCCACGGGGTGGTCCTGTTCATCCTGCCCTCCACGGGGTCCTGTTCATCCAGCCCCAACCGGCTCGAACGATCGGGGTACTGTTCATCCAGAGGCAACACCACGGGGTCCTGTTCATTCACCCCCACCGGGAACTGTTCATCCAAACCCCCCAGCAACGCTCACTTTTCATCCACCCCCACCGGGAACTGTTCATCCACCCCCCCCCCCCGCAACGCTCACTGTTCATCCAGAGGAAGCATCGATCGGCTTCAGTTAGCAGCAGTAGCGAAAGAATCGCTCGATCGGGTTCAGTTAACAGCCATCGATCGATCGCTCGGGTTCAGTAACGCGTAGCCTGCAGTGCAATCGCTCGGGTTCAGTTAGAGCCCAACGCCTCGCACCCACGCGCGTGCGTGTACGAGAGAAACGCGCATCGCTCGGCCCCGACCACCCACCGTAACCGGGAACACCCCGATATTTTCCTCGCCCTCGCTTCTACCACGGGTTTTTCCGTCATGGACGGCCCAAAGAATGTCATGCAGCTGCATCTCCGGCCCGCCCAAGACGAAAAGCCCATTTTCTGTCATGATTTTTTGTCATAGAAGTAGGACCCCACCACATCTATGATGATACCGTGTTTTGTCACAATTATTGTCATAGAAGTGTCATAACTCATAAGTATGATAGAAAAAAAATCGTTCGGCCCAAAATGTCACGGATGTGTCTTTTTTTTGTAGTGATAGCACTATGGGTGGAATAGAATATGATAATGGAGGTTGTGTGGAGAAGACAAAAAATGAGAAAGTCTCACATCGATGCGGCTAATCAACGGGCTAGGGAGATGCCCATCAATTGATGTCAATGTGAGGAGTAGGGATTGCCATGCAATGGATGCACTAAGAGCTATAAGTGTATGAAAGCTCAAACTGGAAACTAAGTGGGTGTGCATCCAACTTGCTTGCACATGAAGACCTCGGGCATTTGAGGAAGCCCATCATCGGAATATACAAGCCAAGTTCTATAATGAAAATTCCCACTAGTATATAAAAGTGATAACTCAAGAGACTCTCTATATGAAGAACATGGTGCTACATTGAAGCACAAGTGTGGTAAAAGGATAGTAACATTGCCCTTTTTTCTTTTTTTCTCTTTTTTTTTCTTTTTTTTGCGGGCTTCTTTGGCCCCCCTTTTTTTATTTAGGCTTCTTTGGCCTCTCTTTTTTTCTTGGGACAATGCTCTAATAATGATGATCATCACATTTTTATTTACTTACAACTCAATATTACAACTCGATACTATAATAAAGATATGACTCTATATGAATGCCTCCGGCGGTGTACCGGGATGTGCAATGATCTAGCGTTGCAATGACATCAAAAAGCGGACAAGCCATGAAAACATCATGCTAGCTATCTTACGATCATGCAAAGCAATATGACAATAAATGCTCAAGTCATGTATGTGATGATGATGGAAGTTGCATGGCAATATATCTCGGAATGGCTATGGAAATGTCATGATAGGTAGGTATGGTGGCTGTTTTGAGGAAGATATAATGAGGCTTATGTGTGATAGAGCGTATCGTATCACGGGGTTTGGATGTACCGGCGAAGTTTGCACCAACTCTCGAGGTGAGAAAGGGCAATGCACGGTACCGAAGAGGCTAGCAATGATGGAAGGGTGAGAGTGCGTATAATCCATGGACTCACATTAGTCATAAAGAACTCATATACTTATTACAAAAGTTTATTAGCCCTCGAAGCAAAGTACTACTACGCATGCCCCTAGGGGGATAGATTGGTAGGAAAATACCATCGCTCGTCCCCGACCGCCACTCATAAGGAAGACAATCAATAAATACCTCCTGCTCCAACTTCGTTACATAACGGTTCACCAGACGTGCATGCTACGGGAATCACAAACTTCAACACAAGTATTTCTACAATCCACAACTACCCACTAGCATGACTCTAATATCACCATCTTTATATCGCAAAACTATTGCAAGGAATGAAACATATCATATTCGGTGATCTACAAGTTTTATGTAGGATTTTATGACTAACCATGTGAATGACCAGTTCCTGTCATCTCTCTAAATAGATATAAGTGAAGCAAGAGAGTTTAATTCTTTCTACAAAAGATATGCCCACGCTCTAACAAATATAAGTGAAGCAAAAGAGCATTCTACGAATGGCGGTTTTCTATGTGAAGAGAAACAGGCAATCCAAACTTCAAATGATATAAGTGAAGCACATGAAGCATTCTATAAAGCCATACTCAAAAGATATAAGTGAAGTGCAAAGAGCATTCTATAAATCAACCAAGGACTATCTCATACCAGCATGGTGCATAAAAGAAAAGAGAAAACTAAATGCAAAAGACGCTCCAAGATTTGCACATATCGCATGAACGAAACAAATCCGAAAACATACCGATATTTGTTGAAGAAAGATGGGATGCCTTCCGGGGCATCCCCAAGCTTAGACGGTTGAGTCTCCTTGAATATTTACTTGGGGTGCCTTGGGCATCCCCAAGCTTGAGCTCTTGCCTCTCTTCCTTCACCTCACATCGAGACCTCCTCGATCTTCGAACACTTCATCCACACAAAACTCAACAGAAAACTCGGTAAGATCCGTTAGTATAATAAAGCAAATCACTACTCTAAGTACTGTTGCAAACCAATTCATATCTTTTATTTGCATTGTAGCTACTGTAATATAACTTTTCCATGGCTTAATCCACTGATAGAAATTAATAGTTTCATCAAAACAAACAAACTATGCATCAAAAACAGAATCTGTCTAAAACAGAACAGTCTGTAATAATCTGAACATTCACCATACCTCTGGTACTCCACAAATTCTACCAAAATTAGGAAAAATAAACAATTTGTATATAAAGACAGTTCAAAAAGTTTCAGAACCGTTTGACGTTCCAGTAAAAATGAAAAATAGCACACTACAGCCAAAGTTTCTGTCCTGCACCGTACAAACCAACAAGCATTGTAAACATCCTAAAGGCAAACCTTGGCACATTGTTTTTATAATACAATGGAATTGTACAAGGGGATAATTATTTTTATTGAAAATTTTCTGTAATTAAGATTCACAAAGTTTCCGTGAGCATGAACAAACTTCATGGAGCTCTCCCACTTCAACAATGCTTGTCTTTCTCACTTTCACTTTCCTTTTTGAAAAGTTTCGGGTTCCCCTCTCTATTTTTTTGTTTTTAAACTATATAAAAGCACTCAACAGAAATAAATGACTCTCTAAAACTTCCGGGTTGTCTCCCTGGCAGCGCTTTCTTTAAAGCCATTAAGCTAGGCATATAGTGCTCAAGTAGTGAATCCACCCGGATCCCAAGGTATATCAAAGCCAATTTTAATTAACAATGATTTAGCATTTAGTAGTGAGCACAAAGCAACATATCTCAAGAAATGACGAAGTCTAACTCTCTTCCTATGCATCGGCATGTCGTAAAGGAACAATTCATGCACACATAGTAAAGGCCAATGCATAGTATAAACAGTTTCTTGCAATTTGTTCGTGTTGGAAACATAGAGAGGTGGAGATATAGTTCCTCTCTCATAATAATTGCAAGTAGGAGCAGCAAGCACATGCATATTATATTCATCAAAATCATCATGTGCAACGGTAAAAGGCGACCCATCAATATAATCCTTAAGAAGTGCAAACTTCTCCGATATAGTGTAGTCGGGAGAATTCAAAAAGATAATAGGACTATCATGCGTGGGTGCAATAGCAACAATTCCATGTTTAACATAAGGAACTATAGCAAGTTCATCTCCATAAGCATAATTCATATTGGCATCTTGGCCACAAGCATAGCAAGCATCATCAAAAAGGGATATTTCAAGAGAATCAACGGGATCATAACAGTCATCATAGCAATCATCCTTAGGTAAGCACGAAGGGAAATTAAACAATGTATGAGTTGAAGAGTTACTCTCATTAGAAGGTGGGCACGGGTGATCAATCCGCTCTTCCTCCTTTTGTTCTTCGCTCTCCTCCTCATCTTTTCCATCCAATAAGCTCACAGTTTCATCAATTTCTTCTTCCATAGACTCCTGCAAAATATTAATCTCTTCTTGGACAGCGGAGACTTTCTCAATAAATTCATTAATATCGGCATTGTATTCATAATTCTCATAGCAATATTTAAGGATAGCTAAATTTTCAGGTCTATAAACATCATCATAAAGATTTTCACACTCTTTAAATACAGATTCAATTTCATAAGCACCCATAAAAGCAACAAATTCTTCTATTTGTTCCACATCATAGTAATCATATATACCTCTAGCATAATAAGCCAAGGTTTCATTATCATTAAATTTGCATGAAAAGGGAAGGTGTGGAGCCTTCATCCTAGAGCAACAAGTATAATCATATCTCAAGCATAGTTGCCTAGCATACCACTTCAACATATAAATTTGATCCCATAATAGTTTCACTTTTTGAGTCAAGCGATAATCCCTAAAGTATTCACATTAATCCAACGTGTCTCCCATTACCAAATTGAATGGGGTTTTCTCAGGATTATCAAAGTAGTACATAATATCTATCACATAACGAGCATCGAGGGTTTTAGGAGGTTCCCCATCTCCATGAGCAGCAAGTACACCTAATTTTTTTGGTATTTTGTGTTCCATATCCATAACTAAAGATAGAGAACAACTAAGAACAGCAAATAAAAATTACTTAGTGATAAAGCAAACAAGCACACACGAGAATATTCACCCCACGCTATTGCTCCCCAGCAACGGCGCCAGAAAAAGGTCTTGATAACCCACAAGATAGGGGATCAATTGTAGCCTCTTTCGATAAGTAAGAGTGTCGAACCCAACGAGGAGCTAAAGGTAGAACAAATATTCCCTCAAGTTCTATCGACCACCGATACAACTCTACGCACGCTTAACGTTCGCTTTACCTAGAACAAGTATGAAACTAGAAGTACTTTGTAGGTGTTTTTGGATAGGTATGCAAGATAATAAAGAGCACATAAATAAAAAGTAGGGGCTGTTTAGATAAATACACAACTAAATTAGTTTTAGTAAATAGCTTTTTGTCACAAGAAAGTTATTTGTCCCTAGGCAATCGATAACTAGACCGGTAATCGTTATTGCAATTTTATTTGAGGGAGAGGCATAAGCTAACATACTTTCTCTACTTGGATCATATGCACTTATGATTGGAACTCTAGCAAGCGTCCGCAACTACTAAAGATCATTAAGGTAAAACCCAACCATAGCATTATAAGGCATCAAGTCCTCTTTACTCCCATACGCAAACAACCTACTTACTCGGGTATGTGCTTCTGTCACTCATGCCACCCACCATAAGCAAATCATGAACATATTGCAAACCCTACAGCGGGGATCCCTCACGCTTGTGCGACACGGAGAGCACCATAGGAAAGCACCAATAATAAAACATGCAACTCAAACCAATCACGATCATCAATTAATCCATAGGACAAAACGGATCTACTCAAACATCATAGGATAGCCATACATCATTGTGAATAATATATAGCATTGAGCACCATGTTTAAGTAGAGATTACAGCGGGTAAAAGAGGGGATACACCGCTGCATAGAGGGGGGAAGAGTTGCTGATGACAGCGGTGAAGATGTTGGTGTAGATTGTGGTGATGATGATGGCCCCGGCGGCACTCCGGTGCCACCGGAAGCGAGGGGGAGAGAGCCCCCCTCCTTATCCTTCTTCCTTGGCCTTCTCCCTAGGTGGGAGAAGGGTTCTCCCTCTGGTCCTTGGTCTCCATGGCGTGGGAGGGGCAAGAGCCCCTCCAAGATTGGATCTCTCTCTCTCTCTCTCTCTCTCTCTCTCTCTCTCTGTGTGTGTGTGTGTGTGTGTGTGTGTTTCTGCGCTCTCAGATCTGGCCTTTCACCGTTTCTTTTATAACCGGAGATCTGTAACTCCGATTGGGCTGAATTTTGGACATGATCTCTATCCGAAAATTAGCTTTCTTGCGGCGAAAGAAGGGCTCCAACCGCCTTACGGGGTGGCCACGAGGGTCCAGGGCACGCCTGACCCCCTGGGGCGCGCCCCCCTGCCTCGTGGCCCCCTCGGGCATCGTATCGCGTTGATTCTTCTTCCCAAAAATCACAAATATTCCAAAAAAATCTCCGTCAGTTTTTATCCCGTTTGAACTCCGTTTGATATGGGTTTTCTGCGAAACAAAAAAATGCAACAGATAGGAACTGGCACTGGGCACTGGATCAATATGCTAGTCCCAAAAATAGTATAAAAAGTTGTCAAAAGTATGTGAAAGTTGTAGAATATTGGCATGGAACAATCAAAAATTATAGATATGACGGAGACGTATCACCCGGCTCTGCAACTGGTCGACCTCGTCGATGTTGCTTCGGACGACGAAGACGCCTAGGGCACCGTGCGCGGCGGCGCAGACTTTTTTATTTTATGTTTAATATAAGTGTGGACTTTGGCCCGCGGCTAACCTGTTTTAAATGCTTTATTTATGTTTAAGTTTGAACGTAATTGCTCTCTATTTTATGTCAGCGTTTAAAAAATATGGATCGGGCCAGCGTTGGGTGCACGCGCCGACCCATATGAAAAAACGGACACTTCCGTCCGCACGGCCAACCAAACGGATAAATACGGACAAAGAGCCCGTCCGTTTGGGTCGGCCATTGGAGTTGCTGTTAGAGCAACTCCAACGCGCCGACCTGTTTCGTCTGTGCGCGTCTGTTTGGGTCGGCGCGGACAGAAAAGTCGGCCCAAGGCGCCGACCCAAACGGACGTGCGTCCGCTTTTCGTCCGCCTGGCGACCCATTCCCGGCCCAATTTTGAGCCTGATTTGCGTCGGCATGGACGAAACGGACGCGTGCGACACGCGCCTACTCCTCCCCCTGGCCCGCTAGTCGGTGTCACATTGGTCATCCTCTTCCACTCATATCGACAGCAAACCCTCGCTCATCCCTGCCCCGTCACCGCCATCGCCCATTTCCAGTGACTCTGCCCGGTGCCGACACACCTCCCCCCAACGCCGCCACCTCCCATGTTGCCACCACCGCCTTGCCGCCAGGGCACCGAAGCTTCCCCCTCCCTCCGACGCCGTCGCGAGCAGGAAGCCGCCTCCCCGCCCCAGCCAGCTCCTTCGTCCATCACCGCCCGATGCCCTGACGCCGGCACGCTTGTCGGACGACACCAGGCCAGCCACTTGTTCCAAGGGAGCCGCGCGTCTCTTCGCCGGCCAGCTTCTTCATCGACGCACGCAAACTGTTCGACAGTTTGCCAAGGTACAAAATGCACTCCACCGACGAGTTCTTTTTCCACAATTTCCACTGCGACTACGACGATTCCTCGTCCGATGAGGAGCAGGAGATCTTGGCTGCCGTGTTGGTCCATGGCCACCTTAATAGGCAGCGGCCGTTATTGCGGGGCTCGATCCCGAGGCACATTCCGGCGTTGAATCGCAACCGAGAGAGCGGTCATTTCCTTCTTTGGAAGGACTACTTTGACACAACCAACCCGCTGTTCAAACATTAGAAATTCCGGCGGGCGTTTCCGTATGGCTAGGCATCTTTTCAACCACATTAGAGAGGGGGTGGTCGGATACGATAATTATTTCGAGTGCAGAGAGGATGCCCTTGGAAAGATTGGCTTCTCATCTTATCAGAAATGCACTGCAACCATCCGGATGCTTGCATACCGAGTGCCTGGTGATCTCATTGATGAGTACGTCTGTATGAGCGAGTCTACATGCCTAGAGTCCATGTACAGGTTCTGCAAGGCTGTGATTGCTGTGTTCGGCCCTGAGTACTTGAGAGAGTCGACTGCTCAAGATACAGCCCGCTTGTTGGCGATGAATGCCAGCAGGGGCTTCCCAGGGATGCTTGGAAGCATAGAATGCATGCACTGAGAGTGAAAGAACTGCCCTTCTGCTTGGCAAGGGCAGTATAAGGGCCATGTCAGGGCTTGCACTGTCATACTTGAGGCCATGGCCTCACAAGATCTCTGGATCTGACACTCTTTCTTCGGCATGGCCGGATCGCACAATGATATCAGCGTGCTTCAACGCTCGCCGATGTTTGCAAGGCTTGCCGAAGGCAACAGCCTGCCGGGGAATGTTACAATCAATGGCCACAACTACGACAAAAGATACTTCCTAGGTGACGGTATCTATCCTCAGTGGACCACTATTGTGAAGACAATACCCAACCCTGTCGGAGAGAAGGGAAAAAGATTTGCCCAAGAGCAAGAGAGTGCTAGGAGGACGTCGAGCGTGCCTTTGGTGTTCTGCAATCTCGATGGGGCATCATTCGGTATCCTGCTAGAACTTGGAGCACCAAGAAGTTGTGGGAGGTGATGACTGATTGTGTGATCATGCATAATATGATCGTAGAGGATGAGCGTCGGAACGTATCTACGATCAAGGGTTTCAGTTTCAGGGTGAGAATTTTGTGCCTGAGCATGGCGGAGGAGCTGCAACGTTTGCACATTTCATTCAATTTCATCATGAAATGCGTGATTGGGAAACTCACATGCAGCTGCAAAATGATTTGGTTGAGCATATGTGGGCTTATGTTGAGAACCAATAGATGTATCTTTTTTTAAATGTATTTGAAACAATTTAATTTTTATTCGGCTTGTAAAACTATTTTAAATTTATTTGGTTGTGAAACTATGTTATTTTTGTTTGCTTGTGAAACTATGTAAAAAATGTTAGAATTAATGGGCTAGGCCCATAGCAATTTCTGAAATCTCAAAGCCCATGTGTAAAATGGCAAGTGGTGGTGCTAAGTTTAGTCCCACCTTGGAAGTTGAAGAAGAGTTGGACCTCTTTATATAGTGGGTTCTCTCCACCACTCTAAGTGGTGTGTGATAAGATAAAGGGAAAACCACACGCGCGCGCTCGCTCGCCTCGCCTCGCCGGGCCGGGCCGGGCCGTGGCGTGGCGAGGCGAGGCGAGGCGAGGCGTACATGCGACATGCGCGTGAATGGTCCGCCGAAATCCGGTCCGTCTCCTTGCAGGAGCGCAGCTTCCTTTTGCCGTTTTATTTTTATGTCTTGGCAGACAAGTTTTTGATTTCTTGTCCGGTAAGTATACGAATTAGAAACCGAGTCGGTTTGGGATTGTGGTCGCGACACAATACCGCCTCTGGTCCTAATATATATACAGCTACCGGCTGCGGCCAGAGACACGCCGAAAAACACCTAGGGTTTTGCCTCATCTCACAACTTGCGCCGCCATCGTAGTCTACTCCATCCCAAACGCCGGCGTGCATCGGCGCGTGGGAGAGCAGGTCTCCGGAACCGTTCGTCTTTGCGATCCTGCACCGGGAGAGGAAGAATTAGGTTTTTGGGAAGCGCTGAGCGCGACTGCTCAAATTCGTCATCACGGGTCGTCTTCTGTCCAAGTCGGGCGGTGCTACTCATCGTCGTATTCATCGCCGTCAGCAGCAGATCGTCGCCAACATCGTCATCAACACTGTCGCACCCCTAATAGCTAACGATCAGTACGTCCAACATCCTCTGTTCATGTCTGTTTCTACAGCTATTGTTACGTGTTTGCTGCTGTTATGCATGTCTTGCTGTTCTTTTAGTTTGCTAGATTATTGCATGCTAGTATCTCTTCTAGTCATGAATTATTTACTGGAATTAATCATGAACTTGCCTAATATTCCAACAATCCAAAAACCTAATTATAGGCAATTTCCTGAGTTAACTATGGCTGGATTCGCTGATGCACTGAGGCCGGATAAGTTTACCGGTGTGCACTTTAAGAGGTGGCAGGTGAAGACCACGCTCTGGCTTACTGCTCTGAAAGTTTTCCACGCTAGTATTGGTGCTCCAGAGGGAATGACCGACGAAGATCGGAGAAAATTCCAGGAAGCCAATACTATGTTTGTGGGATGCATTCTGAGTGTTCTTGCTGACCGTCTGTGTGATGTGTACACATAAACAACGGAAAAATTCTGTGGGATGCACTGAATGCAAAATTCGGTGCAACAGATGCAGGCAGTGAACTGTACATCATGGAGAGTTTTCATGACTACAAGACGGTGAATAACCGTTCTGTGGTTGAACAAGCTCATGAGATACAGTGCATTGTGAAGGAACTTGAACTCCTTAAATGTGTTCTACCCGACAAATTCGTGGCTGGGTGCATGATTGCAAAGTTGCCTCCTTCATGGAGGAATTTCGCCACAACTCTGAAGCATAAGAGACAGGAGATATCAGTTGAAAATCTGATTGCATCTCTTGATGTTGAGGAAAAAGCTCGGGCTAAAGATACCACTGAAAAAGGAGGTGAGGTTCAGCCTACTGCTAACATGGTGCAGAGGTACCCACAGAACAAGAACAAAGGGAAGAACAAACCTGTTTTCAACAAGCCTACCAAGACTACTACCTTCAAGAAGAAGAAGTTCAACAAGGCTGAGCTAGATTGCTACGCCTGTGGGAAGCCTGGACACTTTTCCAAGGAATGCCCTGAACGTGCAGACCGCAGAGGGAAAACAAGCTCCAAGACTGTCAACATGGTGACCGCTAGCAATACTGATGGGTATGGTAATTTACCTATTGTACTTTCAGTATTTCAATCATCTTCGTGGTGGATTGATTCGGGTGCTAACGTTCATGTGTGTGCTGACATCTCCCTGTTTACTTCTTATCAGGTCGCAAGGGATTCTTCCGTCCTAATGGGGAATGGGTCACATGCTTCTGTTCGTGGCATTGGCACAGTGGATCTGAAGTTTACTTTGGGAAAGATCGTGCAACTAAGGAACGTGCAGCATGTCCCTACTATGAACAAGAATCTAGTTAGCGGCTCCCTTCTATGTCGAGATGGATTTAAGGTAGTTTTAGAGTCCAATAAAGTAATCGTGTCAAGATTTGGACAATTTATAGGAAAAGGCTATGAGTGCGGAGGCTTGTTCCGCTTTTCTCTTTCAGATTTTAGCAATAAGTCAATAAACCAAATTTGTGCCAATGTTAATGATGATGCAAGTATTTGGCACTCTCGTTTATGTCATATTAATTTTGGTTTAATGTCTCGGCTATCCAGCATGAGTTTAATTCCAAACTTCACAGTTGCCAAAGGTTCTAAGTGCCATAGTTGTGTGCAATCTAAGCAACCTCGAAAGCCTCATAAGGCTGCCGAGGAGAGAAACTTGGCACCTCTAGAACTCATACATTCTGATCTTTGTGAGATGAATGGTGTGTTGACAAAAGGTGGAAAGAGATATTTCATGACTTTGATTGATGATGCGACTAGATTTTGCTATGTTTATTTGTTGCAAACTAAAGATGAAGCATTAGACTACTTTAAAATCTATAAAGCTGAAGTTGAAAATCAACTAGAGAGAAAGATCAAGCGTCTTAGGGCCGATCGTGGTGGAGAGTATTTTCCAAAAGTTTTTGATGAATTTTGTGAGGAACATGGTATTATTCATGAGAGGACGCCTCCCTATTCACCTCAATCAAATGGAGTGGCCGAGAGGAAAAACCGCACATTGACTGACTTGGTGAATGCCATGTTAGACACTGCTGGTTTATCTAAGGCATGGTGGGGGAGGCTCTATTGACTTCATGTCATGTCCTGAATAGAGTTCCCAACAATAATAAAGAGAAAACCCCTTATGAGGAGTGGGTTGGGAGAAAACCATCACTTTCTTATTTGCGCACTTGGGGATGTTTGGCAAAGGTCAATATTCCTATTCCTAAGAAACGCAAACTTGGACCAAAGACAGTGGATTGTGTCTTTCTAGGGTATGCTCAACGGAGCATTGCTTATAGGTTTTTAGTGGTAAAATCTGAAGTACCTGATATGCATGTTGATACTATAATGGAATCTCGTGATGCAACATTTTTTGAGAACATATTTCCTATGAAAGATATGCATAGCATTGCTAGATTTTCTTCTGAGATAATTCCTGAATCTAGTACAACTGATGAATATTTCGAACAATCACATGAGGAAGTCCTTGAGAAGGATAACAATGAAGTTCCTAGAAGGAACAAGAGACAAAGGATTGCAAAATCCTTTGGTGATGATTTCATTGTATACCTTGTGGACGACACGCCCAAGACGATTGCAGAAGCATATGCATCTCCGGATGTAGATGATTGGAAAGAAGCTGTTCATAATGAGATGGACTCAATTCTTTCTAATGGAACTTGGGAACTAACTGATAGACCATATGGTTGTAAACCTGTGGGCTGTAAGTGGGTGTTCAAAAAGAAGCTAAAGCCTGATGGTACTATTGATAAGTACAAGGCGCAGCTAGTGGCCAAGGGCTACACTCAGAAAGAAGGCGAAGATTACTTTGACACCTATTCACCCGTTGCTAGAATGACCACCATTCGAGTGTTACTTTCCTTGGCTGCCTCTTATGGTCTTATCATTCATCAAATGGATGTAAAGACAGCTTTTCTCAATGGAGAGTTGGAAGAGGAGATCTATATGGATCAGCCTGACGGGTTTGTGGTAAAGGGTGAAGAGAGAAAGGTGTGCAAGTTGTTAAAATCTTTGTATGGTCTGAAACAGGCACCTAAGCAATGGCATGAGAAGTTTGAAAGAACTCTGACTTCTGCAGGATTTGTCATTAACGAGGCTGATAGGTGTGTTTACTATCGCCATGGTGGGGGCAATAGTGTCATATTATGTTTGTATGTGGACGACATACTGATCTTTGGTACAAACATTAATGCAATTAATGAGGTCAAGTCTTTTCTATCAAAAAGTTTTGATATGAAAGATTTGGGAGAAGCCGATGTAATTCTAAACATAAAACTTATTAAGGATGAGAGTGGGATTACATTAACGCAATCTCACTATGTTGAGAAGGTCTTGAACCGATTCGGTTTTATGGATAGCAAGCCTTCTCCAACACCTTATGATCCCAGCGTGACACTCAGAAAGAACAAGAAAGAAACGAGAGATCAATTAAGATACTCTCAAATTGTCGGTTCACTCATGTACTTAGCTAGCGCTACAAGACCAGATATCTCTTTTGCTGTGAGCAAACTGAGTAGGTTCATGTCCAACCCGGGTGATGATCATTGGCATGCACTAGAAAGGGTCTTGCGCTATCTGAGAGGTACTATGAGTTACGAAATTACTTATTCAGGGCATCCTGCTGTGCTAGAAGGATATAGTGATTCAAATTGGATCTCCGATGTTGATGTACTTTACGCAACAAGTGGGTATGTATTTACCCATGGTGGTGGCGCAGTGTCATGGAGGTCTTGCAAGCAAACCATATTGACGAGGTCAACTATGGAAGCAGAATTAACTGCTTTGGACACAGCTACTGTTGAGGCAGAATGGCTGCGTGAGCTCTTGATGGACTTGCCGGTTGTTGAAAAACCTGTACCGGCTATTCTTATGAATTGTGATAACCAAACGGTTATCGCTAAAGTGAACAATTCTAAAGATAATGCAAATTCATCAAGACACGTGAAAAGACGTTTGAAGTCCGTCAGGAAGTTGAGAAACTCCGGAGTAATAACTGTTACGTATATACAAACAGACAAAAACCTGGCAGATCCCTTTACAAAGGGACTATCACGAAATGTGATAGATATTGCATCGAGGGAGATGGGTATGAGACCCATAGATGTTACACCATAGTAGTAACCCAACCTTTGTGATCGGAGATCCCGTGAATTAGGATCTGGGAAGAACAAGCTATTGGTTAACTGAGGAGAGTAATAACTTATGATCGTCTCCAAGTGAAGATGCAAAACTCTCAGAGCTGTAAGGCTCAGATCTGTAAGGCAGGTTGGCAACATGCCTTAATGTGGTTCTATTGGCTATAATTAGCAAAGATGCTGTCCTACAGAGCAGTCTTGAAAGAACACACCTATATGAGTTCTGACTGTAAACGTCGCAGTCTATGAGATTTGGGTGATCTCTAGTAAGCTCACGAAGAGACCAGGGAGTATGACGTATAAGCTCCAAACCGCGGGGTAGCCTACTGGCGGTCAGGTACTGGTTAAGACTTTGAGTGAAACCTGTTCACACAAAACTAGCAATTCAAGGCATAGTCCATTGTCAAGTTGTGAATGGATGTAGCTTAAAGTTCTAGGCAGAAATTCAACTTAACAGTCTCTGCTGAAACACTGGTATATTAAACAAGTGGTGAGAGAAGGCAAATCTCTAAATGGGTATTTGAGATCTGGTGGGGGATTGTTAGAATTAATGGGCTAGGCCCATAGCAATTTCTGAAATCTCAAAGCCCATGTGTAAAATGGCAAGTGGTGGTGCTAAGTTTAGTCCCACCTTGGAAGTTGAAGAAGAGTTGGACCTCTTTATATAGTGGGTTCTCTCCACCACTCTAAGTGATGTGTGAGAAGAGAAAGGGAAAACCACACGCGCGCGCTCGCTCGCCTGGCCTGGCCTGGCGGGGCGGGGCGGGGCGTACATGCGACATGCGCGTGAATGGTCCGCCGAAATCCGGTCCGTCTCCTTGCAGGAGCGCAGCTTCCTTTTGCCGTTTTATTTTTATGTCTTGGCAGACAAGTTTTTGATTTCTTGTCCGGTAAGCATACGAATTAGAAACCGAGTCGGTTTGGGATTGTGGTCGCGACACAATACCGCCTCTGGTCCTAATATATATACAGCTACCGGCTGCGGCCAGAGACACACCGAAAAACACCTAGGGTTTTGCCTCATCTCACAACTTGCGCCGCCATCGTAGTCTACTCCATCCCAAACGCCGGCGTGCATCGGCGCGTGGGAGAGCAGGTCTCCGGAACCGTTCGTCTTTGCGATCCTGCGCCGGGAGAGGACGAATTAGGTTTTTGGGAAGCGCTGAGCGCGACTGCTCAAATTCGTCATCACGGGTCGTCTTCCGTCCAAGTCGGGCGGTGCTACTCATCGTCGTATTCATCGCCGTCAGCAGCAGATCGTCGCCAACATCGTCATCAACACTGTCGCACCCCTAATAGCTAACGATCAGTACGTCCAACATCCTCTGTTCATGTCTGTTTCTACAGCTATTGTTACGTGTTTGCTGCTGTTATGCATGTCTTGCTGTTCTTCTAGTTTGCCAGATTATTGCATGCTAGTATCTCTTCTAGTCATGAATTATTTACTGGAATTAATCATGAACTTGCCTAATATTCCAACAAAAAAATGTGCATATTTGTTAGAAAACGACGGCCAGCCGGCAAACCCCAATCATAAACAGGGCGAACGGCCAACCCAAACGGACAAAAGGCGAACAAAATTACCGTCCATTGAAATTGCTCTTACTACCTTCCATTGCCCTGTTGGAATTGCTCTTACTGCCTTCCATTGCCCTGTTTCTTCTGTTTCGTGTTTCTTCCGTGAAATCGTTCGCCCGAGACAGGGCATGTGCGAGTGAATGCGCCTTTTATATCAGATCGGTACTTGATCGATCCAGCGTGCACATGCAACACGACTACACGAGCCCCCGCGGGCGGAACGCATAGTCAGCATGGGACCATAGGACGGCCCTCGCAATCAACGAGTGCTAGTAAAAGTGTAACCCGTCAAAAGCATCAGCAGTAAAAGTGTAAAACATCGTCTACCCTACCCCACCAGTTCTAATCTGATCCCTGGTACCGTAGAACGTACTGTACTTACTACTGCATTCTAGTACGGCTACCTATGCTAACCGCTCGACGTCAACGAGCCGATCTCTCATCGCCAAACACGAAATCAAATCACAGAATGAACTATCCATGAAACTATTTCAGGCAGCTGATCTTTTTATGTGACGCCCGACACGAAGGCGCCACACTACACTATGCAACGCCTCACAGATAGGCGCTACACGGCCAGCATCGCACCCGTGTGATCAGAAAATTACTAAGTCAGTGTGCAGCGCCTGAGAGCTAGGCGCCACATTACCGTGTAGCGCCTAGCTCCCAGGCGTTGCACTAGTGCAGCGCCTGAGAGCTAGGCGCCATGGGTCAGCCGCGTGAAATAGTTTCACGGACAGTTCATTCTATGATTTGATTTCGTCCATAGGTCAAATTTGTCAAATTTACCTCTCTCATCCACCAATGAGGCGAAGTAGGATGCAGTACCGGTATAGTACGTGCACGGTAGTGCGTGGCATCGCCTGACACCGCATAGCACCACGAATTAAATCGTGTGAGCCTGATACTGACATGACATGTTTGATCCCAAGGCCGGGACGTATAGTACACCCAGTGGTTGGTCGCTTCTACGTGTGCCATCTTCAAGACTTGTACGGGGGATCCGCGCGGTAGGTCGTGCGCTTGATTGCTGATTAATATACGTGCTCCCAAGGCGCCCCTTCTCCGGTCGATAGGGCCGCCACGTACTGTCAAACGGTGATGATAAAACGATAGAAACTCGTGCTCGCGCGCGGATGCATGCATGCATGTGCGTGGGTGCCTGATGTGCCCCGCTTTGGCAGCACGTACGAAGAGGTTAGGAATATTTATTTGGTTGGACGCGGCGCGCGCGCGTGGAGCACGAGCCGCGGCGGTAGGTGGCAGCAGTGATATCCCTGGAGATCGATCTGCATGCCAAGGGCAGGAGCTACGCGGCGCCGAGGGACGAACGCGACGTGCGCGCGCACAGAGGGCGCTCGCTGCTCACACATGCATCATGATCATGCACGACACGAGGCCCCGCCGGCCACGGTAGCATCGCGCGCGCGTGTTGCACAGCGCTCGTGGAACCCGTTTCCCGTAGCAATTGCTAAACCGGCCAACTCTAACCGATCCCTATCCGTTACTAGAGAAGTAAAAATTCGATTTAGAGCATCTCTAACCGAGTCCCAATAATCGGCTAGACGAAGAGGAAGTGAAGTGTTATCCCGGGTTAGAACTGACCGAAGCAAAAAAGAAAAGAAAAAATTGTCCGGGAGTGGTAAAAAATGTACTGCACTCATGGCCTCGTGCATATAAAGAGGATTTCAACAGCATATCTACCCGGTACCGATAACCGGTTAGAGAAAGAGGATAAATTCCAGTTTTTGCCAGGACCGCCGACCCGTATAGCCATCGGTGCATTTACAGCCGGACTTGGCAAATCCAATCACTCAAACGCCCACCAACACGTCCGGACAGTGACCGGTCACCTCTTAAAAAACACATTTCACATCCGGATACCTTAAATTATAAACCTCAAATCCATATTATTACAAGCACGTGGGACGACGGTGCGTCTCCAATATCGGCGCGCCACCACTGGGGTGGCGCGTCCGCCAGCGCGTTCGGACGCCAGACGGACCGCACGGCCTTCGGCGAGGCAGCTACGGCCGGCCTAGCGCCGGATCCATGCCCCATTTGGGCGGACGCAATGGATTTCCGACGGATGGAGTCCGAGCGCAGCCGTCCACGGGCCTCCTCCCTGGCGCCGCGGAGCGCAAGCCGTACGGCCATCTCCTCCTCAGGGGTTGACGGATCTGGAGGTGAAGGACTCGGATCCGCTGCCCGCCATGCCGGAGACGACCGGAAGGAGCCGGAGACGAGCTTGGGTGGCGGAGGGGAGTGGAGGGAAGGGGTGTGAAGTGGCTAGGGTTTGGTCCGGCGAGCGGATGAGAAGAATTTTATGTGGGGTCGGGTGGGCTAGCGTGGGCCGGGTCCGACGTGGCGGGCATGCCCGGGCGCGCCAGGGCGTCCCCATATCCGCCCCATATTTGGGCTGAATATGGGGGGTGCCAGTCAGTCTGGGCGTTTGAGGGCCACTTGAGGGGCCCATCTGGATCAAAAAATCGTGACCGGACAGTGACCGGGCGGCCCGCCCGGCGTATAAGGCGGGTTTGAGAGGTCCGGCTGTAGATGCTCTTAGTGCGAAAACATTTACCTCCTCCACCACGCGGACTCTTAAATTTACTTGGCCTTCACCCGGCCAAGTAAAAGTTTTGGCCCTCCCACCCGTGCTCCCGCCGTCCCCACCCTGTGTTGCGTCGGCGGCGGCGTTGCTGTCGACGACTACCCACAGCCTCCGCCGACACCCCACTACCTCCTTTCGTCCTCGCCACCCTCCTGCCCCATTCAGAGCCGGTCACCGGCCGTTGTTGTTGCTGGAATCGAACTCAAATGTCGCAGCTGCCACATCAATCCCGTCACCGGAACGCGGCTCGGATCTTCTTCCTTGTAGCCTAACCATGCATTGTCGGCCATTCCGATGCCACGCTGACCGCTAGTATCCACTCAACGTCGTCGGCCACTCGTGACACATCCGCTGCCTTGCAAGTGTTCGACGATTTGACTAGGTGAGTTTTATTTGCTTTTTCATCTTGTTTTTTTATTTGCCAATTGAATTGAGGTGAGTATTTTAAATTCGAGATGAAGAGGTTGAGAAAGATGATATTCGAGAATTCTTTGTTGGAGGAGGAAGAAGACGATGGCGACTTTGAAATGGCCATCGACATGATCTTCAATGAAGATTTTCAGCGGCAGAGGAAAGGATCGCAATTCGGCCGTATACACCTCAAGTGAGATAGAGCCGAGGTCCATTCTACCCTAATCCAACCTATTCGGAGAAAAAATTTCGCCAGTGATTTTGGTTGCACACAAGTCTCATTCTCATGATTGCAAAAGCCATGGAGAAGCTTGATGATTGGTTCAAGCTCGCGAGGTGTGCATCCGGAGAGATAAGTGTGAGCCTTTTGATGAAGTGTATCTCGGCTGTTCGAGTGCGCCTATGGGTGTTCCGCCAACATCATTGATGACTGTGTTCACATTTGAGTAGATACAATCTTGGAGGCCGTTCGAAGATACAATCAGTGGCATCTCCATAGCGCTTCGTAGTTGTGCTTTTATCATGCTCTTTACTTGATTTGAACCCCGTCGGGTGTTTGACTTTGATATTTTAATTTGTGAACTATGAATTTGTAATATTTGTGAGTTGTGTGAGCCTTAATTATTATATTTGAATTTAATATGTATGCAAATATGTACTAGTTGAAATGCACTATATAAACAAAAAAATTGGAAAGTTTTAGCAAAAACAAAATTTTACTCCGTTAAGTTCAGGGGATCAGTTGAGAACAACCCTGTTATACACCCATCCCGTCTTGATGCCGCAATAATCAGCCCACGCCCATCCCGATGCGCGCAGCGCATACACACTGAGATCTTATCTTGATTCCCTGAATTATCAAATCGAACGGCCACTGTAGACCCCGTCCGGAATCCAACGTCCACGGTGCTCAGTCACACCCTCCCTCTCGCGCAGCATCTATAAATAGCCTACCGGTTGCTCTCGGAGCTCTCACACACCAGCACCACAGCAAGCTAAGCAAGCGTGCCACAGTCAGCCCCAGAGTGCCCCCGTAGATCGACCGAAGATGTTCGGCGTGGGCGGCATCGTGAGCGACCTCACGGGGGGCCTCCGCGGCCCTCACCTCAAGGGGTCCGTCGTCCTCATGCGCAAGAACGCGCTCGACTTCAACGACTTCGGCGCCACCGTCATGGACGGCGTCACCGAGCTCCTCGGCCGCGGCGTCACCTGCCAGCTCATCAGCTCCACCCACGTCGACCACAGTGAGCACTCGCCACTCGATCCATCCACTGATCTTCCCACCGTGCAATTTGTAGTTCGTTCGTACTCTATAAAAAGGGCGGGTCACACGAACGAAATGAGTAAAAAGATGGAGGAACATCATCATCAACAGTAAAAAAATGGCATGCGCCATCACCGTGTTTGTATGCTTGACCTTGACCTTGAGAGAGACACGTGCAAAAACGGACTACACAGTCCTCTTGAGATGAAGCAAAACTCGAGAGTGTGTCGTAATGTGACCATGACGCACGCATTTAGCAATTTTTAACTTAACCATGCACGTCGTGATGCAGACAACGGGGGCCGCGGGAAGGTGGGCGCGGAGGCGAACCTGGAGCAGTGGCTGCTGCCGACGAACCTGCCCTTCATCACCACGGGCGAGAACAAGTTCGCCGTCACCTTCGACTGGTCGGTGGACAAGCTGGGCGTGCCGGGCGCCATCATCGTCAAGAACAACCACGCCGCCGAGTTCTTCCTCAAGACCATCACCCTCGACAACGTGCCCGGCCGCGGCACCGTCGTCTTCGTCGCCAACTCCTGGGTCTACCCGCAGGCCAAGTACCGCTACAACCGCGTCTTCTTCGCCAACGACGTGAGTATTTCTGAGTAGTATCCATGATCCGATGGATTTTCCTTGCTCATTCTCTAACTGGCCGTGTCCGTTGGGGAGTGCAGACGTACCTGCCGCACCAGATGCCGGCGGCGCTGAAGCCGTACCGCGACGACGAGCTCCGGAACCTGAGGGGCGACGACCAGCAGGGGCCCTACGAGGACCACGACCGCGTCTACCGCTACGACGTCTACAACGACCTCGGCGACACCCGCGACGTCCTCGGCGGCTCCAAGGACCTCCCCTACCCGCGCCGCTGCCGCACCGGCCGGAAGCCCTCGGCCACCAGTGCGTCTCCTTCCTTCCGATCTAATCTCCCCGTGATATAATCAACGTCGTGTGCTTGGTCTGACCCGCATCTATATATGGCTGGCGCAGAGCCCGACCACGAGAGCCGGCTGCTGCCGCTGGTGGGGAACGTGTACGTGCCGCGCGACGAGCTCTTCGGCCACCTCAAGCAGTCCGACTTCCTGGGCTACACGCTCAAGGCGCTGGTGGACGGCATCGTGCCAGCCATCCGCACCTACGTCGACCTCTCCCCCGGCGAGTTCGACTCTTTCGCCGACATCCTCAAGCTCTACGAGGGCGGCATCAAGCTGCCCAACATCCCCGCCCTCGAGGAGGTGCGCAAGCGCTTCCCGCTCCAGCTCGTCAAGGACCTCATCCCCATGGGCGGCGACTTCCTCCTCAAGCTCCCCAAGCCGCAGATCATCAAAGCGGACGAGAAGGCATGGATGACAGACGAGGAGTTCGCCAGGGAGATGCTCGCCGGCGTCAACCCCATGATGATCAAGCGCCTCACGGTGAGTCACCCACTCCATCTACCCACCATTGAGCAACTTCAAGTACTATTCAAAAGTACACCTTGCTCACTGGTCGTACGTACCATTATTTGACTGCGTGCAGGAGTTCCCTCCCAAAAGTACACTGGATCCGAGCAAGTACGGCGACCACACCAGCACCATCACGGAGGCGCACATCGGTAGGAGCCTCGAGGGCCTCACCGTGGAGCAGGCGCTCGCCGACAACAGGCTCTACATCGTGGATCAGCACGACAACCTGATGCCGTTCCTGGTCGACATCAACAACCTCGACGGTAGCTTCGTGTACGCGACCAGGACCCTGCTGTTCCTGCAAGGGAACGGCACGCTGGCGCCGGTCGCCATCGAGCTGAGCTCGCCGCTGATCCAGGGCGACCTGACCACGGCGAAGAGCACCGTGTACACGCCGCAGCACGCCGGCGTGGAGGGCTGGATATGGCAGCTCGCCAAGGCCTACGCCTCCGTGAACGACTACGGCTGGCACCAGCTGATCAGCCACTGGCTCAACACGCACGCGGTGATGGAGCCCTTCGTCATCGCCACCAACAGGCAGCTCAGCGTGACCCACCCGGTGTACAAGCTCCTGCACCCGCACTACCGCGACACCATGAACATCAACGCGCGGGCGCGGGGGCTGCTCATCAACGCCGGCGGCGTCATCGAGATGACCGTGTTCCCGCGCAAGCACGCCATGCCCATGTCCTCCATGGTCTACAAGAACTGGAACTTCACCGAACAAGCTCTGCCCGACGACCTAATCAAGAGGTGGGCAGAATTAATACTGACAAAACAGACAAATCGATCAGGCAATCACAAATGACGTGGACCGTACGTGGTACTCCATCGTCGGTGACTGGAGTAGTAATGATTAACCGATCTTGATGATGCAGGGGCATGGCGGTGGAGGACCCATCGAGCCCGCACAAGGTGCGGCTGCTGATCGAGGACTACCCGTACGCGGCGGACGGGCTGGCGGTCTGGCACGCGATCGAGCAGTGGGTGACAGACTACCTGACCATCTACTACCCGAACGACGGCGTGCTGCAGGGCGACGTGGAGCTGCAGGCGTGGTGGAAGGAGGTGCGGGAGGTCGGGCACGGCGACCTCAAGGACGCGGCGTGGTGGCCCAAGATGCACACCGTGGCGGAGCTGATCAAGGCCTGCGCCACCATCATCTGGACGGGGTCGGCGCTGCACGCGGCCGTCAACTTCGGGCAGTACCCCTACTCGGGGTACCACCCCAACAAGCCGTCGGCGAGCCGGCGGCCGATGCCGTCGCCGGGCAGCGAGGAGTACGCCCTGCTGGAGCGCGCCCCGGAGAAGGCATTCATCCTCACCATCACCAACCAGTTCCAGGCGCTGGTGGGCATCTCGCTGATGGAGATCCTGTCCAAGCACTCCTCCGACGAGGTGTACCTGGGGCAGCACGACACGCCGGCGTGGACGTCGGACGCCAAGGCGCAGGAGGCGTTCAGGCGGTTCGGGGCGAGGCTGGAGGGCATCGAGAAGCAGGTGGTGGCCATGAACGGGGACCCGCGGCTCAAGAACCGCACCGGGCCGGCCAAGTTCCCCTACATGCTGCTCTACCCCAACACCTCCGACCACACGGGCCAGGCCGAGGGGCTCACGGCCAGGGGCATCCCCAACAGCATCTCCATCTGAGGACCTCCATCTCTGCTTGCTTGCTTGCTTGCACCGGATACTAGCTACTAGCTACTGTGGGTGTTCTGCCGGTGCATATGCTTGCCATGATCTCAATAATAATAAGGCAATAATGCGTGCGTGCACGACGGGTCCGATCGGCATGCGGTGCGTGTGCGTCGTCGTGTAGAGAAAAATTCCCTTCATTTGCCCAATAATAAAGTCGATGTTGTGATGTTCCCTCTGCTTGGGCGTTGTAAGCTCCTCTGTTTGCTCTGTTTTCGGATCAAGTTCAAGTTGCTCAAATAGCATCCGACTTTTCTATAGAAAAAAGAGAAGAAGAAAAATAAGCGAGCAATACTACATATGACATCAAACATTTTTGTAGCATAAAGTCTAAACGAGCCCCTATGCTGGGAGCAGCACAAAAAAACCCGATCAAGGACTTTGCACACAAGCTCAAGAATTCTAACATGTTGCATCAAAGGGACCCTATTCGAGCTGCAAAAAAAGAAGTTCAGTAAAAGATATCTTTCCAGCAGCCTGAAGGATCAGCTTCATCTTTCATCTTCAGCCATCAGTCGGCTGCAATTTACCTAGTCCCAAAACGTAAGCCATACACAAGACAAAGTAATTCATTTGCTATTAGTTTGAACATTTTTGTTCCCCGCCTCAGAACATCTCGGTTTATCTGCTTTTTCTGATTTCTGATAAACCAGGATGTAAACTAATGATTTATCATTTTAATGACCACACAAGGATCATCCACTTGCTTCTTTCGAAACACACATTATTCCGTTGAACTTCCAACTTGTCGAGAAAACAGCTGAGACACCAGCCATCAGTACGTGTTTCTCTGTTGTTGTTTTTTTATAATTAATCTCTTCCTTTATTCCATCAACACAATCGTATCACTTACAAGGAAGCAGATCAGCTCATCTGGTGGTGAATCCATCCAGACACCAGGAGTAGAGTACTTAGCTAATTTAGGTAGTTCATGAGCAGCCTGATTATAATCTCTATTACAATGCTCAACCAAGACATGGTTAAAATCTAACTTCATGAAGAAACATTCATCGATAATGGCACTTGCTGCTGAATTCGAGCCACCTTCATTAAGATCATTGACAATCCCTTCATTATCAGAGGCCACCTCAATCTTGCTGCAACCCACCATACATGCTAAGTTCAGTCTGAATCTAACTGCTATTGCTCTAGTCGATCGGCCCCCGCGTCGCCTAGCTTGGCGACTCGGGCGGCGACCCGATCCCCGCCGCCTCCCACTCCCCCCACCTGCTCCTCCTCCCTCGCCGCCGCCGGTGGCCATCGCCGGGCAAAGCCCGTGCGGGGGTGGCGGCGGCGGGGCCTTCTCCCGTCGCGCGGCGTCCAGTCCTGGGGGAGCGGTGGCGGGTGGCGCTCGGCACTGTGGTGCCTGGCGGTGGACTGCGCGGCTGCCTTGCCTATCTCCGGTGATGCTCTGGCGGCGGGGGTGATGCTCGGCTTGCGGGTGCGGAGGGGGCTGTTGCAGGGCGCGGCGTGGGGCGGCTGGATCGAGTCGGTCGCGGCCAGATCTAGCTTCCCCGGTTTCTGCTGCAGGGGTCAGCGGCACGGGTGCTCGGACGCCGGGGCGGCGGCCCCGGACCTCTTCGATCTCTGGGCGGCGCGGCCGCGGGCGGGCGGTGGCTCTCGTCGGCTGCGTGGGCGGCGACGGAGCTGTTGTGGTTTGGCGTCTCTGGTGCGGCGGGAGGTGGTGCGGCTCGGCGAGATTCGGGTGTGGCTCCTCCTTCCTCTGGCGGGGTCGGCTGGTCGGTGGAGACGGCGGTGTGCGCCCAGGACCCGGCAGCACGGCTGCTGCTGGCCGGGGGGTCGCGCGGGACGGCCTCAGCTGGGACGGGCGCGGCGCTGGCGGGAGATTCCCTTCGGTGCTCTGCGGTGTAGGTTTGGTGGCGGTTGGTGGCCGGCTGGTTCAGACTCGCGGTGGTTGAGCATCTCCGGGAGAAATCCTTCTCCGGCCTCTGCCGGATCCGGCGACGGCGACGCCCGCGGACGCCGCACTCTTTCTTGGAAGCGTCGTTTTGGTGTGGTGCTTCTCCCCGCGGCCTTGGTTCCGGAGGGAATCCTCAGATCCGCGGGATCGGGCGATGAAGGCGTCTCCATGTCTTCTTCCTCCTTGGGGGCATCGTCTCGGAGCCGGCTACAACTGGAGATCGGTGGAAGGCGGCATCTTCGCCGCGGTGGATGGCGGCATCTTCGCCGCGTGGTTGCTGAGGCGGCCGTTTCGGGGGGGCTGATTTCTGTTTGGCAACGATGATGGCGTCGAGAGGAGTTTGGGTCGCGACTCGGGCTTTGGTAGTCGGATCTTCCCGGCGTGTCCGAGGTGCTCTTTCGTGGGTTGCCTGGTTGCTTTGAAGTCGGAGCTGCGGTGAAGCGGATCCAGGTGGTGATGATGACAGGCGCTCGGTGGTCGTTTGCGGCGGGCACGGTCGGCGCAAGTCCTGCATATTTCCCGGGCAATGGTCGTCGTTAAAGTCGGAGCTGTCAGTTGTTCGTGCGTGTGGCCATCTGTTGGCATGTGCTGTCGTGGAGTGTGTTCCATGTCGGTGGCCAGGTTGGCCGGTGGTGCCCATGTGTTTATGGGTTGGGTTATTTCGGTTTTAGCCTGGTTTTCCGTCAATTAACCGGGCAATTCTCACTTCTTCTTAATCAATGAAAATGGCAAGTTTTTTGCCTCGTTTCAAAAAAAACTGCTATTGCTTCAGCTGTAAAAGCATCATAACAAGAACTCAATCTTTCGTTTGCAGCGGCAATAAACTTTCCAGTGTGATCGTGGATAATTGCACCAACCGACCCATTTAAGTTGTCTTGATCAAATCCAGCGTCCACGTTCAGTTTCATATATGCTGGGCATCCATACATGAAGCATGTCATGCACATTATCGGGAATATCCAAATGGTTAAAGCCACATTCAGCAATTGCTCATACCCCACCGAGGACTCCCACCACCTCTGCATCGGTTATTAACTTATTATTATGTAACTGAATTTCTAGGTTTGTCCTAAGTCGAGCTTCTTTTAAATTTGACCAAATCTATAGAAAGTATATTAACATCTAGAAAACCAAATTAGTTTCATGAGATTGTTTATAAATATATTTTCATACTATGTGCAATTGTTGTTGTAGATCTTACAACATTGTTCTATAGATAGTGTTGGTCAAACTTAAACAAGTTTGACTTCGCACAAACCTGGTCACTTGTTTGCCGGGAAACAAGACACCATTGTAACACTGCAGGAATCTGAAGAAAATTCCATGTAAAGCCTAATGACTTCATCTCATACAATCATGCAGGTTCAAACCATTCTCACTAGCTTAAAACATTGCAAAGGTCCCCTCATTGGTATCTGGAGTGACCATTTGCGGAAACTCCCGGTGGCTTCTGCTGGACAATCAGCCTGAACCCAAGATCAACCATGCAAATGCATAACGGGGAACAATCCTCTAGAACTTAAAACTCACATTTTACATTAGCCAGCATCACACGAAACAATATAATGAGGCGAACAAAACACCTGAACAAGAACAGGTGTCATGCGACTCGACACTTAAAAAGGCAGTTCCGGTCCTCGACATCAATCTTCCTCCAGGTTGATGGCATCTCCAAATTTCGCTTTCAGGATCTTCTTCAGTTCGGCCATCTGGGCAAGGATGGATTCCTTCTCTTCCTCCAGCTTCTCCAGCTTCTTAGCTGCGTCCTCTTTCATCTGCTCTAGCCTAGCTTCCACATCGTCCACTGGCATGTGGGCAAACACTTCCCCGATTTGGAATCGCACCACATCTTCATCAGACAAGATGAGTTCATTCCCAGCATCCTCGAGGTTTTCGTTTGCTTCCTGGTACATAAGGGAAAAGGAATTTAGGGTGTGGTGTTTTAAGCAACATTTTGGTTTCAGTTGCAAATGTAGCATCTATGGTTCTATAAGTTCTAAAAAATGCCACTGGATGTCTCAATGGCATGTCAGATCTATAAACAAACATGCTATTGTCAGAGGCTCACAGCCAAAAATGTCAACTTTGCAGTCACATTGTTTTGGTTTTTCAAATGAGTAAATATCCTCATTAGGGAATGTTTCATTGCTCATTTGCACATGCAAAACACTTGACTGCAGTTCAACTTGAGATAAAGGTAAAAACGTATGTCATACATAAAAGTAATTTCATAAGGCCATCAGATAACTGGATATTCATATGCCTTGACGGCTAGATATCTAACAAATAGAATGGTCTTTCCAATGGCATTTCGAAGTATACCACTCGTCAATTTTTTACATAGCATCTCTGAAGGTAGGTTTAGATAGACCCAAGGCATTGATCAATATGTATTATTTTCTAACACTTTTCCCTATTTATCTAGAGGATGAGCATTAGCAAAATCATAGAGGAGCATAGTAACATATGTCAGGCCATGATGTCGCTGGAAAGTTCACAGACCCAAACAAAAGGAATGATGAAATAAAATTTCTGATGGATTAGAGGATCTCTCGAGACCTACTGGGTCATTGCTTAAAACTATGTGAAGCTTGATCCCAACTGCTGGAAAAACTAATCCTTGATTTGGGACTCTGTTCAACCAACCACTGATCACAGTTACATGAGACAGAAACAAAATATTTAGGCTCCAAATCCAATACTCAGTTTCTTGGATGTAGTAGGAGTTCATTCATATTATAAAAAAAATGAACATATGAAGCTAAACTGAGGGAATTGGCATTAGTAAAAATAAGAAGACATGGGCAGGACTTCCTCTGTAGTACAAAGAATCGCCGTAGCTTCCCAAGAAGGTTTAGTTCTTTGGTCAACAATTCACAAAATCTCTCAAGCGTTGCAAACAAGAACTCAGTACTATCCTCGGTTTTTAATGTTAGTATTCGTGAGTTGCATAATTGATAATCTACAAACATATAAATCTAGCCTTAGCAAATTCCAGCACCTGAACTATCATAGCCATGAAAGCCCATCAAATGACTAAACCAGATTGTGATGCCACACTGCAACGAAGGAAATAATCTAGAAGAAATATAAAGGAGGAGCAATTCAGATGCAGCGATGCAAAGTTGACAAACAACAGACCACAAAGCATGCGTTTGCGAGTCCCTGGAATCATATTATTAACTCTGTCCCTGTAAGGCTATAACCCCAAGAACCTTGAGACCCCCAAAATACCATAGACCTGGACCCTCCTAGCGCCTCTTGCAAGGGCAAAAGCCCTAATCTCGTAGTTTTCCCCCCAATGGAAGCGAATTGAACAATTCATAACAACAAGAGCATCCGAGAAACAGAAGGGGGGCGCCGAGAGGGAAAGAAACCTTGGCGAGCCTGATCTCGTCGGCGAGCTCGTGGAGGCGGTTGTTGAGGCGGCCGAACCGGTTGATGTTCTGCTGGTCATCCCACGTCACCTGCGCCTCCGTGCCATCGCCCTGCAGGATCAATCCGCCCAGCACCGCAAGAATCGCATCAGATCGGAAGCACGCGCAAGAAGAACAGATGGAACGTCGACAGAAACCCCTGACCATGGGTAGATCTAGGGTTTGCCTCTTTCCTACCTGCTGCATCTCCGATTCCCTTCGGAGTTCGCCGGCCTCGGCCCGGGGTGAGATGCGCCGGCGGTCGCTGCTGGGTTTCGGGCAGTAGAGGGGGGCGAGAGAGGAGTGGAGAAAAGCGACGAAAGAGAGAAAAATAAGCTAGTAGATAGTGAAATATAGGCCGTTGGATCTGCTTGTGATGGTAAGGGCCAGTTCTTTTGGTTTTTTTAGGGAAAACCAAGCTTTATTCATCAAAGTCCACAGAAGGTGGGATACATCTTTGGTTGTGGGATTGGCCCACAAATGGACTGCAACTCTACAACTCTGCAACTCTGCAACTAGGTTAAGAGCAACTCCAACAATTCCCTTAAAATCTTCCCGTAAAAGTTGCTTTTTTACCTCATCTTCTTCACTTTTATAATTAAACAAAAAAAAGTAGATCATTGGTAGGACCCATCGGTCAGTGACACCAGCGGGCCGTGCGGTGGCCACCGACGAGGCCGTGGCGGCGGGCGGTGGTGGCGTGGCCGATGACAGGTGTGGCTGCAGGCGCGAGAAGCGGCGCGGGAGCGGGCGACGGCAGCAGGGGCACCGGCGAGGCGGCGACAGGCAACGGCGGGCAGCGGCACGGCCGAGGTGGCGGTGGCGGGCGACGGCAGCGGCGCGGCGAAGTTCCAGCGGGCTGCACGCGGCAGGTTCAGGCGGTTGCAATCCTGCCAAAATGATACGGGGAGGTCATCTTCCCGTAAATCAGCGGAGAGAAAGGACCTCTTTTACGGGATCCTCTAAACATAAAGCCAGTTTACGGGAACTATTGGAGAGGTTTTTCTGCTCCGACTTCCGATAAACGGGTTATTTTAGAGATAGGGGAACTGTTGGAGTTTGATGCGGAGCATCCTTCCATCATCCCCATGGACTCTACACCAACGCATCAAGCACCACGTGGACCTATGACAAGAGCTCGAGCACGCGCAATGAAAACCAAGGTGAACTCCTTCCTACTCAACATGCATATGGGCACAAGTGGAACTTGGTTGCTACCTCACCAAAATGCAATATGTATCATTAGGTACGAAGGGGAAGCACCCCAAGTCCACAAGGAAGGAGAAGGAGTCCAAGAAGAAGGGCATGAAGATTCCCACGAAGACGGACAACAGTTGGAAGATGAAGTTCTGCCCAGGTGACCCTGTCCCCACGGGCTGTTCGGACCCCGTGCGCACAGGTTGTCCCGGAAGACCCCGTGCGCATGGGGCCCCTCGCTGCTGAGCCCGTGCGCACGGGCGTGTACCGTGCCCACGGGCCCCCCGTACGCACGGGCTCTAGAGGATGGACGGACGTGATTGCTATTTGGGCCTCCACTTCATCCACTTCGTCCCCATGCCTATATATTCCGTACCTAGGGTCATGTTTAGGGTTAGCAAAGACATATGTGAGATATTTTGAGAGCTTTGCTCCTTCTACCACTCCATTGGAGATCAAGGCCTCTTAGGAGATGATACACTTGTGGATTTCAAGACATCCACTTGGAGAAGACTGCCATCAAGACCTCGCCTCCTTAGGAGTGGGAAGAACTCTATCTAGTGCTTGTTTCCTTTGATTGTTCATGTATTCTTGTGGATCTATGTGCTTGCTATTCTAGTGGATGTGTAATTGGGTTTTGTTGGAGTGATTTCCTCTTTATGTTCTTTGTGTTCATCTCCTTTCCCCCCTCCAAGTGTGAAAAGATCCCTCTTAGGGTTTCACCCTACAACATCTTGGTATCATGAGCAAGGTTGATTCACTTCTTGGAGTCCCTACCCCCAATTTGCTAGCTTGATTTTGTTGATTTTCATCCTAATCCAAAAATCCCCACCAAAAATAGCCCCAAAAATTTTCTTGCAATTTGTTGGTTCTTGTGAGATTTGGTTGATTTGATCCACGAATTCGGTGTTTGACAAGTGGATCTAACCCTTACCACATTTCCCCACCCACCCCACCATCGATTTTGCCGGAAATTTGAGAATATCCACGGATCCAAAGGTTTTCATCCGCTCCCGGAACACCCCGTGCGCACGGGCCATCGGGAACCCGTGCACACGAGCATCACTTACCCCGTGCGCACGGGCCACTCAAAGCAGTGTGGCCATCGCATTTTTTCACCATTTTGCCTTTCCACCACCACATTCGATCTTCCGCAATATTTCTCTTGAGTGTTTGAGTTTTGGAGTTGCAGTTCTCTCGTGTCCTAAGGTGTTTCGGCTACTTAGGCGCGATTTGTCTTCATCATCACCGCCACTCGTCATTGACTCGGACTCCACAACGGCTTCGACCTCTCCATCTTCATACCAACCGTAATCAAGGACGGTAACCTCGACGACACCTTTGTATTACCCTTGCCATTACCTTGATAGCCTCGAGCCCATTTTTCCGTTGCTTACCCATCGAGACTAGCGAGTTGAGAATTGCCGGGCCACGCCTTAGTGCACCTTAGTTTTACGTCTCTCCCGTGCATATCCTACTTGTTGTTTCGCATTCCGGCTCGCATATCAGGCATTGTGGCATAGTCAAAAAAAGAGAGAAAAGCTTTTAAGAAAAAGAAGAGAAGCAAAGAGCTTGTAAGCAATAGCATCGAGCCCCATAGCATAGTTACATCATCTTGGTCACTACATACATAAGCATACTTGGGATAGTAGACGACCCGTTTCTCTCTTAGGTTGGTGCACTAGGTATCTAGCCCATAAGAGCAATCGAGCTACGTCTCTCTAGTATCCGTGCAACAAGAGCTTTATCTGTGGTAACACATCTTGTGCTCATTCCTTGGTTGCGCGGATCCCATTTATCTTCCGTGTGTGTGTTCCTAGTGATATTCTTGGGTTTGATATATTTGTCTTACTTGCGATTCGTGCATCTTTTCAACTTTTTCGATATCTTGACTAACATTTGCTTGAATTATTTGTGCCACATCCTAACCAAGATCCATCATAAGCCTTTTACTTGTAGGTGTGAGAAACAAAACCCGGTACCAATTCTACTATTATAGCATCACGTGGGATCGTACTTGATACATCCACAATCTTCGAAAAAGGTATCTTCGGTATTGTTCTCCCATTTTCCTACTCACCACCACTTCTCATGATGGATAGGCCCTCTTCTTCGGCGAACCCTCTCTTCAAGGATCAAGATGACGAACGTGACTTCGTCACCAAGAATCACTTCTTCATCGCACAACACGCTCTACATCAAGAAAGTGAACCTTTGGGTGATCGCATCGAGCAACTCGTCACCGACCTACGACAATCGGAAGCAAGACAAAGGGACTACCTCGACGCCAAGCTCTCCAAAAAAATGGAAGAATTCCACAACATGATCGTGAGCCACGCGTCTTCATCAACTTCGTCACCAAGACGGAGCCACTCAAGTAGCCACTCGTCGTCATACTCTTCTACGATGCGAGTCCTCCTCGACGCGACGACACTCAAGATCGCCACGCTCCAGAAAATCCTTTCCATGGCAATGGCCTACAAGACCGTGTTCGAGCACGTGAAAGGGCGCGACGCCAAGAACAAGAAGCCATGGATCAAGAGCAACCTCCACCACAATGTCCACGTCAAGCATCTCACGACGGCGACGCAATCCGGCACAAGCAACAAAGCCGTGAAGCTCAAGCTCAAGCGGCTCAAGACACACTCCGTGAATCAACTTGAGTCGTTGCTCAATGAAGCAGTCAAGTCCGTGAGCAAGAGGAAGCACTTCGTCACGCACGACAAGAAGAAGCTGCACGTCGCGAAGAGCAACAAGAAAGGCGAAATCGGGCACATATGCATCCTCCTCCACCACGTCAAGAGCGACACCAAGAGGATCGAGTGCTTGAAGACTCTCTTCCACGCCAAGAGCGCCATCAACGCCGTCACTATGATGAAGAACTCCGCTACGACAGACTCAAGTTCACCATGCCCAAGTTATCCGGAAGCAATGACCCCGAAGAATATCTCTCATAGGCATTGAAAGTCGACATGGTATTTTGTCTTCACAACTATGACGAGGAAAAGAAGATCGCCATGGCATCTCTTGAGTTTCAAGACTACGTCCTCATTTGGTGGGAACAAGTGATCGAGCGACGCCGTGAGAAGGGCGAACCACCCATCACTACTTGGACACAAATGAAGGACGTCATGCGAATTCGCTTCGTGCCTACTCACTACACCCATGATCTCTTCAAGAAGTTTCAACTCCTCAAGCAAGGCATGAAGACGGTGGAAGAATACTATCAAGAAATGGAGATTGCCATGATACGAGCCAATGTCGATGAAGATGATGAGCAAACTATGGCACGCTTCTTGAACGGTCTCAACCACCCAATAAGGAAGATTGCTGATTTCCAACCCTACTCCAACCTTCTCGAGCTAGTTCATCAAGCGACCAAGGCGGAGCGACAAGTGAAAGAAGACTTCAAATACGCCAAGTACTCATCCAAGACCTACGGCTCATACACTCAAGCTACCTCTACTACGACACCTCCTACCTCTACTAGAGCATCACCAAGTACCGGAGACAAGTCAAGTTCCAAGAAAGTGACACCTTCCTCGACTCGTCCTCCGACAAGCAACTACAAGAACAAGACTCCCTCTTCATCGGCACCACCAGATGATACCGTAAAGACAAGTTCTCTCAAGTGCTTCACATGTGGTGGCCGTGGACACAAGTCTTTCCAATGCATCAACCGATGAACCATGATCACGAATGATGATGGAACTTACGACTCCATGAGTGAAGATGAGATGGACGCTCTCGAGCACGTCACCATGCACCGTTAAGTGAATGAAGAAGAAGATGCTCAAGTCTTTTGTGACAATGATTCAAGTCCCGCTCTCGTGGTATCCAAGGTCTTGACGCTTCAACACCAACAAGACGAAGACCAACGATGCCATATCTTCCACACCAAGGCCGGCATCAATGGTCGTTCCGTGAAGGTCATCGTCGATGGAGGAAGTTGCCACAACTTGGCAAGTGAAGAGCTATGTTCCAAGCTTCAATTGGTCAAGATGAAGCATCCTCTCCCCTACAAGGTCCAATGGCTTAGCGACTTCGGAACCATTCAAGTGGAGCACACCATGCAAGTTTCGTTCAAGATCGGCGCTTATGAAGACACCCTAGAGTGTGATGTGGTTCCTATGTCCGTGTGCCATCTTCTCTTGGGAAGACCTTAGCAATTCGACCGCGGCGTCATCCACAACAGAAGAAAAAACCACTATAGCTTCAAGATGAAAGGCAAGGAGTACGTGCTATGACCTATGACACCAAGTCAAGTGCTCACCGACAAGCAAGGCGCCAAACATCAAGGAGAGACTAGTGAGAGAGTGACCCACCACAAAGAGAGTGAGCGCCACAAGCCCAAAATGAGTGACTCCACACCGAGAGAAAAGAACCTAGTCCTCCTAGCCACAAAAAGAGAGATGAGAGAATGTGTGAGAACCCATCGAGTGTCATACACTATGTCCTAGTGTGCAAGGACGAGGTGGCAAAGACTAACACTACTAACCCTCTTCCTCTAGTGTTGTCTGATTTGTTGCAGGAATTCGCGCATGTCTTCCCCAATGAGCTACCTCCCGGTCTCCCTCCTATACGTGGCATCGAACACCGGATCGACCTCATTCCCGACGCACCTCTTCCTAACAAGGCTCCATACTGCATCAACCCCGAAGAAACCAAAGAAACACAAACGCAAGTCCAACACCTCATAGACCATGGACATGTGCGTGAAAGTTTGAGTCCTTATGCCGTACCAATCATTCTTGTGCCAAAAAGAGACGGTAGCTTTCACATGTGTTCCGATTGTAGAACAATGAATGCTATCACCGGTCGCTATAGGCATCCCATTCCATGCCTTGATGATATGCTCGATGAGCTTAGCGGCGCCTCTATTTTCTCTAAAATTGATCTTAAAAGTGGCTATTATCAAATCTGCATACAAGAAGGTGATGAACGGAAAACCGCTTTCAAAACAAAATTTGGCTTGTATGAGTGGTTAGTTATGCCTATGGGTTTATCCGAAGCACCCGGTACATTCATGCGTGTTATGCATTATGTGCTTCGCCCATACATTGGTGTGTTTGTCGTAGTCCACTTTGACGACATCCTTGTGTTTAGCAAATCCCTCAAAGAGCATGTAAATCATCTTAGGGTCGTTTTGCAAACTATTAGAAAAGAACGCCTCTATGCCAATATGGAAAAATGCACTTTTGGTGTGGTTTTCTTGGGTTTCGTTGTGTCTTCAAAGGGTGTTCATGTTGATGAATCTAAAATTGAAGCAATTAAAACTTGGCCACAACCCACTAATTTGCAACAAGTGTGTAGTTTTCTTGGTCTAGCGGGTTTTTATCGTCGCTTTGTGAAAGACTTTAGCACTATTTTTTTGAACGAGAACGACAGTGGGAGAGGCTCCCACTGACTTTGTATTTACTCACGAATAGATGTTACATCATTACATGTGGGGGGTTTTGCGGGGCTCCCCCTCGGCCCCTCTACTACATGTAAAACGCTACTGTCTACAAGTTTTGTATATAAGAGTCTAAGAAGGGACGAAGCTCTTCTTTACAAATGTGAACAAGGAGGCCCAACAGATGCTTGAATCTATCAAGCCATGCGATGAAGGAGTGTGGCAATCCTCTGAAGAATTCATCGTTCCTCTCCTTCCAGATGCTCCATGCGGCCAGCAAGAAAATGTCCATGAACAGTGGTTGCCTCCATTGGGTTTTACCTTCGTGCAACAGAGATATCCTATTGCCAACATTCGGCCACCTCAGACCCACTCTGTCCCAGCAGCGTTGGCTAAAAGGGCACGAGAAGAAGAGATGCTCAACTATTTCCTCGGGAGGGTTTTGACAAAGCATGCACGCATAGTTGTTGTCCAACACAACATAGTGTCTATGTTTCAACATGTTTCGCGTGTTTAGGCGGTCAACCAGTAGCAGCCAGCCAAACATTTTGAATTTGATGGGGCTTTTGGACTTCCAAAGCCAAAGAAAGGCATCGTCGGCGATCGTCTCCCTGAAACAGTGGTTGTAGTAGCTTTTGGCCGAGAACTTTCCTCCGAGGGTACAAACCCAAGAATCAACAGAACCCCTCTCCGGTATGACATGCATCGAGCCCTGCTGAATCTCTCTGACTTCCTCTCTCGCTTGGGTAGAGAGTGGTAGATGGAAAAGCATAGCAGGGTCCGTCGCTTCCAAAGCAGTGCAAACGGACTCATCCTCATTTGTGGCAAATGAGAAAGCTCTGGGATAGATCTCGGAGAGCGGGGCTTCCTGGTCATGCTCAAACCACACATCCTTCCAGAAGGGCTGAAGTCCCATCACCAACTGTAACTTTTGAGATCCCACGAAACACATTGCTGAGTTGCATGATGTCACGCCACCAGAAGGATCCGATCGGACCAACTGCATGTGGTACCGTGCCCACGTAGTATGTGTCCCAGATCAAAGTCACCCATGGGACATCCTAACGGTTGTAAAATTTCTAAATATGTTTGACAAGGAGGGCCACATTTTGAGTTTTGATGTCAATCACTCCAAGACCACCTTTGCGTTTTGGCCTACATACCAGCTCTCAAGCAGCCAAAGAGTTATTTTTGACCCCTGTCTCCGTGTTTTTGGCCCACAAACAGTATCTACGCAGCTTGTCAATGTGATCGATCACTTTTGGGTGCAGTTTAAGTGTGCACATAGCATAGATCATCATGGAGGTGATGGTGGAGTTTACCAACGTGAGTTTGGCGCCGGCTGAGAGCAAGGACAAGGCCGTGGACAATTTCCTCTCAATCCCACACACCAACGGCATGAGCTCAAGCAGCGTTGGTTTTGTCGTTCCCATGGGAAGGCCCAGGTATGTAAATCGGAATGATCCGACAGTGCAACAAAAAATTTGGGCCATGACAGAAGCTTGTTGCGGGTCAAGATTGATGGGAATCAATGTTGACTTATGGAAGTTTATTTTCAGATCAACAGAATCAGCATAATCAACCAAGATGGATTTCATGCGAGTGGCTTGATCGGGGCAAGCTGGCATGACCAGGATCGTGTCATCGGCGTATTGAATCACCGGGTAGTCTCCCCTCCGATTGCATGGAAAAGGTAGTTCAATTAGGCCTTGGGCGTAAGCATCATTAATCGCCGCTTGTAGGAGATCGACAGCTATAACAAAGATGAGAGGTGACAATGGGTCTCCCTGCCTCACTCCACATTTACACAAAAATTTCCTGCCTGGGACTCCATTCAAGAGAACCGAAGAAACTCCAGAGGCAAATATTGATTTCATCCAGCCAAGCCATTTATCATCGAAGCCCATATGTTTCATGATCTACAACATCGGATCATGTTCTATTGTGTCAAAAGCCTTGGCAAAATCAAGTTTGAGGAGCACTATCTCTCGCGAAGATGCTTGGCACTGATGGATGTACTCAAATGACCATGCCAGACAATCCTGAATGGTTCTCCCTTTGAGGAAACCATATTGATTCCTATGGATGATTTTAAGAATGACTTTCTGCAGACGGTTGGCCAGGATTTTCGTGATGATTTTCAGGCAACAGTTGAGCAGAGTTATTGGTCTGAAGTCATTAGCTGTCACAGGAGAGGAGGTTTACGGTATGAGTGTGATATATCCCTCACTAATGCTGGTTATGTCAAGGTTGCCGTCATGAAAAGCATGACACATTTTGTAGATATCTTCCTTGATAATGTGCTAGCAATTTTTAAGGAAGCAGCCATTGAAACCATCAGGATTGGGGGCCCTGTCGCTAGGCATCTCTTTGATCACTGCGTCGATCTCATCGTTAGAAAAGGGGGCCGACAACATCTCCAATCCGTCCACCTTTTTGATGATACGGTTGAGATCAAAGCACATGTTTGTGGGTTTAGAAGTCCCCAAGAGTTCTTTATATGTGTTGAACAACACACCTTCTTTGCCAGCATGATCAGTAACCTCTACGTCACCTTCTCGTAGACTAGCAATGGAGTTGTGTCTAAATCTCTCCGTTGCGAGAGATTGAAATAGTTTAGTGTTCTCATCCGCAAATCTGAAATATCTGATAGTGCATCTTTTCCTCCAATATTCATTCTGGTACTTGAGGAGACAGTTAAGGTGTCCTTTCAGGATTCGCCTGAAATTTGCTTCTTGAACAAACAAAACCCTCTTGTCATCTAGAGCATCGAGATTGGCTAGTGCTTCGTTGCTGTTTTGGATCATAATTTTCAGATTGGAAACGCCTCTGCTCCAGCGTTTGAGATCATAACGGAGCGTCTTGATTTTCTTGCAGACAGCTGCTGCAGAGTTAGGTGCATGGCAAGGTTTACTCCAAGACCGGGCAACAACTTCAGAGAAACCAGTGTGATTGATCTAGAAGTTCTCAAACCGGAAGAGATTTGACTTTGGGATTTTGGACTCAATTGAGAGCACACACGGAATATGATCTGACACAGGTTTCCCCAAAGGCAGAACCATTGTGTTAGGAAAAGAGGTGGTCCAGTTTGAAGATGAAAAGAACCAGTCAAGCTGCTCTAGGAGCGGGTCGTCTTGCATGTTACTCCACGTGAAAACCCTACCCTTAACTGGGATTTCCATTAAGGACTGTGCTCGTATTAGCTCACTGAATAACAGCATATCAGTAGCATTGCCGCTCGGCCTGTTTCTGTTATCATTGGACCGTATGAAGTTAAAATCACCCAAAATTAACCAGTTTTCATCATCAGGTATATTAAGATCAAAGAGCCAGGAGGTAAAATCTGCCCGTCTCTGGCCCGTACATGGGCCGTAGACATTCACCAAGTTAAGATTCATTCGACTGTGTGGCCACGAAGGAAACACCCACCGCGAAAGATTCCACATGCCATGGTGTCCCCACAAAGACAGAGCTATTCCAGATAGTAATAATGCCTCCCGATGCCCCAATCGAAGGCGAAAAAACAAATTTATCAAATCGCTTGGGGCAGAGAGATTTAATAAACGCTAGATCAAAAGATTCCCGCTTAGTTTCTTGAATACATAGCACAGAACAACCGCTAGTATCGATAGCATTCCTAAGTGCCAAAAGTTTGCTTTCAGAGTTAATCCCTCTGATATTCCACGACAGAATGTTCCAGGATTTATTCATGAACATAAATAAAATCAGACAGCCTCATCAGAGGCTATCTGCTGGGCAGCCAGCAGCTTGTCTTCAGAAATGTCTTCAGGCGCAATACCACGCCGATCACCCACCTGCTGGAGCTCTTGAATGGATGTTGGGGGAGGGCACGTCACGGCTGGAGCTGCAGGCATGGAGACAACATTAACAGTCGGAACGACTCTGGCCTTCACTCTCGATCGAGTCTGCTTGACATCAGTGACATGGTTAACCTTGAAGCCATCATACTTGTTCGAACGAGTGCTCCTCCGGACTGCAGTGGTGTCAAGGGGAACCTTGGCAGCATGGGATGCAGCAACATTGAACGAAGAGGAGGACGCCATCAGTTGAAGAGCAGTGCCCGGTGCAGGGGGCAGGTCGGCCTGGATTGCATTGTCAAGTTGCACCATAGGAACTGAAGCAGCGATCTCCTGTGACTGAATCATAAGCTCATCCTCCACATGGGCAACAACAGTCAGAGCATCTGAATGTACAGGGGATAAATGCAGAGGCACAATGCATACTCCCATCTGGAACTGAGAACTGAAAATGTTGGACATATGATCATGTTCAGGCTTCAAGTTCTGCAGCCAAAGAGCGCAAGCTGCCTCCAAGTGTTTCTGAATAAGTTTGAAAGGATTGAGAGGAAACATAACATTCTCCGCTTGCTCATTGGCTATGGCCCGGGTGTAGATGCGTTTGAGCATAGAGCCCATCCACTAAAGCAGCTCATGATCCATAGCAATGGTGACACTGACAGACTCACCTCCAGCACGAACAAAAGCATTTCGGGCAGCAGGATTTCCAGTGATAAAACCGTCCGCCAGACTCTTAACAGCAGCAACTTCATCTTCAGAGGACCAAATGTCAGATAGGTTGTCATGCACATTGTGTTCAGGGTCCACTCCATCCATCTGAGAAGGGCCATCATACTGAAAAAAGGATCTAAAACTGAAGCCTGTGTATGGTGGGGGGATCACGGGCCAGGCCCTCCAACCATTTTCCTGAAGCTGTTCTTGAGCAGGGGCAGGTTCATTCCAGGCAGCCTCATTCTGAGCTTGTTGGGCAGCCATCTCATCCAGATGAGCCTGCTGCATGACAGTATAAAAAGGAAGCTCATATGGGTGTGGCGAAACATTAAGCAGAGGTGGTGGCTCCTCAGTGCCCACCAGACCTGGAATGGTGTTGCGACCATTTAGAACATACACCGGTACAGACCAAGAGCGACCCAAACCTGGCAGTAAACCTACTCTGGTGACAAGCAGACTGTGAGGGACCTCTGCCACATCCTTAATATGACACTTAACAAGAACCCTGGCCTTGTTTTGCCCAAGACGAGGCCAAACCAGAAGTTTACCAAAGTTAGATACTGCATTGTGCACATAGTGCTCAGTATGATAGTCCATAGGAAAGGCAAGTAACATAACCCAAACCTCATACTCAAACGCAGGCATACGCATGTTGGGGCCTTCATCATGCGGAACCAAGGTAAAGAAAGAATCATCTGTCAGAGCATGAGGACCTTCTCTAATCGCATCATCTCTGCTTTCCATATCAGAGAAAACTACGCACCCAATGCCCAGCGGATAAACAAAATCATCAAGTAGCTCATATTCAAGATCAACTGTGATGATGCGGTAGACCTCAGCAAGCCAAAACTCCTTTTGATGATCAGGAACTGGGGGATCAATGGTGATGATGGCATACCTATCATGGTTGCGCGGAGGTTCATCCACCACCATGACATGGCTGTTTTTTGCGGATGGAGGGGTGGCAGGGTTGGAAAACTCGAGGAGGACGTCTCCACGTCCGATTGGGGTTTTTGGCAGGTGGACTTGACTACACCTGCACAAGGGAGGTGTATCGTCGAGCAATGAGAAGGAGCCACGTCCGAAGGGTGCGGGATCTTTTGCTTCCGAATCCAAACAAGATGAGCTTTCGAATCCCGTTTTCCGCGGGCCGCACGGACCACCATAGGATTACCTACCATAGAAGATCTTGGTTCACTGTTGGGTAGGATTTCATTAGATTTGGAAGCATGGGGTATGGTCGGCGTCCAGCAAAACTTGGGTAGCTTATGACACATGGTGGGCTTACGGGCCCTGTGGCCAATATGCTGACAAAACTGGCATCTGTTAAGGCCAGGGCATTTCTCAGATCGGTAGCTCGAGGCCATACATACGAGGCAAGTTACCATGGGAGGCCGGCCCTGTGTGCATGGCACATGACGTGCAGAGTCATGTGTAACGATATCGACCCCTGGTGCAACACAAGAACAATTTCCGGTGGTATCCCCACAGCGCTGGCAAAAAATACCCGTGCATAATGATTCCAGATGACCAAAACGATCACATTGCGAACAATGCTGAAGCCGATTATATATATATATTCCTTTGTTAGCACTGAGCAAATATCAACCATTAACATAACACTATCATCGCAATAACCAGCCTGCCAGCCATCTAAAATATGATAAAGTTTATCATTTGGAATGGAATCCCATAAACCTTGCTTAAACCGATGGCCCTGAAAAGATGGTAACTGATCTAATGAATCAGACGGGATTGGCAGGTTAACGGCCCCAATACGAAAAAGATCATGATTATCCCGAGGAACCGGAAAAGACAACCTGCCAAAAGAGAGCTCCGGTGAACCACCGTCGCCGGAATGTCCCTCCGTCGGCGTGGTGGTCAGCCCTAATTTCTCAAAAACGGAGAGAGAAGCCGGATCAATGATCGCATCAGATTTAGACACTAACCATTTAGATTGATAGCTGGGCCAGGTGAAGAGGCTAAATCATTGATCTCAGTATCCGCATTCCAGCCAAATGGTTGACGATGAGACCGAGAGCCTCGATGGAGATGGAAATGATATATGAAATCCGGCCAAATGCGACCTCGGAGGCCATAAATAAAATGTCCCACATGATTAGATGCCACCGAGAACCGAAAACGCCGATCACCCAAACGAAGCACATTGAAACCATCACTGATTCCACCAATGCAAGATTGAAGAGCCAATCCCACAGATTCCACCGAGAGAGGAAAAGAGGCCGAGGAGAAAGAAACTTCAAGGAAGAACTCCTTGTAGTTGGGGTTGGGGACGAAGTGAACCGTAGATCCAAAGCGAGCACGCACCTGGCCCTCGACCTTAAGGCCGGGGGAGAAGTCCCAATGGAGGAGGCCGTCCATTGGGGTCGCCGGGAGGGGTAACTAGGGCAGGGGGCCGAAGTCGCCATGGGAGGGTGGGAGGGTGGAAGTCGCCATCTCTTTGAACCCTCTTCTCTCGAACTAGCTGTGGTGACTTTAGCACGATTGCCGCACCGTTACATGCTTTGAGTAAGAAGAATACACCCTTTGTTTGGGGAACCTTGCAATCTACCGCATTTGATGAGCTCAAATCTTTGCTTACACATGCCTCAATTATCGCATTAACTAATTTCAACAAAACTTTTGAGGTTCATTGTGATGCTAGCGGTGATGGAATTGGTGGAGTTTTGATGCAAGAAAAGCGACCCATTGCATACTTTAGTGAAAAACTTTCCGGAGCTCAACTTAATTATCCCATCCATGACAAAGAATTGTATGCTTTAGTGTGAGTATTGCATGTTTGGGAACATTATCTTCGCCCACATGAGTTTGTCATACATACCGATCATGAAACTCTAAAGTACCTTAAAGGTCAAACAAAGTTGAATGAACGGCATGCTAAATGGAGTGAATTTATTGAATCTTTTCCTTATGTGGTCAAATACATTAAGGGTAAAGAAAATGTTGTGGCGGAGCTCTTTCCCGCAAGTGCATGTTAGTTACTCAACTTGAGTTGAATATTATTAGCTTTGAGAATGTTAAAGATCTTTATGCCCATGATCCTTCATTTGCTCTTCCCTATGCCAAATGTCTTGCTCACACTTGTTGAGAGAATCATTATCTCAAGAATGGCTACCTCATGCGCGCTCAAACCTTGTATACCCGAGTCTTCTCTTTATTTGTTACTTTTGCAAGAGGCTCACGGAGGTGGACTTATGGAACATTTTGGACGCGACAAGACATTTGCAACACTGTCCAACAAGTAATTTTGGCCAAAGATGTTCCGCGACGTGGCACGCTTCAGCAACCGATGCTCTACATGCCGCAAAGCTAAGTCCAAAGCTCAATCTCACGGTTTACATATGCCACTTCCAATTCCATATCAACCATGGGAAGATATTAGCATGGATTTCGTGCTTAGTTTGCCTAGGACCCAAAATGGCAAGGATTCCGTATTTTTTGTTGTGGACCGATTCTCCAAAATGGCACATTTCATCCCATGCAACAGATAGATGATGCTTCACATGTTGTAAATCTTTTTTGTAGGGAAATCTTGAGGCTACATGGAGTTCCAAGGACCATTGTGTCGGACCGTGACGTAAAGTTCCTTAGCTACTTTTGGAAGACACTATGCGCCAAGCTTGGCAGCAAGCTTCTATTCTCGACGGCCTATCATCCACAAAACAATGGCCAAACCGAAGTCACCAATTGGACGTTATCTACTCTCCTATGCGTGTTGATCAAGAAGAACATCAAGGATTGGGAGGAGTGCTTACCCATCGCCGAGTACGCCTACAACCGAGCTCGACATTCTACCACCGGCAACTCCCCCTTCGAGATTGTCTACGGCTTCAAGCCATTGTCCCCATTGGACATTCTACCTCTTCCACTCAAAGAACGCGCAAACATGGAGGCGAGTGCAAGGGAAAGATTTCTCAAGAAGATGCATGAAGATTCAAGGTCCACGATCGAGCGCCAAGTACAACGCCTCGCCACCAAGCTCAACATCAACAAGACATCAATGGTGTCCCAACCGGGAGATCTTGTATGGCTTCATTTACGCAAGGACGGTTTCCCCAATGAACGCAAGTCCTAGCTACTACCACGAGCCGACGGGCCCTTCAAGGTGCTAGCACGCTACAATGACAACGCCTACAAGATCGACATCCCACGCAACAAGTACAGCGTAAGAGACATCTTCAACGTCAAGGACTTGGACAAATACCATGGTGATTGACGATGACATGTACCTAGGGTAGGGTCCTAGGCCTGACCTACATGCCCTACCCAAGAACACTACATTAAGAATCCAAGACCTGAAAGTTAGAAAGGAGGTGTCGACTGGAATGACCACAACATGCAAGTCACTCGATAGCAGATCCACTCGGTTACTCCTCCACCACTCGACCATCCTTATACACTCGGAGTGCCTGACTTCACTCGAAGGCAAAAGACATAGAGCCACTCCCGGATGGCAATGGTCAGGCGATCAGTTCGTCGCTATAAAGATCATTAAGTATAGGCGTTACCAGAAACGCTCGCACCTTTATTGTCCTATTGAACCCTTGCATAACGGAGGTTGATGAGGGGTCACCAGAATCTATATAAGCTGCCCCTCCGCTCCTGCACAAGGGTTCACACCCCATGTAACTCAACGCCGCATACAACAAAGCTCCCACAGCACCGAGACGTAGGGTCTTTACCTCTTCCGAGAGGGGCCTAAAATCGTAAATCCGAGTGTACAACTTTGCCGTAGCTAGGCTCTGCCCTCTCCTACGTACCCCTAACCTCTACTGCCAGATATGTTCCCTCAACAGTTGGCGCCCACCGTGGGACAGGCGTCTAAGCGACTTCCAGCGAAGTTGCGTTCTTCGAACTCCTTCATCATGGTTTCTGACGGTGGACTGTTCCTGGGTCACGAGATCCGTCTCGGTGCTATCAGTTTCGTCGTCGATGATTAGGCATGGCTTCAGGAAGCCCCCCTTGACGTCGAGGCACTCCCCATTCGCGGGGCCGCGCACTTCCGTGCCAGTTCCTGCGGCATCCTCCTCCGGTAGCCGTCGACTCAATATCAGTCGGCTCTGGTGGCGTTTTCCCTCCCCGCTGCTCGCCGTCGCAAGCGATCCGATCGCTCTCGGCTCGAGCGGTGGGTAAAACACGCGGTGGCTCATCAGTCATCCACCTTGCAGATCGCAGTAATCGAGCCCGATGAGTCCCTCTACGGCTTTCTCGACTCATCGTATGGTCACTCGGATACACTTTCGAGTGCGAAAGCAACGACCCGGCGGTGGAAGTCCTCGTGATTGGCTCCCAGCGTAGCCCACCAGGATTTCCCCATGGCGGAGGCGAAAGCGGTGGTCCGTCGCACGCCAACGATGAGTACTACCCATAGGCCCTCACAGCGAAACAAAGAGAAGAACTGCAGTGCAGGAACGAGCAGGTCCTTCAGACCCCCATCACTGGGGAGACTCCCGAAGCCCGGGCTTTGGAAGCCGCGCGCATTGCCACTCTGAATGAATGTGCGCGTCTAGAGGATCTCTAGAAATCACTCGAAGACCGCGCTCACGGACAACCCCCAAATCCCAATCGACGGAAGCGGCAACTATTCCCGAGTGGATCGCAAAATGAGTATCAGGTATTCCGCACTACGATTCAGAATGTTGCAGCTGGTGCGCGGATTGCAGATTCCATCCAGCCGTCCCGGTCCGAAGTAGGAGAAGGTCTTCGGCAGATCCGAGCGTTGCTTAGAGCGGCTGGGGAACAGAATTTGGCCGTTTCCCAGTCGCGCAACAGGATTCATAGCAGGTCAGTAAGGGCGGACACAGTTCAGTCAGCGCACAACCCACACTACAAAAAAAATACACTTCCGTGATGATACGTGTTTGTCACAGTAGGTCGCGTTTTTTGTCATGCATGTACATCCATGACAATTTTATGACAGAATCAAGATAGTCATACCTGTGCTGTCGTAGAAGTGTTCCATGACATTACCAAAATTATCATCATGGAAGTGTCCACTTCCATGATGATAAATCGCGCGTCACAGAAGTGCTTTCGTCAAGGGTGACCGACACATGGCATCCACCGTAACAGAACGCCGTTAAGCTATTGGGTCGGGTTTTGGATCCGATAACCCGTTAACAGCCCCGACCAATGGGAAATTTCCACGTGTAAAATTCTTATTGGCCGGACGAAACACGTGTCAACTCGTCAGTGGGTCAGATAGGCACCTATGATATGTCGACACGTGCCACGGCCCACCACTGGCACATTTAGCTTACAAAGCCGGCCCATTTGACTTGGTCAAAAGTTAACGGGCTGGCCCATGAAAAGCCTGTTAACGGTCTCTTCGCAAATAGCCCATTTTACGGCCCGTTAACTCACGGCCCGTTAGGCCCTAAAGGAAATCGGCCCAACAACGTCATGTGGGCCGTCGAATATAACACCAGCCCATTTCACTTTCGGCCCATGTATGGCCCACGACGTCTTTTGGCCCATATGAGGCCTTTGTATCTTTCGCCCCTTTACAGGCCCACGATGACTCTAGCCCATAATGAACAGTAATTTTCTTTATACCCGTTAACGGCCCGTGATTTACATGGGCCGTTTCCAGCCCGTGTTAGCTTTCGGCCTATTGACGGCCCATACGTTCTTGGGCTCCTTTTCAGCCCTCGATTACTTCCGGCCCGTTACTGGCCTGTTCCCCTAATGGGCCAAATTCGGCCCATGGCAAGAGTCGGCCCGTTACTGGCCTGTTCCCCTAATGGGCCAAATTCAGCCCATGGCAAGAGTCAGCCCGTTACTGGCCTGTTACCCTAATGGGCCAAATTCGGCCCATGGCAAGAGTCGGCCCGTTTCTGGCCTGTTAACCCGTTGCGCCGTTTCCAGCCCGTCCTATATTCTTGCCCATTAACGACCCATTATGCCTGTGACAGAATTAAGCCTTTGCTGTCCTACGGCCTGTTACCGTGCTGGGCCGATACCAATTACGCCCGATTACGGCCCATGTAGACCCATTTATCCGACGGCCCGAGGCCCACCGATTATAGGCCCATTTATCGACGGCCCGTAGGAGACCCATGGATCCTACGGCCCGTATATGGCCCATGGTAGTTGCGGCCACTAGCAAACCAGGGAAAAAGAAGACTAGGAAATAAATAAGGCCGAAAGTAACGCTAGGCTATTAAGGCGATTGCACAGATTACATCCACTCGGCATCAAAGATCGCCACCAGTGCAAATATAGGGAACACCCTACACTATACAAAAATGGCTTGCTGTTTTCTTCAGCCGGTGGCTGCACGTTAAGAATAAATTTTGTATCGCACCAAAACAAATTACAACTATATAACAAAAGGAAGGTTGGCATAAAACTTAACAGTCTAGCAGATAAATGCACCACCAGAAGTTCAGAAGCTCAGTTCATTTGACCTTACTGTTACGTTTTCATGTTGTATTGTCCGATGGAGCACCATAACCCTCGCCTTCATTTCCCCTAGGCTCCTGAACAACATAGCAAATGTCTGATAGTCTGGTTTCAAAACCATGCATATCTTGACGACATTGAGCAATGTTTCTCCTTATTTCACAAAGGGTCTCTGTTAGGGAATGGACTTGTGTCTGGAGCGCAGATACAACATTGCTTTGAGCTTGCATATCTTGATCATGAGGCAGTTTGGACGATATTGCCTTAACAACCAACCCAGTATTACGCAGGAACGTGCTTTTGGCACTGTTAGTGGACAGGTACTGACCCACTGCAGCAAGAGCTGACATTGCGGTTATAGTTGCCTCGCCACCTTTAGAAGGTGGCGGTTCCACCATTTTTTCCATAGCTCACTGAAAAGTTGAGGTTTTACATTAGTAGTACCAGAACAGAAGATATTAAGGAGGCAGCAAAACCAAACAAAATAGCTTTGGTCTATATACAGAACTTATTCTGGTGAACCCATGTAAAATATTAGTTGCATTTTATTGCAAAGTACATAATAAAACCAGGTTCCAAACATATGACCATGTACCATCGCTAATGTATTGTCTATTTTTTCACATTGTATTGAGGGCTAAGGATAAAGAGACGAAGTTTATAATACGATAAGCATAGTATGACATCATTCATATCACAAAACAACTGAGAACAGACAAACAGGCAATTGTAACATTGTGTGGGCAAGTCCAGCATGGAACTAGATTACGGGTCAAGATCAAAGGAATATCACTCCTCTCTTTTAAACCTTGTAAGGTGCAATGATACGCTAAGACAATTGTGTATAAAATTGAAAAGAGTAATAGACATTGGCTGCAAACCATGCAGTTCAAGGCACAAGTCAGAGTAAGTAGTAGTTAAAAGGCATGAGGATTAAGGACTTACAACAGCGGCTTTGACTGGTGTAGTCATGCCCTTCTTCTTGCTGGTGTGACAGTCCTTGAAGATTTCCGCAACATTTGGTTCAGGTACTTTTTGGTCCTTGCGGGCTTTCCTCTGCATTTCGAACAAGTCAATATAGATCTGATAATATGGTACAGCGAAAAGAGTGAAACAGCAGCTAATTACAAGAGCCTCGCAGTGTGCAATATAGCTACGAGATCCTGTCGTTTGTTGGAATTTCACTTTCGTACGGTTGGCCTTGTTCTTTGAACAGTTCACCTACAAGAAGATAGATTTGTGTGGCACATGCGTAAATAGGACTTCAACATGTGATCTGATCACATATATATAATGTACCTGATACTTCGGATCAAACCAGTGTTTAACAAGGCCCCTCCAGTCTTCATCCGATATATTTTCCACTGGAGATGTTTGGGAAAGTTCACTGTTAGCCTTGCCTTCAAAGTGAGTTTTCCTCAAGTTATACCGATACTGTCGCAGAGCAGACTTGAAAACATGGGTGCAAGCTTGTCTGGTTGCATCATCTTGGCTATCCAACTTGAACCTCATCTGTTGAAAATTATGGGAGTCTCATTATCAGCAACCTAGAAAGTATGGGACAGAGCAAGACGATATTACTAGTTTCCATACATAACCATACTTACAGATAAATGGTCGAGGAAGGTGTTGAACTGGGTTTCGTCTTTGTCATTCCTGTACTGAATCCATGTTGGGAGGATACGTACATGACACCTAACGGCAACCGCTGCCTCTGATACTAACTTGGCTGACTCTGTAGCATCACGTGGCCTTTTTAAACCTGCCTCAAAACGGATCTCCATTCTTCCTCCTCTAGATTTAGTTAACCTATCGAGCATTATCCCTGATGTTTGTTTCCTCTTGCGCCTAGGTGCTAGTCCAACAACGAACATAGGAAGTGTTAGTGTACATCAAACTGTGAGACTACATATAAAGAAGCATGCAACTGTAACTTGACTCCAGCAACTACCTTCTTGCTGTTGAAGCTCACAAGGTTCATCTGATATTGCCAACTCGTCTTGTGTCAAGAGTGCTTGGGAAGTAGTGTCAGGTGGCAAGGGAGCTTGGGAACGTGCTGCTAGCTCAGTTGACGTACGAGTAAGTCGTGCAGCTGGTAGTACTGTGGTAGGTGTTGCAAGAACTAGGGCTGTCTTTGCTTGTTTGGTGGCAGCTATTTGTTTCTGTTTGGCTTTTTTTGCAACTCATGTAGCATGGGATGCCGTGTTTGTAGAATTTTCCGCTGGACTTTGACCTTCTATCGCACCATCAGTACCAGCAGAATCTGCAGGATTCATCCGCTTCTCATTCCCTGCCATTCTGTGTTTCTTCCTCTTTCTCTGTGCCATGTTAAGTCAAGCCGACAAGAAAAACGAATAACAATTTAGTTCTTCAGAACAAATTGATGCGTGATGCAGACGAACTAAACTTTGATGTTAGACAACCACATGATAGGAGGATGTAATATGTATGAAAAACAGGATGGAAGAGATAACCAGAACTATGATGTGTAAACTAAGAAGAAGACATTTCACCAAATTAGAAGCAATGCAATGGAAGGTAGACACCATATGAAAGATGCTACAAATATCGCTCTGCCAAGTTAACAGTGTCTCATCATAAATGGCGTTTAAACAAATGTGAAGCAGTACAAGAAATAAATCATATGCAAGATGCAAACAACATCACACTACCATGTTAGGGGTCTCTCGTCATTAGTGCCATTGCATATTCACAACTTATGATGTGTAAACTAAGGAGAAGGCATTGTTGGAGATCGTAGCAGAATTTTAAAATTTCCTACGCATCACCAAGATCCATCTATGGAGTATACTAGCAACGAGGGGAAAGGAGTGCATCTACATACCCTTGTAGATCGCGAGCGGAAGCGTTCCAATGAACGGGGTTGATGGAGTCGTACTCGCCGTGATCCAAATCACCGATGACCGAGTGCCGAACGGACGGCACCTCCGCGTTCAACACACGTACGGAGCAGCGACGTCTCCTCCTTCTTGATCCAGCAAGGGGGAAGGAGAGGTTGATGGAGATCCAGCAACACGACGGCGTGGTGGTGGAAGTAGCGGGGATCTCGGCAGGGCTTCGCCAAGCTTCTGCGAGAGGGAGAGGTGTTGCAGGGGGAGAGGGAGGCGCCAGGGGCTGTGGTGCTACTGCCCTCCCTCCCCCCACTATATATAGGCCCCCCTGGGGGGGGCGCCGGCCCTGGATCCCATCTACAAGGGGGGGCGGCGGCCAGGGGGGAAACTTGCCCCCCAAGTCAGGTGGGGCGCTCCCCACCCCTAGGGTTTCCAACCCTAGGCGCAGGGGGAGGCCCATGGGGGGCGCCCAGCCCACTAGGGGCTGGTTCCCTTCCCACTTCAGCCCATGGGGCCCTCCGGGATAGGTGGCCCCACCCGGTGGACCCCCGGGACCCTTCCGGTGGTCCCGGTACAATACCGGTGACCCCCGAAACTTTCCCGGTGGCCGAAACTTGACTTCCTATATATAATTCTTCACCTCCGGACCATTCCGGAACTCCTCATGATGTCCGGGATCTCATCCGGGACTCCGAACAACTTTCGGGTTTCCGCATACTAATATCTCTACAACCCCAGCATCACCGAACCTTAAGTGTGTAGACCCTACGGGTTCGGGAGACATGCAGACATGACCGAGACGCCTCTCCGGTCAATAACCAACAGCGGGATCTGGATACCCATGTTGGCTCCCACATGTTCCACGATGATCTCATCGGATGAACCACGAAGTCGAGGATTCAATCAATCCCGTATACAATTCCCTTTGTCAGTCGGTACGTTACTTGCCCGAGATTCGATCGTCGGTATCCCAATACCTTGTTCAATCTCGTTACCGGCAAGTCACTTTACTCGTACCGTAATGCATGATCCCGTGGCTAACTCCTTAGTCACATTGAGCTCATTATGATGATGCATTACTGAGTGGGCCTAGAGATACCTCTCCGTCATACGGAGTGACAAATCCCAGTCTCGATCCGTGCCAACCCAACAGACACTTTCGGAGATACCCTTAGTGCACCTTTATAGTCACCCAGTTACGTTGTGACGTTTGGTACACCCAAAGCACTCCTACGGTATCCGGGAGTTGCACGATCTCATGGTCTAAGGAAATGATACTTGACATTGGAAAAGCTTTAGCAAACGAAATACACGATCTTTTGTGCTATGCTTAGGATTGGGTCTTGTCCATCACATCATTATCCTAATGATGTGTTCCCGTTATCAACGACATCCAATGTCCATGGTTAGGAAACCGTAACCATCTATTGATCAACGAGCTAGTCAACTAGAGGCTTACTAGGGACATGGTGTTGTCTATGTATCCACACATGTATCTGAGTTTCCTATCAATACAATTCTAGCATGGATAATAAACGATTATCATGAACAAGGAAATATAATAATAACCAATTTATTATTGCCTCTAGGGCGTATTTCCAACAGTCTCCCACTTGCACTAGAGTCAATAATCTAGTTCACATCACCATGTGATTAACACTCTTAGGTCACATCACCATGTGACCAACATCCAAAGAGTTTACTAGAGTCAACAATCTAGTTCACATCGTTATGTGATTACCACTCAATGAGTTCTGGTTTGATCATGTTATGCTTGTGAGAGAGGTTATTAGTCAACGGGTTTGAACCTTTCAGATCCATGTGTGCTTTACGAATATCTATGTCATCTTGTGGATGCTACCACGCGCTACTTGGAGCCATTTCAAATAACTGCTCTACTATACGAATCCGGTTTACTACTCAGAGTCATCCAGATTAGTGTCAAAGTTCGCATTGACGTAACCCTTTATGATGAACTCCTTTTCACCTCCATAATCGAGAAAATTCCTTAGTCCACTAGATACCAAGGATAAGTTCGACCGCTGTCATGTGATCCATTCCCGGATCACTATTGTACCCCTTGACCAACTCATGGCAAGGCACACTTCATGTGCGGTACACAACATAGCATACTATAGAGCCTACGTCTAAAGCATAGGGTATGACCTTCGTCCTTTCTCTCTCTTCTGTTGTGGTCAGGTCTTGAGTCTTACTCAATACTCACACCTTGTAACACAGCCAAGAACTCATTCTTTGCTGATCTATTTTGAACTCTTTCAAAATCATGTCAAGGTGTGCGTTCTTCGAAAGTATCATCAGGCGTCTTGATCTATCTCTATAGATCTTGATGCCCAATATGTAAGCAGCTTTATCCAGGTCTTCCTTTGAAAAACTCCTTTCAAACAACCCTTTATGCTTTCCAGAAATTCTACATCATTTCGGATCAACAATATGTCATTCACATATACTTATCAGAAATGTTGTAGCACTCCCACTCACTTTATTGTAAATACAAGTTTCTAACAAACTTTGTATAAACCCAAAAACTTTGATCACTCCATCAAAGCGTATATTCTGACTCCGAGATGCTTGCTCTAGTCCATGGAAGGATCGCTGGAGCTAGCATACCTTTTAGCATCCTTAGGATCGACAAAACCTTTCTGATTGTATCACATACAACCTTTCCTTACGAGAACTGGTAAGGAAACTTGTTTTGACATCCATCTGCCAGATTTCATAAATGCAGCTAATGCTCACATGATTCTGACGGACTTAAGCATCGCTATGGATGAGAGAATCTCATCGTAGTCAACTCCTTGAACTTGTGAAAATTCTCTTTGCCACAAGTCGAGCTTCATAGACGGTAACATTACCGTCCACGTCCGTCTTCTTCTTAAAGATCCATTTATCTCAATGGCTTGCCGATCATCGGGCAAGTTCACCAAAGTCCATGCTTTGTTCTGATACATGGATCCTATCTCGGATTTCATGGCTTCTAACCATTTGTCGGAATATGGGCCCACCATCGCTTCTCCCTAGCTCGTAGGTTCATTGTTGTCTAGCAACATGACTTCCAAGATAGGATCACGTACCACTCTAAAGTAGTACGCATCCTCGTCGTCCTACAAGGTTTGGTACTGACTTGATCCGAAGTTTCATGATCACTATCATAAGCTTCCACTTCAATTGGTGTAGGTGCCACAGGAACAACTTCCTGTGCCCTGCTACACACTAGTTGAAGTGACGGTTCAATAACCTTATCAAGTCTCCACCATCCTCCCACTCAATTCTTTCGAGAGAAACTTTTCCTCGAGAAAGGACTCGTTTCTATAAGCAATTACTTTTGCTTCCAGATCTGAAATAGGAGGTATACCCAACTGTTTTGGGTATTCTATGAAGATGCATTTATCCGCTTTGGGTTCGAGCTTATTAGCCTGAAACTTTTTCACATAAGCATCGCAGCCCCAAACTTTTAAGAAACGACAACTTAGGTTTCTCTAAACGGTGTCGTCTCAACGGAATTGCGTGGTTCCCCTTTTAAAGTGAATGCGGTTGTCTCTAATGCCTAACCCATAAACGATAGTGGTAATTCGATAAGAGACATCATGGTATGCACCATATCCAATAGGGTGCAGTTATGATGTTCGGACACACCATCACACTGTGGTGTTCCAGGCAGTATTAATTGTGAAACACTTTCCACAATGTCTTAATTGTGTGCCAAACTCGCAACTCAGATATCTCTATGATCATATCATAGATATTTTATCCTCTTGTCACGACGATCTTCAACTTCACTCTGAAATTACTTGAACATTTCAATAATTCAGACTTGTGTTTCATCAAGCAAATATTCTCAACATCTACTCAAATCATCTGTGAAGTAAGAACATATCGATATCCACTGCGTGCCCCAGCACTCATTGGACTGCACACATCAAAATGTATTACTTCCAACAAGTTGCTTTCTTGTTCCATCTTACTGAAAACGAGGCCTTTCAGTCATCTTACCCATGTGGTATGATTTGCATGTCTCAAGTGATTCAAAATCAAGTGAGTCCAAACGATCCATCTGCATCGAGTTTCTTCATGCATATATACCAATAGACATGGTTCGCATGTCTCAATCTTTTCAAAAACGAGTGAGTCCAAAGATCCATCTACATGGAGTTTCTTCATGCGTTTTATACCAATATGACTCATGTGGCAATGCCACAAGTATGTGGTACTATCATTACTATCTTATATCTTTTGGCATGAACATGTGTATCACTACGATCGAGATTCATTTTAGGTGCAAGACCATTGAAGGTATTATTCAAATAAACAGAGTAACCATTATTCTCCTTAAGTGAATAACCGTATTGCGATAAACATAATCCAATCATGTTTATGCAAATGCCAAACGCCAAACGCCAAATAACAATTATTTAGGTTTAACACCAATCTCGATGGTAGAGGGAGCATGCGATGCTTGATCACATCAACCTTGGAAACACTTCCAACACATATCGTCATCTCACCTTTAGCTAGTCTCCGTTTATTCCGCAGTTTTTATTTTGAGTTACTAACACTTAGCAACCGAACCGGTATCTAATACCCTGGTGCTGCTAGGAGTACTAGTAAAGTACACATTCATTTAATGTATATCCAATATACTTCTGTCGACCTTGCCTGCCTTCTCATCTACCAAGTATCTAGGGTAGTTCTGCTTCAGTGACCGTTCCCCTCATTACAGGAGCACTTAGTCTCGGGTTTGGGTTTAACCTTGGGATTCTTCGCTAGAGCAACAAATGATTTGCTGTTTCATGAAGTATCCCTTCTTGCCCTTGCCCTTCTAGAAACTAGTGGTTTCACTAACCATCAACAATTGATGCTCCTTCTTGATTTCTACTTTCGCAGTGTCAAACATCGCGAGTTGCTCAAGGATCATCATCTATCCCTAATATGTTATAGTTCATCACGAAGCTCTAATAGCTTGGTGGCAGTGACTATGGAGAACCATCACTATCTCATCTGGAAGATTAACTCCCACTCGATTCAAGCGATTGCAGTACTCAGACAATCTGAGCACCTGCTCAACGATTGAGCTTTTCTCCCTTAGTTTGTAGGCTTAAGAAACTTGCCAGAGGTCTCATACCTCTTGACGTGGGCACTAGTCTGAAATCCCAATTTCAGTCTTCGGAACATCTCATATGTTCTGCGATGTTTCAAAACCGTCTTTGGTGCCACAATTCTAAACCGTTAGCATTACGCACTGAACTATCACGTAGTCATCAAAAAAGTGTATGTCAGATGTTCCGCAACATCTATAGACGATGCTGAGGTTCAGCATACCGAGCGGTGCATTAAGGACATAAGCCTTCTGTGCAGCAATGAGGACAATCCTCAGTTTACGGACCCAGTCCGCATAATTGCTACTATCAACTTTCAACTAAATTTTCTCTAGGAACATATCTCATAACAGTAGAGCTAAAGCGTAAGCTATGACATAATTTGCAAAGACCTTCTGACTATGTTCATGATAATGAAGTTCATCTGATTAATGAACTCCCACTCAGATAGACATCCCTCTAGTCATCTAAGTGATACATGATCCGAGTCAAACTAGGCCGTGTCTGATCATCACGTGAGACGGACTAGTCATCATCGGTGAACATCTCCATGTTGATCGTATCTGCTATATGACTCATGTTCGACCTTTCGGTCTCTTGTGTTCCGAGGCCATGTCTGTACATGCTAGGCTCGTCAAGTCAACCTAAGTGTTTCGCATGTGTTCCGAGGCCATGTCTGTACATGCTAGGCTCGTCAACACCCGTTGTATTCGAACGTTAGAATCTATCACACCCGATCATCACGTGGTGCTTCGAAACAACGAACCTTCGCAATGGTGCACAGCTAGGGGGAACACGTCTCTTGAAATTTTAGTGAGGGATCATCTTACTTACTACCGTCGTTCTAAGCAAATAAGATGGAAAACATGATAAACATCACATGCAATCAAATAGTGACATGATATGGCCAATATCATTTTGCTCCTTTGATCTCCATCTTCGGGGCACCATGATCATCTTTGTCACCGGCATGACACCATGATCTCCATCATCATGATCTCCATCATTGTGTCTTCATGAAGTTGTCACGCCAACGATTACTTCTACTTCTATGGCTAACGCGCTTAGCAATAAAGTAAAGTAATTTACATGGCGTTATTCAATGACACGCAGGTCATACAAAAAAAAGACAACTCCTATGGTTCCTACCGGTTGTCATACTCGTCGACATGCAAGTCGTGATTCCTATTACAAGAACATGATCAATCTCATACATCACATATATCATTCATCACATCCTTTTGGCCATATCACATCACATAGCATACCCTGCAAAAACAAGTTAGACGTCCTCTAATTGTTGTTGCATGTTTTACGTGGCTGCTATGGGTTTCTAGCAAGAACGTTTCTTACCTACGCAAAAGCCACAACGTGATATGCCAATTTCTATTTACCCTTCATAAGGACCCTTTTCATCGAATCCGATCCGACTCAAGTGGGAGAGACAGACACCCGCTAGCCACCTTATGCAACTAGTGCATGTCAGTCGGTGGAACCTGTCTCACGTGAGTGTACGTGTAAGGTCGGTCCGGGCCGCTTCATCCCACAATACCGCCGAAACAAGATAAGACTAGTAGCGGCAAGAAGAATTGGCAACATCTACGCCCACAACTGCTTTGTGTACTACTCGTGCATAGTAACTACGCATAGGCCTGGCTCATGATGCCACTGTTGGAGATCGTAGCAGAATTTTAAAATTTCCTACGCATCACCAAGATCCATCTATGGAGTATACTAGCAACGAGGGGAAAGGAGTGCATCTACATACCCTTGTAGATCGCGAGCGGAAGCGTTCCAATGGACGGGGTTGATGGAGTCGTACTCGCCGTGATCCAAATCACCGATGACCGAGTGCCGAGCGGACGGCACCTCCGCGTTCAACACACGTACGGAGCAGCGACGTCTCCTCCTTCTTGATCCAGCAAGGGGGAAGGAGAGGTTGATGGAGATCCAGCAGCACGACGGCGTAGTGGTGGAAGTAGCGGGGATCTCGGCAGGGCTTCGCCAAGCTTCTGCGAGAGGGAGAGGTGTTGCAGGGGGAGAGGGAGGCGCCAGGGGCTGTGGTGCTGCTGCCCTCCCTCCCCCCACTATATATAGGCCCCCCTGGGGGGGGGCGCCGGCCCTGGATCCCATCTACAAGGGGGGGGCGGCGGCCAGGGGGGAAACTTCCCCCGAAGTCAGGTGGGGCGCTCCCCACCCCTAGGGTTTCCAACCCTAGGCGCAGGAGGAGGCCCATGGGGGGCGCCCCAGCCCACTAGGGGATGGTTCCCTTCCCACTTCAGCCCATGGGGCCCTCCGGGATAGGTGGCCCCACCCGGTGGACCCCCGGGACCCTTCCGGTGGTCCCGGTACAATACCGGTGACCCCCGAAACTTTCCCGGTGGCCGAAACTTGACTTCCTATATATAATTCTTCACCTCCGGACCATTCCGGAACTCCTCGTGACGTCCGGGATCTCATCCGGGACTCCGAACAACTTTCGGGTTTCCGCATACTAATATCTCTACAACCCTAGTGTCACCGAACCTTAAGTGTGTAGACCCTACGGGTTCGGGAGACATGCAGACATGACCGAGACGCCTCTCCGGTCAATAACCAACAGCGGGATCTGGATACCCATGTTGGCTCCCACATGTTCCACGATGATCTCATCGGATGAACCACGAAGTCAAGGATTCAATCAATCCCGTATACAATTCCCTTTGTCAGTCGGTACGTTACTTGCCCGAGATTCGATCGTCGGTATCCCAATACCTTGTTCAATCTCGTTACCGGCAAGTCACTTTACTCGTACCGTAATGCATGATCCCGTGGCTAACTCCTTAGTCACATTGAGCTCATTATGATGATGCATTACTGAGTGGGCCCAGAGATACCTCTCCGTCATACGGAGTGACAAATCCCAGTCTCGATCCGTGCCAACCCAACAGACACTTTCGGAGATACCCGTAGTGTACCTTTATAGTCACCCAGTTACGTTGTGACGTTTGGTACACCCAAAGCACTCCTACGGTATCCGGGAGTTGCACGATCTCATGGTCTAAGGAAATGATACTTGACATTGGAAAAGCTTTAGCAAACGAACTACACGATCTTTTGTGCTATGCTTAGGATTGGGTCTTGTCCATCACATCATTCTCCTAATGATGTGATCCCGTTATCAACGACATCCAATGTCCATGGTTAGGAAACCGTAACCATCTATTGATCAACGAGCTAGTCAACTAGAGGCTTACTAGGGACATGGTGTTGTCTATGTATCCACACATGTATCTGAGTTTCCTATCAATAAAATTCTAGCATGGATAATAAACGATTATCATGAACAAGGAAATATAATAATAACCAATTTATTATTGCCTCTAGGGCATATTTCCAACAGGCATTTCAACAAGTTAGAAGCAATGAAATCTAGACACCATATGAAAGATGCAACGAATATCACTCTACCAAGTTAAAACTGTCTCGTCATAAGTGCCATTTCAACAAATTAGTAGTACAAGCTAGAAAAGAATGTGAGATGTAACCTATATCACACTCCGAAGTCAAACGTGTCTTATGATAAATGATTGTTGCAGGTTACACAACAGTACTAATTTGATGTAAGAACATGGTGTGATAGACAGATATTGTATGTTCTAGAAACAGGAACACGTGTCTTATTCAAGTATAATGTGTAAAGTAAGCAGATGGAATTCAACAAAATTAGAAGCAATACAAGCTAGACATCACACATAACATGCAACCACATATAACAGTGCCAAGTTAGAGGGAGCACCGGTGATGCTGCACTAGGGGAGACGTGCTCATCATAAACACAACTTTGTTGAGTGTCTATGCATGTGTTGTCTTGGAAATCATCTTGGGGGTGTGGAGGAGTAGAAACTGTAGAGGCCCTCCGTTCGGAAGGAGCACCTTTATCCGCTGCCTTGCTAACTTCCTTCCGCTTTATTGATTTTGAATTGTCAAGTAAAACCGACAAGAAAAAGCAATAAAATTCTCTCTTCAGAACTCATTCATGCATGATACTGACAATCACTACTTTGATGTAAGGCAAACACATGATACCAGGATGGAATATGTACGAAAAACAGGACGGCATGGCATGTTCACAACTGTTTGTGTAAACTAAGCAGAAACCATTCCAACAAATAAGAAGCAATGCAAGCTAGACACCACATGAAAGATGCAACCAATATGACTCTGCCAAGTTAAAAGCGTCCCATCATAAATGGAATTTCAACAATTTAGAAGCAGCGCATGCTATAAATCATATGAAAGATGCAACTAATATCGCACTGCATATACTAAAGGTGTCTCGTCATGTTGATTGATGCGGGATACAAAAAAAACAATAGTTTTATGTAAGGACATGCTTAATAGACAGATGTACTATGTACTAAATACAGGAAGGCATGTCACATTAACAGGTATAATGTATAAGCTAAGCAGACTAGCACATGCAGTTTAACCAGATTGGAAGAATTACAATCTAGACACCATATGCAACATGCAACCACATATCACGCTGCCAACTTAGAGCAAGCACATGCGATGCTAGTGTAGGGGAAATGCTGTAATCAACTACAGAGCTACGTTCACTATCTTCATCTAGCATTTCTATTTCTTGAGAATCATGACGGGAGGCTGACGCTGCATTCTTTAAATGAGGAGTAGTCCCCTTGCCTGCCTGCCTCATCATAAGTGATTGATGAGGGATACACAAGAACATTAGTTTGATGTAAGAACGTGGTTAATACACAGATGTACTAGTATGTACCAAAAAATAGAAAGGTATGTCATATTCAAAGGTATAATGTGTAAGCTAAGCAGATGCAATTTAACCAAATTGGAAGCAATACAAGCTAGACATCCGGCTGGAGTGGTGAGCATGATCATCTAGGACCTGAGAGCCTGGTGGGAGGCGGGCTGCTTCGCCACCATCGCAGCTTTTTAGTTGGCTTCCAGGTGATGCCTATCTTTGCTGGGCTTGTCACTGGCTCGGCCAGTGCCCTGACTAGCTATTTGTCTTCTGGTGCTCACGGGATGGTGGTTCATGTAAAAAAATATCTTTCCTTATGTTACTGACTTCGGCCTTTCGAATACAAGCTAGACACCATATGGAACATGCAACCACATATGACACCGCAAAGTTAAAGCAAGCACCTGGGATGGTGGTTCATTGCGAGCGAGGTCATCAACTCCAGAGCTACGTTTACCGTCTCCATCTGCTGACACTGCACCCTTTATAGCGCTGTAACGTGTCTTGCCTACCCGCATACGAAGCTAGAGCGACTTCTCTCTTTTATTTTTGGCTTCTCTCATGGCAGCAGAGTCTGAAATACCCTTGCATAAAAACACAATAGTGAGAATAAGGGCGAAGTGTGTGCAGAACTAGTGCACCGTAAAAGTAGCAGATAGCAGGTGGCTGAAAAATAAATGACAGGAGACATATGATAGCTCTACAACATTGCATGGCAAACAAAATTAGATTCTACTCCGTATGATTTTGTAATATATGAGCACAGGAAATGCAGGTACTCCTCCAGCACACCACCACATGTGGTCATATCTAAGATAACAGTCGACGGAAAATAAATAGGTCAGTCGATTTTTTTAATGAACCGTCCGATCTATAAGGAACGGGCAGATGGCCTTCGTCTACCTCCCGCCAGTCACTGTTGACGATCTTTCTCGAACCGCCAGCGACCACCGGCCCAGACCCCTGCCTCCGCCGCCCCGCCCTCCCATCGACCTCACACCACCGCCGTGCTTGGCACCGCCCCCAGGCCATCCCTTTAATCCCGGCCGACCTCCAGATCGGGCGCCAGTAGCTCTAGGCCGCACACGCCCCTAAGATAAACACCAAGGCGCTGCTTCCCCGGCGTAATAGGTGTACTAGCGCCTGTTACGCCGGGGAATGCTTCCGTTAATTGGGAATCAACTAGCCAGAAATTGAAATTCAGGGGGGCAACGGACCTCTAGCTAAGGTGAAATAGTATATGAGGAGAAACCTTGTGCATCGCGAGTTACTAGGAACATCTAGTATCAAGAAGAAGCGTTCAACTAGTGTCTTCTGTGGGATGAATACCGTGCAAGCAGATGAAGGAAATATGCCCTAGAGGCAATAATAAAGTTATTATTTATTTCCTTATTTCATGATAAATGTTTATTATTCATGCTAGAATTGTATTAACCGGAAACATAATACTTGTGTGAATACATAGACAAACAGAGTGTCACTAGTATGCCTCTACTTGACTAGCTCGTTGATCAAAGATGGTTATGTTTCCTAGCCATAGACATGAGTTGTCATTTGATTAACGGGATCAAATTATTAGGAGAATGATGTGATTGACTTGACCCATTCCGTTAGCTTAGCACTTGATCGTTTAGTATGTTGCTATTGCTTTCTTCATGACTTATACATGTTCCTATGACTATGAGATTATGCAACTCCCGTTTACCGGAGGAACACTTTGTGTGCTACCAAACGTCACAATGTAACTGGGTGATTATAAAGGTGCTCTACAGGTGTCTCCGAAGGTACTTGTTGGGTTGGCATATTTCGAGATTAGGATTTGTCACTCCGATTGTCGGAGAGGTATCTCTAGGCCCTCTCGGTAATGCACATCACTTAAGCCTTGCAAGCATTGCAACTAAAGAGTTTGTTGCAAGATGATGTATTACGGAACGAGTAAAGAGACTTGCCGGTAACGAGATTGAACTAGGTATTGAGATACCGACGATCGAATCTCGGGCAAGTAACATACCGATGACAAAGGAAACAACGTATGTTGTTATGCGGTCTGACCGATAAAGATCTTCGTAGAATATGTGGGAGCCAATATGAGCATCCAGGTTCCGCTATTGGTTATTGACCGGAGACATGTCTCGGTCATGTCTACATAGTTCTCGAACCCGTAGGGTCCGCATGCTTAACGTTACGACGACAGTTATATTATGAGTTTATATATTTTGATGTACCGAAGGTTGTTCGGAGTCCCGGATGTGATCACGGACATGACGAGGAGTCTCGAAATGGTCGAGACATAAAGATTGATATATTGGACGACTATATTCGGACACCAGAAATGTTCCGGGTGATTTCGGAGAAAACCGGAGTGCCGGAGGGTTACCGGAACCCCCCCGGGAGAAGTAATGGGCCTTATGGGCCTTAGTGGAGAGAGAGGGGCAGCCAGGAGGGGCCGCGCGCCCCCTCCCCCTCTGGTCCGAATTGGACTAGGAGAGGGGGGGCGGCGCCCCCCTTTCCTTCTCCCTCTCCCCCTTCCTTTGCCCCCTCCTAGTAGGAGTAGGAAAGAAGGGAGTCCTACTCCTACTAGGAGGAGGACTCCTCCTCCTGGCGCGCCAACAAGGGCCGGCCGGCCTCCCCCTTGCTCCTTTATATACGGGGGCAGGGGGCACCCCACAGACACAACAATTGATCTATTGATCTCTTACCCGTGTGCGGTGCCCCCCTCCACCATATTACACCTCGATAATATCGTAGCGGTGCTTAGGCGAAGCCCTGCGTCGGTAGAACATCATCATCGTCACCACGCCGTCGTGCTGACGAAACTCTCCCTCAACACTCGGCTGGATCGGAGTTCGAGGGACGTCATCGAGCTGAACGTGTGCTGAACTTGGAGGTGCCGTGCGTTCGGTACTTGATCGGTCGGATCGTGAAGACGTACGACTACATCAACCGCGTTGTGTTAACGCTTCCGCTTTCGGTCTACGAGGGTACGTGGACTACACTCTCCCCTCTCGTTGCTATGCATCACCATGATCTTGCGTGTGCGTAGGATTTTTTTTGAAATTACTACGTTCCCCAACAGTGGCATCCGAGCCTGGTTTTATGCGTTGATGTTATGCACGAGTAGAACACAAGTGAGTTGTGGGCGATATAAGTCATACTGCTTACCAGCATGTCATACTTTGGTTCGGCGGTATTGTGAGATGAAGCGGCCCGGACCGACATTACGCGTACGCTTACGCGAGACTGGTTTCACCGTTGCGAGCACTCGTTGCTTAAAGGTGACCGGCGGGTGTCTGTCTCTCTCACTTTAGTTGAACCGAGTGTGGCTACGCCCGGTCCTTGCGAAGGTTAAAACAACACCAACTTGACAAACTATCATTGTGGTTTTGATGCGTAGGTAAGAACGGTTCTTGCTAAGCCCATAGCAGCCACGTAAAACTTTCAACAACAAAGTAGAGGACGTCTAACTTGTTTTTGCAGGGCATGTTGTGATGTGATATGGTCAAGACATGATACTGAATTTTATTGTAAGAGATGATCATGTTTTGTAACCGAGTTATCGGCAACTGGCAGGAGCCATATGGTTGTCACTTTATTGTATGCAATGCAATCGCCATGTAATTGTTTTACTTTATCACTAAGCGGTAGCGATAGTCGTAGAAGCAATAGTTGGTGAGACAACAACGATTCTTCGATGGAGATCAAGGTGTCATGCCGATGACGATGGTGATCATGACGGTGCTTCGGAGATGGAGATCACAAGCACAAGATGATGATGGCCATATCATATCAGTTATATTGATTGCATGTGATGTTTATCTTTTATGCATCTTATCTTGCTTTGATTGACGGTAGCATTATAAGATGATCCTTCACTAAATTATCAAAGTATAAGTGTTCTCCCTGAGTTTGCACCGTTGCGAAAGTTCTTCGTGCTGAGACACCACGTGATGATCGGGTGTGATAGGCTCTACGTTCATATACAACGGGTGCAAAACAGTTGCACACGCGGAATACTCAGGTTAAACTTGACGAGCCTAGCATATAACAGATATGGCCTCGGAACACGGAGACCGAAAGGTCGACCGTGAATCATATAGTAGATATGATCAACATAGTGATGTTCACCATTGAAACTACTCCATCTCACGTGATGATCAGACATGGTTTAGTTGATATGGATCACGTGATCACTTAGAGGATTAGAGGGATGTCTATCTAAGTGGGAGTTCTTAAGTAATATGATTAATTGAACTTGAATTTATCATGAACTTAGTACCTGATAGTATCTTGCTTGTCTATGTTAATTGTAGATAGATGGCCCGTGCTGTTGTTTCGTTAAATTTTAATGCGTTCCTTGAGAAAGCAAAGTTGAAAGATGATGGTAGCAATTACACGGACTGGGTCCGTAACTTGAGGATTATCCTCATTGCTGCACAGAAAAATTACGTCCTGGAAGCACCGCTAGGTGTACCACCTGCGCCAGCAACTGCAGACATTGTAAATGCCTGGCAGTCACGTGTTGATGACTACTCGATAGTTCAGTGTGCCATGCTTTACGGCTTAGAACCGGGTCTTCAACGACGTTTTGAACGTCATGGAGCATATGAGATGTTCCAGGAGTTGAAGTTAATATTTCAAGCAAATGCCCGGATTGAGAGATATGAAGTCTCTAATAAGTTCTACAGCTGCAAGATGGAAAAGAATAGTTCTGTCAGTGAGCATATACTCAAAATGTCTGGGTATAACAATCACTTGATTCAACTGGGAGTTAGTCTTCCGGATGATAGCGTCATTGACAGAATTCTTCAATCACTGCCACCAAGCTACAAGAGCTTCGTGATGAACTATAATATGCAAGGGATGAATAAGACGATTCCCGAGCTCTTTGCAATGCTAAAGGCTGCAGAGGTAGAAATCAAAAAGGAGCATCAAGTGTTGATGGTCAATAAGACCACTAGTTTCAAGAAAAAGGGTAAAGGGAAGAAGAAGGGGAACTTCAAGAAGAACAGCAAACAAGTTGCTGCTCAGGAGAAGAAACCCAAGTCTGGACCTAAGCCTGAGACTGAGTGCTTCTACTGCAAGCAGACTGGTCACTGGAAGCGGAACTGCCCCAAGTATTTGGCGGATAAGAAGGATGGCAAGGTGAACAAAGGTATATGTGATATACATGATATTGATGTGTACCTTACTAATTCTCGCAGTAGCACCTGGGTATTTGATACTGGTTCTGTTGCTAATATTTGCAACTCGAAACAGGGGCTACGGATTAAGCGAAGATTGGCTAAGGACGAGGTGACGATGCGCGTGGGAAATGGTTCCAAAGTCGATGTGATCGCGGTCGGCACGCTACCTCTACATCTACCTTCGAGATTAGTTTTAGACCTAAATAATTGTTATTTGGTGCCAGCGTTAAGCATGAACATTATATCCGGATCTTGTTTGATGCGAGACGGTTATTCATTTAAATCAGAGAATAATGGTTGTTCTATTTATATGAGTAATATCTTTTATGGTCATGCACCCTTGAAGAGTGGTCTATTTTTGTTGAATCTCGATAGTAGTGATACACATATTCATAATATTGAAGCCAAAAGATGCAGAGTTGATAATGATAGTGCAACTTATTTGTGGCACTGCCGTTTAGGTCATATCGGTGTAAAGCGCATGAAGAAACTCCATACTGATGGACTTTTGGAACCACTTGATTATGAATCACTTGGTACTTGCGAACCGTGCCTCATGGGCAAGATGACTAAAACACCGTTCTCCGGAACTATGGAGAGAGCAACCGATTTGTTGGAAATCATACATACAGATGTATGTGGTCCGATGAATATTGAGGCTCGTGGCGGATATCGTTATTTTCTCACCTTCACAGATGATTTGAGCAGATATGGGTATATCTACTTAATGAAACATAAGTCTGAAACATTTGAAAAGTTCAAAGAATTTCAGAGTGAAGTTGAAAATCATCGTAACAAGAAAATAAAATTTCTACGATCTGATCATGGAGGAGAATATTTGAGTTATGAGTTTGGTCTTCATTTGAAACAATGCGGAATAGTTTCGCAACTCACGCCACCCGGAACACCACAGCGTAATGGTGTGTCCGAACGTCGTAATCGTACTTTACTAGATATGGTGCGATCTATGATGTCTCTTACTGATTTACCGCTATCGTTTTGGGGTTATGCTTTAGAGACGGCTGCATTCACGTTAAATAGGGCACCATCAAAATCCGTTGAGACGACGCCTTATGAACTGTGGTTTGGCAAGAAACCAAAGTTGTCGTTTCTTAAAGTTTGGGACTGCGATGCTTATGTGAAAAACCTTCAACCTGATAAGCTCGAACCCAAATCGGAGAAATGCGTCTTCATAGGATATCCAAAGGAAACTATTGGGTACACCTTCTATCACAGATCCGAAGGCAAAACTTTTGTTGCTAAATTCGGAAATTTTCTGGAGAAGGAGTTTCTCTCGAAAGAAGTGAGTGGGAGGAAAGTAGAACTTGATGAGGTAACTGTACCTACTCCCTTATTGGAAAGTAGTTAATCACAGAAACCAGTTTCTGTGACACCTACGCCAATTAGTGAGGAAGTTAATGATGATGATCATGAAACTTCAAATCAAGTTATTACTGAACCTCGTAGATCAACCAGAGTAAGATCCGCACCAGAGTGGTACGGTAATCCTGTTCTGGAGGTTATGTTACTAGACCATGACGAACCTACGAACTATGAAGAAGCGATGGTGAGCCCAGATTCCGCAAAATGGCTTGAGGCCATGAAATCCAAGATGGGATCCATGTATGAGAACAAACTATGGACTTTGGTTGACTTGCCCGATGATCGGCAAGCCATTGAAAATATATGGATCTTCAAGAAGAAGACTGACGCTGACGGTAATGTTACTATCTATAAAGCTCGACTTGTTGCGAAAGGTTTTTGACAAGTTCAAGGGATTGACTACGATGAGACCTTCTCACCCGTAGCGATGCTTAAGTCTATCCGAATCATGGTAGCAATTGCCGCATTTTATGATTATGAAATTTGGCAAATGGATGTCAAAACTGCATTCCTGAATGGATTTCTGGAAGAAGAGTTTTATATGATGCAACCGGAAGGTTTTGTCGATCCAAAGGAAGCTAACAAAGTGTGCAAGCTCCAGCGATCCATTTATGAACTGGTGCAAGCCTCTCGGAGTTGGAATAAACGCTTTGATAGTGTGATCAAAGCATTTGGTTTTATACAGACTTTTGGAGAAGCCTGTATTTACAAGAAAGTGAGTGGGAGCTCTGTAGCATTTCTGATATTATATGTGGATGACATATTGCTGATTGGAAATGATATAGAATTTCTGGATAGCATAAAGGGATACTTGAATAAGGGTTTTTCAATGAAAGACCTCGGTGGAGCTGCGTATATATTGGGCATCAAGATTTATAGAGATAGATCAAGACACTTAATTGGACTTTCACAAAGCACATACCTTGAAAAAGTTTTGAAAAAGTTCAAAATGGATCAAGCAAAGAAAGGGTTCTTGCCTGTGTTACAAGGTGTGAAATTGAGTAAGACTCAATGCCCGACCACTTCAGAAGATAGAGAGAAGATGAAAGATGTTCCCTATGCTTCAGCCATAGGCTCTATCATGTATGCAATGCTGTGTACCAGACCTGATGTATGCCTTGCTATAAGTCTAGCAGGAAGGCACCAAAGTAATCCAGGAGTGGATCACTGCACAGCGGTCAAGAACATCCTGAAATACCTGAAAAGGACTAAGGATATGTTTCTCGTTTATGGAGGTGACAAAGAGCTCATCGTAAATGGTTACGTCGATGCAAGCTTTGACACTGATCCGGACGATTCTAAATCGCAAACCGGATACGTGGCAGGATCTACGTGTGAAGCGGAGTACATAGCTGCTTCGGAAGCAGCAAATGAAGGAGTCTGGATGAAGGAGTTCATATCCAATCTAGGTGTCATACCTAGTGCATCGGGTCCAATGAAAATCTTTTGTGACAGTACTGGTGCAATTGCCTTAGCAAAGGAATCCAGATTTCACAAGAGAACCAAGCACATCAAAAGGCGCTTCAATTCCATCCGGGATTTAGTCCAGGTGGGAGACATAGAAATTTGCAAGATACATACGGATCTGAATGTTGCAGACCCGTTGACTAAGCCTCTTCCATGAGCAAAACATGATCAGCACCAAGGCTCCATGGGTGTAAGAATCATTACTGTGTAATCTAGATTATTAACTCTAGTGCAAGTGGGAGACTGAAGCAAATATGCCCTAGAGGCAATAATAAAGTTATTATTTATTTCCTTATTTCATGATAAATGTTTATTATTCATGCTAGAATTGTATTAACCGGAAACATAATACTTGTGTGAATACATAGACAAACAGAGTGTCACTAGTATGCCTCTACTTGACTAGCTCGTTGATCAAAGATGGTTATGTTTCCTAGCCATAGACATGAGTTGTCATTTGATTAACGGGATCACATTATTAGGAGAATGATGTGATTGACTTGACCTATTCCGTTAGCTTAGCACTTGATCGTTTAGTATGTTGCTATTGCTTTCTTCATGACTTATACATGTTCCTATGACTATGAGATTATGCAATTCCCGTTTACCGGAGGAACACTTTGTGTGCTACCAAACGTCACAACGTAACTGGGTGATTATAAAGGTGCTCTACAGGTGTCTCCGAAGGTACTTGTTGGGTTGGCGTATTTCGAGATTAGGATTTGTCACTCCGATTGTCGGAGAGGTATCTCTGGGCCCTCTCTGTAATGCACATCACTTAAGCCTTGCAAGCATTGCAACTAAAGAGTTTGTTGCAAGATGATGTATTACGGAATGAGTAAAGAGACTTGCCGGTAACGAGATTGAACTAGGTATTGAAATACCGACGATCGAATCTCGGGCAAGTAACATACCGATGACAAAGGGAACAACGTATGTTGTTATGTGGTCTGACCGATAAAGATCTTCGTAGAATATGTGGGAGCCAATATGAGCATCCAGGTTCCGCTATTGGTTATTGATCGGAGACATGTCTCGGTCATGTCTACATAGTTCTCGAACCCGTAGGGTCCGCACGCTTAACGTTACGATGACAGTTATATTATGAGTTTATATATTTTTGATGTACCAAAGGTTGTTCGGAGTCCCGGATGTGATCACGGACATGACGAGGAGTCTCGAAATGGTCGAGACATAAAGATTGATATATTGGACGACTATATTCGGACACCGGAAATGTTCCGGGTGATTTTGGAGAAAACCGGAGTGCCGGAGGGTTACCGAAACCCCCCGAGAGAAGTAATGGGCCTTATGGGCCTTAGTGGAGAGAGAGAGAGGGGCAGCCAGGAGGGGCCGCGCGCCCCCTCCCCCTCTGGTCCAAATTGGACTAGGAGAGGGGGGCGGCACCCCCCTTTCCTTCTCCCTCTCCCCCTTCCTTTCCCCCCTCCTAGTAGGAGTAGGAAAGAAGGGAGTCCTACTCCTACTAGGAGGAGGACTCCTCCTCCTGGCGCGCCAACAAGGGCCGGCCGGCCTCCCCCTTGCTCCTTTATATACGGGGGCAGGGGGCACCCCACAGACACAACAATTGATCTATTGATCTCTTACCCGTGTGCGGTGCCCCCCTCCACCATATTACACCTCGATAATATCGTAGCGGTGCTTAGGCGAAGCCCTGCGTCGGTAGAACATCATCATCGTCACCACGCCGTCGTGCTGACGAAACTCTCCCTCAACACTCGGCTGGATCGGAGTTCGAGGGACGTCATCGAGCTGAACGTGTGCTGAACTCGGAGGTGCCGTGCGTTCGGTACTTGATCGGTCGGATCGTGAAGACGTATGACTACATCAACCGCGTTGTGTTAACGCTTCCGCTTTCGGTCTACGAGGGTACGTGGACTACACTCTCCCCTCTCGTTGCTATGCATCACCATGATCTTGCGTGTGCGTAGGAAATTTTTGAAATTACTACGTTCCCCAATAGCAGAGACGTAAGATTTGCACGAATAAGGGAAGAGGAGTACCTTTTTTAGTTGCCGGTGTGGTCACCTCCACATGTCGCACCGATCTTCTTCTTTTTACCGGGGAAACCGATGTTCTGGAGGGTGCAGGCTTGGACGAACCCATGGCCAAATTGTTGACTGTTTTGCCGTGGCCGTATGTCAGCGGAGGGGAAGCAGATCCGAGGCGGCGAAGGATGGCGTAGCAGGAACAACTCCGGTGAGGTGGAGGGTGGCGAAGTTGGAGCGGCAGTGGTGAGGCGCAGGACGGCGTGGTTGAACTGGCTCGGGTACGGACGGCTCAGCCTCGACTTCAACTACTAGCCGTGGAGGGCGTTGCGGTGGACGACGACGTCGGGGTATCGGCTCCGGCGTGATGGAGGAGGGCGGCGGTTGATGGGTGGGATGGGTGGCGGACGGAGGACGCCGGGGTTTCGCGGCTGGTGGAGAGGTAGTTTTGGCGCCCACGGAGTACGAATGGGGAATCGGACGGGTGGGGGAACCATGTTTCGGTCTGGGACACACTTGTTTTTGGCTTTTTTGAACAGAAGATGGGACGCCCTTGTTTGAAATTTGGGGAAAGTACAAACTTTGTCCCCCTCTTAAATTTCGGACCTACTGCGGGTCGGGGGTAGGATGGTAATCCCACGTGTCCCAAATAGTGGGCGGGAGTGATTTCGGCCGCGCGCATGTGTGCTTAGGCGGCCATTGTGTATGAATGTTTTTCGGATGCGGTTGCGTGGCGTCTAGATGAAGCTACAAACCTACCCCGGTTTAGACCTTTGGACGTAGGGCCGGTAGGTTTCACGGGTCGGAGTTATTAGAAAAGTAATTTCCTTGTACTACCAAACATTGGTCTCACGCGGTTTCGGGCGAGTAGAGGCTCTTTTGGCGCTTCGGTCGAAATTTTGAAACACAATCATTCACGTTTAGAGTACTCTTGAACTATGAGGATTGACCTAAATAGACAATGTTATATTTGACCTTGTATGTTTGAAAACCTCATTAAATTATCCGCTTCTTTTTGAAATTTTGACACTTGAAAATCCTATAACTACGATTATTTTGGAATGGAGGAGCTAAATTTCAATCTATTTTGTACACGACTACATATGCTATTATGTACAAATCAGAGCAAAGATTGGTGCCCCCATAATTTAGGTATGGTTTACAAATGCCATGATATCAAATTCAAATAATTGAATGGACTTCATGTTGAATTCGATTTTTTAAACCACCTTAAGTTGAATTCAAATGTATGCTAGTTCAAAGGTAGCTATTTATAATGTCCATTGTGTAACTTTCGTATGTATAATGTGTTTTACACACACAACATGAACTATACTCACGTTTATATTCGATTGGTAAAGCGATGCATTGTCAGGAGTTCAAAATACTAACTATGTGGATCAATTGTGTCGAATAATAACATAGACATGCTCAAATTCGATAGAATCTAGATGTCTGATGGATCAATGACCGCTCCTTACGCGAATTGCAAATATCATGATCCCATCCTAATATTTGGATACAATTTATATCTTTAATCAATGTGTAGAGCTGTCTTTTACGTGTAGTTTCACTCTCCATCGGTGGTCTCTCACACATGCTCACACACTCTCTCCCGAGGTGTCTTTCTCGCACACATGCTCTAGATATAACCCTCCCTCCCTCTCGTAACCATTTACAACTGTTTTCACTAACCTTTATCACAAGCACTCTTCCTCTCGCAAACATACACACGCACAATCCTCATCGACCCTTTCTATATACATGGACCTGCCTACGTGTCTCATGTACACACATTATCTTTACGCCTGTCTCTCACGCATTGTCTCACACCTCTCTTCCTAATCGACGAGTATGATTCTAGCAGAGCATTCTGTAGGTTGCCCCTTAAAGTTAGGTTGGATGAATAGTAATATCAGAGATAAAGGGGTTACCTTAGTCCGAGAACCTAGGTTTACAAATCCTAGCCGGCTTTGTCAGTGGACACAGAGTCCTTCACAATTCTGCTATCTTTGTCTTGTACGACTAGTCATCCATGGGTCTTCCTAAATGCGTCACAGGCCGACAATGTGCCGCAGGACGGAACCGAACGAAGGGCCTCACCTCGACCCACCGGACCTCACGTGGTGACACACCCTCTGCCCCCACGTCTCATTATCTTCTCACACCCACACATACCAACACAAACACCACACACACAGAAAATTTCTCCTGGTGCCTCTATTCCCTCCCCCCTTGCATATACACACTCAAGGGAATGGAATCTCTTGTCGTGACGTCATATTCGTCTCTCTCTCTCTAGACCACTCTCATTTCTCATGCTATCTCTCCCACGCCCCCGTCGGCCCCTCTATCCATGCCTCTCTCGAATACGTAATACACACACATACCTCTCTAGGCCCCGCCAAATGCATCAACTACACATTCACACATGTTACATCACGTACCCCATTGATCTAAAAAGCCCTCTCTTCACGTTTATTTCGCATACAACATTCCTTTTGAATAAAGTGTGGCCAAAAAATTATTTTAGAGTTTCTACATATATACAACATTACAAAGTTATATGGAGGAGTACGAATGCTAATTTGCATTGCATGGTGCCCACAATGATATTTATTCCGCACTCTGAATTTGTATATTTTTATACTATATACAAAGTTAGTCATAATAAAGAGAAACGAAGAGCATCTCTCTCTCCATCGCATACCCCCCTGTACGCCCCTTTCACGTATGCACACAAAACTATCTCCAGGTCCTCTAAAAGTAAGCCCCTAGAAAATTCACACATGTTTCATCTTTCTCTCGCGATATATGCAATGACGATCATTGTATTTGAAGCGAAAGCACGATACGTACATTGGACTTCAGAATCCACTCATTACGGTCACCATTTACGTTTAGTGGTTATTATACAGTCACAGGCTCACCGTACAACTCTGTATTTGCTCATGACATGACTAGTTCACCAGTTAAACGCTCCACGTGGCACCTCTAGTGTTGCATCACATTATCTCACTAACATCGTGCCCACCTGTCGACTTGTATCTACTCTACATCTACATTCTTATAAAATACATAAAATACACTCTTATAAAAACCAGAGTTGGTGATGATGGTGTGCCTGCCATCCTGCAATATAGGCCGTTCGATTTATATCTGACGGATAGGAAAGAAACTATGGAAATTTTGCAAAAAGGTACCCACACACCTCTCCACATTTGCAAATAAGGCCTTTCCTCGTTCATCCTTTTCTCTCACAAGATAAACAAGTCATACAAATGCATCTTGATGTTACATGCAACGCACGGGCATCTTGCTAGTAAGAATGAAAACAAACGACAAAACAATATTTGGACGGTGGTTCAAAGTCATGACCGCGGGCACAGCGGACAAGGTGGCCTTGTATTGGTATGCCGAGCCGTCTGTTTTAACACACAGGAGCTGGTGTGGTGATTATACACACACGCACGCATGCACACGAACTGCATCCACGCAACACTCACACAAACACATGCACCCACGCACGCACGCAACACTCACACGTACACACGCAGCCACACACGCACACAACACTCACACGCACGCACGCAACACTCACACACACACACACACACACGCACGCATGCATGCACACACCAGTACACCACACGAGCAACACACACTCTCACGCTCAAGTGCTCAACCTACACGTGCATGCGCACACATCATGCCCTGACAGACACATACACAACCAGGTGATTCCCGCGCACGGGTTGGAGCCTTGTCGCGCCTGCGTAAATTTGTGTTTATCTGACCTTTTGCCTATGCGAACTGACAGGTGGGACCCACAAGGAACATGGTCAATTTAACTAGTCAACCTGGCGCCACGCAGACTATTTGGCCGGTCAACAGAGTGCAATCCGATGCTGAACTGTGAGCAAGTGACCGTATAATCACCGCAAAACGTATATAGTGACCGTAATCAGCTTATTCTGAAGTTCGGTGACCGTATTACGCTTTTCTCTCTGTAGGCCCTCCAAAACTACATCTCTACACGTTCTCGCATGTTACATCTAACAACTATGCAATACAACACTACTACTACACTCTAACATAATAAATCATATGTGTTTTTAGTTTACTAGATATCATATTGTTACTTATAATTATTCAGTTTGCATACATTAAAATTGCCTTTGAAATGTATGGCCAGTATCATCTACCGCGCGGGAAAAATCCCGCCCTTTCCTGTTTAATCGGGTTTGTATCGATGGATCGTGCGAAACAGCAAAACTATAGTACTATACAGTACTACAAGTGACAGTTCACTGGGCCGTCGTGTCGTCTACTCCTCCGTCGTAAGAGTGGAGCGCTCGCTTTCATAAATCTTCTAGTCCCTTTCGCCGACATGTGGGGCATCAAGCTACCGGGTCCACGTGCCATACCGGAATACAGTGCAGAGCAGCCGGGGTGAAGCACCCCAGTCATGGCGCCGGCGTAGTAATGAGCAATGAGGTGTCAAATCACAAAGTTGCACCTTTCCCGCAGTTAAGTTGGAGGGACGAAGCAACCATCACATCATTTCACTCGTTGCTGAATCCGCTTCTCCCTCATCTTCTTCAACTTAACCACGTGTTGCTTCTGCCGTTGTTCTGCCTCATGTGGGACGCGGATCGGCTTGGTAAAGCACTGACACGTGGGACCGCATGTTAGCAAACCGCCAGGACAACGTCCTCCGAAAATAAGAAGCCTAATCCTAGACTTACAAAGGGCTACGTAGCTGCTACGTATACTTTCCATCTAATCTATATATGCCCCCCCTGATTTTCAGGTGGGGTGGGCCTAATCCTCTCCTTTAATCCAATCAAATAGTCCCACATCACATCAGTTCGTAACTTTACGTAAACCATTACGTGGATGTAGCATTGCTCAAATAAGAAACCTCCCCCGCCATCCGCGCGGCAAAATCACCTCCTTTTTACTAATCTTGATTCTATAATTTTTTAGATCAATATAATTGAGATTTGTATAGATAGCACACAGGAGCAAAACCAAGTGGTACGGTTAAGGGCATCCACAATGTGTAGCCAAATGTGAAAATAGCTTTTGGTATCGTGGGAACCATTGTGGACGGTGTTGCCAAAGCCAAAAAGATGGAACCGAAGCTCCCTGATTGATTCATTGAAGGAATAGAAAAATGCAACGTCTCTCCTCTTTCTCCCATGCTTGGACGCATGTAGTACAGTATAGAGCACAGAGTCTACTCCACTGTCCCTTCTATCACAAACACAAAGCAGTGAGGCATCAAATCACAAAAGCACGGACGAAGCAACCATCATTTCACTCTTTGCTGACTCCGCTTCTCCATCGTCTTCTTCGAGAAACCATCTCACCGCACTAGTACTCCTAGTAGTACTAGTAAAGGACTTCCTGGATGCAAATAAAGCGGTTGTCTCGGCTTGCAGGTGGCACTTGCGAACGACTTACCGTGGCCTTCCTCAATGGTGTTCTCCGTCGAACGCACTTCGCCAAACCACCAAAAAAAAGATATCGTCAACGTCACCACAATGGGGAAGGAAGTCAAATATAGTTACTACCTCCATTTTTTGTATACAAGGCCAGTATATCAAAATTACAATTTGTAAAGGGCCACTAACACTAATCGAGGCAAAATTGATGGGGTTAGCAACCAAGGACATTAATATCCCCTGCATGCATGCGGAAGTGAGAAGGTTGGTTTGCATGGCGCTGCATTAATCAAGCGATGAGGATTGAGATGGTTAGCTCTTTGGTCTTTGGAGAAAAAAATACACATTAATTGACACGTGAAACGAGGATTTGTATCGATTCAATCCCGCGAAGGAAAACCCCGCCTTTCTTTTTTAACACTAGTACTCCTAGTACGTACGTACTTATCCTGTTTGGGTCTAGGCCTTGCATTGCCAAACTTCGCCACACATTTTTGCCAAGCTTGCCTAAAGTTTCCAAAATGAGAAGGAGGTACACTTGCGCACGGCTGTCGCGGTCGCACCGCACCCTCACACAGTCGCTCCTGCACGCCGCGGTCGCACCGCACCCTCACACAGTCGCTCCTGCACGCCGCAAACCCAACCAAGGGAACGCACCCTCACTGACACGTGCTGTCGCATGTGAACAAACCAAACTCAGCCATCCTATCGCTGACACATAATTTTCGTTCATAGAGTATGTTTATCCAACCGCATGTTGGGGAGTATCCGTACGGCCCGTGCGGTGGTCTGTTGGGGAAGAAGAAGAGGTGAGGAAGAAGGAAAGAAGGGTTAGGAGACGTAGGATATTCATCCAACCGCCTGAAATGGTAGACTGACCCAAGTCAGGTGACTTGCATAACAAATATGTGTTTTTACACAGCAAAAGATCCATAAAAACAACAACATAAAGAAAAACTATCACTGCTCGCGGAAATAGACGGCCTCGTCGTCTTTGGTTGCCGGCGCGAACCAGCCGTCGCTGCCGACGTGTGTCTCCGCATCATGGTTGTCCTCGGCCTCCAGCTACTCGTTCAAGCGGAGCGTGCGGGCGCTCTGCACGGACGAGAGCACAACCCGGTTCAAGTCGAGGATGTCCGGTTCCGCCTGCAGGAGGGCCTCGATGGCAGCGGCATCCGCGCGCTCCGCGTCGAGTCGAGCCTCCGCCGCCCGGTTCAAGTCCAGGACGTCCGGTTCCGCCTACAGGAGGGCGTCGATGAGAGCAGCATCCGCGCGCTTTGTGTCGAGTCGAGCCTCTGCCGCCCAGTTCAAGTCCAGGATGTCCGGTTCCGCCTGCAGGAGGGCCTCGATGGCAGCGGCATCCACGCGCTCCGCCTCAAGTTGAGCCTCCGCTGCCCGGTTCACATCCACGTCATCCGGTTTCGCCTGCAGGAGAGCCTTGATGGCAGCGGCATGCGCGCGCTCCGCGTCGAGTTGAGCCTCTGCCTCCCGGTCCTCCTTTAGTATCGCCATGTTGAACCGCTAGTCCGCCTGCACCATGGGGGACTCGGACGCCGGCACGAAGTCGACGTCCATCGTCTCATACCCATCGAGGGCCTTCTGCGTCGTGACCTCCGCCATGAACATTGCATCGGCTTCCTCCTCCTCCTCGTAGCTTGGCTCCAGAGAACTCGGGGATTGGCCCGCCGCAAAGCGAGCTTGGGAACGGAGGTCTGTGGCGCCGACCGCCGCCGCGATTTTTGCGCGGCGCTCCGGCGTCAGCATCTTGTAGTAAGTGATCTTGCGGCGCACCATGGCTTTCCGGCGAACTAGGGGATGCTTGATGCGGGCTAGGGGATCGAAAGGTGGGGGAATGGGCTGGAGATTTGGTGTGGTTTTAGGGCAGTGGCTGGCGTAGGCCGAGCAACGAAGGTTCTGGGGTGAATAGTGGTTCCGATGACGACCGGTCAATCGGTTTTGACTGTACATCGCTCTTGTCGCGTTCGCGTTGCAGCCCGACACGCTGGACCCTCCACGTCGCTCACCGAATGGAACGCGCTTCGTCTTGCGTTTTCGCTCGCTTGTGGGACCGCAGTTAAGAGCAAACCGACGTCCCTCCCCCTCCCCCGCCCGCATCATTTATTATATGCGGAGTAAATAAAAACAAAGTGATTATACTATGGATGAGGATCCCTTGACGTGGCCGAACCCATTGAGTAACTGACATGCGGGGCCTAGCAAGCATGGGGTCCGCCAGTAAGTGACCGAAAGGGAGGGTAAGGCAGGGATACCTACGTCAGAGGATCCACTTCCACTATACTACTTTGACCAAATGTTAGAGTAATAATATATGACATGCAACTTACACAAATGTTAGAGTAATAATATATGACATGCAACTTACACAAAGCATACAGGGTCTAATGCGTTTTTCGAGGCTAACTTTGACCAAATGTTAGAGTAATAATATATGACATGCAACTTACACAAAGCATACGGTCAAATTCGTATGTGAAAGGAGTTTCCAATGATATAATTTTCACATTATACATCTCATGTACTATTAATCTTGTCAATAGTCAAATTGGAAACCATCTCGAGTACAAATCTAGGAGTACGTACGAATCTAACAATATTGATTGGGTGTTGTTGAATGTTGATACCTTTTTGATCAAAGTAGAGATACTTTGACTACACATAAAACTTATATGTAAACTAGAAAGGATAGGGGGAGTATATTGTACGTTCAAAAACGAAATGAACATTGAATACCCTTTATATATGATTTGCGGATGCTATGATCACCGGTTCAAAATTTTGAATCCGCCTTAGGTATCACGTGCCCCCACTCGTTCCCTCTCGATTTCATCTCGGGGCCCGGAGATCTATTGAAAGAGGACGAGGGTGGGTACATGCGAATGATACTCGGCGGAATGTTCAAATGAGGCATGCAGGAGGATGGACTCGACTGGAGGGCGACATGATCGATGGAGAAGTGGGTTGGAGAGGAATGAGAAATAAGCAAACGCCACATGATTATACTTGAACGGCTCAAATAAACAATAAGTTGTCTCGCTTGGCCTACATAGTGAAAGGCCTAATGCGCAACGCGGAGCACTGACGCTCGAATATGGCCGGGAAAACAGGGAAACTGACATGTGGGGGACACCCGTCGGGACGACGTAGCGCAGACTAGTCCAATGGAGGAGCTGGCCCACGACCTCCTCGCCACCGACAACCGTTCATGTGGGTCGTTGGGGCCAACAACGGGGCGCAGCTCCAGCACCGCCTCTGGACACGGCGACCGCGGTGAGCGACACGCTCATATCGTCGCTAGACACGGTCGGTTTCAGTGTGCCGAGGGTGGCGTTGGTGCTGTGGCACGACCAACGGTATGTTTGGTTTGTTCCCAAGGTTGCCCCATCAAAGCATTGGGTAGCCAAAATTTTGGTTGAGGTATTGGTTGCCCATGATTTGGCCGACATTGGCAAGAAAAATGAAGTAGAGTTGGCTAGAGTTCATTGGCATGCCAAAGAAATGGCAACCATCCAAACAAAGACCAATCTTTGGGTCATGACCAAAATTTTGGTTGAGGTATTGGTTGACCATGATTTGGCCGACATTGGCAAGAAAAATGAACTAGAGTTGGCTAGAGTTCATTGGCATGCCAAAAAAATGGCAACCATCCAAACAAAGACCAATCTTTGGGTCATGACCAAAATTTTGGTAAGGTGCACTTTGGCCACAATCCAAACACACCCCAACACCCGGCTCGTCGAGGATGCACGGGGCGCCGCGACGCGTCCGCGGAGTGGTGTAGCGCGGCCAACTGCATCCTCTGGACCCGAGACCATGCCGGGTCGTCTTGCTTTTTCAATGACATGCGGGGATCGCATGTGAGCAAAGGGCATCTCCAACGTTGTCACGACCGCAGCTGACTACCCTGGCACACCAAAACCCTCGTCCCTCGCGTCGTCGCGCGGTGCGTTCCCAGCCGGCTAGCTGCCCGCATTCATGCCGTCCGTTCGTATGTCGTCGTTAAGAGGCTCGGTGCCCGAGGAACCAACTCCGGCGACTTAATGACGCACCCGGACGCTTGGCCTCACCGGAATGCGCTACTTAAAGCGCCAACGCCCAGCTAACCTCCACACCATAGCGCATCGTCCTCCTACCCGGCACCACATCCGCCATGACCGCAAGTGCGAACGCTCTGCGGGAGAGCTTGTCTTCGGGGATGAAGCTCGAGGTCGCCGCGCTCGCTCAAGTCGCCTCTCTCGACGCAATAGCGGCGTAGCCGGATGCGGACGCGACTGCACAAGCGGTGGCCACGCTGGCGGCCGACGACGGGAGCACCGTCAGCCACGCGTCCTACTTGCCGCCGTCCAACGTCCGGCACCGCCGAGGTCGGGGACTCCTCCGAGGATGAGTAGGGCATGGGAGGCGGCAGGGCATGGTGTGCCAACTAGCCGGTCTGTATCCCGTGTTCTACTCTTCCTCGCCGGAGACCGCACCTTCACTTCACGGGTCTTGAACCCCACCCCTGTACATAGAGATCGCAGATGGAGGACGTCGGTCGCCGCCGTAGAATAGGTTTAGGGTCGGGTTTCTGTTATTTTTCTGTCCTATTAAAGTTTGAAATGTAATGAAAATCTGCCATGTTTGCATTAATCTCGGCCGGTGTATATGAACTTTCACAATAATATACATATTGTAGGAGTACTAGCAAGATTCGCGTGCGTTGCACGGAAGATCAAGATCTTGTGGGAGAAAAGGATGAACGAGGGAAAGCCTTATCTGCAAATGTGGAGAGGAGTGCGGGTAAATTGTCATAGTTTCCTTCCTATCCGTTAGATATAGATCGGACGGCCTATATTGCAGGATGACAGGCACACCATCATCACCAACTCTGCTTTTTATTGAACCGAGACAAATCTAACATGCGAAGTAAAATAAACACATAGGGTCTATACATACACAAATTATCTTAGGCACTCCAATAGTACGTCCACTACACATTCACGCATTTCACATCTTTCTACATCTACGGGAACCTACGAAAGGGTTAACGTAAATTGCCTCTCTCTCTCCTCCCCTGATTTTCAGGGTGGTGGGCCCCTCCCTCCCCCAATCTACAATCAACAGCTCACACGTTTCACATTACGTTAATTACGTAACTGCGATTACGTAGGTGTAGCATTACTCGTCCTAAAAAACCCAACTAAGCCAACCTCCCAGCATATCGCGCGGCAAAAGACCCGGCCGCGCCGTTTTAGTCGGGATTACCGGATTACTAGTAGTAGTATCGATGGATCGCGTGAAGCAACAAATTTTTTTTTGAGGGGGCGAAGCACCTAGTTTAAAAGGAAAAAAGGCGGTACACTCACAGCACTCCTGTCGCGGTCGCATTGCACCCCACACACGTTCGGTCCTGCACACGGCTCACGCAAACGGAACACGCTTCAGCTTGCCTCTTCACTGACACGTGGGACTGCACTTGGAGAAACCGACCATGCGCCAAACTCCCCCGCCCACCACGCGAAAATCCTCCCCCCCCCCACACCCAAAAATTCCCCCCAAATCCGATTCAACCGCCCTTCGACCAACTAGCCAATAATATTCCCCAAACCCCCTCCCCCTGTCCCCCTCCACTCCATTCGCTCCGCCAAAGCCGCCCTCCCCGCCACACCGTACGTCGGCGCCGCGGTTCGGCGATCCTCTCGCTCCCACAGTACGCTCTCGTAGACTGCCGTTCTCTAGCCGCGCCGCCACCTCTGGCTACGTTCTTGTGGAGGCGCACGGCGGTCAGCGCCGCCACCGCTGGCGACGTTCGTGTGGAGATGCACGGCGGTCAGCTTCTCCCACGGTACGCGCATTCTAGACTGAGGCCCCGTTCATGTCGGTGTAGCGCTGAATGTTAGCTGATAGACGTTGTTAATCTCACTATTTTTCGAAGTAGTTTACTGTTAATATGCTCTGCTTAAGAAGCTTCCTTGCCCTGTTCTGCACTCAATCTGCTTAGCTGAGATGGCATGCCAAGGCCGATTAGTTGCTAAAATATCCTGCCATATATTTATTGTGACGTAGATTGCCATGGTCTAGTAGCCAATCTGTTAGGTGAAATAGCTCTACACCGTTTTATACTCGATCTTTGTTGCTGCGATGGCCTTCGATAGTTTGATGGCTGTGTGCTCGGCCTCATTGACTGCTGAAACAGCCTGCCATAATTTGGCACTCAAATCTGTTTGCTGAATTAGCTTTACATATATTTCGTTACTTAGATCTGCTCGTCCAAATATCTTGCCATAGCTTTAGACATCGACCTAGGTATTTTTTTTGGACTTCATAAAAAAGCATATATGTTTTTCCTGTAATATCTAGTAGAGAACTAATTTGTATGTCTAACAGATGGACAGAAGTTGGATAACTTCTGCTCGAAGATTCTCCGCTGCATATGTCGAGGGGGTTGAAAACTTCATGAACTTTATCAGAGCTGAGTACGATGGTCCGAAATAAGATGTGCTCTGCCCGTGTAGCAGTTGTATGAATTCAGTTACAAGACCCCAGTCAACTATGCAAAATCATCTACACTTGTATGGGATGTCGGTCACATATACTAGGTGGGTTCATCGTGGTGAAGCTGTGAACGTCAATGTTATTGACTACGTGGAAGCAGCAGATCACCATCTTGATCTGCCTGATGCTCAGGTGGAAGAGGAGGAGGAGGTGGTGGTGGCGGAGCCAGTGAGTTTGACCAACATTGAAACAATGCTACGAAATGCTCGTGCATTCCGTGAACTTTCACCTGCAGAAGAAAAACGGTGGGCCCGCATGTTGGAACAATGCAATGTTGCTGTCACCCCAGGAAATAAGCTGTCAGTATTCTCAGCTATGGTCACCTTTCTTCAGGTGAAGACATCTGAGCGGATGACCAACAAATCATTCGTTGTGATGTTGGCTGCTTTCCGCAAATCTTTCCCAAATGCGTCTGAGCTGCCACACACCTACAGTAAAATGAAGAATTTCCTTCGTGCAGTTGGAATTGGATATGATATGATCCATGTTTGTAAGAATAATTGTGTTCTGTTTCGGAAGGATTATGCCAACTTAAGTGAATGCCTGAAATGCAAATCATCAAGATGGAAAGATGGCGATGCTGTGAAGAGGATTCTTCATAATGTTCTAAGACATTTTCCAATTACACCAAGATTGCAGAGGTTGTTTCATGATGCTGAAACAAGAGAGGATGTACTGTGGCATTCTAGGAACCAGGAGTACAGAGATCATAATGTAATGAGCCATCCATCTCATGGTAGTGAGTGGAAAAGCTTCAATGATAAACACAAAGAGTTTGCTGCTGACCCGAGAAACATTAGACTTGGCTTAGCTTCAGATGGATTTAACCCATTTCGCCACCAGAGCGCCACATATAGCATGTGGCCAGTGCTTGTTATCCCTTACAACATGCCTCCAAATGTCTGTACCAAAGAATCAAACTACATGATGGCCTTGCTCATCCCAGGTCCAAAAAGTCCTGGAAAGGATTTTGATTTGTTCATGGAGCCTCTTGTGGAGGAACTTCAACAGCTATGGAAGGGTGTTCTCACTCGAGACCTATATAGCAGCCCACCAGCTAATTTCTTTCTGCGTGCTGTTATAATTTGGTGCATCCATGATTATCCGGCTTTGGGCACTATGTCAGGGCGAATGACACATGGTTACAATGCATGTGTTCGCTCTGACGGGAATTAGCTGTCATACGCAATACTTAGCAAGATCTGTTACATTGGACACCGCCGTTTCCTTGCCAAGGACAAGCCACATCCTAGAAAATACCGAAGACATGTGTTCAATGCAAAGCATGAAAACCGTGATGCGCCAAAGAGGCTCACCGCCGATGAGTTGCAAGTGGAATTAGAGAAGGTCAGGCATATTACACCAGGAAACCATCCTGGTAATGGTAGCGGGAAAAGGAAGCGTGGCAGGGTAGAAGAGAGATTATTGTATACCTGCAGGTCCACTTTGTGGGACTTGGAGTATTGGAAAGATTTGGATCTGCGGCATAATCTTGATGTGATGCACATCGAGAAAAATATATGTGACATCATTATCGGCACACTTCTTAATATTGAAGGCAAGACGAAAGATACCTTAAAATCTAGGATTGATTTAACACACCTGGGTATCAGAAAGGATTTGCAGGTGCAAGATGAAGGTAAACCACGGGATATGGCACCAGCTGTGTATGTCTTGGACAAGGTAAAAAGAAAAGAATTCTGCGAGGTCCTGTCTTGGACAAGGTAAAAAGAAAAGAAACATTGACAAACTGGTTATGGCAGGATTTGCGAAATGGTTCAAGAACCATGTAAGCTTTTGAAGTGCACTGTCAGTTTTTTTAATATATTGAGTACATAAGATGATCAGCTTGTCTATTTTCTAACCATAGGTTAAGAAGATGCGGGAGGATGGGCAGGCAGTTGATGATGCCCTTTACTCACTAGCAATGGGTCCTGATACTCGGGTAAGACATTATGAATCTTGCGTTGTTGGAGATGTGCGCTACAACACCCTTGCACGAGACGAAGGCAGGAACGTATGACAAAGAGACAACTGAAATGTATGCTAACATAACAGACATTGTTCAGTTGCAGTATATCTCCAGTTTTGAGGATCATCGGTGTGTGGTTCTGTTGTGCTGTCGTTAGTATAACCTGTTTTCCAGGATCGCAAAACCCAGAGCTGATGATTATTTCAAATCCATCAATGTCAAGGCAGCGTACCAGACCAACGAGCCTTTTATTTTGGCAAATCAAGCAACACAGGTATTTTTCTTGGAAGACACATTTGCACGTAGCGATGACTGGAGATTATTGCAAAGGTTTGAGCAGAGGAATTCGTTTAATGAAGTTGCACAACAAGATGATGCTTACACTGCTCCTGATGTACAAGATAACACAGATGTTCCTAATATCTTTGAGAACCATCACGTCAATGACGCCGGCGAAAAGATTGCCTGTCGTGCTGTGTACATACAAGAGTTGATCAAGAAGAAGCCAACGTTCGAGGACGTTGAGGATGAAGAAGAAGATGACACCGTGGGGAATTACGATTCAGACTGATACACATGGCGAAGATGTTGACGCTGCTGCTGCGGATGATGATATTGCTTTTGTTGTATTTGCCTGTCAGAAGACATTTTTTATCTACTATGTGAAATTGTGTTTGCTATGACAACTGAACCTGATGAACATGTTGTTTAGTATTTTGCTGTGAGAACATCACTTGTTATGTATGCTGATTTGTGTTTGGTGATTGTATGACAACTAAAACATGATGACATTGTTGTTTAGTTGTACTCATATTTGGCTGTGAAACTTGAATTTGATGACATAGTTTGTTGTTGGACTGCAATTTGCTCAACGTCTTCGAATGAGAACAAAGCTGACCCGACAGGGCCTCTGCTATTTATTTATTTATATGAGCAAAAGGGGATAGCCCCGGATTTCTGTTAATAGAAATCATTAGATGTTCACAACACTACGCCCAGCCTGCTACACAGGTTTCATTCATTACTAGTTTCAGCAAAGTGCTCATGTCGTAGCCACTGAATACATCACGAGTGCTACATACACTACAAATAAAGAGACAATCATCCTACAGAGCACATCGATTTTGCCCATTATCTTCACAAGCTCTTTCATCTCCTCATTGCTGTCAAGGCCGTTCAGCAGCTGTTGCTTGGCCATGATCAGAGGAACTGCATCTTTAACCTTCTGCTCTGCATCTTCCTCTTCTGCCGTTCCTTTAGTTACTTGTCCAACACCCCAACCTGCTGGTATTGGGATTCCTCGGCTAACCAAATAATCAGCGTACTTGCATTCCCCCACATCAGCAACTTCCCAGAAATACAAATCACACGAATCTTCCCTTTTCTGCACGAATCAAATTGGAAGATCATCAACCAAACTATTAAAAAAATCAGCAACTGAAAGCAGCAGAACAACACTTAAACATATTATTACCCCATGATTCGGGCATTTGTAGAAGACTCGGCCAGGGTTGCGGATTGTGGTTGAGATGTGACGGATGACTCTGCGTGATTTGAAGCAGTGGCACCACACCAACGGCAGCGGGTTGCGATGAGCAATCGGCTGCGGTGGGCGTGCCGGCGGGGGTGTGATGAGACCCACAGGCAATGGTACGGGTGGCGACTTGGCGCATATCTGGTTGTTGCCTGCTGAAGAGCAGGTGGACGAGCAGCCAGCGGACATGGTTGCTGCGGCCAGAGCTTCTGATGCTAGGCAGAGTAAGTAGAGAAGAGGAGAAGCGAACGTTGGGTATGTCAGTTTCATTACTTGCAGAGTAGCATAGCACCATATATAGTCATAGTCTAGGTTTGGATTCGAACCAGCTACAGGAGCACGTCTTTCTTTTTTCTAAAACTCGACAATGTCTCTTTACTGGTACACTAGCTTGTTCTGTACGCCTTCCCAAGTCTTTGATTTTCTTTCCCTTTTTTGCGAGAAAGGAAGGAGGACAAAATTGAGAGTTCCTGGGACTCGAACCCAAGACCCCTCAGTTGAAAACCAAGGGTGCTAGTCACTTATGTGGCGAACGTTCCCTGTGAGGAGGACGGCAGACGAACGCATTTTCCTCGCAGTTTTCTTCCTATATATAAAAAAGTATGCTACTTGGTGTCCGCTTAGTCAACAAACGATTGTGCCAACCTTGACCGTTGGATTGACATTCAACGTCTGTCGCGTTTCTTCAGTCTCTTCTTCCTCGAGCCGCCAAAGCCAAACCAGCGCCGGCGGGACCGCCTGCTCCCGCCTCCCACGGCTGGATGTGATCTTCCCCGGCTCCTGTTCGTTCCCGTCCGAGGCCTCACCATCGTCCTCCGCCATGGTTCGCTCGCCGCTGCGCCGCCCTCCGGTGTTGTCAACATGGTCAACAACCGAGAGGAATAAGGAGATGACTGTACATGGTGAGGATAACAGTAGGGACCCAGCAGCGCGCGCAGTAATTTTGTTTTCTCGGGACGGAGAAGGGTATCAACTGGGTTGTGCGGGACCCGTGGCCCGTCTAGCCCAGGCTTTTATTTCATATGTTTAGCACATGACCAGCCCAGTTTGTTTATTTCCTTTCTGAAAATGGCTAGCCAGCTATTTTGTTTTTTGCAGAATAACCAACGTAGGCCTACTTGCTTTTCTACGCCCTGCTGGGCCGGAAATCTTTCAAGACGAGGAGGGATGCATTTTGCCCAGAAAATGGGCTATAAGTAATAATAAGTGGGCTGTAAAATGAAAAAATACAGCAAACAGACAATTAGTTCCAAAATACTGTTTTCTTTTGGATTTTGATATTTTAAATTTCATTGTTTTTGTGCGGGTAAAATTTCATTGAATTTAAATTAAGGTATATTTAGATTTAAAATTAATTTGAATCTGGCTAGAAATTTCGGGCTGTATGCTGTTTGGGACAGATTTGGAGGCTGACTTGTGGGTCTACTAGGTTGACGTGTACTTTGGCTTTGTCAACTTAGTCCACAAACGATTCTAGTAGCAGTGACCGTTGGATGTTAATCCAACGGCTGTGCTGCTTCTTCAATATCTGATCTTCTTGCTCCAACCGCCCAAACCAGCTCCGGTGGGACTGCCTACTCCTGCCTCCCGTGGCCGGCTATGCTGCCACACAGGCCGCACCGCCCCACCCTACTTCATTGCTGGCCAGGCCATTCCTCTACTCACCCACACCTCCTGTTATTTTCCGGCGACGGCAGCCGGACCAGTAAACCCTCGTACTCCCCACCGCGTGGGCAACCATTGCCGAGTCTTCCACGGCTCCGTGTCGTTCCCTTCCTAGGCCTCGCTGTCGTCCACCGCCATGGTGCTCTCGGCGCGGCCTGGTCAACGTGGTCAACGAACTATATCCATCGGCCGTGGACTGTACGCACAAAATAATGATTCCTCCACCTGACAGCTGGGACCCACCGGAAGGGCCTCTGTATTTCGCAAAAAAACGTTCCCCCCGCTGACATATCGGACCCACCAGCTATATCTTCGCACGCAAGGAAGTGCCTCCTTATTACGCACAAAAAAATGAATACCCCCTGCTAGCTGGGACCCACCATAGTAGGAGGATGACTTGTGGGCCAACTAAGTTGATGGGGACGGAGGGCTTTGTCAACTTAGTCAATATGAACGATTCTAGCTCCAGTGACTGTACGATGTCCATCCAACGGCCGTAGTGCTTCTTCAACCTCTGGTCTTCTTGCTCCAGCCGCCCAAAGCAGCGCCGGTCGTGCCGCATGCTCCTGCCTCCCGTGGCCGGCTGTGCTGCCGCGGAGGCCTCACCGCCCCCTACTATTCCCACCGCTAGCCAGGCCTTGCGGCGACGGCAGCCTCACACCGCAGCCGAACCAGTGAACCCTCGTACTCCTCTCCGCGCGGGCTTCCACTGCCGCGTCTTCCCCGGCTCTGCGTCGTCCCCTTCCTAGGCCTCGCCATCGTCCACCGCCGTGGTGCTCTCGGCACGGCCTGGTCAACGTGGTTAAGGAACGACTTCCATCGGACGTGGACTGTACGTGGAGAGGCTGACAGCTGGGTCCACGGCCGCAGCAAGGAAGTGCCTCCTTATTACGCGAAAAATAATGATTCCTCCACCTGACAGTTGGGACCCACCGGACAGGCCACTGTATTTCGCGGAAAAAACGTTTCCCCCTGACTGCTGGGACCCACCAGCTTCATCTTCGCACGCAAGGAAGTGCGTCCGGGCAAAAAAAACGATTCGCCCCCTGACTGCTGGGACCCACCAGCTACTCCTTCGCACGCAAGGAAGTGCGTCCGGGCAAAAAAAACAATTCGCCCCCTGACTGCTGGGACCCACCGGCTACATCTTCGCACGCAAGGAAGTGCGTCCGGGCAAAAAAAACGATTCGCCCCCAGACTGCTGGGACCCACTAGCTACATCTTCGCAGGCAAGGAAGTGCCCGACAGTCGGGACCCACCTGGTTGAAGCGTACGTAGCGTTGTCATTCTGGTCGCGAACGTGTACGTACATACTGGTCGATGTAGAGGCGCGCACGTGTCGTAGTAGAGGCGCGCACATGTCATAGTAGAGGCGCGCACGTAGCATGTACACGTACGTACAGCGGCCAGGGTGCAAGAAAGAAAATACGGTCATGTATGTGTACATACAGGCGGGGTCTCGAACGCCTACTCGCGCATACGTACGGCCAGGGCTCGTGTACATGGCTAGGTCGGAACGAAGAAACATCGTCGTCGTCATGTTCATGGGGAGGCAACGGAATGCGTTGTGTTCATGGGGAGGCAACAGAATGCGTCGTGTTCATGGGGAGGCAACGGAATGCGTTGTGTTCATCGGGAGGCAACGGAACACGTGGGAGCCAACCGGCTGGGTCAGAACGGAATGCGTGGTCGTATTCATCGGGAGGGCTTGGACGGAACAGGCGATGGAAACGAGGCCTGGCGTACCGCAAAACGGAGGAAACGGACCTCCTACATTCGGAACGGGGTCCTGTTGATCGGGAGGGGTGTAGCGTACCGCAAAACGGAGGAAACGGACTTCCTACGGTCGAAACGGGGGTCCTGTTGATTGGGAGGGGTCTGGCGTACCGCAAAACGGACGAAACGGACCTCCTACGGTCGAAACGGGGGTCCTGTTGATCAGGAGGGGTGTGGCGTACCGCAAAACGGACGAAACGGACCTCCTACGGTCGAAACGGGGGTATTGTTGATCGGGAGGGGTGTGGCGTACCGCAAAACGGACGAAACGGACCTCCTACGGTCGAAACGGGGGTCCTGGTCATCGGGAGGGGTGTGGCGTACCGCAAAACGGGACTCCACGGGATACTGTTCATCTCCACCATCGACCTCCTCCAGCCTCCACGGGCTACTGTCGACCTCCTCCAGCCTCCACGGGCTCCTGTTCATCCAGCCTCCACCGCGCGCTACTCCACCGGCTACTGTTCAACCACCCCTCCACGGGCACCCCTCCACCATCTACTGTTCATCCAGCCCTCCACACCACGGGGTCGTGTTCAACCACCCCTCCACGGGCACCCCTCCACCGTCTACTGTTCATCCAGCCCTCCACACCACGGGGTCCTGTTCATCCAGAGGCAACACCACCGCTCACTGTTCATCCAACCCCCCCCCCCCCCCCGCAACGCTCACTGTTCATCCAATTGGTCAGCTTCAGTTAGCAGCAGTAGCGAAGGAATCACTCGATTGGGTTCAGTTAACAGCCATCGATCGATCGCTCGGGTTCAGTAACGCGTAGCCTGCAGTGCAATTGCTCGGGTTCAGTTAGAGCCCAACGCCTCGCTCGGGTTCAGTTAGAGCCAACGCGTCGCACACACGCGCGTACGTGTACGAGAGAAAGGCGCATCGCTCGGCCCCCGACCTCCCACCGTAACCGGGAACTCCCCGAAATTTTCCTCCCCCTCGCTTCTACCATGGTTTTTTCCGTCATGGACGGCCCAAAGAATGTCATGCAGCTGTGTCTCCGGCCTGCTGAGGACGAAAATCCCATTTTCTGTCATGATTTTTTGTCATAGAAGTAGGAGCCCACCACATCTATGATGATACCGGGTTTTGTCACAATTATCGTCATAGAAGTGTCATATGTATGACAGAAAAAAAATTCGTTCGGCCCAAAATGTCACGGATGTGTCTTTTTTTTGTAGTGCCAAGATAGCCTCCGAGGCACGTTGATCACGATTATCGCTAGGATCAGTACCTGAATCAAGGTCGCGGTTCGTTTGCTCCTCGACATCACCGTGATGACTGCCATCGAGTGCCAACACCCCCTCCGAGGGACGGATCGTACGCGCCCCGGCGGTACGACGACAAGCGCCCGTATGGCAACGAGCGGAGAGATCTAATCGACGCCCGGGAGCCTGGATTCGACGCAAGGTCAGTCCTCGTGCAAGGCCTAGTTGACAGAGGCAGGGCTCACCGAGAGGGTCTGGATAGAGATCGTCCGAGTGGAAGTGGTGTGTTTGTCTCCGGGCCCGAGTGTTTCAGCAGGGTCATACGAGCTACTGAGATACCACCCGATTTCAGGTTGGCCACGGGCGTGAACAAGTTCACTGGCGAGTCGAAGCTAGATATGTGGTTAGAGGATTACCGGGTGGCCGTGCAGATTGGTGGAGGAAACGACTATGTTGCCATGAAACACCCGCCCTTGATGCTTGAAGGTTCAGCCCGGGCGTGGTTGAATCAGCTGGCTCCTGCCAGCATATACTGTTGGGAAGACTTGGCCCGAGTGTTCATTAAAACATTTGAAGGCACTTGCAAGCATCCTGCCGGGCTGACCGAACTGCAGCACTGTGTCCAGAAGCCGAATGAAACTTTGAGAGATTACATCCAGCGTTGGACCACACTTCACCATGTGGTGGAGAATGTTACAGAGCATCAAGCAGTTTGTGCCTTCAAAGAAGGCGTCAGGTACAGAGAACTCATCCTAAAATTTGGGCGGTCTGGGACCCCGACCATGAACCGAATGATGGAGATTGCCACTCGGTACGTGCATGGCGAAGAAGAAGACCGCCTCCGCAGCGGCAAAGGAAAGGCTAATGAGCACGACACCAACAACACCAATCCCAGTTGGAAACAAAAGCGCAAAGCTGAGGCCACTGGTCAAGCAGAAGTGGCAGCGGTTGCCGCTCAAGGCAAGTTCAAAGGGAAAGCCAAAGAGCAGTGGGTTCCTAAGAAGAAGAGAGATCAGTTGGGCCAAGACGTCCTGGATCTACCGTGTGCCATTCACACGAAGAAAGACGAGGAGGGTAACCTAATTTTACCCAAGCATACCACTCGGTAGTGCAGGTTCTTGATTCAGCAGTTTCGTGAAGGTCAGCCGAGTGAAAAAGGCTCGGACAAGGATGACGACGAAGAGAAACCTGTGGATTACCCCAAAGTCAATGCCACTCTCGTGATTTTCACTGACGTTGAGAGCAAAAGCCGACTGAAACTCATCAACCGAGAGGTGAATATGGCTGTCCCAGCGACTACGACATATCTCAAGTGGTCGAAGACTCCCATATCCTTCGATCAGTCAGACCACCCAGCTCATGTTGCTACCCCTGGGCGGCAAGCGCTAGTAGTGGATCAAGTTGTGGGAGGCACTCGGTTGCGCAAGGTCCTCGTGGACGGCGAGAGTGGTTTGAACATACTCTACGCTGAAACCTAAAGGGAATGGGCATTCCGATGTCCCGACTCTAACATGCAGTTCCATGGAGTCATTCCGTGCAAGAAGGCAAATTCACTCGGTCAAATTGCTCTTGATGTGGTTTTTAGTGACTCAAAGAATTTTCGGAAGGAGAAAATGACGTTTGAAGTAGTAGACTTTCACAGTGCCTATCATGCTATCCTTGGTCGACCGGCTTACGCACGTTTCATGGCCCGTCCATGTTACGTGTACCTCAAGCTAAAGATGCCCGGACCCAAGGGCGTAATCACGGTTAAGGGGAATAGGAAAAGAGCCGAAGAGTGTCCTCAACAGGGGTCCAAAATCGCTGATGAGCATATGGAAATGGTGGAGTTGGAAGAGTACAAGAAGAATGCTGATCCGACTGATTTGCTTTGTTCCAAGAAGCCAGCATCTGAGTCCGCTTTCCCGTAGGCAAGTGAGACAAAGCAAGTTCATGTTTAGCCGACAGATCCTGCAGCCGCCCCAACCAACATCTCGACAACACTCGACAGTAAATAGGAAGCCACGCTCATCCAGTTCCTCCATGAGAACTGGGACATCTTCGCATGGAAACCATCTGACATGCCAGGTGTGACCAGGGGACTGGCTGAGCACCATTTGAGAGTTGACTCAAAGGCCAAACCCATTAAGGAGCATCTCCGCCATTCTGCCGCGGAGAAGAGAAAGGCGATTCGTGAGGAAGTAGCTCGGCTCCTGGCGCCTGAGTTCATATGTGAGATATACCACTCCAAGTGGCTCGCCAACGTCGTCATGGTCCTCAAGAAGGACAAGTCACTCCGTATGTGTATCGACTTCAAACATATCAATCGATCCTGCCCGAAGGATCATTTTCCGCTCCCTCGCATCGACCAAATAGTTAATTCGACTGCGGGATGCGAGCGTCTATCTTTTCTTGATGCGTACTCCGGGTACCATCAAATTCGACTATATGGGCCAGATGAAATAAAAACTGCCTTCATCACCCTTTCGGGTGTTTCTGCTATGTCACCATGCCATTCGGTCTCAAAAATGCTGGCGCTACTTTTATGTGCATGATCCAGAAGTGTCTGCTCACTGAGATCAGTCGGAACATTGAGGCTTACATGGATGATATCGTGGTCAAGTCACGCAAAGGTTCCGACCTGCTGACTGGCGTTGCTGAAACCTTTCCCAACTTAAGGAGGTATGACATAAAGTTGAATACGTCCAAGTACACTTTTGGAGTCCCTGGAGGCAAGTTACTCGTTTTTCTCTTTTTCGAACTAGGAATAGATGCCAATCCCGAGAAAATCAGTGCAATTGTCTGAATGAAGCGTCCTGTGCGCGTGCACGATGTCCAGAAGCTCACGGGTTGTCTCGCAGCGTTGAGTCGGTTCATTTCTCATCTCAAGGAAAAGGCATTACCTTTGTACCGACTGATGAAGAAATCCGATACATTCGAGTGGGCTCCCGAAGCAGAAGCAGCGTTTGTTGAGCTCAAAGCCCTGCTCTCCACCCAGCCGGTGCTTGCTACCCCGAACAACAAAGAGCTTGTGCTTTTGTACATTGCGGCCACTGGACAAGTCGTCAGTACGGTCCTCAGAGTGGAACGAGAAGAAGAGGGCAAGGCTTACAAAGTTCAGTGTCCAGTTTATTACATTTCTGAAGTCCTGACTCCGTCTAAGCAGAGGTATACCCATTACTAGAAGCTGGTCTATGGTATTTACTCAACAACAAAGAGAGTTGCACATTATTTCAAGAACACTCGGTCTCAGTCATCAGTGACGCCCCGCTGTCTAAAATCATGAAAAATCAGGATGCAGCCGGCCGAGTGACCAAGTGGGCTATCGAACTCCTCCCTTTTGATATCAAGTTTGAATCAAAAAAGGCAATCAAGTCCCAAGCACTTGCAGATTTCTTGGCCGAATGGATAGAGCAGCAGCAGCCGACTCAGATTCACTCGAAGCACTGGACTATGTTCTTCGACGGCTCCAAGATACTGAATGGTTCTGGCGCTGGAGTGGTCCTGGTATCTCCAAAAGGTGATCGGCTCAGTTATGTCCTCCAGATTCACTTCGATTCCTCCAATAACGAGGCCGAATACGAAGCACTCCTTTACGGGTTCCGTATGGCCATCTCACTTGGCGTCCGTCGCCTGATGGTTTACGGCGACTCGGATTTGGTGGTTAATCAAGTGATGAAGGAGTGGGACGTCAGAAACCCTGCTATGACAGGATACTGCAATGAAGTGAGGAAGTTAGAAAATAAATTCGAGGGTTTGGAGCTTCATCACATTCCCCGAATCAAAAATCAAGCAGCCAATGATCTTGCAAAAATAGGTTCCACTCGGAAGCCTATCCCCAACAACGTGTTTCTTGAACACCTCCATTCCCCGTCAGTGCAGGAAGATCCTTTCACTGAAGAGCCTCCCCAGGCGATAAGTCCCACTGACTCGACTGAAATCGAGGTCCCTGCAGTCATTGACTTGGTTATGGAGATTCTGGTAATTACCCCCAACTAGATAGTGCCATATATTGCATATTTTCTCAGGCAAGAACTCCTAGAGGATGAAGTTGAGGCGCATCAGATTGTCCGCAGATCCAAAGCTTTCACTGTGATGAACGGACAGCCTTACAGAGAAAGTGTCACTAGCATAGCACAACGATGTATTCCTCCTGAGGAAGGTCGACTGATCTTAGAGGAGATCCACTCGGGGACATGTGGTCATCACGCGTCCTCTCGGACAATCGAGGCCAAAGCATACCGAGATGGATTTTACTGGCCACACGCCAACGAAGCTGCCAAAGAGATTGTTCAAAACTGCCAGGGGTGTCAGTTTTATGCAAACTTGTCCCACAAACCTGCATCTGCTTCGAAGACCATACCACTCGTCTGGCCGTTTGCTGTGTGGGGATTAGACATGGTTAGACCACTCAGGACTGGCAGGAGCGGTTTCACTCATCTGCTCGTAGCAGTCGACAAATTCACCAAGTGGATTGAAGCTAAACCTATTAAGAAGCAAGATTCGCGAACAACCATCAAGTTCATGACGGAGTTGATATTCAGATATGCAGTCCCACACAGTATTTGTTGGGGATCGTAGCAGAATTTTAAAATTTCCTACGCATCACCAAGATCCATCTATGGAGTATACTAGCAACGAGGGGAAAGGAGTGCATCTACATACCCTTGTAGATCGCGAGCGGAAGCGTTCTAATGAACGGGGTTGATGGAGTCGTACTCGCCGTGATCCAAATCACCGATGACCGAGTGTCGAACGGACGGCACCTCCGCGTTCAACACACGTGCGGAGCAGCAACGTCTCCTCCTTCTTGATCCAGCAAGGGGGAAGGAGAGGTTGATGGAGATCCAGCAGCACGACAGCGTGGTGGTGGAAGTAGCGGGATCCCGGCAGGGCATCGCCAAGCGCAAGCGGGAGGGAGAGGTGTTGCAGGGGGAGAGGGAGGCGCCAAGGCTAGGGTACAGCAGCCCTCACTCCCCCCCTTTATATAGGCCCCCTGGAGGGGGGCGGCCGGCCCTGGAACCCATCTACAAGGGGGGGCGGCGGCCAGGGGGGAAACTCCCCCCCCCCCCCGAAGTCAAGTGGGGCGCCCCCACCCCCAGGGTTTCCAACCCTAGGCGCAGGGGGAGGCCCATGGGGGGCGCCCCAGCCCACTAAGGGCTGGTTCCCTTCCCACTTCAGCCCATGGGGCCCTCCGGGATAGATGGCCCCACCCGGTGGACCCCCGGGACCCTTCCGGTGGTCCCGGTACAATACCGATAACCCCCGAAACTTTCACGGTGGCCGAAACTGGACTTCCTATATATAATTCTTCACCTCCGGAACTCCTCGTGACGTCCGGGATCTCATCCGGGACTCCGAACAACTTTTGGGTTTCCGCATACTAATATCTCTACAACCCTAGCGTCACCGAACCTTAAGTGTGTAGACCCTACGGGTTCGGGAGACATGCACACATGACCGAGACGCCTCTCCGGTCAATAACCAACAGCGGGATCTGGATACCCATGTTGGCTCCCACATGTTCCACGATGATCTCATCGGATGAACCATGATGTCGAGGATTCAATCAATCCCGTATACAATTCCCTTTGTCAATTGGTACGTTACTTGCCCGAGATTCGATCGTCGGTATCCCAATACCTTGTTCAATCTCGTTACCGGCAAGTCACTTTACTCGTACCGTAATGCATGATCCCGTGGCTAACTCCTTAGTCACATTGAGCTCATTATGATGATGCATTACCGAGTGGGCCCAGAGATACCTCTCCGTCATACGGAGTGACAAATCCCAGTCTCGATCCGTGTCAACCCAACAGACACTTTCAGAGATACCCGTAGTGTACCTTTATAGTCACCCAGTTACGTTGTGACGTTGGGTACACCCAAAGCACTCCTACGGCATCCGGGAGTTACACGATCTCATGGTCTAAGGAAAAGATACTTGACATTGGAAAAGCTCTAGCAAACGAACTACACGATCTTTTATGCTATGCTTAGGATTGGGTCTTGTCCATCACATCATTCTCCTAATGATGTGATCCCGTTATCAACGGCATCCAATGTCCATAGTCAGGAAACCATGACTATCTGTTGATCAACGAGCTAGTCAACTAGAGGCTTACTAGGGACACGCTGTGGTCTATATATTCACACATGTATTACGATTTCTGGATAACACAATTATAGCATGAACAATAGACAATTATCATGAACAAAGAAATATAATAATAACCATTTATTATTGCCTCTAGGGCATATTTCCAATAGTCTCCCACTTGCACTAGAGTCAATAATCTAGTTACATTGTGATGAATCGAACACCCATAGCGTTCTGGTGTTGATCATGTTTTGCTCTAGGGAGAGGTTTAGTCAACGGATCTGCTACATTCAGGTCCGTATGTACTTTACAAATATCTATGTCTCCATTTTGAACACTTTCACGAATGGAGTTGAAGCGACGCTTGATATGCCTGGTCTTCCTGTGAAACCTGGGCTCCTTGGCAAGGGCAATAGCTCCAGTGTTGTCACAGAAGAGAGTCATCGGGCCCGACGCATTGGGAATCACCCCTAGGTCGGTAATGAACTCCTTCATCCAGATTGCTTCTTGCGCTGCCTCTGAGGCTGCCATGTACTCCGCTTCACATGTAGATCCCGCCACGACGCTTTGCTTGCAACTGCACCAGCTTACTGCTCCTCCATTCAAAATATACACGTATCCGGTTTGTGACTTCGAGTCATCCAGATCTGTGTCGAAGCTAGCATCGACGTAACCCTTTACGACGAGCTCTTCGTCACCTCCATAAACGAGAAACATATCCTTAGTCCTCTTCAGGTACTTCAGGATATTCTTGACCGCTGTCCAGTGTTCCATGCCGGGATTACTTTGGTACCTTCCTACCAAACTTACGGCAAGGTTTACATCAGGTCTGGTACACAGCATGGCATACATAATAGACCCTATGGCCGAGGCATAGGGGATGACACTCATCTTTTCTCTATCTTCTGCCGTGGTCGGGCATTGAGCCGTGCTGAATTGCACACCTTGCAATACAGGCAAGAACCCCTTCTTGGACTGATCCATATTGAACTTCTTCAATATCTTGTCAAGGTACGTACTCTGTGAAAGACCAATGAGGCGTCTTGATCTATCTCTATAGATCTTGATGCCTAATATATAAGCAGCTTCTCCAAGGTCCTTCATTGAAAAACACTTATTCAAATAGGCCTTTATACTTTCCAAGAATTCTATATCATTTCCCATGAACAGTATGTCATCCACATATAATAAGAGAAATGCTACAGAGCTCCCACTCACTTTCTTGTAAACACAGGCTTCTCCATAAGTCTGTGTAAACCCAAACGCTTTGATCATCTCATCAAAACGAATGTTCCAACTCCGAGATGCTTGCACCAGTCCATAGATGGAGCGCTGGAGCTTGCATACCTTGTTAGCATTCTTAGGATCGACAAAACCTTCCGGCTGCATCATATACAATTCTTCCTTAAGAAAACCGTTAAGGAATGCCATTTTGACGTCCATTTGCCATATCTCATAATCATAGAATGCGGCAATTGCTAACATGATTCGGACGGACTTCAGCTTCGCTACGGGTGAGAAAGTCTCATCGTAGTCAACCCCTTGAACTTGATGATAACCCTTAGCGACAAGTCGAGCCTTATAGATGGTCACATTACCATCCGCGTCTGTCTTCTTCTTAAAGATCCATTTATTTTCTATGGCTCGCCGATCATCGGGCAAGTCAGTCAAAGTCCATACTTCGTTTTCATACATGGATCCTATCTCGAATTTCATGGCTTCTAGCCATTTGTCGGAATCCGGGCCCGCCATTGCTTCTTCATAGTTCAAAGGTTCACCGTTGTCTAACAATATGATTTCCAGGACAGGGTTGCAGTACCACTCTGGTGCGGAACGTGTCCTTGTGGACCTACGAAGTTCAGCAGTAACTTGATCCGAAGCTTCATGATCATCATCGTTAACTTCCTCCCCAGTCGGTGTAGGCACCACAGGAACATCTTCCCGCGCTGCGCTACTTTCCGGTTCGGAAGGGGTGACTATCACCTCATCAAGTTCCACTTTCCTCCCACTTGATTCTTTCGAGAGAAACTCTTTCTCCAGAAAGGACCCATTCTTGGCAACAAAGATCTTGCCTTCGGATCTGAGGTAGAATGTATACCCAATAGTTTCCTTAGGGTATCCTATGAAGACGCATTTTTCCGACTTGGGTTCGAGCTTTTCAGTTTGAAGTTTCTTGACATAAGCATCGCATCCCCAAACTTTTAGAAACGACAGCTTAGGTTTCTTCCCAAACCATAATTCATACGGTGTCGTCTCAACGGATTTCGACGGAGCCCTATTTAAGTGAATGCGGCGGTCTCTAAAGCATAGCCCCAAAATGAGAGCGGTAGATCGGTAAGAGACATCATAGATCACACCATATCCAATAGAGTGCGATTACGACGTTCGGACACACCGTTTCGCTGAGGTGTTCCAGGCGGCGTGAGTTGTGAAACGATTCCACATTTCCTTAAGTGCGTACCAAATTCGTGACTTAAATATTCTCCACCACGATCTGATCGTAAGAACTTTATTTTCCTGTCACGTTGATTCTCAACCTCACTCTGAAATTCCTTGAACTTTTCAAAGGTTTCAGACTTGTGTTTCATTAGGTAGACATACCCATATCTACTTAAGTCATCAGTGAGAGTGAGAACATAACGATATCCTCCGCGAGCCTCAACACTCATTGGACCGCACACATCGGTATGTATGATTTCCAATAAGTTGGTTGCTCGCTCCATTGTTCCGGAGAACGGAGTCTTGGTCATCTTACCCATGAGGCATGGTTCGCACGTGTCAAATGATTCGTAATCAAGAGACTCCAAAAGTCCATCTGCATGGAGCTTCTTCATGCGCCTGACACCAATGTGACCAAGGCGGCAGTGCCACAAGTATGTGGGACTATCGTTATCAACTTTACATCTTTTGGTATTCACACTATGAATATGTGTAACATCACGTTCGAGATTCATCAAGAATAAACCATTGACCAGCGGGGCATGACCATAAAACATATCTCTCATATAAATAGAACAACCATTATTCTCGGATTTAAATGAGTAGCCTTCTCGAATTAAACGAGATCCAGATACAATGTTCATGCTCAAAGCTGGCACTAAATAACAATTATTGAGGTTTAAAACTAATCCCATAGGTAAATGTAGAGGCAGCGTGCCGACGGCGATCACATCGACCTTGGAACCATTCCCGACGCGCATCGTCACCTCATCCTTTGCCAGTCTCCGCTTATTCCGCAGTTCCTGTTTTGAGTTACAAATATGAGCAATCGCACCGGTATCAAATACCCAGGAGCTACTACGAGTACTGGTAAGGTACACATCAATTACATGTATATCACATATACCTTTGGTGTTGCCGGCCTTCTTGTCCGCTAAGTATTTGGGGCAGTTCCGCTTCCAGTGACCACTTCCCTTGCAATAAAAGCACTCAGTCTCAGGCTTGGGTCCATTCTTCGACTTCTTCCCGGCAACTGGCTTACCGGGCGCGGCAACTCTCTTGTCGTCCTTCTTGAAGTTCTTCTTACCCTTGCCTTTCTTGAACTTAGTGGTTTTATTCACCATCAACACTTGATGTTCCTTTCTGATCTCCACCTCCGCTGATTTCAGCATTGAATATACCTCAGGAATGGTCTTTTCCATCCCCTGCATATTGAAGTTCATCACAAAGCTCTTGTAGCTCGGTGGAAGCGACTGAAGGATTCTGTCAATGACCGCGTCATCCGGGAGATTAACTCCCAGCTGAGACAAGCGGTTGTGTAACCCAGACATTCTGAGTATGTGCTCACTAACAGAACTATTTTCCTCCATTTTACAGCTGAAGAACTTGTCGGAGACTTCATATCTCTCGACCCGGGCATGAGCTTGGAAAACCATTTTCAGCTCTTCGAACATCTCATATGCTCCATGTTTCTCAAAACGCTTTTGGAGACCCGGTTCTAAGTTGTAAAGCATGCCGCACTGAACGAGGGAGTAATCATCAGCACGTGATTGGTAAGCGTTCATAACGTCTTGGTTCTCTGGGATTGGTGCTTCACCTAGCGGTGCTTCTAGGACATAATCTTTCTTGGCAGCTATGAGGATGATCCTCAGGTTCCGGACCCAGTCCGTATAGTTGCTGCCATCATCTTTCAGCTTGGTTTTCTCTAGGAACGCGTTGAAGTTGAGGACAACGTGGGCCATTTGATCTACAAGACATATTGTAAAGATTTTAGACTAAGTTCATGATAATTAAGTTCATCTAATCAAATTACTCAATGAACTCCCACTCAGATAGACATCCCTCTAGTCATCTAAGTGAAACATGATCCGAGTTAACTAGGCCGTGTCCGATCATCACGTGAGACGGACTAGTCAAGATCGGTGAACATCTCCATGTTGATCGTATCTTCTATACGACTCATGCTCGACCTTTCGGTCTTCCGTGTTCCGAGGCCATGTCTGTACATGCTAGGCTCGTCAAGTCAACCTAAGTGTATTGCGTGTGTTCCGAGGCCATGTCTGTACATGCTAGGCTCGTCAACACCCGTTGTATGCGAACGTTAGAATCTATCACACCCGATCATCACGTGGTGCTTCGAAACAACGAACCTTCGCAACGGTGCACAGTTAGGGGGAACACTTCCTTGAAATTATTATAAGGGATCATCTTACTTACTACCGTCGTTCTAAGCAAATAAGATGCAAAACATGATAAACATCACATGCAATCAAATAGTGACATGATATGGCCAATATCATTCTGCTTCTTTGATCTCCATCTTCGGGGCGTCATGATCATCTTCGTCACCGGCATGACACCATGATCTCCATCATCATGATCTCCATCATTATGTCTTCATGAAGTTGTCACGCCAACGATTACTTCTACTTCTATGGCTAACGCGTTTAGCAATAAAGTAAAGTAATTTACATGGCGTTCTTCAATGACACGCAGGTCATACAAAAAATAAAGACAACTCTTATGGCTCCTGCCGGTTGTTATACTCATCGACATGCAAGTCGTGATTCCTATTACAAGAATATGATCAATCTCATACATCACATATATCATTCATCACATCTTCTGGCCATATCACATCACAAGGCACATGCTGCAAAAACAAGTTAGACGTCCTCTAATTGTTGTTGCAAGTTTTTTACGTGGCTTGTATAGGTTTCTAGCAAGAACGTTTCTTACCTACGTAAAACCACAACGTGATATGCCAATTTCTATTTACCCTTCATAAGGACCCTTTTCATCGAATCCGTTCCGACTAAAGTGGGAGAGACAGACACCCGCTAGCCACCTTATGCAACTAGTGCATGTCAGTCGGTGGAACCTGTCTCACGTAAGCGTACGTGTAAGGTCGGTCCGGGTCACTTCATCCCACAATGCCGCCGAAACAAGATAAGACTAGTAGCGGCAAGAAGAATTGGCAACATCTACGCCCACAACTGCTTTGTGTTCTACTCGTGCATAGTAACTACGCACAGGCCTGGCTCATGATGCCGCTGTTGGGGATCGTAGCAGAATTTTAAAATTCCTACGCATCACCAAGATCCATCTATGGAGTATACTAGCAACGAGGGGAAAGGAGTGCATCTACATACCCATGTAGATCGCGAGCGGAAGCGTTCTAATGAACGGGGTTGATGGAGTCGTACTCGCCGTGATCCAAATCACCGATGACCGAGTGCCGAACGGACGGCACCTCCGCGTTCAACACACGTACGAAGCAGCGATGTCTCCTCCTTCTTGATCCAGCAAGGGGGAAGGAGAGGTTGATGGAGATCCAGCAGCACGACGGCGTGGTGGTGGAAGTAGCGGGATCCCGGCAGGGCTTCGCCAAGCGCAAGCGGGAGGGAGAGGTGTTGCAGGAGGAGAGGGAGGCGCCAAGGGCTAGGGTACAGCAGCCCTCCCTCCCCCCCTTTATATAGGCCCCTGGAGGGGGGGCGCCGGCCCTGGAACCCATCTACAAGGGGGGCGGCGGCCAGGGGGGAAACTTCCCCCCAAGTCAAGTGGGGCGCCCCCACCCCCAGGGTTTCCAACCCTAGGCGCAGGGGGAGGCCCATGGGGGGCGCCCCAGCCCACTAATGGCTGGTTCCCTTCCCACTTCAGCCCATGGGGACCTCCGGGATAGGTGGCCCCACCCGGTGGACCCCCGGGACCCTTCCGGTGGTCCCGGTACAATACCCCCGAAACTTTCCCGGTGGCCGAAACTGGACTTCCTATATATAATTCTTCACCTCCGGACCATTCCGGAACTCCTCGTGATGTCCGGGATCTCATCCGGGACTCCGAACAACTTTTGGGTTTCCGCATACTAATATCTCTACAACCCTAGCGTCACCGAACCTTAAGTGTGTAGACCCTACGGGTTCGGGAGACATGCAGACATGACCGAGACGCCTCTCCGATCAATAACCAACAGCGGGATCTGGATACCCATGCTGGCTCCCACATGTTCCACGATGATCTCATCGGATGAACCACGATGTCGAGGATTCAATCAATCCCGTATACAATTCCCTTTGTCAATCGGTACGTTACTTGCCCGAGATTCGATCGTCGGTATCCCAATACCTTGTTCAATCTCGTTACCGGCAAGTCACTTTACTCGTACCGTAATGCATGATCCCGTGGCTAACTCCTTAGTCACATTGAGCTCATTATGATGATGCATTACCGAGTGGGCCCAGAGATACCTCTCCGTCATACGGAGTGACAAATCCCAGTCTCGATCCGTGTCAACCCAACAGACACTTTCAGAGATACCCGTAGTGTACCTTTATAGTCACCCAGTTATGTTGTGACGTTGGGTACACCCAAAGCACTCCTGCGGCATCCGGGAGTTACACGATCTCATGGTCTAAGGAAAAGATACTTGACATTGGAAAAGCTCTAGCAAACGAACTACACGATTTTTTATGCTATGCTTAGGATTGGGTCTTGTCCATCACATCATTCTCCTAATGATGTGATCCCGTTATCAATGACATCCAATGTCCATAGTCAGGAAACCATGACTATCTGTTGATCAACGAGCTAGTCAACTAGAGGCTTACTAGGGACACGTTGTGGTCTATATATTCACACATGTATTACGATTTCCGGATAACACAATTATAACATGAACAATAGACAATTATCATGAACAAAGAAATATAATAATAACCATTTATTATTGCCTCTAGGGCATATTTCCAACAGTATTATCATAGATAATGGCTCAAACTTTGATTCGGAAGAGTTCAGAAGCTTCTGCGCTACCCAAGGCACTCGGGTAGATTACGCATCCGTTGCGCACCCGCAGTTGAATGGTCAGGCCGAGAGGGCGAATGGCCTTATCCTTCAGGGGTTGAAGCCACGACTCATGCGCGACCTTGAGCTCGCAGCTGGAGCCTGGGTGACAGAAGTGCTGTCTATCCTGTGGGGTTTAAGGACAACTCCTAACCGGTCCACTGACTGCACCCCTTTCTTCATGGTGTATGGAACCGAAGCCGTGCTGCCAAGTGATCTCCTCCATAATTCACCCCGAGTATAACTCTATTCAGAAGCTGAGGCGGAGCACACGCGGCAGGACGTCATTGACCTTTTGGAGGAAAAACGAGAGATGGCCCTGATACGGTCGATTGTTTATCAGCCATACCTTCGTCGGTTCCATGCCAGGAACGTCAAAGGTCGAGCATTCCGAGAAGGAGATCTTGTGCTACGAGTGGATCAGCGGCGACCACACAAACTCGGCCCCACGTGGGAAGGCCCCTTCATCGTCACCAAGGTGCTACATAACGGGGCTTACCAGCTCTACAACCTCGCAAAGAGAATCGACGAGCCGTGCTCCTGGAACGCAGATCTTCTCCGTCGATTCTATACTTGACGATCGAGTTGTCAAGATGTAATAAGAGTACTTTTAGATTGTATATCAAAGACATGACTCCTGCAGTCCTACGATGATTTCACTTGCATGAGTGCATGTTCCAAACCCCCAGTGGGTAGCTTAGCTGTGAACCAGTTTTTCGCCTAAGTTAAAAAATTACTCCGAGTGAGAGCATCCCTCCCACTCGGGGGCTTAGCCGCGAGTCAGTCCTCGCCCAAGTTAAAAAATTATTCCGAGTGAGAGCATCCCTCCCACTCGGGGGCTTAGCCGCGGGCCAGTCCCCGCCTAAGTTAAAAACTACTCCGAGTGAGTACATCCCTCCCACTCGGGGGCTTAGACGTGAGCCAGTCCTCGCCTAAGTTAAAAACTACTCCGAGTGAGAGCATCCCTCCCATTCGGGGGCTTAGCCGCGGGCCAGTCCCCGCCTAAGTTAAAAACTACTCTGAGTGAGGGCATCCCTCCCACACGGGGGCTTAGCCGCGAGCCAGTCCTCGCCTAAGTTAAAAACTACTCCGAGTGAGAGCATCCCTCCCACTCGGAGGCTTAGCCGCGGGCCATTCCCCGCCTAAGTTAAAAACTACTCCGAGTGAGAGCATCCATCCCACTCGGGGGCTTAGCCGCGAGCCATTCCTTGCCTAAGTTAAAAACTACTCTGAGTGAGAGCATCCCTCCCAATCGGGGGCTTAGCCGCGAGCCAGTCCTCGCCTAAGTTCAAAAACTACTCCGAGTGAGAGCATCCCTCCCACTCGGGGGCTTAGCCGCGAGCCAGTCCTCACCTAAGTTAAAAACTACTCCGAGTGAGAGCATCCCTCCCACTCGGAGGCTTAGCCGCGAGCCAGTCCTCGCCTAAGTCAAAAACTACTCCGAGTGAGAGCATGCCTCCCACCCAGGGGCTGAGCCGCGAGCCAGTATTCGCCTAAGTTAAAAAAACTACTCCGAATGAGAGCATCCCTCCCACTCGTGGGCTTAGCCGCGAGCCAGTCTTTGCCTAAGTTAAAAAATTACTCCGAGTGAGAGCATCCCTCCCACTCGGGGGCTTAGCCACGAGCCAGTCCTCGCCTAACTTAAAAACTACTCCGAGTGAGAGCATGCCTCCCACTCGAGGGCTTAGCCGCAAGCCAGTATTCGCCTAAAGTTAAAAAACTACTCCGAATGAGAGCATCCCTCCCACTCGAGGGCTTAGTCGTGAGCCAGTCTTCGCCTAAGTTAAAAAATTATTTCGAATGAGAGCATCCCTCCCACTCGGGGGCTTAGCTGCGAGCTAGTCCTCACCAAAGTTAAAAACTACTCCGAGTGAGAGCATCCCTCCCACTCGGGGGCTTAGCCGCGAGCCAGTCCTCGCCTAAGTTTAAAAAGTACTCCGAGTGAGAGCACGCCTCCCACTCGGGGGGCTTAGCCGCGAGCCAGTCCTCGCCTAAGTTACAAAATTACTCCAAGTGAGAGCATCCCTCCCACTCGGGGGCTTAGCCGCGAGCCAGTCCTCGCCTAAGTTAAAAAATTACTCTGAGTGAGAGCATCCCTCCCACTCGGGGGCTTAGCCGCGAGCCAGTCCCCGCCTAAGTTAAAACTACTCCGAGTGGAGAGCATCCCTCCCACTCGGGGGCTTAGCCGCGAGCCAGTCCTCACCTAAGTTAAAAACTACTCCGAGTGACGAACATCCCTCTCACTAGGGGACTTAGCTGCAAACCGATTTTCGCCCCCAAGTTATGAAAATAAACTAATCTATGCAAGAAACTGGAAACCAGCAGGCAAATAAATCCAGATTCTCAAGTGCGGATAAAAGTTCTCGGGCAAAAAACCAAGCCCAAACGAGTTTTAACGATTACAAAATCTCTCGAAATACCGAGGCAAATAAGTTCCGTCTGAAAGACGCTTTGGTCATAAAGTTTTCCTTCAAGAGCCGGTGGGGCTCGCAGGTTCGATGAAGGTGTCCAGGCCAATGCCATCCGCGATTCGAGTGGTCGCCTCAATAAAAGTCTCCATAAAGTCTTCAAACTTGAGTTTCTTTGTGTTCACCACTTGGAGACCCTTCAGTTTGTCTTCCTTGGCATCTCGACAATGAACGTGGATGAGTGAAAGTGCCACATCAGCTCCACAGCGAGCGGCATACTTCTTCCATGCTTGCACTCGACCGGGGATTTCATTGAGCCGAGTCATCAGCGACTCAAGATCATTCTGAAGCGTGTCCTCCGACCACAATTCCTTGTCTATTTTCGCCAGCGCAACCTTCTGATGAGCGATATACCCCAAGACACTGTTGAGGCGAGCTTCAAGTCGCAGCACGTTCATAGCCGCAGCATCCTTGACGAGTGACTTGGTGGGATCCAGACGTGTCTCAATCTAGTCTGTCTCCAGCTCGAAATTCTGGCAGAATTCTACACAAAGAGGAAGGAATGAGTTAGTCATGGCATCGTTTTCGAAGTTCTCGGAAATTCGCTTGAGTGAAGAAAGATACCTTCAAGCATGATGTACATTTTCTTCGCAAGACTTCCCAAATACTCTTCCAAAGCATCCCTCTTCTGGGTGAGCTGGTCCACCTTGTCATTCAGAGCTGTCTTCTCCGATTCGAAAACACTCGCTCGATCTTCCATCTTCTTGGCCCACTCGGTTTTTTCCTTCTCGAGCTCTTCAATGGCAGTCTTCAAGGATGTGTTCTTCTCCTCCAACTTTCCGACTGAGGCCAACTTTGCCTCAGCAGCCTCGGTCTTCTCTTTAGCCACCTTCTGCGCCCCCATGGGTTCATTATCTTTCTTTTCCAGAGCCTGCTTCGTGGTGTCTAAAGAAATAACATTCCTGAGTCGCGCTTGAAGTTGACAGTTCTCATTACGCACATCTGTTCGAGTGAAACCACTCGGCTCAAAGGACGGAAAGAAAGAACGACAGATCGCATAGTCGACGAGAATTACCTACCATGGTCTTCACCTCAGCCTGAGCATGTTCCAAGTTCCTTTTAGCCAGCTCCAAGTCCAGTTGAAGTTGGATCTTCTCCTTCCCCAGGGCAACATACTGAGTCCCAAGCTCACAAGTTTTCTGAGATCAGCAAAGAAACGATTCAGTCGACGATGAACAAGATTTTCAAGTCCTCCACTTCCGAGTGGAGAAGAGCAAATTCAGTTGCTACAAGCAAATAGTTCTAAGACCCCCGCTGAATCAAACATTCGACAACGGTCTCAGGGACTACACCAAGTGGGTGCACTCAGCGTGCCCCCACTGGATTCATTTCCACTCGGTTTCAGCCTGACTGGTCTGAGTGAAGAGCTACTAAAAAGGGGGGAGATTTCTCAGACCCCCACCGAGTCACACACTCGATGGTGGTCTTGGAACTACACCCAGTGGGTGCACTCAGCGTGCCCCCACTGGATCCATTCCCACTCGGCACGGCCTGACCGGTCCGAGTGAAGAGTTGCAGCCAAACACATCCTGAGACCCCCACTGAATCAAACATTCGACGGCGGTCTCGGGGACTACACCCAGTGGGTGCACTTAGCGTGCCCCCACTAGATCGACTCCCATTCGGCACGGCCTGACCAGGGCGAGTGGAGAGTTACAGAGCAAACAACTACGACCAAACGTCAAAAAACACCCAGTGGGTGTACGGAGACACCCAGTGGCCGTACAAAGTCAAGATGAACAGGAAAAAATTCAATCGAAAATCAACTTACAATCGTACTTACTCGGACATTCGCCTGAAGGGCTGTGCTGGCATCGTAAGCTAACTTGCTACCTTCATACACCTCCTTCAGACGCTGCATCGTCAGATCGGCTTGGATCATAGCCTCTTTGCTGGCTCTAGTCTGGTCTTCAGGCACATGATGCATAGTGAATACATTGGAGACCGGGGTCAGCACTTGAGATTGGCCAGTAGGTCCTGAAGCTGGAAGAGTCGATACCAAAGGCGACATAGTCTATAGTGGAGCAGTATAGATAGCGCCAGCTTGAGACGAACCACCAGGCTCCTGAGGCATCGCAGCGGGCAACACTCGCGGTGTTCTGCTCGACGGCACCCTCCGAGTGAAACTGCGGGGAGTACTCAAGGTCGTACCTTCGTCACCCGCACCTTTCGGAAGCTCGTCTTCGTCGTCGTCAGCAAGATGTATGATATATGTTGGCTCTGCAGTCATTCAACAACAACCGCCCGTTCAATCAACGAATCAACCAATGAAACAGAACAAAGTGCAAACTTGTCGTACCTCGCCGAGAGGTGGCCGTGTCCACAGTGTCCACCTCCGCATGCTCCTCATTAACCTGGATGGGTGATGTTATCGAAGTAGCATCTCTGGCACACAATGTTCACTCTGTCAGCAAAGGCACAAAGTTCTGCAGCAATAAGAAAGAAAGAGAAAGAGAAGAGCACTGACGTCGAAGCGATGGGCACCGAGACCTTGATTCTGGCAGTGCCTTCCGAGGTTTCACTGGTGCGACCTTGGGCCGTTTCGCAGACTTCTCAATCAGGTCTGGCATTGCAGTCCGAGTGCATTTTGGGTTCCTGACACTCGACACCATGGCCTTGCCCTGGCTGGCCACCGGATCTTGGGTCTGTTTGGATCGACGCTCGGTGCGTGGAGGAGACTCGATCTCATCACTCTCCTCCGAGTCATCCCTATTGTCCTCGCCGTCGTCAGCATAATCGATATCAGCACTGCCACCTTTGCTCTCCATTCCTTTAATGAGCTGTTCACCATTCGGCACAGGCGAATACATCTTTGTGAATGCCTGCAGGACACAAAATTCAAAGTCAGTCGGTTCTTAACATAGTAGCATATTGGAAACAAAAAGTAAAACATTCGACAAGTTATGTCTCACCTCCCCTAGAGGATGCTCGGCATCAAAAGGCAGAACCCGCTTGAATCCACGTGGATTGTCACGAGCTCCTGTGATGCTCCTGAGCCATTGCATCACGGTCTCTTCCTTGACTTCCTCTGGGTGGGTCCGATCGGAGTCATCTGGGCCCGAGTATAGCCACATGGGGTGGTCGCGTGCTTGCAGAGGCTATATCCGTCGACTGAGGAACACCTTGAACAGATCCAAGCCTGTCACCCCGCTCCGAATCAACTCAACTACTGCTTCAACCAAAATTCCCACTTCGGCTTTCTCCTCTTCGGTCACAGTCAGTGAACGGGTACCATTGAGCCTTGCCAGTGAAAAGGGGGAAGACCAGTCGACACGGCAGGAGAAGTGGACTGCCAACCCCTAACAAACTCAGGAAAATTCATTGTAGGGAATGCACTCCTACCCCACGTCTGGATACCTAAACCCCCTCACATCTGGATCACATGGGTCCTCTCATCACCCGGGTTAGCTTTCTTGACCGACTGGGATCGACAAGTGAAAATATGTTTGACAACCCCCAATGAGGATGGCAGCCCAAGAAATTTTCGCACATCGAGACGAAGGCAGCAAGATACGAGATGGCATTCAGAGGAAAATGGTGGATTTGTGCACTGAAGAAATTCAAGAATCCACGAAAGAATGGATGAGGAGGCAAGGAAAAACCTCTCTCCACGTGAGTGAGGAGGAGGACCCGTTCGCCGTGGTGCAGCGCAGGTTTGTTTTTGAAGGAAATATGCCCTAGAGGCAATAATAAAGTTTTTATTTATTTCCTTATTTCATGATAAATGTTTATTATTCATGCTAGAATTGTATTAACCGGAAACTTAGTACATGTGTGAATACATAGACAAACAGAGTGTCACTAGTATGCCTCTACTTGACTCGCTCGTTGAATCAAAGATGGTTATGTTTCCTAACCATAGACATGCGTTGTCATTTGATTAACGGGATCACATCATTAGAGAATGATGTGATTGACTTGACCCATTCCGTTAGCTTAGCACCTGATCGTTTAGTATGTTGCTATTGCTTTCTTCATGCCTTATACATGTTCCTATGACGAGGAACACTTTGTGTACTACCAAACATCACAACGTAACTGGGTGATTATAAAGGTGCTCTACAGGTGTCTCCGAAGGTACTTGTTGAGTTGGTGTATTTCGAGATTAGGATTTGTCACTCCGATTGTCGGAGAGGTATCTCTGGGCCCACTCGGTAATACACATCACTATGAGCCTTGCAAGCATTGTAACTAATGAGTTAGTTGCGGGATGATGTATTACGGAACGAGTAAAGAGACTTGCCGGTAACAAGATTGAACTAGGTATTGAGATACCGACGATCGAACCTCGGGCAAGTAACATACCGATGACAAAGGGAACAACGTATGTTGTTTTGCGGTTCGACCGATAAAGATCTTCGTAGAATATGTAGGAGCCAATATGGGCATCTAGGTTCCGCTATTGGTTATTGACCAGAGAGATGTCTCGGTCATGTCTACATAGTTCTCGAACCCGTAGGGTCTGCACGCTTAACGTTCGTTGACGATATAGTATTTATGAGTTATGTATGTTGGTAACTGAATGTTGTTCGGAGTTCCGGATAAGATCACGGACATGACGAGGAACTCCGGAATGGTTCGGAGATAAAGATTGATATATGGGATAATAGTGTTTGGTCTCCGGAAGGGTTCCGGAATTCATCTGAATGGGTTCCGGATGTTTCCCGAAATGTTTGGGTACGAGAACACTTTATTTGGGCCAAAGGGGAAAGCCCACGAGGCTTTTGGAAAGTGCAAAAGGAAGTTTTGTGGAGACCAGAGGCTAGACGTCAGGAACCCTGATGTCTAGGGGGTAGACGACGGGAACCCTGGCGTCTAGCCGTGGAGTCCGAGAAGGACTCTTGCCTTTCGGGCAAAACCGACTTTGAGGAGGCTTTTACTCCAAGTTTCGACCCCAGGGCTCAACATATAAATAGAGGGGTAGGGCTAGCACCCAAGACACATCAAAAAACACCAAGCCGTGTGCCGGCAACCCCGTCCCCCCTAGTTTATCCTCCGTCATAGTTTTCGTAGTGCTTAGGCGAAGCCCTGCGGAGATTGTTCTTCACCAACACCGTCACCACGCCGTCGTGCTGCCGGAACTCATCTACTACTTTGCCCCTCTTGCTGGATCAAGAAGGTGAGGACGTCATCGAGCTGAACGTGTGTTGAACGCGGAGGTGTCGTACGTTCGGTACTTGATCGGGACGGATCGTGAAGGTGTGCGACTACATCAACCGCGTTGATAAACGCTTCCGCTTACGGTCTAACAGGGTACGTAGACAACACTCTCCCCTCTCGTTGCTATGCATCACCATGATCTTGCGTGTGCGTAGGAAATTTTTGAAATTACTACGTTCCCCAAAAGTTTTCCCCCTCCAACAACATCCAAGATCCAGGGGCCAACAAGCCATCGGCGATGAGCCCCTCGAGGTCCTCCGTCGAGACCGTCGAGGGTAGCCAAGCGCCCTGGATCCAGCCTGCTGGCAGCACGGCCCGAGAGCTCGATGCCTTCTTCCCCTTGGCCCCTTCTTGGCGCGCTCCAGCTTCGCCGTCTTGTCCTTCGCCATCTCCGCGGTGGTCGTCGGAGACGAGCAGGGCGGCGTGGCGCAAGGGCGGAGGAAGCAGAGAGGCAAGGTGGAGAGAGGAAAAGGGGAGAGCACTGTTACACCCCTTGGCTGCGTCGTCCTTTATACCCGCACGCCCGAGTCGTTGACTTGTGGGCCAACAGAATCCCAACACATCCCACAACCGGCGCCTGCTTGATACGTGGCGATAAAGGAGGAGCAAAAATCGAGGAGTCCCTCCCCACTTTCCCCACTTGCCGTGCCGCAACTATCCCGCGCGCTTCTCCAAATTTTCGAATCCCATGAAATCTGGGATCTGGCAGAACAATCGATCGCATCAGAGATGTCCACATTCATTCGGTCGGGTCCAACGCTCGGCGACTCGCAGTTTGTCTCACTCGGACACTTAACAAGCCAGAATCGATCAAGGCGATTGACAAAGGATTTAGCAGGTCATGTTCCTACTGACCTCTAAAAAATGTCTCCGAGGCATTAAGTCTGGTCGGAATCAGCTTCAAACTTTTCTCATTCGAACCCCGATCCATTCGGGGGCTAATGACGATGACATGTACCTACGGTAGGGTCCTAGGCCTGACCTACACGCCCTACCCAAGAACACTACATATAAGAATCCAAGACCTACAAAATTAGAAAGGAGGTGTCAACTGGAATGACCACAACATGCAAGTCACTCGACAGCATATCCACTCGATTACTCCTCCACCACTCGACCATCCTTATACACTCGGAGTGCCTGACTTCACTCGAAGGAAGAAGACATAGAGCCACTCCGGGATGGCAACAGTCAGGCGATCAGTTCGTCGCTATAAAGATCATTAAGTATAGGTGTTACCAGAAACGCTCGCACCTTTACTGTCCTATTGAACCCTTGTGTAACGAAGGTTGATGAGGGCTCAGCAAACTCTATATAAACCGCCCCTCCGCTCCTGCACAAGGGTTCGCACCCCCTGTAACTCAACACCCCATACAACAAAGCTCCCGCGGCATCTAGACGTAGGGTCTTTACCTCTTCCGAGAGGAGCCTGAACTCATAAATCCGAGTGTACAACTTCACCGTAGCTAGGATCTGCCCTCTCCTACGTCCCCCTAACCTCTACTATCAGATATGTTCCCACGACAGTGATGAAGATCACGATCCGCAGATGGATCTCTCCCAAGGGGGGGAGATGATGTGGAGCATCCTTCCATCATCCCCATGGACTCTACACCAACACATCAAGCACCACGTGGACCTATGACAAGAGCTTAAGCACGCACAATGGAAACCGAGGTGAACTCCTTCCTACTCAACATGCATATGGGCACAAGTGGAACTTGGTTGCTACCTCACCAAAATGCACTATGTATCATTAGGTACGAAGGGGAAGCACCCCAAGTCCACAAGGAAGGAGAAGGAGTCCAAGAAGAAGGACATGAAGATTCCCATGAAGACGGAGGCCAGCAGCTGGAAGACGAAGTTCTGCCCAGGAAACCCCGTGCCCACGGGCTGTTCGAACCCCGTGCGCACGGGCCCAGAAGACCCCGTGCACACGGGGCCCCTCGCTATAGATCTGCTGAGTCCGTGCACACGGGCGTGTACCATGCCCACGGGGCCCCCGTGCGCACGGGCCTCACTTACCCCGTGCGCACGGGCTCTACAGGATGGACGGACGTGATTGCTGTTTGGGCCTCCACTTCATCCACTTCGTCCCCATGCCTATATATTCCGTACCTAGGGTCATGTTTAGGGTTAGCAAAGACATATATATGTGAGATATTTTGAGAGCTTTGCTCCTTGTAGCACTCCATTGGAGATCAAGGCCTCTTAGGAGAGGATCCACTTGTGGATTTCAAGACCTCCATTTGGAGAAGATTATCATCAAGACCTCACCTCCTTAGGAGTGGGAAGAACTCTATCTAGTGCTTGTTTCCTTTGATTGTTCATGTATTCTTGTGGATTTGTGTGCTTGCTATTCTAGTGGATGTGTAATTGGGTTTTGTTGGAGTGATCTCCTCTTTATGTTCTTTGTGTTCATCTCCTCCCCCCCCCAAGTGTGAAAAGATCCCTCTTAGGGTTTCACCCTATAACAGAGTTGCTCTGACCTGCGACAACAAACATAGCGCCTATTTAATTCGCTAGATTTTCAAAACATATTATACTAGTGAATGGAAAACAATAGAATGTCTTACACTTTTGAAGTCCTATAGGATTTGTAAAAATACAGGAATTCGCAAAAAGGTTATTTAACGCGTCCCGAGAAAAACGAAGGAATTCTATCAAGAGATTTGAGTAGATTCAAGTTTTCCTCGAACTATAGTGCGACGAATCCTTGGAATTTTTTTCCTGAAATCCGACTCATGTGAGTCAAATGAGATCCACACGAAGGAAAACCTTAGGATTCAAATCCTTACCAAATTATATGACCAAACTAGGCTAGAATCATCGGGGGTAGGGTTTTTATAATTAGACTATTTGAAATCTCAAATCGCATAATTCTTAGAAAGCAAAAAAAAGTACTTTAGGTTCTGCAGTCAAATTGGACGAAGATTTGTCCACGAAAGTGTGGTCATTATATATGGAGATTTTTGTGGTGGGGGCAACGTGGGCCTTACGGGAGTTCGCTGGCATGAACCTGTGGCGAAGGAGTGGATGTGGCTCGAGGGTGGGAATAATCCTAGGGCTATATGTTTCTTTGGGGTGAAAGTCAAAACTATGCACATCTCGCATATTAAACGGGGTAGTGTTCACTTTTAGTGATGACATTGAGTTGGGCACGCGGACAGAACATATACTCAGCCGTTTGTTGCTCGTGCCCAAGACTTGTCAATGTATGGAAGAGGAAGGAGAAACATTTAGACTCCCTAGTTGTCAACTATTTTGAACTAAAAGAGTTAGATATATAACTTGTTCTATAGTGCAATTAATAGGGATCCAGTGGCTATGAATTTCTCGTGACTGATCCTCTAATCATAATCACACTAGATGCTCCCATCTTAGACACTAGATTATCAAAAAAATGTGTGATATTTTTGTTGTTGCCATATAATATCTGCTGAGCTAGTGAACAATAATGTACAAAAACGCACAATATTTTGACAAAGAAAACATATATATTCATGCTTGCATATATTACAAATGTAGCAAGCCTACTAATATAGCATAATGAGATGAAATAGTTTCTCAAAATTGTCTCTTTTGCAAAAGCATCACTTCCCTACAATGCCACGAGCCATTCTCGGTTCTTATCGTCATCCTTAATGCCAACCAAAACAATCCTTGGTGATACAACTTGAGAACACGTCAGTATGCTCTGGCCATCTAAAAATATGAACAACTCTGAATCATAGTTGCAATGTTTCTATTAGGGCATCTCCAAGGCGGACCCGCAAACCGCCCATATCCGTCCGGGCAGCGGGAGCCATCCAACTCGGGCTTGTATCGGTCCGCAAGGCGGTCCGGACGCGATTTCTCCCGCAAAACGAAGATAAAAGTGGAGGAGCTTTGCGGGAGTCCGGACACGTGAAACATAGGAACCCGGCACCATAGGCCCACCCAAAACCCTTCTCGTATCCCGCGACTCCATCCTCCCCATTTTCTCTCCTTCCCTCTTTCTCTCTTGCCGTCATCGCCGCTCCACCAGCCCGGCCACCACGCCACACCCCTGCCAAAAATCTGTGTCTCCGTCACCTCCGGCGCTCCAGCAGACCTCCACCCCGCTTCTCCTCCATCTCTGTTCAACCGCTGTCCTCTGACCGCCCTGCCAGGTACCATCCGCTACTGCTATTCTCACCATGCCCGGCAACTGTTTGATGAATCGCCAAAGCTGAAAAACGTTCTCCCTTCTTCTTTCTGGCAACGGATTTTGATATGGAGTACACATATGAGAAGTATGTTGAGTCGTCGGACGAGGGGTACTCCGATGAGACGACGATGATGTAGGCAGTCCTTGAAGACGCGGAGCGTGCGGAGGAGCATGTTCTCAATTTCAAGGGCTCAATCAAGGGTCATCGAGTGCTCAACCACAACAGGGCGCACGGGCATTAGACACTGATGGCCGACTACTTTGCCCTCGATGCACTATTCGCTGACCATTTTCGCCAGCGTTTTCGGATGCGCAAGACTGTCTTCGATCGTTTGTACCATGGCATCCGGTCCTACGATGACTACTTCATCCTAAAGAAGGACGCCGTGGTAACAATTGGCTTCTCTGGTTACCAGAAGTGCACGGCCACACTCTGGATGCTTACATATGGCACGACCACTGATTCGTGGGATGAGTACCAACAGATGTCTGAGGGCACATGCAGAGATGCCATAGTCAGGTTTGCAACTGCCGTGGTCGAGGTGTTCAGACCCCAGTACCTGAGAGAACCAGTTGTGGCAGACACTGAGAGGCTCCTGGCAATCTCAGAAGCAAGAGGGTGGCCAGGTTTGCTTGGATCTCTTGACTGCATGCATTGGAAATGAAAGAACTGCCCGCAGGCTTTACGAGGGCAATATCAGTATCATGTTAAGAAGCCTACCATCATTCTTGAAGCAGTTGCATCATAGGATTTTTGGATTTGGCGCGCTTTCTTTGGCATGCCTGGGTCTCACAATGACATCAATGTGCTGCAACGATCGCCGTTGTTTGCGAGGCTGACTGAAGGCAAAGCTCCTCCTTGCCACTATACTGTCAATGGACATGAGTACAACATGGGCTACTATCTGGTTGACGGTATCTATCCTCCATGGGCTACCTTTGTCAGCACCATCTCAAACCCAGTTGGCCAGAAAAAGGCTCACTTTGCCCAAAGACAAGAACCAGCTAGAAAGGATATCGAGAGGGCATTTGGAGTTCTGCAGGCCCATTATGCAGTTGTTCGTGGACGTGCAAAACAAGTGGGATCCGGAGACCTTGTGGGAGGTGATGACATGTTGTGTGATCATGCACAACATGATCATCGAGGATGAGGGTGACGATGCTGCCGCAGCTTTGGAATTAGAGAACATTGATGATCCTATCCAACTTCCGGACCAGAATCCGGCCATATATGAGGAGTTTATTCAAGTGCATCAACAAATTCGGCATCGACCAACTCACGAGCAGTTGAAGGAAGATCTGATTGAGTATCAGTGGGCGGTGAAAGGGGACAACAATGTTGGAATGTAATATTTGAACTTTTTTAAATTTGAACTAGTACTGCATGCGGCTATTTGAACGTCTGCACTCTTTGCATGCGGCTACTTGATCGTGTGGACTTGAAAAAATAAACAGAAGGCCGGATGTATGCGGCTACGGTTGGATGGCGTCCTCCTGTATCCGTGTCCGCGGACTAGTCCCCCTGTACGCGGACGGATGTGGGAGAATTTTTGCGGGTTGCCGTTGAAGATGCCCTTATGTTTGATGTTCTTCCTATCTTTAGAGAGAGCGAGAATAGGACAAGGAGGCCAGGCATGTCGGTGTTCTCTGAGAGGCCTCCTACGTGGCTCGCTTGTCACTGAGAAGCAATTATTGTTCTTGGGATGAGTATTGTTGTTTGATGCGATGTATTTTAATTATTATTATTTTATGTTGTGGTGAAAGTGGATTATTTGTGTGACTCACTTTTGAGTTTATTGCAAGAGTGTTGTTTTGCTGTCACATTAAAGGTTAAGTTATGTTTCATATAACTACAAAAATTTGTTGCTAAATGGTCTATGAATTTGGATGTAATTTTTATTATTTCTGGTGTTCGTTGTAATGCCATGATTGAAAATGAATAGATCTGATGTTTCCTTAAAAAAATATTATGTTCCATACAACTACAAAAAATTGTCACATAAACTTTTGTTTCTTCCATTTCTTGTACTAATGTGTAGTTGACATATATGTAATTTATTTGTTGCAATAGTTTAGCTTTTGTTTGCACCCCGCTTTCATGCTATTGGTCTCCATTGAACAATGCATAAACTATGCTAGAATTTCAACCGTATATTCAGTTTTTACCACATGATCAGGTTGTTGATTTAGAACTTTAATATAAGCCCCTGTCTGTTGTTTCCTGAAACCTTCGTCCGTCAGTATGGAGTACTTCGTTGCTATGCAATGCATGAAACATTTACAAAAAATAATTCCGGCTTTCTTAGAAAGAAAAATAAAAGTAACACATCCATATGGTTCAGGATACTGCCCCAGAAAACAAATATGATTCAGGATAAAAGGTTGACTTTGAAACTCTTGTCTGGCCTCTCGAGATACTGTAAAGCTAGGAAGACCAACATTGTACAATCCAACATGAGGTAATAGCACCCCAGGTACCCTAACTTGTATGGAATGGGATGATTTAGTCCCAAACTTGCAAAATGCTACTCCACCGTATCCCAACTTGCACTAGATGTGATGATTTAGTCCCCTGCCTATCACAGCACGACAAGTGGCAGCCAGCTGGCCGGACAGGTCGTCGCCTGTATTTTTACAAAAAACACCCTGCGTCTTGTCTAATTAACCCCCGCTACAGGCAGCTCTTCTGTTTCGCGCGATTTACAGGATACTTTCGCGCGATCCGCACTCGCCAGCGCCCACGATGCGTCTTGTCTAATTAAACAGTATCCTGTTCCTTGCTGACGCCCCAGCTGCGGGGTTCCAGCAGAATCCGGCGCAACTTGCGCGGCCGATGGGGCCAGCGCCTTCTTCGGCCAGAACGGCGGCAGCCCGGGTACCCAGAGTTCGGCAATCTTAAATGGCCCGGCGGAGGAGAAGGAGGCCGAGCGGAAGATGGCGATGTTTTCCGCCGGCGATGGCGGCCAGGGCGGGCTGCTCTCGGCCTTCTTCAGTAACGGCGGTGACATGGACATGCTCAACTCGGCCTTCCTCAAGGGCATGGAGGAGGCCAACAAGTTCTTGCCGACCAACAACACCCTCCTCGAGGCCATCCCCGGCAAGGAGCGCGGCTTAACTCAAGAAGGAGGTGGCGAATGGAACACCGACGTCCGGCAATGGCCGGGGCCGCAAATACAGGTACGACGAGGACGACCTGGAGGCGGAGACCGCCAGGAGCAGCAAGTTGATGATGCCGGACAGCGAGGAGACCGGCGCCCGCGAGATGTTCGACGAAATAATGCTGGAGGGGTACGAGGCATGCATGCAGGGGATAGAGGAGCTGCGCCACGCCATGGATAGCGAGGCCAAGAAGAAGAACGGGAAGGCGGCGCGCGCGAAGAAGAGCGAGGCGGTCGACCTGCGCACCATGCTCATCCACTGCGCGCAGGCCGTGGCCGCGGGCGACCGCCGGGGCGCGACGGAGCTGCTCAGGCAGATCAAGCAGCACTCCGGGCCGACGGGAGACGCCACGTAGAGGCTGGCGCACTGCTTCGCCGAGGGGCTGGAGGCGCGGCTGGCGGGCACGCGAAGCCAGGTCTACTGTTTCGCGCGATCCGCACTCGCCAGCGCCCACGATGCGCGCTCGTACGCGTACGTCTCGGCTGGCAACCAACGGATATCTACATGCATGCACTAACTGACTATTGCATGCACGCTATACATTAACTAACTACTACTGATACGGCCGCGCGCACGACGTATCCAACTAACTAGCTAGCTTTACGCGCGCACGATGCCAATGGACTGCGGCTCGAACTCGAGCACCCACGCAGCCATGCACCGGCGTCCGGTGTAGACCTAGACATACACACGCACACACGCTGGTGACCACGGACTCACACGCGTCATGGTTTATTTTCTAACACTTGGTGCCTTCGCCAGTGCTGCCGGCGGCGGAGCGGTAGAACCCGACGACGTCTCAGGCGCCAAGGCCCTTCTCCTTCACGAAGCGGCTCCAGCCTTGGTGAGGACGTAGCTCTGGCTGTTGTTCCAGGACGAGTAGCGGAACCGCCACACCTTGCCGGTGCCGTCCTCGAAATTCAGGACGCGGAGCAACAGAAGAGCTGCCTGTAGCGGGGGTTAATTAGACAAAACGCAGGGTGTTTTTTTGTAAAAGTGCAGGCGACGACTTGTCCGGCCAGCTGGCTGCCACTTGTCGTGCTGTGATAGGCCGGGGACTAAATCATCACATCTAGTGCAAGTTGGGGTATGGTGGAGTAGCATTTTGCAAGTTTGGGACTAAATCATCACATTCCATGCAAGTTAGGGTACCTGGGATGCTATTACCTCATCCTAACATAACACCAGTACCAATTTCCCCCTACATCTTTATAACAGCATTTAATTTAGCATCCGTGCAAGTACCCAATAAAATACATGTGGTGCTACAGCAAGTCATGACACAACCAAATGGCAATTTTCAATCCACTCATAGTCATGGTCACACCTCTTACAATCAGAAGCATCAATGGATGAGACTGTTCCCTCTCTTTATATCCAATCTAAAGATCATTTTTCATCTATCTTTGGTGTATAATAAATAAGAAAAAAATATGTCATAATGGAATCGAAGAACAACAACACCTACCAACATGAATGAATACATGAATATGTCGCCGAGGGCTGGCTGTCAAGGGAGCCAGCCACATCGCGACGTTGTGTACCAACGGGGATTTCATCTTTCGACAACCTCTTCCATCGGCCCAGCAAATGGCTGGCTATGGCAGAAAAGACCCGACCTTTCAAAAGGAAATGGGTTGAATCATTACTGTGCACTCAAAGGTTCCATGGGCTTTGGCCGTCCATAATTTAGCACCATCACAAACTCTTCCGCGGGGGAGCCTACAATGGCCGGTGTTGCCTGTGCTGATCGCCCCCTCAGCCACAACTCTACTAAATTGCGCAGAGGTTGTGTAGGGTTCACTGGCTGCCCGCAGCAATTTATTTCCACCTGTAAATATGAAGATTAAGTACTATTCATATGAGCGAACATGACCAGTTGAGCTTACAGGGGCATGCAGAGTTCCAAAAACTGGCCTGACATATCCTTGTGCAAAATGTTCTTGAGAGCCAGATGCTACATATATTTCTTATGAAAAAGTTATAAACAGCATGTAGGAGGAACTACGTGTTCTTTTAGTAAGCACATGCCGCGAACTCAAAACTATTAGGTGGTGGGACTCTACATCCACTAACTGAGCTAGGCTTGGTTACTAGTATTATGAGAGTGAAAAATATAATATGCAGTGAAACTATTGCATGGTAATGTGTGATGAGCATATGAAAGCCGACAGTCTCAAAAAAAGTGGAAGCAAAGTTTCAAGCTTTATTATTGCTCGGCATATTTCATCAAAACACCTAGACAGCAAACTCAAGCTTTACGAATATCACTCCCAGTTATCAATATAACATGAATTTTGATAAGTGCACTTTACTGTTCAAATGGCAAGAAGTGAACCATATTGGAGAACAGATAGCAGAAATGAGGTAACTCTGCTACATCCAGACGAGAAAAGAAACTTATATTTCAAATCCCAATCATTTATAGAAAAACAATCCAGCTGTGCATAAAACAGTAATTTATACATCATATATGAGACAGATGTGACTCTTACCTCGGACTCACTTGGGAGACTGAGTTTCTGCACGAGGTACTTTTGGATAGAGGAAGCAGGTATATTTGCATCTCTGATGTAAAACAGTTAGTCCATTAGCCACAGGGAACTCTCACAGGATATAGTTGAGAAATATGTAACACAAATGCATGCTTATGGTGCTGTTTAAAATGTTAACGTCTGATTTCAATGTGAAGCAATCAACATGTCAAGACATAGCGAAAAAAGGTTACTGAGGTTTGTGCTTATCTATCATATATCTACTGATAACCCAGCTTATAAATCTAAACAAAACTCGTTAACCTCAGATCCACAAAAAAACAGGGTATAAACACGAGCTTACTTTATTCGCAAATAGTGTGAAGGTATCTGTGGTAGAGGTGAGTCCCCTTTCCTGAAAAATATAGTGGCACAAGAAGATAAGATACAAACCTGTGCGAGTTGTTGCTTCTTCTGAATTTAAAACAAAGTGACACTATGACAGCGTGATGAACTGATTATGCTTACTGTTCGAGTGAAGCAACCAACGAAAACCATATGCAGTTGAATCTCTTTTCGTTCTGCGTAAGTGCCCCATCAGGATCCCCATCGGCTGGAGCTCGAAGTCCGCTCCTTCTCCGCCCAGTCCCTTTAAGTTTCCTTTTTAGCGTCACTGGTGAAACTGGAGCATCTTTCTTATCATCCTCAGTTTTGGGTCTCTTCGGATGCTCTTTTGGGTTTGTTTGGATACCATTTGTGCTACTGGGAGAACCATTAAGCTGCTCTCTTTTAACACCTGAACCTTGTAAACTCGACCGAAAGGACTTTGTCCTGTTTGCAGCTTCAACCAAACAATTTAAAGGTCTCCAGAGCTCAGCATTATCTGCCATGTCCTTACTATCGTCTTCAGTATCTTTATTGCTGGAATAGTTAGATGCCTCCTCCGCATTTGACAATATCTGGAGAAAAAAGGTTCAAGTTACTGCAGAGCTTGCACAGTCTTCTAGCTAATCCAATTGTTGTGTTTGGTAATTCGGTGCACATTCCACAGCTAACTCCAACGCAACTATTTTTTTTTTTTAAACTCTAGCGCAACTAGCAGGAAAATGCTAAGGTGTCGCTTGTTTACCTGTCTCTTTGTTTTTGGCACTTTGCCCAAATTAGCAGGAAAGCTTGAGCTATGAGCACTCTTGTCACTGTTTTCCTTTTTCACAGGACTGTCAATGGTAGGACCAAGGCTATGCAAGGCAGCAGCAGCTTTCCTGGTAACTACCTTTGTCCGCCGTCCAGTCGATCCTGTCGGTGTTAATCTAGGTGTATGGACCACTAATGAAGAGATGGATCTCTCTTTCCTTTTATTAGGAGGTGAATCAGGAGATGCAACATCTTCAGCCTTAATCTTCTTTCTTTTGAAGGGGAAGATTTTGGATCTTACATCTTGCAGACTGTGGTCAGCTCTGAATACAGAAAATGTATAAATATCAGTATAAGGAATACATATATTAGAAGAAGAAAAATACTGTTTGGGTCTTTTTTAGAAACACCAAGTACAATGTAGGCACGCACACACACACCACCACACACTCCCACAGCGGGTACTACAGACTGGAGTCACATCAAGATTGACATACTGTTAGGGTCTTTGCAAAACTATTTAGGTGTATATTATGGTAATATAACAGCTCATTTTAACAGGCAAACAATGAGTATGACAAACTGACTGTTTTCGCAGGACATGAATGAAATTGACCTCAACCAACACTTTCACAGGCTACCAGCAGTCCAATATAGTCCAGTGAGGGAGAAAATCAGAATCAAAGCACTGGAAAAGACACCGCAACAAAACAAGAAACAGAGCAAGCTTTTATTTAGTAGAGTATTATGACAAGTGGGAATCTCTAATTCAAATTACTTATCCCGAAGGGCCCAAGAGCCAATCTTTATTCAGGTTGGAAGAGTTTAGGCACAAAAAGCCTAGTCTGTATAAAAGGCAACAAGTGTAGCCAATCAGAAACACAACAGCCTACCACCAAAATGGGCCCTTATGCTTTCAAATTGCAGTATCATCAGCGTAGAAACTAGAAAGCATACAACTTAGGCAAACAGTATTGGTGTATTACAGCATTCATATAAATTGCTTGCTGTGTTGCCGAGAATTCTAAGATGTGAGGGGCCTTAAAAATCTATGTGTCCACCAGATTTATGCAGATGGTTTCTAAGTTCCAGCGCAGATTGCAACATTTGCACGCTTTATTCCAGTGTGTTACCTCCTATTGTGTTCAAACTTTGCTAACGAAAAATTGAACTGAGCAAATAAGTTCTACATGTAGCACTAACTACTGCAAAGTTATTTCCAGAAAAGCTAACAATAAGGTGAAAACTGACAGTACCGCGCACAGTTATATTCGCCTTAAGATGTACATCAACAAAGAAAGTGGAAACAATGGAGTACATAGTCGTAAGCATAAGCATACCTAAGCTTCTCGACTGGAGTGCAGCCAAGATCAATGTCACATACTGGGCAGGACTCTACCTCCTCGTCATTAAACTTCTTGTATATACACTTTCTACAAACTGCATCAAATGCAAGAATTAGAGCTCTGACATAATGAACAACGTAAGATAAATTTAGTAGTAACAAGTGATGTAAATACTCAGTAAATAGAGGAAACATAGCTTCGCACAACCTATATTACTCCTCTGTTGTACACTGAGCTCAATAGTTAATGGTAGGCTCAGACGCCTAGCGGTAGAACATAGTACCATGGAATAAATAATGAAAAGAAGTATCACGGTTACCCAGGAAAGAAGGAACAACAGAAATGCTGCAGAAGCAACTCGGATATCGTATGGGGTAACAGTGATAACTTCCATGCTGAGTAGGCGTCAGTTATTTCTAGTTCTAGTTAGCCCCAGAATAGGCAGAGGCGTAATGAAACAGAGGGTCGACATGGACGAATGGTCGAAGCATTTCTGGAGTGTCGACAATAAATAATGGCTAATCAAGTCTTGGTCATGAATGAGGCATCATGGCAAGCACTCAAACCGGATGGAGTAGCAGCGATCCAGGACGTGGAAGGTTTAAGATTGGCATATTATCCATGCAGATCGATGACCGACGAACGGAAACAGAGGCCACGCACGTAAAACAGAGCGAGCGACGACGACGACTCATGCGACGTGAGGTGGGAGCCAGGCCCGGCAAGCTGTAGTAAATTAAGCGAAATCCCAGCGCGGGCGAGGCGTCAACGCGCTGGAGCGGACGAGCGCCCACGTCCCGGATGCGCCGTACGCGCTGGCCAGATCAGGGACGTACCGAATCGTGGCGCGACGGAGGCAGGGGAGGAGGGAGGAGGTGGAAGGGGAGGAGAATTTGGTGGTGCTCACATGTGTGGAGGCACTCGGAGACGGTGGTGGCGTCGCGGAGGAGGCGGTTGCAGAGCGGGCACGTCATGCATCGCGCGAGCAGCTCCCGCTTCACCATGACCAGGCCCCTGGGCGCGCCGGGCCGCCTCCCTCGCTTCCGCCCCCTGCCCCTCCTCTCCTCCGCCTCCTCCTGCTCGTCCCCGTCCTTGGCCTCCTCCTCCCGTCCCTTGGCCTCCTCGTCGTCCCGGTCCACCGCCTCCTCCGGCTCCACCTCCACGGCAGGCGCGTCCTTCACCTCCTCCTCCGCATCCGGCTCGGGCGCCGCCTGCGTCTCCTCCGTGGGCATGGGCTCCGGCGGGGGCGGCGGGCTGCCCTCCTGACGCTCGGGCGAGGCGGGGTCCGGGTGTGGCTGCATGGCTGGCTAGCGGCGCATGGGTCGTCGATGGTCGTTGCGGGATGGTGGAAGGGAGGGGAGGAGAGATCGAGGGGGGGGGTGAGGGAGGGAGGCGGAGAAAGGATGCGTGGTGCGGTGCGAGGCTGAGAGCGACCAAGACAAGCAAAAGAGAGAGAGAAAAAGGCAAAAGAAAGAAAAGAAAAGCGGGCGAGCTGCGACGCGAGGCGAGGGCGAGCTGGCGGTTCGTTAACGTGTCGTCCCAGCTGGGCTGGGATGCCGCGTCGTCTATCTCTCCTCTCCTCTCCTCTGATTGTTCCGTCTTGCTGCTGAAGATTGGTGGTCTGTGCTTTTTGCGCGGCCGATGAGGATGCGGATGCGATCTCGGTTGGTCTCTTTACGTACGTGCAAAAAACAATGGGCAGTAGCGTGTTTTCCTTTCCGGAAAGGATAAACAACAGGCAGCATGTTTTCCACACGTGACGAGCGTTCTCTGTTTTCTGTGTCTCTAGATAATCAGAGCTCTTTTTGGTCGGAGAATTGAGATGGGTTGCTTGGCTGGGTTTGGTGTTAATCACGCGTAGCCTGGCCCACTGGTAGCACCCCGCATGTTGGCTGCTTACTTTAAGCCGGCTCTTAACTAACCCTGGGCCTTACATACAGCCGTTCAGTTCAGTGCCTGTGCCAGATCGGTCAAAGAACCCTGGCTCTACTAGTATCTGTCTATCCAGGCGCATTGTGCTCTTGTATTCCTGAGAAACTGCTGCTGCTGAATGCTGATCGCCGAGAGAGAGGGCGACGGGACGGGAGGGACGAAAAATCGTGACGTGCAATATTATCACGGGAAAGAGAATATCACGAAAGCGTGAGGCGAACCTGCCTCCCGGTGGAACGGAACACGCGTGCCGTACGTATGCTGCCGGCCATGTACTACGCTCAGTCGTGCTTCTGCTTTGTGTCTGTGTCTTCAGAGACGCCGGGCGGCACGCGGTGCCGGGCCCATGGGTTTGGGTCGCGTCGCGCGCGCAGATAGAGATAGGCACTGGCACTGGCACTGGCACTGGCTGGTGTTTGTTTCCTGGGAGGCCGCACGGCCGGGCGGCTCTCCGGTCTTGCACCCGTGCGGTTTGGATGCGTGGGATGGGACGGGGCGGCGATTCGCGATGTGACCTGCATTCTTGTGCGCCCAAAGCAGGAGAGAAATGATCGAAAATAATAAAGGAGAAAAAAACGAATGTCTCACTCGAAAATAGTAGTATGGGCTACTTGAGCTGGCTCCTAACAGCAACTACAATGGGACGACCCATTTCGTCCGCCCGCGTCCGTTTTTGTCCGCGGGCGACCCACTCCCGGCCCAATTTTGAGCCGGATTTGCGTAGGCGCGGACACGAGACGGACGGGCGCGCGCACCTACTCCTTTCCCCGGGCCCGTCGGTCGGTGGCAGCCACCATCATTTCCCCCCATTTTTCCCAAAAACACTCCCGCCCGCGCGCGCCCCCGCCCCCCAACCAGCCATGGAGGACGCAATCGACCTCGACCTCGACGCCGCCGCCGACCTCGCCTCCCTCGCCTCGTCCTGTGCCGTCGTCCCCTCCGGGAAAAGCAAGCCTCGTGCCCCGCGCAAGACCGCCGCCGCGACCAAGCCGAAGAAGGCGCTGACGCCCGAACAGCGGGCAAGGGAGTCGGCCAAGAGGAAGGGCCGGAGGCACGCCGCAGACACGAGGGATGAGGCCGCCGCCGTCGCCGCCGCGCAGCAGGAGTTCACCAACGCCCGCGTCGCGGCGGGAACGAGGTAGGCGCTCTACATGCTAGGGGTAAACCTTAGCCAACGCCAAGACAAAGGCGAAAGAAGTGCCTCTTGCGAGCATGATAACCCGGGGTGGAGATCATGAAGGTGGATCTCAACACCGTGTCGCCAAGGAAGAGGCCTTGGTTCGAGAAGATGCAGGCCGACATGCTCAAGTTCGATGACGAGTGATTTATGGCGGCGAGGACCATCTTCTTTGTATGCCGCCAGGTGTGCCGGCATGACCACGGAAGCCGCGATGGCGTGGTCGAACTCAAGTCCCACCCTTTTTTGTGTGCTGGCATGTGTGCCGGCCGGCTGGTGAGTGCGCCAGCATGAACTGTGGTATTTTCTGAAGCCGGCATGGTGCTGGCATGAGACATGGACGCTGGCATGATCGGCCGCGGGCCTTTTTTATTTAAAAGTTGAATGCGAACATGAAATGGGTCGGTGCGTTGGGCGCACTGCCGATCCAAATGCAAAACTGGGCGGACGCCGGACTGACGGCCGATCCAAACGGACAAATGCGCCATCCGTTTGGGTCGGCCCGTTAGAGTTGCTCTAAAAGCATCTATCCAATCCGGCCCTCAAACATACATGGACACGCTACTGACCGGACAATCGTTAATTTATGTCCCCCACATGTATCTCATATCTGATACATTATATTCATCTAAGCATGGAGAGTGAATAAAAAGTACGTCATCACACCAACTATGCGAGAGTGTGTGGTGGTCATATGGTAAAAATATAATATTCTTGTAGTCCACTGCTCTCTTGGTATAGGTTTATCAGGCCTCTCAGCATCACAAGCATGTCTTTTTTTATAAGGCCACGCTTTGGAAAGGTACATGCATGCAACCATTTCATTGGTTGCATTGAAAGCCATTATTGTTAGTGTCATGGCTGGAAAATTAATACACTTCATGCGTGCTTTTTTATTGGCCGTGTGCATGTGAGAGAGTGCATTGGAAGTGAAATAAAAGAATTAATGTGAGCAAATTACTATGTGTCTTGGTCTAAGTCTTTAAGCCTAATAAACCCGGACGGAGGGAATACTATACATGTTGCCTATTACATTAGCTATAGATGACACGATAATATGTTATAGACATCAATCGGCTATATTGTTAACCGTGCTCTTAAGAAGGATCCTGATTGTTCCTCCTTGTCTGTCCTGCTGCTGGAAGATTGGTGATTTGTGCTTTTTGTGCAGCGGATGCGGATGCGATCTTGGTTGGTCTCTTTTACGTACGTGCAAAAAACAACGGGCAGTAGCGTGTTTTCTTTTCTGGAAAGTATAAACAACAACATGTTTTGGACACGTGACGAGTATTCTCTGTGCGCAGCTCTGTAGATAATCAGTGCTCTTTTGGTCAGAGAATTGAGATTTGGTTGGCTGGGTCTGGACTGGAATTAATCACGCGTAGCCTGGCCTGGCCTGGCCCACTAGTAGTAGTACCCCGCATGTTCGGGCTGCAGCTGCATGTTGCTGCCTTGCCGCTTACTTTAACCCGGATCTTAAATACAACCTACTACAGTGATCTATTTCTCAAGAAAAAACAACTACAGTGGCCTAGGTTCTCCGGGATTTTTTTTCCTGGGTTTCTTCGTTTTTCAGCCTTAGTAAGGTTAGTCATAGTGAGAGTAATTTAGGTAGTAACATAACACATCCCAACATAAATTTGCTTATGTGGCATGGAGTTAATGAGGAGAGAGATGCTTGTGGTAGCATAATATGTTACTGTAACATAACACACCCCGAGATAAAATGAGTCTATATCTTAATTAATGAAGGCTTACATATATCTATATGTTACTAACCATTACATGTTACTAGTCTAAGTTACTCCCCATCGTGACCGGCCTCGCATCCCTGGCGCAGTTCCGTTGCTGAAAGTCGTTGTCTGTAGATCATATGGCCAGGCGGTGCCAGGGCTGCCGGGCGCATTATGCCCTGCTGTTCTGAATACCGACTGCGGATCACCGATACAAAGAGACGGGGAGGGAGGAGAAATCGTGCAATCTTATCACGAAGGGAAAGCGTGAGGTGAACCCAACCTGCTACCCCACCCCACCCCACCCCCGGTGGAACGGAACACGCGTGTCGTATGCTGCCGGCCATATACCTACGTACACTCGTGCTTTTTTTGCTTCTGCTCTGTGTGTGTCGAGAGACGATGGGCAGAGCAGAGAAGCGGAGGAGGCAGCCGGGGGCCATGGGTTCCGGCCGCGTCGGCCGGCGTCGCGCGCGTAGATAGATAGACACGAGCTGCGCTGGTGTTTGTTTCCTGGGAGGTCCCGCGGTCTGCACCCGTGCCGTGCGGTTCGGGCGCATTGGATGGGACGCCGATCCGCGACGTGACCTCCTTCCATCAACCTCGAAGCGGCTGTACGCGCCGTGGATCGATCGTCCACGAGGCGGGTCCTGTCCGGATTCGAGTTAGACACCGCCCGATCGTGGCACGCACGGAGCCCTCCCGAGCCGTGACGCCGTCGGCCTTCTCGGCTGCGTGCCTATTTAATTTGACGACGCTCATCACGTCACGCACGTCAAACGCTCCAAACCTTAGCCGCCCCCTCTCCGGAACCGAGCTCGGTCGCGGCAACCGTACGTACGTACGTCGCCTTCGTCGTAGCCGGTCGATTTGCGGCGCCTCCACCGGTGAGTCTCCGCTCGCCTCTCCTTCCCCGTAGAGCAGAACTCGGGAGAGTATCCTGTGATACGGGAGCATAGGTGCTCCCATGATACGGACTTCTGGACCCTCGGATCTCAGATCCAACGACACACGAGGAGCTTCCGTAGCTGCTGTACTTGCGCGCATTTTAGATTCTACATGGCCTTTTTTGCAAAAAGGTGTATCATTTCACAGGAGCTTTTGGATCTGAGATCCAACGGCCGAGCTCGCATGGGAGCGCCTAACCTTAGGTGCTCCCGGAGCACCAGATATTTTTCCAGTAGAACTCTCCATCGATAGCGTTTGCTTTGCGTCACGTCGCCTTTACCTCGTCGACGCCAAGTCCACCATCACCTGCCCACGTATTGGAGATAAACAATGAAACATCTCTCAGAGCTGGGTCGAAGCTTTTTTTTTTCATGGCGCCGTTATAGATTTCTTAATTTTCTGACATATAACCCCACAAGACTGATGGCGGGCGCGAAGTCGTCGGTTCTGCTGACGTGAAGCCGTGGGACGACGAGACCGACATGGCCAAGCTCGAGGAAGCCGTGCGAGGCGTCGCCATGGAAGGATTGACATGGGGGAGCATGCATGTCTGGTTTCCTTGCCGCTAGCTCTGAATTACGCGGCTGTCTATCCACTCGTGAAATTAAATCAAGCACTTAATTTAGGGCGCTTATTTGGATTGCGTGCCACCTTATTCTTGCAGCCAAGCTTGTTCCGGTTGGGTACGGGATGAGCAAGATGCAGATCATGCTGACGATCGTCGACGATCTCCTGTCCGTCGACGACCTCATCGAGGACCATCTCTGTGCTGAGCCCGTCGACGAGTTCGTGCAGAGCTGCGACATTGCCAGCTTCAACAAAATATGTACTCCCTCTGTTTCTTTTTAGTTTGCATATAAAATTTGGTCAAAGTCAAACTTTGTAAAATTTGACTAGCTTTATAAGAAAAGATATTAACATCCACACTATATAGTCAATACTATTAGATGCATGATGAAATTAATTTTCATAACATATAACTTTAGTATTGTAGATGTTAATACATTTTTTCTATAAAGTTAGTCAAACTTTACAAAGTTTGACTTTGACCAAATCTTATATGCGAACTAAAATGAAACGGAGGGAGTATGTGCCCTGATCTGCTCGTTCAGGATATTTTAGCTACCTGCATCTTTGATAGATTTTTGCAGTGCTTTCGCTTCGACTAAACCTGTCCTATTGTTGCAGGAAATTACTCACCGCATTCGAAGAAGCAGAATTTGATTTCGCAGCACAAGATTACTACTCCCTCCGTCCCATAATATAAGAGCGTTTTTTCCACTAGTAAAGTATAAAAAATGCTCTTATATTATAGGAGAGAGGGAGTAGCTATTAGTTGGTTTCCTGGTTACCGAGTTATTCTTAGTTAATAGTACTTTGTTATTGTTTTTGTCAGTCGTCATGTGCTTCCTTGTACTATTCGTTGTTTCGAGGAAGCCCTGTTTCCTCTGTGGAAGACTGTCTTTTTGCTTCTATGAAAAAGTATTTAATGTGATGAAATGGTCAACGAGAATATTACGGCATGCTATTGTCAAACATACGAATCCGCGGCTGCGAGATGGCTTGACGAGAGTCGAATAATCAGCATCGAAGTGCCAAAGGTCACGAGCTCACACTTGCGTTCATCAGTTTGCTTTTCTCATGAAAAACAAAGGTTTGTCGACGACAATCAGTCGAACACAGCACGGCATACTGATGCTCCATGCCTCCACCCGAACAGGTACGGCAAGATTACACCTCGACCGGAAAAAATCACGACCTTTGGGGAGATTGTCATATCACCATCAAATGCTTTGACCAGAAAAAAAGTGGGCTTCTCCAACACAAGGCTCAAACCGCCAGCATCCCCATTCACAATATGTGTAGTTTTTCTTAGAAAAAAAACCGTTTTGCTCTTGTTCTTAGCAACAAGTTTATCGATTTTGAAAAAAGTTCATCGCCATGGCAAGTTCCTATTTCGCGAAAATCCAATCTATAGGCCTATTACAGAGTTCTGCCGGAGGGGGAATCCATTGTCGTAGTCTTCTTCATCAACCTTGTTGCCTCCATGATCAAGTGTATATGGCCGAACTTAATGTTGGGATATCCTCCTCGTATGGGTTGTGAGGAGATGGCCATTTGAAGCCTTTTAGGCAGCCCAAACAGGTGCATAAACCCACTACCCATTAGGGTTATACCCTAGGGTCATTTTGGACTTTGCAGATGAGTGAATGGGGATGCTTTACCCTCCATCCAACAACCACCACCAAGGGTGACGAAAATCAGTTCATCCTCCAAGGAAGAAGAAGAGAGAAAACCAATAGAGCAAGGGAAGAAGAGGAAGAAGCAAAGGGAGTACGGGGGAATTGATGCAACCAAGGTTACACAATGTCCAAACCAATCCGCGGACAGTGATATAGGAGCCGGCCATCCAACCCCGTCCCCTAAACGTATGCTCCTGTTTTTTTCTTAAGTCCACGACACTCAAAATAATAGCAGTGAGGGAAAGGACAGAGACACGGGCTTCGAGTGGGTCTTTGGATGGGCCGACGATGTCGGAGTCTTTACGTGACGGAGGTTCGAACGCCCGCAAAGCTCCTACGGCTTTGCTTTTGGGTTGCGGGATTTGGGACAGCCGGACGAGTCCGCAACGTATGCGGGACGATGTTGGATGGCTTGCTACTTTCGGACAACTCCGTTCAGACGTTTTGCGGGTTGTTTGAGGGTCCACGTGGGATATGCTCAAATGATACAATCGATTTGTGCAAAAAAAACTCAAGTTTTGCTTTTGAAGATCCATTCCTCTAGTAGTTCCATTTTGAGTATTCCATCTCCACCAAGGCACGACATTGCTAACATAAAGAACCATCACCTTTTATTTAGTTTGGCCCTTTGTGTGCAACATGATCACATTCGCTTCTGTCTTCGCCATCTCTCGACCCTAAAATTGCAGGGGTGTCCTTTAAAAGCAACTATCGCGGTGTCACAATTGCGTCATCCGATCCCAACATATTGGCTCTGCTAGTCAAGGATCAATCTGTGCCTTTTCCAAACCTTGATGAACATCCTCAATGTTAACCCCCAATTTAAATCGAGGTCTCCTGTGTGGGCTCTACCTTTGTTGTTACTTGTAGTGGGTTTTTCTTGGTACCCTGGCCACTTTGGTGAGATCTCCCCTGTCTCCTCCATCACTATGGTGTGTCGATGACTACCCTCGCTCATGCCAACCTTTTACCCACCTCCATTTCACTTGGCCCATCCATAGTGGCTACACCGTATCAAGACGTATATATCTGGCTGAAAATAATGTTTTTAGTTCCGTCAGTTGAGACCTAGTTATTTTTTTTTATCAGTGTCATCTAGACTACTAATGGATATCAATGTTTTTTCTGTAAGACTGCTCAAAAAGCCGTGCAACTTTGTTGGAAAAAAAGGAAGAACAGAGATCTCACGTCATCTCGATGCGGAATTTCCAATTCATCCCCATTGTCGAATGAATTATCCTACGGCCAGCATATTTTGTCGCGCCGGCGCACCATGTTACTGCCGGGTGGTGACACGATCCTCAGTATGGAAGGGGCGAAGGATAAGAAGACAGAGGCGGTGGTCAACAAAGGTGCAACTAGATTATATTTAAAAAAGAGGCCGCAACGAGAAAATGAATAGAGAAAATGCGCTCTCTGAATGAAATATGCCCTAGAGGCAATAATAAAGTTGTTATTTTATATTTCCTTATATCATGATAAATGTTTATTATTCATGCTAGAATTGTATTAACCGAAAACTTGATACATGTGTGGATACATAGACAAAACACTGTGTCCCTAGTAAGCCTCCACTAGACTAGCTCGTTATCAAAGATGGTTAAGTTTCCTAACCATAGACATGTGTTGTCATTTGATAAATGGGGTCACATCATTAGGAGAATGATGTGATGGACAAGACCCATCCGTTAGCTTAGCATGTTGATCGTTCAGTTTTATTGCTATTGCTTTCTTCATGTCAAATACATATTCCTTCGACTATGAGATTATGCAACTCCCGGATACCGGAGGAATACCTTGTGTGCTATCAAATGTCACAACATAACTAGGTGATTATAAAGATGCTCTACAGGTATCTCCGAAGGTGTTTGTTGGGTTGGCATAGATCGAGATTAGGATTTGTCACTCCGAGTATCGGGGAGGTATCTCTGGGCCCTCTCGGTAATGCACATCATAATAAGCCTTGCAACCAATGTGACTAATGAGTTAGTTGTGGAATGATGTATTACGGAACGAGTAAAAAGACTTGCCGGTAACGAGATTGAACTAGGTATGAAGATACCGACGATCGAATCTCGGGCAAGTAACATACCGATGACAAAGGGAATAACGTATGTTGTCTTTACGGTACGACCGATAAAGATCTTCAGAGAATATGTGGGAACCAATATGAGCATCCAGGTTCCGCTGTTGGTTATTGACCGGAGAGGTGTCTCGGTCATGTCTACATAGTTCTCGAACCCGTAGGGTCCGCACGCTAAACGTTCGATGACGATTTTGTATTATATGAGTTAGGTGATTTGGTGACCGAATATTGTTCGGAGTCCCGGATGAGATCACGGACATGACGAGGAGTCTTGAAATGGTCGAGAGGTAAAGATTCATATATAGGACGATAATATTCAGACACCGGAAGTGTCCTGGGCGTACGGGGTACGTATCGGGTCACCAGAAGGGGTTCCGGGCAACCCCCGGCAAGCTATATGGGCCTAATGGGCCAAGAGTTGGACAAACTGATACGTCTCCAACGTATCTATAATTTTTTATTGTTCCATGCTATTATATTATCTGTTTTGGATGTTAAATGGACTTTATTATACACTTTTATATTATTTTTGGGACTAACCTACTAACCAAAGGCCCAGTGCAAATTGCTGTTTTTTTGCCTATTTCAGTGTTTCGCAGAAAAGGAATATCAAACGGAATCCAAACGGAATGAAACCTTTGGGAGAATGATTTTTGGAACAAACGCAATCCAGGAGACTTGAAGTGGAGGCCAAGAAAGAAACGAGGAGGCCACGAGGCAGGAGGGCGCGCCCCCACCCTCGTGGGCCCCTCGTGGCTCCCCTGACGGACTTCTTTCGCCTATATATACTCATATACCCCGAAAACATCCGAGAGCACCACGAAACCCTATTTCCACCGCCGCAACCTTCTGTACCCGTGAGATCCCATCTTGGGGCCTTTTCCGGTGCTCCGCCGGAGGGGGAATCGATCACGGAGGGCTTCTACATCAACACCATAGCCTCTCCGATGATGTGTGAGTAGTTTACCACAGACCTTCGGGTCCATAGTTATTAGCTAGATGGCTTCTTCTCTCTCTTTGGATCTCAATACAAAGTTCTCCTCGATCTTCTTGGAGATCTATTCGATGTAATTCTTTTTGCGGTGTGTTTGTCGAGATCCGATGAATTGTGGGTTTATGATCAAGATTATCTATGAACAATATTTGAATCTCCTCTGAATTCTTTTATGTATGATTGGTTATCTTTGCAAGTCTCTTCGAATTATCAGTTTGGTTTGGCCTACTAGATTGATCTTTCTTGCAATGGGAGAAGTGCTTAGCTTTGGGTTCAATCTTGCGGTGTCCTTTCCCAATGACAGCAGGGGCAGCAAGGCATGCATTGTATTGTTGCCATCGAGGATAAAAAGATGGGGTTTATATCATATTGCTTGAGTTTATCCCTCTACATCATGTCATCTTGCCTAATGCGTTACTCTGTTCTTATGAACTTAATACTCTAGATGCATGTTGGATAGCGGTCGATGTGTGGAGTAATAGTAGTAGATGCAGAATCGTTTCGATCTACTTGTCGCGGACGTGATGCCTATATACATGATCATGCCTAGATATTCTCATAACTATGCACTTTTCTATCAATTGCTCGATAGTAATTTGTTCACCCAACGTAATACTTATGCTATCTTGAGAGAAGCCACTAGTGAAACCTATGGCCCCCAGGTCTATTCTCCATCATATAAGTTTCCAATCTATTTTACTTTGCAATCTTTACTTTCAATCTATATCATAAAAAATACCAAAAATATTTATCTTATTATCTCTATCAGATCTCACTTTTGCAAGTGGCCGTGAAGGGATTGACAACCCCTTTATCGCGTTGGTTGCAAGGTTCTTATTTGTTTGTGTAGGTACGAGGCGACTTGCGTGTAGTCTCCTACTGGATTTATACCTTGGTTCTCAAAAACTGAGGGAAATACTTACGCTACTTTGCTGCATCACCCTTTCCTCTTCAAGGGAAAATCAACGCAGTGCTCAAGAGGTAGCAAGAAAGATTTCTGGCGCCGTTGCCGGGGAGATCTACGCCAAGTCAAGTCAAGTTAAGTCAAGAGATACCAAGTACCCATCACAAACTCTTATCCCTCGCATTACATTATTCGCCATTTGCCTCTCGTTTTCCTCTCCCCCACTTCACCTTTGCCGTTTTATTCGCCCTCTTTTTCCGTTCGTCTCTCTTCACTTGCTAAAATTTTATGGATCCTCATCCCCTTGCTAATCTTTTTAAGAGATCCAATTATGATGAACCAATTTCTAGTGATTTGAGTGCACTAGATTATCTTTATGAGGTTTTTCTTGAAATTAGTGAATTTGAAAATTGTGATGAAGAAATTTATGAAGAGATTCACGATAGCTCCTTGAATAAAAAGCATGCTTGCAATGCTAATAATATGCAAAACCCTAAGCTTGCGGATGCTAGTTTTGCTATGTCTACTACTTGTTGCAATGATCATGATTGGGGTGATTCTTCTTATGATCTTGAAAATTTATTTAAGCCCCATGATGAATATGAGATTGATAATAGTGTTTGCAATAATATTGAAAGTGGGTTTGGAAGAGTTTCAACTTTAGATCCCACATATTTTTAGAATGTTCAATCTTATGGTATTTTTTATAAAAGTGGGTTTGGAGAGGTCATGACTTTAGTTAATGATAATCCCACTATTTTGGAAGAGTGTCAACTTCGCATGCATGTGGATCATCTAGAGAATATGTTATGTGATAGCTATTTTGTTGAATTTGACTATGATACTACATGTAATTATTATGAGAGAGGAAAATATGGTTGTACAAATTTTCATGTTACTAAATTACCTCTCGTTATGTTGAGATTGCTATTGTTTTCTTTCCGCTTCCTTGCATATGCTAGTTTTTGCTTGCCTTGATAATTTGTTTGCCTATAAGATGCCTATGCATAGGAAGTATGTTAGACTTAGATGTGTTTGTCACGTATTTTATGATGCTCTCTTTGTGCATCAATTCTTGTCTTTCATGTGAGCATCATTGAAATCTCTTTGCCTAGCTAGGGGCGTTAAACGATAGCGCTTGTTGGGAGGCAACCCAATTTTATTTTTGTTTCTTGCTTTTTGGTTCTGTTTAGTAATAAATAATTCATCTAGCTTCTGTTAAGATGTGTTTTCATGTTTTAAATTAGTGTTTGTGCCAAGTAGAACCTTTGGGAAGACTTGGGTGAAGTCTTTATGATCTTGCTGTAAAAACAGAAACTTTAGCGCTCACGAGATTCACTGCCATTTTTTACTGAAGAGTGCTTTTAGGTTGATTATTTTTGCAGATGATTAATAGACAAATTCCTCACGTCCACAAATTTATTTAAGAATTTTTGGAGTTCCATAAGTATACGTTTGATACAGATTACTACAGACTGTTCTGTTTTTGACAGATTTTGTTTTTCGTGTGTTGTTTGCTTATTTTGATGAATCTATGGCTAGTATCGGGGGCTATGAACCATAGAGAAGTTGGAATACATTAGGTTTAACACCAATATAAATAAAGAATAAGTTCATTACAGTATCTTAAAGTGGTGGTTTGTTTTCTTGCACTAACGGAGCTCATGCGATTTTCTGTTGAGTTTTGTGTTGTGAAGTTTTCAAGTTTTGGGTAAAGATTTGATGGATTATGGAATAAGGAGTGGCAAGAGCCTAAGCTTGGGGATGCCCAAGGCACCCCAAGGTAAAATTCAAGTACAACCAAAAGCCTAAGCTTGGGGATGCCCCGGAAGGCATCCCCTCTTTCGTCTTCATCCATCGGTCACTTTACTTGATGCTATATTTTTATTCACCACATGATATGTGTTTTGCTTGGAGCGTCCTGTATTATTTGAGTCTTTGCTTTTTAGTTTACCACCATAATCCTTGCTGTACACACCTTTTGGGAGATACACACATGAATCGGAATTTATTAGAATACTCTATGTGCTTCACTTATATCTTTTAGAGCACGGTGGTGGTTCTATTTTATAGAAATTATTGATATCTCATGCTTCACTTATATTATTTTGAGAGTCCTTTAGAACAGCATGGTAATTTGCTTTGGCTATAAAATTAGTCCTAATATGATAGGCATCCAAGATTGGTATAATAAAAACTTTCATAAAAAGTGCATTGAATACCATGAGAAGTTTGATACTTGATGATTGTTTTGAGATATGAAGATGGTAATATTAGAGTCGTGCTAGTTCAGTAGTTGTGAATTTGAGAAATACTTGTGTTGAAGTTTGCAAGTCCCGTAGCATGCACGTATGGTAAACGTTGTGTAACAAATTTGAAGCATGAGGTGTTTCTTTGATTGTCATCCTTATGAGTGGCGGTTGAGGACGAGCGATGGTCTTTTTCTACCAATCTATCCCCCCAGGAGCATCCGCGTAATGCTTGGTTTTTGATGAGTTGGAGATTTTTGCAATAAGTATGTGAGTTCTTTATGACTAATGTTGAGTCCATGGATTATACGCACTCTCACCTTTCCATCATTGCTAGCCTCTTCGGTACCGTGCATTGCCCTTTCTCACCTTGAGAGTTGGTGCAAACTTCGCCCGTGCATCCAAACCCCGTGATACGATATGCTCTATCACACATAAACCTCCTTATATCTTCCTCAAAACAGCCACCATACCTACCTATTATGGCATTTCCATAGCCATTCCGAGATATATTGCCATGCAAATTTCCACCATTTCATTTATTACGACACGCTTCGTCATTGTCATATTGCCTTGCATGATCATGTAGTTGACATCGTATATGTGGCAAAGCCGCCATGCATAATTTATCATACATGTCACTCTTGATTCATTGACCATCCTGGTACACCGCCGAAGGCATTCATATAGAGTCATATTTTGTTCTAGTATCGAGTTGTAATCATTGAGTTGTAAATAAATAGAAGTGTGATGATCATCATTAATAGAGCATTGTCCCAAAAAAAAGAAAGGCCAGATAAAAAAAGAGAGGCCCAAAAAAACAGAAAAGAAATAAAAAGGGACAATGCTACTATCTTTTTTTCCACACTTGTGCTTCAAAGTAGCACCATGATCTTTATGATAGAGAGTCTCTTGTTTTGTCACTTTCATGTACCAGTGGGAATTTTTCATTATAGAACTTGGCTTGTACATTCCAACAATGGGCTTCCTCAAATGCCATAGGTCTTCATGAGCAACCAAGTTGGATGCACATCTACTTAGTTTCTTTTGTTGAGCTTTCATACATTTATAGCTCTAGTGCATCCATTGCATGGCAATCCCTACTCCTTGCATTGACATCAATTGATGGGCATATCCCTAGCCCGTTGATTAGCCGCGTCAATGTGAGACTTTCTCCTTTTTTCTTCTTCTCCACATAACCCCCATCGTTATATTCTATTCCACCCATAGTGCTATATCCATGGCTCACGATCATGTATTGCGTGAAGGTTGAAAAAGTTTGAGATTACTAAAGTATGAAACAATTTCTTGGCTTGTCATCGGGGTTGTGCATGATGAGAGCATTCTTGTGTGACGAAAATGGAGCATGACCAAACTACATGATTTTGTAGGGATGAACTTTCTTTGGCCATGTTATTTTGAGAAGACATGATTGCTTAGTTAGTATGCTTGAAGTATTATTATTTTTATGTCAACATTAAACTTTGATCTTGAATCTTCTGGATCTGAACATTCATGCCACAATAAAGAAAATTACATTGAAAAATATGCTAGGTAGCATTCCACATCAAAAATTCTGTTTTTATCATTTACCTACTCGAGGACGAGCAGGAATTAAGCTTGGGGATGCTTGATACGTCTCCAACGCATCTATAATTTTTTATTGTTCCATGCTATTATATTATCTGTTTTGGATGTTTAATGGGCTTTATTATACACTTTTATATTATTTTTGGGACTAACCTACTAACCAAAGGCCCAGTGCAAATTGCTGTTTTTTTACCTATTTCAGTGTTTCGCAGAAAAGGAATATCAAACGGAATGAAACCTTCGGGAGAGTGATTTTTGGAACAAACGCAATCCAGGAGACTTGGAGTGGAGGCCAAGAAAGAAACGAGGAGGCCACGAGGCAGGAGGGCGCGCCCAGGGGGTAGGCGCACCCCCACCCTCGTGGGCCCCTCGTGGCTCCCCTGACCGACTTCTTTCCCCTATATATACTCATATACCCCGAAAACATCCGAGAGCACCACGAAACCCTATTTCCACTACCGCAACCTTCTATACCCGTGAGATCCCATCTTGGGGCCTTTTCCGGCACTCCGCCGGAGGGGGAATCGATCACGGAGGGCTTCTACATCAACACCATAGCCTCTCCGATGATGTGTGAGTAGTTTACCACAGACCTTCGGGTCCATAGTTATTAGCTAGATGGCTTCTTCTCTCTCTTTGGATCTCAATACAAAGTTCTCCTCGATCTTCTTGGAGATCTATTCGATGTAATCTTCTTTTGCGGTGTGTTTGTCGAGATCCGATGAATTGTGGGTTTATGATCAAGATTATCTCTGAACAATATTTGAATCTCCTCTGAATTCTTTTATGTATGATTGGTTATATTTGCAAGTCTCTTCGAATTATCAGTTTGGTTTGGCCTACTAGATTGATCTTTCTTGCAATGGGAGAAGTGCTTAGCTTCGGGTTCAATCTTGCGGTGTCCTTTCCCAGTGACAGCAGGGGCAGCAAGGCACGCATTGTATTGTTGCCATCGAGGATAAAAAGATGGGGTTTATATCATATTGCTTGAGTTTATCCCTCTACATCATGTCATCTTGCCTAATGCGTTACTCTGTTCTTATGAACTTAATACTCTAGATGCATGCTGGATAGCGGTCGATGTGTGGAGTAATAGTAGTAGATGCAGAATCGTTTCGGTCTACTTGTCGCGGACGTGATGCCTATGTACATGATCATGCCTAGATATTCTCATAACTATGCACTTTTCTATCAATTGCTTGACAGTAATTTTTTCACCCACCGTAATACTTATGCTATCTTGAGAGAAGCCACTAGTGGAACCTATGGCCCCCGGGTCTATTCTCCATCATATAAGTTTCCAATCTATTTTACTTTGCAATCTTTACTTTCAATCTATATCATAAAAAATACCAAAAATATTTATCTTATTATCTCTATCAGATCTCACTTTTGCAAGTGGCCGTGAAGGGATTAACAACCCCTTTATCGCTTTGGTTGCAAGGTTCTTATTTGTTTGTGTAGGTACGAGGCGACTTGCGTGTAGTGTCCTACTGGATTGATACCTTGGTTCTCAAAAACCGAGGGAAATACTTATGCTACTTTGCTGCATCACCCTTTCCTCTTCAAGGGAAAACCAACGCAGTGCTCAAGAGGTAGCATGGACCAGCCCCAAAAGGGACTGGTGCGCCCCATATAGGCTGAATAGGAGGAGAAGGAAAGGAATGGAAGGGAGAAGGAAAGGGGAGGATTCGGCCTCACCCTTTCCTTCCCCCTCCGATGGACATGGAAGGTGGGAGGCCGACTTGGAGGAGGCGCCCAAGTAGGATTACTCCTACTTGGGGCGCCCCTTGCAGCCCCTCTCAATCTCCCACCTATATATATATATGTGGGGGGGGGGGGACACCGCTAGAACACATAACATTGATTCCTAGCCGTGTGCGGCGCCCCCCTCCACAGTTTACGCCTCCGGTCATATTGTCGTAGTGCTTAGGCGAAGCCCTGCGTGGATCACTTCACCATCACTGTCACCACGCCGTCGTGCTGACAAAACTCTCCCTCGACACTTTGCTGGATCAAGAGTTCGAGGGACGTCATCGAGCTGAACATGTGCAGAACTCGGAGGTGCCGTACATTCGGTGCTTGATTGGTTGAATCGAGAAGACGTTCAACTATATCAACCGCATTAAACTAATGCTTCCGCTTTCGGTCTAAAAGGGTGCGTGTGTTGGGGAACGTAGTAATTTCAAAAAAAAAATCCTACGCACACGCAAGATCATGGTGGTGCATAGCAACGAGAGGGGAGAGTGTCGTCTACGTACCCTCGTAGACCGTAAGCAGAAGCGTTATAACAACGCGGTTGATGTAGTCGTACGTCTTCACGATCGACTCATCCTCAGCACCGAACGTACGACACCTCCGCGTTCAGCACACGTTCAGCTCGGTGACGTCCCGCGAACTCACGATCTAGTAGAGCTTCCGGAAAGAGCTTCGTCAGCACGACGGCATGGTGACGGTGATGATGATGCTACCGACGCAGGGATTTGCCTAAGCACCGCTACGATATGACCGAGGTGGATTATGGTGGAGGGGGGCACCGCACACGGCTAAGAGATCAATGATCAATTGTTGTGTCTTGGGGTGCCGCCTGCCCCCGTATATAAAGGAGCTAGGGGGGAGGCGGCCGGCCAGGAGGAGGGCGCGCCAAGGGGGGAGTCCTACTCCCACCGGGAGTAGGACTCCTCCTTTCCTAGTAGGAGTAGGAGAAGGGGGAAGGAGGAGAGAGAGGGGAAGGAAAAGGGGGCGCCGCCTCCCTCCTTGTCCAATTCGGACTAGAGGGGAAGGGGGCGCGCGGCCTGCCCTGGCCGCCCCTCCTCTTCTCCACCAAGGCCCAATAGGCCCATTATACTCCCCGGGGGGTTCCGATAATCCCCCGGTACTCCGGTATATGTCCGAAATCTCCCGAAACACTTCCGGTGTCCGAACATAGTCGTCCAATATATCGATCTTTACATCTCGACCATTTCGAGACTCCTCGTCATGTCCGTGATCATATTCGGGACTCCGAACTACCTTCGGTACATCAAAACACAAAAACTCATAATACCGATCGTCACAGAACTTTAAGCGTGCAGACCCTACGGGTTCGAGCTATGTAGGCATGACTGAGACATGTCTCCGGTCAATAACCAATAGCGGAACCTGGATGCTCATATTGGTTCCTACATATTCTACGAAGATCTTTGTCGGTCAAACCGCATAACAACATACGTTGTTCCCTTTGTCATCGGTATGTTACTTGCTCGAGATTCGATCATCGGTATCTTAATACCTAGCTCAATCTCGTTACCAGTAAGTCTCTTTACTTGTTTCGTAATGCATCATCCCGCAACTAACTCATTAGTCACATTGCTCGCAAGGCTTATTGTGATGTGCATTACCGAGAGGGCCTAGAGATACCTCTCCGACAATCGGAGTGACAAATTCTAATCTCGATCTATGCCAACTCAACAAACACCATCGGAGACACCTGTAGAGCACCTTTATAATCACCCAGTTACGTTGTGACGTTTGGTAGCACACAAAGTGTTCTTCCGGTATTCGGGAGTTGCATAATCTCATAGTCACAGGAACATGTATAAGTCATGGAGAAAGCAATAGCAGTAAACTAAACGATCAAGTGCTAAGCTAACGGAATGGGTCAAGTCAATCACATCATTCTCCTAATGATGTGATCCCGTTAATCAAATGACAACTCATGTCCATGGCTAGGAAACTCAACCATCTTTGATTAACGAGCTAGTTAAGTAGAGGCATACTAGTGACACTATGTTTGTCTATGTATTCACACATGTATTATGTTTCCGGTTAATACAATTCTAGCATGAATAATAAACATTTATCGTGATATGAGGAAATAAATAATAACTTTATTATTGCCTCTAGGGCATATTTCCTTCAGTCTCCCACTTGCACTAGAGTCAATAATCTAGATTACACAGTAATGATTCTAACACCCATGGAGTCTTGGTGTTGATCATGTTTTGCTCGTGGAAGAGGCTTAGTCAACGGATCTGCAACATTCAGATTTGTATGTATCTTGCAAATCTCTATGTCTCCCACCTGGACTTGATCCCGGATGGAATTGAAGCATCTCTTGATTTGCTTGGTTCTCTTGTGAAATCTGGATTCCTTTGCCAAGGCAATTGCACCAGTATTGTCACAAAAGATTTTCATTGGACCCGATGCACTAGGTATGACACCTAGATCGGATATGAACTCCTTCATCCAGACTCCTTCATTTGCTGCTTCCGAAGCAGCTATGTATTCCGCTTCACACGTAGATCCCGCCACGACGCTTTATTTAGAACTGCACCAACTGACAGCTCCACCGTTCAATATAAACACGTATTCGGTTTGCGATTTAGAATCGTCCGGATCAGTGTCAAAGCTTGTATCGACGTAACCATTTACGATTAGCTCTTTGTCACCTCCATAAACGAGAAACATATCCTTAGTCCTCTTTAGGTACTTCAAGATGTTCTTGACCGCTGTCCAGTGATCCACTCCTGGATTACTTTGGTACCTCCCTGCTAAACTAATAGCAAGGCACACATCTGGTCTGGTACACAACATTGCATACATGATAGAGCCTATGGCTGAAGCATAGGGAACACTTTTCATTTTCTCTCTATCTTCTGCAGTGGTCGGGCATTGAGTCTGACTCAAGTTCACACCTTGTAACACAAGCAAGAACCCTTTCTTTGCTTGATCAATTTTGAACTTTTTCAAAACTTTGTCAAGGTATGTGCTTTTTGAAAGTCCAATTAAGCGTCTTGATCTATCTCTATAGATCTTGATGCCCAATATGTAAGCAGCTTCACCGAGGACTTTCATTAAAAAACTCTTATTCAAGTATCCTTTTATGCTATCCAGAAATTCTATATCATTTCCAATCAACAATATGTCATCCACATATAATATTAGAAATGCTACAGAGCTCCCACTCACTTTTTTGTAAATACAGGCTTCTCCAAAAGTCTGTATAAAACCATATGCTTTGATCACACTATCAAAACGTTTATTCCAACTCCGAGAGGCTTGCACCAGTCCATAAATGGATTGCTGGAGCTTGCACACTTTGTTAGCTCCCTTTGGATCGACAAAACCTTCTGGTTGCATCATATACAACTCTTCGTCCAGAAATCCATTCGGAATGCAGTTTTTGACATCCATTTGCCAAATTTCATAATCATAAAATGCGGCAATTGCTAACATGATTTGGACAGACTTAAGCATCGCTACGGGTGAGAAAGTCTCATCGTAGTCAACCTCTTGAACTTGTCGAAAACCTTTCGCAACAAGTCGAGCTTTGTAGACAGTAACATTACCGTCAGCGTCAGTCTTCTTCTTGAAGATCCATTTATTCTCTATGGCTTGCCGATCATCGGGCAAGTCAACCAAAGTCCACACTTTGTTCTCATACATGGATCCCATCTCAGATTTCATGGCCTCAAGACATTTTGCAGAAGCTGGGCTCACCATCGCTTCTTCATAGTTCGTTGGTTCGCCTTGGTCAAGTAACATGACCTCCAGAATTGGATTACCGTACCACTCTGGTGCGGATCTTACTCTGGTTGACCTACGAGGTTCGGTAGTAACTTGATCTGAAGTTTCATGATCAACATCATTAGCTTCCTCACTAATTGGTGTAGGTGTCAGAGGAACCGGTTTCTGTGATGAACTACTTTCCAATAAGGGAGCAGGTACAGTTACCTCATCAAGTTCTACTTTCCTCCCACTCACTTCTTTCGAGAGAAACTCCTTCTCTAGAAAGGATCCATTTTTAGCAACAAATGTCTTGCATTCGGATCGGTGATAGAAGGTGTACCCAACAGTTTCCTTTGGGTATCCTATGAAGACACATTTCTCCGATTTGGGTTCGAGCTTATCAGGTTGAACCTTTTTCACATAAGCATCGCAGCCCCAAACTTTAAGAAACGACAACTTTGGTTTCTTGCCAAACCACAGTTCATAAGGCGTCGTCTCAACGGATATCGATGGTGCCCTATTTAATGTGAATGCAGCCGTCTCTAAAGCATAACCCCAAAATGATAGCAGTAAATCAGTAAGAGACATCATAGATCGCACCATATCCAGTAAAGTACGATTACGACGTTCAGACACACCATTACGCTGTGGTTTTCCGGGTGGCATGAGTTGCGAAACTATTCCGCATTGTTTCAAATCTAGACCAAACTCGTAACTCAAATATTCTCCTCCATGATTAGATTGTAGAAACTTTATTTTCTTGTTACGATGATTTTCGACTTCACTCTGAAATTCTTTGAACTTTTCAAATGTTTCAGACTTATGTTTCATTAAGTAGATATATCCATATCTTCTCAAATCGTCTGTGAAGGTGAGAAAATAACGATACCCGCCGCGAGCCTCAATATTCATCGGACCACATACATCAGTATGTATGATTTCCAATAAATCTGTTGCTCGCTCCATTGTTCCGGAGAACGGCGTTTTAGTCATCTTGCCCATGAGGCATGGTTCGCAAGTACCAAGTGATTCATAATCAAGTGATTCCAGAAGTCCATCAGTATGGAGTTTCTTCATGCACTTTACACCAATATGACCCAAATGGCAGTGCCACAAATAAGTTGCACTATCATTATCAACTCTGCATCTTTTGGCTTCAACATTATGAATATGTGTATCACTACAATCGAGATTCAACACAAATAGACCACTCTTCAAGGGTGCATGACCATAAAAGATATTACTCATATAAATAGAACAACCATTATTCTCAGATTTAAATGAATAACCGTCTCGCATCAAACAAGATCCAGATATAATGTTCATGCTTAACGCTAGCACCAAATAACAATTATTAAGGTCTAAAACTAATCCCGAAGGTAGATCTAGAGGTAGCGTGCCGACGGCGATCACATCGACTTTGGAACCATTTCCCACGCGCATCGTCACCTCGTCCTTAGCCAATCTTCGCTTAATTCGTAGTCCCTGTTTCGAGTTGCAAATATTAGCAACAAAACCAGTATCAAATACCCAGGCACTACTACGAGCATTAGTAAGGTACACATCTATAACACATATACCTTTGTTCACCTTGCCATCCTTCTTATCCGCCAAATACTTGGGGCAGTTCCGCTTCAAGTGACCAGTCCCTTTGCAGTAGAAGCACTCAGTCTCAGGCTTAGGTCCAGACTTGGGCTTCTTCACTTGAGCAGCAACTTGCTTGCCGTTCTTCTTGAAGTTCCCCTTCTTCCCTTTACCCTTTTTCTTGAAACTGGTGGTCTTGTTGACCATCAACACTTGATGCTCCTTTTTGATCTCTACCTCCGCAGCCTTTAGCATTGCGAAGAGCTCGGGAATTGTCTTATCCATCCCTTGCATATTATAGTTCATCACGAAGCTCTTGTAGCTTGGTGGCAGTGATTGAAGAATTCTGTCAATGACACTATCATCCGGAAGATTAGCTCCTAGTTGAATCAAGTGATTGTTATACCCAGACATTTTGAGTATATGTTCACTGACAGAACTATTCTCCTCCATCTTGCAGCTGTAGAACTTATTGGAGACTTCATATCTCTCAATCCGGGCATTTGCTTGAAAGATTAACTTCAACTCCTGGAACATCTCATATGCTCCATGACGTTCAAAACATCGTTGAAGTCCCGGTTCTAAGCCATAAAGCATGGCACACTGAACTATCGAGTAGTCATCAGCTTTGCTCTGCCAGACGTTCTTAATGTCGACAGTTGCATCTGCAGCAGGCCTGGCACCGAGCGGTGCTTCCAGGACGTAATTCTTCTGTACAGCAATGAGGATAATCCTCAAGTTACGGAAAAAGTCCATGTAATTGCTACCATCATCTTTCAACTTTGCTTTCTCAAGGAACGCATTAAAATTAAACGGAACAACAGCACGGGCCATCTATCTACATCAACACAGACAAGCAAAATACTATCAGGTACTAAGTTCATGATACATTTAAGTTCAATTAATCATATTACTTAAGAACTCCCACTTAGATAGACATCCCTCTAATCATCTAAGTGATCACGTGATCCATATCAACTAAACCATAACCGACCATGCCGTGAGATGGAGTAGTTTTCAATGGTGAACATCACTATGTTGATCATATCTACTATATGATTCACGCTCGACCTTTCAGTCTCAGTGTTCCGAGGCCATATCTGCATATGCTAGGCTCATCAAGTTTAACCCGAGTATTCTGCGTGTGCAAAATTGTCTTACACCCATTGTAGATGAACGTTGAGCTTATCACACCCGATCATCACGTGGTGTCTCGGCACGACGAACTTTGGCAATGGTGCATACTCAGGGAGAACACTTTTTACCTTGAAATTTAGTGAGGGATCATCTTATAATGGTACCGCCAAACAAAGCAGAATAAGATGCATAAAGGATAAACATCACATGCAATCAATATAAGTGATATGATATGGCCATCATCATCTTGTGCCTTTGATCTCCATCTCCAAAGCACCGTCATGATCACCATCGTCACCGGTGCGACACCTTGATCTCCGTCGTAGCATCGTTGTCATCTCGCCAACTATTGCTTCTACGACTATCGCTACCGCTTAGTGATAAAGTAAAGCAATTACAGGGCAATTGCATTGCATACAATAAAGCGACAACCATATGGCTGCTGCCAGTTGCCGATAACTCCGTTACAAAACATGATCATCTCATACAATAAATATAGCATCATGCCTTGACCATATCACATCACAACATGCCCTGCAAAAACAAGTTAGACGTCCTCTACTTTGTTGTTGCAAGTTTTACGTGGCTGCTACGGGCTGAGCAAGAACCGTTCTTACCTACGCATCAAAACCACAACGATATTTTGTCAAGTTAGTTCTGTTTTAACCTTCACAAGGACCGGGCGTAGCCACACTCGGTTCAACTAAAGTTGGAGAAACTGACACCCGCCAGCCACCCGTGTGCAAAGCACGTCGGTAGAACCAGTCTCGCGTAAGCGTATGCGTAATGTCAGTCTGGGCCGCTTCATCCAACAATACCGCCGAACCAAAGTATGACATGCTGGTAAGCAGTATGACTTGTATCGCCCACAACTCACTTGTGTTCTACTCGTGCATATAACATCTACGCATAAACCTGGCTCGGATGCCACTGTTGGGGAACGTAGTAATTTTGAAAAAAATCCTACGCACACGCAAGATCATGGTGATGCATAGCAACGAGAGGGAAGAGTGTCGTCTACATACCCTCGTAGACCGTAAGCGGAAGCGTTATAACAATGCGGTTGATGTAGTCGTACGTCTTCACGATCGACCGATCCTCAGCACCGAACGTACGGCACCTCCGCGTTCAGCACACGTTCAGCTCAGTGACGTCCCGCGAACTCACGATCCAGTAGAGCATCCGGGAAGAGCTTCTTCAGCACGTCAGCGTGGTGACGGTGATGATGATGCTACCGACGCAGGGCTTCGCCTAAGCACCGCTACGATATGACCGAGGTGGATTATGGTGGAGGGGGCACCGCACACGGCTAAGAGATCAATGATCAATTGTTGTGTCTTGGGGTGCCCCTGCCCCCGTATATAAAGGAGCTGGGGGGGAGGCGGCCGGCTAGGAGGAGGGCGCGTCAAGGGGGAGTCCTACTCCCACCGGGAGTAGGACTCCTCCTTTCCTAGTAGGAGTAGGAGAAGGGGGAAGGAGGAGAGAGGGGGGAAGGAAAGGGGGGCGCCGCCCCCCTCCTTGTCCAATTCGGACTAGAGGGGAAGGGGGGGCGCGGCCTGCCCTGGCCGCCCCTCCTCTTCTCCACCAAGGCCCAATAGGCCCATTATACTCCCCGGGGGGTTCCGGTAATCCCCCGGTACTCCGGTATATGTCCGAAACCTCCCGAAACACTTCCGGTGTCCGAACATAGTCGTCCAATATATCAATCTTTACATCTCGGCCATTTCGAGACTCCTCGTCATGTCCGTGATCATATCCGGGACTCCGAACTACCTTCGGTACATCAAAACACAAAAACTCATAATACCGATCGTCACATAACTTTAAGCGTCCGGACCCTACGGGTTCGAGAACTATGTAGACATGACCGAGACATGTCTCCGGTCAATAACCAATAGCGGAACCTGGATGCTCATATTGGTTCCTACATATTTACGAAGATCTTTACCGGTCAAACCGCATAACAATATACGTTGTTCCCTTTGTCATCGTTATGTTACTTGCCCGAGATTCGATCGTCGGTATCGTAATACCTAGCTCAATCTCGTTACCGACAAGTCTCTTTACTCGTTCCGTAATGCATCATCCCGCAACTAACTCATTAGTCACATTGCTTGCAAGGCTTACTGTGATGTGCATTACCGAGAGGGCCTAAAGATACCTCTCCGACAATCGGAGTGACAAATCCTAATCTCGATATATGCCAACTCAACAAACACCATCGGAGACACCTGTAGAGCACCTTTATAATCACCCAGTTACATTGTGACGTTTGGTAGCACACAAAGTGTTTTTCCGGTATTCGGGAGTTGCATAATCTCATAGTCACAGGAACATGTCACTACAAAAAAATACACTTATGTGATGATACGTGTTTGTCACAGTAGGTCACGTTTTCTGTCATGCATGTACATCCATGACAAATTTATGATATAATCAAGATAGTCATACCTGTGCTGTTGTAGAAGTGTTTCATGACATTACCAAAATTATCATCACGGAAGTGTCCATTTCCATGACGATAAATCGCGCGTCACAGAAGTGCTTTCGTCAAGGGTGACTGACACGTGGCATCCACCGTAACGGAACGCCGTTAAGCTATCGGGTCCGGTTTTGGATCCGATAACCCGTTAACAGCCCCGACCAATGGGGATTTTCCACGTGTAAAATCATCATTGGCTGGAGAAAACACGTGTCGGCTCACCATTGGGACAGATGTCATCCACTCATTGGACCCAAAGCGCCTATGATACGCCGACACGTGGCATGACCCAACAGAGGCCCATTCCTGTGAAAAGGCCGGCCCGTTTGACTTGGTCAAAAGGTGGTGGGCCGGCCCACGGCAAGCCTGTTAACGGCCTGTTCGCATATAGCCCATTTACAGCCCGCTATCCCAGGGCCCGTTTACGGCCTATCCGAATTAGGCCTAGTAGCGTCATCTAGGCCGTCCAATATAATTCCAGCCCGTTTTAACTTCCGGCCGATGTATGGCCCATGACGTCTTTCGGCCCATATGAGGCCCTTAGTAACCCTCGGCCCCTTAACGGCCCGTGGTAAAACTGACCCGTAATGAACAGTGTATCACTTTACACCCATTAACGACCCATTATTCCGTTGGGCCGTTTCCAGCCCATGATATGTTTCGGCCTTCTCAGGGCCCATTTATTCTTGGGCTCATTTCCAGCATTCGGTTACTTACGGCCCGTTACTGTCATTTTCTGCTTGTGGGCCAAATTCAACCCGTGGTTACAGTCGGCCCGTTTGTGGCCCGTTAATACGTTGGGCCATTTTCATGTCGAAAAAAAACCCGTTGGGCTGTTTTCATAGAGTTATCAAATACGGCCAATAAACGGCCCATTATTGTCCACGAATAGTACAACCCACGATTGGCGAAATGACGATACGCCCCGTAGAAGGCCCATGGATCCTACGGCCCATAAAAGGCCCATGCATCGTATGGCCCGTAGAAGGCCCATGGATCCTACGGCCCGTATAGAAGGCCAATGGATCCCACGGCCCGTAGAAGGCCCATGGATCATACGGCCCGCAGGAGGCCCATGGTTACAACAGTCCGTGTGTTGCCATGATTATTTTGGCCTAGTTTCCAAAAATAGGTTATTGTGGCCACTAGAAAAACACAGAAAAAGAACTGCAGTGACTACAAGCAAACAACTAAACAAGACAATAAGGAAATAAATAAGCAAGCAATTAACGCTAGCCTATTATCGCTATTACACATATTACATCCACTGGGCATCAAAGTTCTCCACCAGTGCAAATATAGGGAACAAAGCAGCATATTACATACACTGGCCGTCAAAATTGTCCACCAGTGCAAATAAATGCGGCAGCAAAACAAGAGCATAACTGAAACAACTTCATAAGAGCTCAAGAATAGTGGTATCCACCATGCTGGCAATAAGCTTAGCAAGCTTATTAGCTTTGTCCTGTTTGGTGCTAAAATCCTCCAATGCTTGCTATTGCACCAGAAAGTATGCATTTGAATGCTCCAGGGACTTCCGCAGTCCTTCCGCTTCTTGTCGCAGCACAGCTGATCGATGTCTTTCAGCTTGTAGTTGAGACTCAAGAATCCGAATTGATTCAGATAGTGAGTTTGAATAGCTTGTGCAAGCGGTAGTGGCCAGTAACTCCAACACTAAACCAAGACAGGACTTTGGGGTTGTCTCACTGTCTTCGAGATAGTCTTCCTTAGCTGTTTTATCAGCTTTGTTGGAGACCAACAAGGATGTGTCACTATCCTGAACCTTATCTGCATTACTTCCTTTACCATTGCTTAATAAGGCACTCTTCCCCAATATTCTGTCAGCATTCTAAAAGAAGAAACAAGCAGACACATAACACTTTAGCATGTACTAGTATATGAAACTCATTTCGGTGAACCAGTTCATTAGTAAGGTGGACAGGATTAAACTACCAAGTCTTCTATTGCCAAGTACTAGTACATAATAAAAGCATCAAACAAACATATATCTATGTCCTATGGTCACTGCATTGTCTTGCCAAATCAAAATGGAGACACGGTTCAAATCATATCAGTTCAAGACAAAGCAGCACTGAAAGAATACAAAGCGTGGGAAACTACACGGCACAACAAGATTTCAGATGGGTACCACGGGTCTACATGTATAACAACACTATTGGCTCTGTTGTGATGCTAGTAATGTGCATGATATGAGAAGTCAACTGTATACACAATTGAAATTGAAATCAACAGAGCTATTGATAAGAGCAAGCCTGTTAAAGAAACATGCGTGAACATACCTGCTGTGCCATTGAAGTTTCGATTGAATCCTTCAATTTAAAAATAAGTTTGTATGAGTAAATATAGTGATACAAGAGCAAAGCAGTATGCACGATAGCAATCATAGTTAAAAAAGGCGCGCCTAAGCGAGCGCTTAAGCGCGCCTAGGCTCTAGGCGTTGGCGAAATGCATTGCGCATAACTATGCTTAATTTGTGCATAAGCATGCGCTTTGGTCAGTAAAGTGCAAGGCGGTGGCAAAACGCACAATTAACGCCTAGCGCTTTTTTGAACTATGATAGCAATGGAATCTTAAATTAGAATAGTTGTTCTTTAGGTTTAGGCACTTGTTCTACATGAACAGAGTACAGTAAGACGCAAGAATATAGTACTTAAAAATAGAAAATGAGCTCATAGACCTTACCACATTCTTGGTTCGGGACCAGTATAGAACAAGGCGTTCCCAGTCATCGTCCAGTAAATGTGTCTCAGGAGAACGTAAGGGAATTTGATGAGTTTCTTTGCCGGTGAAGTACGTTTTCTTCAGGTAATTCCGATACTGCCACCAAGCATTCTTGAAGATAGCAGAGGTATTAGCACAGGTTACCTCATCCCGAGTTTCCAAAACGGTCCTTCTCTATACAGAAAAATGGGAAAATTTGCTGTATTATAACCATCATGGAGGTAGGATGTATGGGACAAAGCAAAGTAATTGCCATGAATAACATTACTTACACATAACTCCTGGACAAACACCTGCAACTGGCATTTTCCTTCATCTTCAGTATAATATTTCCAAGATGGGAAGATACGCACATACGATTTAACAACATCAAATGCGATAGATGCTAAACTACGACTAGCTAGTTGTGCTTCCTCCACAGGAATAGGCGTACTAACTGGTGGAGTTGGGGTTCGCCGTGGTAGTACTGGCCCTTTGGGCACTGGAGCTGCCTTACTAACTGCTCTTGTTTGGGAGCTCTGTGGTGGAGATGGTGATGTGTCAACAGGAACTGGGTTACTATCTGCTGGGGTTGGGGTTAGATTGGGTGAAGGTGGTTCTCTGTCCATCGCAGTAGGGGTACAATCTGCGAGAGTTTGGGTTATGTGTGGTAGGGCTGGTTCTCGTGCATGTACAACCGGGGTGCTATCTCCACCAAGAGGTAGCACTGTTTTATTTGAAGACCGTGTTTTTAGTCCGCTAGATGCTGGCATCACCCGCTCCAATTCAAATGACTGATAAACAGGAAACACAGTTGAATGTACAGACATTGTATGAGAGAAAGATGCAATAGATAGTGTGGAAAAAGAGGGCATGAAATAGTTGACATGTATATTGTTTAACTAAAACGGATAGCATGACATAATTTCACATATATGATGTCTATTTAAATTGGATAGCATAGCATAACATAATTCAAAGATATGATGAATAACTAAACAGGATCGCATGACATAATTCACCTACATGTTATCTACGTAATCAGGATCACATCATTTAATTCACATATGTGATTTATATGCTAAACAGAGGGCATTAGATATGATGTCTGAAATAAGAACATGGTGTTGAATATTGTGTATATGATGTCTAATCTATGCAATGCAAGACACCATATGCATGATATGAGCAGTATAACCGTGCCAAGTTAGAGCATACACCTCGGTGGGGGAATAGGACTGGTCATCTATCTCTAAATCCATCTCTGAGGAGCTATCGGGACCCAACAAGAGATCTGCTTCGATAGGTAGCACTGTCTGCGCTGAAGGCCTTGTTTTCACTCCAGATTTTTCAATCTCCCACCCAAATGGCTGATTCACAGGAAGAGTAGTTTAATGTACAAACATTGTCGACAAATGGAAATGTAATGAAGAAAAGGATGGGCAAGATATCATTCAAATATATGATGCCTGGTTAAACAGGATGGCATTGCACATTTCACGTATATTATGGCTGGCTAAAAGACATGAGACTGCACAATTCCCATATATGATATAGAAACTAAACAAGTGGCATTACAGAACATGTCTAAACTAAGCAAATGACATATATGATGTCAAACGTAGGCACTGCAAGGCAACATATGCATGATATGACTAACATCATCATGCCAAGGTAGAGCAAACACCTTGGGGGTAAATAGGAGTGGTCAGCGGCGTCTGAATCCGCCTCAGAACAGATATCTTCCTCTGGATTACAATCTGGAGAGGGGTGGGGAGGGTTTGCCATTGAACCCACCATGGAGCGATGTCTGCATGACATTGTATTGTCGCGCAAAACTCTTCTCTTTTTCTCTACATGTTCATCATGACTGTGTACAATATCTGACATGCATACGAAAAAAATATGGTGAGATTATGTAAGGAGAGCATGCAGAAATTTAGAGTGATGGTAACAACCAGTGGATGGATCCAAAAATAATGATAGCAGGCCGATGATTGCTTTAATTTAATAAAAAGACAGATGATGATTGCTTTACTATTTGTTTCCCACCCAAGATGAACAACATAGGCATACCCTAGGTGAACCAGATATTAGACATAGATACTATTCATTGCTTCCTCGATATGTGCCGTAAGACGTCAAGGCTGAAGCAGCCTCGGTGAGCCATAAGACGTCAAGGCTGAAGCAGCACAAGACAAACATCGTCAATCTCAAGTGGGATTCTTATAGCATCTCCAATAGATGATGTAAAATAGATGTAAAATTTACATCACCAAAAACCACCTGACTACAACAGATGAGGTAAAAACTGTTGACTCTGAACTTAACTGTCGAAACTGAAATTTACTGTGAAATCTGAATGTTACTGTCGAAACTGAACGCAATGGTAGCACAGAGGCACTTTACATGTAGTTTAGGGAGGGCATGCAGTTCATCTTCAACTTGCACCCCCTGAGCCGCCAGCCACCACCGGCCGAACCGCCGGCCCCAGTGCCGCCTCGCCGCCCCGAAACAACTCCCCACCGCCGGTTCGCCGCCGCCCCGGCCAGCCCTATAGGCCCCCGCCCCCACCCTGAACCCTAAGATAGATAGTAGGGTACCTCTCTGGCGAGCCCCCATCCCCGCTGCAGGTGGTTCTTCCTTAACTCTGGCGAGCCCCCCCCACCCCCTGAAAATCGACTGACCCAAAAGTCGATTCAGTCGACTAAAGTGTAGCTAAATCGGAGTAGAGCAGCAGCATGAGCGAGGGGGAGAGCAGCAGCAGCAGCTGGGCGAGCAAGCGATCGAGCGAGAGCCGGAGCAGCAGCAGCAGCGCGAGCGAGCGAGCGAGAGCCGGAGCAGCAGCATCAGATCCGGCTGGTATGGACGCCGCCGCCGAAGGGGCCTCGCACTGGGGGAGAGCTACCATGGAGATGTCGCCCGCGGCGCCGACTTCAAGGTAGCCGCTCCATGGGGGTGCGGGATGGAGCACCGTCGGCGCCGGGAGGTCGAGCTAAGGAGAAGGTGCGATGTGATGAGTGTACAACCTCTTTGGTGGCACCGAGTAGGCCTCGGCTTCGTCCGAGGAGTCGGTGAGGGTGCTGCGGTTCCGGTGGAGCAGGTTAAGGCGGCGCAGTGGGGATGGAGCAGCCGCAATAGACGAGGCGATCGTCGGAGCAGCTCCTTGGAGGTGGAGGACGGGGCGGCTGAACCGGCAGGAGGACTAGATGGACGACGGATCCTCATCTGGAGAGGTGGACGAGGGACGTCAAGCTGTTGCGGTGGACGACATCGTCGGGGAAGAGGCTCCGGCTGGGCAGCGGTGAGGTGGCGGACGGAGGAGGGTGGGGTTTCGCGGCTGGAGCGAAGAGGTTATGGCGGCCTGGGATTTCGAATGGCAAAAAGGAGGTGATGGGAGGGGGTGAACCATGACTTAGGGACGCGCTTGTCCAAAATGTAGGGTGTGTTACAAAAGTACCCTGCACCGATTTGAACTAGCGGCCCTTTCGGCTCAGGGTTAGAAGGGGGATTTCGCGTGTCGGGATTTGGCAGCTGGAGGGAGTTTTTGCGCGCGTTGTAATTTCGGGATAGCAAGGCGCGGGTTGTGAAGGCGCCAGTTTTGGGAGCACGATATCTGAATTTTCGGGATATAACAAAGCGGGGGTTAAATTTTAGGGACAAGCCTAACGTGTAATATTGTACTTGTACGTACCAAATCAATTCGCACTTCCCTCAACCAAAAAGAAAACGAAAAAAATAAAACTATTCACACCACACAAAGAGGGAGTCTTGCCCCGTTTTACTATAAAAATGTTATTTAAAGCTACTCATACCAACAATTTAGTGCAATTAAATGCTATTAGGTAGTATGAATCCATGTTATGTCCAATTAAATTTTTTCGCTTGCTGTATAATGCATGTAACCTACTCATACCAACATTTTATTGCATTCCAAATGTCTATACTACCGCTGCAATTCAAACTGAATTTGAATTCGTTTCTCTATTTCAATAACAAATCTACAATCATGATTGTTGCCAACTTCAACCATCATTCGTGTATTACCTTAATAACACACCACATGATTACTATAGAGATAGATATGAACTATGTGTACTACATGAACTCGAATTCTATTTTTTGAATACACTTGATGTTGATTCCAAATAATAGTACATTTGATGTACTAACTATATATTCATAATCTAAACCATGTTCCATACGTGTACACCGTGTTTATCACACATAGTATAGTGCCCCGCCCCCTACATTATGACAAGTATTTAGACCTGAGCTGCAAAAGCCACACATTAGCCCAAATTATGATCAATGTTCTATATCTTATACGTAGTACTAGCAAGATGCCCATGCGTTCCACAGAACATCAACATGATCAAGGGGAGGCCTAATTTGCAAATATGGAGAGGGGTGTGGGTATCTTTTTTCAAAATTGCCATAGTTTCCTTCCTATGTGTCAGATATAAATCGGACGGCCTATATTGCAGGATGGCACCATCATCAACAACTCCGTTTTTTATAAGAGTAGAGATAAAATATATTATATGTAGTATAACATGTTCATAACCACACCATGTGTATCACCGTTATATATATTCACACATGCGTCGGTTTAAAACACTATAATAAATTCTTCAAATATCCGAATTCGCTTTTTATAGTGAAGTATGATCTCTATTCGTCTTTTACACCCACACAATCCTCTTATCTTTGTAGCTAGCTAGCGCTAACTTTCTCTCGTGCATGCAGACGCCCGCATCCCTCTAACCCTCCCTCAGCATTCTCTAGCTCCATCACGCAAATTCGTCTTTTCACTTTAGGTCGTTCAGCCACGGTGTGTGTAGGCCCCCCAGCTCTTTCTTTATGGCACACATCGATCGATATGCCTCTCTAGCCAGGTGTGCCTAGCACAAAACACAAGCTTCCCCTCATCTCTTATCACCGTCCATGCCTCACTCCCACCACTCTTTTCATCGATCTTGTACTCGCACACTTATCCCCCCTCGATATAGTATGACTCTCGCACCACCTCCTAGATGCATCCCTCTCTCTCTATCCTTCTCCCCGTGCCTCATTTGCTTCTAACACACACATGCATGTATACCGATCGATCTCCCAACATATACCTAGGTCGACTTTAACTATCCCCCCCATCGATCGACTTACCTCACAAGTTATGTCTCTCCTTTCTCTGACAAAGGACGATTGATCTTCCTATGTAGTTATGTCTGCTTACCACATCCATATCGCCCCCCTCATCATTCGTGCATGCCTCCTGACCCGTCTCTCACACGCACGTGCACAGACAGGCAGCCATCCCCTCTCTTACTGATATTGCAGGCGTGCCCTCCGGTTGTCTAGCAAGCCTATCCCACCATTTGTTAGAAGCAACTCCACTACCACCCCCTCCAACACTCTAGCTCTGTCTCTCTCCCAACCTTATTCCTCTCCTACACATATGCATGGATGCCGACCGATCTCCCTTAATACATGAGGTAGATCGATCTCCCTTAATACATGAGGTAGGCCTCTCTCCTCCTCCACACATATACCAGTCATTGTACCTCTATAGTTAATTATGCCTCCCCCCACCACACACCGATAGTCGAGCGCTATAGGTAGGTATCCATGCCACAGAGACAAACTGCACCTGTCCCCTCTCACGTTCCAGTAGGCCAGCTACTCTATATCTTTGACGTGGGCACACACAAATTCGATGGCACTCTTTATCGATCGCGCGCGCGCGCACACACACATCATCCCTCAAGCCGATGATACCTCCACTCTCTTCTCGTGGATCGCCCCCTCTATATATATTATATATCCAGGACTCTATTTCACACACATTGCATATGTTACATTTTTTTATTGACCCCACCCCCCCCAAAAAAACTCTCACGAACCCACACACTATATCTCTCTACGTTTGTATCTCTCTCACACAACGCCACGTAGGTGGTGTACGTATACAAGAAGAGAATAGGTGCACCATGCACGTACTCACGCTTCGTGCCCAGCCACACCCATGCGGGTACACGGTGGAGCTCATTTCTATATGAAATGGCAGCCATGTGCTAATTTGAACGCGTGTAGCAGTTGTTTACCTACGGAGGTCGTGTACCACGTGTGCACGAAACAAAGTTTGACTTGATGCGTTGGCGCGTTATTTTTAAATAAAGTTATACCGCTCAATGGCACGTACACAGAATATAAAATGATTTTTATGGAGAAAAAGGTAGTCCGCTCCACTATATACAATCGAGCCTGCCTGCCTAGTTTGTCTCTCCTCAGAGTATCTCACACAAGGCTGCGGTGGCCTCTCTCTCTCACCGTTGGTCACTGATCCGGCCGCATCCCGTCCGCCAGCGGAAAGGGAGGACGTGCATCGTTTCTCGGTTCAACGGCGCCGAGGCAGCACGTCCCGATCTGCGGTACACGCCGTTCTCTCTGACCAAGCTCCGGCGTGGTAGGGCCTACGCCACCTGCTCGCTGCCGCAGTATGGGAAGATTTAGCCCGCCGCCGCTCACCTAGTTACATCCCGACGACCTCCAGGTATCCCCTCTGGCCTTGCTCCACTGTCCGTCTTCCCACGTCGCGGCATGTGGATCTTCCATAGTTCTTTGCCCAAAACTTAGCTCGTCCGGCGTACTTTCCATATTGCAATCTCGTCCTCACACCGTTTTAGACAAACACAACCGTGTTGTTATCTTCCCTTAGGACAAGGAATATGCTTCTTTTTTGTCGTCGCATGTGTCATCAACTGTTATTGGCCAGTAATTGTTTCCTTTCTACCTCTTTTTTGCAAACAGGGCTATCCATTTCACCTTGTTGCTATTGCGACCTTTTGGTGAACTGCACAAATCACTTTTTTTTCTGAAGAGTGTTTTGTGCAGTTCTGCCAAAATGTCACACGGAACGTCTCTACATTTCATTGCGACTGCACAAAGGGAGATTGGTTTTGCTCTATCCTCCTCATCCAACTCCGAGCCTAATCTTCTCCAACTAGTTAGTCTTAAGAGAGACTGCAAAGGTGACCGGCTTCTATTTGTGTGTTTATTGTTTCATCAACAGTCCTCTATTATCGTAATCACACTTAATATCTTTGGAACAGGGACGCTCAGCTCTATTTTAGTGGAACTGCACAAAATGATCGGAATGTTGCATGCTCCAGACAGCTACTTTTTTTTCCCAACATGCCTTGTTGATTTAGACAGAGCTCGGGGGACATTGCTGCCAATGAAAGCATGGATCAATTTTAATTTAACACCTTCTCACAACTTTGTCTTCAGTTGTGATGTAAATATTAGCTCTGATTAGCAAGGAAGTTAGTTTTTTATTGTTTCCAAAAGAGCATCGATGGCAAGACACATGAAACAAAAGCTGAAAGCTCACACCATTGTACAATTTCATGTCGCTGGAAAATTATTTGTATAGTACGTAAATTATGTAAACAAATGCTGGAAGCTTGATAGCATTGCCAGAAGCCTCCTCGGCATCCGGGTTCATGTGCCATGCACAAAATTATACTCCTTCGTTCCTAAATATTTGTCTTTTTACAAATTTCAAATGGGCATATTTTAGAGTGTAGATTCACTCATTTTGCTTCGTATGTGTACTCCCTCCGTTCCTAAATATTTGTCTTTCTAGAGATTTCAACAAGTGACTACATATGGAGCAAAATGAGTGAATCTACACTCTAAAATATGTCTATATACATCCATATGTAGTTGTCCATTTGAATCTCTAAAAAGACAAATATTTGAGTAGTCACTCGTTGAAATCTTTAGAAAGACAAATACTCTGGAGTATATTTAAGAAACGAGGGGGTAGTGCACAGCCGCATGGGAGACTCAGACCGGTCGTTGCGCCGCATTAATAGTGAGTAATGAGCAGTCAAATCATAAGCCCCACCTTTCCCACTGTAAGTTGCTCGGAAGAAGCAACCATCAATACGCTCTTCTTTGAATCCGCTCATACTACTCCATCCGTCACTCTTTATAGAGCGCGCTTCAGAAAATGAGAAAATCTCTGGGACCAAGGCGACTAGCGATCGGCCTGAAAAATAGCATTCGTAGTTATAGCACGACGTCTATTACTAGAGGAAATAATGCGTACACACATGCATGCAGTGCTTTCACCCCGGGTAGACACATGCATGCACTTACTCCACTCTGTAGTACTACATCGAGAGAAAATTGCGATTACCACACCCTAATTAATTGAGCATTAAACCAAACGCGTCTAAAGTCTCTCTGGTGGTGGAAATGCATTGAGAGAAATGCATCACAATGAAGCGCGCCCTGTAAACTGTGACGGAGGGAGGAGTAGTATGAAGGTGCAAAACCAAGTACGTGTATGGCCAGTCAGTCAACGCACCTCCTCTTAGCATATCACTGACATGTGGGATCGGAGTGTGAGCAAACCGATCTCAATTGATGGCAAAATGGCCAACCCGCCGTTCCTTAAGAGAGACGAGGAGCGAGAACACACATACGGGCTCGCACGGAGGCCAAGATATATTCGAGCATGATTGATCGATATCATCATTACATGTTGGGCTGCCGTTTTCCGCCCTTCTCCGGAATAAATGTGTACTTTATCAAAGATTAAGAAAAATAAGAGTACAGCGGCTCCACCATGCGGTTCTAGTAGTAGTACTACTCGTACTACTAAACCTTGCGCTTGGCTCTTCGCCTCTTCGTGAAGTCGAACAATGATGGTACTCCGCATGTTCGGTACTACAGTGTATGCCTCTGGCAATCTAACACCGAATGAATTGATGCATGTCCACCGCCTGAGCGAGGGTACGTTGCATTAGTCAAAAGGCGTAAGCGAGCTTCACCTTGTCCTGCAAGCTTCTCCTCGTTCTGCGAGTTGACGGGACACACCAACAAGTAGTGCTAGTCCATACTCCCTCCTTTCCGGTTAATATGGCTTAATCTTTTTTGCAGGTAAATGAGAGAGCTTTATTCATATATAAGCATTCTTAGGACGATCAGCCAAGACACTGGTCACTAGGAAGCGAGGTACCCCGCAAAATAAGAAGTAGGAAGCGAGGTGTTTCATCAAGCCAGCTCTCGGCCACATTCAAAGTGCAGCAAGCACGGTTCGCACAAAGATGCGCCGCAAGGTTTGCTGACCTGTTTACATGCTGAATAACAAAAAAGAGAGGAAATATTACCGAGCGCTCCTATTTGTAACAGGATATGAGCCAGAATTAAGCGAGAATTGTGGCGAGTGTTCCATGCAATCAACTTCCATTATCACATGCGAGAACCCTCGAAGAGAACCAAATGTGTTGAAGATTGCTTTATCACCTTTTAAAAATATAATAAGAGTGCAGACGCTCCTCCATCCGGTTCCTAGTACTAGTATAGTACCTCTATAGACTATAGTAGTAGTACTAGTAAACTTTGCGCTTGGCTGTTCGCCTCTTCGGGAAGTGCAGCAATAATAGTGTATAGTGTATGCTTCTCGCAATCTGACACCGAATTAACTATTGCACGTCCACCGCCTGAGCGAAGGACAGCTTGCATTAGTCAAAAGTTTCTCCTTGTCCTGCGAGCCACCGCGCGCAAGTTTCACTACAAAAAAATAAGACACATCCGTGACATTTTGGGCCGAACGAAATTTTTTTCTGTCATACATATGACACTTCTATGACGATAATTGTGACAAACCCCGGTATCATCATAGATGTGGTGGGGTCCTACTTCTATGACAAAAAATCATGACAGAAAATGGGCTTTTCGTCCTGGACGGGCCGGAGACGCAGCTGCATGACATTCTTTGGGCCGTCCATGACGGAAAAAACCATGGTAGAAGCGAGGGCGAGGAAAATTTCGGGGAGTTCCCGGTTACGGTGGGAGGTCGGGGGCCGAGCGATGCGCGTTTCTCTCGTACACGTACGCGCATGTGTGCGAGGCGTTGGCTCTAACTGAACCCGAGCGAGGCGTTGGGCTCTAACTGAACCCGAGCGATTGCACTGCAGGCTACGCGTTACTGAACCCGAGCGATCGATCGATGGCTGTTAACTGAACCCGATCGAGCGATTCCTTCGCTACTGCTGCTAACTGAAGCCCATCAATTGGATGAACAGTGAGCGTTGCGGGGGGGGGGGGGTGGATGAACAGTGAGCGGTGGCGTTGCCTCTGGATGAACAGGACCCCGTGTTGTGGAGGGCTGGATGAATAGTAGACGGTGGAGGGGTGGTTGAACAGGACCCCGTGGTGTGGAGGGCTGGATGAGCAATAGACGGTGGAGGGGTGGTTGAACAGGACCCCATGGTGTGGAGGGCTGGATGAACAGTAGACGGTGGAGGGGTGCCCGTGGAGGGGTGGTTGAACAGGACCCCGTGGTGTGGAGGGCTGGATGAACAATAGACGGTGGAGGGGTGGTTGAACAGTAGCCGGTGGAGTAGCGCGCGGTGGAGGCTGGATGAACAGGAGCCCGTGGAGGCTGGAGGAGGTCGACGGTAGCCCGTGGAGGCTGGAGGAGGTCGAGGGTGGAGATGAACAGTATCCCGTGGAGTCCCGTTTTGCGGTACGCCACACCCCTCCCGATGAACAGGACCCCCGTTTCGACCGTAGGAGGTCCGTTTCGTCTGTTTTGCGGTACGCCACACCCCTCCCGATCAACAGGACCCCCGTTTCGACCGTAGGAGGTCCGTTTCCTCTGTTTTGCGGTACGCCACACCCCTCCCGATCAACAGGACCCCCGTTTCGACCGTAGGAGGTCCGTTTCCTCCGTTTTGTGGTACGCCAGACCCCTCCCGATCAACAGGCCCCGTTCCGAACGTAGGAGGTCCGTTTCCTTCGTTGTGCGGTACGCCAGGCCTCGTTTCCATCGCCTGTTCCGTCCAAGCCCTCCCGATGAACACGACCACGCATTCCGTTCCGACCCAGCCGGTGGCTCCCACGCGTTCCGTTGCCTCCCGATGAACACGATGCATTCCGTTGCCTCCCCATGAACACGACGCATTCCGTTGCCTCCCCATGAACACGACGACGACGCTGTTTCTCCGTTCCAACGCAGCCATGTCAACGAGCCCTCGCCGTACGTATGCGCGAGTAGGCATTCGAGACCCCGCCCGTATGTACACATACGTGGCCGTATTTTCTTTCTTGCACCCTGGCCGCTGTACGTACGTGTACATGCTACGTGCGCGCCTCTACTACGACACGTGCGCGCCTCTACATCCACCAGTATATATGTACGTACACGTTCACGACCAGAATGACAACGCTACGTACGCTTCGACCAGGTGGGTCCCGACTGTTAGGCACTTCCTTGCGTGCGAAGATGTAGCTGGTGGGTCCCAGCAGTCAGGGGGGCGAATCGTTTTGTTTTTTTTGCCCGGACGCACTTCCTTGCGTGCGAAGGTGTAGCTGGTGGGTCCCAGCAGTCAGGGGGGAAACGTTTTTTTCGCGAAATACGGTGGCCCGTCCGGTGGGTCCCCGCTGTCAGGTGGAGGAATAATTATTTTGCGCGTAATAAGGAGGCACTTCCTTGCTGCGGCCGTGGACCCAGCTGTCAGCGTCTCCACGCACAGTACTCTTCCGATGGAAGTCGGTCGTTGACCACATTGACCACGCCGCGCCGAGAGCACCACGGCGGTGGATGACGGCGAGGCCTAGGAAGGGGACGACACGGAGGAAGGGAAGACTCGGCAGTTGTTTCCCAGGCGGAGGGGAGTACGACTGTACGAGGGTTTACTGGTTCGTCTGCCGTCGCTGGAGAATAACAGCAGGTGTGGGTGAATAGAGGGATGGCTAGGCCAGCGATGGGAGTACGGTGGGGCGGTGAGGCCTGCGCGGCAGCACAGCCGGCCGCGGGGAGGAGGGAGCAGGCAGTCCCGCCGACGCTTGTTTGAGCGGTTGGAGCAGGAAGAGCAGAGATTGAAGAAGCACGACGGCCGTTGGATGGACATCCAACAGTCAGTGCTTGTGCGTCAACCTTTTTTTAGGAAAGCCTCAAATCTGTGGAGAACAGCATACAGCCCATCTGCCATTATTTCTAATAATTTACAGCCCATTTGCTAATTCTTAAGGTTTTTTTGAGCCCATATTCTTTTTGTTAGCATTACAGCCCATATTGTGGCCACGGTTAAAAAATTATACGAAATTTTGCATATTTCGGTGCGGTCCGAACTGTTTTTAATCCCGAAATGTCGACTCACATTCAAACTGATTTTAAAAATAAATGTATATCAGTATAAAATCCAACAAATTCTCCACGCATAAAAATTAATGTAATTTAAAATCATGAAATGAAAAAAAGATATTTGAAACTAATTGCCGGTTTGATGTGTTTTAAAAATGTACAGCCCATTTCTCATTACTGATGGGCCATTTTCTCGGCCAGCCGAATGAAAGCTCTCCTCGTCTTGAAAGATTTGCAGCCCAACAGGCCTGACAAAGCGACTTACTTGGCAAATCACAAAAAACTGGGCTGTGGCCGTGGACCCAGCTGTCAGCCTCTCCACGTCCAGTACTCTTCCGATGGAAGTCGTTCCTTGACCACGTTGACCACACCGCGTGGAGAGCACCATGGCAGTGGACGACGGCGAGGCCTAGGAAGGGGACTACGCGGAGCCGGGGAAGACGCGGCAGTGGAAGCCCGCGCGGAGAGGAGTACGAGGGTTCACTGGTTCGGCTGCGGTGTGAGGCTGCCGTCGCCGCAGGGCCTGGCCAGCGGTGGGAATAGTAGGGGTGGTGAGGCCTCTACGGCAGCACAGCCGGCCACGGGAGGCAGGAGCATGCGGCACGACCGGCGCTGCTTTGGGCGGCTGGAGCAAGAAGACCAGAGGTTGAAGAAGCACTACGGCCGTTGGATGGACATCGTACGGTCACTGGAGCTAGAATCGTTCATATTGACTAAGTTGACAAAGCCCTTCGTCCCCGTCAACTTAGTAGGCCCACAAGTCAGCCTCCCACCAAGGTGGGTCCCAGCTAGCCGGGGGAGTATTCATTTTTTTGTGTGTAATAAGGAGGCACTTCCGGTGGGTCCGAGCTGACAGCGGGGGGAACTTTTTTTGCGAAATACGGTGGCCCGTCCGGTGGGTCCCAGCAGTCAGGGGGAAACGATTTTTTTCGCAAAATACTGGTGGCCCGTCCGGTGGGTCCCCGCTGTCAGGTGGAGGAATAATTATTTTCCGCGTAATAAGGAGGCACTTCCTTGCAGCTGCCGTGGACCCAGCTGTCAGCCTCTCCACGTATAGTACTCTTCCGATGGAAGTCGGTCGTTGACCACATTGACCACGCCGCGCCGAGAGCACCACGGTGGTGGACGACGGCGAGGCCTAGGAAGGGGACGACGCGGAGCCGGGCAAGACGCGGCAGTGGATGCCCACGCGGAGAGGAGTACGAGTGTTCACTGGTTCGGCTGCGGTGTGAGGCTGTCGTCGCCGCAGAATAACAGGGGGTGTGGGTGAGTGGAGGGATGGCCTGGCCAGTGGTGGGAGTAGTATGGGGGCGGTGAGGCTTCCGTGGTAGCACAGCCCGCCACGGGAGGTAGGAGCAGGTGGCACGACCGGCGCTGCTTTGGGCGGCTGGAGCAAGAAGACTAGAGGTTGAAGAAGCACTATGGCCGTTGGATGGACATCATACGGTCAATGGAGTATTGAGTAAGTTGACAAAGCCCTCCGTCCCCGTCAACTTAGTAGGCCCACAAGTCAGCCCAACAATATGGTGGGTCCCAGCTAGCAGGGGGTATTCATTTTTTTGGGCGTAATAAGGAGGCACTTCCTTGCGTGCGAAGATATAGCTGGTGGGTCCGACCTGTCAGCGGGGGGAACGTTTTTTTTGTGAAATATAGAGGCCCTTCCTGTGGGTCCTAGCTGTCAGGTGGAGGAATCATTATTTTGCGCGTAATAAGGAGGCATTTCCTTGCGTGCGGCCGTGGACCCAGCTGTCAGCCTCTCCACGTACAGTCCACTTCCGATGGATGTCATTCATTGACCATGTTGACCAGGCCGTGCCGAGAGCACCAGGGCGGTGGACGACGGCGAGGCCTAGGAAGGGAACGACACGGAGCCAGGGAATACTCGGCAGTTGTTTCCCACGCGGAGGAGTACGAGGATTTACTGGTTCGTCTGTCGTCGCCGGAGAATAACAGCATGTGTGGGTGAGTAGAGGGGTGGCTAGGCCAGCGATGGGAGTACGGTGGGGCCGTGAGGCCTGCGCGGTAGCATAGCCGGCCGCGGGAGGAGGGAGCAGGCAGTCCCGCCGGCGCTTGTTTGAGCGGCTGGAGCATGAAGAGCAGAGATTGAAGAAGCACGACAGTCGTTGGATGGACATCCAACAGTCACTGCTCTCATGTGTTGACTAAGTTGACAGGGCGTTGCGTGTGCGTCAACCTTTTTTATGAAAGCATACGCGTCAACCTGTAGTAGGCACACAAGTCAGCCTCAAATCTATGGAAAACAGCATACAACCCATCTGCCATTATTTCTAATAATGTACAGCCCATTTGCTAATTCTTAAGAATTTTTTTGGAGCCCATCTTCTTTTTGTTAGCATTACACCCCATATTGTGGCCACGGTTAAAAAGTATATGAAATTTTGCATATTTTGGTGCGGTCAACTGTTTTTAATCCAGAAATATCGATTCACATTCAAACTATTTTGAAAAATAATTTATATAAATATAAAATCCAAATAATTGTCCACGCATAAAACTCAATGGAATTTAAGATCTTGTAATGAAAAAAAAATGAAACTAATTCCCGGTTTGATGTGTTTTAAAAATGTACAGCCCATTTCTGGGCAAACCGAATGAAACTCTCCTCGTCTTGAAAGATTTGCAGCCCAGCAGGGCCGATAAAGCAAGTAGGCCTTGTTTGGGTATTTCTTTTAAAAAATAGAACTGGGCTAGCCATTTTCAGCAAGAAAAAAACACAACTGGGCTCATGATGTGGTAAACATAAATAAAGCCCTGGCTAGACGGGCTACAGCTCCCGCACAGCCCCGTTGTTACCCTGATCCGTTGCTAAAACTAGTATAAATAACAACTGCTTGTTCCTCAAAAAATTCTTCGGACTTGCTGGGTCCCTGGTGTCAGCCGCTCGTAGTGTAATTCTCTCGTTTATTGACTACGTTGACAATGGCGTGAGATCCAGATGTCCAACCATTAGGAGGAACCATATTTTGGGCTTGTACTATAGAGGCACTTGCTTGCGTACTGCCATGACGCTGGTGGGTCCCTACTGTCATCCTCTCCACGTACAGTCATCTCCTTGTTCCTCTTGGTTGTCGAGCGAACCAAGGCTGCAAGGCAGAGGATGACGGCGAGGCCTCGGACGGAACGAACAGGAGCCGTTGAAGATGCGCCGGTCCAGTCGCAGGCGGAGGGGAGTACGAGGGTTGACTGGTTCGGGCGTGGGTGCGTGTTGGGGCTGACGTCGCCGGAGAATAACAGGACGTGTGGGGGAATAGAGGGAGGGACTGGCCAACGTTGGAGGGTACGTACGGTAGGGCGGCGGAGGCGGGAGCAGGCGGAGCCGACGGGGTGGTTTGGTTTGGGCGGCTGGAGGAAGAAGAAGACAAGAGATAGAAGATACACGACAGATGTTGGATGTCAATCCAACGGCTGGTAGGCAGAATCGTTTGTTGGCTGGCTAGTAAGTCGACACCACCTTGGATAGGCTATTTCCTCGCGGGTCCCAAATGTCAGAATCCAAATCTTTCATGGTCATGCAGCCTTTCCTATGAAAATTTACAGCCCATTTGATGTGCTAGTTCGAAATAAGTTTGTGGGTGCTGGTGGGGGCTAATCACTTGGCTTCTGTAATGCACAGTGAGCTCAAGCAGCCGGCGAGAGTGATGTTATTTCCCTTGGTTGGGATTTGTTACAATATTTCACTCTAAATTAAACGAATGGCAAGCCATTTGCCTTGTTTCAAAGAAAATATGACAGTCACAGCCGAGTTGAAAAGGGAAGGAACATTTAACTCCAGCTTACAAACTGTACAAAAGCACGAGGGTTAATTGTTCATCAGGTTCACACAAAAAAACCAGATTGAAAAGGGCAACAACATCTAACTCCAGCACTGTTTTCGGCAGTCACAGTCAAATGGATCGGTCAGGTCCATAGAATGAACATCCTGGGTCGTAAAATTTACTGGATTATGACCACAATATGTTGTAAATAGAAGCCCGGCATGTTCAGAAGCTCTTTTGCCCACCTGAAACTCCTTTTTTTGCTCTTCGACATACCCTCCGTCAAAACCATGCTGCTGATAAACTTAAGCCTGATGGACAATAGTAACCTTGCATTCAGCAGGAAGAATGTGACAAATCTTGTGTTTGCACGGTTGGCTACATATCGTTCTAGCGTTATTGTATTCAATCGAATCTCATGAGAAGTGAGAAAATCCCGATGCTTACGAATCCACCGATTGGTTATAACTTTCTTACCCCGTCCTGTTGCCTAAATAGACATGAAGATTGAAAACAGTTAAGGTCGAGGGTCGAAAGAGCAATAGCTGAACGGTTAATTCTAGTACACTATATGCGGGCTTCCAATGTGCGTGAAATTATCACCTTTATATACAACTTCTCCAGACATGGAAAGCATTGCAGCAAGCCAATAATCTTGTTCAGATCAAAACTATTCATTTGGATATATAAGATCTTGACAGAATCCAGCACCATTGATAGGCCATCCATGGAGAAACTCTTCATTGAGCATAGAACATAATATTAGTACAAAATGTGTACTCCAAGATGATATATAAATTATGCGCAGAAATTTAAAATGCAGCTTATGGTTACAAGTGTAGATGATAATATAAAGTACCTGAAGAACTGTGGAGCCAAACACCATATTGAAATGAGCACAGAGATCATGTATTACACCCAAGGTCTCCAGTTTAGGCGCAGAGAGGATGGTTATTTGCAACGGTGAATAACTAGAATCAAGGATCAACCTTTGAAGTGGAGGGGCATCTTGGATGATGAGCTGCCTTCCGTCAAAAGAAATTCCATGTCTTACAAGGTTAGGCGACTTTATTTCGAGACAACCGATTCTAACTGTGAAAACAAGCACCAAGCACTCCAGCGCAAGGCAACTAGAGTGGATGATGCTGTGCAATGAGGCCTTCGATATATGAACCCGCACAAGTGAAAGTTTCTTGAGAAATGGGAGTCGAAGGTTTAGTACCAGATTGTCTGGTAGGTAGCATAGCGCAAAGGTGGCGGTGTGAAGAGAGGACGAAAACCGCGAGATGGACATCGGTGCTGAGGGCACAAGTTCATGACGTTCAGTATGTGGTATGTGATTTCCAGGGGAATAGTAGAGCTCAAGCAGATGTAGTTCTGTGAATTCAGGGGATTTCAGCCAGGCGTCCACCGTGCAGGGCATGGTATGCTTGCTCAGGTAGCATGACGGGATGCAGAGGTTTTGAACGGAGCCCTGGTGGGAGGAGACGATGGCTCTTGGGATTTCAAAATCATTGAAGAGAGATAGCTGATGACAGTCGAGATTAAGGGGCACAGCGCGCCATAGAGGGCGCCACCGAATTGAGAGGACTTGGGTGCGGCAGCAATCCTTGGTGGGGAGAAGCGAGATGATCTCCCCAAGGACGGCGTCCGGGAGATCGCTGATGCGGTCCACCCGAGATTCTACGGGTTCCTGGGATCCGGTGGGGGCGGGTCGCCGCTTCTCCTCGCGCTGCTGGGTGCGGGATCTACAACAGGTGTCGCCGCTGGCGGGAGCCTCATCTTCTTGGCGCTGGGGTCAGCCGACTCCATTTTCCTCGAGGGCGTCGCGTCGCGCTCACGGATTTGAGCAGAGTAACGAATGATGAGCCTAGTTGTAGTGCGAGCGAAGAAGAAGGGGAGCTGGGGTTTTCTGTAGGAGTGACGAAGAAGGGGAGCTGGGGTTTTCTGTAGGAGTGAGGTGAGGAATTTGGGGGTACGAGTGGAGCGAGCTGACGTGAGGTGGGTGGGAGCGAGGAGGAAGAAGAGCACCCAGTGTGGATGGGCTTTTGAATTGATTTTACTATTTACTAGTGTGGATGGGCTGTTTTTTCTTGGGCCTAGAGAAACAATTACTACTAGTACAGTGGAGACACTCAACAGCTACCCAGAAAAACAATTACTACTAGTACAGTGGAGACACTCTACCGCTTCTGGCTCCTCCTAGGTCATTGAAACGTCTCCCTCTGCTGAATGCCGTTATACTTTTGTTCACCGACATGCGGGCCATGCAGCACGCGGGCCCAAATGCCATCCACCAAATTAGAAGGCAGTATGCAGGCGGAGAGTCACCCCGGTCGTAGTGCGGCAGTAACGAGCCGTCGTATCACAAAACCCCACCTCCCTGCAGTCTAAGTTTGACGGATGAAGCAACCATCATTTCACTCTTCGCTGAATCCCCTTCTCCCTCACCGTCTTCAAGAAAGGTAACACTCGCATCTGCCACTGTTCTTCTCTCCGAACGAAGGGAAGGTAAGCGGATCCGTGATGTTGGTATATTTTCGTTCAGAGAAGAAAAAAGAACTTTTGCAAAGCAGTAACCTATCCTCACTCTCTTTTTTGTTTCATTGTCATTGCGATTGTGTTTTCCTTTCAATGGTCTCCTAGTATTCGTCAGTTTCATGATGGACCAAGGAGAACCAGGCAAATATCTGCCGATATTGGAGCAGACGCGGGAGGCTGATCCCCACGAGACAGAGAGCTCCAAGAAGATGGAGGCAACCACCGAGCTGACCCTAGATACGCTCACGGCCACTACTGAGATGGTCAACGCCCCGTTTGAGGTTACAGCCCCCGTGGCACTGCAGGAGCAGTTTTCCCCCTTCAAGGATGTGTCCCTCCCCCCGCTGAGCTGCCCAAGGTGATTTCCTTCTTTGCTGATCTCGATTGTGGTTTTTCATCTAAGTATGTGGTGATTTTTTATAGAAAAGGAAGTATGTGGTGAATAATAATGCAAAATTTTATTAGCTTCGATGCCATGCTATACATAGTGATTTAAATAACTTGTGTTTCTTATACTGAAAAGTAATTCAGAATTTGTTTCTGTTTCAATTAGAGCCCTAATGCAGACAAGGATTGTGTGGTTGTACATGTCACTCGCTATGAGGCGGACGACCTGAATATACGCACTGGGAAAACAGAGTTCTTAGGCTGTTGGATCCTGGAAGCCATTTGCGGTTATACCAATGAAGAGTTGTATTCCAGCCTCACTGTTGTCAGGCGTGTTGTCCAGGGTGTACTGAAGCACAAGAAGTTCAAAGCTACTCCTTCGTTTGTGAGGCATACTGTTCTTGTCAAGCTTACGCAGGAAGATGACGTGGCATGCCTCCACAAACAAGTTTATCAGTGGCAAAGCCACAAGGTTGTCTTCATGAAGGTTCACAGGATTGAGCTGCTGCGGGACGTCCTCGATGAGGTTCATGGCAAGGTCCGTCTTGTGTCCAGCCCAAATTAGATCGAGGCATGAAATAGTTGCCCCAGCTAGTGTTTAATAGTAGTTTGGATTGTGTCTAATTATCCGAACCTTGCCTGTTATCGACCCCTCTGGGGCTAGTACTCTGTTTGAATCCGTCTATGGGAACTGCTGCTACTTTTGTGTGCCCGTGAATCATGTGAGAACCATCGTAATTGTTGCCGAAACAGATGCGTCCTCACTAGTTTTTTCATGAATATGGCATGGTAAGACATAAGTTGTCACGGTTTATCATACGAGCAGTGTGTGTTTTGATGAAATACAGCACTCGTTCGAGAACCGTGCGCTGACGTATACATAAGTACTTGTAGACACTGTTGGTGCTACCCCACTTGTAAGCAGTTGTGCAAAACACGGCACATTGGCTCAGCTCGCTTCAACACTAGGCTATCGACCAGCTAACAATCAACAATCCGTTGTCTGACATATAATCAACTATGTATCTTGTTACAGTGGTTCATGCAGTTAATTGAGGCCACAATGTAATAAATTCCAAACGTTCACACGCTAGTCCAGCGCTCATGTGGAACACTCACATTAAACTCGTCTTCATAAAAAACTTGAAAAGCATAAGTTAAGCAATTTTATACATCTCAATGATTCATAGAACATAACAAACATATACTAGTTCACAGCAAAAGACACAGTTGTGAGAAGGTTTACAAATCAGGAAAAAACAAGCAAGGCTTCTCTGAGCAAAGGGCCTCCCGGCAGGCTTAAATTTCCTGGAGTTCAGTCTGGTTTTTTCTTGTTGCCACCATTCAGGGTTAGGTTCTCTCATTCCAGAATAACCAATTATAATTGTGGTCTCAGCTGGAATGCTGAACTGAACCATGCAGTGTATTGACCAGCTGAAATGCTTGTGCATTCCACTAAATTTAAGCACCGTTATTTGCAGAAATAAGCAGACCACAATGCCTCTTGTCCGTGCACCTGTCCAAAAAACCGCCGTGCAGCCGTGCCAGCTAGTCCTCGGTCCATGGATGAACTGGTAGAAAGTGCATTCCAGACTAGGATGCAGTTGTTTTCGCTCGTCCCTGCACTGCAATCAGGAAGTAAAACGTACGAATCAGCTTCTTTTAGATTGCGTTGGTCATTCTACCTTAGTTACTAGTACCAATGTAGGGATACCTTGAAGACGGGAGGCTAAACGACGGCAACGAGGGATAGCCATCTCATTTTGCGCAGTTGTACTAAAACTGAGGTGTGTGCTTTTGATTGCGCGGATAGAAACGATACGGAGACAGACATCCCAAAACGATATGGAGACAGACATCCCTGTTTGTGCAAATACGAAATACGGTTATTTAAACAGTGACAGATATTACTACTTTCCCCCGTTTCCTCTTAGAACCAAGTCCTAGATTCATGCTACCGCTTTCCCACTTTCTTCCCTGTTTGAACCAACGCTTTGAGTCGACTGTATGTACTAGCTTTACTTCTAATAATAGTAGAAGTCTAGGTGGCTTTGGAACAGTGGACGGAAGTAGAAAAGGATCCACACGAAGGGAGCTGGGGCAGTAGAGAAAGGCAGGTTTCGAAGGAATATATACCTGAGGGTCGTCGGCATGTGGCAAAGACGGCGTCGGGAGGCCGCATCTTGGCCACAATACCGCAGGGAGGAAGAAGGGGTCAGAGGCCCTCCCGAGCCGGCGCTCTCTCGAAGAGAACGGCACGGCCGCCGATCGGGACGCGCGGGCAGCCGTTGGTCTCCTCCCTCGCCGCCGACGACAGCGTGAACGATGCACCTACACCCCAGCCCCGATCGAGGTTGTCCGGCCGGATTTGTGACCAGCCGTGAGCTGAGAGAGAGTGTGGCCGCCTATGTGTTGCTTAGATCTGGAGAGCATGAGAGAGTGAACGAGAGGAACCCTAGTAAAGCAAGCGCTAAGGCTCCTGCTTTTATATATAGTGGAGTGATTTTGTTGTACCAGCTTCAAAAAAATGCGCTCCTACGTGTACCCGCGAGTGGGTGTGAGAGAACTAGTGCGTGCGTGCACCGCTTCTCTTCGTGAGAGTACAATATACCATGCCCAAAGAACGTTCGCCGCAAGAGTAATAGTATAAGTGTGTGACGTGTGAGCCAAAATAAAATGTGCGCGCCGTCTTTTGTTTTTTAGAAGTTCTGAGGGTAGGGTGTGAAGAGCACATATGTGTGTGACGTCTACCTGCAGATAAACGGTGGGTGCGACGTGCGAGTCTGCGAGAGGACTCGGGAGAGTCGTGACTCATGAGGGTGCATGTGCATGAGAGAGAGGGGGGCACGTATCAATGCAATGCATGTGTCCGTAAATCATTATCCGACAAACGTTCGCCACAAGCCTTTTCCTGACGAACGCCGTAAGAACCGTTAGATTGGCATCCGACAGTGTCAGTTTTGCCATGTCATTTAACAGAACAGCCACTCCTCCTACACACAAATCTTCCATGTGAGTGTTAGCAACTGCCGTATGCTCCCTCCGTTCCGAAATGTAGTGCATATAGCTTTATTGAAAATTCGAACCTCGCAAACTTTTACCGAGTTTTCGTGTACCAAATTGCACATGTAGAATACCATGTATATATCATTTCATTCATCTTCGAGAGGTAACTATAAAGATGGGTGAGGAGTCTACAAAGAAAGACCATCGTATCACCCGCAGCAATTTCAAGCATCCTTTAGTGTCGATGAATATCATAGGAACTCTATATGATATGATTTTTATAGGATTTTTTCCTTTAAAGCCAATTGGTTCATAGGAATAGATTCATATACTCCACATTTCAAAGGAAATAAACATGATATCATTTCTATAGCTTTAGAGCCACTTGGTTCATATGAATGGATTCCTATACTTCCTTAATTTCAAAGGAAAATAAACATTAGCGTATATTCAATAGAAAAGTTCCTATGATATGAACCAAATTACATCTCTTTTCTAATCCCTCCTCATAGGAATTGAGATACATGTCATCTCTAGATTCAATAGAAAAGTTCCTATGATGTGAACCAAATGACATCTCTTTTCCAATCCCTACTCATAGGAATTGAGATGCTCCATGTCATCTCTTTCCCTACAACTTCCATGTATACATCTTATATTCCTAAATAGATAGTACAACCCACTAGTAGCTTTTTCCCAAAACATGCAACTATGGCACAAGAACTATATAGTGTGCCAATAACTTTGAAAGATGGTCGCTGGATGAAGCTAACCCGACAGTGCGGAGATAGGCAAATCCGAGCACTACTGGCCGTTGGATATCATCAACATTCCACCAGATCTGCCACATGTACAATTTAGAAGACTCCATGGTTGAACGTAAGCAAATGCACAAACCTCAAAACACAAGCACTTCTCCTTTGTTCTAGAATCTTCTGTATCATAATTGATTATTTTTTTCTAAATGAATTGCCATTATTTGTTTTTTACTTTATGATTTACAATGCACAACCCCATGAATCTTAACATTTTTATAAAACTAATTGATTTTGAATGAGATGAACTATAAGAACTAAACGAACATCTACATCATGCATATATGACTCAAAGCTTTACATGCTATAGTGTGTATTTATTCGTAATTTGGTTTCGAAATCTCATGCGTTCAATACATGTGTACCTTACTAGTTTTGAGTAGAGTAGCAAATTTCACGCGGCCCCGGGTATATCAAAATGCAGGGCCCATGCATCATTGCCTTTCGGTCGAACCTACGTCCACAATTTTTTGTACGTACTATATCTCCACTGGTCCCCGAACCCAAAATGCTGCCTCGTTCCCGTAAAACCAAGCGGCCCACACATATTTAAGGCGTCGACTCGAACCCGTTTACTACGACGTGGCCCCGCACGCCGTAGTACTCCTACAAACCCTACCGCCGCACTCATCATCGGTTTTCTTCAAGAGGACGAGGGAGAAGCCGATTTGTAGTGGAGGCGCTTTCAAAAAAAGGATCTGTAGTGGAGACCCCTACCCTAGGGTGCCCTAGGTAGCTGCTGCACACATCATTGTTTTCTCTTTTCTTTATGCTCTTGCGCCCTAGAGTGAAATGATGGTTGCTTCATCCGTCCAGCTTAATGCGGGAAAGGTGGGGCTTTGTGATTTGACCCCTCATCGCTCATTTTCTACTACTGCGGCGCTACGACCGGGGTGCCTCCAATTCCAACCGCTCCTCCGAACTGTAATTTGGTGCATCGCATGTGGAACAAGACGGTGGATGAGACACATGTCGGCCAAAGGGGTCCTGTTAAGTGTGTCGCCATTTCGTGTGTGGACTTACCCTGCTTGAGTTGCTACGCCAACACGACAGGAGCAGCCTACCACTTGGTTTTGCTCTTGGTGAATCCCGACTATATTGATCTAAAAAGATACGTGCTGAACTACCCTCTCCGTCTCAGTTTTTTTATTTTTAGGCATCTCGGTTTATAGGGCCAGCACGTAGTTCTAGGTCATCCATTTGACTAACTAAATATGAGTTACTATGTCACAAAAAGTATATCATTGGATTCTTAAGCGGATGTAGTTGTATTTAAAAGTCAAGGGAGGGGCTTTTCCTGAGCGGTAGGCGGGGCAGTTCCGCCTAGTCGGTTCGACAGAGACGCGAGAAGACGAGGGAGTAGGCTGCTGCAAACGTAGGGCTGTGTGATTTGTATTGCCATTATCATTTTAATTGCGGCGCTACGACCGGCGTGAGTCTCCCGATTCCTGACCACCTACTCCCATACAGGTGCCTCTCCCAATGCTCCACCATGTAGTAGAGGCTGGCTCTTGCATGAGAGCCCACTTCTCCACTTTTTCCTTGCCTCTCTTTCCTCCACATATGCAAAAATGCCATGTAAAGCGCACTATTGTACTTACTTTTACTTGCTCCTACAGGTGCTTAAGCTTGCCACATAGGCATAAAGTCTGATTTTGCAAGTTAATCAAGAAGAGAGAGACTAGTTTGGTGACCCAAGGAAGAAACGGTGCTAAGTGCGTGTACCTAGGTGAAAAGACAATTTTGAGTCTATAGCTAATTAAATGAAGCAAACTTAGCAACACCATTTCATTGGAAGAGGTCACGCCTTGGCAAATGCAATAAATGCTAGATGTTGAGTACACCACAGTCCTGGGATGAGAGAAGGATCTAAAGGGCGAAGAGAGGAAGAAGCCCGCCGTGATCCAGGTTTGCATACATAACGTTTGCTTGGTCTACCACATATGCCATGCCGACGTTGCGTGCCAGGATTTTAAGAACTTCCTCAAGGACAAAACAGTGAAATTCGTTACTGTAGACTTTAAGAACGACAAAGAAGTCCTGGGTCGGATAGGCCTCATTGTAGGCAACCCCTTCGACCTCCAGAAGAATCGGCTGGTGCCCTCTCGTCAGCCTTCAATGCTGACCCTGGCAGGAGCCATGGTTCATCCTTCGTACCGTAAACTTGAGAAACCTCATTACACGTTTCATCGTAATGCATGGCAGTGGAATGTACTAGATATAGACCACATCCACTACGCTGCAATGGATGGCTACCTTTGTTTCAATATCTACAAGGGTTGGATGAAGAGCAACAGCCAAGTGTGCGGTTCAAGCAAAGAAGTATCGGCCAAGAGGAAGAGGGACAAGGACGAAGTCGAGGACGTGGACGAGGACTCCGAGTAAGGTGGCAGTGTCGTTGCTCATGGTGGTTCTAAACTTCTAATGCAGTGTCTACCTGATTAGTTGCATAGTTTAATTTCAGGTGTGCTTAGTTTAATTTGAGGGGTGTGTTGTGCTGAGCCCCCAGCAGAACTATGTTATGTTTCTTCTCGTTACTTTAACTCTTCAGTATGTACATACTACTAGTATTTCTTTAATAGAATTTAGCACCCAATTAAGCACGTACTAGCTTTTTTAATAGTACTATATGCATAATTTGGCGACGAGCGCTCTCTATATTTACCACCTTTTTTAATTTCAATTTTTGCTCCATGGCGCAATCCATTGATAGTACTACTGTACAAAAGTATACATTTTTTAAAAGGCTAGAGTACTGTTCATCACATATATAGCCAGTTAAATTCTCAACCTAGAACGACGTGCATGCCATGTAGTAAACCGATACGGAGGAAGTATAGTAAAAATGAGGTGATTTTACCGAGCGATCGGCGGGGGAGCATGGCCTGTCATGCGGTCCCACGTGTCATGATGTACCAAGGCAATGCGCGTGTCCCTCTTGAGGCAGAAGCAATACTACGTGGTTTGAGATGATGGCGAACCGAAGTGTGAAATAATGGTTGCTTCGTCCGTCTGGGAAGGTGCGGCATTGTGATTTGACGTCTCATTGCTCATTACTACTACTGGGCCGGTACGAGTGGGGTGCGTCCCGCCTGCTGTTCTGCACTATTATTTGGTGCTTGACACGTCGACCCGGTTGCTATATGTCCCACATGTCGGCGACAGGAAGTACAGAATTCATGAAAGGGAGCGTCGACGGAGGAGTATACTACATAATTCATGAAAGGGAGCGACTTAGTTTGGGAAAAAATCTATTTTTACGGAGTACGTACCCACTAGGGTTTATAGAGCTCATCTAAAAACATTCGTTTTTCCGTTTGATAAGTCTCAATTCTACTATACTAGTAGTAGTACCATTACATGTTGGATTTCGAGGTGCGTTAGATCACCCGACACAAGCAGTGTCAAGAGGAAACTAACCAGTGCATGTACAAGTTCATGGAAATTTAGTGGTCATTCATGCATTCGTTCTAATTAATGCCTCAGTAAACATAACTTCTTGAGAAAAACGAGCATACTAATTACTTGTGCAAACTACGAAATTAATTCGACCACTCACCGTCTACCTTGGTTGGAGAGATTTTGAAATTGAGCCATAAGCTGGAAAGGAGGGAGTAGTAACTTTTGTCTCGATTACTATTTGTGGCCTTGTATAGATGCAAAATGTATTTTTTTATAGTGGCCTTGTATAAATAAATGGAGGGAGTACTAACCAAAGTACGTAGTAGGGACGAGGAGTAAACGGAGGGAGTAGTAAAATTTTCTCCTCGTGCTGCGAGCCACCGCGCGCATGGGCGAGGGAGCGGGCGTAAAGGCGTACAGTAGTACTACTACTACTACTACTACTACTACTACTCGTAAGCAAGCTTCACCTCATCCTGCGAGCCACCGCGCCCGTGGGCGGGGGAGACGGCGTACTAAGCAAGCTTCTCCTCGTTCTGCGAGTTGACGGGACACATCAAAAGTACTTCAGTGTATAGAGCCTTGCCTCTAAGGTAGGCCCCACATGGTTTGCCTCTTTTTTTAATTTAACATAACGCGTCAAGTCGCAATTTGTTTGTTCACCCGTGGTAGACGATCCTCCCTCCACCAAGTGGACAATCAGTACACGTGCCAAATTACCACGTGGGCTGCCTTTTTCGTACAGAAATGAGCTCCACCGTGTAGCCGCGTGGGTGTGGTTGGGAAACAGACGGGAGTACGTGCGCCGTGCGTGCACCTCTTCTCTTCGTGCACGTCCCCCACCTACGTGGGTGTCAGGACCGGATTTTTCGGGATATATTTTCCCAGAAAATGATCCTTGTGCTCATCAGCCCCAGGACTACTGTTAGCTGATGAGGCACCAACTTGATACAGAAATTCCAAGCAACGTACATAATATCTAGTACAAGACCATTGTGGCCTATGAGTACAACAAATGGTTTCTAGTGGCTGATGGCGGAAGCGGTTTGTTGTTCATCTGCGTCTATGGGACTCCATTTCGCACAGGAACAGCTGACCAGGATAACTCCTATCTTCGCGAGGCTGCTATCACCTTTGCATGGGTTCCGGGGCCGTCATCGCAACGCTCTTCTCCATGCAAGAAATCTGGCCAAGACAATAGCCAGGGACAAGCCAGTGAGTACTTTTGAAAGTACTCGCAAACATTATGAACACAGGTATAACATAACAAATGGTAATCATGCTCTGAAATATTCTATGATCACAACATCAATCACGAAATAAAAATCCACGATGCACGCAAGCAGGTTATTCATATACGACATGAATATGCAATAAGGGAGTAGAAATAGAATGCACCGATCGGGTGTCTGAAGCAACGCCTCGAAAGGATAATAAGATAAATCATGCCTCAGTCGGGCGTCTGAGCGACACCACATAAAGGGCTTATAAATGAAAGAAATAACAAGCATGCCACAGTCGGGCGTCTATGCGACACCACATAAAGGGCTTATAAATAATAGAAATAACAAGCATGCCACAATCGGGCGTCTGTGCGACACCACATAAAGGGCTTATAAATAATTTAAATGACAAGGATGCCACAGTCGGGCGTCTGAGCGACACCACATAAAGGGCTTATAAATAATAGAAATAACAAGCATGCCACAGTCGGGAGTCTGAGCGACACCACATAAAGGGCTTATAAATAATAGAAATAACAAGCATGCCACAGTCGAGCGTCTGAGCGACGCCACGTAAAGGGCTTATAAATAATAGAAATAACAAGCATGCCACAGTCGGGCGTCTGAGCGACGCCACATAAAGGGCTTATAAGAGAATGATCACAGTGAATATCCAGGAGGTAGAACCGTCCCAGGGATACTCAATAATTCAAGTAATGTAAATGGTTAGTGCATAATAATAGTGATCATAATCATCAAGAGTCACAAGTCATGATCCATGTTCTGGTTTAGCAATTTTTCCTCCGAAGACCGACACTCAGACCGACACTTGACCCATCCCAGACTGTAGTCCTTACCCACGGACACGGCTATTCGAATAGATGTATAATCTCTGCAGAGGGTGTACTCTTTACCCACGGTAACGGATTTCTTTAGTCCATCGGGACTAATTCCGTCTACGGTCTTTTAATTGAAAACACACCTAACCGCACACACCAGCCTAACTTACCGGTGTCTGGAATCACCCACGACACCTGTTAAGCAAAACTCTAAGTGGGGAGGCTACAACCTCGCGTAGCATGGGATCACAAAATTTATACCGCGCGCAAACTAGGGGAGCTACCCCTTCGGCTACAACCGAAACACCCATGCCCCCGGACCAGGTGGCATGCCTACCGGATGCCTCCGGTATCTTCCACCATGGCCTCTCTGTACGGTGTGTGCTAGGTAAGGGGTTGACAACTTACTGAACCGTACCCTACCTATGGCAGGGACAAGTGGTAGTACGAAACAAGTATGGGGGTTACTGGAACAAGACTCGATCTATGGTCGACTCAGGAGGTTTAAGTATCCCCTGCATGATTAGCATAGCAAATATATATCAACCAACAGACAGAATCACCACTCATCATACCTCATCATGCCATACCGGACACAACCGTCTTGACGAGGAACTAGAGACAAGCTCGTGTCTACCCAAGACAGAGGCTTTCCCGGCTTCCTTCCGGTAGGCATGAAAGGCATACGAAGATGATTACTATCACAAGCATATCCATTTCTAACAGCAAAGAATCTTCATTATGCACTCATGCGTATGATTGTATCGTCACATAAAATAACGAATGCTCCATGTCAAGGTGGTGTTGTAACCGTATCAAACATCACACAAAAATATTATGCCAGGGTTCAGAATGCTTGCCTTCAAGTTGTGGAGAGGCAGGGTGCATCCCAAAAACTTTTTGAAAGTTTTCTTCTCTCTCCAAAATCCTATTTTGAGAAAATTTAAATTAACACATAATTTTAAAACAGTACAAAAAAGGTGTCTGGAAAATTTTCAAATAAATATGAAAATAAACTAGACAGAATTTGAGAAACAACAAAAGAAGAATCAAGTCATTTGGACTTATATTTAAAAAGTTACGGCCAGTCAAAGTTTAGTCAAATTCTGTTTTTAAAACAAAACAGAAAAGAAAACGTTTCGGACGAAATACGCTTTCGAGAGGGGGACACGTACTTCGGGCTTTACGCCTCCACTTAACCCGCGCGGGCCGACCCGTGGGTCACTGACAGTGGGCCCCTTGGGTCCACTGGTCAGGTTTGACCAGTCGTCCCCGCCTTCCTCTCTTCTAGCCGAACAGAGGCGGAGCTCCGGCGATCGCCGTCGGTGAACAGAGGCTCCTCGCGGGGTTCTGATGGCGGGGATGTATCCGCCAGTCCAGGGTGGTCCACCCGGTGGTTGCTGGGCTGGCGGGGGTGGAGGGGGTCGCCGGCGGCGAGCTCCGCAGCGGACGGTGGTTCTGGTGGATTTGGGCTTCGAGCTACGGTGGCTCCCGATCAAGGCTGAGGTGCTGGGTAGCTCCGCACGGTCGAGGGGACGAGGATGGGAGCACGGGAGGGGGTTAGGGCCTCGGTCTTGGCCGGATTTCACCGGAGTTTGGCGGCGGCCGAACCTGCCGGAGGTGAGGAAGACGACCTCCTCCCGTCGACCGCTGACTGTGGGGGCTCTAGAGAGGAGGTATGAGGCTGCTTGAGGGCCTGGACGAGCTCGGGGGCTCCTTATATAGGCAGTTGAGGTCGGTTCCGCGGCGGGCGGAGATAGGATCGGCGAACCGACGTTCTGTAGCCTGCAGGACGACGTGGCGGCGACGGGCGCTAGTGGACGAGCTCGCGGATAAGCTTGGACTGCTCAGAGGCGAGCTGGCGAGCGGCTGTGGCTCGGGCGGCGCCGTCCATGGCAGGGGCCTGCCGCAGACGCCGGCGTGCCGCCAAGGGGCTCTGACGGCGGCGCTGTAGGGCGCCAGGGGGAAGCTTGGAGTGCTCTGATGTGTGGACGAGGATGGGCGTGGCTCTGCAGGCGAGCAAGGGCCAGGGGCGGGACGCGGTGGCTCGGGTGCGCGCGTGCAAAACGTGCGCTCTGGGCGTGCCCAGAGCACGCACGCCAGGCGCTCGATGAAATGACAACGCGTGATAGAGGGCTCCAATCCACGTGGGGTTTAACAGTGTGGAGCTATAGACTAGTGTAGAGCCCTGAGACATGCTGGTTAGGCAAAGCAAGCAGGTTCCTAATGTGAACTAGAAATTATGCCAAATCTGGCCATGCACTTAAACTGTTTGGTGAAATGCCAAGGGCATCTAGGCATCTCTTCTGCTGGCCAAAGTCTCCAGATCAAAGTCTCTTTAGATGTAGGTGAGGGTGGCAAGGTTAGTTTGTCAAAAACAAAAACTTGTTAGTGCAAGTTTTTGAGAAAACCAATTCTGGACAGAAAGTAAAGGGCATAGTTTCATGGACGAAAAATACTCCAATGGGTCCATTCTCCTGGACTTAAGGGTTTTGCAGGGAGGACTATAAGCAGGAGAAAGAATCAAGGGTAAAAGGGCAAGTTAAAATATGGTTGCAGTAGAAAATACCGAACTGAGCCAGAGAGCAAAAGAGGATGTTTTGCTCAAATTTTTCAAAGAACACTCATGGGTTTTTGCATAAAGTTGAATTATATGCATCTACTGACATCTTCAAACACTTGGAAGAATTTTTAAAGAAATATTTAAATAGGTTGTAGTGCAAAATTACCAACTGGACCAGATTTGAAAATTTGGTGTAGAGCTCAAAATCTCCAATGACCAAAAGATATTTTTGCATAAAAGTGATGTGGAAACAAGAGATGACATCCCCAAATTTTGGTCGAAATTTTAAAGAAGTATTTGAAAGGGTTACAGTGCAAAAGAGGCTCCACAAATATGAAAAATCATTTTTAGAAGAATAAAGCTCAGGAAAAACAATTATGCAAATAAACCCACTGATAAAAGAAATGTTTTCTTGAGAGGGTATACAAGTCCAATAATATTTTTGGAAGGTTTTCACTTGGGGTAAAAACTTCACAATATCAAAGAAAAGAGAGGTTCTGAAATCAAAAGATAAATCCAGAAAATAAAAATTTAATTTCCTGGCAAATTTTAATAAACAAAATATGGTTAAATTTTTGGGGTGTTACAGTGGGTGTGTGTGAGAGAGATACAAACCTAGACATAATGCGCCGTCCATCCCCATGCCTCCGCCCAGTCCGACCACCAGTCACCACCACGCCCCACTCCTCCTCACCTTATCTCTCATCTTTCTCCCTCCATTTTTATATACAAGGGGCCACTATCAAAATTACAATTTGCAGATATACAAGGCCACTAACACTAATCGATAAAATATTAATGGTGTTTGCCTCGTGGTACTAGCAATGGAGGACATTAATTATCCCTTGCATGCATGCGGGAGTTTGTAAAAAAATGCATCTTGATGTTCCGTGCAATGCACGGGCATCTTGCTAGTCCATGAAAACAACACATGCCAAAATTCCACGGCGAACGAGGGATTTGAAACAGTTGGGAGGGGCTGTTTGGATCTTGCCCGGGGTAGCCAAAATATTGGCGACCCTTTTGTCCACCGGTGCCTTTGCCACCGATGAACGAGGAATGGCTCGGGTGCTCATGCTGTCATGCATCCTCCAGCGCGCACGTTGGAGACGAGCTCGCACGAGCTGTGTTTTTTGTCCCACAACGCCGCCCGCAGACCGACCGGCGACCCGCAAATACGCCATCCAACCGTAGCCGCACACATTATGACAGCAACTCAACTAACCGAACGAAATTCACGCAAACACATAGACAAACTGATATTTCATATAAACAACGACGGAAATCATATAAAATACCGGATTTTCATACAAACATGACGGATTTCATTACGTTCAAATGAACTATGCGGTGCTAGTTCTGGACAGCACAGGTATATAATACCTGGCCAAAATGGTCGCCCACCATCGATTTGTGTTCCTCATGTCCGGCAGCACGATCACCGGACTGCCGGGAGCCCCGGAGGTATATGCTTCAGCGCAAAGGATGGCTCGCTTCCCCACTGCCCAACTGATATCATTGGCTGGTGCCGAAGATGATGGTGGCCGGCACCGGTTCGAGTTCATCACCGGCCACTACTTCGCCATGGCCGGCACCGGCTCGAGTTCATCCTAACATTCCCCTCTTCCATGGAGCCCATGCGGGGTCGACGAAGGTCCTCGCAACAAAAGGATCCGGCAAGACACCTGTTGTGTACGCCGGCGTCGCCTCCGCGGTGGCCTTCATGGGACCCAAGCGGCGGCGGCCTCCCGTGTTCTACTTCTCCTCGATGATGGCGGCGGACACGGAGGCGCTGGCCACCGACTCGTCGCTCTCTGTGCACCTGGCTTCTGTCGCTGCTTGCATGGCGCGGCCGCCGGCATGGGAGTCTCGGCCACAGAAACGGGAGACGCGGTACGAGGCGGCGGCGTGGACGGCAGCAACGACGCCCGTGCGCCGCTCCTTGTCGAGCTGGCCTGGAGCGGCGAGTTGCTGAACCGCGCATCGGCTTGGTGCGGCAACTGGCTCCGTCGGGCAAGGGGAGGGAGGTGGATCAGCGAGCTGCATAGCTCATATCCGGCGGGCTACCCAACCGGCTTGGATGCGGAATAACTACTCTTCGTAAGCCATTGTAAGAGTGGACAAAATGGTGGAGGAGATAGGGGAGCGGCGGAGGTGTGCGATTCTTGGCCGGTGTTTGGCCTCGTTTAAATAGGAGATTAAATAGACGGCGGACGGGAGGAGCTCGGCCGGCATTGCATTTAACGCCGGCCCGGTCATGAACGGACGTGTGTCCAGAGTGGGTTTCTCGGCTTCCACACGGGCGGGTTTCATGGAGGCATTTTAATGCGGCACGGAGGCGTGTTCAGCCGGGCGTGCCGCGAGTGGCGCCCTCGAGTCTGACCTAGGACACCGCGGCCGTTCTTCCACTGACGTGTGGGCTCTTTGGGTGCATGGCATGCATGTTAGTGATCCAACGCAGGCAGCGCACAGCAGAGGAACCTTTGGTGGGCCAGGGCGGTCAGAAGCGGGCATTTCATAAACCGATGATTGTTCATTGAGTGTGACGTCATCTTTTTTCATGTAGATAAGCCTACTATGTTGATAGCCCGTTCGATACGTTGTGATTCATAAAGACCGCTGCAAACATCAATGTTCTGCTTATCACAGATAAGATTGATTAATACCCGTAACAATCCATGTCCTTAACAAAGGGTGCATGCACGTATAGGTTGAGCGTGTGTCTTGCGTCGTGTGCTGTGTGCATGCAGGCGTGCGAGTGTTGCGTGCGTGCAAGGGTACGTTTCAGTGTTGCATGCATGGGTGCGTACGTGCGTGTGTTCGTGAGTGCATGTGCACGTGTCAGTGTTGCACGCCAGCATGCGTGCGTGTGTACGTGTCAGTGTTGCACGCCTACATGCGTGCGTGTCTTGCGTGCGTGCATGTGTACGTGCGGGGTGAGGCTACACGACAGTCGACTCACTTTTTCATCTCTGGTGATTAGATTTTCCAGCCGTGGGATACGAAATCAAGGGCCTCCAGTTTATCATCAAACTCCACCCCCCCTGAGCCGCCAGCCACCCCCCTGAGCCGCCAACCATAGGTGCCTCGTAGTCGAGTGGAACGTCTCCTCCCACTGAACGTACATCGCCGAAAAATACTGAAATTAACACAAGATAAATGCGAGCACCGGGACTTTAACCTTGGTGGGCTCGAAAACCACTGTCCTCTAACCATCCAACCACATGTTGGTTAGCACGACAAAATGTATGTGGTGACCGTGATGAGCTTATTCTGAAGTCCAGTGACCATATCGTGCTTTCGCTTCAAATACAATGACCGTAAGTGTCGTCAACATAATACGGAGCACGCATCAAATGCAAAGTCCGTCAGTGTCATCAAAAAAATATGGAGACGTATCGTGAGCTAGATACCATTGTACTATTGTATATGCTTATTTTCTTAGTGGCCGATTGCGTGTGTGGTGTGGTGGGCACATCATTTCTAGTTCTGGTGGGTCAACATGAAGACTCATGGGTCGGTTCCATCCTGCGCCACATATAGGTTGGACCGAGACGTGTTATACGAAGACCCATGGGGAGGACTCGGCGTACAACACGAAGCTACCAGAGTCGCGGAGGACTCTATCCCCACTGGTGATAAGCCGACTATATATGATTTGTAACCCTAGGCCCTTAGTATGTTATACAAGCTTGGGGGCTAGTTCACCGATAGTATAAACACACGCACAATGCCTGGTATTCACGTGTACTTTGTACACACCCCTATCACTAATATACAATACCAGGAGTAGGCTCTTTCTTCAACTGCAAGGGTCCGATCCGAACTAGGGTAAAACTTTGCCTCGTATTACCATCCAGCCTAACAGCCAGGGGTATCCTACCGAATGATATGATGAAATCATATCTTCCAACTACTAAGAGAGAGGTGTGTCGGGGGGGGGGGGCAATGTGTGCGAGAGAGGCCTAAAGATAATGTGCGTGCGGGAGACACGTAGGCACATATATGTGCGTATAGAGGGCTAGTAGAGACCGTGCATGTGTATATATGCATGTGAGAGAAATAGTGTTTTCCAACTGAGATTAGTGAAAAGAGTGGTACATAGTAGTCAGAAAGAGAGAGAGAGAGAAACATGGAGAGCATGTGCGTGAGACACCCCGACACCCCGAGAGAGATTGTGAGCATGTGTGAAAGAGAAATGCCGATGCATATAAAGTGTGTGCACTTATGCGCTAGATAGAGAGATATATAACGCGTTTGTGAGAACGGGGCGAGGCATAGTGCATCTACGTGTAAAAGGCGGTTCTACGCATTAAATTAAAATATAAATGGCATTATTATTTTTGGATGAGATCATGAATTTTGCAAATTGCGTATGGACGAAAATTGGTCTATCAGACACCCATACTCTATTGAATTCTAGCATGTGCATGTGTTTATTTCATATTATCGATCCATAGAGTGAGAGCGGTTTGAAATACAGGCAATGGATGCTTTTGCAATTCATATATAAACATTAATTAGTGCACTCCATGTTGTTAGTGTGAAGCACTTTATACATTTGTCACTTGCATGGATACATTCCAAATTGCTAGCTACGAAATAGAATACATGTCGAATTCAACATAAAGGGGGTTTCGAAGATTCGAATTCATAGGAAGTGCATTCATCTATTTGAACCCGAGATAATGGCATTTGTAAATCAGATGTAAAAGGGGGCATCAATCTTTGTTGTGAGTTTGAACATGCTATATATATTCATACGCATATCTAACTTTTTTTTGCAACCAAGGAGATTATATCTGGAACCATGCATGAACTGAGGTAAGTTGCATATTTTTTAATATATACTCGTGTACAATGTATATTCAAATGTACAACCTCCATTCCAAAATAATCGTAGCTTTAGGATTTTCAAGAGTAAAGATTTGTGAAGTTTGACAAATCCTGAAAGTTCAATTCAAGAGAACCTAAAACGTTAATGCTTCTGCTCCCAAATATTGAACGAAGCGCCAAATAGGCCTCTGGTCACCCGAAACCGCGCGAGACTAATGTTTTGGTGGTAGGAAATTACTGTCCTGACTCTGGCCCGTGTAGCCTATCGGCCCGATGTCCAAATGTCTAAACCGGGGTAGGTTTGTAACTTCACCAAGATGCCAGTCTCAACCGCCTCCGAGAAGCATTCATACGCCGTGGGCGCCTACCCATGCGCTCGGCCGAAATCTATCCCGCCCACATTTGGGACACCTGACATGACTGTCCTACCCCCAACCCACAATATGTCCGAAATTTTAGATGGGGGGAAAGTTATCAAACAAGCGCGTCTCAAACCGAAACATTGTTCCCCCTTAGTTCCCCGCCTCCCTCCGTTTCCCCATTCATACTCCGTGGGCGCGAAAACGCCCTCTCCACCAGCCGCGAAACCCCAGCCTCCTCCGTCCTCCACCCCATAGCGGCCAATCCACCGCCGCCCTCCTCCATCACGCCGGAGCCGGTACCCCGATGTCGTCGTCCAACGCAACCGCAACCGCAACGCCCTCAAGGACATAGCAGCTGAAGCCGAGGCAGAGCTGCCTCCACGACGCCGACGCCGACGTGCGCCGTACCAGAACCACTCCGACCACGCCGTCCTCCGCCTCACTGCTGCGGCTCCACTGTCGCAACCGTCCACCGCACCGGAGCTGTTCCCGCTACGCCGTCGTTCGCCGCCTCGGATCTGCTTCCCCGCCGCCGACAGACGGCCACCGCACCACACTCAACAACTTGGCCATGGGTTCGTCCAAGGCTGCACCGTCCTCCACAACGTCTGGTTTCCGGCGAACAACAAGAAGATCGTTGGAAAAACAGAAGGAGGACACAGGACTGCCAGCAGAAAGAGGTACTCCTCTTCCCTTATTCGTGCAAATCTTACGTCTCCGCTCACACCGTATTCATCCCACGAAAGAAACTAGTTGAGCGCTTCTTATTGCATCTTCTTCGTGATACTAAATGCACATGGTTTCCTCCCTTTTACTATTTCACCTTTGCTAGAGGTCAGTAGCCCGCCTGGATTTCAATTCAGGGTCAGTCGAACCGCAATTAAAAGAAGCAGCACCCGCTTAGGCGCGCGGAGCACCTAGTCCGCCTGTTCCCCGGGGAAGCGGCGCATCGGTGTCTATCATAGGGGTGTGGGGCGCAGGAGCTGCTTGTGCCCGATCTGGAGGTTAGCGGGGCTTGAATGGATGGCCGGGGGGCGGTGCCAAGCACGGCGGTGCGGTGAGGTCGAGGGGAGGGCGCAGGCAGGGGAGGAATACTGGGCCGGTGGTCGCTGGCGTTTCGAGGAAGATCGTCAACACTCACTGGCTGGAGGTATATGAAGGCGATCTGCCCGTTCTTTGTACATCGGACGGTGCAGAAAAAATGGACTGACCTATTTGCTTTCAGTCGACTGTTATTTTCATAGAATCCTGTAGTAATTTAGTGTGCCATGCATGTTGTAGAGCTATCATATGTCTCCCGTCATTTATTTCTCACCGACCTGCTATCTGCTACCTTTACACTGTACTAATTGTGCACACACTTCACCCATACTCACACTATTGTTTTTTTATGCATGGGTATTTCAGACTCTGACGCAGTGTTGATGAATGCAGAAAAGAAAAGACAGAAGTCGCTCCAGTGTAATTCGAAGATAAGCACTAAGCGTTTCAGCGCTCTAATGGGTGCAGTGTCAGCAGTTAGAGAGAGTAAACGTAGCTCTGCAGTTGATGATCTCAATTGCCACACACAACCATCCCAGGTGCTTGCTTTAACTTCGCGCTGTCAAATGTGGTTGCATGTTGCATATGGTGTCTAGCTTGTATTGCTTCCAATTTGGTTAAATTGCATCTGCTTACTTTACACATTATACCTTTGATAATGACATGCCTTCCTCTTTTTGATACATACTACATATGTCTATTAACCATGTCCGTACATCAAACTAATGCTCTTCTGTATCCCTCGTCAATCACTTATGATGAGATAGTCACCCGAGTGGGTTACTGTGAGAGGCCCTACTCGTTTAAAGAGTGCAGTGTCATCCTCCCCACATGATTCTCAAGAAACAGCAAGGCTAAATGAAGATAGTCAACGTAGCTCTCTAGTTGATCATCGCAATTCCCCCACACCACCATCGCAGGTGCTTGCTCTTACTTGGCAGTGTGATATGTGGTTGCATGTTGCATATGGTGTCTACCTTGTAATGCTTCTAATTAGGGTAAATTGCATCTACTTAGTTAACACATTATACCTGTGAATATGACATGCCTTCCTGTTTTTGGTACATACTACGTCTTTCTATTAACCATGTTCTTACATCAAACTACCTTTCTTGTGTATCCCTCATCAATGCTCCTAATTTGTTAAATTGCATCTCCTTAGCTTACACATTATACATGTGAATATGACACGCCTTCCTGTTTTTGGTACATACTACATCTGCCTATCACACCATGTTCTTACATCAAACTACTGTTCTTGTGTGTCCTGCGTCTATCGCTTATGATGAGACAGTCACGCGCGTGGGTTAATATGAGATGCAATACTCTTATAAAGAATGCAATTTCATCCTCTCCACATGATTCTCAAGAAACAGCAAGCCTAAATGAAGATATTGAACGTAGCTCTGTACCTGAAGGCCGCACTTCCCCTACACCACCATCACAGGTGTGAATATGTCAAGCCGTCCATTTTTTCATACATATTCCATCCTCGTATCATGACTTTGCCTTTCATCAAAGTAGTGTTCGTTAGTATCATGCATGAATGAGTTCTGAAGAGCGAATGATATTCCTTTTTCTTGTCGGTATGACCTCACAATGCAAAATCAATAAAGCTGAAGGAAATTGGCAAGGCATTGGATGATGGTGGTCCTTCCGAGCAACTGAAACGGAGGTTCTCTACAGATTCTACTCCGCCATCCTCCCAACAAGATTCGCAAGACAACGCAAGGCTAGACAGTCAACGTAGCTGTGTAGATGATGAGCACATCTCCCCTACTCCACCATCACAGGTGCTTGCTCTAACTTTGGCACTATTATATGTGGTTGCATGTTGCGTATGATGTCTAGCTTGTATTGCTTCTAACTTTGTTGAATTGCATCTGCCTACTTTACACATAATGCCTGTGAATATGACATGTGTTCCTGTTTCTACATCAGACTACTATTCTTGCATATCCCGCATCAGTCACTTATGATAAGGCACCTTTAAGTCACCACTGTGATATTGGTTGTGTCTTGCATATGATTTCTAGCATGTACTGCTTCTAATTTGTTGAAACGCCATACAGTTTGAACTTGGCAGAGTGATATTGGTTGCATCTTTCATATGGTGTCTAGCTTGCAGTGCTTCTAATTTGTTGAAGTGCCTTCTGTTTAGTTACCACATCATAGGTGTGAATATGTCACACCATCCTGTTTTTCATACATATTCCATCCTCGCATCATGTGTTTGCCTTTCATCCGAGTAGTGTTCATCAGTATCATGCATGAATGAGTTCTGAAGAGCGAATTTTATTCCTTTTTCTTATTGGTTTGACTTCACAATGCAAAATCATTACAGCTGAAGGAAATTAGTCCGGCAGTGGATGATGGTGGTCCTTCGGAGCAACTCAAACAGGGGGTCTCTACAGATTCTACTCCGCCATCCTCCCAACAAGATTCGCAAGACAACACAAGGCTGGACAGTCAATGTAGCAGTGTAGTGCATGAGCACATCTCCCCTACTCCACCATCACAGGTGCTTGCTCTAACTTGACACTATTATATGTGGTTGCATGGTGCGTATGATGTCTAGCTTGTATTGCTTCTAACTTGAATTGCATCTGCTTACTTTACACATAATGCCTGTGAATATGACACGTGTTCCTGTTTCTAGAACATACGTGTACATGATGAGCACATCTCCCCTACTCCACCATCACAGGTGCTTGCTCTTACTTGGAACTGTTATACGTGGTTGCGTTTTCCGTATGATGTCTAGTTTGTATTGCTTCTGATTATGTTGAATTGCATCTGCGTAGCTTACAACTTATATCTGCAACGATCACTTACCCATAAGACACATTTAACTTGGGACTGTGATGTAGGTTGCATCTTGCATTGTCTTCTAGCTTGTACTGCTTCTAATTTCTTGAAATGGCACTTATGACGAGACACTTTTTACCTGATAGAGTGATATTGGTTGCATGTTCATATGGTGCCTAGCTTTCATTTCTTCTAATTTTGTTGAAATGCCTTCCGCTTACTGTTTTTTCATACATATTCCATCCTCCTATCGTACGTGTGAATATGAAACGCTGTCTTTTTTTGTATATATTCCATCCTTCTATCCTGCGCTTGCCTTACATCAAAGTAGTGCTCGTCTGTATCATGCATCAACCAGTTATGCAGAGCTAATTTTATTCATCTTCTTGTGGTTTTGACTTCATAAGGCAATATCAGAAAATAGGAAGGAAAAGAGTAAGTTAGGGGATGTTGGTGGTCCTCCGGACCGACGCAAACAGAGACTCTCTAGATTTGCCACTGCTACTGCTAATGAAGTTGAAGTCCCAAGTCTACATGATGAGTTCATCTCCCATACTCCACCATCGCAGGTGCTTGCTCTAAGTTGACAGTGTGATAATTGGTTTCATGTTGCATATGTTGTCTAGCCTGTATTTCTTCTATTTTGATTAAGTTGCACGTGCTGAGTTCATACGTTATACATGTGCATATGACATGGCTTTCTGTGTCTAGAATACACTGCATCTATCTATCATACCATGTTCTTACATCAAAGTACTGCTGTTGTGTATCCCGCATCAGTCACTCATGATTGGACGCTTTTAACATGGCAGTTTGATAGTGGTTGCATCTTGCATTGATTTCTACGTTGTACTACTTCTAATTTTTTGAATTTCCACTTATGACAAGACACTTTTAACTTGGGAGAGTAATATTGGTCGCATCTTTCATATGGTGTCTAGCTTGCATTACTTCTATTTTCTTGAAAATCCTTCTGCTTAGTTTGCACATCGTAGCTGTGAATATGTCATGCCGTCCTGTTTTTCTTACATATTCCATCCTCATACGGTTGTCTTACATCAAAGTATTGCTTGTCTGTATCATGCATCAATGAGTTCTGAAGAGTGATTTTATTCTTTTGTGTTGTGGGTATAGCTTGACATGGCAAAGTCAAAAAAGAGCAAGGAAAATAATATAGTAGGGAGTGCTGTTACTCGTCGGGTGAAACGGAAAAGGTTCTACCATTGAGATTCTGCCGGTACTTATAGTGCAGTAGAAGGTCCAAGTCCACCGGCTAAATCTACAAACACAGTATCACCTGCTCCACCAGCTGCAGCATCCGCTTCAACTGTACCAGCATCTCAACCAGTTACTCGTTCGTTTGCTCCGGAACTGGCTAGTTCCTAAGCTGCCTTCACACCTAACACTACTTCCGAAGCACTGCTGACACAACAGGACTTGGCAAGATCAGATGAACCTCATGAGCATTAACACCAAGACGGTACCTGACCGAGTCAAGTTGCAGTTGCATGCTCCTTTATATGTACTCTCACAGTTTGATGTACACTAACACTTTCCATATTCGTTGTTGAACTAGCACCACGGCGCAAGCGGAAACAGACATCGGGGATAATGCTTCACAGATTAACAAAATCTAAGGGACGAAGAATGGAGATCCATTTTGAGGCAGGTTTAAAAAGGCCACGTGATGCTACAGAGTCAGCCAAGTTAGTATCAGAGGCATCCGTTGCCGTTAGGTGTCATGCACGTATCCTCCCAACGTGGATCCAGTACAGGAATGAGAAAGACAATACCAAGTTTAACACCTTCCTTGACCATTTATCCGTAAGTAATGTTATTCATCGCAATTAGTAATATTGTCTTGCTCTGTCCCATACTTTCTAGCTTCCTCCTAATAAGACTCACATTCTTTTTTCAACGGATGAGGTTCAAGTTGGATCCGAAAGATGATGCAACTAAACAAGCATGCACTCATGTTTTTCAGTCTGCTCTGCGACAGTATCGGTACCACCTTAGAAAATCTCACTTTGAAGGCAAGGCTAACAATGAAATCGCAAACATCTCTAGTGGAATATATTACAGATGAAGACTGGACAGCCCTCGTTAAACACTGGTCTGATCCAAAGTATCAGGTAGGCTATATGTATTTGATCAGACCACATATTGAACTTGTATTTATGTATGTGCCTTACAAGTGTATCTTCTTCTAGGCTAACTGTTTGAAGAACAAAACCAACCGTTCTAAAGTGAAATTCCAACAGACAACAGGATCTTGTAGCTATATTGCACACTGCGAGGCTCTTGTAAATAGCTGTTACTTCCTTCTTTTTTTTGTGCCATATTATCGTATCTATGTTGACTTGTTCCAAATACAGAGGAAAGCCCGTGCGGACCAAAAAGAACCTGAACCGAATGCAGTGCAAATCTTCAAGGATTGCCACACCAGCAAGATGAAGGGCATGAGCACACCAGTTCAAGCCGCTATTGTAAGTCCTTACTCCTCCTGCCTTGAACTGATTGGTACTGTGATGTGTTCATTTAACTACTTGGTTTGTAGCCATTGTCAGTTACTCTGTTCACTTTTATTCACAGTTTTCTTAACGTAACATTTCACCTTACATGGTTTAAAAGAGATGAAGGATATTCTTTTGGTCTTGATCTGTAATCTAGTTGTTATGTTCACGTGCGCACACAATGATAAAATAGCATGTTTGTTTTATATCTGTTTGCCCATGATATGAATGATGTCATACTATGTTCATCCTACTTTAAACCATGTCTCTTTATCCTTAGATGTCAACGAATGTGAGGAAATAGACAATACAGTAGGCATGCTACATGGACATATGTTCCGAAAGTGATTTTATTATGTAGTTGGCACTACAATACATGCTAATATATTACAGTAGTTCACCAAAATAAGTTATGTATAAACGTTTAACCTACTTTGTTTGTTTTTGTCTCATTAGTAACTTATCTGGTACACTAATCTACAAGTTCAAACTTTCAGGAAGCTATGGAACAAATGATTGAACAGCCACAACCACCTGAAGGTGACGAGGCTACTACAGGCACAATGTCACCTCTTGTTGCAGTGCGTCAGTATCTCTCCACTAACAGTGCAAAAAGCACCTTCCTACGTAATTTTGGGTTGGTTGCCAAGGTAACCTCCTCCAAATCGCCTACTGAACAAAATCTTCCTGCTAGACAGAGTGATATATCTGCGCTCGAGACACAAGTCCAATCCCTAATGGACGTTGTTTTGGAAACAAGAATAGTGGTTGAGAAATGTCGTCAAGATATGAATGGTTTTGAAACCATACTATCAGACATTCGCTTCGTTGTTCAAGAGCAATGGTGGAAAAAAGGTGGAGATCGTGCTGCTCCATCAGATTCTACAGCCTGAAACATTAGCACTCAGGTCAAATGATCTGTGCTTCTATACATCTGATGGTGCTTTTATCTGGAAGGACTGTAAACTTTATGCCAACAGGCCTTTTGTTGTATGGTTGGAATTTATTTTGTTGTGATACAACATTTATGATGCTGCCTCAGGCTGCAGTAATTACGACACTATTTTTGTATAGTGTAGGTTTATCTTAGTAATGTATTCGGCCGAAAGCTTCGTAGGAGCCCAACATGCCAACATTCGTCGGGCCCATTCCAATTGGGCTAAAAACGATTACGGGCCGAAATTGGCATGTAGCCCACTAAAAATATCTAGGCCTAAATCAACATAAGCTTTCATATTTTTCTGGTAGGCCTGTGCCCATAGTGGGCCTTTAACATGCCTAAACATAATTTGGGCGCTCAGTAAAATAGGCCGTTTACAGGTGTAAATATCTCGAGCCCATAAAAAACATGGGCCTTTAATAGACCGAAAGTGAGATTGGGCCCATTTACGATGCAGATCTTTGACAGGCCAAAATTCGGACGGGTTGTAAATGCGCCGACCTAATACACGGGCCTTTAACAGGTCGGAACTTCGGTCGGGCTAGATTATCGTCATTTTTATATGGGCCGTTAATGGGCCCGATATGACGTTGGCCCACATATGGCCCATGGTTTACGTACGGCGTTAACAGGCCGAAAATGACAACAGGCCAAAAGTGGCCCAAAGCTATAGTGGGCCTCTAACAGGCCGAATGTCAGACATGGCCGAATATGACCCAAATCCTTCACGGTCGTTTATGAGCCAAAAGTTTTGATGGCCTGTAAATGGGCCCGAATGAAGCCGGACCTTTAACAGGCCGGAAATACACCGGGCTGTTATTCGGCCCAATTACTTAGCGGATTGTTAACGGGCCAGAAGTGACCATGGGCCGCGTTGATGACAAGTTTAGGACATGCCGTTGACGGGCCGATTTGACAGAGAATGTTGGGCCTTTAGCTGGGCCGGCCCATTATGGTCTGCAGAATGTTGTGGGCCTTTAGCTGGGCCGGCCCATTGTGGTCTGCAAAATCTTGTGGGCCTTTAGCTGGGCCAGCCCATTATGGTCTGCAAAATCGTGTGGGCCTTTAGCTGGGCCGGCCCATTATGGTCTGCTAAATTTTGTGGGCCTTTAGCTGGGCTGGCCCATTATGGTCCGCTAAATCTTATGGGCTTTCTGTTGGGCCGGCCCATTTAAACTTTGTGGGCCACTTTTGGCCCGGTCCACGTGTCAACATATCATAGGCCCATCTCGACCGTTGGATGAGTGACACCTGTGCCAACGCGGAGCTGACGCGTGGATCCGTCGGCTAATGAGAATTTTACACGTGGAAATCGGCATTGGTCGTGGCTGTTAACGGGTTATCGGATCCAAAATCCGACCCGATAGCTTAACGACGTTCCGTTACGGTGGATGCCATGTGTCGGTCACCCTTGACGAAAGCACTTCTGTGACGCGCGATTTATCGTCATGGAAGTGGACACTTCCGTGATGATAATTTTGGCAATGTCATGGAACACTTCTACGACAGCACAGGTATGACTATCTTGATTCTGTCATAAATTTGTCATGGATGTACATGCATGACAGAAAACGCGACCTACTGTGACAAACACGTATCATCACGAAAGTGTATTTTTTTTGTAGTGCTTCTCCCGTCCTGCAAGCTTCTCGTTCGGCAAGTTGACGGGACACAACAAAGTAATGCTAGTCCATACTGCCTCCTCTCCGGTTAATATGGCTTAATTTCAAACTAGATAAATACACTCTCTGTCACTGTATATTTGTAAAAATACGGTCAGTGGACTTCATAATACGCTCATTGCGCTCAATATATACATTTTCCGGTGTTTATACGGTCACTAGCTCACCCTGGCTGAGTATGTGTGTGCATGCACGTGTAGGTTGAGCACTTGAGCGTGACCATGTGTGTTCCGTCGTGTGCTCGGACATGCATGCATTAGGGCGTCGCTCGCGTTTTTGCGTCCATGTGTACGTGTGACTGTTGGATACATGTAGGGGGAGTACGTGTAGGGGCCACTAAAGGAGCAGTCAAATCACACAGTAAGTTAGTCGGAAGAAGCAACAATCATTTCACTCTTTAATGACACGTACGCAATATAAAATGGTTGATATGGAGAGAAAAAGAAAACCACTATATATACACTAGCAGGAGCCTAAGCTACAAGCCTGCTTGCTTGGGTTGCTCTCTTCACAAGCATAGAACGACGGTGGCCACACCGCTGGTCACATATCCGGCCTGATCCACCAGCTGGGGGAAGGGAACAATGTTCTGCGTAGACGCGGTTGGCATCAGCGAGGGAGAAAATCCTCAGTCGGTGCGTCCCAATCGGGGGTCACCGCGGTATGGGCCGATGCCGCGTCCCAACCGCCCTTCTAGCTACAGCCCGACATCCTAGGTAGTCCATCTTCCTTTTGGAGCCAGCTTGCTCCACTGCCGCAGCTCCCCACGTAGCTCCATCTCCATGTCGATCTTTCTCTACTTCTACCGGCTTCTACTTGTGATGAGTTTATGTCTCATGAATTAGTGCCAGTACTATTATTCTAATCACACTTCTTCAATATCTTTGCCATCAGGGATGCTCAGCTTGATTTTAGTGGAACTGCACAAAAGCATCGTATGATCCGAGAGTGCCAGCCGTCTTTCCTTCGACAGGTTCTACCTGGCCAGGAAATTAAATCCTGTTTAGGGTTTAGGGTTTAAGTCGTAGTGACCCCATCAGTAGTTTTTCTTTCGTACATGCTCTCACAACTTTTGTCTTTAGTTGTGAAGTAAATATTGGCTATGATCTGTGAATCATTGAGATGCATCAGCATGCGTGTTAGTTTTCCTTTGTATTTGATGGAATTTTGTAACGGGGCAACCTTGGAGTAGGAATGAAAATGGAGTGGAAAGTTTCCGTTTTTCCGGAGAAAAAATGGAAACGGAGAGAAACCAACGTTTCATTTCGTTGGATCGCGCCATCGAGCAAAACCAACGTTTAAATCACGTCTGTCGCGTTCGTGTATATTCCTCCTCCACGGCTCGACCCCACACGGTCGCTCAGCATGCCACTCACCGCAAACCGAGTATATGATAACTTTCCTGCCTGCTTGTCGATGGATCGCGCCATGGAGTACTAGTACTACTGGAAGAGATTGACGAGTTTGGGAGGATAGCTAGCTATAGCACGGACTCCCAAGAACTTTTTACATGCATGTTGTGGCCGGCTATTGTGACCTTTGAACGCGGAGCAGTCGCGTGCACCAGGAAGCGGCGCGGGCGACGCTCTCTTGGCCGGCGCGCCGCTTCAATGCCGGCGCCAGTGAGAGGTCGCGTCCGCTCTGGCCGAGCATGAATGCGGCACTGACCGTTTCGGGCGGGAAGGACGCGCGGGTGATGAAGAGGGTTCGGTTTGGTCAGGAGCGGCCGTGGCAGCGGTCCGGACGCCTGCAACAAGAGATGTTGTACGTTAATATTGCCAGGTATATAATTAACAACGTAAATAATGTGCCAGTTGGACAAATATGATTGGAGATGGAGATGGAAATGGAATTTTACGTAAACACGGATATGCATGTCTATGTCTATGTGTGTGTGCGCGACGACTCTCACGACCTGGAAGTGGGGGCGTGTTTTTGATCGAGTTTTCTTTCTTGGTACGTTAAAAAATTGTCCGCCAGTTTTTGTTTCTTTTTTCCGGGAACGCGCGTATTCTATTTAAAACCACTGCTATGGAGAGATTGTTTTACTCCATTATAGCCTCTTGTTTGATAGAGTTTCTCGCGTCTCGCTCTCTCACCCTCTCCATATCTAAACAAGATGACAGTGTCCACACTATCTCTCTCATCACCGGTAGTCACAGATCCGGCCGAATCCCGTCCGCTGCGGGAGGTGAGGAGGTGCAGCGTTGACGTTGTCGCCGTCGGCGATGGAGGAAGCCGATGCACACCGTCCTCTCGGAGCCGGCGCTGGCACGGACGAAGGTCCTCCGCGCCCTTGTTCGCTGCCGTCGTGTGGGCAGATCCCGCCCGCACGTCTAAGCGACATCTCGCCCACCTGAGGTATAACTTCTTGTACTGGTCCAGCTCCCCAGGTCGCTGCATGCGGGTTTTCTTCTATGCGACTACTCCCCATCTCTCCATGTATAGTAGATAGGGTTCGTCGGCTGGTCCAACATCACCTACTATTATAGAGGAAATGCCACTCGAAAAGCTGTCCTGATTTATGCCTCGGTGGAGGTATACATTTTGTTTCGACAAAAAGTACATGGTGGTTGTGCGGTCATTGTCCATATGCTCCTATTGCTGCTACTAATCTAATACTATCACTCGTTAAATGAAGAAATGCTTTTTTTCTCGGGTATCCTGGTTTAGTTCCCATCAAGATAATCATGATGCTTCTGTTTGTTGGTGTACTTTTCATAATTCTTATTGACAATTGAGATGTCATTGTTAATCTTGTAAAACAAAGTAACAACACTATATCCCTTTTTTATATTTTTGGAAACAGCGATGCGTATCTCCATACCCGGGCATGTCTTCCTCAATTTTAGTGGAACTGCACAAAATTGGATGGCTATTGTTGTTCCGCCTCACTGTCCTCTGCCACGTGGTTCTTCCTTCCTCGAGCTTGACTACTGAGAAGAAACAGACCACAGTGAGAATTTGTCGAACTTCATAGGTGCCTCACCCAAACTTGATGCCAAATGGATGATGCATCACCACGATGACCTATCGATGCTCATGGTTGCACCTCATGGTTGCGTCCGCTGGTGAAGCTGATCGATTTTCAATGAAAACAAGCTATCTTCCATCAGTGCTCTTTGCTTGTTACCCACAAAGATGATATCCTTCGTCGGTTCACCTTGCGCAGTCGTCTTTCACGTTGGTGCAATTTTATCACACAATTGGCTATGAACCAAATGTTTCCTCGAAGAAGGATCGACGTTGGTACTAAGAGCATAAGTTTTGTATTGATTTCTAAGCCTTCTCACAACTTTGTCTCCAGCTCCCCTGTAATTTTATTTGTCCAGCTATTAACTTTGATTAAAAAAATGGTGTCGACTAAAAACCCGGATGGACGTAGTAGCTCTCCATTTTTATTTACTCCGCATATTAGATTTGAATGAAGTCAAATTTTGTAAAGTTTGACCAAGTTTAGGCCGAACACAACAAACCATAATTATTAGAGAAGGCAAACTGTACATACTCTCAAACCTTTCCAATAATTGAAATTAAACTTCTTTATTTGTACACACTCTCACACGTTTCTGATAATTTGGCGCATGTGTGGTTGTTCACTTAAGGGAGGGTGGTGTACCGCACGTGAAGGACAGGAAGTGCGACCAGGACGCGTGGATCGTTAGTTCATCGGAAGTACTCCCTTCGTTCCTAAATATTTGTCTGTCAAGTGGTTTGCAATGGACTACCACATACGGATGTATATAGACATTTTTTATAGTGTAGATTCACTCATTTTGCTCTGTATGTAGTCATTTGTTGAAATCTCTAGAAAGACAAATATTTAGGAACAGAGGGAGTAGTAGTTTTCTTCACTGGTACGTTAAATAAAGAGTTTCGTTTCGTACTTACACAATTTAAAACGATTGTTATGGAGAGAATAAGAAAACCACTCCACTATATATTAGTCGTATACACGAGTACTATATAGACGCAACTTCATTGACTTTAGTGCACCTGCCTTTGGGTTTATGACAGGTGGGCCCAAAATATGGCTGGCCCACCTGTCATATAGCCAAAAGCAGGTGCAGTTAAGGCACCGGAGCTTAGTTCGTACTACAGTATATATATAATCTGGAGCCTCAGCGCTTGTTCGCTAGGGTTTGCACTCTCCACACTCTCGCCGCACTACATATATATACACACGCTGGAGGCTCAGCGTTCCTTTGCTAAGGTTTGCTATATTCACTGTCTCTCACCCTCTTCACCAGATCTAAACAAGACTGCGTTGTGGCCTCTGTCTCTCTCACCCCCCTCACAGACAGCTGGCGAAGGAGGCGTCCGAATCCCGTCGCACCGGGAAGGGGAGTTGGTGCAGCGTTCACTCTATCGCCTTCGGCGAGGGAGGCAATCCACTGCCGGCTGCACTTTTCTCTTTCACCCAGCGCCTGTGCGGGAGGGCCACCGACCCCTTCTTCCTCGCTGCCGTACGTAATGTGGGCAGATCCGACCTCCCGCCGCACGCCTTGCCGCATCCCGACAACCCTAAGGCATAAGTTTCTTTGAAACCGTCATTGGTCTAGCTGCATGCTGATCTTTTTCGATTCTGTAGTCGAATCTAGGTCTTGTTTCAAAGAGGAAAGGAGGGTGCGGTGGGGTGGAGCATGAATCTAGGACGTGGTTCAATGAGGAAAAGAGGGAGGGAAAGTAGTATAAACTAGCTATCCAACCGCTTTGTTGGTCGAAAAGGGAAAAAGGTGGTAACCCAGTACACACATCTGTAAGGAACCCAACTCTTTGTTGAAAAGGGAAAGAAACTGGGGGGTCGGGTAGTTTGTGCAGGACTAGATTTGCTGCCCTCACATTGGAAAAAGTTTCAAAGAGAACAAATATGGGACCAACGCAGATATTCTGCTTGGCTACATACTCTGCATCACCCATTTATACGTGTGGACGCACATGGTGCTGGCATGTCCCATGTCCCATCCACATGATCGTGCAGTGTGTTTTGAGATGTTGTGCTACTTGTATTGGTACTGTTTTAAATAAATGTTGAATTGAAGCTATTGTATTTTAAGCAATGCCACTCTCAGAATTAACTACTGAAATATTTTAAGAGAATTTCTCTGTTAATATGAATCAATGCAACCGTTTTAGAAATGCTACTGTCCTATACTTTGTTTTCCATCAAGATAAGGTAGATGCTTCTTTTTGTGGCCGCATGTTTCATCCTCCTTTATTGGCAGTAATTGTTTCCTTTTTTGCCTCTGTTAAATCAGGGATATCTATTCAACTTGTTGCTATAGCAAACTTAAATGTCTCACCGGCGACTTTACTTGATTTCAGAGTAACTGCACAAAACGAGATTGGATTTCCTATTCATGTTGGCAGATTCGTACGTGATCTTGTGTGTGTCATGACAGGTTGGTACTTGCCTTCATCCACATGATCGTGCAGTGTGTTTTGAGATGCTGTGCTACTTGTATTGGTACTCTTTTAAATAAATGTTGAATTGAAGCTATTGTATTGTTGTCTTTTCCCATTAAGTAGTGTACAAAAATGGGACCAACCCAGACATTATGCTTGTTGCTTTGTTACAACAAACTCTGCATCACCCGCTTTATAAGTAGATGGAAGCACATGTTGTTGTTGCGCCCACTCTCCCCTGGAACTGTTTATGCTTTTTGTTAATCTAATGCCGCTGGTAAAATTAAGCAATGCCACTCTCAGAATTAACTACTGAATCTTATTTCAAAACTGCAACACTTGTTAGGGATTGGCGGGATTACCATTTTTGTGGCCGCATGTTTCATCCTCCTTTATTGTCCAGTAATTGATTCCTTTTTTGCCTCTATTAAAACAGGGATATCTATTCAACTTGTTGCTATTGCGACATTTTGCTTCGCTTAATTTTGGTGGAACTGCACAAAATGAGACCGGATTTCCATATATGTGTTGAGATCTCTTTTAGATCCACCTCAGGCGTTGTTTCAAATCTTGGTCTTGAAAGGTCAGTACCTACTTTCCTCAGAATTAACTACTGAATCTTAGTTCAAAACTGCAACACTTGTTAGGGATCGGGGGGAGTACCATTTCTGTTAGGGATCGGCCGGAGTACATGTTTAAGAAATGTATTGTTCAGATAATGTCTCTGTTATTATATATCAGTTACAGTGTTTTACAAATGGTATTATCCTGCTTTGTAGTTCTTTCTACATGTTTAACCAAGGTATTGTTAAGATATTGTCTCTATTAGAATGAATCAGTCGCATTGTTTTAGGAATGATACCTTTCCGCTTTGTTGTTCTTTATACATGTTGAAACAAGGCATTGTTAAGATAATGTCTCAGTTAATATGAATGAATCACAATGATTGAGAATTGCTACTCTCCTGCTTTGTTTCCCATTAAGATAAGGTAGATCAGTTGATTTTTTTCTTCTGGGAGTACAAGTCATCAACCGTTATTTCTCAGTAATTGTTTCCCTTATACCTTTTGTTGCTTACAGGGATATCAAAAATAAAGCCCGGTTTTATTCCGACTTTGATTTTAGTTGAACTGCACAAAAGGAGCCAATGTGTCCAAGGCAAACTGCTGCATTAGTGGGTCTAGTTGGTCTTACCACTTTGCAGAAAGACGCAGTCACTGTTTGTGCTACATTACATAAGGAATGATCGAGACGCTTTACAGAGTATTAGTAGACGCTGGTGACATGACTAGTCTGCAGAGATGGCTGCTTTACTTGTGGTTCGGAGGAACACTGGGCAAACAAGTGCCCAAACAAGTACCAAGAAGCCAGGACAGGACTCCAAGTCTGTCAATGTCACTCTAAGCAACAATGATGGGGCATCTGGGTATGGTAATCTGTTTACCGTACTTTGAGTTTGTTAGTCCACCGATTGGTGGGTTGACACTGGGGCCAATATTCATGTGTGTGCTGATGTGTCTTTGTTTTCTGGCAGCATATAAATACGAAATCCACAGGGATGCTCAGCTTGATTTTAGTGGAACTGCACAAAATGTTCAGATGGTTCATGCCCTCCATCATAATACTTAATCATGCACAATACATCGAATGGTTCTCTAATCATTCGTCATCACCTTGAGCCACCGGACTATCAGATGACAAACTGATGACAAACCCTGCCCGTTCCACAGTCATAGGCATTACATATTTTGAATGGGAAAAGCTTGTCAAAGTTGACATTAGTTTAATATATTGGAATTGGAAAACCTTGTCAATTTTTGCTGATTGATGTTAGCCAGAAGACATGCATTTGATATTTTTGAGTGGGACGCCCTTTGCTGTGAGCAACGTCGATCGTTTCTTCCTATTCCTGTCTTCAGTTCAGAAGTAAATATTTACTCTGGTGAGATGCATAGTCACATGAATGTTGACTTATGTAAGATATTTTAAGAGTTTGTTCTGAATATTGTCTATGTAATGCCAGGCCTTGTGTTTGATTGCAAAGTTGAGCTTGGAATGTTGTGGCATGCGGCATCATGAGCTGTTCACTGTGCCTCCTGAGAATAATGCTTCGTATTGTTTTGCATGTCGATCTAATGCCAGTGATTTGCTTGTTAGGAAGATCATCCTCTTCTGTTGTTTTCGTGCTTAAGAAGTTCATCGTCTTATGTTTCATTCATGGCCTATACGACAAGTCGGGTAGGTTAGACGTGAAACCATATGATCTTCCGACCAACTCATCATCTTAGGCCGTGATTGGATCGTCGTTTTCCAACCAAAACCGCTTGTAAAACTGACGCTTGTAAATTAAAGCAGATGGTCTCGGGCGAAGCGCTTGGTTGGTCGATTTTGACTAGTAAAATATACACCGGTCTCTCAAATTACACGCGTAAGCTGCCGGTTTTACTTACAGACCTCGGGCCCTCGGTTTCATTACACCTGTATTTCACGCGTTGTTTCCGATGACAAGTAAATTACACTTGTATCTTAATACAGTTGTGAAATAAACCAGAGCTCCCAAGCGCGGCCTTACCGTTTCATGCCGTCTCAGTCTCTCGAAGGTGCTCATAGGTGTCCGATGATCCTGGCTTCCTGAATGAGCAGCGGGCGCTGTATCAGACCATCCGTAGGGCCCGCGAGGCCCTCTCCGTCGCCCTTCGAGTTGTTGCGCTCGCCGTGGCGCCGAGCATTGTTAACATGGTCAATGAACATGAGGATTCAGGAGATGACTTTATTTTGACTGGTTGACAGTAGGGACCCACTAGGGCCATAGCCGTACGTATGCAAGTGCCTCCTTATTATGTACAACTATTTTTTTTGCTTCGTCCTGGTTTCCTGACATCACGGTCCCACACCATTGTCAACCTATGTAGTCAATAAATGAGAGAATTGCACAAGGTGCGGCCGACAGCTGGGACCAAGCAGCTCGAGCAGTATTGGTGTTTTTGAGGCGTGAGCACTGCAGAGTTTTTCTGGGCGATGTTTTCGTTGTTGTTCAGAGGAGAGCAGGGTATTAACTGGGCGGGCTGTGGCCCGTCTAGCCCAGGACAGATATCCAGCCCAGATATTAATTTTTTTCAAGATGAAAATGGCTAGCCCAGCTATAAGTTTTTTAGGAATACCCAGGCAAGGTCAACTTGTTATTCTCCGCCCCGCTGGGCTGCAAATCTTTCCTAGGAGGGATGCATTAGGCTTAACAGGAAAATGGGCTTTAAAAAATAATAAATGGGATGTAATTATAAAAACTGGGCAGTAACTATAAAAAAATGCACCAAGCACGGAATTAGTTTACAAAATATTATTTCTGGATTTTGAAAATCTTAATTTTTAATTGTTGCGCGCGCAATGTTTTGTTAGATTTTTACGTAATACAAATTTATATTTAATCTGACTAGAAATTTGGGGATAAAAATATTTCGGATCCCATCAAAATGTGGGTAATTTTATTGAATTCTGTCTTGAACGGTTGGTTGAAATTATTAATCATTGTCCTAGCTAGAAAATGGGTTGTACTTTTAACAAATTGTAAATGGGCTGTAGTAAATTCCATTAGAATTCAAAAATGGGATGTACATTCTTCCAAATCGCAAATGGGCTATAAGTTCTCTCCCACACACTTGTGGGCCTACTAATTTGACGCGTCCCCTAAAAAAAGTTGACGCGGATGCAAGGCTTTGTCAACTTATTATAGTCAACACACAGTTCTTGCAGCAGTGGCCGTTAGATGTCCATCCAACGGATGCCGTGCTTCTTCTTCAATCTCGGATATTCTAGCTTCACCCGCCCAAAAAATGATTCCTCCCCCTGACATCTGGGGCGCATCATTTCGAAAGCTGACCTGTGGGCCTACTAAGTTGATGCGTACCAAGGGCTTTGTCAACTTAGTCAATATGAACGATTCTAGCTGCAGTGACCGTACGATGTCCATCGAACGGCCGTAGTGCTTCTTCAACCTCTGGTCTTCTTGCTCCATTCGCCCAAAGCAGCGCCGGTCGTGCCGCGTCCTCCTGCCTCCCGTGGCCGGCTGTGATACCGCAGAGGCCTCACCGCCCCCTACTACTCCCACCGCTGGCCAGGCCATCCTCTACTCACCCACACCCCATGTTATTCCACGGCGACGGCAGCCTCACACCACAGCCGAACCAGTGAACCCTCGTACTCCTCTCCGCGCCTCCTTCCACTGCCGCCTCTTCCCCGGCTCCGCGTTGTCCCCTTCCTAGGCCTCGCCGTCATCCACCGCCCTGGTGCTCTCGGCGCGTCATGGTCAACATGGTCAAGGAACGGCTTCCATCTTACGTGGACTGTACGTGGAGAGGCTGACAGCTGGGTCCACGATGGCAGCAAGGAAGTGCCTCCTTATTACGCGGAAAATAATGATTCCTCCACCTGACAGCAGGGACCCACCGGACGGGCCACCATATTTCGCAAAAAAAACGTTTGCCCCCTGACTGTTGGGACCCACCGGACAGGCCACCGTATTGCGCGAAAAAGCGTCCCCCCCGCTGTCAGCTCGGACCCACCGGAAGTGCCTCCTTATTACGCACCAAAAAATGAATACTCCCCCTGCTGGTTGGGACCCACCTTGGTGGGAGGCTGACTTGTGGGCCTACTAAGTTGACGGGGATGGAGTGCTTTGTCAACTTAGTCAATATGAACGATTCTAGCTCCAGTGACCGTACGATGTCCATCCAACGGCCGTAGTGCTTCTTCAACCTCTGGTCTTGTTGCTCCAGCCGCCCAAAGCAGCGCCGGTCGTGCCGCATGCTCCTGCCTCCCATGGCCGGCTGTGCTGCCGCGGAGGCCTCACCGCCCCCCTACTATTCCCACCGCTGGCCAGGCCTTGCAGCGACGGCAGCCTCACACCGCAGCCGAACCAGTGAACCCTCGTACTCCTCTCCGCGCGGGCTTCCACTGCCGCGTCTTCCCCGGCTCCGCGTCGTCCCCTTCCTAGGCCTCGCCGTCGTCCACCGCCCTGGTGCTCTCGGCGTGGCGTGGTCAACGTGGTCAAGGAACGGCTTCCATCGGACGTGGACCGTACGTGGAGAGGCTGACAGCTGGGTCCACGGCCGCAGAAAGGAAGTGCCTCCTTATTACGCGCAAAATAATTATTCCTCCACCTGACAGTGGGGACCCACCGGACGGCCACCATATTTCGTGAAAAAAATGTTTCCCCCTGACAGCTGGGACCCACCAGCTACATCTTCGCACGCAAGGAAGTGCGTCCAGGCAAAAACAAAACAAAAACGATTCGCCCCCCTAACTGCTGGCACCCACCAGCTACATCTTCGCACGCAAGGAAGTGCCTGACAGTCGGGACCCACCTGGTCGAAGCGTACGTAGCGTTGTCATTCTGGTCGCGAATGTGTACGTACATACTGTTCGATGTAGAGGCGCGCACGTGTCGTAGTAGAGGCGCGCACGTAGCATGTACACGTATGTAAAGCGGCCAGGGTGCAAGAAAGTAAATACGGCCACGTACGTACATACGGGCAGGGTCTCGAACGCCTACTCGCGCGTACGTACAGCCAGGGCTCGTGTACATGGCTGGGTCGGAACGGAGAAACAACGTCGTCATCGTGTTGATGGGGAGCCAACCAGCTGGGTCGGAACGGAATGCGTCGTCATGTTCATCGGGAGGGCTTGGACGGAACAGCCGATGGAAACAAGGCCTGGCGTACCGCAGAACAGAGGAAACGGCCTTGTGTTCGACCGGCCACGTTCGAAATGGGATCCTATTCATTGGGAGGGGTCTGGCGTACCACAAAACGGAGGAAACGGACCTCCTACGGTCGAAACAGGGGTCCTGTTGATCGCGAGGGGTGTGGCATACCGCAAAACGGAGGAAACGGACTTGTGTTGGAGCGCTACGGTCGAAACGGGGGTCCTGTTCATCGGGAGGGGTGTGGCGTACCGCAAAACGGGACTCCACGGGATACTGTTCATCTCCACCGTCGACCCCCTCTAGCCTCCACGGGCTACTGTTCATCCACCGTCGACCTCCTCCAGCCTCCACCTGCGACTGTTCATCCACATGCTCCTGTTCATCCAGCCTCCACCGCGTGCTACTCCACCGGCTACTGTTCAACCAGCCCTCTCCACGGGCTCCAGTTCAACCACCCCTCCACGGGCTACTTTCATCCAGCCCTCCACCGTCTACTGTTCATCCTGCCCTCCACGGGGTGCTCCTATTCATCCTGCCCTCCACGGGGTCCTGTTCATCCAGCCCCAACCGACTCGATCGATCGGGGTCCTGTTCACCCAGAGGCAACACCACGAGGTCCTGTTCATCCACCCCACCGGGAACTGTTCATCCAAACCCCCCTAGCAACGCTCACTGTTCATCCAGAGGCAGCATCGATCGGCTTCAGTTAGCAGCATCGATCCAGAGGCAGCATCGCTCGATCGGGTTCAGTTAACAGCCATCGATCAATCGCTCGGGATCAGTAACGCGTAGCCTGCAGTGCAATCGCTCGGGTTCAGTTAGAGCCCTACACCTCGCTCGGGTTCAGTTAGAGCCCAATGCCTCACACCCACGCGCGTGCGTGTACAAGAGAAACGTGCATCGCTCGGCCCCGACCACCCACCGTAACCGGGAACACCCCGATATTTTCCTTGCCCTCGCTTCTACCACGGTTTTTTCGTCATGGACGGCCCAAAGAATGTCATGCAGCTGCGTCTCCGGCCCGCCCATGACGAAAAGCCCATTTTCCGTCATGATTTTTTGTCATAGAAGTAGGAGCCCACCACATCTATGATGATACCAGGTTTTGTCACAATTATCGTCATAGAAGTGTCATAAGTATGACAGAAAAAAATTCGTTCGGCCCAAAATGTCACGGATGTGTCTTTTTTTTAGTGTGTATAAGTCATGGAGAAAGCAATAGCAGTAAACTAAATGATCAAGTGCTAAGCTAACGGAATCGGTCAAGTCAATCACATCATTCTCCTAATGATGTGATCCCGTTAATCAAATGACAACTCATGTCCATGGCTAGGAAACTCAACCATCTTTGATTAACGAGCTAGTCAAGTAGAGGCATACTAGTGACACTATGTTTGTCTATGTATTCACACATGTATTATGTTTCCGGTTAATACAATTCTAGCATGAATAATAAACATTTATCATGATATGAGGAAATAAATAACAACTTTATTATTGCCTCTAGGGCATATTTCCTTCAACGTGGACACACTCTCCTCCTCTCGTTGCTATGCATATCCTAGATAAATCTTGCGTGATCGTAGGAAATTTTTGAAATTGCATGCTACGTTCCCCAACAGTGGCATCCGAGCCAGGTCTATGCGTAGATGATATGCACGAGTAGAACACAAAGAGTTGTGGGCGATAATAGTCATACTGCTTACCACCAACGTCTTATTTTGATTCGGCGGTATTGTTGGATGAAGCGGCCCGGACCAACCTTACGTGACCACGTTCATGAGACCGGTTCCACCGACAGACATGCAACTTGTTTTGCATAAAGGTGGCTGGCGGTTGTCTATTTCTCCAACTTTAGTTGAATCTAATTTGACTACGGCCGGCCCTTGTTGAAGGTTAATATAGCACACTTGACGAAAAATCATTGTGGTTTTGATGCGTAGGTAAGAACGGTTCTTCCTAGAAGCCCGTAGCAGCCACGTAAAACTTGAAACAACAAAGTAGAGGACGGCTAACTTGTTTTTGCAGGGCATGTTGTGATGTGATATGATGAAGACATGATGTGATACAATTTATTGTATGAGATGATCATGTTTTGTAAAAGTTATCGGCAACTAGCAGGAGCCTTATGGTTGTCGCTTTATTGTATGAAATGCAATCGCCATATAATTGCTTTACTTTATCACTATGCGTTAGCGATAGTTGTAGAAGCAATATTGGCGAGACGACAACGACGCTACGATGGAGATCAAGGTGTCAAGCCGGTGATGACGGAAATCATGACGGTGCTTTGGAGATGGAGATCAAAGGCACAAGATGATGATGGCCATATCATGTCACATATTTTGATTGCATGTGATGTTTATATTTTATGCATCTTATTTTGCTTAGTACGGCGGTAGCATTATAAGATGATCCCTCACTAAAATTTCAAGGTATGAGTGTTCTCCCTGAGTATGCACCATTGCGACAGTTCGTCGTGCCGAGACACCACGTGATGATCGGGTGTGATAAGCTCTAAGTTCACATACAACGGGTGCAAGACAGTTTTGCATGTGCAGAATACTCTGGTTAAACTTGACAAGCCTAGCATGTATAGACATGGCCTCGGAACACTGGAGACCGAAAGGTCGAACGTGAATCATATAGTAGATATGATCAACATAGAGATGTTCACCATTGAAGACTACTCCATCTCACGTGATGATTGAACATGGTTTAGGTTATTTGGATCACGTAATAATTTAGATGACTCGAGGGATGTCTATCTAAGTGGGAGTTCTTAAGTAATATGATTAATTGAACTTAATTTATCATGAACTTAGTCCTGATAGTATTTGCATATCTATGTTGTAGATCAATAGCTGGCGTATAGCTCCCCTGTTTTATTTTTGATATGTTCCTAGAGAAAATTAAGTTGAAAGATGATAGTAGCAATGATGCGGACTGGGTCCATGATCTGAGGATTATCCTCATTGCTGCACAGAAGACTTATGTCCTTGATACACCGCTAGGTGACAGACCTATTGCAGGAGCTGATGCAGACGTTATGAACGTTTGACAAGCTTGGTATGATGACTACTCGATAGTTTAGTGTGCCATACTTTACGGCTTAGAACCGGGACTTCCAAAATGTTTTGAACGCCACGGAGCATATGAGATGTTCCAAGAGCTGAAATTGGTATTTCAGGCTCATGCCCGTGTTAGGAGGTATGAGACCTCTGACAAGTACTTTGCCTACAAGATGGATGAGAATAGCTCAGCTAGTGAGCATGTGCTCAGAATATCTTAGTACTACAATCACTTGAGTCAAGTGGGAGTTAATCTTCCAGATAAGATAGTGATTGACAGAGTTCTCTAGTCACTATCACCAAGTTACTAGAACTTCGTGATGAAATATAATATGCAAGGGATAACGGAAACGATTCCCAAGCTCTTCGCGATGCTGAAATCGGCGAAGGTAGAAATCAAGAAAAAGCATCAAGTGTTGATGGTTGACAAGACCACTAGTTTCAAGTAAAAGGGCAAGGGAAAGAAAGGGAACTTCAAGAAGAATGGCAAGCAAGTTGCCACTCCTGTGAAGAAGCCCAAAACTAGATGATACGTCCATTTTGCAACATGTTTTCTTACTGTTATTTATAATGTTTTTATCCATAATAATGCTTTTTGGAGTAATTCTAATGTCTTTTCTCTCATAATTTGCAAGGTACACACCAAGAAGGAGAATTCCAGAAGCTGGAAATCTGGACCTGAAAAAGCTACGTCGGGCCACCTATTCTGCACAACTCGAAATGAGCTGAAACTTCACGGAGATTTTTTATGGATTATTTAAGAAATACTGGAGCCAATAAACACCAGAGGGGGGCCACCAGGTGGGCACAACCCACCTGGGTGCGCCAGGCCCCCCAGGCATGCCCTGGTGGGTTGTGGCCTCCTCGGCCCACCTCCGATGCCCATCTTCTGGTATAAAAGTCATTTTGACCTAGAAAAATTAAGGATAATACTTTCGGGGCGGAGCGCCGCCGTCTCGAGGCAGGACTTGGACAGGAGCACTTTTGCCCTCCGGCGGAGTGATTCTGCCGGGGGAACTTCCCTCCCGGAGGGGGAAATCATCGTCATCGTCGTCACCAACAACTCTCCCATCTTGGGGAGGGCAATCTCCATCAACATATTCACCAGAACCATCTCATCTCAAACCCTAGTTCATCTCTTGTATTCAATCTTGTTACCAGAACTATAGATTCTTGCTAGGGGGTGACTAGTAGTGTTGATTACATCTTGTAGTTGATTACTATATGGTTTATTTGGTGGAAGATTATATGTTCAGATCCATGATGATATTTAATACTCCTCTGATCATGAGCATGTTCATTATTTATGAGTATTTACTTTTGTTCTTGAGGTCATGGGATAAATCATGTTGCAAGTAATCATGTGAATTTGATATGTGTTCGATATTTTGATGGTATGTATGTTGTGATTCCCTTAGTGGTGTCATGTGAACGTCGACTACATGACACTTCACCATATTAGGGCCTAAGGGAATGCATTGTGGAGTAGTAAATAGATGGTGGGTTGCAAGAGTGACAGAGCTTAAACCCCAATTTATGCACTATTCCGTAAGGGATCGATTGGATCCAAAAGTTTAATGGTATGGTTAGAATTTATTCTTAATGATGATATTCTCGTAGTTGCGGATGCTTGCGGGAGGGTTAATCATAAGTAGGAGGTTTGTTCAAGTAAGAAAAACACCTAAGCACCGGTCCACTCACATATCAAATTATCAAAGTAGCGAACACGAATTAAACCAACATGATGAAAGTGACTAGATGAAATTCATGTGTACCCTCAAGAACGCTTTGCTTATCATAAGAGACTGTTTTGGCCTATCCCTTGCCTCAAAAGGATTGGGCTACCTTGCTGTATACGTGTTACTATTATCGTTACTTGCTCGTTACAAATTATCTTGCTATCAAACTACTCGCTACTTATAGTTTCAGCACTTGCAGACATTACCTTACTGAAAACTACTTGTCATTTCCTTCTGCTCCTTGATACGTCTCCAACGTATCTATAATTTTTGATTGTTCCATGCTATATTCTATTCTGTTTTGGATGTTTAATGGGCTTTATTATACACTTTTATATTATTTTTGGGACTAACCTATTAACCGGAGGCCCAGCCCAAATTGTTGTTTTTTGCCTATTTCGGTGTTTCGAAGGAAAAGGATATCAAACGGAGTCCAAACGGAATGAAACCTTCAGGAACTTGATTTTCGGAACAAACGTGATCCAGAGGACTTGGAGTCTACGTAAAGCAATCAACGAGGAAGGCACGAGGTAGGGGGAGCGCCCACCTCCCCCAAGCGCGCCCTCCACCCTCGTGGGGCCCTCCTTGCTCCACCGACGTACTTCTTCCTCCTATATATACCCATGTACCCCCAAACCATCAGATACGGAGCCAAAACCCTATTTCCACCGCCGCAACCTTCTGTACCCGTGAGTCCCATCTTGGGGCCTTTTCCGGCGCTCCGCCGGAGGGGGATTGATCACGGAGGGCTTCTACATAAACACCATAGCCTCTCCGATGATGTGTGAGTAGTTTACCTCAGACCTTCGGGTCCATAGTTATTAACTAGATGGCTTCTTCTCTCTCTTTGGATCTCAATACAAAGTTCTCCTCGATCTTCTTGGAGATCTATTCGATGTAATCTTCTTTTGCGGTGTGTTTGTCGAGATCCGATGAATTGTGGGTTTATGATCAAGATTATCTCTGAACAATATTTGAATCTCCTCTGAATTCTTTTATGTATGATTGGTTATCTTTGCAAGTCTCTTCGAATTATCAGTTTGGTTTGGCCTACTAGATTGATCTTTCTTGCAATAGGGGAAGTGCTTAGCTTTGGGTTCAATCTTGCAGTGCTCGATCCCAGTGACAGAAAGGGAAACGACACGTATGGTATTGTTGCCATCGAGGATAAAAAGATGGGGTTTATATCATATTGCATGAGTTTATCCCTCTACATCATGTCATCTTGCTTAAAGCGTTACTCCGTTCTTATGAACTTAATACTCTAGATGCATGCTGGATAGCGGTCGATGTGTGGAGTAATAGTAGTAGATGCAGAATCGTTTCGGTCTACTTGTCACGGACGTGATGCCTATATACATGATCATACCTAGATATTCTCATAACTATGCTCAATTCTATCAATTGCTCGGCAGTAATTCGTTTACCCACCGTAATACTTATGCTATCTTGCGAGAAGCCACTAGTGAAAGCTATGGCCCCCGGGTCTATCTTCCATCATATTAATCTCCCGACAACAAGCTATTTGTGGTGCCGTTTATTTTGCTTTCTTTACTTTTACTCTTTATCATAAAAATACCAAAAATATTATCTTATCATATCTATCAAATCTCACTCTCGTAACTGACCGTGAAGGGATTAACAACCCCTTTATCGCGTTGGTTGCGAGGTTCTTATTTGTTTGTGTAGGTGTGTGGGACTCGAGCGTGGTCTCCTACTAGATTGATACCTTGGTTCTCAAAAACTGAGGGAAATACTTACGCTACTTTACTGCATCACCCTTTCCTCTTCAAGGGAAAACCAACACAGTGCTCAAGAGGTAGCAAGAAGGATTTCTGGTGCCGTTGCCGCGGAGTCTACGCACAAGTCAAGACATACTAAGTACCCATCACAAACTCTTATCCCTCGCATTACATTATTTGCCATTTGCCTCTCGTTTTCCTCTCCCCCACATCACCATTGCCGTTTTTATTCGCCCTCTCTTTTCCGTTCACCTCTTTTTCACTTGCTTCTTGTTTGGTCGTGTGTTAGATTGCTTGCTTGCCACGACGGCTCTACCTAGATTTGGTGATCTTCACCTTAAGGAACAATTGGAGCATAAAACTCGCGGCAGAAGAGATCGAAAGCAACGTCAGGAGTTTTATGACTTTACAATTGGAGCATAATAATTTCTTTAGGAACGAGCTTAAGGAACAAAAAAGCTTTATGGGTTATATGAATAAAGAGCTTGATGATATGTCTAAAGAATTTTATGGTTTGAAATCTCAGATTGCTCACCTCGAAAAATTAATAGCTGAGGTTTCGGATAAGCAGGCCACCTTAGTTAATAAGATGGCCGCTAAGCCGGAATTTTTTTGCGAAAATAAAGATGAAGATCTAAAAGTTATTGATGTGTCCCCTATTAAATCTTTGTTTTGCAATATGAATCTTGATAATGGTGGGACTGGAGATGAGTCACCTTTACCTAGAAGGCGTCCCAAAAATTCGGAGTTTTTAGATCTTGATGCAAAAATTGGTAAAAGTGAGATTGAAGAGGTCAAAACTTTAGATATTAATGAACCCACTATTTTGTATTTCAAGGAATTTCATTATGATAATTGCTCTTTGATAGATTGTATTTCCTTGTTGCAATCCGTGCTAAATTCTCCTCATGCTTATAGTCAAAATAAAGCTTTTACTAAACATATCGTTGATGCTTTAATGCAATCTTATGAAGAAAAACTTGAGTTGGAAGTTTCTATCCCTAGAAAACTTCATTATGAGTGGGAACCTACTATTAAAATTAGAGTTAAAGATCATGAATGCTATGCTTTGTGTGATTTGGGTGCTAGTGTTTCCACGATTCCAAAAACCTTGTGTGAATTGCTAGGATTCCGTGAATTTGATGATTGTTCTTTAAACTTGCACCTTGCGGATTCCACTATTAAGAAACATATGGGAAGAATTAATGATGTTCTTATTGTTGCAAATAGGAACTATGTGCCCGTAGATTTCATTGTTCTTGACATAGATTGCAATCCTTCATGTCCTATTATTCTTGGTAGACCTTTCATTAGAACGATTGGTGCAATGATTGATATGAAGGAAGGGAATATTAGATTCCAATGTCCATTAAGGAAAGGTATGGAACACTTTCCTAGAAATAAAATAAAATTACCATATGAATCTATTATGAGAGCTACTTATGGATTGCCTACCAAAGATGGCAATACCTAGATCTATCCTTGTTTTTATGCCTAGCTAGGGGCGTTAAACGATAGCGCTTGTTGGGAGGAAACCCAATTTTATTTTTGCTTTTTGCTTTTTGCTTCTGTTTAGGAATAAATATTTGATCTATCCTCTGGTTAGATTTGTTTTTATGTTTTAATTAGTGTTTGTGCCAAGTTAAACATATAGGATCTTCTTGGGTGATAGTTATTTGATCTTGCTGAAAATTCCAGAAACTTTCTGTTCACGAAAACAATTGTTTAAAATCACCAGAACGTGATAACATACTGATTCCAATTGCAGTAGATCAATAAACAAATTTTCTAGGTCTTCCTATTTTGGTAGAATTTTTTGAGTTCCAGAAGTTTGCGTTAGTTATAGATTACTACAGACTGTTCTGTTTTTGACAGATTCTGTTTTTCGTGTGTTGTTTGCTTATTTTGATGAATCTATGGCTAGTAAAAGAGTTTATAAACCATAGATAAGTTGGAATACAGTAGGTTTAACACCAATATAAATAAATAATGAGTTCAATACAGTACCTTGAAGTGGTGTTTTCTTTTCTTTCGCTAACGGAGCTCACGAGATTTTCTGTTGAGTTTTGTGTTGTGAAGTTTTCAAGTTTTGGGTAAAAGATTTGATGGATTATGGAACAAGGAGTGGAAAGAGCCTAAGCTTGGGGATGCCCATGGCACCCCAAGATAATCTAAGGACACCAAATATCCAAAGCTTGGGGATGCCCCGGAAGGCATCCCCTCTTTCGTCTTCGTCTATCGGTAACTTTACTTGGAGCTATATTTTTATTCACCACATGATATGTGTTTTGCTTGGAGCGTCTTGTATGATTTGAGTCTTTTCTTTTTAGTTTACCACAATCATCCTTGCTATACACACCTTTTGAGAGAGACACACATTATTCGGAAATTATTAGAATACTCTATGTGCTTCACTTATATCTTTTGAGCTATATAGTTTTTGCTCTAGTGATTCACTTATATCTTTTAGAGCACGGTGGTGGATTTGTTTTATAGAAACTTTTGTTCTCTCATGCTTCTCATATATTATTTTGAGAGTCCTACAAAACAGCATGGTAATTTGCTTTAATCATAAAAATTGGTCCTAATATGATAGCCATCCGAGATTAGTAAAAAAAGTTCTTATGAGTGTGTTGAATACTATGAGAAGTTTGATGCTTGATAATTGTTTTGAGATATGAAGATGGTGATATTAGAGTCATGCTAGTTGAGTAGTGGTGAATTTGAGAAATTCTTGTGTTAAAGTTTGTGATTCCCGTAGCATGCACGTATGGTGAACCGTTATGTGATGAAGTCGGAGCATGATTTATTTATTGATTGTCTTCCTTATGAGTGGCGGTCAGGGACGAGCGATGGTCTTTTCCTACCAATCTATCCCCCTAGGAGCATGCGCGTAATACTTTGCTTTGATAACTTGTAGATTTTTGCAAGAAGTATATGAGTTCTTTATGACTAATGTTGAGTCCATGGATTATACGCACTCTCATCCTTCAACCATTGCTAGCCTCTCTAATACCGCGCACTTTTCGCCGGTATCATACACCCACCATATACCTTCCTCAAAACAGCCACCATACCTACCTATCATGGCATTTCCATAGCCATTCCGAGATATATTGGCATGCAACTTACCACCGTTTCGTTTACTATGACACGCTTCATCATTGTCATAATTGCTTTGCGTGATCATGTAGTTGACATCGTATTTGTGGCAAAGCCACCGTTCATAACTTTCATACATGTCACGCCTGAGGCATTCACATAGAGTCATATTTTGTTCTAAGTATTGAGTTGTAATTCTTGAATTGTAAGTAAATAAAAGTGTGATGATCATCATTAGAGCATTGTCCCAAGTGAGGAAAGGATGATGGAGACTATGATTCCCCCACAAGTCGGGATGAGACTCCGGACGAACAAAAAAGAGAAAAAAAAGAGGCCATAAAAAATAGAAAAAAAGGCCCAACTAAAAAAATGAGAGAAAAAGAGAGAAGGGACAATGCTACTATCCTTTTTCCACACTTGTGCTTCAAAGTAGCACCATGATCTTCATGAGAGTCTCCTATGATATCACTTTCATATACTAGTGGGAATTTTTCATTATAAGAACTTGGCTTGTATATTCCAATGATGGGCTTCCTCAAAATGCCCTAGGTCTTCATGAGAAAGCGAGTTGGATGTGCACCCACTTAGTTTCTTTTGTTGAGCTTTCATATATTTACAGCTCTAGTGCATCCATTGAATGGCAATCCCTACTCACTCGCATTGATATCTATTAATGGGCATCTCCAGAGCCCGTTTATACACCTAGTTGATGTGAGACTATCTTCTCCTTTTTGTCTTCTCCACAACCACCATTCTATTCCACATATAGTGCTATATCCATGGCTCACGCTCATGTATTGCATGAAGATTGAAAAAGTTTGAGAACACCAAAAGTATGAAACAATTGCTTGGCTTGTCATCGGGGTTGTGCATGATTTAAATATTTTGTGTGGTGAAGATAGAGCATAGCCAGACTATATGATTTTGTAGGGATAACTTTCTTTGGCCATGTTATTTTGAGAAGACATAATTGCTTAGTTAGTATGCTTGAAGTATTATTATTTTTATGTCAATATTAAACTTTTATCTTGAATCTTTTGGATCTGAATATTCATACCACAAATAAGAGAATTACATTGAAAATTATGCTAAGTAGCATTCCACGTCAAAAATTCTGTTTTTATCATTTACCTACTCGAGGACGAGCAGGAATTAAGCTTGGGGATGCTTGATACGTCTCCAACGTATCTATAATTTTTTATTGTTCCATGCTATATTATATTATGTTTTGGATGTTTAATGGGCTTTATTATACACTTTTATATTATTTTTGGGACTAACCTATTAACCGGAGGCCCAGCCCAAATTGTTGTTTTTTGCCTATTTCAGTGTCTCGAAGGAAAAGGATATCAAACGGAGTCCAAACGGAATGAAACCTTCGGGAACGTGATTTTCAGAACAAACGTGATCCTAAGGACTTGGAGTCTACGTAAAGCAATCAACGAGGAAGGCACGAGGTAGGGGGGCGCGCCCACCTCCTCCAGGCGCGCCTCCACCCTCGTGGGGCTCTCGTTGCTCCACCGACATACTTCTTCCTCCTATATATACCCATGTACCCCTAAACCATCAGATACGGAGCCAAAACCCTATTTCCACCGCCGCAACCTTCTATACCCGTGAGATCCCATCTTGGGGCCTTTTCCGGCGCTTCGCCGGAGGGGGCATTGATCACGGAGGGCTTCTACATCAACACCATAGCCTCTCCGATGATGTGTGAGTAGTTTACCTCAGACCTTCAGGTCCATAGTTATTAGCTAGATGGCTTCTTCTCTTTCTTTGGATCTCAATATAAAGTTCTCCTCGATCTTCTTGGAGATCTATTCGATGTAATCTTCTTTTGCGGTGTGTTTGTTGAGATCCGATGAATTGTGGGTTTATGATCAAGATTATCTATGAACAATATTTGAATCTCCTCTGAATTCTTTTATGTATGATTGGTTATCTTTGCAAGTCTCTTTGAATTATCAGTTTGGTTTGGCCTACTAGATTGATCTTTCTTGCAATAGGAGAAGTGCTTAGCTTTGGGCTCAATCTTGCGGTGCTCGATCCTAGTGACAGAAAGGGAAATGACACGTATTGTATTGTTGCCATCGAGGATAAAAAGATGGGGTTTATATCATATTGCTTGAGTTTATCCCTCTACATCATGTCATCTTGCTTAAAGCGTTACTCCGTTCTTATGAACTTAATACTCTAGATGCACGCTGGATAGCGGTCGATGTGTGGAGTAATAGTAGTAGATGCAGAATCGTTTCAGTCTACTTGTCACGGACGTGATGCCTATATACATGATCATACCTAGATATTCTCATAACTATGCTCAATTCTATCAATTGCTCGATAGTAATTCATTTACCCACCGTAATACTTATGCTATCTTGAGAGAAGCCACTAGTGAAACCTAGGCCCCCTGGGTCTATCTTCCATCATATTAATCTCCCGACAACAAGCTATTTCTGGCGCCGTTTATTTTGCTTTCTTTACTTTTACTCTTCATCATAAAAATACCAAAAATATTATCTTATCATATCTATTAGATCTCACTCTCGTAAGTGACCGTGAAGGGATTGACAACCCCTTTATCGCGTTGGTTGCGAGGTTCTTATTTGTTTGTGTAGGTGCGTGGAGCTCGAGCATGGTCTCCTACTGGATTGATACCTTGGTTCTCAAAAACTGAGGGAAATACTTACGCTACTTTACTGCATCACCCTTTCCTCATCAAGGGAAAACCAACGCAGTGCTCAAGAGGTAGCACTCCTCGTTGGGTTCGACACTCTTACTTATCAAAAAGAGCTACAATTGATCCCCTATACTTGTGGGTCATCAACTACTAGCTAATCCTTATGCAGGAGATGGAACCGAACATCCTGATATGCACTTGATATATGTAGAACAAATTTGTGGATTATTTAAGCTTGCAGGTTTACCCGGAGATGAGGTGATGAGAAAGGTTTTCCCTTTATCTTTGAAGGGAAAAGCATTGGCATGGTATAGGCTATGCAATGATATTGGATCATGGAATTGGAATTCCACCAAAAAAATTATCCTATGCATCTGGTTCATCGTGATCGGAATTATAGAATTTTTGGCCTCGTGAAGGAGAAAGTATCGCTCTAGCTTGGGGGAGGCTTAAGTCAATGTTATATTCATGCCCCAATCATGAGCTCTCGAGAGAAATAATTATTTAGAACTTTTATGCTTGGCTTTCTCGTAATGATCAAACCATGCTGGATACTTCTTGAGCTGGTTCTTTTATGAAGATAACTATTGAATTCCGGTGGGATCTTTCGGAAAGAATTAAACGCAAATCTGAAGATTGGGAACTCGACGAAGGTAAAGAGTCAGGTATAAAGCTTAAGTATGATTGTGTTAAGTCTTTTATGGATACCGATGCTTTTCAAAAGTTTAGCACTAAATATGGACTTGACTCTGAGATAGTAGCCTCCTTTTGTGAGTCATTTGCAAATCATGTTGAACTCCCTAAAGAGAAGTGGTTTAAATATCGCCCACCTATTAAAGAAGAAATTAAAGAACCGGTACCAGTTAAAGAAGAAACTATACTCTATAATGTTGATCCAGTTGTTCCTACTGCTTATATTGAGAAACCCCCTTTTCCTATTAGGATAAAGGAACATGCTAAAGATTCAACTGTGGTTAACAAAAGTTATGTTAGAACACCTAAACCAGATGAACAAATTAGAGTAGAACCTAATGTTGCTATGGTTAAAGATCTCCTAGAAGAAGATATAGATGGGCATGTTATTTACTTCTGTGCAGAAGCTGCTAGAATTGCTAAACCCGATAAAAGGGATAAACATAGACCAGTTGTTGGCATGCCTGTCATTTCACTTAAAATAGGAGATCACCGTTGGTTTATGTGACGTGGGTGCTAGTGTGAGTGCTATTCCTTACGCTTTATATCAAGAAATTAAGAAAGACATAGCACCTGCAGAGATAGAAGACATAGATGTTACTATTAAACTTGCTAATAGAGACACCATATCACCTTGTGGGATTATTAGAGATGTTGAAGTCTTGTGTGGGAAAATGAAATACCCTACTAATTTTCTTGTTCTTGGTTCCCCACAAGATGACCTCTGTCCCATTATCTTTGGTAGACCTTTCTTGAACACAGTTAATGCTAAGATAGATTGCAAGAAACAAACTGTTGGTGTTATCTTTGGTGATGAGTCTCATGAGTTTAATTTTTCCAAGTTTAGTAGAAATCATCATGAAAAAGAATTGCCTAGTAAAGATGAATTAATTGGTCTTGCTTCTATTGTTGTGCCACCTACTGATCCTTTAGAGAAATACTTTCTAGACCATGAAAATGATTTCATGTGCATGAAAGGAATGAAATAGATAAGATTTTCTTTGAACAACGTCCTCTGCTTAAACACAATTTGCCTATTGAAACTCTAGGAGGTCTTCCTCCACCTAAAGGTGATCCTGTGTTTGAATTAGAACAATTGCCAGACACTTTGAAATATGCTTATCTTGATGAAAAGAAGATATATCCTGTTATTATCAGTGCTAACCTTTCAGAACATGAAGAAGAAAGATTATTGAAAGTTATAAGGAAGCACCGAGCTGCTATTGGATATACTCTTGATGATTTAAAGGGCATTAGTCCCACTCTATGTCAGCACAAAATTAATATGTGATACGTCTCCAACGTATCTATAATTTTTTTATTGTTCTATGCTATTATATTATCCATTTAGGATGTTTATATGCATTTATATGCTATTTTATATGATTTTTGGGACTAACCTATTAACCCAGAGCCCAGTGCCAGTTTCTGTTTTTTCCTTGTTTTTGAGTACCGCAGAAAAGGAAAGCCAAACGGAGTCCAATTGACTTGAAACTTCACGGAGCTTATTTTTGGACTAGAAGAAGGCCACGGAGTCAAATAGTTGGGCCAGAAGAGTCCCGGGCTGCCCACGAGGGTGGAGGGCGCACCCACCCCCTGGGTGCGCCCCCTACCTCGTGGACAGCCCGGAGACCCCCCTGACTTGTTCTCGACGCCAAATCCTCTTATATATACAGAAACCCCAGAACATAACCTAGATCGGGAGTTCCGCCGCCGCAAGCCTCTATAGCCACCGAAAACCAATCTAGACCCGTTCCGGCACCCTGCCGGAGGGGGGAACCCTCACCGGTGGCCATCTTCATCATCCCGGCGCTCTCCATGACGAGGAGGGAGTAGTTCACCCTCGGGGCTGAGGGAATGTACCAGTAGCTATGTGTTTGATCTCTCTCTCTCTCTCGTGTTCTTGAGGTGGTACGATCTTGATGTATCGCGAGCTTTGCTATTATAGTTGGATCTTATGATGTTTCTCCCCCTCTACTCTCTTGTAATGGATTGAGTTTTCCCTTTGAAGTTATCTTATTGGATTGAGTCTTTAAGGATTTGAGAACACTTGATGTATGTCTTGCATGTGCTTATCTGTGGTGACATTGGGATATCACGTGATCTACTTGATGTATGTTTTGGTGATCAACTTGCGGGTTCCGTGACCTCGTGAACTTATGCATAGGGGTTGGCACATGTTTTCGTCTTGACTCTCCGGTAGAAACTTTGGGGCACTCTTTGAAGTACTTTGTGTTGGTTTGAATAGATGAATCTGAGATTGTGTGATGCATATCGTATAATCATACCCACGGATACTTGAGGTGACATTGGAGTATCTAGGTGACATAAGGGTTTTGGTTGATTTGTGTCTTAAGGTGTTATTCTAGTACAAACTCTATGATAGATCGAACGGAAAGAATAGCTTCATGTTATTTTGCTATGGATTCTTGAATAGATCGATCAGAAAGGATAACTTTGAGGTGGTTTTGTACCCTACCATAATCTCTTCGTTTGTTCTCCTCTATTAGTGACTTTGGAGTGACTCTTTGTTGCATGTCGAGGGATAGTTATATGATCCAATTATGTTATTACTATTGAGAGAACTTGCACTAGTGAAAGCATGAACCCTAGGCCTTGTTTCAACGCATTGCAATACCATCTGTGCTCACTTTTATCATTAGTTACCTTGCTGTTTTTATATTTTCATATTACAAAAACCTATATCTACCATCCATATTGCACTTGTATCACCATCTCTTCGCCGAACTAGTGCACCTATACAATTTACCATTGTATCAGGTGTGTTGGGGACACAAGAGACTCTTTGTTATTTGGTTGCAGGGTTTTTTGAGAGAGACCATCTTCAACCTACGCCTCCCACGGATTGATAAACCTTAGGTCATCCACTTGAGGGAAATTTGCTACTGTCCTACAAACCTCTGCACTTGGAGGCCCAACAACATATACAAGAAGAAGGTTGCATAGTAGACATCAATATGGAACCTGATGCTAAGCCAGTTGTTGATCACCAACGTCGGTTAAATCCGAAGATGAAAGAGGTGGTAAGAACGGAAATATTAAAACTTCTGGAAGCAAGTATAATCTATCCCATAGCTGATAGTACATGGGTAAGTCATGTTCATTGTGTCCCTAAGAAAGAAGGTATTACTGTTGTTCCTAATGATAAGAATGAACTTATTCCACAAAGAATAGTTACAGGCTATAGAATGGTAACTGATTTTAGAAAATTAAATAAAGCTACTAGAAAAGATCATTACCCTTTTTTGCCTTATATTGATCAAATGCTTGAAAGATTATCAAAGCACACACACTTTTGCTTCCTTGATGGATATTCTGCCTTTTCACAAATACATGTATCTCGACCTGATCAAGAAAAGACCACTTTTACTTGTCCTTTTGAAACTTATGCTTATAGACGTATGCATTTCGGTTTATTTAATGCACCTGCTACCTTTCAAAGATGTATGATGGCTATATTCTCTGACTTTTGTGAAAAGATTGTTGAGGTCTTCATGGATGACTTTTCTGTTTATGGGAAGTCTTTTGATGATTGTTTAAGCAATCTTGATCGAGTTTTGCAGAGATGTGCACAAACAAATCTTGTCTTGAATTGGGAGAAGTGCCACTTTATGGTTAATGAAGGCATTGTCTTGGGTCATAAAATTTCTGAAAGAGGTATTGAAGTGGACCAAGCTAAGGTTGATGCAATTGAGAAAATTTCATGTCCTAAGGACATAAAAGGTATTCATAGTTTCGTAGGTCATGTTGGTTCCTATAGGAGGTTTATTAAAGACTTTTCTAAAATTTCTAGGCCTCTTACTAATCTTTTGTAAAAGGATATTCCTTTTGTTTTTTATGATGATTGTCTTGAAGCCTTTGAAACACTCAAGAAAGCTTTAATCTCAGCACCTATTGTTCAACCACCTGATTGGAACTTGCCTTTTGAAACTATGTGTGATGCTAGTGATTATGTTGTGGGTGCTGTTCTAGGGTAAAGAGTTGATAAGAAATTGAATGTTATTCATTATGCTAGCAAAACTCTAGACAGTGCTCAAAGAAATTATGCTACTACTGAAAAAGAATTCTTAGCAGTGGTGTTTGCTTGTGATAAATTTAGATCTTATATTGTTGATTCCAAAGTAACTGTTCACACAGACCATGCTGCTATTAAATATCTTATGGAAAAAAAAGATGCAAAACCTAGACTTATTCGTTGGGTTCTCTTGTTACAAGAATTTGATTTGCATATTATTGATAGAAAAGGGGCTGAGAACCCCGTAGCTGATAACTTGTCTAGGCTTGGAAATGTGCTTGATGACCCACTTCCTATTGATGATAGTTTTCCTGATGAGCAGTTAGCTGCAATAAATGTTGCTAATAGTACTCCTTGGTATGCTGACTATGCTAATTACATTGTTGCTAAATATTTACCACCTAGCTTTACTTACCAACAAAAGAAAAAATTCTTCTATGATTTAAGACATTACTTTTGGGATGACCCACATCTTTATAAAGAAGGAGTAGATGGTATTATTAGACGTTGTGTACCTGAGCATGAATAGGGACAAATCCTACGGAAATGTCACTCCGAACCGTATGGAGGGCATCATGCTGGAGATAGAACTTCTCATAAGGTATTGCAATCTGGATTTTATTGGTCTACTCTCTTCAAGGATGCTCGTAAGTATGTCTCATCTTGTGATGAATGCCAAAGAATAGGTAATATCGGTAAGCATCAAGAAATGCCTATGAATTATTCACTTGTGGTTGAACCATTTGATGTTTGGGGATTTGATTACATGGGACCTTTTCCTTCCTCTAATGGGTATACACATATTTTGGTTGTTGTTGATTATGTTACTAAATGGTAGAAGCTATTCCAACCAATAGTGCTGATCACAACACCTCTATTAAAATGCTTAAGGAAGTTATTTTCCCAAGGTTTGGAGTCCCTAGATATTTAATGACTGATGGTGGTTCACACTTTATTCATGGTGCTTTCCGTAAGATGCTTGCTAAGTATGATGTTCACCATAGAATTGCATCACCCTATCATCCTCAGTCTAGTGGTCAAGTTGAACTTAGTAATAGAGAAATAAAATTAATTTTGCAAAAGACTGTTAATAGGTCCAGAAAGGATTGGTCTAAGAAATTAGATGATGCACTTTGGGCTTATAGAACAGCATATAAAAATCCTATGGGTATGTCTCCTTATAAAATGGTTTATGGAAAAGCTTGTCATTTGCCTCTTGAGTTAGAACATATAGCATACTGGGCAGTTAAAGAACTCAACTATGATTCCAAACTTGTTGGTGAAAAGAGGTTATTTGATATAAGCTCATTAGATGAATGGAGAACCCAAGCTTATGAAAATGCAAAATTATTCAAAGAAAAAGTTTAAAGATGGCATGACAAAAGAATCCAAAAGCGTGAGTTTAAAGTCGGAGAATATGTTCTTTTGTACAACTCTCATTTTAGATTTTTTGCATGGAAACTCCTCTCGAAATGGGAAGGCCCATATGTCATCGAGGAGGTTTACCGGTCTGGAGCCATCAAAACAAATAATTCCGAGGGTACTAACCCGAAGGTTGTCAATGGGCAACGAATAAAACATTATATCTCAGGTATGCCCATTAATGTTGAAAGCAATATTATCCAAACTTTGACACCGGAAGAGCACATAAAAGAGTCCTTCCGGAACACACCAGAATCGTCAAAATAAGGAGGTACGTGACACGGTAAGTAAACGGACTCCGAAAAATCAGCAAAAATATTTTTTGTCAGTTTTGGAATATTTTAGAATTTTGGAAATAAAGAAACTTCAAGGAAGCGTCCCCTGGTGGGCACAAGACACCAGGGCGCGCCAGGCATGCCTGGCGTGCCCAGGTGGTTTGTGCCCACCTGGGACATCTCCCGTACTCCGTTTTTCTTCCATGTACTTGTCCTCCAAGATTAAAAATCTATATATACTTCCCGAACCTGTTAAACACCGTATCGCGGAGAAATCCTCTGTTCTCTTTTCTTGGTATTTCTGACAGATTTATCAAGCCAGGCATCATGTCTTCCTGCTCCTCCAACAACATGGAAGAAGATGCTTGGCTGATGAAGATCGAGATGAAGAGGGAGGAGCCTACAGACGCCGTCAAGGGAGGCAAGGGCAAGGAATCTACCATAGATCCACCCCCGGTGGCAGCACAAGCACTGCTGGCCAAGGAGGAGGAAGAAGATATCCTTAAGCCCTACCTTACTCATCTTACCCCTGGTGACATTGAAGCTTTTCGCGTCATTGAAATAGTTCGCATACAGAATAAGTATCTCACTCGCGAAAATATTCTGCATCAAGAGCACATTATCCATCTCCGGAGCGCCATCCGTCGGCCGGAGGATCTCTTGATCCTTAAGGATAGGATCGCTTCTTCACCACCATCACCTTCTTCACCACCAAAGGAGAACTGAGTATCGGGTATGGGCACTCCCCTTGGCTTCCGCCAAGCTTGGGGGAGGTGCCCCGGTATCGTATCATCCCACTATCTTTTTGCTTTTACTTATCTTAGTTTGATCTTTTTGCTTTATATGAAATAAAGTTTAGTTCGATCCTTTCGTCTTTGAGAGTCTGCTTAGTGATCTATCATTGTAATCATGTGCAAGTTATATAATAAAGTTTAGTTTGAGTTTTTACTTTCTTTACTTTCATGTTGCAAATAAAGAAAGAAAAAGAGAAAGAAGAAAATAAAAGAAAGGAAATAAATCAACAAGATCATATACTAATCCTATGGTAGGTGATAGCACCACATAAGGAAAAGTATAAGTAAGAAATTTTTATTAGGGATTGACAAACATAGCATTAGTCAATGATGCAACTCATGCAAGAATTAATAAGGGAAGTGAAGATTCACATATAAATATTATCCTAGAAATCTTTTGTGATTGTGAGCCCTCATCAAAATATTATATGCCAAAATTGTTGACGTTGGACAAGGAAGACAACGTAATGGTTTATGTTTGTTTATATTCACAAAGAAGTCATATTGTCATAGATCCTTTAACATGTGGTGCTTGCCCCTATCTTTGCTAGCCAAAAATTCCGCACTAAGTAGAGATACTACTTGTGCATCCAAAAACCCTTAAACCCAAATCTTTTTCAAGTGTCCACCATACCTACCTAGGGATTGAGCAAGATCCCTCAAGTAAGTTGTCATCAGTGCAAAAAGGCAATAAAATTGCTTCTAAATGTGTGAGATTGTTTAGTGTAAGAGAAAATTGAGCGTTGCACGAACTTGGATGACAAAGAATAAAAGTGACAGACTGCATAATAAAGGTTGTCATCTTAAGGGGCAATGTAACGTGACGTTGTTTTGCACTAAGGGATTGAGCATACAAACAAATAAGTGCATGACAACCTCTGCTTCCCTCTACGAAGGGCCTATCTTTTACTTTTATGCAAAGAGTCAAAGTTTTCCTTCTATTCCGTTTTATTTTCTCTTTTGGCAAGCATCATGTGGTGAGGAAAGATCTAGGCACATATGTACAGTTGAATATAGATAGCATGAGTTATTATTGTTGACATCACCCTTGAGGTGAGTATGTTGGGAGGCAAAACTATAAGCCCCTATCTTTCTATGTGTGCGGTTGAAACGTTTTGCTCATGTGTACTTGGTGAGTTTTAGCAATCATAGAAGACTATATGATGGTTGAGTATGTGGACTTGCCTAAAGGCTCCGACACGTGACCCTTCCTGAAAAGATGATGAATTGTAGTTGCAAAGTTGACTGAGAACATAGTTTGTTGGGTTCTAATAGAGTTTTTGCTTTATACTTCGATTATGTGATGAACTGTTACTTATTCATGGGAAGTGTATGATAAAAGTTCTATGATAAAAGAATTATGTTTAAACTTGTTGTTGTTATAATAATCAACATGATGCTTCTATGTCCGTATTTTGTCTTTATCGACACCTCTCTCTCAAAGCATGTGGACATGTTTTTCGACTTCGGTTTTCACTTGAGGACAAGCGAGGTCTAAGCTTGGGGGAGTTGATACGTCCATTTTGCGTCATGTTTTCTTACTATTATTTATAATGTTTTTATCCATATGAATGCTTTTTGGAGTAATTCTAATGCCTTTTCTCTCATATTTTGCAAGGTACACACCAAGAAGGAGAATTCCGGCAGCTGGAAATCTGGACGTGAAAAAGCTACGTCAGGCCACCTATTCTGCACAACTCCAAATGAGCTGAAACTTCGCAGAGATTTTTTATGGATTATTTAATAAATACTGCAGCCAATAAACACCAGAGGGGGGCCACCAGGTGGGCACAACCCACCTGGGCGCGCCAGGCCCCCCAGGCGCGCCCTGGTGGGTTATGGCCTCCTCGGCCCACCTTCGGTGCCCATCTTATGGTATATAAGTTATTTTTAACTAGAAAAAACTGAGAAGAAGACTTTCGGGGCGGAGCGCCGCCGTCTCGAGGCGGAACTTGGGCAGGAGCACTTTTGCCCTCCAGTGGAGCGATTCTGCCGGCGGAACTTCCCTCCCGGAGGGGGAAATCATCGTCATCATCATCACCAACAACTCTCCCATCTTGGGGAGGGAAATCTCCATCAACATCTTCACCAACACCATCTCATCTCAAACCCTAGTTCATCTCTTTTATTCAGTCTTGTTACCGGAACTATATATTGTTGCTAGGGGGTGATGTCTACTACACAACCTTCTTCTTGTAGACGTTGTTGGGCCTCCAAGTGTAGAGGTTTGTAGGACAGTAGCAAATTTCCCTCAAGTGGATGACCTAAGGTTTATCAATCTGTGGGAAGCATAGGATGAAGATGGTCTCTCTCAAAAAAACCTGCAACCAAATAACAAAGAGTCTCTTGTGTCCCCAACACACCCAATACAATGGTAAATTGTATAGGTGCACTAGTTCGGCGAAGAGATGGTGATACAAGTGCAATATGGATGGTAGATATAGGTTTTTGTAATCTGAAAATATAAAAACAGCAAGGTAACTAATGATAAAAGTGAGCACAGATGGTATTGCAATGCGTTGAAACAAGGCCTAGGGTTCATGCTTTCACTAGTGCAAGTTCTCTCAATAGTAATAACATAATTGGATCATATAACTATTCCTCAACATGCAACAAAGAGTCACTCCAAAGTCACTAATAGCGGAGAACAAACGAAGAGATTATGGTAGGGTACGAAACCACCTCAAAGTTATCCTTTCTGATCGATCTATTCAAGAGTCCGTAGTAAAATAACACGAAGCTATTCTTTCCGTTCGATCTATCATAGAGTTCGTACTAGAATAACACCTTAAGACACAAATCAACCAAAACCCTAATGTCACCTAGATACTCCAATGTCACCTCAAGTATCCGTGGGTATGATTATACGATATGCATCACACAATCTCAGATTCATCTATTCAAACCAACACAAAGTACTTCAAAGAGTGCCCCAAAGTTTCTACCAGAGAGTCAAGACGAAAACGTGTGCCAACCACTATGCATAAGTTCACGAGGTCACGGAACCCACAAGTTGATCACCAAAACATACATCAAGTAGATCACGTGATATCCCATTGTCACCACAGATAAGCACATGCAAGACATACATCAAGTGTTCTCAAATCCTTAAAGACTCAATCCGATAAGATAACTTCAAAGGGAAGACTCAATCCATTACAAGAGTGTAGAGGGGAAAAACATCATAAGATCCAACTATAATAGCAAAGCTCGCGATACATCAAGATCGTATCACCTCAAGAACACGAGAGAGAGAGAGAGAGAGATTAAACACATAGCTACTGGTACATACCCTCAGCCCCGAGGGTGAACTACTCCCTCCTCGTCATGGATAGCGCCGGGATGATGAAGATGGCCACCGGTGAGGGATCCCCCATCCGGCAGGATGCCGGAACTGGGTCCCGATTGGTTTTTGGTGGCTACAGAGGCTTGCGGCAGCGGAACTCCCGATCTATTCTGTTCCTCGATGGTTTTAGGGTATATTGATATATATAGGCGAAAGAAGTCGGTCAGGGGAGCCACGAGGGGGCCACGAGGGTGGGGGCGCGCCAAGGGGGTAGGGCGCGCCTCCCTGCCTCGTGGCTTCCTCGAAGCTTCCCTGACGTCTACTCCAAGTCTCCTGGATTGCTTCCGTTCCAAAAATAACTCTCCCGAAGGTTTCATTCCGTTTGGACTCCGTTTGATATTCCTTATCTTCGAAACACTGAAATAGGCAAGAAAACAGCAATTTGGGTTGGGCCTCCGGTTAATAGGTTAGTCTCAAAAATAATATAAAAGTGTATAATAAAGCCCATAAACATCCAAAACAGATAATATAATGGCATGGAACAATCAAAAATTATAGATACATTGGAGACGTATCAGCATCCCCAAGCTTAATTCCTGCTCGTCCTCGAGTAGGTAAATGATAAAAACAGAATTTTTGATGTGGAATGCTACCTAACATATTTATCCATGTAATTCTGTTTATTGTGGCAAGAATATTCAGATCCATAAGATTCAAGACAAAAGTTTAATATTGACATAAAAATAATAATACTTCAAGCATACTAACAAAGTAATCATGTCTTCTCAAAATAACATGGCCAAAGAAAGTTTTCCCTACAAAATCATATAGTCTGGCTATGCTCTATCTTCATCACACAAAGTATTTAAATCATGCACAACCCCGATGACAAGCCAAGCAATTGTTTCATACTTTTGATGTTCTCCAACTTTTTCAATCTTCACGCAATACATGAGCATGTGCCATGGACATAGCACTATAGGTGGAATAGAATGGTGGTTGTGGAGAAGACAAAAAGGAGAAGATAGTCTCACATCAACTAGGCGTATCAACAAGCTATGGAGATGCCCATCAATAGATATCAATGTGAGTGAGTAGGGATTGCCATGCAACGGATGCACTAGAGCTATAAGTGTATGAAAGCTCGAAAAGAAACTAAGTGGGTGTGCAGCCAACTCGCTTGCTCACGAAGACCTAGGGCATTTTGAGGAAGCCCATCATTGGAATATACAAGCCAAGTTCTATAATGAAAGATTCCCACTAGTATGTGAAAGTGAAAACATAGGAGATTCTCTATCATGAAGATCATGGTGCTACTTCGAAGCACAAGTGTGGTAAAAGGATAGTAGCATTGCCCCTTCTCTCTTTTTCTCTCATTTTTTTGGGCCTTCTCTCTTTTTTTTGGCCTCTTTTTTCTCTTTTTTTTTATTTTTCGTCCGGAGTCTCATCCCGACTTGTGGGTGAATCATAGTCTCCATCATCCTTTCCTCACTGGGACAATGCTCTAATAATGATGATCATTACACTTTTATTTACTTACAACTCAATACTTAGAACAAGATATGACTCTATATGAATGCCTCCGGCGGTGTACCGGGATGTGCAATGACTCATGAGTGACATGTATGAAAGAATTATGAACGGTGGCTTTGCCACAAATACGATGTCAACTACGTGATCATGCAAAGCAATATGACAATGATGGAGCGTGTCATAGTAAATGGAACGGTGGTAAGTTGCATGGCAATATATCTCGGAATGGCTATGGAAATGCCATGATAGGTAGGTATGGTGGCTGTTTTGAGGAAGGTATATGGTGGGTGTATGATACCGGCGAAAAGGTGCGCGGTATTAGAGAGGCTAGCAATGGTGGAAGGGTGAGAGTGCGTATAATCCATGGACTCAACATTAGTCATAAAGAACTCACATACTTATTGCAAAAATCTATTAGTTATCGAAATGAAGTACTACGCGCATGCTCCTAGGGGATAGATTGGTAGGAAAAGACCATCGCTTATCCCCGACCGCCACTCATAAGGAAGACAATCAATAAATAAATCATGCTCCGACTTCATCACATAACGGTTCACCATACGTGCATGCTACGGGAATCACAAACTTTAGAACAAGTATTTCTCAAATTCACAACTACCCAACTAGCATGACTCTAATATCACCATCTTCATATCTCAAAACAATTATCAAGTATCAAACTTCTCTTAGTATTCAATGCACTTTATATGGAAGTTTTTATTATATCCATCTTGGATGCCTATCATATTAGGACTAATTTTATAACCAAAGCAAATTACCATGCTGTTCTAAAGGACTCTAAAAATTATATAAGTGAAGCATGAGAGATCAATAATTTCTATAAAATATAACCACCACCGTGCTCTAAAAGATATAAGTGAAGCGCTAGAGCAAAACTGTTTATCTCAAAAGATATAAGTGAAGCACATAGAGTATTCTAATAAATTCCGATTAATGTGTGTCTCTCTCAAAAGGTGTGTACAGCAAGGATGATTGTGGTAAACTAAAAGCAAAGACTCAAATCATACAAGACGCTCCAAGCAAAACACATATCATGTGGTGAATAAAAATATAGCTCGAAGTAAAGTTACCGATCGACGAAGACAAAAGAGGGGATGCCTTCCGGGGCATCCCCCAGCTTTGGCTTTTTGGTGTCCTTATATTTACCTTTGGGTGCCTTGGGCATCCCCAAGCTTAGGCTCTTGCCACTCCTTGTTCCATAATCCATCAAATCCTTACCCAAAACTTGAAAACTTCACAACACAAAACTTAACAGAAAATATCGTGAGCTCCGTTAGCGAACGAAAACAAGACACCACTTCAAGGTACTGTATTGAACTCATTCTTTATTTATATTGGTGTTAAACCTACTTTATTCCAACTTTTCTATGGTTCATACCCTCCGATACTACTCATAGATTCATCAAAATAAGCAAACAACACATAGAAAACAGAATCTGTCAAAAACAGAACAGTCTGTAGTAATCTGTAACTCTTGAATACTTCCTTTAACTCATAAAAATCTTCCAAAATATAACGACCTAGATAATTTGATTATTAATCTACTGCAATTGGAATCAGTATTTTATCGCTTTCTGGTGATTTTTAACAATTGTTTTCGTGAGCAGAAAGTTTATGTCTTTTTTAGTAAGATCAAATAATTATCATCCAAGAAGATCCTATAGGTATTACTTGGCACAAACACTAATTAAAACATAAAACCATATCTAACCAGAGGCTAGATCAAATATTTATTACTAAACAGAACCAAAAATCAAGAAACAAAAATAAAATTGGGTTGCCTCCAAACAAGCGCTAATGTTTAACGCCCCTAGCTAGGCATGATGATTTCAATGATGCTCACATAAAAGATAAGAATTGAAACATAAAGAGAGAATCATGAAGAATATGACTAGCACATTTAAGTCTAACCCACTTCCTATGCTTAGGGATTTTGTGAGCAATCAACTTATGGGAACAATAATCAACTAGCATAGGAAGGCAAAACAAGCATGACTTCAAAAACTTCAACACATAGAGAGGAAACTTGATATTATTGCAATATGTAGAAGCATATGATCCTCTCTCATAATAATTTCAGTAGCATCATGAATGAATTCAACCATATAACCAGAACATAAAACATTCTTTTCATGATCTACTTGCATAGAAATTTTACTACTCTCCACATAAGCAAATTTATTCTCATCAACAGTAGTGGGAGAAAACTCAACAAAATAACTATCATGTTAAGCATAATACAATTGAAAATTAAAATCATGATGACAAGTTTCATGGTTATCATTATTCTCAATAGCATACAAGTCATCACAATAATCATCATAGATAGCAACTTTGTTCTCATAATCAATTGGAACCTCTTCCGAAATAGTGGATTCACCACTAAATAAAGTCATGACCTCTCCTAATCCACTTTCATCAATATAATCATCATAGATAGGAGGCATGCTTTCATCATAATAAATTTGCTCATCAAAACTTGGGGGACAAAAAATAGCATCTTCATCAAACATAGCTTCCCCAAGCTTGTGGCTTTGCATATCATTAGCATCATGGATATTCAAGGAATTCATACTAGTAACATTGCAATCATGCTCATCATTCAAATATTTAGTGCCAAACATTCTAATGCATTCTTCTTCTAACATTTTGGCACAATTATCGGAATCCTTATTTTCATGAAAGATATTAAAAAGATGAAGCATATGAGGTACCCTCAATTCCATTTTTTTGTAATTTTGTTATATAAACTAAACTAGTGATAAAACAAGAAACTAAAAGATTCGATTGCAAGATCTAAAGATATACCTTGAAGCACTCACCTCCCCGGCAACGGCGCCAGAAAAGAGCTTGATGTCTACTACACAACCTTCTTCTTGTAGACATTCTTGGGCCTCCAAGTGTAGAGGTTTGTAGGACAGTAGCAAATTTCCCTCAAGTGGATGACCTAAGGTTTATCAATCCGTGGGAGGCGTAGGATGAAGATGGTCTCTCTCAAACAACCCTGCAACCAAATAACAAAGAGTCTCTTGTGTCCCCAACACACCCAATACAATGGTAAAATGTATAGGTGCACTAGTTCGGCGAAGAGATGGTGATACAAGTGCAATATGGATGGTAGATATAGGTTTTTGTAATCTGAAAATATAAAAACAGCAAGGTAACTAATGATAAAAGTGAGCACAAATGGTATTGCAATGCTAGGAAACAAGGCCTAGGGTTCATACTTTCACTAGTGCAAGTTCTCTCAACAAAAATAACATAATTGGATCATATAACAATCCCTCAACATGCAACAAAGAGTCACTCCAAAGTCACTAATAGCGGAGAACAAACGTAGAGATTATGGTAGGGTACGAAACCACCTCAAAGTTATCCTTTCTGATCGATCTATTCAAGAGTCCGTAGTAAAATAACATGAAGCTATTCTTTCCGTTCGATATATCATAGAGTTCGTACTAGAATAACACCTCAAGACACAAATCAACCAAAACCCTAATGTCACCTAGATACTCCAATTTCACCACAAGTATCCGTGGGTATGAGTATACGATATGCATCACACAATCTCAGATTCATCTATTCAAACCAACACAAAGTACTTCAAAGAGTGCCCCAAAGTTTCTACCGGAGAGTCAAGACGAAAACGTGTGCCAACCCCTATGCATAAGTTCACAATGTTACAGAACCCGCAAGTTGATCACCAAAACATACATCAAGTGAATCACGTGATATCCCATTGTCACCATAGATAAGCACATGCAAGACATACATCAAGTGTTCTCAAATCCTTAAAGACTCAATCCAATAAGATAACTTCAAAGGGAAAACTCAATCCATTACAAGAGAGTAGAGGGGGAGAAACATCATAAGATCCAACTATAATAGCAAAGCTCGCGATACATCAAGATCGTATCACCTCAAGAACACGAGAGAGAGAGAGATCAAACACATAGCTACTGGTACATACCCTCAGCCCCGAGGGTGAACTACTCCCTCCTCGTCATGGATAGCGCCGGGATGATGAAGATGGCCACCGGTGAGGGATCCCCCCTCCGACAGGATGCCGGAACAGGGTCCCGATTGGTTTTTGGTGCCTACAGAGGCTTGCGGCGGCGGAACTCCCGATCTATTCTGTTCCTCGATGGTTTTAGGGTATATGGATAAATATATATAGGCAAAAGAAGTTGGTCAGGGGAGCCACGAGGGGCCCACGAGGGTGGGGGCGCGCCCAGGGGGGTAGGGCGCGCCTCCTTGCCTCGTGGATTCATCGAACCTTCCCTGACGTCTACTCCAAGTCTCCTGGATTGCTTCCATCCCAAAAATAACTCTCCCGAAGGTTTCATTCCGTTTGGACTCTGTTTGATATTCCTTTTCTTCGAAACACTGAAATAGGGAAGAAAACAGCAATTTGGGCTGGGCCTCCAGTTAATAGGTTAGTCCCAAAAATAATATAAAAGTGTATAATAAAGCCCATAAACATCCAAAACAGATAATATAATAGCATGGAACAATCAAAAGTTATAGATACATTGGAGACGTATCAGGGGGTTGAAGGAAATATGCCCTAGAGGCAATAATAAAGTTGTTATTTATATTTCCTTATATCATGATAAATATTATTCATGCTAGAATTGTATTAACCGGAAACTTAGTACATGTGTGGATACATAGACAAACAGAGTGTCACTAGTATGCCTCTACTTGACTAGCTCATTGAATCAAACATGGTTAAGTTTCCTAGCCATAGACATGAGTTGTCATTTGATTAACGGGATCACATCATTAGAGAATGATGTGATTGACTTGACCCATTCCGTTAGCCTAGCACTTGATCGTTTAGTTTATTTGCTATTGCTTTATTCATGACTTATACATGTTCATATGACTATGAGATTACGCAACTCCCGAATACCGGAGGAACACTTAGTGTGCTACCAAACGTCACAACGTAACTGGGTGATTATAAAGGTGCTCTACACGTGTCTCCAATGGTATTTGTTGAGTTGGCATAGATCGAGATTAGGATTTGTCACTCCGATTGCAGGAGAGGTATCTTTGGGCCCTCTCGGTAATGCACATCACTATTGGCCTTGCAAGCAATGTGCCTAATGATTTAGTTGTGGCATGATGCATTACGGAATGAGTAAAGAGACTTGCCGGTAACGAGATTGAACTAGGTATTGAGATACCGACGATTGAATCTCGGGCAAGTAACATACCGATGACAAAGGGAACAACGTATGTTGTTATGCGGTTTGACCGATAAAGATCTTCGTAGAATATGTGGGAGCCAATATGAAGATCCAGGTTCCGCTATTGGTTATTGACCGGAGACGTGTCTCGGTCATGTCTACATAGGGCTCGAACCCGTAGGGTCCGCATGCTTAACGTTCGATGACGATCGGTATTATGAGTTTATGTGTTTTGATGTACCGAAGGTAGTTCGGAGTCCCGGATATGATCACGGACATGAAGAGGGGTCTCGAAATGGTCGAGACATAAAGATCAATATATTGGATGACTATGTTTGGACATCGGAATGGTTCCGGGTGAGTTCGGGCATTTACCGGAGTACCGGGAGGTTACCGGAACCCCCTGCGAAGTATATGGGCCTTATTCGGCCATAGTGGGAGAGAGGAGAAGGGAGCCTAGGAGGGGGCGTCCCCCCCCCCAAAGCCCAATCCGAATTGGGTGCCCCCCCTTTCCTTCCTCCTTCCTCCCCCTTCCTTCCTCTCCTAGTCCAACTTGGGAAAGGGGGGAATCCTACTCCCGGTGGGAGTAGGACTCCTCCAGGGCACGCCATAGAGGGCCGGCCCTCCCCCCTCCTCCACTCCTTTATATACGGGGGGCACCCCATAGACACACAAGTTGACATTGTCTTAGCCGCGTGCGGTGCCCCCTCCACCATAATCCACCTCAGTCATACCGTTACAGTGCTTAGGTCAAGCCTTGCGCCGGTAACTTCATCATCACCGTCATCACGCCGTCGTCCTGACAAAGCTCTCCCTCGACACTCAGCTGGATCGAGAGTTCGTGGGACGTCACCGAGCTGAACATGTGCAGATCGCGGAGGTGTCGTACTTCCGGTACTAGGATCGGTCAGATCATGAAGACGTACGACTACATCAACCGTGTTGTCATAACGCTTCCGCTTTTGGTCTACGAGGGTACGTAGACAACACTCTCCCCTCTTGTTGCTATGCATCACCTAGATGGATCTTGCGTGTGCGTAGGAATTTTTTTGAAATTACTGCATTACCCAACAGTGGCATCCGAGCCAGGTCTATGCGTACATGTTATATGCACAAGTAGAACACAAAGAGTTGTGGGCGATAATAGTCATACTGCTTACCAGCATGTCATACTTTGATTCGGTGGTATTGTTGGATGGAGCGGCCCGGACCGACATTACGCGTACGCTTACGCGAGACCGGTTCTACCAACGTGCTTCGCACACAGGTGGCTGGCGGGTGTCAGTTTCTCCAACTTTAGTTGAATCGAGTGTGGCTATGCCCGGTCCTTGTTGAAGGTTAAAACAACACACTTGACGAAAAATCGTTGTGGTTTTGATGCGTAGGTAAGAATGTTTCTTGCTCAACCCGTAGCAGCCACGTAGAAACTTGCAACAACAAAGTAGAGAACGTCTAACTTTTTTTTGCATGGCATGTTGTGATGTGATATGGTCAAGACATGATGCTAAATTTTATTGTATGAGACGATCATGTTTTGTAACAGAGTTATCGGCAACTGGCAGGAGCCATATGGTTGTCGCTTTATTGTATGAAACGCAACCGCCATGTAATTGCTTTACTTTATCACTAAGCGGTAGCGATAGTCGTAGAAGCAATAGTTGGCGAGACAACAACGATGCTTCGATGGAGATCAAGGTGTCAAGCCGGTGACGATGGTGATCATGACGGTGCTTTGGAGATGGACATCAAAGGCACAAGATGATGATGGCCATATCATATCACTTATAATGATTGCATGTGATGTTTATCCTTTATGCATCTTATTTTGCTTAGTTTGGCGGTAGCATTATAAGATGATCTCTCACTAAATTTCAAGGTACAAGTGTTCTCCCTGAGTATGCACCGTTGCGAAATTTCGTCGTGCCGAGACACCACGTGATGATCGGGTGTGATAAGCTCTACGTTCACATACAACGGGTGCAAGCCAGTTTTGCACACACAGAATACTCGGGTAAACTTGACGAGCCTACAATATGCAGATATGGCCTCGGAACACTGAGACCGAAAGGTCGAGCGTGAATCATATAGTAGATATGATCAACATAGTGATGTTCACCATTGAAAACTACTCCATCTCACGTGATGATCGGACATGGTTTAGTTGATTTGTATCACGTGATCACTTAGATGATTAGAGGGATGTCTATCTAAGTGGGAGTTCTTAAGTAATATGATTAATTGAACTTTAATTTATCATGAACTTAGTACCTGATAGTATTTTGCATGTCTATGTTGTTGTAGATAGATGGCCCGTGCTGTTGTTCCGTTGAATTTTAATGCGTTCCTAGAGAAAGCTAAGTTGAAAGATGATGGTAGCAACTACACGGACTGGGTCCGTAACTTGAGGATTATCCTCATTGCTGCACATAAGAATTATGTCATGGAAGCACCGCTAGGTGCCAAACCCGCTGCAGGAGCAACGCCAGATGTTATGAACGTCTGGCAGAGCAAAGCTGATGACTACTCGATAGTTCAGTGTGCCATGCTTTACAGCTTAGAACCGAGACTTCAACGACGTTTTGAACGTCATGGAGCATATGAGATGTTCCAGGAGTTGAAGTTAATATTTCAAGCAAATGCCCAGATTGAGAGATATGAAGTCTCCAATAAGTTCTATAGCTGCAAAATGGAGGAGAATAGTTCTGTTAGTGAGCATATACTCAAAATGTCTGGGTATAACAATCACTTGATTCAACTAGGGGTTAATCTCCCTGATGATAGTGTCATTGACAGAATTCTTCAATCACTGCCACCAATCTACAAGAGCTTCGTGACGAACTATAATATGCAAGGGATGGATAAGACAATTCCCGAGCTCTTCGCAATGCTAAAGGCTGCGGAGGTAGAGATCAAGAAAGAGCATCAAGCGTTGATGGTCAACAAGACCACCAGTTTCAAGAAAAAGGATAAAGGGAAGAAGGGGAACTTCAAGAAGAACGGCAAGCAAGTTGCTGCTCAAGTGAAGAAGCCCAAGTCTGGACCTAAGCCTGAGATTGAGTGCTTCTACTGCAAAGGGACTGGTCACTTGAAGCGGAACTACCCCAAGTATTTGGCAGATAAGAAGGATGGCAAGGTGAACAAAGGTATATGTGTTATAGATGTGTACCTTACTAATGCTCGTAGTAGTGCCTGGGTATTTGATACTGGTTTTGTTGCTAATATTTGCAACTCGAAACAAGGACTACGGATTAAGCGAAGATTGGCTAAGGACGAGGTGACGATGCGCGTGGGAAATGGTTCCAAAGTCGATGTGATCGCCGTCGGCACGCTACCTCTAGATCTACCTTCGGGATTAGTTTTAGACCTTAATAATTGTTATTTGGTGCCAGCGTTAAGCATGAACATTATATCTGGATCTTGTTTGATGCGAGACGGTTATTCATTTAAATCAGAGAATAATGGTTGTTCTATTTATATGAGTAATATCTTTTATGGTCATGCACCTTTGAAGAGTGGTCTATTTTTGTTGAATCTCGATAGTAGTGACACACATATTCATAATATTGAAGCCAAAAGATGCAGAGTTGATAATGATAGTGCAACTTATTTGTGGCACTGTCGTTTAGGTCATATTGGTGTAAAGCGCATGAAGAAACTCCATTGTGATGGACTTTTGGAATCACTTGATTATGAATCACTTGGTACTTGCGAACCATGCCTCATGGGCAAGATGAATAAAACTCCGTTCTCCAGAACAATGGAGCGAGCAACAGATTTGTTGGAAATCATACATATTGATGTATGCGGTCCAATGAATATTGAGGCTCGCAGCGGGTATCGTTATTTTCTCACCTTCACAAATGATTTGAGCAGATATGGGTATATCTACTTAATGAAACATAAGTCTGAAACATTTGAAAAGTTCAAAGAATTTCAGAGTGAAGTGGAAAATCATCCTAACAAGAAAATAAAGTTTCTACGATCTGATCTTGGAGGAGAATATTTGAGTTACGAGTTTGGTCTTCATTTGAAACAACGCGGAATAGTTTCGCAACTCACGCCACCCGGAACACCACAGCGTAATGGTGTGTCCGAATGTCGTAATCATACTTTACTAGATATGGTGCGATCTATGATGTCTCTTACTGATTTACCGCTATCGTTTTGGGGTTATGCTTTAGAGACGGCCGCATTCACGTTAAATAGGGCACCATCTAAATCCGTTGAGATGACACCTTATGAACTGTGGTTTGGCAAGAAACCCAAGTTGTCGTTTCTTAAAGTTTGGGGCTGCGATGCTTATGTGAAAAAGCTTCAACCTGATAAGCTCGAACCCAAATCGGAGAAATGTGTCTTCATAGGATACCCAAAGGAAACTGTTGGGTACACCTTCTATCACAGATCCCAAGGCAAGCCATTCGTTGATAAGAATGGATCCTTTCTAGAGAAGGAGTTTCTCTCGAAAGAAGTGAGTGGGAGGAAAGTAGAACTTGATGAGGTAACTGTACCTGCTCCCTTATTGGAAAGTAGTTCATCACAGAAACCAGTTCCTGTGACTCCCACACCAATTAGTGAGGAAGCTAATGATGATGATCATATAACTTCAGATCAAGTTACTACTGAACCTCGTAGGTCAAACAGTGTAAGATCCGCACCAGAGTGGTACGGTAATCCTGTTCTGGAGGTCATGTTACATGACCATGACGAACCTACGAACTATGAGGAAGCGATGATGAGCCCAGATTCCGCAAAATGGCTTGAGGCCATGAAATCTGAGATGGGATCCATGTATGAGAACAAAGTATGGACTTTGGCTGACTTGCCCGATGATCGGCAAGCCATCGAGAATAAATGGATCTTCAAGAAGAAGACTGATGCTGACGGTAATGTTACTTTCTACAAAGCTCGACTTGTTGCGAAAGGTTTTCAACAAGTTCAAGGAGTTGACTACGATGAGACTTTCTCACCCGTAGCGATGCTTAAGTCCGTCCGAATCATGTTAGCAATTGCTGCATTTTATGATTATGAAATTTGGCAAATGGATGTAAAGACTGCATTCCTGAATGGATTTCTGGAAGAAGAGTTGTATATGATGCAACCTTAAGGTTTTATCAATCCAAAGGATGCTAACAAAGTGTGCAAGCTCCAGCGATCCATTTATGGACTGGTGCAAGCATCTCGGAGTTGGAATAAACGTTTTGATAGTATGATCAAAGCATATGGTTTTATACAGACTTTCGGAGAAGCCTGTATTTACAATAAAGTGAGTGGGAGCTCTTTAGCATTTCTAATATTATATGTGGATGACATATTGTTGATTGGAAATGGTATAGAATTTCTGGATAGCATAAAAGGATACTTGAACAAGAGTTTTTCAATGAAAGACATCGGTGAAGCTGCTTATATATTGGGCATCAAGATCTATAGAGATAGATCAAGACGCTTAATTGGATTTTCACAAAGCACGTACCTTGATAAAGTTTTGAAGAAGTTCAAAATGGATCATGCAAAGAAAGGGTTCTTTCCTGTGTTACAAGGTGTGAAGTTGAGTCGGACTCAATGCCCGACCACTGCAGAAGATAGAGAGAAAATGAAAGTCATTCCCTATGCTTCAGCCATAGGTTCTATCATGTATGCAATGCTGTGTACCAGACCTGATGTGTGCCTTGCTATTAGTTTAGCAGGGAGGTACCAAAGTAATCTAGGAGTGGACCACTGGATAGCGGTCAAGAACATCCTGAAATACCTGAAAAGGACTAAGGATATGTTTCTCGTTTATGGAGGTGACAAAGAGCTCGTCGTAAATGGTTACGTCGATGCAAGCTTTGACACTGATCCGGATGACTCTAAGTCACAAACCGGATACGTGTTTATATTGAACGGTGGAGCTGTCAGTTGGTGCAGTTCTAAGCAAAGCGTCGTGGCGGGATCTATGTATGAAGCGGAGTACATAGCTGCTTCAGAAGCAGCAAATGAAGGAGTATGGATGAAGGAGTTCATATCCGATCTAGGTGTCATACCTAGTGCATCGGGTCCAATGAAAATCTTTTGTGACAATACTGGTGCAATTGCCTTGGCAAAGGAATCCAGATTTCACAAGAGAACCAAGTGTGGACATATGCCCTAGAGGCAATAATAAAATGGTTATTATTATATTTCCTTGTTCATGATAATTTTCTATTGTTCATGATATAATTGTGTTATCCGGAAATCGTAATACATGTGTGAATACATAGACCACAACATGTCCCTAGTGAGCCTCTAGTTGACTAGCTCGTTGATCAATAGATGGTTACAGTTTCCTGACCATGGACATTGGATGTCATTGATAACGGGGTCACATCATTAGGAGAATGATGTGATGGACAAGACCCAATCCTAAGCATAGCACAAGATCGTGTAGTTCGTCTGGTAAAGCTTTTCTAATGTCAAGTATCATTTCCTTAGACCATGAGATTGTGCAACTCTCAGATACCGTAGGAATGCTTTGGGTGTGCCAAACGTCACAACGTAACTGGGTGGCTATAAAGGTGCACTACGGGTATCTCCGAAAGTGTCTGTTGGGTTGGCACGAATCGAGACTGGGATCTGTCACTCCATGTGACAGAGAGGTATCTCTGGGCCCACTCGGTAGGACATCATCATAATGAGCTCAATGTGATCAAGGAGTTGATCACGGGATGATGTGTTACGGACGAGTAAAGAGACTTGCCGGTAACGAGATTGAACAAGGTATAGGGATACCGACGATCGAATCTCGAGCAAGTATCATACCGGTAGACAAAGGGAATTTTGTACGGGATTGATTGAATCCCCGACATCGTGGTTCATCCGATGAGATCATCGTGGAGCATGTGGGAGCCAACATGGGTATCCAGATCCCACTATTGGTTATTGGCCGGAGAGATGTCTCGGTCATGTCTACATGCTTCCCGAACCCGTAGGGTCTACACACTTAAGGTTTGATGACGCTAGGGTTATAGGGAAAGTTTGTACGTGGTTACCGAATGTTGTTCGGAGTACCGAATAAGATCCCGGATGTCACGAGGAGTTCCGAAATGGTCCGGAGGTGAAGATTTATATATGGGAAGTCATCATATAGTCACCGGAAGTATTCGGGGGTTTGCCGGTATTGTACCGGGACCACCGAAGGGGTTCCGGGGGTCCACCGGGAGGGTCCACCTGCCCCGGAGGGCCCTATGGGTTGTATGTGGAAGGGAACCAGCCCCTAAGTGGGCTGGGCGCCATCCCCCCTAGGGCCCATGCGCCTAGGGTTGGGGGGAACCCTAAAGGGGGCGCCCCCTTGGCTTGGGGGGCAAGCCCCCTCCCCTTGGCCGCCGCCCCCCCTCTAGATCTCATCTAGAGGGGCCGGCCCCCTTTCCCCCTTTGCACTATAAATAGAGGGGTGGAGGGAGGGCAGCCGCACCACATCCAAGGTGCAGCCTGTCGGTGTCGAAACCGGCGGATCTCGGGTAGGGGGTCCCGAACTGTGCCTCTAGGATCGATGGTAACAGGAGACGGGGGACACGATGTTTACCCAGGTTCGAGCCCTCTCTATGGAGGTAATACCCTACTTCCTGCTTGATTGATCTTGATGAATATGAGTGTTACAAGAGTTGATCTACCACGAGATCGTAATGGCTAAACCCTAGAAGTCTAGCATATGTGTATATGGTAATGAATGTCTCCTATCCGGACTAACCCCTTCGGTTTATATAGACACCGAGGGGATCTAGGGTTTACATGGAGTCGGTTACATAAGAAGGAATCTTCGGTTGCCAAGCTTGCCTTCCACGCCAAGTAGAGTCCAATCCGGACATGGGTATAGTCTTCGGCCTTCATGTCTTCGTAGCCCATTAGTCCGGCCCAATGAATAACAGGTCGGACGCCCGAGGACCCCTTAGTCCAGGACTCCCTCAGTAGCCCTTGAACCTGGCTTCAATGACGAGGAGTCCGGCGCGCAGATTGTCTTCGGCATTGCAAGGCGGGTTCCCCTTTCTCCGAACTCCAAGATAATCTTCGGATGCGATGATTGTATCCGGACCTGTTACACACACCATACACAATCGCAGAGAGAATATAATATTTGCACGAATCTAATATGTTGACAGCTTCTTTACAACACGGCATTGCGTCTGTCCGGTCATAATTTCGAACCGTTTTTTATCTGCGGTCCCATGTTCCGAGACGCGGTTGCTATTGGCATGTCTTGTCGAAGCAGAGATCATGTCCCCTTATTGCGGGATTCTCATCAATGCGGGCATGGGTAACTCAACTGTGCCGTTTATGCAGCCCTTGGGAATAGGCGAGCTTTTAGGATGAGCGGGGAGGCGCTTGATATTCGCGGCCTTTATAAGGGGGTAAGGACACTCTCCCTTTACCCACACCCCTCTTCATCCTTAGTCCTTCCTTCCTCGAGCTCTAGCGCCCAAGTTTTAGCTTTTCCTCGTTCGAGAAGGCGCTCCAATCATGTCCGGATCCAGAGCTGGAGGCAAGTGGATGGCCTCCTCCGTTAAGAAGAAGGACATCGCGGGGCTCCGGGAGGCCGGCTATTTAGCCAAGGAGATTGCTCACCGACTCCCAGCAAAAGGGCAAATCGTCCCTACCCCCGAGCCCCATGAGAGGGTTGTGTTTCTCGCACACTTCATCCGCGGGCTGGGGTTCCCCCTTCATCCATTTGTCCGTGGATTGATGTTTTACTATGGGCTGGACTTCCACGATCTGGCCCCCAACTTTATACTCAACATCTCAGCATTTATCATTGTGTGCGAAGCCTTCCTCCGTATCCCGCCTCACTTCGGCCTATGGCTGAAGACCTTCAACGTGAAACCGAAGGTGGTGAGCGGTCAATAGGCAGAGTGCGAAGGCGCCATGGTGGGCAAAATGCCCAATGTCACCTGGCCCGAAGGCTCCTTCGCGGAGACGGTGAAGGGATGGCAGTCGGGGTGGTTTTATATCACCGAGCCGCGTCACACCAATTGGGTTGCAGCCCCTGAATTCCGATCCGGAGTTCCAATGCGGCTCACTTCCTGGCAAGAGAAGGGCCTGACCTGGGGATCCTTGGACGAGACAACTGGGCTCCAGACCTGTGTCCAGAACATGATAACCAAAAAGATCAAGCTCGTGAATGTGATCCATGTTATGCTCATTTGCCGGATCCTTCTGTGCCAATGCCGGACTTGCTATTTGTGGGAGTACAACCCCGCCGAGCACCAGACGCTGCGAGGGCTCTTCGGCACAACGCACGAAGGCATCTGGAAAGCGCTCTTCAAGGCTGGCGATACGCCCCCGCCCACGACTGAAAATCGCGGGCTTAGCTCAAAGCGCCAGGCCAATCCGGTAAGTCTTTTAATGTTTTCGAGGTAAACCCTTCACCGGCATATTTTGAGGATGGATACTGAGTTCCTCCACCTACTTTACCAGGCCTGGCTCGAGGTGGTGGAGCATATTAACTGTCCGGCTCCGCTTCCTGAGGAGGAAGAATTCCCACTTTTGACGAAGATGTTGTTTCCGGCGCCGTATGACGTGCCAGAGAAGACGGCCAAGAAAGCGGCCAAAGGGGCCAAGAAAGGCCCTTGCCAAAAAGGCGCTCCGGACATGTCGTCCGAGGACGAGACTTCGTCTTCGTCCGATGACGACAAAGAAGAAGAAGAAAATGATTCCCCACCTGAGGTGGGGAGGAAGAAGAGGGCGGCCCCCTCGGATCCGAAGGCGAAAGCGCCTAAGAGGGTTCAAGGCTCCCAAGCGGATAACTCCGTGTGGGATATTGATAGCAGTCCAAAGCGACCTCGCTGGACCAAGCCCCGGCTGCTTCGTAAGTACCAGAATCCGCAATCATATTGCCTTCCTGGTTTGTAGTGTCGACATATTGTAAGCCTTGTTACTGCAGTCCGGCACGCGACGGCTCCCCGCAATCCTCGACTGAGGATTCGCTGGACTCGAGGGAGATGGCTAGCATATCTCCGCCACCTGCTCATTCTGGCTCACCCAAGGGTGATGACGAGGTGGTGTCCGAAAAGACTTTCCCAGGCCGGGGGAGATTCCGGAGATCATCGGGGTGACGTCCCAAGATGACTTTTCGGTCGCCAGACATGCGGGGAAAAAGGTCCCCACGGGTACTGGCGTCGAGGTCCGAGTTCCCTTTGGGCCTCAGCCGGATACCATTCCGGAGATCTATACGGCTCCAAGGTCCAGTGAACGGCATTCCCTGCAAGGAGGGAATGTGCCTGTTCCACCGGTGACCTCTGTCCAACCAGAAGCGCCGGATAATCTGCTGGAGGCGCTACGAGGCGCCTCTATTGTAGATGACCACCGTGTCCTTATGGACACGGTGATAGAGAAGGTTCAGTTCGTCAAAAGCGGACTGACCGAAGCCTGCACTAGCCTTCTATCGGGCTTTGAGGTAAGTAATGTGATTGTAGGGAAAAATATCACAGTATAGACAGTAGCCCCTGATGCTCTGTTTGGTGTTCGAGAAGAAAAGCCGAACAGAGGATCAAGAATAAATATCGCAGGAGTATAATAGGAGTTGTCTATGTGAATAAGCAGGTATCGCTTCAGGCTGCCACTACTCATGCTGCGGAGGTCTCCGGACTGAAGCAGAAACTGGAGCGGGCCGAGGAGGAACTCGGCCTCGTGAAGAAGCAGCTGGAAGATAACCAAGGTATGCAGTAGCCTGTGGGTACATTTCGAAAAAATGAATAGTCCGTCCGGACTAAAGTATCATAAACTTTATTAGGGGCCACGACCGAGGTGGCAGCCCTTAAAAAGGCGCTAGCCGAGGCCGAGGACAAGGCGGCCAAGGAACGCGTCTCGCGCGAGAAGCACGAGGCCCGGGTTGGCGAGGCACAGCAAGAGCTCCAGGGTGCGATAGAGAGATTTGAGTCCTTGGAGCGTAATTATAAGGCGCAAGAGTCCAAATTGGCCAAGGCCTGCCAGAGCGCGCAGGATGCATGAGCCGAAGCCCAAAACGCCCTCCAGGAACTTCAGGCGGCGGAGAAGATTACGGCGGGTAAGTCTGTCACCATGCGTAGCAAGTATGTAGAAGAAACGTTCCTTGTACTTATCCTGAATTTGGATTTTCCAGGGGCGTTTGCCGATCTGCCGCACAGTGTATCGGATGCTGCCGAGTATTACAGAGCCGAGGAAGGGATGTCTACGGAGAAGCTATTCTGGTCCCAACATCTGGGATCCGAACATCCGGTACCCTTCAGCGACCAGCTAAAGCAGTTGGTCGAGCTGCACAGGTTGGCAGAGCTAGCCATGAAGGACCTGATAGTCCGGCTGTGGCCTGCTGATCCTATACCTAGCAGCTACTTCGGGTTTGTGCAGCGGCTTGTGAGTGCCTGTTCGTGGCTCGAAGCCGTGAAGTGGTTGGTCTGCATGGAGGGTGCGTGTATGGCCTTTGCCCGCGTCAAGACGCATTGGGCGAAGCTGGATGCCAAGAAGCTGATGACCGAGGGACCGCCGGAGGGCAAGGAGCATCGTCGACCCGAGAACTATTTTGACGGTGTTCTGGAGGGGTCACGCCTTGTGGCGGAACAATGTTCGAAGGATGTTATATTCCCATGAGAACATGTATTACCTTGGTCTGTAATATGGAACAATGATGTTATGTAGTATAATGTTTATGGTTGAAATTTTACCTCCTGTGCGGCCGATTATTAAATCTGAGGGTTGACCAGTCGTCGGCTTCTGCCCCCACATAGATAGTACGGGGGTGTTCGGGATAAATCTAAACACTCTTTACTCCACATTCTGGTCCTTAAAGGAGGTGTTTAGCACAACGAACAAGGCAATCAGACTATGCAGCCTTTACCGCTCTCACTTAGCCATAGGAGTTTGACAATTAATAAAGTTGGCGAAGCCCCTAGTGTTCGGAAGGCCGAATTAGGGGCGTTATACACGCCTAATCGGAAGAACCGATTCTTCGCAAGAAGCGGAAAAAATCTCCAATGACTTGGAACCTCTCGAACAGCTGACCGGCTCTCGCCGCATCATGACAGTCAGTTTTCGGCTTTCTCTACTGAGGTGCTCGTCCGGAAGAACCAGGACACAATCGCAGTAGTTCTCCCTTTACTACCCTAGCCGATGTAGCGGAACGTAAGGTAGTAAGCATAGGAGCCGGGCAACCCAACTATTGACCAAAGACATGATTCGGAGCCGATGCATATAATGCTATAAGTTCGGGGTGCCGAACTATACTGTAAAAGTGTTCGGACTTTTATTGCCGTGCTGCGGGGTATAATGAAGCCCCTGGTGTAGTAATACGTACCATGGTGTACGTGTGCAATGAGTAATTAATACCGAGGTGAGGAAACGGGAAAATGAAGTGATAAGCTGATGCTACCGCGTATTCACCATTGTGGTGTAACTAGTACGTCGAGGCGTACTTTGTACAAGTAATGCGATAAGCAAGTAAGTCTATTTAACACGCCGCCACCAGGGGTGAGCTACATGCGAGTATGAAAAGCAATTATGGCCATAGTTTAGTAGAGACCACCTGGGGATTCCCTTGTAAGCCAGAGCTCCCTGCCTCCTTGGTGTGTTCTGCTGGCGGGTTGTCCCTGTAGTCCTAGAAAAGAGAAGAAAACTCATAAAAAGGAAAAGTAAAAGCATGCGAATCCCAGGGTCGGTCAAGCCATACTATGGATTGCGAACGGGGTATGCCTCCGTCAATACCCATGGGGTTTTGAGTGCGTAATTGTGTACGCGTGGTACGAATGCCACTACCTCATTGAGACTGGGACAGAGGCCGAATTGCTAGTCGAGCTCTTAACGAGCCACGCCGTCCTGTTGCAGCGTAGTCTAGAACCTCTTAATGATGTCTGAGGGCTCGACAGCCATACTATGGTGCTGCTTGATAAGGCCGCTCTGTGCTTCTGCTGCTAGGGCGGCGGTGTGCTCCTCTGTTCGGAGGGAGCGTTCCGTATTGCCATTGACTGTTATGACGCCGCGCGGACCGGGCATCTTGAGCTTGAGATACGCATAGTGTGGGACTGCGTTGAATCTAGCGAACGCGGTTCGTCCGAGCAGCGCGTGATAGCCGCTGCGGAAGGGGACGATATCGAAGATTAACTCTTCGCTTCGGAAGTTGTCCGGAGAACCGAAGACCACCTCCAGCGTGATTGAGCCCGTGCAGCGGGCCTCTGTGTCTGGTATGACTCCTTTAAAGGTAGTCTTTGTTGGTTTGATTTGTGAGGGGTCAATGCCCATCTTCCGCACTGTGTCTTGATAGAGCAGGTTGAGGCTGCTACCACCGTCCATCAGGACTCGTGTTAGGTGAAACCCGTCAATAATTGGGTCGAGGACTAGTGCGGCTGAACCACCATGGCGGATACTGGTTGGGTGATCTTGACGATCGAAGGTGATCGGGAATGATGACCACGGATTGAATTTTGGGGCGACTGCCACTACCGCGTAGACGTCCCTAAGTGCTCGCTTACGCTCCCTTTTGGGGATGTGCGTAGCGTATATCATGTTCACCATTTTGACTTGAGGGGGAAATTTCTTCTGCCCTCCGGTGTTCGGCTGCCGGGGCTCTTCGTCATCGTCCTTGCTCTGTGATTCCCCTTCCTTGTTTCTGCCGTTTATCTTGCTAGCTTGTTTGAATACCTGGCAATCTCTGTTAGTATGTCTGGCCGGTTTGTCTGGGGTGCCGTGTATCTAGCAAGGACGATCGAGTATGCGGTCCAAGCTGGATGGTCCTCCGCTGCTCCTTTTATAGGGCTTCTTTCGCTGGCCGGTCTTGGAGCCACTGAATCCGACGTGAACTGTAGTGTCGTCGGTGTTGTCGCCATTGCTTTGGCGTTTGTGTCTATTGCGCCGGAGCTTTCCGGTGCTGTTCTTGGCCTCAGTGGGGCCTGCCTCGCTGGCTGTGTTTTTACTACGAGCCAGCCAGCTGTCCTCACCCGCACAAAAGCGGGTCATGAGTACCGTAAGGGCTGCCATAGACTTCGGCTTTTCTTGGCCAAGGTGGCGTGCTAGCCATTCATCGCGGATGTTGTGTTTGAAGGCTGCTAGGGCCTAGGCGTCTGGACAGTCAACGATCTGGTTTTTTTTTGTTAGGAACCTAGTCCAGAATTTTCTGGCTGATTCTCCAGGTTGTTGAACTATGTGGCTTAAGTCATCGGCATCTGGTGGCCGGACATAAGTTCCTTGCAAGTTATCAAAGAAGGCCTCTTCCAAGTCCTCCCAGCTGCCGATGGAATTCTCGGGCAGGCTATTTAACCAGTGTCGAGCTGGTCCATTGAGCTTTAATGGGAGGTATTTGATGGCGTGGAGGTCATCTCCTCGAGCCATATGGATATGGAGAATGAAATCCTCGATCCATAATGCGGTATCGGTTGTGCCGTCGTATGATTCAATGTTGAGAGGCTTGAACCCCTCGGGGAATTCGTGATCCAGTACTTCATCTGTGAAGCAGAGAGGGTGTGCGGCGCCTCTATATCGGGCCGCGTCGTGGCGTAGCTCTAATGGAGTCCGCCTGCGGTATTCGGCCCGGGCGTGGTTAGGTTTATCACGTCCGAATAGGTAGCCGTCGTCGTGCCTCGAGGCACGCCCTCGCGATCCGTAGATCGATCTTGTATGTCCTGATCTATCCTCCAGGATCTGCCGGAGGTCGTAAGTGTGACCCCGAACTCTTCCGTCTCTATTTTTACGAGGCGGTGGGGCAGGCTGCTGTTCGGCCTGAGTTGCCGCTTTATCCCGGCCGCGGGGTGGCCGGCCGGCCGCCCTGTCTCGACCACGTGGTGGTCGTTCCGCATTACGCGAGGGAGACGTGTGCCCCGGTGCTTCCTCATCGAATTGAGGTAGCAGTCTGCGTTTCGGGTAGCTCTTGGCTGGGCGCCTGAGGTCGTATTCTTCGGCTGTCAGGACATCAGTCCATCTGTCGATGAGCAGATCTTGTTCAGCTTGAAGCTGCTGCTGTTTCTTTTTCAGGCTCCTTGCAGTGGCTATGAGCTAAAGCTTAAAGCGCTCCTGCTCCAGAGGATCCTCAGGCATGATGAAGTCTTCGTTGCCGAGGCTTGTCTCCTCCTCGGAGGGTGGACGGTAACTATCGTCCTCCGAGTCATCTTCTATGGCCTGTTCATCAGGGTTGTCTTGCCTGTTGTCATGTTCCTCCTGTTCGGATGTGGCTCCTACAGGGTCTTCGTTGTTTTCGGCGTCGCCCAGAGTACTATTTTCTCCGGTGCCAGTATTGCTATCTTTTGAGCGGCAAGGCTTGGAGCGGCGTTTGGGGCGCCGGCGCTTGGACTGCGTCTCAGAGGGTTTATTCGTGTCTGGCTCTTCTTTGTCATCGCCAGATCCTTTAGGTGTATCGACCATGTACACATCGTATGAGGAGGCTGCCGTCCAGCGTCCAGTAAATGGCAGGTCTTGGCCTTGCTCCTTGTTGGCATCGTTGTCCATATCATCGATGTCTTCGGAGCCATAGTCAAGCACGTCGGTTAGGTCATCGACGGTGGCTATGAAGTGGGTGGCGAGTGGGAAGCAAAATTCCTCGTCATCCACCTCTAATTCGAACCGAACATAGTTCGGCTGTGAGTCCTCCTCCAAGGATAAGTTCTTTAAAGAACTTAGCACGTCACCAAAGGGTGAGTGGTGGAAGAAGTCTGCGGCGCTAAATTCGAAAATCGATAACCGATCCAGCTCGGTGTCCGCAGGCGCACCTGATCCGGAACGTGTAGCCGGAGACGAGTCCGGAGTCCCATTGACGCAAGTATTGCAGGATGTCGAGTCCGTGTGCGGCTCCAATGCCGTGGACTTTGTGGCCTTGGAGGGCACGATCTGCTGGGTGTGATCCGATGACGGATTTAAGTCATGTTCATCGGAGAGAAGGGGAGTGACTGCCGCCGTCTCGAACCCATCGAAGATCAAGTCTCCACGGGTATCCGCGACGTAGTTCAAGCTTCCAAATTTGGCCTGATGGCCAGGGGCGTGGCTATCGACCTGCTCCAGATGGCCAAGCGAGTTGGCCCACGGTACGAAATCGCCAAACACCAAGGTTTGTCCGGGGAGGAAGGTTTCTCCCTGAACGACGCCATTACTGACGATCGAAGGGGCCATCGAGTCCTTTGCCGACGGCACAGTGGAACTCTCAATGAAAGCACCAATGTTGGTGTCAAAACCGGCGGATCTCAGGTAGGGGGTCCCGAACTGTGCGTCTAGGATCGATGGTAACAGGAGACGGGGGACACGATGTTTACCCAGGTTCGGGCCCTCTCTATGGAGGTAATACCCTACTTCCTGCTTGATTGATCTTGATGAATATGAGTGTTACAAGAGTTGATCTACCACGAGATCGTAATGGCTAAACCCTAGAAGTCTAGTCTATGTGTATATGGTAATGAATGTCTCCTATCCGGACTAACCCCTCTGGTTTATATAGACACCGAGGGGATCTAGGGTTTACATGGAGTCGGTTACATAAGAAGGAATCTTCGGTCGCCAAGCTTGCCTTCCACACCAAGTAGAGTCCAATCCGTACATGGGTATAGTCTTCGGCCTTCATGTCTTCGTAGCCCATCAGTGCGGCCCAATGAATAACAGGCCGGACGCCCGAGGACCCCTTAGTCCAGGACTCCCTCACAGCCCTCCCCCTCTCCAACACCTCCTCCTCCTCCTTACGCGGTGCTTGGCGAAGCCCTGCCGGAGTACCACGCTGCTCCAATACCACCACGCCGTCGTGCTGCTGCTGGAGTTGTCTTCCCCAACCTCTCCCTCTCTCCTTGCTGGATCAAGGCGTGGGAGACGTCACCGGGTTGCACGTGTGTTCAACGCGGAGGCGCCGTTGTTCGGCGCTTAGATCGGAATCAACCGCGATCTGAATCGCTACGAGTACGACTCCTTCATCCGCGTTCCTGTAACGCTTCTGCATCGCGATCTTCAAGGGTATGAAGATGCACTCCCCTCTCTCTCGTTGCTAGTCTTTCCATAGATTGATCTTGGTGATGCGTAGAAATTTTTTAAATTTCTGCAACGATCCCGAACAGTGGTATCAGACCTAGGTCTATGCGTAGTTTCTATGCACGAGTAGAACACAAGTTGTTGTGGGCGTCGATTTTGTCAATTTACTTGTTGTTAGTAGTCTTATCTTGATTCGGCGGCATCGTGGGATGAAGCGGCCCGGACCGACCTTACACGTACGCTTACGTGAGACAGGTTCCACCGACTGACATGCACTAGTTGCATAAGGTGGCTAGCGGGTGTCTGTCTCTCCCACTTTAGTCGGATCGGATTCGATGAAAAGGGTCCTTATGAAGGGTAAATAGAAATTGGCATATCACGTTGTGGTTTTGGTGTAGGTAAGAAACGTTCTTGCTAGAAACCTATAGCAGCCACGTAAAAACTTGCAACAACAATTAGAGGACGTCTAACTTGTTCTTGCAGCATATGCCGTGTGATGTGATATGGCCAAAAGGATGTGATGAATGATATATGTGATGTATGAGATTGATCATGTTCTTGTAATAGGAATCACGACTTGCATGTCGATGAGTATGACAACCGGCAGGAGCCATAGGAGTTGTCTTAATTTATTGTATGACCTGCGTGTCAATGAAAACGCCATGTAATTACTTTACTTTATTGCTAACCGCTAGCCATAGTAGTAGAAGTAATAGTTGGCGAGACAACTTCATGAAGACACGATGATGGAGATCATGGTGTCATGCCGGTGACGATGATGATCATGGCGCCCCGAAGATGGAGATCAAAAGGAGCAAAATGATATTGGCCCTATCATGTCACTATTTGATTGCATGTGATGTTTATCATGTTTTTACATCTTATTTGCTTAGAACAACGGTAGCTTAAATAAGATGATCCCTCGTCAAAATTTCAAGAAAGTGTTCCCCCTAACTGTGCACCGTTGCGAAGGTTCGTTGTTTCGAAGCACCACGTGATGATCGGGTGTGATAGATTCTAACGTTCGAATACAACGGGTGTAAGCCAGATTTACACATGCAAAACACTTAGGTTGACTTGACAAGCCTAGCATGTACAGACATGGCCTCGGAATACGGAAGACCGAAAGGTCGAACACGAGTCGTATAGAAGATACGATCAACATGGAGATGTTCACCATTGATGACTAGTCCGTCTCACGTGATGATCGGACACGGCCTAGTCGATTCGGATCATGTATCACTTAGATGACTAGAGGGATGTCTGTCTGAGTGGGAGTTCTTTAAATAATTTGATTAGATGAACTTAATTATCGTGAAGATAGTCTAAATATCTTTACAATATGTATTGTAGATCAAATGGCCTGCGCTAATGTTGCCCTCAACTTCAACGCGTTCCTAGAGAAAACTAAGCTGAAAGACGATGGTAGCAACTATACGGACTGGGTCCGTAACTTGAGTATCATCCTCATAGCTGCTAAGAAAGCATATGTCCTTGAAGCACCGCTAGGTGACGCACCCATTTTTCCAGCAACTCAAGACGTTATGAACGCCTGGCAGTCGCGTAGTGATGATTACTCCCTGGTTCAGTGCGGCATGCTTTACAGCTTAGAACCGTGGCTCCAAAAGCGTTTTGAGCAACACGGAGCATATGAGGTTCCAAGAGCTGAAAATGGCTTTCCAAGATCATGCCCGGTCGAGAGATATGAAGTCTCCGACAAGTTCTACAGTTGTAAGATGGAGGAGAATAGTTCCGTCAGCGAGCACATACTCAAAATGTCTGGGTTGCACAACCACTTGTCTTAGCTGGGAGTTAATCTCCCGTATGACGCGGTCATTGACAGAATCCTTCAGTCGCTCCCACCTAGCTACCAGAGCTTCGTGATGAATTTCAATATGCAGGGGATGTAGAAAACCATTCCTGAGGTATATTCAATGCTGAAATCAGCGGAGGTGGAGATCAAAAAGTAACATCAAGTGTTGATGGTCAATAAAACCACTAGTTTCAAGAAAGGCAAGGGTAAGAAGAACTTCAAGAAGGATGGCAAGGGAGTTGCCGCGCCCGGTAAGCCAGTTGCCGGGAAGAAGTCAAAGCATGGACCCAAACCTGAGACTGAGTGCTTTTATTGCAAGGGAAACGGTCAGTGGAAGCGGAACTGCCCCAAGTACTTAGCGGATAAGAAGGCCGACAATACCAAAGGTATATATGATATACATGTTATTGATGTGTACCTTACCAGCACTCGTAGTAGCTCCTGGGTATTTGATACCGGTGCGGTTGCTCATATTTGTAACTCAAAACAGGAGCTGCGGAATAAGCGGAGACTAGCGAAGGACGAGGTGACGATGCGCGTCGGGAATGGTTCCAAGGTCGATGTGATCGCCGTTGGCACGCTACCTCTACATTTACCTACGGGATTAGTTTTAAACCTCAATAATTGTTATTTAGTGCCAGCTTTGAGCATGAACATTGTATCTGGATCTCGTTTAATGCGAGATGGCTACTCATTTAAATCTGAGAATAATGGTTGTCCTATTTATATGAGAGATATGTTTTATGGTCATGCCCCGCTAGTCAATGATTTATTCTTATTGAATCTCGAACGTGATGTTACACATATTCATAGTGTGAATGCCAAAAGATGTAAGGTTGATAATGATAGTCCCACATACTTGTGGCACTGCCGCCTTGGTCACATTAGTGTCAAACGCATGAAGAAACTCCATGCAGATGGACTTTTGGAGTCTCTTGATTATGAATAATTTGACACATGTGAACCATGCCTCATGGGCAAAATGACCAAGACTCCGTTCTCCAGAACAATGGAGTGAGCAACCAACTTATTGGAAATCATACATACTGATGTGTGCGGTCCAATGAGCGTTGAGGCTTGCGGTGGTTATCGTTATGTTCTCACCCTCACTGATGACCTAAGTAGATATGGGTATGTCTACTTAATGAAACACAAGTCTGAGACCATTGAAAAGTTCAAGGAATTTCATAGTGAGGTTGAGAATCAACGTGACAGGAAAATAAAGTTCTTACGATCAGATCGTGGAGGGGAATATTTGAGTCACAAATTTGCCACACACTTAAGGAAATGTGGAATTGTTTCACAACTCACGCCGCCTGGAACACCTCAGTGTAATGGTGTGTCCGAACGTCGTAATCGTACTCTGTTGGACATGGTGCGATTTATGATGTCTCTTACCGACCTACCGCTATCATTTTGGGGTTATGCTTTAGAGACTGCCGCATTCACTTTAAATAGGGCTCCGTCGAAATCCGTTGAGACGACACCGTATGAATTATGGTTTGGGAAGAAACCTAAGCTGTCGTTTCTGAAAGTTTGGGGATGCGATGCTTATGTCAAGAAACTTCAACCTGAAAAGCTCGAACCCAAATCGGAAAAATGCGTCTTCATATGATACCCTAAGGAAACTATTGGGTATACCTTCTACCTTAGATCCGAAGGCAAGATTTATGTTGCCAAGAATGGATCCTTTCTAGAGAAAGAGTTTCTCTCGAAAGAAGTAAGTGGGAGGAAAGTGGAACTTGATGAAGTACTGCCTCTTGAACCGGAAAGTACCGTAGCTCAAGAAAATGTTTCTGTGGTGCCTGCACTGACTAGAGAGGAAGTTAATGATGATGATCAAGGAACTTCAGATCAAGTTACTACTAAACTTCGTAGGTCCACAAGGACATGTTCCACACCAGAGTGGTACAGCAACCCTGTCCTGGAAATCATGTTGTTAGACAATGGTGAACCTTCGAACTATGAAGAAGCGATGGTGGGCCCGGATTCCAACAAATGGCTTGAAGCCATGAAATCCGAGATAGGATCCATGTATGAAAACGAAGTATGGACTTTGATAGACTTGCCCGATGATTGGCGAGCCATAGAAAATAAATGGATCTTTAAGAAGAAGACAGACGCGGATGGTAATGTGACCATCTATAAGGCTCGGCTTGTCGCTAAGGGTTACCGACAATTTCAAGGGGTTGACTACAATGAGACCTTCTCACCCGTAGCGAAGCTGAAGTCCGTTCGAATCATGTTAGCAATTGTCGCATTCTATGATTATGAGATATGGCAGATGGACGTTAAAACGGCATTCCTTAATGGTTTCCTTAAGGAAGAATTGTATATGATGCAGCCGGAAGGTTTTGTCGATCCTAAGAATGCTGACAAGGTATGCAAGCTCCAGCGCTCAATCTATGGGCTGGTGCAAGCATCTCGGAGTTGGAATTCGCTTTGATGAGATGATCAAAGCGTTTGGGTTTACACATACTTATGGAGAAGCCTGTGTTTACAAGAAAGTGAGTGGGAGCTCTGTAGCATTTCTCATATTATATGTGGATGACATACTATTGATGGGAAATGATATAGAATTCTTGGAAAGCATAAAGGCTTATTTGAATAACTGTTTTTCAATGAAGGACCTTGGAGAAGCTGCTTACATATTAGGCATCAAGATCTATAGAGATAGATCGAGACGCCTCATTGGTCTTTCACAAAGCACATACCTTGACAAGATATTGAAGAAGTTCAATATAGATCGGTCGAAGAAGGGGTTCTTGCCTGTGTTGCAAGGTGTGAGATTGAGCACGGCTCAATGCCCGACCACGGCAGAAGATAGAGAAAAGATGAGTGTCATCCCCTATGCCTCGGCCATAGGGTCTATTATGTATGCCATGCTGTGTACCAGACCTGATGTGAACCTTGCCGTAAGTTTGGTAGGAAGGTACCAAAGTAATCCCAGCATGGAACACTGGACAGCGGTCAAGAATATCCTGAAGTACCTGAAAAGGACTAAGGATATGTTTCTCGTTTATGGAGGTGATGAAGAGCTCGTCGTAAAGGGTTACGTCGATGTTAGCTTCGACACAGATCTGGATCACTCCAAGTCGCAAACCGGATACGTGTATATTTTGAATGGAGGGGCAGTCAGCTGGTGCAGTTGCAAGCAAAGCGTCGTGGCGGGATCTACATGTGAAGCGGAGTACATGGCAGCCTCGGAGGCAGCACATGAAGCAATCTGGATGAAGGAATTCATTACCGACCTAGGAGTTATTCCCAATGCGTCGGGCCCGATGACTCTCTTCTATGACAACACTGGAGCTATTGCCCTTGCCAAGGAGCCCAGGTTTCACAAGAAGACCAGGCATATCAAGCGTCGCTTCAGCTCCATTCGTGAAAATGTTCAAGATGGAGACATAGATATTTGTAAAGTGCATACGGACCTGAATGTCGCGGATCCATTGACTAAACCTCTTCCACGAGCAAAACATGATCAACACCAGAACTCTATGGGTGTTCGATTCATCACAATGTAACTAGATTATTGACTCTAGTGCAAGTGGGAGACTGTTGGAAATATGCCCTAGAGGCAATAATAAAATGGTTATTATTATATTTCCTTGTTCATGATAATTGTCTATTGTTCATGCTATAATTGTGTTATCCGGAAATCATAATACATGTGTGAATACATAGACCACAACATGTCCCTAGTGAGCCTCTAGTTGACTAGCTTGTTGATCAATAGATGGTTACGGTTTCCTGGCCATGGACATTGGATGTCATTGGTAACGGGATCACATCATTAGGAGAATGATGTGATGGACAAGACCCAATCCTAAGCATAGCACAAGATCGTGTAGTTCGTCTGCTAAAGCTTTTCTAATGTCAAGTATCATTTCCTTAGACCATGAGATTGTGCAACTCCCGGATACCGTAGGAATGCTTTGGGTGTGCCAAACGTCACAACGTAACTGGGTGGCTATAAAGGTGCACTACGGGTATCTCCGAAAGTGTCTGTTGGGTTGGCACGAATCGAGACTGGGATTTGTCACTCCATGTGATGGAGAGGTATCTCTGGGCCCACTCGATAGGACATCATCATAATGAGCTCAATGTGATCAAGGAGTTGATCACGGGATGATGTGTTACGGACGAGTAAAGAGACTTGCCGGTAACGAGATTGAACAAGGTATAGGGATACCGACGATTGAATCTCGGGCAAGTATCATACCGGTAGACAAAGGGAATTGTGTACGGGGTTGATTGAATCCCCGACATCGTGGTTCATCCGATGAGATCATCGTGGAGCATGTGGGAGCCAACATGGGTATCCAGATCCCGCTGTTGGTTATTGGGCAGAGAGATGTATTGGTCATGTCTACATGTAACACCCCGGATCCGTTGCGCCAGGTGTCTGCCAGTTATTCGCTGTCGTTGCCATGTCATTTGCTTGCGTGTTGCATTTTGCCATGTCATCATCTACATTTCATATCATGTCATCATGTGCTTTGCATTTGCATACGTGTTCGTCTCGAGCATCCGAGCATTTTCCCCGTTCTCCGTTTTGCAATCCGGCGCTCCTATCTTCCCCGGTGCACCCCTCTTGTTTTCTTTCGTGTGCGGGTGTCAAACTTTCTCGGAATGGGCCGAGGCTTGTCAAGTGGCCTTGGTATACCACCCGGAGACCACCGGTCAAGTTTCGTTCCATTTGGAGGTCGTTTGGTACTCCAACGGTTAACCGGGTAACCGCGAAGTCCGTTTTGGCATTGCAGCAAAAACCCCTTTCAAACAGCCCCAAAACCCCCCTAAGTCCCTGCCATGCTCTCGGTCGTTCGATCACAATTTGCGTGGGCGAAAACCGCACCTCGTTTGGACTCTCCTAGCTCCCTCCACCTATATATTTGCCTCTTCCCCGAAATCCCGCAGTCCAAACCCTAAAAATCCCCTCCTCGCACCGCCGGACATGTCCGTCCGCCGCCGGACGTCCACCGCCGCCGCTCTGGGCCAATCCGGCCTCGCCACCTGTCCCGCGCGCCGCCCCGCGCGCTTCCTCCGCCGCCGGCCCACCCAGGCCCGGGCCAGGCCCGCCCCGACCGCGACCGGGCCCGAGGCGCCCGCCTCGCCCGCGCCGCCGGCCGTCTCGCGCCGGGACCCCGCCGCCGCGCCCCTCCGGCGTCTCCCTGCCTCCTCCCGTCGGCGCCCGACCCCGCCGAGGCTCCTCGCCGCCCGAGCCGGCAAGCCCCGCCGGCCGCGCCTCGCCTCCGCCGGGCCGCGCCCCGCGCCGCCTCCGGCCACCCGCCGCCTCGCCGCCGGCGCGCCTCCCCTCCTCCTCCGGCGACCGTGCCCCCTTCCTCCGGCCGCCGCCCCGCCTCGTCTTGCCTTCCTCCTCCTTCGGCCGTCGCCGACGAGCCAAGCTCGGGCGCTCTCGATCTGGATCCGGTGAGATCCCCTGTACGTTGACTTTCCTCCCCCCCTCCGAATATTCCAAGTCCTGAAAATTTATCATATTCATGCCATGTTCATAGCACCGTTACTTCTTGCATGTAACTCCGATTTGCGCGTGTAATATGTCGAATTGTTCGCCTCGTGATGCTCTACATTTTGTTCAATTGCACCATGTTCATTTGAGTCCATCTTGATGCCCTAATTATCGATGCAAGAGGGCTAGTGCTGTTATTCTCTGGTTCTTATCAGAACTTGGAGATTTGTCATTTTTGTATCATTTAATCTGTGCATCTTTTGGGCATGATCTCTACATGTGTTTTGAAGTATGCCATGCCATCTTTCCAAGGGAGTATGCCATGTATTTTTTTGATCTCTGTGGTGACTAGCACAAGCATGCAAAGTAGGTCCCGTAATGTTTCTGATTTCAGAGACTTAGTGATTTCTCTAAGTCCTTGTCTGCTGTAATTTTGTTGCCATGTAAACTTGATGTTACAGAGAGATCCATGCATATTTTGGAGATGTTCAATAAGGATGTTTTGTAGATATTGTTGTAATTGATCCATTAATGTCCTTGTATGCAATTATGGGGTGCCATAGCTTGACTCAATCTTGCTCTACTTTTGCTCTAAAATATTTCTGGCAGATTCTTAACATGATATGCAATCTTGCCAAGCTTGTTATTGTTGATCCATACATGCTATGCTTTTGTTCTTGCCATGGTTAGCTTCATAAACATGTCATCTTGCTGTAGGTATGCTTGTTTTGTCATGTATTGCTCTGTAGTGAGTGCATCAAGCTCACAAAGAGGCCTTCATATTATTATTTCTACCATGCTCTGTTTTCTGCTAAGTCTGGAACCTGATAACGAAACTTGCTATGTTTACATGCTTGCCATCATATCTTCTGGTCCTTTTTGGCTCATGGTCAGTAAGGGACTTTTGTTATATGCTTTGAGTAGATTCATGCCATGCCTTGTTTGGCCATGTTAAGTTCATGTAGGATGTTGATTTCGTGCTCTGAACATTGCAACCTGATGTTATTTCTGCCATGTCCAGTAATTTCACCAAGTCTGTGAACCTGTTATTATTTTGCAATCTTGCCATGTCCTTTTGAGCATGTTCTAATGATTTATGGAGATAGCTCAGTGTTCATGTTTTGTTGTGCTTTACCTGTACATCATGTCCATGCCTTTTTTTTCATGCTGAGTTGCTGTAGCATATTGTTTTGATGCTTGCCTTATGCCTAGTTGCTGTTTTGGACAGATTTTTGCTATGTATTGTTTGGAGTGTATGTGTTGCACCGTTGCTCCGTTTCGAGCATGCTCTATATGAAACTTGCTTAGTTTTGCATGTAGTTCCATATTATCATGTTGCATCCTTGTTTTGAGGTGTTTGCTTGGTGTTTGTATGCATTTTGCATCAATGCCATGTTTAACTTGTCTTGCTCATATCTTCTAGGCCGTAGCTCCGAATCTAATGAACTTTATATGTAACTTGACTAGAATTTCGTGTAGATCATCATGGTGCTCTTTAACTTGCTGTTTAACAACTTCAACTTATTACTTATTCAGTTCTGGACCAATTTCGAAATTTGCATATGAGGACTTACCGGAATTGTTATGTGTTGTTTCCGGCCTCATTTAAACTTGCCTTGATGTGTTGGTCTTGCATGCATCATCCCTCATCATGAGTAGCTCCATATTGCCTTGTCATGCATCATTCTTGGTTGAGCATCATGCCTTGTTCTTGTGTGGTGTGTTTACCTTGTTGTGTGCTTCTTCTCGATAGTTTCCGTGTCGTTGCGATCGTGAGGATTCGTTCGTCTTCGTGGCTTCATCTTCTTCATGGATTCGTTCTTCTTCCTAGCGGGATTTCAGGCAAGATGACCGTCACCTTGGATCTCATTACTATCATTGCTATGCTAGTTGCTTCGTTCTATCGCTTTGCTGCGCTACCTATTCACTTGTTCCTCAAGCCTCCCATTTTGCCATGAACCTCTAACCTTCGTCACCCTTCCTAGCAAACCATTGTTTGGCTATGTTACCGCTTTGCTCAGCCCCTCTTATAGCGTTGCTAGCTGCAGGTGAAGATGAAGATTGCTCCATGTTGGATTATGTTTATGTTGGGATATCACAATATCTCTTATATTATTAATGCATCTATATATTTGGCAAAGGGTGGAAGGCTCGGCCTTATACTTGGTGTTTTGTTCCACTCTCGCCGCCCTAGTTTCCGTCATACCGGTGTTATGTTCCTGGATTTTGCGTTCCTTACACGGTTGGGTGATTTATGGGACCCCCTTGACAGTTCGCCTTGAATAAAACTCTTCCAGCAAGGCCCAACCTTGGTTTTACCATTTGTTCAGCCTATTTCTTTTCCCTAGGGAGTCGCTCTCTCGAGGGTCATCTTATTTTACCCCCCCCCCCGGGGCCAGTGCTTCTCTAAGTGTTGGTCCGAACTAGAGCCCCTTGCAGCGCCACCTCGGGGAAACTTGAGGTCTGGTTTTAGTTGTACGCAGTGCTCATCCGGTGTTGCCCTGAGAACGAGATATGTGCAGCTCCCATCAGGATGTCGGCGCATCGGGCGGCTTTGCTGGTTTTGTTTTACCATTGTCGAAATGTCTTGTAACCGGGATTCCGAGACTGATCGGGTCTTCCCGGGAGAAGGAATATCCTTCGTTGACCGTGAGAGCTTATCATGGGCTAAGTTGGGACACCCCTGCAGGGTATTATCTTTCGAAAGCCGTGCCCGCGGTTATGTGGCAGATGGGAATTTGTTAATATCCGGTAGTAGATAACTTGACACTTGACCTTAATTAAAACGCATCAACCGCGTGTGTAGCCGTGATGGTCTCTTCTCGGCGGAGTCCGGGAGGTGAACACGGTTTATGGGTTATGCTTGACGTAAGTAGGAGTTCAGGATCACTTCTTGATCATTGCTAGTTTCACGACCGTTCCTTTGCTTCTCTTCTCGCTCTTGTTTGCGTAAGTTAGCCACCATACATGCTTAGTCGCTGCTGCAACCTCACCACTTTATCCATTCCCTTCCCTTTAAGCTTTGCTAGTCTTGATACCCATGGTAATGGGATTGCTGAGTCCTCGTGGCTCACAGATTACTACACCACCAGTTGCAAGTACAGGTTTTGCGATGATCATGACGTGAGAGCGATGTTACTTGTTTTGGAGTTCTTCTTCTGCTTCTTCTTCGATCAGGGGATAGGTTCCAGGCCGGCAGCCTGGGCTAGCAGGGTGGATGTCGTTGGAGTTTCTGTTTATGTTTCATCCGTAGTCGGATGTTGATCTTATGTATGATGTATTGATGTATTCTTGCGGCATTTGTATGCCTTGTATGTATCCCCAAATATTATGTAATGTTGATGTAATGATATCCACCTTGCAAAAGCGTTTCAATATGCGGTTCTATCCTTGGTGGGGCCTTCGAGTCTCTTTAGGATAGTATCGCATAATGGGCGTGACACTACATGCCTCCCGAACCCGTAGGGTCTACACACTTACGGTTCGATGATGCTAGGGTTCCAGGGAAAGTTTGTACGTGGTTACTGTCGGTGTCAAAACCGGCGGATCTCGGGTAGGGGGTCCCAAACTGTGCGTCTAGGATCGATGGTAGCAGGAGACGGGGGACACGATGTTTACCCAGGTTCGGGCCCTCCCTATGGAGGTAATACCCTACTTCCTACTTCATTGATCTTGATGAATATGAGTGTTACAAGAGTTGATCTAACACGAGATCGTAATGGCTAAACCCTAAAAGCCTAGCATGTATGACTATGGTAATGAATGTGTCCTTTCCGGACTACCCCCTCTGGTTTATATAGGCATCGGGGTGGTCTAGGGTTTACATAGGGTCGGTTACACAAGAAGGAATCTTCACAATCGGTCGCCAAGCTTGCCTTCCACGCCAAGGAGAGTCCAATCCGGACACGGGTAGAGTCTTTGGCCTTCATGTCTTCACAACCCATCAGTCCGGCCCATGGATAACAGGTCGGATGCCCGAGGACCCCTTAGTCCAGGACTCCCTCAGTAGCCCCTGAACCTGGCTTCAATGACGAGGAGTCCGGCGTGCAGATTGTCTTCGGCATTGCAAGGCGGGTTCCCCTTTTTCCGAACTCCAAGATAGTCTTCGGATGCGATGATAGTATCCGAACCTGTTACACACACCATGCACAACCGCAGAGAGAATATATGTTTACACGAGTTCTATCCACTGACAGCTTTTTACAACATGACATTACGTCTGCCCGGTCATAATTCCGAACCGTTTTTGTGTTCGATGCCCCACGTCCCGAGACGCGGTTGCCATTGGCACGTCTTGTCCAAGCAGAGATCATGTCCCTTTATTGCGGGATTCTCATCAATGCGGGCATGGGTAACCCAACTGTGTCGTCTATACAGCCCTTGGGAATAGGCGAATCTTAAGGCGAGTGAGGAGGCGTTTAATATTCGCTGCCTTTATAAGGGGATAAGGATTCCCTCTTCCTCTCTCACGCCCTCTCTCTGTCTCCGTCTTTCCAATCTCGAGCTCCAGCGCCCAAGTTCTTATCTCCTTTCCACTCAAGCAACCATGTCCGGATCCGGAGGTCAGGGCAAGTGGATGGTCTCCTCCGTCAAGGAGGAGGAAATTACTGAGCTTCGGGCAGCCGGATATTTGGCGAAGGAGATCGCCCACCGTCTGCCGGCCGAGGGATAGGTCGTCCCCATGCTGAAGCCCACCGAGAGGGTAGTGTTCATCGCCCATTTCTTCCACGGGCTAGGGTTTCCACTCCACCCTTTCGTCCGCGGGCTGATGTATTATTACGGGATAGATTTCCATGATCTGTCCCCAAATTCCTTCCTCAACATCTCGGCGTTTATCGTCATGTGTGAGGCCTTCCTCCACATCCAACCCCATTTCGGGTTGTGGCTCAAAGTCTTCAACGTGAAGCCGAAGGTGGTGGATGGCCAGCACGCGGAGTGCGGAGGAGCCATGGTGAGGAAGCTACCTAATATCTCCTGGCCGAAAGTACTTTCATGGAGACAGTAAAGGAGTGGCAGAGACAATGGTTCTACATCACAGAATCCCGCGGCACTACCTGGGCCGCGGCTGCCGAATTCTGCTCCGGTGCTCCCATGCGACTCACCTCCTGGGTCGATAAGAGTCCGGACTGGTGTTCGCCCGATGAGCTGACAGCGTTGCAGACGCGCGTCCAGAGCATGATAGCCAAGGACGTCAAGCTCGTCGATGTAATCCAGGTGATGCTAGTTCGCCGGATTCTCCCATGCCAGCGCAGAAGTCGCCCTCTGTGGGATTTTAATCCGAAGAAGCATCAAACCCTGGTGAGGCTCTTCGAGACCACCCACGAAGATGCCTGGAAGTTGCTCTTTAAGGGCAACGAAAAACCGCCGGCCACGGATTCAAACCGTGGTCACGATAGTAAACACCCCGCCAGCGAGGTATGTCATTTTTTATGTATCCTCAACTTAATTGTTTCGAGGATGATATCTGAGCTTTCATTACTGCTTTTTCAAGACTGGATGGAGAGGGCGAAGCGGATCCAGTGTCCGGCTCCGCTGCCTGAAGAACCGATCATCCCGCGTCTAGCGAAGATGCTGGTGCCGGCGCCATATAAGGCGCCGGAGAAGAAGGCCAAGAAGAAGGCCAAGGGGGTCAAAAGTGGCCCCCGTCGCAAGGGTACTTCGGACGTGACGTCCGAAGACGACGAAGCTCATTCCTCTGTCCCTGAGGACAATGACGAGGAAGGGGAGGAGGAAGAGCAAAACAACCCTCCCCCTGAGGAGAGGAGGAAGAAGAGGGCGGCTTCGGCGCATCTGGAGGCGAAAATGCCCAAGAAGGGGAAGGGCGTCCCAGCGGTTAATACCGCATGGGACGTTGACGGCAGTCCAGAACGACGCCCCCGCACTAAGCCCCAGGCCGCATCGTAAGTGACATGGCTCGCTCATGCGCACATTCGGCCCTTTTTCTTCATTATCTTGACATAGTTAACCGTACTATTGCAGTCCGGCCCGCGATCTCATCCAGCGATCCTCATCTGGAGGTTCATTGGCTCCGTCGGAGATGGCGAGCATGTCGCCACCGCCTGCTTATTCCCCCGAGGCCAGGGACGACACCGAAGTGTTGTCCCGGAGGACCGCTCTGAACCAGGGAGGAGCTCAGGACGTTGTCTGGGAGGCGCCACAAGGCAAGACCTCCACTTCCGGACACATGGGAGAGTCGATCCCTATGGAGACTGGCGAAGAGGGTCGCATCCAGTTCGGCCCTCAGCCGAATACTATTCCCGAGACTCATCTGGCTCCGGAGTTGGGCGAGCAGCCCTCCTTGAAGGAGGGGGTGCGCCGCTTCCACCGGTGGCCCCTGTCCATCCATGGGCGTTGGATAACCTGATGGAGGCGCTACGAGGCACCTCCGTCGTGGACGAGCACCGTGTCCTTATGAGTGCAGTGATCGAGAAGGTTCGGTCCGCCAAGAGTGGACTGAATGAAGCCTGCAGCAGCCTGTTGACAGGTTTCGAGGTACGTGACATAGAAAGAGAAAAACCCCAAGTAGACAGTAGCCCCTGAGACACTGTCTAGTGTTCGGCGAGAAGAACCGGACAGAGGATCAATCCTTTGTTATAGGGGACTAACTTAATATGCATCAATGGGCAGGCGTCACTGTTGGCCGCAACCTCGCATGCTGCCGAAGTCTCTGAACTGAAGCAGAGGCTGGAGCGGGCCGAGAACGAGCTCCGCGAGGTTAAAGTTCAGCTTCAGGAGAAGCAAGGTGAGTAACGACTTGCTATGTGTTCGTAAGGAATAAGTGATGTATGTTGACCGCAGTGTCATAATGTGTGCAGGAGCCGCGACCGAGGTCGAGGCCCTGAGGAAGGCCCTAGGCGAGGCCGAGGAGAAGGCTGTCCAGCAGCAAGCCGCCCATAAGAAGCTCAAGGCCCGGGTCAAAGAAGTCCAGCAGGAGCTCCAGGATGCGGTTAAGAAATGTGAGACCTTGGAGCATAATGCGTCGGTCCAAGGGACCGATCTTGCCAAGGCTCGTCAGAGCGTGGAGACCGCACGGAATGAGGCCCAGGCCGCCCTCCAGGAGATCCAGGAGGCCAAGAAGATCACGGCGGGTAAGGCATTTAAGATGCAAAGCAAGTATGCGGAGAAGCAGTACCTTTTACTAACCCGGGTTCGGAGTTCCCCAGGGGCTTTTGTGGATTTACCACGCAGTGTAGCGGACGCCGTGGAGTTCTACTGAGCCAAAGGAGGGGGTTCTACGAAGAAGCTATTCTGGTCGCAATATGCGGCGCTGGAGCTTCCCGTGTCCTTCACCGATCAGCTGAAACAGCTGGTGGAGCTGCATAGGGTGGCCGAACTAGCCATGAAGGATTTGATGATCCGGCTATGGCCAGCCGAAACTATGCCTAGCAGCTACTTCGGACTCGTGAGGCGGATGGTGAACGCCTATCCTCGGCTGGACGTCGTCAAGCGCTCGGCCTGTATTGAAGGTGCCCGCATGGCCTTCGCCCGTTGCAAGATGTGGTGGGCGAAGATGAACGTCGTTGAAGTGGCCAGAGGGCCGCCGGAGGGCAAGGAGCACTGCACACCCGAGCGATATTTCGCGGATGTCATAGAAGGGTCTCGACTTGACGCAGCGCAGTGCGGGCAGGACATTATTTTCGAATGAAAACATTCGTGTTGTCTTTGCCTTGTATTATGAAAACAAAGCCTGTTTTGTAATGTAATTTCATTATGCTTTAATTGTTTCCTCCTGTGCGGCCGTGTTGTATGTAATCTGAGGGTTGGCCAGTCATCGGCTTCTGCCCTCACGTAGGTAGTACGGAGGTGTTCGGGATGGAATCTAAACAATCTTGATCCAATTATATGGTCCTTGAAGGAGTTGTTTAGCGCAACGAACAAGGCAATCAGACTGTACGGCTTAAACGCCCTCACTTAGCCATAGGAGTTTTATAATAAAGCGTGGGCGCAGCCCCTAGTTCAAGCCAGAGTGCTGTCAGCATCTGATCGGGAAGTGCCCATCCTTCGCATAATGCGGGAAAAATCTCATGACAGTCAGTTTTTGGCTTTCTCTACTGAGGTGCTCATCTGGTCAAGGCCAGGACACAATCGCAGTAATTCTCCCTTTACTACCCTAGCCGATTTAGTAGAACGTAGGGTAGCAAGCACAGGAGCCGAGCAACCCAACTATTGACCAAAGACAGGATTCGGAGCCAATGCATATAGTGCTAAATTCGGGGTGCCAAACTTATCTTTAAGGATTGTTCGGACTTTGTGCCGTGTTATGGGGCGACGAGGAGCCCCTGGCAAATATGAAACGTACCAGAGTGTACGGTTGCTAGGAAATAAGTAATTGAAAGGAAAACAGAAGGAGAACAGAGATGATATCTGGGGCCCTTGAACTTGGGCCATGAACCGTTTCCATTATAGTTGGATTAATGCGTCAAAGCGCATTGGTACAAAATAATGCCATAAGCAACCGGCTATTTGGCATGCCTCAACTAAAGGCGAGCTGCGTGTGGGTCCTGAAAACAAATAGAGTGATTGTTGGATTGGCCTCTACGGCCGCCCCTGTACGCCTGTGCTCCATGTCGATCCGGTGTATTTGTCCTTTGACAGGATCATAAATCAGGCCGTCAAAGGAGGCCTGCATAAGAGAAACCTGAAAAAAGGGAAAAAGGAAATAGTAAAGTTATATGTGTATCCGGGATCGGTCTAGCCGAACTATAGATCCCGGGTTGGCTTGTGCCTCCGTCGATGTCCATGGTATTTTGAGTGTGTAATTATGTACGCGTGGTACGAATGCCACTACTTCAGCGGGACTGGGACGGAGGCCAAATTGCTAATCAAGCTCTTGACGAGCCGTGTTGTCCTGTTGCAGTGTAGTTCGGAACCTCTTAATGATGTCCAGGGGCTCAGCAGCCGTACTATGGTGCTGCTTGAGAAGGCCGCTCTGTACCTCTGCTGCTAGGGCGGCGGTGTGCTCCTCTGTTCGGAGGGAGCGTTCCGTATTGCCATTGACTGTTATGACGCCGCGTGGACTAGGCATCTTGAGCTTGAGATAAGCATAGTGTGGCACTACGTTGAATCTAGCAAACGCGGTTCGTCCGAGCAGTGCGTGATAGCCGCTGCGGAAGGGGACGATGTCAAAGATTAACTCTTCGCTTCGGAAGTTGTCCAGAGAGCCGAAGACCACCTCCAGCGTGATTGAGCCCGTACAGCGGGCCTCTACACCTGGTATGACTCCTTTAAAGGTAGTCTTTGTTGGTTTGATTCGTGAGGGGTTAATGCCCATCTTCCGCACTGTGTCTTGATAAAGCAGGTTGAGGTTGCTCCCACCGTCCATCAGGACTCGTGTTAGGTGAAACCCGTCGATAATTGGGTCGAGGACTAGTGCGGCTGAACCGCCATGGCGGATACTAGTTGGGTGATCTCGACGATCGAAGGTGATCGGGAATGACAACCACGGATTGAATTTTGGGGCGACTGGCTCTACCGCGTAGACGTCCCGAAGTGCTCGCTTGCGCTCCCTTTTGGGGGTGTGTGTAGCGTATATCATGTTCACCGTTTTGACTTGAGGGGGAAATTTCTTCTGTCCCCCAGTGTTCGGCTGCCGGGCTCTTCGTCCTCGTCCTCACTTTGTGATCCCTTTTCTTTGTTTTTGGCATTTAACTTACCAGCCTGTTTGAAAACCCAACAGTCTCTGTTGGTGTAACTTGCTTGTTTGTCTGGTGTGCCATGTATCTGGCATGGACGGTCGAGTATGCGGTCCAGGCTGGAAGGTCCTTCATTGCTTCTTTTATAGGGCTTCTTCCGTTGGCCGGACTTGGAGCCACTGAATTCGGCGTTAACTGTGGTGTCGCCATTGCTTTGGCGTTTGTGTCTATTGCGCCGGAGCTTGCCGGTGCTGTTCTTGGCCTCGGTGGGGCCTACCTCGCCGGCTGTATTTTTGCTACGAGCCAGCCAGCTGTCCTCACCCGCGCAAAAGCGGGTCATGAGTGCCGTAAGGGCTGCCATGGACTTCGGCTTTTCTTGGCCAAGGTGGCGTGCTAGCCATTCGTCATGGATGTTGTGCTTAAAGGCCGCTAGGGCTTCGACATCCGGACAGTCAACGATCTGGTTCTTTTTGGTTAGGAACCTAGTCCAGAATTTTCTGGCTGATTCTCTAGGTTGTTGAACTATGTGGCTTAAGTCATCGGCATCGGGTGGCCGGACATATGTACCTTGGAAGTTGTCAAGGAAAGCTTCTTCCAAGTCCTCCCAGCTGCCGATGGAGTTTTCAGGCAGGCTATTTAGCCAGTGTCGAGCTGGCCCCTTGAGCTTTAGTGGGAGGTATTTGATGGCGTGGAGGTCGTCTCCACGGGCCATGTGGATGTGGAGAATAAAGTCCTCAATCCATACCGCGGGATCGGTTGTTCTGTCATATGAATCAATGTTGAGGGGCTTGAACCCCTCGAGGAATTCATGATCCAGTCCCTCATCTGTGAAGCAGAGATGGTGTGCGGCGCCTCTATATCGGGCCGCGTCACGGCGCACTTCTGATGAAGTCCGTCTGCGGTCATCGGCTCGGGCGTGACTAGGTTTGTCGCGTCCGAATAGGTAGCCGTCGTCTCAAGTAGGGAAGCGTTCTCGCGATCCGTAGATCGATCTGGTGTGTCCTTCTCTGTTGTCCAATTCCTGCCGAAGGTCGTATTTATGGTCCCGAGCTGGTCTGTCCTTGTGTTTACGAGGCGGTGGGGCGGGCTGTTGTTCGGCCTGAGTTGTCGTTTTATCCCGACCGCGGGGCGGTAGGTCCGCCGCCCTGTCCCGACCTCGTGGTGGTCGTTCTGCATTACGCGGGGGATCTGGTGCCTCCTTGTCGAACTGAGGTAGTAGTCTGCGCTTTAGGTAACTCTTGGTTGGGCGCTTGAGGCCGTATTCTTCGGCTGCCAGGACATCAGTCCACCTGTCAATGACCAGGTCTTGATTAGCTTGGAGCTGCTACTGCTTCTTCTTCAGGCTTCTTGCAGTGGCTATTAGCTGGCGCTTGAAGCGCTCCTGCTCGAGGGGTGTCTCAGGCACGATGAAGTCCTCATTGCCGAGGCTCTCATCATCCTCGGAGACTAGACAATAACTATCATCATCCTGGTCATTGGGCATGGCCTGTTTATCAGGGTCATCTTGCCCGTTGTCTTCTTCCCCATGTTCGGATGTAGCTCCAACGGGGTCTTCACTGTTTTCGGCGTCGCCCGGAGTACTATTTTCTCCGGTGCCAGTGTTGCCATCTTTTGAGCGACGTGGCTTCACTACAAAAAAATACACTTCCGTGATGATACGTGTTTGTCACAGTAGGTCGCATTTTCTGTCATGCATGTACATCCATGACGATTTTATGACAGAATCAAGATAGTCATACTTGTGCTGTCGTAGAAGTGTTCCATGACATTACCAAAATTATCATCACGGAAGTGTCCACTTCCATGACGATAAATCCCGCGTCACAGAAGTGCTTTCGTCAAGGGTGACCGACACGTGGCATCCACCATAACGGAACGCCGTTAAGCTATCGGGTCGGGTTTTGGATCCGATAACCCGTTAACAGCCCCGACCAATGGGGATTTTCCACGTGTAAAATCATCATTGGCTGGAGGAAACACGTGTCGGCTCATCGTTGGGACAGATGTATCCACTCATTGGACAGAAGGCGCCTATGATACGTCGACACGTGGCACGGCCCAACAGAGGCCCAATCCTGTGAAAAGGCTGGCCCGTTTGACTTGGTCAAAAGGTGGCGGGCCGGCCCATGTAAAGCCTGTTAACGGCCTGTTCGCATATAGCCCATTTACAGCCTGCTAACCCAAGGCCCGTTACGCCCTATCCGAATTAGGCCCAGTAGCGTCATCTGGGCCACCCAATATGATTCCAGCCCATTTTCACTTCTGGCCCATGTATGGCCCATGACGTCTTTCGGCCCATATGAGGCCCTATGTAACTCTTGGCCTATTAACGGCTCGTGGTGAAACTGGCCCGTAATGAACAGTGTATCACTTTACACCCATTAACGGCCCGTGGTGAAACTGGCCCGTAATGAACAGTGTATCACTTTATACCCATTAACGGCACGTTATTCCGTTGGGCCGTTTCCAGCCCATGTTATCTTTCGGCCTTCTCAGAGCCCATTTATTCTTGGGCTCATTTCCAGCATTCATTTACTTACGGGCCGTTACTGTCATTTTCTGCTTGTGGGCCAAATTCAGCCCGTGGTTACAGTCGACCCGTTTGTGGTCCGTTAATACATTGGGCCATTTTCATAGCGTCATCAAATACGGCCTATTAACGATGGCCCGTTATGGTCGGCCCATGAACGGACGGTTCCAACTCTAGCCCGTTTACGGCCATAATGCGGCCTGTTATTGGCCCATGTTTGGCCAATCGATCATACTGCCTGTATAAGGCCCATTGATGATACGGCCCGTAGAAGGCCCATTGTTTCTACGGCCCGTAGAAGGCCCACTGTTTCTACGGCCCATAGAAGGCCCACTGTTTCTACGGCCCGTAGGAGGCCCAGTGTCACTACAGTAAATATTAGCCCATGGTTATTGTGGCCTAGTTTTAAAAAATAGGTTATTGCAGCCACTAGCAAACCGCGGAAAAAGAACTGCAATGACTACAAGCAAACAAATAAACAAGACAACAAGGAAATAAATAAGCAAGCAACTTACGCTAGGCAATCACGGCTATCACACATATTACATCCACTGGGCATCAGAGTTCGCCACCAGCGCAAATAAACGCGCCGACAAAAGAATATACAAAACTGAGAGCACTTCAGAAGGCACTAGGCCTGGCCACGTCGGTCCCCCCAAACAGCTGAAGAAGCTGAGTAGACCTCAGTTGTGTCAACGATAGATGCATCAACACTAGATTTAAGGCATGATGGTGCGCACGGCAGTCCTCTGACATCTTCATTGCATCTTTGACTTCAAGTCGGAGCTGAGCTGAAGCAAGCCTTTCCGCTTTACGTTGAGACTGAAGAAGTCGAACTGATTGAGGCAGCGACTGCACAGAGGTTGTCTCACACCTGCTGGTGAGTAGCTTCAACTCACTGTCTTCATCAAGACAGGACCTTGGGGTCATCTCGCTGTCCTCAAGATGGTTTGGCTCACTATCTTCCCTAAAGTTCTGCCTGGCGTAAGAGATACGAGTCTGAAAGAGAAACAAGGAGACACGTAACAGGTTTCACAATTATATAAGCAAACAAATGGATCTGTTCTGCATAAGGAACATGTTTTTACAACTACAATTTGAAACTGGTAGTTGTTGCAAACATCCAATCAGATGTAAACAACAAAGCAAACAGTAGTGGAGGAAATGATGCCTATCCAAATCTATACTAGAACAAAGTTTGAAGGCTTGAGAAGGATGAACTTACATTACATGTTAACACGGGCTGGACAAAGCCCTTCTCCATGTTGATGGAAGGATAATTCAATAAATTCCCCAAAGAAAATTCTTTATAAGCGTTGCCATTATTCTACATTTTGCAAAGAGTAAATATAGATCAAATAATATTGGAAGAAACATAGGATAATGAAGCTCAGGTGCAGACTGATGATACATAATCAAATAGCAATTAATTAAGTACAGCGTTACAAGGCAAAAGGGAGAGAGGTACTGACAAGAGCAATGCAGAGCCCATTATTGTTTTGAGATCGTATGACCCTATGAGCAAGGAGATTCATCTGAAATTAGTTTTCATACAAGAGAGAAGGTAAGGCACAAGCAGAAATTTAGGAGTTCAAATTTTGAATTGATATCATAGACAGTACCTGACGCTGGGCTCCCAGCAGTTCTAATAGGGGTTTGGCCACTGGAGTAGGGGTAAAGTGTGGTACAGTTGGGCCTGTGTTTTCTGTGGCTGCTGATCTATCTGATTTAACAGGTATCACTACCTTTTCCAAATACCTAGTTTGTACTCCTTGAGGATCTGCACTCACCCTCTTCCTTTTGGACATCTATTACGAAAGAACAACATTTGACTGGAAAAACATAGTGTGACAAGACATGGAATAGATACAGAAAATGGATAGGTATGCATATACTCATATATGATGCTTAAACTAAGCAGATGGTGTAACAAAGTAGAAGTAATGCAAGAGGTCAGATGCAAAATATGTGCGACCAATACAACTTTGCAAAGTTAGAGCAAGCACCTTGATGGGTGAATAAGATAAGCCATCCTCCACCATGCCAAGTTTGTTAGCCAGTGGATCGTTCCGCAATATTCCTCTCGTGCGCCCATTCTCATATTCATTTTGATAATGTTCAATATCTGACATGCATGAAAACATAAAAACAAGTGAGATTTTCTTTGTAATGCATAAGTGATTCTAATCCAATACCGCCTCCCTGTAAACCCCTTTGTGCTATCTCTGCAATTCTTTTAAAAGATGCCATGCATGCTATAATTTGTTGTGTGCATTAATATAATGTGGCCTACTACTCAAAATATGAGAGCTCCAGAAGTTATGACACTTCCCAGATGATAGCTTCAACATATAGTAAAGAAGAACAAGTAGACCTGACCTGACAGATTCAAAATATACTAAGGGAGAACAACTCGACCTGACCAGTCGACCGCAAGAGAAGAGTATCATCTTAAAGAAGAGCAGAAGAGCAAGCAGATTGAAGATATTACAAGTCTTTCAATACAATGTCGGTTGGCCACCCATGATGAACCAGAGCGCACAGAGAAATACTATTCTTTCCGGTCTCTCCATATGTGGCTCACATGCATTTCAAAACTAAAGTAGGAACATTTAGCTAACCAATTAAACATTTCTCAGTTTTACTAATATCAGCAATAGTCAGATATGAATTTGTACAACTAAGCTTGTTTAGCTCGATGGGTGGAGCAGTGCTATTACGACACGAACCACGTAGGCTGATTGTGGTCATCATAAAATGGGGAAAACATAAGCATGATGAGTACAGTGTTGACCGTGGCAGTGGGATGGCAGATCTGAAGCTGCAAACAGCGCAAAGGGTAGTTAGCAACCGATGTTTGCTTTGAAATAACAACTAAGATTTGGTATGGACAAGAAAGTGCGGTCAACAAGTGACAAAGAAATGCAATTATGCTGTCTCTCTATATGTCGCGACATGCATTTGGAAACTCAAGTGGGACCTTTAGCTAACCAATTAAATGTGTCGGTTAACTAATATCAGTATCATATCACAATCATATTTGAACAACTAAGCTTTCGAATTCTGAGTGTTGTGTTGTTTAGCTTGAAGGGTGGAGTAATGCTAGTACGACAGAAAGCACCTACGCAGATCATAGTAGAGTAGATAAAAGGGGAAAACCCTAAGCATCAAGAGAAAAATCAGGAAAGTGGAACTAGCTGGACCAGTGGGTGGCGCACATGCTTTTCGAAACGAATATAGGAACATTAGGTGACCAATTAAACGTTCTCTGTTTTAGTGATATGAGCATCATATTAGATTCGTATTTCAACATGTAAGCTTTGGGTTGAGGTCTTGAGGAGCAGTGCTAGCACGACACGAAGCACCTACAATGATGGTAGTGAATATAAAGGGGGAAAACCATAAGCTTTACGAGTATAGTGCCCGCGCCATGGCGGATCTGAAGGTGCAAACCGAACAAAGCTACTTCGCAACCAATGTTTGCTTTCAACTAGCCACTACGATTTGGTACGGACAAGAAAAGTACAGTAAACAAATTACGATCTATTTTCCAGGTGAGATCAATAACTTAAGCACATATGGAAGAGTACCACCTCTCTTGCGATGCCGTGTAGGCCTATGCTGATACGTTGAGGGTGTTGCGGGTGCGATGGCTGTTGGCGGCGGGGAAGAAGACTTTAGACGGCAGACGGCTGGGTCGGGGGATATATCCTGTTGTCGTGGACGAGGCGGTCGTAGGAGCGGCAACGGCAAGGTGGACGACAGCGCCGATGAAGTGAGAGGAGGCGATGAAAGGATCCTGGTCCAGCGCCGTGGATGAGAGACGTCCATCTCATGCAGTGGACGACGGGGTAGGGGTAGCGGCTCCGGCAAGGTGGAGGATGGGGTGGCGGACGGAGGAGGCTGGCCGCAGTGCGGAGGTTGTCGTGCCGCCGACGGTGTATGAATGGGGAAATGGAGGGGAGGGGGGATCTCAAACTTTGGGACGCGCTTCTCTGAAATGGGGGAAAGTTACGAACTTATCCCCCGTTTTAAATTTCGGACATCGCATCGGTTGGGGATAGGATGGTAATCTCGCATCTCCCAAATATTTGCCGGTAACTATTTCGGGCGAGGAGAGGGTGTTTTGCCGCCCACGGTTGGCGCACACGGTGTATGAACGGGGCTGACAGGTAGGGCGGTTGTGTCACGTCTGATGGAAGTTACACATCTGCCCCTATTTAAAATATTAGCCTACATTGATTTCGGACGAGGAGAGTTTGTTTTGCCGCCCACCGTGTATGAATGGGGAAATGGAGGAAGAGACACATGTCTTTCGGACGAGCTTGAATCAAATGTGTTTTGCCGCCCACGTTTGGCGACCACCGTGTCTGAATGGGCTCAGAGGCCGACGTGTCACGTCTGATTGAAGTTACTAGTCTACCCCTATCGACAGCAGTGTAAATCCGGTCGATAAGGATGTCAAGTGTCAGGGGTAGACAGTAATTTCCATCTCGCAAACACTTGCTTCGGGCAGCCCACAAATTATAGTGGGTGTTTAGCCGCTTCGTTCAAAACTTGGGAGAATTAGCATTCACGTTTGCCCTGGGACCTGGCAAACTAAATTCAAATCCAATTTGTATTCGATTACGAATATCCACAGATAATTATACGTTTTGTTATTTATTTCTTCAAAACCACAACAAAGATTTATTCCACCTTTATATATGATTATGATTTAGAAATGCCGTGATCTTCAAATTCAGTAGGTTGGATACACTCTGAGTCAAACAGTTATTTCATCCAATACAATATGCTCACACGAAAAACAGTTCACCTTATGTCAATCATACAAGTACTGAGGATTACCTCGCCTAAAAAATTCGGATCATTACAACACATGGACAACATAAGGGGTCTTGCAACATAATCCATTTAGAGACATGACACAACATGCAAGTACAATAATCTAATGACAATTTCAACTGGTATCTAAAGAAGAACTGGGATTACCTTGGGCTTCAGATAGAAGAAACAGCAGGACCTCCTCCGTCTTCAAATGCAACATTCTTACTTCCTCCAATTCTTGGGTTGCTTGCATAATGCGTGCCGCTAATTCCGTAATTTCCAGCCTCAAGATAAAGATTACCTCATTCATGGCAGCCACACCATCTCTTTCTGCCTCTAGTAGAGCCTCAAGCACTATAATATCTGTGCTCAGACTGCTCTCCGGCGGTGTTGCCTCTGAACTGCTACCATCTGGTAACATGGATGGCGCACTGCTTCCACAAATAGATTCTGGGGTTGTACATTGTGTCCTAGTGTGAACGGCATCCTGAAAGGTTTCCGCTGGACATCAGTAAGAGATAGTTATCGTATGATCCAGGCAGTAAGCTTACATGGTAAACGACGGACGAATTATTGCCGAGCATGGCAAACTATATTTAAATGGTTCGAAGCAGCATCAGCCGAAAAGAAATTAAAATGGTAAGATGAAACTAGGGATGTAAGTGGCAAATAAACGACATCCGCCGGTCCCATCTAGTTAGTTTTTGCTACCTCCCTAGTTCATTTTCCTCAAAAAACAAAAACTCTTTTGAACTATCATACCACTAGTGGACTTTAATCGGGATTAAACGGGACCCAGTTGACATCCCTAGTTGAAAGGGAGTGTACAACCGCTATATTTAAGTTGCCAAGGCATCTAAGCAGTTGAAATAATCTGAGAAAGCACTTAACAGTGTGGCCTCATATAAACTACGAAGACAGTCTTGTGATGAAGTTGAGAGGAAAAGTTAAGGACTCAAATGAAATAGGCATGCATTTCTTTACGATAGTACAGCAGGCACTGCTGACATATTGGCCAACTCAGGTATAGCGTAACAACAAATAAGCATTCGAATCAAGCAATACAGCAAAGCAGACAACTGAACTATTTGTAATTCGGTAGGATTACACGTTGAGGGCACAAGCCAAGAAAGCAGCCCACTCACGTTACATTTCACATGTACTAAAACACACTGGCTTACCATATGTTGCTGTGAAGCCTAGCTGCTGTTGCAATGTTCTTTGAAGATATCGTCAGCATCCCGTGGTTGCAAATCTAGTTGTTGTAGTTTATTCTGCACCATCTATTTAGGTAAAATTAATTTTAATCGCATGCACTGGTCTGAATTGATCATCAATGGTTCATCTAAACTAATGGAAGAAGGGTGTGTGCATACACGACAATATATCTGCTTCCCTCTATTTTTATGCTTGTTCGAGGTGCCAGCCCCAAAAGAACAAATATTTTGCTTGATGGGGTTGGCAGCTCCATAATTAATAGAAGCATCAAATTAGTCATGCAACTTGGGAAGATCAAGAACACAGAAACAAGTAATGAACAGAGGCTCGGAGCAGTGATGTAATAGCTAGCATCAGAAAATGTAGGGTAAAACAAACAAAAAGCAGCGGAACCACATGCTAGTTTGCTGATGTGTAATTAAGCATAGAGAACATTAAGTAGTCTGATGGAACCAACAGGTGGCATCAGAACAAAACTAAAGCCTATTAACTATATGTGCACTGGTATGTAATTTAGCACATGTAACATGTTCACTGCCAGAAGTATGGCCCTACAGGTGCAAGCAGAATAACGCGTCTCATGAAAAACTGAATGATGCCCTGAAGAAATTCAAAGGTGCGGTGCTTATGCTAGGAAAGTGAACGTAGGTGCCGGCCGTTGGATAATAGTACCTGTTTCTCGGCGGCGTATGGGTATCGTTGTCATACTTGATAGCTAAGGATCGTCGATGGTGCTCGTGTTGCGGTTGAGTTTGGGCCGGCTGTCGCCGTCGCTGAAGCGGCTCCGGTGCTATGGTTGCGGCGCCTGTCGACATACAAGAAAGCTCATCTGTGGTAAGTGAACATTTGCACGATAAAGAGAAAAACCGAAGGAGTACAAATCAAAATAACCTGATGAGGCTGCGGCGCCGGTAAAGCAGGGCCGGTGGAGTTGAATATGGCGTCCGTGGAGCGGGTCCGGTGCAGTGGACGAAGGCTTCGGCGGGCGCGTTGTACAGTGCTTTCGGTGAGGCGGATCTGTTGCGGCGGACGAGGGCTTGTATGAAGGGCCAGCGAACGGGCGACGAGGGAGTCAGTGAAGGGCCTACGCTGTGGTGGACGAGGGCGCCGGTTAAGCAGATCCGGTGCGGTGGACCATGATGGCGGTCAAGGAGATCTGGAGCGGTGGACAAGCCAGTCGCTGAAGCGGCTCCGGTGAAGTGGTTTGTTGGCAGTTGGGGGTTCCAAGGTGCGGAAGGTAGATCCGACGGGGTGTGAGGTCCACCGCTGCGGCGGAGGACTAGATTCGGCGGCTTGCCGTGGTTGGGGGGTCGGGGAGGGGAAGGGGAGGGGCTCTGGGGAAGAATGTTGGGGGCAAAGAGGGGAAAACAATGGAGTTACCAAAGCAGCCCTTTTCCGTTCATGTGGCAGGGGTAAAACAGGAATATCGCAGGGCTAAACTTTCGGGCACGTGATATTTCGATGTGAGCGGGAATTTTGAAAGCTTTTGGCGCCTAAAATTATAAGTATTCTGCTCTCGTACGACCGACTATGATATCATGGCCGACAATTTGTTTGTTTTGCACGCAAAAAAATGTGCAAGTTTTGAAAATCAATGTCTCCAACTCGAAACTTAGATTGTCCATTCAATTCAAATATGGATCATTGAGCTACTACAAGCAAATACCATCATACGGTCCAATTCAAATGAAATTCCAAATGTGTTTATCCTAAATATGATGACAAAAGCAAAAAATGTGTATGTTTATGAATAAAGTGGATGATTATAAAGTTTGAACATGCCCGTACGTGTATATCTCTAGGTTTGATATATGAATTTGAAATCACGAAATCCCGGCTTAAAAAATGTACCTCCGTTTAAATGAATTACAAAAGCTAATGATGGAGTCGAATTCCAAAATTCCAATCTTAGGTTTGTAATTCTGGTACATCAAGGTATATCACGCATGTTCAAAAGTATCGTTATCTCATAGTACAAACTGTGAAACAAATTGATCAACCATGAGTGCACAATATCTCAATTACGCTAAAGTCCCTCAAATATAGACACCTCACTCTTTATCTGAAGTCAACCCCCCCCCCCCACCACCACCACACACACACACACACATAGAGAAGTCGTTCTCTCCCCCAAACACCAACACACGAGCACATTAACACCCCTCTCTCTTGTAAAGTCCGGACCCCAACATAGGTCTCTATCACTTTGTCTCTCGGGCATGCACACATCTCTTCCCTCACTCTCTAGGTCTCCCGCTATCTCTCTTACCCAAGCACACGCACTATGTAGAGTGTATATTTCCCATACACACAAAACGTCGCCCCCAAACGTCTATCTCCCTAGTTATGTGGTTCTCGCGCACTCACCTCACACACCACCCCCACTGCAAACAAGCACACTTTGTCTCCTTGTGCACCACTCTCCTCTTTCTATCTCTCCCACATGCGGACCCACCCCAGCTCCTTCCCTGTATACATATATGTCGTGACTCTTTGCATAGCTCCCTAATGTATAATCGTTCTCGATTTCGCACATTGTTCTCTACACCATCTATTCTAGATCTCTCATGAAGTCCCTATCACACAAACGATGACTCGCTTCCCTTGTGTCTCCGTTCATAGGCCAATTTCAGACAACATCAACATTGTCTCCCTATCTATACGCCATTTATGGACACAAACGACCCCTCTCGCCCCCTCTCTTCCTCTCTCTCTCTCTCTCTCTCTCTCTCCGTCGCTAGCTCTCTCTTTCTCTCGCTCTCACACCCCTCTCCCACACACACACTCGATGTCTCTTCCAAATAGTCTGCTCCCCCCGCCCGCACCTGTGCTATCTCGCTACTACACATGTCACACCATTCCCCCTTCCCTTATACTAGGTTTACATCATCAGTGGTCTCTCTACTCCACATACACTCTCTCCCTCTCACACACAAACACGTGCACAAACACACACAGACACGCACAAACACCCATTTATCTGGATCCTCATCTCTCCTCATGTCCGCATGTGTATCTCACACAATCACTCTCTAATTATGTATATGTGTCTCCACGTTACACAACACAAAACCTCATGTACATGTCTCTCTCTATCCTCCACACACATAGACACAAAGAATCTGTTATCATTGCCTCAGTCTCTAACATATCACACACGCACACTGTCTCTCTCTCTCCTGCAAACACGCTCAACAAGGGTTTCCCCGTGAATAACTTATCGTCTATTCATCAACAGTCGTGGCAGTACGGCGAACACGAGACGTGAAAAAGAATAAATCTACACGTGCTTAGACCACCTAGTATGACTACTAGGACTAGAGCAAGCCAAAAAGCGTGCCGCCGTCACCCCCTCCTTGTCGACGACGGGAAAATCTTTGTTTTACACAGTCGAGAAGTCATTGTGCTAAGGCCCCACATGCCGAGGCGTTGAATAGAATGTAGATGCTAGTTTACGGAAGCAAGTATCGATAATACGTTTGTATCTCCATACTTATATTTCTTCTCTTATAAAAAACCGAATTGGTGATGATGGTACGTGTGCCATCTTGCAATATAGACCGTCCGATCTATATCTGACGGATGAAAATTAAACTAAAAGATACCCGCACCCCTCTCCACATTTGCAGACAAGGCCTTCCCTCGTTCATCCTCATCTCCAACAAACCTCATTGTTGAGCAATTAAGAAAGGAAGCCTCTGGAACAAACTGGCCTGGTGGCCGCTGCCGGCGTCATCAATCCCCATGCCTCCGCTCAGTCTGACCACCAACCACCACCACACCCCACTCCTCTTCACCTTATCTCATATTTCTCAAGATATCATTAGTTTTTACACATGGGATTACTCCCGCAAGGGTCAATCACAACAAGTGTTTTATAAAAAATGCATCTTGATGTTCCGTGCAATGCACGGATCTTGCTAGTACTCCTACACAAGACTAAGTTGGTGATTCTGGTGTGTCTGCCATCCGTCGTTTCTGACCATTAGATCTACATCTAACGATTGTGAGGTAAGTTGTTGCCTTTTCTCACCAACATCCCACTTGTCTACCAATTTGTAGAAAAACCCATAATTAGTATCTTAAAACCAACCACATCCCTCCCTGACCTCACCAAAACAGCCCAAGGAATATATTATAATTGAAACATAATATATCTCTAGTGACATATGTATATCAAAATTAGAGTGTTTTGTACCAAGTTTGTGAATAAGTATTATTCCAATTATGATTCGTTGCAACGGACATGAACATTGCTAGTATTTCCAACCATGCATTTTTGTCCTACTATTCCATAGTTTCGAGTTTTCCATCAAGATATTAGTCACTCATGGTTGATATTTACTTTCAATCATGTACACATATGCACTATGTAACTAGCCTTGCTTATTGGCTTCCAAAGCTTAACTTTCACTCCTACTTACAATATGTAGAGTATTTAACAAAAAACTACCACTTTCAACCAGCCCTAGGAAGAATCTATTGTACAAAAAATAGCAAAAACATACCCAAAATTTCTTAATCCACGCGAAAAACTACCTAGTACTCCTACCGATTAGGTTCGTTTAAACCCATTTATGACAGGGTTGGCCCACACGTCCGTGCTGATGAGGCAGCTTAAACCAACACATTTTGTTTGACCGTTGACATGAGGGACCCACATCTGACCTTCTATCCTGTTATTCCCCCTCAAATCATTATTTTTCCTGAACATTACTTCAAACAGTACTGATGCGTGTTCGTCGGTGGCGCCGGTGATGAGCGAGTTGGCCGCCGCTCCGCCGGACGGGCCAGACGCCGCGCTGGCCTTCGCACGGGTTGGCAGGCTGGCCCGAGCGTGACTCACGAGTGAGCAAGCCGCCGCGCTGGCCTTCGCTCGAGCCAGATGGCTGGCCTTAGCGCGACGCGCGCGAGCAAGCCGCCGCACTGCCGTGCCAATCTAGCTAGCAAACCTTGCAGACAAGCAGCTGGACGGAGCTATCTTGGCTAGCTAGCGGTCGCGAGCGCCGGACGGAGCTAGCATCCGGGCTGCCGCAACATGGGCTCCGCACCGCCGGCGGTTTTGACCATGCCTTCTGCCGGCGGTGGTAGCTGCGTCCCATGGCCGAGGATGACTAGGTGGACGGGCCGGAGGTAGGAGTTCACTCGAGGATTTTTGTTGGTAAGAGCATGTACAATGGTTGATAAGGTAGTCTTATCTTAAGTCTGCCACGTATGCAAGTGGTAGTAGTTTCTTGGCATTTTAGTGGTTTCTTGCATTATTAGAGCAAGTACAATAGAGCTGAGTCAGCGGGCTATAAGAAGTAAACTAGTATATTTCTGCTTAGTTGGAGGAAAGAGAAGAGGAGAAAGAAGGTAAGCGGGCTCTTCGTGAAGAGCCAGCTCTAGCACGTGCTCCTAGGCACTTTGTGAGAATGAGAAGTGGGCCACATAATAAAAAAGTAGTACACTCTTTTGATCTATTATTGTACATGTTGGCTATAAGATGGGCTGTAGATGACATGGCACTGGCTTATAGCCAGCAGCTGGCTATACTATTAACCATGCTCTTAGGGATTTCTTGTAAGGAACAATGTACGTACTACTAGCGACAAAAGGCGATTCTAGGTTGCGTTTTACTCCAACGAGTACTACTAGTGGTCGCGGGAGTGTATACCTCGTTTTGTGGGTTCGATCCCGGCCGAACGCACGGCGGCCTTTTTTTTAAATAGTACTACTACACTTCGCTGCGAGCAAATATTTTACACGGGTAGTTTGAGTTTTGAAGTCAAACGGACGTGCGGCCCCACAATTTGGGTGCACAGGACAGCCTAGCCACGTGAACGGGTTTTCCTTCCCAGCATCCCGTGGCTCGCGTGCTCGCCCTAGCCGCACCTCGCTTGCAGCTTCCAGCTAGTAGCATATTTAAACTAGCGCCTCCCAATTAAGCCCGAGGAGCCGGAAAAAGCCTGGCGGGGCATTGGGAACTGTGCAATATGGCTATGTACGTAAAGTGCTCTACTACTACTCTGTAGCTTGTGGCGTTGCACGCATGGACCTCACTCCATTATCGGCTCTACTATAAAAGAAATTCCACTTGACGTGTTTTTTTTGAAACGGAGGCAAAAGCTTTGCTTCATCTCATTCATAAAGAAGGAACTAGTAACAAAGTTCGACGAGATCCATTACACCTCCACAAATGGAAGCGAAAAGCCTAGTCTCGCTGTATCAAATAACTCAAATGTTCTGCCCCCGCAGTAACCGTCGCTGATAAACAGGCTGCTAGTGTGTGCGTGAGAGGAGCGGCTGAGTAGGCCAGCTACGTGAGAGGAGCGGCTGAATAGAGCACCGAGAGTACCCACTAGGCCACTACGCAGGTGTACTTCCCCTGCATTGATAGCAGCGATGGTTCTAGAGAACAGTAGTACCCTCCACTTCCAACTGTAGCTCCTTGGCCCTGAGATTCAAGAGTTCAAAACTGGTGCACTATACTAGACTAGACTAGAAGTACAGTACATCGCACTACTAGTTGAGAAAAGTAGTACTAGTACTGCTACAGACGAGTACGTACTCCTCCGTCACATAATGTAAGACGTTTTTTGACACTAGTTGGCGTGTACAAAAAATGGCAAAAACATACCCAAAATTTCTTAATCCACGCCAAAAACTACTACCTAGTGCCAAAAATTTCTTACTAGTGCTATTATTTACAGTATAATGCAATCCCATAACGTTCCATAATGCTAGTACTAGTAGTAAATAATAGTCTCACCCCTTCACTGAGGAACGATCTACAGTTGGAAGGGACGAGGCCCTGCGGTTACTACGCTCTTATCTCCTCCTCGCCAGTTCCCCTCCCCCCGAAGAGAAGGCAGTTCGTCGCTGCTCCCATGGATTCGCCAGGCGGTTCTCCTCCTCGTCGGGGCTTGGAGACCTTGGACGACGATCCTTTGGGAGAAATCGCACGCCGCTCCGACGTCCTCACCACCGCAAGACTCGGTGCTTCCTGCACCAACTTTTTCAAGACGCTGCTTAAACAGGCTTGGGAAAAGGCCATGCTTGTTGGTCTTCCATGCGTCCTCGAGGAGAAGGTTCTTCGATGGGACAATCCTTCGAACAGTCCACCGCTCCCTGGCCATGGTTGCACGTTGACTCCGCTAGAGTTGCCGACGTTGAGAGGTAGTCGGATTTTGTCCGATGAGCAGGTCAGTAATGGAGTTTGATCATGTAGTACTTAGTTATTCCATTTCCATCCCGTAATTTCTCCGCTGCCCACCGTCTTATATATAGGTCTGGGTCGGTGCCAACAAAGATTGGCTTGCATACCTCCGGCTAGATACCACCATCATTTTGCACAACATCCACAGCAGTGCGGCCGTTCCGGTAGACCCCTTCTCCACCATTGGGATCGACCTTCCGGACTGGCTGGGCTTGAATACGTATGATGATGCCTACATGAGATTGAAGAAGATAGCAATTGCGGACCCGCCGACAAAGCGACGCGGCTACGACGATTACTATCTCATCGCGGTGTTCGACACAAGGATTGCCATCAATGCAAGAGGCATTAACGGCAGAGGCTGGCGCATGTTGGCGGCGGAAGATTTGTACCCCTACATGTTCGAAGACGCCGTGCGCCATCTATGCCGCATCTTCGCGGTGACAAGCCAGGGGACTTGTTTCATCTGGTTGCCATCCTACGGTACGGGAGATTACAAACGGAATGCACAAACCATCATTTGCATCCCTAACGGTACTCCATTATTTTGCAGGGACCAGTCATCCCCCGATCAAAATAAGATCGCCGATCCTGGATGTGCATTTGCATCCGCGATTCGGTCTAACCTGGAACCTTGTAGCTGACTTTGGCATATTGGGATCAACTATCTTAGCAGTCGTTACCCATGGTACCACTGATGTGCAACATGGTCACACAATCTACCACGATCGGACCGTCACCATCTACCCAGGTATTCCATTTTTTAACCCTCTCGCCTTCTCTTTCATTGTTGTACTAGTAGTATACTTTGTAGTACTTTTTACCTTGGAGGACGCGTATAGCTAGCTAGGCCCTTGAAGACTTGAACCCACTAGCTGCCACCATTTTTGTTTTTCCATGTCTTACTATCTCATCCATGTAGCCAAGAGTGGCTATATATAATAAGCCGGTTATTTTACTTCCTCTATACCGGAGTAGTACTATTTGCTGCACAGTATTACTGACCGCCATATTTGAGCACAACATTATTATGCATGGACCTTGACTATGTACGTCACCATGTGTCCAGATCTGGGATGCCGCGTGTACCAGATGAACGGCGCCGAGTTCGAACCCCGTGATGCTACGTGGGTGCCGAGGAACACTCTTGGAGAGTACTCGCTTTTCATCGGGGACAGCTACCCCATTGTGAAGCGGATGCCACCTTCCGTACACGACACAGAAGGCCTGCCGTTCATGAAGCATGGTTGTGTCTTCAGTGCGCACCACCGGATGAACGACATGCTGGGACACGCTATCCCTGATTTATGCCGCTTCAGCTTGGATGAGTCTCCATCGTGTGGAACCGGACTAGAATGCTGCGACAATGATTCCCGTTGCCCACCGCTATGGATCGTGCCATCCATGAAGAACACCTGGGACTGGAACCTGGAGGAGGACATGTAGCCCATCTATAACGTGTAAGTGGAGTACGGTAATTGTGAATGGTAGCGCTGTGAATATATGTAGACTAGTCGTGCACAAATTTATCACATGAATTGGAGATGAACTTGTGTGGCATACTGACATTTGTCCTTTAGAATTTATTACTAGTAAATGTGTTATGTGTACGTGCAACTTGTGTGGTTGTTGCACGGGCTCCAACATGCTCTTTGAGAAAAAAAAAGGTGGCACAGCTTTGGATATACGTGACGTGGCGGCATCATACAGTAGCATCGTTCGCTATAGTTGTAGTACACTCCTACTAGGACGACAACTCCTATAAAACCTTGCGCTTGGATCTTTGCCTCTTCGGGAGGTTCAAAAGTTTGTACTCGTCTGAACCTTGCACTTGGCTCTTCGCCTCTTCGGAAGGTACAACAATGATGATACTACAGTACAATATGCTTCTGGCAATCTGACACCGATTGAACTGTTGCACATCCACCGCGAGGGCGAGGGCGAGGGAGAGGGCGCTGTAGTCAAAACCCTCTCCTCGTCCTGCGAACCACCGCGCGCGTGGGCGAGGGAGAGGCGTAGTAAGCAAGCTTCTCCTTGTTCGGCGAGTTGACGGGACACATCAAAGCAGTACTAGTACTAGTAGTAGTAGTCCATACTTCATCCTTTCCGATTAATATGGCTTAATTTGAAACGAGAAAAATACACTGGCAGTCAACGTATGTAACAATACACTCTTTACAGTCACTATATATAGTTTTGCGGCGATTATACGATCACTAGCTCATCGTAGAGCACCGTATTGCACCCTACTGACCGGCCACATAGTCGACGTGGCACTTTGTTGACTGGTTAAATTGTCACCTGGTTTCTGGGTCCCACCTGTCAGTTGGCAGAGCAAAGAAATCAGTTAAACAAAACTTTACGCAGGCGCGACACGAGTCCAACCCTTGCGCGCGAACCGCCCTGGCTGTGTATGGGAGTGCATGCACGTGTCCTCCCTCGGTCTTCCAACAAAGAGTGTATATCGGCTATAAAACAAAGAGTGTAGTACATGATGTACATCTACACTTCCAATGCATTTAGCCTTTAATCTAAATCGATATTGATTGACTAATGCACCAACTTGTGCTATAGGTATAGGCTACATGTCTATCCTTAATTATAGCATGCAGCGGCCTTCATTTAATCTTCTTATCTCAATGGTCGCATGCACACATAAGTCTGCTACTTTTGGGCGTTAATTATGCCCTGGTCAATGTGTAAATCTCTAAATGTACAGTCTTTCACGGACGTAGGGAGTAGGTTGAGCACTTGAGCGTGAGCGTGTGTGTTGCGTCGTGTGCTGTGTGCCGCATGGGTGCGTGAGTGTTGCGTGCGTCCATGTGTACGTGTGAGTGTTGCATGTTGCATGCATGCATGCATGCATGGGGCTTACCCCCTCCCATTGACATGTTCATATTTCAAGCTTCCTCTGTTCCCTCCATATGGTGATACTCCCTCTGTTCCCAAATAGTACGGAGTAAAAGCCTCCCTCTGTTCCCAAATAAGGAGTATTTGTCTTTCTACAGATTTCAACAAGTGACTAGGTACGGAGCAAAATGAGTGAAGTGAGCGTACAGGCATAGGGATACTGTAGAAAGGAAGTCCTCGCGATCCATTATTCCCCATCTCGGTTAGAGAGAACTATTCAACTAGTCTTCGCAGTGAAGTGACAATACACGCTGCAGCAGATGGGACACGTAATTAATAAGCCGAACCAGCATGTTGGTGTTACTAAATCAGCCTTACCCAGTACTGCCATCATGTTTGCCAGTAGAGCACGCTTCCGCAAATACGCCTACGCACCTCTGTCCTCCATTAACTGACATGGCCCTGTTGTGGTAGACCCACATGTCATCGGTGTAACTATTTACACTCCGAAGGACGGTATATCCTGGTAGTAGTACTAGTAGAATTGAGATTGAATGCACTTTCTTCCCCGTCTTCCACTCTTCTTCCTCCTCTCTTCTTCTTCCTCCTCTCTTCCCCATCGTCGGCCGCACACCATTTACCCCCGCTCACTGCTCGCCCGCCCGCGCCATCTTCCTTGGTAGCTCGCGCGTACCATATCCCCTCGCTCACTGCTTGGCCACACGAGGAGAAGCTTCTTCGCTCGCCCGCCCGAATCCACTTCCCCGCTGGCTCGCAGGCACCGAAAACCCCAATGGCAGAACCGACTGACACGCAGAGCCGCAATTGGAATTCCCTCCCCGATGTTCTCTTGGAGCAGATCTGTAGTCGTATGGACCTACTCAGCACCGTCCGTCTGGCCGCATCCTCGGTGTGTTTGTACCATCTACTCGTCTGCAACCGGCCGGCTCTTTTCAAGACACCCTGCTTGCTGATGCCCTATCCTCGCAGGTGGCCCAGACACCGACTTGACGATCCTACGGAGGTTGCCGTGGTGCCCCTCGACATGCTACCACTACCCATCCACCTGTCCTTCATGTGCGGCCACTACTGGGCGGGCATGAAGGCCAACTGGATCGTCCTCATCCACCACACCGGTAGTCCGTGGCGTCTCATGGATATCTACACCCAGCGAGAGATCACCCTTCCATCGTTGGATACCACCGCCATCGAGCCTCGCGGCCCGCCGGACACTCCTGCCTACTATGCACGAGACGCGTCAAGCTTTTGGCTCGACCTCTGTTTGCAGAAAGTTGTAATCTGTGAAGTGCCCACACCATCAGAAGACTACATGGATTACAAGCTCATTGCCTTGTTCAACATGGGATTAGTCTATCTGGAATCCGGTCGCCATACATGGTTATGGCTCATCATCAATCCTGTTGAGGCAACATTTCTGTCTGATGCTATAGTGCACGATGGCATCGTTTACGTGGTCGACGCACAGATTGGCTGCCTATACTGGTGGAATCTATCGTCGTGTAATTGTTCTATCTCGTCTCATCTTTACCTTATGAATACGACTGCCTATTCATTTGTTACAAATTTAGAATGCATAGCATGTCTATAACCACATCATTGCTATATGTTCCTCTCATTTCCTAGATTTTTATGACCACACATGTTATTGTTAGAATTGACATGAGAACAATTGGCATCTAATGATTGTTAGAATACATATTATGAGCATAACATCATGATTGCTATATGTTACTCTCGTTTACAAGATTTTTATAACAACGCATGTTATTGCTTAGAGTTGATATGAGAACAGTAGTAGTAAGTGCTATGGTAGAATATGAGTAGGCGCTGTCATAGCTGTTTTCCTCTCATTGTTACATGATGTTTGAACCATGACATATTGCTAGAATATGAAAGCCATTGGCTTATTTTTTTAACTTGGGGTATGATTATGACCACGGCATTGCAATTCTCTATCTATGATATGTGTCACTGTTATAATAATCTTAATTCCACACATACTCTGAACATGATTGTTTATTTTTGTCCTTTTGGTCTCCAATTTGAATTGTTGCAGCAGATGCAAATGCGTTGGCCTTCATGATTCCAGGACCTGGAATCATACCAGCCGATGGGTGGTGGTTTATCGCTCGTTCAGCTGACGGCGGTCATTTGATGCTCATTCGCATGTACCAAATTGACCAAACCATTACATCAAACCACATGCAGTACAATGTGTGGGGCGTTCGTGACATTGATGACTATGGCTGCTTCGTGTTCGGGAAAGATCCCAGCTCCGTTGGGCCAGGCGTATTCAACTAGAGGCGGGTTTACAGCCTCGGCAACCACTCCTTGTTCCTCGGGCTCAATTATCCGATCATCCAACCAATCATCGATCATATCACCGGCGATGATTACTGTGCTATGCAACTTGCATTCGCGAGGGGGGGCTGTGTTTACACATCATACCATTGGTTTCATGAATCACCATATCCAGAGATTCGTCGACACAGCTTGTTGCCAGATAATCTTCAGTGTGTGAAAGGCATCAAGCTTCCATGTGATTGATGGCTTTTGCAAACCCGACATGCGGCGATGTGGTTCATGCCAACAGCAAATATGCACAACTTGATTCGTGCTGATATCTAGACTGAGCCATGTATTCTGCTACTGTAGCACGACCCTCTTTTGTTGGATATTATGTATTGTTGTTAGTTTGAAGCACTCCTCTGGTTTGAAGGATAGATACCTTCCTGGGATCAAGTGCATCCTAACTCACCTACGTAGGATGTACTAATAATGATGATGGAGATGCTGTGCAGAAGCCATATATATATATATATATATATATATATATATATATATATATATCAGTTAGGCTTCAAGTGCGTACTTGTTAGTTAAACCTATGTATAAATTGTGACACTAAATATGACTAGTAAGTAGTACAGTAGCAGTACTAGTATACGTCGGTCAAATTATTCATCATGTCCACACATTGAATTGACGTGACAACACGCTGCACGTGAGGTGACACAAGAATCCCGGCGGCGTGTTCTGGTATTCTGGACTTCAGATTTGGAGTACCACTTATCTGTCGAAATCTTTCATCATTCACTTAAAACAGTCGATTGATCATACATTGAGTACCACATAACTGGAATTACCGATGCAAGTCGAAGAAGGATTGGCCGGTGCTGCCGGCTGGCGTCAAGTTCGATCCCACGGATCAGGAGCTGATCGAGCACCTTGAGGCAAAAGTGAGTGCTGACAACGCGAGATTTCAGTCTCTCATCGATTTGTTCATACCAACCATCGACAGCGAGCACGGCATATGCTACACCCAACCTGAGAAACTTCCAGGTAAGACACCGATCGGCCGTCTACGTGCACAAACATATCCCTTTGTTTATAGCTCTATTTTTCTTTTTAGACGCAGACCTGGTGAAGCAATTACAATTTGACAGTTAATAAAAAGTGAAACAAGTGACTGCAACATGCCAAAGATGTTATGAAAATGCCAACTAGGTACACTAAAACCTGTATTCCACAATACTGCAGGTATCACACTGAGTGGCCTAAGGAAGCATTTCTTCCAGCGCAATTCCAGGGCGTTCAAAAGGGGCACGTGGACGCGTCGCAAGATACACTCGGAGTGCGGCATGCACGCGATGTGGCACAAGACCGGCAATACCTTGCCGGTGATGGTCAACGGCCGGCAGACGGGCAGCAAAAAAGGTTCTGGTGCTGCACACCAACAAGAACTTCGACCAGCAGAGGACCAACTAGGTGATGCACCAGTACCACCTCGGGGACCTGGAGCAAGAGAAGGAGCGGGAGCTGGTCCTCTGCAAGATTTTCTACCAGACGAACACTAGGGCTAGGAGTAAAAAGATTATAAGTTAGTTTGGTATTGGTAGTTGTACTACCTTGTCGTCCGCAAGTTGGTATTGTTGTTAACGATCTTTTGGTATCAACTTGCATTTGCTTCCAACCATCATGTCGAGGGTCGACGTGGATATAAAGCTGAATCATTTGTTTCGAAACGAATTTTCAGGCACCTGATTTTTATTTGATGGGTAGCATAAGCACCCGCCGTTCGAATTCCCAGTTCTCCAATTTTTTCGAAACAAGTGCATGCACTTATTATCACGATAAAAAAACAATATCCGTGCTGCATCCCAGTTATCAGTCTGTACTAGCAGAATTCTCTCGTTTATTGAGCACGTATATTGTTTTTTCAGGTCGAGCAAGTTTCAACTGGGCTGTAGACTGCCCAGGGTTGGTTTTGTTTTTAACAGGCCCAGCCCATGACGACAACGGGACACAAAGATCCAGCAGGTATCTACTGGCCTCTGGCCCGCCAGCGTTAGTTATATTTTGTCTTACAACATCCGCATGCATTTTTTTACTGAATCAAACACAGAGCCCAGTTCTATTTTCCTCTTGAAACGCATGTCCTACATCCGTTTTCTAATCTCTACCTATAGTTTTACTAGTTCATATACACGTATCATTATATTGAAAACACATAAAATTCCCTTTTCATATTTACATCCTTATTTTTGTTGTTTTTCCCACCCAGCGCTGATTTTTTTACCACTGGTTTTCCCTTAAACCAACTCAATTGTCCCACATCTTATTTGCTTACAAAAACAAAACGATTTTTTTGCCAAATCAATAAGTTCTTAAAAAATGTTTATCATTTCGGGATTACAACAGTTCGGACTCCACCGAAATATGCAAAATAAGGTTGAACTTTTTGACCGTGGTCCTGGGCAGAAAATGGGCTGTAATAAATTACTTAAGAATTAGCAAATGGGCTGCAAATTATAAAAAATAGCAAATAGGCTTTATGTTGTCTGCCACAGATTTGGAGGCTCACTTGTGGGCCTACTAAGTTCATGCGTACACAATGTTTCTCAAAAAAGAAACTTAGTCAACAATTGACTCTACCAACGTCAGACCGTTAGATGTCAATCTAACGGCAATCGTGCTTCTTCAGTCTCTGATCTTCCTGCCCCAGCCGCCCAAACCAGCGCCGTCGGAACCGCCTGCTCCCGCCTCCCGTGGCCGGCAGTGCTGCCGGGCAGGCCTCACGGCCCCATCATACTCGCATCCCTGGCCTGTCTATCCCTCTACTCACCCACACCTCCTGTTATTTTCCGGCGACGGCAGCCGAACCAGTCAACCCTCGTACTCTCCACCGCATGGGCAGCCACTGCCGTGTCTTCCCTGGCTCCGTGTCGTTCCCTTCGTAGGCCTCGCCGTCGTCCACCGCCCTGGTGCTCTCGGCACGGCGTGGTCAACGATGTCCATCCAACGGCCGTAGTGCTTCTTCAACCTCTGGTCTTCTTGCCCCAGTCGCCCAAAGCAGCGCCGGTCGTGCTGCATGCTCCTGCCTCCCGTGGCCGGCTGTGCTGCCGCGGAGGCCTCACCGTCCCCATACTACTCCCACCGCTGGCTAGGCCATCCCTCCACTCACCCACTCCCCCTGTTATTCTGCGGCGACGGCAGCCTCACACCGCAGTCGAACCAGTGAACCCTCGTACTCCTCTCCGCGTGGGCATCCACTGCCGCGTCTTCCCCGGCTCCGCGTCGTCCCCTTCCTAGGCCTCGCCGTCGTCCACCGCCGTGGTGCTCTCGGCGCGGCGTGGTCAATGTGGTTAACGACCGACTTCCATCGAAAGAGTACTGTACGTGGAGAGGCTGACAGCTGGGTCCACGGCAGCCACAAGGAAGTGCCTCCTTATTACACGCAAAATAATTATTCCTCCACCTGACAGCAGGGACCCACCGGACGGGCCACCAGTATTTCACGGAAAAATGTTTCCCCCCTGACTACTGGGACCCACCGGACGGGCCACCGTATTTCGCAAAAAAAATGTTTGCCCCTGACTGCTGGGACCCACCGGACGGACCACCGTATTTCGCGAAAAAAATGTTCCCCCCGCTGTCAGCTCGGACCCACCGGAAGTGCCTCCTTATTACGCACAGAAAAATGAATACCCCCCCTGCTAGCTGGGACCCACCATGGTGGGAGGCTGACTTGTGGGCCTACTAAGTTGACGGGGACGGAGGGCTTTGTCAACTTAGTCAATATGAACGATTCTAGCTCCAGTGACCGTACGATGTCCATCCAACGGCCGTCATGCTTCTTCAATCTCTGCTCTTCCTGCTCCAGCCGCTCAAACAAGCGCCGGCAGGACAGCCTACTCCCTCCTCCCCGCGGCCGGCTCTGCTGCCGCGCAGGCCTCACCGCCCCATCGTACTTCCATCGCTGGCCTAGCCATCCCTCTACTCACCCACACCTGCTGTTATTCTCCGGCGACGGCAGACGAACCAGTAAACCCTCGTACAGTCATACTCCCCTCCGCGTGGGAAACAACTGCCGAGTCTTCCCTGCCTCTGTGCCATTCCCTTCCTAGGCCTCGCCATCGTCCACCGCCCTGGTGCTCTCGGCGCGGCCTGGTCAACGTGGTCAACGACCGACATGCATCTGAAGTGGACTGTACGTGGAGAGGCCGACAGCTGGGTCCACGGCCGCACGCAAGGAAATGCCTCCTTATTACGCGCAAAATAATGATTCTGTTGGAAATATGCCCTAGTGGCAACAATAAAATGGTTATTATTATATTTCCTTGTTCATGATAATTGTCTATTATTCATGCTATAATTGTGTTATCCGAAAATCGTAATACATGTGTGAATACATAGACCACAACATGTCCCTAGTGAGCCTCTAGTTGACTAGCTCATTGATCAACAGATAGTCATGGTTTCCTGACTATGGACATTGGATGTCATTGATAACGCGATCACATCATTAGGAGAATGATGTGATGGACAAGACCCAATCCTAAGCATAGCACAAAGATCGTGTAGTTCGTTTGCTAGAGCTTTTCCAATGTCAAGTATCATTTCCTTAGACCATGAGATCGTGCAACTCCCGGATACCGTAGGAATACTTTGGGTGTACCAAACGTCACAACGTAACTGGGTGACTATAAAGGTGCACTACGGGTATCTCCGAAAGTGTCTGTTGAGTTGGCACGGATCGAGACTGGGATTTGTCACTCCGTATGACGGAGAGGTATCTCTGGGCCCACTCGGTAATGCATCATCATAATGAGCTCAATGTGACTAAGGAGTTAGTCACGGGATCATGCATTACGGTACGAGTAAAGTGACTTGCCGGTAACGAGATTGAACAAGGTATTGGGATACCGACGATCGAATCTCGGGCAAGTAACGTACCGATTGACAAAGGGAATTGTATACGGGATTGATTGAATCCTCGACATAGTGGTTCATCGATGAGATCATCGTGGAACATGTGGGAGCCAACATGGGTATCCAGATCCCGCTGTTGGTTATTGACCGGAGAGGCGTCTCGGTCATGTCTGCATGTCTCCCGAACCCGTAGGGTCTACACACTTAAGGTTCGGTGACGCTAGGGTTGTAGAGATATTAGTATGCGGAAACCCGAAAGTTGTTCGGAGTCCCGGATGAGATCCCGGACATCACGAGGAGTTCCGGAATGGTCCGGAGGTGAAGAATTATATATAGAAGTCCAGTTCCGGCCACCGGGAAAGTTTTGGGGGTTATCGGTTGGGGGGCGCCCCACCTGACTTGGGGGGAAGTTCCCCCCCCCCCTTGGCCGCCGCCCCCCCCCCATAGATGGGATCCCAGGGCCGGCGACCCCCCAGGGGGCCTATATAAAGGGGGGTGGAGGGCTGCTGTACCCTAGCCCCTGGCGCCTCCCTCTCCCTCCCGTGACACCTCTCCCTCCCGCTTGCGCTTGGCGAAGCCCTGCCAGGATCCCCGCTACTTCCACCACCACGCCGTCGTTCTGCTGGATCTCCGTCAACCTCTCCTTCCCCCTTGCTGGATCAAGAAGGAGGAGACGTCGCTGCTCCGTACGTGTGTTGAACGCGGAGGTGCCGTCCGTTCGGCGCTCGGTCATCGGTGATTTGGATCACGACGAGTACGACTCCATCAACCCCGTTCACTTGAACGCTTCCGCTCGCGATCTACAAGGGTATGTAGATGCACTCCTTTCCCCTCGTTGCGAGTAAACTCCATAGATGGATCTTGGTGATGCGTAGAAAATTTTAAAATTCTGCTACGATCCCCAACAGTGGCATCATGAGCCAGGCCTATGCGTAGTTACTATGCACGAGTAGAACACAAAGCAGTTGTGGGCGTAGATGTTGTCAATTTTTCGTGCCACTACTAGTCTTATCTTGTTTCGGCGGTATTGTGGGATGAAGCGGCCCGGACCGACCTTACACGTACGCTTACGTGAGACAGGTTCCACCGACTGACATGCACTAGTTGCATAAGGTGGCTAGCGGGTGTCTGTCTCTCCCACTTTAGTCGGAACGGATTCGATGAAAAGGGTCCTTATGAAGGGTAAATAGAAATTGGCATATCACGTTGTGGTTTTACGTAGGTAAGAAACGTTCTTGCTAGAAACCTATAGAAGCCACGTAAAAACTTGCAACAACAATTAGAGGACGTCTAACTTGTTTTTGCAGCATGTGCCTTGTGATGTGATATGGACAGAAGATGTGATGAATGATATATGTGATGTATGAGATTGATCACGTTCTTGTAATAGGAATCACGACTTGCATGTCGATGAGTATGACAACCGGCAGGAGCCATAGGAGTTGTCTTTATTTTTTGTATGACCTGCGTGTCATTGAATAACGCCATGTAAATTACTTTACTTTATTGCTAAATGCGTTAGCCATAGAAGTAGAAGTAATCGTTGGCGTGACAACTTCATAAAGACACGATGATGGAGATCATGATGATGGAGATCATGGTGTCATGCCGGTGACGAAGATGATCATGGCGCCCCGAAGATGGAGATCAAAGGAGCAAAATGATATTGGCCATATCATGTCACTATTTGACTACATGTGATGTTTACCATGTTTTGCATCTTATTTGCTTAGAACGACGGTAGTAAGTAAGATGATCCCTTATAATAATTTCAAGAAAGTCTTCCCCCTAACTGTGCACCGTTGCGAAGGTTCGTTGTTTCGAAGCACCACGTGATGATCGGGTGTGATAGATTCTAACGTTCGCATACAACGGGTGTTGACGAGCCTAGCATGTACAGACATGGCCTCAGAACACACGCAATACACTTAGGTTGACTTGACGAACCTAGCATGTACAGACATGGCCTCGGAACACGGAAGACCGAAAGGTCGAGCATGAGTCGTATAGAAGATACGATCAACATGGAGATGTTCACCGATCTTGACTAGTCCGTCTCACGTGATGATCGGACACGGCCTAGTTAACTCGGATCATGTTTCACTTAGATGACTAGAGGGATGTCTATCTGAGTGGGAGTTCATTGAATAATTTGATTAGATGAACTTAATTATCATGAACTTAGTCTAAAATCTTTACAATATATCTTGTAGATCAAATGGCCCATGTTGTCCTCAACTTCAACGCGTTCCTAGAGAAAACCAAGCTGAAAGATGATGGCAGCAACTATACGGACTGGGTCCGGAACCTGAGGATCATCCTCATAGCTGCCAAGAAAGATTATGTCCTAGAAGCACCGCTAGGTGAAGCACCCATCCCAGAGAACCAAGACGTTATGAACGCTTGACAATCACGTGCTGATGATTACTCCCTCGTTTAGTGCGGCATGCTTTACAGCTTAGAACCAGGGCTCCAAAAGCGTTTTGAGAAACATGGAGCATATGAGATGTTCGAAGAGCTGAAAATGGTTTTCCAAGCTCATGCCCGGGTCGAGATATATGAAGTCTCCGACAAGTTCTTCAGTTGTAAAATGGAGGAAAATAGTTCTGTCAGTGAGCACATACTCAGAATGTCTGGGTTACACAACTGCTTGTCTCAGCTGGGAGTTAATCTCCCGGATGACGCGGTCATTGACAGAATCCTTCAGTCGCTTCCACCAAGCTACAAGAGCTTTGTGATGAACTTCAATATGCAGGGGATGGAAAAGACCATTCATGAGGTATATTCAATGCTGAAATCAGCGGAGGTGGAGATCAAAAAGGAACATCAAGTGTTGATGGTGAATAAAACCACTAAGTTCAAGAAAGGCAAGGGTAAGAAGAACTTCAAGAAGGACGGCAAGGGAGTTGCCGCTCCCGGTAAGCCAGTTGCCGGGAAGAAGTCAAAGAATGGACCCAAGCCTGAGACTGAGTGCTTTTATTGCAAGGGAAGTGGTCACTGGAAGCGGAACTGCCTCAAATACTTAGCGGACAAGAAGGCCGGCAACACCAAAGGTATATGTGATATACATGTAATTGATGTGTACCTTACCAGTACTCGTAGTAGCTCCTGGGTATTTGATACCGGTGCGGTTGCTCATATTTGTAACTCAAAACAGGAGCTGCGGAATAAGCGGAGACTGGCGAAGGACGAGGTGACGATGCGCGTCGGGAATGGTTCCAAGGTCGATGTGATCGCCGTCGGCACGCTACCTCTGCATTTACCTACGGGATTAGTTTTAAACCTCAATAATTGTTATTTAGTGCCAGCTTTGAGCATGAACATTGTATCTGGATCTCGTTTAATTCGAGATGGCTACTCATTTAAATCCGAGAATAATGGTTGTTCTATTTATATGAGAGATATGTTTTATGGTCATGCAACCCGCTGGTCAATGGTTTATTCTTGATGAATCTCGAACGTGATGTTACACATATTCATAGTGTGAATACCAAAAGATGTAAAGTTGATAACGATAGTCCCACATACTTGTGGCACTGCCGCCTTGGTCACATTGGTGTCAAACGCATGAAGAAGCTCCATGCAGATGGACTTTTGGAGTCTCCTGATTACGAATCATTTGACACGTGCGAACCATGCCTCATGGGTAAGATGACCAAGACTCCGTTCTCCGGAACAATGGAGCGAGCAACCAACTTATTGGAAATCATACATACCGATGTGTGCGGTCCAATGAGTGTTAAGGCTCGCGGTGGCTATCGTTATGTTCTCACTCTCACTGATGACTTAAGTATATATGGGTATGTCTACCTAATGAAACACAAGTCTGAGACCTTTGAAAAGTTCAAGGAATTTCAGAGTGAGGTTGAGAATCAACGTGACAGGAAAATAAAGTTCCTACGATCAGATCGTGGAGGTGAATATTTAAGTCACGAATTTGGTACGCACTTAAGGAAATGTGGAATCGTTTCACAACTCACGCCGCCTGGAACACCTCAGCGAAATGGTGTGTCCGAACGTCGTAATCGCACTCTATTGGATATGGTGCGATCTATGATGTCTCTTACCGATCTACCACTCTCATTTTGGGGCTATGCTTTAGAGACTGCCGCATTCACTTTAAATAGGGCTCCGTCGAAATCCGTTGAGACGACATCGTATGAATTATGGTTTGGGAAGAAACCTAAGCTGTCGTTTCTAAAAGTTTGGGGATGTGATGCTTATGTCCAGAAACTTCAACCTGAAAAGCTCGAACCCAAGTCGGAAAAAATGCGTCTTCATAGGATACCCTAAGGAAACCATTGGGTATACCTTCTACCTCAGATCCGAAGGCAAGATCTTTGTTGCCAAGAACGGGTCCTTTCTGGAGAAAGAGTTTCTCTCGAAAGAATTAAGTGGGAGGAAAGTGGAACTTAATGAGGTTATAGTCACCCCTTCCGAACCAGAAAGTAGCGCAGCGCGGGAAGATGTTCCTGTGGTGCCTACACCGACTGGGGAGGAAGTTAATGATGATGACCATGAAGCTTCGGATCAAGTTACTGCTGAACTTCGTAGGTCCACAAGGACACGTTCTGCACCAGAGTGGTACGGCAACCCTGTCCTGGAAATCATGTTGTTAGACAATGGTGAACCTTCGAACTATGAAGAAGCGATGGCAGGCCCGGATTCCGACAAATGGCTAGAAGCCATGAAATCCGAGATAGGATCCATGTATGAAAACGAAGTATGGACTTTGACTGACTTGCCCGATGATCGGCGAGCCATAGAAAATAAATGGATCTTTAAGAAGAAGACAGACGCGGATGGTAACGTGACCATCTATAAGGCTCGACTTGTCGCTAAGGGTTATCGACAAGTTCAAGGGGTTGACTACGATGAGACTTTCTCACCCGTAGCGAAGCTGAAGTCCGTCCGAATCATGTTAGCAATTGCCGCATTCTATGATTATGAGATATGGCAAATGGACGTCAAAACGGCATTCCTTAATGGCTTTCTTAAGGAAGAATTGTATATGATGCAGCCGGAAGGTTTTGTCGATCCTAAGAATGCTAACAAGGTATGCAAGCTCCAGGGCTCCATCTATGGGCTGGTGCAAGCATCTCGGAGTTGGAACACTCGTTTTGATGAGATGATCAAAGCGTTTGGGTTTACACAGACTTATGGAGAAGCCTGTATTTACAAGAAAGTGAGTGGGAGCTCTGTAGCATTTCTCTTATTATATGTGGATGACATACTATTGATGGGAAATGATATAGAATTCTTGGAAAGTATAAAGGCCTATTTGAATAAGTGTTTTTCGATGAAGGACCTTGGAGAAGCTGCTTATATATTAGGCATCAAGATCTATAGAGATAGATCAAGACGCCTCATTGGTCTTTCACAAAGTACGTACCTTGATAAGATATTGAAGAAGTTCAATATGGATCAGTCCAAGAAGGGGTTCTTGCCTGTATTGCAAGGTGTGCAATTGAGCACGGCTCAATGCCCGACCGCGGCAGAAGATAGAGAAAAGATGAGTGTCATCCCCTATGCCTCGGCCATAGGGTCTATTATGTATGCCATGCTGTGTACCAGACCTGATGTAAACCTTGCCGTAAGTTTGGTAGGAAGGTACCAAAGTAATCCCAGCATGGAACACTGGACAGCGGTCAAGAATATCCTGAAGTACCTGAAGAGGACTAAGGATATGTTTCTCGTTTATGGAGGTGACGAAGAGCTCGTCGTAAAGGGTTACGTCGACGCTAGCTTCGACACAGATCTGGATGACTCGAAGTCACAAACCGGATACGTGTATATTTTGAATGGAGGGGCAGTAAGCTGGTGCAGTTGCAAGCAAAGCGTCGTGGCGGGATCTACATGTGAAGCGGAGTACATGGCAGCCTCAGAGGCAGCGCAAGAAGCAATCTGGATGAAGGAGTTCATTACCGACCTAGGGGTGATTCCCAATGCGTCGGGCCCGATGACTCTCTTCTGTGACAACACTGGAGCTATTGCTCTTGCCAAGGAGCCCAGGTTTCACAGGAAGACCAGGCATATCAAGCGTCGCTTCAACTCCATTCGTGAAAGTGTTCAAAATGGAGACATAGATATTTGTAAAGTACATACGGACCTGAATGTAGCAGATCCGTTGACTAAACCTCTCCCTAGAGCAAAACATGATCAACACCAGAACTCTATGGGTGTTCGATTCATCACAATGTAACTAGATTATTGACTCTAGCGCAAGTGGGAGACTGTTGGAAATATGCCCTAGAGGCAATAATAAAATGGTTATTATTATATTTCCTTGTTCATGATAATTGTCTATTATTCATGCTATAATTGTGTTATCCGGAAATCGTAATACATGTGTGAATACATAGACCACAACATGTCCCTAGTGAGCCTCTAGTTGACTAGCTCGTTGATCAACAGATAGTCATGGTTTCCTGACTATGGACATTGGATGTCATTGATAACGGGATCACATCATTAGGAGAATGATGTGATGGACAAGACCCAATCCTAAGCATAGCACAAAGATCGTGTAGTTCGTTTGCTAGAGCTTTTCCAATGTCAAGTATCATTTCCTTAGACCATGAGATCGTGCAACTCCCGGATGCCGTAGGAATACTTTGGGTGTACCAAACGTCACAACGTAACTGGGTGACTATAAAGGTGCACTACAGGTATCTTCAAAAGTGTCTGTTGAGTTGGCACGGATCAAGACTGGGATTTGTCACTCCGTATGACGGAGAGGTATCTCTGGGCCCACTCGGTAATGCATCATCATAATGAGCTCAATGTGACTAAGGAGTTAGTCACGGGATCATGCATTATGGTACGAGTAAAGTGACTTGCCGGTAACGAGATTGAACAAGGTATTGGGATACCGACGATCGAATCTCGGGCAAGTAACGTACCGATTGACAAAGGGAATTGTATACGGGATTGATTGAATCCTCGACATCGTGGTTCATCCGATGAGATCATCGTGGAACATGTGGGAGCCAACATGGGTATCCAGATCCCGCTGTTGGTTATTGATCGGAGAGGCGTCTCGGTCATGTCTGCATGTCTCCCGAACCCGTAGGGTCTACACACTTAAGGTTCGGTGACGCTAGGGATGTAGAGATATTAGTATGCGGAAACCCGAAAGTTGTTCGGAGTCCCGGATGAGATCCCAGATGTCACGAGGAGTTCCGGAATGGTCCGGAGGTGAAGAATTATATATAGAAGTCCAGTTTCGGCCACCGGGAAAGTTTCGGGGGTTATCGGTATTGTACCGGGACCACCGGAAGGGTCCCGGGGGTCCACCGGGTGGGGCCACCTATCACAGAGGGCCCCATGGGCTGAAGTGGGAGGAGAACCAGCCCCTGGTGGGCTGGTGCGCCCCCCATGGGCCTCCCCCTACGCCTAGGGTTGGAAACCTTGGGGTGGGGGGCGCCCCACCTGACTTGGGGGGAAGTTCCCCCCCCCCTTGGCCGCCGCCCCCCCATAGATGGGATCCCAGGGCTGGCGCCCCCCTACGGGGCCTATATAAAGGGGGGAGGGAGGGCTGCTGTACCCTAGCCCCTGGCGCCTCCCTCTCCCTCCCGTGACACCTCTCCCTCCCGCTTGCGCTTGGCGAAGCCCTGCCGGGATCCCCGCTACTTCCACCACCACGCCGTCGTGCTGCTGGATCTCCATCAACCTCTCCTTCCCCCTTGCTGGATCAAGAAGGAGGAGACGTCGCTGCTCCATACGTGTGTTGAACGCAGAGGTGCCATCCGTTCGGCGCTCGGTCATCGGTGATTTGGATCACGACGAGTACGACTCCATCAACCCCGTTCACTTGAACGCTTCCGCTCGCGATCTACAAGGGTATGTAGATGCACTCCTTTCCCCTCGTTGCTAGTAAACTCCATAGATGGATCTTGGTGATGCGTAGAAAATTTTAAAATTCTGCTACGATCCCCAACAGATTTCTCCACCTGACATCAGGGACCCACCGAAAGGGCCTCTGTATTTCGCGAAAAAAACGTTACCGCCGCTGACAGCTCGGACCCACCAGCTATATCTTCGCACGCAAGGAAGTGCCTCCTTATTACGCACAAAAAAAATGAATACTCCCCCTGTTAGCTGGGACCCAGTATAGTGGCAGGCTGACTTGTGGGTCTACTAAGTTGACGGGGACGGAGGGCTTTGTCAACTTAGTCAATATGCACGATTCTAGCTCTAGTGACCGTACGATGTCCATCCAACGGCCGTAGTGCTTCTTCAACCTCTGGTCTTCTTGCTCCAGCCGCCCAAACCAGCGCCGGTCGTGCCTCGTGCTCCTGCCTCCCGTGGCCGGCTGCGATGCGGCGGAGGCCTCACCGCCCCCTACTACTCCCACCGCTGGCCAGGCCATCCCTCTACTCACCCACACCCCCTGTTATTCTGCGGCGACGGCAGCCTCACACCGCAGCGAACCAGTGAACCCTCGTACTCCTCTACGCGTGGGCATCCACTGCCGCGTCTTCCCCGGCTCCGCGTCGTCCCCTTCCTAGGCCTCGCCATCGTCCACCGCCCTGGTGCTCTCGGCGCGGCGTGGTCAACATGGTCAAGGAACGGCTTCCATCGGACGTGGACTGTACGTGGAGAGGCTGACAGCTGGGTCCACGGCCTCAGCAAGGAAGTGCCTCCTTATTACGTGCAAAATAATTATTCCTCCACCTGACAGCGGGGACCCACCGGACGGGCCACCGTATTTCGCGAAAAAAATGTTCCCCCTGACTGCTGGGACCCACCAGCTACACCTTCGCACGCAAGGAAGTGCATCCGGGCAAAAAAAACAAAACGATTCGCCCCCCTGACTACTGGGACCCACCAGCTACATCTTCGCACGCAAGGAAGTGCCTGACAGTCGGGACCCACCTGGTCGAAGCGTACGTAGCGTTGTCATTCTGGTCGCGAACGTGTACATACATATATACTGGTGGATGTAGAGGCGCGCACGTGTCGTAGTAGAGGCGCGTACGTGTCGTAGTAGAGGCGCACCCGTAGCATGTACACGTACGTACAGCGGCCAGGGTGCAAGAAAGAGAATACGGCCACGTATGTGTACATACGGGCGGGGTCTCGAACGCCTACTCGCGCATACGTACAGCCAGGGCTCGTGTACATGGCTGGGTCGGAACGGAGAAACAGCGTCGTCGTCGTGTTCATGGGGAGGCAACGGAATGCGTCGTGTTCATGGGGAGGCAACGGAATGCGTCGTGTTCATGGGGAGGCAACGGAATGCGTCGTGTTCATCGGGAGGCAACAGACGTGGGAGCCAACCGGCCGGGTCGGAACGGAATGCGTGGTCGTGTTCATCGGGAGGGCTTGGACGGAACAGGCGATGGAAACGAGGCCTGGTGTACCGCAGAACGGAGGAAACGGACCTCCTACGGTCGAAACGGGGGTCCTGTTGATCGGGAGGGGTGTGGCGTACCGCAAAACGGAGGAAACGGACCTCCTACGGTCGAAACGGGGGTCCTGTTGATCGGGAGGGGTGTGGCGTACCGCAAAACGGACGAAACGGATCTCCTATGGTCGAAACGGGGGTCCTGTTCATCGGGAGGGGTGTGGCGTACCGCAAAACGGGACTCCACGGGATACTGTTCATCTCCATCGTCGACCTCCTCCAGCCTCCATGGGCTACCGTCGACCTCCTCCAGCCTCCACGGGCTCCTGTTCATCCAGCCTCCACCGCGCGCTACTCCACGGGCTACTGTTCATCCAGCCCTCCACACCACGGGGTCCTGTTCAACCACCCCTCCACGGGCACCCCTCCATCGTCTACTGTTCATCCAGCCCTCCACACCACGGGGTCCTGTTCATCCAGAGGCAACGCCACCGCTCACTGTTCATCCAACCCCCCCCCCCCCCCCCCGCAACGCTCACTGTTCATCCAATCGATCGGTTCAGTTAGCAGCAGTAGCGAAGGAATCGCTCGATCGGGTTCAATTAACAGCCATCGATCGATCGCTCGGGTTCAGTAATGCGTAGCCTGCAGTGCAATCGCTCGGGTTCAGTTAGAGCCCAACGCCTCGCTCAGGTTCAGTTAGAGCCAACGCCTCGCACACACGCGCGTACGTGTACAAGAGAAACGCGCATCGCTCGGCCCCCGACCTCCCACCGTAACCGGGAACTCCCCGAAATTTTCCTCGCCCTCGCTTCTACCACGGTTTTTTCCGTCATGGACGGCCCAAAGAATGTCATGCAGCTGCGTCTCCGGCCCGCCCAGGACAAAAAGCCCATTTTCTGTCATGATTTTTTGTCATAGAAGTAGGATCCCACCACATCTATGATGATACCGGGTTTTGTCACAATTATCGTCATAGAAGTGTCATATGTATGACAGAAAAAAATTCGTTCGGCCCAAAATGTCACGGATGTGTCTTTTTTTGTAGTGCTTAGAGCGGCGTTTAGGGCGCCGGCGCCTGGATTGCGTCTCAGTGGGTTTATTCGCATCTGGCTCTTCTTTGTCGTCGCCAGATCCTTTAGGTGTATCAACCATGTACACGTCGTACAAAGAGGTGGTCGTCCAACGTCCAGTGAATGGCGGGTCTTGGCCTTGCTCCTTGTCGGCATCGGCATCCATACCGTCGATGTCTTCGGAGCGATAATCGAGCTCGTCGGTTGAGGGAGTCCTGGATTAGGGGGGTCCTCGGACTGTCGGACTATATACTTTGGCCGGACTGATGGACTATGAAGATACAAGATCGAAGACTTCGTCCCGTGTCCGGATGGGACACTCCTTTGCGTGGAAGGCAAGCTTGGAAAATCGGATATGTAGATCTCCTCCCTTGTAACCGACTCTGTGTAATCCTAGCCCCCTCCGGTGTCTATATAAACCGGAGGGTTTAGTCCGTAGGACAACAACAATCATAATCATAGGCTAGCTTCTAGGGTTTAGCCTCTACGATCTCGTAGTAGATCAACTCTTGTAATACTCATATCATCAAGATCAATCAAGCAGGAAGTAGGGTATTACCTCCATCGAGAGGGCCCGAACCTGGGTAAACATTCTGTCCCCCGCCTCCTATTACCATCTGCCTTAGACGCACAGTTCGGGACCCCCTACCCGAGATCCGCCGGTTTTGACACCGACATTGGTGCTTTCATTGAGAGTTCCACTATGGCGTCACGATAAGGCTTGATGGCTCCTTCGATCATCGACAACGATGCGATCCAGGGTGAGGTTTTTCTCCCCGGACAAATCTTCGTATTCGGCGGCTTTGTACTGTGGGCCAACTCGCTTGGCCATCTAGAGCAGATCGAGAGCTACGCCCCAGGCCATCAGGTCAAGTTTGAAAACTTAAACTATACTGCCGACATCCGCGGAGACTTGATCTTTGACGGATTCGAGCCTATGTCAGGTGCGCCGCACAATCACGACCAGCATGACTTAGCTCTGTCGTCGGACGGTGTTCGGGAGACCACACTTGTGGCTACTCCGGCCTTAAATCCGAAGCAGATTGCGCCGTCCGAGGACGGGTGGATGGACCCCGCCACGGAGGCCGCACACTCAGTGGCGATAGATCCGAATACTGACTTCACCTCCTACGAGACCTGTGTTGCCGGATCCTTGGATTCATCCCCGGCCACGGGCTCCGAACCGCCTGCGTCCGTGCCTATCGAATCTGATTGGGCACCGATCATGGGGTTTACCTCCGCGGATATTTGCCAGCACTCGCTCTTGGGCGACGTGCTAGATTCATTAAGGTCTCTCTCCTTGTCAGGAGACCCTTGGCCGGACTATGTTCGGTTCGAGTGGGGGGCGGACGACGAAGAAATTTGGTCCCCACCCACCACCCACTTAATAGCCACTGTCGACGATTTAACCGACATGCTTGATTTTGACTCCGAAGACATCGACGGTATGGACGACGATGCAGGAGAGGAACTAGAACCACCGCCCACAGGGCGCTGGACAGCCACTTCATCACACGATATATACATGGTGGATACACCAAAAGAAAACAATGACAAGGAACAGAAGGATGCAGCGAAGGATAGTTCCCTCGAGAAGCAAACCAAGCGACGGCGTAGGCGCCGCTCCAAACCCCGCCTCGGCAAAAACAGCAATAACAGCACAAGAAAGAATAATACCCCGGTCGACTCCAAAGGAAACGACGACCACATGGACCCAGCGACAGAGCAGGATGAGCCAGCGGACGGCGAGCATAGTAGGGAGCCACTGTCCGACCACGGTGATGCCGAGGGTAAAGATAATCAGCCTGTCTCCAGAGAGGAGAACAGTCCAGACGACGATGCACACATCATCCCGGAAAGGCACTTGGAGCAAGCGAACCTCCATAAAAGGCTTATTGCCACCTCGAGGAGTCTAAAGAAGTAGAAGCAAAGGCTCAAGGCCGCACAAAACACACTCAATAGTAGATGGAACAAACTGCTCGACACTGAAGAAAAGTACGGTGGCAGTCGCCACACAAAGAGCTATCCAAAGCGCAAGCTGCTGCCTGAATTCGATGACGAGGCTTTAGAGCCTATACAGCCGAAAAATAAAACGGCCGATCAGCCGGATCGACCACCCCGTGGCCGCGATAGGGCGGCTAACGATGTCGGTATGACCAGGTCCATCTATGGATCTAGGAAGCGCGCTCCGGCACAAAATCAAAACCGAACACTACAACCGTCAGAACGCCATGACACATCCAAATACAGGGGTGCCGTGCACCCCCCTATGCTTCACCGATGAGGTGCTGGATCACGAATTTCCAGAGGGATTCAAACCCGTGAACATAGAGGCATACGACGGAACGACAGACCCTGGGGTCTGGATTGAGGACTTTATCCTTCATATCCATATGGCTCGTGGATATGATCTCCACGCCATCAAATACTTGCCCCTCAAGTTGAAAGGACAAGCTCAGCAATGGCTGAAGAGCCTCCCCGAAAACTCAATTGGAAGTTGGGAAGAGCTTGAGGATGCTTTTAGGGCTAATTTTCAAGGGACCTATGTCCGACCTCCGGATGCAGACGATTTAAGTCATATAATTCAACAGCCCGGAGAGTCATCCCGAAAGCTTTGGAACAGATTCCTCACTAAGAAGAACCAAATTGTCGGCTGCCCGGACGCCGAAGCCTTAGCGGCTTTCAAACACAGTGTCCGGGACGAATGGCTCGCCAGACACCTCGGCCAGGAAAAGCCGAGGACAATGGCAGCCTTAACAAGCCTTATGAACCGCTTTTGCGCGGGCGAAGATAGTTGGCTGGCCCGTAGCGGCACCAGCGACCCAGACACATCCGAACTCAGGGATGGTAATGGGAAACTGCGACGCCATAAAAGCAAGCGTCGAAGCAATGAAGACAGCCCAGACAACACGACGGTAAACGCCGGATTCAAGAGCTCTCAACCCGGTCAACGGAAAAAGCCATTTAAAGGCAGCAAAGATGGACCGTCCAGCCTAAACAAGATTCTAGACAGATTATGTCAGATTCATGGCACCTCTGACAAACCTGCAAATCACACCAACAGAGAATGATGGGTCTTCAAGCAGGCCGACAAGCTAAACGCCGAACACAAGGGGAGGAGACACCAAGTGAAGACGAGGATGAGCCTCGCCAGCAAAACACTGGGGGACAGAAAAAAATTCCCACCAGAGGTCAAAACAGTGAACATGATTCATGTAACGAAGAGGAGGAGCAAATGCGCACTCCGAGACGTATGCGCCGTGGAGCCCGTCACCCCCAAGTTCAACCCTTGGTCGGCCTGCCCGATCACTTTCGATCGCAGGGATCACCCGACTAGTATCCGGCATGGGGGATTGGCTGCCTTGGTGCTAGACCCAATAATCAACGGATACCATCTCACCCGAGTCCTTATGGATGGCGACAGTAGTCTCAATCTGATATATCAGGACACAGTCCGCAAAATGGGGATAGACCCGACAAGAATTAACCAAAGCAATACTACCTTTAAAGGAGTAATACCAGGCCCAGAGGCCCGCTGCACTGGCTCTCTAGTACTAGAGGTTGTATTTGGTTCCCCCGACAACTTTCGAAGTGAAAGGTTAACCTTGGACGTCGCTCCATTCCGAAGCGGCTATCAAGCACTACTCGGAAGAACGGCCTTCGCTCGTTTTAACGCAGTACCGCATTACGCTTATCTTAAGCTTAAGATGCCCAGTCCACGTGGCATCATCATAGTTAGCGGAAACACGGAGCGTTCCTCACGTGCGGAAGAATGTGTGGCGGCTTTAGCAGCCGAACACTGACCGGCCTCTCCAACCAGAATAAATGATCGGTCGTCAAGACCGCGGACACGGCTAGACGAGTCCGGTGCACCACTGGCTGTAACAGCTCAGATAAACCTGAGATTGGGTCGACGGATATACCCCCATAGGTGGTGCTAGGGGCTTTCCGCATGTAAAAAGAACTACAGTTCGGATTGACCTTATTTAGATTGAATTTTAATGGTTTATTAAGAATAACCAATTTTTCGCACGAAGACTTTCACCTGAGTTTTTTTCTTTTGCAGATGATAATCGTGCTACACCCTTCCAGGATACGGCACAACGGAGACACAGGCGCAGACATGCAGCAGGGCCCCGCTCAAAGGTTTCTTTTTAGATTAAGACCCTGTGTAAACCTTTCTTACTGTCTCTTGTTGCTTCACACCCTCTGGATACTCAACACAATCGAGAGGGATGATGGCGTTATTGGCATTTCGCCACGTCAGACTAATGCACGTACCTGGAAATTCAGGGTTCATTATCAAGGGCGTTACTCAGCCCGGTATATGTTGTAAAGACCGAATACCGTAGAGAGTGTTCGGCGTCGCGAGTTTGGCCTTATATGCATCAGCTCCGAATCATGTCTTTGGTCAATAGTTGGGTTTGCCCGGCTCCTGTGTTTTGCTACCTTACATTCCGCTCTATCGGCTAGGGTGGCACCGGGAGAACTACTGCGATTATGCCCTGGTTCATCTGGACGAGCACCTCAGTAGAGAAAGCCGAAAACTGACTGACATGATAAAGCGCGAGACTGGTCAACCACTCGATGACTCAGCGGAATCTTCGCGATTCCTCCGCATTAACGAAGGACCGGTTTTCCGGTCATGTATGTACACGCACCGTATTCGGATAGGCGCGGAAGTACCAGGGGCTATATAGTAGCCCCACCGTCAAACTCCTATGGCTAAGTGAAAGTGTTAAAGCACTATAGTCCGATTGCCTTGTTCGCCGCGCTATCACCTCCTTAATGGACCAAGACGTTGGATCAAGTGTGAATACGCGCTTTTCCGAACACCCCCGCATTATATGTGTGGGGGCTGAAGCCGACGACTGCAAACTTTCAGGTTATATACATACATAAACGGCCACACAGGAGGCATCATAATACTTTCAGGCAAAAGTATAAACACAGCCAAAATAGCATTGTTTTTACAATTGGGATACATGTCACTAGAACATGATACTCTTCGAGCACTGAGCCTCTATTAAACGAGCGCCTTCTAGGACTTCTTCAAAATAGTGCTCGGCCGATACCTGGCCTACGGCCGAACCCCGGGTTGCAATAGTGGTGGCCTCCATCTCTGCCCAGTATGTCTTAACACGGGCAAGAGCCATCCGCGCACCCTCTATGCACGCCGACCTCTTTGCAGCGTCGATATGCGGCACATCACCAAGGAATCGTTGCACTAAACCAAAATAACTATTCGGCCTTGGTCCTTCCGGCCAAAGATGATCCACGACATGCCTCATGGCAAGCCCGGACAACCTATGGAGCTCAGCCCACTCGGCCATTTGCTCATTTAACAGCAGCGGACGCGTTGGAGCACTGAACTGCGACCAGAACAACTTTTCCACTTCATGATCTTTTTGATCTTTGAAAAACTCAGTCGCATCAGCAGCACTCGTTGCCAAGTCCAAGTACGTGTCTGCAGCACTCCATAATTGATCCAGAGGGGCATACTTCGGATCTCCGAACTTCGTCCGCAACAAAAAGGGCTTCCCAGCTGTGATATCTCCGGCCTGACGAAACTCCTCCTTCGCCGCTCTGATTTTAGAGCGGGTCTCCTTGGCTGCTACCATGGCTTTCTTCAGGTCCGCCGCTTTCGCTTGGCTTTCCTTTTCAAGAAGCTCATACCGGTCGGCGGCATCCTTCAGCTCAACAACCATCTTGGCTATTTTATCTTCGCTCTGGCGATGAGCAGCTTGTTCGGCTCTTAACTCTTAGGCCGCCTTTAGGGAGGCCGCATCGCTTCTCCTGGCTTGTTCCTTGGCTCGGGCAAGCTCCGCCCGAAGGGTCTCCATGGCGGCAGCTCCATCTACAGATTACAAATACTAGCATCATGCTCCTCTTAAAAATCTGTTGACCGCCGGAGAATACATACCCTGTGCCTCGTCAAGCCGCTTGTTTACAAGCACGATGTCGGCATCTGCCACATCAAGTTGCCGCTTCAGTTCGGCAAACTCACCAGTCCGACCAGCCACCGGACCCTCAGCCGCCTGCACATGAAAGCAGCATGATCATTACCTGGGACTATGATCCTCTGTTTGCTGCCTTTGGACAGCAACCAGAGTCTCAGGGGCTACTATCTGCATAGGGCACACCTAGCATGTGCGGTACCATCAAAAATATATATATTACTTTGCGTACCTCAAAGCCTTTTAGTAGGCTCATAAAAGCTTCATGCAACCCACTTTTGGCGGATGAAATCCTCTCAATCACCGTACCCATTAAAGTACGATGCGCCTCTGAGATAGCCGCTTGCTCCAGAAGACTCATCAGTGCGTCCGGTCGTGCACCGGACAGTCCCGGACTGGAGCCGAATACTCTGGACTTCGGGTGGCCGAAGGGTTACCTTCCGGCCTTGGCGGATCAGGAGAAATCCTCTGCGACGACACCTCAGGGTCATCCGCCTCATGAGGCGGGGAAACAGGGGGAGGCGTTTCGCTCTCCATCATCTCTGGAAGAAGATCCCCCGAAGACGAACTCTGTCGAGAAGGGCTACGATCCGAACTGCAAGACATACGTCTCGGTTATTGTCCTCGGAGATGAAGCAGGATATATTTACCAAAAGTACTCTTGTTCACTTACAGCTCGGTGGAGGGCTGATCCCCTTGTGGGCACTGTGCGGTAAGGATGCCCTCTGGGGCAGGGCCCCCTCGCGAAGGTTTCTTCCCTCGTTTGGAAACCCTTGTTTCCAAGTCTTCGGAGGCGGTCCTTTTCCTTCCTTGGGGAGAGGGAATTTCATATTCTTCTCCCCGATTATCCTCCTTCGCGGAAACACTAATTCCCCCGGTTTGGATGAGTAATGCGTGAGGCCCGCTTTCGGCTTCTTTATTCCTCCCTTTATCTTCCCCTGATGGCGCTTGATAAGGTGTGAGCTCTAGCATCCTGGCTAGTACAGGATCCGGTGAGCCTTCGGGAAGGGGGCCGAACACCTGATCATCTTCGCCTTTTTTATCCAGTCCTGGTCAAAGAGCGATTTTTCAGAATGATGTTGTGAAAAATGAAAAGACAGCGTGTTCGGCCGCATAATTACTTACGTGGGTATCTGGACGATTGCAGTTTAGACCCGCATCCTCGGTGGTGTCCGGACACTTTATTCATGATCCGAAGAACAACCCATACATCCCTTTGAGCGTCACGCCAAAGATTTGCTAAATAGTTCGCGGTCCTTCCGGATTGAACTCCCACATACGGAGAGGTCGACGTTGACATGGCAGGACCCGACGAACTAACATGACTTGCATTACCTTGACAAGGCTGACATCTCTCTTGAGGAGATCTCGGATGCGACTCTGCAATGTCGGCACGTCATTAACTGGCCCCCAGTCCAGCCCCTTGTTGACCCATGACGCCAATTGTGGCGGGGGGCCTGAACGAAAGGCGGAGGCAGCTACCCACTTAGTACTTCGGGGAGCTGTGATGTAAAACCACTCCCGCTGCCATAAGTCGGACGTCTCCTGGAAGGAACCCTTTGGCCATGGAGCATCGACACCTTTGCTTATTATGGCACCTCCGCATTCTGCGTGTCGCTCATCGATCATCTTCGGCTTCACATTGAAGGTCTTGAGCCATAAGCCGAAGTGTGGGGTGATGCGGAGGAAGGCCTCACACACGACGATAAACGACGAGATGTGAAGGATGGAATCTGGAGCTAGATCATGGAAATCGAGCCCGTAATTGAACATAAGCCCTCTAACAAAGGGATTGAGACTAAAGCCTAGCCCTCGGAGGAAGTGGGAAACAAATACGACACTCTCGTTGAGTTCGGGAGTGGGGATGACCTGCCCTTGAGCAGGCAGCCTGTGCGAGATTTCGGCGGTCAGATACCTGGCTTTTCTTAGCTTCTTGATGTCCTCCTTTGTGACAGAGGAGGCTATCCACCGGCCTTGAAGGTTGGATCCGGACATAATTGAAGGTCTGAAGCGCTTAGCCGGAGCCTTGGGTGTTGGAATTCGAGGTGGGGGAAGGGAAGGATCGAGCGCGAGAAGAAAAGGACAGGCCTTGGCCCCTTTATAAAGAGGGTGAATATCAAGCGTCCTCCGCGTGGCCGTTTGGAACTTGCCTAAAATCGAGGAATCATACCAGTGGGCACGATTGGGTTACCCACGCCCGTATTGATGAGAATCCCGTGATAAGGGGAACACGATCTCTGCTTCGACAAGACGTGCCAATAAAACCGCCTCGCAACACGTGAAGTGGCAGGCTGGGAAAAACGGTTTGTGATGACCGGACCACGGCAGGACGTCACACTATGAAAAGTTGTCAGCAGATTAGATTTTAGGAAATATTATACTCTCTACGGTGGTATGTGGAATTTGTTTTGCAAAGCCGGACACGATCCTTGTGTTCAAAATCTTCTATGGAGTATTCGGAGGAGGAACCCGCCTTGCAATGCCGAAGACAATCTGCGCGCCGGACTCATCGTCATTGAAGCCTGGTTCAGGGGCTACCGAGGGAGTCCTGGATTAGGGGGTCCTCGGACTGCCGGACTATATACTTTGGCCGGACTGATGGACTATGAAGATACAAGATCGAAGACTTCGTCCCGTGTCCGGATGGGACTCTCCTTTGCGTGGAAGGCAAGCTTGGCAAATTGGATATGTAGATCTCCTCCCTTGTAACCGACTCTGTGTAACCCTAGCCCCCTCCGGTGTCTATATAAACCGGAGGGTTTAGTCCGTAGGACAACAACAATCATAATCATAGGCTAGCTTCTAGGGTTTAGCCTCTACGATCTCGTGGTAGATCAACTCTTGTAATACTCATATCATCAAGATCAATCAAGCAGGAAGTAGGGTATTACCTCCATCGAGAGGGCCCGAACCTGGGTAAACATTGTGTCCCCCGCCTCGTGTTACCATCCGCCTTAGACGCACAGTTCGGGACCCCCTACCCGAGATCCGCCGGTTTTGACACCGACATCGGTTAAGTCCTCGACGGTAGCTATGAAGTGGGTGGTGGGTGGGAAGCAAAATTCCCCATCATCAGCCTCTAACTCGAACCGAACATAGTTCGGCTGCTAGTCCTTCTCCAAGGACAAATTCTTTAGAGAGTTCAGCACATCGCCCAAAGGTGAGTGCTGGAAAACGTCTATGGCGCCGAATTCGAAGATCGATAACCGATCTAGCTCGGTGTCCGCAGGCGTACACGGTCCTGAACTTATAGCCGGAGACGAGTCCGAAGTTCCGTTGACACAAATATTGCAGGGTGTTGAGTCCGTGTGCGGCTCCAACACCGCGGACTCTATGGATTTGGATGGCACGATTTGCTCCAGATCTAAGGCCGTAGTGGTTATAGGAACCATCTCCTGAATCCGGTCCGATGACAGATTTAAGTCATGTTCATCGGAGCGAGGGGGAGCGATCGCCGCGGTCTCAAATCCATTGAAGATCAAGTCCCCACGGATATCCGCAACATAGTTCAGGTTTCCAAATCTGACCTGGTGGCCAGGGGCGTAGCTATGGACCTGCTCCAGATGGCTAAGCGAGTTGGCCCGCAGTACGAAGCCGCCGAACACAAAAATCTGTCCGGGGAGGAAGGTTCCTCCTTGGACAACGTCATTATCGACGATTGAAGGGGCCATCGAACCTTTTGCCGATGGCACAGTGGAACTCTCAATGAAAGCACCAATGTCGGTGTCAAAACCGGCGGATCTTGGGTAGGGGGTCCCGAACTATGCGTCTAGGATCAATGGTAGCAGGAGACGGGGGGACACGATGTTTACCCAGGTTCGGGCCCTCTCTATGGAGGTAATACCCTACTTCCTACTTGATTGGTCTTGATGAATATGAGTGTTACAAGAGTTGATCTACCACGAGATCGTAATGGCTAAACCCTAAAAGCCTAGCCTGTATGACTATGGTAATGAATGTGTCCTTTCCGGACTACCCCCTCTGGTTTATATAGGCATCAGGGGGATCTAGGATTTACATAGGGTCGGTTACATAAGAAGGAATCTTCACAATCGGTCGCCAAGCGTGCCTTCCACGCCAAGGAGAGTCCAATCCGGACACAGGTAGAGTCTTTGGCCTTCACGTCTTCACAGCCCATCAGTCTGGCCCATGGATAACAGGCCGGACGCCCGAGGACCCCTTAGTCCAGGACTCCCTCAGTTACCGAATGTTGTTCGGAGTCCCGGATAAGATCCCGGATGTCACGAGGAGTTCCGAAATGGTCCGGAGGTGAAGATTTATATATGGGAAGTCATCATACAGTCACCGAAAGTATTCAGGGGTTTGCCGGTATTGTATCGGGACCACTGAAGGGGTTCCGAGGGTCCATCGAGAGGGTCCACCTGCCCCGGAGGGCCCTATGGGCTGTATGTGGAAGGGAACCAGCCCCTAAGTGGGCCGGGCGCCATCCCCCCTAGGGCCCATGCGCCTAGGGTTGGGGGGAACCCTAAAGGGGGCGCCCCCCTTGGCTTGGGGGGCAAGCCCCCTCCCCTTGGCCGCCGCCCCCCTCTAGATCTCATCTAGAGGGGTCGGCCCCCTTCCCCCTTCGCCCTATAAATAGAGGGGTGGAGGGAGGGCAGCCGCACCACATCCAAGGCGCAGCCCTCCCCCTCTCCAACACCTTCTCCTCCTTCCGCGGTGCTTGGCGAAGCCCTGCCGGAGTACCACGCTGCTCCAACACCACCACGCCGTCGTGCTGCTGCTGGAGTTGTCTTCCCCAACCTCTCCCTCTCTCCTTGCTAGATCAAGGCGTGGGAGATGTCAGCGGGCTGCACGTGTGTTGAACGCAGAGGCGCCGTTGTTCGGCGCTTAGATCGGAATCAACCGCGATCTGAATCGCTACGAGTACGACTCCTTCATCCGTGTTCTTGTAATGCTTCCGCATCGCGATCTTCAAGGGTATGAAGATGCACTCCCCTCTCTCTCGTTGCTAGTCTCTCCATAGATTGATCTTGGTGATGCGTAGAATTTTTTTAAATTTCTGCAACGATCCCCAACACCAAGCACATCAAGAGACGCTTCAATTCCATCCGTGATCAAGTCAAGAAGGGAGACATTGAGATTTGCAAGATACATACGGATCTGAATGTTGCAGACCCGTTGACTAAGCCTCTCTCACGAGTAAAACATGATCAGCACCAAGACTCCATGGGTGTTAGAATCATTATTGTGTAATCTAGATTATTGACTCTAGTGCAAGTGGGAGACTAAAGGAAATATGCCCTAGAGGCAATAATAAAGTTGTTATTTATATTTCCTTATATCATGATAAATATTATTCATGCTAGAATTGTATTAATCGGAAACTTAGTACATGTGTGAATACATAGACAAACAGAGTGTCACTAGTATGCCTCTACTTGACTAGCTCATTGAATCAAAGATGATTAAGTTTCCTAGCCATAGACATGAGTTGTCATTTGATTAACGGGATCACATCATTAGAGAATGATGTGTTTGACTTGACCCATTCCGTTAGCCTAGCACTTGATCGTTTAGTTTATTTGCTATTGCTTTCTTCATGACTTATACATGTTCCTATGACTATGAGATTATGCAACTCCCGAATACCGGAGGAACAATTAGTGTGCTACCAAATGTCACAATGTAACTGGGTGATTATAAAGGTGCTCTACATGTGTCTTCGATGGTGTTTGTTGAGTTGGCATAGATCGAGATTAGGATTTGTCACTCCGATTGTCGGAGAGGTATCTTTGGGCCCTCTCGGTAATGCACATCACTATAAGCCTTCCAAGCAATGTGACTAATGAGTCAGTTGCAGAATGATGCATTATGGAACGAGTAAAGAGACTTGCCGGTAACGAGATTGAACTAGGTATTGAGATACCGAGGATCGAATCTCGGGCAAGTAACATACCGATGACAAAGGGAACAACATATGTTGTTATGCGGTTTGACTGATAAAGATCTTCGTAGAATATGTGGGAGCCAATATGAACATCCAGGTTCCGCTATTTGGTTATTGACCGGAGACGTGTCTCGGTCATGTCTACATAGTTCTCGAACCCGTAGGGTCCGCACGCTTAACGTTCGGTGACGATCGGTATTATGAGTTTATGTGTTTTGATGTACCAAAGGTAGTTCGGAGTCCCGGATAAGATCACAAACATGACGAGGAGTCTCGAAATGGTCGATACATAAAGATCGATATATTGGATGACTATGTTTGGACATCGGAATGGTTTCGGGTGAGTTCGGGCATTTACCGGAGTACCGGGAGGTTACCGGAACCCCCCGGGAAGTATATGGGCCTTATTGGGCCATAGTGGGAGAGAGGAGAAGGGAGCCTAGGAGGGGGCGCCCCCCCAAAGCCCAATCCGAATTGGGTGGGGGGGCGGCCCCCCCTTTCCTTCCTCCTTCCTCCCCCTTCCTTCCTCTCCTAGTCCAACTAGGGAAGGGGGGAATCCTACTCCCGATGGGAGTAGGACTCCTCCAGGGCGCGCCATAGAGGGCCGGCCCTCCCCCTCCTCCACTCCTTTATATACGAGGGAGGGGGGCACTCCATAGACACACAAGTTGACATTGTCTTAGCCGTGTGCGGTGCCCCCCTCCACCATAATCCACCTCGGTCATACCGTTACAGTGCTTAGGCGAAGCCCTGCGCCGGTAACTTCATCATCACCGTCATCACGCCGTCCTGCTAATGAAGCTCTCCCTCGACACTCAGCTGGATCGAGAGTTCGTGGGACGTCACCGAGCTGAACGTGTGCAGATCACGGAGGTGCTGTACTTTCGGTACTAGGATCGGTCGGATCGTGAAGATGTACGACTACATCAACCGCGTTGTCATAACGCTTCCGCTTTCGGTCTACGAGGGTACGTAGACAACACTCTCCCCTCTTGTTGCTATGCATCACCGAGATGGATCTTGCGTGTGCGTAGGAATTTTTTTGAAATTACCGCGTTACCCAACAGGGGTGACTGGTAGTGTTGATTACATCTTGTAGTTGAATACTATATGGTTTATTTGGTGGAAGATTATATGTTCAGATCCATGATGCTATTTAATACTCCTCTGATCATGAGCATGTTCATTATTTGTGAGTAGTTACTTTTGTTCTTGAGGTCACGGGATAAATCATGTTGCAAGTAATCATGTGAATTTGATATGCGTTCGATATTTTGATGGTATGTATTTTGTGATTCCCTTAGTGGTGTCATGTGAATGTCGACTACCTGACACTTCACCATATTAGGGCCTAAGGGAATGCATTGTGGATTAGTAAATAGATGGTGGGTTGCGAGAGTGACAAAAGCTTAAACCCCAGTTTATGCACTATTCCGTAAGGGACCGATTGGATCCAAAAGTTTAATGCTATGGTTAGAATTTATTCTTAATACTTTTCTCATAGTTGCGGATGCTTGCGGGAGGGTTAATCATAAGTAGGAGGTTTGTTCAAGTAAGAGCAACACCTAAGCACCGGTCCACCCACATATCAAATTACCAAAGTAGCGAACACGAATTAAACCAACATGATGAAAGTGACTAGATGAAATTCCCGTGTACCCTCAAGAACGCTTTGCTTATCATAAGAGACCGTTTTGGCCTGTCCTTTGCCTCAAAAGGATTGGGCTACCTTGTTGCATACTTGTTACTATTATCGTTACTTGCTCGTTACAAATTATCTTGCTATCAAACTACTCGCTACTTACAGTTTCAGCACTTGCAGACATTACCTTACTGAAAACTACTTGTCATTTCCTCCTGCTCCTCGTTGGGTTCGACACTCTTACTTATCGAAAAGAGCTACAATTGATCCCCTATACTTGTGGGTCATCACTAGACCTAAGCCTGAAACTGAGTGCTTCTACTACAAAGGGAATGGTCACTGGAAGCGGAACTACCTGATGTCTACTACGCAACCTTCTTCTTGTAGATGTTGTTGGGCCTCCAAGTGCAGAGGTTTGTAGGACAGTAGCAAATTTCCCTTAAGTGGATGACCTAAGGTTTATCAATCCGTGGGAGGCGTAGGATGAAGATGGTCTCTCTCAAACAACCCTGCAACCAAATAACAAAGAGTCTCTTGTGTCCCCAACACACCCAATACAATGGTAAATTGTATAGGTGCACTAGTTCGGCGAAGATATGGTGATACAAGTGCAATATGGATGGTAGATATAGGTTTTTGTAATCTGAAAATATAAAAACAGCAAGGTAGCAAGTGGTAAAAGTGAGCACAAACGGTATTGCAATGCGTTGAAACAAGGCCTAGGGTTCATACTTTCACTAGTGCAAGTTCTCTCAACAATAATAACATAATTGGATCATATAACTATCCCTCAACATGCAACAAAGAGTCACTCCAAAGTCACTAATAGCGGAGAACAAACGAAGAGATTATGGTAGGGTACGAAACCACCTCAAAGTTATTCTTTCTGATCGATCTATTCAAGAGTCCATAGTAAAATAACACGAAGCTATTCTTTCTGTTCAATCTATCATAGAGTTCGTACTAGAATAACACCTTAAGACACAAATCAACCAAAACCCTAATGTCACCTAGATACTCCAATGTCACCTCAAGTATCCGTGGGTATGATTATACGATATGCATCACACAATCTCAGATTCATCTATTCAACCAACACAAAGTACTTCAAAGAGTGCCCCAAAGTTTCTACCGGAGAGTCAAGACGAAAACGTGTGCAAACCCCTATGCATAAGTTCACGAGGTCACGGAACCCGCAAGTTGATCACCAAAACATACATCAAGTAGATCACGTGAATATCCCATTGTCACCACAGATAAGCACGGCAAGACATACATCAAGTGTTCTCAAATCCTTAAAGACTCAATCCGATAAGATAACTTCAAAGGGATAACTCAATCCATTACAAGAGAGTAGAGGGGGAGAAACATCATAAGATCCAACTATAATAGCAAAGCTCGCGATACATCAAGATCGTACCACCTCAAGAACACGAGAGAGAGAGAGATAAAACACATAGCTACTGGTACATACCCTCAACCCCGAGGGTGAACTACTCCCTCCTCGTCATGGAGAGTGTCGGGATGATGAATATGTCCACCGGTGATGGATCCCCCCTCCGGCAAGGTGCCGGAACAGGGTCCCGATTGGTTTTTGGTGGCTACAGAGGCTTGCGGCGGCGGAACTCCCGATCTATTCTACTCCTCGATGTTTTTAGGGTATATGGATATATATAGGCGAAAGATGTCGGTAAGGGGGGCCACGAGGGGCCCACGAGGGTGGGGGCGCGCCCAGGGGGGCAGGCGCGCCTCCCTGCCTCGTGGCCACCTCGAAGATTCCCTGACTTCAACTCCAAGTCTCCTGGATCACGTTCGTTCCAAAAATCACGCTCCCGAAGGTTTCATTCCATTTGGACTCCGTTTGATATTCCTTTTCTGCGAAACACTAAAACAAGGGAAAAAACAGAAACTGGCACTGGGCTCTGGGTTAATAGGTTAGTCCCAAAATAATATTAAAGTGCATAGTAAGGCCCATTAAACATCCAAGATGGATAATATAATAGCATGAATACTTCATAAATTATAGATACGTTGGAGACGTATCACTAGCCCAAATACTTGGCGGATAAGAAGGATGGCAAAGTGAAAAAAAGTATATTTGATATACATGTTATTGATGCGTACTTTACTAGTGTTCATAGTAACCCCAGGGTATTTGATACCGGTTCAGTTGCTAAGATTAGTAACTTGAAACAGGAGTTGCAAAATGAACAGAGACTAGTTAAGGGCAAGGTGACGATGTGTGTTGGAAATAATTCCAAGGTTGATAAGATCACCATCGCACACTCCTTTTACCTTCAGGATAAGTGTTGAACCTAAAATAAATGTTGTTTGTTGTTTGCGTTGATCATGAATATGATTGGATCATGTTTATTGCAATACGGTTATTCATTTAAGTCAAAAATAATTGTTATTCTGTTTACATGAATAAAACCTTCTATGGTCATACACTTAATATAAATGGTTTATTGAATCTCAATCGTAGTGATACACATATTCATAATATTGATGCCAAAAGATGCAAAGTTGATAATGATAGTGCAACATACTTGTGGCACTGCCGTTTAGGTCATATTGGTGTAAAGCGCATGAAGAAACTCCATGCGGATGGACTTTTATAATCACTTGATTACGAATCATTTGATGCTTGCGGACCATGCCTTATGGGCAAGATGACTAAGACTCCGTTCTTCGGAACAATGGAGCGAGCCACTGACTTATTGGAAATAATACATACCGATGTATGCGGTCCGATGAGTGTTGAGGCTCGCGGCGGGTATCGTTATTTTCTGACCTTCACAGATGATTTGAGCAGATATGGGTATATCTACTTGATGAAACATAAGTCTGAAACATTTGAAAAGTTCAAAGAATTTCAGAGTGAAGTGGAAAATCATCGTAACAAGAAAATAAAGTTTCTACGATCTGATCGCGGAGGCGAATATTTGAGTTACAAGTTTGGTCTTCATTTGAAACAATGTGGAATAGTTTCACAACTTACGCCACCTGGAACACCACAGCGTAATGGTGTATCCGAACGTCGTAACCGTACTTTATTAGATATGGTGCGATCTATGATGTCTCTTACCAATTTACCACTATCGTTTTGGGGTTATGCTTTAGAGACGGCTGTATTCACGTTAAATAGGGGACCATCTTAATCCGTTGAGACGACACCATATGAACTGTGGTTTGGCAAGAAACCTAAGCTTTCATTTCTTAAAGTTTGAGGCTGCGATGCTTATGTGAAAAAGCTTCAACCTGATAAGCTCGAACCCAAATCGGAGAAATGTGTCTTCATAGGATACCCAAAAGAAACTGTTGGGTACACCTTCTATCACAGATCCGAAGGCAAGACATTTGTTGCTAAGAATGGATCCTTTCTATGGAAGGAGTTTCTCTCGAAAGAAGTGAGTGGGAGGAAAGTAGAACTTGATGAGGTAATTGTACCTTCTCTCGAGTTGGAAAGTAGTTCATCACAGAAATCAGTTCCAGTGATGCCTACACCAATTAGTGAGGAAGTTAATGATGATGATCATGAAACTTCAGATCAAGTTACTACCGAACCTCGTAGGTCAACCAGAGTACGTTCCGCACCAGAGTGGTACGGTAATCCTGTTCTGGAAGTCATGTTACTAGACCATGACGAACCTACAAACTATGAGGAAGTGATGATGAGCCCAGATTCCGCAAAATGGCTTGAGGCCCTAAAATCTGAGATAGGATCCATGTATGAGAACAAAGTGTGGACTTTGGTGGACTTGCCCGATGATCGGCAAGCCATTGAGAATAAATGGATCTTCAAGAGGAAGACGGACGCTGATGGTAGGGTTACTATCTACAAAGCTCGACTTGTTGCAAAAAGGTTTTTCAACAAGTTCAAGGGGTTGACTACGATGAGACTTTCTCACCCGTAGCGTGCGTAAGTCTGTCCGAATCATGTTAGCAATTGCCGCATTTTATGAAATCTGGCAAATGGATGTCAAAACTGCATTCCTTAATAGATGCCTCAAAGAAGAGTTGCATATGATGCAACCAGAAGGTTTTGTAGATCCTAAAGGTGCTAACAAAGTGTGCAAACTCCAGCGATCCATCTACGGACTGGTGCAAGCATCTCAGAGTTGGAATATACGCTTTGATGTGGTGATCAAAGCATATGGTTTTATACAGACTTATGGTGAAGTTTGTATTTACAAGAAAGTGAGTGGGAGCTCCGTAGCATTTCTAATATTATATGTGGATGACATATTGTTGATTGGAAATGATGTACAATTTCTGGATAGCATAAAAGGATATTTGAATAAGAGTTTTTCAATAAAATACCTCGGTGAAGCTACTTATATTTTGGGCATCAAGATCTATAGAGATAGATTGAGACGCTTAATAGGACTTTCAAAAGCACACACCTTGACAAGATTTTGAAGAAGTTCAAAATGAATCAGTCAAAGAAAGTGTTCTTGCCTGTGTTGCAAGGTGTGAATTTGAGTAAGACTCAAAGCCCGACCACGGCAGAAGATAGAGAGAGAATGAAAGTCATTTCCTATGCCTCAGCCATAGGTTCTATAAAGTATGCCATGTTGTGTACCAGACATATTGTGTACCTTACCAAGAGTTTGGCAAGGGGGTACAATAGTAATCCAGGAGTAGATCACTGAAGAGCGGTCAAAATTATCCTTAGTTACCTAAGAGGACTAAGGAAATGTTTCTCGGTTATGGAGGTGATAAAGAGTTCGTCGTAAAGAGTTATGTCGTTGCAAGCTTTGACACCGATCTAGATGACTCTAAGTCTCAATCTAGATACGTATTGAACGTGGGAGCAATTAGCTAGAGTAGCTCCATGCAGAGCATTGTAGACATAGAAATTTGCAAAATACATACGGATCTGAATGTGGCAGACCTGTTGACTAAAACTTCTCTCACAAGCAAAACATGATCACACCTTAGTACTCTTTGGGTGCTAATCACATAGCGATGTGAACTAGATTATTGACTCTAGTAAACCCTTTGAGTGTTGGTTACATGGAGATGTGAACTACGGATGTTAATCACATAAAGATGTGAACTATTGGTGTTAAATCACATGGCAATGTGAACTAGATTATTGACTCTAGTGCAAGTGGGAGACTGAAGGAAATATGCCCTAGAGGCAATAATAAAGTTGCTATTTTATATTTCCTTATATCATGATAAATGTTTATATTCATGCTAGAATTGTATTAACCGGAAACTTGATACGTGTGTGGATACATAGACAAAACACAGTGTCCCTAGTAAGCCTCTACTAGAGTAGCTCGTTAATCAAAGATGGTTAAGTTTCCTAACCATAGACATGTGTTGTCATTTGATGAACGGGATCACATCATTAGGAGAATGATGTGATGGACAAGACCCATCCGTTAGCTTAGCATGTTGATCGTTCAGTTTTATTGCTATTGCTTTCTTCATGTCAAATACATATTCCTTCGACTATGAGATTATGCAACTCCCGGATACCGGAGGAATACCTTGTGTGCTATCAAACGTCACAACGTAACTGGGTGATTATAAAGATGCTCTACAGGTATCTCCGAAGGTGTTTGTTGGGTTGGCATAGATCGAGATTAGGATTTGTCACTCCGAGTATCGGAGACGTATCTCTGGGCCCTCTCGGTAATGCACATCATAATAAGCCTTGCAAGCAATGTGACTAATGAGTTAGTTATGGGATGATGTATTATGGAACGAGTAAAGAGACTTGCCGGTAACGAGATTGAACTAGGTATGAAGATACCGACGATCGAATCTCGGGCAAGTAACATACCGATGATAAAGGGAATAACGTATGTTGTCATTACGGTACGACTGATAAAGATCTTCGGAGAATATGTGGGAACCAATATGAGCATCCAGGTTCAGCTGTTGGTTATTGATCGGAGAGGTGTCTCGGTCATGTCTACATAGTTGTCGAACCCGTAGGGTCCGCACGCTTAACGTTCGATGACGATTTTGTATTATATGAGTTATGTGATTTGGTGACCGAATGTTGTTCGGAGTCCCGGATGAGATCATGGACATGACGAGGAGTCTAGAAATGGTCGAGAGGTAAAGATTCATATATAGGACGACAGTATTCGGACACCAGAAGTGTTTTGGGGGTACCGGGTATGTATCGGGTCACCGAAAGGGGTTCCGGGCAACCCCCGGCAAGCTATATGGGCCTAATGGGCCAAGAGTTGGACAGACCAGCCCCAAAAGGGGCTGGTGCGCCCCCTATAGGCTGAATAGGAGGAGAAGGAAAGGGGAGGATTCGGCCTCCCCCTTTCCTTCCCCTTCCCCTCTCTTTCCTTCCACCTCCGATGGATATGGAAGGGGGGAGGCTGACTTGGAGGAGGCGCCCAAGTAGGATTACTCCTACTTGGGGCGCCCCTTGTAGCCCCTCTCCCTCTCCCACCTATATATATGTGGGGGGGCACCGCTAGAACACATAACATTGATTCCTAGCCGTGTGCGGCGCCCCCCTCCACAGTTTACGCCTCCGGTCATATTGTCGTAGTGCTTAGGCGAGGCCCTACACGGATCACTTCACCATCACCGTCACCCACGCCGTCGTGCTGACAAAACTCTCCCTCAACACTTTGCTGGATCAAGAGTTCGAGGGACGTCATCGAGCTGAACGTGTGCAGAACTCGGAGGTGTCGTACGTTCGGTACTTGATTGGTTGAATCGAGAAGACGTTCAACTACATCAACCGTGTTAAACTAACGCTTCCGCTTTCGGTCTACAAGGGTACGTGGACACACTCTCCTCCTCTCGTTGCTATGCATATCCTAGATAGATCTTGCGTGGTTGTAGGAAATATTTGAAATTGCATGCTACGTTCCCAACACTCTCTGCGCTATGGAGCTGGAGGACACGTTTCATGCCTTTTGCAGGTGCCCGAGGGCGGTGGCGTTATGGCAAGCTATGGCTGAGAGATGGAGGATTCCAGCTGCGTCGTCATTCCAGAGGACGGGCTCGGAGTGGCTCGCCCAAACTCTCTGCGAACTTCCTGACACGGAGAGGATGGAACTCATGATGACTCTATGGCGCTGCCGGCACGTACGAAACGAGATGACACACCACAAGAAGCCACCCCCGGTCGAAGCATCCAAACGGTTCCTCCTCAGCTATGTCAACTCACTTGTGGGCATACAAAATAACCCAAGTGCAGATCCAGTGAAGGGCAAGCAAGTGGTCGATGTAGTGGTGTAGACCAAACCCACATCACATGCTCCTGTTGCAGCTGGGCCGCAACCTCGATGGACACTTCCACTTGCAGGCTGGAGAAAAATCAACGTCGAGAGCTCGTTCTGTGCATCTACCAGTATGGCTGGAGCGGGTATGATTCTGCGCGATAGTGCAGGCGAGGTCATATTCTCCTCATGCAGAGAACTGAGGTCATGTGCGGAACTCCTAGAGGCCGAATTGCTTGCATGTATGGAGGGCCTGAACCTTGCCCTACAATGGACGCAGCAACCTATCGTAGTGGAAACAGACTGCCTTGTTGCTTTCAACATGATCATAGGAGAAGAGAGAGATCGGTCCTATTACTCCATGCTTGTGAACCAAATTAAGAGGCTCATGGCAGAAGGGAGATTAGTTAAGCTAGTGCATGTACGTAGAGAGCAGAATGGCATAAGCCATTATCTTGCCTCCTTTGGTAGAACTGAATGCCGCACTGTCGTGTGGCTGGGTTCAGGTCCAGGTGATATCCCTGACCTTTGTAAGATTGAACTGGCTCCTGAGTGATTAATAATAATCCCTTTTCCCCCGAAAAAAAAAGAAAATGCGCTGAGCCATGTTCCTTGTGTTCGCTAGCTCGAGTGTTGTTACATTACATTTTCAAATTTGGAGAATGCCGATTTTGCCCGGTCAATCGATTCGCGGACGTTCCAAGGAAGTAGGGCCAAAGGAGGCGCAACCGCACCAAACCCGAACTTCCCTCTCAACCAGCCAAAAGAGGGAAGAAAAACGGCAGGAGCTGCCTGCAGCGCAAGCCGGAAACCCGCACCAGTTCCCACCGAAAGCACGTGCGAATTTTTGCATCATCCTCGGTCGTTCAGCCTTTGTTGCCAACAACAAAAGAAAAGAAAAGAAAAAAGGAAAAAAGAAAATCAATCTCGAGCCAGCCAGCCGCGGGTTGCATTGCACGTCGACGTGGGCGCTCACGCCGCGGCGGGGCTCGGCTCATCTCCGCCACACCATCTCATCCGGTCCACCGGGTCTCCTCCTGCGGTGCCGTGCCCCAAAAAATGGCGCCAACCCCTCCCCAATCTCCCGCCGCACCCCTCCCCCGCTATTTCCCCTCCGCGCCCCAGCCCTAGCCGCGCCGGGGCAAACCCTAACCCCATGTCCTCCTCCTCCTCGCTGCCCGCCAAGCCGCCCCCGCCGCCGCGCCCCAAGACGCGGGGCAGCTACAACTGCGGCCGATGCGGCCAGCCCAAGAAGGGCCACGTCTGCAACCTCCCCTCCCCGGCCGCCGCCGACGGCGCCGCGCCCCCCTCCCCCTCGCCCTCCTCCTCCGGCGGGGACACCCGCCTCCGCCGCGCCCTCTCCTTCGACGAGCCCTCCTCCCCCGAGAAGAAGCCCAGGCCCGACCATGACGGCCGCACCATGGAGCTGGGCGGGAGGGCCGTGCCGGTCGACCTCGTCGTCGAGGTCCTGCGCCGGCTCGGCCCCAGGGGCGTCCTCGACGCCGCCGCCGTCAGCCGCGCTTGGCGCGACTGCGCCGACCGGGTCTGGCGCGTCGCCGAGGAGCTCCGCCTCCGCCCGGCCGCCGCCGGCCTCCTCGGCGCGCTGCTCCCCCGGTGCGCCGCGCTCTCGCGCCTCGTCCTCCACATGGAAAGGTGAGGGACCCGGGCGAATCTGAACAAATCTTGTCCCATGCGATGCGAATTTGACGCGATCTGGCCAGATCGATGCTGGATCTTCGATCGCCGCCTGCTCCGGACACGAGCTGTTATGCACAGCTTTTTTTATGGTTAATAAGGCTACGACATAGATAACCACTGGAGGAGTAGTATATATATTCCTAATAAAATCGTAATATAAATACAATAATAACAAGTAGTATATCGAGAATCTGGGATTTCTGAACGACTTCCAAGGTGAACGGACGTAGGATCTGATACTGGCTGCAGGATGTTTATTCCTGGATTGCTAACTGGTAGGTTATATTTGTGTTTGCGCGTAGGAACTTGTCAAAGTAGAGGGTATCATGGAAAATGCTGACAGTCTGCCTTTTTAACTTGATTGTGAAAGAGCATGCATGTCTCTGTGGATATTGAATATGACATGCTCTTGGATGAGTTGGTGGCCACATGAAACTCATGTTGTGTAGGTAATGGGTTCGGAGATGTCTGTGTTTTGGACAATATTCTGTTGGTGCTGCAAGATTGATTTATAGAACTTTTACCTGTGCTTTAGTTGTAAACCCTTCACCAGGGCTGGGTTGGATTGTAGAAAGCGCATAACCAATGGGTTGGTCTACGGTGATGCAAAATGCACAATTAATGGGTTGGTCTACGGTGGTGCAAAATGCACAATTACCGCGAGAACAGTATGCTATTTCCCAACATAAAAATTATTGTTGCTTATCTCTTGTTGTGAGCCTGTGAGGATACAACCACACACTAGTAATTAAAGCACTGTAAATTGGTTTCTGCAATCAGTTATTTGATAATGTTTCTTGTTGTATTTGTCTGCATAGAAGGAATATCCATATATTTGTAGTGCAAACAAGATGAGCCTTTTCAGGTCTTCTTTGTTGTGACTGATCAAATTTATATTTGACAAGTTGGCTTATACTGACATAGTGACATATGCTGTAGTTGCTAGACCCGTTATTCTATATAAATGATCAATAGATGATCCCAGGTTGTTGATCATCGATTATCATTCATGTTATTCTGGTATAGGATTATAGATGCCACCATCTGGTTTTAGAATTCTATGTGTGTAATTGTTGTGTCTTGTGTGTAGTTAGGGCCTTATTAATGACAAGATAAGACCGCTTGTCTTCTGTGTCTCTTAAAAGGTTTTCGCATCCAGCTCTTGCTTATGCACAGTGAAGTAATCATATGCACTTAAGTAGACGCAAAAGTGAAGTAAATACTTTGTGATATTCTGGATATGGTCGAAACAACATGGTTAATCTAGCTTTGGTGCTTCAGTACATGTTTCTCTGTCCTGCTTATTTACAATGCAATTAATATATGCACCTAAGTTGATGTGAGAGTGGATAAGTAAAAGCCATGCATTCTTTTGGATCTGGCTGCAGCGACAATTAATCTAGTTCCAGTCCTCCCGTGTTTGTTTCCTATGCCGATAAAAGATGTTCCACTGGTGACATGTATCTTGTTCGTATATGTTGGATTCAGTGATGTTGATGCCACCATGCTGTCATGTCTTGCATTTTCCTGTCCAAGTTTGGAAACTCTGGAGATCACCATGGCCGACAAGGCAATCAACAATATGACTGGGTATGTTGTAAATCTCTAACATTACTGATACATCCTAAATGCTATGTTGGCATCTATATATCTTTTTTGAAATTTAGTTATTTAGTTTACACTATTTTATATCAAATACACTTGCTTTGTTATAATTTGAATCACTAGTTTTAAAGGCGTCTTCCCTTTTTTTCCTCAAGTGCTAGCTTCTCAACTAATAGTTGCCTACCTTGCAAGGTCAGATACAGTTAAGGCGTGATTTTAGTTTTACCTTGTAAATGAGGATTTGTACTTATTTTTTTATATGTAATGCAATTGCAGGTTGATTTTTTTGGATCTTTTGCTGGTTGATTTGTTACACCATGTTATATTATGCTTGCATGAAACTAGTCTATTTTCCATTTTCTTGCCATGCAAGTTGTGTTCAATATGCGTCGATTTTGCAATAGCAATGTCATGCAAATGGACAGAAGGTTCACACAATCTCCGTGTTCAGCTCCTATATTAACTTAAGTTGTTCTATTCTAACAGAGAGGAGCTAAGTCGACTTGTTTCAGAGAAGCATTCTCTCTCAATCCTCAAAATCGGTGGTTGCTCTAATCTTGGTTTTCTTAATCTAAGCTCTTCAAGCCTTAATGTCCTTTGGCTATCAGATCTTTGCTCCCTTTCGGAATCGGTAATATTGTGTGCTATTAGTATTTACAGTTATATCAACTTTATTGTGGGCATGAATTCATTGGACACAAATTTGTTGTAGGTCATAAGCTGCCCTAATATGAGCGAGCTCTCCCTGTGTTTCACACAACAAAGTACTGAATGTACTGACCTGGTTAGTTTGATGGATGGCCTGGGCCGATCGTGCCCTAACTTAAGAAATTTGCACATATCATCAATTCAACTATCTAATGAAGCTGTGTCGGCTCTAGAGGGTGCCAACCTCAGGTATATTTCTACCCCACCATGCTCTTAGCACAATTTTCTTGTATTTGAGCTATAATGTTATAGTTCTTTTTATTTTATTTGAAGAAAAGGGGTTCCCCCTGCCCCATTTTTATTAGAAACGAGACAAAACAAAAAACAAACTGTTTCCAGCGCTCAGGCTGACCCAAAGTAGCCGAGCCAGAATCTTGTTGTATCTGAGCTATAGTATTGTAGTTCTCTTCTCACTATAATTCCAGTTTCATAATATTTCAACCTCCAAAACTCAAATCTCATTATTGCTTCATCAGGGGCTTGTGCATGCTATCCTTGATTCTCGGTTCAAAAATGACAGATGCAGCTGTTGCATCTATCGTCAGATCTTGTGCAAGCTTGGCATTGCTTGATTTAAGTGGGTAAGCTCTAATATATCCTTTTGGATATAAAACTAAAGTTATGGAATTAACATAAAGGTGATGATTATTTTCCTACGGCGTGATACTTCAAATTAGCTTATGCAGTTACTCGTTTTTATTATACCTCAGATCTAGCATCAGTGATAGTGGTGTTGGTATGATCTGCAAGGCGTTCCCTCATACTTTATCGAGGCTGCTCCTTGCTCTCTGCCCAAATATTACTACATGTAAGCTTTATATGAATTTCAGGGTTTATTATTTCTGCTCCACCGAAAATGAATTGCCAGTCAACCATTACATGTTCCAGTGTTAAGAATCTCTCTATGTGTTTTCTAGGTGGGATCCAGGCCGCAACAGCACAATTGCCACTTCTTCAGCTCATGGACTGTGGAATGAGCTTACGTTCTAACTTGCAGAATGAAAAACAGGGGGCTTATTTTGGTGAGATCAATGGAAGGATTAGATTGTGCCCAAAATTACCCACCTTAAAAAAGCAACCTATGCGCCAAAAGCTAATCATAAAGCATGATAATTTGAAGAAGCTCAGTCTATGGGGCTGTTCAGCAATAGATGTAAGCCTTCAAATTTTGCCAGCAGAGATTCACTCAAGTCCTTTATGGATATAGTCTTGTTACTAATTTCACATATGGCAGGCTTTGTATGTGAAATGCCCAGAGTTGATTGATCTGAACCTCAACACTTGTACAAATCTACACCCAGGTATTGTGTCACTTTTTCATGAGGCTGTAAAGTTGGTAGCCGCTTTTACGATTATAAACAATTTAAATATTTTGCAGAGCGGCTGCTACTTCAGTGCCCAAATCTGAAGAATGTACATGCATTTGGATGCCAAGATATGTTGATTGGTGCAATAAAAAACCAGGTATTACTTTGTTAAAACATTTCCTCACCCCCAAAGTAAACTTTCATTTCAGCTTGTGCTTTCTTCCAAAACTCCTTTCTTTGTGTGTGCTGGCCAGTAGTTTCAAGGTTATTGGATGAACATGTTTGAAGTGCTAAGCAGTAACCGTTTGCTATCAGTAATCAGAAAGTGGGAAATATAATCTCAAAAAAGAAGTGAGAAATATGCTATCTCAGTATTAGCTTTATATTGTTTAAGAATGTTGCACACCAGTGTTTTTGGCTCACCCAATTTATGTAAGTGTGTGCAGAATTAGATTGAGCCAAACAAACCAGAACTGAATTAAAAAGTTTACTCTTGTCTGAACTTGCATTTCAGTTAGAAAAAATAGTGACGTTTTCCTATTTGGTGGGAAAAATAATTTAATTTTGCTCTTGGTTTTTGGCTTGCCTTTTTCCCTTCAGAAACTGATAAACAGAAAGAATCTAATGAAGCAATGTGTATCAACTGGAGTCTAGGAAGGAGTAAGCAGTGGAGCTGAAGGTGTATCAGGCCGTAAGCTTCTTTAGCTTAGGAATCATACTATTGGAAACAGTGCATCTACATTACTACAGTCTGCCTTATGTAGCGTGTAACTATGTTGTAGCCTAAGGTGCTGTAACAAACCCCTTATCTCTTATGCACCGCAAAGCAGTCGTTGCGGCCTTCCTAAAAAAGTACTCCCTCCGTCCTAAAGTAAGTGTCTCAACTTTCTACTAACTTTAGTACAAAGTTGTAAGCTTGAGACACTTATTTTGGGACGAAGGGAGTATATAGTAGCATACTTCCCAACTGCGGATTTTCTGCTGCCGGTTAACAATTCAAAAACATCACTTCAAAGTTGTATCAGTCAGAAAAACAATTGTATATACACATTGTATGACGAATTATGGGCCTGAAAATTTTGGATAAAAAATCTGACCATTTGTATGGTATGCAAATAAAACAAGTTAGGAGTGTATACTAATTGTAAATCTACAGAGTATTTGTTACGGAGCACATACACGATCATGAAATTTTACCTAACATTTGCAGTTTCAGATATCATCCAAAATAGAACTGAATTTTGGTCTGGACTTATATGGACCATGTTTTTTTTCCCAAAGTGTTTCCAATTTTTTTGTCTGATTGTTTCCCACACTTGGAAGTTAGTTTTTGGCCTGGGCTCATATGGACCTGGTATCATTTGAGAGGTTCTATTTTCCTTTTAAAAGGAGATAGCAGGCTTAGGTGACATCCTGGGCCCTAACTTTGTAGGTCTACAGGCCCAAACAACACACATGAGGGATACCACTAAAGCCCACCTGTATACCCAAAACCTAGGTACACTCATCAATCTCCTGACGGTTTTGAGTTCTTGCTCCTATCAGGTTGGCACTTGATCTACCATCCATAGTATCGTCACCTTGTATCATTTTTGTCATAATCCTAAACATTACTGGCACCAATCTGGCTATATGTGGATGTTAGATATATCAAGTTAGTAGTGATGGCCGTGACTCGCCATGCTATCCATATGTCAGGCAATGTTTAATGGTGTATCAGGTTACCATATAATTCGTTAAGTTAAAAATGACAAAGTTAGTTGCTTTTGTTACTCTTGGCACTTAAGAGTGTAGTGGAGATACATTCTGGTGGTAAACTCTGAAATGAAGTCATAGTTATATATAATGCTGTTAGCCAACATTTTTGTGCCATATATCATAATTTACCGGTAGTTGGCCATTGGTTCAAGCTTCACACATGTTACTGCATAGTTAACGCAAACATGAACCAGAGTAGAATTTAGTTTGGAATTTTGAAACGGAAACGTACTGAAAGAGCTAAATTGAGTTCAATAATTTATTAATTCAAGCACAGCAGCACACTTACAGAAGATAGTGGCACCCAACAAATTAACTGGTACAGTAAAGAAAACCCGCCAACTTATGTTTACAATTTTGCATCTGAGCTATCACTTGGTCAACAAAGGTGAAAGAGCATTACCCGTGTCTTCGTTTTCCAATGTATTGCCACAAATTTTGCCAGGTTCTGAATGAGTTCGCTGCAGCTGAACCACATCTTCCATGCAAGCGGCTAGCAGATGGTTCGAAGCGGGTTCAACTGTCACAGTTCCCACAAGAGCAGGCAAGCATCATTTCACGTATCTCGTGATATCTCCTAAGCATCCTACCATTGCATGTGCTGATTCTTCTGTTTGTTTCAGTTACCGGAGGACAAAATATGGATTGGATTCAAGCGGTCGGAGTGCATTGTTCATCTTGATTCTTGATTAATAATAACAATCACATAACCATAGCTAGAGAACCGCTCATTGTGCGCACTCTGATTTGTGAAATTAGACAATTGGCGAGTATTTATTTATTTGTTTTGTGCACCTCCAAACCCATAATATGTAATGTGCCTGTTGTATAAGCTGCTACATGGAAGTGAAACTTGCATCAACTGGTTTTGGGTTTCCATCGGTACTCCGCTTGGCCTAATTGATATGTAACTATTTTCCATATTTTTTTGGTGCAATTGTATCCATATGTAACTAGTATCATTTATACTGTTTTGCCAGGCATGTTCAGCTGCATTGCTTTTGGTACAGACAGATATAAAATCAATCTTAGCCTGTTAGGCCTTGTACAATAGGAGGTGCTTAGAGAAATAAACCAGGCTTTTCTTAAGTACCGGTGCTTATTTGTACAGGATAGACGCTTAACTAAGCGTCTTTCTTGTAGAAATAGGCATTGGTGCTTTAGAAAAATCCGGTTTATTTAGAACGCTTAACTAAGCGTCTCTCCTGTAGAAATAGGCATCGGTGCTTCAGAAAAATCTGGTTTATTTTTCTAAGCATCTCTCTAAGCACCTCCCATTGTACAAGGCCTTATAAGACCGGATGCTTGCTGAAATGCCTTCCCTTAAGGTGTGAGGAGAAAATTCAGAAAGTTATCTCTTTTTATGTCGGCTATCTTGCCACTTGATAGGACTTGCCAGACGGAGGAAAATAATGTGGCAAGATTCTTTTGCTTGCTCTAGTTGGAGCAATTGTAAACCACCAGATTTCTTGAAGCTTGTCATCATCACGAGGGGACATCGGACACAAGATCCCCCAAGCAAACATGCCATGCATAACGTAACATACCTTCAACTCGCAAGCAACTTTTGGATACTATATTCACCCGTACGGAGAATGGAAGATGGAAGGAGCGAACCAAAGTTGCTGCCAATAATGGCACTTCATTTTCGCCAGCCTTGCACCCTTTCATTCGGTTGCTTATAATCTGGGAGCAATATATCGTACTCTTGCCATAGAATACAGCTATGCAGCAAATTTGTATAAGAACATGAGCTCCCATATCCCTGTGCACATGGCATGTCCCCTCCTTTAGCTGGCTTAGAGTTACTCCCTCCGTCCGGAATTATTTGTCATCAAAATGGATGGAAATGGATGTATCTACAACTAAAATACATCTAGATACATCCATTTCAATGACAAGTATTTCCGGACGGAGGGAGTATATATATATATGGAGATGGGCGTTTTGAGTGTGCACCACACCACCAGCGCATTAAACGTTGGCAATGTTTCTTGTGTACACACACGTCTAATTAACACAGAGGAATGAACCTGGACACCACGGAGCAGCTTCATAATCATAATTAAACAAGGCTGCCGGGCGATTATTTGTCCAACGGCACCATGATAATTGAGCGCTGCTGTTGGACAAACTGCAAGATCCCTGCAGTGCAACCGGTAGTGGTAGGGTAGCCACCATCTGACTTGTTCTTTTTTGCATAGTAATGGAAGGGCATCTTCTGCCTTTTCTGCGTGCTAAACGAAAATACTATTGATTGTACGTAAACAACAGTGACATGCCGATGACATCTTTCTCACGTATACATACTACACATATATAACAACAAGATAAAACATAGGAAGTAGGAGTACGCAGTATAGTATGGTACATAGTTGGGCAAGCAGAGCCATAATCTTGAATTGGTAGCAAACGGTCAGCTCCTGCTCTTGCATTTCTCCATTGCCCTTGGTGCTGAAAAAACAGAAGGCAAAGGGAGTTAGCAAACGGTAGTCGAGCATGCACATGTAAATCTGACAATTAAGAGGGCACCGACCCAGGCCGATGGCTTCTGATCCTTTCATTATCCGGAGGCGCTTGCAGGACGCGACGAACATCCTGCCACGAACGAGAGGAAGAAGAAGAAGAAGAGATTATTTGTAAGTGAGTAACACCAACATGAGAAGAGAAAACATGCATGCGCTTTAACCAATTACTTACTCCCAGGGGACGTCGCCGACGAGCATCCAGTCGCCGTCCTTGTCCTCGTAGGTGGGCACATAGTCGGAGCCGTTGAGCAGGTCCACCAGCTTGCTCTCGTTCATGCCCGTCATCCCCTGAGCCTGCGAGCAGTCGTTGCCGATGGTGAAGGAGCTGAACATCTTCTCCAGGGCCTTGGACAGCTCCTGGTAGCTCTTGTAGGTGCCCATGTCCACCTTGCGCAGGTAGGGCGCGCCGTCCATGCTCACCTTCACCAGCGCCGCCCCCCCTCTCTCCGCCGTCGCCGCCAGCATGTTCCTCCGGAACGACCGCACCGGCGGCCACCCCACCGCCTGCGCCCTGCTCCGCCAAACATCAATCAGTCAATTCATAATTGTTCACATGGATGATGGTGATGACGATGATGATGGCGACGAGGACGTGCAGTGCTAGTGCAGAGACAGTTTGCAGGGGGAAATAGTAGGTTCCTTTTTATCGTGTCGGCAGGGCCGGCACTAGCTGCGGTTCTCCCCGTGCCATTGTTGCCCCCACCACATGCGTTCCCTCCGTTTCTTTCTAGTCAGCGTATAAGATTTGGCCAAAGTTAAACTTTGTAAAGTTTGACCAACTTTATAGGAAAAAATATCAACATCTACAATACTAAAACTATATCGTATAAAAATTAATTTCATGATGCATCTAATAATATTGATTTCATATTATGAATCTCGATATTACTTTCTATAAACTTAGTCAAAATTGATAAAGTTTGACTTTGACCAAACCTTATATGCAGATTAAAAAGAAACGGAGGGAGTACCCGCGTATCCAGTTGAGATCCAAATGTTCCCCCGGAAACGCTGGTGCAAAAGTGCTTTTCCCCCTCACACGAGCGTGCATGATGCTAAAATCTGTGTGCTAGAGTGAAGCATGCACGCATGATGTTGTAATTATAAAAGCTTAGTTTCCTTTTTGTCGGCTAATTCTAAAACATGCTAGTACGTACTACCTTTTTCTTCCGAAAATTAAATCACATTCAGCCTAAGAACTATGAACGATCCTCTTCTTTGAGAAGCACGGGAGGGCCTTGAGATTTTTTTGGAGCGAGCTAGTACGTAACAGGGAATCACATTCGCATGCAAATTAACGAGGGGCGACGAGGACGTACTTGGGCGCGCGCGGCTTCTCGGGGTCCGCGTCCGGCTGCGCGGCGGTGACCACGCTGCACTGGCTCGGCGACCGCTTCAACTGCCCGTCGGCAGCAGCCGGAGAGGGCTGCGCCTCCGCGACACCATCGGCCACTTCCTCGTCGTCCTCGGACGGCGGCGCGGCCGCCGACGCTGGCTCCAGCTTCAGCACGAGGTCGATGGTCTCGGCGTAGCCCCTCTTGCCGGAGCTCCTCACCGCGGCGGCCGCCTCCTCGGCCTCGTTGCTGCCGCCTGGCAGGCCGAGCCGGAGCTCGGTCTCCTCAAACCCGAGGCCCGCCATTGGTCTCCTGCGCCAATGCACCAGACGCCCCTAGCTGGGTTTCTTCTTCGCTCCCTGTGTGTTTGCTTTCGCGTGTCTGCTGCTGCTTGGGTTTGGCTTGTGAGCACAAATAGAAGGGAGGGGACGAAGAATGAGATAATGGCGGCCGGGTGGATGGTTACAAAAGAGTATGGTTCCCTCTTAGCCGGAAGTGGCGTAGCATATAATAGAGATCCCTATATAATATCGGAATGAACAGGATACGTATGCAATTTGGCCTTGTCCCTGCCAAAGTAGGTTAGATGGTACGTACACGCTCCATTCCCATGGAGTGCTGCCGATGGTTGTGTCAGTGCAACGTATCGTACCGTCAGCCCATACACGCAAACGCAAGTATGGCAGTAGTATTAATGTGGTACATGCGAATCGCCCCCCAAAAAAAGTGGCACATGCTGGCAACGAACCATCTCAACATTCTTTTCTGACCTGACATATAAATTTCATATTACTACGTACTTGTTAGAGCATCTACAACCGGGCAACCCAAACCACCCTCAAACGTTTTGGCGGCCCGCCCGCTCACTAACCGGTCATGAAAATCTGACCCAGACGGGCACCTCAAACGGGCCTCAAACGACCGAGCTGACCGGCACCCTTTATATCCAGCCCAAATATGGGACTGATATGGGGCGTCTCCGCCCGTCGGACTGACAACGGGGTCCCGCGTGAAAACACGTGGAAACCCGGCGGTTCGAAGCACGTCCCCTTCGTCGGACCGATGTCGCCGCGTGGTGCCACTCCGGCAGGCCGCGTAGTGCCTAACCCGGCTATTTAAGTTGACCGCCAACACCGAAACCCTACCATCTACATTTTTCCTCAGTCTGCCCGCCGCCACCGCCACTTTCCACTCCCCGTCCGCCTAGTAGCCATGCCCCCACTCCGCCACTTTCCACTCCCCGTCCGCCTAGTAGCCATGCCCCCACTCCGCCACTTTCCACTCCCCGTCCGCCTAGTAGCCATGCCCCCACGCCGCCACTTTCCACTCCCCGTCCGCCTAGTAGCCATGCCCCCACGCCGCGACTTTCCACTCCCCGTCCGCCTAGTAGCCATGCCCCCACGCCGCCACTTTCCACTCCCTGTCCGCCTAGTAGCCATGCCCCCACGCCGCGACTTTCCGCTCCCCGTCCGCCTAGTAGCCATGCCCCCACGCCGCGACTTTCCACTCCCCGTCCGCCTAGTAGCCATGCCCCCACGCCACCACTTTTCACTCCCCGTCCGCCTAGTAGCCATGCCCCCACTCCGCCACTTTCCACTCCCCGTCCGCCTAGTAGCCATGGCCCCACGCCGCGACTTTTCACTCCCCGTCCGCCTAGTAGCCATGCCCCCACGCCGCCACTTTCCACTCCCCGTCCGCCTAGTAGCCATGCCCCCACGCCGTCATTTTTCACTCCCCGTCCGCCTAGTAGCCATGCCCCCACGCCGCCATTTTCCACTCCCCGTCTGCCTAGTAGCCATGCCCCCACGCCGCGACTTTCCACTCCCTGTCCGCCTAGTAGCCATGCCCCCACGCCGCGACTTTCCACTCCCCGTCCGCCTAGTAGCCATGCCCCCACGCCGCGACTTTCCACTCCCCGTCCGCCTAGTAGCCATGCCCCCACGCCGCGACTTTCCACTCCCCGTCCGCCTAGTAGCCATGCCCCCACGCCGTCATTTTCCACTCCCCGTCCGCCTAGTAGCCATGCCCCCACGCCGCCATTTTCCACTCCCCGTCTGCCTAGTAGCCATGCCCCCACGCCGCGACTTTCCACTCCCCGTCCGCCTAGTAGCCATGCCCCCACGCCGCGACTTTCCACTCCCCGTCCGCCTAGTAGCCATGCCCCCACGCCGCCACTTTCCACTCCCCGTCCGCCTAGTAGCCATGCCCCCACGCCGCCACTTTCCACTCCCCGTCCGCCTAGTAGCCATGCCCCCACGCCGCCACTTTCCACTCCCCGTCCGCCTAGTAGCCATGCCCCCACGCCGCCACTTTCCACTCCCCGTCCGCCTAGTAGCCATGCCCCCACGCCGCCATGCTCCAACGCCGCCGGGTGAGTAGCCACCAATTTCTAACGCCTGAGCGCCGACTCGAGCTCCTTGAGCAGATCTGGGCAAGGCACGAAACCCGGATCGCCGCGGGGCTACCTCCGGATGCAATGGACCCGGAAGAGGAGTTGGATCCGGAGGAGGTGGAGGATGAGGACGAAGAGGACGAGGAGGATGGGGGGGACGCTAGCGACACGGATTTGCAGGCGGAGCACCGGGCCATCCTTGATTCCCTCTGCTCAGAGTCGGCTGCGGAGGCTAGACGCCGTGCTGGCAGGAGGTGGAGGCCGCGGAGGAGGCGGAGATGCTCGTCTACATGGATGAGGTCGAGCAGGAGGAGGATGAGCCGGAGCCCTCCTACACGCTTGTCCAGCCGGCGCCTGGCACCGACGTCGTGAACATCTCCGATGACGAAGATTAGCTAGAGCAGTACGTAATATGTAGTATGTATGATTTCTTTTGCATGCTTTGTATGAATTTAGGGGTTAAAATATGAAAGAATCGGATGCAGAGTGGCTAATTTAAGGCGTGACCGGTCACTATCCCCGGACGCGCCCGGTCGTGTCCGTAGAAGGGGCCGGATTTGAAAAGTCCAGATGTAGATGCTCTTAGTGGTTTGTATCTGTACTACACCCTTCCGTTGTTATTAATGGAAGTTCTCATTTGTTCCTAGTCAAAAAACATGTCAACATCTACTACATCAAATTTCAAAGAAAAAAACATCTACTACATCAAACTAGAGTCATTAGATTTATCGAAAAAATATAGGAGTACATATTATATGCAGTACATATATAAAATTCCCCGATAGAGCTGGTTCACTCGACCCGGTGCATGCACGGGAGCTCTGAGCCGACTGTTCGTTGGGTCCCTGACCCGATTGTGCCGTACGGAGTGCCCACACGATGGGCACACGTACGTTTCACGTACACTTGCGGCTCCCTGCATGCATGTGCCGATGTTTTTGGTCCCTAGCCCCGACGTACAGGTAGCGACCGGTAGCGGATGAATGGGGCTACGAGCTCGTGACTTTTTGCTGCACATCGTGTACGGCCCCGGCCGGGGGCCAAGGCCGACGACGCACGCGTGCACGCCTGTGCCGTCCGTTCCATTCCATTCCAGTGTGCCGCTGTCGCTTCATGTGTGCGCGCCTTGCGTTCCTGTGGGACTGGCACGCACGCACACAGTTTGTTTCCCTTTGCAGAGCATTTTCATGTGCATGGATATCCGTGTTATAGAGTGAAAGCAAAGAGACAAAGAAGAGACACAAATGATTCTCTTAAACCTATTGCAATGTGGGAGACCCATTTATATACATGCTGAAGGGGTGTGTTGAGGAGACATGTCTTCCCCAACAGACACCTCCTGAAAGGCACCCCTTCCATATAATTGATCACATGTTTTTATTTCTCAACATTCCCCTTGATCAATTCGTTATATGTATATTGCAACTGGAAACTCCTCCAAAAGCCCTATGGGAAAAATCGAGGAGAAACTTTATAACAATATGCCATCGAAAACTCTTTTAAATCCCAGTGGAAAAAATATAAGGAGAAACCAATATGGCATATATCCGCACTTGTATTTATATTGTCTCGTTAAAAACCTTATATGAGAAACCATCATGGAAAACTCATAAAGGGGAAAAGAGTACAATATGAGTGATTTGAGGATCACCAACGGGTTATAACTTATGATTTTACTCCCCCTGAACTTTGCAAACCTCAAGAATATCTCAGACCAATTCCACGAACCTAGTTCTGGAATATAAACATTGATAAAGGCATTGTCAATATCACAATAATCTGTTTGCGTATTATTCTCTTACAATTCTGTAAGTCACAAGGATAAATATAACCCATAAGTAATACAAGTGACATTATCTTGGTAGATAATGATAATCTCCACATGATTTCACATGTGACCAATCATTCTATGAAGTCATCCAAATTTTGTGATGTTTCGAATAAAACAGAATGATTACTGGAAGGACTCGTTTAGAGTCTATTATGAAGACCTCCCTCAAAATACTCTTCCAGCAAACCCAGTCTTTGATATGGCATTGTGGGATCAGATAATTAGCCACTATCAATATATCAAACCATGGCCCCATCTTGATTTTCCAGATGAAATTGATCAAGACCCTTCGTGCCCTAGATATATCCGAGGACATTCCTTACACAAACCTTATACCTTTTGGGGAACTGCACTCTCAATAAATTGCCAAAAACTATAGTGTCAGTCCTGACATATTTTGCAAGATATATGAGTGCTTCGATGGTATTTACATATGGCAATTCATGCTCCACTATCACTTCACCATCTCCCCTATGTCTCAAGGATCTGTATCCCATATTAGGTACAATATGACCATATGTGTCTTTGATATAATATGTATCCATATTGAACTTCTCCAATACTTCCGGATATATGAAGACTGATATCTTAGGGGGATATGCTCAAGTCATAAACTTAGCATAATTTTGTTTAACTCAAATATCCGTCTTAAGATGATTGTGTGTATTTCATGTCTTATATAGACTTTGATGATAAGATCATCGACACCACAAATTAAGGTGATGTAAATCCAATCCAGGATTTCTTCATGAATACACCTTAACAATCATTAGTATGAGATTAATCCTTGTCAAGGAATAACTCACTTAGTCGGTTGCACCACACAATTCTCCGACTACTTCAAGTCATAGAATGACTTCAGACGTTCCACACATGCATGTTGTGATTTACCTTTGGATTCAGAATATTAAGTCATTCAATGACTTCAATATATACATCCAAACTAATTGACCCATGGTAGTATGTAGACATTACATACATCAACCGCATGGATCTGTACTGCCATTAACATTCAGTACCGGAACATAATTCCACTCATACCAAGAAGGTATGCTACATCATAACCGATGTCGGGTCTCTGCGAAAAACCCTTGTGCTACAAGCCTCGCTTTCTCACCACCTCATTTATTTTTGTTTCCAAACAAAAATTCACTTCTCTTCCCCCTGGAAGATACTTATGAGGAGCATGTTTTACAATGGTAAATACCTCTCTTTTGATGAGCGAGTGCCAATCTTCCTTAATTGCTTCCTTTCATTTGAACCAATATAAGTGCAACTACAGTCTCCATGGATTTTGGTTCAGGGCCCAAAAGGATTCTAGCAATTCTCGAGAAGAATTTTATGTCGACATATGTAGACTTTCTCATATACGATTCTCATGAATCAATATCATTGTGGAATTCTTATTATGCCTCTTAACTCCTTGTGATTTCCCACAACAACGGAGTCAAGGTGTTTCGATGTCCCAACACCTAAAAATGTGTGCACATATGTGTTGGACTTTGGATGCCGCGCATCCGTCAGGTGTAATTCAACCCAAGGTTGAATCATATTTACTGATCGAGGTCAATCTCCTTTGTTTCCGCTGAAACATATGAGAACTTAATCTCATGCGACCAGAATTCTCCCCCTCTTGCTCTCATCTAGGGAGACGCGTGGTTTATTAGGTACCTCCACTCGTTCTAGTACTTGACCATAGTGACACCTTTGTCATCAGTAAATATACTTGGCAGATTATTTGCAACATGCTGCAAATTTATCATAATCTGAACCTCAAGTTCAGATTCTTAAGTACGTGGACAAAATGTCTATGACATTTATTATCCGTTTCCTGGCATTCTTTGTGGTATACATCCCCCCTAATGCCAGAAAATATTCTTATTGCAAAAGCAATCAGCGCATGGGCTGCAAATAACCCCCTTGCTAGGGTTAAGGTATTCGGCGGATTAACGAACATACCACAGTTATTCCTCACATAGATCTCAACCATGTGTGAAGCCCATGATGTACGCTGGGGTGGTGATATCGGTATACAACCGAATTACCGCAGATGGAAAATACTTCATTTATTTCCACGTACAAACTGCAAGGGGGTGCAGTATCATTCGATCTTATTTAGACCAAATATGCGGAGTGTGAGACCGCATGTTACCATCAATGAAATGTTGGTAAATCACAATTCTGCAACATTGGCCAAGCAATATTGAATCTCTTTCATAAGAGATAAAACCAAACCATTCTGGTTATGTACTATATACTGAATATAACCATTGAATGCTCATGGATCATCTTCAACGACATTTCCATTCCAATGGAATTATCCCACGTTAGGATAGTTTGCTTTAAATTCGTCAATTTGAGCGCTTAATTCAATAAACGCATGGTCATGTGTGGATATACACACCTAAGACCATCTTCTAGATGGGTCTATGAACACCATGAAGTACCAACATAACCCAAATAATGTTTGAATAATCCAAACATATTCTTGAATACAATCAAGAATATTGACTGGCTCATTTCAAATTTTAAGGTGAGAATGCCTTAAAATTAATTCCCAATGTCACATGTAGTGCACAAAACAATCTGATGATTGTAGGGAATATTGCAACTTGTAAAGTTGTGGCCAATAGAATTGTCAATAATTTCTTTATCGTCCAATATCATGATGACAAAGGAGGAAAAAATATTATGTATGCAACAAGATTGAGTATGAACTAATTCATACACTCAATTATCTCAACTATCATGTCCGAGAGACAATATGTTGCAATTTATACTATATGTAGTAGTACAATTATAGGCTAATGATATTTAGGGATAACTAGGAGACTACACGAGATCTCCAAAATATCTTTGGAATATCATTCCACAAGCATATCATCAAGGGACAATTGCATTTTTACCCCTAGTTGGTTCCTACCCATGGGTTTTGCCCTTACTTTTCGAGCTTGCTCAGTTTTGCCCTTACTTTTTTCGTCGAGGTCCCTTGAATGCCCTTTGACCGTTTGACCAAAACTTTTAAAATTCATAACTAATTCATATGAACTCAAAAAAATGCAAATAAGATATCAAAATGTTCAGATAAACATTATCTTTATGTGCATATCATTTGCATTTAGGACAAAAGCATCATTTAAACTACCTGAGGTAATTAATGTTATTAACATTATAAAAAATAAAAAGGTATACACAATATTTTTTCATGAATAAAAATTACATGCAAATGTAGGTGATGTTTTCTGAACATCCTCATATCTTATTTGCATTTTTTTGAGTTCGTATCAACTTGTCATGAAGTTTCCAAGTAATGGTCAAAGTCGTTAGAACATTCATAACAAGATGATACAAACTCAGAAAAATGCAAATAAGATATCAAGATGTTCAGAAAACATCACCTACATTTGCATGTAATTTTTATTCATGAAAAAAATATTGTTTATATCTTTTTATTTTTAATAATGTTAATAACATTAATTACCACAGGTAGTTTAAAGGGTGCTTTTGTCCTGAATGCAAATGATATGCACATAAAGGTATTGTTTATCTGAACATTTTGATATCTTATTTGCATTTTTCTGAGTTCATATGAATTAGTTATGAATTTTTGAAGTTTTGGTCAAACGGTCAAAGGGCATTCGAGGGACCTCGACGGAAAAAGTAAGGGCAAAACTGAGCAAGCTCAAAAAGTAAGGGCAAAACCCGTGGGTAGGAACCAACTAGGGGTAAAAATGGAATTGTCCCTATCATCAATATAGAGGAGTCCATTCTCCTTCTGCCATGCCAGAATATTTTATGGCGGTTTCTTTTTGAAGTATCCCATTAAAATCATTTGCCCCTAGTGAGCCGGTGGTATGATTCAACCCAATACTTGACCAATTGGTAATCATTGGTACGATATTTCGTACAACCACCACCTTGACAAACTTGAGAGTTTGTCATTGTGATCATTTAGTTAAATGATTCATTCTCTTGCGAGATATACACTCCATTTCTGCTTGTCTTTTTTTTCACTTTACGTTCAACTCCTCATGGTTCTCTAACCACAAAATTGCTTAGTACTGTAAGCACTAGCACAAATTTCAGGTAATGGTATAGCACCCGTTGGGGTGTACCAATTGATTCTTCACAAGAAGTTCATCATATTTTTACCCTGAAATAAAGATGGTATTTCTTTTACCATCATAGGAAAATGTAAAGTGCAGTAAAGACATACAATCAGATCAAGATCTGAGACTACGCTATCACATAATCTCAACTTAGTGTTGATTTATAGACAACCGAATTATAAGCCTCAACGGACTCGAAGTCCTGACAACGAATGAATAATCATTCATGTGATGCTTATAACAATATATCTCGCCTCAATGAAGGCTCAAAGGGAAAATGGATATTCATCATCCATTACATACTCAGTTTGAGAACCGAGTCATTGCGATGACACATAAATGCAAATATGCATATTCTTAGCTATTTATAAATAGCCATGACATTTTCTACAAGTGGAGTTTCTGTGGCAACAAGGCCCGGGTTGACAAAATCTTTAATGTCCATGACCCATGTTAAATACTTACTCCCACCAAATGTCATCTCATCGCATTTCCTTTTAAAAAGGTCAACCATATGGTGCATCAAATACTCATGCATTAATTTACCTTCAGTAAATTATGTAGGATGAAAATGCTATGGCTAAGCATAATCATGGTCATGGTGATTGTTACTAACCCAAAGTGCAAGCCTTCCAGAAGAACACCACAGTGTGCTGTAGATCTTCAAATTAAAGGTAGTTACCTCAAAAGGGACAAGCCTTTAATTCTTTAAAACACATAGAGGTAGCCAACCACCTAGTGGTACCTCACTCTTATGGACAGTTCCCATTGATCATAGCCTCCACAACCTTGTGTTATTTATAACACATGAAGGTAATCACCATAAAATGGCGTAAACCTCTCAGCTGTGCATGAAACTTAATTCATAGCTATGATGGCGTCTCATAAGTTGTGTATGCATGGAAGGTAATCATCAAAATATGCAAGTATTTTGCATAATTATATTCATAGTACATTGTGCGATATACTCGCCACAAATGTCTTGGATTCCACTCCTGATGGAGTATGCGACACTACACTCGCAACCAATGACAAATGCTATGAAGTTTCCAAGTATTTGGAAAAACATCATGAAGGTAGTCACCACGATGTAGTCCCCATAATGGCTATGTCATAAGTTTTGTGCCTTCATTTTGCTTTGAATACACAGAGATAATCACTAAGTAGTGTAGATCTCACTCTTATGGAGATTCTCACAACCTTGTGTTAATTAAAAAAACATTGAAGGTAATCACCACATGGTAGTGTAGACCTCGCAGTTGTGAACGAAATTAATTCGTCGCCATAATGGAATCAATAAGTTGTGTGCAAAACTGAAGGTAGTCACTATGTCAGAAAGACATAATATATACCTCACAATAACATTGAATAATCTGCAATTAAGCAATAGATACCATTTGTCGATTACCTTGTGACAAATGTAAATTTGACATAGTCAGGCGGTGTCATACACTTCACTACCTTATGTTTCCCAAATTTGCAAGCAAGTTTCATATTCTATGTGAATAATGAAATTAACTTATTGCTTTGCAACCATATTACTCATGTAATACAAATAATGCAGAAGTATAAACATACCTGTGCAACATATATAGGAGGAAAAATGGTCATTTTGCATAGTGTAAAATGATGCATAATCAATTATTATGCAATTCAGAAAGTCAATCATGTATATTTGCTCTAAAGCCATGGTACCACTGTGGACGGCATCGAGCGCCGCCGAGGAAGAACTACGCCAAGACTGTTCATGCATCCTCGATGAGGCTATCGCCAGTTTGATGTCGCCGAGCGCCGAAGCGTCATAGCACTAGGATCTGAACCGGAAGATTTATCCGGCTTCGGCTGTGCGCAGAAGTGCTAGGATCCGGACCACTAAAAAATTTCATGATGGAATATGAAGGGAATATTTTGGAACAGCAGAGGTCTAACGGACTTGGCTAAAAGAAGGTTTCTTGCGGACGCTTCCATAGAACACAAGTTGGATTTTATCACCCTCTCTGAAACTAGAAGGGACAACTTTACTCAGTTTCTTAGCACTTTACCGGGAGGAGTTGATTTTGATTGGCATTGCCTACCTCCAAGAGGAAGATCCAGTGGGATTTTACTTGGGGTTAAATGCGACACTTTGGAAGTCCGGAATGTGGTAATGGGAGATTTTGCGGTTAAGTTTCGTGTCAGATCGAAGGTCGATGGGTTCAATGGGCACTGGTGGCAGTGTATGGCGCCGCACAGCCTGAGCTCAAACCAGATTTTTGGCAGACTTAGTTCGTATTTGCGGTAGTGAGCAGCTCCAAATTCTGGTTGGGGGCGATTTTAACATTATTCGAAGACGGGAGGAAAAAAACAATGATAACTTTGACGACAGATGGTCATTTATGTTTAATACTATCATTGAAAGCATGGATCTTCGAGAGATCGAGCTTTCCAGTAGAAAATTTACTTGGGCCAACACGTTACCAAATCCAACGTATGAGAAGTTGGATCATGTCCTCGCCAGCGTCGAATGGGAGCAGAAGTTTCCTCTGGTGACGGTCCAAGCGTTGTCACGCGCGATTTCCGACCATACCCCATTGCATGTTGACTCTGGAGAGGCAACTCATGTGGGAAATAAAAACACTTTCTCTTTCGAATTAGCATGGTTTGAAAGAAAAGGGTTCTTGGATCTGATAGCACGGGAGTGGGCTAAAGATTCAGGAGGGATGTCGAATGTAGAAAGATGGCAGAATAAGATTAGGCACCCAAGATAGTTCTTACGTGGTTGGGCCAAACATTTGAGCGGGGTTTATAAGGTTGAAAAGGAAAGGCTCCTTCACCTTATTAATTCCTTCGAATTAAAACCCGAGTCCTCCATTCTAGATACCAGGGAGCTAGAAACTAAATTGGAGGCGGAAATGAGACTGAAATAATTGCTTCGAGAGGAGGAACTGAAGTGGGCACTAAGAGCTAAAGTTCGCAAAATCGTCCAAGGGGACGATAACACTCAACTCTTCCATATGATTGCGAATGGCAAGCATCGAAAGAAGAGAATCTTTCAGCTCGAGCAAGATGAGGGGACGATTTTAGGACAGGAGAACCTAAAACTATACATCACCAATTACTATAAGCAGCTTTTTGGGCCTCCTGAGGATAATTTCGTGTCCTTAGATGAGCCGAGGGTTGAGGATATCCCTCAAGTTGCAATGGATGAGAACGATATTTTGACCGCCCCATTGTCGGAGAAAGAGGTGTTTGAGGCAATTTCACAAATGAAGAATAATAAAATGCCTGGGCCGGATGGTTTTCCGGCTGAGTTTTATAAAAAGTGCTGGCACATCATTAAGGGTGATTTGCTTCCGATGTTCCATGATTTGTTTTTTGGACATTTGCAGCTATTTCACTTGAATTTCGGAATGATTATGTTGCTTCCAAAGAAAACAAAGGCGGTGCGGATTGAGCAGTTCAGGCCAATCTGTCTTCTTAATGTCAGCTTTAAAATTTTCACTAAGGTTGGAACTAACATGCTTACGCAGATTGCACATTCTGTGGTGCAGCCATCTCAAACTGCTTTCATGCCGGACAGAAACATCCTAGAAGGGGTTGTGGCCCTACATGAAACTCCCCATGAAATCCACACGAAAAAACTAGATGGGGTGGTTTTTAAAGTGGATTTTGAGAAAGCGTACGATAAGGTAAAATGGCCATTTCTTCAGCAGGCCTTGCGGATGAAAGGATTCGATCAGTCCTGGAGAAACTAGGTAGATTCTTTCATGCAAAAAGGGAGTGTAGGAATCAAAGTGAATGATGACATAGGTCATTATTTCCAGACGCACAAGGGTCTGAGGCAAGGAGACCCGATGTCACCTATTCTGTTCAACATAGTGGTAGACACGTTGATGCTCCTAATAGGAAGAGCTAATGATAATGGCCAGGTAGGCGGGCTCGTCTTGCATCTCTTGGACGGAGGAGTGTCCATCTTACAGTACGCTGATGATACTATCATCTTTATGGAGCATGATTTGGCAAAAGCAAGAAACATGAAGCTTGTGTTATGCTTATTCGAACAGTTGTCGGGGTTAAAGATTAACTTCCATAAAAGTGAATTGTTCTGCTTTGGAAGAGCTAAAGATGAACAAGAAGATTACAAACAATTGTTCGGGTGTGAATCGGGTTCTTTTCCCTTTACGTATTTGGTATACCATTTCACCATCGCAAGCTTTCCAACAAAGAATGGAAGTGCATTGAGGATCGATTTGAAAAGAAACTAAGCCGCTGGAAGGGCAAGCTTATGTCATATGGAGGCCGACTAATTCTCATTAATTCGGTACTCACGAGTATGCCTATGTTTCTCTTGTCCTTTTTTGAGGTACCAGTTGGAGTTCGGAAAAGACTGGACTTCTATCGATCGCGCTTCTTCTAGCAGAGCGATGAGTTAAAACGAAAGTACATACTCGCTAAATGGGATATAATCTGTAGGCCAAAAGACCAAGGGGGTCTTGGCATTGAAAATTTAGAGGTGAAGAACGGATGTCTTCTCAGCAAGTGATTGTATAAGCTATCTGTAGAGACCGATGCCACATGGGCGCAGATTCTGCGTAATAAGTACCTACATTCCAAAATCTTATCCCAGGTGACGGTCAGACCGACTGATTCACCATTTTGGAAGGGATTGATGAGAGTGAAATCAGTATTCTTCAACAGGACAAAATTTATCATTGGAAATGGTACTACCATGAGATTCTGGGAGGATACATGGTTAGGGGAGACGCCTCTTGCTCTCCAATATCCTTCTCTCTATAATATTGTTCAGCGAAGAGACGCTTACGTTGAAACAATATTACAGTCCAACCCTCTCAATATTCAATTCAGGAGGACTTTAGCGGGAAACCGTTGGGAAGCTTGGCTCCATCTTGTGAGAAGATGGATGGATCTTCACCTTTCTCAACAGCCAGACCAGTTGCACTGGAAACTAACCAAGAATGGAGAGTTTCGGTTAAATCCATTTATTTGGATATTATCAACACTGGCTCTATACCTCGATCGAAACATGTTTGTAAAGTCAAAGTGCCTTTAAATATTGAAGTGTTTATGTGGTTTGTCCATAAACAAGTCATTCTAACTAAGGACAATTTGGCAAAACTCAACTGGACATGATCTAGAAGATGTAGCTTGGTTCTGTGATCATGATGAATCTATCAAACACATCTTTCTTGACTGCCCAATGGAAAAAAAATTATGGCGGTCTATCCACATAGCATTTAACATTACTCCTCCGAATACCATCCACATGTTATTTGGGACGTGGCTAGATGGAATAGAGTCAGAAACGGCGAGACATATCCGTGTAGGAGTATGTGCTTTATTATGGGCAGTATGGAACTGCAGGAATGATTTGGTTTTTAACAGAACAACACATATTCATTTCTTGCAGGTTATTTTTCGGTCCACTGCACTGATCCGTATGTGGTCGCTACTCACTCCGACGGATGCCAGGGAGCGTATGGTTACTGGGTCTATCCGGTGGGAGACGGTAGCACGGGCTATCTTCAACCGGTTTGGATGGCGGTCATGTAATATGATAGGTCTTTAGTTTCCTATCTACTTTTTGCCTGCCGGTTGTGGCTATCCTGTTGTTTGTGTTATTGCTCTTTGTGAGCATTTTTTTCCTTTTTGAGACTTGGAGAATTTGTTGAACCTTTTGCTTATTAATAATATGGCCGTATGCATCGTTCTGATGTAGAGGCCGGGGGATAACCTCCTTTTCGAAAAAATATACATGATCCCTGATTGAACGAAACACAATTATTCATAGGATCATACTAATCACAAATAAAAAAATCAATTAGCTTTCTCCTGCATCGGTTTCTTGTGTGGATGTCTTCTCGGCATGGTGCATAGTCGCCGCGATGCCACGCTTCGCAGCAGGCCGCAGCACCGTGGTGATCCCAGCCATGGAGAAGCAGCCATGCACGCGCAACCCACGGCTACCGGAGTCACGCCCAGCGCTGGCCGTACGCGATAGCCGTTGTCGTCAACCGCTGTCTATGCCGCGCCTTTGTCAGTAGTCTGTCGATGTTGCACCGATGGCTCCGTCTTTTGATAGCGCCAACTGCTCTGTCGGTAGAGACTATGTGCTGATAACGTGTTATAGAGTGAAAGCAAAGAGACAAACAAGAGCACAAATGATTCTCTTAGATCTATTGCAATGTGGGAGACCCACTAATATACATGCTCAAGGGGTGTGTTGGGGAGACATCTCTTCCCCAACAGACACGTCCTGGAAGGCATCCCTCCCATACAATTGATCACATGTTTTTATTACTCAACAATCCGATCATGTGGCGGCCATTCTCATCTCTTGGGTTTGTAGGTGTGTATTTTTCGAATCTACGTTCTTATAAAGAACCGTTATTCGGTTGGTCAAGCGGTGGCTGCACATACAAGACCAAAATTGGTTGTACATACAAAACAGAACCAACCTCCCACTATTTGGAGAACGGTCACCGTGCGCGTGAGTGCCGCAACCCTTGGCGTCCACTCAGTTCGTTGGCAATGCCTTGTTATGCCGTTCGTGCCCCGCCTCGGCATCGAGCATCGTCAAGCTTCAGCTTCCTGTGAAGGTCCGATGAAGTCCGTGAAGGAAATATGCCCTAGAGGCAATAATAAAGTTATTATTTATTTCCTTATATCATGATAAATGTTTATTATTCATGCTAGAATTGTATTAACCAGAAACATAATACATGTGTGAATACATAGACAAACAGAGTGTCACTAGTATGCCTCTACTTGACTAGCTCGTTAATTAAAGATGGTTATGTTTCCTAACCATAGACATGAGTTGTCATTTGATTAATGGGATCACATCATTAGGAGAATGATGTGATTGACTTGACCCATTCCGTTAGCTTAGCACTTGATCGTTTAGTATGTTGCTATTGCTTTCTTCATGACTTATACATGTTCCTATGACTATGAGATTATGCAACTCCCGTTTACCAGAGGAACACTTTGTGTGCTACCAAACGTCACAACGTAACTGGGTGATTATAAAGGTGCTCTACAGGTGTCTCCGAAGGTACTGGGTTGGCGTATTTCGAGATTAAGATTTGTCACTCCGATTGTTGGAGAGGTATCTCTGGGCCCACTCAGTAATGCACATCACTATAAGCCTTGCAAGCATTGTAACTAATGAGTTAGTTGCGGGATGATGTATTACGGAACGAGTAAAGAGACTTGCCGGTATCGAGATTGAACTAGGTATTGAGATACCGACGATCGAATCTCAGGCAAGTAACATACCGATGACAAAGGGAACAACGTATGTTGTTATGCGGTTTGACCGATAAAGATCTTCGTAGAATATGTGGGAGCCAATATGAGCATCCAGGTTCCGCTATTGGTTATTGACCGGAGACGTGTCTCGGTCATGTCTACATTGTTCTCGAACCCGTAGGGTCCGCACGCTTAAAGTTTGATGACGGTTATATTATGAGTTTATGTGTTTTGATGTACCGAAGATAGTTCGGAGTCCCGGATGTGATCACGGACATGACGAGGAGTCTCGAAATGGTCGAGACATGAAGATTGATACATTGGACGACTATATTCGGACACCGGAATGGTTCCGGGGGTTATCGGATATATACCGGAGTACCGGGAGGTTACCGGAACCCCCCCGGGGGTTTAATGGGCCTACATGGGCCTTAGTGCAGAAGAGGAGGGGCGGCCAGGGCAGGCCGCGTGCCCCTCCCCCTCTAGTCCGAATTGGACAAGGAGGGGGGGGGGGCGCCCCCCTTTCCTTCCTCTCTCCCTCCTCCTCCCCCCTTCTCCTAATCCAACAAGGAAGGGAGGGAGTCCTACTCCCGGTAAGAGTAGGACTCCTCCTGGCCAGCCGCCTCTCCCCCCTTGCTCCTTTATATACGGGGGCAGGGGGGCACCCCAGAGACACAACAATTGATCTCTTGATCTCTTAGCCGTGTGCGGTGCCCCCCTCCACCATAATCCACCTCGATTATATCGTAGCGGTGCTTAGGCGAAGCCCTGCGTCGGTAGACCATCATCATCGTCACCACGCCGTCGTGCTGACGGAACTCTCCCTCGAAGCTCGGCTGGATCGGAGTTCGAGGGACGTCATCGAGTTGAACGTGTGCAGAACTCGGAGGTGCCATGCGTTCGGTACTTGATCGGTCAGATCGTGAAGACGTATGACTACATCAACCGCATTATGCTAACGCTTCCGCTTTCGGTCTACGAGGGTATGTGGAGACACTCTCCCCTCTTGTTGCTATGCATCACCATGATCTTGCGTGTGCGTAGGATTTTTTTGAAATTACTACGTTCCCCAACAGTGGCATCCGAGCCAGGTTTATGCGTAGATGTTATATGCACGAGTAGAACACAAGTGAGTTGTGGGCGATACAAGTCATACTGCTTACCAGCATGTCATACTTTGGTTCGGCGGTATTGTTGGATGAAGCGGCCCGGACCGACATTACGCGTACGCTTATGCGAGACTGGTTTTACCGCCGTGCTTTGCACACAGGTGACTAGCGGGTGTCAGTTTCTCCAACTTTAGTTGAACCGAGTGTGGCTACGCCCGGTCCTTGAGAAGGTTAAAACAGCACTAACTTGATGAACTATCGTTGTGGTTTTGATGCGTAGGTAAGAACGGTTCTTGCTCAGCCAATAGCAGCCACGTAAAACTTGCAACAACAAAGTAGAGGACGTCTAACTTGTTTTTGCAGGGCATGTAGTGATGTGATATGGTCAAGACGTGATGCAATATAAGTTGTTGTATGAGATGATCATGTTTTGTTGAAGTTATCGGCAACTGGCAAAAGCATTATGGTTGTCTCTCTATTGCATAAGATGCAAGCGCCAAATAATTGCTTTACTTTATCGCTATGCGATAGCAATAGTTGGCGAGACGACCATGTGACGACACATTGATATAGATCAAGATGATGGAGATCATGGTGTCATGCCGGTGACGATGGAGATCATGACGATGCTTTGGAGATGGAGATCAAAGGCACAAGATGATGATGGCCATATCATGTCACATATTATGATTGCATGTGATGTTTATCTTTTATACATCTTATTTTGCTTAGTTCGGCGGTAGCTTTATAAGATGATCTCTCACTGAATTTCAAGGTATAAGTGTTCTCCCTGAGTATGCACCATTGCGAAAGTTCTTCGTGCCGAGACACCACGTGATGATCGGGTGTGATAGGCTCTACGTTCAAATAAAACGGGTGCAAAATAGTTGCACACGCGGAATACTCGGGTTAAACTTGACGAGCCTAGCATATAACAGATATGGCCTCAGAACACTGAGACCGAAAGGTCGAGCGTGAATCATATAGTAGATATGATCAACATAAAAGATGTTCACCATTGAAACTACTCCATCTCACGTGATGATCGGACATGGTTTAGTTGATATGGATCACGTGATCACTTAGAGGATTAGAGAGATGTCTATCTAAGTGGGAGTTCTTAAGTAATATGATTAATTGAACTTTAATTTATCATGAACTTAGTCCTGGTAGTATTAGCATATCTATGTTGTAGATCAATAGCTCGCGATGTTGCTCCCCGTTTATTTTTATATGTTCCTAGAGAAAACTAAGTTGAAAGGTGTTAGTAGCAATGATGCGGATTGGATCCGTGATCTGAGGTTTATCCTCATTGCTGCACAGAAAAATTATGTCTTTGATGCACCGCTAGGTGACAAACCTATTACAGGAGCAGATGCAGACGTTATGAACGTTTTGACAAAAGCTCGGTATGATGACTACTTGATAGTTAAGTGCACCATTACGGCTTAGAACCGGGACTTCAAAAATGTTTTGAACGCCATGGAGCATATAAGATGTTCCATGAGTTGAAATTAGTATTTCAGACTCATGCCCGTGTCGAGAGGTATGAGACCTCTGACAGTACTTTGCCTAAAAGATGGAGGAGAATAGCTCAATCAGTGAGCATGTGCTCAGATTGTCTGGGTACTACAATTTCTTGAATCAAGTGGGAGCTAATCTTCCAGATAAGATAGTAATTGACAAAATTCTCTAGTCACTATCACCAAGTTAATAGGACTTCGTGATGAGCTATAATATGCAAGGGATGACGAAAGTAATTCCGGAGCTCTTCGCGATGCTAAAATCGGCGAAGGTAGAAATCAAGAAAAACATCAAGTATTGATGGTTGACAAGACCACTAGTTTCAAGAAAAAGGGCAAAGGGAAGAAGGGGAACTTCAAGAAGAATGGCAAGCAAGTTGCTGCTCAAGTGAAAAAACCCAAGTCTGGACCTAAGCCTGAAACTGAGTGCTTCTACTGCAAAGGGACTGGTCACTGGAAGCGGAACTGCCCCAAGTATTTGGTGGATAAGAAGGATGGCAAAGTGAACAAAGCTATATTTTGATATACATGTTGTTGATGTGTACTTTACTAGTGTTTATAGCAACCCCTCGGTATTTTATACTGGTTCAGTTGCTAAGAGTAGTAACTCGAAACGGGAGTTGCAGAATGAACAGAGACTAGTTAAGGGTGAAGTGACGATGTGTATTGGAAGTGGTTCCAAGATTGATATGATCATCATCGCACACTCCCTATACTTTCGGGATTAGTGTTGAACCTAAAATAAATGTTATTTAATGTTTGCTTTAAGCATGAATATGATTGGATCATGTTTATTGCAAAACGGTTATTCATGTAAGTTAGAGAATAATTGTTGTTCTGTTTACATGAATAAAACCTTCTATGGTCATACACCCAATGAAAATGGTTTGTTGGATCTCGATCGTGGTGATACACATTTTCATAATATTGAAGCCAAAAGATGCAAAGTTAATAATGATAGTGCAACTTATTTGTGGCACTGCCATTTAGGTCATATTGGTGTAAAGCGCATGAAGAAACTCCATGCTGATGGGCTTTTGGAATCACTTGATTATGAATCACTTGATGCTTGCGAACCATGCCTCATGGGCAAGATGACTAAGACTCTGTTCTCCGGAACAATGGAGCGAGCAACTGACTTATTGGAAATAATACATACTGATGTATATGGTCCGATGAGTGTTAAGGCTCGCGGAAAGTATCGTTATTTTCTGACCTTCACTGATGATTTGAGCAGATATGGGTATATCTACTTGACGAAACACAAGTCTGAAACATTTGAAAAGTTCAAAGAATTTCAGAGTGAAGTGGAGAATCATCATAATAAGAAAATAAAAGTTTCTACGATAAGATCGCAGAGATGAAATATTTGAGTTACGAGTTTGGCCTTCAGTTAAAACAATGTGAAATAGTTTCACTACTCACGCCACCTCGAACACCACAGTGTAATGGTGTGTCCGAACGTCATAACCGTACTTTATTAGATATGGTGCGATCTATGATGTCTCTTACCGATCTACCACTATCGTTTGGGGTTATGCATTAGAGACATCTGCATTCACGTTAAATAGGGCACCATCTAAATCCGTTGAGACGACACCGTATGAACTATGGTTTGGCAAGAAACCTAAGCTGTCGTTTCTTAAGTTTGAGGTTGCAATGCTTATGTGAAAAAGTTTCGACCTGATAAGCTCAAACCGAAATCGGAGAATTGCGTCTTCATAGGATACCCAAAAGAAAATGTTGGGTGCACCTTCTATCACAGATCCGAAGGCAAGATATTCGTTGCTGAGAATGGATCCTTTCTAGAGAAGGAGTTTCTCTCGAAAGAAGTGAGTGGGAGGAAAGTAGAACTTGATGAGGTAACTGTACCTGCTCCCTTATTGGAAAGTAGTTCATCACAGAAATTTGTTCCTCTGACTACTACACCAATTAGTAAGGAAGCTAATGATGATGATCATGTAACTTCAGATCAAGTTACTACCGAACCTCGTAGGTAAACCAGAGTGAAATCTGCACCAGAGTGGTATGGTAATCCTGTTCTGGAGGTCATGTTACTTGACCATGACGAACCTACGAACTATGAGGAAGCGATGATGAACCCAGATTCCGCGAAATGGCTTGAGGCCATGAAATCTGAGATGAGATCCATGTATGAGAACAAAGTATGGACTTTGATTGACTTGCCCAATGATCGGCGAGCGATTGAAATTAAATGGATCTTCAAGAGGAAGATGGACGCTGATAGTAGTGTTACTATCTAGAAAACTAGAATTGTCGCAAAAGGTTTTCGACAAGTTCAAGGTGTTGACTACGATGAGAGTTTCTCACTCGTATCTATGCTTAAGTCTGTCCGAATCATGTTAGCAATTGCCGCATTTTATGAAATCTGGCAAATGGATAAACAAAACTGCATTCCTTAATGGACTTATTAAAGAAGAGTTGTATATGATGCAACCAGAAGGTTTTGTCAATCCTAAAGGTGCTAACAAAATATGCAAGCTCCAACGATCCATCTATGGACTGGTGCAAGCATCTCGGAGTTGGAATATAGGCTTTGATAAGTTGATCAAAGGATATAGTTTTATACAGACTTGCGGTGAAGCCTGTATTTACAAGAAAGTGAGTGGGAGCACTACAACATTTCTGATAAGTATATGTGAATGACATATTGTTGATCGGAAATAATGTAGAATTATTCTGCAAAGCATAAAGGAGTGTTTGAAAGGAGTTTTTCAAAGAAAGACCTCGGAGAAGCTGCTTACATATTGAGCATCAAGATCTATAGAGATAGATCAAGACGCTTGATAAGTTTTTTCAATGAGTACATACCTTGACAATATTTTGAAGTAGTTCAAAATGGAACAGTCAAAGAAAGAGTTCTTGCCTGTGTTACAAGGTGTGAAATTGAGTAAGACTCAAAGCCCGACCACGGCAGAAGATAGAAAGAGAACGAAAGTCATTCCCTATGCCTTGGCCATAGGTTCTATAAAGTATGCCATGCTGTGTACCAGATCTATTGTATACCCTACACTGATTTTGGCAAGGGAGTACAATAGTGATCTAGGAGTAGATCACTGGACATCGGTCAAAATTATCCTTAGTGGAATAAGGATATGTTTCTCAATTATGGAGGTGACAAAAAGGTTCGTCGTAAAGGGTTACGTCGATGCAAATTTTGACACTGATCCAGATGACTCTAAGTCTCAATCTGGATACATATTGAAAGTGGGAGCAATTAGCTAGAGTAGCTCCGTGCAGAGCATTTTTGACATAGAAATTTGCAAAATACATACGGATCTGAATGTGGCAGACCCGTTGACTAAACTTCTCTCACAAGAAAAACATGATCACACCTTAGTACTCTTTGGGTGTTAATCACATAGCGATGTGAACTAGATTATTGACTCTAGTAAACCCTTTGGGTGTTGGTCACATGACGATGTGAACCATGGGTGTTAATCACATGGTGATGTGAACTATTGATGTTAAATCACATGGCGATGTGATCTAGATTATTGACTCTAGTGCAAGTGGGAGACTGAAGGAAATATGCCCTAGAGGCAATAATAAAGTTATTATTTATTTCCTTATATCATGATAAATGTTTATTATTCATGCTAGAATTGTATTAACCGGAAACATAATACATGTGTGAATACATAGACAAACAGAGTGTCACTAGTATGCCTCTACTTGACTAGCTCGTTAATTAAAGATGGTCATGTTTCCTAACCATAGACATGAGTTGTTATGTGATTAACGGGATCACATCATTAGGAGAATGATGTGATTGACTTGACCCATTCCGTTAACTTAGCATTTGATCGTTTAGTATGTTGCTATTGCTTTCTTCATGACTTATACATGTTCCTATGACTATGAGGTTATGCAACTCCCGTTTACCGGAGGAACACTTTGTGTGCTACCAAACGTCACAAGTAACTGGGTGATTATAAAGGTGCTCTACAGGTGTCTCCGAAGGTACTTGTTGGGTTGGCGTATTTCGAGATTAGGATTTGTCACTCCGATTGTCGGAGAGGTATCTCTGGGCCCACTCAGTAATGCACATCACTATAAGCCTTGCAAGCATTGTAACTAATGAGTTAGTTGTGGGATGATGTATTACGGAACGAGTAAAGAGACTTGCCAGTAACGAGATTGAACTAGGTATTGAGATACCGACGATCGAATCTCGGGCAAGTAACATACTGATGACAAAGGGAACAACGTATGTTGTTATGCGGTTTGACTGATAAAGATCTTCGTAGAATATGTGGAAGCCAATATGAGCATCCAGGTTCCGCTATTGGTTATTGACCGGAGACGTGTCTCGGTCATGTCTACATTGTTCTCGAACCCGTAGGGTCCACACGCTTAAAGTTTGATGACGGTTATATTATGAGTTTATGTGTTTTGATGTACCGAAGATAGTTCGGAGTCCCGGATGTGATCACGGACATGACGAGGAGTCTTGAAATGGTCGAGACATGAAGATTGATACATTGGACGACTATATTCGGACACCTGAATGGTTCCGGGGGTTATCGGATATATACCGGAGTACCGGGAGGTTACCGGAACTCCCCGGGGGTTTAATGGGCCTACATGGGCCTTAGTGGAGAAGAGGAGGGGCGGCCAGGGCAGGCCGCGCCCCCCTCCCCCTCTAGTCTGAATTGGACAAGGAGGGGGGGGGGGGCGGCGCCCCCCTTTCCTTCCTCACTCCCTCCTCCTTCCCCCTTCTCCTAATCCAACAAGGAAGGGAGGGAGTCCTACTCCCGGTAAGAGTAGGACTCCTCCTAGCGCGCCCCCTCCTGGCCGGCCGCCTCTCCCCCTTGCTCCTTTATATACGGGGGCAGGGGGCACCCCAGAGACACAATAATTGATCTCTTGATCTCTTAGCCGTGTGCGGTGCCCCCCTCCACCATAATCCACCTCGGTTATATCGTAGCGGTGCTTAGGCGAAGCCCTGCATCGGTAGAACATCATCATCATCACCACACCGTCGTGCTGATGGAACTCTCCCTCAAAGCTCTGCTGGATCGGAGTTCGAGGGACGTCATTGAGTTGAACGTGTGCAGAACTCGGAGGTACCGTGCGTTTGGTACTTGATCGGTCGGATCGTGAAGACGTACGACTACATCAACCGCGTTGTGCTAACGCTTCCGCTTTCGGTCTACGAGGGTACGTGGACACACTCTCCCCTCTCGTTGCAATGCATCACCATGATCTTGCGTGTGCGTAGGAATTTTTTTGAAATTACTACGTTCCCCAACAGTCCGCACTTCCCTCCGAGGCACTTCGTCCTGGGTCTTGGGCGTCTGTCGTCTCTGGCATTGTTTGCTTGACAACCCTGTCTAATGTGGAGTTGCAATCCGCTCTGACAGATCAGTCCAAGCTGCCACGAGGCTTGCTGGTGCGGGCGGAGATTGCCTTGAGCATGCTCTCCCTCGTGCCGACTATGTTGCCCATCGTTCCGACGTTGTGTCCTTCTGGTGTTTCCGGTGTTGGTTTCGTGGAAGACAAGTGGACAGAGCTCTTCGGCTATTTCTCCCCTCGTGTCGCGTTCAGTTCATCGTCATTGTCTGCCTTGCCTTCTATGTTTTCTAACGCTATGGGAAAGGCCATCCCCGTGGTCGTTGCTCCCGTGCTGCTGATGACCCACAAGTATAGGGGAGCAATTGTAGCTCTTTTCGATAAGTAAGAGTGTCGAACCCAACGAGGAGCAGAAGGAAATGACAAGTAGTTTTCAGTAAGGTAATGTCTGCAAGTGCTGAAATTGTAAGTAGCGAGTAGTTTGATAGCAAGGTAATTTGTAACGAGCAAGTAACAATAATAGTAACAAGTATGCAGCAAGGTAGCCCAATCCTTTTGAGGCAAAGGACATGCCAAAACGGTCTCTTATGATGAGCAAAGCGTTCTTGAGGGTACACGGGAATTTCATCTAGTCACTTTCATCATGTTGGTTTAGTTCGTGTTCGCTACTTTGATAATTTGATATGTGGGTGGACCGGTGCTTAGGTGCTGTTCTTACTTGAGCAAACCGCCTACTTATGATTAACCCTCCCGCAAGCATCCGCAACTATGAGAAAAGTATTAAGAATAAATTCTAACCATAGCATTAAACTTTTGGGTCCAATCGGTCCCTTACGGAATAGTGCATAAACTGGGGTTTAAGCTTCTGTCACTCTCGCAACCCACCATCTATTTACTACTCCACAATGCATTCCCTTTGGCCCAAATATGGTGAAGTGTCATGTAGTCGACGTTCACATGACACCACTAAGGGAATCACAACATACATATCATCAAAATATCGAACACATATCAAATTCACATGATTACTTGCAACATGATTTATCCCATGACCTCAAGAACAAAAGTAACTACTCACAAATAATGAACATGCTCATGATCAGAGGAGTATTAAATAGCATCATGGATCTGAACATATAATCTTCCACCAAATAAACCATATAGTAATCAACTACAAGATGTAATCAACACTACTAGTCACCCCCTAGCAACAATCTATAGTCCCGATAACAAGATTGAATACAGGAGATGAACTAGGGTTTGAGATGAGATGGTGCTGGTGAAGATGTTGATGGAGATTGCCCTCCCCAAGATGGGAGAGTTGTTGGTGATGATGATGACGATGATTTCCCCCTCCGGGACGGAAGTTCCCCCGGCAGAATCGCTCCGCCGGAGGGCAAAAGGGATCCTGCCCAAGTTCCGCCTCAAGACGACGACGCTCCGCCCCGAAAGTCTTCTCTTTATTTTTTCTAGGTCAAAATGACTTATATACCAGAAGATGGGCACCGGAGGTGGGCCGAGGAGGCCACAACCCACCAGGGCGCGCCTGGGGGGCCTGGCGCGCCCAGGTGGGTTGTGCCCACCTGGTGGCCCCCTCTGGTGTTTATTGGCTCCAGTATTTCTTAAATAATCCATAAAAAATCTCCGTGAAGTTTTAGCTCATTTGGAGTTGTGCAGAATAGGTGGCCTGACGTAGCTTTTCCAGGTCCAGATTTCCAGCTGCCGGAATTTTCCCTCTTGGTGTGTACCTTGCAAATTATGAGAGAAAAGGCATTAGAATTACTCCAAAAAGCATTATTATGGATAAAAACATTATAAATAACAGTAAGAAAACATGATGCAAAATTGACGTATCAGCTGCAGATCATGCCCGAGCTTCAGCAACTATGTGTGAGACATGTTTCGCCTCTCTCTATGGAGCATATGGAGGTCGTCTCAATGGTGAGGTCATGTGAGAGACAGGATTCGCCTCTGTCACAGCAACTGGAGGCGGCTGAGTCCATCATGTCGGTAGTACCTATGCCTGATGATGTTGAGGCAGTCGGTATGATGAAGCTTGATCCTTTGGAGCCCAGCGCGCTGCTCACCTTTGTGGGCCCTAGAGGTTCCGACGTTGCAGTCACCTACTCGCACGTGACCGTTATGCAGGTGGTGTTTGTGCGCGACAAGGTCGATGGGATTTTATTTGAGATAGAGCTTCGCAACTTACTTGCTCGCACGTTTGGAGGCGGCTAGCCCTATAGCCGCCAAGACGATTGGTAGGAGGCTCTAGAAGCTAAATAAAGAAGTGTCGGGTCACCGTTTCGATGTTGTTTCCTTCTGGTGTTTCCGGTGTTGGTTTCGTGGAAGACAAGCGGACAAAGCTCTTCGGCTATTTCTCCCCTGGTGTCGCGGTCAGTTCATCGGCATTGTCTACCTTGCCTTCTATGTCGTCTAACGCTATGGGAAAGGCCATCCCCGTGGTCGTTGCTCCCGTGCTGCAGATCATGCCCGAGCTTCAGCAACTATGTGTGAGACATGTTTCGCCTCTCTCTATGGAGCATATGGAGGTCGTATCAACGGTGAGCTCATGTGAGAGACATGATTCGCCTCTGTCATGTGAGCAACTGGAGGCGGCTGAGTCCATCATGTCGGTGGTACCTGTGCCTGATGATGTTGAGGTAGTCGATATGATGATGCTTGATACTTTGGAGCCCAGCGCGCTTCTCACCTTTGTGAGCCGTGGAGGTTCCGACATTGCGGTCACCTACTCGCACGTGACCGTTATGTAGGTGGTGTTTGTGCGTGACAAGGTCGATGAGATTTTATTTGAGATAGAGCTGCGCAACTTGCTTGCTCGCACGTTTGGAGGCGACTAGCCCTGGATCCGCCAAGACGATTGAGAGGAGGCTCTCAGAAGCTAAGTAGAGAAGAGTCGGGTCACGGGAAAAGGCGTCCGTAGGTGCTTGATGTATGGTCATCGGTCTCTTAGGTTGTCCTTACGGCCTGGCTTTTCCCCATAGATTTAATGGTACACTACTGCAGGATGCTGCTAACGCGACACTGCGATCAGAGACCCTTTGACGAAACTGTGTGCGATGCATTCATCCCAAACGGTGATGTAAAAAACCCGTCAAAAAAGGTGCAAAACATTTGCAATGACGGATGCATCAAACACGGTTCTGATTTTAGTTGCGTGTGCGATGCAGGGCATACGGTTTAGTTCGATGAATCGTTTGCGATGATGAAGAAGAACAGAAACGGGCAGCCAGATGAAGGCGTGTGCGATATACGACATACAGTTCACTCAGATTAACTATTTGTGATGAGGAGGAAAAACAGAAATGGGCAGCTAGATAAAGGTGTGTGCGATTGAGGGCATACGGTTCAGAAGGATTAACTGTTTGCGATTAGGCAACAGAACAGAAACGGTCAGCCAGATCAAAGTGTCTGTGATTGATGATATACACTTAGTCCTGGCCATGGGCAGCCCGGCCCGAACGGCTCAAAAAAGCCCGACCCGACGCCGCTCCCGGGCCGGGCTCGGGCCTAGATTTTTAGCCCGAAGACCGGGCCGGGCCGGGCCCGGGCCCATCGTTTTCGCGTTTTCCTGAAGGACGGGCCGGGCCAACCCGAAGCCCGACGGGCTTTTACGTGTTTGGGCCGGGCTCGGGTCAGGCTCGGGCCTGGGTTTTTTGCATCGGGCTTGGCTAGGCCCGGCCCGAAGCCCGGCCCGGCCCGAGGTATGGCCAGGTATATAATACACTTCACACGGATGAACTGTTTGCGACTAGACACAACAAACAGAAACAGTTGGACAGATCAACGTGTGTGCGCTAGACGGGCACACATTCTAATTAAAAGAAGCGTGCGCGATGGTAATAACGAGCGCGCATGGTTGTTGGAACAAGACATGTGTGCTGACATTGCCTATTGCGGTGCACCCTATTGTGTAAACGCCACGTACGCAACCGATAAAGCGTGCCCACGTTATGCCGTTCAGGAATAGTGCCGCACTTAGAAACTATAGAACCGTCCATAAATTTTGAGCCTGCGTCCCGTCACATTTCAAATTACTACCACGCTATATTTAATTGCAAACCTGTTCACACCGATCAAAACCTAAACGGTTTCCCACTTAGGAGCGTATTAGTACTCAGTTATAAATACTACTACTCCAAGATGACTGCACATTCCTCCTCAACTCTTCATCCACAAAAACAAACAAGTCATTCATCATCGTTCCCTTGCGTCTGCCATGGCCAGCGTGAGTTCTGGGTCGAGAGATTGCCACCAGGGAGAGGCGGGCATGAAAGCGGAAGCACGAGAGATGTCCCGCCTCGCCGCGAAAGCAGCCGACATGTCTCGCCGCACGGCCATAGCAGCACAGAGGTCCCGCCACACCGGCGAAGCAGCACGCAGGTCCCGCCGCTCCGTCGATGCAGCAGACTGGTCCGGCCGCGCCGCGGAAGCAGCAGAGATGTCCCACCGCGCCGCGAATGCAGCAAAGATGTCCTCCCGCCCCGCGGTGGCCCGGGAAAATGTCTCGCGGGCAGGCGAGGACTCTTACAGGCGCATGCATGCGATCATCCATAGCCAGATGGATAAGATCTCCGGCTAGGCGAGGGTGCAGGACGACATGAAAGCCCCGTTTGAATAGGCTACCTGCGTCATCCGGCAACTAAATGGGAGCAATGCGAAGCTCCGGCCCGAGCGCGACCTGCTGAGGGCGAAGATCGTCGAAAGTGCGGAGCAGCAGGAGAAGACCACTGCCTTGTTGAAGAGGACTGTTGGAGTAAATGGCCACGGGTAGCCTAACTGACTCCCCCTGGCTCTTCAAAAATTATCGGGCCGATCAAGCCTTCAAGCACCCAAAGCACAGGGCCGCCTTCCCCTGGCCGGCTATCTCACAGGCCTACTACTGGAAGGCGACCCGGCCCTAAAAACCCTCCTGAAGAGAGCCACAAGCTGGCCGACTCCAAGAAGACGGCCACAAGAGGACCGACTCCCAGAAGCCGGCCACAAGAAGACCGGCTCCCGGCAAGCGGCCAAGATCGCACCCTCAAGGGCTGCACCCACATAACACTGACAAGACGGGGTGTGGCTACAGTACAGCCTGCCACCCCCGAATCCCGGAGCACGCGTGGCCACAGTGCGCCGTACGGGCCGGCCATCCCCCGTCCGGCGCGGCACTGTTGCCATGTTGACCATGACGCCACCCACGACAGGCTGTCAGTATGGCCCGCGGGCGGCGGGCCCCTTCAGCCAGAGAGACGCTCGAAGGCGGCCAAGCCTCCCCAGTCGGCCTGGGGCGTAGCGGCTCCCAATAGCCGGCTACCCCACTCCCTCGAAGTATGTGCATCATTAAGGAGACAAGACGAGGTAAGGCTATAGTGAGAGCCCGCCAGGCGGCGGCACTGTAGCCATGCTTACCTCGACAAAGCCCTCATCATCAGGGGCGAGGCTACAGTAACCAGCCACCGACAAGACCCCCAGGCGGTGGGGCCGGCCTGTCGGCCAAGAGGCCGGCAGCCGGCGGGACCCACTAGTCGGCGGGCCCCAGCGGCCGGCGGAGAAGCCGGCGGATACAGACACTGACGGCCTGGACCCGCATCCACCAGATTACCATTGTACCCCTGGGGGGGTAGGCCTATATAAACCCCTCGGGGCACCCATGCAAAGGGTTGATATCTTAGAGTTTTAGACACCACATAGAGAGAAGAGGAGAGCTAGCCTTGCCCTTCTTCCTCTAGCCAAACAGCTCAAGGAGCCACTTGTAGCCACCAGTGTTGATCTAGTGATCATGCGGAGACCCCGCAGAGCAGGACTAGGGGTGTTATCTCCACGGAGAGCCCCGAACCTGGGTAAGATTTGCCGGCGTGCATGTCTTCGCCTTATCCCATTTCCAGGCACCGGCGATGTCTTACTGACTCCCACAATGATAAGCCACCCGTTGGCATATGTTGCACCTACCACCCGACATTTGGCGCCCACCACGGGGCCAGGTGCACCGTCGTCCGGAGACCTGTTCTGGACAGGAACCCTTTTCCTTCCCAGCGAGCGTAGCCAGCCTGGCACGCCCGATGGCGCTTGCCCCGATGCACTGCAAGGCGTCGATGACGCCTGCGCGGCGAGCTGCCTCACCGATCTTCTTGGCGAGGCTCGCATCTCCGACGAGCCTGCGTTCGACGCGAGCACAGACTGCCCCGAGAGCCGCCTCGTCAGCCTCCTCGACCAGCTTCACGTCTCCAGCGAGCTTGCTGTGGACTTGGAGCCGGTCGGCTCCACCGACCCGAAGCTTGTTGACTCCGACACGGCATCGCTTGACGCCTTCCTCACCAACGTGGTGATCATCGACGACCCTCTTCCTCGAGCCGACAGTGGCAGCAGCGCTGTCACCGAGGTGCTGGTCATCAGCCACGGCGCCGCCTCGGGCGAGAACGCCCACGACGCCCTACAAGCGGCGCTACACGACTTGTCCATCCCCATCCCGGCCGACGCCGACGCCGAGACACTGGAGGCACGCCGCCTCGTCCTCGTCGCGGAGGGCCAGAAGATAGCATCCATGAGACGCCTCACTGAGGCTCACCAGCGCGAAGTCGACCGCACCGCCTTTGGTACGCCGCCTCCTGGCGGGCCGAGCCGAGCCGACATCGTCAAGAAGCGCGGCGCAGCCATCGCTAGCATGCTGGGAGCAGACCGCCCCTTCTACGCCACGCCACTCGAGAACCTGCGTGCCGCTCAGGCGGCTGTAGACGAGCTGAACGGGTTGGGGGCCGACGAGCTCCCCTACATGACTAGACGCATCCAGCAGCTGATCGACGCGGCCGCAGAGCGGCATGAAGCCAGCGCCCGCGCTGAAAGTCCTCCCCCACGCCGAGAGCACGACGCGACATCCCGGACACCGACTGCAAACGGCGCCCGCGCGACAAAAGACGAGGAGCCGGCTGCTAGCCGCAGTCGGACTCGGCTCACCATTGAGCGCTACGCAGAAGGCCGTCCCCGAGCTGTGGAACGACGAGGCGATCTGCCTCCTCCCCCGCCTCGTGGGGAGAGATATCCCACCCCACCGCCTGTTACGCATCCGACTCTCGGCGGCCGAGTAGGCCACCGTGAAGGAGTCGGCGAGAATGACGCACGCCACCGGATCGACCGCCTAGCGCGATCCCTGGCGCTAGAAGAAGAAGACGATGTCGGCCCGCCTTGCTTTGGCCCCCGCATCCGCGACAAACCCTTCCCCAAAGGGTTCTCACTCCCAAGAGACACGCCAAAATACAACGGCTCCGTGAAGCCGGAAGACTGGCTGATCGATTACTCCACCGCAGTCCGCATAGCGAACGGCAACAGGCGTGTTGCCGTGAAGTACGTCCCACTCATGGTTCAAGGCACGACACACACTTGGTTGAACAGCCTCAAGCCCTACAACATCAACAGCTGGCTAGACTTCACGGAAGTCTTCATTCGCAATTTCACCAGCACGTACAAGCGGCCTCCCAAGCCCCGCCAGCTCTCCTTGTGTGTCCAAGGGCCCAACGAATCAACTCGCGACTACCTCATGCGTTGGGCCGAGCTCCGCAACTCCCGCGAAGGGGTGCACGAGGTTCAAGCCATAGAGTACTTCACCGCCGGGTGCCGAGAGGGCACCCTCCTCAAGCACGGGCTCCTCTGCGACGAGCCGACTACCCTCGACGAGCTGCTGATCATAGCAGACAAGTACGCCACGGTCGACTCTTCAATAAAGACTGAGCTTCGAGTGGATGCCTCTGGAAAGGTGCTCGCTTCGGCTCCCAAGACACCGGCTGGTGACTCCAATCGACGCCCTTACCAAAACGACAACAAGCGCAAGGCCCCTATGCCGCCTTCCACCAGTCGGCAAGTAGCCACAGTCGAAGACGAACAACCTGAAGAGCGGCCCCTGCCCAAGAAGCAGAAGGGCGGCAGGCCGGCTTGGCAGCCGGCTTTCTCCTACGAGCAAACCCTTGATGCCCCCTGCAAGTTCCACAGCGGCGCGAAGCCGTCCAACCACATGACTCGGAAGTGTCATTGGCTCACGCGGATATCCAAAGGCGAAGGACTGGTGCCGCCTCCACCTGCTGGCCCGCCACCTCCAGCCCCTCAGCAGCCGGCTGCCCGACCAGCAGTCGAAGCCATTCAAGACGAGTTCCCAGACGAGCACGCCGCCTACGTCGTCTTTACAAGCCAAACTGAAGACAGGCGCAGTTGGCGCCGACAACACCAAGAAGTCAACGCGGTCGCCTCTAACAACCCAGAGTTTATGCATTGCTTTGAGAAGCCCATCAGCTGGAGCCGGGCCGATCACCCAGAGGTGATGCCGTCTCCCAGCTCTCATGCATTGGTGTTAGACGCCACCCTCGCGACAGAAAGGCGAGCTGCCCGTTTCTCCCGTGTGCTGATTGACGGTGGGAGCAGCACCAACATACTGTACCGCGACACCATGGAGAAGCTGAACATCAAGACAAAACAACTCATGCCAAGCTGGACTGTGTTCCATGGCATCGTACCCGACCTGTCCTGCTCACCAATCGGCAAGATCAAGATGGATGTTCTCTTCGGAGACAAGGATCACTTCCACCGAGAGGCAATCTGGTTTGAAGTGGTGGATCTAGAGAGCCCTTACCACGCGTTGCTTGGCCGACCTGCCCTGGCCAAGTTCATGGCTGTGCCCCACTACGCCTACCTCAAGATGAAGATGCCGAGTTCAAAGGGGATCATCACCATAGCCGGAGACTACAAGAAATCCTCCGAGTGCGCTGTAGCCAGCAGCCGGCTGGCCGAGTCCCTTGTGATTGCTGAAGAAAAGAAGATGTTGGACCGAGTCGTGGCCATGGCTGGCAAGCAGCTGTCCCTGTCCCCTGACCCCAAGGAATACGATGCTCAAGGCTCCTTCCAGCCGGCCAAGGAAACAAAGAAGATACCTCTGGACCCAGAGAACCCGGAGAGGTTTGCCGTCATTGGAGCAAACCTGGACAGCAAATAGGAAGGCGAGCTCGTCGATTTCCTCTGTGAGAATCGGGACATCTTTGCATGGTCCCCAAAGGACATGTCGGGTGTTCCGAAGGATTTAGCCGAGCACAAGCTACACGTCCGAGCAGACGCAAAACCAGTCAAACAACCACTCCGCCGACTGCCGGAGGAAAAGAGAAGGATTGTGGGAGAAGAGATAGCCTGGCTTCTGGCAGCCGGCTTCATTATGGAGGTGTTTTTTCTAGAGTGGCTTGCCAATCCAGTCCTTGTATTGAAAAAAAAATGGCGCATGTGTATAGATTACACCAGCCTCAACAAAGCCTGCCCCAAAGATCCGTTTGCCTTACCTCGCATCGATCAAGTGATAGACTCCACAGCCGGATGCGAGCTGCTGAGTTTCTGGATGCTTACTCAGGCTACCATCAGATCAAGTTGGATCCAGCCGACCGCCTGAAGACCGCCTTCATCACACCATTCGGAGCTTTCTGCTACCTGACTATGACATTCGGCTTGAGAAACGCCGGTGCCACTTTTCAGCGTTGCATGCAGAAATGCCTCCTCAAGCAACTCGGCAGAAATGCCCACGTCTATGTAGACGATATTGTGGTGAAGACGGAGAAGCGCGGCACCCTGCTGGAAGACCTCAGAGAAACATTTGACAACTTGCGCCGGTTTCAGATCAAGCTCAACCCTGAGACATGCGTGTTCGGAGTACCAGTCGGCCAGCTTCTAGGCTTCTTGGTCTCCGAACGCGGCATCGAGTGCAACCCAGTGAAGATCAAGGCCATAGAGAGAATGGAGATTCCTACCAAGCTGCAAGACGTCCAAAAGTTTACCGGGTGCCTGGCCTCCCTGAACCGCTTCATCAGCCGGCTAGGAGAGAAGGCTCTCCCCCTGTACCGACTCATGAAAAAGTCCATCCACTTCGAGTGGAACGACCAAGCAGACCAAGCTTTTCATGAGTTGAAGAAGATGCTGACCACGCCACCTGTCTTGGCGGCGCCGACTGAGAAAGAGCCCATGCTCCTTTACATTGCCGCGACTAGCCGAGTGGTCAGCACAGTTATTGTGGTCCAACGCCCAGAAGAAGGCCGGGCTCAGTTAGTCCAGAGGCCGGTGTATTATTTGAGCGAAGTACTGTCCACCTCGAAGCAAAACTACCCGCACTACCAGAAGATGTGCTATGGAGTATACTTTGCCGCCAAGAAGCTGAAGCCCTACTTTCAAGAGCATCCCATCACGGTCGTATGTACTGCCCCGCTTGCCGAGATCATAGGCAGCCGGGATGCATCCGGCCGGGTGGCCAAGTGGGCCATTGCGCTGGCTCCTTACACGATCTTCTACCAGCCTCGCACCGCCATCAAGTCCCAAGCATTGGCCGACTTTCTTGTCGACTGGGCTGAGACCCAGTACCTACCGCCGGCTCCCGACTCCACTCATTGGCGGATGCACTTCGATGGATCCAAGATGCGCACCGGCTTAGGAGCCGGCATCGTCCTCACCTCTCCCAAGGGCGAAAACTCAGATACACATTGCAAATTCATTTTGCCGCCTCCAACAATGTGGCCGAGTACGCGGCGCTCATACATGGGCTCCGGCTAGCCAAAGAGCTCGGCATCCGCCGGATCCTGTGCTATGGCGACTCGGATTTGGTAGTCCAACAATCATCTGGCGACTGGGACGCCAAGGACGCAAACATGGCGAGCTACCGATTCCTCGTTCAGCAAATCAGCGGATACTTTGAAGGATGCGAGTTCCTCCATGTGCCACGGGCCGACAACGAGCAAGCATATGCCCTGGCACGAATCGGCTCCACCCAACAAGCTATACCAACCGGCGTCTCTCTCCAACGCCTCCTCAAACCGTCTATCAAGCCGTCTCCAGAATCAGACTCCATCTTTGTACCGCCTGCCCCTGATGCAGTCGGATCCGACTTGGGGAACCCAGCAGGCGGCTCGGGGACTTTGATAGGCGGCCCGGGGACTGCCGTAGTCGCACCCGGCTCGGGGACTTCACAACCCGGCCCGGGGACTGCAGCAGTCGGCCCGGGGACTGCAACAACACAACAGACGGTGGCCGACTCCAACTCTTCACCACCCAACCCACCCACCCTGGTCGCAGTAGCCGTATTGGCAATAGAAGAAGTCACAGCTCCATCATGGGCCCAACCCATCCTCAACTTCCTGGTAAACAGAGAGCTGCCGGCTGACGAGATCTCGGCAAGACAAGTTCAACCCGAGCCGGAGCATACACAATAATAAACAGAGAACTCGTTAAGCACAGCGTCACTGGAGTCTTCCAGCGCTGCGTCGAGCCAGAGAAGGGCCTAGCAATCCTCAAGGACATCCACCAAGGCGAATGCGGCCACCACGCGGCCTCAAGATCACTTGTCGCCAAAGCTTTCCGCCATGGGTTCTTCTGGCCGACTGCTTTGGAAGACGCCAAGGAATTAGTCAAATGATGCAAAGGGTGCCAAGTCTTCAGCTCCAAGCAACACCTGCCGGCTTCTGCACTCAAGACCATCCCCTCACCTGGCCCTTTGCCGTCTGGGGATTGGACATGGTGGGCCCATTCAAGATGGCGCGCGGCGGCATGACACATCTGCTTGTCGCCGTGGACAAATTCACCAAGTGGATTGAAGCGAAGCCAATCAAGAAGCTGAACGGGCCGACTGCCGTGGCATTCATCGCAGATATCACCACCCGGTATGGCATACCACACAGCATGATCACCGACAATGGCACGAATTTTGCCAAAGGAGCACTGGCACGTTTCTGCGCGACACAGGGCATCCGACTGGACTTAGTGTCCGTTGCCTACCCGCAGTCAAATGGCCAAGTCGAGCGAGCAAACGGCCTCATCCTCTCCGGCATCAAACCCCAACTGGTCGTACCACTGGAGCGTTCGGCCGGGTGCTGGCTCGATGAGCTGCCGGCCGTCCTCTGGAGTCTGCGTACCACCCCGAACAAGTCAACCGGCTTCACCCCTTTCTTCCTTGTATATGGTGCCGAGGCTATCATCCCAACTGACATTGAGTTCGACTCACCTCGGGTCACCATGTACACGGAGGCGGAGGCCAAGGAAGCGCGCGAAGACGGCGTTGTCCTGCTGGAAGAGGGCCAGCTGTTAGCACTCAGCCGGTCCACCATCTACCAGCAGGGTTTGCGCCGTTACCACAACCGGAAGGTCAAGCCAAGATCCTTCCAAGAAGGCAATCTTGTGCTCCGGCTGATCCAGCGAACAGCCGGCCAGCACAAGCTCTCAGCCCCTTGGGAAGGCCCCTTCGTCATCAGCAAGGCCCTAGGAAACGACTCCTACTACCTGATCGACGCACAGAAGCCGAAGGCACGCAAGAGAGATGATTCTGGCAAGGAGTCGGAACGACCATGGAACGCCAATCTCCTCCGAAGATTTTACAGTTAAAAGCAGTATGTACCACGCTACCTTTTGTATTAAGTACAAGACAACGGCCCCCCCGAGGAGCACTCGGGGACTACCCTCTTTTATCTATGTATGACGAGTGTCATACCTATGAATGTATTATTACATTTGTTTTTCTGTCCGGCACCGGGTTCGACCAGTCGGCCCGGGGACTTGCCGCCTTGAGTTATATTAAAATTCTACCTGCAGTCAGACAAGTAGTGTGCCGGCACCCAATCCCTCTCTTGTTGAAAGTCGCAGCTCGAAGAATCGACTGTCCGACTGGCAAGAGTCAAAGGCAGGAAAGGATGCCCACACGAAAATCGGCTAAGGACTAACGAACTTATATAACACAAGCCGGCCTCCCACCCCGCCAACCGGCTGTCAGAACAGCCGGCTGGCCGGCTTCCCATTCACCTTGCTACAATCCAAGAAAGCTAGAGTACTTACCCTCCCAAACGGCCAAGCCCTTCTCCAGCCACAGACTGCAGAGCAGCTGTCCGGCTGGGAAGGCGGCGACCAAGGGAGGGCGGCAAAGGAAACAGCCAAAAGGATGAAAAGCAAATACAATCGGAAGCCAAGCACATGCATGATTATATTTACACAAAAGGCCTTCGAAAGGCCGGCATTCAACATAGTTTGGATACACCCCTAGTGGGTGGAACTGCGCAAACTTAACAAATACTGTTCAAAGAGTAATAAACAGGAAAGCAAAGGTGGCGGATCAGGCTAAAGGTGCAACAGGCGAGCCAGGCAGGTCAGTGGAGACGGCAGTGTTGGCTGGAGGAGTGGCCGACTAGCGAGTCTCGGCTTGATCATCACCAGCTGCAGGCGGCGCGCTCGCACGCGCCTCGTTGCTGGAGGCACGATCAAGCTGAGGCTGGCCGGTTGCTCCACCGTTTGGCACGGCGTCTTCACCATCCTCTCCCTCCTCCTCTTCACCCTCGTCGCTGGAGTCGATCTCCTCCGCCGAGTCCTCACCATCCGCTGGGTTTAGCCCAAACCACTCCTCTGGCTGAGCAACACCGTCATCATCCACCTCAGGGGCAAAGACACTGGTGTCGGTGTAGTTGGCGATCGCCGAGGCACGCTGGATGATAGCCGGCCGCACCGCCTCCAGCTCCTCGTCGGCCTCCTGCCGCCAGGTGGCCAGCTGGTCCAAACTCAGCTCAGGATACCAAGCTTTGACGAACTCCAGCGCCCGCCTAGCGCCTGACCGAGCTGCAGAAGCTTTCCAGGCCTCGAAGCGGCCAACTGCTACCTCCAGCCAGTCGGCAGTCCGACTGGGGGTACGGGGAACCACCTCGCCGGGCCAGAGGGCGACCACCACTTGCGCCCCAACGCGCTGAAGACGGCAGAGCATGCGGTGAGCCGGCTGGAGGCGGGCTTGGATCGCCAGAAGCTGCTACTCAAGCGACCGGTGAGCATCCGACGCGATCTCAGCACCAGCCTGCCTTTGCGCCTCGCGGTGAGCCTCGACGATTTGGTTGGCGGCAGTGGAGTAACCAGGGAAGTACTCTGCACAAGTAAGAAAGGAAGAGAAAAAATACAGTCAGAAAATGGACCAAATGGCAGGCGGCAAGCAAAGGAACGAAGAAGAAGGCAGCCTACCGTCAACCAAACTTCGATCTGGCCGTAGCCGTTGATCAGCGACTGTCTTGCCTCAGCCCAGCCCGCCGCCTCGGTCTCGTATTCGGCTTGGAGGGCGGCCTCGCTGTCCTGCGCCGCCTTCAGGGCCGCCTTATGGCTCTCCTCCTGGTCGGCCAACCTCTTGGCCAAGCGGTCACACTCCTGGGCCAAGGCGTTGCACTCGGCTTCCTTGGCGCGAAGGGCGGTCTGGGCCCCACCCACTACTCCCTCAGGTCGGCATTGGCCTCTGCGGATATGGCAAAGAAGAAAAAATCAATAAGAAAGAAGTCGCTAGGAAAGATCCGGCCCGACTGCTCGGCAGTCGGCCCGAATCTCGGGGACTACACCCAGTGGGTGCGCTGACGCGCCCCCACGTGAGATAAAAGATGAAACACTTACTCCGGCTCTCAGTCAGATCAGTGGTCTTCTGGTTAAGCTCCCGGACCTGGGAGTTGAAGGTAGCCGCGCGGAGGTTGTGATAGTCCTGCAAATAGGACAGAGGAGCGAATAAGAACAAGATAGCAATCGAAGTCTACTAAGAAGTTCCAAGCCGCCTGCTCAGCAGCCGACTCGGAACTCGGGGACTACACCCAGTGGGTGCGCTGACGCGCCCCCACAGAAGAAATCAAGAACGAGAAACAAAAAGCGGGAAGATTCACCCGAATGGCCGTCCGTGTCACGAGGAGCTCTTGATTATACTGCTTCAGCGCGGTGGCCTGGGATTGAAGCCGGCTCCGGACTTCTTGCGCCGCCACATTCAGCGCGGCCGTCCCACCACCTGGCGTCCACCCCGAGCTGGCGCTGGCCGTCTCCAGATCCTGGGCTGGCGAGCTAGAGCCTGCGGCCTTCTGCGGGTCCGGCGCCGAAGTCGCCTTCCCCGCGCGCTGGCGCGATGGCGACCGGACCACAAGGTCTGCCCTCGCAGCCGGCTCGCCCCCAGCTGGCTGCACGGGCGGCACGCTAGGTCGGCTGCCTTGGTCCGCCCCAGTCGGCAATGGCGGTGCCGCCTCCCTCTCCCGGACGACGACGTCGTCCTCCTCCCTCTCCATCCCCAGCTGGTCGCCACCGGCTTCCTCCGGCGGGGGCTCCGGGATCTCGGGCGTCACAGCGCGCAGGGGGACGACAAACAGGGCCTCCGCCGCCCTCTCTGCGGCTGCAGCCTCCACCTGGGCCTTGGCTGCCGCGTCGGCTTGTGCCGCCGCCGACTCCTCCGCCATCTCCTGCGCCGCCTTGGCAGCGGCCGCCCTTAGCTCCTCCTCCTCCCGCGCCTCCCTCGCATTCCGCTCCGCCGCCGCTTGAAGCTCGGCACGGGGGTCCATGCGGTGGGCGCTTGCGGATCCTCCCGCCGCTCCAACCACGGAGGCGGCAGCGGTCCGCTCAAGAGAAACTGGAGCCCTGTTTGATGAATCAAGACAAGGACTCAGAAGAATATCAAAAAAAAGAAGAAGAAATACGCGAGAGAATTGACACTTACGCCGAAACCTTTTGTGGCTGCTTCACCACCTTGCGGAAGCGGGCAGCCTTCACGGCTGCCTCGTCCCGCTTGGTCGCTGCTGCCGTGCTCTTGGGCTTCTTTGGCCGACTGCCGAATAGGCCCGGCGTGGCCCGACGCTTCTGCGTGCCGCCTCGGGCAGCCGGCGCGGCAGATGAACCCGCGCCATGATCGGACGCCGGCTGGCGGCGCGGGACGACTTCCGCCTCGTCATCATCCGGCCAGTCATCGAAGCTGGCTCCAAGCTCGGAGCCGCCTGCCTCGCCGCCTCCCCCCACGGTGTTGTCGTCCAGAGCGGCCGCCCCCAAGTCGGGGTCGTCCAAGTCGTGCGCCGTCCGGTCGGGAAGATATTGGCGCTCCACCCCTGCTGCCCCGGCTGCCGGTCGAAGGAGGGGGCTCTGTCAAGACAAACCGACTGATCAGAGTCGGCCAAGAGAAACTTGGTGACAAAAGTAAAGAAGAGAAGATAAAGAAGCTTACCATAGGCGGGGGATGGGCACGGGAGTACGGCTCCTTGCCAAACTGCCACTCGTCGGTGAGCTTGCAGTTCGCGAGGTAGTTCACCATAAGAGCTACCTCGGCATGAGGCATCTCCTTGGTGCACATCCGACTCGGATCAAGTTGGCCGCTCATTTGACAAATCATATGAGGGCGGCCTTGGAGCGGGAGCACCCGGCGCACCATGAAGGCGGCCAGCAGGTCGGGCCCGGTCAGGCCCTCCGACTGGACCATTACCCGGAGTCGCACGACGGCGGCGGCTCCAGCATGCGACAGCGTTCTGGCCCGATAGGACCACTGGGGCCGCCTCCCAGCCGGCGGGCCGGCTACATAAGCCGGCAAGTTGACGAAGTCGCCTTGCGGGGCGACGTTCTTCACATAGAAGTAGGATTTCTGCCAGAGCTTCACCGACTGGATCAGCGTGATGAGAGGAAAAGGGTTGTCGGCTACTGGCCTCCGCACCGCGATGAAGGCGCCGCTCTGAGCCGGCATGCCCTGCATGGCGGTGCTGAGCTTGGACTGGAAGAATTCCCCCCAGAGCTCGAGGGTGGGAAGGACGCCAAGGAAGCCCTCACACAAAGTGACGAAGGCAGACATCAGCACCACCATGTTTGGAGTGAGGTGGTGCGGCTGGAGCTGGTAGAATTCGAGGAAGGAGCGGAAGAAGGCGCTCGCAGGCAGGCCAAGGCCGCGCAGGAAGTGCGAGCGGAAGATTACCCGCTCCCCTCCTCTAGCGCCGGCGAGATCTCCCTCTCCGGCGCAAGACGGACCCGCACATGGTCCTTGCCGGGCAACCGACGCGTCTTGCGGAGGAAGTCGATGTGGTCCGCGTGGACGTTGGAGCCGTCCCAGTCTCCGCCGCGCAACATGATGGCAAGAAACTGATGAGAAAGGGCGCGGCGACGGCGAAACCACGGCCCCGCGGCGGCGAAGCTGCGGGGTAGTGCGAAGACTAGAGGGACGGCGCGGCGGCGAGGGGCTGCGGCGGTGGAGAGGAAGAGGAAGAAGATGGCGGAGCGAGGGTGAGCGTGCGAGCGCCTGCCGTTCCCCCTCCTCCCCCTATTTATAGCGTCGTGTGGCGAAGCCGAGGAGGCGAGGCGTGGGATTAACTGCGCCCACTCCCCCACGTCCCGCGATTATTGCGCCCTAACGGCGTGCGGAAACTGCCGTTGGAAGGCGAATGGCCCGTTTTGGACCACAGAAGATCCACACCTAGGCCTAGGCGTGGAAGTGGCGGGCCCGGGCCTGCGGCGGTGTCCTGTCATGCGCGTGGGCTGGCAGGCTCTTCCAGCCGGAGGGTGCCACGTGGCGCGCGGGCGGCAAGCGGCCGGCTCGCAGCCCGGCGTGCGCGCCAGCTGGCTCCCGCCTTCAGATTTCAAAACCTCGCCAAGACGGCGCACCTGATCGAAGCCGGCTCCTAGCTGCTGGCTCTTCAAGATAGGAAGCTGATTGAGCTTCTCGTCCTCCTTTCAGCCTCGAAGCCCAACCAGCTTCGGGGACTACTGTCGGAGTAAATGGCCACGTGTAGCCTAACCGACTCCCCCTGGTCTTCAAAAATTATCGGGCCGATCAAGCCTTCAAGCACCCAAAGCACAGGGCCGCCTTCCCCTGGCCGGCTATCTCACATGCCGGCTACTGGAAGGCGACCCAGCCCTAAAAACCCTCCCGAAGAGAGCCACAAGATGGCCGACTCCAAGAAGCCGGCCACAAGAGGACCGACTCCCAGAAGCCGGCCACAAGAAGACCGGCTCCCGGCAAGCGGCAAAGATCGCACCCTCAAGGGCTGCACCCACATAACGGTGACAAGACGGGGTATGGCTACAGTACAGCCTGCCACCCCCGAATCCCGGAGCACGCGTGTCCACAGTGCGCCGTACGGGCCGGCCATCCCCCGTCCGGCGCGACACTGTTGCCATGTTGACCATGACGCCACCCACGACAAGCTGTCAGTACGGCCCGCGGGCGGCGGGCCCCTTCAGCCAGAGAGACGCTCGAAGGCGGCCAAGCCTCCCCCAGTCGGCCTGGGGCGTAGCCGACTCCCAATAGCCAGCTACCCCACTCCCTCGAAGTATGTGCATCATTAAGGAGACAAGACGAGGTAAGGCTATAGTGAGAGCCCGCCAGGCGGCGGCACTGTAGCCATGCTTACCTCGACAAAGCCCTCGTCATCAGGGGCGAGGCTACAGTAACCAGCCACCGGCAAGACCCCCAGGCGGTGGGGCCGGCCTGTCGGCCAAGAGGCCGGCAGCCGGCGGGACCCCCCAGTCGGCGCGCCCCAGCGGCCGGCGGAGAAGCCGGCGGATACAGACACTGACGGCCTGGACCCGCATCCAGCCAGATTACCATTGTACCCCTGGGGGGTAGGCCTATATAAACCCCCCGGGGCACCCATGCAAAGGGTTGATCTCTTAGAGTTTTAGACACCACATAGAGAGAAGAGGAGAGCTAGCCTTGCCCTTCTTCTTCCTCTAGCCAAACAGCTCAAGGAGCCACTTGTAGCCACCAGTGTTGATCTAGTGATCATGCGGAGACCCCGCAGAGCAGGACTAGGGGTGTTATCTCCACGGAGAGCCCCGAACCTGGTTAAGATTCGCCGGCGTGCATGTCTTCGCCTTATCCCGTTTCCAGGCACCGGCGATGTCTTACTGGCTCCCACAATGATAAGCCACCCATTGGCATATGTCGCACCTACCACCCGACAACGACCGGCGTCATCGTCGAGAAACTTATGGACAAGAATGCCATGCTGCGCATCAAGCGCAATAGGCTGGTGGAGGAATCCGTGGGTGCTCTCAAGCAGCGTCTTGAGGACACGAAAGAGCTCGTCGCCGCTCGGCACTGAGACTAGTTCCCGCGGCATGCAGCAACGCATCAAGAAAGTAGAGATCAGCGAGCCAGATCGTTGTCTTCCTTCTTCTTTTGCCCTTGTGTATTTCGGGCGTTGACGCATGTGGCTTTTTAAATTATGTTCCTAAATATGTAAGACAATTATTATCCACTGTCATCGTCCTTATATTCATCAGTCTTGCTATCAGTCACAGTCGATGCTATATAGGTCCGTCGGATCTTACATCAAGATCCGTGCAAAACTTTCTTTTCAGATTTTTCTTTTTTCTTTCTTAAATCTCAGTCCAGTGAGACATAGCCACGTCGTGAAACAGGGGCTCGAGCGCCATTAATGGAGACGTTGGGAGAGAGGTGCGCGGCGGATAGAGGTCAAAGGGCTCTCCTCCCGACGAGCACACGCAGGGGTCTGATCGCACGCCTCCCGTACTCAAATAGCTACCCCGCACGACACCTCCTAGCCAATAAAAAAAGGGACGCGTGGCGTCACGTAATTGGTAAGTAGAACGCCCACGGTTTCAATAATACTTGTGTTTCCGATTTGTAACGTGACAACACTTGTTCCAAAATGATTTTGTTGATTGTTAATGTGTGCGCCTTCGCAAATCGGATAGAAAAATTACCACAGCATGTTGGTGCCATGTCATGACACCATGCCAAGTTTCATGATTTTCACGCGTGTTTTGGATTTACAGGAATTAAAAAACCAAGTTTCTCAATATTTCCAGCCGAGCCACGATGCCCAGATGTTTGAATTTCATTCCCATTTCTTGCATGGGACCTAGAAATTGACCCAAGGACACACATGTGATTTTTCAACCAACTTTGGTGCACTCGAGCATGTGCTTGTAGTTCAAATTTGAATTATGCACATTAATGATACGTCTCCAACGTATCTATAATTTTTATTGTTCCATGCTGTTATATTACCAATCTTGGATGTTTTATAATCATTTTATATCATTTTTTGGTACTAACCTATTGACATAGTGCCAAGTGCCACTTGCTGTCTTCTGCATGTTTTTTTACATCAAAGGAAATCAATACCAAACGGAGTCCAAATGCAACGAAACTTTACGGAGATTTTTTTGGACCAGAAGACACCCAATGGGCCAAGGCTGCGCCTGGGGGGGTGCTCTGAGGGGAGCACAACCCACCAGGGCACGCCTGTAGGCCCATCCAAATTTACGCCATATATCAACAGATTTTGGTTTCAGGCGCGCCCTGGTGGGTTGTGCCCACCTTGGGTGCCCCCCGGATCGCCTCTTTGCTATATAAATACCCCAATATTCCAGAAACCCTAGGGGAGTCGACGAAAATCAATTCCAGCTGCCGCAGAGTCCAGAACCACCAGATCCAATCTAGATACCATCACAGAGGGGTTCATCACTTCCATTGGTGCCTCTTCGATGATGCGTGAGTAGTTCTTTGTAGACCTTCGGGTCCGTAGTTAGTAGCTAGATGGCTTCCTCTCTCTCGCTGAATTCTCAATACAATGGTCTCTTGGAGATCCATATGATGTAACCCTTTTTGCGGTGTGTTTGTTGGGATCAGATGAACTTTGAATTTATGATCAGATCTATCTTTTTATATCCATGAAAGTTATTTGAGTTTCTTTGATCACTTATATGCATGATTGCTTATAGCCTCGTAGTTCTTCTCCGATATTTGGGTTTTGTTTGTCCAACTTGATCTATTTATCTTGCAATGGGAAGAGGTGCTTTGTAGTGGGTTTGATCTTACGGTGCTTGATCGCAGTGACAGAAGGGGAACCGACACGTATGTATCGTTGCTACTAAGGATAAAACGATGGGGTCTATTTCTACATAAATAGATCTTGTCTACATCATGTCATCGCTCTTATTGCATTACTCCGTTTCTCCATGAACTTAATACACTAGATGCATGCTGGATAGCGGTCGATGTGTGGAGTAGTAGTAGTAGATGCAGGCAGGAGTCGGTCTACTAATCTTGGACGTGATGCCTATATAATGATCATTGCCTGGATATCGTCAATAGTATTTGAAGTTCTATCAATTTCCCAACAGTAATTTGTTTACCCACCGTTTGCTATTTTTCTCGAGAGAATCCACTAGTGAAACCTACGGCCCCCGGGTCTCTTTCTCATATTATTTGCCTTTGCGATCTATTTTCCTTTGCTTTTATTTCCATATCTACTAAACCAACAATACAAAAAATACCTTTCTGCATTTTATTCTTATTTTTTTACTTGGCTTTCGATCTATCAATCTATTACAATTTGATCTCCCGTGCACGTACCCATTTCTGGCGCCGCTGCCCGAAAGGGATTGACAACCCCTTTAACACGTCGGATTGCGAGTGGTTGTTATTTGTGTGCAGGTGCAGGTGCTATTTATGTTGTGTTGCTTGGTTCTCCAACTGGTTCGATAACCTTGATTTCATCACTGAGGGAAATACCTACCAGTGCTGTGCTGCATCATCCCGTCCTCTTTGGGGAAATATCGACGTAGCTTCGAGCCGCATCAAAAGGAATTTCTGGCGCCGTTGTTGGGGAGGATCTTCAACCTATACCAGGTTCCTAATCAAAAATCTCATATCCTCGCAATTTATATTATTTGCCATTTGCCTCTCGTTTTCCTCTCCCCCACTTCACAAACATTTGCCGTTTTATTTGCCCATCTTTTTCGTTCGCCTTTTTCTCGTCAGATCTATCCTTTGTTTGCAATCATGAGTGATTTTGGTATGTCACCAAAAGATGATGGCCTAACTCCTAAGATTGGACATACGGGCAATCTGGATGCTAAAACTTTTATCTTGGAGCAAGAGAATGTTATGGGAATAGAACGTATCCAAGAATTTTTCAATTGTGTTCGAAATTGAAGTCTTGATGATGCTCCTATACTTAAGACTACTAGATCTTATGCGGATGCTATTTCAGCGCTAGTTCTGCGACTTGAAAGCAAATTTATCCGTACTCATCCTACTTTGCAAAGATTGTTTTTTGAGCTCCCCATTATAAATAATCCCAAGGCTAAAAAGTTGTCCACTCTCGTTCTTATGAATGAGTTTGACTACATAATACGGGAAGCTAGGGAAATCTTTGATTTTTATGGTATGAATCGTGAAAAACCCGTGATAGATGAAATCCTTTACAATAGTGATTATGCGCTAAGGCATTTGCTTGGGGATAATAAAATCTTTGATGAGAATCTTAAAAAAGAAGTCCCCGTTTTAGATATAATCCAACAAGTTTTCAATAATGTTAATCAACATCACTCTTGGATTGTTGCGGGAAATCGAAGGGGTTATGATGAAAACCAACTTAGGAATGCTAAGGTTTCTATGGATAATATGTTTTATGTTGTCTTTACAAAACCCCATGATGAAAACACCTCTAAGAAAATTAAGAAGAAGGATGACAAAACTTAGATCCCTGCTTTATGCCTAGCTAAGGGCGTAAAACTGTAGCGCTTGTTGGGAGGCAACCCAATGAATAAAATTTATTTTTGCTTTTTGCTTTCTGTTCTTGAGTGTTAGCACAATTATGCTATTGCTATGATTGTGTTTTTTGTGTTTTAATTAGCGTTTGTGCCAAGTAAAGCCTTTAGGATCTTCTTGGGTGATAGTTCTTTGATCCTGCTGAAAAACAGAAACTTTTGCGCTCGCGAAAACAATTCTCAATTTTTACCAGAGCGTGATAAAATGCCAATTCATTTTGGAGAAGTTTAATATACAAATTTCTCAGGTCGTCCTAATTTTCAGAATTTTTGGAGTTTCAGAAGTATTCGAAATATCCAGATTGCTACAGACTGTTCTGTTTTGACAGACTCTGTTTTCTTTGCATTGTGTGCTTGTTTGGATGGATCTATGGTTTTATTTGATGAGTTTTTGGCATAGAAAAGTTGGAATACAGTAATATAATGCAAGAACAAAATATGAATTGGTTTGCTACAGTACTTATAGTAGTGATTTGCTTTCTTATACTAACGAATCTCACGAAGGTTTTGTTGAGTTTTGTGTGATTGAAGTTTTCAAGTTTTGGGTTATCTTACGATGGATGAAGGAATAAGGAGTAAGAAGAGCCTAAGCTGGGGGATGCCCCGGCATCCCAAGCTATTATCCAAAAGAGAGCAAGCAACTAAGATTGGGGATGCCCCGAGTGGCATCCCCTCTTTCTTCTAACGACCATCGGTATTTTACTCGAAGCTATATTTTTATTCGTCACATACTATGTGTTTTGCTTGAAGCGTATTGTATGATATGAGTCTTTGATTGTTTTATTTTGGGTTTTAAGTCTTGATTCCTTGCTGGACACACCTATTTGAAAGAGCCAAAATTATGTCATGACTTGTTAGAATTGCTCTCTATGCTTCACTTAAATTTTTATGAGCTATGGACTTGCTCTAGTGCTTCACTTATATAATGTTTAGCACGGTGTGCTTTAGTATTTTTGAAGAAATGCTCTCTTGCTTCACTTAGATTTATTTGAGAGTTAGTAAAATTTTCAAGACATTCTCTCTTGCTTCACTTAAATTAATTTGAGAGAAAGAAATATTATGCTCATGATCTTCACTTATATTTGTTTGAGCTTATCAAAAGCAACATATAAAAATTAGTTCCAAAGTGATAGATATCCAAGAAGGATATAATAAAAAAACTCATGAAGATCATTGGACAAAATAAACTTGATTCTTAGTAATAGTTTTGAGATATGATGATGTGATATGTGAGTCATGTTGATGAGTAATTATGCTTTAGTAAGAATATTGGTGTTAAGGTTTGTGATTCCCTATGCAAGCAAGAAAGTCAATAATTATGTAATGAAATTATATCCTACTAGTGGTGCATTATTCGGTGTTAATTATGATTAATGCTCGCTTATGAGATTATTTGTTTCTTGGTTGGTCGCTTCTCAATCTTTTGCTAGCCTTCATTTTGCACTAAGTATGATCACTACTTGGGCATCCAAAAACCTTTAAACCAGTTTTGCCACATGAGTCCACTATATCTACCTACATGCGGTATTCTTTTGCCGTTCTAAGAAAATTTTTATGTGCCATCTCTAATTTTCAAAATAAAATTCTCTTTTGTGTGTTCGTACCGCTCGCGTATCGGTGAGGGGTGGCTAATATTTTCCATGCTAGATGTGTTATTCTCACGATGAGTGTTTATTCACTTTTCATTGCAAGAGAGTAAGGCAAAGGTATTAGGGATGCCCTGTCCCGAAATGAAAAATGAATTTACTTTATGTTGTCAAATAACAAATTCCTTGGAAAGTGTTGGTATGGAAGGCAATCGTGGATTCGGCTAGCCATGGAAAGTGAAAGTATGGTTGAAAGAGGCATAAACTTTATTTTCTGTTTGGGAACCGCCTATGATATATCTAGCATGGAAAGTGTTGGTAACTCTAAGTCGTTTTCGTTGGTGTGAAGGACACGCCTCCCAAAATGTTTTTATCTCTCAATTTTCGCTTTGAGCTCTGGCACCTCTACAAATCCCTACTTCCCTCTGCGAAGGGCCTTTCTTTTACTTTATGCATTTTTTATTTTTGAATTTGAGTCTCCATCTTCTCTTATAAAAGCACCAACTAGGAGGCAATATGATCATACTTGAGTATTGGGTGTAGCTAATATGCGAGTGTGTTTCATGAATGGATCAATGATTGAGCATGATGGGCTAGGGATAGCTTATTTTAGCGTTGATATTTTGAAAGACATGGTTTCTTGTTGATATGCTTGAGTATTTAAGTTGTCATGTCAAAACTAGATTATTGCTTTGAACAATATAAAAGTCCAAATGTCCATGCTATAAAGAAAAGAATATGATATGACATGTTAGGCAGCATTCCACATCAAAAATTCTCTTTTTATCACTTACCTACTCTAGGACGAGTAGGAGTTAAGCTTGGGGATGCTGATACGTCTCCAACGTATCTATAATTTTTTATTGTTCCATGCTATTATATTATCAATCTTGGATGTTTTATAATCATTTTATATCATTTTTTTGTACTAACCTATTGACATAGTGCCAAGTGCCAGTTGCTGTTTTCTGCATGTTTTTTACATCGCAGGAAATCAATACCAAACGGAGTCCAAATGCAACGAAACTTGACGGAGATTTTTTTGGACCAGAAGACACCCAATGGGCCAAGGCTGCGCCTGGGGGGTGCTCCGAGGGGAGCACAACCCACCAGGGCGCGCCAGGAGGGCCAGGCGCGCCCTGGTGGGTTGTGCCCCCTCATGTGCCCCTGGACCGCCTCTTTGCTCTATAAATGCCTCAATATTCCAGAAACCCTAGGGGAGCCGACGAAAATCAATTCCAGCCGCCGTAGAGTCCAGAACCACCAGATCCAATCTAGACACCATCACGGAGGGGTTCACCACTTCCATTGGTGCCGCTCCGATGATGCGTGAGTAGTTCTTTGTAGACCTTCGGGTCCGTAGTTAGTAGCTAGATGGCTTCCTCTCTCTCGCTGAATTCTCAATACAATGGTCTGTTGGAGATCCATATGATGTAACCCTTTTTGCGGTGTGTTTGTTGGGATCGGATGAACTTTGAGTTTATGATCAGATCCATCTTTTTAAATGCATGAAAGTTATTTGAGTTTCTTTGATCTCTTATATGCATGATTGCTTATAGCCTCGTATTTCTTCTCCGATATTTGGGTTTTATTTGGCCAACTTGATCTATTTATCTTGCAATGGGAAGAGGTGCTTTGTAGTGGGTTCGATCTTATGGTGCTTGATTCCACTGACAGAAGGGGAACCGACACGTATGTATCGTTGCTACTAAGGATAAAACGATGGGGTCTATTTCTACATAAATAGATCTTGTCTACATCATGTCATCGTTCTTATTGCATTACTTCGTTTCTCCATGAACTTAATACACTAGATGCTGCTGGATAGCGGTCGATGTGTGGAGTAGTAGTAGTAGTAGATGCAGGCAGGAGTCGGTCTACTAATCTTGGACGTGATGCCTATATAATGATCATTGCCTGGATATCGTCATGAGTATTTGAAGTTCTATCAATTTCCCAACAGTAATTTGTTTACCCACCGTTTGCTATTTTTCTCGAGAGAAGCCACTAGTGAAACCTACGCCCCCCGGGTCTCTTTCTCATATTATTTGCCTTTGCGATCTATTTTCCTTTACTTTTATTTTCAGATCTACTAAACCAAAAATACAAAAATACCTTGCTGCGTTTTATTCTTATTTCTTTATTTGGCGTTCTATCTATCAATATATTACAATTTTATCTCCCGTCCACGTGCCCATTTCTGGCGCCGTTACCCGAAAGGGATTGACAACCCTTTAGCATTTCGGGTTGCGAGTGGTTATTATTTGTGTGCAGGTGCTATTTACGTTGTGTTGCTTGGTTCTCCTACTCGTTCGATAACCTTGGTTTCATCACTGAGGATATACCTACCGCTGCTGTGCCGCATCATCCCTTCCTCTTTAGGAAAATACCGACGTTGCTTCGAGCCTCATCAATTAAATGCCCATAAATTCAATTAATGTATAAAAAGGCCAAACGAACCCGAAATAATTCCAAAATTTAGCACGATACTTCTATTTGGTCTAATCTACCTATGTAAAAAAATTAAGGCGGGAAAAGGCAGTGTATGTCGCTTTGCACACGGAGGTGACACGTTCCCTCTCGGAACCATTAGCCTTCTTGAAAGAAGCTCCGGTTTGCAAGAAGCTTATACCAAAGCTTGTCCCAATTCGGCCAAAAAATTTACCACAGCATGTTGGTGCCATGTCATGACACCATGCCAAGTTTCATGATTTTCAGACGTGTTTTGGATTCACAGGAATTAAAAAAACCAAGTTTCTCAATCATTCCGGCCGAGCCACGACACCCAGATGTTTGAATTTCATTCCCATTTCTTGCATGGGACCTAGAAATTCACCCAAGGACACACATGTGATTTTTGAACCAACTTTGGTGCACTGGAGGATGTGCTTGTAGTTAAAATTTGAATTATGCACATTAAATGCCCAGAAATTCAAGTATTATATAAAAAGGCAAACGAACCCGGAATAATTCCAAAATTTAGCACGATACTTCTATTTGGTCTAATATGCCTGTGTAAAAAAATAAGGCGGGAGAAGGCAGTGTACGTATGTTGTTTCGCACACGCAGGTGACATGTTCCCTCTCGGAACCACGAGCCTTCTTGAGAGAAGCTCCGGTTTGCAAGAAGTTTATACCAAAGCTTGTCCCAATTTGGTCCAAAAATTTACCACAGCATGTTGGTGCTATGTCATGACACCATGCCAAGTTTCATGATTTTCAGGCGTGTTTTGGATTTACAGGAATTAAAAAACCAAGTTTCTCAATCATTCCGGCTGAGCCACGACGCCCAGATGTTTGAATTTCATTCCCATTTCTTGTATGGGACCTAAAAATTCACCCAAGGACACACACGTGATTTTTGAACCAACTTTCATGCACTGAAGCATGTGCTTGTAGTTCAAATTTGAATTATGCACATTAAATGTCCAGAAATTCAATTAATGTACAAAAAGGGCCAAAAAACCGGAATAATTCCAAAATTTAGCACGATACTTCTATTTGGTCTAATCTGCCTATGTAAAAAAATTAAGGCGGGAGAAGGCAGTGTACGTATGTCGTTTCGCACACGGAGGTGACACGTTCCCTCTCGAAACCACGAGCCTTCTGGAGAGAAGCTCTGGTTTGCAAGAAGCTTGTACCAAAGCTTGTCCCAATTCGGCCAAAAAATTTACCACAGCATGTTGGTGCCATGTCATGACACCATGCCAAGTTTCATGATTTTCACGCGTGTTTTGGATTTGCATGAATTAAAAAACCAAGTTTCTCAATCTTTCCGGTCGAGCCACAACGCCCAGATGTTTGAATTTCATTCCCATTTCTTGCATGGGACCTAGAAATTCACCCAAGGACACACATGTGATTTTTCAACTAACTTTGGTGCATTGGAGCATGTGCTTGTAGTTCAAATTTGAATTATGCACATTAAATGACCAAAAATTCAATTAATGTATAAGAAAGTCCAAACGAACCCGGAATAATTCCAAATTTGAACACGACACTTATATAGTTCTATGTTGCCTCTGTAAAAAATCAAGGGGGGAGGCAGCGTATATCGTCTCGCACACAAAGGTGACACGTCCCCCCTCGGAAACCACAAGTCTTCTCGAGAGAAGCTCCGGTTTGCAAGAAGCTTATACCAAAAAGTTGTCCAAATGTGGCCAATTTTTTACCACAGCATATTTGTGCCATGAAATGACACCATGCCAAGTTTCATGATTTTCAGGCGAGTTTTGAATTTCCAGGGATTTAAAAACCAAGTTTCTTAATGTTCCCGGTAGAGCCACGACGCCCAGATGTTTGAATTTCATTCCCATTTCTTGCATGGGACCTGTAAATTCACCCAAAGACACACATGTGATTTTCCAGCAAACTTTGGTGCACTGGAGCATGTGCTTGTAGTTCAAATTTGAATTATGCACATTAAATACCTAGAAACTCAATTAATGCATGAAAATGCCAAACGAATCCGGAATAATTCCAAATTTAAACACGAAACTCATATAGTTGCATGTTCACTGTGTTGGGGATCGTAGCAGAATTTTAAAATTTTCTACGCATCACCAAGATCCATCTATGGAGTATACTAGCAACGAGGGGAAAGGAGTGCATCTACATACCCTTGTAGATCGCGAGCGGAAGCGTTCAAGTGAACGGGGTTGATGGAGTCGTACTCGCCATGATCCAAATCACCGATGACCGAGTGCCGAACGGACGGCACCTCCGCGCTCAACACACGTACGGAGCAGCGACGTCTCCTCCTTCTTGATCCAGCAAGGGGGAAGGAGAGGTTGATGGAGATCCAGCAGCACGACGGCGTGGTGGTGGAAGTAGCAGGGATCCCGGCAGGGCTTCGCCAAGCACAAGCGGGAGGGAGAGGTGTTGCAAGGGGAGAGGGAGGCGCCAGGGGCTGTGGTCCTGCTGCCCTCCCTCCCCCCACTATTTATAGGGGCCCTGGGGGGGCGCCGGCCCCCTGGAGATCCCATCTGAGGGGGGGCGGCGGCCAAGGGGGGTGGCTTGCCCCCCAAGGCAAGTGGGGCGCCCCCCACCCCTAGGGTTTCCAACCCTAGGCGCAGGGGGAGGCCCAAGGGGGGCGCCCCAGCCCACTAGGGGCGCCCCAGCCCACTAGGGGCTGGTTCCCCTCCCACTTCTGCCCATGGGGCCCTCCGGGATAGGTGGCCCCACCCGGTGGACCCCCGGGACCCTTCCGGTGGTCCAGGTACAATACCGATAACCCCCGAAACTTTCCCGGTGGCCGAAACTGGACTTCCTATATATAATTCTTCACCTCCGGACCATTCCGGAACTCCTCGTGACGTCCGGGATCTCATCCGGGACTCCGAACAACTTTCGGGTTTCCGCATACTAATATCTCTACAACCCTAGCGTCACCGAACCTTAAGTGTGTAGACCCTACGGGTTCGGGAGATATGTAGACATGACCGAGACGCCTCTCCGGTCAATAACCAACAGCGGGATCTGGATACCCATGTTGGCTCCCACATGCTCCACGATGATCTCATCGGATGAACCACGATGTCGAGGATTCAATCAATCCCGTATACAATTCCCTTTGTCAATCGGTACGTTACTTGCCCGAGATTCGATCGTCGGTATCCCAATACCTTGTTCAATCTCGTTACCGGCAAGTCACTTTACTCGTACCGTAATGCATGATCCCGTGGCTAACTCCTTAGTCACATTGAGCTCATTATGATGATGCATTACCGAGTGGGCCCAGAGATACCTCTCCGTCATACGGAGTGACAAATCCCAGTCTCGATCCGTGCCAACTCAACAGACACTTTCGGAGATACCCGTAGTGTACCTTTATAGTCACCCAGTTACGTTGCGACGTTTGGCACACCCAAAGCACTCCTACGGTATCCGGGAGTTGCATGATCTCATGGTCTAAGGAAATGATACTTGACATTGGAAAAGCTCTAGCAAACGAACTACACGATCTTTAGTGCTATGCTTAGGATTGGGTCTTGTCCATCACATCATTCTCCTAATGATGTGATCCCGTTATCAATGACATCCAATGTCCATAGTCAGGAAACCATGACTATCTGTTGATCAACGAGCTAGTCAACTAGAGGCTTACTAGGGACACGTTGTGGTCTATGTATTCACACATGTATTACGATTTCCGGATAACACAATTATAGCATGAACAATAGACAATTATCATGAACAAGGAAATATAATAATAACCATTTATTATTGCCTCTAGGGCATATTTCCAACAGTCTCCCACTTGCACTAGAGTCAATAATCTAGTTACATTGTGATGAATCGAACACCCATAGAGTTCTGGTGTTGATCATGTTTTGCTCTAGGGAGAGGTTTAGTCAACGGATCTGCTACATTCAGGTCCGTATGTACTTTACAAATATCTATGTCTCCATTTTGAACACTTTCACGAATGGAGTTGAAGCGACGCTTGATATGCCTGGTCTTCCTGTGAAACCTGGGCTCCTTGGCAAGGGCAATAGCTCCAGTGTTGTCACAGAAGAGAGTCATCGGGCCCGACGCATTGGGAATCACCCCTAGGTCGGTAATGAACTCCTTCATCCAGATTGCTTCTTGCGCTGCCTCTGAGGCTGCCATGTACTCCGCTTCACATGTAGATCCCGCCACGACGCTTTGCTTGCAACTGCACCAGCTTACTGCCCCTCCATTCAATATATACACGTATCCGGTTTGTGACTTCGAGTCATCCAGATCTGTGTCGAAGCTAGCATCGACGTAACCCTTTACGACGAGCTCTTCGTCACCTCCATAAACGAGAAACATATCCTTAGTCCTCTTCAGGTACTTTAGGATATTCTTGACCGCTGTCCAGTGTTCCATGTCGGGATTACTTTGGTACCTTCCTACCAAACTTACGGCAAGGTTTACATCAGGTCTGGTACACAGCATGGCATACATAATAGACCCTATGGCCGAGGCATAGGGGATGACACTCATCTTTTCTCTATCTTCTGCCGTGGTCGGGCATTGAGCTGTGCTCAATTGCACACCTCGCAATACAGGCAAGAACCCCTTCTTGGACTGATCCATATTGAACTTCTTCAATATCTTGTCAAGGTACGTACTCTGTGAAAGACCAATGAGGCGTCTTGATCTATCTCTATAGATCTTGATGCCTAATATATAAGCAGCTTCTCCAAGGTCCTTCATTGAAAAACACTTATTCAAATAGGCCTTTATACTTTCCAAGAATTCTATATTAATTCCCATCAATAGTATGTCATCCACATATAATAAGAGAAATGCTACAGAGCTCCCACTCACTTTCTTGTAAACACAGGCTTCTCCATAAGTCTGTGTAAACCCAAACGCTTTGATCATCTCATCAAATCGAATGTTCCAACTCCGAGATGCTTGCACCAGCCCATAGATGGAGCGCTGGAGCTTGCATACCTTGTTAGCATTCTTAGGATCGACAAAACCTTCCGGCTGCATCATATACAATTCTTCCTTAAGAAAGCCGTTAAGGAATGCCGTTTTGACGTCCATTTGCCATATCTCATAATCATAGAATGCGGCAATTGCTAACATGATTCGGACGGACTTCAGCTTCACTATGGGTGAGAAAGTCTCATCGTAGTCAACCCCTTGAACTTGTCGATAACCCTTAGCGACAAGTCGAGCCTTATAGATGGTCACGTTACCATCCGCGTCTGTCTTCTTCTTAAAGATCCATTTATTTTCTATGGCTCGCCGATCATCGGGCAAGTCAGTCAAAGTCCATACTTTGTTTTCATACATGGATCCTATCTCGGATTTCATGGCTTCTAGCCATTTGTCGGAATCCGGGCCCGCCATCGCTTCTTCATAGTTCGAAGGTTCACCGTTGTCTAACAACATGATTTCCAGGACAGGGTTGTCGTACCACTCTGGTGCGGAACGTGTCCTTGTGGACCTACGAAGTTCAGCAGTAACTTGACCCGAAGCTTCATGATCATCATCATTAACTTCCTCCCCAGTCGGTGTAGGCACCACAGGAACATCTTCCCGCGTTGCGCTACTCTCCGGTTCGGAAGGCGTGACTATCACCTCATCAAGTTCCACTTTCCTCCCACTCACTTCTTTCGAGAGAAACTCTTTCTCCAGAAAGGACCCATTCTTGGCAACAAAGATCTTGCCTTCGGATCTGAGGTAGAAGGTATACCCAATGGTTTCCTTAGGGTATCCTATGAAGACGCATTTTTCGACTTGGGTTCGAGCTTTTCAGGTTGAAGTTTCTTGACATAAGCATCGCATCCCCAAACTTTTAGAAACGACAGCTTAGGTTTCTTCCCAAACCATAATTCATACGGTGTCGTCTCAACGGATTTCGATGGAGCCCTATTCAAAGTGAATGCGGCAGTCTCTAAAGCATAGCCCCAAAATGAGAGCGGTAGATCGGTAAGAGACATCATAGATCGCATCATATCCAATAGAGTGCGATTACGACGTTCGGACACACCATTTCGCTGAGGTGTTCCAGGCGGCGTGAGTTGTGAAACGATTCCACATTTCCTTAAGTGCGTACCAAATTCGTGACTTAAATATTCTCCACCACGATCTGATCGTAAGAACTTTATTTTCCCATCACGTTGATTCTCAACCTCACTCTGAAATTCCTTGAACTTTTCAAAGGTTTCAGACTTGTGTTTCATTAGGTAGACATACCCATATCTACTTAAGTCATTAGTGAGAGTGAGAACATAACGATATCCTCCGCGAGCCTCAACACTCATTGGACCGCACACATCGGTATGTATGATTTCCAATAAGGTTGTTGCTCGCTCCATTGTTCCGGAGAACGGAGTCTTGGTCATCTTACCCATGAGGCATGGTTCGCACGTGTCAAATGATTCGTAATCAAGAGACTCCAAAAGTCCATCTGCATGGAGCTTCTTCATGCGTTTGACACCAATGGTTGTTCTATTTATATGAGAGATACATTTCTTGGCATTCACACTATGAATATGTGTAACATCACGTTCGAGATTCATTAAGAATAAACCATTGACCAGCGGGGCATGGCCATAAAACATATCTCTCATATAAATAGAACAACCATTATTCTCGGATTTAAATGAGTAGCCATCTCGCATTAAACGAGATCCAGATACAATGTTCATGCTCAAAGCTGGCACTAAATAACAATTATTGAGGTTTAAAACTAATCCCGTAGGTAAATGTAGAGGCAGCGTGCCGACGGCGATCACATCGACCTTGGAACCATTCCCGACGCGCATCGTCACCTCGTCCTTTGCCAGTCTCCGCTTATTCTGCAGTTCCTGTTTTGAGTTACAAATATGAGCAACCGCACCGGTATCAAATACCCAGGAGCTACTACGAGTACTGGTAAGGTACACATCAATTACATGTATATCACATATACCTTTGGTGTTGCCGGCCTTCTTGTCCGCTAAGTATTTGGGGCAGTTCCGCTTCAAGTGACCACTTCCCTTGCAATAAAAGCACTCAGTCTTAGGCTTGGGTCCATTCTTTGACTTCTTCCCGGCAACTGGCTTACCGGGCGCGGCAACTCCCTTGCCGTCCTTCTTGAAGTTCTTCTTACCCTTGCCTTTCTTGAACTTAGTGGTTTTATTCACCATCAACACTTGATGTTCCTTTTTGATATCCACCTCCGCTGATTTCAGCATTGAATATACCTCGGGAATGGTCTTTTCCATCCCCTGCATATTGAAGTTCATCACAAAGCTCTTGTAGCTTGGTGGAAGCGACTGAAGGATTCTGTCAATGACCGCGTCATCCGGGAGATTAACTCCCAGCTGAGACAAGCGGTTGTGTAACCCAGACATTCTGAGTATGTGCTCACTGACAGAACTATTTTCCTCCATTTTACAGCTGAAGAACTTGTCGGAGACTTCATATCTCTCGACCCGGGCATGAGCTTGGAAAACCATTTTCAGCTCTTCGAACATCTCATATGCTCCATGTTTCTCAAAACGCTTTTGGAGCCCCGGTTCTAAGCTGTAAAGCATGCCGCACTGAACGAGGGAGTAATCATCGGCACGTGATTGCCAAGCGTTCATAACGTCTTGGTTCTCTGGGATGGGTGCTTCACCTAGCGGTGCTTCTAGGACATAATCTTTCTTGGCAGCTATGAGGATGATCCTCAGGTTCCGGACCCAGTCCGTATAGTTGCTGCCATCATCTTTCAGCTTGGTTTTCTCTAGGAACGCGTTGAAGTTGAGGGCAACGTGGGCCATTTGATCTACAAGACATATTGTAAAGATTTTAGACTAAGTTCATGATAATTAAGTTCATCTAATCAAATTATTCAATGAACTCCCACTCAGATAGACATCCCTCTAGTCATCTAAGTGAAACATGATCCGAGTTAACTAGGCCGTGTCCGATCATCACGTGAGACGGACTAGTCAAGATCGGTGAACATCTCCATGTTGATCGTATCTTCTATACGATTCATGCTCGACCTTTCGGTCTTCCGTGTTCCGAGGCCATGTCTGTACATGCTAGGCTCGTCAAGTCAACCTAAGTGTATTGTGTGTGTTCCGAGGCCATGTCTGTACATGCTAGGCTCGTCAAGTCAACCTAAGTGTATTGCGTGTGTTCCGAGGCCATGTCTATACATGCTAGGCTCGTCAACACCCGTTGTATGCGAACGTTAGAATCTATCACACCCGATCATCACGTGGTGCTTCGAAACAACGAACCTTCGCAACGGTGCATAGTTAGGGGGAACACTTTCTTGAAATTATTATAAGGGATCATCTTACTTACTACCGTTGTTCTAAGCAAATAAGATGCAAAACATGATAAACATCACATGCAATCAAATAGTGACATGATATGGCCATTATCATTTTGCTCCTTTGATCTCCATCTTCGGGGCGCCATGATCATCTTCGTCACCGGCATGACACCATGATCTCCATCATTGTGTCTTCATGAAGTTGTCATGCCAATGATTACTTCTACTTCTATGGCTAACGCGTTTAGCAATAAAGTAAAGTAATTTACATGGCGTTATTCAATGACACGCAGGTCATACAAAAAAATAAAGACAACTCCTATGGCTCCTGCCGGTTGTCATACTCATCGACATGCAAGTCGTGATTCCTATTACAAGAATATGATCAATCTCATACATCACATATGTCATTCATCACATCTTCTGGCCATATCACATCACAAGGCACATGCTGCAAAAACAAGTTAGACGTCCTCTAATTGTTGTTGCAAGTTTTTACGTGGTTTCTATAGGTTTCTAGCAAGAACGTTTCTTACCTACGTAAAACCACAACGTGATATGCCAATTTCTATTTACCCTTCATAAGGACCCTTTTCATCGAATCCGTTCCGACTAAAGTGGGAGAGACAGACACCCGCTAGCCACCTTATGCAACTAGTGCATGTCAGTCGGTGGAACCTGTCTCACGTAAGCGTACGTGTAAGGTCGGTCCGGGCCGCTTCATCCCACGATGCCGCCGAATCAAGATAAGACTAGTAACGGCAAGTAAATTGACAAAATCAACGCCCACAACAACTTGTGTTCTACTCGTGCATAGAAACTACGCATAGACCTAGCTCATGATGCCACGACGCCCAGATGTTTGAATTTCATTCCCATTTCTTGCATGGGACCTAGAAATTCACCCAAGGACACACATGTGATTTTTCAACCAACTTTGGTGCATTGGAGCATGTGCTTGTAGTTCAAATTTGAATTATGCACATTAAATGACCAAAAATTCAATTAATGTATAAGAAAGTCCAAACGAACCCGGAATAATTCCAAATTTGAACACGACACTTATATAGTTCTATGTTGCCTCTGTAAAAAATCAAGGGGGGAGGCAGCGTATATCGTCTCGCACACAAAGGTGACACGTCCCCCCTCGGAAACCACAAGTCTTCTCGAGAGAAGCTCCGGTTTGCAAGAAGCTTATACCAAAAAGTTGTCCAAATGTGGCCAATTTTTTACCACAGCATATTTGTGCCATGAAATGACACCATGCCAAGTTTCATGATTTTCAGGCGAGTTTTGAATTTCCAGGAATTTAAAAACCAAGTTTCTTAATGTTCCCGGTAGAGCCACGACGCCCAGATGTTTGAATTTCATTCCCATTTCTTGCATGGGACCTGTAAATTCACCCAAAGACACACATGTGATTTTCCAGCAAACTTTGGTGCACTGGAGTGCTTGTAGTTCAAATTTGAATTATGCACATTAAATACCTAGAAACTCAATTAATGCATGAAAATGCCAAACGAATCCGGAATAATTCCAAATTTAAACACGAAACTCATATAGTTGCATGTTCACTGTGTTGGGGATCGTAGCAGAATTTTAAAATTTTCTACGCATCACCAAGATCCATCTATGGAGTATACTAGCAACGAGGGGAAAGGAGTGCATCTACATACCCTTGTAGATCGCGAGCGGAAGCGTTCAAGTGAACGGGGTTGATGGAGTCGTACTCGCCGTGATCCAAATCACCGATGACCGAGTGCCGAACGGACGGCACCTCCGCGTTCAACACACGTACGGAGCAGCGACGTCTCCTCCTTCTTGATCCAGCAAGGGGGAAGGAGAGGTTGATGGAGATCCAGCAGCACGACGGCGTGGTGGTGGAAGTAGCAGGGATCCCGGCAGGGCTTCGCCAAGCACAAGCGGGAGGGAGAGGTGTTGCAGGGGGAGAGGGAGGCGCCAGGGGCTGTGGTCCTGCTGCCCTCCCTCCCCCCACTATTTATAGGGGCCCTGGGGGGGGGCGCCGGCCCCCTGGAGATCCCATCTGAGGGGGGGCGGCGGCCAAGGGGGGTGGCTTGCCCCCCAAGGCAAGTGGGGCGCCCCCCACCCCTAGGGTTTCCAACCCTAGGCGCAGGGGGAGGCCCAAGGGGGGGCGCCCCAGCCCACTAGGGGCTGGTTCCCCTCCCACTTCTGCCCATGGGGCCCTCTGGGATAGGTGGCCCCACCCGGTGGACCCCCGGGACCCTTCCGGTGGTCCAGGTACAATACCGATAACCCCCGAAACTTTCCCGGTGGCCGAAACTGGACTTCCTATATATAATTCTTCACCTCCGGACCATTCCGGAACTCCTCGTGACGTCCGGGATCTCATCCGGGACTCCGAACAACTTTCGGGTTTCCGCATACTAATATCTCTACAACCCTAGCGTCACCGAACCTTAAGTGTGTAGACCCTACGGGTTCGGGAGATATGTAGACATGACCGAGACGCCTCTCCGGTCAATAACCAACAGCGGGATCTGGATACCCATGTTGGCTCCCACATGCTCCACGATGATCTCATCGGATGAACCACGATGTCGAGGATTCAATCAATCCCGTATACAATTCCCTTTGTCAATCGGTACGTTACTTGCCCGAGATTCGATCGTCGGTATCCCAATACCTTGTTCAATCTCGTTACCGGCAAGTCACTTTACTCGTACCGTAATGCATGATCCCGTGGCTAACTCCTTAGTCACATTGAGCTCATTATGATGATGCATTACCGAGTGGGCCCAGAGATACCTCTCCGTCATACGGAGTGACAAATCCCAGTCTCGATCCGTGCCAACTCAACAGACACTTTCGGAGATACCCGTAGTGTACCTTTATAGTCACCCAGTTACGTTGCGACGTTTGGCACACCCAAAGCACTCCTACGGTATCCGGGAGTTGCACGATCTCATGGTCTAAGGAAATGATACTTGACATTGGAAAAGCTCTAGCAAACGAACTACACGATCTTTAGTGCTATGCTTAGGATTGGGTCTTGTCCATCACATCATTCTCCTAATGATGTGATCCCGTTATCAATGACATCCAATGTCCATAGTCAGGAAACCATGACTATCTGTTGATCAACGAGCTAGTCAACTAGAGGCTTACTAGGGACACGTTGTGGTCTATGTATTCACACATGTATTACGATTTCCGGATAACACAATTATAGCATGAACAATAGACAATTATCATGAACAAGGAAATATAATAATAACCATTTATTATTGCCTCTAGGGCATATTTCCAACACACTGTACATAAATGTTCTAGCATACACTTCACCATCCTTTCCCTCTGTAACACCATTTTGTTTTTCAAAATATAATGAAAAAATCAGGTATACCACAAACAGTTTACTAGAAAGAATCGTGTGGGATACGGTATAAAATATCTTGGCGCACCGTCTTGTCTGGCTTACGCAGAAAGCTTCGTCGTCTATAGTCCACCGCCCCCGCTTGAACCACACTTGCGCGCTAGTTTCTCACGGCACCGAGCGAATTTTTTCTGCCGCCGCGGAAATATCTATCTCTCCGCCCCCTCCCTCCCACCAAAAGCCACATTTCCATTGTTCCTCCTTGCTTTCCAAGTTCACACCTTCACTGCTTCTTACTGGCAGCTCAGGCTCCCCGCCGGCGACCCTTCTTCTTGCAGCGCCGTCTCCTTGCCGCCTACCCTTCTTCTTGCAGCGCCGCCTCCTCGCCGGCGATCTTGCAGTGCCGCCTCCTCGCCGGCGATCTTGCAGTGCCGCCTCCTCGCAGGTGACCCTTCTTCTTGCTGCGCGGCCTCCTCGCCGCCGACCCTTCTTCTTGCTGCGCGGCCTCGTCGATATTGTCAGGTAATCCACACCCCACCCACACCATCCTCCTTCTTCCCCTTCCCACATGCCCCGACCGACGACGCGACACCTTCCGCCAAAATCACTGTCCCCCTCCTCCAATTAAGCGCCGCCCACAGCCATTTTGCACGCAGTATTACGTGGAGCTCAGTAGCATCTAGTAGCGAAGAAGCAAATCGCGGCCGCACGCACGCAAGAGGTCGCTATGACTGCCATGCGTGCCGACTGCCAAATCTTGGAGGAGCACCTCGTCTTCGAGGCCATCGTCGACACTGCCACGCGGTTGTCTACTTTAAAATAAAGTTTGTGTTGTTTTCTCGAGGCCACCACCAGTGCCTTCTAGTGATTTGTCCTATGTAATGTTAATATGCAATCTGATGTTCAGTTAACAGTTTGGTCCTCTGAAATGTAATGTCCTGTTAACAGTTTGGTCCAACAATTGCTACATTCCGTAGTACTGTTATCAAGCATTCTTTGTTTTGTTAACTGTCTTATCTTCTAGTACATGTTTCTATTCTGCAATGTCGTGCTCAGTTAACTGTTTTGGTTCATTTTGCCTGCTGTCCATTTAACTATTTGGTTCAATTCTGCAATTTGATTTTCATTTGCTGTGGGTACAATTTTGTATTGTTATGCATGTGAAATAAATCGAATTTGGCTGTACTCAATACATATTCTACTGATAGTATGGCAACTCTCAGTTAACTTGATCAAGGTCTTCCTCATGTGTGTTGCAGGGAAACAATGGGAGACACTACGGTTTACCATCAAGGTTTGCTCATGCATGGTTCTTTCGCTAATAGCACATTATTGTGTCGTTGTAGGAATCATTCTAATATTTAGGTTTCTTACAATTTGGTTTTGCACATGTAGGTCCTGCTATCAGAGGCTTAGACCCACTATTCGACCCATTTTGCATATGGGGTCAAGAAACTCAGAAAGATTGTTAGGATGAAGAAACTTGAGACGAATAACAACAAAATCTATTTTTGCACAATGAAGAAGACATCAGTCAACTATAGGATGGTACTAACTCTTTTACCTTGTTTTTACCCCTTGCGCCATTTCAAAATTTATAACAACAATTTATGCATATCTGTGTTTTCAGTACTTTTCAAAGCATTTCACCCATGATTACCTCTCAAACCACCTGCATGGTCAAGAGGTGAGGAAGGTATTCATTCAACACTCACGGTACAATATTAAAGTCTTCCTGAAGAGGACGAAGGTTGGGCGGGCAATTATCCATAGCCACTGGCCTAAAGTTGCAAGGACATTCAACATCACCGAAGGCTCAATATTTGCCTTCCGCTTCTGCAGTTTCCCAAATGAGATTCATCTGTCTATTTACCGTGTATGATGCTACTTTCCAAAGGTTTTCGATGTTGCATGTGAAACTTGGTGCTGTTGTGTAATGGCGTGACTAAGTGCCGAAGCTATCTGATGTAATTCGATAATGAAATCCTGGTTGTCGTTATACAAATATGAAATATCTTGTGTGTTTTATAAGAAATATCAATTTGATTACTACATGGATTATCAATAATAGGCTAATTACCATGCTTATTGGGGTTTTCAATTGCAGACGGTTACTCAGACAACACCGTGGGCGATGAACTCAAACAACCCACACGGTTTCTAGAAAGTAGGCGTGTTCGATCAATTAACAATCACACACGGCTTTCGGCAGAGAACTGTTTGCGTTAGGCCACCTTGCACAAACGTTTCCACACAAAATACTATGTGTGATATACATACGAACGGAAATGTTTTTCTGGGATTCACCGTGTGGGATGTACATACGAACGGAAACGATTGAGTTTCGATGCCTCGCCAGATCGCACACGAGCTCATTTTGCCCCCAGCTTGTTCGCCAGGAGGGCCTATCCCCGACGGTTTCTGGGTCGTGTGGGAAGGACCCCCCCTATCGCCCACACTCATCTTGACGACGGTTCCAAACGCCGTCGCGGAAGGGGTTAAAAACCGTTTGTATAGTAGGTCTCTGCACCAGTGGTACCCATGGTTTTCGACCAAGGTACTGCTGTTGGGGTTTCTTTGCGATGTAGCAGTGTGGGAGTTGGTGGTCATTGCATGTTGGGTATGATTGTCGGGCTGGTGCGCTTATGGGGTTGCATGCTATATGTGAGTGGGTTGATGGTCATTTCGTATCGATTTTGCTCAGTTTTCTGTTAAATAACTGGACAATTCTCTCCTGTTTAATTAATCGACGAGGCTAATCTTTAGCCCTAGTTTAAAAAACTGAACCAACAAAAGAAAAGGATAAGAGGCAGACACATACTGGCACACTCTATATAACCCAGGCAAAGACTACCATCGGGCTGGTGGTTGAACTCTCTCTTGTATCTTACATGCAAAGGCAAGGATACCACCGCAGGAGTAGGGTATTACCTTCTTCGATGAGGGCCTGAACCTATATAAATTCTTGTGCGTACTCTTATTTTCACCTACCCCTAGTATTGTCAGGATAATATCCATGACAGATGGTATCTGAACATTTCCGACTCCTAGTAACAACCACGTCGCCACCACGTTAGTGGCACAAGGCATCAACATCCCCGAGGGCAATCCAGATCACGGCGATCTCTGCCAACTCGAGATCTTGTAAAGAAGCGACTCTCTAGTAGGACGCGATCTTTGAGGCCCGTGCAGCTTCCGCCGGAAGCACCGGGAGACGGCCGGCGATTATGGGGGTGGTGTTGGTGGAGGGGTCCATAGTCGAGTCGTACAAAACCATGATGTGCGGAATAAAAGTACTAGACCTATGCAAAGTATCCACGTAATCTACATAAATTCCTTCCCCACTAATCAAACCCCCTCCGAATTTCAGGGTTGCCCCACGCCCCAACTAATGACCAATAAAACGCTGGCAAAATCACCTGGTAATCCCCTCGCTACTTAATCCTCTCATAGGTTTAGACTACCCACAGTGGGAGTAACTTCAGCAGTAACATAAGGTCCAACTCAACAAATTTGCTTATGTGACAATGATTTAATAAGGAGAGAGATGAATTGAGTAACATAGCTAGTTACTCATACCAAGACAAGATGAATCTACAAGCTAATAAGTGAAGTGTTGCATGACACCATATATATGTTACTCCCACTATGAAGGTAGTAATATAGACTAGTAATATATGCATGTTAGTAATTGAAGTTACTCCTCACTGTGAGTAGTCTTAGGCTCTTAGCAAAAGCTTCTGTGCAAATGCCCTGGAGGCAAGCCAACGCCCCGCTGATTCGGTACATAGCCGACTCGGGTCGGACAGCGACGCGTGGATCACCCTGGAGGCGATATACCGCACTCGTCCTGGCGACAGTCACCCACAACGACAATAATGACCTAGTGGACGTGGGCTGTCAAGCCTCGTCGCCGACGCCGGTGGCATATGGCAAGGAAAACCGTTCGGAAAGGAGAAAGGTCCTCGGTTGGGTTTAGAATCTAAACATCAAGGGAAGAAACGACCACGACGGTCATCACGACAACAAGCTGATGGTACCTCAAAAAGAATGGCAAGGAAAACCGTCCGGAAAGGTTTCCGAACAGTCTCCGGTTGGGTTTGTATACTAGTGCTGCGTATATGATTCGCAAAACAAACAAACAAACACACACTGCATATATATTTGCTGACCCTACAAACCCACGCTAGTCATGGTAGCTGTGAGTACATATCAGGCCTGATAAGCTAAACCAAATGATGATTAGGGAGAAAACTACACAGTACATAGTTCCAAAAGCAAACTACAGTTATTAATGGCCATCATGTACGAGGGCATTGCAACACATGGCATCTTTTCAGACAAGCCGAACAGGAATATGTGCACTGATCGTGGGAATCCCAGCCGAGGTGATATAATTTATCACCATCACACCGTCTCGCATCAACACGTACGTAGTACTAGCAGCTAGTCGGTGCACTTGTCAGGAGGATCGTCTCACATGTCATACGTGCGTGCACCCCGCCCGGCCCATACCAGAATCCAAGGGCAGGGTACGTTCTCTGTGGGCGACATCAACAGTAACGCTCAACAACAATATTCCAATCAAGGACCGTTGAAACACGCACAAATAGCCTACTTTACTCGCAAACCGGAGAATCTAAACAGCAAGCATATGTCACTAGTTTACTACCCACAAACCGAAGAATCTAAACAGGAAGCATATGTCAGCCTGTGTGTGCAGGAGGTTGCAGGAACAGAGGGTATCTCGTCCTGGAATAGTCAAATTGCTCCTGCATTGATGCAGCCAATCATGCATGCATGTAATGGGGGCTAGACCAATGTGACAGACAGACTGACAGACAGGGAATCTGTTCGTAGCGCGTTAATTGGGTGGACGAACAAGTTCATCAGGCAGCTAGATCGGTTAGTTGTTGGCTACTACCACCGATCGCGAGAATTAAACGAGCAGCTTAGATTCATTGGGTTGGGTTGGGTTAGATTGGATTGGATTGATGCTGACAAAGTGACAACAGGAAGGTACTGAGCACATACAACTGGCTCTGGCCGCGGAAACAATTAGTTAAAGCAAATCCTCTCATGATGCAGTACGATGTGTCGACATATGCAGGGGCATCCCGAGTACGCTGGACTTAAAGAAATAGAGGACGTTTGGGTGGGTAGGAAGAGAGTAGAGAGACTGCTAAGCGACGGCCTATAACTTTGATTAGTGCCATGCGTTGCCAGGGGGTCTTGTCCTCTGATTAGTGGTTCTACCAAATCTCGCTAGACGTTTGGTTCTTTTGTTACTGTATGGCTCGCGATCTTGGCGAAATTGTATGCGTATGGGCTGGATATGTGATACTCTCTCCGCTTATAGATATAAGGTGTTTTGAATATTTTAATGTGAGCTATATATGGACTATAATGAATGAACAAACATACTAAAACGTTTCTATCTACATCCATTCACAAGAAAGTTGGAACGTCTTCTTATATTTGTCGATTGTTGTTTTAATCGCTTGGTTTTCTTCTTCTTCTTTGCTTAGGCATAGTTTTGATCTCAATGATTTGACGTTCATTGCCATTGGATCATGCTATTTGACGACCCCAATCTCCCTGATTATCCCATAGGGTCAATGGGTATTTTGGTTGCGTTATGGCCGAGTCCTGCTTAGGCCACAGTAAATGGGGCACTGCTCCGAAAACCAATCTAGGCGTCTTGTAATGAGGTGATACATGGAGATAGAGATCCATTCTTATTTGCCACTGACTTTTATAAGAATTTACTTGGACTTGCTGATATGCTGAATACTTCACTTGATGTTGACTAGGTATATATGTGCCCATGCGGTGCCACGGGGACCAAATATTTTTTAACAAAATAAGACGATCATATGGGGTAAATGTTGATGCACAGCAAGTAGACAAAATAAAATAATGTTTTGGTTATATAAAGTGTAAAATTTCTATCATTTCTTAAACTGTCAAAATAGGTATGTGCCCGTGATTGATCTGCTTTATTGGCTTAACAAAGGTAAGATATCGATTAATATTTGTTTGTTTACATACCGGATTTTTTTCGTATTTACTGAGTTACCAAAGATTAGGGATGGAAAACCGGGAAAAATCGATGGAAAGTCGGATGTTGGACGAAGGGAAGGTGGGAAGAAAGTGAAAGATGAAACCATACATTCTTTTTAAGTACTATAGATATGGAGATAGAGATATGCCAGTTATATTGGATGATCTAGATAGTACATTTTTAGATAGAGAAGTTACTTTAGAAGAGATTAGGATTGTAGTTTTTTTTATATGACACGTAAGTTGGTCTTTGGCCTTCATGGTTTGACAATAGAGTTTTAGCAGAAATGTCGGCATACAGTGCGAAGTGATTTTCTTGCTTTGTTTAGAGATTTATAATGAAAAAATAGATTTGACTAGATTTAATTATGGCTTGCTTATATTACTGCCTAAATGTGCTGGAACTAATACTTTGCAGCAGTATAGACCCATTTGTCTGCTCAATGTTATTTTCAAGGTTTTTACTAAGGTCATCAATAATAGAGCTATCATGGTAGCTAATAAATAGCTGCTCCAGTACATGATGCATCCATAAAAGGTAGACATATACTTGGTCGTGTCACTGATTTAAATGAAGTGTTACATGAAATTCATAGAAAAAAGATGATGTAATTTTTTTATAACATATTTTGATAAGGCATATCACAAAATTAACTAGAAATTTCTAAAACTTAGTATGGAGGAAAACTGATTTCTACTAAGCACATTAATTGGGTCATGCAAATTGCAGAGGGGTAAAGTAGATGTGATGGTAAATGACTAGACTAAACCTTTTTTAGAAACAAAAAAAGGTTTGAGATGGGGGTGGGCTCCCTTTCTCCTATTATGTTTAATATTGCAATAGATACATCACACCTACTTATGAAAAAGGCACACGAACATGGTTTAATTTAGAATTTAGCTCAAGATTTAATTCCCATGGTGTTAACATGTTGAAATATCCAGATGACCCCGCATTTATGTTTAGGGAATAATGATGATTTGAAAAGTGCTAAGAATATAAAGTTAATTATTTGTTTATTTGAACTTCTCTCAGGATTGGAAGTGAATTTCAACAAGAGTGTTTTTTTTGTCCTGGTAAAGCTAGCAAGAAACAAGATAGTTATGCTGCTAGTTTTACCTGGTTAACCGACATGTGATGCATTCTATGGCATCCAGTGCTTTTGGCCATACGAAATTTCTTTCAATGCACATATATATTCTACTGGAATATCTGGTAAAATCTTCATATTATACATTCACAGTCCAAGCGACAGTGGTGTCCTTTCCCTTGGTGAAGTTGTGGAGCCGGGGTTAATGTACACATTCAAGGGATTGAATAGGTCGACCAGAGGGGGGGTGAATAGGAGACTACAAAATTTTAGCTTAACTTGCCAATTTTATGGTAGGTGCGAATAAAGTAAGTTCACCATATATGCACTCTACGGTGCGAACAACCTATATGGAAAGCAAGCTAACCCACTAGGAAGCAAGAGAAACAAGTTAGATAGCAAGAAAACACAAGTAAAGGCGCGAACACAAATCAACCATAGAAGTCAGAGACGCAAATGTATCTCGAAGTTCACACTTTTGGAGAGTGCTAATATCCATTGGAGAAGTGTGAAAGCCAAAGCTCCCGAACGCCACCAAGTATCTCACACTAGTCTCCCTCCGAGTCACCCCCCACGAATCATCCTAAATCATGGTTGGTCCTGAAGGTGACACTGAACCATTACAAACTTCTCGTAGTGCACAACTGTTGTCTACTATGCAACTCTATTCTTGTAGACCCCGTTGGGCCCCTCCAAGCGCAGAGTTTCATAGGACAACAACAATTTCCCTCAAGTGGATGACCTAAGGTTTATCAATCCATAGGAGGTGTAGGATGAAGATGGCCCCTCTCAAACAACCCTGCAATCAAATACAAGAAATCTTTTGTGTCCCCAACACACCCAATACAATGGTACATTCTATAGGTGAACTAGTTCGGCGAAGAGATGGTGATACAAGTGTAGTATGGATAGTAATATAGGTTTTTGTAATCTGAAATAATAGAAACAACAAGGTAGCAAGTGATAAAAGTGAGCACAAATGGTATTGCAATGCTTGGAAACAAGGCCTAGGGTTAATACTTTCACTAGTGTGATCTCTCAACATCATTAGCATAACTGAATCACATAACAATCCCTCAAAGTGCGGTGAATAATCGCTCCAAAGTCTCTATTCCTATCAGAGAAAGTAGGATGGAATCACGTAGGTAGTAAACCACCTCAAAGTTGTGTTTCCAATCGATCTTATGAACCACCCCAAAGTGTCACGAATAGTTCTAGAGATCGTACTACGACAACACCATATGATACGCATAAATCAACTCTAATGTCACCTAGATTCCCCAACATCACCATGAGTATCCGCAAGTGAGACATGCATCAAAGTGATCTCAAATCCAAAATATTAAATCCGATGACAAAGAAACCTCAAAGAGCAAGATTCAATTCACCACAAAAGAGATAGAGGGGAAGAACACCATATGATCCAACTATATTAACAAAGCTCATTGCACATCAAGATCGTGTCCTATCAAGACCACGAGAGACGGAGATAAAACACATAGCTACTGGTACATACCCTCAGCCTCGTGGCTGAACTACTCCCTCCCTGTCATGGAGGCAACGGGGATGTTGAAGATGGCCTCTGGTGATGGCTTCCCCCCTCCGGCAGGGCACCGAAACAGGGCCCCAGATGAGATCGCTTCTGAACAGAGGCTTGCGACGGCAGAAAAACTCATCTAGGTTAACTTTCGGGGGTTTGTGAATATATAGGATTTTTCAGCATTGGAATCACGCCAGGGGGGGTCCCGAGGGCCCCACAAGCTCACATGGCGCGCCCCTAGGGGTGTCGCCCCTTGAGCTTGTGCCCCCTGGGCACCTTTTGGCTCCCTCCCGAACTTTCGTGGGTCTTTTTCCTTCCATAAAAAATCATCGTAAATTTTTATCGCGTTTGGACTTCGTTTGGTATGGTTTTTCTATGAAACAAAGAAATATACAAAAAAAGGAAATGGCATTGGGCACTAGATTAATATCTTAGTCCGTAAAAATAATATAGAAGTGCACAAAAACCATGTAGAACTCATGTAAATATAGCATGAATACTTCATAAATTATATATACATTGGAGACCTATCAACCACATAATAGGAAGCTTTCGGGGCTTGACTCCTACGGCCTAGGTGTCTCAAATCTCCAAGATTATCAAATTTGGTGTATAACATATATGAAGACGACGAATTGGTTTGGTGGAAGTCTATATCGGGGGATTCTCTTCAAATCCTCAAAGTTTTGTGGAGTTTTTGTGTGGGGGGGGGGGGGGGTGAAGAACAATCAACCTTTTGAGGGTTTGGCAATGGTGGAGAATCTCAAGTCAAGGATTTGGGTTGCAGGTGGAAGAAGGGTGGGTATTTATACACCCAACACCAAGTGATCGTTGCCAACATGTGGACCTTGGGGACCCGGGCACACCCAGGAGCAGAGCCACCACTCCGGGGACCCAGATACCCAGAGAGCCAGTGCTCGGGGACCCAAGGGTTTCAGACCCTAGGGAGCCGACCTATCCACAGAGGTAGTCACACTAGTAGAAAAAGGGTCAAATGTGAAGCACATTAGTGCCGGTTTGATTTTGAGCCGGCATTAATGTGTCCATTAGTGCCGGTTCCAACGGCTAGGCGGGCGGAGATCATTAGTACCGGTTCGTGAGCAACCTTTTGTACCGGTTCGTGTCACGAACCGGTACTAATGATGCTGCGTCAGGCTGTGGTCAGGCTGGGGCCCCACGGGCACCTTTAGTACCGGTTCGTGCCATGAACCGGTACTATAGTTTCTTAGTAAGCTGTTTTTGTTGGAAATATGCCCTAGAGGCAATAATAAATAGGTTATTATTATATTTCCTTGTTCATGATAATCGTTTATTATCCATGCTAGAATTGTATTGATAGGAAACTCAGATACATGTGTGGATACATAGACAACACCATGTCTCTAGTAGGCCTCTAGTTGACTAGCTCGTTGATCAATAGATGGTTACGGTTTCCTGACTATGGACATTGGATGTCGTTGATAACGGTATCACATCATTAGGAGAATGATGTGATGGACAAGACCCAATCCTAAGCCTAGCACAAGATCGTGTAGTTCGTTTGCTCAGAGCTTTTCTAATGTCAAGTATCATTTCCTTAGACCATGAGATTGTGCAACTCCCGGATACCGTAGGAATGCTTTGGGTGTACCAAACGTCACAACGTAACTGGGTGGCTATAAAGGTGCACTACAGGTATCTCCGAAAGTGTCTGTTGGGTTGGCACGAATCGAGACTGGGATTTGTCACTCCGTGTAAACGGAGAGGTATCTCTGGGCCCACTCGGTAGGACATCATCATAATGTGCACAATGTGACCAAGGAGTTGATCACGGGATAATGTGAGTTACGGAACGAGTAAAGAGACTTGCCGGTAACGAGATTGAACAAGGTATCGGGATACCGACGATCGAATCTCGGGCAAGTAACATACCGATGGACAAAGGGAATTGAATACATGATTGATTGAATCCCCGACATCGTGGTTCATCCGATGAGATCATCGTGGAACATGTGGGAGCCAACATGGGTATCCAGATCCCGCTGTTGGCTATTGACCGGAGAGTCGTCTCGGTCATGTCTGCATGGTTCCCGAACCCGTAGGGTCTACACACTTAAGGTTCGATGACGCTACGGTTATAGGGAAAGTATGTACGTGGTTACCGAATGTTATTCGGAGTCCCGGATGAGATCCCGGACGTCACGAGGAGTTCCGGAATGGTCCGGAGGTAAAGATTTATATATGGGAAGTCCTGTTTTGGTCACCGGAAAAGTTTCGGGTGATATCGGTAATGTACCCGGACCACCGGGAGGGTCCCGGGGGTCCACCAAGTGGGGCCACCGGCCCCAGAGGGCTGCATGGGCCAAGTGTGGAAGGGGACCAGCACCAGGTGGGCTGGTGCGCCCCCCCCCCCCCCACAAGAGGCCCAGGGCGCAGGAAAGGGGGAAGGGGGGAAACCCTAGTCTCAGATGGGCCTATTCCCATCTAGTGGGGCGCCACCTCTCTTCCCCCCTTTGGCCACCCCCCCAAGCCCCATCTAGGGCTGGCCGCACCCCTTGGGGGGGGGGAACCCTAGATGGGGGCGCAGCCCTCCCCCTCCCCTATATATACTTGAGGTTTGGGCTGCCCAAGACACATGAGAACGTCTCTCTTTCGGCGCAGCCCTACCCCTCTCCCTCCTCCTCCTCTCCCGCGGTGCTTGGCGCAGCCCTGCGGGATTGCCACGCTCCTCCATCACCACCACGCCGTCGTGCTGCTGCTGGATGGAGTCTTCCCCAACCTCTCCCTCTCTCCTTGCTGGGTCAAGGCGTGGGAGACGTCACCGGGCTGCACGTGTGTTGAACGCGGATGCACCGTTCTTCGGTGCTTAGATCGGAATCAACCGCGATCTGAATCGCTACGAGTACGACTCCCTCATCCGCGTTCTTGCAACGCTTCCGCATCGCGATCTACAATGGTATGTAGATGCACTCCCCTTCCCCTCGTTGCTAGATTACTCCATAGATTGATCCTGGTGATGCGTAGAAAATTTTGAATTTCTGCTACGTTCCCCAACAGTGGCATCATGAGCTAGGTCTATGCGTAGTTTCTATGCACGAGTAGAACACAAAGTAGTTGTGGGCGTCGATGTTGCCAATTCTTCTTGCCGCTACTAGTCTTATCTTGTTTCGGCGTCATTGTGGGATGAAGCGGCCCGGACCGACCTTACACGTACGCTTACGTGAGACAGGTTCCACCGACTGACATGCACTAGTTGCATAAGGTGGCTAGCGGGTGTCTGTCTCTCCCACTTTAGTCGGAACGGATTCGATGAAAAGGGTCCTTATGAAGGGTAAATAGAAATTGGCATATCACGTTGTGGTCTTACGTAGGTAAGAAACGTTCTTGCTAGAAACCTATACAAGCCACGTAAAAACTTGCAACAACAATTAGAGGACGTCTAACTTGTTTTTGCAGCATGTGCTATGTGATGTGATATGGCCAGAAGATGTGATGAATGATATATGTGATGTATGAGATTGATCATATTCTTGTAATAGGAATCACGACTTGCATGTCGATGAGTATGACAACCGGCAGGAGCCATAGGAGTTGTCTTTATTTTTTATATGACCTGCGTGTCATTGAATAACGCCATGTAAATTACTTTACTTTATTGCTAAGCGTGTTAGCCATAGAAGTAGAAGTAATCGTTGGCGTGACAACTTCGTGAAGACACAATAATGGAGATCATGATGATGGAGATCATGGTGTCATGCTGGTGACAAAGATGATCATGGTGCCCCGAAGATGGAGATCAAAGGAGCAAAATGATATTGGCCATATCATGTCACTATTTGATTGCATGTGATGTTTATCATGTTTTGCATCTTATCTGCTTAGAACGACGGTAGTAAGTAAGATGATCCCTCACTAAAATTTCAAGAGACGTGTTCCCCCTAACTGTGCACCGTTGCGAAGGTTCGTTGTTTCGAAGCACCACGTGATGAACGGGTGTGATAGATTCTAACGTTCGAATACAACGGGTGTTGACGAGCCTAGCATGTACAGACATGGCCTCGGAACACATGCAAAACACTTAGGTTGACTTGACGAGCCTAGCATGTACAGACATGGCCTCGGAACACAAGAGACCGAAAGGTCGAGCATGAGTCGTATAGAAGATACGATCAGCATGGAGATGTTCACCGATGATGACTAGTCCGTCTCACGTGATGATCGGACATGGCCTAGTTTGACTCGGATCATGTATCACTTAGATGACTAGAGGGATGTCTATCTGAGTGGGAGTTCAATAATCAGATGAACTTCATTATCGTGAACATAGTCAAAAGGTCTTTACAAATTATGTCATACGCTTTAGTTCTACTGTTTAAGATATGTTCCTAGAGAAAATTTAGTTGAAAGTTGGTAGTAGCAATTATGCGGACTGGGTCCGTAAACTGAGGATTGTCCTCATTGCTGCACAGAAGGCTTATGTCCTTAATGCACCGCTCGGTGTGCTGAACCTCAGCGTCGTCTGTAGATGTTGCGAAACATCTGGCATACACGTTTTGATGACTACGTGATAGTTCAGTGCGTAATGCTAACGGTTTAGAATTGTGGCACCAAAGACGTTTTTGAAACGTCGCAGAACATATGAGATGTTCCGAAGACTGAAATTGGGATTTCAGACTAGTGCCCACGTCAAGAGGTATGAGACCTCTGACAAGTTTCTTAAGCCTGAAGACTAAGGGAGAAAAGCTCAATCGTTGAGCATGTGCTCAGATTGTCTGAGTACCACAATCGCTTGAATCGAGTGGGAGTTAATCTCCCAGATGAGATAGTGATGGTTCTCCATAGTCACTGCCACAAAGCTAGTAGAGCTTCGTGATGAACTATAACATATTAGGGATAGTTATGATGATCCTTGAGCCATTCGCGATGTTTGACACCGCGAAAGTAGAAATCAAGAAGGAGCATCAATTGTTGATGGTTAGTAAAACCACTAGTTTCTAGAAGGGCAAGGGCAAAAGGGATACTTCATGAAACAGCAAATCGTTTGCTGCTCTAGTGAAGAATCCCAAGGTTGAACCCAAACCCGAGACTAAGTGCTTCTGTAATGAGGGGAACGGTCACTGAAGGAGTACTACCCTAGATACTTGGTAGATGAGAAGGCAGGCAAGGTCGACAGAAGTATATTGGATATACATTATATGAATGTGTACTTTACTAGTACTCCTAGCAGCACCAGGGTATTAGATACCGGTTCGGTTGCTAAGTGTTAGTAACTCGAAATAAAAGCTGTGGAATAAATGGAGACTAGCTAAAGGTGAGATGACGATATGTGTTGGAAGTGTTTCCAAGGTTGATGTGATCAAGCATCGCATGCTCCCTCTACCATCGAGATTTGGTGTTTGCGTTGAGCATGATTGGATTATGTTTATCGCAATACGGTTATTCATTTAAGGAGAATAATGGTTACTCTGTTTATTTGAATAAAACCTTCAATGGTCTTGCACCTAAAATGAATCTCGATCGTAGTGATACACATGTTCGTGCCAAAAGATATAAAATAGTAATGATAGTTCCACATACTTGTGGCACTGCCATTTGAGTCATATTGGTATAGAACGCATGAAGAAGCTCCATGTAGATGGATCTTTGGACTCACTCGTTTTTGAAAAGATTGAGACATGCGAACCATGTCTATTGGTATATATGCATGAAGGAACTCCATGCAGATGGATCGTTTGGACTCACTTGATTTTGAATCACTTGAGACATGCAAATCATACCACATGGGCAAGATGACTGAAAGGCCTCGTTTTCAGTAAGATGGAACAAGAGAGCAACTTATTGGGAGTAATACATTTTGATGTATGCAGTCCAATGAGTGCTGAGGCATGCGGTGGATATCGTTATGTTCTTACTTCACAAATGATTTGAGTAGATGCTGAGTGTATTTACTTGATGAAACACAAGTCTGAATTATTGAAAGGTTCAAGTAATTTCAGAGTGAAGTTGAAGATCGTCGTGACAAGAGGATAAAATGTCTGTGATATGATCATAGAGATGAGTATCTGAGTTACGAGTTTGGCACACAATTAAGACATTGTGGAAAGTGTTTCACAATTAATACCGCCTGGAACACCATAGTGTGATGGTGTGTCCGAACATCATAACTGCACCATATTGGATATGGTGCATACCATGATGTCTCTTATCGAATTACCACTATCGTTTATGGGTTAGGCATTAAAGATAACCGCATTCACTTTAAAAGGGGCACCACGCAATTCCGTTGAGACGACACCGTTTAGAGAAACCTATGTTGTCGTTTCTTAAAAGTTTGGGGCTGCGAGGCTTATGTGAAAAAGTTTCAGGCTGATAAGCTCGAACCCAAAGCGGATAAATGCATCTTCATAAGAATACCCAAAACAGTTGGGTATACCTCCTATTTCAGATCTGGAAGCAAAAGTAATTGCTTCTAGAAACGGTTCCTTTCTCGAGGAAAAGTTTCTCTCGAAAGAATTGAGTGGGAGGATGGTAGAGACTTGATAAGGTTATTGAACCGTCACTTCAACTAGTGTGTAGCAGGGCACAGAAAGTTGTTCCTGTGGCACCTACACCAATTGAAGTGTAAGCTTATGATAGTGATCATGAAACTTCGGATCAAGTCACCACCAAACCTCGTAGGACGACGAGGATGCGTGCTACTTCAGAGTGGTACGTGATCCTGTCTGAGATATCATGTTGTTGGACAATACTGAACCTACGAGCTATGGAGAAGCGATGGTGGGCCCATATTCCGACAAATGGTTAGAAGCCATGAAATCCGAGATAAATGGATCTTTAAGAAGAAGACGGACATGGACGGTAATGTTACCATCTATGAAGCTCGACTTGTGGCAAAGAGTATTTCCACAAGTTCAAGGAGTTGACTACGATGAGATTTTCTCATCCGTAGCGATGCTTAAGTCCGTCGGAATCATGTTAGCATTAGCTGCATTTATGAAATCTGGCAGATGGATGTCAAAGCAAGTTTCCTTACCAGTTTTCGTAAGGAAAGATTGTATGTGATACAATCAGAAAGGTTTTGTCGATCCTAAGGATGCTAAAAGGTATGCTAGCTCCAGCGATCCTTCCATGGACTAGAGCAAGCATCTCGGAGTTAGGATATACGCTTTGATGGAGTGATCAAAGTTTTTGGGTTTATACAAAGTTTGTTATAAACTTGTATTTACAATAAAGTGAGTGGGAGCGCTACAACATTTCTGATAAGTATATGTGAATGACATATTGTTGATCCGAAATGATGTCGAATTTCTGGAAAGCATAAAGGGTTGTTTGAAAGGAGTTTTTTCAAAGGAAGACCTGGATAAAGCTGCTTACATATTGGGCATCAAGATCCATAGAGATGGATCAAGACGCCCGATGATACTTCAAAGAACGCACACCTTGACATGATTTTGAAAGAGTTCAAAATAGACCAGCAAAGAAGGAGTTCTTGGCTGTGTTACAAGGTGTGAGTATTGAGTAAGACTCAAGACCTGACCACAGCAGAAGAGAGAGAAAGGACGAAGGTCGTCCCCTATGCTTTAGACGTAGGCTCTATAGTATGTACCGCACATGTAGTGTGCCTTGCCATGAGTTGGTCAAGGGGTACAATAGTGATCCGGGAATGGATCACATGACAGCGGTCGAACTTATCCTTAGTATCTAGTGGACTAAGGAATTTTCTCGATTATGGAGGTGAAAAGGAGTTCGTCGTAAAGGGTTACGTCGATGCGAACTTTGACACTAATCCGGATGACTCTGAGTAGTAAACCGGATTCGTATAGTAGAGCAGTTATTTGAAATGGCTCCAAATAGCGTGTGGTAGCATCCACAAGATGACATAGATATTCGTAAAGCACACACGGATCTGAAAGGTTCAGACCCGTTGACTAAATAACCTCTCTCACAAGCATAACATGATCAAACCAGAACTCATTGAGTGTTAATCACATAGAGATGTGAACTAGATTGTTGACTCTAGTAAACTCTTTGGATGTTGGTCACATGGTGATGTGACCTATGAGTGTTAATCACATGGTGATGTGGACTAGATTATTGACTCTAGTGCAAGTGGGAGACTGTTGGAAATATGCCCTAGAGGCAATAATAAATAGGTTATTATTATATTTCCTTGTTCATGATAATCGTTTATTATCCATGCTAGAATTGTATTGATAGGAAACTCAGATACATGTGTGGATACATAGACAACACCATGTCCCTAGTAGGCCTCTAGTTGACTAGCTCGTTGATCAATAGATGGTTACGGTTTCCTGACCATGGACATTGGATGTCGTTGATAACGGGATCACATCATTAGGAGAATGATGTGATGGACAAGACCCAATCCTAAGCCTAGCACAAGATCGTGTAGTTCGTTTGCTCAGAGCTTTTCTAATGTCAAGTATCATTTCCTTAGACCATGAGATTGTGCAACTCACGGATACCGTAGGAATGCTTTGGGTGTACCAAACGTCACAACGTAACTGGGTGGCTATAAAGGTGCACTACAGGTATCTCCGAAAGTGTCTGTTGGGTTGGCACGAATCGAGACTGGGATTTGTCACTCCGTGTAAACGGAGAGGTATCTCTGGGCCCACTCGGTAGGACATAATCATAATGTGCACAATGTGACCAAGGAGTTGATCACGGGATGATGTGAGTTACGGAACGAGTAAAGAGACTTGCCGGTAACGAGATTGAACAAGGTATCGGGATACCGACGATCGAATCTCGGGCAAGTAACATACCGATGGACAAAGGGAATTGAATACATGATTGATTGAATCCCCGACATCGTGGTTCATCCGATGAGATCATCGTGGAACATGTGGGAGCCAACATGGGTATCCAGATCCCGCTGTTGGTTATTGACCGGAGAGTCGTCTCGGTCATGTCTGCATGGTTCCCGAACCCGTAGGGTCTACACACTTAAGGTTCGATGACGCTACGGTTATAGGGAAAGTATGTACGTGGTTACCGAATGTTATTCGGAGTCCCGGATGAGATCCCGGACGTTACGAGGAGTTCCGGAATGGTCCAGAGGTAAAGATTTATATATGGGAAGTCCTGTTTTGGTCACCGGAAAAGTTTCAGGTGATATCGGTAATGTACCGGGACCACCGGGAGGGTCCCGGGGGTCCACCAAGTGGGCCCACCGGCCCCAGAGGGCTGCATGGGCCAAGTGTGGAAGGGGACCAGCCCCAGGTGGGCTGGTGCGCCCCCCCCCCCCCACAAGAGGCCCAGGGCGCAGGAAAGGGGGAAGGGGGAAACCCTAGTCTCAGATGGGCCTTAGGCCCATCTAGTGGGGCGCCACCTCTCTTCCCCCCTTTGGCCGCCCCCCCCCCCAAGCCCCATCTAGGGCTGGCCGCACCCCTTGGGGGGGGGAACCCTAGATGGGGGCGCAGCCCTCCCCCTCCCCTATATATACTTGAGGTTTGGGCTGCCCAAGACACATGAGAACGTCTCTCTTTCGGCGCAGCCCTACCCCTCTCCCTCCTCCTCCTCTCCCGCGGTGCTTGGCGCAGCCCTGCGGGATTGCCACGCTCCTCCATCACCACCACGTCGTCGTGCTGCTGCTGGATGGAGTCTTCCCCAACCTCTCCCTCTCTCCTTGCTGGATCAAGGCGTGGGAGACGTCACCGGGCTGCACGTGTGTTGAACGCGGAGGCACCGTTCTTCGGTGCTTAGATCGGAATTAACCGCGATCTGAATCGCTACGAGTACGACTCCCTCATCCGCGTTCTGGCAACGCTTCCGCATCGCGATCTACAATGGTATGTAGATGCACTCCCCTTCCCCTCGTTGCTAGATTACTCCATAGATTGATCTTGGTGATGCGTAGAAAATTTTGAATTTCTGCTACGTTCCCCAACAGTTTTTTAGTCCCACCTCGCGAAGAGAGAGGCACTAGGAGCGGTTTATAAGCCCTGAGTGCAGAGACGATGAAGGAGAGGCGCAATGCTCATCTGCACGTTGCTTAGCTTTAAGCCTTGAGGAATAGTGTAGACTGCACGGAGCTATGTGCAGTGCAGTTTGCACTATTCCGAAAGGCTTGAAGCTAATTAACGAGCATTGTGCCTCTTTTTTTATCTTTAATAACTTATTACAACTCCGGACTTCTTGTGTTACGGCAAAAACTGGACGCACTTCGTGTACAAACTGGACAATCTCTTTCGAAGTATCAGGGTTTCTGACGAGAACTCATCTGTTACATGGGCACTTAATTTTTTTAAACTTATTACAACTCTAGACTTTTTTGCGTTCCGTACACACCATTCAAAGCGACGCCATCAATTTCCAACACGTTCTGACATCATTTGTTGTTTTTCAGTCATTTGAACTTCAGCCTATTTTTGCATTCAGTATGCATCATTCAAAGCGACGCATCAATTTCCAACACATTCTGACATCATTTGCTGTTTTTCAGTCATTTACCGATTTGTTTAGAGAGCTAAATGACGGTGAAATTGAAAATCACTACAAAATGAACTCTGAAAATGTTGGAACTTGGCATGGTATCATCATTTCGCCCGCATAGCATGTGCAAAAGAGTAGAGAGAGTCACGGCGAAAACTGGACGCACCTCGTGTACAAACTGGACAATCTCTTTCGGAGTATCAGGGTTTCGGACGAGAACTCATCTGTTACACGGGCACTTCAATGTTTTTTAAACTTATTTGAACTCCAGCCTATTTTTGCGTTCAGTATGCATCATTCAAAGCGACGTCATCAATTTCCAACACGTTCTGACATCATTTGCTGTTTTTCAGTCATTTACCGATTTGTTTAGGGAGCTAAATGACGGTGAAATTGAAAATCACTACAAAATGAATAGCAGAAAATAAATAATGCAGAAAAGAAAAAAAACTATATAATTTTTTTTATATTCACAAAGAAACTAAATACAGCAAAAAAATTACTCAGAAATAAATAAAAGAAAATTATATAAAAAATTGTTGGGGCGCTGCCCGCTAGGCCTGCCAACCCTAGGGTTTGCAAATACAGGGCTAGAAGGCTCAACGGGCAGCGCGCTAAAGTTTGGCCCAGAAACCTGCTATAGAGAGGAGTTCGAGACAGCAGCCGCGCCGAGGCTTTTAAACTGGTGCGGGCGCCCCTCGGCTAGCGAGGTGGGACTAAACTTGCCCGCACCACTCATGCGCCAGCGCACACCTTTAGTACCGAGTCGTGGCTCCAACTGGTACTAAAGAGGGGCCTTTAGTACCGGTTGGAGCCACGAACCGGTACTAAAGGGGCAGTTTCCCGCCCCTTGGCCTGGCGAAAATTGGCCTTTGGTACCGGTTGGTGGCTCCAACTGGTACTAAAGGCCCCTCCTATATATATGGCACTTACGAAAAATTCAGTTTCATCGACCACCACTTCTTCTCCAACTACTTTGCGCGACATCGCCGCCGCCCTCGCCGCCCCCGCCGCGCGCCGTCGCCCCCGCCGCCCGTCGTCGCCGTCACCGCCGTCGCCCTCCCCGCCCGTCGTTGCCGTCACCGCCGTCGCCCTCACCGCCCGTCGTCGCCGTCACCGCCGTCGCCCCCGCCGCCCGTCGCCGCCGCCCCGTTACCACGTCGCCGTCTCGATCGCGCCGCGCCCCCGGCCTGCCGCTCGTCGTCGTGCCGTCCCCGTCGCATCGCCGTCTCGCGCCGTCGCCCGTATGCCGCCGCCCCCCGCTCGTACACACACACACACACACATACACACACATACACACACACAAAGACACACACACACACACACATATTGTTTTTACTTATTTTATGTTTTCTGTTGTTTAGATTAATGTTAGATAAATTACGTAGATAAGAATGTTAGAATGTTGATGTTAGATGAATTATATGGAAAAGATGTTAAATATTAATGTCAATTTTTGATGAATTAGCTAGATATTAATTAGGTATATATATGAGATTTGAACTAGTTGAATTAATATAACTAGTTTATTTTTAGTATGAAAATTAATAGAACAAGTTTATTTTTAGTAAGAAAATTTAGGTATATGAGATTATTTAAACTAGTTGAATTAATATAACTAGTTTATTTTTAATAATGCTTAGTTGAACTAGTTGAATTAGTAGAACTAGTTTATTTTTAGTAAGAAAATTTAGGTATATGAGATTTGATGATCTAATTAAAATATTACTATATATATAGCTACTTTATATATTTTAGTAAGAAAATTAATAGAACTAGTTTATTTTTAGTAAATTCTTAGTTGAATTAATAGAACTAGTTTATTTTTAGTAAATTCTTAGTTGAATTAATAGGACTAGTTTATTTTTAGTAAGAAAATTTAGATATCTGAGATTTGATGATCTAATCAAAATATTACTATATGGAACTAGCTACTTTATTTTAGTAAGAAAATTAATAGAACACGTTTATTTTTATTAAATGCTTAGTTGAATTAGTTGAATTAATAGAACTAGTTAAACTAATAGAAGTAGTTGAATTAGTTGAATTAGTTGAATTAATAGAACTAGTAAGTGTTTAATGTTTCACCTATATGAACATAGGAAATGTCGTCTGACGACGAAAAAGATTTCATTAAGTGTGAATTCTGTGAAGACCAGCGCGGCCTGTGCGACAGAAATTTCCTTGTTGATGATAGGCGCTTCAGCATCAAGCTGGATGAGACATTCGAAGTGGATACAGTAAGTCACAACGACAAGTCTTTTTTCGTAATTAAGCATGACTTATATATGCTTCATTTGCTTCAACTTATAATTTTAAATTTTCACTATTCTACTAGCGCATCCCCTGCCATGCAAGAATTTTTGTCTTGGATAAGATAGGTTTCAGTGCTATGGAAACTATGGAGGTAAAGAGAGTTTACCTGAAGACCGAGCATGCTGGTTATACTTTCAACGTCAAATTATACAATGCAGACACGTACACCTATTTTGAATGCAAAATTTGGCAAGCACTATGCAAGGCTTATGCATTTGAGCCTGATATGGTTATCACCTTTGATATTCGTCCGGAAGATGATATTGAAGGTAATAGGGACATCTGGGTTGATGTGCAGACGCCTCCAGTTCTACCATTATGTGAGTTTCTCAACCATATTTATGTCTTTGATATTGTTTATTTAAAAATAGTTGACAACTAATTTCTATTGACAGCTTATTTCCATTCAAGCAAACATGTCCGGCGCTTGGTAGACAGGACCTACTACTGTCCCGGAGCTGAACTAAACTGCGAGGAGGTAAGTCATTATGTTTCATGGCTTGAGGATCTTGATGCTGTTAAGAGAAATCATTTTCCTGAATTTGAAAATCTTAGTACTCAAAACGTGCGACCAATAGTGATCGTATTGAACTACGGTCACATGTATTTAGGAAAGATGGTAAGATTTTTACTATTAGTCCTCAGTGCATCTTTTGCATACATTATTTTTCAAGCTAAACTTTCATTGCTAAGTATATTAATTACTATACGATGTTCTTCAACAGGGACTCCCGATGACAGTTGTGCCTCAGTGGATCGAGACTAAAGGTCGCATGTCAATTGTTAGCTTACGGCCAAGATATCCTACAGTGCACATGAGTGCATTCAGGATTTCTGAAAGCGATGAATGCTTAATAGTGAAAGATTAGAGCAAAATTGTTAACGATCGCAGAGAAGTACTAGGGGGCAGCAATCAGAAGCGCGGCCCACGATTAGGAGACAGGTTCATCTGCATGCTCCAATATGATGAATCAGGAGAGCTATACATGTTCTATGCTATTTTACCTGAGAGAGAGCAGCAGGAGTGATTTAGCTAGTTATCATGCTCTTAGTACTTGTTGTCCTCTCATGCGTGTCCGTGTTCTTCGTCCTGAACTTAATCTCAAAGAGTGATTTGCTTTTGTGGTGTTATGAACGCTTATAGTATCATGACCATGTTGAACTCGATGATATCTTTGCTAGCTAGTATATACTGTTGTTGGTGATGATATGATGCAAGAGTTTTTATATTAATATGATCATGATGATGATGATGATGATGATGATGAGTTATTATATCATTTATGAAAGAAACCGCATATTAGTTTCAACTGGATGGATCCTAGCTAAGTGATCAAGTGTATGCCATATCCATATAAGTGATCTAAGTAATATGGATATGGCATATACTTGATCACTTAGCTAGGATCCACATGCATCCAGTCGAAACTAATCTACGGTACTTTCACCTAATGATTTAACAACTCATTATAATGTAAAACAATCACTAAATTAAATTGAAAACACAAAACTAAAGGAAAAATAAAAATTAAAAACAAAACACACCCAAACATTTAGTACCGGTTGGTGTTACCAACCGGTACTAATGTCCTACACGCACCCGGGCCTGGCTCGTGCCACGTGGTGGCACGTTAGCGCCGGTTCGTGCCAAACCGGTACTAAAGGGGGGCCTTTAGTCTCCACTCCATAGTGCCGGTTGCAGAACCGGCACTAAAGGCCCTTACGAACCGGTGATAAAGGCCGGTTCTGCACTAGTGTCATGACGAGGTGGGGGACCCCGGGGGCCCGGGAGTCAGATGGCCTGGGGACCCAGAGTATCCAGAGAGAAAGCCTAGACTTCGGGGACCTGGTCCCTAGACCCTAGGGACCCGGAGGTCCCAACATTAGTGCACTTTGGCCGAGATGAGAAAGTGTCAATAAGTAGTTTTGGTGATTGGTAGTATTTCCATGAATAGCACATATACTAAAACACTGGAATGAGTATATTGTTGTTAATTATGACTGAAATATAAAGTCCATAATTATGCAAGGCAATCAATTAACTTCAAAGTTCAACATGAACAAATATTAAAGGAAATAACTGGAGAAAATATTATAGGGGAGATTTGACCTAGAAGACAAATCTTGAAAAGGTAAAGAAAAGACTAGACAAAATATTATAAATGGAGATTTGACCTACATGACAAAGTTTGCTGGATCCTCAAAGCTAAGCCCCCATGAACTTTAGCTTTCTATAGTGCTTAGATAATCAATGACCTTCATTTCGATGCATCTCACGTATCCTTCTTTGATCGTTCGTAGCAACAAATATGTATCCACTCCGTCGCTTTTAGCAAAGAAGCATACAATAATAAACAGCTTTAATAATTAAGTTGTCAAGTGATTCAAGCGTTTTCTATTGCAATGTAAACTGTGAACAGTTGATGATGAATGAAGTACTTGACCAAAATTATATAGAAATCACACAGAGTTCACCCAAGAAAAAAAGAGATAAATTCAACGAAGAACTCGAGAAATATTTTACATGGAGATTTGACCCACTGGACAAAGCCAGGTTGCTTGTTCCTGAAAGCATGCACCCATGCACTTTACTACCTTTCTAGAATGCTCAAAATACATTAGCACTGCCTAGTATCAAGTAAACTAGACTTCCAAAAGGTCGCCTCCTCCAAGTCCAAGTGCAAACCCTACGAGCCCCACCTCCCATGATACCTCATTTCAGCTCGGCAAATCTCTTTCCAGAGGGGGACCATCTGGTACATGCCACACACAAAAACTAAGCCCTCCACTCAGGTTAGGGAGCAAGCATAGTACCGCAACAGGATACACATACTTTGTGTGAAGATTTCGAAACAAACAACTCCCACTAGGCGCTGTTGGGCACTGACCCAACCAAAAAGAAGCAAGAACAACCAAAAGGGATTCGCTCAAGAGCAGTATCTCGTTTTGTAATAGGGCGCCGGACGCGGGAGATGGCCGGTAGGAGTGGGAAGAGATACGATCGATCCATATATGGAGAAAAGTTGGTTAAGCACTAGTACCACTTACCCCATTGGCCCGTTTCACTACACAGCTCTCTGCACGGTAAGATTTTCTCCCAAAGCGAGGAGGTGAAAATGCATGAATGGTTGACGTAGTAGAGAAGGAGAAAGAGAGGAACTCATGCGTGCACCTCATGCCGTCGGGTAGTATATATTACCAAATCATCTTGTGGTATGGTGGCCTGAGTGTTGGGTACACGACGACTAGTCTAGTGGTCACTCACTTTTTCCCACGGTTCTTCACACGATCAGAAGTTTGTCATGGCACAGAACTTTGTCGATTCGGCACACGTAGCTACATGTAACTGGATGATCCACACTACTAGAATAGAACGGAGATGAAAAGAAGAGAAAGGGATTGATTGCATGGGGTGCAACTGTGCAAGGATCTGATCGTAAAGCAAAGGGGGGAGGGACAGGGCGCCCATATATCCCGGGACGCATCGCTCTCCATCCAATAAACGTAGCGTACGTAACATGATGGATAGGGCCGAAAGGAAGCAGCGCCGAATGCGCGAGGGATGCTCCCCAGTATCCCCGATCATGGCGCCTTGCTAGCTAATCGATAATCATTCTAACTCGCACCCCACCCCACCCGTTTTCTATTCTATTTCACTCCATTCCGGATGAAAGTCCATGATATCATCATATATCATCGCTCCATACCATACATGCATGATTCATCGGCCCATCCGGCCGGGTTACAGGGGTGCCGGGTTGCGATCGCCGCCCATGCCGTCCCAATTCCCGATTCCCGATCGCCGCTCAGAAGCTTCCAGCCTGAGTGCTCAGCTACCCACACTTACGTAACGGATCGAACTGAAACCCGTTGCGTTGTGCGATGGACGGGGCAGACAGCCCGTTAGACATGCCATGTGCCCCACGGAATACAATATCCGCCCCGAGACCCGGAAAACCGCGTACGCATCCACCCATCCGAATTAGCTAGTAGGATAATCAATCAATCAGTCAGTCCAGCTCTCGATTGTTTTGTTTTGTTTAGGTATGTAGCTAAACAACTGGGAGATACAATACTCCATCAGCATCTATCAAGCTAGTATAGTATACTATCGTACAGCCAGGCCGATCGGCACAGCCAGCCGGCGGCGACGCACATCGGCATCGGCACATGGCCTGCCGCGCCGTGTAGCCCGTGGACCGAGGGATCCCGGACGGTCGTGCGCCGCCCGCCCCGCCCGCGCCCGCGCCCGGGCCCGCGCTGTCGCCGGCCGACCCGGCACGCTGCGCCCCAGCCACCCCGACACCCCAGCCTAGCCACACCACACCCAGCCCCCGCCGTGCGCTGCGCTCGATCGATCGATCGATGCACCTACGTGTCCGCGTATGTCATTGTCAGCCCATGCGCGCTGGCTCTATGCCAACTTACTTACTCGCGATGCCCTTCGCCGCCTATAAAACATGGGCGCCAACCCTACCCTTGCCAAGCCAACGCAAGCAACACACACATCGTCTTCTCCTCTCACCGAGCCAGAGCTATCACATCTCGTCATTCACATCGCATCCAAACGTACTTGCAAAGTTCGCTAGACCAAGCAAGCACCAAGCATCTTCGCACGTACGTCCACTGGAAATGGAAGCTACCGACAGCCTCCTCATGGCCACCGAGCTCAGGCTGGGCCTCCCCGGCACCGACGACAAGCCACACAAGATCACCTCGGTGATGTCGCCGCCGGCGACTCCCAGAGGCAGGAAGCGCACCCTGGACGCCTTCGAGGCCACCGCCTCCGATGAGGCCGACAGGTCCGACGACGTCGAGACCGCACCCCCCGTGGCCAAGTGAGTACCAGCCCAACCCCTTCAGCCTCCGGGCTCACTACCTTATTCTTCTTCCTCCAAGTCCAAGGCCAGGGTTCTTACATGCATGCTTTCTCTCAACTCTCGCAGGGCACAAGTTGTCGGGTGGCCGCCGGTGAGGTCGTACCGGAAGAGCTGCTTCCAGGCGGCGGCGAGCAAGAGCAAGGCGAAGAAAGCAGACGAGGCCAGCAGCAACAACACGCCGTCCGCAGCGGCGCCGGCGAGCACCAACGGCTCCTTCGTCAAAGTGAGTATGGACGGAGCGCCCTACCTAAGGAAGGTCGACATGAGGATGTACAAGGGCTACCGGGAGCTCAGGGAGGCCCTGGAGGCCATGTTCGTCTGCTTCTCCGGGGCAGACGGCGGCGCTTCCAACGGCGGCGCGAACCCGGCCGAGTACGCCATCACCTACGAGGACAAGGACGGCGACCTCATGCTTGTCGGAGATGTGCCCTTCGAGTAAGTGTTGATCCATTTGATCACTTCTTCATCTTAAAGATCATTTTGTGAAGCAGTGACTTATGATCTCTGTTCTTGCGTTTTTGCAGTATGTTCAGCGGCACATGCAAGAAGTTGAGGATCATCAAGAGATCCGAAGCCACAGGCCTGGGATCCAAATAATGAAGATCTGAGAAGCAAAGATGATATCATGGGCTCTTTTTTTTTTTTTTACGGCTTATACTTTTTGTTCTTCGATCTGGGTTCGATCACCAAGCCAAAAGGGATGAGCTTGGTGCATCAGAGAGCACACATGGATGTGTGCCCTTTGTTTGGGTCCTTGAAGTAGGCCTTTTTAGAAGCACAAAGGAGATGTGGAGATTTGGGTTAAACTCTCCATGTGTTTGTACAAACGAAACAGTTATATTGATTGTTGATCACTTATCATCATGCATGTTTTTGCTGGGGGGCTTTCCTTCCGGTTTCCCCTTGGCATGTGCTTTTGTATTCAAGTTGTCATAGTCACTTTATCATCAACGCAATTATGTTGGTTGTTGTTTGTGAGCACCACTTGTTTATGCGTTCTCAGTTCGAGTCCAATGATGTTAAGGTGCGGTGGACAGTGGTATATGCGACGATCGAGCATTTCGACAATGTTTTGATCTGCTGTATATGGTACAACCAAATTGGATGGATCTTCCACTTGTTTAGCTAAGACTGCAAACACAGATGCAAAACATTTGGTTTCTTTTGTATCACTGCAACATTTTAGGGCATCTTTGATCGAAGGAATTGCAAACATATTGTGTATGATTTCAATATGCTTAGAGAAATTGATAGATTGGATAAGAAACCTTTTGGATATCACCTACAGATTGATATGTAGGACTAGAAACCTGATACGTAGATGTTACTTGTGAGCCACCTCTCATCCGATACCAAATCGAAATTTCCATTCGAGAGTTCATATGCTATGTAAAAAAAACGCCATAGTGCCAATTCCGTTCCGACATGGTTTTCAATCCTGTTAAGATTCTAGAGTTTCTAACATCACATTCACATTCCTGTGTTTTAGAATCTTGCGAACCGTGGAGGCTCTTTTGAATCTTAGACCTAATGACACTAGTTCCATCCGAATCTTTAGCCATGTTACCAGAGACGTTGACTTGAAACGGGACCATGTGCCGCTGATGAGATCAAAATTCGATCGCGGCCTCATTCATGGCCGATTACTCGATCCAAAATACCTATTGTAGACAGCAGCTCAGTCAAACGAGAGAGAGAGAGAGAGAGAGAGAGAGAGAGAGAGAGAGAGAGAGAGATTCACAAGACTGGTCAAGCGAGTAACACACACGGCCCATGCAAACCGGCCTGCATTTTGCTGTCAACACATGCGCCGGTCGATCCGTGGGCGGACAGCGCGCATGTGGTGCACATGAGCGCTGGATCCAAGCGTCCACGCCACCGGCATCGATCAATAAATCGAGTGAGGTCTTCATCTTCTTCTTCTTTCTTTTTTGCCGAAGGAAAGAGTAAGCTCTTTATCCCACTTCTCAAGAGAAAATTACATAAACTGGCTGCAACCATCTTTATAGAAGCATAAAAGAAATCGAAGCCACCCTTTGTGCCTTCTGGGATGGTCTTTATGGCCTTTTCTCCCTATTTTTTTACCGGAAAGATTGGGGTCTTCATCCACATCCCAAGACCAAATTAGCCATCTTAATTTTATTAAGAATTTAAGATACAGGAGAAAACGAAGTCAGTACACCCCCCTTGTGCCTTCTGGGATGGTGCGATGGCTTGGCTGCTGGAGTGGATGGTGCCTGGAGAAACGGTAGGCACGTGTGCCCTTCATCAGAAAAGAGAGAGGAAGAGAATAGCCGTCTGGTCGACAAAATTTTCGGTGCAAATCATCACTGTCTGGTCGACATATTTTTCGGTGCAAATCTGGCCAGCAGCATCAGAGTATCGACGTGTATCCTGCTGGTTCGATGTGCGCCCCTCAACAGTGAGATACATATTCCTAGCACAAGTTGCAATATTCGGGGACAGATTCGGCAAACTCTTGTTAGCCATCTGATTGGACGGGACTCTTACTGCTGGAACGCATCAACTGATGTGCGGACGATCGAGCTTCTCGTACATAGTCATGTTCACAATTTGTCACTACCACCGACGTAGAACACATGGACTAATAATAAAGCTTCCGGAGCCTACCTATGTACAACAAAAACCGAGACGCGCCGATGACATGGCGCAACTAACGCACCTTTCTAGTACATGATACGATGCTGGAGCTGGATGCTTGGGGGATCAGAAGCTTCCTCCCACCTATGGCAGAGCTTAGTCGCTGGCATCAGATGTCATGAAGTCGTCGGCGTACATGTAGGAGACTGGTTTCCTCTGCTTGTCCTGCAGGGAACCCATCCTCGAGTCCAAGACCGCCAGCTGGGAGACGACCCAGTTGGGGTTGTTCCTCCCCTCGACCCACAGCGCTTCGCCGGTGCTCTTGTGCTTGAAGTCTGGATACCTTGGGTTCTTCTGCTGACACGCACGTAAAATCATTAGTCATCATTGTATGGGTTAGGGGGAGGGGGCATATATTTCTTCAGAGAATACGTATGATGGCCAAATCATTGGTGCAAGCAAATGAATACAAGAATGAAAATGCAACCAGCTGCTATAATAAAGCTTGTGGGGTGGAGGCTAGGAAAGGAAGATGGCATGAATTTCACAACCTAACATGATGAATCATTTTTGCAAGTTATTATGAGGAAAAGAAAAGTCAGAGCTATTTGGAGATTCTAATTATATAATTAGACCAAACTAAAACTAGTCGCTGTCCAATGCAATACAATATCTTGTAGCATGGAGAGGGGAAACTAATAAATTATGAACTACATGTAAATTGGGAGAAAAGGATAAAAAAAACAATCCACATGAAATTTCTACTTTGTTACTCCTAATGCCAGTAGAGGAGAGAGAATATATGGCGGGGATCCAAGTGAGTGGAGATAAGAACAGGAGGAAGACAACCCATCCACCGGGTCACATCATTTTGTTTATCTCATCAGTGATCATAATCTTTCTCCTCTCTCAGTCCAATAGCTCCCTTGGCTAGCTCAATGCTAGCGTACATGACCGGATCTCATCCTTTCCCTCTCTCATGTCCAGCGATCAGTGAACAGAGCTATTGACGTGGCAGCAACCACAGCAGTGCACCAACAGCAATAGCTTCAGCAATGAAGAGGTGCAACAGCAGTGGTGATAGCTAAGACGAAAAGCAATGGTGGCAGCTCACAGTCCTCCCCTCTGGCCCATGCCCCCTGGATTTATGGGTCTTGTTCCCCAGCAAATTATATCGCTGGCGAACCCTAAAGCACATCGAACAAAACTATATCACAGTTTGACCACACATTTGAAAAGTATGGTGTACTATACATATCATGGCAACCAAGGTTTTTTAGGCAGCAGCCATAACGTGATCAACCACCGCCTTGCCACTTAAGCTCCTAAGGCAGAAGAAATGCTAGGACGCTGCCAGGGCACCTTACAGCCTAAGCAGTGTCTAAGTGTCGCCTTATGGAAACCTTAAAAACATGGATGGTGATGAATCACATTTTACTTCCATTTGTTATTGATCTTTTTCCAAATTCAAGATGAATGACTTTGACAATTCTCTGTGAGCATATAACACTGAACCATAGTTTTTAAGGCGGTAAGGCAAGGTGAGGCCCCTAAGCCCTGCCTTAACATTTAAACAGTTAAGGCGTGGCAAGGCGGTGCCTTAGATATTACAGGAACAGAACAGTGGGTACATGCTCCCTCCGTCCCAAAATAAGTGTCGTTGATTAAGTATAACTTTTGTACTAAATCAGTGACACTTATTTTGGGACGGAGGGAGTATATTACAATGAAAAATAGAAAGAATGAACAATGGCCCTTTAGTTATGCACTTCCCCATGGCCCAAAAGCCCAAGTAGTAGCACTATACTCCTCCTATGGCCTAATTCCGCTGTCCCTCCGTTCTCCCTCAGCACAACCACCACACATCTTCTGCTCCCTTTCCTCCTCATACAAGCACATAACCCTCACACTCATCCATTCTCCTCACAACCCCACCCTTGACCCTTCTCCCTCACTGCAACCACTATTCATCCTCACAAGAACAGCAGATTTGATCGAGGAGGGGAAGGTGACTGGAAGCACACACAACGACAGGACACTCGCCGGAGTGCAGGAGGTGGCAGGATCGTCATTTCCAAGCCCCAGGGTCAGCCACATCGAGGAACATGAAGCGGGAGAGACCCCTGGAGGCGGCAGACACTTCAATGAGGCCGCCATACGCTAGATGTCTAAGGCAGAGGCAACACCTTACCACCCTAGGGCACCTCAGCACTGAAGCAACACTTAGGCGGTGCCTTATAATCATGACTGACACAAGTGATAAGGCATAACCCATTAAAATTCGATTGCACAGCAATATTACCACAGTACTTATGTTAATTAAGTTGGCACAGAATATATAAGGCGTGCAGAACACTAAGGAGGGGGGCGGGCACTCTTCTCAAATTTCGGAAGCCATGCCCAGTCTTCTTGTCCGAAGGGAAAGACAAGCCCTGATTCTTGGTACAAATGAAAAAATAACATTAAAGAGACCTTTTATTTTATTTTAAGTTTCTCGGCTACATACGGCATCTTGCCGTTTTTTTTCCATGTTGGCTACACTCCAATACTCCTCTCTGGCTCTCAACTATTTCAGCATTTCTTTGGTGGTTTAAGATGTTTAGGGCCCCTTTGGTTCGCAGGATTCTAAAAGCACAGGAATAGGATAGGAATGCATGTGCAAAACAGAGGACTGGTAAACAGAAATTATGTCAACTTGAGCGTTCGGTTCACACTTCACGGGAATTGGAAAAACATAAACTCCTGATAAAAATAGTCAAATTAACGTCAAATCACATGCAATGTATAGTTAGAATGTTACTATGCCACTAAGGTTCGCAGGCTTCTTTGGATTGTAGGAATTTAGAAATGTAGGAATAGGAAATAAAGGTAGGAATGAGATGTCATGTACTATGAACTCCTACAGGATTTCAAAACACATGAATTTTATGCGTCTTTGAATGATGTACAGGAAATGAACACAGGAATTTTACAGGATTTAGGAGAGAGTGGAGAGAGATAGGGTGTAAGTGCATTGGACTTCTCAAAGGAAAAATAAAATGAGGTTTGAGCTTATGTTTAGATTCCTATGGAATGGAGGGTATCTAGCAAGCACCTATACAGCAGAAACTGCCAACTAGCCGTCCCAGGCGGGATACGGCGACATGCCAAGATACACCAGGATACACGTATCCTGCAGTATCCCATGATTCCGATATTAAAAAAAGAAGGAAATACCCGCCGTATCCCCGATATGGTTGTTGAGCCGCGTGGGTCGGGTGGGGTTGGCGGGGATTGGAGTGGTTTGGCCAGTTTAATCCCTGAGAATCAAATGGGCTGATAGGGTTTTCTGGGGATTTTGGGCCCTGCAAGGATATTCCCCTGTAATCCTCTTCAAACCTCTTCCATCAAACGAGGCCTTAATGGGGGTAGTATTCTGATATTATCTCAATTTCTCATTAAATTTTGTGTCTTAACTCTATATTACATGGCATATTTTTCGTTTTATTTTATATATACTCGCCGTATCCCCGAATGGCTGTTTTTGGAAAATGCTGTATCCCGCGTCCCCGTATGCGTATCACCGTGTTGCCGTCTCCGTGTTGGTGCTTTTTAGGAGGTTATAGGACTGGATTCCATAGTAATTTGGTAAACCCATTCCTATGAGATCCAAAGGGCTTGGAAAAATTCATATGGATTGGAATCCTCCAAAATTCCTATGAAATTCCTTCAATCAAAATAGGGCCTTAACAGCGTACTCCATGTTTTGCGCTCAGTCATTTGCTATTGGATAAACACTCCTAAAATGTGTAGGTGGTTTACATACAAAGACAGACATTAACACAGAGAAAACAATATACGTCAATGCATCTAAAATTCTAAATGCCCCAAAAAGGAATAAAAGAAGGAGATGTCACCTTATCTTTCCTGTTATCCCACCAGTCAAGAGGATTAGCGAAGAATGCTTGCCACAGTGCTTCAGTTGAACGAGAGGAGGAACTCATGTAATCTCCCTTTTTATTCTCAGTTGAACCAGAGGTAGAATCATTACCAACATAATCTCCATGCTTTCCACCTTTAATTCACAACCAAGTGTCAACCTTTACTATTTTTCAATATATTTTCTTACATCAATATACAGCTACCTAGCATCCAGTTATGTGTATCACTGGACTAGAGCCTCTTAAGAATTAAGACCGGGCTATATATATACAGGAAAGATGTTGTTTCGAACCAAAAATACCCGGTTGAAAATATCCATGAAACTTGATGCAACTCGGTGCGCAAATGTCTGACAATCAAGCAAGAAAGAGTACTTATCTTGTGTTGCAAATTTTGGCACTAAAACCCATGATAAATTTGGCTACATGAGATAACTTCTCACAACCTTCCCTGCAATCTTTCAAAAGTAACTTGCTATCTTCTAAAAGGTGCACAGGGTAACACTTTAAATACAGACCTTAAATAAAGGGGCCTATCACACATGACTTTGAAGACTACAGAACAATATCCAAGCCCCAGAATGATTAGACATTGAACATAGCCAGTTTGAAGGAAATGTGAGCAATACAAAATGCAAACAATTACAGTACTGCTGTCTACTGAAAGTAAATATCGCAAACAGACAAATAAATAACCATAAGACAGAAGTATAAACAAGTGAGAAGAGAAGCAGTAGTTTTACAATACGAAATGAAGATATAAGTAAGCCAGCTCGAGTTAAATCCATACCATCCTGGCTTGACTCTGAATATAACCGCACAGGTTGGAAGGACTCAATGAAGTTGAACTGTTGAACGACAACCTGCAAAAATATATGATACTGTTCATAACCACGAGAAAGAGCAGTGATGACAACAGCATGAAAAGAAAACATGTTAAGTCAATTACAAATTATTTGCAGAGATGTACCTTGTAGTAAACCTGCCGCTTCTCAGGCCCCTCCTCAACAGTATCTGATACAAGCCGTCCAGAAACAAATATTCGGTCTCCTTGTTTTACATGCTCAGAGGCCATAACAGCCAAGTCGTCCCAAAATGCAAGAGTTACCCTACAAGCACCGCCCCATTAAACACTTATGAATACTAATTCATATTAAAGAATGTAATGGACAATCATCTAATACATTATTTAACATGTGACGAGAAGACGATATAGCATGACTGCATGACTTACATAGCAACAAAGAGGTATGGTTCCTAATTTTGCTTGAGCCATGCAAAAAACTTTAGTTTTGGGTTAGCAAACTCATTAGACAAAGGGAAACAATTATTGCATAATGCAAAGTGGAGTTTCAGGCTTAACTAACATGTTAATCATACTCTTGACTTCATGCTTAATCTGGACCTTGCTCTCAGTTTCATGCTTAATCTGTGAATGATTCTTGCAGAAGATGTCCACAGCACATTAGTTGATAACATATTTCTGAATCTTGGTGCATAACTCTTATAGCTAGCTAATAACCCCAAGGAAGAAGCATACTTCAACTTTTCCTGCCCCGACTAAAGTCCCTTTAAACTGAGGCATCAATCTATGGCAAGGAACCGCACATAGCGCATGTTTGTTCTATTAGTAATTTGTAACATCTCCATATCTACATCAGCACTAAATTGCTCCCCTCTGCATAGTGCCGAACATTTGGCGGCATCCATGAACAACCATGCTAGTTACACTAATAAACACGGCCAAACACGTTAACGGCATCCACTCGAGCTGTAATCACGAGCTAGCACAGCTCAGGCTCAGCCAATGCCGAAATTATTTACCAGGTGGTCTCGGTGGCCGACTTCCAGACGGCAATGCGCCCCCGCGCGACGGAGGCGCCGCTGGGGAGCTGGCGCAGCTCGATGTCGGTGCCCACCGTCCCTATGAGCCGCACCGAGTTGCAGAGCTCCCTGCTCCACGGGATCTCGTCCGGCCGCTGCGTCGTCGGAGCCGCCTGCTGCGGCGCGGCGGCATCGCCGTAGCCGGCCGAGCAGCGGAGGCGGCCGCTCCGCGAGAGCAGCGGCGGCAGGCGGAGATGGGAGGAGCCGAGGAGGAGACCGCGGCGGCGGCTGGGGCTTGGGCTGGGGCTCAAGGTAGGGTTTAGGGTTTTGAGCGGGGACGCGACGGCGAGGAGAGCCATGGCGATAATTTCGGATTTTGCTTTCCTTCTCACTCTCGAGAGTGTGGCCTCGCGAGTTTATTGCCGGGGGAAAGTTGCCCCCGCTTCTTCTTTCTCTGCTGCTGGGGCCCAAAACGTTCGGCTATAGTGTCTGACAATGCGGGCCCACCCTCTAGTGTCTCAGACTAAAATTCTGGCACATCCTCACTACCACAAATCCAACTGGGCTAGCAATGTCAGGCACAATTCTTCACAGCTCTATTCCAAACTGATGTACCAATACTCCATAATTTCGACAGGAAAAACAGCAGAGATGTACAAAAGTAACCTCATACATTGATGTACACAATTAAACTCATACATTAGCAACATGGTATTTCAGGGGGGACACATTTTCGCCGGTTACAAACAATATTGCTGCATGGCCTGCAAGAAGAACAAAAACAGGGAGCAATGTGCTAGAACATCACGATGTTTTTACATACACAACTTTACTCTTCTAGTTCGCGATGGTTGGCCTGGTCCTCATGTGCTCTCTTTCCTACTCGATGCCTCTAGCTCCTTTTTCTCTTCATCGTCGCTGCTGCTGACCGCGGTGGGGGTTGTGGGTGGAGGCTGGTCGCCGCCTTCCTCAGGTTCTTTCTTCAGTTCTGTTTCGAATTCCTTGGCTGCCTGAGAATGGATTTAGATAGACAGACAGGTAAGGAAACAAGTCGTAAACTGGAATTGAATGGTCTGCCTACAGAGAAGTGTATAATAGTTATATCACTTGACAGGTAAGGAAATCAAGTGTGTGCAGTGCAGACCTTCTGCCTAGCCATGTATTTAGCATAACTCTCTATTTCTCTCCAATATGTCTCCCATATCCCCATTGCTTCACGGGCAAATGAAAAGCGCACTAGAGTCGACCCCAGATCCGAGACTCACACTCATGCTGGCCCATGCATCAGCAAGTGCAAGCACAAATCAGCATGGTTGCACAAACTAAAAGGAATGGGACAACCACGCATACGCATTGTGAAGCAAACGACAGCATGAACAGAGACCAATATCATCTACTAAGGCATATATGCATATGTATCCACCGACTGAATTCCTTGATAACTTAATCTGATAACTGCAAACCGTGCAGACAAGCTCAAGCTTGCCTGTTGGCACAATCAAAATGGACATAGTGATCAAGCTTAAAGCTTCAAATATTCCCAAACTACCCCGTCTTAATCGATAAGTTTCTCACATCAACCCATATTCCCTGATTGACATGCTTATGCCCAATGAAAATGCTAGAGCTAGTTCAGTTCATGTTAAAATGATTGAAAGGACAGAACACATACATGGAAACCCACTCACGGTTACATTTGAAAGTAATATAGCACGGAAGCTACCACGAATACCCATTTACAGTTTATACAATAAATAAAGTGCTCCTATATCAATATCAGATAGCAGCACATGAATAGTGCCAAAATCCTACCTCAGCCAATAGGCACAAAGCATGTCCCATATTCCCATAAGCTCAAATATTTCAGTGATTTAACTACCTGAATTAGGCATCTAGAAGTCGAGTACTGGTTTTTCAGTTGCCTTTCCTTACACGACTTTGCTATACTGCCAGTGCCAGGGTTTCATCCAATTTCGCTATTTTACAGACGGATACACGCTATCTTTACTAATTTAGGGTCCAATTCCGTACCTGCTGGAAGCTCTTGACGGTCTTGCCGACGCTGCGGCCGATCTCGGGGAGCTGCTTCGGCCCGAACAGCAGCGCGGCGACGCCGGCGATGACGACCATCTCCGGCACGCCGAGCCCGAACAGGCACTTGCACCCGAGCGCGCCGCCCCCCGCCCCCGTCCGCCTGGGCCGCGCGGCCACCGCCACGGAAGCCGCCGCCACGGCGAGCCCGCTGCCCGCGGCGAAGGAGGACGCCCTCGAGGAGAGCCCGGCTGCGGCGAGGCGCGCTCGGTACGCCGTGCTCCTCGCCGGCGGTGGCGCTCGGGAGGAGGAGTAGGTCGCGACTGGAGCAATCACCATGGCTGCCGCTCGCTCGCCGGAGTGATAGGAAATGGGAGGAGTCGCGGAGATTTTTCTGATGGGATAGCGTTCTGTGGTTTCTGCGTTAGCACGTGCTTGTCTCGTGCCTCGACGATTGTTCGATGCACATGGGCCGTCATATGGTCCGGCCCATATGATTGGGCCACTGACAATGGCTATAATTGTTTTGTGCGAGCAGGCGAGAAATAAACATCACTGATTTTCTGCTGCAAAAAGAAGAACATCACTGATCTTCTGGGTTTCTTTTCTTTTTTGCGGGAAAAACTTCCAATCTATTCATCTTCAATCATGGTAGTACAACGAACACTAGAAATAATAAAAATTACATCCAAATCCGTAGACCACCTAGCGACGACTACAAGCACTGAAGCGAGCCGAAGGCGCGCCACTGCCATCGCCCCTCCCTCATTGGAGCCGGGCAAACTTTGTTGTAGTAGACAGTCAGGAAGTCGTCGTGCTAAGGCCCCATAGAACCAACGCACCTGAACAGCAACCGCCGTAGATGAAGAGTGTAGATTAAAAGGATCCAACCTGAAGACACACGAACGAAGACGAACGACGAACAGATCCGAGCAAATCCACCAAAGACAGATCAGCCGGAGACACAACTCCACACGCCCACCAATGATGCTGGACGCATCACCGGAACGGGGGCTAGGCGGGGAGACCTTTATTCCATCTTCAGGGAGCCGCCGCCGTCTCGCCTTCCTGAGCAGGACACAAACCCTAACAAAACTCGAAAAAAGATCTAAAAACGGAGCCCTCCCACCGGCAAGGGGCGAGATCCGCTCCGCCTCCATGGCCTAAGGCCATCGGAGACGGGACGGACCGGCGCCGGCGCCGGCGGGAGGCAGAGTACCCTAGCTTTTTGGAGGGGCGGCTGGCTAGGTCAAAGAGGCCGCTGTCTCGCAATAGCCGGCTAACCATTAGGATTGATCTTCTGGGTTTCAGTCCAATGGCTATCTCTGATCAGATACCCAACATTTGTGCAATTGTTCTTTCCCCTAAAACCAATGCTGCAACTGTTCTTCTGTGATTGGGATGACTACATCCTCTTGCAGTTTTTTTTAAGTAAGGTGCTCGCAAAAAATGTTGCATGTGCAGAGTAGGGCATTTTGGAGGACGAGCTCCATGGCACTTTTTTTTTGAAAAAATTGAGTATCATATTTTTAAGATTCAAAAAATCTGAAAAAAATAACACGCGTTTATATTGATGTGTTTTACATGTGTGTAAAGTCTACATTATGGTGACAACTACACAAAAAGACAAATTTGCGCATTTTTATAGTGAACAGTGTGTGTACTGTCCACCATTTTAAAATCATGATTTTCTCCTTTTTTGTGTAGCTGTCACCATAATGTGTTTCATCTTCAAATTTTACACACATGTACTATACATCAATATGAATGCATGTGAATTCTTAGAATTTTTTTTAACTTCAAATGAGATTTTCAAGGGTGGTGATGATCCAATGGTCTTGAAGAGCTCCAACCAGTCTTGGTGGCATTGTTGAACTATCTTTTCAGCTCTCGTCGACCTCATTCTAATGCTTATGTCTTCTGTGTGATATGTGTTGCGGGAGGCGGCGGTGTTCGTGGTTTGTTTTCTTGGTGCGTGCATGGCGTTTTGGAAACCTGGCAATCTATCCAGTGTTCATGCGGGCTCTCGGCTGAGTGGTTCTGCCTTGCCGGCAGTGCAACACCCTTCGATCCTGGGCGAGAGGGGAGAGGCTTTCTTCAGTCGTGTAGATATATGCCACTTTGACAACATCTCGCCGACTGGGAGCAAATAAAGGTGAGATCTTTCTCCGATGGCCTCTCTCCCTTTGGGATACCGCCTTTCCGCTCTGGTGTAGTCAGCAGGGTGAACAAGGCCTTGACATTGTATCTATTTTGCTTCCTTGTGTTGTTCTCTATGAGTAGTTGTTTCCTCGACACTATTGTGGCTGTTTTTTTAATGTCGATATGGTGGTTTTTTGTATAAACATGTCTATATGATGTTAGTCGCTGCAATTCCTGATTGGTTGTTGGCTTTATAGTTTATATTAACATAAAGTCGGGTTCATCTCGATCCTTCATTTAAAAGGTATACTTCATCTATTCATAAATATAAGGTGTTTTAATTTTTTGTGAATTGAATGGATATATACATGTTTTAGTGTGTTTTTTCACTTAGTTTGGTCCGAATGCAGTCTTGTTGAAATATGTAAAAATCCTATATTTGTCAATGGAGAGAGTAATTTATCAGGTGCAGACGTGCCAAACTGTTGTGGAATATATGCCGTCGTACGTGTTCATCATCGCCACCAATCCTCTCCATTTTCCTCTCCGCTGACGGTAGTAGTACTCATGACGATAGGCCTACCAAGAAAAAGATGAAAAGAACAGAAGATTGTTTTGGCTTCTCTTTGCAATGTCTGTCGATTCAGAATTGGCAGCAGATTGTCAAACACCAACTTCAGTATGCATGCGCCTCTCTATTCGCTCATGCTGCAGCTGCTCCATTGCACCTATTTTCTTCTCATGGCCTTGTCGGCCAGCACACATACTCAAATGCTATACCTCGTTCTCCCTTTTCACCAGTTTAGACCGGAGAGCTTGCAGACTATAGTGGAACCGGATCCTCTAACATAGAGAAGGAAAGTCATGGTACTACAGTGTTAGCCTAGTGTAAAATGAAGAAGGAAAGTTAGAGAAGGTTAGTAGGTAGTTAGCAGGTTATTTACTATTGTGTTTTAAACTAATTTTATTTCACCATCAATTTATTTGTGTGTAGTTACTATATAAATGTACACAGTAGATCATCAATTTGCAAATTAATTTGAATCATTTTAACCTTAATCATATGAATAGAAAGAAGGGAAGTTAGGGTACTGTAACTTCTCTAACTTCCCTTCTCAATGTTAGAGGATCCTGTTCCGACTACAGTAGCTTCAGAGAATAAACTACTGTAGGAGATAAGCTGGCATTGCAAGTTACTTATAGTTTTGTCCCTGAGCTACTGTCAAGTACCTTAATTCCAGGATGCCCATGTCAAGGTCTCTCCTTTTTCGCCCGCTGATATCTGACCCACTCGCTTTCGTCGACATCGATCAACTCATAGGCTTTCTGAACCTGTTTTGACTTCTCATTCACTACTGCCCACTGACACCGGCAATAGGTTTACCATTGATGCTAATCACTTGACACAAATTAGGAGTTCCTGAAACTAGAATGTGCGCGCAAATCACTTAACAGAAATTAGGAGTTTGGGAAACTAGAATGTGCGTGCTAATCACTTAACATAAATCACCAATTATACTTCTAAACAGGATCATGCATAAAAACCTTTAGTGTCCATTTCCAGTTCTGATATTCAGGCATTTCCATAGCGTATACGAGCCAGTTATTGGAATCGATTGCTTCTGTTTGACCACGACTCCCACTGCTTTTACCGAGATTTTGCTCAAAAAAATAAACTGCTTTTACCGAGATGCTTACTCGTCGACAGGTTCCAATCATCCTGCCAACCTTGTGCGGCATGAAAAGCGATCACGGCATATTCTTCAGCAAGGCAAATTCATTGGCGCTTCAAACGGACGGACGCAGATGACTCTTCCATATCTGGGCAATCATCAGGCCACCACTGAAGGACAGACATGAAGGAACTGACATGGAAAACGACCAGCACAACAAACAAGAACGCGCTGAGATATTGTTGCGAGGTAAGACAGGGAATTCGTTCCTTGGTCCTTTTCAATTTCCAAATCCTGAAAACAATTACAGTAGTCATTAATGGGTAAGCAGCTATGTGTGCATAATTCGTAGGGACAGTTGCAGGCAGCAGAGCTGCAGTTTTCTTATGGTTCAGACGTTCAGCGGAGTAGAGTACCTGCCAGGGAAGAAGAGTTTATTGTGCTCGAATGAAACACCTTGTAGCAGCTGTCCTGGCACTAATTTATTGGCACTAATTGTCTTTGGAAAGCCCTCAGGTCTGCATTATGCATGTGGAGTTTTTAAAGGAAAGAAGTAGGCTACCTTCCAGAGAGTTCAGACAATGTTGCAACCTGAATCATGTCGCCTATGGGCTAAGGCTACCATGTAGTACCATTAGATTCAAGCCTTCAAGTTGAAGTAAGCATCACAAATCATGGTTCAACTAACAACCTAGCATCTCCTTGCAAAGCAAACATCACTTTGATTGAATGGACTAACAACCAAGGACAAAAATTATGTCATTGTGTTAATTTAGGTTCCAATTTGGTACATGCAGTGACACAATTACCAGGCAAGGTTATTATCATTAGATTCAGACCTTCAGGCTAGCACCACAAAGACACAGAATCTAGATTCATTCGCACAAAATTTCTAATCACAAGCATCAAAATCAGAGTGAATGAACTAATAACAAATCTACCCCCTTCAATCTGCCACAAAGTCCTAGTTAGCTCTTTCTGGCATCAGATCATACATGTACATCCCCCAACTCCTCCTCACAATTCCTCGCAGCCATGCCACGCCATGACCACCTCCCCAAGCTCCGTCCTGAGCTCGTCCCATCCGAACGCCTGGACCTCCTCGTCGTCGCCTGCTTCCAGCCGAAGCTCGACGAGCATCAGGGGCGGCGCCACCTCCGACATCTCCATGGACATGGCCACGAGCCCCGACAGGCCGCCTAGTGGCAGCCGCTCTACTCCTTTCTTGCCCACCATGAAGTAACCGAGCTTTGCACCCGAGTGCCCGAGCTGCTCGACCATCTGCTCCGGCGTCGCCGTCGTCATGAACCGCTTCTCCCGGCTCCGCCGGTTCTCGCCGAAGAGTCCCGACAGGTCGAGCCCCGGCGACATGCTTATGATGTCGAACGCGTTGAGCGTCGGCGGGGCCTGGAACAGGAGGTCGCGCTCCGGCGCGCCGCCGAGGAGGCTGCCGAGCTGCGAGTCGAGGCTGAGCGACCGTTTGAACCACGGGTGGCTGGAGAGCTCGGCGACCGTGAGGCGGGTGGCTGGGTTGGGGTCGAGCAGGCGGCTCACGAGGCGGCGCGCCGGCTGGGACACCCACTCCGGGAGCGTGTACTCGCGGCGGTGCGCCTTCCTGCACATCTCGGCGATGTTGGAGTCGTCGAACGGCAGGCGGCCGGCGAGGAGGACGTAGAGGATGACGCCGCAGGACCATGCGTCGGCCTTGACGCCGTCGTAGGCCTTGCGGCGGAGCACCTCGGGCGCGGCGAAGGCGGGCGTCCCACAGGCGGTGTGCAGGCGTCCGTCGTCGCGGTGGGACTCCGGGAGCGCGGCGAGGCCGAAGTCGCAGACCTTGAGGTTGCCGTCGGCGTCGATGAGGACGTTCTGCGGCTTGACGTCGCGGTGGGAGACGCCGCGCGCGTGGCAGTAGATGAGCGCGGAGACGAGCTGGAGGAAGACGCGGCGCGCGGCGTGCTCGGGGAGGCGGCGCTTGGGGAGCGAGGCGAGCCTGGAGAGCAGGTCGCCGCCGGGGGCGAGCTCCATGACGAGGTAGACCTTGGAGCGCGTGGCGAGCACCTCGTGGAGGCGCAGCACGTTGGGGTGGCGGAGGCGGCGCATGGCGGAGACCTCGCCGAGCACGCGCGCGTCCATGCCGGCCGTGGCGGCCAGCTCCGGCTTGTCGAGCACCTTGATGGCCACGGCCTCGCCGCCGACGAGGGAGCGCGCGTGGTAGACCTTGGCGAAGGTGCCGCGGCCGAGGAGGCGGCCGAGCTCGTACTTGCCGAGCAGCGGGGCGGCGTGCTTGCCTGCCTTGCTCTTGGCGACGGCCATGGGCGGCGGCGACACCGAGGCGAGAGCGGGCGGGATGCTCTGGTTGGCGGGCTACGCGGTGGTGCTGTGGTTTACAGGGGGCGTCGGTATATATTGGGGCGACTGTGGTTGGGCTCCTCACGTTGTTTATGCCCCAGTGGCCTCTCTGTTTTTGTCTCTAAGCTTTTTGTATTAGTGCTGGCAGAAGAGTGTTACTTCTCGTGGAGTATTCGCTTCGGAGAAACAAATGGTAATTGGAGCGTAGAAATTGCATGATATTCGTTTTGTTAAATTAAGCATAATAAAAGTAGATCTTCTTCATTGGCAGGAAGATATGGTCCGGCTGAAGCTGAACTTCGCATGTCACGGCGAGGACTGAGCTGTCACTGTGCTTTCACATGGATATTACATCTACGTGTGATAAAAATCCTTTATAAATATCAAGTGTAAAATATAATAGTACATGCCAAAATCGTTTAAAAAAATATCTCCACCAAGTTGTCTTTTCCCTCATCAAGTGCAGATTTTCATTTTGTACTTTCTTTCTAGTATTTTGATTTTTGTAAACATACTATAGTAAATCTTGCTCTGGAATTAAACGCAGAATCATCGGTTTGTGTCTTGTCTACGTACATAAATAAAGGCGCACGTCTGACAAATAATTTAAGTAACCTCCGCTAATTCTTCTAAAAAGACGTCCGATAAAAACAGCTTTATTTAGAAAAAAAAAAGCAAGTAACTGACATTTATTTTCTTTTGGAAATGGAGTGTTGCTAAAAAGATCTACTCACTGTAAAGGCTACCGGCCGATGCAAAAATTTGTTGGTTTGTGGGGAGGGGAGGTGCTCCCGTCCCTGCTGGTGTCATTCAATTTGCACGTATATCGGCATGTCGGCCCTTGCTATTGCCGGGGGGCGGGGGCCAAGAGAAAGGCAGCAGCAGCTATAGCTGGTGGGGCTGGGTCCCAGAGCGTAGGAGGGAATCATCCCCATGCACCGCGAAGCTGGGCTTTGCTGTGCTGTTGTATCGCTTTGTTACTTGCCCACCTAGACCCCAGTGGACGCGGAGAGGAAGGGGCGCAGAAATATCAGGAGATCCACGCTGAGGTGAGGCAAACTTTTCCGCGAAAGGGGACGGCTAGGGGAGATCTACCGCCGTGTGGCCGCGCGGCTGGTTCCAGTCGCGCTCCAGCGCGGTGCACTGGCTAGCCGTCTGGCGTACACCAGAGGTCAACAGCGGCCGTGTTCCCGTCGCCTGCGGCAGCCGGAACCTTCACGATTGGAACATCTCTGGCGTGGCTCTATCCAGCCACCTGAGATAGATGGACGCAGCTCCTCGTTTCCGACCATGCGAATTTCGCGTTTCCCTTTTTCTCTTATTTTGTAGTTGGCATTATTAACTACACGATTTGGACGCATGGAAATCCCACCGTCAACACCCATGGTTTCATGATGTTCTTTCACTAAAAAATACTGCCATTGGTCTCAAGATGATATTGGGAAAATGAGAAGCACGGCGGGGATAAGCTCAAAAATTGATGTGCCTCTGACTCTAAAAAAATATCACGAAATTCTATCATTTTAATTTGTGTCCTCGCCCGTTTCTCGAGTAGAGGTACATTCCTCACCAGATAAATGAGAGGTTCAGACCAGAGTCCTTCGTGGCAAGCGATAGGGTTTCACCCTACGGGCACCAGCATTAATTGGATCTTATATTCCATTAATATCAGTTTCATTCTTCCATAGGTTAGAAATAATTGTTCTACATGAAGTGTAGCCAAGCATGATAAGATCACAATTTATTTTTGTTTCATCTTTATCTACACTCTCACAAAGGAAATCTCATAAGCTGGCAATGGTTGTTTTACATGGAGGGTAACCAAGCATAATATGGTCACAGTTCATTTTTGTTTCATCTTTGCTTAAACTCTCAAAAGGTTTATTTTAAAATTCATCATTATAGCAACATATAAAAAAATGAGAACGTCATTTCGAGTTAGGGAGTTACCACCATCATTGAAATGTAGGCAGAAGTAGCTCCTCCCTTCTCCATCAGCTTGCTTCATTGGTTCTTCACTATCGTAAACATTCTTTTCTTCATGCCAACTATTAGTACCAAGAGAGATATCATAAGTATCAGTATCACCCTTATTAAAGTAACCCGTCAACAACCTATAGAAAAGAGACCTATTATTTTGTGGTATGTTATTAAGAAAAAAAAGATGGATACAAATTTGCTAATAGCAAAGCAAACAAATGCAAACAAGAATATTTAACTTAATGCTATCCCACCGTCAACGTTAGTAAGAAAGAGCATGATTATCCTAAAGTGCAGTGATAATTGTAGTTATTACCAATATGGATGTGAAAATAATGAGTTCCGAGCCCCAAAGCAACAAATACACATGCTTCCTATCCTCCCAAGCTCTATCTGCTACTGATACAAACTTTCAAGCACATTTAGTGTTTATTTTACTAAGCATTTAAGTAGATATGTGTTTTTATAAGTTTGATAGGATATTGTGATTCAATAAAGACAACATGTGTGTGATATTGTGAAGAAGATGATAAAATTTCCCTAGGCAATTAGCCACGAGAATAAAATCGATACACATACTTGTTGCAAATAGATAGGAGCGAGAATAATGCTCATCATGCTTCAAAACCATTGAATCGCATGCCACTTATAAATGAGCATTACAATTCCAACCCACCTAGCAATTGGAAATTATAAACGAAACACCAAAAAACCAACCATAACTTTAAGTTCTACGGGTCCTATATATCCCTCATGCTACAATTCACAAACTCGAGGAACAATATTGTTTCACTCCGACCTCCCTTCATCAATTCCTCATAATATATTTCTAACACCCAGGTGTTTGATACGTCCATTTTGCATCATGTTTTCCTATCGATATTTATTGCATTATGGATTGTTATTTCACTTTATGATACAATTCTTATGCCTTTTCTCTCTTATTTTGCAAGATTCACATGAAGAGGAAGATTGTTGGCAGCTGGAATCTAGACCAGAAAGGGCTATATCTCAGACACCTATTCTCCACAACTCCAAACAACCTGAAAATTGACGAAGATTTATTTTGGAATATATAAAAAATACTGGAGAAAGAAATATCAGAAGAGGACTCACTAGGCAGCGACAAGCCTAGGGGCGCACCCCCCGAGCTTATGGCGCCCCTGGCAGGCCTACGCGGCCTATCTTCTCCTATATGGTGTCACTAGACCTAGGAAAAAAAATTAGAAGAACGGTTTGGGGACGAGGCGCCGCCGTCTCGAGGTGGAACCTAGGCAGTAGCACTTTTGCTCTCCGGCGGAGCGATTCCGCCGAGGAAACTTCCCTCCGGGAGGGGGAAATCGAAGCCATCGTCATCACCAACGATCCTCTCATCGTGGGAGGACCAATCTTCATCAACATCTTCACCAGCACCATCTCATCTCAAATCCCAGTTCATGTCTTGTATTCAATCTTTGTCTCAAAACCTCAGATTGGTATCTGTGGGTTACTAATAGTGTTCATTACATCTTGTAGTTGATACTAGTTGGTTTATTTGGTGGAAGATTATATGTTCAGATCCTTAATGATAATCAATACCCCTCTGATCTTGAACATGAATATGATTTGTGAGTAGTTACTTTTGTTCTCGAGGACATGGGAGAAGTCTGGTTATAAGTAATCATGTGAATTTGGTATTAGTTCGATATTTTGATGATATGTATGTTGTGATTCCCTTAGTGGTGTTATGTGAACGTCGACTACATGAAACTTCATCATCTTTGGGCCTAACAGAATGCATTGTGGAGTAGTAATTAGATGATGGGTTGCTAGAGTGACAGAACCTTAAAACCTAGTTTATGCGCTATTCCGTAAGGGGCTGATTTGGATCCATATGATTCGTGCTATGGTTAGATTTATCTTAATTCTTATTTCGTAGTTGCGGATGCTTGCGAGAGAGGTTAATCATAAGTGGGAGGTTTGTTCAAGTAAGAATAGCACCCAAGAAGCGTTCCACCCACATATCAAATTATCAAAGTGACGAACGCGAATCAAACAAACATGATGAAAGTGACTAGATGAATTCCCATGTGTCCTCAAGAATGCTTTACTTGATATAAGAGAAAGTTCTGGCATGTCCTTTGCTATAAAAATGATTGGGCTACCTTGCTGCACCTTTGTTACTATTGCTACTTGTTGCTCGTTACAAATTACTTTACTATCAAACAATATGTTTCCGACAATTTCAGTGCTTGCAGAAAATACCTTGCTGAAAACTATGTCAGAACACACAATTCATACCAATCAAATCTGATCACCAATGCTACACGGGATAAGGAAAGGACTGCACTACAAATCTAATGTCAGATTGTTTACCATGGCAAATTGAACGTTTTTCATGGCAAATTATGTTCTTTGAGGATGGAATGTTTAGTTGGCGAGCATGGCAAATCCACCTTACTTCATTTTTTTCCAGAAAATTGTCGTGCTTGCAAACTAAATTTGCCATCATTGCGCCAATATAAATTGCCATGAAAAACGTCAGATCTGCAATGCCTAAAAATCCGACGTCAAAATTTTTAGTGTTTTTGTAACGAACATTTTACAGAGGTTCGAAGAGAGATACACCGTTGGACAAAAGAAGGAGATGGTGGTGGAAATGAAGGTGATGTTGGTGCCCCTCAGTGACATTCTGGCGCTGTTGGTATAGAGGGGAAAGGCCCTCCTTCTTCATTTTCATTGGCTTTCTTCCTAGAAAGGAGACGGGTTTCCTTTGTTTTGGTTGGCCATGGTGGTTGGAGGACATGATTCTCCCTCAAGATTGGTTCTAACTTTCGAGGGATTCTTTTTGCGTGCCTTCGTGATCCAGGAAGTTATACTTGTTTGATTTTTCTCTCCAATTTTTTCTGTGTATGAAAGTGCGAGGGATCACCCACATTAAACATGCAAATCCGCTCATCTAGTTATTCATCAGTAGGTTAGTCTAAAAAATATAAAATATTATTTATAATGGTGATAAATTGACATGTAAAACATTCTCATTACATTTATGACTTATCGTTGTTGAATAGGAGAATGAAAATTAATCTCCTCTCTTGTGAAAGTCTAAATTAGGTGGGATCATGCACATATATAAGTTGGCTACATGCCTAGAAATTCATTTTGACCTCAATCTACATAGATCTTCAATAAGACAATGTCCGAACACACATATTAGCTCACGATGGTATTAGGCAAAAGAATCCAATCCAACGCACGGGTTGCCATGGGGAGGCGGCTCGAACAAAACCCTAGCAGCCACCGTATCGTCGTCCCCTCTCGGTAATTCCTCCGCTGTCACTAGAGGACGCCGGCGAACAAAGCCTGCTTGATCAACGGTGGTGATGGGGGTGCCTTCTCGTGTGGGGAGCCCTCTGACCGTGCGATGTAGCGATACTGAATGATATGTCGCAGTTGATGGAGTTTTTATGTTGGGAGGCGACCCGGGGTGCCCTAGGTGGTGGTTGTGCCTCTGTGTTGCGTGCATTAAGGCGGTCTGCATGGGTAGCCACGTCCGGTGATGGGTTTCCGATGCCCAGATTTGACAATGGTGACTCAGGGGCTGGTCGGTGGTGGCAGCGATAGCGACTACGGTGATGCAAAGACATGTATTTGCGGGTTGGGGGTGGTGCTGCTATGGCTTGTGGCGGCTAGAGAGTTGTTGGCGGCGGCTCTACCATGGAATTTCTAGAGCACATGCGCCTAAGATGGACCCCGACGACGTTCTGCTCTCCCATTCTATGACAATTCGGTGGTTCGCACACATAAATTTGATCGCCTGATGATATATGCTTCAAAAATATGCACGTGACCAACTACCTCCGGGCATGAATTCCATGGAGCCTATGGATCTCAATTCCCCGTTACCATGGTGTGTTTGGATGCCTTTCCATTTGCGTAACTTCGTTTCCTTCAGCAGAGGGTGGTGACAACACATTGTGTTTTCGGTTCGGTGGTGCTCTTTGAGCACTGATTCTTGAACTCTGGGGTGAAAACCCTAGATCCGACCTTCGATGGTTGCACCTAGCAGTGGGGGTGTCTTACATGTCGTGTCCTTGTTGGAGGCACTGGTTTTGGAGTGTGATCAAACGTGATATCCGGGATGAAAACCCAAGATCTGACCTGTAGTGGTTGGATCCTGCAACGACAACTATTTTTGGATAACCTTTCTCGTAAGTCGATTGTTGTCAAGGATGGTGGATGACGTTGTTGCTGGGCTGTTACAAGTCGTTGGTTGTGTCGGCTTTATTTGTTTCTTCTTCTTCTTCTTCTTCTTCTTCTTCTTCTTCTTCTTCGTGAATGTCTCAACTAGGCCGCGATCGATGTTGTGTTGTTGCAGAGGACGGGGTAATTGATATCATTTTAATAATAGCATATTACCTTTTGTCGGAAAAACATATTGGCTCCCTCGCTAAAAGAAGAAGAAAGAAGACACATATGAGTGATCAGTTCGAAGAAAGAAGAAGACGGGGTATTTGTCCGCATGTCTACATATCGGCAGAAGAAAGAAGAAGAAAGAGGACTCCTATGACGAAGAACCCAAAGATGGCCAGTTCGAAGATAATTGGTAGGTTGTGCTGTGCGGCTTGGTCGCTTGGTAACGACGGTTTGGAGTATGGCTGCTTTCTATCTCTCCTCGTGCACAATTTAGGTTCCCACGTCTACTTGCTTTGCTCAAACATGCCACGTTGATTGGCTAGGACAGTAAGATGAGTACTATACCGTACTATCATTCACTTATCATACTGGCAATTCGGCACATGGGAGATGCGGCACACGCATATGGACTAAGTCAATGCGTGAATGAAATTGCTTTAGTTGTTTGATCAGGCAGGCAGCTGGTAGCTTCATCAGTGTCACCGTCAGTTTCGAAAGCAGGTGCAGCGAATGGAGAGGCCGCCATTGCCATCGAGCAGAAGCGGCTAGTTCCCCCTTGTGCGTTGGCTTGGCCTGACGTGCAGGGTGATGCCTACTGGCTACTCGTCTAACTTTCTTTCGTACGTGTCACAGTCACACCGTGTGCTCTATAGTGCCATGTCATGTACAGTAGGTTACTACTTCGGAAAAGAAAAACGTAATACTCTGGATAATAACACATAAATACACTTTTTTAATATAATATTGGTTCAAGATCAATTTACATGTGGTTCTTTTAGGGAAATTTACATGTGGTCGATAGAACTGCACGTGTGTGTACAACTTGAAACCGCGACTCTTGAAAGAGGAGAGCAGGGGACATGGAGTTTTTGTTCGCGAGCTCAAATGCTTCTTCATGAATTGTGAAATTCAAAAAAGTAAAAAATGTATATATAATCTGACTTTTTGGCAACAAACATTTTTTTTTGCGAGGAAAACTTGCCATCAACTGTCAAGGTATTACAAAGAACACCAGAAGTAAAAAAACATCCAGATCTGTAGTCCACCTAGCGACGACAACAAGCACTGTATCGAGCCGAAGGCTCGTCGTACTAAGGCCCCATAGGATCAGCGCACCAGGACAACAACCGCCGTTGATGAATAGATGCGTAGATCAGAAGGATCCAACCTGTAGACACATGAACACACACGAACGAAGATTGGATTCATGTGGATCCATCGAAGACAAACGCCGACCGGATCCCACGAGATCCGCCGGAAACAAACCTCCACACACCCTCCAACAATGCTAAAACACCATCGGGACGGGGTTAGGCGGGAGGACCTTATTCCATCTTCAGAGAACTGCCGCCGCCTCGCCTCTCTGAGTAGGACACAAACCGTAGCAAAACCTGAAAAACCATCTGAAAACGGAGCACTCCCCTCTGCAAGGGTCGGGATGCACTGCACTTCCATGGCTCTATGACCATAAAAGACGAGATAGACCGATGGCGGTGCCGACGGGAGGCACGAGAAACCCTAGCGCTTTGGTAACAAATATTGACGAATTGTCGACATAGGCACAAATTTCCGTGAAGAAAAAAATTCTAAATGCTCTGAGGAAAAAAAAACATGCTCCAAAAAGACTTTCTGAAAGCATTTTAGAGCGTTGATTTTGTTTTTTGTTGCCCAGAATATTTAGCAATGTTTTTCTTCACAAAAAAATTACACATATGTGTAGACTATTTGTCAATACTTGTTGCCCGAAAAATTCAATTTTTTGATTGATTGATTGATTTATTTATTTCACTGTTCATCACGGATGCATCTGATCTCATGAGCAAAAGAACATTTTCCTTGTGGGTCTTCTGTAAACAGTACAGGGAGCAACTTTTTTTTTCCCAGCATTATGTTATGCGTACATACTGAACCGCTCCACGTAGAAAAATGATGAGAATATTCCCAGCAGCTAACCACCAAAATAATGTACTTGTTTTTCTTTCTGAGAGAAAATAATGTACTTCTTTATTATACTATATGTTTGCTAAACTAGCTCGAGCGCCCAAAATATCGGAGCTTGAGGACAACAACGTGTGATTTCAATAGAACACTTCCGAGAGTTCCTCTGAAGGAGTTTTCGCCTTCACGAATATTTCCACGAAGAACTTTCCAGGGCAGTAGTGATCTGTAAGTTGTACAGACTCTAGAAAAATGCAACGTACACAATGTGCTTCTAAAATATGCTGAAATCCGCTACTTTTCTGCCGTATCGATCTACTTTCGAGAAAACATATATTACATCTTTGTCTTACTATTACAAGGGGAGAATTAAATATGCAGAGCAAGCAATTGCACTACGGAAAGAAGGAACCGGGGAATAAACAAGGCTAGCAAAGTAGCATACGTGTATCTTTATCACGTTACATTAGTCACTACACTACCAAAAGATCACGCACTAGGACTAGCTAATCAACTGATATGCATGTGTTCACCTAATGCCCATCTAACCCCACTAGGCACATCACAGAGGATTAACGCCATTACACAACAAAATACTTCAGGGATACCGAGTTCCAGCATGAGCATGCACCCAGTAATATCATTTCACGAGCAATGCTTATAGCGTGCTACTTAATTATAGATGTAGCTTTCCATTTTGTGACTTTGCTAAAAATTAGTAGACTTGCTTTCTCTCTCTCTCTAAAAAAAGGTAGACTTGTAACGGTGGGCTTAAGGGTGTTGGACCTGGAAGCTCTCTTCTGGGAAAAATGGGAGTGGGTTGTGAAAATAGGTTTGACTTTTTTTATGAAGCAACTGCAATTTAGGATTGTCGCTTAACCATATATTTTGCGGGCAAGAACAGTACATAGCAATGCCAAATATAAGAGAAAAGTTGTATGTTTGTCCTAAATTATTAATAGTAATAACACTACACTGTGATCACTCCGGGTCATTGCATCCTCAAGACACAGTTATCTTCTAAAACCTTCTAAGCAAAGACATGAGCCTCCCATATGTCACATAGAGCGGAAGACAGATAAGGACAAATTTCAAGCTACCAAGCTTAAAAACGCGGCGAACCTTCAGTGCTAGAGCATTTTCATGAAAAAACACTTTATCTTCATATATCGTATGGGCGCTTTCTGGAGCAATGCTCGAACTGGATTACTCATCATATAGGCCCGAACCTTGTCATCGTACTTCACCTTCATCACCACGTCCAAGAAAACTGCTTCAACATGGTGTGGATGTGGACAATAGGTTTAACTTATAAACATGTGAAGGATATATGTGTTTTCTGGTTTATCGGGGTGGGGGTGGGGTGGGGTGGGGGGCTTGAGGGTGTTTCCCCTAATGTTAACAAGAACGGTAAAAGAAAATCAAGCAGTAAAGGAATTGAAACTAACAGTTTTTTCCTTTATGTTGTTTGGTTCCACTTGATAATGATTATTTCTTACATTATAATGTATGGTTAAGAACTTTCACCCCCACTGTACAACATACATGTCAAGAAACTTTGAAGAGCATAAGATAATCCTAAAATTTAGATTTTTATTAGATTTGAATCAGGATGTAGAAACCTCAACATACAAAACTTACAGATGTTACATACATGGAATAGAAATCTCAAATTTCAGAACTGGTGCAACCAACAAAAGATCCTTAAAGCAATCATGAAATAGTCAACTTTTGCAAAGGAGCCATGTGATGAACATGAACTCAAGAAGAAAACTTATCCCTAGACTCGCATCCGGAGGGAGAGGTGGTGGATGGACGGAGACACAAGGAGAACAACGGCGTGTGATCCATAGAATACCTGCTACCTCAAGCATTGAACGGGATCGACGGTCGCCATTGCTTTTCCCGTGACCCGCAGCCACTCTCCTTCCACAACGACAAGCTCCTAGAGTCAGCTAAGACACCGGGGAGACCAGGGATTTGGGCCCCTCCACTGTCACCTGCGCCGGTAGTAAAGGGGGTTAGAGAAATTTAACCTGATATTTGTTTTGTGTAAAGGTGGGTAAAATTAACAAATCCAATGTTTCTATTAATTTTGTGTAAGTTTATGCATGAACTAATTAAGGGCCAGTTCTTTTGGTGGCATTTTGGGCTTCTAGAATAAACTGCCCCTACCCAGGTTATTCTAGAAGCCCAACAAAAAATATATTTGTAGAAGCCTGCTAGTCGGGTCTTAATTAGTAGGCTTCTACAAAAATAAATTTGGTTGGGCTTCTGCAATAAGCCGGGTAGGGGGTAGCTTATTCCAGCTTACTCTAGAAGCTAGCAAAGGAACTGGCCCTAAGTTTATTTAATGTGAACATAATAGGATGTGAAGCTCATTCTCCATTTCTGATGTCGCGTTACATAAATATAGTTTGTACAACCTTTCACATTCGAAAATAGGCATATCCTTTGGTATATTCTATAATGACTTTTGTTCCTCAACATGCGTGATATATTTGGAAATTGCAAGGAGTGAACAACAAATCTGTCAACAATATTTCCTGTCAAGTCTGATATACTTACCATATTTATATGAGATGTATGCCCTTGATAAATCAGTGGCTAGGATTAAATTCTCCTCTTACCTCTTAAAAGTTAAGAGGGACAATACAGTGTCCCTTTTTAGCCATCGCTAGGGTTTCTACTGCCTCCCGCCACCGGCCTTCCTCGTGTCCTGTGGCCTTAGGGCCATAGAGATGTGGTGGATACGGTCTTTGCCGGTGGGAGGGCCCTGTTTCAGGCGATTCTTTGAGTTTTCATAAGGTTTATGTACTGCTCAGGAAAGCGAGGCGACGACGGCTTCCTGAAGATGGAATAAGGTTCTCCCTGCCTAGCCCCCGTCCTGGTGGTGCTTCTAGCATCATCGGAAGGTATGTGGAGATTTGTCTCCGACGAATCTCGCGGGATTTGGTCGGCGTTTGTCTTTGGTGAATCTGGTCTTCGTTCGTCTACGTTCATGTGTTTACAGGTTGGATCCTTCCGATCTACGCTTCTATGCATCGGGGGCAGTTGCTGTTCTGGTGCGCTGGTCCTCTAGGGACTTAGCACGACGACTTCCCGACTGTCTACTACAACAAGGTTTGCCCGGCTCCGATGATGGAGGGGCAATGACGGTGGCGCGCCTTCGACTTGATCCAGTGCTTGTAGTCTTCGCTAGGTGGTCTAAGAACCTGGATGTATTTCTTTTTTACTTTTGGTGTTCTTTGTACTACTTTGACAGTTTATGAATAGATTGGATGTTTTTTGGCAAAAAAAATACAATGCATTTTTGGAACAAAAGCAAGGGATCTGCTTATACTCATTGCAAGAAGTAAACTGGGAAGAGGAGTTAGGGGACGAAAATAAAACAATATATTTTGATTTTAACCTTTTAACTATTCCAACAAGTATGTCACACATATGTGACATCTCATTTAACAATTTAAAGGCCCTAAAAGAGTGTTGTGTTATTAGAACTATTCACATCCATTCTGTTTGCTGGTCGCTACTAGGTAGGTTTGCAGAAGGACAACAAACAAGATATTTTCCGACGAAGCTCCACAAAAGACTCAAGGCAGTCTCAAAGGAATGTGATGGCTTGAAAGCCTTTCCACGAGAGCTCATGTTGCCCAATGATTGATCGATGCTCCTACTCTGGAAATCCAATTTGGCTCCCGGGAGCACGTGCTCCTGCACGTGAAAAATGATTTTTAAATTGGCAAAAAAATCCCAATTTTTTACGTATTCATAGTTACATCCAAATGCTACCTGCAAAGTTTAGGCAAAAAGGTTCAACTTGGCATGTGTAAAAAAATTAAACACCACATGTCACCTCAAATTTGTTTTTCTCACCCATGAAACACTACCACTCCCATCTTTTTTTTGCTTACTTTCAGCCAAATCTTTCTTTTTTCTAAAACTTTGTAATCTTGTTTGTTCCGACAAAGCTATAGACCCTGCTGTAGAAACACACATGAGTGCAGCACAAAGAGCACTCACAAAGGATGATTAATATACAAAACTTTTTATTTATTAAATGATCCAATGGATTAGTCTTAACTAACTAATTTATGTTGATCATATGTTTATGTGCGACAATGAATTTGCATGCACAATTATCATAGCTAGGTAGGCTCATGCTTAAAGATTACGACACTCAAAAGATATGGTTAGGGCTTCTCCAACGCGAACCCTCAAATAGCCCGCAAACTTCCGAACTGGGCCATCCGACACGGACCCATATTTGTCTAAGGACGTGTCCGCTTTCTCGTAAACCGGAAGCAAACCCGTGGGACGTTTGCGGGAATCCGGACGCGCCAAAAGCTACCACGTATCCACGTCCGCTGCTATTTGGTGGAAGACAACTGCTATTTGGTGGAAGGAGAACACTAAATCAATAATCATGTAGTTGTGTTAGCTATTTGGCGAAAGGCAATAGCTATGCTGGTGGAAGGTTGATTTCTGTTAGCTATTTTTACTCCACTACTATTGTTATTTGGCGGGAGGCAATAGCTCAAATGGTGGAAGACAATAGCACAAATGGTTGAAGGCAATTATGGAAGGTTGATTTGGCAGCAGGGCATTGCTATATTTTAAGTTAATTCTTTTAGGATAATAGAGGCAGACATGCATTTGGGAGACAGGGTGGGATGGCCGACTCCGATATCGTGTCCGCGGATGCGTCCAGACACGGCCTGTGGATGGATAGTGTGTCCATTTTAGGAGATAAGAGTAACTCCAATAGCTCCCTAAAACCTTCCTGTAAAAGGGGTTTTACGAAAAGTTTGTATAATCTAGGGGAAGTTGTCCGGCGAGGTCTTTTCTCCATTCCAGTAAACATCATCTCCTTATTTTTTTTCTACTTCCCACTAAACAAGCCTAGGGCCGCAAGTTAGTGTCACGGGCGACAGCATGTTGCGGCGCGGGGAGGTGCGACGATGAGCTGTTGGTGGCAGGGTGGCGCGGCAGCATAACGATGCGAGCTTGCAGCGGCGCGACCAGCGGCGGCGGAGGCACGGCATTCTGATGGCGTGGCAGCGGCCTGGCGTTCCATTCGTGAAGTTTTTGGCTTCGTCTGCTGACCTAAAAATATCCCTTTCCATGTCTTCTAAGATACAACCCAAAAAGGCTTGGCCGTTCTTAGTGCATAAGCCTTTGTGATCCTTCCACGAACTTTGTGTAACTCTTCTACTTCTAGTATAAATTCTGTTGTCCCTGTCCGATAATAAGCACTAGCAGGTTTTTTTTTGGAAATGGAGGCGTACCCCCAGTCTCTGCATCATAATGTTGCATGCAGCCATCTTATTAAAAAGTCTCAAAGTATCACAAAGTCATAAAGGTATTACAGCTCGCTAGCGGAGCAAAACAAAGAAAAAGAAGTACATGCTCAAAATCACAACCGGTAAGGCAAAATAAAGGATAAGCTCCCTAGACTCCAATCCTATTATGCGACCGCCATCCGAACCGGTTGAATATAGCCCGTGCTACCATCTCCCACTGGGTGCACCCAGTAACCAAAGGCTCCCTGGAGTCCATATGAGTGAGTAAGGACCAGGTTAGTGAAGCATAATCCTCGAGTGCCCGCCAAAATTTTACGGAGGGGAGTTTTTGGCAATTATACGGGATCATGTAAAGAAAGGGGTTTACGGGAGCTATTGGAGGCTTTTTTTTTTGCCTCAACTTTCTGTAATGGTAGTTATTTGGAGCTATTGGCGTTGCTCTAACGTTGAAGATGCTCTTAGTCCCATGATAGATAATTGAAGTAGACATCAATAGTTTGGAGCATAGTTACGCATATTTGTGCAGTATAAATGTCTGTATGGCAAACACCGCGCGGACTAAACAACCCGCTAACATACAATCGAACAAAGCGGTGCAATGCAGCTATCTCTAGCTTAAATATAATGATCAGACTGTGACAAGTAAGCAGCAGAAGAACCCCACATGATTAGGCATAAATTAACCACACGTTTGCGTAGGCCATCCATTCCACAGATAGTGATCTCGCGTGAAATGAGAGCCAAGCTTTAGATCCGCATTTCGCTGTCAAGGTTCGGTTGATGGCGGTGTTTAACATTTGATGATGTTGTGGTTCAAGCACAGAATTGACCTGCTGGAGGTCTAGATCCGAGATCTATTAATTCCACGCTCAGATTTTTTATTCCAAAGCTGTTGAGGGCTGACGTAGGGTGATGATGCATGCCTTCAGAAACAGCCCCACTAACTTCGTCGAGCAGTGCATGCAATTGAACTTGAACAGTTAACCATGGCACACTTCCGCTCACGGCGTTCTGCCGGGGAAATGGCCTCGGCTGATGAGTACTCCGTATTTAGCAGTAATTCAAAGTGTCAACAGTGCTGTTCATGGACAAGCCCTAAATTAGTATTGAAAATTCGCATAGGCCACTCGGAGGAATCAGAAACAAAAATCTCCGGGAGCAAATCTTGACAATTCATGGTTGGCAGTCACCATCGACCCACGCTGCGAATCGCACAATGTGTGGTCCGTATCATCTGAGGAACAACAGCGATAAATATCTCGTGGGGTAGGGCGATCCGGCGAATTTGTCAATGGAGCCCTTCGCCGTTGTTCGCTACTGTAAACACTAAATTAGACCGTGCTTAAAGGACAAAGATACGGACCGGAAAGATTGAGCCAATCGGGCGCCTTGTTTTCTTGCTGGCGATCATATATATTGTTATGCTGCGCGTCTCATCAGCGTCCCTGTAATCGGGCCTACAGGCCCTGGGGTTTTGCTTAAACAAAGACAAATGGTGTTAGGGAAAGCAAAGGTCCATTGGTGACTACTTGTTCTTGTATGAAATTTTCTAGGTACCAGTGGCCAAGCCACCGGCCGGCCGGCCCTGCTCGGCCAGGCTGGTGGTAGAGCCTCCCTCGCCCCACGTCAAGATCTTTTTCCCGGGGAAGAATGGTTTCTGGCCATGTAGAGACGCATATGGAAAATGATCCTATACTATTGTGAGCACTTGTACGTGTAATAATATTATTGTAGGGCACCACTACAGGTGGATGTACGCGCTATATTCCAAGAGCATGCCTGCACTACGATACAAATAATGAGTCATCAACATTTGTTTTTACAAATTCAATAAAGCTTTAAACTGTTTTAACTCTCCATGTAAATCCGATGGCATCAAGCGGGACACAAAACGTACACGTCATCTGTGTCACTCTCATGGGGGGGCTCGGGCTGAAACCCTAACTGCCACCGAGGGACACCGGCAAGCGAAGCTCGCTCGCTCGACGACGGCAGAGGGGTTGCTCCCTCACTCGACATCTCTTCTGACTGGGAGCGCTCCTATTGTTATAGCGTAGCAGACACGAACGGCATGGTGTTGGCGGTGGAGCTAGGGTGCCGGGGCGGCGACCCCGAGATCTCTCAGTGGTACTTGTGCTGTGGTGATTCCTTGGGTAGCCGGGCAATGGGCGTCTCTCGGCCTCAACGACGCAGTTGGTCCTTCCACGGCTAGATTTGTGGCTACGAGGCGGCTTGGAGCCATCAGGTGGCAGCGAGACTGTTGCTCGCGTGACAGCATGGGCATCAGTGAGCGCCCACTCTATGGCGTCTCAGACTGTGCCCGCGTAGTGGCATGTGTTGAAAATATGCCCTAGAGACAATAATAAAATTATTATTATCATATGGATGATGGCTTGATGTAGAGGAATGCTTATGCAGCAGCGATGGTCGCACATGTACCTGATGGATTTGAAAAATGTTCACGGGTTAAATAAAAGTTCAAGAATTGAAAAAATGTTCATGAATTTGAAAAATATTCAAAGATTAAAAAAAATATGGATTTGAAAAAATTATATGATTTAAAAATGTTCAAGAGTTTGAAAAACATTCATGGATTTGGAAATGTTCGTAAATTAAAAAATATTCATGATTTTCAAAAAGTTCATAAATTTCAAAAAAAGGATAAGTTCATGAGAAATTTAAGAAAATAAAAAAAGAAGAAAACGAAAAAAATGGGAAGGGAAAAGGAAATAATGGAACAAAGAAAAAAAAAGGAAAAAAGGTAGCAGGGGAAAACTGAAACAAAACTGGCCTGTAAGAACAGGAGGGAACCTCCTAGAATGTTCTAAAAGGTCAAAGGGAATAGACTAGAAATGGACCTTGCCATTAGTCACGTAGTGAAAACCTCCCTTTGCGTTGGGTACAAATATGCCTTTAACCAGACGTGATGCACTAAATAGGATTCGCGGCAAAACTATGCCCTGTCGATGGATTGGAAAAGAGAACATCAATCACAAACTAGTCTCCAGGCCCAAAACTAGGCTGCACTGAGTCGAAATCACTAATTAAAGAGTACTCTTTGAAAAGGTCACTTCCATTTTCTGATCTTGTGACAAGTGTCACACTGCATGTGCGTCATTTGTCGCAATCTGAGAGTTTTTCAATTTTTTTCATAGATTCATTTATTCAAAATGTTTCTTCTCAAACCGCGCGTCGAAGTCTCAAACTGTCTTCACCGTTGGATTCTTCGTGTCGTGATCTTTAAAATTAGATCCTATGTTGATAGGTTTCGATGAAAAAAAATCACAAAAAAAGGGATGAAGAAAACCGAATCGGAAGCACGTTTTTCTCTTTTCGAGAGGCACGACCGTGCGTCTCGCAAGAGCAAACCCGTGCCTCCAAGAGAAGTAATTGTGCCTCTTGTGGAATGAAAAAAAACGCGTAAGAAAATCTGTACCTTCACGACAAGTCAATTTATGTCTCTCGCGGAAGCGGGAAAAAGAAAACATATTTTTTCACACACAAAAAGATTGAATTTTTTATCCAAAAGCTGAGAAAAAACAGTGAAAAATTAAGAAGCCAAAAAACCATTTTTTTATCTAAAAGCTAAAAGCTCGTTTAGAAAACAAAATAAATAAATTCCGAAAGAAGCTCTAGCATCCAGAGCGCGACACATGGCGACGTCTGTCCACTTCAAGTGACCCTTTGGAAGGGCTCCCAAAAGAGTACTCTTAATTAGTTGCTCTCGCACTGAATAAAAGGAGTGGGATTGAGCTCTGCTCTCAGCGTCCATGTCCTCCTCTTAATAAATAGTAGGGTTGCCACATACTTGAGAGCCGGGTTTTCTTCTTTTTTTTTTCTGTTTTCTTTCACTTTTTTATCTTTGTTCTATTGTTTGGTTTTACTGTTTTTTCTTCTTTCTTTTTTTGTTGTTATTTTTCTTTGTTTCTTTTTTAGTTTTCACTGCCTATTTTTATTTCTTTCCTTTTCTTCATTTTTCTTCAGGATTTTGTTTATTGTTCTTTAGTTTATTTTGCTTCTTTTCGTTTTGATTTTCGTTGATTCTTTTGGTTTTCATTCTACATTTTTTGTATATGTCAACAACATGTTTAACATTTTACCAATGCAAATTTAACATTTCTAAATACATGATCAACATTTTTCTAATACACATTTTTTATATTTTTAAATGCTAGATTAATATTTTTAAAATACAAGATTAACATTTTGTGAGTAATTGGTCAAAAAAATTGTATACACACTTTTTTTCAAATGCTTGATTAAAAGTTTTCAAATAAAAAGATTAATATTTTGCAATGCATTTCAGCATTTTTCTATACATATTTAACATTTTCCAAACATTTGATTAACACTATTCAAACACTTGTTCAATATTTATTCAAAAGCTTGATTAACATTTTAATATACATGATCGAATTTTTTCGTCATTTTTTTAATACATGTTCAACATTATTTTCTTTACACATTTAACCTTTCCCAAATGATTGATTATTATTTTTGAAATACTTTTTCAACATTCCTATCAAATTCTAGATTAACATTTTTATATACATGATAAAAAGTTGATCATTTTTTAATACATGATTAACAATTTTTCTATCATTTTCAACATTTCTGAATGCTTGATTAACATTTTTCAAATACGTGTTCAACATTTTTTTAATGTTGGATTCACATTTAAGTACTTGTTCAACATTTTGAAATACTTGTTCAACATTGTTTTTGAATATTATTTGTCGAGTGTATTTTGTAATATATATAAAGCAAAAAAAGAAAGCAGATTTTTTTAAAAAAAAAAGACAGGTTGCGGCTTCCCGCGCGCGTGGGCCAGCCTATGTCGTTTTCCCCTTCAGTGAGTGGCAAGGTATACTCGCTGAAGGCGAGATATAGGGGCGCCCTCTAAATCGAGGGGCGCTGGACGCATGTACACATTGCGCACAAGCCAATCAATAAAAAAGATCAAAATCACCGGTTAATGAGGACCAGCCATATTTATCGCGTAGGTCGCTAGGCGAACTCAGTAGTTAAGGTGTCCCTTGCAAAGATCACTCCCCCACCTTTTCTCATGCTGACAAGTTACCGTTTTTCAGTAGATTCATTTTTTAGAGCAATTTATCTCTTAAATCATGTGTCCAAATCCTGAATCATTTTCACCATTGGATTAATAGTGTTGAGATCTTCGAAACTAAATCCTACGTTAATATGTTTCACCAAATCTTTTTTCATGAAAAATCGAAAACCAGAAATAGAAAAATAACATAACATAAACAAAATAAAAACCAGCAACTGGAATAAAAATGAAAAAAATGGAAACCAAAAGAAGAAAACTAGAGGCCGAAAGCACCATTCCGTTTTTAGAAGAAACTAAAAACCGGCAACAGAAAAAACACAAGAAAAAACCTTAGGCCGGGATGCACAATTGCGTTTAGTTTCTTTTTTGAGCACATGTTGTCGTTTTCTCTTTTTTCAGGCACGGTGGCACAGACTAGTGCTTCTCACATAAGTAAAGTTGTGCTCTCGCAGAAGCACGTCGGTGCCTCCCGTAGAAGCACATGCTGTGCTTTTCCTCTTGGTGGAAGCACATGCAAAAAAGAAAAAAAATGTGCTCCTGCGGTGAGCACCCACCACGCGACACGTGGGTTGCTGGGCGCACCAAGTGGCACGCTCATAGCGACCAAAAGTGCCCGGTAAGTATCGCCGCAGGGGTAACCCATTAGTTAGTTGCTCTCGTCCCTAGGTAGCAAGCAAACGCACACCATGTTCATTTTCTATGACAGATACAGAGCCGGTCCATGTAGATTTTTCGGGAGAAGCTTCGAAGGCCGTTTTGTTTCTTTTTTCTGTCTTTTCTCTTTTCGCCTTTTCCCAGTTTTTTTACAATTATTTTTGTTTTATTTTCCTTTCCCTTTTTATCTTCCAGTTCACAATTAGTTTTTCGAATTTTATTTTTTTCTAAATAGCAAATATTTTTGAAATCATGAATTATTTAAAATCACAAATACCTTTTGAATTCCTGAATAGTTTCAAAATACATGAGCCATTGTCGAATTTGTGAATAATCTTCAAATTCACGAATGTTTTTAAATTCAGTAAAAAATCGAATTCATGAATATTTTTTCTATTCATGATAGTTTTTTAATTCGTGGATCTTTTTTTAATTCATGAATCTATTTTTAATTCACGTAGACATTTTGAAAATGCAAAAAAAATCATATTCACAAACATATTTGAATTCATGAATATGTTTTTAAAATTCATGAACATTTTTCAAACTTGTGAACATTTCAAAAACTTGAGAACATTTTTTAAATCTGATGAACATTTTCTGAAATTAGTAAGCATTTTTCAAATTCATGAACATTTTATGAAATCCAGAACATTTTTTCAAATTGGGGAATTTTTTAAAATTCAGAACATTGTTCCGTATTTCCAAAAATGTTCATGAATTACGGAACAATTTTAAAATCTCATTTTTTTCGAATTTGAGATTAATGAGCGGTTCTTGAAATAAAATAAATATAAAGAAACAAAATAGAAAGAAAAAGAAATGAAGGGTGACCAGCCCGTACATGGGCTGGCCCAAAATGCACACCGGGGCGCGATGTGTTGCGTGATTGGTGGCTAATTGCCGATCTACGCAGCAAATCGGAGGTCATGTTAATGAGCATCCCTTGCAAAGGTTACTGTAAAACTATTCTCGTAGGGACATATGACGTAACTAGAGAGTTTTGGTAGATTTTTTTTCATGGGAGAGCATTTAGATCTGAATTTGAAAACAAAATATCTCTTGAACCGAGCGTCTAAATTATTAATTTGTTGTCACAGTTTGTGTTGTTTTGCGTTAATACAATTGAAACTTGGTTCCATGTTGATAGGTGTTGAAGAACGTTTTTTGGTGTAACATGTAATACCAAATGTAACAAACTTTTGCTCCTGCGATAACATAGTTGTACTTCACGCAATAACATACGTGTACTCCCCCATGGGTACTGTACTCTCATGTTGCAAAACTTTCACGCCCACACAATGCAACTTGTTCATCATGCAATACAACATGTACTCCCCGCATGATGCAACTTTACTCCCGTGTTTAGCCAGTACACCTGAAGTGTAAAGTACACAAGAAAACAAAGAAGACAAAGGAAACCCAAAAAAAAAACTGATATAGACCGAACCCCGTTGGCGAGATCCGTTCCGTTGTTGTGGCCCGACCTTTCACGACACTCCAGCTTCAGCAGCAATAGCCTCTCGCCCGCGCACACGATATGCACGAAATAGAGGGTTTGAACCTTGCGGCCCAGCACGAGAAAATCAATCTCGACGATGATACTCACGCGCAAAAACAATTTCTACCAAGAAATCATAACACAGAGGTTTTCTAAAGATCCCTCTAAAACTTGATACGGGTGTCTACCCTTAAAAACACATCGTGTCTATTTTATCAAAATATAACCTGCCCTTTACAATGACCGGACTGTGGCTATTTATACAAGCATAGCTGACTCGTACATGGTTTGTCCAACACGCTAACCAAACTCCTAATCCAAAGGGAAAACAATGACCTACCAAAACATAACGACGGACTTGATTAAATCTTAGGAAACAAAAACAAAAACAACTAGTACGACTTCTTATTTGGTGTAGGAAAACTCTTGTTTTAAACCGGCTGATTACTCGCACCGATCCACCGCCTTGGCAGCCAGCCACGTGTCCTGGCAGCGCGTGCACTGGCCCGGTCCCTCGCGTGACACGCGTCCCCATGGGACCCACGCACCGCCCGCCCACCTTATCCTTTCCTCTCGGTCTGGTCTTCTCCTTCCTTCGTTTTCCCATCCCACCTCCAGCGACGGGAGCCAGCCCACGAGATCGAGGCGCGGCTGCTGCCCGGCGGCGCACCGGCGTGCGAGATTAGCGTCGCTGCTTCGCCGCTCTCTCCTCCGCGCCGTCGACCTCTCCCGCTCCCGCGGCTTCGGGGCGCCCGGCCTCGCCGCGCTCGTCGCCGCCTGCCCCGGCCTCGCTGACCTCGACCTCTCGGGTCGACCTCGGGGACGCGGCGGCCGCGGAGTTGGCCCGGGCGCGGGGCCTGCAGAGGCTCTGCCTTTCGCGCTGCAAGCCCATGACGGACATGGGGCTCAGCTGCATCGCCGTCGAGTGGTGTTGTGTCCTCCCAGATCTCGACGGACGACGGAGCTGCAGTACAGCACGCCGGTGGGCAGCGGAGCTGCTGTTGCGACGGGGCATCTCTCCTCAACTCCGGCTGCAATGAAGCTTCAACACGTCGCCGGTGCTGCCACGCCAAGCTTCACCGGAGCCGCCGGTGCTTCATTGGAGCTCTGCCGGAGTTGCATTGGAGCGGGCTCAATCCGGCGAGCACCGCCCGGAGATGCAATGGAGCGTGCGGCGCTGCGACGATGACAGCAGAGAGTGGCCGACGAGGGTGCTGCAACTTTGGCGATGCTGCCTTGAAGATGTGGGAAGCACCGCCGGTGTTGCAATGGAGCAACGCCGGACAGTCGGAAGTATAGCCGGCGCTGCAATGAAGCCTCGCCGGATGCGCCAGTGCTGCGTTGGAGCTTCGCCGGTGCTGCAATGGAACTTCGCCGGACCGCCGGAAGCATAGTCGGTGCTGCAATGAAGCCTCGCCGGAGCTGTAATGGAGCTTTGCCGGTCGCGCCGGTGCTGCGTTGGAGCTCCGCCGGTGCTGCTATGGAACTTCGCTGGACGCGCCGGTGCTGCATTGGAGCTTTGCTGGAATTCTTCGGTGCTGCGTTGAAACTTCGCCGGACGACGGCGGTGCACCATGAAAGCTGCGCTGGAGCTTTTGCCAGGATGCAGCTGCGTAGCGTTGAAGCAGTCGCATGTACTCCTATCATTGCATTGCCGTAATCCAATGGCCACTAGTAGGCAGATCGGACGGCTGGCAAGGTGGTGTAAAAGTCCCTACCATCAACCGGTTTACGCCTAGCACCGGCCTTTGGTGTACGTCATCTTCGGGTCTGCTTCCAGGTGGCCCCCAGCCGATGGTCTTCAAGGAAAGGTAGCTCCACGTACTGTTAGATCGAGATGATGCATGGCCGTACTTCTCCTTGCATGGCAGGAATATAAATAAGAATCCTAGCTGCACCTTTCTCCTTTCAAACCAATGAACTGAAACTCTATCTCTCCAACTAGAATCCCACGTATACTCATCTATACGTACATCTTTGTTACTTGGATATGTTGGAAATATGCCCTAGAGGCAATAATAAATTGGTTATTATTATATTTCCTTGTTCATGATAATCGTTTATTATCCATGCTAGAATTGTATTGATAGGAAACTCAGATACATGTGTGGATACATAGACAACACCATGTCCCTAGTAAGCCTCTAGTTGACTAGCTCGTTGATCAATAGATTGTTACGGTTTCCTGACCATGGACATTGGATGTCGTTGATAACGGGATCACATCATTAGGAGAATGATGTGATGGACAAGACCCAATCCTAAGCCTAGCACAAGATCGTGTAGTTCGTATGCTCAGAGCTTTTCTAATGTCAAGTATCAGTTCCTTAGACCATGAGATTGTGCAACTCCCGGATACCGTAGGAATGCTTTGGGTGTACCAAACGTTACAACGTAACTGGGTGGCTATAAAGGTGCACTACAGGTATCTCCGAAAGTGTCTGTTGGGTTGGCACGAATCGAGACTGGGATTTGTCACTCCGTGTAAACGGAGAGGTATCTCTGGGCCCACTCGGTAGGACATCATCATAATGTGCACAATGTGACCAAGGAGTTGATCACGGGATGATGTGTTACGGAACGAGTAAAGAGACTTGCCGGTAACGAGATTGAACAAGGTATCGGGATACCGACGATCGAATCTCGGGCAAGTAACATACCGATAGACAAAGGGAATTGTATACGGGATTGATTGAATCCTCGATATCGTGGTTCATCCGATGAGATCACCGAGGAGCATGTGGGAGCCAACATGAGTATCCAGATCCCGCTGTTGGTTATTGACCGGAGAGTCGTCTCGGTCATGTCTGCGTGTCTCCCGAACCCGTAGGGTCTACACACTTAAGGTTCGGTGACGCTAGGGTTGTAGAGATATTAGTATGCGGTAACCCGAAAGTTGTTCGGAGTCCCGGATGAGATCCCGGACGTCACGAGGAGTTCCGGAATGGTCCGGAGGTAAAGATTTATATATGGGGAGTCTTATTTTGGTCGCCGGAAAAGTTTCGCACTTTATCGGTATTGTACCGGGAGTGCCGAAAGGGGTCCGGGGGTCCACCAAGGGGTCCACCAGCCCCGGGGGGGCCACATGGGCTGTGGGGGTGCGCCTTGGCCTATATGGGCCAAGGGAACCAGCCCCAAGAGGCCCATGCGCCAAGAGATAAGATAAACGGAGAGTCCTAAAGGGGGAAGGCACATCCGAGGTGCCTTGGGGAGGAAGGACTCCTCCCTGGCCGCACCCTTCCTTGGAGGAAGGGCCAAGGCTGCGCCCCCCCTCTCCCTTGGCCCTATATATAGTGGGGGCGAGGGAGGGCAGCAGCAATCCAAGCCCTGGTGCCTCCCTCTCCCTCCCGTGACACCTCTTCCTCCCCGTTTGCGCTTGGCGAAGCCCTGCCGGGATCTCGTTACTTCCACCACCACGCCGTCGTGCTGCTGGATCTCCATCAACCTCTCCTCCCCCCTTGCTGGATCAAGAAGGAGGAGACGTCGCTGCTCCGTACGTGTGTTGAACGCGGAGGTGCCGTCAGTTCGGCGCTAGGATCATCGGTGATTTGGATCACGACGAGTACGACTCCATCAACCCCGTTCTCTTGAACGCTTCCGCTCGCGATCTACAAGGGTATGTAGATGCACTCCTTCCCTCTCGTTGCTAGTAAACTCCATAGATTGATCTTGGTGATGCGTAGAAAATTTTGAATTTCTGCTACGTTCCCCAACAGTGGCATCATGAGCTAGGTCTATGCGTAGTTTCTATGCACGAGTACAACACAAAGTAGTTGTGGGCGTAGATGTTGCCAATTCTTCTTGCCGCTACTAGTCTTATCTTGTTTCGGTGGCATTGTGGGATGAAGCGGCCCGGACCGACCTTACACGTACGCTTACGTGAGACAGGTTCCACCGACTGACATGCACTAGTTGCGTAAGGTGGCTAGCGGGTGTCTGTCTCTCCCACTTTAGTCGGAACGGATTCGATGAAAAGGGTCCTTATGAAGGGTAAATAGAAATTGGCATATCACGTTGTGGTTTTACGTAGGTAAGAAACGTTCTTGCTAGAAACCTATACAAGCCACGTAAAAACTTGCAACAACAATTAGAGGACGTCTAACTTGTTTTTGCAGCATGTGCTATGTGATGTGATATGGCCAGAAGATGTGATGAATGATATATGTGATGTATGAGATTGATCATATTCTTGTAATAGGAATCACGACTTGCATGTCGATGAGTATGACAACCGGCAGGAGCCATAGGAGCTGTCTTTATTTTTTGTATGACCTGCGTGTCATTGAATAACGCCATGTAAATTACTTTACTTTATTGCTAAGCGCGTTAGCCATAGAAGTAGAAGTAATCGTTGGCGTGACAACTTCATGAAGACACAATGATGGAGATCATGATGATGGAGATCATGGTGTCATGCCGGTGACAAAGATGATCATGGTGCCCCGAAGATGGAGATCAAAGGAGCAAAATGATATTGGCCATATCATGTCACTATTTGATTGCATGTGATGTTTATCATGTTATGCATCTTATTTGCTTAGAACGACGGTAGTAAGTAAGATGATCCCTCACTAAAATTTCAAGAGACGTGTTCCCCCTAACTGTGCACCGTTGCGAAGGTTCGTTGTTTCGAAGCACCACGTGATGATCGGGTGTGATAGATTCTAACGTTCGAATACAACGGGTGTTGACGAGCCTAGCATGTACAAACATGGCCTCGGAACACATGCGAAACACTTAGGTTGACTTGACGAGCCTAGCATGTACAGACATGGCCTCGGAACACAAGAGACCGAAAGGTCGAGCATGAGTCGTATAGAAGATACGATCAACATGGAGATGTTCACCGATGATGACTAGTCCGTCTCACGTGATGATCGGACACGGCCTAGTTTGACTCGGATCATGTATCACTTAGATGACTAGAGGGATGTCTATCTGAGTGGGAGTTCATTAATCAGATGAACTTCATTATCATGAACATAGTCAAAAGGTCTTTGCAAATTATGTCATACGCTTTAGTTCTACTGTTTAAGATATGTTCCTAGAGAAAAATTTAGTTGAAAGTTGGTAGTAGCAATTATGCGGACTGGGTCCGTAGACTGAGGATTGTCCTCATTGCTGCACAGAAGGCTTATGTCCTTAATGCACCGCTCGGTGTGCTGAACCTCAGCGTCGTCTGTAGATGTTGCGAAACATCTGACATACACGTTTTGATGACTACGTGATAGTTTAGTGCGTTATGCTAACGGTTTAGAATTGTGGCACCAAAGACGTTTTGAAACGTCGCAGAACATGTGAGATGTTCCGAAGACTGAAATTGGGATTTCAGACTAATGCCCGCGTCAAGAGGTATGAGACCTCTGACAAGTTTCTTAAGCCTGCAGACTAAGGGAGAAAAGCTCAATCGTTGAGCATGTGCTCAGATTGTCTGAGTGCCACAATCGCTTGAATCGAGTGGGAGTTAATCTTCCAGATGAGATAGTGATGGTTCTCCATAGTCACTGCCACCAAGCTAGTAGAGCTTCGTGATGAACTATAATATATCAGGGATAGTTATGATGATCCTTGAGCTATTCGCGATGTTTGACACCACGAAAGTAGAAATCAAGAAGGAGCATCAATTGTTGATGGTTAGTAAAACCACTAGTTTCTAGAAGGGCAAGGGCAAAAGGGATACTTCATGAAACAGCAAATCGTTTGCTGCCCTAGTAAAGAATCCCAAGGTTGAACCCAAACCTGAGACTAAGTGCTTATGTAATGAGAGGAACGGTCACTGAAGCAGTACTACCCTAGATACTTGGTAGATGAGAAGGCAGGCAAGGTCGACAGAAGTATATTGGATATACATTATATGAATGTGTACTTTACTAGTACTCCTAGCGGCACCAGGGTATTAGATACCGGTTCGGTTGCTAAGTGTTAGTAACTCGAAATAAAAGCTGCGGAATAAACGGAGACTAGCTAAAGGTGAGATGACGATATGTGTTGGAAGTGTTTCCAAGGTTGATGTGATCAAGCATCGCATGCTCCCTCTACCATCGAGATTTGGTGTTTGCGTTGAGCATGATTGGATTATGTTTATCGCAATACAGTTATTCATCTAAGGAGAATAATGGTTACTCTGTTTATTTGAATAATATCTTCAATGGACTTGCACCTAAAATGAATCTCGATCGTAGTGATACACATGTTCATGCCAAAAGTAATGATAGTACCACATACTTGTGGCACTGCTATTTGAGTCATATTGGGATAAAACGCATGAAGAAGCTCCATGTAGATGGATCTTTGGACTCACTCGTTTTTGAAAAGATTGAGACATGCGAACCATGGCTCTTGGTATATATGCATGAAGAAACTCCATGCAGATGGATCGTTTGGACTCACTTGATTTTGAATCACTTGAGACATGCAAATCATACCACATGGGCAAGACGACTGAAAGGCCTCGTTTTCAGTAAGATGGAACAAGAGAGCAACTTATTGGAAGTAATACATTTTGATGTATGCAGTCCAATGAGTGCTGAGGCATGCAGTGGATATCGTTATGTTCCTACTTCACAGATGATTTGAGTAGATGCTGAGTGTATTTACTTGATGAAACACAAGTCTGAATTATTGAAAGGTTCAAGTAATTTCAGAGTGAAGTTGAAGATCGTCGTGACAAGAGGATAAAATGTCTGTGATATGATCATAGAGATGAGTATCTGAGTTACGAGTTTGGCACACAATTAAGACATTGTGGAAAGTGTTTCACAATTAATACCGCCTGGAACACCATAGTGTGATGGTGTGTCCGAACATCATAACTGCACCCTATTGGATATGGTGCATGCCATGATGTCTCTTATTGAATTACCACTATCGTTTATAGGATAGGCATTAGAGATAACCGCATTCACTTTAAAAGGGGCACCACGCAATTCCGTTGAGACGACACCGTTTAGAGAAACCTATGTTGTCGTTTCTTAAAAGTTTGGGGCTGCGAAGCTTATGTGAAAAAGTTTCAGGCTGATAAGCTCGAACCCAAAGCGGATAAATACATCTTCATAAGAATACCCAAAACAGTTGGGTATACCTCCTATTTCAGATCTGGAAGCAAAAGTAATTGCTTCTAGAAACGGGTCCTTTCTCGAGGAAAAGTTTCTCTCGAATTGAGTGGGAGGATGGTGGAGACTTGATAAGGTTATTGAACCGTCACTTCAACTAGTGTGTAGCAGGGCACAGGAAGTTGTTCCTGTGGCACCTACACCAATTGAAGTGGAAGCTTATGATGGTGATCATGAAACTTCAGATCAAGTCACTACCAAACCTTGTAGGACGACGAGGATGCGTGCTACTTCAGAGAAGTACGTGATCCTGTCTTGGAAGTCATGTTGTTGGACAACGATGAACCTATGAGCTATGGAGAAGCGATGGTGGGCCCATATTCCGACAAATGGTTAGAAGCCATTAAATCCGAGATAAATGGATCTTTAAGAAGAAGACGAACGTGGACGGTAATGTTGCCGTCTATGAAGCTCGACTTGTGGCAAAGAGTATTTCCACAAGTTCAAGGAGTTGACTACGATGAGATTTTCCCATCCGTAGCAATGCTTAAGTCCGTCGGAATCATGTTAGCATTAGCTGCATTTATGAAATCTGGCAGATGGATGTCAAAACAAGTTTCCTTACCAGTTTTCGTAAGGAAAGGTTGTATGTGATACAATCAGAAAGGTTTTGTCGATCCTAAGGATGCTAAAAGGTATGCTAGCTCCAGCGATCCTTCCATGGACTAGAGCAAGCATCTCGGAGTCAGAATATACGCTTTGATGGAGTGATCAAAGTTTTTTGGGTTTATACAAAGTTTGTTAGAAACTTGTATTTACAATAAAGTGAGTGGGAGCGCTACGACATTTCTGATAAGAATATGTGAATGACATATTGTTGATCCGAAATGATGTAAAATTTCTGGAAAGCATAAAGGGTTGTTTGAAAGGAGTTTTTCAAAGGAAGACCTGGATAAAGCTGCTTACATATTGGGCATCAAGAGCTATAGAGATAGATCAAGACGCCTGATGATACTTTCAAAGAACACACACCTTGACATGATTTTGAAAGATTTCAAAATAGATCAGCAAAGAAGGAGTTGTTGGCTGTGTTACAAGGTGTGAGTATTGAGTAAGACTCAAGACCTGACCACAGCAGAAGAGAGAGAAAGGACGAAGGTCGTCCCCTATGCTTCAGACGTAGGCTCTACAGTATGCTATGCTGCGTACCGCACATGTAGTGTGCCTTGCCATGAGTTGGTCAAGGGGTACAATAGTGATCCGGGAAAGGATCACATGACAGCGGTCGAACTTATCCTTAGTACCTAGTGGACTAAGGAATTTTCTCGATTATGGAGGTGAAAAGGAGTTCGTCGTAAAGAGTTACGTCGATGCGAACTTTGACACTAATCCGGATGACTCTGAGTAGTAAACCGGATTCGTATAGTAGAGCAATTATTTAAAATGGCTCCAAATAGCGCGTGGTAGCATCCACAAGATGACATAGATATTCGTAAAGCACACACGGATCTGAAAGGTTCAGACCCGTTGACTAATAACCTCTCTCACAAGCATAACATGATCAAACCAGAACTCATTGAGTGTTAATCACATAGTGATGTGAACTAGATTGTTGACTCTAGTAAACTCTTTGGATGTTGGTCACATGGTGATGTGACCTATGAGTGTTAATCACATGGTGATGTGGACTAGATTATTGACTCTAGTGCAAGTGGGAGACTGTTGGAAATATGCCCTAGAGGCAATAATAAATTGGTTATTATTATATTTCCTTGTTCATGATAATCGTTTATTATCCATGCTAGAATTGTATTGATAGGAAACTCAGATACATGTGTGGATACATAGACAACACCATGTCCCTAGTAAGCCTCTAGTTGACTAGCTCGTTGATCAATAGATGGTTACGGTTTCCTGACCATGGACATTGGATGTCGTTGATAACGGGATCACATCATTAGGAGAATGATGTGATGGACAAGACCCAATCCTAAGCCTAGCACAAGATCGTGTAGTTCGTATGCTCAGAGCTTTTCTAATGTCAAGTATCAGTTCCTTAGACCATGAGATTGTGCAACTCCCGGATACCGTAGGAATGCTTTGGGTGTACCAAACGTCACAACGTAACTGGGTGGCTATAAAGGTGCACTACAGGTATCTCCGAAAGTGTCTGTTGGGTTGGCACGAATCGAGACTGGGATTTGTCACTCCGTGTAAACGGAGAGGTATCTCTGGGCCCACTCGGTAGGACATCATCATAATGTGCACAATGTGACCAAGGAGTTGATCACGGGATGATGTGTTACGGAACGAGTAAAGAGACTTGCCGGTAACGAGATTGAACAAGGTATCGGGATACCGACGATCGAATCTCGGGCAAGTAACATACCGATAGACAAAGGGAATTGTATACGGGATTGATTGAATCCTCGATATTGTGGTTCATCCGATGAGATCATCGAGGAGCATGTGGGAGCCAACATGGGTATCCAGATCCCGCTGTTGGTTATTGACCGGAGAGTCGTCTCGGTCATGTCTGCGTGTCTCCCGAACCCGTAGGGTCTACACACTTAAGGTTCGGTGACGCTAGGGTTGTAGAGATATTAGTATGCGGTAACCCGAAAGTTGTTCGGAGTCCCGGATGAGATCCCGGATGTCACGAGGAGTTCCGGAATGGTCTGGAGGTAAAGATTTATATATGGGAAGTCTTATTTTGGTCGCCGGAAAAGTTTCGCACTTTATCGATATTGTACCGGGAGTGCCGAAAGGGGTCTGGGGGTCCACCAGCCCCCGGGGGGGGCACATGGGCTGTGGGGGGTGCGCCTTGGCCTATATGGGCCAAGGGAACCAGCCCCAAGAGGCCCATGCGCCAAGAGATAAGATAAACGGAGAGTCCTAAAGGGGGAAGGCACCTCCGAGGTGCCTTGGGAAGGAAGGACTCCTCCCTGGCCGCACCCTTCCTTGGAGGAAGGGCCAAGGCTGCGCCCCCCTCTCCCTTGGCCCTATATATAGTGGGGGGGAGGGAGGGCAGCAGCAATCCAAGCCCTGGCGCCTCCCTCTCCCTCCCGTGACACCTCTTCCTCCCCGTTTGCGCTTGGCGAAGCCCTGCCGGGATCCCGCTACTTCCACCACCACGCCGTCGTGCTGCTGGATCTCCATCAACCTCTCCTCTCCCCTTGCTGGATCAAGAAGGAGGAGACGTCGCTGCTCCGTACGTGTGTTGAACGCGGATGTGCCGTCAGTTCGGCGCTAGGATCATCGGTGATTTGGATCACGACGAGTACGACTCCATCAACCCCGTTCTCTTGAACGCTTCCGCTCGCGATCTACAAGGGTATGTAGATGCACTCCTTCCCTCTCGTTGCTAGTAAACTCCATAGATTGATCTTGGTGATGCGTAGAAAATTTTGAATTTCTGCTACGTTCCCCAACAGGATATGCATGGCTCAATGGTTGGAGGAAGTGCTCACGTCGCTCCTTTTCCTCAAGAAACAAATCAACATGTTCAACAGCCAACGCCTTGGCTGTCTGGTCATCTTCGCTTAACTGAAAATAATTAGGAGTGTAAATATTTCGCCTTTTTGATCCCACCACATCCTCAGCATCACCCATGTTTGTATCAGAAACAAAATAAAAAACAGAAGAGAAAACCATGAAGAAAAGTCACATGTGGCTTGCACCTTCGCCTCGAGCTCGAGCCACCACGAGTCTGCCGCTTAGCTCGCACAAATTACCCCCCCCCCCTGCCGTGAAACCCCTTCAAGGGGTACCCCAAAATTAGTTGCTCCCCCAAACGATTGGCGAGTATGTTTTTGATTTTCGATCCTAAGATGGTTGTTGGGTGATGGGGCTCCATATGATGAAGTCGCAGATGATTTCAAACTGTCTGAGAGACATGATCTGGGTCGGTGATGGAGTCGATGAAGATGGCGGTGGCGTTGAAGATCCAATCTGGCAAAGCGAGATCTCCACGATCGGCGCCATCTGTCAAGGGTGTTTCACAAAGTACCAGGAACATGGTAATTGCAAGTAGATTTTTTGGTGGTTCAGGTCATCGGACAAACAGATGCCATGGATTTTACCCCCCTCCCCGCGATGACAGGTGACAACCCCACTCCTACTTGTATGGGAGTGTCTTAGAGGATAATACAATCTAGGAACACAATGTGGTTCGCTAAGTTGGATATCAACTCGTCGGGTTCTTTGGTGGACGATATAGAAAAGATGTCTAGTCCAGATCTATTGTAAAGATAGTCCAGGGCTTGAGGAGATGTCGAATGCGTTTCTCCTCCGGCTTCGCACTGAACGCCTTTATATAAGGGTGTAGGTCCGTTGCCTTATTCCTCCATCTTGACCTTATTGCTTCGCGCGGTGTTGACTCCTCAACTTTGGTAGTTGTATGACTCCATCTCGGAGAACCAGGGGTGGCAAGTTCTGGGAAGTCAGTCGCCTAGGTATGGCCTTCGGTGCGCAGGTATATAGGCAAATATGCCCCCAAAATATGGTATATGCGACACAAAATAAGGTGAAACCACTCCCACTCGACAAGCACTCAATTAGAATTTCCAACATATCTACCATATGTTAAATAATATAGGGGACAATGGGCCACCCTCATGGAATCCAGGAAAACCTGAATTTAGTTGTGAATAGCTTTACAAGAAATCTGAACAAGTCTCCAACTTATCTTGAGTCATCAGTTACACTGAATAGAGCGCCATGCCGATGGAAGTTCTTCCTATTTGGGGATGGCGGTGTGCCTTTGAACCTCGAAGACTTTATTAACGAGTGGAAGAAAGGAGGCCCTATTTATGTCATCATATACAAGGAAAGAATCCCGCGCATTGAAAGCATAAATAACTGTGACAATATACAGATAAAATGATAACAATGGAAAAATAATTCCATCCTTTACCAGTAATCCATTTTTCATTTGCAAGTAATGGCCAACATCGTCGTTAACTTTTATAGCTACACCATAGCCAACTTTTAAATTATCAACACAGGCACACCATTTTTTAGATAAGTCTTTCATTCTTAAGGCCCATTGAATAAACGTCCATTTGACTTTTTCATAAGGTTTTACAAAGTTTATCTTAAATATCATCGCACTTATTCTTTTCCGGTGAATCTCATATATGGTTTCATGTAGGATACTACTCCACAAAAAATGTTTCTCTCTTGCATAACTATCGTTGAGACGGACAGAGCACATAGTCAACCACCGCATTGAGCCTATTTGTACTTACCTTAATGAAAATTTGAAACTTACATTACGTAGATAGATCCACATGTATTTGGTGGACACGTAATACCACCTTAGCCTTTGGTAACAAAACGATCTCATCAAAATTTAAACTTCCCCAGAAGTCACTCTTGAGCAAAAGCAAGAAGAGTGGGCAAGTCGTGTGTGACTGCTTGATGGATTGTTCTCTTCTTTTTGGGTTGTCGTATGTGATGTATTTGTTAATGTGTTTTGATGGTGATTATTTTGCCATGTTGTAATCCATGGGCCCGAGGTTGTAGGCGTTTGCTCGTCTCGTGGGGACGTGGGGTGGTGATGGAGATTCATGCTTTGTGAGTAGTCCACATGTGACTATATTGTAATGGTTTTTCTCGTTTTGCATCAATTAACTGAATCTTTTTTAATCGATCGACGACATTTCGAAAAACCGGAGTATTTGACATGTCACATGGGTACATATATATTAGTAAAAAAGAACGAAACTGAAACCACAGCCCAAACATGAGAAAAATCTGTCGAGTGTCATCAAACTGAATCTCCATATAACAAGTCTGTATTTTGCTGTTGCTATGTATTGTACCTCGAACTGTTGAACACTTGCACTAGCTCACGAACTCGTGGACGACACCATTCACCTCGATCATGCTACACCCAGGCACCTTGGCCACTCCCTCCTCCCGCATCTTCCCCCTGACACCCAAGCCCCGGCCTACCTCGCCGTCGCGTGCAAGCACACTCGCCGCGAGCACGTACGCGCCGCTGTCCTGTGGGTCGCATTCCACGGCTCCCCTCGCCGCGCGTGCCCCTGCCTCCGCGTCGCCGTGCAAGCGGCATCCGGAGAGCAGGGCGCCCCAAATGGCCGCGTCTGGCTTCATCGGCATTGCGCGGATGGTGTCCTCCGCCTCCCGGAGCCTTCCCGCCCGGGCGAGCGCATCGACAAGGCAGCCATAGTGTTCGATCCCCGGTGTAACACCGTATTCCCTCCCCATTGACGCGAACAGAGCCTTCGCCTCGTCGGCCATGCCGGAATGGCCGTAAGCCATCAGCATCGCGATGAAGGTGACCTTGTCCGGTCTGAGACCGTAAGGTTCCAGCTCGGAGAACAAGGCGAGCGCTTCTTGGCATTGCCCATGCGCTGCCAGGCCAAGCATCATGGCGTTCCAGGACGACAGCTTGGCCATGCCCTGCGATCTCGAGGTGTCGAACACCTGGCGAGCCTTGTGTATGGAGCCACACTTGCAGTACATGTCCACGAGGGCGGTGACCACGAGCGCGTTCATGGCCACGTCGTGCTTGTCTATGTACGCGTGCACCCACGCGCCCTGCTCCAGCGCGCCGAGGCTGGCGCAGCAGCCGAGGACGCTGACGAGCACGTTGGCGTTCGGCTCCACGCCGTCCACCTGCATCGCGGAGAAGAGGTCGACGGCGTCTTGGCACCTCGCGGCGCGGGAGTACGCGCTCACCATGGCGCTCCACGTCGCCACGGTCCTGGCCGGCATGTCGTCGAACACCGCCCGCGCCTCGTCGACGCGCCCTGCCCTCGAGAGCGCCACGATCGCGCTGTTGCACGACACGATGTCGAACACCTGGCACTGCCCGAAGAGCGCCAGCGCCTCGTCCGCTCGGCCGCAGGACGCGTACATGGCGATCATGGAGTTGCGTGTATACGCGTCGCCGGCGAGGCCGAGCTTGAGCACCATGCCGTGGAGCGCCGCGCCGTCGTCGGCGCGGCCGAGGCGCGCGTATGCCGCGAACAGAGACGGGAACGTGCGCCGCTCCGGCGGCGTGGGCGACCGGAGCATGTCGACAAACAGCGCCACAGCCGCGTCCGGGCCGGGCCCGTCGGACAGCGCCCTTATGACGGTGTTCCACATGAAGGAGTTGGGCCTCGGGTGGTGCCTCACGATGCGCGCGGCGTAGGCAGCGTCGCGTCCTTCGCCGGCGCAGAAGGCGACGGCGCGGCTGGCGGCGATGGGGTCTTTGGCGAGGCCAGACTTGACGAGCGCGGCGTGGAGCTGGCGGAGGTGAGCCATGGTGGCGCATTGCGTGTGGAGGAGGGTGAGGGCCGGGTGTGAGGCAAGGAAGGCAGAGATGGATGGGGAGGACGGGAGGAGATGGGAGGTGGTGGAGGAAGAAGCGCTTGCGGGCGATGGCACTGGCGCCATTGCCATCCTCTGTACTCTGGTAATTGCTCGGGTTCTTTCTGGCTGTGAAGGTGGTGACTGTGTGCGCCACTGCCATGGCTTTCTTCGGATAAGGTCACCTCCTCACTTGTGGCCTATCTTGTGCTTGCTTACCAGTATTTGGTTGGGCCAAATTAGGGTTGGGCTTTTCACTCAAGTCTGGGCAGGCTCCAGTGGCAAAGTCAAATGGTAGGTAATCCTCAAAAAAATGTCAAATGGAAGGTTGCATGTTCCTCATGTTGTAATCAGATAATCAGACTCACAAAATAGCAGAAGTTCCATTCACAGCAACAAACATACATCCATGCTTTTTTTTTTGTCACAGTTCAGAAAGAGAAATAATCGTCAATTTTCATTGTTCGACGTTGATTTCAGAATATCCAACAACATGATAACTAGGTGGAAAAACAAGAGAGTTCATATAATTTCTCAGACTAGGACGACATTCTTGAGCTAAGATCTCATACTTCACCAGCACCAGAGATAATGTAATGCACAGGAATGCAGTAGACAGAAAGAACTTATTGAAGAACAAAGTCTTAAGTCAGTCCTCAGTGCTGCCTCCGTGTTCCACAGTACCCTTCTCATACCGCTCCTTCAACAGAGATTGTGAAGAAACTCTATGGGAAATGAATCGGTCCTCGCTGCTGCTTGCATTCTTGACATTTTGTCACAAAAACCAGCATTTGCATCTACGCAGATCCTGCGGACCTTCAAACCACCTGTCCCAAGACTGGTAAGCAGCTCCAGTAGTTCTGCAGTTACAGAAAAAATAAGTCATTATTAGACTATGAGTTGACAAAAATGTTCAGATAATCCTATAGACAAACTAATATGATATTTTTGTGGTTACTTACACAGGAAGTAGAGGGTCTGCTTTGCTTTCAATTGTTACTACAAACCTAACAAAAGGTTAATAATGCAGTCAGCCCCCAGTCACCAATTATACACACTGTGGGTGCTTTTTAAGCAGTAACACCATATGGTAAAATGTGAATTGATCGGGGTTTTACTGACACGTACTCTTGCAGTGCTGTTGACACCTTATCCATCTTATTTAGCTCTTCAAGTTCCTCCTGTATGAAGTCCAATTGAGAATATCAGCAGTTTGGCAGAGAAGGGAATACCCATATCTTGCAAGAAATTCTATTGTGCCAGATATACAGATAATTGTGTCAAGGACAGATACCTAGCTCATCAGTAGCATCTCTATTGTGAAATTTCAAATGAACTTATTTTTAAAACGTGTGTTTTTTCCCTGCTATGCAATTTGCATTCTCTGCTTGCATCCCTGAAATGTGGCACTAATGGAGAAGTTTGAGTGTACTGTTCAAAATGAATTTACTACTAGTGAAGCATCATGAGCTCTCACTTATTTGTACATAAATATGGCTTTCGTTCATGTCCATCATTATCCAAGCTATTTTGGAACACAACCACGCAGCGCCACAAAACAACGAGTTCATTGCCCTTCCTTGAGCACTGCATTTTGTTTTTTACACGCAGTTAGAACACACGTGCATTTTCATTGTCAAAAAAAACCTCGGAATGTTTTTTTACTATTTGTTTCAGTTTTACTGTGCATGAAGGAGCATATGAGCCTGAGCTTCAGCAAAAATGAAAAATCATTGGTGCTTAGCCATCAAAATAGGTAATACAGCTTGCTTAACACCCTTGGGATCTAACAAGTGAGCTCAATAGTATTATTAGTTATAGTTACTAGTTTGTAAACTCTCAGTCTCTCATTAATCCTTGCTAGTTTTACTGACTAGGTGGTACGTAGATGACTACTCAAGTAAGCTATAAGTTAAACAGTACAAAAGTACAGAGGTCGATAGAAATGGTCTGATGCTGATGCTGATAGATCCAATGATCTGATGCTGATAATACAATGATCTGAGTCTCAGTCTCTCATAAATCCAATGATCTGATGCTGATAGAAAAGGTAAAAAAGGAAATTACATGTCTCTCTCTGGACCTTTCAAAACGGTAAGAAAATTCCCCGCCAGAATAGATAAATATTTGGATATGTCGTCAAACTGATTGAATATGTTAATTATTTTTATTTTTAACTATATTATAATAGGACGTCGACAGTAGAATTTACCACCAGATAAGAACTATGTTACTCCATCTTAATCAAGACTCAATACTCATATCGTTTTCCAAATTTGAACTTGCAACAATACTTCGCAAAAGAAAATACAATAGATTTAACAAAAGATGACAAATAATTTTACAGCATAACATCCATCTAGCAATGCCATGGCCCTGGTCCTTGAATCTATATCATCCAGAACCATATATATATATATAAGACAAATGAATTTTATTCATGATGATATTCATCTGGCCTCTGATTGTAAGAACTTCAATAAATGAGAACTTGGAGTGATAAAGAAAATTCATCATTAATTATAACTTGAAATTGCAAGTACAAAACGCTGTAGTTATAATAATGAGCATAGTTTTGTAATTAAAGAAATTGATCGCAGTATAGAAACATAATCGATTAGAACTTAAGTACGTAACCAAATAACATACAGATAGAAAATGTTTCTTTAGTTGTTCATAGAACATGAAAATCTTCAGATTGCCAATGTTCATTCTCTATGCAAACTGACAAAGGGTGTAAAAAATACTACTACCCTCAATTCATAATAAGTGCCGCAGTTTTGAACTAACCCCAGCTCAAAACCGCGACACCTATTTTGGATAAGAGGGAGTGGTACAACTTCGGAATAATAACCAAAGGTAAATAAACCAAAACTATCCAAGTTGGTCTTAACTTGTAAGGACTACCAAAATAATATGAGCATTTGTTAAGCAGTTCCCTAGTTTATGGGCCGCATACCAGCTTGCCACCAAAACTAATGAGCATACAAACTGAAAACGCTTTGCTACAGTACTTGTTTTAGCTGTTCCGCGAATAAAAAGGCATATCTTGTGTTTGGGTAACCACGTTGATCCAGCACCGATTTCTCCTTCCAATGACTTCCAACGATTGGATCACGCACTGGCGCGAACTATAGAAAACATGGCTCCCCATGCACCAGGTCCCCCTCAGGCCATAGCAGCCGCGCCTCACCCCATGTGCATTCCGACTAGTTAATTCCTCAGTGGTACACTGCACAATCATTTGACGCAGCAGAAATTCGGTTTTGTTTTCTTCAGCAGAGAAACTGGGATGGATGTAGCCGGACAGATCTGTGCATGTCAGAGAAAAGGCCCAGGAAATACTACTAGTACGGAACTGAATATTTGCCGCAAGAAATCCTGAAGCAGGTGTGCGCGACCAAGGAGGCACCGAATGTGGACATATGCCCTTTGACCGCTTTCTCCCCCTCCCCCACCCACCCCACCACCGGCGGCCCACCCCCCTACCCCATGGGACGCAAGGTAATGCAGGCGAGAGAGATGGACCCGCGAGAACCTCGGAGGTCTGCCATGTCGAAGGTTTCGTGGTGCATGGTGAGGGATGGGGATCGAAGAAGTTGCTACCCCAAACTAGTTTCTATGCTTCAGAACATGGGGCTGAAAAGCTAAAAGCTTGCGTGCCGCTTTTCTTCAGGAGAATTGCCGTTCTTAGCCCAACAATTTTCGAAACAAAGTCAAAGAAAAGGCCTAAAGATTCAAGAAAGCAATCACTCTTTTTCCCTTATAGAAGTATATCGGAGACAAGCTAACAACGGAAACAATATTCAGAGAGAAGGTAACAATGGAAACGAGGATGACATGGCGGACCTCGAGGAAGCGCGCTTCTTGCTCGAGCTTCTTGAGCTCGGCCTGGATCCGGTGCCGGCCCCGCATGTCCCCGGCTTCCCCTCCACCCCCGCCGACGTCTCCCGGAACCTGCATCGCCGCGAGAGGAGTGGCGCCGGCAGCGAGAGGACCTCCACTCCGCGCTGCTGGTCTGTCTGCTGGTCGATGGCTCGGAGTATAGAATAGTGGGTGGGGCGGGCAGACACGCGCAGCCAAGCGCATCTGGCAGATGCGTGCGTGGGTTGGGCTGCACTGCGAAGCCAACCAAACCAAGCGGTGTCACGGAATGCGCGGACGGCGGAAAGACTCTTTTTTGGTTTTCGAAAAGGTTTCCTTGTGACGACGACGGATGGACTGATAATACAGTGGAGCGGTGGATCAATGTATTGGCAGTCATATTCCGGATATATGATTTGTGATTTTGTGATAGAAGGGTTGGTTTTGGAGACGATTTTGCGGAGTGCTGTATGGCTTAAAACTACCGGTATTGAGGTTACGGTTCCAAAAAACTATATGTTTTTTAAAATTCGCTGAAAACTATCACAAATTTGGTTTTCTATTTCAAAAAGCACCGGTGACCGAATCACTAAGCTTTGACCAGGTTTATGACAGATCGGGCCCACGCGTCAGCACTCAGGCGTGGCCATTAACGGTCGTCACCCTGGGAGGTCAAAAGGGCCCGAGCCCCTCTCTCTCGGAGTCGCCCACTCTCCTTGGTCGCTCACTCTCCTCTCTATTCGTCTACTCAGGTCCATGTCGCTGATCAGCGCAGTGCTCGTCGCCGGTGAGCATTCTGTCACCCTGCACGGTCAAAAGGGCATGCGTCTCTCTCTCTCTCTCTCCCCCCTCGGCTGTCCAGTCTTCCTATCTCTCTGCTCAGCTTGACGTTGCTGCCAACCTCACTGCTCGTCGCCAATGAGCCATGCCGTCATGGAAGGACGGGGAGTATAGCACGGACGGCGACCTAGACATGGGTTGCAGCATGGACATGGAGATGTGGGTAAGTCTTTTCTGCGCCTAGGGCTAGGGTTCTACAGTTTGGGATTTTTTTTTATTTGAGCTATATTTGACACGGATTCGAAAGATTTTTTGACTCGTGTTGGTGCTAATGGTTGTAGGAGACCCCTTGACACCATTCCCGACTCCTAAGCCAATCTTTCGTGGTGATGTTGTAGATTCGTCACCCAAGTGCATGCTGCGCCAGCAAAGGCCCAACAAATATGTTATCTTTGATTGAATTGACACTAGAAGGAGATTCCTTGGGTCTTTTGTGCAGGTGAGTTAGCGGTAGATGAAGCTTTTGTGCAAAAAAATATATTCAGATCTAGCTTTGTTTGTGTACCTCTACTCACTTAACCTATGAAGCATATATAACTGAAATAGCAATACAATAGATGATGCAGTGATACTAGTGCATAGTGCAGAATATACTTTGTTTGTTGTTGCTTAATTGGTCATTGACCAATACTCAATACATTGTTGTATTGCTAGTCAGTGACCATTCCTAGCAGTAATTAAATATTGCAAAATGAGGTAGTGGTTAGTGACTAGCTAATGAAATGGCCATCGATGTGTATTGTGTTTGTCAAATTGCCAATTGAGGTACCGTTTACGGCTTTACAGTTAATAGTAGCTCATGAAATGGTCACCAATCTGTATGTAGTTTGTTAGTATGCACTATTGTTTGATGTTAGAAAAGTAGTGATCAATGTAGTAAATTAGTTATCTATGTCATAAATTCTTAAATAGTACAGAGGTAAATTGTGTTGTACTATCTACTTTGCTTTTGCAGGGAGGTGTAAACTGTGGAGTGGTGGAGTGGGTTGCTGGGCCTTGGCATGTCATACTGTAGAAGTGCTTAACTAGGTTGTGGGACATGTTCATGAGCAAAATGCTGACAGGGTGTTTGACAAGGAGGCTCATGACAGAGAGATCGTCAAGCTCAAGAAGGAGAATAATCAGCTCGACAATCAATAAAACCAGCTTGTGGATGATGTTGCCAAGCTCTATGGTTGGCAAGATGGTAGGCAAGGGCATGATATGCAGTACACTAGCCAGAAGGAAATGGATGATGCATTTTTTTAAGAAGTAAGAGCTAGAGCAACATGCCAAGATGCAGGTACAGTTAGGGAAACTAAAGCTGGGCAAGGAGCAAAGGTGCATCCTTTAATCTCAAGCAAATATCATCCAGAACACCAGGAAGGCCATGAGTGAGACCAAGGAGGACAGGAATCTGATCAAAGAGGAGAAGAAATAGCTTGAGTATGACATTGCTGACCAGCTGAAAGAAGGGTTTGGGAGCAAGAAGAAGCTCCCGAAGATCAAGTCTCTGCTGGAGGAAGGAAGATCACATCTGGTGGCTAAGTAATATATTAGACCTATATAAATAATTGGCCTATGAACCTGATGTTGAGGGGTGTATATTTGGGGTGGTATGATGTTAGAAGTGCTAAGTTATGCTATGATGTTAGAATTGCCAAGTTATCTGTAATGATTAGGTTGCTTTAGTTATGAATTGGTTGCTTAAGTTATGAACTACATGTGTTAGGTTAAAATCATTTATGAGTAATCAATTAAGACTGCTATGTATCATCTTTTGATGGGTTTTAGTCTGATCTTGTGATGTGTGAGTTTAATCGGTATGTATGGATGTTGTCATCACAACTTGATGCTTTGTTTACTTAGAATGGCCACATAAATTGGCAAATGGGGCATACAATGGGCTTTTTACTCTAAATGTACAAAACCCACCATGTCCCGGCCTACCCTTTGTTAATATAACCCCCCTCCCCAAGCAGTTCACAACCACAACCATATTTACCCTAGCCACCACCCCATAGCACAAGAACCCTAGGAAGCGAGATGTATCCAAGCTTGGGTGAGGTCACTAAAGAAGAGGAGGAGGTAGTGGAGGTGAGGGCTACCAGCGTGCGACATCATAGAGCACTGACACGTAGGGCTCAGAGGGAGAGGGATCCTATGGCACCACCAGAGAGGTCTCAAAGGGCACCGACGGCAACCGGATACTCGTTGGAGTATATCCACCAACTGTCCAACACAAGCTTTTAAATCTAGGTTGATATATCAGTTTTGGGTCTCTACTGATATAAACAAAACATATCATTTTGTAAATATCATTTTCATACATAACATCTGCTATAGACCTAAATATCGACTGATATGGTCGATATCTGACCCGATATGCCCACTAATATAGACCGAGTACATCGATGAACACAAATTTTTTATGAGAAAGCATTGGAAAAAATATGTTGCAGGATTATGAATCAACAAAACACGATAAGCCAAAATACCACCCACATCACATGTGAGAAAGAAACTCAAATCCACCTTGTTGTTTGCTACTGACAAGGGTCGAACACTAGGTGGGATAGTCTGACCCGATGTCTGACTTATATTTTACCCTCTGGACATAGGTTAAATATTCTGGCTTATGTCAAAACGTCTGACCTTATACAAAAGTCTTTGTATATGCTCGGGCATGACTCAGACACTGGACAGAGTGTCTGACTTGTGTTCGACTATCATAATGGGCATATTTTGGGGAACCTATAAATAGACCTCTTCTTACCTAGGCCACAATCACGTTCCTCCTTCTGCCATTGTTCTAAAGCTTCAAAGCTTAAGATCTCCCTCCCTAGCAGCCATCCATTTCACCCATACGTTTAGGGAGAGCAAGATGAGATCCCGGTCTACTAATTCACCAAAGCAAAACTTGTGTTCGTCGATTCCCCACGATATCCTTTGCGAATGTTTTACTCGGGTTTGTGGGGAATCCTAGATGGACCGTGTTTTCCAGGAGCTTCCAAGTTGTGTGTGTTGGAAGTATGCCCTAGAGGCAATAATATTGTATTATTATATATCCATGTTTATAATTAAGAGTTTATATTCTATGCTATAACTGCTATGATCCTGGAATATGCGATTCAGTGAAAGACTCATGCACGTGTGGAATGATAAAAGTAAAACCCGATTCCTAGTCTCACCTCTAAGACTAGCTCTTGTTTGTGATCATGTTTTCTGGATCTTAGGATATCCTTAAGTGTAATGATAGTCCTAAAATAACTTTGAGAATATGACGTTGGAAGAAGAACCATATTGAATTGACCAAAACTTTTCTGTTATACTTTGAGATACAATCATCACAAGTCAACCGTTATAACACGGAGAGTTGACGTATGCTTTAGTTCCTTAGACCATGAGAGTATAGTAGTCACTTCTTACCGTACGATGGACTTTGCGGTTGCTAAAACGTCATCTGTAACATGGTGATCATAATGACAGCTTACAGGTTCATCAGAAAGTTTGACAAGGGCCTAGATAGCTCAAGCGTCGGATTTGCTCCTTCGATGATGGAGAGATATTCTTAGGGCTCTCTTGGTGTGACGGCATCCATCACCTTCTGGCCAGACACAGTTGACTAGGTCACAGGGATGCCGGAACATGTCAACGAGAAAGAAAAGGACAAAATCGATAACGAGGAGACCGTATAGTGAGCATAAGAATGACTCAAGAGGATACCGATATATCTCACTGCGGGTTTTGTAAAGTATCACGAAGCAAAGGTGATAGCACGTGATAACCAAAGGCTAACTCGAATGTTATTCATGTACTCATAGGAATTGATATGGCTGTCCACGGTTCTGCTATCGATCATTGAACGAAAGGGGTTTTGTTCATGTCTATGTTTTACCGAACCTACAGGTTCACAAGCTTACAATCTGTTGAGTTTTAGTGGGGCAAGAGTTATGAGAAAATATTTATGAAATAGTTTCATTAATATTAGAAATAGTTACGAGAGGAACCGGAGGCATCCGGGGGTTACCGGAAGAGTTTTGGGGTTTATCGGGTAATACCGGGAATTGATATATAGGTGGAAAATGTTTCTAGAGATGTTAAAGTAGAAATAAAAGGCTCTAATAATGATTAGGAGGATTTTATAATTATTTAAATATCAATGGGCCAAAGTAAATAGTAAAAAGGCCAAGCGGTGGAGAATTATTGGGCACTAGGGCCCAATAACACTTGGGGCGCCCCCTAGCTTGTTGGGCAAGGTAGGGGAAGCCGAATATGAGGGGAACTCCCCCTACTCTTGCCCGGCCAAGGGGGGAGGTTTCCTTCCCCCTTGTGGCACCCCTCCCTCTCCTTCAACCTATATATACTTGAGGATTTGGCCCTTGGAAGGCACAAATTTTGGAGCTTCCTCTAGTTCTATAGTTCTAGTTCTAGTTGATCCAATTATAGCTACATCTAATCCTCTATAGTCCTCATAATTAGAATCCTAGTGTAGTTCTAATCTTCTCCCTCTAATTCTCCGGCATCGATCAGCTCTGGACGGTGAAGCGCTGACGGATCGTGAAGACCGTACACTTACAAATTGTGGAGAGGTCGTGCTTTAGTCTTCGGTTCAAGGGACCGTTTGTGAATGGTTCGAGGGACTTCATGTATGATCTACACTAACTCTTATTCTGCTGTAACTTGAAGTTGGTAAAGATCCAATCTAAACTGTTTATGCATCTTCATAGTGTTACTGGTTTGATCGTAGGACGATTTTTTTGTACAGCATTTACCAACAGTGGCATCATGAGCGGTTCATGAGTAGATGCAGGTTTCGATCTAGATCACATGTGAATGTGAGGGTTTGATGATCTTGTTTGCTTCCTCAAGTCTTGGTTCAGTTCAGTTCATTGGCAGCATGATGTAGCTTTTTACAAAGTTCTGACAATCAATCCGCTCTGTCTGTCGACGATCTGCTAACAGTTCTTTGGGCTTCATCATAGTCAAGAATAGTGAACTGTCGCAAGCATGAGGGGGCAATGAAGATGTTTGATCTTCACGGGGGTCACGCTTATTGTTAAAGTTTACTATGGGGCTAGAGATTTTTAATTAGGTATCTTTCCTCACACTCCCCGCAAAGTTAATCGAGCAACAAGAATTATTGCCTTAATGTTGGACGTAGATAGCTAGAGTTCTCCGAAAACCCTAGAATCCATGTAGTTAAAATTTGCCAAACCGATAGAGGACGTCTAACTTGGTTTTGCAGGATGCATGTGATGTGGTATAGCCTTCGTCATGATAATGAGTTTATGTATGAGATGGTTATATGATGTAACGTGAAATGACCTACACGTCACAGTATGACATGATGGCTGGAGCCAAGGGATTGTCACTTTAATAACCTGTGTGTCAACCGTGTTATTTTATTTTCATCAATGGGAGTGACGGACTTGGTACGAAGTTCACCGGCGCAAGGAGGCTTCACTAGGTGCAGGAGACCAAGGTGGTTCTCACGACACCACACTTCAAAGTACTTTCATGAAGACCTTGGAGGATCATGGAGACATTCTCGATGCCAAGGGCTATACCATATCATGCTATTAAGAAGGGATAATTAATTATGTGCCCTTAGTTGTGTCCCCCTCGGCAGATTTGCCCCTAGTTTCCGAAAACCATCGTTCTTGCCCGAACCAGTTTGGCAATCTTATGCTTTTACCCTTCCGACATGGTTCCGTCCAGTCAGCGCCGTTTGACCACTACCGCCGCTAGTTTTTGGACACGGCTTACCCCCGGTCGACCTAACCAACTCATTCCCACTCTCACTCTATCGTTCCCCATTCTCACTCTCTTTCCCCCGTCAGAAACCCTAGTCACCATTGGCGGCTCACCACTAGATCCACAAAAACCATTGCTCACACCACATCCATTTCCAGGCGATGGGGGAGGATGGAGAAACCCTAGGTGGTGGCCGCCGCAAGAAGGGCACCGCATCGGCACGGGAGGGCGGCACATCGCAAAGCAAGGGCCGTGGCTGCGCGCACGGCCAGACGGTGTCCCCATCACCACTAGATGGCGGAAATGGCGGCAGCGGCGTCGTCCACGATGGAAAGAGCACCGCATCGGCCCGGGGGAGCGTTGAAGGCGGTTGTGGTGGCAGTCAGGGCGGCAAGGGCACCACATCTGCATGTCAGATCTCGGCGGGGTAAGTTTTCAGTCTCAGATCTGCTCATGCTTAGTATCGTAGGATGGATTCAGAGAAGTTTTTGGCTAGCTTTGGTCCAATTGCTCATGGGAGATGGTATGCTCATTATTGTAGGATGGATCCGGAGGTTGCATTCTTTCTGTCTGTTAGAATGGAGACGACAGTTATAGTTTCTGCTGGTATGAAAGGAAAGGAAAGCGGATTCACATTTCCATTAGTTGTGGATAGCAGTAATAGGTCATTTAATGACTTTAGGGCTGCTATTTGTGCCAGGTATCCATGGGGATTGTTTGATGCTGTTGAAATGAGATATTGGGATAGTTTAAAGGAGTGTTGGAACCCTCTACAGTGTGATGATGAGTTAGGTGTGATGTTTGCAAGTAATGCAGAGACAAGGTCATGCAATCTGGAAATAACAGTAATTCAGAGAAAGAGAGGACAAAGGTGTGAAAAAACTGCTGGAGGGACAAGGGGTAGAAGAAGGGGTAGGCCATGTGCATCCAGGACAGTTGCTGCTAGTACTCCTAGTGCTCCTGTAACTAGTGCAGCAAGTGCAAGTACCACTCCAACTTCTCAATGTGGCACTAATAGACCAGAGGATCAACCTGATCCAGTTGTGGAGGAGGCAGTGCCGGAAGGGCAAAAGCATAATAAAACCAAAGTGAGTTGGACAAGAATGAGTGTTTTCATAAACTAGGGGCAAACCTGCCGAGTGTGACACAACTAAGGGTATAAAATCAATTTTCCCTATTAAGAATTGCCTAGGATGTTTATCCCTTTTTTATTGCACCATTTTGATTGCTAAGTAGCCATTTTTATTAGGGCGGTCTCTCATTGAAAATATCAAGTTAGTGCTCTTCCTAGTGTGGCAATCGTCTATAACATGTAGCTTTTCGGGGTACGTCATGTCCATATGTGTACGAACGGATTGTGAGGTGTAAGGCAAGTGAAGGTCAGACCTCATGGCGAAAACACTCAGTTGTCTCTAGCAGCATCGTCCTGAGCTCGGAGCACAAAGCATCAAAAGATGAACATGAGTCACATGGAGATGTGATCGGCAAGTTGGCCTACCAATTGAAGTTCACGTCATCAGTTATGTCCACATTAATGGCGGTGAATTAGATATGGGTCTTGAATCACGTAAATAGTCTCTTGGAGATCCATATGATGTAACTCTTTTTGCGATGTGTTTGTTGGGATCTGATGAACTTCGAGTTTATGACCAGTTATATCTTTTTATATCCATGAAAGTTATTTGAGTTTCTTTGATCTCTTATATGCATGATATCTTATAGCCTCGTATTTCTTCTCCGATATTTGGGTTTTGTTTGGCCAACTTGATCTATTTATCTTGCAATGGGAAGAGGTGGCCGGTAGTGGGTTCGATCTTACGGTGCTTGATCCCAGTGACAGAAGGGGAACCGACACGTATGTATCGTTGCTACTAAGGATTAAAAGATGAGATCTATATCTACCGCCATATAGATAAACGGATCTTGTCTACATCATGTCATCGTTCTTATTGCATTACTCCGTTTTTCCATGAACTTAAATACACTAGATGCATGCTGGATAGCGGTCGATGTGTGGAGTAATAGTAGTAGATGCAGGCAGGAGTCGGTCTACTAATCTTGGACGTGATGCCTATGTAATGATCATTGCCTGGATATCATCATGATTATTTGAAGTTCTATCAATTGCCCAACAGTAATTTGTTTACCCACCGTTTGCTATCTTTTTCGAGAGAAGCCACTAGTGAAACCTACGGCTCCCGGGTCTTCTTTCTCATATATTTGCCTTGCGATCTACTTTTCCTTTGCATTTTTATTCAGATCTATTAAACCAAAAATACAAAAATATTTTGCTGCACCATTTTATCTGCGGTCTATTATTTCAATATATCACAATTTTCTCCCGTCTCCTTGCCATTTTCTGGCGCCGTACCCCAGAAGGGATTGACAAACCCTTTAACACGTCGGGTTACGAGGTGTTGTTGTTTGTGTGCAGGTGCTGCTTACGTTGTGTTGCTTGGTTCTCCTACTGGTTTGATACCTTGGTTTCATAACTGAGGGAAATACCTACCGTCGCTGTGCTACATCATCCCTCCCTCTCTAGGGAAATACCAACGTAGTTCCAGCTACCATCAAGGAGAATTTCTAGCGCCGTTGCCGGGGAGGATCTTCAACATAACCAGGTTCCTAATCACAAATCTCATCAACTCGCAATTTACATTATTTGCCATTTGCCTCTCGTTTTCCTCTCCCCCACTTCACAAAAAAATTGTCGTTTTATTCGCCTCTCTTTTTCCGTTCGCCGTTTTCTTGCTGGATCTGTTTTTGTGTGCAATCTTGTTGTATGGTCATCATGACTCAAGAGAACACCAAGTTATGTGATTTCTCAAATACCAACAACAATGATTTTATTGGCACTCCGCTTGCTCCTCCCGCCACTAGTGCGGAGACTTGTGATATTAATACTGCTTTGCTGAATCTTGTTATGAAAGACCAATTTTCCGGTACTCCTAATGAGGATGCCGCGTCCCATCTTAATACCTTCGTGGAATTATGCGATATGCAAAAGAAAAAAGATGTGGACAATGATGTGGTCAAGATGAAATTGTTTCAGTTTTCTTTGCGTGATTCTATGAAAATTTGGTTCTCTTCTTTGCCTCACAATAGTATCGATTCTTGGAATAAGTGCAAATATGCTTTCATCACTAAGTATTTTCCTCCCGCAAATATTATTTCCCTTAGAACCCAGATCATGAATTTCAAGCAACTTGAACATGAGCATGTTGCACAATCTTGGGAAAGGATGAAAATGATGCTAAGGAACTGCCCTACTCATGGGTTGAATCTTTGGATGATCATACAATTTTTTTATGCGAGATTGAATTTTGTTTCTCGTATTCTTTTAGATTCCGCTGTGGGAGGAACTTTTATGGAAATCACTTTGGGTGAAGCCACCAAATTGCTTGATAATATCATGGCAAATTATTCACAATGGCATACCGAAAGAGCTCCTACTAGTAAAAAAAGTTAATTCGGTTGAAGAAATTTCTTCTTTGAGTGATAAAGTTGATGCTCTTATGAAATTGGTTGCTAGTAAAAGTGCTCCTATTGATTTTAATGATATGCTTTTGTCTACTTTGATTGAGCAAAATAGTGATGCCATTGATGTGAATTTTATCTCTCGCAATAATTTCAACAACAATGCTTATAGAGGTAATTTTAATCCTAGGCCTTTTCATAGTAATTCCTCTAATAATTATGGTAATTCCTATGGAAATCAGCCTTACAATAATAATAGGAACACCTCTGATCTTGAGAATAATATTAAAGAATTTATCAACACGCAAAAAGTTTTCAACACTTTCATAGAAGAAAAGTTGAATAAGATTGATGATCTGTCTAGAAGTGTTGATAGAATTGCTCATGGTGTGGAAAATCTCAAGATGAAATTTTTTGTGCCTAAAGTTGATGAATCAATTAAAGCTCTTTATGTTTCTATGGAGGAAAGTAAGAAAAGAACTGCTATGCTTAGAGCTAAAAGAGATTTTTTAGAAAAAGCTTTTTCTAGTGATTATTCTTGCAAAAATGATGAAGATCTTAAAATGATTGGTGTTTCTTCTATTGATTCCTTGGAAGGCAATATCAAGTTCCAATTTCCTTTGAGAAAGGGTATGGATCAATCATGAGGGCATCTTATGGATCTCGAACCAAAGATGACAAAACTTAGATCCTTGCCTTACGCCTAGCTAAGGGCGTAAAACTATAGCGCTTGTTGGAAGGCAACCCAATGAATAAAATTTATTTTTGCTTTTTGATTTCTGTTCTTGTGTATTTACACAATTATGCTACTGGTATGATTGTGATTTTTATGTTTTAATTAGTGTTTGTGCCAAGTAAAGCCTATAGGATCTTCTTGGCTGATAGTTGTTTGATCTTGCTGAAAAAGACAGAAACTTTGTGCTCACGAAAACAATTGTTAAAAATCACCAGAATGTGATAAAATGCCAATTCTTTTGGCATAAGATTAATATACAAATTACCCAGGTCGTTCTATTTTTGTAGAATTGTTGGAGTTACATAAGTATTCGCCAATGTTAGATTACTACAGACTGTTCTGTTTTGACAGATCCTGTTTTCTTTGTGTTGTGTACTTATTTTGATGGCTCTATGGTTTTCTTTGATGAGTTTTTGCCATAGAAAAGTTGGAATACAGTTGATATAACACAAAAACAAAATATGAATTGGTTTGATACAGCACTTATAGTATTGGTTTGCTTTCTTATACTAACGGATCTCACGAAGGTTTTGTTGAGTTTTGTGTGATTGAAGTTTTCAAGTTTTGGGTTATCTTACGATGGATGAAGGAATGATGTAAGAGCCTAAGCTTGGGGACGCCCCGGCATCCCAAGCTATTATCCAAGAATGAGCAACCAACTAAGCTTGGGTATGCCCCCGAGTGACATCCCCGCTTTCTTCCAACAACTATCGGTATTTTACTCGAGACTATATTTTTATTCGTCACATGATATGTGTTTTGCTTGGAGCGTCTTGTATGATATGCGTCTTTGCTTGTTTTATTTTGTTTTTTAAGTCATCAATCCTTGCTGTACACACCTATTAGAGAGAGCCAAAATTATATCATGACTTGTTAGAATTGCTCTCTATGCTTCACTTAAATCCTTTATGAGCTAGGTCTTGCTCTAGTGCTTCACTTATGTCTTTTTGAGCACGGTGTGCTTAGTATTTTTGAAGAAATGCTCTCTTGCTTCACTTAGATTTATTTGAGAGTTACTAAAAAATTTAAAGAAATTATCTCTTGCTTCAGTTAAATTATTTTGAGAGTAAAAAAATTTGTTATGCTCATGATCTTCACTTATATTTGTTTGAGCTTATGAAAAGCAACACATGAAAATTAGTCCCAAAGTGATAGATATCCAAGAAGGATAAAGAAAAAATGTCATGAAGATCATTGGACAAAATAAACTTGATTCTTATAATAGTTTTGAGATATGATGATGTGATATGTGAGTTATGTTGATGAGTAATTGTGCTCTAATAAGAATATTGGTGTTAAGATTTGTGATTCCCTATGCATGCACGAGAGTCAATAATCATGCAATGAAAACTATATCCTACTTGTGGTGCATTATTCGGTGTTACTTATGCTTAATGCTTGCTTCACGAAATTATTGGTTTCTTGGTTGGTCGCTTCTCAATCTTTTTGCTAGCCTTCATTTTGCACCAAGTATGACCTCTAGTGCTTCCAAAATCCTTTAAACCAGTTTTGCCACATGAGTCCACTATATCTACCTATATGCGGTATTCTTTTGCCATTCTAAGCAAATTTGCATGTGTCATCTCTAATTTTCAAAATAAACTTCTCTTTTGTGTATTTGTTTCGCTCGCGGAACGGTAACGGGTGGCTAATATTTTCCATGTTGGATGTGTTATTCTCACGACGAGTGTTTATTCACTTGTCATTGCATGAGAGTAAGGCAAAGGTTTTAGGGATTCCCAGTCCCGAAATGCAAAAATGAATTTACTTTATGTTGTCAGATAATAAATTCCTTGGAAAGTGTTGGTATGGAAGGCACCCGTGGATACGGCAAGCCATGGAAAGTGAAAGTATGGTGGAAAAAGGAATAAACTTTATTTTCTGTTTGGGAACCGCCTATGGCATATCTAGCATGGAAAGTATTCGTAGCTCTATGTCATTTTCATTGGTGGGACGGATACACCTCCCAAAATGTTTTTATCTCAAATTTTTGGCTTTGAGCTTTGGCACCTCTACAAATCCCTACTTCCCTCTACGAAGGGCCTTTCTTTTACTTTATGCAATTTTTATTTGGAGTCTCCATCTTCTCTTACAAAAGCACCAACTAAGAGGCAATATGATCGTACTTAAGTATTGGGTGTAGCTAATATTCGAGTGTGTTTCATGAATGGATCAATGTTTGAGCATGATGGGCTAGGGATAACTTGTTTTAGCATTGACATTTTTTAAGACATGGTTGCTTGTTGATATGCTTGAGTATCTAAATTATTATGTCAAAACTAGACTATTGCTTTGAATCACGTAAAAGTCCAAATGTCCATGCTATAAAGAAAAGAATATGATATGACTTGATGAACAACACTCCACATCAAAAATTCTGTTTTTATCACTTACCTACGCGAGGACGAGTATGAGTTAAGCTTGGGGATGCTGATACGTCTCCAACGTATCTATAATTTTTTATTGTTCCATGTTGCTTTATTATCAATCTTGGATGTTTTATAATCATTTTATAGTCATTTTATATCATTTTTGGTACTAACCTATTGACATAGTGCCAAGTGCCAGTTGCTGCTTTTTTCCATGTTTTTTACATCGCAGGAAATCAATATCAAACGGAGTCCAAATGCCACGAAACTCCACGATGATTTTTTATGGGCCAGAAGAAAGGAAATGGGCCCTGGTTGCACCTGGGGGGGTGCCCCGAGGGGGGCACAACCAACCAGGGCGCGCCAGGAGGCCCAGGCGCGCCCTGGTGGGTTGTGCCCACCTCGGGTGCCCCCCGGACCGCCTCTTTTCTCTATAAATACCCCAAAAATACCAGAACCCTCGAAGCGTCGACGAAATATTCATCCAGCCGCCGCAGAGTCCAGAACCACCAGATCCAATCTAGACACCCTCACGGAGGGGTTCACCACTTCCATTGGTGCCTCTCCGATGATGCGTGAGTAGTTCTTTGTAGACCTTCGGGTCCGTAGATAGTAGCTAGATGGCTTTCTCTCTCTCTCTCTCTCTCTCTCTCGCTGAATTCTCAATACAATGGTCTCTTGGAGATCCATATGATGTAACTCTTTTTGCGGTGTGTTTGTTGGGATCTGATGAACTTTGAGTTTACGATCAGTTATATCTTTTTATATCCATGAAAGTTATTTGAGTTTATTTGATCTCTTATATGCATGATCTCTTATAGCTTCATATTTCTTCTCCGATATTTGGGTTTTGTTTGGCCAACTTTATCTATTTATCTTGCAATGGGAAGAGGTGCCCGGTAGTGGGTTCGATCTTACGGTGCTTGATCCCAGTGACAGGAGGGGAACCGACACGTATGTATCGTTGCTACTAAGGATAAAAAGACGAGATCTATATCTACCGACATATAGATAAACAGATCATGTCTACATCATGTCATCACTATTATTGCATTACTCCATTTTTCAATGAACTTAATACACTAGATGCATGCTGGATAGCGGTCGATGTGTGGGGTAATAGTAGTAGATGCAGGCAGGAGTCGGTCTACTAATCTTGGACGTGATGCCTATGTAATGATCATTGCCTGGATATCGTCATGATTATTTGAAGTTTTATCAATTTCCCAACAGTAATTTGTTTACCCACCGTTTGCTATCTTTTTCGAGAGAAGCCACTAGTGAAACCTACGGCCCCCGGGTCTTCTTTCTCATATATTTGCCTTGCGATCTACTTTTCCTTTGCATTTTTATTCAGATCTATTAAACCAAAAATACAAAAAAAATTGCTGCACTTTATTTTATTTGCGATCTATTATTTCAATCTATCACAATTTTCACCCGTCTCCTTGCCAATTTCTGGCGCCGTACCCCGGAATGGATTGACAACCCCTTTAACACATCGGGTTGCGAGGTGTTGTTGTTTGTGTGCAGGTGCTGCTTACGTTGTGTTGCTTGGTTCTCCTACTGGTTCGATACCTTGGTTTTATAACTGAGGGAAATACCTACCGTCGCTGTGCTACATCATCCGTCCCTCTCCAGGGAAATACCGACGTAGTTCCAGCTTCCATCATCCACCCACATATTAAATTATCAAAGTAGCGAACACAAATCGAACCAACATAATGAAAGTGACTAGATGAAATTCCCGTGTATCCTCAAGAACGCTTTGCTTATCATAAGAGACTATTTTGGCCTGCCCTTTGCCTCAAAAGGATTGGGCTACCTTGCTGCACTTTTGTTGCTACTATCGTTACTTGCTCGTTACAAAAATATCTTGCTATCAAACTACTATGTTACTTACAATTTCAGCACTTGCAGACATTACCTTGCTGAAAACCACTTGTCATATCCTTCTGCTCATCGTTGGGTTCGACACTCTTACTTATCGAAAAGAGCTACAATTGATGCCCTATACTTGTGGGTCATCAAGGCTATTTTATGGCGCCGTTGTCGGGGAGTGAAGCGCCTTTGGTCAGTGGAATTTGGTAAGGAAACATTCATATAGTGTGCTGAAATTTATTGTCACTTGTTACTATGGAGAACAATCCTTTGAGGGGTTTGTTCGGGGTATCTTGACCTCGACCAGGACCACAATTAGCTACCCCTCACCCTACTGCACCTACTTAAAATATTGAATATGAAATTCCTTCGGGTATGATAGAACAACTGCTAGCTAATCCTTATGCAGGAGACGGAACTGAACATCCTGATATGCACGTGATATATGTGGAACAAATTTGTGGATTGTTTAAGATTGCAGGTTTACCCGGAGATGAATTTATGAAAAAGGTTTTCCCTTTATCTTTGAAGGGAAAAGCATTGGCATGGTATAGGCTATGCGATGATATTGGATCATGGAATTGGAATCGATTGAAATTGGAGTTTCACCAAAAAAATATCCTATGCATCGAGTTCATCGTGATCGGAATTACATATATAATTTTTGGCCTCGTGAAGGAGAAAGTACCGCTCTAGCTTGGGGGAGGCTTAAGTCAATGTTATATTCATGCCCCAATCATGAGCTCTCAAGAGAAATTATTATTCAGAATTGTTATGCTCGACTTTCTCGTGATGAGCAATCCATGCTCGATACTTCTTGTACTGGTTCCTTCATGAAGAAGACTATTGAATTTTGGTGGGATCTTTTGGAAAGAATTAAACGCAACTCTGAAGATTGGGAACTCGGAGAAGGTAAGAGTCGGGTATTAAGCTTAAGTATGATTGTGTTAAATCTTTTATGAATACTGATGCTTTTCAAAAGTTTAACACTAAATATGGACTTGACTCTGAGATAGTAGCCTCCTTTTGTAAATCATTTGCTACTCATGTTGATCTCCCTAAAGAGAAGTGATACGTCTCCAACGTATCTATAATTTTTGATTGTTCCATGCTGTTTTATTATCAATCTTGGATGTTTTATAATCATTTTATATAATTTTTTGGGACTAACCTATTGACATAGTGCCAAGTGCCAGTTGCTGTTTTTTCCATGTTTTTTTACATCACAGGAAATTAATATCAAACGTAGTCCAAATGCCACGAAACTCCATGATGATTTTTTATGGGCCAGAAGGAAAGCAATGGGCCCTGGTTGCACCCGGGGGGTGCCCTGAGGGGGTGATAGGTCTATGTCGTATCTATAATTTTTGATTGTTCCATGCCAATATTCTACGACTTTCATATACTTTTGGCAACTTTTTATACTATTTTTGGGACTAACATATTGATCCAGTGCCCAGTGCCAGTTCTTGTTTGTTGCATGTTTTTCGTTTCGCAGAAAATCCATATCAAATGGAGTCCAAACGGGATAAAAACTGACGGAGATTTTTTTTGAAATATTTGTGATTTTTGGGAAGAAGAATCAACGCGATACGATGCCTGAGGGGGCCACGAGGCAGGGGCGCGCCCCACGGGGTCAGGCGCGCCCTGGACCCTCGTGGCCACCCCTTAAGGCGGTTGGAGCCCTTCTTTCGCCGCAAGAAAGCTAATTTCTAGATAGAGATTGTGTCCAAAATTCAGCCCAATCGGAGTTACGGATCTCCGGTTATAAAAGAAACGGTGAAAGGCCAGATCTGAGAACGCAGAAACAGAGAGAGACAGAGAGACAGATCCAATCTCGGTGGGGCTCTCGCCCCTCCCACGCCATGGAGACCATGGACCAGAGGGGAAACCCTTCTCCCATCTAGGGAGGAGGTTAAGGAAGAAGAAGAAGGAGGGGGGCTCTCCCCCCTCACTTCCGGTGGCGCCGGAGTGCCACCGGGGGCCATCATAATCACCGAAATCTTCACCAACAACTTCACCACCATCATCACCAACTCTTCCCCCCTCTATGCAGCGGTGTAACCCCTCTTTTACCCGTTGTAATCTCTACTTAAACATGGTGCTCAACGCTATATATTATTTCCCAATGATGTATGGCTATCCTATGATGTTTGAGTAGATCCGTTTTGTCCTATGCGTTAATTGATGATCGTGATTGGTTTGAGTTGCATGTTTTATTATTGGTGCTGTCCTACGGTGCTCTCCATGTCGCACAAGCGTGAGGGGTCCCCGCTGTTGGGTTTGCAATATGTTCATGATTTGCTTATAGTGGGTGGCGTGAGTGACAGAAGCACATACCCGAGTAAGTAGGTTGTTTGCGTATGGGAATAAAGAGGACTTGATACTTTAATGCTATGGTTGGGTTTTACCTTAATGATCTTTAGTAGTTGCGGACGCTTGCTAGAGTTCCAATCATAAGTGCATATGATCCAAGTAGAGAAAGTATGTTAGCTTATGCCTCTCCCTCATATAAAATTGCAATAGTGATTACCGGTCTAGTTATCGATTGCCTAGGGACAAATAACTTTCTCGTGACAAAAAGCTTTTTACTAAAACTAATTTAGTTGTGTCTTTATCTAAACAACCCCTACTTTTTATTTACGTGCTCTTTACTATCTTGCAAACCTATCCAACAACACCTACAAAGTACTTCTAGTTTTATCCAACAACACCTACAAAGTACTTCTAGTTTTACACCTACAAAGCGAATGTTAAGCGTGCGTAGAGTTGTATCGGTGGTCGATAGAACTTGAGGGAATATTTGTTCTACCTTTAGCTCCTCGTTGGGTTTGACACTCTTACTTATCGAAAGAGGCTACAATTGATCCCCTATACTTGTGGGTTATCAGGGAGGCACAACCCACCAGGGCGCGCCAGGAGGCCCAGGCGCGCCCTGGTGGGTTGTGCCCACCTCGGGTGCCCCCCAGACCGCCTCTTTGCTCTATAAATACCCCAAAAATCCACAAACCCTAGGGGAGTCGACGAAATATTCACCCAGCCGCCGCAGAGTCCAGAACCACCAGATCCAATCTAGACACCATCACGGAGGGGTTCACCACTTCCATTGGTGCCTCTCCGATGATACGTGAGTAGTTCTTTGTAGACCTTCGGGTCCGTAGTTAGTAGCTAGATGGCTTTCTCTCTCTCTCTCTCGCTGAATTCTCAATACAATGGTCTCTTGGAGATCCATATGATGTAACTCTCTTTGCGGTGTGTTTGTTGGGATCTGATGAACTTTGAGTTTATGACCAGTTATATATTTTTATATCCATGAAAGTTATTTGAGTTTCTTTGATCTCTTATATGCATGATCTCTTATAGCCTCGTATTTATTCTCCGATATTTGGGTTTTGTTTGGCCAACTTGATCTATTTATCTTGCAATGGGAAGAGGTGCCTGGGAGTGGGTTCGATCTTATGGTGCTTGATCCCAGTGACAGAAAGGGAACCGACACGTATGTATCATTGCTACTAAGGATAAAAAGACGATATCTATATCTACTACCATATAGATAAACGGATCTGGTCTACACTAGATGCATGCTGGATAGCGGTCGATGTGTGGAGTAATAGTAGTAGATGTAGGCAGGAGTCGGTCTACTAATCTTGGACGTGATACATATGTAATGATCATTGCCTGGATATTGTCATGATTATTTGAAGTTCTATCAATTGCCCAACAGTAATTTGTTTACCCACCGTTTGCTATTTTTCTCCAGAGAAGCCACTCGTGAAACCTACGGCCCCCGGGTCTTCTTTCTCATATATTTTCCTTGCGATCTATTTTTCCTTTGCGTTTTTATTCAGATCTATTAAACTAAAAATACAAAAATATCTTGCTGCACTTTATTTTATTTGTGATCTATTATTTCAATTTATTATAATTTTCTCCCATCATCGTTCCTTCCGGCGCCGTTACCCGAAAGGGATTGACAACCCCTTTAACACGTCGGGTTGCGAGTGGCTGTTATTTGTGTGCAAGGGCTGTTTACGTTTTGTTGCTTGGTTCTCCTACTGGTTCGATACCTTGGTTTCATTACTAAGGGAAATACCTATCGTTGCTGTGCTACATCATCCTCTCCTCTTGGGGGAAACACCGACGTAGTCTTAGCAAACATCATCAAGAAGTGGTTTAAATATCACCCACCTATTAAAGAAGAAATTAAAGAACCGGTACTAGCTAAGGAAGAAACTATACTTTATAATGTTGATCCAGTTGTTCCTACTGCTTATATTGAGAAACCACCTTTTCCTGTTAGGATAAAGGAACATGCTAAAGTTTCAACTATGGTTAAAAAAAGTTATATTAGAACACCTAAACCAGATGAACAAATTAAAGTAGAACCTAGTATTGCTATGGTTAAGGATCTCTTGGAAGAAAATGTAGACATGCATGTTATTTACTTCTATGAAGAAGCTGCTAGAATTGCCAAACCTGATAAAAAGGATAAACACAGACCTATTGTTGGCATGCCCGTTGTCTCAGTTAAAATAGGGGATCACTGTTATCATGGTTTATGTGACATAGGTGCTAGCGTGAGTGCTATTCCCTACTCCTTATACCAAGAAATTATGAATAACATAGCACCCGCAGAGATAGAAGACATAGATGTTACAATTAAACTTGCCAATAGAGATACTATATCACCAATTGGGATTGTTGGAGATGTTGAAGTCTTGTGTGGGAAAATAAAATACCCTACTGATTTTCTTGTTCTTGGTTCCCCACAAGATGACTTCTGTCCCATTATCTTTGGTAGACCTTTCTTGAACATCGTTAATGCTAGAATAGATTGTGAGAAGCAAACTGTTGGTGTTAGTTTTGGTGATGAGTCTCATGAATTTAATTTCTCTAAGTTTAGTAGAAAGCTTCATGAAAAAGAATTGCCTAGTAAGGATGAAATAATTGGTCTTGCTTTTGTGCCTCCTACTGATTCTCTAGAACAATATTTGCTAGACCATGAAAATGATTTACATATGCATGAAAGAAATTAAATAGATGATATTTTGTTTGAACAACGTCCTCTGCTTAAACACAATTTGCCTGTTGAAACTCTAGGAGGTCCTCCTCCACCTAAAGGTGATCCTGTGTTTGAATTAAAACAATTGCCAGACACTTTGAAATATGCTTATCTTGATGAAAAGAAGATATATCCTGTTATTATTAGTGCTAACTTTTCAGAACATGAAGAAGAAAGATTATTGAAAGTTCTAAGGAAGCACTGAGCTGCTATTGGATATACTCTTGATGATCTAAAGGGCATTAGTCCCACTCTATGTCAGCACAAGATTAATATGGAACCTAATGCTAAACCCGTTGTTGATCACCAACGTCGGTTAAATCCGAAAATGAAGGAAGTGGTAAGAATGGAAATATTAAAACTTCTGGAAGCAGGTATAATCTATCCTATAGCTGATAGTAGATGGGTAAGTCCTGTTCATTGTGTTCCTAAGAAGGGAGGTATTATTGTTGTTCCTAATGATAAGAATGAACTTATTCCACAAAGAATTGTTACTGGTTATAGAATGGTAATTGATTTTAGAAAATTAAATAAAGCAACTAGAAAATATCGTTACCCTTTGCCTTTTATTGATCAAATGCTAGAAAGATTATCTAAGCACACACACTTTTGCTTCCTTGATGGATACTCTGGTTTTTCACAAATACCTGTTTCTCAACCTGATCAAGAAAAGACCACTTTTACTTGTCCCTTTGGAACTTATGCTTATAGACGCATGCCTTTTGGTTTATGCAATGCACCTGCTACCTTTCAAAGGTGTATGACTGCTATATTCTCTGACTTTTGTGAAAAGATTGTTGAAGTTTTCATGGATGACTTCTCTGTTTATGGGAAGTCTTTTGATGATTGTTTAAGCAATCTTGATCGAGTTTTGCAGAGATGTGAACAAACAAATCTTGTCTTGAATTGGGAGAAGTGCCACTTTATGGTTAATGAAGGTATTGTCTTGGGTCATAAGATTTTTGAAAAGGGTATTGAAGTGGACAAAGCTAAGGTTGATGCAATTGAGAAAATGCCATGTCCTAAGGATATCAAAGGTATTCATAGTTTCCAAGGTCATGTTGGTTTCTATAGGAGATTTATCAAAGACTTCTCTAAAATTTCTAGGCTTCTTACAAACCTTTTGCATAAGGATGTCCCTTTTGTTTTTGATCATGATTGTTTTGAAGCCTTTGAAACACTCAAGAAAGCCTTAATTTCTGCACCTATTGTTCAACCACCTGATTGGAACTTGCCTTTTGAAATTATGTGTGATGCTTGTGATTATGTTGTTGGTGCTGTTCTAGGACAAAGAGTTGATAAGAAACTGAATTTTATTCATTATGCTAGTAAAAATCTAGACAGTGCTCAAAATAATTATGCTACTACTGAAAAAGAATTCCTAGTAGTGGTATTTGCTTGTGATAAATTTAGATCTTACATTGTTGATTCAAAAGTAATTGTTCACACTGACCATGCTGCTATTAAATATCTTATGGAAAAGAAAGATGCTAAACCTAGACTTATTCGATGGGTTCTCTTGCTACAAGAATTTGATTTGCATATCACTGATAGAAAAGGAGCTGAGAACCCCGTAGGTGATAATTTGTCTAGGCTTGAAAATGTGCTTGATGACCCACTACCTATTGATGATGGTTTTCCTGATGAGCAGTTAGCTGCAATAAATGTTGCTCATAATACTCCTTGGTATGTTGACTATGCTAATTATATTGTTGCTAAATATTTACCACCTAGCTTTACATACCAACAAAAGAAAAAATTCTTCTATGATTTAAGACACTACTTTTGGGATGACCCACATCTTAATAAAGAAGGAGTAGATGGTATTATTAGACGTTGTGTACCTGAGCATGAACAAGGACAAATCCTTCGGAAATGTGACTCCGAAGCATATGGAGGGCATCATGATGGAGATAGAACTGCTCACAAGGTATTGCAATCTGGATTTTATTGGCCTACTCTCTTCAAGGATGCCCGTAAGTTCGTCTTATCTTGTGATGAGTGTCAAAGAATAGGTAATATCGGTAAGCGTCAAGAAATGCCTATGAATTATTCACTTGCTGTTGAATCATTTGATGTTTGGGGATTTGATTACATGGGACCTTTTCCTTCCTCTAATGGGTATACACATATTTCGGTTGCTGTTGATTATGTTACTAAATGGGTAGAAGCTATTCCAACCAGTAGTGCTGATCACAACACCTCTATTAAAATGCTTAAGGAAGTTATTTTCCCAAGGTTTGGAGTTCCTAGATATTTAATGACTGATGGTGGTTCACACTTTATTCATGGTGCTTTCCGTAGAAACCTTGGGAAGTTATTTTCCTGGAATATTTATAAAATTAGGAAAATAAGAAACTTCCAGGAAGTGTACCCTGGTGGGCACAAGACACCAGGGCGCGCCTGGCCAGGCGCGCCCAGGTGGGTTGTGCCCACCTGGGGCACCTTCCGGACTCCGTTTTTCTTCCGTTTGCTTGTCCGCCAAGATAAAAAATCTTTATATACTCCCCGAACCTATTGACCACCGTATCACGGAGAAATCTTATGTTCTCTTTTCTTGCTGTTTTCTTGTCAGATCTGAAATCATGTCATCCCAAGACTCCGAGGGTGAAAGCTATGCTGCTGATTTCATCTCAAACCCCAAGTCCTATGGGGATGTAGAGCATTATGGCTGGACCACGGAGGAAGAGGAAGACTATTATCTGAGGGAAAGGGAGGAGACGAGCTCAGATGAGGACGAACCTCCATTACCTCAACATGGGGACATGCATGTGGAATTCAAGAAGTCAAGCCTCCCAAAGAAACCAAAGAGGCCTAAGATTCAGTTCTTACCCTACCATCTTTTGCAGGAGAATAAACAAGATCTATGCAAAAAGGTACTGGAGCTTGAACAGGAGGTCGGTGAATTGAAGGAAGAAAATTCCATCCTCAAGCATAAGCTAAGGAAGAAGGATAAACCCTCTACATCATCACCACCACCATCTTCTTCATTTTTAAAAGAAAATTGAGTATCGAGTATGGGCACTTCCCTTGGCTTCCGCCAAGCTTGGAGGAGGTGCCCCGGTATCGTATCATCCCCACTATATTTTTGCTTTCACTATTTTAGTTCGATCTTGTGCTTTAGATCAATAAAAGTTTAGTTCGATCCTTTCTTTTTGAGAGCTTGCTTAGTGATCTATCCTTGTAATCATGTGCAAGATATGTAATAAAGTTTAGTTTGAGTTTTTGATTTTTTACTTTCATGTTGCAATAAAACAAAAGGAAATAAATAAAAAGGAAAGGAAATAAATCAAGAAGATCATATGCTAATCCTATGTAGGTGATGACACCACATAAGGGAAAGTATAAGTAGAAAATTTTATTAGAGATTGACAAACATATATAGCATTGGTCAATGATGCAACTCATGAAAGAATTAATAAGGTAAGAGAAGATTCACATATAAATACACTATCCTAGAAACCTTTTGTGATTGTGAGCCCCCATCAAAATATTATATACCAAAATAGTTGACGTTGGACAAGGAAGATAACTTAATAATTTATGTTTGTTCATATTCACATAGAATTCATATTGTCATAGATCCTTTAACATGTGATGCTTGCCCCTATCCTTGCTAGCAAAAATTCCGCACCAATTAGAGATACTACTTGTGCATCCAAAAACCCTTAAACCCAAATCTTATTTTCAAGAGTCCACTATACCTACCTAGGGATTGAGAAAGATCCCTCAAGTAAGTTGTCATCGGTGCAAAAAGACAATAAAAATTGCTTCTAAATGTGTGATCATTTAGTGTAAGAGAAAATTGAGCGTTGCATGAACTTGTGATGGTGAAGAATAAAAGCGACAGACTGCATAATAAAGGTCGCTATCACAAGGGGCAATGCAACGTGACGTTCTTTTGCACTAAGGGGTTGAGCATACAAACAAGTAAGCGCATGGCAACCTCTGCTTCCCTCTGCTAAGGGCCTATCTTTTACTTTTATGTATTTACTTTTATGCAAACAGTCAAAGTTTTCTCTCTATTCCTTTTTATTTTCTCCTTTGGCAAGCATCATGTGGTGAGGAAAGATCTAGGGACATATGTCTAGTTGAATATGGGTGGCATGAGTTATTATTGTTGACATCACCCTTGAGGTGAATACGTTGGGAGGCAAAACTATAAGCCTCTATCTTTGTCGTGGTGGGCACACGACAGATGCCAAGGGATGGCTAAAGAGAGGAGGAGGCTCGAGGGCGCTGGTGGGCTCCAGAGGCGAGGTTGGCATGAGCGGGCGTGGGACGCCGGACATACCCAGGTTCGGGGCTCTCCGGAGAGATAATACCCCTAGTCCTGCCGAGTGTAGTTGGATGATCGATAGTACAATGTTGCTCCTGGAGCCGTATGAAGGAGGAAGGAAGCTGGCCAAGGCTTGGGCTGCTCCTTCTCTCCGGTGTTGCTGTTTTGTGGCTAGTCCTTCTGCTTCGCCTCCCGAATGATCATGGGCTCCCGGGGGTTTTATAGTCCAACCCCTCGGGGATACAATGGTAATGTTATAAGTCGGTGGGTCCATGTAGTCGGTGTCCGGGGTCCCGGGCTGGGCCCCGCTGAGGGCTTGTGGTTCGCCGGGTTCCCCTAGGTGCGGGCCCCGCAAGACTAGGGGGACTGTGCGTCGTCTTGTCGATCGTCAGGGCGTGGCCGAGTCAAGCCGCGTACAGTGCTCTCCGTCAGGTCGCCGCTTGCTGTCGTCAGCGGTGAGGGTGGGGGCACTGTTGCCACGCCAGCCCTGGTCAGCGGGTAGGTGAGGGGCACTGTTGCCACGTTCCTGCTGACCAGAGGCATGGGCGGGGCACTGTTGCCTCGGTCATCGTTGATTGAAGTCTTGTCCCCGTCATACGGCCTGGATGGGACGGGAGTTGACCCGCGGCTGGATTGGGTAGCACGCCATGGGTGGCGCTGGCTTGGTGAGGAGGCCTTGGCCGTGCCGGGTTCGGCTGTCTTGCGCCAGTTGTTGGGTCCGAGTCGACGTGTCTTGCCGGGTCGGCTAGTCTGGCCGGCTTGGGGGGCTTGGCCGGGTCGAGCGACCCGGCCAAGCGCGCGCCGGTATTGAGGGGCAGTGGCAGCCCCGTTGTTTTTGAAGAGGATCCGGGTTCCGTTGCCTGCCCGGGGTCCATCCCCCCGATAGTAGTCCCCGAAGCTGTGAAGGTCCGCCGTCTTTGGATGAGTAGGCCTTCACAGTTTCCCCCTTAAGCAAGGTGGATTCTGCGAGCGCCGGGTCTGGCAACACCCACTGTGTGCCGGTTTTCTCGGAAACCGGATCGCGGCGTCTTGGTCGTGGCGGGGACCGAGAAGTCCGCCGAATCTTGGGGCAATCCCTCGGGCTTTACGCGGGCGCCACGTGGTGCCCGGAAGCCGGAGGGGCCTGACAGGCCACGCGCGTGACGGGACCGGGCGACGGGCTGGGGCCCGCCGCCGCGCACCCTTGGCCCAAGCGCGCGGATTTATTGCGGCGTCCGGGGGCCGGTTGCTCTTCCCCGGGCAGTTACTGCGCGTGTACGCGCGCACTTATTGCGGGGCAGTGGAACGGGTGCATGCAGACGATCCCACTTCCCCACGTTCAAACCAAGGGTTATAAATCAGGGGGGGCAGGGGGCTGCAGACATTATTCTCGCTCGCGCCCTCCTGTCCCTTTGCTCTCGCTCCGCTCTTCGCTACAGACGCATTGCGGCGCCCGCTGCTCTGAGCAGAACTCCATTGCCGTCCATCTTCCTTCTTCTTTCTTCGACCATGTCGCTGCCATCGGGCTCCTGGATGGGCTCGAACGTCACCCCCGAGGACATCACCCAGCTCCGGGCGACGCGGCGCCTGCCGCGGGAGACGGACGTTGGCGTCCGCCTGCCGTGCGGCGAGCAGAGGCCTCGGCCCGAGGGGCAGGAGCGCGTGGTCTTCCTCACGCACTTCAAGCGCGGGTTCGGGCTACCGGTGAGCACCTTCTTCTGCGCCTTTCTGGAGTTCTTCGGGCTCCAGCCGCATCATCTTGGCGCCGACGCCATCGTCCAGCTCTCCGGCTTCGTCACCCTCTGCGAGGGGTACCTGGGGGTCGAGCCTACGATCGACCTCTGGGCGCGCTTCTTCTCCTTGAAGCAGCAGGGCCCGTCGGCCGGGGAGTTCGCCGATTGCGGTGCCGCTGTCATCTCGAAGCGGTCGGGGGCGGATTTCCCCAAGATCCCGCTGGAGGACTCTGCCAAGAAGTGGCAGAACTCCTTCTTCTACGTCCGCAACCTTGGAGCGGATCGCATCAATCTTCCGGCCTTCGCCATCGCACCGCCGCGGGCGAAGACGAACTGGGGCTACTCGCCCAAGCGCCCATCGCAGGACATCGTTAATCTCTGCGAGCGGGTGACGGTGATGAAGACGCAGGAGGGGCTCACCGGCACCGACCTCCTCGCCGCGTTCATCATGCGCCGGGTCCTTCCGCTTCAGGGGCGCTCCTACCTCATCGGCGAGATGGTCGGCCTTCAAGACCCCAACCGCATGGGGTCGATGCGGCTGACCGCGGAGCAGATCGCTCGCGGTGTGAACGACGTCTCCAAGGCCAACCTTGGGTAGGACTGGCGCTTCGGCAAGGCGCCGTACAGCCAGTCGAACCCAGCGCCGCAGGTGAGCGTCTGGTCTTCTCACTTTGCTGCCGTTCACCTTCTCATCCGTCCTGACGCGACGCGGGGGGTACTTCTGAACGCGATTCGGCATCCTTACGCCCGGGCTCCGTCGCAGGTGGAGCCGGTGGCGCCAGAGGAGCCCGTGGCTCGTGGCGGGGAGGAGGAGGTCGAGCCCGGCGCCGGCGCTGGGCGTCGCGCGGGTAAGTCTCGCGTTTTTCTTCATGTGTCTTGAATTGCTGACCGCGGCACGGAACGGCCGGTGCTGACGCCAGTTGTTGGTGTAGTGGCGTTGGGCGGTGGAAGCGGCGACGCGGGCGAAGCCAGGTCCTCGCATGGGGCGGCGCCGAGCCGCCCGCATGGGAAAGACAGCGTCGCGCCGCGACCCCGGGCCCCGAAGCGCACGGCGGACCCGGCCGGGGCCGAGAGGCTGGCCAAAAGGAAGCGCGGCGGCGGGCACGGGAGGCCAACCCCGGTCCCGGTCTTGGCAGGGTGAGCTTCATCTCTTGTTTGCGCTCAGGTTTTTTTTTCTTCTTGGGCTAGTCTTGTTTCTTTTCTGCTAATTCTGTCTTCTTCTCTAGGTCGCCAATTGCGCTGGCAAGGGCGGCGGCGGAAGCCGCGACCGCCGAAGGGGCCGCGTTCCGCAGGAGCCAGTCCGACCTTGCCGACCAGGCCGAGGCGGAGGGACGGGCCGACTCGGTCCTCGGCCTGGATCCGAATGACGTCGAAGCCTTGGCCTGGCGGGACAGGAACCGGGCCAAGGCAGAGTTGGAGGCGGCGTCGGTCCAGGCTTGGACCGACGCGGCGGCGGCATGGGCGCGACCCGGCGCGGAGCCGGTCTGGCGCGAGATTCCGGAGGGCACGGTGGTGGCGGCAACGGTCTTTGAGCCGTCGTCGGTGAGGGAGCGCGGCCATGGAGGCCGGGCTGAGGTGGTGATCCCCGACCGGGGGGTTGTGGAGGTGGAGGATGACACCCCGCCGCGGGCTGACGTGGCCGAGCGAGCGGGGACTGATGGTGGTGGAGGCGGCGTCGTTTTGGAAGAGACGCTGCGGGCGGCGGTGTCAGAGGCGCCGCCGGTTTTGGAGGAGGCACCGCGGGCGGCGGTGCTGGAGGTTACCCCGGCAGCTGGGCCGGAGACGGCGACGCAGGGCATCCCGGCGTCCGGGTCCGGGACGGCGGCGCAAGGCGTCCCGGCGTCCGGGTCCGGGGCGGCGGCGCAGGGCGTCCTGGAGGAGGTGCTGGCCGCGTCGTGAGCGGTCAGCGAGGAGCACGCCTTGGTGCCCTGGCAGGGAGAGCGCCGAGCTGCCGTGCCGCAGCCGACGCGGAGCGGGGGCGCCGTTATCTTCGGGCCTTAGACCCAGGAGGAAGCGGCGCTGGACGCCGTCAGCCGCCGCCTGCGAGGCCGGACGGAATGGCTCGAGGCCTTCGCCCAGGCCGAGGTGGAGCGGATGCGCGACCTGGAGCGCGCCGTCCTGGTAAGTCTTCTTGCAATTTTCTTCTTTGTGGGGGCGCGCCAGCGCACCCACTGGGTGTAGCCCCCGAGGTTCGGTCCAACTACGTAGTAGTTGGGTCGAATCTTTAGAGTGTTGGCCTTGTTCTGATTTCTGCTTTCTTCAGCATCTCGACGCCTTCCGGGTCGCCGCCTACAATCGTCTCCTGGGCAAGCACCGGGAGCTCGTGGAGCGGCTTGCTGCCAAGGAGGAGGAGCTCCGCGTCGCCGCAGGTATCCTTGTGCTCTTTTCTAGTGGGGGCGCGCTAGCGCACCCACTGGGTGTAGCCCCTGAGATTCGGGCCAACTGTGTAACAGTTGGGCCAAATCTTAAGTCTTGCTGTTTTCTTCTGCCGAGTTCTTCTTTTTCGCAGCCGAGGTGCTGTCCTGGCGGGCTCGTCTGATCCGGGCCGGTCATCACTATGACCGGCTAGTTGCCTACACCGGCCGTCTTGGCGGCGCAGGCGAGGGCGGAGGCGGCCGCGGCTTGGCGGTCTCTTGACGAGGCCAACCGGCTGCATGAGCAGCTGGCGGGTCACAAGAGCCGCCTCGAGGCCGAGGTGGAGCTCCTTAAGGAGGAAGCCGCCAAGGCGCAGCAGGCCCTGGTGGAGGCGGACCAGTAGCGCGGCCAGCTGGCCGACGACAAGGACCGGCTCCAGGCTGAGGTGGATCGCCTGCGGGGGCAGGTCACCACGGCTGAGGGGGCCCGTCAGGACGAGGCCCGTCGGCGCGAGGCGGCCGAAGACAAGGACGCCGAGCTGAAGGTGGCCCTTGTTGGAAATATGCCCTAGAGGCAATAATAAATGGTTATTATTATATTTCCTTGTTCATGATAATTGTCTATTGTTCATGCTATAATTGTGTTATCCGGAAATCGTAATACATGTGTGAATATATAGACCACAACGTGTCCCTACTAAGCCTCTAGTTGACTAGCTTGTTGATCAACAGATAGTCATGGTTTCCTGACTATGGACATTGGATGTCATTGATAACGGGATCACATCATTAGGAGAATGATGTGATGGACAAGACCCAATCCTAAGCATAGCATAAAAGATCGTGTAGTTCGTTTGCTAGAGCTTTTCCAATGTCAAGTATCTTTTCCTTAGACCATGAGATCGTGTAACTCCCGGATGCCGTAGGAGTGCTTTGGGTGTACCCAACGTCACAACGTAACTGGGTGACTATAAAGGTACACTACGGGTATCTCTGAAAGTGTCTGTTGGGTTGACACGGATCAAGACTGGGATTTGTCACTCCGTATGACGGAGAGGTATCTCTGGGCCCACTCGGTAATGCATCATCATAATGAGCTCAATGTGACTAAGGAGTTAGCCACGGGATCATGCATTACGGTACGAGTAAAGTGACTTGCCGGTAACGAGATTGAACAAGGTATTGGGATACCGACGATCGAATCTCGGGCAAGTAACGTACCGATTGACAAAGGGAATTGTATACGGGATTGATTGAATCCTCGACATTGTGGTTCATTCGATGAGATCATCGTGGAACATGTGGGAGCCAACATGGGTATCCAGATCCCGTTGTTGGTTATTGACCGGAGAGGCGTCTCGGTCATGTCTGCATGTCTCCCGAACCCGTAGGGTCTACACACTTAAGGTTCGGTGACGCTAGGGTTGTAGAGATATTAGTATGCGGAAACCTGAAAGTTGTTCGGAGTCCCGGATGAGATCCCGGACGTCACGAGGAGTTCCGGAATGGTCCGGAGGTGAAGAATTATATATAGGAAGTCCAGTTTCGGCCACCGGGAAAGTTTCGGGGGTTATCGGTATTGTACCGGGACCACCGGAAGGGTCCCGAGGGTCCACCGGGTGGGGCTACCTATCCCGGAGGGCCCCATGGGCTGAAGTGGGAAGGGAACCAGCCCTTAGTGGGCTGGGGCGCCCCCCATGGGCCTCCCCCTGCGCCTAGGGTTGGAAACCCTGAGGGTGGGGGGCGCCCCACTTGACTTGGGGGGGGGGGAAGTTTCCCCCCTGGCCGCCGCCCCCCTTGTAGATGGGTTCCAGGGCCGGCGCCCCCCTCCAGGGGGCCTATATATAGTGGGGGGGAGGGAGGGCAGCAGGACCACAGCCCTTGGCGCCTCCCTCTCCCCCTGCAACACCTCTCCCTCCCGCTTGCGCTTGGCGAAGCCCTGCCGGGATCCCACTGCTTCCACCACCACGCCGTCGTGCTGCTGGATCTCCATCAACCTCTCCTTCCCCTTGCTGGATCAAGAAGGAGGAGACGTCGCTGCTCCGTACGTGTGTTGAACGCGGAGGTGCCGTCCGTTCGGCACTTGGTCATAGGTGATTTGGATCACGGCGAGTACGACTCCATCATCCCCGTTCACTTGAACGCTTCTGCTCGCGATCTACAAGGGTATGTAGATGCACTCCTTTCCCCTCGTTGCTAGTATACTCCATAGATGGATCTTGGTGATGCGTAGGAAATTTTAAAATTCTGCTACGATCCCCAACAGCCCTTGCCAAGGCGGCCGATCTGGAGAAGGCGCTCGAGGAGCGCAACCGCGCCATCGAGTGGGAGCGGGGTGGTACGTTGCTTGAGGCGCAACACCTGTAAGAGTCCTTCTCCAGTAAGTGCTTTTTCCTGTCGTTTGCCGGGTCGGGATCCGGCCTTTCTTCCTTGTTGTTCTTCTTCTAACTCGCTTCTTTCTTTGCGGCAGGGGCCTTCCCGGAGACGCATCGGCTGGCGGAGGAAGCCGTCCGCTATCAGCGCGATCCGGCCGGCGCCGTCGGGTCCGGGACGGATCCACGGGTGGCCTAGACCTTCCTGGAGATCATCGCCGCCGCTGAGGCCCGCCTGTAGGTTCTGGGAACGCAGTTGGGACGGCTGTCCCAAGCCGGCACCGCGATGACGGCGGCCCTATGGCCGGACTCCTTCCAACCAAGCAGCTTCTCGTGCCTGGCGTGTTGGTTGGAGATGGGGCCGGACCGGCTTGGCGAGTGGCGCGTTTCCGCCGCTCGTGCCGGTGCTGAGATGGCGCTCCGGTTCACGTTGTCCTGGCACCCGGACCTGCAGCTGGACGCGTTGATGGGCCAGCGGGCCGGTTCGGAGTAGCTCTTGCAGGAGCAAGCCGGCCGGATCGCCTCCCGGGCCAGCTACATCGTCGTGTTCTCCTTCCACGACGAGTTCCATCCGGAGCGGACGGAAGACGGCGGGGTCGTGGATGGCGACGACTACGGCTTGCTCTTCCACGATCCGGAGGGGAGCTCGGAGGAGACGGGTGTCTACCGCGACGCGGACGCTGAGGAGGGCACTGCCACCTCGTCAGACCCGGAGGCCGCGAGGGGAGAGCCGTCGATGTCGCGACGCGGCGCTGGAAATGCCTGAGACACTTTATGTAAAATTTGTTAAATAGCAGGTCCACCCACCCACTGGGGGTTTTAGGGTGTAATGAACTCGGGCCATGGGCCTTTTCTTAAGTACTTGTGTAGATGTCGTGGGTGCTTTTGCTTTTTTGCCTTCCGTTTTTTGGACCGATTTCATGCGCTTTTCCTTTCTCAAACCTCCCCCCCGCGAGTCAGACGGCCGAGGCTCCAGTCCGTGACAAGGAGTTCGGTTATTTGAGAGGAGCGCGCAGGACTTGGGTCCCTCGAAACGTTGAGCGCGAGCGAAACACCCACTGGGCCGGCTGGCGGCAATCCGGCGAAGCCGGTTGGCAAGCAGCCGGTCGTGCGGCTGTTCATTTGATGAATGGCGGGCCGGGTTGATCGACCCGGCAACCTTTGGCTTAGTGTATGAAGCGTAAAGGAGCTTTGGCCCGTTGTGCTTGCCAGCCGATAGCCAAAGCTGGATCTGTGGCTTTAGGGCGAAGTGGGGGACCGCGGCATCCTAACTTTATCAGGAATCACCAAGTAAGGCGGCGGGGTGGCGACCGAGCCGGCCAGCCCCCGAGCCCCCGGGTCGAGCGAGTCCGACCGGTGGCCGGGTTCAGTGGTATAGTGATGCAAAAAATAGGGACACAATAAATTGGTCGACAAAAGGCAGCTCCCGAGTCTCGTTCGGGGACCCCATAGTTTCATGCGTTTACAAAAGGCGATGATACATACGCTTGTGCGACTAACTGTAAAACGGGCGGAGGAGTTCCGCGTTCCACGGCCGGGTCGTTTCTTCACCGGCGGTGTCCTTCTTGCGCTTCCTTGACTTGCGTGCGTCGATGAGGTAGTAGGCGTTGCGGTCGCGCAAGGCCCTGCTCATGATGAATGGGCCCTCCCATGGAGGGGACAGCTTGTGCTGGCCTGCCTGCTCTTGGACGAGTCGGAGGACGAGGTCGCCCGCGCGGAACACGAGGGGCTTGATCTTCTTGCTGTGGTAGTGCCTCAGGCCTTGCTGGTAGATGGCCGAGCGACTGAGCGCCAGGAGGCGTGCTTCTTCGAGCAGGTCGACGCCATCTTCGCGGGCTTCTCTGGCTTCGACTTCGGTGTACATCGCGACGCGCGGCGAGTCGAACTCGACATCGGTCGGGAGACGTCTTCGGCTCCGTAGACGAGGAAGAACGGGGTGAACCCGGTCGACCGATTCGGCGTGGTGCGTAGACTCCAGAGAACGGCTGGCAACTCGTCAAGCCAGCTGCCGGGTGAGCGGATGAGCGGCTCGACGAGTCGCGGCTTGACGCCGGACAGGATGAGTTCATTGGCCCGCTCGACCTGCCCGTTGGACTGCGGATGCGCAATGGAGGCTAGGTCGAGGCGGAGTGCCGGAGACGGAGCAGTATTGCTCGAGCGCGCCCTTGGCGAAGTTGGTGCCGTTGTCGGTGATGATGTTGTTCGGCATGCCGTAGCGCACCGCTATGTCCTTGATGAACCGGACGACTGTTGGCCCGTCCAGTTTCTTGATTGGTCTTGCCTCGATCCATTTGGTGAATTTGTCCACTGCCACCAGCAAGTGCGTCATGCCGCCTCGGGCGGTTTTGAAGGGTCCCACCATGTCGAGTCCCCAGACCGCGAAGGGCCAGGCGATCGGTATGGTGCGGAGTGCTGACGCCGGCTGGTGGCTGCGTTTGCTGAAGCGCTAGCATCCCTCACACTTGAGGACGAGCGACTCGGCGTCTTGGAGGGCCGTGGGCCAGTAGAAGCCGTGGCAGAACGCCTTGGCCACCAAGGATCGTGATGCGGCGTGGTGCCCACACTCGCCCTGATGTTTGTCGAGGAGGATGTCGATGCCCCGCTCCTGCTCAACGCAGCGCTGGAACACGCCGGTGGAGCTGCGTTTGACGAGCTGGTTGTTGATGATGCTATAGGCGGACGCCCGGCGCTGCACTTGCCGAGCTTCGGTCTCGTCCATGGGGAGAACCCCGTTCTCCAAAAACTCTGATATTGAGAGGGCCCAAGATGGAGTCGTAACCACGACGAAGACGGCCACCAGGGTGGGTTCCGAGTCGGCAGCCCCCGAGCCGGGTTGAGCATCCCCCGGGTCGGGGATGGCGACGGTCGGGTCCGAGACGATAGTGGCCGGGTCGAGCTGAGCAGTCCCCGGGCCGGGTTGAGGTGCGGCCGGGTCGTCTGGAACGTGGATGGACTCGGAGTCCGGCGATGGCTTGACGGACGGCTTGCGCAGGTGCTCGAGGGAGACGTCGGACGGGATGGCTTGTCACGACGAGGCGATCTTGGCGAGCGTGTCGGCTGCTTCGTTCTCCGCGTGCGGGACGTGGAGGAACTCGCAGCCCTCAAAGGATCCGGACAACTTCTGGACGAGGAAGCGGTAGCTTGCCATGTTGGAGTCACGGGCGTCCCATTCGCTGGAGCATTGCTGCACCACCAGGTCCGAGTCGTCGTAGCACAGGATGCGCCGGATGCCGAGTTCCTTGGCCAGCCGGAGGCCGTGCACAAGGGCTTCGTACTCGGCGACGTTGTTGGAGGCGGCGAAGTGGATCTGGAGCATGTAGTGGAGCCGGTCGCCCTTCGGGGACGACAGTACGATGCCGGCCCCCAAGCCGAGTCGCATCTTGGACCCGTCGAAGTGCATGCGCCAATGCGTCGAGTCGGGAGGCGGCGGCAAGTACTGGGTTTCGGTCCAGTCGACGAGGAAGTCGGCCAGGGCTTGAGACTTGATCGCGGTGCGGGGCTCGTAGAGGATGCATGGTGTGGCCGGCTAGCTGGATCGCCCATTTGGTAACCCGGCCAGAGGCATCCCGGCACCCGATGATTTCTCCGATAGGCGCCGTGCTGACCACGGTGACGACATGCTCTTGGAAATACTGCTTCAGCTTCTTGGCGGTGAAGTACACGCCGTAACACATCTTCTGGTAGTGCGGGTAGTTCTGTTTGGAGATGGAGAGCACCTCGCTCAGGTAGTAGACTGGGCGCTGGACGGCTTGGATCTTGCCCTTCTCTGGTCGCTCGACCACCAGCACCGTGCTGACCGCCCGCGAGGTCGCGGCTATGTAGAGCAGCAGCGGCTCCTTGTCGGTCGGCGCGGCCAGGACTGGCGTGGTGGAGAGCATGCGCTTGAGGTCTTGGAAGGCCTCGTCTGCCTTGCCGTTCCATTCGAACGGGCTCGTCTTCTTCATCAGCTGGTATAGGGGTAGCGCCCTCTCGCCCAGCCGGCTTAGAAACCGGCTGACCGAGGCCAAGCATCCGGTGAACTTCTAGACATCGCGCAGCCGAGACGGCTTGCGCATGCGCTCGATGGCCTTGATCTTCTCCGGGTTCGCCTCAATGCCGCGTTCCGAGACGAGGAAGCCGAGTAGCTTTCCGGCCGGGACACCGAAGACGCATTTTTCCGGGTTAAGCTTGACCTTGTATTCGCGGAGGTTGGCGAAGGTTTCCTTCAAATCGTCGAGGAGCGTGAGGTGCTGCTTGGTCTTCACCACGATGTCGTCCATGTATACGTGGATATTGTTGGAAATATGCCCTAGAGGCAATAATAAATGGTTATTATTATATTTCTTTGTTCATGGTAATTGTCTATTATTCATGCTATAATTGTATTGTCCGGAAATCGTAATGCATGTGTGAATACATAGACCACAAAGTGTCCCTAGTAAGCCTCTAGTTGACTAGCTCGTTGATCAACAGATAGTCATGGTTTCCTGGCTATGGACATTGGATGTCATTGATAACGGGATCACATCATTAGGAGAATGATGTGATGGACAAGACCCAATTCTAAGCATAGCATAAAAGATCGTGTAGTTTCGTTTGCTAGAGCTTTTCCAATGTCAAGTATCTTTTCCTTGGACCATGAGATCGTGCAACTCCCGGATACCGTAGGAGTGCTTTGGGTGTGCCAAACGTCACAACGTAACTGGGTGACTATAAAGGTGCACTATGGGTATCTCCGAAAGTGTCTGTTGGGTTGGCACGGATCGAGACTGGGATTTGTCACTCCGTATAACGGAGAGGTATCTCTGGGCCCACTCGGTAATGCATCATCATAATGAGCTCAATGTGACTAAGGCGTTAGTCACGGGATCATGCATTGCGGTACGAGTAAAGAGACTTGCCGGTAACGAGATTGAACAAGGTATTGGGATACCGACGATCGAATCTCGGGCAAGTAACATACCGATTGACAAAGGGAATTGTATACGGGATTGATTGAATCCTCGACACAGTGGTTCATCCGATGAGATCATCGTGGAACATGTGGGAGCCAACATGGGTATCCAGATCCCGCTGTTGGTTATTGACCGGAGAGGCGTCTCGGTCATGTCTGCATGCCTCCCGAACCCGTAGGGTCTACACACTTAAGGTCCGGTGACGCTAGGGTTGTAGAGATATATGTATGCGGAAACCCGAAAGTTGTTCGGAGTCCCGGATGAGATCCCGGACGTCACGAGAGGTTCCGGAATGGTCCGGAGGTGAAGAATTATATATAGGAAGTCCAGTTTCGGCCACCGGGAAAGTTTCTGGGGTTATCGGTATTGTACCGGGACCACCGGAAGGGTCCCGGGGGTCCACCGGGTGGGACCACCTGTCCCGGAGGGCCCCGTGGGCTGAAAGTGGAAGGGAACCAGCCCCTAGTGGGCTGGGGCGCCCCCCTTGGGCCTCCCCCCCATGCGCCTAGGGTTGGGAACCCTAGGGGGGGAGTTCCCCCTTGCCTTGGGGGGCAAGGCACCCCTTCCCCCCCACTTGGCCGCCGCCCCCCCCCCTTGGATCTGATCTCCAGGGGCCGGTGCCCCCCCTAGGGGGCCTATATAAAGGGGGGGAGGGAGGGCAGCAGACAACAGCCTTGGGCGCCTCCCTCCTCCCCTGCAACACCTCTCTCTCTCTCGTAGAAGCTCGGCGTAGCCCTGCGGAGACCCGCTACATCCACCACCACACCGTCGTGCTGCTGGATCTCCATCAACCTCTCCTTCCCCCTTGCTGGATCAAGAAGGAGGAGACGTTGCTGTACCGTACGTGTGTTGAACGCGGAGGTGCCGTCCGTTCGGCACTCGGTCATCGGTGATTTGGATCACGGCGAGTACGACTCCGTCATCCACGTTCATTGGAACGCTTCCGCTCGCGATCTACAAGGGTATGTAGATGCACTCCCTTCCCCTCGTTGCTAGTAGACTCCATAGATGCATCTTGGTGAACGTAGGAAAATTTTAAAATTATGCTACGATTCCCAACAGTGGCATCATGAGCCAGGCCTATGCGTAGTTACTATGCACGAGTAGAACACAAAGCAGTTGTGGGCGTTGAGTTTGCCAATTCTTCTTGCCGCTACTAGTCGTTTCTTGTTTCGGCGGCATTGTAGGATGAAGCGGCCCGGACCGACCTTACACGTACACTTACGTGAGACTGGTTCCACCGACTGACATGCACAAGTTGCATAAGGTGGCTAGCGGGTGTCTGTCTCTCCTACTTTAGTCGGAACGGATTCGATGAAAAGGGTCCTTATGAAGGGTAAATAGAAATTGGCAAACCACGTTGTGGTCATACGTAGGTAAGAAACATTCTTGCTAGAAACCTACAAACCACGTAAAAACTTGCAACAACAATTAGAGGACGTCTAACTTGTTTTTGCAGCAAGTGTTATGTGATGTGATATGGCCAGAAGATGTGATGAATGGTATATGTGATGTATGAGATTGATCATATTCTTGTAATAGGAATCACGACTTGCATGTCGATGAGTATGACAACCGGCAGGAGCCATAGGAGTTGTCTTTATTATTTTGAATGACCTGCGTGTCATTAAATAAACGCCATGTAAATTACTTTACTTTATTGCTAAACGCGTTAGCCATAGAAGTAGAAGTAATCGTTGGCGTGACGACTTCATGAAGACACAATGATGGAGATCATGATGATGGAGATCATGGTGTCATGCCGGTGACAAAGATGATCATGGTGCCCCGAAGATGGAGATCAAAGGAGCATGATGATATTGGCCATATCATGTCACTATTTGATTGCATGTGATGTTTATCATGTTTTTGCATCTTATTTGCTTAGAACAACGGTAGTAAGTAAGATGATCCCTTATAATAATTTCAAGAAAGTGTTCACCCTAACTGTGCACCGTTGCGAAGGTTCGTTGTTTCGAAGCACCACGTGATGATCGGGTGTGATAGATTCTAACGTTCGAATACAACGGGTGTTGACGAGCCTAGCATGTACAGACATGGCCTCGGAACACACGCAATACACTTAGGTTGACTTGACGAGCCTAGCATGTATAGACATGGCCTCGGAACACGGAGGACCGAAAGGTCAAGCATGAGTCGTATAGAAGATACGATCAACATGGAGATGTTCACCGATCTTGACTAGTCCGTCTCACGTGATGATCGGACACGGCCTAGTTGAATTCGGATCATGTTTCACTTAGATGACTAGAGGGATGTCTATCTGAGTGGGAGTTCATTAAATAATTTGATTATATGAACTTAATTATCATGAACTTAGTCTAAATCTTTACACTATGTACTGTAGATCAAATGGCCCACGTTGTCCTCAATTTCAACGCGTTCCTAGAGAAAACCAAGCTGAAAGATGATGGCAGCAACTATACGGACTGGGTCCGGAACCTGAGGATCATCCTCATAGCAGCCAAGAAAGATTATGTCTTAGAAGCACCGCTAGGTGAAGCACCAATCCCTGAGAACCAAGACGTTATGAACGCTTGGCAGCAGTGTGCTGATGATTACTCCCTCGTTCAGTGCGGCATGCTTTACAGCTTAGAACCGGGTCTCCAAAAGCGTTTTGAGAAACATGGAGCATATGAGATGTTCGAGGAGCTGAAACTGGTTTTTCAAGCTCATGCCCGGGTCGAGAGATATGATGTCTCCGACAAGTTCTTCAGCTGTAAAATGGAGGAGAACAGTTCTGTTAGTGAGCACATACTCAGAATGTCTGGGTTGCACAACCGCTTGTCTCAGCTGGGAGTTAATCTCCCGGATGACGCGGTCATTGACAGAATCCTCCAGTCGCTTCCACCAAGCTACAAGAGCTTTGTGATGAACTACAATATGCAGGGGATGGAAAAGACCATTCCCGAGGTATATTCAATGTTGAAATCAGCTGAGGTAGAGATCAGAAAAGAACATCAAGTGTTGATGGTGAATAAAACCACTAAGTTCAAGAAGGGCAAGGGTAAGAAGAACTTCAAGAAGGACGGCAAGGGAGTTGCCGCGCCCGGTAAGCCAGTTACCGGGAAGAAGTCAAAGAATGGACCCAAGCCCGAGACTGAGTGCTTTTATTGCAGGGGAAGTGGTCACTGGAAGCGGAACTGCCCCAAATACTTAGCGGACAAGAAGAAGGCCGGCAACACCCAAGGTATATGTGATATACTAGTAACTGATGTGTACCTTACCAGTACTCGTAGTAGCTCCTGGGTATTTGATACCGGTGCGGTTGCTCATATTTGTAACTCAAAACAGGAACTACGGAATAAACGGAGACTGGCGAAGGACGAGGTGACGATGCGCGTCGGGAATGGTTCCAAGGTCGATGTGATCGCCGTCGGCACGCTACCTCTGCATCTCCCTACGGGATTAGTTTTAAACCTCAATAATTGTTATTTAGTGCCAGCTTTGAGCATGAACATTGTATCTGGATCTCGTTTAATTCGAGATGGCTACTCATTTAAATCTGAGAATAATGGTTGTTCTATTTATTTGAGAGATATGTTTTATGGTCATGCCCCGCTGGTCAATGGTTTATTTTTGATGAATCTCGAACGTGATGTTACACATGTTCATAGTGTGAATACCAAAAGATGTAAAGTTGATAACGATAGTCCCACATACTTGTGGCACTGCCGCCTTGGTCACATTGGTGTCAAGCGCATGAAGAAGCTCCATGCAGATGGACTTTTGGAGTCTCTTGATTACGAATCATTTGACACGTGCGAACCATGCCTCATGGGTAAGATGACCAAGACTCCGTTCTCCGGAACAATGGAGCGAGCAACCAACTTATTGGAAATCATACATACCGATGTGTGTGGTCCAATGAGTGTTGAGGCTCGCGGAGGATATCGTTATGTTCTCACTCTCACTGATGATTTAAGTAGATATGGGTATGTCTACCTAATGAAACACAAGTCTGAAACCTTTGAAAAGTTCAAGGAATTTCAGAGTGAGGTTGAGAATCAACGTGACAGGAAAATAAAATTCTTACGATCAGATCGTGGTGGAGAATATTTAAGTCACGAATTTGGTACACACTTAAGGAAATGTGGAATAGTTTCACAACTCACGCCGCCTGGAACACCTCAGAGAAATGGTGTGTCCGAACGTCGTAATCGCACTCTATTGGATATGGTGCGATCTATGATGTCTCTTACCGATTTACCGCTCTCATTTTGGGGTTATGCTTTAGAGACTGCCGCATTCACTTTAAATAGGGCACCGTCTAAATCCGTTGAGACGGCACCGTATGAATTATGGTTTGGGAAGAAACCTAAGCTGTCGTTTCTAAAAGTTTGGGGATGCGATGCTTATGTCAAGAAACTTCAACCTGAAAAGCTCGAACCCAAATCGGAAAAATGCGTCTTCATAGGATACCCTAAGGAAACTATTGGGTATACCTTCTACCTCAGATCCGAAGGCAAGATCTTCGTTGCCAAGAACGGGTCCTTTCTAGAGAAGGAGTTTCTCTCGAAAGAATTGAGTGGGAGGAAAGTGGAACTTGATGAGGTGATAGTCACCCCTTCCGAACCGGAAAGTAGCGCAGCGCGGGAAAATGTTCCTGTGGTGCCTACACCAACTGGGGAGGAAGTTAATGATGATGATCATGAAGCTTCAGATCAAGTTGCTGAACTTCGCAGGTCCACAAGGACACGTTCCGCACCAGAGTGGTACGGCAACCCTGTCCTGGAAATCATGTTGTTAGACAACGGTGAACCTTCGAACTATGAAGAAGCGATGGCAGGCCCGGATTCCGACAAATGGCTAGAAGCCATGAAATCCGAGATAGAATCCATGTATGAAAACAAAGTATGGACTTTGACTGACTTGCCCGATGAGCGGCGAGCCATAGAAAACAAATGGATCTTTAAGAAGAAGACGGACGCAGATGGTAATGTGACCATCTACAAAGCTCGACTTGTCACTAAGGGTTATCGACAAGTTCAAGGGGTTGACTACGATGAGACTTTCTCACCCGTAGCGAAGCTGAAGTCCGTCCGAATCATGTTAGCAATTGCCGCATACTATGATTATGAGATATGGCAGATGGACGTCAAAACGGCATTCCTTAACGGCTTCCTTAAGGAAGAGTTGTATATGATGCAGCCGGAAGGTTTTGTCGATCCTAAGAATGCTAACAAAGTATGCAAGCTCCAACGCTCAATTTATGGGCTGGTGCAAGCATCTCGGAGTTGGAACATTCGCTTTGATGAGATGATCAAAGCGTTTGGGTTTACACAGACTTATGGAGAAGCCTGTGTTTACAAGAAAGTGAGTGGGAGCTCTGTAGCATTTCTCATATTATATGTGGATGACATACTATTGATGGGAAATGATATAGAATTCTTGGAAAGTATAAAGGCCTATTTGAATAAGTGTTTTTCAATGAAGGACCTTGGAGAAGCTGCTTATATATTAGGCATCAAGATCTATAGAGATAGATCAAGACGCCTCATTGGTCTTTCACAGAGTACATACCTTGACAAGATATTGAAGAAGTTCAGTATGGATTAGTCCAAGAAGGGGTTCTTGCCTGTATTGCAAGGTGTGCAATTGAGCACGGCTCAATGCCCGACCACGGCAGAAGATATAGAACAGATGAGTGTCATCCCCTATGCCTCGGCCATAGGGTCTATTATGTATGCCATGCTGTGTACCAGACCTGATATAAACCTTGCCGTAAGTTTGGTAGGAAGGTACCAAAGTAATCCCGGCAAGGAACACTGGACAGCGGTCAAGAATATCCTGAAGTACCTGAAGAGGACTAAGGATATGTTTCTCGTTTATGGAGGTGACGAAGAGCTCGTCGTAAAGGGTTACGTCAACGCTAGCTTCGACACAGATCTGGATGACTCGAAGTCACAGACCGGATACGTGTATATTTTGAATAGAGGAGCAGTAAGCTGGTGCAGTTGCAAGCAAAGTGTCGTGGCGGGATCTACATGTGAAGCGGAGTACATGGCAGCCTCGGAGGCAGCACAGGAAGCAGTCTGGATGAAGGAGTTCATTACCGACCTAGGGGTGATTCCCAATGCGTCGGGCCCAATGACTCTCTTCTGTGACAACACTGGAGCTATTGCCCTTGCGAAGGAGCCCAGGTTTCACAGGAAGACCAGGCATATCAAGCGTCGCTTCAACTCCATTCGTGAAAGTGTTCAAAAAGGAGACATAGATATTTGTAAAGTACATACGGACCTGAATGTAGCAGATCCGTTGACTAAACCTCTCCCTAGAGCAAAACATGATCAACACCAGGACGCAATGGGTGTTCGATTCATCACAATGTAACTAGATTATTGACTCTAGTGCAAGTGGGAGACTGTTGGAAATATGCCCTAGAGGCAATAATAAATGGTTATTATTATATTTCTTTGTTCATGGTAATTGTCTATTATTCATGCTATAATTGTATTGTCCGGAAATCGTAATGCATGTGTGAATACATAGACCACAAAGTGTCCCTAGTAAGCCTCTAGTTGACTAGCTCGTTGATCAACAGATAGTCATGGTTTCCTGGCTATGGACATTGGATGTCATTGATAACGGGATCACATCATTAGGAGAATGATGTGATGGACAAGACCCAATTCTAAGCATAGCATAAAAGATCGTGTAGTTTCGTTTGCTAGAGCTTTTCCAATGTCAAGTATCTTTTCCTTGGACCATGAGATCGTGCAACTCCCGGATACCGTAGGAGTGCTTTGGGTGTGCCAAACGTCACAACGTAACTGGGTGACTATAAAGGTGCACTATGGGTATCTCCGAAAGTGTCTGTTGGGTTGGCACGGATCGAGACTGGGATTTGTCACTCCGTATAACGGAGAGGTATCTCTGGGCCCACTCGGTAATGCATCATCATAATGAGCTCAATGTGACTAAGGCGTTAGTCACGGGATCATGCATTGCGGTACGAGTAAAGAGACTTGCCGGTAACGAGATTGAACAAGGTATTGGGATACCGACGATCGAATCTCGGGCAAGTAACATACCGATTGACAAAGGGAATTGTATACGGGATTGATTGAATCCTCGACACAGTGGTTCATCCGATGAGATCATCGTGGAACATGTGGGAGCCAACATGGGTATCCAGATCCCGCTGTTGGTTATTGACCGGAGAGGCGTCTCGGTCATGTCTGCATGCCTCCCGAACCCGTAGGGTCTACACACTTAAGGTCCGGTGACGCTAGGGTTGTAGAGATATATGTATGCGGAAACCCAAAAGTTGTTCGGAGTCCCGGATGAGATCCCGGACGTCACGAGAGGTTCCGGAATGGTCCGGAGGTGAAGAATTATATATAGGAAGTCCAGTTTCGGCCACCAGGAAAGTTTCTGGGGTTATCGGTATTGTACCGGGACCACCGGAAGGGTCCCGGGGGTCCACCGGGTGGGGCCACCTGTCCCGGAGGGCCCCGTGGGCTGAAAGTGGAAGGGAACCAGCCCCTAGTGGGCTGGGGCGCCCCCCTTGGGCCTCCCCCCCATGCGCCTAGGGTTGGGAACCCTAGGGGGGGAGTTCCCCCTTGCCTTGGGGGGCAAGGCACCCCTTCCCCCCCACTTGGCCGCCGCCCCCCTTGGATCTGATCTCCAGGGGCCGGTGCCCCCCCAGGGGGCCTATATAAAGGGGGGGGAGGGAGGGCAGCAGACAACAGCCTTGGGCGCCTCCCTCCTCCCCTACAACACCTCTCTCTCTCTCGTAGAAGCTCGGCGTAGCCCTGCGGAGACCCGCTACATCCACCACCACACCGTCGTGCTGCTGGATCTCCATCAACCTCTCCTTCCCCCTTGCTGGATCAAGAAGGAGGAGACGTTGCTATACCGTACGTGTGTTGAACGCGGAGGTGCCGTCCGTTCGGCACTCGGTCATCGGTGATTTGGATCACGGCGAGTACGACTCCGTCATCCACGTTCATTGGAACGCTTCCGCTCGCGATCTACAAGGGTATGTAGATGCACTCCCTTCCCCTCGTTGCTAGTAGACTCCATAGATGCATCTTGGTGAACGTAGGAAAATTTTAAAATTGTGCTACGATTCCCAACAGATATTGCGGCCGAGTTGCGGCAGCAGACATTTCTGCATGCAGCGCTGGAAGGTGGCGCCGGCGTTCTTCAAGCCGAACGACATGGTGATGTAGCAATACGCCCCAAAGGGTGTGATGAAGGACGTCTTCAGGGCGTTGGCCGGGTCCAGCTTGATCTAGTGGTAGCCGGAGTAAGCGTCCAGGAAGGACAGGAGCTCACACCCGGCGGTCGAGTCGATGACTTGGTCGATTCGTGGGAGGGCGAACGGATCCTTGGGACGTGCCTTATTGAGGCTGGTGTAGTCGATACACATGCGCCAGGTCTTGTTCTTCTTCAGGACGAGGACTGGGTTGGCCAGCCACTCGGGGTGAAACACTTCCATTATGAAGCCGGCCGCCAAAAGCTTGGCGACCTCTTCACCAATGGTTCTTCTCTTCTCTTCGGAAAATCGTCGTAGGGGTTGACGGACAGGCTTGGTGTCCTTGCGGACGTGAAGTTTGTGCTCGGTGTACTTCCTCGGGATACCCGGCATGTCCTTGGGGTCCATGCGAAGATATCCCGATTCTCACGGAGGAAGTCGACGAGCTCGCCTTCCTATTTGCTGTCGAGGCGGGCTCCTACGACAACGTACTTGCTGCAGCTGGGGTCTTCTGGGTTGAGCTTCACTTTCTTGGTCTCCTTGGAGGGCTTGAAGGCGGCCTCGTTGGCCGGGTCCGGGGTCGGGATTGACGCGGTGGAGGCCTCGCCTGCCAGGGCGACGATCCGGTCGAGCTGGCGCCGCTCCTCGGCAATGACCAGCGACTCGGCCAACTTGGCGCCGTCTCGGGCGCACTCCAGGGACTTGCGGTAATCGCCGGCGACGGTGATGAGGCCCTTGGGACACGGCATCTTCATCTTCAGATACGCGTAGTGGGGAACCGCCATGAACTTGGCGAGCGCGGGCCGGCCCAGCAACGCGTGATACGCGCTGGACAGGTCCACCACCTCGAACCAGACCGGTTCGCGCCGGAAGTGGCCGCTGTCACCGAACAGGACATCTAGCCGGACCCGGCCAATGGGGGAGCAGGAGAGGCCGGGTACGACGCCGTGGAAGATCGTCCGGGTTGGCTCCAGGTCCTCGGCCTTGAGGCCGAGCTTGGTCATCGTGTCGCGGTAGAGGATGTTGATGCTGCTGCCGCCGTCGATGAGGACTCGAGAGAACTTGCATGTGCGCCGCGCGACGATGGTGGGGTTGAGGACGAGGGCGTAACCACCCGGACTTGGCATGACTGCCGGGTGATCCTCCCGGGTCCAGGTGATCGGGCGATCCGACCAATGCATGAACTCCGGTTTGGCCGGGACGACGGTGTTCACCTCCTGCCGAAGGAGGCGCTCGCTGCGCTTGTCGTTGCCGAGGCTGGTGAAGACGACGTAGGCCGCGCTCTGGTCCGGGTAGGCGTCGTCGCGCATCGCGCCGCCAGCTGGGGGCGGCGGTGGAGGCGGAGGCGGCTGTCCCGCGCCTGGAGCCGGAGCCGGAGGAGGCGGGACGTCGCCCCTCATGATGCGCTTGGTGATGGCGCACTGCCAAAGCGTGTGCGTGGAGGGTCTTGCGCCGCTGTGGTGCTTGCAGGGGGCGTCGAGCATCTGCTCGAAGCTCATGGCGGGTTGCCATGCCATCTTGCCGGTTTGCCGGCGCTTCATCGCCGGGTCCGCCGCGGGCTCGGTGGCCGCGACGAGCCGGTTGTCGTGATGTGGCGCCGACTGGTCGGCCTTGCGCTTGTTGTTCTGGTGATGCTGCTGTCGGCTGCTTTCGCCGGCCGGCTTCGGAGGGGGAACCGGCTTCGCCTTGCCGGCTTCATCCAGCACCACCTGGATCTTCATGGCGGAGTCGGCGTTGGCGTACTTGTCCGCCGTCACCATGAGCGCGGCCATGGTGGCCGGCTCGGAGCGTAAGAGCTTGTGCTTGAGGAGGATGCCGTCTCGGCACTCGCTGACGAAGTACCGGATCGCCTGGACTTCATGGACGCCCTCGCAGCTGTTCCGGAGCTCGGTCCAGTGTGCGAGGTACTCGTGACCGGTCTCCGTAGGCCCTTGCACGCACATGGCGAGCTGGCTAGGGCGGCCGGGTTGCTTGTAGGTCCCCATGAAGTTGCGGACGAAGGCTTCCTCGAAATCCACCCACGTGTTGATGCTGCCCATCGGCAGGCTGTTCAACCACGTGCGGGCCGACCCTTGGAGCATGAGCGATGCGTAGCGCATGGCGAGACGACGATTGGCACCGGTGATGCCAATGGCCGTGGTGTAGTCGATGAGCCAGTCTTCTGGCTTCACCGTCCCGTTGTACTTGGGGGTGTTGCGGGGGAGCATGAACCCTTTGGGGAAGGGCTCCTCCCGGATGCGCGGGCCGAAGCACGCTGGCCCGATAGCGCCGCTCTCCTCCACTTCCAGGGAGCGAGCAAGCTGATCGAGGCGGTGGCGAGCGTCGGTGTCGTCGATGGCGCGTGGGCCGAGTCGACTTGCGGCCAGGCCACGGGGGGCCGGGTCGGTTGGAGCTGGACGCTGGCCATGCTGGCCGGGTACGCGCTGGGTCTCCAGGACGGGCTCATTGCCCAATCCGCCGGCGGCTGTAGCGGCCGGAACGCGCCGAGTCCGGGCTTGGCCGGAGTGCGCCTTGCCGGGTGGCGAGGAAGCGGTGTGCAGAAGTTCGCCGGGCCCGCCAAGGCGGGCGGAGCGGGATCCCGCCGGCTTGGCGAGCTGGTTGAGGCGGTCCTGCTGGGTGTTGGCGCCGTGGAGGAGTTCACGCATCCGCCCGATGCACTCTTTCAGCTCCTCACCCGCGAGCTGGTCCAGGCCAACCGCGGCTGCCTGGGTCGCACGCATGTTCTTCACTGGGTCTCGTAGACGGTTGGGACGGCGCCGAGGGCCCGGCCGATCGCTCCTCCCCGGGCACGCACATCGGCGACCCGGCTTGGCTCGGCCGCGGCGGGCGTGAATCCGTAGCCGGCGTCGCGCTCCAGCTGAGCGGCGTCCAGGCGACGCTGAGTGGCGGCGAGCATCTCAGATAGGTCCAGCATCTGCTGGCGCCTTTCCTCGAGCTGGGTTCGGGCCTCAGCGACGTTGGTGGCGTCGACGTCGGTGCCGATGGGGATGGGGAGGCTCTACATCACGGCGCGCAACGGATCGGACGGCTCAATCCGATCTGCTGCGGCCCTGGCCTCGACAGCCTTTCTCGTCTTGCTCGACGAGGAGGAGGCGCTGTCGCCGGTGACGAAGACCTCCACATGGACGCCCATTGCCCCGACGGAAACGCCGCCACCGAGGGAGAGGGGAGAGTTGGAATAGCTGAGCACCTCGCTGGGGTACTCGTCGGCCGCGAACGCATCGGAGATGCGCAGCGTGGCGAAGGAGGCGGCGAGCGCGCCGACGACGTCGTCTGCCAGAGCGACGGACTAGTCGGTGTAGGAGAAGGGCCTCGTCCGAAGCATGCTCCCAGCCAGCTCCTCGAGCTGCCCCACAGTGGGCGCCAACTGTCATGGTGGGCGCACGGCAGATGCCAAGGGATGGCTAAAGAAAGGAGGAGGCTCGAGGGCGCTGGTGGGCTCCAGAGGCGAGGTTGGCATGAGCGGGCGCGGGACGCCGGACATACCCAGGTTCGGGGCTCTCCGGAGAGATAATACCCCTAGTCCTGCCGAGTGTAGTTGGATGATCGATAGTACAATGTTGCTCCTGAAGGAAGCTGGCCAAGGCTTGGGCTGCTCCTTCTCTCCGGTGTTGCTGTTTTGTGGCTAGTCCTCTGCTTCGCCTCCCGAATGATCATGGGCTCCCGGGGGTTTTATAGTCCAACCCCTCGGGGATACAATGGTAATGTTATAAGTCGGTGGTTCCATGTAGTCGGTGTCCGGGGTCCCGGGCTGGGCCCCGCTGAGGGCTTGTGGTTCGCCGGGTTCCCCTAGGTGCGGGCCCCGCAAGCCTAGGGGGATTGTGCGTCGTCTTGTCGATCGTCAAGGCGTGGCCGAGTCGAGCCGCGTACAGTGCTCTCCGTCAGGTCGCCACTTGCTGTCGTCAGCGGTGAGGGTGGGGGCACTGTTGCCACGCCAGCCCTGGTCAGCGGGTAGGTGAGGGGCACTGTTGCCACGTTCCTGCTGACCAGAGGCATGGGCGGGGCACTGTTGCCTCGGTCATCGTGGATTGAAGTCTTGTCCCCGTCATACGGCCTGGATGGGACGGGAGTTGACCCGCGGCTGGATTGCGTAGCACGCCATGGGTGGCGCTGGCTTGGTGAGGAGGCCTTGGTCGTGCCGGCTTCGGCTGTTTGCGCCAGTTGTTGGGGCCGAGTCGACGTGTCTTGCCGGGTCGGCTAGTCTGGCCGGCTTGGGGGGCTTGGCCGGGTCGAGCGACCCGGCCAAGCGCGCGCCGGTATTGAGGGGCGGTGGCAGCCCCGTTGTTTTTGAAGAGGATCCGGGTTCCGTTGCCTGCCCGGGGTCCATCCCCCCGACAATCTTTCTCTGTGTCCGGTTGGAATGTTTTGCTCATGTGTATGCGGTGAGTGTTAGCGATCATAGAAGACTATATGATGGTTGAGTATGTGGACTTGCCTAAAGGCTCCGATATGTGACCCTTCCTAAAAAGATGATGAATTTTACTTGCAAAGTTGACTGAGAACATAGTTTGTTGGTTTCTAATAGAGTTTATGCTTTATACTTCGATTGTGTGATGAATTGTCACTTATTCATGAGAAGTCTATGATAAAAAGTTCTATGATAAAAGCCTTATGTTTAAATTGGTTGCTCTTATAATAATCTACATGATGCTTCTATGTCCGTATTTTGTTTTTATCGACACCTCTCTCTCTAAGCATGTGGACATGTTTTTCGATTTTGGTTTTCGCTTGAGGACAAGCGAGGTCTAAGCTTGGGGGAGTTGATACGTCCATTTTGCATCATATTTTCCTACTGTTATTTATGATGTTTTAATCCATAGTAATTCTTTTTGGAGTAATTGTAATGCCTTTTCTCTCATAATATGCATGGTACACACAAAGAGGGAGAATTTCGGTAGCTGGAAATCTTGACCTGAAAAAGCTACGTCAGGCTACCTATTCCGCACAACTCCAAACAAGCTGAAACTCCACGGAGAATTTTTATGGAATATATGATGAATATTGGAGCAAATAAGTACCAGAGGGGGGCCACCAGGTGGGCACAACCCACCTGGGCATGCCAGGGAGCCCAGGCGCGCCCTGGTGGGCTGTGCTCACCCAGGCCTACCTTCGGTGCCCATCTTCTGGTATATAGGTCATTTTGACCTAGAAAAAAAATAAAGAAATGACTTTCGGGATGGAGCGCCGCCGTCTCGAGGCGGAACTTGGGCAGGAGCACTTTTGCCCTCCGACGGAGCTATTCCGCGAGGGGAACTTCCCTCCTGGAGGGGGAAATCATCGTCATCATCATCACCAACAACTCTCCTATCTTGGGGAGGGCTATCTCCATCAACATCTTCAACAACACCATCATCTCAAACCCTAGTTCATCTCGTGTGTTCAATCTTGTTACCGGAACTATAGATTGGTGCTTGTGGGTGACTAGTAGTGTTGATTACATCTTGTAGTCTATTACTATATGGTATATTTGGTGGAAGATTATATGTTCGGATCCATTATGCTATTTAATACCCCTCTGATCTTGAGCATGATTATCATTTGCGAATAGTTATTTTTGTTCTTGAGATCACGGGAGAAATCATGTTGCAAGTAATCATGTGAACTTGATATGTGTTCGATATTTTGATAGTATGTATGTTGTGATTCCATTAGTGGTGTCATGTGAACGTCGACTACATGACACTTCACCATATTTGGGCCTAAGGGAATGCATTGTGGAGTAGCAATTAGATGGTGGGTAGTGAGAGTGACAGAAGCTTAAACCCCAGTTTATGCGCTATTCCGTAAGGGACCGATTGGATCCAAAAGTTTAATGCTATGGTTCAAATTTATTCTTAATACTTTTCTCGTAGTTGCGGTTGCTTGCGGGAGGGTTAATCATAAGTAGGAGGTTTGTTCAAGTAAGAACAGCACCTAAGCACTGGTCCACCCACATATCAAATTATCAAAGTAGCGAACACAAATCGAACCAACATGATGAAAGTAACTAGATGAAATTCCCGTGTACCCTCAAGAACGCTTTGCTTATCATAACAGACCATTTTGGCCTGTCCTTTGCCTCAAAAGGATTGGGCTACCTTGCTGCACTTTTCTTACTACTATCGTTACTTGCTCGTTACAAAAATATCTTGCTATCAAACTACTCTGTTACTTACAATTTCAGCCCTTGCAGACATTACCTTGTTGAAAACCACTTGCCATTTGCTTCTGCTCCTTGTTGGGTTCGACACTCTTACTTATCAAAAAGAGCTACAACTGATCCCCTATACTTGTGGGTCATCAGGGCCGGCCTCCTCCCCTCTCCCTCCTTTATATACAGGGGTGGGGGCGCCTCTAACACACATCAATTGTTCCAAGCCGTGTGCGGCGCCCCCTCCATAGTTTACGCCTCTAGTCATATTCACGTAGTGCTTAGGTGAAGCCCTGCACGGATCACCGTCACCGTCACCACGCCGTCGTGCTGACGGAACTCTTCCTCGACAATTTGCTGGATCAAGAGTTCAAGGGACGTTATCGAGCTGAACGTGTGCAGAACTTGGAGGTGCCGTACGTTTGGTGCTTGATCGGTTGGATCGAGAAGACGTTCGACTACATCAACCGCGTTAAGCTAACGTTTCCGCTTTCGGTCTACGAGGGTACGTGGACACACTCTCCCCCTCTCGTTGCTATGCATCTCCTAGATAGATCTTGTGTGAGCGTAGGAATTTTTTTGAAATTGCCTGCTACGTTCCCCAACAATAGTTGTAAAATAATGGCTTGCAGATCCATCATTCTATTGAAATTGATTAGCTGTTTCTATTATTATCTGGTTGAATCTTTATGATTGGTAAACGTAATGAGAGGATCGTCCTCTAGAGTGCCGAGAAGGATTTTATCCTATTTCGTGCTTTCAATACTCTCCCGCAGATGTAGTGGATGGTGAGACTCACGATCTTTGATCCAGAAGGCTAGAATCCTATTGCGGTCTAACTGCTTCCAAGAAACCCGAACTTCAAAATGTTTGGGATAGTCGTGTGATATTGTTGGAACTGAAATTGTATTTCAGAAACAAACAAAGGCTAAAAGACATGTGATGTCTAAAGAGGTGTTTGTTTGCAAGTTCTCGTGAAGTGTTCAACTATGTTAAAGACTAAAATGCATAGGATTCGAAGTTCAAAAGGCTATTGTTTGCCATCCTATTGTTTGCAAGATGGTGAGACTCACGATCTTATTGTTTGCAAAGGCGAAGTTCAAAGGCGAAGTCTCACCATCCTATTGTTTGCAAGATGGTGAGACTCACGATCTTTGATCCAGAAGGCTAGAATCCTATTGCGGTCTAACTGCTTCCAAGAAACCCGAACTTCAAAATGTTTGGGATAGTTGTGTGATATTGTTGGAACTGAAATTGTATTTCAGAAACAAACAAAGGCTAAAAGACATGTGATGTCTAAAGAGGTGTTTGTTTGCAAGTTCTCGTGAAGTGTTCAACTATGTTAAAGACTAAAATGCATAGGATTCAAAAGAACGCTAGTCACGAGTTTATGGTGAGAACTTAAAGAGAAAGAACAAATCCGAAAGATGTAATAAGACTTACATGACTAGGGGAAGCTCGGGGCTCAAGCCACTCTTAAAGTTGGATGCTTCTTCCATGAGTAGGAGAAATATTGGAAGTAAAACTATAAGAAGTAAACACGCAAAAAGAAAAGAAGGCTCGAATGTCCAGCCCAGGTATGAATGCCATACAAGTTGTAAGATGTAGAGAAAGTTGTCCATGCAAGTGTAGTTCTTTGGAATTGTGATTATTAATCACTAATTCTTCGGGATTGTGGTTACAAGTTCATCACAAGGATACTGACTCGATTGCATGTTGTTGCGAATTGATGCAAGTACACACCAAATAGGGAAGATAGATATTGCAAGAGGCATAAGCATTTAGAAACTAAATAGTTGCAAGAAAGGCTAAATGTTAGTGCTGAAAATTTAATATTTCTTAGCCATACTTGTGAACTTTGCAATGAACATGGTCATTTAAATATCAAATGCAAATTGTTTCATGATCGTATCGTGTCCAAAAATTGTGATGACTTGATTTCTCTTGCACATTATAATGAACTTAGTTTGCTTTTGGGTTATGAAGAAATGAAACGTCAAACTAAGATTATTCCAGAATATAACCTCGAGAAATTCCTCGATATTGATCTAGAAGAAATTTATATGTATTGTGCGGTGAATTGCATTGAAAATCCTTATATTGCCAATTACATAAAGACAAGAAAACAAATAGAAGATGAAGAGAATACTAATGAAAGGGAAGAGACTTCCCAATATCCTCCTATTATTTCTTATGATGAATCAGGTAACGAGGAGGAGCCTTCTATTCAACCAATCTCATTAATAAGGAGCTCCAAAAAGAGGATTGAACCCACACATGATCTGGTGAAGAAGAAGAAAAGAAAAGGTAAGAGAGGTAAAAAGATATCTCTCCCAAATAATGTTGCTCCTATTATTGTTGTGCCTCATGAAAATGAATCAAAAATAATTGTGGAAGATGATTCACTTGATGATGATCTAGTTATGCCTATTGCTTGTTGTGATGATTATGATTGGGAAGATAATGATACTTCTTATGATCTTGAAAATATTTTTGGCACTTGCTTGGAATATGACAATTGCTATACTATTGGTGCTATCCATACTATTAATGATGAGAGTGATTATGCTTATGATATGAAAAGGGCCAAGCTTGGGGATGCTATGTTTGAAGAAGATGATGTTTTTGAGAATATATTTGCTGCAATTAATGTTTGTCCCAAGCTTGGGGATGCTATTTCTAATGAAGATGATATTTTTAGCCTCTCAAGTTTCGATATGCAAATTTATAATGATGATAGCATGCCTCCTACTTATGATGATTATATTGATGAAAGTGGGTTTGGAAGAGTGTCAACTTTAGGAAGTAATGACCCCACTATTTTGGAGGATGTTGAATCTTATAATATTTATGAAAGTGGATTTGGAGAGGTCATGACTTTATTTAGTGATGTATCCACTATTTTGGAAGAGGTTTCAACTCATTATGATGAGAACAAAGTTGCTACTTATGATGATTATTGTGATGAAACTTATGCTATAAAAAGTAGTGATGATTATATTTATAAAACTTGTCATGATTATGAGTACCCTTTTTCTGAACATTACTCTTTTAATGTGGAAACAATTTATAGTATTCAAGTCTCTTATGATACTCCCACTATTCTGAATGAGAAGAATTTTGCTTATGTGGAGAGTAGTAAAATTTGTATGCAAGTAGATCATGAAAAGAATGCTTTATGTGATAGTTATATTGTTGAATTCATTCATGATGCTACTGAAAATTGTTATGAGGGAGGAACATATGCTTGTAGGAATTGCAATAATATCAAGTTTCCTCTCTGTGTGCTTAAAGTTTTAAAGTCATGCTTGTTTTGCCTTCCTATGCTAGTTGATTATTGTTCCCATAAGTTGTTTTCTCACAAAATCCCTATGCATAGGAAGTGGGTTAGACTTAAATGTGCTTGTCATGTGTTTCATGATGCTCTCTATATGTTTCAATTCTTATCTCTTATGTGAGCATCATTGAAATCATCATGCCTAGCTAGGGGCGTTAAACGTCAGCGCTTGTTGGGAGGCAACCCAATTTTATTTTAGTTTTTTTATTTTTGGTTCTCTTTAGTAATAAATAATCCATCTAGATTCTGTTTAGATGTGGTTTTGTTTTTTAATTAGTGTTTGTGCCAAGTAGAACCTTTGGGAAGACTTGGGTGAAGTCTTTATGATCATGCTGTAAAAAACAGAAACTTTAGCGCTCACGAGATTAGCTAAAACTTTTTACTGGAGAGTGATATTTAGTTGATTCTTTTTGCAGATGATTACTATACAAATTCCTCAGGTCCACCAATTTATTTTAGAATTTTTGGAGTTCCAGAAGTATACGTTTTGATACAGATTACTACAGACTGTTCTGTTTTTGACAGATTCTGTTTTCTTTGTGTTGTTTGTTTATTTTGATGAATCTATGGCTAGTAAAATAGTTTATAAACCATAGAGAAGTTGGAATACAGTAGGTTTAACACCAATACAAGTAAATAATGAGTTCATTACAGTAGCTTGAAGTGGTGTTTTGTTTTCTTTCGCTAACGGAGCTCACGAGTTTTCTGTTTAGTTTTGTGTTGTGAAGTTTTCAAGTTTTGGGTAAAGATTCGATGGACTATGGAATAAGGAGTGGCAAGAGCCTAAGCTTGGGGATGCCCCGGAAGGCATCCCTCTTTAGTCTTCGTTCATCGGTAACTTTACTTGGAGCTATATTTTTATTCACCACATGATATGTGTTTTGCTTGGAGCGTCATTTTATTTTCTTTAGATTTGCTTGCTGTTTGAATAAAATACCAAGATATGAAATTCTTAAATAAGAGAGAGTCTTCACATAGCTAAATAATTATTTAACTACTCATTGATCTTCACTTATATCTTTTTGGAGTAGTTTGTCATTTACTCGTGTGCTTCACTTATATCCTATGAGTAAATGGTTGAATGATTTGAATGTCATAAATCTGAAATTATATATGCTTCTTATGTTTATCCTATGGGGAGTAATGACTTCACATATAAGAAGTAGAGGTGGTAAATTTTTTGAAGGTTAGCGAACATTGTATTGGTCACTTGAACAATTCATGGAAGAATATTGAAGGAAGAGAGATCTCACATATAAATATACTATCTTGGACATCTTCTATGATTGTGAGCCCCATTAATTATTTTCAAACCTGAGCAAATTAGTTGAAGTTGGACAAGGAAGACAACATAATGAATTATGCTTGGGTATATCTGTATAGAAGTTATATTGTTGTGGATCCTCTAACATGTGGTGCTTGCTATTTAGAATCCTTTGCTAGCCAAAATATCTGTACTAAGCGGGAATACTGCTTGTGCATCCAAAATCCTTGAACCAAGTTTCTTCCATGAGTGTCCACCATATCTACCTATATGCGGTATTTACCTGCCGTTCCAAGTAAATTTGCATGTGCCAAACTCTAAACCTTCAAATAATAATCTGTTTGTATGCCCGAATCGTTCATGTAGCGACTAGGGGCTAGCAGTATCTTCCATGCTAGGTGGGTTATTCTCGCGATGAGTGGACTCCGCTCATCATTCACGAGAAAATGGCTGGTAACTGGGATGCCTAGTCCTATGATCAAAAGATCAAAAATAAATTCACAAATAATTTAAACAAAACTCCCCCAGGATTGTTGAAAGTTGGACGGCACCCGTTGTTTCGGACAAGCCGTGGAGTGTGATCGTTGGTGGAGGGGGAGTAAAATCTTTACCTTTCTGCGTGGGAACCGCCTATGATGTATCTTGTATGGAAGATATTGTGAACTCTTGGTCGTTATGTTGACAATGAAAGCATACCTCTCAAAATTATTTTCATCTCTGTTTTTGCTTCGAGCTCTCGCACCTCTGCAAATCCCTGCTTCCCTCTGCGAAGGGCCTATCTTTTACTTTTATGCAAGAGTCGGTAGTATTCCTTCTCATTCCAACCTACTCTTTAGTTGGCAAGCATCATATGATGGAAAGATCTAAGCATATATGTCTTTTTAATATATTTGATCATGAATTATTACAGTTGACATTACCCTTGAGGTAAAAGGTTGGGAGGCGAAACATTAAGCCCCTATCTTTCTCTGTGTTCGATGAATACTATTTGTTCTAAAAATATGCTTTGAGTGGTAGCAATCATGGAAGACTAAATGATAGTTGAGTATGTGGAGTTTGCTAAATCAAAGCTCTGACATAGACTATTCCTGGAAATAAGATGAATTGTAATTGTTTGATGACTAATAACACGGTTTGTTAGTTTTCAAGAAAGTTTATGATCTATACTTTAACATGTGAATAGTTTGTTACTTGATCATGCAAAGTTCTATGAGTTGAGCTACTATTATGACATATAATGATGCTAGAAAAGGTGATTGAAATTATCATTGATCAAACTTCTGCACCTGCTAGCATTCACACTTCATAAATTATTTCTTTTATCATTTACCTACTCGAGGACGAGCAGGAATTAAGCTTGGGGATGCTGATACGTCTCCAACGTATCTATAATTTATGAAGTATTCATGCTATTATATTATCCACCTTGGATGTTTTATGGGCTTTACTATGCACTTTTATATCACTTTGGGGACTAACCTATTGACCCAGAGCCCAGTGCCAGTTTCTGTTTTTCCCTTGTTTCAGTGTTCCGCAGAAAAGGAATATCAAACGGAGTCCAAACGGAATGAAACCTTCGGAAAAGTTATTTTTGGAAAGAAAGCAATACGGGAGACTTGGAGTGCACGTCAGGGGATCAACGAGGAGAGCATGAGGCAGGGGGCGCGCCCTCCACCCTCGTGGGCCCCTCGTGGCTCCCCTTACCGACTTCTTTCGCCTATATATTCCCATATACCCTAAAACCTTCGGGGAACAGAATAGATCGGGAGTTCCACCGCCGCAAGCCTCTGTAGCCACCAAAAGCCAATCGGGACCCTGTTCCGGCACCCTGCCGGAGGGGGGAACCCTCACCGGTGGCCATCTTCATCATCCCGGCGCTCTCCATGACGAGAAGGGAGTAGTTCACCCTCGGGGCTGAGGGTATGTACCAGTAGCTATGTGTTTGATCTCTCTCTCTCTCTCTCGTGTACTTGATTCGACACGATCTTGATGTATCGCGAGCTTTTCTATTATAGTTGGATCTTATGATGTTTCTCCCCCTCTACTCTCTTGTAATGGATTGAGTTTTCCCTTCGAAGTTATCTTATCGGATTGAGTCTTTAAGGATTTGAGAACACTTGATGTATGTCTTGCGTGGGATACCCGTGGTGACAATGGGGTATTCTATTGATTCACTTGATGTATGTTTTGATGATCAACTTGCGGGTTCCGTGACCTTGGGAATCTATGCATAGGGGTTGGCACACGTTTTCGTCTTGACTCTCCGGTAGAAACTTTGGGGCACTCTTTGAAGTTCTTTGTGTTGGTTGAATTGATGAATCTGAGATTGTGTGATGCATATCGTATAATCATACCCACGGATACTTGAGGTGACATTGGAGTATCTAGGTGACATTAGGGTTTTGGTTGATTTGTGTCTTAAGGTGTTATTCTAGTACGAACTCTTGAATAAGATCGATCCGAAAGAATAACTTTGAGGTGGTTTCATACCCTACCATAATCTCTTCGTTTGTTCTCCGCTATTAGTGACTTTGGAGTGACCCTTTGTTGCATGTTGAGGGATAGTTATATGATCCAATTATGTTATTATTGTTGAGAGAACTTGCACTAGTGAAAGTATGAACCCTAGGCCTTGTTTCCTAGCATTGCAATACCGTTTACGCTCACTTTTACCACTTGCTACCTTGCTGTTTTTATATTTTCAGATTACAAAAACCTATATCTATCATCCATATTGCACTTGTATCACCATCTCTTCGCCGAACTAGTGCACCTATACAATTTACCATTGTATTGGGTGTGTTGGGGACACAAGAGACTCTTTGTTATTTGGTTGCAGGATTGTTTGAGAGAGACCATCTTCATCCTACACCTCCCACGGATTGATAAACCTTAGGTCATCCACTTGAGGGAAATTTGCTACTGTCCTACAAACCTCTGCACTTGGAGGCCCAACAACGTCTACAAGGAGAAGGTTGCATAGTAGACATTAGTGTGACACTGCATTTAGTCACTTCGGAGAAATCCGCATGGAGAAATTCCATAGTGATGGATTTTGAAGTCATCTGATTATGAATCATCTGACAGTTGTAACTTTTGTCCCAATAGTGAAGTAAACTAAAATACCGTTCACAGGCCATCAAGAACGAGCAACAAAATAATTGGAAACATGCATAATGATGTGTTTAGTCCAATAAGTGTTGTTGCAAGTAGCGGATTTAACTATCTTCAAGGATGACACCATATAAGATATGGAATGGTATGCCAAAACCATATAAGATATGGAATGGTATGTCAAAACCACTAGATCTTTTCTTAACATTTGGTAATACAAGTCATAAGTAAAATGTTTACGAATTTATTTCCCAAGTCAGATAAGTGCTACTTTGTAGGTTATCCCAAATAGTTCAATATTCCTCTATCACTACGCTGAGGTAAAATGTTTTGCCACGGAGTGCGGTAAAATTTGATGATTTTTTCTACAATACAGTGAGTGGGAGGATAGTGTAACTCGAAGAGATTATAGATTCTTCTTTATCAGGTAAAAGAAATAAACACTGGAAATAGTTCTAATATTTCCTACCATGACTAATATGGAAGCTCTACATAAGATATAGAGACTTCGAACGAACTTGCAGTTGAACTATATATATAGGTTGGGCAAACTCGTGCAAACCTTCATGGTGTGCAGACGAGATATTGTTGAATAAACAATGAACCTACAATACACAAAGAAGCATTGATGGGCCTGACTCTGGAATTGGCTACATGCCAAAGTAATTCCAGATAGTATCCATATACATAATTCAAGTTTAGAACTTGATAAACCCTCCGGAAGACTTATAGTCTAATGTATAGTAATGGATCTATAAACTAACAAAGATAAAATTATTTAATGAAGCTTGACCTGTTGCAAATAGTTTATGACAAGATCAAGGAATTGACTATGACGAGATTGTCTCGTCATAACAATGCTTAAAGTCAGTTTGGGTTAAATTAGCAATTATTACATATTTTAATTATCAGATATAATAGTTGGATGTTAAAGGGATTTCCATGAGATGGAAATAGAACCAGGGTTGTATGTATCATATAGTGCAAAGGTAATTTTGTCAATCCATAGGATGCTAGTAACTGTGCAAACTTCAAGAGATCTTGTAATGGATTGAAGCAAGCATAGTGGAGTTGGAATCTTCATTCTGATGAAATAGTCAAATAATTTGATTTCATCAAGGAAAGCAAAGATGCTTGTATTTACAAGAAAGTAAGTGGGAGCATGATAATATTTCTAAGCACTATGTGTGCATGACACATTGTCGATTGGAAATTATATAAATTTCTTGACACGAATTAGGACCTTATTGAAACTAGATTTTTAGTAAAGTACTTAGGCAATATAGCCTTGGTATTAGGCATAATCTATGAATATAGTAGTGCCTGATAGCGCTGAGCCAAAAATGCATATTGACAAGATACTAAAATGGTTTAGTATGAAAATGTCAAGAAGTGTTTCTTGCCGACGTCACATGGGAGAGTTTTAAGCAAAATTTAGTATTTGAAATTCTGATAAGAAAAGTACATGATTGAGATTTGCTACTTGTGAGTTGCATTGGGATTTCCCTCGAAGAGGAAGGGTGAAGCAATATAGTAGCTGATAAGTATTTCCCTCATGAGAACCAAGGTTATCGAACCAATAGGAGAATCACACAAAGCCTAATGAACACTGAACAACACCTCCACACACACAAGAGCAAATACTTGCACCCAACACGACCAAGAGGGTTGTCAATCCCCTTGGACTTGTACTTGCAAGCATCAAATCTGGTAGTGGTAGATATATAAATTGCAAAACAAAATAAAAGTAAATAAATTGCAGCAAGGTATTTTTGGTGTTTGTAATAGGATAAACCCGGGGGCCATAGTTTTCACTAGATGCTTCTCTCTTGAAACATAACATAGAGTGGGTAAATAAATTACTGTTGGGCAATTGATAGAAAAACACATACTAATGATGGTATTCATGGAAATTATCATGTATATAGGCATTACGTCCGTAACAAGTAGACCGAAAAGATTCTGCATCTACTACTAGTACTCCACCAGTCGACCGCTATCCAGCATGCATCTATGGTATTAACTTCATAACAAACAGAGTAACGCTTTAAGCAAAATGGCATAATGTAGACAGAATAAACTCAAGCAATATGAATAAACCCCTTCATTTTACCCTTAATGGAGACAATACAAATACGTGCCTCGCTACCCCTACTGTCACTGGGTGAGGACACCGCAAGACTGACCCATCACAAAGCACCTCTCCCACTGAAGATAAATCAATCTAGGTGGCCAAACCAAACGGATAGATCGAAGAGAAATACAAAGTTATAACAATCATGCATAATAAAGTACATCAAAGACTCCATTGCTTTCAATGAATAATCTGATCATAAACCCACAATTCATCAGATCACAACAAACACACCGCAAAATAAAATTATATCGGATAGAACTCCATGAGGATCATGGAGAACATTATATTAAAGATCAAAGAGAGAGAAGAAGCCATCTAGCTACTAGCTATGGACCCGTAGGTCTGTGGTAAACTACTCACACATCATTAGAGGGCAGCAAGTTTGATGTGGAAGCTTTTCGTGATCCATTCCCCCTCCGGTAGAGTACCGGAAAAGGCCTCCAGATGGGATCGCAGAAGAACAAAAGTTTGTGGCGCAAGTGTTTCGGGTGGCTCTCTGTTGGCATGTATACATCACACAGACGGTCAACAAGAACACTCAGAATGCATCCCACAAACATAGTATTGGCTTCCTGGAGCTTTCTCTAATCTTCCTCAGAAATCTTGTATGTCGCACGTACACACATTGCCAGGCCCATTTATTTCTAACAGAAACAAAACATGATTTATGGTATTTATACCCTAGACACCAAGAATCAGTTCCCTAAAAATTCAGAAGCTTCCATGGTTCTCCCATACTTGATATAAACATGACCATAGTTGAGGAAAGTACTAAGTACCCAACCCACGTTTCCCTAGCCCATCAACTATCGATATAAAATCAATTGCACGGTCCAAGAGTGGTCTGATAGAAAGCAAGGGATCATCATTTTGATCCTTGGCGGTTCCCATTTCTTAACATGTAGGAATGGATTAACAAGCTGCTTGGCACGTCATGTTCGTGCTCGGTAGCACTCGGCCCGTTCATTTCCTTCAGCTTAACAAGTTTAAATACACTTACTTAGCTCTATTTGTTTGAAGCTCATTAAGCTCGTGGGTGCTCGTTAACATGCATTACCCCCTTTGCTTCATTGGTGAGGTGTTGTGGCCTACGGAACACGCGCACGGGTGTGATATCTACGAAGGCAGATGATGTGCACGTGAAGAGGTGCCCTAATTGTTGCCTCCTGTGGGCTGGGTTAGGTTAATTAAATTGAATTGATGAGTTGAGATGCCACAAAATGTTGTCACTTAAGAGCATCTTCAAGGCCGTCCCTCAAACCGCTCGCATTCGTCTGGACTGGTCCGGACGTGTTGTGTCATCCAATGCGGGCCTGTATCGGTCCGCCGAGCGGTTCAGACTACTTTTTTCCGGCAAACTGGAACCAACCGTGAGGGATTTTGCGGGAGTCCGGACAGCAGACACGTAGGACTCCGACACCCCCGGCCAACCCGAAAGGCTGGAAAAGCCCGTACTTTTGTAGATGCCCGCCCTGTTTCCGCAGCAAAATCCCCACTATTCTCTTCCATCCCACCGCTCTCCACTCAATTCCCGTCCTTTTCTCCCATTCTCTTCTTCCCTCCCACCGCCACCTGAAACCAGAGGATAGCTTGCCGGAGATGGATGACGTGGCGGAGGTGCTGGAGGATCCGAGCATCACGCTCGCCTGGAAGATCAACTCAGCAACACAGCAAAATCGTCGCATCAAAGCGAAAGCAGCAAAGGAGGAGACACTCAAGAAGCGGGCCGCCGGCGGAAGCCGTGCTGGTGGCGGACATGCCGGTGGGCGTGTTGGTCGCGAATGAGGTGGAAGTCATGGCAGTCGTGGTGCGCCGATGGTGTCGCCCACCGTACAAACGGCGCCATGGAAGATAGCAGCCGATGCGCAGGAGGCCAAGATGTTGACCTTGAATTTGGATGCTTTGGATGCCGACGCAAAAATAATCGTGCAAGTCGTATTCTACAAGATGTTGGAGCGGGAGAAAGATGACTTGGAGGCGGCTGACAAGGAGGAGATGGAGGCGACAGAGGAGGAGGATGCGAAGGCTGCCTACACGGCGGTGACGGCACCTTGAGTGTGGAAGCTCGAACCGCCGGTCTGGCAGGGCAGAAATCTAGTTTTCTGCATGGGCTGCCGGGCTAATATTCTTTTGTGATTGGGCATGTAGAAACTACAACATACTTGCCTCTTTTCGGGAGTGATCGGGCATGTGGTCCGGTGCTGTTGTGATCCAGTGCTCGTATGATGTGGAGCGCGTATGGGTCGGACTTTATTTGAATTTCAAATTGCCTTTTACTGACAAACAGATACAGGATAGCATTGGATGGCGCCTTGAAATCAGTGTCCGCGGACTGATCCCCAATCCGCGAACGGATTCGGAAGCAAATTTACGGATCGGCGTTGGAGATACCCTAAAATAACATAACTATTGTGATGTACTAACGAACTTAAACGAGATACCCCTTTGTAAACTAATATAAGACGTTTTGAACACTTTAACACAAGTGTCTAAACGTCTTATATTACTTTATAGAGGTAGTACTTGTGAAAATTGTTAGCTCTAAGTGTAACGAGCTAAAATCAGTGATTGTCTTTATTCATTTAGAAGCAAAGCTATCAAGTAAGTTCGTTAAACTCCAACTGAGAGGTTTTACTCCACCGCTAAGGTGCCGAATGTCGACAATGAGAGCGATGCTTCAGCAGAAGTCGTGACGCCATGTGCATGGTGAGGCGCTCGGAGGTAGCTACTGCTAGCAGCCATGTATAACAAACAACAGTTTCGTTTATTATATTGTAGCTTTCTGACAAATCAGCTGGTTCCCACTATGACGTTTTCTTCTCCTAAAGAAGAGTTTTGACACATGATGCCAAAATGGACCCTGGATACAATAACATACACAAGCAATCAGTGGTTTTCTTTCTGCGTCTCTGTGATATGATGATTGGTGTCCTTGTCGGGTGTTTGTTGAGCAGGCTTGGTCGTAATCACAGGAGTGTCTGCGCGGTAGACAGACCGCCAGCTGAGGTAAAATGTTTCAAGTAACCCTGAAACTTATCATTTGTTAGAATTAATGGGCTAGGCCCATAGCAATTTCTGAAATCTCAAAGCCCATGTGTAAAATGGCAAGTGGTGGTGCTAAGTTTAGTCCCACCTTGGAAGTTGAAGAAGAGTTGGACCTCTTTATATAGTGGGTTCTCTCCACCACTCTAAGTGGTGTGTGAGAAGAGAAAGGGAAAACCACACGCGCGCGCTCGCTCGCCTCGCCTGGCCGGGCCGGGGCGTGGGGCGAGGCGGCGCGTACATGCGACATGCGCGTGAATGGTCACAATACCGCCTCTGGTCCTAATATATATACAGCTACCGGCTGCGGCCAGAGACACACCGAAAAACACCTAGGGTTTTGCCTCATCTCACAACTTGCGCCGCCATCGTAGTCTACTCCATCCCAAACGCCGGCGTGCATCGGCGCGTGGGAGAGCAGGTCTCCGGAACCGTTCGTCTTTGCGATCCTGCACCGGGAGAGGACGAATTAGGTTTTTGGGAAGCGCTGTGCGCGACTGCTCAAATTCGTCATCACGGGTCGTCTTCCGTCCAAGTCGGGCGGTGCTACTCATCGTCGTATTCATCGCCGTCAGCAGCAGATCGTCGCCAACATCGTCATCAACACTGTCGCACCCATAATAGCTAACGATCAGTACGTCCAACATCCTCTGTTCATGTCTGTTTCTACAGCTATTGTTACGTGTTTGCTGCTGTTATGCATGTCTTGCTGTTCTTCTAGTTTGCTAGATTATTGCATGCTAGTATCTCTTCTAGTCATGAATTATTTACTGGAATTAATCATGAACTTGCCTAATATTCCAACAATCCAAAAACCTAATTGTAGGCAATTTCCTGAGTTAACTATGGCTGGATTTGCTGATGCACTGAGGCCGGATAAGTTTACCGGTGTGCACTTTAAGAGGTGGCAGGTGAAGACCACGCTCTGGCTTACTGCTCTGAAAGTTTTCCACGCTAGTGTTGGTGCTCCAGAGGGAATAACCGACGAAGATCGGAGAAAATTCCAGGAAGCCAATACTATGTTTGTGGGATGCATTCTGAGTGTTCTTGCTGACCGTCTGTGTGATGTGTACATGCACATAAACGACGGAAAAATTCTGTGGGATGCACTGAATGCAAAATTCGGTGCAACAGATGCAGGCAGTGAACTGTACATCATGGAGAGTTTTCATGACTACAAGATGGTGAATAACCGTTCTGTGGTTGAACAAGCTCATGAGATACAGTGCATTGTGAAGGAACTTGAACTCCTTAAATGTGTTCTATCCGACAAATTCGTGGCTGGGTGCATGATTGCAAAGTTGCCTCCTTCATGGAGGAATTTCGCCACAACTCTGAAGCATAAGAGACAGGAGATATCAGTTGAAAATCTGATTGCATCTCTTGATGTTGAAGAAAAAGCTCGGGCTAAAGATACCACTGAAAAAGGAGGTGAGGTTCAGCCTACTGCTAACATGGTGCAGAGGTACCCACAGAACAGGAACAAAGGGAAGAACAAACCTGTTTTCAACAAGCCTACCAAGACTACTACTTTCAAGAAGAAGAAGTTCAACAAGGCTGAGCTAGAGTGCTACGCCTGTGGGAAGCCTGGACACTTTTCCAAGGAATGCCCTGAACGTGCAGACCGCAGAGGGAAAACAAGCTCCAAGACTGTCAACATGGTGACCGCTAGCAATACTGATGGGTATGGTAATTTACCTATTGTGCTTTCAGTATTTCAATCATCTTCGTGGTGGATTGATTCGGGTGCTAACGTTCATGTGTGTGCTGACATCTCCCTGTTTACTTCTTATCAGGTCGCAAGGGATTCTTCCGTCCTAATGGGGAATGGGTCACATGCTTCTGTTCGTGGCATTGGCACGGTGGATCTGAAGTTTACTTCGGGAAAGATCGTGCAACTAAGGAACGTGCAGCATGTCCCTACTATGAACAAGAATCTAGTTAGCGGCTCCCTTCTATGTCGAGATGGATTTAAGGTAGTTTTAGAGTCCAATAAAGTAATCGTGTCAAGATTTGGACAATTTATAGGAAAAGGCTATGAGTGCGGAGGCTTGTTCCGCTTTTCTCTTTCAGATTTTTGCAATAAGTCAATAAACCAAATTTGTGCTAGTGTTAATGATGATGCAAGTATTTGGCACTCTCGTTTATGTCATATTAATTTTGGTTTAATGTCTCGGCTATCCAGCATGAGTTTAATTCCGAACTTCACAGTTGCCAAAGGTTCTAAGTGCCATAGTTGTGTGCAATCTAAGCAACCTCGAAAGCCTCATAAGGCTGCCGAGGAGAGAAACTTGGCACCTCTAGAACTCATACATTCTGATCTTTGTGAGATGAATGGTGTGTTGACAAAAGGTGGAAAGAGATATTTCATGACTTTGATTGATGATGCGACTAGATTTTGCTATGTTTATTTGTTGCAAACTAAAGATGAAGCATTAGACTACTTTAAAATCTATAAAGCTGAAGTTGAAAATCAACTAGAGAGAAAGATCAAGCGTCTTAGGTCCGATCGTGGTGGAGAGTATTTTCCAAAAGTTTTTGATGAATTTTGTGAGGAACATGGTATTATTCATGAGAGGACGCCTCCCTATTCACCTCAATCAAATGGAGTGGCCGAGAGGAAAAACCGCACATTGACTGACTTGGTGAATGCCATGTTAGACACTGCTGGTTTATCTAAGGCATGGTGGGGGGAGGCTCTATTGACTTCATGTCATGTCCTGAATAGAGTTCCCAACAATAATAAAGAGAAAACCCCTTATGAGGAGTGGGTTGGGAGAAAACCATCACTTTCTTATTTGCGTACTTGGGGATGTTTGGCAAAGGTCAATATTCCTATTCCTAAGAAACGCAAACTTGGACCAAAGACAGTGGATTGTGTCTTTCTAGGGTATGCTCAACGGAGCATTGCTTATAGGTTTTTAGTGGTAAAATCTGAAGTACCTGATATGCATGTTGATACTATAATGGAATCTCGTGATGCAACATTTTTTGAGAACATATTTCCTATGAAAGATATGCATAGCATTGCTAGATTTTCTTCTGAGATAATTCCTGAATCTAGTACAACTGATGAATATTTCGAACAATCACATGAGGAAGTCCTTGAGAAGGATAACAATGAAGTTCCTAGAAGGAACAAGAGACAAAGGATTGCAAAATCCTTTGGTGATGATTTCATTGTATACCTTGTGGACGACACACCCAAGACGATTGCAGAAGCATATGCATCTCCGGATGTAGATGATTGGAAAGAAGCTGTTCATAATGAGATGGACTCAATTCTTTCTAATGGAACTTGGGAACTAACTGATAGACCATATGGTTGTAAACCTGTGGGCTGTAAGTGGGTGTTCAAAAAGAAGCTGAAGCCTGATGGTACTATTGATAAGTACAAGGCGCGGCTAGTGGCCAAGGGCTACACTCAGAAAGAAGGCGAAGATTATTTTGACACCTATTCACCCGTTGCTAGAATGACCACCATTCGAGTGTTACTTTCCTTGGCTGCCTCTTATGGTCTTATCATTCATCAAATGGATGTAAAGACAGCTTTTCTCAATGGAGAGTTGGAAGAGGAGATCTATATGGATCAGCCTGACGGGTTTGTGGTAAAGGGTGAAGAGAGAAAGGTGTGCAAGTTGTTAAAATCTTTGTATGGTCTGAAACAGGCACCTAAGCAATGGCATGAGAAGTTTGAAAGAACTCTGACTTCTGCAGGATTTGTCATTAACGAGGCTGATAGGTGTGTTTACTATCCCATGGTGGGGGCAATAGTGTCATATTATGTTTGTATGTGGACGACATACTGATCTTTGGTACAAACATTAATGCAATTAATGAGGTCAAGTCTTTTCTATCGAAAAGTTTTGACATGAAAGATCTGGGAGAAGCCGATGTAATTCTAAACATCAAACTTATTAAGGATGAGAGTGGGATTACATTAACGCAATCTCACTATGTTGAGAAGGTCTTGAACCGATTCGGTTTTATGGATAGCAAGCCTTCTCCAACACCTTATGATCCCAGCGTGACACTCAGAAAGAACAAGAAAGAAACGAGAGATCAATTAAGATACTCTCAAATTGTCGGTTCACTCATGTACTTAGCTAGCGCTACAAGACCAGATATCTCTTTTGCTGTGAGCAAACTGAGTAGGTTCATGTCCAACCCGGGTGATGATCATTGGCATGCACTAGAAAGGGTCTTGTGCTATCTGAGAGGTACTATGAGTTACGGAATTACTTATTCAGGGCATCCTGCTGTGCTAGAAGGATATAGTGATTCAAATTGGATCTCCGATGTTGATGTACTTTACGCAACAAGTGGGTATGTATTTACTCATGGTGGTGGCGCAGTGTCATGGAGGTCTTGCAAGCAAACCATATTGACGAGGTCAACTATGGAAGCAGAATTAACTGCTTTGGACACAGCTACTGTTGAGGCAGAATGGCTGCGTGAGCTCTTGATGGACTTGCCGGTTGTTGAAAAACCTGTACCGGCTATTCTTATGAATTGTGATAACCAAACGGTTATCGCTAAAGTGAACAATTCTAAAGATAATGCAAAGTCATCAAGACACGTGAAAAGACGTTTGAAGTCTGTCAGGAAGTTGAGAAACTCCGGAGTAATAACTGTTACGTATATACAAACAGACAAAAACCTGGCAGATCCCTTTACAAAGGGACTATCACGAAATGTGATAGATATTGCATCGAGGGAGATGGGTATGAGACCCATAGATGTTACACCATAGTAGTAACCCAACCTTTGTGATCGGAGATCCCGTGAATTAGGATCTGGGAAGAACAAGCTATTGGTTAACTGAGGAGAGTAATAACTTATGATCGTCTCCAAGTGAAGATGCAAAACTCTCAGAGCTGTAAGGCTCAGATCTGTAAGGCAGGTTGGCAACATGCCTTAATGTGGTTCTATTGGCTATAATTAGCAAAGATGCTGTCCTACAGAGCAGTCTTGAAAGAACACACCTATATGAGTTCTGACTGTAAACGTCGCAGTCTATGAGATTTGGGTGATCTCTAGTAAGCTCACGAAGAGACCAGGGAGTATGACGTATAAGCTCCAAACCGCGGGGTAGCCTACTGGCGGTCAGGTACTGGTTAAGACTTTTAGTGAAACCTGTTCACACAAAACTAGCAATTCAAGGCATAGTCCATTGTCAAGTTGTGAATGGATGTAGCTTAAAGTTCTAGGCAGAAGTTCAACTTAACAGTCTCTGCTGAAACACTGGTATATTAAACAAGTGATGAGAGAAGGCAAATCTCTAAATGGGTATTTGAGATCTGGTGGGGGATTGTTAGAATTAATGGGCTAGGCCCATAGCAATTTCTGAAATCTCAAAGCCCATGTGTAAAATGGCAAGTGGTGGTGCTAAGTTTAGTCCCACCTTGGAAGTTGAAGAAGAGTTGGACCTCTTTATATAGTGGGTTCTCTCCACCACTCTAAGTGGTGTGTGAGAAGAGAAAGGGAAAACCACACGCGCGCGCTCGCTCGCCTCGCCTCGCCTGGCCGGGCCGGGCCGTGGCGTGGCGTGGCGAGGCGAGGCGGCGCGTACATGCGACATGCGCGTGAATGGTCCGCCGAAATCCGGTCCGTCTCCTTGCAGGAGCGCAGCTTCCTTTTGCCGTTTTATTTTTATGTCTTGGCAGACAAGTTTTTGATTTCTTGTCCGGTAAGTATACGAATTAGAAAACGAGTCGGTTTGGGATTGTGGTCGCGACACAATACCGCCTCTGGTCCTAATATATATACAGCTACCGGCTGCGGCCAGAGACACACCGAAAAACACCTAGGGTTTTGCCTCATCTCACAACTTGCGCCGCCATCGTAGTCTACTCCATCCCAAACGCCGGCGTGCATCGGCGCGTGGGAGAGCAGGTCTCCGGAACCGTTCGTCTTTGCGATCCTGCACCGGGAGAGGACGAATTAGGTTTTTGGGAAGCGCTGTGCGCGACTGCTCAAATTCGTCATCACGGGTCGTCTTCCGTCCAAGTCGGGCGGTGCTACTCATCGTCGTATTCATCGCCGTCAGCAGCAGATCGTCGCCAACATCGTCATCAACACTGTCGCACCCATAATAGCTAACGATCAGTACGTCCAACATCCTCTGTTCATGTCTGTTTCTACAGCTATTGTTACGTGTTTGCTGCTGTTATGCATGTCTTGCTGTTCTTCTAGTTTGCTAGATTATTGCATGCTAGTATCTCTTCTAGTCATGAATTATTTACTGGAATTAATCATGAACTTGCCTAATATTCCAACAATCCAAAAACCTAATTGTAGGCAATTTCCTGAGTTAACTATGGCTGGATTTGCTGATGCACTGAGGCCGGATAAGTTTACCGGTGTGCACTTTAAGAGGTGGCAGGTGAAGACCACGCTCTGGCTTACTGCTCTGAAAGTTTTCCACGCTAGTGTTGGTGCTCCAGAGGGAATAACCGACGAAGATCGGAGAAAATTCCAGGAAGCCAATACTATGTTTGTGGGATGCATTCTGAGTGTTCTTGCTGACCGTCTGTGTGATGTGTACATGCACATAAACGACGGAAAAATTCTGTGGGATGCACTGAATGCAAAATTCGGTGCAACAGATGCAGGCAGTGAACTGTACATCATGGAGAGTTTTCATGACTACAAGATGGTGAATAACCGTTCTGTGGTTGAACAAGCTCATGAGATACAGTGCATTGTGAAGGAACTTGAACTCCTTAAATGTGTTCTATCCGACAAATTCGTGGCTGGGTGCATGATTGCAAAGTTGCCTCCTTCATGGAGGAATTTCGCCACAACTCTGAAGCATAAGAGACAGGAGATATCAGTTGAAAATCTGATTGCATCTCTTGATGTTGAAGAAAAAGCTCGGGCTAAAGATACCACTGAAAAAGGAGGTGAGGTTCAGCCTACTGCTAACATGGTGCAGAGGTACCCACAGAACAGGAACAAAGGGAAGAACAAACCTGTTTTCAACAAGCCTACCAAGACTACTACTTTCAAGAAGAAGAAGTTCAACAAGGCTGAGCTAGAGTGCTACGCCTGTGGGAAGCCTGGACACTTTTCCAAGGAATGCCCTGAACGTGCAGACCGCAGAGGGAAAACAAGCTCCAAGACTGTCAACATGGTGACCGCTAGCAATACTGATGGGTATGGTAATTTACCTATTGTGCTTTCAGTATTTCAATCATCTTCGTGGTGGATTGATTCGGGTGCTAACGTTCATGTGTGTGCTGACATCTCCCTGTTTACTTCTTATCAGGTCGCAAGGGATTCTTCCGTCCTAATGGGGAATGGGTCACATGCTTCTGTTCGTGGCATTGGCACGGTGGATCTGAAGTTTACTTCGGGAAAGATCGTGCAACTAAGGAACGTGCAGCATGTCCCTACTATGAACAAGAATCTAGTTAGCGGCTCCCTTCTATGTCGAGATGGATTTAAGGTAGTTTTAGAGTCCAATAAAGTAATCGTGTCAAGATTTGGACAATTTATAGGAAAAGGCTATGAGTGCGGAGGCTTGTTCCGCTTTTCTCTTTCAGATTTTTGCAATAAGTCAATAAACCAAATTTGTGCTAGTGTTAATGATGATGCAAGTATTTGGCACTCTCGTTTATGTCATATTAATTTTGGTTTAATGTCTCGGCTATCCAGCATGAGTTTAATTCCGAACTTCACAGTTGCCAAAGGTTCTAAGTGCCATAGTTGTGTGCAATCTAAGCAACCTCGAAAGCCTCATAAGGCTGCCGAGGAGAGAAACTTGGCACCTCTAGAACTCATACATTCTGATCTTTGTGAGATGAATGGTGTGTTGACAAAAGGTGGAAAGAGATATTTCATGACTTTGATTGATGATGCGACTAGATTTTGCTATGTTTATTTGTTGCAAACTAAAGATGAAGCATTAGACTACTTTAAAATCTATAAAGCTGAAGTTGAAAATCAACTAGAGAGAAAGATCAAGCGTCTTAGGTCCGATCGTGGTGGAGAGTATTTTCCAAAAGTTTTTGATGAATTTTGTGAGGAACATGGTATTATTCATGAGAGGACGCCTCCCTATTCACCTCAATCAAATGGAGTGGCCGAGAGGAAAAACCGCACATTGACTGACTTGGTGAATGCCATGTTAGACACTGCTGGTTTATCTAAGGCATGGTGGGGGGAGGCTCTATTGACTTCATGTCATGTCCTGAATAGAGTTCCCAACAATAATAAAGAGAAAACCCCTTATGAGGAGTGGGTTGGGAGAAAACCATCACTTTCTTATTTGCGTACTTGGGGATGTTTGGCAAAGGTCAATATTCCTATTCCTAAGAAACGCAAACTTGGACCAAAGACAGTGGATTGTGTCTTTCTAGGGTATGCTCAACGGAGCATTGCTTATAGGTTTTTAGTGGTAAAATCTGAAGTACCTGATATGCATGTTGATACTATAATGGAATCTCGTGATGCAACATTTTTTGAGAACATATTTCCTATGAAAGATATGCATAGCATTGCTAGATTTTCTTCTGAGATAATTCCTGAATCTAGTACAACTGATGAATATTTCAAACAATCACATGAGGAAGTCCTTGAGAAGGATAACAATGAAGTTCCTAGAAGGAACAAGAGACAAAGGATTGCAAAATCCTTTGGTGATGATTTCATTGTATACCTTGTGGACGACACACCCAAGACGATTGCAGAAGCATATGCATCTCCGGATGTAGATGATTGGAAAGAAGCTGTTCATAATGAGATGGACTCAATTCTTTCTAATGGAACTTGGGAACTAACTGATAGACCATATGGTTGTAAACCTGTGGGCTGTAAGTGGGTGTTCAAAAAGAAGCTGAAGCCTGATGGTACTATTGATAAGTACAAGGCGCGGCTAGTGGCCAAGGGCTACACTCAGAAAGAAGGCGAAGATTATTTTGACACCTATTCACCCGTTGCTAGAATGACCACCATTCGAGTGTTACTTTCCTTGGCTGCCTCTTATGGTCTTATCATTCATCAAATGGATGTAAAGACAGCTTTTCTCAATGGAGAGTTGGAAGAGGAGATCTATATGGATCAGCCTGACGGGTTTGTGGTAAAGGGTGAAGAGAGAAAGGTGTGCAAGTTGTTAAAATCTTTGTATGGTCTGAAACAGGCACCTAAGCAATGGCATGAGAAGTTTGAAAGAACTCTGACTTCTGCAGGATTTGTCATTAACGAGGCTGATAGGTGTGTTTACTATCGCCATGGTGGGGGCAATAGTGTCATATTATGTTTGTATGTGGACGACATACTGATCTTTGGTACAAACATTAATGCAATTAATGAGGTCAAGTCTTTTCTATCGAAAAGTTTTGACATGAAAGATCTGGGAGAAGCCGATGTAATTCTAAACATCAAACTTATTAAGGATGAGAGTGGGATTACATTAACGCAATCTCACTATGTTGAGAAGGTCTTGAACCGATTCGGTTTTATGGATAGCAAGCCTTCTCCAACACCTTATGATCCCAGCGTGACACTCAGAAAGAACAAGAAAGAAACGAGAGATCAATTAAGATACTCTCAAATTGTCGGTTCACTCATGTACTTAGCTAGCGCTACAAGACCAGATATCTCTTTTGCTGTGAGCAAACTGAGTAGGTTCATGTCCAACCCGGGTGATGATCATTGGCATGCACTAGAAAGGGTCTTGTGCTATCTGAGAGGTACTATGAGTTACGGAATTACTTATTCAGGGCATCCTGCTGTGCTAGAAGGATATAGTGATTCAAATTGGATCTCCGATGTTGATGTACTTTACGCAACAAGTGGGTATGTATTTACTCATGGTGGTGGCGCAGTGTCATGGAGGTCTTGCAAGCAAACCATATTGACGAGGTCAACTATGGAAGCAGAATTAACTGCTTTGGACACAGCTACTGTTGAGGCAGAATGGCTGCGTGAGCTCTTGATGGACTTGCCGGTTGTTGAAAAACCTGTACCGGCTATTCTTATGAATTGTGATAACCAAACGGTTATCGCTAAAGTGAACAATTCTAAAGATAATGCAAAGTCATCAAGACACGTGAAAAGACGTTTGAAGTCTGTCAGGAAGTTGAGAAACTCCGGAGTAATAACTGTTACGTATATACAAACAGACAAAAACCTGGCAGATCCCTTTACAAAGGGACTATCACGAAATGTGATAGATATTGCATCGAGGGAGATGGGTATGAGACCCATAGATGTTACACCATAGTAGTAACCCAACCTTTGTGATCGGAGATCCCGTGAATTAGGATCTGGGAAGAACAAGCTATTGGTTAACTGAGGAGAGTAATAACTTATGATCGTCTCCAAGTGAAGATGCAAAACTCTCAGAGCTGTAAGGCTCAGATCTGTAAGGCAGGTTGGCAACATGCCTTAATGTGGTTCTATTGGCTATAATTAGCAAAGATGCTGTCCTACAGAGCAGTCTTGAAAGAACACACCTATATGAGTTCTGACTGTAAACGTCGCAGTCTATGAGATTTGGGTGATCTCTAGTAAGCTCACGAAGAGACCAGGGAGTATGACGTATAAGCTCCAAACCGCGGGGTAGCCTACTGGCGGTCAGGTACTGGTTAAGACTTTTAGTGAAACCTGTTCACACAAAACTAGCAATTCAAGGCATAGCCCATTGTCAAGTTGTGAATGGATGTAGCTTAAAGTTCTAGGCAGAAGTTCAACTTAACAGTCTCTGCTGAAACACTGGTATATTAAACAAGTGATGAGAGAAGGCAAATCTCTAAATGGGTATTTGAGATCTGGTGGGGGATTGTTAGAATTAATGGGCTAGGCCCATAGCAATTTCTGAAATCTCAAAGCCCATGTGTAAAATGGCAAGTGGTGGTGCTAAGTTTAGTCCCACCTTGGAAGTTGAAGAAGAGTTGGACCTCTTTATATAGTGGGTTCTCTCCACCACTCTAAGTGGTGTGTGAGAAGAGAAAGGGAAAACCACACGCGCGCGCTCGCTCGCCTCGCCTCGCCTGGCCGGGCCGGGCCGTGGCGTGGCGTGGCGAGGCGAGGCGAGGCGGCGCGTACATGCGACATGCGCGTGAATGGTCCGCCGAAATCCGGTCCGTCTCCTTGCAGGAGCGCAGCTTCCTTTTGCCGTTTTATTTTTATGTCTTGGCAGACAAGTTTTTGATTTCTTGTCCGGTAAGTATACGAATTAGAAAACGAGTCGGTTTGGGATTGTGGTCGCGACACAATACCGCCTCTGGTCCTAATATATATACAGCTACCGGCTGCGGCCAGAGACACACCGAAAAACACCTAGGGTTTTGCCTCATCTCACAACTTGCGCCGCCATCGTAGTCTACTCCATCCCAAACGCCGACGTGCATCGGCGCGTGGGAGAGCAGGTCTCCGGAACCGTTCGTCTTTGCGATCCTGCACCGGGAGAGGACGAATTAGGTTTTTGGGAAGCGCTGTGCGCGACTGCTCAAATTCGTCATCACGGGTCGTCTTCCGTCCAAGTCGGGCGGTGCTACTCAACGTCGTATTCATCGCCGTCAGCAGCAGATCGTCGCCAACATCGTCATCAACACTGTCGCACCCATAATAGCTAACGATCAGAACGTCCAACATCCTCTGTTCATGTCTGTTTCTACAGCTATTGTTACGTGTTTGCTGCTGTTATGCATGTCTTGCTGTTCTTCTAGTTTGCTAGATTATTGCATGCTAGTATCTCTTCTAGTCATGAATTATTTACTGGAATTAATCATGAACTTGCCTAATATTCCAACAATCCAAAAACCTAATTGTAGGCAATTTCCTGAGTTAACTATGGCTGGATTTGCTGATGCACTGAGGCCGGATAAGTTTACCGGTGTGCACTTTAAGAGGTGGCAGGTGAAGACCACGCTCTGGCTTACTGCTCTGAAAGTTTTCCACGCTAGTGTTGGTGCTCCAGAGGGAATAACCGACGAAGATCGGAGAAAATTCCAGGAAGCCAATACTATGTTTGTGGGATGCATTCTGAGTGTTCTTGCTGACCGTCTGTGTGATGTGTACATGCACATAAACGACGGAAAAATTCTGTGGGATGCACTGAATGCAAAATTCGGTGCAACAGATGCAGGCAGTGAACTGTACATCATGGAGAGTTTTCATGACTACAAGATGGTGAATAACCGTTCTGTGGTTGAACAAGCTCATGAGATACAGTGCATTGTGAAGGAACTTGAACTCCTTAAATGTGTTCTATCCGACAAATTCGTGGCTGGGTGCATGATTGCAAAGTTGCCTCCTTCATGGAGGAATTTCGCCACAACTCTGAAGCATAAGAGACAGGAGATATCAGTTGAAAATCTGATTGCATCTCTTGATGTTGAAGAAAAAGCTCGGGCTAAAGATACCACTGAAAAAGGAGGTGAGGTTCAGCCTACTGCTAACATGGTGCAGAGGTACCCACAGAACAGGAACAAAGGGAAGAACAAACCTGTTTTCAACAAGCCTACCAAGACTACTACTTTCAAGAAGAAGAAGTTCAACAAGGCTGAGCTAGAGTGCTACGCCTGTGGGAAGCCTGGACACTTTTCCAAGGAATGCCCTGAACGTGCAGACCGCAGAGGGAAAACAAGCTCCAAGACTGTCAACATGGTGACCGCTAGCAATACTGATGGGTATGGTAATTTACCTATTGTGCTTTCAGTATTTCAATCATCTTCGTGGTGGATTGATTCGGGTGCTAACGTTCATGTGTGTGCTGACATCTCCCTGTTTACTTCTTATCAGGTCGCAAGGGATTCTTCCGTCCTAATGGGGAATGGGTCACATGCTTCTGTTCGTGGCATTGGCACGGTGGATCTGAAGTTTACTTCGGGAAAGATCGTGCAACTAAGGAACGTGCAGCATGTCCCTACTATGAACAAGAATCTAGTTAGCGGCTCCCTTCTATGTCGAGATGGATTTAAGGTAGTTTTAGAGTCCAATAAAGTAATCGTGTCAAGATTTGGACAATTTATAGGAAAAGGCTATGAGTGCGGAGGCTTGTTCCGCTTTTCTCTTTCAGATTTTTGCAATAAGTCAATAAACCAAATTTGTGCTAGTGTTAATGATGATGCAAGTATTTGGCACTCTCGTTTATGTCATATTAATTTTGGTTTAATGTCTCGGCTATCCAGCATGAGTTTAATTCCGAACTTCACAGTTGCCAAAGGTTCTAAGTGCCATAGTTGTGTGCAATCTAAGCAACCTCGAAAGCCTCATAAGGCTGCCGAGGAGAGAAACTTGGCACCTCTAGAACTCATACATTCTGATCTTTGTGAGATGAATGGTGTGTTGACAAAAGGTGGAAAGAGATATTTCATGACTTTGATTGATGATGCGACTAGATTTTGCTATGTTTATTTGTTGCAAACTAAAGATGAAGCATTAGACTACTTTAAAATCTATAAAGCTGAAGTTGAAAATCAACTAGAGAGAAAGATCAAGCGTCTTAGGTCCGATCGTGGTGGAGAGTATTTTCCAAAAGTTTTTGATGAATTTTGTGAGGAACATGGTATTATTCATGAGAGGACGCCTCCCTATTCACCTCAATCAAATGGAGTGGCCGAGAGGAAAAACCGCACATTGACTGACTTGGTGAATGCCATGTTAGACACTGCTGGTTTATCTAAGGCATGGTGGGGGGAGGCTCTATTGACTTCATGTCATGTCCTGAATAGAGTTCCCAACAATAATAAAGAGAAAACCCCTTATGAGGAGTGGGTTGGGAGAAAACCATCACTTTCTTATTTGCGTACTTGGGGATGTTTGGCAAAGGTCAATATTCCTATTCCTAAGAAACGCAAACTTGGACCAAAGACAGTGGATTGTGTCTTTCTAGGGTATGCTCAACGGAGCATTGCTTATAGGTTTTTAGTGGTAAAATCTGAAGTACCTGATATGCATGTTGATACTATAATGGAATCTCGTGATGCAACATTTTTTGAGAACATATTTCCTATGAAAGATATGCATAGCATTGCTAGATTTTCTTCTGAGATAATTCCTGAATCTAGTACAACTGATGAATATTTCGAACAATCACATGAGGAAGTCCTTGAGAAGGATAACAATGAAGTTCCTAGAAGGAACAAGAGACAAAGGATTGCAAAATCCTTTGGTGATGATTTCATTGTATACCTTGTGGACGACACACCCAAGACGATTGCAGAAGCATATGCATCTCCGGATGTAGATGATTGGAAAGAAGCTGTTCATAATGAGATGGACTCAATTCTTTCTAATGGAACTTGGGAACTAACTGATAGACCATATGGTTGTAAACCTGTGGGCTGTAAGTGGGTGTTCAAAAAGAAGCTGAAGCCTGATGGTACTATTGATAAGTACAAGGCGCGGCTAGTGGCCAAGGGCTACACTCAGAAAGAAGGCGAAGATTATTTTGACACCTATTCACCCGTTGCTAGAATGACCACCATTCGAGTGTTACTTTCCTTGGCTGCCTCTTATGGTCTTATCATTCATCAAATGGATGTAAAGACAGCTTTTCTCAATGGAGAGTTGGAAGAGGAGATCTATATGGATCAGCCTGACGGGTTTGTGGTAAAGGGTGAAGAGAGAAAGGTGTGCAAGTTGTTAAAATCTTTGTATGGTCTGAAACAGGCACCTAAGCAATGGCATGAGAAGTTTGAAAGAACTCTGACTTCTGCAGGATTTGTCATTAACGAGGCTGATAGGTGTGTTTACTATCGCCATGGTGGGGGCAATAGTGTCATATTATGTTTGTATGTGGACGACATACTGATCTTTGGTACAAACATTAATGCAATTAATGAGGTCAAGTCTTTTCTATCGAAAAGTTTTGACATGAAAGATCTGGGAGAAGCCGATGTAATTCTAAACATCAAACTTATTAAGGATGAGAGTGGGATTACATTAACGCAATCTCACTATGTTGAGAAGGTCTTGAACCGATTCGGTTTTATGGATAGCAAGCCTTCTCCAACACCTTATGATCCCAGCGTGACACTCAGAAAGAACAAGAAAGAAACGAGAGATCAATTAAGATACTCTCAAATTGTCGGTTCACTCATGTACTTAGCTAGCGCTACAAGACCAGATATCTCTTTTGCTGTGAGCAAACTGAGTAGGTTCATGTCCAACCCGGGTGATGATCATTGGCATGCACTAGAAAGGGTCTTGTGCTATCTGAGAGGTACTATGAGTTACGGAATTACTTATTCAGGGCATCCTGCTGTGCTAGAAGGATATAGTGATTCAAATTGGATCTCCGATGTTGATGTACTTTACGCAACAAGTGGGTATGTATTTACTCATGGTGGTGGCGCAGTGTCATGGAGGTCTTGCAAGCAAACCATATTGACGAGGTCAACTATGGAAGCAGAATTAACTGCTTTGGACACAGCTACTGTTGAGGCAGAATGGCTGCGTGAGCTCTTGATGGACTTGCCGGTTGTTGAAAAACCTGTACCGGCTATTCTTATGAATTGTGATAACCAAACGGTTATCGCTAAAGTGAACAATTCTAAAGATAATGCAAAGTCATCAAGACACGTGAAAAGACGTTTGAAGTCTGTCAGGAAGTTGAGAAACTCCGGAGTAATAACTGTTACGTATATACAAACAGACAAAAACCTGGCAGATCCCTTTACAAAGGGACTATCACGAAATGTGATAGATATTGCATCGAGGGAGATGGGTATGAGACCCATAGATGTTACACCATAGTAGTAACCCAACCTTTGTGATCGGAGATCCCGTGAATTAGGATCTGGGAAGAACAAGCTATTGGTTAACTGAGGAGAGTAATAACTTATGATCGTCTCCAAGTGAAGATGCAAAACTCTCAGAGCTGTAAGGCTCAGATCTGTAAGGCAGGTTGGCAACATGCCTTAATGTGGTTCTATTGGCTATAATTAGCAAAGATGCTGTCCTACAGAGCAGTCTTGAAAGAACACACCTATATGAGTTCTGACTGTAAACGTCGCAGTCTATGAGATTTGGGTGATCTCTAGTAAGCTCACGAAGAGACCAGGGAGTATGACGTATAAGCTCCAAACCGCGGGGTAGCCTACTGGCGGTCAGGTACTGGTTAAGACTTTTAGTGAAACCTGTTCACACAAAACTAGCAATTCAAGGCATAGTCCATTGTCAAGTTGTGAATGGATGTAGCTTAAAGTTCTAGGCAGAAGTTCAACTTAACAGTCTCTGCTGAAACACTGGTATATTAAACAAGTGATGAGAGAAGGCAAATCTCTAAATGGGTATTTGAGATCTGGTGGGGGATTGTTAGAATTAATGGGCTAGGCCCATAGCAATTTCTGAAATCTCAAAGCCCATGTGTAAAATGGCAAGTGGTGGTGCTAAGTTTAGTCCCACCTTGGAAGTTGAAGAAGAGTTGGACCTCTTTATATAGTGGGTTCTCTCCACCACTCTAAGTGGTGTGTGAGAAGAGAAAGGGAAAACCACACGCGCGCGCTCGCTCGCCTCGCCTCGCCTGGCCGGGCCGGGCCGTGGCGTGGCGTGGCGAGGCGAGGCGGCGCGTACATGCGACATGCGCGTGAATGGTCCGCCGAAATCCGGTCCGTCTCCTTGCAGGAGCGCAGCTTCCTTTTGCCGTTTTATTTTTATGTCTTGGCAGACAAGTTTTTGATTTCTTGTCCGGTAAGTATACGAATTAGAAAACGAGTCGGTTTGGGATTGTGGTCGCGACACAATACCGCCTCTGGTCCTAATATATATACAGCTACCGGCTGCGGCCAGAGACACACCGAAAAACACCTAGGGTTTTGCCTCATCTCACAACTTGCGCCGCCATCGTAGTCTACTCCATCCCAAACGCCGGCGTGCATCGGCGCGTGGGAGAGCAGGTCTCCGGAACCGTTCGTCTTTGCGATCCTGCACCGGGAGAGGACGAATTAGGTTTTTGGGAAGCGCTGTGCGCGACTGCTCAAATTCGTCATCACGGGTCGTCTTCCGTCCAAGTCGGGCGGTGCTACTCATCGTCGTATTCATCGCCGTCAGCAGCAGATCGTCGCCAACATCGTCATCAACACTGTCGCACCCATAATAGCTAACGATCAGTACGTCCAACATCCTCTGTTCATGTCTGTTTCTACAGCTATTGTTACGTGTTTGCTGCTGTTATGCATGTCTTGCTGTTCTTCTAGTTTGCTAGATTATTGCATGCTAGTATCTCTTCTAGTCATGAATTATTTACTGGAATTAATCATGAACTTGCCTAATATTCCAACAATCCAAAAACCTAATTGTAGGCAATTTCCTGAGTTAACTATGGCTGGATTTGCTGATGCACTGAGGCCGGATAAGTTTACCGGTGTGCACTTTAAGAGGTGGCAGGTGAAGACCACGCTCTGGCTTACTGCTCTGAAAGTTTTCCACGCTAGTGTTGGTGCTCCAGAGGGAATAACCGACGAAGATCGGAGAAAATTCCAGGAAGCCAATACTATGTTTGTGGGATGCATTCTGAGTGTTCTTGCTGACCGTCTGTGTGATGTGTACATGCACATAAACGACGGAAAAATTCTGTGGGATGCACTGAATGCAAAATTCGGTGCAACAGATGCAGGCAGTGAACTGTACATCATGGAGAGTTTTCATGACTACAAGATGGTGAATAACCGTTCTGTGGTTGAACAAGCTCATGAGATACAGTGCATTGTGAAGGAACTTGAACTCCTTAAATGTGTTCTATCCGACAAATTCGTGGCTGGGTGCATGATTGCAAAGTTGCCTCCTTCATGGAGGAATTTCGCCACAACTCTGAAGCATAAGAGACAGGAGATATCAGTTGAAAATCTGATTGCATCTCTTGATGTTGAAGAAAAAGCTCGGGCTAAAGATACCACTGAAAAAGGAGGTGAGGTTCAGCCTACTGCTAACATGGTGCAGAGGTACCCACAGAACAGGAACAAAGGGAAGAACAAACCTGTTTTCAACAAGCCTACCAAGACTACTACTTTCAAGAAGAAGAAGTTCAACAAGGCTGAGCTAGAGTGCTACGCCTGTGGGAAGCCTGGACACTTTTCCAAGGAATGCCCTGAACGTGCAGACCGCAGAGGGAAAACAAGCTCCAAGACTGTCAACATGGTGACCGCTAGCAATACTGATGGGTATGGTAATTTACCTATTGTGCTTTCAGTATTTCAATCATCTTCGTGGTGGATTGATTCGGGTGCTAACGTTCATGTGTGTGCTGACATCTCCCTGTTTACTTCTTATCAGGTCGCAAGGGATTCTTCCGTCCTAATGGGGAATGGGTCACATGCTTCTGTTCGTGGCATTGGCACGGTGGATCTGAAGTTTACTTCGGGAAAGATCGTGCAACTAAGGAACGTGCAGCATGTCCCTACTATGAACAAGAATCTAGTTAGCGGCTCCCTTCTATGTCGAGATGGATTTAAGGTAGTTTTAGAGTCCAATAAAGTAATCGTGTCAAGATTTGGACAATTTATAGGAAAAGGCTATGAGTGCGGAGGCTTGTTCCGCTTTTCTCTTTCAGATTTTTGCAATAAGTCAATAAACCAAATTTGTGCTAGTGTTAATGATGATGCAAGTATTTGGCACTCTCGTTTATGTCATATTAATTTTGGTTTAATGTCTCGGCTATCCAGCATGAGTTTAATTCCGAACTTCACAGTTGCCAAAGGTTCTAAGTGCCATAGTTGTGTGCAATCTAAGCAACCTCGAAAGCCTCATAAGGCTGCCGAGGAGAGAAACTTGGCACCTCTAGAACTCATACATTCTGATCTTTGTGAGATGAATGGTGTGTTGACAAAAGGTGGAAAGAGATATTTCATGACTTTGATTGATGATGCGACTAGATTTTGCTATGTTTATTTGTTGCAAACTAAAGATGAAGCATTAGACTACTTTAAAATCTATAAAGCTGAAGTTGAAAATCAACTAGAGAGAAAGATCAAGCGTCTTAGGTCCGATCGTGGTGGAGAGTATTTTCCAAAAGTTTTTGATGAATTTTGTGAGGAACATGGTATTATTCATGAGAGGACGCCTCCCTATTCACCTCAATCAAATGGAGTGGCCGAGAGGAAAAACCGCACATTGACTGACTTGGTGAATGCCATGTTAGACACTGCTGGTTTATCTAAGGCATGGTGGGGGGAGGCTCTATTGACTTCATGTCATGTCCTGAATAGAGTTCCCAACAATAATAAAGAGAAAACCCCTTATGAGGAGTGGGTTGGGAGAAAACCATCACTTTCTTATTTGCGTACTTGGGGATGTTTGGCAAAGGTCAATATTCCTATTCCTAAGAAACGCAAACTTGGACCAAAGACAGTGGATTGTGTCTTTCTAGGGTATGCTCAACGGAGCATTACTTATAGGTTTTTAGTGGTAAAATCTGAAGTACCTGATATGCATGTTGATACTATAATGGAATCTCGTGATGCAACATTTTTTGAGAACATATTTCCTATGAAAGATATGCATAGCATTGCTAGATTTTCTTCTGAGATAATTCCTGAATCTAGTACAACTGATGAATATTTCGAACAATCACATGAGGAAGTCCTTGAGAAGGATAACAATGAAGTTCCTAGAAGGAACAAGAGACAAAGGATTGCAAAATCCTTTGGTGATGATTTCATTGTATACCTTGTGGACGACACACCCAAGACGATTGCAGAAGCATATGCATCTCCGGATGTAGATGATTGGAAAGAAGCTGTTCATAATGAGATGGACTCAATTCTTTCTAATGGAACTTGGGAACTAACTGATAGACCATATGGTTGTAAACCTGTGGGCTGTAAGTGGGTGTTCAAAAAGAAGCTGAAGCCTGATGGTACTATTGATAAGTACAAGGCGCGGCTAGTGGCCAAGGGCTACACTCAGAAAGAAGGCGAAGATTATTTTGACACCTATTCACCCGTTGCTAGAATGACCACCATTCGAGTGTTACTTTCCTTGGCTGCCTCTTATGGTCTTATCATTCATCAAATGGATGTAAAGACAGCTTTTCTCAATGGAGAGTTGGAAGAGGAGATCTATATGGATCAGCCTGACGGGTTTGTGGTAAAGGGTGAAGAGAGAAAGGTGTGCAAGTTGTTAAAATCTTTGTATGGTCTGAAACAGGCACCTAAGCAATGGCATGAGAAGTTTGAAAGAACTCTGACTTCTGCAGGATTTGTCATTAACGAGGCTGATAGGTGTGTTTACTATCGCCATGGTGGGGGCAATAGTGTCATATTATGTTTGTATGTGGACGACATACTGATCTTTGGTACAAACATTAATGCAATTAATGAGGTCAAGTCTTTTCTATCGAAAAGTTTTGACATGAAAGATCTGGGAGAAGCCGATGTAATTCTAAACATCAAACTTATTAAGGATGAGAGTGGGATTACATTAACGCAATCTCACTATGTTGAGAAGGTCTTGAACCGATTCGGTTTTATGGATAGCAAGCCTTCTCCAACACCTTATGATCCCAGCGTGACACTCAGAAAGAACAAGAAAGAAACGAGAGATCAATTAAGATACTCTCAAATTGTCGGTTCACTCATGTACTTAGCTAGCGCTACAAGACCAGATATCTCTTTTGCTGTGAGCAAACTGAGTAGGTTCATGTCCAACCCGGGTGATGATCATTGGCATGCACTAGAAAGGGTCTTGTGCTATCTGAGAGGTACTATGAGTTACGGAATTACTTATTCAGGGCATCCTGCTGTGCTAGAAGGATATAGTGATTCAAATTGGATCTCCGATGTTGATGTACTTTACGCAACAAGTGGGTATGTATTTACTCATGGTGGTGGCGCAGTGTCATGGAGGTCTTGCAAGCAAACCATATTGACGAGGTCAACTATGGAAGCAGAATTAACTGCTTTGGACACAGCTACTGTTGAGGCAGAATGGCTGCGTGAGCTCTTGATGGACTTGCCGGTTGTTGAAAAACCTGTACCGGCTATTCTTATGAATTGTGATAACCAAACGGTTATCGCTAAAGTGAACAATTCTAAAGATAATGCAAAGTCATCAAGACACGTGAAAAGACGTTTGAAGTCTGTCAGGAAGTTGAGAAACTCCGGAGTAATAACTGTTACGTATATACAAACAGACAAAAACCTGGCAGATCCCTTTACAAAGGGACTATCACGAAATGTGATAGATATTGCATCGAGGGAGATGGGTATGAGACCCATAGATGTTACACCATAGTAGTAACCCAACCTTTGTGATCGGAGATCCCGTGAATTAGGATCTGGGAAGAACAAGCTATTGGTTAACTGAGGAGAGTAATAACTTATGATCGTCTCCAAGTGAAGATGCAAAACTCTCAGAGCTGTAAGGCTCAGATCTGTAAGGCAGGTTGGCAACATGCCTTAATGTGGTTCTATTGGCTATAATTAGCAAAGATGCTGTCCTACAGAGCAGTCTTGAAAGAACACACCTATATGAGTTCTGACTGTAAACGTCGCAGTCTATGAGATTTGGGTGATCTCTAGTAAGCTCACGAAGAGACCAGGGAGTATGACGTATAAGCTCCAAACCGCGGGGTAGCCTACTGGCGGTCAGGTACTGGTTAAGACTTTTAGTGAAACCTGTTCACACAAAACTAGCAATTCAAGGCATAGCCCATTGTCAAGTTGTGAATGGATGTAGCTTAAAGTTCTAGGCAGAAGTTCAACTTAACAGTCTCTGCTGAAACACTGGTATATTAAACAAGTGATGAGAGAAGGCAAATCTCTAAATGGGTATTTGAGATCTGGTGGGGGATTGTTAGAATTAATGGGCTAGGCCCATAGCAATTTCTGAAATCTCAAAGCCCATGTGTAAAATGGCAAGTGGTGGTGCTAAGTTTAGTCCCACCTTGGAAGTTGAAGAAGAGTTGGACCTCTTTATATAGTGGGTTCTCTCCACCACTCTAAGTGGTGTGTGAGAAGAGAAAGGGAAAACCACACGCGCGCGCTCGCTCGCCTCGCCTCGCCTGGCCGGGCCGGGCCGTGGCGTGGCGTGGCGTGGCGAGGCGAGGCGAGGCGGCGCGTACATGCGACATGCGCGTGAATGGTCCGCCGAAATCCGGTCCGTCTCCTTGCAGGAGCGCAGCTTCCTTTTGCCGTTTTATTTTTATGTCTTGGCAGACAAGTTTTTGATTTCTTGTCCAGTAAGTATACGAATTAGAAAACGAGTCGGTTTGGGATTGTGGTCGCGACACAATACCGCCTCTGGTCCTAATATATATACAGCTACCGGCTGCGGCCAGAGACACACCGAAAAACACCTAGGGTTTTGCCTCATCTCACAACTTGCGCCGCCATCGTAGTCTACTCCATCCCAAACGCCGGCGTGCATCGGCGCGTGGGAGAGCAGGTCTCCGGAACCGTTCGTCTTTGCGATCCTGCACCGGGAGAGGACGAATTAGGTTTTTGGGAAGCGCTGTGCGCGACTGCTCAAATTCGTCATCACGGGTCGTCTTCCGTCCAAGTCGGGCGGTGCTACTCATCGTCGTATTCATCGCCGTCAGCAGCAGATCGTCGCCAACATCGTCATCAACACTGTCGCACCCATAATAGCTAACGATCAGTACGTCCAACATCCTCTGTTCATGTCTGTTTCTACAGCTATTGTTACGTGTTTGCTGCTGTTATGCATGTCTTGCTGTTCTTCTAGTTTGCTAGATTATTGCATGCTAGTATCTCTTCTAGTCATGAATTATTTACTGGAATTAATCATGAACTTGCCTAATATTCCAACAATCCAAAAACCTAATTGTAGGCAATTTCCTGAGTTAACTATGGCTGGATTTGCTGATGCACTGAGGCCGGATAAGTTTACCGGTGTGCACTTTAAGAGGTGGCAGGTGAAGACCACGCTCTGGCTTACTGCTCTGAAAGTTTTCCACGCTAGTGTTGGTGCTCCAGAGGGAATAACCGACGAAGATCGGAGAAAATTCCAGGAAGCCAATACTATGTTTGTGGGATGCATTCTGAGTGTTCTTGCTGACCGTCTGTGTGATGTGTACATGCACATAAACGACGGAAAAATTCTGTGGGATGCACTGAATGCAAAATTCGGTGCAACAGATGCAGGCAGTGAACTGTACATCATGGAGAGTTTTCATGACTACAAGATGGTGAATAACCGTTCTGTGGTTGAACAAGCTCATGAGATACAGTGCATTGTGAAGGAACTTGAACTCCTTAAATGTGTTCTATCCGACAAATTCGTGGCTGGGTGCATGATTGCAAAGTTGCCTCCTTCATGGAGGAATTTCGCCACAACTCTGAAGCATAAGAGACAGGAGATATCAGTTGAAAATCTGATTGCATCTCTTGATGTTGAAGAAAAAGCTCGGGCTAAAGATACCACTGAAAAAGGAGGTGAGGTTCAGCCTACTGCTAACATGGTGCAGAGGTACCCACAGAACAGGAACAACGGGAAGAACAAACCTGTTTTCAACAAGCCTACCAAGACTACTACTTTCAAGAAGAAGAAGTTCAACAAGGCTGAGCTAGAGTGCTACGCCTGTGGGAAGCCTGGACACTTTTCCAAGGAATGCCCTGAACGTGCAGACCGCAGAGGGAAAACAAGCTCCAAGACTGTCAACATGGTGACCGCTAGCAATACTGATGGGTATGGTAATTTACCTATTGTGCTTTCAGTATTTCAATCATCTTCGTGGTGGATTGATTCGGGTGCTAACGTTCATGTGTGTGCTGACATCTCCCTGTTTACTTCTTATCAGGTCGCAAGGGATTCTTCCGTCCTAATGGGGAATGGGTCACATGCTTCTGTTCGTGGCATTGGCACGGTGGATCTGAAGTTTACTTCGGGAAAGATCGTGCAACTAAGGAACGTGCAGCATGTCCCTACTATGAACAAGAATCTAGTTAGCGGCTCCCTTCTATGTCGAGATGGATTTAAGGTAGTTTTAGAGTCCAATAAAGTAATCGTGTCAAGATTTGGACAATTTATAGGAAAAGGCTATGAGTGCGGAGGCTTGTTCCGCTTTTCTCTTTCAGATTTTTGCAATAAGTCAATAAACCAAATTTGTGCTAGTGTTAATGATGATGCAAGTATTTGGCACTCTCGTTTATGTCATATTAATTTTGGTTTAATGTCTCGGCTATCCAGCATGAGTTTAATTCCGAACTTCACAGTTGCCAAAGGTTCTAAGTGCCATAGTTGTGTGCAATCTAAGCAACCTCGAAAGCCTCATAAGGCTGCCGAGGAGAGAAACTTGGCACCTCTAGAACTCATACATTCTGATCTTTGTGAGATGAATGGTGTGTTGACAAAAGGTGGAAAGAGATATTTCATGACTTTGATTGATGATGCGACTAGATTTTGCTATGTTTATTTGTTGCAAACTAAAGATGAAGCATTAGACTACTTTAAAATCTATAAAGCTGAAGTTGAAAATCAACTAGAGAGAAAGATCAAGCGTCTTAGGTCCGATCGTGGTGGAGAGTATTTTCCAAAAGTTTTTGATGAATTTTGTGAGGAACATGGTATTATTCATGAGAGGACGCCTCCCTATTCACCTCAATCAAATGGAGTGGCCGAGAGGAAAAACCGCACATTGACTGACTTGGTGAATGCCATGTTAGACACTGCTGGTTTATCTAAGGCATGGTGGGGGGAGGCTCTATTGACTTCATGTCATGTCCTGAATAGAGTTCCCAACAATAATAAAGAGAAAACCCCTTATGAGGAGTGGGTTGGGAGAAAACCATCACTTTCTTATTTGCGTACTTGGGGATGTTTGGCAAAGGTCAATATTCCTATTCCTAAGAAACGCAAACTTGGACCAAAGACAGTGGATTGTGTCTTTCTAGGGTATGCTCAACGGAGCATTGCTTATAGGTTTTTAGTGGTAAAATCTGAAGTACCTGATATGCATGTTGATACTATAATGGAATCTCGTGATGCAACATTTTTTGAGAACATATTTCCTATGAAAGATATGCATAGCATTGCTAGATTTTCTTCTGAGATAATTCCTGAATCTAGTACAACTGATGAATATTTCGAACAATCACATGAGGAAGTCCTTGAGAAGGATAACAATGAAGTTCCTAGAAGGAACAAGAGACAAAGGATTGCAAAATCCTTTGGTGATGATTTCATTGTATACCTTGTGGACGACACACCCAAGACGATTGCAGAAGCATATGCATCTCCGGATGTAGATGATTGGAAAGAAGCTGTTCATAATGAGATGGACTCAATTCTTTCTAATGGAACTTGGGAACTAACTGATAGACCATATGGTTGTAAACCTGTGGGCTGTAAGTGGGTGTTCAAAAAGAAGCTGAAGCCTGATGGTACTATTGATAAGTACAAGGCGCGGCTAGTGGCCAAGGGCTACACTCAGAAAGAAGGCGAAGATTATTTTGACACCTATTCACCCGTTGCTAGAATGACCACCATTCGAGTGTTACTTTCCTTGGCTGCCTCTTATGGTCTTATCATTCATCAAATGGATGTAAAGACAGCTTTTCTCAATGGAGAGTTGGAAGAGGAGATCTATATGGATCAGCCTGACGGGTTTGTGGTAAAGGGTGAAGAGAGAAAGGTGTGCAAGTTGTTAAAATCTTTGTATGGTCTGAAACAGGCACCTAAGCAATGGCATGAGAAGTTTGAAAGAACTCTGACTTCTGCAGGATTTGTCATTAACGAGGCTGATAGGTGTGTTTACTATCGCCATGGTGGGGGCAATAGTGTCATATTATGTTTGTATGTGGACGACATACTGATCTTTGGTACAAACATTAATGCAATTAATGAGGTCAAGTCTTTTCTATCGAAAAGTTTTGACATGAAAGATCTGGGAGAAGCCGATGTAATTCTAAACATCAAACTTATTAAGGATGAGAGTGGGATTACATTAACGCAATCTCACTATGTTGAGAAGGTCTTGAACCGATTCGGTTTTATGGATAGCAAGCCTTCTCCAACACCTTATGATCCCAGCGTGACACTCAGAAAGAACAAGAAAGAAACGAGAGATCAATTAAGATACTCTCAAATTGTCGGTTCACTCATGTACTTAGCTAGCGCTACAAGACCAGATATCTCTTTTGCTGTGAGCAAACTGAGTAGGTTCATGTCCAACCCGGGTGATGATCATTGGCATGCACTAGAAAGGGTCTTGTGCTATCTGAGAGGTACTATGAGTTACTGAATTACTTATTCAGGGCATCCTGCTGTGCTAGAAGGATATAGTGATTCAAATTGGATCTCCGATGTTGATGTACTTTACGCAACAAGTGGGTATGTATTTACTCATGGTGGTGGCGCAGTGTCATGGAGGTCTTGCAAGCAAACCATATTGACGAGGTCAACTATGGAAGCAGAATTAACTGCTTTGGACACAGCTACTGTTGAGGCAGAATGGCTGCGTGAGCTCTTGATGGACTTGCCGGTTGTTGAAAAACCTGTACCGGCTATTCTTATGAATTGTGATAACCAAACGGTTATCGCTAAAGTGAACAATTCTAAAGATAATGCAAAGTCATCAAGACACGTGAAAAGACGTTTGAAGTCTGTCAGGAAGTTGAGAAACTCCGGAGTAATAACTGTTACGTATATACAAACAGACAAAAACCTGGCAGATCCCTTTACAAAGGGACTATCACGAAATGTGATAGATATTGCATCGAGGGAGATGGGTATGAGACCCATAGATGTTACACCATAGTAGTAACCCAACCTTTGTGATCGGAGATCCCGTGAATTAGGATCTGGGAAGAACAAGCTATTGGTTAACTGAGGAGAGTAATAACTTATGATCGTCTCCAAGTGAAGATGCAAAACTCTCAGAGCTGTAAGGCTCAGATCTGTAAGGCAGGTTGGCAACATGCCTTAATGTGGTTCTATTGGCTATAATTAGCAAAGATGCTGTCCTACAGAGCAGTCTTGAAAGAACACACCTATATGAGTTCTGACTGTAAACGTCGCAGTCTATGAGATTTGGGTGATCTCTAGTAAGCTCACGAAGAGACCAGGGAGTATGACGTATAAGCTCCAAACCGCGGGGTAGCCTACTGGCGGTCAGGTACTGGTTAAGACTTTTAGTGAAACCTGTTCACACAAAACTAGCAATTCAAGGCATAGTCCATTGTCAAGTTGTGAATGGATGTAGCTTAAAGTTCTAGGCAGAAGTTCAACTTAACAGTCTCTGCTGAAACACTGGTATATTAAACAAGTGATGAGAGAAGGCAAATCTCTAAATGGGTATTTGAGATCTGGTGGGGGATTGTTAGAATTAATGGGCTAGGCCCATAGCAATTTCTGAAATCTCAAAGCCCATGTGTAAAATGGCAAGTGGTGGTGCTAAGTTTAGTCCCACCTTGGAAGTTGAAGAAGAGTTGGACCTCTTTATATAGTGGGTTCTCTCCACCACTCTAAGTGGTGTGTGAGAAGAGAAAGGGAAAACCACACGCGCGCGCTCGCTCGCCTCGCCTCGCCTGGCCGGGCCGGGCCGTGGCGTGGCGTGGCGAGGCGAGGCGGCGCGTACATGCGACATGCGCGTGAATGGTCCGCCGAAATCCGGTCCGTCTCCTTGCAGGAGCGCAGCTTCCTTTTGCCGTTTTATTTTTATGTCTTGGCAGACAAGTTTTTGATTTCTTGTCCGGTAAGTATACGAATTAGAAAACGAGTCGGTTTGGGATTGTGGTCGCGACACAATACCGCCTCTGGTCCTAATATATATACAGCTACCGGCTGCGGCCAGAGACACACCGAAAAACACCTAGGGTTTTGCCTCATCTCACAACTTGCGCCGCCATCGTAGTCTACTCCATCCCAAACGCCGGCGTGCATCGGCGCGTGGGAGAGCAGGTCTCCGGAACCGTTCGTCTTTGCGATCCTGCACCGGGAGAGGACGAATTAGGTTTTTGGGAAGCGCTGTGCGCGACTGCTCAAATTCGTCATCACGGGTCGTCTTCCGTCCAAGTCGGGCGGTGCTACTCATCGTCGTATTCATCGCCGTCAGCAGCAGATCGTCGCCAACATCGTCATCAACACTGTCGCACCCATAATAGCTAACGATCAGTACGTCCAACATCCTCTGTTCATGTCTGTTTCTACAGCTATTGTTACGTGTTTGCTGCTGTTATGCATGTCTTGCTGTTCTTCTAGTTTGCTAGATTATTGCATGCTAGTATCTCTTCTAGTCATGAATTATTTACTGGAATTAATCATGAACTTGCCTAATATTCCAACAATCCAAAAACCTAATTGTAGGCAATTTCCTGAGTTAACTATGGCTGGATTTGCTGATGCACTGAGGCCGGATAAGTTTACCGGTGTGCACTTTAAGAGGTGGCAGGTGAAGACCACGCTCTGGCTTACTGCTCTGAAAGTTTTCCACGCTAGTGTTGGTGCTCCAGAGGGAATAACCGACGAAGATCGGAGAAAATTCCAGGAAGCCAATACTATGTTTGTGGGATGCATTCTGAGTGTTCTTGCTGACCGTCTGTGTGATGTGTACATGCACATAAACGACGGAAAAATTCTGTGGGATGCACTGAATGCAAAATTCGGTGCAACAGATGCAGGCAGTGAACTGTACATCATGGAGAGTTTTCATGACTACAAGATGGTGAATAACCGTTCTGTGGTTGAACAAGCTCATGAGATACAGTGCATTGTGAAGGAACTTGAACTCCTTAAATGTGTTCTATCCGACAAATTCGTGGCTGGGTGCATGATTGCAAAGTTGCCTCCTTCATGGAGGAATTTCGCCACAACTCTGAAGCATAAGAGACAGGAGATATCAGTTGAAAATCTGATTGCATCTCTTGATGTTGAAGAAAAAGCTCGGGCTAAAGATACCACTGAAAAAGGAGGTGAGGTTCAGCCTACTGCTAACATGGTGCAGAGGTACCCACAGAACAGGAACAACGGGAAGAACAAACCTGTTTTCAACAAGCCTACCAAGACTACTACTTTCAAGAAGAAGAAGTTCAACAAGGCTGAGCTAGAGTGCTACGCCTGTGGGAAGCCTGGACACTTTTCCAAGGAATGCCCTGAACGTGCAGACCGCAGAGGGAAAACAAGCTCCAAGACTGTCAACATGGTGACCGCTAGCAATACTGATGGGTATGGTAATTTACCTATTGTGCTTTCAGTATTTCAATCATCTTCGTGGTGGATTGATTCGGGTGCTAACGTTCATGTGTGTGCTGACATCTCCCTGTTTACTTCTTATCAGGTCGCAAGGGATTCTTCCGTCCTAATGGGGAATGGGTCACATGCTTCTGTTCGTGGCATTGGCACGGTGGATCTGAAGTTTACTTCGGGAAAGATCGTGCAACTAAGGAACGTGCAGCATGTCCCTACTATGAACAAGAATCTAGTTAGCGGCTCCCTTCTATGTCGAGATGGATTTAAGGTAGTTTTAGAGTCCAATAAAGTAATCGTGTCAAGATTTGGACAATTTATAGGAAAAGGCTATGAGTGCGGAGGCTTGTTCCGCTTTTCTCTTTCAGATTTTTGCAATAAGTCAATAAACCAAATTTGTGCTAGTGTTAATGATGATGCAAGTATTTGGCACTCTCGTTTATGTCATATTAATTTTGGTTTAATGTCTCGGCTATCCAGCATGAGTTTAATTCCGAACTTCACAGTTGCCAAAGGTTCTAAGTGCCATAGTTGTGTGCAATCTAAGCAACCTCGAAAGCCTCATAAGGCTGCCGAGGAGAGAAACTTGGCACCTCTAGAACTCATACATTCTGATCTTTGTGAGATGAATGGTGTGTTGACAAAAGGTGGAAAGAGATATTTCATGACTTTGATTGATGATGCGACTAGATTTTGCTATGTTTATTTGTTGCAAACTAAAGATGAAGCATTAGACTACTTTAAAATCTATAAAGCTGAAGTTGAAAATCAACTAGAGAGAAAGATCAAGCGTCTTAGGTCCGATCGTGGTGGAGAGTATTTTCCAAAAGTTTTTGATGAATTTTGTGAGGAACATGGTATTATTCATGAGAGGACGCCTCCCTATTCACCTCAATCAAATGGAGTGGCCGAGAGGAAAAACCGCACATTGACTGACTTGGTGAATGCCATGTTAGACACTGCTGGTTTATCTAAGGCATGGTGGGGGGAGGCTCTATTGACTTCATGTCATGTCCTGAATAGAGTTCCCAACAATAATAAAGAGAAAACCCCTTATGAGGAGTGGGTTGGGAGAAAACCATCACTTTCTTATTTGCGTACTTGGGGATGTTTGGCAAAGGTCAATATTCCTATTCCTAAGAAACGCAAACTTGGACCAAAGACAGTGGATTGTGTCTTTCTAGGGTATGCTCAACGGAGCATTGCTTATAGGTTTTTAGTGGTAAAATCTGAAGTACCTGATATGCATGTTGATACTATAATGGAATCTCGTGATGCAACATTTTTTGAGAACATATTTCCTATGAAAGATATGCATAGCATTGCTAGATTTTCTTCTGAGATAATTCCTGAATCTAGTACAACTGATGAATATTTCGAACAATCACATGAGGAAGTCCTTGAGAAGGATAACAATGAAGTTCCTAGAAGGAACAAGAGACAAAGGATTGCAAAATCCTTTGGTGATGATTTCATTGTATACCTTGTGGACGACACACCCAAGACGATTGCAGAAGCATATGCATCTCCGGATGTAGATGATTGGAAAGAAGCTGTTCATAATGAGATGGACTCAATTCTTTCTAATGGAACTTGGGAACTAACTGATAGACCATATGGTTGTAAACCTGTGGGCTGTAAGTGGGTGTTCAAAAAGAAGCTGAAGCCTGATGGTACTATTGATAAGTACAAGGCGCGGCTAGTGGCCAAGGGCTACACTCAGAAAGAAGGCGAAGATTATTTTGACACCTATTCACCCGTTGCTAGAATGACCACCATTCGAGTGTTACTTTCCTTGGCTGCCTCTTATGGTCTTATCATTCATCAAATGGATGTAAAGACAGCTTTTCTCAATGGAGAGTTGGAAGAGGAGATCTATATGGATCAGCCTGACGGGTTTGTGGTAAAGGGTGAAGAGAGAAAGGTGTGCAAGTTGTTAAAATCTTTGTATGGTCTGAAACAGGCACCTAAGCAATGGCATGAGAAGTTTGAAAGAACTCTGACTTCTGCAGGATTTGTCATTAACGAGGCTGATAGGTGTGTTTACTATCGCCATGGTGGGGGCAATAGTGTCATATTATGTTTGTATGTGGACGACATACTGATCTTTGGTACAAACATTAATGCAATTAATGAGGTCAAGTCTTTTCTATCGAAAAGTTTTGACATGAAAGATCTGGGAGAAGCCGATGTAATTCTAAACATCAAACTTATTAAGGATGAGAGTGGGATTACATTAACGCAATCTCACTATGTTGAGAAGGTCTTGAACCGATTCGGTTTTATGGATAGCAAGCCTTCTCCAACACCTTATGATCCCAGCGTGACACTCAGAAAGAACAAGAAAGAAACGAGAGATCAATTAAGATACTCTCAAATTGTCGGTTCACTCATGTACTTAGCTAGCGCTACAAGACCAGATATCTCTTTTGCTGTGAGCAAACTGAGTAGGTTCATGTCCAACCCGGGTGATGATCATTGGCATGCACTAGAAAGGGTCTTGTGCTATCTGAGAGGTACTATGAGTTACGGAATTACTTATTCAGGGCATCCTGCTGTGCTAGAAGGATATAGTGATTCAAATTGGATCTCCGATGTTGATGTACTTTACGCAACAAGTGGGTATGTATTTACTCATGGTGGTGGCGCAGTGTCATGGAGGTCTTGCAAGCAAACCATATTGACGAGGTCAACTATGGAAGCAGAATTAACTGCTTTGGACACAGCTACTGTTGAGGCAGAATGGCTGCGTGAGCTCTTGATGGACTTGCCGGTTGTTGAAAAACCTGTACCGGCTATTCTTATGAATTGTGATAACCAAACGGTTATCGCTAAAGTGAACAATTCTAAAGATAATGCAAAGTCATCAAGACACGTGAAAAGACGTTTGAAGTCTGTCAGGAAGTTGAGAAACTCCGGAGTAATAACTGTTACGTATATACAAACAGACAAAAACCTGGCAGATCCCTTTACAAAGGGACTATCACGAAATGTGATAGATATTGCATCGAGGGAGATGGGTATGAGACCCATAGATGTTACACCATAGTAGTAACCCAACCTTTGTGATCGGAGATCCCGTGAATTAGGATCTGGGAAGAACAAGCTATTGGTTAACTGAGGAGAGTAATAACTTATGATCGTCTCCAAGTGAAGATGCAAAACTCTCAGAGCTGTAAGGCTCAGATCTGTAAGGCAGGTTGGCAACATGCCTTAATGTGGTTCTATTGGCTATAATTAGCAAAGATGCTGTCCTACAGAGCAGTCTTGAAAGAACACACCTATATGAGTTCTGACTGTAAACGTCGCAGTCTATGAGATTTGGGTGATCTCTAGTAAGCTCACGAAGAGACCAGGGAGTATGACGTATAAGCTCCAAACCGCGGGGTAGCCTACTGGCGGTCAGGTACTGGTTAAGACTTTTAGTGAAACCTGTTCACACAAAACTAGCAATTCAAGGCATAGTCCATTGTCAAGTTGTGAATGGATGTAGCTTAAAGTTCTAGGCAGAAGTTCAACTTAACAGTCTCTGCTGAAACACTGGTATATTAAACAAGTGATGAGAGAAGGCAAATCTCTAAATGGGTATTTGAGATCTGGTGGGGGATTGTTAGAATTAATGGGCTAGGCCCATAGCAATTTCTGAAATCTCAAAGCCCATGTGTAAAATGGCAAGTGGTGGTGCTAAGTTTAGTCCCACCTTGGAAGTTGAAGAAGAGTTGGACCTCTTTATATAGTGGGTTCTCTCCACCACTCTAAGTGGTGTGTGAGAAGAGAAAGGGAAAACCACACGCGCGCGCTCGCTCGCCTCGCCTCGCCTGGCCGGGCCGGGCCGTGGCGTGGCGTGGCGAGGCGAGGCGGCGCGTACATGCGACATGCGCGTGAATGGTCCGCCGAAATCCGGTCCGTCTCCTTGCAGGAGCGCAGCTTCCTTTTGCCGTTTTATTTTTATGTCTTGGCAGACAAGTTTTTGATTTCTTGTCCGGTAAGTATACGAATTAGAAAACGAGTCGGTTTGGGATTGTGGTCGCGACACAATACCGCCTCTGGTCCTAATATATATACAGCTACCGGCTGCGGCCAGAGACACACCGAAAAACACCTAGGGTTTTGCCTCATCTCACAACTTGCGCCGCCATCGTAGTCTACTCCATCCCAAACGCCGGCGTGCATCGGCGCGTGGGAGAGCAGGTCTCCGGAACCGTTCGTCTTTGCGATCCTGCACCGGGAGAGGACGAATTAGGTTTTTGGGAAGCGCTGTGCGCGACTGCTCAAATTCGTCATCACGGGTCGTCTTCCGTCCAAGTCGGGCGGTGCTACTCATCGTCGTATTCATCGCCGTCAGCAGCAGATCGTCGCCAACATCGTCATCAACACTGTCGCACCCATAATAGCTAACGATCAGTACGTCCAACATCCTCTGTTCATGTCTGTTTCTACAGCTATTGTTACGTGTTTGCTGCTGTTATGCATGTCTTGCTGTTCTTCTAGTTTGCTAGATTATTGCATGCTAGTATCTCTTCTAGTCATGAATTATTTACTGGAATTAATCATGAACTTGCCTAATATTCCAACAATCCAAAAACCTAATTGTAGGCAATTTCCTGAGTTAACTATGGCTGGATTTGCTGATGCACTGAGGCCGGATAAGTTTACCGGTGTGCACTTTAAGAGGTGGCAGGTGAAGACCACGCTCTGGCTTACTGCTCTGAAAGTTTTCCACGCTAGTGTTGGTGCTCCAGAGGGAATAACCGACGAAGATCGGAGAAAATTCCAGGAAGCCAATACTATGTTTGTGGGATGCATTCTGAGTGTTCTTGCTGACCGTCTGTGTGATGTGTACATGCACATAAACGACGGAAAAATTCTGTGGGATGCACTGAATGCAAAATTCGGTGCAACAGATGCAGGCAGTGAACTGTACATCATGGAGAGTTTTCATGACTACAAGATGGTGAATAACCGTTCTGTGGTTGAACAAGCTCATGAGATACAGTGCATTGTGAAGGAACTTGAACTCCTTAAATGTGTTCTATCCGACAAATTCGTGGCTGGGTGCATGATTGCAAAGTTGCCTCCTTCATGGAGGAATTTCGCCACAACTCTGAAGCATAAGAGACAGGAGATATCAGTTGAAAATCTGATTGCATCTCTTGATGTTGAAGAAAAAGCTCGGGCTAAAGATACCACTGAAAAAGGAGGTGAGGTTCAGCCTACTGCTAACATGGTGCAGAGGTACCCACAGAACAGGAACAACGGGAAGAACAAACCTGTTTTCAACAAGCCTACCAAGACTACTACTTTCAAGAAGAAGAAGTTCAACAAGGCTGAGCTAGAGTGCTACGCCTGTGGGAAGCCTGGACACTTTTCCAAGGAATGCCCTGAACGTGCAGACCGCAGAGGGAAAACAAGCTCCAAGACTGTCAACATGGTGACCGCTAGCAATACTGATGGGTATGGTAATTTACCTATTGTGCTTTCAGTATTTCAATCATCTTCGTGGTGGATTGATTCGGGTGCTAACGTTCATGTGTGTGCTGACATCTCCCTGTTTACTTCTTATCAGGTCGCAAGGGATTCTTCCGTCCTAATGGGGAATGGGTCACATGCTTCTGTTCGTGGCATTGGCACGGTGGATCTGAAGTTTACTTCGGGAAAGATCGTGCAACTAAGGAACGTGCAGCATGTCCCTACTATGAACAAGAATCTAGTTAGCGGCTCCCTTCTATGTCGAGATGGATTTAAGGTAGTTTTAGAGTCCAATAAAGTAATCGTGTCAAGATTTGGACAATTTATAGGAAAAGGCTATGAGTGCGGAGGCTTGTTCCGCTTTTCTCTTTCAGATTTTTGCAATAAGTCAATAAACCAAATTTGTGCTAGTGTTAATGATGATGCAAGTATTTGGCACTCTCGTTTATGTCATATTAATTTTGGTTTAATGTCTCGGCTATCCAGCATGAGTTTAATTCCGAACTTCACAGTTGCCAAAGGTTCTAAGTGCCATAGTTGTGTGCAATCTAAGCAACCTCGAAAGCCTCATAAGGCTGCCGAGGAGAGAAACTTGGCACCTCTAGAACTCATACATTCTGATCTTTGTGAGATGAATGGTGTGTTGACAAAAGGTGGAAAGAGATATTTCATGACTTTGATTGATGATGCGACTAGATTTTGCTATGTTTATTTGTTGCAAACTAAAGATGAAGCATTAGACTACTTTAAAATCTATAAAGCTAAAGTTGAAAATCAACTAGAGAGAAAGATCAAGCGTCTTAGGTCCGATCGTGGTGGAGAGTATTTTCCAAAAGTTTTTGATGAATTTTGTGAGGAACATGGTATTATTCATGAGAGGATGCCTCCCTATTCACCTCAATCAAATGGAGTGGCCGAGAGGAAAAACCGCACATTGACTGACTTGGTGAATGCCATGTTAGACACTGCTGGTTTATCTAAGGCATGGTGGGGGGAGGCTCTATTGACTTCATGTCATGTCCTGAATAGAGTTCCCAACAATAATAAAGAGAAAACCCCTTATGAGGAGTGGGTTGGGAGAAAACCATCACTTTCTTATTTGCGTACTTGGGGATGTTTGGCAAAGGTCAATATTCCTATTCCTAAGAAACGCAAACTTGGACCAAAGACAGTGGATTGTGTCTTTCTAGGGTATGCTCAACGGAGCATTGCTTATAGGTTTTTAGTGGTAAAATCTGAAGTACCTGATATGCATGTTGATACTATAATGGAATCTCGTGATGCAACATTTTTTGAGAACATATTTCCTATGAAAGATATGCATAGCATTGCTAGATTTTCTTCTGAGATAATTCCTGAATCTAGTACAACTGATGAATATTTCGAACAATCACATGAGGAAGTCCTTGAGAAGGATAACAATGAAGTTCCTAGAAGGAACAAGAGACAAAGGATTGCAAAATCCTTTGGTGATGATTTCATTGTATACCTTGTGGACGACACACCCAAGACGATTGCAGAAGCATATGCATCTCCGGATGTAGATGATTGGAAAGAAGCTGTTCATAATGAGATGGACTCAATTCTTTCTAATGGAACTTGGGAACTAACTGATAGACCATATGGTTGTAAACCTGTGGGCTGTAAGTGGGTGTTCAAAAAGAAGCTGAAGCCTGATGGTACTATTGATAAGTACAAGGCGCGGCTAGTGGCCAAGGGCTACACTCAGAAAGAAGGCGAAGATTATTTTGACACCTATTCACCCGTTGCTAGAATGACCACCATTCGAGTGTTACTTTCCTTGGCTGCCTCTTATGGTCTTATCATTCATCAAATGGATGTAAAGACAGCTTTTCTCAATGGAGAGTTGGAAGAGGAGATCTATATGGATCAGCCTGACGGGTTTGTGGTAAAGGGTGAAGAGAGAAAGGTGTGCAAGTTGTTAAAATCTTTGTATGGTCTGAAACAGGCACCTAAGCAATGGCATGAGAAGTTTGAAAGAACTCTGACTTCTGCAGGATTTGTCATTAACGAGGCTGATAGGTGTGTTTACTATCCCATGGTGGGGGCAATAGTGTCATATTATGTTTGTATGTGGACGACATACTGATCTTTGGTACAAACATTAATGCAATTAATGAGGTCAAGTCTTTTCTATCGAAAAGTTTTGACATGAAAGATCTGGGAGAAGCCGATGTAATTCTAAACATCAAACTTATTAAGGATGAGAGTGGGATTACATTAACGCAATCTCACTATGTTGAGAAGGTCTTGAACCGATTCGGTTTTATGGATAGCAAGCCTTCTCCAACACCTTATGATCCCAGCGTGACACTCAGAAAGAACAAGAAAGAAACGAGAGATCAATTAAGATACTCTCAAATTGTCGGTTCACTCATGTACTTAGCTAGCGCTACAAGACCAGATATCTCTTTTGCTGTGAGCAAACTGAGTAGGTTCATGTCCAACCCGGGTGATGATCATTGGCATGCACTAGAAAGGGTCTTGTGCTATCTGAGAGGTACTATGAGTTACGGAATTACTTATTCAGGGCATCCTGCTGTGCTAGAAGGATATAGTGATTCAAATTGGATCTCCGATGTTGATGTACTTTACGCAACAAGTGGGTATGTATTTACTCATGGTGGTGGCGCAGTGTCATGGAGGTCTTGCAAGCAAACCATATTGACGAGGTCAACTATGGAAGCAGAATTAACTGCTTTGGACACAGCTACTGTTGAGGCAGAATGGCTGCGTGAGCTCTTGATGGACTTGCCGGTTGTTGAAAAACCTGTACCGGCTATTCTTATGAATTGTGATAACCAAACGGTTATCGCTAAATTGAACAATTCTAAAGATAATGCAAAGTCATCAAGACACGTGAAAAGACGTTTGAAGTCTGTCAGGAAGTTGAGAAACTCCGGAGTAATAACTGTTACGTATATACAAACAGACAAAAACCTGGCAGATCCCTTTACAAAGGGACTATCACGAAATGTGATAGATATTGCATCGAGGGAGATGGGTATGAGACCCATAGATGTTACACCATAGTAGTAACCCAACCTTTGTGATCGGAGATCCCGTGAATTAGGATCTGGGAAGAACAAGCTATTGGTTAACTGAGGAGAGTAATAACTTATGATCGTCTCCAAGTGAAGATGCAAAACTCTCAGAGCTGTAAGGCTCAGATCTGTAAGGCAGGTTGGCAACATGCCTTAATGTGGTTCTATTGGCTATAATTAGCAAAGATGCTGTCCTACAGAGCAGTCTTGAAAGAACACACCTATATGAGTTCTGACTGTAAACGTCGCAGTCTATGAGATTTGGGTGATCTCTAGTAAGCTCACGAAGAGACCAGGGAGTATGACGTATAAGCTCCAAACCGCGGGGTAGCCTACTGGCGGTCAGGTACTGGTTAAGACTTTTAGTGAAACCTGTTCACACAAAACTAGCAATTCAAGGCATAGTCCATTGTCAAGTTGTGAATGGATGTAGCTTAAAGTTCTAGGCAGAAGTTCAACTTAACAGTCTCTGCTGAAACACTGGTATATTAAACAAGTGATGAGAGAAGGCAAATCTCTAAATGGGTATTTGAGATCTGGTGGGGGATTGTTAGAATTAATGGGCTAGGCCCATAGCAATTTCTGAAATCTCAAAGCCCATGTGTAAAATGGCAAGTGGTGGTGCTAAGTTTAGTCCCACCTTGGAAGTTGAAGAAGAGTTGGACCTCTTTATATAGTGGGTTCTCTCCACCACTCTAAGTGGTGTGTGAGAAGAGAAAGGGAAAACCACACGCGCGCGCTCGCTCGCCTCGCCTCGCCTGGCCGGGCCGGGCCGTGGCGTGGCGTGGCGAGGCGAGGCGGCGCGTACATGCGACATGCGCGTGAATGGTCCGCCGAAATCCGGTCCGTCTCCTTGCAGGAGCGCAGCTTCCTTTTGCCGTTTTATTTTTATGTCTTGGCAGACAAGTTTTTGATTTCTTGTCCGGTAAGTATACGAATTAGAAAACGAGTCGGTTTGGGATTGTGGTCGCGACACAATACCGCCTCTGGTCCTAATATATATACAGCTACCGGCTGCGGCCAGAGACACACCGAAAAACACCTAGGGTTTTGCCTCATCTCACAACTTGCGCCGCCATCGTAGTCTACTCCATCCCAAACGCCGGCGTGCATCGGCGCGTGGGAGAGCAGGTCTCCGGAACCGTTCGTCTTTGCGATCCTGCACCGGGAGAGGACGAATTAGGTTTTTGGGAAGCGCTGTGCGCGACTGCTCAAATTCGTCATCACGGGTCGTCTTCCGTCCAAGTCGGGCGGTGCTACTCATCGTCGTATTCATCGCCGTCAGCAGCAGATCGTCGCCAACATCGTCATCAACACTGTCGCACCCATAATAGCTAACGATCAGTACGTCCAACATCCTCTGTTCATGTCTGTTTCTACAGCTATTGTTACGTGTTTGCTGCTGTTATGCATGTCTTGCTGTTCTTCTAGTTTGCTAGATTATTGCATGCTAGTATCTCTTCTAGTCATGAATTATTTACTGGAATTAATCATGAACTTGCCTAATATTCCAACAATCCAAAAACCTAATTGTAGGCAATTTCCTGAGTTAACTATGGCTGGATTTGCTGATGCACTGAGGCCGGATAAGTTTACCGGTGTGCACTTTAAGAGGTGGCAGGTGAAGACCACGCTCTGGCTTACTGCTCTGAAAGTTTTCCACGCTAGTGTTGGTGCTCCAGAGGGAATAACCGACGAAGATCGGAGAAAATTCCAGGAAGCCAATACTATGTTTGTGGGATGCATTCTGAGTGTTCTTGCTGACCGTCTGTGTGATGTGTACATGCACATAAACGACGGAAAAATTCTGTGGGATGCACTGAATGCAAAATTCGGTGCAACAGATGCAGGCAGTGAACTGTACATCATGGAGAGTTTTCATGACTACAAGATGGTGAATAACCGTTCTGTGGTTGAACAAGCTCATGAGATACAGTGCATTGTGAAGGAACTTGAACTCCTTAAATGTGTTCTATCCGACAAATTCGTGGCTGGGTGCATGATTGCAAAGTTGCCTCCTTCATGGAGGAATTTCGCCACAACTCTGAAGCATAAGAGACAGGAGATATCAGTTGAAAATCTGATTGCATCTCTTGATGTTGAAGAAAAAGCTCGGGCTAAAGATACCACTGAAAAAGGAGGTGAGGTTCAGCCTACTGCTAACATGGTGCAGAGGTACCCACAGAACAGGAACAACGGGAAGAACAAACCTGTTTTCAACAAGCCTACCAAGACTACTACTTTCAAGAAGAAGAAGTTCAACAAGGCTGAGCTAGAGTGCTACGCCTGTGGGAAGCCTGGACACTTTTCCAAGGAATGCCCTGAACGTGCAGACCGCAGAGGGAAAACAAGCTCCAAGACTGTCAACATGGTGACCGCTAGCAATACTGATGGGTATGGTAATTTACCTATTGTGCTTTCAGTATTTCAATCATCTTCGTGGTGGATTGATTCGGGTGCTAACGTTCATGTGTGTGCTGACATCTCCCTGTTTACTTCTTATCAGGTCGCAAGGGATTCTTCCGTCCTAATGGGGAATGGGTCACATGCTTCTGTTCGTGGCATTGGCACGGTGGATCTGAAGTTTACTTCGGGAAAGATCGTGCAACTAAGGAACGTGCAGCATGTCCCTACTATGAACAAGAATCTAGTTAGCGGCTCCCTTCTATGTCGAGATGGATTTAAGGTAGTTTTAGAGTCCAATAAAGTAATCGTGTCAAGATTTGGACAATTTATAGGAAAAGGCTATGAGTGCGGAGGCTTGTTCCGCTTTTCTCTTTCAGATTTTTGCAATAAGTCAATAAACCAAATTTGTGCTAGTGTTAATGATGATGCAAGTATTTGGCACTCTCGTTTATGTCATATTAATTTTGGTTTAATGTCTCGGCTATCCAGCATGAGTTTAATTCCGAACTTCACAGTTGCCAAAGGTTCTAAGTGCCATAGTTGTGTGCAATCTAAGCAACCTCGAAAGCCTCATAAGGCTGCCGAGGAGAGAAACTTGGCACCTCTAGAACTCATACATTCTGATCTTTGTGAGATGAATGGTGTGTTGACAAAAGGTGGAAAGAGATATTTCATGACTTTGATTGATGATGCGACTAGATTTTGCTATGTTTATTTGTTGCAAACTAAAGATGAAGCATTAGACTACTTTAAAATCTATAAAGCTGAAGTTGAAAATCAACTAGAGAGAAAGATCAAGCGTCTTAGGTCCGATCGTGGTGGAGAGTATTTTCCAAAAGTTTTTGATGAATTTTGTGAGGAACATGGTATTATTCATGAGAGGACGCCTCCCTATTCACCTCAATCAAATGGAGTGGCCGAGAGGAAAAACCGCACATTGACTGACTTGGTGAATGCCATGTTAGACACTGCTGGTTTATCTAAGGCATGGTGGGGGGAGGCTCTATTGACTTCATGTCATGTCCTGAATAGAGTTCCCAACAATAATAAAGAGAAAACCCCTTATGAGGAGTGGGTTGGGAGAAAACCATCACTTTCTTATTTGCGTACTTGGGGATGTTTGGCAAAGGTCAATATTCCTATTCCTAAGAAACGCAAACTTGGACCAAAGACAGTGGATTGTGTCTTTCTAGGGTATGCTCAACGGAGCATTGCTTATAGGTTTTTAGTGGTAAAATCTGAAGTACCTGATATGCATGTTGATACTATAATGGAATCTCGTGATGCAACATTTTTTGAGAACATATTTCCTATGAAAGATATGCATAGCATTGCTAGATTTTCTTCTGAGATAATTCCTGAATCTAGTACAACTGATGAATATTTCGAACAATCACATGAGGAAGTCCTTGAGAAGGATAACAATGAAGTTCCTAGAAGGAACAAGAGACAAAGGATTGCAAAATCCTTTGGTGATGATTTCATTGTATACCTTGTGGACGACACACCCAAGACGATTGCAGAAGCATATGCATCTCCGGATGTAGATGATTGGAAAGAAGCTGTTCATAATGAGATGGACTCAATTCTTTCTAATGGAACTTGGGAACTAACTGATAGACCATATGGTTGTAAACCTGTGGGCTGTAAGTGGGTGTTCAAAAAGAAGCTGAAGCCTGATGGTACTATTGATAAGTACAAGGCGCGGCTAGTGGCCAAGGGCTACACTCAGAAAGAAGGCGAAGATTATTTTGACACCTATTCACCCGTTGCTAGAATGACCACCATTCGAGTGTTACTTTCCTTGGCTGCCTCTTATGGTCTTATCATTCATCAAATGGATGTAAAGACAGCTTTTCTCAATGGAGAGTTGGAAGAGGAGATCTATATGGATCAGCCTGACGGGTTTGTGGTAAAGGGTGAAGAGAGAAAGGTGTGCAAGTTGTTAAAATCTTTGTATGGTCTGAAACAGGCACCTAAGCAATGGCATGAGAAGTTTGAAAGAACTCTGACTTCTGCAGGATTTGTCATTAACGAGGCTGATAGGTGTGTTTACTATCGCCATGGTGGGGGCAATAGTGTCATATTATGTTTGTATGTGGACGACATACTGATCTTTGGTACAAACATTAATGCAATTAATGAGGTCAAGTCTTTTCTATCGAAAAGTTTTGACATGAAAGATCTGGGAGAAGCCGATGTAATTCTAAACATCAAACTTATTAAGGATGAGAGTGGGATTACATTAACGCAATCTCACTATGTTGAGAAGGTCTTGAACCGATTCGGTTTTATGGATAGCAAGCCTTCTCCAACACCTTATGATCCCAGCGTGACACTCAGAAAGAACAAGAAAGAAACGAGAGATCAATTAAGATACTCTCAAATTGTCGGTTCACTCATGTACTTAGCTAGCGCTACAAGACCAGATATCTCTTTTGCTGTGAGCAAACTGAGTAGGTTCATGTCCAACCCGGGTGATGATCATTGGCATGCACTAGAAAGGGTCTTGTGCTATCTGAGAGGTACTATGAGTTACGGAATTACTTATTCAGGGCATCCTGCTGTGCTAGAAGGATATAGTGATTCAAATTGGATCTCCGATGTTGATGTACTTTACGCAACAAGTGGGTATGTATTTACTCATGGTGGTGGCGCAGTGTCATGGAGGTCTTGCAAGCAAACCATATTGACGAGGTCAACTATGGAAGCAGAATTAACTGCTTTGGACACAGCTACTGTTGAGGCAGAATGGCTGCGTGAGCTCTTGATGGACTTGCCGGTTGTTGAAAAACCTGTACCGGCTATTCTTATGAATTGTGATAACCAAACGGTTATCGCTAAAGTGAACAATTCTAAAGATAATGCAAAGTCATCAAGACACGTGAAAAGACGTTTGAAGTCTGTCAGGAAGTTGAGAAACTCCGGAGTAATAACTGTTACGTATATACAAACAGACAAAAACCTGGCAGATCCCTTTACAAAGGGACTATCACGAAATGTGATAGATATTGCATCGAGGGAGATGGGTATGAGACCCATAGATGTTACACCATAGTAGTAACCCAACCTTTGTGATCGGAGATCCCGTGAATTAGGATCTGGGAAGAACAAGCTATTGGTTAACTGAGGAGAGTAATAACTTATGATCGTCTCCAAGTGAAGATGCAAAACTCTCAGAGCTGTAAGGCTCAGATCTGTAAGGCAGGTTGGCAACATGCCTTAATGTGGTTCTATTGGCTATAATTAGCAAAGATGCTGTCCTACAGAGCAGTCTTGAAAGAACACACCTATATGAGTTCTGACTGTAAACGTCGCAGTCTATGAGATTTGGGTGATCTCTAGTAAGCTCACGAAGAGACCAGGGAGTATGACGTATAAGCTCCAAACCGCGGGGTAGCCTACTGGCGGTCAGGTACTGGTTAAGACTTTTAGTGAAACCTGTTCACACAAAACTAGCAATTCAAGGCATAGTCCATTGTCAAGTTGTGAATGGATGTAGCTTAAAGTTCTAGGCAGAAGTTCAACTTAACAGTCTCTGCTGAAACACTGGTATATTAAACAAGTGATGAGAGAAGGCAAATCTCTAAATGGGTATTTGAGATCTGGTGGGGGATTGTTAGAATTAATGGGCTAGGCCCATAGCAATTTCTGAAATCTCAAAGCCCATGTGTAAAATGGCAAGTGGTGGTGCTAAGTTTAGTCCCACCTTGGAAGTTGAAGAAGAGTTGGACCTCTTTATATAGTGGGTTCTCTCCACCACTCTAAGTGGTGTGTGAGAAGAGAAAGGGAAAACCACACGCGCGCGCTCGCTCGCCTCGCCTCGCCTGGCCGGGCCGGGCCGTGGCGTGGCGTGGCGTGGCGAGGCGAGGCGAGGCGAGGCGAGGCGGCGCGTACATGCGACATGCTCGTGAATGGTCCGCCGAAATCCGGTCCGTCTCCTTGCAGGAGCGCAGCTTCCTTTTGCCGTTTTATTTTTATGTCTTGGCAGACAAGTTTTTGATTTCTTGTCCGGTAAGTATACGAATTAGAAACCGAGTCGGTTTGGGATTGTGGTCGCGACACAATACCGCCTCTGGTCCTAATATATATACAGCTACCGGCTGCGGCCAGAGACACACCGAAAAACACCTAGGGTTTTGCCTCATCTCACAACTTGCGCCGCCATCGTAGTCTACTCCATCCCAAACGCCGGCGTGCATCGGCGCGTGGGAGAGCAGGTCTCCGGAACCGTTCGTCTTTGCGATCCTGCACCGGGAGAGGACGAATTAGGTTTTTGGGAAGCGCTGTGCGCGACTGCTCAAATTCGTCATCACGGGTCGTCTTCCGTCCAAGTCGGGCGGTGCTACTCATCGTCGTATTCATCGCCGTCAGCAGCAGATCGTCGCCAACATCGTCATCAACACTGTCGCACCCATAATAGCTAACGATCAGTACGTCCAACATCCTCTGTTCATGTCTGTTTCTACAGCTATTGTTACGTGTTTGCTGCTGTTATGCATGTCTTGCTGTTCTTCTAGTTTGCTAGATTATTGCATGCTAGTATCTCTTCTAGTCATGAATTATTTACTGGAATTAATCATGAACTTGCCTAATATTCCAACAATCCAAAAACCTAATTGTAGGCAATTTCCTGAGTTAACTATGGCTGGATTTGCTGATGCACTGAGGCCGGATAAGTTTACCGGTGTGCACTTTAAGAGGTGGCAGGTGAAGACCACGCTCTGGCTTACTGCTCTGAAAGTTTTCCACGCTAGTGTTGGTGCTCCAGAGGGAATAACCGACGAAGATCGGAGAAAATTCCAGGAAGCCAATACTATGTTTGTGGGATGCATTCTGAGTGTTCTTGCTGACCGTCTGTGTGATGTGTACATGCACATAAACGACGGAAAAATTCTGTGGGATGCACTGAATGCAAAATTCGGTGCAACAGATGCAGGCAGTGAACTGTACATCATGGAGAGTTTTCATGACTACAAGATGGTGAATAACCGTTCTGTGGTTGAACAAGCTCATGAGATACAGTGCATTGTGAAGGAACTTGAACTCCTTAAATGTGTTCTACCCGACAAATTCATGGCTGGGTGCATGATTGCAAAGTTGCCTCCTTCATGGAGGAATTTCGCCACAACTCTGAAGCATAAGAGACAGGAGATATCAGTTGAAAATCTGATTGCATCTCTTGATGTTGAAGAAAAAGCTCGGGCTAAAGATACCACTGAAAAAGGAGGTGAGGTTCAGCCTACTGCTAACATGGTGCAGAGGTACCCACAGAACAGGAACAAAGGGAAGAACAAACCTGTTTTCAACAAGCCTACCAAGACTACTACTTTCAAGAAGAAGAAGTTCAACAAGGCTGAGCTAGAGTGCTACGCCTGTGGGAAGCCTGGACACTTTTCCAAGGAATGCCCTGAACGTGCAGACCGCAGAGGGAAAACAAGCTCCAAGACTGTCAACATGGTGACCGCTAGCAATACTGATGGGTATGGTAACTTACCTATTGTGCTTTCAGTATTTCAATCATCTTCGTGGTGGATTGATTCGGGTGCTAACGTTCATGTGTGTGCTGACATCTCCCTGTTTACTTCTTATCAGGTCGCAAGGGATTCTTCCGTCCTAATGGGGAATGGGTCACATGCTTCTGTTCGTGGCATTGGCACGGTGGATCTGAAGTTTACTTCGGGAAAGATCGTGCAACTAAGGAACGTGCAGCATGTCCCTACTATGAACAAGAATCTAGTTAGCGGCTCCCTTCTATGTCGAGATGGATTTAAGGTAGTTTTAGAGTCCAATAAAGTAATCGTGTCAAGATTTGGACAATTTATAGGAAAAGGCTATGAGTGCGGAGGCTTGTTCCGCTTTTCTCTTTCAGATTTTTGCAATAAGTCAATAAACCAAATTTGTGCTAGTGTTAATGATGATGCAAGTATTTGGCACTCTCGTTTATGTCATATTAATTTTGGTTTAATGTCTCGGCTATCCAGCATGAGTTTAATTCCGAACTTCACAGTTGCCAAAGGTTCTAAGTGCCATAGTTGTGTGCAATCTAAGCAACCTCGAAAGCCTCATAAGGCTGCCGAGGAGAGAAACTTGGCACCTCTAGAACTCATACATTCTGATCTTTGTGAGATGAATGGTGTGTTGACAAAAGGTGGAAAGAGATATTTCATGACTTTGATTGATGATGCGACTAGATTTTGCTATGTTTATTTGTTGCAAACTAAAGATGAAGCATTAGACTACTTTAAAAAAGTTAATCAATTTTTGAAAAAGATCACCAATTTGAGAAATTTCATTAATTTTTAAAAAAGTTCACAAAACTGAAAAAAGGTAATCAACTTTTGGAAAAAGTTCATCAAATTTTAAAAAAAAATCATTGAATTAGAAAAGTTCATCAATTTTGAAAAAAAATCTTTGATTTTGAAAACGGGTTCATCAATTTTAAATTAAATTCGCTCAATTTAGCAAAAATAAAAAAGAATAACAAAAAAATGGACCACAAGAAAAACAAAAAAAGGCAAAAAAGCAAAAAGAGATAAAACAGTGAAGAAGATATAATTGAGCACGATAGGTGAGGCCGGTGGGGAGGTCGGTGCAGTGAACGAACAAAGGGAGGTCACTGCTTTGAATACCAACGGTTGCACGCCTGCACATTTATACAACAGAAAGGGGAAGATAGGCCGAGCCCAACTTGCCGCGCCTTTCAGGCGCCCATTTGCGAACGGGTGCTTAAGCGCCAAATAGGATCCGCCCTTAAAAATACACAGAATAGAGCAACCCGGAGGGGTTTTCTCGCGCTTACAGCGAGGCGAAAGATGTCCTCGCCTCAGGCACCCCTCCCAGCCCCCTCAGGCTGATCCATCGATGGAGGGAGAGGGGGGGGGAGGGGACTCCTTTTTTATTTTTATTGGTTTCATTGCTTTTATTTATATTTCTGAAAGGGATGCATATTTTGCTCAAATGTTAAAATACGAAAAAAATACATTTAAAAAATGTTCATCCAGTGTAAAAAAATGTTGACAACATTTGACAAAAGTAGTCGTGACATTTAATAATTTCACACACTTCGAAAAAAATGCTTGCGACATTTTGAAGAAATGTTTATACAATGTAAAAAAAATCGCATAATTAAAAAAAATGGTATGTATAGTTCATAAAAAAATACGTGAAATTTAAAGAAAAGTTCACGTGTTTCAAAAACATGTACATGACATTTAAAAAACTTATAAAATGTAAAACAAAAAAGTTGATGTACTGTAGAAAAATGTCAAGTACTCCTCTGTAAACTAATATAAGAGCGTTTAGATCACTAAAGTGATGATCTAAACACTCTTGTATTAGTTTACGGAGGGAGTACCATTCAAAAAATTTACATGTCATTTTCATGAAAATACTCATGCTTTTCATAAAAATGTTCATTATAAAACTATGTTTATACAATGTAAAAAAATTGTGTAGTTTGAAATAAAGGTGCTTAGTGTTTAACTTATTTTGAAAATGTTTAACATGTACTCAAAATTTGTTCAAAAAAAGGACTTCAAAATATGAACATTGTGCATTTAATGAATGTTCAATGTGTATTAAGAAATATGTGTATACTAAAAATGTACAGTGCATACTAAAAAAAGGAGAGATCTGTTCAAAAAACTTTTAAAATAACTACAAGGAAAAAACCAAACAAAACCAAAAGAAAACCAGAAGAAAGAAGAAACCGAAGGAAAAAAAAGTCGTTGAAAACCACTAGAAAAACACAAAAGAACAAATAACCGTGCGGATGATTCTATAACCGGTTCATCATACTAGTCCATAGAACCTTCCCAAAACAATGCGACTTGACCAGCCCAATAAGGAAACTCTTAAGGCGAGGCTAACTTACATCTTGTAGTAGACGAGATAAAGCTTTTTCGCACCCGTATGGTTCACGTCGCGATCGTCACTTCGCTAGGCGAGCATCTCATCTGCGTGGGGTGGGTCGGCCATTGGCACTTCATATCGCTACCAAGATTTGTTAGTTTGTTTTTCTTTTGTTTCATTTGCTACCTCTCTTTTAATTCGTTAATTTTAAATAAAAGTGCAAATCAATTTTGCACTTTTATATTCCATTAAGTTGTATTATATTAAAAATAAAGTCATGAATTTAGAAAACGTTGCTGGATTTAGAAATATTGATGGGTTTGAATAATATTTATGAATTCAAAAAATTCATGAATTTGAATAAAAAATATTGAATTCGAAGAAGAGTTCATGTATTCAAAAAATATTCGTGAACTCACAAAGTTCATGAATTTGGAACAAAGATGGGAAAAGTTCAAGATTTCAAAAAATATCATGATTTTTAAATTGTTCGTGAATTTCAAAATATTCTTTAATTTAAATAAGTTTCAAATTTAGAAAAAAAATTATAAATTCAAAAACAATGTTTGTGATTCAGAATAATGTTAATGAAATTTAAAAAATGATCTGAACTCTCAAAATATTCCTTTACTAAAAAAGCTAAAATTTTAAATGTTCAAAAAATTGAAAAATGATCATGAATTAGGAAAAAAATTGGGAATGTCAAAAGAAAATCAAAAATCGAAAAGGACAAAAAAAAAACCAGGAAAACGAGGAAAAAGGAAAAAACCTTCACAAAACCAAGCGGTAGGTTCAAAAAAAATCATCTCCCGCGCTTACTACATTGGATGGGCCAGCCCAACACTGGTGTATTGTTAGCGATCGCTACCCTGTTGCACACAGAGGGATACATAACATTTGTGCTCTTTGTAGTTCTCGTAAAGATAAACTCAAGAGAGCTCGATCCAAGACAAGGCCAACAAAAACTTCCAAATATATGAACCATGTGAAGCCGAACCAAACGATCGATATCCCTTGTCAAAGTTAAGGCATCTTCATAGCTGGTCACCAAAACTTCCCTATACATCCAGGCCATATTTCCACACATTTTTAGGCTTCTAATACTAATTGTAAAATGTCCGTGGACCGGTCTGGACGTTTAAAATTCTATTTGGGAGTTATAGTGGGGTTCAAACTTTTAGGCTTCTAATACTAATCGTCAAATGTGCGTGGATTAGTCCAGACATTTAAAATCCTATGTGGGAGTTATAGTGGGGTTCGAACGGTTCGAGGAGGCCCATTGTCAGTTGCGCCACCTATCCCCATAGCCCATGTCTCTCACTTATCTTTTTCTACTCTCAATCTACCCAGCCCACTGAAAAGGACATTTCCCACCTTAATTATTTTCGTATTGATGACAACGCAATTTGTGGACTAACCATGTGTTTGATCTACCGTGGGGAGTCTTCCCCTCCCCCCCCCCCCCACACGGTGAATATATTAAGTTTTTTACCTGAGAGTTTTATACTAGCAGACTAAGGCATAGCCTAGTGGTGGGAAGGGGTTGATGCCTTCCCACCCACCCAGGTTCAAGGCACGGTACTTGCAATTTGGGTTTGTTGTACCAATTATACTGTAAGGGGTTCCCTTACAGTCTTTCTGTCAAAAAAAAGTAATCACGCCACACACTATTTAAGGAGGGTTCCTGCTTCCACCCACCTCTACCCCCCTCTCTTCTCCATTAATGCCCTAAACTTTATTTTGCCCAAGCTCCTTCTCTAGCCAACTAAACTTGTTGATTTTCTAGGATTTAGGGAGGAGACCTAGATCTACACTTCCACCAAAGGAAATTTGACTCCCCCAACATTCAATTGAGGATCTTGTTACTCTTGGGTGTTTGGGCACCCTAGACAGTAGAGGTCATCCAGGAGGTACATACCATTGTGGTGAAGCTTCTTGATGATGTTGAGCCTCCAATTAAGTTGTGGAGAGAGGCCCAAACTTGTTTCTAAAGGTTTCAGTTGTTGTCTTCATGGGCACTGCTAGTGGATTCATGGCACCTTGCATCGTGCCAAGGCGTGAGGAGAATATGGTGGGCCACTGTGGCATTTGGGGTGCATCATGCCTCCACACCTATCCAACGGAGAGTACCTCCCCCAAAGGAGAACTCCGACAACACACCATCGTCTCCATTTGCGGTTACTTCTATCCTTTACTTTCGTGTGTAAGCTTGTTATAATGTTTTTACTCTTTAGCTTGCACTTGTTGTTGAGCTTGTCATATAGGTTGTCCACCTAACTACATACCTAGTCAAGTTATTTTATTGTTAAGCCTAAATTTGCAAAAGATTCTAAAAATTGTTGTCGCCCCTACTGATCCTTTCAATTGGTATCACAGTCTCGTCTCTTTATTAAGGGCTTTACCAACTAAATAGTGTGGACGGCTATGATCTGGGAGATGAGCATGTTGTAGCCCCATGGTGGATATTGTCGCAATGACCAAAGGTGATTTTAATGTTGATATGGAAACACTTAATCAACGATGGTGGACAAGGTACAAGGCATGTTGGATAGATTCCTTCTAGGCTCGTCTACCGCCACAACCATTCCTGAGTAGGTAGTTGATACTACCTCCTTGGAAACATATGTCAATTCCTCCAAGGAGACGGCTAGAAGTGGCATCGGGCCTAATCCTACCCAAGAGAAAAATGGGTCAACAGTACAAGCTAAGGTGACTCCACCACCTGTCTATGGTGGCCCAGTTCCCTCACCTCATATCTCATATCTTGGCCCTCCTCCGAAACTTGATTTGACTAACTTTGCTAATTGGGTTTTTGAATTAAGTCTCATATTAACAACTCTTTGACTCAACTTTGGAGGATCATTGAAGAAGGCTATCATCCGTTTGATCCAAAAAACTAGTCTCCAAGAGAAGAAGTGGACAAGCAACTCAATGCATTCTCCTGGTTCATTCTTCAAGAATCATTGCCAACCGAGGAGCTTCCACACATCCGTACTTTTGTGAATGCAAAGGGCGCATGGGGTCACATCAACGCGTTGTAAAAGGGAAGCTTGAGCTTTCAACACTCCGAATTTGAAGTCATTCTTGATGACGCCAATGAGTTTGTCATGAACGAAGATGGAGATCCCCAAAATCTTTATAGGATGTTGATGCCTCTTGTGGTCTCTCTAAGGGATCACAGAAGCAAGGACACGGATGACAATTGAGTCAAGCGCAACTTTATCAAAACTATCATGCCTTTCAACAATAATATGTCTTGCATGATTCCCCAAAGACCGGACTTCCATTCCATGTCCTCCAATGATGTGTTGAAAATTTAATTGCCATGAGTATCTTGAGCAAGACCACCGACAATGCTCTTGTTCGGGACCGTGGGGTGAAGAAGGCCAACACTGAATTGAAGGCCAAAGTGGTCCAAGAAGAAGAAGGGGAACAGAAGTGTTGCCCCGAAGACACCCAATATGCTTACCATGACACTACTGCAGGTTGCCGCTAACACGACACTACGATCAGAGATCCTTCGACGAAACTGTGTGCGATGCATTAATCGCAAACAGTGGTTAAAAAAACCATCAAAAAAGGTGCAAAACGTTTGCGATGGAGGATGCATCAAACACGGTTCAGATTTTAGTTGCGTGTGCGATGTTGGGCATATGGTTCAGTTCAATTAACTGTTTGCGATGTGGCAGAACAAAAGAAACGGGCAGCCAGATGAAGGCGTGTGCGATATACGGCTTACGATTTACTTGGATGAACTATTTGTGATTAGGCAACACAAAAGAAACGGTCAGCCAGATCAAGGTGTGTGCGATATACAGCATGCGGTTCACTCGGATGAACTGTTTGCGTTGAGACAAAAGAACAGAAACGGTTCAATATATCAAGATGTGTGTGATACGCGGCAAACAGGTCTGTAATCAGAAATGTGTGCGAAGATCAATAATAACACAGACGATTGCTTCTAATAAGACATATGTGATATGCTCTGTCTACACAACATCTATTGGCCATTGGGCGACGGGCGGTCATCCGCGTCCGCCATAAGGATGCGAAGAGGGCATCCTATATCGGCATGGACTAGTTGTTCCACCAGTAGCTCATCTAAGAGAACTCTCAAGTTAATTGTGCTCAGACTGGAGTAGGCATGAGCTGGGTGACCGGATGGGAAGTTGTCTTGATGTTAGTCCCACCGGTGGGATGTATCTTAAATGTCCATTAAGGACATTTATTACACATCCCATCAGTTGAATTAACCTCAAGGTCCTTGTTTTGTTTTTTAACACATGTTAAAGAAGGTCTACCGCATTACTTTTTGACAATGTGCGATTGAGGGCATGCACTTCAGAAGGATTAACTATTTGCGATTAGGCAACAGAACAAAGACGCCACGTACGCGGCCGAGAAAGCATGCCCACGTTACGCCGCCCGAGAATAGTGCCGCACTTAGAAATTATAGAACCGTCAATAAATTTTGGGCCTGCTGATGTCTACTACGCAACCTTCTTCTTGTAGACGTTGTTGGGCCTCCAAGTGCAGAGGTTTGTAGGACAGTAACAAATTTCCCTCAAGTGGATGACCTAAGGTTTATCAATCCGTGGGAGGCGTAGGATGAAGATGGTCTCCCTCAAACAACCCTGCAACCAAATAACAAAGAGTCTCTTGTGTCCCCAACACACCCAATTGTATAGGTGCACTAGTTCGGCGAAGAGATGGTGATACAAGTGCAATATGGATGGTAGATATAGGTTTTTGTAATTTGAAATTATAAAAACAGCAAGGTAACTAATGATAAAAGTAAGCGTAAACGGTATTGCAATGCGTTGAAACAAGGCCTAGGGTTCATACTTTCACTAGTGCAAGTTATCTCAACAATAATAACATAATTGGATCATATAACAATCCCTCAACATGCAACAAGGAGTCACTCCAAAGTCACTAATAGCGGAGAACAAACGAAGAGATTATTGTAGGGTACGAAACCACCTCAAAGTTATTCTTTCGGATCGATCTATTCAAGATTTCATACTAGAATAACACCTTAAGACACATATCAACCAAAACCCTAATGTCACCTAGATACTCCAATGTCACCTCAAGTATCCGTGGGTATGATTATACGATATATATGCATCACACAATCTCATATTCATCAATTCAACCCAACACAAAGTACTTCAAAGAGTGCCCCAAATTTCTACCGGAGAGTCAAGAAAAAAACGTGTGCCAACCCCTATGCATAAGTTCACAATGTTACGGAACCCGCAAGTTGATCACCAAAACATACATCAAGTAGATCACATGAATATCCCATTGTCACCACAGATAAGCACATGCAAGACATACATCAAGTGTTCTCAAATCCTTAAAGACTCAATTGGATAAGATAACTTCAAAGGGAAAACTCAATCCATTACAAGAGAGTAGAGGGGCAAAAACATCATAAGATCCAACTATAATAGCAAAGCTCGCTATACATCAAGATCGTGCCAAATCAAGAACACGAGAGAGAGAGAGAGATCAAACACATAGCTACTGGTACATACCCTCAGCCCCGAGGGTGAACTACTCCCTCCTTGTCATGGAGAGCGCCGGGATGATGAAGATGGCCACCGGAGAGGGATTCCCCCCTTCGGCAGGGTGCCGGAATGGGTCTAGATTGGTTTTCGGTGGCTACAAAGGCTTGCGGGGGCGGAACTCCCGATCTATTGTGTTCTTTGATGTTTTTAGGGTATATGGACATATATAGGCGAAAGAAGTCAGTCAGGGGAGCCACGAGGGGCCCATGAGGGTGGGGGGCGCGCCCAGGGGGTAGGGCGCGCCTCCCTGCCTCGTGGCTTCCTCGAAGCTTCCCTGACGTCTACTCCGAGTCTCCTGGATTGTTTCTGTTCCAAAAATAACTCTCCCAAAGGTTTCATTCCGTTTGATATTCCTTTTCTTCGAAACACTGAAATAGGCAAGAAAACAGCAATTTGGGCTGGGCCTCCGGTTAATAGGTTAGTCCCAAAAATAATATAAAAGTGTTTGGTAAAGCCCATAAACATCCAAAACAGATAATATAATAGCATGAATACTTCATAAATTATAGATACGTTGGAGACGTATGAGCATCCCCAAGCTTAATTCCTGCTCGTCCTCGAGTAGGTAAATGATAAAAGAAATAATTTATGAAGTGTGAATGCTAGCAGGTGCACAAGTTTGATCAATGATAATTTCAATCACCTTTTCTAGCATCATTATATGTCATAACAGTAGCTCATATCATAAAGCTTCTCATGATCAAGTAACAAGCTATTCACATGTTAAAGTATAGATCATAAACTTTCTTGAAAACTAACAAACAGTTCTTAGTCATCAAACAATTACAATTCATCTTATTTTCAGGAAGGGTCTATGTAAGAGCTTTGATTTAGCAAATCCCACATACTCAACTATCATATAGTCTTCCATGATTGCTACCACTCAAAGCATATTTTTAGAACAAATAACATCCATCGAACACAGAGAAAGATAGGGGCTTAATGTTTCGCCTCCCAACCTTTTACCTCAAGGGTAATGTCAACAATAATAATTCATGATCAAATATATTTGAATGGCCATATATGCTTAGATATTTCCATCACATGATGCTTGCCAACAAAAGAGTAGGTTGGAATGAGAAGGAATACTACTGATTCTTGCATAAAAGTAAAAGATAGGCCCTTCGCAGAGGGAAGCAGGGATTTGCAGAGGTGCCAGAGCTCGAAGCTAAAACAGAGATGAAAATAATTTTGAGAGGTATGCTTTCATTGTCAACGTAACGACCAAGAGTTCCCAATATCTTCCATACTAGATACATTATAGGCGGTTCCCAAATAGGAAGGTAAAGATTTTACTCCCCCTCCACCAACAATCACACTCCACGGCTTGTCCGAAACAATGGGTGCCGTCCAACTATCAACAATCCTGGGGGAGTTTGTTTAAATTATTTGCGATTTTGTTTTTGATCTTTTGATTATAGGACTGGGCATCCCAGTTACCAGCCATTTTCTCGTGAATGATGAGTGGAGTCCACTCATCGTGAGAATAACCCACCTAGCATGGAAGATACGGACAGCCCCTAGTCGCTACATGAGCGATTCGGGCATACAAAACAGATTATTATTTGAAGGTTTAGAGTTTGGCACATGCAAATTTACTTGGAACGGCAGGTAAATACCGCATATAGGTAGATATGGTGGACACTCATGGAAGAAACTTGGTTCAAGGAATTTGGATGCACAAGCAGTATTCCTGCTTAGTACAGATATTTTGGCTAGCAAAGGATTCTAAATAGCAAGCACCACATGTTAGAGGATCCATAACAATATAACTTCTATACAAATATACCCAAACATCATTAAGTTGTCTTCCTTGTCCAACTTCAACTAATTTGCTCAGGTTTGAAAATAATTAATGGGGCTCACAATCATAGAAGATGTCCAAGATAGTATATTTATATGTGAAATCTCTCTTCCTTCAATATTCTTTCATGAATTGTTCAAGTGACCAATACAATGTTTGCTAACCTTCAATAAATTTACCACCTCTACTTCTTATATGTGAAGTCATTACTCCCCATGGGATAAGCATATGAAACATATATAATTTCAGATTTATGATATTCAAATCATTCAGCCATTTACTCATAGGATGTAAGTGAAGCACGCGAGTAAATGACAAACTACTCCAAAAAGATTTAAGTGAAGATCAATGAATAGTTAAATAATTATGTAGCTTTGTGAAGACTCTCTCTCATTTAAGAATTTCAGATCTTGGGATATTATTCAAACAGCAAGCAAAACAAAATAAAACGACATTTCAAGGATAGCACTCATCATGTGAAGAAGCAAAAACTTAGGCTCAACCGATACTAACCGATAATTGTTGAAGAAGAAAGGTGGGATGCCTACCGGGGCATCCCCAAGCTTAGATGCTTGAGACTTCTTGAAATATTATCTTGGGGGGGCCTTGGGCATCCCCAAGCTTGGGCTTTTGTGTCTCCTTAATTCCTCTCATATCACGGTTTCGTAAATCTCTAAAGCTTCATCCACACCAAACTCAACAAGAACTCGTGAGATAAGTTAGTATAAACCAATGCAAAAACCTTATCATTATCTACTGTAGAAAATCACAAAACTTATTATTCAACATTGCATACTAAATGTCTCTGCATATTTAATACTCTTATTCTCAAATAGAATCATTAAACAAGCAAACATATGCAAACAATGCGAACATAACAGCAATCTGCCAAAACAGTACAGTCTGTAAAGAATGCAAGATTCATCATACTTCCCTAACTCCAAACATTATGAAATTCTACCACACTGTAGAAAATTTATCAGAGCTCAATATGCAAAAAGTTTCAACATTTTATCATATTCTGTCTTTTCTAGGAAATTTTTGCAACAGCGATAAACTTTCTGTTTTGAAACAGCAACATGTATACTTGCAAAATAAGCATGGTAAAGGCTATCCTTGACATTTTTATTGAAACTAGAGATGCAAAACATTATTATAAATAACAGCAAGCAAATACTAATAAAAGAAAATGACGCTCCAAGCAAAACACATATCATGTGGTGAATAAAAATGTAGCTCCAAGTAAAGTTACCGATGAACGAAGACGAAAGAGGGGATGCCTTCCGGGGCATCCCCAAGCTTAGGCTCTTGGTTGTCCTTGAATATTACCTTGGGGTTCCTTGGGAATCCCCAAGCTTAGGCTCTTGCCACTCCTTATTCCATAGTCCATCGAATCTTTACCCAAAACATGAAAACTTCACAACACAAAACTTAACAGAAAACTTTTAAGCTCCGTTAGTATAAGAAAATAAATCACCACTTAGGTACTGTTTTGAACTCATTATAAATTCATATTGGTGTAATATATACTGTATTCCAACTTATCTATGGTTCATACCCTCCGATACTACTCATAGATTCATCAAAATAAGCAAACAACACATAGAAAACAGAATCTGTCAAGAACAGAACAGTCTGTAGTAATCTGTATCAAACGTGTACTTCTGGAACTCCAAAAAATCTGAAATAAATTGGTGGACCTGAAGAATTTGTCTATTAATATTCTGCAAAAAGAATCAACTTAAAAGCACTCTTCTGTAGAAAATGGCAGCTAAACTCGTGAGCGCAAAGTTTCTGTTTTTTATAGCAAGATCACATTAACTTCCACCCAAGTCTTCCCAAAGGTTCTACTTGGCACTTTATTGAAACAAAAGCTATAAAACATGATTACTACAGTAGCTTAATCATGTGAACACACAAAAACAGTAGGGGTAAATATTGGGTTGTCTCCCAACAAGCGCTTTTCTTTAATGCCTTTCTAGCTAGGCATGATGATTTCAATGATGCTCACATAAAAGATAAGAATTGAAACATAAAGAGAGCATCATGAAGAATATGACTAGCACATTTAATTCTAACCCACTTACTATGCATAGGGATTTTGTGAGCAAACAACTTATGGGAACAAGAATCAACTTGCATAGGAAGGTAAAACAAGCATATATATAACTTTAAAACTTTAAGCACATAGAGAGGAAACTTGATATTATTGCAACTCATACATGCATATGTTCCTCCCTCATAATAATTTTCAGTAGCATCATGTATGCATTCAACCATATAACCAGCACCTAAAGCATTCTTTTCATGATCTACAAGCATAGAAAATTTACTACTCTCCACATAAGCAAAATTCTTCTCATTCGGAATAGTGGGAGTATCATAAGAGACTCGAATACTATAAATTGTTTCCACATTATAAGAGTAATGTTCGGAAAAAGGGTAATCATAATCATGACATGTTTTATAAATATAATCATCACTACTCTTTATAGCATAGGTGTCATCACAATAATCATCATAAATAGGAGACATGCTATCATCATAATAAATTTGCTCATCAAAACTTGGGAGGCTAAAAATATCATCTTGATTAGACATAGCATCTCCAAGCTTGGGACAAACATTAATTGCAGCAAATATATTCTCAAACATGTCATTCTCATCAAACATAGCATCCCCAAGCTTGGGCCTTTTCATATCATAAGCATAATCACTCTCATCATTAATAGTATGGATAGCACCAATAGTATAGCAATTATCATCATCACAATGAGTAATAGGAGCAACATCATTTGGGAGGGATACCTTTTCACCTTTGCTTCTTCGTCTTTTCTTTTTCTTCTTCACATTATGTGTGGGTTTAACCCTCTTTTTTGAGCTCCTTATTAACGAGATTGGTTGAATAGAAAGCTCCTCCTCGTTACCTGATTCATCATAAAAAATAATAGCAGGATATTGGGAAGTCTCTTCCCTTTCGTTAGTATTCTCTTCATCTTCTATTTGTTTTCTTTTCTTTATGTAATTGGCAATATAAGGATTTTCAATGCAATTCACCGCACAATACATAAAAATTTCTTCTAGATCAATATCGAGGAATTTCTCAAGGTTATATTCTGGAATATGCTTAGTTATACGTTTCATTTCTTCATAACCCAAAAGCAAATTAAGTTCATTATGATGTGCAAGGGAAATCAAATCATCACAATTTTTGGACACGATACGATCATGAAATAATTTGCATTGGAGATTTAAATGACCACGTTCATTGCAAAGTTCACAAGTATGGCAAAGAAATTTTAAATATTCAGCACAAACATCTAGCCTCTCTTGCAACCATTTAGTTTCCAAATACTTATGCCTCTTGCAAAATCTATCTGCCCTATTTGGTGTGTGCTTGCAAGCTCTATGTATTCCACAAAAGTTGACATGCTTATAAGAGACATTTTCATCATGACTAGTGCAATCATCATTAGTACTATGGATATTCAAAGAGTTCATACTAACAACATTGCAATCATGCTCATCATTCAAAGATTTAGTGCCAAACATTTTAATGCATTCTTCCTCTAGCAATTGAGCACAATTATCGGAATCCTTATTCTCATGAAATATATTAAAAAGATGAAACATATGAGGCACCCTCAATTCCATTTTTTTGTAGTTTTATTTTATAAACTAAACTAGTGATAAAACAAGAAACAAAAAGATTCGATTGCAAGATCTAAAGATATACCTTCAACCACTCACCTCCCCGGCAACGGCGCCAGAAACTGCTTGATGTCTATTACGCAACCTTCTTCTTGTAGACGTTGTTGGGCCTCCAAGTGCAGAGGTTTGTAGGACAGTAGCAAATTTCCCTCAAGTGGATGACCTAAGGTTTATCAATCCGTGGGAGGCATAGGATGAAGATGGTCTCTCTCAAACAACCCTGCAACCAAATAACAAAGAGTCTCTTGTGTCCCCAACACACCCAATACAATGGTAAATTGTATAGGTGCACTAGTTCGGCGAAGAGATGGTGATACAAGTGCAATATGGATGGTAGATATAGGTTTTTGTAATCTGAAAATATAAAAACAGCAAGGTAACTAATGATAAAAGTAAGCTTAAACGGTATTGCAATGCGTTGAAACAAGGCCTAGGGTTCATACTTTGACTAGTGCAAGTTCTCTCAACAATAATAACATAATTGGATCATATAACAATCCCTCAACATGCAACAAAGAGTCACTCCAAAGTCACTAATAGCAGAGAGCAAACGAAGAGATTATTGTAGGGTACGAAACCACCTCAAAGTTATTCTTTCGGATCGATCTATTCAAGAGTCTGTACTAGAATAACACCTTAAGACACATATCAACCAAAACCCTAATGTCACCTAGATACTCCAATGTCACCTCAAGTATCCGTGGGTATGATTATACGATATGCATCACACAATCTCAGATTCATCTATTCAATCCAACACAAAGTACTTCAAAGAGTGCCCCAAAATTTCTACCGGAGAGTCAAGACGAAAACGTGTGCCAACCCCTATGCATAAGTTCACAATGTTACGGAATCCGCAAGTTGATCACCAAAACATACATCAAGTAGATCACGTGAATATCCCATTGTCACCACAGATAAGCACATGCAAGACATACATCAAGTGTTCTCAAATCCTTAAAGACTCAATCCGATAAGATAACATCAAAGGGAAAACTCAATCCATTACAAGAGAGTAGAGGGGGAGAAACATCATAAGATCCAACTATAATAGCAAAGCTCGCGATACATCAAGATCGTGCCAAATCAAGAACACAAGAGAGAGATCAAACACATAGCTACTGGTACATACCCTCAGCCCCGAGGGTGAACTACTCCCTCCTCGTCATGGAGAGCGCCGGGATGATGAAGATGGCCACCAGAGAGGTATTCTCCCCTCCGGCAGGGTGCCGGAACGGTTCTAGATTGGTTTTCGGTGGCTACAGAGTGTGGCGGCGGAACTCCCGATCTATTGTATTCTTCGTTGTTTTTAGGGTATATGGACATATACAGGCGAAAGAAGTCGGTCAGGGGAGCCACAAGGGGCCCACGAGGGTGGGGGCGCGCCCAGGGGGGTAGGGCGCGCCTCCCTGCCTCGTGGCTTCCTCAAAGCTTCCCTGACGTCTAGTCCAAGTCTCCTGGATTGCTTCCGTTCCAAAAATAACTCTCCCGAAGGTTTCATTCCGTTTGGACTCCGTTTGATATTCCTTTTCTTCGAAACACTGAAATAGGCAAGAAAACAGCAATTTGGGCTGGGCCTCCGGTTAATAGGTTAGTCCCAAAAATAATATAAAAGTGTTTAGTAAAGCCCATAAACATCCAAAACAGATAATATAATAGCATGAATACTTCATAAATTATAGATACGTTGGAGACGTATCACCTGCGTCCCATCACATTCCAAATTGCAAACCTGTTCACACCGATCAAAACCTAAACAGTTTCCCACTTAGTAGCGTATTAGTACTCGGTTATAAATACTACTACTCCAAGATGACTGCACATTACTCCTCAACTCCTCATCTACAAAAACAAACAAGTCATTCATCATTGTTCCCTTGCGTCTGCCATGGCCAGCGTGAGTTCTGGGTTTGCCACCAGGGAGATGTGAGCATGGAAGCGGAAGCACATGAGATGTCCCGCCTCGCCGCAAACGCAGCCGGCATGTCCCGCCGCGCGGCCATAGCAGCACAGAGGTCTCGCCGCGCCGCCGAAGCAGCACGGAGGTCCCGCCGCGCCGTCGATGCAGCAGACTGGTCTGGCCGCGCCGCAAAAGCAGAAGAGATGTCCCGCCACGCCGCGAATGCAGCAGAGATGTCCTCCCGCGCCGCGGCGGCCTCGGAAATGTCTCGCGGGCAGGCGAGGACTCTTACAGGCGCATGCATGTGATCGTCCATAGACAAATGGATCAGATCTCCGACTGGGCGAGGTTGCAGGACGACATGAAAGCCTCTTTTGAACAAGCTACCGGCGTCATCCGGCAACTAAATTAGAGCAATGCGAAGCTCCAGGCCGAGCACGACCTGCTGAGGGCGAAGATCGTCGGAAGTGCGGAGCAGCAGGAGGAGACCACTGCCTTGTTGAAAAGGACCGGCATCATCGTCGAGAAACTTATGGACGAGAATGCCATGCTACGCATCAATCGCAGAAGGCTGGTGGAGGAATCCGTGGATGCTCTCAAGCAGCATCTTGAGAACAAGAAAGAGCTCATCACTGCTCGCCGCGGAGACTAGTTCCCGCGGCCTGCAGCAACGCATCAAGAAAGTAGATATCAGCGAGCCAGATTGTTGTCTTCCTTCTTCTTTTACCCTTGTGTATTTCGGGCGTTGCCGCATGTGGCTTTTTTTAATTATGTTCCTAAATATGTAAGACAATTATTATCCACTGTCATCGTCCTTATATTCATCATGCTTGCTATAAGTCGCAGTCGATGTTATATAGGTCCGTCGGATCTTACATCAAGATTCGTGTAAAACTTTCTTTTCAGATTTTCATTTTTCTCCCTTAAATCTCGGTCTAGTGAGACATAGCCACGTCGTGAAACAGGGGCTCGGGCGCCATTAATGGAGACGTTGGGAGGGAGGTGCGCGGCGGATAGAGGTCAAAGGGCTCTCCTCCCGATGAGCACGCGCAGGGGTCTGATCGCACGCCATAGCTACCCTACACAGTACCTCCTAGCCAATCAAAAAAGGGGACGCATGGCGGCACGTAAATGGTAAGTAGAACGCCCACGGTTTCAACAATAGTTGTGTTTCCGATTTGTAACGTGACAGCACTTGTTCCAAAATGACTTTGTTGATTGTTAACGTGTGCGCCTTCGCAAATCGGACAGAAAAACTACCACATCATGTTGGTGCCATGTCATGACACCATGCCAAGTTTCATGATTTTCAGGCGTGTTCTGGATTTACAGGAATTAAAAATCCAAGTTTCTCAATCTTTCCGGCTGAGCCATGACGCCCAGATGTTTGAAATTCATTCCCATTTCTTGCATGGGACCTAAGCATGCACCCAAGGACACAGATTTGATTTTTCAACCAAGTTATATGTACTGGAGCATGTGCATGTATTTCAAATTTGAATTATGCACATAAAATGCCTAGAAAACCCAGTTAATGTATAAAAATGTCCAAACGAACCCCCAAAATTCCAAAACTTAACACAACATTCCTATTGTTCTATGTTGGCACTAGAAATTTTTTGAAAGCAATAAGAGGCAACGGATATCGTTTCATCCCCAAAGGTGGCACGTTCTGTACCGAACCCATCAGGCTTGTTGTGAGAAGCTTTGGTTTGTGAGAAGCTTATACCCAAACCTGCCCCAAATGGGACAAATTTTTTACCACGGTATGTCGGGTGCCATTCCATGATAGCATGCCAAGTTTCATGAATTTCAGACGAGTTTTGAGTTTACTAGAGTTTAAAAGCCAGGTATCTCAACGTTTTGCCGGCAATCAACAGTCCCCTGGAGTTTGAAATTCATTCACATTTCTTGCATGTGACCTAAGCATGCACCCAAGGATACGGATTTAATTTTTCAACCAATTTATATGCACTGGAGCATGTGCATGTATTTGAATTATGCACATCAAATGCCTAGAAAACCCATTTAATGTATAAAAATGTCCAAACGAACCCCAAAAAATTCCAAAACTTAACACTACACCCATGTTGTTTTATGTTGGCACTAGAAATTTTTTAAAAGCAATAAGAGGCAACGGATATCGTTTCGTCCCCAAAGGTGGCACGTTCCGTACCTAAACCATCAGGCTTGTTGTGGGAAACTCTGGTTTGTGAGAAGCTTATACCCAAACCTGCCCCAAATGGGACAAATTTTTTACCATCGCATGCTGATGCCACTCCATGATACCATGCCAAGTTTCATGAATTTCAGACGAGTTCTGGATTTACTAGAATTTAAAAGCCAGGTATCTCAACGTTTTGCCGGCAATCAATAGGCCCTTGGTGTTTGAAATTCATTCCCATTTCTTGCATTGGACCTAAGCATGCACCCAAGGACACATATTTGATTTTTCAACCAATTTATATGCACTTGAGCATGTGCATGTATTTCAAATTTGAATTATGCACATAAAATGCCTAGAAACCCCAGTTAATGTATAAAAATGTCCAAACGAACCCCGAAAAATTCCAAAACTTAACACTACACTCCTGTTGTTCTATGTTGGCACTAAATTTTTTCTGAAAGCAATAAGAGGCAACGAATATCGTTTCGTCCCCAAAGGTGGCATGTTCTGTACAGAAACCATCGGGCTTGTTGTGAGAATCTCTGGTTTGTGAGAAGCTTATACCCAAACCTACCCCAAATGGGACAAAAATTTTACCACGGCATGTCGGGTGCCATTCCATGATAGCATGCCGAGTTTCATGAATTTCAGACGAGTTTTGGATTTACTAGAATTTAATAGCCATGTATCTCAACGTTTTGCCGGCAATCAACAGTCCCCTGGTGTTTGAAATTCATTCCCATTTCTTGCATGGGACCTAAGGATGCACCCAAGGACACATATTTGATTTTTCATCGAATTTATATGCACTAGAGCATGTGCATGTATTTCAAATTTGAATTATGCACATAAAATGCCTAGAAACCCCAGTTAATGTATAAAAATGTCCAAACGAACCCTGAAAAATTCCAAAACTTAACACAACACTCCTGTTGTTCTATGTTGGCACTAGAAATTTTTTGAAAGCAATAAGAGGCAACGGATATAGTTTCGTCCCCAAAGGTGGCACGTTCCGTCCCGAAACCATCAGGCTTATTGTGAGAAGCTCTGGTTTGTGAGAAGCTTATACCCAAACCTGCTCCAAATGGGACAAATTTTTTACCACGGCATGTTGATGCCTCTCCATGATACCATGCCAAGTTTCATGAATTTCAGATGAGTTTTGGATTTATTAGAATTTAAAAGCCAGGTATCTCAACGTTTTGCCGGCAATCAACAGTCCCCTGGTGTTTGAAATTCATTCCCATTTCTTCCATGGGACCTAAGCATGCACCCAAGGATACAGATTTGATTTTTCAACCAATTTATATGCACTGCAGCATGTGCATGTATTTCAAATTTGAATTATGTACATAAAAAGCCTAGAAAACCCAGTTGATGTATAAAAATGTCCAAACCAACCCCGAAAAATTCCAAAACTTAACACTACACTCATGTTGTTCTATGTTGCTAAAAAAATTTGAAAGCAATAAGAGGCAACGGATATCGTTTCATCCCCAAAGGTGGCACGTTCCGTACCGAAACCATCAGGCTTGTTGTGAGAAGCTTATACCCAAACCTGCCCCAAATGGGACAAATTTTTTACCACGGCATGTTGATGCCGCTCCATGATACCATGCCAAGTTTCATGAATTTCAGACGAGTTCTGGATTTACTAGAATTTAAAAATCAAGTATCTCAACGTTTTGCCGGCAATCAACGGTGCCCTGGTGTTTGAAATTCATTCACATTTCTTGCATGGGACCTAAGCATGCACCCATGGACACACATTTGACTTTTCAACCAATTTATATGCACTGGAGCATGTGCATGTATTTCAAATTTGAATTATGCACATAAAATACCTAGAAAACCCAGTTAATGTATAAAATTGTCCAAACGAACCCTAAAAAATTCCAAAACTTAACACAACACTCCTGTTGTTCTATGTTGGCTCTAGAAATTTTTTGAAAGCAATAAGAGGCAACGGATATCGTTGTGTCCCCAAAGGTGGCACGTTCTGTACCGAAACCATCGGGCTTGTTGTGAGAAGCTCTGGTTTGTGAGAAGCTTATACCTAAACCTGCCCCAAATGGGACAAATTTTTTACCACGGCATGTCGGATGCCATTCCATGATAGCATGCCAAGTTTCATGAATTTCAGACGAGTTTTGGATTTACTAGAATTTAATAGCCACGTATCTCAACGTTTTGCCGGCAATCAACAGTCCCCTGGTGTTTGAAATTCATTCTCATTTCTTGCATGGGACCTAAGCATGCACCCAAGGACACAGATTTGATTTTTCATCCAATTTATATGCACTGGAGCATGTGCATGTATTTCAAATTTGAATTATGCACGTAAAATGACTAGAAAACCCAGTTAATGTATAAAAATGTCCAAACCAACCCTGAAAAATTCCAAAACTTAACACAACACTCCTGTTGTTCTATGTTGGCACTAGAATTTTTTTGAAAGCAATAAGAGGCAACAGATATCGTTTCATCCCCAAAGGTGGCACGTTCCGTACCGAAACCATCAGGCTTATTGTGAGAAGCTTATACCCAAACCTGCCCCAAATGGGACAAATTTTTTACCACGGCATGTTGATGCCGCTCCATGATACCATGCCAAGTTTCATAAATTTTAGACGAGTTTTGGATTTATTAGAATTTAAAAGCCAGGTTCAACATTTTGCCGGCAATCAACAGTCCCCTGGTGTTTGAAATTCATTCCCATATCTTGCATGGGACCTAAGCATGCACCCAAGGAGACAGATTTGATTTGTCAACCAATTTATATGCACTACAACATGTGCATGTATTTCAAATTTGAATTATGCACATAAAATGCCTCGAAAACCCAGTTAATGTATAAAAATGTCCAAACGAACCCCGAAAAATTCCAAAACTTAACACTACACTCATGTTGTTCTATGTTGGCACTAGAAATTTTTTGAAAGCAATAAGAGGCAACGAATATCGTTTCGTCCCCAAAGGTGGCACGTTTCGTACCGAAACCATCAGGCTTGTTGTGAGAAGCTCTGATTTGTGAGAAGCTTATACCCAAACCTGCCCAAATGGGACAAAAATTTTACCACAGCATGTTGATGCCGCTCCATGATACCATGCCAAGTTTCATGAATTTCAGACGAGTTCTGGATTTACTAGAATTTCAAAATCAGGTATCTCAACGTTTTGCCGGCAATCAACGGTGCCCTGGTGTTTGAAATTCATTCCTATTTCTTGCATGGGACCTAAGCATGCACCCATGGACACAGATTTGACTTCTCAACCAATTTATATGCTCTGGAGTATGTGCATGTATTTCAAATTTTAATTATGCACATAAAATGCCTAAAAAACCCAGTTAATGTATAAAAATGTCCCAACGAACCACGAAAAATTCCAAAACTTAACACAACACTCATGTTATTCTATGTTGACACAAGAAATTTTTTGAAAGCAATAAGAGGCAACGGATATCGTTTCGTCCCCTAAGGTGGCACGTTCCGTATCAAAACCATTAGGCTTGTTGTCAGAAGCTCTGGTTTGTGAGAAGCTTATACCCAAAGCTGCCCCAAATGGGACAAATTTTTTACCACGGCATGTTGATGCCGCTCCATGATACCATGCCAAGTTTCATGAATTTCAGACGAGTTCTGGATTTACTAGATTTTAAAAATCAGGTATCTCAACGTTTTGTCGGCAATCAACAGTGCCCTGGTGTTTGAAATTCATTCCCATTTCTTGCATGTTACCTAAGCATGCACCCCAAGGACACAGATTTGACTTTTCAACCAATTTATATGCACCGGAGCATGTGCATGTAGTTTAATTTTGAGTTGTGCACCTGAAATGGCTAGAAAACCAGTTTAATTTATAAAATGTCCAAACGAACCCTGAATAATTCCAATTCTTTTACGACACACATATAGTTGCATGTTCACTGCAGATAAAAGGTCTAGCAATTGAAACACCGTCCATTGCCGTTGTGACCCCATTACGTAATTCAATTCAAGATGAAAATTCAAGTAGATCCCACACGGTTTATTATCGCCAACCGTGTGAGATGTAGTACAAAATATCTTGGAGCACCGTCGGTGTATAGTATGCCTATGGCTTACGCGAGAAGGTGCGTCGGCTACAGTCCACAGCCGGCGTGTCAAGCACACTAGCTCGCTCCCCAAATACTCCCGCCTCTGCATCCCTCGCAATCTCGAAAATATTACTGCCTCGTAATCTCGAAAATATCCACCGCCTGGAAGGTTTTAATGTTTTGTAGCACATGATTAGTATGTGCGGACCGTGTGCGATGTCTGTTACTCCCGCTCTGCTTCAGTCCCTTGATTCAAATTTTCAGTAGCCCCGGCATTTTACTCCCGCCTCTGCATCCCTCACAATCTCAAAATATATGCTCGCCCTTGATTCAAATATTCAGTAGCCCCGCCTTGTTACTCCCGCCTAGTAAAATTTTCAGTTGCCGCAGTATTTCCTCAAACATCACCTTGCCCCCCCCCCTCCACACACACCACACACCCCCCAAAACCTCCGCTCACACCGACACACACAACCCTCGAAACCATTGGTAGGTCGCCGCCATCGCCGGCGCCTCCATCCTCAACCTCTGCCTATGTGTCGGGAGCTCGAGGAGCCAATGGCCAAAAAGAGGTTTATCGCGGCCTTTTCGCCCGACACCGGCGAGGTGGCCGCCGACGTGTCCCCGTCGTCCTCCGCGGGCTTGATCCACCGTCGCCAGTCCCCCGATCCGCCCGCTGCCGTGCCCCTATGCCGGTTCAAGGACTTCCCCGTCCTCCCTCGGACCCGGCAGCCGACAAGGTCCTACCTCGGGGTCCGGCAGCGGCGGTGGGGGACGTGGGAGCGCCACACGGCCGAGCTCGCGACCATGGAGTACGACCGCTGGCAGGTCCGCTACCACTGTGCAGCGCCTAGGCTCAATTTCCCCTTCGGCACAAGTTTGGTCAACCTTGTTCCACCGGAACCAGGGGTGGTGAGCTCGGCTATGGCGTGGGAGAACCGCGAGGCATGTGAGCGCCTCGAGGCCGAGGCCGCTGACGAGGCCTACATGCAAGAGCTCCGCTGGCAGCACCCGGAGCTCGTGGAGGCGGAGCGGGTGATCTTTGCCGGCGCGGAGGGCAGCGAGGTTATCGCTCTCTCCTCTGATGACGAGGTCGAAGGCGGCAAGGACGGCGGCAAGGTTATTGCGCTCTCCTCCGATGACGAGGTCGAAGGCGGCGGCGACGGCGGCACGGAGGGCGTCGAGGTGGGCCCCGAGGACGAGGAGATCGACGTAGACGAGTGGAGGAGTGCCTTCCCCAACGACCCCGACGGCGGCACCGGCCCGGACCCGGCTCGCGGCACACCGTACATGACGAGGAAGGATTGGCTCGACCTCTACTTCGACCGAAAGTAGTTTAGGTTAGTTTAAATTTATGTTTTATGTTCGGTTATGCAAAACTATCTATGTCTATGTTTGAATGCATGCTACGTTCGGTTGAACCTGCTTTGAACTTGATCATATTGAAGTTTACAACCTTAAGTTTAGGGGATCGACTAGAAAAGGCCAAAAATTGCTAGAGTATATATATACCCACTAAGGGTTTTAGTCCTTTGACTTTTTAAGGATCGGCTAGAGATGGCCTTATGACTTGTTTATTTCAGTTCTTCACAATGTGATGCTCTATATGTGCAACTATTTGCCGTGCAGTTCAATTTCATCAATAACAGTTTCAACAATACCACTATGAATTACGATATTTGGTTGTTGTTAAGGATATTGCAGTTAACATGCCTTTTTGTTTTTTTAACAATAACTAGTGTACTGTAGACCTGCACAATACCAGTTTGAATGACTATTTGCTTGTTTTTAAATGTTATGCCTGATGCAGTTAACACACCTTTCCACTTCTTGTTTTGCTTAACTAGCATGCTTAAGCCTGCACACTGAAGCTATCATTTGTAGATTATGTTGTCTACCATGGATATATTTGGTTGATGTTTAGCCTGTTGTGCTTAGCATGCCTTTATATGTACTCATGCAGGACAATATTGAGAACAGTGTTGTTTTCCATCGAGGTTAGTTTCTTCGCATTGCTTATATGTACTCACTGTTCAGGATATCGGTAGCCGGTACCATATAGCCTGGGGCTGATAAGGGATTAATCGTCGAATCGGACATTTCACTGAATATATCTGTAACCCATTTATTAGTAGGTTAAATAGGGCCATATTTAATATATTTGAGGCTACATAGCAACATGCATTGTACTGAATGACTAAATATGCAATCCTAGGCTACATAGCAACAATGAAGAGTGTTACCTTAATGTTCTGATGATGTCTAGATATACATGTAATAAAATCTTATATAATGGGATGGAGGGAGTGTTGTACTACATCATTTTTCAATTGGTGTTTAGCTTCTAATATTAACTTGGTGCTTTTAGGTACATATATCATTGCCAACGATCCACACTTCGACCCTTTCTGCGTATCGGGCAATGAGATATTCATGAACCAGCATCAAGTGAGGAAACTGATAAAGATTGTTATTAAAATGGGTCAAAAGATGTCAATCGAACTATTTGTTTACACTTTATGCAAGACAGCAGTGAACTGCAGGATGGTAAGTAAGAACCCTGTAGCCTTCTTTTTACTGCCCGTAATGAGTTGTGTTAGATGACAATGTCTGAATCTTTTTTCTTTTGCAGTGGATCCTGAAGCAGTTTACTCAAGATTACCTCTCAAAATACATGATTGGCGGCCGACCATCACAAGGGATTGGACTAGAGTCCTGCATGCCTTCTGCTTCCAGGAGAGCACAATAGGGCCATTCCGCTTCACCTTGTTCAGCAACCGGAATGTCTGTCGCCTCTTTCTTTGCCGTCTGCAATAGTACAAGTATAGAACCCTGGTTCATCATTCTTTATTTGGTGCTTATGTAATTCTTAAACATATGTACCTGTGAATTGAATAATGCATTGGTTGTTTGAACCTGATGGATATGAATAATGCCTACTTTCAAGTTAAATTAGGTACAATTTTAAATGGCAGCAATTAAATTAGGGCGAAATTACGGTGTGCAGGTCATTACGGCACACATGGTTGGTAAAACACAAACATTTGCGATATACACCATAATCCGAGACGGTTCACAGAGAGGAAACGTGTGCAAGCATGCACACAGTTGCCGTTTGCAAAGCGTGTGTGATGTCAGACACTATCACATACGATGCGGGAAAACTAAATGTGTGTGATTGTCTACCTATCGTACACGGTTTATAATCATGAACTATTTGTGATGTACCAGGCATCGTAAAACTCCCGTGCCTGGAATCAGCCTGGAAAGCTCCCGTGCCTGGAATCTGCCTGGTTTTAGTTAAAACCACAAAACTCCGACTGCAATGGCAATGCGAGCACAAACGAGTAGCAAGGATGAAGCGTTTGGGATATTTGAGATATCGGAAACAGTTATATAGGGAGAACTGTATGCATCAAGGCCCCCTATCCCCGACGGTTTCTGGGTCGTGTGGGAAGGACCCCCCTATCGCGTCACTCACTAGGCAACGGTTCCAAATGCCGTCGCGGAAAGGGGTTAAAAACCGTTTCTATAGCACCAACGCGTACTAGTGTGAGCACATGGCTCTTGCGTCAAGACAATTTTTGGGGCAACAAAAGGAACTTCAAGTCCAACGACTCAAGGGAAAACTCAAGAAATTTCAAGCCAAAGGGTCAACGAATGAGGACTTGGCACAACTAGGGCATCTCCAATGGCGACCCACAAATTTCTTCCCACGTCCGTCCACAAACAGGGGGGCCAGTCCACGGACACGGATGCGAGAGGTCGCCATCCAACCCTGCCCACATACATCCGGCCTCCCTCATTATTTTAAAGTCTGCACGTTCAAATAGTTGCATACAAAGAGTTCGGGCATTCAAATAGCCACATACATAGAGTACATATGTTCAAATAGCCGCATGAAGAAGTAGTTCAAATTTAAAAAGGTTCAAATACTACATTCCAACATTGTTGTCCCCTTTAACCGCCCATTGATGCTCAATCTGATCTTCCTTCACCTGCTCATGATTTGGCCGATACCGAATTTGTTGATGCATTGAATAAACTCTTCAACTGTGGCCAGATTCTGGTCTGGAAGTTTGATAGGATCACCCATGTTCTCAAATTCTAGAACTACGGCATCATCCTCACCCTCCTCCTCGACGATCATGTTGTGCATGACCACACAACATGTCATCACCTCCTACATGGTCTCCGGATCCCATTGTTTAGCAGGTCTATGAACAACTGCAAAACGGGCATGCAAAACTCCAAATTCCGCCTCGACATCCTTTCTAGCTGCTTCTTGTCTTTGGGAAAAGTGAGACTTTTTTTGGCCAATTGGGTTAGAGGTGGTGCGGACAAAGGTAGCCCACGGAGGATAGATACCGTCAACCAGATAATAGCCCATGTGTGTACTCGTGTTTATTGACAGTATAGTGGCAAGGAAGTGCTTTTCCTTTAGTCAGCCTCGCAAAAACAATGGTGATTGCTACAACACATTGATGTCATTTTGAGACCCGGGCATGCCAAATACAAAGATCATGTGATGCAACTGCTTCAAGAATGATGGCGGGCTTCTTAACATGACCCTGATATTGACCTTGTAAAGGCTTCGGGCAGTTCTTCCATTTCCAATGCATGCATTCAAGAGATCCAAGCAAACCTGGCCACCCTCTTACTTCTGAGATTACCAATAGCCTCTCGGTGTCTGCCAGAATTGGTTCTCTCAGGTACTGAGGTCCAAACACCTCGACCACGGCAGTTGCAAACCTGACCATGACATCTCCGCATGTGCTCTCAGTCATCCGTAGGTACTAGTCCCACGAACTAGGGGTCGTGCCATATGCAAGCATCCGGAGTACGGCCGTGCACTTCTGGTAACTAGAGAAGCCAATCGTTCCCACGACGTCCTTCTTCAAGATGAAGCGGTGTAAGTGCATCTAGTGCGGCCCCTTGCTGGTTTTGGAGTATTGATCACAAACTTGGTTGAGGGACTAATGTGTTTGTGAGATTCATAGGAGAACACAGGTATGAGCCCCTGGAGATTCGGTTTACCCATCAAATATGACCCCTAAGAATGTGTGAAGATATTGACGATAATGGTGGTACAAGAAGATATTCGCTTGAAGACAATGGAGTGCGGAGACATAGTCTTTTGATAGTTTCATTTTCTTCTTTCTTGAGTCATAGGAACCATCGTACTATTAAGTGGGGTCGAGGTAAACAAAGTCAGAAACTGACGTGATGCTCAACCTAAAATCCCATGTCTTCGAGTGAAGACAATGAGGGAGAACCTCTTCCAAAGTTGGTTGAGTCGGCTTTACTTGGAGCCCAAGTCAAGCTGTCATGTGTGTTTGAAATCCGAACGTTGGACATGCGTCGGTTGGCCACTGACCAGGGTCAGTTCGGTCATATCATGTTGGGTTGCTATAAATAGCCCCCCCCCCCCTCCATCATAAGTTGGTGGCTGCTCTGAGTTATTACAGGTCTGTTGTCGCTTGAGAGCAACCCACCTCTGAAGCCTTTGAGAGAGATTCCTTGCGAGGATAAACCCAAAACAACCAGAGCCCTAAAGTGATTGAGCATCATTGAAGATATTCTGTTCTACATGAACTGAAGACTTGTTACACTTGAAGACTGTGATCTTCCAGATGGTTAGGCGTCGCGTTCTGAGCATCCAATGGTCATTGTTGATTGCCAGTGAATGAAGTCTGTGAAGGTTTGGAAGTCTACCTTGAAGACTTAACTGAGTGATTGGGCAAGATTTGCGGATCTTAGCTCAAGGGAATAATGTGTAGACCATGTCTTCTGAGTTCAATCTCAGCCTCCCTAACCAGACATACAGGTGGCACATCAACTGGAACTGGTCAAACAAATCACTTGTCTTCATGGAGCAACGGGTTCTATCACTTCACTCCTTTACTTACTATTTAGTTTCGTGAAGCCCTTCATTGTTCATTCTGTTTGAAAAGATTGTGTGAAGATATTCCCCTAACTGTACCTTTGTCTTCGCATTAACTGTTCCTATCATTCACACCTGCCTAGTTTGTTGTCTGCTTTCACTTCTCACTTCAGTTGTGTTATTATGCCAGCATGCCTAGTGTAGTTTACCTTCCGATGTATCCTGTTTAGTTATTGTTTAACTTCCACGTCATCAAAGACATTGCCTGTTTCGTAGACTTTCATAAAAATCACCTATTCACCCCCCTCTAGTCAATAACTAGCACTTTCAAGTAGTCATCATTGGACCGGGCGCCATGGTACAAATGATCGAAGACACTCTTGCGCATCCAAAAACGCCAGCAAAAATGGTCAGTAAAGAGTGCATCGAGGGTCAAGTTGTCGGCCATCAGGTCGCATGCCCTGTTACGGTTGAGCACTCGATGACCCTTGATCGAGCCCTTGAAATTGAGAACATGCTCCTCCGGATGCTCTGCGTCTTCAAGGACCACCTGCATCCTCGCCGTCTCATCCGTGTACTCCTCTTCTGTGGACGAGTCGTCGGACGACTCAACATAGGCTCGTATATGTACTCCAAGTCGGGATCCATTGCTAGAAAGAAGAAGGGAAAACTTTTTTAGCTCCGGCAATTCATCGAAGAGTTTCCAGGCATGGTGAGTATAGCATGAGCGGACGATGCCTGGCGGGGCGGTCGGAGGAGAGGGGTTGAACGGCGACAGAGGAGAAGCGGGCTGGAGCCCGGCTGGAACGTTGGAGGTGACGGAGACGTAGAGTTCCGGTAGGGGTGTGGCGTGGCGACCAGGCGACTAGGGTGGTGGAGCGGTGGCAAAGGCAAGAGAGAAAGAAGGAATGAGAGAAAACGAGGAGATGGAGGCACGGGGTCCGGTAAGGGTTTGGGTGGGCCGGGGTGTTGAAGTCCTACGTGTCTACTGTCCGGACTCCCGCAAAGTACGTCTGGACCAATATAGGCCCGTGTTGGATAGCAAACCGTGTCCGGACCACGCGGTCTGGGTGTTTTGCGGGCAGTTTGAGGGTCCTCCTTGGAGATGCCCTTAGAAGAGGGGAGGCAATGCTGGCAAGTTTATCTGCAAGGCCAAGACAAAGACTTACCCAAGCAAGAACATCCACTTTGCGAGGAAGAAGCCTCAAAGTGTTAGTGGTACAAGAAGAGTTCTACTCTGATGATGATGAAGATACAAGCGGTGAAGCGGTTGCAACGGCCTCCGTAGCCATGCCATCACTTCCTCTCCATCGGTGTCTCTCTTCGGCTCCCATAACGAGAACATCATCACCACCCAGAAGTGCCTTATGGACAAGGCCTCAAAGGTAACCCCTCCCATCAAGTCTATCATTACAACTAACTCATCTTTGATGAATTGTGTGGGAGATGATGAGGTCACAAAGGAAGGTGAGAATGAGTTTGACAAGTTTGTGGTCAAGTCCAGAGGTGAGACCAAGAAACGCTATATCGCTCTCTTGAGACAACTAGATGAAGCTAATGCTCTTGTTGAATCTCAAGAGAAGACCATCACTAAGATGGAAGGACACCTAGCGAAGTGGCGATAGTGGAAGGAGATTGGAGGAGCGCAATGGTGAAGAACCAATCGGAGCCATCCTTGAACTTCTTTGTTAGCACTGGCATATTCACACATGATTCGATCAGTTTCAGACACCATACACGCCTATAATGTAAAATCAATTTTCGACATAATCAAAGATATATTTGGCCTGTAACTTTTATTAACGTAGGAATTCAATTCAGAATACGCTTCGTTCCATAGAACATCTCAGTTTCTATGTTTTTCCTGCTAATAGTACAGTACGTTTTAAGTTCCTTTCTGAAATCTGAAACTAAAAATTGCAGTTTGCGCTTTGGACCAATCACCCAGTTTACACCCCCCTCCCCCTACATGCCAAGTGCCAACGCCGACCACGTACAGAAAAGGATGGGATTTCCATTGTCCGCTGCCTATGAGAAGCAGTCTCTCTGGCGCAGCACAATGATACTCGGTACCGAGCCGGTTGTGCAAAGAAGAGAGTACCGGCCCCGTTTGAAGCATGCATGATGGCAAAGGGGAAAGAACGTAGTCGTAACATGCAGATGCAGTACTCGGCCGAAGAGTGCAAGACGCATGCTACTATTCGTCGCCGCTTTACTTCACATCGCCACATTCCGTCACTCACATATATGATACGTCGTACATTCAGACTCCCTACTGCACCCTTGGTTTCATCGAGCCACACCCAGACCCACCAATGATCGCCCATATGAAACCCGATCAGAATGCCCTCGGCAAACACGAAAAAGAAAGAAAACGCGACAAGGAGAACCACCAGTCTCTCTCTCCCTCCCTCCCTTTTGAATTTCGAACAACGAAAACCAGCAGTCCAAACACGTCCTTTCACTCACCGCAACCCTGTTCCCACCCGTCCTTCCGGTCTCCCGGATCACAAGAAGCCCAGCTCCCCCAGCAGAGCGGAGGCTCTTCTTTACATGACTCGTTTTACCTCTTTGCATCAGGCCAAAGCGGCAAAGATTCTTGCCTCGTCGCGGCAACCAAGGTGTTCAAGGTGCCGGTGATCATTGGGCTCTTCCTCTTTTCCTCTCCCTGTCAATGGAGGCGACCTAGGGCTAGAGAGATGCCTCGCCTTTTACCACATCGGATCGATCCTCCGATCACATCGTATATCCAGGTTCCAAATGCCGCGCCTTGCATTGGATACGGCACGGCACGGCACTTGCACAGGCAGTCCCCGCGTACTACCGCAAAGCCGAGAGAGACGGGAGACAGAGAAAAGCTCTTTACCTCGCCGATCTCGAGACAACGGAAAGAGAAATCGCATCGTGACATCCCTTGTCACGTGCCCCTGCTGATCAAGTCAGCTTCGAGATGATTAGTTTGTTGTTAAGCTGCTGGAATGCAGGGTTTGTTTTTTGAATGATTTCACATGTAAAGGAAGATGATAATAGTTTCAGTCTCAGAGAAATTACTGAGTATAGGATACAGAGTACGTGGGTCTCTGAACAAAATTATTATCCAGCATCGAGTTGGTCCTGAATCGACCGCAGCAGCAGCCAGCAGCCGAAGGTAATGTGATCCCAACTCCTAAAACGAAAGAATGATAGTGCAGCCTCCGGCATCTTGAAAGCAAAGCATGTTGCAAACTGGGAGGGAGAGCAGCAGAGAAGGAAGGGACCCAGGGAATTCTTGAGGCAACAGCTTTAGCAGTAGATAGAGTACTGAGGGCCCTGGCCTCAGAGCTAGGGGCAGACGATGTTTCTAAGGGACAAAAACAGCTTTTGCTCCCGGTCAAAGATTCTAAACCGCAGCCGCAACCACCATTATACACTACTCAATTTACTCCTTTTCAGGCCTAAGAGCGCTGTCAAGGATCAATCATGTCCTTCAAAAGAACCCAACTATCTTCCATGATTTACCGAGCAGGCAGGAAATATAAGCATGCAGAAATTAACCATAACGAAATGGAACAAAGCAATGATCTTCTCCTGCCACTAGATGCCTCTCTGTATAATAGGCCATCGACACACCACAGGTGAGAAACAAAACTTACACAAGGAAACAGAGCAAAGGGAGAACTTCACTCTAGCCACTCTTCTTCACACATGAGCTGATCAACCACATGCACATAAACACACAGCCTTCAGTTCACTTCCAGCCCTAACAAGTAACAGCAGGAGCCCTACCCTAGCTGCATAATAATTCTTCATTTCTCTTGTAGGACAAGAGGTACACCTACACCCCACAGCCCATGCTGTTCTGTTGCACTCGCCTCACATCTACGTACAGCCTAGCAAACAAACGCATGGGACGGCTCCGGAGTTCGGACACCCAAAAGCCCGGCGTCGGCAGTTCGCTCACGCTCACAGGGGACGCTTCCGCTCGCCGGCGATGCTGAGGAGGCGCGCCACGCCCTTGGTCCACAGCTCGTACTCCCTCTGGCTGGTGCACTCGAACTCGATCACCCGGTGGTCCGCCGTCCTCAGCCCGAAGTAGCGCCGGTGCTCGCCGTCCTCCAGCAGGTGCCGCCCGGGCCACGCCGCCACGTCCTTGCACACGTCGATCACCACACCTGCAAGCATCGACATGGATCCGACCTCGATCAGCGCCATGGATGATGGATAATGAGATGATGTTACCGTTGCCGCCATGATGGCCTGCCACTCACCTTTCTTCTTCTTGGTGATTGTCCCTGCAACATGCCGGCTCTTCATTTTCAGAGAGACCTGCAAGCACGCCATGATAACAACTAAGCAAAAAGGCCCAGAATTACCACCGAAAAGGTTCGATACAATTCAAGTGCATCGGCATTTACCAGGCCCATTCGGTTGATGTACACTGATACGACCTTCCAGTGCAGCGCGCCTGCAGATAAGATGATATCGTCAGTACATGTGCCTGCACTTTTAACACATTGATGAACCAGAAATGTATCACCAGACAGCACCTTTCCGTGTGCGTTTAAGGAGCTCGGTGCCGCGAACAAGAAGTTCTTGGCTGCACACGCCCAGGAAGTTGTTCTCCTCCTCAAGCGAAAGATCGCTGATGCTGCTGCCGTTGCTCTCCAGCTTGCGATGCTGCTGCTTTTGCACAATCTGCTTGTGATGGTGCCCTCCTCCTGCACCTCCTCCTCCCATCGTCCCCTTCTCGACCGGGATCACCGCCGCTATGTTCCACACCTCCTTCAAAGCCCTCGCCCTCAATGTGGCTGCACCTCTCAATGCTGCAAACAAAAAGCACACACAATGACCATCCAACTCGAGCTTAAGAAATACTCCCTCTGTTCCAAAATAAGTTTGAACTAAATCATGACACTTATTTTGGAACGTAGGGAGTAGTCATCATTGCATCAGGTGGAAATAAATCACAAACCAGTAGCAGCAGCAGCCGTGACCGTGACGATATCGCCAGGCGTCCTGACGTTCACCGCCGAGCTAACAACCGCCTCCAAATGCTCGCGCTCAGCCCCCAATGACTCCGCGGCCTCGACGCATTGCGCGGCCACGAGCGTCGCCGCGGAGGCCATGGCCATGTCGGTGCGGGCCGCGCGATCGTCCTTGCCGGAACTGGAGGCCGCAGCGGTGGCAGCAGCAACGGCCGCAACCGCAGCGGCCACCGCCGCGACCGAAACAGCGGCATGGACCTGCGCGTTGTGCGCTCGTGTCTCCTCTTTCTTCTTCTCCTTCCTGTCCTTGAGCCACCGGCCGACCGTCTTGCTGCCTCCTCGGTACGCCTGTGGCTTCGGCGTGCCCGCCCTGCAGTACTGCATCATAGTTTTAACAAGAGATTGTCCAGTTAGCAAAGAGCATTCCAAAGGATGTTTATAATTCTCTTTTCTTTCGGTTCAGTGATCGTTTTGCAATACTGTAGATCAAACACACTAAACTGCTAGGAATATTTGCTCCAAGTGAACAAAAAATAATCGTTACAGCAAATGTTGCAACTAGGGCATGCATAGATCGAACCCAAATTTCACGGGTGGGTCCTTAACTCTCTCATGGTACTACTAACAATTATTCAAGGCTCGTCGCCCAGCAGAAACCACTGTGTATGCACAACGTTAAACTATAGTACGGCATAAGTAAGTCTGTCTGATAATTGAGCAAGAGCGTGCCATATACTGGCGCATACAACAGTAAACAATGTACTGTAATCTCAGAGGATAAATGGACACAATGATGAAGCGGCGTGGAATAAACCTGCAGCATTGGTCCTAGATCAGATAAAAGAAGGCATCATCACTAACACACCAGATTAGAAAAGCTGGAGGAATAAAACTCGATTAGGGACCAAAAAGGCAGGAGCCTAGCGTCATGATGCAGGAAAGCGAGCAGAGCAGACCGAGCTTAAAGGCAAGGACTGCATGCCTGCCTGCTAGAGTTGAGTACCTTTTACCCACAGAGAGAGGGAGACGGGGTACATGGAGAGTGACATCGGCAGACTGGGCGCGCACAGTGTTCGCTTGCACAAGCAGCAGCAGACCAGAGCCCAGAGGCCAGACTGAGACGGTACCCGGAATCGGGGCTTCATTAACGCACACCAAGCAAGCAACACAGTAAAAATCCATTCTTGCAAGCAAAAAAATGTTTACCACGACAGGAAGAGGTTTCAGGATTAGGGGGGCCTAAACAACTGTGATTAGCTCGGCTGGAAGGACCAGAGTGGCCCTGTGTACGGCCTGCCTATCCTAATCAGATCTTTGACCTTGACCTCTCATAGGAATTGTCTCTCTTGGGGCTGGGGGCATGTGGGTGTGGGGCATTCCTGGGCTTTTTCTTCTTTGCACTTAATCCCGAAATAGGGGTGAACAGTTGAATCTTTGGAGGCATTTCAGATTTGCTTTATCATGAGCTAATAAACTGTTCCAGGAATATGTTTTCTAAAGAAAGATGCTTTCCAGATTACAAGCTAATAATTCGTCAAGCCAGACAAACCAATGTATAGGCTGGCCTGCCAGTGTGACATATCTCTCTGTCTTTGGATATCCAAGCACATTATTCTAGCACCATACTGTGTTGGCCCCCAACAGTAATTTGTAGATAGTAGTACAAGAACGTTTCCCGTCGAAAAAATAACAGAGAGGAGACGGGAGGAACAAAGCAAATTATAACTGTTGTGAGCACGCCACTGAAGTGACACTTAACAACTACCACAGTGAAAAGGAGAACAAGGTACATGAGGGATAAAAACAAGGCATGAAGAACAAGAGCTAGGAAGAAAAGAGGGATGGGCTCACTTTTTTTGACAGATGGGCAACAGGACCATACAGATGGTCCGTGTAAATCTGTAAAATGTGGTGCTTGTTCATGGGAAGCTCCATGAACTACCCGGTGCTGGTGCTGGTGCATCCAAAATGGAGATATACATGATCCCGCATGTGAAGGGGCACAGGCTTCAAACTGGAAAACAGGAGTTGTCGGCGGGGGAGATGGAAAAGGACATGGCCGTGGCAAAACATTGCACCATGGGCGCCGAGATCGCAGGCTCTTGCTACTAGCAAGGAGAGAGAAAGCGAAAGGGACTAGGCAAAACAAAAGATGTGGGGAAAAAGAGAAGGGTTACTATGGCCAGGTGTTTTATCGGAATGAGAGAAAGGCAACGGGGCCTGTTCCTTTTTTTATTTTTCTCTTTGGTCTCTCTCTAGAGAAAATTTTGTGCACAGAGAAGGCTGCAAGGCTGGTCTCTTTGTCCCAGGCAGCCTCTCAGTGTCCCACAGCTTCCTATAGTTAGTATTTTCATGAGCAAATGACTCTTCTGGCCTCGGTTGTTCTACCTCTACCACAACCAAGCCGCGGTTTCTAGTGTGAGAGTCTACAATGCTAGCAATCTTTAAAATGTTTTGATATTTAGTTGGGAAATTTCGTCGGTATACTGAACAAAAACAGCGTGCAAACCATATTTTAGCCACAATATGCAGGGAAAAGTTTTGTGAACAGATATTTTTTCCCCGGACAAATAATCTACTAGCAAGGACAATGGCACTACTAATAGTAAAAAGAAAGCTGCGGAAAAAGCTTCATCATTTAATCTACTTTTTCGGGTTTTCTGAAGTTGTAGAGCGCGGAAAAGAGGATTTCCCGGTAAACAAGCACACGACCATCAGTCGTGCACACGGCTGCTGGCGTACAATCTCTTTTGGTTTCTTGCTGAAACTCTAAATAACTTCACACATCAACGCAGTTCGTCCGCTAGCGCCTTGCTCTTTGTAACGTACACCTGATTATTAAAACGCCTACGAGCATCCAAGGACGGTACTCCTCCTACTAGAAACTTGGCACAATTAGTGAGCCACGAGGCAAGCCTGAAGAAGGCTCAGCATTAAAAATTGCGGCCAAGTACTAGAACTGCCAGTACCGCTGCACTTAAATCACGAGCACATAGAACAGGCGCCTACAAAGTAGCACGAGTGCGAGGCAAAGGTGACAGGAAGCGAACCTGCGAGTCATCAATCTCCGGCGAGACCGGCGGGCTGTCGGTGAGGGAGCCGCCGCCGTTGAGCGGGCCGCTGCTGTGGGAGAGCCGTCCGGACGTGAGGGGCGCCACCTCCTGCACAACAGATTTGCATCAAGGTTCAGTTCCAGCGATCAATTAAAAGTGGTAAACAGTAGTATAGATTATTTACTTTTAATTCTGCTAATGCGAGAGAAGAAATGGAAAATCAATTCTCGGAAGAACCGAGGAATCGATGATGAATTGTTGCCCTGACCACTAATCTGGGTTTTTTGTTAATTAAAAAGAAGAGAGAAAAAGGTTGGGATTACACTTCTTCTAATTTCCCTCATAGGAGAAGAATCTCCCCTTTGGCCGTTTCTCCTTGTCCAAACATGGGGTCAAACGGAAGACGAAGAGAATAGATGTTGAATTCGACGGGAGAAGGAATCGGAGCGGTGAGAAAGGTCAAGAGGATCATCATTAATTCCCATCAAAGGGGCTGGATTTCGTACTGGGGCGTACGCTCGGAATCCTCTGACAGAAATCACAGGAGATAAGGAAACCACGAACTCATCAGAGAAACGTACTCCACAGTAGTAACCAGCCCGCAGAAAATGTTTGGATTAGCAACTTGTAATTCTCGGTCGAACGCAGCTGAGCGTCGAAATCCCCAATAAAAAACGACTAAAGCACACGCTTTAGCACTGTTATTAAACAAAACAAAACAAAAGGAGAGAGAGGTCAGTCAGATGCTGCCATGCCACGGACAAAACGGAACTCGCCGGTTACAAACTGAAATTTTTAGTGGTATTTCTTTTTCCCTCTTGTGCAAACGGATCGTGAGTTTTAGCAGCTCTCATCGGAGAACGACGTTCTTTTCCCCGGAAAGAGAGAGGAGAGGAGAGGGGAGGAACGGCGGAAACGGAAGGAGGAGGGCTCACCGACTGCGCCAGGATCCGCTCCATGATGAACTGCGAGGTGGCCGCGGAGGCGAAGGAGAAGGAGCTGCCGGCCGTGGCGGCGCCGTCGTCGAGCTCGCAGCAGGCGGGGTCCTCGGCGATGGGCGCGGCGAGCAGCGGCGCCGGCGACGGCGGCCGCGGGCGGGGCACGTCGACGGCGGAGGCGCTCCAGGAGCGGGAGAGGAACTCCAGCGGGTCCAGCGGCGGCTCCGGCGGGCGGAGGTCGCCGGCGGCGAGGCGGGCCCGCGGGTGGTGGGGGTGGGGGTGGTGGTCGCCCATGCAGGCAGGCGGCGCGGCGGCCGTGGGCCAGGCAGGGAGAGAGCGGAGCGGTGGAGTGGGAGTGGGAGTGCGCGAGTGTGTTCCGTGCGTGCGTGCGTGCGTGAAGTCGGGCGCGTGACTGGCTGCGGCTGTGCGGGCACCGGGGGAAGTGGAGGTGGTGGTTTTTGGGCTGGTTTTATAGATGCCGTTGCCAACCGCGCGAGCGTCTCTTTGCCGAGCCCTCCGCTTTCGGTGCACGAGGCGCCGGGGCTAGTTTTTGCGGGTAAAAGGTAAAACTTGTACTGTGACGTGGCTACGTGGCGTTTTCGTGCACTTGTTGATCGCTTTCAACGGCGGTTGTGCACGGCGAGAGGTTTTTCCACCGCCGGTATGGTACTTCTACGATGACACATATGGTAGTAACTGGGTTTTATTAGATAATATACTCATTTCCGTCCATCTACTCGTGTCCCGACTCTTGTGCTCGCGCATATTGTGGTCACATTTACGTTGGATCGCACACGAGTTTAGACGACTAAGCCACAATCAAAACGTCCACGTGACTCAACCGTTCGCCATGGTGTTAATTGTGCCCTAGGTCGACACGCAGACATAATCGTAATCACATTTGTCTAGCCTATTTAATAAAAGATTTTTTTTACTATTGCATCTGATTAAAAATTGTTGAATGAACCACCGTCCACAGTCGGGCTCATATCCTTTGCTCGGATTGCTTCAATTATGTCTTTAAAGTTTTGCTGCGTGTATGGCGAGGCTGCCTAGAAACAATTCATGCACTGTTGTGTGCCAACTGTCAAGAATGGGCGGTGTTTAATTTCTTTTGTCGTTAGTAGGAAACCGACCTTGCGAGGTTTGAATATTCTTATAGATATTAGTTTCAAAAAAATCTTCTAGATAACATGCATATCAGCATAAATTTATGGGATGGCGTCTTTCTTCTTTGTAGTTATCGATATTTGGAAATATATAACCTTTACGGCGCACTTATAGTTTCACCTAAATATATAACCTTCCAAATGTGATGTTATGTATCCTAGAAGCCAAAACATAGTGTTAGAAACGCCTCGTGAAATTTAACTCGGTTTTTAAAGTTTTGCTGACTCTCCCTAAAAATGATCAGAAGGAAACGAAAGGGTGAGCCCACCCATGGTTGATTCAATGTTAACGGTTTGCTCTTTCAAAGCCAACACTTTTTTTTCGATCATTTGAAGCCAAAAAAATGTTTATGGCATTTGATCATATTTTTCTTTTTGGGTCCATTTATGTCCGATTGACTAATGTTTTTCCTGTACCTAAATTGATTAAAAAAAGGTATGGTTTTCACTAAAGTGGAATTATTTATGATCAATTTAAATATAACAACAATTTCATACCACGACTAAGGCTTAGAAACCGATTTGCTTTTTCATTTTATAAATGGACTTTTTGAGTGAGTTTGCTCCTATTTTCTCTTTAAAATGTGTTTTTCTGCCTCTTCCTGCTGCCAGATTAGCTCTAGGTTGTTGCACCTGTTCCATAGAAAAGAAATGACACCGGTAAGTCCCAAACGTTTGGGATTTTCCAATGGCAGATTGCATGTGTTTTTGTGGCAATTCATATACGCGACGGATGGCAAGTTTAGTTGGTAAGCATGGCAATTCCGCCCTCGGTTGTTTTTTTGTCAGAAAACTATCATCAACTAAATTTGACATCCTCGCATCAATTAAAGTTGCCATAAAAAACGTTTGATTTACCATGAATAAATCAAACGTTCCACATTTATCATTTTCGAAAAGGAAAAAGGCTGCATCATCTTTGGTTGACGCCCACGCTCTGAAGTGGCGCAGCCGCGCACAGCACAGCACACCCCACGGGAGCGCGCTCCTTTGCACCAAAGATGCGCCGCCCTTCCATCAGAAACCCGTTTTCCTGCCAGTCGAGCCTTAAATTACCGCGTCTTTTCTTCGAGAAGCAACCCGGCCGGAGGAGACGTGCGCGCGCCTTTGCCTTGGCTGCACGCGTCGCCGTGAGTAACTGGCGACCTGGATGACGGTAGACCCAGCAGAGTGAATACCCCAGCCCAGCTCGTCACCCGCCATGGCCTCGTCTGCCTGAGCTCGTAGCCATTTTTGTTGTCCGCTCCTGCCGTGGTTTAACTCGGACGCCCGCGCAAAGCTCTCGTCAGAGAACAGCCGAAGATGGGAGGCGCTGGCTAGCAGTAGCAGGCAGCGAGCAGCGCATGGGTCACTGTTGGGAGTACCGCGCTGACGGCAGCGCGCTGTAAATGCGCGTCGCTGCGCACGGCCGCGGCGTGACACGCCGGGACGGGGCCCGGTGGCTCCCAGCTGAGACTACGGTGACCTACTGCTCATAAGTGAGCGGGGGGAGCCCGATCGTGTCCTGCAACTCGGTGGATCGATCATGCTAACCCTTAATTAGACCCCTCTAAAAGTCGTCCACGGTGGGCCTGCATGCCTTCGATGGCAAAATTCGCGAGGGTACTGTACATGGATGCAGAGATCGTTCGTGAGAGAAGGAAAACAATTCCGCATCCCGGTCAGGCCCGAGTCTTGAGACGAGAGGCTGACAACTAATACAGTATCGGCTAGAATTGAGTTTGGCAGTGTGCATTGCAGAGTGAGATTCATGCAGAGGCCAGCGGTGGCAGCTAACCGAGGGTGGTGGTTCGGGTGCAGTTGTCAACAGGGAAACGCACGTACGTCCATTTAATCGATCATGCATGCGCACACGGCGGCATGCCAAGCTCATCCGTACGCGCAGTGATGTTGGCCAATTAACGCATCGTCCATCATTGTATTTTTGTATTTTGTTGTTGTTGTTGTTGTTGTTGAGATGTCCGTCATGTGTGTTGATCCGTTAGATTTACACACCAAGTGGACCAGTAGCAGGACTTTTCGGACCAAACTGTACGTACTGTGCGTCATCAGCACAATTATATAGGTTGAGGCCACGTAATTAAGGTCGCTGGAGATTTCGTTTCGCGCAAAGATTGGATAGCTCTCTACGTCCAAAGGGAAACATTCTCTTCTTATTTTGTACTCTCTCACTTTCTAAATATTTGTCTTTCTAGAGATTTCAACAAGTAACTACATACAAAGCAAAATAAGTAAATCTACACTCTAAAATATGTCTATATACATCCGTATGTGATAATTTATTTAAAATCTCTAAAAGGACAAATATTTAGAAACGGAGCGAGTATATTTCTTCAAAAGCATGTAAGCATTTCGCAGTTTTCATCTGCCAAGTTGCTTCAAACTAACGCAAAATACCAAAGATCCTACGTCCCCCGCATTCTGCTTGTCATATCTTTGTACAATGTACGAAAATTAAGGTAAAGGTCTACTCCTTTTGTCCTATAATATAAAAATGTTTTTTACACTAGTGTAGTGTCAAAAACACTCTTATATTATGGGATGGAGGGAGTAGTAGATACATCAACTGTACGGCTCTCTTATACTTTTTTTTGCAAAAATAATAATTCGTACTGATTTTCCATTTTTCGGCAAAAACAAATCATCTTATGCCATTCATTACTCCTTCCCAATGTACGATTCGACCCGTCCTGTGTAGTCCAAACCCATTTTTTAAACTCATGTATAATCCCAACCCTCGGCAGCCCAGCACCCATCCGCCATGCGTACGGACGGAGGCGACCTAGCTGTACGAGCAAAACGTACGAAGCCATATACCTCGTGCCCCTGCCCCCCCGATCGATCCGTCGCCCAACCATGCCCTGGGTCGAGTTCTTCTCTGGTGGCTGTGCGTGGGACTGGGACATCCACCACGCACCAGCACCACAGCTGGCGATCGACGGCGACCAACGTCGAGCTGGAGGCCAGGCGAGATCGATCGATCTATGATCTATCCAATCATTCCACCGCAACAGGCGGTTGCTTCCTCGATGCCCCGGCCGGTGCCGGTGCCGGTGCCCAGCTACCTATGGCCTGGTCACAGGGTCAGCCCGGCCACTGTGCCCGGGGCCTTGCCGGCCGGCTACCGCCTACCGCTACCGGACGCACGCAGCAAGGCTAGCCAGCCTGCCAGCTATGGGCGATCCCTGGCGTGGCGCGCGATGACTTCACGAGATCCGCGGCACAGTGCCGGAGGAGCGCGAGCAATGGCGGCACACGGCATGCGGCACGAGGCGGGCGAGCCCATCCCGCTCTGGTCGAGCAGCCTCCGGCAAAGGACAAAGAATTGCTGTTGCCTTCTGGTGGAGCTAGCTGTTCGCGCGCGCGCAGCCTGGTAGAGTGGAGAGTGGTCTCCATCGTAGACAAGCATGGCGCCGCCTGCTGCATACTGCAATCGTTGGATCCACCACGTACGGCCGGCTAGCTTGCATGTACTAGCTGCGCCCTACCGAATCCTTGCACGACTGCGAATCACTGTTTCATCTGGGAAACACCGAGCTCGACGAGATCTCCGTTCGACGGTAACGGCGCAGCACATTTTTATGTGCAACTTTGAATGAGAAAAGTAGTCGTCGCAAAAAGAGAATGTTTCGGTCTGCTGCATCCGAATGAGAAAATTGGGTCAAAACATTCTCCCCGGGAAAAAGGAACCTATAATTGTGCAATATGCGGTCATATACATGGTGGATACGAGGAAACTTCCGTCCCATTATTGGAGCTTGTACCCAGATGGCATCATGTTATGTGTTGCGCCAACTTGCTTTTGTCTAGTTAATAACAGGCACAAGCTACCTACTTGCATGATTAATACGCGGAAGAAAATAGCAGAACCCATGATACTGACAAGGCCAAACCAACCGTCGAACCAACAAGATGGTACGTACAGGGAGAAGCAAAAGCTGGTGCACGCCAGTAAACTACTGAGGTTAATACGAGAATGTAGTACCATGCATGTGTTAAACACACACACCAGGGACTGGTAGAGTAATGCAAGAGGGAGATGCATGCTCGAGGTAGCACCGCATATACTACGTGCTACCGTACCACCCATTAGCCTCGGGACCGAATATACGTGCGGCAGTAGAGTAGGCCTACCTGAAACAACGTACACAGATTATACAACTCCGTATTATACCGCAAAAGAATGAATGTAGCGGCCTGTGGATCGTGCACTGGATAGACGTGAGTAAATTAAAAAAGGAAGAAGGATAGACGTAGTAGTACCATGCATGCTAAACACACCAGGGAAGTGTGTGTGCGCGCGCGTCTATAACTGGTAGAGTATTGCAAGAGGAGATACATACACGAGGCAGCACCGCATATACTACGTGCTACCGTACCGCCCGTAGAGCATCCACAGCCGCGATGGGCAAATCCGGCCCTCAAAGACACTCACCGGTTTCTCGCAAAAAAAAAAACATTGACCGGTCACGCCTCAAATAATGCAATCCACATCCGGACACCTTAATTATCATATCTCAAATTCATACAAACTCATGCAACTACGTCAATGCATTACACATATCGTCTCACTACTCCATCACTACTAACATGCCATCGAACTACTAAAATTTGGCATGTTTGGCTATGGTGGAGATCATCCACGACTATCCTTGCCCTTCCCGACGCCCTTCCGTCCTTCTCGCGGAAGTACGGGTCGAAGAAGCGGTAGGGATCGGGCCGGATCTGCTCGTCGCCGGAGCTGTCCTCGCCGTCGCTATCCTGCTTCTCCTCCTTCGGTGGCAGTCCGGCCATGGCACGGACCGCCTGATTCTACTCTCGGGCAAGGGCACGTGTGTTCCTCCGTTGTTGTTTCTTCACAATACGGGAACGGATGGCTTCCTCCTCTGCGGTCGCCTGTGCGGCCGCATCAGCCGCCTCTGCTGCCGCCATTTCCGCCGTGATACGGGTTCCAGCGACCCTTATCTCTCCTTCCCACGGCGGGCTGCCCGTTCCCCGTGGGACTAATAGTCTGCCCGATCGATGATGGGGGAAGGACCGGCTGCCGAGACCGCGACAATCCAGCCCCAAAAGGACCCGCCCGCCCGTTGAGCCGACGCTATGGAGTCGCGCCGGACAGATCCATTCGTCGGCCGGGCACTGTCCTCCCGGGAGCGGCGCGAGTGCAATGCGGACTGCCATTGCCTCCTCCAACCCGCACGGGATGACACCCCAGTCGACGGATCCGGAGTGGTCGAAGTCAGATCGGCTGCCAGCCATACCGGAGACTGCCGAAAATCGCCGGGGATGAACTCGGGTGGCAGTGGGAGGGAGGAGAGAGGAGAGTGAAGTGGCCAGGGTTTGGTCCGGCGAGCGGATGGAGACGAATATATGTGGGAGTGGAGGAGCTCGGGTGGCGGTGGGAGTGGAGGAGAGAGGAGAGTGAAGTGGCCAGGGTTTGGTCCGGCGAGCGGATGGGGACGAATATATGTGGGATCGGATAGGCCACCGTGAGCCGGGTCCGATGTGGCGGACGTCCCATATTCGCTGCATATTTGAGCTGGATATGAGGGATGCCGGTCAACCTGAACGTTTTATACTCGTTTGAGGCGTCCGGCTGGGTTGAAATTTCAGATGGGTCTACTCTACTGCCGCACGTATCTTCGGTCCGGAGGCTAAGAGCATCTACAACCGAGCGTCCCAAACCTTCTTGGTCCGCCGAGCGGCCCGCCCGGTCATTGACCTTTCAACTCCTATTTATACAGCAAAAAATGAATGCAGTGGGTGTGGATCGCGCACTGGATAGACGTGAGTAATGCATACACCACACGCATGCAACAGCCAATTAAAAGCTAGTGCCAGTCGTACAGGCCCTGGAAGAAGCACGGCAGGTGCACTCAAATCCCCGGATAAGAGACCGTGCCCTCAAGTTTTCTCCTTTTCCATAATTCATCGGACCGTACGCGTCCAGCGTCTAGCAGTACGTCCACGCTGCTACACTCCCGTACGTACAAATCCACAGATACCAAAGGAAAGCAGCGTAGAGTAGGCGCAGTCAGGGTAGGCTGTGCCGGTATAGCTAGAGGTCATTGCTATCTGAAGAAGCTGTGGCCACGCACACACTCACCGAGGGGTGCCAGGCCAAGCTACACCTACACTGTACTCACATGAGCCAATCAATCGTGCCATACTGGCCCTGCCTGGCCTCCTTTGTTTCTTCTCTCGGCCAACGTAGTCAACCTTGGCTTGGTTCTACTGGGTTCGTCTGGATGGCTACCGCGTGAGTTGACGTGTCGCTGGGTGCATGCACTCGGTCTAGAGTATAGCTTGCCAATGCCCCGCGTGTCGTGTGCAGGCTTCCCGCGCGGGTATACCGGTGTTGTTCTGCTCAAATTCCCGACCTCAGACGATGCTTCATTTTCTTTTTATCCCGCGGGGGACTTCAGTTGATGTTTGGCTGTTGGAGTTACAGGTCAACCGGACCTCTCATGCACCCACGGCCCCACACGCCTCGTAAACAACAGCCGCCGGTACTGTCCTACCGCCTCTTGGCATAGATTAACGATGGACATACTGCATCAACTACATGGTGGTAACATGACATTGCCGATCGAAGTGCACTTTTTTTTAACGCGAAACGGTATAATATTTTTCACACTATGTATATTATTTACAAATTTCCTGGTTTTATGAAATGTACAAAGGGAAAAGGAAACAAAGAAAAAAGGTGACTTTGCCGATGGCAATGCTAACGCACACGGTACTCTTTCTTTTACCATGGGTACCATACTCTATTTTTCACAAGCGTGTGAGTTGGGCATGCATGGTACCATGAACGCTTTTAGTCGTACCATGAAGGCTTTTAATCATACTGCATCAAATTTACTCACGCGGTGCTACCCATTAGCCACATATGGATCGACACGATTGTTGTACGCACGTATGTATATGCAGGTGGCGTACACACTAATTTTAGATGGTCTCTTCCAGCCCAAAGATGTTGTTGTACGCACCGGATGAAACACAGCTGTTGGATCGGCCGCCAGGCCGGTCCTTCTAGGAGCACATGCAAATGTTCACAGGCCCTGCCCACCGCGCGTACTTCGCGATCGTGCGGGTATACGTACACACACCAGAATTGCGTACTGTATATTCGCTCCACCGTGCGTACGCCGGTCCCTCATTTTCAGGAGTATTTCCCTGACTGAGGGTGTCAGTTAAATTTCCCGATTGCCAGTGGTCGCAAACTATTAAAATATTAGGGTGGGCCTCAGGCCCATCTAATAATTTCTGAAAATCTCTAAGGGTCCATGTGGGTTTAATTGACACTAGATGTAGTAAGAAGTTTAGTCCCAGCCTGGAAGTTTGAGCGGAGTTGGACCTCCCACTACTAGAAAAAGGGTCAAATTTCAAGCACATTAGTGCCGGTTTGCTTTTGAGCCGGCACTAATGTGTGCATTAGTGCCGGTTCCAACGGCTAGCCGGCCGCTTTCATTAGTACCGGTTCGTGGCCGACCTTCAGCACCGGTTCGTGCCACGGACCGGTACTAAAGTGAGTGGTGGCAAGATGTTGTCAGTCCGGGGCCCCTCCAGCACCTTTAGTACCGGTTCGTGGCACGAACCGGTGCTAAAGGTCGTCCTACATAAACCCTTCGTCCACCCGAGCTCGCTCTGTTCTTCCCCTTTCCCCTCTCCTCTCTGTTCTTCCCCTCTTCCTCTCGAGCTCATCACACATTTTGCCCAAAATTTGTCAAGATTTGAAGGCCCCCATCCATTCAAATGATCACAATGGTTAGCAACTTTGTCCTTTCATCTCTCATTGCTAGATTAGCTCTTGCAATGCTTTGTATAGTGATTAATTTATGAGTTTAGTAATTTGGGAGGAAATATATGTGCTAGTATTTGATTTATATGCAATTTGAGGTCAAAAATAACACTTAGTTTGCATATGTAGGTGTGGTTTACTTAGTGCCTTCTAAATCTCCGTCGTAACCACAGTCGATCGCCCGCACCGTTCCGTCGCCCGCACCACCTTGTGGTGAGCCTCTTGTTCATGAATGTTTTACATTACCAAATTAATGTTTATGTGATTTGGATATATAGTTACTCGTATAATTATCTTACCCGTACGCTTTTTGTTATACATAGTGCCATGGTTTTCATATCCGTCCCCGTCGGCCCTCGTCCTTGTTATGATTCGGATGTGGTATATTCTCTTTTAAAACTAGTTGTTGCATTTCGTGTTTATGACAAATTATGCCCATCAAGTTGACATAGATATTTTTGTCTAGGAGGTTTGTGAACCGGAAATTCCAACCGACCCTATTGTCGAGAGGTTAAATTTAGTTGAAAGAGAAAACGAGTATTTGAAAGAAAAATTGAAAAGAATTGAGGGGGAGACGATGGAATTGAGTTGCATGTTGCCGATGTCGTCCATGATCACAAGATCAAGATGGAGAAAATGCGCTTGAAGATTAGAAAGATTAGAAAATATGCCATTGATAGTGAGGCTTGGTATCATTATGCTGTTGGATCAATTGTTACCTTAGTTGCGATCTTGATCGCATTTGTTGTTGCATTTAAATTCTTTAGTTAGAGTGTTATTTGTTTGTTGCATTTAAGTCTTGTATGAACTTTATGTATGAACTTGTATTAATTTGGTCTTTTCGGTGTTGTGTAATGAAGATGAGCCGACAATGGATGTACGATGACCGATGCTCTCCCGAGTTCATTAATGGCGTGCAAACTTTTCTGCTTGCGGCTGAGGCAAACAAGCGGGCGGATGGTTTTATGCCTTGTCCATGTTTAGTCTGTAAGAATGATCACAATTACACTACGTCAAGAACCATTCACGTCCACCTGTTTAAGTCCGGTTTCATGCCCCACTATAATGTCTGGACCAAGCACGGAGAAAGAGGGGTTATGATGGAAGACAATGAAGAAGAGGACGACGACAGCTATCCTGGCCATGGGTTCCCTGAATACGATGATACAACAATGGGGGAAGAAGCTGAGCTGGCAATGCGGGAAGAAGTTGAAGAAGAGGCATCAGATGAGCCCGCTGATGATCTAGGTTGGGCCATTGCCGATGCAAAGAGAAACTGCGCAAGTAATTTGGAGAAGAAGAAGTTGCATCGCATGTTAGAGGATCACAAGAAATTGTTGTACCCGAATTGCGAAGCTGACAAGAAAAAGTTGGGCACCACACTGGAATTGCTGCAATGGAAGGCAGAGAATGGTGTATCTGACAAGGGATTTGGAAAGTTGCTGGTAATGATAAAGAATATGCTTTCAAAGGACAACAAATTGCCCGAGAGTACGTACGAAGCAAAGAAGGTTGTCTGCCCTCTAGGGTAGAGGTGCAGAAGATACATGCATGCCCTAATGACTGCATCCTCTACCGCGGTGAGTACGAGGATTTGAACGCTTGCCCGGTATGCGGTGCATTGCGCTATAAGATCAGGTGCGATGACCCTGGTGATGTCGAGGGCGAGCGCCCCAGGAAGAAGATTCCTGCTAAGGTGATGTGGTATGCTCCTATAATACCACGGTTGAAACGTTTGTTTCAAAACAAAGAGCATGCCAAGGCGATGCGATGGCACAGAGAAGACCGTAAGAAAAACGGAAAGTTGAGAGTACCCGCTGACAGGTCGCAGTGGAGAAAAATCGAGAGAAAGTACGGGAAGGAGTTTGCAGATGACGCAAGGAACGTATGGTTTGGTCTAAGCGCAGATGGCATTAATCCTTTTGGGGAGCAGAGCGGCAACCATAGCACCTGGCCTGTGACTCTATGTTTGTATAACCTTCCTCCTTGGTTGTGCATGAAGCGGAAGTTCATTATGATGCCAGTGCTCATCCAAGGCCCTAAGCAACCCGGCAATGACATTGATGTGTACCTAAGGCCATTAGTTGAAGAACTCTTACAGCTGTGGAATGGAACAGGTGTACGTGCGTGGGATGAGCACATGGGGGAAGAATTTGACCTAAAGGCCTTGCTGTTCGTGACCATCAATGATTGGCCTGCTCTCAGTAACCTTTCAGGACAGACAAAGAAGGGATACCGCGCATGCACGCACTGTTTGGATGATACCGACAGTATATATTTGGACAATTGTAGGAAGAATGTGTACCTGGGACATCGTCGATTTCTTTCGAGCAGGCATCCCGTAAGAAAGAAAGGCAGCATTTCAAAGGTGAGGCGGATCACCGGACGAAGCCTCGCCACCGTATTGGTGCTGATGTACATGATATGGTCAAGGATTTGAAGGTAGTCTTTGGAAAGGGTCCTGGCGGACAACCTGTTCCGAATGACGCTGACGGACGCGCACCCATGTGGAAGAAGAAATCTATATTTTGGGATCTGCCCTATTGGAAAGACCTAGAGGTCCGCTCTGCAATCGACGTGATGCACGTGACGAAGAATCTTTGCGTGACCCTGCTTGGCTTCTTGGGCGTGTATGGGAAGACAAAAGATACACCTGAGGCACGGGAGGACCAACAACGTTTGCATGGAAAAGACGGCATACATCAGGGTCATGCCAGCTACGCTCTTACCAAAGAAGAGAAGGAAATCTTCTTTGAATGCCTGCTCAGTATTAAGGTACCGTCTGGCTTCTCGTCGAATATAAAGGGAATAATAAACATGGCAGAGAAAAAGTTCCAGAACCTAAAGTCTCATGACTGCCACGTGATTATGACGCAACTGCTTCCGGTTGCATTGAGGGGGTTTCTACCGGATAACGTTCGATTAGCCATTGTGAAGCTATGTGCATTCCTCGATGCAATCTCTCAGAAGGTAATCGATCCAGAAATCATACCAAGGTTAGAGAATGATTTGGTGCAATGTCTTGTCAGTTTCGAGTTGGTGTTCCCACCATCCTTCTTCAACATCATGACGCACGTCCTAGTTCACCTATGCGAAGAGATTAACGTTTTGGGTCTTGTATTTCTACATAATATGTTCCCCTTTGAGAGGTTCATGGGAGCCTTAAAGAAATATGTTCATAACCGTGCTAGGCCAGAAGGAAGCATCTCCAAGGGCCATGAAAATGAGGAGGTCATTGAGTTTTGTATTGACTTTATTCCTGACCTTAAGCCGATTGGTGTTCCTGAATCGCGGCATAGGGGCAGACTGGATGAAAAATGCACGCTAGGAGGGAATCCAAAAATATGTATGGACGGACATTCTCTCACTGAAGCACACTACACAGTTCTACAGAATTCCGCCTTGGTGGCTCCGTATATGGACGAACACAAGAATTTTCTACGCTCCAAACACCCGAAGCGGTCTTATGACTGGATTATACGTGAACAAACCAGGAGTTTCGCCGGCTGGTTGTAGACACGTACCATGCATGACGCCTCTATTGAAGATGACCTGTACTCGCTGTCCCACTTACCATCTTCGAATATAATGACTTTCAAAGGGTACGAGATAAATGGTAATACATTTTACACGATCGCCCAAGATAAGAAGAGCACCAACCAAAACAGTGGTGTCCGCTTTGATGCAACAACCAAGACGGGAAAAGAAACATATTATGGTTACATAGAGGAGATATGGGAACTTGACTATGGACGTGGTTTGAAGGTCCCTTTGTTTCGGTGCAAATGGGTCAATATGACACGAGGCGGGGTAACGGAAGACCCGCAGTATGGAATGACAACAGTGGATCTCAACAATCTTGCGTATGCAGACGAACCATTCGTCCTAGCTAATGATGTGGCATAGGTTTTCTATGTGAAGGATATGTCTACAAAGCCGAGAAAAAGAAAAGATAAGGAAGCGAATGCATCATACGATGAGCCAAAGCGCCACATAGTTCTTTCTGGGAAGAGAAACATCGTGGGAGTGGATGACAAGACAGACATGTCAGAAGATTATGAAAAGTTTGATGAAATTGCTCCATTCACAGTGAATATTGACCCGAGCATACAGTTAAATGATGAAGATTTTCCATGGCTACGACGCAAAGGGACACACGCGAAGAAAAAGTTTCACACCCAAAGATCTGGGATGTGATCGGCTTCACTATCATCACTTTCTTCTGTGTTTCACACCCAGGAGGGAATCTCTGTAATAGTTAGGGGAGTTATGTGTTTTGGCATTTGAAACGCGAAGAAATTTTATGTGCAAACAAATTCTTTCATGCATTTATTGATTTTTTCAGCTAAATGACCCTGAAATTGAAAAGCATTTCAAATAAACTCAGAAAAGGTTGAAAGATGGCATGGTATCATAATTTCACCCACATAGCATGTGCAAAAAAGTAGAGAGGGTTACCGCAAAAACTGGATGCACTTCGTGTACAAAATGGACAATCTATTTCGAAGTATCAGGGTTTCGGACGAAAACTCATCCGTTACAAAGGCATTTCATTTTTTAAATAACCTAAGCATTACCAAATTGAATTAATGATAAAACACACTAATATTAAACATAAGAAAAAAAATCACTGAAAAATCTATTTTCAAAGTTAAGTTATTCACAAACTAGTGATTCACACAAATTTCAAATAATTCAAAATGTAAGCTATTCAAATTTGTAAACTACCGGCACTAATAGAAAGTTTGTAATTTTTTGTACCTAAAGCAAAAATATTCACAAAGAAACTCTAAATACAGCAAAAAACAACTAAAAAATAAACAAAACAAAAATAAATAAAGCAAAAAAATAAGAAAATGAAAAAGCCCGCCTACTGCGCCACAGCGGCCTGCATACGACTAGAAACCCAACCTGTTGTTGGGCCAGGATGCAGGCTCGCAAAGGCCCAGTAGGCCCATAGGGCAGCACAGAACATTTAGGCCCAGTAGGCCTGTTTTGGAGAGGAGCTCGAGAGAGCTACCGCACTGGGGCTTATAAACCAGTGCGGACGCCCCTCGGCTAGCGAGGTGGGACTAAACATGACGCACCGCACCTGCGCCAGCGCACCACCTTTAGTACCGGGTGGTGGCTCAAACCGGTATTAAAGGGAGGGTCTTTAGTACCGGTTGGAGCCACCACCCGGTACTAAAGGTGGGCGCTTCCCGCCGCTTGGCCTGGCCAAAATTGACCTTTAGTACCGGTTGGTCGCTCCAACCGGTACTAAAGGCCCATCCTATATAAGAAAACACTTCAAAAATTCAGTTTCTCATCTGCTTCTTCTCCTCTGCCCCGTCGCCCCCCGCCCCCCGTCGCCGCCCCCGTCGCCACCCCTCGTCGATGCCCCCGTCGCCGCCGCCCTGTCCCCGTCCCCGTCGTCGCCGCGCCCCGTCGTCCCGTTGTCCCCGCCCGGCTCGTCCCCGTCCACGTCGTCACCGCCCCGTCCCCATCGCCGTCGTCGCCGCCCGTCGCCGTCCCCGTCGCCGCCCCCCGTCGCCTCGCCTCGCCGGTGAGCTCCTGCCCCGGCCGCCATGTCCACACACACACATTGTTTTTTTGTTTTTTAGTTATAGAAATTTTTCTGTTTTTTAGTTATAGAAATATTAGAAATGTTATAGAAATGTTAGTTATATAGAAATGTTATAAATTTTTCTGATTTTAAGTTATAGAAATATTTATAGAAATGTTAGCAATTTTTCTGTTTTTTAGTTATAGAAATATTAGAAATGTTATAGAAATGTTAGTTATATATATAGAAATGTTAGAAATTTTAGAATTAGTTTTAGTTAGATGAATTAGATTAATGTCAAATTGATAGAATTTGCATATAGAATTGTAGTTATCACAATCCAATCATTTAAAAAATGTTACTTTTTGTGGGCATATAGTATTTGTTCTCGACGATGCCCGACCCGCATCCTCGCCGTCGACCCGTTCGCCACGACGTCTGGCTGACCCATGTCCGGGATTGGGCTCCGCCGGGCTGGCACTGGGAGGTGCTACCTGAAGGGGCGCGCCGCTTGGTGAGGAACCCGGCCTTGGGTCCTGTCGTCGACCCTGATCTCCTTTGGTGGCGTTCGCGTGGGACACATTCGGTGCAGAGGGAGCTGGCCCCGTCAGAGGTGATGCGTCGTCGTGTCAGGTAGAAGGACGAGCACGTCCATCGCTACATGGCTGCTATGGACGTCAGGTTCTCCAATACCTGGCAGGTTCTTTGGGCAGATGACCGGAGATATGATCATGTGATGGTTCCTTGTCTTTGGGTGTCCACCGCTCGCGCCCCAGGAACCGCGAGTGGCCTAGATTCTTCTATAGTATTCAATCTTTATTAGCTACCTAGCCAATGATATATTCGAGATTATATATTATTCGAGACGATGTATTCGAGATTATATATTATTCGAGACGATGCATATTATGTACTATATGATTCAGTTTTTCCTTATTGATTGCATCCATGCATTGTAATTTGAATACTAAATTGTTTTATATTTCTTCTGTATTAGTTAAATAAAAGTTATGGCGGACAATACCGGCAGGGAGGGAGAAGAGGCCCTGTTCGAGATCATACGCAGCCCTAACAGGCCAGATGATCTGAATGAAGCAAATGACGACTCCCAATATCTGAACAATACTGGGGAGGGTGATGATAAGATATTCGATCTCGACGACCGAGCTGATGAAGTCATGAACTATGATTATGATTATGATGACACAGACAATGATTATGATGACGAATACAATGTTGATCTTGAAATAACAAAGACTACCAGCGAGGTATATTTATATAAGCAGGCATCTAGTGATCATCACATGTTTTTTTATTTGAAGATATCTTAACGAATCGATATTTCTTCTTTCAGCCCTCCGGATCGAGCAAATCTGCTTCTACAGACAGCAGGACAAAGCGCGGCCCGGGCAAAAAGTTGGAGGATGTAAAGTACAACATTGATTCCATCAAAGCTAGTGGCGAACCCCTCACGCCTAAGAACATTGCGAACAAGTTCGTTCGTCAGTGCGGAGTTCTTGTGAAGGACCAACTCCCGATCTCCATTCAAGAATGGAAAGAGCCAAAAACTAAACGCCCAGATGTTACTTGGGTCGACGACAGAGCAAAATAAAAGCTTTGGGAATCTCTAATGGAACATTTCACCCGATCAGATTATTTCACTGATGCAGATGTGCAGAAAGTCAAGGATGCTGCTCTTAAGAAGATGGCAATTGCATTCAACACCCACAAGAAAACCGTATGGGCCAACTACCTCGCTGCAGAAAGGAAGACTCCAGAATTCAAGGGAACACTAGAGAAGCAAAGAGAACACTGGCCCGCTTTCGTGAAATTCAAGAATCAGAATTATCTAAGGAACGGTCGAGAAAAAACAAGGCCAATGCCGCAAAAAGGACACAGTTCCATAGGCTGGGTCCAGGTGGCTACGCGGTGGCAATGCCTAAGTGGGATAAGTCTGAGCAAGAGATCACTCCGGTTACTAGGAGCTGGCCCCCCAGGTGCAGAACTTGGTTCTATGCGCATGGGGGGGCATTGGACCCGAAGACAGGCCTGGTTTCGAAGAAGGCAAGTCTAAAAGAAGCAGAACAAAAGTTACTTGACGCAATAGAAGATGCTCGAAAGGGGGTGTTCATGCCCAACAGAGAGAACGACGAGCTTACGCGTGCCCTGGGAAATCCTGAACACCCGGGAAGAACACAAGGCAAGGGCGTTATTCCCTGGTATGAGGGCTTTTCGGAATGGAACGACGACTACAGGACCCGTGCAAGAAAGAAGCTGGAGGAGGAGAAGAAGAGGAAGCTGGAGGAGGAGCAGAGGAAGCAGGACGCGGAACGCCTTCAAGGCCTAGAAGCAAGGCACGCGGACTTGGCACTCAAATTCCAGCAGCAGCAGCAGCAGATCGACTCACTTAGCCAGGAAAGGGGGTCTCAGCAGCGGCAGCAGCAAGCGGATGATCATCCAGCATTGGATAGCACCGTCCCATCCATGCCGAGAAGCAGTGTTGGTTCCGCCCCGGGCGACGCACTGCTGGATACATACCCTGTGGATGACATCATAGGGAACACTAACTGTGAGCTACACTTCAAAATGAAGAACATATCCATGAAGGTGGCGGACGCCGTTGCTTTTACAATTACCCCTGAAGCAACCTTCCATTGCGCCCCGATTCCAGCGGGCTATGCTCGTGTCTTGGTTGATGAGGTGGTGGACCCATATTCGGGGCTAGAGCTTGACATTCCTGGAGGTGACAACGAGCACACACTGGGAGAGGCCATACATCGTATCATCCTATGGAGAAAGGATTGCATCATCTTTCGAAGTCCACCGATACCGCGTCTGCGGACTCCTCCTCGAAGTCCGCCACCGTGTCAGCAGACTCCCGCTCCTCCAAATCCACGAACGTGTGAGCAGACTCCTGCTTCAAGTCCGGCACAGCGTCAGGCCACTCCTCCTGTTTCAAGTTTGACACCGTGTCAGGCCACACCTCCCACTTCAAGTCCGGCACAGCGTCAGGCCACACCTCCTGCTTCAAGTCCGACACCGTGTCACGCCACACCTTCTGCTTCAAGTCCGGCACAGCGTCAGGCCACTCCTCCTGCTCCAACTAAGCCACGTCAGCCGTCTCCGCCGCCTAAGCAATCGCAGAAGAGACACGCTGCAGCTATGGTGCGTAGCGGTACGAGTCGAGGTAGTACAGGAAGTACAGGCGGAGACAAGCGATATAAATATGGTCCAAGCAGCCTCGCTCCTCTTACTCAGAGGCCTTACGACATGACCGAGGAGCAAAACGATGCAATAGTGCGGGCCGAAGTGGACGCTCATTTTGGACCGAAACCGGCAACGCCGCCGAGGGAGAAAGTGCCTGAGGAAAAGATTGACCACTTCATTCGTATGGCTAGACCACCAGCTCCCAAGCCTGTTGACTCAGACTATGAGCGCCAAATCAGGAAGGCACATCGAGCACGACTACAGAAAGAAGCGAGCTCGAGCTCGAGCCAACAAGCATCTGTCAAAAAATGCGGGAAAACCGTTCCCCAGCTGGGAGAACAGACGGCGCAATCGACCCCCCCGCTTGTTGTGCCAACAACACATGAGAGTACGCGCGCCCAATATTATTGTGGGCAAACCGTTTACGTTCCCGAGCTGGGCAATGTGGTAATAACCGAGGAGCATATAATGCAGGCTGAAATGCTCAAGATCACTGTTGGACAACTCCTCGATATCGAGCCCATGTCTCCGCTTAGAGAGGAGGAAATAAAACGGAAATATGTCCGGGGCCAACCTTTGGTCGAGCCCGAGGAGGTCAAGAACCTCCCAACGAGAATGTATGAATTGCATAATTGGTACTTGAAAATTACCAAGATTTCCAATCGAGAGTCCCTCATGGTGCAAGTCGAGGAAGATCATTACTTCAATAAGAAAGCTCTGTCCGTTGAGTATTCAGAACTATTTCAGTTATTCAATCAAGATGCACTCGACAAATCTATCGTCAGTTGCTATTCTCTGTAAGTGATTTCTTTCTGTAATTTAAGTCTCAAGCTAGCTCTAGTGCTCATTGATTGATCATTAATTACCTGTAATTATATATCCTCACTATATATTCTTTTCTATGGTATTATGCAGGATAAAGATGTATGAAATGAAAAAAGCTGGACGCTATGGCATTGGGATCATTGACCCAAATACCGTTAATGAATACACATGGAAATTGGAATGGTGTAGACAAGATGTAGAGAAAAACATGGTAGAGTTCTTGAAGCGCCTCAATAGCAATGAAGATATACTACTTCCTTACAACTTCGAGTGAGTCACACTGTCTTGTACTACAAATTCTGTTTTTGCTTACTAGCTAGATGTTAATAATTGTATAGGGTTTAGGGTTATAGTTGATTAGTGTTATGCACATGCCCGCTTAATTTATACATGCAAACGTATGCGCATGCAGGTTCCACTGGATCTTGTTAGACATTAAAGTTGACGAAGGAAAAGTTGAAGTACTGGACTCACTACTTAAAAAAGATAGTGACTACAGCATCGTGAAGGGGATAGTCGACAGGTTATTTCAATCATTATTAACTATATCTCGGCCTATTTAGTTCGTCATTTCCTGATATGAACTATTTTTAAGAACCCCTTTATTAATTTTCTTTGCCGGTGGACAGGGCTTGGGCAAAGTACATCAAGGTGACTCCAGGAAAATGGCGACAAAAGCTATGTTGGTATCGACCCAAGGTAAGTAATTAAGTAGTACTAGCTAGCTAGCTACCATCTCTTTAATTCTTGTTTCAATACCATTAATTAATTAACATGCTTGATTAATTATTATCTGATTAAATTCTATTCTCGTAAAGGCCCTGAAGCAGGCGCCGGGGACTGAAGTGTGTGCATACTACGTTTGCGAGAACATTCGCATGATGGCGTCCGAAAGGAGCAGATCTGATAGACAGGACTGGGTACATTTGTCAGAACACTATTCACAAATCTTACATGATTGTCGATATCTAGTCACACAACTAATACACATGCATATTGATCTCCTTCTTAACAGTTCAAAGAGGTGCGGGACCAGCTCCTACCAGAGGAGCGCATACGAGCACTTCAAGAGGAAATAGCGGGATTTTTGCTCGACCAGGTCATAGATCCCAAAGGAGAATACTATTACCCGCTACCGCCCCCATGAACCACTTGTCATTGTGCTCCAAAGGCACCAAGGCAACATGTAGGAGAAATTGTATATATATACATGTGTATGTGTGAATAATTAATGGTGGTTGTGAGACATTCAATTATATATATATATATATTTATATATATGCATAACGTGTACAATATGTAGTATCGTAAAATACCAGCAAATAAAAAAGAATTAAATGGAAAACACAAAATTAATGGAAAAATAAAAATTAAAACCAAACCCCCCAAACATTTAGTACCGGTTGATGCTACCAACCGGTACTAATGGTCTACCAGCACACGGGCCTGGCTCGTGCCACGTGTGGCACTTTAGCGCCGGTTCGTGCCGAACCGGTAGTAAAGGGGGGGGGGCTTTAGTCTCCACTATTTAGTGCCGGTTGCAGAACCGGTACTAAAGGCCCTTACGAACCGGCGCTAAAGTCCGGTTCTGCACTAGTGTCCTTATAAGATTAGCCACAGTGAGAGTAACTTTAGCAGTAATATCGAGTCCAACTCAACAAATTTGCTTACACTAGTAGAAAAAGAGGCTTCCATACGCCCCCATTAGTCCCTAAAATAATCGAACCGCGACAAAAGGGGTCTTTAGTCGCGGTTCGGGAGGAGACCCGCGACCAACTATCTGGGCCCAGCGCGCTCGGTCGACAGCTGGCGGACGGGAGGGGCTTTAGTCCCGGTTGGCCTGGCCAACCGGGACTAAAGGTCCTCAGGCTGGCCCGAAGGCCTTTAGTCGCGGTTGGCCAGGCCAACCGGGACTAAAGGCCCATCCCTATATATAGGACTCAGCTCACTTCACTTAGCCACAATTCAGAAGGGGGGTGGTGGGTTTGCTTTTGGTTCCTCCTATGCACACAAGGTGTTCGATGAAATGCCCGAGAGCATGAAACAAACATGATATGAAGTGTCCGAGCCACACTTGAGCTTTCTCATTTATTTTTCCTCCGCGATCGCGGTTAGCAACTTGAACCTTTCATGTGTCATTGATAAAATATGCATGTGTGTAGTTCATTGTTTAATTTGTATTATTTCTAGCTAGTTAGTTTAACAAATGCATGATGGTTAATTATATACTTTATATAATAATAATGCAGATGAATCGGCAATGGATGTACGGTCCCCGACTCTCCGGCGAGTTCACTACGGGTTTGAAAGATTTCCTCGTAGTGGCAAATGCGAACAAGCAGCGAGGTTTTATTATCTGTCCATGTGCTGTCTGTAAGAATCAGAAGGGTTACTCCTCCTCAAGAGACGTTCACATGCACCTGCTTCGGCACGGTTTCATGCGAAGCTATAATTGTTGGACCAAGCATGGAGAAAGAGGGGTTAGAATGGAAGAAGATGAAGAAGGGGATGATATCGATGACAACTATCATGATCATTTCGGTGATACTTTCATGGAGGATGATGCTGAAGGTGGGGAAGGGTTAGGTGAAGGTGAAGAAGAGGCACATGATGAGCCCACTGATGATCTTGGTCGGACCATTGCTGATGCACGGAGACGCTGCGAAACTGACAAGGAGAGGGAGAATTTGGATCGCATGTTAGAGGATCACAAAAAGTCATTGTATCCAGGATGCGATAATAGTCTGAAAAAGCTGGGCTGCACACTGGATTTGCTAAAATGGAAGGCACAGGAAGGTGTAGCTGACTCATCATTTGAAAATTTGCTGAAAATGTTGAAGAATATGTTTCCGAAGAATAACGAGTTGCCCGCCAGTACGTACGAAGCAAAGAAGGTTGTCTGCCCTCTAGGTTTAGAGGTTCTGAAGATACATGCATGCATTAACGACTGCATCCTCTACCGCGGTGAATACGAGAATTTGAATGAATGCCCTGTATGCACTGCATTGCGTTATAAGATCAGAGGCGATGACCCTGGTGACGATGTTGAGGGCGAGAAACCCAGGAAGAGGGTTCCCGCCAAGGTGATGTGGTATGCTCCTATAATACCACGGTTGAAACGTCTGTTCAGGAACAAAAAGCATGCCAAGTCGTTGCGATGGCACAAAGAGGACCGTAAGTCCGACGGGGAGTTGAGACACACCGCTGATGGAACGCAATGGAGAAAGATCGACAGAGTGTTCAAAGATTTTGCAGCTGACGCAAGGAACATAAGATTTGGTCTAAGTACTGATGGCATGAATCCTTTTGGCGAGCAGAGCTCCAGCCATAGCACCTGGCCCGTGACTCTATGCATCTACAACCTTCCTCCTTGGTTGTGCATGAAGCGGAAGTTCATTATGATGCCAGTGCTCATCCAAGGTCCAAAGCAACCCGGGAACGACATCGATGTGTACCTAAGGCCATTAGTTGATGAACTTTTACAGTTGTGGGGCAGACCTGGTGTACGTGTCTGGGATGAGCACAAAGGAGAGGAATTTGACCTACGAGCGTTGCTTTTTGTAACCATCAACGATTGGCCTGCTCTCAGTAACCTTTCGGGACAGACAAATAAGGGATACAATGCATGCACGCACTGCTTACATGAGACTGAAAGTGTACGTTTGGGTAATTGTAAGAAGAACGTGTACCTGGGTCATCGTCGATTTCTTCCCCGAAATCATAACGTAAGAAAGAAAGGCAAGCATTTCAATGGCAAGGCAGATCACCGGCCGAAGCCTGCAGAACGTACTGGTGCTGAGATATTTGATATGGTCAAGGATTTGAAAGTCATCTTTGGAAAGGGTCCTGGCGGACAATCAGTTCCGCGGGGAGTTGACGGGCACGCACCCATGTGGAAGAAGAAATCTATATTTTGGGAGCTAGAATATTGGAAAGTCCTAGATGTCCGCTCTGCAATCGACGTGATGCATGTTACGAAGAATATTTGCGTGAACCTGCTAAGCTTCTTGTGCGTGTATGCGAGGACAAATGATACAAAGGAAGCACGGCAGGACCAGCAACTTTTGAAAGACCCAGATGACCGGCATCCGGAATGGTTTCAAGGTCGTGCCAGCTGCGCTCTTACCAAAGAAGAGAAGGTCATTTTTTTGAATGCCTGAGCAGTATGAAGGTCCCGTCTGGCTTCTCGTCGAATATAAAGGGAATAATAAACATGGCGGACAAAAAGTTCCAAAACCTGAAGTCTCACGACTGCCACGTGATTATGACGCAATTGCTTCCGATTGCTTTGAGGGGGCTCCTACCGGAAAATGTTCGAGTAGCCATTGTGAAGCTATGTGCATTCCTCAATGCAATCTCTCAGAAGGTAATCAATCCAGAAGATCTACCACGGTTACAGAACGATGTGGTCCAATGCCTTGTCAGTTTCGAGTTGGTGTTCCCACCATCCTTCTTCGATATTATGACGCACCTCCTGCTCCACCTAGTCGAAGAGATTTCCATTCTCGGTCCTGTATTTCTACACAATATGTTCCCCTTTGAGAGGTTCATGGGAGTATTAAAGAAATATGTTCGTAACCGTGCTAGGCCAGAAGGAAGCATCGTCAAGGGCTATGGAAATGAGGAGGTAATTGAGTTCTGTATTGACTATGTTCCTGACCTTAAGCCGATTGGTATTCCTCAATCGCGGCACGAGGGGAGACTAAGTGGAAAAGGCACGATCGGAAGGAAATCAACGATATGTATGGACGGTCATTCTATGACTGAAGCACACCACACAGTTCTGCAAAATTCCAGCTTGGTGGCTCCGTACTTCGAGCAACACAAGAATATTTTACGCTCGGACAACCCGGGGAAGCCTGAATCCTGGATTAGAAAGGCCCACATGGGGACTTTCGGCAGTTGGTTGCGAAAACATTTAATGAATGACAATGATGTTGGAGATCAGCTGTACATGTTGGCCAAGACACCATCTTCGACTATAACGACTTTCCAAGGGTACGAGATAAATGGGAATACATTTTACACCATCGCCCAAGATAAAAAGAGCACCAACCAAAACAGTGGTGTCCGCTTTGATGCAGCAACCGAGAATGGGCAAAAGGTCACATATTATGGTTACATAGAGGAGATATGGGAACTTGACTATGGACCCTCCTTTAAGGTCCCTTTATTCTGGTGCAAATGGTTCAAGCTAACAGGAGGTGGGGTAAAGGTGGACGAGCAATACGGAATGACAATGGTGGATTTCAACAATCTTGGTTACCTTGACGAACCATTCGTCCTTGCCAAAGATGTCGCTCAGGTTTTTTATTTGAAGGACATGAGTAGCAAACCGAGGAAACGGAAAGATAAGAAAATGATCAGTACATCATGCGATGATCCAAAGCGCCACATTGTTTTTTCAGGGAAAAGAAACATCGTGGGAGTGGAGGACAAGACAGACATGTCAGAAGATTATAATATGTTTGGTGAAATTCCGCCCTTCAAAGTGAACACTCACCCAAGCATTAAGTTAAATGATGAGGATGCTGCATGGATACGGCACAATCGTAAGCAAGCAGGGACACAAGGGAAGAATTGATGTGTAATAATTTATTGTACCAAACTTTGTTGAATGGATCATGTGAATTAAAACGTACGATGGCGAATCCGGATGATTTTTTTGAATTTTTTGATATATTATTTCTATTTTTAAGATTTTAAAATGAATTAGTTTTATTTTTCTGAATTTTTGATATATTATTTGTATTTTTAAGATTTTCAAATGAATTAGTTTTATTTTTTTTGAATTTTTTGATATATTATTTCTATTTTTAAGATTTTAAAATGAATTAGTTTTATTTTTCTGAATTTTTTGATATATTATTTGTATTTTTAAGATTTACAAATGAATTAGTTTTATTTTTTGATATATTATTTCTATTTTTAAGATTTTAAAATGAATTAGTTTTATTTTTCTGAATTTTTTGATATATTATTTGTATTTTTAAGATTTTCAAATGAAAAGTATATGAAAAAGGACCTTTAGTCGCGGTTCGTGACACGAACCGCGACTAAAGGCTCTTTCCGCGCGGGAACGAAAGCGGCGCGAAAGAACCTTTAGTCCCGGTTGGTGTCCCCAACCGGGACTAAAGGGTACCTTTAGTCGCGGTTGGTGTCCCCAACCGGGACTAATGCTCTGTCTATATATACAACACTTAGTAAATTTTCCCCCACCTCCCATTCTCCTCTCGACGCCGACGCCCTGCCCCGACGCCGATCGACGCCGACGCCGCCAGGCTACTGCCCCGACGCCGACGCCCTGCCCCCAGTGAGCTCCGCCGCCCCCAGTGAGCTCTGCCCCCACTTCCCCTGCCCTACGCCGCCGCCCTTGCCCTGCACTGCCGCCGCCCCTGCCATGCCCTGCGCGCCGCCGCCACCGCTGCCCCTGCCCCTGCGCGCCGCCGCCACCGCTGCCCCTGCCCCTGCGCGCCGCCGCCACCGCTGCCCCTGCCCCTGCGCGCTGCCGCCGCCACCGCTGCCCCTGCCCCTGCCCTGCCCTGCGCGCCGCCGCCACCGCTGCCCCTGCCCCTGCGCGCTGCCTCCGCCGCCCGCCGCCGCCTGCCTGCCGTCCTCCGCCTCCCGCCGCCGCCTGCCGTCCTCCGCCGCCTGCCGCCGCCTGCCGTCAACAAACGGAAAGAGAGAGCAGAGAGGAAAAAGAAAAGGAAAAAGAAAAGGAAAAAGAAAAGGAAAGAGAAAAGGAAAAAAGAAAAGGAAAAAGAAAAGGAAATTTATTTGGGAATAATTGTATAAAGGAAAAAGAAAAGGAAAGAGAGAGCAGAGAGGAAAAAGAAAAGGAAATTTATTTGGGAATAATTGTATAAAGGAAAAAGAAAAGGAAAAGAAAAGGAAAAAAGAAAAGGAAAAAGAAAAGGAAAGAGAGAGCAGAGAGGGAAAAGAAAAGGAAAAAGAAAAGGAAAAACATCAATTTTATTTTTTAATAGCTCTTAATCATTCAACCGTAGCTGCTCCTCCTCTATGTCCCCTTAATCTTATTTTTTAATTCCTTTATACTTAATTAATTTTTACTACATGCAGGAGTGACATATGGCGGACGATAGAGCCGAGCCGCTTAGGGATCCGGAGGCTGAACGTTATTTAATGGGCATCATAAACAACGAGATTCCTTATGTGCCGGGCTCAGAATATGAGCAAGAAGAGGATGTAGTCTCTTCTTTTCTGAACCTTGACGGTGGAACAGACATTGTCGATGATCAAGAAGGTGAAGGAACGGACATTGTCGACGGAGGTCAACCGTCAACAAACGACGATCTCGAATTGGAAGTAGCAACCACCTCCGGCGAGGTATATATATACATTGTGCCTCTCGTGATACAAACTTACTGAAATGTGAATACATATGTATTAACGCGCGCGACTCTCTTTCTTTTTTAGCCCTCGGCCGGATCGAGTACGACAAAGCGTGGCAAATCCAAGGCGATGAAAACAGGAGAAACATATGCCATTGATTTTGTCAGTGAAACCGGCAAGCCCCTACAACACACCTCAAAGTTTATCAACCAATGCGGAGTCGTTGTTAGAGACAACGTCCTGATCACCGTCCAGGAATGGAAGGAGCCAAAGAAGGCACGTCTTGGTTTCAGTTTTGTCGACAAGAGAACGAAAAAGGATTGCTGGAGAAATCTTATGGAACATTTCATTCTACCTCCGGAATACAACAAAGTCGATGAATTCGGTAACGAGGTTCCGGGTGGACGTGAGAGGAGGAGGCTAGTTAAAGAGTTCGCTCTTCAGAAGATGGGCGAAGCATTCCGGAACTTCAAGAAAAATTTAACCCGTGACTATGTCAACAAGGGCAAGACTCCGGATTTCAATGGACAACATGAGAAACTGAAAGATGATTGGCCAGAATTTGTGAGGCAAAAGAAATCGGAGCATTTCAAGGAAATATCGAAAAAAATAAGGATAATGCGAGTAAGAAAAAGTTCCATCATATTATGGGGCCAGGAGGATATCGCCTTTCGGAGCCTAAGTGGCAGAAGATGGAGGAGGACCTGAGGGTGCGAGGAATCCCTCTAGGTACAGAGGGATGGGACCCAAGGGCCAAAAGCTGGTGGTACGGGCATGGGGGATCGCTAGACCCGGAGACAGGGGTGTGTGTTCACCGGAAGAAAAAGTTTGCTCCCACCGAAGCCCTTATTGACGCAATGACCCAAGCTCAAGAGGGCTTGATCAAGTTCAACAGAGAGAAAGACGCACTGACAACAGCCCTCGGGAATGATGAACACGGAGGACGTGTACGAGGCAAAGGCAGAATTCCGTGGAAAGTAGGGTTTTCCCAGGACAATGACCCGTACTGTTACAGAAGCCGTAAGAGAAAGACGGACCGAGATGCAGATCTTTTGGCGAAGTTTGCATCGGAACTCCATGAGTTGAAGCAGACCGTGCATGAACTAGTAAAAGAAAAATCGGCTGCAGGGCCGCATGAAGATCATGAAGCGGATCGCGGAAGCCAGCAGCGGAGAAGCAGCGTGGCTTCCACGGATGCCCCGCCTGGTGCTAATGCACCGATGATCGAGATTCGTGCACCGGAGCCTCACTACCCCGTGGATGATGTAAAGGAGATGAAAGAATGTGATCTGCATTATCCCGTGGGGAACGTTTCCACGAAGGTAGCTACCGGCAGTGCTTTACCCTGTACACCTGGAGCACTCCACCACAACAACCCCATTGCATATGGCTATGCTCGTGTCATGGTGGAAGACATAGTCCAAGGGTTTGAGGACCTGGAGATTGACAAAGCTACACCCGAAGGGGAGAGAAGACTTGGAGATGTCAAGCGCCAGATCATTCTATGGAAAAAGAAGTACATAGTGTTTCCAGGCGAGGCGCCAAGGCTAACAAGTCCACCCCCCTCCGATGGTGGTGGTGGCGGTGGTGGTGGTCGTGGTGGTTCACCTACACCTCCTTCACGCCATTCGACGCCGTCCCCCGATCCACAACCTCCGGCGGGTAAGCAGCCGCCGCCCCCCAATCCTCCTCCGGCGGGTACGACGCCCCCCAATCCTCCTCCGGCGGGTACGACGCCCCCCAATCCACCTCCGGCGAAGAAGCAGAAGCAGGCGGACAGCAAGGAAACCCGCTCCTGGACTATTAACCCGGACCCTTATGTACCTAAGACCACAAGGGTACCGGAGCCATCACTGAAGCCTCTCCTCCCAAGGCGTTGGGAACTTAGTGAAGCTGAAACCAAATTGGCCGCGTCTGCTCATTATGAGAAATGGAAGGCGGATATGAAGGCGATAAAAGAGCCTGAGCCCAAGCAAGTATTCACTGAGAAGCAAAAGAAGTGGGCTAAGGATTTTTTGACGACACCGTCCCAAGCCGAGCTGAATATGCCTGACGACTATGGACATGAACTTCGTAGGCAAGCAAAAATATTTAAGGAGGAGAAAGAAGAAAGTAAAAAAGTGGTAAACAAGTTGACCAGCTCGGGATGCAGAATAAACAATCGATCCCCCCGCTCATAGTGAAAGCCGGTCCGGAAGAGGACCCCGAGATCATAGCAGCTGCGGCAGCACTTGGATTGACTGTAGCGAGTGCCATGAAACAAGCGTCCGAGATGGGTTTGACTCTTCGTGCCTTCTTAGGCCTTGAGGATGCGCCAGTATGTGAGATAGCATTACAATATGTGCGGAATGGGCCTCTCGTCGAGCCTGCGCGGGAAAAGAGTCTACCACCACAAATGCGAAATCTGCTACGTTGGTACAAGCAATTCATAACATGGGCCGACAAAGAATATGTTTATGCGGATGTTACAGAGGAGCATCACACCAAACGGTACTCTGTACAAGTTCATATGAGTGAATTGTTCCAGCTGTTCAATCTGCGCGAGCTTGACAAATCTATGCTGAGTTGCTACATTCTGTAAGTGATTTATTTCTACCTCATCTCGTTCTTCAATGCCTGCACTATATATATATATATATATATATATATATATATATATATATATATATATATATATATATATATATATTGTCCTAACTATATTGTTGCGTACGCTATTATGCAGATTGAAGATTTGGGAATGCAAAATAAGAAACATCCATGATGTTGGGTTCATTGACCCACATATCGTTAATGGACATGTGTTACAAAATCACCCCGAAGACGTGGAGAAAGACCTGCACAAGTTTCTTAGAAAGCATGAACTCAAAAGTCATATTCTATTTCCTTACCATTTTGGGTGAGTGTTTCTCTTTTGTGCCCATTCTTTTTTGTTTACTCCATGCATGGTATGTCTAATCGATGAGTTATGCATGACTGTGCATGTAACGTGTCCGCAGGTTCCACTGGATTCTGCTAAATATTGAACTTCACACCTCCAGAGTTCTAATCATGGACTCTATGGATTCGGATCCAAAGCGTTGGGCCGACATGAGAAAAATGCTGCAAAAGTAATTATTTTCAATCATTTGAGCTCTATATCGATCGGTCTCTTTCGTTCATTTCCTAATATCAAGTAACTAATAACTCCCTTGTTCATTTAATTTTCTTTGCCCTGTAGGGTTTGGAGACGGTTCTCAGAAGAAATTGTCGGTGAATTCAAACATGAGCTAGATTTTAGAAGGTTAGTTAATGTGGATAAGCAGCCACCGGGGACCAATCTATGTGGATACTATGTTTGTGAGAACATCCGGAGACACACCTCTGAGCGGAAGGCATCGGATAGCATGCAGAAGGCGACGGATAACTTGCGGAGGAGGCTTAGTCCAGAAGCTCGCTTCCGACCAATTCAAGATGAATTAGCAGGATTTTTCATGAGGGAAGTCATCAATCCTAAAGGAGAACACTATACCGAGGACGAAGAAATTTATATGCATACCCGAGATTGAAACTTGTTCGAAGTTGTATATGGTCATCCATCCTAATTGTGTATGGAAACTTGTTCGAAGTTGTATATGGTCACCCGAGATTGAATATATATTATATATTCCTCTTGAATTCTTCTTGTTTGAAATTTCATATGCATGTATATAGTAGCGTAGAATAGTGTACTGAAACTTCATCAAAATTAAAATAAAACATAAAATAAAATATAAAAGAAAATAAAACACTACAAATTAAAAATAAACCAGGTTTAGGGGGGCTAAAACCCTAAACCTGCGGAGGAGGCCTTTAGTCCCGGTTAGCCACGAGAACCGGGACTAAAGGTCCTCCGCCCCGACGGACTCCTGGCGCCCACGTGGACGGGCCTTTAGTCGCGGTTCATAAGAGGCGTGACTAAAGGGGGGGGCTTTAGTCGCGCATATTTAGTCCCGGTTGCACAGCCGGGATTAATGGCCTTTGCGAACCGGGACTAAAGGCCTATTCTCTACCAGTGTTATGTGTCAATGAGTTAATGAGGAGAGAGGTAGTTTGAGTAACTTAGCTAGTTACTGTAACATCATATGTCCCAATACAATATGAGTCTATAACCTAATAAATGAGGGTTTGCATATTACCATATTTCCTCCGTCCGGGTTTATTGGGCCTTTTAGCCAAATCGGCAGGACCAAAAAGCCTCGTGTGGAGAGAACCTATTCCAATAATTACGTGTGTTAATTATTACCAGCGTTTTGGAAAGCACAAAAGCTAATGCGGCTGCGCAGGGGAGGCATGCGCACGCATTAATCCCAGCCGCATGGGCCCATGCATGCCCAATCAAAAAAGGAAGGATATGCATGCATTGGCTAGTCCTGCTGGGTCCTTCCGTCTTAAGTGCACCACCCAGTAATGACGCTATTATCTCTTGCCATGAATCGATGAAAGACTCCTCGGTTTCGTTCATGGGCCTTACAAATACGGACGCACTATTGTTGCTAAGGGGCCTAATAAACCCGGATGGAGGGAGTACTGGATATGTGTATGTTATTAGTGTATGTTACTCTCTATTGTGGCTAGTCTAAGGGTTTCTCTTCACATGCTATTGGAGATTGAGAATAGAAGAGGCCCACATGCACTCCTCCTCCTCCTCCGCCGCCCGCTGCGGTTTGCGGTAATGAGCCGAACTGAGCGCCCACATGCTATTGCCATAAGCGTGGTCACGGTTAGTGGCGGAAGAGTCCAAATTATGTGAAGTTTTTTATCTTTATTTCGTGCCTATACGGTAGGCTTTGTAAAAATTTACTGCATTCGCGCGCTTCTTTTTGTCGATTTCCCTACGATGTGTTTTCAAGCGGAACAAACATGTTCTGATTCCGTGAAGATGAAATTTTTGTTTCCACTATGGGACAATGGTTGCTTTGTAGTCCAATCATCAAAGAACACACAAATGACACAGTAAAAAGAATGACCTACTAAGGCCAACTTCTATGACCACACATGTACTCAACTAGACCCACACAATTGTGCAATACAAGAACAATACTACGCTAAGTCACTGATCTAAGCATATTATATTTTATATAGCCATGTTAATAATTTATTAAGTTGTTAGTTTGCTTGTGTTTTTCTCTACTGTTGTCAACATCCAGTTTCAATGTCGTATTTTGCTCCGTATTTGCAGCGTCTTCGTTTCTGGTATTGTCTGTTTTTATATTCATTCATGTTCACTCCCATGAAAAAAAATATGGAAACAAATAGCTTGCGTACGTCGAGGTATTGATGGCCTTCGTGCCTGCATTGAAAAAGGGTCGAGGGAGTCACACTGTGGTCACGGTGTTGGTGTGATCCCCAAGTGTTGGACCATGCGTGCATGCATAGGCATAGGTATGTATATTTATATTTCTAATCAGAACCAGGAGTAACAAGCTAATTAGCATGACTGCTAACCAGGGACCAGAGCAGCTCGAAGAAAAAACACACATGGCATGGGATGGGACCGACCTGAGCTTTGACCAATTGAAATAGGAGGGGGGGGGGGGGGGGGGGGGGGGGGGGGAGGGGGGGGGGATTAAGTAGGAGGAAAAGTTTACTTTGACCAATTGAAACAGGACAGGTCCGCCAGTCCGTAAAATTTGTTAGTGGTCAGTCCCTAGATGGCTAGATATGTTCATCAAACTGCTGCAGCAACCAGTTTTTTTTTGAGTTAATTACACATGTAGTACACAAACTTGCACGGTATGTACATATTCATACAACAACTTGAAAATTGACACAAATTGATCCACTAACTTGAGTTTCGGAAACATTTTCATACATTTCCGTTACTCACCATCAAATGGTCCGTTAACTCTGCCAGTCTGCCTATATCGCAGGCCAGTATCACATTAGTGGGCTAGCCAACCAACTGAAACAAGTAGCTGATGAATAACGATGCACAACTTATTTTATATCTTGAGAACAGTTTATTTGCTGTACCACTTATCCTTTTTTTTGCGGGAATGCTGTAGCACTTTTCAATGTGGGATATAGAAAGAAATAAGCAAGACACCAGAATTGCATTGCCCGATCAAATGAAATGGGCACGCAACGAATGGGGACCATGGTCCTTGTGTTTGCATGCAGTTTGTGAAAAGAGAAGTGTTAAGTTGTGGTTGACGGGCTCGTTGGAGCCTTTGAAAATAATAATCAAAAAGCATATTTAGACATTTTTAAAAAAACGTGAAAAAAATATGTGGAGCCCGTCTCTCAAATGTCATACGTATGCATCTAAAAAAGATCCAAAATATATATGCATGCACATATACATGTAGACTAGTATGTGTGAAATTTTATGTAATATACTTTCAACGTGGTGTTTAAAAATAAGACATATGTATGTAAAAAAGGGTTGTTCGTTTGCAGTTGGGTCGACAAATTTTTTATGTGAGGCTTACAAATCATTATATGTTCAAACCATTTTTTACATATTTGTATTGAGCACATACAAGTGTTCACAAAATATATTTTTTGAAACTTTTAAATATGCTTTTATAAAAAATAAAAAAGGCTCCGGGTAGCCCGCCAGCCACAACTTTGCACTCCCGTTTGTGGATGTGCTCATCAAGTGGATAAAATAGTTATTCAGTGGGATGACACGTTCTGTCGACTGCGAGGCGTCTGTGATGATTTTGTAAAATCTTAGGATGCTATGCCTGCTCACTCTTTCAGAGATGCTCATAAAGGTAAGATGTGCGTGCATGCGTTCATAAGGATGAATATATGCTCGTGTATCTGAGCGACTGCGAGTGTACCGTGTTAAAGAAAAACAAGTGACCCTAATAAAAACATATGAACAAGCGTATGCTCATGCCTTCCAGGGTGTCTCCGACTCTGAATGCATGTATGTACCTGTAGCTTTGAGAAAGCAGCGTACACTACCCGCAGAAAAAAAAAGAGAAGCAGCGGACACTACCAGTAAAAATAATACAGTAAAAAAAAGCAGCGTACGCAGCCTAAAAGGATATAATCATCAATTCATCATTGTATCGTTGTTTAACAGAAACAAACAGGCGGAATTTGTAGTTAGCACCTTTCTAGTTTGAGCGGTCGTCTCTGGTTCGAAACTAATTTCTCTCAGCGGCTGACAGCATGGACCCACGTTATGATAGAGGAGAGAGTGTGGGCTTGGTGCCACGCTGGCGTGCAATGTAGACGAATATAACGGAGCACTAACAGTAAGTGACGGAATTGTACTGAAATGTTGCCGAAACTCAAGTTATAGGAGCAATTTGTGTCATTTCACAAGTTATCGTATGAATCTGTACGCACCGTGCAAGTTCGTGTATGATAGGTGTAATTAATCTTTTTTTTTCTATTGCAGAGGATGCAATGCAAGCTTGCTCTGTGTAAAGAACATTTATCAATAAAGCTGCATGTTCTTAATAATATCATCCAAAAAATGTCAAACTACCGGCCCCTACCATGTACTCCACGGACACAAGCCTTGAGTGATGTGTGGCTCCATCCATGCGTAGGTGCGAGGGAAGTTAGCTATCTTCAAGGAGCTTAATTAATCCAGGTACGTACCAAGTGCTGCTACAGCTCTACCAGAGGAGCAATTGCTCCGCAAGTGCTCCGGGAGAATGTCCCGATCGGGGGCACAAGCTCATTATCTGTGTTGATTTTGCTGGACGTACTCCTTTTTCTAACTGTTTTTCTTTTTGAAACAAGGCTTTTTCTAACTGTTTTGGCACGCGGGGAAGATAGAAAAGACATGCAGAGCCACAGACAGTGTATCTCGATTAAACGCTGTGCTGGTTACTGCTGTTTGATCGATCCGGCCCGTTCAATCCGGAGCTCTGTACGATTAGGAAGAGTGAACGGCCGATCTGCGACGCGCTGCTTGTGTAGGCTAGAAGCTCCTGAGCTAGAACCTAGAAGATGGACGCATGGCTGCCGCGCCGACATATCAGTCTCGCGTGTTGATTAGCGAGAGCGAGCTGGGTACTCTTATAGTTGTTGCGGCATGTGAGGGCATTCAATCCGGCTTGCCTTCTCTCTCAATCGCTCTCAATCCAAGGAAAAACTTGGCTAAATCCATGCGTGCACGCATGTGCACTTGATTAGGGGGTCGCGTTCTCGGCTCGCCCTCACCATCGATCGTCACTAATGCTGCGTACCTGTGCTTCTGTTTGGTAGATGGACACATTGGCTACTGCCAAGTGTCGTGTCAACGGCCCGTACGACGTCGGTGGATCGAATTATCTTCTAGCCCGGTGTCATAGCGGTGAGCTGGAGGAGCCAAAGTAGTAGTAACAGACTATGCGAATCAACCTTTGATTGAATGGTTAGGTGGACAGTGTTATCTCCAGCCCATTAGGTTTTAAGTCCTGTTGCTTGCTTTTATTCTGAATTTATTTCAGGATTTATCTCGATGCGCGTTCAGTGAAAGGAGACGTTCCGGTCTACTACGAAGCACATATAGTGACTTTGTAAAATCTTAAGCTGATATGCCGGCTCAGTCTCTCGAAGATACTCATAGGATAACGTGTGCGAGTGTACATTCATATGAATGAGTGTATGCGCGTATATATGTGCGCTTGCATCTTTTTTGACGAAACCTCGTCAGAGGGCAGGGAGCTCCCGCATTGCATATAGAAGAAAAGAGTTGGTCCGGTTAATAAGGGAAACTGGACCCAAAAACCATACATGGCATCGGTTAATTAAGGGAAACCGGCGAAGACCCCACACTTATTGTGTTTTTTTAAAAGCTAGCAAGCATTACATGTAGTACGTTTTTTCTTTTCTCCACTGGCAACGTGTCCAGTGTGCACACCGCTAGAGTAGCGACACGGTGAGACGGCACACGTCCACCGGCATGCATGTCACAGCATCACGTCGCCGTCCACCGGGAGGGCAGGCAGGCACAATGATTCATTCTAATTCCCTACCCTCTCCTTTGACATTTGAATTCCTTGTCATCGTAACCACCGACCATCTACAGCCACGGACATCAAATCCACAGATTCAACGTCCGTGAACATGATCGGACGCGTCCACAAACAGTGACCAGTCACACCTCATAGTTTCTGTTATATATGTATCCGTGTACCTCATATTCCATCCGTAGATTCATACAAAGCATGCAAGAAAAAAAAGTATGTACTACGCAAATCACACTAGCTTAAACTACGCATCGTCCGACGGAGGGCTCCGGCTCCTCCTTCTCATCCATGTAGGCAATCATCTCATCAACGTCCGCTTCCTGCTCTGGCCGGAGGATACGGCGGTTGGCCTCCGCCTCCTCCTCCAACTGGAGGGAATCGAGAATTGCCTGTTGGTTCGCCCGTCGATCCGCATCCCCCGCGTCCTCCTCCTGCTTCGCTTCAACCTCCACCTCCTCCTTCTCCTCGAACTCCTCTTCCGGATCAACCACGTCCATTGATAGCCAGCGGCGATTCGGGTTTCGCCCCTTGCCCGGATCTATTCAAGGAGTTGCAGCCGGCACACTGGAGTTAGATAGCTCACCCGCCATCATGGTGGCATGGCTACTTGATTGTGGTGGAGGACAGCGATTGGCTGACTTTGAAGAGTGAGGCGGAGACGGAGAGGTGGATGGGCTCGCACTAGCGGCGTCGAGAGGGTGGAAGTGGATATGGCTAGGGCTGGGGGACGCCGTAGCCGGACTTTGGTGCTCGGGCGGCGAGCCGAAGTGGCGCCACGCGACGTTCACACCCCACCGGAGAAGACGACCGTTGGACTGTCGGATTTTCGGGTGTTTTTCCATTGTCAGTCCGACGCGACGGACGTGCCCGGGCCGCCCCATATCCATCCTTCCTTTGGGCTGGATATGAGGGGTGCCGGTCAGCCCGGGGTATTTGAGGCCCGTTGAGGCGCCCATCTGAATCGGGTTTGTGACCAGACCATCCGCTCGGGCGTTTGCTCTCATGGTCAGTAAGAAGTTGTAGTTTTGAACCTTCTAACCAAATCGGAGACATGCACGCACACACAGCAATCAAAGCCAATCGACAAGCCAAAAAGAGTGGGCGCACAGTGAACCGAAGACCATGTGACGTGCAAATAGCTCAACAAGTGGATGTTGATGGCGATTTCTGCTTCTCGTAGAGTGCTGTCATGGCAATGCATGTATGTCCTTGTCTCAACATCTCGTATTTGTTTCCCTTCCCAGTTTATCACTGCTCCAATAGTAAACTGACAACCCTAAGCCCACTAGAATTAGGAAAAAAGCGGGCCAGTGTTGCTTTGGAGTTACACTTATGTGCTACCGATCTCTCTCCGTCTGATGTGATCTTTCCACTAGCTATAAGTGGGAACCTGCAGGGTGGGGGTTGCCAAAATCACATCGCGCAGAGGGTCAAACAGAAGAGGAACCCCAATTAACACTGATCACTGATGGATGGAGAGAGGTTTGATTCAACGGAGGAGTGCCATCTTTCAAATCATGGCGTCCAACCTTGGCTCCGATGCTCCTCATCGCCATCATGGTATTATAGCCAGCCAGCACCTTCCGGTGCTGGGTAGCTCCATTATGCCTTTGTGGAAATTAGCTCTCCACAGAATGGATATGTCTGGCGTACTATTTGACTGATAATAACAAAGCTAGAATGCTAATCCTCTCCTGATCTGCTCCGATTGAGAATATCTTTTTTCTTCTGATAATTGCTTGCCGGCTCTACTGCAGAATTAATCTATTCTGAAGGTAAGGGCATCTCTAACGGCGACCCGCAAATTTGCTCCGACATTTTGTCCGCAAACAGGGGAGGATTAGTCCGCGAACACGGATGCGGGAGCCAGCCATCCAACCATAGCCGTAAATGTCCGTTTTTATTCACTTAAAAAATAGCAGCAAATTTTTTTCCATCAAATTAGTAGCCTTCCGTGTGATTACATGTGAAAATCTTCTTGTCAACTAGTGATTAGTAACTTCCATCATTAGCTACGTGATATGCTTTGGAGCTTCCGCTATTCAAAGAGCAAAGCAAAGGAGCTTCGGCCGTTCACTTCTACGTGATTACTAGTGATTAGGAATGTGCTTTGGAGCTTCCGCCATTCACTTCTATGTGATAAATAGTGTTACATGATGTGCTCTATGTGATTAGTAGCTTCTGACATCATGTCTAGCTAGCTTCCGCCAAATCCGTCACGTGCTTCCGCCAACTCTTAAAGTAGTACTACTAGCTTTGGCCAAATGCTACAGTAATTAGCAACCTTCCCCTATCATGTGTTAGTGGCATCCGCCAAACACCAAAAAAATTAGCAGTGCACCTGGACGGAGAGAGAATACGTGGTGCCTTTTGGTTGCTCAGGCGGATGTCCGGACTCCCACAAAACTCCCCTAAGTTTGTTTCTAATTTGCGGGAGAAAGTACGTTCAGATCGTCCCGTGGACCGATACAGGGCCGCTTTGGATGGCTTTCGCGGTCCAGACAACGCGGTCTAGATGTATGCGAGCAGTTTACAGGTCTGCCTTGGAGATGCCCTAACACAAGAAGTTTTTTATCCAAAGTATCTTGGGCTCTCTGTCCCGGAGGGGGGAATGTATAAGGGAGATTTGAGTCACTTGAAGAACTTTTAGGTAAGATACTGGTGAATAGTGTGAACTTATATGTCAACTGGAAGTAAGAAACTCTCGAATAAAGCTGTAGCTCAAGCCATTCTCACATATGTGATGAGTGTATTCCGGCTATCAGCCTCAGTTTGTGATGATCTTACTCGGCTGATATGCCTATATTGGTGTGGAGTGGAGAATGGTAAAACAAAGATAGCCTGGCTGAGTTGGGTTGATGAGACTACCAAAGTCCAAAAGCGATATGGGTTCCAAGATATGCTTGCCTTTAACCAAGCACTTCTAGCTAAGCAAGTTTGTGTGCATGCTCGTTGAAGGTGAAATACTCCCGAATTGCAATCTTCTAGACAGTGTGTTTTCTGGTAATTCATCGGCAATATGGAAAGGTATTGAGTATGGAATTGAACTTGCTACAAAAGGTATAAGTCAAAGAGTGGGTGATGGCTCCTCCATTAGAACTTGGAGAGATCCCTAGATCCTTAGGGGCTTAGGCTGGTGACACCTAAACCGAACTGCCAGTTTAATTGGGTCTCTGGATTCTTGAATGAAAATGGTGCATGGGATAAGCGGCAACATCCCTTGCAAAAAAAAAAGGATAAGCGGCGACACAATTGTGATGTCCTGTTAAAATAAAGGACATGGACCTATTGTGGTCTTGAGTCATGGTTATTATGTTAAGAGCGAGTGTTATTTATTTCCGTTCCAACACACAAGCTTTTTTGCTAGTAATACTAGAAATACACAAAAATGTCCCTTTCGACACCGGAGAAATACACAAAAATGTCCCTTTCGACACCGGGGCGCATGCGTGCATCTGCGCATAACGTAATGATTGGCTAGGCAGAGTAGTCTTATTCTGGATTAATTCCATTGCGATCGACACAGATACATCAATGTTCACTACACTTTCAGCTGCTGGAAAATGTTACCTGGCAGCTCGCCATGCAGATATCAGGTGGACTACACTCTACACATCTGATTTGTGTTAGGTGCCTCGTCATTTGATTGATAATCCGAGATGCATGCATGTACCATCCGTTATAGTTCGGCATAATCCAAACGGGTCGTCGTTCGATCTGCGCGGTCCGTACGTTCCAAGCAGTCATCATAACCATGGAGGAGAGGCAGACAAAATCGATCGAGCAAAGAGGGTCGTCGGGTGCGGTTGGGCGTCCCTTTCCGATCCGACGGCCGTGGGGTCTCCTGCGTGGCTCGCTATTGCATGTATACGCGTTCATATTTGGGTCTGTTTAGGATACATATAGATGTGACATAATTATGTCACATCTAATCTTGTGTTCATTATGTTTGTGGTCTATTTTTTTGTCTCAGCTTATTTTTTTGTTCTTTGTTATTGCGTTATTTGTAAGAGCTTAGATGTGACATTCTTAGAAAACATCTAGATGTGAATTAGACAAACTGTTCATATTTACAGGATTAATTGGGGGGATCTGCGACTGGGTACGTCCAACGCCACTTTCATGATTCTCTACGGGCAAAAAATCTACTACTCCTAGTTATAGTAAAATAATTGAACTACAAGTGCTGCCGCTGTGCTCAGCTACTATTTCCGGTCCGCCTTTGTGATGGCCGAGGCAGATAGCTAGAGCGCATGCCTTGGGTTTGGCTTTTCACAACTCATGACTAAAAGAAAGGAGCGAACCCAACGAGCGGGGAGAAGAAGAATATGGAACCCGCACGGAAACACTCCGTGCCCGTGGCCGTGGGAAGGCGATAGGATGGAGCCGGCGGCGGATGCATGGCCGCGCCGCGCCCACACCGTGGCGTGGACATGACAAGCCCTACCGGCGGCACCACGCCCAACAAAAGTTAACGACTAATTCTGCGGCCTCTGCCATGCAACTGCAAAGCAAATCAAAGTGTGGCTGCTGCCCTGCTGCCTGGAATTTCAGGAATGAACGCAGGCAGGAGAGGCGCATGCCGCAGCGGGAGGAAATCCCGATAAAGCAGGGCCGGCGAAAGAGACGGATCCCGGGCCTCCTTGTCGCGTCGTCTCGCCTCGCATGCACATTGTAGTGCATGTAATAACATTATATATAAAGCTGCATCTGCATTGGCAGCACGTGAAATCTGGCTCGCCGGAAAAAGACTGGAGTGAGGCAAGCAGCTGCGGTATTTTTTACACCCATGAATCCATGATGGAATCACACGAACTTTCTGCCACCTGAGGTATTTTTTAGTGGAATCAGTGATACAAGGTGGCTGCAAAAACAAGAGAAATACTCTACTCTACAGATGACCATACTGTTATTTACTGTACTTGCTACGTTACTTACTCCAATCCGTTTACAATGATGGAATGTACGTATAGGGAAAGAGGTGCACTGGTGGGCAAAATTTCGTGTTTTGACCCTTTTGTGGTATAAATTCGAGATCTGACCCCGTTTGATTTTTTTTCGAGATTTGACCCTTTTCCTACCGCCACGAGGACTGGCGGTAGGTTTCTATAGCCTACCGCCAGAACCTCTGGCGGTAGGAAACTTATCCACGTCAGCAGCGATAACGGCCTCCCGTCCCCCTCCGTCACACCCTACCGCCGCTGGTCCTGGCGGTAGCATGTCCGATCCTACCGCCAGGGACCCTGGCGATAGGGTGTGGGCAGTTATAAGCCCGCGGGCCGGCCGTCCCACCCCCTTCTCCCCCACCCAGCCGCATATTATAGTTCATCCCTTGCATATTATAGTTCATCACGAAGCTCTTGTAGCTTGGTGGCAGTGATTGAAGAATTCTGTCAATGACACTATTATCAGGAAGATTAACTCCCAGTTGAATCAAGTGATTATTATACCCAGACATTTTGAGTATATGTTCACTGACAGAACTATTCTCCTCCATCTTGCAGCTATAGAACTTATTGGAGACTTCATATCTCTCAATCCGGGCATTTGCTTGAAATATTAACTTCAACTCCTGGAACATCTCATATGCTCCATGACGTTTAAAATGTCGTTGAAGTCCCGGTTCTAAGCCATAAAGCATGGCACACTGAACTATCGAGTAGTCATCAGCTTTGCTCTACCAGACGTTCACAATGTCCGGCGTTGTTCCTGCAGCGGGTCTTGCACCTAGCGGTGCTTCCAGGACGTAATTATTCTGTGCAGCAATGAGGATAATCCTCAGGTTACGGACCCAGTCCGTGTAATTGCTACCATCATCTTTCAACTTAGCTTTCTCAAGGAACGCCTTAAAATTCAACGGAACAACAGCACGGGCCATCTATCTACAGAAACATAGACATGCAAAATACTATCAGGTACTAAGTTCATGATAAATTAAAGTTCAATTAATCATATTAGTTAAGAACTCCCACTTAGATAGACATCCCTCTAATCATCTAAGTGGTCACGTGATCCAAATCAACTAAATCATGTCCGATCATCACGTGAGATGGAGTAGTTTTCAATGGTGAACATCACTATGTTGATCATATCTACTATATGATTCACGCTCGACCTTTCGGTCTCAGTGTTCCGAGGCCATACCTGCATATGCTAGGCTCGTCAAGTTTAACCCGAGTATTCTGCGTGTGCAAAACTGGCTTGCACCCGTTGTATGTGAACGTAGAGCTTATCACACCCGATCATCACGTGGTGTCTCGGCACGACGAACTTTCGCAACGGTGCATACTCAGGGAGAACACTTGTACCTTGAAATTTAGTGAGAGATCATCTTATAATGCTACCGTCAATCAATGCAAAATAAGATGAAAGATAAACATCACATGCAATCAATATAAGTGATATGGTATGGCCATCATCATCTTGTGCCTTTGATCTCCATCTCCAAAGCACCGTCATGATCACCATCGTCACCGGCGCGCCTTGATCTCCATCGTAGCATCGTTGTCGTCTCGCCAACTATTGTTTCTACGACTATCGCTACCGCTTAGTGATAAAGTAAAAACAATTACAGGGCGATTGCATTGCATACAATATAGCGACAACCATATGGCTCCTGCCAGTTGCCGATAACTCCGTTACAAAACATGATCATCTCATACAATAAAATTTAGCATCATGTCTTAACCATATCACATCACAACATGCCCTGCAAAAAGAAGTTAGACATCCTCTACTTTGTTGTTGCAAGTTTTACGTGGCTGCTACAGGCTGAGCAAGAACCGTTCTTACCTACGCATCAAAACCACAACGATTTTTCGTCAAGTATGTGCTGTTTTAACCTTCAACAAGGACCGGGCGTAGCCACACTCGATTCAACTAAAGTTGGAGAAACTGACACCCGCCAGCCACCTGTGTGCGAAGCACGTTGGTAGAACCAGTCTCGCGTAAGCGTACGCGTAATGTCGGTCCGGGCCGCTTCATCCAACAATACCGCCGAATCAAAGTATGACATGCTGGTAAGCAGTATGACTATTATCGCCCACAACTCACTTGTGTTCTACTCGTGCATATAACATCTACGCATAAACCTGGCTCGGATGCCACTGTTGGGGAACGCAGTAATTTCAAAAATTTCCTACGCACACGCAAGATCATGGTGATGCATAGCAACAAGAGGGAAGAGTGTTGTCTACGTACCCTCGTAGACCATAAGCGGAAGCGTCATGACAACGTGGTTGATGTAGTCGTATGTCTTCACGATCGACCGATCCTAGCACCGAAGGTACGACACCTCCACGATCTGCACACGTCTGGCTCGGTGACGTCCCACAAACTCATGATCCAGCAGAGTGTCGAGGGAGAGCTTCGTCAGCACGACGGCGTGATGACGGTGATGATGAAGCTACCAGCGCAGGGCTTCGCCTAAGCACTACGACGATATGACCGAGGTGGATTATGATGGAGGGGGGCACCGCACACGGCTAAGAGATCAATGATCAACTTGTGTGTCTATGGGGTGCCCCCTCCCCCATATATAAAGGAGTGGAGGAGGGGGGGGGGGCGGCCCTCCTACGGCGCGCCACATGGGGAGTCCTACTCCCACCGGGAGTAGGATTCCCCCCTTCCCTAGTTGGACTAGGAGTGGAAGGAAGGGGGAGGAAGGAGGAAGGAAAAGGGGGGGGGCCCTCCCAATTCGGATTGGGCTTGGGGGGGGGGCCTCCTTTGACCCCTTCTCCTCTCTCCCACTATGGCCCAATAAGGCCCATATACCTCCCGGGGGGTTCCGGTAACCTCCCGGTGCTCCGGTATATGCCTGAACTCACTCGGAACCATTCCGACGTCCAAATATAGTCGTCCAATATATCGATCTTTATGTCTCGACCATTTCGAGACTCCACGTCATGTCCGTGATCATATCCGGGACTCCGAACTACCTTCGGTACATCAAAACACATAAACTCATAACACCGATCGTCACCGAACGTTAAGCGTGCGGACCCTATGGGTTCGAGAACTATGTAGACATGACCGAGACTCATCTCCGGTCAATAACCAAGCGGAACCTGGATGCTCATATTGGTTCCTACATATTCTACGAAGATCTTTATCGGTCAAACCGCATAACAACATACGTTGTTTCCTTTGTCATCGGTATGTTACTTGCCCGAGATTCGATCGTTGGTATCTCAATACCTAGTTCAATCTCGTTACCGGCAAGTCTCTTTACTCGTTCCGTAATGCATCATCCCGTAACTAACTCATTAGTCACATTGCTTGCAAGGCTTATAATGATGTGCATTACCGAGAGGGCCCAGAGATACCTCTCCGATAACCGGAGTGACAAATCCTAATCTCGATCTATGCCAACTCAACAAACACCATCGGAGACACCTGTAGAGCACCTTTATAATCACCCAGTTACGTTGTGACGTTTGGTAGCACACAAAGTGTTCCTCCGGTATTCGGGAGTTGCATAATCTCATAGTGATAGGAACATGTATAAGTCATGAAGAAAGCAATAGAAATATACTAAACGATCAAGTGCTAAGCTAACGGAATGGGTCAAGTCAATCACATCATTCTCTAATGATGTGATCCCGTTAATCAAATGACAACTCATGTCTATGGCTAGGAAACTTAACCATCTTTGATTAACGAGCTAGTCAAGTAGAGGCATACTAGTGACACTCTGTTTGTCTATGTATTCACACATGTACTAAGTTTCTGGTTAATACAATTCTAGCATGAATAATAAACATTTATCATGATATAAGGAAATATAAATAACAACTTTATTATTGCCTCTAGGGCATATTTCCTTCAGTCTCCCACTTGCACTAGAGTCAATAATCTAGATTACATAGTAATGATTCTCACACCTATGGAGTGTTGGTGCTGATCATGTTTTGCTCGTGAGAGAGGCTTAGTCAATGGGTCTGCAACATTCAGATCCGTATGTATCTTGCAAATCTCTATGTCTCCCTCCTTGACTTGATCGCGGATGGAATTGAAGCATCTCTTGATGTGCTTGGTTCTCTTGTGAAATCTGGATTCCTTTGCCAAGGCAATTGCACCAGTATTGTCACAAAAGATTTTCATTGGACCCGATGCACTAGGTATGACACCTAGATCAGATATGAACTCCTTCATTTGCTGCTTCCGAAGCAGCTATGTACTCCGCTTCACACGTAGATCCCGCCACGATGCTTTGCTTAGAACTGCACCAACTGACAGCTCCACCGTTCAATATAAATACATGTCCGGTTTGTGACTTAGAGTCATCCGGATCAGTGTCAAAGCTTGCATCGACGTAACCATTTACGACGAGCTCTTTTTCACCTCCATAAACGAGAAACATATCCTTAGTCCTTTTCAGGTATTTCAGTATGTTCTTGACCGCTGTCCAGTGATCCACTCCTGGATTACTTTGGTACCTCCCTGCTAAACTAATAGCAAGGCACACATCAGGTCTGGTACACAGCATTGCATACATGATAGAGCCTATGGCTGAAGCATAGGGAGCACCTTTCATTTTCTCTCTATCTTCTGTAGTGGTCGGGCATTGAGTCTCACTCAACTTCACACCTTGTAACACAGACAAGAATCCTTTTTTTGCTTTATCCATTTTGAACTTCTTCAAAACTTTATCAAGGTATGTGCTTTGTGAAAGTCCAATTAAGTGTCTCGATCTATCTCTATAGATCTTGATGCCCAATATATAAGCAGCTTCACCGAGGTCTTTCATTGAAAAACTCTTGTTTAAGTATCCTTTTATTCTATCCAGAAATTCTATATCATTTCCAATCAACCATATGTCATCCACATATAATATTAGAAATGCTACAGAGCTCCCACTCACTTTCTTGTAAATACAGGCTTCTCCAAAAGTCTGTATAAAACCATATGCTTTGATCACACTATCAAAACGTTTATTCTAACTCCGAGAGGCTTGCACCAGTCCATAAATGGATCGCTGGAGCTTGCACACTTTGTTAGCACCCTTTGGATCGATAAAACCTTCAGGTTGCATCATATACAACTCTTCTTCTAGAAATCCATTAAGGAATGCAGTCTTTTTACATCCATTTGCCAAATTTCATAATCATAAAATGCAACAATTGCTAACATGATTCGGACGGACTTAAGCATCGCTACGGGTGAGAAGGTCTCATCGTAATCAACTCCTTGAACTTGTCGAAAACCTTTCGCGACAAGTCGAGCTTTGTAGACAGTAACATTACCGTCAGCGTCAGTCTTCTTCTTGAAGATCCATTTATTCTCGATGGCTTGCCGATCATCGGGCAAGTCAACCAAAGTCCACACTTTGTTCCCATACATGGATCCCATCTCAGATTTCATGGCCTCAAGACATTTCGCGGAATCTGGGCTCATCATCGCTTCCTCATAGTTCGTAGGTTCGTCATGGTCAAGTAACATGACCTCCAGAACAGGATTACCGTACCACTCTGGTGCGGATCTTACTCTGGTTGACCTACGAGGTTCGGTAGTAACTTGATCTGAAGTTACATGATCATCATCATTAGCTTCCGCACTAATTGGTGTAGGAATCACAGGAACTGATTTCTGTGATGAACTACTTTCCAATAAGGGAGGAGGTACAGTTAACTCATCAAGTTCTACTTTCCTCCCACTCACTTGTTTCGAGAGAAACTCCTTCTCTAGAAAGGATTCATTCTTAGCAACGAATGTCTTGCCTTCGGATCTGTGATAGAAGGTGTACCCAATAGTTTCCTTTGGGTATCCTATGAAGACACATTTCTCCGATTTGGGTTCGAGCTTATTAGGTTGAAGCTTTTCACATAAGCATCGCAGCCCCAAACTTTAAGAAACGACAACTTTGGTTTCTTGCCAAACCACAATTCATAAGGCGTCGTCTCAACGGATTTAGATGGTGCCCTATTTAATGTGAATGTAACCGTCTCTAAAGCATAACCCCAAAACGATAGCGGTAAATCAGTAAGAGACATCATAGATCGCACCATATCAAATAAGGTGCGGTTATGACGTTCGGATACACCGTTACGCTGTGGTGTTCCGGGTGGCGTGAGTTGCAAAACTATTCTGCATTGTTTTAAATGAAGACCAGACTCGTAACTCAAATATTCTCCTCCACGATCAGATCGTAGAAACTTTATTTTCATGTTACGATGATTTTCCACTTCTCTCTGAAATTCTTTGAACTTCTCAAATGTTTCAGACTTATGTTTCATCAAGTAGATATACCCATATCTGCTCAAATCATCTGTGAAGGTGAGAAAATAACGATACCCGCCGCGAGCCTCAATATTCATTGGACCACATACATCAGTATGTATGATCTCCAACAAATCTGTTGCTCGCTCCATTGTTCCGGAGAACGGAGTTTTAGTCATCTTGCCCATGAGGCATCGTTTGCAAGTACTAAGTGATTCATAATCAAGTGATTCCAAAAGTCCATCAGAATGGAGTTTCTTCATGCGCTTTACACCAATATGACCCAAACGGCAGTGCCACAAATAAGTTGCACTATCATTATCAACTCTGCATCTTTTGGCTTCAATATTATGAATATGTGTATCACTACTATTGAGATTCAACAAAAATAGACCACTCTTCAAGGGTGCATGACCATAAAAGATATTACTCATATAAATAGAACAACCATTATTGTCAGATTTAAATGAATAACCATCTCGCATCAAACAAGATCCAGATATAATGTTCATGCTCAACGCTGGCACCAAATAACAATTATTCAGGTCTACAACTAATCCCGAAGGTAGATGTAGAGGTAGCGTGCCGACGGCGATCACATCGACTTTGGAACCATTTCCCACGCGCATCGTCACCTCGTCCTTAGCCAATCTTCACTTAATCCGTAGTCCCTGTTTCGAGTTGCAAATATTAGCAACAGAACCAGTAACAAATACCCAGGTGCTACTGCGAGCATTAGTGTCGGGGGAAATCGACACCTATGGAATCACTGGGATCCCTTCTACGGTTGGCGGGCGCGGGGTTGTGCAAAGAGCGGGTCTAACAGGAAGCACACGGAACTTTTACCCAGGTTCGTGCCGCGAAGATGGGTAATACCCTAGTCCTACTTTGGTGGATTTATTCTAGTGTTCTTGTGTTCTTGAGCTAGCTACGGGGTGTCACTTGCCCAAAAGATCCGAATCCTTCTCCTGGACACCTCGGGCCTCCTTATATAGACAAAAGGGGTTGCCACAGTGGCACACAGGAGGTGGAAAGGTGTACAGTGGATGAGTCTACCCTCTGGCATCGTCGGAGAAATGCATTTAATGTGCTACCGACGTGCCCCCTCGCTTTATCGGGGATGGCAAGGAAGCACGTCCCAGCTGTCGCCGCCTTGCTTGGCTTCGACACGCGTCCGAGCTGACGCGGCGTCGCGGCGCCACGTTGGCTGGCTGCTGGGATGGCGCGGTGGTGGAGTCTTCACGAACACCTGCATGCCACCACGCAGGTGCTTGCTGGGTCGGCGTAGAGGCCGCTCGTCGCCACGCAGGTGCCTGCCCAGCTGGTTGAGCTAGCAGCTGCATGGGGACGGCGGTGGAGTCTTGGCAGACGTGGGCCTGGCTGCGGCCCCGCTGGTGTCCTCGGCAAGGGTCTTGCCGGGGCCCCGGCAAGGGTCTTGCCGTGGCGTCATGGTCATCCCCGGCAAGAATCTTGCCGGGGGCCTTATGGATTTCCTCGGCTAGGATCCCGCCGAGGGTCGTCGTCTTCTGGTCCTCGTCTGATCTCGTGTGTTTATGATCTTGACAAAGATCTGCATGCCACCACGGAGGTGCCTCCCGAGCCTTGGTTCCCATGTAGTTGTTGGCGGCGTTTGGAACCCTTGGGCTCAAGGGTGGCTCGCTCTGCTGGTGTTGGGCAAGCTGCCCCGGCAAGGCTCTTGCCGGGGCCGCGGAGGTCGCCCCGGCAAGGGTCTTGCCGGGGGAGTCCACCTCGCCCCTCTGCTCTTTGTGTCTCTTGGTCTTGGCGTTGCTTTGGTTGCCTTGCGCTTCGGCTTCCCTCTTCTGCCTGCTCAGTGTGGCCGTGGGCCTGGCTCTGACTGCCCGTGCACAAGTAAAGGGGTAAAAAGGAGTGCCCTACTTTTGTACACCGACAGGAGCCCCCGGGCCTGGGCCACACATAAGCGCGACATGTTGTTTGGCCAGGCCCAGAACGGTGCATGGGCAGGCGGGGCGGATTTTACCGCAGTAACTTTTTCGTCCGCTGCGCTTCCCCACGACCCGCGTTGAACGCGCGACGTGGAGGGTTGCCTTCGACTTTGGGTCCCTCAACCCAAGGAGGAAGAGGAAGGCAGCAGAAGAGGAGGTGGAGGATGAGTAAGTGTCTTGCTTCTTTTTGTCATCTCCGTCTCCTCAGACTGTGCCGCTTATCTCGATTTGTTTTCATCTTTGCAGGGATGCGGAGACGCTGGCCTAGAGGGTGAAGAGGGCCAGGTCCTCGGAGGGCGGCCAGCCCCCGGCGGGCACTTCCAGCACACCGCTAGTGGTGTTGAGCAGCCCCCGGCACAGCCCCCAGCGTAAGCTCATTACTCGCCCCTCGTCAACGTGTGTTGGGGGCACGATCCCTTGGCGCTGACCTTGCCGTGATTGCAGGAGGAGGACAGCAGCAGGAGGAGCCACCGAGGGGTACCCCCAACACGCCGCCCCCATCGACCACGCCGCCCCGAGGGGCGTCCCGGCAAGGGCGCCAAGCACCGAGCCCATGCACACAGAGGAGGAGGAGGCAGACTTGGGCGCTGGTGGCTCCGCCTCGGCGCCAGATGTTGGCGGGGAAGGGGCTACTTCTTCCCAGCCCGGCACGGGCACGTCACTTGCCTCCGCCTCATCCCCTTCTCAATATCCATACCCTCCCTCGGTGGACCGGGAAGACATAGACACTGTCATCGAAGATGTCGCCAAGGACGCCGCGGCGCAGGCCGAGAAGATTGCCGCCGAGGAGGCCGCCAAGGGTGCTGCCGAGGACGCCGCCAAGGGGTCTGCCGGGAAGGCCGGCAAGGCCGCTGCCGAGGAGGAGGTGGTTGACAACTAGCCTTCCTCCTCCGCAACCTCCGGCTCAGGCAGGTATCTGAAGGTGAGCGACGACTTGTTCGTCCACTTTCCAGGGACGACGAGCACCAGGGCGCCCATCGAGGGAGAGGTTCGGCGAGGAGGTGCTTGCCGCCGCTGGGCTTGAAGTCATTGACGAGCCGAGCGTCGACGACGGCGGTTCCCAGGAAGAGCAGCTCCTCCAGGCCATGGGCACCAGCTTTCGAAAGCTCCAGGCGCTCCACGGCGCCCGCCTGGACAAGGCCAAGTCCAGGATGGCAGCGGTGGACAAGGCGGAGGCGGACCTCGAGGGGCGCATCGTCGAGACGCAGGCTTGGTTACGCCAGGCCTGTGAGGAGCTGAAGACCGCCCAGGACAAGCTGGCCAAGCGCAAGGTGGAGCTCGTCATGAAGCAGTCCGACATCGAGAAGGCCCAGGAGACGGCGAAGAACCAGGCCGCCAAGGACAAGGCCGCTCGGTCCCAGCACCAGGCCGCGCTGAACTCCCAGGAGGAGGACCTTGCCGCTCGCGAGGAGAAGCTCGCTGCGACTGATACGTATCCGTCGTATCTATAATTTTTGATTGTTCCATGCCAATATTATACAACTTCCATATACTTTTGGCAACTTTTTATACTATTTTTGGGACTAACATATTGATCCAGTGCCCAGTGCCAGTTCCTGTTTGTTGCATGTTTTATGTTTCGCAGAAACCCCATATCAAACGAAATCCAAACGGAATAAAAACGGACGGAGAATATTTTTGGAATATGTGGAAAATATGGGAAGAAGAATCAATGCGAGACGGTGCCCGAGGTGGCCACGAGGCAGGGGGCGCGCCTGCCCCCTGGGCGCGCATGCCCCCCTCATGGGCCACCCGTAAGGCAGTTGCTGCTCTTCTTTGGCCGCAAGAAAGCTAATTTTCGGAGAAAAATCTGGGCGAAGGTTTCAATCCAATTGGAGTTACGGATCTCCATATATATACGAAACGGTGAAAGGGCAGAAGACAGAGGAGCGCAGAAACAGAGAGAGACAGAAAGACAGATCCAATCTCGGATGGGCTTTCGCCCCTCCCATGCCATGGAGGCCAAGGACCAGAGGGGAAACCCTTCTCCCATCTAGGGAGGAGGTCATGGAAGAAGAATAAGAAGGGGCCCCCTCTCCCCTTCTCTTTCGGTGGCGCCGGAACGCTGCCGTGGCCACCATCATCATCACCGCGATCTTCACCAACACCTCCGCCATCTTCACCAACATCTCCATCACCTTCCCCCTCTATCTACAGCGGTCCACTCTCCCGCAACCCGCTGTACCCTCTACTTGAACATGGTGCTTTATGCTTCATATTATTATCCAATGATATGTTGCCATCTTATGATGTCTGAGTAGGTTTTCGTTGTCCTATCGGTGGTTGATGAATTGCTATGATTGATTTAATTTGCTTGTGGTTATGTTGCTGTCCTTTGGTGCCCATCATATGAGCGCGCGCGTGGATCACACCATAGGGTTAGTTGTATGCTAATAGGACTATGTATTGGAGGGCAAGAGTGACAGAAGCTTCAACCTAGCATAGAAATTGATGCATACGGGATTGAAGGGGGACCAATATATCTTAATGCTATGGTTGGATTTTACCTTAATGAACGTTAGTAGTTGCGGATGCTTGCTAATAGTTCCAATCATAAGTGCATAGAATTCCAAGTCAGGGATGACATGCTAGCAGTGGCCTCTCCCACATAAAACTTGCTATCGGTCTAGTAAAGTAGTCAATTGCTTAGGGACAATTTCGCAACTCCTACCACCACTTTTCCACACTCGTTATATTTACTTTAGTTGTGTCTTTATCTAAACAGCCCCTAGTTTTATTTACGTGCTCTTTATTATATTGCAAACCTATCCAACAACACCTACAAAGTACTTCTAGTTTAATACTTGTTCTAGCGTGGGGTGAATATTCTCGTGTGTGCTTGTTTGCTTTATCACTAAGTAGTTTTATTTGCTGTTCTTAGTTGTTTTCTATCATTAGTTATGGGTAGGAAACGCAAAATACCAAAAAAATTAGTTGTACCTACTGAACCAATGGTTGAAGAACCACTCAAAATCTATCACACTCCTGAAGCTTATTACTTGGATCATCTTCGATCCCTTTGTGCTCGTGCTGAAACCCCAACTAGCTTAGTTGAGGGAAATCTTTAGATGAGCATGCTTGTTATGTGCGACACCGCATATCTCAAAAAGGGAAACTTTTACTGGATCAAATTCATCGTTTGCAATGCTATGCTTGGAATTTATGTGAAATATATGATGTTACTTGTTGTCCTGAAAACCCTAAGAAACACCTTCCCTACCAATGTGAGTTTAGCGATAATGGAATTGTATCTTCATATGCTAAGGGTGTTTATAAATACTATGATGTTCAACAAATTGAAGAATTTGTTGCTTTTAAGGGTGCTTATGAAATTGCTTCTTTGATTGAAAGGTATGATGCCACTCTTTACAAATCTAATTTTTTTGCCATACATGAATATTGTTATGATAATTATGCTTCTAATGCTTATGTTAAACCATATGTTGAGGACTCCTCCGCTGTCCAAGAAGAGACTAATATTTTGCAGGAGTCTATGGAAGAAGAAGTTGATGAAACTGTGAGCTCATTGGATGAAAAAGATGATGAGGAGAGCGAAGAACAAAAGGAGGAAGAGCGGATTAGCTACCCATGCCCACCTTCTAATGAGAGTAACTCTTCAACTCATACATTGTTTAATTTCCCTTCGTGTTTACCGAAGGATGATTGCTACGATGACTGTTATGATCCCGTTGATTCTCTTGAAATATCCCTTTTTGATGATGCTTGCTATGCTTGTGGCCAAGATGCCAATATGAATTATGCTTATGGAGATGAACTTGCTATAGTTCCTTATGTTAAACATGACATTGTTGCTATTGCACCCACACATGATAGTCCTATTATCTTTTTGAATTCTCCCAACTACACTATATCGGAGAAGTTTGCACTTATTAAGGATTATATTGATGGGTTGCCTTTTACCATTGCACATGATGATTTGGATGAATATAATATGCATGTGCTTGCTGCTCCTACTTGCAATTATTATGAGAGAGGAACTATATCTCCACCTCCCTATGTTTCCAACATGATAAAATTGCAAGAAACTGTTTATACTATGCATTGGCCTTTAGTATGTGTGCATGAATTGTTCTTTTATGACATGCCGATGCATAGGAAGAGAGTTAGACTTCGTCATTGCTTGATATATGTTGCTTTGTGCTCACTACTAAATGCAAAATCATTGCTAATTAAAATTGGCTTTGATATACCTTGGGATCCAGGTGGATCCATTACTTGAGCACTATATGCCTAGCTTAATGGCTTTAAAGAAAGACCTGCCAGGGAGACAACCCGAAAGTTTTAGAGAGTCATTTTTTTTCTGTTGTGTGCTTTTATATAGTTTAAAACAAAATAAATAAATAGGGGAACCCAAAACTTTTCCAAAAGAGAAGTGAAAGTGAGATAGACAAGCATTGTGAAAGTGGGGGACGTCCTTGAACTTTGTTCATGACCATGGAAACTTTGTGAATCTTAATTACATAAACTTTTCAACAAAAATAATTATCCTTGTACAGTTCCATTGTATTATAAAAATAATGTGCCAAGGTTTGTCTTTAGGATGTTTACAATGCTTGTTGGTTTGTACGGTGCAGGACAGAAACTTTGGCTGTAGTGCACGATTTTTCAGTTTTTACTGGAACATCAAATGGTTCTGAAACTTTTTGCACTGTCTTTCTAGACAAATATTTTTTTTCTTAATTTTGGCAGAATTTTTCAAGTATCAGAAGTATGGTGAATGTTCGGATTATTCCAGACTGTTCTGTTTTAGACAGATTCTGTTTTTGATGCATAGTTTGCTTGCTTTGATGAAACTATCGATTTATATCAGTGGATTAAGCCATGAAAAAGTTATACTACAATAGACACAATGCAAAAACAAAATATGAATTGGTTTGCAACAGAACTTAGAGTAGTGATTTGCTTTATTATACTAACGGATCTTACCGAGTTTTCTGTTGAAGTTTTGTGTGGATGAAGTGTTCGATGATCGAGAAGGTCTCGATGTGAGGAGAAGGAAGAGAGGCAAGATCTCAAGCTTGGGGATGCCCAAGGCACCCCAAGTAAATATTCAAGGAGACTCAAGCGTCTAAGCTTGGGGATGCCCCGGAAGGCATCCCCTCTTTCTTCAACAAGTATCAGTATGTTTTCGGATTCGTTTCATTCATGGGATATGTGCAGATCTTGGAGCGTCTTTTGCATTTAGTTTTCATTTTTCTTTTATGAACCATGCTGGTATGAGATAGTCCTTGGTTTATTTATAGAATTCTCTATGCACTTCACTTATATCTTTTGAGTATGGCTTTATAGAATGCTTCATGTGCTTCACTTATATCATTTGAAGTTTGGATTGCATGTTTCTCTTTACATAGAAAACCGCCATTTGTAGAATGCTCTTTTGCTTCACTTATATTTGTTAGAGGCGTGGGCATATCTTTTGTAGAAAGAATTAAACTCTCTTGCTTCACTTATATCTATTTAGAGAGATGACACGAACTGGTCATTCACATGGTTAGTCATAAAATCATACATAAAACTTGTAGATCACTGAATATGATATGTTTGATTCCTTGCAATAGTTTTGCGATATAAAGATGGTGATATTAGAGTCATGCTAGTGGGTAGTTGTGGATTGTAGAAATACTTGTGTTGAAGTTTGTGATTCCCGTAGCATGCACGTATGGTGAACCGTTATGTGATGAAGTCGGAGCATGATTTATTTATTGATGGTCTTCCTTATGAGTGGCAGTCAGGGACGAGCGATGGTCTTTTCCTACCAATCTATCCCCCTAGGAGCATGCGCGTAGTACTTTGTTTCAATAGCTAATGTACTTTTGCAATAAGTATGTGAGTTCTTTATGACTAATGTTGAGTCCATGGATTATACACACTCTCACCCTTCCATCATTGCTAGCCTCTTCGGTACCGTGCATTGCCCTTTCTCACCTCGAGAGTTGGTGCAAACTTCGCCGGTGCATCCAAACCCCATGATACGATACACTCTGTCACACATAAACCTCATTATATCTTCCTCAAAACAGCCACCATACCTACCTATCATGGCATTTCCATAGCCATTCCGAGATATATTGCCATGCAACTTCCATCATCATCATATACATGACTTGAGCATTTATTGTCATATTGCTTTGCATGATCGTAAGACAGCTAGCATGATGTTTTCATGGCTTGTCCGTTTTTTGATATCTTTGCTATGCTAGATCATTGCACATCCTGGTACACTGCCAGAGGCATTGATATAGAGTCATATCCTTGTTCTAGTATCGAGTTGTAATATTGAGTTGTAAGTAAATAAAAGTGTGATGATCATCATTATTAGAGCATTGCCCCAGTGAGGAAAGGATGATGGAGACTATGATTCCCCCATAAGTCGGGATGAGACTTCGGACTTTACAAAAAATAAAAGAGGCCGAAGAAGCCCAAATAAAAAAAGAGGCCAAAGAAGCCCACCAAAAAAATATAAAAAAAAGAAGAAAGAAAAAAAAATGAGAGAAAAAGAGAGAAGGGGCAATGCTACTATCCTTTTACCACACTTGTGCTTCAGAGTAGCACCATGTTCTTCATATAGAGAGTCTCTTGAGTAATCACTTTCATATACTAGTGGGAATTTTCATTATAGAACTTGGCTTGTATATTCCGATGATGGGCTTCCTCAAATGCCTGAGGTCTTCATGAGCAAGCAAGTTGGATGCACGCCCACTTAGTTTCCAGTTTGAGCTTTCATACACTTGTAGCTCTAGTGCATCCGTTGCATGGCAATCCCTACTCCTCACATTGACATCGATTGATGGGCATCTCCATAGCCCGTTGATTAGCCACGTCGATGTGAGACTTTCTCCTTTTTATGTTTTCTCCACACAACCTCCACCATCATATTCTATTCCACCTATAGTGCTTTGTTCATGGCTCACGCTCATGTATTGCGTGAAAGTTGAAAAGGTTTGAGAACGTCAAAAGTATGAAACAATTGCTTGACTTGTCATCGGGGTTGTGCATGATGTGAATATTTTGTGTGGTGAAGATGGAGCATAGCCAGACTATATGATTTTGTAGGGATAACTTTCTTTGGCCTTGTTATTTTGAAAAGACATGATTGCTTTATTAGTAGGCTTGAAGTATTGTTGTTTTTATGTCAAATGATAGACTATTGCCTTGAATCATTCGTGTCTTAATATTCATGCCATGATTAGATACATGATCAAGATTATGCTAGGTAGCATTCCACATCAAAAATTATCTTTTTTATCATTTACCTACTCGAGGACGAGCAGGAATTAAGCTTGGGGATGCTGATACGTCTCCGTCGTATCTATAATTTTTGATTGTTCCATGCCAATATTATACAACTTTCATATACCTTTGGCAAATTTTTATACTATTTTTGGGACTAACATATTGATCCAGTGCCTAGTGCCAGTTCCTGTTTGTTGCATGTTTTATGTTTTGCAGAAACCCCATATCAAACGGAATCCAAACGAAAAAAAAACGGACGGAGAATATTTTTGGAATATTTGGAAATATGGGAAGAAGAATCAACGCGAGACGGTGCCCGAGGTGGCCATGAGGCAGGGGGCGCGCCTACCCCCCTCGTGGGCCACCCGTAAGGAGGTTGGTGCTCTTCTTTGGCCGCAAGAAAGCTAATTTTCGGAGAAAAATCTGGGTGAAGGTTTCAATCCAATCGGAGTTACGGATCTCCATATATATACGAAACGGTGAAAGGGCAGAAGATAGTGGAGCGCAGAAACAGAGAGAGACAGAAAGACAGATCCAATCTCGGAGGGGCTTTCACCCCTCCCATGCCATGGAGGCCAAGGACCAGAGGGGAAACCCTTCTCCCATCTAGGCAGGACGTCAAGGAAGAAGAAGAAGAAGAAGGGCCCCCTCTCCCCTTCTCTTCCGGTGGCGCCGGAACGCTGCCGTGGCCACCATCATCATCACCGCGATCTTCACCAACACCTCCGCCATCTTCACCAACATCTCCATCACCTTCCCCCCTCTATCTACAGCGGTCCACTCTCCCGCAACCCGTTGTACCCTCTACTTGAACATGGTGCTTTATGCTTCATATTATTATCCAATGATGTGTTGCCATCTTATGATGTCTGAGTAGATTTTCGTTGTCCTATCGGTGGTTGATGAATTGCTATGATTGATTTCATTTGCTTGTGGTTATGTTGCTGTCCTTTGGTGCCCATCAAATGAGCGTGCGCGTGGATCACACCATAGGGTTAGTTGTATGCTAATAGGACTATGTATTGGAGGGCAAGAGTGACAGAAGCTTCAACCTAGCATAGAAATTGATGCATACGGGATTGAAGGGGGACCAATATATCTTAATGCTATGGTTGGGTTTTACCTTAATGAAAGTTAGTAGTTGCGGATGCTTGCTAATAGTTCCAATCATAAGTGCATAGAATTCCAAGTCAGGGATGACATGCTAGCAGTGGCCTCTCCCACATAAAACTTGCTATCGGTCTAGTAAAGTAGTCAATTGCTTAGGGACAATTTCGCAACTCCTACCACCACTTTTCTACACTCGTTATATTTACTTTAGTTGTGTCTTTATCTAAACAACCCCTAGTTTTATTTACGTGCTCTTTATTATCTTGCAAACCTATCCAACAACACCGACAAAGTACTTCTAGTTTAATACTTGTTCAAGGTAAAGCGAACTTAAGCGTGCGTAGAGTTGTATCGGTGGTCGATAGAACTTGAGGGAATATTTGTTCTACCTTTAGCTCCTCGTTGGGTTCGACACTCTTACTTATCAAAAGGGGCTACAATTGATCCCCTATACTTGTGGGTTATCAGCGACACTCCGCAGCAAAGATGAGGAGGTCGAGAAGCTTGTCCTGCAGCGGACCCAGGAGCTGGAGCAGAAGCACGAGGAGGCGCTCAATGCCCAGGCTCAGGTCCATGCCGGCAAGGTGAAGGAGGTGGAGGTGGAGCGGGATGAGCTGAAGAAGCAGGCCCTGGAGCTGACGAGGGAGAGGGACATGGCTAAAGGCGCCTTGGCCGACGCGTAGGCCGCAGTCCTCAGCAAGGCCGGGTTACTCTCCACGGCCAATGAGTCCTTCAAGGACCTGAAGCTGAAGCTAGAGGGCCTTGAGGAGACGCTCTCGGAGGCCAAGGCCCGGAAAGGGACCCTAGCCAAGGATCTGGAGGCCGAGAAGGAGCTGCGGAAGAACAAAGCCGCCAACCACAAGGATTTTGTGGAGGGCGAGAACCGCTGGATCAGCCGCCTCGAACACGTCACCGGCAGGATCAGCATGCAGGTGGCTACCATGGGGATGCCAAATGTGAGGTACACCCCGGAGCGCAACATGAGTCCCAACGCCAAGCTGACCCTATTCTTCGAGGGTGTCCTTGGAGCCCTGGAGCATCTTCGCTCCAGCAGGGCGGCCGCTCTGGCCGATGAGGCCCGGAAGCTTTGCCGGGGGGCCATGACCAAGGTCCTGACCAAGGTGGCGCACTGGAACCCCAACCTCGACTTCGACGCCGCGCTGGAGAGCTTACCGGAGGATGCGGACCTTGCGATGCTCGAGGAGCGTATCAAGCCCATCATCAGCCACATCGACGGAATCCAGAGGGTGGAGGGCCTGCGCCGGGACTAGGCACCCCGTTTCTCATCGTCGCTACAGGTTCATGACCAAGACAATTTCTATCTTTAGTTAGAACCGCGGCAACAACCGATGTAATATAATTCTGCAGTACTTTCGAGATGAGGCATGTTATTTTCCTGTTCAATCCCCCTTTGTATGTTCACCCTACGTTAATCAGGTAGGCTTGCCGGCGCGTAAACCCAGGCCGCGGCGCCTTGAGGACAGATCCCCAATGGCCTGCCGGGTGTGCTTGCTGCCAGGCAAACCACCTTACCGCTCTCAACGCGGCCGCTCGAACTGTCGAGCTTGACTCGAGTCAGAATCGAGAGCGTTGCCAATTGCGGAAGGCTACCCTGCCGTTCTCGACGCGGTCGCTTGAGCCGTTGAGCGGACTCTAAACATAGCAAGGGCGTTGCCAATAGCGGAAGGGCCCCTTTGCGTGCAGGTTTCCCATACATAGGGCAGGACCTTCGAGGACGATAACCTTATATATAAAAAGAAATTGCTTAAAGTTTCGCACGACTTAGCTTTTCTGTCATTGCACGGGCGTCCACCGCATCTGCAGATGGTGACGTCCAGCTTGGTCATCTTCTTCCTTGGAACGACGGCCACGATGAAGCTGCTGCTCCGATCAGACCAGATTTCCACAACTGCGCCCCCTACCTGGCGTGCCAAAGATGTCGGGGGAAATCGACACCTATGGAATCACTGGGATCCCTTCTACGGTTGGCGAGCGCGGGGTTGTGCAAAGAGCGGGTTTGACAGGAAGCACACGGAACGTTTACCCAGGTTCGGGCCGCGAAGACGCGTAATACCCTAGTCCTGCTTTGGTGGATGTATTCGAGTGTTCTTGTGTTCTTGAGCTAGCTACGGGGTGTCACTTGCCCAAAAGATCTGAATCCTTCTCCTGGATGCCTCGGGCCTCCTTTTATAGACAAAAGGGGTTGCCACAGTGGCACACAGGAGGTGGAAAGGTGTACAGTGGATGAGTCTATCCTCTGGCACCGTCGGACAAACGCATTTAATGCGCTGCCGATGTGCCCTCCTCGCTTTATCGGGGACGACAAGGAAGCACGTCCCAGCTGTCGTCGCCTTGCTTGGCTTCGACACGCGTCCGAGCTGACGCGGTGTCGCGGCGCCATGTTGGCTGGCTGCTAGGCTGGCACGGTGGTGGAGCCTTCACGAAGACCTGCATGCCGCCACGCAGGTGCTTGCTGGGTCGGCGTAGAGGCCGCTCGTTGCCACGCAGGTGCCTGCCCAGCTGGTTGAGCTAGCAGCTGCATGGGGACGGCGGTGGAGTCTTGGCAGACGTGGGCCTGGCTGCGACTCTGCTGGTGTCCTCGGCAAGGGTCTTGCCGGGGCCCCGGCAAGGGCCTTGCCGTGGCGTCGTGGGCGTCCCCGGCAAGAATCTTGCTGGGGGTCTTGGGGATTTCCTCGGCTAGGATCCTGCCGAGGGTCGTCGTCTTCTGGTCCTCATTTGATCTCATGTGTTTATGATGTTGACAAAGATCTGCATGCCACCACGGAGGTGCCTCCCGAGCCCTGGTTCCCATGTAGTTGTTGGCGGCGTTTGGAACCCTTGGGCTCAAGGGTGGCTCGCTCTGCTGGTGTTGGGAAAGCTACCCCGACAAGGCTCTTGCCGGGGCCGCGGAGGTCGCCCCGGCAAGGGTCTTGCCGGGGGAGTCCACCTCGCCCCTCTGCTCTTTGTGTCTCTTGGTCTTGGCGTTGCTTTGGTTGCCTTGCACTTCGGCTTCCCTCTTCTCACTATAAAAAAGACACATCTGTGACATTTTGGGCCGAACGAATTTTTTTCTGTCATACTTATGACACTTCTATGACGATAATTGTGACAAAACCCGGTATCATCATAGATGTGGTGGGGTCCTACTTCTATGACAAAAAATCATGACAGAAAATGGGCTTTCCGTCCTGGGCGGGCCGGAGACGCAGCTACATGACATTCTTTGGGCCGTCCATGACGGAAAAAACCGTGGTAGAAGCGAGGGCGAGGAAAATATCAGGGTGTTCCCGGTTACGGTGGGTTGTCGGGGCCAAGCGATGCGCGTTTCTCTCACACACGCACGCACGTGGGTGCGAGGCGTTGGGCTCTAACTGAACCCGAGCGAGGCGTTGGGATCTAACTGAACCCGAGCGATTGCACTGCAGGCTACGCGTTACTGAACCCGAGCGATCGATCGATGGCTGTTAACTGAACCCGATCGAGCGATTCCTTCGCTACTGCTGCTAACTGAAGCCGATCGATGCTGCCTCTGGATGAACAGTGAGCGTTGCTGGGGGGGTTTGGATGAACAGTTCCGGTGGGGGTGGATGAACAGGACCCCGTGGTGTTGCCTCTGGATGAACAGGACCCCGATCGATCGAGCCGGTTGGGGCTGGATGAACAGGACCCCGTGGAGGGCAGGATGAACAGGACCACCCCGTGGAGGGCAGGATGAACAGTAGATGGTGGAGGGCTGGATGAACAGTAGCCCGTGGAGGGGTGGTTGAATAGGAGCCCGTGGAGAGGGCTGGTTGAACAGTAGCCGGTGGAGTAGCGCGCGGTGGAGGCTGGATGAACAGGAGCCCGTGGATGAACAGTCGCAGGTGGAGGCTGGAGGAGGTCGACGGTGGATGAACAGTAGCCCATGGAGGCTGGAGGGGGTCGACGGTGGAGATGAACAGTATCCCGTGGAGTTCTATTTTGCGGTATGCCACACCCCTCCCGATGAACAGGACCCCCGTTTCGACCGTAGCGCTCCAACACAAGTCCGTTTCCTCCGTTTTGCGGTACGCCACACCCCTCCCGAACAACAGGACCCCGTTTCGACCGTAGGAGGTCCGTTTCCTCCGTATTCGGTACGCTAGACCCCTCCCGATGAACAAGATCCTGTTTCGAACGTGGCCGGTCGAACACAAGGCCGTTTCCTCCGTTCTGCGGTATGCCAGGCCTCGTTTCCATCGGCTGTTCCGTCCAAGCCGGTTGGCTCCCACGCGTTCCGTTGCCTCCCGATGAACATGACGCATTCCGTTGCCTCCCCATGAACACGACGACGACGCTGTTTCTCCGTTCCAACCCAGCCATGTACACGAGCCCTGGCCGTACGTACACGCGAGCAGGCATTCGAGACCCCGCCCGTATGTACGTACGTGGCCGTATTTACTTTCTTGCACCCTGGCCGCTGTACGTACGTGTACATGCTACGTGCGCGCCTCTACATTGACCAGTATGTACGTACACGTTCGCGACCAGAATGACAACGCTACGTACGCTTCGACCAGGTGGGTCCCGACTGTCAGGCACTTCCTTGCGTGCGAAGATGTAGCTGGTGGGTCCCAGCAGTCAGGGGGCCGAATCAATTTTTTTGCCCGGACGCACTTCCTTGCGTGGGAAGATGTAGCTGGTGGGTCCTAGCAGTCAGGGGGAAACAATTTTTTCATGAAATACGGTGGCCTGTCCGGTGGGTCCCCGCTGTCAGGTGGAGGAATAATTATTTTGCGCGTAATAAGGAGGCACTTCCTTGCTGCGGCCGTGGACCCAGCTGTCAGCCTCTCCACGTACAGTACTCTTCCGATGGAAGTCGGTCGTTGATCACATTGACCACGCTGCGCCGAGAGCACCAAGGCGGTGGACGACGACGAGGCCTAGGAAGGGGACGACGCGGAGCCAGGGAAGACGCGGCAGTGGATGCCCACGTGAAGAGGAGTACGAGGGTTCACTGGTTCGGCCGCGGTGTGAGGCTGCCGTCGCCGCAGAATAACAGGGGGTGTGGGTGAGTAGAGGGATGGCCTGGCCAGCGGTGGGAGTAGTAGGGGGCGGTGAGGCCTCCGCGGCATCGCAGCCGGCCACGGGAGGCAGGAGCATGAGGCACAACCGGCGCTGGTTTTGGCGGCTGGAGCAAGAAGACCAGAGGTTGAAGAAGCACTACGGCCGTTGGATGGACATCGTACGGTCAATGGAGCTAGAATCGTGCATATTGACTAAGTTGACAAAGCCCTCCGTCCCCGTCAACTTAGTAGGCCCACAAGTCAGCCTCCCACTATACTGTGTCCCAGCTAGCAGGGGGAGTATTCATTTTCTTTGTGCCTAATAAGGAGGCCCGTCCGGTGGGTCCCAGCAGTCAGGGGGGAACTTTTTTTCGCCAAATACGGTGGCCCGTCCGGTGGGTCCCTGCTGTCAGGTGGAGGAATAATTATTTTGCGCGTAATAAGCAGGCACTTCCTTGCGGCCGCCGTGGACCCAGCTGTCAGCCTCTCCACGTATAGTACTCTTCCGATGGAAGTCGTTCCTTGACCACGTTGACCATGCCGCGCCGAGAGCACCAGGGCGGTGGACGGCGGCGAGGCCTAGGAAGGGGATGACGCGGAGCCAGGGAAGACGCGACAGTGGAAGCCCGCGCGGAGAGGAGTACGAGGGTTCGCTGGTTCGGCTGCGGTGTGAGGCTGCCATCGCCGCAGGGCCTGGCCAGTGGTGGGAATAGTAGGGGGCGGTGAGGTCTCCGCGGCAGCACAACCGGCCACGGGAGGCAAGAGCATGCGGCATGACCGGCGCTGCTTTGGGCGGCTGGAGCAACAAGACCAAAGGTTGAAGAAGCACTACGGCCGTTGGATGGACATCGTACGGTCACTGGAGCTAGAATCGTTCATATTGACTAAGTTGACAAAGCACTCCGTCCCCGTCAACTTAGTAGGCCCACAAGTAAGCCTCCCACCAAGGTGGGTCCCAACCAGCAGGGGGAGTATTCATTTTTTTGTGCATAATAAGGAGGCACTTCCGGTGGGTCCGAGCTGACAGCGGGGGGAACGTTTTTTCGCGCAATACGATGGCCCGTTCGGTGGGTCCCAGCAGTCAGGGGGGAACGTTTTTTTCGTGAAATACGGTGGCCCGTCCGGTGGGTCCTTGCTGTCAGGTGGAGGAATCATTATTTTCCGCGTAATAAGGAGGCACTTCCTTGCTGCCGTCGTGGACCCAGCTGTCAGCCTCTCCATGTACAGTCCACGTCCGATGGAAGCAGTTCCTTGACCACGTTGACCACGCCGCGTTCCGTTGCATGCATGCGTCCATGGGCGTGGTGCGTCCCCATTGTCAGCCTCTCACGTACAGCCATCTTCCGATGACTCTCGGTTGTTGACCACGTTGACCACACCGTGCCGAGCGCACCAAAGGCCGGTGGACGATGGCGAGGCCCTAGACTGGAACGACCCAGAGATGGGGAAGACGGGGCAGTGGAGTCGCAAATCGAGAGGAGTGGGAAACTTGACTGGTTGGGGTGCGTGGCAGCACAGCCGCGGTGCCGCCCACGGGAGACAGGAGCAAGAACAGAGGTTGAAGAAGGAGCACGACTGTTGGATTAACATCCAATGGTCCAGCTGCTAGAATCATTTGTTAATTAAGTTTACAAAGCCCCGCGTACACGTCCGCTTAGTAGGCCCACAAGTCAGCCACCAAATCTGACGGGTCCCAGCTGTCAACGGGAGGAATAATTTTTTTTCGCATAACAAGGAGGCACTTCCTTCCGTGCAAAGATACAGCCGGTGGGTCCCAGCTGTCAGGTGGAGGAAACATTTTTTCAGCTTAATAAGGAGGAACTTTCCTTGCGTGCGACCATGGACCTCGTGGGTCCCAGCCGACAGGCTCTCCACGTACATTCCTCTTCCGATGACTCTCGTTTGTTGACCACGCCGCACCGAGCACAGCGAGGCGGTGGACGACGGCGAGGCCCCGGACGGGAACGACTCGGAGATGGGAAGACGCGGCAGTGGAGTCGCAGATTGAGTGGAGGAGAAGGGTTATAACTGGTTCTGGTGCGGCGTGGGGGTGCAGTCGGTGGAGAATAACAGGAGGTGTGGAGGGGTGGAGGGATAGCCTGGCTGGCGGTGGAGTAGCGCTTCGCAGCGATGCGTGCTAAGCAGAGCCGCTAGCCGACGGAGGCCGGACCAGGCGGTCCCGGCGATGCTGGAGGAAGAAGACGAGAGATTGAAGTTGCATGCCGACCAAGTTGACAACGCCCTGCGTAGGCTTCGACCTATTGGCCCACATGTCAACCTGCAAAAATGTGGCATATATTTAACCCATGTTTTCTAGAATGTACAGTCCATTTGCTGGGTTGGGTGAACAAATAATTTCGCGTCAATGCGGCCCATTTGTATTATCTAAGAAATCCCAGCCCATTTGCACTTCCTTCAAATACACGAATTAGCTGGGCTCGTTATATATATAATGTTATGTTAGAAGGAGCAATTAATATCAAAAATAAACCAGAGAGGCACATTTTTTATATACATAATTAACAAATTAGCGAGTTATTGCTCAAAATAAAAATGAGCGCGTTATTATTACATTGGTCCTTGAAATCTTCGCAAGCTTTTGTACGTAATTACCAGGATTTTCCTTGCCTGTGAGTCAAAAACAACCAGGATTTTCCTTGCCAACTTCTGTTAAACATTTACTTTTATAAGTTAATAACACATGGGATGTTTTTATGATGTATATATAAGTCTCTATAAAATATACGATAATAGTAATAATATAAATATATATAATGTGGTTAAAAAATACTGGGCTGCCGATCTTTAAGAAAAAGCCCATAGGCCGGTATGGACCTCAAAAAATAAGTTGAAACCACTATCACCGTATGTCGTGGGCTACGCATGTTAAAATACAAAACCTAGGTCTAGCTGATACTTGTTCGCCCTCTGGAAAAAATGATACCAGATCCCCGAGCGAACTGGATTATAGAGGGGGCCGGCGGCACGACTGAAGAAGCACATCAGGAGCAATTTTTTTCTTCAGTGGATGGCTCTCGATGGCGTTTTTTTACTTGCCTCTGCACCATACAACTTGTATTTTTAGCCTCCCAGTCCGTGGTGGACCAGCAGCCCATTTGCTAGGCGGGCCAACCTACAGAAACCAGCACTCGATTTTTCATCAAGCCCCAAAAACAACGCAGTACTATGTTTGTTTTGAGGCCGAAAACATTACGACAGGGTTGAGCAGGGGAGGGGGGAAGACAGAGCAAAAATATTAAAAAGAGCTGATGCGCCGTTGCTACCCTAACAAAGCAGGTGCAATTCTTCTCGGGAAGAAGGTGTGCCGTTGACACCCACACGTCACATACCCCACAGTAGGCATACTAACAAGTTCACACACAAGCACAACAGAAAAGGTAAACATTCATATCAAACTCAGGTTCAGAGGACACGTTCATATTCATAGCCAACATTCACTATCAACAACTCAAAAGATTCATATATACACAAGTTCATCATGTCTATGGATCCAAATGATTGATAGATCACACAACAATATTCATAGATAATTCACAAAAAGATTCAGATATGCACATGTTCAGTATGTTTATGCATCCAAATGATTGAGTTCACAGCCAATATGATCCATGGACGAACTTTAATTACCTAGGGTACAGACTGGTAAATGGTGTTCAGTCGGAGGTACTTCTTGCTAAAATTAATGCTTGTACGAGTAACCTTTCGAGTACATAAGAGGCAGCACAGACAATCTGAACTTTGCTTGTAGGTTTATCCTCAAATAGTGGCCTCGTGCCGAGGGAGGTTTGAGCAACTTGGCCACTACTTTCATCGAACTAGTTTACTGGCTCATCTTGGTCCTGTAGCTCGCCAAAATTCTACATTGCAGACTGGTAAATGGTGTTCAGTCGGAGGTACTCCTTGCTAAAATTAATGCTTGTACGAGTAAACTTTCGAGTACATAAGAGGCAGCACAGACAATCTGAACTTTGCTTGTAGGTTTATCCTCAGATAGTGGCCTCGTGCCGAGGGAGGTTTGAGCAACTTGGCCACTACTTTCATCCAACTAGTTTACTGGCTCATCTTGGTCCTGTAGCTCGCCAAAATTCTACATTGCAGACGAGAAAGGAGGCTGTTGAGAAAATGAACCACCCAAATTTTTTGTGCAGTTCAACTGAAATGGAGCATCCCTGCCGTGCAGAATGATTAAGTGCCAGATGAATATACGCGTCAACCAACTTGTCTGGAATCTTTAGACTCCATGCCATACAGTTCGCTACCATATCTGCCGATAACCAAAAGGCACATGTTGGGACCAAAGACTGGACTGTGTTTTTCTGGGCTATGCGCCAAGCAATATTTTTAGTGTTCACTCTCCTAATACTTGGAGTTTGACAACTGGTTGACGCCGGTTGATACTCGAATGAATATAGGCACTTCTTGTCAACATCGATGCTTGTCTGAGTGAACTTTGGAGTACATAGCAGCAGCATAAGTATCTGTCCATCTGATCTTTTTGTGTAGTTCTACTGAAATCACCCAATGCAATGATTTGCCTGCGAGTTCAGGCTCCAAGTTACTCCTTTATAAAATCGGCAAACAGTAGCACAATACCAAATTACCAATACATGACAAGCACAATAATCAGGATAAAGACCAGTACCAACCTGTGTGAGGTAGCATATCAATTACTTTTTCCTTTGACTGCAAGCCGAGATAAGCGAAGCGACTGACAGCAAAGGAAGAAAGCAGGCCCAGATTAGCGACTGACAGGAAAGGACGGAAGCTGTCAAGGCAATGAAGCACCCAAAGTTTTTGTGAAGTTCCACCAAAATCGAGCATCCCTGTTGGCACATATATTGAGAGAGTGAGATTACTGTAATAGTGAGACTAGTTGATGAAACATACACTAACAAATAGAAGCACCCTCATTATCTTAATGGGTAAAGTTAGCAACATAGTAGTCTTGCTTAAAGAGAGGTATTAGTTTATTTAATCAGTGCCAATTAGCTCAACACTCAAAGCATTGCCATGTATCATAGGTTGCAAAACTTTAACGTGCAAAGATAAAGGAGTTTCTCATGACAGTAGCACGATACAAATAGAGATGACAGCAAACTAATATGGATGAAGGCCTTAGGCCCGTACCAACCTGAGGAAAAAAGCTTATTCATGTAGTCCCATAGGAGATGATAAAACACTCACTGGAATCACTCAATAGTATATATTTTTGTGCACTTCAAATGTATGGTTCAAATCACTCTTGTTTACCAGTGCTGAGATTATATCGAAAGATTATCAAGAACTTCCAGTATCAAGAACTTCCAGCAGAATTAAAGCACAGGCTGGGATACAGTTCATTGTATTGTCTTGTGTAGTTCCACTAAAATGTATGATTGACACAACATGATCCCTGTCTGCACAAGTAGGAACAAGGTGAAACCTTCATTAGCTTAGTGAGAAAGGATAGAAAGACATTAGCATATTACTCTAACAGTAGCATCAAATTCATGATGGACAATATGCAAAACATTGCCTCATTGAACCAATGGCAATAAATTGACATGCAAAACAATAGCACTATTATGTCATGACACTAATAATATTCCCTCCCTGCTCCACCACATGATTCACATCCATAGACAAACATACACACGTACATGATTAAGCATAGGGTGCTACTAAAGATTTGTTTAACTCCGACAGGAAAATTAGGCAGCAATAAATTAGTGGTACTTAAGTACTCCTAATTAATTAAGTGAGACAGCAGAAGTGGAAGGGCTCCCTCGAGGATCGTCTCACATGTAAGGTAGTCGTTGCCGGAGCTCTTGAATGGCCTCGACTGAGGCCTCTGGCTTCAGCAAGATCGCCTTGGCACTGTTTATTCTTCTTCTTCTTCCTCTTCATGCTCTGTTTCTCATTCTCCTCACCAGTTGGTGAAACCAAGTACATGATTGGCCTTCTATTTCAGAATTGGTTTTGTCAGTGAGGGAGTACAAGTGTACTAGTAAAAAATAGCATTATTTTCTCATGGCAGTCGCTAAATAGAGATGAACACATGCATTAAATATCATTCTTACCTAAAGGAAGGTTATGGTGCCAATATGGATGATGAGGATTGGAACACAGATCTCCCTTTGTGCAGTTCCACCGAAATGACCAACTGTTCCATTCTGACATTCCAGTTAAACAACACAAAAGTCACTTCTTTTAAGTAGAGCTAAGGCGGTTTCGAAGGAAGATATACCTGAAGGTAGTCGGGATGTGGATAGGTGGGCGGCAGGAGGCCGGATCTGCCCACACTAGGGAAACGACGAAGGGATCGGAGGACCTCCCGCGCCGGCGCTCGGCCAGAGATAACGGTGCGGCCGGAAGTGGGTCTCCTCCCTCGTTGTCGACGACGGCCTAAACGCTGCCCCTCCTCCCCTTCACCGGCGAAGGGGGATATGTCCGGATCTGTAACCAGCAGTGAGGATAGAAAGATAGTGTTACCACCCCTATCTTGTTTAGATCTGGAGAGGATGACAGTGTGTGAATAGAGCAACCCTAGCATGCAAGCGCGGAGGCTCCGGCCTATATATACGTAGTGGGGTAGTTTTCCTTTTTCACTCCATCAAAACAATCGTTTAAAATTGTGTACTACGTGCCAGGTCGCCGTTTTTTTAGTTGTTGATTGTTTTTTGAGATAGCTACCCGCTTGTTCCAAGTGGTGTTACGGTGTGCCAGGTCGCACTTTGTATCGTTCAAGTCTGGTACAAGTCCCTCCATTAAATGAACAACCACCCCCTCGTAAAAATTGTGAACAAGCCCACGACTAAAATTATCGGAAACGTGGGTTTCCCCAACATGCATTATTATTTATATTTTCTACTCCCTCCGTTCCTAAATATAAGTCTTTTTTATTAGCCACACCTAAGACAAGAATTTTTTTATTAGGAGTGAACCCCACATGTCATAGACACAAAAAGTGTGGCAAGATTCCCTTAGGCAAGCCAAAGTGTGTCTAGCAATTTGAGCAACTCAAGTTAGGCAAGTGTGGCAAGTGTGGGAAAAATAATGTGGCAACATAAGACAAACATAGTCACAATCCAAACAGCCCCGTAATTTTTTGTGACATGCATGAAAATTTGGTTAGTTAAATTTATAGTCAAAATTTGGCAAAGTGCATCAAATCAACACATGCAAGTATCGAAAGGGAAGTCACGGCATGCATGCATGCGTTGTACTCCCTCCATTTCCAAATATAAGTCTTTTTAGAGATTGCAACAAGTGACTACATACGAAGCAAAATATGTCTACATACATCCGTATGTAGTAGTCCATTTGAAATGTGTAAAAAGACTTATATCAAGTGCAGTGCTTTGATGTGTCGCGTCAACTCGTACAAGACCGAGAAGTTTGATTACTACAACGCCCTCTCCCTCGCGGACTGAGCTCTGGTGCCTTAACTGCACTTGCCTTTAGCTGCATGACAGGTGGGCCAACCACCTATTGGGCCCACCTGTCATAGACGCAAAGGCAGGAGCAGTAAGTCAATGAAGCCGCGTCCCTCCCTCACGCATGAGCGTGGTAGCTGGCAGGACTAGTAGGAGCTTTCGCTACACGCTTCTTGACAGCGGCAAACTTGCGGATGGAGTTGACCATCATGTCGTCCATGCGAGAGGCGAAGCCAGTGTCGGCGAGGGCTACGACGCCGGCGGTCGCCAGCACTGTATGGAAACGCCGCGCGGTGCGGGGCCGCAGGCCGGTGCTTTGGATGATTTGGCACAGCCGACTGCCGCTCGCGACCATCGCCTCCATAGGTGCTTCTGGCTTCTGGTCACTTGGTCTTTTTTTTGAAACGGAACACTCGATTCCATAACTCACACAGGTCCAGCCAAGATGCTGGCCATACGAACATTTACATCATCTGGCATGTCCTCTAGCCAGAGCTCCTGATCAACTTGGTAACGGGCACCTTAGGCAGCTAACTCATGAGCTAATTTATTACGGGTCTGTTTGGTTGGAGACTAGTGTGGCCAAGCCAAAGTGTGGCTAGCCACACAAGTATGCAAGCCACACAAGTGTGGCTGAGAAATTGGACGCCAAACTTTGGCAAAAGTTGGCAAAAAATTGTCTCTATGACAAGTGGGCCATAGGGGCAATAAAGTGTGGCAAGCCAAAGTGTGGAGAAAACCAAACACATGCCAACTAAACTGTGGCTGCCAAATTTTGGCTTGGCAAACTGTGGCTGGGAACCAAACAGCCCCTACATGCCCGCGGGGTGAAGCTAAAAGAAACATGGCTGAAGTTCAGTCGCACGAAATCACGGATTTCTTGGAGTGAGCAGTGTTGCGCAGAGACTAGGAGTGAGCAGTGTTGCGCAAAGACTAGGAGTAGATGGATTGGAGGGGTGGGGATTTGCCGATGGTCGGTTTGCTCAACTGCGGCCCCACCTCACAGTGAAAACATTACTACTGGAATAAAAATGCCATATACTCCTATACTAATAAAACATTAAGGCCACGAGGCGATGCAGTGCTGGTTACAGGAGGCAAGAAGAATAGATGCATCCATCGATGACGTCCACCTCCTCGACTCAGGGCGCCGGTCCACCGAACGTCGGCTATGTAGCAGCGGCTTTCGTGGCCAGGTCGACGTGCTTCTGAACAATGGCGTCCAAAGATTCCAGCCGCTGGAAGAAGGCCAACGTCTTTCTGTCCTCGCTGGCCTTGTAGTGGCCTATGTAGATGATTTCCTCGTAGACGTGGATGTGCAGGTCGACGGTTTCTTGCATGGCGAGGCGCTGCGCGACGAGCGCGGCCTCGAGGTGCACATTCTTCGTCGCGACCTCCGACACCTGCAGGGCCACTAGGGCTTGAAAGAGTTCGTCACCATGGAGGCCGATAAGGGTGACAGGCAATGAGGAGCCTGGGCGCGCGGGCTGGAGCAGTACGGCAAGGTCGTCCGCACGCTTCTTGACGGCGGTGAACTTGTGGATGGAGTTGACCATCATGTCGTCCATGCGAGAGGCGAAGCCGGTGTCGGCGAGGGCTACGACGCCGGCGGTCGCCAGCACCGTCTAGAAACGTTGTGCGGTGCGGGGCCGCAGGCCGGCGCCTTGGATGATTTGGCACAACCGACTGCCGCTCGCGTCCATCGCCTCCATAGGTGCTTCTGGCTTCTGGTCACTTGGTCTTGGATTGGAGCGAGCAGTGTTGCGCAGAGACTAGGAGTAGATGGATTGGAGTGGTGGGGCACCTTTATATGAGAATCCAAACTCTGTTGCATTCACATCGTGCTGGCTCTATTCGGCTTCTCCAATTAATTTCCTCTGCATGTAGAGTAATTTGAGGATGCATCATTGACCGTTCAACGTCTCAGAAACCGCTACCCTCTCCCTCCTTGGCATTCAAGCACCTATGGAGGCGACTGCCGCTCGCGTCTATCACGTGTCAGGAGACGTTCCCGTCGACGACGAGGTGCCTATGGTGACTTCGTAAATTTCAAGATGATAGTACTAGCATACTCAATATTGTGCACCGCGACCAAGGCCGAGAGGAAAACGAGAGAACTACGTATTTATTTACGGTGTAGATTCACTCATTTTGCTCCATATGTACTCCGTCTCGGTGTAGTCTAGTCACTTGTTGAAATCTCTAGAAAGGCAAATACTCCTTTCTGGTTTACAGGGCTATACTAGCAAGTACTCCCTCCGTCTGAAAATACTTGTCATCAAAATGGATAAAAAAGATGTATCTAGAACTAATATACATCTAGATACATCCAGTTTTATTCATTTTGATGATAAGTATTTCCGGACGGAGGGAGTACTACAATAGTGGGCTCACATAGCAATTTTGTCTCATGCAAGAGCCTGGCTATATGCGTGCTCCAAGGTTCGCAACTGCCACGTTTGGGTTGCACTTGGCTCTTTGCCTCTTCGAGAAGACGAACAATGATGTTACTACTACTGCTTCTACAGTATCGAATCCACTGCTGCATGTCCATCCACGGCGAGCGGGAGGGATAGCTTGTTGTAGTACTATAAGCAAAAGCCTGTCCTCGTCTGCGAGCCACCGCGCGCATGGGCGAGGGAGAAGGCGTGTAGTAGTAAAATCAAGCTTCTCCTCGTTGTACAAGTTGACGCGACACATCATAGCACTGGCCCCACATGGTTGCCTCTAAACTTGGCTGAAAGACCCCAGTGTACAATACTCCATTTGCTGCAACCTCTAAAATTTACCCCACCACAAATTAAAATATATATTCCTGTCTTGACCAGATGAGCGTGCAAACTAGAATCATCAGGATGACAGGTAGGGCCAGAAGATTATTTTAATCAAAAAAATATAACATGGAGCCAACCCCAACGATTTTAAGCTTACAGGCACGGTACGCGCTATCCTAGACTACTCTACACATGAAACTGCCACACGAGCGTCTGGGCTGCGCTTGGCTCTTCGCCTCTTCGGGGGTACTACTGCAGTGGAGGAGTACTACAGTATGCTTCTGGCCATCTGACACCGATTGAACCGCTGCATGTCCACCGCGTACGGGAGGGGGAGCTGGTAGCGAACGAAAGCTCTCCTAGTCCTGCCATCCACCATGCTCATGGGCGAGGGAGGGACGCAGCTTCATTGACTTATTGCTCCTGCCTTTGCGTCCATGACAGGTGGGCCCAACAGGTCAGTGGCCCACCTATCATGCAGCCAAAGGCAGGTGCGGCTAAGGCGAGAGGGCGTTGTAGTAATCAAACTTCTTGGTCTTGTACGAGTTGACGCGACACATCAAAGCACTGCACTCGATATATTTCAATAATTTGCGTTTACCGATGCATTAATTACAACGCATGCATGCATGCCGTGACACTCCTTTTGATACTTGCATGTGTTGATTTAATGCACCTTGAAGTAGTATGAATATGTGACGGTAAAGCTTCGTAATGCCCCGGCCCTAATAAAGCGAGAGATGGTTGAGCACGAGGAGGGCGAGATCATGCAGACAGAACAGGACCCGACGATGGAGCTCTCTATGGTCTCGATGGACCTCACCTTGCTCCACTACCCCTTGTGCCTCCGCCCCTTGAAGCCTCCAGTGTATGAGGTTCGAATACACCTCGCCCGTTCGGCTGATCGAGCAAGGTGCAGGTTTCTTGATTGATGTGTTGTTCGATTGATTTGTGCAGTGCAAGGGAGGGCACCTGTCTTGCGCGGACTGCCGCATCGAGCGCCCCGAGAACCAGCGGCAGTGCGAGCGCGGCAGTGGCTTCAACGTGATGAACACGGCGGTGGACGCTGTCCTCTCCTCGGTGAGGGTGGAGTGCCCGCACGAAGGCTGTGGGCTCTACGTCACTTACCACAAGCTCGCCGATCACCAGAGCGTGTGTCGGCTCGCGCCCTGCAAATGCCCCGTGCCCGTCTATGGCTACGAAGGCCCGCCGCCGGTGCTCTCCCACCACATCAGCACCGTGCATCCCATGCCCGTGCACAGGATCCAGTACGACAAGGCGCTCCAGCTGCAAGTGCCACTGTCGGAGCCACGGCTCTTGCTGTTCGCGGAGGAGGACGGCCGCGCGTTTTTCTTGGTCGGCGGCGTGCTCGACATTGGCGCGCCTATCGCCGTGTCGGTCGTCTGCATCAGAGCGGTGGCGTCCCCACTGCCCCACTACGTGGCCAAGCTGTGGGCGAACGGCCCGCCGGGGGAGCCCAAAGGCAGGACCGATGCCGTCAAGGTGGAAATGGAGGTGACAAGCAGCAGAGACCCCGACGATGTCACCGTGCAGGAGCTGACCTTCTTCACAGTTCCGCCCAAGCTGCTGGCCGGGGCTAAGCTGGTGTCCCTCCACATTCAGATTGACAAGCTCACGTCCTAAATGATTCTACAGTGCCTTCTGTTTATCTTAGTAATATGCTAATATAGGGGTTAGCTCGGTCTACTTTAGCTTAAGAGATGGTGGGTTTTGGTGGCGATGCAGCAATTACCTCGACATCAGATCAGCAGTGAAAGTAATTTCGAACAGTTGAATGGATATTTTGTGTCTGTTGGATATAAAGATCCATTGGGTAAGAAGTAACAGCTTATATGCTTTTTTCGAAACGAAACAACGATACTAGTATAATTTTTGTTGACATGCACTAATATTTTCGAAACGGACGTCGGGCTGTAGCTAGAAGGGCGGTTGGGACGCGACATTGGCCCATACCGCGGTAACCCCCGATTGGGATGCACCGACTGTGGATTTTCTCCCTCGCCGATGTTGACCGCGTCTACACAGAAAATTGTTCCCTTCCCCCAGCTGCGGGATCAGGCCGGATATGTGACTAGCGGTGTGGCCATCGTCGTTCTATGCTTGTGAAGAGAGCAACCCAAGCAAGCAGGCTTGTAGCTTAGGCTCCTGCTAGTGTATATATAGTGGTTTTCTTTTTCTCTCCATATCAACCATTTTATATTGCGTACGTGTCATTGAAGAGTGAAATGATGGTTGCTTCTTCCGACTAACTTACTTTGTGATTTGACTACTCCTTTAGTGGCCCCTACACGTACTCCCCCTACGTGTATGCAACAGTCACACGTACACATGGACGCAAAAACGCTCGCGACGCCCTAATGCATGCATGCCCGAGCACACGACGGAACACACACGGTCACGCTCAAGTGCTCAACCTACACGTGCATGCACACACATACTCAGCCAGGGTGAGCTAGTGACCGTATAAACACTGGAAAATGTATATATTGAGTGGAATGAGCGTATTATGAAGTCCACTGACCGTATTTTTACAAATATACAGTGACATACAGTGTATTTATCTCGTTTGAAATTAAGCCATATTAACCGGAGAGGAGGCAGTATGGACTAGCATTACTTTGCTGTGTCCCGTCAACTTGTCGAATGAGGAGAAGCTTGCAGGACGGGAGAAGCTTGCGCGCGGTGGCTCGCAGGACAAGGAGAAACTTTTGACTAATGCAAGCTGTCCTTCGCTCAGGCGGTGGACGTGCAACAGTTAATTCGGTGTCAGATTGCCAGAAGCATACACTATACTGGTGGTACTATTATTGTTGCACTTCCAGAAGAGGCGAACAGCCAAGCGCAAAGTTTACTAGTACTAGTAATACTACTATAGTCTGTAGAGGTATGTACTACTATACTAGTACTAGGAACCGGATGGAGGAGCGTCTGCAGTCTTATTATATTTTTAAAATGTGATAAAGCAATCTTCAACACATTTGGTTCTCTTCGAGGGTTCACGCATGTGATAACGGAAGTTGATTGCATGGAACACTCGCCACAATTCTCGCTTAATTCTGGCTCATATCCTGTTACAAATAGGAGCGCTTGGTAATATTTCCTCTTTTTTTGTTATTCAGCATGTAAACAGGTGACAAACCTTGCGGCGCATCTTTGTGCGGACCGTGCTTGTTGCACTTTGAATGTGGCCGAGAGCTGGCTTGATGAAACACCTCACTTCCTACTTCTTTTTTTGCGGGGTACCTCGCTTCCTAGTGACCAGTGTCTTGGCCGATCGTCCTAAGAATGCCTATATAAGAATAAAGCTCTCTCATTTACCTGCAAAAAAGTTTAAGGCATATTAACCGGAAAGGAGGGAGTATGGACTAGCACTACTTGTTGGTGTGTCCCGTCAACTCGCAGAACGAGGAGAAGCTTGCAGGACAAGGTGAAGCTCGCTTACGGCTTTTGACTAATGCAACGTACCCTCGCCCAGGCGGCGGACATGCATTAGTTCATTCGGTGTCAGATTGCCACAGGCATACACTGTAGTACCGAACATGCGGAGTACCATCATTCTTCGACTTCACGAAGAGGCGAAGAGCCAAGCGCAAGGTTTAGTAGTACGAGTAGTACTACTACTAGAACCGCATGGTGGAGCCTCTGTACTCTTATTTTTCTTAATCTCTGATAAAGTACACATTTATTCCGGAGAAGGGCGGAAAATGGCAGCCCAACATGTAATGATAATATCGATCAACCATGCTCGAATATATCTTGGCCTCCGTGCGAGCTCGTCTGTGTGTTCTCGCTCCTCGTCTCTCTCAAGGAATGGCGGGTTGGCCATTTTGCCGTCAATTGAGATCGGTTTGCTCACACTCCAGTCCCACATGTCTGTGATATGCCAAGAGGAGGTGCGTTGACCGACTGGCCATACGCTACTTAGTTTTGCACCTTCATACTACTCCTCCCTCCATCACAGTTTACAGGGCGCACTTCATTATGATGCATTTCTCTCAATGCATTTCCACCACCAGAGAGACTTTAGACGCGTTTGGTTTAATGCTCAATTAATTAGTGCGTGGTAACCGCAATTTTCTCTCGATGTAGTACTACGGAGTGGAGTAAGTGCATGCATGTGTGTACCCGGGGTGGAAGCACTGCATGCATGTGTGTACGCATTATTTCCTCTAGTAATAGACGCCGTGCTATAACTACCAATGCTATTTTTCAGGCCGATCTCTAGTCGCCTTGGTCCCAGAGATTTTCTCTTTTTCTGAAGCGCGCTCTATAAACAGTGACGGATGGAGTAGTATGAGTCTAGTCGCCTTGGTCCCAGAGATTACTCACTATTAATGTGGCGCAACGACCGGTCTGAGTCTCCCATGCGGCTGTGCACTACCCCCTCGGTTCTTAAATATACTCCGGAGTATTTGTCTTTCTAGAGATTTCAACGAGTGACTACTCAAATATTTGTCTTTTTAGAGATTCAAATGGACTACTACATACAGATGTATATAGACATATTTTAGAGTGTAGATTCACTCATTTTGCTCCGTATGTAGTCACTTGTTGAAATCTCTAGAAATACAAATATTTAGGAACGGAGGGAGTACACATACGAAGCAAAATGAGTGAATCTACACTCTAAAATATGCCCATTTGAAATTTGTAAAAAGATAAATATTGTTGATGACAGTTGCGAGGACAAAAAAGAAGCATATTCCTTGTCCTAAGGGAAGATAACAACACGGTTGTGTTTGTCTAAAACAGTGTGAGGACGAGATTGCAATATGGAAAGTATGCCGGACGAGCTACGTTTTGTGCAAAGAACTATGGAAGATCCACATGCAGCGACGTGGGAAGACGGGCAGTGGAGCAAGGCCGGAGGGGATACCTGGAGGTCGTCGGGATGTAACTAGGTGAGCGGCGGCGGGCGGAATCTGCCCATACTGCGGCATCGAGCAAGTGGCGTAGGCCCTACCGCGCCGGAGCTTGGTCAGAGAGAACGGCGTGTACCGCAGATCGAGACATGCTACCTCGGTGCCGTTGAACGGAGAAACAATGCACGTCCTCCCTTTCCGCCGGTGGACGGGATGCGGTCGGATCAGTGACCAACGGTGAGAGAGAGAGGCCACCGCAGCCTTGTGTGAGATACTCTGAAGAGAGACAAACCAGGCAGGGAGGCTCGATTGTATATAGTGGAGCGGACTACCTTTTTCTCCATAAAAATCGTTTTATATTCTGTGTACGTGCCATTGAGCGATATAACTTTATTTAAAAATAACGCGCCAACGCATCAAGTCAAACTTTGTTTCGTGCACGCGTGGTACATGACCTCTGTAGGTAAACAACCGCTACACGCATTCAAATTAGCACGTGGGCTGCCATTTCGTACAGAAATGAGCTCCACCGTGTACCCGCGCGGTTGTGGCTAGGCACGAAGCGTGAGTACGTGCACGGTGCACCTATTCTCTTCTTGTATACGTACACCACCTACGTGGGGTTGTGTGAGAGAGATACAAACGTAGAGAGATATATTGTGTGGGTTCGTGAAAGTTTTTTTAGGGGGGGGGGTCAATCAAAAAATGTAACATATGCAATGTGTGTGAAATAGAGTCCTGGATATATCATATATATAGAGGGGGCGATCCACGAGAAGAGAGTGGAGGTATCATCGACTTGAGGTGTCCATAGAATCGAAGAGAGGGATGATGTGTGTGTGTGTGTGCGCGCGCGGTCGATATAGAGTGCCATCAAATTTGTGTGTGCCCACGTCAAAGATATAGAGTGGCTGGCCTACTAGAACGAGAGAGGGGACAAGTGCGGTTTGTCTCTGTGGTATGGATACCTACCTACAGCGCTCGACTATCGGTGTGTGGTGGGGGGGGGAGGGAGGCCTAATTAACTATAGAGGTACAATGGCTGGTATATGTGTGGAGGAGGAGAGAGGCCTACCTCATGTATTAAGGGAGATCGATCTACCTCATGTATTAAGGGAGATCGATTGGCATCCATGCATATGTGTAGGAGAGGAATAAGGTTGGGAGAGAGACAGAGCTAGAGTGTTGGAGGGGGTGGTAGTGGAGTTGCTTCTAACAAATGGTGGGATAGGCTTGCTAGACAACCGGAGGGCACACCTGCAATATCAATAAGAGAGGGGATGGCTGCCTGTCTGTGCATGTGCGTGTGAGAGACGGGTCAGGAGGCATGGACGAATGATGAGGGGGGGGGGGGGGAAGATATGGCCGTGGTAAGCAGACATAACTACATAGGAAGATCAATCGTCCTTTGTCAGAGAAAGGAGAGACATAACTTGTGAGGTACGTCGATCGATGGGGGGGAAAGTTAAAGTCGACCTAGGTATATGTTGGGAGATCAATCGGTATACATGCATGTGTGTGTTAGAAGCAAATGAGGCACGGGGAGAAGGATAGAGAGAGAGGGATGCATCTAGGAGGTGGTGCGAGAGTCGTACTATATCGAGGGGGAAGGAGTGTGCGAGTACGGGATCGATGAAAAGAGTGGTGGGAGTGAGGCATGGACGGTGATAAGAGAAGAGGGGAAGCTTGTGTTTGTGCTAGGCACACCTGGCTAGAGAGGCATATCGATCGATGTGTGCCGTAAAGAAGGAGCTGGGGGGGCCTACACACACCATGGGTGAACGACCTAAAGTGAAAAGACGAATTTGCGCGATGGAGCTAGAGAATGCTGAGGGAGGGTGAGAGGGATGCGGGCGTCTGCATGCACGAGAGAAAGTTAGCGCTAGCTAGCTACAAAGATAAGAGGATTGTGTGGGTGTAAAAGACGAATAGAGATCATACTTCATTATAAAAAGCAAATTCGGATATTTGAAGAATTTATCATAGTGTTTTAAACCGACGCATGTGTGAATATATATAACGGTGATACACATGGTGTGGTTATGAACATGTTATACTACATATAATATATTTTATCTCTACTCTTATAAAAAAACGGAGTTGTTGATGATGGTGCCATCCTGCAATATAGGCCGTCCGATTTATATCTGACAGATAGGAAGGAAACTATGGCAATTTTGAAAAAGGATACCCACACGCCTCTCCATATTTGCAAATTAGGCCTCCCCTTGATCATGTTGATGTTCTGTGGAATGCATGGGCATCTTGCTAGTACTACGTATAACATATAGAACATTGATCATAATTTGGGCTAATGTGTGGCTTTTGCAGCTCAGGTCTAAATACTTGTCATAATGTAGGGGGCGGGGCACTATACTATGTGTGATAAACACGGTTTACACGCATGGAACATGGTTTAGCTTATGAATATATAGTTAGTACATCAAATGTACTATTATTTGGAATCAACATCAAGTGTATTCAAAAAATAGAATTCGAGTTCATGTAGTACACATAGTTCATATCTATCTCTATAGTAATCATGTGGTGTGTTATTAAGGTAATACACGAATGATGGTTGAAGTTGGCAACAATCATGATTATAGATTCTTATTGAAATAGAGAAACGAATTCAAATTCAGTTCGAATTGCAGTGGTAGTATAGACATTTGGAATGCACTAAAATGTTGGTATGTGTAGGTTACATGCATTATACAGCAAGCGAAATTTTTTAATTGGACATAACATGGATTCATACTCCCTCCTTCCATCTATATAGGGCGTAATGCGTTTTTTAAGACCGCCTTTGACTATTGACAAGATTAATAGTACATGACATGCACAATGTGAAAATTATATCATTGAAAGAACCTTTCACTAACGAATTTAACGGTGTGCTTTGTGTAAGTTACATGTCATATATTATTGCTCTAATATTTGGTCAAAGTTAGCATCGAAAAACGCATTAGGCCCTATATAGATGGAAGGAGGGAGTAGCTTTGAATAGCATTTTTATAGTAAAACGGGGCAAGACTCTCACTTTGTGTGGTGTGAATAGTTTAATTTTTTTCGTTTTCTTCTTGGTTGAGGGAAGTGCGAATTGATTTGGTACGTACAAGTACAATATTACACGTTAGGCTTGTCCCTAAAATTCAACTCGCGCCTTGTTATATCCCAAAAATTCAGATATCGTGCTCCCAAAACTGGCGCCTTCACAACCCGCGCCTTGCTATCCCGAAATTACAACGCGCGCAAAAACTCCCTCCAGCTGCCAAATCCCGCACGCAAAATCCCCCTTCTAACCCTAAGCCGAAAGGGCCGCTAGTTCAAATCGGTGGGGGGTACTTCTGTAACACACCCTACATTTTGGACAAGCGCGTCCCTAAGTCATGGTTCACCCCCTCCCATCGCCTCCTTTTTGCCATTCGAAATCCCAGGCCGCCATAACCTCTCCGCTCCAGCTGCGAAACCCCAACCTCCTCCATCCGCCACCTCACCGCTGCCCAGCCGGAGCCTCTTCCACGACGACGTCGTCCACCGCAACAGCTCGACGTCCCTCGTCCACCTCCCCGGATGAGGATCCGTCGTCCATCTCATCCTCCCGCCGGTTCAGCCGCCCCGTCCTCCACCTCCAAGGAGCTGCTCCGACGATCGCCTCGTCTATCGCGGCTGCTCCATCCCCACAGCGCCGCCTTAACCTGCACCATCGGAACCGCAGCATCCTCACCGACTCCTCGGACGAAGCCGAGGCCTACTCGGCGCCACCAAAGAGGTTTTACACTCATCGTACCGCACCTTCTCCTTAGCTCGACCCCCCAGCACCGACGGTGCTCCATCCCTCACCCCCATGGAGCGGCTACCTTGAAGCCGGCGCCGCGGGCGACATCTCCACGGCGGCTCTCCCCCAGTGCGAGGCCCCTTCGGCGGCGGTGTCCATACCAGCCGGATCTGCTGCTGCTGCTCCGGCTCTCGCTCGCTCGCTCGCGCTGCTGCTGCTGCTCCGGCTCTCGCTCGATCGCTCGCTCGCCCAGCTGCTGCTGCTCCGGCTCTCGCTCGCTCGCGCTGCTGCTGCTGCTCTCCCCCTCACTCGTGCTGCTGCTCTGCTCCGATTTAGCTACACTTCAGTTGACTGAATCGACTTTTGGGTCAGTCGATTTTCAGGGGGTGGGGGGGGGGGCTCGCCGGAGTTAAGGAAGAACCACCCGCGGCGGGGACGGGGGCTCGCCGGAGAGGTACCCCACTATCTATCTTACGAATCAGGGTGGGGCGGGGGGGCTATAGGGCTGGCCGGGGCAGTGGGGAGTTATTTCGGGGCGGCGAGGCGGCGCTGGTGCCGGCGGTTCGGCCGGTGGTGGCTAGCGGCTCAGGGGGGTGCTGGTTGAAGATGAACTGCAGGCCCTCCCTAAACTACATGTCAAGTGCCTCTCTGCTACCATTGCGTTCAGTTTCGACAGTAACATTCAGATTCCACAGTAAATTTTGGGTGGGAAACAAATAGTAAAGCAATCATCATCTGTCTTTTTATTAAATTAAAGCAATCATCAGCCTGCTATCATTATTTTTGGATCCATCCACTGGTTGTTACCATCACTCTAAATTTCCGCATGCTCTCCTTACATAATCTCACCATATTTTTTTTCGTATGCATGTCAGATATTGTACACAGTCATGCTGAACATGTAGAGAAAAAGAGAATAGTTTTGCGCGGCAATAGAATGTCATGCAGACATCGCTCCATGGTGGGTTCAATGGCAAACCCTCCCCACCCCTCTCCAGATTGTTATCCAGAGGAAGATATCTGTTCTGAGGCGGATTCAGACGCCGCTGACCACTCCTATTTACCCCCCAAGGTGTTTGCTCTACCTTGGCATGATGATGTTAGTCATATCATGCATATGTTGCAGTGCCTACTTTTGACATCATATATGTCATCTGCTTAGTTTAGACATGTCCTGTAATGCCACCTGTTTAGTTTCTATATCATATATGTGCAGTCTCATGTCTTTTAGCCAGCCATTATATACGTGAAATGTGCAATGCCATCATGTTTAACCAGGCATCATATATTTGAATGATATCTTGCCCATCCTTTTCTTCGTTACATTTCCATTAGTCGACAATGTTTGTACATTAAACTACTCTTCTTGTGAATCAGCCATTTGGGTGGGAGACTGAAAAATCTGGAGTGAAAACAAGGCCTTCAGAGCAGACAGTGCTACCTGTCGAAGCAGATCTCTTGTTGGGTCCCGATAGCTCCCCAGAGATGGATTCAGAGACAGATGACCAGTCCTATTCCCCCACCGAGGTGTATGCTCTAACTTGGCACGGTTATACTGCTCATATCATGCATATGGTGTCTGGCATTGCATAGATTAGACATCACACAATATTCAACACCATGTTCTTAGTGCAGACATCATATCTAATGCCCTCTGTTTAGCATATAAATCACATATGTGAATTAAATGATGCGATCCTGATTACTTAGATAACATGTAGGTGAATTATGTCATGCGATCCTGTTTAGTTATTCATCATATCTTTGAATTATGTTATGCTATGCTATCCAGTTTAGATAGACATCATATATGTGAAATTATGTCATGCTATCCGTTTTAGTTAAACAATATACATGTCAACTATTCCATGCCCTCTTTTTTCCACACTATCTATTGCATCTGTCTCTCATACAATGTCTGTACATTCAACTTTGTTTCCTGTTTATCAGCCATTTGAATTGGAGCGGGTGATGCCAGCATCTAGCGGACTAAAAACACGGTCTTCAAATAAAATAGTGCTACCTCTTGGTGGAGATAGCACCCCGGTTGTACATGCACGAGAACCAGCCCTACCACACATAACCCAAACTCTCGCAGATTGTACCCCTACTGCGATGGACAGAGAACCAGCTTCACCCAATCTAACCCCAACCCTAGCAGATAGTAACCCAGTTCCTGTTGACACAACACCATCTCCACCACAGAGCTCCCAAACAAGAGCAGTTAGTAAGGCAGCTCCAGTGCCCAAAGGGCCAGTACTACCACGGCGAACCCCAACTCCACCAGTTAGTACGCCTATTCCTGTGGAGGAAGGACAACCAGCTAGTCGTAGTTTAGCATCTATCGCATTTGATGTTGTTAAATCGTATGCGCGTATCTTCCCATCTTGGAAATATTATACTGAAGATGAAGGAAAATGCCAGTTGCACGTGTTTGTCTTAGCCGCCAAATACTTGGGGCAATTCCGCTTCCAGTGACCAGTCCCTTTGCAGTAGAAGCACTCAGTCTCAGGCTTAGGTCCAGACATGGGCTTCTTCACTTGAGCAACAACTTGCTTGCCGTTCTTCTTGAAGTTACCCTTCTTCCCTTTACCCTTTTTCTTGAAATTGGTGGTCTTGTTGACCATCAACACTTGATGCTCCTTCTTGATTTCTACCTCCGCAGCTTTTAGCATTGCGAAGAGCTCGGGAATTGTCTTGTCGATCCCTTGCATATTATAGTTCATCACGAAGCTCTTGTAGCTTGGTGGCAGTGATTGAAGAATTCTGTCAATGACACTATCATCAGGAAGATTAACTCCCAGTTGAATCAAGTGATTATTATACCCAGACATTTTGAGTATATGTTCACTGACAGAACTATTCTCCTCCATCTTGGAGCTATAGAACTTATTGGAGACTTCATATCTCTCAATCCGGGGATTTGCTTGAAATAGTAACTTCAACTCCTGGAACATTTCATATGCTCCATGACGTTCAAAACGTCGTTGAAGTCCCGGTTCTAAGCCGTAAACCATGGCGCACTGAACTATCGAGTAGTCCTCAGCTTTGCTCTGCTAGACGTTCACAACGTCCGGCGTTGCTCCTGCAGCGGGTCTTGCACCTAACGGTGCTTCCAGGACGTAATTCTTCTGTGCAGCAATGAGGATAATCCTCAGGTTACGGACCCATTCCGTGTAATTGCTACCATCATCTTTCAACTTAGCTTTCTCAAGGAACGCATTAAAATTCAACGGAACAACAGCACGGGCCATCTATCTACAACAACATAGACATGCAAAATATATCATGTACTAAGTTTATGATAAATTAAAGTTCAATTAATCATATTAGTTAAGAACTCCCACTTAGATGGACATCCCTCTAATCATCTAAGTGATGACGTGATCCAAATCAACTAAACCATGTCCGATCATCACGTGAGATGGGGTAGTTTGCAATGGTGAACATCACTATGTTGATCATATCTACTATATGATTCACGCTCGACTTTTCGGTCTCAGTGTTCCGAGGCCATATCTGCATATGCTAGGCTCGTCAAGTTTAACCCGAGTATTCTGCATGTGCAAAACTGGCTTGCACCCGTTGTATGTGAACTAGAGCTTGTCACACCTGATCATCATGTGGTGTCTCTGCACGACGAACTTTCGCAACGGTGCATACTCAGGGAGAACACTTGTACCTTGAAATTTAGTGAGAGATCATCTTATAATGCTACTGTCAATCAATGCAAAATAAGATGCATAAAAGATAAACATCACATGCAATCAATATAAGTGATATGATATGGCCATCATCATCTTGTGCCTTTGATCTCCATCTCCAAAGCACCGTCATGATCACCATTGTCACCGGCGCGACACCTTGATCTCCATCGTAGCATCGTTGTCGTCTTGCCAACTATTGTTTCTACCACTATCGCTACCGCTTAGTGATAAAGTAAAAACAATTACAGGGCGATTGCATTGCATACAATAAAGCGACAACCATATGGATCCTGCCAGTTGCCAATAACTCTGTTACAAAACATGATCATCTCATATTATAAAATTTAGCATCATGTCTTGACCATATCACATCACAACATGCCCTGCAAAAACAAGTTAGACGTCCTCTACTTTGTTGTTGCAAGTTTTACGTGGCTGCTACGGGCTGAGCAAGAACCGTTCTTACCTGTGCATCAAAACCACAACGTTTTTTTGTCAAGTATGTGTTGTTTTAAAGTTCAACAAGGACCGGGCGTAGCCACACTCGATTCAACTGAAGTTGGAGAAACTGACACCCGCCAGCCACCTGTGTGCGAAGCACGTCGGTAGAACCAGTCTCGCGTAAGCGTACGCGTAATGTTGGTCCGGGCCGCTTCATCCAACAATACCGCCGAATCAAAGTATGACATGCTGGTAAGCAGTATGACTATTATCGCCCACAACTCACTTGTGTTCTACTCGTGCATATAACATCTACGCATAAACCTGGCTCGGATGCCACTGTTGGGGAACGCAGTAATTTCAAAAATTTCCTATGCACACGCAACATCATGGTGATGCATAGCAACGAGAGGGAAGAGTGTTGTCTACATACCCTCGTAGACCATAAGCGGAAGCATTATGACTATGCAGTTGATGTGGTCGTACGTCTTCACGATCGACCGATCCTAGCACCGAAGGTACGACACCTCCGCGATCTACACACGTCCGGCTCGGTGACGTCCCACGAACTCACGATCCAGCAGAGTGTCGAGGGAGAGCTTCGTCAGCACGACGGCGTGATGACAGTGATGATGAAGCTACCGGCGCAGGGCTTCGCCTAAGCACTACGACGATATGACCGAGGTGGATTATGGTGGAGGGGGGCACCGCACACGGCTAAGAGATCAATCATCAACTTGTGTGTCTATGGGGTGCCCCCTCCCCCGTATATAAAGGAGTGGAGGAGGGGGAGGGCCGGCCCTCCTATGGCGCGCCTCATGGGGAGTTCTACTCCCGCCGGGAGTAGGATTCCCCCCTTCCCTACTTGGACTAGGAGTGGAAGGAAGGGGGAGGAAGGAGGAAGGAAAGGGGGGGGGCCCTCCCAATTCGGATTGGGCTTGGGGGGCCCTTCTTTGCTCCCTTCTCCTCTCTCCCACTATGGCCCAATAAGGCCCATATACCTCCCGGGGGGTTCTGGTAACCTCCCGGTGCTCTGGTATATGCCCGAACTCACTTGGAACCATTCCGACGTCCAAATATAGTCGTCCAATATATCGATCTTTATGTCTCGACCATTTCGAGACTCCTCGTCATGTCAGTGATCATATCCGGGACTCCGAACTACCTTCGGTACATCAAAACACATAAACTCATAATACCGATCGTCACCGAACGTTAAGCGTGCGGACCCTACGGGTTCGAGAACTATGTAGACATGACCGAGACTCATCTCCGGTCAATAACCAATAGCAGAACCTGGATGCTCATATTGGTTCCTACATATTCTACGAAGATCTTTATCGGTCAAACCGCATAACAACATATGTTGTTCCCTTTGTCATCGGTATGTTACTTGCCCGAGATTCGATCGTTGGTATCTCAATACCTAGTTCAATCTCGTTACCGGCAAGTCTCTTTACTCGTTCCGTAATGCATCATCCCATAACTAACTCATTAGTCACATTGCTTGCAAGGCTTTTAGTGATGTGCATTACCAAGAGGGCCCAGAGATACCTCTCCAATAATCGGAGTGACAAATCCTAATCTCGATCTATGCCAACTCAACAAACACCATCGGAGACACCTGTAGAGCACCTTTATAATCACCCAGTTACGCTGTGACGTTTGGTAGCACACAAAGTGTTCCTCCGGTATTCGGGAGTTGCATAATCTCATAGTCATAGGAACATGTATAAGTCATGAAGAAAGCAATAGAAATATACTAAATGATCAAGTGCTAAGCTAACGGAATGGGTCAAGTCAATCATATCATTCTCTAATGATGTGATACCGTTAATCAAATGACAACCCATGTCTATGGCTAGGAAACTTAACCATCTTTGATTAGCGAGCTAGTCAAGTAGAGGCATACTAGTGACACTCTGTTTGTCTATGTATTCACACATGTACTAAGTTTCCGGTTAATACAATTCTAGCATGAATAATAAACATTTATCATGATATAAGGAAATATAAATAACAACTTTATTATTGCCTCTAGGGCATATTTCCTTCAATTTATTGTGATATGATGGTGCATGTTGATATGCTATGATGCAAGTAGTGGATATAGTTGGAGAACAAATGTTGAACCCTTAACTTCTCAATTTTTTTGTTAACAAAATTTATGATATGATGAATATTGGAGTAAACAAAATATATATGATGCAAGTAGTGGATTTGGTTGGAGTAAATATGATATGATATGATATTGCATTTGACCCATCTTTATATATGTATTTTATTTACTTAATGAGAACTTTTGTTATGCATCCATATGCTTAGGAATGCAACTGTGGCGCAACCACAATTCCCTTGCATTTGCGATGCCGACGTTGCTAGTTTTTCAAGAAAAAAACTTTCTGTACTGGCACCCAACTTATTTTTATTAGCCTTTCTGAAAATACATATGTGTGTGACCTTATTTGAAGACACGAAAAAAGGATGGCCCAGTTTCATGGACCGCGGCATGTGACGTTTTGAGAATATTTTCCACTTGCTCTCGTACGTACAACTCACGATCGTTGCATTTCGGCTACGTACACAGATCAGGACCTCGAACCTGCTACCAAGAGCGACCTGAAATGAGTGCTGCTTTGTCATCTTACTGTTGGCCGGTACCTCAAACATCTATGTCTTCTATCTCTGTAGGTGCTTTGTCATTCATAATTTCTTGATATAAGGTGTAAGGAATAGCACTCACACTAGCACCTATGTCACATAAACCATGATAACAGTGATCTCCTATTTTAACTGAGACAACGGGCATGACAAGAACAGGTGTATGTTTATCTTTTTTATCCGGTTTGGCAATTCTAGCAGCTTCTTCGCAGAAATAAATAACATGCCCATCCATATCTTCTTCCAAGAGATCTTTAACCATAATAATACTAGGTTCCACTTTGATTTGTTCATCAAGTTTAGGTGTTCTAATATAGGTTTTGATAACCACAGTTGAAACTTTAGCATGTTCCTTTATCCTGACAGGAAAAGGTGGTTTCTCAATATAAGTAGAAGGAACAACTGGATCAACATTATAAATTATATAAGCCAAAACAGTCTCTTATGATAAGAAAAGCGTTCTTGAGGGTACACGGGAATTTCATCTAATCACTTTCATCATGTTGGTTTGATTTGTGTTCGCTACTTTGATAATTTGATATGTGGGTGGATCGGTGCTTAGGTGCTGTTCTTACTTGAACAAACCTCCTACTTATGATTAACCCTCCCGCAAGCATCCGCAACTACGGGAAAAGTATTAAGAATAAATTCTATCCATAGCACTAAACTTTTGGATCCAATCGGTCCCTTACGGAATAGCGCATAAACTGGGCTTTAAGCTTCTGTCACTCTCGCAACACATCATCTAATAACTACTCCACAATGCATTCCCTTAGGCTCAAATATGGTGAAGTGTCATGTAGTCGACGTTGTAAGGGCATATTTCTCCCTATGTGGTTTTGGTGATTGATGACAATGCTTTTGCGGACTAATCGTGCGCAGTGAGCATTTCAGATATATCATGTCTAGGCACAAGACGATTCGGTGCCCCCCGGAACATATCGAAGACGGCGTTTCTCTATGTTTCTTTTTGGTGGACTTGAGTTGTAGGAAAGCCGTACTATTAAGAGGGGGTCCGATTTGGAAAGGTTTGGGTGGAATCATCACGTACCGCGGATGTAGGAGCGTATGTAATCTTTTACATCAGCGCCGTCGCGGTAGTACCGCCCCACGGTTGCGGTAGTACCGTGTCGGATTTTTGCACAGATCATAACTCAGCGGAAGTATCCACGGATGTATTTTTATTCGTCCATGCCTTCCCAGCCCAGACAAACTCTGCCTTGCGGTAGTACCGCAAGGGGGAGCGGTAGTACCGCTCCGGCGGTTCTACCGCCCTCTGCTTCAACGCAACGGGGCTGGTCTAGCTCCTGCCGCGCAAGCGGTAGTACCGCATGTCTGGTGCGTTAGTACCGCAGGTCGCGGGCTGGATAAGTGGATAACGGTTGGATTTGTTCTATTACTATATAAGGGGAGTCTTCTTCTCCGAGTTGACTACCTCTTCCCTCCCCAAGCTCCATTGTTGCCCAAAGCTCCATTTTCGCCCGATCTCTCTCCCTAGCCAATCAAACTTGTTGATTTTCTAGGGATTGGTTGAGAAGGCCCCGATCTACATTTCCACCAAGAGAAATTTGATCCCTCCCACTAATCCCTTGCAGATCTTGTTACTCTTGGGTGTTTGAGCACCCTAGACGGTTGAGGTCACCGCGGAGCCATAGTCCATTGTGGTGAAGCTTTGTGGTGTCGTTGAGAACCTCCAATTAAGTTGTGGAGATTTCCCGAACCTTGTTTGTAAAGGTTCGGTCGCCGCCTCCAAGGGCACCAATAGTGGAATCATGCCATCTCGCATTGTGTGAGGGCGTGAGGAGAATACGGTGGCCCTAGTGGCTCCTTGGGGAGCACTGTGCCTCCACACCGGTCCAACGGAGACGTACTTCCTCTCAAAGGGAAGGAACTTTGGTAACAAATCCTCGTCTCCACCGGCTCCACTCTCGGTTATCTCTTACCTTTACTTGTGCAAGCCTATATTGACTTGTATCCCTAGCTTGCTTGTGTGCTTGTTGTTGTTGCATCACATAGGTTTGTCACCTAGTTGCATATCTAGACAACCTACTTTGATGCAAAGTTTAATTTGGTAAAGAAAAGCTAAAAATTGTTAGTTGCCTATTCACCCCCCCTCTAGTCAACTATATCGATCATTTCAATTGGTATCAGAGCCTCATCTCTTTATTAAGGACTTTGCCGTCCGAAGAGTATGGTTGACACCGTAGACGGTGGGGAGGAGCACTCCGGTGTGAATCCGGTCTCGTCTACGGCCGATGGGGGAACCGCGGTCTCTCATGAAGAATTCAATGTGGCTTTGGACACATTGAAAACCTCCATGACGACCGAGGTTGAAAGCATGTTTAACAAGTTCTTAGAAGGCCTTAAATTATCCACCGCACCAATGAAAGTGGGTGATCCCGCTAACAAGGTGACGGATGTTAACTCCGACTAGGGGGAAGCTACTAGTGAAAAAGTTCCTTTATCTAGTGGTAAAAAAGGTAGTGGCATCTTTGCCCATGTTGAACCTCCACTTATGGAGGACCGGTTCCCTCCACTCATTTGAATCATGTTGGTCCTCCTCCTAAAATTGTGAAAAATGAGGACTTTGACTCTTGGGTCTATCGCTTTAAATGTCATTTAAATCATGTTAATACTAATCTTTGGAGAATCATTGAGCAAGGTTTCTATCCACATGACCCAAGCAACTTCACCCCTAGAGAAGCCGCGGATCATCAATTCAACGAGAATGCTCTCTTCATCATCCAAGATGCTATTCCATCCGAAGATATTGCACATCTCCGACCTTTCACCGTGACCAAGGAAGCATGGCACCATGTTGTTTCCATTTACAAGTGAAGCGCAAGCATTCACTACTCCAACTACGAAGTTGTGCAAGATGAAGCCGATGAGTTTGCAATGAATGAAGATGAAGAACCTCGTGAGCTTTACCGGAGATTAACCACTCTCGCGGTCTCACTCCGAGATCATGGGAGCAAGGATACGGATGACAATTGGATCAAGCGCAAGTTCCTCAAGGTCATGATGCCTTACCACAAGGCCATGTTCTCCGTCATCCGTCAAAGGCTGGACTTCCACACCTTGTCCTCAAGTGAAGTGTTGGATGAGTTTGTGGCAATGAGGATCTTGGACAAGACCGCCGACAATGCGGTGTTGCGTTCTCAAAGGGCAAAGAAACCCAACCTTGCCTTGAAGGCCAAGGCTAGTGTGGAAGAAGAGGACGAAGAGGAAGAAGAGGAGAGCAACCCCGAAGATACGAAATATGCTTATCATGAGCACATGGCTCTCACTTCAAGGTAATTTTGGAGCAAGAAGAAAACAAAGGCCCAACTTCAACAAGAACAACTCAAGTGGCGCGAAGGGAAAGCAACGTGTGAGGACTTGCTATAATTGTGGCAATGTGAGCCATTTTGTTGCAGAGTGCCCATATAAGAAGAGGGAAGACAATGGTGGCAAGCTCATCCGAAAAGACAAGGCCAAGTCCTTCCCCAACAAGAGCAACTTCACCAAGAAGACTCCTCCCAAGGGGTTGGTGGCACAAGAAGAGTACAATGAGGATGCTGATGATGATGAAGACGGTGAGTCGGTTGCCATGGCCTCCGTTGCCATTGCGACAACTCCACGGGTGTCTCTCTTCGACTCACCCAATGAGAACATCACCGCCAAGTGCCTCATGGCTAAAGCCACCAACAAGGTAACCCCCAAATTCAAAACTACCATCATTACTAATCCTTCTTTGACGGATTGCATTGATGAAAGTGAGGGGTCTAATGAGGAAGAAAATGAATTTGAGTCTTTTATGAGTAAGCTCAAGGGTAAATCCAAGAAGCACTTCGTTGCTCTCTTGGAACAACTTGGTGAAGCCAATGACATGATCAAGGCTCACGAAGAAACCATCTCTAAGATGGAGGGGCATTGTCGTGACTATGCCGATGAGATTTCGGATCGAGGCTCAGTTTGGCTCTTGAGGAGTCACACAACGATGATCATGGTAAATTTAAGAAAGATCTTGATCATGCTCTTGTTGTATCTCGTGTGCTCAATTCCGAAAAGCCCAAATTTGGGGTTGATCTTGCTAGACTCAAGGAGGAGTTTGATATACTTGACAAGGCTCACAAGGCCTTGAAGGGTACTCATGCTAGCCTTAAAGAGTCTCATGATCAACTCCAAGTGAAGCTAACCAAGGAGAAAGCCACATTTCCTCATATGGTTTTAATTGATAATGCAAATGCTACTAACCCATGTTGTGAGCATGTGCATCTTGTTGAGGAGAATGCAAAGTTGCAGGAGCAACTTGAGAAAGGCCTTGTGTCTTGCATACAAGGTGAGAAGAACCTCAACGGCCTTTTGAGCAATCAAAAGGAAGTTGTGTCCAAGGAAGTTGGGTTTGCACCGAAGTCCAAGAACAAGAAGAAGAATGACAAGACAAAACGACCTCCTCCTCTCAAGAAAACTTTTGTGAAGGAGGGAGAGGATACTCCTAAGGAGAAGAAGAACAATGTGAAGGGTGGTGGTGTCAAGAAGGGCAATGCCACCCCTTCCAACAAAGTCGTCGAATTTAATCCTTCCTATGTGTTATGCCGTGCTAGTGATGGGCATGTTTATGCCAAATTTGTTGGTTCTCCTTATGAGTACATTGAATGGTCTATTTGGGTTCCGAAGACCCTTGTTACTAACATCAAAGGACCCATTACAAAATGGGTACCTAAAACAGAGCATTGATCTTTTGTAGGTGTTTGCTTCCGGTGGGGGATCATGGTTGCTCGATAGTGGAGCCACAAATCATATGACCGGAAGCAGGGACTTGGTGGTGGACGTGCACAAGATTCCATCTATGCCCACCAATGTCGAGTGGGGTGATGCCTCGTCTTCTAAGGTATTGGGACTTGGCAAGGTTGTCATTTCTCATGATCTCATGATCGAGAAGGTCATGCTTGTTGAGTCCCTTGCATACAATTTACTTTCCGTTCGTCAATTTGCACTCATGGGCTTTGCCACTTTCTTTGATATTGATACCGTGGCCCTCTTGTGGAGCAAGACTCTTAAAGTAGCCTTTGTTGGGCATGTCGAGAACGGTCTCTATGTGATTAACTTCTCGGAGCGACCCACTAAGACCGCGACATGCCTAATGGCTAAAGTTGACGTGGGATGGCTTTGGCATCGCCGTTTAGCCCATGTCAATATGAGATCTTTGCAAAGTCTTCTCAAGGGGGGGCCATGTCCATGGACTAACAAATGTTAGTTTTGCCAAAGACCGTGCTTGCAGTGCTTGTATCAAAGGAAAGCTTCATGAGAAGGATCACCCTCCCACGACTATCATCTACTCAAAGAGGCCTTTGGAGCTCCTTCACTTGGATCTCAAAGAGTCTTGGGGGTAGAAAGTATTGCTTGATGATTGTGGATGATTATTCAAGATACATGTGGGTATATTTCTTCAAGAGGAAGAGTGAGACCCAACAAACCGTCATCGACTTTGCAAATGAAGCTCAACGCCAACACAATGCAAAGATCTTGACGATATGAAGTGACAATGGCACCGAGTTCAAGAACTGCACCTTGGATGAGTTTCTTAGTGATGAGGGGATCAAGCATCAATATTCTGCACCTTACACCCCTCAACAAAATGGTGTGGCGGAGAGGAAGAACCGGACGTTGATGGATGCGGCAAGAACCATGATGGCGGAGTTCAAGTCTCCATACAAAGTTTGGGCTGAAGCCATCAACACCGCTTGTCATGCCTCCAATCGACTCTATCTCCGCAAAGGCTAGAACAAGACTCCATATGAGATACTCACCGGTAACAAGCCCAACCTCAAGTACTTCTAGGTGTTTCGGTGTAAGTGTTTCATCCTCAAGAAAGGTGTTCGATTGTCTAAATTTGAGGCTAGAGCTCATGAGGGCATATTTGTTGGTTATGCTACAAACTCCCATGCTTACCGTGTCCTCAATAAGTCAACAAGACTTATTGAGGAGACGTGTAACGTGGAGTTTGATGAGAATAACGTCTCCCAAGTGGAGCAAAGTGGTACTTGTGATGTAGGTGATGAAATTTCTCCCCAAGCCATAAGAAGAATGGGTGTTGGTCATATCCTACTCATTGAGGAACCCCTTGTGGCCGAAGGAGAAGGACAATGTTCCACTCAAGTGGAACCATCACCACTACAACAGGAACCCCCCTTCAACAACGCATCAATGTGTTGTCATATGTCCATATATGCGTTGCTAAGGTCTACACCAACGGATTTGTATGTGTTGCCGTTGGTGGTGTTGGAAGGATCTACAACAACGTATATGCATACGTTGGTAAACGGCGTGTAGAAGCGTTGTTAGGTAGCAACATATAAAGCTACAACCCAACAACACTTCATATGCGTTGGTGGCGACCCTGTACAAAAGGATTTTCTAATGGACATTAAAAACAATTGGAACTACTAAAAGCTTTGATAGATAGCACGAACAATTGATTATATTTTATATATTGATGTCCATAATTATTAGGTCAATGCCAATACTTCATAGGAGACAGAATATAACAAACATAAAGATATCATATATTATATCTGACTATGTTGCATTACAAAAACCATGATCCAAAGATTATAGGAGATGAAACTATATCTTGTAATGGCCCAATTCTTGACCTTGCAATCAACTATAATGTTTGAAACACTAATCCTAAAATTGGCATTCTAACTATCTTGTAGTAGATCCAATTCTTAACCTTGCAATCAACATCTGAGCCATGCATCATCATTTTATCTTGGTAACCTACAACAACAACAATATGAGATGAGTAACTTACAATAGGGAAAATCAGGCTAATAGAGAAGTAAAATTTAATTGAGCACCAAGAAATGTCTGCACATGTTTTGAATATCCATGGCTCGTTGTGATAAGAATCTGCATAGCAAAAGAGACACATTTGACGAATCGGATATGGCTGTTCATTATGAATAACTATCAGCTTGTATTTACTACTAAAAAATATCCAAACAATATATTATAATGACTACAGATGAATTCAGCAACCGACTAATGACAAGCAATAGTATCAACTATTACAAAATGGAACATCTCCATTGTACAGAGGTCTCTGCACTAATTAGCTGTGCATCACATAACTCCCGTACTACTCATGCTTGGGATGATTCATTAGTCATGCTTTCTATGGTGTATGAGAAGAAATCTCATTGTAAACAACTTGAAAGTCTTTAAATAATCTGCATCACACAAAAGTTCGTAATTACCTGAAAACTACAAAGTCACAAATTATAATTTCCTGATCCATGAATAAAATTCTCAAAACCCGCAGAAGCAACAACACAACAAAAGCATATCATATTCGGGATAGTTTGAGTTATCAACTCATGGCTACATGTTCTCTCCAATAAGACATGGCAAGATGCAACCAAACTGAAAGCCTGAACAAAAAGAAAAGTAGATCACCAGCCCATCTGATCTAGTGTAGAACACTCTGTATACTATGTTATATTATATCTAGGAGATTTCATTTCAACTCTTGCCAAATTTAAGCAAACGATGATACATCTAAACTATTTTCGAGAACCAAGGCAATGCCTATGTAATACTGAATACTTAAACCAAGCCATGTGACACACATAGTGCCCAATTAGCATGCAGCATGAAGGGTATTGTTACATACCGGCTTGTTACCCGCACTTGAAAGTAGCACATGGCTCCATGGACCCAACCCTGTACTCATTTCAAGGAAATATTAGGCATACCTAATTCATAGAATGGTCTGGAGAGCACGCACAATGAGACGTCTAATATCCAATTGTCGGAAGTGGACAATCAAGCTACCAAATATGGAGTAGTTACTCACTAAAACAAAAATTGTGAAAAGCATTAGTGTATTATACAACACATTTCCAAAAAAACGTGTACAATCAAAGGTAGGTGAGCAGTGGGCCAAATACATATACCATGAATTCATTTGTTACAATGCAAGAGGCACAATATCTCCCTATTACAAATATCAATGCAATGAGGCGTGTGCATACTGGTCCACATGTGGTTCAAGAAGGAAACAAAAGGAGCTACATAATAAAGAAATAAATTAGAGGTAAGAGGAAAACAATTGAACGAACAAAAACTGAAACATCACATATACCTCATTCTATATCCACTTGTTATAATTTTAAAGAGCGCCTAAAATCAATGAGCTGAGGTAAAATAATCACATAGGAAAATAAAGAAGCAAAGTTGTACGTACAAACAGTAATTAATGGCACTTATGATTGTTCCATGCACAATTTAAGTTGCTAGCTCCACATGAATAAGGGTGAGCACGAGGCAAAACAGGGACGTAAAATATGTGAGGAATCAATTGTTGGGGGCAAAACATTAGAAGATTAGCTCACGAATTATGGAAAAGATGGAAGATAATCGTTGGTTGGCACTTTGACCCTTCATGAGGATAAGATGGGAGGAAGAACATGTTGGTGAGAGGTTTCAGCGGCTGGGGGCAAGGACATGATTGCGTAGTGCCGTACTTGCTGCCGGTGACACTAGCTTGGGTGAGCGCTCATAGAGGCTAGATGGTGTTCTCCTTGCATTAGACGTTCATGCATGGAAATAAGATGTTGATTGGACAGGAACGAAGTGCTGCGAGGATGCACTGCAAGGCTGATGTGACAGGGATGGGGCGGCCATCTCTCCGGCAGTAGCGATGGCGACGCAGCGGCCATTTGCTTCTTCTCTATGGTACGTCTCCCTTATCTTGCTTCTCCCCTTCTTAAGTTGAAGGCAAGGGTTAGATTGAAATAGTTCCTGATCCTGTTTCCTGCTAAATCCTATCTAGGGCTGAATTATCAAATTCTCCTCACCAATTAATCAGTTGTTGTGGGCATGGATTTTGTTTTTCTGTTCTCCAGATTTGTGAAATGACTTAGTATTGATCAGAGTTGATTACCACACATACTTATTAAGAGTATAATCTGCTTATTAGTAACTGTGTAATGCCTTTCAAGTGAAGATTTAAACAGGGAAGCAACAAGCAAATAAGCTTTTGCTTTACTATTAAAATAATCATGGTAAACAAACATGTAGTTATCTAGTAAAAGCAATGTGATGATGCATTAATTGGGATCTAGACGTACATTGATTCTTGAATATTGTTGATGATAGGAGTTCTCCTGCTTCAAATCTCTGTGTTTTGTTATCTGCAATCATGATATAATAATCAATCCCTCTCAAACCTTGTGTATAACCGAACAATATTTAGATCAAGGGGAATAGTTGATGCAAGGGATCCAATACCAAAACGGATCTGCGTGAGATGCAGGAATCCACTCAATCCCTGTGTTAATTGGTTCCATTTGGGGAATAAATCGGACTGAACAAAGCCTTAAGGGGTACCAATAAAGAATTGCACATGGGCGAGGGACAGAATAAGACCTGCTGAACTACTGCAGTTTAGGAGGAAGAGTGCGTCGGTACTTGCTTCATCCCTAGTTGTGTGAATGAAACAACGGCAGCGGCTGCATCCCTGGTCGCGCGGAGGAACGGCGGCTGCGACGCCTTCTCCGATGCAGGAGGATGGGCGGCGGCGATGATAACCCACAAGTATAGGGGATCAATTGTAGCCTCTTTTGATAAGTAAGAGTGTCGAACCCAACGAGGAGCTAAAGGTAGAACAAATATTCCCTCAAGTTCTATCGACCACCGATACAACTCTACGCGCGCTTGACGTTCGCTTTACCGGAAACAAGTATGAAACTAGAAGTACTTTGTAGGTGTTGTTGGATAGGTTTGCAAGATAATAAAGAGAGCGTAAATAAAAACTAGGGGCTGTTTAGATGAAGACACAACTAAGTTAGTTTTAGTAGAGAGCTTTTTGTCACGAGAAAGTTATTTGTCCCTAGGCAATCGATAACTAGAACGGTAATCATTATTGCAATTTTATTTGAGGGAGAGGCATAAGCTAACATACTTTCTCTCTTGGATCATATGCACTTATGATTGGAACTCTAGCAAGCATCCGCAACTACTAAAGATCATTAAGGTAAAACCCAACCATAGCATTAAAGTATCAAGTCCCCTTTATCCCATGCGCAAACAACCTACTTACTCGGGTATGTGCTTCTGTCACTCAGGCCACCCACCATAAGCAAATCATGAACATATTGCAAACCCTACAGCGGGAATCCCTCATGCTTGCACGACACGGAGAGCACCATAGGACAGCACCAATAATAAAACATGCAACTCAAACCAATCACGATCATCAAATAACCCATAGGACAAAACGGATCTACTCAAACATCATAGGATAGCCATACATCTTTGGGAAATAATATATAGCGTTGAGCACCATGTTTAAGTAGAGATTACAATGGGTAAGAGAGAGGTTACACCGCTGTAGATAGAGGGGGGAAGGTGATGGAGATGTTGGTGAAGATGGCGGAGGTGTTGGTGAAGATCGCGGTGATGATGATGGTGGCCACGGCAGTGTTCCGGCGCCACCGGAAGAGAGGGGGAGAGGGGGCCCCTTCTTCTTCTTCTTCCTTGACCTCCTCCTTAGATGGGAGAAGGGTTTCCCCTCTGGTCCTTGGCCTCCATGGCATGGGAGGGGCGAGAGCCCCTCCGAGATTGGATCCGTCTCTCTGTCTCTCTCTGTTTCTTCGTTCTCCTCTGCTTCCCTTTCACCGTTTCGTATATATATATATGGAGATCCGTAACTCCGATTGGATTGAAACCTTCGTTGTGATTTTTTTATAAAAATTAGCTTTCTTGCGGCCGAAGAAGGGCATCAACCGCCTTACGGGTGGCCCACGAGGGTCAGGGGCGCGCCCCCTGCCTCGTGGCCACCTCGGGCACCGTCTCGCGTTGATTCTTCCTCCCATATTCTCCAAATATTCCAAAAATATTCTCCGTCCGTTTTTATCCCGTTTGGATTCCGTTTGATATGGGGTTTCTGCAAAACATAAAACATGCAACAAACAGGAACTGGCACTGGGCACTGGATCAATATGTTAGTCCCAAAAATAGTATATAAAAAGATGCCAAAAGTATATGAAAGTTGTATAATATTGGCATGGAACAATCAAAAATTATAGATACGACGGAGACGTATCAGCATCCCCAAGCTTAATTCCTGCCCATCCTCGAGTAGGTAAATGATAAAAAATATAATTTTTGATGTGTAATGCTACCTAGCATAATCTTGATCATGTATCTAATCATGGCATGAATATTAAGACACGAGTGATTCAAAGCAATAGTCTATCATTTGACATTAAGACAATAATACTTCAAGCATACTAATAAAGCAATCATGTCTTTTCAAAATAACATGGCCAAAGAAAGTTATCCCTACAAAATCATATAGTGTGGCTATGCTCCATCTTCACCACACAAAATATTCACATCATGCACAACCCCGATGACAAGCCGAGCAATTGGTTCATACTTTTTAACGCGCTTCAGCTTTTTCAACCCTCACGCAATACATGAGCGCAAGCCATGGATATAGCACTATAGGTGGAATGGAATATGATGACGGGGGTTATGTGGAGAAGACAAAAAAGGAGAAAGCCTCACATCGACGCGGTTAATCAACGGGCTATGGAGATGCCCATCAATTGATGTCAATGTGAGGAGTAGGGATTGCCATGCAACGGATGCACTAAGAGCTATAATTGTATGAAAGCTCAAACTGGAAACTAAGTGGGTGTGCATCCAACTTGCTTGCTCATGAAGACCTCGGGCATTTGAGGAAGCCCATCATCGGAATATACAAGCCAAGTTCTATAATGAAAATTCCCACTAGTATATGAAAGTGATAACTCAAGAGACTCTCTATATGATGAACATGGTGCTACTCTGAAGCACAATTGTGGTAAAAGGATAGTAACATTGCCCCTTCTCTCTTTTTCTCTCATTTTTTTGGGACTTCTCTTTTTTGGCCTTTCTCTCTCTTATTTTTTTTTCGTCCGGAGTCTCATCCCGACTTGTGGGGGAATCATAGTCTCCATCATTCTTTCCTCACTGGGGCAATGCTCTAATAATGATGATCATCACACTTTTATTTACTTACAACTCAATATTACAACTCGATACTAGAACAAGATATGACTCTATATGAACGCCTCCGGTGGTGTACCGGGATGTGCAATGATCTAGCATAGCAATGACATCAAAAAACGGACAAGCCATGAAAACATCAGGCTAGCTATCTTACGATCATGCAAAGCAATATGACAATAAATGCTCATGTCATGTATATGATGATGATGGAAGTTGCATGGCAATATATCTCGGAATGGCTATGGAAATGCCATGATAGGTAGGTATGGTGGCTGTTTTGAGGAAGATATAATGAGGCTTATGTGTGATAGAGCGTATCGTATCACGGGGTTTGGATGCACCGGCTAAGTTTGCACCAACTCTCGAGGTGAGAAAGGGCAATGCACGGTACCGAAGAGGCTAGCAATGATGGAAGGGTGAGAGTGCGTATAATCCATGGACTCACATTAGTCATAAAGAACTCATATACTTATTGCAAAAGTTTATTAGCCCTCAAAGCAAAGTACTACTACGCATGCCCCTAGGGGGATAGATTGGTAGGAAAAGACCATCGCTCGTCCCCGACCGCCACTCATAAGGAAAGCAATCAAAGAACACCTCATGCTCCAACACTAGTAGATAACTGGGCTTTGGTCACAGGGCAATATTCACATTAGTCCCGGTTCAGTCACGAACCGGGACTAATGTGAGCATTGGTCCCGGTTCGTGCGGCCAGGGGCCTGCCGGGCCTCGTGGGGGCATTGGTCCCGGTTCGTCCGGCCCCTTTGGTCCCGGTTGGTGGGACAAACCGGGACCAATGGGCCTCGCTCCCGTCCCACCATCATTGGTCCCGGTTGATGGCTTGAACCGGGACCAGAGGCTCACCCTTTGGTACCGGTTCATACCACTCACCCTTTGGTCCCGGTTCATACCACAAACCGGGACTAAAGGGCTGGTCCTAGTTGCGGTCAGTGTTTAGTCCCACCTGGCCAACCGAAGGGCGCTCACACCAGTTTATAAGCCCGTCCCTCTCTGCCTTGTTGAGCTCCTCTCAAAGTGAAAATAGATGCCCTTATACAGGGAATTTGACCTAAATTCACAGGAAATTTCTTTGAATTTCATAGAAATTTATTATGAATTCAGGTTCAATTTTCTCTATAGGCGCATCTATGTTCATTTTGTTATAGTAAATAAAATAAATAAACCTTAATAAAATAAATAAAAATAAATAAACCTTAATAAAATAAAATAAAATAAACTATAGTAACTAAAATAAATAAACCTTAATAAATTAAATAAAAATAGCAGCAGTAAAATAAATAAAAATAGCAGCAGTAAAATAAATAAAAATAAAATAATTAAAGTAAAATACATAAGTAATTAGAAATAAAATAAATAAGTTTTTTGTTGTAAGTAGAAACAAATAAAGCAAAAGAGAAAACAAAAAACAGAGAAAAAAATTATGCCACCTACTGGGCCACCACAGCCTAAATACGACTTGAAACCCATCCATGGGCCAGGATTAAGGCCCGCAGAAGGCCCAGTAGGCCCCACAGGCAAAGAGAACGGTTAGGCCCGAAAGCCTACAGTTGAGAGGAACTCGAGAGGGTGGGCGCAGCAGCGCTTATAAACCACTCTCGAGCTCTCTCAACTAGCGAGGTGGGACTAAACTTTTGACGCGGGGCAGCACAAGGCCTTTGGTCCCGGTTGGTGCAACAACCGGGACCAAAGGGGGTCATTGGTCCCGGTTCGTGGCACCAACCGGGACCAAAGGCCTTTAGTCCCACCTCGGAGCACTCCACAGTGCTCTGTTTTTTATGGCCGGCGAGGGGAGGGCATTTGGGTGTTCTAGCTCACCTCCTATGCACAGGAGGTGTTCGATGAAATGTCTGAGCCACACTAGTTAATCTTTCTCCTCTCGAAACTCGACCTCCGAGCTCCATTTTCCCCGAGATTTGTCTAGGTTTAGCGGTCTGTCACGTCCCGTCCCCGTCTTCACCGCCGTCGATCGCCCGCGCCGATCTCGTCGCCAGCACCACCGTGGTGAGCCTCTTGTTCTTATCTTCTTTCTGAAAGGAAAAAAATTCTTACTTTAGATAGATACTTGTCTAATTTTGTTACTTTTATTATTCCTTCTTATTACATAGTGCGATGGTTTTGGTATCCGCCCCCGTCGGCCCTCGTCCTGTCTATGATTCGGATATGGTATATATTATCTTTTTTTAACTATTTGGTTCATTTATTGTTTATGACAAATATACCGACCAACGTGACATAGATTTTATTTATCTAGGAGGTGGTTGAACCGGAAATTCTAACCGACCCTATTGTCGAGAGGTTAAATTTAGTTGAAGAAGAAAACAATTACTTGAAGGAAAAAATAAAAAAAATTGAGGAGGAGAAGATGATATTGGAGTTGCATGTTGCGGATGACGTCGATGATCACAAGATCAAGATGGATGCAATGCGCTTGAAGATTAGAAAGATTAGAAAATATGCCATTCATACCGAGGCTTGGTATCATTATGCCGTTGGATCAATTGTTACCTTGGTTGCGATTATGATCGCATTTGTTTTCGCATTGAAATGTTTTACATAGTTTCAATGTATGGTTTAATTAATTAGATGCTCTGGAGAGCTATATATATGTTGTTAGATGAGAACTATGTATGTACTTTGGTTTTAATGTGATGATGAACTTCTATTAATTTGGTCACTTAATTATCTATTCATGATGTTCTGTAATGGTTTTTGACACACTTAATTATATATAATGCACGCAGATGAACCGGCAATGGATGTACGGTGACAGACACACCTCCGAGTACATTAAGGGCGTGCATGATTTTCTCGAAGTGGCTGAGGCAAACAAGCAGAATGGTTTTATGTGTTGTCCATGCCCTATATGTGGGAATGCGAAGTCTTACTCTGACCGGAAAATCCTTCACACCCACCTGCTTTACAAGGGTTTCATGCCACACGATAATGTTGGGACGAGGCACAGAGAAATAGGGGTTATGATGGAAGACGGCGAAGAAGAAGAGGACGATGACAACTATGTGCCCCCTGAATACGGTGATGCTGCAACGGGGGAAGCTGCTGAAGATCAAGAGGAACCAGACGATGTGCCCAATGATGCTGCAAGGGGGGAAGCTGCTGAAGATCAAGAGGAACCAGTGCCCGATGATGATGATCTCCGCCGGGTCATTGTCGATGCAAGGACGCAATGCGAAAGTCAAAAGGAGAAGCTGAAGTTCGATCGCATGTTAGAGGATCACAAAAAAGGGTTGTACCCCAATTGCGAAGATGGCAACACAAAGCTCGGTACCGTACTGGAATTGCTACAGTGGAAGGCAGAGAATGTTGTGCCTCACAAAGGATTTGAGAAGCTATTGAAAATATTGAAGAAGAAGCTTCCAAAGGATAACGAATTGCCCGAAAGTACATACGCAGCAAAGAAGGTCGTATGCCCTCTAGGATTGGAGGTGCAGAAGATACATGCATGCCCTAATGACTGCATCCTCTACCGCGGTGCATACAAGGATCTGAACGCATGCCCGGTATGCGGTGCATTGCGGTATAAGATCAGACGAGATGACCCTGGTGATGTTAACGGCCAGCCCCCAGGAAGAGGGTTCCTGCGAAGGTGATGTGGTATGCTCCTATAATACCATGGTTGAAACGTCTGTTCAGAAACGAAGAGCATGCCAAGTTGATGCGATGGCACAGTGAGGACTGTAAGAAAGACGGGAAGTTGAGAGCACCCGCTGATGGGTCGCAGTGGAGAAAAATCGAGAGAAAGTACTGGGCTGAGTTTGCAGCTGACCCAAGGAACGTATGGTTTGGTTTAAGCGCAGATGGCATTAATCCTTTCGGGGAGCAAAGCAACAATCACAACACCTGGCCAGTGACTCTATGTATGTATAACCTTCCTCGGATGTGCATGAAGCGGAAGTTCATTATGATGCCAGTTCTCATCCAAGGCCCTAAGCAACCCGGCAACGACATTGATGTGTACCTAAGGCCATTAGTTGAAGAACTTTTAGAGCTGTGGAATGGAAACGGTGTACGTACGTGGGATGAGCACAAACAGGAGGAATTTAACCTGCACGCATTGCTGTTTGTAACCATCAACGATTGGCCCGCCCTCAGTAACCTTTCAGGACAGACAAACAAGGGATACCACGCATGCACGCACTGTTTAGATGACACTGAAAGTATATACCTGGACAAATGCAGGAAGAATGTGTACCTGGGCCATCGTCGATTTCTTCCGACCAACCATCAATGTGGAAAGAAAGGCAAGCATTTCAAAGGCGAGGCAGATCACCGGAAGAAGCCCGCCATGCGTACCGGTGATCACGTACTTGCTATGGTCAATGATTTACACGTAATCTTTGGAAAGGGTCCCGGCGAACTAGCTGTTCCGAATGACGCTGAGGGACACGCACCCATGTGGAAGAAGAAATCTATATTTTGGGACCTACCCTACTGGAAAGAGCTAGAGGTCCGCTCTTCAATCGACGTGATGCACGTGACGAAGAACCTTTGCGTGAACCTGCTAGGCTACTTGGGCATGTATGGGAAGACAAAAGATACACCTGAGGCACGGGAGGACCTGCAACGTTTGCACGAAAAAGACGGCATGCCTCCGAAGCAGTATGAAGGTCCTGCCAGCTATGCTCTTACGAAAGAAGAGAAAGAAATCTTCTTTGAATGCCTGCTCAGTATGAAGGTCCCGACTGGCTTCTCGTCGAATATAAAGGGAATAATAAATATGCCAGAGAAAAAGTTCCAGAACCTAAAGTCTCATGACTGCCACGTGATTATGACGCAACTGCTTCCGGTTGCATTGAGGGGGCTTCTACCGGAAAACGTCCGATTAGCCATTGTGAAGCTATGTGCATTCCTCAATGCAATCTCTCAGAAGGTGATCGATCCAGAAATCATACCAAGGCTAAGGAGTGATGTGGCGCAATGTCTTGTCAGTTTCGAGCTGGTGTTCCCACCATCCTTCTTCAATATCATGACGCACGTCCTAGTTCATCTAGTCGATGAGATTGTCATTCTGGGGCCCGTATTTCTACACAATATGTTCCCCTTTGAGAGGTTCATGGGAGTCCTAAAGAAATATGTCCATAACCGCGCTAGGCCAGAAGGAAGCATCTCCATGGGCCATCAAACAGAGGATGTCATTGGGTTTTGTGTTGACTTCATTCCTGGCCTTAAGAAGATAGGTCTCCCTAAATCGCGGTATGAGGGGAGACTGACTGGAAAAGGCACGCTTGGAGGGGACTCAATAATATGCAGGGACGGATATTGTTGGTCTCAAGCACACTACACAGTTCTACAGAACTCTACCTTGGTGACCCCGTATGTTGATGAACACAAGAACAGTCTGCGCTCCAAACACCCGGAGCAGTATGACGACTGGATTACATGTGAGCACATCAGGACTTTCAGCAGTTGGTTGGAAACACGTCTCAGACGTGACACCACTGTTTGTGATGAGTTGTACTCATTGTCCAGGGGACCACCTTCGACTGTATTGACTTACAAAGGATACGAGATAAATGGGAATACATTTTACACGATCGCCCAAGATCAAAAGAGCACCAACCAAAACAGCGGTGTCCGCTTTGATGCAGCAACCGAGAGGGGAAAGGACACATATTATGGTTACATAATGGACATATGGGAACTTGACTACGGACATGATTTTAAGGTCCCTTTGTTTAAGTGCAAATGGGTCAATCTGTCAGGAGGCAGGGTACAGGTAGACCCACAGTACAGAATGACAACAGTGGATCTGAACAATCTTGGGTACACTGACGAACCGTTCGTCCTAGCCAATGATGTGGCACAGGTTATCTATGTGAAGGACATGTCTACCAGACCGAGAAAAAGAAAAGATAAGGAAGCGAATACATCATACGATGAGCCAAAGCGCCACATAGTTCTTTCAGGAAAAAGGGACATTGTGGGAGTGGAGGGCAAGACAGACATGTCTGAAGATTATGAAAAGTTTCATGAAATTCCTCCCTTCAAAGTCAAGGCTGACCCAAGCATCCTGATAAACGATGAAGATTATCCATGGTTACGGCGCAATAAGCAAATGACACAAGCGAAGAAAAAGTGAAGACTTTCTCCCGCAACTATTATGATGATACCATGCCAACTTTGTAACAGACGAGTATGATACCATTGTCCGTTTTGTACACGAAGTGCATCTAGTTTTTGCCGTAACCCTCTCAACTTTCTTGCACATGCTATGTGGATGAAATGATGATACCATGCCAACTTTCAACCTTTTCAGAGTTCATTTGAAATGCTTTTCAATTTTAGGGTCTTATAGCTCAAAATAATTAGTAAATGCATGAAAAATAACAAATGAAGTCAGAAAGGGTTGAAAATTGATGATGTGGCTTTGAATGGTGCATTTTGAACACACAGAAAGTCAGGAGTTCAAATAAGTTTTAATAAATGAAATCACTTTGTAACAGACGAGTTTCCGTATGAAATCCTGATACTTCGAAAGAGATTGTCCGTTTTGTACACGAAGTGCATCCAGTTTTTGCCGTAACCCTCTCAACTTTCTTGCACATGCTATGTGGATGAAATGATGATACCATGCCAACTTTCAACCTTTTCAGAGTTCATTTGAAATGTTTTTCAATTTTAGGGTCTTATAGCTCAAAATAATCAGTAAATGCATGAAAAATGGTGCATGAAAAATAACAAATAAAATAATTAAGTAATTAGAAACAAAATAATATAAACTTTAATAAAATATATAAGTAGAAACAAAATAAAATAAACTTTAATAACATAAAAAAATTTATGCCACCTACTGGGCCACCACGGCCTGAATACGACTAGAAACCCATCCATGGGCCAGGATTCAGGCCCGCAGAAGGCCCAGTAGGCCCACAGGCATGTACAAAGAGGTTAGGCCCGTGAGCCTGCTTTAGAGAGGAGCTCCATAGCTCAAGCGCACCGCACCTTATAAACAGGTGCGGCTCTCTCTCAGCTAGCGAGGTGGGACTAAACTCCCACCACCACGCCACTGTGCAAGGCCATTGGTCCCGGTTCGTGGCACCAACCGGGACCAATGCCCCCCTTTAGTCCCGGTTGGTGCCACCAACCGGGACCAAAAGCCGCCGCTTCCCGCCCTTTGGGCTGCTGAAAAGAGGCCTTTGGTCCCGGTTGGTGGCACCAACCGGGACTAATGCCCACCTTTAGTCCCGGTTGGTGCCACGAACCGGGACTAAAGGCTTTGCTATATAAGTTCACACTTAGGAAATTTTCACTCTCACCTTGCAGTTGCCGCATCGACGACGCCGACGCCGCCAGGCTGCCCCGACGCCGCCCGCCGCCCCCGCCGTCGCCCGTGCCCGTCGTCGCCGTCGCCCGTGCCCGTCGTCGCCGTCGCCCGCGCCCTCGCCGTTGCCCGCGCCCTCGCCGTCAGCCGCGCCCCTGCCCCGACGCGCGCCGCCCCGGCCCGTCCCCGTCGTCGCCGTCGCCCTGCCCCGCCCTTCGCCGCCGTCGCCCCCTACCCCGAGCGCGCGCCCACTGCCCCGTCGCCATCCTCGCCGCCGACCCCGCGGTCCTCCTCACCTTGGTCCGGCCGGCGCCCTTTTTTCATATATATGCTTGTTTTTTTTCATATATATGCTTGTTTTTATATATATATGATGATATGTTCATGTATGAGTATATGTATGTATATATGTTCTCTGTGTATATATATGTTCATGTATATATGCAAAAGATAGATTTTTAGAAAAGTTAGGATTTTTTTCTGTTCATAGATTTTTTTGGTGATATTAATTATTGTAGAATATGCAAATGTTTGTATATTCATATGAACAATGCATTAGGCAAAACCTTTACTTTTTTCAAAATTTTCTATTTGACCATTTTTTTATGAATGAGAGGAAAAAGGAAAATAAGAAGAGGAAGAAAGGAGAAGAAGAGGGGAGGAAGAAGAGGAGAAATAAATAAGAAGAGGAAAAAAGAAGAAAAAGAAGTGGAGAAGAAGAAAGGAATAGAAGAGAAGAAGAAAAAATAGAAAAAATTCTATTTTTTCTTCTTCTCTCCTCTATTCCTTTCTTCTTCTCCTCTTTTTTTTTTCTTCTTTTTTTTCTTCGATCTTCTCCTCTATTCCTTTTCTTCTTCTCCTCTTTCTATTTCTTCTTCGTTTTCTTATGTTTTATCGGGTCTGTCGTCGTCGATATACCCCTCTCCCGATAACTTCAACACGAGGGGGGGGGGGGTCGATATACCCCCTCCCCGATAATATTATTTTCCCATGTACGTATGTCATCGTTGTCGATATATATAACCCCCCTCCCGATAACTTCAACACGTGGGGGGGGGGGGTCGATATACCCCCTCCCCGATAACATTATTTTCCCATGTATGTATGTCGTTGTTGTCGATATATATAACTCCCTCCCAGATAACTTCGACTTGATGGACAGTCGATATTTATACCCCCTCTCGACCGTGATAACTTATACCACGGGAGCACCCCCCGGCCCTCTCGCTCTACCAAAACTCTCGAGGACACCCAAACCCTAGAAAAAAAACGATGTCGGTCTCCTACCCCCTCCCGCCGCGCCCCTACCCTTGAAGCGTTGCCGAGGCCACCCCAAACCCGGAATAAGCTAGGTCTACGTTTGCACTAATATATCTACCTGCTGTCATGTTTGTGTAATAATTGCCATGTTGTAATATTTGCAGAAACAATGGAGCACGGACGAGACGAGGAAGCAGAAGAGGTGTTGGGGGACATAATCTTAGCCGAAGGTGATATCTTGTCGTATCTTAACGACAATGATGGTCTGGAAGAACAGGGTGAAGAAGCAGGCTACGGTGATCGAAGAGTGGAGGAGGAAAGACATGATTATGATGGCTCCGGTGACCCAATGCTGGTGCAAGAAGGAGCCCGTGGTGACGGCTCCGGTGACCGAACAGAGTCCGGCCAGGTAAATATATTAGTTAAGCCTGTGCTGACTAGCTAATTGATGCATTCATTGTTTTGGTATGTACACATATTAATTAACACTCGTCTTTCTTCTTTTTTCTAGCCCTCCGGATCGAGCACAACTGCGGTAAAGAGACGAGGCCCGAAGAGAAAGTTGCGCTCAGATGAAAGGTTTGAGATCACAGCAATCGCGCGCGACGGCCAACCGATTGAACCCATCCGGACAAAGGATGCATTTGCTGCTCAGTGCGGGGTTCTAGTTAGGTACAAGATCCCGATCAGCATCCAGCAATGGTATAAGCCTAGGAAGGAAGACCCTAAGGTGTCTTATGTCAATGATATGCAGAAAGATGATCTTTGGACTGAGCTGAAGGCAAATTTCACCCTACCGCCAGAGGAGGATCCGGAGAAGCCAGTTAAAGAGCAATTAATCAAGTCTCATGCTCTTAAGAAGATGGCAGACCTATTCAGGAGGTGGAAGAATGAGCTGAAAACGTTTGTCGACAAAGAAGAAACACCAGAATTCATCGGCCGGTATGAGAAGATCGGAAATCACTGGCCCGCATTTGTGGCCCACAAGACATCAGAAAAGAGTAAGAAGATGTCAGCGACAAACAAGAAGAATGCTGCGAAGAAGAAGCTTCACCATCGCACGGGGTCAGGTGGCTACCTCAAAGCCCGACCTAAGTGGGCCAAGGCTGAGAATGATCTGCTTGAAAAAGGGATCGAACCACAGACAATGAACTGGACAGACCGTTGCCGGACTTGGTTCTTCGGGGCTGGCGGAACCTTGGACCCTGTATCAGGGAGGTGCGTTTGGACGAACGAGCTTTTGAGAATACCAGTCAAGAAGATTCAGCAATATATCGATGCAGCGCAGGAAGGGACGTTCGTTCCAGACAGAGAGAACGACGAGCTCACAATGGCCCTCGGGAATCCTGAGCACCCTGGACGGACACGAGGCACGCCAGGCTCCGTTTCGTGGAAGGCTGGTTTTCCGGACGCAGGCGGTTACAAAAGCCAGGAGAGGAGGAAAAAATGGAGCAGACCCAAATTCAGAAGCTGCACGAAAGGGTTCAAGCGCTAGAGGAACGAGACGGCAATCGACATGCCGAAACTACCCCCGAAGCTACCCCGCCATCTCAGCGGAGAAGCAGCGTGGCTTCCACCGAGCTGCTTCAGCCGGAGCATGTCTTGACGGCTCCTGCTAGCTACCCCATGGATGCTATCACAGAGTCTCAACATTGCCACCTTATGGCGCAATGGCAGAACTTCAAAGTCAAGGCGGCTGTTGGCTCTATTTTACCTCCTGAACCCGGCGCAAGCTACCACTGCCGGCCGATTCCAGAAGGATATGCTAGGGTGATGGTGGATGAAATAACGGAGGGATTTGAGGACCTCCAGCTTGACCACCCTACCGGTGAAGGGATACTCGGCTGGGTTTAGCTCTGAAGACTCCGTGCCTATGGCGGAAGGAGCTCATTAACCTTCCGAACTGGATGCCTCCGGCGAGTAAGGGCACTCCGCCGCCGCCTCCTCCTCCGGCGAGTGATCAGGGCACTCAGCCTCCTTCTCCGGCGCGTGGCGGCACTCCGCCTCCTCCTCCGCCTCCTCCTCCGGCGAGTGATCAGGGGACTCATCAGCCTCCTTCTCCGGTGCGTGGCAGCACTCCGCCTCCTTCTCCGCCCGCGCCGGCGTGCCAGAGCAGCCAGCCTCCTCCTGCTCCGCCTCGTCAGCAAGGGCGGAAGAGACCTGCCGCCGCTCCGGCTGCTCCGGCGCGTCGTAGTCCTTCTCCTCCGCCTCGTAAGCAAGGAAAGAAGACAGCCGCAGTCGCTCCGTCTGCTCTGCCGGCGTCTAGCAGTACAGCTGCCAGAGGCGGGAGGCAATACAGATTCGGTCCTTCTCTGAAGACTCCAGAGAAGTTACCATACGAGAGGATCGAGGAGGAGAACGCGAAGATCGTGCGAGCCGAAGTGAAGAACTTCTTTGAAGGGGTGAAAGCAAAGAAACATCCACCTCCGGAGGAGAAGGTAGATCCGGTGAAAGCGAAGCGCACTCTGGATGCCCTGACAAAACCACCAAAGTCTCCGCCGAAAGGCAACTACGAGCGCATTATTGCAAAGACATTTGTCGAAGCGGAGCGGTCGGGAAGTACTGTCAGTGATCAAAGGTTAAAAGAATGACGAGCTGGGAAAAAAATTGCCCAGCTCGGCGAACAAGCGAACCAATCGTGCCCCCCGCTCAAGGTGTCTAAAGACATCGTCGCTAATGATCCGAGGATGGTGGCCGGTTATAGCAATCTTGGAGATCACCTGCCCGACAATGTACATTATGAAATCATGGAGGTGGACGAACACAAATACCATTACGGGAAGCCTCTCATCAAAGATGAAAGATCTCTAACAACGATGATGCGAAGATTACATGATTGGTACATGAAAACCTGCAGAGAGTCTGATGGGATGAATACTTTGACGCTGAGAGTTAAACCGGAGCATGACCTCGTTGGAATTGAACTGCTGAATGTTCCGTTTGAGGAGTTCTTCCAGTTTTTCAATCAAAAGGCCCTCGATAAATCAACGATCACTTGCTACTGTCTGTAAGTAGTACTACTTCTATCATTAAGTCTCTCTATATAGGTCAGCTCTTTCATTGCATGTATTTATAATTATCCTCACTATATTATGCAGATTGAAGATCGCCGAATTGAAGAAAAGACAAATAGGTGATATTGGGTTCATTAACACAAATCTCATAGATGCATATACGGTTGAAAAACATCCCAAAGAAGCCGAGGCCAACTTGCTACGATCGTTGGTATTAAATCAAAACAAAGATATAATACTCTTTCCTTACAACTTCAAGTGAGTGTTACTGTCTTGTGCATATTCGGTTTCCCTTATTAGTCCAGGTTATGGTAATGTAATTGATGACTTATGCATGCATGCGCAGCTTCCACTATATTCTCCTAGAGATTAAGCTTGAGCAGGGAGTAGTAACCGTCTTAGACTCAAGATGAAATGATCCCCAGGACTATGCGGACATGACTCAAATGCTCGAGAAGTAAGTTAAATCGATCATTATCAGCAACTTTGTTCATTTCCTGATATCAAGTAATTGTTTTCTTTGTTTGGCAGGGTTTGGAGAAAATTCACCACAAAAGCTCCGGGACTGCCGAAGAAGCTGCAATTTAGACACCCGAAAGTAAGTACTATAGTAGCATGTTCCGCACATCTCCTAGTGATTCAAGCGCTAGTTTCATCAATACCATTTAGCATGCTTGCTTATCAGTTAGATTGACCTCTATTTCTTGTAAAGTGGTTGTGGCAGGAACAAGGGAATGATTTATGTGGATACTACGTTTGCGAGTCTATCCGCCACATGACCTGTGAGCGGGGCTACTCTGACGAACAATATGAAGTGCGTAAGCAATAATATTCACAATTTTATTTTATTACCATCATTTGTGTCGAGTTTCATTTATTCATATATATATATATATATATATATATATATATATATATATATATATATGTATTGACCCCCTTCTTTAGATGTTTCAGATGCGGGATGAACTCCTAGCAGAAGATCGTATGCGAGCAATTCAAGAGGAATTGGCGGCATTCTTCCTTGACCACGTGATCGCTGAAAACGGAGAATACTATGTGGACCCTGTGTTCTTACAATTTAATTAGGAGATTATATTGTAAGAGATAATTATTGTATATATGTAGCCGGTAGTGTCAGATAGATATACGAGAACTTGTTGTTCGACCAATCTCTCGGAGAAGGAGAGGTGGTCGATATCACTTCTCTCTGCATGCATATGTTCATGACGATCTTCTGTTTCCTTCATTTGCTTACTAGCTAGCGTGTCTCGTCCTCTCCATACGTATATAGTACGTAGCGTCGACCAAGCACGGAGATAAGAGGGGACACTTCTCTCTATTAATTAGCTAGCTAACACAATATATGAAACACCTAAATTAACCCCCCCAAAACCCCCCAACCCCCCCCCCCCTTTCAAAAACAAAAACAAAAACCCCAGCCCCTGAAATGCTGACGCGTGGATGCCTATTGGTCCCGGTTGGTGACACCAACCGGGACAAAAGGCCCTGCCTATTAGTCCCGGTTGTTGGCACCAACCGGGACCAAAGGCCCCCCTGCCTGGGCTGGCAGCAGCGGCCACGTGGAGGACCTTCTGTCCCGGTTCGTGTAAGAACCGGGACTAAAGGGTTAGGGCTTTAGTAACGACCCTTTAGTCCCGGTTTGAAAACCGGGACAAAAGGCCCTTACAAACTGGGGTAAAAGCCCCTTTTCCTACTAGTGCAACTTCGTTACATAACGGTTCACCATACGTGCATGCAACGGGAGTCACAAACCTCAACACAAGTATTTCTAGTAATCCACAACTACCCACTAGCATGACTCTAATATCACCATCTTTATATCGCAAAACTATTGCAAGGAATCAAACATATCATATTCAGTGATCTACAAGTTTTATGTAGGATTTTATGACTAACCATGTGAATGACCAGTTCCTGTCATCTCTCTAAATAGATATAAGTGAAGCAAGAGAGTTTAATTCTTTCTACAAAAGATAAGCCCACGCTCTAACAAATATAAGTGAAGCAAAAGAGCATTCTACAAATGGCGGTTTTCTATGTAAAGAGAAACAGGCAATCCAAACATCAAATGATATAAGTGAAGCACATGAAGCATTCTATAAAGCCATACTCAAAAGATATAAGTGAAGTGCAAAGAGCATTCTATAAATCAACCAAGGACTATCTCATACCAGCATGGTGCATAAAACAAAAATGAAAACTAAAGCAAAAGACGCTCCAAGATTTGCACATATCGCATGAATGAAACGAATCCGAAAACATACCGATATTTGTTGAAGAAAGAGGGGATGCCTTCCGGGGCATCAGTCTCCTTGAATATTTACTTGGGGTGCCTTGGGCACCCCCAAGCTTGAGCTCTTGCCTCTCTTCCTTCTTCTCACATTGACCCTTCTCGATCATCGAACACTTCATCCACACAAAACTTCAACAAAAAACTCGGTAAGATCCGTTAGTATAATAAAGCAAATCACTACTCTAAGTACTGTTGCAAACCAATTCATATTTTATTTTTGCATTTTTTCTACTGTAGTATAACTTTTTCATGGCTTAATCCACTGATATAAATCGATAGTTTCATCAAAAAAAGCAAAGTATGCATCAAAAACAGAATCTGTCTAAAACAGAACAGTCTGTAATAATCTGAACATTCACCATACTTATGTTACTTGAAAAATTCTTCCAAAATTAGGAAAAATAAAAAAATTATATAAAGACAGTGAAAAAAGTTTCAGAACCATTTGACGTTCCAGTAAAACATTAAAAATCACGCACTACAGCCAAAGTTTCTGTCCTCCACCGTACAAACCAACAAGTATTGTAAACATGCTAAAGGCAAACCTTGGCACATTATTTTTATTTTTAAGCTTTATAAAAGCACACAACAGAAATAAACGACTCTCTAAAACTTCCGGGTTGTCTCCCTGGCGGCGCTTTCTTTAAAGCCATTAAGCTAGGCATATAGTGCTCAAGTAATGGATCCACCCGGATCCCAAGGTATATGAAAGCCAATTTTAATTAGCAATGATTTGGCATTTAGTAGTGAGCACAAGGAAACATATATCATGCAACAACGAAGTCTAACTCTCTTCCTATGCATCAGGATGTCATAAAAGAACAATTCATGCACACAAAGTAAAGGCCAATGCATAGTATAAACAGTTTCTTGCAATTTTATCGTGTTGGAAACATAGAGAGGTGGACATATAGTTCCTCTCTCATAATAATTGCAAGTAGGAGCAGCAAGCACATGCATATTATATTCATCAAAATCATCATGTGCAACGGTAAAAGGTAACCCATCAATATAATCCTTAATAAAAGCAAACTTCTCCGATATAGTGTAGTTTGGAGAATTCAAAAAGATAATAGGACTATCATGCGTGGGTGCAATAGCAACAATTTCATGTTTAACATAAGGAACTATAGCAAGTTCATCTTCGTAAGCATAATTCATATTCGCATCTTGGCCACAAGCATAGCAAGCATCATCAAAAAGGGATATTTCAAGAGAATCAACGGGATCATAATAGTCATCATAGCAATCATCCTTCGGTAAGCACGAAAGGAAATTAAACAATGTATGAGTTGAAGAGTTAATCTCATTAGAAGGTGGGCACGGGTAGCTAATCCGCTCTTCCCCCTATTGTTCTTCGCTCACCTCCTCATCTTTTTCATCCAATGAGCTCACAATGTCATCAATTTCTTCTTCCATAGACTCCTGCAGAATATTAGTCTCTTCTTGGACAGCGGAGTAGTCCTCAATATATGGTTCAACATACGCATTAGAAGTATAATTATCATAGCAATATTTAAGTATGGCAAAAATTTCAGACTTGTAAAGAGTAGCATCATACGTTTCAATCAGAGAAGCAATTTCATAAGCACCCTTAAAAGCAACAAATTCTTCAATTTGTTGAACATCATAGTAACTATAAACACCTTTAGAATACAAAGATACGATTCCATTATCACTAAACTCACACTGATAGGGAAGGTGTTTCCTAGGGTTTTCAGAACAATAAGTAAAATCATATATTTCACACAAATTCCAAGCATAGCATTGCAAACAATGAATTTGACCCAGTAAAAGTTTCCCTTTTTCAGATGTGCGGTGTCACACATAACAAGCATGCTCATCTAAAGATTTTCCCTCAACTAAGCTAGTTGGTGTTTTGGCACGAGCACATAGGGATCGAATATGATCCAAGTAATAAGCTTCAGGAGTGTGATAGATTTTGAGTGGTTCTTCAACCATTGGTTCAGTAGGTACAACTAATTTTTTGGTATTTTGCGTTTCCTACCCATAACTAAAGATAGAAAACAACTAAGAACAACAAATAAAAATTACTTAGTGATAAAGCAAACAAGCACACACGAGAATATTCACCCCACGCTATTGCTCCCCGGCAACGGCGCTAGAAAAAGGTCTTGATAACCCACAAGTATAGGGGATCAATTGTAGCCTCTTTCGATAAGTAAGAGTGTCGAACCCAACGAGGAGCTAAAGGTAGAACAAATATTCCCTCAAGTTCTATCGACCATCGATACAACTCTACGCACGCTTGACGTTCGCTTTACCGGAAACAAGTATGAAACTAGAAGTACTTTGTAGGTGTTGTTGGATAGGTTTGCAAGATAATAAAGAGAGCGTAAATAATAACTAGGGGCTGTTTAGATGAAGACACAACTAAGTTAGTTTTAGTAGAGAGCTTTTTGTCACGAGAAAGTTATTTGTCCCTAGGCAATCGATAACTAGAACGGTAATCATTATTGCAATTTTATTTGAGGCAGAGGCATAAGCTAACATACTTTCTCTACTTGGATCATATGCACTTATGATTGGAACTCTAGCAAGAATCCACAACTACTAAAGATCATTAAGGTAAAACCCAACCATAGCATTAAAGTATCAAGTCCCCTTTATCCCATACGCAAACAACCTACTTACTCGGGTGTGTGCTTCTGTCACTCACGCCAACCACCATAAGCAAATCATGAACATATTGCAAACCCTATAGAGGGAATCCCTCACGCTTGCGCGACATGGAGAGCGCCATAGGATAGCACAAATAATAAAACATGCAACTCAAACCAATCACGATCATCAAATAACCCATAGGACAAAACGGATCTACTCAAACATCATAGGATAGCCATACATCTTTGGGAAATAATATATAGCGTTGAGCACCATGTTTAAGTAGAGATTACAACGGGTAAGAGAGAGGTTACACCGCTGTAGATAGAGGGGGGAAGGTGATGGAGATGTTGGTGACGATGGCGGAGGTGTTGGTGAAGATCGCGGTGATGATGATGGTGGCCATGGCAGCGTTCCGGCGCCACCGGAAGAGAGCGGGCCCCTTCTTCTTCTTCTTCTTCTTCTTCCTTGACCTTCTCCCTAGATGGGAGAAAGGTTTCCCCTCTGGTCCTTGGACTCCATGGCATGGGAGGGGCGAGAGCCCCTCCGAGATTGGATCTGTCTCTCTGTCTCTCTCTGTTTCTGCGTTCTCCTCTACTGCCCTTTCACCGTTTCGTATATATATGGAGATCCGTAACTCCGATTGGACTGAAACCTTCGCCGTGATTTTTTTCTAAAAATTAGCTTTCTTGCGGCCGAAGAAGGGCATCAACCGCCTTACGGGTGGCCCACGAGGGTCAGGGGCGCGCCAGGGGGGCAGGCGCACCCCTGCCTCGTGGCCACCTCGGGCATCGTCTCGCGTTGATTCTTCATCCCATATTTTCCAAATATTCCAAAAATATTCTCCGTCCGTTTTTATCCCGTTTGGATTCCGTTTGATATGGGGTTTCAGTGAAACATAAAACATGCAACAAGCAGGAACTGGCACTGGGCACTGGATCAATATGTTAGTCCCAAAAATAATATAAAAAGATGCCAAAAGTATATGAAAGTTGTATAATATTGGCATGGAACAATCAAAAATTATAGATACGACAGAGACGTATCAGGCGACGCCTTCCCCGATGCAGGAGGATGTGCGGTTGTGACTCCTTCCCGGCGCAGGAGGATGCGCGGCGACGCAGTCTGTGCCACCAGCGAGCGGAGAAAGTGGCGACAGAGGTGGCCGAGGGCGAGGGGATGGCGGTGGTGGTGGAAACCCTGGCTGCTGGGTCTGTCACTCGATTTTTTAGAGGTGTGTGTAAAGGAAATACGAGAGGATATTTCTTATGTGCGAGAGAGAGAGGGAGGTGGGTATGGGGAGGTTAGCGCTAAGTGGGGAGGGTGGGTTTAACCAAACAACACATTGTGTTAACATCGTTGCAAGACATGTGTTGCTGTAGGGGGGTTCTTGTTGTAGTGCACCAACCCAAGACCCACACGCTTCCGAAGAACAAAGTGAAGGCCCTCAACCAAATGAACAATATCAAGGGCAAGATCAACCTCAAGATGGTGGTGAACCACAAAGTGATGCCCAAGGTCAAGTTCTCTCCATCAAGCAAGTTTAAGATCAAGAGCAAGCTCAAGATCAAGAACGAGCTCAAGATGACGCTCAAGATGATCAAGTTTCCGCTCCTCAACTCAATCCTGAGGAGGAATTGGAGCGTCGTGCCGCTAAGATTGCATCCAAGCTCACTACCAAGGATCATCTCATGACAAATGTGCTTGGAAGCTTAAGAAAGGGGATAAGCACTCGTAGACAATTAGAAAACTATTGGGAACATCACACATTTGTTTCTTGTGTTGAACCCCAAAAGGTCTATGAGGCGCTCGAGGATCCGGATTGGCTTAATGTCATGCATGAAGAACTCAACAACTTCGAGCACAACAAGGTGTGGATATTGATGCCAAGGCCAACGGGGAACCATAATGTCATTGGAACCAAGTGGATATTCAAGAACAAGCAAGATGCTCATGGAATTATCATTCGCAACAAGGCTCGTTCGGTAGCACAAGGCTACTCCCAAGTCGAGGGTATCGACTACGGTGAAACCTTTGCTCCCTTGATCACCTTAAATCTATTCGTTTGTTGATTGCTTATGCTTCTCATCATAACTTCAAGTTGCAACAAATGGATGTGAAGAGTGCTTTTCTTAATGGTCCCATTAATGAGTTGGTGTATGTCAAACAACCCCCTGAGTTCGAGGATCCCTATTTCCCCGATCATGTGTACCAACTCGACAAGGCACTCTATGGCCTTAAACAAGCCCCACGAGCGTGGTATGACCACCTTACCGAGTTGTTGGAAGATCGTGGGTTTGAAATTGGGAAAATCGACCCCACTCTTTTTACTAAGAAGGTTAAAGGGGAGTTGTTTGTGTGCCAACTATATGTTGATTATATTATCTTTGGTTCCCCTAACAAAGCTTTCAATGAGGAATTTGCCGCTCTCATGACCTCAAAGTTCAAGATGTCCATGATGGGAGAGTTGAAGTTCTTTCTCGGGTTCGAATTCAAGCAAAGAAGAGAAGGAACCTTCATGAACCGAGCCAAATACACTCAAGATATGCTCAAGAGATTCAAGCTAAGTGATGTCAAGCCGGCTTCCACTCCAATGCCCGTCAAATGCCAACTTGACATAGATCCCAATGGTAAAGCGGTGGATCAAAAGGCATATCGCTCCATGATTGGCTCCTTGCTTTACCTTTGTGCATCTAGACCGGATATCATGTTGAGTGTGGGAATTTGTGCACGGTTTCAAACCGCACCTAAGGAAAGCCACTATGTGGCGGTCAAGCGAATCTTTCGATATTTGGCTCATACCCCAAACTTTGGCTTATGGTACCCAAGAGGAGAAAACTTCAACCTTGTGGGCTATTCGGACTCCGATTGGGCGGGAGACAAAGTCGATAGGAAGTCAACTTCCGGAGGGTGCCAATTCCTTGGTTGCTCTTTGGTGAGTTGGTCTTCTAAGAAGCAAAGTTGTGTGTCTCTCTCGTCCACCGAAGCGGAGTATGTGGCCGCCGGTAGTTGTTGTGCACAACTTCTATGAATGAGGCAAACTTTAAAGGATTACGGTGTCACTTGTGACAAAGTGCCTCTTTGGTGTGAAATGAGAGTGCCATCAAGATTTCTCTCAACCCAGTGCAACACTTCAAGACGAAGCATATTGAGATTTGGTATCACTTCATCCGGGATCATATTAGGCACGGGGAGATCGAGCTCAACTATGTCAACACTCATGATAACCTTGCAGATATCTTCACAAAGCCCTTGGATGAAGCAAGATTTTGCGAGTTAAGGCATGAGCTAAATATCATTGATTCGAGCAATGTGGCTTGAACCCTTGCACACCCCACCATACTCATCTTGATGTCTTATTTAGGTGTAGGCATGGACATAGGCGGAGTGTTGTTCTCTCAATGAACTCTCCCTCCCCCCATTATACATAAAGTGATCAACTCTTTCACATTAGCCATCTTTGATGGTACTTGTGCTTCAAAGACGAGTTTTAGTCATGGGCCCAAGGATAATTCTTCGCGGTGCCATAGGAATTGACTCAAACATAGGTGGCTCCGGCCACCGCCCTCTCCTTGGAGAGGTGGTGTTTTGTGTTTGCGTTGCCCTTTGTTGTTCTTTGTCCCGCACTTGTGTTTCTGTTGCTTCGTGTGTGTGCCCTTTTGTGTGTCCAGTTGCTTGTAGGTTGCGTTGCAAAGGCCGTGTTTCTCTTTTCTTGTCGAAACTTGCATTTTCTTGGGGTTACGGTACTACCGTGGCAAGCCACAGTACTACCGCAGGAGATGGGGTGCCCTGTGCGTGCACAGATGCATCTCCGGCACGGTACTACCGCTTCCATTTGCGGCAGTAAGTTTTTACTACTGCTGGAAGAGCGGTACTACCGCCCTGCGTGCGGTACTTCCGGCCGGGCGGTACTACCACGATGATCCGCGGTACTACCGCGCCGTCGCGAGCAGGTGGGTGTCAAGAGCGGGCAGGGGGAGTTCCAACTCCCCCATACCCATTCAACTCAGTTTCCCCACTTCGTCTCTCTCTCTTTCTCTCTCTCTCTCTTCTGCCCAAGAACGTCGCCGGAGGACCTCGCCGGATCTCCATCTCCGGCCTCTCTCCTCGTATTCCGACTGGTGGGATCGATCCCCACCTCGCCCTCTTGCCATGGAATAAGGTTTCTCCCCATATCCCTCTCTCTTTGCTTCGTGGTTTTGCTTCTAGGTTTTGGGGACATGCATGTTGTTCTTGAGATTTTAGGACAAATCTTTGCAAGAGAAGGATGTAGGAGAGTAGTTGTGCAGTAGAGATGCTATTTGGTATGTTGCCACACGGTATTTTAGATCAACCGTAGTACCGCTCCCAAGTTGCGGATGTGCCTAGATCCATATCGTGCCATATTTGGTTCCGGGCGGTACTACCGCTCCTCCCGTGCGGTACTACTGCTCTGGCCGCATCCGCCTCACGCGGTACTACCGCTCCTCTGGAGCGGTACTACCGCCCGTGGCGCGGAAGTAAAATTTTACTTCCACTCTAAACGCGGCACTACCATGCCATCCCGGTGCGGTACTACCGCGGCTAGAGTAGCAGTAAATTTTTACTTCCGCTTAGTGGTGCGGTACTACCGTTGACTTCGAAACTACCTTGTGGCAACTACCCAATCTTATTTCTACATGTTTCGTTTGCTTTGGTTGTGGTCTTTGCATCGATTCTTCTCGTTTCTCTTGTGTGTTCTTGTGTGTGTCATAGGTGGTGGCTCAAGTGCGAGTGCAAGGCGCTCGAATCCCAGTCGTGACACAAGCTCCAAGTGTCTGCGCAACCAAGAGGCTCAGGAGGGCTCCAATGCCCCACAACGCCGCGCCAAGACCACAGCTTCCAAGATCAAGGAGCCCACTATGAGCATGGATGAGATGCCTCTCTCTGAGTTCATCCATTGGAGGAGGATCAACCCCTATGTGCACCCTTGTGAGAATGTTCGAGGCAATGATCTTTTCTGTACCAAGCAGCAAAATCTCATCTACCTCGATGTGATTAAGTCCAAGCAGAACATCTATGTTCCAGTTCAGTGGATTGACTTGAATCATATGAGGAATGACCGGGCATACTTTGGTGAGGCATTGGATGCAGTGGAGCAGTATGGCATTGAAGATTTCATCTCGTTCCACAAGGACTTTGACCCCGAGATCGTGGCTCAATTCTTTGCCTCTGTCCACTTCCACACGGATGAGGCAAGGACCATGACTTGGATGACCAATGGGAAGAGGTTGTCTGCTACATGGAAGGATTTCATGGACATGCTGAACGTTCTTGATGAGGGCCTCTCTGTACCCGTTGGTGCCCGCCCTCATGGCAACCCGGAGTCCACAAACAAGAACAAGCTTCAGCCCTACTACGTGGAGAAGATGTTGGCCAACAACAAGAAGGCTTGGGTGCTCAACTCCTACTTGGATGTCATGCACCGGATCTTCCGCAACACCCTCTTTCCGCGCATTGGTGACAAGGACAAGGTGCATGCTTATCTCGTTGATATGTTGCTTCTTTGTGAGAAGGCCCGTGTCCAAGTTCCTGGAATTCTTGATGCCTCTCACATTATGTGGTGTGAGCTCCGGTTTGCGGTCTTCAATCGCAAAGTGCCTATCTATGGACCATACCTGCAGCTCTTGATCTCGCAGACTTGGGAGGAGCTCTTTCCCCTAGAGGAGTTTCTTGCTCCCAACTGGATTCGTCATGAGCCCATCAGGCTACGTCAGAAGAACAAGTGGGCCAATACCACCACCAGGGCTGAGGCCGCACAGATGGAGGTTGATGAGGAGGAGGCTGAGGAGGAGGTGGCTGCTGATTGTGCTGAGGGGTCCGCTCCTCCGTCTGCTGAGCCATCTTGGGCTAAGAAGCTCAAGGACAAGATGAAGACTCTTTTCTGCATGCAGGCTAAGGGACAGAACAGGACTCACGTTGCTCAGTAGGAGAGTCGCCGGCACGACAAGAGGATTTTGAGGACCTTTGGCGACTAGGTTTTGAGCGGGTCAGAGAAGGAAATCACTCCGGAGGCTGCCTGGATGGCGAAGCAGGGCTACAAGTGGTCTGAGTCCAAGGAGGATTCTATTCCCGCTGCCGACACCAATGAGGAGGTTGATGGATGATCACTGCATGCAAGCTACCACCTGTGTCGTAGGTGCCCTCTCTGCCCTTTTGGTGTCTCGATGCCAAAGGGGGAGAGAGTGTAGGATTTGCGTGTTGAGTCTTGTTGCTTTCGTGCTTTCGTTTCGTTGTTCATCAGGTTTAGGTGTTCTAATATAGCTTTTGTTAACCAAAGTTGAAACTTTAGCATGTTCCTTTATCCTGACAGGGAAAGGTGGTTTCTTAATATAAGCAGAAGGAACAACTGGATCAACATTATAAATTACAGTTTCTTTTTTAACTGGTACCGATTCTTTATTTTCTTCTTTAATAGGTGGGTGATATTTAAACCACTTATCTTTAGGGAGATCAACATGAGTAGGAAATGATTCACAAAAGGAGGCTACTATCTCAGAGTCAAGTCCATATTTAGTGCTAAACTTTTCAAAAGCATCGGTGTTCATAAAAGATTTAACACAATCATCCTTAAGATTAATACCGGACTCTTTACCTTCGTCGATTTCCCAATCTTCGGAGTTGCATTTAATTCTTTCCAAAAGATCCCATCGGAATTCAGTAGTCTTCTTCATAAAAGAACCAGCACAAGAAGTGCCGAGCATGATTTGATCATTACGAGAAAGCCGAGCATAAAAGTTTTGGATAATAATTTCTTTTGAGAGCTTATGATTGGGGCATGAATATAACATTGAATTAAGCCTCCCCCAAGCTAGAGCGATACTTTCTCCTTCAGGAGGCCAAAAATTATATATATAATTCCGATCACGATGAACTAGATGCATAGGATAATTTTTTTGGTGGAACTCCAATTTCAAACGAATCCAATTCCAAGATCCAATATCATCGCATAGCCTATACCATGCCAATACTTTTCCCTTCAAAGGTAAAGGGAAAACCTTTTTCATATCATCTTCGGGTAAACCTGCAAGCTTAAACAATCCACAAATTTGTTCCACATATATCAAGTGCATATCAGGATGTTCTGTTCATCTCCTGCATAAGGATTAGCTAGCAGTTGTTCTATCATACTCGAAGGAATTTCATATTCAATATTTTCAGTAGGTGCAGTATGTTGAGGGGTAGCTAATTGTAACTTCGGTCGAGGTGAATATACCCCGAACAAACCCCTCAAAGGATTGTTCTCCATAGTAACAAGTGACAATAAATTTCAGCACACTATACAAATGTTTCCTTACCAAATTCCACTTACCAAAGGCGCTTCACTCCCCGGCAACGGCACCAGAAAATTGCCTTGATGACCCACAAGTATAGGGGATCAATTGTAGCTCTTTTCGATAAAGAGTGTCGAAGCCAGCGAGGAGCAGAAGGAAATGACAAGTAGTTTTCAATAAGGTAATGTCTGCAAGTGCTGAAATTCTAAGTAACTGAGTAGTTTGATAGCAAGATAATTTGTAACAGGCAAGTAACAATAGTAGTAGCAAAAGTGCAGCAAGGTAGCCCGATTCTTTTGAGGCAAAGGACAGCCCAAAACGGTCTCTTATGATAAGAAAAGTGTTCTTGAGAGTACACGGGAATCTCATCTAGTCACTTTCATCATGTTGGTTCGATTTGTGTTCGCTACTTTGATAATTTGATATGTGGGTGGATCGGTGCTTAGGTGATGTTCTTACTTGAACAAACCTCCTACTTATGATTAACCCTCCCGCAAGCATCCGCAACTACGGGAAAAGTATTAAGAATAAATTCTAACCATAGCATTAAACTTTTGGATCCAGTCGGTCCCTTACGGAATAGCGCATAAACTGGGGTTTAAGCTTCTGTCACTCTCGCAACCCATCATCTAATAACTACTCCACAATGCATTCCCTTAGGCCCAAATATGGTGAAGTGTCATGTAGTCGACGTTGTAAGGGCATATTTCTCCCTATGTGGTTTTGGTGATTGATGACAATGCTTTTGTGGACTAATCGTGCGCAGTGAGCATTTCAGATATATCATGTCTAGGCGCAAGACGATTCGGTGCCCCTCGGAGCATATCGAAGACGGCGTTTCTCTACGTTTCTTTTCGGTGGACTTGAGTCGTAGGAAAGCCGTACTATTAAGAGGGGGTCCGCTTTGGAAAGGTTTGGGTGGAATCATCACGTACAAATCTGTTCCTTTTGCACCACCCTTCCTTTGCCTCTTTGGAGCCACCACCGTTTATCCGTGTCTTTGCAAAATGAAGGACTCCTAGTGATTGCTCTGCTGTGGCAAGTGGTAGTACTGCTCATGGGAGCAGTAGTACCGCATAGGCCCACGGTAGTACCGGTCGGGGACGCGGTAGTACCGCAGGCCCTTGCGGTAGTACCGCCCACCGAGCGCGGTAGTACCGTGGCCTCGGGGCGGGCACAGCAGCACGAGCGGATGTAGGAGCGGATGTAACTTTTTACATCCGCGCCCTCACGGTAGTACCGCCCCCTGTTTGCGGTAGTACCGTGTCGGATTTTTGCACAGATCGTAACTCAGCGGAAGTGGCCACAGATGTATTTTTATTCGTCCGTGCCTTCCTAGCCCAGAGAAACTCTGCCTTGCGGTAGTAACGCAAGGGGGAGCGGTAGTATCGCTCCGGCGGTTCTACCGCCCTCTGCTTCAACGCAACAGGGCTGGTCTAGCTCCTGCAGCGCAAGCGGTAGTACCGTAGTGCCCCACGGTAGTACCGTAGTCCCTTGCGGTAGTACCTCATGTCTGGTGCGGCAGTACCGCAGGTCGCGGGCTGGATAAGTGGATAACGTTTGGATTTGTTCTATCACTATATAAGGGGAGTCTTCTTCTCCGAGTTGACTACCTCTTCCCTCCCAAGATCCATTGTTGCTCAAAGCTCCATTTTCACCCGATCTCTCTCCCTAGCCAATCAAACTTGTTGATTTTCTAGGGATTGGTTGAGAAGGTCCCAATCTACATTTCCACCAAGAGAAATTTGATTCCCCCCACTAATCCCTTGCGGATCTTGTTACTCTTGGGTGTGTGAGCACCCTACACGGTTGAGGTCACCGCGGAGCCATAGTCCATTGCGGTGAAGCTTTGTGGTGTCGTTGGGAGCCTCCAATTAAGTTGTGGAGATTGCCCCAACCTTGTTTGTAAAGGTTCGGTCGCCGCCTCCAAGGGCACCAATAGTGGAATCACGGCATCTCGTTGTGTGAGGGCGTGAGGAGAATACCGTGGCCCTAGTGGCTTCTTGGGGAGCATTGTGCCTCCACACCGCTCCAACGGAGACGTACTTCCTCTCAAAGGGAAGGAACTTTGGTAACACATCCTCGCCTATTCACCCCCCCTCTAGTCAACTATATCGATCCTTTCAGACGTTCACATGACACAACTAAGGGAATCACAACATACATACTATCAAAATATCGAACACATATCAAGTTCACATGATTACTTGCAACATGATTTCTCCCGTGACCTCCAGAACAAAAGTAACTACTCACAAATGATAATCATGCTCAAGATCAGAGGGGTATTAAATAGCATATTGGATCTGAACATATAATCTTCCACCGAATAAACCATATAGTAATCAACTACAAGATGTAATCAACACTATTAGTCACCCACAAGCACCAATCTATAGTTCCGGTAACAAGATTGAACACAAGAGATGAACTAGGGTTTGAGATGAGATGGTGCTGTTGAAGATGTTGATGGAGATAGCCCTCCCCAAGATGGGAGAGTTGTTGGTGATGATGATGATTTCCCCCTCCGGGAGGGAAGTTCCCCCGGCGGAATCGCTCCGCCGGAGGGCAAAAGTGCTCCTGCCCAAGTTCCACCTCGAGACAGCAGCGCTCCGTCCCAAAAGTCCTCTCCTTATTTTTTCTAGGTCAAAATGACTTATATACCAGAAGATGGGCACCGGAGGTGGGCCTGGGTGAGCACAACCCACCAGGGCGCGCTTGGGCTCCCTGGCGCGCCCAGGTGGGTTGTGCCCACCTGGTGGGCCCCCTCTGGTACTTATTTATTCCAATATTCTTCAAATATTCCATAAAAATTCTCCGTGAAGTTTCAGCTTGTTTGAAGTTGTGCAGAATAGGTAGCCTGACATAGCTTTTTCAGGTCCAGATTTCCAGCTGCCGGAATTCTCCCTCTTGGTGTGTACCTTGCAAATTATGAGAGAAAATGCATTAGAATTACTCCAGAAAGCATTATTATTCATAAAAACATCATAAATAACAGTAAGAAAAGATGATGCAAAATGGACGTATCACTGCGCACCTCAGAATGTTGGTCCGGTTGCCGGCATGGTAGAGAAGGGCATGGGACACGAGCCGGCTCACAGGACTCAAGGCGCCGTCGTCTCCCATGCCCTACTCTTCCTCATTGGAGCCCGGAACCTGAACGGTGCCAGTGGACGTCAGATCGATGACGGATCCTTCCGGGGATGAGCCGCCGACGTCCACCATGATGCGGTTGCGTCGCCCGGACAGATGCCCCATACAGGGCGTCGGATAATGCGACTCCGCCTCGCCGATGTCCGTTGTCGCAAGGGTTGCCGCCGCCTCCCGCGCCCGGTGCCTTGCACGGCGGGCACACAATGCCATGGCCTCGTGGGACGATGGGCGTCCCGAATATCGGCGCGCCAACGGAGGGGTTGCACGTCCGCCAGCGCGTTCGGACTCCAGACGGACCGCACGGCCTATGCCGAGGCACCTACGGCAGGCCTAGCGTCGGATACATGCGCCATTTGGGCGGACGCAATGGATTTCCGACAGATGGAGTCCGAGCGCAGCTGTGCACGAGCCTCCTCCCGGGCGCGCCGGAGCGCAAGCCAGACGACCATCTCCTCCTGGGGGCTGCGTAGGATGAGCTCGGGGTCGACGGATCTGGAGGTGAAGGATTCGGATCCGCGATCTGCCATGCCTGAAATGGCCGGAAGGAGCCGGAGATGAGCTTGGGTGGCGGAGGGGAGGGGAGTGAAGTGGCTAGGTTTTGGTCCGGCGAGTGGATGGGGAGGAATTTATGTGGGGTCGGGTGGGCGAGCGTGGGCCGGGTCCGACGTGGCGAGCGCGCCCGGTCGCCCCCATATCCGCACCATATTTGTGAGAATATGGGGGTGCCGGCCAGCTCGGGTGTTTGAGGGCCGTTTGAGGAGCTCGTCTGGGTCAAAAAATCGTGACCGAGCGGCCCGCCCGGGCGTATGAGGCGGGTTTGAGGCGCCCGGCTGTAGATGCTCTTATTGCATATCTAAGTGAGTTAATCAAGCATAAAAAAGAAAAAAATACCACACGAATCTCCGTGTAAGATCAAGGGCATAGCACTTAGATGTGCAATACTTATGTCACATCTAGATGTATTTTAGCAAAACTATTGTTATAAAATATCACCTATGTGGGACATTATGTGGTTTGTTAGTTAATAAAAAATTACCGTGGAGGTTTCCCTCATAATTTCATGCGTAATTTTTTTATTGCAAAATGCTGAAAAAATACCATGTCAACATAATCTAAAACTACGTCTTGTCGGTAGTGGTATTTCGATCTACTTTTACGCTCTTCATACTATTCCTCACACTTCGATCAAAATGTTCTAAGCTCTCGCTTGCATGTATTTATTGTCATGTAACATGACTACGTCACTTGCATGTCACGTAGTATAAACAAATCAATCACCGCTTACATGTTTTCAACCAAATAATATTTTCTGGAGACATCACCACCAATTCCGGTCAGTCGATTATCAATAGTCCTTATTGTCACTCGCAAAGCACTCCTTAGGGCATCTCCAAAAGGGGCCTCAACCGCCCGCATACGTCGGGACCGTGTGGTCCGGACGTGTTGAGGGCCTGCATCGATCCGCCAAGTGGTATGGGTATACTTTTTCCAGCAAAGTCAAGACAAACTCTGGGGGAGAAGGCTTTACAAGAGTCCGAATAGCAGACACGTCGGACACCGACACCCCCGGCCCACCCAAAGCCTCACCAAAACCCCTCTCGGACCCCACGCCTCCATCCTCCCATTTTCTCTCCTTCCATTTTTCCCTCCTGCCTTCGCCACCGTTCCGCCACCCCGGCACACCCCATGCCGATACTGGACGTGTCCGTCACCTCCAGCGGTACACCCAGGAAGCAAGCCGCTTCTTCTCCGCCGTTGTTCCACATCTCTCCTCCGACCGCCACGCAGGTACCATCAGCTCCTAGGGTACTCACCATGCCAGAAACTGTTCGATGAAATGCCCGTGCTAAATTTTTTTAGCCCTTATTCTTTGAAGCAATGGATTCGGAATTGGAGTACATAAACGAGCAGGACTAGACGGATAAGACGGCGATGATGCAGGCGGTCCTTGCAGACGCGGAGCATGCGGAAGAGCATGCTCTCAATTTCAAGGGATCGATGAAGGGTCATTGAGTGCTCAACTGCAACAGGGCCCGCAGCTATTTGACGCTGATGTACGACTACTTTGCCCCTGATAATCTTCACTGGCGGTTTCGAATGCGAAAAAATGTCTTTGATCGTCTCTACCATAGGGTCCGGTCGTTTGATGACCACTTCATCTTGAAGAAGGATGCCGTGGAAAGGATTGGATTTTCTGGTTATCAGAAGTGCACGGCCGCACTGCGGACGCTTGCATATGGCACGGCCGCTGATTCGTGGGACGAGTACCTATGGATACGTGAGAGCACATGCGGAGATGCCATGGTCAATTTTGCAACTGCTGTTGTCTCGGTGTTTGGACCTCAATACCTGAGAGAATCAAATGTCGAAGACACCGAGAGGCTCTTGACAATCTCTGAAGCAAGAGGGTGGCCAGGTTTGCTCGGATCTCTTGACTCCATGCATTGGAAATGGAAGAGCTTCCCAAAAGCTCTACAAGGGCAATATATGTGCCATGTTAAGAAGCCCACCATCATTCTTGACACGGTTGCATCACATGATCTTTGGATTTAGCATGCTCTTTTTGGGATGCTCGGGTCTCACAATGACATCAATATGCTGCAACGATCACCATTGTTTGCGAGATTGACTGAAAATAAAGTTCCTACTTGCCGCTATACCGTCAATGGGCATGAGTAGTTACTATCTGGTTGATGGTATCTATCCTCCGTGGGCTACCTTTGTCAACACCATCTCTAAGCCAGAAAAAGGCTTGCTTTGTCCAAAGACAAGAAGCAACTAGAAAGGATGTTGAGAGGGCATTTAAAGTTCTGCAGACATGTTTTGCGGTTGTTCGTAGATTAGCTAATAAATGGGATGCAGAGACCTTGTGGGAGCTGATAACTTGTTGTGTGATCATACACAACATGATCGTGGAGGATGAATGTGATGGTGCTGCCGCAAGTCTTGAATTTGAGAAGATGGGTGATCCTATCGAACTTCCTGATAAGAATCTGGCCACATTTGAAGAGTTTGTTCAAATGCATCAACAAATTTGGCATTAAGCAACTCATGGGCAACTTAAGGAAGATTTGATCAAGCATCAGTGAGCAGTTAAAGGGAACAACAATATTTGAGTGTACATTCGCAAAAAAAACAATATTTGAGTGTAATATTTGAACTTATTCAAGTAGAACTACCGTTGCATTTGAAAATTTGAACTATGAAAAACTGGTAAAATCCCATCGAGCAACCTGGAAATCTGATACCACTTGATAGAGGCGAAGGTGTCCCATCTTTCGATGAGATGGTAACCATCGTTTTGGTGGAAGTTGACTTTGACGATCCGACTACGAACGTGCGAAGACGTCGCGCCTTAGCAATCGCTAAACCAACTCCGAGAGGTTATTGACCACGCCGGAGCACGATCAACCTGACCACGAGGGTTTATTTCCTGCAAGCAAATGAAGAACAAGCAAGAAACTGAGATTGTAATCTGGATGTTATGAATTTAAGAGGAAAATTTTATTCCTCAAATTGGGGTTTTGTGACGTCTTGGTCTGGTCGTTGAACACAAACGAAGGACGCGAGTTGCAGCTATGGCGAATTTTAATCTAAACAAAACCCAAGTGTAAACATTGCCTTAAGGGTTGTATTTATAGGGGAAAAGGGAGGGGATTTCGTCCACCCTTGGCAAGGTGGGAGTAAAACACCTCCAGAGTTGTTTCCCCTACAATACCGACTCTAAAACCAGTCTATTTAGTAGTATTTCGAAATTACATGGGCCTTCCCCAAAACTAAGGTGACGCAACACCTATAATAAGCTATGGACGAAATTTATGAAAGGGCATCTTGTATATTTCTTCCATGTCCTTGTATGTCATTATGGGGGCTTCCAAGTGCTGAAAACTCCATTTGTAACGCTGTTCTGGTTCCCTTCGCGCGCGGCTTCATCTCCCAGTTTGATCCTGCTCCAGTGTTCATCTCTCTTGTCCATGCTAGGCCCTTCATTAGCAATCAACACAAATGTATCTATTTTAGGGAGCATCATATTCTCATGAACATTTGAATTATTCCAAAAAAGAAAGTATCTGATAATTTAATAATTGGGGTGCGCAAGTTATAGTAATTGGTCCAGTATATATAGTACAAGCAGGAGCTGTAGGTGTAACTATGGTATTGATGTCCTCATCACGGCATTAATGCCGACCTCGACGTGCTCTGGGCCGGCGTGGTAAGCGGCACGTGCATCGGAAGAAAAGCACGGAAGGGGTGGGTGAGGGGTTTGGTGGGCCAGAGCGGTCAGAAGCGGGTGTGGGATCGGTCCGGACTCCCGCAAAGCACTCCCCTCCACGCCACCGCGTTTGTCTCCGGTTCGCGGGAGAATCGCATCCAGACTGCGTCGCGGACCAATAGAGGACCGTGTTATATGGATTCCGTAGTCTGAACGGTTACGAAAGGTTTAAGGGTCGACGTTGAAGATGCCTTCGTGTCTTTCACCGAGCATGCCCTGGACCTCCGCCATATGCCCGGGGCCCGGCCGGCCGGCTACCCAACGCACGCAGGAAGGCTTGCCAGCCTATGCCTGCTATGGGCGTGGTGTGGCGCGCGATGACCTCACGAGATCCGCGGCACAGTGCCGGAGGAGCGCGAGCAATGGCGGCACACGGCATGCGCCATGCGGCACGAGGCGGACGAGCCCATCCCGCCGTGCTGGTAGAGAGCAGCCTCCGGCAAAGGACAAAGAATTGCTATTGCGTTCTGGTGGAGCTAGCTGGTCGCGCGCGCGCAGCCAGGTAGAGTGGAGTGTGGTCTCCATCAGAGACAAGCATGGCGCCGCCTGCTGCGTGCTGCCATCGTTCGATCGACCACGTACGGCCGGCTAGCTTGCATGAACTTTGCTGCGCCCTACCGGTCGTTGCACAGAGCAAGGAATCTTTGTTCGACGAGATCTCCGGTCGACGGTAACTGGACTGCTTCCCACTTTATTTGCAACTTTAAAAGAGAAAATTAGAATGTTTTGACCTGAGGAAGAAGGAACTTATAATTATGCAATAAGTGTATTTTTTCCCAGGAAAAGGAACTTATAATTGTGCAATATGCAGTCACATATGGTGAGGAAAGTTCCGTCCCATTATTAGACCATGTACTATGCTTTTGTCTACAGTAGTTAATAACAGGTAGTACAAGCTACCTACTGCGTGATTAATACGCGGAAGAAAATAGCAGAATCCATGATACTGACAAGGCCAAACCAACCGTCGAACAAAGAAAGATTGTACACGGCGAAGCAAGCTGGTGCACGCTACTAAACTACTACTGAGGTAGTGTGGTTAAGGCGAAAACGTAGTACCATGCATGTCAAACACACCAGGGGAAGTGTACGGTTTATCTACAAGTAGTGGAGTAATATTACAAGAGGAAATACATACTCGGGGCAGCAACCGGATATACGTGCAACATGCTACTGTCCCACCCCTTAGCCTCGGGACCGAATATACGTGCGGCAGTAGGGTAGACCTACCTGAAGCGACGTACACAGATCATACGACTTCCGTATTTATACAGCAAAAAATGAATGCAGTGGCATGTGGGTCGTCCTGGTCCCGGATAGACGTGAGTATACACCACACGCATGCAATGATGCAACAACCAATTAAAAGCTAGCGCCAGTGGTACAGGTTGTCGAAGAAGCAGAGCAGGTGCACTCAAATCCCCGGATAAGAGCATCTCCAGCCGTTGCCCCTCCCCAGGCGCCTAAAATCGCCGCCTGGGGGCGAGCCGGTTTAAAAAAAGGGTTTATGGGCGAGTTGGTCCTCAGTCGCCGCGCCCAGTTTTTTGTGAAAATTAAATTCCGGCATAAACACGGCGCAAATTCAACCAAACTTCAGCGAGTTCATATATATTTAAAATATTTTACAAAAAGAAAAAAAACTACTAGGCCCGCCGTCTCCCTCGCCGCTCCTCGCCGCCCGTCGCCCTTGCAGCTACATGCCGAGGAGGCTGTAGGACCGCGTGTAGTCGCCGCCGCCGTCGTCGTCGTCGCCTCCTCCGCGGCCGCCGTCACTGCTGCAACCCTCCCTAGGATTGGCGCGGCGGGTTGGACGGTCCGGGGGCGTCCTCGTCCTCGTCGCTGTCGAGGATCACCACGCCGTGCTCGTCCTCGCGCCCACGCTTGCCGGCGGCTATCTCCTCCAGAGCCCGGCGATGCCAGACCATCTCGTCGCGGCGGTAGTCGTCCCGCGCCCACCGTAGCGCGTCCTCCACTACTAGGAAAAGGGCTATAGCTAATATGGACATTAATGGTGCACCATGTATGTGGTGCGCCAGTGGCGCACCAGATACAGGTGCGCCATTAGTGTCCTCATTACTAATGGCGCATCACACACACGGTGCGCCATTACTAACAATTTTTTTCCAAAACTATTAATGGCGCACCAAAGCACAGTGCGTTATTACTAGTTTTAACTAGTAATGGCGCACCACGCACTCTGTGCGCCACTACTAACAATTTTTTTTTACTTTTTTTTCAAAACTAGTAATGGCGCACCTGGGTACAGTGCGCCATTACTAGTTCAAACTAGTAATGGCGCACCACAACCACGGTGCGCCACTACTAACATTTTTTTTTGCAAAACTAGTAATGGCGCACCACGTAACAGGTGCGCCATTAGTAACCAGGGTAACCTGGGAGCAGCTAGATATTTTGGGCAGCCACCTACCACACTCACTTTCCCCACTTCATTCTCTCCACGTCCTCCTCCAAGCTTGTCTCGGCTGCCTCCTCCTTCTCACCTCATTTGCACCATAGATTCACCCAAATTAAGTGGTTAAATTACCTTTTTTTGATAGGTAAGTAAGGGGAAAGCTTTCTTTATGTTGTAGATCTACTTTTTTCTCCCTCCAACAACGTGCACATGCACTTTTTATGGCCTAGATCTATGTATGTTTGTGGTGTTGCATATGTTTGTGGTGTTGCATATGTTTGTGTTTGCAGGTACCGGTATTTGAAATACGATAGTTGCCAATATTTTGCCGGAATGTTGATTCATTTCCGTTTTGGCGAGAATTTGGCACTATGCATTCTTTTTGGTCCTATTTTTAGGCAAAGTCATGCCAAATTTTTCCTTGGTTCTAAAATATCGTTTTGCTCTACCCCGCAGGCGACCATGGTACGCACGATGACCGAAGGCATCGTGAATAGGTTTTTGAGCTCCGCGAAGGCCGAGATGCTTCAAAAGAACGAGACGGAGATAAGATGTCCGTGTCGAAGATGCAAGCTGAAGAGCCTTATTACGGACCCGGATTCCGGACAGGTGCGGGACCACCTGCTCTTGCGTGGTTTCATGGATGGCTATCGGTGGCAAGGTGATGAAGATGACTATGAAGTCGTCCATGGGGGCCGGGCAAGAAATGAGGAAGGGCAGCAAGAGAACCACCGCGGCGAGGGCGGGCGAGAAGACGAAGAATCTCCAGGACATGATCACGACGGTGATGCAGTACACAGTCATCATGTAGAAGATGCTGGACATGATGATGAGGAAGATCAAGACGAAGGGCATGATCATGAAGATGAAGATGCCGGAGCAGACGACGATGGACCATCGATGGGCTGGGTGCAGGACCCTCATATTCAAGAGCTGCTTCTCAAGCAGACGGATAACGCAAGAGCTGCCGCCCGAGAGAAAGCCAAGCTGGATCAACTGGAGATAGAGCGGTTACTCCATTGTACGAAGGATGCAGGCCCGAGGATACCCGCCTGAAAGTAACGCTCATGGCTTTGGAGATGAAGGTAAAATACAAAATGTCCGACGCATGCTTCGACGAGAACATGTCATTCTGGCACGAACGTCTTCCAAGGGGAACAAGTGCCCGACTAGTTTTGAGGAGGCAAAGAAAATCGTGTGTCCTCTGGATTTACCGCACGAGAAATACCATGTGTGCATGAACAATTGCATCATTTATCGGGATGAGCATGCGGAGTCTACCATATGTCCGGTGTGCGGTGTCACTCAATACAAGAAGAGGAAGAAAGCTCCTCAAAAAGTGGTGTGGTACTTTCGATCACTCCTCTTCTGCAATGGTATTTCGCGGACCCTAAGCTAGCAAAGCTTCTGCGTTGGCACGCGGATAGGGAGGAGAAGAACCGAGAAGATGACGGAAATGATCCGGAGATAAATAAAAAAGACAAGATGCTGAGTCACCCTAAGGATGCGAGCCAGTGGCAAGCGTTGAACTTCGAACACCCAGAATTTGGGGACGATCCAACGAACATCGTGCTGGGAGCGAGCACCGATGGAGTCAATCCGTTTGGCAGCCAGAGAAGCACACATAGCACCTGGCCTGTGTTTGTGTGGATGTACAACCTTCCCCCCTGGTTGTGCATGAAGAGGAAGTACATTCACATGAGTATGCTAATTGAAGGGCCGAAACAACCAGGGAACGAAATCAATCTGTATCTGGGGCTGCTGAAAGAGGAGCTAGACACGCTGTGGAAAACGCCAGCCAATACGTGGGATGCCGTAGAGAAAGAATATTTCCCTATGAGAGCCGCACTGCTCACGACGGTGCATGACTATCTCGGTTACAGATATCTCGTAGGGCAGGTGGTCCACGGATTTTCTGGATGCGTCAGGTGCATGGATGACACAACGTATCGCCAGCTAGATAGAGATCCCGGGTCTTCGAAAACCATGTTCATGGGACATCGAAGGTGGCGTCGCGACGATGACTCATGGAGAAAACGCAAGGATCTGTTCGATGGTGAAACCGAACCCCGAAGACGCCCGCGTACGAGGAGCGGCGAGGAAATAGACGAGCTGTTGAAAAATTGGAAAGATTGCCCACTGCCGGGAAAGAAGCAAAAGGCGCCAGAGCCGGGAAAGAAGCGAAAGGCGCCAGAGCCGCTGCTGAAGGTATGGAAAACAAGGTCTGTTTTCTGGTACTTGTCGTACTGGAAGATCCTCCGTGTGCCTCACGGCCTTGATGTCATGCATAACACGAAGAACGTGTGTGAGAGTCTGCTTGGTACCCTGCTCAACATGCCAGAGAGGACCAAAGTTGGGCCGAAAGCAAGGGCAGACTTGAAATCAATGGGCATCAGGGAGGAGCTTCACGCTAATGATGATGATGATGAGGCGAAACAGGACACGGAAAGTCGTCGCAAAGGCAAAAAGGCCAAGAAGATTGGAAATGACTACCCTCCCGCGTGCTTCACTCTTAAGTCAGGAGGAGATCGGGCAGTTTTTCACCTGCCTCATAGGAGTAAAACTTCCTTACGGTTACGCGGGGAAGATAAGCAGATACCTAGACTCAGCGAAGCTGAAGTTCAGTGGGATGAAGTCTCACGACTGTCACGTGCTGATGACGCAGATACTTCCAGTTGCAATCCGTGGGATCATTGACGCGCATGTCCGTGAAACGCTATTTGTCCTATGCAACTTTTTCGACGTCATCTCTCGGAAGTCGGTTGGCGTGAGGCAACTCAGAAGGCTACAGAAAGAGATCGTGGTGATACTATGCGAGCTTGAGATGTACTTCCCGCCCGCATTCTTCGATGTTATGGTGCATCTGCTGGTCCATATCGTGGAGGATATCATCCAACTCGGGCCGACGTTCCTGCACAGCATGATGCCGTTCGAAAGGATGAATGGTGTCATCAAAGGATACGTTCGCAACATGTCACGTCCAGAGGGAAGCATAGCCAGGGGCTTTCTGACCGAAGAGTGCATCTCCTACTGCACGAATTATCTAGGCATCGAGAACCCCGTTGGTCTGCCCGTCAACAGGCACCTCGGCAGGCTCGCTGGATGGGGTCACCACGATGGTCGCCGCGAAATGCATGTCGACTTCGAGGGTTGACTCGCCGACTTTGAAAGAGCAAACCTAGTCGTGATACAACACATAGACGTGGTCGATCGTTGGGTGGTACAACACAAAACCTTTATTGAGAAGACGTACAATGACCGAGGCCAACAGAGGATGGACAGAGATATAATCAAAGAGCACAACTCATGTTTCACGCGTTGGTTCAAGGAGAAGCTTCTGTCGTACCCTTTACATGAGGATTCTTCCACGGAAGAAAAACTCATATTCGCCTTGTCACAGGGCGCCGAGCACAACCTGATGACCTATGAGGCGTACGATATCAACGGCTACACATTCTACACCGAGGGAAAGGACATGAAGAGCGATGGTTATCAGAACTCCGGGGTAACGATGCAATCCTACACCGGTAACGGCAAGGACAGATACTACGGAAGGATCGAGGAGATCTGGGAGCTGAGCTACGCTGGAGAGAAGGTCCCGATGTTCCGTGTCAGATGGGCCAAGAGCGTCCTAAAAGAAGACCGGTATTTCACCACCATGGTTATACCCGAAGCCAAATCCAAGACCACGGGCGCAAACGTCACCGCGAAAAATGAGCCATGGGTACTGGCTTCCCAAGTGGACCAATGCTTCTTCATTACCGACCCGTCAAAGCCCAGTTGTGTTGTCGTGAGGAGAGGCAAAAGGAAGATCATCGGAATGGATGGAGTCACCAATGAGCAAGACTTCGACAAGTACGGCGACCCGAAGATGGAACATGACGACGACGATGAAGTGCCATACACAACAAGAAGAAGCAGGACCACCCTACCTAAAGGACGTCCGTTCAACAGAAGAACTCCATTTGCGAAAAAGAAGGGCAAGAAGATTGTGAAAAGATAGCTAGCTAAGATCGATTGTATTTAAATCGTAGTCTTCATTTCTCGATTGTATTTCGACATATTGAAATGATATTTCTTCTGTTCTAGTCCTCATGAATATTTATTTATGTTTATTATGGTATTGAATTTCTAACTCACAAAAAGTATTGAATTTGTCAATATTTTTTGAACTCGTGAATATTTTTAAATTTCATGGGCACTTTTTGAATTCATGAATATTTTTTCAAATTTGATGATATTTTTTCATATTCATAAATGTTTTACCAATTCACAAATGAATGCATCTAAAAATCCAAAAAAATATTGATGATATTTTTAAATAACGAATTTGATGATATTTTTTAATATTCATAAATATTTTGAAATAAAAAATTTGATGATATTTTTTCACATTCATAAATGTTTTCAAATTTGATTGTCATTTTCTAAAAAATTATTAGATGCAACTAAAAATAATAATAATAAAGTTACTAATGGCGCACCAGGAGAAGGTGCGCCATTGCTATCAATGTACTTATGGCGCACCCCTAGGAGGTGCGCCATTGGTATACCAATTTTTATGATATTTTTTCAAATATTTTCAAATAACAAATTTGATGATATTTTCAAATAACAAATTTGATGATATTTTTTCATATTCATAAATATTTTCAAATAATAATTTGATGATATTTTTTCACATTCATAAATGTTTTCAAATTTGATCGTCATTTTCTAAAAAATTATTAGACGCAACTAAAAATAATAATAATAAGTTACTTATGGCGCACCCCTCGGTGGTGCGCAATTGCTATGGATGTACTTATGGCGCACCCCTGGGAGGTGCGCCATTGCTAACCTTCCCCCCTCTATCCCTTTCCCCCTCGCCCCCCGCGCCAGATCCCCCTCCATCTCGATCGCTATCCCCCCTCACCAGATCCCCCTCGCCGTCGACGACCCCCCGCACCCTCCCCGGCTCCACCGTCGCCGACGACTCCCCGCACCCTCCCCCGCTCCACCGCCGCCGACGACCCCCCGCACCCTCCCCTGTCTCCTTGCTCGGTTCCCCCGAACGGAATCGGCCGAGCGCACCACCCACCCCCTCCCCCCCTAGTGCCGCCTCCTCCCCGAGCCCACCACCGGAGCCCTTCCCGAGCGCGAGACCTAGGGTTCAAGCCGCCGCTATCAGCCCTCCGCCGCGGCGCGCCCAGCCGGCCGAACCCTCCGCGGCCCCCGCCTCCCTGAGCGCGGCCGCCGCGCGTCACCGCGGCCACCGACCGCCCCGTGCTCCGTCGTCGTGCCTAGGAGTTGCGCCAAGCTCCGCTACGCCGTCTTGGAGGATCCTCGCCGTCGTGGGTCCTGTCGCCCCCCACTTGCGAAGGTGCGGCTCCCCCCTTTCCCCTTCCTCCCGAAAGCAAAGAACCCAAGAACTCATCGTTCCACCCGCCCACCCATCCAAATGTGCATCCAAGAACTGGCAGTTCATCACTTGGGAGAAAATCCCCCAGTTTTTGGTAAAATGGCAGCTCTGTCTGATTGTTCATGTGTCATACTCTGTTAGGGTTCAGTACTTCAGTTTCATCACCGACAGTGTAGGGTTCATAGGGTGGGTTGGTTGATCTGTGTAGACTGGCACCTAGTGGTTGTGTTTGTTTATCTGTCTTAATCGTCTTGTGGGATTGACATCTGAATCCTGTCTCCGCTTCTCGCCCCCACTCGCAAGCAGAGACTCCTGACAGTTGGTGAGTCGTCGGTTACATGTTGACACAATTCCTCAACCATTTGTTCAAGCAATGCAGGTTCTTTTTCACTGCAGAACAAAAAAGAACTGGATTAGGTTATTGGCAAGTTGAATTGTGCAAGGAATAATAGTGAAATATACGTGTGTGAGTTGTTGTATCTGTAAACCACAGTAAAAATCATGAACATATTTGCCAACAATACTACAACAAATTTACAGCATACATAATGCATCAAATATTATTTAAACACTTTTTAGTGACAGGCATGATTTCCTTGAGAATATCTGTTGACTATGGTGGATGTCTTGTTGTAAAATTGTATGCATAGTCAGGCCCTTTCATGTTTTCAAGGAAACACCAAACTTTCCAGTTAGTGCTTTCTCAAACTTCTGCAATTTGCACTTCTTGAACTACTGCTGTTTTATTATTTTAAAACAGACCAATATACCAGTTGGTGCTGGCCTTAGTAGTGAGGGCCTCTAAGTGGTAAGTGGTAACCGCTGCTAACCAGTCAGAAACTAATCCCATGGGAGATTGAACTCCGATTCTGTCTAAGCAACCATAACTAATCATTTTGATTCTCCCTTCATTTTCTGGAGGTACAGTGAACATCTAACTGAAAACACATTGCAGATTGCAGAATCCCTCAAAACACTAAATCTGTAGTGACTGAGAACACTGTGGATTTTGGCATTGTCTAGTGCCACTAGTTGTCGGTGCAATTTTGTCTAGTGCCACTAGTCATAGATGACCATAGGATGATTGTAGGAAGGAAAATAGTAATTAATTATGCTGTTTTTTGGGCTACTGCATTGGATGCTTTGCATGCCTGTCGATCCGGTCTAGAATAAGAAAATGAGGCTACTACATTGGATGCTTTCACACTGAGAGTGAGTGCCTGTTCTGTTTTGCTTCTTTCGGGTTGAAATTTTAATGTCAAGAGTTGAAACTATTTTAAAGTGGACTTATTGAATGGAAATTTGAGTGCTTGCACGTTTTGATATTTAATTGGACTGTAAAAGATGGGTCATGTGCTATGTTCCCGATGAGCCCATGTCCAGGCTCCCCTGTTTGGCCACCAGAGATGAGCACGCACCATAGAGAGAAGTAGGCAACCCTCACATTCTAATTGTAAATGTTTACACTGTCTGTGTTATTTAGACTTATGTTGGGCAGAAAAATAGTGAGAATCGAGGTGTGCTATTAGTTTGCTTCCATCTTTGTGCCCACTCTGAAGAGTATTCGTATATGCTTGGAACTAAACAGAATTATACAATGAACTTCTGCAGGCTGATCTGAGTTGGACCATCCTCTGCAGCCAACTTCTCTTCGGCAAGAGGAAGAAAGGAGGATCAGGGTAGGGTTTCATGGCTAGAAGATATATTGTTGTACAATAATTTATTACAAATTGCATTTATTTACAAATAAAATGAAATGAATTGTGTTTTTACAATGATGTACAGTTTACATCAGGTTACTGGATTGGTCAGCGGATCTGAAGGTCAGTGGATTCCGAGCAGCCAGATCAAAGGTAACTGAAGAAAACACCATTGCTCTGTTATGCTTGTGATGGCCTGAATGATGGTACTTGTGATGGTCTGATAGTTGTAGATATGTTCTGTTGATACTTGTGATGGTCTGATAGTTGTAGACATTGAGAAAGACTTGTAAAGATGATGATCATCCTTTACAGAAAACAATTTCTGTAAACACGTCAGTAACTTTGCTGGGTTTTGTCTCCAACCATCGTGTCGTGATGATTTTGCAGGTACCCCTAGAGGCCCTTGAGTTTTCCGGAATGTCGATTAACTTCTGTTCCGGCAAATTCGGGTACTCCATATGTCCTATTTTCAGCAAAGGTCATGTTGAAATTTTCCGTGAATTTTAGCATGACTTTGCTAAAAATAGGACATATGGGGTACTTGTGACTAATGCATGGGCCGGGGTATCTTAGTACTTAATTAAGTAGGATCAACTGCCCCTTTATTCTTGCTGCATTAAACACATATGCTGAATTCATGTGTGGACAGCCGAAACCATGAGTCGTTTATAGTTCAGGAAAAGAATGTTATCATTATTGTTTGGGGGGTTGAAATAATCTGTTTGTTGCACTTTATGCACTTTCTAGTTGAAAACTGTTAAATGGAGATACTAGATTAGCTTTTTGAGGTATCCCATTAAATATTATTCATTACTGCCCGCTCTTAAATTTTTTTGCACAACTAATATGCAACTGCCATAGGTGGCAATAGAGCCAAGTGATTAGGCCCAACTTAGAATTCTCCTTCCCTTTTCTTGATAGGGTATATTATTAGAAGATACCCATATATATCAGTTAACCTTGGGTGCCTCGGCATCGATAAACCCTAAATGATGAAAACTTAAATTAGTATTTAGGGTGCCTCAGCGTTGACAAACCCTAAATGATAAAACCTTGGTTTTTAGGGTGCCTCGGTGTCGATAAAAACCTAAATGATGAAAGCTTAGGCTTTTAGGGTGCCTCGGCGTCGACAAACCCTAAATGATAAAAGCTTAGCTTTTAGGGTGCCTTGGTGTCGACAAACCCTAAATGATGAGACCATGATAATTCCTCACAAACCAACCCTTCAATAACACTGAGCCATTATGCCGTCACCCTTGAAGCCTTGCGGGCATTTGCAGCCCTTAGCTTGTTCATTCTGTAGATTTCCAAAATTCCGTTTTGTACCTTGCTTTCCATGTGTGTGAGAGAGATAGTGAGAGGAGACAAGAAGAAGGGGGTTAGGAAGGGACTTGGACCTTAGAAACAACACACTAACAGGCTCCATCCCAAAACACCTAGGCAATATCACAAACATCTCTCAATTGTTCCTTGACAATAACCAACTTTTTGGCGACATTCCTCGAGAATTAGGTTACTTGGTCAACTTAGAGATCTTGTTCCTTGACAATAACCAACTTTTTGACCAAACTTTTTTCCTATTTAGAGCGAAACATGGCCCACAATGATGAGGCCGGCGGTTCGGGCAAGGCATTCTGGGAGCTGTCCCAGGAGATGGAGGAAGAACCTCACCGCTATGAGGACGCCGCGGAAGACACCGATCCTGACTACACAACCCCTAGTGGCGTCGGGGATGACACCACTGATGGTACCGCCGAGGATGCCACCACTGATGATGGCAGCGCACGCACAGATGGCAGCCAACCGAAGAGGCAACGGAAGGACCGGCGCCCGAACGTGCTCGGCACCGTCAAGGAGGAATTTACTAAAGTGTCCTCCTAGGGGAATCCAACGGCGCCCAAAGAAATAGTCAAGGTGTACGCGGGACAGCTCGGGTGCATTCTCCAGAGCACCGTCTCGATCAACACCGAGAACCTAAGGCATCGTGACCGAGGGAATTTGCACAACCTCCTCTTCACGAAGCTGCACGAATGATACAAGTTCCCCGGTGACTTCGCAAACACACGCCTCTCAGGGAATAAAGTGAACAGTGCCACCCTCACGAAGATGAGCACGGCCCTGGCTACTTGGAGAGCCGCGGTGAAGAGAATGATTGAAAAAGGTGATAGTTATGAGAAGGCCAAGGAGAAAAATCCTTCGATCAACGAAGATGACTACCTGGAGTTCAAGATCAAGTGCGAGAGCAACGCAACCAGGGAATCAAGTCAGTGGGGGAAAGATATGCAGGACTTGAACTTAGGTGTCCACAAACTCAGTCCTGGCGGTTACATAGTGGCGGAACCTATATGGGACAAGGAGGACGCGAAGCATGCCGAGCAAGGCCTACCGCCCCTCTTCGAGAAATACCGTGACAAGCAGACCAGGAACTATGTCAGGGCCCGGTACAAGATTGACCCTGTAACCAAGGAGCTTACCACGGATCCGCAGACCAAGGCGCTTGAGCTTGTTCTGGTAAGGAATACACCCCCGCGTAATTAGCTCCATATGATTGCATTCTAATTAATGAAGCCAAATTTCTAAATGGTTCACGTTCCTTCCGCAGGACACTGAAAGCAGTAGCGCGGGGTCGTCTAAGAGCTCCCTTGGGACACCACTTTAAATAGAGCGTTGAACGTAATGAAAAACAAGGATAAGCTCAGTAATCCGTCGTTAGCTGGTCGTGTGGCCAGCAAAGGCTTGTCCATGAAATGGTCGGAATACTATACTGCTGGTGGGCGAAAGGAGAGAAAGACCAGCTCGGAAAGCCAGGAGCGCGAGGTTCAAGAACTCAAGGCACAAGTGGCGCGGATTCCGGAGATGGTCAAAGAGCAAGTGCGAGACCAACTGGGAGCGACGATCACCGCCATTATACCTACCTTGGTTTCTGGGCTGCAGGCGTGGATGGCGGGCGGCCAACAGGGGCCGCCCCCGATTCCCAGCTTCACGTGCAGCAACTCGTGCAACGCGCCGGCGGCGCCATTGGTGTCTCCGGCGGAGGCGGCATTGGTGTCTCCCGTGGCAGCGCCGGCATTGCAGCTTAATGCACCCGGGTGTGGGAAGAATACGCCGGCCGACACCTCGGCAGCAAGCGGCCCCTCCGTCACTTGCACGCCCGCCGTTGGCGGTGCCTCGACATTAGCCGAGCTCGACGCCATCATGGTAACTAATTAAGCCTCTCGGCCGATGACTTCATCTCCTTGCCTTTGACTGGGCATCCCTGACGCCCTACATGTTTTCGCAGGGCGCCGCTGACGTTCCATGCACTCTCCTGCACTTCAGGGACGGCAAGTTGTTCGATGTCGCCAAGGCCAGAATCGTTCAACCGGGCAACCACCTGTTCCACGGTAATCCGATGCCACCCAACGTGTATAGGGTTCAACTGGTTTGGGTGCTGCGGGGCTGCGACGACTCGTTACCTCCGTTTCGACCCCCTGGGGCCGACGAAGATGATGTGATGACCCTCAGCGCCTGCTTAAGCTAGACCCTGCTTTGGCCGAAGAGCCAGATTTGTTTGGGGGCGGGGGACACCACCCCACAGACAACACCGCCAGTCGTGCCGGCGCCAAGCCATGGCAAGACCGCCGCAACGCTACTGGACATGCCAGACATGCATATGGCACAGGATCCAGACATGCATATGGCACAGGATCCGGACGACGACGACGGTACATTTACCAACGTCGATAGGTACTTCAACGAACATGGGTACGGTGGCGAATTCTTGGGGCCTCCTTCTCAAGAACCCAACCCTGAAAAGACGATCGCGATCTAGCTGGTACCGCAGAGAAACCCAATTGCAACAGGCGTCGTTTGGCGTTCAGTTCTTAGGAGACGCCTCTAGCTGCCGCCTTCACCGAGCCTCAGATAGCCGAGGTGCGAAATATTATCAGCCCCAACACACTCAAGAAGGCGGTCTCTGAGCAGAACTCGATCCCATTACAGCAGAAGAAGAAGGGACGGAAAAGAAAGACTAACAAGGGTGCGAGCCAGCCGGCACCGAGTACGATCCGTGCTCAGGACGGGCCACCTTCACCTAAGGATATCTCGAGGAGGGTGCATGTGGCGGGTAGGCCGATGCTACCGACTAATCTGCTCAATGCTGCAACCGGTGCTATGCGGAGTCTGCATGACAGTGTTCTTTCTTTGGAGAAGCGGCGTCTCTCCGAGAATGATGTGTCATACCCGGTTTTCGTGGCCAAGGTGCCAGAGGGCAAGGGCTTTGTGGATAGCGCCATCGAGGGTATGATCGTCCTGCGGTTTGATGACATCTTCGCTATGTTTAACCTTCATCCGCTGCACTACACCTTCGTTCAGCTATTTTCACTGAGTATGGAGATGCGGATCATTAGAGACAAGACCCCGAACATCGTGATAGTCGACCCCTTCTACATGCATGCCAAGATCTTGGGCAGCGCTGGGGACCGGCAAGTCGCGAGTTCATACCTCGAAGGCGTCATTCTGGCAAACCCAGATAAGGATAACTTCCTCGTGCCTTACTTTCCCGAGTAAGTCATCCCCTCACCGCCCCGTAACATATGATTTCTTTGATTTCGATCGTTCTTTTTTTCTAACATTCCGTGTTTTGTGCAGTGACACACATTGCACACTCATCCTCTTAAGCCCGAAATATTCCATGGCAACGTATTTCGACTCGGACCGTCAGTCGAAGAAAGACTACACAAATATCAAGAATGTTCTTGATGATGTTCTCCCCGGCTACGCCGGATCTGGAGGCACCTTCAGCAGGCCAATTCGTAGGTACGGCAAGCACGTGTTCACCCACAATACGACGTTCCCCTGCGTCAAGCAGCCGCCTGGCGGTCAGAAGGATGCCTACTACGCCCTCCATCACATGCGGGCGATCGTACGGGACCATAATCACCTTCTGCTACCAAATAATCTCAAAGATTGGGCCGCACGCTTGTCGGCAATCCAGGACACGGACATCAGAAAAGAATTCTTTCGCATCCAGTCGGAGTTTACGGAAATCATCCATCACGATGTCCTTCGTACCTCGGGGCAGTTCTACCTCAGATATCAACCGTCCAACAGTGAGATAGAAACAACGCTACAAATGCAGGCTGACAACGCCCGCGATTTCATGACCATCACGACAGACAGACGGCGGCTTCATCCACGCTCCGGTCCCTGAGTCGAGTCGAAAGTAGTGACGCTATGTAGTTCTGAAATATCGATTAACTCATGTTGTAATTAAATTTTAATGAACTTGTATGTCTCTTTGGTTTGGACAGTCGTTCAACTTATATGTAATCGATGCTATTTATTAGTAGGACCATGAATCGTGCTATTAATGTGTTGCTTTTCTCTTCCGATCCTTTTGTTGCATACTTATATATTGCTTATGTATTGTCTGTGAATTGCTATTAATGTTTTGTTTGGCTGGTGCATAGAGATGCCGTCGTATGTCGTGTACAAGGGTAAGGTTCCCGGAGTCTACGACGACTGGGAGGAGTGTTGGAGACAGGTTCACCGTTTCAGCGGTAACAGTTACAAAGGGTACACCACTAGGGCGGAGGCGGAAGCTAGATACGCGCGCTATCTAGCGGGAGAGAGGAGGGAGCGGAGGAGGAACCGGATGAAGACCAGTTTCATCGCGATGATGCTAATCGTGATGACCGCAGCTCTCTTCTATGTGATGGTAGTTTAGATGATCGATATCGACTTGTAATGTGAAGACAAACTCGCTACTCGCGGTCTCGAGACTTGTAATGTTCTAACTTTGTTTGGTCTTTTGAATTCGGAGACTAATATGATGAATTGTATTCGGAGACTAATCTTCTATTGTATTCGATAAATCTGCTGTTTGTATGTTGTGCTGTCTATATTCTGTGCAGTAATATATTTTGTAACCTGTGCAAATATCAGAAAAGAAAAAAAATCCTAATATTCATACTAGTGGCGCACCACACTGCACTTTAGTGGCGCACTGCAATAAACACACTAGTGGCACATTATCTAGAAGTGCGCCATTAGTAACCCAGAGCACAAGGTAACTATGGCCCCCTGGGAGGCATAGTAATGGCGCACCGTTTGACATACTAATGGCACACTCCCTGGTGCGCCACTATTGTCTGGTATACTAATGGCGCACCAGGGGTGCGCCATTAGTATTAGTTACTAGTGTCGTGATGATAGTGGCGCACCTGTAGTGCGCCATTAATAGCCAAAACAGGTGCGCCACGAATTAGCCTTTTCCTAGTAGTGCTCGTCAGAGAAGCCGCGCCGGGCTATCTCCTCGTACTCCGCGGGGAGGCCGGGCTCCGGCTTCGGCCTAACGAGGACGAGGCGGCCAGAGGCGGGGGCGGAGTCTTCGATGCGGACGCCGGAGCTGCGGGTGCGTGCACTGACAGGCGTGTCCTGGGGCTCCAGCTTGATGGGGCGGAGGCAGGGAGAGCCGGACGAGGAGGAGGACGCCCCCGGGTCCATGCGCCTCGGCGTCCACGAGCTCCCACGCCGGCGAGAGAAGGACGGGGGAGTGGGGTACTCCAGCCTCGGCGTGTTGCTGCCCTCGATGTACTCGAGGACGGCCTCCAGCGTGCGGCCTGGCATGCCCCACCATCGGCGCCGGCCTTCGGAGTTGGGCCTTCCGGAGGGCACGACGCCGTTGGTGGCCTCGAGCTGCTCGGCGTGGCGGTGGCGGAAGTAGGGCTCCCACAGCAGGCTGTCGGGGACGTAACGTGGACCTTCCCTCGCCGCCCGCGGCAGAGAGGCGCGGATATGCGCGATCTCCGCACACCGCGCCGCCCCCGTGGGCGGTGGTGGCACCGGGACCCCGCCGACGCAGATCCTCCACGACCCGGGCACCCGCATGTCCGGCGGGACCGGGTACTGGGCCTCGTAGAGGAGCCGAGCTTCGTCCTCGTGAAGGTGGCGGCGGCCGAAGCCGTTCGCCGCCGCGCCGTCGCCTGGGAAGCGCTCGGCCATGGTTGAACTGGAGACGGCGAGAGGAGAGGGAGGGATGGTGGAGAAACGGCGCGTCGGTGGTGGAGAGGCTGTGCGTCACCGGCGCGCTGGCGGTCGGCTTATATAGGCGGGGGCGCCGCGCGTACGCGTGGCCGTCGGGTGTACGCGTGGCGGGCGAGGGACGCGCGTCGTCCGGTCTTCACTACGCCGCCCGTGAGGCATCAATGGAGGAGGCTGACCGGCGCGGCAGCTTTGGCATTGATTCGTCACGGGAAACGAGGCGATGAGGACGACGAAGCGGCGAGAAGAGAGACGAGCCGCTGGCAAGGAGGGCCCGCGGCTATTTCGTGCCAAAAACGATTCGCCCGGCGCCCCCCAGCGCGCCGGGTTTGGCCTGGTCCGCCGGCGCTGATTTCGGCCCAGGCCGGCGAAAATCGGGCTCCTGGGGGCGCGACTGGGCCGTTTTTTTGGCGCCGGCGCGAAAAAATCATCTGGGGAGGCTTTTCTGGGGCGCGGCTGGAGATGCTCTAAGAGACCGTGCCCCCAAGTTTTCTCCCTTTTCAAATTCGCCGGACCCAACGCGTTCAGTGTCCAGCAGTACGTACAAATCCGCAGATACCACAGCAGCATAAGTGCAGTCAAGGTAGGCTGTGCCGGTATAGCTAAGAGGTCATTGCTATGTGCAGAAGCTGTACGTGGACGCGCTCACCGAGGGGTGCCAAGCCAAGCTACACCTGCACTGCACTCACATGAGCCAATCGATCGTGTCATACTGGCCCTGCCGTGGCTCGTTTGTTTCTTCTCTCGGTTAACTAGTCAACCTTGGCTTGGTTCTTCTGCGCGTGAGTTGATGTGTCGCTTGGTGCAACTACTGCACTGTAGTCACGTGTTTGGTTGCCCGCATTAAGACCAATTAGGCCCGTGAGGGATGAATTTCGGTTGTTTGGTCGTTCGTGTTCATTGTTTGGCTTGCATGGAGTTTAAAACACCTCACAGTCAGACCTGTTAGGAACCTCCGAATCAACAGTTTCTAGTGACCTAGCCTCGGGCGAAGCAAGGGAGGGGGAACGCGGTACGGAGCTCATGTGACCACGGAGATGACGCGAGCTCGCGCACGTCTCCAGAAAATGAGCGGGAGGATTTCGGGTTACCTCCCGCCAATTCGGTCGCCCTATATAGCCGCTCTCATCTCACTGCCCAAACTCCCGTCACCATCCCCCCTCCCCTTTCTAGCTTTCCCTCCAACGCGGATCGGCGCCAATGAGCAGGTAAACGACGCTTCTTCTCCGGTCGGCGGTCCACGGCGGCGGCGACGACTCGTGTCCTCCTCTTCTCCGACCTGTTCCGTGTCTCCCTCGAGCTGCAGCAATGTCCTCTATGGGTTCAATCATCCCCTTCTCTGCACTCGTTCTAGTTAGATCTAAGAGCATGTGGCAGGTTTTGATCTGAGATCATGTGGTGGAGTTTGATCTGAGAGCATGTGTGGAGTTTGATATGAGAGCCTGTGCTAGAGTTTGATCTGTGACCATCTTGTAGCATTGTACACGTTCGATCTGTGAGAATGTGATGTTGTGGTAGCTATTGGTGATGGATTAGTAGCTAGATGTGATGGATTCGTAGAGTTCTTGTTGGTGTGTGGCCGTGTGTTGAACTCCATAGATGGGTAGCATGCTAGTTGTTGTTGTATGTTTCTCATATCGTGTTGTGTTGAGCTAGATGGTTTGGTAGTTGATACGTCTCCAACGTATCTATAATTTTTTATTGTTCCATGCTATATTATATTCTGTTTTGGACATTAATGGGCTTTATTATACACTTTTATATTATTTTTGGGACTAACCTATTAACCGGAGGCCCAGCCCAGAATTGCTGTTTTTTGCCTATTTCAGAGTTTCGCAGAAAAAGAATATCAAACTGAGTCCAAACGGAATGAAACCTTCGGGAACGTGATTTTCGGAACGAACGTGATCCAGAGGACTTGGACCCTACGTCAAGACATCAACCAGGAAGGAACGAGGTAGGGGGCGCGCCTTCCCCCCCAGGGCGCGCCCTCCACCCTCATGGGCCCCACGTTGCTCCACCGACGTACTCCTTCCTCCTATATATACCTACGTACCCCCAAACTACCAGATACGGAGCCAAAAACCTAATTCCACCGCCGCAACCTTCTGTACCCGTGAGATCCCATCTTGGGGCCTTTTCCGGAGCTCCGCGGAGGGGGCATTGATCACGGAGGGCTTCTATATCAACACCATAGCCTCTCCGATGATGTGTGAGTAGTTTAACTCAGACCTTCGGGTCCATAGTTATTAGCTAGATGGCTTCTTCTCTCTTTTTGGATCTCAATAGAATGTTCTCCCCCTCTCTCGTGGAGATCTATTCGATTTAATCTTCTTTTGCGGTGTGTTTGTTGAGACCGATGAATTGTGGATTTATGATCAAGTTTATCTATGAACAATATTTGAATATTCTCTGAATTCTTTTATGTCTGATTGGTTATCTTTGCAAGTCTCTTCGAATTATCAGTTTGGTTTGGCCTACTAGATTGATCTTTCTTGCAATGGGAGAAGTGCTTAGCTTTGGGTTCAATCTTGCGGTGTCCTTTCCCAGTGACAGTAGGGGCAGCAAGGCACGTATTGTATTGTTGCCATCGAGGATAACAAGATGGGGTTTATACCATATTGCAAGAGTTTATCCCTCTACATCATGTCATCTTGCTTAAAGCGTTACTCTGTTCTTATGAACTTAATACTCTAGATGCATGCTGGATAGCGGTCGATGTGTGGAGTAATAGTTGTAGATGCAGGCAGGAGTCGGTCTACTTGTTTTGGACATGATGCCTATATACATGATCATACCTAGATATTCTCAAAACTATGCTCAATTCTGTCAATTGCTCAACAGTAATTTGTTCACCCACCGTAATACTTATGCTCTTGAGAGAAGCCACTAGTGAAACCTATGGCCCCCGGGTCTATTTTCCATCATATTAATCTTCCAACACTTAGCTATTTTTATTGCCTTTTATTTTACATTGCATCTTTATCATAAAAATACCAAAAATATTATCTTATCATATCTATCAGATCTCACTCTCGTAAGTAACCGTGTAGGGATTGACAACCCCTTATCGCGTTAGTTGCGAGGATTTATTTGTTTGTGTAGGTGCGAGGGACTCGTGCGTGGCCTCCTACTGGATTGATACCTTGGTTCTCAAAAACTGAGGGAAATACTTATGCTACTTTGCTACATCACCCTTTCCTCTTCAAGGGAAAACCAACGCAGTGCTCAAGAGGTAGCAAGAATGATTTCTAGCGCCGTTGCCGGGGAGTCTACGCAAAATTTATAATACCAAGTACCCATCACAAACCCTTATCTCCCGCATTACATTATTTTCCACTTGCCTCTCGTTTTCCTCTCCCCCACTTCACCCTTGCCGTTTTATTCGCCCCCTCTTTTCCGTTTGCCTCTTTTTGTTTGCTTCTTATTTGCTCGTGTGTTGGATTGCTTGCTTGTCACTATGGCTCAAGACAATACTAAATTGTGTGACTTTACCAATACCAATAACAATGATTTTCTTAGTACTCCGATTGCTCCTCTTACCGATACTGAATCTTGTGAAGTCAATACTACTTTATCGAATCTTGTCATGAAAGATCAATTCGCCGGCCTTCCTAGTGAAGATGCCGCTACCCATCTGAATAGCTTCGTTGATTTGTGTGATATGCAAAAGAAGAAAGATGTGGGCAATGATATTGTTAAATTGAAGCTATTTCCTTTTTCGCTTAGAGATCGTGCTAAAGCTTGGTTTTCGTCTTTGCCTAAAAATAGTATTGATTCGTGGAATAAGTGCAAAGATGCTTTTATCTCTAAGTATTTTCCTCTTGCTAAGATCATCTCTCTTAGAAACGATATTATGAATTTTAAGCAACTTGATCATGAACATATTGCACAAGCTTGGGAGAGGATGAAATTAATGATACGTAATTGCCCTACACATGGTTTGAATTTATGGATGATTATACAAAAAATTTATGCCGGATTGAATTTTGTTTCTAGAAATCTTTTAGATTTGGCCGCGGGAGGCACTTTTATGGAAATCACTTTAGGAGAAGCTACTAAACTCCTAGATAATATTATGGTTAATTATTCTCAATGGCACACCGAAAGATCTACTAGTAAAAAAGTGCATGCGATAGAAGAAATTAATGTTTTGAGTGGAAAGATGGATGAACTTATGAAATTGTTTGCTAATACAAGTGTTTCTTCTGATCCTAATGATATGCCTTTGTCTACTTTGATTGAGAATAATAATGAATCTATGGATGTGAATTTTGTTGGTAGGAATAATTTTGGTAACAACGCGTATAGAGGAAACTTTAATCCTAGGACGTACCCTAGTAATTCCTCTAATAATTATGGTAATTCCTACAACAATTCTTATGGAAATTTTAATAACATGCCCTCTGAATTTGAGACTAGTGTTAAAGAATTTATAAATTCGCAAAAGAATTTCAATTCTTTGCTTGAAGAAAAGTTGCCTAAGATTGATGAATTGGCTAGGAACGTTGATAGAATTTCTCTAGATGTTGATTCTTTGAAACTTAGATCTATTCCACCTAAGCATGATACCAATGAGTCTCTCAAAGCCATGAGAATTTATATTGATGAGTGCAAAGAAAGAACCGCTAGGATGCGTGCTAAGAAAGATTGTTTTGTAAAAGCGTGTTCTTCTAGTTTCTATGAAAATAAAGATGAAGATCTAAAAGTTATTGATGTGTCTCCTATCAAATCTTTGTTTTGCAATATGAATCTTGATAATGATGGGACTGAATATGATCTACCTTTACCTAGAAGGCGTTCCAAAAATTCGGAGTTTTTAGATCTTGATGCTAAAATTGATAAAAGTGGGAATAAAGAGGTCAAAACTCTAGATATTAATGAACCCACTATTTTGGATTTCAAGGAATTTAATTATGATAATTGTTTTTTAATAGATTGTATTTCCTTGTTGCAATCCGTGCTAAATTCTCCTCATGCTTATAGTCAAAATAAAGCTTTTACTAAACATATCGTTGATGCTTTGATGCAATCTTATGAAGAAAAACTTGAGTTGGAAGTTTCTATCCCTAGAAAACTCTATGATGAGTGGGAACCTACTATTAAAATTAAAATTAAAGATCATGAATGCTATGCTTTGTGTGATTTGGGTGCTAGTGTTTCCACGATTCCAAAGACTTTGTGCGATTTGTTAGGTTTTCGTGAATTTGATGATTGCTCTCTAAACTTGCTCCTTGCGGATTCCACTATTAAGAAACCTATGGGAAGAATTAATGATGTTCTTATTGTTGCAAATAGGAACTATGTGCCCGTAGATTTTATTGTTCTTGACATAGATTGCAATCCTTCGTGTCCTATTATTCTTGGTAGACCTTTCCTTAGAACGATTGGTGCAATTATTGATATGAAGGAAGGGAATATTAGATTCCAATTTCCGTTAAGGAAAGGCATGGAACACTTCCCTAGAAAGAAAATAAAATTACCTTATGAATCTATTATGAGAGCCACTTATGGATTGCCTATGAAAGATTTCAATACTTAGTTCTATCCTTGCTATTATGCCTAGCTAGGGGCGTTAAACGATAGCGCTTGTTGGGAGGCAACCCAATTTTATTTTTTTGTTTTTTTGCTTTTTTGCTTATGTTTAGGAATAAATATTTGTTCTAGCCTCTGTTTAGATTTGTATTTATGTTTTAATTAGTGTTTGTGCCAAGTTTAACCTATAGGATCTTCTTGGATGATAGTTATTTGATCTTGCAGAAAATTCCAGAAACTTTCTGTTCACAAAAATAATTGTTAAAAATCACCAAAACGTGATAAAATAGTGATTCCAATTGCTGATGATCAATAAAATAATTGTCTAGGTCGTCCTATTTTGGTAGATTTTGTGGAGTTCCAGAAGTTTGCGTTAGTTACAGATTACTACAGATTGTTCTGTTTTTGACAGATTCTGTTTTTCGTGTGTTGTTTGCTTATTTTGATGAATCTATGGCTAGTAAAATAGTTTATAAACCATAGAGAAGTTGTAATACAGTAGGTTTAACACAAATATAAATAAATAATGAGCTCATTACAGTACCTTGAAGTGGTCTTTTGTTTTCTTCCGCTAACGGAGCTCACGAGATTTTCTGCTGAGTTTTGTGTTGTGAAGTTTTCAAGTTTTGGGTGAAAGATTTGATGGATTATGGAACAAGGAGTGGCAAGAGCCTAAGCTTGGGGATGCCCATGGCACCCCAAGATAATCTAAGGACATCTAAAAGCCAAAGCTTGGGGATGCCCCGGAAGGCATCCCCTCTTTCGTCTACTTCCATCGGTAACTTTACTTGGAGCTATATTTTTATTCACCACATGATATGTGTTTTGCTTGGAGCGTCTTGTACTATTTGAGTCTTTATTTATTAGTTTACCACAATCATCTTTGATGTACACACCTTTTGAGAGAGACACACATGATTCAAAATTATTAGAATACTCTATGTGCTTCACTTATATCTTTTGAGTTATATAGTTTTTGCTCTAGTACTTCACTTATATCTTTTAGAGCACGGTGGTGGTTTTGTTTTATAGAAAATATTATTCTCTCATGCTTCACTTAGATTATTTTGAGAGTCTTAAACAGCATGGTAATTTGCTTAAATAATCCTAATGTGCTAGGTATTCAAGATTAGTAAAAACTTTCTTATGAGTGTGTTGAATACTAAGAGAAGTTTGATGCTTGATGATTGTTTTGAGACATGGAGGTAGTGATATCAAAGTTGTGCTAGTTGAGTAGTTGTGAATTTGAGAAATACTTGTGTTGACGTTTGCAAGTCCCGTAGCATGCACGTATGGTAAATTCTATGTAACAAATTTGAAACATGAGGTGCTCTTTGATTGTCCTCCTTATGAGTGGCGGTCGGGGACGAGCGATGGTCTTTTCCTACCAATCTATCCCCCTAGGAGCATGCGTGTAGTTCTTGGTTTTTGATGACTTGTAGATTTTTGCAATAAGTATGTGAGTTCTTTATGACTAATCTTGAGTCCATGGATTATACGCACTCTCACCTTTCCATCATTGCTAGCCTCTTCGGTACCGTGCATTGCCCTTTCTCACATTGAGAGTTGGTGCAAACTTCGCCGGTGCATCCAAACCCCGTGCTATGATACGCTCTTTCACACATAAACCTCCTTATATCTTCCTCAAAACAGCCACCATACCTACCTATTATGGCATTTCCATAGCCATTCCGAGATATATTGCCATGCAACTTTCCACCGTTCCGTTTATCATGACACGTTCATCATTGTCATATTGCTTTGCATGATCATGTAGTTGACATCGTATTTGTGGCAAAGCCACCATTCATAATTCTTTCATACATGTCACTCTTGGTTCATTGAATATCCCGGTACACCGCCGGAGGCATTCATATAGAGTCATACTTTGTTCTAGTATCGAGTTGTAATCATTGAGTTGTAAATAAATAGAAGTGTGATGATCATTATTTTCTAGAGCATTGTCCCAAGTGAGAAAAAGGAAAAAAGGAGAGAAAGGCCATAAAAAAAAGGTCCAAAAAAGAGAGAAAAAGAGAGAAGGGACAATGTTACTATCCTTTTACCAAACTTATGCTTCAAAGTAGCACTATAATCTTCATGATAGAGAGTCTCTTGTTTTGTCACTTTCATATACTAGTGGGAATTTTTCATTATAGAACTTGGCTTGTATATTCCAACAATGGGCTTCCTCAAATGCCCTAGGTCTTCGTGAGCAAGCAAGTTGGATGCACACCCACTTAGTTTCTTTTGTTGAGCTTTCATACATTTATAGCTCTAGTGCATCCGTTGCATGGCAATCCCTACTCCTTGCATTAACATCAATCGATGGGCATCTCCATAGCTCATTGATTAGCCTCGTTGATGTGAGACTTTCTCCTTTTTGTCTTCTCCACATAACCCCCATCATTATATTCTATTCCACCCATAGTGCTATATCCATGGCTCACGCTAATGTATTGCGTGAAAGTTGAAAAAGTTTGAGATTACTAAAGTATGAAACAATTGCTTGGCTTGTCATCGGGGTTGTGCATGATGAGAGCATTCTTGTCTGACGAAAATGGAGCATGACTAAACTATATGATTTTGTAGGGATGAACTTTCTTTGGCCATGCTATTTTGAGAGGACATAATTGCTTAGTTAGGATGCTTGAAGTATTATTATTTTTATGTCAATATGAACTTTTATCTTGAATCTTTCGGATCTGAATATTCATACCACAATTAAGAAGAATTACATTGAAATTATGCCGAGTAGCATTCCACATCAAAAATTCTGTTTTTATCATTTACCTACTCGAGGACAAGCAGGAATTAAGCTTGGGGATGCTTGATACGTCTCCAACGTATCTATAATTTTTTATTGTTCCATGCTATATTATATTCTATTTTGGACATTAATGGGCTTTATTATACACTTTTATATTATTTTTGGGACTAACCTATTAACCGAAGGCCCAACCCAGAATTGCTGTTTTTTGCCTATTTCAGAGTTTCGCGGAAAAAGAATATCAAACGGATTCCAAACAGAATGAAACCTTCGGGAACGTGATTTTCGGAACGAACGTGATCCAGAGAACTTGGACCCTACGTCAAGACATCAACCAGGAAGGCACGAGGTAGGGGGCGCGCCTGCCCCCAGGGCGCGCCCTCCACCCTCGTGGGCCCCACGTTGCTCCACTGACGTACTCCTTCCTCCTATATATACCTACGTACCCCCAAACTACTAGACACGGAGGCAAAAACCTAATTCCACCGCCGAAACCTTCTGTACCCGTGAGATCCCATCTTGGGGCCTTTTCCGGAGCTCCGCCGGAGGGGGCATCGATCACGGAGCGCTTCTACATCAACATCATAGCCTCTCCGATGATGTGTGAGTAGTTTACCTCAGACCTTCGGGTCCATAGTTATTAGCTAGATGGCTTCTTCTCTCTTTTTGGATCTCAATACAATGTTCTCCCCCTCTCTCGTGGAGATCTATTCGATGTAATCTTCTTTTGCGGTGTGTTTGTTCAGACCGATGAATTGTGGGTTTATGATCAAGTTTATCTATGAACAATATTTGAATCTTCCCTGAATTCTTTTATGTATGATTGGTTATCTTTGCAAGTCTCTTCGAATTATCAGTTTGGTTTGGCCTACTAGATTGATCTTTCTTGCAATGGGAGAAGTGCTTAGCTTTGGGTTCAATCTTGCGGTGTCCTTTCCCAGTGACAGTAGGGGCAGCAAGGCACGTATTGTATTGTTGCCATCGAGGATAACAAGATGGGGTTTATACCATATTGCATGAGTTTATCCCTCTACATCATGTCATCTTGCTTAAAGCGTTACTCTGTTCTTATGAACTTAATACTCTAGATGCATGCTGGATAGCGGTCGATGTGTGGAGTAATAGTTGTAGATGCAGGCAGGAGTCGGTCTACTTGTTTTGGACGTGATGCCTATATACATAATCATACCTAGATATTCTCATAACTATGCTCAATTCTGTCAATTGATCAACAGTAATTTGTTCATCCACCGTAATACTTATGCTCTTGAGAGAAGCCACTAGTGAAACCTATGGCCCCCGGGTCTATTTTCCATCATATTAATCTTCCAACACTTAGCTATTTTTATTGCCTTTTATTTTACTTTGCATCTTTATCATAAAAATACCAAAAATATTATCTTATCATATCTATCAGATCTCACTCTCGTAAGTAACCGTGTAGGGATTGACAACCCCTTATCGCGTTGGTTGCGAGGATTTATTTGTTTGTGTAGGTGCGAGGGACTCGTGCGTGGCCTCCTACTGGATTGATACCTTGGTTCTCAAAAACTGAGGGAAATACTTACGCTACTTTGCTGCATCACCCTTTCCTCTTCAAGGGAAAACCAACGCAGTGCTCAAGAGGTATCAGTAGTGTGTGTTATGCGTACTTTCCATGTGTGTGTTGCGATTGTAGGGCATGAGAACGCAAATGTAAAAGGTTAGTCAGGCCATTGTCCTGTCTGAGAGCCAGTTTCGGTCGTCCCATGTCGAGGACTTTCAACCTCCCATCGAGGACCAGATGCCTCCTGATTCGGATGTGTTCCAGGGTTCAGGTATGGGTCCTCCTTTTGTGCCTACAACATTTGTGCTCGTTGTGCCAAATGTTGTTGTTGCCGCCGCTGCACAAATGGCAGCCGCAAAGGCAAAGAAGGGTGGTAGGGGGAACCCCATGCAGTGGCATCCGTTCTTGTCCATGTTCGTACACTAGTAGAAAAAGGGTCAAATGTCAAGCACATTAGTGCCGGTTTGCTTTTGAGCCGGCACTAATGTGTGCATTAGTGCCGGTTCCAGCGGCTAGCCAACCGCTTTCATTAGTACCGGTTCGTGGCCGACCTTTAGCACCGGTTCGTGCCACGGACCGGTACTAAAGTGAGTGCTGGCAGGATGTTGTCAGTCCGGGGCCCCTCCAGCACCGTTAGTACCGGTTCATGGCACGAACCGGTGCTAAAGGTCGTCCTACATAAGCCCTTCGTCCACCCGAACTCGCTCTGTTCTTCCCCTTTCCCCTCTCCTCTCTATTCTTCCCCTCTTCCTCTCGAGCTCATCACACATTTTGCCCAAAATTTGTCAAGATTTGAAGGCCCCCATCCATTCAAATGATCACAAAGGTTAGCAACTTTGTCCTTTCATCTCTCATTGCTAGATTAGCTCTTGCAATGCTTTGTATAGTGATTAATTTATGAGTTTAATAATTTGGTAGAAAATAAATGTGCTAGTATTTGATTTATATGTAATTTGTGGTCAAAACTAACACTTAGTTTGCATATGTAGGTGTGGTTTACTTAGTGCCTTCTAAATCTCCGTCGTAACCACAGTCGATCGCCCGCACCGTTCCGTCACCGGCACCACCTTGTGGTGAGCCTCTTGTTCATGAATGTTTTACATTACCAAATTGATGTTTGTGTGATTTGGATATATAGTTACTCATATAATTATCTTACCCGTACGTTGTTTGTTATACATAGTGCCATGGTTTTGATATCCGTCCCCGTCGGCCCTCGTCCTTGTTATGATTCGGATGTGGTATATTCTCTTTTAAAACTAGTTGTTGCATTTCGTGTTTATGACAAGTTATGCCCATCAAGTTGACATAGATATTTTTGTCTAGGAGGTCTGTGAACCGGAAATTCCAACCGACCCTATTGTCGAGAGGTTAAATTTAGTTGAAAGAGAAAACGAGTATTTGAAAGAAAAATTGAAAAGAATTGAGGGGGAGAAGATGGAATTGGAGTTGCATGTTGCCGATGTCGTCGATGATCACATGATCAAGATGGAGAAAATGCGCTTGAAGATTAGAAAGATTAGAAAATATGCCATTGATAGTGAGGCTTGGTATCATTATGCTGTTGGGTCAATTGTTACCTTAGTTGCGATCTTGATCGCATTTGTTGTTGCATTTAAATTCTTTAGTTAGAGAGTTATTTGTTTGTTGCATTTAAGTCTTGTATGAACTTTATGTATGAACTTGTATTAATTTGGTCTATTCGGTGTTGTGTAATGAAGATGAGCCGATAATGGATGTACGATGACCGATGCTCTCCCGAGTTCATTAATGGTGTGCAAACTTTTCTGCTTGCGGCTGAGGCAAACAAGCGGGCGGATGGTTTTATGCCTTGTCCATGTTTAGTCTGTAAGAATGATCACAATTACTCTACGTCAAGAACCGTTCACGTCCACCTGTTTAAGTCCGGTTTCATGCCCCACTATAATGTTTGGACCAAGCACGGAGAAACAGGGGTTATGATGGAAGACAATGAAGAAGAAGAGGACGACGACAGCTATCCTGGCCATGGGTTCCCTGAATACGATGATACAACAATGGGGGAAGAAGCTGAGCTGGCAATGCGGGAAGAAGCTGAAGAAGAGGCATCAGATGAGCCCGCTGATGATCTAGGTCGGGCCATTGCCGATGCAAAGAGAAACTGCGCAAGTGATTTGGAGAAGAAGAAGTTGCAGCGCATGTTAGAGGATCACAAGAAATTTTTGTACCAGAATTGCGAAGCTGACAAGAAAAAGTTGGGCACCACACTGGAATTGCTGCAATGGAAGGCAGAGAATGGTGTATCTGACAAGGGATTTGGAAGGTTGCAGGTAATGATAAAGAATATGCTTCCAAAGGACAACAAATTGCCCGAGAGTACGTACGAAGCAAAGAAGGTTGTCTGCCCTCTAGGGTTAGAGGTGCAGGAGATACATGCATGCCCTAATGACTGCATCCTCTACCGCGGTGAGTACGAGGATTTGAACGCTTGCCCGGTATGCGGTGCATTGCGCTATAAGATCAGGCGCGATGACCCTGGTGATGTCGAGGGCGAGCGCCTGAGGAAGAAGATTCCTGCCAAGGTGATGTGGTATGCTCCTATAATACCACGGTTGAAACGTTTGTTCCAAAACAAAGAGCATGCAAAGGCGATGCGATGGCACAGAGAAGACCGTAAGAAAGACGGAAAGTTGAGAGTACCCGCTGACGGGTCGCAGTGGAGAAAAATTGAGAGAAAGTACGGGAAGGAGTTTGCAGATGACGCAAGGAACGTATGGTTTGGTCTAAGCGCAGATGGCATTAATCCTTTTCGGGAGCAGAGCAGCAACCATAGCACCTGGCCTGTGACTCTATGTTTGTATAACATTCCTCCTTGGTTGTGCATGCGGCGGAAGTTCATTATGATGCCAGTGCTCATCCAAGGCCCTAAGCAACCCGACAACGACATTGATGTGTACCTAAGGCCATTAGTTGAAGAACTCTTACAGCTGTGGAATGGAACAGGTGTACGTGCGTGGGATGAGCACATGGGGGAAGAATTTGACCTAAAGGCGTTGCTGTTCGTGACCATCAATGATTGGCCTGCTCTCGGTAACCTTTCAGGACAGACAAACAAGGGATACCACGGATGCACGCACTGTTTGGATGATACCGACAGTATATATTTGGAGAATTGTAGGAAGAATGTGTACCTGGGACATCGTCGATTTCTTCCGAGCAGGCATCCCGTAAGAAAGAAACGCAAGCATTTCAAAGGTGAGGCGGATCACCAGACGAAGCCTCGGCACCGTACTGGTGCTGATGTACATGATATGGTCAAGGATTTGAAGGTAATCTTTGGAAAGGGTCCTGGCGGAGAACCTGTTCCAAAGGACGCTGACGGAAGCGCACCCATGTGGAAGAAGAAATCTATATTCTGGGACCTGCCCTATTGGAAAGACCTAGAGGTCCGCTCCGCAATCGACGTGATGCACGTGACGAAGAATCTTTGCGTGACCCTGCTTGGCTTCTTGGGCGTGTATGGGAAGACAAAAGATACACCTGAGGCACGGGAGGACCAGCAACGTATGCATGGAAAAGACGGCATACATCAGGGGCATGCCAGCTACGCTCTTACCAAAGAAGAGAAGGAAATCTTCTTTGAATGCCTGCTCAGTATTAAGGTACCATTTGGCTTCTCGTCGAATATAAATGGAATAATAAACATGGCAGAGAAAAAGTTCCAGAACCTAAAGTCTCATGACTGCCACGTGATTATGACGCAACTGCTTCCGGTTGCATTGAGGGGGCTTCTACCGAATAACGTTCGATTAGCCATTGTGAAGCTATGTGCATTCCTCAATGCAATCTCTCAGAAGGTAATCGATCCAGAAATCATACCAAGGTTAGAGAATGATTTAGTGCAATGTCTTGTCAGTTTCGAGTTGGTGTTCCCACCATCCTTCTTCAACATCATGACGCACGTCCTAGTTCACCTATGCGAAGAGATTAGCGTTTTGGGTCTTGTATTTCTACACAATATGTTCCCATTTGAGAGGTTCATGGGAGTCTTAAAGAAATATGTTCATAACCGTGCTAGGCCAGAAGGAAGCATCTCCAAGCGCCATGAAAATGAGGAGGTCATTGAGTTTTGTATTGACTTTATTCCTGACCTTAAGCCGATTGGTGTTCCTGAATCGCGGCATAAGGGCAGACTGGATGGAAAAGGCACGCTAGGAGGGAATCAAAAAATATGTATGGACGGACATTCTCTCACTGAAGCACACTACATAGTTATACAGAATTCCGCCTTGGTGGCTCCGTATATGGACGAACACAAGAATTTTCTACGCTCCAAACACCCGGAGCGGTCTGATGACTGGATTACACGTGAACAAACCAGGAGTTTCGCCGGCTGGTTGCAGACACGTACCATGCATGACGCCTCTATTGAAGATGACATGTACTCGTTGTCCCAGTTACCATCTTCGAATATAATGACTTTCAAAGGGTACGAGATAAATGGTAATACATTTTACACGATCGCCCAAGATAAGAAGAGCACCAACCAAAACAGTGGTGTCCGCTTTGATGCAGCAACCAAGACGGGAAAGGAAACATATTATGGTTACATAGAGGAGATATGGGAACTTGACTATGGACGTGATTTGAAGGTCCCTTTGTTTCGGTGCAAATGGGTCAATATGACACGATATGGGGTAACGGAAGACCCGCAGTATGGAATGACAACAGTGGATCTCAACAATCTTGCGTATGCAGACGAACCATTCGTCCTAGCTAATGATTTGGCACAGGTTTTCTATGTGAAGGATATGTCTACCAAGCCGAGAAAAAGAAAAGATAAGGAAGCGAATGCATCATACGATGAGCCAAAGCGCCATATAGTTCTTTCTGGGAAGAGAAACATCGTGGGAGTGGATGACAAGACAGACATGTCAGAAGATTATGAAAAGTTGGATGAAATTGCTCCATTCACAGTGAATATTGACCCGAGCATCCAGTTAAATGATGAAGATTTTCCATGGCTACGGCGCAAAGGGACATACGCGAAGAAAAAGTTTCACACCCAAAGATCTGGGATGTGATCGGCTTCACTATCATCACTTTCTTCTGTATTTCACACCCAGGAGGGAATCTCTGTAATAGTTAGGGTAGTTATGTGCTTTGGCATTTGAAACGCGAAGAAATTTTATGTGCAAACAAATTCTTTCATGCATTTACTGATTTTTTCAGCTAAATGACCCTGAAATTGAAAAGCATTTCAAATGAACTCAGAAAAGGTTGAAAGTTGGCATGGTATCATAATTTCACCCACATAGCATGTGCAAAAAAGTAGAGAGGGTTACCGCAAAAACTGGATGCACTTCGTGTATAAAATGGACAATCTCTTTCGAAGTATCAGGGTTTCGGACGAAAACTCATCTGTTACAAAGGGATTTCATTTTTTAAATAACCTAAGCATTACCAAATTGAATATAATGATAAAACACACTAATATTAAACATAAGAAAAAAGAATCACTGAAAATCTATTTTCAAAGTTAAGTTATTCACAAACTAGTGATTCACACAAATTTCAAATAATTCAAAATGTAAACTATTCAAATTTGTAAACTACCGGCACTAACAGAAAGTTTGTAATTTTTTGTACCAAAGCAAAAATATTTCCAAAGAAAGTCTAAATACAGCAAAAAACAACTCAAAAATAAATAAACCAAAAAATAAGAAAATAAAAAAGCCCACCTACTGGGCCAGAGTGGCCTGCATACGACTAGAAACCCAACCTGTAGTTGGGCCAGGATGCAGGCCCGCAAGCCCAGTATGCCCACAGGCAGAGTAGGAGAGGTAGGCCCAGAAGGCCTGCTATTGAGAGGAGCTCAATGCAGTGCCCGCGTCGGGGCTTATAAACAGGTCTTGGCGCTCCTCAACTAGCGAGGTGGGACTAAACTTCTGCGCCCCTCGCCTGGCAGCGCACGCCCTTTAGTACCGGGTGGTGGCACCAACCGGTACTAAAGGGTGGGCCTTTAGTACCGGTTGGTGCCACCACCCGGTACTAAAGGTGGGCGCTTCCCGCCGCTTGGCCTGGCCAAAATCGACCTTTAGTACCGGTTGGTGGCTCCAACCGGTACTAAAGGACCATCCTATATAAGAAACACTTACGAAAATTTCGTCAGTTTCCTCTCACTTCTCTCTGCTTCATCGCCGCCGCCCCCGTCCTTGTCGCGCCGTCCGCGTCGCCGGCCCGTCCCCATCCCCGCACCGGCCCGCGTCCCCGTCCCCGCACCGGCCCGCGTCGCCGTCGCCTCGACCTCGCCCGCGCTGTGAGCCTCAGTCCCCCCTCTCCTCTCCCTCCAATCAAAGCCGCCGCGCGCGCCGCCGGCGCCGTCGCCTTGGCTCGCCGTCTCCTGCACACACAAGACAAACACACACATACACACACACACACACCATACACACACACACATACACAATTTTTGTTCTGTTTTTAGTTTTTAGTTTTTCTGTTATTAGTTATTAGTTTTTAGTTTTTTCTGTATTAATGTTATAGAAATGTTAGTCATATAGAAATGTTAGTTTTTTCTGTATTAATGTTATAGAAATGTTTGTTATATAGAAATGTTAAAGAAAAATTAGTTATACAATTTTAGTTATAGAAATGTTAGTTTTAGATATGGTCGATGTTTTTTTAGTTTATTATAATTTTTAGTTATAAAATTTAGAATTTGCATATAAGAAATCACAATCCAATCATTTAAAAAATGTTACTTTATTTTTGCGGCATATAGTATTTGTTGTCGACGATGCCCGGCCCGCATCCTCGTCGTCGACCCGTTCGCGACGACGTCCTGCTTCAGAGGACCCATGTCCGGGATTGGGCTCCGCCGGGCTGGCACTGGGAGGTGCTACCTGGAGGGGCGCGACGCTTGGTGAGGAACCCGGCCTCGGGTCCCGTCGTCGACCCTGATCTCCTTTGGTGGCGTTCGCGTGGGCCACATTCGGTGCAGAGGGAGCCGGCCCCGCCGGAGGTGGTGCGTCGTCGTGTCAGGGAGGAGGACGAGCACGTCCATCGCTACATGGCTGCTATGGACGTCAGGTTCTCCAATACCTGGCAGGTTCTTTGGGCAGATGACCGGAGATATGATCCTGTGATGGTTCCTTGTCTTTGGGTGTCCACCGCCCGCGCCCCAGGAACCGCGAGTGGCTTAGATTCTTCTATAGTATTCGATCTTTATTAGCTACCTAGCCAGTGATGTATTCGAGATTATATATTATTGGAGACGATGTATTCGAGATTATATATTATTCGAGACGATGTATTCGAGATTATATATTATTCGAGACGATGTATTCGAGATTATATATTATTCGAGACGATGCATATTATGTACTATATGATTCAGTTTTTCCTTATTGATTGCATCCATGCATTGTAATTTGAATACTAAATTGTTTTATATTTCTTCTATATTAGTTAAATAAAACCTATGGCGGACTATACCGGCAGAGAGGGAGAAGAGGCCCTGTTCGAGATCATACGCAGCCCTAGCAGGCCAGATGATTTGAATGAAGCAAATGACGGCTCCCAATATCTGAACAATACCGGGGAGGGTGATGATAAGATATTCGATCTCGACGACCGAGCTGATGAAGTCATGAACTATGATTATGATTATGATGACGCAGACAATGATTATGATGACGAATACAATGTTGATCTTGAAATAACAAAGACTACCAGCGAGGTATATTTATATAAGCAGGCATCTAGTGATCATCACATGTTTTTTATTTGAAGATATATTAACGAATCGATCTTTCTTCTTTCAGCCCTCCGGATCGAGCAAATCTGCTTCTACAGACAGCAGGAGAAAGCGCGGCCCGAGCAAAAAGTTGAAGGAGGGTGTGAAGTACAACATCGATTCCATCAAAGCTAGTGGTGAACCCCTCACGCCTAAGAACATTGCGAGCAAGTTCGTTCGTCAGTGCGGAGTTCTTGTGAAGGACCAACTCCCGATCTCCATTCAAGAATGGAAAGAGCCAAAAACTAAACGCCCAGATGTTACTTGGGTCGACGACAGAGCAAAACAAAAGCTTTGGGAATCTCTGATGGAACATTTCACCCTACCAGATTATTTCACTGATGCAGATGTGCAGAAAGTCAAGGGCGCTGCTCTTAAGAAGATGGCAATTGCATTCAACACCCACAAGAAAACTGTATGGGCCAAGTACCTCGCTGCAGAAAGGAAGACTACAGAATTCAAGGGAACACTGGAGAAGCAAAGAGAACACTAGCCCGTTTTCGTGAAATTCAAGGAATCAGAATTATCTAAGGAACGGTCGAGAAAAAACAAAGCCAATGCCGCAAAAAAGACGCAGTTCCATAGGCTGGGTCCAGGTGGCTACGCGGTGGCAATGCCTAAGTGGGATAAGTCTGAGCAAGAGATGGAGGATGCAGGGGTCACTCCGGTTACTAGGAGCTGGCCCCCCAGGTGCAGAACTTGGTTCTATGCGCATGGGGGGGCGTTGGACCCGAAGACAGGCCTGGTTTCGAAGAAGGCAAGTCTAAAAGCAGCAGAATAAAAGTTACTTGACGCAATAGAAGATGCTCGAAAGGGGGTGTTCACGCCCAACAGAGAGAACGACGAGCTTACGCGCGCCCTGGGAAATCCTGAACACCCGGGAAGAACACGAGGCAAGGGCGTTATTCCCTGGTATGAGGGCTTTTCGGAATGGAACGATGACTACAGGACCCGTGCAAGAAAGAAGATGGAGGAGGAGAAGAAGAGGAAGCTGGAGGAGGAGCAGAGGAAGCAGGACGCGGAACGCCTTCAAGGCCTAGAAGCAAGGCACGCGGACTTGGCACTCAAATTCCAGTAGCAGCAGCAGCAGATCGACTCACTTAGCCAGGAAAGGGGGTCTCAGCAGCGGCAGCAGCAAGCGGATGATCATCCAGCATTGGATAGCACCGTCCCATCCATGCCGAGAAGCAGCGTTGGTTCCGCCCCGGGCGACGCACTGCTGGATACATACCCTGTGGATGACATCATAGAGAACACTAACTGTGAGCTACACTTCAAAATGAAGAACATATCCATGAAGGTGGCGAACGTCGTTGCTTTTACAATTACCCCCGAAGCAACCTTCCATTGCGCCTCGATTCCAGCGGGCTATGCTCGTGTCTTGGTTGATGAGGTGGTGGGCCCATATTCGGGGCTAGAGCTTGACATTCCTGGAGGTGACGACGAGCAAACACTGGGAGAGGCCATACATCGTATCATCCTATGGAAAAAGGATTGCATCATCTTTCGAAGTCCACCGACACCGCGTCTGCCGACTCCTCCTCGAAGTCTGCCACCGTGTCAGCAGACTCCCGCTCCTCCAAGTCCACGAAGGCGTGAGCAGACTCCTGCTTCAAGTCCGGCACAGCGTCAGGCCACTCCTCCTGTTTCAAGTCTGACACCGTGTCAGGCCACACCTCCTGCTTCAAGTCCGGCACAGCGTCAGGCCACACCTCCTGCTTCAAGTCCGACACCGTGTCAAGCCACACCTCCTGCTTCAACTCCGGCACAGCGTCAGGCCACTCCTCCTGCTCCAACTAAGCCACGTCAGCCGTCTCCGCCGCCTAAGCAATCGCAGAAGAGACACGCCGCAGCTATGGTGCGTAGCGGTACGAGTCAAGGTAGTACAGAAAGTACAGGCGGAGACAAGCGATATAAATATGGTCCAAGCAGCCTCGCTCCTCTTCCTCAGAGGCCTTACGACATGACCGAGGAGCAAAACGATGCAATAGTGCGGGCCGAAGAGGACGCTCATTTTCGACCGAAACCGGCAACGCCGCCGAGGGAGAAAGTGCCTGAGGAAAAGATTGACCACTTCATTCGTATGGCTAGACCACCAGCTCCCAAGCCTGTTGACTCAGACTATGAGCGCCAAATCAGGAAGGCACATCGAGCACGACTACAGAAAGAAGCGAGCTCGAGCTCGAGCCAACAAGCAGCTGTCAAAAAATGCGGGAAAACCGTTCCCCAGCTGGGAGAACAGGCGGCGCAATCGACCCCCCCCCCCCCCCCGCTTGTTCTACCAACAACACATCAGAGTACGCGCGCCCAATATTATTGTGGGCAAACCGTTTACGTTCCCGAGCTGGGCGATGTGGTAATAACCAAGGAGCATATAATGCAGGCTGAAATGCTCAAGATCACTATTGGACAACTCCTCGATATCGAGCCCATGCCTCCGCTTAGAGAGGAGGAAATAAAACGGAAATATATCCGCGGCGAACCTTTGGTCGAGCCCGAGGAGGTCAAGAACCTCCCAACGAGAATGTATGAATTGCATGATTGGTACATGAAAATTACCAAGATTTCCAATCGAGAGTCCCTCATGGTGCAAGTCGAGGAAGATCATTACTTCCATAAGAAAGCTCTGGCCGTTGAGTATTCAGAACTATTTCAGTTATTCAATCAAGATGCACTCGACAAATCTATCGTCAGTTGCTATTGTCTGTAAATGATTTCTTTCTGTAATTTAAGTCTCAAGCTAGCTCTAGTGCTCATTGATTGATCATTAATTACCTGTAATTATATATTCTCACTATATATTCTTTTCTGTGGTATTATGCAGGATGAAGATGTATGAAATGAAAAAAGCTGGACGCTATGGCATTGGGTTCATTGACCCAAATACCGTTAATGAATACACATGGAAATTGGAATGGTGTAGACAAGATGTAGAGAAAAACATGGTAGAGTTCTTGAAGCGCCTCAATAGCAATGAAGATATACTACTTCCTTACAACTTCGAGTGAGTCACACTGTCTTGTACTACAAATTCTGTTTTTGCTTACTAGCTACATGTTAATAAGTGTATAGGGTTTAGGGTTATAGTTGATTAGTGTTATGCACATGCCCGCTTAATTTATACATGCAAACGTATGCGCATGTAGCTTCCACTGGATCTTGTTAGACATTAAAGTTGACGAAGGAAAAGTTGAAGTACTGGACTCACTACTTAAAAAAATAGTGACTACAGCATCGTGAAGGGGATAGTCGACAGGTTATTTCAATCATTATTAACTATATCTCGGCCTATTTAGTTCGTCATTTCCTGATATGAACTATTTTTACTAACTCCTTTATTAATTTTCTTTGCCGGCAGGTAGGGCTTGGGCAAAGTACATCAAGGTGACTCCAGGATAATGGCGACAAAAGCTATGTTGGTATCGACCCAAGGTAAGTAATTAAGTAGTACTAGCTAGCTAGCTACCATCTCTTTAATTCTTGTTTCAATACCATTAATTAATTAACATGCTTGATTAATTATTATCTGATTAAATTATATTGTCGTAAAGGCCCTGAAGCAGGCGCCGGGGACTGAAGTGTGTGCATACTACGTTTGCGAGAACATTCGCCTGATGGCGTCCGAAAGGAGCAGATCTGATAGACAGGACTGGGTACGTTTGCCAGAACACTATTCACAAATCTTACATGATTGTCGATATCTAGTCACACAACTAATACACATGCATATTGATCTCCTTCTTAACAGTTCAAAGAGGTGCGGGACAAGCTCCTATCAGAGGAGCGCATATGAGCACTTCAAGAGAAAATAGTGGGATTTTTGCTTGACCAGGTCATAGATCCCAAAGGAGAATACTATTACCCGCTACCGCCCCCATGAACCACTTGTCATCGTACTCCGAAGGCACCAAGGCAACATGTAGGAGAAATTGTATATATATACATGTGTATGTGTGAATAATTAATGGTGGTTGTGAGACATTCGATTATATATATATGATCAGTTCTACGAGAAAATCTATTTATATATATGCATAACGTGTACAATATGTAGTATCGTAAAATACCAGCAAACAAAAAAATGGAAAACACAAAATTAATGGAAAAATAAAAATTAAAACCAAAACCCCCCCAAACATTTAGTACCGGTTGGTGCTACCAACCGGTACTAATGGTCTACCAGCACCCGGGCCTGGCTCGTGCCATGTGGTGGCACTTTAGCGCCGGTTCGTGCCGAACCGGTACTAAAGGGGAGGGCCTTTAGTCTCCACTCCATAGTGCCGGTTGCAGAACCGGCACTAAAGGCCCTTACGAACCAGTGATAAAGGCTTGTTCTGCACTAGTGGTACTTAACAAGATGTGTGAGCTCACAGCCAGTGTGGTTAGAACTACTTTAAAGAGGTGCACTTAAACATCGTTGCGAAGTAGGTGTTAGAGTTCTATGGCTAGGAGGTGACCGCCACCTAGGTCTACAACCACCTCGGGAAGTGGAGAGCTAGATGGATCCAAGTGTCCATGCTGAGAGACCTTAGCGGCGTCTCATGGGATCAGACCAATTGCTCGATCATTCTTGAGGCAGAGCACTACTCCAGTCACATCGCGGTTAGCTCACATCCCCCTTGTTTAAGCATGCCAACCGTCGTCTTGTCACTACTAACCACGTTGTGTTATTTTTTAGGACCACCCCAAGGACGCAGAATTTCTTAACACACTCATCCAAAACTACAAGCAGATACAACACATATTCTCCTTTGGGCTGGCAATCGGCAAGCATGCCGTGGGCTCTGGTGAGCCACTCGGTGCACCCATGCCTGAGTATCCATACACCCACGAGTTAGAGTCCATCGTCCTTGATGGTCCTGATAAGGGCTTTGAGTACGTGCATGTGCTTGATAAGAAGAAGAAGAGGGGCAACTTGACGGAGGATGAGATTAGTGTCTTCACCATCATGACCGAGGCCATCAAGGAGGTGGCAGCCGCCATAAGGGAGAGCAAGTCGGTCGACGGCCACCCTGACCTCTACACCGTTGTCCTGGGCCAAGGTGGCTTCAGCCCAGAGGCTCTGGTGGAGGCTCTGAGCCACCTATTGGACAACAAGGCCTAGGGTGTTGGGTTTGTTGCCGTGGCATACGCTCAGAGGGGGCTCTGGCTCAAGACCTGACTGGGCAAGGACTACTACTAGTGTTGTTTCTTGTGGTGGTGACCGTGTGCATGATCCATGACGACTATGGCGATGACGACGATGAAGACGATGACGACATATAATTGTGTAGCTAGAGCTTAAAACTATTGATGGTCTATATATTTTGGTGAGGTGGTATATGCTAACCCCTCACGCTGATGGCGAACTTACGGTGATATGATTACACCCTCTTTTGGATGTGGTGGTAGGATGACACCATAGTAGTGGTAGGATGAACTTGCTATGTCGTATGATCATACATGCTTTGTTATGTTCCATGTCTGGTGTGCTCCATTGCTTGCTAATTGAATTGTTGCTCTTCTGCCATGCTATGTCAAGTGGTATCTGGTGTTCCAAGGGAGGATTTCAGGGGCAGTTCATAGGGGGCATGCAATAAAAAAGTGTCAGGTTATAAGAACAGCTGCCATAGAGGGTTTAAGAGTAGGCAGGCGGCAAGGATGCTTACTCTAAGACCATGCTCAAGCAGGCATGCAGTGTTGAAGTTGGCAAGGTGGATCGACAGTTTGGGCTAAAGAACATCATCATCGTCCAATTCATTGTGATTGTAGTGTTGTTTTGTTGGTGTGATTGGTGTGATCGTGTGTAAGGTGTAGTGGGTAAGCTCACCACGTAGGGTACAAGGTAACCACACCTCGCTCCATGTATGCAACTAAACATCGTGTATTTGCGTCTGCCCGGCCAATGCAGGAAACCAAACACCGTGCCCAAACCAATCTCCTAATGCAGACAACCTCGATGTGGGCAACCAAACAAGGATGTAGATGCTGGTTTTTTCTTATTTTTTCTCAACCAGACCTAAGTGAGCCACACATGCAATGCAGGCAAATTCAATGCGAGCAACCAAACACGCCCTAAGAGTATAGCTTGACAGTGCTCGGCTTGTTGTGTGTAGGCTTCCCGCGCGGGTATACTGGTGTTGCTCTGCTCACTTGGCTATTGCAGGTCAAACCGAAAGTACATTTCTCAGCTTGGCTCAAATGCTCCTGGTGTGAACAGTAAATTAAAAATACCTTTTTAAATTTTTTTGGCAAAATTTAAGAAATGTTTAAAGTGCATGCAAAGTTTCATCACGAAATCATATTGGTGAAAGTCGTGGCGAAAAATACAAAATCAGAGCTCCAAAATGCGTTTGAAACTACCATTTTTAGAGCATCGATTTGTTTTTTTGCTATGCCTTCCACCAATGTGATTTCGTGTGAAATTTTGCATGCACTTAAAATTTTCTTAAAGTTTAGCCCCAAAAAATTCAGTATATTTTGAATTTGTATTACATTTATTCAAATTTACAGTTAATCCAGGAGCATATGAGCTTGAGAGTAGATACTCCATGTACAGGTCGAACTACGTATTTTCGCTATCAACAACTGTTTTTTTTTGTGAGAAAAACTTTCATTCTATTCATCTTCAATCATGGTAGTACAACGAACACTAGAAATAATAAAAATTACATCCAGATACGTAGACCACTTAGCGACGACTATAAGCACTGTATGATATTCACGTGTATTATGAACGCGTATGAATTTGAGGATTCATATTTGAGGTATGTAGCTGCTTGGCAACCCATATGAGAAGCCATTCGGCGTTGTCCATGGGCGCACCCGGATACGTGCCGATTTGTCAGGTCTAGCTGTAGATGCTCTTAGATTCTCAAATGCAATACCCCGTAAGAAAAATAAAAAATCTGAAACGCAATGGCAATGATAACGCGGCTTGCGGCTACTCTCTTTTTTACAAGTGTGTGAGTTGGGCATGCATCCGGAAATCCATACTACTAGTGCGCTGCACAGTGCGAGTACCAAGAAGCCTTTCAATCGTACTACATCAAATTTACTCACGCAGTGCTACCCATTAGTGGATTCATAAGACTCCAGTCCGTGCATATATCCCCACATATGGATCGACAAGGCGAGATTGTATTGTACGCACGTATATGTATGCAGGTCGCGTACACACTAATTTTAGATGGTCTCTTCCAGCCCAAAGATAGGCACGTATATGTATGCAGGCGCCGGATGAAACACCGCTTTTGGATCAGCCGCCCGGCCGGTCCTTCCAGGAGCACATGCAAATGTCCACAGGCCTTGGCCATGCGCGCGTACTTCGCGATCGTGCGGGGACACGTACACACACAAGAATTGCGTACTGTATATTCGCTCCACCGTGCGTACGGCCGTCCATCATTTTCAGGAGCAATTCCCTGAGAGAGGGTGTCAGTTAAATTTCCCGGCTGCCAGTGGCCACGAACTCCTGGTTAATGTTTTGCATTCCTACGTAGTCCTTCGGGCCTGCATTGAAAAGGGCGGATGGGGGAGTAACTGTGTGTTTGCGTGGTCACGGTGATGGTGTGATCCCCGACTGTTGGACCATGCGTGCATGCATGCAAGTATCCTGTGGTGCTCTGATCTCTATGTATGCACGTCTTACAGAGCTCATAAGCCTACAACTAGCAAGGAGTAAATTAGAGACATGCATGCATGGGGCCAAGATATGCTCACGTAACTACACTAATAACCTGTTCTTTGAGCAACTCTACGGAGTTGTTGTATTGGCCCAATTGTCATAATAATCACCGATATATTGTTTTTGGCGTAAAATGGCACTCTATCTGATGTGTCTCTGGATCGTCAAAATTTATGTAGCTCACTCCAAAAACGAGCTTGTAGCCTCCATATTTGAAAGTTGTGCAGGTCAGTTTGGGGCTCGCTCCAAATCCAATCGCCAGCGCAAGATGAAGGTTTCAGTTTCTTCCTCCTCGCGCAAACGCTGAAATTTAAGCAACCGCCGCCCCACACGCACCACCGCGCACACATAATCACCTGCGAGTAGGTTGACGTGACCGCTAACAACCGACAATTAATGGTGTGCCCGCTCCCTCGGATACCCCAGGTGCCAGTTCCGATGGCCGCCATGCGGAGTCATCCCCGGCTATAAAAAGCCTAGCGGCAAGGCGTCCCCGTCACCTAAACACTAGCTGCCGTGTCCCCCTTCCTCGTTGTCTGCTCCCCTAGCCATCTCCTCCCCTCTCCACGACAACGCTGCTACGCCGGAAGGATGGAACCTATTAGTTGATCCTCCTGTTCCAAACGTGGCACACCGACGGCCACGACAGTCAAGGCTTCCTGCTCCCACAGCGGCTCGCGGGGCGCTTCCACCTCCCACGGCGGCTCCCGTGATGGGAGCCTCAGGGGATCTGTCGGCTCCCATGGCGTCAGGCGGCGCCTCGGGTGCATCGTAGCCGTTCACAACGCCGCTGGCCCCATGACCCCCTCCCCGAGCTGGATCCCTAGGACCCGGTCGTCGCCATGTTGTGACTCTCCCAACTTGAAGTCAGGCGCTCCGCCACAACGAGGAGTGATCCCGCCCCGCAACCACCGACCGGAAGGAGCAGCGGCTGCCGCTTGTGAGTCCGGCCCCTACGCCTTCTTCAACAAACTCTCGGAGGAAGACAAGGATGACGACTAGATGGTGGCGGCGGTACCACAGGCAGTAACACGTAGCGACATTGCATATTTTGAAAATGTCGTTGGCCACATTTAAAGTTGCAAAAAAAATGTAATAACGATATTTGAACACGCATGATATAAGCACCTTGAATCGAACATATAATTTGAAATAAATGAAAAACACAAACAAATACTATTGAGTACGCACTATGGGAACTCTGAGTTTGTGTGTCGTCCTCGCAGCCTCCACTTACCATACGCCGTATGGCGACTCCGGTAGAGTTCCTCTTTTTTTTTTGCTAAAACTACCGGCCCCTACCATGTGGTCCATGCGTAGGAGTAAGGAATATTGGTTGACATATCAATAAAGCTGTGTGTTCCTACCATGCAAAAATGTCAAATTACCGGGGAAACTAACCTTCTCAGCCCGAGCTCAAATGAGCTCGGGTAAACAGTAAAATTCAAAAGAAATTCAAGAAAATCTGTAATTTTTTTGTGACAAACATTTACAAAAGTTCTAAGAGTTTGCAAAATTTTGTCATGAAATCACATTTGTGAAAGTCGTGACAAAAAAAATCAGTGCTCCAAAATGCTTTCAAAAGTAGCATTTTCAGAGTATTGCTTTTGTTTTTTTCGTCACGACTTCCACAAATGTGATTTCATGACGAATATTTGCAAGATCTTAGAACTTTTGTTAATGTTTGTCACAAGAAAATTGCAGTTTTTTGAAAGAAAGAAAAATTGTTTCAATTTTACTGTTCACACGAGCTCATTTGAGCTCGGGCTGAGAAACTCCACGTCCAAATGGTAGGTGTGGCTGAGATAGAAGTGCAGTACACAGAGTAATCCCCACGTAGTAATCCCGTGCCTATTAACGAGCTTCAACGTGCCAGATACTGGTTCTTTTGTCTACTGCTACTAGAAAGCAGATACTACTAGAGCAAGTAGTCCAGGTGAGCCTACAAATTCCATGTAGTATACGATCTTGTATAGACTAGTATCATGTACTCCATGTATATGGTCTGAAGTATTAGATCAAATCAAACTAATGTTTTCTCGAATTACAAGCTATATATGATACTATCACAAATGTCTTTCTTCATTTAATGATAATACTCTCCTACGATGCACTAGGAGAACTAATTGTTACCTTTCATTAATAATCACATGATCATTCCGGGAGAATGTTCCAATCGGGGGCACAAGCTCATTATCCGTGTTAATTTCCCTGGACGTACCCTTTTTTTTTAACTGCTCTGGGCTTCTGGCACGCGCGGAGGATCTGGAGAGGACATACGTACGCACTGTACATGCAGTATCGCGATTAAACCCGTTCGACCCTCTGCTGGTTTTACCAGTGCCGTTTGATTGATACGTACAGGACCATCTGCGACATGCGTAGGCAAGCTCCTGAGCTAGCAGAAGATGGATGCATGGCCGCCGCGCCGACATACCAGACTCGCGTGTTGTGTTGATTAGCGAGAGCGAGCTGAGTAGTTGCTGCGGCATGTGAGGGCATTCAATCCGCCTTGCCCTCTCTCTCAATCGCTATCAGTCCCAGGGAAAACTTTGCTAAATCCCTGCGTGCACGCATGTGCACTTAATTAGGAGTCGTGTTCTTCGTTCCCCTCGCAATCGGTCGTCACTAACGCTGTGTACCTGTGCTTCCATTTGGTTCAGTAGTATTCCCTCTGTAAAGAAATCTAAAAACGTTTAGATCACTAAAGTAGTAAGTATGAGACTCGTAGATGGTCAGATTAGCTGATCCTTCGGAGAAGAGAGGTAAAATTCAGGTCATTAGTCTGTCGCACTTATTGCAGCTCATGGGTACTTTTTTTGTTGTTGTTAATTTGAGATTGCTTTTACCACGCTTGCAGCTCATGGGTACGACGAATCAGCAGGATTTAAAAAGCACTGAGATCACATAATCAGGACTAGCTACTGCCAAGTGTCGTGTCAACGGCGCGTACGACGTCGGTGGATCAAATTATCTTCTTGCGGTGAGCTAGAGGAGCCAAAGTAGCAACAGGCATTACACTGTACTCCGTACGTTTTATTTCTCCGCTGGCGACGTGTGCACACCGCACCGCTCGAGTAGCGAGTAGACGGCAGACGTCCACCGGCATATAAGTGACAGCATCACGTCGCCGTCCACCGGGAGGGCAGGCACAATGATTCCTTCTAATTCCCTACCCGCTCTTTTGACATTTGAATCCCTTGGTCTTGCTCATCATAACCACCACGCTCATGGCCGGCCAGGGCTTGGGACACAAAGGAGGCCGGCCGGGACGATGTTCACCACTCGGATCAACAAGTGGACGGTACATGGAGGTGATGGCGATTTCCGCTTCTCCTAGAGCACTCTCATGTGTCATTGCAATGCATGTCATTGTCTCAACATCTCGTATTTGTTTCCCTTCCCAGTGCATTGCTGCACCAACAGTAAACTGACAACCCTACACCCACTAGAATTAGAAAAACAAGTGGCCAGCCAGAGCCAACGTTGCTTTGGAGATACACAATTTATCTGCTATGCTGATCTCTCTCCATCTGATGTGATCTTTCCACTAGCTAGAAGTGGGAACCTGCACGGTGGGGTTTGCCAAAATCACATCACGAACAGGATCAAACGGGAGAGGACTCCCGATTAACAGTGATCACTGATGGATGGAGAGAGGTTTGATCCAGAGAGGAGGTAGCAGCAACCCAACAGGGAGAGTGCCACCTTCAAATTATGGCGTCCAACCTTGGCTCCGTTGCTCCTCATCGCCATCATGGTATTAGCCAGCCATTATGCGTCTGCGGAAATTAGCTGTCCACGGAATGGATATGTCTAGCCTACGGTTTGGCTGATAATAACAAGCTAGAATGCTAATTCTCTCCTAATCACCTCCCATTGCATGTTAGGGGATTTATATACTCAACAATTTCTTTGTTCTTCACCAATATGGACCCTACCAGCACATTCTCCCGGGATGGACGGTAAAGACACACACAAAAAAGGATTTTGCACATATATCCATGGTTATGTAAAATTTGTGCTTCCGGAACAAAACACATTAGTGCTATGAAAACCAGTTTTTGAACACTAGACCTGCTTATGCAGAACTTGAATTTTTTTGCCATTAATTTACACTTACACGCCCTCCTAGGAAGAGTATATAGGTGTTTTCATCGCACATGCGCTTCATGATCTAGCAAGGATTAGCAATGAAATCAAGTCTAACGGAGTCCTCGGATAGTACTAGAAATACAAACGTCCCTCTCGCCATGCCAGACCATGCATGCATCTCCGAACAACGTAATGATTGGCTAGGCAGAGTAGTCTTATTCTGGATTAATGCCGTTGCGATCGACACACATACATACATGTTCATTGGTCAGAAGCCCACGGCTTCAACTTCTGGAAAATGTTTACCTCATTACCTGGCCTTCTCTTATCAGGTGGACTACACAACACATATGATTTGTGTTAGGTGCCTCGTCGTTTGATTGATAATCCGAGATGCATGCATGTACTATCCGCTATAGCTCAACATAATCCAAACGGGCTAAGGCGTCGTCATGAGCCAGACAAAATCGATCGAGAAAAGAGGGTCGTCGGATGCAGTTTGGGCATCCCTTTCCGATTCGCGGGCCGTGGGGGCTCCTGCGTGGCTCGCTATCGCGCTAGTGTGTGGTGACACTGACATTAGTACATTGCATGTATGCGCGTTCGTATTTAGGGGGTTGCGGGATCTGCAACCGGGTCCAACGCCACTTTCTTGATTCTTTACAAGCAAAGAAAATACGAAACTTCAGTACTCCCTCCGATCCATATTACTTGTCGCTCAAACGGATGTATGAGGAATACATCGTTTGAGCAGTAATATGGATCGGAGGGAGTAAAACAGTTAAACTACGAGAGCTGCTGCTGTGCTCTGCCACTGTTTGCATCCCGCATTTGTGATGGCCTTGGGTCTGGCTTTTCAGAACAAAAGAGAAGCCAACGAAACGATCGAGTGCGGGAAAGAAGGAAATGGGATCCACACGTATCAGTATCACCCCGTGGCCGTGCGAAGGCGATCGGATGGAGCCGCCGGTGGATGCATGGCCGCGCAGCGCCCACACCGCGGCGTAGACTTCACGAGGCCTACCGGCGGCACGGCATCCAACAAAAGACTGCATCTGCAAAGCAAAAAGCAATGCAAAAGGGTGGCTGCTGGCCTGATGCTGCTGTGCATGCTGATTGGGCGCATACGATACGGACCTGGAATTTCAGGAATGAGCGCAGGCTGGAGATGCGCATGCCGCAGCGGGAGGAGATCCCGATAAAGCAAGGAGGAGGGCAAAGAGACGGATCCTGGGCCACCTTGTCGCGTCGTCTCGCTCTCGCATGCACATTGTACATACTGCATGCACTATGCCGCTGCTTTGCGTAGCCGATTTGGCCCTGCGGTTTGCGTTTCCTGCATGGAGCCATGCGTCCGTAGTTTGTGCTTGTGTGGACTGTGGACGCTACGTCACGACCCTGCATGGGAAGTTGGGAACCTTTGGCTGCACACTGTGCTTTGTTTTTTGCATGTAACAGCATATAGTATAAAGCTGCATCTGCATTGGGAGCACGTGAAACGTGGCTCGCGGTAAAAAGATTGGACTAATGCAACCAGCTGCGCTGTAGGGATGAGCATCATTGGAGTCGGAAGTAACCACCAAGAGTCCAAGATAGAACGGTGTAGGATTATTGAAGATAGAATCACACGAACTTTTGGTCACTTGCGTATTTTTAGTCGAAGCAGTGATACAAGATGGTAGAAAAAACAAGAGAAACACTCTACAAATGACCATACTGTCATTTACTGTCCTTCCTACGCCACTCCAACCCGTTTAAAATGACGAATGGAGTATAAAGAAAGATGTGACAGATGATCTTTGTATGCTTGGGAACCTTTGCCACGAGGTACCGCCTCCGTTTTATAATGTTAGGCGTTTTTTCTTTTATCAGAATACGTCTTAATTCTTGAACGAAGGGAGTTGATTAAGTACCCGGCTCATGCTGGATGACTAAACCGGAGTGATAGTAGTACTCTTTTAGGTACCGGCCAAGGCCAACAGTAAGATGAAAAACAGCGTCCAGTTCTTGGTAACAGCAGATTTGAGGTAGCGAAAAACATGACGATCGTGAATCGTACGTACGAGAGCGAGTGGACACTATTCTCAAACCGTCTCATGAAACAGGATCATCCTTCTTCCGTGTCTTCAAACAAGGCCACACATATATGTATTCTCAAATATGTTAAAACTAACATGATCGCCCCCCCCCCCCCCCCCCCCCCTCCGGCTTGTTTTGCCACGTGATTCGCATAGTAGTTCAATTCCGCACAAGGGCACAATAACGAACAAAATTATATTCCTCAAAAAGTTTGAAGTTTCAACGATGAAACTTACAATTTTTTTGTCTAAAACTGCCAAGTTTCAACCAGTTTCATAGATATAATTTCAAACAATTTTTTCTATCGGCCGTGGACATGAAATAATTGTTTTTTATTGGTCGCTCATACTAAGTTTCAACAAGAAACTTGTCAAAATATATTTAAAATGGATCTTATTTGAAAGCGATGGTCACGAGAAACATGAATATGAAAACAGAACTTAATTAGAGTTTTTATTTAAAAGATATAAAATTTCGAAAATCAAAAGCCAAAATAAAAAAGCGGGCACCAGAGACATGTGCGCCCGTGCACTTGGGTGCCATAAATTCTAGTACAAAAAGTTCCTTTTTCCGTTATAAAACTAGCAACGCTGTCCCCGCGAAATGCGAGAGCATCACCTATACAGTATTGAACGTATCTGACAAGTAAAACTATAATTTAATAGATGTTGAAAATATGAAGTTCTATAAAATATGAAGCAAGGATGGCATGGCGACGGCGGCATCTTCATGGTGGACTTGTGTCCTCAGGCACTGCCGTTGCGACACATTTCCTCTAGTGTCAGCACAGAATCAGGGAGGTAGTCCAGGAGTGGATGCAGATTGTGGTCTGCATCTGCAGCATCTAGAAGATGGTGTGTCGTGTTTTGGGTTCGTGGATGGCAGGTATGGATTCCTCCATCGATGTTTTAGTCGTGAGGGGTGCTAGATCTGGAGTTCGATGGCGTGTCCGAGGTGTTGCTCCGATCTGATTCGTTCAACGGTAATGGCTTCGCCTTTGGTGAGCCGCGTCGAGTTCGGGTGACGAGGTGATTCGTCAATTTTTTCCTTTGATGGCTATTGTGGTGGTGTCAGAGACATGTGACGTGTGTTGGTGTCAAGCTAAGAGGATTCTTCGGTTTTTATTGTATTTTTTCTTTGTTGGTTGATAATTATTTATACAAAGGCTAGCGATCTGCTGTTTTTCAATTTCGCATGTGGGTGTGCACGTGACTTGTACTACGATCCTTATGATATAATATATGAGACGCATATTATCATGCAAAAAAATTCTACATGCATCTCTTATTCTTTAGTCCCCACGTACGACCTGCTGTAACGAGCCAAGCTCAATGACTCTTTGATCTTGATTGTAATTTTCTTTTTTGGCTGGTTTTGTTTTGTTTAAAGACTAGCATTCTATTGTCTATTCAGTCTCGTTAGATAACATAACTTGTACTATGACTTTTATGATATACGACATGCCCTGCTGTATTGCCAAGCAAAAAGAACGTGTCACATGCCCTATATTATCCACACCCTCAGCAGCCCAGCACCCACCATGCAAAAATAAAAAGCAGCCTCCGCCATACGTACGTATGGAGGCAACCTTGCTGAGTTGCTGTACGAGCAAAACGTACGTATGGGTTTGTGGTTCGTGGATGGCAGGTATGGTTCCTTCTTCGGCGTTTTAGTTATGGTGGGGTGTCAGATCTGGAGTTCGATGGCATGTCCGGGGTGTTGCCCCGGTCTAATTCGTTCAACGGCAAGGGCTTCACTTTTGATGAGCCACCTTAGAGGTCAAAGCTGCATATCAGCGATGGAGCCACGTTGAGGTCGGGTAAGGAGGTGATCCGTTATTCTTTTCTTCGCTGGTTGCTGTGGTGGTGCCGGAGGCAGGTGACGGGCGTTGGCGTCAAGCTCAGAGATGTTTTACTATTTTTCCAGTTTTGTCATGTCGATCCTTACGTGACTTGTAACTTAATCTTTATGATATGAGTGAGACACGTATTAGCATGAAAAAAGAAAAACCCTATCTCCCGATCGATCCGTTGCCTGGCCATGCCCTGGATTGATGAGTTCTTCTCTGGTGACTGTGCGTGGGACCGCCAGCACGCACCGCATGCACGACAGCTAATGAATAGCGATGGACGGCGACCAGCGTCGAGTTGGAGGCCAGGCGATCTATGAATCTATCTATCCAATCATTCCCTTGTGAGAACCCCCGCAACAAGCGGTTGCTTCCTCGACGCCCCGGCCGGTGCCGGTGCCCAGCTAACCTGTGGCCCGGGTCACAGGGTCGGCCAGGCCACTGTGCTTGGGGCCCGGCCGGGCGCCTACCCGACGCGCGCAGCAAGGCTAGCCAGCCTGTGCCGGCTATAGGAGTGGCGTGGCGCGCGATGACCTCACGAGATCCGCGGCACGGTGCCGGAGGAGCGCGAGCAATGGCGGCACGAGGCGGGCGAGCCCATCCCGCGCTGGTCGAGCGGCCTCCGGCAAAGGACAAAGGGTTGCTGTTGCGTTCTGGCGCAGCTAGCTGGTCGCGCCCGCGCAGCCTGGTAGAGTAGAGCGTGGTCTCCATCACAGACGAGTATGGCGCCGCCTGCTGCGTCCTGCCATGGTTCGATCGGCCGCGTACGGCCGGCTGGCTTGCATGGACTTGCTGTGCCCTGCCGGTCGTTGCACAGAGCAAGGACTTGCACGACTGCGAATTACCATTTCATTTGCCTTATAATTGTGGGAGAAAAATGTTTGGATCTGCGGCAAATGAGAAAATTATTACTCCCCGTCTCATAATGTAGGATGTTTTTTGACACTACACTAGTGTCAAAAAAAATCTTACATTATGGGACGGAGGGAGTAGCTTATAATTGTGCAATACCTTTTTTTGCGGCTACATAGTATATGGTGAATATGAGGAATGTTCCGTGCCATTATTAGACCTTGTACCCAGGTCCAGATGCATCATGTTATGTGTTGTTCCAACTTGCTTTTGTCTGGTTAATAACAGGCACAAGCTACCTACTGCATGATTAATAGACGCGGAGGAAATAGCAGAATCCATGATACTGACAAGGCCAAACCAACCGTCGAACCACTCAAGACAGTACAGGGCGAAGCAAGCTGGTGCAGGCCACTAAACTACCACTGAGTACCATCCATGTTAAACTCACCAGAGGAAGTATACAGTTTATATACAAGTGGTAGAGTATTACAAGAGGGAGTAGATACATACTCGAGGCAGCACCATCACCCCTTTAGCCTCTCAAAATAGGCTTCTCGCCCAGCTTTATATACAATAAAGCAATAAGACCAAAGTTACACGATCGAACGACACAATGTGATAAGATAGTCCTATGAGACAGCTGATCCCTAGATAACTGGTCAACATAAACGCACACAACTATGCTGCCAAAAAACTAGCACATGACTACCCGATTACAACGTCATAGCACGACCTAGGACACCTAAGCCTCCACGACAACGCCCTCGAGAGGGGAACGCGAGCACCGCCGCTGCCGAGCCCGAGCACCACCCCTTTAGCCTTGGGACCAAATATACGTGCGGCAGTAGAGTAGGCCTACCTGAAGCGACGTACAACTTCTGTATATCATTATATACAGAAAATAAATGCAGTGGCTGGCCGGTCTGCCCTGTGGACCTCCCTGCATAGGAGTAGACGTGAGTATACACCACACGCATGCAACAGGCAACAGCAATTAAAAGCTAGTGCCAGTGGTACAGGTCCTGGAAGAATCACCGCAGGTGCACTCAAGTCTCTGGATAAGCGACCGTGCCCTCAACTTTTCTCCCTTTTCATAACTCGCCGGACCCAACGGCCAACGCGTCCAGTGTCCAGCAGTACGTCCATGCTAGTACTACACGCCCGTACGTACAAATCCACAGATGCCAAAGCGAAGCAGCATAGGCGCAGTCAGGGTAGGCTGTGCCGGCCAGCTACATATACAGCTAGAGCTGCGTGCAGAAGCTGTGGCCACGGTCACCGTGGAGTGCCAAGCCAAAGCTACACTGCGCTCACATGAGCCAATCAATCCTGTCATACGCATATCAGTCAACGTGGTCAAGCTTGGCTTGGTTCTTTGTGGGTTTCTCTGGGCTCTGGCTACCGCGTGAGTTGACGCGTCGCTGGGGTGCAACTACTGCTGCATGCACTCGATCTAGAGTATATAGCTTGCCAATGCCCGGCGTGTTGGGCGCAGGCTTCCCGCGCGGGTATACCGGTATGCAACTACTGCTGCATGCACTGCGCTCGACCTGCCCGCTCGGGTATGCAACGGATTCATAGGACTGACGAAGGAGTAGTGCGTTGCACGTAGTGTACGTAGCACGAGGGCGGATTTAATCGGCCATAAAATCTACTCGTAGTTTTTTTTAATGAAAAAACTTTCGATCTATTCATGTTTAATCATGGTTCATTAGTCGAACGAACCATGTATAATACTATATGTTTGCCGGAAATTCGCAGGGGCACATAAGTGTGGGGGCACTCACCTGCCAGGCACTCCCACCCGCTCAATTAGCCTCACCATTCGCGAAGTAGTTGAGTCATACACGTGGACACAATAAAAAAGAAAATCTCTCAAAAAGCTGTAAGATTCAACGATGAAACTTGTTGTTTTTGCATCTAAAAATGCCCAAGTCTCAACAAGTTTCAGAGATATAATTTTAAGCAATTTTTTTCTGTCTGTCGTAGACATAAAATAATTGATTTTGAGTTTCAACATTGAAACTTAACATTTTTTAAGTCATAAAAACATATTCAATATGGATCTTATTTAAGCGCTGGTCACGAGAAACATGAATATGAAAACAGAACTTAATTTGAAATTTTCGTTTAAAAGATATAGAACTTTAAAATCGGAAGTCAAAATAAAAAGCGGCGTCAGGGATCTGAGTGCAACCTCATGCATGGGCACGGCTAGATATGGTACTGTACCTACGTTCTAATTTTAGATCGTTTCTTCCAGCCCAAAGATAAACTCCGCCTATGTTGTCTCAACATAGCCGGTCCCAAGCCCGGCTAAAGAAGGAGGGTTGTGATAGGCTTGGTGAGCCAACGTAAAAACTCAGCCGCTCTTATGGAGATGAAACCCAAAAGATTTTTGTTGGGGCGTAACCCTCTCAGCGACGCGCCACATCGGAACATGGGTGTGGTGGCAAATGGGTAAGGGCCGGGTCGTCACCCCCTGGTGGCGCGCCGTATCTTGATCCGGATACGGTGGCAAGTGAGCGAGGATCGGGTCGTCGCATCCTTAGTGGCGCGCTACATCGGCGCCCGGATGTAGTGGCAAATGAGCAAGGGTCTTCGCATTTGACTCTACGAGTGCCAAGGGTAAGGAAGCTAGCCGAGCCTAGGAGGATTCGCTTAGGTAGTTGGAACGTAGGGTCTCTGGCAGGGAAGCTTCGGGAGCTAGTTGATGCAGCTCTGAGGAGAGTTGTTGATATCCTTTGCGTCCAGGAAACCAAATGGAGGGGACAGAAGGCGAAGGAGGTGGAGAATATCGGCTTCAAGCTGTGGTACACGGGGACGGCTGCAAACAGAAATGGCGTAGGCATCTTGATCAACAAGAGCCTCAAGTATGGAGTGGTATACGTCAAGAGACGTGGGGACCGGATTATCCTGGTCAAGCTGGTAGTTGGGGACTTAGTTCTCAGTGTTATCAGCGCGTATGCCCCACAAGTAGGCCACAATGAGAACACCAAGAGGGAATTCTGGGAAGGCCTGGAAGACATGGTTAGGAGTGTACCGATTGGCGAGAAGCTCTTCAGAGGAGGAGACCTCAATGGCCACGTGGGTACATCTAACACGGGTTTTGAAGGGGCGCATGGGGGCTTTGGCTATGGCATCAGGAATCAAGAAGGAGAAGATGTCTTAAGCTTTTCTCTAGCCTACGACATGATTGTAGCTAACACCCTCTTTTAGAAACAGAGAATCACATGTGGTGACTTTTAGTAGTGGCCAACACTCTAGCCAGGTCGATTTCATCCTCTCGATAAGAGAAGATAGGCGTGCGTGCCTAGACTGTAAGGTGATACCTAGAGAGAGTGTTGTACCCCAGCATAAGCCGGTGGTTGCTGACTTCCGCTTTCGGATTCGTGTCCAGCGGGATAAGCGTGCCAAAGTCGCTAGAACAAAGTGATGGAAGCTCAAGGGGGTGGTAGCTCAGGCGTTCAAGGAGAGGGTCATTAAGGAGGGCCCTTGGGAGGAAGGAGGGGATGCGGACAATGTGTGGATGAAGATGGCGACTTGCATTCATAAGGTGACCTCGTAGGAGTTTGGGGTGTCCAAGGGAAGGAGAAGCGAAGATAAGGATACCTGGTGGTGAAATGATGATGTCCATAAGGCGATTAAAGAGAAGAAAGATTGCTTCAGATGCCTATGCCTGGATAGGAGTGCAGACAATATAGAGAAGTACAAGATGGCGAAGAAGGTCGCAAAGCGAGCTGTCAGTGAAGCAAGGGGTCGGGCATATGAGGACCTCTACCAATGGTTAGGCACGAAGGAAGGCGAAAGGGACATCTATAAGATGGCCAATATCCGAGATAGGAAGACGAGGGTTATTGGCCAAGTCAAATGCATCAAGGACGGAGCAGATCAACTCTTGGTGAAGGACGAGGAGATTAAGCATAGATGGCGGGAGTACTTCGACAAGCTGTTTAATGGGGAGAATGAGAGTTCTACCATTGAACTCGACGACTCCTTCGATGAGACCAGCATGCGTTTTATGCGGCAAATCCAGGAGTCTGAGGTCAAGGAGGCTTTAAAAAGGATAAAAGGAGGCAAGGCGATGAGCCCTGATTGTATCCCCATTGAGGTGTGGAAAGGCCTCGGGGACATAGCGATAGTATGGCTAACCAAGCTTTTCAACCTTATTTTTCGGGCAAACAAGATGCCAGAAGAATGGAGACGGAGTATATTAGTACCAATCTTCAAGAACAAGGGGGATGTTCGAAGTTGTACTAATTACCGTGGAATTAAGCTGATGAGCCATACAATGAAGCTATGGGAGAAAGTCATTGAGCACTGCTTAAGAAGAATGACAAGCGTGACCAAAAATCAGTTTGGTTTCATACCTGGGAGGTCGACCATGAAAGCCATTTTCTTGGTACGATAACTTATGGAGAGATACAGGGAGCAAAAGAAGGACTTGCATATGGTGTTCATTGACTTGGAGAAGGCCTATGATAAGATACCGCGGAATGTCATGTGGTGGGCCTGGAGAAACACAAAGTCCCATTAAAATACATTACCATCATCAAGGACATGTACGATAATGTTGTGACAAGTGTCCGAACAAGTGATGTTGTCACTGATGACTTCCCGATTAAGATAGAACTGCATCAGGGGTCAGCTTTGAGCCCTTATCTTTTTTGCTTTGGTGATGGATGAGGTCACAAGGCATATACAAGGAGATATCCCATGGTGCATGCTCTTTACGGATGATGTGGTGCTAGTTGACGATACACTACTAGGGAAAACCCTAGCAGTAGCGCGGGTATTTTGCCTATCAGTAGCGCGGGACGACGCGCTACTGATAAGCACTACAAAAAAAAGACACATCCGTGACATTTTGGGCCGAACAAATTTTTTTTCTGTCATACATATGACACTTCTATGACGATAATTGTGACAAAACCCGGTATCATCATAGATGTGGTGGGGTCCTACTTCTATGACAAAAAATCATGACAGAAAATGGGCTTTTCGTCCTGGGCGGGCCGGAGACGCAACTGCATGACATTCTATGGGCCGTCCATGACGGAAAAAACCGTGGTAGAAGCGAGGGCGAGGAAAATTTCGGGGAGTTCCCGGTTACGGTGGGAGGTCGGGGGCCGAGCGATGCGCGTTTCTCTCGTACACGTACGCGCGTGTGTGCGAGGCGTTGGCTCTAACTGAACCCGAGCGAGGCGTTGGGCTCTAACTGAACCCGAGCGATTGCACTGCAGGCTACGCGTTACTGAACCCGAGCGATCGATCGATGGCTGTTAACTGAACCCGATTGAGCGATTCCTTCGCTACTGCTGCTAACTGAAGCCGGTCGATGTTGCCTCTGGGATGAACAGTGAGCGTTGCGGGGGGTTTTGGATGAACAGTGAGCGGTGGCGTCACCTCTGGATGAACAGGACTGCGTGGTGTGGTGGAGGGCTGGATGAACAGTAGACGGTGGAGGGGTGCCCGTGGAGGGGTGCTTGAACAGGACCCCGTGGTGTGGAGGGCTGGATGAACAGTAGACGGTGGAGGGGTGCCCGTGGAGGGGTGCTTGAACAGTAGTCGGTGGAGTAGCGCGTGGTGGAGGCTGGATGAACAGGAGCCCGTGGAGGCTGGAGGAGGTCGACGGTAGCCCGTGGAGGCTGGAAGAGGTCGACGGTGGAGATGAACAGTATCCCGTGGAGTCCCGTTTTGCGGTACGCCACACCCCTCCCGATGAACAGGACTCCCGTTTCGACCGTAGGAGGTCCGTTTCGTCCGTTTTGCGGTACGCCACACCCCTCCCGATCAACAGGACCCCCGTTTCGACCGTAGGAGGTCCGTTTCGTCCGTTTTGCGGTACGCCACACCCCTCCCGATCAACAGGACCCCCGTTTCGACCGTAGGAGGTCCGTTTCCTCCGTTTTGCGGCACGCCACACCCCTCCTGATCAACAGGACCCTCGTTTCGACCGTAGGAGGTCCGTTTCCTCCGTTTTGCGGTACGCCACACCCCTCCCGATCAACAGGACCCCCATTTCGACCGTAGGAGGTCCGTTTCCTCCATTTTGCGGTACGCCACACCCCTCCCTATGAACACGACGCATTCCGTTGCCTCCCCATGAACACGACGCATTCCGTTGCCTCCCCATGAAGACGACGACGACGCTATTTCTCCGTTCCGACCCAGCCATGTACACGAGCCTTGGCCGTACGTATGCGCGAGTAGGCGTTCGAGACCCCGCCCGTATGTACACATACGTGGCCGTATTTTCTTTCTTGCACCCTGGCCGCTGTACGTACGTGTACATGCTACGTGCGCGCCTCTACTACGACACGTACGCGCCTCTACTACGACACGTACGCGCCTCTACTACGACACGTCCGCGCCTCTACATCCACCAGTATATATGTACGTACACGTTCGCGACCAGAATGACAACGCTACGTACGCTTCGACCAGGTGGGTCCCGACTGTCAGGCACTTCCTTGCCTGCGAAGATGTAGCTGGTGGGTCCCAGCAGTCAGGGGGGCGAATCGTTTTTTTTTGCCCGGATGCACTTCCTTGCGTGCGAAGATGTAGCTGGTGGGTCCCAGCAGTCAGGGGCAAACTTTTTTTTCGCGAAGTACGGTGGCCCGTCCGGTGGGTCCCCGCTGTCAGGTGGAGGAATAATTATTTTGCACGTAATAAGGAGGCACTTCCTTGCTGCGGCCGTGGACCCAGCTGTCAGCCTCTCCACGTACAGTCCACGTTCGATGGAAGATGTTCCTTGACCACGTTGACCACGCCGCGCCGAGAGCACCAGGGCGGTGGACGACGGCGAGGCCTAGGAAGGGGACGACGCGGAGCCGGGGAAGATGCGGCAGTGGATGCCCACGCGTAGAGGAGTACGAGGGTTCACTGCTTCGCCGCGGTGTGAGGCTGCCGTCGCCGCAGAATAACAGGTGGTGTGGGTGAGTAGAGGGATGGCCTGGCCAGCGGTGGGAGTAGTAGGGGTGGTGAGGCCTCCGCCGCATCGCAGCCGGCCACGGGAGGCAGGAGCACGAGGCACGACCGGTGCTGGTTTGGGCGGCTGGAGCAAGAAGACCAGAGGTTGAAGAAGCACTACGGCCGTTGGATGGACATCGTATGGTCACTGGAGCTAGAATCATGCATATTGACTAAGTTGACAAAGCCCTCCGTCCCCGTCAACTTAGTAGGCCCACAAGTCAGCCTGCCACTATACTGGGTCCCAGCTAACAGGGGGAGTATTCATTTTTTTGTGCGTAATAAGGAGGCACTTCCTTGCGTGCGAAGATATAGCTGGTGGGTCTGAGCTGTCAGCGGCGGTAACGTTTTTTTTCACGAAATACAGAGGCCCTTTCGGTGGGTCCCTGATGTCAGGTGGAGGAATCATTATTTTGCGCGTAATAAGGAGGCATTTCCTTGCGTGCGGCCGTGGACCCAGCTGTCGGCCTCTCCACGTACAGTCCACTTCAGATGCATGTCGGTCGTTGACCACGTTGACCAGGCCGCGCCGAGAGCACCAGGGCGGTGGACGACGGCGAGGCCTAGGAAGGGAACGACATGGAGGCAGGGAAGACTCGACAGTTGTTTCCCACGCGGAGGGGAGTACGACTGTACGAGGGTTTACTGGTTCGTCTGCCGTCGCCGAAGAATAACAACAGGTGTGGGTGAGTAGAGGGATGGCTAGGCCAGCAATGGGAGTACGGTGGGGCGGTTAGGCCTGCGCGGCAGCAGAGCCGGCCGCGGGGAGGAGGGAGCAGGCAGTCCCGCCGGCGCTTGTTTGAGCGGCTGGAGCAGGAAGAGCAGAGATTGAAGAAGCACGACAGCCGTTGGATGGCCATCCAACAGTCACTGCTTGTGCGTCAACCTTTTTTTAGGAAAGCCTCAAATCTGTGGAAAACAGCATACATCCCATCTGCCATTATTTGTAATAATTTACAGCCCATTTGCTAATTATTAAGGTTTTTTTGGAGCCCATATTCTTTTTGTTAGCATTACAGCCCATATTGTGGCCACGGTTAAAAAATTATACGAAATTTTGCATATTTCGGTGCGGTCCGAACTGTTTTTAATCCCGAAATTTTGACTCACATTCAAACTGATTTTAAAAATAAATGTATATCAATATAAAATCCAACAAATTCTCCACGCATAAAAATTAATGTAATTTAAAATCTCGAAATGAAAAAAAAAGATATTTGAAACTAATTGCCGGTTTGATGTGTTTTAAAAATGTACAACCCATTTCTCATTACTGATGGGCCATTTTCTCGGCCAGCCGAATGAAAGCTCTCCTCGTCTTGAAAGATTTGCAGCCCAACAGGCCTGACAAAGCGACTTACTTGGCAAATCACAAAAAAATGGGCTGTGCCCGTGGACCCAGCTGTCAGCCTCTCTACGTACAGTACTCTTCCGATGGAAGTCGTTCCTTGACCACGTTGACCACGCCGCGCGGAGATCACCACGGCGGTGGACGACGGCGAGGCCTGGGAAGGGGATGACGCGGAGCCAGGGAAGACGCGACAGTGGAAGCCCGCGCGGAGAGGAGTACGAGGGTTCACTCGTTCGGCTGCGGTGTGAGGCTGCCGTCGCCGCAGGGCCTGGCCAGCGGTGGGAATAGTAGGGGGCGGTGAGGCCTCCGCGGCAGCACAGCCGGCCACGGGAGGCAGGAGCATGCGGCACGACCGGCGCTGCTTTGGGCGGCTGGAGCAAGAAGACCAGAGGTTGAAGAAGCACTACGGCCGTTGGATGGACATGGTACGGTCACTGGAGCTAGAGTCGTTCATATTGACTAAGTTGACAAAGCCCTTCGTCCCCGTCAACTTAGTAGGCCCACAAGTCAGCCTCCCACCAAGGTGGGTCCCAGCTAGCCGGGGGAGTATTTATTTTTTTTGTGCGTAATAAGGAGGCACTTCCGGTGGGTCCGAGCTGACAGCGGGGGGAACGTTTTTTTCGCGAAATACAGTGGCCCGTCAGGTGGGTCCCAACAGTCAGGGGGCAAACGTTTTTTTCGCAAAATACGGTGGCCCGTCCAGTGGGTCCCTGCTGTCAGTTGGAGGAATCATTATTTTCCGCGTAATAAGGAGGCACTTACTTGCTGCGACCATGGACCCAGCTGAGACTCTCCACGTACAGTATACTTCCGATGGAAGTCGTTCCTTGACCACGTTGACCTCGCCGCGTTCCGTTGCATGCATGCGTCCATGGGCGTGGTGCGTCCCCACTGTCAGCCTCTCACGTACAGTCATCTTCCGATGACTCTCGGTTGTTGACCACGTTGACCACACCGTGCCGAGCGCACCCAGACTGGAATGACCCGGAGATGTGGAAGACGGGGCAGTGGAGTCACAGATGGAGAGGAGTGGGAAACTTCACTGGTTCGGGTGCGCGGCAGCACAGCCGCGGTGCCGCCCACGGGAGACAGGAGCAAGAACAGAGGTTGAAGAAGGAGCACGGCTGTTGGATTAACATCCAATGGTCCAGCTGCTAGAATCATTTGTTGATTAAGTTGACAAAGCCGTGCGTACACGTCCGCTTAGTAGGCCCACAAGTCAGTCACCAAATCTGACGGGTCCCAGCTGTCAACGGGATGAATAATTTTTTTCACAAAACAAGGAGGCACTTCCTTCCGTGCGAAGATACAGCCGGTGGGTCCCAGCTGTCAGGTGGAGAAATATTTTTTTTCACAAAACAAGGAGGTCCCTCCTGTAGTTAGTTCGAATCCAAACCTAGACTATGACTATATATGGTGCTATGCTACTCTACAAGTAATGAAACTGACATATCCAACGTTCGCTTCTCCTCTTCTCTACTTACTCTGCCTAGCATCAGAAGCTCTGGCCGCAGCAACCATGTCCGCTGGCTGCTCGTCCACCTGCTCTTCAGCAGGCAACAACCAGATATGCGCCAAGTCGCCACCCATACCATCGCCTGTGGGTCTCATCACACCCCCGCCGGCACGCGCACCGCAGCCGATTGCTCATCGCAACCCGCTACCATTGGTGTGGTGACACTGCTGCAAATCATGCAGAGTCATCCGTCGCGTCTCAACCACAATCCGCAACCCTGGCCGAGTCTTCTACAAATGCCCGAATCATGGGGTAATAATATGTTTAAGTGTTGTTCTACTGCTTTCAGTTGCTGATTTTTTTAATAGTTTGGTTGATGATCTTCCAATTTGATTCGTGCAGAAAAGGGAAGATTCGTGTGATTTGTATTTCTGGGAAGTTGCTGATGTGGGGAAATGCAACTACGCTGATTATTTGGTTAGCCGAGGAATCCCAATACCAGCAGGTTGGGGTGTTGGACAAGTAACTGAAGGAACGGCAGAAGAGGAAGATGCAGAGCAGAAGGTTAAAGATGCAGTTCCTCTGATCATGGCCAAGCAACAGCTGCTGAACGGCCTTGACAGCAATGAGGAGATGAAAGAGCTTGTGAAGATAATGGGCAAAATCGATGTGCTCTGTAGGATGATTGTCTCTTTATTTGAAGTGTATGTAGCACTCGTGATGTATTCAGTGGCTACGACATGAGCACTTTGCTGAAACTAGTAATGAATGAAACCTGTATAGCAGGCTGGGCGTAGTGTTGTGAACATCTAATGATTTCTATTAACGGAAATCAGGGGTTATCCCCTTTTGCTCATATAAATAAATAAATAACAGAGGCCCTGTCAGGTCAGCTTTGTTCTCATTCGAAGACGTCGAGCAAATTGCAGTCCAACAGCAAACTATGTCATCAAATTCAAGTTTCACAGCCAAATATGAGTACAACTAAACAACAATGTCATCATGTTTTAGTTGTCATACAATCACCAAACACAAATCAGCATACATAACAAGTGATGTTCTCACAGCAAAATACTAAACAACATGTTCATCATGTTTCAGTTGTCATAGCAAACACAATTTCACATAGTAGATAAAAAACGTCTTCTGACAGGCAAATACGACAAAAGCAATGCATCATCATCCGCAGCAGCAGCGTCAACATCTTCGCCATGTGCATCAGTCTGAATCGTAATTCCCCACGGTGTCATCTTCTTCTTCGTCCTCGAACGTTGGCTTCTTCTGGATCAACTCTTGTATGTCCATAGCACGACAGACAATCTTTTCGCCGGCGTCATTGACGTGATGGTTCTCAAAGATATTAGGAACATCTGTGTTATCTTGTACATCAGGAGCAGTGTAAGCATCATCTTGTTGTGCAACTTCATTAAACGAATTCCTCTGCTCAAACCTTTGCAATACTCTCCAGTCATCGCTACGTGCAAATGTGACTTCCAAGAAAAAATATTTGTGTTGCTTGATTTGCCAAAATAAAAGGCTCGTTGGTCTGGTACACCGCCTTGACATTGATGGATTTGAAATAATCATCAGCTCTGGGTTTTGCGATCCTGGAAAACAGGTTATACCAACGACAGCACAACAGAACCACACACCGATGATCCTCGAAACTGGAGATATACTGCAACTAAACAATGTCTGTTATGTTAGCATACATTTCAGTTGTCTCTTTGTCATACGTATTCGTGCTCATGATGGCACTCTTTTGTGTCTTCCTGCCTTCGTCTCGTGCAAGGGTGTTGTAGCGCACATCTCCAACAACGCAAGATTCATAATGTCTTACCTGAGTATCAGGACCCATTGCTAGTGAGTAAAGGGCGTCATCAACTGCCTGCCCATCCTCCCGCATCTTCTTAACCTATGGTTAGAAAATAGACAAGCTGATCATCTTATGTACTCAATATATTAAAAAAACTGACAGTGCACTTCAAAAGCTTACATGGTTCTTGAACCATTTCGCAAATCCTGCCATAACCAGTTTGTCAATGTTTCTTGGATTTTGCGGCAGTAACTCCTCTTTGTAGATGCTGCACAACATAGTGATCGCGTCAAACATCTAAATATATAAGTATGTGCTGCAAGTTTAGTAGATTACGATGTATAAGCTGCAGTACTGCACTTACTTGATATAAGGTAGTATCTCAGGACAGTTATTCAACACATACCAAACCATTTTGTCCAAATCTTTAGGTTTGTCCTCTTGTCGACTCTTCCCTGTAACTCGAATAGTATAATCGAAACCATTGAGCCCGGGATTGTCTTCACCCACCTCTTTGCTAAGCTGATCAGCTGTTTCAATGTATTTCGAGCAGAATGTCAACGCTTCTGTAGCAATGTAGGCCTCTGCAATGGAACCCTCGGGTCTAGCTCTGTTCCTAACATAGCCCTTGAAAGTGCCTAGCCGCCTTTCAATAGGGTACATCCAGCCATACTGTACTGGACCTCTAAGTAGTGCCTCATCAGGTAGATGAACAGCCAAATGCACCATCACATCAAAGAAGGCTGGAGGATATATCTTCTCAAGGTCGCATAGGATAGTTGGTATCTTGTCTCTAAGACGCTCCAAAGCATCTAGCCTGATATTCCTACTGCAGAGTTCCCTGAAGAATTGTCCCAACTCTGCAACTGCTCTGTATAAGTCAGGGCGGCCCAATCCTCTAAGGATAACAGGTAAAACCCTTTGAAGTAGGACGTGGCAGTCATGAGTTTTCAACCCTTGTACCTTGATTCCATCTGCACTGACTCTCCTTTCAGGGTTGGAAGCAAATCCATGTGGGAATCTCACACGTGACAGGACCTCGCAGAATTCTTTTCTTTTTACCTTGTCCAAGACGTACACAGCTGGTGCCATATCCCGTGGTTTACCTTCATCTTGCACCTGCAAATCCTTTCTGATACCTAGGTGTGTCAAATCAATCCTAGATTTTAAGGTATCTTTCGTCTTGCCTTCAATATTAAGAAGTGTGCCGATAATGCTGTCACATATATTTTTTTCGATGTGCATCACATCAAGATTATGCCGCAGATCCAAATCTTTCCAATACTCCAAGTCCCACAAAGTGGACCTGCGGGTAAACAATAATCGCTCTTCTACCCTGCCATGCTTCCTTTTCCCGCTACCATTACCAGGATGGTTTCCTGGTGTAATATGCCTGACCTTCTCTAATTCCACTTGCAACTCATCGGCGGTGAGCCTCTTTGGCGCATCACGGTTTTCATGCTTTGCACTGAACACATGTCTTTGGTATTTTCTAGGATGCGGCTTGTCCTTGGCAAGGAAACGGCGGTGTCCAGTGTAACAGATCTTGCTAAGTATTGCGTATGACAGCGGATTCCTGTCACAGCGAACACATGCATTGTAACCATGTGTCGTTCTCCCTGACATAGTGCCCAAAGCCGGATAATCATGGATGCACCAAATTATAACAGCACGCAGAAAGAAATCAGCTGGTGGGCTGCTATATAGGTCTCGAGTGAGAACACCCTTCCATAGCTGTTGAAGTTCCTCCACAAGAGGCTCCATGAACAAATCAAAATCCTTTCCAGGACTTTTTGGACCTGGGATGAGCAAGGCCATCATGCAGTTTGATTCTTTGGTGCAGACATTTGGAGGCATGTTGTAAGGGATAACAAGCACTGGCCACATGCTATATGTGGCGCTCTGGTGGCCAAATGGGTTAAATCCATCTGAAGCTAAGCCAAGTCTAATGTGTCTCGGGTCAGCAGCAAACTCTTTGTGTTTATCATTGAAGCTTTTCCACTCACTACCATGAGATGGATGGCTCATTACATTCTGATCTCTGTACTCCTGGTTCCTAGAATGCCACAGTACATCCTCTCTTGTTTCAGCATCATGAAACAACCTCTGCAATCTTGGTATAATTGGAAAATGTCTCAGAACATTATGAGGAATCCTCTTCACAGCATCGCCATCTTTCCATCTTGATGATTTGCATTTCGGGCATTCACTTAAGTTGGCATAATCCTTCCGGAACAGAACACAATTATTCTTACAAACATGGATCATATCATATCCAATTCCAACTGCACGAAGGAAATTCTTCATTTTACTGTAGGTGTGTGGCAGCTCAGACGCATCTGGGAAAGATTCGCGGAAAGCAGCCAACATCGCATTGAATGATTTGTTGGTCATCCGCTCAGATGTCTTCACCTGAAGAAAGGTGACCATAGCTGAGAATACTGACAGCTTATTTCCTGGGGTGACAGCAACGTTGCATTGTTCCAACATGCGGGCCCACCGTTTTTCTTCTGCGGGTGAAAGTTCACGGAATGCATGAGCATTTCGTAGCATTGTTTCAATGTTTGTCAAACTCACTGGTTCCGCCGCCACCACCACCTCCTCCTCTTCCACCTGAGCATCAGGCAGATCAAGATGGTGATCTGCTGCTTCCACGTAGTCAATAACATTGACGTTCACAGCTTCACCATGATGAACCCACCTAGTATATGTGACCGACATCCCATACAAGTGTAGATGATTTTGCACCATTTACTGGGGTCTTGTAACTGAATTCATACAACTGCTACACGGGCAGAGCACATCTGATTTCGGACCACCGTACTCAGCTCTGATAAAGTTCATGAAGTTTTCAACCCCCTCGACATATGCAGCGGAGAATCTTCGAGCAGAAGTTATCCAAGTCCTGTCCATCTGTTAGACATACAAATTAGTTCTTCTACTAGATATTACAGGAAAAACATATATGCTTTTTTTATGAAGTCCAGAAAAAAATACCTAGGTCGATGTCTAAAGCTATGGCAAGATATTTGGACGAGCAGATCTAAGTAACGAAATATATGTAAAGCTAATTCAGCAAACAGATTTGAGTGCCAAATTATGGCAGGCTGTTTCAGCAGTCAATGAGGCCGAGCACACAGCCAGCGAACTATCGAAGGCCATCGCAGCAACAAAGATCGAGTATAAAACGGTGTAGAGCTATTTCACCTAACAGATTGGCTACTAGACCATGGCAATCTACGTCACAATAAATATATGGCACGATATTTTAGCAACTAATCGGCCTTGGCATGCCATCTCAGCTAAGCAGATTGAGTGCAGAACAGGGCAAGGAAGCTTCTTAAGCAGAGCATATTGGCAGTAAACTACTTCGGCAAACAGTGAGATTAACAGCGTCTATCAGCTAACATTCAGCGCTACACCGACATGAACGGGGCCTCAGTCTAGAATGCGCGTACCGTGGGAGAAGCTGACCGTCGTGCGTCTCCACACGAACATCGCCAGCGGTGGCGGCGCTGACCGCCGTGCGCCTCCACAAGAATGTAGCCAGAGGTGGCGGCGCGGCTAGAGGACGGCAGTCTACGAGAGCGTACTGTGGGAGCGAGAGAATCGCCGAACCGCGGCGCCGACGTATCGGCGCGGCGGGGAGGGCGGCTTTGGTGGAGCGAATGGAGTGGAGGGGGACAGGGGGGAGGGGGTTTGGGGACTATTATTGGCTAGTTGGCCGAAGGGCGGTTGAATCGGATTTGGGGGGAATTTTTGGGTGGGGGGGAGGATTTTCGCGCGGTGGGCAGGGGGAGTTTGGCGCATGGTCGGTTTCTCCAAGTGCAGTCCCACGTGTGAGTGAAGAGGCAAGCCGAAGCGCGTTCCGTTTGCGTAAGCCGTGTGCAGGACCGAGCGTGTGTGGGGTGCAATGCGACAGGAGTGCTGTGAGTGTACCGCCTTCTTTCCTTTTAAACTAGGTGCTTCGCCCCTCAAAAAAATTTTGTTGCTTCGCGCAATCCATCGATACTACCACTAGTATTCCGGTAATCCCGACTAAAACGGCGCGGCCGGGTCTTTTCCCGCGCGATATGCTGGGAGGTTGGCTTAGTTGGGTTTTTTAGGACGAGTAATGCTCACCTACGTAATCCCAGTTACGTAATTAACGTAATGTGAAACGTGTGAGCTGTTGATTGTAGATTGGGGGGAGGGAGGGGCCCACCACCATGAAAATCAGGGGAGGAGAGAGAGAGGCAATTTACGTTAACCCTTTCGTAGGTTCCCGTAGATGTAGAAAGATGTGAAATGCGTGAATGTGTAGTGGACGTACTATTGGAGTGCCTAAGATAATTTGTGTATGTATAGACCCTATGTGTTTATTTTACTTCGCATGTTAGATTTGTCTCGGTTCAATAAAAAGCAGAGTTGGTGATGATGGTGTGCCTGTCATCCTGCAATATAGGCCGTCCGATCTATATCTAACGGATAGGAAGGAAACTATGACAATTTACCCGCACTCCTCTCCACATTTGCAGATAAGGCTTTCCCTCGTTCATCCTTTTCTCCCACAAGATCTTGATCTTCCGTGCAACGCACGGGCATCTTGCTAGTACTCCTACAATATGTATATTATTGTGAAAGTTCATATACACCGGCCGAGATTAATGCAAACACGGCAGATTTTCATTACATTTCGAACTTTTATAGGACAGAAAAATAAAAGAAACCCGACCCTAAACCTATTCTACGGCGGCGACCGACGTCCTCCATCTGTGATCTCTATGTACGGGGGCGGGGTTCAAGACCCGTGAAGTGAAGGTGCGGTCTCCGGCGAGGAAGAGTAGAACACGGGATACGGACCGGCCAGTTGGCACACCATGCCCTGCCGCCTCCCATGCCCTACTCATCCTCGGAGGAGTCCCCGACCTCGGCGGTGCCGGACGTTGGACGGCAGCAAGTAGGACGCGTGGCTGACGGTGCTCCCGTCATCGGCCGCCAGCGTGGCCACCGCTTGTGCGGTCGCGTCCGCGTCCGGCTACGCCGCTATTGCGTCACGAGAGGCGACTTGAGCGAGGGCGGCGACCTCGAGCTTCATCCCCGAAGACAAGCTCTCCTGCCGAGCGTTCAGACTTGCGGTCATGGCGGATGTGGTGCCAGGTAGGAGGACGATGCGCTATGGTGTGGAGGTTAGCTGGGCGTTGCCACTTTAAGTAGTGCATTCCGGTGAGGCCAAGCGTCCGGGTGCGTCATTAAGTCACCGGAGTTGGTTCCTCGGGCACCGAGCCTCTTAACAACGACATACGAACGGACGGCATGAATGCGGGCAGCTGGCGCCGGCTGGGAACGCACCGCGCGACGGCGCGAGGGACGAGGGTTTTGGTGTGCCAGGGTAGTCAGCTGCGGTCGTGGCAACGTTGGAGATGACCTTTGCTCACATGCGATCCCCGCATGTCATTGAAAAAGCAAGACGACCCGGCATGGTCTCAGGTCCAGAGGATGCAGTTGGCCGCACTACACCACTCCGCGGACGCGTCACGGCGCCCCGTGCATCCTCGACGAGCCGGGTGTTGGGGTGTGTTTGGATTGTGGCCAAAGTGCACCTTACCAAAATTTTGGTCATGACCCAAAGATTGGTCTTGGTTTGGATGGTTGCCATTTTTTTGGCATGCCAATGAACTCTAGCCAACTCTAGTTCATTTTTCTTGCCAATGTCGGCCAAATCATCGGCAACCAATACCTCAACCAAAATTTTGGTCATGACCCAAAGATTGGTCTTTGTTTGGATGGTTGCCATTTCTTTGGCATGCCAATGAACTCTAGCCAACTCTAGTTCATTTTTCTTGCCAATGTCGGCCAAATCATGGGCAACCAATACCTCAACCAAAATTTTGGCTATCCAATGCTTTGATGGGGCAACCTTGGGCACAAACCAAACATACCGTTGGTCGTGCCACAGCACTAACGCCACTCTCGGCACACTGAAACCAACCGTGTCTAGCGACGATATGAGCGTGTCGCTCACCGCAGTCGCCGTGTCCAGAGGCGGTGCTGGAGCTGCGCCCCATTGTTGGCCCCAACGAACCACATGAACGGTTGTCGGTGGCGAGGAGGTCGTGGGCCAGCTCCTCCATTGGACTAGTCTGCACTACGTCGTCCCGACGGGTGTGCTCCACATGTCGGTTTCCCTGTTTTCCCGGCCATATTCGAGCGTCAGTGCTCCGCGTTGCGCATTAGGCCTTTCACTATGTAGGCCAAGCGAGACAACTTATTGTTTATTTGAGCCGTTCAAGTATAATCATGTGGTGTTTGCTTATTTCTCATTCCTCTCCAACCCTCTTCTCCATCGATCATGTCGCCCTCCAGTCGAGTCCATCCTCCCGCATGCCTCATTTGAACATTCCGCCGAGTATCATTCGCATGTACCCACCGTAGTCCTCTTTCAATAGATCTCCGGACCCCGAGATGAAATCGAGAGGGAACGAGTGGGGGCACGTGATACCTAAGGCGGATTCAAAATTTTGAACCGGTGATCATAGCATCCTTAAATCATATATAAAGGGTATTCAATGTTCGTTTCGTTTTTGAACGTACAATATACTCCCCCTATCCTTTCTAGTTTACATATAAGTTTTATGTGTAGTCAAAGTATCTCTACTTTGATCAAAAAGGTATCAACATTCAACAACGCCCAATCAATATTGTTAGATTCGTACGTACTCCTAGATTTGTACTCGAGATGGTTTCCAATTTGACTATTGACAAGATTAATTGTACATGAGATGTATAATGTGAAAATTATATCATTGGAAACTCCTTTCACATACGAATTTGACCGTATGCTTTGTGTAAGTTGCATGTCATATATTATTACTCTAACATTTGGTCAAAGTTAGCCTCAAAAAACGCATTAGACCCTGTATGCTTTGTGTAAGTTGCATGTCATATATTATTACTCTAACATTTGTGTAAGTTGCATGTCATATATTATTACTCTAACATTTGGTCAAAGTAGTATAGTGGAAGTGGATCCTCTGACGTAGGTATCCCTGCCTTACCCTCCCTTTCGGTCACTTACTGGCGGACCCCATGCTTGCTAGGCCCCGCATGTCAGTTACTCAATGGGTTCGGCCACGTCAGGGGATCCTCATCCGTAGTATACTCCCTCTGTTTTTATTTACTCCGCATAAAACGGAGGGAGTGGTGGTATAATAAATGACGCGTGCGGGGGAGGGGGAGGGACGTCGGTTTGCTCTCAACTGCGGTCCCACAAGCGAGCGAAAACGCAAGACGAAGTGCGTTCCATTCGGTGAGCGACGTGGAGGGTCCAGCGTGCCGGGCTGCAACGCGAACGCGACAAGAGCGATGTACAGTCAAAACCGATTGACCGGTCGTCACCGGAACCACTATTCACACCAGAACCTTCGCGCTCGGCCTACGCCAGCCACTGCCCTAAAACCACACCAAATCTCCAGCCCATTCCCCCACCTTTCGATCCCCTAGCCCGCATCAAGCGTCCCCTAGTTCGCCGGAAAGCCATGGTGCGCCGCAAGATCACTTACTACAAGATGCTGACGCTGGAGCGCCGTGCAGAAATCTCGGCGGCGGTCGGCGCCACAGACCTCCGTTCCCAAGCTCGCTTTGCGGCGGGCCAATCCCCGAGTTCTCTGGAGCCAAGCTACGAGGAGGAGGAAGCCGATCCAATGTTCATGGCGGAGGTCGCGGCGCAGAAGGCCCCCGATGGGTATGAGACGATGGACGTCGACTTCGTGCCGGCGTCCGAGTCCCCCATGGTGCAGGCGGACCAGCGGTTCAACATGGCGATACTAAAGGAGGACCGGGAGGCAGAGACTCAACTCGACGCAGAGCGCGCGCATGCCGCTGCCATCGAGGCTTCCTGCAGGCGGAACCGGATGTCGTGGATGTCAACCGGGCGGCGGAGGCTCAACTTGAGGCGGAGCGCGCGGATGCCGCTGCCATCGAGGCCCTCCTGCAGGCGAAACCGGACGTCCTGGACTTGAACCGGGCGGCAGAGGCTCGACTCGATGCAGAGCGTGCGGATGCCGCTCTCATCGACGCCCTCCTGCAGGCGGAACCGGACGTCCTGGACTTGAACCGGGCGGCGGAGGCTCGACTCGACGCGGAGCGCGCGGATGCCGCTGCCATCGAGGCCCTCCTGCAGGCGGAACCGGACGTCCTCGACTTGAACCGGGCTGTGCTCTCGTCCGTGCAGAGCGCCCGCACGCTCCGCTTGAATGAGTAGCTGGAGGCCGAGGACAACCACGGTGCGAAGACACACGTCGGCAGCGACGACTGGTTCGCGCCGGCAGCCAAAGACGACGAGGCCGTCTCTTTCCGCGAGCAGTGATAGTTTTTCTTTATGTTGTTGTTTTTATGGATCTTTTGCTGTGTAAAAACATATATTTGTTATGCAAGTCGCCTGACTTGGGTCAGTCTACCATTTCAGGCGGTTGGATGAATATCCTACGTCTCCTAACCCTTCTTTCCTTCTTCCTCACCTCTTCTTCTTCCCCAACAGACCACCGCACGGGCCGTACAGATACTCCCCAACATGCGGTTGGATAAACATACTCTATGAACGAAAATTATGTGTCAGCGATAGGATGGCTGAGTTTGGTTTGTTCACATGCGACAGCACGTGTCAGTGAGGGTGCGTTCCCTTGGTTGGGTTTGCGGCGTGCAGGAGCGACTGTGTGAGGGTGCGGTGCGACCGCGGCATGCAGGAGTGACCGTGTGAGGGTGCGGTGCGACCGCGACAGCCGTGCGTAAGTGTACCTCCTTCTCATTTTGAAAACTTTAGGCAAGCTTGGCAAAAATGTGTGGCGAAGTTTGGCAATGCCAGGCATAGACCCAAACAGGATAAGTACGTACGTACTAGGAGTACTAGTGTTAAAAAAGAAAGGCGGGGTTTTCCTTCGCGGGATTTAATCGATACAAATCATCGTTTCACGTGTCAATTAATGCGTATTTTTTTCTACAAAGACCAAAGAGCTAACCATCTCACTCCTCATCGCTTGATTAATGCAGCGCCATGCAAACCAACCTTCTCACTTCCGCATGCATGCAGGGGATATTAATGTCCTTGGTTGCTAACCCCATCAATTTTGCCTCGATTAGTGTTAGTGGCCCTTTGCAAATTGTAATTTTGATATACTGGCCTTGTGTACAAAAAAATGGAGGTAGTAACTATATTTGACTTCCTTCCCCATTGCGGTGACGTCGACAATATCTTTTTTTTGTGGTTTGGCGAAGTGCGTTCGACGGAGAACACCATTGAGGGAGACCACGGTAAGTCATTCGCAAGTGCCGTCTGCAAGCCGAGACAACCGCCTTATTTGCATCCAGGAAGTCCTTTACTAGTACTACTAGGAGTACTAGTGCGGTGAGATGGTTTCTCGAAGAAGACGATGGAGAAGCGGAGTCAGCGAAGAGTGAAATGATGGTTGCTTCGTCCGTGCTTTTGTGATTTGACGCCTCACTGCTTTGTGATTTGTGATAGAAGGGACAGGGGAGTAGACTCTGTGCTCTATACTGTACTACATGCGTCCAAGCATGGGAGAAAGAGGAGAGACGTTGCATTTTTCTATTCCTTCAATCAATCAATCAATCAGGGAGCTTCGGTTCCATCTTTTTGGCTTTGGCAACACCGTCCACAATGGTTCCCACGATGCCAAAAGCTATTTTCACATTTGGCTACACATTGTGGATGCCCTTAACCGTACCACTTGGTTTTGCTCCTGTGCGCTATCTATACAAATCTCAATTATATTGATCTAAAAAATTATAGAATCAAGATTAGTAAAAAGGAGGTGATTTTGCCACGCGGATGGCGGGGGAGGTTTCTTATTTGAGCAATGCTACATCCACGTAATGGTTTACGTAAAGTTACGAACTGATGTGATGTGGGACTATTTGATTGGATTAAAGGAGAGGATTAGGCCCACCCCACCTGAAAATCAGGGGGGCATATATAGATTAGATGGAAAGTATACGTAGCAGCTACGTAGCCCTTTGTAAGTCTAGGATTAGGCTTCTTATTTTCAGAAGACGTTGTCCTGGCGGTTTGCTAACATGCGGTCCCACGTGTCAGTGCTTTACCAAGCCGATCCGCGTCCCACATGAGGCAGAACAACGGCAGAAGCAACACGTGGTTAAGTTGAAGAAGATGAGGGAGAAGCGGATTCAACAACGAGTGAAATGATGTGATGGTTGCTTCGTCCCTCCAACTTAACTGCGGGAAAGGTGCAGCTTTGTGATTTGACGCCTCATTGCTCATTACTACGCCGGCGCCATGACTGGGGTGCTTCACCCCGGCTGCTCTGCACTGTATTCCGGTATGGCACGTGGACCCGGTAGCTTGATGTCCCACATGTCGGCAAAAGGGACTAGAAGATTTATAAAAGCGAGCGCTCCACTCTTACGACGGAGGAGTAGACGACACGACGGCCCAGTGAACTGTCACTTGTAGTACTGTATAGTACTATAGTTTTGCTGTTTCGCACGATCCATCGATACAAACCCGATTAAACAGGAAAGGGCGGGATTTTTCCCGCGCGGTAGATGATACTGGCCATACATTTCAAAGGCAATTTTAATGTATGCAAACTGAATAATTATAAGTAACAATATGATATCTAGTAAAACTAAAAACACATATGATTTATTGTGTTAAGAGTGTAGTAGTAGTGCTGTATTGCATAGTTGTTAGATGTAACATGCGAGAACGTGTAGAGATGTAGTTTTGGAGGGCCTACAGAGAGAAAAGCGTAATACGGTCACCGAACTTCAGAATAAGCTGATTACGGTCACTATATACGTTTTGCGGTGATTATACGGTCACTTGCTCACAGTTCAGCATCGGATTGCACTCTGTTGACCGACCAAATAGTCTGCGTGGCGCCATGTTTACTAGTTAAATTGACCATGTTCCTTGTCGGTCCCACCTGTCAGTTCGCATAGGCAAAAGGTCAGATAAACACATATTTACGCAGGCGCGACAAGGCTCCAACCCGTGCGCGGGAATCACCTGGTTGTGTATGTGTCTGTCAGGGCCTGATGTGTGCGCATGCACGTGTAGGTTGAGCACTTGAGCGTGAGAGTGTGTGTTGGTCGTGTGGTGTACTGGTGTGTGCATGCATGCGTGCGTGTGTGCGTGTGAGTGTTGCGTGCGTGCGTGGCTGCGTGTGTACGTGTGAGTGTTGCGTGCGTGCGTGGGTGCATGTGTTTGTGTGAGTGTTGCGTGGATGCAGTTCGTGTGCATGCGTGCGTGTGTGTATAATCACCACACCAGCTCTTGTGTGTTAAAACAGACGGCTCAGCACACCAATACAAGGCCACCTTGTCCGTTGTGCCCGCGGTCATGACTTCGAACCACCGTCCAAATATTTTTTTGTCGTTTGTTTTCATTCTTACTAGCAAGATGCCCTTGCGTTGCACGTAACATCAAGATGCATTTGTATGACTTGTTTATCTTGTGAGAGAAAAGGATGAACGAGGGAAGGCCTTATTTGCAAATGTGGAGAGGTGTGTGGGTACCTTTTTTGCAAAATTGCCATAGTTTCTTTCCTATCCGTCAGATATAAATCGGACGGCCTATATTCAGGATGGCAGGCACACCATCATCACCAACTCTGTTTTTTATAAGAGTGTATTTTATGTATTTTATAAGAGTGTAGATGTAGAGTAGATACAAGTCGACAGGTGGGCACGATGGTAGTGAGATAATGTGATGCAACACTAGAGGTGCCACGTGGAGCGTTTAACTGGTCAACTAGTCATGTCATGAGCAAATACAGAGTTGTACGGTGAGCCCGTGACTGTATAATAACCACTAAACGTAAATGGTGACCGTAATGAGTGGATTCTGAAGTCCAATGTACGTATCGTGCTTTCGCTTCAAATACAATGATCGTCATTGCATATATCGTGAGAGAAAGATGAAACATGCATGAATTTTCTAGGGGCTTACTTTTAGAGGACCTGGAGATAGTTTTGTGTGCATACGTGAAAGGGGCGTACAGGGGGGTATGCGATGGAGAGAGAGATGCTCTTCGTTTCTCTTTATTATGACTAACTTTGTATATAGTATAAAAATATACAAATTCACAGTGCGAAATAAATATCATTGTGGGCACCATGCAATGCAAATTAGTGTTCGTACTCCTCCATATAACTTTGTAATGTTGTATATATGTAGAAACTCTAAAATAATTTTTTGGCCACACTTTATTCAAAAGGAATGTTGTATGCGAAATAAACGTGAAGAGAGGGCTTTTTAGATCAATGGGGTACGTGATGTAACATGTGTGAATGTGTAGTTGATGCATTTGGCGGGGCCTAGAGAGGTATGTGTGTGTATTGCGTATTCGAGAGAGGCATGGATAGAGGGGCCGACGGGGGGGGCGTGGGAGAGATAGCACGAGAAATGAGAGTGTTCTAGAGAGAGAGAGACGAATATGACGTCACGACAAGAGATTCCATTCCCTTGAGTGTGTATATGCAAGGGGGGAGGGAATAGAGGCACCAGGAGAAATTTTCTGTGTGTGTGGTGTTTGTGTTGGTATGTGTGGGTGTGAGAAGATAATGAGACGTGGGGGCAGAGGGTGTGTCACCGCGTGAGGTCCGGTGGGTCGAGGTGAGGCCCTTCGTTCGGTTCCGTCCTGCGCCACATTGGTCGGCCCGTGACGCATTTAGGAAGACCCATGGATGACTAGTCGTACAAGACAAAGATAGCAGAATTGTGAAGGACTCTGTGTCCACTGACAAAGCCGGCTAGGATTTGTAACCCCAGGTTCTCGGACTAAGGTAACCCTTTTATCTCTGATATTACTATTCATCCAACCTAACTTTAAGGGGCATCCTACAGAATGCTCTGCTAGAATCATACTCGTCAATTAGGAAGAGAGGTGTGAGACAATGCGTGAGAGACAGGCGTAAAGATAATGTGCGTACATGAGACACGTAGGCAGGTCCATGTATATAGAAAGGGTCGATGAGGATTGTGCGTGTGTATGTTTGCGAGAGGAAGAGTGCTTGTGATAAAGGTTAGTGAAAACATTTGTAAATGGTTACAAGAGGGAGGGAGGGTTTGTTGGAAATATGCCCTAGAGGCAATAATAAATGGTTATTATTATATTTCTTTGTTCATGGTAATTGTCTATTATTCATGCTATAATTGTATTGTCCGGAAATCGTAATACATGTGTGAATACATAGACCACAACCTGTCCCTAGTAAGCCTCTAGTTGACTAGCTCGTTGATCAACAGATAGTCATGGTTTCCTGACTATGGACATTGGATGTCATTGATAACGGGATCACATCATTAGGAGAATGATGTGATGGACAAGACCCAACTTAAGCATAGCATAAAAGATCGTGTAGTTTCGTTTGCTAGAGCTTTTCCAATGTCAAGTATCTTTTCCTTAGACCATGAGATTGTGCAACTCCCGGATACCGTAGGAGTGCTTTGGGTGTGCCAAACGTCACAACGTAACTGGGTGACTATAAAGGTGCATTACGGGTATCTCCGAAAGTGTCTGTTGGGTTGGCACGGATCGAGACTGGGATTTGTCACTCCGTGTGACGGAGAGGTGTCTCTGGGCCCACTCGGTAATGCATCATCATAATGAGCTCAATGTGACTAAGGCTTTAGTCACGGGATCATGCATTGCGGACGAGTAAAGAGACTTGCCGGTAACGAGATTGAACAAGGTATTGGGATACCGACGATCGAATCTCGGGCAAGTAACATACCGATTGACAAAGGGAATTGCATACGGATTGATTGAATCCTCGACACCGTGGTTCATCCGATGATATCATCGTGGAACATGTGGGAGCCAACATGGGTATCCAGATCCCGCTGTTGGTTATTGACCGAAGAGGCGTCTCGGTCATGTCTGCATGTCTCCCGAACCCGTAGGGTCTACACACTTAAGGTCCGGTGACGCTAGGGTTGTAGAGATATATGTATGCGGAAACCCGAAAGTTGTTCGGAGTCCCGGATGAGATCCCGGACGTGACAAGAGGTTCCGGAATGGTCCGGAGGTAAAGATTTATATATGGGAAGTCTTATTTTGGTCGCCGGAAAAGTTTCGCGCTTTATCGGTATTGTACCGGGAGTGTCGAAAGGGGTCCGGGGGTCCACCAAGGGGGTCCACCAGCCCCGGGGGGGCCACATGGGCTGTAAGGGGTGCGCCTTGGCCTATATGGGCCAAGGGCACCAGCCCCAAGAGGCCCATGCGCAAGAGATAAGAAAAAAGGGAGAGTCCTAAAGGGGGAAGGCACCTCAGAGGTGCCTTGGGGGGGAAGGACTCCCCCCTGGCCGCACCCTTCCTTGGAGGAAGGGGCAAGGCTGCGCCCCCCCTCTCCCTTGGCCCTATATATAGTGGGGGGAAGGGAGGGCAGCAACATCTAAGCCTTGGGCGCCTCCCTCCTCCCCTGCAACACCTCTCTCTCTCTCGCAGAAGCTTGGCGAAGCCCTGCCGGAGACCCGCTACATCCACCACCACGCCGTCGTGCTATTGGATCTCCATCAACCTCTCCTCCCCCCTTGCTAGATCAAGAAGGAGGAGACGTCGCTGCACCGTACGTGTGTTGAACGCGGAGGTGCCGTCCGTTCGGCACTTGGTCATCGGTGATTTGGATCACGGCGAGTACGACTCCGTCATCCACGTTCATTGGAACGCTTCCGCTCGCGATCTACAAGGGTATGTAGATGCACTCCTTTCCCCTCGTTGCTAGTAGACTCCATAGATGCATCTTGGTGAGCGTAGGAAAATTTTAAATTATGCTACGATTCCCAATAGGGTTATATCTAGAGCATGTGTGCGAGAAAGACACCTCGGGAGAGAGTGTGTGAGCATGTGTGAGAGACCACCGATGGAGAGTGAAACTACACGTAAAAGACTGCTCTACACATTGATTAAAGATATAAATTGTATCCAAATATTAGGATGGGATCATGATATTTGCAATTCGCTTAAGGCGCGGTCATTGATCCATCACACATCTAGATTCTATCGAATTTGAGCATGTCTATGTTATTATTCGACACAATTGATCCACATAGTTAGTATTTTGAACTCCAGACAATGCATCGCTTTAGCAATCGAATAAACGTGAGTATAGTTCATGTTGTGTGTGTAAAGCACATTATACATACGAAAGTTACACAATGGACATTATAAATAGCTACCTATGAACTAGCATACATTTGAATTCAACTTAAGGTGGTTTAAAAAATCGAATTCAACATGAAGTCCATTCAATTATTTGAATTTGATATCATGGCATTTGTAAACCATACCTAAATTATGGGGGCACCAATCTTTGCTCTGATTTTGTACATAATAGCATATGTAGTCGTGTACAAAATAGATTCAAATTTAGCTCCTCCATTCCAAAATAATCGTAGTTATAGGATTTTCAAGTGTCTAAGTTTTCAAAAAGAAGCGGATAATTTAATGAGGTTTTCAAACATACAAGGTCAAATATAACATTGTCTATTTAGGTCAATCCTCATAGTTCAAGAGTACTCTAAACGTGAATGCTTGTGTTTCAAAATTTCGAACGAAGCGCCAAAAGAGCCTCTACTCGCCCGAAACCGTGTGAGACAATGTTTGATAGTACAAGGAAATTACTTTTCTAATAACTCCGACCCGTGAAACCTACCGACCCGACGTCCAAAGGTCTAAACCGGGGTAGGTTTGTAGCTTCATCTAGACGCCATGCAACCGCACCGAAAAACATTCATACACAATGGCCGCCTAAGCACACATGCGCGCGGCCGAAATCGCTCCCGCCCACTATTTGGGACACCTGGGATTACCATCCTACCCCCGACCCGCAGTAGGTCCGAAATTTAAGAGGGGGGCAAAGTTTGTACTTCCCAAATTTCAAACAAGCGCGTCCCATCTTCTGTTCAAAAAAGCCAAAAACAAGCGCGTCCCAGACCGAAACATGGTTCCCCCCACCCGTCCGATTCCCCATTCGTACTCCGTGGGCGCCAAAACTACCTCTCCACCAGCCGCGAAACCCCAACGTCCTCCGTCCGCCACCCCATCCCACCCATCAACCGCCGCCCTCCTCCATCACGCTGGAGCCGATACCCCGACGTCGTCGTCCACCGCAACCTCAACCGCAACGCCCTCCACGGCTAGTAGTTGAAGCCGAGGCCGAGCCGTCCGTACCCGAGCCAGTTCAACCACGCCGTCCTGCGCCTCACCGCTGCCGCTCCAACTTCGCCACCCTCCACCGCACCGGAGTTGTTCCTGCTACGCCGTCCTTCGCAGCCTCGGATCTGCTTCCCCTCCGCCGACATACGGCCACGGCAACACAGTCAACAATTTGGCCATGGGTTCGTCCAAGCCTGCACCCTCCAGAACATCGGTTTCCCCGGTAAAAAGAAGAAGATCGGCGCGACATGTGGAGGTGACCACACCGGCAACCGAAAAAGGTACTCCTCTTCCCTTATTTGTGCAAATCTTACGTCTCTGCTTGCACGGTATTCATCCCACAGATGACACTAGTTGACCGCTTCTTCTTGATACTAGATGTTCCTAGTAACTCGCGATGCACAAGGTTTCTCCTCATATACTATTTCACCTTAGCTAGAGGTCCGTCGCCCCCCTGAATTTCAATTTCTGGCCAGTTGATTCCCAATTAATGGAAGCATTCCCCGGCGTAACAGGCGCTAGTACGCCTATTACGCCGGGGAAGCAGCGCCTTGGTGTTTATCTTAGGGGCGTGTGCGGCCTAGAGCTACTGGCGCCCGATCTGGAGGTCGGCCGGGATTAAAGGGATGGCATGGGGGTGCTGCCAAGCATGGCGGTGGTGTGAGGTCGATGGGAGGGCGGGGCGGCGGAGGCAGGGGTCTGGGCCGGTGGTCGCTGGCGGTTCGAGAAAGATCGTCAACAGTGACTGGCGGGAGGTAGACGAAGGCCATCTGCCCCTTCCTTATAGATCGAACGGTTCATTAAAAAAATCAACTGACCTATTTATTTTCAGTCGACTGTTATCTTAGATATGACCACATGTGGTGGTGTGCTGGAGGAGTACCTGCATTACCTGTGCTCATATATTACAAAATCATACGGAGTAGAATCTAATTTTGTTTGCCATGCAATGTTGTAGAGCTATCATATGTCTCCTGTCATTTATTTTTCAGCCACCTGCTATCTGCTACTTTTACAGTGCACTAGTTCTGCACACACTTCACCCTTACTCTCTCTATTGTGTTTTTATGCAAGGGTATTTCAGACTCTGCTGCCATGAGAGAAGCCAAAAAGAAAAGAGAGAAGTCGCTCCAGCTTCATATGCGGGTAGGCAAGACACGTTACAGCGCTATAAAGGGTGCAGTGTCAGTAGATGGAGACGGTAAACGTAGCTCTGGAGTTGATGACCTCGCTCGCAATGAACCACCATCCTAGGTGCTTGCTTTAACTTCGCGGTGTCATATGTGGTTGCATGTTCCATATGGTGTCTAGCTTGTATTCGAAAGGCCGAAGTCGGTAAGATAAGGAAAGATATTTTTTTACATGAACCACCATCCCGTGAGCACCAGAAGACAAATAGCTAGTCAGGGCACTGGCCGAGCCAGTGACAAGCCCAGCAAAGATAGGCATCACCTGGAAGCCAACTAAAAAGCTGCGATGGTGGCGAAGCAGCCCGCCTCCCACCAGGCTCTCAGGTCCTAGATGATCATGCTCACCACTCCAGCCGGATGTCTAGCTTGTATTCCTTCCAATTTGGTTAAATTGCATCTGCTTAGCTTACACATTATACCTTTGAATATGACATGCCTTTCTGTTTTTGGTACATACTAGTACATCTATGTATTAACCATGTTCTTACATCAAACTAATGTTCTTGTGTATCCCTCATTAATCACTTATGACGAGGCAGGGAGGCAAGGGGACTACTCCTCATTTAAAGAATGCAGCGTCAGCCTCCCGACATGATTCTCAAGAAACAGAAATGCTAGATGAAGATAGTGAACATAGCTCTGTAGTTGATTACAGCATTTCCCCTACACTAGCATCGCAGGTGTTTGCTCTAACTTGGCAGCGTGATATGTGGTTGCATGTTGCATATGGTGTCTAGATTGTAATTCTTCCAATCTGGTTAAACTGCATGTGCTAGTCTGCTTAGCTTATACATTATACCTGTTAATGTGACATGCCTTCCTGTATTTAGTACATAGTATATCTGTCTATTAAGCATGTTCTTACATAAAACTATTGTTTTTTTTGTATCCCGCATCAATCAACATGACGAGACACCTTTAGTATATGCAGTGCGATATTAGTTGCATCTTTCATATGATTTATAGCATGCGCTGCTTCTAATTTGTTGAAATTCCATTTATGATGGGACGCTTTTAACTTGGCAGAGTCATATTGGTTGCATCTTTCATGTGGTGTCTAGCTTGCATTGCTTCTTATTTGCTGGAATGGTTTCTGCTTAGTTTACACAAACAGTTGTGAACATGCCATGCCGTCCTGTTTTTCATACATATTCCATCCTGGTATCATGTGTTTGCCTTACATCAAAGTAGTGATTGTCAGTATCATGCATGAAGGAGTTCTGAAGAGAGAATTTTATTGCTTTTTCTTGTCGGTTTTACTTGACAATTCAAAATCAATAAAGCGGAAGGAAGTTAGCAAGGCAGCGGATAAAGGTGCTCCTTCCGAACGGAGGGCCTCTACAGTTTCTACTCCTCCACACCCCCAAGATGATTTCCAAGACAACACATGCATAGACACTCAACAAAGCTGTGTTTATGATGAGCACGTCTCCCCTAGTGTAGCACCACCGGTGCTCCCTCTAACTTGGCACTGTTATATGTGGTTGCATGTTATGTGTGATGTCTAGCTTGTATTGCTTCTAATTTTGTTGAATTCCATCTGCTTACTTTACACATTATACTTGAATAAGACACGTGTTCCTGTTTCTAGAACATACAATATCTGTCTATCACACCATGTTCTTACATCAAATTACTGCTGTTGTGTAACCTGCAACAATCACTTATCATAAGACACGTTTGACTTCGGAGTGTGATATAGGTTACATCTCACATTCTTTTCTAGCTTGTACTACTAATTTGTTGAAATGGCACTTATGACGAGACAGTTTTAACTTGGTAGAGTGATATTCGTTGCATCTTTCATATGGTGTCTAGCTTTCATTGCTTCTAATTTGTTGAAATGCCTTCTCCTTAGTTTACACATCATAAGCTATGAATATGCAATGCTGTGAATATGCAATGGCACTAATGACGAGAGACCTCTAACATGGTAGTGTGATGTTGTTTGCATCTTGCATATGATTTATTTCTTGTACTGCTTCACATTTGTTTAAACGCCATTTATGATGAGACACTGTTAACTTGGCAGAGCAATATTTGTAGCATCTTTCATATGGTGTCTACCTTCCATTGCATTGCTTCTAATTTGGTGAAATGTCTTCTTCTTAGTTTACACATCATAGTTCTGGTTATCTCTTCCGTCCTGTTTTTCATACATATTACATCCTCCTATCATGTGGTTGTCTAACATCAAAGTTCAGTTCGTCTGCATCACGCATCAATTTGTTCTGAAGAACTAAATTTTTATTCATTTTTCTTGTCGGCTTGACTTAACATGGCACGGAGAAAGAGGAAGAAACACGGAATGGCAGGGAATGAGAAGCGGATGAATCCTGCAGATTCTGCTGGTACTGATGGTGCAATAGAAGGTCAAAGTCCAGCGGAAAATTCTACAAACACGGCATCCCATGCTACACGAGTTGCAAAAAAAGCCAAACAGAAACAAATAGCTGCCACCAAACAAGCAGAGACAACCCTAGTTCTTGCAACACCTACCACAGTACTACCAGCTGCACGACTTACTCGTGCGTCAACTGAGCTAGCAGCACGTTCCCAAGCTCCCTTGCCACCTGACACTACTTCCCAAGCACTCTTGACACAAGACGAGTTGGCAATATCAGATGAACCTTGTGAGCTTCAACAGCAAGAAGGTAGTTGCTGGAGTCAAGTTACAGTTGCATGCTTCATTATATGTAGTCTCATAGTTTGATGTACACTAACACTTCCTATGTTCGTTGTTGGACTAGCACCTAGGCGCAAGAGGAAACAAACATCAGGGATAATGCTCGATAGGTTAACTAAATCTAGAGGAGGAAGAATGGAGATCCGTTTTGAGGCAGGTTTAAAAAGGCCACGTGATGCTACAGAGTCAGCCAAGTTAGTATCAGAGGCAGCGGTTGCCGTTAGGTGTCATGTACGTATCCTCCCAACATGGATTCAGTACAGGAATGACAAAGACGAAACCCAGTTCAACACCTTCCTCGACCATTTATCTGTAAGTATGGTTATGTATGGAAACTAGTAATATCGTCTTGCTCTGTCCCATACTTTCTAGGTTGCTGATAATGAGACTCCCATAATTTTCAACAGATGAGGTTCAAGTTGGATAGCCAAGATGATGCAACCAGACAAGCTTGCACCCATGTTTTCAAGTCTGCTCTGCGACAGTATCGGTATAACTTGAGGAAAACTCACTTTGAAGGCAAGGCTAACAGTGAACTTTCCCAAACATCTCCAGTGGAAAATATATCGGATGAAGACTGGAGGGGCCTTGTTAAACACTGGTCCAATCCGAAGTATCAGGTACATTATACATATGTGATCAGATCACATGTTGAAGTCCTATTTACGCATGTGCCACACAAATCTATCTTCTTGTAGGTGAACTGTTCAAAGAACAAGGCCAACCGTACGAAAGTGAAATTCCAACAGACGACAGGATCTCGTAGCTATATTGCACACTGCGAGGCTCTTGTAATTAGCTGCTGTTTCACTCTTTTCGTTGTACCATATTATCAGATCTATATTGACTTATTCGAAATGCAGAGGAAAGCCCGCAAGGACCAAAAAGTACCTGAACCAAATGTTGTGGAAATCTTCAAGGACTGTCACACCAGCAAGAAGAAGGGCATGACTACACCAGTCAAAGCCGCTGTTGTAAGTCCTTAATCCTCATGCCTTTTAACTACTACTTACTCTGACTTGTGCCTTGAACTACATGGTTTGCAGCCAATGTCTATTACTCTTTTCAATTTTATACACAATTGTCTTAGCGTATCATTGCACCTTACAAGGTTTAAAAGAGAGGAGTGATGTTCCTTTGATCTTGACCCGTAATCTAGTTCCGTGCTGGACTTGCCCACACAACGTTACAATTGCCTGTTTGTCTGTTCTCAGTTGTTTTGTGATATGAATGATGTCATACTATGCTTACCGTATTATAAACTTCGTCTCTTTATCCTTAGCCCTCAATACAATGTGAAGAAATAGACAATACATTAGCGATGGTACATAGTCATATGTTTGGAACCTGGTTTTATTATGTACTTTGCAATAAAATACAACTAATATTTTACATGGGTTCACCAGAATAAGTTATGTATATAGACTAAAGCTATTTTGTTTGGTTTTGCTGCCTCCTTAATATCTTCTGTTCTGGTACTACTAATGTAAAGCCTCAACTTTTCAGCAAGCTATGGAAAAAATGGTGGAACCGCCACCTTCTGAAGGTGGCGAGGCAACTATAACCGCAATGTCAGCTCTTGTTGCAGTGGGTCAGTACCTGTCCACTAACAGTGCCAAAAGCACGTTCCTGCGTAATACTGGGTTGGTTGTTAAGGCAATATCGTCCAAACTGCCTCATGATCAAGATATGCAAGCTCAAAGCAATGTTGTATCTGCGCTCCAGACACAAGTCCATTCCCTAACAGAGACCCTTTGTGAAACAAGGAGAAACATTGCTCAATGTCGTCAAGATATGCATGGTTTTGAAACCAAACTATCAGACATTTGCTATGTTGTTCAGGAGCCTAGGGAAATGAAGGCGATGGTTATGGTGCTCCATCGGACAATACAGCATGAAAACATAACAGTCGGGTCAAATGAACCGAGCTTCTGAACTTCTGGTGGTGCATTTATCTGCTAGACTGTTAAGTTTTATGCCAACCTTCCTTTTGTTATATAGTTGTAATTTGTTTTGGTGCGATACAAAATTTATTCTTAACGTGCAGCCACCGGCTAAAGAAAACAGCAAGCCATTTTTGTATAGTGTAGGGTGTTCCCTATATTTGCACTGGTGGCGATCTTTGATGCCGAGTGGATGTAATCTGTGCAATTGCCTTAATAGCCTAGCGTTAGTTTCGGCCTTATTTATTTCCTAGTCTTCTTTTTCCCTGGTTTGCTAGTGGCCGCAACTACCATGGGCCATATACGGGCCGTAGGATCCATGGGTCTCCTACGGGCCGTTGATAAATGGGCCTGTAATCGGTGGGCCTCGGGCCGTCGGATAAATGGGTCTACATGGGCCGTAATCGGGCGTAATTGGTATCGGCCCAGCACGGTAACAGGCCGTTAACAGGCCGTAGGACAGCAAAGGCTTAATTCTGTCACAGGCATAACGGGTCGTTAATGGGCCAGAATATAGGACGGGCTGGAAACGGCGCAACGGGTTAACAGGCCAGAAACGGGCCGACTCTTGCCATGGGCCGAATTTGGCCCATTAGGGTAACAGGCCAGTAACGGGCCGACTCTTGCCATGGGCCGAATTTGGCCCATTAGGGGAACAGACCAGTAACGGGCCGACTCTTGCCATGGGCCGAATTTGGCCCATTAGGGGAACAGGCCAGTAACGGGCCGAAAGTAATCGAGGGCCGAAAAGGAGCCCAAGAACGTATGGGCCGTCAATAGGCCGAAAGCTAACACGGGCTGGAAACGGCCCATGTAAATCATGGGCCGTTAACGGGTATAAAGAAAATTACTGTTTATTATGGGCTAGAGTCACCATGGGCCTGTAAAGGGCCGAAAGATACGAAGGCCTCATATGGGCCGAAAGACGTCGTGGGCCATACATGGGCCGAAAGTGAAATGGGCTGGTGTTATATTCGACGGCCCACATGACGTTGTTGGGCCGATTTCCTTTAGGGCCTAACGGGCCGTGAGTTCACGGGCCATAAAATGGGCTATTTGCGAAGAGACCATTAACAGGCTTTTCATGGGCCAGCCCGTTAACTTTTGACCAAGTCAAACGGGCCGGCTTTGTAAGCTAAATGGGCCAGTGGTGGGCCGTGGCACGTGTCGACATATCATAGGCGCCTATCTGACCCACTGACGAGCTGACACGTGTTTCGTCCGGCCAATAAGAATTTTACACGTGGAAATTTCCCATTGGTCGGGGCTGTTAACGGGTTATCGGATCCAAAACCCGACCCGATAGCTTAACGGCGTTCCGTTACGGTGGATGCCACGTGTCGGTCACCCTTGACGAAAGCACTTCTGTGACGCGCGATTTATCGTCATGGAAGTGGACACTTCCGTGATGATAATTTTGAAAATGTCATGGAACACTTCTACGACAGCACAGGTATGACTATCTTGATTCTGTTATAAAATCGTCATGGATGTACATGCATGACAAAAAACGCGACCTACTGTGACAAACACGTATCATCACGGAAATGTATTTTTTTTGTAGTGAAGGCGCTACAGCTAACGTGTAGCAGTAGCACATGTCGTCCCACGCTACTGCTATACATGGCTAGCAGTAGCGCGCTTTAGTGCAGAGCGCTGCTGCTAATATCTGCAGCGCTTTTTAGAAGGAAGCGCTACTGGTAAGGCAGCGCTACTGCTAACTCTGTTCCCCTCGCTACTGCTAGTTTTATTAGTTTTTTTTCTGCATATTTGTTTTGTATTTGAATAGGCTTTATACAATAATCTTTAGCATATCATACACATACAAATGTAATCATAGCATATACATACAAATAGTCTCATCAAATCATGTCGTCATCATAATCATCATCCAACACAAAGTGGTCTCTCGTCATCATCTCAAAAATAGCGATACAAGTCTCGATTACTTGCAACTACATCGTCATCCATCTAAACAATGATATACGCGAGAAGAGCTATCACTTAGAGTGAGAGCGGAACTATGCATTACATGAGTTCGTATCCCTCTCTCGCATTAGTGTGAACCTAAACTAACTACTGCCTGTCGCTCGGAAACCAGAAACCGGTACACCTAGGCCTGACACTCCGGCCACTCATCGTATATATACTCCTGGCGTAGCACTTCTTCGCCATCGATGATCTATGCACTTGCATCGTCACATGAGTCGATGATATGCAACATATATAGTTGAGCAACAGAAAGAGACAGACTTGGCAAAAATAGAAGCAACATATCATAAGCATAAATAATAAAGTTTGATCGTACCCAAAATGCCCTAACTAGAGTGATCATCGCTAGTCGAGGAGGACGGTTTAATTACATCACAAATAAAGTTTCGCCGTGCATAACTCAAAGTTTCGTCATACAGAAAGTATGGATTAAAAGGACACATTGTCATATATCGACAATCACGCCAACATGTAGTGCCATCCATCCAAGTCAGGGAGATAGTCCCTGAGCCTAGTGAAAGGCTTCAGGTCGAGACGTGAGCGGCTACCCGTGTTCGGACGTCTTCCCGCGACATTTGTCCTTCTTCGTAGAACATCCCTATTTTTCCGACGACCTCCTTCATGATGATTTGGGCAAGTTCGCGCTGGATGTGATAGAACTCAGCTCGAAGTCGATGATCCTCGATATCTCCTACGTTCTTTGCCCATTGCAGAATATGGGCATCGCCGGATGTAGGTGACATGCGAAGGTTCTGGTGTTCCCGTCTGTACTCCAGCATGTGGTGGAGGACATAGAATCCATCATTAAGAGAATCACTCGGTTGCTGGATGCAGCAGAAGTCGGTCTTATGGCCGAAGGCGGGACTGCCGTCCCTTCTCTTCTTGTCCTTGACCTCTCCACCCCGTGCGTCGTAGTAAAACATAGCACTGTCGAGAACATCCTTGATGTGGGTGTAATCCTTTTTGTTAATGTTCTTCGACGAGTCCAAGTAAAGAGCATGGGAGTATCGGGGGTAGAGGATGATGAGGACGGCGCGCCCGCCGCTGCACAAAATAAGTACACCTCAAATTAATTAGCCTCCACCGTGCAAATGAATGATTGAAATCGAAGGAAGGATATCCGCGCGGATGACTTACAGGGGATGATAAGGCACGAGAATCGCCTCCTTGTCCTTATTGGCGAGCATGAATTTGACAATGTATTCCCTCGCGTATTCACCGTGCTTTGTGCAGACTCCCAAGAAGCCCTCGTGCATGAAGTACGGGTCAACGACACGGATATGAGGTATCTGCTCAACCCCGATGATGTAGTTCATGTGCAAGGCATAAAGGCGGACAAACGTAAAATCCAGCTTCTTCACGTGAAACATGTCGAATATGTAATCGAATTGAAGGAAGAACTTATCCGTGGGGAATGTGTCGACGTACAACAATTGCTGCGGAACGTTAACCACATAGAGTGGGTATCCTGGATCTTTCGAGGCGATGAGGCCTTTCTCTATCCGCAGCACATCGTCATGAAGTCTCCTTAGATCGCCGAATCTGGCTCCTAGCACTGCTTCAGGTAGGATTGGTTGACCGGGGATATGCCATTTTTCCGCACCGGGGATATCTATACGGTCTTGAACCCGAGGCTGCTGAGGCGGCTGGATCATAGAAGCAGCTTTTTTGCCTTTCCTCGGTCTCTTCCTAGACTTCTTTACTAACGGAAGGTCGTCCATAATACGTTCAGCCTCCGGAGACGGCAATTCAGGCGCCGACTCATGACACTCAAACCCTAAGTAGGCGCCAGTATTGACATACTGTTGAGTGTCATCGTCATCCTCATCCTCATCTATGGCGACGTCACCAGCGACTAATGGAGCCTTTTCCTCACCCCCTCCGCTATCACCCTGCACGACAGCCGACGCTAATTGGGTAGGTGAGGTGTTGATGTTCATACCTAACTGCGTGCTCGTGGGTGTGCTCCTGGCCGCCTCCAGACGAAGCAGACTCTTTGGCCACAACAGGACCCACCCATTGCAACAATCACCAAGCCGCCGCGAGGTCTCGTCATCATCCCCCACTAGTACCAGAGGAGGCAAATTCTCATGGCCCGGTTTGACACTGGCCACGGAAACCTTGAAGATGTCCGGGGGGATCGGCCGGCTGTGGAACAATGGTTCCTTCGGCTCCATTATCGTCGCCTTCCCCACGTCCACCTTCTGGTCGCCGATGGTGTACAATATGGTGCACGGGGTTTCATCGGCCTGCAAAGAAAAGTCTGCGACGTGAGACATCCGAAAGGCAACGAAAACGTGAGATTATACATTTATTGAAGGGGGCCGGTGTGACAGATACCGTGAGGGCGTCGAGCTCAGCCAAAGACGAAGCACCGCCGAGCACGTCCGGTGCTGGAGCAGGTGCGGGAGCCGGTGCAGGAGCCGGTGCGGGAGCAGGTGCGGGAGCCGGTGCTGGAGCAGGTGCGGGAGCCGGTGCTGGAGCAGGTGCGGGAGCCGGTGCGGGAGCAGTTGCAGGAGCCGGTGCGGGAGCAGGTGCAGCTGCTGGTGCTGGTGCAACGCTAGTCGAGCTGCTCCCCAAGAAGTCAGCAAGGGGAAAGTCCGCTGCATTTTTTTCTGGATTTTGCCTGCTCCAATTGAAAACGGCCGGAACCAAGGAAGTAGACATATCTACAAGCACCTGTTTTCCGACAGCTACCGCTGTTGCGACTGTCTCAGATGATTTCTTCTCAACCGCAATCTCAACCTTCTTGTCGATGTTTTCTTCAGTTAACCTCCGTCTTTCCTTTCTCTCCTCCGTGGTCTCACGGTAGTACTTCTTCCACGTGGCACCGTCTCCGACACCGTGCACGCGTCCATACGATGGTCGAGTCTCCACCGGGAGTTGTTTCAATATGTTCAACGCCCGGTTGAATGGAGTGTCCCACTTGGGCCTCGCCAATGCCTCAGACGGCGAGTCGCTTTCGGCCGCAATCCTGTGCTGCTCTCTCTGCAAAAGGCACAAGGATCGTTTACAAATATGACTAATATGTAGTCGAATTGATCAGAAACTAAAATTACCAGGAGTCTCATGAACTCCTCGTGACTGCGTTCGTCTCAAAAATCTTCTTCACTGGGTCCCGACGGTGCCGAGCCCTGAGGACATCACGCTCCTGCGGGACGGTGAACTCCGCCAAGGGGTCTGGGATGCCCAGACTCGCGGCTTCCACGTCCTCCTTGGCCCATATGGACCTCTTCCCGCCGTAACCATGGCTTCTGTGGTGGTGGCACCCAATGTTCCTCTGTTGAAGCCCCTTCATGTACTTCGACTTTTCTTTGGCAGCTTCGGCCTTGCAATCCGCCTTGAATATTTCAAAGTGCTCTGCCGTGATTGTCGGATTATCCTTTACAATCTCGGAGTAGGGTTCCTTTTTTTGACGATCCGATATTTCACCCTTGCCTTCTAGGCGGCCAATGCGTCGCTAAACTTGGTCATGGCGTGTTTGTTTATCTTCTTCATTGCCGGGTCCTTATCTGGATCTTTATAATCCTTTTCATTCCGGCCCGGGAACAAGAATATCTGGTGCAGCTTCTTTAGGAGCGAGGGCCTCATATTATCTATCTTCTGTAGTTTCTCATCGTTGATGGTGGCGGTTGTCCGTATGATGCAGCCTATTTGATTGCCGTAGCACGCGCGCGCTTCCACGGGCTCGTTTGGCTCAAAATTGCCGTCGTCCACCTCCGTGACCGCCAGTCTAGTAGTCCTGAGCTTGTTAGGAAGCCGTTGCCTCTTTGCTTTCGGTTCTATACTGGCTCCGCTAGTCTCGGCGCCGGTCTCAATCTGAGCGCCGGTCTCGATGCCGGTCTCAGTCTCAGCGTCGGTCTCAGTCTCAGCGTCGGTCTCGATGTCGGTCTCAATCTCCGATGTGACAGGTGGACCCAGCAACATCAACTCTTGATCGTCGGCTTCCCTCAAAAATTCGTCTGCCGCCAGGTAGACGTTGTCGCAGTCACGAGAACCCTGTCCTTCATCGTTGCTAGCCATGTTTCCTACGATTAAATCTAGTCAATTAATTCTAGACCTAATAAAATGAATAATGACATAAAAAATGGCCTATGCTTTGTAGGAACGTTGACTCCTTCCCGGTGCGGCAAATCGCGGGCACTCGATATGCCCTAGTTTGTAGCACAAGTCATGCCGAAATTCACGGAAAATTTCGGCATGACCTTTGCTAAAAAGTGGACAAATCGAGCACCTGAAATTTACCGGAACGGAAATGAATCAACATTCCGGCAAAACATAGGCCACCCGTGCTTCATTCCCTGGAAACAACAAAAGGCCACATGGGCACAATCGAACCACACTTCAATGAAAAGATATAACATGACCACTTCAATGAAAAGATAAAATCAACAATAAAAGTCTAGGAAGGATCATCTTTAAAATAAAACTTGCCTAAATTCTTTTCCTAGAAAAATAGTGATCTTTTCAAAAATCAAAAACCTTTGCAAAATGACCTCACTAAACACTTCTCTGCCTAGGACAGAACCCAAATTCTGTTCTAGCTATTCCTCTCTCTCTCACACACACATTATTTTCTCTAACGCTTCTCTGCCTAGGACAGAACCCAATTAAATTGCAAAGGAACTCCATTTCTCTAACCCTTCTCACCTAATGCTCTAAAATAAATTTTTCCTCTAACCTAGCGAACCTAGTTAACCTAGCTTGTTAGCCCAACAAACCTAATTAACCTAGCTATTTAACCTAGTTAGTTAACCTAGCTAGTTAACCTAGTTAACCTAGATCATTAACCTAATTAAACTAGTTAACCTAACTAGTTCTCTGCCAAAGCCCTAACTAAATTTTTGCACTAACCTAGATAATTAACCTAATTAAACTAGTTAACCTAGCTAGCTAGTTCTTTGTCCAATGTTTGTGCTATGCATGAGAGAGAGAGGAGGGGTGGGGGCTTACAGAGGATGGCTCCGGTCGTGGCGCGGGAGGCAGTGGTGGCGAGGGAGGCAGGGGCGTCTCCGGTGACGGCGAGGGAGGCAGTTGTGGCGAGGGAGGCAGGGCGTCGAGGGTGGCTCCGCTGGCGCCGAGGGCGGCTCCGGTGGCGTTGATGAGGCCGCGCGGCTCCGTGGCATCGACGTCGCGCGGCTCTGGTGGCTCCGGGGGCGTTGACGTCGGCAGGAGACGGCGGCGAAGTAGGGCGACGGCGAATTGGGGAGATGGCGACGAAGTAGGGCGAGAGATTTGGGGGAGAAGTGCTGGCCGGGGGGGGAAACCGCTTTTGGGTTAAGTCAAACTTAGCGGTAGCGCATTTCTGTAAAAACGCTATAGCTAAGTTAGCTATAGCGCTTTTCAGTAAAAGCGCTACTGCTATAGCTATGTATTTTCCTTTTCTTTTCTTATTTCATTTTCTCTTTCTATAGCGGGGGTCTAAACAAGCGCTGCTGCTAAGTTATCTATAGCGCCTCTGATGAACAGACGCTACTGCTATTCCTTTCTCCTTTTTCCCTTTTCATTTATTTTTCTTTACATTTTATTTTTTTTTCTTTCTCCTTTTTTTATTTCTTTCATTTTCATTTACTTTTCTATTTGTTTTTCATTTAATTTTCTTTTCATTAACAGTAGCGCGTTTCACAAGAAACGCGCTGCTAAAATAAACTTAGCGGTAGCGCTCTTTCTAGAAGACCGCTACTACTATATGTAGCCTATCGGCTTAGTAGTGATAATTTTAGTAGTAGCACTTTTAAAAGCAGACGCGCTACTGCTACGTTTGGGTCTGCAGCGCGTTTATCCTGCACGTGCTACTGCTATTTAGCAGTAGCACCCTTTTTTAACAAGCGCTACTGCTAAAGTTCTGTGTATAAGGTTTTCCCTAGTAGTGATAGTTGGACGGGGGAAAACAGGAAGTTAGAGTTATGGAGACAAACCTTGGAATCGAAAAGGTTTAGCCTTAGTAGAATTAAAACTGAGTACATGATGTGCGGTTTCAGTACTACTAGGTGTGAGGAGGAGGAGGTTAGCCTTAATGGGAGGGTGGTACCTCAGAAGGACACCTTTCGATATTTGGGGTCGATATTGCAGGAGGATGGGGGTATTGATGAAGATGTGAACCAACGAATCAAAGCCGGATGGATGAAGTGGCGCCAAGCTTCTGGCATTCTCTGTCACAAGAGAGTGCCACAAAAGCTAAAAGACAAGTTTTACAGGATGGCGGTTCGACCCGCAATATTGTATGACGCTGAGTGTTGGCCGACTAAAAGGCGATATGTTCAACAGTTTGGTGTGGCGGAGATGCGTATGTTGAGATGGATGTGTGGCACATGAGGAAGGATCGAGGCTGGAATGATGATATACGAGATAGAGTTGGGATAGCACCAATTGAAGAGAAGCTTGTCTAACATCGTCTGAAATGGTTTGGGCATATTCGGCGCAGGCCTCCAGAAACTCCAATGCATAGCGGACGGCTAAAGTGTGCGGAGAATGTCAAGAGAGGGCAGGGAAGACCGAATTTGACATGGGAGAAATTCGTTAAGAAAGACCTGAAGGATTGGAGTATCACCAAAGAACTACCTATGAATAGGGGTGCGTGGAAGCTTCATATGTGCTAGAGCCATAAGTTGATCGAGAGATCTTATGGGTTTCATCTCTAGTCTACCCAACTTGTATGGGATTAAAGGCTTTGTTGTTGTTCTTCTTCTTCTTCCAGCCCAAAGATAGGCAGCATGCAGATGGAGATAGCGGTGCATCCACCAGCACATGCAAATGTTCACAGGTACACACACTATATATATCGCGTTTCACCGTGCGGTACGTACGTCCATCGTTTTCAAGAGTATTTTCCACGAGAGAGGGATATCGGTTAATTAAGTTTTTGCAATGGCCATAAACGTGTAGGTACTCGATGGTTAATGCTTTGCGTGCGTACGTGGAGGCATTGATTCCCTTCGTGCCTGCATTGAAAAGGGTCGAGGGTGTTCCCGTGATCACGGTGATGGTGTGATACCCCATTGTTGGACCATGCGTGCATGCATAGGCATGGTCATTCTGATGCTCGGTCTCTATGTATGTGTCCGCCTTCTACGTAAGGGCATCTTCAAGATGGACCCGTAAAACTCCCACAACCATTCGAATCGGCTTGTCCGGACCACGGAAGCCATTCAACGCCGACCTGTCACTAGTGCAGAACAGGCATTTATCCAACAGCATAATGATACCAAGCCTTACTATCAATGGCATATTTTCTAATCTTTCTAATCTTCAAGCGCATTTTCTCCATCTTGATCTTGTGATCATCGACGACATCGGCAACATGCAACTCCAATTCCATCTTCTCCCCCTCAATTCTTTTCAATTTTTCTTTCAAATACTCATTTTCTTTCAACTAAATTTAACCTCTCGACAATAGGGTCGGTTGGAATTTCCGGTTCACAAACCTCCTAGACAAAAATATCTATATCAACTTGATGGGCATAATTTGTCATAAACACGAAAGGCAACAACTAGTTTTAAAAAAGAATATACCACATCCGAATCATAACAAGGACGAGGGCCGACGGGGACGGATATCAAAACCATGGCACTATGTATAACAAACAACGTACGGGTAAGATAATTATACGAGTAACTATATATCCAAATCACACAAACATCAATTTGGTAATGTAAAACATTCATGAACAAGAGGCTCACCACAAGGTGGTGCCGGCGACGGAACGGTGCGGGCGATCGACTGTGGTTACGACGGAGATTTAGAAGGCACTAAGTAAACCACACCTACATATGCAAACTAAGTGTTAGTTTTGACCACAAATTGCATATAAATCAAATATTAGCACATATATTTTCTACCAAATTACTAAACTCATAAATTAATCACTATACAAAGCATTGCAAGAGCTAATCTAGCAATGAGAGATGAAAGGACAAAGTTGCTAACCTTTGTGATCATTTGAATGGATGGGGGCCTTCGAATCTTGACAAATTTTGGGCAAAATGTGTGATGAGCTCGAGAGTAAGAGGGGAAGAACAGAGAGGAGAGGGGAAAGGGGAAGAACAGAGCGAGCTCGGGTGGACGAAGGGCTTAAGTAGGACGACCTTTAGCACCGGTTCGTGCCATGAACCGGTACTAAAGGTGCTGGAGGGGCCCCGGACTGACAACATCCTGCCAGCACTCACTTTAGTACCGGTCCGTGGCACGAACCGGTGCTAAAGGTCAGCCATGAATCGGTACTAATGAAAGCGGCTGGCTAGCCGTTGGAACCGGCACTAATGCACACATTAGTGCCGGCTCAAAAGCAAACCGGCACTAATGTGCTTGACATTTGACCCTTTTTCTACTAGTGTGTATCGGTCCGTAGAATGGTCAGGACACGATTTCTCCCGCGAACCAGAGACAAACGTGGGAAGGTTTGCGGGAGTCCGGACCGATCCCAATCCTGTTTTCTTACCGCCCTAGCCCACCAAAAAATCATCCTCCCTCCCACACGTGCTCACTCCCGGTGCCAGCTGCTCGCATTCATGCCGTTGTAGAGTGTGCCGCTCAACATTGAAGGTTCACGACGGATGCGGCCTCTCACTGCCTCCGCCATTGAAGCGGTGCGCCGGCCGAGGGCGCCGCCGGCAACGCGTCTCCGGTGTCCGCGCCTATTCGATGCCGGAGACGCGTGACTGGACGGGACGGATATCTACCGAGTCCGTTCAATGCCGCTGTCTGTCCATCTGCCGCCATTAAGTAGGCTCGCGGCCGTGAAACCCACTCCGGCGTCGCGCATTGACGCACCCGGACGTCTGGCCTCACCCATATCCGCTATATAAAGTCGCGGCAATGCTACATCCACATAATGGTTTACGTAAGGTTACGAACTGATCTGACATGGGACTATTTGATTGGATTAAAGGAGAGGATTAGGCCCACCCCACTTGAAAATCAGGGGGGGCATGTTTAGATTAGTTGGAAGTTTACGTAGCAGCTAGGTAACCCTTCATAGGTTTAGGATTTTCGATAAAGGCGGCCACACCCGGCTAACTCCACACCATAACACCAGACCCTCCACATCCTCCTGCCTTGCACTGCATCCGCCATGAATGCCAGCGGAAAAGCACTGTGGGACAGTCTCTCACCGAAGATGAAGCACACGGTAGCCGCCCTTACCGCCGACTGGCATAGCCCCCATGCTAGGCGGATCGAGGTCAGCTTGCCGGCCAGCTCGCCCGAGGTCTCCGACGACGAGGACGACACCACGATGGAGACGGGCAACGACGACTCCGCCTCGGCTCCCGCGCCTCCTGTGCACGCCGACTTCACCATGGAGCAGACGCAGGCGCAGTTCAACGCCGCCATGGCGGAGGTGCAGCCTGCGTCGGCGTTCCAACAGGCGCGGGAGGAACAGCGGTACAACCTGTTTCTCCGGGAGCAGCACCGGCTGGCAGAGGTCCAGATCTACGACAAGAGCGCGAGCGAGGAGACTGCGGCGGCCATGGCCACGACGAATCTAAATTTCATCGCGGAGCAGCATGGCATCTACGATGTCGTCTGCGCTCAGGCCGTCGCTCTCCAGGAAGCGGCAACCGCGGAGGCACAGCTTCAGGCGATCGCGGAGGAGAACATAGCTAGCTGCGCCTCCTACGCGTTGCCGACGAATTATCAGCCGGCCCGATAGGACGACGACAGCCAAGGCGCCACCATTTCCCTCGTTAACCTCACGTCCACCGGCGGCGGACAAGGCATGGACTCCTCCGAGGATGAGTAGGCCATGGGAGGCGGCGGGGCCTGGTGTCCCATGTGGGCCGGTCCGTCTTCCGTGTTCTACTCTTCCTCGCCGATGAACGCACCTTCACTTCATCGGTCTTATTGCTGGTGCTCATGGAGATGGCGGAAGGAGAACGACACAGGTTTGGACGCCGGCCGCCGCCGGCCGCCGTAGGATAGGTTTAGGGGCGGGCCTCTTTTTTTCTAAATGTTTGAAATATAGTTAAATCTGCCGTGTTTGTACGAAATCCGTCCATGTTTGCATGAATTTCATCCGATTTTTTAAAAAATAGTTTGAAATGTGTGCGGCTAGCATTGGACGGTTGTCCCCTGTCCGCGGATTGATCCCCTGTCCCCTGTCCGCGGATTGATCCCCTGTATACGGACGGATACGAAAGATTTTTACGGGTTGTCTTTGGAGATGTCCTAATGCAGATAAGCTCAAAACTAGAAGTAACAGGCTAGCAACTACGTGGATGCATGTGAGTGGCTTCTTTTTCCATTACCGACACGACAATAAAACTGGATGTTCTTACCATGCAAAAAAGTCAAACCACCGGCCCCTACCATGCACTCCACGCGTAACAGTACGAGCCTTCGGCCCCTACAGGTACGAACCACCGGCCCCTACCATGCCCCGATCCATGTGTGGGTGCGAGGGAAGTACACGTAGTAATCCCGCGCCTAGCTATCTTTAACGAGCTTAATTGATCCAGGTACGTACCTAGCTAGTGCTGCTACAACTCCAGCAAAACCAGAGGAGCAAGGGCTCCACGGGCGCGGATCGGGAATGTTCCGATCGGGGGCGCAGCCTCATTATCTGTGTTGATTTCCCTGGACGTGCTAGTACTCTTTTTAACTGTTCCGGCACGCGCAGAGGATGGAGAGGACACGCAGAGCCTTTTATCCCAAAACAAAAGGACACGCAGAGCCACAGGCAGTACACCGAGATTAAACGCTCTGCTTTGCTGCGGTTTGATTGATCCGGCCCGTTCAATCGGGCGCTCTGTGGAATTAGGAAGAGTGCGCGGCCGATCGTCGACGCGCTGCATGTGTAGGCAAGCAGGCTCCTGAGCTAGAGGACGGATCATGGATGTGCATGGCCGCCGCGCCGACGTACCAGTCTCGCGTGTTGTGTTGATTGGCGAGAGCGAGCTGAGCTGAGTAGTTGTTGCGGCATGTGAGGGCATTCAATTAGCCTTGCCTTGTCTGTCAATCGCTCTCTCTCCAAGGAAAAACTTGGCTAAATCCATGTGCACTTAATTAGGGGTCGTGTTCTCGCTTCTCCCTCGCGATCGATCGTCGCTAATGCAGCGTACTGCCTGTGCTTCTGTTTGACAGTAGTATGAGGCTCGTGGGAAAGCAGGTAGATTGACTTTGAATCTTCGGAGAAACTGTGTAAAATTCAGGTCATTAGTCTGTCGCACTTCTTGCAGCTCATGGGTAAGAATCAGCAGGATAAAAGCGCCGAGCTCATAATCAGGACTGGCTACTGCCGAGTGTCGCGTCAAAGACACGTGCGACGTCGGTGGATCGAATTACCATCTTCTTGCCCTGTGTTCTAGCGGTGAGCTGGAGGAGCCAAAGTAACAGGCATTACACTGTACATTTTCTTTTTCTCACTGGCAACGTGTGCAGCACACTGCTCAAGTAGCGACACGGTGAGACGGGAGACGTCCACCGGCATGCATTTGACAGGATCACGTCGCCGTCCACCCGGAGGGGAGGGCAGGCGCCAGGCGGGCACAAAATGATTCTTTCAAATTCCCTAGCCTCTCTCTTGACATTTGAATCCCTTGCTCATCATAGTAGCCACCACGCTCATGGCCGGCCGGAGCACATTGCGTGCTCCCCCTCAAGGCAGAGGATTCTATGTTCAGATAAACAAAAAAGTTGGCTTCTCTGTGTCAACTTTCAAGTGAACCGTCGAACCAAATCGGAGACATGCACACACAGCTACCAAAGCTAATCGAAAAGCCAAGAAGAGTAGACAGGGCACACAGTGAACGGAAGACCATGTGACGTCCAAATAGCTCACAACACCTCTCCGATCAACAAGTGGACTGTACCTGAACCTGATAGGTGATAGCGATTTCTGCTTCCCTAGACTACTCTCAAGTGTCATGGCAATGCATGTCAACATCTCAACGGGCAAACGATTACTAGCATTGTATCCCTTCCCAGTTTGTACTACTGCTCCAATAGTAAACTGACAACCCTACACCCACTAGAATTAGAAAGACAAGGGGCCAGCCAGGGCCAGTGTTGCTTTGGAGATGCACAATTTATCTGCTAGTAATATACTGATCTCTCCGTCTGATGTGATCTTTCCACTAGCTAGAAGTGGGAACCTGCAGGGTGGGGTTTGCCAAAATCACATCACGCGCGCACAGGATCAATTCAAACGGGAGAGGACTCCCGATTAACACTGATCACTGATGGATGGAGAGAGGTTTGATCCAGAGAGGAGGTAGCAGCAACCCAACCGGGAGAGTGCCACCTTTCAAATCATGGCGTCCAACCTTGGCTCCAATGCTCCTCATCGCCATCATGGTATTAGCCAGCCATTATGCGTTTGTGGAAATTAGCCGTGCACTGTTTGGCTGACAATAACAAGCTAGAATTGCATGTTAGTGGATTTATGTACTTAACTACTCCTATTTTTTTTTTGTCTGATGAATGTACTATCACGTTCTCCTGGGATGTACGGTAAAGACACACAAAAAAGAAGATTTTGTACACATATTCATGACTATGTAAAATTTCTGCTCCCGGAACAAAAAAGTTAGTGTTTTGAATACCACCACTAGTAGAAAAAGGGTCATCTGTCCCGGTTGATAAGGGCCTTTTGTCCCGGTTGTTGAACCGGGACTAAAGGGTCGTTACTAATGCCCTAGCCCTTTAGTCCCGGTTCTTACACGAACCGGGACAGATGGGCCTCCACGTGGCCGCTGCGGCCAGCCCAGGAAGGAGGGCCTTTGGTCCCGGTTGGTGACACCAACCGGGACCAGGCATCCACGCGTCAGCATTTTAGTGGCTGGGGTTTTTGTTTTTTTTTTGAAAGGGGGGAGGGTTTAGGGGGTAATTTAGGGTGTGTAAGCTAGCTAACAGAGATATATAATAACTCTTCATGCCCGCATCATGCATCATCATAATAACAAGTCCTAATCATCATCATACAACTTCTACTCGTTATTAATAACCAGTCATACGATCATCATCCTCATAGTCATCGAACCAACCCTAAATACCCTCTTTAAGGTAAAATAGCATAAAACAATATAGACCCCGACTCTCCATTATGGAGAATGGAGATCATCCTGTCTCCAATTTTTGCGCTTCGCTTCCTTTTGCTTCCAAGAACCTCCTTGCGACTGTCAATACATTTTTCCATTCTTTGATTTTCATGTCTCCACTTCTTTTAGAAATCCGGTATGGACAGTTGAGATTCGTAGGATGACCTGGTTGTATGTTCAAAACATCAAGGCTACCATTCTGATACATCAAATGAGGCACACAATCCTCTGGGATTATCTGTTGAAAAACATAGTAATAACTTCATAGTTAGCAATGATGTACTAGTTTTAGAAGTATGCAAAAGATGCACGGATGTCGTAATAGTAAGAAATCTTACCAGGGTATCTTCATAGTAGTTACCGTAGTTCAACACGTGCACTAGTGGCACGTATTGACCATAATGTGGAGGAGTTTTACAATAGATATTGTAATTCTCAAGATCAGTACAAAATCCGACCAGATGAGTTTTCTCCTTATAAGTTAACTCAGAGCCATCGGTGTAGTAGGTTCTGTCTACCATGTTCCGCACATTGTTTGAACAATCAAAATAAGCTGTCAATGAAAATAAGCTGTCAACTATTTTGAAATGAACAATATAAATTAGCTAATAACTATGTTTGAGAAACTCACATAGCGGTAGAATTGAAGGCATATCAACAAGGACCCAAATGTCCATATTGTCTTGCTCGATATCAGGATCATCAAGATCCATGGTGACAAGCATACCCTCATCAAAACCATACATCTTGCAAAATGCTTCCCAATTTTTACAACCAAAATGGGTTACCCTCTCAGAATTATACAGATTTACTTCAAAATATATATCATGATGGGTCCTTAGGTGAATTTTCTTTGTTTCCATACTTTCATGGTCTTCAAAACCCATCCTCTCCAAAACGTAGCGTCTTGCATGGCATGGGATAAGCTAGTCGAATTGTAAAAGATGAAAAGTACACGTTGAAATAGTTGAAGTCGTGCTTAATTACGAAAAAATAACACTTGTCGTCGTTGCGTACCGTTTCAACATCGAAGATCTCCTCCAGCTTAATACTGAAGCGCCGATCTTCGTCCAGGTGAGGCCTGTTGCACAGACCTCGGTCGTCGTGGCACCAGTCGCACTCCCACGGGAGACTTTCGTCGTCCGAGTACGACATTTCCTATGTTCATAATTCAAATATTAAACGTCTATAATTAAATATATGTACTAAAAAACCTAAGTTAGATCATTATTATTCATCACGGGTTGACTATCGGTTTGTCGAGTCTTTTCTTGAAAACTCTCAGCTCGCGTGGTGTATACATTCGACCATTGGTGATGGTCGCTCTTCCTTTCATCCCCGAGTGCATTACACCAAAATGTCTAGCACACGGGAATGAAGGAGAAGCGACCCCCACGGCAACAGTCGGGATTCTTCGTCCTCTCATATATATATGGTGGAACTCTCCCTCACTGATTCCTCTCAGACATTTGCGACCGTCGGTGATGGTAGCTCCTTCCTTTCGTTCCCGAGTGCATTACACCAAATTTTCTAGCACACGGGAACGAAGGAGAAGCTACCCCCATGACAACAGTCGGGATTCTTTATCCTCTCATATATGGTGGAGACTCAATAGACTTAAAGTCAACCCAAAATATCGTTTAATTATCTTTCTAAAACCGGTTCGTGGCTGGTCTCACCTCGAGGTCGGAGGGGGTCGGTGACGGGGACGACGGCGGGGATGATGGAGGGGGGCTCCTAGATTTCTGCGAAAACAAAAACCCTATAAGCTATCAACTAATCATATGCATACGCCTTGCATAGTGCTCTCCAATTTTAGCATTCAAAGTAGGAGTAGTTTTCCAATTTGAGCATTCAATAAGCAAAATCAAATCACAAAATAAAGTAGTATTCAAATTAGGATGCATTCAATTATAAGAAAAACTACATCGTCTCCATGCGTCCGTACATCGTCGAATATTATCACTAATACACCTCGAATACTATCATACATATAGCATCGCTAGTACAGCTAGAACCATAGCGCCCGACGGGTATCGGCGCGGGCGGTGGATACTCAAAGAGAAGGAACCATCACATGATCATAGCTCCAGTGAGATCCCTGAAGAACCTGCCAGGTATTGTCGAACCTGCGCTCCAACGCAACCATGTAGCGACGGACGTGCTCGTCCTCCTCGCTGGCACGGTGACGTACCACCTCCGCGGTGTCCGGAAGCCCCGGCACCATCACTGGCCCACGCGACCGCCACCAAACAAGGATTGGGTCAATGACGGGCTGGCTCCTCACCAACCTACGCCCCCCGAAAGGTAGCACCTCCCAAAACTAGCCCGGCGGAGCCCAGTCCCGGACATGGCCCCTTTGATCAAGCCAGCCTCCTCCGCCGAGTCGACGACGAGGATGCGGGATTGGCATCGTCGACGTCGATGCGGGAATAATTGCTTTAACTAAAAAAATAAACTAGTTCTATTAATTTTCTTGCTAAAAATAAACTACTTCTATAGTAAAATAAACTAGTTTTATTAAATCAACTAGTTCAACTACTAAGCACTTACTATAAATAGAATAAAGTAGTACTTACTAAAAATAAACTAGTTTAACTAGTTCTATTATTTTTCTAACTAATTCTATTAAACACTTTCTCTTCTTATTCTATGAACAAAATTACAACAGAAAAAAATCATAAAAATTCTATGAACAAGATAAAAAATTTATGAACAAAATTACAACAGAAAAAAATTATAAAAATTCTATGAAAAAAATTGACATATTCTTTGCATATATATGAACACACAAACATTTGCATATTCAACAATAATATCACAAAAAAAATCTATGAATAGAAAAAAAATCTAACTTTTGCATATTCATTTATGAACAAATTACAACAACTCAATTAACTACACATCTAAACTACACATCTAAATTAGAAAAATTCATATGAGCTCACTAAGGGGGCGGCGATCGACGAGGAGGCAGGGCACGGGGGCGACGGTGAGGGGCGCGGCCACGGGCGACGAGGAGGCAGGGGGCAGCGACGGCGACGGTGAGGGGCGCGGCGACGGGCGACGAGGAGGCAGGGGGCGCGGGGCGGCGACGGCGTCGGAGGCAGGGGCGACGGCGAGGCGCAGAGGGGCAGCCTGGCGGCGTCGTCGGGGCGGGGAAGACGAACTGAATGAAAAATTTCACAAGTGCTAGTTATATAGACGAAGCATTGGTCCCGGTTCGTGACAGCAACCGTGACGAATGCGACCTTTAGTCTCGGTGGGTGCCACCAACCGGGACCAAAGGCCTCTTTTCAGCAGCCCAAAGGGCGAGAAGCGGCGGCCTTTGGTCCCGGTTGGTGGCACCAACCGGGACTAAAGGGGGGGGGCATTGGTACCGGTTAGTGAACGAACCGGTACCAATGCACACCTTTAGTCTCGGTTGGTGCCACCAACCGGGACCAAAGGCCTTGTGCTGCTGCGCCCGCGTCGAAAGTTTAGTCCCACCTCGCTAGTTGAGAGGGGCGCGCAGTGGTTTATAAGCCCCACTGCCGCACCCCTCTCGAGCTCCTCTCCATTGCAGGCTTACGGGCCTAATTGTTACTGCTATGCTTGATGGGCCTACTGGGCCATCTGCGGGCCTGAATCCTGGCCCATGGATGGGTTTCTAGTCGTATTCAGGCCGTGGTGGCCCAGTAGGTGGCATATTTTTTATTTTTTGCCTATTTTTTGTTTTCTTTTTTGCTTTATTTATTTTGTTTTGTTTCTACTTACAACAAAAACTTATTTATTTTATTATATTTTGTTTCTAATTACTTATTTATTTTACTTTATGATAATTCTTTTTGCTATTAAAGTTTCTAACAAAAAAAGTTCTTTATGAAAATTCTTTTTGCTTTTAATGATTTTGAACAGAAAATACTTCGACAATTTTAGTTGCATCAATTTTATATAATTTTAGTTTCAATAATACTAGAGGTTTCTTATAATGTTTTGAACAGAAAATACTTTGTTAATTTTAGTTTCATAAATTTTATTAAAGTTTATTTTATTTTGTTTCTACTTATATATTTTAATAAAGTTTATATTATTTTGTTTCTAGTTACTTATTTATTTTATTTGTTATTTTTCATGCACCATTTTTCATGCATTTACTGATTATTTTGAGCTATAAGACCCTAAAATTGAAAAGCATTTCAAATGAACTCTGAAAAGGTTGAAAGTTGGCATGGTATCATCATTTCATCCACATAGCATGTGGAAGAAAGTTGAGAGGGTTACGGCAAAAACTGGATGCACTTCGTGTACAAAACGGACAATCTCTTTCAAAGTATCAGGATTTCATACGGAAACTCGTATGTTACAAAGGGATTTCATTTTTTAAAACTTATTTGAACTCCTGACTTTTTGTGTGTTCAAAATGCACCATTCAAAGCCACATCATCATTTTTCAATCCTTTCTGACTTCATTTGTTATTTTTCATGCATTTACTAATTATTTTGAGCTATAAGACCCTAAATTGAAAAGCATTTCAAATGAACCTGAAATTGAAAAACCCTACAAATGAACTCTGAAAAGGTTGAAAGTTGGCATGGTATCATCATTTCACCCACATAGCATGTGCTAAAAAGTTGAGAGGGTCCCGGCAAAAGCTGGATGCACTTCGTGAGCAAAATGGACAATCTCTTTCGAAGTATCAGGGTTTCGAAAGAAAACTCATCTGTTACAAAGGGATTTCATTTTCTTGAACTTATTTCAACTCCAGACTTTTTGTGTGTTCAAAATGCACCATTCAAAGCCACATCATCAATTTTCAACCCTTTCTGACTTCATTTGTTATTTTTCATGCAGTGACGGATTGTTTTGAGCTAAATGACCCTGAAATTGAAAAGCCCTACAAATGAGCTCTGAAAAGGTTGAAAGTTGGCATGGTATCATCATTTCACCCACATAGCATGTGCTAAAAAGTTGAGAGGGTTACGGCGAAAGCTGGATGCACTTCGTGAACAAAATGGACAATCTCTTTCGAAGTATCAGGGTTTCAGACGAAAACTCATCTGTTACAAAGGGATTTCATTTTCTTGAAGTTATTGTGTGTTCAAAATGAACCATTCAAAGCAGAGACTGATTTTGAATGGTGCATATTCAACACACAAAAAGTCTGTAAAGATCGCCAACCCCAACATAAAAAAAAGCATAGATGCGCCTATAGAGAGAATTCAACCTAAATTCATAATAAATTTTTATGAATTTCAAAGAAATTTACTCTGAATTTAGGTCAAATTCCCTGTATAAGGGCATCTATTTTCACTTTGAGAGGAGCTCAACAAGGCAGAGAGGGACGGGCTTGTAAACCAGTGTGAGCGCCCTTCGGTTGGCGAGGTGGGACTAAACTCTGACCGCAACGAGGACCAACCCTTTAGTCCCGGTTTGTGGCACAAACCGGGACTAATGGTCATGGCCAGGGGTGAGGCGCATTGGTCTCGGTTCGTGCGTGGAACCGGGACCAAAAGGTCCAGATGAACCGGGACCAATGGCCCACGTGGCCTGGCCGGCCCCCTGGGCTCACGAACCGGGACAGTTGCCTCCTTTGGCACGAACCGGGATTAATGGTATTACGAGGGCCGAACCAATGCCCTGTTTTCTACTAGTGCACTTTTTGAATACTGAACCTGCTTGTGCAGTACTTGAATTTTTTTGTCATGAGTTTACAAGTCCAGCTCCAAGCAAGAACAGATAGGTTTTATCATCGGAGATGCTTCATGATCTTGCAAGGATTAGCAGTGAAATCAAGTCTAACAGAGTCTACAGAACTCCCTCTGCTTTATAATGATCTAAAAGGACTTATATTTCTTTGCAGAGGCAGTACTAGAAATACAAACGTCCCTCTCGTCATGCCGGCGGAAGCGTGCATCTGCGAACAACGTAATGATTGGCTGGGGAGAGTAGTCTTATTCTGGATTAATTCTTGTGATCGAACGCAGATACATGTTCACTGGTCAGAGCCTACGGCTTCAACTGCTGGAACATGTTTACTCCTACCTTGCAGCTCCCCAATGGCTAAACCTTTGATATCAGGTGGACTACACTACACATATGATTTGTGTTAGGTGCATCGTCATAAATCCTAGATGGATGCATGTATCCGCTATAGCTCAGCACAATCCAAACGAGACCTCGTTGGATCTGCGCGGGTCCGTACTCATCATATCCATGGAGAGCTAGACAAAATCGAGCAAATTAAAAGGGTCGTCGGGTGCGGTTGAGCGTTCCGACGGCCGTGGGGATCAGACAAACTGCGTGCCTCGCTATCGCGCTCGTGTGTACTGTGTAGTGACACTGACATTTACATTGCATGTATGCCCTGCTTCATGGGGTAAAATTACGTAAAAGCGAAGCCAACGAGCGCGGAGAAGAAGAATTTGATCCACACGCATCACCCCGTGCCCGTGGGAAGGCGATAGGAAGGAGCCGCCGGCGGACGCATGGGCACGCCGCGCCCACACCGTGGCGTGGACGTGACGAGGGCGAGGCCTACCGGCGGCACGGCGTCCAACAAAAGTTAGCGACTAATAATTCTGCGGCCTGCGTACCCTGCGACTGCGACTGCAAAGCAAAACAAAGCAAAGTATCGCTGCTAGCCTGCTGCTGTACCTGGAATTTCAGGAATGAACGCAGGCTGGAGAGCGGCGGGAGGAGATCCCGATAAAGCAGGAACGGCGAAGACTACCCATAATAGAAGCAACATAGGTCAGTAACATCACACATATCTAGATAAATTAGATGATGTGACAAGCAATAAATAAAGAAAAAAAGGCATGTAATAACATAGCTAGTTACTACTACTAGTATGAGTAACATCACACATATCAAGGCAAGATGAGTCTATAGCATAATAAATGAAGTGGTGCATGTTATCACACATATGTTACTCCTTACTATATGAGCATGTTACTACTCTATGTTACTATCCATTATGGCTAGCGGAAAGAGACGGCTCCCGGGCCTCCTTCCTTGTCGCGTCGTCTCGCGCTCGCCTCGCATGAACATTGCACGTATGGAGTATGCATGCAACTGCATTGCGCTGCGGTTTGCGTTTCCTGCATGGAGCCACAGTGGCCTGCCTGTGGAGCCATGATGATGGGCTGTGGACGCTAACGTCATTTGCATCTGCATGCGGTGCTGCCAACCTTTGGCTGCACATTGCTCTTTTTTTCCTTTTGCGCGTACGTAACTGTATATATAAAGCTGCATCTACGTTGGCAGCGGCACGTGAAATCTGGCTCGCGGTAAAAAGATTGGGCAGATTGACGCAGGCAGCTGCGCTGTAGGGCAGTAGGGATGATGAGCATCATTGAAGTCGAAAGTAACAACCAATGATGGAGTCACACGAACTTTCTCTCACTTCACGTATTTTTAGTGGAAGCACCGATACAAGATCAAGATGGCCACAAAAGCAAGAGCAATACTCTGCAAATGACCATACTGTTATTTGCTATCCTTGCTACGTTACTCCAATCCGTTTACAATGATGGAATGTACGTATAGGGTATAAGGGTAAGATGTGCCAGAGGAATATGTATAGACATGAAAGACAAAAATCACGTGAGTGGATCAGCAGCTGGGCCTAGGAGACCGGTCAATGTTTGTATGCTTGGAAACTTTTGCTGGGACAAACCTGCCTGATTAAGTACCGGCAAATGCTGCATGACTAAACCGGAGTGATGGTACTCTTTTAGGTCCCGGCCAACAGTAAGATAACAAAGCAGCGTTCAGTTCTGGTCGCCCTAGGCTAGGTAGCAGATTTGAGGTAGCCAAGACATGGCCATCGTGAACCGTGCGTACGAGAGCGAGTGGACACTGTTCTCAATTCTCGAACAGTCGCATGGCGCGGTCCATGAAGCTGGACCATCCTTCTTCCGTGTCTTCAAATAAGGCCACACACATTTGTACTCTCATAGAGGCTAAAAATAGATTTTGTTAGAGCAACTCCAACGCGTCGACCCACACAATCGGCGATTTTATTCATTTTTTATCCGTTTGAGTCGGCCCGGCGGACACCAACGTCCGCTTCCACGTTTGGGTCGGTGCATGCGCCCAACGCTGGCCCGACCCATTTTGACGGTGCGAGAAAAAAAAGAATACAAATATTTTAAAAATAAAGACAAACATTATTTAAACATTAAAGCCGGCCACGAAGGCCGGCGAGAGTCCACGCGTCCACATTTGCATTAAAAAAAGTTAACTACGAGGCGGCGCGCTGCCCTAGGCATCCTCGTCGTCGACGTTGGTGCCGGTGAGGTCGATGGGCATCGGCGCAGGGCCGGCCCAGGGGAACGCCGTCTTCTAGACGACGGCGATGTCGGCCGCGGCCTGGCGCGCCTCCTCCACGACGTCGCGCTTGAGCATCTCGAGGTACTCGCTGTCGTGGGGCTCCTCGGCCAGCCGTTACTGGCGCCATTGTTCGAGGTACGCCGCCTCCTGCACATCCGTCGCCCGGTACCAGACCGGCGGGGCGCTAACCCACTCTCGCACCACTCTGGTCCAGGAATAGCGCTCGACAGGGGCCGGCTCCGGCTCGGCCTTGACCGGGGATGGCGGGGCCACCGGCGGCACGACGCAATCACCCGCCGCGGACAGCGCCATGGCCGCCTGGTACGCCACCTCCTCTTCCTCCTCTTCCGCCACCCTGCGCCGCTGGTCCTCCTCGCTCTTTCGGAGGACAGCCGCCATGGCCGCTTGGTAGGCGGCCTCCGCCTCCTGGTTCTCGTCGCGGACGACGTGGTGGGGCGGCGGCGAGCTGCGAGCGACTTCGCGGACGCTGCGCCGCCTGGCCTCCTCGTGCTCGAAGGCGTACGCGGCGTCAGCAGCGCCTGCCGACGCCGCACCTCCTCTGCATGCGCCCTAGCCGACCGCGGCGTCGCCGGCACTCGGATCCTCTCCGGATCCAAATGCCAGTCGTGCGGCAGGGTTATGCCGGGGTACGGGAGAGGGATGTGGTGCTGCCAGTGCCACTCCGCCTGATGCACTGGCACGTTCACGCGCTGACTCGGCCGGCGAGTTGGCACAGGCGATGGCGGGGGAGGGTGAAAGGGGTGGCGGGGGTCTTGCCCTTGGCTTTGGTGTTGCCGGCGCCAGAGAAGAGCCCCATGTGACTTGGCTCGGGCTGCCCATTACCGACGCAAGCGTTAGACCAGGCGATGTATGCTGTAGTTAGCAAGTGCCGAACTGAGCTGGCCCATTTTCACGCCTTTTCGCATAGGGTGCGCTCGACTAAGCTGGCCCATTGCCGACGCAAGCGGGAGACCAGGCGTTGTATGTTGTAGTCAGCAAGTGCCCGACTGGACTGACCCATTTTCACGCCCTTCCGCATAGGGTGTGCCCGACAAAGCTGGCCCATTGCCGAAGCAAGCGGGAGACCAGACACTCTATGTTGTAGTAAGCAAAACCGGGAGCACCTATTTGGCAACCTGCACCTTGGAGCACGATGAAGTGCGTATCCCCGCTCCCCACGGCAGCGCTATGTCTCGCTTATAGCGATACTTTTTTTTGGAGGGATGAACATGAATTTATTCATCAAATACCACAGTTTGTGGGATACATAAAGGATCATGGAGTTGAATGAGCCACAAATGGCGCCCCTGAACTAACTTAAGGGAAAATTTAGCTAAGCTATCAGCATCATTGTTTGATCGACGACCTTTATAGATAATCTTGCTGTTGACACTCGGAGCCCTTGCCGTGATTTCGGTGATGATGGATCCATAAGCGCCCCTGCCATTCTGGTTTATATCATCTACTACTTGTTTAGCATCCGACGCGATGATGATGTTTTGAAGAGCTAGATCTTCTGCCAGTGCAAAAGCTTCTCGGCAAGCAATAGCTTCTAGATTAGGTGCATCATGTACTCCTGAAATCACCCGAGAAGAGCTTCCCAGGTATGCGCCGTGCTCATCGCGGCAAACTGTCGCGGACAGCACCTCTTCTGTGGTTCTTTGAGACACCTGCATCCACGTGCATTTTTGCATAGCCGCCGACGGAGCCTTGGGCCGTGCGTTTCCAATTGGAGCTTGCAGATTCAGGGCTCTCGGTTGCCTAGCTGGTTGCTGATCCTTGATAATTTCCATCTCCGTCAGGTACCTATTGATGAACACATGAGTTGCGTGAGGGCTCTGAAATTCGCCTTCATGTATAGCCATCTGCCGCGCAGTCCATGTCGCCCACAATGTGATTGCTAGCTTCAGAAAAGCATCATGCGATAATCCCTGAATCATCGAGAAGAGCCATGGATTTGCTGCTGGTTATGATGACGCACCGTTCACACACGAACACGTCACCGTGTACCCTCGACGCCGAGGGTGATGCACCGCAGCTCACGTCGAAGTAGACCCGGCCGGAAGCACGGTACGCAGGCAATCCGGCAGGTGCTTTTGTGGACCCGAAACCCCACACGCCCGGGAGGGACCCCGTCAGGGCACGCGACGGCTATGGGCTGTCCTAGGTCGACATGATTGCCCCTAGGACCTCGAGGTTCGCCGCCCTGCAACAAGAAGAATAGACGAAGAACGAGGAAGAAGAAGAATTAGGGTTAAGGAGAAAAGATAAAAGATAAAAAGTGGTAGATGATTTGATCGATTGTGTGTTGTTCAATCGGCCGTCACCCCTTAGATATATAAGAGGCGGCTGGACTTCCCGTGCAAGAAAAAGGCTTGGATTCACGTCCAAAACCCTAGTCAAATTCGGATTGGTTTTGTCCGAACTTTCCAAAACTGTTCGGTTTAAAACTAGCTGCACCTTGCAGGTCTTTTTTGAGGTGGTGAACGACCTCGGATGGAAACGAGCCCAAAAGCAACCTTGACCGTTTCGACAAGACAAACAACTTTCATGTTGAACGTTTTCTGACCGGAGGTCACCTTCGGGGTCAAATAACTCGCGCAAAACAGGCTATTATTCGCGCTACCCATCAGACAGGGTGTCTGGTGGGGCGCGCCATTTTTTTGCCTCATGACAGGGCTGCATTCCGATGGCTCTAACTTTTGCATACTAACTCGGATTGGGACGATTTTATATCAGAATCAACCGTTTCGACGAGACGCACAACTTTCATGTTGAAACTTTTTCCATTTCAGGTCGTCTTGGGGGCTTAATCGGCTAAACTGTACTCTGAATATAAGATCTTAGTACTTTGAACATAGTTTCGGCCTTCGAGATGAAATCGGACGGCGATGACCCAAACTTCAAAGATGTTCATATGAACAATACGGAAATCTTTCATGTAGATTACTTCTCGGTTTGAGGCCATTTTAAATAAGTTCTTGACCGTGCCAAAATCTGGTGTCAACACGCACGTAACTGGTCCGCAAGTTCACCGTCCATTAGAGCCCAAATACAGCGAGACATTGTACAATCTAGGGGGGAATGCCGGCATGAGTCCGGGCTACCGCACAGCCCACATGAGCTGGTCGTTGACATGTTTCATTGTTTCCTAACATCTTCGGTTGGCAGTGAGTGTCTCGCAAGTCTCCAAAGAAACACCCGTATTTTCCTCGGTACTTGGACGCTCCATAGTGCCTTCCAGGAGCTCCTATCTTGCCCTGTGCTGGATGTCCCTGTTGTTCCTTCCAGCCAATCCTCACGCCGGTGTTTTGTTGTGACAAGCATTTTGTATGCTGACCAGACCGAGAACAAATCGTTTTTCTCAAAGTTCCATGACCCAAAATCTGAGACAACTCTGGTATAGAGCAGGATGCTAGTTACAGATGGGATATCAACTGGGAGCATCACTTGCTGGATTCGGTGCAAGTCCCAACTGGCCGTGGTTGCAACAATCAACTCGGACACGGTTTCAGGGGGGTTATCTACTAAACACCTGTACGGTCTCACCGTCCCGTCTCTGGGCAGCCAGTTATCATTCCATATGTTGGTGGTTGAGCCATCACCAATTCTTCTTATCAGACATTGTTTCAATATGTCCCTTCCTTCGATACCTAGCATGGTATTGCGTCACGCACCTCCCTAAATGGGTCGACCCAGGCGCGCGAGAGGCCACGGCCTCGTTTTTTTCATGTTTTTGGTTTTCAATTTTTTTCTTTCTTTCTTTACTTTCGTTCATGCTTTCAAATATTTTAAATAAATATGTTATAGAAACTATTTGAAAAAAATGTTTACCAAATATTTGAAAAATGTTAAATGTGTATAAAGAAAATGTCGGTCAAGTATACGAAAGATGTATACAAAACATCATATGTGTGTGAAAAAAGTTCATCACGTATTTAGAAAATATTAATCAAGCATTTAAAAATTCTAAATAAGTATTTAAAAAAATCAAGCATTTAAAAAATGTTAAATGTGTATAGAAAAACTGTTGAGCATGTATTAAAAAACTATCAAGCTTTTATTGAATTAATTTAATCAAGCATTTGAAAAAAATAAGATGTATACAAAAATAAATGTTGACCACACATTAGAAAAGGTTAATCTTGCATTTGAAATGTTCATCAAGTAATTAAAAAATGTTTAAAATTTGCATAGAAAAACTGTTGACTATGTATACAAAACATGTCAAGCAAGCCTCTGAAAAATGTTAAATGTCTATAAGTAAAATATTTCTCTGACCTACGAAAATGTATCCAAAAAATATACAACATGTGTGTAAAAAGTTGAAAATTTATTTAGAAAATGTTAATCAAGCATTTGAATAATTGTTAAACAAGTATTTGAAAAATGTTAATCGACCATTTGCAAAATGTTAAATGTGTATAGAAAAAAATATTGACCATGTATTTAAAAACATTTGAAAAAATCAAGCATTTAAAAATGTTTAAATGTATATAGGTATACATTGACCATGTATTCAAAAAATGTTAATCTTCTATTTGAAAAATCTTAATCAAGCATTTTAAAAATTCAAGATGTGTATGGAAAAGATGTTTAACATGTATTAAAAATGTTAAACTTGTATTTTTAAAATATTAAAAATGTATTAAGAAAGATTCTTGAAGATACAGAAAATGTAAATTGTAAATAGAAAGAAACAACAAAAACAAAAAATGGAAACGAAAAAATAAACAAAAGAATCCAGATTAAAACAAAAAAACAATGCAAAATAAGAAACAAAAAAACAAAGAATGCAAAACAAGGAGAAAAATGAGAAACAAAAGAAAACCCGATGAAAACCATAAAAGGAATCCAAAGAAAACAGATGAGAAAGAAAGAGAAATTAAACTAAAGAAAATCAACAAAATACAAAAGAGAAATAAAGAAAAACCGAAGAAAATGATAACTAATGAAAAGCAAGAAAAAAATAAAGAAATAGAAATAACCGAGTAAAAACAAAGAAAACAGAAAGTTATATCAAGGAATAAAGAAAACCGATTTAATACAAAAAGAATAAAATAAAAAACAAAAGAAAACTAAAAATGGGAAAATGGAGAAAACAGGAAGATGAGTGAACAAGCGAGCAAACTACAGTGAGCGAATAACCTCAATAATGGTTGGCCCGCTCGTGATGCGCATGAGGCGAGAGCTTTTCGCGAGTGCTATCAGCATAATTGTTTGGTGCCAAAAGTTGGCATGCCAAATTTTGGCAAGTGCCAAATATTGGCTAGAGATTGGTTGCTTGCCAATTTTCATTGTCAATCTCACAAAAAGTTGCCAAATGTTGGCTTGCCAAATGTTGGTAGCAAACCAATTATGCTCTATATCTCACATTTAACGAGATGGTAGCAAATCTCTCTGAAGGTTTTCCCTCCCCCCGCGTCATCTTGGGTCGGTCCATTTGCGCGCGCATAACAAGTAAAAAATTGCAGAGGAAAGGGGAGAATCAGGGATCGATCACTGGTCACCTGGGAGATAGCGGGCGCTGCGAGCAACTCCGCCCAGGTCCCATTTGTGGTAATTTGTAGGGGCATGTCCTACTTCAGGCGATTTGATCCAATTTTCTTCTTTTTTTTGTTTTTTTTTCTTCTCTGTTTTTATCATTCATTTTTGCATATATTTTCTTTGTTTTTTTCATTTCCTTTACTTTGTTTCTTTTTTTGTTTTCCTTTGTTATTTTCGTTATATTTCTACATTTGTTATATATGTTAACAACATTTTTCTAATACAAGTCCAACATTTTTCCAATACAAATTACACATTTTTGTAATACATGGTCAACATTGTTTTTATATTTTTAACATTTTTCAATTGCTTGACTAAGATTTTCTAATACAAGATTAAGATTTTTTCAATACATAGTCAATATGTTTTCTATACATTTCTGACATTTCTTGAAATGTTTGATTTAAACTTTTCAAATAAAAAGGTTAACATTTCTGGAAACATGGTCAACATTTCTTCCATAAACATTTCACTTTCCAAAACACTTGTTAACATTTTTTGAACAATTGCCCAACATTTGTTTTAATGGTTGATTAACATTTTTATATACAACATCAAATTTTTTCATCATTTTTAATAAATGTTCAACATTTTTTCTATACACATTTGACCAAATGCTTGCTTAACATTTCTCAAATACTTGTTCAACATTTTTTTTTCAAAATGCTTGATTACCATTTTTACATACATGATAAAAAAACTCATCATATTTCTAATAAATTGTGATATACATGAACACATTCAACATTTTTCCAAGTGCTTGACTAATATTTTTAAAATACGTGTTGATTTGTTTTCCAATATATATGTTTAGAATATTTTAAACTATAAATAAAAGTACAAAAATAAAGAAAAAACAAAAACGGATAATATATAAAATATATATTAAAAGACGCTATGTCCTGCCGTGCCTGTGGTCTGGCCCATCTCGTTCGGCTTTCAGCGAGTCGGAAGCACTCATGGTTCCCTCCACGAGTTTTATCTCCGCTATAAGCGAGATGTAGCACTCATGGTTCCCTCCGCCCCCCACAGCACCTCCACCCCCCCCCCCCCCCCCCCCCTCAGGTGCACACCCACTTTTTTCTCGTTTTTCTTAAAGTAATACAGGATTTATAAAACATTCTAATTTGAAAACAAATACAACTTTTGAAAAAAATGTTCGAGAATTTCATAAAATATTCATGAACTCAAAATATGTTCGTGACCTTGCAAAATGGTTTGGGAAATCATAAAATGTTCGTGATTTTGATAAAATTATGCATATTAAAAATATGTTCAAGGTTTTGGACAACATTGAGGAATGAAATGTTCATGAAATAGCCAAAAAGATCATGAATTAAAAAAATGATCAAATAAACTAAAAAATGTTCAAAATTTTCAAAAATTGTTCCCAAATTGGAAAAAAAATCATTGTTTCCAAACAACAGCTGATTCATAAAATGTTCATTAATTTCATAAAACATTCCCAAGTGTAAAAATAATGTTCGCCGATTTAAAAAAATCACGAGTTTCAATAAAATGTTCTCGAATTTGTGAAAAAGATGTTCACATATTAAAAAAATATGATTTCACAAAAAATTCCGCGAGCTTTTGAAAAATTTCCTGATAAAAAAGATTGTGATTTCAAAACTGATAGTGTATTCGAAAAACATTCAAGATTTCGAAAATATGATTGCAAACGGAAAAAAGAAAAAGAGAAAACTAAAGAAAGAAGAAAATGGAATGGAAAACTAAACAGTGAAAAAATAGGAGAAGCATAACAGGAATAAAAAAAGATAATGAAAAAAATAAGGAAAAGACCAGGAAAAAAATTGGTTCAGGGAATGCTTCCCCGAGATTGGTTGTAGAAAACCCAGAATGGGTTGGCCCATATAGACGACATGCTACGTCACTATTTGGCGACCTATTTGCCAAGCCGGGACAGACTCATGGAGGCATGCTCTGTTGGATTGCAACATGGCAAAATCAGTATGGGCACTTCGGGAGGATGACACCACTATACCTCTGATAACTAATGAAACGACTGATGCAAAACTATGGTTGTTTGGACTCAGCAACACTCTCGGAAGCCATCAGTTCGTGCAAGTTATTGTGACCCTTTGGGCTATATGGTGGGCAAGGCGGAAGGCCATACACGAGCAGGAGTTTCAGAGCCCGTTGTCCACCCACATGGTTATACAACGATATCTGATGGATCTGAATATTATCGCCACGAATAAACCAGCGATTGCACCTAGTGCTGGTGTGAGGGGGATTGACCGTTGGATCCCACCTCCCCTGGGAACTACCAAAATAAACCCAGATGGTGTTGTGTCAAAATCCATAAATAAAGGTGATGTCGGTGTTATATGCAGGGATGATCATGGTGTTTTTAGAGGGGCATCAGCAGTAGTTTATGAAGGGGTAACAGACCCGGCCACACTTGAGGCCTATGCATGCCGAGAAGCTCTAGTTATCGCTGAAGATCTCATGTTAAGCAAGCTCAAGGTTGCTTCAGACTGTCTGAGACTCATCAGTGATCTTCAAGCACCCATCCAGTTTGGAAGCTACTGTATGGTTTTGAGGGAGATTCAAGACCGACGTAGCAAGTTTCAGGCTAGTGAATTTTGCCACGAACAACGCACATGCAATAAGGAGGTTCATGCATAGCTAGATATGCTACTAGTTTAGAATCTGGGCGACATCTTTGGTTGCTCGAGCCACCTGTTGGTCTTTGTTTTCCTACAATCATTATGAGATAAATAAAGTGTGCTGTTTCTAAAAAAAAAGCCAAATATGACTCGCGGCGAAAAACCCTTATTGAGCGAACCGGATTTCGGCAAACGGTACTGTAGCAAATGGTTTAGGAAAATAAGAAAGTTACGTATAAATGAATACAAAAACTAATGGCGTGAATGTTTTAAATTTTTACTGAAATTGCGGGAAAATATGAATTTCTGATTTTTTAAGCACACAAATAATTTCGAAATTCGTTGGAATATTTTTTAAATAGATGAATAATGTTTTATGTTTATTAAAACAGGAAAATGTTTTTAAATTCCGAACATTCCAAGAAGTACAAACTTTCTTGAAATTTTATGAAATCATTATTTGGAAACCTGAATATTTATTAAAAAGATTTTGTAAATTTTTTGAAAGTGCAAACAAATTTTGGATTCCAAAATATGTTTCAGCACACAAATATAGTTTTGAAAATTGGAAAAGTTTCCGGAAACGCCAAAAAAATGTAAAATTTATGCAATTTTTCTAACATGTAAATATATTTTGTGGTTTTTCCGAATGTGTAAAAAAATATATTATTATTCAAATATGTTACTAAAATTAGAAAATAATTTTGAAAAACGTACAATATTATTAACTAGAACAATAATTAAAATTTATATTTTTTATTTATTAATTGGGAACTTTTTCAAATCAGTATTTTTTGAAAGAAATGATAAAAAAGAGATAGGAAAATCGATGTAAAAAAGGGATAAATTATAAAAATGGAAAAACTAGTACAGAAAACAACAAGAACAAAAGCCCGGTTAGAAACCTTGTAAAAAGTTTCCAAAACAGGTAAGGAACCTTCTGAAGGTTTCCACAACCGTATGGTGCACTATGTTTCCTCCTAAAATGGGCCAGCCGAAATAGACTCGCTCAAGTTTGTTTTTGTGCCAATTTCACACAGAGCGCGTCAAATATAAAAACCCCATGCAACATGGCAAACGTCCATTAAAGGACACATAAAAGAGGCTCGGGCCATGCATGGTATATTAAAGTAGTTTGTGAGCCAGATGGGACTGTGCCAAAACAGCAAATCCAGCGCTGATAAGTGGCGCACTGCATGTGCGTCATTTGTCGCAATCTATGAGTTTTGCCTGTTTTGTACGTTCATTTTCTAAAAATGGTTTATATCTTAAATTATGTGTTCAAATCTAGAACCGTTTTCACCGTTGCATTTCTCCAATCGAGATCTTCAAAACTAGATAACATAGTTTTCCTAAAAATTGTTTTTTCACGAAAAAGGAAAAAAAAAGATAAAAAAACAAAGACCAAAAGAATAAGACAAAAATAGTATGCCGAAAAAACCAGCAATCGAAAAATATGAAAACTGGATCCCAAAAGCTCAATTGTGTTTCTCATTTTTTTTTGATGCACAGGTTCCTATTTTTTGGAGAAGCACAAATTGTACCTCTCGCATAAGCAAAGTTGTGCTTCATGCGGTGGATGCATAGAATGTATTTTTTTCTTCTTTTTTCAGTATAAGCACATCTTGTGCTTCTAGTAAAAAAAGCATGCTTCCCGAAAAAAAATGTTATTTCGTCAACCTAAGAACAAAAGAAAAGTAAAAAGCCATAAGAACACATGCAAAAAAGTCAAATCCTGAGGGTGTACCCAGCGTGCGATATGGCGGCGGCTGGACATGCCACTTGATGCACTCTCGGTGTCCCATATGTGACTCTACGAAAGCCCTCGAAGGGATAGCCGTTAGGTTGTTGGGTTTCTGCATATGCGCTTGTACAAGGACTCAAGGAGTGAGTAAGGAAAAAGGTGCATCTATGTGGCAAAATCTATCTTCTCGCTTGTTGCGGTAGATTGACGCTGAAATGTAGGGGAAAGGTAGTGCATCACTTAACTGCATAGGCCCGTTTTCCCCGCAAAAAAAAACTGCATAGGCCCGTTTAGCTAGGTTTTCTGTGCGTTCAGCTTTCTGGTTTTGGGTACCTTACAGAGTGTTCCGGTCCGGTACATGTACCTTTTTTTTGCTTTCTTCAAGAAATATTCGTGTGTTAATAAGAGAAATTGCTTCTGAAAAGATATTCGTATTTTAAACTATTGTTCACTATTTTAAAAGTATTTAAGTTTTTGAAAAAAATGAAATTTCAAAAAATGTTTGTCTTTTCAGTAAATGTTCACATTGTAACAGACTATTCACAATGTCAAAAACTTTGGCCTTTTCTAAAAAGTGATCATATTTTAAAAATGTTTGAACTTTTTTAACTTTTTTATGTTTTCAAAATTTGTTCAAGAATTCCCAAAATACTTTTTCAAAAAAGTGTTCCAAAATGTAGAAAATGTTTTTTTTGTAAGATGTTCACGTTTAAAAACTGTTCGTGTTTTCCCCAAAAATGTTTGTATTTGCAAAGAATGTTCGTGTACTCACAAAATGTTCGGAATTTTGTAAAAGTATGTTTGAGTTTGAAAACATTGTTCACTTGTTCCCACAAAAAATGTGTTTTAAAGTGTTAAAAAGTTTTTAAAAATTCATGTCTTCCAAAATAGCTCGCGTCTTAAATAAAAATGTGTTTCAGAAAATGTATGTGTTTACAAAATCGTTTTCTAACCAACTGGGAAACCCATGTGCTACAGTGTCAAGTTGTTATAGAAAAATAGAGTCGCTACAGGGAAAACCGAGTCAATACAGGAAAACCAAATCGCGACAGTGCTGCTACAAAAAAAATGTCGGGACATGGGGTCTACGCAGGTAGATCTAGCCTGTAACAGACCATATAAGTGCTCAAGACTCATGCACGGAAATAACGATGGCTCGAACTTATATGCCGGTCCGTTTTGCGTCTTTTATCTCGAACTTATATGCATCTATCACTAGCAAATACATGACAGAGATCTCCGCTAGACATTATTAGTTATACTAGATGATGCTCCGCGTGTTGCTATGTGAACCTTAGTAAACATATGTATAAATAGATACTAAAAAACTAAAATTATTGCAAAATCAAATTTAAGAATGCTCTCGGGATATATTTTAAAAACAATAAAGTATATGAAGCATGTGAAGATGTTGTATAAAAAGATAGTTCTATTGGACTGAAGTCACATGGGGTGCCATTTTTAACAAAAATGTGTTACATGACCTACATATATTTTCTTCAAGCGTACAACATACAAATATATGTAGATCACGCTACAAAAATGTGTAACATGACCGTCTATTCCCGCACAAAAATAAGTGCAGTAAATTAACATGCATGGTTGCTGAGGTGGCATGGTTGCATGGATTGTAACATATGACTGACGATGACATGTACCTAGGGTAAGGTCTTGGGCCTGACCTATATGCCCTACCCAAGGACACTACACAAGAGGCCAAGGCCTATGAAGATACCGACTGGAATCACCTCAGAGTGCAACCCACTCGACAGAAGATCTACTCGGATACCCCAATTTCACTCGACCATCACCATTCACTCGGAATACAAGAATCCACTCGAAGGACAGAAGACCTAGAGTCACCTCTGGATAGCAACGGTCGGTCATTCACTCCGTCACCTTAAAGATCATTAAGCACGAACGTTACTAGTAACGTTCGTAGCATTACTCTCTCATTGAACCCTTGCGTAAATAAGGACTGCGAGCGGTCGGTGTACTCTATATAAGCCACCCCTCCCCTCTGGCACAAGGGTTCACACCCCCTGTAACTCAACACTCCAATCAACAAAGCCTCCGCGGCACCGAGACGTAGGGCTGTTACCTCCCCCGAGAGGGGCCTGAACTCGTAAATCCGAGTGTACAACTTCGCCGTAGCTAGGCTCTGATGACCCACAAGTATAGGGGATCTATCGTAGTCCTTCCGATAAGTAAGAGTGTCGAACCCAACGAGGAGCAGCAGGAAATGACAAGTGGTTTTCAGCAAGGTATTCTCTGCAAGCACTAAAATTATCGGCAACGGGTAGTTTTGTGATAAGATAATTCGTAACGGGCAACAAGTAACTAAAGTAAACAAGGTGCAGCAAGGTGGCCCAATCCTTTTTGTAGCAAAGGACAAGCCTGGACGCACTCTTATATAAAGCAAAGCACTCCCGAGGACACATGGGAATTATCGTCAAGTTAGTTTTCATCATGCTCATATGATTTGCGTTAGTTACTTTGATAATTTGATATGTGGGTGGATCGGTGCTTGGGTGCTGCCCTTCCTTGGACAAGCCTCCCACTTATGATTAACCCCTCTCGCAAGCATCCGCAACTACGAAAGAGGAATTAAGGTAAACCTAACCATAGCATGAAACATATGGATCCAAATCAGCCCCTTACGAAGCAACACATAAACTAGGGTTTAAGCTTCTGTCACTCTAGCAACCCATCATCTACTTATTACTTCCCAATGCCTTCCCCTAGGCCCAAACAATGGTGAAGTGTCATGTAGTCGACGTTCACATAACACCACTAGAGGAAAGACAACATACATCTCAACAAAATATCAAACGAATACCAACTTCACATGATTACTTATAACAAGACTTCTCCCATGTCCTTAGGAAAAAAAGTAACTACTCACACAACATATTCATAATCATAATAAGAGGAGTATTAATTATCATTAAGGATCTGAACATATGATCTTCCACCGAATAAACCAACTAGCATCAAGTACAAGGAGTAATCAACACTACTAGCAACCCACAGGTACCAATCTGAGGTTTTGGGACCAAGATCGAATACAAGAGATGAACTAGGGTTCGAGAGGAGATGGTGCTGGTGAAGATGTTGATGGAGATTGACCCCTCTCGATGAGAGGATCGTTGGTGATGACGATGGCGATGATTTCCCCCTCCCGGAGGGATGTTTCCCAGGCAGAACAGCTCCGCCGAAGCCCTAGATTGGTTCTGCCCAGGTTCCGCCTCGAGACGGCGACGCTTCGTCCCGAAAGCTTCCTTCTGATTTTTCCAGGGTAAAAGACACCATATAGCAGAAGATGGGCACCGGAGGCTTGCCAGGGGACCCACAAGGTCGGGGGGCGCGCCCAGGGGGGTAGGGTGCGCCCTCCACCCTTGTGGATGGCTGGTGCCCCCCTCTGGTTCTTTCTTCGCCCAATATTTTTTATATATTCCAAAAACATGCTCCGTGAAGTTGACTTTTGGAGTAGTGTAGAATAGGTCTCTAATATTTGCTCCTTTTCCAGTCCAGAATTCCAGCTGCTGGCATTCTCCCTCATCATGTAAACCTTATAAAATAAGAGAGAAAAAGGCATAAGTATTGTGATATAATGTGTAATAACAACCCATAATGCAATAAATATCAACATAAAAGCATGATGCAAAATGGACGTATCAGGCTCTGCCCTGTCCTACGTACCCCCCCCCATCTGTACTGCCAGATCCGTTTGCACGACAGTTGGTGCCCACCGTGGGGCAGGCGTCTAAGCGACTTCCGGCGAGGTTGCGATCTTCGATCTCCATCGACATGGTTTCCGGTGGTGGATTGTCCTTGGGCCGCGAGATCCGTCTCGGCGCGCTCACCTTCATCGCCGACGATTCGACTTGGCTCCAAGAAGCCCCCCTCGACGTCGAGGCGCTCTCCATTCGCGGGGCGGCGCACTTCCGCGTGAGTGCCTGCGGCGTCCTCTTGCGGCAACCGTCGACTTAGTATCGGTTGGCTCCCGTGGCATCTTCCCTTCCCGCTGTTCGCCGCCGCAAGCGATCCGATCACTCACGACTCCAGCGGTGGGTGAAGCACGCGGTGGCTCGTTGATACGTCTCCAATGTATCTACTTTTCCAAACTCTTTTGCCCTTGTTTTGGACTCTAACTTGCATGATTGGAGTGGAACTAACCCGGACTGACACTGTTTTTAGCAGAATTTCCATGTTATTTTTGTGCAGAATAAAAAGTTCTCGGAATGACCTGAAAATCAATGGAGATAACTTTTGGAATTAATAAAAAATATTGGTGAAAGAATCAACAGCAGGGGGCCCATACCCTATCCACAAGGGTGGGGGGCGCGCCCACCCCCCTGGGGCACGCCCTCCGACCTTGTGGGCCCCCTGGACCTACGCCGACCTCAACTCCAACTCCATATATTCACTTTCGGGGAGAAAAAAAATCAGAGAGAAGGATTCATCACGTTTTACGATACGGAGCCGCCGCCAAGCCTGTTCTTCCTCGGGAGGGCAGATCTGGAGTCCGTTCGGGGCTCCGGAGAGGGGAATCCGTCGCCATCATCATCATCAACCATCCTCCACCACCAATTTCATGATGCTCACCGTCGCGCATGAGTAATTCCATCATAGGCTTGCTGGACCGTGATGGGTTGGATGAGATTTACCATGTAATCGAGTTAGTTTTGTTAGGGTTTGATCTGTAGTATCCACTATGTTCTAAGATTGGCTTGCTATGACTTTGCTATGCTTAATGCTTGTCACTAGGGCCCGAGTGCCATGAGTTTAGATCTGAACCTTTTATGTTTTCATGAATATATTTGTGTTCTTGGTCCGATATTGCAAGTTATAGTCACCTACTAAGTGTTATGATCCGGCAACCCCGGAGTGACAATAGTCGGGACCACTCCTGGTGATGACCGTAGTTTGAGGAGTTCATGTATTCACTAAGTGCTAATGCTTTGGTCCGGTACTCTATTAAAAGGAGGCCTTCATATCCCTTAGTTTCCAATAGGACCCCGCTGCCACGGGAGGGTAGGACAAAAGATGTCATGCAAGTTCTTTACCATAAGCATGTATGACTATATTCGGAATACATGCCTACATTATATTGATGAACTAGAGCTAGTTCTGTGTCACCCTATGTTATAACCGTTGCATGATGAATGCCATCTGACATAATTATCCATCATTGATCCATTGCCTATGAGCTTTTCACATATTGATCTTTGCTAAGTTACTTTCCTGTTGCCACTGTTATGATTGCTACAAAACTACTACTGTTACTTTTGCCACCGTTACCGCTACTTCCATACTACTTTGCTACTAAATATTTTGCTGCTGATATTAAGTCTTTCAGGTGTGGTTGAATTGACAACTTAGCTGCTAATACTTGAGAATATTCTTTGGCTCCCCTTGTGTCGAATCAATAAATTTGGGTTGAGTACTCTACCCTCAAAAACATGTGCGATCCCCTATACTTGTGGGTTATCACTTGTCAGTCGTCCACTACTCAGATTGCAGCGATCGAGCCCGACGAGTCCCTTTACGGCCTGTTCGATCTGTCGACTGGTCACTCAGATACGCTTTCCGAGTGCGAAAGCAATGACCCCGCGGCAGAGGACCTCATGGTTGGCTCCCAGCGTAGCCTACCAGGATTTCACCGCGGCGGCCGCGACAGAAGTGATGGATCGGCACATGGCGACGACGAATACTACCCGCAAGCTCTCACTGCGGAACAAAGAGAAGAACTACAGCGTAGAGATGAACAGGCTCTCTAGACCCCCATCGTTGGGGAGACCGCTGAGGCTCAGGCCCTGGAGGCTGCGCGCGTAGCCACTCTGGCTGAACGTGCGCGCCTGGAGAATCTCCAGAAGTCACACGACGTCCGCGCTCGCAGACAACTCCCGAGCTCTAGTCGACGGCAGCGGCAATTGTTTACGACTGGATCTCGGGACAAGTGTCAGGTATACCGCACTCCGATTCAGAATGTTGCAGCAGTAGCTCGTATTGCAGATTCAATTCATACGTCTCGTTTTGAGGCTGGGAGAGGCTTGGAGTAGATTCGGACGCTGAGCAGAGCAGCTGGGGAGCAGAATTCAGCTGTCTCCCAGTCGCGCAATAGGATTCACAACAGGTCTGTCCGAGCGGACACGGTTCAGTCTGCCCACCGCCCAAGATCGCCTCCGTGGCGTGAAGATCGTGGTTATCATCAGGACCAGTACCTGGATCGAGGCCATGGGCAGTTTGATCCTCGGTATCACCGGGACGACCACCGTTGAGTGCCTACACCCCCTCCGAGGGGTGGCTCGTACGCGCCCTGGCGGTACGATGACAGGCGCCCATATGATGTTGAGCAGAGAATTCCAGTCGACCCCCGAGAGCCTGGGTTTGATGCAAGGTCACTCCTTGTTGGGGATATTACTACTGGGTATAAACCGGCCAGGAGGCCGGGTTATCCCCATAAAAAGTTATTTATATTTGAAGCCCATGAAGACAAGGAGTGTGGCGCTTTACGAAGGCCCAGGGGCCAAAGGCGGATTAAATCCTGTAGACATAAACCGCCATGATATGTAAACTTGTGTTGTAAGATAGAAAGAGTAGAAACCGAGCCGGACACGTTTATGAGCCGGCCTCGGGATTCTGTAAACCGACGGGCGTCAACCTATGTATATAAAGGGACGACCGGCGGCTGTTTAGGGACAAGAAACAACAACTCAAGAGCTAGGCATAGCGGATTCGCTCCCTGGTCATCGAAACCCTAGCAATTCCACAACAACTGGATTAGGCCTTTACCTTCACCGCAAGGGGCTGAACCAGTATAAAACTCTCTGCGTCCTGTGTCCGCTTTCACTAGGACATCTGCCGTGACAAAACCATGACAGTTGGCGCCCACCGTGGGGCTACCGCACGATGGTTTCGAGTTCTTAGAGGGCAGCTTCGAAGGGCTCAAGGGATATGCTGTGGGCCGGATGACCAAGAGTCGTCGCGGCAAGCTCTACATCGACGATGCAGGCTGGGGCCCCGTGGCCGGCTCAATTGAGTACGGGTACCGGGTCCCCTTCGGCGGCATTCACGTGTTCATTGGCAAGATTGGCGAACCGGGCCCTGAGCCGGACATCTGCACCGACATCGTCGAAACGGCTCAGCGTGCGAGATCCGCGCGGGTTAAGCCTGCCATGAAGCGTGCCTTCGTGGGAGTCATCCACGGAGTGGAATCTGAGGATAGATCGGAATTTGGTGGTGAAACCGCCGTTTACTCCGGTGACGAGTCATCTACTGGAGAGACCGAGTCATTGTATCAGTTGCAGGATGGCTGGTTTGGGGGCTGTTCCGATGGCGACAGTATTCTAGACCCCCTTGATCCGCCAAGCCGAGTTGCGATCTTCATGGCCGGTACACAGTCAGCGCCACAATCTTCGACCGCCGCGACGATGATTTCCGGTTCAGCAGCAGCGACAGCAGCTGGGGCAGGAGGCCCTGCGCCATCGCCGGTTCAGGTTTTGTCCGATTTATTCGACACCTTGGCAGCACTGCTAGCGGCTGAAGTCAGCCCGGCGAATCAGGAGCAGCACAAGGCAGAAGTGGCGAAGGTGAAGGATCAGATAGCACAAGCCAAGGTGGACCTGGCCGCTGAAAACGCCAGGATGACGACAAAGCAGGCCGAGTTAGATGCACAGTCTTATCGACTTATGTTGGATCAGAACGCATCGAATGACGTAATGAGGAGAAGGTACCAATCTCACCTGCCTCCGGTTTACGAAGACAGGAATCTCTTCAGCACGCTAGGAGCAGGAACCAGCAACCAACCAGTGGTAAACCGGGTCGAAGCGCCTGGAACGGGGACGTCGGTTCAGCCGCGCGCAATGGATCCCCCTCCTCAGAATATCCCGTCCCAACACGTGCCGACGCCTCCGGGTCATTACTCCAACCCTTTGGATAACATAGTTGCAGCCGCTTCACGATTGGCGGCCCTCCCAGTCGACGGTGAGTCGCCCGTAGCAGTGGAGACGCGACGGGCTAGAGAGCTCCTTCAGACAGCCTTGACTCAGCAACAGGTTTATTCATACAGCCGCGAAAGGATTCATTCTACTCCCCGCCCAAGCCGGAGTTATAGCAGGCATATGGATGAACCGGCCGTGTCCAGCAGTGCGCGGAATCGTAATCCGCCTCGTGGTCATAACCCGGCAGGCGGCGGTGGTGATGCTCAGGATGTGGTGGATCGTGCTAGGGCACGTCGAGAGGCCGAGTTAGCGGCACAACACGAAGCTCGCCAATTTACTCCGGTTCGCCCAACAAATTCGGTGGAACCAGGAGTTACCTCCAGTTCGTTGGGGGTGCCGTGTCTCGTCCCAGCGCTGCACAACGTATGGCTGCCCAAGGATTTCAAGGGCCCGCGTAAAGTGTCGAATTACACTGCCGATTTATCCCCCGAGTCATGGGTTGAAAGCTATGAGATGGCAATGGAGATGCTGGATGTGGACGATGCGACATGTGCTAAATACTTCACCATGATGTTGGAGGGAACAACTCGCACATGGTTGAAAAATCTGCCAGCTAACTCCATTGGGTCATGGGCCGAGTTAAGGGCCCGGTTTATCCAGAATTTCAAGGATACGTGCAAGCAGCCCATGTCAATTGTGGACCTAGCCGCCTGTGTCCAGGAGGAAGGAGAGTCAACAACCCATTGGGTGCGCCGGGTTTCAGAAATATTGCACTCATCGGACTGCATCAATGCTGATACAACCGTTTTAACGTTGGAAGGGAATTGCCGGTTTGCACCTCTGAAGTTGAAATTGGGACGGCTCAAACGTCATTGCAATGACATGGGGACACTTATGGCAGCTCTGGTGAAGTATGCCGACTCTGATAGTACCAAGGACCCCGAGTCTGACGATGACAAGACACGGAAGGGAAAGAAGAGCGGCAGCACAAAAGGGCAGCAGCATAACTCGGCAGGTCATGGAAACAGCAGTAAGCGTAAAGCGGATAACAGTTTAGAATTTGTGGCTAATACCAACACGCAGGATGATGGTCAGCGTCGTAAGGGTAAACCGCCCCCGCGTGGTGGAGGACCAAGTCCCAATCCCGAGCGCCTGTCTCACCTGTTAAACCAGCCCTGCCCAAAGCACGGTCGCGGGATAAGCCGGTCACGCACCTCTGGAAGGATTGTTACATTATGCGGGAGTTCAAAAATTCAGATTTTTTTCGTTATGATCATGGACCGGCCGGCGGTTCAGGCCCCGGATCTCATGGGCAGGGTTACGGTGGAGGCAGTTCCGGTTCAGGATTTCATGGTAATCAAGGCGGACATGGTAATCAAGGCAGTCAGGGCAACCAAGGTGGTTATAATCATCAGGGGAATCAGCAGCGACAGCAGCAGTCGGGTTACCAGAGCGACCCGAAGCAGTTGAATAGTGGACAGTACCATGTCTTCACCACGAGCCTGTGCAAACGCGACTAGAAGCTGCACAAAAGGGCAGTGAACTCTGTTGAACCGGCGGTGCCCCGTTACTTGCGCTGGTCTGAACAGCCCATTGTGTGGAGTCGAGAGGATCATCCACCTCGGGTTGATAATCCGGGTCATCTGGCATTGGTGGTGGCACCTCAGGTTGGAGGTTATAAGTTCACCAAGGTACTCATGGATGGGGGAGTAGTATCAATATACTTTATTATGAAACCTTCCGTCGCATGGGGTTAACAGATAAAAATCTTAAATCGTCCAACACGGTCTTCCATGGTGTGGTGCCTGGTAAATCGGCGTATCTAGTTGGTAAGATAGCTCTGGAGGTTGCTTTTGGAGATGAGCATGATTCAAGATCAGAGACATTGACTTTTGAAGTGGTGAAAATCAAGAGCCCGTATCATGCCCTGTTTGGACGGCCGACTTATGCTAAGTTCATGGCAAGGCCCTATTATGTTTATCTGCAGCTCAAGATGCCGGGCCATAAGGGGACCATCATAGTGCATGGGAGCCGCAAGATCGCTTTAGAATGTGAAGAAGGTGATGCGGCATATGCTGAGTCGGTTTGTGCAACAGAGGAGTTGAAGTTCTACAAGGACAATGTTGATCCGGCGGATATGACTTCTTTGAAAAAGCCAACTACAGAGCATGATCCGGCCTTGAAGTTTAAATCGGCTGATGAGACTAAGCTGGTTGATTTTGTTCCTGGCGATTCATCCAAGCAGTTTAGCATCAGCGCTAACTTGGATCCGAAATAGGAAAGCGCGCTCATCGAGTTCATCCGTGAGAACTGGGACATCTTTGCGTGGAAGCCTTCTGACATGCCAGGTGTACCGAGGGAACTCGCTGAGCACACACTTAATGTTGATCCCAAGTTTAAACCGGTCAAGCAGTTTCTTCGCCGGTTCAATGAAGAAAGGCGCAAGGCTATTGGTGAGGAGGTAGCTAGGCTCTTGGCGGCTGGGTTTATCATTGAAGTATTTCATCCTGAGTGGTTGGCTAATCCGGTGCTGGTACTTAAGAAGAACGGCACTTGGCATATGTGTGTGGACTACACATATTTAAACAAGGCTTGTCCAGCGGTTCCTTTTGCCCTCCCTCATATTGATCAAATCATTGATGCTACGGCGGGTTGCGAGCGTTTGAATTTTCTGGATGCTTATTCTGGTTACCATCAGATCAAAATGGCAGTTAAGGACCAGGAGAAGACAGCTTTTATAACTCCCTTTGGAGCCTTCTGCTATGTGTCTATGCCTTTTGGGCTCAAGAGTGCCCAGGCGACTTATCAGCGCTGTGTGCAGAATTGTCTTCATAATCAGATCGACCGCAATGTTCATGCTTATGTGGATGATATTGTGGTGAAATCCAGAAAGGAGGAGACATTGATAGATGACTTGAAGGAGACTTTTGATAACCTTCGGGTTTATAAAATGATGCTTAATCCGGCCAAGTGTGTTTTTGGTGTACTGGCAGGCAAACTCTTGGGCTTTCTGGTGTCTAACAGGGGCATTGAAGCTAATCCGGAGAAAATCAAAGCTATAACTTCTTTGGCTAAACCGAAGTGCATCAATGATGTCGAATGCCTGGTAGGCCGGATTGCAGCCTTGAGCCGGTTTATCAGTCGCCTTAGGGAGAAGGCCATCCCTTTATATCAGATGCTGAAGAAGATGGATGACTTCGTGTGGAGTGACGCCGCCAATGAAGCATTTGAGGACTTGAAGCGGCAGCTGGCCGAGCCGCCGGTCCTTGCTGCTCCTGTTGAGAAAGAGCCCTTGTTGTTATATGTGGCTGCTAATGCCCGGGCTATCAGTGTGGCTATTGTGGTGGAGCGCAAGGAGGCCGGAAAGGAGTATCCGGTTCAACGGCCGGTTTATTATATCAGTGAAGTACTTATTGAGTCCAAGCAGAGGTACCCACATTGGCAGAAGCTGGTGTATGGAGTTTTCATGGCAAGCCGAAAGCTTAAGCAATATTTCCAGGGTCATCCCATCACTGTGGTCAGTTCTGCTCCTTTGGGGGATATAATCTAGAACAGGGAAGCAACTGGCCGGGTTGCCAAGTGGGCTATTGAGCTTGGGCCTCACGGGTTAAAATATATGCCCCGGACGGCGATCCAGTCTCAGGCACTTGTGGACTTCATCAATGACTGGACAGAGTTACATGCACCAGAAGAGAAGCCGGATCATACTTATTGGACTATTCATTTCGATGGGTCCAGGCAATTGGAGGGCTCGGGGGCTGGAGTCGTATTAACTTCCCCGCGAGGTGATAAGTTTTGTTATGTTCTCCGTTTAATGTTCCCTTGCACTAACAATGCAGCTGAGTATGAGGCTTTACTCCATGGTCTTCGGATGGCTAAGGAGATGAATTTAAGCTGGGTCAAGTGCTTCGGTGACTCGGACCTGGTGGCTCAACAAGTGTCTGGTAATTGGGATTCCAAGGACCCACTCATGGCAGCATATCGTCGAGAGGTGGACATTGTTGTAGGTCACTTCAGAGGTTATCAGGTCGATCATGTGGACCGGCGAAAGAACGAAGCGGCGGACGCTTTAAGTCGTTTGGGTTCCCAACGTAAACCGGTTCCGCCCAACGTCTTTCTTGATGTGCTACATAATCCGTCGGTCAAGCTCCCAACAGAGGAGGATTTGGCTGTTCCTGATCCGGAGGCTCAGTTGGTGGCGGCTCTTCATGTCATCCAGATTGGACGGTCCCATATTTGGCGTATATGAACCGGGGCGAGTTACCGGAGGATGAAACCTTGGCCAGACAGATAATCCGGCGGTCCAAGTCCATGACTATTGTTAATGGAGAGTTACATCATTGCAGTGTGACAGGGGCGTTTCAACATTGCGTGTCTCCTAAAGAAGGCCGTGAGATTTTGCGTGAGATCCACGAAGGGGATTGTGGTCAGCACGCCGGTTCAAAGTCTCTGGTAGCCAAGGCTTTTCGTCACGGTTTTTATTGGCTGACGGCTCATGCCGATGCTGAAGACTTGGTCAAAAGGTCTGATGGCTGTCAAAAATTCTCATGACGTGCTCATGTACCAGCTCAAGAATTGAGGATGATTCCAATCACTTGGCCGTTTGCGACTTGGGGGCTGGATATGGTTGGGCCCTTTAAGAGATCCAAGGATAAGAAGACCCACCTGTTGGTGGCAGTTGACAAGTTCACTAAGTGGGTGGAGGCAGAGCCAGTTAGTAAGTGTGACGCAGCTACGGCGGTTCAATTCATCAAGAAGGTGATTTTCCGGTTTGGCTTTCCACACAACATTATAACTGATAATGGCACTAATCTGTCCAAGGGTGCTATGAAAGAATTTTGTCAACGAGAGCACATCCGGCTTGACGTATCATAAGTGGCTCACCCCCAATCTAGTGGTCAAGCGGAGAGAGCCAATCAAGAGATCTTGAGAGGCATAAAACCCCGGCTCATGGTTCCTTTGCAATGGACGCCGGGTTGTTGGGTGGAGGAGTTACCGTCTGTGTTATGGAGCATCAATACCACGCCCAACAGATCTATGGGTTACACGCCTTTTTTCATGGTTTACGGAGTAGAGGCAGTTCTCCCTAGTGACATCCATCATGACTCGCCTCGTGTGGCGGCTTATGTTGAAGCTGATAATGAGAAGGCACGACAGGAAGCACTTGACCTGTTAGATGAGGAGCGTGACATTGCAGCAGCCCGTTCGGTGATTTATCAGCAAGATCTGCATCGTTATCACAACCGCCGGGTTAGAACCAGACTTTTCAAGAAGGCGATCTGGTGCTCCGACTCATCCAGGATCAGACTGAAATGCACAAGTTATCCCCGCCTTAGGAAGGGCCCTTTGTGGTCAGCAAGAATCTGCATAACGGTTCATACTACCTTATAGGTGTTCGAGAGCACAAAGACTCATGTAAATCGGAGAAGGAGACCCACTGGCCGTGGAATATCGCTCATCTTCGGCCTTACTATACTTGAGCCACCGGCTCTGCTTATGTACATAGTTATGACAATGTATATATTATGATCAATATAATAAACCGGAGCCTCAGCTAAAGCGGGGTATCTGTTGTTTTTCTTACATCATGTGCGGTTACATGGGGGCTTCTGTTTATAAAGCGGCGTCCGGTTTACCCCTTGATTCAGCTTATAAAGCCATATGTAAAAATCACTGGGGGGCTTGGTCGTATTTGAACCATAGCTACGCCTCTTGATCGGCGCAAGGCCATAAGAAAAATCACTTGGGGGCTTGGTCGTATTCGAACCATAGCTACACCTCTTGATCGGCTCAAGTCCAAAAGAAAATTACTTAGGGGCCAAAGAGAGTGTTGCAAAAGCACAACTCAAACATAGGCACCCACTGAGCACAGCTCAAAATATTGCTTGGGGATTCTTTGCTTCGCAATGAACAAAGAATCTACACTTGTAATAGGCTATCAAGCCACGACTTGGAAGCCAGGTGTATTCACCTAAAACCCCGGGTTATCCTGCCTCTTTAAGTAAGCCACTCCGTCCAGGTAAACCTGGTATGACCCGCCGAACTTTTGACAAGTCAATCTCATAGACCCTGAACTTGTCAAAGTTAAAACGACGATTGGTTAAAGATTGAGGTCCATCTTAAAAGGCTTTGCAAAATGGTTTAACTCAGTGGCCTGGCAGCCCATGAAAAGCCTCGATTTGGGGCCTGGCAGCCCGTGAAAAGCCTCGACTACAAGTTTTCATATGCTTTTATTTGCCAAGTTTTTTCCTCCTTTGATGACATTTATAATGTTTTTTGATAAACCGGCGTTCATTAACCCGGCTTGGCTTTAAACTACAAGTTGTCAGTACATGATCAGTTATGATCCGACGCTTATTAACCCGGTCTGGTTTCGACTATAAGTCGCCAGTGTTATATATGGATAATCCGGTGTTTATTACAACCCGGTATGGTTTTATCATAAACCGGTATAATATGAAAGGAGTTATCAGTACTCAAGACTGGGGTTATCACCCTTACTACAAAAGTTGGTCAACCAACGATGTGATTCAATGTCACAGGTATCATTTATTTTCATATTTGATTATCTTTTTACAACCTTGGTTATAAACCCTAGCTATATATTTGGGCATCATGATCCTTCCGGTGGTAAACCGGCAGGACATTTTCAACTTCTTGTATGCAGGAACAGCCTGAATAAATCGCTATGGATTATGAACATCATATGTCTTAAGCATGGCGAATTAACGGTGTCAAGCAAAATAAATATGCGCGATGGCATAGTAGACCAAGTGTTTGAACTAGCCTATTACAAGGCGTCTTAATGCCCGAAAGGATAATTTTTTTCGGCAAGTGTTGCGGTACGCAGAAGGCTAAATCGGCCTCCGGATCATGATTCGTCACCAGGTTGACTTGACGGCTACAGATCATCTTGCACCGGTTCATCCTCCTCATCTCTACCCAGTGGCTGGAAGTCAATGGTTGCCCAGTCGATCCCAGTTAGGGCTTGGAATACAGCTCCATCGCTTATAAGGGTGGACGGTTCAATGTCAGGGGCATAGGTGTGCTTACGGATTGGCGGAATGAGGTTTTGAGCCTCAGGAGTTGGTGCGGCAACTCGTTTGTTGTTGACGTCATAACTCGCCTGATAGTATGACAGGTCAGCTTCTTCAGCCAATTGGCAAGCCAGTGGACGCATCTCCCTGGTTATAACTTGGAGGGCATCATTATCAAACTCTGATCCGTCCTCCCTTAAGCTCGGATAGCCTTTGCCCACATCCACCGGATCAAGATCAGGCACCCATGCTTTGGCCCGGGTTAGCGCGGTCAGAGCACCTGCCCTTGCAGCCGATCTTTTCAATTCTTCAATCCGGGCAGGCAGCATTGACAACCTTTCTAAAGTTTCTTTGATTAAGGTTGGGGGCGGTTTGTTATGAGAAGCAGTGCATATGACCCGCTGCGCGCCAGTATATAACTGCTCTATAAGAGTATAGGCAGCCTTCAGCTTCTTCTGTATGTCAGAGCCCAGATGACTAATGCGAGTTCCTGCATCATTGCGAACATCAGTAAACCGGCAATGTATGGGATGAAATGTTGAAAACTTAACGCGAGGATACTTACCAAACACAGCAGCAGTCATGGCATGAATTTGCCACTTTACACCAGTCAACTCGTCTACCACTGGTTTAAGAGCTGCTTCTGCGTCCTCGGCTCTTTTTTGCAATGCGGATTTTTCTATGTCCCAATCCGCCCGCTCCTTGTTGAAACCCTCCTTCAGTTTTTCCATGGCGGCTAAGGCACTGGTCAGCTCATCTTTGGCTTTGGAGGTTTCTGCTTGCTGGGACTTGATGTTTTCTTGCAGATTAGCAGTTTGAGTTTCCTTTTTGCTCAGCTCGGCCTATAAGAGACAGACATATCATGAGTTGGCAGTACATATTTGAAGTACCAAGTGATACGTCCATTTTGCATCATGCTTTTATATCGATATTTATTGCATTATGGGTTGTTATTACACATTATGTCACAATACTTATGCCTATTCTCTCTTATTTTACAAGGTTTACATAAGGAGGGAGAATGTCGGCAGCTGGAATTCTGGGCTGGAAAAGGAGCAAATATTAGAGACCTATTCTGCACAACTCCAAAAGTCCTGAAACTCCACGGAAGTTATTTTTGGAAATAATGAAAAATACTGAGTGGAAGAAATACTAGAGGGGGCCCACACCCTGGCCACGAGGGTGGGGGGCGCGCGCTACCCCCTGGGCGCGCCCCCTGCCTCGTGGGCCCCCTGTTGGCCCTCCGGTGCCCATCTTCTGCTATATGAAGTCTTTCGTCCGAAGAAAAATCAGAAGCAAGCTTTCGGGACGAGACTCCGCCGCCACAAGGCGGAACCTTGGCGGAACCAATCTAGGGCTCTGGCGGAGCTGTTCTGCCGGGGACACTTCCCTCTGGGAGAGGGAAATCATCGCCATCGTCATCACCAACGCTCCTCTCATCGGGAGGGGGCCAATCTCCATCAACATCTTCACCAGCACCATCTCCTCTCAAACCCTAGTTCATCTCTTGTATCCAATTCTTGTCTCCAAGTCTGGGATTGGTACCTGTAGGTTGCTAGTAGTGTTGATTACTCCTTGTAGTTGATGCTAGTTGGTTTATTTGGTGGAAGATCATATGTTCAGATCCTTTATGCATATTAATATCCTCTGATTATGAACATGAATATGCTTTGTGAGTAGTTACGTTTGTTCCTGAGGACATGGGAGAAGTCTAGCTATTAGTAGTCATGTGAATTTGGTATTCGTTCAATATTTTGATAAGATGTATGTTGTCTTTCCTCTAGTGGTGTTATGTGAACGTCGACTACATGACACTTCACCATTGTTTGGGCCTAGAGGAAGATATTGGGAAGTAATAAGTAGATGATGGGTTGCTAGAGTGACAGAAGCTTAAACCCTAGTTCATGCGTTGCTTCGTAAGGGGCTGATTTGGATCCATATGTTTCATGCTATGGTTAGGTTTACCTTAATACTTCTTTTGTAGTTGAGGATGCTTGCAATAGGAGTTAATCATAAGTGGGATGTTTGTCCAAGTAAGGGAAGCCCCCAAGCACCGGTCCACCCACATATCAAATTATCAAAGTACCGAATGCGAATCATATGAACGTGATGAAAACTAGCTTGACGATAATTCCCATGTGTCCTCGGGAGCGCTTTTCTCTATATAAGAGTTTGTCTAGGCTTGTCCTTTGCTACAAAAAGGATTGGGCCACCTTGCTGCACTTTATTTACTTTTGTTACTTGTTGCTCGTTACAAATTATCTTATCACAAAACTATCTGTTACCTATAATTTCAGTGCTTGTAGAGAATACCTTGCTGAAAACCGCTTATCATTTCCTTCTGCTCCTCGTTGGGTTCGACACTCTTACTTATCGAAAGGACTACGATAGATCCCCTATACTTGTGGGTCATCAAGACTCTTTTCTGGCGCCTTGCCGGGGAGTGAAGCGCCTTTGGTAGGTGGAATTTGGTAAGGAAAAATTTATATAGTGTGCTGAAATTTATTGTCACTTGTTACTATGGAAAGTAATCCTCTGAGGGGCTTGTTCGGGGTATCTTCACCCCGACCAGTAGAGCAAAGAGTTGCTCCTCAACCTACTGAACCTACTGAAAATGAAAATGTCTACTTTGAAATTCCTTCGGGTATGATAGAAAAACTGCTAGCTAATCCTTTTGCTGGAGATGGAACATTACATCCTGATGAACACCTAATATATGTGGATGAAGTTTGTGGATTATTTAAGCTTACAGGTATGCCCGATGATGGTATAGGCTATGTGATGATATGGGATCATGGAACTACAAACGATTGAAATTGGAATTTCATCAGAAGTTTTATCCTATGCATCTTGTTCATCGTGATCGCAACTATATATATAATTTTTGGCCTCGTGAAGGAGAAAGCATCACTCAAGCTTTGGGGGGGGGCTTAAGTCAATGTTATATTCATGCCCCAATCATGAGCTCTCAAGAGAAATGATTATTCAAAAATTTTATGCTCGGCTTTCTGATAACAATCGCACCATGCTCGATACTTCTTGTGTTGGCTCTTTTATGATGAAGATTATTGAATTCAAATGGGATTTATTGGAAAGAATTAAACGCAACTCTGAAGATTGGGATCTCGAGGAAGGTAAGGAGTCAGGTATGACACCTAAGTTTGATTGTGTTAAATCTTTTATGGATACCGATGTTTTCCGTAAATTTAGCACTAAATATGGACTTGACTCAGAGATAGTAGCTTCTTTCTGTGAAACTTTTGCTACTCATGTTGATCTCCCTAAGGAGAAGTGGTTTAAATATCATCCTCCCATAGAATTAAAAGTAGCTGCACCTATTAAAGTTGAAGAAAAGACTATCACTTATAATGATCCTATTGTTCCTACTACCTATGTTGAGAAACCACCTTTCCTTGTTAGAATAAAGGATCATGCTAAAGCTTCAACTGTGGTTCGTAAAAGCAATATTAGAACTTATACACCTCCTGAGCAAGTTAAAGTTGAACCTGATATTGCTATTGTTAAAGATCTCTTGGCTGATAATATTGATGGGCATGTTATTTATTTCTGTGATGAGACTGCTAGAATTGCTAAACCTTGTGCTAAAGATAAACATAGACCTGTGGTAGGCATGCCTGTTATTTCTGTTAAAATAGGAGATCATTGTTATCATGGCTTGTGTGATATGGGTGCTAGTGCTAGTGCAATACTTATTGATTTATACAAAGAAATTATGCATGATATTGCACCTACTGAGTTAGAAGAAATTGATGTTACCATTAAGCTTGCCAATAGAGATACTATATCACCAATTGGAATTGTTAGAGATGTTGAAGTCTTGTGTGGGAAAACTAAATATCTTGCTGATTTTCTTGTTCTTGGTTCCCTACAAGATAGCTTTTGTCCCATTATATTTGGTAGACCCTTCTTAAACACTGTTAATGCTAAGATAGACTGCGAAAAGGATGTTGTTACTATTGGTTTGGGTGATATGTCTCATGAGTTTAATTTTTCTAAATTTCGTAGACAACACCGTGAAGAGGAATTGCCTAGTAAAGATGAAATTATTGGTCTTGCTTCTATTGCCGTACCTCCTAGTGATCCTTTAGAACAATATTTGCTAGACCATGAAAATGATATGTTTATGAATGAAAGAAGGGAAATAGATGAAGTGTTCTTCAAATAGGGACCTATTCTGAAACACAACTTGCGTGTTGAAATCCTAGGGGATCCTCCTCCACCCAAGGGTGATCCCGTGTTTGAGCTTAAACCATTGCCTGATACTCTTAAATATGCTTATCTTGATGAAAAGAAGATATACCCTGTTATTATTAGTGCTAACCTTTCAGAGAAGGAGGAAGAAAAAATATTGAAAACTCTGAAGAAGCACCGTGCTGCTATTGGATATACTCTTGATGATCTTAAGGGCATTAGTCCCACTCTATGCCAACACAAAATAAATTTGGAGAAAGATGCCAAACCAGTTATTGATCATCAACGACGGCTGAATCCTAAAATGAAAGAAGTGGTGAGAAAGGAAATACTAAAGCTCCTGGAGGCAGGTATAATATATCCCGTTGCTGATAGTCAGTGGGTAAGTCCTGTCCATTGTGTCCCTAAGAAGGGAGGTATTACTGTCGTTCCTAATGATAAAGATGAATTGATTTCGCAAAGAATTATTACAGGTTATAGGATGGTAATTGATTTCCGCAAATTAAATAAAGCTACTAAAAAATATCACTACCCCTTACCCTTTATTGATCAAATGCTAGAAAGATTATCCAAACATACACATTTTTGCTTTCTAGATGGTTATTCTGGCTTCTCTCAAATACTTGTGTCAGCTGATGATCAAGCTAAGACCACATTTACTTGCCCTTTCGGTACTTTTGCTTATAGACGTATGCCTTTTGGTTTATGTAATGCACCTGCTACCTTTGAAAGATGCATGATGGCTATATTCTCTGACTTTTGTGAAAAGATTTGTGAGGTTTTCATGGACGATTTCTCCGTTTATGGATCCTCTTTTGATGATTGCTTGAGCAACCTTGATCGAGTTTTGCAGAGATGTGAAGACACTGTCTTGAATTGGGAGAAGTGCCACTTTATGGTTAATGAAGGCATTGTCTTGGGGCATAAAATTTCTGAAAGAGGTATTGAAGTTGATAAAGCTAAAGTTGATGCTATTGAAAAGATGCCATGTCCCAAGGACATCAAAGGTATAAGAAGTTTTCTTGGTCATGCCGGGTTTTATAGGAGGTTCATTAAGGACTTCTCAAAAATTTCTTGGCCTCTGACTAATCTATTACAAAAAGATATACCATTTGTCTTTGATGATGATTGTGTAGAAGCATTTGAAATACTTAAGAAAGCATTGATTTCTGCACCTATTGTTCAGCCACCTGATTGGAATTTACCCTTTGAAATTATGTGTGATGCTAGTGATTATGCTGTAGGAGCTGTTCTAGGGCAAAGAGTTGATAATAAATTAAATGTTATTCAATATGCTAGTAAAACTCTAGACAGTGCTCAGAGAAATTATGCTACTACTGAAAAAGAATTCTTAGCAGTTGTATTTGCTTGTGATAAGTTCAGACCTTATATTGTGGATTCTAAAGTAACTATTCACACTGATCACGCTGCTATTAAATATCTTATGGAAAAGAAAGATGCTAAACCTAGACTTATTAGATGGGTCCTCTTGCTACAAGAATTTGATTTGCATATTATTGATAGAAAGGGAGTTGAGAACCCCGTTGCACACAACTTGTCTAGGTTAGAAAATGTTCTTGATGACCCACTACCTATTGATGATAGCTTTCCTGATGAACAATTAAATGTCATAAATGCTTCTCGTACTGCTCCATGGTATGCTGATTATGCTAATTACATTGTTGCTAAATTCATACCACCTAGTTTCACATACCAGAAAAAGAAAAAGTTTTTCTATGATTTGAGACATTACTTCTGGGATGACCCACATCTTTATAAAGAAGGAGTAGATGGTGTTATTAGACGTTGTGTGCCTGAGCATGAACAGGAACAGATCCTACACAAGTGTCACTCTGAGGCTTATGGAGGACACCATGCTGGAGATAGAACTGCACATAAGGTATTGCAATCCGGTTTTTATTGGCCTACTCTCTTTAAGGATGCCCGTAAGTTTGTCTTATCTTGTGATGAATGTCAAAGAATTGGTAATATTAGTAGACGTCAAGAAATGCCTATGAATTATTCACTTGTTATTGAACCATTCGATGTTTGGGGCTTTGATTATATGGGACCGTTTCCTGCCTCTAATGGGTATACTCATATTTTAGTTGCTGTTGATTACGTTACTAAGTGGGTAGAAGCTATTCCAACTAGTAGTGCTGATCATAACACTTCTATTAAGATGCTTAAAGAAGTTATTTTTCCGAGGTTTGGAGTCCCTAGATATTTAATGACTGATGGTGGTTCACATTTTATTCATGGTGCCTTTCGTAAAATGCTTGCTAAGTATGATGTTAATCATAGAATTGCATGTCCTTATCACCCGCAGTCTAGTGGTCAAGTAGAATTGAGCAATAGAGAGCTCAAATTAATTTTGCAAAAGACTGTTAATAGATCTAGAAAGAATTGGTCCAAGAAACTGGATGATGCATTATGGGCCTATAGAACTGCATATAAAAATCCTATGGGTATGTCTCCGTATAAAATGGTTTATGGAAAAGCATGTCACTTACCTCTCGAACTAGAACATAAGGCATATTGGGCCATTAAAGAGCTCAACTATGATTTCAAACTTGCCAGTGAGAAGAGGTTATTTGACATTAGCTCACTTGATGAATGGAGAACCCAAGCCTATGAGAATGCCAAACTGTTTAAAGAAAAAGTTAAAAGATGGCATGACAAAAGAATACAAAAGCGTGAGTTTAATGTAGGTGATCATGTATTATTATACAACTCTCGTTTAAGATTTTTTGCAGGAAAACTTCTCTCTAAATGGGAAGGACCTTACGTTATCGAGGAGGTCTATTGTTCCGGTGCCATAAAAATCAACAACATCGAAGGCACAAATCCGAAGGTGGTGAACGGTCAAAGAATCAAACATTATATCTCAGGTAATCCCATAAATGTTGAAACCAATGTTATTGAAACCGTAACCCCGGAGGAATACATAAGAGACACTTTCCAGAATGTTTCAGACTCCGAAAAGGAATAGGTATGTGGTACGGTAAGTAAACCGACTCCAAAACAGTTCTAATGGCAATTTTTCTCCGTTTTGGAATATTTAGAACAATAGAAAAATAATAAGCGGTCCAGGAAGGACACGAGGGCTCCACGAGGGTGGAGGGCGCGCCCTACCCCCCTGGGCGCGCCCCCTGCCTCGTGGGCACCTCGTGCGCTCTTCGGACTCTGTTTTCTTGCACGATATGTATTTTGGTCGGTAAAAATTCATTATATAATCTCCCGAAGGTTTTGACTCTCGTATCACGCAAATATCCTCTGTTTTTGTTTCGAGCTGTTGCTGCTGCAGATTATAGCAAGATGTCTTCTCAAGAGTCAGTCGAGGAGAGCCGGGTGTCTCATCCGGCATCGAGATCAAGGACAAACAGCGATGCTGACCACTTTGGGCCAGCAACGGAGGAAGAGATGGAGGCTGATTTGAAGAGGATAGATGCCATCGAGGAGGATCAAGAAGTCACTTCTCGCTTCCGAGCTGGATTCACGATGGGGGAACTACAGAGCTCGGCTATTCCAAACTCGGTTATCCGTTCCAATGTTAGATTTCTTTCTTACGAGAACATGAAAAAGAGTGTTACCTGTTCCCCCGCAGCTATGCAACATCCATGGGTGCAAGGAGCTTTAACCGTTACGGGTAAGCTCCGTAAGGAGATAATGGATCTCAAGCAGCAACTCAATAAGCTCGAGGAAGAGAATCGTATCCTAAGGAGTATCATCGCCAAGAATATCACACCATCACCTCTGAAGAAAGAGATATAATCACATGGGTATGGGCACTCCCCTTGGCAACTGCCAAGCTTGGGGGAGGTGCCCCGGTATCGTATCACCATCACATCTCTATCTTTATCTTTTTCTTAGTTCGATCCTTTTTAGTATTATCTTGATCTACTAGAATAAAAGTTTTAGTATGATCTAGTTTTGAGTTTTGCTTTATGATCCCTCTATTAATCGAGTCCGTGAGCTATATAATAAAGATTAGTGTTGAGTCAAGGGCTTGATTATCTTGCTATGATCTTGAGTGAATAAAAGAAAAGAGAAAAGAATAAAAAGAAATAAAGAGATCATATTGATCTTATGGAGAGTAATGACTTCACATAGAAAGAGTATGATGATTAAAAGTTGTTGAGAGTTGACAAACATAGATTTGGTCATCATTGCAATTAATAGGAAGTAATAAAGAAAGAGAGGTTTCACATATAAATATACTATCTTGGACATCTTTTATGATTGTGAGCACTCATTAAAATATGACATGCTAAAGAGTTGATGTTGGACAAGGAAGACAACGTAATGGGTTATGTTTTCTTATATCCAAAATAAAGTATATTGTTATGGATCATCCAACATGTTGAGCTTGCCTTTCCCCCTCATGCTAGCCAAATTCTTTGCACCAAGTAGAGATACTACTTGTGCTTCCAAAAACCCTTAAACCCAGTTTTGGCATGAGAGTCCACCATATCTACCTATGGATTGAGTAAGATCCTTCAAGTAAGTTGTCATCGGTGCAAGCAATAAAAATTGATCTCTAAATATGTATGATTGATTAGTGTGGAGGAAATAAGCTTTATACGATCTTGTGATGTGGAAGAAATAAAAGCGATGGACTGCATAATAAAGGTCCATATCACAAGTGGCAATATAAAGTGACGTTCTTTTGCATTAAGATTTCGTGCATCCAACCATGAAAGCGCATGACAACCTCTGCTTCCCTCTGCGAAGGGCCTATCTTTTACTTTTATCTCTTACCCTTATGCAAGAGTCATGGTGATCTTCACCTTTCCTCTTTTTCATTTTATCCTTTGGCAAGCACAGTGTGTTGGAAAGATCCTGATATATATATCTAATTGGATGTAAGTTAGCATGAACTATGATTGTTGACATTACCCTTGAGGTAAAAGGTTGGGAGGCGAAACTATAAGCCCCTATCTTTCTCTGTGTCCGTTTAAAACTCCTTAACCATAAGTATTGCGTGAGTATTAGCAATTGTGAAAGACTAAATGATAGTTGAGTATGTGGGCTTGCTAAAAGCTCTGACATAGACTCTTTCTGATGTTATGATAAATTGCAATTGCTTCAATGACTGAGATTATAGTTTGTTAGTTCTCAATAAAGTTTCTGATTCATACTTTGCATTGTGAATAGATTATTACTTGAGCACAAGAAATCATATGACATTATCCATATATGTTGCTGTTATGAGAATAATCATGATGCCCTCATGTCCGTATTTTATTTTATCGACACCTCTACCTCTAAACATGTGGACAAATTTATCGTTATCGGCTTCCGCTTGAGGACAAGCGAGGTCTAAGCTTGGGGGAGTTGATACGTCCATTTTGCATCATGCTTTTATATCGATATTTATTGCATTATGGGCTGTTATTACACATTATGTCACAATACTTATGCCTATTCTCTCTTATTTTACAAGGTTTACATAAGGAGGGAGAATGCCGGCAGCTGGAATTCTGGGCTGGAAAAGGAGCAAATATTAGAGACCTATTTTGCACAACTCTAAAAGTCCTGAAACTCCACGGAAGTTATTTTTGGAAATAATGAAAAATACTGAGCGGAAGAAATACTAGAGGGGCCCACACCCTGGCCACGAGGGTGGGGGGCGCGCCCTACCCCCCTGGGCGCGCCCCCCTGCCTCATGGGCCCCCTGTTGGCCCTCCGGTGCCCATCTTCTGCTATATGAAGTCTTTCGTCCGAAGAAAAATCAGAAGCAAGCTTTCAGGACGAGACTCCGCCGCCACGAGGCGGAACCTTGGCGGAACCAATCTAGGGCTCTGGCGGAGTTGTTCTGCCGGGGACACTTCCCTCCGGGAGGGGGAAATCATCGCCATCGTCATCACCAACGCTCCTCTCATCGGGAGGGGGCCAATCTCCATCAACATCTTCACCAACACCATCTCCTCTCAAACCCTAGTTCATCTCTTGTATCCAATTCTTGTCTCCAAGTCTAGGATTGGTACCTGTAGGTTGCTAGTAGTGTTGATTACTCCTTGTAGTTGATGCTAGTTGGTTTATTTGGTGGAAGATCATATGTTCAGATCCTTTATGCGTATTAATACTCCTCTGATTATGAACATGAATATGCTTTGTGAGTAGTTACGTTTGTTCCTGAGGACATGGGAGAAGTCTTGCTATTAGTAGTCATGTGAATTTGGTATTCGTTCGATATTTTGATAAGATGTATGTTGTCTTTCCTCTAGTGGTGTTATGTGAACGTCGACTACATGACACTTCACCATTGTTTGGGCCTAGAGGAAGACATTGGGAATTAATACGTAGATGATGGGTTGCTAGAGTGACAGAAGCTTAAACCCTAGTTTATGCATTGCTTCGTAAGGGGCTGATTGGATCCATATGTTTCATGCTATGGTTAGGTTTACCTTAATACTTCTTTTGTAGTTGCGGATGCTTGCAATAGGAGTTAATCATAAGTGGGATGTTTGTCCAAGTAAGTGCAGCACCCAAGCACCGGTCCACCCACATATCAAATTATCAAAGTACCGAACGTGATGAAAACTAGCTTGACGATAATTCCCATGTGTCCTCGGGAGCGCTTTTCTCTATATAAGAGTTTGTCCAGGCTTGTCCTTTGCTACAAAAAGGATTGGGCCACCTTTCTGCACTTTATTTACTTTTGTTACTTGTTGCTCGTTACAAATTATCTTATCACAAAACTATCTGTTACCTATAATTTCAGTGCTTGCAGAGAATACCTTGCTGAAAACCGCTTATCATTTCCTTCTGCTCCTCGTTGGGTTCGACACTCTTACTTATCGAAAGGACTACGATAGATCCCCTATACTTGTGGGTCATCACCAAGCACATAACAAGTTATGCACCTGATACTTGGGGGCTAATGCCTATTTGCTCGTTATCAGAAATTTCTACAAGTCCCAAGCACAATACAAGTATTACTCTTGGCATTTGGGGGATAATGTATGTTTGCTCAAGGTAACGTTATGCGTATTCTTCTAAAGTCCCGGTTCATCTTCATAAGTTAAACCGGCCCTTGGGGACTACACCGGCGAAAGTTACAACATTACAATTCTAAAGTACCGGTTCATCTTAAAAGGATAACCCGGCCCTTGGAGGCTAAGCATGCAAAGTTGAGATATTACAAAGTCCCGGTTCAGATTGATATCATGAACTGGCCCTTTGGGGCTACTGGAGTGGATATTTGGGTAGAAGAGAAACAGTTATGCAGAGTTAAGGAGTAGTTACCTCATATCGTTCTTTCATCAAGTTCACTAAACCGGCTTCATAATCGCGGCTTGTATACATACGGTTTAAGAAGCCAGAATGAATGTCTTGAGCGCTGAGGTGGGCGTAGCTTGATAAATCGGCATTCCACTTGCCTTTGCCCATAGCAGAAAGCTCTTCCTTGGCAGTATGCTTTGATAAAGCAACAGGATTACCAGGAGCGGTGTGGCCAAAGCCAGTAATCATAACATCATCTGCCTTGTCATCCGCAGCCTTGACTGGGCTTGACGGTTTATCATCAGTGCGGAACGGGCTTGACGGTTTATCAGTGGCTCAGACCGGGCTTGCCGCTTTATCAGCGTGGCCTGTTGGGTCAATCTCCACTTGTTCGACAACAAAGTTATAATCTTGTGGTGGCAGATCATCAAGCATGATGTCAGCATTGGTTTCTTCCGGATCTGGAGTTTTTTCCGGTTCAATATCTACATTTTCGTTAGCCGGTTTATTTAACCGGGCCTTCTTGCTGGGTCTAGTCTTGGCGCTGCAAACAAACATAAAAGTCAATACACCAGGTGAACATAAGGTATTAAGGGTAAATTTAAAAGATAACTTACCCAGGAACAGTCTTGAGGGTTGGAAGTTGCGTGGCCGTTGACTCGCCAGAAGATGAGTGCGGTGTGCCCTAATAATTTGAATCAGACAGACTAAGAAGCTATTGGAAACAACCCGCCTTGGGGCATGAAGTATCAAGAATATAAGAGACCTCTGATCGGCGTTTCCGGACTGGAGTATTCGGTAAACCGGCGGAGGTAACTACCTAGCCGCTGTGCCGGGTTGTGCGGCGAGCTTCGTGTTGCTGCGTCTTCAAAAGAAAATTTGGGTCCAAGTGAGCTAGGGGGTGAGAAAATTTTACTTTCCGGTTTGCTTGACGGATTTTCTGTGTTGGCAGAGGATCTGAACCGAAGGAAAGAATAATTACCTCTACATCATCAGCTTGGCTGCCTTTAGTGTCGTCCTGATAATAGTCATTGTCAATGAGGTGTATGAAAAAAGAACCAAGAGAGTCAAGTTCTACCTCTGAATCCGGATTAGCCAGGTCAGCATCAACATTTGGTTCAGAAGACTCAGTGGTCCTCTTCTTGGCAGGTTTTTTTGGTAACCTTGGTCTTCAGGCGAGGTGTTTTTGCCGGTTTATCCTGTGGCTTTTTCTTCCAGAATGGATCATCGCCCTGTCAAAGATGGACAAAGTTTTGAGACTATTTAAAAAGGAGCAAGCTAAAAACAAAAAGTTATGTGATTCTTACAGTTGGCGGTTTATTGGAAACGCAGAAGGGACTTAACCCGGTCTGGCTACAGACAGCTTCCGGTTCATTCAATATTTTCTTAACAGCCTCAGTAACTTCAGCTTATGTTAGCTGAATGCTGATATGTCGTTGAGGGTCTTTTAAGTCCCCTGTGTACTGATACATTAAACCGGGGCGCCGGCTTAAAGGCAGAACGCTCCAAGATATCTAGCAGCGAACAAAGTCAACACCTGTGAAACCGTTTGCCATAAAGGCTCTGAGCTTTGACAGTTGTGGTGCATAGTTGGACCGTTCCTTGGCAGTCAGCCTCTGAGGAAATGGATGAGTGTTGCTAAGCCGGTGAGGACGGTAACCCGGCAGAGGATTCTCATCAGTTGGAGACGTGTCTCGACAATAAAACCAAGTTTGATTCCAGTCCTTGGGGTGACTATTAATCTTGGCGTGAGGGAAGCTGACATCTTTCCTCTTCTGAATTGCCATTCCACCATGTTCAGTATTGGGCCCATCTGTAAACTCAGTACGGCGGTTCAAGTAGAAAAAGTCTCTGAACAGCTCAACTGTGGGCTCCTCTTGAAGATAGACCTCGCAAAATACTTGGAAATTGCAAATATTGGACACAGAGTTTGGTCCAATATCTTGAGGGTGGAGTTGGAAGCTGGCAAGCATGTCTCAGAAATTTTTTGAACCGGGAGGGCTAAAACCTCGACCCAGATGGTCAGCGAACACGACTACTTCTCCGTCCTTGGGTTCAGGAGGATTTTCCGGACCAGGGGCCCTCCAGTGGATGACTTCTTTCTTTGCTAAAGCGCCGGTTGCGACACATCTGTCTAGTTGTTCTTCAGTAACTCGGGAAGGAACCCAGTTGCACTCGTAAACTTGTTTGGCCATTTCAATGGCAAGCTAAAACATGGTTATTGCCGGTTTAATATTTATGACGGACAAATATAAAGCGACGCAAGATCAGAAGCAGAAACAGAGGCATATACACATTGTTAAACCGGAGTCTCACATATGTTAAACCGGAGTCTGGTATTGGAGGAGTTACAAAGATAAATGCATTGGCGGTTTAAGAGGGGACTAATGGTACCTACCGGATTATCATTTTCTAAAAAGCTAAACTGCATGTATTGGTATGAAAGGTACAGATCTAAAAAAGCTAAGTAAGGGGAAAAACAGGTTTCACAGACTGGTATGATAAATTCAGATCTACGGCGTGTCAGAAAACCAAAATATATTCAGACCTAAAGTACAGGTGCTTCAACAGTTCGTCAGATTCAGATGAGTTTTTTTCTATACGAAGGGGATGCTATAATGAGGAAAAAGGGGACTGTGGCTACGGCCGCACAAGAAATATCAGATCCAAGCTAGTCATTTATGCTACTAAGAAGAACAGGGAAGAACAGTGCCGAAGCTTCAATGAACTCCGATGAACAACGAAACCCTAATGGTGGATCTAGAACAAGGAAAGGAGAAACTTACTGATGCTGATGGAACAGCGGAGGAGCGCCACGTTTCTCTGGTACGATCAGGTTGATGCAGCGTCCGGAGTTGAAGTCGAGGGAAGAGCTTGACAACGGCGGCTGCGTGTGACGGCCAGGTCGGCACAAGGAAGAGGAAAGACGAAGAGGCAAGGGGAAAAAATGAAAAGGACCCCCCGGCCCTATTTATAAAGGCGAAAGGATAAGTGACAGGCGCGAGAATCGAGGAGCCCAAAGGTTGGATATGTGACAGAGCTGTCGCCTCGATTGTCGGAGGCTCATTAATGAAGGTGAGATATATGCAATCTTTAACAACAGGTGACGTCATGGCGGTTTATCATGATTCTGGAGGATGACGTCATGACGGTTTATAAGATTTACGCGAAGATGCAGAAGGAGGAATTTTTCTCAAATGTTGAAGATTGACATGAACCAGTGCAAATCAATCTGGGGCCTAATGTTGGGGATATTACTACTGGGTATAAACTGGCCAGGAGAGGCCGGGTTATCCCCATAACAAGTTATTTATATTTGAAGCCCATGAAGACAAGGAGTGTGGCGCTTTACGAAGGCCCAGGGCCCAAAGGCGGATTAAAGCCTGTAGACATAAACCGCCATGATATGTAAACTTGTGTTGTAAGATAGAAAGAGTAGAAACCGAGCCGGGCACGTTTATGAGCCGGCCTCGGGATTCTATAAACTGACGGACGTCAACCTATGTATATAAAGGGACGACCCGGCGGCGGTTTAGGGACAAGAAACAACAACTCAAGAGCCAGGCATAGCGGATTCGCTCCCTGGTCATCGAAACCCTAGCAATTCCACAGCAACTGGATTAGGCCTTTACCTTCACCGCAAGGGGCCGAACCAGTATAAAACTCTCTGCGTCCTGTGTCCGCTTTAACCCCTTTAAGCTAACCCGTTGCGATGGCTCCACGACTAAGTCCTTTCACTAGGACATCTGCCATGACAAAACCACGACACTCCTTGTGCAGGGTCTAGTTGATAAAGGCAGAGCTAACCGAGAAGGTTTGTACAGAGATCGTCCGAGTGGAAGCAGAGCTTTCATTTCTGGCCCTGAGTGTTTCAGTAGAGCCATTCGGGCTGCTGAGATTCCTCCCAACTTTAGGTTGGCTGCAGGAGTGAGCAAGTTTACTGGCGAGTCAAAGCCAGACACGTGGTTAGAAGGTTACCGAGTGGCAGTGCAGATTGGTGGAGGCAATGATGAAGTGTCCATGAAGCACCTGCCCTTGATGCTTGAAGGCTCGGCCAGAGCTTGGTTGAACCAGTTGGCCCCCGCTAGCATATACTGTTGGGAAGATTTGGCTCGAGTGTTTATCAAAACATTTGAAGGCACTTGCAAGTGACCCGCTGGGCTGACTAAGTTGCAACATTGTGTTGAGAAGCCGAATGAAACTTTGAAAGATTACATCCAGCATTGGACTACACTTCACCATTTGGTGGAGAATGTTTCAGAGCACCAAGCAGTCCGCGCTTTCAAGGAAGGCGTACAGTACAGGGACCTCACATTGAAATTTGGTCACTCCGGGGCCATGACTCTGAACCGGGTGATGGAGATAGCCACTCGGTACGCGAATGGTTAAAAAGAAGACCGACTCTGTAATGGCAAAGGGAAGGCCGTCGACCCCGACGCTGGGGGGGGGGGGAATTCCAGTCGGAAACGGAAATGCAAAGCTGAAGCCACAGGTCAGGCTGAAGCCGCAGTAGTGAATACACAAGGAAAGTTCAAAGGAAAGTCCAAGGGGGCACTGGGTACCAAAAAAGATGAAGGATCAGTCGGGCCAGGACGTCCTGGATTTACCGTGTGCCATCCACACGAAGAAAGATGAAGAAGGTAACTTGATTTTGCCCAAGCACACCACTTGATAGTGCAGATTCCTTATTCAGCAGTTCCGTGAGGGTCAGCAGAGTGAGAAAGGCTCCGATAAGGATGAAGATGAAGAAAAGGCATATGATAACCCGAAGGTCAATGCTACTTTGGTGATTTTTGCTGATGTTGAGAGCAAAAGTCGACTGAATGTCATCAACCGAGAGGTGAACATGGTTGCTCCGGCAACTACAACGTACCACAAATGGTCAAAGACTCCCATCACCTTCGACCAGCCGAATCACCCAGCTCACGTTGCTACCCCTGGGCGACAGGCTTTGGTGGTCGACCCAGTCGTCGGAGGCACTCGACTACGCAAAGTTCTCATGGATGGAGGCAGTGGTTTGAACATTCTGTATGCCGAGACTCTCCAGGGGATGGGCATTCCGATGTCCCGACTCAGTGAAAGCAACATGCAATTTCACGGGGTCATCCCAGGGAAGAGGCGAAATCACTCGGACAGATTGCCTTAGATGTGGTTTTTGGTGACTCCAAGAATTTTCGCAAGGAAAAGTTGACGTTTGAAGTGCTAGATTTTCACAGTGCCTATCACGCTATTCTGGATGGACCAGCGTATGCTCATTTCATGGCCCGTCCGTGTTACGTGTACCTTAAACTGAAGATGCCCGGACCCAAGGGCGTGATTACCGTCACTGGAAATAGGCAGAGAGCCGAGGAATGCTTCCAGAAGGGGTCCAAGATTGCCGATGAGGAGATGGCAGTGGTGGAGCTGGAAGAGTACAAGAAGACCGCTGATCCGAGTGATTTTCTTCATTCTAAGAAGCCTGCTTATGAGTCTGCATTTCAGTCAGCTGGTGAGACGAAGCCAGTTCACATCCACCCGGAAGATCCCACAGCTGCTCCAACCAACATCTCAATGACACTCGATAGCAAATAGGAAGCCACGCTCATCCAGTTCCCCCGTGAAAACTGGGACATCTTTGCATGGAAACCATCCGACATGCCAGATGTACCCAGGGGACTGGCTGAGCACCGTTTGCGTGTCGACTCAAAGGCCAAACCTGTCAAAGAACATCTCCGTTGTTCTGTTGTGGAGAAGAGAAAGGCGATTGGCGAAGAGGTGGGTCGGCTCCTGGCAGCTGAGTTCCTCTGCGAGATATACCACTCCGAGTGGCTCGCCAATGTCGTCATGGTCCCCAAGAAGGATAATTCACTCCGCATGTGCATTGACTTCAAGCATATCAATCGGGCCTGCCCGAAAGATCATTTTCCGCTCCCTCGCATCGATCAGATAGTCGACTCGACTGCGGGATGTGATCATTTGTCTTTTCTTGATGCGTATTCTAGATACCATCAGATCCGACTGTATGGGCCAGATGAAATAAAAACGGCCTTCATCACCCCGTTCGGGTGTTTTTGCTATGTCACCATGCCATTCGGTCTCAAAAATGCCGGCGCCACATTCATGCGCATGATTCAGAAGTGCCTGCTCACTCAGATCATTCGGAATGTGGAGGCGTATATGGATGATATCATGGTCAAGTCACGCAAAGGTTCCGACTTGCTGACTGATCTCGCTGAAAACCTTTGCCAATCTGAGAAGGTACAACATCAAGATGAACCCGTCCAAGTGCACATTCAGAAGCTCGGAGGCAAGTTACTCGGTTTCCTCATTTCCGAATAAGGGATAGATGCAAATCCCGAGAAGATTGGTGCAATTCTCTGAATTAAACGCCTTGTGTGTGTGCATGATGTTCAGAAGCTCAAAGGTTGTCTTGCTGCACTGAGTCGGTTCATTTCTCGTCTCGGTGAAAAGGCATTGCCTCTTTACCGACTGATGAAAAAGTCCGATAAGTTTGAGTGGACTCCCGAAGCCAAAGCAGTGTTTTTTGTGGAGCTCAAAGCCTTGCTTTCCACCCAGCCGGTGCTTGCTGCTTCGAACAGCAAAGAGCCTCTACTATTATATATTGCAGCCACTGGTCAGGTTGTCAACATAGTGCTCACAGTGGAACAGGAAGAAGAAGGCAAGGCCTATAAAGTTCAACGACCAGTGTACTATATCTCTGAGCTTTTGACTCCGTCCAAGCATAGGTATCCGCATTATCAGAAGCTTGTTTACGGGATTTACTTGACTATGAAGAAAGTTGCACATTATTTCCAAGACCACTCGGTTTTAGTCGTCAGTGATGCTCCGCTATCTGAAATCATGAACAATCAAGATGCAACTAGCAGAGTGGCTAAGTGGGCAATTGAACTTCTCCCTCTGGACATCAAGTTTGAAGCGAAGAAGGCGATCAATTCTCCAGCGCTTGCAGATTTCTTGGCCGAGTGGATCGAACAGCAACAACCGACTCAAGTTCACTCGGAGCACTGGACTATGTCCTTCGATGGGTTGAAAATGTTGAATGGCTCCAGGGCCGGAGTGGTCCTAGTGACTCCAAGAGGTGATAAACTCAGTTATGTCCTCCAGATTCACTTTGATTCCTCCAATAATGAAGCTGAGTACGAAGCACTCCTCTACGGGTTGCGTATGGCTGTCTCACTTGGCGTCCGTCGCCTGATGGTCTACGGTGACTCAGACTTGGTGGTCAATCAGGTGATGAAGGAGTGGGATGTCAAAAACCCTGCCATGACTGGTGATGTCTACTACGCAACCTTATTCTTGTAGACACGTGTTGGGCCTCCAAGCGCAGAGTTTTGTAGGACAGTAGCAATTTTCCCTCAAGTGGATGACCTGAGGTTTATCAATCCGTGGGAGGCGTAGGATTAAGATGGTCTCTCTCAAACGACCCTGCAACCAAATACAAGAAATCTCTTGTGTCCCAACACACCCAATACAATGGCAAATTGTATAGGTGCACTAGTTCGGCGAAGAGATGGTGATAAATGTGTAATATGGATGGTAGAAATATATTTTTATAATCTGAATAAATAAAAACAGCAAGGTAGCAAATAGTAAACGGGCACAAAAACGGTATTGCAATGCTTGAAAATGAGGCCTAGGGTCCGTACTTTCGCTAGTGCAATCTCCCAACAGTGCTAATATAATTGGCTCATATAACCACCCCTCAAAGTGCAATGAAGAATAACTCCAAAGTTCCTATCTAGCGGAGAACATAAGAAGAAATTGTTTGTAGCCTACAAAACCACCTCGAAGCTATTCTTTCCGTTCGATCTATTCAAGAGTTCGTACTAAAATAACATAAATCTATTCTTTCCGTTCGAACTATCCTAGTTCGTACTAAAATAACACCAAAGCAAATTCATATTCATAATACTCAATCCAACACAAAGAACCTCAAAGAGTGCCCCAAGATTTCTACCGGAGAAACAAAAGACGAGAACGTGCATCAACCCCTATGCATAAATTACCCCAATGTCACCGCGGGAATTCGCGAGTTGATGCCAAAACACATATCAAGTGAATCAATACGATACCCCATTGTCACCACGAGTATTCATATGCAAGACATATATCAAGTGCTCTCAAATCCATAAAAGTATTCAATCCGGTAACAACAAAATCTCAAAGGGAAAAACTCAATTCATCACAACAAGATAGAGAGGGGAAAACACCATATGATCTGACTAGGTTAACAAAGCCCGCGATACATCAAGATCGTGACATCTCAAGAACACGAGAGAGAGAGATTAAACACATAGCTAATGGTACAAACCCTCAGTCCCGAGGGTGGACTACTCCCTCCTCATCATGGTGGCCGCCGGGATGATGAAGATGTCCACCTGAGATGATTCCCCCCTCCGGCAGAGGGTGCTGGAACGGGGTCTAGATTGGTTTTCAGTGGCTACAGAGGCCTGCGCCGGTGGAACTTCTGATCTAGGGTAACCCCGAGGGTTTTTGGAATATTTGTGAATTTATAGGGTAAAGAGGGAGTGCGGGAGGCCACCGAGGTGGGCACAACCCACCTGGGCGCGCCTGGGCCCCCAGGCGCGCCCTGGTGGGTTGTGTCCCCCTAGGGGCACCCCCAGATGCTTCTCTGGCCCATCCTGGGTGTTCTGGTCCATAAAAAAATCTCCAAAAAGTTTTGCGGTGTTTGGACTCCCTTTGATATTGATTTCCTGCGATGTAAAAAATAAGTAAAAAACAGCAACTGGCACTAGGCACTGGGTCAATAGGTTAGTCCCAAAAAATGATATAAAGTTGCTATAAAATGATTGTAAAACATCCAAGAATGATAAAATATCAGCATGAATACTTCATAAATTATAGATACGTTGGAGATGTATCGGCATCCCCAAGCTTAATTCCTACTCGTCCTCGAGTAGGTAAATGATAAAAGAAATAATTTATGAAGTGTGAATGCTAGCAAAGTGCATAAGTTCTATCAATGGTAATTTCAATCACTTTTCCTAGCATCATAACAACAATTCTTTCTCATAAATTTCTCATGTTATAGTAGCAACAAATTCACATATTAAGGTTTAAACAATGAATTCTCTTGAAACTCAACAACCTATGTTCTTAGTCACCAAGCAATTATAATTCAACTTATTCAACAGAGTCTAAGTAAGAGCTCCACATACTCAAACATCATATAGTCTTCTATGATTGCTAACACTCACCGCATACACATGAGCAAAACGTTTCAACCGGATGCATAGAAAGATAGGGGCTTATAATTTTGCCTCCCAACGTATTCACCTCAAGGGTGATGTCAACAATAATAACTCATGCTACCCATACCCAACTGGATATATGTGCCTAGATCTTTCCTCACCACATGATGCTTGCCAAAAGAGAAAAATAAAAAGGAATAGAGAGAATAACTTTGACTCTTTGCATAAAAGTAAATAGTGAAAATTAAAAGATAGGACCTTTCAGAGGGAAGGAGAGGTTGCCATGAACTTATTTGTTTGTATGCTCAACCCCTTAGTGCAGAAGAACGTCACGTTATATTGCCCGTTATGATAGCAACCTTTATTATGCAATCTGTCGCTTTTATTCTTTGCCATCACAAGTTCGTACAACGCTCAATTTTCTCTTACACTAAATGATCTAACACTTTTAGAAGCAATTTTTATTGCCTTATTGCACCGATGACAACTTACTTGAAGGATCTTGCTCAATCCCTAGGTAGGTATGGTGGACTCTTGAAAATAAGATTTGGGTTTAAGGGTTTTTGGATGCACAAGTAGTATCTCTACTTGGTGCGGAATTTTTGGCTAGCAAAGATGGGGGGCAAGCACCACATGTTGAAGGATCTATGAAAATATAACTTCTATGTGAATATGAACAAACATAAACCATTTGTGAGGACCCCGATCCTAAGTCACACCGACCTAGCATGTAACACATCATATCACTTTGCGGCCTCACGCACGGTATTCCCACGGGTGCCACCTTGCCTGGCCCGGGACCGTTTGCGCCTTTTGGATCACGTATATGATAGTGTCGCTAGCATCCATAGGACAGAGAACCCGGGCCGACATGACTAGTCGTGAATCCAAAGTGGCACTAACTTACAGGGACAGGCATACATGACCCAGCAACGATCATGTCGGTCATCAATGTATGAACCCAAGTCGTAGCAAGCTACAAGGACTTAAAGGAAAAACGCGTGACATTTCCCCGAAGGGACAGACACAGGAACGAAGAAGGACACATGCCAGCCAGCCTAAGTGTTCCGGAGCAGTAGCAAGCTACCTTAGCTCAGTGGAAGCACTAGGAGACATTTCCCCATAAGAGAGGCTACCAAGAATAAACAACTAGTTTGTCGGATCCCACACATACTAAGCATTACAAAATCATACACACAATATGCTCGATATGTGAAAATACAACATGGCATCACAACAAAACTCTACGACTCAGAGTATTTATTCAAAAGGCTCCGAAGAGTCATACATAGTACGAATTACAATCATGGGTCACATGACCCCACATATAGAGCATACAAGCAACGGAAGCATAACATGTCTGAGTACATACAACTACAAATGAAAAAGGCTGAGAAGCCTAACTATCTACAAGACCCTCCCAAGGGTACAAGATCGTAGCTAAGGTAACAAGCTAAACATCGAATCTCACGCGGAACTACTAATGAGCCTGAAGTCTCTCTTCAAAAACATAAATTAAGCAAACGCGAGTACAAATATACCTAGCAAGACTTACATCAGAACTAGCTACATATGCATCAGTATCAACAAAGGGGTGGTGGAGTTTAACTGCAGCAAGCCAGCTTTGACCCAGTGGCTATCCTGTACTACGTCTGCTGGTAACTCTTTTGAGGTGGCGCACACGAGTCCACATATTCACCATATCAATACACCACTATGGATCTGCTCCCGTCTCCCTACGAGAAGGCCATCCATAACACTCATGCTTATCTTGCGCATTTTAGAGTATCCACTTTCACTTATCTATGAACTGTATAAGCAACCCAGTAGTCCTTTACCGCGGACGCGGCTATTCGAATAGATCATGTTAACCCTGCAGGGGTGTACTTCTTCACACACGTTCTCGCCACTTACCGCCATGTACACGACATGTATCTCGGCAACCTTCAAGCGGAAACCCGGTGAGGGTGTCGGCCACGACCTGACTAACCACGCAAGACTCTAGTCCAGGTTTGTCGCCCATTCAGGTTCCATCCGCAAGGGAGTCCGGCCGAGGTTTCCATCACGGCCCCAAACGATGTGTACATGGTTCCCAAGCCCACCAAACGGGCGACGCTTGGTATACCCGGCCACGGTGCCTAGTCTGTCCCAAGCCCACCTGTATCGATTGCCACTTGGTAGACTACTAACACAACCTACAAACACTAGAAACTAGTTGCAACTCCTGGACAAAGATCAGGTTGATTAATAAGTCGAGAGAGCTTGGAGTGCTCGAAGACCAATGTGTGGTAGTAACTGTCTTGGATAACAGACACATAACTCAGTTCCTGAGGACGGTTTCAATGAGACAACCCACCATGTACTCCTACATGGCCTCTCACCGCTACCTTTACCAAATCGTGTTCACACACTTAGCTCTCAACAGTAGGACATGTTCACCACATTCCAATTCATCCCAGATGAATCGGACCCGACACAACTCTAAGCATAGCAGGCATAACAAGCAAGCATGAATGAGTAGGCACATCATGGCTCAAACAAATCCTACTCATGCTAGTGGGTTTCAACTATTTACTGTGGCAAAGATAGGTCATGCAAAGGAAAGGGGTTCAACTACCGCAACATGTAACAGTTGAAACGTTGTTGTCCTCATGCAGTAAAAAAGAGCAGGAGCGAGAGAGTGGGCTTGTATCGGAATGAACAAGGGGGTTTTGCTTGCCTGGCACTTCTGAAGATAGTATAGCTCTTCATCGGTGTCATCAAACTCATCGCCGGAACAACGTCTACTGAGGAGGGACAATTACCGACAACAGAGACGAAACACAATCAATGCAATGCAACAATATGATGCATGAAAGTGACATGGCAATATGCTATTGATTGAGCTAATGCAATTAGAAACCAGATTAAATGAAGTTGGTTTGAACCAAAGGTTCAAATTCAAACTCCACATGTGGTTATTTAAATGCCATTTATTTTATTTGTCCTAGACAATAGCCATAAGTTGTTCTAACATGCATGAAAATGATACAGATGAAAGATTGGATTTTTCTGATCATTTTTCATATATAAATTATTTCATTTGGAGTTACGGTTGATTTTCTATGGATTTTTGAAGTTTTGACTATTTTCTGGGATTTTCAGATATTTCTAAAATAGAAATAATCCAGAAAAGGGTTTATTGCGTCAGCACTGCATCACTGTGACGTCAGTAGGTCAACGGGGCGGTCCAGGTCAAACCTGACCGGTGGGTCCCATGTGTCAGTGACTGTGGCTAATCCTAATTTAATTTAAACATAAACTGGTTTAGTTAACAGGGTTGGCCCCACACGCCAGTGACCCAGGGCGGTCAAACCCTGGTCAGACGGGGTCAAACCCACCAGCGTTCAACCGCCGGTGAGCCCAGGGACGGCGGAACGGCTCGGGAATTGCCCTCCGACGACCAAAGTGACGGCGGAGGCCACCTACGCGTAGCTGGTGCTCGGCCGCATCCACCTGAGCAAGCGGGAGGGGTTGAGGTCGACCGAGCTCGCCAGAATCAAGCTCGCAGCGGCGGCCGGGGCTTGGGCATGCTCGGGTTGGCGCTAGAGAGCATGGGAGGGGGAGCTTCTGGTGGCTACGGTTTTGCAGAGATGTTCTGAGCACTTTGGTGTGCTCGGACACAGGCTGCAGCGACCGTGGCTGCAGCCGCGTCATCACCGACGGTGAGGAGCTCAAGGCTCCGGCGGAACTGCGGCCCAGGCGAGGCAAACAAGCGCAGAAATAGGGGGAGGCGTAGGACTCACATCAGAGTCGAATCATGGCTCGTCGGGCTCGGGGAGGCGCTGTGGACGAAGAATCGATGACGGCGAGGGCGACGTGGTGTCGCTCCCGGGCTTGTGCGCGTCGAGTAGAAGGGGCATCGAGGAACGGCGGATCTCCTGTAGATGTTCTGGAGGCGAGGCAGTGGCTCTAGCTACGCGGGCGACGAACGGCGGCATCGAGCTCCGCTCGGGTGTGGCACGGAAGAGAGCTAGAGGAGGGGAAGAGCACGGGGCAGAGAAGGAGAGGCCAGGGGGGTTTGCATGGAGCACTTAGACTCGTCCAGTAGCAAGCGGCAAGCAGGAGGTGGCCGGCGCGCGGCGAACACACGCCCTCCTATCTATTGGCAGGAGGTTGAAGACGGTGCGGCGGCTGGGCTGGGCCTAGCACAGTAGTTGGCCGAGGTAAGTGCCAGGTAGGTTTCTGTTTCCCTTTCCTTTTCTTCTGTTTTTTCTGTTTTCTTTTGTTTTGCCACTGTTTTAGAATTCAAACAAAATTCAAACAGTGCCAAAACATTCTGAATAATTTTATGTTACTTCTTTGGACTATTCCAAAAGCACATAAAATGTATCAGAGACATTTGAAAATATATTCCATATATTAAGAATATAGATCCAAATTCAAATATAGTAGTGATTTAAATTAAGTGCCCAAAATATTCCACAAAAATGTTCACTATTTTTGGTTTGGTCTCAAGCCTTGCCAAAATTACCAAACATTGATGGAAGCATTTTGGGTTCATTGAATGCATTTTTTAAGCTGGACCTATTTGGATTTCAAAATGCTAGGGTTTGATCAGCCCCATTTCAAGTTTCAAATAAATTTAGACATGATGCATGGATGCAAAAGCTAGCCTAGAGCACTACCAGACTAGGGATGTGACAACTCACCCCCACTAAACAAGAATCTCATCCCAAGATTCAAGACGTAGGGTAAGAAGACAGAGGGGACACAAAGCTAAGACAATCTTCACAATCCAGGTTGCACTTCATAAGAACGTTGATTCGATCATCATCTTTGTCTCGACGTCTTGCTCTGAGAACTCCATCCAACATGACAACGAGAAGAAAGGGGAAACTCTGGAAGGATCGATCTTCTCAAAGATCGAGCAACTCAGGATCAACTCACGGAGTGAGACATTGAAACATCTCTCGAGTTGAGACACAAAACATACATCGAGAGGAATGGAGCGAAATAGATGACGAAGGTTCACTTGGTAGGCAACAATTCCACGCTTGAATAAGATGGTGCACTAGTTTGTGAGTAGCGAGGAAATATATTGCCCTTAATACCACAACGGGACACCTTACAGAAGGTGACTGACAGAACTATTCCCTTAAGTGTCAAGAAGAATTACTTTGGTATCTAGATCATTGAAACTCTCTATACTAGCCTAAGACAAATCTCAATTGATCGTTTGAAGGAGTTCGGAAGAATGGCATACTCAGACTAAAATGGATGATGTGGACTACCTTGTTGAAGACAACGCAATGGATGATTTTTGCTTATCATCGGAAATAGATGGAACCCATGGTAGGACCACTTTTGAAGATGATCCTGAACATCAATTACTGAGAAGGCAGCCCATGGAAAATTGGCACAATGTCGGTGCAAGCTGGGGAAAAAATGCAAATGTTGGGAATGTTCCAACCATCATATCTGCCTGAGATTCAGATCTGGTTGGTGACAGAATGCTTCAGACCTAGTGTGCCTGGAAAGGAAGCTTTGAAACACGAATTGACGAGATGATGTTGCGAGATTCTTGGGAGATGAACTACGATAGCAAGCTCCAAAGCATGAGCTGGTTCTGCTACACACATGTGAACACGTTGTCCCAGACAAGCATGACCACATAGTAGTCTTACAACAAAAATACTACCGAGTTCTGGTTGGGAACCATCATTGAGGTTAACGGAATCTTGTGCATGAACTAGTATTAGCACAACAAACTCCTTTTCCTTGAACAAATCAATCGGTGGCTTTAGGTGCTAGGGAATACATATGGAATGAAGATGATCAGTCTATCAGACCATAGAATTCTTCGCACATGCATGACTAACTTGGGATGATTCCAGAGGAAGCAAAACTAACTTTCTCGAAATCACGGCGACAACTTGCACCAAATGCACGTGTATAAGAGGAAGCCACTTCTTTCATCAAACCAATACTTCATGAGCTAGCATGAAGAAAACGCTTTCAAAAGTTTCCAACACCAGCTTAATGTTCAACACAAGTTATGGAGAAGATAAGGATGTTGTCGATGGGCTCAACAACAATTCATCAAAATTCCAATAAATATGGAATTCCACAACTAGGTGAACAAGGTGATAGCATTGGTCAGACCAAAAGATATAATGGTGTATGCTCGAGGGATCAACCATGAGTAAGACAACATTATGAATATCGTTGGTTCTGATTTGATTTGATGATAGCCGACACTCAACTCAAAGTTTTGACAAGACAATAGATCCAACAACTGATCACGAGGACCAATCGATGAAGATATCATCTTTCTGCAACACACACACAAACGCAAAGATATCCCTTCAGAATGAACTAAGTTCGGCAAAGCTTTTATCCTCCAACTCTCCAAGTGGTTGTTTAGCTTAACCAACCAGCTCAAGGGTATCCAACACAGATTCTTGGAGAAGGGGTGGTTTACAAGAATCCAACTTGATGATGAACTCAACATAACGGTCAGGGAACAACCTGGTGTTACTTTCGAGAGGATATTCAGAATATCACGAACCACCGGTATGCTATCAAGCTCGGGAGAAATCTTGCTTTTCATGCAAGATGATATGATCAAAAGAACGAGGGATTGACACAATCCTAACTCATTGATCGAAGAGCGCACCAGAAATAAAGACTAGGTAGCATGATTAATCTTAGTGTGGTGATTCAATAACCAACACGCTATGGCTGAATATTTTCCTTTAACTACCAAATAATAGAGTTGCTATGAGTATTGATTTCACACATCATGGTTCACTTGTCGGTACTCCGGTTGCAACAACATGGGGACCGAGGAATGAACAACGATGGCTAGAAGTATCACTGCATCAAGAATTCATAAGAGATGGTGCAATTCTCATGACAATCCTAACATAAAGGGGGTATACTCCAGTGTAGGAAAGAACAGAAGCTGGATTGGCATTTTGATCTGCGGAGCACAACTACTTTGACCCAATCCTGGATATGGATGAGGTATTGGAGTTTGTTTCTCCTAGTTATTCTGAAATAGAATGACTTGACGGACCATAAGAGTAAAAGGCATCAATGAACAGGGATGCACAAATACTCCCGACTATCAACTGATAGATGAAGATTAGGAATACAGTTAAGGAGGGACAACTCAAAGGAACATATGATTTTCTAAGTTGTGGACGCATAGGTTGGTATGTCGAACAAGGCTCAACATATTTCTTCTGGATAACCTATGCAGAAGAGGAAGGACTGGTAGATTCATAGTGTAGAATGGAGAACTCATCAAGAGCACTCTGGTTATGGTATTTTGGTTCAAAAGAACTTCTGCCATAAGCAGTTCATGGTATTTGGAAGAAGGAAATACCACGGACCTTGAGGACTATCGCAAAGGTTACTAATATCCTAAAGGAACTAGCAAACACTATCAACATGAATGAGTAGAGTGAATCTCGGGTTCAAAAACCCAGGAATAGAATGCCTACTAACTAAATGGCATCATGGGATGCTTTCGAGAATTATGGCCAGAATCATCACACTGGGGATACAAAGCATTGCTAGATTACTGAGTGGTTCTCTAAGATATCTGGGGTCATAATAATGGCTTCAACATATATGCCGAGGCAACAGAGTACCTCAACACATCGATTAGTGTGCTTAATCTGACCCAAAAGGACATCGGGAACATGAAGGAAGAATTTGCAAATGCATTAGACTACTTAGAAACCTGGGACAACTCGGACAACATAACGGCTGTAAATGCTCAAAAGGATTTGAGACATCCTGCAAAATGGTGGCATAACCACTCAACATCAAAATATCAAGGTTCCGAGATCAACTGTCAACACACGAAAATAGTAGGAACTGAACTGAGAATTGAATCCATCATTCCTATAAGTCTACGGATTAGTAACACATGATCCTGATAGAAAGAAGAGAAAGCCTAGTTCCTTAACCCCGTAGGAAACATAGTATGACTCGGATCAGAAGGGCATAAGGTAAAGGAGTAAAAAGAGCCTTACATTCCCTTCCACAATCAATTCCCTTATATAACTAAAGCATTTCTAGACTCGACTTCGACCAGTTTGGTTTGATAATCCTACGGGCAGTCTAGCTCTGATACCAAAGCTGTCAGGACCCCGATCCTAAGTCACACCGACCTAGCATGTAACACATCATATAACTTTGTGGCCTCACGCACGGTATTCCCATGAGTGCCACCTTACCTGGCCCAGGACCGTTTGCGCCTTTTGGGTCACGTATATGATAGTGTCGCTAGCATCCATATGACAGAGAACCCGGGCCTACATGACTAGTCGCGAATCCAAAGTGGCACTAACTTACAGGGACATGCATACATGACCCAGCAACGAACGTGTCGATCATCAACGTATGAACCCAAGTCGTAGCAACCTACAAGGACTTAAAGGAACAACGCCTGACATTTCCCCGAAGGGACAGACACAGGAACGAAGAAGGACACATGCCGGCCAGCCTAAGTGTTCCGGAGCAGTAGCAAGCTATCATGGCTCAGTGGAAGCACTAGGAGACATTTCCCCATAAGAGAGGCTACCAAGAATAAACAACTAGATTGTCGGATCCCACACATACCAAGCATTTCAAAATCATACACACAATATGCTCGATATGTGCAAATACAACATGGCATCACAACAAAACTCTAAGACTAGTATTTATTCAAAAGGCTCCGAAGAGTCATACCTAGTACGAATTACAATCATGGGTCACATGACCCCACATACAGAGCATACAAGCAACGGAAGCATAACATGTCTGAGTACAGACAGCTACAAATGAAAAAGGCTGAGAAGCCTGACTATCTACAAGACCCTCCCAAGGGTACAAGATCGTAGCTGAGGTAACAAGCTAAACATCGATGTCCACACGTAACTACTAGTGAGACTCAAGTCTCTCTGCAAAAACATAAATTAAGCAAACATGAGTACAAATATACCCAACAAGACTTACATCAGAACTAGCTACATATGCATCAGTATCAACAAAGGGGTGGTGGAGTTTAATTGCAGCAAGCCAGCTTTGACTCAGTGGCTATCCTGTACTACGTCTGCTGGTAACTCTTTTGAGGTGGCGCACACGAGTCCACACATTCACCATATCAATACACCACTATGGATCCGCTCCCATCTCCCTACGAGAAGGCCATCCATAGCACTCACGCTTATCTTGCGCATTTTAGAGTATCCACTTTCACTTGTCTATGAACTGTATAAGCAACCCAGTAGTCCTTTACTACGGATGCGGCTATTCGAATATATCATGTTAACCCTGCAGGGGTGTACTTCTTCACACACGCTCTCGCCACTTACCGCCATGTACACGTCGTGTATCTCAGCAACCTTCAAGCGGAAGCCTGGCAAGGGTGTCGGCCACGACCTGACTAACCACACAAGACTCTAGTCCAGGTTTATCGCCTATTCGGGTTCCATCCACAAGGGAGTCCGGCCGAGGTTTCCATCACGGCCCCAAACGATGTGTACAGGGTTCCCAAGCCCACTAAACGGGCGACGATTGGTATACCCGGCCATGGTGCCTAGTCTGTCCCAAGCCCACCTGTATCGATTGCCACTTGGTAGACTACTAACACAACCTACAAACACCAGAAACTAGTTGCAACTCCTGGACAAAGATCAGGTTGATTAATAAGTCGAGAGAGCTTGGAGTGCTCGAAGCCCAATGTGTGGTAGTAACTGTCTTGGATCATAGACACAAAACTCAGTTCCTGAGTACGGTTTCAATGAGACAACCCACCATGTACTCCTACATGGCCTCTCACCGCTACCTTTACCAAATTGTGTTCACATAATTAGCTCTCAATAGTAGGACTTGTTTACCACATTCCAATTCATCCGAGATGAATCGGACCTGACACAACTCTAAGCATAGCAGGCATAACAAGCAAGCATGAATGAGTAGGCACATCATGGCTCAAACAAATCCTACTCATGCTAGTGGGTTTCAACTATTTACTGTGGCAAAGACAGGTCATGCAAAGGAAAGGGGTTCAACTACCGCAACATGTAACAGTTGAAACATTGTTGTACTAATGCAGTAAAAGAGAGCAGGAGCGAGAGAGTGGGATTGTATCGGAATGAACAAGGGGGTTTTGCTTGCCTGGCATTTCTGAAGATAGTATAACTCTTCATCAGTGTCATCAAACTCATCGCCGGAACAACATCTACCAAGGAGGGACAATTAACGACAACAGAGAGGAAACACAATCAATGCAATGCAACAATATGATGCATGAAAGTGACATGGCAATATGCTATTAATTGAGCTAATGCAACTAGAAACCAGATTAAATGAAGTTGGTTTGAACCAAAGGTTCAAATTCAAACTCCACATGTGGTTATTTAAATGCCATTTATTTGATTTGTCCTAGACAGTAGCCAGAAGTTGTTCTAACATGCATGAAAATGATACAGATGAAAAGATTGGATTTTCTGATCATTTTTCATAAATAAATTATTTCATTTGGAGTTACGGTTGATTTTCTATGGATTTTTGAAGTTTTGACTATTTTCTGGAATTTTCAGATATTTCTAAAATAGAAATAATCCAGAAAAGGGTTTATTGCATCAGCACTGCGTTACTGTGACATGAGCAGGTCAACGGGGCGGTCCAGGTCAAACCTGACCGGTGGGTCCCATGTGTCGGTGATTGTGGCTAATCGTAATTTAATTTAAACCTAAACTTGTTTAGTTAACAGGGCTGGCCCCACGCGCGCCACTGACCCAGGGCGGTGAAACCCTGGTCAGACGGGGTCAAACCCACCGGTGTTCAACCGCCGACGAGCGCAGGGACGGCGGAACGGCTCGGAAATTGCCCTCCGACGACCAAAGTGACGGCGGAGGCCACCTACGCGTAGCTGGTGCTCGGCCACATCCACCTGAGGAAGCGGGAGGGGTTGAGGTCGACCGAGCTCGCTGGAATCAAGCTCGCGGCGGTGGCCGGAGCTCGGGCATGCTCGGGTTGGCGCTAGAGAGCATGGGAGGGGGAGTTTCTAGTGGCTACGGTTTCACAGAGATGTTTTGAGCACTTTGGTGTGCTCGGACCCGGGCTGCAGCGACCGTAGCCGCAGCCACGTCATCGTCGGCGGTGAGGAGCTCACGGCTCCGGCGGAACTATGGCCTATGCGAGGCAAATGAGCGCAGAAATAGGGGGAGGCGTAGGATTTTACATCGGAGTCGAATCGTGGCTCGTTGGGCTCGGGGAGGCGCTGTGGACGAAGATTCGGGAAGGGCGAGGGTGACGCGGTGTCGCTCCGGGCTTGCGCGCGTCGAGTAGAAGGGGCATCGAGGAACGGCGGATCTCCTGGAGATGTTTAGGAGGCGAGGCAGTGGCTCTAGCTACGCGGGCGATGAACGGAGGCGTCGAGCTCCGCTCGGGTGTGGCACGGAAGAGAGCTAGAGGAGGGGAAGAGCACGGGGAAGAGAAGGAGAGGCCAGGGGGTTTGCGTGGCGCACTTAGACGCGTCTAGTAGCAAGCGGCAAGAAGGAGGTGGCTGGCGCGCGGCGAACACACGCCCTCCTGCCTACTGGCAGGAGGTTGAAGACGGTGCAGTGGCTGGGCTGGGCCTAGCACAGTAGTGGGCCGAGGTAAGTGCCAGGTAGGTTTCTGTTTCCCTTTCCTTTTCTTCTGTTTTCTTTTATTTTGCCACTGTTTTAGAATTCAAACAAAATTCAAACAATGCCAAAACATTCTGAATAATTTTATGTTACTTCTCTGGACTATTCCAAAAGCACATAAAACATATCAGAGACATTTGAAAATATATTCCATATATTAAGAATATAGATCCAAATTCAAATACAGTAGTGATTTAAATTCAGTGCCCAAAATATTCCACAAAAAATTTCACTATTTTTGGTTTGGTCTCAAGCCTTGCCAAAATTATCAAACATTGATGGAAGCATTTTGGGTTCATTGAATGCATTTTTTAAGCTGGACCTATTTGGATTTCAAAATGCTAGGGTTTGATCACCCCCATTTCAAGTTTCAAATAAATTTAGACATGATGCACGGATGCAAAAGCTAGCCTAGAGCACTACCGGACTAGGGATGTGACACCATTACATTGTATTCCTTGTCCAACTTCAACAATTTTGGCATATAATATTTTGGTGGGGGCTCACCATCACAAAAGATTTCCAAGATAGTGTATTTGCATGTGAAAGTTGTCTTCCTTCTACTAATCATTCGTGAATTGTTTGTATGACCAATATGGTGATTGTGAAGCCTCAAAAGATTTCAATTTCTAAACCCAATGTGAAGCTACCACTAGGCATGATATAATTTCAACTTTATGATATTCAATTTATTAAACAATTTACTCATAGGATATAAGTGAAGCACAAGAGTAATTCCATAGAAAAGAGCTTCGTTGACGGGATGTGCGTGCCGCTTACCTAGCCTCCCTGGCAACTATTTGAGGACTCTATTTTATTTAAAAACTTTCAGATCTAAGTATTTTATTAAAACAGCAAGCAAAAACAAAAAAAAATTCAATTCCAAGAATAGCACACATCATGTGAAGAAGCAAAAACTTAGGCTCAACCGATACTAACCGATAATTGTTGAAGAAGAAAGGTGGGATGCCTACCGGGGCATCCCCAAGATTAGATGCTTGAGACTTCTTGAAATATTATCTTGGGGTGCCTTGGGCATCCCCAAGCTTGAGCTTTTGTGTCTCCCTAATTCCTCTCATATCACGGTTTTCCTAAATCTCAAAAGCTTCATCCACACAAAACTCAAGAAGAACTTGTGAGATAAGTTAGTATAAACCAATGCAAAAACTTTATCATTCTCTACTGTAAAAAATCATTAAAATTATTATTCAACATTGCATACTAAATGCCTCTGCATATTTAATACTCCTATCCTCAAATAGAATCATTAAACAAGCAAACATATGCAAACATAATAGCAATCTGCCAAAACAGTACAGTCTGTAAAGAATGCAAGAGTATCAATACTTCTTAAACTCCAAAGATTATGAAAAACTACCAAAATGTACAGAATTTATCATAGCATATTTTGCAAAAAGTTTCAACATTTTATCACATTCTGACTTTTCTAGGGAATTTTTGCAACACCGATAAACTTTCTGTTTTGAAACAGCAACATGTATACTTGCAAAATAAGCATAGTAAAGGCTATCATTGCCACTTTTATTGAAATAAAAGATGCAAAACATTATTCTAAATAACAGCAAGAAAAACCTAACAAAATAAATGATGCTCCAAGCAAAACACATATCATGTGACGAATGAAAACATAGCTCCAAGTGAGGTTACCGATAATGTTGAAGACGAAAGAGGGGATGCCTTCCGGGGCATCCCCAAGCTTAGTTGCTTGGATCTTCCTTGAATATTACCTTGGGGTGCCTTTGGAATCCCCAAGCTTAGGATCTTGTCGCTCCTTATTCTCCTCATATCGACATCTCACCGAAAACTTGAAAACTTCAATCACACAAAACTTAACGGAACTTCGTGAGATAGGTTAGTACGATAAAGAGCAAAACCATTTCACTTTCGTACTGTCAAAGACAAGATTAATAATTGTTTCCACACAATTCCTACTGTAGCATATCATTTCCACAATTTATATTGAGCAATATAAGCCATGGAAACTAGAAAACAAGCAAACTATGCATTGAAAACAGAATCTGTCAAAAACAGAACAGTCTGTAGTAATCTGTACTCAAACCATACTTCTGCTACTCCAAAAATTATGAAAAAATTAGGAACATGTGAGAAATTTGTATATTAATCTTCTGCAAAAAGAATCAACTGAAAAGAACTGTTCTGTTAAAAATGAGAATTATTTTCGTGAGCGCAAAAGTTTCTGTTTTTCAGCAAGATCAAAGCAACTATCACCCAACATGATCCTAAAGGCTTTACTTGGCACTTTATTGAAAAAAAAACAATAAAACATGATTAATACAATAGCAAAATCATGTGAACACACAAAAACAATAGGTAAAAGTGTTGGGTTGTCTCCCAACAAGCGCTTTTCTTTAATGCCTTTTAGCTCGGCATGATGAATTCAACGATGTTCGCATAAAAGTAAAGAATTGAAACACGAAGAGAGCATCATGGAGCATTTGACTAGCACATTTAAGTCTAACACACTTCCTATGCATAGGTATTTTCTGAGCAAACAACTTATGGGAACAAGAATCAACTATCATAGGAAGGCAAAACAAGCATAACTTCAAAACTTTCAACACATAGAGAGGAAACTTGATATTATTGCAATTCCTACAAGCATTAGTTCCTCCCTCATAATAATTTTCAGTAGCATCATGAAGAAATCCAACAATATAACCATCACATAAGGCACTCTTTTCATGATGCATAATCATAGAAATTTTGTTACTCTCCACATAAGCATATTTATTCTCAATAATAGTAGTGGGAGCAAACTCAAAAAAATAACTATCATGTGATTGAAAATTAAAATCATGACGACAAGTTTCATGGTTATCATTATTATTTGTAGCATACATGTCATCACCATAATCATCATAGATAGCAACTTTGTTGTCATAATCAATTGCAAGCTCTTCCAAAATAGTGGATTCATCATTAAATAAAGTCATGACCTCTCCAAATCCACTTTCATCAATATAATCATCATAAATAGGAGGCATGCAATCATCATAATAAATTTTCTCATCAAAACTTGGGGGACTAAAAATATCATCTTCATCAAACATAGCATCCCCAAGCATATGGTTTTGCATATCACTATCATCATGGATATTGAAAGAGTTAATACTAGCAATATTGCAACCATGCTTATCATTCAAATATTTTGTGCCAAACATTTTATTGACTTCTTCTTCTAACAACTGAGCACAATTTTCCTTTACATCATTTTCACGAAAGATATTATAAATATGATCAATAATATGATGAAACCTCAATTCCATTTTGTAGTTTTCTTTTACAAACCAAACTAGTGATAAAACAATAAACTAAAAGATTCAATTGCAAGATCTAAAGATATACCTTCAAGCACTCACCTCCCCGGCAACGGCGCCAGAAAAGAGCTTGATGTCTACTATGCAACTTTATTCTTGTAGACATGTGTTGGGGCTCCAAGCGCAGAGTTTTGTAGGACAGTAGCAATTTTCCCTCAAGTGGATGACCTAAGGTTTATCAATCCGTGGGAGGCGTAGGATGAAGATGGTCTCTCTCAAACGACCTTGCAACCAAATATAAGAAATCTCTTGTGTCCCCAACACACCCAATACAATGGCAAATTGTATAGGTGCACTAGTTCGGCGAAGAGATGGTGATAAATGTGTAATACGAATGGTAGAAATATATTTTTATAATCTGAATAAATAAAAAACAGCAAGGTAGCAAATAGTAAACGGGCACAAAAACGGTATTGCAATGCTTGGAGATGAGGCCTAGGGCCCGTACTTTCGCTAGTGCAATCTCCCAACAGTGCTAATATAATTGGATCATATAACCACCCCTCAAAGTGCGATGAAGAATCACTCCAAAGTTCCTGTCTAGCGGAGAACATAAGAAAAACATTGTTTGTAGGGTACGAAACCACCTCAAAGTTATTCTTTCCGTTCGATCTATTCAAGAGTTTGTACTAAAATAACATAAATCTATTCTTTCCATTCGATCTATCCTAGTTCGTACTAAAATAACACCAAAGCAAATTCATATTCATAATACTCAATCCAACACAAAGAACCTCAAAGAGTGCCCCAAGATTTCTACCGGAGAAACAAAATACAAGAACATGCATCAACCCCTATGCATAGATTACCCCAATGTCACCGCGGGAATCCGCGAGTTTAATGCCAAAACACATATCAAGTGAATCAATATGATACCCCATTTTCACCATGAGTATCACTACAAAAAAAATACACTTCCGTGATGATACGTGTTTGTCACAGTAGGTCGCGTTTTTTGTCATGCATGTACATCCATGACAAATTTATGACAGAATCAAGATAGTCATACCTGTGCTGTCGTAGAAGTGTTCCATGACATTACCAAAATTATCATCACGGAAGTGTCCACTTCCATGACGATAAATCACGCGTCACAGAAGTGCTTTCGTCAAGGGTGACCGACACATGGCATCCACCGTAACGGAACGCCGTTAAGCTATCGGGTCGGGTTTTGGATCCGATAACCCGTTAATAGCCCCGGACAATGGGGATTTTCCACGTGTAAAATCATCATTGGCTGGAGGAAACACGTGTCGGCTCATCGCTGGGACAGATGTCATCCACTCATTGGATAGAAGGCGCCTATGATACGTCGACACGTGGCACGGCCCAACAGTGGCCCATTCCTGTGAAAAGGCCGGCCTGTTTGACTTGGTCAAAAGCTGGCGGGCCGGCCCATGGAAAGCCTGTTAACGGCCTGTTCGCATATAGCCCATTTACAGCCCGCTAACCCAAGGCCCGTTACGCCCTATTCGAATTAGGCCCAGTAGCGTCATCTGGGCCATCCAATATGATTCCAGCCCGTTTTCACTTTTGGCCCATGTATGGCCCATGACGTCTTTCGGCCCATATGAGGCCCTATGTAACTCTTGGCCTATTAACGGCCCGTGCTGAAACTGGCCCGTAATGAACAGTGTATTACTTTACACCCATTAACGGCCCGTGGTGAAACTGGCCCGTAATGAACAGTGTATCACTTTATACCCATTAACGGCCCGTTATTCCGTTGGGCCGTTTCCAGCCCATGTTATCTTTCGGCCTTCTCAGAGCCCATTTATTCTTGGGCTATTTTCCAGCATTCGTTTACTTACGGTCCGTTACTGTCATTTTCTGCTCGTGGGCCAAATTCAGCCTGTCGTTACAGTCGGCCCGTTTGTGGTCCGTTAATACGTTGGGCCGTTTTCATAGCGTCATCAAATACGGCCTATTAACGATGGCCCGTTATGGTCGGCCCATGAACGGACGATTCCAACTCTAGCCCGTTTACGGCCAGAATGCGGTCTGTTTGGCCCATGTTTGGCCAATCGATCATACGGCCCGTACAAGGCCCATTGATGACACGGCCCGTAGAAGGCCCATTGTTTCTACGACCCGTAGAAGGCCCATTGTTTCTACGGCCCGTAGAAGGCCCACTGTTTCTACGGCCCGTAGAAGGCCCACTGTTTACACGGCCCGTAGGAGGCCCAGTGTCACTACAGTAAATATTAGCCCATGGTTATTGTGGCCTAGTTTTAAAAAATAGGTTATTGCAGCCACTAGCAAACCGCAGAAAAAGAACTGCACTGACTACAAGCAAACAAATAAACAAGACAACAAGGAAATAAATAAGCAAGCAACTTACACTAGGCTATCACAACTATTACACATATTACATCCACTGGGCATCAAAGTTCGCCACGAGTGCAAATATAGGGAACACATCAGCATATAAACGCCGCAGCAAAATAAGTCCAGAACTGAAACCACTTCAGAAGAGCTCAAGAAACAATATCCTGGGTACCCATAATGCTGGCAAGATGCTTAGCAAGCTTATTAACTTTCTCTTGTTTGGTGCTTAAGTCCTCCAGCGCTTGCTGTTGCACCAGAAAGTATGCATCTGAATTCTGCAGGGACTTCCTCAGTCCTTCGGCTTCCTATCGCATAACATCTGATCGATGTCTTTCAACTTGAAGTTGAGACTCAAGAAGCCGAACTGATTCAGGCAACGAGTTCGAAGAGCTGGTGCCACCAGTGGTAGCCAGTAACTCGAACACTACATCAAGACAGGACTTTGGGGTTGTCTCAGTGTCTTCAATATAGTTTTTATCAGCTTTCTTGGAGACCAACAGGGATGTCTCACTATCTTGAACCTTATCTGCATTACTTCCTTTACCATTGCATAACAGGGTACTCTTCTCCAATATTTTATCCGTGTTCTAAAAGAGAAACAAACAAACACATCTCAGGTTTACAATGTAGTATATGAAACTCATTTTGGTAAAACAGTTCAGTAGTAAGGTGGACAGGATAACAACATGAAACAAACATATATCTATGTAGTATGGTCACTGTATGGTCTATATGATTCTAGTTTATGTTGCAAAATCAAGATAGATACAGTTCGAATCATATCTATTTAAGACAAAGCAGCATAGACAGAATATAAGTGTGGGAAACTACACAGCAATAACAACACTTGTAATGTGCATGGCATGAGAACATAACTATTTATTCAATTGAAACTGAAATCAACATAGAGCAAGTTACAACAGCAAACAGCCAAACACGTTGAAGAAACAGGTTTAAAACATACCTGTTGCGCCATTGGAGTTTCAATTGCATCCTTCAAATTTGAAATTAGTTGGTATCAGTAAATACAGTGATGCAAGAGCAAAGTAGTATGAACCATAGCTACGGAACCTGACCTGAGAACAATTCTTCTTCTGCTTTAAGCATTGACTTCGGGTTCAGAGTGGTGGTCCTTGTGATTTGGGCACTGCAGTTGCCTTACTAACTGCTCGTGTTTGGGTGCTCTGTGGTGGAGACGGTGTTGTGTCAACGGGAACTAGGTGTCTATCTGCTGGGGTTGGGGTTAGAAGGGGTGTAGCTGGTTCTCTGTCCAACTGGGTAGGGGTACAATCTGCATGAGTGTGGGTTATGTGTGGTGGGGCTGGTTCTTGGGCAAGTACAACCGTGGTTCTATCTGCATCGACAGGTAGCACGATCTTTTCTGAAGACCGTGTTTTTACTCCCATAGATACTGCCATCACTCCCTCCAATTGAAATGGCTGATAAACAAGAAAAGTAATTGAATGTACAGACATTGTAAGATAGACAGGTGCAATGGATAGTAGGGAAGAAAACAGGGCATGAAATAATTCACATTTATGTTGTCTAAGCAAACAGAATAGCAGGACATAATTTCACATATATGATGGCTAATTAAACAGGATAGCATGACACAATTTCACATGTATGATGGCTAACTAAACAGGATAGAATGACATACTTCAAAATATGATGACTATGTAAACAGGATGACATGATATAACTATACGATGTGTCTATTAAAGTGGTTGGCATGCCATAAATCACAAACATGCCGTCGATGGAAACATGATGGCGTGATATAATTCACGGATAGAATGACATAATTTAAAATATGATGACTATATAAACAGGATGAGATGATATAACTATATTATGTCTTTAGAAAATGGGTTGGCATGCCATAATTCAGATACATGCTGTCTATGTAAACATCATGGCATGACATAATTCAAATATATGATTTATATACTAAGGAAGTGAGCAGAGGGCAATTGCATATATGATGTGTCAACTAAGGAGATGGCATTCAATATTGTGTATATGATGTAAAAACTAAGCATTGCAATACAACATATGCATTATATGAGTAATATAACCCTGCCAAGTTTGAGCATACACCTCAGGGGGATAATAGGACTGGCCATCTGCCTCTGAGTCCTCCTCTGAAGAGCTATCTGTAACCAGCAAGATATCTGCTTCAGGAGGTAGCATTGTCTGCTCTGAAGACCTTGTTTTCACTCCAGATTTCTCCATCACCAATTCAAATGGCTGATGCACAGGAAGAGCAGTTCAATATACAAACATTGTCGACAAAAGCAATGAGAAATACAAAAAAAGGATGGCATGATATAATTCACATATATGACGCTTGCCTAAACAGCATGGCATTGCATAATTCACATACATAATGCCTTGCAACAAGATAACATTGCATAATTCACATATATAATGTCTTGCAACAAGATGGCATTTCATAATTCACATATATGGTAATTAGACACTAAACAGGTGGCATTCACACAAAGCATGCCTAAACTAAGCAAATGACATAGCAATGCAAGATACCATACGCACAATATGAGCAACATAACCCTGCCAAGTTAGGGCATGCACCTCGGGGGGGGGGGATATGACTGGTCATCTGTCTCTGAATCCTCCTCTGAGGAGCTATCGGTAACCAGCAAGACATGCGCTTCGTCAGATAGCATTGTCTGCTCTGAAGACCTTGTTTCCACTCCAGATTTTTCCATGACCGTGCTGAATGGCTGATGCACAGGAAGAGTAATTGAATGTACTAAAATTGTTGACAAATTTAACACGTAATAAAAAAATGATGGCATGATATAATTCACATATAAGATGACTGGCTAATCAGGGTGGCATTGCAAAATTCACATATATGATGCCTGGCTAGACAAGATGGCATTGCATGATTCACATATACGATAAAGAAACTAAACAGATGGCATTGACACAAAGCATGTCTAAACTAAGCAGATGACATCTTTAATGTATACAGTAAGCAATGCAAGGCACCATATGCATGATATTACCAACATCAGCATGCCAAGTTAGAGCGAAGAACTCATGGGGTAAATAGGAGTGGTCTTCTCCTTCTGAATCCCCCTCAGAACAGTTATCTTCCTCTTGATTACGATCCGAAATGGGTGGAGGGGGGCTGCCTTTGCGCCCACCAGGGAACGACTTCTGCATGAAATTTTATTGCCACGCAAGGCTTGTCGTGGAATTGTCACGGCAGATGTCCTCAAGCTAGGACTTAGTCGTGGAGCCAACGCATCTATGCGGTAGCTTGAAGGGGTTGGTCAGAATCGAGAGACGCGAGGCGGATCATCACACAAGACAAGGATTTAGACAGCTTCGGGCCCCGGGAAACATCATCCGGTAATAACCCTACATGCTGTTTGTGGCTAGGTCTCATTATGCTCATGAGAGGAGTCGCCGTAAGCCGGCTCTCCTAGTTATGTCTAACCTAGAAATTATTCAACCTCCCCTCTTGGGGTGCCCCGGCCCTGCTTATATAAGCTGAAGGGGCGGGTTACATGTAGAGTCCAACTCGGACTTAAGACTTAACCTTATTTTGACGTCTTACCATGGGCTTCTCACCATGGGCGTTTTAACGTCTTGGGCGTCTTATAATCTGTCTCTCAATCTGACTTTATGGTCTGGCTTACGATCTGGCTTACCGTCTGGCTTAACGTCCGCCGGCTTAACTGTCCGGGTTACATGACTGTGTCTGCCGGGTTACATGACTGTGTCTGCCGGGTTACATGACTGTGTCTGCCGGCTTACAATGCTTAACTGTGCCTGCTGGCTTATAGGCTACCGGGTCACTAATGAAACATCAAGTCCCAGCCGGGTCATATCTCCGGCCGGGTCATACCGTGGGGTATATCCCCGACAAGGCTCGTATCTTTTGCTCTACATGATCAGTTCCATTGTGTACAATAACTGGCATGCATAGGAATAAAACATAGTGAGATTATGTAAGGAGTGCATGCACAAATCTAGAGTGATGGTAGCAAACTGTGGATAGACCCAAAACCAATGATAGCAGGCAGATAATAGCTTTAGTTAAAAAATACAGATAATGGCTCCTTTAATGTTTGTTTGCACCCAACATGAAACTCATAGTAGACACCGGAGATTAACCAGATAGTAGACAGATAGTACTGATTGCTGCCCCAATATGTACCCCACAACCATTTAAAAACTCAAGTTTCAGCATTAGTTTGGACCTGACTCGGAGTCTAATAGGTGAACACGACGATAATGTAGCATGTCATCATATCAAGCGACGCATAACGTAAGCAGACACGGAAGAGTGCGACCTCTCTTGCGGACCCGTGTAGTCCTCAAGGTCATCTGCTCAGTTGATGATGGTAATGCAGTTGCCGTGGCTGCCGGCGGCGGGGAAGAAGATCTGAGGCGGCGAAAGACAATCTGGAGAGCAGATCCCTGCTGTGGTGAACCCTTCCGTCGTTGGAGCAGCTGAGCTGGGGTGGAACACAGCGCCGCAAGAGCAGGACAAACCACACAAGGTTTTCTTTGACACATATCTGTAACAGAAGTAATTGAGTAAGGGCTTGTTTGAATTTGAGGATTCTAACAATGCAGGGATAGGAAATAGATAGGAATAGGACAGGAATGCACGTGCAAAACAGAGAATTTAAAAACACATGATTTCTGCCAATCTGGGTGTTTGATTCACAACAATTGGAAGATCACAGGATGCAAAAAAGCATGGTGAGATTAAGTCAAACCACAAGAAAATGTACGGTTATAATTCTATTATGCTACTATCTCTTAGTCTTGTGCTTGATGAATAGGAATATGAAAAGGATGTGAAGTGGAAATTATAATTCCTACGGTTTTTCTTTCAAGGAGACACTAATGGAACAAATCCTACAGTTTTCCTTTGCTCCATTCCTTTGCACCAAATTCATGAAAAGTAGTACCATAGGAAACTTTCCAATTCCGATGTTTTTCATTCACTTTTCCTTTCAAGCACTGGCGATTCTAGTAGGCAGTCTTGAGCAAGGAAAATCCTACACTAAAAAATATTTTTGTGCTACTTCTATTACTTCGGACCTAGGCCACTGCCATACTAGCTCAACTCCCAGGCCCATCGACAAATGCACAGCTCAAACGCGTAGAGATAAATAATGATGGCGTTCAAGAGAGTCCATCACGGATAGCTAAGTTGCCTGGTACCTCACTGCTTGTCATATATTAGGATAAAATAATCGTATTTCCCGTTACTACGAGTGCTCAGTGGACAATATATATAACATGTAGAGTAAAAAAGAGATGCAACAAGTGTACAACCTCTTTGGCGAAGCCATGTCGATCTCAGCGTGATTGGGTTGGCCGGTGAGGATGCTCCGGCTGACTTGGCTGTCGGAGGAGGGGAAGAAGATCTTAGGCGTATGGAGATGGAGCCCGAGGTACTGCTCCGCTGTGATGGAGGGTTTCGTCGTTGGAGCAGCTCCGGTGAGTTGTACGACGCCGAGGCTGAAGCAGGACAAGAGAGACAACGAACAACGTTAACCTGAGTGGAATTCTAATAGCATCTCCAATACATGACGTAAAATACATAACCACAAAGTGCTAGATGTAAAATACATCAGCCGCTCATCTCTGAACTTAACTGTCGAAACTGAATTTAACTGTCGAAACTGAACTTAACTGTCGAAACTGAACTTAACTGTCGAAACTGAATTTTGCTGTCGAAATTGAATTTTGCTGTCGAAACTGAACGCACTAGCAAGGTGAGGCTACACGTCGGTCGACTGACTTTTTCATCTTTGGTCAGTCGATTTTGCAGCCGTTGGATACGAAATCAAGGGCCTGCGGTTCATCTTCAACCTCCACCCCCCTGAGCCGCCAGCCACCACTGGCCAAACAGCAGCCCCCGGCCGCCCGCGGCGGGCGGTGCGCTGGCCCGCCCGCCCCGAAAACACTCCCCACCGCCGGTCCGCCGCCGCCCCGGCCATCCCTCTAGCCCCCCCCGTGCCGAGCTTTTTCTCCGACGATCTTCACGCCACCGCCCCGCCAACGCCCCGCCACCGCCGGCGACCACCGCCCCCATCCTGAACCCTAAGATAGATAGTGGGGTACCTCTCCGGCGAGCCCCCCTCCCCACTGCGGCTGGTTCTTCCTTCACCCCGGCGAGCCCCCCCACCCCCTGAAAATTGACTGACCCAAAAGTCGATTCAGTCGACTGAAGTGTAGCTAAATCGGAGCAGCATCGCAAGCAAGAGCAAGAGCGAGAGCAGCAGCGCGAGCAAGAGCAATAGCAAGAGCAGACCAGGCAGGGGACCGAGAGCAAGAGCAGAGCAGCAGCGCGAGCGAGAGCTAAAGCAGCAGCAACTCCTACTGATGTGGACATCGCCGCCGAGGGAGCGACGCCGTGGAGGAAGTGGCCGGCGACGCCGCCGTGCATGGAGCCGCGCCGTGTTGGCTCGGGACCGAGCGCAGGCAGCACCGTGAGATCGAATCAAGAAGAAAATGCGGCGATTAGTGTACAACCTCTTTGGTGGCGCCGATTAGGCCGCAACTTCATTAGAGGAAACGGTGATGATGATGCTCTTCCGGTGGTGCAGGTGAAGACGGCGGTGTGGGAATGGAGGTGGCGCGAAAGACGAGGGGAACATCGGGGCAGCTCCTTGGAGGTGGAGGACGGGGTGGCTGAACCGGTGGGACGATGAGATCGACGACGGATCCTCATCCGGTACGGTGGATGAGGGACGTCGAGGTGTTGCTGTGGACGATGTCGTCGGGGAAGAGGCTCCGGCTGGGTGGCGGACGGAGCAGGGTGTGGGGTTTCGTCGCGGGTTTTCACGGCCTCAGTGTACGAATGGGTGGGCGGATGGGATGGCAGTGGGGAACCATGGCTTAGAGACGCGCTTGTCCGAAATGTGGGGTAAGTTACGAAAGTACCCCCACCAATTTGAGGCGGTTCTTTCGGTTCAGGGGTACCACGGGCATTTCGCGTGTCGGGATTTCACAGGAGGTGGGAGTTTTCGCGCGCGTTGTAATTTCGGAATAGCAAGGCGCGGGTTGAGATGGAGGGAGTTGTCGGAGCACAACGAGACAAAGATATATCTTAAATATTTCGGGCTAACAAGGCGCGGGTTGAAGAGGCGGGAGTTTCGCAGCACGATAGACAGAGACGCTAGCTTGAATTTTCGGCATAACAAGGCGCGGCTTGAAATTTCGGAAGAACAAGCTTAACGTGTACCAAAAAAAAGACAATTTGCACCTCAACACGTACAACACACACACAAACACCATTTAGACTAGAGTAAGGTACACGTCCATTGCACGCATGAGATTTGGCAACCAAATTATGAATAAATACCACATTATAGCATGCAAGCTTTGAGTCATATATGCATGATTTAGATGTTCGTTTAATTCTTATAGTTCCTTTCATTCAAAATCATCTAGTTTTTATAAGAAAGCTAATCTATTTTAAGATTCATGGAATTGTGCGTCGTAAGACATAAAGTAAAAACAAATAATGGCAAATCATGTAGAAAAACATTTGGGCAATTATGATACGGAAGATTCAAGAACAAATAAGAAGTGCTTGCGTTTTGATGTTTGTGCATTATGCTTAAGTTCAACCATGGAGTCTTCTAGATTATACATGTGGCGAAATCTGGTGGAATCTAGATGATATCCAACGGCCAGTAGTGCTCAAATTTGCCATCTTTGGACCATCGGATTCGCCTCATCCAACGACCATCTTTCAAAGTTAAAGTTACCCGCACACAATATAATAAAAATATAAAATATAATATATATAGGGGTATAGATATAGATGTGATGCGAAAGCCGCCCATCATCTCCAATTAGAATAGTGTGTCCATGCACGGATGCGACGTGGCCAAATGATGTCTGCCATCGCTATCTCAAATTCAAATCAGTCTGACCTTGTTCAATGTGTATACATTAGAACATGCTCGTTTCCAAACCACACCGCGCAGATCTCCGTTATATTCATGCATGCATGGGTTTCAAACATCAGGATCTCTTATTCAAATATTTGAATTCAACTTTACATTCATTATGACCTCACCTATTCTTTTACACCCACACAGTAGTCTTCTCTTTATAATTGTACCACTAACTTTCTCTCGTGCATGCATGCACACACACTACCAGTCGACATTATCCATCGCACGCATGCAATCCTTTTCTTCAGGTCGGTCTCCCATGAAGGCACACACCCACACACATCCCCCTCTCCATCATATCGGGTATTCTTTATCTCTCACGCGTGCATGCGCAACGATCAATGTTCCTCTATGTATGTGTGTATATAGCTAGGTCTTTCATAGTTTTCCACACAAACCGCTCAATCGATATATCCAGTGAGGTCTCACCCTCTTTCCCACGTCCACATCGATCAATCTATACCTCTCTACATAGGATTAACATATATATCTAATACACCCACATTAATTATATATCCAACGTCCCCCTCTCATCATCCATGCCTTCCGCTTCATCTCTCAGACGCGTGCACAATGGCGAAGACAGGGGGCAGTAAGGGCCCTGCCCCCCTCCCCCCTAACATCACTATATATCGAGGCTAATATGAATGTGATCATTAGACAATTGCTGCTAAAAATGGTTTAAGTTCATGAATTGACCCTCCTCGTAAAGGATTAGCAATGCTTGGCCCCCTAGCTCATTTATTTTTCATGGCTCCGCCACTGCGCGCAACAGCGCACCTGTTCGCCCCCTCTCTCTAAATATCGATCTCGCACTTGTGCATTCCTTCATAGTCTCCCTCCACTCAGCCCCTCGCACCATCTTCTAGCCCCCCACCGGATTTTGCCACATGTACAATCTAGCAGACTCCATGGTTGAACTTAAGCATAATGCACAAACCTCAAAACAACAGTGGTTCTCTTTTGTTCTAGAATCTTCCGTATCATAACTGCCCAAACTTTTTTTCTAGTTGAATTGCCATTATTTGTTTTTACTTTATGCTTTACAACGCACAATTCCATGAATCATAAAATAGATCAAGGGCTTCTTTGATTCAAAGGATTCTCAAAGGAATTTTGGAGGATTCTAATCATTAGGAATTTTTCCTATCTTGGTTGTTTGATTCGTAGGATTGTAAACCATAGGAATTTTTCCATATGATTCATTTGCACTAGATTTCATAGGAAATATCCCATCCACTCAAACCTCTTTGAAAGAATTCTGCGTTTTTTCTATGCACAATCAAACACTCGTACAATCCTGTAGGATTCAAGATGACATTCCACTATAATCCCATGTTTTTCCTATTCCCACGTTCTTATTTTTTTATAGAAACTAATTGATTTTGAATGAGATGAACTATAAGAATTAAACGAAGGGCTACATCAGGCATATATGACTCAGAGCTTACATGCTATAGTGTGGTATTTATTCATAATTTGGTTGCAAAATCTGATGCGTGCAATGCACGTGTACCTTACTAGTACTTCGAGTATGTGCAAAACACGTAAATTAGAATACCAATGGCACGCTACACAGTGTCTCTCTTACAGTTCATGAAGCCACGTGGCACATGTGGAGGCGTTGTCACGACCTCCTTGCGTGGATTGATCACAATGATGTGCTGCTGGTTCCAGAAGAATGTACTCGTCCTCCCTGAGCCATACTGGCGGTACATGCACGAAGCGAAGATGTGCACGCACGCCACGCACGCACTCATTCCCTCGCACGCACACGCGGGTACACGGGCGGACGCAATTTTGTACCAAGATCCACCCCATGTGATAATTTGACGCGTGTAAAGTCTTTCACTTCATTGATGGTCAATTAATACAGCGCATGCAAATTGAGTGGACGTGAGGGCGGAAGAAAGACATTGTTACTCCACTGCGCGCATGCGAGTAGTTAAATCGTGGGTTGGTAGTAGTACTTCCATTGGTCTCCTTCGTATTTTCCGCCAATTTTTGACAGTAACATAATATTTACGCATTTGAGCAGTGTAGTACTTGAAATTTATGTTCCGCTAAACTCATCGGGAGCCGTTTCGGGCCTCGAAACCAAAACCATCAATTAATCTTTACCTTGTTCCCATCACATTCGAAAGCCTGCTCACACCTACTAGTACGTACCAAACCTGAACGTGTTCCCACTATGCAGGAATTAGTACTAGTGCTAGTACTCAGGTTATAAAAAGGGGAACTACCTAACCAAAAATTACTCTACCTTTCCTCCTCATAAGTGCTTCTTCTTCGTCCGTCGTTGCCATGGCCGGTGAGCAGAGCTCTAGGTCGAGAACTACTCGTAACAAGGGAGCGGCAACCAAGGCTGCGGAAAAAAAGAGAGGGCTCGCCGCCACGCAGAGACCTCGAAAGATCTCTCACGGGCAGGCGATGGCTCCCAGGAGCGCCCTAGCCGTGGAGGCGAACATGCCGAGCCGGCGGAGCTGGAGTCATTATCCCTCGACGGCATGCCCGATCAGCTCAATAAGCAGAAGGAGTTCATCCAAGGCTTGATGGAGTTGCTGAAGGAGAGCCTCGACGACATGCCCGCTGAGCTCAATCAGCAGGGGGAGTTGACCGCCAGCTTGGTGATGCTGCTGAAGAAGAGCATTGCCTCGGAGAAGAAGGCGACCGGCGAAATCCTGCTACTTCAGGAGGACAAGACGAAGCTCTGCCACGAGATCGACCTGTTGAAGGAGTAGAACGCCGGCTGGAAGAAGCTGCATGAGAATAGTAGTTCCTCGATGAAGATGCTGCAGGCCCTTGTCATGGAACAGAAGGAGGAGTTGGCGAAGCTCCGCATCGAGCACCCGGCTGCTGTCAAGGTACGTAATGCGGCCGTGGAACAGATGATGAAGGCTCGCGTCGAGAAATCCCGTGTCATGGACAGAATGAAGAAGATGGCGGTGGAGACGCGCAAGGAGATGGAGGTCGTGGAGGCGATGAAGAAGCAGTTGCGACTCCGCGGCGAATTAGATCATTTGGGGTGATAATCTTCCTTCTTCTTTTGCTCCTGTGTTTCATCTTTTGCTTCGGGTGTTTCGCCGCATGTGTCATGTTCTCTACGAGGCATGAATAGAACAATGGTTTTTTTTGAGGGAATGAATAGAACAATGCTAACAATGAGATGACTAGCAAATTAGATCTTTTTTATCGCCATATGGACAGGGCTACCGTGTTTCGTGCTCCTCCGTCGCAGTACTACTCCAGTGGAAAACTTGAGTATACCGCACGGTACTTTGCTCCTCCTCGATCAGGTCGTCGGCGCATTTATACGAGCAGTCAAATCACAAGGCCCCGCCTTCCAGCAGTAATGAGCCGTCAAATCACAAAGACCCTCGCCTCTCGTGAAACCGACCAAGCTAGACTGCCCCGCCCTCTAGCCTTTTAAAAAATGTATACTTTTGTACAGCAGTAGTATCGATGGATTGCGCCATGGAGCAAAACTTGAAATTAAAAAAAGGTGGTACATATAGAGAGCGCTCATCGCCAAATTATGCATATAGTACTATTAAAAAGGCTAGTCACAATAATGGTGTCCAGCACAACCCACCCCTCAAATAAAACTAAGAGGGTGCTTGGATACGTTTTAGTCCCAAGACTAAAAGTAGTGGGACTAAAACATGCTAGCCTCACCCATGCTTGGATCCAAATACTAAAAAGGCTAAAATCAAGTTAATGAGCATTTATTATCCTCCAAACCCTCCAATCCAGAACTCGCCTGTGTTAAAGGAGAGGAGTTAAATGCGTAGAGAGAGGACTGATCCACATTTTAGTAGGGGTACCCCTAACTAAATTTTTTTAGTCTCAAGACTAGTTTTAGCCCCTCTTTAGTCAGGGGTGCTTGGAACTTTAGCCTCTTAAAGAGACTACTTTTAGTCAGACTAAAATAAGTCCCTTGGATCCAAGCACCCTCTAAGCATCCTGGAATTCTTTGACAAAACTAAGCACCATGAAATTCTTTGACAACTAAACTGCTGGCTATATGATGTTGGCCATATATATTGTATGTATATAATGTGAAGAAACGAGTGGTAGTACTATACCAACTAAAAGATGAAATGTAAGAAATACTAGTATGCACGTACTGAAGAGTTAAAGTAACGAGAAGAAACATAACATAGTTCTGCTGGGGGCTCAGCACAACACACCCCTCAAATTAAATTAAGCACACCTGAAATTAAACTTTGCAACTATTCTGGTAGACAATACATTAGAACCACCATGAGCAACGACACTGCCACCTTACTCGGAGTCCTCGTCCACGTCCTCGACTTCGTCCTTGTCCCTCTTCCTCTTGGCCGATACTTCTTTGCTTGAACCGCACACTTGGCTGTTGCTCTTCATCCAACCCTTGTAGATATTGAAGCAAAGGTAGCCATCCATTGCAGCGTAGTGGATGTGGTCTATATCTAGTATATTCCGCTGCCATGCATGACGATGAAACGTGTATGGAGGTTTCTCCAGTTTACCGTACGAAGGATGAACCATGGCTCCTGCAAGGGTCAGCATTGAAGGCTGACGAGAGGACACCAGCCGATTCTTCTGGAGGTCGAAGGTGTTTCCTACAACGAGGCCTATCTGACGCAGGACTTCTTTGTCGTTACCAAAGTCTACAGTAACGAATTTGACTAGGTTGCTCTCGAGGAAGTCCTTAAAATCCTGGCACTCAACATCGGCATGGCATATGTGGTAGACCAAGCATAAGTTATGCACGCAAACCTGGATCACGGCGGGCTTCTTCCTCTCTTCGTCCTTTAGATCCTTCTCTTGTCCCAGGACTGTGGTGTACTCAACATCTAGCCTAGCGACCCACTCATCATCTGAGTCTCCGAACATGCGTCTAAAGCGAGAAAGGCATCCTTTCACCGTCGCGGAAGAACAGGTGTAGATGACGTCGAACTCATCGCCGGTGATGGTTCTAACCTTGTACTCACCGCTGATCGTGGAGATTTGGGACGCCATGGATTTGGGAGGAGGGTTAGGATTAGTGGAACTGCCGTAATGTGAATGGACGGGACGACTAGGAGCGAACCGCCGTAGTATTGAAGGACGTGTGGGGACGAGTAGGAGCGAACTGCCAGCGTGCGAACGACAGGGTAGTGGCTTTCCATCCTCCCATGATACGGGCTTCCGAGAGCCCTTGGATCTGATATCGAACGGTTGCATGGTGTGATTCTAGACCTATGGGTGAATATCCTATCCTGGAGGGTTATTCTGCAAATTTTCAGCAACTTAGCATGCGACCGTTTGATCTCAGATCCAAGGGCTGCCAGCAGCCCGTATCATGGTCGCGCCTACCACGACCGTCGCGTCGCTCGCGCGGTCGCGCCCTTGGAGATTTAACATGGTGCGTTAGGCTATCTGATGTTGGCATGTCATACATAGTCATCACTTAGTCACTCATACTACAACAAGGTTGGCTATAAGGTTGGCTATAAGTGTGTTTTTTTACTCCTCTCTATCTCTTTCTTCGTACTCCCTCCGTCCCATAATATAAGAACGTTTTTGACACTAGTGTAGTGCCAAAAACGTTCTTATATTATGGGACACAGGGAGTACTAGTATTTATTGCATTTGCCAAGGAGTGACCTCTTTCAATGAAATGGTGTTGCTAAGTTTGCTTCATTTAATTAGCTATAGACTCAAAATTGTCTTTTCACCTAGGTACACGCGCTTAGCACCGTTTCTTCCTTGGGTCACCAAACTAGTCTCTCTCTTCTTGATTAACTTGCCACATCAGACTTTATGCCTATGTGGCAAGCTTAAGCACCTGTAGGAGCAAGTAAAAGTAAGTACAATAGTGCGCTTTACATGGCATTTTTGCATATGTGGAGGAAAGAGAGGCAAGGAAAAAGTGGAGAAGTGGGCTCTCATGCAAGAGCCAGCCTCTACTACATGGTGGAGCATTGGGAGAGGCACCTGTATGGAGGTGGTCAGGAATCGGGAGACTCACGCCGGTCGTAGCGCCAGTTAAAATGATAATGGCAAGTCAAATCACGGGGCCCCACCTGTCCAGCAGTAACTCGCTGTCAAATCACACAGCCCTATGTTTGCAGCAGCCTACTCCCTCGTCTTCTCGCGTCTCTGTCGAACCCACTAGGCGGAACTGCCCCGCCGCCTACCGCGCAGGAAAAGCCCCGCCCTCGACTTTTAAATAGTATACAGTATACTAATTTTGTATCCATGGATTGCGCCCGCGCCATGGAGCAAAGCGTCTAAAAAACAACGGTACACATGTACGGAGTATACAACACGCCCGTCGCGTTCGCGTCGCACCCCAGACGGTCGGTCGATCTGGCACACTGCTCTCCGAATGGAATGCGCATCATATTGCGTTTGCACACACATGTGGGACGCCAATTGAGAACTGACCATAGGCACACTCCCCGGCCCCGCAAGTCGGGTGACTTAATAGAAGAGGGAGACGAGCGATAGTACTAGAGAGGTGTTGTACTGCGTTGGTGCCTGGACGATCCCTGCAAGACACGGAAGATCAGTTCGTCCATGCATGTGACCAGACTCCAGCAGACACGCCTGGATTGGCTATCGTGTACATATCGTGCAGGCTGTGTTGTACATGGCTGTAGTTGCGGTGAGAAATCTAAAAAAAGGTTTCTTGTCATCTCGCAAAATTAGGTGTCATGTGCTTCGGATCACTGCGAGGGTTAAACAGCGACAACTGAGTTGGGCTAGTCATTGGGGGCACATGCACGAACAGTGACTACTCGGCTGCCATCTAGGTCAAGCCGGCTATGTTAATTAGGACATCTATCGACGGACCCCTTTTCTATGAGTTTATCTTTAACTTGAGCTTTGTTCCTCGTCTAGTTTGTCCGTCGGGATTCATGTTGTCTCCTTTGGGCAGTGAGGTTATGATTTCTTGTCATGTGGCTTTTTTTCGTGTTATATGTTATAATCCGGCGCTTCAGATCAAAATGACGACAACTGCGCCTCCGGGCCACGTGCATGAAGACTTCTCGACAGTCATTGACGAGGTCAAGCCGGCTCCGATAGACAAAAGAAAACTAGTACTACTCCACTATATAGGCAGGAGCCTCCGCGCTTGCTTGCTAGTGTTGCTCTCTTCACACTGTCTCGGCCTGTCCAGATCTAAACACGACAGTGGTGGCCACACACTCTCTCTCTCTCTGCTCACCACTGGTCACAGATCCAGCCGGATCCTCTCTGCCGGGGAAGGTGAGAAGGTGCAACGTTCACGCGGTCGTCCTTCGCGACGGCTCTTACCCACTGCTGGGCGCGTCCCGATCAGCCTGCCTTGCCGTTCTCTCCCAAGCACCGCTGGCGAGGGAGGGCCTCTGACCCCTTCTTCCTTGCTGCCGTAGTGTGGGCAGATCCGGCCTCCCGCCGCCCACCTAGCGACATCCCGGCGACCATCAGGTATAACTTCCTTCGAAACCGGCCTTGCTCTACTTCCCGAGCTCCTGACGTCGCTGCATTTGTATCTTTTACTATTTCTCAGGCCCCCTCGTAGATAGGATCGATCGGCTGTTCGAAAACCACCTAATTTTTTTACGTTTAAGAGGTAAAACTAGTTCATGCACTCGAATCTAGTACTACTTGGTTCAAACAAGGAAGAAAGGGGGTGGGGGTGGGGGAGGATTTGTTACCTGAATCTAGGACTTGGTCGAAAGAGGAAATAATGGGGGCAAAAAGTAGCAGAGACTGGCTATCCAACTGGTCTCTAGGTCTAATAGGGAAATAAAGGGAAACGCAGTACAAACTCAATATAAACCCGATCTATTGGTTGAAAAAGGAAAGAAAGTGGGGACCGGGGGACAAGTCAATAGAGTAAGTCCAGCACTAGATTTACTAGCCTCACACAGTATAAGGTGGCTATACCGAACAAAAATGGGACCAACCCAGATATCCTGTTCTGATGTTTGTTGCCCCGAGCCACTCTTATGTAATGCCACTGGTAAAATGTAGCAGTCGCACTGCTAAAAGTAAGGACACGTTAAACCAATGTTGTTTTCAATGTAATGCCTCCAGTAATATGAATCAATGGCACTTCTTTACATGTCCTGCTAAAATTTCCCATTAAGATAAGTTGGTTCTTTTTGTTAGAAATGCAACTGTCCTGGTCCGCCTACTCTCCCGTGCCCAAAGTAATGTCGTATTTAACGGTTGTCATAGTTAATCCTAATGCCCACACTAATATCTAGCAATGCCAGTGCTTTAGAAATTGCTACTGTCCTTGTAGGATCGCCATTCAGATAAGGAACATGCTTATTTTCATTTGATGCATGTTTCATCACTTGTTAGTCACCCTCCTTTCCACCTTTTTTGTGCAAACAGAGATATACATTTCACGCTTGATCTTAGTTGAACTGCACAAATGATATCCAAATTATAGTTGAGCATTCCAGGAGCTTCACAACCAACCTTGATGTTGCTCAATTTTATTGCAACTAATGAAGAAGAAGCTCTGTGGGTTTCGTTTTCTGATGGAAATGGAACCGGGGTTGGAGCCCTTTTCTTAAAAAAATTGAAGAAGAAGCTGCTAGCTCACGGGACATTGCTTCATTTTAGGTGAACTGCACCAAAAGGTCGCATGAATTGAATCATCCATGTTGGTGACTGAAAGAGCCAGCTTCAGCATCCCAGTCTAAGCACCCCCGGCCTCCATCCTTGCGACGCACGGTACACCTCGTTTGCCACCTGCTCGACCCTAGTGTCACTGATAAAATGAAGTAATAATACAGTTAAAATAGAGCGAGTGTCATCTCTATCATTTCATTTCCAATGTAGATAAAGAAAGCGCTTCTCTTTGTTAATGTATGTTTCATCAACTAGTCCCATTGTTAATGTTTAAGCGTTTCTGCAAACTGGGGTGCTTAATTTTAGTTGATATGTACAAAAATAGAGATTTGAATGTCTCAAGGTGCCTCCTTGTACTACCGCTGTACACTGATGTTCATCACTGGCAGAAGGTGTATCTGGGAGATTTGGGACGATGTCCAGTATGAGGCGTCGCAGGGCCCATCTTGCCCTCGCAGCATGGCATACTATGATACTATCGCAATATATTCTTCTATTTATTTTGTGTGTTTCATCAACTAGTGCCACTATAATGTAATCACGCTTTTTCATTATCTGTGCAAACAGGGTTATTCAGCTGCATTTTGGTGGAACTGCACAAATGTACGTATGGAACCGGCATATATGCAGAGTGCGAGGTGTGCCAAGTAAAAATTTCTGACACCAACCATGCTGCATGCACGCATTGGCATCCACCACCACCAGTGGGATGTGTGGCGCTCTCTGTGGACGGATCTTTCTCGGCAGCAAATCATCTAACCAAATACTAGTAGCTTATATTGGCAGTTTTCTAGGGACTACTCTTTTCTGAAAGAAGCACCAATCTATTTTTCTTTATTTGTACACTGTGTCACAAGTTTGACCCAAAGGTCCAGAGCTATTTTAGGGTGATTGGCGTAGTACTCGGAGACTGATTGTAAGCATGATTTTCATTAGCTGTCACACTGATTGTAAGCATGAGCAGGTGGAAGATTAGGTTAGTGCGAAGCTTACCTTAAACCCTACCGCCGCCGTTGAAATGAGGCGAGCGTCGAGGGAACCGTGGAGAACAGCGGGGAAGCGACGTCACGCCATCCGGCCTCCACTTGCGGTGGGAGAACGAATACTCCTGTGGCTCCGGCTGGCTCTGCACCCTCACGAACAACACACCATACTCGATCGATTCGTTATCCTCTGGGTGCTCGACCTTTGACTTGTACGGCCACCACCTCCGTCTGACTGTCGCCTCGGGCGAATCTGTCTGCTCCATCGCCCAGAGGAGATACTCGATGAACTCGGAGGACTGCGGCGTGACTGCCGCCGAGGAGTACATGTACATCGCCGCCGTCTCGCTCTTTCGCATCCATTGCCACATGGCCGGCACCGTCCTCGAAATCTCCCACTCATTGTCAAACCAACTAAGGATCTCCTTCAACCTGACTAACTTTGCCTGGTCGCCGCCGGCGATCTGCCTGATTCGCTGCTGCATCCTCTCCATAGATGTCCTTCTGAGTGGTCCGGTGCTAGCTTTGGAAGATGGGAGGAGATACGGTGGTCTTCCAATAGAGAAGAGGGAGAGGCGAGACGGTGGTTTTGGAATGGAGATGATGGAGAGGAGAGGAGGTGGTTTTGCAATAGAGAAGATCAGAAGAGGGAGAGGCGAGACGGTGGTTTTGGAATGGAGATGATGGAGAGGAGAGGAGGTGGTTTTGCATTGGAGAAGATCAGAAGAGGGAGAGGCGAGACGGTGGTTTTGGAATGGAGATGATGGAGAGGAGAGGAGGTGGTTTTGCAATGGAGAAGATCAGAAGAGGGAGAGGCGAGACGGTGGTTTTGGAATGGAGATGATGGAGAGGAGAGGAGGTGGTTTTGCAATGGAGAAGAGGGAGAGGAGCGTGCGGCAGCGATTTAGGATTGGACGAGAGGGCCGGCGCGCTGTGACTGGATCAAAATCAAAATCAATTTACCCTTCAATTAAGAAAGCGACCCCACATTAACTAGTCTCCCTTTTATTCTGGGTGATAATTGACCATGATTTTCGCACATAAGATATATGTTATACGTTGCAAAAATAATATAATTTGAAAGTACATTCAGATACAAACCAAACGATACAATTTTTGTTGACATGCATTCACATTTTGCTTGTCAAATACAGTACGTGGTCAAACTTTGACCCAAAATACGCAAAACAACAAAAAAATACTTCCAAGACCAGTGCCGCTCTTCCGCTCTTCTCCTCTTAAACCACCGCCGCTCCTCTCCTATTCCAATCTAAATGCAGCGCCGCTCCTCTCCTCTTCCATTTCAAAACCACCGCCCCTCCTCTCCTGTTCCAGTCCAAAACCAGCGTCGCTCCTCTCCCGTTCTAATCCAAAACCAGCGCTGCTCCTCTCCTCTTCCATTCAAAAACCACCGCCGGCGAGTGAAGGTGCTGTGGAGAAGTAGATCGATGGAGGAGTACAACCGATACGTGAGGATCGCAGACGGCGACCCTGTGAAGCTAGCTAGGATCTTGGAGATACAGTCTTGGTTTGACAACAAGGACCAACTAGCGGCGACGGTGACATCCATGGCCAAATATCTGCAACAGAGTGAAAAGGCGGCGATACTCCCGGAGGGAGTCGCGCCGGAGTACATAGAGCTGCTCCTCTGGGCCATGGAGCAAACAGATTCACCGAACCCGATCGTGAGGGAGCGGTGGTGGGAGTATCGATCCCAGATGGAGCATCCACCAGAGATTGAAGGATCGAGCATCTACAGGGTGCCGTTTGTGAGGGTGTCCTGCGAGAGCGAGCCGGTGGAGTCTTCGTCGATCGAACCCAACTGCAAGAGGAGAAAAGCAGTTGGCCCGACGACGCTTCCCCGCCATCGTCTCCCTCGCTGTCCACATCGTCTCACGGGGCGGCTGTCTGCCGCCGAGGAATAGGAGGGGGCTGCTCCCCCAGCCCAATAGTCGGGCAAGTTGTGAATTGTCAGGAGGAGCTTAGGGTTGTCAGTATTTGCAGGTTGTGAATTGTGTTTTGTGTTGTGTATTTTGAGAGTACTTTCAGATATAAATATCTTTTGAATTTCAGATTTGCAGTATTGAGCATATGAAGTATTTTATGAATTCTAGAGATCTATTTTTAGCACTTAAAAAAATGTAGTTTCATAGGAGTATAAAAGTGCAGACAATGTGATTCTCAGAGAAGAAACTGCAAGTTTCAGTTTCAGATAAGAAACTGCAAGTTGAGTTTCAGATAAGAAACTGCAACTTTCAGAGGCAGAGCATTTATATTAACACGGCCTTTTCAAACAGGGTTAACATCATGTTGGAAGTTTTATTCATGGTCGAAAATGGAACTACCAGCCAGTTAACATCATGCTGATCAACATTCATGCATAGCACATCTTCATATGATGCACAGTCAAAATGCCCACACAATGTCGAGTGTGCGAAACACAGAAAAAACGAGGGACGAAGTTTTGGCAAGTGTTCGACGTGGTTTTGGGCTGCCCCGTCTAGGCTTTCATTTTTAACATGCGCAGCCCACGACCTCGGATGGGAGGTCCATAGGCCTGTTTGTATTTTCTTAGGACCGGCCTATGGACCTCCCATCCGAGGTTTTATTTTTGGCAGCCCAATTTATGTATTTTTTTGAAGAAAACGCAGAGGTCTGTTCTATTTTTCTATATAAGAATAGGAACGCCAGGTCCAACTTATGTTTCCCTTCTAACTATATTATATATATATTTAAATTATTTTATATGTTATTATATATTATTTTTATTGTCATCATATATTTAACAGATACTTACATATGTAAGAAAACAATATCCCACATCTTATTAACTTATAAAAATAATTTCTTAACAAATAAAATCCTGGATTGTTTTGGCACGAAAATCCTAGTGATTGTGTACAAAAGCTTGGTAAGATTTAAGGACGAATGTAATAATATCACTTATTATTTAAATATATTTATAACAAAATGCTCAGCCCCTTTTTATTTTTTGATAACATTGCTGGCCCAACCCAACATTATAATTAGAATCAGCCCAGCAAAATCGTGTATTTCGAGAAAGTGCAAATGGCCTGTAATTCTTTAGGAAATAAAATAAATGGGCCGCATGGACGCTACACTATTTATTCACCCAGCCCAGCTAATGGCTGTGATTAAAAAAAAGATCAAATTGACTGTAAATTCTACCGCGCAAAAAAAAGACTGTAAATTCTGAAAAATGGGTTGAATACGTGGCACATTTTTGGAGGCTGAAATGTGGGCCAATAGGTCAAAGCCAACGCAAGTCGTTGTCAATTTAGTCAACAAATGATTCTGACATGTTAGCCGTTGGATTTACATCCAACAACCGACATCCATCTTCAATCTCTCGTCTTCTTCCTCCAGCACCTCCGGGACCACCTCCCGCCTCCTGCTGCTAGCAGCTCTGCTTAGCACGCTTCGCTATGAAGCGCTACTCCACCGTTGGCTAGGCCATCCCTCCACCCCTCCACACCTCCTGTTCTTCTCCACCGACTGCCGAACCACACCGCACTAGAACCAGTTAACCCTCGTACACCCCTCCGTCTGCGACTCTACTCCCGCGTCTTCCCATCTCCGGCTCGTTGCTGTCCGGGGCCTCGCCGTCGTCCACCACCTTGGATGCGCTCGGCGCGGCGTGGTCAACGTGGTCAACGAACGACACCATCGAAAGTAGACTGTGCGTGGAGAGGCTGACAGTTGGGTCCACGGCCGCACACAAGGAAATGCCTCCTTATTACGCGCAAAATAATGATTCCTCCACCTGACATCTGGGACCCACCGGAAGGGCCTCTGTATTTCGCGAAAATAACGTGCCCCCCGCTGACATGTCGGACCCACCAGCTATCTTCGCACGCAAGGAAGTGCCTCCTTATTACGCACAAAAAAATGAATACTCCCCATGCCAGCTGGAACCCAGCATAGTGGGAGGCTGACTTGTGGGCCTACCAAGTTGACGGGGACGGAGGGCTTTGTCAACTTAGTCAATATGAACGATTCTAGCTCCTGTTACCGTACGATGTTCATCCAACGGCCGTAGTGCTTCTTCAACCTCTGATCTTCTTGCTCCAGCCGCCCAAACCAGCGCCGGTCGTGCCGCGTGCTCCTGCCTCCCGTGGCCGGCTGTGATGCCGCGGAGGCCTCACCGCCCCCTACTACTCTCACCGCTGGCCAGGCCATCCCTCTACTCACCCACACCCCTGTTATCCTGCGGCGACAGCAGCCTCACACCGTAGTCGAACCAGTGAACCCTCGTACTCCTCTTCGCGTGGGCATCCACTGCTGTGTCTTCCCGGCTCCGAGTCGTCCCCTTCCTAGTCCTCGACGTCGTCCACCGCCGTGGTGCTCTCGGCGCGGCGTGGTCAACGTGGTAAAGGAACGACTTCCATCGGACGTGGACTGTACGTGGAGAGGCTGACAGCTGGGACCACGGCCGCAGCAAGGAAGTGCCTCCTTATTATGCGCAAAATAATGATTCCTCCACCTGACAGCGGGGACCCACCGGACGGGCCACCGTATTTCGCGAAAAAAACGTTTCCCCCTGACTGCTGGGACCCACCAGCTACATCTTCGCACGCAAGGAAGTGTGTCCGGGCAAAAAAAACGATTCGCCCCCCTGACTACTGGGACCCACCAGCTACATCTTCGCACACAAGGAAGTGCGTCCGGGCAAAAAAAAATGATTCGCCCCCTGACTGCTGGGACCCACCAGCTACATCTTCGCACGCAAGGAAGTGCCTGACAGTCGGGACCCACCTGGTCGAAGCGTACGTAGCGTTGTCATTCTGGTCGCGAACGTGTACGTACATATATACTGGTGGATGTAGAGGCGCGCACGTGTCGTAGTAGAGGCGCGTACGTGTCGTAGTAGAGGCGCGCACGTGGCATGTACACGTACGTACATCGGCCAGGGTGCGAGAAAGAAAATACGCCACGTATGTGTACATACGGGCGGGGTCTCGAACGCCTACTCGCGCATACGTACGGCCAGGGCTCGTGTACATGGTTGGGTCGGAACGGAGAAACAACGTCGTCGTCGTGTTCATGGGGAGGCAACAGAATGCGTCGTGTTCATGGGGAGGCAACAGAATGCGTCGTGTTCATAGGGAAGCAACGGAATGCGTCGTGTTCATCGGGAGGCAACGGAACGCGTGGGAGCCAACCGGCTGGGTCGGAACGGAATGCGTGGTCGTGTTCATCGGGAGGGCTTGGACAGAACATGCGATGGAAACGAGGCCTGGCGTACCGCAAAACGGAGAAAACGGACCTCCTACGTTCGGAAAGGGGTCCTGTTGATCGGGAGGGTGTGGCATACCGCAAAACGGAGGAAATGGACCTCCTACGGTCGAAACGGGGGTCATGTTGATCGGGAGGGGTGTGGCGTACCGCAGAACGGAGGAAACGGACCTCCTACGGTCGAAACGGGGGTCCTGTTGATCGGGAGGGGTGTGGCGTACCGCAAAACGGACGAAACGGACCTCCTACGGTCGAAACGGGGGTCCTGTTGATCGGGAGGGGTGTGGCGTACCGCAAAACGGACGTAACAGACCTCCTACGGTCGAAACGGGGGTCCTGTTCATCGGGAGGGGTGTGGCGTACCGCAAAACGGGACTCCACGGGATACTGTTCATCTCCACCGTCGACCTCCTCCAGCCTCCACGGGCTCCTGTTCATCCAGCCTCCACCGCGCGCTACTCCACCGGCTACTGTTCAACCACCCCTCCACGGGCACACCTCCACCGTCTACTGTTCATCCAGCCCTCCACACCACGGGGTCCTGTTCAACCACCCCTCCACGGGCACCCCTCCACCATCTACTATTCATCCAGCCCTCCACACCACGGGGTCCTGTTCATCCAGAGGCAACGCCACCGCTCACTGTTCATCCAACCCCCCCCCCCCCCCCCCCCCCGCAACGCTCACTGTTCATCCAATCGATCGGCTTCAGTTAGCAGCAGTAGCGAAGGAACCGCTCGATCGGGTTCAGTTAACAGCCATCGATCGATCACTCGGGTTCAGTAACGCGTAGCCTGCAGTGCAATCGCTCGGGTTCAGTTAGAGCCCAACGCCTCGCTCGGGTTCAGTTAGAGCCAACGCCTCGCACACACGCGCGTACGTGTACGAGAGAAACGCGCATCGCTCGGCCCCCGACCTCCCACCGTAACCGGGAACTCCCCGAAATTTTCCTCCCCCTCGCTTCTACCACGGTTTTTTCCGTCATGGACGGCCCAAAGAATGTCATGCAGCTGCGTCTCCGGCCCGCCCAGGACGAAAAGCCTATTTTCTGTTATGATTTTTTGTCATAGAAGTAGGAGCCCACCACATCTATGATGATACCGGGTTTTGTCACAATTATCGTCATAGAAGTGTCATATGTATGACAGAAAAAAAATTCGTTTGGCCCAAAATGTCACGGATGTGTCTTTTTTTTGTAGTGTATTCATATGCAATACATATATCAAGTGCTCTCAAATCCATAAAAGTATTCAATCCGATAACACCGAAATCTCAAAGGGAAAAACTCAATTCATCACAACAAGATAGAGATGGGAAAACACCATATGATCCGACTATATTAACAAAGCCCGCGATACATCAAGATCGTGACATCCGAAGAACATGAGAGAGAGAGAGATATTAAACACATAGCTACTGGTACAAACCCTCAGCCTCGAGGGTGGACTACTCCCTCCTCATCGTGGTGGCCACCGGAGATGATTCCCCCCTCCGGCAGGGTGCTGGAACGGGGTCTAGATTGGTTTTCAGTGCTACAGAGGCCTGCGGCGGCGGAACTTCTGATCTAGGGTAACCCTGGGGGTTTTTTGGAATATTTGTGAATTTATAGGGTAAAGAGTGGGTGTGGGAGGCCACCGAGGTGGGCACAACCCACCTGGGCGCGCCCTGGTGGGTTGTGCCCCCCTCGGGGCACCCCCAGATGCTTCCCTGGCCCATCCTGGGTGTTCTGGTCCATAAAAATCTCCAAAATGTTTCGCGGTGTTTGCACAATGTTTGCTATTGATTTCCTGCGATGTAAAAAACAAGCAAAAAACAGCAACTGGCACTAGGCACTGGGTCAATAGGTTAGTCCCAAAAAATGATATAAAGTTGCTATAAAATGTTTGTCAAACATCCAAGAATGATAAAATAACAGCATGAATACTTCATAAATTATAGATACGTTGGAGACGTATCAAATGGATACTGCAATGCAGTGAGAAAGCTAGAGAAAAAGTTTGAGGGATTGGAGCTTCACCGCATTCCCCGAATAAAGAATCAAGTAGCCAACGATCTGGCAAAAATAGGTTCCACTCGGAAGCCTGTCCCCAACAATGTGTTTCTTGAGCATCTCCATTCCCCGTTAGTGCAGGAAGATCCTTTCACTGAAGAACCCCCCCAAGCGATAAGTCCTACCAATCCGACTGAAATCGAGGTCCCAGCAGTCATTGATCTAGTTATGGAGATCCTAGTAATCACCCCCGACTGGACAATGCCATACATTGCATATCTGCTCAGGCAGGAGCTTCCAGAAGATGAAGTTGAAGCACGACAGATTTTCCGCAGATCCAAGGCTTTCACAGTGATCGATGGGCAGCTCTACAGAGAGAGTGTTACTGGCGTAGCTCAACGATGTATTTCTCCAGAAGTGGGTCGACTGATTTTGGATGAAATCCACTCAGGGACCTGTGGTCACCATGTGTCCTCTCGGACAATCGTGGCCAAAGCATACCGAGCCGGATTTTACTAGCCGCAGGCCAATGAGGCTACAAAGGAAATCGTTCGGAGGTGTGAAGGATGCCAGTTCTACGCAAACATGTCCCATAAACCTGCATCCGCCCTGAAGACCATTCCACTTGTCTGGGCGTTTGTTGTGTGGGGGTTGGACATGGTCGGACCGCTCAGGACCGGCTGAAGCGACTTCACTCATCTGCTCGTGGCAGTCGACAAATTCACCAAGTGGATTGAAGCCAAGCCTATCAAGAAATTAGACTCCAAGACAACCATTAGGTTCTTGAAAGAGTTGATGTTCAGATACAGAGTCTCGCATAGTATTATCATGGACAATGGTTCAAACTTTGACTCGGAAGAGTTCAGAAACTTCTGCGCCACCCAAGGCACTCGGGTTGACTACGCATCCGTTGCACACCCGTAGTCGAATGGTCAAGCTGAGAGGGCGAACAGCCTTATCCTTCAAGGTTTGAAGCCCCATCTCATGCGCGATCTTGAGCATGCAGCTGGAGCTTGGGTGACCGAATTGCCATCTGTTCTATGGGGTTTAAGGACGACTCCGAACCGGTCTACTGACCGCACTCCTTTCTTCGTGGTGTATGGAGCTTAAGCCGTGTTGCCTAGTGATCTTTTCCATAATGCACCTCGAGTGGAACTCTAGTCAGAAGCTGAGGCAGAGCAAGCATGACGGGACGACGTTGATCTTTTGGAAGAAGAGCGCGAGATGGCCCTCATTCGGTCGACTGTTTATCAGTAAGATCTTCGTCGATTCCACGCCAGGAATGTCAAAGGTCGAGCATTTCAAGAAGGAGATCTCGTACTCCGAGTGGATTAGCAGCGACCTCACAAGCTTGCCCCCGCATGGGAAGGCCTCTTCATCGTCACCAAGGTGTTGCAGAACGGGGCCTACCACCTCTACAACCTCGCGAAGAATATCGACGAGCCACACGCGTGGAATGCAGATCTTCTCCGCTGATTTTACACCTAGCACTCGAATTGTCGAGATGTAATAAGGGTACTTTTAGATTGTTTATCAAGACATGACTCCTACAGTCCCATGATGATTTCACTTGCATAAGCGTGTGTTCAAATCCCCCAGTGGGTGACTTAGCTGCGAAACCCGTTTTCGCCTGAGTTAAAAATCTACTCCGACTGGAGAGCATCCCTCTCACTCGGGAGCTTAGCCGCGAACCAGTTTCGCATAAGTTAAAAACTACTCCGAGTGGAGAGCATCCCTCCCACTCGGGGGCTTACTCGCGAACCAGTTTCGCCTAGGTTTAAAAATTACTCCGAGTGAAGAGCACCCCTCCCACTCAGGGGCTTAGCAGCGAACCAGTTTTGCTTAAGTAAAAAAACTACTCCGAGTGGAGAGCATCCCTCCCACTCGGGGGCTTAGCCGCGAACCAGTTTCGCCTAAGTTTAAAAACTACTCAGAGTGGAGAGCATCCCTCCCACTCGGGGGCTTAGCTGCGAACCAGTTTCGCCCAAGTTAAAAACTACTCCGAGTGGAGAGCATCCCTCCCACTCGGGGGCTTACTCGCGAACCAGTTTCGCCTAGGTTTAAAAATTACTCCGAGTGAAGAGCACCCCTCCCACTCAGGGGCTTAGCGGCGAACCAGTTTTGCTTAAGTAAAAAAACTACTCCGAGTGGAGAGCATCCCTCCCACTCGGGGGCTTAGCCGCGAACTAGTTTCGCCTAAGTTAAAAAACTACTCCGAGTGGAGACCATCCCTCCCACTCGGGGGCTTAGCCGCGAACCAGTTTCGCTAAGTTAAGAAACTACTTTGAGTGGAGAGCATCCCTCCAACTCGGGGGTTTAGCCGCGAACCAGTTTCGCCTAAGTTAAAAAACTACTCCAAGTGGAGAGCATCCCTCTCCACTCTGGGGCTTAGCCGCAAACCAGTTTCGCCTATGTTAAAAAACTACTCTGAGTGGAGAGCATCCCTCCCACTTGGGGGCTTAGCCGCGAACCAGTTTTGCCTAAACTACTCCGAGTGGAGAGCATCCCTCCCACTCGGGGCTTAGTCGCGAACCAGCTTCGCCTAAGTTAAAAACTACTCTTAGTGGAGAGCATCCCTCCCACTCGGGGGCTTAGCCATGAACCAGTTTCGCCTAAGTTAAAGAACTACTCCGAGTGGAGAGCATCCCTCCCACTCGGAGGCTTAGCCGCGAACCAGTTTCGCCTAAGTTAAAAAACTACTCCGAGTGGAGAACATCCCACCCACTTAGGGGCTTAGCCACGAACTAGTTTCACCTAAGTTAAAAAATCTGTTCACTCGAAGCGTGCTGTAACCAGAAAAGCAATATTCGGATAAATCCATAAAGTTCAGAAATGCAAGCAAAAGTACTCAGGCGTCAGACTCGAATGAGTTTAACGGTTACAGGATCACTCGGCATTCCGAGGCAAATAAGTTCAAATCATTAAGTTTGTCTTCACTCGGCAGGGGGAGGACTCGCGGGCTCGACGAAGGTGTCCAGGTCAATGCCGTCAGCTATGCGAGTCGCCGCCTCGATGAAAGTCTCCATGAAGGATTCAAACTGGAGCTTCTTCGTGTTCGCCACCTGGAGGGCCTTCAGTGTATCTTCCTTGGCATCTTTGCAATGGACTCAGACGAGTGAGAGAGCCACGTCATCTCCATAGCGGACAGCAGATTTCTTCCATGCTTGCACCCGACCTGGGATATCATTAAGCCGAGTCATCGTTGACTCGATGTCATTCTGAAGCGTATCCTCAGGCCACAACTCATTGTCGATCTTAGCCAGCGCAGCCCTCAGGTGAGTGAAATATCCTTGAACACCTTCAAGACGAGTGATACATCTTCGTCGTATCTACTTTTCCAAACACTTTTTCCCTTGTTTTGGACTCTAACTTGCATGATTTGAATGGAACTTGTTGGGGAACGTAGCAATAATTCAAAATTTTCCTACGTGTCACCAAGACCAATCTAGGAGATGCTAGCAACGAGAGAGAGGAAGTGCATCTTCATACCCTTAAAGATCGCTAAGCGGAAGCGTTACAAGAACGCAATTGATGGAGTCATACTTGCGGCGATTCAAATCACGAAAGATCCGATCTAGCGCCGAACGGACGGCGCCTCTGCGTTCAACACACGTACAGCCCGGGGATGTCTCCTCCTTCTTGATCCAGCAAGGGGAGAGGAGAAGTTGAGGGAGAACTCCAGCAGCACGACGGCATGGTGGCGATGGAGCTCGTGGTTCTCCGGCAGAGCTTCGCTAAGCACTACGGAGGAGAAGGAGGAGGTGTATGAGGAGGGAGGGCTGCGCCAGGGAAGAGGTGCAACTGACCTCGCACCCCTCCACTATATATAGGGGCAAGGGGAGAGGGGAGGCGCCCTAGGGTTTCCCCTAGGGGGCGGCGGCCAAGCAGATTGGATCTCCCTAGGGAAAATCCTAGGGAGACTTGCCCCCCAAGCCAAGCAGGTGGAGGCTTGCCTCCCAAGCCAGGTGGAGGCGCCCCACCTCCCGAAGTAACGTGGGAAAGGGTGTGGGGGGCGCACCACCCCTTAGTGGGCTGGTTTGCCCCTTCCCCTTTGGCCCATGAGGCCCTCCAACACTTGCCGGGGCTCCCGAAACACCTTTCGGTCATGCTGGCCATAGCCTGGTACCCCCGGAACACTTCCGGACTCCAATACCCTTCGTCCAATATATCGATCTTCACCGCCGGACCATTCCGGAACTCCTCGTGATGTCCGGGATCTCATCCGGGACTCCGAACAACCTTCGGTAACCACATACTATTTCCCATAACAACTCTAGCGTCACCGAACCTTAAGTGTGTAGACCCTACGGGTTCGGGAACCATGCAGACATGACCGAGACACCTCTCCGGCCAATAACCAATAGCGGGATCTGGATACCCATATTGGCTCCCACATGTTCCATGATGATCTCATCGGATGAACCACGATGTCGGGGATTCAATCAAACCCGTATACAATTCCCTTTGTCTATCGGTATGTTACTTGCCCGAGATTCGATCGTCGGTATCCCAATACCTCGTTCAATCTCGTTACCGGCAAGTCTCTTTACTCGTTCCGTAACGCATGATCCCGTGGCTAACTCATTAGTCACATTGAGCTCATTATGATGATGCATTACCGAGTGGGCCCAGAGATACCTCTCCGTCATACGGAGTGACAAATCCCAGTCTCGATTAGTGCCAACCCAACAGACACTTTCGGAGATACCTGTAGTGCACCTTTATAGCCACCCAGTTACGTTGTGACGTTTGGTACACCCAAAGCATTCCTACAGTACCCGGGAGTTGCACAATCTCATGGTCTAAGGAAACGATACTTGACATTAGAAAAGCTCTAGCAAACGAACTACACGATCTTGTGCTATGCTTAGGATTGGGTCTTGTCCATCACATCATTCTCCTAATGATGTGATCCCGTTATCAATGACATCCAATGTCCATGGTCAGGAAACCATAACCATCTACTGATCAACGAGCTAGTAAACTAGAGGCTTACTAGGGACATGTTGTGGTCTATGTATTCACACATGTATTACGGTTTCCAGTTAATACAATTATAGCATGAACAATAGGCAATTATCATGAACAAGGAAATACAATAATAACCATTTTATTATTGCCTCTAGGGCATATTTCCAACAGTCTCCCACTTGCACTAGAGTCAATAATCTAGTTCACATCACCATGTGATTAACACTCAAAGTTCACATCGCCATGTGACTAATACCCAAGAGTTTACTAGAGTCAATAATCTAGTTCACATCACCATGTGATTAACACTCAATGAGTTCTAGGGTTTGATCATGTTATGCTTACGAGAGAGGTTTTAGCCAACGAGTCTGCAACATTCAGATCCGTGTGTGCTTTACAAATCTCTATGTCATCTTGTAGATGCAGCTACCACGCGCTACTTGGCGCTGTTCCAAATAACTGCTCTACTATACGAATCCGGTTTACTACTCAGAGTCATCCGGATGAGTGTCAAAGTTTGCATCGTCGTAACCCTTTACGGCGAACTCTTTTACCACCTCCATAATCGAGAAAATTCCTTAGTCCACTAGTTACTAAGGATAAGTTCGACCGCTGTCATGTGATCCATTCCTGGATCACTATTGTACCCCTTGACTAACTCATGGCAAGGCACACTTCAGGTGCGGTACACAGCATAGCATATTGTAGAGCCTACGTCTAAAGCATAGGGGACGACCTTCGTCCTTTCTCTCTCTTCTGCGTGGTCAGGTCTTGAGTCTTACTCAATACTCACACCCTGTAACACAGCCAAGAACTCCTTCTTTGCTGATCTATTTTGAACTCCTTCAAAATCTTGTCACCGTATGTATTCATTTGAAAGTACTATTAAGCGTTTTTTATCTATCCTTATAGATCTTGATGCTCAATGTTCAAGTAGCTTAATCCAGGTTTTCCATTGAAAAACACTTTTCAAATAACCCTGTATGCTTTCCAGAAATTCTACATCATTTCTGATCAACAATATGTTAACAACATATACTCATAAAAAATTCTATAGTGCTCCCACTCACTTCTTTGGAAATACAAGTTTCTCATAAACTTTGTAAAAACCCAAAATCTTTGATCATCTCATCAAAGCGTACATTCCAACTCCGAGATGCTTACTCCAGTCCTTAAAAGGATTGCTGGAGCTTTGCATACTTGTTAGCATCTTTCAGGATTGACAAAACCATCTGGTTGTATCACATACAACCTTTCCTCAAGAAAATCGTCGAGGAAACAATGTTTTGACATCCTATCTGCAAGATTTCATAAATAATGCAGTAACTGCTAATATAGTTCCAACAGACTCTTAGCATCGCTACGAGTGAGAAAATCTCATCGTAGTCAACTCCTTGAACTTGTCGGAAAAGATCTTAACGACAAGTCGAGCTTTCTTAATGGTGATACTTACCATCATTGTCTGTCTTCCCTTTTAAAATCCATCTGCACCCAACAGCCTTACGACCATCAAGTAGTTCTTCCAAAGTCCATACTTTGTTTTCATACATGGATCCTCTCGGTTTTATGGCCTCAAGCCATTCGTCGGAATCCGGGCCCACCATCGCTTCTCCATAGCTCGTAGGTTCATTGTTATCTAGCAACATGACTTCCAAGACAGGATTATGTACCACTCTGAAGTAGTACGCATCCTTGTCGACCTACGAGGTTTGGTAGTGACTTGATCCGAAGTTTCATGATCACTATCATAAGCTTCCACTTCAATTGGTGTATGTGCCACAGGAACAACTTCCTGTGCCCTGCTACACACTAGTTGAAGTCATGGTTCAATAACCTCATCAAGTCTCCACCATCCTCCCACTCAATTCTTTCGAGAGAAACTTTTCCTCGAGAAAGGACCCGTTTCTAGAAACAATCACTTTTGCTTCCAGATCTGAAATAGGAGGTATACCCAACTGTTTTGGGTATTCTATGAAGATGCATTTATCCTCTTTGGGTTCGAGCTTATCAGCCTGAAACTTTTTCACATAAGCGTCGCAGCCCCAAACTTTTAAGAAACGACAGCTTATGTTTCTCTAAACCATAGTTCATACGGTGTCGTCTCAACGGAATTGCGTGGTGCCCTATTTAAAGTGAATGCGGTTGTCTCTAATGCCTAGCCCATAAACGATAGCGGTAATCCGATAAGAGATATCATGGTATGCACCATATCCAATAGGTGCAGTTATGATGTTCGGACACACCATCACACTATGGTGTTCCAGGCGGTATTAGTTGTGAAACAATTTCCACAATGTCTTAATTGTGTGCCAAACTTGTAACTCAGATATTCATCTCTATGATCATATCACAGACATTTTATCCTCTTGTCACGACGATCTTCAACTTCACTCTGAAATTACTGGAACCTTTCAATAATTCAGACTTGTGTTTCATCAAGTAAATATACTCAGCATCTACTCAAATCATCTGTGAAGTAAGAACATAACGATATCCACTGCGTGCCTCAGCACTCATTGGACTGCACACATCAAAATGTATTACTTCCAACAAGTTGCTTTCTTGTTCCATCTTACTGAAAACGAGGCCTTTCAGTCATCTTGCCCATGTGTTATGATTTGCATGTCTCAAGTGATTCAAAATCAAGTAAGTCCAAACGATCCATCTGTATGGAGTTTCTTCATGCATATCTACCAATAGACATGGTTCGCATGTCTCAATCTTTTCAAAAACGAGTGAGTCCAAAGATCCATCAACATGGAGCTTCTTCATGCGTTTTATACCAATATGACTCAAATGGCAGTGCCACAAGTATGTGGTACTATCATTACTATTTTATATCTTTTGTCATGAACATGTGTATCACTACGATCGAGATTCAATAAACCATTCATTTTAGGTGCAAGACCATTGAAGGTATTATTTAAATAAACAGAGTAACCATTATTCTCCTTAAATGAATAACCGTATTGCGATAAACATAATCCAATCATGTCTATGCTCAACGCAAACACAAAATAACAATTATTTAGGTTTAATACCAATCCCGATGGTAGAGGGAGCGTACGATGTTTGATTACATCAACCTTGGAAACACTTCCAACACATATCGTCATCCACCTTTAGCTAGTCTCCGTTTATTCCATAGCCTTTTATTTCGAGTTACCAACACTTAGCAACCGAACCGATATCTAATACCCTGGTGCTACTAGGAGTACTAGTAAAGTACACATTAATATAATGTATATCCAATATACTTCTGTCGACCTTGCCTGCCTTCTCATCTACTAAGTATCTAGGGTAGTTCTGCTTCAGTGACCGTTCCCCTCATTACAGAAGCACTTAGTCTCGGGTTTGGGTTCAACCTTGGGTTTCTTCACTAGAGCAGCAACTGATTTGCTGTTTCATGAAGTATCCCTTCTTTCCCTTGCCCTTCTTGAAACTAGTGGTTTTACTAACCATCAACAATTGATGCTCCTACTTGATTTCTACTTTCGTGGTGTCAAACGTCGCGAGTTGCTCAAGGATCATCATGTCTATCCCTGATATGTTATAGTTCATCACGAAGCTCTAATAGCTTGGTGGCAGTGACTATGGAGAACCATCACTATCTCATCTGGAAGATTAACTCCCACTCGATTCAAGCGATTGTAGTACTGAGACAATCTGAGCACATGCTCAACGATTGAGCTTTTCTCCCTTAGTTTGCAGGTTAAGAAACTTGTCAGAGGTCTCATACCTCTTGACGTGGGCACTAGTCTGAAATCCCAATTTCAGTCTTTGGAACATCTCATATGTTCTGCGACGTTTCAAAAATGTCTTTGGTGCCTCAATTCTAAACCGTTAGCATTACGCATTGAACTATCACGTAGTCATCAAAACGTGTATGTCAGATGTTCGCAACATCCACAGACGACGCTCGAGGTTCACACACCGAGCGGTGCATTAAGGACATAAGCCTTCTGTGCCGCAATGAGGATAATCCTCAGTTTACGGACCCAGTCCGCATAATTTCTACTATCAACTTTCAACTAAATTTTCTCTAGGAACATATCTTAAACAGTAGAACCAAAGCGTAAGCTACGACATAATTTGCAAAGACCTTTTGACTATGTTCATGATAATTAAGTTCATCTGATTATTTAATGAACTCCCACTTAGATAGACATCCCTCTAGTCATCTAAGTGATACATGATCCGAAACGACTAGACCGTGTCCGATCATCACGTGAGACGGACTAGTCATCAACGGTGAACATCTCCATGTTGATCGTATCTACTATACGACTCATGTTCGACCTTTCGGTCTCTTGTGTTCCGAGGCCATGTCTGTACATGCTAGGCTCGTCAAGTCAACCTAAGTGTTTCGCATGTGTAAATCTGGCTTACACCCGTTGTATGCGAACGTTAGAATCTATCACACCCGATCATCACGTGGTGCTTCGAAACAACGAACCTTCGCAACGGTGCACAGTTAGGGGGAACACATCTCTTGAAATTTTAGTGAGGGATCATCTTATTTATGCTACCGTTGTTCTAAGCAAATAAGATGTAAACATGACAAACATCACATGCAAATCATAAAGTGACATGATATGACTAATATCATCTTGCGCCTTTTGATCTCCATCTTCGAGGCGCAGCATGATCACCTTCGTCACCGGCATGACACCATGATCTCCATCATCATGATCTCCATCATCGTGTCTTCATGAAGTTGTCTCGCCAACTATTACTTCTACTACTATGGCTAACGGTTAGCAATAAAGTAAAGTAATTACATGGCGTTTTTCATTGACACGCAGGTCATACAATAAATTAAGACAACTCCTATGGCTCCTGCCGGTTGTCATACTCATCGACATGCAAGTCGTGATTCCTATTACAAGAACATGATCAATCTTATACATCACATATATATATAATTCATCACATCCTTTTGGCCATATCACATCACATATATACCCTCCAAAAACAAGTTAGACATCCTCTAATTGTTGTTGCATGTTTTACGTGGCTGCTATGGGTTTCTAGCAAGATGTTTCTTACCTATGCAAAAGCCACAACGGTGATATGCAAATTTCTATTTACCCTTCATAAGGACCCTCTTCATCGAATCCGATCCGACTAAAGTGGGAGATACAGACACCCGCTAGCCACCTTATGCATCAAGTGCATGTCAGTCGGTGGAACCTGTCTCACGTAAGAGTACGTGTAAGGTCGGTCCGGGCCGCTTCATCCCACAATGTCGTCGAATCAAGATAAGACTAGTAACAGCAAGCAAATTGAACAAATCATCGCCCACCACTACTTTGTGTTCTACTCGTGCATAGAATCTACGCATAGACCTAGCTCATGATGCCATTGTTGGGGAACGTAGCAATAATTCAAAATTTTCCTACGTGTCACCAAGACCAATCTAGGAGATGCTAGCAACGAGAGAGAGGAAGTGCATCTTCATACCCTTAATATAATCATAAAAGGCTAATTTTTCGGGAATTTTAGACCAAGCTTCTGATAAACTCCAAAACTCCCTGGTTTTTGCCTTCGGTTAGCAACTCGTCTAAGTTTAAGATCGTAACTTATTCAACCTACGTATTTTGCGTATAAATTGGATCAATTATTAATAAAATAAGGAGCCGCGAGAATTGCTACGCTGCCTGTAGTGAAATTGCAGCCAAGTGGTAAGGCATCGGTTTTTGGTACCGGCATGCAAAGGTTCGAATCCTTTTACTACAGAGCATACTTATTCTAGAAGATCGCTAAGCGGAAGCGTTACAAGAACGCGGTTGATGGAGTCGTACTCGCGGCGATTCATATCGCGGAAGATCCGATCTAGCGCCGAACGGACGGCGCCTCCACGTTCAACACACGTACAGCCCGGGGACGTCTCCTCCTTCTTGATCCAGCAAGGGGAGAGGAGAAGTTGAGGGAGAACTCCAGCAGCACGACGGCATGGTGGCGATGGAGCTCGTGGTTCTCCGGCAGAGCTTCGCTAAGCACTACGGAGGAGAAGGAGGAGGTGTATGAGGAGGGAGGGCTGCGCCAGGGAAGAGGTGCAACTGACCTCCCACCCCTCCACTATATATAGGGGCAAGGGGAGAGGGGAGGCGCCCTAGGGTTTCCCCTAGGGGGCGGCGGCCAAGCAGATTGGATCTCCCTAGGGAAAATCCTAGGGAGACTTGCCCCCCAAGCCAAGCAGGTGGAGGCTTGCCTCCCAAGCCAGGTGGAGGCGCCCCACCTCCCGAAGTAACGTGGGAAAGGGTGTGGGGGGCGCACCACCCCTTAGTGGGCTGGTTTTCCCCTTCCCATTTGGCCCATGAGGCCCTCCAACACTTGCCGGGGCTCCCGAAACACCTTTCGGTCATGCTGGCCATAGCCTGGTACCCCCGGAACACTTCCGGACTCCAATACCCTTCGTCCAATATATCGATCTTCACCGCCGGACCATTCCGGAACTCCTCGTGATGTCCGGGATCTCATCCGGGACTCCTAACAACCTTCGGTAACCACATACTATTTCCCATAACAACTCTAGCGTCACCGAACCTTAAGTGTGTAGACCCTACGGGTTCGAGAACCATGCAGACATGACCGAGACACCTCTCCGGCCAATAACCAATAGCGGGATCTGGATACCCATATTGGCTCCCACATGTTCCATGATGATCTCATCGGATGAACCACGATGTCGGGGATTCAATCAAACCCGTATACAATTCCCTTTGTCTATCGGTATGTTACTTGCCCGAGATTCGATCGTCGGTATCCCAATACCTCGTTCAATCTCGTTACCGGCAAGTCTCTTTACTCGTTCCGTAACGCATGATCCCGTGGCTAACTCATTAGTCACATTGAGCTCATTATGATGATGCATTACCGAGTGGGCCCAGAGATACCTCTCCGTCATACGGAGTGACAAATCCCAGTCTCGATTAGTGCCAACCCAACAGACACTTTCGGAGATACCTGTAGTGCACCTTTATAGCCACCCAGTTACGTTGTGACGTTTGGTACACCCAAAGCATTCCTACAGTACCCGGGAGTTGCACAATCTCATGGTCTAAGGAAACGATACTTGACATTAGAAAAGCTCTAGCAAACGAACTACACGATCTTGTGCTATGCTTAGGATTGGGTCTTGTCCATCACATCATTCTCCTAATGATGTGATCCCGTTATCAATGACATCCAATGTTCATGGTCAGGAAACAATAACCATCTACTGATCAACGAGCTAGTCAACTAGAGGCTTACTAGGGACATGTTGTGGTCTATGTATTCACACATGTATTACGGTTTCCAGTTAATACAATTATAGCATGAACAATAGACAATTATCATGAACAAGGAAATACAATAATAACCATTTTATTATTGCCTCTAGGGCATATTTCCAACAGAACTAACCCGGAATGACGCTGTTTTCAGCAGATTTGCCAGGTGTTATTTTTGTGCAGAAACAAAAGTTCTCGGAATGACCTGAAACTTCACGGAGATTATTTTTTGGAAATAACAAAAAATAATGGCGAAAGAATCAAGGCCAGGGGACCCACACCCTGTCCACGAGGGTGGGAGGCGCGCCTCCCCCTGGGCGCGCCCCCCTGCCTCGTGGGCCCCCTGGTGCTCCACCGACCTCAACTCCAACTCTATATATTCACGTTCGGGGAGAAAAAAAATCAAAGAGAAGGATTCATCGTGTTTTACGATACGGAGCCACCGCCAAGCCCTAATCTCTCTCGGGAGGGCTGATCTAGAGTCCGTTCGGGGCTCCGGAAAGGGGAATCCGTCGCCATCGTCATCAGCAACCATCCTCCATCACCAATTTCATGATGCTCACCACCGTGCGTGAGTAATTCCATCGTAGGCTTGCTGGACGGTGATGGGTTGGATAAGATTTATCATGTAATCGAGTTAGTTTTGTTAGGGTTTGATCCCCAGTATCCATTGTGTTCTGAGATTGATGTTGCTATGACTTTGCTATGCTTAATGCTTGTCACTAGGGCCCGAGTGTCATGATTTCAAATCTGAACCTATTATTTTTCCATGAATATATGTGAGTTCTTGATCCTATTTTGCAAGTCTATAGTCACCTACTATGTGTTATGATCCGGCAACCCCGAAGTGACAATAATCGGGACCACTCCCAGTGATGACCATAGTTTGAGGAGTTCATGTATTCACTATGTGTTAATGCTTTGGTCCGGTACTCTATTAAAAGGAGGCCTTAATATCCCTTAGTTTCCAATAGGACCCCGCTGCCACGGGAGGGTAGCACAAAAGATGTGATGCAAGTTCTTTTCCATAAGCACGTATGACTATATTCGGAATACATGCCTACATTACATTGATGAATTGGAGCTAGTTCTGTGTCACCCTATGTTATAACTGTTGCATGAATAATCGCATCCGACATAATTCTCCATCACCGATCCAATGCCTACGAGCTTTTCACATATTGTTCTTCGCTTAGTTACTTTTCTGTTGCTACCGTTCCTATCATACTACTTTCCTACTAAATAATTTGCTACAGATATTAAGTTATCCAGATGTGGTTGAATTGACAACTCAACTGCTAATACTCGAGAATATTCTTTGGCTCCCCTTGTGTCGAATCAATAAATTTGGGTTGAATACTCTACCCTCGAAAACTGTTGCGATCCCCTATACTTGTGGGTTATCAAGACTATTTTCTGGTGCCGTTGCCGGGGAGCATAGCTCTATTCTTTGAGTCACTTGGGATTTATATCTGCTGATCACTATGAGGAACTTGAAAGACGAGAAAACCAAAATTTATCCCTCAACTACGAGGGGAGGTAAGGAACTGCCCTCTAGCTCTGCACTTGATTCACCTTCTGTTTTGAGTAAGCTTGCGACACCTAAACCTGCTTCTGCTATTAATTCTGATATGTTGCATGTTATTGATGATGCCACTTCTCCTATGCATGATACTTATGATGAAACTACTTCTATGCTTGATACTACTGTGCCACTAGGTGAATTTCTGGATGAGCAACTTGCTAGGGCTAGAGAGAATGAAATTATTGAAACTGATAATATTGATGAAAGTGATGATGAAGATTCTCCCCCTAGATCTGAATTGCCTGTTGTGCCTAAGGGTTATGTTATGGATGAAGAAACTGCTACAGACTTTCTTGCTTGCAATGATAGAAATGATCTTAAGAAATTATTAGCTAAGTTGAAAGAAAAATCTTTGAATGCTAGAATGAAATATGATCCTGCTTATGCTACTTCACCTATGTTTGTTACTGATAAGGATTATGATTTCTTTGTTGATCCTGAGATAATTACTCTGGTTGAATCTGATCCTTTTTATGGCTATGAATCTGAAACTGTTGTGGCACATCTTACTAAATTAAATGATATAGCCACCCTATTCACTAATGATGAGAAAACTCGTTACTACTATATCCTTAAATTATTTCCGTTCTCCTTAAAGGGTGATGCTAAGACATGGTTTAATTCTCTTGATCCTGGTTGTGTGCGTAGTCCCCAGGATATCATTTATTACTTCTCTGCTAAATATTTCCCTGCTCATAAGAAACAAGCTGCTTTAAGGGATATATATAATTTTGTGCAAATTGAAGAAGAGAGTCTACCACAAGCTTGGGGGAGGCTTCTCCAATTACTTAATGCTTTGCCTGATCATCCTCTCAAGAAAAATGAAATATTGATATCTTTTATAATGGACTAACCGATGCTTCCAGAGACCACCTGGATAGTTGCGCTGGTTGTGTTTACAGGGAAAGAACTTTTGATGAAGCTGAAATTCTATTGAATAATATGTTGACTAATGAAAACAATTGGACACTTCCTGAACCAACTCCTAAGCCAACTCCGAAGAAAAGGGGTGTTCTATTTCTCAGTCCTGAAGATATGCAAGAGGCAAAGAAATCTATGAGAGAGAAAAGGTATTAAAGCTGAAGATGTTAAGAATTTACCTCCTATTGAAGAAATTCATGTCTTAATTTGCTGCCTGTTGAAGAAATACATGGTCTTGATAACCCGACACAGGTAGTAAAGGTAAATTCTCTCTATAGATATGATAAAGCTGAAATCCCTCCTACTAAGTTTGCTAGCCAATGCTTAGATGAGTTTGATAATTTTATGGTTAAGCAAGAAGACTTCAATGCTTATTTTGGTAGACAATTAAAACGCAATGCTTATATGATTGAACACTTGAGTGATTATATGTCTAGAGTTAAAGGTGAACTTAAACTCATTAGTAAACATGCTTCTATGGTTACCACTCAAGTAGAACAAGTGCTTAAAGCTTTGAATGATTTGCTCAATGAATTAAATAATAAGAAGAATGATAATGATGTTAGAGTTGTGACTAGAGGGGGTAAAATGACTCAGGAACCTTTGTATCCGGAGGGCCACCCTAAGAGAATTGAGCAAGATTCTCAGAGAACTAATGTAGATTCACCTAGTCCTTCTAAGAAGAAGAAAAAGAAAATGATAGGACTTTGCATGCTTCTAGTGAACCTGTTGTTGACACACCTGAGAATCCCAATGATATTTCTATTTCTGATGCTGAAACACAATCTGGTGATGAACATGAACCTAGTGATAATGTTAATGATGATGTTCATGTTGATGCTCAACCTAGTAATGATAATGATGTAGAGATTGAACCTGTTGTTGATCTTGCTAACCCATAAATCAAAGAATCAACGTTATGATAAGAGACTTTGTTGCTAGGAAGCACGGTAAAGAAAGAGAGCCATGGGTTCAGAAACCCATGCCTTTTCCTCCTAAACCATCCAAGAAAAAGGATGATGAGGATTTTGAGTGGTTTGCTGAAATGATTAGACCTATCTTTTTGCGTATGCGTTTGACTGATATGCTCAAAATGAATCCTTATGCTAAGTATATGAAAGAAATTGTTACAAATAAAAGAAAGATACCGGAAGCTGAAATTTCCACCATGCTTGCTAATTATAACAAAAAACGAATCGACCTACCGGGCCATGTCCGGCTAGGACTCTGGCCCGGCCGGCCTTTATAAGCCGCAAGGCCGCCCCGCCAGCCCAAGCCGCCAGCCCCCGCGAAACCCTAGCGCCGCCGCCCCGATCTGCCGCCCCGCACGACGCCGGAGCCGCCGCCGCCGTCCCGCCACCCGAGGTTGACCGCCGCCGCCACCGGTTTTCTCCGGAAAACCGTGCGCGTTTTTTTAGAAAACCCCGGTTTATTTTTTTGTTATTAGATCGGTTTTATTTTTTTCGGTTTAGCCTATTTCGCGGACGTTCGTCCGTACGTTCGTTTTAACGAACGGTTTTCGTCGTTTAACCGCAGACAGCGAACGTTCGTTCGTTAGCCTGTTCGCAGTTTTTCTTTTTCTCGGATTTATCGCGATTATTTTCGATCGCGATTTCAGATCTGTTTTTCGTTTTAGTATATCTTTTCGCTCGTTTATCGGAATCAGGCGATTCTAGCGCCTAGAGTTTCGTCTCGGAGAACCCAATGTTGCCTGTATTTTTGGATATCCTGGAGTACCCGTGTGATCATCCTATGGACCGCCACCCAGACTCAAAGGGATCATGAGATTATTCATGCTAGAAACTTCCGTGTGCAGCCACAAGCTATTATGGGCTCTAGCATAGTTGAGTAGGTTACATGACCTCTTGAAGAGGTGGGCTAGCATATGTAGGGGAAAGTAGGTGTAACTGTCCACCCGGAGTAAAGAGTATTGTTTCTGAAAGACTGTGTCTCGGTCATCCGTTTCTCAAACACCATGTAGTGCGAGAAATTGAGCGGAGGCGATCGAGTCTTGTGGGGAAAAGTGCGCAAACCTCTGCAGAGTGTACAATCTAATCATGGTTAGCCGTGTCCCTGGTTATGGACATCTTGAGTATCTAGTTCTTGGATTATCATGTGAATCTCATCATCATGTTACTTAATTTAATTTGATTGGGTTAATCACGTTCTTAATTGGGATTGAGTTGGAGGTACCTTCTCAATGTTTAACAACCACCATGATAGTTAAATAAAATTTATTCCTTTGTGGTAGGGAAAATTGGCTTTTCGCAAAACTGTAACCATAGAGCTTTCCACCAGCCAAACATGCATGTAGTGATAACATTATTCTGTTCATTACTCTCTATGTGTTACATTGCCAGCATATTCCATGTGCTGACCCGTTTTCGGGCTGCAACGTATCATGTTGCAGACTTTTCAGACGACGAGTAAGGTGGCATAGGTCGTGGTCTTATACTCAGTGATGTCGTTGGAGTTGATGGACTCACTTTATCTTCCAATTCCGCTGTTATCGTTTTAGATGGCCTTAAGCCGTATTTATTGTATTAAGTTCTCTTTTGAGACATTTGATGTAATAAGTGTGTGATTGCTACCTTGTTATATATCCTTCAAGTACTGTGCGTGTCAGCATTACCGATCCAGGGATGACACTGATGCACAGAGACTAGACTGTTTGAGGTCTGGTCGCTACAAAGATGGTATCAGAGCACACGCCGACTGTAGGACACGACCACTAAGCTAAAGCCCTAGATTACTACTCTCTTCTCATTTCTGACTCCTCTCCTCTCTTCCACTCTTTTAGGATGGCGGATGCAAGGAACAAGTTCGCGCAACCGGATGAGGATACACCTTTTGGACGACACTTGATGGAAGTTACTAAGTACCTGAACATCGGAATACCAAGCTTCACCGGAACCTACAACGCCATACTACCAGAAGAGTAGCGCTGGATGATTCAAGTTCAAGTTCCAGGAAGGACGTTCATGCCAGTCACTGAGCCCATAGAGTTTTCCTTTGATGCACCAACCTGGAGTTTAGGAAAGAGCATGGCAGCCCACATCACCATGGGACACATTGGAGAAGTGTACCACAATGATCTCAAAGATACTATCTATCAGATTTGTGGGCGCCAAGACGAGCAATGGGAGATGATCAGTACCAGGAAGGATAGATCTATTGCAGCTTTCATTCAGGAGTTAAACCAGCACATTTGTTGCCAGGAGAACCAGATGTGCGCAGACATGATAGAACTGAAGAAGTCAAAGACAAGGATCATGGAACTGGAGGAAGAACTCAAGGCTACACGCGAGGATTATATGGAGGAAATCATCGCACTAGTGGAGAAGAATGGCGACCTGACAAAGAAGCTAGGAATTTTCATGGGAGACCCAGCACCAAGAGGAGATGATGACGATTCTACTTGCCCGGAGAACTACATCATCATCGACGACACCGACTCGGACCCCAGTGATGATGATTGGGAGGATGAAGCCGGAGCAGATATCATGGAGTCTTCGACTGAGCAATTTTTCTAGTAGACCACCAAATTAGTAGTATTCCACCATGTATATAGTATAGTCCAAGCACTTTGTAATGATAGTTAGATCGATTGTATGCCTTGTATGAATTGATTGGAGTGATATGATTGTGTTTGTCTCATGTGCATATGGGTAGTTTTTTCCCTCTAGACCTCATTCTATCCTATTTTCTCATCTTTTCTAAACCCATCAGATGCCTCCGAGACGCGACACTGGATTTGTTTTCCCACCGGAGATCACTCAATTGATTCAGCAGCAAAATGCCTTGATGCAAGTGCTAGTTCAGAACCAAGGCAACAACAACAACAACAACACACCACCACCACCACCTGTTGATCACTTAGCCCGTTTTCTTAGGCTGAATCCGCCGGTGTTCTCCAGTACCACCGAGCCGATTGTGGTAGATGATTGGCTCCGCAAGGTTGGAAGGGAGCTGACCACTGCAGGATGCACAGATGCGGAGAGAGTGCGTTTTGCCGCACATCAGCTTGATGGACCCGCAGCATCATGGTGGGAGAATTACACAGCCACTCACCCCATTGACACTGTCACATGGGACCAGTTTCAGCAAGCTTTCCGTACTGCCCACGTTTCAGCAGGAGCTATGGCCATGAAGAAGCGTGAGTTTCGCAACTTACGCCAAGGAGGACGTACCGTTGGCCAATACGTGGAGGATTTCAGTAAGTTAGCACGTTATGCCCCAGATGACGTTGCTACGGATGCAGCTAAGCAGGTGAAGTTTCTGGAAGGACTGAATGATGAGCTGAGCATGCAGTTGATGGTGGCATCTTTTAACAACTACGAGGAGTTGGTAGATAGAGCTCTCATGATTGAAGGGAAGCAACAGCAGATTGAGAGTCGTAAGAGGAAGTATGGACCAGGAAAGGATGAGTAAAGGAAAAGCCAAGGGATTTCGTGAGGATGAGCACGATACCTTATGGTTTGAGGATCGCGCTTATGTGCCCAATGATCCGGAGATCAGGAAGTTGATCTTGCAAGAGGCCCATGATTCACCATATTCGATTCACCCAGGAAATACCAAGATGTACCTGGATTTAAAGGACAGTTTCTGGTGGACCGGAATGAAGAAGGATATTGCGGAGTATGTAGCAGTTTGTGATGTATGTCAGAGAGTAAAGGCAGAGCATCAGAAGCCAGCAGGATTGCTACAACCATTGCCGATACCCGAATGGAAGTGGGATAAGCTAGGCATGGATTTTATCACAGGATTGCCCAGGACTCGTTCAGGCTATGACTCGATATGGGTTGTAGTCGATTGTTTGACGAAGGTAGCTCATTTCATCCCAGTAAAGACCACTTATACAAGTGCTAAGTTGGCAAAGATATACCTGACCAGGATCGTATGTCTGCATGGAGTTCCGAGGACCATTGTATCAGATAGAGGAACCCAGTTTACTTCGAAGTTTTGGAATCAATTGCACGAAACTTTGGGTACCAGGCTAGAGTTCAGTACAGCCTTTCATCCACAGACAGACGGACAGACCGAGAGAGTCAATCAGATTTTGGAGGACATGCTGAGAGCTTGTGCGCTAGATTATGGATCTAGTTGGGACGACAATTTGCCGTATGCAGAGTTCTCTTACAACAACAGTTATCAATCCAGTTTGAAGATGGCCCCTTTCGAAGCTCTGTACGGAAGGAAGTGCAGGACACCGTTGTTGTGGGATGGAGTTGGAGACCGCCAGTTGTTTGGACCAGATTTGATTAAAGAGTCTGAACAGAAGGTGAAGTTGATTCGCGATAGGCTCAAGGTAGCCCAGTCCAGGCAGAAGAGTTATGCGGATTCTAAACACAAGGAGACAATTTACGAAGTCAGAGATAGAGTTTATCTTCGAGTATCACCACTTCGAGGAGTGAAGCGCTTTGGAGTTAAAGGGAAACTTAGCGCCACGTTTTGTAGGACCATACAAAGTTTTGGAGCGTATGGGAGAAGTTGCTTACAAGTTGGAATTGCCCGAAGGATTGTCGGGAGTTCACGATGTGTTCCATGTTTCTCAGCTGAAGAAGTGCCACGCAGAGATGGCTCAGATACCACTGAGAGATACAGTGCCACTGGAAGCAATTCAGCTGGATAGCGATTTGACCTATGAGGAGAAACCAGTCAAGATTCTCGAATATGCCAGCAGAGTCACCCGCAGCAAGGTTATCAAGTTTTGAAAAGTTCAGTGGAGTCACCATACCGTGGATGAAGCCACCTGGGAGCGAGAGGAAGATCTACGGAAGGACCACTCTCACCTATTTTCTAGCCAACCCGAATCTCGAGGGCGAGATTCATCTTAAGGGGGGTAGGTTTGTAACATCCCAAATTTTCAATTTGGAATGTTATACATTAGATCATCATGCATAACATATTTTATTGCATTTTATTTTGCGATCCTAGAAATTCTACGCAACTCAAGGACCCACGGAGAGAGTTGGGGATTTCGTTATTTTCATATTTGGGTTTTCTCAAATTTTGAAAATAGGATCATTTGTTTTAATTATTTTCTCTCCGAAAATATTTCATATCAAATATATGAGAGGGGATAAAATGACTTCTCCACAAATAATGAAATATTGGAGGAAAAATATTAAAAACAAATATGTGATTTTATTTGGGTTTTATTTGGTTTTATTTGAATTAGGAAAAATATGCGTTTTTCAAAATTGCATTTTAGGCCCAAATAAATGTTCATCTTGTCCGGCTTATTTTTAGAGGACGGAAAAATTTATTCCTGGATTTTTGGAGTCCGTTTAGTATTTCTTTTCTTTCTTTTTCTGCACGTCCGATTTAAAAAAAAAACGAACCGACCTACCGGGCCGTGTCCGGCTAGGACTCTGGCCCGGCTGGCCTTTATAAGCCGCGAGGCCGCCCCGCTAGCCCAAACCGCCTGCCCCCGCGAAACCCTAGCGCCGCCGCCCCGATCCGCCGCCTCGCCCGACGCCGGAGCCGCCCCTGCCGCCGTCGTCCCGCCACCCGAGGTTGACCGCCGCCGCCGCCGGTTTTCTCCTGAAAACCGTGCGCGTTTTTTTAGAAAACCTCGTTTTATTTTTTTTGTTATTAGATCGGTTTTATTTTTTTCGGTTTAGCCTATTTCGCGGACGTTTGTCCGTACGTTCGTTTTCACGAACGGTTTTCGTCGTTTAACCGCAGACAGCGAACGTTCGTTCGTTAGCCTGTTCATCAGTTTTTCTTTTTCTTGGATTTTTCGCGATTATTTTCGATCGCGATTTCAGATCTGTTTTTCGTTTTAGTATATCTTTTCGCTCGTTTATTGGAATCAGGCGATTCAAGCGCCTATAGTTTCGTCTCGAAACCCTCTTTCTGATTAACCAACTCAAACAAGTTTTTGCTACTGTAAAATTTGACTTAGGTCCAGATTAGTAAACGAAGCTTCTTTCTTTTGCCGTTTGAGTTCGTTGCTTCGTTCGATTTGATTCTTTTTTGCAAACTGGAGTTTTTAAGTTGAACTTTCTGGTTAGATCTCTTATTTTGAGTTTTATCCGTGCACCCTTGATTGGTTGCTTATGTATGTATTGTTTGTTTACGATAGAGTACCCGGAGTGCGAAGCGTGCTACTACGAGTCTCTAGGTTTCACGGATCATCAGCAAGGCAAGTAACACTTTGATCATACCTCTTTACCACCCGGTTTTATTGCATTAGATCAATCCTCAAACTATTGCATGATTAGGATCTGATTAAAATGTGGATTTTGGGAATTAGATGTGGTAGTACCTATTGCCCTGCTTATATCAAACCATTGGGAGTTACTTCTACGTTTGCTTATATTGCTATGCTATGCTCGTAGACGTGGATTGGGTTTGAGAGTTTTCCATGACAGATGTGAGATTGTTAATTAATGGTTCAACTTAAGGTGGTTACTTTAATTTACATCTGGGTGGATTGAGGCACCTGGAGAACCCAGTGTTGCCTGTATTTTTGGATATCCCGGAGTACCCGTGTGATCATCCTATGGACCGCCACCCAGACTCAAAGGGATCATGAGATTATTCATGCTATAAACTTCCGTGTGCAGCCACAAGCTATTATGGGCTCTAGCATAGTTGAGTAGGTTACATGACCTCTTGAAGAGGTGGGCTAGCAGATGTAGGGGAAAGTAGGTGTAACTGTCCACCCGGAGTAAAGAGTATTGTTTCTGAAAGACTATGTCTCGGTCATCCGTTTCTCAAACACCATGTAGTGCGAGAAATCAAGCGGAGGCGATCGAGTCTTGTGGGGAAAAGTGCGCAAACCTCTGCAGAGTGTACAATCTAATCATGGTTAGCCGTGTCCCCGGTTATGGACATCTTGAGTATCTAGTTCTTGGATTATCATGTGAATCTCATCATCATGTTACTTAATTTAATTTGATTGGGTTAATCACGTTCTTAATTGGGATTGAGTTGGAGGTACCTTCTCAATGTTTAACAACCACCATGATAGTTAAATAAAATTTATTCCTTTGTGGTAGGGAAAAATTGGCTTTTCGCAAAACTGTAACCATAGAGCTTTCCACCAGCCAAACATGCATGTAGTGATAGCATTATTCTGTTCATTACTCTCTATGTGTTACATTGCCAGCATATTCCATGTGCTGACCCGTTTTCGGGCTGCAACGTATCATGTTGCAGACTTTTCAGACGACGAGTAAGGTGCCATAGGTCGTGGTCTTATACTCAGTGATGCCGTTGGAGTTGATGGACTCACTTTATCTTCCAAGCCTTCCGCTGTTATCGTTTTAGATGGCCTTAAGCCGTATTTATTGTATTAAGTTCTCTTTTGAGACATTCGATGTAATAAGTTTGTGATTGCTACTCTGTTATAAGTCCTTCAAGTACTGTGCGTGTCAGCATTATCGATCGAGGGATGACACTGATGCACAGAGATTAGACTGTTTGAGGTCTGTTCGCTACAATGCTCCATTAAAAGAAACTATGTTAGAACTGCTTTATGTGATCTTGGATCCAGTGTTAGTGTTATGCCTCTCTCTTTATATCGTAGACTTGATTTGAATAAGTTGACACCTACTGAAATATCTTTGCAAATGGCCGATAAATCAACTGCTATACCTGTCGGTATTTGTGAGGACGTGCATGTTGTGGTTGCAAACGTCACTATTTTAACGGACTTTGTTATTCTTGATATTCCTCAGGATGATAGTATGTCTATTATTCTTGGAAGACCCTTTTTGAATACTGCAGGGGCTGTTATTGATTGCAACAAAGGCAATGTCACTTTTCATGTCAATGGTAATGAGCATACGGTACACTTTCCGAGGAAACAACCTCAAGTCCATAGTATCAATTCTATTGGAAAAATTCCATCGATTATTTTTGGAGGTTTTGAATTTCCTCTACCTACTGTCAAGAAGAAATATGATATTCTTATTATTGGGGACGTGCATATCCCCGTTGAGGTAACATAGTGTTATTCGAAATTTCTCCGGTTTCATGTTATTCGAAATAAGGTTGTTAACAAGACCTGATCAACCTTGTTAGTGGATTCCTTTTGATGAGCATGAGATGGATGAAGTTAGAAAGCACAACCTTCTGTACCCTCCTTTTACTTTCTGTTATTTAGATTAAATAAAAAAATAGTATTTTCTGTCAGTTTTCTGAATTATCCGTGCAATAAAAAATACCCCGAAAATAAAAGTTCTCCAAATGCCCTGAAATTGAAATATGATTTTTTCTGGAATATTTGAGAATATCTGGCACTGAGAACACAGCAGGGGGAGCAAGCACCTGGCCACGAGGGTCCAGGGCGCGCCCCCTGCCTCGTGGGCCCATGGTGGCTCCCCTCCACTTATCCCAGCATCCACACACTCCTTCTTCCCAAAAAACCATCAACCAGCTCAAGCACGAGTTCTAGCTCATTTTGCTGCGATTTTCGATCTCCTTGCTCAAAGCTCCATTCACAAAACTGCTATGGGGGATTGTTCTTCGGTATGTAACTCCTCCAATGGTCCAATTAGTTTTTGTTCTAGTGCCTTATTCATTGCAAATTTTTGTTGCTTAGGTGACCCTGTTCTTGAGCTTGCATGTCAAAATTTATATGGTCCCGAGTAGTTCTAATGCATGATATAGTTTCTAGGCACTTGTGGGAGTAGTTGCTATCAATCTTGTTGAGTTTGGTTCACTTTTATTTCGAGTTACTAAAAAATTCAGAAATTTTTCCGAGGAAGAAATATGTTTAGGAAATTGTACCAAGGTGGTTCTTCAAGGAAGCAAGGACCCAGGCCCGCAATACGCGATGCGGACGATGAACCACCAAGAGAAGCTCAAGTGCGGCCTTGTGAGTGGCCGTTAAAAGATTTCATGGTCCGAGCAGGAATTAAGGAGGAGTTTGATGCATATGTGCGTAATGCTGAACTCGAGGGCTTCATGCGAGATAAGTGCCCTCAGTATTATCACCTAACAGACTCCTTTGTGAGAAGGTTTAAATTTACATCTTCACGCAATTCTCACACTGTCCTGTTTGATCTTTATAATAAATCTTATACCATGGACTGAGAAGATTTTAATACTGCTTGTAAACTCCCGCAATGGGGTAGTGCTAGTGAACCTCGCAAATCTAAGTTTTAAAGATTTTCTTGCTAGTATCACAGTGGGGGAATCTAGAGAAATCACACAGGCTACCATAGGTAGCATTCATTTTCCTGCTTTACATTATTTCGCTCTTTTATTGGTAGCTGTGTTAACGATAAGGATGAAGCCTGTCACATGTGTGCCAGTTCTTAGTGTTCTTAAGAGTGCTGTGTTAGGAGATAAACAATATAACTTGGGGGCCATTGTTGCACGTAGGTTGCATAATAATGGTTTGAGTGGAGATTTATTCGGGGGAATTTATGCAACTCGTGTAGCTAATTTTCTTGAGATACCCATACCGGAAAATGATATGGAATTGCCTCCTGCTTATCTAGATTATGATGCTATGGTTCGTCATCAGTTTGTTGAGAGGAACGAACAGTTCCTCCAATACCGACTAATCTTTGACAGGCGTTGCACTGTCCATGTTGCTCTCCCTGCTCATACTTTTTTTGACTTTCAGGCAAAAAGGAGATATATCATAACTAGGGAGGAGGCGAACGGGTACGAGAGAAGGGCGGAAGCAGAACGCCTCCATGCTGCAGCTCATCAGGCCATAGCCGCTGCATCTCAGTATGACCCCAGTTACAACTTCGGATATCTGCCAGGTCAGCCGTGGCCATAGACCAACTTAGGCCAAAAGCCTAAGCTTGGGGGAGTACGTATTTCTCACCGACTTTACATTCATGTTCACACACTCATTCTAGTTGTCGGTGCTCATACTTTTTCATTATACTATCCATGCTAGTTTATTTTCTTTTCTTGCTTTCTTCTTGTGTGTTTGAAAAACCTTAAAAAAAACCAAAAAAAATTAGTTGTAGCTTTTAGCTAGTTTACTTTCTTGTTCGTAGTAGTATTAATTAAAAGAAAACAAAACAAGATTTCTTGTTCTTCTTTTGCTTGTTGGGAGCTTTCCCGTGTAAATAGTTTTATTTTATTTCTTTTCTTTGGGGGTCGAGAGGAGAAGACCCTGATGAAAATGTTGAAGTGGCTCTTATATGCATTATTGTTGATTTAACCAAGAGCCCATATTGCCTTGTCTTCTCCCTTGAATTAAATGCTCGCAGATTGCAGCTTAGTCCAATGCACATGCACTACTATTATTTTACACATCGTCCGGTCGTGCAAGTGAAAGGCAATTATGACGATATATGATGAACTGATTGAGATGAGAGAAGCTGGTATGAACTCGACCTTTTTGTTTTTGTAAATATGATTAGTTCATCGTTCCTGATTCAGCTTATTATGAATAAACATGTTTGCAATGACAATTAGAGATTATAGTTGCTTATGTCGTGCTTAATTAGCTAGGAGTTTATAATGGTTTATCTTGCGTGCCAACATGCTATTAAAATGATTGTGATGTGGTATAGTAGCGTGGTATCCTCCTTTGAATGATTCGAGTGACTCGACTTGGCACATGTTCACACATGTAGTTGAAACAAAATCAACATAGCCTCCATGATATTTTTGTTCATGGTGGATTATATCCTACTCATGCTTGCACTCAATTTTTATTAATTTTAATGCATGTTCATGACTGTTGTCGCTCTCTAGCTGGTCGCTTCCCAGTCTTTTTCTAGCCTTCACTTGTACTAAGCGGGAATACTGCTTGTGCATCCAATCCCTTAAACCCCAAAGTTATTCCGTATGAGTCCACCATACCTTCCTATATGCGGTATCTACCTGCCGTTCCAAGTAAATTTGTATGAGCCAAAATCTAAACCTTCAAATGAAATTCTGTTTTGTATGCTCGAATAGCTCATGTATCAACTAGGGCTGTCTGTATCTTCCATGCTAGGCGGGTTATTCTCAAGAGGAGTGGACTCCGCTCCTCACTCACGAGAAAATGGCTGGTCACCGGGATGCCCAGTCCCATGCTTTAAGCAAATCAAATCAAAATAATTGCAAACAAAACTCCCCCAGGATTGTTGTTAGTTGGAGGCACCCATTGTTTCGAACAAGCCATGGACTGATGTTTGTTGGTGGAGGGGGAGTATAAACTTTACCATTCTGTTTGGGAACCGCCTATAATGTGTGTAGCATGGAAGATATCGAGATCTCTCGGTTGTTATGTTGACAATGAAAGTATGCCACTCAAAATATTATTTATCTCTATTTCAAAAATCAAGCTCTGGCACCTCTAAAAATCCTTGCTTCCCTCTGCGAAGGGCCTATCTATTTACTTTTATGTTGGGTCATCATCCTCTTATTAAAAAGCACCAGTTGGAGAGCACTGTTGTCATTTGCATCCATTACTATTAATTTATATTGAGTATGACTGGATCTCTTTTACCATGAATTACAATGTTTAGTCAGTCCTTGATCTTTAAACGTGCTCTGCATTTATGTTCTGTGGTCTCAGAAAGGGCTAGCGAGATACCATCTTGTTATATCATATTATGATTGTTTTGAGAAAGTGTTGTCATCCGGGATTTATTATTATTGCTCGCTAATTGATTATGCCATTGATATGAGTAAACATGAGACCTAAGTGTTATTGCAAATATGGTTAGTCATAATCTTTGCTGAAAACTTGAATCCTGGCTTTACATATTTACAACAACAAGAGCAAACAGAGTTTGTAAAAGTTTTTCTTTATCACTTTCAGTTTATCAACTGAATTGCTTGAGAACAAGCAAAGGTTTAAGCTTGGGCGAGTTGATACATCTCCGTCGTATCTACTTTTCCAAATACTTTTGCCCTTGTTTTGGACTCTAACTTGCATGATTTGAATGGAACTAACCCGGACTGACGCTATTTTTAGCAGAATTTCCATGGTGTTAATTTTGTGCAGAAACAAAAGTTCTCAGAATGACCTAAAACTTCACGGAGATTATTTTTGGAAATAATAAAAAATAATGGCGAAAGAATCAAGGCCAGGGGGCCCACACCCTGTCCACGAGGGTGGGAGGCGCGCCTGCCCCCTGGGCGCGCCCCCTGCCTCGTGAGCTCCCTGGTGATCCACCGACCTCAACTCCAACTCTATATATTCACGTTCGGGGAGAAAAAAATCAGAGAGAAGGATTCATTGCGTTTTACGATATGGAGCCGCCGCCAAGCCCTAATCTCTCTCGGGAGGGCTGATCTGGAGTCCGTTCGGGGCTCCAGAGAGGGAAATCCGTCGCCATTGTCATCATCAACCATCCTCCATCACCAATTTCATGATGCTCACCGCTGTGCGTGAGTAATTCCATCGTAGGCTTGCTGGACGGTGATGGGTTGGATGAGATTTATCATGTAATCGAGTTAGTTTTGTTAGGGTTTGATCCCTAGTATCCACTATGTTTTGAGATTGATGTTGCTATGACTTTGCTATGCTTAATGCTTGTCACTAGGGCCCGAGTGCCATGATTTCAAATCTGAACCTATTATTTTTTCATGAATATATGTGAGTTCTTGATCCTATCTTGCAAGTCTATAGTCACCTACTATGTGTTATGATCCGGCAACCCCGAAGTGACAATAATCGGGACCACTCCCGGTGATGACCATAGTTTCAGGAGTTCATGTATTCACTATGTGTTAATGCTTTGGTCCAGTACTCTATTAAAAGGAGGCCTTAATATCCCTTAGTTTCCAATAGGACCCCGCTGCCATGGGATGGTAGGACAAAAGTTGTCATGCAAGTTCTTTTCCATAAGCACGTATGACTATATTCAGAATACATGCCTACATTACAATAATTAATTGGAGCTAGTTCTGTGTCACCCTATGTTATAACTGTTGCATGAATAATCGCATCCGACATAATTCTCCATCACCGATCCAATGCCTACGAGCTTTTCACATATTGTTCTTCGCTTAGTTACTTTTCTGTTGCTACCGTTCCTATCATACTACTTTGCTACTAAATACTTTTCTGCAGATATTAAGTTATCCAGGTGTGGTTGAATTGACAACTCAACTGCTAATACTCGAGAATATTCTTTGGCTCCCCTTGTGTCGAATCAATAAATTTGGGTTGAATACTCTACCCTCGAAAACTGTTGTGATCCCCTATACTTGTGGGTTATCAACGAGCTTCGAGGCGCAAAATGTTCAGAGCCATTGCGTCCTTCACGAGTGACTTGGTGGCGTCTAAACTTGTCTCAATCTCATCTGTCTCTTCTTCGAAGTTCTGGCAGAACTCTGCATAAGGGAGAAAGAAGTGATTAATTATGCTATTACCCTCAAAACTCGCAGAAATTTACTCGTCCAAAGGGAGGTACCTTTCAGCATGCCGTACATCTTCTTTGCAAAACCCCAAATATTTCTCCAGCTCGTCCCTCTTTCGAGTGAGCTGGTCCACCTTGTCGGATAAGACGATTTTCTCTTCCTTTAGCTGAGCAGCTTCCTTCTTCACCTCCGCAATGGTAGTCTTCAGGGCAACATTCTCCTCTTCGAGCTTACCGACTGAAGCTAGCTTTTTCTCAGCCGCTTCAGTCTTCTCTCGATCCACATTATGCTTCCCTGCAAGTTCGTTGTCTTTCCTCTCCAACGCCTGCTTCATAGTGTCTAAAGAAATAACATTCTTTAGTCGTGCTTGGAGTTGACGATTTTCACTATGCACATCTGTTCGAGTGGAATCACTCGGCTCAAAGGACGGAAAAGAAAAAATGGCAAAGCACACAGTCAGCAAAGTGTTACCTCCCATTGTTTTCACCTCCTCTTGAGCCTGCTTCAAGTTCTTCTTGGCCAGCTCCAAGTCTAGTTGGAGTTGGATCGTCTCCTTCTCCAGGGCAATATACTGGGTTCCTAATTCACAAGATTTCTGGGATCAACAAGAAAAGTTTCAGTCGACGATGAGTAAGACTTTTCAAAGCATTTCCTCTACTTCCGAGTGGAGAAGGGAAAATCCATATTGCTATTTCCAAAACATATTCTGAGACCACCGCCGAATCAAACATCCGACGGCGGTATCGAGGACTACACCCAGTGGATGCACTCAACGTGCCCCCACTGGATCGATTTCCCACTCGGAACGGCCTGACCAGTCTGAGTGAAGTACCAAAAAAAGTAACTTGTTCTCAGACCCCCACCGAATCAAACATTCGATGGCGGTCTCGGGGACTACACCCAATGGGCGCACTCAGCATGCCCCCACTGGATAGATTCTCCACTCGGCGCGGCCTGACCATTTCGAGTGGATGGAAATACAGAGCAAAAAAGAAAACACCCAGTGGGTGTGCAGATTCAATGGAATCAAGACGGAGAAAATCTAATCGGAAATCAACTTACTATTGCACTTACTCGGACATTGGCTTGAAGGGTTGTGCTGGCATCATAAGCTAACTTGCTGCTTTCATACACCTCCTTCAGGCGCTGCATCATCAAACCACCCTGGATCATAGCGTCCTTGCTAGCTCCTGTTTGGTCCTTTGGGACATGGTGCAGAGTGAATGCACTCTACACAGGAGTTGGCGGTGCAGCTGGAGGGATCAGCACTTGCGGTTTCTCAGTTGGACCCGAGGCTTGAACAGTCGACACGAGAGGCTGAGCAGTCGACAGTGGGACAGAGAAAGAAACACCAGCTTGAGAGAAACCGCCCGGCCCTTGAATAACAGATTCAGGCAGCATATGAGACGCCTGACCTGAAGACACTCTCTTGGTGAAGCTTCGTGAGAAGTCCTGCCCCGTCCTCCTGTGCTTCTTGGAGGCTCCTCCTCGTCATCGTCTGGAAGTTAGATGACATCTGTTGGCACTTCAGTCACTGGACAGTAAGATTTCAGTCGACCGCTAAAACAATCAACAAGGTGTTAGTTGATCATACCTGCCAGAGAAGTGGCTGCGTCCGCAATCTCCGCGTCAGCCTACTCGTCGTGGATCTCCATATGGGATGTCCCGGAAGTAGCAGCCCTGGGGTTCGGAATTCCACTCGGTCAAATAAACATGAAGTTATGCAACAAGAATGAAGAAAGAAAGGAAGAAACACTCACGTTGAAGCAATAGGGACATCAACCTTTATCCTGGCAGGGCCTTCCGAGGCTTGGGCGGAACGGTTTTGGCTTGCTTGGTTGTTTTTCAATCGGATCAGGAGTTGGCATCCGAGTGTGTTTCTGGCTCCTGGCACACGACACCGCAGCCTGAGTTTGCTTGGTGCGGCGCTTCGTGCGTGGTGGCGACTCGACCTCCTCACTATCGTGAGAGTCATCACTGTCATCTTCACTATTGTCTGGATAGTCAAAATCGGCGCTCCCGCCCTCATTTTCCGCTCCTCCAGCAAATTGTTCCCTGTTCGGCATGGGCGAGTACATCTTCATGAACATCTGCAAGATACAGATTTCAGGATCAGTCAGGTTCCAGTCCAGTTGCATATTGAAAACGGAAATGATCCACTCAACAATTTATGACTCACCTCTCCTGGGGGTGCTCAGCATCAAAAGGAAGGATTTTCTTGGCTCCGCATGGGTTATCGCGGGCCCCAGTGATGCTCCTAAGCCACTGGGCCACGGTATCCTCGCTGACCTCTTCTGGATGTTCCCTGGCGGTGTCGCATGGACCCGAGTACAACCACATGGGGTGGTCACACACTTGCAAAGGCTGGATGTCTCGACTGAGAAACACCTCCAGCAGATCCAGGCCCGTCACTCCGCCCCGGATCAACTCAATGACTGCTTCGACCAAGATCTCCACCTCGCCCTTCTCCTCCTCTTCAACGGTCAATGAACGGGGGGCGTGGAGTATCTCCAGTGAGAAAGGGGGAAGACCAGTCGATGCACCAGGAGTCGGAACGTCCTTACAATAAAACCAGGTCGACTGCCACCCTCTCACTGACTCGGGAAAAGTCATGGACGGGAAAACACTCCTACCTCTCATTTGGACGCCTAAACCCCCACACATCTGGATCACATGGGTTTTCTCGTCACTCGGGTTGGCTTTCTTGACCGACTGGGATCGACGGGTAAAAATATGCTTGAACATGCCCCAATGAGGATGGCACCCGAGGAAGTTTTCGCACATCAAAACAAACGTAGCAAGATATGATATGGTTTTTGGAGGAAAGTGGTGGATTTGTGCACCAAAGAAGTTCAAGAAACCGCGGAAGAAAGATGCGGAGGCAGAGAGAAAACTCTTTCCACGTGGGTTAGGAGAAGAACTCGCTCGCCGTCACGCGGCACTGGCTCGAACTCTCCTTCCTGCAGCCTCCAAGATCCAGGCTCTTTCAAGACGACAGCGGGGAGCCCCTCCAAATCTTCCTCCGTGACCAACGAGGGGATCCAATCACCTTGGATCCAGCCCAGCGGCACGTCAAATCGCAAGGTCGACCCCTTCTTGCCCTTGGCCGTCTTCTTGGCGTGCTCCAGTGCCTTTGTATTCTCCTTCGCCATCTCCACGGTGGTCGACGAGACAAGCGGAGTGGTGTTGTGCTAGGGCAGGCGGAGCGGAGCGACGAGGAAGAAAGGGGAATTGTCGGCGTCCTGGGATCGGGGGTCCCCAGACTTGCCTGCCTACGGCCCATGGCGTGGCTCCACCAGCGGCCCTGTACGGCCCATCTTCACCAGCAAACAATCAAAACCCTCGTGAGGGGCCAAGCCTCGCGAGGCGGACGACGCAAGACCTCTTCGGGAGCGGCCTCACCAGGCTGGCTCGCGAGGGGCGGAGAGATCAGGGCAAGGGGCACCTCGCGAGGTTCCTGTGACGTAAGCCATGACATCCTGGGCCGGGCGGGTGCCAGGCGGGCGCCAGCACGCGTAGTGTCCTTGTTTCCTCTTTGGTGCTAAAGAGCCAAGCGCAGGCGACGAGTCCCGAGGCATCAGACAAAGGTTTCCATATCGGTGCAACAAGACCAAGACCAGCAGGATGGTAGGACGGAGGTCACGGTGGAGCCCAAGACGGCGTCACCACCGGAGCCTTTGGCAGGCGAATACCACATTTAGTCAGGATAACTTGTACTAGTTGTCTCCCTTCAAATTTGGCCGTTGTTGGATCCCTTCCTGCTCAATATTTGGGAAGAGGACCAGGGCCTCTATAAATAGGGCTAGCCACCACGGTAGAGAGGGGACCGAACCGAACTAAACTGATCCAAGGCCATTCAGATCATCCTCAACCACACAAGCTCACCGAGCACAAGAGCACCTCTCCCCAGGAGGCTGTTCTTCCCTTGTACTTGTTCATCCCCAGCCCAAGAGGCAAGCCACCACACAACACTGGAGTAGGGTATTACACCACATCGGTGGCCCAAACCAGTATAAACCTTGTGTCTCTTATTCTGTGAGTTAGGGGGAGGAGAGATCTTCATGCACACCCCAGTGTTCGAACCTCAAGGGTTTTGCCGGAACCTGAAATCCGACATTTGGCATGCCAGGTAGGGGTGCGCCGAAGACTTCCTCCCGCCGATCCGCGTTCCATCGCTCCATCGCATTAATGGTGGACGCGCGTCGAGCCCGCGCAGAGCGCCGGGCGGCCCTCGCCGCCTGCGTCGCTCAGACAGCCCCTGTCGGCGGGCCTCCCCGTCGTTCCCTGTCGCCCGCCGCCAACGCCGCCACCGGTCCGCTGGGAAAAGAGCAGCAAGCATCCTCATTGCATCCTTCTGTGCGGCGGGACGACCGCACTGCCACTCCGTCCCTGACCCCAGCCGGCTCATCATCTCACGCTCGTCGCGCTCCCGCGGACGCGCAGGCCGCGCTGCTCATGGCACGCAAACTCCTGCAGTACCGCCCGGTCGATGACCTCTACGAGGACTGGTTGGACCGCATCGCCGAGCTTGTCAGTGCCGCTAGGGGCTCCCCCGCACCCTCCCTCTCGCTGCCTCGCCCTCCACCAGCTGCGGGCGACGTAGCTCAAGGAGCACCTCCACCACCTCCGCACCAAGACGGCGCTCTGGCGCCAAGGCGCACGGCCCCCCGGCGTGACCCACCATGTCAGGCGCCCGCATGAGAAGAAGGGAACTGCCAAGAATTTCCCCGGCCGCAAGAGAATGCTCCAGCGCTCCCAGCGCCACCGCGACAAGACCGCGTGCCTCCTGCAGTGGCGGCGCGCACACATCAGGGGCAAGCTCCACATCAGCAAACGGCCCCGATGGCCACAGCAGGCTGCCGCGCCTTCACTCTGGAGCTGCGTAGCGTTGTCTGGCTGGGCAAGTTCAAGCCGGACCTGCCTCCTCGCTACAACGGCACCCCTGACCCTGCGGAGCTCTTGCAGCTCTACGAGCTGAGCATCGAGGCGGCCAACGGCAACGAGAAAGTCATGGCGAACTGGTTCCCCATGGAACTCAAGGATGGTGCTCACTCGTGGCTCCTGAACCTGCCCCGGGCTCGATCTCCTCCTGGGATGAGATGCGCGACCGCTTCGTTGCCAACTTCCAGGGCACTCACGACCGCCCTCCGGCCGCGGGTGACCTGGGCCCCATCAAGCAGCAGCCAGGAGAGACCTTGCAGAAGTACATCCAGCGCTTCAACATCGTTCGTCTCAAGATCCCTAAGGTGACGAATCAGGCCATCATTTCCGCGTTTTCTGATGGCGTCCGCGACGTCAAGATGAAGGAGGAGCTTGCCATCCACGAGGAGCTATGCACGGCTCTGGAGCTGTTCAACATGGCGACCAAGGGCGCGAGAGCCGAGGAGAGGCGCCTTTCCCTCCTCGAGCTCCCAGCTACCGACCCGGAGGAGAAGAAAGCCAAGGCCAAGGACGTGAAGCGCAAGGGAGTGGCCGTGCTCCCAGCGGAGCCATATACGAATCGCGGTCGGGACCATCCCGAGTCGTCCAAAAGCAGCCGACCGTTCTGCGCCTTCCACAACGTACACAACCACAACACCAATGACTGTCAAGAGCTCAGGGCCATTCGAGATGGATGCTTAGGTCGACGCCCCGAGCGCAATGACTGCGGCTACGGCCGAGGAGGAGGACGAGGCGGAGGACGCTGGGACGATCGCGGCCCCCGCCAGGAGTGGGCGACCGGCCTCGCGAGGACCGCTGGCAGGACCAGCCTCGTGAGGGTGCCTGGAGGGACCAGCCTCGCGAGGACCGCCCTCAAGGCAACGCTGGCCTTCCTCAGCTGCCGCCACCACTAAGAAGGAACGACGACCACCATCAGGACGAGGGGGCTGGGGGCTTCCAGGAACCGCGTGCTATCGCCTGCATCTTGGGCGGAGCTCAGGCCCCAGCATCTCAGCGTATCTTCAAGCAGTTTGCTCGCGAGGTGAACGCAGCCCTTCCCAGGCTTGAGGCCACGCGCCCGCTCAGGTGGTCCAAGTGCGCCATCACTTTCAGCTGGGCGGACCAGCTCGAGTGCGCGGCCACTGCTGGCGCCCTCCCGATGCTCTGCTCACCCATCATCAGCAACGTACAAGTCACCAAGACCCTCATCGACGGCGGCGTAGGGCTTAACGTCCTGTCCGTCGAGACATTCGACAGCCTCCAAGTGCCATACGATCAGCTTCAGCCCACCAAGCCCTTCTCAGGAGTGACTGATGGCTCCACCACCCCGATAGGGCAAGTCCGCCTCCCTGTCACCTTCATACAGCGTGACAACTACCGCACCGAGCTCATCTACTTTGACATTGGTCATATCCGTCTGCCGTACAATGCCATCCTCGGGTATCCGGCCCTAGCCAAGTTCATGGCGGTAACTCACCACGGCTACAACGTCCTCAAGATGCCAGGAAGCGGCGGGATCATCATGGTCCCCTGTGAAGAAAGAGATGCTGTGTGCTCCCTCGAACGCCTTCCAAGCCGCAGCAATCGAAGACCCTGACAACGATGGTGCGCAGTACCCTCCTGAGGCCATCCCGAAGAAGAAGAAGCAGCTACTCCGTACAGGGCCTCAGGGGAGCGGCGCCTCTAGCGGTGCCACATCAGGATCAGCGCCCGCGCCGGGGGCGCCTCCCTCCTTCGCATAGGAAGGCGCGCCCGACGCCCTCCTTGGGCAAGGCTTGGGGGCTCTCTTCTGGAGGGCCTCAGACCTAGCCAACATCACGAGGGAGGCGCTCGGGCACCACGTGGAGACGTGCTTTGCGGCACGTTTCCCTCAGGAGGACACCGGGCGAGGAGTGCCTGGCGCTCAGGAGTTCATCGCCAAGACCACTCAGGAGCTGCAGGATGCAAGGGCCATGCGCGGCGAGCGCCACCCACCTGGCGCAGCTCCCCATCCAGGCGAGGATGGCGGGCTGCGCGTCTGCATCGACATCCCAGGGCTCCACAGGGCCGCATCTCAGGAGCGCTTCTGGCCTTCGCGCGTGGGACGTTGCGAGGGCCCACCTCACAGCTATGTTCGCATGTCATTCGGCATGCCGAGCATGGCGGCCGCCTTCCAGCGCAACCTGTAGAGCATCCTGGCGACCCAGGAGGCCAAGCATCACGCGGTCCTGGCGGAGAAGGATACGGTCCTCAAGGAACCACCTGGACCCCCAGAGCCTCCCGAGGCTCGGGGCCCTGGTGGCTCATGAGGAGCAACCCCTTCGCCACGCATCTTCAGCTACCCCAACATCCCTTCGACAACGGAACCAGGTGACATTTTCGAAGTTTATTTAACTGGGAGCGGCCCCCGGGCTGCATCATTCCCAGGCCGCGTGGGCCTGTCCCTGCGGCATGTATCCTTTTACGTCTTTAGCTTACTCTGCTGGGGGTGCCCCTCGGGCTGTATCATCCCCAGGCCGCTCGGGTCCGACCCAGTGGCATGTATCGTTCTTGCATTTACCTAAGCTAGTTCGCTTTCCATGCATAATCTATCTATGGTTATCGCCTTCTTGATTGTCACCCACCACGGGGTCGCGCACCGATCTTCTTTGTTCAGGATCCTTCGCATAAGAAGGCTAGGCATGGCGTTTGTGCTCGGGTCCGTCCCTGCAGCGTCGATAAATCCAACGACTGAGCTCTGTCTGGCGGGCCGGTCCCGTTCATGTCACCTCCTGGGGTCGTTGGTGCTTGGCCTTCTCATGCGATAACCTCAGGAGATTCATTCGGCGCAGGTTGCCTAACCATCTCGCAGGACCACCACATTCAACAAGAACCAAGACCAGGTGCAACCTGCCTTGAGTTAGGGCCTCGTGAGTCCCGCACTGGCTCACGAGTGCCAGACACACCTCGTCTAGCCCTGCCGTGCAAGCCAAGTGTCAGGGCGGGGCTGTACACGCCCCGGGGGCTCCATTCATAGGGAGCCCTCACCCACGCACCAGTGGAAGCACCATGCTCTGCGCTGACAGTCGACACGGCCGAGGAGCGGTTATGCCCGTGCAAGTGCGGAAGCGCTATGCTCCGCGCTGGTGATAAACAACTGAGGGCAGCCCCATGGCTGTATCAACCTCAGGGAACCCTTGAGCTTAGTGTCTGGCCTCATCGCAGCACCTCCCCTCAGGAGAGTTGCGCGAAGGGGCTGGGCACAGGGGCTACGCTCGGGTCACGCCCAAGCGTACGCCACCCCGCAAGGTCCCTCGGGCCTGGCTGTCGCACGCCCTCCCGAGCGGAGCCTCGGCAAGGGAAAATGTATGAAGGTCGTTTGCACGTCAAGGGGGACTCCTGAGCATCGCGACTCAGGAGCCTAACTGGCCACGTAGCCGATCACCCCTTGGTCTTGTCCTGGTGATTCGGATGACCCAACGGCGGCTGTGGTATGCGTGGGGTCGGGCCCTGTCGACATAGAACACTAGACCTATTCCTGCTTCTCCTTTCTGTATGCTGTTTGCGCGTCAAGGGGGACTCCTGAGCATCGCGACTCAGGAGCCTAACTGGCCATGTAGCCCCTCTCCCCTTGGTCTCGTCCTGGTGATCCGGATGACCCAACGACGGCTGAGGTATGCGCGGGGTCGGGCCCTGCTGACGTAGAACGTAAAGCAAATGGGAAGGAAATCGCAAAATCTCAAGCAAATATTACAAGACATATTGTTTTCCCGATACCAAACGCAAGTTTAAACGCCTCCACGAGGCATGGTGCATATTGCCGAAGCTAAACAGGAAAGGAGCCGCCAGCAAGTCATCTTGTCATCCCCGGACACCGCCGTCGCCCGCAAGGGATGCTTCTTCCATAGCGGCGTTGCCCTCACCTACACCACCCGCCGAAGTTGCAGGATCAGCAGCACCGCCAGTTGAGGGCGCGGGATCGAAGGCCCGGAACCTCTTCAGCAGGGCCTCCACCTGACCCTTCACGGCTTCGGCAGCAGCTGCGCAGTGCTCGGCGTCCACAGGCTCCGGCGGCTCGTCAAGGTGGGCGGCAGGATCGCGAAGATGGAGGTGGCCGAAGACGTGCGTCAACGCGGCTGAGGAAAGAATGCAGGCTTCTCCCTCTGCCAAGGGGCCGATACTGCTCACGACTTCCTCAAGCGCCGCGACCAGATAAGGAAGCAGCTAGGTGGGGCCCTCATCGTCGGTAGCCAGCGGCTCCTCCAAGCCCTTCTCGTAGAGCGACCGCAGCGCCGTGCGAGACCTCTCCTCGAGGGACTTGAAGGCCACGCGGTCTTCGGCCAGGACCTGCGCCTTGGCCTCCAGCTCGGCCTTCTCTGCCTCCACCTTCTGCTCCAGCTTCTCCAGCCAGTTGCGCTCCGCAGCCTGCGCCTTCCCCAACTACTCCAGCTCGGCGTCGCGATCCCTGACGGCGTCCTCCGGGCCTTCATCCTCTCCTCCTCCGCCTTGCAGCCTCGCGCCTTGGCCGCACGCTCATTGCACATTGCATCCAGCTTGGCCTCCAGCGACTGGTAGCAATAAAAATCTTGGGCGGCTCCGGCATCCTTCAGCATAGCTTCGCGGGCAGCCATGGCTTGGGCGATAGCCTGCTTGTCCTTCTCGGAGTCCACCGCAGCCTGGCTCAGCGCCACCCGGACTGCCACGTCGGAGTGGAGCCAGCCAGAGATCAGCTCCAGGCGCCCGGCCACCAGGCGACGGTCGGTGCCTTGAAGATCCTCCCGCAGCAAGGTCAGTGCAGAAAGAGCGCGCTCCAGGATGCCGCGCGAGGGGGAAGGATCCAGGGTCAGCAGAGCGGCAGAGCAAGGAAGAGGCAACATCGTCACGATGGCCTGGGAGGCTGAGGGCTCCTGAGCTTTGGGGACCTCTGCAGCCGAGCCAGACGCTGGCGCCTCTGGTGCCAGCGGGGCCATGGGGGCTACCTCCTCCAGAGGACACCCCCCAAGTTTCGTGAGGACGATCGGGCTGGGGAAGCGCGAGCACCGCCACTGCCCTTCCCTGCGGAGGAGGGTGCGGCTGCTACAGGCGATTTGATCCCGAGCAGTACCATCGTATCCTCCTTCCTCCTCTTCGCCGTGGGTGTCGGCCTAGTCAAGCAACGGAAAGCATCAAGACTCAGCAGCAGAAGCAGGAACAAGGCAAGACAAGAATACTTACTGGTCCACCGCGGCGTAGTCCCTCTGCTTCCTGAGCTTGAAGCCTGAGAGCCTCGCAGCCTAAGGCACGGGCGCAAGGGCTCTAGGCGCAGAAGAGGGGGCATCAGGCAAGTTGGAAGGAGCTTCAGGAAGCGTCAGGACAGGGGCGTCGACTCAGGAGACCAGCGCCGACCTTCCTCTCGTCGGAACCTCGACCGGTGACCTCCTCCGGGGACTGACCTTGGACCTCGAGGAGCCCCTGCAGTACGCAGCTCCCTTCTTTACAGGGGGACATCGGCCTCGTCATCATCATCAGGCAGGGTGCGGAGGATGTCGGCCTTGCGCATAGGAGAGGTCTCCCCCTCCCCCTCGCGGGTAGCTTCCGAGTCGCGCTCCTCCTCCTCTTCCTCCTCTTCCTCCTCATCCCCCTCGTGAGACTCGTCAGAGGACATGTCCACCAGGGCCGTCGTCGCGGGAGCACTCAAGGGCGTAGGCAGCACAAGCCCGCGCCTGTCAAAGACGAGCATGGCGGCGGCGACCTCTGCCCGGTCTGGGCGGCGGAACAAGTGAACAGAGCAATCAGGCGGGTACCCTTGGTCGTCCCCAACCAAGGAGCGAAGAGTCGAGCGCAATTCCTCATCAGAAAGGGGCTCCGGGCGCAGGCGGAGGTCGTCCCCTTCGTCTCCAAGCTTCCAAAGTGGGTGCGGGCGCCCTTGGAGGGGAGCCACGCGTTGCGCCATGAATTCTTCGGCGATCATGGCCCCCGTCAGCTTTGCTGTCCTCGAGTCGCCGGGCTTCAGGTCGGCAGTCATCCTCTCCAGCACCCGCGTCGCCCGAGGGTCGGTGAGCTTCGCGCGAAGCCATCCCTCTTGGGACACAGGCATCTCTGCCAGCAGCACCAGCCGGGGGTGGGAGCACTTAGCGTCCATCAGGACCCACTTGCTCCTAAAGCCCTCGGCCTTCTTCCCGGCCTTCGAGATGGCATTGGTCTTGTCGGCCATGACGAAGCCAACGCACCCTGAGCGATGGCCCTCCTTGATCCGAAGGAAGAAGAAGTGGCGCAGCAGCGCCACGGACGACATCACTCCAACATACGCCTCGCAGTAGAATGTGAAGATCGACAGGAGGAGGATGGAGTTGGGGTGAAGATGGAGAGCATGGATCTTACAGTGACTGAGGACAGAGTAGAAGAAGTCAGAGAAGGGGGGAACCAACCCGGTGGCGATGCTACTCAAGAAGAAGGGGTAGAAAGTGCTGACAGGGGCCTCAGGCTCGGCGGAGCCGACCCGGAGCACAGTCTTCCTCTTCTCGTCACCCTCCGTCGTCATCAGACGCATGTCAGCGAGGTTCTTCTCCGACACGCTCGACATGTCGAGCGCGGGCTCGTACCAGGATGGCAGAGGAGTAGCCCGAGCTTTCTTGGGTGCCATCGACGGCAAGCTCGAAGGGGAACTGGGTGGATCTGGAGTCTCTAGAAGCGAAGGGAAAGAAAGGGGATCTAGAGCAAGACGAAGGAAGGCAATGAAGGCAAATACAGCCCGCACTAGTCTTTTGTCAGTCGGGCAGTTGCCGAGGCAGTGGGAAGCGGAGACGCCCACGTCCAATCAATAGCCACGCGTCAAGCGAGGCCGCAAGCTGTTGTGGCCCGCGGCGCTCCGCACTTGCCCTTTGGCTTCGCCTCGAATCCAAGTCTGAGCGCGCCTTGGGCCCGGGGGCTACTGTCGGCGTCCTGGGATCGGGGGTCCCCTGACTTGCCTGCCTGCGGCCCACGGCGTGGCTCCACCAGCGGCCCTATACGGCCCATCTTCACCAGGAAACACTCAAGACCCTCGCGAGGGGCCAAGCCTCGCGAGGCGGACGACGCAAGACCTCTTCGGGAGCGGCCTCACCAGGCTGGCTCGCGAGGGGTGGAGAGATCAAGGCAAGGGGCACCTCGCGAGGTTCCTGTGACGTAAGCCATGATGACCAGTGTCGGGCGGGCGCCAGCGCACGCAGTGTCCTCGATTCCTCTTTGGTGCTAAAGAGTCAAGCGCAGGCGAGGAGTCCCAAGGCATCAGGCAAAGGTTTCCATATCGGTGCAACAAGACCAAGACCAGCAGGACGGCAGGACGGAGGTCACCGTGGAGCCCAAGACGGCGTCACCACCAGAGCCTTTGGCAGGCGAAGACCACCTTTAGTCAGGATAACTTGTACTAGTTGTCTCCCTTCAAATTTGGCCGTTGTTGGATCCCTTCCCGCTCAATATTTGGGAAGAGGACCAGGGCCTCTATAAATAGGGCTAGCCACCACGGTAGAGAGGGGACCGAACCGAACTAAACTGATCCGCGGCCATTCAGATCATCCTCAACCACACAAGCTCACCCAGCACAAGAGCACCTCTCCTCAGGAGGCTGTTCTTCCCTTGTACTTGTTCATCCCCAGCCAAAGAGGCAATCCACCACACCACACTGGAGTAGGGTATTACACCACATCGGTGGCCCGAACCAGTATAAACCTTGTGTCTCTTATTCTGTGAGTTCGACGCGCTGAGCTTTGAGATCGCGGTGAGAGCGTGAGCTAGGGGGAGGAGAGATCTTCGTGCGCACCCTAGTGTTCGAACCTCAAGGGTTTTGCCGGAACCCGAAATCCGACAGGAATAATGGTGGACACTGTTGCACACATCGGCCGAGTGACTGACCCATGATCCCGTGCAATCTCCGTGCATCCCGCAACCGGCGTGATACGTCTCCAACATATCTATAATTCTTTAATGTTCCATGCTATATTATATTCTGTTTTGGACATTAATGGGCGTTATTATACACTTTTATATTATTTTTGGGACTAACCTATTAACCGGAGGCCCAGCCCAGAATTGCTGTTTTTTGCCTATTTCAGAGTTTCGCAGAAAAAGAATATCAAACAGAGTCCAAACGGAATGAAACCTTCGGGAACGTGATTTTCGGAACGAACGTGATCCAGAGGACTTGGACCCTACGTCAAGACATCAACCAGGAGGGCACGAGGTAGGGGGGCGCGCCTACCCCCCTGGGCGCGCCCTCCACCCTCGTGGGCCCCTCGTTGCTCCACCGACGTACTTCTTCCTCCTATATACACCTACGTACCCCCAAACTACCAGATACGGAGCCAAAAACGTAATTCCACCGCCGCAACCTTCTGTACCCGTGAGATCCCATCTTGGGGCCTTTTCCGGAGCTCCACCGGAGGGGGCATCGATCACGGAGGGCTTCTAAATCAACACCATAGCCTCTCCGATGATGTGTGAGTAGTTTACCTCAGACCTTCGGGTCCATAGTTATTAGCTAGACGGCTTCTTCTCTCTTTTTGGATCTCAATACAATGTTCTCCCCCTCTCTTCTGGAGATCTATTCGATGTAATATTATTTTGCAGTGTGTTTGTTGAGACCGATGAATTGTGGGTTTATGATCAAGTTTATCTATGAACAATATTTGAATCTTCTCTGAATTCTTTTATGTATGATTGGTTATCTTTGCAAGTCTCTTTGAATTGTCAGTTTGGTTTGGCCTACTAGATTGATCTTTCTTGCAATGGGAGAAGTGCTTAGCTTTGGGTTCAATCTTGCGGTGTCCTTTCCCAGTGACAGTAGGGGCAGCAAGGCACGTATTGTATTGTTGTCATCGAGGATAACAAGATGGGGTTTATCATATTGCATGAGTTTATCCCTCTACATCATGTCATCTTACTTAAAGCGTTACTCTGTTCTTTTGAACTTAATACTCTAGATGCATGCTGGATAGCGGTCGATGTGTGGAGTAATAGTAGTAGATGCAGGCAGGAGTCGGTCTACTTGTCTTGGACGTGATGCCTATATACATGATCATACCTAGATATTCTCATAACTATGCTCAATTATGTCAATTGCTCAACAGTAATTTGTTCACCCAGTGTAATACTTATGCTCTTGAGAGAAGCCACTAGTGAAACCTATGGCCCCCGGGTCTATTTTCCATCATATTAATCTCCCAACAACAAGCTATTTCTGGCGCCGTTTTTATTTTGCTTTCTTTACTTTGCATCTTTATCACAAAAATACCAAAAATATTATCTTATCATATCTATCAGATCTCACTCTCGTAAGTGACCGTGAAGGGATTGGCAACCCCTTTATTGCGTTGGTTGCGAGGATTTATTTGTTTGTGTAGGTGTGAGGGACTCGTGCGTGGCCTCCTACTGGATTGATACCTTGGTTCTTAAAAACCGAGGGAAATACTTACGCTACTTTGCTGCATCACCCTTTCCTCTTCAAGGGAAAACCAACGCAGTGCTCAAGAGGTAGCAAGAAGGATTTCTGGCGCCGTTGCTGGGGAGTCTACGCAAAAGTCAACATACCAAGTACCCATCACAAACCCTTATCTCCCGCATTACATTATTTGATATTTGCCTCTCGTTTTCCTCTCCCCCACTTCACCCTTGCCGTTTTATTCGCCCTCTCTTTTCCGTTCGCCTTTTTTTTCGCTTGCTTGTCATTATGGGTAGTCCTCTATCTTCTCCGTTGTCTCCCGAGAATAAAGTTCTTAATTTTAAGCAAAGGGAGGGAGAAAATCTAAAAGACGCTTGGTATAGAATTTGCAATGCTCAAAATAGATCTACCAGGAAGCAATCTACTTCCGTTCTTCTCTGCAATTTTTATGTAGGCGCTACTCCTTGGTACAGATATATCCTTGATACCATTACCGGAGGAAATTTCTTGGGTAGCCATACTTTTGATTCTTATAATGCTATGATAGATTTGTTTGGCTCACCACCTCTTTTGGTTAATGGAACTATGTTAACTTTCGAGCATGTAATGCAAAGACTTGAAATTATTGAAAATAAAGTTGCTACCGTAGAGTTAATTGAAAATTTGGATAAAAAGATCCACAACCAAATTACCCAATATGGATCTAAGATAGGAGTCACTTTGAAAAATATTAAGGAGAAGGAACCCATAGTTAATGAAAGAATAAATCAGGATTCCACTAGAATTGATAAACTAGAGGGCATGATTACCAACTTGGGAACCGCTTTTTCTTTCGTAAAGAATACTCCAAGTCCTCCAACTAAAATTTCCAAGCTTATGTATGTTCCTAAAAATAAGGGTGAATCCTCTAGTAAGGAAATTGCGGATCTCAAATCTATAAGTATTCATCACAATCTTTTTGCTATCATTAAGGAACCATTTGCTACAAACAAATTTTTCGGTTATGTGCCTAGAAGTTTGATAATTAATAAAAATAAAGAAACTCCTAAGGATGAGAGATGTCTCATAGAAGGATTGCCTACCAAATGGCAATACCTAGATCTATCCTTGCTTTTTTGCCTAGCTAGGGGCGTTAAACGATAGCGCTTGTTGGGAGGCAACCCAATTTTTTTTTTGCTTTTTGCTTCTGTTTAGGTATAATTATTTGATCTAGCCTCTGGTTAGATGTGCTTTTATGTTTTAGTTAGTGTTTGTGCCAAGTTAAACCTATAGGATCTTCTTGGATGATAGTTATTTGATTTTGCTGAAAATTGTAGAAACTTTCTGTTCACGAAAATAATTGTTAAAAATCACCAGAACGTGATAAAATATTGATTCCAATTGCTGCTGATCAATATAAATAAAGAATGAGTTTTTGGCTGAATTTTTGGAGTTCCAGAAGTTTGCGTTAGTTACAGATTACTACAGACTGTTCTGTTTTTGACAGATTCTGTTTTTCGTGTGTTGTTTGCTTATTTTGATGAATCTATGGCTAGTAAAATAGTTTATAAACCATAGAGAAGTTGGAATACAGTAGGTTTAACACCAATATAAATAAAGAATGAGTTCATTACAGTACCTTGAAGTGGTGTTTTGTTTTCTTTCGCTAACGGAGCTCACGAGATTTTCTGTTAAGTTTTGTGTTGTGAAGTTTAAAATTTTGGGTGAAAGATTTGATGGATTATGGAACAAGGAGTGGCAAGAGCCTAAGCTTGGGGATGCCCATGGCACCCCAAGATAATCTAAGGACACCAAAAAGCCAAAGCTTGGGGATGACTCGGAAGGCATCCCCTCTTTCGTCTACTTCCATCGGTAACTTTACTTGGAGCTATATTTTTATTCACCACATGATATGTGTTTTGCTTGGAGCGTCTTTGCTTTTGAATTTACCACAATCATCTTTGCTGTACACACCTTTTGAGAGAGACACACTTGATTCGAAAATTATTAGAATACTCTATGTGCTTCACATATACCTTTTGAGTTATATAGTTTTTGCTCTAGTGCTTCACTTATATCTTTTAGAGCACGGTGGTAGTTTTGTTTTATAGAAACTATTGTTCTCTCATGCTTCACTTAGATTATTTTGAGAGTCCTACAAAACAGCATGGTAATTTGCTTTAATTGTGATAGGCATTCAAGATTAAAAAAAAAGAAAATTTTCTTATGAGTGTGTTGAATATTATGAGAAGTTTGATACTAGATAATTGTTTTGAGATATGAAGATGGTGATATTAGAGTCATGCTAGTTGAGTAGCTTTGAATTTGAGAAATATTTGTGTTAAAGTTTGTGATTCCTGTAGCATGCACGTATGGTGAACCGTTATGTGATGAAGTCGGAGCATGATTTATTTATTGATTGTCTTCCTTATGAGTGGCGGTCGGGGACGAGCGATGGTCTTTTCCTACCAATCTATCCCACTAGGAGTATGCGCATAATACTTTGCTTTGATAACTTGTAGATTTTTGCAATAAGTATATGAGTTCTTTATGACTAATGTTGAGTCCATCGATTATACGCACTCTTTCTCTTTCCACCATTGCTAGCCTCTCTAATACCACGCACGTTTTGCCGGTATCATACACCCACCATATACCTTCCTCAAAACAACCACCATACCTACCTATCATGGCATTTCCATAGCCATTCCGAGATATATTGCCATGCAACTTACCACCGTTCCGTTTATTATGACACGCTCCATCATTGTCATATTGCTTCGCATGATCATGTAGTTGACATCGTATTTGTGGCAAGGCCACCATTCATAATTCTTTCATACATGTCACTCTTGATTCATTGCATATCCCGGTACACCGCCGGAGGCATTCACATAGAGTCATATTTTGTTCTAAGTATTGAGTTGTAAGTAAATAAAAGTGTGATGGGCATCATCTTTTAGAGCATTGTCCCAAGTGAGGAAAGGATGATGGAGACTATGATTCCCCCACAAGTCGGGATGAGACTCCGGACGAAAAAAAGAGGCCATAAAAAAAAGAGAAGAAAAGGCCCAAATAAAAAAAAGAAAAAGAGAGAAGGGACAATGTTACTATCCTTTTACCACACTTGTGCTCAAAGTAGCACCATGATCTTCATAATAGAGAGTCTCCTATGATATAACTTTCATATACTAGTGGGAAATTTTTTCATTATAGAACATGGCATGTATATTCCAATGATGGGCTTCCTCAAAATGCCCTAGGTCTTCGTGAGCAAGCGAGTTGGATGCACACCCACTTAGTTCCTTTTGTTGAGCTTTCATACACTTATAGCTTTAGTGCATCCGTTGCATGGCAATCCCTACTCACTCACATTGATATATATTAATGGGCATCTCCATAGCCCGTTGATACGCCTAGTTGATGTGAGACTATCTTCTCCCTTTTTTGTCTTCTCCACAACCACCATTCTATTCCACATATAGTGCTATGTCCATGGCTCACGCTCATGTATTGCGTGAAGATTGAAAAAGTTTGAGAACACTAAAAGTATGAAACAATTGCTTGGCTTGTCATCGGGGTTGTGCATGATTTAAATATTTTGTGTGGTGAAGATAGAGCATAGCCAGACTATATGATTTTGTAGGGATAACTTTCTTTGGCCATGTTATTTTGAGAAGACATAATTGCTTAGTTAGTATGCTTGAAGTATTATTATTTTTATGTCAATATTAAACTTTTGTCTTGAATCTTTCGGATCTGAATATTCATACCACAATTAAGAGAATTACATTGAAACTATGCCAAGTAGCATTCCACATCAAAAATTCTGTTTTTATCATTTACCTACTCGAGGACGAGCAGGAATTAAGCTTGGGGATGCTTGATACATCTCCAACATATCTATAATTTTTTATTGTTCCATGCTATATTATATTCTGTTTTGGACATTAATGGGATTTATTATACACTTTTATATTATTTTTGGGACTAACCTATTAACCGGAGGCCCAACCCAGAATTGCTATTTTTTGCCTATTTCAGAGTTTCGCAGAAAAAGAATATCAAACAGAGTCCAAACGGAATGAAACCTTCGGGAACGTGATTTTCGGAACGAACGTGATCCAGAGACCTTGGACCCTACGTCAAGACATCAACCAGGAGGGCACGAGGTAGGGGGGCGCGCCTACCCCCCTGGGCGCGCCCTCTACCCTCGTGGGCCCCATGTTGCTCCACCGACAAACTTCTTCCTCCTATATATACCTACGTACCCCCAAACTACCAGATACGGAGCCAAAAACCTAATTCCACCGCCACAACCTTCTGTACCCGTCAGGACCCATCTTGGGGCCTTTTTCGAAGCTCCGCCGGAGGGGGCATCGATCACGGAGGGCTTCTATATCAACACCATAGCCTCTCCGATGATGTGTGAGTAGTTTACCTCAGACCTTCGGGTCCATAGTTATTAGCTAGATGGCTTCTTCTCTCTTTTTGGATCTCAATACAATGTCCCCCTCCTCTCTTGTGGAGATCTATTCGATGTAATCTTCTTTTGCGGTGTGTTTGTTGAGACCGATGAATTGTGGGTTTATGATCAAGTTTATCTATGAACAATATTTGAATCTTCTCTGAATTCTTTTATGTATGATTGGTTATCTTTGCAAGTCTCTTCGAATTATCAGTTTGGTTTGGCCTACTAGATTGATCTTTCTTCCAATGGGAGAAGTGCTTAGCTTTGGGTTCAATCTTGCGGTGTCCTTTCCCAGTGACAGTAGGGGCATCAAGGCACTTATTGTATTGTTGCCATCGAGGATAACAAGATGGGGTTTATATCATATTGCATGAGTTTATCCCTCTACATCATGTCATCTTACTTAAAGCGTTACTCTGTTCTTTTGAACTTAATACTCTAGATGCATGCTGGATAGCGGTCGATGTGTGGAGTAATAGTAGTAGATGCAGGCAGGAGTCGGTCTACTTGTCTCGGACGTGATGCCTATATACATGATCATACCTAGATATTCTCATAACTATGCTCAATTCTGTCAATTGCTCAACAGTAATTTGTTCACCCACCGTAATACTTATGCTCTTGAGAGAAGCCACTAGTGAAACCTATGGCCCCCGGGTCTACTTTCCATCATATTAATCTCCCGACAACAAGCTATTTCTGGCGCTGTTTTTATTTTGCTTTCTTTACGTTGCATCTTTATCATAAAAATACCAAAAATATTATCTTATCATATCTATCAGATCTCACTCTCGTAAGTGACCGTGAAGGGATTGACAACCACTTTATTGCGTTGGTTGCGAGGATTTATTTTTTTGTGTAGGTGCGAGGGACTCGTGCGTGGCCTCCTACTGGATTGATACCTTGGTTCACAAAAACATAGGGAAATACTTACGCTACTTTGCTGCATCACCCTTTCCTCTTCAAGGGAAAACCAACGCAGTTCTCAAGAGGTAGCACGGCGCTAGCCCGATACATGGCGAAAAAGATGGAGCAAAGATCGAGGAGTCCCTCCCCACTTGCCCCGTTTACCGCACTTCAGCCGGCCCACGCGCCTCTCCAAATTTCGAATGCTGTAGAATCCGGATCCAACGAATCAGTCGATTGCGTCAAGAGATATCCAAATCCAATATGCTCGATGTTATACTACTTATTTCATTCGGAAGTTCAAGAAGCCAGAATCGATCAAGGTGACTGACGAAGGGTTAAACTGCTAGCGTACTTTTAGACCCCCAAGAAAGTGAATCTGAGACATTGAGTCGGGTCGAAATCAACTTCAATCCTTCTTCACCCGGTCCTCGATCCATTCGGGTGATAATGACGATGACATGTACCTAGGGTAAGGTCTTGGGCCTGGCCTATATGCCCTACCCAAGGACACTACACAAGAGGCCAAGGCCTATGGAGATAGAAAGAAGATACCGACTGGAATCACCTCAGAATGCAACCCACTCAATGGAAGATCCACTTGGATACCCCAATTCCACTCGACCGTCCCCATTCACTCAGAATACAAGAATCCACTCGAAGGACAGAAGACCTAGAGTCACCTCTGGATAGCAACGGTCGGTCATTCACTCCATCACCTTAAAGATCATTAAGCACGGGCGTTACGAGTAACGTTGTAGCATTACTCTCTCATTGAGCCCTTGCATAACTAAGGACTGCGAGGGGTCGACGTACTCTATATAAGCCACCCCTCCCCCTGGCATAAGGGTTCGGACCCCCTGTAACTCAACACTCCAATCAACAAAGCCTCCACGGCACCGAGACGTAGGTCTGTTACCTCCTCCGAGGGGGGCCTGAACTCGTAAATCCGAGTGTACAAGTTCACCGTAGCTAGGCTCTGCCCTCTCCTACGTACCACCCATCTCTACTGTCAGATCCATTCCCACGACAATGACCACATGCATGACTTGATGATGTGGAATAGTTGCATCAAGAGGAAATGAGGTCGCATGGTTGCATGAATAGATTAGTGCACAAATTTTAGCTATGACCATGTGCATGACTTGATGATTTGGCATAATTGCATGAAGAGAAAAAATAGGTAGTGCGTTACAACTATTTAAGAATAGAGGATACTCGGGATGGCTTGATTGTACAGGGGTTGTTGAAGTGCAACTGCAATGCACGTGGCAGACAAGCACTGTGTTCCTGAGCCATAAGAAACTATAAGGGCTCATAGGAACACAACGAGACATTTCTATGTAAGAAAGGCCATCAGCAGGCCTGCAATTAGGTATCGAGCCCCACACATATCATGCATTTCAAATCATACATACAAAATGCATGCTATGTAATTGTACAATAAGGTATCACAACATAACTTTACAACCCAAAGTATTTATTCAAGGGCTCTATAGAGCAAATCATAGCAGCTTGATACAAATAGAGGTCACATGACCCAACAAACAACAGGTATCAATATAAACAAATTATGTCTTAGTAAAGACACGTTTAACAAATGGCTTAAGAAGTCTTGAACCAAACAAACAACCTCCTAAAGGAATCGGACTGCTGTTTAGGACTTTCAGGCTACTCGTTCAATGTCGAACTTCATGTTGAAATCACCAATGAGATTGAGGTCTCCTCTACAAAAAAATAAATTAATCAACTGTGAGTACAAAGGTACTCAACAAGACTTACATCATACCTAACTACTCATGCCTAGGTATCAATAAAGGGGGTTGTGAATTTGATTGCAGAAATGCTAGCATTGACCTTTGGCTAACCTGAAGTACGACTAACAGTAATTTGAATGGGGTAAGAGAGCGCACACGAGTCCATCTAGCTAGTCACCACATAAATACACTACCATGGAGCCTTCCTCATCTCTCGATGAGAAAGCGATCGATATCACTCACACTTATCTCAATGGTTTAAGTGTTACCGTTAAAGTTGTCTATGAACTATATAAGTCTCCAAGAAGTCCTTAACCGTGGATACAACTACTCAAATAGGTGATACGTCTCCAACGTATCTACATTTTTTTTACTTTTCCATGCTATTATATTGTCCATATTGGATGTTTTATATGCATTATTATGCTATTTTATATCATTTTTTGGACTAACCTATTAACCTAGTGCCCAGTGCGAGTTGCTATTTTTTTTCATGTTTTTGGCTTTTATATAAAATCAATAATAAACGGAGTCCAAACGGAACGAAACTTTTAACGATTTTTCTTGGACCAGAAGACACCTACGAAGCTTCGGGAGGAGCCCAGAAGAGCAACGAGGCCACGACAAGCTCGGGAGGCGCGCCCTAGGGCGGGCGCCCCCCAGGCTTGTGGGCCCCCTGTGGCTCCTGTTGGGAAATGTTGCATGGAAAACAAAAAATTTCTACGCAAACGCAAGATCTATCCATGGAGATGCATAGCTACGAGAGGGGGAGAGCATCTACATACCCTTGTATATCGCTAAGCGGAAGCGTTTATCAACGTGGTTGATGTAGTCGTACACCTTCATGATCCGTCCTGATCAAGCACCGAACATACGGCACCTCCGCGTTCAGCACACGTTCAGCTCGATGACGTCCTCACCTTCTTGATCCAGCAAGAGGGGCCAATTAGTAGATGAGTTCCGGCATCACGACGGCGTGGTGACGGTGGTGGTGAAAATATTTCCGCAGGGCTTCGCCAAGCACAATAGGTTTAGAGCAGAAGATGAACTAGAGGGAGAGGGGGCACCACCACATGGCTTGGTGAGTCGTGGTGTGTCCTAGGGGCTAGTCCCGTTCCTCTATTTATATGTTGAGCCCCGGGGTCGTTACTTGGAGAGAAGGCCTCCCCAAAGTCGGTTTGGAACGCAAGGAACAGTCCTTCTCGGATTTCAGCACCAGACACCAGGGTCCCTGGCGTTTGGTCCCCGACCTCCGCAAAACTTCCTTTTACATTGACCTAAAGCCCCGTGGGACTTATGTTGGAAATATGCCCTAGAGGCAATAATAAATTGGTTATTATTATATTTCCTTGTTCATGATAATCGTTTATTATCCATGCTAGAATTTTATTGATAGGAAACTCAGATACATGTGTGGATACATAGACAACACCATGTCCCTAGTAAGCCTCTAGTTGACTAGCTCGTTGATCAATAGATGGTTACGGTTTCCTGACCATGGACATTGGATGTCTGTCACGACCGGTTTTTCAATAAAATAATTATTGAGAGACCAATCCCTTTTACGGACCAGTAAGGACGAATTTCTTCTCACTGGTAGACAATATCTTGGTCACAGAAGAAAAATACCAGGAGTACTAAATATAATACAAGGTTGAGCGGAGACTGCCCAACAATTTATTACATGCACGCCGATAAAACAAGACGGCGGATAGGGTGGCATACTACTAACTCACGATAATAACGGTGGTGGAAATATCACCGCGAAGCGAGTGATATGACTCCTGAAGACTACAGCTCTTCGAGCGTCTGAGTGAGGCTCGAGGAGACATATTGCGGGTGGCGGAAGTGTATATAATACAAGTGACCAATATCCGGGATCGCGCAGGACTGACTGGGACTCCTCTAGGCGTCGGACGCGCTATCAAACTCTTCATCCAAGAGATCGCCTTCGTCAACATCTGGCCAAATCAACAAGCCAGGTGAGTACTATGAAAGTACTCGCAAGACAGTTCGGACAAAAGATATAACAAATGCAAACATGAAGCATATGAACAAGTTAACCAGTGCGTTCAGACATAGAGATAATAAATACTGGGTGCCAAGCGAGGGTCTGAATGACTCCTCGAGCGGAAACTGCAGAATAGTAGTACTGGTGCCAAACGAGTGTCTGAATGACTCCTCGAGAGGAAACTGCAGAATAATAATACTGGTGCCAAACGAGTGTCTGAATGACTCCTCGAGAGGAAACTACAGAATAATAATACTGGTGCCAAATGAGTGTCTGAATGACTCCTCGAGAGGAAACTGCAGAATAATAATACTGGTGCCAAACGAGTGTCTTTATGACTCCTCGAGAGGAAACTGCAGAATAATAATACTGGTGCCAAACGAGTGTCTGAATGACTCCTCGAGAGGAAACTGCAGAATAATAATACTGGTGCCAAACGAGTGTCTGAATGACTCCTCGAGAGGAAACTGCAGAATAATAATGATGCCACAGTCGGACGTTTGAGCGACATCACATAAAGGGCTTATAACAGAAAATAAAGGCGGTGCGTGCCACAGTCGGACGTCTGCGCGACGTCACATAAAGGGCTTATATTGTAGCTCAATAATACAATAGTTCGGGAACATAAATTATCACAAGTACGAGACAAATATAAAATTAGTCCATCCACAGGAATAATAATTTAACTGGATTTACCACTTGAGCTTGTTCACCGGGGACAAGTTTTCCACGCGGATAGATATGGATATACTGATTACTCTACTTGATCATGGATACGATGACTTGCAAGGAATTGACTCTGCAGAGTTTGTACTTAACCACAGCCAACGGATTTCAGTAGTCACGGGGACTAGTTCCGTTTACGGTGTTTTAGAAGAAACACGTCTAACCAGTACACACCCCATTCAACATTCCGAAGCCAGGGATCACCCTCGGCAACGTTCACGAAAAACCTTGAGGCGGGGAGGCTACAACCTCGCGTAGCATGGGATCAAATTTCTATACGCGCGCTCTAAGGGGGTGCCCCCCTCTCGGTCCCAACCGGAAACACCCATGCCCCCTGTCCGGATGACTGGCTTTAATCCTGGGCCAAGGTACCATCATCCCGGCCTCTCTGTTTGGTGTGTACACGGAAAGAGGTTACCAACTTACTAAACCGCATCCTGGCAAATGAAACATGTGGTAGCACGGAAGGGGGAAAGAACGATAACGTGACTCCGTCCACGTTAACGTCGGAGAAAGTCGGATGACGCAAGGCTGGTATGCTACAACAGTACCACCTTGCTGCCCTTCATGTCACCACATGATTAGGCCATCTCTCAATAGAGATCATCGCAACTTTGGAACATGCGGGGAAAAGAACGATAACGTGACTCCGTCCACGTTAACGTTGGAGAAAGTCGGATGACGCAAGGCTGGTATGCTACAACATTACCACCTTGCTGCCCTTCATGTCACCACACGATTAGGCCATCTCTCATCAGAGATCATCACAACTTTGGAGCATGCGGGTAGTTGCCTTACAAGCAACGAGGTATTCACCGATACTCATATGCCACGCACAAACTCTCAAGCAAACATGCAAAACACTTATCATGTCAAATGTCCAAACATGCTTGCCTGGTTTGGAGAAGTCGGAGTCTAGCTCGGCGAAGTTCGCGGCTCCGTCACCTCTTCCGGAACCTACGGCAATCACGAAAACGGACACTAACGTGAAAACCAACGCGTGCACAGAAACTTCTCCAAAAAATTTCCAAATAAATCCCATAAAAAACTAGACAAAAATTTAAGAAGGTCAGAAAAAGAATCACTCAAAAATCCCTTTTTAATAAAAAGTTATAAAGGTTTCTGTCCAGGGACTTATCTATAATGAAACAGAAAAGTTCCAGGGTTTAAACTGAGAAACCAGAAAACGCTTCGGTAAGAAATGCGCTAGCTGAAGAGAGAAAACGTATTTTGCCCGAAGGCACCAACAGAAAACGGTTCGCGAAAGAATAGGACAGAGGCTGACATGCGGGGTCCACATGTCAGGTTTGAAAAGCTCGCCGGCACCCGAACACTGCGGTGGACGCCGGCGTCGAACCACGGCGAGTTAGGAGGATCGGAGGGTACCAAGAGCTTCAGCGTCTTCTTCCGCGTCGGTGGGTGGTGGACTCAACCAACGGGGAGCACCACGTCGACGGGGACACTATCTCCGGCGGGCGGCGGCTCGGGTGGTGGTGGAGAACTCCGGTGGAGGGCTGCAAACTTTGAATTGAAGCGCGGGTCAGAAGGAGAGGTGCATAGTGAAGCTACTAGCAAGAAAAGGGAGGCGGAGGTGCACACACGGGGGCGAATCGAGCTGGATCCCGTGGCGGGTCGCGGCGGCCGGAGTCGAGGAAGGAGACCTCCTCGGGGCCCTTCCAGTGGCTAGGCGTGCTCTAGGTGGGGTGCAGGGATGGTGTGTGTTCGAGTTGAAGCTCGGGGCCTCTATTTATAGGCGGATCGACGGGGTGGCCGTGAACGGAGAATCTCCGGCGAGCGATTACGGCGATGCAGTGGATTGGCAGGAGGTTTGAGTGGCCAGGCAGCATCAGTGGAGGTTACTGGTGTCATTCCACAGCTAAACGGAGTTGGTCTTGGCGTAATGGTGTCGGTCCACGGTGAGATGGCCGCACGGGCACGGCGGCGGCAGAGAGCGCGCTCCGCGCCCTGCGGTTCACGACGAAGATGGCAGCGCGTTCGGGGGAGTGGACGGCCACGCGGCGAGCTCCGGTGGTTTGGGCGGCGCTGGGTGGCGCCGTCAGCGCCGTGCCTCCCGCTGGCGGCCGCAAAGCCGCCGCTGGCGTCGGTCACGGGGCGGCGCACCTTCTGCTGCTCGTCGCCGACGTCCGCAAGGTGCCAGGCGTTCGTGCGGTGCAGGAACAAGGGGGAGGGGACGAGGAGCAAGGCGACATCGGGGCACTGTCGAGATCGACAACCATCTCTGAAGAAAACGACAGTAAGCCACTGAACTGTTCTCTGAATTATCTGAACTTGATAATGACCATGCACTGCAGGTGCTCGATAGAATGATTTGGCTATGAGAATTTTTTTCTGGAGCTGGTACTTGGTGAGGTGACCACTCAATGCACCCAGAGGCTGCCTGATTTTACTTGGAATTTTTGGAGAAGGATTTGAATGAATTTCACCAAATTTGACAAATCTGGTCCAAACTTGCAGCAAGTGTAGTTTGAAAATTTTGAACTGAAGACCAGTGGATCTTCATGGATCTTGGTTGAGGGTTCAAAGGACTAGGAGAGGAAAAAGGTTTGGGGGCAAAAATCAAAACAGAAAATGGAGTTCCTTTGTAAATCACCAATGGATAGAATAGAAGACAGAAATTTATTTGAATAAGATTTAAATGGAAAATAAACATAGGGGAGGTTCAACTTGCTGGATTAGATGCCAAACATGATCCAAAGATGAGGGGAGGGTTAGGAGAGAGTATTTGCACTAAGGCCATGGCAAGAGGGAAATGCTGAAAGTGGTAAAGGATTATTCCAAAAGCCATAGTGCAAATTTCAAAGAGATTTTCAAAAGGCATTTTCCCAAGTGAAAAGTATTTTGTCTTGAGTCCAAAAGAAAAGCAAGAACCTCCAAGACCAAAGACAGATCTTGGGTGAATCCAAATAAAACTTTTGCCATAAAAAAACATTTGAAAGGGAGAGTTCTTTTGAAAGAAAATTTTAAATCACCTCCCTCAAGTCAAATAAAAATCTTTTGAAAAATCCAAATAAAAACTTGGGTGTCACAATGTCGTTGATAACGGGATCACATCATTAGGAAAATGATGTGATGGACAAGACCCAATCCTAAGCCTAGCACAAGATCGTGTAGTTCGTTTGCTCAGAGCTTTTCTAATGTGAAGTATCATTTCCTTAGACCATGAGATTGTGCAACTCCCGGGTACCGTAGGAATGCTTTGGGTGTACCAAACGTCACAACGTAACTGGGTGACTATAAAGGTGCACTACAGGTATCTCCGAAAGTGTCTGTTGGGTTGGCACGAATCGAGACTGGGATTTGTCACTCCGTGTAAACGGAGAGGTATCTCTGGGCCCACTCGGTAGGACATCATCATAATGTGCACAATGTGACCAAGGAGTTGATCACGGGATGATGTGAGTTACGGAACAAGTAAACAGACTTGTCGGTAACGAGATTGAACAAGGTATCGGGATACCGACGATCGAATCTCGAGCAAGTAACATACCGATAGACAAAGGGAATTGTATACGGGATTGATTGAATCCCCGACATCGTGGTTCATCCGATGAGATCATCGTGGAACATGTGGGAGCCAACATGGGTATCCAGATCCCGCTGTTGGTTATTGACCGGAGAACGTCTCGGTCATGTCTACATGGTTCCCGAACCCGTAGGGTCTACACACTTAAGGTCCGATGACGCTAGGGTTATAGGGAATAGATATACGTGGTTACCGAATGTTGTTCGGAGTCCCGAATGAGATCCCAGACGTCACGAGGAGTTCCGGAATGGTCCGGAGGTAAATATTTATATATGGGAAGTCCTGTTTTGGTCACCGGAAAAGTTTCGGGTGCTATCGGTAATGTACCGGGACCACCGGGAGGGTCCCGGGGGTCCACCAGGTGGGGCCACCAGCCCCAGAAGGCTGCGTGGGCCAAGTGTGGGAGGGGACCAGCTCCAGGTGGGCTGGTGCGCCCCCCCCACCAAGGCCCAAGGCGCAGGGAGAGTGGGAGGGGGCAAACCCTAGGTCCAGATGGGCCTTAAGGCCCACCCTAGTGGCGCCCCCCTCTCATTCTCCTTGGCCGCACCCTAGATGGGTTTTGGGGGCTGCCGCCACCCCTGGGGAGGGAACCCTAGATGGGGGCGCAGCCCCTTCCCCTCCCCTATATATACTTGAGGTTTTGGGGCTGCCATACACATGAGAATACCTCCCTCATAGCGCAGCCCTACCCCTCTCCCTCCTCCTCTCCCGCGGTGCTTGGCGAAGCCCTGCAGGATTGCCACGCTCCTCCATCACCACCACGCCGTCGTGCTGCTGCTGGACGGAGTCTTCCCCAACCTCTCCCTCTCTCCTTGCTAGATAAAGGCGTGGGAGACATCACCGGGTTGCACGTGTCTTGAACGCGGAGGCACCGTTCTTCGGTGCTTAGATCGGAATCAACCGCGATCTGAATCGCTACGAGTACGACTCCTTCATCCGCGTTCTTGCAACGCTTCTGCATCGCGATCTACAATGGTATGTAGATGCACTCCCCTTCCCTTCGTTGCTAGATTACTCCATAGATTGATCTTGGTGATGCGTAGAAAATTTTGAATTTCTGCTACGTTCCCCAACACCTTACCCCTTGGCCCAACCAAAGTGTCCTCGCACCAGAACATTTCTGGAAACATCCTCAACCCTTCCGGTGAATTCCGGAACCCTTCTGGAGACCAAACACTATCATCCTATATATCAATCTTTACCTCCAGACAATTCCGGAGCTCCTCGTCATGTCCATGATCTCATCCGGGACTCCGAACAACATTCGGTCACCAACATACATAACTCATATAATACTATATCGTCAACGAACGTTTAAGCGTGCGGACCCTACGGGTTCGAGAACGATGTAGACATGATCGAGACGCTTCTCCGGTCAATAACCAATAGTGGGACCTGGATGCCCATATTGGTTCCTACATATTCTACGAAGATCTTTATCGGTCAAACATTTATGACAAAATACATACTTCCCTTTGTCTGTTGGTATGTTACTTGCCCGAGATTCGATCGTCGGTATCTCCATACCTAGTTCAATCTTGTTACCGGTAAGTCTCTTTACTCGTTCCGTAATACATCATCTTGTAACTAACTCCTTAGTCACTTTGCTTGCAAGCTTCTTGTGATGTTGTATTACCGAGAGGGCCCAAAGATACCTTTCTGTCATATGGAATGAGAAATCCCAATCTCGATCCATACCAACTCAACAGACACCTTCGGGGATACTTTTAGAGCACTTTTATGATCACCCAGTTATGAACTGACGTTTGATACACACAAGGCATTCCTCTAGAGTCTGGGAGTTGCATGATCTCATGGTCGAAGGAACATGTATTTGACATTAAGAAAGCAGTAGCAATAAACTGAACGATCATATGCTATGCTAACGGATGGGTCTTGTCCATCACATCATTCTCCTAATGATGTGATCCCGTTATCAAATGAAAACTCATGTCTATGGTCAGGAAACCTTACCATCATTTGATCAGCGAACTAGTCCAGTAGAGGCTTACTAGTGACTTGGTATTTGTTTATGTATTGACACATGTATTTAAGTTTTCGATCAATACAATTATAGCATGAATAATAAACCTTTATCATGATTAAGGAAATATAATAATACCCACTTTATTACTGCCCCTATGGCATATTTCCAACACCTCCTCCAACCCTAATCTCAGCTCCATAAATACCCAAACATTCCTCGTATACCAGAGGGCACACCAAAAATACTTTTCCGCCGCCGCAAGCTTCTGTCCTCGTGAGATCCCATCTTGGGGACTTTTCTGGTACTCTGCCGGAGGGGGATTCGATCACGGAGGGCTTCTACATCAACCTTCACTACAAAAAAAATACACTTCTGTGATGATAGGTGTTTGTCATAGTAGGTCACGTTTTCTGTCATGCATGTACATCCATGACGATTTTATGACAGAATCAAGATAGTCATACCCTGTGCTGTCGTAGAAGTGTTCCATGACATTACCAAAATTATCATCACGGAAGTGTCCATTTCCATGATGATAAATGGCGCGTCATGGAAGTGCTTTTGTCAAGGGTGACCGACACGTGGCATCGACCGTAATGGGCGCCGTTAAGCTATCAGGTTCGGTTTTGGATCCGATAACCCGTTAACAACCCGGACCAATGGGGATTTTCCACGTGTAAAATTCTCATTGGCCGGAGGAAACACGTGTTGGCTCACTGCTGGGACAGATGTCATCCATTCACTGGACAGGAGGCGCCTATGATACGTCGACACGTGGCACGGCCCGACAGAGGCCCATTCCGGTGAAAAGGTCGGCCCGTTTGACTCGGTCAAAAGATAACGGGCCGGCCCATGGAAAGCCTGTTAATGGCATGTTCGTATATAGCCCATTTACGGCCCAGTACGGCATATCAGAACTATGCCCAGTAACTTCATCTGGGCCGTCCAATATGATTCCAGCCCGTTGTAACTTCTGGCCCATGTATGGCCCATGATGTCTTTCGGCCCATATGAGGCCCTTTGTAACTCTTGGCCCATTAAAGGCCCGTGGTGAAACTGGCCCGTAATGAACAGTGCACCGCTTGATACCCATTAACGGCCAATTATTCCATTGGGCCGTTTCCAACCCGTCTTAACTTTCGGCCTTCCAAGGGCCCATTTATTCTTGGGCTCATTTCCAGAATTCGATTATTTACGGTCCGTTACTGGCCTGTTCAGCTTGTGGGGCCAAATTCATCCCATGCTTACAGTCGGCCTGCTTGTGGCCCGTTAACACGTTGGGTTGTTTTCGTAGCGTCATCAATTACGGCCTATTGACGGCCCGTTATGGTCGGGCCATAAAACAGACGATTTCCACTCTAGCCCATTTACGTCCCATTTTGCGGTCCGTCATTGGTCCACGAATAGTACGGACCATGTTTGGCGAAACGATTATACGACCCATAGAAGGCCCATAGATGAGACGGCCCGTAGAAGGCCCATGGATCCTACGGCCCGTGGAAGGCCCATGGATCCTATGGCCCGTGGAAGGCCCATGGTCACTACGCAGGTAGTAGGACCATGGTCACAATAGTCCGTGTGTTGCCATGGTTATTGTGGCCTAGTTTATTGTGGCCACTAGAAAAACGCGAAAAAAGAACTACAGTGACTACAAGCGAACAACTAGACAAAACAATAAGGAAATAAATAAGCAAGGAACTAACGCTAGGCTATTACGGCTATTACACATATTACATCCACTGGTCATCAAAGTTCGCCACCAGTGCAAATATAGGGAACAAAGTGGCATATTACATACACTGGCCATCTAAATTGGCCACCAGTGCAAATAAACGCGGCAGCAAAACAAGTCCATAACTGAAACAACTTCAGAAGAGCTCAAGAAACGTTATCGTGGGTATCCACCATGCTGGCAATAAACTTAGCAATCTTATTAGCTTCGTCCTGTTTGGCGCTAAAATCCTCCAACGCTTGTTGTTGTACCGTAAAGTATGCATCTGAATGCTCCAGGGACTTCCGCAGTCCTTCCGCTTCTTGTCGCAAAACAACTGATCGATGTCTTTCAGCTTGTAGTTGAGACTCAAGAAACCGAACTGATTCAGACAGTGAGTTTGTATAGCTTGTGCAAGCGGTAGTGTCCAGTAACTCGAACACTAAACCAAGACAGGACTTTGGGGTTGTCTCGCTGTCTTCAAGATGGTCTTCCTTAGCTGTTTTATCAGCTTTGTTGGAGACCAACAAGGATGTCTCACTATCCTAAACCTTATCTGCATTACTTCCTTTACCATTGCTTAATAAGGCACTCTTCCCCAATATTCTGTCAGCATTCTAAAAGAAGAAACAAGCAGACACATAACAGGTTTAGCATGTACTAGTATATGAAACTCATATCGGTGAACCAGTTTATTAGTAAGGGTGACAGGATTAAACTACCAAGTCTTCTATTGCCAAGTAGTACATAATAAAAGCATCAAACAAACATATATCTATGTCCTATGGTCACTGCATTGTCTTGCCAAATCAAAATAGAGACACGGTTCAAATCATGTCAGTTCAAGACAAAGCAGCAGTGAAAGAATACAAAGCGTGGGAAACTACACAACATAACAAGATTTCAGATGGGTACCACGGGTCTACATGTACAACAACACTATTGGCTCTGTTGTGATGCTAGTAATATGCATGATATGAGAAGTCAACTATATACACAATTGAAATTGAAATCAACAGAGCTATTGATAAGAGAAAACCTGTTAAAGAAACATGCGTGAACATACCTGCAGTGCCATTGGAGTTTCGATTGGATCCTTCAATTTAAAAATAAGTTTGTATGAGTAAATAAAGTGATACAAGAGCAAAGCAGTATGCATGATAGCAATGGAATCTTAAATTAGAACAGTTGTTCTTCAGGTTTAAGCACTTGTTCTACATGAACAGAGTACAGTAAGATGCAAGAATATAGTACTTAAAAATAGAAAATGAGCTCATAGACCTTACCACATTCTTGGTTCGGGACCAGTACAGAACAAGGCGTTCCCAGTCATTGTCCAGTAAATGTGTCTCAGGAGAACGTAAGGGAATTTGATGAGTTTCTTTGCCAGTGAAGTACGTTTTCTTTAGGTAATTATGATACTGCCACCAAGCATTCTTGAAGATAGCAGAGGTATTACCATAGGTTACCTCATCCTGAGTTTCCAAATCGGTCCTTCTCTATAGAGAAAAATGGGAAAATTTGTTGTATTATAACCATCATGGAGGTAGAATGTATGGGACAAAGCAAAGTAATTGCCATGAATAACATTACTTACACATAACTCCTGGACAAACACCTGCAACTGGCATTTTTCCTCATCTTCAGTATAATATTTCCAAGATGGGAAGATACGCACATAGGATATAACAACATCAAATGCGATAGATGCTAAACTATGACTGGCTGGTTGTGCTTCCTCCACAGGAATAAGCGTACTAACTGGTGGAGTTGGGGTTCGCCATGGTAGTACTGGCCCTTTGGGCACTAGAGCTGCCTTACTAACTGCTCTTGTTTGGGAGCTCTGTGGTGGAGATGGTGTTGTGTCAACAGAAACTGGGTTACTGTCTGCTGGGGTTGGGGTTAGATTGGGTGAAGCTGGTTCTCTGTCCATCGCAGTAGGGGTACAATCTGCGAGTCTGGGTTATGTGTGGTAGGGCTGGTTCTCGTGCATGTACAACCGGGGTGCTATCTCCACCAAGAGGTAGCACTGTTTTATTTGAAGACCGTGTTTTTACTCCGCTAGATACTGGCATCACCCGCTCCAATTCAAATGGCTGATAAACAGGAAACATAGTTGAATGTACAGACATTGTATGAGAGACAGATGCAATAGATAGTGTGGAAAAAAGAGGGCATGAAATAGTTGACATGTATATTGTTTAACTAAAACGGATAGCATGACATAATTTCACAGATATCATGTCTATCTAAACTGGATAGCATAGCATAACATATTACAAAGATATGATGAATAACTAAACAGGATCGCATGCCATAATTCACATACATGTTATCTAAGTAATCAGGATCGCATGATTTAATTCACATATGTGATTTATATGCTAAACAGAGGGCATTCGCATATATGATGTCTGAACTAAGAATATGGTGTTGAATATTGTGTATATGATGTCTAAACTATGCAATGCAAGACACCATATGCATGCTATGAGCAGTATAACCATGCCAAGTTAGAGCATACGCCTCGGTGGGGGAATAGGACTGGTCATCTGTCTCTGAATCCATCTCTGAGGAGCTATCGGGGCCCAACAAGAGATCTGCTTCAACAGGTAGCATTGTCTGCTCTGAAGGCCTTGTTTTCACTCCAGATTTTTCCATCTCCCACCCAAATGGCTGATTCATAGGAAGAATTGTTTAATGTACAAACATTATCGACAAATGGAGATGTAATGAAGAAAAGGATGGGTAAGATATCATTCAAATATATGACGCCTAGTTAAACAGGATGACATTCCACATTTCACATATATTATGGCTGGCTAAAAGACACGAGACTGCATAATTCCCATACATGATATAGAAACTAAACAAGTGGCATTACAGAACATGTCTAAACTAAGCAGATGACATATATGATGTCAAAAGTAGGCACTACGAGGCAACATATGCATGATATGACTAACATCATCATGCCAAGGTAGAGCAAACACCTTGGGGGGTAAATAGGAGTGGTCAGCTTCGTCTGAATCCGCCTCAGAACAGATATCTTCCTCTGGACAGATATCTTCCTCTGGATTACAATCTGGAGAGGGGGGAGGGTTTGCCATTGAACCCACCATCGAGCGATGTCTGCATGACATTGTATTGCCGCGCAAAACTCTTCTCTTTTTCTCTACATGTTCAGCATGACTGTGTACAATATCTGACATGCATACGAAAAAATATGGTGAGATTATGTAAGGAGAGCATGCAGAAATCTAGAGTGATGGTAACAACCAGTGGATGGATCCAAAAATAATGATAGCAGGTTGATGATTGCTTTAATTTAATAAAAAGACAGATGTTGATTGCTTTACTATTTGTTTCCCACCCAAGATGAACAACATAGGCATACCCTAGGTGAACCATAAATTAGACAGAGATACGATTCATTGCAGCCTCGATATGTGCCCCACAACTAATTTAGAACTCAAGTTTGAACTTTAATTGGACCTGACTTGGAGGCTAAGAGGTGAACAGGACGATACAGTAGCAGGTAATTTTAAGCAATGCATAACATAAGCAGAAACAAAAGAGTGCGACCTCTCTTGTGGACCCGTGTACTCCTCAGGTTCATCTACTAAGTCAATGATGGTGATGCCATTGCGGTGGGTGTCGGCGGCAGGGAAGGAGATCTGAGGTGGCGAAAGACGGTCAGGAGTCGTGATGTCTAGTTTGGTGGATGCTTCTGTCGATGGAGCAGCTTCGACACCTACCTGTAACTGAAGTAATTCTGTAAGGGCTCATGTGGCTTGCATGATTCTAAAAACGCAAGGATAGGAAAAACACCAGAATGGGATAGGAATGCACATGGTAAACAGAGCATTTGTAAATAAAGTGAAACCATATGAAAGTGTGTACAGTTAGAATGTTATTCTGCCACTAATGCATGTGGTCTTCTTTTCATGCATAGGATTTTGAAAAGTAGGTCCAGGTGGATGTTTTGCTCCATTCCTTTCAACAAAATGCATGAATAATTGAATAGTAGAGTCCCATAGGAAAATTTCCTATTGCTATGTTTTTCCGTTGAACCAAAATAGCCCTAATGGATCGACATGAATGTAGAGTAATAAGTGATGCGACAAGTGTACAACCTCTTTGCCGTAGCCGTGTCGACCTCAGCATCATTGGGTTGGTCGCTGAAGAAGTTGAGGCAGAGGTGGCTGTCGGAGGTGTGGAGGAAGATCTGAGGAATCTGTAGACGGCGTCCAGGGCACTACTCTGTTGTGATGGATCATTCCATCGCTGGAGCAGCTCCGGTGAGCCGTAAGACGTCAAGGCTGAAGCAGCACAAGACACACATCGTTAATCTCAAGTGCGATTCTAATAGCATCTCCAATAGATGATGTAAAATGCATTACCAAAAAGTGATAGATGTAAAATTTACATCACCAAAAACCACCTGACTACAACAGATGAGGTAAAAACTGTTGAATCTGAACTTAACTGTCGAAACTAAAATTTACTGTGGAATCTAAATGTTACTTTTGAAACTGAACACAATGGTAGCAGAGAGGCACTTCACATGGGATAGTTTAGGGAGGGCCTGCATTTCATCTTCAACCTGCACCCCCAGAGCCGCCAGTCACCACCGGCCGAACCCCGCGCCGCCTCGCCGCCCCGAAACAACTCCCCACCGCCGGTCCACCGTCGCCTCGCCGCCCCGAAACAACTCCCCACCGCCAGTCCGCCGCCGCCGCAGCCAGCCCTCTAGCCCCCCCCCCGCCAAGCTTTTTCTCCGGCGATCCCCACCACCGCGCCCCCACCGCCGGCGAGCCCCCCTCCCTGCTGCGGGTGGTTCTTCCTTAACTCCGGCGAGCCCCCCCACCCCCTGAAAATTGCTGAACCAAAAGTCGATTCAGTCGACTGAAGTGTAGCTAAATCGGAGCAGAGCAGCAGCACGAGCGAGGGGGAGAGCAGCAGCAGTAGCGCGAGCGAGCGAGAGCCGGAGCAGCAGCAGCAGCAGCGCGAGCGAGCGAGCGAGAGCCGGAGCAGCAGCAGCTGAGCGAGCGAGCGAGAGCCGGAGCAGCAGCAGCAGATCCGGCGAGTATGGACGCCTCCGCCGAAGGGGCCTCGCACTAGGGGAGAGCTGATACGTCTCCAACGTATCTATAATTTTTGATTGTTCCATGTTATTATATATTATGTTTTGGATGATTAATGGGATTTATTATACACTTTTATATTATTTTTGGGACTAACCTACTAACCGGAGGCCCAGCCCAAATTGCTATTTTTTGCCTATTTCAGTGTTTTGCAGAAAAAGAATATCAAACGGAGTCCAAACGGAATGAAACCTTCGGGAACGTGATTTTCAGAACAAACGTGATCTAGAGGACTTGGAGTGGACGTCAAGCAATCAACCAGGAGGCCACGAGGTAGGGGGGCGCGCCTACCCCCCTGGGCGCGCCCTCCACCCTCGTGGGCCCCTTGTGGCTCCACCGACCTACTTCTTCCTCCTATATATACCTACGTACCCCCAAACCATCAGCAGAGGAGCCAAAACCCTATTTCCATCGCCACAACCTTCTGTACCCGTGAGATCCTATCTGGGGGCCTTTTCCGGTGCTCCACCGGAGGGGGCATTGATCACGGAGGGCTTCTACATCAACACCATAGCCTCTTCGATGATGTGTGAGTAGTTTACCTCAGACCTTTGGGTCCATAGTTATTAGCTAGATGGCTTCTTCTCTCTCTTTGGATCTCAATACAAAGTTCTCCTCGATTCTCTTGGAGATCTATTCGATGTAATCTTCTTTTGCGGTGTGTTTGTTGAGATCCGATGAATTGTGGGTTCATGATCAAGATTATCTATGAACAATATTTGAATCTTCTCTGAATTCTTTCATGTATGATTGGTTATCTTTGCAAGTCTCTTCGAATTATCAGTTTGGTTTGGCCTACTAGATTGATCTTTCTTGCAATGGGAGAAGTGCTTAGCTTTGGGTTCAATATTGCGGTGCTCGATCCTAGTGACAGTAGGGGAAACGACACGTATTGTATTGTTGCCATCGAGGATAAAAAGATGGGGTTTATATCATATTGCATGAGTTTATCCCTCTACATCATGTCATCTTGCTTAAACCGTTACTCCGTTCTTATGAACTTAATACTCTAGATGTGTAGCGACCAGACCTCAAACAGTCTAGTCTCCGTGCATCTGTGTCATCCCTGGATCGGTAATGCTGACACGCACAGTACTTTGAAGGATTTATAACAGAGTACCAATCACACACTTATTACATCGAATAGTTCAAGAGAACTCAATACAAATAAATATGGCTTTAGGCTATCTAAAAACGATAACAGCGGAAGGCTTGGAAGATAAAATGAGTCCATCAACTCCAACGGCATCACTGAGTATAAGACCACGACCTAAGGCTCCTTACTCGTCGTCTGAAAAGTCTGCAACATGATACGTTGCAGCCCGAAAACGGGTCAGCACATGGAATATGCTGGCAATGTAACACAGAGAGTAATGAAACAGAATAATGTTATCACTACATGCATATTTGGCTGGTGGAAAGCTCTATGGTTACAGTTTTGCGAAAAGCCAATTTTTCCCTACCACAAAGGAATAAATTTTATTTAACTATCATGGTGGTTGTTAAACATTGAGAAGGTACCTCCAACTCAATCCCAATTAAGAACGTGATTAACCCTATCAAATTAAATTAAGTAACATGATGATGAGATTCACATGATAATCCAAGAACTAGATACTCAAGACGTCCATAACCGGGGACACGGCTAACCATGATTAGTTTGTACACTCTGCAGAGGTTTGTGCACTTTTCCCCACAAGACTCGATCGCCTCCTCTTGATTTCTCGCACTACATGGTGTTTGAGAAACGGATGACCAAGACACAGTCTTTCAGAAACAATACTCTTTACTCCGGGTGGACAGTTACACCTACTTTCCCCTACATCTGCTAGCCCACCTCTTCAAGAGATCATGTAACCTACTCAACTATGCTAGAGCCCATAATAGCTTGTGGCTGCACACGGAAGTTTCTATCATGAATAATCTCATGATCCCTTTGAGCCTGGGTGGCGGTCCATAGGATGATCACATGGGTACTCCGGGATATCCAAAAATACAGGCAACACTGGGTTCTCCAGGTGCCTCAATCCACCCAGATGTAAATTAAAGTAGCCACCTTAAGTTGATCCATTAATTAACAATCTCACATCTGTCATGAAATACACTCAAACCCAAACCACGTCTACGAGCATAGCATAGCAATATAAGCAAACGTAGAAGTAACTCCAAAAGGTTTGATAGTAAACATGGCAATAGGTACTACCTCATCTACTTCCCAAAACCCACATATTAATCAGATCCTAATCATGCAATAGTTTGAGGATTGATCTAATGCAATAAAACTGGGTGGTAAAGAGGTATGATCAAAGTGTTACTTGCCTTGCTGATGATCCGTGAAACCTAGAGACTCGTAGTAGCACGCTACGCACTCCGGGTACTCTATCGCAAACAAACAATACATACATAAGCAATCAAGAAAGGGTGCACGAATAAAACTCAAAATAAGAGATCTAACCAGAAAGTTCAACTTAAGAACTCCGGTTTGCAAAAAGATTCAAATCGAACGAAGCAACGAAACTCAGACGGCGAAAGAAACAAGCATCGTTTACTAATCTATACCTAAGTCAAATTTTACAGTAGCAAAACTTGTTTGAGTTGGTTAAACAGAAAGAGGGTTTCGAGATAAAACTCTAGGCGCTTGAATCGCCTGATTCCGATAAACGAGCGAAAAGTTAAACTGAAACGAAAATCGCATCAGAAATCGCGATCAAAAATAATCGCGGAAAAATCCGAGAAAAAGAAAAACTGACGAACAACCTAACGAATGAACGTTCGCTGTCTGCGGTTAAATGACGAAAACCGTTCGTTAAAGCGAACGTACGAATGGGCATTCGCTATTTAGTTAAACCAGAAAAAAATAAACCGATCTAATAAAAAAACGCATCTCGGTTTCGAAATAAAACCGAACGGTTTTTTTTCGAGAAAACCGGCGGCTACCACGGTTCGCGTGACGGCGGCGGCGAGCAACTCCGGCGGGGCGGCGTCGGGCGAGGGGCGGCGGGGCTCCAGCGGGCGGCGGGACGGGCGGCGGTGGCGGCGGCGTCGGGCGGCGGCGTCGGCGACGGGCGACGGCGTCGGGCGGCGGGGTCGGCGACGGGCGACGGCGTTGGGCGGCGGCGTCGGGCGTCGGCGGCGGGGTCGGGGTCGGCGACGGCGGCGGCGGCGCGGATCGGTTAGGGTTTGGGTTTGCGGGGCGGCGGTGACTTGGGCTGGGGCGGGGTCGGGCCGCGGCTTATAAGGCCGGCCGGGCTGAGGTGTCCGGGTCGGACACGGCCCGTAAGGCGGTTCGCGATTTTTTTTTTAAAAAAAATCGGACGTGTAGAAAAAGTAAGAAAAGAAATACTGAACGGACTCCAAAAATCCCGAAATAAATTTCCCCGACTTCTAAAAATAAGCCGGACAAGATGAACATTTATTTGGGCCTAAAATGCAATTTTTAAAAAGGCGTATTTTTTCTAATTCAAATAAAATCCAAATAAAATCAAATATTTGTTTTTAATATTTTTCCTCCAATATTTCATTATTTGTGGAGAAGTCATATTATCTCCTCTCATATATTTTGATATGAAATATTTTCGGAGAGAAAAATAATTAAAACAAATGATCCTATTTTCAAAATTTGAGAAAACCCAAATATGAAAATAACGAAATCCCCAACTCTCTCCGTGGGTCCTTGAGTTGCGTAGAATTTCTAGGATCGCAAAACAAAATGCAATAAAATATGATATGCAAGAATGATCTATGTATAACATTCCAAATTGAAAATTTGGGATGTTACAAGATGCATGCTGGATAGCGGTCGATGTGTGGAGTAATAGTAGTAGATGCAGGCAGGAGTCGGTCTACTTGTCACGGATGTGATGCCTATATACATGATCATACCTAGATATTCTCATAACTATGCTCAATTCTATCAACTGCTCGACAGTAATTTGTTTACCCACCGTAATACTTATGCTATCTTGAGAGAAGCCACTAGTGAAACCTATGGCCCCGGGGTCTATTCTCTATCATATTAATCTACCGTTATTTTTATTACCGTTTATTTTGCTTTCTTTACTTTTAGTCTTTATCATAAAAATACCAAAAAATACTATCTTATCATCTCTATCAGATCTCACTCTCGTAAGTGACCGTGAAGGGATTGACAACCCCTTTATCGCGTTGGTTGCAAGGTTCTTATTTGTTTGTGTAGGTACGAGGGACTTAAGCGTGGTCTCCTACTGGATTGATACCTTGGTTCTCAAAAACTGAGGGAAATACTTACGCTACTTTACTGCATCACCCTTTCCTCTTCAAGGGAAAGCCAACGCAGTGCTCAAGAGGTAGCAAGAAGGATTTCTGGCGCCGTTGCCGGGGAGGCTTACACCAAGTCAAGTCAAGATTTGATCTCCCGTCAACGAGCCATTTCTGGTGCCGTTGCCGGGGAGTCTACGCACAAGTCAAGACATACCAAGTACCCATCACAAACTCTTATCCCTCACATTACATTATTTGCCATTTGCCTCTCGTTTTCCTCTCCCCCACTTCACCCTTGCCGTTTATTCCCCCTTCTTTTGTTCGTCTTTTCGTTTGCTTTGATGTCTTACTTGGCTTGTTTGCTCGTTTGGTTGGAATAGTTGTTTATTTATTGCTAAACAGAGAACCTAAGATCTATGGATCCTCATCCGCTTGCTAATCTTTTTAAGAGATCCAATTATGATGAACCAATTGCTAGTGAGTTTTGTGCACTAGATTATCTTTATGAGGTTTTGCTTGAAATTCGTGAATCTGAAAATTGTGATGAAATTTATGAAGAGATTCACGATAGCTCCTTGAATAAAAAGCATGATTGCAATGATTTTACTATAAATTTTCTTGATGTCAATTGTGATAATAATATGCAAAACCCTAAGCTTGGGGATGCTAGTTTTGCTATGTCTACTAGTTGTTGCAATGATCATGATTGGGGTGATTCTTCTTATGATCTTGAAAATTTATTTAAGGTCCATGATGAATATGAGATTGATAATAGTGTTTGCAATATTATTGAAAGTGGGTTTGGAAGAGTGTCAACTTTAGATCCCACATATTTGGAGAACATTCAATCTTATGAAATTTTTGATAAAAGTGGGTTTGGAGAGGTCATGACTTTAGTTAATGTTAATCCCACTATTTTGGAAGAGTGTCAAATTCACATGCATGTGGATCGTGTTGAAAATATTTTATGTGATAGCTATTTTGTTGAATTTTCTTATGATCCCACATGTAATTATTATGAGAGAGGAAAATATGGTTGTAGAAATTTTCATGTTACAAAATTACCTCTCGTTATGTTGAGATTGCTATTGTTTCGTTCCACTTCCTTGCATATGCTAGTCTTTGCTTGCTATGATAATTTGTTTGCTTATAAAATTCCTATGCATAGGAAGTATGTTAGACTTAGATGTGTTTATCACGTGTTCTATGATGCTCTCTTTGTGCTTTAATTCCTATCTTTTATGTGAGCATCATCGAAATCTCAATGCCCAGCTAAAAAGGCTTTAAAGAAAAGCGCTTGTTGGGAGACAACCCAATATATTTCCTTTCTGTTTTTGAATAAATAATCCATCTAGCTTCTGGTTAGATGTGTTTTTACGTTTTAATTAGTGTTTGTGCCAAGTGAAACCTATAGGATCTTCTTGGATGATAGTTATTTGATCTTGCTGAAAATTCCAGAAACTTTCTGTTCATGAAAACACTTGTTAAAAATCACCAGAACGTGATAAAATACTGATTCCAATTGAAGTAGATCAATAAACAAATTATCTAGGTCGCCCTATTCTGGTAGAAGTTTTGGAGTTCCAGAATTTTGCGTTAGTTACAGATTACTACAGACTGTTCTGTTTTTGACAGATTCTGTTTTTCGTGTGTTGTTTGCTTATTTTGATGAATCTATGGCAAGTAAAAGAGTTTATAAACCATAGAGAATTTGAAATACAGTAGGTTTAACACTAATATAAATAAAGAATGAGTTCATTACAGTACATTGAAGTGGTGTTTTGTTTTCTTCCGCTAATGGAGCTCACGAGATTTTCTGTTAAGTTTTGTGTTGTGAAGTTTTCAAGTTTTGGGTAAAGATTTGATGGATTATGGAACAAGGATTGGAAAGAGCCTAAGCTTGGGGATGCCCAAGGCACCCCAAGGTAAAATTCAAGGACAACCAAAAGCCTAAGCTTGGGGATGCCCCGGAAGGCATCCCCTCTTTCTTCTTCGTCTACCGGTAACTTTACTTGGAGCTATATTTTTATTCACCACATGATATGTGTTTTGCTTGGAGCGTCTTGTATGATTTGAGTCTTTGCTTTTTAGTTTACCACAATCATCCTTGCTGTACACACCTTTTGAGAGAGACACACATGATTCGGAATTTGTTAGAATACTCTATGTGCTTCACTTATATCTTTTGAGCTATATAGTTTTTGCTCTAGAACTTCACTTATATATTTTAGAGCACGGTGGTGGTTATATTTTATAGAAATTATTGATCTCTCATGCTTCACTTATATTATTTTGAGAGTCTTAAACAGCATGGTAAATTACTTTAATTATAAAATTAATCCTAATATGATAGGCATCCAAGATGAGCATAATAAAAACTTCCATATTGTGCATTGAATACTAGGAGAAGTTTGATACTTGATGATTGTTTTGAGATATGGAGATAGTGATATTAAAGTCATGCTAGTTGAGTAGTTGTGAATTTGAGAAATACTTGTGTTGAAGTTTGCAAGTCCCGAAGCATGCACGTATGGTAAACGTTGTGTGACAAATTTGAAACATGAGGTGTTCTTTGATTGTCATCCTTATGAATGGCGGTCGGGGACGAGCGATGGTCTTTTCCTACCAATCTATCCCCCTAGGAGCATGCGCGTAGTGCTTGGTTTTTTATGACTTGTAGATTTTTGCAATAAGTATGTGAGTTCTTTATGACTAATGTTGAGTCCATGGATTATACGCACTCTCAACCTTCCATCATTGCTAGCCTCTTCGGTACCGTGCATTTCCCTTTCTCACGTTGAGAGTTGGTGCAAACTTCGTCGGTGCATCCAAACCCCGTGATATGATACACTCTATCACACATAAACCTCCTTATATCTTCCTCAAAACAGCCACCATACCTACCTATCATGGCATTTCCATAGCCATTCTGAGATATATTTCCATGCAACTTTCCACCATTCCGTTTATTATGACACGCTTCATCATTGTCATATTGCTTTGCATGATCATGTAGTTGACATCGTATTTGTGGCAAAGCCACCATGCATAATTTTTCATACATGTCACTCTTGATTCGTTGCATATCCGGTACACCACCGGAGGCGTTCATATAGAGTCATATTTTGTTCTAGTATCGAGTTGTAATCATTGAGTTGTAAATAAATAGAAGTGTGATGATCATCATCCATAGAGCATTGTCCCAAAAAAGGCCAAATAAAAAAAGGGAGGCCAAAAAAAAGGGAGAAAAAATAAAATAAAAAGGGGCAATGCTACTATCCTTTTTCCACACTTGTGCTTCAAAGTAGCACCGTGATCTTTATGATAGAGAGTCTCTTGTTTTGTCACTTTCATATACTAGTGGGAATTTTTCATTATAGAACTTGGCTTGTATATTCCAACGATGGGCTTCCTCAAATGCCCTAGGTTTTCGTGAGCAAGCAAGTTGGATGCACACCCACTTAGTTTCTTTTGTTGAGCTTTCATACTTTTATAGCTCTAGTGCATCCGTTGCATGGCAATCCCTACTCCTTGCATTGACATCAATTGATGGGCATCTCCCTAGCCCGTTGATTAGCCGCGCCAATGTGAGACTTTCTCCTTTTTTGTCTTCTCCACACAACCCCCCTCATTATATTCTATTCCACCCATAGTGCTATATCCATGGCTCACGCTCATGTATTGCGTGAAAGTTGAAAAAAGTTTGAGGTTACTAATGTATGAAACAATTGCTTGGCTTGTCATCAGGGTTGTGCAAGATGAGAGCATTCTTGTGTGACGAAAATGAAGCATGGCTAAACTATATGATTATTTAGGGATGAGCTTTCTTTCGCTATGTTATTTTGAGAAGACATAATTGCTTGATTAGTATGCTTGAAGTATTATTATTTTTATGTCAATATTAAACTTTTATCTTGAATCTTTTGGATCTGAACATTCATGCCACAATAAAGAAAATTACATTGAGAAATATGCTAAGAAGCATTCCACATCAAAAAATTCTGTTTTTATCATTACCTACTCGAGGACGAGCAGGAATTAAGCTTGGGGATGCTTGATACGTCTCCAACGTATCTATAATTTTTGATTGTTCCATGCTATTATATATTCTGTTTTGGATGATTAATGGGCTTTATTATACACTTCTATATTATTTTTGGGACTAACCTACTAACCGGAGGCCCAACCCAAATTGCTGTTTTTTTGCCTATTTCAGTGTTTTGCAGAAAAAGAATATCAAACGGAGTCCAAACGAAATTAAACCTTCGGGAACGTGATTTTTGGAACAAAAGTGATCCATAGGACTTGGAGTGGACGTCAAGCAATCAACGAGGAGGCCATGAGGCAGGTGCCGCGCCTAACCCCCTGGGTGCGCCCTCCACCCTCGTGGGCCCCTCGTGGCTCCACCGACCTACTACTTCCTCCTATATATACCTACGTACCCCCAAACCATCAGCAGAGGAGCCAAAACCCTATTTCCACCGCCGCAACCTTCTGTACCCGTGAGATCCCATCTTGGGGCCTTTTCCGGTGCTCCGCCGGAGGAGGTATTGATCACAGAGGGCTTCTACATCAACACCATAGCCTCTCCGATGATGTGTGAGTAGTTTACCTCAGACCTTCGGGTCCATATTTATTAGCTAGATGGCTTCTTCTCTCTCTTTGGATCTCAGTACAAAGTTCTCCACGATTCTCGTGGAGATCTATTCGATGTAATCTTCTTTTGCGGTGTGTTTGTCGAGATCCGATGAATTGTGGGTTTATGATCAAGATTATCTACGAACAATATTTGAATCTTCTCTGAATTCTTTTATGTATGATTGGTTATCTTTGCAAGTCTCTTCGAATTATCAGTTTGGTTTGGCCTACTAGATTGATCTTTCTTGCAATGGGAGAAGTGCGTAGCTTTGGGTTCAATCTTGCGGTGCTCGATCCCAGTGACAGCAGGGGAAACGACACATATTGTATTGTTGCCATCGAGGATAAAAAGATGGGGATTATATCATATTGCATGAGTTTATCCCTCTACATCATGTTATCTTGCTTAAAGCGTTACTCCGTTCTTATGAACTTAATACTCTAGATGCATGCTGGATAGCGGTCGATGTGTGGAGTAATATTAATAGTAGTAGATGCAGCCAGGAGTCAGTCTACTTGTCATGGACGTGATGCCTATATACATGATCATACCTAGATATTCTCATAACTATGCTCAATTCTGTCAATTGCTCAACAGTAATTTGTTTACCCACTGTAATACTTATGCTATCTTGAGAGAAGCCACTAGTGAAACCTATGGCCCCCGGGTCTATTCTCTATCATATTAATCTACCCTTATTTCTATTACCATTTATTTTGCTTTCTTTACTTTTAGTATTTATCATAAAAATACCAAAAAATATTATCTTATCATCTCTATCAGATCTCACTTTTGCAAGTGGCCGTGAAGGGATTGACAACCCCTTTATCGCGTTGGTTGCAAGGTTCTTATTTGTTTGTGTAGGTACGAGGGACTTGAGCGTGGTCTCCTACTGGATTGAAACCTTGGTTCTCAAAAATCGAGGGAAATACTTACGCTACTATACTGCATCACCCTTTCCTCTTCAAGGGAAAACCAACGCAGTGCTCAAGAGGTAGCAAGAGCCGCCATGGAGATGTCGCCCGCAGCGCCGGCTTTGAGGTAGCCGCTCCATGGGGGTGCGGGATGGAGGACCGTCGGCGTCGGGAGGTCGAGTTAAGGAGAAGTTGTTATGCGATGAGTGTACAACCTCTTTGGTGGCGCCGAGTAGGCCTCGGCTTCGTCTAGGAGTTGGTGAGGATGCTGCGGTTCCGGTGGAGCGGGTTAAGGCGGCACTGTGGGGATGGAGCAGTCGCGATAGATGAGGCGATCGTTGGAGCTGCTCCTTGGAGGTGGAGGATGGGGCGGCTGAACTGGCGGGACGACGAGATGGATGACGGATCCTCGTCCGGGGAGGTGGATGAGGGACGTTGAGCTGTTGCGGTGGACGACATCGTCGGGGAAGAGGCTTCAGCTAGGCAGCGGTGAGGTCGCGGACGGAGGAGGGTGGGGTTTCACGGCTGGAGCAGAGAGGTTATGGCGGCCTGGGATTTCGAATGGCGAAAAAGAGGCGATGGGAGGGGGAACCATGACCTAGGGACACGCTTGTCCAAAATGTAGGGTGTGTTACAAAAGTACCCCCACCGATTTGAACTAGCGGCCCTTTCGGCTCAGTGTTAGAAAGGGGATTTCGCGTGTCGGGATTTAGCAGCTGGAGGGAGTTTTCGCATGCGTTGTAATTTCGGGATAGCAAGGCGCGGGTTGTGAAGGCGCCAGTTTTGGGAGCACGATATCTGAATTTTCGGGATATAACAAGCCAACGGTTGAATTTTAGGGTCAAAGCTAATGTGTAACATTGTACTTGTACATACCAAATCAATTTGCACTTCCCTCAACAACAAAAAAACAAAAAAAATAAAACTATTCACACCACACAAAGAGAGAGTTGTGTCCCGTTTTACTATACAAATGCTATTCAAAGCTACTCCCTCCTTCCATCTATATAGGGCCTAATGCGTTTTTCAAGGCTAACTTTGACCAAATATTAGAGCAATAATATATGACATGCAACTTACACAAAGCACACCGTTAAATTCATATGTGAAAGGAGCTTTCAATGATATAATTTTCACATTGTGCATGTCATGTACTATTAATCTTTTCAGTAGTCAAAGGCGGTCTTAAAAAACGCATTAGGCCCTATATAGATGGAAGGAGGGAATATGAATCCATGTTATGTCCAATTAATTTTTTCGCTTGCTGTATAATGCATGTAACCTACTCATACCAACATTTTAGTGCATTCCAAATGTCTATACTACCGCTGCAATTCGAACTGGATTTGAATTCGTTTCTCTATTTCAATAAGAATCTACAATCATGATTGTTGCCAACTTCAACCATCATTCGTGTATTACCTTAACAACACACCACATGATTACTATAGAGATAGATATGAACTATGTGTAATATATGAACTCGAAATCAATTTTCTGAATACACTTGATGTTGATTCCAAATAATAGTACATTTGATGTACTAACTATATATTCATAATCTAAACCATGTTCCATACGTACACCGTGTTTATCACACAAAGTATAGTGCCCCGCCCCCTACATTATGACAAGTATTTAGCCCTGAGCTGCAAAAGCCACACATTAACCCAAATTATAATCAATGTTCTACATTATGATATCTTCTTCAAGTATCCGTATCCACCTTTTTATAATGAATTATGATCTCTGTTCATCTTTAACACCTTCATGATCATCTTCTCTTTGTAGCTAGCTAGCGCTAATTTTCTATCGTCCATGCACACGCCCGCCCCCTCTCACCCTCCCTCAGCGTCCCCTACATCGCGCATGTTCGTTATTTCTCTTTAGGTCGTTCACCCGCGGTGTGTGTAGGCCCCCGGGCTCCTTCTTTACGGCACACATCGGTCGATATATCTCTCTAGCCAAGTGTGCCTACCACAAACACATACTTCCCCTCTTCTCTTATCATCGTCCATGCCCCCTATGTCCAATACGGTTCCACGCAGGTGCACACTCCCGCCCCTCTTTTCATTGATCTCATACTCGTACACTCCTCCCCTTGACATGGTAGGCCTCTCGCACCACCTCCTAGCCGCACCCCTTGTCGGTGTCAAAACCGGCGGATCTCGGGTAGGGGGTCCCGAACTGTGCGTCTTAGGTCGATGTTAACAGGAGGCGGGGGACACGATGTTTACCCAGGTTCGGGCCCTCTCTATGGAGGTAATACCCTACTTCTTGCTTGATTGATCTTGATGAATATGATTATTACAAGAGTTGATCTACCACGAGATCGTAATGGCTAAAACCCTAGAAGTCTAGCCTGTATGATTATGATTGCCTCTACGAACTAAACCCTCCGGTTTATATAGACACCGAAGGGGACTAGGGTTGTACAAAGTCGGTTACAGAGAAAGGAATCTTCATATCCGAATGCCAAGCTTGCCATCCACGCCAAGGAGAGTCCCATCCGGACATGGGAGAGAGTCTTCTGTCTTGTATCTTCATGGCCCATCAGTCCGGCCCACGTTACATAATCCGGACACCCGAGGACCCCTTAATCCAGGACTCCCTCATTAGCCCCTGAACCAGGCTTCAATGACGAGGTGTCCGGCGCGTAGATTGTCTTCGGCATTGCAAGGTGGGTTCCTTCTCCGAATACTCCAAAACAGCCTTCAAACACAAAGAACGTGTCCGGCTCTGCAAAACAAGTACCACACACAACCGCAGAGAATATAATAGTTCACGAGTCCAATCTACTGACAACTTTTTGTAATGTGACACCACGTCACCACCCGGTCATTATTTCGAACCGTTTTCTAGCCTGCCGCTCCACATTTTGAGACGTGGTTTCATTGGCACGTCTTGTCAAAGCAGAGATCGTGTCCCCTTATTACGGGATTCTCATCAATACGGACGTGGGTAGTTCAACCGTGCCGTCTGCACGGCCCTTGGGAAACAGGCGAGTTTTAAGGCGAGTGGGGAGGCGCTTGATATTCGCTGCCCTTATAAGGAGATAAGGATTCACCCCCTTTCACCCATGCCTTCTCTCTCTCTCTGCCCACCATTCTGCAGCGCCCAAGTCCTCATCTCTTCTGCCTCAAGAAAGCACTCCGATATGTCCGGATCTGGAGCGCAGGGCAAATGGATGGTCTCCTTTGTCAAGGAGAAGGACATCACCAAGCTCCGGGAGGCCGGATATTTGGCCAAGGAAGTCGTCCAGCGGCTTCCAACCAAGGGACAGATCGTCCCTACCCCGGAGCCCCATGAGAGGGTAGTGTTCATCCCCTACTTCGTCCGCGGTCTGGGATTTCCACTCCACCCATTCATCCGCGGACTCATGTTCTACTACGGGCTGGATTTCCACGATCTGGCCCACAACTCCTTCCTCAACATCTCGACATTTATTGTCGTGTGTGAGGCCTTCCTCCGCATCTCACCCCACTTCGGATTGTGGCGGAAGATCTTCAATGTGAAGCCGAAGGTGGTGGACGGCCAACACGCAGAGTGCGGAGGCGCCATGGTGATCAAGATGCCCAATGTCATATGGCCCAAAGGTACTTTTGTGGAGACCGTCAAAGGGTGGCAGCAACTGTGGCTCTATATCACAGAGCCCCATGACGCCACCCGGGCCGCGGCTCCCGAATTCAAGTTCCGTGCCCCAATGCGGCTCACCTCCTGGTTAGAGAAGGGCCTGAATTGGGCTTCGTCGGACGAGCTGACAGCGCTGCAGATGCGCATCCAGAGCATGGTGGACAAGAACATCAAACTCGTCAACGTGATCCAGGTGATGCTAGTTCACCAGATCCTTCCATGCCAGAGCCGGGCTTGCCATCTATGGGAGTTCAATCCGGCCGAGGACCAGACCTTGCAACGGTTCTTCGGAACTACGCACGAAGATATCTGGAAGGTGCTCTTCAAGGCCAACGAGACGTGGCCGAAGACGACCGACGACCGTGGGCACGGCCTGGCCCATCCCACCAGTCCGGTAAGTCTTTCGCATTTCAAGGTGTATCCTTTACTTGCTTTTTCAGGGAAGGTGCCTAAGCCTCCCTATTTATTTTTTCAGGGCTGGACAAAGAAGGCGGAGCGGATTCAGTGTCTGGCTCCGCTGCCCGAGGAACCAGCCATCCCGCTTCTGACAAAGATGCTGGTTCCGGCGCCCTACCAGGCGCCGGAGAAGAAGGCCAAGAAAAAGGCCAAGGAGACTTGAAGTGGTCTCCGCCGCAAGCGCTTCGGACGTGACGTCCGAAGACGCCGAGACTCACTCCTCCGCCGCCGAGGATGATGATGAGGAGGAGGAAAGCAACTCTCCCCCGGAGGGGGGAAGGAAGAAGAGGGCAGCCTCCACAAATATGGAGGCAGAGGCGTACAAGAAGGGGAAGGTCTCCCTCGCGGATAACTCCACGTGGGACATCGATAGCAGCCCAGAGCGGCGCCCCCGAGATAAGCCCCTGGACGAATCGTGAGTACTCAAAGACCCTGACGCATTCATATATCAGCCTCTTTATTTCGTAGTTTTAACATGTTGAATAATGCACTTGCAGTCCGGCTCATTCCGACCTCGAGTGATCCTCGTCTTCGGGGAATTCGCTGGACCCTAAGGTGATGGACAGCGGGTCCCTCCCGGCGGCCTCCTTTCCCCGGGCTACGGATGACACCGAGGTGTTGTCCCGAAGGATCCCAGGCCAGGGAGAGATGCAGGAGGCCGTCAGGGCGGCGCCAGAGGGTGAAACCTCGGCCGCCGGACACATGGGGGGAGAAAATCCCCATGGAGACCGGCAATGGGGCCATATCCAATTTGGCCCCCAGCCGAATACGGTCCCGGAGACGTATACGGCTCCGGAATCTGGCAAGCAGCCTCCTGTAAAAGAAGGAGGTGTGCCCATTCCGCCGGTGACCTCTGTCCAACCAGAGGCACCGGATACTCTACTGGAAGCACTGCGAAGTGCTTCCATTGTTGAGGAACACCGTACCCGATTCAGTCCGCGAAGAGCGGACTAACCGAAGCCTGCACAAGCCTTCTAACAGGCTTTGAGGTAAGCAACGCAATTATGTGAAAAGAATGTCACAGTATAGATAGTAGCCCCTGAGACTCTGTCCAGTGTTCGGAAAAAGCCGGACAGAGGATCAAATAATTTTCGCAAGAGACTAACTATACATGTCTATGTGAATAAGCAGGCGTCGTTGCTGGCTGCGACTTCCCACGCTGCCGAAGTCTCCGGACTAAAGCAGAGTCTGGAGCGGACCGAGGAAGAGCTCGGCCGTGTAAAAAAGCAGCTAGAGGACAAGCAAGGTATGCAATGGCCTATTCAAATCTAGAAAGATATGAATTGTTTCATGTTGATCACAGTATCATGATATGTCATAGGAGCTGCGACCGAGGTGGAGACCCTCAAGGCTGCGCTGGCAAAAGCCCAGGAGAGAGTGGCGGAAGAACAATTCGTCCATGAAAAGCACGAGGCCAGGGTCGGGGAGATCCAACAAGAACTCCAGGACGCCGTGAAGAAATACGAGTCCTTTGAGCGCAAGATTGCGGATCAAGAGTCCGAGCTTGCAAAGGCCCACCAAAGCGCACAAGAGGCCCGGGTTGAAGCCCAGGGCACCCTCCAGGAAATCCAAGAAGGCCAAGAAAATCGCGGCGGGTAAGGCTTTTATTATGCAAAGCAAGTATGTGAAGAAGAGGTGTCTCTTACTAACCCGGATTTGGAGTTCTCCAGGGGCGTTTGCGGATCTGCCGCGCAGTGTTTCTGACGCTGCGGAATTCTTCCGAGTGAAGAGGGGAGCTCAATGGAGTAGCTGTTCTGATCGCAATACCTTGCGCCAGAACATCCAGTGCCCTTTAGCGACCAGCTAAAACAACTGGTCGAACTGCATAGGGTGGCCGGACTGGCCCTGAAGGACTTGACAATCCGGTTGTGGCCTGCCGAAGCCATACCCAGCAGCTACTACGGGCTCGTGAAGCGGCTGGTCAATGCCTGCCCCCGGCTTGATGCCATCAAGCGGTCGGTCTGTATCGAAGGTGTGCGGATGGCATTCGCCCGTGTCAAGGTGCAGTGGGCGAAGATGAATGCCGTCAAGCTCGCGACCGAGGGACCGCCCGAGGCTAAGGAGCACCGCACGCCCGAGCGATATTTTGACGATGTCCTGGAGGGATCCCGCATCGTAGTGGAGCAATGTGCTAAGGACATTATTTTTGAATGAATACATTCATGTTTATCCTGTCCTGTAGTATGAAACAGAGCTGATATGTAATATAATGCTTGTTTATTTTTTTGAAATTTTACCTCATGTGCGGTCGTTTTTATTAAATCTGAGAGTTGGCCAATCGTCGGTTTCAGCCCCCACGTAGGTAGTACGGGGGTGTTCGGGATGGAATCTAAACACTCTTGATCCAAAGGTTTGGTCCTTGAAGGAGGTGTTTAGCGCAACGAACCAGGCAATCGAACTATGTGGCTTTATCACCCTCACTTAGCCATAGGAGTTTGACAATAGAAATTTAGGCGCAACCCCTAGTATTCGTGAGTCCGAACTAGGGTGCTGTAAACACCTGATCGGGTAAAGACCGATTCGTCGCATAATGCGGAAAAAATAGCAAAATATTTGTAACCTCCGAACAGCTGATCGGCTCACGCCACATCATGACAATCAGTTTTCGGCTTTCTCTACTGAGGTGCTCATCCGGATAAACCAGGAAACAATCGCAGTAGTTCTCCCTTTACTACCCTAGCCGATATAGCGGAACGTAAGGTGGTAAGCACAGGAGCCGGGCAACCCAACTATTGACCAAAGACATGATTCGGAGCCAATGCATATAATGCTAAATTCGGGGTGCCGAACTATACTGTAAAAAGTGTTCGGACATTGCTGTCGTAGTATGGGGCGTAATGAAGCCCCTGGCGAATTAAAGCGTACCAAAGTGTACGGGTGAAATTGATAATATTATCAAGAAAAAATGAAGTAGTAAGCTAGTGCCGCAGAAGTTGGGCCGCAAACTATTTCCATTATAGTTTGATTAATACGTCAAAGCGTATTTGTACAAGTAGTGCGATAAGCAACAGGGCTATTTAACATGCCACGACCAAGGGAATGCTGCGTGCGGGTCCTGAAAACAGGTAGAGTGATCGTCGAAAAGACCACCTAGAGGTTCCCTTATACGTCAATGCTTCTTGCCGTCTTGGTGTACCTATCCTTCGAAAGGACCGATGATCAGGCCATCAGGAAAGGCCTGTGGAAAAGAAACCTGAAAAGGATGAAAAAGAAAATGTGAAAGTATGTGTGTCCCCGGGAGGTCGAGCCATATTATGGACCACAATCTAGTTATGCCTCCGTCTATGACCATGGTATTTTGAGTGCGTAGTTATGTACGCGTGGTACGAACACCGCCGTTTGGTCGGGACTGGGACGGAGGCCAAATTGCTAGTCGAGCTCTTGGTGAGCTGGACTGTCCTCCTGCAGAGTAGTCCGGACTCGTTTGACAGTGTCCGGGAGCTTGGCCGCCAAATTAAGGTTCTTCTTGAAAAGGCCACTCTGTACTTCTGCTGCTAGGGCAGCGGTGTGCTCCTCGGTACGGAGGGAGCGCTCCGTGTTTCCGTTAACTGTTATGACACCGCGTGGTCCGGGCATCTTGAGCTTGAGATAAGCATAGTGTGGCACCGCATTGAATCGAGCAAATGCGGTTCGTCCGAGCAGTGCGTGATAGCCGCTGCGGAAGGGGACGATATCGAAGATCAACTCTTTGCTTCAGAAGTTGTCCGGGGATCCAAAGACAACCTCCAGTGTGATTGAGACCGTACAGCGGGCCTCTACAGCTGGTATGACTCCTTTAAATGTAGTTTTTGTGGGCTTGATCCTTGAGGGATCGATGTCCATTTTGCGTACTGTATCCTGATAGAGCAGGTTCAGGCTGCTGCAACCATCCATGAGGACTCGCGTGAGGTGGAATCCATCGATGATTGGGTCGAGGACCAGTGCGGCTGAACCGCCATGACGAATACTGGTCGGATGATTCCTGCGATCAAAGGTGATCGGACAGGATGACCATGGGTTGAATTTTGGGGCGACTGGATCTATCGCATAGACATCCCTGAGCGCGCGTTCTCACTTTGCGACCCCTTCTCCTTATCCTCGGCATTTAACTTCCCGGCCTGTTTAAAGACCCAACAACTCCGGTGGGTATGATTGGCTAGTTTATCAGGGGTGCCGTGGATCTGACATGGACGATCGAGTATGCGGTCCAAGCTGGAAGAGCTCGGATTGTTCCTTTTGTATGGCTACTTCCGCTGACCGGACTTGGAGCCACTGAATCCGGCGTTGACTATCGTGTCATCCGTATTGTCACCATTGTTTCGATGCTTATGCCTGTTGCGCCTGGGCTTGCCGTTGCTATTCTTGGCTTCAGAGGTGCCAGGTTCACTTGCATTATTATTGCTACGGTCTAGCCAACTATCTTCGCCTGCGCAAAAGCGGGTCATGAGTGTCGTGAGGGCTGCCATGGACTTCAGCTTTTCCTGGCCGAGGTGTCGGGCGAGCCATTCGTCGCAGATGCTATGCTTAAAGGCCGCTAGGGCTTCGGCATCCGGACAGTCGACGATCTGGTTCTTTTTAGTTAAGAACCTGGTCCAGAATTTCCTGGCTGGCTCTCCGGGCTGTTGGACTATGTGACTTAAGTCATCTGCATCCGGAGGTCGGACGTATGTACCTTGGAAGTTGTCGCGGAAGGCGTCTTCCAGGTCCTCCCAGCTACCAATGGAGTTTTCGGGTAGGCTGTTCAACTAGTGCCGAGATGATCCCTTGAGTTTTAGTGGGAGGTATTTGATGGCATGAAGATCATCACCGCGGGCCATATGAATATGAAGAATAAAATCCTCAATCCACACCGCGGGGTCTGTTATCCCATCATATGACTCGATATTCACGGGTTTAAACCCTTCTGGGAATTCGTGCTCCATTACTTCATCGGTGAAGCAGAGGGGGTGTGCGGCGCCTCTATATCGGGCCAAGTCGCGACGTAGCTTTTATGGAGTCTGTCTGCGGTTTTCGGCCCGGGCGTGATTATGCTTATCGCGTCCGGCTAGATAGTCGTGGTCGCGCATCGGGGCGCGCCCCCGCGATTCGTAGATCGATCTAGTCTGACCTGCTCTATTGTCCAGGTCCTGCCGTAGGTACTATGTATACCCCCGAGCTGTTGTGTCTCTACCTTTACGGCGAGGCGGTATGGGCTGGTGTTCGGCTTGAGTTGCCGCTTTATCCCGGCCACGTGGTGGTCGGTCAGCTCCGTTACACGCTGACGGTACGAGGACCAGTGCCTCATCGTCGAACTGAGGTAGAAGTTCACGCTTCGGGTAACTTTTGGTTGGGCGCTTGAGGCCGTATTCCTCGGTTGCCTGGACGTTAGTCCGTCTGTCATTGAGCAGATCTTTGATCAGCTTGAAGCTGCTGCTGCTTCTTTTTCAGGCTCCTTGCCGTGGCGATTAGTCGACGCTTAAAGCGCTCCTGCTCGAGAGGTTCCTCTGGCACGATAAAATCCTCGTTGCCGAGGCTCACCTCGTCCTCGGAGAGCGGAATATAATTACTGTCACCCGAGTGTTCGTTTACGGCCTATTCGTCAGGGCTGACTTGCCCATCTTCCTGTTCGTCCTGTTCGGAAGTTGGCTCGACGGGGTCTTCTTTGTCTTCGGCATCATCCGGAGTATTGTTTTCTCATGTGCCGGTATCGTTATCTTTCCCACGGCGTGATTTATCTCAGATGTATCTCAGGAGGTTTATCCTCGACTGGATCTTCTTTGTCATCGTCGTTACCCGCTTTGGGTGTATCCACCATGTATACATCATACGAAGAGGTGGCCGTCCATAGTCCGGTGAACGGCGGATTTTCGGCCTGCTCCTCTCCGGCATCGTCGTCCATACCGTCGATGTCTTCGGAGCCATAGTCGAGGCTGTCAGTTAAATCCTCGACAGTGGCTATAAAGTTGGTGGTGGGTGGGACGTAAATTCCCCGCTCTCAGCCCCTAGTCCGGGCTGGGCGTAGTTCGGACATTGCTCCTCTGCAACGACGAGGGATCGCATCAAGTCCAGAGCCTCGCTTAAAGGTGAGGTTTGGCCAGGGAGAAGAAACTCCGTGGAGTACGGCGGGAAGGAAACTCCTCGACCGAGCTCACACGGTGCAGACTCCGAGGGTTCAGAGCCGGTGTCCGGAGAGGAGTCCGGCTTAATGATGGTTGCCAGCGACGCTACCCCCTCCGGCTCTCCCGTGCTGGGCTCACTGGCTGCAGACAGTCCGGCGGGCTCGATAATCCCGTCTTCGGACCCGGCGATGTGCTCTGGATCCAAGGCCAGAGCGGAGGTTGGGGTCGCGAACCCTTGGAAGATCAAGTCTCCTCGGATATCAGCGACACAGTCCAGATTACCAAAACTAATCTGGTGACCTGGGGCGTAGCTGTCGATCTGGTCTAGATGGCCAAGCGAGTTGGCCTGCAGTGCGAAGCCGCCGAATACGAAAATCTGGCCGGGGAGAAAGGCCTCCTCCAGGGCCACGTTGTTGTAGATGATGGATGGAGCCATCGAACCTCCTGGTGACGACACAACAGAATTCTCAATGAAAGCACCAATGTAGGTGTCAAAACCGGCGGATCTCGGGTAGGGGGTCCCGAACTATGCGTCTTAGGTCGATGGTAACAGGAGGCGGGGGACACAATGTTTACCTAGGTTTGGGCCCTCTCTATGGAGGTAATACCCTACTTCCTGCTTGATTGATCTTGATGAATATGAGTATTACAAGAGTTGATCTACCATGAGATCGTAATGGCTAAAACCCTAGAAGTCTAGCATGTATGATTATGATTGCCTCTACGAACTAAACCCTCCAGTTCATATAGACACCGGAGCGGACTAGGGTTGTACAAAGTCGGTTACAGAGAAAGGAATCTTCATATCCGAACGCAAGCTTGCCATCCACGCCAAGGAGAGTCCCATCCGGACACGGGAGAGAGTCTTCTATCTTGTATATTCATGGCCCATCAGTCCAGCCCACGTTACATAATCCGGACGCCCGAGGACCCCTTAATCCAGGACTCCCTCACCCCTCTCCCCTTGTCTGTCTCTCCGGACCTTATTTGCTTCTAACACATGCATGCATGTATATGAAGGAAATATGCCCTAGAGGCAATAATAAAGTTATTATTTATTTCCTTATTTCATGATAAATTTTTATTATTCATGCTAGCATTGTATTAACCGGAAACATAATACATGTGTGAATACATAGACAAACAGAGTGTCACTAGTATGCCTCTACTTGGCTAGCTCGTTGGTCAAAGATGGTTATGTTTCCTAACCATAGACATGAGTTTTCATTTGATTAGCGAGATCACATCATTAGGAGAATGATGTGATTGACTTGACCCATTCCATTAGCTTAGCACTTGATCGTTTAGTATGTTGCTATTGCTTTCTTCATGACTTATACATGTTCCTATGACTATGAGATTATGCAACTCCCGTTTACCAGAGGAACACTTTCTGTGCTACCAAACATCACAACGTAACTGGGTGATTATAAAGGTGCTCTACAGGTGTCTCCGAAGGTACTTGTTGAGTTGGCGTATTTCGAGATTAGGATTTGTCACTCCGATCGTCGGAGAGGTATCTCTGGGCCCACTCGGTAATACACATCACTATAAGCCTTGCAAGCATTGTAACTAATGAGTTAGTTGCGGGATGATGTATTACGGAACGAGTAAAGAAACTTGCCGGTAACAAGACTGAACTAGGTATTGAGATACCGACGATCAAATCTCGGGCAAGTAACATACCGATGACAAAGGGAACAACGTATGTTGTTATGCGGTTTGACCGATAAAGATCTTCGTAGAATATGTAGGAGCCAATATGAGCATCCAGATTCCGCTATTGGTTATTGACCAAAGACGTGTCTCGGTCATGTCTACATAGTTCTCGAACCCGTAGGGTCCGCACGCATAACGTTCGGTGACGATTTGTATTATGAGTTTATGTGTTTTGATGTACCGAAGGTAGTTCGGAGTCCCGGATGAGATCGGAGACATGACGAGGAGTCTCAAAATGGTCGAGACGTAAAGATCGATATATTGGACGACTATATTCGGACATCGGAAAGGTTCCGAGTGATTCGGGTATTTTCCGGAGTACCGGAGAGTTACGGGAATTCGTCGGGGAGTATATGGGCCTTATTGGGCTTTAGGGGAAAGAGAGAGGGAAGGCTGCGCGCCTCCCAATGCTTAGTCCGAATTGGACTAGGGGGAGGGGCGGCGCCCCCTCCTTCCTTCTCTTCTCTTTTCCCTTTCCTTTTCTCCTACTCCTACTACTTGGAAGGGCTCCTAGTTCTACTAGGAAAAGGGGAATCCTACTCCCGGTGGGAGTAGGACTCCCCTAGGGCACACCATAGAGAGGGACGGCCCTCCCCCTCCTCCACTCCTTTATATACGGGGAGGGGGGCACCCCTTGGAGACACAACAATTGATCATTGATCTCTTAGCCGTGTGAGGTGCCCCCCTCCACCATATTCCACCTCGGTAATATCGTAGCGGTGCTTAGGCGAAGCCCTGCGTCGGTAGCATCATCAACACCGTCATCACACCGTCGTGCTGACGGAAGTCTCCCACAAAGCTCTGCTGGATCGGAGTAGGGGGAGGTGGAGGGCGGCAGGCCCTCGCACACTCCTCCTACTTCCACCATCTTCTTCGCTCGCCGTTTCTTGCAACAGCGCCTCGCCGCCGCGCTCTTCACCGCACGTTCCTCCGCCGCCACGCTAGTTTTTGCCATGCCTCCCGCCATGGAGCAGTACGGCGGGGATTGGGACGGCTCCATCGTGCACGAAGACCACGTCGAGTTCCTCCGCAATACTCGGCGGCTGCCGGTCGCGGACAAGGTGGAGGTCCGCCTTGCGCCGGCGAGGGAAATTACGCCGGAGCCGCGGGAGGGCGAGCGGGTGGTCTTTCGCTCGCACTTCTTGCGTGGCATCGGCCTGCTAGCGAGCGCCTTCTTCCGCTCCTGGCTCGACTTCTATCAGCTCCAGCCGCACCATCTCACCCCAAACGCGGTGGTGCTGCTGTCCGCCTTCGTGACCCTGTGCGAGGGCTACCTCGGCGTCCTCCCCACCCTTGAGCTCTGGGGGGAGTTCTTCCAGTCGAAGCTGGGCACGCGCATGCGGGGCGTGCCGGCTCAGACTGGCGCCTTCATCGCGTCACGGAGATCGGTCGCCGACAACCCCTTCCCCATCATCACGCTGATCCAATCGGTGAAGAAGTGGCAAAAATCGTACTTCTATGTGCGGAACATCGCCCCGCGGGGCGACTACATCAACCTGCCGGCTTACGTAGCCGGCCCACCGGAGGGCAGGCGGCCCCAGTGGTCCTTCCGGGCCGTGACTCTGACGCCGGCCGGGTCCGCCGCCGTCGCCCGAGTGCGGGAGCTGACCCAGGCAGAGGGCTTGACGGGGCCCGACCTTCTAGCCGCGTTCGTCACGCGCCGGGTTCTTCCGCTCCAGAGCCAGCCTCATCTGATCTGTCAGATGAGCGGCCAGCTCGATCCGAGCCGAATGTGTACCAAGGAGATGCCGCGCGAGGAGGTCGCCTATATGGTGAGCTACCTTGCGAACTGCAAACTCACCGAAGAGTGGCAGTTCGGCAAGGAACCGTATAGCCGAGCCAATCCGCCGCCTACGGTATGTTCTCCTTTTCTCTTTCTCTCTCTCTTCACTTTGTTGCCGAGCTCCTCTTAGCCGATTCTAACTTAGTCGGTTTGCTTTTCGACAGAGCCCTCTGCTTCGGCCGGCCGGCGGGTCAGACTCAGAGCGCCGATTCGTCCCCGACCGGACCGAACACGATCTGGAGGACCCCGACCTGGGGGCGGCCGGTATGGACGACGACGTCGAGCCGGGTGGTGGCCAAGCCGGCGGCGAAGCAGGCGGCTCCGGGCTCGGAGTTACCTTTGACGACTGGCCGGACGACGATGAGGCCGAAGTTGTCCCGCGCCGCCAGCCGGCATCTGGATGCGGCGCGGGTTCCTCCGCCGCGCTGCCTGCTCGGGGTGGAGGTCAAAAACGCCGCACCGCCCAGGGTTTGTTCGGCAGCCGAACGAAGAAGCCCAGAGGTGGGGCGGCAGCCACCAGGCGGGAGGAGGCGGCCACAAAGGCGGCTCGCTTCCGCAAGACGGTGAAGCAACCGCAGACCGTGTCGGCGTAAGTTCACTTTCTTTCGTATACTCTTTTTTCTTTCTTTTCTCTGGTGGTTCCTGAACCCTTGTCTTTTTCTTCAACGATCAGAGCTCCGTTGTCGCTTGAGCGGGCGGCTGCCGCCTCCGTCGTTGAGTCGCCGAGGGGCTCTGGGAGCGCCATCCGCCGCGTGGACCCCCGTGCCGACCTTCACGAGGCGACAGAAAGGAACGCGCGGGAGGCACGGGCGGAGCGAGAGGCACGGGAGGCGGAGGCACGGAGGGCGGCCGCCGCCCAGGCGGCACGGGAGGAGGAGGCGGCGAAGGCACTCGCCGATGTCGCAGCCAGGGCCCAAGCAGAGGCTGCGGCCACGGCGGCGGCGGGGGAGGTTTTGATGGTCACCCTGCTGCGTGTCATGGCGCCTGGGGACATGGAGCCCTCGCCAGAGGGAGCCAGCGGCGACCAGCCAGGGCTGGGGGGAAGCGACGACGTCATCATCCTGGAGAGGGCGCCGGTGCCGACCCCGCCAACTGGGGCGGCTCAAGGTGGCCGGCCTGATCCGCCGCCTGCACAGTCGGCGGGGGCGAGCCGGCCGCGAGGGCTGAGATGGCGGTCCGGATTCCGTCGAGCCGGCGCGCGGGGAAGGCCGCGTCGGAGCCACAGAAGGCCGCGTCGGAGCTGCAGCCGGCCGTGGGCTCCAGCTCGTCGGCCTGGGATGCGGAGGCGGCCAGCGCTACCTCGGGGTGGACGCCAGGCGGAGGGACGGCCGTGGTGAACGTGGCTGCATAAGACGTCCGGACCCGGCTCCAGGGCCAAGCTGCGGCGCTGAGGCAGTTCACCGACGAGTTCCTCGCGACGCGGGCGGCCATCCGGGTTAGTATTCCCATCTTGCTTCTTTTGGATCTTGATTTCTTCCGTGGGGGCGCGTCAGCGCACCCACTGGGTGTAGTCCCCGAGTTCCGAGTCGGCTGCTGAGCAGGCGGCTTGGAACTTCTTGGTGGATTTGCCTTTGCTATTTTTGTTCTTACTTCGGTCTTCTGTCCATCTTGCAGGACTACCACAACCTTCGAGCGGCCGCCTTCAACTCCCAGGCTCGGGAGCTGACTCAGAAGACCGCCGACCTTACTGAGAGCCGAGGTACGTGCTTTGTTCTTTATCTCATGTGGGGGCGCGTCAGCGCACCCACTGGGTGTAGTCCCCGAGATTCGGGCCGACTGCTGAGCAGTCGGGTCGGATCTTCCTTGACGACTTCTTACTGTTCTTCTTTTCCTGCCGTCTCTGCAGCGGCCAACGCCAGTCTGAGGGCACAACTGGGAGAGTCTCATACTGCCCTTCGCGCCAAGGATGCCGAGCTCGCCGCCTTGGTGCAGGAACGCGACCGCCTGGCCAAGAAGTTGGCCGACCAGGAGGAAAGCCACAAGGCGGCACTGAAGGCGGTGCAGGACCGGGAAGCTGCCCTTCAGGCCGAGTACGAGACGGAGGCGGCTGGCTGGGCCGAGGCCAGGTAGACTTTGATCTCTGGCTATGGCCAGATCGAAGATCTGGTTGACGGTAAGCCGCCTACTTCTTCGTCCTTTCTTGCCATCTGCCACTTTGGCTCTTTTTCTGATTTGGTGCTCTTTTCTCCCTTCCTTCTTCTTGCTTGCGCAGAATATTTCCCTGGCTATTCTACTGCTGCCAACCAGACCATCGAGGCCCGCCACCAGGCGCGAAGGCAGGCTGGCTTTGAAATCTCGCCAACCGTCGGCCGCTCGCTGGAGGAACAGCTTCTGGCGATCCAGGCCCGCATCCAGCCGGCTCACCGACTGCTCCGCCGGCTTCAGCGAGCCGGGGCGCAAGTCTTGGCCGCCCTCTGGCCCGGCCAAGTGGTTCCTCGCACCCCCAGTCGGACTGCCGACTGGCTGGAGATGGCAGTCGGCCGCTTCGAAGCTTGGAAGGCCTCGGCGGCTCGCCCCGGTGCCAGGCGGGCGCTGGAGTTCGTCAAGGCCTAGTATCCCGGCCTGAGCCTGGACCAGCTGGCTACCTGGCGGCAGCAAGCCGACACGGAGCTGGAGCCGGCGCGGCCGGCCATCATCCGGCGGGCTTCGGCAATCGCCGACTACACCGACACCAGCATCTTCGCCCCCGAGATGGACGACAACGGTGTCGCCCAGCCGGAGGAGTGGTTCGGTCTGAACCCGGCGGACGGCGAAGACTCGGCGGAGGAGATCGACTCCAGCGACGAGGGTGAAGAAGAGGAGGAGGAGGGTGAAGACGCCGAGCCGGCTGGTGGAGCAGCCGGCCAGCCTCAGCCTGACCGCACCTCCAGCACTACGTCGCGCGCGAGTGCGTCGCCTGCCGTAGGTGGTGATCAGGCCGAGACCCGCTAAGCGGCCACTCCTTCAGCTGGCGAGGGCGCCTTCACCGACCAGCTTGGCCTCCGCGCAGCGCCTTAGTTTGCCATCTTTTGTTTTCCTGTCTTGTTACTTTTTGGAACAATGTTTGGTTAAGTCTGCACAATTCCACCCATTGGGTGTATTCGAACTTATGTCTGTTGCCAGCCTGTTGGGGGCTTTATGTGTATATATAACTTATGCATGCATTTGGCCTTTCCTTGTACTTTGCTTTTTTGTCCTTCCGCTGTTTCCTTTGCCGCCCTCCCTTGGTTGCCGCCTCCCCAGTCCAACAGTTGCTCTGCAATCTGAAGCTGGAGGAGTGCTTGGCCGATTGGGGGGGAAGTACTTTAGCTTTGCTGGACTAAAGCTAAGTTTTTAGGAAGCCAGCCGGCCGGCTGTTTTGACAGCCGGCAGGCATGTTTGGAGGCTGTCTCTTTGCTATATAGGTTCGTTGTTCCTTAGCCATTTTTCGTGTGGGCATCCTTTCTGCCTTGCCTCTTGCTAGTCGGACAGTCGTTTCTTCGAGCTGCGACTTTCAACAAGAGGGGACTCGGGAGCCGGCACACTACTTTGCTGACTTCAGGTAGAACTTTCAATATAGCTCGAGGCGGCCAGTCCCCGGGCCGACTAGTCGAACCCGGTGCCAGACAAGAATTCAAATGTAATAATACATTCATGGAGATGACACTTGTCATTCATAGATAAACAAAGGCAGTCCCCGAGTACTGTTCGGGGGGCCTGTTGGTTTGTACTTAATACAAAAGGGGAGCGTGATACATACTGCTTTTTCAACTGTAAAATCGTCTTAGGAGGTTTGCGTTCCATGGTCGCTCCGACTCCTTGCCGGAGTCGTCTCTCTTGCGTGCTCTTGGTTTTTGCGCGTCGATCAAGTAGTAGGAGTCGTTGCCGAGTGCCTTGCTGACGACGAAGGGGCCTTCCCAAGGGGCCCAGAGCTTGTGCTGGCCGGCTGTTCGCTGGATCAGCCGGAGCACAAGGTCGCCCTCTTGGAGGGATCTTGGCTTGACCTTGCGGTTGTAGTAGCGACGCAGCCCTTGCTGGTAGATGGTGGACCGGCTGAGTGCTAACAGCCGGCCTTCTTCCAGTAGGTCGATGCCGTCCTCTCGTGCTTCCTTGGCCTCCTCCTCCGTGTACATGGTGATCCGAGGCGAGTCGAACTTGATGTCTGTTGGGATGACGGCCTCGGCACCGTACACAAGGAAGAATGGAGTGAAGCCGGTTGACTTGTTGGGTGTAGTGCGCAGACTCCAAAGGACAGCCGGCAGCTCATCGAGCCAGCAGCCGGCCGATCGTTCCAGTGGTACAACCAGTCGGGGCTTGATGCCGGTGAGGATGAGTCCATTTGCTCGCTCGACCTGGCCGTTTGACCGCGGGTGGGCAACGGGCGCTAAGTCCAGTCGGATGCCCTGCGTCGCGCGGAAACGTGCCAGTGCTCCTTTGGCGAAGTTCGTGCCGTTGTCGGTGATGATGATGTGCGGCACGCCGTACCGAGTAGTGATGTCGGTGATGAATGTCACGGCAGTCGGCCCGTTCAGCTTCTTAATCGGCTTTGCTTCGATCCACTTTGTGAACTTGTCCACAGCGACCAGTAGATGCGTCAAGCCACCGCGGGCTGTCTTGAAAGGGCCCACCATGTCCAGTCCCCAGACGGCAAAAGGCCAGGTGAGGGGAATGGTCTTGAGTGCAGAAGCCGGCAGATGTTGCTTGGAGCTAAAAACTTGGCATCCTCTGCAGCTCTTGACTATATCTTTAGCATCCTCCAAGGCAGTCGGCCAGAAGAAACCATGGCGGAAAGCCTTGGCCACAAGTGATCTTGAGGCTGCGTGGTGGCCGCATTCGCCTTGGTGGATGTCTTTGAGGATTGCCACTCCTTTTTCTGGCTCGACACAACGCTGGAAGACTCCAGTGACGCTGCGCTTCACAAGCTCTCTGTTGATTATTGTATATGCTGCGGCTCGTCGTTGCACTAGTCTTGCTGAGATCTCATCAGCTGGCAGCTCTCTGCTGACTAGGACCTTGAGGATGGGCTGGGCCCATGAGGGAGCTGTGACTTCTTCTTCTGTTAAGGTAGCCACCATGACTCGGGTGGGTGGGTTGGGTGAGTCGGCCACTGCTTCTTGTGTCGTTGCAGTCCCCGGGCTGACTGCTGCAGTCCCCGGGCCGGGTTCTGAAGTCCCCGGGCCGGGTGCAACTACGGCAGTCCCCGGGCCAGTTGTTGAAGTCCCCGTGCCGCCTGCGGGATTTCTCCAGTCGGATCCGGCTGTATCTGGCGCAGGCGGTACGAAGATGGAATCCGACTCTGGAGACGGCTTGATGGACGGCTTGAGGAGGCGCTGGAGGGAGACGCCAGTCGGTATAGCTTGTCGGGTGGAGCCGATCCGTGCTAGGGCATCTGCTTGGTCGTTGTCGGCCCTTGGCACGTGAAGAAACTCGCACCCTTCGAAGTATCCGCTTATCTGCTGGACGAGGAAACGATAGCTCGCCATGTTCGCGTCCTTGGCGTCCTAGTCGCCAGACGATTGCTGGACCACCAAGTCTGAGTCGCCGTAGCACAGGATCCGGCGTATGCCAAGCTCTTTGGCTAGCCGGAGCCCATGTACGAGCGCCTCGTACTCGGCCACGTTGTTGGAGGCGGCGAAGTGGATCTGCAGCGTGTACTTGAGCTTGTCGCCTTTGGGAGAGGTGAGGACGATGCCGGCTCCCAAGCCGGTGCACATCTTGGACCCGTCAAAGTGCATCCGCCAATGGGTAGAGTCGGGAGCCGGCGGTAGGTACTGGGTTTCGGCCCAGTCGACGAGGAAGTCGGCCAATGCTTGCGACTTGATGGCGGTGCGGGGTTGATAGAAGATTGTGTAGGGTGCCAACGCAATGGCCCATTTGGCCACCCGGCCGGATGCATCCCGGCTGCCTATGATCTCGGCGAGCGGAGCAGTGCACACGACCGTGATGGGGTGCTCTTGGAAGTAAGGCTTCAGTTTCTTGGCAGCGAAGTACACCCCATAGCACATCTTCTGGTAGTGCAGGTAGTTTTGCTTAGAGCTGGATAGCACTTCGCTGAGATAGTACACCGGCCTCTGGACTAGCTGGGCTCGGCCTTCCTCCGGGCGCTGGACCACAACAACAGTGCTGACGACTCGGCTAGTCGCGGCGATGTAGAGGAGCATGGGCTCCTTTTCAGTCGGCGCAGCCAGGACAGGCGGGGTGGTCAGCATTTTCTTCAACTCATGGAAGGCTTGGTCGGCTTGATCATTCCACTCGAAGTGAGTGGACTTCTTCATGAGTCGGTACAGGGGGAGAGCCTTCTCGCCTAGTCGGCTGATAAAACGATTCAGGGAGGCTAAACAGCCAGTGAACTTCTGCACATCTCGCAGCTTGGTGGGAATCTCCATCCTCTCGATGGCCTTGATCTTGACGGGGTTGCATTCGATGCCGCGCTCGGAGACCAGGAAGCCCAACAGCTGGCCGGCTGGCACTCCGAACACGCACTTCTCAGGATTGAGCTTGATTTGGAATCGGCGCAAGTTGGCGAATGTTTCTTTCAGGTCTTCCAGCAAGGTACCGCGCTTCTCTGTCTTCACCACAATGTCGTCTACATAGACGTGGGCATTTCTGCCGAGTTGTTTCAAGAGGCATTTCTGCATGCAACGCTGAAAAGTGGCACCGGCATTTCTCAAGCCGAATGTCATTGTCAGGTAGCAGAAAGCTCCAAAGGGTGTGATGAAGGCAGTCTTCAGGCGGTCAGCCGGGTCCAACTTGATCTGATGGTACCCTGAGTACGCATCCAAAAAACTTAACAGCTTGCATCCGGCTTTGGAGTCTATTACTTGGTCAATCCGTGGCAGAGCAAACGGATCCTTTGGGCAGGCCTTGTTCAAACTGGTGTAGTCTATACACATACGCCACTTGTTATTCTTCTTCACAACCAGAACTGGGTTGGCTAGCCATTCTGGGAAGAATACTTCCATGATAAAGCCAGCGGCAAGGAGCCGAGCTATCTCTTCTCCCACAATTCTTCGCTTCTCTTCGGACAGTCGGCGGAGGGGTTGCTTGACCGGCTTCGCATCAGCTCGGACATGTAATTTGTGCTCGGCGAAATCCTTCGGGACACTCGGCATGTCCTTTGGGGACCATGCAAAGATGTCCCGATTCTCACAGAGGAAGTCGATGAGCTCGCCTTCCTATTTACTGTCCAAGCTTGCCCCAATGACAGCGAACCTCTCCGGGTTCTCCGGGTCCAGAGGTATCTTCTTTGTCTCTTTGGCAGGCTGGAAGGAGCCCTGCGCATCACAATCCTTGGGGTTGGGGGACAGGGCCGGCTGCTTGACGGCCATGGCCACAACCCGTTCCAACATCTTCTTCTCTTCTGCCACCACGAGGGACTCGGCCAGCCGGCTACTGGCCATGGCGCACTCGATGGACTTCTTGTAGTCGCCGGCTACCGTGATGATCCCCTTCCAGCTCGGCATCTTCATCTTCAGGTAGGCGTAGTGGGGCACAGCCATGAACTTGGCCAGGGCAGGTCGGCCGAGCAGTGCATGATAGGGGCTCTCCAAATCCACTACCTCGAACCATATTGCTTCTCGGCGAAAATTATCTTTGTCTCCGAAGAGAACATCCATTTTGATCTTGCCGATTGGGGAGCAAGACAGGCCAGGGACGATACCATGGAAGACGGTGCGGCTCGGCATGAGCTGCTTCGCTTTGACGTTCAGCTTCTCCATGGTATCGCGGTACAGTATGTTGATACTGCTTCCGCCGTCTATCAGGACGCGGGAAAATCTGGCAGCTCGCCTCTCCGTCGCGAGGGTGACATCCAAGACCATTGCATAGGAGCCAGGCGAAGGCATTACCTCTGGGTGGTCGGCCTGGCTCCAGTTGATTGGTTTTTCTGACCAGTGCATGAACTCGGGAGTGTTAGTGGCGACTGCATTCACTTCTTGATGCTGTCGGCGTCGGCTGCACTTGTCGTCGGCTTGACTGGTGAAGACGACATAGGCGGCATGCTCTTCGGGGAATTTGTCTTGGATGGCGCCAACTGCCGGCCGAGCCGCCGGCTGCTGGGGGGCTGGAGGCGGCGGGCCGGGAGGCGGAGGCGGCAGCATCCCCTCGCCCTTGGTGATGCGGGTGAGCCAATGGCATTTCCGGGTTGTGTGGTTGGACGGCTTCGCGCCGCTGTGGAATTTGCAGGGGGCATCAAGAGCCTGTTCGTAGGAGAAAGCCGGCTGCCAAGGCGGCCGGCCACCCTTCTTCTTGGGAGCGGGCCGTTCTTCGGGCTGCTCATCTTCAACGGTGGCCACCTGCCGACTGGAGGAAGTCGGCATGGGGGCCTTGCGCTTGTGGTCGTTCTGGTAGGGGCGCCGATTAGGGTCGCCAGCCGGCGTCTTGGGAGCCGGAGCAATCACCTTCCCCGAGGCGTCTACTCGGAGTTCGGTCTTCATTGAGGAGTCGGCGGTGGCGTACTTGTCCGCGATGACCAGCAACTCGTCGAGGGTAGCCGGCTCGTCGCAGAGGAGTCGGTGCTTGAGGAGGGTGCCCTCTCGGCACCCGGCGGTTAAGTACTCGATGGCCTGGACCTCATGCACTCCCTCGCAGGAGTTGCGGAGCTCGGCCACCGCGTGAGGTAGTCGCGGGTCGACTCGCTGGGCCCTTGGACGCAGAGGGAGAGCTGGCGAGGCTTGGGAGGCCGCTTGTAGGTGCTAGTGAAGTTGCGGACGAAGACTTCTGTGAAGTCCAGCCAACTGTTGATGCTGTAGGGCTTGAGGCTGTTGAGCCATGTGCGCGCTGTGCCCTGCAGCATGAGGGGGACGTACTTCACGGCGACGCGTCGATTGCCATTGGCTATGCTGACGGCGGCGGAGTAGTCGATGAGCCAATCTTCCGGCTTCACTGAGCCGTTATACTTGGGCGTGTCTCTGGGGAGCGAGAACCCTTTGGGGAAGGGCTCGTCGCGGATGCGGGGGCCAAAGCATGGCGGGCCGACATCGTCTTCTTCTTCTAACGCCAAGGATCGAGCAAGGCGGTCGATCCTATGGCGGGCGTCGTGCTCGCCGACTCCTTCTCGGCGGCCGAGTCGGTCGCCAAGAGTCGGGTGTGTGACAGGCGGCGGAGTGAGGCGTCTTTCTCTTCGAGGCAGGGGGAGGCAGATTTCCTTGGTGCTCTACTGCTCGAGGGCGGCCCTCCGCGTCGCGCTCGATGGTGATGCGAGTCTGGCTGCGGCTGGCAGCCGGTTTCTTTTCTTTCTTCTGGCGTGCGCCGCTCGTAGTCGGCGAGCGGGACGTCACGGCGTGCTCCCGGCGCGGGGGATGACTATCAGCACGGGCGCCAGCTTCGTGCCGTTCTGCAGCTGCGTCGATCAGCTGCTGGATCCGTCTTGTCATGTAGGGGAGTTCGTCGGCTCCCAGCCCATTGAGCTCTTCTGCGGCCGCCTGGGCGGCTCGCAAATTCTCGAGCGGGGTGGCGTAGACGGGGCGATCTGCCCCCAGCGTGCTGGCGACGGCCGCGCCGCGCTTCTGGACGAAGCCGGCTCGGCTCGGGCCGCTAAGCGGCGGCGTACCGAAGGCGGCGCGGTCGACTTCGCGCTGATGGGCCTCGGTGAGGCGTCTCATGGAGGCTATCTTCTGGCCCTGCGCGATGAGGGCGAGGCGGCGTGCCTCCAGGGTCTCGGCGTCGGCATCGGCCGGGATGGGGACGAAGAGGTCGTGCATCGCCGGGCGTTCTCGCCTGAGTTGGCGACGTGGCTGATGACCAGCGCTGCTGCCACTGTCAGCTCGAGGGAGGGGGTCGTCGAAGACCACCACGTCGCAGGGGTAGGCGTCAAGCGATGTAGTGTCGGAGTCGACAAGCATCGGGTCGGTGGAGCCGACCGACTCCACATCTGCAGCAAGCTCGCTGGAGACGTGAAGTTGGTCGAGGAGGCTGACGAGGCGGCTCTCGGGGTAGTCCATGCCTGCGTCGGACGCAGGCTCGTCGGAGATGCGAGTCTCGCCGAGCAGGTCCGCGAGGCGGCTTGCTGCGCAGGCGTCGTCGACGCCTTGCAGCGCGTCGAGGCAAACGCCATCGGGCGTAGCAGGCTGGCTGCGCTCGCGGGGGAGGAAGAGGGTTCCCGTCCAGAACAGGTCTCCGGACGACGGTGCACCTGGCCCCACGGTGGGCGCCAAATGTCGGGTGGTTGGTGCGACATATGCCAACGGGTGGCTTATCATTGTGGGTGCCAATAAGACGTCGCCGGTGCCTGGAAACGGGATGAGGCGAAGACATGCACGCCGGCGGATCTTACCCAGGTTCGGGGCTCTCCGAGGAGATAACACCCCTAGTCCTGCTCTGCGGGGTCTCCGCATGATCACTAGATCAAGAAAGGTAGCTACAATCGCTCCTAGAGCTGTTTTGGGGTTCAAGGGAGAAGAAGAACAAGGCTAGCTCTACCTTCTCTCTATCTATGGTGTGTGTGCTATGCTTCGAAGCCAACCCTTTGCATGGGTGCTCCGGGGGGTTTATATAGGCCTACCCCCCGGGGGTACAATGGTAATCCGACTGGGCGCTAGTCCCAGCCGTCAGTGTCTACGCTCGCCGGCTTCTCCGCCGGCTGTTGGGTCCCGCCGACTGGTGGGTCCCGCCGGCTGCCGGCTTCTTGGTCGACAGGCCGGCCCCACCGCTTAGGGTCTTGTCGGCGGCTGCTTACTGTAGCCTCGCCTCTGATGACGAGGGCTTTGTCAAGGTAAGCATGGCTACAGTGGGCCGCCTCGGGGGCTCTCACTGTAGCCTTACCTCGTCTTGTCTCCTTAATGGGGCTCCTGCTTCGAGGAAGGGAGTAGCCGGCTTCTGGGGGCCGGCTACGCCCTTGGCCGACTGGGAAAAGCCGGGCCGCCTTCACGCCTCTCTCTGGCTGAAGGGGCCCGCCGCCTGTGGGCCGTACGGGAGTCTGTCGTGGATGACGTTGAGGCTAGCATGGCTACAGTGCCGAGCCGCACGGGAGACGGCCGTCCCGTACGGCCTCCTGTAGCCCTGCCTGCCTCGGGCTTCGGGGGTAGTGGGCCGCACTGTGGCCACACCCCGTCTTGTCACCGTTATGTGGGAGTAGCTTTGGTGGTTGTGGTCTCAGCCGGCTTCTTGGAGTCGGCGTTCTTCTTGGTCGGCTTCTTGGAGTTGGCTACCCCGTAGTCGTCCCAGGGAGAGGTTGCTGAGGCTGGGTCGCCTTCCGGGAGTCGGCTTCAGAGGTAGCCGGCCAGGGAAGGCGGCCCAATGCTTGGAGTGCTTGGAGGCCCGAAGGCCCGATAATTTTTTCAGAAGAACCAGGGGCAGTCGGTTAGGCTACCCGTGGCCATTTACTCCGACACATAACGCTTCCGCTTTCGATCTACGAGGGTACGTGCACAACACTCTTCCCTCTCGTTGCTATGCATCACCATGATCCTGTGTGTGCATAGGAATATTTTTGAAATTACTATGTTCCCCAACAGTGGCATCCGAGCCAGGTTTTATGCGTAGATGTTATATGCACGAGTAGAACACAAGTGAGTTGTGGGCGATACAAGTCATACTGCTTACCAGCATGTCATACTTTGGTTCGGCGGTATTGTTGGATGAAGCGGTCCGGACCGACATTATACGTACGCTTACACGAGACTGGTTCTACCGACGTGCTTTGCACACAGGTGGCTGGCGTGTGTCAGTTTCTCCAACTTTAGTTGAACCGAGTGTGGCTACGCCCGGTCCTTGAGAAGGTTAAAACATCACTAACTTGACGAACTATCGTTGTGGTTTTGATGCGTAGGTAAGAACGGTTCTTGCTCAGCCCATAGCAGCCACGTAAAACTTGCAACAACAAAGTAGAGGACGTCTAACTTGTTTTTGCAGGGCATGTTGTGATGTGATATGGTCAAGACATGATGCTATATTTTATTGTATGAGATGATGATGTTTTGTAACCGGGTTATCGGCAACTGGCAGGAGCCATATGGTTGTCACCTTATTGTATGCAATGCAATCGCCCTGTAATGCTTTACTTTATCACTAAGCGGTAGCGATAGTCGTAGAAGCATAAGTTGGCGAGACGACAACGATGCTACGATGGAGATCAAGGTGTCGCGCTAGTGACGATGGTGATCATGACGGTGCTTCGGAGATGGAGATCACAAGCACAAGATGATGATGGCCATATCATATCACTTATATTGATTGCATGTGATGTTTATCTTTTATGCATCTTATCTTGCTTTGATTGACGGTAGCATTATAAGATGATCTCTCACTAAATTTCAAGTTATAAGTGTTCTCCCTGAGTATGCACTGTTGCGAAAGTTCTTCGTGCTGAGGCACCACGTGATGATCGGGTGTGATAGGCTCTACGTTCAAATACAACGGGTGCAAAACAGTTGCACACGCGGAATACTCAGGTTAAACTTGACAAGCCTAGCATATGCAGATATGGCCTCGAAACACTGAGACCGAAAGGTCGAGCGTGAATCATATAGAAGATATGATCAACATAGTGATGTTCACCATTGAAAACTACTCCATCTCACGTGATGATCGGACATGGTTTAGTTGATATGGATCACGTGATCACTTAGATGATTAGAGGGATGTCTATCTAAGTGGGAGTTCTTTAATAATTTGATTAACTGAACTTTAATTTATCATGAACTTAGTCCTGATAGTATTTTGCAAATAATGTTGTAGATCAATAGCTCGCGTTGTTGCTTCCCTATGTTTTATATGTGTTCCTAGAGAAAACTAAGTTGAAAGATGATAGTAGCAATGATGCGGACTAGGTCCGTGATCTGGGATTTATCCTCATTGCTGCACAGAAGAATTATGTCCTTGATGCACCGCTAGGTGACAGACCTATTGCAGGAGCAGATGCAAACATTATGAACGTTTGGCTAGCTCAATATGCTGACTACTTGATAGTTTAGTGCACCATGCTTAACGGCTTAGAATCGGGACTTCAAAGACGTTTTGAACGTCATGGACCATATGAGATGTTCCAAGAGTTGAAGTTAATATTTCAAGCAAATACCCAAGTTGAGAGATATGAAGTCTCCAACAAGTACTATAGCTAAAAGATAGAGGAGAATAGCTCAAGCAGTGAGCATGTGCTCATATTGTCTGGGTACTACAATTGCTTGAATCAAGTGGGAGTTAATCTTCCAGATAAGATAGTGATTGACAGAATTCCCTAGTCACCATCACCAAGTTAGTAGAACTTCGTGATGAACTATAGTATGCAAGGGATGACGAAAACGATTCCCGAGCTTTTCATGATGATGAAATCGATGAAGGTAGAAATCAAGAAAGAGCATCAAGTGTAGATGATTAACAAACATCTAGCCTTTCTTGCAACAATTTAGTTTCTAAATGCTTATGCCTCTTGCAATATCTATCTTCCCTATTTGGTGTGTACTTGCAAACCCAATGCACTCCACAAAAATTGACATGTTTATAGGAGACATTTTCATCATAATAGTGCAATCATCATTAGTACTATGGATATTCAAGGAGTTCATACTAACAACATTGCAATCATGCTCATCATTCAAAGATTTAGTGCCAAACATTTTAATGCATTCTTCTTCTAACACTTTGGCACAATTTTCCTTTCCATCATACTCACGAAAGATATTAAAAAGATGAAGCGTATGAGGTAAACTCAATTCCATTTTTTTTGTAGTTTTCTTTTATAAACTAAACTAGTGCTAAAACAAGAAACAAAAGGATTCGATTGCAAGATCTAAAGATATACCTTCAAGCACTCACCTCCCCGGCAACGGCACCAGAAACTGCTTGATGTCTACTATGCAACCTTCTTCTTGTAGACGTTGTTGGGCCTCCAAGTGCAGAGGTTTGTAGGACAATAGCAAATTTCCCTCAAGTGGATGACCTAAGGTTTATCAATCCATGGGAGGCGTAGGATGAAGATGGTCTCTCTCAAGCAACCCTGCAACCAAATAACAAAGAGTCTCTTGTGTCCCCAACACACCCAATACAATGGTAAATTGTATAGGTGCACTAGTTCGGCGAAGAGATGGTGATACAAGTGCAATATGGATGGTAGATATAGGTTTTTGTAATATGAAAATATAAAAACAGCAAGGTAACTAGTGGTAAAAGTGAGCGTAAACGGTATTGCAATGCTAGGAAACAAGGCCTAGGGTTCATACTTTCACTAGTGCAAGTTCTCTCAACAATAATAACATAATTGGATCATATAACTATCCCTCAACATGCAACAAAGAGTCACTCCAAAGTCACTAATAGCAGAGAACAAACGAACAGATTATGGTAGGGTACGAAACCACCTCAAAGTTATCCTTTCTGATCGATCTATTCAAGAGTCCGTAGTAAAATAACATGAAGCTATTCTTTCCGTTCGATCTATCATAGAGTTCGTACTAGAATAACACCTTAAGATACAAATCAACTAAAACCCTAATGTCACCTAGATACTCCAATGTCACCTCAAGTATCCGTGGGTATGATTATACGATATGCATCACACAATCTCAGATTCATCTATTCAAACCAACACATAGAACCTCAAAGAGTGCCCCAAAGTTTCTACCGGAGAGTCAAGACGAAAACGTGTGCCAACCCCTATGCATAGGTTCATGGGCGGAACCCGCAAGTTGATCACCAAAACATACATCAAGTGAATCAATAGAATAACCCATTGTCACCACGGTTATCCCACGCAAGACATACATCAAGTGTTCTCAAATCATTAAAGACTCAATCCGATAAGATAACTTCAAAGGGACTCAATCCATTACAAGAGAGTAGAGGGGGAGAAACATCATAAGATCCAACTACAATAGCAAAGCTCGCGATACATCAAGATCGTATCATCTCAAGAACACGAGAGAGAGAGAGAGAGATCAAACATATAGCTACGGGTACATACCCTCAGCCCCGAGGGTGAACTACTCCCTCCTCGTCATGGATAGCGCCGGGATGATGAAGATGGCCACCGGTGAGGGGTCCCCCCTCCGGCAGGGTGCCGGAACAGGGTCCTACTTGGTTTTTGGTGGCTACAGAGGCTTGCGGCGGCGGAACTCCCGATCTATTATGTTCCCCGATGGTTTTAGGGTATATGGAGATATATAGGCGAAAGAAGTCGGTCAGGGGAGCCACGAGGGGCCCACGAGGGTGGAGGGCGCGCCCAGGGGGTGGGCGCGCCCCCTGCCTCGTGCTCTCCTCGTTGATACCCTGACGTGCACTCCAAGTCTCCTGGATTGCTTTCTCTCCAAAAATAACTTCTCCCGAAGGTTTCATTCTGTTTGGACTCTGTTTGATATTCCTTTTCTTCGAAACACTGAAACAAGGGAAAAAACAGGAACTGGCACTGGGCTCTGGGTTAATAGGTTAGTCCCAAAAATAATATAAAAGTGTTTAATAAAGCCCGTAAACATCCAAAACAGAATATATAATAGCATGGAACAATCAAAAATTATAGATACGTTGGAGACGTATCAAACCCCTCGGTATTTGATACTGGTTCAGTTGCTAAAAGTAGTAACTCAAAACGGGAGTTGCAGAATGAACAGAGACTAGTTAAAGGTGAAGTGACGATGTGTGTTGGAAGTGGTTCCAAGATTGATATGATCATCATCGCACACTCCCTATACTTTCGGGATTAGTGTTGAACCTAAATAAGTGTTATTTGGTGTTTGCGTTGAGCATGAATATGATTTGATCATGTTTATTGCAATACGGTTATTCATTTAAGTTAGAGAATAATTGTTGTTCTTTTTACATGAATAAAACCTTCTATGGTCATACACCCAATGAAAATGGTTTGTTGGATCTCGATCGTAGTGATACACATATTCATAATATTGAAGCCAAAAGATGCAAAGTTAATAATGATAGTGCACCTTATTTGTGGCACTGCCGTTTAGGTCATATTGTGTAAAGCGCATGAAGAAACTCCATGCTGATGGGATTTTGGAATCACTTGATTATGAATCACTTGATGCTTGCGAACCATGCCTTATGGGCAAGATGACTAAGACTCCGTTCTCCGGAACAATGGAGCGAGCAACTGACTTATTGGAAATAATACATACTGATGTATGCGATCCGATGAGTGTTGAGGCTCGCGGTGGGTATCGTTATTTTCTGACCTTCAGAGATGATTTTAGCATATATGGGTATATCTACTTGATGAAACATAAGTCTGAAACATTTGAAAAGTTCAAAGAATTTCAGAGTGAAGTGGAAAATCATCGTGACAAGAAAATAAAGATTCTACAATCTGATCACGGAGATGAATATTTTAGTTACGAGTTTGGTCTTCAATTAAAACAATGTGGAATAGTTTCACAAATTCGTGCCACCTGGAACACCACAGCATAATGGTTCCGAACGTCATCACCGTACTTTATTGGATATAGTGCAATCTATGATGTTTCTTATCGATTTACCACTATCGTTTTGGGGTTACGCATTAGAGACAACTGCATTCACATTAAAAAGGGCACCATCTAAATCCGTTGAGACGACACCGTATGAACTGTGGTTTAGCAAGAAACCTAAGCTGTCGTTTCTTAAAGTTTGGGGTTGCGATGCTTATGTGAAAAAAGTTTCATCCTGATAAGCTCAAACCCAAATCGGAGAAATGTGTCTTCATAGGATACCCAAAGGAGACAGTTGGGTACACCTTCTATCACAGATCCGAAGGCAAGACATTTGTTGTAAGAATGGATCCTTTCTAGAGAAGGAGTTTCTCTCGAAAGAAGTGAGTGGGAGGAAAGTAGAACTTGATGAGGTAACTGTACCTGCTCCCTTATTGGAAAGTAGTTCATCACAGAAATCTGTTCCTGTGACTCCTACACCAATTAGTGAGGAAGCTAATGATGATGATCATGTAACTTCAGATCAAGTTACTACCGAACCTCGTAGGTCAACCAAAGTGAGATCCGCACCAGACTGGTACTGTAATTCTGTTCTGGAGGTCATGTTACTTGACCATGACGAACCTACGAACTATGAGGAAGCGATGATGAGCCCAGATTCCGCGAAATGGCTTGAGGCCATGAAATCTGATATGGGATCCATGTATGAGAACAAAGTGTGGACTTTGGTTGACTTGCCTGATGATCGGCAAGCCATAGAAAATAAATGGATCTTTAAGAGGAAGACGGACGCTGATAGTAGTGTTACTATCTACAGAGCTAGACTTGTCGAAAAAGGTTTTTGACAAAGTTCAAGGTGTTGACTATGATGAGATTTTCTCACTCGTAGCGATGCTTAAGTCTGTCCGAATCATGTTACCAAATTACCACATTTTATGAAATCTGGCAAATGGATGTCAAAACTACATTCCTTAAATGGGTTTCTTAAATAAGAGTTGTATATGATGCAACTAGAAGGTTTTGTCGATCCTAAAGGTGCTAACAAAGTGAGCAAGCTCTGGCGATCCATCTATGGACTGGTGCAAGCATCTCGGAGTTGGAATATATACTTTGATAAAGTGATCAAAGCATGTGGTTTTATACAGACTTACGGTGAACCCTGTATTTACAAGAAAAGTGGGAGCACTACAACATTTCTGATAAGTATATGTGAATGACGTATTGTTGATCAGAAATAATGTAGAATTTTCTGGAAAGCATAAAGGAGTGTTTGAAAAGAGTTATTCAAAGAAAGACCTCGATGAAGCTGCTTACACATTGAGCATCAAGATCTATAGAGATAGATCAAGACGTTTGATAAGTTTTTTCAATGAGTACATACCTTGACACGATTTTGAAGTAGTTCAAAATGGAACAGTCAAAGAAGGAGTTCTTGCCTGTGTTGCAAGGTCTGAAGTTGAGTAAAGACTCAAAACCCGACCACAGCAGAAAATAGAAAGAGAATGAAAAGTCATTCCCTATGCCTCAGTCATAGGTTCTATAAAGTATGCTATGCTGTTTACCAGTCCTATTGTATACCTTAGCATCTTTCTGGCAAGGGAGTACAATAGTGATCTAGGAGTAGATCACTGGACAGCGGTCAAAATTATCCTTAGATGATTAAGGAAATATTTCTCGGTTATGGAGGTGATAAAAGAGTTCGTCGTAAAGAGTTACGTCGATGCAAGCTTTTTACATCAATCTAGATGACTCTAAGTCTCGATCAGGATACATATTGAAAGTGGGAGCAATTAGCTAGAGTAGCTCCGTGCAGAGCATTGTAGACATAGAAATTTGCGAAATACATACGGATCTAAATGTTGCAGACCCGTAGACTAAACTTCTCTCACAAGCAAAACATGATCACTCTTTGGGTATTAATCACATAGCGATGTGAACTAGATTATTGACTCTAGTAAACCCTTTGGGTATTAGTCACATGGAGATGTGAACTAATTACATAAAGATGTGAACTAGATTATTGACTCTAGTGCAAGTGGGAGACTGAAGGAAATATGCCCTAGAGGCAATAATAAAGTTATTATTTATTTCCTTATTTCATGATAAATGTTTATTATTCATGCTAGAATTGTATTAACCGGAAACATAATACATGTGTGAATACATAGACAAACAGAGTGTCACTAGTATGCCTCTACTTGACTAGCTCATTGGTCAAAGATGGTTATGTGTCCTAACCATAGACATGAGTTGTCATTTGATTAACGGGATCACATCATTAGGAGAATGATGTGATTGACTTGACCCATTCCGTTAGCTTAGCACTTGATCGTTTAGTATGTTGCTATTGCTTTCTTCATGACTTATACATGTTCCTATGACTATGAGATTATGCAACTCCCGTTTACCAGAGGAACACTTTGTGTGCTACCAAACGTTACAATGTAACTGGGTGATTATAAAGGTGCTCTACAGGTGTCTCCGAAGGTACTTGTTGAGTTGGCGTATTTCGAGAATAGGATTTGTCACTCCAATCGTCGGAGAGGTATCTCTGGGCCCACTCGGTAATACACATCACTATAAGCCTTGCAAGCATTGTAACTAATGAGTTAGTTGCGGGATGATGTATTACGGAACGAGTAAAGAGACTTGCCGGTAACGAGACTGAACTAGGTATTGAGATACCGACGATCAAATCTCGAGCAAGTAACATACCGATGACAAAGGGAACAACGTATGTTGTTATGCGGTTTGACCAATAAAGATCTTCGTAGAATATGTAGGAGCCAATATGAGCATCCAGGTTCCGCTATTGGTTATTGACCGGAGACGTGTCTCGGTCATGTCTACATAGTTCTCGAACCCGTAGGGTCCGCACGCTTAACGTTCGGTGACAATTTGTATTATGAGTTTATGTGTTTTGATGTACTGAAGGTAGTTCGGAGTCCCGGATGAGATTGGGGAGATGATGAGGAGTCTCAAAATGTTCGAGGCGTAAAGATCGATATATTGAACAACTATATTCGGACATCGGAAAGGTTCTGAGTGATTCGGGTATTTTTCGGAGTACCGAAGAGTTACGGGAATTCGCCGGGGAGTATATGGGCCTTATTGGCCTTTAGGGGAAAGAGAGAGGGAAGGCTGCGCGCGCCCCCAATGCTTAGTCCGAATTGGACTAGGGGGAGGGGCGGCGCCCCCTCCTTCCTTCTCTTCTCTTTTCCCTTTCCTTCTCTCCTACTCCTACTACTTGGAAGGGCTCCTAGTTCTAATAGGAAAAGGGGAATCCTACTCCCGGTGGGAGTAGGACTCCCCTAGGGCACACCATAGAGAGGGCCGGCCCTCCCCCTCCTCCACTCCTTTATATACGGGGAGGGGGGCACCCCTTGGAGACACAACAATTGATCATCGATCTCTTAGCCGTGTGCGATGACCCCCTCCACCATATTCCACCTCGGTAATATCGTAGCGGTGCTTAGGCGAAGCCCTGCGTCGGTAGCATCATCAACACCGTCATCACGCCGTCGTGCTGACGGAACTCTCCCGCAAAGCTCTGCTGGATCGGAGTTCGTGGGACGTCATTGAGCTGAACGTGTGCTGAACTCAGAGGTGCAGTGCGTTCAGTACTTGGATCGGTCGGATCGTGAAGACGTACGACTACATCAACCGTGTTGACATAACGCTTCCGCTTTCGGTCTACGAGGGTACGTGGACAACACTCTTCCCTCTCATTGCTATGCATCACCATGATCCTGTGTGTGCGTAGGAATATTTTTGAAATTACTACGTTCCCCAATAGTATACGTACCAATCTCCCTACATATAGCCAGGTCGACTATAATTCGTTTTCCCCATGCAGCGATAGACTTACCTCACTAGTTATGTCTCTCCCTTTCTCGGACACACAACGGTTGATCTTCCTATGTAGTTACGTATGCTTACCATAACCATATCGTCTCCGCTCATTATCCTTGCATACCTCCCGACCCGTCTCTCACACGCACGTGCATTGACAGACAGACATCCCCGGCCCTCTCTTATTGATATGGCACTCGTACCCTCCGTTAGTCTAGCAGGCCTCTCCCACCATTTGTGAGACGCCACTCCACCACCAACCCTCCAACACTCTACCTTTGTATTTCTCCCAACCTTATTCCTCTGCTACACATATCCATGGGTGTCGATCGATCTCCCTCTATACATAGCTAGGTCTCTCTCCTTCTCCACACATATACTAGTCGATCTACCTCTCTATAGTTAGGTCTCTGCCCCCTCCCCCCCCCCACACACACACCGATAGTCGAACGTTGTAGGTAGGTAAACATGCCACAGAGAAAAACTGCACCTCTACCCTCTCAAATTCCAGTAGGCCAGCTGCCATGTATCTTTGACGTGGGCAAACACAAATTCGATGGCACTCTTTATCGATCGCGCAACCACACACTTCATCCCTGTTTTCGATTCTATTGATATCTCACGCCGATGATCCCTCCACTCTCTTCTCGTGGATCACTCCCTGTATATATGATATATCCATGACTCTGTTTCACACATATTGCATATGTTACATTTTTTTGTTTGAGATATCATCAACACATTGCCTCTGTTTCGCACAAACCATCTCTCTCACACCCACCCACGTACGTACCTGCACCTAAAGAAGAGGTGCACGCAGGACACACGTACTCACGTCTCGTTCCCGGCCACACCCGTGCGGGTACATGGTGGAGTTCGTTTCTGTACGAAAAGGCAGCCCACGTGATAATTTGACGCGTGTAGCGGTTGTTTACTCGAAGGAGGGTCAGGTACCATGCCTAGACGGAACAAAGTTCGACTTGACGCGTTAGTATTAAATAAAGTTACATATTCCTCAAGGACGCAGGTTCGGTGCCTTAAAGGCACCTGCCTTTGTGTCACTGGCATGTGGGGCAGACACCTGTTGGGCCCACATGTCATGGACACAAAGGCAGGTGCCTTAAGGCACCGAAGCATAGTCCATTCCTCAATGGCACGTAGTACAGAATATAAAACGATTGCTGTGGGGAAAATGGAAAAATCCGCTCCACTATATACATCGGAGCCTGCCTGCCGGGTTTGTCTCTCGTCACACCATCTCACACAAGGCGGTGGTGGCCTCTCTCTCTCTCATCGTTGGTCAGTGATCCAGCCGCATCCCGTCCGCCGGTGGAAAGGGAGGATGTGCATCATTTCTCTGTTCGACGGCGTTGAGGCAGCACGTCCCGATCTGCGGTACCTGCCGTTCTCCCCGGCCAAGCTCCGGCGTGGTAGGGCCTTCGCCACTTGCTCGCTGCCGCAGTATGGGCAGATCCCGGCCGCCTGTGCCCTCCTAGTAACATCCCGACGACCCTCAGGTACAGCTTCCTCCGGCCTTGCTCCACTGCCCATCTTCCCACGTTGCTGCATGTGGATCTTCTTTAGTTGTTTGCTTAAAAGGTATCTCGGCCGGCGTACTTTCCATCTTGCAATCTCGTCCTCAAACCATTTTTGATAAACCACCATGCTGCTATCTTTCCCTTATTACATGGAATATGCTTCTTTTTTGTCGGCGTATGTGTCTTCAACTCGTGTTATTGCCTAGTAATTGTTTCCTTTCTACCTCTTTTTTGCAAACAGGGCTATCCATTTCACCTCGTTGCTATTGCGACCTTTTGGTGAACTGCACAAATCACTTTTTTTCTTAAGAGTGTTTTGTGCAGTTCCGCCAAAATGTCACATGGGCAACGCTTTTACATTTCCGTGGGACTGCAGAAAGGGGGATTGGTTTTGCTATCCTCCTCATCCAACTCTGTGCCTAATCTTCTCCAACAAGTAGTTAGTCCTAAAGAGAGATCGCAGAGGTGATCGGCTTCTATTTATGTGTGTTATGTTTAATCATCTAGTTCCACTATTATTGTAATCACACTGACTGGATATCTTTGCAAACAGGGATGGCCAGCTCCATTTTAGTGGAGCTGCACAAAATGATCGGATTGTGGTGTCCTCCGTACACCTCTTTTTTGGCTACAGAGCTGGGTGAAACTAGCTGCCAAGCAATGAACACTGTGCTCAGGAAATGGAGCCATGCTTATGAACAGCATCGATCAATTATATATTTTTCTTTATTTGTACACCTTCTCACAACTTTGTCTTCAGTTGTGATGTGAATATTGACGGTGATCTGTGAACCATTGAGATGCATTAGCAGCCATGGTAGTTTCATTTGTATTTGATGGAATTTTGTAATGAGATAATCTTGAGGCAAGAGGACACATGAATCCTAAGTTGAAACCTTTTTTTCCTGCGGCAACCAAAGTTGAAACCTATCATCACAGTACAATTTCATTAAAATTATGCGTACATATAAACAAATCCTGAAGGATTGATAGCAATGCCAGAAACAATTCAACTTCATTTCGCCGACATGTGGGACATCCTTCATCCGGCTCCACCTGCAGTGCAGCAATATTGAGTGCACAACTGCAGGGAAAGTTTCACCCCGGTCATTGCGCCGCATTAGTAATGACTAGTGAGCAGTCAAATCACAGAGCCCCACCTTCGCCACAGTAAGTTGCTCGGACGAAGCAACCATCATTTCTCTGTTCCTTGAATCCGCTGGTACTCCCATATTCCCAGAGTAATAAGTTGCTCGGGCGAAGCAACCATCACTTCACCTTTCCCACAGTAAGTACTAGTACCTCCTAATTGGAGATAGTTCTCACTGAGCCCACTGAAATATCACTTTTCTCTCTCCATCAAGTGCATTTATTGTCAATCTAACCCTGTCACTGAAACACCTCTTTGGCTACAGTTAGTTCAGGGTTAGTCATGAGTTAGTCTACCTCTAGCTAAGTTAGAGTATCCAAACAGGAGCATATAGGACATGCAAGTTGCTCAAACCATACAGTCAAATTCGTACGTGAAAGGATCTTTTATTTTTTTGAAAACGAAACATGAAAGGATCTTCGAATGATATAATTTTCAAATTATATAAAATCTTATCAATAGTCAAAGGCATCCTCGAAGAATACATTAGGCCCTACTCCCTCTGTCTAGGTGTAGAAGTCACCTTATGAAAACCAAATAATCCCAAAATACTTAGGCGCGGTGCATTAACTCTCACCTCGTTTCTTGTTTCTTGACATATCCACCAATAAGAGATGTGGGGCATGCATGTTTTCAATGACTTAGACTACCAAACACGACATGCAATGTTTAGTTCATTGCATGCAATGCTATTAATTAGCAAAAAAAATTAATTTATCTCGTTTTCCCCTCTTCCTTGGTCACGGTGCACAATCTAAGATGACTTATTCACCTAGACGGAGGGAGTATATAAAATCTTATCAATAGTCAAAACCAAGTGTTACTACTACACCAAACAAGTTCAAAATGAGAAACTGGACCCACTCACGGCACGACAAGCCTGTCTCGTTTGGTCCGTCGGTCAAAGCGCTTCCTCCTCTTGGCATAACAATAGAGTACAATAATTTTTTTAGAATGCTCTTGGCATGTCGCTAACATGTGATGCGTTAACCGACCTCAATAGACGGCAAAAACGCCAGCCCGCTGCACTTTGAGATAGACGAGGACCGAGAAGCGATACGGGCTGCTGGATTACTAGAGCTAGGTGTCGCACGGAGGCCAAGAAATATGGTGATAGCGTGGGTTAGCCATGTAGTATGATGATGTAACTACACTGGGCTGTCGTGTTTCATACTCTTCCAGTCTACTGTGGAGATGATTGGTTGATTTTATATCACTGAATAATATAAAATATTATGAGTGCTGACGCTCCACCACGAGGTTCCTTGCTCCTTCTCGGTCGTCGGGAATCTATATTCTTCCACTCTTTTTTTACGTGAGCTTTGTTCATCCTTTTGCCAACACGCGGCAACTCGTAGAACAACGAGAAGCTTGCTTACTATGCCTTCTCCCTCGCCAACGCGTGCGCGGTGGCTCGCAACATTTATTCTATTTGTCTAGGAATCCGCATATAGCTAGGCTCTTGCATGAGAGCCCACTCCCCTTATAGACTACCCACAGTGGGAGTAACATGGCGAAACAGATGATGTGGCGAGTAATTAATGAGAAAATAGAAGCATGTGGTAACATAGCTAGTTACTGTAATGTCACACATACCAAGACGAGTCGAGTCTACAACCTAATAAATGAAGTGTTGCATGACACCACACATACTCCCCACTATAGAGGTAGTACTCTAAGTTACTGTACCCATTGTGGCTAGTCTTACTTTTTCATCACTCTCTCCTCCACATAGACAAAAAATGCCATGTAAGCGGGCTATAAGCCCACTACTATGCTTGCAGGAGAGAGAGATGTGAAAAAGTAAGGGGAGTGGGCTCTCATGCAAGAGCCTAGCTATATACGCATTCCTAGGTAAATGCAATAAATGTGAAGAAAGAGATAGAGAGAAGATGGAAAACTGTAGAGTACTAATGTACTAATAGCCAACCTTATAGCCCACACTATTGCATGAGTGCATATAGATGATGGTTGTAGATGACATGGCGGTTCCTTGTAGCCATCAGGTTGCTATATTATTAACCATGCTAGGTAGTAACATAAATGTAGTCATAGTGGGCAATAATTTAGACTAGTACTCCCTCCTTTCCGGTTTATAAGGCTCAAATCTGAAATCTCATCAACCAAGGTACTTGGTGAGTGGAGGAGTGTATCTCGTACTTTACAAAGCTACCCAAATTAAAATGATGCATTCATTTGGATTAATTGCAGTGCATGTATGCTTGCCCACTAGATGAGTAGGAAAGTTACATGCATTGGTGAGTTCTTTTTGATTATTGCATGCAAATATTTAATGTGCCTTGGAACCTCAATAGAAGATGGAGTTGAGCCCTTTAAATCGGAAAAACAAAAAAGTTGAGATAAGCCCTATAAACCGGAAAGGAGGGAGTAACATATGCATGTTACTAGTTTATGTTACTATCATCATAGTGGGTAGTAACATAAATGTAGTGTCATGCAAGCCTTCATTTATTATGTTGTAGACTCATTTTGCATTGGTGTGCGTTATGTTACGGTAACATATTATGTTACTACAAACACCTCTCTCCTCATTAACTCCATGCCACATAAGCATATATGTCTTGGATGCGTTATGTTCAAAAAACCTTCGATTAACATGTGTTCAAAAAACAAGAAAATGTCAAAAATTACAAAACAAAGACCTCGATATTAACTAGACGGATGGGTCACTGCAAAGGTTTATAATAAACCTTTGCAATAACCCATCCATCTAGTTAACATCAAGTCCACTTCCCATCCGGTCACCCATCTCATGACTACACCAGCCTCAGCACAGTTAACTTGGGAGTTCTGTTAGATGAGCTTTCGGTAGGGAAGTTGGTCCTTGCTGATATAGGATGCCTCTTCATATCCTTTATGGCGTACCCGGATGACCGCATGTTGCCGCCCAATAGCCAATGCCACGTCCCCTGTGAATGTAGAAGCTTCCCTCCCTCGTCTTAGCTGGTTCGCGCGTTTTCCCTTGTTTTAAGCCGCCTGCCCACCTATAGAACCGCCTCGCGCTGGCCAATTCCTCTCCAAACACCTAGGGAGGCGGTTGAACCGAACAAGTCTAACTTGTTTCTAGTGGGTACATTGACGTGGCATCGATTCCTCCGTCATGGTTTATTGGTCCCCATTGTATATTGTGTCAAACTTTGACTATAGATTGAACTAACAAAACGTTCGTGCATGTTGCCAAAAATTATATCATTGAAAACTATGTTAAAATACGAATCCAACGATATAATTTTTGTTGACATGCACTAACATTTTGTTAGCTAAATATTTGGTCAAAATTTGGCACGAACTATAAAGGTAACCTATAAACCAGGACGGAGGTAGTACGTGAGAGTGGAAGGTGGGCCCTGTATTGATGAAATAGCACATCTTTGTATCTTAGGTTGTGCACCGTGACCAAGGAGGAGGGAAAACGAGAGAACTTAATGTTTATTTGCTAATTAATAGCATTGCATGCAATGAACTAACCACTGCATGTCGTGTTTGTTGGAAATATGCCCTAGAGGCAATAATAAATGGTTATTATTATACTTCTTTGTTCATGATAATTGTCTATTGTTCATGCTATAATTGTGTTATCCGGAAATCGTAATACATGTGTGAATACATAGACCACAACGTGTCCCTAGTAAGCCTCTAGTTGACTAGCTCATTGATTAACAGATAGTCATGGTTTCCTGACTATGGACATTGGATGTCATTGATAACGGGATCACATCATTAGGAGAATGATGTGATGGACAAAACCCAATCCTAAGCATAGCATAAAAGATCGTGTAGTTCGTTTGCTAGAGCTTTTCCAATGTCAAGTATCTTTTCCTTAGACCATGAGATCGTGTAACTCCCGGATGCCGTAGGAGTGCTTTGGGTGTGCCAAACGTCACAACGTAACTGGGTGACTATAAAGGTGCACTACGGGTATCTCTGAAAGTGTCTGTTGGGTTGACACGGATCGAGACTGGGATTTGTCACTCCGTATGACGGAGAGGTATCTCTGGGCCCACTCGGTAATGCATCATCATAATGAGCTCAATGTGACTAAGGAGTTAGCCACGGGATCATGCATTACGGTATGAGTAAAGTGACTTGCCGGTAACGAGATTGAACAAGGTATTGGGATACCGACGATCGAATCTCGGGCAAGTAACGTACCGATTGACAAAGGGAATTGTATACGGGATTGATTGAATCCTCGACATCGTGGTTCATCCGATGAGATCATCGTGGAACATGTGGGAGCCAACATGGGTATCCAGATCCCGCTGTTGGTTATTGACCGGAGAGGCGTCTCGGTCATGTCTGCATGTCTCCCGAACCCGTAGGGTCTACACACTTAAGGTTCGGTGACGCTAGGGTTATAGAGATATTAGTATGCGGAAACCCGAAAGTTGTTCGGAGTCCCGGATGAGATCCCGGACGTCACGAGGAGTTCCGGAATGGTCCGGAGGTGAAGAATTATATATAGGAACTCCAGTTTCGGCCACCGGGAAAGTTTCGGGGGTTATCGGTATTGTACCGGGACCACCAGAAGGGTCCCGGGGGTCCACCGGGTGGGGCCACCTATCCCGGAGGGACCCATGGGCTGAAGTGGGAAGGGAACCAGCCCTTAGTGAGCTGGGGCGCCCCCCCTTGGGCCTCCCCCTGCTCCTATGGTTGGAAACCCTGGGGGTGGGGGCGCCCCACTTGGCTTGGGGGGGAAGCCACCCCCCTTCCCCCTTGGCCGCCGCCCCCCCCCCCCCTTGGAGATCTGATCTCCCAGGGCCGGCGCCCCCCCCAGGGGTCCTATATATAGTGGGGGGAGGGAGGGCAGCAGTACCACAGCCCCTGGCGCCTCCCTCTCCCCCTGCAACACCTCTCCCTCTCGCAGAAGCTTGGCGAAGCCCTGCCGAGATCCCGCTACTTCCACCAGCACGCCGTCGTGCTGCTGGATCTCCATCAACCTCTCCTTCCCCCTTGCTGGATCAAGAAGGAGGAGACATCGCTGCTCCGTACGTGTGTTGAACGCGGAGGTGCCGTCCGTTCGGCACTCGGTCATCGGTGATTTGGATCACGGCGAGTACGACTCCATCAACCCCGTTCATTGGAACGCTTCCGCTCACGATCTACAAGGGTATGTAGATGCACTCCTTTCCCCTCGTTGCTAGTATACTCCATAGATGGATCTTGGTGATGCGTAGGAAATTTTAAAATTCTGCTACGATCCCCGACAGTGGCATCATGAGCCAGGCCTATGCGTAGTTACTATGCACGAGTAGAACACAAAGCAGTTGTGGGCGTAGATGTTGCCAATTCTTCTTGCCGCTACTAGTCTTATCTTGTTTCAGCGGTATTGTGGGATGAAGCGGCCCGGACCGACCTTACACGTACGCTTACGTGAGACAGGTTCCACCGACTGACATGCACTAGTTGCATAAGGTGGCTAGCGGGTGTCTGTCTCTCCCACTTTAGTCGGAACGGATTCGATGAAAAGGGTCCTTATGAAGGGTAAATAGAAATTGGCATATCACGTTGTGGTTTTACGTAGGTAAGAAACGTTCTTGCTAGAAACATATACAAGCCACGTAAAAAACTTGCAACAACAATTAGAGGACGTCTAACTTGTTTTTGCAGCATGTGCTATGTGATGTGATATGGCCAGAAGATGTGATGAATGATATATGTGATGTATGAGATTGATCATATTCTTGTAATAGGAATCACGACTTGCATGTCGATGAGTATGACAACCGGCAGGAGCCATAGGAGTTGTCTTTATTTTTTGTATGACATGCGTGTCATTGAATAACGCCATGTAAATTACTTTACTTTGTTGCTAAACGCGTTAGCCATAGAAGTAGAAGTAATCGTTGGCGTGACAACTTCATGAAGACACAATGATGGAGATCATGATGATGAAGATCATGGTGTCATGCCGGTGACGAAGATGATCATGGTGCCCCGAAGATGGAGATCAAAGGAGCAAAATGATATTGGCCATATCATGTCACTATTTGATTGCATGTGATGTTTATCATGTTTTGCATCTTATTTGCTTAGAACGACGGTAGTAAGTAAGATGATCCCTTATAATAATTTCAAAAAGGTGTTCCCCCTAACTGTGCACCGTTGCGAAGGTTCGTTGTTTTGAAGCACCACGTGATGATCGGGTGTGATAGATTCTAACGTTCGCATACAACGGGTGTTGACGAGCCTAGCATGTACAGACATGGCCTCGAAACACACGCAATACACTTAGGTTGACTTGACGAGCCTAGCATGTACAGACATGGCCTCGGAACACGGAGGACCGAAAGGTCGAGCATGAGTCGTATAGAAGATACGATCAACATGGAGATGTTCACCGATCTTGACTAGTCCGTCTCACGTGATGATCGGACATGGCCTAGTTAACTCGGATCATGTTTCACTTAGATGACTAGAGGGATGTCTATCTGAGTGGGAGTTCATTGAATAATTTGATTATATGAACTTAATTATCATGAACTTAGTCTAAAATCTTTACAATATGTCCTGTAGATCAAATGGCCCACGTTGTCCTCAACTTCAACGCGTTCCTAGAGAAAACCAAGCTGAAAGATGATGGCAGCAACTATACGGACTGGGTCCGGAACCTGAGGATCATCCTCATAGCTGCCAAGAAAGATTATGTCCTAGAAGCACCGCTAGGTGAAGCACCAATCCCAGAGAACCAAGACGTTATGAACGCTTGGCAATCACGTGCTGATGATTACTCCCTCGTTCAGTGCGGCATGCTTTACAGCTTAGAACCGGGTCTCCAAAAGCGTTTTGAGAAACATGGAGCATATGAGATGTTCGAAGAGCTAAAAATGGTTTTCCAAGCTCATGCCCGGGTCGAGAGATATGAAGTCTCTGACAAGTTCTTCAGCTGTAAAATGGACGAAAATAGTTCTGTTAGTGAGCACATACTCAGAATGTCTGGGTTACACAACCGCTTGTCTCAGCTGGGAGTTAATCTCCCGGATGACGCGGTCATTGACAGAATCCTCAAGTCGCTTCCACCAAGCTACAAGAGCTTTGTGATGAACTTCAATATGCACGGGATGGAAAAGACCATTCCTGAGGTATATTCAATGCTGAAATCAGCGGAGGTGGAGATCAGAAAAGAACATCAAGTGTTGATGGTGAATAAAACCACTAAGTTCAAGAAAGGCAAGGGTAAGAAGAACTTCAAGAAGGACGGCAAGGGAGTTGCCGCGCCCGGTAAGCCAGTTGCCGGGAAGAAGTCAAAGAATGGACCCAAGCCTGAGACTGAGTGCTTTTATTGCAAGGGAAGTGGTCACTGGAAGCGGAACTGCCCCAAATACTTAGCGGACAAGAAGGCCGGCAACACCAAAGGTATATGTGATATACATGTAATTGATGTGTACCTTACCAGTACTCGTAGTAGCTCCTGGGTATTTGATACCGGTGCGGTTGCTCATATTTGTAACTCAAAACAGGAACTGCGGAATAAGCAGAGACTGGCAAAGGACGAGGTGACGATGCACGTCGGGAATGGTTCCAAGGTCGATGTGATCGCCGTCGGCACGCTACCTCTACATTTACCTGCGGGATTAGTTTTAAACCTCAATAATTGTTATTTAGTGCCAGCTTTGAGCATGAACATTGTATCTGGATCTCGTTTAATTCGAGATGGCTACTCATTTAAATCCGAGAATAATGGTTGTTCTATTTATATGAGAGATATGTTTTATGGTCATGCCCCGCTGGTCAATGGTTTATTCTTGATGAATCTCGAACGTGATGTTACACATATTCATAGTGTGAATACCAAAAGATGTAAAGTTGATAACGATAGTCCCACATACTTGTGGCACTGCCGCCTTGGTCACATTGGTGTCAAGCGCATGAAGAAGCTCCATGCAGATGGACTTTTGGAGTCTCTTGATTAAGAATCATTTGACACGTGCGAACCATGCCTCATGGGTAAGATGACCAAGACTCCGTTCTCCAGAACAATGGAGCGAGCAACCAACTTATTGGAAATCATACATACCGATGTGTGCGGTCCAATGAGTGTTGAGGCTCGCGGAGGATATCGTTATGTTCTCACTCTCACTGATGACTTAAGTAGATATGGGTATGTCTACCTATTGAAACACAAGTCTGAAACCTTTGAAAAGTTCAAGGAATTTCAGAGTGAAGTTGAGAATCAACGTGACAGGAAAATAAAGTTCTTACGATCAGATCGTGGTGGAGAATATTTAAGTCACGAATTTGGTACGCACATAAGGAAATGTGGAATCGTTTCACAACTCACGCCGCCTGGAACACCACAGCGAAACGGTGTGTCCGAACATCGTAATCGCACTCTATTGGATATGGTGCGATCTATGATGTCTCTTACCGATCTACCGCTCTCATTTTGGGGCTATGCTTTAGAGACTGCCGCATTCACTTTAAATAGGGCTCCGTCGAAATCCGTTGAGACGACACCGTATGAATTATGGTTTGGGAAGAAACCTAAGCTATCGTTTCTAAAAGTTTGGGGATGCGATGCTTATGTCAATAAACTTCAACCTGAAAAGCTCGAACCTAAGTCGGAAAAATGCGTCTTCATAGGATACCCTAAGGAAACTATTGGGTATACCTTCTACCTCAGATCCGAAGGCAAGATCTTTGTTGCCAAGAATGGGTCCTTTCTGGAGAAAGAGTTTCTCTCGAAAAAATTAAGTGGGAGGAAAGTGGAACTTGATGAGGTGATAGTCACCCCTTCCGAACCGGAAGGTAGCGCAGCGCGGGAAGATGTTCCTGTGGTGCCTACACCGACTGGGAGGAAGTTAATGATGATGATCATGAAGCTTCGGACCAAGTTACTGCTGAACTTTGTAGGTCCACAAGGACACGTTCCACACCAGAGTGGTACGGCAATCCTGTCCTGGAAATCATGTTGTTAGACAACGGTGAACCTTCGAACTATGAAGAAGCGATGGCGTGCCCGGATTCCGACAAATGGCTAGAAGCCATGACATCCGAGATAGGATCTGAAGGAAATATGCCCTAGAGGCAATAATAAAGTATTATTTATTTCCTTATATCATGATAAATGTCTATTATTCATGCTAGAATTGTATTAACCGGAAACATAATACATGTGTGAATACATAGACAAACAGAGTGTCACTAGTATGCCTCTACTTGACTAGCTCGTTAATCAAAGATGGTTATGTTTCCTAGCCATAGACATGAGTTGTCATTTGATTAACGAGATCACCTCATTAGGAGAATGACGTGATTGACTTGACCCATTCCGTTAGCTTAGCACCCGATCGTTTAGTATGTTGCTATTGCTTTCTTCATGACTTATACATGTTCCTATGACTATGAGATTATGCAACTCCCGTTTACCGGAGGAACACTTTGTGTGCTACCAAACGTCACAACGTAAATGGGTGATTATAAAGGTGCTCTACAGGTGTCTCCAAAGGTACTTGTTGGGTTGGCGTATTTCGAGATTAGGATTTGTCACTCCGATTGTCGGAGAGGTATCTCTGGGCCCACTCGGTAATGCACATCACTATAAGCCTTGCAAGCATTGTGACTAATAAGTTAGTTGCGGGATGATGTGTTACGGAACGAGTAAAGAGACTTGCCGGTAACGAGATTGAACTAGGTATCGAGATACCGACGACCGAATCTCGGGCAAGTAACATACTGATGACAAAGGGAACAACGTATGTTGTTATGCGGTCTGACCGATAAAGATCTTCGTAGAATATGTGGGAGCCAATATGGGCATTCAGGTCCCGCTATTGGTTATTGACCGGAGACGTGTCTCGGTCATGTCTACATAGTTCTCGAACCCGTAGGGTCCGCACGCTTAAAGTTACGATGACAGTTTTATTATGAGTTTATGTATGTTGATGTACCGAAGGAGTTCGGAGTCCCGGATGAGATCGGGGACATGACGAGGAGTCTCGAAATGGTCGAGACGTAAAGATTGATATATTGGACGACTATATTCGGACTTCGGAAAGGTTCCGAGTGATTCGGGTATTTTTCGGAGTACCGGAGAGTTACGGGAATACGTATTGGGCCTTATTGGGCCATACGGGAAAGAAGAAAAAGGGCCTCAAGGGTGGCCGCAGCCCTCCCCTTGGTCTGGTCCGAATTGGACTAGGGAAGGGGGGCGCCCCATTCCTTCCTTCTCTTTTTCCCTTCCTCTTTTCCTATTCCATATGGGAGGTGGAATCCTACTAGGACTAGGGAGTCCTAGTAGGACTCCACACTTGGTGCGCCCCCTCCTAGGGCCGGCCTCCTCCTCCCTTGCTCCTTTATATACGGGGGCAAGGGGCACCCCAGAGACACAACAATTGATCCTTGAGATCTCTTAGCCGTGTGCGGTGCCCGCCTCCACCATATTACACCTCGATAATACCGTTGCGGAGCTTAGGCGAAGCCCTACGCCGGTGGAACATCATCATCGTCACCACGCCGTCGTGCTGACGAAACTCTCCCTCAACACTCGGCTGGATCGGAGTTCGAGGGACGTCATCGAGCTGAACGTGTGTAGAACTCGGAGGTGTCGTGCGTTCGGTACTTGATCGGTCGGATCGTGAAGACGTACGACTACATCAACCGCGTTGTGATAACGCTTCCGCTGTCGGTCTACGAGGGTACGTGGACAACACTCTCCCCTCTTGTTGCTATGCATCACCATGATCTTGCGTGTGCGTAGGAAATTTTTTGAAATTACTACGTTCCCCAACAGTGGCATCCGAGCCTGGTTTTATGCGTTGATGCTATGCACGAGTAGAACACAAGTGAGTTGTGGGCGATATAAGTCATACTGCTTACCAGCATGTCATACTTTGGTTCAGCGGTATTGTGAGATGAAGTGGCCCGGACCGACATTACGCGTACGCTTACGCGAGACTGGTTTCACCGTTCGGAGCACTCGTTGCTTAAAGGTGACTGGCGGGTGTCTGTTTCTCTCACTTTAGTTGAACCGAGTGTGGCTACGCCCGGTCCTTGCGAAGGTTAAAACAGCACCAACTTGACAAACTATCGTTGTGGTTTTGATGCGTAGGTAAGAACGGTTCTTGCTAAGCCCGTAGCAGCCACGTAAAACTTGCAACAACAAAGTAGAGGACGTCTAACTTGTTTTTGCAGGGCATGTTGTGATGTGATATGGTCAAGACATGATGTGATATAATGTGTTGTATGAGATGATCATGTTTTGTAACCGAGTTATCGGCAACTGGCAGGAGCCATATGGTTGTCGCTTTATTGTTTGAGATGCAATCGCCATGTAATAGTTTTACTTTATCACTAAGCGGTAGCGATAGTCGTAAAAGCAATAATTTGGCGAGACGACAACGATGCTACGATGGAGATCAAGGTGTCGCGCCGGTGACGATGGTGATCATGACGGTGTTTCGGAGATGGAGATCACAATCACGGTGCTTCGGAGATGGAGATCACAAGCACAAGATGATGATGGCCATATCATATCACTTAAATTGATTGCATGTGATGTTAATCCTTTATGCATCTTATCTTGCTTTGATTGACGGTAGCATTATAAGATGATCTCTCACTAAAATTTCAAGATAAAAGTGTTCTCCCTGAGTATGCACCGTTGCAAAAGTTCTTCGTGCTGAGACACCACGTGTTAATCGGGTGTGATAGGCTCTACGTTCAAATACAATGGGTGCAAAACAGTTGCACACGCGGAATACTCAGGTTAAACTTGACGAGCCTAGCATATAAAGATATGGCCTCGGAACACAGAGACCGAAAGGTCGAGCGTGAATCATATAGTAGATATGATCAACATAGTGATGTTCACCATTGAAACTACTCCATCTCACGTGTTAATCGGACATGGTTTAGTTGCTTTGGATCACGTAATCACTTAGATGATTAGAGAGATGTCTATCTAAGTGGGAGTTCTTAAGTAATATGATTAATTGAACTTAAATTTATCATGAACTTAGTACCTGATAGTATTTTGCTTGTCTATGTTAATTGTAGATAAATGGCCCGTGCCATTGTTCCGTTGAATTTTAATGCGTTCCTTGAGAAAGCAAAGTTGAAAGATGATGGTAGCAATTACACGGACTGGGTCCGTAACTTGAGGATTATCCTCATTGCTGCACAGAAAATTACGTCCTGGAAGCACCGCTAGGTGTACCACCTGCACCAGCAACTGCAGACATTGTGAATGCCTGGCAGTCACGTGTTGATGACTACTCGATAGTTCAGTGTGCCATGCTTTACGGCTTAGAACCGGGTCTTCAACGACGTTTTGAACTTCATGGGGCATATGAGATGTTCCAGGAGTTGAAGTTAATATTTCAAGCAAATGCCCGGATTGAGAGATATGAAGTCTCCAATAAGTTCTATAGCTGCAAGATGGAAGAGAATAGTTCTGTCAGTGAGCATATACTCAAAATGTCTGGGTATAACAATCACTTGATTCAACTGGGAGTTAATCTTCCGGATGATAGCGTCATTGACAGAATTCTTCAATCACTGCCACCAAGCTACAAGAGCTTCGTGATGAACTATAATATGCAAGGGATGAGTAAGACAATTCTCGAGCTCTTCGCAATGCTAAAGGCTGCGGAGGTAGAAATCAAAAAGGAGCATCAAGTGTTGATGGTCAGTAAAACCACTAGTTTCAAGAAAAAGGGCAAAGGGAAGAAGAAAGGAAACTTCAAGAAGAACAGCAAGCAAGTTGTTGTTCAGGAGAAGAAATCCAAGTCTGGACCTAAGCCTGAAACTGACTGTTTCTACTGTAAGCAGACTGGCCACTGGAAGCGGAACTGCCCCAAGTTTTTGGCGGAAAAGAAGGATGGCAAGGTTAACAAAGGTATATGTGATATACATGTTATCGATGTGTACCTTACCAATGCTCGTAGTAGCACCTGGGTATTTGATACTGGTTCTGTTGCTAATATTTGCAACACGAAACAGGGGCTACGGATTGAGCGGAGATTGGCTAAGGACGAGGTGACGATGCGCGTGGGAAATGGTTCCAAAGTCGATGTGATCGCCGTCGGCACGCTACCTCTACATCTACCTTCGGGATTAATATTAGACCTAAATAATTGTTATTTGGTGACAGCGTTGAGCATGAACATTATATCTGGATCTTGTTTAATGCGAGACGGTTATTCATTTAAATCAGAGAATAATGGTTGTTCTATTTATATGAATAATATCTTTTATGGTCATGCACCCTTGAAGAGTGGTCTATTTTTAATGAATCTCGATAGTAGTGATACACATATTCATAATGTTGAAGCCAAAAGATGCAGAGTTAATAATGACAGTGCAACTTATTTGTGGCACTGCCGTTTGGGTCATATCGGTGTAAAGCGCATGAAGAAACTCCATACTGATGGAATTTTGGAATCACTTGATTTTGAATCACTTGGTACTTGCGAACCGTGCCTCATGGGCAAGATGACCAAAACACCGTTCTCCGGTACTATGGAGAGAGCAACAGATTTGTTGGAAATTATACATACAGATGTATGTGGTCCGATGAATATTGAGGCTCGTGGCGGATATCGTTATTTTCTCACCTTCACAGATGATTTAAGCAGATATGGGTATATCTACTTAATGAAACATAAGTCTGAAACATTTGAAAAGTTCAAAGAATTTCAGAGTGAAGTGGAAAATCATCGTAACAAGAAAATAAAGTTTCTACGATCAGATCGTGGAGGAGAATATTTGAGTTACGAGTTTGGTCTACATTTGAAACAATGCGGAATAGTTTCGCAACTCACGCCACCCGGAACACCACAGCGTAATGGTGTGTCCGAACGTCGTAATCGCACTTTACTAGATATGGTGCGATCTCTGATGTCTCTTACTGATTTACCGCTATCATTTTGGGGTTATGCTTTAGAGACGGCTGCATTCACGCTAAATAGGGCACCATCAAAATCCGTTGAGACGACGCCTTATGAACTATGGTTTGGCAAGAAACCAAAGTTGTCGTATCTTAAAGTTTGGGGTTGCGATGCTTATGTGAAGAAACTTCAACCTGATAAGCTCGAACCCAAATCGGAGAAATGTGTCTTCATAGGATACCCAAAAGAGACTGCTGGGTATACCTTCTATCACAGATCCGAAGGCAAGATATTCGTTGCTAGGAATGGCTCCTTTCTAGAGAAGGAGTTTCTCTCGAAAGATGTGAGTGGGAGGAAAGTAGAACTTGATGAGGTAACTGTACCTGCTCCATTATTAGAAAGTAGATCATCACAGAAATCAGTTTCTGCGACACCTAGACCAAATAGTGAAGAAGTTAATCATAATGATCATGAAACTTCAGATCAAGTTATTACTGAACTTCGTAGGTCAACTAGATCAAGAACCGCACCAGAGTGGTACGGTAATCCTGTTCTGGAGGTCATGTTACTAGACCATGGCGAACCTACGAACTATGAAGAAGCGATGGTGAGCCCAGATTCCGCAAAATGGCTTGAAGCCATGAAATCCGAGATGGGATCCATGTATGAGAACAAAGTATGGACTTTGGTTGACTTGCCCGATGGTCGGCAAGCCATTGAAAACAAATGGATCTTCAAGAAGAAGACTGACGCTGATGGTAATGTTACTGTCTATAAAGCTCGACTTGTTGCAAAAGGTTTTCGACAAGTTCAAGGGATTGACTACGATGTGACCTTCTCACCCGTAGCGATGCTTAAGTCTGTCCGAATCATGTTAGCAGTTGCCGCATTTTATGATTATGAAATGTGGCAAATGGATGTCAAAACTGCATTCCTGAATGGATTTCTGGAAGAAGAGTTGTATATGATGCAACCGGAAGGTTTTGTCGATCCAAAAGGAGCTAACAAAGTGTGCAAGCTCCAGCGATCCATTTATGGACTGGTGCAAGCCTCTCGGAGTTGGAATAAACGCTTTGATAGTGTGATCAAAGCATTTGGTTTTATACAGACTTTTGGAGAAGCCTGTATTTACAAGAAAGTGAGTGGGAGCTCGATAGCATTTCTGATATTATATGTGGATGACATATTACTAATTGGAAATGATATAGAATTTCTGGATAGCATAAAGAGATACTTGAATAAGAGTTTTTCAATGAAAGACCTCGGTGAAGCTGCATATATATTAGGCATTAAGATCTATAGAGATAGATCAAGATGCTTAATTGGACTTTCACAAAGCACATACCTTGACAAAGTTTTGAAGAAGTTCAAAATGGATCAAGCAAAGAAAGGGTTCTTGCCTGTACTACAAGGTGTGAGATTGAGTAAGACTCAATGCCCGACCACTGCAGAAGACAGAGAGAAAATGAAAGATGTTCCCTATGCTTCAGCCATAGGCTCTATCATTTATGCAATGCTATGTACTAGACCTGATGTGTCCCTTGCTATAAGTTTAGCAGGGAGGTACCAAAGTAATCCAGGAGTGGATCACTGGACAGCGGTCAAGAACATCCTGAAATACCTGAAAAGGACTAAGGATATGTTTCTCATATATGGAGGTGACAAAGAGCTCATCGTAAATGGTTACGTTGATGCAAGCTTTGACACTGATCCGGACGATTCTAAATCACAAACCGGATACGTATTTACATTGAACGGTGGAGCTGTCAGTTGGTGCAGTTCTAAACAAAGCGTCGTGGCGGGATCTACATGTGAAGCGGAGTACATAGCTGCTTCGGAAGCAGCAAATGAAGGAGTCTGGATGAGCGAGTTCATATCCGATCTAGGTGTCATACCTAGTGCATCGGGTCCTATGAAAATCTTTTGTGACAATACTGGTGCAATTGCCTTGGCAAAGGAATCCAGATTACACAAGAGAACCAAGCACATCAAAAGACGCTTCAATTCCATCCGAGATTTAGTCCAGGTGGGAGACATAGAAATTTGCAAGATACATACGGATCTGAATGTTGCAGACCCGTTGACTAAGCCTCTTCCACGAGCAAAACATGATCAGCACCAAGGCTCCATGGGTGTAAGAATCATTACTGTGTAAACTAGATTATTGACTCTAGTGCAAGTGGGAGACTGAAAGAAATATGCCCTAGAGGCAATAATAAAGTATTATTTATTTCCTTATATCATGATAAATGTTTATTATTCATGCTAGAATTGTATTAACCGGAAACATAATACATGTGTGAATACATAGACAAACAGAGTGTCACCAGTATGCCTCTACTTGACTAGCTCGTTAATCAAAGATGGTTATGTTTCCTAGCCATAGACATGAGTTGTCATTTGATTAACGAGATCAACTCATTAGGAGAATGACGTGATTGACTTGACCCATTCCGTTAGCTTAGCACCCGATCGTTTAGTATGTTGCTATTGCTTTCTTCATGACTTATACATGTTCCTATGACTATGAGATTATGCAACTCCCGTTTACCGGAGGAACACTTTGTGTGCTACCAAACGTCACAACGTAAATGGGTGATTATAAAGGTGCTCTACAGGTGTCTCCAAAGGTACTTGTTGGGTTGGCGTATTTCGAGATTAGGATTTGTCACTCCGATTGTCGGAGAGGTATCTCTGGGCCCACTCGGTAATGCACATCACTATAAGCCTTGCAAGCATTGTGACTAATAAGTTAGTTGCGGGATGATGTGTTACGAAACGAGTAAAGAGACTTGCCGGTAACGAGATTGAACTAGGTATCGAGATACCGACGATCGAATCTCGGGCAAGTAACATACTGATGACAAAGGGAACAACGTATGTTGTTATGCGGTCTGACCGATAAAGATCTTCGTAGAATATGTGGGAGCCAATATGGGCATTCAGGTCCCGCTATTGGCTATTGACCGGAGACGTGTCTCGGTCATGTCTACATAGTTCTCGAACCCGTAGGGTCCGCACGCTTAAAGTTACGATGACAGTTTTATTATGAGTTTATGTATGTTGATGTACCGAAGGAGTTCGGAGTCCCGGATGAGATCGGGGACATGACGAGGAGTCTCGAAATGGTCGAGACGTAAAGATCGATATATTGGACGACTATATTCGGACTTCAGAAAGGTTCCGAGTGATTCGGGTATTTTTCGGAGTACCGGAGAGTTACGGGAATACGTAATGGGCCTTATTGGGCCGTACGGGAAAGAAGAAAAAGGGCCTCAAGGGTGGCCGCACCCCTCCCCTTGGTCTGGTCCGAATTGGACTAGGGAAGGGGGGCGCCCCCTTCCTTCCTTCTCTTTTTCCCTTCCTCTTTTCCTATTCCATATGGGAGGTGGAATCCTACTAGGACTAGGGAGTCCTAGTAGGACTCCACACTTGGTGCGCCCCCTCCTAGGGCCGGCCTCCTCCTCCCTTGCTCCTTTATATACGGGGGCAAGGGGGCACCCCAGAGACACAACAATTGATCATTGAGATCTCTTAGCCGTGTGCGGTGCCCCCTCCACCATATTACACCTCGATAATACCGTTGCGGAGCTTAGGCGAAGCCCTGCGCCGGTGGAACATCATCATCGTCACCACGCCGTCGTGCTGACGAAACTCTCCCTCAACACTCGGCTGGATCGGAGTTCAAGGGACGTCATCGAGCTGAACGTGTGTAGAACTCGGAGGTGCCGTGCGTTCGGTACTTGATCGGTCGGATCGTGAAGACGTACGACTACATCAACCGCGTTGTGATAACGCTTCCGCTGTCGGTCTACGAGGGTACGTGGACAACACTCCCCCCTCTCGTTGCTATGCATCACCATGATCTTGCGTGTGCGTAGGAAATTTTTTGAAATTACTACGTTAGCAATTGCCGCATTCTATGATTATGAGATATGGCAAATGGACGCCAAAACGGCATTCCTTAACGGTTTTCTTAAGGAGGAATTGTATATGATGCAGCCGGAAGGTTTTGTCGATCCTAAGAATGCTAACAAGGTATGCAAGCTCCAGCGCTCCATCTATGGACTTGTGCAAGCATCTCGGAGTTGGAACATTCGTTTTGATGAGATGATCAAAGCGTTTGGGTTTACACAGACTTATGGAGAAGCCTGTGTTTACAAGAAAGTGAGTGGGAGCTCTGTAGCATTTCTCTTATTATATGTGGATGACATACTATTGATGGGAAATGATATAGAATTCTTGGAAAGTATAAAGGCCTATTTGAATAAGTGTTTTTCAATGAAGGACCTTGGAGAAGCTGCTTATATATTAGGCATCAAGATCTATAGAGATAGATCAAGACGCCTCATTGGTCTTTCACAGAGTACGTACCTTGACAAGATATTGAAGAAGTTCAATATGGATCAGTCCAAGAAGGGGTTCTTGCCTGTATTGCAAGGTGTGCAATTGAGCACGGCTCAATGCCCGACCACGGCAGAAGATAGAGAAAAGATGAGTGTCATCCCCTATGCCTCGGCCATAGGGTCTATTATGTATGCCATGCTGTGTACCAGACCTGATGTAAACCTTGCCGTAAGTTTGGTAGGAAGGTACCAAAGTAATCCCGGCAAGGAACACTGGACAGCGGTCAAGAACATCCTGAAGTACCTGAAAAGTACTAAGGATATGTTTCTCGTTTATGGAGGTGACGAAGAGCTCGTCGTAAAGGGTTATGTCAACGCAAGCTTCGACACAGATCTGGATGACTCGAAGTCACAAACCGGATACGTGTATATTTTGAATGGAGGAGCAGTAAGCTGGTGCAGTTGCAAGCAAAGCGTCGTGGCGGGATCTACATGTGAAGCGGAGTACATGGCAGCCTCAGAGGCAGCGCAAGAAGCAGTCTGGATGAAGGAGTTCATTACCGACCTAGGGGTGATTCCCAATGCGTCGGGCCCGATGACTCTCTTCTGTGACAACACTGGAGCTATTGCCCTTGCCAAGGAGCCCAGGTTTCACAGGAAGACCAGGCATATCAAGCGTCGCTTCAACTCCATTCGTGAAAGTGTTCAAAATGGAGACATAGATATTTGTAAAGTACATACGGACCTGAATGTAGCAGATCCGTTGACTAAACCTCTCCCTAGAGCAAAACATGATCAACACCAGAACGCTATGCGTGTTCGATTCATCACAATGTAACTAGATTATTGACTCTAGTGCAAGTGGGAGACTGTTGGAAATATGCCCTAGAGGCAATAATAAATGGTTATTATTATATTTCTTTGTTCATGATAATTGTCTATTGTTCATGCTATAATTGTGTTATACGGAAATCGTAATACATGTGTGAATACATAGACCACAACGTGTCCCTAGTAAGCCTCTAGTTGACTAGCTCGTTGATCAACAGATAGTCATGGTTTCCTGACTATGGACATTGGATGTCATTGATAACGGGATCACATCATTAGGAGAATGATGTGATGGACAAGACCCAATCCTAAGCATAGCATAAAAGATCGTGTAGTTCGTTTGCTAGAGCTTTTCCAATGTCAAGTATCTTTTCCTTAGACCATGAGATCGTGTAACTCCCGGATGCCGTAGGAGTGCTTTGGGTGTGCCAAACGTCACAACGTAACTGGGTGACTATAAAGGTGCACTACGGGTATCTCTGAAAGTGTCTGTTGGGTTGACACGGATCGAGACTGGGATTTGTCACTCCGTATGACGGAGAGGTATCTCTGGGCCCACTCGGTAATGCATCATCATAATGAGCTCAATGTGACTAAGGAGTTAGCCACGGGATCATGCATTACGGTACGAGTAAAGTGACTTGTCGGTAACGAGATTGAACAAGGTATTGGGATACCGACGATCGAATCTCGGGCAAGTAACGTACCGATTGACAAAGGGAATTGTATACGGGATTGATTGAATCCTCGACATCGTGGTTCATCCGATGAGATCATCGTGGAACATGTGGGAGCCAACATGGGTATCCAGATCCCGCTGTTGGTTATTGACCGGAGAGGCGTCTCGGTCATGTCTGCATGTCTCCCAAACCCGTAGGGTCTACACACTTAAGGTTCGGTGACGCTAGGGTTATAGAGATATTAGTATGCGGAAACCCGAAAGTTGTTCGGAGTCCCGGATGAGATCCCGGACGTCACGAGGAGTTCCGGAATGGTCCGGAGGTGAAGAATTATATATAGGAAGTCCAGTTTCGGCCACCGGGAAAGTTTCGGGGGTTATCGGTATTGTACCGGGACCACCGGAAGGGTCCCGGGGGTCCACCGGGTGGGGCCACCTATCCCGGAGGGCCCCATGGGCTGCAGTGGCAAGGGAACCAGCCCTTAGTGGGCTGGGGCGCCCCCCCTTGGGCCTCCCCCTGCGCCTAGGGTTGGAAACCCTGGGGGTGGGGGGTGCCCCACTTGGCTTGGGGGGGAAGCCACCCCCCCTTCCCCCTTTGCTGCCGCCCCCCCATGGAGATCTGATCTCCCAGGGCCGGCGCCCCCCCCAGGGGTCCTATATATAGTGGGGGGGAGGGAGGGCAGCAGTACCACAGCCCCTGGCGCCTCCCTCTCCCCCTGCAACACCTCTCCCTCTCGCAGAAGCTTGGCGAAGCCCTGCCGAGATCCCGCTACTTCCACCACCACGCCGTCGTGCTGCTGGATCTCCATCAACCTCTCCTTCCCCCTTGCTGGATCAAGAAGGAGGAGACGTCGCTGCTCCGTGCGTGTGTTGAACGCGGAGGTGCCGTCCGTTCGGCACTCGGTCATCGGTGATTTGGATCACGGCGAGTACGACTCCATCAACCCCGTTCATTGGAACGCTTCCGCTCACGATCTACAAGGGTATGTAGATGCACTCCTTTCCCCTCGTTGCTAGTATACTCCATAGATGGATCTTGGTGATGCGTAGGAAATTTTAAAATTCTGCTACGATCCCCGACAGTGTTTGGTAGTCTCAAGTCATTAAAAGCATGCACACCCACATCTCTTATTGGTTGATATGTCAAGAAAAAAGAAACGAGGTAGAAGTTAATGCACCGCACCTAAGTGTTTTGGGATTATTTGGTTTTCATACGATGACTTACACACCTAGACGGAGGGAGTATTATACTTAAGGCTAGAAGGTTGGCCATAGATGACGTGGCAATGTCATGTAGCCATCAGCTGGCTATACTATTAACCATGCTCTTATATTACTCCTATATTTAAGAACGGAGGGAGTAGTTGGCATGCATGATACTACATATAATACTCCCATTACAACCAGCCTGGTAGAATTAAAATACCTAATCTAAATGGTCGCTGCCCGATCTCTTTGTCCTCCTCCAGCATCCGGCAGAAGAAGAATCAAGCAAGACACTGGTTGTATTCGCCGGCGTCGCCTCGGCGGTGGCCTTCATGGGATACAATCGGCGGCGGCCTCCCGTGTTCTACTTTTCCTCGATGATGGCGGCGGGCGGGGACGTGCTGCCCGTCACCTCGTCCACATCCGCGTAGCCGCATCACCTCGCCGACATCTGCGGCGGCTTCTTTCTCTGCTTGCATGTCGCGGCTACGCGCGCGTCGACGGCGGATGGCGCAATCGCAGACACTGGAGGCACTGTACGACGCGGCGGCGTCGAGGGCAGCGATGATGCATGTTCTGCCGTGCTCCCCGACTAGCCGGCGTGGAGCAAGTCGGCACTCTTCCTCGAGCTGTATTGGAGAGGCCAGCTGCGGAACCACGCGCTGGCTTAGTGCGGCAACTGCCTCTGACGGGCTAGGCGGGGTAGGTGGAGAAGCGAGTTGCCGGGCTCGGCGGGCCACCCAGACGACTTTTATGCCGGAGAACCGCTCTTCCTGCTGGTCGGATGCCGCCGAAAAAGTGGATAAAATGGTGGAAGGAGGAGCTTGGCCGGCGTCCTGCTCCTGAACAAACGTGTGTGGCCGGAGTTGGTTTCTCGCATTCCACGTGGGTTTCTATACTACTATATAGTGTACCAATTTTAAGTAGGACTAAGAATATCAATCATAACCATTGATCTTCTAAATCCAACGGCCAATATCAGTAGGATTCACATGAACAGTACACTGCTGCCACCTCACCTGTGTTCTAGAACAATCATGTACCCTTTCTAGAAAAAAGAAGCCCATAACTAGCTCCAATGGGCTGTGTTGCCACATGACCACCAGATGGTTTGATTGAGCCTAGTCGAGATGGTTTAGTAGGGGAATGTGGATATTTCTCAAAAAAAAGAACACGTGGAAAAAGTGAAACAACATGCAGTTCTTTTTAAATGAATGCACAGTTTTATGGCATGAATACTACTTCCCGCTTTTACAATATTTAACTAATATCAGCATTTATACATCACTATAATTTCTTTACTTTGAATCTATTAGCACACATATTACTTCTTTTCCCTTTTACCAAAATCACTCTGTTATATTAAGACGTGCCTTGCACGTGTATACATACTAGTAAATGTAGGTTTTTGAATGCGGCGAGGAGGTGGGTACAGCTGGGAGTGCAATGGGCGGCGCCCTGGGCCGGCGCGCCGCTTCAAATGGCGGACGCAGTGAGAGGTCGCGTCCGCCCCGACCCCCTTGACCGTGGACCTTGACGGTGTACGTCACCTTGTGTCCAGATCTAAGATGCCACGTGTACCAGATGAATGACTCCAAGCTCGACCACCGTGATGCAAGAGGTGCGAGCCGAGGAACACTGTTGGAGACACCCCCCCCCCCATAATTTTCCTCGTCATCATCTGAGTCCTAGAAGATCTCACCCATATCATCATTAGGCATGCAGTCGCCTTCATAGACAACGTGCGCAGAAGGAGTAGAGGCGACTGGGGATGCACCATGTCGTGGGCACTCCGTACATGCTCGTGTGCGTGCAGCGTGCGTGCTTTTCCATTGGTGCTAGCTCTAAGGCCGAGGCTGCGGTCGTCTTCGTCTCCGGCTAGTCGTTGAGCAACGAAGGCAAAGAGGTGCTGCAAGAGATGTGTAGGCGCCGTTGTGTGCGAGCTTCGTCGTAGCACGACGAACCAGACGTCGCTGCAGATGGCACACGCCTCCATGCAGCCGAGTGTGTGCGCATGCATGTGTTATTCACGTGCATTCTGCGGCCGAGTGTGTGTGCATGCATGTGTTGTGTACGTGCGTTGTGTGCTCCATGCTATGCGCATTTGTGCATGAGTTGGATTGACATGAGTTAGTGTGTTGGCGTGTGTACATGTGTGGCTGCATGCGTCATGTACATGCGTGGCTTCTTGCGTGGTTATCAATATAAACTAATAAAATATCTTCAACTTAGCATCCTGATGTATCGTATCTAGTGGTTAGCGAAGAGTTCATGTTCTTTTATTTGTTTATAGGTGGGCCAGCGGCAAAAAACAGGGGAAAATGTGCAAGGTTCCTTGCAGACGCTCCACCGCGAGGTTCCTTGCTCCTTCTCGGTCGTCGGGAATCTATCTTCTTCCACTCTTTTTTTACGTGAGCTTTGTTCATCCTTTTGCCAACACGCGAAACATCTGGCATCAAGGTGCACGTGTCATGCAAGAAAATGGAGATAATCAGATAAGCAGTGCGTAAGTGAGTCGTGCACTTCGATGGCACCTACTCCTACTACGCAATATTTTTTCTCCTCGATGGCACGTGAATAGTGCATGTACTCAACGACGGAGCACGGGATGGTAGCCATGACATGGTCAGCCTTTTTTGGAGAGAGTACGTACTAAATAACTTTGATGTGTCCCGTCAACTCGCAGGACGACGAGAAGCTTCCTTACTATGCCTTCTCCCTCGCCAACGCGTGTGCGGTGGCTCGCAGCACGAGGTGAAACTTTTGCTTACAAGCGGTGGACGTGCATCAGTTCATTTGGTGTCAGATTGTCAGAAGTACTATTGTAGTACCACCATTATTGTTCGACTTCCGGAAGAGGCAAAGAGCCAAGCGCAAGGTCACCTACTAACCTTAGGCTAGCCATAGTGGGAGTAACATAAGTAGGAGTACCTCCTTTTTTATTTTAGAAACAACCACACACGAATATTGGACGGTAGCAGCACAGCAACTGAATCAAAAATCAAAACCTTCCCGCCCGGCGCCAGCTGATCCCACCGCTCCACATTGATGGAAGTCAGGGCGATGCGGCCTGTCACTGCTTCCGCCGTTGAAGCGGCGCGCCGACCGAGGGCACCGTCCGCTGCACGCCCGGCATTTCAGACTACACATACTTTGTGAGACAAAAGGTGGGGCCATTATTAATGATATAGTATTATACTAAAGGGACTAACTATTGTAAGCAGGCTACGTATTAGGTTGGTTCTAGATGATGTGTCAACTTCATATAGCCGGATGTTGGCTATACTATTAACCTTGCTCTAAGTGTGGTGTGAGTCGGAAAATTTATTAAGTCATTAATTAATAATTAACGGATGCCTTAATTACTGAGTCGTTTCTGATTTTTTGGATAGTGGGGCTATTATTGACTTGGACGTGGGGTTTGGGCCAAAGGCCTACTATTATCTTGGTCTTACTCGCACGACCGACCTAACAGGCTTTACCCTAGCCGCCGCTGTATCATATGGTTTCGCACCGTTCCACATCTTAGCGCCACCATGCAGTTCTTCTCCATCCCTCCTTCCGGCGTGCACCACGAGAAGGGACAGCGGTCCTCCGAACCTTGCCTTTCGTGATCCTGTATGGGAGAGGGGCGATCAGGATTTTGGAGAGCACACTCCTGTGACTACTGCCAGCGACGACTTCCTCAACGACAGCCTTCTTCCCCGACCTCGGTAACCTCTTCATCAACGACATGAGTGACAACATCAACCACAGCGGTTCTGCTCCCGCTGTATAGTATGTGATTCTGTCCTCCTGGTTTAGTCCGCATCATTACTTTGATCTTTGCAATTGTCGTCATGATCAATTTACTGTTCATTCGGATTAAGTCTCATAGTAAATTGCTCATATATTCATAATCCAATCCAAAAACCTGATTATAGGCAATTTACTCCGAGTGGTTTTGCTGCGCTTTTGAAGCCGCCTACTTTAAAGGGGGTGCAATATAAAAGGTGGCGCACAAGAGCAGTATATTGGTTTCAGATCATGTACTATTATGATGCCACTAAGGGTAAGCCTGAGGGCGATCTTAATCCTACACAGCAGGAAGCTTTTGAGAACATGGACACCCTCTTCAAAGCCGCCCTACTGAGTGTTCTTGAAGATTCCATTGTGGATTCATATATGTCGTTTGACAATGGCAAAGACATGTGGGCTGCGCTCGAGGCCATGTTTGGGGCCTCGGGCGCTGGCAACGAGTTGTACGTCATGGAGCAATTATGTGACTACAAGATGACTGATGAGCGCTCTCTTGTTCACCAGACTCATGAGATACAGTCACTCGCTAAGGAACTTGAGTACTTTAAGTGTGTGTTGCCGGACAAATTTGTTGCTGGGACCATCATTGCCAAGCTTCCACCTTCGTGGAGTGATTTTGCTACTTCTCTGAAAAACAAGAGACATGAGTTTTCCGTTTCGGATCTCCTTAGCACTCTTGATTTTGAAGAGAAGGCGAGAGCAAAAGACACACATGCTCGGGTCGCTGAGGGAGCTTCTAGTGCCCACATGGTACATGAGAAGAACTTCCAGTCCAACCAGCCCCAAAACAACAAGAACAAATCTCAAGGGAAAGGCAAGTTTGATGCAAAGAACAAGCCGTCACATTCTACCAACTTCAAGAAGAATTCTCATAACGGGAAGGGATACAAACCTCAATTTTGGTAGCACTGCACAAAATTTATATGGCTGCATCTACCTGTTGTCAGCTAACCTCATGGTGCTCCAGGTATTCCTACATTCGTAACTAGGTACAATGACCACCACAAGATGAAATTAGCTTATTCGTACGTTGACTTGCTGATTGCAGTGCGGAACGGTCCTGTCATGTGTGGAGTAGCAAACAAGCAGTGCAGCCGAAGGTGGAAATCAACCAAGGACTTATGTAATTATATATAATCTTCCTCAGGCAGGTCAGTATCCCCTTCGTCCAGATGATCATGTTTTGTCATGCCGAGCTATTGATATGTGCCTATTTTGCAACACCGTTTAAGTATAGCTATTGTTTTCCTATCTTTTCAGATTCAGGACAATGAAGATGATTTCAGGGGAACTGCACAATATGGACTCATGTTGAGTCATCTTTATTGCCTCATGTGTTTGCTACAAATGTGTCAGCATCAATTGCAAGATGAGGCAGCTAGCTAGCCGTGGAGTTGCCAACATGCTCAAAGTGCTCGCAACATTGAGAAGAAACAAGCATGCCCAGGAAATTAATGCGTGCGCAGGGAGGCCCTTTGCTCAGAGAAGCATTGACCGATTTCTTTATTTCCACACCTTCTCACAGCTTTGTATTGGTTATAGTATGGTGAATCATTGAGATGCATAAACATGCTGAACTTTTGTTCTTCTGAATGTTAGTATGCATACCGTATCTTCTGAAGCTTAGCTTAATGTGAATGTTGACTAGCCTGTGAACCTTCACAATCGTAAGTATATTGTAGGCCTGTTATTTGACACCTCACTTGGCCGCGCTACGCGACCAGTGTGAGTGTCTGCATCCAGTACCGCATCCTCTAATTTGGTGGATGCCAAGTTGAAAAAGGTTACCGATGAGTAGCCATAAGCTGGAGGCGTCTTTTTTTTTCTTTCAAATGGGCAATAAGCTGGAGAGTGTCTCGGGCTGCCTCTAGCACAAGGCCCTCCAGTATGAAACACGGGCAGCCGACTGGGCCGATAAAAAAGCCTATCCATCTTAAAGCCCATTTGTTTTTGTTTTTTGTGAGGAGAAGCCCATATTTCTTGAAGAGGGGGCGATCACAGGAAAACCCTCCTTCCTCCTCGCTTCCACTTACGCTTCCGTCTCGCCCCAATTCCCCCCGCTCCCCATCTTCCTCACTCTTCCAGAAAACCCCTGCTCACCTTCTTCCTCACTCGTAAAGAAAACGCCTGCTCCTCTTCTTCCACTCCTACAGAAAACCCCAGCCCTCCTTCTTCCCCACTCGCACTGCCACTAGGCTCGTCTCTGGCTACTCTACTCAAACACGTGAGCTCGGCACGACGCCCACAAGGAAAATGGATTCGGCTGGCCCCAGCGCCAAGAAAATGAGGCTCCCGCTAGCGGCGACACCGGTTGTAGATCCCGCACCCGGCATCGCGGGGAGAAGCGGCGAGCCCCGCCCGGATCTGAGGAACTGGTAGAATCTCCGGTGGACCGCATCAGCAATCTCCCGGACGTCATCCTTGAGGAGATCATCTCGCTTCTCCCCACCAAGGATTGTTGCCGCACAGAAGTCCTCTCAACTCGGTGGCACCCTCTATGGCGCACCGCGCCCCTCAATCTCGACTGTCGTCAGATATCTGTCCTTCCTGAATTCGATCTCCTTAGAGCCATCGTCTCCTCTCACCAGCAGGGCCCCGTTCAACGCTTCTGCATCCCGACACGCTACCTACTGTCCATACCTGGCACGATGGACGCTTGGCCGACATCCCCTAAATTCGGAAAACTCCAGCAGTATGAGTTCTACCATTACCACGAAAGTTTCATACCACGAACACACCAAGAATTCGTGCCCACACCACCATTGTCCATCTCGCGGTTTTCCTCCTCTCTCCACACCGCAACCTTCGCCCGGTGCCCTCTACCAGACGATCTGGTACAAATGCTTCGACTCCCACTGCTAAAAAAACTTTCGCTTGTGATGGTTTATCTGTCGGAGGCCTCACTGCACAACATCATCCACTCTAGTTGCCCTACCCTAGAGCGCTTGCTGATTGTTTTGGGAACAGAAATCCATATCTGTTGTCTCCAAATAAAGTCGCCTCACCTTAAAAGCATTGGAATTTGTTTTGAAGGACAGCAGCTCATCATCGAAGATGCCCCTTCACTTCAAAGGTTGCTCCTTGATCATTGTTATAAACCTTCGCAAATAACGGTCGTCTCTATACCCAAAATGGAGACCTTGGGTCTAATTAGTGGTCTAACTAGTGCTCCGTTTGATGATCACAACAAGTTGGTGTTTGGCTCCTCACTTTTTCAGGTACAATATATTATCATCTACACATTTGTAATCATAAGCTGCATTTTTCATTTGTGCGCATAAGTTTTATATCATCTTGAAGTACACTTTGGGTACTAATATTATGTTATATGCTCAATGAAAAGTTCGCCCATGGATAGCCTCTCAATGCTGCTGGATTCTGTCAAGATCTTATATATCGGAATGTATAGTTATGATCTGAACATAATTATTGGCTTGCTGCGATGCTTCAGTCTCTGGAGAATTTATATATAAAGGTGATGATTTCATGCACATTGAAAGACCGTATATATTGTACTAGAATTAACCGTTCAGCTGTTGCTCTTTCAACATACTCTTTTTTCAGACCTTAATTGTTTTCAAATCTTCATGTCTACTTAGGTACTGCAACCACATGGAGAAAAACGTATAACCAATCGGTGGCGTAATAAGCACCAGGACTTTCTCTGTTCTCATGACATTCGTTTGAGGACAATAACGATGGAAGGATATGCATCCAACTAGGCAAACAGAAGCTTTGTCACATTCTTCCTGTTGAATGCGAGGTTACTATTGTCCATGAGGCTTAAGTTTTACCGCAAGAGATTTCTCACAGGACGGACGCGTTGAACAGCAAAAAAAGAAGTTTCAGGTGGACAAATGGGCTTCTAAACATGCTCGGCTTCTATTTACAACAAGTTGTAGTCATCCTGAAATATATTTTTTTGCATAGGATGTTGATTTTATGGATCAGACCGATCCATTTGTTTGTGACTGTGAAAAAGAGTGGTTGGGTTAGATGTTACTGCCATGTTCAATCTGGGTTTTGTCTAAAAATTTGATGAAAATTAATCCTTGGGCTTTTTGTACCGTTCATAAGCTTGAGTTGCATGTTGTTGTCCTCGTACTCCCCTCCACCTGCCACTACACTGCTGCATCTTCCACGGCTGCTATTCGTTCCCGTCCGAGGCCTCGCCGTCGTTCTCCACCTTGGTTCGCTCGCTGTGCCCGCCGCCGTCTGGCGTTGTCAACATGGTCAACAACCAAGAGGAATCAGGAGATGACTGTACGTGGAGAGGCTGACAGTAGGGACCCACCAGGGTCATTGCATTACGCAAGCAGGTGCCTCGTTATTACAAGCCAAAAATACTTCCTCCTAATTGTTTGACAACTAGGTCCCACGCTATTGTCAATGTAGTCAATAAACGAGAAAATTACACAACGAGCGGATAACACCAGGGACCCAGCAGCTCGCCCAGTTGTTCTTTTAGTTTCAGAGACGGAGCTCAACTGCGCGCTGTGCGGGGGCTGTGGCCCGTCTAGCCCACGCTTACGCTTTTATTTAAGCACATGACGAGCCCAGTTGATATCTTTTTTCTTTCTGAAAATGGCTAGCCCAGTTTTTTTGGAGAATACCAAAATCGAGGCCTACTTGCTTTTCTCAGCCCTTCTGGGCTTCAAATATCCTTAAGAATTAGCAAATGGGCTGTAAATTATTGAAAATAATGGCTAATGGGTTGTATGTTGTTTTCCACAGATTTGGAGGCTGACTTCTGGGCCTACTAGGTTAACGATGACGCTGTCCTAATTTTTTTTTACGCGTACGCAAGGCTTTGTCAACTTAGTCAACACAGAGCAGTGATTGTTGGATGTCCATCCAACGGCCGCCGTGCTTCTTCAATCTCTAATCTTCCTGCTCCAACCGCCCAAACCAGCGACGGCGGGACTGCCTGCTCCCTCCTCCAGTGGCTGGCTGTGCTGCCGCCAGGCCATCCCTCTACCCACCCGCACATCCTGTTATTTTCCAGCGACGTCAGCCTCACCCCGCAGCCGACCAATCAGCGCTCGTACTCCCCTCAGCATGGGCATCCGCTGCGGTGGCTTCGCCGGCTCCGGGTCATTCCCTTCCTGGGCCTCGCCCTCATCCACCGCGTTTGTGCTCTCGGCGCGGTGAGGTCAACATGGTCAACAAACTACAGCCATCAGAAGAGGCTGACAGTAGGGGTCCACACAAGGAAATGCCTCCTTATTACGCGCAAAATAATGATTCCTCCACCTGATAGCTAGGACCCACCGGAAGGGCCTCTGTATTTCATGAAAAAAATGTTCCTCCCGCTGTCAGCTCGAACACACCAGCTATATCTTCGCACGCAAAGAAGTGCCTCCTTATTACGCACAAAAAAGAATACTCCCCCTGCTAGCTGGGACCCACCATTGGCGGAGGCTGACTTGTGGGCCTACTAAGATGACTGGGATGGAGGGCTTTGTCAACTTAGTCAATATGAACGATTCTAGCTCCAGTGACCATACGATGTCCATCCAACGGCCGCCCAAACAAGTGTCGGCCGTGCCGCCTGCTCCTGCCTCTCGTGTCCGGCTGTGCTGCCACCGCTGGCCATGCCATCCCTCTATACTCACCCACACCTCTTGTTATTCTCCGGTGACGGCAGCCTCACACCGCAGCCAAAACAGTCAACCCACGTACTCCCCTCCGCGTGGGCATCCACTGCCGCGTCTTCACCGGCTCCGCGTCGTCCCCTTCTTAGGCCTCGCCGTCGTCCACCGCCCTGGTGCTCTCGGCACGGCGTGGTCAACGTGGTCAATGAACGACTTCGATCGGAAGAGTACTGTACGTGGAGAGGCTGACAGCTGGGTCCACGGTCGCAGCAAGGAAGTGCCTCCTTATTATGCGCAAATAATTATTCCTCCACCTGACAGCAGGGACCCACCGGACGGGCCACCTTATTTCACGAAAAAAAACTTTCCCCCCTAACTGCTGGTACCCACCAGCTACATCTTCGCACGCAAGGAAGTGCGTCCATATTACGGGCACAAAAAATGATTCGCCCCCTGACTGCTGGGACCCACCAGCTACATCTTCGCATGCAAGGAAGTGCCTGACAGTCGGGACCCACCTGGTCGAAGCGTACGTAGCGTTGTCATTCTGGTCGCGAACGTGTACGTACATACGATCGGTCTGTCTGTAGGCTGCAGCGATGAATCGTGGCCGTGTAAGGAAGGGCACGTTTCGTAGTAGAGGCGCGCACGTAGCATGTACACGTACATACAACGGCCAGGGTGCAACAAAGTAAATACGGCCACGTACGTACATACGGGCGGGGTCTCGAACGCCTACTCGCGCATACGTACGGCCAGGTCTCGTGTACATGGCTGGGTCGGAACGGAGAAACTGCGTCGTTGTCGTGTTCATGGGGAGGCAACGGAATGCGTCGTGTTCATCGGGAGGCAACGGAACGCGTGCTGTTCATCGGGAGCCAACCGGCTTGGATGAAACAGCCGATGGAAACGAGGCCTGGCGTACCACAGAACGGTGGAAACGGCCTTGTGTTCGACCGGCCACGGTCGAAACGGGATCCTGTTCATCGGGAGGGGTCTCGCGTACCGCAAAACGGAGGAAACGGACTTCTCTTGGACCTCCTATGGTCGAAACGGGGTCCTGTTGATCGGAAGGAGTGTGGCGTACCGCAAAACGGAGGAAACGGACTTGTGTTGGAGCGCTATGGTCGAAACGGGGGTCCTGTTCATCGGGAGGGGTGTGGCGTACCACAAAACGGGACTCCACGGGATACTATTCATCTCCACCGTCGACCTCCTCCAGCCTCCACGGGCTACTGTTCATCCACCGTCGACCTCCTCCAGCCTCCACCTGCGACTGTTCATCCACAAGCTCCTGTTCATCCAGCCTCCACCGCGTGCTCCTCCACCGGCTACTGTTCAACCAGCCCTCTCCACGGGGTCCTATTCAACCACCCCTCCACGGGCTACTGTTCATCCAGCCCTCCACCGGCTACTGTTCAACCAGACCTCCACAGGGTCCTGTTCATCCAGCCCTCCATGGAGTCCTGTTCATCCACCGACTCGATCGATCGGGGTCCTGTTCATCCAGCGGCAACGGCCTCTACTACCACGGGTTCCTGTTCATCCTACCCCCCACCGGGAACTGTTCATCCAAACCCCCAACAACGCTCATTGTTCATCAAGAGGCAGCAGGTTCGCTCGGCTTCAGTTAGCAGCAGTAGCGAAGGAATCACTCGATCGGATTCAGTTAACAGCCATCGATCGATCGCTCAGGTTCAGTAACGCGTAGCCTGCAGTGCAATCGCTCGGGTTCAGTAGGCGAACGCCTCTCTCGGGTTTAGTTAGAGCCCAACGCCTCGCACCCACGCGCGTACGTGTACGAGAGAAATGCACATCGCTCGGCCCCCGACCACCCACCGTAACCGGGAACTCCCCGATATTTTCCTCGCCCTCGCTTCTACCACGGTTTTCTCCGTCATAGACGGCCAAAAGAATGTCATGCAGCTGCGTCTCCGGCCTGCCCAGGGCAAAAAGCCCATTTTTTGTCATGATTTTGTGTCATATAAGTAGGAGCCCACCACATCTATGATGATACCGGGTTTTGTCACAATTATCGTCATAGAAGTGTCATAAGCATGACAGGAAAAAAATTCGTTCGGCCCAAAATATCACGGGTGTGTGTTTTTTTTGTAGTGCTTGCTGCCCTTCCGATGATATGTGAGTAGTTTACCACAGACCTACGGGTCCGTAGTTAGTAGCTAGATGGCTTTTTCTCTCTCTTTGATCTTTAATACAATGTTCACCTCGATGTTCTTGGAGATCTATCGATCTTCTTTTGCGGTGCGTTTGTTGAGATCCAATGAATTGTGGATTTATGATCAGATTATCTATGAATATTATTTGAGTCTTCTCTGAACTCTTTTATGCATGATTAAGATAGCTTTGTATTTCTCTCCGATCTATTGATTTGGTTTGGCCAACTAGATTGGTTTTTCTTGCAATGGGAGAGGTGCTTTGTTTTGGGTTCAATCTTGCGGTGTTCTCACCAGGTGACAGAAGAGGTAGTGAGGCACGTATTTGTATTGTTGCCATTAAGGATAAAAGGATGGGGTTTATTTCATATTGGTTGGATCTATCCCTCTACATCAGGTCATCTTGCTTAAGGTGTTACTCCGTTTTTGTTAACTTAATACACTAAATGCATGCTGGATAGCGGTCGATATGTGGAGTAGTAGTAGTAGATGCAGGCAGGAGTCGGTCTACTTGTCACGGACGTGATGCCTATATTCATGATCATTGCCTTAGATATCGTCATAACTTTGCACTTTTCTATTAATTGCTCAACAATAATTTGTTTACGCATCGTATGTGTTCTTTCAAGAGAGAAGCCTCTAGTGAAAAGTATGGCCCCGGTCTATTTTTTATCATATTATTTTCAAATCTATAAAACCAAAAACCCAAAAATACCTTGCTGTAATTTATCTATCTTTACTTTATTTGCACTTTTATTTATCTTTTATACCTATCTCTATCAGATCTCATCCTTGCAAGTAACCGTGAAGGGATTGACAACCCCTTTATCGCGTTGGGTGCAACTATTTGTTTGTTTGTGTAGGTGCTATCATTGGAGACTTGTGTATTCCTCCTACTGGATTGATACCTTGGTTCTTAACTGAGGGAAATACTTATCTCTACTTTGCTGGATCACCCTTTCCTCTTCAAGGGAAAAACCAATGCAAGCTCAAGAAGTAGCAATACGTTTCAACCCTGCAGGGTGTACTTCTTCACATACATAACCATTAGTTACCGGCTTGATCTTGCCCTTGATCGTGGCACCCTTCAAGCGAGTTATCGGCGAGGATAATGACCACGACCGTTAACCAACGACGACTCCAGTCTAGGGTATTGATGACCTGCGAGTGCACAGGGCTATTGTAGCACTTTCGTGATAAGTAAAGTGTCGAACCCACAGGGAGCTGATAGGAAGGCACCACAAACCCGACAACTACGCTGTCACTTCACGTGGATACTACGCACCCAAACCGAAGTTTGGAAATAGCCTATTTGATAAGTTGTTAGAAAACTAGATGAAAAGGGTAATTAACTAAACTACTAATAGAGGGACCTTCTGGCAGCAAGTGTATGAATCGCTTCATGCACGAAAAGCACTTGTGCCTTATGACATGTACATCATTCAAGAATGCAATGAGGTTGTTATCGTATCGCTGGTACGCTATCCAGACCAGCGTCACCAAGTTTTGTCACATGGTTCGTCAGCTGGAGGCAAGGTGGCCATTGCACGCGGCAGAGGACGAAATTGTAAGTTTTGTTTTTCTTGCTCAACTTGTTTAAATCATTCATTCACTCAATGTTGGCCTACACATTATGTTGCCCGCACATGCTGCCATGATGTACCACAGGACAGATGGGTGACCATTTGCGTACACACTGTTGGATGAAGCTGAAGGAGGATTATGTGTGGCACAACATGATTCGTTGATGAGAACTTGTTGGACATCCCGTTAATCTAGTCGAATTAGAGACATTGTTGTACTAGACTTAAGTTGCATGCCATGTACGAAATATATTTGCTACTTTCTATCCGAACTTTGATGAATATCGGCCGGTTTGCATGAATTCCGTTCAATTAATTCAAACGTAGGTTGAAATGTATGCAGACAACATTAGACTGATTTCCTGTCTGGGAACGGATGCGGTCGGGAATTTGCGAGTCGCCGATTCCCTAAATCTGTACTAGATCACACCCTTTCTCAACACTGTGTGTTGTCAGATTGCTTGCATGTTGATGCTGTGGCGCCGGCGTGACTCCACGACCATGGGCTCAGAGCAACTCCAATGGGGCGACCCATTTCATCCGCTGCCGTTCGTTTGGGTCGGTGCGGACAAAAGAGGAGGCCCAACACGCTGACCCAAACCCAAATCGAGTCCGCTTCGTGTCCGCGCCGACGCATTTGCGGCCCAAATTTGCACCCCAAATGCGTTGGCGCGGACGCGGAACGGACGCCACGCACGCCTTCTCGGTGTCCACCGCATCCCCACCTGGCGGTCGTCCAACTACCCGCTGCCTACCTGGTCAGCTTAATTTATGACCTCGGGCCCACGCGTCAGCGACGGCGGTCGTCCTTTTTTTAAGCCGACCGTGCGGCGGGGCCGTCCTCATCCGCTTCCAGCCAGCTCCCGTCCCCATCTAACCACACTTTCTCCCCCGTCGCCGGCAAACCCTAGTCACCCTAGCCACCCTAGCCACCCCAAATGGGGCTCTTCTCCGGCGTCGGCAGCAGCAAGGCCAAGGGCAAGATGCCCGCCATTCCTTTTTCCCCGGAGTTTCTCCTGCCTACGTCGGCGCCAGCTCGCCGGCCGAGGCAGCGCGTGAACGTGCAGGTGCACCAGGCGGAGTGGCACTGGCAGCACCGCGTGCCTCTCCTGTACCCCGACGCCACCCTGCCGAACGACTAGCACCTGGATCCGGAGAGGATCCCAGTGCCGGCGGCGCCGCGGTCGGCTAGGGCGCACACGGAGGAGGTGCGGCGCCGGCGGGCTCTCCTGACGCCGAAGCAGCGCCGCGACCCCGCCTACCCATCCGACTCGCCCAACTAGGCGCGTTGGTTCGCCTTCGAGCACGAGGAGGCGAGGCGACGCGGCGTCCGCGAAGTCGGCCGCACCGTGCCACTACCCCCGCTCGTCGTCCGCGAGGAGAACCAGGCGACGGAGGCCGCCTACCAGGCTTCCCTTGCGGCGGTCTACCGGGAGAGCGAGGAGGACGAGCGGCGCAGGGAGGCGGCGGCCGAGGAAGAGGAGGCGGCGTACGAGGCGGCCATGGCGCAGGCCATGGCCCTCTCCGCGGCGGGCGACTGCGTCCTGCCGCCGGTGACCCCGCCATCCCCTGTGAAAGCCGAGCCGGAGCCGTCCCCCATCGAGCGCTACTCCTGGACGGGAGTAGTGCGCGAGTGGATCAGCACGCCACCGGTCTGGTTTGGGGTGGCGCCGGCATAGGAGGCGGCGTACTTCGAGCATTGGCGCCAGCGACGGCTGGCCGAGGAGCGCCGCCACGGCGAGTACCTCGAGATGCTCGAGCGTGACGCCGAGGATGAGCAACGCGAGGCCGAGGGGGAGGCGCGCCAGGCCGCAGCGGCACTGCCCGACATGTACGCCCTCTGAAACACGGCGTTCCCCTGGGCCGGCCCGGCGCCGACGCTCATCGACCTCACGGACCCCAAGGACGACGATGACGACGCCTAGGGCAGCGCGCCACCTCATAGTTTAGGTTGTTTTTATTTTTCTTAAATAAAAATGTGGACTCTCACCGGCCTTCGTGGCCGGCTTTAATGTTTAATTATTGTTGTTTTTATTTTAAATATGCATGCAGTTTTTTTCTAGCGCCGTCAAAATGGATCAGGCCAGTGTTGGGCGCACGTGTCGACCCAAACACGAAAGCGGACGTTCGTGTCCGCCTGGCCGGCCAAAACGGACAAAAAGCAGACAAAATCATCGTCCATTTGGGTCGGCCCGTTGGAGTTTTTTTTCTCGAATACGCACGAGTGTGCGTATCATTCATTAAAGACGAAAGCGGGAAGACTCCCGAGTCCACGATTACATTGCAAATTTACATGCCGGGGTTAGCCGACACCACCAGACACACGAGACACTACTCTCGATCCGGCCCACCGTCCTCTACCTCAGAACCTACAGCGTTGCCTTTCATAAGGCCAGCCCTAGCCCAGAGAGCACCCTCTTCCTTAATCCTAAGCAAAACCGCAGCGAGTGACGGGGTAGCCCCGTTGAACACGATGTCATTTCGGTGCTGCCCTGCGTTGCCCTGCTGGAGGCGGGGGAGGCCTTCGCTCCCCGTCTCGTTGACCCAGTCTCCGGGCGGATCCTTCCATGTGTGGCCTTGCGCGACTCCGAATCTGTCGAGATTCCGGTAAGTAACTCCGGCCCTTCCCTTTCTTGCTCGCTGCCAGCCGCCCAGCAGTCCGCCGCAGTGCTTCCCTCCCCATCTGGGGTGTCGACGGTGGCTGCTTCTGCCAGGCCGCGGCTTCAGTCGATCGTGGTTGCCCCTGGCCGCGGAGTTTCGCCTGCGCCCGGTCTGGCGCCGCCCCTCCCGAGGCCTCTCTCTGGCGCATCTGCGTCGGGCACTGCGACCTCTCCGGCTGCTCCGGCGATTTACTCCTCGCCACCGCCCCCTGCTGTGGCACCTAATGGGGGTGGGGATGTCGCGGGGTGGACCGAGGTCACCTCTCGGCGCGCCCAGAAACTGGTGCGGCGTCAAGCACGCGAGGCCGCCCAGTATCCAAAAGATCCGCGCCATGATCGCCCTGCGTCGTCTGCGGCTGCGGATGCATTCAAGAGGCGATTTGGCAATGCGTGCTACCGCTGCCTGGGCTCAAGACACAAGTTCTTTCAATGTCGTGATCCTATAGCTTGCTACACCTGCAAGCGGTCGGGCCACCTCGAGCGCGGCTGCCCTGAGCGCCTGAAGAGCAAGGGCGCACCGAATCCCTCACAGCCTGCCTCGACCACTGCTTCTCCGGCCGGTGGTTCTTTCGCGGCCATCGTGCGTGCGCCTTCGGTGCCTCCTCCAACGACTGCCGTGGTGCGCCGTGGGACGCCAGCTGCGGTGCCCATGGCCTATATTCCGGGTGAGGCGTCGCGGAGGCCAGCCAGTTCCAGCTGCAAGGTGGTCAGCACTCCGGCCATGGAGGCGGAGGCCCACCATCTGCGTTCATCTGCGCTCGTCCTGACGGCGGTCGGGCACTGCTCTGGCATCTCTGCCGACATGGTGGCGCGTGCGGTGGAGCGGGATTTTCGCTTCCCGCCGAGCGACGTCGTCGTCGCGCCGTTCTTCCCCAAAGACTTCCTCCTCACCATGTTCCCGCCTGCCCAGAGAGACATGGCCCTTGAACAGCGGGGCATTGAGGTGGCCGGAGTGCAGTTCAAGTTTCGGCCATGGCTTCCACCACCTGGCACCAGCCGCATCTGGCGCTACTACTGCCGGGTGGCCATCGAGAGGCTGCCGCTGAACGCCTGGGACTGGGAGAGTGTCGAGGAGGTCCTCGGCAAGGACTGCGACCTGGACCTGATCGAGCGCCAATCGACCACCAAGGCCAACTGCTCGGCGCTCTTCGCCTGGCTCTGGACTTGGCACCCGGACAAGATCCCGCGCGCGTCTGACTTCACCGTGCTGCAGCGGCCCGACGTCGTTCGCCCAAGGGAATTACGCCCGCGGAGGAGGGCAAAGAAGGGCCGGCGTTCCCGGTGCTGATCCATCTTGATGTTGTCAAACACTACACGCCGATCTCCCCAAGGCGCGGCGAGCGCGCGAAGTGGCCGCGCGCGTACCGCTTCAAAGGCAAGTGGAGGTTCGGCACCAAGGATGGAGAGGACAGGGCCAGGTCCGTGGGCTCTTGCTCCAACCATCTTGCTGGGCGCCGGAGCGATGACGAGGAGGGGGATGGAGGAGGTAGCAGTCGGCGCCGTGGGACGCGTGGTGGGGTGCGCAAGCGCTTCTTCCAGAACATGCGCGAGCAGGCCATGTGTCGGGACACTGCGAGCAGGGAGCCGGAGCCTCGGCGCCATCGGCGGCACACGAGCACCGCCGCCGGCGCATGCCCGGTTGGCGCTGCCGCCCCGGCGGACCTGCTGAGGGGACAGGATAGCCGACCGGCTGTCACGTTCCTCGTCACTCCTGCTCCGGAGGAGGTGCAAGTGATGCAGCCTGAAGAGATACAGATGGTACAGCCTGTGATGCAGGAGGCGCAGCCTGAAGAGGTGCAGATGGAGCAGCCGGAAAGGTTGGGGAGGCAGTACGACAGTCAGGACAAGCCAAATGATGCTAGCAATGAGTTGCAGATGGAGCAGTTTGTAAGGATGGGGGATGATGTTAGCAAGGCCATGAGCGTGGCTGTTGAAAGGGTTGCCGTGGGACATGATGATGCAGATTTGCTGGTAGAGGTACAGCCCGGTGACCTGCCCCCTGCTGATCTTTCTGCTAGAGCGCTCTCCTCGCTGTGTGTGCCACAAGAGTGGGGAGGTGTTGACATGGCCAACTTCAGCAGCCCTACCTTTGGCATGATGCAGCTGTACTCCCCTGCTCGACAGCGGTCCTTGTTCTGCTTCAACCAGAACGCAGCTTGGCCATTCAACTCTCTGTTGGATGATACAACACAGGCTGCCGGAGGTGCGCCCTTCTTTGCTGCTGCACCAGACAGCTTTGCGTCACCGCTGCATGGAGCAGCGTCCGACCCATACTCCTTGCCTCCTCTGCCGCCTTCCTTGGGGTATTGACCGCAAGTTCACTGGCCGGACCACGACAGTAATCTACTACAGCATGTGCTTCCCGGTGAGGCGATGGGCTGGTTCTCTCAAGCGGTTGGGCCTGAGATAATTTTTGGGCCAGGGGCTCAAAACATACCCAGTGCAGGAAGTTTGGGCCAGCAGGAGGTCCAGCTGCAGGGCATAGACGCTGGATTGTGGTGCACCCCAGTACAGTCACCGAAAGAGCAAAGGGCTAGGCGCACCTTGGCAGAGGCCAACCTCTCAGGGCCTGGCTTGGTGGCTGCAATCACGGCAAAGGTGGCCGATCTAGAAGTGGATGAGCAGCGAGCCTTTGTTAACAAGATTGCGTCTCTTCTCTCAGCCTCTGTTCTTGGCTCCCCTCCAGCTCTGGCTGCTGGAACACAAAGGCCGTCCCTACGTCAGAAGCTTCTGAGAATTGGCAAGGGCACCCGTCAGAGCACCCGTCTCCTCAAGCTGCGCTCCAATTTCTCCACTTCCAGGCGCACTCAGGCTGCCATCTGCGTCAAGCTTGGCATCATCAAGAAGGTGGAGGAGTTCTCCGACGATGCACTGCTGGCCTACATCGAGTTCTTCCGTGCGCCCATGACCCCGGAGAACGTGAACAAGCTCGCGGAGATCACGGGGCTGTCATCATCAACGCAGCTTCGGCTCCCTGATGAGGAGTTGCAGGCCATCCTGGAGGAGCTCTCGGGGAGGGCTCCTGTTGCGGCTCGTGCTTGAAGCGCCTCGCGCTATGCTCGTCGCAACCTCAGTGTTTCCCATGATTGATGTCCTGTTAGCGTGTTTGCGTCTGTTGCTTTGTGTGCGCCGCTCGACTGCGTGGTTTAACTTGCCTGAACTCTGTATCATGGCCTCGGGGTGCACTATTGCCCTTGAGGTTCCTTTAGTAGTTTCAATTGTGTACTATGAGTGAACAACTCTCTCTGATTAGTTGGAATGTTCGAGGATTAAACGACCCTGCCCGTCGCGCGACGATCCGCGCGTTCCTGGACCGCTCCTCTTGCTCAATTGTTTGCATTCAGGAGTCGAAGCTTTCGTCCTTTTCGGCCGCCGTCCGTACTGAGATTGCTGGGCTGCGGTTTGACATGCATGGCGCCCTGGATGCGAACGGCACCAGGGGCGGCATCCTCCTCTGCTGGAGGTCCGATCGGTTCACTGCTAGCTCAATTGTGACTAGGGAGTTTTCCATCACGGCACGCTTCATGCCGGTGGATGGGGGGGACCACTGGTCCTTAACCACGGTTTATGGCCCGCACGATGAGCCGCGCAAGCCCGCCTTCCTCTCTGAACTTGCGCTCATACACAACTCAATGCTGGGTCCATGGATGATTATTGGGGATTTCAACCTCATAAAAGACCCGCAGGACAAGAACAACGATCGGATTTGTAGGCGCTGGATGAACCGGTTTCGTCGTACGCTCAATCGATCAAGCCTGCACGAAATTCCGCTAATTGGCCGCAAATACACATGGAGTAATGAACAGCATGTGCCGACGCTAGTTCGCCTAGACAGAGCTTTTTGTAATGTAGACTGGGAACTTCTTTTCCCAGCTGCAAAATTGCTGCCGCAAGCCTCAACTATTTCGGACCATTGCCCCTTGATGCTGGTCAATGACGGCATCATATCCATCAACCGTCGGTTCCGTTTTGAGAGCTACTGGCAGTTCATTGCCGGCTTCAACGAGGTGGTGCAACAATCTTGGATGGAGGGCACAGGCAGCAGATGCCCAATCGCTCGCCTGAACGCAAAGCTTTGGCGCACAAGCAAAGCGCTTAGGAACTGGAGCAGGGTGCATGTGGGCGACTTGCAGCGGCAACTTGGGATCGCCACGGAGTTGATCTTTCAGCTGGAAACTGCTCAGGAGTCCCGCCAACTCACTGAAGATGAGCGCAAGCTGCGTACCAAACTTAAGTCTAGGACATTGGGGTTGGCTGTGCTACTTAAGATCAAGAGAAGGCAACGCAGCAGGGTCTTATGGCTTAAGGCCGGGGATGCCAACACAAAGTTCTTTCACAGGAAAGCCAATGCTCGGCACAAGAGGAACACAATCCATGTCTTGCATGGGGCGCAGGGGCCCGTTACCTCGCCTGAAGCAATGACACAATTGGCACACTCGTATTTCACGGAGATTTTTGGACAAATTCAGACTCCCACTGCCGCCTTCGACTGGGATGAGCTTGAGCTTGAGCGGGTGGACCTGCATGACATTGATGCGGAGTTTAGCATGGAAGAAGTTAAGGCTGCCATTGATGATATCCTTGCCGATAAAGCGCCGGGCCCGGATGGTTTTTCTGGAGGCTTCTTCCGGACCTGCTGGGACACAATTAAACATGACCTGCTAGCGGCCATCAACCAGTTGTACCACATGGACAGTACCGGCCTAGCAAGAATCAACAAAGCGTTGATTGTACTACTGCCCAAGAAGCTAGGTGCTGACTCCGTTCAAGATTTCAGGCCTATTTCATTAGTCCACAGCCTCATCAAGATATTCACAAAAATCTTGGCTCGGCGGCTCGCTCCAAAGCTAAATCAGCTAGTTCATCCGTGTCAAGCTGCTTTCATTAAGCACAGAAGCATCCAAGAAAACTTTTTGTATGTCCAAAACGTGGCGCGCTCCTTCCACAAGAAGAAAAAAGCAACGATTCTTCTGAAGCTTGACCTTGCTAAAGCCTTCGATTCGGTTTCCTGGACTTATATTCTGGACATGCTCAAAGCGAGGGGCTTCAGTGACAGATGGAGGGAGTGGATCGCCATGCTTCTTCGCACCTCCTCCTCGCGCGTCCTAATAAACGGGGCTTTTTCAGAGCCAATATTACATCGGAAGGGGCTCAGGCAGGGAGACCCCATCTCCCCATTCCTATTTGTGCTGGCGATGGATCCGCTTCAACGCATTATGAACCTGGCCACGGAGGATGGCCTACTGGCGAAGCTCCCCGGCCGGCGGCATATCATGCGCTGATCCTTCTACGCCGACGATGTGGCCCTCTTCATGACACCGTCCGCGGCCGACGCAAGTATGATCAAGATGTTGTTGAGCTTCTTTGGTAATGCAACAGGGCTGCACACAAACACGCTCAAGAGCGCGGCCATGCCCATTCGTTGCGGTAACTTGGATCTCAGACATATATTACAACCGCTAGGAATTCCGGTGAAACAATTCCCATGCACCTATCTCGGAATGCCACTTTCGCTGCATGCTCTGAGGAAGGTGGATCTTGAGCCGTGGTTAGCTAAATTTGGAGACAAGACAGCCAATTGGAAAGGGAGCATGATGGCGAAAAGTGGAAGATTAGTGCTCCTTAAGTCTACCCTCCTATCGTTGGCAGTATACCTAATGACCGTGCACAAGCTGCCGACATGGATCCAGAAACGCGTCGTCCAGCTCTGTCGGGCTTGGCTTTGGAGCGGGGAGGCAGAGTGCAATGGAGGGAAGTGCAGAGTGAGCTGGCAGTTGTTGACGCGGCCGAAGCACTTGGGCGGCCTGGGGGTCTTCGATCTTGAAAATTTTGGTCGGGCGCTGCGTTTGCGCTAGCTCTGGATGTCATGGCAGCAGCCGCCGCGACCTTGGGTCGGGCTGGACCTGCCTTGTGACAAACAGGACCGGGCTCTATTCTCTATGGCCACTACTATCACGGTTAGCGACGGTCGGCTTGCCCGCTTCTGGCATGACCGTTGGCCGCAGGGTCAATGTCCCAAGGTAGTCGCCCCAAGCCTATATGAGATTGCCATTAGGAAAAACCGCTCAGTTAGGGACTCCATGCATAATGAGCGCTGGCTGAAGGACCTCGCGCACGGGCTCACGGGCGGGATGGTAGATGAGCTGACCCGGCTTGCCTCCCTCCTCGACTCAGTTCAACTGACCGGCAACGCGCCTGATCAGATTGTATGGAGGTTCACAGCTGATCAAACATACACTGCTAGGTCGGCATACCATATCCAGTTCTTGGGCTCGGTTCCACCGGAGGCGACCAATCTGCTATGGGCCGGCTGGGCGGCGGGCAACTGTCGTTTCTTTCTGTGGACGGCAACCCTTGGACGCATACCTACGGCTGACCTGCTCCAAAGGCGTGGATGGGATAATAACTACTTTTGCCCGCTTTGTGAACGCAGCCTTGAGACAGCATACCACTTGCTTGTTGAGTGCCCTTGGTCGCGCGGCGCTTGGGATACACTGGCTGGGCTTGCAAGTCTGCCTTCCATGCAGACTGGTAGCTGGGTGGCCACTACCAACATCAAGGAATGGATGACATCTTGCTGGAGTAAAGCCGCATCTGATAAGAGGAAAGGAGTTCTTTCTTTGATGCATCTAGTCTCCTGGGAGATATGGCGTGAGCGCAACCGACGGATTTTCCAGGACTTACGGATGGACATGCGCACCTTCGTGCAACGACTGAAGGACGAAATCACTATGTGAAACATGGCAGGAGCTGGAATTCCTTTTGACTCGGGTTGAGGACCCTTTTGTGCATCTTTTTTCCTTTTAATGGCATCGTTTCTTTGATGTCTTTGCCTTTTTCGGCGCTCCTGTTACTCTTTCTCCCTGATCAATGAATTTGATAGATCAACTACCAACATTCAAAAAAAAAAAACTCAGCCCAGGATCGGGCTCCATCCGCACGCTGCAGCCAAGCCCCACCTGGCTCGCAGTGCCTTGTTGAGCCAGCGTTGGTCTCACTGCACCTGTCCGTCGGTTAGTGGGAACCTCATGGCTGTCCCTCCCCCTGGCCCAAGAGCAATTTTGACCAGCGTTTCTCTCTGAAATCTGGATTCTCTTCGCCCGCGTCACGTACAAGCACAACACAGGACCCGCGCAGAAGAGAAAGAAAAGAAAAGTCCGAAGAGAGATAACTCCAGCGCAGTGCGCCCGGGAAAGATGGAGGGAGACTTTCCTTGGCGGGCACGTGTCCAGTGGCCTGCCAGAGGATAAAACCATCACCCCTTTTGCTCTTCTCGGTGGATTTTCTAGGAAAGTTCTTGTTGGGATGACCAACCAAACCCTGAACCGCAAGGTATGTACGTATCCTGCAAGCCATGTGACCGCCCTTCTGTAAAGGTTCAAAGTGCACAAAAGAAGAAAGAAAAAAGGCCAACTTTAATCTCATCCACTCCTACTGGAAATGATCTGTGTGCGTGCGTGCATGCATAATCCCTTGTTTGCAAAGGTGGCAGGAGCGCTAGGCTCCGTCAATCATCCTCACGCATCAAGTACCAAGCATCCTCGCACGTCAAAGTACCGAGCATCCACACGCAAGGGGAGGGGAGGAAGAAAGGAATCACTACCCCTGCAGCTTACCGCCAGTCATTAACTTGCTGTCGTCTCATGGGGAGTGCACACATGGATTAGTTAAACCTAACCCAACTCATTCCGGATGCACCCCGCTAGATACTTAAATCCCAGAAAAATTCCTAACCTAGTGGACGGATAACCACGATAAGGCAGTTAATTGGCGGTGTGTTTTGTAATGCTCGAGATCCAGACACCACGTGCTCTGCTATATCTGCTGGTCTAGTACAGTCTAGCTACATTGTTTGCACCCAATTCGATGAGCATGATTCTTGTCTCTGCAATCAGATGCGGATCCCGATTAGTCACCGCGATCCTAATCCTAGCTCCACTTCAGAAAGATGCCTATCCAATTTGCAATCATTTACTATCATGGCATTTCTTTTCTGAAGTAGTATTAATCATAGTACTATCATACTAGTACTAGTTCATAGCTCAGCGGCTCAACATTCAAATCAAACACCAGGGCATGCAATGAATTTCAAGCTTGGACACATCACACATACATAGTGGAGAAGAGGCAGACGTGTTCAAAACAAAAAACAGCAAGCCCCACGCCACGCGAGCTACCCGAAAGCCCAATTCAGCGAGAGGTCCAGCCGATTAATGGCCCCTCATCCCAATTTTCTCTCTCCGCGTGGCGGCAATTCGGCGGAGCAAAGGTTCAAATCCAGGCTTTTGAACTGGATTAGAGGGAGCGAGAGAGACCCCAGATATCTAGATAGATACTAGATCGAGTGCGTACGTACGTAGAATTGAATGGGATTTGTTCCTCTCCGTCCCCGGTCGTGTCCCCCCATCCACCATGCACGAGATGCCCTGTCCAGGCTAGCACATTTAAACCCATCCTGCCCGTCCTGCCCCCACAGCCGAGGCGAGTCGAGCCAGTTAAACTGTCGCCGGTCACTGCACCGTACGTACACAAGAGACCGTCCGATCTTGTTTTGAAAGCCCAGGGTCCGTCCGTCCGTCTGCAGCTACTGTGTCGCAACAGTTGTGGAACACATGGTAACAGATGGGGAAGCTGGTTAAAAAGGCTCACTCATGATATGGTAAACTAGCAGTGCGTCCGTACACTGCTAGTGGTTGAAATCGGATCATGCGCTAGAAAGCCTAGATTGGGTTAGTTAAGAATGGGCGTAGTTGATCATTTGACGACGCACATAAGCTGGGCCATGTGTGAGTGACATCCAGAGTCCAGTTGCTCCGCCTTGCCTTTATTTTTCAAATGAGAGATGGGCAGTCTGGGATAAGAAGCTGGAGCACGGCTGCATCTGCATCGGTCACCACCACATGCAGGAGCGCTTATTTTAACCACGGTCAAACCTGGCATCATCATCATCATCATCCGATCATCGTGCCACCCAGTTCCATCGGTAAACCAAGATTCTGTGTTATTATCCCTCCTGTCGCTTAGAGCATCTACAGCCCGGCGCTTCAAACACGCCTCGTACGCGCCGGCGGGTCGTCCGCTCACTGTTCGGTCACGATTTTTAGATCCAGACGGGTTTCTTAAACGGGTCTCAAATGCACGGGCTGACCGACATCTCTCATATCAAGCTCAAATATGGAACGGATATAGGGCGTCCGGGCACGCCCGTCACGTCGGACCAGACAACACGACTCCACCTCCAATTGCACCAAATCCTTCCTCCTTCTCCTGCCGTCCTCCAAGCTTTCCCACGCCCGAGCCCTCGCCGTCCTTCACCCTTGCTCCCCATCCTCACCACCTAACCTGATCCACCGCCGGAGATGTTGTCCAGCCCGTCCCCAACTGCCGCGACGGAGACGTAGTCTGCCTCGTCCGTCGGCTCCTCTTGCAATGCAGAGAACGTGGCCCGAAAGTTGCGGCGACACCGGCAGCGAGAGAGGGAGGCGGCGGCGGAGCGGGGAGGTTCGAACATGGTGGAGCAGTTCTCTCCTCCTCCATCCGAGTGCCGACGCGGTTAACGCCATCCGACCCCGTTGGGACAGACAAGGATTCGATGGCCGGCTGGGCCATTCCGGAGAGCTTTCCGCCGACGTAGATGAGCACGGGCAGCGGCTCCGCCCAGGCTGCCCTCGACATGTTCGACGGATTGACATAACAAGAGTCCGTACGTTTTCTTTGCTCCTGTTCGATCAAATTTTTGCATAGATCACTAGTTTATTTCGCACATGATGAATGCTTGAAAATCATGATCATCTAGGAGGCGTTCTTGTCGAACATGATCAGTGACAATGAAGATCCGACCGAAATGAAGTATGAATTGGAGGGCACCACCGCATTTGAAGTTGGGGCAACACCCGAGCCCAATCCGAGCAAGAAGAGAAGAAGACCAAGACAACGAAGGCAAGAGGTCCGGCATTCTCAAGATTTGAGGACATCTTGTTGGTCAAAACTTGGTTGGCCACAACAATGGATCCAATATGCGGCACGGAGCAAAAGGGGAACAAGTATTGGGAGAAGATTTAGAAGGAGTATCACGAACAAAAGGAGTATGTGGAGCCGCATCCTATCGTGACCACCCGCAATGTGGCATCTCTCCAACATCGATGGGGGGACCATTCAATGGGAAGTGAACAAGTACGTCGGCTACTACTAACAAATGACCAAACACCCTCAAAGTGGGATGGGATTGGCAACTCACGTAAGCTCAATTGCTTCATCTTGTCGTCATTTGCATATGCTTCTTGTCTTTGCATTCTCGTGCTCACACATATGTTGTTTGCTACGGCCGTGACGGCTACTTTGTATCACGAGGTAGAGAAGAAGCCATTTGCTTTTAGCCATCGTTGGATCATATTGAATGGCAATTCGAAGTGGAACCAAGTTGTGGCCGATCTCAAGTCCGGCAAGAAGAGGAATGATGGCTCAAGCTCGCACCAATCAATTGGGTTGGACGATGTTGTCGTCATGAATGGAAGAGCCACCATGCCAAAGGATAACCAATAAGTCATGGGAAACAAGTGGGAGAAGTTACGGGCCTCCCGTAACGCCGCGGCTACAAAAATGCTGTCCACATGGACGGGCATTTTTTTTGGTAAGGGAGTACAAGAAAGAGGAGAGGTACAAGCTCATGTTGGATGCGCAAAAGGAGAGGATGGAGTGGGACTGAAAGAGGGCGGAGAAGAAACTCGAAATTGAGAGGGAGAACATCGAGTTGGAGAAGCAAGATGCGGCGATCAAATGGGAACTCGAGAAGGTCAAGACATTTGGCGAGATTGAGCTTGAGAAGGAGAGGTTGCAACTCGCACGCGATGTGGAGGATGGAAAGATCATGTTGGCTTACGAAACCCTCTTGGAAGAGCATGCAAAGAAGTGGCAGCGGATCATGCAGCCCGCGTGCAGGTGGATCAGGAAACCCGGATTCAGGCGGAGCGGGACGCATTCCGCTCGGAGCAGACGCCCAACCAGTGATCCGAATCCATCCTTCAAGATCGGACATTGATTTCATTTTGGCATGTCCGTTTTATTGAACTATGATTTGCTTTGGCTTTGTTTCGAACTGTTGAATTCGAACAATTTGTATCGTATAATCACGTGCATGGATTGCATGGATTTGAGGATCGAAATTTAAGATATGTGGATGTACGACACAACATATGAGGGCCGGTGGGCGCTGTCCGCCGACGAGCCCGTACGCGCCCGCGGACGTATAGGGGGCGGATTTGCCAGTCCGGCTGTAGATGTTTTTCTTTTTAAGAGAGATTTCGCATACCATTAAACAAATGTCAAATTACAACACGAAATCGTGAAAATCACGAGAAAGAAAGAGAAAAAACACATACCCAAGAACATATGCAAGAAAACTTCATTGAAGAAGATTTTTGCAACCGTCATCTTCACCACATGCCGTCTTCGGAGACGAAGAAGCACCATCGTCCATGAGGACTTTGTGAGCCGAAGAAGAGGCCCTGCCACCGGCAAGGCCCTTATCGCTGTGGCGTGTCGACTGGGATAGTCCGGCTGTATATGCTCTTACTATTAATCGAGTGAAACTGCCATGTACGTTAGGATGGCTCCGTCAAAAGCTCACTGATTGAAGGCAGGAGGTTACGCAGCATCGCTTTGGGAACAAGTTAGTACCACGATCGATCCTCGTAAATCAGCTTTTCACCCTGCCAGGCCAGCTCATCTCAAATGTTGGCCAAGCAAGTATTTTCTTTCCCAGGACCATCATTGATGATTGCAGAGCATCAGCAGCTCACTCCAAATTCTTCCGGGAGCGGGAAGCGCGCGTCGCCAGCACAAAACAGGGCCGGACGCTACGGCGGGCTAGGCCCTAGGCCGACCAGCTGCGCCCCCAAAAAATTTCATTCCTCTACGCGCGGACGCTGCCAGTACTACGAGTACGACCGAAAAATAAACGCGCCATGTACGTAACGGTACGTGCTGTGCGTGCGTGCTCGCACTTATTACAGGTGCGCACCGAGCCAGCCAGAGCACGCACAGCGTCGCCCGCCGCACATGGCCATGGCGTCGTCGCGCCTAAATATATTCCCGTGCAGCCCACCACCACCCCCTGCACGTCCCACAGTGGATCGCACAAGGCACACGTAGCAGAGAGAGAGCACATGGCAGAGCGATCGGCGGATCCGCGGTCGCTTCTGCGGCAATGCTACTGCTGAGTGCTGGCCCTCGCAGTCGGCAAGGTCGCGCAGTGCTTGGCAGAGGCCGATCAGAGCGAGCTCTGCCCCGCCGGCGCGGATGGGCAAGGCGGGCAGGTGGCTCCGAAGCTTCTTGCCGGGCAAGAAGGACCGGGGCAAGGACGCCGGGGACCACAAGACCGGCCCCGAGGAGACGCCGCGGTGGGTGCCGGCGTGGACTCCGCAGACGGTGACGCCGGCGTCGACCCCGGGGGCCAAGGAGAAGAGGAGGTGGAGCTTCCGGCGGCCTGCGACGGCGGTGGCCGCCGGGGCGGGGAAGGACGGCGCGTTCTTGGAGCCGCGGGTGCTGGACCCCGACCAGAGCGCCATCGCGGTGGCGATCGCTACCGCGGCCGCCGCCGAGGCCGCGGTGGCGGCCAAGCAGGCGGCTGCCGCCGTCGTCCGGTACGCCGCGTCCGCGCCGGGGTCGAAGCGCGCCGTCATCGGCATTGAGGAGGCCGCGGCGATCAAGATTCAGTCCGTCTTCAGATCCTACCTGGTGAGTCGCGTCCCCCGGTTCTTGATCCGCGACAACGTCGTCGCACATTTTGCATTGTTTTTATCTGAGAGGCTGATTTGGTTCGTTTCTCGGGATCGACGCGCAGGCGAGGAAGGCACTGTGCGCGCTCAGGGGGCTGGTGAAGCTGCAGGCGCTCGTGCGCGGCCACCTCGTCCGGCGGCAGGCCAGCAACACGCTGCGCTGCATGCAGGCGCTCGTCGCCGCCCAGAACAGGGCGCGCACGGCGCGCCTCCGGCTCCTCGACGACGTCGAGAGGCCCCTCCGCACGCCACGGATGACGCCCACACGCCGCTCTCCGCACCATCCCCGGCTCCGACAGCATCAGGTGCGTGCGAATGGGCCTCTCTTAAACTTTGGCTGGATAATAACGGAGGCACGCAGGCCGAACCATCAAAAAGCCTGGAACCAAATTTCGTTCTGGAATGCAGGAGATGGAGGAGAACATCAAGATCGTGGAGGTGGACACCGGGGCGGGCGACGTGCGCTGCACGCCGAGGACGTCGCGGCGCAGCAGCTGCTACGCCACGCCGCTCTGCCGCACGCCGTCCAAGGTGGAGCTGTACCAGAAGGTGTCGCCGACGCCGTCGGCGCTGACGGACGCGAGCGGGCGGTCCTACAGCGGGCGGTACGAGGACTTCTCGTTCGGCACCGCGCGGGCCAGCCCGTACCACTACTACTACGCCTCGGACGCGTCGTGCAAGCAGCCACCGCCGCCGCAGCAGCAGGGCCACGGCGCCGGCGCCGGCGCGGACCACCCGCTGCTGTTCCCCAGCTACATGGCCAACACGCAGTCCTCGCGCGCCAAGGCGCGGTCGCAGAGCGCGCCCAGGCAGCGCGCGTCGGTGTCGTCGGCCCCCGAGGTGGCGTCGCCGTGGGAGAGGCAGGCCAGCGCGGGCCGGCGCAGGGCGTCGCTGGAGGGGCCGGCGCAGGCCGCCGCGCGCGGGCTGGCGTCCCCGAAGGGCGCCGTGCGCGTCCAGCGGTGCCAGTCGCAGGCGAGCGCGGCGTGCCCGTGGGGCGTGAGGCTGGACATGTCGAGCGCGTCCGTCCACGACAGCGAGTGCGGGTCGACCAGCACCATGAGGACCGCGGCCACCAGCATGTACTGCTGGTCGGCGGCCGCCAACAGCACCGGCGTCGCGTGACGGCGCCACGGCACACGAGATTTCTGAATCGAATCAGGCAGCCGCAGAAGAAGTGCTAGCGTCTGTAACCTCTAGGGACAAACAAGTTCCGTCCAGTACTGGGGCACTGAAGTTTCTGTGACTCTAGCTAGTTGATAGTAGAAGAAGCTGAGCATGATGGTTTTGATGTGTGTGAGTGGTCGGTCGGTCTAGCAAGGTCTGATGACATTTTCGTGTTTGTGCGTGCCAAGAACATTGCATAACAGTGTTGTGTTTTTGACTGTTTTTTGGGTTCCTCGTTTGTGTTTGGATTGTAGCACTGTTTGATCTTTCCAATTTGTCAGCAGTCAAGTTCTAGTCGTACGTTGCAGACTGAGATTAAGAATACAGCTGAAGAAGTTATAGTGTCTCGTTGCTGCTGGCTGCTGAATATGACATGGCAGAGCAGAAGCCATTCTGGACAACGTATTAGAGCATCTCCACCCTTCCCCAGGAACACTTTTTCGGTGCTGGCGGACGAAAAAAGTCTCGCTCGCGCCCCCACAAGCTCGATTAGCGTCGGATTTGGTCAAAATTTCGATCGGCGAACTCACCCCAAACCCAGGATCCTGGGGCAGCTGGGGGAGGAGAGAGACTGTTTTGCATGTCATTTGACCCACCGTCAGCTTCCCACTCCCTCTGTCCTCACTTTTCCTCCGGTCCCACCCATGTGTTGCTCTCTCTTCTCCTCCCCCCCCCAACTCCCACGCCTGCGCAGAACGCCTCGCCCGGCACACCGCTGCCCTCGCCTCGCCTCGCCGCACACATGTCCGGGACAAGCTCGGCGTCGCTGCCACCTCCTTGCCGCGACATCCCAGCTCCGCTGCAACACGAGCAGCGACACCCTCCTCCACGGCTAGTCGACGCGGCTCACGCGCGCGGAGGTCGAGGCGCTGGAGGTGCACCCCGACGTGCTCTCAAGGCGCTGGAGGTGATCAAAACATTTGGTTTTATACAGACTTATGGTGAAGGATATATTTACAAGAAAGTGAGTGGGAGCTCTGTAGCATTTCTAATATTATATGTGGATGACATATTGTTGATTAGAAATGATATAGAATTTCTGGATAACATAAAAAGATACTTGAATTAGAATTTTTCAATGAAAGACCTCGGTGAAGCTGCTTACATATTGGGCATCAAGGTCTATCGGGATAGATCAAGACGCTTAATAGGACTTTCACAAAGCACATACCTTGATAAGATTTCAAAAAAGTTCAAAATGGATCAGTCCAAGAAGGGGTTCTTGCCTGTTCTGCAAGGTGTGAAATTGAGTAAGACTTAAAGCCCGACCACGGCAGAAGATAGAGAGAGAATGAAAGTCATTCCCAATGCCTCAGCCATAGGTTCTAGAATGTATGCCATGCTATGTACCAGACCTAATGTGTGCCTTGCCATAAGTATGGCAGGGAGGTACCAAAGTAATCCAGGAGTGGATCACTGGACAGTGGTCAAGAATATTCTGAAGTACCTGAAAAGGACCAAGGGTATGTTTCTCGTTTATGGAGGTGACGAAGAGCTCGTCGTAAAGGGTTACGTCGATGCTAGCTTCGACACGGATCCGGATGACTCTAAGTCGCAAACCGTATACGTGTTTATATTAAATGGTGGAGTTGTCAGTTGGTGCAGTTCTAAGCAGAGCGTCGTGGCGGGATCTACGTGTGAAGCGGAGTACATAGCTGCTTCGGAAGCAGCGCATGAAGGGGTCTGGATGAAGGAGTTCATATCCGATCTAGGGGTAATACCCAGTGCGTCGGGTCCAATGACAATCTTTTGTACAACACTGGAGCAATTGCCTTAGCCAAGGAAGCCAGGTTTCACAAGAGACCAAAACATATCAAGCGACGCTTCAACTCTATTCGCGAATATGTCAAGGATGGAGACATAGAAATTTGTAAAGTGCATACGGATCTGAATGTTGCAAACCCGTTGACTAAGCCTCTTCCACGAGCAAAACACGATCATCACCAAGACTCCATGGGTGTTAGATTCATTACAATGTAATCTAGATTATTGACTCTAGTGCAAGTGGGAAACTGATGGAAATATGCCCGAGAGGCAATAATAAAGTTGTTATTATAATATTTCCTTATTCATGATAAAGGTTTATTATTCATGCTAGAATTGTATTGAACAGAAACTTAAATACATGTGTGGATACATAAACAAATACTGTGTCCCTAGTAAGTCTCTACTAGACTAGCTCGTTGATCAAAAGATGGTTAAGGTTTCCTAACCATAGACATGAGTTGTCATTTGATAACGGGATCACATCATTAGAATAATGATGTGATGGACAAGACCCAACTGTTAGCATAGCATATGATCGTTCAGTTTATTGCTACTGCTTTCTTAATGTCAAATACATGTTTCTTCGATCATGAGATCATGCAACTCCCGGACTCTGGAGGAATGCCTTGTGTGCCATCAAACGTCACAATGTAACTGGGTGATAAAGGTGCTCTACAGGTATCTCCGAAGGTGTCAGTTGAGTTGACATGGATCGAGACTGGGATTTGTCACTCTGTATGACGGAGAGGTATCTCTGGGCCCTCTCGGTAATACAACATCACAAGAAGCTTGCAAGCAAAGTGACAAAGGAGTTAGTCACGGGATGGTGTATTACGGAACGAGTAAAGAGGCTTGCCGGTAACGAGATTGAAATAGGTATGGAGATACCGACGATCGAATCTCGGGCAAGTAACATACTAACAGACAAAGGGAACTATGTATGTTGTCATAAAGGTTTGACTGATAAAGATCTTTGTAGAATATGTAGGAACCAATATGGGCATCCAAGTCCCGCTATTGGTTATTGACCGAAGAAGCGTCTCGGTCATGTCTACATCATTCTCGAACCCGTAGGGTCCGCATGCTTAACGTTCGTTGACGATTTAGTTTTATATGAGTTATGTATGTTGGTGTCCGAATGTCACTACTGGAATCAACAGATTTGCCGTCTGCCCACTCTTTGTCATCCGCTAGCGGACGACAAAGGTAGGCTTTGCCATCAGCCACAAGAAAGCGGACGGCAAAGAGGCAGCGGATGACAAAGGTAGGCTTTGCCATCAGCCATCTCTTTGCCGTCTGCTAGCGGACGGCAAAGAAGCTTTGCCGTCTGCTAGCAGGCGGCAAAGAGGGTGGGTGGCGGGCTAACGAGAACGACATAACGGCCACTTTCTTTGCCGTCAGCTAGCGGACGGCAAAGAATCTTTGCCAGCAGCTAGCAGACAACAAAGAGAAAGCACACCACGCGGATTGATCACACGGATCGATGACATGGCACGATCTACTCCACACATGCATCTCCACAACGCAAAACTAATGCGGCCCATCCCACGCCCCCACCACCCACTCTCTCTCCCTTATCCTCCTAAGAGCCACCCCCACCACCCACTCGCCCACCACCCACCACACCTCGCCTGCCGCCCCATTCCACCTTCACCCTTGGCGGCGCCGGGCCCTGTCCCGTCTGAGGGAGTCCTGGATTAGGGGGTCCTCGGACAGCCGAACTATATACTTTAGCCAGACTGTTGGACTATGAAGATACAAGATTGAAGACTTCGTCCCGTGTCCGAATGGGACTCTCCTTGGCGTGGAAGGCAAGCTTAGCAATACGGATATGTAGATCTCCTCCCTTGTAACCGACTCTGTGTAACCCTAGCCCCCTCCGGTGTCTATATAAACCGAAGGGTTTAGTCCGTAGGACGACAACAATCATACCATAGGCTAGCTTCTAGGGTTTAGCCTCTACGATCTCGTGGTAGATCAACTCTTGTAATACTCATATCATCAAGATCAATCAAGCAGGAAGTAGGGTATTACCTCCATCGAGAGGGCCCGAACCTGGGTAAACATCATGTCCCCCGCCTCCTGTTACCATCCGCCTTAGACGCACAGTTCGGGATCCCCTACTCGAGATCCGCCGGTTTTGACACCGACATTGGTGCTTTCATTGAGAGTTCCACTGTGGCGTCACCGTAAGGCTAGATGGATCCTTCGAACATCGGCAACGATGCGATCCAGGGTGAGGTTTTCTTCCCCGGACAGATCTTCGTATTCGGTGGCTTCGTACTGCGGGCCAACTCGCTTGGCCATCTGGAGCAGATCGAGAGCTACGCCCCCGGCCATCAGGTCAGGTTTGGAAACTTGAACTATACTGCCGACATCCGCGGAGACTTGATCTTCGATGGATTCAAGCCCATGTCAGGTGCACCGCACAATCACGACGAGCATGACTTAGCTCTGCCGTCGGACAGTGTTCAGGAGATCACACCTGCAACTACTCCGGCCCTCAATCCGGAACAAGACCGAGGACGGGTGGATGGACCCCGCCACGGAGGCTGCACAATCAGTGGCGATAGAGCCGAATACTGACTTCACCTCCTACGAGACCCGTGTTGCCGAACCGTTGGGTTCGTCCCCGGCCATGGGCTCCGTGCCGCCTGCGTCCGTGCCTATCAAATTCGATTGGGCACCGATCATGGAGTTTACCTCCACGGATATCTTTCAGCACTCGCCCTTTGGCGACGTGCTAAACTCGTTAAGGTCTCTCTCCCTGTCAGGAGACCCTTGGCCGAACTATGTCCGGCTAGAATGGGATGCGGACGACGAAGAAATTCGCTCCCCACCCACCACCCACTTAGTAGCCACTGTCGACGATTTAACCGACATGCTCGACTTCGGCTCCGAAGACATAGACGGTATGGACGATGATGCAGGAGACGAACAAGAACCACCGCCCACAGGGCGCTGGACTGCCACCCCATCGTATGACATATACATGGTGGACACCCCCAAAGAGGGGGATGGCGATAAGACAACGGAGGATAATCCCTCCAAAGCAATCCAAGCACCGATGTCAGCGGCGCCGCTCTAAGTCCCGCCATAACAAAAGCAGCGATACCGGCACAAGAGACAATAACGCTCCGGATAGTGCCGAAGACGATGATAATCCCCTCCAGCCAGACCTAGAGCGGGAAGATGAACAAGCTAGCCCTCCGGAACAGGTAGCAGACGGAGAATGGAGGATGACAATTATATGCCTCTCTCCGAAGACGAGGTGAGCCTCGGCGACGAAGAATTCATCGTGCCTGAGGATCCTGTCGAACAGGAGCGCTTCAAGCGCCGGCTTATAGCAACAGCAAACAGCCTGAAGAAAAAGCAACAACAGCTTCGAGCTGATCAAGATCTGCTAGCGAATAGATGGACTGAAGTCCTGGCGGCCGAGGAATACGAACTCGAGCGCCCAACCAAGAGTTACCCAAAGCGCAGGTTGCTACCCCAACTCGAGGAGGAAGCATTGAAACCTACATCTCTAGCGTATGATGCGGCTGATCGACCACCTCGTGGCCGGGACAGAGAGGCATATCAGCCCAAAGTCCAGCCTGCACCCCGCCGCCACTCAAATAAAAATACCAAGGCCCGGGGCAACACGCGGGACATGCGAGACGCATTGGAAAACAAAGCAAAACATGCAAGATCGATCTACGGATCACGGGGGCGCGCCCCAATACGGGACGATGACCATCACGCCGGATATACTAAAAGCAAATCCGACCGGGCCGAATACAGCAGACAAGACTCGTATGAACTGCGTCGTGATATAGCCCGGCACAGAGGCGCCGCACACCCCCTATGCTTCACTGATGAAGTAATGGATCACGAATTCCCAGAGGGTTTTAAACCCGTAAACATTGAATCATATGATGGTACAACAGATCCCGCGGTATGGATCGAGGATTTCCTCCTCCACATCCACATGGCTCGCGGTGATGATCTACATGCCATCAAGTACCTCCCACTAAAACTCAAAGGACCAGCTCGGCATTGGCTGAATAGCTTGCCAGCAGACTCCATTGGCAGTTGGGACGATTTGGAAGATGCATTCCTTGACAACTTCCAGGGCACTTATGTGCGACCACCGGATGCTGATGACTTGAGCCATATAATTCAGCAGCCAGGGGAATCGGCCAGGAAATTCTGGACCAGGTTCCTAACTAAGAAAAACCAAATTGTCGACTGTCCGGATGCAGAGGCCTTAGCGGCATTTAAGCATAACATCCGTGACGAGTGGCTCGCTGGCACCTCGGCCAGGAGAAGCCGAAGTCTATGGCAGCCCTCACGACACTCATGACCTGCTTTTGCGCGGGCGAGGATAGCTGGCTGGCTCGAGCAACAACACATCAAGAAATCCTGGCACTTCAGATACCAAAGATACTAACGGCAGACCATGTCGTAACAGACACAAGCGCCACAACAACGGCGACAACGCCGAAGACACGGCAGTCAATGCCGGATTCAGTGGCTCTAAATCAGGTCAGCGGAAAAAGCCGTTCAAAAGAAGTAATCCGGGCCCATCCAGTTTGGACCGCATACTCGATCGCTCGTGTCAAATTCACGGCACCCCCGATAAGCCAGCCAATCACACCAACAGAGAATGCTGGGTGTTCAAGCAGGTCGGCAAGTTGAATGCCGAAAACAAGGACAAGGGGCTGCATAGCGACGATGAGGAGGAGCCTCGGCCGCCGAACATAGGAGGACAGAAGAGGTTCCCTCCACAAGTGAAAATGGTGAACATGATATACGCAACCCACATTCCCAAGAGGGAACGAAAGCATGCACTAAGGGACGTCTATGCGATGGAGCCAGTCGCCCCAAAATTCAACCCATGGTCCTCTTGTCCGATCACCTTCGATCGCAGGGACCACCCCACTAGTATCCGTCGTGGCGGATCTGCTGCATTGGTTCTTGACCCCATCATCGACGGATTTCACCTCACTCGAGTCCTTATGGACGGCAGTAGCAGCCTGAACCTGCTCTATCAGGATACAGTGCGCAAAATGGGTATAGACCCCTCGAGGATCAAACCCACTAAAACCACCTTTAAAGGTGTCATCCCAGGTGTAGAGGCCCATTGCACGGGCTCAATCACACTGGAAGTGGTCTTCGGATCTCCGGACAACTTCCGAAGCGAGGAGTTAATCTTCGATATCGTCCCGTTCCGCAGTGGCTATAACGCACTGCTTGGGCGAACCGCATTTGCCAGATTCAATGCGGTACTGCATTATGCATACCTCAAGCTCAAAATGCCAGGACCTCGTGGGGTTATAACAGTCAATGGAAACACATAACGCTCGCTCCGCACGGAGGAGCACACTGCGGCCCTCGCAGCAGAAGCACAAAGCAGCCTTTTAAGGCAAACCGTCAATTTGCCGATAAAGCCCCAGGACACCTTCAAGCGAGTCCGGAGTAACCTGCAACAGGATCGCCTGGCACGTTCAGAGCTCGCCTAGCAATTCAGCCCCCGTCCTAGTCCCAGTCAAGCGACGAAATCTGTGCCACGCGTACATAATTACGCACTAAAAATACCATGGGCACAGGCGGGGGCACGACCAGGGCACGTCCCACAATGCGGCTCAACCGCCCCAGGGGCTGTATACCTTTATCATTTTTTCTCTTTCATGACCTTACTCTCTGGAATCCCTTTTCAGCAGTCTGATTGCTGGACGCATTACGGGAAGGAAATACCAAGGAAGCAAGAAGCTTTGACGTACAAGGGAATCCCCAGGTGGTCTCTGATAACGATTGAAATACCTGTTTTAAATACCCATACGCAGCTTGACCTTGGATAGGACATGTCAAATAGTCCTATTTTTTGCTTATTGCACTACTTGTATCCATACGCTTCGACGTATTATTTAATAACAATGCATAGCGTTAGTCTATTATTGCATTACCCTTTCTTTTTTTCCTTGTCTGCTTATTTACGACAGATTGCACCCGTACATTCTGGTACGACCAGTACGCCAGGGGCTTCAGTATACCCCACCAATACGGCGTGAGAAGTCCGAACACTTTCGACAGTGCGGCACCCCGAACTTATAGCACTATATGCATTAGCTCCGAATCATGTCTTGGGTCAATAGTTGGGTTTGCCCTGCTCCCATGTTTTGGTACCTTACGTTCCGCTATATCGGCTAAGGTAGCACTGGGAGAACTACTGCGATTGTGTCCCGGTTCTTCCGGACGAGAACCTCAGTAGAGAAAGCCGAAAACTGACTGTCATGATAAGGCGAGAGCTGGTCGCTGTTCGAGAGGTCTCAAGTCCTTAAAGACTTTTTCCGCTTCGGGCGAGGAGTCGGCCTTGCCCGACTTAGGCGTATATAGCGCCCCAAATTCGGCCTTCCGAATACTAGGGGCTTCGCCAAAATTTAAAATTGTAGACTTCTATGGCTATGTGAGAGTGATAAAGCTTTATAGTCCGATTGCCTAGTTCGCTGTGCTGAACACCTCCTTCGAAGGACCCAAAATTGGGATAAAGAGTGCTCAGGTTTACCCCGAACACCCCAGTACTAGTTACATGGGGGCAGAAGCCGACGACTGGCCAACTCTCAGATTTCATAAACGGCCGCACAGAAGGTAATATTTTAAATTAACAAGCGTTGCATAGCGCACTTGAACTCGTTTCATATTACAGGATCACATGAGTACATTCATTCGAATATTACATCCTTAGCACATTCCTCCGCCACAAGGCGAGCACCCTTCAGGACACTGTCATAATATAATTCGGGCTTGCGGTGCTCCTTCCCCTCTGGCAGCCCTTCGGTCACCAGCTTCTCAGCATCGATCTTCCCCCAATGCACCTTCGCCCGGGCAAAAGCCCTGCGCGCACCCTCGATGCAGACGGACCGCTTTATGACTTCAAGCCGTGGGCAGGTATTCACAAGCCGCCTCACTAGACCGAAGTAGCTGTTAGGCAGGGGATCGCCAGGCCACATCCGGACTATAAGACCCTTCATGGCCTATTCGGCCGCCTTGTGGAGCTCGACCAGTTGCTTCAGCTGGTCGCTCAAGGGCATTGAGTGTTCGGTCCCAGTATACTGAGACCAGAACAACTTCCCCGTCGAGCTCCCCTCCTCAGCCCGGTAGAATTCCGCGGCATCCGACACACTGCGGGGCAGATCTGCGAACACTCCTGGAGAGCTCCGAACTCGGGTAAGTAAAAGGAAAGTTTCCTTCACATGCTTGCTTTGCATAATGAATGCCTTACCCGCTGCTATCTTCTTAACCGCCTCAATCTCTTGGAGGGCCTTTTGGGCTTCGGCCTTGGCGTTTTGTGCGCTCTCGAGTGCCTTTGCAAGCTCGGACTCCTGCGTCTTAGAGTCACGCTCCAAGGACTTGTACTTCTCAGCGAAGTCCTGGATCTCTTGCTGCACCTCGCCAACTCGGGCCTCTTGTTTCTCGCGCTCGGTGCGCTCCTTGGCCGCTTTGTCTTCGGCCTTGGATAGCGCCTTCTTCAGGGCAGCCACTTCGGTCGTGGCCCCTAGCAAATTCATGATGATCCTATTATTTTACAACCAAATTTCTTTTTAATATACAGACGGGGTATCGCTTACCTTTGTTCTCTTCGAGCTGCCTCTTGGTAAGGCCGAGCTCTTCCTTGGACCGCTCAAGGTCCTGCTTCAGTGCAGCGACCTCCGCAGTACGTGCGGCAGCGGGCAGCAGTGAAGCCTGCATATGCACATAGACATATTCTGATTAGACTCCTGTGGTTATTATTTGATCCTCTGTTCGGCCTTTCTTTGCGAACACCAAACAGAGCATCAGGGGCTACTGTCTATGCTGTAACATTTTCTCATAATTTGATCACTTACCTCAAAGCCTGTTAGGAGGCTGGCACAGGCTTCAGTCAGTCCGCTTTTGGCGGACTGAACCTTCTCGATCACCGCAGTCATGATAGTGCGGTGCTCTTCGTCGATGGAAGTGCCGCGAAGCGCTTCCAGCAAGTTGTCCGATGCCTCTGGATGGACAGAGGCAATCGCCATAGTCGGCTTGCCCCTCTTAGCGAGGGGTCGCCTAACAGAGTCCGGAACCACTGGAGGTTCCGGCGCAGTATTCGGCTGGGGGCCGAATTTGCTGCCCCCGTCATCGGAGCCCATGGGAGTCTTGCTCCCCTTGCGCCCAGTGTCCGGAATGTCGCCTTGAGGCGCCTCCAGGACTACCTCCCCTTGGTTCGGTGCCCTTTGAGACAACACCTCGACGTTGTCCGTAGGGCGAGGGGAGGAGGCGGTCGGAAGTGAATCGCTGTTCAGGTCCAACGGGCCCAAAGAATCATCCGACGAAGATACGTCGATGTGGGCTCGGGAGGGGCTGCATAATCACGCGTAGCGTGATAAGAAACAGTACAATAAGATGTACCAAGAATTATTATCGTATCCGGATACTTACGACTTCACCAGGGGCTTGCCCTGGGAAACCACTCGTCGTCGCTATAGGCGGCCGTCGTGGAGCAGTCCAGGAGTATGGTCCTTCCCTTCTTGGACCCTTCGGCCTCCCCGGATGGGGTAGCCTTCCTTTTCTTGTCTCCCCCGGCAGGGGGGGGGGAGAACTTTCCTCTTCCTCCTGGTTTTCGTGGGAGGAGTGCGCCTCGGTGTTTTCGGATGATGAGTCCGATATAACCTTGCGCCGGAGACCCTTCCTGGTCCCCGTGGCCTTCTTCTTGGCCTTCTTCGCCGGCACCTCATAAGGCACCGAAACCAGCATCTCCGTTAGGAGAGCATCCGCTAGATCTTCGGGCAGGGGGGCTGGACAATTGGTCTGCTCCGCTGTCGCTACCCAGTCCTGTTAAATGGCGTGTAGGCTTAGATCTCGCGCATGGTCAAACTGGGGAAAATGAACATCTTATAAGATATAAAAGACTTACCGGATTAGCAGGGCGCTTTGCACTGAGCCCGCGGTCCTCGGTAAGGGGAGGAGGTACCTCGACGCCCGTGAATAGCACCTTCCAGACGTCCTTGTGCGTCGTGTCGAAGAGCTCTCGCAGCGTCTGGTGCTCGGCCGGGTCGAACTCCCACAAATTGAATGCCCGTCTTTGACACGGGAGGATCCGGCGGAAGAGCATGACTTGGACCACGTTGACGAGCTTGATTTTCTTGCTCATCATGTTTTTGATGCATGTCTGGAGTCCGGTCAGCTCTACCAAGGAACCCCAGGATAGGCCCTTCTCTTTCCAGGAGGTGAGCCGCATGGGGATTCCGGATCGAAATTTGGGGGCCGCCACCCAGTTGGTGTCGCGTGGCTCGGTGATGTAGAACCACCCCGATTGCCACCCCTTTATGGTCTCCACATAGGAGCCTTCGAGCCAGGTGACGTTGGGCATTTTGCCCACCATGGCGCCTCCGCACTCCGCTTGCTGGCCGACCACCACCTTCGATTTAACATTTAAGGTCTTCAGCCACAGGCCGAAGTGGGGCTTGATGCGGAGGAAGGCCTCACACACGACGATAAACGCCGAGATGTTGAGGATGAAATTGGGGGCCAGATCGTGAAAATCGAGCCTGTAGTAGAACATGAGCCCGCGGACAAACGGGTGGAGGGGAAATCCCAGTCCGCGGACGAAGTGGTAAGAAAAACCACCCTCTCATGGGGTTCTGGAGTAGGGACAATCTGCCCCGCATCTGGCAGCCGGTGTGCGATATCCGCGGCCAGATATCTGGCTCCCCGTAGCTTTGTGATGTTCTCCTCCGTGACGGAGGAGACCATCCACTTGCCTCCCGCTCCGGACATGCTTGGAGTGGTTTGAGGAGGAAATGCGAACTTGGGCGCTGGAGCTCGAGTGCGCAAGAATGGATGAGCAAGGAGGAAGAGGGCGTGGGTAAAAAGAGGAATCCTTGTCCCTTTATAAGGGCGGAAGAAACTATACGCCTCCCCACCTACCTGGTAAACTCGCTTATTCCCCAAGCGCCGTAATTGATGGCGCAGTTGGGTTACCCACACCCGTATTGATGAGAATCCCGTGATAAGGGGACACGATCTCTGCTTCGACAAGACGTGCCAAGAAAACCGCCTCGCGATATGTGCAGTAGCTGGTTGAGAAAAACAGTTCGAATAATGACAGGGCCGTGGTGTGATGTCATGCTGCCGAATGTGTCAGCAGATTAGATTTGTGGAAATATTATTCTCTCTACGATGGTATGTGGAATTTGTTTTGCAGAGCCGGACACTATCCTTGTGTTCAAAATCTTCTATGGAATATTCGGAGGAGGAACCCGCCTAGCAATGCCGAATATAATCTGCACGCCGGACTCATCGTCATTGAAGCCTGGTTCAGGGGCTACTGAGGGAGTCCTGGATTAGGGGGTCCTCGGACAGCCGGACTATATACTTTAGCCGGACTGTTGGACTATGAAGATACAAGATTGAAGACTTCGTCCCGTGTCCGGATGGGACTCTCCTTGGCGTGGAAGGCAAGCTTGGCAATACGGATACGTAGATCTCCTCCCTTCTAACCGACTCTGTGTAACCCTAGCCCCCTCCGGTGTCTATATAAACCGGAGGGTTTAGTCCGTAGGACGACAACAATCATACCATAGGGTAGCTTCTAGGGTTTAGCCTCTACGATCTCGTGGTAGATCAACTCTTGTAATACTCATATCATCAAGATCAATCAAGCAGGAAGTAGGGTATTACCTCCATTGAGAGGGCCCGAACCTGGGTAAACATCGTGTCCCCCGCCTCCTGTTACCATCCGCCTTAGACGCACAGTTCGGGACCCCCTACCCGAGATCCGCCGGTTTTGACACCGACACCGTCCCCCGTCGCCCCGCTCCCCGTCTCCCGTCGCCCCAGCCGGCCGCTGTCCCCGGCCCCCGTCGCCCCCTTCCGGCCACCACCTCGCCCGCTGGCGCCGGCCCCTTCTCTCTTCGCCCCCGATGCTGCCGTGCCCGACCCCGTCCCCGTTTGCCCCCGCCGGCCCCACACCTCGACGCCGCACCACCTCCCGACTCGAGCAGCGGCGGCCTACGGTAGCTCTGGCCGCAACGAAGGGTGCTGGGTGCTGGCCCTCATCGAAGGGCGGGGTCGCGACCGGATCCAGCGCCCGGATGAGCGTGCTGAGCTTCGGCGCAGCCACGGGCGGATGGATCTCCTCGTTAAATCAAATCTCTTGTAATCTGTTCGTGTATACTGTAGTGTTTGTGGGTACTTTATTGTGAAATTCATTCGTTGATTCTTGGAACAAGTGTTGATGGTACTGTAGTGTTTATCGTCGTCCGTTCGTTCCTCGTCGGCTTGTATTGTTGGGGTACTGCTCGCCGAGCGCCGGACACGCCGAACGCAGGACGCCGGACAGGCGGCTCACCGGACGTTTTTTATATTTACAAAGTTCTTTGCCGTCTGTGATTTTATGAGGTTGACGGCAAAGGTTGCGTTTGGCAGACAACAAAGGGGAGGGCATCTTTGCCGTCTGCTGGCGGACGGCAAAGACCATTTCATCTTTGCCGTCCGCCAGCAGACGGCAAAGAGCCCTTTTCCGTAGCCTGTTCAGCTGGACGTTTTGTCGTCTGCTGGCTGACGGCAAAGATCTTTGCCGTCCGCCAGGATTCCTGTAGTGTGTTTTTCGGAGTCGGATGAGATCACGGACATGACGAGGAGCTCCAGAATAGTCCGGAGGTAAAGATTAATATATGGGATAATAGTGTTTAGTCTCCGGAAGGGTTCTGGAATTCACCGGAAAGGGTTTCGGATGTTTCCCGAAATGTTTGGGTACGAGATTATCCCATATATTAATCTTTACCTCCGGACTATTCCGGAGCTCCTCTCATGTCTGTGATCTCATCCGGGACTCCGAACAACATTCGGTCACCAACATACATAACTCATATAAAACTAAATCATCAACGAACGTTAAGCGTGCGGACCCTACGGGTTCGAGAATGATGTAGACATGACCGAGGCGCTTCTCCAATCAATAACCAATAGCGGGACCTGGATGTCCATATTGGTTCCTACATATTCTACGAAGATCTTTATCGGTTGAACCTTTATCACAACATATGTAGTTCCTAATACGTTTGCAACGTATCTACTTTTTCTAACGCTTTTCCTCTTGTTTTGGACTCTAATTTGCATGGTCTGAATGAAACTAACCCCGGACTGACGCTGTTTTCAGCAGAACTACCATGGTGTTGTTTTTGTGCAGAAATAGAAGTTCTCGAAATGGAACGAAACTTTGCGAGGATTTTTTATATCAATAATAAGAATTTCTGGAGTCAAGACCTGCCGGAGAGGGGCACCTGGGTGGGCACAACCCACCAGGGCGCGCCCAGGTGGGTTGTACCCACCTGATGGCCCCGCAGACGACCCCCCTGATACTATAAAATCACATATTTCCAGGAAAAAATGAGGGAGAAAGAATTATCGCGTTCCACGAGACAGAGCCGCCGCCAAGCCCTGTTCTTCCTCGAGAGGGCAGATCTGGAGTCTGTTTGGGGCTCCGGAGAGGGGGATCTTCGTTCTTCGTCATCACCAACCCATCTCCATCGCCAATTCCATGATGCTCCCCACCGGGAGTGAGTAATTCCTTCGTAGGCTTGCTGGTTGGTGAGGAGTTGGATGAGATTCATCATGTAATCGAGTTAGTTTTGTTAGGGCTTGATCCCTAGTATCCACTATGTTCTTAGATTGATGTTGCTATGACTTTGCTATGCTTAATGCTTGTCACTTTGGGCCCGGGTGCCATGAACTAAGATCTGAACCGTTTATGAATTCATCATTATATCCATGTTTTAGATCCGATCTTGCAAGTTATAGTCACCTACTACGTGTTATGATCCGGTAACCCCGGAGTGACAATAACCGGGACTTCTACCGGTGATTACCGTAGTTTGAGGAGTTCATGTATTCACTATGTGTTAATGCTTTGTTCCGGTTCTCTATTAAAAGGAGGACTTAATATCCCTTAGTTTCCATTATGGACCCCGCTGCCACGGGAGGGTAGGACAAAAGATGTCATGCAAGTTCTTTTAATAAAGCACGTATGACTATTTACGGAATACATGCCTACATTATATCGATGAACTGGAGCTAGTGCCGTAACGCCCTAGGTTATAACTGTCACATGATGAATATCATCCAACAAGTCACCGATCCGATGCCTACGAATTTATCTTATATTGTTGCTGCTAAGTTACTACTGCTATCATCATTGTTACACTTGCTACAAAATCAGTGCTATCACTGTTACTGTTACCGTTGCTGCTGTCACTACTATCAAAACTATCATATTACTTTGCTACTGATTACTTGCTGCAGATAATTAATCTCCAGGTGTGGTTGAATTGACAACTCAGCTGCTAATACCTTCAAATATTCTTTGGCTCCCCTTGTGTCGAATCTATAAATTTGGGTTGAATACTCTACCCTCGAAAACTATTGGGATCCCCTATACTTGTGGGTTATCAAGACCTTTTTCTGGCGCCGTTGCCGGGGAGCATAGCTATATTTGTTGAGTCACTTGGAATTATTATCAATTTATCACTATGAAGAATCTGAAGGATCCAAAGACTAAGATATTTCCATCAAAGACGAGGGGAGGTAAGGAACTGCCATCCAGTTCTGCTTTAGATTCACCTTCTGTTTTGAGTAAACTTGCAACACCACCACATGCTATCACTTCTAATATGTCGCAAGTTATTGATGATGCTACTTCTGCTATGGATAATGCTTATGATGATGCTAGCACCTTGCTTGATAATGATGATGTGCCACTTGGTGAATTTCTTGATGAACAAATTGCTAGAGTAATACAACATGATGTTGTTGAATCTAATGATGAGCTTGAAACTGAAACTCCTGAAACACCTGGTAGAACTAGCCTTCCTAGATATGAATTGCCTAAGGTACCGGAAGGTTATGTTATGAATGAGGAGACAACTAGAGATATTCTTGCTTGTAAGGATAGAGATGATCTAGAGAAATTATTATGCAAGTATAAAGAAAAATTTCTGAATGCTAGAATGAAATGTGATCCTAAGTTTGCTACTTCACCTATCTTTACTGATAATAAGGACTATGAATTATCTATCGACCCAGAGTTAATTACTTTGGTTGAATCTGATCCATTCCATGGTTATGAAACTGAAACTGTTGTGGCACATCTTACTAAGTTGAATGATATAGCCACCCTTTTTACTCATGATGAGAAAACTCGCTATTACTTTATTCTCAAATTATTTCCTTTCTCATTAAAGGGTGATGCTAAAGCTTGGTACCATACTCTTACTCCTGGTTGTGTGCGTAGTCCCAGGATATGATTTATTACTTCTCTGAAAAATATTTTCCTGCTCATAAGAAACAAGCTGCCTTACCGGAAATATTTAACTTTGTGCAAACCAAAGAAGAGAGTCTCCCACAAGCTTGGGGGAGGCTTTGCCAGTTACTTAATGCTTTGCCTGATCATCCTCTTAAGAAAAATGAAATACTTGATATCTTCTATAATGGACTAACCGATGCTTCTAGGGACTTCCTAGATAGTTGTGCTGGTTGTGTTTTCAGGGAACGAACTATTGCTCAAGTTGAAGAATTATTGAATAACATATTGAAAAATTATGATGATTGGAATCTTTCTGAACCATCGGCTAAACCCACTCCAAAGAAGAGGGGTATGTTATATCTCAGTCCTGAAGATATGCAAGAGGCAAAGAAATCTATGAAGGAAAAAGGTATTAAAGCTGAGGATGTTAAAAATTTACCTCCTATTGAAGAAATACGTGGGTTTAATACACCACCACTGCCTAAGGTGGTAGAGGTAAATTCTCTTATGAAGTTCAATGAAAATGATAATCCTCACAATATGCTTCCTAGTCAATGCCTTTATGAGTTTGAAAACTACATTAGAAAACAAGATCACTTCAATGCAAATGTTATGAAACAATTGAAATATAATTCTGATATGATTGCTCGCTTGAGTGACTTGTTATTTAGAATTTCAAATGATTTTAGAGGTGATGGAAAACATGCTTCTATGGTACAAAATCAGTTAGAACAAGTCACTAAATCACAAAGAGAATTACTTGATGAAATGAATCATAATATGCATGACTTTGCTGTTAGAATTGCAACTAGAGGAGGTAAAATGACTCAGGAACCACTTTATCCTGAGGGACACCCTAAAAGAATTGAACAAGATTCACAAAGAAATAACATTAGTGCACCTAGCCCTTCTAAAAAGAAAAAGAAAAAGAAAAATGATAGGACTTTGCATACTTCTAGTGAACCTGAAATAGAGAAGCCTCCTGATAATGAAAATGAAACTTCTATCTCAGATGCTGAAACTCAATCTGGTAATGAACATCCACCTAGTGATAATGAAAAATATAATGTTGATGTTCATGAATATGCTCAACCAAACAATGCAAAGGAACTAGATAATGATGTTGAGATAGAACCACCCGTTGATCTTGATAACCCACAACCTAAGAATAAAAGATATGATAAAAGAGACTTTATGGCTAGGAAACACGGTAAAGAAAGAGAACTGTGGGTTCAAAAACCTATGCCTTTTCCACCCAAGTCAACTAAAAAGAAAGATGATGAAGAATTTGAACGCTTTGCTGAAATGCTGAGGCCAGTCTTTTTGCGTACTCGCTTGACTGATATCTTAAAAATGCCTCCGTATGCAAAGTATATGAAAGACATCATCACTAATAAGAGAAAAATACTGGAAGCTGAAATCTCCACTATGCTTGCTAATTACACTTTCAAAGATGGAGTACCTAAAAAACTTGGAGATCCGGGAATACCAACTATACCTTGCTCTATCAAAAAGAATTATGTGAAAACTGCTTTGTGTGATTTAGGAGCTGGTGTTGGTGTTATGCCTTTCTCTTTATATAAAAGAGTTGACTTGAATAAACTCACACCTACTGAAATATCTTTGCAAATGGCTGATAAATCAACTGCCATACCTATCGATATCTGTGAGGATGCGCCCGTTGTTGTTGCTAATGTTACTATTTTGATTGACTTTGTTATACTTGAGATGCCCAAGGACGACAACATGTCGATTATCCTTGGTAGACCCTTCTTGAATACTGCAGGGGCTGTTATTGATTGCAATAAAAGCAAGGTCACTTTTCATATTAATGGTAATGAGCATATGGTGCACTTTCCGAAGAAACAATTCCAAGTGAATGGTATTAATGTTATTGAAAAATCTCTGACAATCACTAGTGGAATTTTTCAAATACCTCTACCTACTTTCAAAAAGAAATATGAAATGCTTATTGTTGGGGACATTCTTATCCCCATTGAGGTAACTTAGTGATTTACGAAAGGTCTTCGGTTTCATGCTAACCGAAAGTGGTTGTTAATAAGACCTGATCAACCTTATTAATGAATCATTTTGAGCGGTATGAAGTTGATGAATTTAGTAAGCACTACCTTCTGTCCCTACTTTTTGTTTTCTATTTTTATTAGTTAAATCAAAATAAAATGCCATGTTTAGTCTGTTTTCTGAATCTTTCGTGCAATAAAAAATGACCCAAAAATAAAAGTTCTCAGAATGCCCTGAAAATTTTATATGATTTTTTCCGAATATTTCTAAATTTTTGGTGCAAATAATACCAGAGGGAGGTGCACCAGGTAGGCACAACCCACCTGGACGCGCCAGGACCCCCAGGCGCGCCCTGGTGGGTTGTGGTCCCGACGTGGCCCCCCTCACTTATCTCTTTAGCCCACATCATCACTTACCTCAAGAAAAAAAATCTCCATTGCTCTCTCCCGTGTTCTTGAGCTCAAACCCGCGGATTTCGATCTCTTTGCTCGAAGCTCCGTTTTCGAAACTGTTTCAGGGGATTGTTGCTTGGTATGTGACTCCACTGTTTGTCCAATTAGTTTTTGTTTTAGTGGTTTATACTTTGAGTAATTAGTTACTCTTGGTGCTGCTGTAGATGTGCTTGCATGTTCAATTCTTAGTGTTCTAAGTAGTTTGAATGCTTGCTATGGCCTCTATGTATCCCTATGAGTAGTTGCTATCAATCTTATAAAGTTTTGTTGACAAATTTTTGTCACCCAATTTTTTTTATTTTCAGAAAATTGTACGCGGACATGATGAACCTGTTTGGAAGGAGTTCCTCGAGGAGACGATCCTCGGGGGCATCCTCTAGTGACAGTTCTGCTCGCCGGTCTTATGTTCAACCAAGTGAAAGTTCCACGCGAGATGCCGCCACCAAAACATGCTTATGGCCTTGCGATGAATATATGGTGTGCGTGGGCATCAAGGAGGAATTTGAGCAATATGTTCACAATGCCGGTCTTGGTCCCTACCTTTCAGATAAGTGTGAACAACGCCAACTTCTCACTGAATCATTTGTCAAAAGATTTAAATTCTTCCCTCGTGAGTCTAGGGTGTCTTTTATGCTTTATGATAGTCTATTTACTATCTCACTGGAGAATTTTGCTCACCATTGCAAACTTCCATTTTGGGGTTCGCTTGACGAACTGATAACCCACAAGTATAGGGGATCGCAACAGTTTTCGAGGGTAGAGTATTCAAACCAAATTTATTGATTCGACACAAGGGGAGCCAAAGAATATTCTCAAGTATTAGCAGCTGAGTTGTCAATTCAACCACACCTGGGTAACTTAATATCTGCAGCAAAGTGTTTAGTAGCAAAGTAGTATGTAAGTAACGGTAACAGTGGCAAACGTAACAGTAGCAGCTTTGTAGTAATTGTAATAGTGGCAACGGTAAAGTAACTAAGCGAAGAGCAATATGTGAAAAGCTCGTAGGCATTGGATCAGTGATGGATGATTATGTCGGATGCGATTGTTCATGCAAAAGTTATAACATAGGGTGACACAAAACTAGCTCCAGTTCATCAATGTAATGTAGGCATGTATTCCGAATATAGTCATACGTGCTTATGGAAAAGAACTTGCATGACATCTTTTGTCCTACCCTCCCATGGCAGCGGGGTCCTAATGGAAACTAAGGGATATTAAGGCCTCCTTTTAATAGAGTACCGGACCAAAGTATTAACACTTAGTGAATACATGAACTCCTCAAACTACGGTCGTCACCGGGAGTGGTCCCGATTATTGTCACATCGGGGTTGCCGGATCATAACACATAGTAGGTGACTATAGACTTGCAAGATAGGATCAAGAACTCACATATATTCATGAAAACATAATAGGTTCAGATCTGAAATCATGGCACTCGGTCCCTAGTGACAAGCATTAAGCATAGCAAAGTCATAGCAACATCAGTCTCAGAACATAGTGGATACTAGGGATCAAACCCTAACAAAACTAACTTGATTACATGATAAATCTCATCCAACCCATCACCGTCCAGCAAGCCTACGATGGAATTACTTACGCACGACGGTGAGCATCATGAAATTGGTGATGGAGGATGGTTGATGATGACGACGGCGACGGATTCCCCTCTCCGGAGCCCCGAACGGACTCCAGATCAGCCCTCCCGAGAGAGATTAGGGGTTGGCGGCGGCTCCGTATCGTAAAACGCGATGAATCCTTCTCTCTGATTTTTTTCTCCCCGAACGTGAATATATGGAGTTGGAGTTGAGGTCGGTGGAGCAACAGGGGGCCCATGAGGCAGGGGAGCGCGCCCAGGGGGGGCAGGCGCGCCCCCACCCTCGTGGATAGGGTGTGGGCCCCCTGGCCTTGATTCTTCTGCTAGTATTTTTTTTATTATTTCCAAAAATAATCTCTGTGAAATTTCAGGTCATTCCGAGAACTTTTGTTTCTGCACAAAAATAACACCATGGCAATTCTGCTGAAAACAGCGTCAGTCCGGGTTAGTTCCATTCAAATCATGCAAGTTAGAGTCCAAAACAAGGGCAAAAGTGTTTCGAAAAGTAGATACGTTGGAGACGTATCAACTCCCCCAAGCTTAAACCTTTGCTTGTCCTCAAGCAATTCAGTTGACAAATTGAAAGTGATAAAGAAAAACTTTTACAAACTCTGTTTGCTCTTGTTGTTGTAAATATGTAAAGCCAGCATTCAAGTTTTCAGCAAAGATTATGAACTAACCGTATTCACAATAACACTTAGGTCTCTTGTTTACTCATATCAATTGCATAATCAACTAGTGAGCAATAATAATAAATCTCGGATGACAACACTTTCTCAAAACAATCATAATATGATATAACAAGATAGTATCTCGCTAGCCCTTTCTGAGACCGCAAAACATAAATACAGAGCACCTTTAAAGATCAAGGACTGACTAAACATTGTAATTCATGGTAAAAGAGATCCAGTCATAGTCATACTCAATATAAATTTATAGTAATGGATGCAAATGACAGCAGTGCTCTCCAACTGGTGCTTTTTAATAAGAGGGTGATGACTCAACAAAAAAGTAAATGGATAGGCCCTTCGCAGAGGGAAGCAGGGATATGTAGAGGTGCCAGAGCTCGATTTTTGAAATAGAGACAAATAATATTTTGAGCGGTATACTTTCATTGTCAACGTAACAACCGAGAGATCTTGATATCTTCCATGCTACACACATTATAGGCGGTTCCCAAACAGAATGGTAAAGTTTATAATTCCCCACCAGCAACAAGCACACTCCACGGCTGGTCCGAAACAACGGGTACCGTCCAACTAACAACAATCCTGGGGGAGTTTTGTTTGCAATTATTTTGATTTGATTTGCTTAGAGTATGGGACTGGGCATCCCGGTGACCAGCCATTTTCTCGTGAGTGAGGAGCGGAGTCCACTCCTCTTGAGAATAACCCGCCTAGCATGGAAGATACAAACATCCCTAGTTGATACATGAGCTATTCGAGGATACAAAACAGAATTTCATTTGAAGGTTTAGAGTTTGGCACATACAAATTTGCTTGGAACGGCAGGTAGGTACCGCATATAGGAAGGTATGGTGGACTCATATGGAATAACTTTGGGGTTTAAGGGATTGGATGCACAAGCAATATTCCCGCTTAATACAAGTGAAGGCTAGAAAAAGACTGGGAAGCGACCAGCTAGAGAGCGACAACAGTCATGAACATGCATTAAAATTAATAAACATTGAGTGTAAGCATGAGTGGGATATAATCCACCATGAACATAAATATCATGGAGGCTATGTTGATTTTGTTTCGACTACATGTGTGAACATGTGCCAAGTCGAGTCACTCGAATCATTCAAAGGAGGATACCACACTACTATACCACATCACAATCATTTTAATAGCATGTTGGCACGCAACATAAACCATTATAAACTCCTAGCTAATTAAGCATGGCATAAGCAACTATAATGTCGTGGTATTCTCACGGGGGGGGGGGGGGGGGTGCAAGACGACAGATGCCACAAGGTGGCTTCGTGTGAGGGCAAGACTGCTGCCGGAATATCCGGGGACGGGTATGCGAGTAGCACGCGCTAGTTTACCCAGGTTCGGGGCTCTCCGGAGAGATAATACCCCTACTCCTGCATGTCTGTATGTATGTGGCATATCTCAGTATAGAGTGCTCCTGGAGCTGTATCATATATCTAGCAGTAGCAGGCAGCTAGCTAACTAGTGAGGCGTGGTGGCATGAGAGCCTCCTGCTCCCATGAGAGTGCGTGGATGGATGGAGGTGTGCCTTATATAGGCATGGGGGTAGCTTACTACCTAAGCTAAGGTAGTGACGTGGGGGGCAAGGGGGCATGGGGCACCATGCCCATGAGAGGTGTGGATGTGACGTGCATTCCTCCTTGTCGCTGGTGCACTTTATAAAACAGTGCCCAGGGATAGATACACCGTAGATGATGTCGCGGTACGGTTGTCTTGTCGGTGTCGGGTCGGGCTGCAGTCGGTAGCCGGCTGGTCGGCGCAGTTCAGCAGCCGTCAGCCTGCCGGGCAGAGCAGTCGGACGGGGAATCGGCAGGAGCGGCCGGGCAGTCGGACTGAGGGGCTTTGCGAGCCCCGATGTCTGGAAATGTTGTCTTGCCGTCTTCGGGGTACCCGTAGTCAATTACTCCGACATATAATCTCTAATTGTCATTGCAAATATATTTATTCATAATAGGCTGAATCAGGAATGATGAACTAATCATATTTACGAAAACAAGAGAGGTCGAGTTCATACCAGCTTCTCTCATCTCAATCAGTTCATCATATATCGTCATAATTGTCTTTCACTTGCACGACCGAACGATGCTAATAATAATAGTGCACGTGCATTGGACTAAGCTGGAATCTGCAAGCATTCAATAAAAAGGAGAAGACAAGGCAATATGGGCTCTTGGTTAAATCAACAATAATGTATATAAGAGCCACTTCAACATTTTTATTATGGTCTTCTCCTATCGACCCCCAAAGAAAAGAAAAGAAATAAAACTATTTACATGGGAAAGCTCCCAACAAACAAAAGAAGAACAGGAAATCTTTTTGAGTTTTCTTTTAATTACTACTACTACAAGTAAGAAAGTAAACTATCTAAAAGCTACAACTAATTTTTGGTTTTTCTTAAGGTTTTTCGAACACACAAGAAGAAAGCATAAAAAAGAAAATAAACTAGCATGGATAATACAATGAAAAAGTATGAGCACCGACAACTAGCATGAGTGGGTGAACATAAATGTAATGTTGGTGAGAAATACATACTCCCCCAAGCTTAGGCTTTTGGCCTAAGTTGGTCTATTGCCACGGCTGGCCTGGCGGATATCCAAAGTTGTAACTGGGGTCGTACTGAGATGCAGCGGCTATTGCATCGTGGGCTGCATCTTGGAGGCGAGCTGCCCTCGTCCTCCTCTCGTACTCATTTGCCTCCTCCCTGGTTATGACATATCTCCCCTTTGCCTGAAAGTCAAAGAGAGTAGGAGCAGGGAGAATAATATTGACAGCGTGACGCTTGTCAAAGATTAGTCGGTACTGCAGAGGCGGTTCATTCCTCTCAACAAACTGACGACGAACCATGGCATTAAATTCTAGATAAGCAAGAGGCAATTCCATATCATAATCACGAATAGGTATCTCAAGATAATTAGCTAAACGGGTTGCATAAATTCCAGTAAAGAAATCTCCATTAATACTATTATTATGCAACCTACGCGCCACAATGGCTCCCAAATTATAATTTTTATCTCCTAATACAGCACTCCTGAGAACACTGAGATCAGGAACACACATGTGGCATGCCTCATCCTTACCATTTATGCATCGGCCTATAAAGAGAGCAAAATAATGTATAGCAGGAAAATGAATGCTCCCTATGGTAGCTTGTGTTATTTCTCTATATTCCCCCACTGTGATACTAGCCAGAAAATCTCTAAACTAAGATTTGCGAGGTTCACTAGGACTCCCCCATTGCGGGAGTTTACAAGCAGTACTAAAATCCTCTAAGTCCATGGTGTAGGATTTATCATAAAGATCAAAAAGGACCGTATGAGAGTTGCGTGAAGATGAAAATCTAAATGTTCTCACAAAGGAGTTAGTAAGGTGATAGTGTTGTAGGCACTTATCTGACATGAAGCCCTCCAAATCAGCGTTACGCACATATGCCTCAAATTCCTCCTTAATTCCTGCTCGGACCATGAACTTTTCTGACGGCCATTCACAAGGCTGCACTTGAGCTTCTCTTGGTGGTTCATGGTCCGGCTCACGTATTGCAGGTCTGGGTCCTTGCTTCCTTGAAGAACCTCCTTGGTACATTTTCCTAAACATATTTCTTCCTCTGAAAAAATTTCTGAAATTTTTAGTAACTTCAAATAAAAGTGAACCAAGCTCAACAAAATTGATAGCAACTACTCCCACAAGTGCTTAGAGACTATATCATGCATTAGAACTACTTGGGACCAAATAAATTTGACATGCAAGCTCAAGAACAGGGTCACCTAAGCAGCAAAAATTTGCAATGAATAAAGCACTAGAGCAAAAACTAATTGGACCATTGGAGGAGTCACATACCAAAGAACAATCCCCCAAAGCAGTTTGGTGAGTGGGGCTTTGAGCAAGGAGATCGAAAATGGCAGCAAGATGAGCTAGAACTCGTGATTGAGCTGGCTGTTGATTTTTTTGGGAGGAAGAAGGAGTGTGTGGTGGCTGGAATAAGTGAAGGGGAGCGCACCATGGGCCCACGAGGCAGGGGGGCGTGCCCAGGGGGGTGGGCGTGCCCTGGACCCTCGTGGCCAGGTGCTTGCTCCCCTGCTGTGTTCTCAGTGCAAGATATTCTCAAATATTCCAGAAAAATCCTATTTCAATTTCGGGGTATTTGGAGACTTTTATTTTTGGGGTATTTTTTATTGCATGGATAAATCAGAAAACTGATAGAATATACTATTTTTACTTTATTTAATCTAAATAACAGAAAGTTGTGCTTTCTAACTTCATCCATCTCATGTTCATCAAAAGGAATCCACTAACAAGGTTGATCAAGTCTTGTTAACAAACTCTTTCCGAATCACATGAAACCGGAGAATTTTCGAATAGCACTGGGTTACCTCAACGGGGATATGCACATCCCCACAATAAGAATATCATATCTCTTTTTGATAGTAGTAAGAGGAAATTCAAAACCTCCAATAGTAATAGTTGAAAATTTTCCAATAGAATTGATACTGTGGACTTGAGGTTGTTTCCTCGGAAAGTGTACCGTATGCTCATTACCATTGACATGAAAAGTGACATTGCCTTTGTTGCAATCAATAACAGCCCCTGCAGTATTCAAAAAGGGTCTTCCAAGAATAATAGAGATATTATCGTCCTCGGGAATATCAAGAATAACAAAGTCCATTAAAATGGTGACGCTTGCAACCACAACAGGCACGTCCTCACAAATACCGACAAGTATAGCAGTTGATTTATCGGCCATTTGCAAAGATATTTCAGTAGGTGTCAACTTATTCAAATCAAGTCTACGATATAAAGAGAGAGGCATAACACTAACACCGGCTCCAAGATCACATAAAGCAGTTCTACATAGTTTCTTTTAATGGAGCATGGTATAGTTGGTACTCCTGGATCTCCAAGTTTCTTTGGTATTCCACCCTTAAAAGTATAATTAGCATGCATGGTGGAAATTTCAGCTTCCGGTATCTTTCTTTTGTTTGTAACAATATCTTTCATATACTTGGCATAAGGATTTATTTTAAGCATATCAGTCAAACGCATACGCAAAAAGATAGGTCTAATCATTTCAGCCAAGCGCTCAAAATCCTCATCATCCTTTTTCTTGGATGGTTTGGGAGGAAAAGGCATGGGTTTCTGAACCCATGGCTCTCTTTCTTTACCGTGCTTCCTAGCAACAAAGTCTCTCTTATCATAACGTTGATTCTTTGATTGTGGGTTATCAAGATCAACAACAGGTTCAATTTCTACATCATTGTCATTACTAGGTTGAGCATCAACATGAACATCATCATTAACATTATCACTAGGTTCATGTTCATTACCAGATTGTGTTTCAGCATCAGAAATAGAAATATCATTGGGATTCTCAGGTGTGTCAACAACAGGTTCACTAGAAGCATGCAAAGTCCTATCATTTTTCTTTTTCTTCTTCTTAGAAGGACTAGGTGCATCTACATTGGTTCTCTGAGAATCTTGCTCAATTCTCTTAGGGTGGCCTTGGGGATACAAAGGTTCCTGAGTCATTTTACCCCCTCTAGTCATAACTCTAACAGCATTATCATTTCTTTTACTATTTAATTCATTGAGCAAATCATTCTGAGCTTTAAGTACTTGTTCTACTTGAGTGGTAACCATAGAAGCATGTTTACTAATGATTTTAAGTTCACCTTTAACTCTACACATATAATACTCAAGTGTTCAATCATATAAGCATTGCGTTTCAGTTGTCTACCAAAATAAGCATTGAAATCTTCTTGCTTAACCATAAAATTATCAAACTCCTCTAAGCATTGGCTAGCAACCTTAGCAGGAGGGATTTCAGCTTTATCATATCTATAGAGGGAATTTACCTTTACTACCTGTGTCGGGCTATCAACACCATGTATTTCTTCAACAGGCGATAAATTAAGACCATGTATTTCTTCAACAGGAGGTAAATTCTTAACATCTTTAGCTTTTATACCTTTTTCTTTCATAGATTTCTTTGCCTCTTGCATATCTTCAGGACTGAGAAATAGAACACCCCTTTTCTTCGGAGTTGGCTTAGGAGTTGGTTCCGGAAGTGTCCAATTATTTTCATTAGTCAACATATTATTCAATAGCAATTCAGCCAGATCGACAGTTCTTTCCCTGAAAACACAACCAGCACAACTGTCCAGGTGGTCTCTGGAAGCATCGGTTAGTCCATTATAAAAGATATCAAGTATTTCACTTTTGTTAGAGGATGATCAGGCAAAGCATTAAGTAATTGGAGAAGCCTCCCCCAAGCTTGTGGGAGACTCTCTTCTTCAATTTGCACAAAATTATATATTTCCCTTAAAGCAGCTTGTTTCTTATGAGCTGGGAAATATTTAGCAGAGAAGTAATAAATCATATCCTGGGGACTACGCACACAACCAGGATCAAGAGAATTAAACCAAGTCTTAGCATCACCCTTTAATGAGAACGAAAATAATTTAAGGATATAACAGTAACGAGTTTTCTCATCATTAGTGAATAGGGTGGCTATATCATTTAATTTAGTAAGATGTGCCAAAACAGTTTCAGATTCATAGCCATAGAAAGGATCAGATTCAACCAGAGTAATTATCTCAGGATCGACAGAGAAATCATAATCCTTATCAGTAACAAAGATAGGTGAAGTAGCATAAGCAGGATCATATTTCATTCTAGCATTCAAAGATTTTTCTTTCAGCTTAGCTAATAATTTCTTACGATCGCTCCTATCATTGCAAGCAAGACAGTCTCTAGCAGTTTCTTCATCCATAACATAACCCTCAGGCACAACAGGCAATTCATATCTAGGGGGAGAATCTTCATCATCACTATCATCAATATTATCAGTTTCAATAATTTCATTCTCTCTAGCCCTAGCAAGTTGTTCATCAAGAAATTCACCTAGTGGCACAGTATTATCAAGCATAGAAGTAGTTTCATCATAAGTATCATGCATAGCAGAAGTGACATCATCAATAACATGCGACATATCAGAATTAATAGTAGAAGCAGGTTTAGGTGTCGCAAGCTTAGTCAAAACAGAAGTTGAATCAAGTGCAGAGCTAGATGGCAGTTCCTTACCTCCCCTCATAGTTGAGGGATAAATTTTGGTTTTCTCGTTTTTCAAGTTCCTCATAGTGATCAGCAGATATAAATCCCAAGTGACTCAAAGAATAGAGCTATGCTCCCCGGCAACGGCGCTAGAAAATAGTCTTGATAACCCACAAGTATAGGGGATCGCAACAGTTTTCGACGGTAGAGTATTCAACCCAAATTTATTGATTCGACACAAGGGAAGCCAAAGAATATTCTCAAGTATTAGCAGCTGAGTTGTCAATTCAATCACACCTGGGTAACTTAATATCTGCAGCAAAGTGTTTAGTAGCAAAGTAGTATGGAAGTAACGGTAACGGTGGCAAAAGTAACAGTAGCAGCTTTGTAGTAATTGTAACAATGGCAACGGTAAAGTAACTAAATGAAGAGCAATATGTGAAAAGCTCGTAGGCATTGGATCAGTGATGGATGATTATGTCGGATGCGATTGTTCATGCAACAGTTATAACATAGGGTGACACAGAACTAGCTCCAATTCATCAATGTAATGTAGGCATGTATTTCGAATATAGTCATACGTGCTTATGGAAAGAACTTGCATGACATCTTTTGTCCTACCCTCCCGTGGCAGCGGGGTCCTAATGGAAACTAAGGGATATTAAGGCCTCCTTTCAATAGAGTACTGGACCAAAGCATTACCACTTAGTGAATACATGAACTCCTCAAACTACGGTCATCACCAGGAGTGGTCCCGATTATTGTCACTTCGGGGTTGCCGGATCATAACACATAGTAGGTGACTATAGACTTGCAAGATAGGATCAAGAACTCACATATATTGATGAAAACATAATAGGTTCAAATCTGAAATCATGGCACTCGGGCCCTAGTGACAAGCATTAAGCATAGCAAAGTCATAGCAACATCAATCTCAGAACATAGTGGATACTAGGGATCAAACCCTAACAAAACTAACTAGATTACATGATAAATCTCATCCAACCCATCACCGTCCAGCAAGCCTACGATGGAATTACTCACGCACGGCGGCGAGCATCATGAAATTGGTGATGGAGGATGGTTGATGATGACAACGGCGATGGATTCCCCTCTCCGGAGCCCCGAACGGACTCCAAATCAGCCCTCCCGAGAGAGATTAGGGCTTGGCGGTGGCTCCGTATCGTAAAACGCAATGAATCATTCTCTCTGATTTTTTTCTCCCCAAACGTGAATATATGGAGTTGGAGTTGAGGTCGGTGGAGTAACAGGGGGCCCACGAGGCAGGGGGGCATGCCCCCACCCTCGTGGACAGGGTGTGGGCCCCTGGCCTTGATTCTTTCGCCAGTATTTTTTATTATTTCCAAAAATAATCTCCGTGAAGTTTTAGGTCATTCCAAGAACTTTTGTTTCTGCACAAAAATAACACCATGGCAATTCTGCTGAAAACAGCGTCAGTCCCGGTTAGTTCCATTCAAATCATGCAAGTTAGAGTCCAAAACAAGGGAAAAAGTGTTTGGAAAAGTAGATACGACGGAGATGTATCACGAACCACCAAAGGCAGAGTACGAATCTTTCCTGACTAGTCTTTGCAACGGTGAAAGGAGGGAAGTGACTCAAGGTAGAATAAAGAGTATACATTTTCCCGCAATCCAGTACTTTGCATTATTCAACGGAAAATGTATTGTAGGCAAACAAGACTGTACTACACTTTGTGCTCCATACTTGAGCATCATTCGCACTGCCCTCATCGGTGAAAGAAATTATAACCTTGGGGTGATTGTTGCATGCAGACTTCAGCACAATGCTAACAGTGGCTGGTTCTATGGTGGAATTTATGCCACACGTCTAGCACGAGGGCTGGGTGTTTCGCCTCTGCCCTTTGATCCTATCCTACCCACGCAGTATTTAGATTTTGGCACGTTGAAGGATCATAAAATTCTTAAGGTAAATATTCATGATTTCACTTACAATCTATTGTTTAACCAAACATCTGTTGTGGACACATATTTGCCTGCGCTTGCTCTTTTTTACTATCACAGCAGAGGAAGATATTTTGTTCTTGAGAGCGAGGCTCGATCTCACAACGCAGCAGTGAAGGCAGCACAGCAGACTGAGGCCTCTGCACCGAGAGCCTCCGTGAGCTACCACGCCAACTACTATCCAGATTACTGATCGATTACCAACTTAGGCCAAAAGCCTAAGCTTGGGGGAGTACGTGTTTCTCACCGACATTATATTCTTGTCTACAAATCATTCTATTTGTTGGTGTTCACACTTTTTCATTGTATCATCCATGCTTAGATTTATTTTCTTGCTTTCTTCTTGTGTGTTTGAAAAACTTTAGAAAAACCAAAAAAATTAGTTGTAGTAATTTACTTTCTATGCATGCTTAGTAGTTGTACTAAAAAGAAAATCCAAAAAGATTTCCTTGTTCTTCTTTTGCTTGTTGGGAGCTTTCCCGTGTGAATAGTTTTTCTCGTTTTTGCTTTTTGCTTTTATTTGCTTGTTCAAGAAAACCAAAAACTCAAAAAATATTTCAGTGTGTTTCTCTGAATTTCTTTTCTTTTTATTCGAGTCCTACCTAGGAGAAGACCACGATGAAAATGTTGAGTGAGTCTCATATGAATAACTGTTGAACTAATAAAGAGCACATTTTACCTTGTCTTCTCCTGTTGAATAAAATGTTTTGTAGGTTCCAGCTTAGTCCATCACACTCTTGCACTATTATTATTTTCGTATCGTTCGGTTGTGCAAGTGAAAGGCAATAATGACGACATTCGATGAACTGGCCGTGGCAGAGAGAAACTGGTATGAACTCGACTTGTTCTGTTTGTGTAAATATGTTTAACCTAGTATCCATGATTTAGCCCATTATGATTAAACATGTTTGCAATGACAATTAGAGATTATAGTTTCTCATGCCATGCATAAGTAGCTAGGAGTGGATATTGATTTATCTTGGATATCAACATAGCGTTAAAATAATTGTGATGTAGTATGATGATATGGTATCCTCCTCTGAATGTTCGAGTGGCTTGACTTGGCACATGTTTATGCATGTAGTTGAATCAAAACCAACATAGCCTCTATGATATTTATGTTCATGGTATTCATATCCTACTCAAGCTAGTGTCCAATGTTACTTATGCATAATGCATGGTTATGATCGTTGTTGCTCTCTAGTTGGCCGCTTCTCAATCTAATTGCTAACCTTCGCCTGTACTAAGTGGGAACTCTGCTTGTACATGAAAAACCTTGAACCCAAAGTTATTCCAGATGAGTCCACCATACCTACCTACATACGGTATTACCCTGCCGTCCTAAGTAAATTTGCATGTGCCACCTCTAAAAACTTCTAAAAATTATCCTTTTTGTGTACTTGGATCGTTCATGGAATGACAGGAGGTGGTCGATATCTTCCATGCTAAGCAGGTTATTCTCAGGTCGAGTGTTTATTCACTCGCCATAGCATGAGAAAAGGGCGGTAATAGGGATGCCCAGTCCCAAACTGCAAAAATGAAAAAGATTTCATCTCTTAAATAATCAAACAAAAACTCCCAATGGAGTCAAAACCTTTACTTTTATCGCGTGGGAACCGCCACTAGCGTGCTTAGCATGGAAGATGTTGATAATTGATAAGTGAATAAGAAGGGTGCATGTCTCAAAATATCATTTATCTCTATTTTAAAAATTGAGCTCTGGCACCTCTGCAAATCACTGCTTCCCTCTGCGAAGGGACTATCTATTTACTTTTATGTTGTGTCATCACCTTCTCAAACAAGCGCTAGAAACTGAGAGAGCACAGCTGTCATGATTTATGCATTGTGTATAGCTAATGTTGGGTGCATCATGACTGGATCTTTTCTACCATGAATTACAATGTTTAGTCGTTGCTTGGACTTTGGAGGTGCTCTGCATTTATGTTTTCCGGTCTCAGAAAGGGCTAGCGAGATACCACTATTGTCATATTATATCATGGTTGTTTTGACAACGTGTTGCTGTTCGAGATATCTTATTATTGCTCGCTTGCTGATTATGTCATTGATATGAGTTAATATAATCTTTAAGTGTTATTGTCGACTTGGTTAGTTATAATGCTGGCTGAAAACCTGGGTGCTGTTTAAGCTTATTTGTGCAAATAAGAGCAAAAGAGTTTGTAAAAGTTTTCCTTTCTCACTTCCAGTTTATCAACTGAATTGCTTGAGGACAAGCAAAGGTTTAAGCTTGGGGGAGTTGATATGTCTCCAACGTATCTACTTTTTCTCACGCTTTTCCTCTTGTTTTGGACTCTAATTTGCATGGTTTGAATGAAACTAACCCTGGACTGATGATGTTTTCAGCAAAACTACCATGGTGTTGTTTTTGTGCAGAAATAAAAGTTCTCGGAATGGAACGAAACTTTGCGAGGATTTTTTATATCAATAATAAGAATTTCTGGAGCCAAGACCTGCCGGAGAGGGGCACCTGGGTGCGCGCCCAGGTGGGTTGTGCCCACCTGGTGGCCCCGCAGACGACCCCCTTGATACTATAAAATCACATATTTCCAGAAAAAATGAGGGAGAAAGAATTATTGCGTTCCACGAGACAGAGCCGCCGCCAAGCCCTGTTCTTCCTCGGGAAGGCAGATCTGGAGTCCGTTTGGGGCTCCGGAGAGGGGGATCTTCGTTCTTCGTCATCACCAACCCATCTCCATCGCCAATTCCATGATGCTCCCCACCGGGAGTGAGTAATTCCTTCGTAGGCTCGCTGGTCGGTGAGGAGTTGGATGAGATTCATCATGTAATCGAGTTAGTTTTGTTAGGGCTTGATCCCTAGTATCCACTATGTTCTTAGATTGATGTTGCTATGACTTTGCTATGCTTAATGCTTGTCACTTTGTGCCCGGGTGTCATGAATTCAGATCTGAACCGTTTATGAGTTCATCATTATATCCATGTTTTAGATCCGATCTTGCAAGTTATAGTCGCCTACTACGTGTTATGATCCGGTAACCCCGGAGTTACTTTGCTACTGTGGCACCCCGGCTCAGAGCAACCGGTTTACACTAAAAAAATGCACTTCCGTGATGATACGTGTTTGTCACAGTAGGTCACATTTTCTGTCATGCATGTACATCCATGACAAATTTATGACAGAATCAAGATAGTCATACCTGTGCTGTCGTAGAAGTGTTCCATGACATTACCAAAATTATCATCACGGAAGTTTCCACTTCTGTCGGGGATATGCCCCACGGTGTAACCCGGGTGGATGTATGACCCGGCTGGATCTTGGCGACTCACTGGTGACCCGCCCGGAGCTTGGCGACTCACGGGTAACCCGCCTGATCTTGGCGACTCATTAGTAACCCTGCGGGCGGGTCAGACGGACGACAAAGCCCAAGGCCCAGTAGGCCGGCTCACGTTATGATGGGCCGGCCTAAGAGGAAAGGTATGATGAATATTTCCTTTACGAGGAAATAAGACCCGGACTTGTATCCAACTTGTAATAGAAGATAGACTAGTCCTAATCCTAATAGGACTCCACATGTAAACCGCCCCTCCAACATATATAAGGAGGGGCAGGGCACCCCAAAGAGGGAGAAGGAAGAAGAAATAATATCTAGGGTTAGACACAAAGAGCCGGCTTACCGGCGACTCTCTCATGATCATAATGAGACCTAGCCACAAACAGCATGTAGGGTTATTACCGGATGATGTTTCCCGGGGCCCGAAGCTGTCTAAATCCTTGTCTTATGTTGCGTCTCTCGATTCCGCCCAACCCCTCTCAAGCTACTACATAGATGCGTTGGCCTTGCGACTAAGTCCTCACACTAGGACATCTGCCGTGACAATTCCACGACAACTTCCATGACGATAAATCGCGCGTCACAGAAGTGCTTTCATCAAGGGTGACCGACACGTGGCATCCACCGTAACGGAACGCCGTTAAGCTATCGGGTCCGGTTTTGGATCCGATAACCCGTTAACAGCCCCGACCAATGGGGATTTTCCACGTGTAAAATCATCATTGGCTGGAGGAAACACGTGTCGGCTCACCGTTGGGACAGATGTCATCCACTCATTGGACCCAAAGCGCCTATGATACGCCGACACATGGCACGGCCCAACAGAGGCCCATTCGTGTGAAAAGGCCGGCCCGTTTGACTTGGTCAAAAGGTGGCGGGCCGGCCCAAGGCAAGCCTGTTAACGACCTATTCGCATATAGCCCATTTACGGCCCGCTATCCCAGGGCCCGTTTACGGCCTATCCGAATTAGGCCCAGTAGCGTCATCTGGGCCGTCCAATATAATTCCAGCCCGTTTTAACTTCTGGCCCATGTATGGCCCATGACGTCTTTCAGCCCATATGAGGCCCTTAGTAACCCTCGGCCCCTTAACGGCCCGTGGTAAAACTGGCCCGCAATGAACAGTGTATCACTTTATACCCATTAACGGCCCATTATTCCGTTGGGCTGTTTCCAGCCCATGATATCTTTCGGCCTTCTCAGGGCCCATTTATTCTTGGGCTCATTTCCAGCATTCAGTTACTTACGGCCCGTTACTGTCATTTTCTGCTTGTGGGCCAAATTCAGCCCGTGGTTACAGTCAGCCCGTTTGTGGCCCGTTAATACGTTGGGCTGTTTTCATGTCGAAAAAAAACCGTTGGGCTGTTTTCATAGAGTTATCAAATACAGCCAATAAACGACCCGTTATTGTCCACGGATAGTACGACCCATGATTGGCGAAATAACGATACGCCCCATAGAAGGCCCATGGATCGTACGGCCCGTAAAAGGCCCATGGATCGTACGGCCCGTATAGAAGGCCAATGGATCCTATGGCCCGTAGAAGGCCCATGGATCATACGGCCTGCAGGAGGCCCATGGTTACAACAGTCCGTGTGTTGCCATGATTATTTTGGCCTAGTTTCCAAAAATAGGTTATTGTGGCCACTAGAAAAACACAGAAAAATAACTGCAGTGACTACAAGCAAACAACTAAACAAGACAATAAGGAAATAAATAAGCAAGCAATTAACGCTAGCCTATTACCGCTATTACACATATTACATCCACTGGGCATCAAAGTTCGCCACCAGTGTAAATATAGGGAACAAAGCGGCATATTACATACACTGGCCGTCAAAATTGGCCACCAGTGCAAATAAACGCAGCAACAAAACAAGAGCATAACTGAAACAACTTCATAAGAGCTCAAGAAATGTGGTATCCACCATGCTAGCAATAAGCTTAGCAAGCTTATTAGCTTTGTCCTGTTTGGCGCTAAAATCCTCCAACGCTTGCTGTTGCACCAGAAAGTATGCATCTGAATGCTCCAGGGACTTCCGCAGTCCTTCCGCTTCTTGTCGCAGCACAGCTGATCGATGTCTTTCATCTTGTAGTTGAGACTCAAGAAACCGAACTGATTCAGATAGTGAGTTTGAATAGCTTGTGCAAGCGGTAGTGGCCAGTAACTCCAACACTAAACCAAGACAGGACTTTGGGGTTGTCTCACTGTCTTCGAGATAGTCTTCCTTAGATGTTTTATCAGCTTTGTTGGAGACCAACAAGGATGTGTCACTATCCTGAACCTTATCTGCATTACTTCCTTGACCATTGCTTAATAAGGCACTCTTCCCCAATATTCTGTCAGCATTCTAAAAGAAGAAACAAGCAGACACATAACAGTTTAGCATGTACTAGTATATGAAACTCATTTCGGTGAACCAGTTCATTAGTAAGGTGGACAGGATTAAACTACCAAGTCTTCAATTGCCAAGTACTAGTACATAATAAAAGCATCAAACAAACATATATCTATGTCCTATGGTCACCGCATTCTCTTGCCAAATCAAAATAGAGACACGGTTCAAGTCATATCAGTTCAAGACAAAGCAGCAGTGAAAGAATACAAAGCGTGGGAAACTACACGGCACAACAAGATTTCAGATGGGTACCACGGGTCTACATGTACAACAACACTATTGGCTCTGTTGTGATGCTATTAATGTGCATGATATAAGAAGTCAACTGTATACACAATTGAAATTTAAATCAACAGAGCTATTGATAAGAGCAAGCCTGTTAAAGAAACATGCGTGAACATACCTGCTGTGCCATTGAAGTTTCGATTGGATCCTTCAATTTAAAAATAAGTTTGTATGAGTAAATACAGTGATACAAGAGCAAAGCAGTATGCACGATAGCAATCATAGTTAAAAAAGGCGCGCCTAAGCGAGCGCTTAAGCGCGCCTAGGCTCTAGGCGTTGGCGAAACGCATTGCGCATAACTACGCTTAATCTGTGCATAACTGCGCATAAGCATGCGCTTTGGTCAGTAAAGCGCAAGGCGGTGGCAAAACACACAATTAACGCCTAGCACTTTTTGAACTATGATAGTAATGGAATCTTAAATTAGAATAGTTGTTCTTCAGGTTTAGGCACTTGTTCTACATGAACAGAGTACAGTAAGACGCAAGAATATAGTACTTAAAAATAGAAAATGAGCTCATAGACCTTACCACATTCTTGGTTCGGGACCAGTACAGAAGAAGGCGTTCCTAGTCATCGTCCAGTAAATGTGTCTCAGTAGAACGTAAGGGAATTTGATGAGTTTCTTTGCCGGTGAAGTACGTTTTCTTTAGGTAATTCCGATACTGCCACCAAGCATTCTTGAAGATAGCAAAGGTATTAGCACAGGTTACCTCATCCCGAGTTTCCAAATCGGTCCTTCTCTATAGAGAAAAATGGGAAAATTTGCTGTAATATAACCATCATGGAGGTAGGATGTATGGGACAAAGCAAAGTAATTGCCATGAATAACATTACTTACACATAACTCCTGGACAAACACCTGCAACTGGCATTTTCCTTCATCTTCAGTATAATATTTCCAAGATGGGAAGATACGCACATACGATTTAACAACATCAAATGCGATAGATGCTAAACTACGACTAGCTGGTTGTGCTTCCTCCACAGGAATAGGCGTACTAACTGGTGGAGTTGGGGTTCGCCGTGGTAGTACTGGCCCTTTGGGCACTGGAGCTGCCTTACTATCTGTTCTTGTTTGGGAGCTTTGTGGTGGAGATGGTGCTGTGTCAACAGGAACTGGGTTACTATCTGCTGGGGTTGGGGTTAGATTGGGTGAAGCTGGTTCTTTGTCCATCGCAGTAGGGGTACAATCTGTGAGAGTTTGGGTTATGTGTCGTAGAGCTGGTTCTCGTGCATGTACAACCGGGGTGCTATCTCCACCAAGAGGTAGCGCTGTTTTATTTGAAGACCATGTTTTTAGTCCGCTAGATGCTGGCATCACCCGCTCCAATTCAAATGGATGATAAACAGGAAACATAGTTGAATGTACAGACATTGTATGAGAGACAGATGCAATAGATAGTGTGGAAAAAAGAGGGCATGAAATAGTTGACATGTATATTGTTTAACTAAAACGGATAGCATGACATAATTTCACATATATGATGTCTATGTAAACTGGGTAGCATAGCATAACATAATTCAAAGATATGATGAATAACTAAACAGGATCGCATGACATAATTCACCTACATGTTATCTAAGTAATCAGGATCGCATCATTTAATTCACATATGTGATTTATATGCAAAACAGAGGGCATTGAGATATGATGTCTGAACTAAGAACATGGTGTTGAATATTGTGTATATGATGTCTAATCTATGCAATGCAAGACACCATATGCATGATATGAGCAGTATAACCGTGCCAAGTTAGAGCATACACCTCGGTGGGGGAATAGGACTGGTCATCTGTCTCTGAATCCATCTCTGAGGAGCTATCGGGACCCAACAAGAGATCTGCTTCGACAGGTAGCACTGTCTGCGCTGAAGGCCTTGTTTTCACTCCAGATTTTTCAATCTCCCACCCAAATGGCTGATTCACATGAAGAGTAGTTTAATGTACAAACATTGTCGACAAATGGAAATGTAATGAAGAAAAGGATGGGCAAGATATCATTCAAATATATGATGCCTGGTTAAACAGGATGGCATTACACATTTAACGTATATTATGGCTGGCTAAAAGACATGAGACTGCACAATTCCCATATATGATATAGAAACTAAACAGGTGGCATTGCAGAACATGTCTAAACTAAGCAGATGACATATATGATGTCAAAAGTAGGCACTGCAAGGAAACATATGCATGATATAACTAACATCATCATGCCAAGGTAGAGCAAACACCTTGGGGGGTAAATAGGAGTGGTCAGCAGCGTCTAAATCGGCCTCAGAACAGATATCTTCCTCTGGATTACAATCTGGAGAGGGGTGGGGAGGGTTTGCCATTGAACCCACCATGGAGCGATGTCTGCATGACATTGTATTGCTGCGCAAAACTCTTCTCTTTTTCTCTACATGTTCAGCATGACTGTGTACAATATCTGACACGCATATGAAAAAATATGGTGAGATTATGTAAGGAGAGCATGCAGAAATTTAGAGTGATGGTAACAACCAGTGGATGGATCCAAAAATAATGATAGTAGGCTAATGATTGCTTTAATTTAATAAAAAGACAGATGATGATTGCTTTACTATTTGTTTCCCACCCAAGATGAACAACATAGGCATACCCTAGGTGAACCAGATATTAGACAGAGATACTATTCATTGCTTCCTCGATATGTGCCGTAAGACGTCAAGGCTGAAGCAGCCCCGGTGAGCCGTAAGATGTCAAGGCTGAAGCAGCACAAGACAGACATCGTCAATCTCAAGTGGGATTCTAATAGCATCTCCAATAGATGATGTAAAATAGATGTAAAATTTACATCACCAAAAACCACCTGACTACAACAGATGAGGTAAAAACTGTTGACCCTGAACTTAACTGTCGAAACTGAAATTTACTGTGGAATTTGAATGTTACTGTCGAAACTGAACGCAATGGTAGCAGAGAGGCACTTGACATGTAGTTTAGGGAGGGCCTGCAGTTCATCTTCAACCTGCACCCCCTGAGCCGCCAGCCACCACCGGCCGAACCGCCGGCCCCAGCGCCGCCTCGCCGCCCCGAAACAACTCCACACCGCCGGTCCGCCGCCGCCCCGGCCAGCCCTATAGGCCCCCCGCCCCCACCCTGAACCCTAAGATAGATAGTGGGGTACCTCTCCGGCGGGCCCCCATCCCCGCTGCGGGTGGTTCTTCCTTAACTCCGGCGAGCCCCCCCACCCCCTGAAAATTGACTGACCCAAAAGTCGATTCAGTCGACTGAAGTGTAGCTAAATCAGAGCAGAGCAGCAGCACGAGCGAGGGGGAGAGCAGCAGCAGCGCAAGCGAGCGAGCGAGAGCCGGAGCAGCAGCAGCTGGGCGAGCGAGCGATCGAGCGAGAGCCGGAGCAGCAGCAGCAGCGCGAGCGAGCGAGAGCCGGAGCAGCCGTGGAGATGTCGCCGCCGAAGGGGCCTCGCACTGGGGGAGAGCCGCCATGGAGATGTTGTTGGAGATCGTAGCAGAAATTTAAAATTTTCTACGCATCACCAAGATCCATCTATGGAGTTTACTAGCAACGATAAAGAAGGAGTGCATCTACATACCCTTGTAGATCGCGAGCAGAAGCGTTCAAGTGAACGGGGTTGATGGAGTCGTACTCGTCGTGATCCAAATCACCGATGACCGAGCGCCGAACGGACGGCACCTCCGCGTTCAACACACGTACGGAGCAGCGACGTCTCCTCCTTCTTGATCCATCAAGGGGGAAGGAGAGGTTGATGGAGATCCAGCAGCACGACGGCGTGGTGGTGGAAGTAGCGGGGATCCCGGCAGGGCGTCGCCAAGCGCAAGCGGGAGGGAGAAGTGTCACGGGAGGGAGAGGGAGGCGCCAGGGGCTAGGGTACTGCTGCCCTCCCTCCCCCCACTATATATAGGGGTCCTGGGGGGGGGCACCGGCCCCCTGGAGATCCCATCTGAGGGGGGGGGGCGGCGGCCAAGGGGGGTGGCTTGCCCCCCAAGCCAAGTGGGGCGCCCCCCACCCCTAGGGTTTCCAACCTAGGCGCAGGGGAAGGCCCAAGGGGGGTGCCCCAGCCCACTAGGGGCTGGTTCCCTTCCCACTTCAGCCCATGGGGCCCTCCGGGATAGGTGGCCCCACCCGGTGGACCCCCGGGACCCTTCCGGTGGTCCCGGTACAATACCGATAACCCCCGAAATGTTCCCGGTGGCCGAAACAGGACTTCCTATATATAATTCTTCACCTCCGGACCATTCCGGAACTTCTCGTGACGTCCGGGATCTCATCTGGGACTCCGAACAACTTTCAGATTTCCGCATACTAATATCTCTACAACCCTAGCGTCACCGAACCTTAAGTGTGTAGACCCTACGGGTTCGGGAGACATGCAGACATGACCGAGACGCCTCTCCGGTCAATAACCAACAGAGGGATCTGGATACCCATGTTGGCTCCCACATGTTCCTCGATGATCTCATCGGATGAACCACGATGCCGAGGATTCAATCAATCCCGTATACAATTCCCTTTGTCAATCGGTATGTTACTTGCCCGAGATTCGATCGTCGGTATCCCAATACCTTGTTCAATCTCGTTACCGGCAAGTCTCTTTACTCGTACTGTAATGCATGATACCGTGGCTAACTCCTTAGTCACATTGAGCTCATTATGATGATGCATTACCGAGTGGGCCCAGAGATACCTCTCCGTCATACGGAGTGACAAATCGCAGTCTCGATCCGTGTCAACCCAACAGACACTTTCAGAGATACCTGTAGTGTACCTTTATAGTCACCCAGTTATGTTGTGACGTTTGGTACACCCAAAGCACTCCTACGGCATCCGGGAGTTACACGATCTCATGGTCTAAGGAAAAGATACTTGACATTGGAAAAGCTCTAGCAAACGAACTACACGATCTTTGTGCTATGCTTAGGATTGGGTCTTGTCCATCACATCATTCTCCTAATGATGTGATCCCGTTATCAATGACATCCAATGTCCATAGTCAGGAAACCATGACTTTATGTTGATCAACGAGCTAGTCAACTAGAGGCTCACTAGGGACATGTTGTGGTCTATGTATCCACACACGTATTACGATTTCCGGATAACACAATTATAGCATGAACAATAGACAATTATCATGAACAAGGAAATATAATAATAACCATTTTATTATTGCCTCTAGGGCATATTTCCAACAGTCTCCCACTTGCACTAGAGTCAATAATCTAGTTACATTGTGATGAATCGAACACCCATAGAGTCCTGGTGTTGATCATGTTTTGCTCTAGGGAGAGGTTTAGTCAACGGATCTGCTACATTCAGGTCCGTATGTACTTTACAAATATCTATGTCTCCATTATGAACACTTTCACGAATGGAGTTGAAGCGACGCTTGATATGCCTGGTCTTCCTGTGAAACCTGGGCTCCTTGGCAAGGGCAATAGCTCCAGTGTTGTCACAGAAGAGAGTCATCGGGCCCGACGCATTGGGAATCACCCCTAGGTCGGTAATGAACTCCTTCATCCAGATTGCTTCTTGCGCTGCCTCTGAGGCCGCGATGTACTCCGCTTCACATGTAGATCCTGCCACGACGCTTTGCTTGCAACTGCACCAGCTTACTGCTCCTCCATTCAAAATATACACGTATCCGGTTTGTGACTTAGAGTCATCCAGATCTGTGTCGAAGCTAGCATCGACGTAACCCTTTACGACGAGCTCTTCGTCACCTCCATAAACAAGAAACATATCCTTAGTCCTCTTCAGGTACTTCAGGATATTCTTGACCGCTGTCCAGTGTTCCATGCCGGGATTACTTTGGTACCTTCCTACCAAACTTACGGCAAGGTTTACATCAGGTCTGGTACACAGCCTGGCATACATAATAGACCCTATGGCCGAGGCATAGGGGATGACACTCATCTTTTCTCTATCTTCTGCCGTGGTCGGGCATTGAGCCGTGCTCAATTGCACAACTTGCAATACAGGCAAGAACCCCGTCTTAGACTGATCCATATTGAACTTCTTCAATATCTTGTCAAGGTACGTACTCTGTGAAAGACCAATGAGGCGTCTTGATCTATCTCTATAGATCTTGATGCCTAATATATAAGCAGCTTCTCCAAGGTCCTTCATTGAAAAACACTTATTCAAATAGGCCTTTATACTTTCCAAGAATTCTATATCATTTCCCATCAATAGTATGTCATCCGCATATAATATGAGAAATGCTACAGAGCTCTCACTCACTTTCTTGTAAACACAGGCTTCTCCATAAGTCTGTGTAAACCCAAACGCTTTGATCATCTCATCAAATCGAATATTCCAACTCCGAGATGCTTGCACCAGCCCATAGATGGAGCGCTGGAGCTTGCATACCTTGTTAGCATTCTTAGGATCGACAAAACCTTCCGGCTGCATCATATACAATTCTTCCTTAAGAAAGCCGTTAAGGAATGCCGTTTTGACCTCCATTTGCCATATCTCATAATCATAGAATGCGGCAATTGCTAACATGATTCGGACGGACTTCAGCTTTGCTACGGGTGAGAAAGTCTCATCGTAGTCAACCCCTTGAACTTGTCTATAACCCTTAGCGAGAAGTCGAGCCTTATAGATGGTCACATTACCATCCGCGTCTGTCTTCTTCTTAAAGATCCATTTATTTTCTATGGCTCGCCGATCATCGGGCAAGTCAGTCAAAGTCCATACTTCGTTTTCATACATGGATCCTATCTCGGATTTCATGGCTTCTAGCCATTTGTCGGAATCTGGGCCCGCCATTGCTTCTTCATAGTTCAAAGGTTCACCGTTGTCTAACAACATGATTTCCAGGACAGGGTTGCCGTACCACTCTGGTGCGGAACGTGTCCTTGTGGACCTACGAAGTTCAGCAGTAACTTGATCCGAAGCTTCATGATCATCATCATTAACTTCTTCCCCAGTCGGTGCAGGCACCACAGGAACATCTTCCCACGCTGTGCTACTTTCCGGTTCGGAAGGGGTGACTATCACCTCATCAAGTTCCACTTTCCTCCCACTTATTTCTTTCGAGAGAAACTCTTTCTCCAGAAAGGACCCGTTCTTGGCAACAAAGATCTTGCCTTCGGATCTGAGGTAGAAGGTATACCCAATGGTTTCCTTGGGGTATCCTATGAAGATGCGTTTCTCCGACTTGGGTTCGAGCTTTTCAGGTTGAAGTTTCTTGACATAAGCATCGCATCCCCAAACTTTTAGAAACGACAGCTTAGGTTTCTTCCCAAACCATAATTCATAAGGTGTCGTCTCAACGGATTTCGACGGAGCCCTATTTAAAGTGAATGCGGCAGTCTCTAAAGGATAGCCCCAAAATGAGAGCGGTAGATCGGTAAGAGACATCATAGATCGCACCATATCCAATAGAGTGCGATTACGATGTTTGGACACACCATTTCGCCGAGGTGTTCCAGGCGGCGTGAGTTGTGAAACTATTCCACATTTCCTTAAGTGTGTGCCAAATTCGTGACTTAAATATTCCCCTCCACGATCTGATCGTAGGAACTTTATTTTCCTGTCACGTTGACTCTCAACCTCACTCTGAAATTCCTTGAACTTTTCAAAGGTTTCAGACTTGTGTTTCATTAGGTAAACATACCCATATCTACTAAAGTCATCAGTGAGAGTGAGAACATAACGATAGCCACTGCGAGCCTCAACACTCATTGGACCGCACACATCAGTATGTATGATTTCCAATAAGTTGGTTGCTCGCTCCATTGTTCCGGAGAACGGAGTCTTGGTCATCTTACCCATGAGGCATGGTTCGCACGTGTCAAATGATTCGTAATCAAGAGACTCCAAAAGTCCATCTGCATGGAGCTTCTTCATGCGCTTGACACCAATGTGACCAAGGCGGCAGTGCCACAAGTATCTGGGACTATCGTTATCAACTTTACATCTTTTGGTATTGACACTATGAATATGTGTAACATCACATTCGAGATTCATTAAGAATAAACCATTGACCAGCGGGGCATGACCATAAAACATATCTCTCATATAAATAGAACAACCATTATTCTCGGATTTAAATGAGTAGCCATCTCGTATTAAACGAGATCTAGACACAATGTTCATGCTCAAAGCTGGCACTAAATAACAATTATTGAGGTTTAAAACTAATCCCGTAGGTAAATGTAGAGGTAGCGTGCCGACGGCGATCACATCGACCTTGGAACCATTCCCGACGCGCATCGTCACCTCGTCCTTCGCCAGTCTCCGTTTATTCCGCAGCTCCTGTTTTGAGTTACAAATATGAGCAACCGCACCGGTATCAAATACCCAGGAGCTACTACGAGTACTGGTAAGGTATACATCAATTACATGTATATCACATATACCTTTGGTGTTGCCGGCCTTCTTGTCCGCTAAGTATTTGGGGCAGTTGCGCTTCCAGTGACCACTTCCCTTGCAATAAAAGCACTCAGTCTCAGGCTTGGGTCCATTCCTTGGCTTCTTCCCGGCAATTGGCTTACCAGGCGCGGCAACTCCCTTGCCGTCTTTCTTGAAGTTCTTCTTACCCTTTCCTTTCTTGAACTTAGTGGTTTTATTCACCATCAACTCTTGATGTTCCTTTTTGATCTCCACCTCCGCTGATTTCAGCATTGAATATACCTCAGGAATGTTCTTTTCCATCCCTTGCATATTGAAGTTCATCACAAAGCTCTTGTAGCTCGGTGGAAGCGACTGAAGGATTCTGTCAATGACCGCGTCATCCGGGAGATTAACTCCCAGCTGATTCAAGCGGTTATGTAACCCAGACATTCTGAGTATGTGCTCACTGACAGAACTGTTTTCCTCCATCTTACAACTAAAGAACTTGTCGGAGACTTCATATCTCTCGACTCGGGCATGAGCTTGGAAAACCATTTTCAGCTCTTCGAACATCTCATATGCTCCGTGTTTCTCAAAACGCTTTTGGAGCCCCGGTTCTAAGCTGTAAAGAATGCCGCATTGAACGAGGGAGTAATCATCAGCACGTGATTGCCAAGCATTCATAACGTCTTGGTTCTCTGGGATGGGTGCTTCACCTAGCGGTGCTTCTAGGACATAATCTTTCTTGGAATCTATGAGGATGATCCTCAGGTTCCGGACCCAGACCGTATAGTTGCTGCCATCATCTTTCAGCTTGGTTTTCTCTAGGAACGCGTTGAAGTTGAGGGCAACGTGGGCCATTTGATCTACAAGACATATTGTAAAGATTTTAGGCTAAGTTCATGATAATTAAGTTCATCTAATCAAATTATTCAATGAACTCCCACTCAGATAGACATCCCTCTAGTCATCTAAGTGAAACATGATCCGAGTTAACTAGGCCGTGTCCGATCATCACGTGAGACGGACTAGTCAACATCAGTGAACATCTTCATGTTGATCGTATCTTCTATACGACTCATGCTCGACCTTTCGGTCTTCCGTGTTCCGAGGCCATGTCTGTACATGCTAGGCTCGTCAAGTCAACCTAAGTGTATTGCGTGTGCTCCGAGGCCATGTCTGTACATGCTAGGCTCGTCAACACCCGTTGTATGCGAACGTTAGAATCTATCACACCCGATCATCACGTGATGCTTCGAAACAACGAACCTTCGCAACGGTGCACAGTTAGGGGGAACACTTTCTTGAAATTATTATAAGGGATCATCTTACTTACTACCGTCGTTCTAAGCAAATAAGATGTAAAACATGATAAACATCACATGCAATCAAATAGTGACATGATATGGACAATATCATTTTGCTCCTTTGATCTCCATCGTCGGGGCGCCATGATCATCTTCGTCACCGGCATGACACCATGATCTCCATCATCATGATCTCCATCATCGTGTCTTCATGAAGTTGTCACGCCAATGATTACTTCTACTTCTATGGCTAACGTGTTTAGCAATAAAGTAAAGTAATTTACATGGCGTTATTCAATGACACGCAGGTCATACAAAAAATAAAGACAACTCCTACGGCTCCTGCCGGTTGTCATACTCATCGACATGCAAGTCGGGATTCCTATTACAAGAACATGATCAATCTCATACATCACATATATCTCATTCATCATATCCTTTTTGGCCATATCACATCACATAGGCACATGCTGCAAAAACAAGTTAGACGTCCTCTAATTGTTGTTGCAAGTTTTTACGTGGCTTCTATAGGTTTCTAGCAAGAACGTTTCCTACCTACGCATAACCACAACGTGATATGCCAATTTCTATTTACCCTTCATAAGGACCATTTTCATCGAATCCGTTCCGACTAAAGTGGGAGAGACGGACACCCGCTAGCCACCTTATGCAACTAGTGCATGTCTGTCGGTGGAACCTGTCTCACGTAAGCGTACGTGTAAGGTCGGTCCGGGACGCTTCATCCCACGATGCCGCCGAAACAAGATAAGACTAGTAGTGGCAAGAAAAATTGACAACATCTACGCCCACAACTGCTTTGTGTTCTACTCATGCATAGAAACTACGCATAGGCCTGGCTCTGATACCACTGTTGGAGATCGTAGCAGAAATTTAAAATTTTCTACGCATCACCAAGATCCATCTATGGAGTTTACTAGCAACGAGAAGGAAGGAGTGCATCTACATATCCTTGTAGATCACGAGCGAAAGCGTTCAAGTGAACGGGGTTGATGGAGTCGTACTCGTCGTGATCCAAATCACCGATGACCGAGCGCCGAACGGACGGCACCTCTGTGTTCAACACACGTACGGAGCAGCGATGTCTCCTCCTTCTTGATCCAGCAAGGGGGAAGGAGAGGTTGATGGAGATCCAACAGCACGACGGCGTGGTGGTGGAAGTAGCGGGGATCCCGGCAGGGCTTCGCCAAGCGCAAGCGGGAGGGAGAAGTGTCACGGGAGGGAGAGGGAGGCGCCAGGGGCTAGGGTACTGCTGCCCTCTCTCCCCCCACTATATATAGGGGTCCTGGGGGGGGGGCACCGGCCCCCTGGAGATCCCATCTGAGGGGGGGGGGGCGGCGGCCAAGGGGGGTGGCTTGCCCCCCAAGCCAAGTGGGGCGCCCCCACCCCTAGGGTTTCCAACCCAAGGCGCAGGGGAAGGCCCAAGGGGGGCGCCGCAGCCCACTAGGGGCTGTTTCCCTTCCCACTTCAGCCCATGGGGCCCTCCGGGATAGGTGGCCCCACCCGGTGGACCCCCGGGACCCTTCCGGTGGTCCCGGTACAATACCGATAACCCCCGAAACGTTCCCGGTGGCCGAAACTGGACTTCCTATATATAATTCTTCACCTCCGGACCATTCCGGAACTCCTCGTGACGTTCGGGATCTCATCCGGGACTCCGAACAACTTTCAGATTTCCGCATACTAATATCTCTACAACCCTAGCGTCACCGAACCTTAAGTGTGTAGACCCTACGGGTTCGGGAGACATGCAGACATGACCGAGACGCCTCTCCGGTCAATAACCAACAGCGGGATCTGGATACCCATGTTGGCTCCCACATGTTCTTGGATGATCTCATCGGATGAACCACGATGTCGAGGAGTCAATCAATCCCGTATACAATTCCGTTTGTCAATCGGTATGTTACTTGCCCGAGATTCGATCGTCGGTATCCCAATACCTTGTTCAATCTCGTTACCGGCAAGTCTCTTTACTCGTACCGTAATGCATGATCCCGTAGCTAACTCCTTAGTCACATTGAGCTCATTATGATGATGCATTACCGAGTGGGCCCAGAGATACCTCTCCGTCATACGGAGTGAAAAATCCCAGTCTCGATCCGTGTCAACCCAACAGACACTTTCAGAGATACCTGTAGTGTACCTTTATAGTCACCCAGTTACGTTGTGACGTTTGGTACACCCAGAGCACTCCTACGACATCCGGGAGTTACACGATCTCATGGTCTAAGGAAAAGATACTTGACATTGGAAAAGCTCTAGCAAACGAACTACATGATCTTTGTCCTATGCTTAGGATTGGGTCTTGTCCATCACATCATTCTCCTAATGATGTGATCCCGTTATCAATGACATCCAATGTCCATAGTCAGGAAACCATGACTATCTGTTGATCAATGAGCTAGTCAACTAGAGGCTCACTAGGGACATGTTGTGGTCTATGTATTCACACATGTATTATGATTTTCGGATAACACAATTATAGCATGAACAATAGACAATTATCATGAACAAGGAAATATAATAATAACCATTTTATTATTGCCTCTAGGGCATATTTCCAACAGATGTCGCCCGCGGCGCCGGCTTCAAGGTAGCCGCTCCATGGGGGTGCGGGATGGAGCACCGTCGGCACCAGGAGGTCGAGCTAAGGAGAAGGTGTGATGCGATGAGTGTACAACCTCTTTGGTGGAGCCGAGTAGGCCTCAGCTTCGTCCAGGAGTCGGTGAGGATGCTGCGGTTCCGGTGGAGTAGGTTAAGGCGGCGCTGTGGGGATGGAGAAGCCGCGATAGACGAGGTGATCGTCGGAGCAGCTCCTTGGAGGTGGAGGACGGGGCGGCTGAACCGGCGGGACGACGAGATGGACGACGGATCCTCATCCGGGGAGGTGGACGAGGGACGTCGAGCTGTTGCGGTGGACGACGTCGTCAGGGAAGAGGCTCCGGCTGGGCAGCGGTGAGGTGGCGGACGTAGGAGGGTGGGGTTTCGCGGCTGGAGCCGAGAGGTTATGGCGGCCTGGGATTTCGAATGGCAAAAAGGAGGCGATGGGAGGGGGTGAACCATGACTTAGGGACGCGCTTGTCCAAAATGTAGGGTGTGTTACAAAAGTACCCCGCACCGATTTGAACTAGCGGCCCTTTCGGCTCAGGGTTAGAAGGGGGATTTTGCGTGTCAGGATTTGGCAGCTGGAGGGAGTTTTTGCGCGCGTTGTAATTTCGGGATAGCAAGGCGCGGGTTGTGAAGGCGCCAGTTTTGGGAGCACGATATCTGAATTTTCGGGATATAACAAGGCGCGAGTTGAATTTTAGGGACAAGCCCAATGTGTAATATTGTACTTGTACGTAGTACCAAATCAATTCGCACTTCCCTTAACCAAAAAGAAAATGAAAAAAATAAAACTATTCACACCACACAAAGAGAGAGTCTTGCCCCGTTTTACTATAAAAATGCTATTTAAAGCTACTCATACCAACAATTTAGTGCAATTAAATGCTATTCGGTAGTATGAATCCATGTTATGTCCAATTAAATTTTTTCGCTTGCTGTATAATGCATGTAACCTACTCATACCAACATTTTAGTGCATTCCAAATGTCTATACTACTGCTGCAATTCGAACTGAATTTGAATTCGTTTCTCTATTTCAATAACAAATCTACAATCATGATTGTTGCCAACTTCAACCATCATTCGTGTATTACCTTAATAACACACCACATGATTACTATAGAGATAGATATGAACTATGTGTACTACATGAACTCGAATTATTTTTTGAATACACTTGATGTTGATTCCAAATAATAGTACATTTGATGTACTAACTATATATTCATAATCTAAACCATGTTCCATACGTGTACACCTTGTTTATCACACATAGTATAGTGCCCCGCCCCCTACATTATGACAAGTATTTAGAACTCAGCTGCAAAAGCCACACATTAGCCCAAATTATGATCAATGTTCTATATGTTATACATAGTACTAGCAAGATGCCCATGCGTTCCACAGAACATCAACATGATCAAGGGGAGGCCTAATTTGCAAATATGGAGAGGGGTGTGGGTATCTTTTTTCAAAATTGCCATAGTTTCCTTCCTATCCGTTAGATATAAATCAGACGGCCTATATTGCAGGATGGCACCATCATCAACAACTCCGTTTTTTATAAGAGTAGAGATAAAATATATTATATGTAGTATAACATGTTCATAACCACACCATGTGTATCACCGTTATATATATTCACACATGCGTCGGTTTAAAACACAATGATAAATTCTTCAAATATCCGAATTCGCTTTTAATAATGAAGTATGATCTCTTTTCATCTTTTACACCCACACAATCCTCTTATCTTTGTAGCTAGCTAGCGCTAACTTTCTCTCGTGCATGCAGACGCCCGCATCCCTCTAACCCTCCCTCAGCATTCTCTAGCTCCATCGCGCAAATTCGTCTTTTCACTTTAGGTCGTTCACCCACGGTGTGTGTAGGCCCCCCCAGCTCCTTCTTTACGGCACACATCGATCGATATGCCTCTCTAGCCAGGTGTGCCTAGCACAAAACACAAGCTTCCCCTCTTCTCTTATCACCGTCCATGCCTCACTCCCACCAGTCTTTTCATCGATCTCGTACTCGCACACTTCTCCCCCTCGATATAGTATGACTCTCGTGCCACCTCCTAGATGCATCCCTCTCTCTCTATCCTTCTCCCCGTGCCTCATTTGCTTCTAAGACACACATGCATGTATACCGATCGATCTCCCAACATATACCTAGGTCGACTTTAACTATTCCCCCCCCATCGATCGACGTACCTCACAAGTTATGTCTCTCCTTTCTCTGACAAATGACGATTGGTCTTCCTATGTAGTTCTGTCTGCTTACCACATCCATATCGCCCCCTCATCATTCGTGTATGCCTCCTGACCCGTCTCTCACACGCACGTGCACAGACAGGCAGCCATCCCCTCTCTTATTGATATTGTAGGCGTGCCCTCCGGTTGTCTAGCAAGCCTATCCCACCATTTGTTAGAAGCAACTCCACTACCACCCCCTCCAACACTCTAGCTCTGTCTCTCTCCCAACCTTATTCCTCTCCTACACATATGCATGGATGCTGATCGATCTCCCTTAATACATGAGGTAGATCGATCTCCCTTAATACATGAGGTAGGCCTCTCTCCTCCTCCACACATATACCAGCCATTGTACCTCTATAGTTAATTAGGCCTCCCTCCCCCACCACACACCGATAGTCGAGCGCTGTTGGTAGGTATCCATGCCAGAGAGACAAACTGCACCTGTCCCCTCTCACGTTCCAGTAGGCCAGCCACTCTATATCTTTGATGTGGGCACACACAAATTCGATGGCACTCTTTATCGATCGCGCGCGCGCACACACACACATCATCCCTCTCTTCGATTCTATGGACACCTCAAGCCGATGATACCTCCACTCTCTTCTCGTGGATCGCCCCTCTATATATATATATGATATATCCAGGACTCTATTTCACACACATTGCATATGTTACATTTTTTGATTGACCCCACCCCCCCAAAAAAACTCTCACGAACCCACACACTATATCTCTCTACGTTTGTATCTCTCTCACACAACCCCATGTAGGTGGTGTACGTATACAAGAAGAGAATAGGTGCACCGTGCATGTACTCACGCTTCGTGCCCAGCCACACCCGCGCGGGTACACGGTGGAGCTCATTTCTGTACGAAATGGCAGCGCACGTGCTAATTTGAACGCGTGTAGCGGTTGTTTACCTACGGAGGTCGTGTACCACGCGTGCACGAAACAAAGTTCGACTTGATGCGTTGGCGCGTTATTTTTAAATAAAGTTATATCGCTCAATGGCACGTACACAGAATATAAAATGATTTTTATGGAGAAAAAGGTAGTCCGCTCCACTATATACAATGGAGCCTGCCTGCCTGGTTTGTCTCTCTTTAGAGTATCTCACACAAGGCTGCGGTGGCCTCTCTCTCTCTCACCGTTGGTCACTGATCCGGCCGCATCCCGTCCGCCGGCGGAAAGGGAGGATGTGCATCGTTTCTCCGTTCGACGGCGCCGAGGCAGCACGTGCCGATCTGCGGTACACGCCGTTCTCTCTGACCAAGCTCCGGTGTGGTAGGGCCTACGCCACCTGCTCGCTGCCACAGTATGGGCAGATTCTGCCCGCCGCCGCTCACCTAGTTACATCCCGATGACCTCCAGGTATCCCCTCCGGCCTTGCTCTATTGCCCGTCATCCCACGTCGCTGCATGTGGATCTTCCATAGTTCTTTGCCCAAAACGTAGCTCGTCCGGCGTACTTTCCATATTGCAATCTCGTCCTCACACCGTTTTAGACAAACACAACCGTGTTGTTATCTTCCCTTAGGAGAAGGAATATGCTTCTTTTTTGTCGTCGCATGTGTCATCAACTGCTATTGGCCAGTAATTGTTTCCTTTCTACCTCTTTTTTGCAAACAGGGCTATCCATTTCACTTCATTGCTATTGCGACCTTTTGGTGAACTGCACAAATCACTTTTTTCTTAAGAGTGTTTTGTGCAGTTCTGACAAAATGTCACACGGGCAACGTCTCTACATTTCATTGCGACTGCACAAAGGGAGATTGGTTTTGCCCTATCCTCCTCATCCAACTCTGAGCCTAATCTTCTCCAACTAGTTAGTCTTAAGAGAGACTGCAAAGGTGACCGGCTTCTATTTGTGGGATTATTGTTTCATCAGCAGTCCTATATTATCGTAATCACACTTAATATCTTTGGAACAGGGACGCTCAGCTCTATTTTAGTGGAACTGCACAAAATGATCGGAATGTTGCATGCTCCAGACAGCTACGTTTTTTCCAACATGCCTTGTTGATTTAGACAGAGCTGGGGGGACGTTGCTGCCAATGAAAGCATGGATCAATTTTAATTTAACACCTTCTCACAACTTTGTCTTCAGTTGTGATGTAAATATTAGCTCTGATTAGCAAGGAAGGTAGTTTTTTATTGTTTCCGAAAGAGCATCGATGGCAATACACACGAAACAAAAGCTGAAAGCTCACACCATTGTACAATTTCATGTTGCTGGAAAATTATTTGTATAGTATGTCAATTATGTAAACAAATGCTGGAAGCTTGATAGCATTGCCAGAAGCCTCTTCGGCATCCGGGTCCATGTGCCATGCACAAAGTTATACTCCTTCGTTCCTAAATATTTGTCTTTTTACAAATTTCAAATGGGCATATTTTAGTGTAGATTCACTCATTTTGCTTCGTATGTGTACTCCCTCCGTTCCTAAATATTTGTCTTTCTAGAGATTTCAACAAGTGACTACATACGGAGCAAAATGAGTGAATATACACTCTAAAATATGTCTATATACATCCGTATGTAGTAGTCCATTTGAATCTCTAAAAAGACAAATATTTGAGTAGTCACTCGTTGAAATCTCTAGAAAGACAAATACTCTGGAGTATATTTAAGAACCGAGGGGGTAGTGCACAGCAGCATGGGAGACTCAGACCGGTCGTTGCGCCGCATTAATAGTGAGTAATGAGCAGTCAAATCATAAGCCCCACCTTTCCCACTGTAAGTTGCTCGGAAGAAGCAACCATCAATACGCTCTTCTTTGAATCCGCTCATACTACTCCATCCGTCACTGTTTATAGAGCGCGCTTCAGAAAAAGAGAAAATCTCTGGGACCAAGGCGACTAGCGATCGGCCTGAAAAATAGCATTGGTAGTTATAGCACAGCGTCTATTAGTAGAGGAAATAATGCGTACACACATGCATGCAGTGCTTCCACCCCGGGTAGACACATGCATCTAGTTACTCCACTCCGTAGTACTACATCGAGAGAAAATTGCGGTTACCACGCCCTAATTAATTGAGCATTAAACCAAACGCGTCTAAAGTCTCTCTGGTGGTGGAAATGCATTGAGAGAAATGCATCATAATGAAGCGCGCCCTGTAAACTGTGACGGAGGGAGGAGTTGTATGAAGGTGCAAAACCAAGTACGCGTATGGCCAGTCGGTCAACGCACCTCCTCTTGGCATATCACTGACATGTGGGACCGGAGTGTGAGCAAACCGATCTCAATTGACGGCAAAATGGCCAACCCGCCGTTCCTTGAGAGAGACGAGGAGCGAGAACACACAGACGGGCTCGCACGGAGGCCAAGATATATTCGAGCTTGGTTGATCGATATCATCATTACATGTTGGGCTGCCTTAAATGTGTACTTTATCAGAGATTAAGAAAAATAAGAGTACAGAGGCTCCACCATGCGGTTCTGGTAGTAGTACTACTCGTACTGCTAAACCTTGCGCTTGGCTCTTCGCCTCTTCGTGAAGTCGAACAATGATGGTACTCCGCATGTTCGGTACTACAGTGTATGCCTCTGGCAATCTGACACCGAATGAACCGATGCATGTCCACCGCCTGGGCAAGGGTACGTTGCATTAGTCAGAAGGCGTAAGCGAACTTCACCTTGTCCTGCAAGCTTCTCCTCGTTCTGCAAGTTGATGGGACACACCAACAAGTAGTGCTAGTCCATACTCCCTCCTTTCCGGTTAATATGTCTTAATCTTTTTTGCGGGTAAATGAGAGAGCTTTATTCATATATAAGCATCCTTAGGATGATCAGCCAAGATACTGGTCACTAGGAAGCGAGGTACCCCGCAAAAAAAGAAGTAGGAAGCGATGTGTTTCATCAAGCCAGCTCTCGTCCACATTCAAAGTACAGCAAGCACGGTTCGCACAAAGATGCGCCGCAAGGTTTGCTGACCTGTTTACATGCTGAATAACAAAAAAGAGAGGAAATATTACCGAGCGCTCCTATTTGTAACAGGATATGAGCCAGAATTAAGCGAGAATTGTGGCGAGTGTTCCATGCAATCAACTTCCATTATCACATGCGAGAACCCTCGAAGAGAACCAAATGTGTTGAAGATTGCTTTATCACATTTTAAAAATATAATAAGAGTGCAGACGCTCCTCCATCCGGTTCCTAGTACTAGTATGGTAGTACCTCTATAGACTATAGTAGTAGTACTAGTAAACTTTGCGCTTGGCTGTTCGCCTCTTCGGGAAGTGCAACAATAATAGTACTACTAGTATAGTGTATGCTTCTGGGAATCTGACACCGAATTAACTGTTGCACGTCCACTGCCTGAGCGAAGGACAGCTTGCATTAGTCAAAAGTTTCTCCTTGTCCTGCGAGCCACCGCGCGCAAGCTTCTCCCGTCCTGCAAGCTTCTCCTCGTTCGGCAAGTTGACGGGACACAGCAAAGTAATGCTAGTCCATACTGCCTCCTCTCCGGTTAATATGGCTTAATTTCAAACGAGATAAATACACTGTCTGTCACTGTATATTTGTAAAAATACGGTCAGTGGACTTCATAATACGTTCATTGCGCTCAATATATACATTTTCCGGTGTTTATACGGTCACTAGCTCACCCTGGCTGAGTATGTGTGTGCATGCACGTGTAGGTGGAGCACTTGAGCGTGATCGTGTGTGTTCCGTCGTGTGCTCGGACATGCATGCATTAGGGCGTCGCGCGTGTTTTTGCGTCCATGTGTACGTGTGACTGTTGCATACACGTAGAGGAGTACGTGTAGGGGCCACTAAAGGAGCAGTCAAATCACACAGTAAGTTAGTCGGAAGAAGCAACCATCATTTCACTCTTCAATGACACGTACGCAATATAAAATGGTTGATATGGAGAGAAAAAGAAAACCACTATATATACACAAGCAGGAGCCTAAGCTACAAGCCTCCTTGCTTGGGTTGCTCTCTTCACAAGCATAGAACGACGGTGGCCACACCGCTGGTCACATATCCGGCCTGATCCCGCAGCCGGGGGAAGGGAACAATGTTCTGTGTAGACGCGGTCAACATCGGCGAGGGAGAAAATCCACAGTCGGTGCGTCCCAATCGGGGGTCACCGTGGTATGGGCCGATGCCGCGTCCCAACCGCCCTTCTAGCTACAGCCCGACGTCCCAGGTAGTCCATCTTCCTTTTGGAGCCGGCTTGCTCCACTGCCGCAGCTCCCCACGTAGCTCCATCTCCATGTCGATCTTTCTCTCCTTCTACCGGCTTCTACTTGTGATGAGTTTATGTCTCATGAACTAGTGCCAGTACTATTATTCTAATCACACTTCTTCAATATCTTTGCCATCAGGGATGCTCAGCTCGATTTTAGTGGAACTACACAAAAGCATTGTATGATCCGAGGGTGCCAGCAGTCTTTCCTTCAACAGGTTCTACCTGGCCAGGAAATTAAATCCTTTTTAGGGTTTAGGGTTTAAGTCGTAGTGACCCCAGCAGTAGTTTTTCTTTCATACACGCTCTCACAACTTTTGTCTTTAGTTGTGAAGTAAATATTGGCTATGATCTGTGAATCATTGTGATGCATCAGCATGCGTGTTAGTTTTCCTTTGTATTTGATGGAATGTTGTAATGGGGCAACCTTTGAGTAGGATTGAAAATGGAGTGGAAAGTTTCCATTTTTTTGGGGGAAAAATGGAAACGGAGAGAAACCAGCGTTTCGTTTCGTTGGATCGCGCCATCGAGCAAAACCAACGTTTAAATCACGTCTGTCGCGTTCGTATCTCACCCTCCTCCACGGCTCGACCCCACACGGTCACTCGGCATGCCACTCACTGCAAACCGAGTATACGATAACTTTCCTGCCTGCTTGTCGATGGATCGCGCCATGGAGTACTAGTACTACTGGAAGAGATTGACGAGTTAGGGAGGACAGCTAGCTGTAGCACGGACTCCCAAGAACTTTTTACATGCATGTTGTGGCCGGCTATTGCGACCTTTGAACGCGGAGCAGTCGCGTGCACCAGGAAGCGGCGCGGGCGACGCTCTCTCGGTCGGCGCGCCGCTTCAATGCCGGCGCCAGTGAGAGGTCGCGTCCGCTCTGGCCGGGCATGAATGCGGCACTGACCGTTTCGGGCGGGAAGCACGCGCGGGTGATGAAGAGGGTTCGGGTTGGTCAGGAGCGGCCGTGGCAGCAGTCCGGATGCCCGCAAACAAGAGATGCTGTACGTTAATATTGCTGCGTATATAATTAACAACGTAAATAATGTGCCAGTTGGACAAATATGATTGGAGATGGAGATGGAAATGGAAATGGAATTTTACGTAAACACGAATATGCGTGTCTATGTCTATGTGTGTGTGCACGACGACTCTCGCGACCTGGAAGCAGGGGCGTGTTTTTGATTGAGTTTTCTTTCTTGGTACGTTAAAAAATTGTCCGCCAGTTTTCGTTTCTTTTTTTCGAGAACGCGCGTATTCTATTTAAAACCACTGCTATGGAGAGATTGTTTTAATCCATTATAGCCTCTTGTTTGATAGAGTTTCTCGCGTCTCGCTCTCTCACCCTCTCCATATCAAAACAAGATGATAGTGTCCACACTATCTCTCTCCTCACCGGTGGTCACAGATCCAGCCGAATCCCGTCCGCCGCAGGAGGTGAGGAGGTGCAGCGTTGACGTTGTGGCCGTCGGCCATGGAGGAAGCCTATGCGCACCGTCCTCTCGGAGCCGGCGCTGGCGCGGACGAAGGTCCTCCGCGCCCTTGTTCGCTGACGTCGTGTGGGCAGATCCCTCCCGCCCGCCTAAGCGACATTTCGCCCACCTGAGGTATAACTTCTTGTACTGGTCCAGCTCCCCAGGTCGCTGCATGCGGGTTTTCTTCTATGCGACTACTCCCCAGCTCCCCATGTATAGTAGCTAGGGTTCGTCGGCTGGTCCAACATCACCTACTATTATAGAGGAAATGCCACTCGAAAAGTTGTCCTGATTTATTCCTCGGTGGAGGTATACATTTTGTTTTGACAAAAAGTACATGGTGGTTGTGCGGTCATTGTCCATATGCTCCTATTGCTGCTGCTAATCTAATACTATCACTGGTTAAATGAAGAAATGCTTTTTTTCTCGGGTATCCTGGTTTAGTTCCCATCAAGATAATCATGATGCTTCTATTTGTTGGTGTACTTTTCATAATTCTTATTGACAATTGAGATTTCGTTGTTAATCTTGTAAAACAAAGTAACAACACTATATCCCTTTTTTATATTTTTGGAAACAGCAATGCGTATCTCCATACCCGGGCATGTCTTCCTCAATTTTAGTGGATCTGCACAAAATTGGATGGCCATTGTTGTTCCGCCTCACTGTCCTCTGCCACGTGGTTCTTCCTTCCTCGAGCTTGACCACAATGAGGATTTGTCGAACTTCATAGGTGCCTCACCCAAACTTGATGCCAAATGGATGATGCATCACCACGATGACCTATCGATGCTCATGGTTGCGCCTCATGGTTGCGTCGGCTGGTGAAGCTGATCGATTTTCAATGAAAAACAAGCTGTCTTCCATCAGTGCTCTTTGCTTGTTACCCACAACGATGATATCCTTCGTCAGTTCACCTTGGTTGCGTTGGAGACGCAGTCGTCTTTCACGTTGGTGCAATTTTATCACACAATTGGCTATGAACCAAATGTTTCCTCGAAGAAGGATCGACGTTGGTACTAAGAGCATAAGTTTTGTATTGATTTCTAAGCCTTCTCACAACTTTGACTCCAGCTCCCCTGTAATTTTATTTGTCCAGCTATTTACTTTGATTAAAAAAATGGTGTGGACTAAAAACCCGGATGGACGTAGTTGCCCTCCATTTTTATTTACTCCGCATATTAGATTTGACTGAAGTCAAACTTTGTAAAGTTTGACCAAGTTTAGGCCGAACACAACAAACCATAATTATTAGAGAGGGCAAACTGTACATACTCTCAAACCTTTCCGGTAATTGAAATTAAAATTCTTTATTTGTACACACTCTCACACGTTTCCGATAATTTGGCGCATGTGTGGTTGTTCACTTAAGGGAGGGTAGTGTACCGCTCGTGAAGGACAGGAAGTGCGACCAGGACGCGTGGATCGTTAGTTCATCGGAAGTACTCCCTCCGTTCCTAAATTTTTGTCTTTCAAGTGGTTTGCAATGGACTACCACATACGGATGTATATAGACATTTTTTACAGTGTAGATTCACTCATTTTGCTCCGTATGTAGTCATTTGTTGAAATCTCTAGAAAGACAAATATTTAGGAACAGAGGGAGTAGTAGTTTTCTTCACTGGTACGTTAAATAAAGAGTTTCGTTTCGTACTTACACAATTTAAAACAATTGTTATTGAGAGAATAAGAAAACCACTCCACTATACATTAGTCGTATACACGAGTACTATATGGACGCAGCTTCATTGACTTTAGTGCACCTGCCTTTGGGTTTATGACAGGTGGGCCCAAAATGTGGCTGGCCCACCTGTCATACAGCCAAAAGCAGGTGCAGTTAAGGCACCGGAGCTCAGTACGTACTACAGTATATATATAAGCTGGAGCCTCAGTGCTTGTTCGCTAGGGTTTGCACTCTCCACACTCTCGCCGCACTACATATATATATATACACGCTGGAGGCTCAGCGTTCCTTTGCTAGGGTTTGCTATATTCACTGTCTCTCACCCTCTTCACCAGATCTAAACAAGACTGCGTTGAGGCCTCTGTCTCTCTCACCCCCCTCACAGACAGCTGGCGAAGGAGGCGTCCGGATCCCGTCGCACCGGGAAGGGGAGGAGGTGCAGCGTTCACTCTATCGCCTTCGGCGAGGGAGGCAATCCACTGCCGGCTGTGCTTTTCTCTTTCACCCAGCGCCTGTGCGGGAGGGCTACCGACCCCTTCTTCCTTGCTGCCGTACGTAGTCTGGGCAGATCCGACCTCCCGCCGCACGCCTTGCCACATCCCGACAACCCTAAGGTATAAGTTTCTTTGAAACCGTCATTGGTCTAACTGCATGCTGATCTTTTTTGATTCTGTAGTCAAATCTAGGTCTTGGTTCAAAGAGGAAAGAAGGGTGCAGTGGGGTGGAGCATGAATCTAGGACGTGGTTCAATGAGGAAAGGAGGGAGGGAAAGTAGTATAGACTAGCTATCCAGCCGTTTTGTTGGTCGAAAAGGGAAAAAGGGGGTAACCCAGTACACACATCTGTAAGGAACCCAACTCTTTGTTGAAAAGGGAAAGAAACTGGGGGGTCGGGTAGTTTGTGCAGGACTGGATTTGCTGCCCTCACATCAGAAAAAGTTTCAAAGAGAACAAATATGGGACCAATGCAGATATGCTGCTTGGCTACATACTCTGCATCACCCATTTATACGTGTGGACGCACATGGTGCTGGCATGTCCCATGTCCCATCCACATGATCGTGCAGTGTGTTTTGAGATGTTGTGCTACTTATATTGGTACTGTTTTAAATAAATGTTGAATTGAAGCTATTGTATTTTAAGCAATGCCACTCTCAGAATTAACTACTGAACTATTTTAAGAGAATTTCTCTGTTAATATGAATCAATGCAACCGTTTTAGAAATGCTACTGTCCTATACTTTGTTTTCCATCAAGATAAGGTAGATGCTTCTTTTTATGGCCGCATGTTTCATCCTCCTTTATTGGCAGTAATTGTTTCCTTTTTTGCCTCTGTTAAATCAGGGATATCTATTCAACTTGTTGCTATAGCAAACTTAAATGTCTCACCGGCGACTTTACTTGATTTCAGAGTAACTGCACAAAACGAGATTGGATTTCCTATTCGTGTTGGCAGATTCGTACGTGATATTGTGTGCATCATGACAGGTTGGTACTTGCCTTCATCCACATGATCGTGCAGTGTGTTTTGAGAGGCTGTGCTACTTGTATTGGTACTGTTTTAAATAAATGTTGAATTGAAGCTATTGTATTGCTGTCTTTTCCCATTAAGTAGTGAACAAAAATGGGACCAGCCCAGACATTATGCTTGTTGGTTTGTTACAACAAACTCTGCATCACCCCCTTTTTAAGTAGATGGAATCACATGTTGTTGTTGCACCCACTCTCCCCTGGAACTGTTTATGCTTTTTGTTAATCTAATGCCGCTGGTAAAATTAAGCAATGCCACTCTCAGAATTAACTACTGAATCTTATTTCAAAACTGCAACACTTGTTAGGGATTGGCGGGATTACCATTTTTGTGGCCGCATGTTTCATCCTCCTTTATTGGCCAGTAATTGATTCCTTTTTTGCCTCTGTTAAAACAGTGATATCTATTCAACTTGTTGCTATTGCGACATTTTGCTTCGCTTAATTTTGGTGGAACTGCACAGAATGAGACCGGATTTCCATATATGTGTTGAGATCTCTTTCAGATCCACCTTAGGCGTTGTTTCAAATCTTGGTCTTGAAAGGTCAGTACCTACTTTCCTCAGAATTAACTACTGAATCTTAGTTCAAAACTGCAACACTTGTTAGGGATCAGCGGGAGTACCATTTCTGTTAGGGATCGGCCGGAGTACATGTTTAAGAAATGTATTGTTCAAATAATGTCTCTGTTATTATATATCAGTTATAGTGTTTTACAAATGGTACTATCCTGCTTTGTAGTTCTTTCTATATGTTTAACCAATGTATTGTTAAGATAATGTCTCTGTTAAAATGAATCAGTCGCATTGTTTTAGGATTGATACTTTTCTGCTTTGTCGTTCTTTATACATGTTGAAACAAGGCATTGTTAAGATAATGTCTCAGTTAATATGAATGAATCACACTGATTGAGAATTGCTACTCTCTTGCTTTGTTTCCCATTAAGATAAGGTAGATCAGTAGATGTTTTTCTTCTGGGAGTACAAGTCATCAACCGTTATTTCTCAGTAATTGTTTCCCTTATACCTTTTGTTGCTTACAGGGATATCAAAATTAAAGCTCGGTTTTATTCCGACTTTGATTTTAGTTGAACTGCACAAAAGGATCCAATGTGTCTAAGGCAAACTGCTGCATTAGTGGGTCCAGTTGGTCTTACCACTTTGCAGAAAGAAGCAGTCACTGTTTGCGCTACATTACACAAGGAATGATCGAGAAGCTTTACAGAGTATTAGTAGACGCTGGTGACATGACTAGTCTGCAGAGATGGCTGCTTTACTTGTGGTTCGGAGGAACACTGGGCAAACAAGTGCCCAAACAAGTACCAAGAAGCCAGGACAGGACGCCAAGTCTGTCAATGTCACTCTAAGCAACAATGATGGGGCATCTGGGTATGGTAATCTGTTTACCGTACTTTCAGTTTGTTAGTCCACCGATTGGTGGGTTGACACTGGGGCCAATATTCACGTGTGTGCTGATGTGTCTTTGTTTTCTGGCAGCATATAAATACGAAATCCACAGGGATGCTCAACTTGATTTTAGTGGAACTACACAAAATGTTCTGATGGTTCGTGTCCTCTATAATAATACTTCATCATGCACAATACATCGAATAGTTCTCTAATCATTCGTCGTCACCTTGAGCCACCGTACTATCAGATGACAAACTGATGACAAACCCTGCCCGTTCCACAATCATAGGCATTACATATTTTGAATGGGAAAAGCTTGTCAAAGTTGACATTAGTTTAATATATTGGAATTGGAAAACTTGTCAATTTTTGCTGATTGATGTTAGCTAGAAGACAGGCATTTGATATTTTTGAGTGGGACGCCCTTTGCTGTGAGCAACGTCGATCGTTTCTTCCTATTCCTCAGTTCAGTTCAGAAGTAAATATTTACTCTGCTGAGATGCATAGTCACATGAATGTTGACTTATGTAAGATATTTTAAGAGTTTGTTCTGAATATTATCTATGTAATGCCAGGCCTTGTGTTTGATTGCAAAGTTGAGCTTGGAATGTTGTGGCATGCGGCATCACGAGCTATTCATCGTGCCTCATGAGAATAATGCTTCGTATTGTTTTGCATGTCGACCTAATGCCAGTGATTTGCTTGTTAGGAAGATCATCCTCTTCTGTTGTTTCCATGCTTAAGAAGTTCATCGTCTTATGTTTCATTCATAGCCTATACGACAAGTCGGGTAGGTTAGACGTGAAACCATATGATCTTCCGACCAACTCATCATCTTAGGCCGTGATTGGATCGTCGTTTTCCAACCAAAACCGCTTGTAAAACTGACGCTTGTAAATAAAAGCAGATGGTCTCGGGCGAAGTGCTTGGTTGGTCGATTTCGACTAGTAAAATATACACCGGTCTCTCAAATTACACGTGTAACCCGCCGGTTTTACTTACATACCTCGGGCCCTCGGTTTCATTACGCCTGTATTTTACGCGTTGTTTCCGATGACGAGTAAATTACACTTGTATCTTAATACAGTTGTGAAATAAACTAGAGCTCCCAAGCGCGGCCTTACCGTTTCATGCCGTCTCAGTCTCTCGAAGGTGCTCATAGGTGTCCGATGATCCTGGCTTCCTGAATGAGCAGCGGGCGCTGTATCAGACCATCCATAGGGCCCGCGAGGCCCTCTCCGTCGTCCTTCGAGTTGTTGCGCTCGCCGTGGTGCCGAGCATTGTTAACATGGTCAATGAACATGAGGATTCAGGAGATGACTTTATTTTGACTGGTTGACAGTAGGGACGCACTAGGGCCATAGCCGTACGTACGCAAGTGCCTCCTTATTATGTACAACTATATTTTTTTTGCTTCCTCCTGGTTTCCTGACATCACGGTCCCACACCATTGTCAACCTATGTAGTCAATAAACGAGAGAATTGCACAAGGTGCGGCCGACAGCTGGGACCAAGCAGCTCAAGCAGTATTTGTGTTTTTGAGGCGTGAGCACTGCAGAGTTTTTCTCGGTGATGTTTTCGTTGTTGTTCAGAGGAGAGCAGGGTATTAACTGGGCAGGCTATGGCCCGTCCAGCCCAAACAGATATCCAGCCCAGATATTAATTTTTTCAAGATGAAAATGGCTAGCCCAACTATACGTTTTTTTGAGGAATACCCAGGCAAGGTCAACTTTTTATTCTCCGCCCCGCTGGGCTGCAAATCTTTCCTAGGAGGGATACATTAGGCTTAACAGGAAAATGGGCTTTAAAAAATAATAAATGGGATGTAATTATAAAAACTGGGCAGTAACTATAAAAAAAATGCACCAAGCACGGAATTAGTTTATAAAATATTATTTATGGATTTTGAAAATCTTAATTTTTAATTGTTGCGCGCGCAATGTTTCGTTAGATTTTTACGTAATACAAATTTATATTTAATCTGACTAGAAATTTCGGGATAAAAATATTTCGGATCCCATCAAAGTGTGGGAAATTTTATTGAATTTTGTCTTGAACGGTTGGATGAAATTATTAATCGTTGTACTAGCTAGAAAATGGGTTGTACTTTTAACAAACTGTAAATGGGCTGTAGTAAATTCCATTAGAATTCAAAAATGGGCTGTACATTCTTACAAATCGCAAATGGGCTATAAGTTCTCTCCCACACACTTGTGGGCCTACTAAGTTGACGCGTCCCCTACAAAAAAGAAGTTGACGCGTATGCAAGGCTTTGTCAACTTATTATAGTCAACACACAGTTCTAGCAGCAGTGGCCGTTGGATGTCCATCCAACGGATGCCGTGCTTCTTCTTCAATCTCGGATATTCTAGCTTCACCCGCCCAAAAAATGATTCCTCCCCCTGACATCTGGGGCGCACCGTTTCGGAAGCTGACTTGTGGGCCTACTAAGTTGACGCGTACCAAGGGCTTTGTCAACTTAGTCAATATGAACGATTCTAGCTGCAGTGACCGTACGATGTCCATCCAACGGCCGTAGTGCTTCTTCACCCTCTGGTCTTCTTGTTCCAGTCGCCTAAAGCAGCGCCGGTCGTGCCGCGTGCTCCTGCCTCCCGTGGCCGGCTGTGATGCCGCGGAGGCCTCACTGCCCCCTACTACTCCCACCGCTGGCCAGGCCATCCCTCTACTCACCCACACCCCCTGTTATTCCGCGACGACGGCAGCCTCACACCGCAGCCGAACCAGTGAACCCTCGTACTCCTCTCCACGTGGGCTTCCACTGCCGCGTCTTCCCCGGCTCCGCGTCGTCCCCTTCCTAGGCCTCGCCGTCCTCCACCGCCCTGGTGCTCTCGGCGGCACGTGGTCAACGTGGTCAAGGAACGGCTTCCATCGGACGTGGACTGTACATGGAGAGGCTGACAGCTGGGTCCATGACGGCAGCAAGGAAGTGCCTCCTTATTACGCGGAAAATAATGATTCCTCCACCTGACAGCAGGGACCCATCGGACGGGCCACCGTATTTCGTGAAAAAAACGTTTGCCCCCTGACTGCTGGGACCCACCGGACGGGCCACCGTATTGCGCGGAAAAAACGTCCCCCCGCTGTCAGCTCGGACCCACTGGAAGTGCCTCCTTATTATGCACAAAAAAATGAATACTCCCCCTGCTGGTTGGGACCCACCTTGGTGGGAGGCTGACTTGTGGGCCTACTAAGTTGACGGGGACGGAGTGCTTTGTCAACTTAGTCAATATGAACGATTCTAGCTCCAGTGACCGTACGATGTCCATCCAACGGCCGTAGTGCTTCTTCAACCTCTGGTCTTCTTGCTCCAGCCGCCCAAAGCAGCGCCGGTCGTGCCACATGCTCCTGCCTCCCGTGGCCGGCTGTGCTGCCGCGGAGGCCTCACCGCCCCCTACTATTCCCACCGCTGGCCAGGCCCTGCGGCGATGGCAGCGTCACACCGTAGCCGAACCAGTGAAACCTCGTACTCCTCTCCACGCGGGCTTCCACTGCCGCGTCTTCTCTGGCTCTGCGTTGTCCCCTTCCTAGGCCTCGCCATCGTCCACCGCCCTGGTGCTCTCGGCGCGGCGTGGTCAACGTGGTCAAGGAACGGCTTCCATCGGACGTGGACTGTACGTGGATAGGCTGACAGCTGGGTCCACGGCCGCAGCAAGGAAGTGCCTCCTTATTACACGCAAAATAATTATTCCTCCACCTGACAGCGGGGACCCACCGGACGGGCCACCGTATTTCGCGAAAAATATGATTCGCCCCCTGACTGCTGGGACCCACCAGCTACATCTTCGCACGCAAGGAAGTGCGTCCGGGAAAAAAAATGATTCGCCCCCCTGACTGCTGGGACCCACGAGCTACGTCTTCACACGCAAGGAAGTGCCTGACAGTCGGGACCCACCTGGTTGAAGCGTACGTAGCGTTGTCATTCTGGTCGCGAACGTGTACGTACATACTGGTCGATGTAGAGGCGCGCACGTGTCGTAGTAGAGGCGTGCACGTAGCATATACATGTACGTACAGCGGCCAGGGTGCAACAAAGTAAATACGGCCACGTACATACATACGGGCGGAGTCTCGAACGCCTACTCGCGTGTACGTACGGCCAGGGCTTGTGTACATGGCTGGGTCGGAACGGAGAAACAACGTCGTCGTCGTGTTCATGGGGAGGCAACGGAATGCGTCGTGTTCATCGGGAGGCAACGGAACGCGTGGGAGCCAATCGGCTTGGACGGAACAGCCGATGGAAACGAGGCCTGGCGTACCGCAGAACGGAGTAAACGGCCTTGTGTTCGACCGGCCACGTTCGAAACGGGATCCTGTTCATCGGGAGGGGTCTGGCGTACCGCAAAACGGAGGAAACGGACCTCCTACAGTCGAAACGGGGGTCCTGTTGATCGGGAGGGGTGTGGCGTACCGCAAAACGGAGGAAACGGACTTGTGTTGGAGTGCTACGAAACGGGGGTCCTGTTGATCGGGAGGGGTGTGGCGTACCGCAAAACGGAGGAAACGGACTTGTGTTGGAGTGCTACGAAACGGGGGTCCTGTTCATCGGGAGGGGTGTGGCGTACCGCAAAACGGGACTCCACGGGATACTGTTCATCTCCACCGTCGACCCCCTCCAGCCTCCATGGGCTACTGTTCATCCACTGTCGACCTCCTCCAGCCTCCAGCTGCGACTGTTCATCCACGGGCTCCTGTTCATCCAGCCTCCACCGCGCGCTACTCCACCGACTACTGTTCAACCAGCCCTCTCCACGGGCTACTGTTGAACCAGCCCTCCACCGTCTACTGTTCATCCTGCCCTCCACGGGGTGGTCCTGTTCATCCTGCCCTCCATGGGGTCCTGTTCATCCAGCCCTAACCGGCTCGATCGATCGGGGTACTGTTCATCCAGAGGCAACACCACGTGGTCCTGTTCATCCACCCCCACCGGGAACTGTTCATCCAAACCCCCTCGCAACGCTCAGTGTTCATCCAGAGGCAGCATCGATCGGCTTCAGTTAGCAGCAGTAGCGAAGGAATCGCTCGATCGGATTCAGTTAACAGCCATCGATCGATCGCTCGGGTTCAGTAACGCGTAGCCGGCAGTGCAATCGCTCGGGTTCAGTTACAGCCCAATGCCTCGCTCGGGTTCAGTTAGAGCCCAACGCCTCGCACCCACGCGCGTGCGTGTACGAGAGAAAAGCGCATCGCTCGGCCCCGACCACCCACCGTAACCGGGAACATCCCGATATTTTCCTCGCCCTCGCTTCTACCACGATTTTTTCCGTCATGGATGGCCCAAAGAATGTCATGCAGCTGCGTCTCCAGCCCGCCCAGGACGAAAAGCGCATTTTCTGTCATGATTTTTTTTCATAGAAGTAGGACCCCACCACATCTATGATGATACCGTGTTTTGTCATAATTATTGTTATAGAAGTGTCATAAGTATGACAGAAAAAAAATTTGTTTGGCCCAAAATGTCACGGATGTGTCTTTTTTTTGTAGTGTTACCTTGCATTGCCAACCCAGAGAGCATGTCTTCTGGCAATACACAACATCTTGGTACAGAATCACCGCTTTATTGAAACTAGTGGAAGCATGGTGCGATATTACATCAACTAGCGAGGCCCAGTGGCACACTCGGTGCGGCTGAACAATATCTACATTATTTAGCGAACATAGAGGGGCCTCGAGCACGGCATCTACACGGCAGCAGAACAACGACGTAGCGGGACTCCATGCCATAGGGACACCAATGTGGACACGATCTAGACACGGCAGCACTCCGATCCAGTTAGACTTTCCTAAAATCTGGCATAACACGCCATGTCAGTACAATGAATGTACTTGCAAGCTCACAACAAGCATAACCATAATGACAAACAATATCATGACATTTAATCAAGTTAAATGCAAACAACAACATGCTACTCATGCAGTGAAACCAAACTTGTGTATTGAGTCACTCAGACTCTCTCTTACCAACAGGTTGCCTCGCAACCGAACGGTGATCACGACGGATCACAAATGGAACCATACTCGGTTCAATGGGTTACCTTGTAACCAAACAGTGATCACTCGCGGATCACAAATGATACCACAACAGTCAGCCTCACTGACATCATCATGATTCAACCAGTGCAATGCAAATAACTTAGTGTGCAAGATTTCTTTATAAAAGTTGATCCATGGTGTAACTTACTTACAAACTGCGCCCTTATCCGCGGGCGCGGCTATTGATAGATTAATACACTCTGTAGAGGTAGCACACTTTACCCACACCACGGAACCCATGGCCTCGCACTCCCATTCGGGTGGACCAACGGCATTCTGACAAAAATCTCCCATTGCCATGACACTCTTTCGGCCACTCCGACCAACTCCCCATTGGGCTTAGTCCTGGGTGGCCCCAGCCTACCAAAGGCAAAACGGCCACCGTCGTGGCAATTAAATGGTCCCAAACGGGGACAAGGTACCATAACAACAACAGGCTCACAAGGTTATGTCTGCTTACCAGGCCATGGTAATGCACGCCCATAACCTTCCCTCGTTGGAGGCACCGGCAAAAGGCATGACAACAGGACGACTAACGGCCTCCCCATACTAAGGCAAATGTGGTTGCACTTGTCAACCCGATTCAGTGGCACCATGACCCGACCAACTTTATGTTCAAGTTCAATTATCATCAGCTTTAACTTGATGTTGGCATGCCTGTTGTTTCTGTTAAAATAGGAGATCATTGCTATCATGGCTTATGTGATATGGGTGCTAGTGCTAGTGCAATACCTCATTACTTATACAAAGAAATTATGCATGATATGGCACCTGCTGAGATAGAAGAAATTGATGTTACAATTAAGCTTGCCAATAGAGATACTATTTCACCAGTTGTGATTGTTAGAGATGTTGAAGTCCTGTGTGGGGAAGTTAAATATCCTACTGATTTTCTTGTTCTTGGTTCCCCACAAGATGACTTTTGTCCCATTATATTCGGTAGGCCCTTCTTGAATACTTTTAATGCTAAGATAGACTGCGAAAAATACATTGTTACTATTGTTCTAGGGGATATGTCTCATGAGTTTAATTTTGCTAAATTTCGTAGACAACCCCATGATAAAGAATTGCCTAGTAAAGATGAAATTATTGGTCTTGCTTCTATTGCCGTGCCTCCTAATGATCCTTTAGAACAATATTTGCTAGACCATGAAAATGATATGTTTATGAATGAATGAAGGGAAATAGATGAAGTATTCTTTAAACAGGGACCTATTTTGAAACACAACTTGCCTGTTGAAATCCTAGGGGATCCTCCTCCACCCAAGGGTGATCCCGTGTTTGAGCTTAAACCATTACCTGATACTCTTAAATATGCTTATCTTGATGAAAAGAAGATATATCCTGTTATTATTAGTGGTAACCTTTCAGAGCAGGAAGAAGAGAAATTATTGAAAACTCTGAAGAAGCACCATGCTGCTATTGGATATACTCTTGATGATCTTAAGGGCATTAGTCCCACTCTATGCCAACACAAAATAAAATTGGAGAAAGACGCTAAACCGGTTGTTGATCACCAACGACGGTTAAATCCTAAGATGAAAGAAGTGGTAAGAAAAGAAATACTAAAGCTTCTGGAGGCAAGTATAATTTATCCCGTTGCTTATAGTTAGTGGGTAAGTCCTGTCCATTGTGTCCCTAAGAAGGGAGGTATTACTGTTGTTCCTAATGATAAAGATGAACTGATCCCACAAAGAATTGTTACAGGTTATAGAATGGTAATTGATTTCCGCAAACTAAATAAAGCTACTAAAAGGATCATTACCCTTTACCTTTTATTGATCAAACTCTCGAAAGATTATCCAAACATACACATTTTGGCTTTCTAGACGGTTATTTTGGTTTCTCTCAAATACCTGTGTCAAAAGAGGATCAAGAAAAGACCACTTTTACTTGCCCTTTTGGTACCTTTGCTTATAGACGTATGCCTTTTGGTTTATGCAATGCACCTGCTACCTTTCAAAGATGCATGATGGCTATATTCTCTGACTTTTGTGAAAAGATTGTTGAGGTTTTCATGGATGGTTTCTCCGTTTATGGATCTTCTTTTGATGATTGCTTAAGCAACCTTGAACGAGTTTTGCAGAGATGTGAAGAAACTAATCTTGTCTTGAATTGGGAGAAGTGCCACTTTATGGATAATGAAGGTATTGTCTTGGGGAATAAAATTTCTGAAAGAGGTATTGAAGTTGATAAAGCTAAAGTTGATGCTATTGAAAAGATGTTGTGTCCTAAGGACATTAAAGATATAAGAAGTTTCCTTGGGCATGCTGGTTTTTATAGGAGGTTCATTAAAGACTTCTCAAAAATTTCCAGGCCTCTGACTAATCTCTTACAAAAAGATGTTCCTTTTGTCTTTGATGATGATTGTGTAGAAGCATTTGAAATACTTAAGAAAGCCTTGATTTCTCCACCTATTGTCCAGCCACCTGATTGGAATTTACCCTTTGAAATTATGTGTGATGCTAGTGATTATGCCGTAGGGGCTGTCCTAGGACAAAGAGTTGATAAGAAATTAAATGTTATTCAATATGCTAGTAAAACTCTGGACAGTGCCCAGAGAAATTATGCTACTACTTAAAAAGAATTTCTAGCAGTTGTATTTGCTTGTGATAAGTTCAGACCTTATATTGTTGATTCTAAAGTAACTGTTCACACTGATCATGCTGCTATTAAATATCTTATGGAAAAGAAAGATGCTAAACCTAGACTTATTAGATGGGTTCTCCTACTACAAGAATTTCATTTGCATATTATGGATAGAAAGGGAGCTGAGAACCCCGTTGCAGACAACTTGTGTAGGTTAGAGAATGTTCTTGATGACCCACTACCTATTGATGATAGCTTTCCTGATGAACAATTAGCTGTCATAAATGCTTCTCGTACTTCTCCCTGGTATGCTAATTATGCTAATTACATTGTTGCTAAATTTATACCAAATAGTTTTACATACCAGCAAAAGAAAAAGTTTTTCTATGATTTAAGACATTACTTCTGGGATGACCCAAACCTTTATAAAGAAGGAGTAGATGGTGTTATTAGACGTTGTGTACCTGAGCATGAAAAGGAACAGATCCTACACAAGTGTCACTCCAAGGCTTATGGAGGACATGTTGGTAATCGTAGCATAATTTTAAAATTTTCCTACGCTCACCAAGATGCATCTATGGAGTATACTAGCAACGAGGGGAAAGGAGTGCATCTACATACCCTTGTAGATTGCGAGCGGAAGCGTTCCAATGAACGTGGATGACGAGTCGTACTCGCCGTGATCCAAATCACCGATGACCGAGTGCCGAACGGACGGCACCTCCGCGTTCAACACACGTATGGTGCAGCGATGTCTCCTCCTTCTTGATCCAGCAAGGGGAAGGAGAGGTTGATGGAGATCCAGCAGCACGACGACGTGGTGGTGGATGTAGCGGGATGCCGGCAGGGCTTCGCCGAGCATATACGAGAGAGAGAGGTGTTGCAGGGGAGGAGGGAGGCGCCCAAGGCTGTGTTATTGCTGCCCTCCCTCCCCCCTTTATATAGGCCCACTAGGGAGGGGGGGCGCCGGCCAAACCCATCTAGGGTGGGGGGCGGCGGCCAAGGGGGGTGCCTTGCCCCCCAAGGCAAGTGGGAAGCCCCCCCACCCTAGGGTTCCCAACCCTAGGCGCAGGGGGGAGGCCCATGGGGGGGCGCCCAGCCCACTAGGGGCTGGTTCCCTTCCCACTTCAGCCCACGGGGCCCTCCGGGATAGGTGGCCCCAACCCGGTGGACCCCCGGGACCCTTCCGGTGGTCCCGGTACAATACCGGTAACCCCCGAAACATTCCCGGTGGCCGAAACTTGACTTCCTATATATAATTCTTTACCTCCGGATCATTCCGGAACTCCTCGTGACGTCCGGGATCTCATCCGGGACTCCGAACAACTTTCGGGTTTCCGCATACACATATCTCTACAACCCTAGCGTCACCGAACCTTATGTGTGTAGACCCTACGGGTTCGGGAGACATGCAGACATGACCGAGACGCCTCTCCGGTCAATAACCAACAGCGGGATCTGGATACCCATGTTGGCTCCCACATGTTCCACGATGATCTCATCGGATGAACCACGATGTCGAGGATTCAATCAATCCCGTATACAATTCCCTTTGTCAATCGGTATGTTACTTGCCCGAGATTCGATCGTCGGTATCCCAATACCTTGTTCAATCTCGTTACCGGCAAGTCTCTTTACTCGTACCGCAATGCATGATCCCGTAACTAACGCCTTAGTCACATAGAGCTCAATATGATGATGCATTACCGAGTGGGCCCAGAGATACCTCTCCGTCATACGGAGTGACAAATCCCAGTCTCGATCCGTGCCAACCCAACAGATACTTTCGGAGATACCCGTAGTGCACCTTTATAGTCACCCAGTTACGTTGTGACGTTTGGCACACCCAAAGCACTCCTACGGTATCCGGGAGTTGCACGATCTCATGGTCTAAGGAAAAGATACTTGACATTGGAAAAGCTCTAGCAAACGAAACTACACGATCTTTTATGCTATGCTTAGGATTGGGTCTTGTCCATCACATCATTCTCCTAATGGTGTGATCCCGTTATCAATGACATCCAATGTCCATAGTCAGGAAACCATGACTATCTGTTGATCAACGAGCTAGTCAACTAGAGGCTTACTAGGGACACGTTGTGGTCTATGTATTCACACATGTATTACGATTTCCGGACAATACAATTATAGCATGAACAATAGACAATTACCATGAACAAAGAAATATAATAATAACCATTTATTATTGCCTCTAGGGCATATTTCCAACAGTCTCCCACTTGCACTAGAGTCAATAATCTAGTTACATTGTGATGAATCGAACACCCATTGCGTCCTGGTGTTGATCATGTTTTGCTCTAGGGAGAGGTTTAGTCAACAGATCTGCTACATTCAGGTCCGTATGTACTTTACAAATATCTATGTCTCCATTTTGAACACTTTCACGAATGGAGTTGAAGCGACGCTTGATATGTCTGGTCTTCCTGTGAAACCTGGGCTCCTTCGCAAGTGCAATAGCTCCAGTGTTGTCACAGAAAAGAGTCGTCGGGCCCGACGCATTGGGAATCACCCCTAGGTCGGTAATGAACTCCTTCATCCAGACTGCTTCCTGTGCTGCCTCAGAGGCTGCCATGTACTCCGCTTCACATGTAGATCCCGCCACGACGCTTTGCTTGCAACTGCACCAGCTTACTGCTCCTCCATTCAAAATATACACGTATCCGGTTTGTGATTTTGAGTCATCCAGATCTGTGTCGAAGCTAGCGTCGACGTAACCCTTTACGACGAGCTCTTCGTCACCTCCATAAACGAGAAACATATCCTTAGTCCTTTTCAGGTACTTCAGGATATTCTTGACCGCTGTCCAGTGTTCCATGCCGGGATTACTTTGGTACCTTCCTACCAAACTTACGGCAAGGTTTACATCAGGTCTGGTACACAGCATGGCATACATAATAGACCCTATGGCCGAGGCATAGGGGATGACACTCATCTTTTCTATATCTTCTGCCGTGGTCGGGCATTGAGTCGTGCTCAATTGCACACCTTGCAATACAGGCAAGAACCCCTTCTTGGACTGATCCATATTGAACTTCTTCAATATCTTGTCAAGGTATGTACTCTGTGAAAGACCAATGAGCCGTCTTGATCTATCTCTATAGATCTTGATGCCTAATATATAAGCAGCTTCTCCAAGGTCCTTCATTGAAAAACACTTATTCAAATAGGCCTTTATACTTTCCAAGAATTCTATATCATTTCCCATCAATAGTATGTCATCCACATATAATATGAGAAATGCTACAGAGCTCCCACTCACTTTCTTGTAAACACAGGCTGCTCCATAAGTCTGTGTAAACCCAAACGCTTTGATCATCTCATCAAAGCGAATGTTCCAACTCCGAGATGCTTGCAACAGCCCATAGATCGCGCTGGAGCTTGCATAGTTTGTTAGCATTCTTAGGATCGACAAAACCTTCCGGCTGCATCATATACAACTCTTCCTTAAGGAAGCCGTTAAGGAATGTTGTTTTGACGTCCATCTGCCATATCTCATAATCATAGTATGCGGCAATTGCTAACATGATTCGGACGGACTTCAGCTTCGCTACGGGTGAGAAAGTCTCATCGTAGTCAACCCCTTGAACTTGTCGATAACCCTTAGCGACAAGTTGAGCCTTATAGATGGTCACATTACCATCCGCGTCTGTCTTCTTCTTAAAGATCCATTTGTTTTCTATGGCTCGCCGATCATCGGGCAAGTCAGTCAAAGTCCATACTTCGTTTTCATACATGGATCCTATCTCGGATTTCATGGCTTCAAGCCATTTGTCGGAATCCGGGCCCGCCATCGCTTCTTCATAGTTCGAAGGTTCACCGTTGTCTAACAACATGATTTCCAGGACAGGGTTGCCGTACCACTCTGGTGCGGAACGTGTCCTTGTGGACCTACGAAGTTCAGTAGTAACTTGATCCGAAGCTTCATGATCATCATCATTAACTTCCTCCCCAGTCGGTGTAGGCACCACAGGAACATCTTCCCGCGCTGCGCTACTTTCCGGTTCGGAAGGGGTGACTATCACCTCATCAAGTTCCACTTTCCCCCCACTCAGTTCTTTCGAGAGAAACTCCTTCTCCAGAAAGGACCCGTTCTTGGCAACGAAGATCTTGCCTTCGGATCTGAGGTAGAAGGTATACCCAATAGTTTCCTTGGGGTATCCTATGAAGACGCATTTTTCCGACTTGGGTTCGAGCTTTTCAGGTTGAAGTTTCTTGACATAAGCATCGCATCCCCAAACTTTTAGAAACGACAGCTTAGGTTTCTTCCCAAACCATAATTCATACGGTGTCGTCTCAACGGATTTCGACGGAGCCCTATTTAAAGTGAATGCGGCAGTCTCTAAAGCATAGCCCCAAAATGAGAGAGGTAAATCGGTAAGAGACATCATAGATCGCACCATATCCAATAGAGTGCGATTACAACGTTCGGACACACCGTTTCTCTGAGGTGTTCCACGCGGCGTGAGTTGTGAAACTATTCCACATTTCCTTAAGTGTGCACCAAACTCGTGACTTAAATATTCTCCACCACGATCTGATCGTAAGAATTTTATTTTCCTGTCACGTTGATTCTCAACCTCACTCTGAAATTCCTTGAACTTTTCAAAGGTTCCAGACTTGTGTTTCATTAGGTAGACATACCCATATCTACTTAAATCATCAGTGAGAGTGAGAACATAACGATATCCTCCGCGAGCCTCAACACTCATTGGACCACACACATCGGTATGTATGATTTCCAATAAGTTGGTTGCTCGCTCCATTGTTCCGGAGAACGGAGTCTTGGTCATCTTACCTATGAGGCATGGTTCGCACGTGTCAAATGATTCGTAATCAAGAGACTCCAAAAGTCCATCTGCATGGAGCTTCTTCATGCGCTTGACACCAATGTGACCAAGGCGGCAGTGCCACAAGTATGTGGGACTATCGTTATCAACTTTACATCTTTTGGTATTCACGCTATGAATATGTGTAACATCACGTTCGAGATTCATCAAGAATAGACCATTGACCAGCGGGGCATGACCATAAAACATATCTCTCAAATAAATAGAACAACCATTATTCTCAGATTTAAATGAGTAGCCATCTCGAATTAAACGAGATCCAGATACAATGTTCATGCTCAAAGCTGGCACTAAATAACAATTATTGAGGTTTAAAACTAATCCCGTAGGGAGATGCAGAGGTAGCGTGCCGACGGCGATCACATCGACCTTGGAACCATTCCTGACGCGCATCGTCACCTCGTCCTTCGCCAGTCTCCGTTTATTCCGTAGTTCCTGTTTTGAGTTACAAATATGAGCAACCGCACCGGTATCAAATACCCAGGAGCTACTACGAGTACTGGTAAGGTACACATCAATTACATGTATATCACATATACCTTTGGTGTTGCCGGCCTTCTTCTTGTCCGCTAAGTATTTGGGGCAGTTCCGCTTCCAGTGACCACTTCCCTTGCAATAAAAGCACTCAGTCTCAGGTTTGGGTCCATTCTTTGACTTCTTCCCAGTAACTGGCTTACCGGGCGCGGCAACTCCCTTGCCGTCCTTCTTGAAGTTCTTCTTACCCTTGCCCTTCTTGAACTTAGTGGTTTTATTCACCATCAACACTTGATGTTCTTTTCTGATCTCCCCTTCCGCTGATTTCAGCATTGAATACACCTCAGGAATGGTCTTTTCCATCCCCTGCATATTGTAGTTCATCACAAAGCTCTTGTAGCTTGGTGGAAGCGACTGGAGGATTCTGTCAATGACCGCGTCATCCGGGAGATTAACTCCCAGCTGGGATAAGCGGTTGTGTAACCCAGACATTCTGAGTATGTGCTCACTAACAGAACTATTCACCTCCATTTTACAGCTGAAGAACTTGTCAGAGACTTCATATCTCTCGACCCGGGCATGAGCTTGAAAAACTAGTTTCAGCTCCTCGAACATCTCATATGCTCCATGTTTCTCAAAACGCTTTTGGAGACCCGGTTCTAAGCTGTAAAGCATGCCGCACTGAACGAGGGAGTAATCATCAGCACGTGATTGCCAAGCGTTCATAACGTCTTGGTTTTCAGGGATTGGTGCTTCACCTAGCGGTGCTTCTAAGACATAATCTTTCTTGGCTACTATGAGGATGATCCTCAGGTTCCGGACCCAGTCCGTATAGTTGCTGCCATCATCTTTCAGCTTGGTTTTCTCTAGGAACGCGTTGAAATTGAGGACAACGTTGGCCATTTGATCTACAAGACATAGTGTAAAGATTTTAGACTAAGTTCATGATAGTTAAGTTCATCTAATCAAATTATTTAATGAACTCCCACTCAGATAGACATTCCTCTAGTCATCTAAGTGAAAAACATGATCCGAGTTTAACTAGGCCGTGTCCGATCATCACGTGAGACGGACTAGTCAAGATCGGTGAACATCTCCATGTTGAGCGTATCTTCTATACGACTCATGCTCGATCTTTCGGTCCTCCGTGTTCCGAGGCCATGTCTGTACATGCTAGGCTCGTCAAGTTAACCTAAGTGTATTGCGTGTGTTTCGAGGCCATGTCTGTACATGCTAGGCTCGTCAACACCCGTTGTATGCGAACGTTAGAATCTATCACACCCGATCATCACGTGGTGCTTCGAAACAACGAACCTTCGCAACGGTGCACAGTTAGGGGGGACACTTTTCTTGAAATTATCATAAGGGATCATCTTACTTACTACCATCGTTCTAAGCAAATAAGATGCAAAAACATGACATCACATGCAATCAAATAGTGACATGATATGGCCAATATCATCATGCTCCTTTGATCTCCATCTTCGGGGCACCATGATCATCTTCGTCACCGGCATGACACCATGATCTCCATCATCATGATCTCCATCATTGTGTCTTCATGAAGTTGTCACGCCAACGATTACTTCTACTTCTATGGCTAACGCGTTTAGCAACAAAGTAAAGTAATTTACATGGCGTTATTCAATGACACGCAGGTCATGCAAAATAATAAAGACAACTCCTATGGCTCCTGCCGGTTGTCATACTCATCGACATGCAAGTCGTGATTCCTATTACAAGAATATGATCAATCTCATACATCACATATATCATTCATCACATCTTCTGGCCATATCACATCACATAACATATGCTGCAAAAACAAGTTAGACGTCCTCAAATTGTTGTTGCAAGTTTTTACGTGGTTTGTAGGTTTCTATCAAGAACGTTTCTTACCTACGTATGACCACAACGTGATTTGCCAATTTCTATTTACCCTTCATAAGGACCCTTTTCATCGAGTCCGTTCCGACTAAAGTAGGAGAGACTGACACCCGCTAGCCACCTTATGCAACTAGTGCATGTCAGTCGGTGGAACCTGTCTCACGTAAGCGTACGTGTAAGGTCGGTCCGGGCCGCTTCATCCTACAATGCCGCCGAAACAAGACAAGACTAGTAGCGGTAAGAAGAATTGGCAAACTCAACGCCCACAACTGCTTTGTGTTCTACTCGTGCATAGTAACTACGCATAGGCCTGGCTCATGATGCCACTATTGGTAATCGTAGCATAATTTTAAAATTTTCCTACGCTCACCAAGATGCATCTATGGAGTATACTAGCAACGAGGGGAAAGGAGTGCATCTACATACCCTTGTAGATCGCGAGCGGAAGCGTTCCCATGAACGTGGATGACGGAGTCGTACTCGCCGTGATCCAAATCACCGATGACCGAGTGCCGAACGGACGGCACCTCCGCGTTCAACACACGTACGGTGCAGCGACGTCTCCTCCTTCTTGATCCAGCAAGGGGGAAGGAGAGGTTGATGGAGATCCAGCAGCACGACGGCGTGGTGGTGGATGTAGCGGGATGCCGGCAGGGCTTCGCCGAGCATATACGAGAGAGAGAGGTGTTGCAGGGGAGGAGGGAGGCGCCCAAAGCTGTGTTATTGCTGCCCTCCCTCCCCCCTTTATATAGCCCCCCTTGGGAGGGGGGGGGGCACCGGCCAAACCCATCTAGGGTGGGGGGCGGCGGCCAAGGGGGGTGCCTTGCCTCCCAAGGCAAGTGGGAAGCCCCCCCACCCTAGGGTTCCCAACCCTAGGCGCAGGGGGAGGCCCATGGGGGGGCGCCCAGCCCACTAGGGGCTGGTTCCCTTCCCACTTCAGCCCACGGGGCCCTCCGGGATAGGTGGCCCCACATGGTGGACCCCCGGGACCCTTCCGGTGGTCCCGGTACAATACCGGTAACCCCCGAAACTTTCCCGGTGGCCGAAACTTGACTTCCTATATATATTTCTTTACCTCCGGATCATTCCGGAACTCCTCGTGACGTCCGGGATCTCATCCGGGACTCCGAATAACTTTCGGGTTTCCGCATACACATATCTCTACAACCCTAGCGTCACCGAACCTTAAGTGTGTAGACCCTACGGGTTCGGGAGACATGCAGACATGACCGAGACGCCTCTCCGGTCAATAACCAACAGCGGGATCTGGATACCTATGTTGGCTCCCACATGTTCCACGATGATCTCATCGGATGAACCACGATGTCGAGGATTCAATCAATCCCGTATACAATTCCCTTTGTCAATCGGTATGTTACTTGCCCGAGATTCGATCGTCGGTATCCCAATACCTTGTTCAATCTCGTTACCGGCAAGTCTCTTTACTCGTACCGCAATGCATGATCCCGTTACTAACGCCTTAGTCACATAGAGCTCAATATGATGATGCATTACCGAGTGGGCCCAGAGATACCTCTCCGTCATACGGAGTGACAAATCCCAGTCTCGATCCGTGCCAACCCAACAGATACTTTCGGAGATACCCGTAGTGCACCTTTATAGTCACCCAGTTACGTTGTGACGTTTGGCACACCCAAAGCACTCCTACGGTATCCGGGAGTTGCACGATCTCATGGTCTAAGGAAAAGATACTTGACATTGGAAAAGCTCTAGCAAACGAAACTACACGATCTTTTATGCTATGCTTAGGATTGGGTCTTGTCCATCACATCATTCTCCTAATGATGTGATCCCGTTATCAATGACATCCAATGTCCATAGTCAGGAAACCATGACTATCTGTTGATCAACGAGCTAGTCAACTAGAGGCTTACTAGGGACACGTTGTGGTCTATGTATTCACACATGTATTACGATTTCCGGACAATACAATTATAGCATGAACAATAGACAATTACCATGAACAAAGAAATATAATAATAACCATTTATTATTGCCTCTAGGGCATATTTCCAACAGGACACCATGCTGGAGATAGAACTGCGCATAAGGTATTGCAATCCGGTTTTTATTGGCCTACTCTCTTCAAAGATGCCCGTAAGTTTGTCTTGTCTTGTGATGAATGTCAAAGAATTGGTAATATTAGTAGACGTCATGAAATGCCTATGAATTATTCACTTGTTATTGAACCATTTGATGTTTGGGGCTTTGATTATATGGGACCGTTTCCTTCCTCTAATGGCTATACACATATTTTAGTTGCTGTTGATTCCGTTACTAAGTGGGTAGAAGCTATTCCAACTAGTAGTGCTGATCATAACACCTCTATCAAGATGCTTAAAGAAGTTATTTTTCTGAGGTTTGGAGTCCCTAGATACTTAATGACTGATGGTGGTTCACATTTTATTCATGGCGCTTTTCATATAATGCTTGCTAAGTACGACGTTAATCATAGAATTGCATCTCCTTATCACCCACAGTCTAGTGGTGAAGTAGAACTGAGTAATAGAGACCTTAAATTAATCTTGCAAAAGACTGTTAATAGATCTAGGAAGAATTGGTCCAAGAAACTTGATGATGCATTATGGGCCTATAGAACTGCATATAAAAATCCTATGGGTATGTCTCCATATAAAATGGTCTATGGAAAAGCATGTCACTTACCTCTCGAACTAGAACATAAGGCATATTGGGCCATTAAAGAGCTCAATTATGATTTCAAACTTGCCGGTGAGAAGAGACTATTAGACATTAGCTCACTTGATGAATGGAGAACCCAGGCCTATGAGAATGCCAAACTGTTTAAAGAAAAAGTTAAAAGATGGCATGACAAAAGGATACAAAAGCGTGAGTTTAACGTAGGTGATTATGTTTTGCTATACAACTCTCCTTTAAGATTTTTTGCAGGAAAACTTCTCTCTAAATGGGAAGGTCCTTACGTTATCGAGGAGGTCTGTCGTTCCGGTGCCATAAAAATCAACAACTTCGAAGGCACAAATCTGAAGGTGGTGAACGGTCAAAGAATCAAGCATTATATCTTAGGTAATCCCATAAATGTTGAAACTAATGTTATTGAAACCGTAACCCCGGAGGAATACATAAGGGACACTTTCCAGAATGTTTCAGACTCCGAAAAGGAATAGGTATGTGGTACGGTAAGTAAACCGACTCCAAAACAGTTCTAATGGCAATTTTTCTCCGTTTTGGAATATTTAAGAAAATAGGAAAATAAGAAGTAGTCCGGGAAGGACACGAGGCATCCACGAGGGTGGAGGGCGTGCCCTACCCCCTGGGCGCGCCCCCCTGCCTCGTGGGCACCTCGTGTGCTCTCCGGACTCCATTTTCTTGCACGATACTTCTTTTGGTCGGTAAAAATTCATTATATAATCTCCCGAAGGTTTTGACCCTCATATCACGCAAATATTCTCTGTTTTTGTTTCGAGCTGTTTTCTGCCAAAGTTGTCAAGGCCAGGCCTCATGTCATCCCCCTCCTCCAACAATGAGGGCAACGATGCTTGGCTAATGAAGATAGAGCTGAAGAGAGAAGAACCCGGGGAGATCAACAAGGATGATGGGATCAAGAAGTCCATGGAGGGTCAAGCTCCGGCAGCAGAAGAAGAAGACATCCTTCAACCTCATTACAATCTTCTTACCCCAACGGAGATTGAAGCTTTCAAGATGATTGAGTTAGCTCGTATACAAAACAAGTATCTCACACGTGAAAATATTTTGTTGAAGGAGCATATCACCGCACTCAAGGGCATTATCCGCAAATTGGAGGATCTCCTACGCTCGATGTGCGACTATCATCATCACCACCATCTTCTTCACCAGCAAAGGAGAACTGAGTATTTGGTGTGGGCACTCCCCTTGGCAACTGCCAAGCTTGGGGGAGGTGCCCCAGTATCGTATCACCATCACACTTCTATCTTTACCGTTTTTCTTAGTTCGATCCTTTTGGTAATATCTTGATCTAGTAGAATAAAGATTTAGTATGATCTAGTTTTGAGTTTTGCTTTATGATCCCTCCATGTAATCGAGTCCGTGAGCTATATATAATAAAGATTAGTTTTGAGTCAAGCGCTTGATTATCTTGCTATGATATTGAGGGAATAAAAATAAAAGAAAAAGAAAGAATAAAAAGAAATAAAAGAGATCATATTGATCTTATGGAGAGTAATGACTTCACATATAAAATAGTATGATGAATAAAAGTTGTTGAGAGTTGACAAACATAGTTTTGGTCATCGTTGCAATTAATAGGAAGTAATAAAGAAAGAGAGGTTTTCACATATAAATATACTATCTTGGACATCTTTTATGATTGTGAGCACTCATTAAAATATGACATGCTAAAAAGTTGATGTCGGACAAGGAAGACAACGTAATGGGTTATGTTTTCTTATATCCGAAATAAAGTATATTACCATGGATCATCCAACATGTTGAGCTTGCCTTTCCCCCTCATGCTAGCCAAATTCTTTGCACCAAGTAGAGATACTTCTTGTGCTTCCGAATACCCTTAAACCCAGTTTTGCCATGAGAGTCCACCATATCTACCTATGGATTGCGTAATATCCTTCAAGTAAGTTGTCATTGTTGCATGCAATAAAAATTGCTCTCTAAATATGTATGATTTATTAGTGTAGAGAAAATAAGCTTTATACGATCTTGTGATGTGGAAGAAATAAAAGCGACAGACTGCATAATAAAGGTCCATATCACAAGTGGCAATATAAAGTGACGTTCTTTCAAATTAAGATTTTGTGCATCCAACCATAAAAGAACATCACAACCTCTGCTTCCCTCTGCGAATGGCCTATCTTTTATTTTCGTCTTATGCTTTATGCAAGAGTCATGGTGATCTTCACCTTTCCTTTTTTACATTTTGTCCTTTGGCAAGCACATTGTGTTGGAAAGATCCTGATATATATATCCAATTGGATGTAAGTTAGCATGAACTATTATTGTTGACATTACCTTTGAGGCAAAAGGTTGGGAGGCAACACTATAAGCCCCTATCTTTCTTTGTGTCCGATTAAAAGTCCATACCCATAAGTATTGCGTGAGTGTTAGCAATTGTGAAAGACTAAATGATAGTTGAGTACGTGGACTTGCTAAAAAGCTCTTATATTGACTCTTTCCTATGTTATGATAAATTGCAATTGCTTCAATGACTGAGATTATAGTTTGTTAGTTTTCAATGAAGTTTCTGATTCATACTTTACATTGTGAATAGATTGTTACTTTAGCATAATAAATCATATGACAATATATATATATGTTGCTGTTATAAGAATGATCATGATGCCCTCATGTCTGTATTTTATTTTATCGACACCTCTATCTCTAAACATGTGGACATATTTTTCATTATCGGCTTCCGCTTGAGGCAAGCGAGGTCTAAGCTTGGGGGAGTTGATACGTCCATTTTGCATCATGCTTTTATATCGATATTTATTGCATTATGGGCTGTTATTACACATTATGTCACAATACTTATGCCTTTTCTCTCTTATTTTACAAGGTTTACATGAAGAGGGAGAATGCCGGCAACTGGAATTCTGGGCTCGAAAAGGAGCAAATAATAGAGACCTATTCTGCACAACTCCAAAAGTCCTGAAACTTCACGGAGGCACGTTTTGGAATTAATAAAAAATACTAGCGAAAGAATCAACCAATGGGGCCCCACACCCTGGCCACGAGGTTGGGGGCGCGCTCTACCCCCTGGGCGCGCCCCCTATCTCGTGGGCCCCCTGGCAGGCCTCCGGTGCCCATCTTCTGCTATATGAAGCCTTTCGTCCAAGAAAAAATAAGAATGAAGCTTTCGGTACGAAGCGCCGCCGTCTCGAGGCGGAACCTTGGCGGAACCAATCTAGGGCTCCGGCGAAGCTGTTCTGCCGGGGAAACATCCCCCCGGGAGGGGGAAATCATCACCATCGTCATCACCATCGATCCTCTCAGCGGGAGGGGGTCAATCTCCATCAACATCTTCACCAGCACCATCTCATCTCAAACCCTAGTTCATCTCTTGTATCCAATCTTTGTCTCAAAACCTCGGATTGGTATCTGTGGGTTGCTAGTAGTGTTGATTACTCATTGTAGTTGATGCTAGTTGGTTTATTTGGTGGAAGATCATATGTTCAGATCCTTTATGAATATTAGTACCCCTCTGATTATGAACATGAATATGATTTTTGAGTAGTTACGTTTGTTCCTGAGGACATGGGAGAAGTCTTGCTATAAGTAGTCATGTGAATTTGGTATTCGTTCGATATTTTGATGAGATGTATGTTGTCTTTCCCCTAGTGGTGTTATGTGAACGTCGACTGCACAACACTTCACCATTATTTTGGCCTAGGGGAAGGCATTGGGAAGTAATAAGTAGATGATGGGTTGCTAGAGTGACAGAAGCTTAAACCCTAGTTTATGCGTTGCTTCGTAAGGGGCTGATTTGGATCTATATGTTTCATGCTATGGTTAGGTTTACCTTAATACTTCTTTTGTAGTTGTGGATGCTTGCAATAGGGGTTAATCATAAGTGGGATGCTTGTCCAAGGAAGGGCAGTACCCAAGCACCGGTCCACACACATATCAAATTATCAAAGTAACGAACGTGAATCATATGAGCGTGATAAAAACAAGCTTGACGATAATTCTCATGTGTCCTCGGGAGCATTTTCCTTTATATAAGAGTTTGTCTAGGCTTGTCCTTTGCAACACAAAGGATTGGGCCACCTTGCTGCACCTTGTTACTTTTGTTACTTGTTACCCGTTACAAATTACTTTGTCACAAAACTATCTGTTACTGATAGTTTCAGTGCTTGCAGAGAATACCTTACTGAAAACCGCTTGTCATTTCCTTCTGCTCCTCGTTGGGTTCAACACTCTTACTTATTGAAAGGACTACGATAGATCCCCTATACTTGCGGGTCATCACCGGGGATCACGCGGGGACTGTAGGCGGGCAGCGACGAGCATAGGAGCGCGGTACGCGACGAGCACAGGGGCACGGGCGCACTGTTGGCTTGGCCGCGCCATGCCCATGCTCGCTGTGGCGAGCTCTGGCGTCGGCGAGCGCCAGGACGGAGTTAAGGAGGTGCAGACAAGGATGGGGGCACGGTTTGGCAAGGTGCGGCGGCCGGGGCAGCGAGCACGCGCGAAACAGAGACGCTGGCGCACCGCAGAGCGCGTCGGCCGCATGCCAACCCCTGTGGTCACCGTGTGAACTTTGGCATCAGGCTGAGCTCAGCGCAAACACCATGTCTGGCATGTAGTCCTTAGTGGTTTTGTTTGTTTTGCACGGTTGGCTGGGTCACATATGAACTGTGTGAGTGTGTTTCTTCCTAGCAAGTTTTTGGACAGAAACTTGTGAGCTTCACTGAGAAAAATCTAGTGAGAACTAAAGGCTGTGCTTTGGGGTTTAGCAATCTCTTAGGAGGGTAATGAAGCTCAGAAAAGATCATCCCCAAAAGATCAAGGAAAAATATACTTGTTGTGCAATGTGGCCATTCTGTCCAGAACAGAAATAATTTTCTATAGCAAAAATATTCCAAAAAGTTATGCAATATTTTTGCTCAAGGAGGTGCCCTAGGGTTCAAAGAATATTTGTGAATTTATTCAGGATTTTAGGAGCAAGAAAACTAGGGGTTGCTTTGTAGTATACTTCCCTGAAGTGATTCTCAGGGAAGAAAATGAATATTTTCCTTTTATGAAAAATATTCCTTGGGCTTTTGTTGGAGTTTTTTTTAGAGAAGGAAAGATGAGCTAGGGGTGGATGGGTCACTTGGGTGAAAATCAAGGGTAGGCCCAAGTGATCAAGTCCATTTGAATTGATTCAAAACCCCAAATCCAAAGCAAATGCAAAAGAAAGTCCGGAAAACGAGAGAAGGCAAATCCAGATGAATCTCGTCCCCTTAAGATAAATCTCGTCCTCGAGATTCGGTTGCTTGGGAAAACAATTCTGGGTAGGTTGTCCTTAAATATTCCTCTCTTTCCCAGGTTGCTTCTTCTTCGGTGTGATGCTCCCACTGGACTTTGTAAAACTTGATCGCTTTGCTGCGTGTGACCCTTTCTGCCTCATCCAAGATTCTGAATGGTCTCTCCTCATAAGTTAAATCCTTGGCAAGCTCAATCTTTGACATATCAGTCCTCTTCTCGGGTGGTGAAATACACCTTCTCAGCTATGATACGTGGAACACGTTGTGTACTTCCGACAATTCTGGTGGCAATTCCAGCTGATAAGCGACTGTGCCAACTCGGGTCATGACTGGGAACGGACCAATATATCTCGGGGCCAATTTTCCTCGGGTCTTAAATATCTTGATTCCCTTCATGGGTGTGACTCGGAGATACACGTGTTCACCAGGCTCAAAACTGACTTGCCGATGTTTGGCATCATAATAACTCTTCTGTCGTGACTTAGCCAGTCGCAGTCTATCTCGAATTTCCTTGACTTGTTTCTCTGCCTCCAATATCAAATCAGTGCCGAAGATATGGCTGTCTCCGGTTTGAGACCAATTTAAGGGAGTCCGGCACTTACGGCCGTACAAAGCTTCAAATGGTGACATCTTCAGACTGGTTTGGAAACTGTTGTTGTATGAGAATTCTGCATATGGCAGACAATCTTCCCATTTGGGCCCATGGGCTAAGGCACATGCTCGAAGCATGTCTTCGAGGATTTGATTTACCCGCTCAGTCTGACTGTCTGTCTGTGGGTGATAGGCGGTGCTGTTGAGGGAGTCCTCGACTAAGGGGTCCTCGGGCATCTGGCCTGTTAGCCATGGGCTGCGAAGATGCGAAGACCGAAGACTCTACCCGTGTCCGGATGGGACTCTCCTTGGCGTGGAAGGCAAGCTTGGCGATCAAATATGAAGGTTCCTTTCTCTGTAACCGACCTTGTGTAACCCTAGATCCCTCTGGTGTCTATATAAACTGGAGGGCTAGGTCCGTAGAGGACAATACTCATAGGTATAGTCACACAGGCTAGACTTCTAGGGTTTTAGCCATTACGATCTCGTGGTAGATCAACTCTTGTAATACTCATATTCATCAAGATCAATCAAGCAGGAAGTAGGGTATTACCTACATAGGGAGGGCCCGAACCTGGGTAAACATTGTGTCCCTCGTCTCCTGTTAGCATCGACCTTAGACGCATAGTCCGGGACCCCCTACCCGAGATCCGCCGGTTTTGACACCGACATTGGTGCTTTCATTTTGAGTTCCGCTGTGACGTCGAAGATAGGATCGATGGCTAGCCTCGTTCTCAAGGACAACATCACCTCTGGAGGAGCACTAGCCCTTGGCCAAAACCTCCGGTTGGGCGGCTTTACCATGACCGCCCGTTCGGCCGTTAAGACGACGATGACCTCTCGGGTCATCGAAAATTCCCTTCGTATTGACTCCGAACACTCCAAGCAGATGGATCCGGCGGAGCTTTTATCTTTAAACGAGCTCCTAGATCGCATCGCCGCCCTGGGGGTCGCTACAGACTACGATCGAATTGGGCTTAAACCCGATTAGAGAGAAATCAAATCTCCACCGATCACCCACCAGATAGCGGTAGTCGAGGAGCGAGACGATAACTCTTCCTCTATATTGAGGACGGACTACGTCCGGATCTCTGACTTCAAAAGGCTGGACACCCACCTGCGAGGAGATGCATCCTGCCCTCCGAACATAGAATCAGACGGCGGGCCCAAGAAATCAGTGGATATCCCGGAGCCCAATCTGTTAAGTTCGGAAGACCTTCAGACTCCGGATCCAAAATTGGGTCAGGGTTCGGATTTAAAACCACCCACCCACCCAAATATAAGCTCTCTCATGAGAATACAACAGCAGTCTGAGGAAACGGTCCACCACTTTTGGGCCAGATTCCTTCGTGTCAAAGACAAGATTAAAGATTGCCGCGACGAGGAAGCAATCTCAGCGTTCCACAACAATTGCATGGACGAAGGAATCCTCAACGCCATCAACCGCCGTCGCATATTACACTTTGCTGACTTGGCAGCTTTCGTACAGAAGTACAGCCCAATGGAAAGCGCCTGGAAAACTTAGGCAGCCCGTTGGGAACCATCGGTCCCCACTCAACCCCTCGTTCAGGCAAAAAGGGCGCACCCTCGTGGCACGCCTGGTGCAATAGTAAAGAAATACAAGCCCACTACGGGGCGCAGAACCGTTCTGGAAGGATGGCCCAATGGGCCATGCAAAATACACACAACACCGGATAATATAGCAACCCACAGCCTTAGAGCATGTTGGATACTCCGGCAAGTGGCCAAGAGCGGCGAGGATATCCTCACCGAGAATACCCCAGAACAACACCCCCCAGAAGACGACGACCTCAAAGTATTGACGGTCTTCAAGACATTCGCTTCAAACAACAGGCGCAAAAGGGCACTCCACGAACTCGCCGAAGTCTGCCAAATCGTAGCAATAAACCCCTGGAACGACACAGCTATAACTTTTAATGCCGGTGACGAACCCAAATACAGGACAGTCCGAGCACCAGCCGCCTTGGTCCTCAGTCCAATTGTGAACGGCTTTCGGCTCACCAAGTTTCTCATGGATGGCGGCAGCGGACTAAACCTCATCTACGAGGACACACTCCACAAAATGGAAATAGACATGAGCCGCATCGAGCAAAGCAGCACAACCTTCCGAGGAATCATTCCCAGCCGGGAGGCGCGGTGCACGGGAAAAATAACACTTGACGTGGTATTCGGCACGCCGGAGAATTATCGGGGCGAAGAGATAACCTTCCAAGTGGCCCCTTTCAACAGCGGATATCACGCCCTCTTGGGGCGGGAGGCATTTACACGCTTCCAAGCTATACCTCATTATGGGTACATGAAGCTTAAGATGCCCGGGCCCAACGGCATAATCACTCTCGCCAGTGATCCGGACATAGCACTCCGCGCCGAAAATAAAACCGCATCCCTGGCCCTTGAGGCATTATCTGAAGCCCTAGCGGCTGAAGAATTAACCGCAATGTGCTCCACGGTGGACAGGGATGATGTGTCCTAGACAAACGACCCAAATCCACCTCCTTCAAACCAGCAGAAGAAATAGTCAAATTTCAAGTCCATCCAATGGACCCCAAGAAGACAACATCTATTGGAGCACAACTAGACACAACGGTTGACACCACGCTACGAGAGTTCCTGTGCGAGAACCGGGACATATTTGCCTGGAACCCTTCTGATATGCCAGGAGTCCCACGTAAGTTGGCTGAACACAGCCTCAATATATTGAAGGGATATAAACCGGTCAAACAAACACTGCGGCATTTTTCCGAACCCAAACGTCAAGCTATGGGCGAGGAGCTAGCCAAGCTAATCGAGGCCGAATTCATTGGAGAAATAAACACCCGGACTGGCTGGCAAACCTCGTGATGGTGCCAAAGAAGGACAAATCCTGGCGCCTATGCGTCGATTTGAAAGACCTCAATAAGGCTTGCCCCAAGGATCCCTTCCCCCTCCCCCGCATCGACCGGATCATTGATGCTACCGCAGGACATGACTCACTGTGCTTCCTCGACGCATATTCCGGATACCATCAAATTAAAATGAAGGAGTCCGATCAAGCTGCAACAGCATTCATTACCCCATATGGGCCATTCTGCTTCAACCCATGCCCTTCGGGCTCAAAAACGCCGGCGCCACCTACCAACGCATGATTCAGACATGCCTGGAGAAACAGATCAGCAAGACAGTTGAAACATATGTGGATGACGTCGTCATCAAAACTAGACATGTCGAAACACTTATAGACGATTTATGTGTCACATTCGACAACCTCCGCGCATATGACATTAAGCTCAATCCGGAAAAGTGTGTTTTTGGCGTCCCCGCCGGAAAACTGCTGGGCTTCATCGTTTCCAATAGAGGAATTGAAGCCAATCCAGCCAAAATCCGAGCTTTGTCACAGTTGGCTATGCCAACGGACCTTAAACAGGTCCAAAAACTCGCAGGTTGCGTGGCAGCTTTAAGCCGCTTTATCTCCAGATTGGGAGAAAAGGCATTGCCACTCTATCGCCTTCTACGGCGCACCGATCACTTCGAGTGGACGGATGCGGCAACGGCCGGACTGGAAGAAATAAAAGCCCTTCTAGCAAGCAACCCAATCCTGGCCGCGCCGAGTGTCGGCGAACCCATGTTATTATACATATCGGCAACACACCAGGTGGTGAGCGCCGTGCTCGTCGTTGAACGAGAACAGGACAGACACAAATTCCCGCTTCATAAGCCAGTATATTACGTATCCACTGTCCTCACACCATGCAAATCCCGGTACCCTCATTATCAAAAGATAGCATACGCGGTCTTCATGGCATCCCGGAAGCTACGACACTACTTCCAGGAGTGTTCGATCACGGTGGCTTCTGAAGTACCACTCGATGACATAATAAACAACCGCAACGCTACGGGCCGGATTGCCAAATGGGCCATTGAGCTCCTTCCATTTGACATAACATACAAACCGCGTCGAGCCATTAAATCCCAAGTACTGGCTGACTTCGTCGCCGAATGGACAGAGGCCGAACTCCCTAAAGAGTACGCACATATTCCAACTGGGTTATGTATTTTGATGGTTCCAAAATGCTGGCAGGACTAGGAGCGGGCGTCATTTTAACGTCCCCCACTGGAGACGTCATCCAGTACGTACTCCAGATATTATACACAAACTCTAATAACGCAGCCGAATACGAGGCCTTATTGCATGGTCTTCGGATGGCTGTCTCCATGGGCATACAATGCCTGGAAGTGCGCGGGGACTCAAACCTCGCAATATCTCAAATAAATGGAGACTTCGATGCCAAAGATCCGTAGATGGCGGCTTATCGCAATGCCGTCCTAAAAATGTCGGCTCGGTTCGAGGGGCTCGAGTTTCATCACGTGGCCCAAGAAAGTAATCAAGCGGCGGATGTCCTTGCTCGCATCGGCGCCAAGCGCCACCCCGTCCCACCTAACATCTTTCTAGAAAGGCTTTTCAAGCCATCCGTGGTGTGGCAAGGGGAGAGCAGCAACACTAGTCCGGATCCAAACATAGCCCCAGATTCCGAACACACCGATATCATCGGAGGCTCGGCCACCGAAATAACAACGTCGGCCCATCTCATTATGGCAGTTATCGCCTCATGGACCGAACCCTTCTTGGCCTACCTTAATAAGAAGGAACTTCCTGAGGACCAGAATGAGGCCCGCCGCATTGTCTGGCGTTCGAAGGCCTACAAGGTTCACGACGGAGAACTCTACAAGAAAAGCGCTACCGGAGTCCTTCAAAGATATATCTCCAAAGAGGAGGGGCGGCAGATCCTGGCTGAGATTCATGCCGGTCTCGATGGGCACCACGCCGCAGCTCGGGCCCTTGTTAGCAAGGCCTTCCGTACAGGGTTTTATTGGCCGACGGCCCGAGCAGATTCATAGGACCTTGTCCAACGTTGCGTCGGATGCCAACTCTTCGCCAATCAAAGCCATATGCCCCCCACTGCCCTACAAACAATCCCCATCACTTGGCCTTTTGCGGTCTGGGGGCTTGATATGGTCGGACCCCTTAAAGGAGGAAGACATAAGAAAAAATATCTGCTGGTCATGGTGGATAAATTCACTAAGTGGATAGAGGCCAAACCAGTTAAAACGGCCAAAGCTAGACCAGTGATAGACTTTATATCCGGCGTTTTACACCGTTATGGTGTTCCACACAGCATCATCAACGATAACGGCTCCAACTTCACAGCCGATGAGGTGAAAAATTGGTGCGCCAAACTGGGCATCAAGCTCGATTACGCCTCCGTCTATCACCCGCAAACAAATGGTCAAGTCGAACGGGCCAATGGTCTTATTATGAGCGGCATCAAACCCAGGCTGGTGCGGTCTTTGAAGGAATCAGACAAGCACTGGGTTGAGGAGCTCGACTCCGTACTCTGGGGGCTGCGGACCACGCCCAATCGCACTACCGGATACACACCTTTTTTCATGGTGTACGGCGCAGAGGCCGTGATACCCTGCGACATTATACATGACTCACCTCGGGTGCGCATGTACGAAGAGAGAGAGGCCGAGCTCGATCGGCAGGACAGCCTAGACGCCCTGGAGGAGGAGCGCGACGTTGCAAAAGCACGTTCCGCATTTTATCAACAACATGCCCGCAGATATCAAAGCGGAGAAGTACGGGCCAAGACTTATAATGTTGGCGAACTTGTTCTACGCTTGCCGGAGAAGAAAAAGGACAAACTCAAGCCCAAATGGGAGGGTCCCTTCATCATTAACCAAGTTCTCACTGGAGGAGCGTACTGCCTGCGTGATGCGTCAGACAATCGCCTAGAGCCAAACCCTTGGAACGCGGCCAGACTCCGAAGATTCTATGCCTAGCGTCGAACTCTTTGTTCGTTTCCTTCTCCTTATTGTTCCATTGCTTTTTCCTCTCTTTTCGCTTTTTCCTTTTTTTTATTAGCCTTAGAGCTTTTCGTGCGGCTCAACCGCGCACATGTGACATACACATACTGAAATATGTATGTCCATTATGCCTGGGGGCTTCTTTGATAGAAGCTTGTTAATGTTATTTTTTGAGCATCAAGCTCATCACATATGCACGTTTTCCCCATATGTACCTTTTCTCACCATTATATGCATCGATATGACTTAAGTTTTGGCCAAGCTGGGTTGCCTGGCTCCTGTGCTTATGCCCTACGTTCCCGTTAGTTCGGCTAGGGCATAAAGGGAGCACCTCTGCGATTGTTACTGCCGGGTCATCCGGACGTGTACCTCAGACTGGGTGAAGCCGAAAGCTAGCGTTCTCAAGGGAATATTCGGTCGGTGGATTAAAGATGTTTTTGCTTTCACCCCATCGTGAACCCCTAGATGGTACACATACTGCGATTGTTCCAATCACAGTTCGACATGCATTTTTACGCATGCACACCCAGGGAAAGGAACCCTTAACAGAACTATTCTCTACGGAAGATGCTTCTTACAATCATAATGTAATATAACATAACTAGCCGGATACAACTTGTCTGTTCAAGCAACTATGACCCCTACGCCTGGTTTCCACGCATACCCCGGCCTATTTTACCACTCAGGTATTCAGAAACACTCTGCACCTTCAGGTCCAGCGGTCGAAGCAAAAAGGTCTGCCATGACAATCGTTTTACAATTCAGCTAGAAGGAAAATACATAGTCACTTGGACTCAAAAATTTCCTCTTCTATACCGTCCAGCAGGCTATCTAACTTACAATCCTGCTAGGAATACTTGGCGACTACTTTTACCTGGTCATATACCAAATTAACGGGAACCTCTTTCCCATCTGACCCTAGAGGTCCTACCCGAGCCATATGATTCGGATCAAGTTTGGTGTACCGTGTTTTCACCATGGCCCAGGCTTCTCGTGCACCTTCCCGGCAGGCCGATATCTTCCACAATCGAAAGCGCGGCCGCGCTCCCTTGAATAGCTCTAGGAGCTCCTCCATACTTCCTGGAGGGGAGGCAGATGGCCACAAGGCCTTGGCAACGCTTCCCATCGCCTGCCGAGCCTGCTCATGCATGTGCGATAGCTCTTGTAGCAGATCGCCTGAGAATCCGGACATCTCCTCTTCGGGGCGACCGGTCAGCATACCTGCAGACATAACTCTGTCAGTCCCTGTTATCTCCGAATTATTCAAAGGTAAGTTCGACCACATACCGAATATGCCGCCTCGCAGCCTCTTATTTTCCTTCACAGAATCAGCCAGCTGGGCCCGTACATCTTTCAGTTCTTCGCCCAGCTGGCTCTGGGCATCCTGCAGCTTGTTTTTCTCATCTCTGACTCGGGTCAGAACACGCCCGCCTGCGGCATGCAGTCTTTTCGCCTCTTTCTCGCCCGCTTGAGTGGCTTTCAATTTCTCCTCCAGTTGATCTGACGATCCTGTTAGGAGATAGGCAACAGTATTAGCACAGCTGGTCTATTGATTTTTGTTTCTCGATGGAGGGAAATATTACCAGAGGGCGCCTTTTTGGACTTTTCCAGTTCAGCGGTAACAACAGTTAGCTGTGTCCGACACTTTTCTAGCTCTTGGGATAGCAGGTCATTCTTCTCCGTAAGAACCTGGTTATACAACGATCCTTAAATCATTTGTACCAACTGCTTCAAGTCTCGGGGGCTACTAGCATACGGTTATCATATTCGGACAAAATAAACTTACTTGCACATCTTTTAAATGTTGACTCGTGGCTCTGTTAAGCCCGTCTTGAGCAGCTCGGATGTAGGCATCAGTCGAGCTGAAGGCATTGAACGCCTCTTCTGAAAAGCTTGGGTCTCGTAAAACGGCCCTTCAGCGCCGATGATTCATGGCGCTCTCCACTTCCGAGTTGGTGACAGATACATCATCCGAATCCTCGGCTGGAGGACAATCCGGCGTCACCCTCGTATCAGCCCCCGTCTTTAGGGCATTATCTGGATCCCGACTGAGGGGAGTATGACCGGCCGGACCCCCAGACATAGTCCGGCACACTCTTTTCCTGATACAGGACAAACATAGAAGTCACAATTGGATGCGACTCTTGAAAAACATATTTGCAAATCCATACCTCTTCGATGACGGCTTGGCCGTATCTTCGGTTTGCCTTCCTCTTTGAAGGCTTGCCCGGCGTGGGGGCCGCTCTCTTGGGAGAGGCCCCTGGGGCAGCATGGCGCGCCGAACGCCTCCCCTTTTGAGCACAGGATGGTGCGGTGGGTAAGGCAGAAGGAGAGAACTCTTTCGGATGAGATGTCTCCTGATTACTTATGTGTGAAGCAGGGAGGAGACCAGGATAATCGGCGATGATGGCAACTTCTGTGCCGTCGTAGCTCGCCTGGTGAAACACCCCATCCTCGAGCACCACGAATATATCCGGAACATCTTCGAATCCGGGGTAAAGGTCCCGATTGTGGCCCTCGGGCTGTGGGGCGGGGCTGTGAAGCCCTTCGGAAATCTTTTGCCAGTGCTATTATAAAAAGGACGAGTTAAATATTCATTGAAAGTGGTTCAGGGAGTGGAATGAGTAGAGCAGAGGGTTGGGGCTTACCCAGCTAGGAGGACTATACATGGAATATCCATCTCTGCGCTTGATATGAAAGAACTCCTCTTCCTCCCCTTTGAACAGTTCGGCCAATATTTTGGCCAAAGCGGCGGGGGTGTCCGGACCTTTCCTGCCGCAGCGGGAGGTGTCGTCCTCCCCATTGAAGTGCCACATGGGAAGCCCTCTATATTGGAGTGGCTGAACCCCCCGTACTATGGAGGTCGCCATTACTTCGACTATCGATAATCCGGACTGAGCGAGCGTCCTTATCTTGCTCAAGAGCTGACGAACTTCCGCACTATCTTCCTCCTCGAGGCTCCGAGGGCGCCAGCTGTGGCATTTCTTCAAAGGAATGCTTGTGAACTCGGGGAGGCCCCTCTGAACTGGGTCTGGAAGTGCAACGTCCTCAATATAGAACCATTCGGAAGGCCACTCTTCGGATGCCTTCTTCGGTGTGCCGGATAGGTATCCGGTCTCGGCGATGCGCCATATTTCGGCTCCGCCCACTTCAAATATTGATCCCTCGCGGTTGCGCGGGACGAGACAGAATAGCTTTCTCCACAATTCAAAATGGGCCTCACAACCCAAGAATAGCTCGCAAAGGGCAACATAACCCGCGATATGCAGGATGGAGGCTGGAGTGAAGTTGTGAAGTCGGAGGCCATAGTATTCCAGAAGCCCTCTGAGGAACGGATGAATTGGAAACCCGACGCCTCTTAGCAGGTAGGGAACGAGGCACACTCGCTCTCCCTCAGATGGATTGGGGAAGTCCTCCGCCTGGGCCACACCATTGAAGAAGGTCAACCCCGCCCGAGCAGGGACCAGATCCGCAGGGGGAAGAAATCCCTGGGTTTGCAGCTTCTCCAGCTGACTATGGGGAACGGAGCACCTCTCCCACTCGCCTTTTCCTGGGCCGCAGGGACAGGAGGAGGAGCTGGGAGCGCTAGCAATGTTGGAGTGGTCTTTCCTAGCCATCTCTGAGGATTTTTCCGCGTGGTTCCGAATGGATCTGGGATCCAATCTCTTTAAATAGGCACTCTTTCTCGCATGGCCGGGGTGTTATGTGCAAAAATACCCTGACCTCTCACATTCGCTTGACACGTGGAAGCTGAAGTTGTTGATACGTCACTTTAAAGTCATCGGGGGAGGAACCCGCCTTGCAATGCCGAAGACAATCTACGCACCGAACACCTCGCCATTGAAGTCTGGTTCGGGGGCTACTGAGGGAGTCCTGGACTAAGGGGTCCTCGGGCGTCCGGCCTGTTAGCCATGGGCCGGACTGATGGGCTGCGAAGATGCGAAGACCGAAGACTCTACCCGTGTCCGGATGGGACTCTCCTTGGCGTGGAAGGCAAGCTTGACGCTCAAATATGAAGATTCCTTTCTCTGTAACCGACCTTGTGTAACCCTAGATCCCTCCGGTGTCTATATAAACCGGAGGGCTAGGTCCGTAGAGGACAATACTCATAGCTATAGTCAGACAGGCTAGACTTCTAGGGTTTTAGCCATTACGATCTTGTGGTAGATCAACTCTTGTAATACTCATATTCATCAAGATCAATCAAGTAGGAAGTAGGGTATTACCTCCATAGAGAGGGCCCGAACCTGGGTAAACATTGTGTCCCCCGTCTTCTGTTACCATCGACCTTAGACGCACACTTCAGGACCCCCTACCCGAGATCCGCCAGTTTTGACACCGACAGCTGTATTTGAGAGCGGTCCCCAAAGCTTGATGGAGTCAGGACCAGAATGCGGAGGTAAGTAGTGAACCTCGGTCCGAAGTGATTGTTTTTGGCACTCCATGCAAACTGACAATCCGGGATACATATAATTGTGCAAGTTGATCAGCGCGGGATGTGGTGCGGATGGGAATAAAGTGAGCCACTTTAGTCAGCGTGTCCACTATGACCCATACAACATCATTGCCTCGGTGAGTCCTGGGTAGACTGGTGATAACATCCATGCAGACATCATCCCATTTCCATTGCGAGACAGGTAGAGGTTGGAGAAGTCCGGCGGGTTTCTGGTGTTCTGCCTTTACTCTGTTGCAGATGTCACAACAAGCGACAAAATATGCGATGTCCCTTTTTATTCCATCCCACCAAAATATCTGTCGAAGGTCTTCGTACATTTTAGTGCCGCCTGAGTGTATCGAATATGAGGACTCATGTGCTTCTTCCAAAATTTTCTTTCTCAGGTCTGCTTGCTCGGGTACGCATATCCGTCCTCAAAACCTGAGTGTACCCAGTGCGTCCTCAGAGAAATCCTGAGTCTTGCCTTCTCGCAGACGTTTGTGATGTCCTTGCAGAATCTTGTCATCAGCCTGTGCCATGCGAATCTCCTCCTCGAGAGTAGGAGTTACTTCCAAAATATTTGCAAGACCAGCATTTACAATTACCAAGTTGAGCTGAGCGATTTCTTGTTGGAGTTCCGGAGGCAAGGACTCCATCATGGCATTTAAACTGGTAGGCTTGCGACTGAGGGCATCAGCAACCATGTTTGCTTTTCCCGGATGGTAATTTATTCCCAGATCATAGTCCTTGACCAACTTGAGCCATCTTCGCTGTTGAAGGTTTAAATCTGGCTGGGTAAATATATATTTGAGACTCTTGTGGTCGGTAAATAGTTGACATCTTTTTCCAATGAGGTAATTTCTCCAAATCTTTAGAGAGTGCACAACAGCGGCTAGTTCCAAATCATGTGTAGGATAATTTCCTTCGTGAGGTCGTAGCTGGCGAGATGCGTAAGCTACCACCTTGCCGTCTTGCATGAGTACGCACCCAATACCCTTTTTGGATGCGTCACAATACACATCAAAGCTGCGGTAAATGTCTTGGAGAGTTAGTACTGGTGCTGATGTCAATCGGGTTTTTAACTCGTTAAAGCTCTTCTCGCAATCGTCGGTCCATTCAAACTTCTTGTCTTTCTTGAGGAGTTCAGTCATTGGCTTGGCAATTTTGGAAAATCCTTCGATGAACCGACGGTAGTATCCGGCTAATCCAAGAAAACTCCGGATTTCGAATACCGTCGTGGGTGCTACCCAATCAAGCACATCTTTTACTTTGCTGGGATCCACTGCGATGCCTTCTGCTGATAGAACATGTCCCAGAAATCCGACTTGTTTGAGCCAAAACTCACACTTGCTGAATTTTGCATAAAGCTGATGGTCACGGAGTCTCTGTAAGACTGCTCGGAGGTGTTCCTTGTGTTCGTTGTCACTTTTAGAGTATATGAGAATATCATCGATGAAAACAACCACAAACTTATCCAAGAATTCCATGAACACCTTATTCATCATATGCATGAAAAAGGCTGGAGCATTTGTGAGACCGAAAGACATCACCGTATATTCATAGAGACCGTAACGGGTAGTGAACGCGGTCTTAGGAATATCTTCCTTCTTGATCTTGAGCTGATGATATTCAGTCCTTAAATCAATCTTGGAAAATACTTTTGCCCCACTGAGTTGATCGAACAAATCATCAATCCTTGGTAGCGGGTATTTGTTCTTGATGGTGACATCGTTCAACCGACGGTAGTCAACGCACATTCTAAGACTGCCGTCTTTCTTGTCTACAAATATTGCGGGTGATCCCCATGGTGACGAGCTTGGGCGGATATATCCTTTCTGCAGCATCTCATCCAACTGTTTCTTCAATTCCACGAGTTCAGATAAAGGCATTCGATAATACTTTTTGTACAATGGTGCAGTTCCAGGTACAAGATCAATTGCAAACTCAAGCTCTCTGTCTGGAGGCATTCCGGGTAATTCCTTGGGGAATACATCGGGAAATTCACTGACCACAGGAATCAGATCCAATTCTTCGGCTACTGCTGTGAAGACCAATTCTCCTTTGGGTATGCTTTTGCGGGCATAGAATTTTATGGATCACCCTTCCTGATTTGTCAAGGTGACTTCTCGGGTCGCACAACTTATGCATACTTGATATTGGGTCAACCTGTTCATTCCCAAAATAACATCCAACTTGGCAGACTCGATGACTATCAAAGCGGTTGGAAAGCGGACTCCCTTGATATACATTTCAAAATTTTGGCAGACCAGATTGCTTTTGAGCACAGATCCCGGGGACTGAACCATCATACTTTTTCCCAAAAGCGAGCAAGGAAATTTGTTTCGGGCAATGAAACTCCGAGAAACAAAAGAGTGGGAAGCCCCAGAGTCAAATAAAATTATGGCACATATGTTATTAACAGATAACATACCAATGACGACTTGGGGTTTTCCTGGGCTTCGTCTGCGGAGAGGTGATGAACTTGCCCTTGGACGATCTTCTGAGTATGATATGGCCCCATGTGATTGACTTGCGGCCGAAACGGGGCATTTGACTTCTTGGGACACTGCCTGGCATAATGTCCGGTCTGTCCACAATTAAAGCAAGCGTTGTTGCGCTGACGCTCCTCATGCACTGGATTGGTCACATTCTTGACTTGAGTAGTGGTCTTGTTCAAATTCTGCTGCCAATTTGGTTTGTACTCCACTTGAGTCTGTTGCCAGGTACGGGCCTTCTGTATAGGCTGTCCGTCCTTCTTCGGCTCGAATTTACGCTTGTGGTCATTATTTGGGGGTCGGTTGTCTTGCACAGGCTTGTACTATCTTTTTGCGATGAGGGCCTTGTTTACCAGATATTGAAAATCTGGAAAGTCGAGCATGCATAGAGCACTCCTGAGGTGTTGTCCTCCAAGGAACCTGTCGATCTTTCTTTCTTCCATGGCCACATCATAGAGGGAATAACGGGCCAGATGGTTGAACTTGTGCAAATATTCGCTTACTGACAGACTTCCTTGAGTGAGACCAAGGAATTCGCGTTGCTTGACCTTCATGACACCAGCTGGAATATGGTACTTGAGGAATTGGTCCTTGAAATTAGTCCACATGCTTTCTTCTCCCGCAGGCCACAGAGCTTTAACATTATCCCACCATATAGCAGCAGCTCCTTCAAGATAGTGGGTAGCGAACGGAACCTTGTCAGCTTCGTCTTTGCGAGCAATTTCAAGTTTCTTCTCAATAATTCATAACAAATCATCTGCTTCCAAAGGGTCGACCACTTGACTGAAACTGGGAGGCTTAGTCCTTTGAAAATCTGACAGCTTGGAGTGATGACCATTCCCATTCTGCCCAACCATAGCTTGCACACTTTTTAACAACTCAATCAGATCATTGTTCCTTCTTTCAAAACATGCGCATAATTTGTTCAGTGGAGGGTGGATTTGGCGATGGAGGCGGTGGCTGCGGATACCCAACTGTTTCTTCAATTCCACGAGTTCAGATGAAGGCATTCGATAATACTTTTTGTACAATGGTGCAGTTCCAGGTACAAGATCAATTGCAAACTCAAGCTCTCTGTCTGGAGGCATTCCGGGTAATTCCTTGGGGAATACATCGGGAAATTCACTGACCACAGGAATCAGATCCAATTCTTCGGCTACTGCTGTGAAGACCAATTCTCCTTTGGGTATGCTTTTGCGGGCATAGAATTTTATGGATCGCCCTTCCCAATTTGTCAAGGTGACTTCTCGGGTCGCACAACTTATGCATACTTGATATTGGGTCAACCAGTTCATTCCCAAAATAACATCCAACTTGGCAGACTCGATGACTATCAAAGCGGTTGGAAAGCGGACTCCCTTGATATACATTTCCAAATTTCGGCAGACCCGATTGCTTTTGAGCACAGATCCCGGGGACTGAACCATCATACTTTTTCCCAAAAGCGAGCAAGGAAATTTGTTTCGGGCAATGAAACTCCGAGAAACAAAAGAGTGGGAAGCCCCAGAGTCAAATAAAATTATGGCACATATGTTATTAACAGAAAACATACCAATGACGACTTCGGGGTTTTCCTGGGCTTCGTCTGCGGAGAGGTGATGAACTTGCCCTTGGACGATCTTCTGGGTATGATATGGCCCCATGTGATTGACTTGCGGCCGAAACGGGGCATTTGACTTCTTGGGACACTGCCTGGCATAATGTCCGGTCTGTCCACAATTAAAGCAAGCGTTGTTGCGCTGACGCTCCTCATGCACTGGATTGGTCACGTTCTTGACTTGAGTAGTGGTCTTGTTCAAATTCTGCTGCCAATTTGGTTTGTACTCCACTTGAGTCTGTTGCCAGGTACGGGCCTTCTGTACAGGCTGTCCGTCCTTCTTCGGCTCGAATTTACGCTTGTGGTCATTATTTGGGGGTCGGTTGTCTTGCACAGGCTTGTACTCTCTTTCTGCGATGAGGGCCTTGTTTACCAGAGATTGAAAATCTGGAAAGTCGAGCATGCATAGAGCACTCCTGAGGTGTTGATTTAATCCTCCAAGGAACCTGTCGATCTTCCTTTCTTCCGTGGCCACATCATAGAGGGAATAACGGGCCAGATGGTTGAACTTGTGCAAATATTCGCTTAGTGACAGACTTCCTTGAGTGAGACCAAGGAATTCGCGTTGCTTGACCTTCATGACACCAGCTGGAATATGTTACTTGAGGAATTGGTCCTTGAAATTAGTCCACGTGATTTCTTCTCCCGTAGGCCACAGAGCTTTAACATTATCCCACCATATAGCAGTAGCTCCTTCAAGATAGTGGGTAGCGAACGGAACCTTGTCAGCTTCGTCTTTGCGAGCAATTTCAAGTTTCTTCTCAATAATTCGTAACAAATCATTTGCTTCCAAAGGGTCGACCACTTGACTGAAACTGGGAGGCTTAGTCCTTTGAAAATCTGACAGCTTGGAGTGATGACCATTCCCATTCTGCCCAACCATAGATTGCACACTTTTTAACAACTCAATCAGATCATTGTTCCTTCTTTCCAAACATGCGCATAATTTGTTCAGTGGAGGGTGGATTTGGCGATGGAGGCGGTGGCTGCAGATACGGCTCGGGGGAGTGTCCTGCCTGTCTTGCTGAGCGACGAACAGGGACATCCTCACAAGCCTGCGTGCTGCTGCCTCCCCGCGTCATCCTACTGTTTATTTTTCCCAATAAGAGCAACCGCGATGAGCAACATCCAAACGTGGGAAGAAAAGCCAGTGACAAACCCGAAAGAGCGAAATGAACGGACCAAGAAACACGCCGATTGTCGTGGACATGTCACGGCAGATGTCCTAGGGTGAGGACTTAGTCGTGAGGCCAGCGCATCTATGTAGTAGCTTGAGAGGGGTTGAGCGGAATCGAGAGACGCAACACAAGACGAGGATTTAGACAGCTTCGGGCCCCGGGAAACATCATCCGGTAATAACCCTACATGCTGTTTGAGGCTAGATCTCATTACGCTCATGAGGGAGTCGCCATTAACCGGCTCTCCTCTAATTGTGTCTAGCCCTAGAGATTATTGATTGTTGCCTGTCCCTCTTTGGGAACCCCTGCCCCTCCTTATATATATTGAAGGGGCGGGTTACATGTGGAGTCCTATTAGGATTAGGACTAGTCTATCTCTAATACAAACCGGATACAAGTCCAGGTCTTAACGCCTTGTAAGACAAATATTCCTCACGCCTTTCCTTGTAAACCGGCCCACCATGAGCCGGCCTTCTGGGCCTTGGGCCTTGTCATCGTCTGTCCCGCCCGCCGGGTTACCAGTGAATCATAATGTTCAGTCAGGTTGCTTGTAAACCGTCTGGTCTATGCCGGTCGCCGGTGAATCGCCGAGTGTCAGTGGGGTCTCAAATAAACCGCCAAGTCCGGCCGGGTTATACTTCCGGCCGGTTTACGCCGCGGGGTATATCCCCGACATTAGCCCCCAATTTGGATTTATCCATGTTAAACTGATCTTGTAAAATAAACACAAGAACAAACTTGACAGATTATGCTCCGGGTTAAGAATTCTGGTAAACCGGCACCTGATCATCATTAATTCCTTGTCATTTCCTTCTTCTAGAAAATCCAGGTCAATAAGCCAGCTTCATACTCAATTTGCTGACATTGGTTTCTCACAGAGAAATATTATGAAGAATAATCCACTTGAGTCGGCTTCCAAAGCGCCGGCTTAAGGAATATTTGGTCTTGAAATACTCATCTAATATTTAGCCGGTTTGAAGATGTAAAACTTGCCGGTTTAATATTACCAAAATTACCAGTTTGTAAATATGGATGGCACCGAGTCATAATTGTTACCGACGCCGGGTCATAATTGTTGCAGACATCGGGTCAATCTGGTTTGCTTAGTACTGAGAATTTGAAGATTTTTCTCCCTTACATCCATAGTACCTGTAGCCCCCAAGTCTTGAGCAGAACAAAGTGATGGCTTAAGACTTGTTTCCATATAATACCTGCCACTTTGAAGAAATCCATGTTGCTCATCTCAGCCACTATTAAAAACTGAATACTCCATATATGTAGCCCCCAAATACCGGATTGTCATGCTTGCAGCAACCTGGGACTTGTAATTGCTTATAAAAACTTCAATCAGTGTAGCCCCCAAGGGCCGAGTCATTATGCAATAATGAGTAGGGACTTTGTAAATATAATCATGTAGATTTGAGCAGTGATGTGTAGCCCCCAAGGGCCGGCTCATTATGATATGATGAGTCGGGTCTTCAATAAGATTAGTAAAAATGACTTTGCATTAGCCCCAAGTGTCATGGTGCATGCTTGCAGCGACATGAGACTGGCATGTAATCTCAATTTGAATAATGTAGCCCCCAAGTGCCGGGTTGTAAGCCTGCAGCGACTCGGGACTATTCCTTCCATTGTAGAATAAATCATATCCTTTGATAAAATAATAGCCATTGCGCTAAAGCGACTTTGAAAACCTCAATAATACCGGTTATTAATAACCATAAAAATCCAGCCATGTTGGCTATTCAAGATAATATAATCCGGTATGAAAACCTTATTCATTCAATATCATAATGAAAATTCAGCCAAGTTTGGCTATTTGAATAATATAACCCAATGATTTATAAGCGCATGATTCCAATGGCGCAATCCAAATATATACTGGCGACTTATAGTCCAAAGCCAGGCCGGTTTAATAAACACCGGATAATTTATCATCATGCTTTATTCAACCTGTTTCTGCATACAACAAGTTTAAAGTGTCCCGGCGGTTTAGCGCCGGACGGGTCATAATGCCCAACATATAACCCGGGTTTATAACCAAGGCTGCACTTAAGAATAATCAAATATGAAATATATCATACCTGTGACATTGAATCACATTGTTGGTTTTACCAACTTTTTGTAGTAAGGGTGATAATCCCAATCTTGAGTACTGACAACTCCTTCCATATCATGCCGGTTTATGATAAAACCGTGCCGGGTTGTGATAAACACCGGATTACTCGTGACTTTGCGTCAAAACCAGACTGGGCTAATAGTCTCCGGATTATAATTTGATTGTATACTGTCAACTTGTAGTTGACGGCCTAACCGGGTTGATAAACACCGGTTTAAAAACGTCACATATCTTATGAAAACAAAGAAAACTCAGCAAAAGGCAAATAAAGGTCCGTTGTAGTCGAGGCTTTTCACGGGCTGCCAGGCCCCAAATTTGATCAAGAGGTGTTGCTATGGTTCGGGTTCGACCAAGCCCCCAAGTGATGCTGTGGCATTACGTTCATCAAGAGGTGTTGCTATGGTTCGGGTTCGACCAAGCCCCCAAGTGATGTTGTGGCATTACGCTGATCAAGAGGCGTTGCTATGGTTCGGGTTCGACCAAGCCCCCAAGTGATGTTGTGGCATTACGCCGATCAAGAGGCGTAGCTATGGTTCGGATATGACCCAGCCCCCAGGTGATGCTGTGGCATTGCGCCGATCAAGAGGTGTAGCTATGGTTCGGATACGACCAAGCCCCCAAGTGATCAATAATATAATAAGCCAATAAGGCGTGATACCCATGTTTGAACCGTGCACCATGGCAGCAGGTCCTCTTCGGCAACTTTTAACTTTTTGCAAGAGATAAATTCTTCTTGAACCGGGATTTTGAACCGGATACTGAGAGCTTCAAAGCTTTGTGGGAGAACAGATTTCCCTTGAGCCGGATTGCAAACCGGCATTCTTCATTTTGAACCGGAAATTTTCTGACAGCCCTTAAACTCGATCTTGCGAGAAGTTAATTCCTTTTTGAACCGGAAATTCTTAAACCGGATTTGAAACTTCAGAGCTTTGTGGGAGAATAGATTTCCCTTGAACCGGATTGCAAACCGGCATTCTTCATTTTGAACCGGAAATTTTCTGACGGACTTTAAATTTTCATCCATATGGTAGTAGCCTCCGGGACCTGGTTATCTTTCCCTCCAACGTCCTGGGGTTCTTGACTTCACTGAAAACCGGCAACATTTGTTGAGTCATATTACTGTAGCCCTCCGAGTCTCAAGGTGACTCGAGTAGTTGACTTGAGATTCTCCATATTTGACCGTGATATAAACCGGCATAACTTGTATATCATTGGTGTCGATAGCACGATGTGTATCCACAGAAGGTTGAGGTGACTGCGGCGGGTTATAAATGATCCCATTTGAGCTGTGTCAGCAACTCGGCCGGTTCCTTCCAACTGGCTGTTTGAAGTTTAACCAAACTGTAGTGATGGAGACTTGTGCGCATGTCCATTGAGCCATCCAGTGCAGACAGCGGTTGATAGTATATGATAATTTGCCTCCATTTTGTTGAAAGAAAAACGAGCTACCCAAGCTGTGACTTGCTCATAATCAATAAACAGCTCATGCATACAGGTGCGGCCCGGTATGTTGATGTAGACCAGGCCGCGGGAGACGGACAGCAAAGACGACTGCAGCATCAGAGACAGCTCGAACAGATGAGTCGGCCGCGGCATTGTAAGCCGGTGCAGACGGGGAAAATCGGCACCGGTGTCGTAAACCGGCACGGACGGGTGAGTCAATCGCGTTGTGTTGATGTAGCGGGGGTGACAACCTACGTACATGCTCGTCGAGTAGCACAGCATGGACAAGTGCTAGTGCAAAAAATAATGCTGGTGCACGCCGCTTGTGCGACACCTTTGTAATAAACAATAATCCTGCGAAAAAATATCACAAACCGGAGTAATTGTTCTTTGATAAAAACAATATGCCCTAAAAATAAATAGACAAGATAGCACCTGGTATATTTCGTCATATGAGCACCGGGGCCGGCATTAGATAATGTCGGACGGTGTCAGATGATCGTCTTGATGTAGGTCTGATAAAGCGGTAGCACCCATGTGGCCTTTTTTTTCTTTTATATATGTTCATGCAGTACTCACTTCTTTTCCTGTGCTGTTGTCTTCTTTTTTTTAGATGACAGAGTAGCATGCAGGAGCAACGCAGGGCAAGGAGCGGAGCAGAGCAGAACCAATCCCAGACGAAGGCGGGACCACAAGGCGGGCTGGAGCCGATGGCGGGCGCGGCAGCGGCCAGCCACGCGGGGGCAGCACAGGCCACGCTCTCGGAGGCAACCAGGCGCGGCTATGACCGAGGCCCGTGGCGATTTGACGAAACTGCAGCTGAACCGGCGCGAGGCCGTGGCGGCTCATGAGGCGGACTGGGCGACTTAGCACGGCGACTCGCACAGAGGCGGAAGTGATGCAGCAGCAGGCGACTTGGCAGCTCAGGGTGCAGCAGCAGCCGAGGAAGATTCGGAGTCGAGGGCGGCTCGGAGTGAGGCTGCGACGGGTTACGTGCCGCCATGGAGGCAACCAGAGGCGGCTCTGCGGCGGAAGCGGATCAGGCATCTGTCGTGGTGCGTGAGCCGGCAATTGAGCGGCTCGGGAGGCCGGGCGAGGCCACGGCAGAGGCGGAGCCATGGCCGTGAGGAACGGCAGTGCGCCAGTGAGCCGGCAGCGGCGGCTCGAGGTGACAGGCGCGCGGGCACAGACCTGCAGCAGTGGTCGGCAGACGAACCACTCCGGATCGTGACCGTCTTCTTTTTTCCTTGCTTTATTTGTTTCAACATGCAGAGAGCAAAGGTAGTGCTCGGCGGATGTATTGACTTTGGTCTTCACGTGGGGGTCAAAAAGCATCGATCAAGTTTGGAATCCATGCATAGAACTTTGCACATAGCAGCAATACGCCATTACTTTCGTTGGGATAATCTGACCGTATCAACCTCTCTCAAAAATCTGGCCGTATCAATGTTATGATCCCCCCGGACAGAAGCGGAGACCGGTACTGCGGCCCTTTCCATGGCGTAGGCGATCCGAAGCCTGTTGTAAGATGGAAGCCGTAGGTCGAGGCAAACCGGACGCGGATGGATAGGCTCCTAAGAAGAAGACCAAGCTCAAGCTCGTGGCTGGCCGGTGACTTTTGACGGGCAACGATAGCAGCAGTGCAATGCCCGCGCGCAACGGCGGGTTGTCCATCTCTCTGGTCCAGTCGTAGTCGTGACTAAGGCGATGTGGTCAGCTGAGGCGGCTTACAATCCTGGCCATGGAGGTTGGTGGTGCTCGCGGCGATTTAACGGACGCGCGAACCGGGTCAGAGGCAATGAGAGGCCATGGCGACTTAATAGCGGCGGATCGAGAGCAGATGCGGAGCGAGGCCCCATCCGGATTGGAAACAGAGGGAGGCCAGGCGTCTCTCGGCGTAGCGGTGACTTGGAGGCAGAGTCAAAGTAAAATCCATCCGGGTCGTGGCCGGTTCAATCTTTGGCATTGAACGTGATCTAACACGCTTGGCAGAATTACATGAGGAAATTTTGTTGCACACATCACGTCCTTGTCCTTCCCATCCAATTTAGGTTTTATGCATCTGTTCAAGGACAAAACCACAGGCAAAGCACTGCTAAGCAAGGAAAACCTGGGCCGCACAGTTACTTTGAAATACAGCCGTCTGACCCAGCGGCTCGGAGATAACTCGGGGGCGGTTTACGGCGATGTGAAGCAGTGACGTTGGGCGCACCGGCCACAGTGGCGGCTGGAAGACAAAAATTACTCCTTGACTCCGATCTGCATATTGTTGCCGAAACAGTTGTCGACTGTAAAACTCAGAGTTGATGTAGATCGTTTCAAACCGGTTCTCCTTCATTAGGAAATTCATGAACTTCTCGAAACCCTAGATGTGATCCCTTCAAGAACTCAACACCACCGAGCGCGGGCCCCGCGGTGGGCGCCAACTATCGTGGAATTGTAACGGCAGATGTCCTAGGGTGAGGACTTAGTCGTGAGGCCAGCGCATCTATGTAGTAGGTTGAGAGGGGTTGAGCGGAATCGAGATACGCAACACAAGACGAGGATTTAGACAGCTTCGGGCCCCGGGAAACATCATCCGGTAATAACCCTACATGCTTTTTGAGGCTAGATCTCATTACGCTCATGAGGGAGTCGCCGTAAACTGGCTCTCCTCTAATTGTGTCTAGCCCTAGAGATTATTGATTGTTGCCTGTCCCTCTTTGGGGAGCCCTGCCCCTCCTTATATATGTTGAAGGGGCGGGTTACATGTGGAGTCCTATTAGGATTAGGACTAGTCTATCTCTAATACAAACCGGATACAAGTCCAGGTCTTAACTCCTTGTAAGACAAATATTCCTCACGCCTTTCCTTGTAAACCGACCCACCATGAGTCGGCCTTCTGGGCCTTGGGCCTTGTCACCGTCTGTCCCGCCCGCCGGGTTACCAGTGAATCATAATGTTCAGTCAGGTTGCTTGTAAACCGTCTGGTCTGTGCGGGTCGCCGGTGAATCGCCGAGTGTCAGTGGGGTCTCAAATAAACCGCCAAGTCCGGCCGGGTTATACTTCCGGCCGATTTACGCCGCGGGGTATATCACCGACAGTGATCGAATAAAAAACTCCAACATAATTATACATTGACTCATACATGAAGGATAGACATCATGACTGGTGCGACTACTCGCATACATGCAACGATACATCATGGCTCATACAACTACATCCGTACATCACATGACCACTGCGGATACTCAGACGCTCTAGGACTCTGTCGGTGTTGCCGGATCCTCTGCTGAGTCAGACCTAGATCCTGAACTGACAACACTAACCGAGACCTCCGGGATAGGCACGGGATGAGAAGGGATCATGGGAGCTGCGGGGGTAGCAAGAAGAGACGCCCACTCAGCAGGAGCGCTGTGTGGGTTCACAGTCCAGGTGCCCGAGCTACTTGGGGGAGTAACTGGGGAAATAGGCAAGGTAGAACTGGGCACAATATAAGGAGTAAATCCCATAGAAGGTGGAGTAGGGTAGGATCTAGTGGCGGCTAAAGCAAAACGAGCACGATTCAGCTCTCGGGCCAACTCGTGAATCAGAAGATAGCTAGCAGTGATATATCGAGAAAGGTGGCTAGTGTCACTATCAGACGCCAGATCAACGGAATGAAAGCGAACACGACCATCATCGTGCAAAGATGGGTAGAAGCGAAAACCTGGGTGGTTATGCATCCGAGCCTCTGTATAGCGTAACTCAACAAGAATCTCGAATGCAGCGTACTGGACGGCCTGAGCGGCAGTGGATGCATAACCGCTCCGAGAGGTATGAGTGTAAGAGCCTGCTGACGAACTGGTGCACAGAGTAACCACGGCGTGATACTCATACACGGAGTCGGCTAGACGCTCTCGGTACACCCGATATGCTGGGTCGTCACCGTGAGGGTACAGTCAACGCCACACGTTACAAAGAAGATGCGGTGAAGTGTATGGCATCAGCTCCAACTGACACGGATACGACACCGGAGCCATCTGCACTCACAACCATTAACCGATTAGTAACAACAATAAGTCTAATGCATGTAACGCAACATCCAGATGCAAACACTAACGGCATTCAATTAGCAAACTAACTAGCGTTTACTTCGCGTGTCGGGGCCTAGCGTGTCCTACAGTCAGCGTGGCTCTGATACCAAGCGTTGTGGCACCCCGGCTCAGAGCAACCGGTTTACCTTGCATTGGCAACCCAGAGATCATGTCTTCTGGCAACACACAACATCTTGGTACAGAAAATCACCGCTTTATTGAAACTAGCGGAAGCATGGTGCGATATTACATCAAGTAGCGAGGCCCAGCGGCACACTTGGTGCGGCTGAACAATATGTACATTGTTTAGTGAACATAGAGGGGCCTCGAGCACGACATCTACACGACAGCGGAATAACGACGTAGCAGGACTCCATGGCACAGGGACACCAATGTGGACATGATCTAGACACGGCAGCACTCCGATCCAGTTAGACTTTCTTGAAATCTGGCATAACACGCCAGGTCAGTACATGGAATGTACTTGCAAGCTCACAACAAGCATAACCATAATGACAAACAATATCATGACATTTAATCAAGTTAAATGCAAATAGCAACATGCTACTCATGCAGTGAAACCAAACTTGTGTACTGAGTCACTAGGACTCTCTCTTACCAACAGGTTGCCTCGCAACCGAACGGTGATCATGACGGATCACAAACGGAACCATACTTGGTTCAACAGGTTACCATGTAACCAAACCATGATCACTCACGGATCACAAATGATACCACAATAGTCAGCCTCACTGACATCATCATGATTCAACCAGTGCAATGCAAATAACTTAGTGTGCAAGATTTCTTTATAAAAGTTGATCCATGGTGTGACTTACTTACAAACTGGGCCCTTATCCGCGGGTGCGGCTATCGATAGATTAATACACTCTGCAGAGGTAGCACACTTTACCGACACCATGGAACCCATGGCCTCGCACTCCCATTCGGGTGGACCAACGACATTCCGACAGAACTCTCCCATTGCCATGACACTCTTTCGGCCACTCCGACCAACTCCCCACTGGGCTTAGTCCTGGGTGGCCCCAGCCTACCAAAGGCAAAACGGCCACCGTCGTGGAAAATAAACGGTCCCAAACGGGGACAAGGTACCATAACAACAACGGACTCACAAGGTTATGTCTGCTTACCGGGCCAGGGTAACGCATGCCCATAACCTTCCCTCGTTGGAGGCACCGACAAAAGGCATCACAACAGGACGACTAACGGCCTCCCCATACTAAGGCAAATGTGGTTGCACTTGTCAACCCGATTCAGTGGCACCTTGACCCGACCAACTTTATGTTCAAGTTCAATTATCCAGTAAGAACACAATGCAAAAAGAATCAACTCATTTGGACTTGTAGAATAAAAGTTACAGCCAGTCAAAGTTCTGGTCAAATTTGAATTAAATTTGAATAAAAGAAAAACCAGAGGGGGGTGACGTCGAAGGCGTAAACCAGCAGGGCGCCACCACTCATGCCGCTTCAGGCGTGGCCTGAGTGGCTGACAGCGGGCCCCAGCGGTCAAGTCGGAGGGGGACCTGCCCGTACCCGTAGCATGGCTAGGGGCGGCCGGACGGTGTCGGAACGAAGCTCTCCAATGGCGGCAGCGGGCGGAGCTCGTCGGAGATGGTGATTTCGGCGAGGCAGGGCGAGTCCAGCAGCTCCAATGGCACCAGCATGCACCAGTGGACCACCACGGACACGCTGGAGAAGTCGGTAGAGCTCGAGTGGCTCTGGAGAGGGAAGGGGCAGTGGACGGGAATCGCCAGCGAGCTCGGGGCGGGGACGGCGGCCAGAGGCCTGCCCGGCTGGGCTGCGGCTTCCTACGGCATTGTGGAGGTGTGTTGAGAGTGTGTGTGTGTGGAGAGAAACGAGCTCAGGGGGCTCTATTTATAGGCGAGGCCGAGGCAGGGATCGAGAGCTCACCGGAGCTCTCTGGAGTGGCGCCCGGTGACAAATGGCGTCAGTGAGAGGGGGAGAAGACGACGGGGATCACACGGGGACTGTAGGCGGGCAGCGATGAGCACAGGAGCGCAGTACGCAATGAGCACAGGGGCACAGGCGCACTGTTGGCTTGGCCGCGCCGTGCCCGTGCTCGCTGCGGCGAGCTCCGGCGTCGGCGAGCGCTAGGGCGGAGTTAAGGAGGTGCAGACGAGGATGAGGGCGCGGTTTGGCAAGGTGCGGCGGCCGGGGCAGCGAGCACGCGCAAAACAGAGACGCTGGCGCACCGCAGAGCACGTCGGCCGCATGCCAACCCCCGTGGTCACCGCGTGAACTTTGGCATCAGGCTGAGCTAAGCGCAAACACCATGTCTGGCATGTAGTCCTTAGTGGTTTTGTTTGTTTTGCACGGTTGGCTGGGTCACAGGTGAACTGTGTGAGTGTGTTTCTTCCTGGCAAGTTTCTGGACAGAAACTTGTGAGCTTCACTGAGAAAAATCTAGTGAGAACTAAAGGCTGTGCTTTGGGGTTTAGCAATCTCTTAGGAGGGTAATGAAGCTCAGAAAAGATCATCCCCAAAAGATCAAGGAAAAATATACTTGTTGTGCAATGTGGCCATTTTGTCCAGAAGAAAAATGATTTTCTGTAGCAAGAATATTCCAAAAAGTTATGCAATATTTTTGCTCAGGGAGGTGCCCTAGGGTTCAAAGAATATTTGTGAATTTATTCAGGATTTTAGGAGCAAGAAAACTAGGGGTTGCTTTGGAGCATACTTCTCTGAAGTGATTCTCAGGGAAGAAAAAGAATATTTTTCTTTTATGAAAAATATTCCTTGGGCTTTTTTTGGATTTTTTTAGAGAAGGAAAGATGAGCTAGGGGAGGATGGGTCACTTGGGTGAAAATCAAGGGTAGGCCCAAGTGATCAAGTCCATTTGAATTGATTCAAAACTCCAAATCCAAAGTAAATGCAAAAGAAAGTCCGGAAAAAGAGAGAAGGCAAATCCAGGCTGTCACAGCTACTGATTACTTGTTGCAGATAATTAATCTCCACGTATGGTTGAATTGACAACTCAGTTTCTAATACCTACAAATATTCTTTGGCTCCCCTGGTGTCGAATCTATAAATTTGGGTTGAATACTCTACCCTCGAAAACTGTTGCGACCCCCTATACTTGTGGGTTCTCTGTTCCCTTTGTCTGTTAGTATGTTACTTGCCCGAGATTAGATCGTCGGTATCTCCATACCTAGTTCAATCTCGTTACCGGCAAGCCTCTTTACCCATTCCGTAATACAACATCCCGTAACTAACTCCTTTGTCACTTTGCTTGCAAGCTTCTTGTGATGCTGTATTACCGAGAGGGCCCAGAGATACCTCTCCATCATACGGAGTGACAAATCCCAGTCTCGAGTCAACTCAACTCAACAGACACCTTCGGAGATACCTGTAGAGCACCTTTATGATCACCTGGTTATGTTGTGACATTTGATGGCACAGAAGGCATTCCTCTGGAGTCCGGGAGTTGCATGATCTCATGGTCGAAGAAACATGTATTTGACATTAAGAAAGCAGTAGCAATAAACTGAACGATCATATGCTATGCTAACAGTTGGGTCTTGTCCATCACATCCTTCTTCTAATGATGTGATCCCGTTATCAAATGACAACTCATGTCTATGGTTAGAAAACCTTAACCATCTTTTGATCAACGAGCTAGTCTAGTAGAGGCTTACTAGGGACACGGTATTTGTTTATGTATCCGCACATGCATTTAAGTTTCCGGTCAATACAATTCTAGCATGAATAATAAATCTTTATCATGAATAAGGAAATATAACAATAGCAACTTTATTGCTGCCTCTAGGGCATATTCCATCACTTGTGTCATGCCCTCGGGTTGCGAATGATGTCAGATAGGGTGAGAGGGGAGCTAGGCTTCAGGGGCGTTTCTCCCCTCGTGCTAGGGCCAACTTCTTGTCGTCGTTTGCCTCCGAGGGTCCAGACATCGATGTGGTTGTGGCTCCGGTGCTGCAGATCATGCCCAAGCTTCTAGAGACACGTGGGGAACCCGTTCTATCTCTATCCATTGAGAAACTGAAGGTGGACCCCCCCACAAGATCTCTTTTGTGGCTTTACTGCTAACACCACCCCTGGAGCCCAGGCAGGCGCTCGATCTTGAGGAGAGTGGTGATTTGGACGATGCAGTCTCTTAGTCGCCTAAGTCCATTCGGCATGTGGTTCCTGTAGGTGATGTGGCTGTTCCATCCAGAGCGTTGGCACCTGTGCCCAAGACTCTCTTTGCCAAAGAGATTTGCGATTTCTTCGCTACTTTGGACATTGCTAACTCTAGATCCGGCAAGACAATTGGTTGTCTCTTGAAGGAGAAGGCCATCAGGGATAAGAAGAGAGGTGGTGTTAGCCCTCAACCCGTCATCTTGAAGGGGAAATCAGATAGGTGCGGAAGCAAGAAGAGTGGCGTTATAGGAAACGCGCCCGCGGTTGCTTGATGGATGGCTCTTAGTTTCTTGGCATGTCATCATGGTTGTGCTCATGTCCGTTGCCTTTGCCGATTTTTTTCTCAAGTTGCCACTAGTTTGTGGGGGCTCACTTGTGAAGTTGAGACTCATATGCCAGCGGGCTGCAAGGGTAGTGTGTTGGGGGCATTTATCTGTCTATCTTTGTGGTCTTGCGGCCTCATGGTTTGTGGCTTGGTTACCCTTTGTGGCCAAGTTAGCTAGACAATCGTCTTCTTCTTAATTAATGGATGTGGTAATCTTTTGCCTTCGTTTAAAAAACAAGTCTATTTTTTAATTAGAACATGGTTAATGTACCATGCCTCACTCTGTTTAGCTCTGTTGTAATAGCTCTGATGTAAGAGGCCTTTGGAGGTTGTAGTTGAGTTGTTGTTTTGTTGAATGGAGTTCTATTAGGAGTCTTCATGACATTTGACGTCCTTCTAATTAAGGTTTTAGGGCATCTCCAACGGCAACCTGAAAATTTCCTCATGCATCCGTCCACGGACAGGGGGGGGGGGGCAGTCCGCGGACACAGGTGCGGGAGGTTGCCATCCAACCATAGCTGCATACATCTGGTCTCCCTCATTTTTTGAAGTCCACACGATCGAATAGCCGCATACATAGAATGCAGAAGTTCAAATAGCCGCATGCAACACTAGTTCAAATTTAAAAAAGATCAAATATTACATCCCAACATTGTTGTCCCCTTTAACCGTCCACTCCCACTCAATCAGATCTTCCTCGGCTGCTCGCGAGTTGGTCGATGCCGAATTTGTTGATGCATTTGAATAAACTCTTCAAATGTGGCCGGATTCTGGTCTGGAAGTTGGATATGATCACCCATGTTCTCAAATTCTAGAGCTGCGACATCATTGTCACCCTCATCCTCGACGATCATGTTGTGCATGATCACCGATACGTCTCCAACGTATCTATAATTTTTTATTGTTCCATGCTGTTATATTGTCATTCTTGGATGTTTCACAATCATTTTTAGTCATTTTATATCATTTTTGGTACTGACCTATTGACATAGTGCCAAGTGCCAGTTGCTGTTTTTTGCATGTTTTTTACATCGCAGGAAATCAATACCAAACAGAGTCCCGCAGTGAAACTTTGTGTGGATTTTTTTGGACCAGAAGACATCCAGTGGGCAAAGAAGTAGCAAAGAGGGAGCCCGAGGTGAGCACAAGACACCAGGGCGCGCCTGGAGGCCCAGGTGCGCCCTGGTGGGTTGTGCCCACCTCGGTGGCCTCCCGAACCGCCTCTTTGCTCTATAAATACCCCAATATTCGAGAAACCCTAGGGGAGTCGACGAAAATCAATTCCAGCCACCGCAAGTTCCAAAACCACCAGATCCAATCTAAACACCATCACGAAGGTGTTCATCATTTCCATTGGTGTCTCTCCGATGATGCGTGAGTAGTTCTTTGTAGACCTACGAGTCCGTAGTTAGTAGCTAGGTGGATTTCTCTCTCTCTTTTGATTCTCAATACAATGGTCTCTTGGAGATCCATATGATGTAACTCTTTTTGCGGTGTGTTTGTTGGGATCCGATGAACTTTGAGTTTATGATCAGATCTATATTTTTACCCATGAAAGTTATTCGAGTCTTCTTTGATCTCTTATATGCATGATTGCTTATAACCTCGTATTTCTTCTCCGATATTTGGATTTTGTTTGGCCAACTTGATCTATTTATCTTGCAATGGGAAGAGGTGCCTTGTGATGGGTTCAATCTTACGGTGCTTGATCCCAGTGACAGAAGGGGAACCGACACGTATGTATCGTTGCCATTAAGGATAACAAGATGGGGTCTATTTCTACATAAATAGATCTTGTCTACATCATGTCATCGTTCTTCTTATTGCATAACTCCGTTTCTCCATGAACTTAATACACTAGATGCATGCTGGATAGCGGTCGATGTGTGGAGTAATAGTAGTACATGCAGGCAGGAGTCTGTCTACTAATCTTGGATGTGATGCCTATATAATGATCATTGCCTGGATATCGTCATGATTATTTGAAGTTTTATCAATTGCCCAACAGTAATTTGTTCACCCACCGTTTGCTATTTTGCTCGAGAGAAGCCACTAGTGAAATCTACGGCCCCCGAGTCTCTTCTTTATTATATTTGCTTTCGCGATCTATTTTTACTCGCTTTTATTTTTAGATCTATTAAATCAAAAATACAAAATTACCTTGCTGCACTTTATTTTATTAGGCGTTCAATCTATCAATTTATTACAACTCTCTCACATCTTTTGCCAATTTCTGGCGCCGTTACCCGAAAAGGATTGACAACCCCTTTAATACGTCAGGTTGCGAGTATTTATTATTTGTGTGCAGGTGGCGTTCACATAGTGTTGCGCAGTTCTCCTACTGATTCGATAACCTTGGTCTCATCACTTAGGGAAATGATACGTCTCCGTCGTATCTACTTTTCCAAACTCTTTTGCCCTTGTTTTGGAATCTAACTTGCATGATTTGAATGGAACTAACCCGGACTGACGCTATTTTTAGTAGAATTGCCATGGTGTTATTTTTTATGCAGAATAAAAAGTTCTCGGAATGACCTGAAACTTCACGGAGATAATTTTTGGAATTAATAAAAAATATTGGCCAAAGAATCAGTAGAAGGGGGCCAACACCCTAGTCACAAGGCTAGGGCGCGCCCACTCCCCTGGGGCGCGCCCTCCAACCTTGTGGGCCCCCTGGACCTCCACCGACCTCAACTCCAACTCCATATATTCTCTTTCAGGGAGAAAAAATCAAAGAGAAGGATTCATCACGTTTTACGATATGGAGCTTCCGCCAAGCCCTGTTCTTCCTCGGGAGGGCAGATCTGGAGCCCGTTCGTGGCTCCGGAGAGGGGAATCCGTCACCATCGTCATCATCAACCATCCTCAATCACCAATTTCATGATGCTCACCGCCGTGCATGAGTAATCCCATTGTAGGCTTGCTAGACCGTGATGGGTTGGATGAGATTTACCATGTAATCAAGTTAATTTTGGTAGGGTTTGATCCCTAGTATCCACTATGTTCTAAGATTGATGTTGCTATGACTTTGCTATGCTTAATGCTTGTCACTAGGGCCCGAGTGCCATGATTCATATCTGAACTTATTATGTTTTCATGAATATATTTGTGTTCTTGATCCTATCTTGCAAGTTATGGTCACCTACTACGTGTTATGATCCGGCAACCCCGGAGTGACAATAGTCGGGACCACTCCCGGTGATGACCGTAGTTTGAGGAGTTCATGTATTCACTAAGTGCTAATGCTTTGGTCCGGTACTCTATTAAAAGGAGGCCTTAATATCCCTTAGTTTCCAATAGGACCCCGCTGCCACGGGAGGGTAGGACAAAAGATGTCATGCAAGTTCTTTTCCATAAGCACGTATGACTATATTCGGAATACATGCCTACATTATATTGATGAATTGGAGCTAGTTCTGTGTCACCCTATGTTATAACGGTTGCATGATGAATGCCATCCGATATAATTATCCATCATTGATCCATTGCCTACGAGCTTTTCACATATTGATCTTTGCTAAGTTACTTTTCCGTTGCCACTATTACGATTGCTACAAAACTGCCACTGTTACTTTTGCTACCATTACCGTTACTTCCGTACTACTTTGCTACTAAAAACTTTGCTGCAGATATTAAGTCTTTCAGGTGTGGTTGAATTGACAACTCAGCTGCTAATACTCGAGAATATTCTTTGGCTCCCGTTGTGTCGAATCAATAAATTTGGGTTGAATACTCTACCCTCGAAAACTGTTGTGATCCCCTATACTTGTGGGTTATCAAGACCTTTTTCTGGCACCGTTGCCGGGGAGCATAGCTCTATTCTCTGAGTCACTTGGGATTTATATCTGTTGATCACTATGAGGAATCTGAAAGACAACAAAACCAAGATATATCTCTCAACTACGAGGGGAGGTAAGGAACTGCCATCTAGCTCTGCACTTGATTCTCCTTCTGTTTTGAGTAAACTTGTGACACCTACACTCGCTATTGAATCCGATATGTCGCATGTTATTGATGATGCCACTTCTGATATGCATGATGCTTATGATGAAACTACTTCTGTACTTGATAATACTGTGCCACTAGGTGAATTTCTTGATGAACAACTTGCTAGGGTTAGAGGGAATGAAATTACTCAAACTGATGATATTATTGAAACCGATGATTATGATTCTCCCCCTAGATATGAATTGCATGTTGTTCCTGAGGGTTATGTTATGGATGAAGAAACTGATAGAGACTTCTTTGCTTGCAATGATAGAAAGGATCTTAAGAAACTGTGAGCTAAGCTGAAAGAAAAATCCTTGAATGCTAGAATGAAATATGATCCTGCTTTTGCTACTTCACATATCTTTGTTACTAATAAGGATTACTAAAAAGGTATTAAAGCTGAAGATGTTACTAATATCTTTGACACAGGTAGTAGAGGTAAACTCTCTCCGTAGATTTGATGAAGGTGATATTCCTCATAATAAGTCTGCTAGTCAATGCCTGGATGAGTTTGATAATTTTATTGTTAAACAAGAAAATTTCAATGCTTATGTTAGTAGACAATTGAAACGTAATGCTTACATGCTTGACCACTTGGGTGATTATATGAGTAGAACTGGTAATGATCTCAAGCTTATTAGTAAACATGCTTCCATGGTTACAACTCAAGTAGAACAAGTACTTAAGGATCAAGATGATTTGCTTAATGAGTTGAATAGTAAGAATAATGACAATGTTGTTAGGGTTATGACTAGAGGCGGTAAGATGACCCAGGAACCTTTGTATCCTAAGGGCCATCCTAAGAGAGTTGAGCAAGATTCTCAAAGAACTAATACTGATGCATCTAGTCCTAGTAATAAAAAGAAAAAGAAAACTGATAGGACTTTGCATACTAGTGAACCTGCTATAGACACACCTGAGAATCCCAATGATATTTCTATTTCTGATGCTGAGACACAATCTGGTGATGAACATGAACCTAGTGATAATGTTAATAATGATGTTCATGTTGATGCTCAACCTAGTAATGATAATGATGTAGAGATCGAACCTGCTATTGCTCTTGATAACCCACAATCAAAGAATCAACGTTATGATAAGAGAGACTTCGTTGCTAGGAAACATGGTAAAGAAAGAGAACAATGGGTTCAGAAACCCATGCCCTTTCCTCCTAAGCCATCCAAGAAAAAGGATGATGAAGATTTTGAGCGCTTTGCTGAAATGATTAGACCTATCCTTTTGCGTATGTGTTTGACTGATATGCTTAAAATACCTCCTTATGCTAAGTATATGAAAGATATTGTCACTAATAAAAGAAAGACACCGGAAGCTGAAATTTCCACCATGCTTGCTAATTATACTTTTAAGGGTGGAATACCAAAGAAACATGGAGATCCGGGAGTACCAACTATACCATGCTCCATTAAAAGAAACTATGTTAAAACTGCTTTATGTGATCTTGGAGCCGGTGTTAGTGTTATGCCTTTCTCTTTGTATCGTAGATTTGAATTGAATAAGTTGACACCTACTAAAATCTCTTTCAAATGGCTGATAAATCAACTGCTATACCCATCGGTATTTGTGAGGATGTGCCTGTTGTGTTTGCAAACGTTACAATCTTAACGGACTTTGTTATTCTTGATATTCCCGAGGACGACAGTATGTCAATCATTCTTGGTAGACCCTTTTTGAATACTGCAGGGGCTGTTATTGATTGCAACAAAGGAAAAGCCACTTTTCATGTTAATGGTAATGAGCATACGGTACACTTTCCGAAGAAACAACCTCAAGTTTATAGTATCAATTCTATCGGAAAAATTGTAACTATTACTTGACGAGCCTAGCATATGCAGATATGGCCTCGGAACACGGAGACCGAAAGGTCGAGCGTGAATCATATAGTAGATATGATCAACATAGTGATGTTCACCGTTGAAACTACTCCATCTCACGTGATGATCGGACATGGTTTAGTTGATATGGATCACGTGATCACTTAGAGGATTAGAGGGATGTCTATCTAAGTGGGAGTTCTTAAGTAATATGATTAATTGAACTTGAATTTATCATGAACTTAGTACCTGATAGTATTTTGCTTGTCTATGTTAATTGTAGATAGATGGCCCGTGCTGTTGTTCCGTTGAATTTTAATGCGTTCCTTGAGAAAGCAAAGTTGAAAGATGATGGTAGCAATTACACGGACTGGGTCCGTAACTTGAGGATTATCCTCATTGCTGCACAGAAGAAATTACGTCCTGGAAGCACCGTTGGGTGCCAGGCCTGCTGCAGGAGCAACACCAGATGTTATGAACGTCTAGCAGACCAAAGCTGATGACTACTCGATAGTTCAGTGTGCCATGCTTTACGGCTTAGAACCGGGTCTTCAACGACGTTTTGAACGTCATGGAGCATATGAGATGTTCCAGGAGTTGAAGTTAATATTTCAAGCAAATGCCCGGATTGAGAGATATGAAGTCTCCAATAAGTTCTACATCTGCAAGATGGAAGAGAATAGTTCTGTCAGTGAGCATATACTCAAAATGTCTGGGTATAACAATCACTTGATTCAACTGGGAGTTAATCTTCCGGATGATAGCGTCATTGACAGAATTCTTCAATCACTGCCACCAAGCTACAAGAGCTTCGTGATGAACTATAATATGCAAGGGATGAATAAGACGATTCCCGAGCTCTTCGCAATGCTAAAGGCTGCGGAGGTAGAAATCAAAAAGGAGCATCAAGTGTTGATGGTCAATAAGACCACTAGTTTCAAGAAAAAGGGTAAAGGGAAGAAGAAGGGGAACTTCAAGAAGAACAACAAACAAGTTGCTGCTCAAGAGAAGAAACCCGAGTCTGGACCTAAGCCTGAGACTGAGTGCTTCTATTGCAAGCAGACTGGTCACTGGAAGCGGAACTGCCCCAAGTATTTGGCGGATAAGAAGGATGGCAAGGTGAACAAAGGTATATGTGATATACATGTTATTGATGTGTACCTTACTAATGCTCGCAGTAGCACCTGGGTATTTGATACTGGTTCTGTTGCTAATATTTGCAACTCGAAACAGGGGCTACGGATTAAGCGAAGATTGGCTAAGGACGAGGTGACGATGCGCGTGGGAAATGGTTCCAAAGTCGATGTGATCGCGGTCGGCACGCTACCTCTACATCTACCTTCGGGATTAGTTTTAGACCTAAATAATTGTTATTTGGTGCCAGCGTTAAGCATGAACATTATATCTGGATCTTGTTTAATGCGAGATGGTTATTCATTTAAATCGGAGAATAATGGTTGTTCTATTTATATGAGTAATATCTTTCATGGTCATGCACCCTTGAAGAGTGGTCTATTTTTGTTGAATCTCGATAGTAGTGATACACATATTCATAATATTGAAACCAAAAAATGCAGAGTTGATAATGATAGTGCAACTTATTTGTGGCACTGCCGTTTAGGTCATATCGGTGTAAAGCGCATGAAGAAACTCCATACTGATGGACTTTTGGAACCACTTGATTATGAATCACTTGGTACTTGCGAACCGTGCCTCATGGGCGAGATGACTAAAACACCGTTCTCCGGAACTATGAAGAGAGCAACAGATTTGTTGGAAATCATACATACAGATGTATGTGGTCTGATGAATATTGAGGCTCGTGGCGGATATCGTTATTTTCTCACCTTCACAGATGATTTGAGCAGATATGGGTATATCTACTTAATGAAACATAAGTCTGAAACATTTGAAAAGTTCAAAGAATTTCAGAGTGAAGTTGAAAATCATCGTAACAAGAAAATAAAATTTCTACGATCTGATCGTGGAGGAGAATATTTGAGTTATGAGTTTGGTCTTCATATGAAACAATGCGGAATAGTTTCGCAACTCACGCCACCCGGAACACCACAGCGTAATGGTGTGCCCGAACGTCGTAATCGTACTTTACTAGATATGGTGCGGTCTATGATGTCTCTTACTGATTTACCGCTATCGTTTTGGGGTTATGCTTTAGAGACGGCTGCATTCACTCTAAATAGGACACCATCGAAATCCGTTGAGACGACGCCTTACGAACTATGGTTTGGCAAGAAACCAAAGTTGTCGTATCTTAAAGTTGGGGGTTGCGATGCTTATGTGAAGAAACTTCAACCTGATAAGCTCGAACCTAAATCGGAGAAATGTGTCTTCATAGGATACCCAAAGGAGACTGTTGGGTACACCTTCTATCACAGATCCGAAGGCAAGACATTCGTTGCTAAGAATGGATCCTTTCTAGAGAAGGAGTTTCTCTCGAAAGAAGTGAGTGGGAGGAAAGTAGAACTTGATGAGGTAACTGTACCTATTCCCTTATTGGGAAGTAGTTCATCACAGAAACCAGTTTCTGTGACACCTACACCAATTAGTGAGGAAGTTAATGATGATGATCATGAAACTTCAGATCAAGTTATTACTGAACCTCGTAGATCAACCAGAGTAAGATCTGCACCAGAGTGGTACGGTAATCCTGTTCTGGAGGTTATGTTACTAGACCATGACGAACCTACGAACTATGAAGAAGCGATGGTGAGCCCAGATTCCGCAAAATGGCTTGAGGCCATGAAATCTGAGATGGGATCCATGTATGAGAACAAAGTATGGACTTTGGTTGACTTGCCCGATGATCGGCAAGCAATTGAGAACAAATGGATCTTCAAGAAGAAGACTGACGCTGACAGTAATGTTACTGTCTATAAAGCTCGACTTGTTGCGAAAGGTTTTCGACAAGTTCAAGGGATTGACCACGATGATACTTTCTCACCCGTAGCGATGCTTAAGTCTGTCCGAATCATGTTAGCAATTGCCGCATTTTATGATTATGAAATTTGGCAAATGGATGTCAAAACTGCATTCCTGGATGGATTTCTGGAAGAAGAGTTGTATATGATGCAACCGGAAGGTTTTGTCGATCCAAAGGAAGCTAACAAAGTGTGCAAGCTCCAGCGATCCATTTATGGACTGGTGCAAGCCTCTCGGAGTTGGAATAAACGCTTTGATAGTGTGATCAAAGCATTTGGTTTTATACAGACTTTTGGAGAAGCCTGTATTTACAAGAAAGTGAGTGGGAGCTCTGTAGCATTTCTGATATTATATGTGGATGACATATTGCTGATTGGAAATGATATAGAATTTCTGGATAGCATAAAGGGATACTTGAATAAGAGTTTTTCAATGAAAGACCTCGGTGAAGCTGCGTATATATTGGGCATCAAGATTTATAGAGATAGATCAAGACGCTTAATTGGACTTTCACAAAGCACATACCTTGACAAAGTTTTGAAAAAGTTCAAAATGGATCAAGCAAAGAAAGGGTTCTTGCCTGTGTTACAAGGTGTGAAATTGAGTAAGACTCAATGCCCGACCACTGCAGAAGATAGAGAGAAGATGAAAGATGTTCCCTATGCTTCAGCCATAGGCTCTATCATGTATGCAATGCTGTGTACCAGACCTGATGTATGCCTTGCTATAAGTCTAGCAGGAAGGTACCAAAGTAATCCAGGAGTGGATCACTGGACAGCGGTCAAGAACATCCTGAAATACCTGAAAAGGACTAAGGATATGTTTCTCGTATATGGAGGTGACAAAGAGCTCATCGTAAATGGTTACGTTGATGCAAGCTTTGACACTGATCCGGACGATTCTAAATCGCAAACCGGATACGTGTTTACATTGAACGGTGGAGCTGTCAGTTGGTGCAGTTCTAAACAAAGCGTCGTGGCGGGATCTACATGTGAAGCGGAGTACATAGCTGCTTCGGAAGCAGCAAATGAAGGAGTCTGGATGAAGGAGTTCATATCCGATCTAGGTGTCATACCTAGTGCATCGGGACCAATGAAAATCTTTTGTGACAATACTGGTGCAATTGCCTTAGCAAAGGAATCCAGATTTCACAAGAGAACCAAGCACATCAAAAGACGCTTCAATTCCATCCGGGATTTAGTCCAGGTGGGAGACATAGAAATTTGCAAGATACATACGGATCTGAAGGTTGCAGACCCGTTGACTAAGCCTCTTCCACGAGCAAAACATGATCAACACCAAGGCTCCATGGGTGTAAGAATCATTACTGTGTAATCTAGATTATTGACTCTAGTGCAAGTGGGAGACTGAAGGAAATATGCCCTAGAGGCAATAATAAAGTTATTATTTGTTTCCTTATATCATGATAAATGTTTATTATTCATGCTAGAATTGTATTAACCGGAAACATGATACATGTGTGAATACATAGACAAACAGAATGTCACTAGTATGCCTCTACTTGACTAGCTCGTTGATCAAAGATGGTTATGTTTCCTAGCCATAGACATGAGTTGTCATTTGATTAACGGGATCACATCATTAGGAGAATGATGTGATTGACTTGACCCATTCCGTTAGCTTAGCACTCGATCGTTTAGTATGTTGCTATTGCTTTCTTCATGACTTATACATGTTCCTATGACTATGAGATTATGCAACTCCCGTTTACCGGAGGAACACTTTGTGTGCTACCAAACGTCACAACGTAACTAGGTGATTATAAAGGTGCTCTACAGGTGTCTCCGAAGGTACTTGTTGGGTTGGCGTATTTCAAGATTGGGATTTGTCACTCCGATTGTCGGAGAGGTATCTCTGGGCCCTCTCGGTAATGCACATCACTTAAGCCTTGCAAGCATTGCAACTAATGAGTTTGTTGCAAGATCATGTATTACGGAACGAGTAAAGAGACTTGCCGGTAACGAGATTGATCTAGGTATTAAGATACCGACGATCGAATCTCGGGCAAGTAACATACCGATGACAAAGGGAACAACGTATGTTGTTATGCGGTCTGACCGATAAAGATCTTCGTAGAATATGTGGGAGCCAATATGGGCATCCAGGTCCCGCTATTGGTTATTGACCGGAGACGTGTCTCGGTCATGTCTACATAGTTCTCGAACCCGTAGGGTCCGCACGCTTAACGTTACGATGACAGTTATATTATGAGTTTATATTTTTTGATGTACCGAAGGTTGTTCGGAGTCCCGGATGTGATCACGGACATGACGAGGAGTCTCGAAATGGTCGAGACATAAAGATTGATATATTGGACGACTATATTCGGACACCGGAAGTGTTCCGGAGAAGTTTCGGATAAAACCGGAGTTCCGGGGGTTACCGGAACCCCCCCCCCCCCGGGAAGCTATTGGGCCTTATGGGCCTTAGTGGAAAAGAGAGAGGGAGGCCAGGAGGTGGCGCGCGGCCCCCCTTGCCCCAATCCGAATTGGGAAAGGGAAGGGAGCGGCGGCCCCCCTTCTCCTTCCTTCTCTCCACTTCCTCCTTCCCCCCTTCTCCTAGTTGGAATAGGAAAGGGGGGGCAAACCTACTTGGAGTAGGATTGCCCCCCTTGGGCGCGCCTCCTCCCCTTGGCCGGCCCTCTCCTCCTTCCCCCCTTTATATACGGGGGCGGGGGGGGGGGGCACCTCTAGACAGAACAATTGATCTATTTATCTCTTAGCCGTGTGCGGTGCCCCCCTCCACCATATTACACCTCGATAATATCGTAGCGGTGCTTAGGCGAAGCCCTGCGTCAGTAGAACATCATCATCATCACCACGCCGTCGTGCTGACGAAACTCTCCCTCAACACTCGGCTGGATCGGAGTTCGAGGGACGTCATCGAGCTGAACGTGTGCTGAACTCGGAGGTGCCGTGCGTTCGGTACTTGATCGGTCGGATCGTGAAGATGTACGACTACATCAACCGCGTTGTGTTAACGCTTCCGCTTTCGGTCTACGAGGGTACGTGGACAACACTCTCCCCTCTCGTTGCTATGCATCACCATGATCTTGCGTGTGCGTAGGGAAATTTTTGAAATTACTACGTTCCCCAACAGTGGCCCCCTCCACTTATTCCAGCACCCATCAACTCCTTCTTCCTCTAGAAAAAATCACTCCATAGCTCAAACTCGTGTTCTTGCTCATCTTGCTGCCATTTTTTATCTCCTTGCTCAAAGCTCCATTCACAAAACTTCTTTGGGGGATTTTTCTTCGGTATGTGACTCCTCCAATGGTCCAATTAGTTTTTGTTCTAGTGCTTTATTTATTGCAAATTTTTGCTGCTGTAGTGACCTTGTTCTTGAGCTTGCATGTCAAAATTATATGGTCCAAAGTAGTTTTGATGCATGATATAGACTCTAGGCACTTGTAGGAGTAGTTGTTATCAATTTTGTTGAGTTTGGTTCACTTTTATTTGGAGTCACTAAAAATTTCAGAAATTTTTCGGAGAAAGAAAATGTCTAGGATAATGTACCAAGGTGGTTCTTCAAGGAAGCAAGCACCGAGGCGTGCGATACGCGAACTGGACCCTGAACCACCAAGGGAAGCTCAAGTGAAGCCGTGTGAATGGCCGTCGGATGACTTTATGGATTGTGCGGGTTTCAAGGATGAGTTCTATGCGTACGTACAAAATGCCGGCCTTGAGGATTTCGTATCAGACAAGTGCTTACAGTATTATTATCTCACCGATTCCTTCGTTCGGAGGTTTGAGTTTTCATCTAAGCGAAATACTCATACTATCCTATTTGATCCTTATGATTAATCTTATACCATGGACCTAGAAGACTTTTGTGATGCATGCAAAATCCCACAAAGGGGTAGTCTTAGTGAGCCTCATAAATCTGAATATCATAATTTCCTTACTCGCACCACTGTTGGAGAAACTAGAAATATCACACAAGCTACTATAGGGAGCATTCATTTTCCTGCCATACATTACTTTGCTCTCTTTATTGGAAGATGCATTAATGTTAAACATGAGCATAGCCATATCTGCATTCCAGATCTTAGTGTCCTCAAATGTGCAGTTTTAGGCGATAACCGATATAACTTGGGGGCCATTATTGCTAGGAGGCTACACCATAATGCTAAAGATGGAGATTTATTTGGTGGGATTTATGCAACTCGTTTAGCGAACTATTTGGGTGTACCTATCAGAGGGAATGACATAGAGTTGCCACCTGCTTTTCTTGATTATGATCCTATGTATGATACCAGTTTCTTGAGAGGAATGAACAGTTCCTCCAATATCGACTAATATATGATAGACGGCGCGCCATCCATGTTACTCTTCCTGCTCCTGCTTTCTTTAACTTTCAGGCAAATGGGCGGTATTTTATAACTAGAGAGGAGGCAAACGAGTATGAGAGAGCTGCGGAGGCCGCTCGTCTTCAGGAGGCAGCTCACCAAGCGGTAGCTGCCGCAGCACAGTATGACCCCAACTATGATTCCGGATATCATCCAGGCCAGTGGTGGCCTTAGACCAACTTAGGCCAAAAGTCTAAGCTTGGGGGAGTATGTATTTCTCACCGACATTACATTCATGTTCACACACTCATTCCAGTTGTCGGTGTTCATACTCTTTCATTGTATTATCCATGAGAGTTTATTTCTTTTTCCCGCTTTCTTCTTATGTGTTTGAAAAACCTTAAGAAAATCTAAAAAAATTAGTTGTAGTTAGTTTACTTTCTATGCATGCTTAGTAGTAATATTAAAAGAAAACCCAAAAAGATTTCTCGTGCTTTTTGGGAGCTTTCCCGTGTAAATAGTTTTTCTCGTTCTTGTTTTACTTTCTTCAGAAAACAAAAACTCCAAAAATATTTCAGTGTGTTTCTTTGAAATTCTTTTCTTTGGGGGTTGAGAGGAGAAGACCATGATGAAAATGCTGAGTGGCTCTCATATGCATTATTGTTGATCTAACAAAGAGCCCATATTACCTTGTCTTCTTCTTTGAATAAATGTTTGCAGATTCCAGCTTAGTACAATGCACGTGCACTATTGTTATTATCCACATCGTTCGGTTGTGCATGTAAAAGGCAATAATGACGATATATGATGAAATGATTGAGATGAGGAAAAGCTGGTATGAACTCGACCTATCTTGTTTTTGTAAATATGATTAGTTCATCATTCCTGATTCAGCTTATTATGAATGAAACATGTTTGCAATGACAATTAGAGACTATAGTTACTCATGCCATGCTTAAATCAGCTAGGAGTTTATAATGGTTTACCTTGCGAGCCAACATGGAAATTTAAAATGGTTGTGATGTAGTATGATAGGATGGTATCCTCCTTTGAATGATTCGAGTGGCTTGACTTGGCACATGTTCACGCATGTAGTTGAAACAAAATCAACATAGCCTCCACGATATTTATGTTCATGGTGATTTATATCCTACTCATGCTTGCATTCAATGTTGGTTAATCTCAATGCATGTTTATGGCTGTTGTCGCTCTCTAGTTGGTCGCTTCCCAGTCTCTTTCTAGCCTTCACCTGTACTAAGCGGGAATACTGCTTGTGCATCCACTTCCATAAACCCCAAAGTTGTTCCATATGACTCCACCATATCTTCCTATATGCGGTATTTACCTGCCATTCCAAGTAAATTTGCAAGTGCCAAACTCTCAACCTTCAAATGATAATCTGTTTTGTATGCTCGAATCGCTCATGTACCAACTAGGGCTGTCAATATCTTCCATGCTAGGTGGGTTATTCTCACAATGAGTGAACTCCGCTCATCATTCACGAGAAAATGGCTGGTAACCGGGATGCCCAGTCCCATGCTCAAATCAAATCAAAATAATTTCAAACAAAACTCCCCCAGGACTGTTGTTGGTACCCGTTGTTTCGGACCAGCCGTGGAGTGTGCTTGTTGGTGGTGGGGGAGTATAAACTTTACCATTCTGTATGGGAACCGCCTATAATGTATGTAGCATGGAAGATACCGAGATCTCTTAGTTGTTATATTGACAATGAAATCATACCGCTCAAAATATTATTTATCTCTGTTTAAAAACTCAAGCTCTGGCACCTCTGCAAATCCCTGCTTCCCTCTGCGAAGGGCCTATCTATTTACTTTTATTACTGACTCATCATTCTCTTATAAAAGCACCAGTTAGAGAGCATCACTGCCATTTGTATGCATTGTTATTAATTTCTATTGAGTATGACTATGACTGGATCTCTTTTACCATGAATTACAATGTCTAGTCAGTCCTTGATCTTTAGGGTGCTCTGCATTTATGTTTTGTGGTCTCGGAAAGGGCTAGTGAGATACCATCTTGTTATATTATATCATGATTGTTTTGAAAAAGTGTTCTCATCCGAGATTTATTATTATTGCTTGCTAGTTGATTATGCCATTGATATAAGTAAATGTGAGACCTAAGTGTTATTGTGAATATGGTTAGTTCATGATCTTTGCTGAAAACTTGAATGTTGGCTTTACATATTTGCAACAACAAGATCAAACAGAGTTTGTAAAAGTTTTTCTTTATCACTTTCAGTTTGTCAACTGAATTGCTTGAGGACAAGCAATGGGTTAAGCTTGGGGAGTTGATACGTCTCCGTCATATCTACTTTTCCGAGCTCTTTTGCCCTTGTTTTGGACTCTAACTTGCATGATTTGAATGGAACTAACCCGGACTGACGCTGTTTTCAGCAGAATTGCCATGGTGTTATTTTTGTGCAGAATAAAAAGTTCTCGGAATGACCTGAAACTTCACGGAGATAACTTTTGGAATTAATAAAAAATAATGGCGAAAGAATCAGTAGAAGGGGGCCCACACCCTGGTCACAAGCGTGGGGGCGCGCCCACACCCCTGGGGCGCACCCTCTGACCTTGTGGGCCCCCTGGACCTCCACCGACCTCAACTCAAACTCCATATATTCTCTTTCGGGGAGAAAAAATCAGAGAGAAGGATTTATCGCCTTTTACGATACGGAGCTGCCGCCAAGCCCTGTTCTTCCTCGGGAGGGCAGATCTGGAGTCCGTTCGGGGCTCCAGAGAGGGGAATCCGTCGCCATCATCATCATCAACCATCATCTATCACCAATTTCATGATGCTCACCACCGTGCGTGAGTAATCCCATCGTAGGCTTGCTGGACCGTGATGGGTTGGATGATATTTTCCATGTAATCGAGTTAGTTTTGTTAGGGTTTGATCCCTAGTATCCACTATCTTCTAATATTGATGTTGCTATGACTTTGCTATGCTTAATGCTTGTCACTAGGGCCCGAGTGCCATGATTTCATATCTGAACCTATTATGTTTTCATGAATATATTTGTGTTCTTGATCCTATCTTGCAAGTTATAGTCACCTACTACGTGTTATGATCCGGTAACCCCAGAGTGACAATAGTCGGGACCACTCCCGGTGATGACCGTAGTTTGAGGAGTTCATGTATTCACTAAGTGCTAATGCTTTGGTCCGGTACTCTATCAAAAGGAGGCCTTAATATCCCTTAGTTTTCAATAGGACCCCGCTGCCACGGGAGGGTAGGACAAAAGATGTCATGCAAATTCTTTTCCATAAGCACACATGACTATATTCGGAATACATGCCTACATTATATTGATGAATTGGAGCTAATTATGTGTCACCCTATGTTATAACTGTTGCATGATGAATGCCATCCGACATAATTATCCACCATTGCCTACGAGCTTTTCACATATTGGTCTTTGCTAAGTTACTTTTCCGTTGCCACTATTATAATTGCTACAAAACTGCCACTGTTACTTTTGCTACACTACAAAAAAAGACACATCCGTGACATTTTGGGCCGAACGAATTTTTTTTCTGTCATACATATGACACTTCTATGACGGTAATTGTGACAAAACCCGGTATCATCATAGATGTGGTGGGCTCCTACTTCTATGACAAAAAATCATGACAGAAAATGGGCTTTTCGTCCTGGGCGGGCCGGAGACGCAGCTGCATGACATTCTTTGGGCCGTCCATGACGGAAAAAACCATGGTAGAAGTGAGGGGGAGGAAAATTTCGGGGAGTTCCCGGTTACGGTGGGAGGTCGGGGGCCGAGCGATGCGCGTTTCTCTCGTACACGTACGCGCGTGTGTGCGAGGCGTTGGCTCTAACTGAACTCGAGCGAGGCGTTGGGCTCTAACTGAACCTGAGCGGTTGCACTACAGGCTACGCGTTACTGAACCTGAGCGAGGGATCGATGGCTGTCAACTGAACCCGATCGAGCGATTCCTTCGCTACTGCTGCTAACTAAAGCCGATCGATTGGATGAACAGTGAGCGTTGCGGGGGGAGTGGATGAACAGTGAGCGGTGGCGTTGCCTCTGGATGAACAGGACCCCGTGGTGTGGTGGAGGGCTGGATGAACAGTAGACGATGGAGGGGTGCCCGTGGAGGGGTGGTTGAACAGGACCCCGTGGTGTGGAGGGCTGGATGAACAGTAGATGGTGGAGGGCTGCCCGTAGAGGGGTGGTTGAACAGTAGCCGGTGGAGTAGCGCGCGGTGGAGGCTGGATGAACAGCAGCCCGTGGAGGCTGGAGGAGGTCGACGGTAGCCCGTGGAGGCTGGAGGAGGTCGACGGTGGAGATGAACAGTATCTCGTGGAGTCCCGTTTTGCGGTACATCACACCGCTCCCGATGAACAGGACCCCCGTTTCGACCATAGGAGGTCCGTTTCGTCCGTTTTGCAGTACGCCACACCCCTCCCGATCAACAGGACCCCTGTTTCGACCGTAGGAGGTCCGTTTCGTCCGTTTTGCGGTACGCCACACCCCTCCCGATCAACAGGACCCCCGTTTCGACCGTAGGAGGTCCGTTTCGTCCGTTTTGCGGTACGCCACACCCCTCCCGATCAACAGGACCCCCGTTTCGACCATAGGAGGTCCGTTTCCTCCGTTTTGCGGTACGCCACACCCCTCTCGATCAACAGGACCCCGTTCCGAACGTAGGAGGTCTGTTTCCTCCGTTTTGCGGTACGCCAGGCCTCGTTTCCATCGCCTGTTCCGTCCAAGCCCTCCCGATGAACATGACCACGCATTCCGTTCCGACCCAGCCGGTTGGCTCCCACGCGTTCCGTTGCCTCCCGATGAACACGACGCATTCCGTTGCCTCCCGATGAACACGACGCATTCCGTTGCCTTCCCATGAACACGACGCATTCCGTTGCCTCCCCATGAACACGACGCATTCCGTTGCCTCCCCATGAACACGACAACGACGCTGTTTCTCTGTTCCGACCCAGCCATGTATACGAGCCCTGGCCGTACGTATGCGCGAGTAGGCATTCGAGACCCTGCCCGTATGTACACATACGTGGCCGTATTTTCTTTCTTGCACCCTGGCCGCTGTACGTACGTGTACATGCACGCCTCTACTACGACACGTGCGCGCCTCTACATCCACCAGTATGTACGTACACGTTCGCGACCAGAATGACAACGCTACGTACGCTTCGACCAGGTGGGTCCCAACTGTCAGGCACTTCCTTGCCTGCGAAGATGTAGCTGGTGGGTCCCAGCAGTCAGGGGGGGTGAATCGTTTTGTTTATTTGTTTTTTGCCCGGACGCACTTCCTTGCGTGCGAAGGTGTAGCTGCTGGGTCCCAGCAGTCAGGGGGCGAATCGTTTTTTTTGCCCGGACGCACTTCCTTGCGTGCGAAGGTGTAGCTGGTGGGTCCCAGCAGTCGGGGGGTGAATCATTTTTTTTTCGGACGCACTTCCTTGCGTGCGCAGATGTAGCTGGTGGGTCCCAGCAGTCAGGGGGCGAATCGTTTTTTCCCGGACGCACTTCCTTGCGTGCGAAGATGTAGCTCATGGGTCCCAGCAGTCAGGGGGCGAATCATATTTTTCGCGAAATACGGTGGCCCGTCCGGTGGGTCCCCGCTGTCAGGTGGAGGAATAATTATTTTGCGCGTAATAAGGAGGCACTTCCTTGCGGCTGCCGTGGACCCAGCTGTCAGCCTCTCCACATACAGTCCACGTCCGATGGAAGTCGTTCCTTGACCACGTTGACCATGCCGCGCCGAGAGAACCAGGGCGGTGGACGACGTGGAGGCCTAGGAAGGGGACGACGCGGAGCCGGGGAAGACGCGGAAGTGGATGCACATGCAGAGAGGAGTATGAGGGTTCACTGGTTCAGCTGCGCTGCCGTCGCCGCAGAATAACAGGGGGTGTGGGTGAGTGGAGGGATGGCCTGGCCAGCGGTGGGAGTAGTAGGGGGCGGTGAGGCCTCCGCGGCAGCATAGCCGGCCACGAGAGGCAGGAGCAGGCGGCACGACCGGCGCTGCTTTGGGCGGCTGGAGCAAGAAGACCAGAGGTTGAAGAAGCACGACGGCCGTTGGATGGACATCGTACGGTCACTGCAGCTAGAATCGTTTATATTGACTAAGTTGACAAAGCCCTTGGTACGTCAACTTAGTAGGCCCACAAGTCAGCTTCCGAAACGGTGCGCCCCAGATGTCAGGGGGAGGAATCATTTTTTGGGCGGGTGAAACTAGAATATCCGAGATTGAAGAAGAAGCATGGCATCCGTTGGATGGACATCCAACGGCCAATGCTGCTAGAACCGTGTGTTGACTATAAGTTGACAAAGCCTTGCATACGCGTCAACTCTGTTTTTTTAGGGGACGCATCAACTTAGTAAGGCCAAAAGTGTGTGGCAGAGAACTTATAGCCCATTTGAGATTTGTAAGAATGTGTAGCCCATTTTTGAATTCTAATGGAATTTACTACAGCCCATTTACAGTTTGTTAAAAGTACAGCCCATTTCAACCAACCGTTCAAAACAGAATTCAATAAAATTTCCCACATTTTGATGGGATCCGAAATATTTTTATCCCGAAATTTCTAGTCAGATTAAATACAATTTCAATATAAATTTATATTACATAAAAATCCAACAAAACCTTGCGCTCGCAACAATTAATGAAATTAAAATTTTCAATATCCAAAAATAATATTTTATAAAGTAATCACGTGTTTGGTGCATTTTTTATAGTTACTGCCCAGTTTTTATAATTACATCCCATTTATTATTTCTTAAAGCCCATTTTCTTGTTAAGCCTAATGCATCCCTCCTAGGAAAGATTTGCAGCCCAGCGGGGCGGAGAATAACAACTTGACCTTGCCTGGGTATTCCTAAAAAAAGTATAGCTGGGCTAGCCATTTTCAGCTTGAAAAAAATTAATATCTGGGCTGGATATCTGGCCTGGGCTAGACGGGCCACAGCCCGCCCAGTTAATACCTGCAGCGATGTTTTCGTTGTTGTTCAGAGGAGAAAAATTAATATCTGGGCTAAACATCGAAAAACTCTGCAGTGCTCACACCTCAAAAACACAAATACTGCTCGAGCTGCTTGGTCCCAGCTGTCGGCCGCTTCTTGTGCAATTCTCTCGTTTATTGACTACTACATAGGTTGACAATGGTGTGGGACCGTGATGTCAGGAAACCAGGAGGAAGCAAAATAAATTATAGTTATATATATATATAATAAGGAGGCACTTGCGTACGTGAGGCTATGGACCTGGTGGGTCCCCATTGTCATCCTCTCCAAGTAAAGTCATCTCCTCGCCCGCGCGCGCTTTCCGCCCGAAACAGTCAGCGCCGCCCGCCCCACTTCCCGGTGCAGGCGATTGCTCCGCTTTCAAACGACACAAGTGCCGTCTGTCCGTCCATCTGCCGCCCACATTAATGATACACGGTTGCCGAGGCGGCTACTCCGGCACCACACGTCTGTCCCTCCGCCCGCCCACCATTGCTATATAAACTGCTGCGCCGGCCATAGCCGCAGTCATCCGCATCCGTTCCCTTTCTCCTGTCCACACCACTACTGCCCACCATGGCTTCCTCGCGCTCCAGCACTCTTCGGGACGGGCGGACGACGGACCACAAGGAGATGGCTGCCATTGCTGCCGACCGGCTGGCCGGCAGGTAGCCGGAGGACGACGACGTCCCAATGGAGAACATGGTAGTCGACGATCCGGCACCAACCCCCTCCTCCGCGCCATCCTCGCCGGTGCATTGCACCATGACCATCGGCGAGGCCCGTGCCCAATATATGGACAGGGTGAGGCAGATGCGTGAAGAGCAGTCCCGGGAGGCGCAGGCCGACGCCGCCTACAACCACCATCTCCTCCACGAGCACCTGCAGGCGGAGGAGCAGATCGCCGCAGAGCGGGCGGGGCAGGAGGGGCTGCTCGACTCGTACCGCTCCGCCCGCAAGGGCCGCCTCGAGCGCTAGCGGTACCGCATGCGGGTGGCGGAGGCTGCGGCCGCCTACAAAGAGGCTAGCAAAGAGGGCGATGAAGCAGGCGAGGCGCTGTTTGGCGAGACCGAGGACGAGGCAGAGGACAATGCCGGCTCCGACGAGTCCCTGCTCCGCTGGCGTTGATGAGGCCCTGCTCCGCCGAGGCCCCGCGGCGCCAACAACGAGGCAGAGGACACCGCCGGCTCCGCCGAGGCCCCGCCTCGCCAACAACGAGGCAGAGGACATCGCCGGCTCAGCCGAGGCCCCACCCTGCCGACAACGTGGGGGAGGATTTCCACCGCTCCGTTGAGGCGCCGCCCGCCGGCAACGAGACAGAGGACATCGCCGGCTCCGCCGAGGCCCCGCCCCGCTGCCAACGAGACCGCGCCACACAGAAAACAAGGAAGAGTAGAACACGGTAGGTCGCCGCCGCTCGGGTCCAAGTAAGGCCACCGCTGCTACCCTCCGGTTGAAGCCAAGCTAGGCGGGTTGACCATTGACGGCCGGTTAGCTTCTTGGCGGCGACATGGAGTCGGAGAGCTGCGCTAGAGAAGAACGCTGCTTCTACTTAACTGCTGGTGCAGTTGGCTGACTGACACGTGGGCCCAACAGGCCACATGTCAGTTACGCAAATGCACCTGCAGTTAAGTCACTGAAGCTTTTGTTCGGCTCAGCGGGACACAGGTGGGTAGCTTCGGTTAATTAATTATACCTCCAGCGCACCCCTTTTTAGTTGAATAATGTATGAAATGTAATGAAATCCGGCATGTTTATATGAAATCCGACCGTGTATGAATGAATTTATTTCGATTAGTTTGAATTCCTGTATCACTGGCATTGGATGAACATGCAAAACAATACGTACTAGCATTATTCTCGGGGTGATCACCTCGTTTGCAGCAGTTTCACATGTACTCCCTCCGGTCCTTTCTAGTCATGCATACAAGTTTTGTCTGCAGTCAAAGTATCTCTACTTTGACCAATCTTATACAAAAAAGTATGCACTTTCACAATGTGCGAAGTAAAAAGGAACAGAAGGAGTACAAAGAGTTTGAGCAGCTTTTTAGCGTTTTTGTACATTGCAATCAAACACACAGGCATGGCAATTCATAGAGAACATTCAAAACAATCGATGATTATGCATCTCAGCGACTCACATGTCAGAGGCAATATTTACTTCACAACTAAAGAATAAAGAAAAAATTGATCCACGCTGCTGACAGCAAAGGGCGTCCCATTCGAAAATATCAAACGCATGTCTTGCTAAAATCAATGAGAAAAATTTGACAAGGTTGTCCCATTCCAAAATATCAAATGCCTATGATTGTGGAATGGGCAGGGTTTGCCATCAGTTCAGACATTGACATGGCACCTCGTGCTAAATAAACCAGCTGTTCTTTTTGTGCAGTTCCACCAAAATCAATCAAATTCGCGCGTAGCTTGTATGATTTCGCCCTTATATGTTGCAATGCCTTGAACTTATCGGCACCTCCTTTCTTGTGGTGGAAATGAATGATTCGATGTATTCATGAACATTTTGTGCAGAACATTGAAATCAAGCTGAGCACCCCTGTTTGCACAAATACAAAAAAGTGATTAGTATAAAGCAAACTGTACTATGAATTGACAGTTTCAACAGGCACATACATGGTCCATGTAGAGCACACTTTTAGAAAAATGGAACTCACCAGAAAGAATCCTAGAACAACATTGTACTCGCGCATCACAGCAAAAAAATGGAGATTTGTCAGTCCTTCTGAGCTGAAGTTAGTTTGGTCTTGTGGGGAGTAATGTAACCATCCTTCAACTGCTCCTTCTGATGAGAAGATAGACAGGGCTTCTTCATCCTGGCATAATCGGAACTAGTCACTTCACGTACTCCATATTCTTCTTCAGAGGAAGATGATCCTGTTGTGCAAAGACAAGAGGACTACTAAATGCTAGCATCCCTGTTTGCTCGAAAAAAAGGAAAGGAAATATTTAAAACAGCACAGATGAAGCACTTCTCAAGGACAATACCACTTTTTCATGACAGTATCTAAACAGTAGCACAACACCAATAGAGATGACAAAGCTCAACCATATGGATGAAATCAGTGGGCGAGTACCAACCTTTGTCAGGAGGCTTATTGTGTAGAGCATACAGATGAAGCACTTCTCTGGAACCATCTGTTGCTATCTACGGTGGTGGCCATGCTTACTATATACTCCTCGATTAGTTTAATGTTTCCAACATCTTCTTGTGCAGTTCCACTAAAATATATGGTATCTTCAAAGAAGATCCCTGTTTGCACAAGTAGAGATAATTACATATTACATTAAGAGTGGCATCAAATCAGTGGCAAAACAATTGCTCGTTCCAGCCATAGCAATAAATTAAGATGCAAAACTATATCATTACTTGTGTCATCACAGTTCCAGTGCTTCATTACAGCACCGGGAGTTGATTTTTGTTTTTCTTCCGCTTGTTCTTCCCCTTCATCACTTGGTTCAATAACAGACAAGCTTCGCCTTCAATGTAAGATTTGGCATGTCAATTAGGGAGCACAAGTATAGTACTAAACTTAATTTGTTGATGAAAGTGGCAAAATACAGGCCAGCAGTTGTGAAATATCCTTATCTTACCTCAATGGGATATTACGGTGCACATACAGATTGGAAGTCTTGTCTCCATTTGTGCCGTTCACTAAAATCAAGCAACATTATCGTACAAGTAGCACAACATATGAAAGCACACTGCAGAATCATGTGAAAGAAGGCCAGTACTGACCTCTCATGATGCGGAATTCAAACAACTCACAAGAAGAAGATCTGAACCAAATTCGCCTTAACGGATAGGAAGTAAGATATGCTCTTGTGCAGTTCCACTAAGATCAAGCAATCAAGCAACGTTGTCGGTGTAACATTTTGGTTGAACTGCACAAAACACTCTTAAAACAAAAGTGTTTTGTGTAGTGCAATAAAAGGTCACAATGGCAACGAGGTGAAGTAGATAACCCTGTTTACACAGAGGTGCAAAGGAAACAATTAGTGGTCAATAACGGTGGATGACACAGAAGCCAACAAAAAGAAGCATCTACCTTATCTAAATGGGCAAGAAAGCAAGACAGTAGCATTTCTCAAACGGTGGCATTGATTAATATTAACATAGAGATTATATTAACAATAAAATTTGTTAAACATGTAATTTGCTTTTAACTGTGGCATTGCATCAATTTTCCAGCGGCATTATTAGAGGGTGTTTGTTTACAGGGACATTTTGGTGTAGGGACTAAAAAAACTCCGTGTCAGTCCCATCTAAACCAAACAGGAGGGACTTTTAGGGACTAAAAGTGGGCATTTGGGACTAAAGAAAGAAGACCCCGAGGGAGTCTTTTTGGGACTTTTTCCAACAGTTACCCCTGCCACGCATCGCACCTTGTCTCTATTAGTTCATTACTAGGGGTAACTTGGTCTTTTAGCATGTCATTTAATAACCTCTAGTCCATGTTTAGTCCCTGGAACCAAGCAGGTAGGGACTAGGGAGTTTTTAACCAAACAAGGCCTTAGATTAACAACAGCTAATGAGTTGCATGGGATAGTGGACGCACCAGCACCATGTGCATCCACCGATGTACTGTGGTCGTGCACAGTCTGTTGTTTTCAAAGAACAAACAACCAAGGAGCATATTTGTGTTGGTCCCAGTTTTGTTATCTTTAGACACCTTTCCCTATGTGAGCGCAACAAATCTAGTCCTGCTCAAACTCTACAGCCTTGTCCCTTCCTTTCCTTTTTGAACTAGTACTTTCGCCCCTTCCTTTCCTCTTTGAACCACCTCCTAGATTTATGCGATACAACTTTCCCCACTACTTTCCCCCATTCCTTTCCTCTTTGACATGTCCTAGATTCATGCTATACAACTTTCCCCCTTCATTTCCTCTTTGAACCACGTCCTAGATTCATGCTATATACAACTTTTCCCACTACTTTCCCCCACTCCTTTCCTCTTTGAACCACGTCCTAGATTCATGGTATACATGCAGCTAGAGCAATGCATGTGGAGTAAGTAAATTATACCTTAAGGTTCTTGGGGCGTGGTTCAGTGGGCGACGGGACGGCAGCGAAGAAGAAGGGGTCGGAGGCCCTCCCGCGCCGCCGCTGGGTGGAAAGTGAACAGCTGCGCCGGTAGTCCCTCACCGACAGCGACAGCGTTAAGCCTCCTTCCCTTCCCGGCGGACGGATCCTGCCGGCTCTTTGAGCAGCAGTGAGGGGAGAGAGAGGCCAACGAAGTGTTGTTTAGATCTGGAGAGGGCGAGAGAGTGTGAAGAGAGCAACTACAAGCGCTGAGGCTCCAGCGGGAGAGGGCGAGAGAGTGTGAAGAGAGCAACTACAAGCGCTGAGGCTCCAGCGTGTATATATATACTAGAGAGAGAATGTGAAGCGTGCAAACCCTAGAAAACATTTTGACCAGTCAAAGTCCTCCTGGCACAAATTATGCTCAAGTGTAGTTATCGAACCCGAGACCTCAAGTTTGATGAGCGAACAGGCTAACCAGCTACACAACCCACCCGTTATGTTCAACGAGAGGGAAATAACCTTTTATACATTCCTGCATTCGTGTGACAAGCATGCCGTGTTTTTTTTTGTGTGTGGGAGTCATTGGGATTTCAATCATAATCATGTCATGTGGCTTTGGTGGTAAGACTATCCACAGTGGTGCAGAAATAATGCAGCCTTAGTCACCTTACCTCTCTCCACGTAGTACGTTGGGTCCCACTAGTCAGAGGGTGAAACAAACAAATTAATAAGAAAAATTAAAAGCGCCAGCGGTGTATCTTACCTCACACATCTCGCTACTGCTCGGGAACACTGTCCAATTGATCCCTCTGTTCGCTCACATACTATTTTAAGTGAATCCTAATTATAACATGCACACAAATTTTGGGCACTTGTATTCGACTTAAGTCAGTGTGCCACCGTATCTCGTATACTTACTACTCCCTCCGTCTAGGTGTAATAAGTCACGTTAGAAGGTGTAACGGGACCAAGGTGCGTGCGTGTGCGTGTGTGTGTGTGTGTGTGTGTATGTGTGTGTTTAACAGCATGTGTGTGTTAGAGAGAGCGACAGATCGACCTACTCCTACAGAGAGATGTTGTGTAGTGTACGATTTTAGCCGCGAGAGTCGGTGCATCCTCTCGTTTCCGGGCGTGTACGGTAGGGACATGCGGACAGCTATCACGCCCGCTCCTGACCAGCCTGGCCCACCCAAAGCCCCTCCATCACCCGTGCGCGCTTCCCGCCCGAAACGGTCAGCGCCGCTCCAAAGAATCGGTACCGCATTCATGCCCGGGCAGAGCGGACGCGACCTCTCACTGGCGCAAGAGTGATGGTTGCTTCGTCCGTCCAACTTACTGCTGGGTCTATGTGATTTGACGGCTCATTGGTCTTTATTACTGAGGTGGTAGGACTGCTGGATGTCCCACGCTTTCGGCGAAAGGAGGTACTACTACTAGATTACAATTTTCTCCATTCTTACAGCGGAGGCGTGCAAGAGCAGTGAAAACACGCAGGCTCAGTGATTACATGGCCCACCTCACACTATCACCGTGCGACACCTAACTCTTTACATAGTACTCCCTCCGTTCCTAAATATTACTAGATGAGTCCCCGCGCGTTGCCGCGGAACAGCGGTATATCTCTCTGCGCAAAATTATCGATTTCATAGAACTAAAAAAACTCTATAACCACATGACAAATGTGGTAGCCAAACTAAATAAACTCCCATCATCATTTAGATCATCCCACGTAAGGAAAAAAGATCAGCCAACTCCTACTGCATAATGGGATTATATTTTTCTTTTTGACATGTTAATGGGACTTAAAGCTCACTTACATGCATGCTACCGGTGCATGCTTGCATGCAGACATGTTGATGTGATTTAAAACCCACTCACATGCATGTGCCACGGTATTTCTGCATGCTTGCATGTGGCTTAGTGCGAAGCCTCTCAACGTCTAGATCAGACGGCTATTATGGACTGATTTACTTCATCTAACGGCTACATCAATTTTGATGACGTGGCTCAAGGAGAGGATAGAGAATTCCTAGTAGTGGGGGCTAGCTATTACTAGTAGATAAGTCTTTGTAGAGATTCCACTACATACGGAACAAAATGAATGAATCTACACTTAAAATGCATCTAGATACATCCGCATGTGGTTCATGGTGAAATCTCTACAAAGACTTATATTTAGGAACGGAGGAAGTACTAGTATAGTACGTACTGTAATTTATCAGCGAGATAAATTTGTACAATGTTATGAAGCTTCCAGCTTATGTTACATGTATCTTGCGTCCAAGGTTGCCCGTTGCAACATTTCATCAAATACAAAGGAGACTAACATGCATGCTATTGCATCTCAATGATTGATAGATCATAGCAAATATGTACTCCCTCCGTTCCAAAATAAGTGTCTCAACTTTGTGCAAACTTTAGTACAAAGTTGTACTACTACTAAAGTTGACACTTATTTTGGAACAGAGGCAGCTAAAGAAAAAAACGATCCATGCAATCCCTAGCCCTTGAACCGTGAACCCTGACCAGGCTTCAATTTGCTGGCAACGTTCGAGCTTCCTAATAAATGAAGTTTGCAACCTTTTGACCATCGGATCATTTTGTGCAGTTTCACCAAAATCGAGATGAGCATCCCTGTGGCAAAGAAATTGAAGAAGCGTGATTAGAATAAGATTACTGGGACTAGTTGATGAGACATAAACTCATCACAAATACAGTACGTAGAAGCCAGTAGAGGTATGTGCGGGGCAAAGAAGTAGAGAAATATCCACAGGGAGTGATGTGGGCAGCTGGAGCAGTGGTGCAAGCCGGCTGTAAAGGGAGTTGTACCTGAGGGACGTAGCTCAACCTTGAGGAGGGCGGCGGGAGGCGGCAACTGCCCATGTTGCGGCAGTGAGCAAGGGACGAAGGCAACCTCACCGGCTTTGTGAGAGAGAACGGCGGGGACCCCTGATCGAGACGTGCCGACAGTGGGTTTTCGCCGTCGGCGACGGCCACCGCATCTACACTAAGCATCCACCCCTTCCCCAAGCGGGCGTGATCCGCCGGGATGTTAGAGATGTGGCCACAGTCGTTTTGTGCGAGAGAGTGTGAAGAGAGCAACCCCAGCAAGCAACCGTGTAGGCTGGCCCGTCCTGACTATGTATATAGTGGAGCGGTTTCCTTTTCTCTCCATATTAACCTATCATATTGCGTACGTGCCACTGAAGAAAAAAAAAACTTTAGTTATAAATGACGCGGCACCTACTACTTGTTCTCCTATAACCTTGCGCTTGGCATCTCCAAAATATTAACCTTGCGATTGGCTCTTCGCCTCTTCGGGAAGTCGAGCAATAATGGTAGTGCAGTATATATCGTTCTGGCTATATGAGACCGAATGAATTGCTGCACGTCCACCATGTGGGCGAGGGTCGAGGGGCGAGGGAGAGTGCTACATACGGAGCAAAATGAGTGAGTCTACACTCTAAAATACGTCTATATACATCAGTGTTTGGAGTATGTACTAGTAGTTCATATTAAAATCTACTAAAGGACATATATATTCCAAACAATATGATATAATCTCTATAACCAAGGTAGTAGGGACGAGGAGTAAACGGAGGGAGTACTAAATTTTTCTCCTCGTCCTACGAGCCACCGCGCGCATGGGCGAGGGAGCGGGTGTAAGGCGGAGCAAGCTTCACCTCATCCTGCGAGCCACCGCGCCCGTGGGCGGGGGAGACGGCGTACTAAGCAAGCTTCTCCTCGTTCTGCGAGTTGACGGGACACATGAAAAGTACTCCAGTGTATAGAGCCTTGCCTCTAAGGTAGGCCCCACATGGTTTGCCTCTTTTTTTAACATAACACGTCAAGTCGCAATTTGTTTGTTCACCCGTGGTAGACAATCCTCCCTCCACCAAGTGGACAACCAGTACACGTGCCAAATTACCACATGGGCTGCCTTTTTCGTACAGAAATGAGCTCCACCGTGTGCCCGCACGGGTGTGGTTGGGAAAGAGACGGGAGTACGTGCGCCGTGCATGCACCTCTTCTCTTCGTGCACGTCCCCCACCTACGTGGGTGTGTGTGAGAGATACAAACCGCGTTCATGAGTGTTTTTTGTTTTGGGGTGGGGGTGGGGTGGGGGTTGATTTTGTGAATTATTTGTGGGAATATGTGTCGATGACATCTCAAACAAAATTTTGCATGCAATGTGTGTGAAATGGAGGCCTATCCATATCATACATAGAGGGTCGGGCAATCCACGAGAAGAGAGGGAGCGGTCATAGCTATCGATAGAGTCGAAGAGAGGATCAAGTGGGTGGGTGCGAGATCGATGAAGAGAGCCATCGAAATTGTGTGTGTGTGCAAGTCAAAGATATAGGGCGACTGGCCTACCGGAACGTTAGAGGGCACATGTCAAGTTTGTGTGTGGCAGGGAGACATGACTAGAGCGCTCGATGTATCGGTGTGTGTGGGGGGGAGGGGGTGGGGGAGGGGTAGGCAGAGGCCTAACTATAGAGGTAGAACGACTCGTATATGTGTTGAGAAGGAGAGACCCAGCTATGTCTTGAGGGAGATCGGTCGACATCCATACATAACTGAAGGACGGGAAATATGATGGGACAGAGAGAGAGAGAGAGAGGAGAGAGAGAGGGAGGGAGAGGGAGGGAGAGGGGTAGAGTGCTGGATGGGTGATGGAGTTGCTTCTCGAAGATGGTGGGAGAGGCCTACTAGACAAACTAAGGGTGGAACTGCAATGTTATCAATAAGAGTGGGGATGTGTTTCTGTGTGTGCCTGTGCGTGATAGATCTGTCGGGACGCATCCATGGATGATGAAGGGGAACCATGTGTTTGGTAAGCAAACCTAACTAGATCGGTAGATCAATTGTTGTTTGTCGGAGGAAGGGAGAGACACAACTAATGAGGTAGATTGATTGACGTGTGGGTAAAAACGAGTTATAAGGACCTAGCTAGCTATATGTATAGCGAGAGATCGGTCGGTGTACGTCCATTTGTTAGAGGCAAATAAGGCCCAGCGAGACGGATAGACAGAGAGAATGGAGCTAGGAGGTGGTGCGAGAGGCCCAACTACTAGCTAGATAGGGGGAGGAGTGTGCGGTTGTGAGATCGATGAAAAGAGGGGCGAGAGTTTACACGTGTGTCTGACCGTATGAGAGACACGAGGCAAGGACACATAAAGGAGGAGATTGAAGGTGTGTGTGTATGTTGTAGGCAGGCATCGCTGGACAGGTTTATCGATCGGTGTGTGTCGGAAAGGAGTTGTGGAGACTCTGGGAGAACGACCTAAAGAAAAAAATGAATGTGCCCGGTGGATAGAATGCCGAGGGAGGGGGAGGGCGAGGAGGGCGTGTGCATGCACGAGAGAAAGTTAGTGGTAGCTACAAAGGTTAGAGGATTGTGTGGGTGTAAGAGACTAACAAAGATCATAATTTGATATGAAAGCGGATTCATATATTTGAATAGGAGATCATAGTGTTTTAAACATTGCATGCATGAATATAGCGGTGATACACGTGTTGTGCACATGTTATACCATAATGTGATAATGCATGGCGTTTGCAACTCACAGCTAAATGCCGAACAACCTAAACCATACTATACATCAAACAATCTCACATTTTATTTGAATTTGTGATAATGTGTGGCGTTTGCAGCTTACAACTAAATATCGAACAATCTAAACAATACTATATATCGAACATTCTCACATTTTATTTGAATTTGTGGTAATGTGTGGTGTTTGCAACTCACATCTAAATACTTGTAGGCGTAGGGGGTGGGGCACCATACATAATGTGATAAACACATTATACATATGAGACATGGTTTAGATTATGAAGATCTAGCTAGAGCTAGAAATGTAATGTGATTTGAAATCAAAATAAAGTGGATTCAAAAAATCCAGTTCGAGTTCATATAGTACACATAGTTCATATGTAACTCGAGACTAATCATGTGGTGTGCTGAGAAGATAATACACAAACGATGGTTTAACTTGACAATAATGATGATTGTAGATCTTATTAAAACAGAGAAACGAATTCAAATGCTTTGACTTCACAACAATCATTACTGTAGATCTTATTCAAATAGAGAAACGAATTCAAATTTAGTTCATATTGAAGCGGTAGTATATACGTTTGGAATGCACTAAAACGTTCATTTGAGTAGTAGGTTGCATGCATTATACATGTAGCGAAATATTTTAATTGAACATAACATGAATTCAAAGTTTTGAATGACATTTGTAGTGCGCATTGATTTGGTACAATACACGTTAGGCTTGTCCGGAAATTTCAACCCGCGCCTTGTTAGCCCGAAATATTTAAGATATATCTTTGTCTCGTTGTGCTCCGACAACTCCCTCCATCTCAACCAGCGCCTTGCTATTCCAAAATTACAACGCGCGCGAAAACTCCCACCTCCTGTGAAATCCCGACACACGAAATGCCCGTGGTACCCCTAAACCGAAAGAACCGCCTCAAATTGGTGGGGGTACTTTCGTAACTTACCCCACATTTCGGACAAGTGCGTCTCTAAGCCATGGTTCCCCACTGCCATCCCATCCGCCCACCCATTCGTACACCGAGGCCGCGAAAACCCGCGACGAAACCCCACACCCTGCTCAGTCCGCCACCCAGCCGGAGCCTCTTCCCCGAGGACGTCGTCTACAGAAACACCTTGACGTCCCTCATCCACCGTACCGGATGAGGATCCATCATCGATCTCATCGTCCCGCCGGTTCAGCCACCCCGTCCTCCACCTCCAAGGAGCTGCCCCGATGTTCCCCTCGTCTTTCGCGCCACCTCCATTCCCACACCGCCGTCTTCACCTGCACCACCGGAAGAGCATCATCATCACCGTTTCCTCGGATGAAGCTGCGGCCTAATCGGCGCCACCAAAGAGGTTGTACACTAATCGCCACATTTTCTTCTTGATTCGATCTCACGGTGCTGCCGGCGCTCGGTCCCGAGCCGACACGGCGCCACTCCATCCACGGCGGCGTCACCGGCCACTTCCTCCACGGCGTCGCTCCCTCGGCGGCGACGTCCACATCAGTAGGAGCTGCTGCTGCTTTAGCTCTCGCTCGCGCTGCTGCTCTGCTCTTGCTCTCGGTCCCCTGCCTGGTCTGCTCTTGCTATTGCTCATGCTCTCGCTCGCGCTGCTGCTCTGCTCTTGCTCTCGGTCCCCTGCCTGGTCTGCTCTTGCTATTGCTCATGCTCTCGCGCTTGCTCTTGCTTGCGATGCTGCTCCGATTTAGCTACACTTCAGTCGACTGAATCGACTTTTGGGTCAGTCGATTTTCAGGGGGTGGGGGGGCTCGCCGGGGTGAAGGAAGAACCAGCCGCAGCGGGGAGGGGGCTCGCCGGAGAGGTACCCCACTATCTATCTTAGGGTTCAGGATGGGGGCGGTGGTCGCCGGCGGTGGCGGGGCATTGGCGGGGCGGTGGCGTGGGGATCGCCGGACAAAAAGCTCGGCACAGGGGGAGGCCTAGAGGGATGGCCGGGGCGGCGGCGGACCGGCGGTGGGGAGTGTTTTCGGGGCGGGCGGGGCGGCGCACCGCCGGCCGCGGGCGGCGGGGGGCTGCTGTTTGGCCGGTGGTGGCTGGCGGCTCAGGGGGGTGGAGGTTGAATATGAACCGCGGGCCCTTGATTTCGTATTCAATGGCTGCAAAATCGACTGACCAGAGATGAAAAAGTCAGTCGAGCGACGTGTAGCCTCACCTTGCTAGTGCATTCAGTTTCGACAGCGAAATTCAGTTTCGACAGCAAAATTCAGTTTCGACAGTTAAGTTCAGTTTCGACAGTTAAGTTCAGTTTTGATAGTTAAGTTCAGAGATGAGCGGCTGATGTATTTTACATCTAGCACTTTGTGGTTATGTATTTTACGTCATGTATTGGAGATTCTATTAGAATTCCACTCAGGTTAACGTTGTTCGTTGTCTCTCTTGTCCTGCTTCAGCCTCGGCATCGTACAACTCACCGGAGCTGCTCCAACGACGAAACCCGCCATCACAGCGGAGCAGTACCTCGGGCTCCATCTCCAGACGCCTAAGATATTCTTCCCCTCCTCCGACAGCAAAGTCAGCCGGAGCATCCTCACCGGCCAACCCAATCACGCTGAGATCGACATGGCTTCACCAAAGAGGTTGCACACTTGTTGCATCTCTTTTTTACTCTACATGTTATATATATTGTCCACTGAGCACACGGATTTCTTCCTTTAGTGTCTCCTTGGAAGAAAAAATGTAGGAATTTTAATTTTCACTTGTCCTCCTTTTCAAATTCCTATTCATGAAGCACAAGACTAAGAGATAGTAGCATAATAGCATTATAACCGTACATTTTCTTGTGGTTTGACTTAATCTCACCATGCTTCTTTGCATCCTGTGATCTTCCAATTGTGTGAATCAAACACCCAGATTGGAAGAAATCCTGTGTTTTTAAATTCTCTGTTTTGCACGTGCATTCCTATCCTATTCCTGTCTATTTTCTATCCCTGCATTGTTGGAATCCTCCAATTCAAACGAGCCCTTACAGAATTACTTCTCTTACAGATAGTTGTCAAAGAAAACCTTGCGTGGTTTGTCCCGCTCCTGCTGCGCCGTCGTCCACCCCAGCTCAGCTGCTCCAACGACAGAAGGGTCCAGCACAGCAGGGATCCGGCCTCCATACTGTCTTTCGCCGCCTCAGATCTTCTTCCCTGCCGCTGGCAGCCATGAAAACTGCATTACCATCATCAACCGAGCAGATGACCTCGAGGACTACACGGGTCCGCAAGAGAGGTCACACTCTTTCGTGTCTGCTTACGTTATGCATCGCTTAATATTACATGCTACTTTATCGTCCTGTTCACCGATTAGACTCTAAGTCAGCTCCAAACTAATGGTCAAACTTGAGTTTTTAAATGGTTGTGGGGTACATATCGGGGCCACTATCAATAGTATCTATCTACTATCTGGTTAATCTCCAGTGTCTACTATGAGTTTCATGTTGGGTGGGAAACAAACAGTAAAGAAGCCATTATCTGTATTTTTTAACTGAAGCCATAATCTGCCTGCTATTATTGGTTTTGGGTCTATCCACAGGTTGCTACCATCACTCTGGATTTCTGCATGCACTCCTTACATAATCTCACTATGTTTTATTCCTATGCATCACAATTATTGTAAACAATGGAACTGAACATGTAGAGCAAAAGAGACGAGCCTTGCGTGGCAATAAAATTTCATGCAGACGTCGCTCCATGGTAGGCGCAAAGGCAGCCCCCCTCCACACATTTCGGATTGTAATCGAGAGGAAGATATCTGTTCTGAGGGGGATTTAGAAGGAGAAGACAACTCCTATTTACCCCCTGAGGTCTTCGCTCTAACTTGGCATGCTGATGTTGGTTATATCATGCATATGGTGTCTTGCATTGCTTACTTTATACATCAAATATGTCATCTGCTTAGTTTAGACATCCTTTGTGCGAATGCCATCTGTTTAGTTTATTCATCGTTTATGTGAATTATGCAACGCCATCTTGTTTAGCCAGGCATCATATATGTGAATTTTGCAATGCCATCCTGCTTAGCCAGTCATCTTATATGTAAATTATATCAGGCCATCCTTTTTTTCGTTACATATTACATTTGTCAACAATGTTAGTACATTCAACTGCTCTTCGTGTGCATCAGCCATTTGACACGGTGATGGCAAATTCTGGAGTGAAAACAAGGTCTTCAGAGCAGACTATGCTATCTAACGAAGCGCATATCTCGCTGGTTACGGATAGCTCCTCAGAGGAGGATTCAGAGACAGATGACCAGTCCTATTTGTTGGGAATCGTAGCATAATTTAAAATTTTCCTACGCTCACCAAGATGCATCTATGGAGTCTACTAGCAACGAGGGGAAAGGAGTGGATCTACATACCCTTGTAGATCGCGAGCGGAAGCGTTCCAATGAACGTGGATGACGGAGTCGTACTCGCCGTGATCCAAATCACCGATGACCGAGTGCCGAACGGACGGCACCTCCGCGTTCAACACACGTACGGTGCAGCGACGTCTCCTCCTTCTTGATCCAGGAAGGGGGAAGGAGAGGTTGATGGAGATCCAACAGCACGACGGCGTGGTGGTGGATGTAGCGGGTCTCCGGCAGGGCTTCGCCGAGCTTCTGCGAGAGAGAGAGATGTTGCAGGGGAGGAGGGAGGCGCCCAAGGCTTAGATGTTGCTGCCCTCCCTTCCCCCCACTATATATAGGGCCAAGGGAGAGGGGGGGCGCAGCCTTGCCCCTTCCTTCAAGGAAGGGTGCGGCCAGGGGGGAGTCCTTCCCCCCCAAGGCACCTCGGAGGTGCCTTCCCCCTTTAGGACTCTCCCTTCTTTCTTATCTCTTGCGCATGGGCCTCTTGGGGCTGGTGCCCTTGGCCCATATAGGCCAAGGCGCACCCCTTACAGCCCATGTGGCCCCCCGGGGCTGGTGGACCCCCTTGGTGGACCCCCGGACCCCTTTCGGCACTCCCGGTACAATACCGATAAAGCGCGAAACTTTTCCGGCGACCAAAATAAGACTTCCCATATATAAATCTTTACCTCCGGACCATTCCGGAACCTCTCGTGACGTCCAGGATCTCATACGGGACTCCGAACAACTTTCGGGTTTCCGCATACATATATCTCTACAACCCTAGCGTCACCGGACCTTAAGTGTGTAGACCCTACGGGTTCGGGAGACATGCAAACATGACCGAGACGCCTCTCCGGTCAATAACCAACAGCGGGATCTGGATACCCATGTTGGCTCCCACATGTTCCACGATGATATCATCGGATGAACCATGGTGTCGAGGATTCAATCAATCCGTATGCAATTCCCTTTGTCAATCGGTATGTTACTTGCCCGAGATTCGATCGTCGGTATCCCAATACCTTGTTCAATCTCGTTACCGGCAAGTCTCTTTACTCGTACCGCAATGCATGATCCCGTGACCAACGCCTTGGTCACATTGAGCTCATTATGATGATGCATTACCGAGTGGGCCCAGAGATACCTCTCCGTTTACACGAAGTGACAAATCCCAGTCTCGATCCGTGCCAACCCAACAGACACTTTCGGAGATACCCGTAATGCACCTTTATAGTCACCCAGTTACGTTGTGACGTTTGGCACACCCAAAACACTCCTACGGTATCCGGGAGTTGCACGATCTCATGGTCTAAGGAAAAGATACTTGACATTGGAAAAGCTCTAGCAAACGAAACTACACGATCTTTTATGCTATGCTTAAGTTGGGTCTTGTCCATCACATCATTCTCCTAATGATGTGATCCCGTTATCAGTGACATCCTATGTCCATAGTCAGGAAACCATGACTATCTGTTGATCAACGAGCTAGTCAACTAGAGGCTTACTAGGGACAGGTTGTGGTCTATGTATTCACACATGTATTACGATTTCCGGACAATACAATTATAGCATGAATAATAGACTATTATCATGAACACAGAAATATAATAATAACCATTTATTATTGCCTCTAGGGCATATTTCCAACAGTCTCCCACTTGCACTAGAGTCAATAATCTAGTTACATTGTGATGAATCGAACACCCATTGCGTCCTGGTGTTGATCATGTTTTGCCCTAGGGAGAGGTTTAGTCAACGGATCTGCTACATTCAGGTCCGTGTGTACTTTACAAATATCTATGTCTCCATTTTGAACACTTTCACGAATGGAGTTGAAGCGACGCTTGATATGCCTGGTCTTCCTGTGAAACCTGGGCTCCTTCGCAAGAGCAATAGCTCCAGTGTTGTCACATAAGAGAGTCATTGGGCCCGACGCATTGGGAATCACCCCTAGGTCGGTAATGAACTCCTTCATCCAGACTGCTTCCTGTGCTGCCTCCGAGGCTGCCATGTATTCCGCTTCACATGTAGATCCCGCCACGACGCTTTGCTTGCAACTGCACCAGCTTACTGCTCCTCTATTCAAAATATACACGTATCCGGTCTGTGACTTCGAGTCATCCGGATCTGTGTCGAAGCTAGCGTCGACGTAACCCTTTACGACGAGCTCTTCGTCACCTCCATAAACGAGAAACATATCCTTAGTCCTCTTCAGGTACTTCAGGATATTCTTGACCGCTGTCCAGTGTTCCTTGCCGGGATTACTTTGGTACCTTCCTACCAAACTTACGGCAAGGTTTACATCAGGTCTGGTACACAGCATGGCATACATAATAGACCCTATGGCCGAGGCATAGGGGATGACACTCATCTCTTCTATATCTTCTGCCGTGGTCGGGCATTGAGCCGTGCTCAATTGCACACCTTGCAATACAGGCAAGAACCCCTTCTTGGACTGATCCATACTGAACTTCTTCAATATCTTGTCAAGGTATGTACTCTGTGAAAGACCAATGAGGCGTCTTGATCTATCTCTATAGATCTTGATGCCTAATATGTAAGCAGCTTCTCCAAGGTCCTTCATTGAAAAACACTTATTCAAATAGGCCTTTATACTTTCCAAGAATTCTATATCATTTCCCATCAATAATATGTCATCCACATATAATATGAGAAATGCTACAGAGCTCCCACTCACTTTCTTGTAAACACAGGCTTCTCCATAAGTCTGTGTAAACCCAAACGCTTTGATCATCTCATCAAAGCGAATGTTCCAACTCCGAGATGCTTGCACCAGCCCATAGATTGAGCGCTGGAGCTTGCATACTTTGTTAGCATTCTTAGGATCGACAAAACCTTCCGGCTGCATCATATACAACTCTTCCTTAAGGAAGCCGTTAAGGAATGCCGTTTTGACGTCCATCTACCATATCTCATAATCATAGTATGCGGCAATTGCTAACATGATTCGGACGGACTTCAGCTTCGCTACGGGTGAGAAAGTCTCATCGTAGTCAACCCCTTGAACTTGTCGATAACCCTTAGCGACAAGTCGAGCTTTGTAGATGGTCACATTACCATCTGCGTCCGTCTTCTTCTTAAAGATCCATTTGTTTTCTATGGCTCGCCGCTCATCGGGCAAGTCAGTCAAAGTCCATACTTTGTTTTCATACATGGATTCTATCTCGGATTTCATGGCTTCTAGCCATTTGTCGGAATCCGGGCCCGCCATCGCTTCTTCATAGTTCGAAGGTTCACCGTTGTCTAACAACATGATTTCCAGGACAGGGTTGCCGTACCACTCTGGTGCGGAACGTGTCCTTGTGGACCTACGAAGTTCAGTAACTTGATCTGAAGCTTCATGATCATCATCATTAACTTCCTCCCCAGTCGGTGTAGGCACCACAGGAACATTTTCCCGCGCTGCGCTACTTTCCGGTTCGGAAGGGGTGACTATCACCTCATCAAGTTCCACTTTCCTCCCACTCAATTCTTTCGAGAGAAACTCCTTCTCTAGAAAGGACCCGTTCTTGGCAACGAAGATCTTGCCTTCGGATCTGAGGTAGAAGGTATACCCAATAGTTTCCTTAGGGTATCCTATGAAGACGCATTTTTCCGATTTGGGTTCGAGCTTTTCAGGTTGAAGTTTCTTGACATAAGCATCGCATCCCCAAACTTTTAGAAACGACAGCTTAGGTTTCTTCCCAAACCATAATTCATACGGTGTCGTCTCAACGGATTTAGACGGTGCCCTATTTAAAGTGAATGCGGCAGTCTCTAAAGCATAACCCCAAAATGAGAGCGGTAAATCGGTAAGAGACATCATAGATCGCACCATATCCAATAGAGTGCGATTACGACGTTCGGACACACCATTTCTCTGAGGTGTTCCAGGCGGCGTGAGTTGTGAAACTATTCCACATTTCCTTAAGTGTGTACCAAATTCGTGACTTAAATATTCTCCACCACGATCTGATCGTAAGAATTTTATTTTCCTGTCACGTTGATTCTCGACTTCACTCTGAAATTCCTTGAACTTTTCAAAGGTTTCAGACTTGTGTTTCATTAGGTAGACATACCCATATCTACTTAAATCATCAGTGAGAGTGAGAACATAACGATATCCTCCGCGAGCCTCAACACTCATTGGACCGCACACATCGGTATGTATGATTTCCAATAAGTTGGTTGCTCGCTCCATTGTTCCGGAGAACGGAGTCTTGGTCATCTTACCCATGAGGCATGGTTCGCACGTGTCAAATGATTCGTAATCAAGAGACTCCAAAAGTCCATCTGCATGGAGCTTCTTCATGCGCTTGACACCAATGTGACCAAGGCGGCAGTGCCACAAGTATGTGGGACTATCGTTATCAACTTTACATCTTTTGGTATTCACACTATGAACATGTGTAGCATCACGTTCGAGATTCATTAAGAATAAACCATTGACCAGCGGGGCATGACCATAAAACATATCTCTCAAATAAATAGAACAACCATTATTCTCAGATTTAAATGAGTAGCCATCTCGAATTAAACGAGATCCAGATACAATGTTCATGCTCAAAGCTGGCACTAAATAACAATTATTGAGGTTTATAACTAATCCCGTGGGTAGATGCAGAGGTAGCGTGCCAACGGCGATCACATCGACCTTGGAACCATTCCCGACGCGCATCGTCACCTCGTCTTTTGCCAGTCTCCGTTTATTCCGTAGTTCCTGATTTGAGTTACAAATATGAGCAACCGCACCGGTATCAAATACCCAGGAGCTACTACGAGTACTGGTAAGGTACACATCAATTACTTGTATATCACATATACCTTGGGTGTTGCCGGCCTTCTTCTTGTCCGCTAAATATTTGGGGCAGTTCCGCTTCCAGTGACCACTTCCCTTGCAATAAAAGCACTCAGTCTCGGGCTTGGGTCCATTCTTTGACTTCTTCCCGGTAACTGGCTTACCGGGCGCGGCAATTCCCTTGCCGTCCTTCTTGAAGTTCTTCTTACCCTTGCCCTTCTTGAACTTAGTGGTTTTATTCACCATCAACACTTGATGTTCCTTTTTGATCTCCCCTTCCGCTGATTTTAGCATTGAATATACCTCGGGAATGGTCTTTTCCATCCCCTGCATATTGTAGTTCATCACAAAGCTCTTGTAGCTTGGTGGAAGCGACTGGAGGATTCTGTCAATGACCGCGTCATCCGGGAGATTAACTCCCAGCTGAGACAAGCGGTTGTGCAACCCAGACATTCTGAGTATGTGCTCACTAACAGAACTGTTCTCCTCCATTTTACAGCTGAAGAACTTGTCGGAGACATCATATCTCTCGACCCGGGCATGAGCTTGAAAAACCAGTTTCAGCTCCTCGAACATCTCGTATGCTCCATGTTTCTCAAAACGCTTTTGGAGACCCGGTTCTAAGCTGTAAAGCATGCCGCACTGAACGAGGGAGTAATCATCAGCACGCTGCTGCCAAGCGTTCATAACGTCTTGGTTCTCAGGGATTGGTGCTTCACCTAGCGGTGCTTCTAAGACATAATCTTTCTTGGCAACTATGAGGATGAGCCTCAGGTTCCGGACCCAGTCCGTATAGTTGCTGCCATCATCTTTCAGCTTGGTTTTCTCTAGGAACGCGTTGAAATTGAGGACAACGTGGGCCATTTGATCTACAATACATAATGTAGAGATTTTAGACTAAGTTCATGATAATTAAGTTCATATAATCAAATTATTTAATGAACTCCCACTCAGACAGACATCCCTCTAGTCATCTAAGTGAAACATGATCCGAGCTCAACTAGGCCGTGTCCGATCATCACGTGAGACGGACTAGTCAAGATCGGTGAACATCTCCATGTTGATCGTATCTTCTATACGACTCATGCTCGACCTTTCGGTCCTCCGTGTTCCGAGGCCATGTCTGTACATGCTAGGCTCGTCAAGTCAACCTAAGTGTATTGCGTGTGTTCCGAGGCCATGTCTGTACATGCTAGGCTCGTCAACACCCGTTGTATGCGAACGTAAGAATCTATCACACCCGATCATCACGTGGTGCTTCGAAACGACGAACCTTCGCAACGGTGCACAGTTAGGGTGAACACTTTCTTGAAATTATTATAAGGGATCATCCTACTTGCTACCGTCGTTCTAAGCAAATAAGATGCAAAAACATGATAAACATCACATGCAATCAAATAGTGACATGATATGGCCAATATCATCATGCTCCTTTGATCTCCATCTTCGGGGCACCATGATCATCTTCGCCACCGGCATGACACCATGATCTCCATCATCATGATCTCCATCATTGTGTCTTCATGAAGTTGTCACGCCAACGATTACTTCTACTTCTATGGCTAACCGTTTAGCAACAAAGTAAAGTAAATTACATGGCGTTATTCAATGACACGCAGGTCATGCAAAATAATAAAGACAACTCCTATGGCTCCTGCCGGTTGTCATACTCATCGACATGCAAGTCGTGATTCCTATTACAAGAATATGATCAATCTCATACATCACATATATCATTCATCACATCTTCTGGCCATATCATATCACATATATCACTTGCTGCAAAAACAAGTTAGACGTCCTCTAATTGTTGTTGCAAGTTTTTACGTGGTTTGTAGGTTTCTAGCAAGAACGATTTCTTACCTACGTATGACCACAACTTGATTTGCCAATTTCTATTTACCCTTCATAAGGACCCTTTTCATCGAATCCGTTCCGACTAAAGTAGGAGAGACAGACACCCGCTAGCCACCTTATGCAACTAGTGCATGTCAGTCGGTGGAACCTGTCTCACGTAAGCGTACGTGTAAGGTCGGTCCGGGCCGCTTCATCCTACAATGCCGCCGAAACAAGAAATGACTAGTAGCGGCAAGAAGAATTGGCAACATCAACGCCCACAACTTCTTTGTGTTCTACTCGTGCATAGTAACTACGCATAGGCCTGGCTCATGATGCCACTGTTGGGAATCGTAGCATAATTTAAAATTTTCCTACGCTCACCAAGATGCATCTATGGAGTCTACTAGCAACGAGGGGAAAGGAGTGGATCTACATACCCTTGTAGATCGCGAGCGGAAGCGTTCCAATGAACGTGGATGACGGAGTCGTACTCGCCGTGATCCAAATCACCGATGACCGAGTGCCGAACGGACGGCACCTCCGCGTTCAACACACGTACGGTGCAGTGACGTCTCCTCCTTCTTGATCCAGCAAGGGGGAAGGAGAGGTTGATGGAGATCCAACAGCACGACGGCGTGGTGGTGGATGTAGCGGGTCTCCGGCAGGGCTTCGCCGAGCTTCTGCGAGAGAGAGAGATGTTGCAGGGGAGGAGGGAGGCGCCCAAGGCTTAGATGTTGCTGCCCTCCCTTCCCCCCACTATATATAGGGCCAAGGGAGAGGGGGGGCGCAGCCTTGCCCCTTCCTTCAAGGAAGGGTGCGGCCAGGGGGGAGTCCTTCCCCCCCAAGGCACCTCGGAGGTGCCTTCCCCCTTTAGGACTCTCCCTTCTTTCTTATCTCTTGCGCATGGGCCTCTTGGGGCTGGTGCCCTTGGCCCATATAGGCCAAGGCGCACCCCTTACAGCCCATGTGGCCCCCCGGGGCTGGTGGACCCCCTTGGTGGACCCCCGGACCCCTTTCGGCACTCCCGGTACAATACCGATAAAGCGCGAAACTTTTCCGGCGACCAAAATAAGACTTCCCATATATAAATCTTTACCTCCGGACCATTCCGGAACCTCTCGTGACGTCCGGGATCTCATACGGGACTCCGAACAACTTTCGGGTTTCCGCATACATATATCTCTACAACCCTAGCGTCACCGGACCTTAAGTGTGTAGACCCTACGGGTTCGGGAGACATGCAGACATGACCGAGACGCCTCTCCGGTCAATAACCAACAGCGGGATCTGGATACCCATGTTGGCTCCCACATGTTCCACGATGATATCATCGGATGAACCATGGTGTCGAGGATTCAATCAATCCGTATGCAATTCCCTTTGTCAATCGGTATGTTACTTGCCCGAGATTCGATCGTCGGTATCCCAATACCTTGTTCAATCTCGTTACCGGCAAGTCTCTTTACTCGTACCACAATGCATGATCCCGTGACCAACGCCTTGGTCACATTGAGCTCATTATGATGATGCATTACCGAGTGGGCCCAGAGATACCTCTCCGTTTACACGAAGTGACAAATCCCAGTCTCGATCCGTGCCAACCCAACAGACACTTTCGGAGATACCCGTAATGCACCTTTATAGTCACCCAGTTACGTTGTGACGTTTGGCACACCCAAAACACTCCTACGGTATCCGGGAGTTGCACGATCTCATGGTCTAAGGAAAAGATACTTGACATTGGAAAAGCTCTAGCAAACGAAACTACACGATCTTTTATGCTATGCTTAAGTTGGGTCTTGTCCATCACATCATTCTCCTAATGATGTGATCCCGTTATCAGTGACATCCTATGTCCATAGTCAGGAAACCATGACTATCTGTTGATCAACGAGCTAGTCAACTAGAGGCTTACTAGGGACAGGTTGTGGTCTATGTATTCACACATGTATTACGATTTCCGGACAATACAATTATAGCATGAATAATAGACTATTATCATGAACACAGAAATATAATAATAACCATTTATTATTGCCTCTAGGGCATATTTCCAACACTATTCCCCCCCCCCCCCGAGGTGTATGCTCTAACTTGGCAGGGTTATGTTGCTCATATCGTGCGTATGGTGTCTCGCATTGCTATGTCATTTGATTAGTTTAGACATGCTTTGTGTGAATGCCACCTGTTCAGTGTCTAATTACCATATATGTGAATTATGCATTGCCATCTTGTTGCAAGACATTATATATGTGAATTATACAATGCTATCTTGTTGCAAAGGCATTATATATGTGAATTATGCAATGCCATGTTGTTTAGCCAATCATCATGTATGTGAATTATATCATGCTATCATTTTTTTGTATTACGTGTTCCATTTGTCGACAACGTTTGTATATTCAACTACTCTTCATGTGCATCAGCCATTTGAAGCGGTGATGGAAGTATCTGGAGTGAAAACAAGGTATTCAGAGCAGACAATGCTACCCGCTGAAGCAGACATCTTGCTGGTTACAGAGAGCTCCTCAGAGGAGGATTCAGAGACTGATGACCAGTCCTATTTCCCCCCTGAGGTCTATGCTCAAACTTGGCAGGGTTATATTACCCATGTCATGCATGTTGTCTTGCATTGCTTAGTTTTTACATCATATATGGATTGCCATCTGCTTACTTGCTTACTATATAAATCATATATTTGAATTATATCATGCCATCATGTTTACATAGTACATACACATCATCTATCTGAATTATGGCATGGCAACCCATTTAATAAAGACATCATATAGTTATATCATCTCATCCTGTTTAGTGTTTACAGTCATCATATTTTGAATTATGGCATTCTATCCGTGAATGTATGTGAATTATGGCATGCCAACCTATTTAATAAACACATTATATAGTTATGTCATGTCATCCTGTTTACATAGTCTCATATTTTGAACTATGTCTTTCCATCTTTTTTAGTTAGCCATCATAATGTGAAATTGTGTCATGCTATCCTGTTTAGTTAGCCATCATATATGTGAAATTGTGTCATGCTATCCTGTTTGGTTAGACAACATAAATATGAATTATTTCATGCCCTCTTTTATTCCCCACTATCCATTGCACCTGTCTATCATACAATGTCTATACTTTCAATTACTTTTCTTGTTTATCAGCCATTTGAATTGGAGAGCGTGATGGCAGTATCTAAGGGAGTAACAACACGGTCTTCAGAAAAGATAGTGCTACCAGTTGATGCAGATAGAACCACGGTTGTACTTGCCCAAGGACCAGATCCACCACACATAACCCAGACTCTCGCAGATTGTACCCCTACCCAGTTGGACAGAGAACCAGCTACACCCCTTCTAACCCCAACCCCGGCAGATAGTAACCCAGTTCCAGTTGACACAGCACCGTCTCCACCACAGAGCACCCAAACACGAGCAGTTAGTAAGGGAACTGCAGTGCCCAAAGCACGAGGACCACCACTCCGAATCCCAACTCAACGCTTACAGGAGAAGAAGATTTGTTCTCAGGTCAGGTTCTGTAGTTATGGTTCATACTCCTTTGCTCTTGCATTACTGTATTTACTCATACCAACTATTTTCAAATTTGAAGGATGGAATTGAAACTCCAATGGCGCAACAGGTATGTTTTAAACCTTTTCTTTAACTGGTTTGCTGTTGTAACCTGCTCTATGTTGATTTCAGTTTCAATTGAATAAACAATTATGTTCTCATGTCATGCACATTACAAGTGTTGTTATTGCTCTATAGTTACCCACACTTATATTCTGTCTATTCTGCTTTGTCTTGAACAAATATTATTTGAACTGTGTCTCTATCTTGATTTGGCAACAAAAACTAGAATGATATAGACCATAAAGTGACCATGGTACATAGATATATGTTTGTTTCATGCTGTTATCCTGTCCACTTTACTACTGAACTCATTTACCAAAATGAGTTTCATATACAACATGGTAAACATGTGATGTGTCTGCTTGTTTCTCTTTTAGAATGCGGACAAAATATTGGAGAACAGTACCGCGTTATCCAATGGTAAAGGAAGTAATGCAGATAAGGTTCAAGATAGTGAGACATCCCTGTTGGTCTCCAAGAAAGCTGATAAAAACTATCTTGACGACAGTGAGGGAACCCAAAAGTCCTGTCTTGATGTAGTGTTCGAGTTACTGGCCACTACTGCTGGCACAAACTCTTCGAACTCGCTGCCTGAATCAATTCGTCTTCTTGAGTCTCAACTTCAAGTTGAAAGACATCGATCAGATGTGCTGCGACAGGAAGCTGAAGGACTGAGGAAGTCCCTGCAGAATTCAGATGCATATTTTGTGGTGCAACAGCAAGCGCTGGAGGATTTAAGCGCCAAACAAGAGAAAGTTAATAAGCTTGCTAAGCATCTTGCCAGCATTATGGGTACCCAGGATATTGTTTCTTGAGATCTTCTGAAGTGGTTTCAGTTCTGGATTTGTTTTGCTGCGGCGTTTATTTGCGCTGGTCGCCAACTTTGACAACCAGTGTATATGATATGCTGCTTTGTTCCCTATATTTTCACTGGTGGCGAACTTTGATGCCCAATGGATGTAATATGTGTAATAGCCATGATAGCCTAGCGTTAGTTGCTTGCCTATTTATTTCCTTGTTGTCTTGTTTATTTGTTTGCTTGTAGTCATTGCAGTTCTTTTTCCGCGGTTAGCTAGTGGCTGCAATAACCTATTTCTTAAAACTAGGCCACAATAACCATGGGCTAATATTTACTGTAGTGACACTGGGCCTCCTACTGGCCGTAGAAACAGTGGGCCTTCTACGGGCCGTAGAAACAATGGGCCTTCTGTGGGCCGTATCATCAATGGGCCTTATACGGGCCGTATGATCGATTGGCCAAACATGGGCCAAACAGACCGCATTATGGCCGTAAACGGGCTAGAGTTGGAATCATCCGTTCATGGGCCGACCATAACGGGCCATCGTTAATAGGCCATATTTGGTGATGCTATGAAAATGGCCCAACAGACTAACGGTCCACAAACGGGCCGACTGTAACGACGTGCTGAATTTGGCCCACAAGCAGAAAATGACAGTAACGGGATGTAAGTAACCGAATGCTGCAAATGAGCCCAAGAATAAATGGGCCCTCAGAAGGCCGAAAGTTAACTTGGGCTGGAAACGGCCCAACGGAATAACGGGCCATTAATGGGTATAAAGTGATACACTGTTCATTACGGGCCAGTTTCACCACGGGCCGTTAATGGGTGTAAAGTAATACACTGTTCATTACGGGCCAGTTTCAGCACGGGCCGCTAATGGGCCAAGAGTTACAAAGGGCCTCATATGGGCCGAAAGACGTCATGGGCTATACATGGGCCAGAAGTGAAAACGGGCTGGAATCATATTGGATGGCCTAGATGACACTACTGGGCCTAATTCGGATAGGGCGTAACGGGCCTTGGGTTAGCGGGCTGTAAATGGGCTATATGCGAACAGGCCGTTAACAGGCTTTCCATGGGCCGGCCCGCCAGCTTTTGACCAAGTCAAACGGGCCGGCCTTTTCACAGGAATGGGCCACTGTTGGGCCGTGCCACGTGTCGACGTATCATAGGCGCCTTCTGTCCAGTGAGTGGATGACATCTGTCCCAACGATGAGCCGACACGTGTTTCCTCTAGCCAATGATGATTTTACACGTGGAAAATCCCCATTGGTCGGGGCTGTTAATGGGTTATCGGATCCAAAACCGGACCCGATAGCTTAACGGTGTTCCGTTACGGTGGATGCCACGTGTCGGTCACCCTTGACGAAAGCACTTCTGTGACGCGTGATTTATCGTCATGGAAGTGGACACTTCCGTGATGATAATTTTGGTAATGTCATGGAACACTTCTACGACAGCACAGGTATGACTATCTTGATTCTGTCATAAATTTTTCATGGATGTACATGCATGACAAAAAACGCGACCTACTATGACAAACATGTATCATCACGGAAGTGTATTTTTTTGTAGTGCTACCTTTACCGTTACTTCCATACTACTTTGCTACTAAATACTTTGCTGCAGATATTAAGTCTTTCAGGTGTGGTTGAATTGACAACTCAGCTGCTAATACTCGAGAATATTCTTTGGCTCCCCTTGTGTCGAATCAATAAATTTGGGTTGAATACTCTACCCTTGAAAACTGTTGTGATCCCCTATACTTGTGGGTTATCAGGAAATACCTACTGTTGCTGTTCTGCATCATCCCTTCCTCTTTGGAGAAATACCGACGTAGTTCAAGCAAGCATCAAAAGGAATTTCTGGCACCGTTGCCGGGGAGACATCATCAACATCTACTAGGTTCCTAATCACAAATCTCATCTCCTTGCAATTTACATTATTTGCCATTTGCCTCTCATTTTCCTCTCCCCCACTTCACAAAAAATTGTCGTTTTATTCGCCCTCTTTTTCGTTCGCCGTTTTCTTGCCGGATCTATCCGTGTTCTTGCATTGTAGTCATAATGGCTAGCGTGACTACTCCTCCTTTGTCACTAGATTTTGAAGTTTTGTACTTCAAGCAACGACAAGGAGAAAATATGAAAGATGCTTGGTATAGGCTAATGGAATCCTATCGTGTTTGCAACCTAAAGGGAGACGCAAAGATTTTGCTTCGTAATTTTTACATAGGATTGGCCTTGCATCATAGACAACTCCTAGATTTTGTCGCTAAAGGGAATTTTATTGAGCTTGATACTAATGCTGCCTACAAAATCTTAGAAGGAATTCTGGGGGTTCCACCTCAAAAGAAGGGGTTTACCTTTACCCTAGAGGGAGTTCAAATGTTGGACAAACTTGGTGATTTGCATAAACATATGGTTGAATTGCAAAAATATAATTAACCCCTCAAACATGTTAATGGTAGTATCAATCGCATGAATACTTTGATTACTCTTTGCAATAAGAGATTGGATATTTTAGATATCAAGATGGTTTCTTTTCCTGAGAATTTAGGGAAGCGTAAAGAGCCTCCAGGGTTTGAGAAAGCCCTTACAAAAGTTGCCAAAACTACGAATGACAACACTTAGATTCTTGCTTTATGCCTAGCTAGGGGCGTAAAACGATAGCGCTTGTTGGGAAGCAACCCAATGAATAAAATTTATTTTTGTCTTTTTCTTTCTGTTCTTGAGTGTTTGCACAATTATGCTACTGTTATGATTGTGTTTTTTGTGTTGTAATTAGTGTTTGCACCAAGCAAAGCCTTTAGGATCATGTTGGGTGATAGTTGATTTGATCTTGCTGAAAAACAGAAACTTTCGCGCTCACGAAAATAATTCGCATTTTTAACAGGAGCGTGATAAAATACCAATTCTTTTTGAAGAAGATTAATATACAAATTTTTCACGTGGTCCTAATTTTTCAGAATTTTTGGAGTTTCAGAAGTATTCGAAATATCCAGATTTCTACAGACTGTTCTGTTTTTGAGAGATTCTGTTTTCTTTGCGTTGTGTGCTTGTTTTGATAATTCTGTGGTTTCCTTTGAAGAGTTTTTTCCATAGAAAAGTTGGAATACAGTAGATATAATGCAAGAATAAAATATGAATGGGTTGCAACAGTACTTATAGTAGTGATTTGTTTTCTTATACTAACGGATCTCATGAAGGTTTTGTTGAGTTTTGTGTGATTGAAGTTTTCAAGTTTTGGGTGATGTTATGATGGATGAAGGAATAAGGAGTAAGAAGAGCCTAAGCTTTGGGATGCCCATGGCATCCCAAGCTATTATCCAAAGAGAAGCAAACAACTAAGCTTGGGGATGCCCGAGTGGCATCCCCTCTTTTTTCTAACGACCATCGGTATTTTACTCGGAGCTATATTTTTATTCGTCACATACTATGAGTTTTGCTTGGAGCGTCTTGTATGATATGAGTCTTTGCTTGTTTTGCTTTGTGTTTAAGTCTTGAATCCTTGCTGGACACACCTATTTGAGAGAGCCAAAATTATTCCATGACTTGTTAGAATTGCTCTCTATGCTTCACTTAAATCTTTATGAGCTATGGAATTTCTCTAGTGCTTCACTTATATCTTTTTGAGCACGGTGTGCTTTGTTATTTTTGAATAAATGCTCTCATGCTTCACTTAGATTTATTTGAGAGTTAGTAAAAATTTTAAGAAATTCTCTCTTGCTTCACTTAAATTATTTTGAGAGAAAGAAATATTATGCTCATGATCTTCACTTATATTTGTTTGAGCTTATCAAAAGCAATACATGAAAATTAGTTCCAAAGTGATGATAGATATCCAAGGAGGATATAATAAAAACTTTCATGAAGATCATTGGACAAAATAAACTTGATTCCTTGTAATAGTTTTGAGATATGATGATGTGATATGTGAGTCATGTTGATGAGTAATTATGCTTTAGTAAGAATATTGGTGTTAAGGTTTGTGATTCCCTATGCAAGAATGAAAGTCAATAGTTATGCAATGAAATTACATCCTACTTGTGGTGCATTATTCGGTGTTAATTATGCTTAATGCTCGCTTATGAGATTTTTCGTTTCTTGATTGGTCGCTTCTCAATCTTTTGCTAGCCTTCATTTTGCACTAATTATGATCACTACTTGTGCATCCAAAATCCTTTAAACTAGTTTTGCCACATGAGTCCACCATACCTACCTATATGCGGTATTTCCGTGCCGTTCTAAGCAAATTTGTATGTGCCATCTCTAATTTTCAAAATAAATTTCTCTTTTGTGTGCTCATACCGCTCATGAAGCGGTAGGGGTGGCCAATATATTTCCATGCTAAATATGTTATTCTCACGATGAGTGTTTATTCACTTGTCATTGCACGAGAGTAAGGCAAAGGTATTAGGGATGCCCAGTCCCGAAATGAAAAATGAATTTACTTTATGTTGTCAAATAATAAATTCCTTGGAAAGTGTTGATATGGAAGGCACCCGTGGATACGGTTAGCCATGGAAAGTGAAAGTATGGTTGAAAAGGAATAAACTTTAATTTCCGTTTGGGAACCGCCTATGATATATCTAGCATGGAAAGTATTGGGAACTACTCGATCGTTCTCGTTGACAGGAAAAGCCTGCTTCCCAAATGTTTTATCTCTATCTTTTTCGCTTTGAGCTCTGGCACCTCTACAAATCCCTACTTCCCTCTGCGAAGGGCCTTTCTTTTACTATATGCAATTTTTATTTTTAATTTGAGTCTCCATCTTCTCTTATAAAGCACCAACTAAGGGGCACTATGATCGTACTTGAGCATTGGGTGTAGCTAATATGCGAGTGTGTTTCATGAATGGATCAATGATTGAGCATAATGGGCTAGGGATAACTTATTTTAGCGTTGGTATTTTGAAAGACATGGTTGATTGTTGATATGCTTGAGTATTTAAGTCTCATGTCAAAACTAGACTATTGCTTTGAACCATATAAAAGTCCAAATGTCCATACTACTAAGAAAAGAATATGTGATGAACATGTTAGGCAGCATTCCACATCAAAAATTCTATTTTTATCATTTACCTACTCGAGGACGAGCAGGAATTAAGCTTGGGGATGCTGATACGTCTCCAACGTATCTATAATTTTTTATTGTTCCATGCTGTTATATTATCATTCTTAGATGTTTTAAAATCATTTTTAGTCATTTTATATCATTTTTTGGTACTAACCTATTGACATAGTGCCAACTGCCAGTTGTTGTTTTCTGCATGTTTTTTACATCACAGGAAATCAATACCAAACGGAGTCCAAACGCAGCGAAACTTTTTGTGGATTTTTTTGGACCAGAAGACATCCAGTTGGCCAAAGAATTACCGAAGAGGGAGCCCGCGGTGAGCACAAGACACCAGGGCGCGCCGGGGCCGGTTGTGCCCACCTCGGTGGCCTCCCGAACCGCCTCTTTGCTCTATAAATACCCCAATATTCCGGAAACCCTAGGGGAGTCGACGAAAATCAATTCCAGCCGCCGCAAGTTCCAGAACCACCGGATCCAATCTAAACACCAGCACGGAGGGGTTCATCATGTCCATTGGTGCCTCTCCGATGATGCATGAGTAGTTCTTTGTAGACCTATGGGTCCGTAGTTAGTAGCTAGATGGCTTTCTCTCTCTCTTTTGATTCTCAATACAATGGTCTCTTGGAGATCCATATGATGTAACTCTTTTTGCGGTGTGTTTGTTGGGATCTGATGAACTTTGAGTTTATGATCAGATCTATCTTTTTATCCATGAAAGTTATTTGAGTCTTATTTGATCTCTTATATGCATGATTGCTTATAGCCTCGTATTTCTTCTCCGATATTTTGGTTTTTGTTTGGCCAACTTGATCTATTTATCCTGCAATGGGAAGAGGTGCTTTGTGATGGGTTCGATCTTACGGTGCTTGATCCCAGTGACAGAAGGGGAGCCGACACATATCTATCGTTGCCATTAAGGATAACAAGATGGGGTCTATTTCTACATAAATAGATCTTGTCTACATCATGTCATCGTTCTTATTGCATTACTCCGTTTCTCCATGAACTTAAAACACTAGATGCATGCTGGATAGCGGTCGATGTGTGGAGTAATAGTAGTAGATGCAGGCAGGAGTCGGTCTACTAATCTTGGACGTGATGCCTATATAATGATCATTGCTATTTGAAATTCTATCAATTGCCCAACAGTAATTTGTTCACCAACCGTTTGCTATTTTTCTCGAGAGAAGCCACTAGTGAAATCTACGGCCCCGGGGTCTCATATTTATTATATTTGCTTTCGCGATCTATTTTTATTCGCTTTTATTTTTAGATCTTTTAAACCAAAAATACAAAATTACCTTGCTTGGCGTTCGATCTATCAATTTCTGGCGCCGTTACCCGAAAGGGATTGACAACCCCTTTAATACGTCGGGTTACGAGTATTTGTTATTTATGTGCAGGTGCCGTTCACGTAGTGCTGCGTGGTTCTCCTACTGGTTCGATAACCTTGGTCTCATCACTGAGGGAAGTACCTACCGTTGTTGTGCTGCATCATTCCTTCCTCTTTGGGGAAATACCGACGTATAGTTCAAGCAAGCATCAATCACACAACATGTCGTCACCTCCCACAAGGTCTCTAGATCCCATTGCTTAGCAGGTCCAAGAACAACTGCAAAACAGGCCTGCAGAACTCCAAATGCCCTCTCAACATCCTTTCTAGCTGCTTCTTGTCTTTGGGCAAAGTGAGTCTTTTTCTGGCTAACTGGGTTAGAGATGGTGCTGACATAGGTAGCCCACGGAGGATAGATACCGTCAACCAGATAGTAGCTCATGTTGCACTCATGACCATTGACAGTATAGTGGCAAGGAGGAGCTTTTCCTTCAGCCAGACTCGCAAACAACGGTGATCGCTGTAGCACATTGATGTCATTGTGAGACCCGGACATGCCGAAGAAAGCGTGTCAAATCCAAAGATCCTGTGATGCAATTGCTTCAAGAATGATGGTGGGCTTCTTAACATGACCCTGATATTGCCCTTGTAAAGCCTCAGGGAAGTTCATCCATTTCCAATGCATGCAATCAAGAGATCCAAGCAAACCTGGTCACCCTCTTGCTTCTGAGATTGTCAAGAGCCTCTCGGTGTTTGCCACAGTTGGTTCTCTCAGATACTGAGGCCCGAACACCTCGACCACGGCAGTTGCAAACCTGACCATCGCATCTCCGTATGTGCTCTCAGACATACGTAGGTACTCGTCCCACGAATCAGCGACCGTGCCATATGCAAGCATCCGTAGTGCGGCCGTGCACTTCTGGTAACCAGAGAAGCCAATCATTCCCACGACGTCCTTCTTCAAGATGAAGTAGTCATCATAGGACCGGACACCATGGTACAAACGGACGAAGAAAGTCTTGCACATCCGAAAACACCGGCGAAAATGGTCAGCGAAGAGTGCATCTGGGGCAAAGTAGTCGGCCATCAGTGTCAAACGGCAGCGCACCCTGTTGCGGTTGAGCACTCGATGACCCTTGATCGAGCCCTTGAAATTGAGAACATGCTCTCCACACACTTCGCGTCTTCAAGGACTGTCTGCATCATCGTCGTCTCATCCGAGTACTGCTCCTCATCGGACGAGACGTTGGACGACTCGACATAGTGCTCATGTATGTACTCCAAATCGGATTTCATTGCTAGAAAGAAGAAGGAAAAACTTTTTTTAGCTCCGGCAATTCATCGAACAGTTGCCGGGCATGGTGAGTATACCAGGAGTGGATGGTACCCGGCGGGGTGGTTGGAGGACAGGGGTTGAATGATGACGGGGGAGAAGCGGGGTGGAGCCCGGATGGAACGCTGGAGGTGAAGGAGACGTAGAGTTCCGACAGTGGTATGGCATGGTGGATGAGGTGGTGGAGCGGCGGCGAAGGTAAGAGAGAAAGAATGAAGGAGAGAAAATGGGGAGGATGGAGGCGTGGGGTCCGGGAAGGGTTTTGGGTGGACGGGAGGTGTCGGAGTGCAACATGTCTGGTGTCCGGACTATTAGAGTTAAACACGAATTGGTATTCCATAGTTGTATGTGTACGGAAGTTACACGTACAGGTGCAGGTATGTGTGTCCGTGTCCAAGTAGTATTAGCTACCGACTAGGATTGATAGTTCTCGGTAAGCTAGTATATATAGGTACGTACCCCCCTGTAATCTGTACCAAGAAAAGGAGAAAAGAAATAAATAAAAGCAAGGCACGTCAAGAGCCTTTGACTATCAATCCATCGATTAGTTTTTCCGTGTTCGCTAAGTTACGCAAGAGTTCCGTCGACGTCGATGTAAATCGATCCGAGCGATTTGAGCACTAGCAAGCTAGCTTCACATACAAGAGGTGCACGTACTAGCTAGCTACTGTTCATCAATCAAGCTGCTAGGCTATGTGCTTGCTTGCTAGCTTTGCACTACGGTGCATAGTTCCTGGGTGGTTTTGATCTAGAGTTCAAAAGCAAACAATTGGTATCAGAGCCTCGACGACCTATGATGACGGACAGTGACGCTGAGTCAGTCAAGTCCGGCAACGGCGGTTCCAAGGGGAACAAGTCCGGCAACGGCGGTTTCAAGGAGAACAAGAATGACGACAAGGTGAAGAAGGGCGGCAAGTCAGCAACCAGTGGTGGTGCAACAGGCGGCGCCAACGTGCAGGCGCATCGCAACATCCCCATCCAGTACCCGATGCTCACCGACGCCAACTACGGCGTGTGGGCGGTCAAGATGAAGATTATTCTCCGATTCCTTCGAGTGTGGGAGGCCATCATGGACGACGACGTCGATGAGGAGTGCGACGAAGGTGCCATGGCCGCCATAGCCTAGTCTGTGCCGGATTCCATGCTGATGACATTGGCGGAGTTCAAGACGGCAAGAGAGGCGTGGAACGCACTCAAAGAGATGTGGATTGTAGAAGATCGCGTCACGAAGGCTCGGGCACAAGTAATGAAGCGCCAATTTCACAAGTTGCAGATGGAGGAAACTGAATCGGTAAACGACTATGCCATGCGTCTGACTACTTTGGTGGGAGAGATCCGCGCGCTTGGTGCAAATCTCAAGGAGGTCGAGATTGTGGAGAAGTTTTTCAGTTCGGTGACTGATAAATTCACATACATCATCAGCACGCTCGAGCAGCTTTACGACATCAACGGCATGACCATAACGGAGGCGATCGGACGCCTGCGAACATGGGAAGAGAATGCTCGTTGCTATCGGAAAGGCAAAGGAGGAGGTGATGACCAACTCATGTACTCGCGCGCAGATTGGGAGTCCCCAAGTAGCTAAGGAAGGCGCAATGTTGGCGAAGGCTCAAGCAACGCGAAGCGCATCGGACAAACCAAAGAAAGCAAAGGAAAAGGCAAGCCACAAGGTCGTGGTAAGGCGGGCCGCTCTAAAGAGCGGAAGCCAAGGAACTTGAATATGTCCGAGGTCAAGTGCTATAACTGCAACGAGATGGGCCACTTTGCAAAGGATTGTCCGGAGCCTAACAAGAGGGAGATCAAGGCAAATTTGGCGAAGTAGGACGAACGTCCAGGTCTTCTGATGGCCGAAGTGTTGGGGAACGTAGTAATTTCAAAAATTTCCTACGCACACACAAGATCATGGTGATGCATAGCAACGAGAGGGGAGAGTGTTGTCCACGTACCCTCGTAGACCGAAAGCGAAAGCGTTAGCACAACGCGGTTGATGTAGTCGTACGTCTTCACGATCCGACTGATCAAGTACCGAACGCACGGCACCTCCGAGTTCAGCACACGTTCAGCCCGATGACGTCCCTCGAACTCCGATCTAGCCGAGTTTTGAGGGAGAGTTTCGTCAGCACGACGGCGTGGTGACGATGATGATGTTCTACTGACGCAGGGCTTCGCCTACAGTATTATCGAGGTGGACTATGGTGGAGGGGGGGCACCGCACATGGCTAAAAGATCGAACGATCAATTGTTGTGTCTCTAGGGTGCCCCCCTGCCCCCGTATATAAAGGATCAAGGGGGAGAGGTGCGGCCGGCCAGAAGGGGCGCGCCAGGAGGAGTCCTACTCCCACCGGGAGTAGGACTCCCTCCCTTTTCCTTGTTGGACTAGGAGTGGAGGGGGAAAGAGGAGGGAGAGAGGAAGGAAAGGGGGGGCGCCGCCCCCCTCTCCTTGTCCTATTCGGACTAGGGGGGAGGGCGCGCGGCCCTGCCCTGGCCGCCTCTCCTCTCTTCCACTAAGGCCCACTATGGCCCATTAAGCCCCCGGGGGGTTCCGGTAACCTCCCGGTACTCCGGTAAAATCCCGATTTCACCCAGAACACTTCCGATCCAAACATAGGCTTCCAATATATCAATCTTCATGTCTCGACCATTTCGAGACTCCTCGTCATGTCCGTGATCACATCCGGGACTCCGAACAACCTTCGGTACATCAAAACATATAAACTCATAATATAACTGTCATCGAAACTTTAAGCATGCGGACCCTACGGGTTCGAGAACTATGTAGACATGACCGAGACACGTCTCCGGTCAATAACCAATAGCGGAACCTGGATGCTCATATTGGCTCCCACATATTCTACGAAGATCTTTATCGGTCAGACCGCATAACAACATACGTTGTTCCCTTTGTCATCGGTATGTTACTTGCCCGAGATTCGATCGTCGGTATCTCAATACCTAGTTCAATCTCGTTACCAGCAAGTCTCTTTACTCGTTCCGTAATACATCATCCCGCAACTAACTCATTAGTTACAATGCTTGCAAGGCTTATAGTGATGTGCATTATTGAGTGGGCCCAGAGATACCTCTCCGACAATCGGAGTGACAAATCCTAATCTCGAAATACGCCAACCCAACAAATACCTTCGGATACACCTGTAGACCACCTTTATAATCACCCAGTTACGTTGTGACGTTTGGTAGCACACAAAGTGTTCCTCCGGTAAACGGGAGTTGCATAATCTCATAGTCATAGGAACATGTATAAGTCATGAAGAAAGCAATAGCAACACACTAAACGATCGAGTGCTAAGCTAACGGAATGGGTCAAGTCAATCACATCATTCTCCTAATGATGTGATCCCGTTAATCAAATGACAACTCATGTCTATGGTTAGGAAACATAACCATCTTTAATTAACGAGCTAGTTAAGTAGAGGTATATACTAGTGACACTCTGTTTGTCTATGTATTCACACATGTATTATGTTTCCGGTTAATACAATTCTAGCATGAATAATAAACATTTATCATGATATAAGGAAATAAATAATAACTTTATTATTGCCTCTTGGGCATATTTCCTTCAGTCTCCCACTTGCACTAGAGTCAATAATCTAGTTCATATCACCATGTGATTTAATACCAATAGTTCACATCACCATGTGATTAACACCCATAGTTCAGATCGTGATGTGACCAACACCCAAAGGGTTTACTAGAGTCAATAATCTAGTTCACATCGCTATGTGATTAACACCCAAAGAGTACTAAGGTGTGATCATGTTTTGCTTGTGAGGGAAGTTTAGTCAACGGGTCTGCCACATTCAGATCCGTATGTATTTTGCAAATTTCTATGTCAACAATGCTCTGCACAGAGCTACTCTAGCTAATTGCTCCCACTTTCAATATGTATCCAGATTGAGACTTAGAGTCATCTGGATCAGTGTCAAAATTTGCATCGACATAACCCTTTACGACGAACCTTTTTGTCACCTCCATAATCGAGAAACATATCCTTATTCCACTAAGGATAATTTTGACCGCTGTCCAGTGATCTACTCCTAGATCACTATTGTACTCCCTTGCCAAAATCAGTGTAGGGTATACAATAGATATGGTACACAGCATGGCATACTTTATAGAACCTATGGCTGAGGCATAGGGAATGACTTTCATTCTCTTTCTATCTTCTGCCGTGGTCGGGATTTGAGTCTTACTCAATTTCACACCTTGTAACACAGGCAAGAACCCTTTCTTTGACTGTTCCATTTTGAACTACTTCAAAATCTTGTCAAGGTATGTACTCATTGAAAAACTTATCAAGCGTCTTGATCTATCTCTATAGATCTTGATGCTCAATATGTAAGCAGCTTCACCGAGGTCTTTCTTTGAAAAACTCCTTTCAAACACTCCTTTATGCTTTGCAGAATAATTCTACATTATTTCCGATCAACAATATGTCATTCACATATACTTATCAGAAATGTTGTAGTGCTCCCACTCACTTTCTTGTAAATACAGGCTTCACCGCAAGACTGTATAAAACTATATGCTTTGATCAACTTATCAAAGCGTATATTCCAACTCCGAGATGCTTGCACCAGTCCATAGATGGATCGCTGGAGCTTGCATATTTTGTTAGCACTTTTAGGATTGACAAAACCTTCTGGTTGCATCATATACAACTCTTATTTAATAAATCCATTAAAGAATGCAGTTTTGTTTATCCATTTGCCAGATTTCATAAAATGCGGCAATTGCTAACATGATTCGGACAGACTTAAGCATAGATACGAGTGAGAAACTCTCATCGTAGTCAACACCTTAAACTTGTCGAAAACCTTTTGCGACAATTCTAGCTTTGTAGATAGTAACACTACTATCAGCGTCCGTCTTCCTCTTGAAGATCCATTTAATATCAATGGCTCGCCGATCATTGGGCAAGTCAATCAAAGTCCATACTTTGTTCTCATACATGGATCCCATCTCAGATTTCATGGCCTCAAACCATTTCGCGGAATCTGGGCTCATCATCGCTTCCTCATAGTTCGTAGGTTCGTCATGGTCAAGTAACATGATCTCCAGAACAGGATTACCGTACCACTCTGGTGCGGGTCTTACTCTGGTTGACCTACGAGGTTCGGTAGTAACTTGATCTGAAATTTCATGATCATCATCATTAGCTTCCTCACTAATTGGTGTAGGTGTCACAGGAACCGGTTTCTGTGATGAACTACTTTCCAATAAGGGAGCAGGTATAGTTACCTCATCAAGTTCTACTTTCCTCCCACTCACTTCTTTCAAGAGAAACTCCTTCTCTAGAAAGGATCCATTCTTAGCAACGAATATCTTGCCTTCGGATCTGTGATAGATGGTGTACCCAACTGTCTCCTTTGGGTATCCTATGAAGACACATTTCTCCAATTTGGGTTTGAGCTATCAGGATGAAACTTTTTCACATAAGCAGCGCAACCCCAAACTTTAAGAAACGACAACTTTGGTTTCTTGCCAAACCACAGTTCATATGGTGTTGTCTCAACGGATTTAGATGGTGCCGTTTTAACATGAATGCAGCCATCTCTAATGCATAACCCCAAAACGATAGTGGTAAATCGGTAAGAGACATCATAGAGTGTACTATATTCAATAAAGTACGGTTATGATGTTCGGGCGCACCATTATGCTGTGGTGTTCCAGGTGGCATGAGTTTGTGAAACTATTCCACATTGTTTTAATTGAAGGCCAAACTCATGACTCAAATATTCGTCTCCGCGATCAGATTGTAGAAACTTTATTTTCTTGTTACAATGATTTTCCACTTCACTCTGAAATTATATGAACTTTTCAAATGTTTCAGACTTATGTTTCATCAAGTAGATATACTCATATCTACTCAAATCATCTGTGAAGTTCAGAAAATAACGATACCCGCCGCGAGCCTCAACAGTCATCGGGTCGCATACATCAGTATGTATTATTTCCAATAAGTCAGTTGCTCGCTCCATTGTTCCGGAGAACGGAGTCTTAGTCATCTTGCCCATAAGGCATGGTTCGCAAGCATCAAGTGATTCATAATCAAGTGATTCCAAAAGCCCATCAGCATGGAGTTTCTTCATGCGCTTTACACCAATATGACTTAAATGGCAGTGCCACAAATAAGTTGCACTATCATTATTAACTTTGCATCTTTTGGCTTCAATATTATGAATATGTGTATCACTACGATCGAGATCCAACAAACCATTTTCATTGGGTGTATGACCATAGAAGGTTTTATTCATGTAAATAGAACAACAATTATTCTCTAACTTAAATGAATAACCGTATTGCAATAAACATGATCAAATCATATTCATGCTCAACGCAAACACCCAATAACACTTATTTAGGTTCAACACTAATCCCGAAAGTGTAGGGAGCGTGCGATGATGATCATATCAATCTTGGAACCACTTCCAACACACATTGTCACTTCACCCTTAACTAGTCTCTGTTCATTCCGCAACTCCTGTTTCGAGTTACTACTCTTAGTAACTGAACCAGTATCAAATACCGAGGGGTTGCTACGAACACTAGTAAAATACACATCAATAATCTGTATATCAAATATACCTTTGTTCACTTTGCCATCCTTCTTATCCGCCAAATACTTGGGGCAGTTCCGCTTCCAGTGACCAGTCCCTTTGCAGTAGAAGCACTTAGTCTCAGGCTTAGGACCAGACTTGGGCTTCTTCACTTGAGCAGCAACTTGCCTGTCGTTCTTCTTGAAGTTCCCCTTCTTCCCTTTGCCGTTTTTCTTGAAACTAGTGGTCTCGTCAACCATCAACACTTGATGTTTTTCTTAATTTCTACCTTCGTCGATTTCAGCATCACGAAGAGCTTGGGAATTGTTTCCGTTATCCCTTGCATATTATAGTTCATCACGAAGTTCTACTAACTTGGTGATGGTGACTAGAGAATTCTGTCAATCACTATTTTATCTGGAAGATTAACTCCCACTTGATTCAAGCGATTGTCGTACCCAGACAATCTGAGCACATGCTCACTGCTTGAGCTATTCTCCTCCATCTTTTAGCTATAGAACTTGTTGGAGACTTCATATCTCTCAACTCGGGTATTTGCTTGAAATATTAACTTCAACTCCTGGAACATCTCATATGGTCCATGACGTTCAAAACGTCTTTGAAGTCCCGATTCTAAGCCGTTTAAGCATGGTGCACTAAACTATCAAGTAGTCATCATATTGAGCTAGCCAAACGTTCATAACATCTGTATCTGCTCCTGCAATAGGTTTGTCACCTAGCGGTGCATCAAGGACATAATTCTTCTGTGCAGCAATGAGGATAAACCTCAGATCATGGATCCAATCCGCATCATTGCTACTAACATCTTTCAACTTAGTTTTCTCTAGGAACATATCAAAAATAAAATAGGGGAGCTAAACGTGAGCTATTGATCTACAACATAGATATGCTAATACTACCAGGACTAAGTTCATGATAAATTTAAGTTCAATTAATCATATTACTTAAGAACTCCCACTTAGATAGACATCCCTCTAATCCTCTAAGTGATCACGTGATCCATATCAACTAAACCATGTCCGATCATCACGTGAGATGGAGTAGTTTCAACGGCGAACATCACTATGTTGATCATATCTACTATATGATTCACGCTCGACCTTTCGGTCTCCGTGTTCCGAGGCCATATCTGTTATATGCTAGGCTCGTCAAGCTTAACCTGAGTATTCCGCGTGTGCAACTGTTTTGCACCCGTTGTATTTGAACGTAGAGCCTATCACACCCGATCATCACGTGGTGTCTCAGCACGAAGAACTTTCGCAACGGTGCATACTCAGGGAGAACACTTATACATTGATAATTTACTGAGAGATCATCTTATAATGCTACCGTCAAACTAAGCAAAATAAGATGTATAAAAGATAAACATCACATGCAATCAAAATATGTGACATGATATGGCCATCATCATCTTGTGCCTTTGATCTCCATCTCCAAAGCATCGTCATGATTTCCATCGTCACCGGCATGACACCATGATCTCCATCATCTTGATCTATATCAATGTGTCGTCACATGGTCGTCTCGCCAATTATTGCTTTTGCAACTATTGCTATCGCATAGCGATAAAGTAAAGCAATTATTTGGCGCTTGCATCTTATGCAATAAAGAGATAACCATAAGGCTTCTGCCAGTTGCCGATAACTTCAAAAAAACATGATCATCTCATACAACAAAATATAGCATCATGTCTTGACCATATCGCATCACAACATGCCCTGCAAAAACAAGTTAGACGTCCTCTACTTTGTTGTTGCAAGTTTTACGTGGCTACTACGGGCTGAGTAAGAACCGTTCTTACCTACGCATCAAAACCACAACGATAGTTTGTCAAGTTAGTTCTGTTTTAACCTTCTCAAGGACTGGGCGTAGCCACACTCGGTTCAACTAAAGTTGGAGAAACTGACACCCGCCAGCCACCTGTGTGCAAAGCACGTCGGTAGAACCAGTCTCGCGTAAGCGTACGCGTAATGTCGGCCCGGGCCGCTTCATCCAACAATACCGCCGAACCAAAGTATGACATGCTGGTAAGCAGTATGACTTGTATCGCCCACAACTCACTTGTGTTCTACTCGCGCATAAACATCTACGCATAAAACCTGGCTCGGATGCCACTGTTGGGGAACGTAGTAATTTCAAAAATTTCCTACGCACACGCAAGATCATGGTGATGCATAGCAACGAGAGGGGAGAGTGTTGTCCACGTACCCTCGTAGACCGAAAGCGGAAGCGTTGGCACAACGCGGTTGATGTAGTCGTACGTCTTCACGATCCGACCGATCAAGTACCAAACGCACTGCACCTCCGAGTTCAGCACACGTTCAGCCCGATGACGTCCCTCAAACTCCGATCCAGCCGAGTGTTGAGGGAGAGTTTCGTCAGCACGACGGCGTGGTGACGATGATGGTGTTCTACCGATGCAGGGCTTCGCCTAAGCACTGCTATAGTATTATCGAGGTGGACTATGGTGTGGGGGCACCGCACACGGCTAAAAGATCAAACGATCAATTGTTGTGTCTCTAGGGTGCCCCCCTGCCCCCGTATATAAAGGAGCAAGGGGGAGAGGTGCGGCCGGCCAGAAGGGGCGCGCCAGGAGGAGTCCTACTCCCACCGGGAGTAGGACTCCCTCCCTTTTCCTTGTTGGACTAGGAGTGGAGGGGAAAAGAGGAGGGAGAGAGGAAGGAAAGGGGGGGCGCCGCCCCCCTCTCCTTGTCCTATTCAGACTAGGGGAGAGGGGCGCGCAGCCCTGCCCTGGCCGCCTCTCCTCTCTTCCACTAAGGCCCACTATGGCCCATTAAGCCCCCGGGGGGTTCCGGTAACCTCCCGGTACTCCGGTAAAATCCCGATTTCACCCAGAACACTTCCGATCCAAACATAGGCTTCCAATATATCAATCTTCATGTCTCGACCATTTCGAGACTCCTCGTCATGTCCGTGATCACATCCGGGACTCCGAACAACCTTCGGTACATCAAAACATATAGACTCATAATATAACTGTCATCGAAACTTTAAGCGTGCGGACCCTACGGGTTCGAGAACTATGTAGATATGACCGAGACACGTCTCCGGTCAATAACCAATAGCGGAACCTGGATGCTCATATTGGCTCCCACATATTCTACGAAGATCTTTATCGGTCAGACCGCATAACAACATACGTTGTTCCCTTTGTCATCGGTATGTTACTTGCCCGAGATTCGATCGTCGGTATCTCAATACCTAGTTCAATCTCGTTACCGGCAAGTCTCTTTACTCGTTCCGTAATACATCATCCCGCAACTAACTCATTAGTTACAATGCTTGCAAGGCTTATAGTGATGTGCATTACTGAGTGGGCCCAGAGATACCTCTGCGACAATCGGAGTGACAAATCCTAATCTTGAAATACGGCAACCCAACAAATACCTTCGGAGACACCTGTAGAGCACCTTTATAATCACCCAGTTACGTTGTGACGTTTGGTAGCACACAAAGTGTTCCTCCGGTAAACGGGAGTTGCATAATCTCATAGTCATAGGAACATGTATAAGTCATGAAGAAAGCAATAGCAACATACTAAACGATCGAGTGCTAAGCTAACGCAATGGGTCAAGTCAATCACATCATTCTCCTAATGATGTGATCCCGTTAATCAAATGACAACTCATGTCTATGGTTAGGAAACATAACCATCTTTAATTAACGAGCTAGTCAAGTAGAGGCATACTAGTGACACTCTGTTTGTCTATGTATTCGCACATGTATTATGTTTCCGGTTAATACAATTCTAGCATGAATAATAAACATTTATCATGATATAAGGAAATAAATAATAACTTTATTATTGCCTCTAGGGCATATTTCCTTCACGAAGTTTGTGATCTCGTGGAGCCTAACAAGCGGGAGATCAAGGCAAATTTGGCAAAGCAGAAAGACGAATGTCCAAGTCTTCTAATGGCCAAAGTTTGTGATCTCGTCCAAACAGTGGTTGTGAAACCAAGCAGGAAGGTGCTACTTCATGAGAAGAAAGTAATACCGAAGTTATCCGGAAACCAGAACGTGTCATGGTATCTAGGCACAAGTGCCAGTAACCACATGACGGGGTGCAAGGAGAAGTTCCTCGAGCTAGAATATGATGTTCAAGGCTTGGTCAAGTTCGGTGCTGGTTCAAATGTGGAGATTTGTGGGCAAGGTTCTATCCTCTTCGAAGGTCTCACAGGAGAACATCGCATACTCACCGGAGTGTACTACATCCCAAGGCTTCGCAACAACATCATCTCTGTCGGGAAACTTGACGAGAATGGATGCAAGGTGGATATTGAGAACGGAGTGATGACAATCTTCGACAACCTCCAAAATGTGCTAGCCCGTGTAATCGCATACGGAACAGGCTCTATATCCTCAACCTTGACCACTCTCAACCGGAGTGTTGGCTCGCCAAGAGTGATGATGATTCGTGGTTATGGCATGCTAGATTTGGACATGTCAACTTCTACGCCTTGAAGAAGATGTCGAAGATGGAGATGGTATCTGGGATGCCGTTTATCGACCATGTTGATCGAGTATGTGATGGGTGCTTGGTTGGAAAATAGCACCGCAGGTCGTTCCCTGCTCATTCTACCTATCGTGCAAGTGATGCACTCGAGCTGCTCCATGGTGATCTATGTGGCCCTATCACCCTAGCAACTCACGGAGGAAAGAAGTATTTCTTCCTAGTGGTAGATGACTACTCGAGATATATGTGGGTCGTTCTCCTACGATCTAAAGACGAGGCGTTTGAAGCGTTTAAGAAGTTGAAGGCTGCAACGGAGATGGAACACAAGCTGAAGGTTCGCGCTCTAAGGACAGATCGCGGTGGAGAGTTTACGTCGAACGAGTTCAACGACTACTGCGAGAAGATTGGCATAAAGAGGTTCCTCACGGCACCTTATACGCCACAGCAGAACGGGGTTGTTGAAAGGCGCAATTGAACCATTGTTGGTATAGCGAGAAGTTTACTCAAAAGCAAGAACCTGCCGAGGACTTTTTGGGGAGAAGCTGTCTTGACGGCGATCTATCTTCTCAACCGGGTTCCAATGAAGGCAGTGATTGGCAAGACTCCGTATGAAGCAATTTACGGACGTAAGCCGAATGTGTCTCATCTACTGACGTTTGGATGCGTGGGGCATGTGAAGACGGCGGATCCGCATCTCTCAAAGCTTGCCGATCGTAGCACCAAGATGGTGTTCATCGGATACGAGAGGAGTTCCGGCACCAAGGCATACCGCTTCTACGATCCACGAATCAAGCATCTACGGATTTCACGCGACGTTGTGTTTGAAGAACACCAAGCGTGGAATTGGAGCGCAGCAGCCGACGATGCTCCAAATGGTAACATATTCACTGTTGAATTTCTAGCTGATGATGATGCAGGGGAGGATGCCCAGGTGGTTGGCAAGACGCCCAACCAAGGTGACCACAATGGTAGTGATCATCATGGTGCCGACACCGACGACGACGCGCATGGGTCGCAAGGTGATAGCGATAACGACGCGCAAGACACGGGTAGAGATCTCGGCAACGACATCGACAACGAGGCGCATAGTGATGATGACAATCAAGATGATGGTCACGATCACGACGACTACGCCGATGACGCGGATGCCAACGACCCGGCATCTACCACGCCCGAGACTCAACCGTCTTCCTCAAGTGCATCGACGCCGACACAATTTGTGTCGCCTCCTTCGCAAGCTACAACGGATTCTTCCGAGCCTCGTCGCTACAAGACCCTCAAGAAAGTCTACAAGTACGCAAAGCCAGTTACGCTCAAGTACTCCGGACTATGTTTGCTCGGAGTTGAGGAGCCAGCGAACTTCGTAGAGGCGAGCAAAAGTTCAAGTTGGATGCACGCCATGGATGAGGAGATGAAGGCGATCGAGAGCAATGGCAAGTGGACTTTGGTAACCCGACCTCCGAACCAAAAGGCCATAGGTTTGAAGTGGGTTTACAAGTTAAAGAAGGACACGAAGCTTGCCATTGTGAAGTACAAGGCAAGACTCGTTGCAAAGGGCTACGTACAACGTCAAGGAGTTGACTATGAGGAGGTGTTTCCACCGGTTGCTCGACTCGAGACGGTGAGAGTGCTTCTAGCTTTGGTAGCACAAGAGGATTGGAAGGTTCATCATATGGATGTTAAATCCGCTTTCCTCAACGGCGACCTCACAGAAGAAGTGTACGTGGAACAACCCCTCGGCTATGAGAAGAAAGGAGAAGAAGGGAAAGTTTACAAGCTCAAGAAGGCACTTTACGGGCTGAAGCAAGCGCCAAGAGCTTGGAACTCAAAGTTAGACCGAAGATTGGTCTCGCATGGGTTCAAAAGATGTCCCCTCGATGATCCGAAAGACAGTCTATCAAGCACCAAAGTACAGGTGAAGGTTGAAGACGCGACCAAGAAGAAGCGTTGGCGTCAAGCATTGTACAAGCCGATGAAACTAAGGACGGTCCCTGAAATGCTGCAAAGATCGGCAAAAGCAACGCCGATGACGTCTATAAGTTGCAGCAGTCACATTTGGGATCCAGGTAAAGAAAATGAGTAGTTTAAGGGGGTGAATATTAGAGTTAAACACGACTTGGTATTCCATAGTTGTATGTGTACGGAAGTTAACGTACAGGTGCAGGTATGTGTGTCCGTGTTCAAGTAGTATTAGCTACCGACTAGGATTGATAATTCTCCGTAAGGTAGTATATATAGGTACATACCCCCTGTAATCTGTACCAAGAAAAGGAGAAAAGCAATAAAGAACAAAAAACTAACGCCCACACGTGTAGCATCTTGCACATCGCCCACACGCCTCCAACACCACTCATTTTGCCACGTATGAATATATGACATCAGCAGGAATCTTTTTGGTTTTCGGCTTAAAAAAGTTTTATCTCCTAATTAAAAAATCAAATTAAAAATTTGTTTTCACCATTAAATTCGTCTCGACGAAATCTTCAAAACTAGACCCCATGTTGATATGTTTCGACGAAATTTTTTTTACCAAAAAATTGCCATGATGTTTACACTGTAGTTGCCATAGTGCTTAAACTAAAGTTGTCATGTGGCAATTTTAGTTTGTAGAGCATGGCAATTTTAGTTTTTTGATTATGGCAATTCCAGTAATTGACCATGAACATTATTTTTTGTATGAACCATGGTAATTTTAAGTGCATGTATCATGGCAATTTAGTTTATGGTTCATGGCAAGTCTAGTTTCGTAATTTCCCGTTTTATAATATGTCCAAATTTACTTTTAAATGTAGAAGAAAATAGTTGAAACATATCATGGCAACTTCAGTGTAAACTTCATGCCAATTCATGTGCAATAGACATGGCAACTTTTAACCCAAAAAAAATTCGTCAAAATATATTGATATGAGATCTAGTTTCGAAGATCTCGTCGCGAGGGATTTAATGGTGAAAACGGATCTTCAATCGGATTTTTCATTTAAGAGATAAAACATTTTAAAAACTGAAAATCCAAAAAGATGCCACATGCATGCATGCAGTGACGTGATGCAGTGTGTATTATAGAGCGTGTGGACGAATTTGGCTCACACCACACATGTGGGCGTAAGCGTTGTCCATAAAGAAAAGCAAGGCACGTCAAGAGCCTTTGACTATCAATCCATCGATCAGTTTTTCCGTGTTCGCCAAGTTCCGCAAGAGTTCCGTCGACGTCGACGTAAATCGATCGGAGCGATTTGAGCACTAGCAAGCCAGCTTCACGTACAAAAGGTGCACGTACTAGCTAGCTACTGTTCATCAATCAAGCTGCTAGGCTATGTGCTTGCTTGCTAGCTTTGCACTACGATGCATAGTTCTTGGGTGGTTTTGATCTAGAGTTCAAAAGCCAACACGGACTCCCGCAAAGCCCCCTCACGTTTGTCTTCGATTTACGGGAGAAAGTACGTCTGGACCATGCCACGAACCAATACAGGCCCGAGTTAGATGGCTTCCGCGGTCCGGACAGCGCGGTCCGGACGGATACGGACGGTTTGCAGGTCCGCCTTAGAAATGCCTTTACTACTACCTATTTCCACAACCTGACTGCCATTTGTAGACAATTCTTTCACACTCCGAGTAGCTGTGTCTTTATGCTGCGAACGGAGCTGGCAGAATTCCTTCTAAGACATGGTTTGCTGAAGGTCACAATCCTCTCATTACCCCAAGAGTTCCTCCGGCCATTGCCTCTGCACATGGGCTCGGTGGGAATCATCATTTTCCTACCTCCTCACTCGGAAACTGATCGACAGGAAATAGGTTGCAAACAGAAAATATTTCAAATGGACTTTCATGACAGATTGGTTTAAGATGCGGATGTTTGAGTAGGTCAGCTGCCTGCACAAAACAAGGACACAATAATTTTTACTTGAGCCAAAACTATTTAACAAGTACTCCCTCGATAAAGTATAAGACAATTTAGATCACTAAAGTAGTGATCTAAACAGTCTTATATTTCTTTATGGAGGGAGTAATTCTAACATGCATATAAGAGGATTATCGAGAAATTAGTGATCTGGACTTTTCCGTAGCATGCTCTGAACAAGTCCCCTACTGGATGAGCGAATAAAGCTCTGAGAAATATGCTCTGCTCAAGTTATACAAGTGAAATTAAGAAAACAACCAAAGTATAACTCCCGGAAAGTTACAATGCACCAGAGTATCGTGTTGGCAATGATGATACATTTGACTTGGCGACGTTACTGCTAATAAGTGCTTCCGTATCCTACCATAGAAATGATGAAATCATGATCGATCAAATCAGTTTAAGGTTGCCCAGTCATATGGTGAGAGGATATGTCAAATGTATCAACCAGATTTTGCTGATATAAATGTCGGCTTAAATAGGTCAATTGGCTTACATAAACATAAATAAGTGATAAGTGGTGATAATAGCAAGTAAGAAACTATGAAATTCAGTAAGCTAGCTTTTCTTTTTACTGGAAAACTGTAGGGGAGGCCCCTAATTCAGTAAGCTAGTTAGCTGAAAAAGACAAGACCAGCAGCAACTGGGGACAATGAGAACATGTACAGACTAAATTTTTAGTTCAGCACTCAACTTGCTTAAATTTTCAAACTGATTAGATAAGAATACAAGCAATCTCACAACTTACAAAAGCTTTAAATGCAGCTTTGAGAGCAGTCATTTCATACATACAACATTCTCAAACATAGTGATTTGAACATTGCAAGCATAGGCTTACATCTTTTAGTTTGTCTGTAAAGTTTGCTACATTTGAATGATATATCACCTAGTGACCAAATATTAGATTTGGCACCATAGAATATATCAGCAAGAAGTTCTAGGCACATATAACTTGGTGTCACTACCACCTAGCGGCCCTTTTGGTGGCCTTGACCCAACCCAAAGTTCTTCGAACTGAGAACAACCGGAACAGGTGTTGCCTCTACATCTCCACACTTAGATGGTAGGATACACAACTCTCAGCGCTGATTCTCAAGGAGGATGGGCTATGCCTGCTCAATAGCGACAACCGCCTTGACTGTTGCCTCTGAGGGGGTTGGCTACTTTTGTGGCTTGGGCGCTGCGGGGTGATTGATTGCAGAGCGAAATTGCTCCACACCATGTTCCAAATCACAAAGCTAGCAAGTAGATGCAGTGGTCGTTTCATCACCTGATCAGAGAGGGCGAGGTCAGGGTGCTGTGATCCCCGACAGACAATACGTACCTACCTTTCCAGTTCTATCCATATAAATTAGAGATTATCTAGCTCAGGAAGGATTAAAAAGATGTTTCAAACATGCTTTGGGGTGCTCGCTAGCTTGTCCTTTTATTGGATTTGCCAAATGGCACTACAGACATTACATACTGCAAACAATTTCCAGTAACATGGTAGCATATCTTCGAAACCGACAATGAAAACGGCAAAATGTGACATTCTAAGTTTCCTTCATTTTTACTACTTGTTCATTCAGCACACCAAGCTGTTTTTTAGGAATCCATGGCCGCTTGTTCCTTGAGGATGTCTCTAAAGCATCCACATTATTTATGTACAACTGATGGCTACCAGAGTTCATATGGTAATCTAAAATTTGTGCAATGCTCGACTATACAGGTATCAATACCAATATATGTTCACATGCACACCATTGTTCAACTTGGAATCTTAAACTAGACCCCTCTTTCTGGCCGCAAAAGAACATCTTTGGTAATGGTACATTCACAAGCTAAATCTGAAGCACCTACGCGCCTGTGTTCTAAGATGGTTCATGGAAAGAGATGCGGCACTGTTCAATTTTATAGTTAGAATATAGGTTGCTGCTAACATTTCTAGCTGTAACAAATATTGAAAACATAATTAAGTGAAGACATAATAGACTGATAAATGAAGACTTAGTTGAAAAGGCAGCAAAATAATCTGACATTAGTACCCTTAAAATATAAAACTCAAAAAACAGGGTTCACAGTGGAAATGGTGATAAACAATTCCCACGAGTTTCAATACCAAGATAAGCATCTTCTACATGCTGAGTTCATCCCCACCAAGTAACAAGCATAGTAATCTATTCGTAATTAAACAAGATCTATCCTGATGAACTAACCAGCAAAAATTTCCATGTACTCAGTACTTTCCCAGTATTTTCTCATGTTTCATCGATAAGTCCATCGAGGGTTGTTGATATCCAGGAGACGGCCAAAAGTTGCTAATGCATCATAAAATTTACGGATCCTGAGATAACCCCTTATTGCAGAAACATCGGATTCTCTGAAGTTGGCCTTCTCTGCAATTAGTTCAATAGCACTTATGAGGTAATCATCCATACCCAGGTTCAGTAGACCATCAGCTAGCATGCGGAATGATGAAAACTCTGGTATGAAACCCTTATCTGCCATCTCTACCAAGAAATCAAAAGCTTCTTTAATAGGGCCACCACCACGACAGAGACCACGGAAAACAATTTTATATGTCAAAGCATCAGGAGGCTCACCAACTTCTGTCATCTCCCTATACAGATTCAGAGCATCTCTGCCATTATTCCCTTTAAATAGAGACTGAATCACAGTGTTGAAGGCTTTTGGAGTTGGCCTCATCCCTTTCATCCGCATACCTCTAAGAAGCTTCAAAGCAGCCTGAGTCCGACGAGCCTTGCACAGGCCATTAATGAGTGTTGCATATGTAACAGTATCAACTTCAAATCCATTTTCGGTCATAGTTTGTAAAACATCAGCAGCTTTAGCTATGTTTCCTTGCTTGCAGTAATGAGTTAGAATAGAATTGTAAGTGATATTATTAGGTTGCAACCCTTCACTTATCATTTGTTCAATAAGTTCTGCTGCATCGTCAATCCTTTCGGCCATGCACAATCCATCAACAAGTGTATTGAATGTGATCGCATTCCTTTCAATACCTGTTACATCCATTTGATCAAAAACCTCCTCTGCTTCTTCTATTCTCAATTTCTTGCATAACCCATCAATTATAGTGTTATATGTCACTGTGCTCAGAGGACAACCACTAATTTCCATCTCCTTCAACAAATCCAAAGCTTTGGCAAGCTTCCCCGATGAGCACAGGTTATCAATCAATATATTGTATGTAAGTTCATCAGGGGTGCATCCACTGCTTTTCATCTCTTCAAACAATCGAACAGCAAGATGAGGATCTCCAACCTTGCAGAGGGCATCTATCAAAATGTTGAAAGTATAAACATTTGGAGAGAGTCCCTTCACCGTCAGATCACGTGCAAGGTTCAAGGCTTCCTCAAGCCGATTCTCTGTGCATAGGGCAACAATGAGAGTATTGAAGGTGGTAACGTCAGGCAAACAACCGCTATCCACCATATGATTTATGACTGCCTTAGCCTCCTCAAGTTCTCCATTTTGACACAAGCAGTTTACAACAGTAGTGTAGGTGAAAACATCTGGGTCACTACCCTGCTGGAGCATCAAATCCATGACTTTGAGGGCATGATCGACATGCCCGTTTTGGCAGAGACCATTAACAAATGTAGTGAATGTGACCTGGTCAGGTTCAAAACCATCTGCAATCTCTTGCTGTACATAACTGAGAGCATCTTCGACTCTTCCCAGCTTGCAGTAGCCGCTAATCAAAACATTGACAGTTACACTCGTTGGCGAGCATCCCATTTCTGACATCCGTGCCTTCATCCTCAGTGCCGCCTCGATGCTCCCCTCCTCGACAAAACCTTGCATCAACGTAGTGAATGTCACCTCGTCAGGTGCCACACCGTTGCTAGACATGTCCTCCAGCATCAAAACTGCAGTCCTAACCTGATGAACTCGACACAATGCATTGATCACAGTGTTGTAAGTGACAAGGTCAGGCTTGATACCCCGATTGCTCATCTCCGTATAAGCGGACTCAAGGAGCTTGATCTTACTCCCCTCCATGAGAACACGGAGAAGGTGATTGTACGCCACCACCACTGTATCTCCCTGAATACCGAACATATCAAGCTGGTTCAGAACCAAGTCGAAGGCATCATCGAACATGTGCAGCCGCGCGTAGCCCTCTACAAACGACTGCACCACGCCGGGCCCAACCTGGTGCCCTTCCTGGCGCATCTCCCTGACGAGCACCTTCATGAGGTCGAAGGCGCCGGCCGTCCCGAGCTTCCGGATGATCTCCTCGTAGACGTCGCGGCCGGGGGCGAAGTCGTCCCGCGCGAGCGCCGAGTTGAGCATCCGGAGCGCCGCCTCGGGGTCCGCCTGCTCGCGCAGGGCGGCCAGAAGCGCCTGCTGGTCCGAGGCGGCCGCGGACGGCCGGAGGCGTGGCCACCGCCAGCGCGGCCGCAGCCGCGGCGCCGCGGAGCCGAGGTTGGACGGCCAGGCCGTCGCCGCCTGCAGCGACGCGCCGGGGCAGGACGCTAGGCGCATTGCGAAGGCCATTACGGAAATATCACGAGCATCTGGCGGGCGCACAAGGACCGGCGAGGCGATTTCTCAGGGGGAGCAGATGGTGCGCGAGCGAGGCGAATTTGCTCTTTGTGGGAAGCGGAGGAGAAGGCGAGCTGACGGAGCTTGGAAGCTCGTCGCGGCAGGCTCGGGCGGACGGAGGAGGAATTCAGGAGGGGCAGTGTGGCGGCGGGCCGAAGGTGAACAAGGGGATAGGATAGGGGGGAAGAGGGGGGCAGCCTCCCTCGTCCTGTCTACCGTTACCAGCTTCCAATCCAATCTACACCTTTGGATCTGAATCCAGTGGCAGCAAATACCACGGTCGAAAGATTTTTACTTTTTTTTGTTTTGTTTTGAAACCCGGTCGAAAGAAATATGCAATGTCGTATTTGTACGAAGATATCACGGTCTAAGTAATCATGGTTTTTTTTTTCTTCGGAAATGGTAAAGGCTTGAAAAAACACCCCACTGAAGTTGAAAAATAATGTATGTTTTACGGGAAGCATTTCATATGTCGATTCTCTCAAAATTTGTATTCAATTAATATGAATTTTATTAAATTATGTTACATTCTGCAAAACAGGTGCTGTGAGCCACAAATAAGACTTTGTGTCATGCCGGTTATGACACTGGCGAATTATAGTTCAAGATATCTACATAGTTTTTTCTGATAAAGAGTGAATTGTATTGGCTTAAAATGGACATTAAAAAATGAACTCGGCATCCCGACCTCTGTTTAGCTAGGATGTACAATCAACATCAACACACACACAGAAAACACGTCGGCAAATAGCAAAGTCATATAAGATTGAAGTTATTTGTATGTGAGAAAAAAAAAAGCGGTCGGATCAACGATCGGCAAACTACGACATTGACCATATCCGCAACAATCATGTCAGGACACCACACGGACGATGAAGTTTAACAACAACGCTTTCAGAAAGGGAGCGATGCTCAAACGTCGCTGACGGTGTCCTGGACTAGGGGGTACTCACCACGTCGTCTCCCGATCAGTTGGATTGGGCCGAGGACCCCATGGCCGTTTACTCATGGGCCAGTTCGGACAGTCGATGACATACATGAGGAAGATTTCACAAGACTTGGTCATCAAGACGAGGACTCCTCTCCACCGGCGTATTCGACTAGGACTCTTGTTATTCTAGGCCTCCGGTATGTTATATAAGCGGCTAGGCTAGTCGAGAGATTATTATGACATTACTCATCATACCCTTAGGTCTTAGACCACAACATATGATCTCGAAGTAGATCAACTCTTGTAACCCTATATTCATCAAGATCAATCAAGCAGGAAGTAGGGTATTACCTTGATAGAGAGGGCCCGAACCTGGGTAAACATCGTGTCCCCTGTCTCCTGTTACCCATCAATCCATGACACACAGCTTGGGACCCCCTACCCGAGATCTGTCGGTTTTGACAGCGATAATGGTGCTTTCATTGAGAGTTACGCTGTGTGATCGCCAAAAGGATCAATGGCTCGCCTGCAGATCAACTGCGACGTCGGCGTCTTCGTCGCCGCCTCGACTGGTCACCTTGGCTTGACCGAGGACTGTGCCCTACCTCCAATCATCATGTTCGGACGAGGTCCTTCATCAACATCAACTCCGATCTCTATCAAGATCACGGAGGAATCATCCATGGAGCTCGGGGGCTCAACGTCAACACTGCCCTTGGGCGACCGTGCTGTTTTTCTGGACAGCGAACTTGTATCCGCCGCCACCGCCTCCTTGAGTGTCGTTTTGACGATTACTTCAGTGGAATTGTGCGGAATTAAGTCTACAACAACCATGCAAAATTTCGTCGAGTTCCGATGGAGGAATCTCCGGCAATCTACGATATACCGGAGCCCTATCGAATCTGGACGGGAATCTGGACGAGTTTAGGGCATGGTCCCCAAAGCCAAGCTCGGAGGTCCTTTGAAAGATCCAACCGTTCATCTGCTGCGGAATTCCCATATCTACCACCCCTCACAATTTCAACTCGATCCGACGGTTCAAACTCCGGGAACCTTCCGATGAGTGGACCAATTTTCTGATCTGTTTTCTGCGCGAATACGGATCCGACCCGAATTCATGTTTCTTTATGAACGTGATACTGGACGACCTTTTTAAAGGAATTTTCTTCTAGGGTATTGTGCGTTATTCTTAACACGTGCCCATAAAATTTCAAGCCTTCTATGAGGTACTCTTCATCATCACGCTGGTGTCAAACCAGTCTGGTAACATTGCTCCACGGCCGCCGACCTGCGCCTAGACACGACGTCGCTTTGTTGAGCCGAGCTCATCTTCTTCGGATCATCATCTCGGCGAGCCGAAAAAGAGTTCGGCATCGCGAAGGATAAATCATCACCAACAACACCGCCCCACAGATTACACGGAACGGGCACACCGGCATCGCCGTTCGGTCACTTCATCAATCCGGCTTTGACCGCGTCACAAGTTGTGACCAGCGTCGGCATGACTGCACTATTGCTTCTTCAAGCCGATGTCCATCACGCCGAACTGCTTCAACACCTCGGCTGACATGGCAGCTGCAACGTCTCCTTACCTACCCGCTCCGTTACCTCGGCTAGACTGGGGGCTTCACCAACTCTTCATCAACCTACTCCGGAGATTTCAACGTCACCCGCCGACCAGCTTCGTCACATTAGCTGGACCGGGGGCTTTGCCTCGGCAAGCCAATCTTTACCTGCATCGCCATACCGCCACTCCATCGCTCATCAGGCAATGGGTGTGCGGATCAAGTCCCAATTTTGGGAGTAACCTTTTTTCAAATTGCTACAACAGATAAACAAGGTGCTATTAATCCTAGTAATTTTTTCTTGCTTGGATTTATTTTTCCGAAAAATTATTACTCTGGTTTGTTCCATTATCTTTACACAGGTCTGTCAAATGATGACCGCATTAACGATGGTTGCGCGATGGTTCGGTCCGTTTCTCGTCCGCAGTTCGGCGAACGCCGCATCTAGAGCCCGGACCGCCCTGCAACTTCAGGTTCTGTCACGCCTTCACTGCGTCACGCCGACGCCGTGCATCGACATTGGCTTCGGTGCCAGGCCACATCTCTTTAAATAAATTATTTTTGCGTAAAGCAATTATGCAAGGATTTTATATATATTTATATTATTCTTTTTTGGACCGCACTATTTTATGTGTGTAGGTGATCGACTTCGACTACGTTACGTGGTCACTTCGACATCACCAGCCGACCTGCATCAGACTTCGGCATCCGCCGATCACAGCTTCGCCATGTTAACTGGACCGAGAACTTCATCTCGCCACATCGGCCGCGCAGCATCGTTGCTTCGTCAAACTGACGTCCACCATGCCGAACAGGTCGACTGGCGTGGCGACTTCATTGTCACCTTGCCGACCAACTCCGCCAGCTCAGCTAGACTAGGGGCTTCGCCTTACCACATCGGCCGAGCCGTGTCACTACTCGAGAGTGCCGAACTCCTTGCTCGGACACCTCGGGCTTGGGGGCTGAGACCTCGGCCATGCCGAGGATTGCGAACCTTGTCGGATCTGTCACAGATCAATGGGCGTATTCGTCCTGCCACAAGCCCGAATCGCGTCATCAACACCGAGCACATTAACCAGCTAAGTCACTTTCATGCTCAAAGACTTTCAGTTTTAAATTTTGTTCGGTTCGACCAAGCATTATACTTTTTTGGCAAAAAGTTGTTTGTGAAAAAACTTCCTCGTCAAAACTTAGTTTGTGACACTCAAATTCAAATACCCCGTTTACTTGGGGGCTTCCTTTACGAAGCCTTTCCTCTTGCATATGATTATACTTGTATGGCTTCGTTCCTTGTTCGTGTATTACGCCACAATATGCACCATGTTGACTTAAGTGTTCTGCAAGCTGGGTTGACTTGCTCCTGTGTTTACCCCTACGTTCCCGATTGTTTGGCTAGGGAGTAAAGGGAGCATCTCTACAATTGTCACGATCGGGTCATCCGAGCTCGGACCTCAGACTGGGTGAAGCCGAAAGCTAGCGCTCTTATTGTTTTCAATCATGGTCGGCACACAACGGAACTCATGAGTACAAAAAATCTATTGCACAAGTCTCATAGTAACAATGAGCAACCGAAGAAAGGTATCGGTGGGGGTACTATTTTCTTCGAAGATGCTTCTTACACTTCGTCAGTAATATAGCATAAGTTCCCTGAGCGCGCTTTGTCTATTACAGCCTTATGGCCTGATTGCCTGGTTATCGAAAACACCGTCGATATTCTCGACAGGTGGAGTACATAACACTTTTCGGTCCTTGACCGAAGAGAGAGAAGCCGACGGTCGGTTAAAACGCGTTTAAAGTTCGGGTGAACACAGATATGATATAAGTACTTCGGTACATACAATCATTATACATAAAATTCTTTTACCCAAGTCACTTGGGGGCTCTTAAATTTACATGAGCCATTTTATAATAAGTATTTTCTTCTTGGTCGTTGCAAAATCTTTTTCTATCACTCCTTTTTTCTACGCGAGTGTGTGGTCGATAGCCGGGGAGCCTAGTTTTCTCTCTCAAAGCCGTTCGAGTTTAGTTCGCTAAACTGGCCTAACGAGCAGTACTCCGCCTTCGGGATAGGAGGTTGCAGCCGTGGGCTGACCCGCTTGAGGTCTTGAGATCGGATGTGTCATATTAATGCACGACAAAAGCACAAATTTTTTAAGACCAATTTCGGATTGGCACTGAACACTTGATCTAGTTCGGACGTCAAGTTTTTACTAAAGTTTTTTTGGTTTTCCAAGCCTATGGCACTTTTAAATTATTTGTGTGTTTCCAGCATAAGTCTCACAGTGCAACGCCGGACACCTTTAGAGATTCGGCAAAAACATTCTCGGATATTGCTATATATGCATCGGTTTCGAATTGTGTCTTCGGTCAACAGTTGGGTTGCCCGGCTCCTGTGCTTGCCTCCTACGTTCCGCCTTGTTCGGCTAGGTGTGCAAAGGGAGAACCACTGCGATTGTGCTTCCAGCTCGCATGGTTAAGCGCCTCAGTGGAAAAACCGAAAACTGACTGTCACAATAAGCGTAAACTGGTCAGCGATCCGATGACCGGGTTAAATTATAAGATCGATGGAGGTCACCCCATATTAAGCGACGGGCCGTTCATAATATTGGCTGAAGTGTTATCGGCTTGATCTCGACTGTCGCCGAACATTGACCGAGGGCTAATATTTGGCCTTCCAACTTTAAAGTTCCTCTGACCAAGTGAAAGTTATAAAACCCGCATATCTGATTGCCTCGTTTCCACTAACACAACCGCCTTCGGGCACCGAGACGTCGGCTAAGGGTTGTTTGTTATTGCGGAGACACCCTGCGTAGCATCTACAAGGGGATGGAAGCCGACAATGGGCCACTTTCAACTGATAAACGGTCGCAACGGAGTCAGAATAAATATATCATCGGCATTTGTATTTAATATACAATGGCTGCCTTCCGTAATCATCGTTATAAAGTCGTACATATGCATCAATTTGACTTAAGATTTTTGCCAAGCTGGGTTGCCTGGCTCCTGTGCTTACCTCTACGTTCCCAATTATTCGGCTAGGCGGTAAAGGGAGCACCTCTGTGATTGTTACTACCGGGTCATCCGAGTTAGTACCTCAGACTGGGTGAAGCCAAAAGCTAGCAATCTTAAAGGATATAATTGGTCGGCAACGACGGAAGTGAAAATTTGGGTTCGCCAAAGACCACATAGTTCAGGAACTTGCCCCAAACTAAATCCTCAATATTTTGCTCCCACATTGATCGGAGCTGAGGTTTCATGATCATGCTTAGCATGACAACCCAAAGAAAGGAACCGATAGCGGGACTATTTTCTTCGGGAGACATTTCTTATGTTAAACAGTAATATAACATATCTCTCTGCGTACCTTTGTTTATAAAACCATATGGCCGGATTGCCTTGTTTTTCGTAAATCTTTGCCCTCATAAAGGCTTTATAAAGTAGGACAAACACTCCTCGGCTACTGGCCGAGTAGGTGGACGCCGATGGTCGGTCAACAAAGTTTTGTACAATGCGGATCCGAGCATTAAATGATGTAGAGTACTTGGATACATAGAATCATTACACATAATTTGTGGTTTTACTTCGGATATTGATCCTTAATTCGGCCATCTGTGCCCGCATTAAGGCTCGGGGGCTACTGGGCTTCCGGCTTATCATTTACTAATATTAAAGGGGCACAACGATCCCCTGATCTGGTGTTGCCACCCGACCAGTGTCTCGGGGGCTACTGCATTGCCTATTCAATGCAGAAAATTCAAAGTGCTCAGTGTTCGGCTCGACCGAACTATGGGCAAATGCGTCTTCGGACAACAATAGGTACCAACTGAGACTTATCTGGCATCAAGGTAATATATTACGACGACTTCTCACCACTCTTTCTCAGGGGCCTGTCCGACGATCATTATTTCTAATATATTACACTGCATTTCTATTCCTACGTATTCTGCCGAGCTAGGAGTTGATCCTCAGGACGATTATGCAAATCGACCTGAGTCTCAGGGGCTACTAGGATCAGCGGTTTTATGTTTTCCTTCAGGTGCATCTCGGGTTTTAGACCGACGCACACCTTGAGGGCTACTGGTTATACATATTGACAACAAATAAATTTGCACGCATCGGAAATAAAATCCGCAAACAATCAGCCCATGACCGAGGTGCTGAACCACCTCGAAAGCATTTTGGGATATAGCTCGGATGCAAATGACTAGCTCCATAGAGGGCATTTCCGGCATTAAGTTCGGCTAAACTCCTTCAACTTTTTTGAACCAAGTTGATCTATGACACCTCGGATATAGTCCGGCGTTGGAGCTCGGATACAGTCCGGCGTTGGAGCTTGGACATAGTCCGACGTTAGAGCTCGGATATAGTCCGGCGTTGGAGCTCAAATACATTCCGGCATTGGAGCTCGGAAGCGGTCCGACATTGGTGCTCGGCTGCAAAAGATACCTCGAATGCAGTTCGGCATTGGAGCTCGGATGCAAGAGGACACCACCACACGGGAAACACTTCAAACCCGAGGCGTGGCATAAAAATAACAAGGCATTGATAAAGGCCGAAGACTTAAAGGGCTCCTCGGATACCCGACGTGTAAACTCTTCGGATTCATTTCGGCGATCCTCAAGATCGAAGATGAGAAGATTTGTTGAACCAGTTTTCAAGACCGACGACCGAAGATGAAGAACAGTTCGGAAGAATCGAGGAGCGTACCCAACTTGAAGACCGGTTCAGGGGGCTACTAACGGTGTCCTGGACTAGGGGGTACTCACCACGTCGTCTCTCGATCAGTTGGATTGGGCCGAGGACCCCCATGGCCGTTTACTCATGGGCCAGTTCGGACAGCCAATGACATACATGAGGAAGATTCCACAAGACATGGTGATCAAGACGAGGACTCCTCTCCACTGGCGTATTCGACTAGGACTCTTGTTATCCTAGGCCTCCGGTATGTTATATAAGCCGAGGCTAGGCTAGTCGAGAGATTATTATGACATTACTCATCATACCCTTAGGTCTTAGACCACAACATATGATCTCGAGGTAGATCAACTCTTGTAACCCTATATTCATCAAGATCAATCAAGCAGGAAGTAGGGTATTACCTCGATAGAGAGGGCCCGAACCTGGGTAAACATCATGTCCTCTGTCTCCTGTTACCCATCGATCCATGACACACAGCTTGGGACCCCCTACCCGACATCTGCCGGTTTTGACACCGATAGTCGCCATCACTGGATCCAACCACCCAAGACCAGAATCTAGGTTTTCACCCTGAAGAACCAGGCGAAGCACATCCGAGCAATGTCTTCAATAAGGCAACGATATAAAAACATCGCCATTGCAAGCAATAACCAACTCAGGCCAAACCTTACTTTTCACCACAGAGCTCGAGACTGAGTGCACCACCATCAGCGACGTCACTCATGTGTTGTCTCCATCACTTTTCCTTGGTCCCAACAGCGACATGCATGTGCGACCGCCGTCACTGCATAACCATCCCTCTACGTCATGCCATCGTCTATAGTTTACATCTCTCCGCCAAAGTCAATGAAAGGGTCTGGAGGGAGGAACCATCACAGAGACCTTTTGATGGTCACCACAATCCGCAGTGATGCCACCGCCATAGATCGGCGATCTGGGGAGCCGCACATCTGGCCAAGGCCACCCGGACATGAGGTGGACATGAGGAGCAAAGCACGCCATCGGCGCTAGGTCTACTTTCTCGTTCCTAGGCGTCATGCAACAATTGGGTGGGCGCAGCCACAAGGTCAACCACCATGAGCGTAGATCTTCCCATGTGGCATCCGGGCGTGGTTGCATGCGTACCCAACATGAGTGAGGACCTTGTTGCAGGAATCCGCCACAGCGAATGCGGCTCACCGATCCCTTGCCAAGATCAATTACAAGACCTTGTGGCGGATACTGCAACGAATGCATCTCACCGAAGTCTTGTCGGGATCATCACAAGGGTCAGGGGGGTGCGAAGGGGAGATGGTGTCCAGGTCCCGTAGAGGCCTCGCCAGCAGTGGCGAGGAGGGGAGATGGATTAAGCGGAAGCTAGTGGCGGCTACGGGGTTCGCCTCCTTAGGACATTGTCCAATGCAAAGCGCTTGCACGGGTGCTTAAAAAATACAAATTAATGATTTTTTCCTTAAGGGCATGTACAATGGTTGATAAGACGGTCTTATCCTAAGTCTTGCATGTAATTTAGAGATAACAAACAAAATTGTCTACAATGGGTTATCTCTTAGCCTTATCTTCAAATTTCAATAACTAGCTATTCTTAAAAATATGGTGAGACATATTATGCTAAGAGATCATTTCTTGTCTTTTCTTAAATAAGAGAAGACAAGCCTTTTCTTATGAATTCTCTTTCCTCCACCTCATCATTTATCCTATGTGGCACTGCTAAGATAGCACCATTATACATGCCCTAATGACTCTGTCAGCGTCTCCTCGTCCAACGCTAGCAGTGATCTGGCAGGCGCTCGGTGCCGATTCTTTCTCTCACGAGATGCGTAAATATCTCTGTAGTGCCCGACGTCTGAGTAGGCATCGATGCCAAGCAGAATCCTGGGATCGGCCAGGAAGTGAGCATAACAGCCAGGGATTATATCCTAGCGCTCGTCACTAGCGTCCACATTGGAGGTGCCCTTTGTCACTGGGGTGGCTCACAATACATAGGGTTGCGAAGCGTCTCCTCTTTTATTACCCCTGCATAGTTAGCTGACATGTGATCATCATATAGCGTTTTGCCCAACGTTAAATTTGAGAAGCAAAAATTTGGCTGCATTGAAATATGCAAAAAATTCAATTGTTTTAAATATTATATTGATGTTTCTAAAATTGCAGTAATTTTATTTATTTCAAACAGATATAAGCTTCCAAAGATTATCTTAATGACAGATAACATTCCGCCTGTCACCTCCTTCCAAACGAGTCCAACAGTTTCCAGAGTGCAAATGATGAAGCAACCCATTATCCCTCATAACCTGGGTGGGTATCAGCATGATTCTCACTGATGTGTGCAAATGATGAAGCAACCCATTATCCCTCATAACCTGAGTGGGTATCAGCATGTTTTTTCACTGATGTGTGGGTCGGCCTGGTGCTGAAACTATGTGGTTGGGCACACGAGTGTACGGGCGCGCCTATGTCTCGCTTATATTGAGACGTTTATTTTTAAGAAACGCTTATATTGAGATGTAGGCCGCGCTCATGGAAGGCTCCTCCCTAAATGGGCTGGCCCAGCGCGTAGAAGCCAGAGGCCACTGCCTCATTTTTCTTCTTCTATTTTTGCACGTTTTTGCTTCTTTTATTTTATGTTTATACTTTCAAATATTCTAAATATATATTATAAAAACACTTTACATAAAACAATTGAAAAATGTTAACCAAGCATCTTAAAAATGGTAAATGTGTATAGAGAAAATGTTTCTTATGTATACGGGAAATGTATAAAAAATATATAATATGTATGAAAAAAGTTGATCATGTATTAAAAAATGCTAATCGATCATTAAAAAATTTAATCAAGTATTTAAAATGTTAATCAGGATCTTGAAAAATGTTAAATGTGTATCAAAAAATGTTTGTCATGTATACGAATAATATATACAATGTGTATGAAAAAAATGTTGATGATGTATTAAAAAAGGTTAACGCATATAAAAATGTTCATAGTGTATATATAAACAAATGTACAACATACACTACATAAAAGTGGACATAAAAAACATATATTTTTAGAAAAGCTGATAATGAATTTAAAAGTGTTAAACATGTACATAAAAATGTTCCCGATGTCTACAAAATATGTACATTATGTGTGGAAAAATATTTATTTACATTAAAAAATGATCATTGTGCATTGAAAAATGTTGACCATGCATTAATAAAATGTTAATCTTATATTAGGATATTTTCAGTGTGTATTAAAATTTTTACTAGATATATATACTAATAAGGAAATCCTTGACCTCGCGTTGCTCCCTCCCCGGGGCGACACGGGAGGCGGCTACGACCCCCTCGACCGGCCCCATCCCCACCCTCCTTCCCTCACCGTCCCCGGTGAGATCCACCGGGCAAAGCCCGCGCGGATCCGGCGGCGGCGGGGCCTGCTCTTCCTGTTGGCTTCGGGCGTTCGCGGGTTGGGGAGCTCGTGGCAGTGGCCTTCGGATGGCGGCCGGCGTTCATGCTTTGCGTCGGCTGCGGGGTGGAGGTGCTGCCGGGATGCGGCGGCGGCCTGCTGGTGGCTGGTCGTGGCGTGGTGTCGGGGTTCGTGCAGGCCCGGTCTGGGCTTGACCGGCCTGCTGCTCTCGTGCATGGTCACGGCTCATGGCGCCGTTGTGGTTGGCAGTGTTCCGCAGCAGGGGTCCTCTACCAGCCGGTTGCTCGTTGGCGGCTCCAGCTTCTGTGCTCGTGCACTAGCCACGGCGTGGAGGCACTTGGTGCTGTGGTGGTTTGGCCCTAATGTTCTTCATCCGTCAAATCGTCTTTCTGCCGGACTTCGACCTCTTCGATCTGGCTACTGCCTAGTTCCGGTTTTTCCGTCAGAGATCTATACGAATTGGCGTGTGTCGCCCCAAAGTATCTAGGTCGGAAAGGTCCGGTCGCGCACGCTCATATTATCAGCTGGCACGGCTTCAAGTGGGCGCGACGCGAAGCTTCGCTTTCTTATCGGAGTCATGGGACATGTCTAAAGTCAAGATTTCCAATGCATTGCTAAAGGTGAAGAAAGTCATGGCGGTTGCGATTGGAGGTCTTGAAGCATTGGCGGAAAAGTATATTGGATGCAATGAAGACTGTGTGCTAGGTGTATCATGACTTGCAGCAGCGGCCTTGGCAAGCGGGGGGCGGCGGCACTGGAGGACGGCAATTTTGGTGGTGCTCCTCGAGTACCGAGTCTCGATTCTCAGGGTGAAAACCCAAGGTCTGGCCTTTATTGGTTGTATCTGGCAATGACCTTATTGAAGACATTGTTTTTGGGTGAATTCAGACTTTCTCCAAGGTGAAAACCCAAGATCTTCGATCGGGCAACGACAATGCTTGTGCATTGTTTCCTTCTTGGAGGCGTTGCTTTGGAGAGCCTCTTTTGTAATCCCGGTGTTGTCTTCGGTGGTGGTTAGAGTGCTACTGTTGTTAGTGATTGATCATCGTGGCGGGGCCTTTTTCTTTTTTCATTTCTTTTTTCTTTTTTGGCTGTGTGTATCCTTGGTGTCATTGGACATCTTGTTGGTATAGAGGCCGGGTGTAATTGGTATCTTCACGATATTAATATATTCCCTTTCTCAAAAAAATATACTAATAACGTACAATGTGTATGGAAAAAAGTAGACATAAAAATATAGTTTTTCAAAAAATGTTAAACGTGTATAGAAAAATGTTTCAGGTGTATAATTTTTTTAATGTGTACTAAAAAGTTGATTAATACTTGTATTGTGCTTGAGACTTGTAAAAATTTCTGATAAAGAGCAAATATGCATTAGCCCCCAAGTACCAAGGACATAACTTGTTATGTGCTTGGTACTTCAAATATGTACTGTCAACTCATTATATATCCGTCTCTTTATAGGCTGAGCTGAGTAAGAAGGAAAGCCAAACCGTTGATCTGCAAGAGAACCTCAAATCTCAGCAAGCCGAAACCTCCAAAGCCAAGGAAGAGTTGACCAGTGCTCTAGGCGCTATGGAGAAACTGAAAGAGGGCTTCAATAAGGAGCGGGCGGATTGGGAGACAGAAAAATCCGCTTTGCAAAAAAGGGCCGAGGACGCAGAAGCAGCTCTTAAACCGGTGGTTGATGAACTGACCGGTGTAAAGCGGCAGATTCATGCCATGACTGTTGCTGTGTTCGGTAAACATCTTTTCCTTATACTTTCAACATGCCTTACCATGTGTTGTCAGTTTACTGATGTGTACAATGGTGCAGGAACTCGCATTAGCCATCTGGGCTCTGATGTACAGAAGAAGTTGAAGGCTGCCTACACTCTGATAGAACAGTTGTACACCGGCACGCAGCGGATCATCTATACCGCTTCACACAATAATCCTCCTCCCACCTTGATCAAGGAAACCTTAGAAAGGTTATCTATGCTTCCTGCCCGGGTAGAAGAGCTAAAAAAGTCTGCCGAAGAACGGGCGCTCTGACCGCACTAATCCGGGCAAAAGCATGGGTACCTGACTTTGATCCAGTGGAAGCGGCCCAAGGCTATCCCAGCTTGAAATAAGACGGAACAGAATTTGGCAATGATGATCTCCGAACCATAAACCGGGAAGTACGTCCATTGGCTTGTCAACTGGCTGAAGAGGCGGATCTCTCGTACTACCAGGCGAGTTATGATGACAAGAACAGACGGGTTGCTGCACCAATTCCGGAAGCGCAAAATCTTATCCCACCAATCCGTAAACACACTTATGCCCCTGACATTGAACCATCCACGCTTATAAGTGATGAAGCTGTATTCCAAGCCCTAACTGGGATCGAGTGGGCAACTGTTGACTTCCAGCCACTGGGTAGAGAAGAGGGAGTTGAACCGGTGCGAGATGATCCGCAGCCGTCAGGCCAAGCTGGTCACGAATCATGATCCGGACGCCGGTTTAGTCTTCTACATGTTGCCACATGTATTTGAGAAAACAATTATCCTTTTGGGCACTGAAACGCCTTGTAATAGGCTAGTTAAAACACTTGGTCTGTTATGCCTTCGTGCATATTTATCTGCGACTGATGCTTGCTAATCCGCCATGCTTAAGATATAATGTTCATAATCCATAGCCATTTATTCAAGCTATCCCTGCAGATAAGAAGCTTAAAGCGCCCTGGCGGTTTACCACCGGGCGGGTCACAATACCCAAATATATATATGACCAAGGATTATAACCAAGGTTGTAAAAGATAACCAAATATGGAAATATATGATACCTGTGACCTTTAGGCATAATGTTGGCTGACCAACTTTGTAGTGAGGGTCATAACCCTACTCCAGAGGATAAATAACTCCTGTTATATGATGCCGGTTTACAATAAAACCGTTCCGGGTTGTGATAAACACCAGTTTATTCCATACTGGTGACTTTGAGTCAAAACCAGACCGGGCTGATAGTCTCCGGATTACAACTTGATCGTGTGCTGACAACTTGTAGTTTGACAGCCAAACCGGGTTGATGAACACCGGTTTGAAAATATCACAAATCTTGTCAAAAGAAAGAAAAACTTAGCAAAAGGCAAATAAAAACCGTTGTAGTCGAGGCTTTTCACGGGCTGCCAGGCCCCAAATTCTAGGCTTTTCATGGGCTGCCAGGCCACTGAGTTAAACCATTTCACAAAGCCTTTTAAGATGGTCCTCAATCCTTAACCAATCATCGTTTTAACTTGACAAGTTCAGGGTCTTTATTTTAGAGTAACTTGTCAAAGTTTGAAGGGTCATACCAGGTTTACCTGGGCGGAGTGACTTACTTAAATAGGCAGGTTAACCCGGGGTTTTAGGTGTAGACACCAGGCTTCCACGCCATGGCTTGATAGCCTATTACAAGTGTAGATTCTTTGTTCATTTCGACAGCAAAGAATCCCCAAGTAACATGTTGAGCTGTGCTCAGTGGGTGTCCATGTCTGAGTTGTTGTTTTATAACACTCTCTTTGGCCCCGGATTGATTTGGCTTTGAGCCAATCAAGAGGTGTGACTATGGTTCAGATATGACCAAGCCCCCAAGTGATGCTGTGGCATTGCGCCGATCAAGAGGTGTAGCTATGGTTCGGATACGACCAAGCCCCCAAGTGATATAATATAAAGCTTTGAGAAGCTGAATCAAGGGGTAAACCGGACGTCGCTTTAGAAGCTCCATGTAACCACACATGACGTAAGAAAAACAACAGATACCCCGCTTTAGCTGAGGTTCCGGTTTATTATATTGATCATAATATATACAAAGTCATAATATGTACATAAGCATAGCCTATGGCTCAAGTATAGTAAGGCCAAAGATGAGCAATATTCCACGGCCGGTTGGTCTCCTCCTCTGATTTACGTGAGTCTTTGCGCTCTCGAACATCGATTAGGTAGTATGACCCGTTGTGCAGATTCTTGCTGACCACAAAGGGTCCTTCCCAAGGGGGGGATAGCTTCTGCATATCCGTCTGGTCCTGGATGAGTCGAAGCACCAAATCGCCTTCTTGAAAGGTTCTGGTTCTAACCCGGCGGCTGTGATAACGACGCAGATCTTGCTGATAGATCGCCGAACGGGCTGCTGCCATGTCGCGCTCCTCATCTAACAAGTCAAGAGCTTCCTGCCGTGCCTTCTCGTTGTCAGCTTCAACATATGCCGCTACACGAGGTGAGTCATGACGGATGTCACTAGGAAGAACCGCTTCCGCTCCATAAACCATGAAGAACGGTGTGTACCCTGTCGACCTGTTGGGTGTGGTATTGATACTCCATAACACAGAAGGTAACTCCTCAACCCAACAACCTGGCGTCCGTTGCAAAGGAACCATAAGCCGGGGTTTGATTCCTCTCAAGATCTCTTGATTGGCCCTCTCCGCTTGACCATTGGACTGGGGGTGAGCCACTGACGATACGTCAAGCCGGATGTGCTCACGTTGACAGAACTCCTTCATGGAACCCTTTGATAGATTGGTACCATTGTCTGTTATAATGCTGTGTGGAAAGCCAAACCGGAAGATCACCTTTTTGATGAATTGAACCGCCATAGCTGCATCACACTTACTAACTGGCTCTGCCTCCACCCACTTCGTGAACTTATCAACCGCCACCAAAAGGTGGGTCTTCTTGTCCTTGGATCTCTTGAAAGGCCCAACCATATCCAGCCCCCAAGTTGCAAACGGCCAGGTGATTGGAATCATCCTCAACTCTTGAGCCGGTACATGAGTGCGCCTTGAGAATTTTTGACAGCCATCACATCTTTTGACCAAGTCCTCGGCATCAGCATGAGCTGTCAACCAATAGAAACCGTGACGAAACGCCTTGGCCACCAAAGACTTTGAACCAGCGTGGTGACCACAATCTCCTTCGTGGATCTCAAGCAAAATTTCACGGCCTTCTTCAGGAGACACACAGCGTTGAAACGCCCCTGTCACACTCCAATGATGTAGCTCTCCATTGATAATAGTCATGGACTTGGACCGCCAGATTATCTGCCTGGCCAAAGTTTCATCCTCTGGTAACTCGCCCCGGTTCATATACGCCAAATATGGAATCGTCCAATCCGGAATAACATGAATTGCCGCCACCAACTGAGCTTCCGGATCAGGAACAGCCAAATCCTCTTCACCAGGGAGCTTGACGGACGGATTATGCAACACATCCAGGAAGACATTAGGTGGAACCGGTTTACGTTGGGAACCCAAACGGCTTAAAGCGTCCGCTGCTTCGTTCTTCCGCCGGTCAACATGATCCACTTGATAACCTTTGAAGTGACCTGCAACAATATCCACCTCACGACGATATGCAGCCATGAGTGGGTCCTTGGAATCCCAAGTGCCGGACACTTGTTGAGCCACCAGATCCGAGTCACCGAAGCACTTAACTCGGCTTAGGTTCATCTCCTTAGCCATCCGAAGACCATGGAGTAAAGCCTCATATTCAGCTGCATTGTTAGTGCAAGGGAACATTAAACGGAGAACATAACAAAATTTATCACCTCGTGGGGAAGTTAATACGACTCCAGCCCCCGAGCCCTCCAATTGCCTGGACCCATCAAAATGAATAGTCCAATAAGTATGATCCGGCTTCTCTTCTGGCGCTTGTAATTCTGTCCAATCATTGATGAAATCCACAAGTTCCTGAGATTTGATCGCCGTTCGGGGTATGTATTTCAACCCGTGAGGTCCGAGCTCGATAGCCCATTTAGCAATCTGGACGGTTGCTTCCCTGTTCTGGATTATATCCCCCAAAGGAGCAGAGCTGACCACCGTGATGGGATGACCTTGGAAATATTGCTTAAGCTTCCGGCTTGCCATGAAAACTCCATACACCAATTTCTGCCAATGCGGGCACCTCTGCTTGGACTCAATAAGTACCTCACTGATATAGTAAACCGGCCGCTGAACCGGATATTCCTTTCCGGTTTCCTTGCGCTCCACCACTATAGCCACTCTAACAGCCCGGGCATTAGCTGCCACATATAGCAACAATGGTTCTTTGTCAACCGGAGCAACGGGAACCGGCGGATTAGCCAGCTGCCGCTTTAAGTCCTCAAATGCTTCATTAGCGGCGTCACTCCAGACGAAGTTATCCGTTTTCTTCAGCATCTGATACAAAGGGATGGCCTTCTCGCCAAGGCGGCTGATAAACCGGCTCAACGCGGCAATCCGGCCCGCCAGGCGTTGCACATCATTGATACACTTCGGTTTGGCCAAAGAAGTAATGGCTTTGATCTTTTCCGGATTAGCTTCAATGCCCCTGTTAGACACCAAAAAGCCCAAGTTCTTGCCCGCCGGTACACCAAAGACGCACTTGGCCGGATTAAGCATCATTTTGTAAACCCGCGGGTTATCAAAGGCCTCCTTCAAATAATCAATTAATGTCTCCTTCTTCCTTGATTTCACCACAATATCATCTACATATGCATGAACATTGCGGCCGATTTGATCATGAAGACAATTCTGCACACATCGCTGATAAGTCGCCTGGGCACTCTTTAGCCCAAAGGGCAGAGACACATAACAAAAGGCTCCAAAAGGAGTTATGAAGGCTGTCTTCTCCTGGTCCATAACTGCCATTTTGATCTGATGGTAGCCAGAGTACGCATCCAGAAAGCTCAAACGCTCGCAACCCGCCGTAGCATCAATGATTTGATCAATACGAGGGAGGGCAAAAGGATCTGCTGGACAGGCTTTATTGAGATCTGTGTAGTCCACACACATACGCCAAGTGCCGTTCTTCTTGAGCACCAGCACCGGATTAGCCAGCCACTCAGGATGAAATACTTTAACGATAAATCCAGCTGCCAAGAGCCTAGCTACTTCTTCACCAATAGCTTTGCGCCTTTCTTCATTGAACCGGTGAAGAAATTGCTTGACCGGTTTATACTTGGGATCAACATTGAGAGTGTGCTCAGCGAGTTCTCTCGGTACACCTGACATGTCAGAAGGTTTCCACGCAAAGATGTCCCAATTCTCACGGATGAACTCGATGAGTGCGCTTTCCTATTTCGGATCCAAGTTAGCGCTGATGCTAAACTGCTTGGACGAATCGCCGGGCACGAAGTCAACAAGCTTAGTCTCATCAGCCGATTTAAACTTCAGGGCCGGATCATGCTCTGTAGTTGGTTTCTTCAATGAAGTCATGTCTGCCGGATCAACATTGTCCATATAGAACTTCAATTCCTCAGTTGCACAAACCGACTCAGCGTAAGCCGCATCACCTTCTTCACAGTCCAAAGCGATTTTGCGGCTCCCGTGCACTGTGATAGTCCCCTTATGACCCGGCATCTTGAGCTGCAGATAAACATAACAGGGCCTTGCCATAAACTTAGCATAAGCCGGTCATCCAAACAGGACATGATATGGGCTCTTGATTTTCACCACCTCAAAGGTCAACTTCTCTGATCTTGAATCATGCTCGTCGCCAAAAGCAACCTCCAGAGCTATCTTACCAATGGGATATGCCGATTTACCAGGCACCACACCATGAAAGGCCGTGTTGGACGGTTTGAGATTTTTATCTGTTAACCCCATGCGACGGAAGGTTTCATAATAAAGGATATTGATACTACTCCTCCCATCCATGAGTACTTTGGTGAACTTATAACCTCCCACCTGAGGTGCCACCACCAACGCCAAATGACCCGGATTATCAACCCGGGGCGGATGATCCTCTCGACTCCACACAATAGGCTGTTCAGACCAGCGTAAGTATCGGGGAACCGCCGGTTCAACGGAATTCACTGCCTTTTATGAAGCTTCTGATCGCGCTTGTCCAGGCTAATGGTGAAGACATGATACTGCCCGCTATTCAGCTACTTCGGGTTGCTCTGGTAACCCGACTGCTGTTGCTGCTGTTGCTGATTTCCCTGATTATTATAACCACCTTGGTTGCCCTGATTGCCTTGATTACCCTGTCCGCTCTAGTTGCCGTGAAAGCCTGAACCGGAATTAGCTCCACCGTAACCCGGCCCATGAGATCCGGGGCCTGAACCGCCACCTGGTCCATGATCATGCCTGAAAACATCAGAGTTTTTGAACTCTTGCATGATGTAACAATCTTTCCAAAGGTGCGTGGACGGGTTCTCCTTCGTCCCGTGCTTTGGGCAAGGCTGGTTTAACAGATAAGACAAGCGGTCCGGATTAGGACTTGGTCCTCCGCCACGCTGGGGCGGTTTACCTTTACGCCGTTGGCCTTTATCTTGCGCATTGGTATTAGCCACAAAGTCCAAGCTATTATCCGCTTTACGCTTACCATTGTTTCCATGGCCTGCCGGGTTGTGCTGCTGCCCCTTGGTATGTCCGCTCTTCTTTCCCTTCCCTGTCTTGTCATCGTCAGACTCGGGGTCCTTGGTACCATCAGAGTCGGCATATTTCACCAGAGCAGCCATGACAGTCCCCATATAATTGCAGTGGCGTTTGACCCATCCCAACTTCAGCTTCAGAGGTGCAAACCGGCAATTGCCTTCCAACGTTAAAACCGCTGTGTCAGCGTTAATGCGGTCCGATGAATGCAAAATCTCCGAAACCCGGCGCACCCAATGGGTTGTTGATTCTCCTTCCTCCTGGACACAGGCAGCTAGGTCCACAATTGACATGGGCTGCTTGCACATATCCTTGAAGTTCTGGATAAACCGGGCCCTCAGCTCGGCCCATGACCCAATGGAGTTAGCTGGTAACTTTTTCAACCAAGTTCGAGCCGTTCCTTCCAACATCATGGTAAAGTATTTAGCGCACGCCGCATCGTCCACATCCAGCATCTCCATTGCCATCTCATAGCTTTCCACCCATGACTCGGGGGATAAATCGGCGGTGTAATTCGACACTTTTTGTGGGCCTTTGAAATCCTTGGGCAGGCGCACGTTGCGCAGCGCTGGGACGAGGCACGGTACTCCCAAAGAGCTAGAGGTAACCCCTGGTTCCACCGATGTGGTTGGACGAACCGGAGTAAGTTGGCGGGCCTCATGCTGTGCTGCTAACTCGGCTTCCCGACGAGCTCTAGCGCGATCCACCACATCCTGAGCATCACCACCACCACCCGCCGGGTTATGGCCACGGGGCGGATCACGGTTCCGCGCATTGCTCGATACGGCCGGTTCATCCATACGCCTGCTGTAGCTCCGGCTTGGGCGGGGAGTAGAATGGATCCTCTCGCGACTATATGAATAAGCCTCCTGCTGAACCAAAGCTGTCTGAAGAAGCTCCCTAACCCGTCGCGTCTCGACTGCTACTGGAGACTCGCCTTCGATCGGGATGGCCGCCAGCCGTGAAGCGGCAGCGACAATGTTGTCCATCGGGTTAGAGTAATGACCCGGTGGTATCGGGACATGCTGTGTCACAATGTTGTTCTGGCGAGGCGGATCCACCAAACGCGGCTGAACCGCCCCCCCGCTCCAGGTGCCTCCGCCCGGTTTACCACCGGCGGATTACTGGTCCCTGCTCCTGGGGTATTAAAGAGGTTCCTAGCTTCATAAACCGGCGGCAGGCGAGATCGGTACCTCCTGTTCAGGACATCGTTCGATGCACTCTGATCCAGCATAAGTTGGTAAGCCTGTGCATCCAATGCGGCCCGTTCCGCAGCCATCCTGGTATCCTCTCCTGCCAAGTCGGCTTTGGCCTGGGCGATCTGATCCTTCACCTTCACGATTTCCGCATTATGTGCATCTTGATCCGCCGGATTAACCTCTGCCATCAGCGTTGCCAAAGTGTCAAATAAATCAGATAGAACCTGAGCCGGCGGTCGCACAGGGCCTCCTGCCCTGGCCGCTGTCGCTGCTGCCGATCCGGAAATCATCGCTGCTGCGGTCGAAGAGTGGAGTGCTGGTCGTGTACCGGCCATGAAGATTGCAGCCCGGTTTGGCAGATCAAAGGGGTCCGGAATACTGTCGCCATCGGAACAGCCCTCAATCCGGCCATCTTGCAACTGATATAACGACTCGGTCTCTCCGGTTGATGACTCGTCGCCGGAATAAACAACGGTTTCACCACCAGATTCCGATCTGTCCTCAGATTCCCCTCCGTGGATGACTCCCACGAAGGCACGCTTCATGACAGGCTTAACCCGGGCAGATCTCGCACGCTGAGCCGTTTCGACGAGGTCGGTGCAGATGTCCGGCTCAGGGCCCGGTTCGCCGATCTTGCCAATGAAGACGTGTATGCCACCAAAGGGGACCCGGTACCCGAACTCGATTGAGCCGGCCTCGGGGCCCCAGCCTGCAACGTCGATGTAGAGCTTGCCGCGACGACTCTTGGTCATCCGGCCCACAGCATAGCCCTTGAGTCCTTCAAAGCTGCCCTCTAAGAACTCGAAACCATCCTGCGATAGCCCCACGGTGGGCGCCAACTGTCGTAGTTTTGTCACGGCAGATGTCCTAAGGAAAGGACTTAGTCGTGGAGCCATCGCGCGGGTTAGCTTAAAGGGGTTAAAGCGGACAAAGGACGCAGAGAGTTTATACTGGTTCGGCCCCTTGCAGTGAAGGTAAAAGCCTAATCCAGTTGTTGTGGAATTGCTAGGGTTTCGATGACCAGGGAGCGAATACGCTTTGCCTGAGTCTCGAGTTGTTGTCTGTTGTCCTGATCCACCGCCGGGTCATCCCCTTATATACACGGGTTGACGCCCGCCGGTTTACAGAATCCCGAGGTCGGCTCATAAACGTGTCCGGCTCGGTCTCTGCTCTTTCTATCTTATAATACAAGTTTACATATCAATGCCGGTTTATGTCTACAGGCCTTAAACCGGCTTTGGGCCCTGGGCCTTCATAAAGCGTCACCGTCTGTCTTCATGGGCTTCAGATATAGTGAACTACTATGGGGTTAACCCGGCCTCTCCTGGCCGGTTTACGACTAGTGATAATATCCCCAACAACATGTGTTGAATAAAAAAAGGATGAAAATCGACAAAGAAACAAAGAAAACAAAGAAACCCAATAAAAACAAAAAAAAACAAAAAAAGTGAAAACATAAAAGCGAAGAAAACCAGTACAAAAGAATGGAAACAAAGAAAGCCGAGCAAAAAACAAAAAACCCAATGAAAACCAAGGAAGGAACAAATGAAAATGAAGAAAGAATGAAAAGCAAAAAAACCAATGAAAACCGAGAAAGAACAAAAAAATGAAGAAAAAGAAAGAAAAAAATAATCAATGAAAACCGTTAAAGTAACGAAGAAAACTGATAAAAAATAGGGACATGAGAAACCGAAGAAAACCAGCGAAGAAACAAAGAAAACCGAAAGAGAAAAACAAAAAAAAAACAAAAAACAAAAGGCAAAGGAGCGAAACCAGCCCAAGCAGCTACCGCGAGCGAGCACGAAAATGGGTCAGCCCAGTACATGGGACGTATGGAGCGATCATTGCGGAGATAAACCTTAGAGCATCTACTTTTCATTGTAATTTTTCTTTTGAAAGTCGTGCTGTTAATTATGAAGCACATAGCTTAGTCAAATTTTCCCTCTCTAGAGGTCCGGAGCGCCACGTTTGGTTCGGCGTGCCTCATGACCAGAGATGTATCCCATTTCATGTGAACTTTAATAAATAAACTTGGTTTTACCCCCAAAAAATGTAGCCTAAAAAAAGTATGTAGTCTCGCTCCAATCGAAAAAACAAAAACAAAATAGGTAGGTAGTCTCGCGAGATATAGTTCTAGCGCGAGTGTACGGTCTGGTGTTTCTAAGAAAAATGTAAGGTATGGTAATTTTCTCGCTGGTTCATCGTGTGGCAGGTGCAGTGGTAGCCCTTTTTTCCTTGGGCAAGGGTGTAAGTGAAGTCCGGTATAACAGGCTGGTTTTTTTCTCAAAGAAACTTTCACCTATTCGGAAGTAACAAAAATTACAATCAGGCCTATGGACAATCTAGCGACGACTACAAGAGCTGAAACAAGTCAAAGACGCGTCGCCGTCATCGCTTCTCCCTTGTCAAAGCCGGTCAAACCTTGTTGTAATAAATAGTCAGGAAGCCGTCGTACTAGGGCCCACAGGGCCAGCACATCAGAACACAACAAACGTCGTCGATGAATAGAGACGTATATCGAAAAAATCAAACATATAGACACACGACCAAAGACTGGATACAAACATATACATCGAATACCAGCACAACACCGGCGAGTCCCACGAGATCCGACACAAACACATCATCAAACGTCCCCCAACAACACTAGACGCACCATCGAGGCAGTGCTCGAACGTGGGAGTCATAATTTCTACCAGGAGACAACGCCGCCGTCGCCACACAACTCTAACTAAGACACTGAACCAATCAAGAACGGGAGCGGGTCCCTCCCGCCTGTAAGGGGCTAGGGTCCTCTGCACCTCCACGGCCCAAAGGCCATTGAAGGCGGTAGCGCCGGTGGAAGGAGGGGAAACTCTGCCGTTTATATGGATTTTTTACTTTTCAGAAATTATAAAATTAAGCCCACTATGGAAGCTTCTCTTACGGCTTAGTGAATAGTGACTCGTTAACTCGATCATCGTTCGTCCGATCTCTCCTGTTCCCGCCAGATCAATATGCATAGAAACAGAAATACCCTGTACTATTAACCAACCCGTGTGTCCGGTGTAAGATTTGCATGATGTGTGTACCGACAAGGATGAAAGAAACGCCAATCGAGGAGCTAGCACATGCGTGAAACGATGGATCGACACGACAGGCTAATGGTGATGCGGACTTAAAGGGTAACATCGATGGATCTCGCTTGAGTTTGACACGGTAATTGCGACCGCCTAACCAGAACGGCTGCTACAACTTGCCGCGCCGCAACTGCGGCGGCTCTGTTTGCCTCTGGATGGTCGAGCGAATGGAGCTAGGGTGCGCACGGTTGGTGTCCGGCTGCTTTCCCGGCGCCACTTTGCGAGATCCCTCCATCATGCATGTCTCGCGCTCGCGCACACAATTTCCCGAGACTAGACGCATGTTCATGAGGGCAGAGGATGGTTCCGAGGGGAGTGACTTCCTTTAAATAAGCCCAAAGCTAGGACAATAGCGAAAAGTGCCTGCAGCTACCGAGCTTCATTGCTCTTGATATTTGAATTTTTTTTAAAACACACTTTCAATGCTAAAAAAAAATCTTAAAACAAATATGTGAATACGTACACATATTCCTAAGGCCTGGTAGAAATCTAGAGAAGAAATACTTTGTATTTTGGGAAATACAAAAAAGAGAAATTCCTACAGAAATGGCACTCTTTTTCTCCTATATACTGTCATAAATTTGTTTTTTTTTCTATAGCCCAAAACAAACCGAGATTTCTACCATAACTTGCCACGGGTATTTGGGATGTGTATATGTATCCTCGGAAAAATTTCACATTTTTTTGAAACTTCAAAAATACGAATTTGAAAATGTCAAATATAGAGAGCACTGGAGCTCGGGTGCTGCAACGCCGCTCTCGGGCAATAGCACTCTCTCTCTCTCTCTCTCAATCAACGGCATGCACGATAGGAAAACCGAAATCCGCACGGGCACGCAGGTGTAGGAGCACACATCGGTCCGGCCACGCAGTTGTTCGATTGTCTCATGATCCGTAAAGTTGTTGGATCCCTCACAAGGGCACAACAAATTGCAAATTTTAGTTTCTAAAACTTACAATTGTATCGGTCACAGGTCTGAAACTTACGATTTTGTCCGTCGCCCATACTAAGTTTTGAAAGTTGAAACTTAACAAAAACTTAAAAACTCTTCAAAGCGTATTCAAAATGAATCTCGTTTGAAAGTCCTATCATCAAAAACATGAATATGCAAGGAAACTTAATTTGGATTTTTGGTTCAAAACATATAAAAGATTGATAATCAAAAAGCAAAGAAAAGGAGGCCTGTGTATGCACACACATGCGTGCTACATATCTCCTCCGGATAGAAAAAGCATATAATAATAATATCGTGCCCATTATAATCCTTCAATTTTTTGGCTTGATTGCATCACAGAAAAGAAATTAAAAGTCTCTTTCAAAGGGTTTGAGGTAATGCTAAACTTTCTATGGAATCTAGTACAAATGACAAAGGTGCTCGTAGTGGTAGGGTTGCATGTGTGTGTTTCATGGGTGAGTGAGTGTGTGTGTGTGTATGTGTTATGAGCGAATGTGTTTGTACTATGTTTCTAAAAAAGTCATCTAAGAATTATTTATAAGATTGAATCCTACAAATAAAATGACCAACTGGAAAAAATTCTAAGGATTCTAACCCTCCAAAAAATCATTCGAATCAAAGAGGCCGAATCTAGAGGCCACACTATAAATATAAGACAAATACTTAGATGGTTATGGAAAACTGGTTGAAAACCAGTTAGAGCCTCTTTGATTGACATGATTCTTAAAACGTAGGGACATGAAAACGTGGCATTAGTGTGTTCTATCCCGTAGGTTCCTTTCTCGTCCTCCTTTTCCTTCCGTGAAACCCTATACGCCACAAGAGATCCAACAAGAGGTGTAAATAGGCACCCAGATTCCGGTGTCACTGGGGTTCCCTCACCTCTGGCGTTGGATGGAGGATGGGAACCCGAGGAACCTGTTTCGTGTGCGTTCAATAGTCTAGTTGTCTTGATTAAGTCTTTGGTTGTTCATGGCTTCGGCTCGTGTGGTGACAAATAACTTTACTCGTGATTCTTGGTTGTCGCTGTTGGATCTGGGAGTTGGTGTCTACGATGGCTGTCGCGGGTTCTTCGGATAGGGGGGGGGGTGTTGGTGTTGGGGAACACAGTATTTCAAAAAAATTACCTACGATCACGCAAGATCTATCTAGGAGATGCATAGCAACGAGCGAGGAGAGTGTGTCCACGTACCCTCGTAGACCGAAAGCGGAAGCATTTAGTAACACGGTTAATGTAGTGGAACGTCTTCTTGATCCAACCGATCCAAGCACCGAACGTACGGCACCTCCACGTTCAGCACATGTTCAACTTGATGACGTCCCTCGAACTTTTGATCCAGTTGAGGCATAGGGAGAGTTCCGTCAGCACGACGGCGTGGCGACGGTGATGATGAAGTTACCGGCGCAGGGCTTCGCCTAAGCACTACAACGATATGACCGAGGTGTGTAACTGTGGAGGGGGGCACCGCACACGGCTAAGAGAAGGCTTGGTGTCTCTTTGGGGTGCCCCCCTCCCACGTATATAAAGGGGGGATGAGAGGTGGCCAGCCCAAGGGGGGCGCGCCAGGTGTGGGGAGTCCTATTAGGACTCCCTAGTCCAAGTAGGATTCCCCTCTCCTTTTTCCTTTTTCGGGATAGCAAAGAGGGAAAGAGAGGAGGAGTAGGAGCGGGAAAGGGGGGCGCCGCCCCACCCCTTGTCCAATTCGGATTGGCAAGGGGGGGGGGGGCGCCACCTCCCTGGCCAGCCCTCTCTCTGAGGGAGTCCTGGACAAAGGGGTCCTCGGGCGTCCGGCCTGTTATTCATTGGGCCGGACTGATGGGCTGTGAAGATACGAAGGCCGAAGACTATACCCGTGTCCGGATTGGACTTTCCTTGGCGTGGAAGGCAAGCTAGGCGACCAGCTGTGAAGATTCCTTCTTATGTAACCGACTCCATGTAACCCTAGATCTCTCCAGTGTCTATATAAACCGGAGAGCATAGTCCGGATAGGATATATTCATTACCATATACACATAGGCTAGACTTCTAGGATTTAGCAATTACGATCTCGCGGTAGATCAACTCTTGTAACACTCATATTCATCAAGATCAATCAAGCAGGAAGTAGGGTATTACCTCCATATAGAGGGCCCGAACCTGGGTAAACATCGTGTCCCCCGTCTCCTGTTACCATCGATCCTAGACGCACTGTTCGGGACCCCCTACCTGAGATCCGCCGGTTTTGACACCGACATTGGTGCTTTCATTGAGAGTTCCACTGTGCCGTCGGCCCCTTCGATCGTCAGTAATGACGTTGTCCAAGGAGAAACCTTCCTCCCCGGACAGACCTTCGTATTCGGCGGCTTCGTACTGCGGGCCAACTCGCTTGGCCATCTGGAGCAGATCGACAGCTACGCCCCTGGCCATCAGGTCAGATTCGGAAGCTTGAACTACGTCGCAGATATCCGTGGAGACTTGATCTTCAAGGGATCTGAGCCCGCGGCGATCGCTCCCCTCACCCCGATGAACGTGACTCAAATCTGTCATCGGATCACACCCAGGAGATGGTTCCTGCTGCTGCAACGGCCTTAGAGCCAAAGCAGATCGTGTCGTCCGAGGCCGCAGAGTCCGCGGCGGCGGAGCCGCACACGGACTCAACGCCCTACAATATTCGCTTTAACGGAACTTCGGACTTGTCTCCGGCTATAAGTTCCGGACTTTGTACGCCCGCGGACACCGAGCTAGATCGGTTATCGATCTTCGAGTTCATCGCTGCTGGCGTTTTCCAGCACTCGCCTTTGGGTGACGTGCTAAAATCTTTAAAGAATTTGTCCTTGGAGAAGGACTCACAGCTGAACTACATCCGGTTCGAGCTAGAGACGGATGACGAGGAATTTTGCTTCCCGCCCGCCACCCACTTCGTAGCCACTGTCGACGACTTAACCGACGTGCTTGACTATGGCTCCGAAGACATCGACGATATGGACGACGATGCCGATCAGGAGCAAGGCCAAAACCCGCCATTCACTGGACGCTGGACGGCTACCTCTTCGTACGACGTGTACATGGTTGACACACCCAAAGGATCTGGCGACGACAAAGAAGAGCCAGATGCGAATAAAACCTCTGAGACGCAGTCCAAACGCCGACGCCCCAAGCGTCGTTCTAAGCCTCGTCGCTCAAAGGACGGCAACACCGGCACTGGAGAGAATAGTACTCCAGGCGATGGCGAAAACAATGAAGACCCTGTCGGAGCTACATCCGAACAGGAGGACCATGACAACAGGCAAGACAACCCTGATGAACAGGTCATAGAAGATGATTCGGAGGACGACAGTTACCGTCCACCCTCCGAGGAGGAGACAAGCCTCGGCAACGAAGACTTCATCGTGCCTGAGGATCCTCTGGAGTAGGAGCGCTTTAAGCTTCAGCTCATAGCCAATGCAAGGAGCCTGAAAAAGAAACAGCAGCAGCTTCAAGCTGAACAAGATCTGCTCATCGACAGATGGACTGATGTCCTGACAGCCGAAGAATACGGCCTCACGCGCCCAGCCAAGAGCTACCCGAAACGCAGACTGCTACCTCAATTCGATGAGGAAGCACCGGAACACACATCTCCCTCACGTAATGTGGAATGACCACCACGTGGTCGAGACAGGGCGGCCGACCGGCCACCCCGCGGTCGGGATAAAGCGGCAACTCAGGCCGAGCAGCAGCCTGCCCCACCGCCTCGTAAAAATAGAGACGGAAGAGTTCGGGGTCACACGTACGACCTCCGGTAGATCCTGGATGATAGAGCAGGACACACAAGATCAATCTACGGATCGCGAGGGCATGCCTCGAGGCACGACGACGACTACCTATTCAGACGTGATAAACCTAACCACGCCCGGGCCGAATACCGCAGACGAACTCCATCAGAGCTACGCCACGACGCGACCCGATATCGAGGCGCCGCACACCCTCTCTGCTTCACAGATGAAGTACTGGATCACGAATTCCCCGAGGGGTTCAAGCCTGTCAACATTGAATCATACGACGGCACAACCGATCCTGCAGTATGGATCGAGGATTTTATTCTCCATATCCACATGGCTCGAGGAGATGACCTCCACGCCATCAAATACCTCCCATTAAAACTCAAAGGACCAGCTCGACACTGGTTAAATAGCCTGCCTGAGAATTCCATCGGCAGCTGGGAAGACTTGGAAGAGGCTTTCCTTGATAACTTCCAAGGAACTTATGTCCGGCCACCGGATGCCGATGACTTAAGCCACATAGTTCAACAACCTGGAGAATCAGCGAGAAAATTCTAGACTAGGTTCCTAACCAAAAAGAACCAGATCGTTGACTGCCCGGATGCCGAGGCCCTAGCAGCCTTCAAACACAACATCCGCGACGAATGGCTAGCACGCCACCTCGGCCAAGAAAAACCGAAGTCTATGGCAGCCCTTACGGCACTCATGACCCGCTTTTGCGCGGGTGAGGACAGCTGGCTGGCTCGTAGTAAAAACACAGCCAACAAGGCAGGCCCCACTGAGGCCAAGAACAGCACCAGAAAGCTCCGGCGCAATAGACACAAACGCTGAAGCAATGGCGACAACACCGATGACACCACAGTCAACGCCGGATTCAGTGGCTCCAAGTCCGGCCAACGAAAGAAGCCCTACAAAAGAAACAACGAAGGACCTTCCAGCCTGGACCGCATACTCGACCGTCCGTGCCAAATTCACGGGACCCCGGATAAGCAAGCCAATCATACCAACAGGGATTGTTGGGTCTTCAAGCAGGCTGGCAAGTTAAATGCCGAAAACAAAGAAAAGGGATCACAAAGTGAGGACGAGGACGAAGAGCCCCGGCAGCCGAACACCGAAGGGCAGAAGAAATTTCCCCCTCAAGTCAAAACAGTGAACATGATATACGCTACGCACATCCCCAAAAGGGAGCGTAAGAGATCACTTAGGGACGTCTACGCGGTAGAGCCAGTCGCCCCAAAATTCAATGCATGGTCATCATTCCCGATCACCTTCGATCGTCGAGATCACCCAACCAGTATCCGCCATGGCGGTTCAGCCGCACTAGTCCTCGACCCAATTATTGACGGGTTTCACCTAACACGAGTCCTGATGGACGGTGGTAGCAACCTCAACCTGCTTTATCAGGACACAGTGCGGAAGATGGGCATTAACCCCTCGCGAATCAAACCAACAAAGACTACCTTTAAAGGAGTCATTCCAGGCGTAGAGGCCCGCTGTACGGGCTCAATCACGCTGGAGGTGGTCGTTGGTTCGCCGGACAACTTCCGAAACGAAGAGCTAATCTTCGATATCGCCCCCTTTCGCAGCGGCTATCACGCACTGCTCGAACGAACCGCGTTTGCTAGATTCAACGCAGTGCCACACTATGCTTATCTCAAGCTCAAGATGCCCAGTCCACGCGGCGTCATAACATTCAACGGCAATACGGAACGCTCCCTCCGAACAGAGGAGCACACCGCCGCCCTAGCAGCGGAAGTACAGAGTGGCCTTCTCAAGCAGCACCATAGTACGGCTGTCGAGCCCTCGGACATCATTAAGAGGTTCCGGACTACACTGCAACAGGACGGTGCGGCTCGTCAAGAGCTCGACTAGCAATTCGGCCTCCGTCCCAGTACCAATGAGGTAGTGGCATTCGTACCACGCGTACACAATTACGCACTCAAAATTCCATGGACATCAACGGAGGCACAAGATAACCCGGGGGCTACAGTTTGGCTAGACCGATCCCAGATACACATACTTTAACTTTTTTTTTCAGGTTCCTTTTTTTCTTCGCGGGCCTGATCGCCAGTCCTTTAGAAGGATTGGCATACAACGGAGGCAAGCAGCACAGGTGTGTAGGGTAACCTTTATATGTTCTTCTTGACGGTATTCATACTTATTTCTCAGGACCCGCACGCTGCGCCCTACTGATTCCGGCATGTTAAATAGCTCGGATACTTCTCGCACCACCTGTACGAGATACGCCTTGACGTATCCATCCAGTTATAATAAAAATGGTTCGTGGCCCAGTTTCTGTGGTTTTCGCTTCCTACTTCGTTTTATTTCGATCTGATTATTTGCTGCACCGGTACTCTTCTGTACGTTTCATATTCGCCAGGGGCTACTTATCGCCCCACAATACGGCAGCAAAGTCCGAACACTTCTTATACATAAGTTCGGCACCCCGAATTTAGCATTATATGCATTGGCTCCGAATCATGTCTTTGGTCAATAGTTGGGTTGCCCAGCTCCTGTGCTTGCTACCCTACGTTCCGCTCTATCGGCTAGGGTAGTAAAGGGAGAACTACTGCGATTGTGCCCTGGCCTTGACTGGATGAGCACCTCAGTAGAGAAAGCCAAAAACTGACTGTCATGATACAGCGAGAGCCAGTCAGCTGTTCGAGGGTTACAAAATCGTTGGAGATTTTTTCCGTGTCATGCGAAGGATCGGCACTTCCCGATGAGATGCTGACAGCACCCTGGCTTGGACCAGGGGCTGCGCTCTTGCTTAATTATAAAACTCCTATGGCTAAGTGAGGGCGTTTAAGCCGTACAGTCCGATTGCCTTGTTCGTTGCGCTAAACAACTCCTCCAAAGGACCATATAATGTGATCAAGATTGTTTAGAATCCATCCCGAACACCTCCGTACTACCTACGCGAGGGCAGAAGCCGACGTCTGGCCAACCCTCAGATTACAAATAACACGGCCGCACAGGAGGAAAAAATTTAAAGCATAATAAAATTATTTTACAAAAACCGGCTTTGTTCCCATAATACAAGGCAAGGGTAACATGAATACATTTATTCAAATACAAGTCCTGCGAACATTGCGCCGCCACAAGTCGAGACCCCTCTACAACATCTGCGAAATATCGCTCGGGTGTGCGGTGCTCCTTGCCCTCCGGTGGCCCGCTGGCAATTTCAACAGCGTTCATCTTCGCCCACCACATCTTGCAGCGAGCGAAGGCCATACGGGCACCTTCAATACAGGCGGAGCACTTGATGACGTCCAGCCGAGGACAGGCGTTCACCAGCCGCCTCACGAGTCTGAAGTAGCTGCCGGGCATAGCTTCGGCTGGCCATAGCCGGATTGTCAAATCCTTCATGGCTAGTTCGGCCACGCTGTGCAGCTCCACCAGCTGCTTCAGCTGATCGGTGAAGGACACGGGATGCTCTGGTGTCGCGTACTGCGACCAGAATAGCTTCTCCGTAGAACCTCCTCCTTCGGCTCGGTAGAACGCTACAGCGTCTGATACGCTGCATGGTAGATCTGCAAAAGCCCCTGGGGAACTCCGAACCTGGGTTAGTAAACGGTATTGCTTCTCCGCATACTTGCTTTGCATCTTAAATGCCTTACCCGCCGTGATCTTCTGGGCCTCCTTGATCTCCTGGAGGACGGCCTGGGCCTCATTCCGTGTGGTCTCCGCGCTCTGACGAGCCTTGGTGAGTTCGGCCTCTTTAGCCGACGCATCATTCTCCAAGGTCTCACATTTTTTCACTGCATCTTGGAGCTCCTGCTGGACTTCTTTGACCCGGGCCTTGAGCTTTTTTCGAGCGGCCTGCTACTGGACAGCTTTCTCCTCGGCCTCGCCCAGGGCCTTCCTCAGGGCCTCGACCTCGGTCGCGGCTCCTGCACATATTACGACACTACAGTCAATATACATCGCCTACGCTTTCCGAGCATACAGCAAGTCGCTATTCACCTTGCTTCTCCTGGAGCCGAACCCTAACCTCGCCGAGCTCGTTCTTGGTCCGCTCCAGCCTCTGCCTCAATTCAGAGACTTTGGCAGCATGCGAGGTTGCGGCTAACAGCGACGCCTGCTTATGCATACGTATTACGTTAGTCTCCTGCAACAGAAGATTGATCCTCTGTCCGGTCCTCCTCACCGAACACCGGACAGTGTCTCAGGGGCTACTGACTACATGTTTTTTTCTCTTTCTATGTCACTTACCTCGAAGCCTGTCAACAGGTTGCTGCAGGCGTCGTTCAGTCCACTCTTGGCGGACTGAACCTTCTCAATCACCGCGCCCATAAGGACGTGGTGCTCGTACATAACGGAGGCGCCTCGTAGCGCCTCCATCAGGTTGTCCGGCACCCCTGGATGGACAGGGACCACCGGCGGAAGCGGCGCACCCCCCTCCTTCAATGGGGGCTGCTCGCCCAACTCCGGAGCCATATGGGTCTCCGGAATCATGTTCGGCTGAGGGCCAAACTGGATGCGGCCCTCTTCGCCAGTCTCCATGGGGATCATCTCCTCCATGTGTCCGGAAGTGGAGGCTTCGCCTCGTGGCGCCTCCCGGACAGCGCCCTGGGCTCCTCCCCGGTTCGGATTGGCCCTCCGGGACAGCACTTCGGTGTTGTCCCCGGCCCCGGGGGAGTAAGCAGGCGGTGGCGACTGGCTCGCCATCTCCGACGGAGCCAACTAACCTCCAGATGAGGATCGCTGGGCAAGGTCATGGGCCGGAGTGCAATAGTATAGTTAAACTACACCAAGATAATGGAGAGGAAGGGCTGGATGTGCGCACAAGAGAGCCCTGTCACTTATGATGCGGCCTCGGGCTTAGTGCGAGGGCGTCGTTCCGGACTGCTGTCAACGTCCCACGCGGTGTTGACCGCTGGAACGCCCTTCCCCTTCTTGGGCGTCTCCGCCTCCAGATGCGCCGGAGCCGCCCTCTTCTTCTTCCTCTCCTCAGGGGGAGGATGATACGTCTCCAACGTATCTATAATTTTTGATTGCTCCATGCTATATTATCTTCTGTTTTGGACATTATTGGGATTTTTTATTCACTTTTATATTATTTTTGGGACTAACCTATTAACCGGAGGCCCAGCCTAGAATTTCTGTTTTTTGCCTATTTCAGAGTTTCGCAGAAAAAGAATATCAAACGGAGTCCAAACGGAATGAAACCTTCGGGAACGTGATTTTCGGAACGAACAAGATCCAGGAGACTTGGACCCTATGTCAAGAAACAAAAGAGGAGGCCACGAGGTAGGGGGCGCGCCCTCCACCCTCGTGGGCCCCCTGTTGCTCCACCGACTTACTCCTTCCTCCTATATATACCTACGTACCCCCAAACGATCAGATATGGAGCCAAAAAACTAATTCCACCGCCGCAACCTTCTGTACCCACGAGATCCCATCTTGGGGCCTATTCCGGAGCTCCGCCGGAAGGGGCATCGATCACGGAGGGCTTCTACTCAACACCATAGCCCCTCCGATGAAGTGTGAGTAGTTTACCTCAGACCTTCGGGTCCATAGTTATTAGCTAGATGGCTTTCTCTCTCTTTTTGGATCTCAATACAATGTTCTCCCCCTCTCTCGTGGAGATCTATTCGATGTAATCTTATTTTGCGGTGTGTTTATTGAGACCGATGAATTGTGGGTTTATGATCAAGTTTATCTATGAACAATATTTGAATCCTCTGAATTCTTTTATGTATGATTGGTTATCTTTGCAAGTCTCTTAGAATTATCAGTTTGGTTTGGCCTACTAGATTGATCTTTCTTGCAATGGGAGAAGTGCTTAGCTTTGGGTTCAATCTTGCGGTGTCCTTTCCCAGTGACAGTAGGGGCAGCAAGGCACGTATAGTATTGTTGCCATCGAGGATAACAAGATGGGGTTTTTATCATATTGCATGAATTTATCCCTCTACATCATGTCATCTTGCTTAAGGGGTTACTCTGTTCTTATGAACTTAATACTCTAGATGCATGCTGGATAGCGGTCGATGTGTGGAGTAATAGTAGTAGATGCAGGCAGGAGTCGGTCTAGTTGTCTCGGACGTGATGCCTATATACATGATCATACCTAGATATTCTCATAACTATGCTCAATTCTGTCAATTGCTCAACGGTAATTTGTTCACCCACCGTAAAATACTTATGCTCTTGAGAGAAGCCACTAGTGAAACCTATGGCCCCCGGGTCTATCTTCATCATATTAATCTTCCAACACTTAGTTATTTCCTTTGCTTTTTATTTTTCTTTGCATCTTTATCATAAAAATACAAAAAATATTATCCTATCATATCTATCAGATCTCACTCTCGTAAGTGACCGTGTAGGGATTGACAACCCCTTATCGCGTTGGTTGCGAGGATTTATTTGTTTTGTGTAGGTGCGAGGGACTCGCGCGTAGCCTCCTACTGGATTGATACCTTGGTTCTCAAAAACTGAGGGAAATACTTACGCTACTTTGCTGCATCACCCTTTCCTCTTCAAGGGAAAACCAACGCAGTGCTCAAGAGGTAGCAGAGGATTGTTTTCTTCCTCCTCCTCCTCTTCCTCGTCATTGTCCTCGGGGACAGAGGAATGAGTTTCGTCGTCTTCGGACGCCACGTCCGAAGTGCTCTTATGGCGGAGGCCACTCTTGGCCCCCTTGGCCTTCTTCTTGGCCTTCTTCTCCGGTGCCTTGTATGGCGCCGGCACCAGCATCTTCGCTAGACGCGGGATGACCGGTTCTTCAGGCAGCGGAGCTGGACACTGGATCCGCTTCGCCCTCTCCATCCAGTCTTGAAGGAACCATAATAAAAGCTCAGACACCATCCTCGAAGCAATGAGGTTGGGGATACATCATAAATAACATACCTTGCTGGCGGGGTGTGTACAATTGTGACCACGGTCTGAATCCGTGGCCGGTGGCTTCTCGTTGCCCTTAAAAAGCAACTTCCAGGCGCCTTCATGAGTAGTCTCGAAGAGCCTTACCAAGGTCTGGTGCTTCTTCGAATTAAACTCCCGCAAAGGGCGGCTTCGGCACTGGCACAGAAGAATCCGACGGACCAGCATCACCTGAATGACGTCAACGAGCTTGACGTTCTTGGTCACCATGCTTTGAACGCGCGTCTGTAGCGCTATCAGCTCGTCAGGTGAACACCAGTCCGGAATCTTCTCGACCCAGGAGGTGAGTCGCATGGGAGCGCTGGAGCGGAATTCGGCAGCCGCGGCCCAGGTGGTGCCGCGAGGTTCTGTGATGTAGAACCACTGCTTCCGCCATTCCTTTACTGTCTCCACAAAAGTGCCTTTGGGCCAGGAGACATTGGATAGCTTGCTCACCATGGCTCCTCCGCACTCCGCGTGCTGGCCGTCCACCACCTTCGGTTTCACGTTGAAGACTTTGAGCCACAGCCCGAAGTGGGGATGGATGCGGAGGAAGACCTCGCACACAACGATAAACGCCGAGATGTTGAGGAAGGAATTCGGGGACAGATCATGGAAATCTATCCTGTAATAATACATCAGCCCACGGACGAAAGGGTGGAGTGGAAACCCTAGCCCGCGGAAGAAATGAGGGATGAATACTACCCTCTCTGTGGGCTCCGGCGTGGGAACGACTTGTCCCTCGGCCGACAGACGATGCGCGATCTCGTTCGCCAAATATCCGGCCGCCCGGAGCTCAGTAACGTCCTCCTCCTTGACGGAGGAGACCATCCACTTGCCCTGGCCACCGGATCCGGACATGGTTGCTTGAGTGGAAAGGAGATGAGAACTTGGGCGCTGAAGTTTGAGATCAGAAAGGCGGAGACGGAGAGAGAGCGTGATAAGAGGAAGGGGGAATCCTTATCCCCTTATAAAGGCAGCAAATATTAAACGCCTCCTCACTCGCCTTAGGATTCGCCTGTTCCCAAGGGTTGTATAAACGGCACGGTTGAGTTACCCATGCCCGCATTGATGAGAATCCCGCAATAAGGGGGCACGATCTCTGTTTCGACAAGACGTGCCAATAGCAACCGCATCTCGAAACGTGGGATGGCAGAAGAAAAACGGTTCGAAATTATGACCGGACGGACGCGGTGTCGTGTTGAAAAGAAGCTGTCAACAGATTAGATTCGTGCAAATATTATATTCTCTCTGCGGTTCTGTGTGGTGTATAATAGGTCCGGATACAATTATCATGTCCGAAGACTATCTTGGAGTTCGGAAAAAGGGGAACCCGCCTTGCAATGTCGAAGACAATCTGAGCGCCGGACTCCTCGTCATCGAAGCCAGGTTCAGGGGCTACTGAGGGAGTCCTGGACAAAGGGGTCCTCGGGCGTCCGACCTGTTATTCATTGGGCCGGACTGATGGGCTGTGAAGATACGAAGGCCGAAGACTATACCTATGTCCGGATTGGACTTTCCTTGGCGTGGAAGGCAAGCTAGGCGACCAGCTGTGAAGATTCCTTCTTATGTAACCGACTCCATGTAACCCTAGATCTCTCCGGTGTCTATATAAACCGGAGAGCATAGTTTGGATAGGATATATTCATTACCATATACACATAGGCTAGACTTCCACTAGTAGAAAAAGGGTCAAATGTCAAGCACATTAGTGCCGGTTTGCTTTTGAGCCGGCACTAATGTGTGCATTAGTGCCGGTTCCAACGGCTAGCCAGCCGCTTTCATTAGTACCGGTTCGTGGCCGACCTTTAGCACCGGTTCGTGCCACGGGCCGGTACTAAAGTGAGTGGTGGCAGGATGTTGTCAGTCCGGGGCCCCTCCAGCACCTTTAGTACCGGTTCATGGAACGAACCGGTGCTAAAGGTCATCCTACATAAACCCTTCATCCACCCGAGCTCGCTCTGTTCTTCCCCTTTCCCCTCTCCTCTCTGTTCTTCCCCTCTTCCTCTCGAGCTCATCACACATTTTGCCCAAAAATTTTCAAGATTTGAAGGCCCCCATCCATTCAAATGATCACAAAGGTTAGCAACTTTGTCCTTTCATCTCTCATTGCTAGATTAGCTCTTGCAATGCTTTGTATAGTGATCAATTTATGAGTTTAGTAATTTGGTAGAAAATATATGTGCTAGTATTTGATTTATATGCAATTTGTGGTCAAAACTAACACTTAGTTTGCATATGTAGGTGTGGTTTACTTAGTGCCTTCTAAATCTCCGTCGTAACCACAGTCGATCGCCCGCACCGTTCCGTCGCCGGCACCACCTTGTGGTGAGCCTCTTGTTCATGAATGTTTTACATTACCAAATTGATGTTTGTGTGATTTGGATATATAGTTACTCGTATAATTATCTTACCCGTACGTTGTTTGTTATACATAGTGCCATGGTTTTGATATCCGTCCCCGTCGGCCCTCGTCCTTGTTATGATTCGGATGTGGTATATTCTCTTTTAAAACTAGTTGTTGCATTTCGTGTTTATGACAAATTATGCCCATCAAGTTGACATAGATATTTTTGTCTAGGAGGTTTGTGAACCGGAAATTCCAACCGACCCTATTGTCGAGAGGTTAAATTTAGTTGAAAGAGAAAACGAGTATTTGAAAGAAAAATTGAAAAGAATTGAGGGAGAGAAGATGGAATTGGAGTTGCATGTTGCCGATGTCTTCGATGATCACAAGATCAAGATGGAGAAAATGCGCTTGAAGATTAGAAAGATTAGAAAATATGCCATTGATAGTGAGGCTTGGTATCATTATGCTGTTGGATCAATTGTTACCTTAGTTGCGATCTTGATCGCATTTGTTGTTGCATTTAAATTCTTTAGTTAGAGAGTTATTTGTTTGTTGCATTTAAGTCTTGTATGAACTTTATGTATGAACTTGTATTAATTTGGTCTATTCGGTGTTGTGTAATGAAGATGAGCCGACAATGGATGTACGATGACCGATGCTCTCCCGAGTTCATTAATGGCGTGCAAACCTTTTCTGCTTGCGGCTGAGGCAAACAAGCGGGCGGATGGTTTTATGCCTTGTCCATGTTTAGTCTGTAAGAATGATCACAATTACTCTACGTCAAGAACCATTCACGTCCACCTGTTTAAGTCCGGTTTCATGCCCCACTATAATGTTTGGACCAAGCACAGAGAAAGATGAGTTATGATGGAAGACAACGAAGAAGAAGAGGACGACGACAGCTATCCTGGCCATGGGTTCCCTGAATACGATGATAGAACAATGGGGGAAGAAGCTGAGCTGGCAATGCGGGAAGAAGCGGAAGAAGAGGCATCAGATGAGCCCGCTGATGATCTAGGTCGGGCCATTGCCGATGCAAAGAGAAATTGCGCAAGTGATTTGGAGAAGAAGAAGTTGCAACGCATGTTAGAGGATCACAAGAAATTTTTGTACCCGAATTGCGAAGCTGACAAGAAAAAGTTGGGCACCACACTGGAATTGCTGCAATGGAAGGCAGAGAATGGTGTATCTGACAAGGGATTTGGAAAGTTGCTGGTAATGATAAAGAATATGCTTCCAAAGGACAACGAATTGCCCGAGAGTATGTACGAAGCAAAGAAGGTTGTCTGCCCTCTAGGGTTAGAGGTGCAGAAGATACATGCATGCCCTAATGACTGCATCCTCTACCGCGGTGAGTACGAGGATTTGAACGCTTGCCCGGTATGCGGTGCATTGCGCTATAAGATCAGGCGCGATGACCCTGGTGATGTCGAGGGCGAGCGCCCCAGGAAGAAGATTCCTGCCAAGGTGGTGTGGTATGCTCCTATAATACCATGGTTGAAACGTTTGTTCCAAAACAAAGAGCATGCCAAGGCGATGGGATGGCACAGAGAAGACCGTAAGAAAGACGGAAAGTTGAGAGTACCCGATGACGGGTCGCAGTGGAGAAAAATTGAGAGAAAGTACGGGAAGGAGTTTGCAGATGACGCAAGGAACGTATGGTTTGGTCTAAGCGCAGATGGCATTAATCCTTTTGGGGAGCAGAGCAGCAACCATAGCACCTGGCCTGTGACTCTATGTTTGTATAACCTTCCTCCTTGGTTGTGCATGAAGCGGAAGTTCATTATGATGCCAGTGCTCATCCAAGGCCCTAAGCAACCCGGCAACAACATTGATGTGTACCTAAGGCCATTAGTTGAAGAACTCTTACAGCTGTGGAATGGAACAGGTGTACGTGCTTGGGATGAGCACATGGGGGAAGAATTTGACCTAAAGGCGTTGCTGTTCGTGACCATCAATGATTGGCCTACTCTCAGTAACCTTTCAGGACAGACAAACAAGGGATACCGCGGATGCATGCACTGTTTGGATGATACCGACAGTATATATTTGGAGAATTGTAGGAAGAATGTGTACCTGGGACATCGTCGATTTCTTCCGAGCAGGCATCCCGTAAGAAAGAAAGGCAAGCATTTCAAAGGTGAGGCGGATCACCGGACGAAGCCTCGGCACCGTACTGGTGCTGATGTACATGATATGGTCAAGGATTTGAAGGTAATCTTTGGAAAGGGTCCTGGCGGACAACCTGTTCCAAAGGACGCTGACGGACGCGCACCCATGTGGAAGAAGAAATCTATATTCTGGGCCCTGCCCTATTGGAAAGACCTAGAGGTCCGCTCCGCAATCGACGTGATGCACGTGACGAAGAATCTTTGCGTGACCCTGCTTGGCTTCTTGGGCGTGTATGGGAAGACAAAAGATACACCTGAGGCACGGGAGGACCAGCAACGTATGCATGGAAAAGACGGCATACATCAGGGGCATGCCAGCTACGCTCTTACCAAAGAAGAGAAGGAAATCTTCTTTGAATGCTTGCTCAGTATTAAGGTACCGTCTGGCTTCTCGTCGAATATAAAGGGAATAATAAACATGGCAGAGAAAAAGTTCCAGAACCTAAAGTCTCATGACTGCCACGTGATTATGACGCAACTGCTTCCAGTTGCATTGAGGGGGCTTCTACCGGATAATGTTCGATTAGCCATTGTGAAGCTATGTGCATTCCTCAATGCAATCTCTCAGAAGGTAATCGATCCAGAAATCATACCAAGGTTAGAGAATGATTTGGTGCAATGTCTTGTCAGTTTCGAGTTGGTGTTCCCACCATCCTTCTTCAACATCATGACGCACGTCCTAGTTCACCTATGCGAAGAGATTAACGTTTTGGGTCCTGTATTTCTACACAATATGTTCCCCTTTGAGAGGTTCATGGGAGTCTTAAAGAAATATGTTCATAACCGTGCTAGGCCAGAAGGAAGCATCTCCAAGGGCCATGAAAATGAGGAGGTCATTGAGTTTTGTATTGACTTTATTCCTGACCTTAAGCCGATTGGTGTTCCTGAATCGCGGCATAAGGGCAGACTGGATGGAAAAGGCACGCTAGGAGGGAATCAAAAAATATGTATGGACGGACATTCTCTCAGTGAAGCACACTACACAGTTATACAGAATTCCGCCTTGGTGGCTCCGTATATGGACAAACACAAGAATTTTCTACGCTCCAAACACCCGGAGCGGTCTGATGACTGGATTACACGTGAACAAACCAGGAGTTTCGCCGGCTGGTTGCAGACACGTACCATGCATGACGCCTCTATTGAAGATGACCTGTACTCGCTGTCCCAGTTACCATCTTCGAATATAATGACTTTCAAAGGGTACGAGATAAATGGTAATACATTTTACACGATCGCCCAAGATAAGAAGAGCACCAACCAAAACAGTGGTGTCCGCTTTGATGCAACAACCAAGACGGGAAAGGAAACATATTATGGTTACATAGAGGAGATATGGGAACTTGACTATGGACGTGATTTGAAGGTCCCTTTGTTTCGGTGCAAATGGGTCAATATGACACGATATGGGGTAACGGAAGACCTGCAGTATGGAATGACAACAGTGGATCTCAACAATCTTGCGTATGCAGACGAACCATTCGTCCTAGCTAATGATGTGGCACAGGTTTTCTATGTGAAGGATATGTCTACCAAGCCGAGAAAAAGAAAAGATAAGGAAGCGAATGCATCATACGATGAGCCAAAGCGCCACATAGTTCTTTCTGGGAAGAGAAACATCGTGGGAGTGGATGACAAGACAGACATGTCAGAAAATTATGAAAAGTTTGATGAAATTGCTCCATTCACAGTGAATATTGACCCGAGCATCCAGTTAAAGGATGAAGATTTTCCATGGCTACTGCACAAAGGGACATACGCGAAGAAAAAGTTTCACACCCAAAGATCTGGGATGTGATCGGCTTCACTATCATCACTTTCTTCTGTGTTTCACACCCAGGAGGGAATCTCTGTAATAGTTAGGGTAGTTATGTGTTTTGGCATTTGAAACGCGAAGAAATTTTATGTGCAAACAAATTCTTTCATGCATTTACTGATTTTTTCAGCTAAATGACCCTGAAATTGAAAAGCATTTCAAATGAACTCAGAAAAGGTTGAAAGTTGGCATGGTATCATAATTTCACCCACATAGCATGTGCAAAAAAGTAGAGAGGGTTACCGCAAAAACTGGATGCACTTCGTGTATAAAATGGACAATCTCTTTCGAAGTATCAGGGTTTCGGACGAAAACTCGTCCGTTACAAAAGGATTTCATTTTTTAAATAACCTAAGCATTACCAAATTGAATATAATGATAAAACACACTAATATTAAACATAAAAAAAGAATCACTGAAAATCTATTTTCAAAGTTAAGTTATTCACAAACTAGTGATTCACACAAATTTCAAATAATTCAAAATGTAAACTATTCAAATTTGTAAACTACCGGCACTAACAGAAAGTTTGTATTTTTTTGTACCTAAAGCAAAAATATTCCCAAAGAAACTCTAAATACAGCAAAAAACAACTCAAAAATAAATAAAGCAAAAAAATAAGAAAATAAAAAGCCCACCTACTGGGCGAGAGGGGCCTGCATACGACTAGAAACCCAACCTGTAGTTGGGCCAGGATGCAGGCCCGCAAGCCCAGTAGGCCCATAGGCAGAGTAGGAGAGGTAGGCCCAGAAGGCCTGCTATTGAGAGGAGCTCAATGCAGTGCCCGCGTCCGGGCTTATAAACTGGTCCTGGCGTTCCTCAACTAGCGAGGTGGGACTAAACTTCTGCGCCCTCGCCTGGCAGTGCACACCCTTTAGTACCGGGTGGTGGCACCAACCGGTACTAAAGGGTGGGCCTTTAGTACCGGTTGGTGCCACCACCCGGTACTAAAGGTGGGCACTTCCCGCCGCTTGGCCTGGCCAAAATCGACCTTTAGTACCGGTTGGTGGCTCCAACCGGTACTAAAGGACCATCCTATATAAGAAACACTTACGAAAATTTCGTCAGTTTCCTCCCACTTCTCTCTGCTTCATCGTCGCCGCCCCGTCCCGCGCCGTCGCCATCGCGCCGTCCCCGTCAACTCCGCGCCGCCCCCGTCCTCGTCGCGCCGTCCACGTTGCCGGCCCGTCCCCATCCCCACACCGGCCCGCGTCCCCGTCCCCGCACCGGCCCGCGTCGCCATTGCCGTCGCCTCGACCTCGCCCGCGCTGTGAGCCTCTGTCCCCCCTCTCCTCTCCCTCCAATCGAAGCCGCCGCGCGCGCCGCCGGCGCCGTCGCCTTGGCTCGCCGTCGCCGTCGCCTGCACACACAACACATACACACACACACACACCATATACACACACATACACAATTTTTGTTCTGTTTTTAGTTTTTAGTTTTTCTGTTTTTAGTTTTTAGTTTTTCTGTTATTAGTTATTAGTTATTAGTTTTTTCAGTTTTTTCTGTATTAATGTTATAGAAATGTTAGTTATATAGAAATGTTAGTTATATATAGAAATGTTAGTTTTTTGAAAAATTACTTATACAATTTTAGTTATAGAAATGTTAGAAATGTTAGTTTTAGATATGGTCGATGTTTTTTTAGTTTATTATATTTTTAGTTATAAAATTTAGAATTTGCATATAAGAAATCACAATCCAATAATTTAAAAATGTTACTTTACTTTTGCGGCATATAGTATTTGTTGTCGACGATGCCCGACCCGCATCCTCGCCGTCGACCCGTTCGCGACGACGTCCTGCTTCAGAGGACCCATGTCCGGGATTGGGCTCCGCCGGGCTGGCACTGGGAGGTGCTACCTTGAGGGGCGCGACGCTTGGTGAGGAACCCGGCCTCGGGTCCCGTCGTCGACCCTGATCTCCTTTGGTGGCGTTCGCGTGGGCCACATTTGGTGCAGAGGGAGCCGGCCCCGCCGGAGGTGGTGCGTCGTCGTGTCAGGGAGGAGGACGAGCACGTCCATCACTACATGGCTGCTATGGACGTCAGGTTCTCCAATACCTGGCAGGTTCTTTGGGCAGATGACCGGAGATATGATCCTGTGATGGTTCCTTGTCTTCGGGTGTCCACCGCCCGCGCCCCAGGAACCGCGAGTGGCCTAGATTCTTCTATAGTATTCGATCTTTATTAGCTACCTAGCCAGTGATGTATTCGAGATTATATATTATTCGAGACGATGTATTCGAGATTATATATTATTCGAGACGATGTATTCGAGATTATATATTATTCGAGACGATGTATTCGAGATTATATATTATTCGAGACGATGCATATTATGTACTATATGATTCAGTTTTTCCTTATTGATTGCATCCATGCATTGTAATTTGAATACTAAATTGTTTTATATTTCTTCGGTATTAGTTAAATAAAAGCTATGGTGGACAATACCGGCAGAGAGGGAGAAGAGGCCCTGTTCGAGATCATACGCAGCCCTAGCAGGCCAGATGATCTGAATGAAGCAAATGACGGCTCCCAATATCTGAACAATACCGGGGAGGGTGATGATAAGATATTCGATCTCGACGACCGAGCTGATGAAGTCATGAACTATGATTATGATTATGATGACGCAGACAATGATTATGATGACGAATACAATGTTGATCTTGAAATAACAAAGACTACCGACGAGGTATATTTATATAAGCAGGCATCTAGTGATCATCACATGTTTTTTTTATTTGAAGATATATTAACGAATCGAGCTTTCTTCTTTCAGCCCTCCGGATCGAGCAAATCTGCTTCTACGGACAGCAGGACAAAGCGCGGCCCGGGCAAAAAGTTGAAGGAGGGTGTAAAGTACAACATCGATTCCATCAAAGCTAGTGGCGAACCCCTCACGCCTAAGAACATTGCGAACAAGTTCGTTCGTCAGTGCGGAGTTCTTGTGAAGGACCAACTCCCGATCTCCATTCAAGAATGGAAAGAGCCAAAAACTAAACGCCCAGATGTTACTTGGGTCGACGACAGAGCAAAGCAAAAGCTTTGGGAATCTCTGATAGAACATTTCACCCTACCAGATTATTTCACTGATGTAGATGTGCAGAAAGTCAAGGACGCTGCTCTTAAGAAGATGGCAATTGCATTCAACACCCACAAGAAAACTGTATGGGCCAATTACCTCGCTGCAGAAAGGAAGACTCCAGAATTCAAGGGAACACTGGAGAAGCAAAGAGAACACTGGCCCGCTTTTGTGAAATTCAAGGAATCAGAATTATCTAAGGAACGGTCGAGAAAAAACAAGGCCAATGCCGCAAAAAAGACGCAGTTCCATAGGCTGGGTCCAGGTGGCTACGCGGTGGCAATGCCTAAGTGGGATAAGTCTGAGCAAGAGATGGAGGATGCAGGGGTCACTCCGGTTACTAGGAGCTGGCCCCCCAGGTGCAGAACTTGGTTCTATGCGCATGGGGGGGCGTTGGACCCGAAGACAGGCCTGGTTTCGAAGAAGGCATGTCTAAAAGGAGCAGAACAAAAGTTACTTGACGCAATAGAAGATGCTCGAAAGGGGGGTGTTCACGCCCAACAGAGAGAACGACGAGCTTACGGGCGCCCTGGGAAATCCTGAATACCCGGGAAGAACACGAGGCAAGGGCGTTATTCCCTAGTATGAGGGCTTTTCGGAATGGAACGACGACTACATGACCCGTGCAAGAAAGAAGATGGAGGAGGAGAAGAAGAGGAAGCTGGAGGAGGAGCAGAGGAAGCAGGACGCGGAACGCCTTCAAGGCCTAGAAGCAAGGCACGCGGACTTGGCACTCAAATTCCAGCAGCAGCAGATCGACTCACTTAGCCAGGAAAGGGGGTCTCAGCAGCGGCAGCAGCAAGCGGATGATCATCCAGCATTGGATAGCACCGTCCCATCCATGCCGAGAAGCAGTGTTGGTTCCGCCCCGGGCGACGCACTGCTGGATACATACCCTGTGGATGACATCATAGAGAACACTAACTGTGAGCTACACTTCAAAATGAAGAACATATCCATGAAGGTGGCGGACGCCCTTGCTTTTACAATTACCCCCGAAGCAACCTTCCATTGCACCCAGATTCCAGAGGGCTATGCTCGTGTCTTGGTTGATGAGGTGGTGGACCCATATTCGGGGCTAGATCTTGACATTCCTGGAGGTGACGACGAGCACACACTGGGAGAGGCCATACATTGTATCATCCTATGGAGAAAGGATTGCATCATCTTTCGAAGTCCACCGACACCGCGTCTGCCGACTCCTCCTCGAAGTCCGCCACCGTGTCAGCAGACTCCCGCTCCTCCAAGTCCATGAACACGTGAGCAGACTCCTGCTTCAAGTCCGGCACAGCGTCAGGCCACTCCTCCTATTTCAAGTCTGACACCGTGTCAGGCCACACCTCCTGCTTCAAGTCCGGCACAGCGTCAGGCCACACCTCCTGCTTCAAGTATGACACCGTGTCAGGCCACACCTCCTGCTTCAAGTCCGGCACAACATCAGGCCACTCCTCCTGCTCCAACTAAGCCACGTCAGCCGTCTCCGCCGCCTAAGCAATCGCAGAAGAGACACGCCGCAACTATGGTGCGTAGCGGTACGAGTCGAGGTAGTACAGAAAGTACAGGCGGAGACAAGCGATATAAATATGGTCCAAGCAGCCTCGCTCCTCTTCCTCAGAGGCCTTACGACATGACCGAGGAGCAAAACGATGCAATAGTGCGGGCCGAAGTGGATGCTCATTTTCGACCAAAACCGGCAACGCCGCCGAGGGAGAAAGTGCCTGAGGAAAAGATTGACCACTTCATTCGTATGGCTAGACCACCAGCTCCCAAGCCTGTTGACTCAGACTATGAGCGCCAAATCAGGAAGGCACATCGAGCACGACTACAGAAAGAAGCGAGCTCGAGCTCGAGCCAACAAGCAGCTATTAAAAAATGCGGGAAAACCGTTCCCCAGCTGGGAGAACAGGCGGCGCAATCGACCCCCCCCCCCCCCCCCCCGCTTGTTGTGCCAACAACACATGAGAGTACGCGCGCCCAATATTATTGTGGGCAAACCATTTACGTTCCCGAGCTGGGCAATGTGGTAATAACCGAGGAGCATATAATGCAGGCTGAACTGCTCAAGATCACTGTTGGACAACTCCTCGAGATCGAGCCCATGTCTCCGCTTAGAGAGGAGGAAATAAAACGGAAATATGTCCGGGGCCAACCTTTGGTCGAGCCTGAGGAGGTCAAGAACCTCCCAACGAGAATGTATGAATTGCATGATTGGTACATGAAAATTACCAAGATTTCCAATCGAGAGTCCCTCATGGTGCAAGTCGAGGAAGATCATTACTTCCATAAGAAAGCTCTGGCCGTTGTGTATTCAGAACTATTTCATTTATTCAATCAAGATGCACTCGACAAATCTATCGTCAGTTGCTATTGTCTGTAAGTGATTTCTTTCTGTAATTTAAGTCTCAAGCTAGCTCTAGTGCTCATTGATTGATCATTAATTACCTGTAATTATATATCCTCACTATATATTCTTTTCTGTGGTATTATGTAGGATGAAGATGTATGAAATGAAAAAAGCTAGACGCTATGGCATTGGGTTCATTGACCCAAATACCATTAATGAATACACATGGAAATTGGAATGGTGTAGAAAAGATGTAGAGAAATGCATGCTAGAGTTCTTGAAGCGCCTCAATAGCAATGAAGATATACTACTTCCTTACAACTTCGAGCGAGTCACACTGTCTTTGTACTACAAATTCTGTTTTTGCTTACTAGCTAGATGTTAATAAGTGTATAGGGTTTAGGGTTATAGTTGATTAGTGTTATGCACATGCCCGCTTAATTTATACATGCAAACGTATGCGCATGCAGCTTCCACTGGATCTTGTTAGACATTAAAGTTGACGAAGAAAAAGTTGAAGTACTGGACTCACTACTTAAAAAAATAGTGACTACAACACCGTGAAGGGGATAGTCGACAGGTTATTTCAATCATTATTAACTATATCTCGGCCTATTTAGTTCGTCATTTCCTGATATGAACTATTTTTAATAACTCCTTTATTGATTTTCTTTGCCGGCAGGTAGGGCTTGGGCAAAGTACATCAAGGTGACTCCAGGAAAATGGCGACAAAAGCTAAGTTGGTATCGACCCAAGGTAAGTAATTAAGTAGTACTAGCTAGCTACCATCTCTTTAATTCTTGTTTCAATACCATTAATTAATTAACATGCTTGATTAATTATTATCTGATTAAATTCTATTGTCGTAAAGGCCCTGAAGCAGGCGCCGGGGACTGAAGTGTGTGCATACTACGTTTGCGAGAACATTCGCATGATGGCGTCCGAAAGGAGCAGATCTAATAGACAGGACTGGGTACGTTTGCCAGAACACTATTCACAAATCTTACATGATTGTCGATATCTAGTCACACAACTAATACACATGCATATTGATCTCCTTCTTAACAGTTCAAAGAGGTGCGGGACAAGCTCCTATCAGAGGAGCGCATACGAGCACTTCAAGAGGAAATAGCGGGATTTTTGCTTGACCAGGTCATAGATCCCAAAGGAGAATACTATTACCCGCTACCGCCCCCATGAACCACTTGTCATCGTGCTCCGAAGGCACCAAGGCAACATGTAGGAGAAATTGTATATATATACATGTGTATGTGTGAATAATTAATGGTGGTTGTGAGACATTCGATTATATATATATATATGATCGGTTCTACGAGAAAATCTATTTATATATATGCATAACGTGTACAATATGTAGTATCGTAAAATACCAGCAAACAAGAAAGAATTAAATGGAAAACACAAAATTAATGGAAAAATAAAAATTAAAACCAAAACCCCCCCAAACATTTAGTACCGGTTGGTGCTACCAACCGGTACTAATGATCTACCAGCACCCGGGCCTGGCTCGTGCCACGTGGTGGCACTTTAGCGCCGGTTCGTGCCGAACCGGTACTAAAGGGGGGGGGGCTTTAGTCTCCACTCCATAGTGCCGGTTGCAGAACCGGCACTAAAGGCCCTTACGAACCGGTGATAAAGGCCTGTTCTGCACTAGTGTTCTAGGGTTTAGCCATTACGATCTCGTGGTAGATCAATTCTTGTAACACTCATATTCATCAAGATCAATCAAGCAGGAAGTAGGGTATTACCTCCATAGAGAGGGCCCGAACCTGGGTAAACATCGTGTCCCCCGTCTCCTGTTACCATCGATCCTAGACGCACAGTTCGGGACCTCCTACCCGAGATCCGCCGGTTTTGACACCGACACTCTCCTCCACTAAGGCCCATGTGTGGCCCATTAACTTCCCGGGGGGGGGAAGGGTTCCGGTAACCCCCGGTACTCCGAAACTTATCCGATACTTCCCGAAACCATTCCGGTGCCCGAATATAACCTTTCAATATATGAATCTTCACTTCTCGACCATTTCGAGACTCCTCGTCATGTCCGTGATCTCATCCGGGACTCCGAACAAACTTTAGTCATCAAATCACAGAACTCATAATACAAATCGTCATCGAATGTTAAGCGTGCGGACCCTACGTGTTCGAGAACTATGTAGACATGACCGAGACACATCTCCCATCGGTATCCTCATACCTAGTTCAATCTCGTTACCGGCAAGTCTCTTTATTCATTCTGTAATGCATCATCCCGTGACTAACTCATTATTCACATTGCTTGCAAGGCTCATATTGATGTGCATTACCGATAGGGCCCAGAGATACCTCTCCGATACACGGAGTGACAAATCCTAATCTCGATATATGCCAACTCAACAAACACCATCGGAAACACCTGTAGAGCATCTTTATAATCACCCAGTTACGTTACGTTGTGACGTTTGATAGCACACAAGGTGTTCCTCAGGTATTCGGGAGTTGCATAATCTCATAGTCTGAGGAACATGTATAAGTCATGAAGAAAGCAATAGCAGAAAAACTAAACGATCATTATGCTAAGCTAACGGATGGGTCTTGTCCATCACATCATTCCCTAATGATGTGATCCTGTTCATCAAATGACAACACATGTCTATGGTTAGGAAACTTAACCATCTTTGATTAATGAGCTAGTCAAGTAGAGGCATACTAGGGACACTTTGTTTTGTCTATGTATTCACACATGTATCAAGTTTCCGGTTAATACAATTCTAGCATGAATAATAAACGTTTATCATGATATAAGGAAATATAAATAACAACTTTATTATTGCCTCTAGGGCATATTTCCTTCAGTCTCCCACTTGCACTAGAGTCAATAATCTAGATTACATAGTAATGATTCTAACACCCATGGAGTCTTGGTGCTAATCATGTTTTGCTCGTGAGAGAGGCTTAGTCAACAGGTCTGCAACATTCAGATTCGTATGTATCTTGCAAATCTCTATGTCTCCCTCCTTTACTTGATCGCGGATGGAATTGAAGCGTCTCTTGATGTGGTTGGTTCTCTTGTGAAATCTGGATTCCTTTGCCAAGGCAATGGCACCAGTATTGTCACAAAAGATTTTCATTGGACCCGATGCACTAGGTATTACACCTAGATCGGATATGAACTCCTTCATCCAGACTCCTTCATTTGCTGCTTCCGAAGAAGCTATGTACTCCGCTTCACATGTAGATCCCGCCACGATGCTCTGCTTGGAACTGCACGAACTGACAGCTCCACCATCCAATATAAATACGTCTCCGGTTTGTGACTTAGAGTCATCTGGATCAGTGTCAAAGCTTGCATTGACGTAACCATTTACGATGAGCTCTTTGTCACCTCCATAAACGAGAAACATATCCTTAGTCCTTTTTAGGTATTTCAGGATGTTCTTGACCGCTGTCCAGTGATCCACTCCTGGATTACTTTGGTACCTCCCTGCTAAACTAATAGCAAGGCACACATCAGGTCTGGTACACAGCATTGCATACATGATAGAACCTATGGCTAAGGCATAGGTAATGACTTTCATTTTCTCTCTATCTTATGCAATGGTCGGGCCTTGAGTCTGACTCAACTTTACACCTTGTAACATAGGCAAGAACCCTTTCTTTGACTGATCCATTTTGAACTTCTTCAAAACTTTATCAAGGTATGTGCTTTGTGAAAGTCCAATTAAGCGTCTTGATCTATCTCTATAGATCTTGATGCCCAATATATAAGCAGCTTCACCGAGGTCCTTCATTGAAAAATTCTTATTCAAGTATCCTTTTATGATATCCAGAAATTCTGTATTATTTTCAATCAACGATATGTCATCCACATATAATGTTAGAAATGCTACAGAGCTCCCACTCACTTTCTTGTAAATACAGGCTTCTCCAAAAGTTTGTATAAAACCATATGCTTTGATCACACTATCAAAGCGTATATTCCAACTCCGAGAGGCTTGCACCAGTCCATAAATAGATCGTTGGAGCTTGCACACTTTGTTAGCACCTTTTGGATCGACAAAACCTTCTGGTTGCATCATATACAACTCTTCTTTAAGATATCCATTAAGGAATGCAGTTTTGACATCCATTTGCCAAATTTCATAATCATAAAATGCAGCAATTGCTAACATGATTCGGACAAACTTAAGCATCTCTACAGGTGAGAAGGTCTCATCGTAGTCAACTCCTTGAACTTGTCGAAAACCTTTCGCAACAAGTCAAGCTTTGTAGACAGTAACATTACCGTCAGCCTCAGTCTTCTTCTTGAAGATCCATTTATTCTCTATGGCTTGCCGATCATCGGGCAAGTCAACCAAAGTCCACACTTTGTTCTCATACATGGATCCCATATCAGATTTCATGGCCTCAAGCCATTTCGCGGAATCTGGGCTCATCATCGCTTCCTCATAGTTCATAGGTTCGTCATGGTCAAGTAACATGACCTCCAGAACAGGATTACCGTACCACTCTGGTGCGGATCATACTCTGGTTGACCTACAAGGTTCGGTAGTAACTTGATCAGAAGTTTCATGATCATCATCATTAGCTTCCTCACTAACTGGTGTAGGAATCACTGAAACTGATTTCTGTGATGAACTACTTTCCAATTCGGGAGAAGGTACAATTACCTCTGTTGGGGTACGCAGTATTTCATAATTTTACCTACGATCACGCAAGATCTATGTAGGAGATGCATAGCAACGAGAGGGGAGAGTGTTGTCCACATACCCTCGTAGACCGAAAGCGGAAGCGTTTAGTAACGCGGTTGATGTAGTCGAACGTCTTCGCGATCCAAGCACCGAACGCACGGCACCTCCGATCAGCACACGTTCATCTCGATGACGTCCCTCGAACTCTTGATCCAGTTGAGGCCGAGGGAGAGTTCCGTCAGCACGACAGCGTGGCGACGGTGATGATGAAGTTACCAACGCAGGGCTTCGCCTAAGCACTATGACGATATGACCGAGGTGTGTAACTGTGGAGGGGGGCACCACACACGGCTAAAAGATCAACTTATGTGTTCTAGGGTGCCCCCTCCCCACGTATATAAAGGAGGGAGGAGGGGAGGACTGGCCGGCCCCTAGGGCGCGCCCAAGAGGGGAGTCCTACTAGGACTCCTAGTCCTAGTAGGATTCCACCAAAAGGGGGAGAGGGGGAAGGAGAGGGAGTAGGTAAGGGGGCGCCGCCCCCCTTCCCTTGTCCAATTTGGACTGCTAAGGGGGGCGCTCGGCCTGCCCTGGCAGCCCTCCTCTCTCTCCAATAAGGCCCATGTTGGCCCATTAGTTCCCCCGAGGGTTCCGGTAACCCCCCCGGCACTCCGTTTTTACCCGAAACTATTCGGAACACTTCCGTTGTCCGAATAACATGGTCCAATATATCAATCTTTATGTCTCGACCATTTCGAGACTCCTCGTCATGTCTGTGATCTCATCCGGGACTTCAAACAAACTTTGGTACATCAAATCACATAACTCATAATACAAATCGTCATCGAACGTTAAGCGTGCGAACCCTACGGGTTCGAGAACTATGTAGACATGACCGAGACACATCTCCGGTCAATAACCAATAGCGGAACCTGGATGCTCATATTGGTTCCTACATATTCTACGAAGATCTTTATAGGTCAAACCGCATAACAACATACATCGTTCGCTTTGTCATCGGTATGTTACTTGCCCGAGATTTGATCGTCGGTATCATCATACCTAGTTTAATCTCGTTACCGGCAAGTCTCTTTACTCGTTCCATAATGCATCATCCCATAACTAACTCATTAGTTACATAGCTTGCAAGGCTTATAGTGATGTGCATTACCGAGAGGGCCCAGAGATACCTCTCCGATACACGGAGTGACAAATCCTAATCTCGATCTATGCCAACTCAACAAACACCATCGGAGACACCAGTAGAGCGTCTTTATAATCACCCAGTTACGTTGTGACGTTTGATAGCACACAAGGTGTTCCTCGGTATTTGGGAGTTGCATAATCTCATAGTTTGAGGAACATGTATAAGTCATGAAGAAAGCAATAGCAGAAAAACTAAACGATCATTATGCTAAGCTAACGGATGGGTCTTGTCCATCACATCATTCTCCAATGATGTGACCCCGTTCATCAAATGACAACACATGTCTATGGCTAGGAAACTTAACCATCTTTGATTAACGAGCTAGTCAAGTAGAGGCATACTAGGGACACTCTGTTTCTCTATGTATCCACACATGTACTAAGTTTCCGGTTAATACAATTCTAGCATGAATAATAAACATTTATCATGATATAAGGAAATATAAATAACAACTTTATTATTGCCTCTAGGGCATATTTCCTTCAGTCTCCCACTTGCACTAGAGTCAGTAATCTAGATTACATAGTAATGATTCTAACACCCATGGAGTGTTGGTGTTGATCATGTTTTGCTCGTGAGAGAGGCTTAGTTAACGGGTCTGCAGCATTCAGATCCGTATGTATCTTGCAAATGTCTATGTCTCCCTCCTTGACTTGATCGCGGATGGAATTGAAACGTCTCTTGATGTGCTTGGTTCTCTTGTGAAATCTGGATTCCTTTGCCAAGGCAATTGCACCAGTATTGTCACAAAAGATTTTCATTGGACCCGATGCACTAGGTATTACACCTAGATCGGATATGAACTCCTTCATCCAGACTCCTTCATTCGCTGCTTCTGAAGTAGCTATGTACTCCGCTTCACACGTAGATCCCGCCACGACGCTCTGCTTGGAACTGCACCAACTGACAGCTCCACCATTCAATATAAATACATATCCGGTTTGTGACTTAGAGTCATCCGGATCAGTGTCAAAGCTTGCATCGGCGTAACCATTTACGATGAGCTCTTTGTCACCTCCATAAAAGAGAAACATATCCTTAGTCCTTTTCAGGTATTTCAGGATGTTCTTGACCGCTGTGCAGTGATCCACTCCTGGATTACTTTGGTACCTCTCTGCTAAACTAATAGCAAGGCACACATCAGGTCTGGTACACAGCATTGCATACATGATAGAACCTATGGCTGAAGCATAAGGAATGACTTTCATTTTCTCTCTATCTTCTATAGTTGTCGGGCCTTGAGTCTGACTCAACTTCACACCTTCTAACACAGGCAAGAACCCTTTCTTTGCTTGATCCATTTCGATCTTCTTCAAAACTTTATCAAGGTATGTGCTTTGTGAAAGTCCAATTAAGCATCTTGATTTATCTCTATAGATCTTGATGCCCAATATATAAGCAGCTTCACCGAGGTCTTTCACTGAAAAATTCTTATTCAAGTATCTTTTTATGCTATTCAGAAATTCAGTATCATTTTCGATCAACAATATGTCATCCACATACAATATCAGAAATGCTACAGAGCTCCCACTCACTTTCTTGTAAATACAGACTTCTCCACAATTCTGTATAAAACCATATGCTTTGATCACACTATCAAAGCGTATATTCCAAATCCAAGAGGCTTGCACCAGTCCATAAATGGATCGCTGGAGCCTGCACACTTTGTTAGCACCTTTTGGATCGACAAAACCTCCTGGTTGCATCATATACAACTCTTCTTTAAGATATCCATTAAGGAATGCAGTTTTTACATCCATTTGCCAAATTTCATAATCATAAAATGCGGCAATTGCTAACATGATTCGGATAGACTTAGGCATCGCTACGGGTGAGAAAGTCTCATCGTAGTCAACTCCTTGAACTTGTCGAATACCTTTCACAACAAGTCGAGCTTTGTAGACAGTAACATTACCGTCAACGTCAGTCTTCTTCTTGAAGATCCATTTATTCTCTATGGCTTGCCGATCATCGAGCAAGTCAACCAAAGTCCACACTTTGTTCTCATACATGGATCCCATCTCAGATTTCATGGCCTCAAGCCATTTCGCAGAATCTAGGCTCATCATCGCTTCCTCATAGTTCGTAGGTTCGTCATGGTCAAGTAACATGACCTCCAGAACAGGATTACCGTACCACTCTGGCGCGGATCTTACTCTGGTTGACCAACGAGGTTCAGTAGTAACTTGATCAGAAGTTTCATGATCATCATCATTAGCTTCCTCACTAATTGTTGTTGGAATCATTGGAACTGATTTCTGTGAGGGACTACTTTCCAATTCAAGAGAAGGTACAATTACCTCATCAATTTCTACTTTCCTCCCACTCACTTCTTTCGAGAGAAACTCCTTCTCTAGAAAGGATCCATTCTTAACAATGAATATCTTGCCTTCGGATATGTGATAGAAGGTATACCCAACAATTTCCTTTGGGTATCCTATGAAGACACATTTCTTCGATTTGGGTTCGAGCTTATCAGGTTGAAGCTTTTTCACGTAAGCATCGCAGCCCCAAACTTTAAGAAACGACAACTTGGGCTTTTTGCCAAACCACAGTTCATATGGTGTCGTCTCAACAGATTTAGATGGTGCCCTATTTAACGTGAATGCAGCCGTCTCTAAAGCATAACCCCAAAACGATAGCGATAAATCAGCAAGGGACATCATAGATCACACCATATCTAATAAAGTTCGATTACGACGTTCGGACACACCATTACGCTATGGTGTTCCAGGTGGCGTGAGTTGCGAAACTATTCCACATTGTTTCAAATGAAGACCAAACTCGTAACTCAAATATTCACCTCCATGATTAGATCGAAGAAACTTTATTTTCTTGTTACGATGATTTTCCACTTCACTCTGAAATTCTTTAAACTTTTCAAATGTTTCAGACTTATGTTTCATCAAGTAGATATACCCATATCTTCTTAAATCATCTGTGAAGGTCAGAAAATAACGATACCCGCCGCGAGCATCAACACTCATTGGACCGCATACATCAGTATGTATTATTTCCAATAAGTCTGTTGCTCGCTCCATTGTTCCGGAGAACGGAGCCTTAGTCATCTTGCCCATGACGCATGGTTCGAAAGCATCAAGTGATTCCAAAAGCCCATCAACATGGAGTTTCTTCATGCGCTTTACACCAATATGACCTAAACGACAGTGCCACAAATAAGTTGCACTATCATTATTAACCTTGCATCTTTTGGGTTCAATATTATGAATATGTGTATCACTACTATCGAGATTCAACAAAAATAGACCACTCATCAAGGGTGCATGACCATAAAATATATTACTCATATAAATAGAACAACCATTATTCTTTGATTTAAATGAATAACCGTCTCGCATCAAACAAGATCCAGATATAATGTTCATGCTTAACGCTGGCACCAAATAACAATTATTCGGGTCTAAAACTAATCCCGACGGTAGATGTAGAGGTAGCGTGCCGACTGTGATCACATCGACTTTGGAACCGTTTCCCACGCGCATCGTCACCTCGTCCTTAGCCAATCTTCATTTAATCCGTAGCCCCTGTTTCGAGTTGCAAATATGAGCAATAGAACCAGTATCAAATACCCAGGCGCTACTATGAGCATTAGTAAGGTACACATCAATAACATGTATATCAAATATACCTTTCACTTTTCCATCCTTCTTATCCGCCAAATACTTGGGGCAGTTCCACTTCCAGTGACCAGTCCCTTTGCAGTAGAAGCACTCAGTCTTAGGCTTAGGTCCAGACTTGGGCTTCTTCACTTGAGCAGCAACTTGCTTGCCATTCTTCTTGAAGTTCCCCTTCTTCCCTTTGCCCTTCTTCTTGAAACTAGTGGTCTTGTTAACCATCAACACTTGATGCTCCTTCTTGATTTCTACCTCCGCAGCCTTTAGCATCACGAAGAGCTCGGGAATTGTCTTATCCATCCCTTGCATATTATAGTTCATCACGAAGCTTTTGTAGCTTGGTGGCAGTGATTGAATAACTTTGTCAATGACACTATCATCAGGAAGATTAACTCCCAGTTGAGTCAAGTGGTTGTGGTACCCAGGCATTCTGAGTATATGTTCACTGACAGAACTATTCTCCTCCATCTTGTAGCTATAGAACTTATTGGAGACTTCATATATCTCAATTCGGGCATTTGCTTGAAATATTAACTTCAACTCCTGGAACATCTCATATGCTCCATGACGTTCAAAATGTCGTTGAAGTCCCGATTCTAAGCCGTAAAGCATGGCACACTGAACTATCGAGTAGTCATTAGCTTTGCTCTGCCAGACGTTCATAACGTCCGGAGTTGCTCCTGCAGTGGGTCTTGCACCTAGCGGTGCTTCCAGGACGTAATTATTCTGTGCAGCAATGAGGATAATCCTCAAGTTACAGACCCAGTCCGTGTAGTTGCTACCACCATCTTTCAACTTAGCTTTCTCTAGGAACGCATTAAAATTCAAAGGAACGGTAGCACGGGCCATTGATCTACAACAACATAGACATGCAAAATACTATCAGGTACTAAGTTCATGATAAATTAAAGTTCAATTAATCATATTACTTAAGAACTCCCACTTAGATAGACATCCCTCGAGTCATCTAAATGATCACATGATCCATATCAACTAAACCATGTCCGATCATCACGTGAGATGGAGTAGCTTTCAATGGTGAACATCACTATGTTGATCATATCTACTATATGATTCACGTTCGACCTTTCGGTCTCAGTGTTCCGAGGCCATATCTGCATATGCTAGGCTCGTCAAGTTTAACCCGAGTATTCCGCGTGTGCAAAACTGGCTTGCACTCGTTGTATGTGAACATAGAGCTTATCACACCCGATCATCACGTGGTGTCTCGGCACGACGAACTGTAGCAACGGTGCATACTCAAGGAGAACATTTGTACCTTGAAATTTAGTCAGGGGTCATCATCTTGTGCCTTTGATCTCCATCTCTAAAGCACCGTCATGATCAGCATCATAACCGGCTTGACACCTTGATCTCCATCGTAGCATCGTTGTCGTCTCGCCAACTATTGCTTCTACGACTATCGCTACCGCTTAGTGATAAAATAAAGCAATTACATGGCGATTGCATTTCATACAATAAAGAGACAACCATAAGGCTCCTGCCAGTTGCCGATAACTTTTACAAAACATGATCATCTCATACAACAATTTATATATCGTCACATCTTGACCATATCACATCATAACAAGCCCTGCAAAAACAAGTTAGACATCCTCTACTTTGTTGTTGCAAGTTTTACGTGGCTGCTACGGGCTTCTAGCAAGAACCGTTCTTACCTATGCATCAAAACCACAACGATTTTTCGTCGAGTGTGCTGTTTTAACCTTCAACAACGATCGGGCGTAGTCAAACTCGATTCAACTAAAGTTGGAGAAACAGACACCCGCTAGCCACCTGTGTGCGAAGCACGTCGGTAGAACCAGTCTCATGAACGCGGTCATGTAATGTCGGTCCGGGCCGCTTCATCCAACAATACCGTCGAATCAAAGTAAGACATTGCTGGTAAGCAGTATGACTATTATTGCCCACAACTCATTGTGTTCTACTCGTGCATATAACATTGATGTCTACTACACAACCTTTTTCTTGTAGACGTTGTTGGGCCTCCAAATGCAGAGGTTTGTAGGACAGTAGCAAATTTCCCTCAAGTGGATGATCTAAGGTTTATCAATCTGTGGGAGGCGTAGGATGAAGATGGTCTCTCTCAAACAACCCTGCAACCAAATAACAAAGAGTCTCTTGTGCCCCCAACACACCCAATACAATGGTAAATTGTATAGGTGCACTAGTTCGGCGAAGAGATGGTGATACAAGTGCAATATGGATGGTAGATATAGGTTTTTGTAATCTGAAAATGTAAAAACAGCAAGGTAACTAGTGATAAAAGTGAGCGTAAACGGTATTGCAATGCTAGGAAGCAAGGCCTAGGGTTCATACTTTCACTAGTGCAAGTTCTCTCAACAATAATAACATAATTGGATCATATAACTATCCCTCAACATGCAACAAAGAGTCACTCCAAAGTCACTAATAACGGAGAACAAACGAAGAGATTATTGTAGGGTACGAAACCACCTCAAAGTTATTCTTTCTGATCGATCTATTCAAGAGTCCGTAGTAAAATAACACGAAGCTATTCTTTCCGTTCGATCTATCATAGAGTTCTTACTAGAATAACACCTTAAGATACAAACCAACCAAAACCCTAATGTCACCTAGATACTCCAATGTCACCTCAAGTATCCGTGGGTATGATTATATGATATGCATCACACAATCTCAGATTCATCTATTCAAACCAACACAAAGTACTTCAAAGAGTGCCCCAAAGTTTCTACCGAAGAGTCAAGACGAAAACATGTGCCAACCCCTATGCATAAGTTCATGGGCGGAACCCGCAAGTTGATCACCAAAACATACATCAAGTGGATCACGTGATATCCCATTGTCACCACAGATAAGCACGGCAAGACACACATCAAGTGTTCTCAAATCCTTAAAGACTCAATCCGATAAGATAACTTCAAAGGGAAAACTCAATCCATTACAAGAGAGTAGAGGGGGAGAAACATCATAAGATCCAACTATAATAGCAAAGCTCGCGATACATCAAGATCGTGCCGAATCAAGAACACGAGAGAGAGATCAAACACATAGCTACTGGTACATACCCTCAGCCCCGAGGGTGAACTACTCCCTCCTCGTCATGGAGCGCCGGGATGATGAAGATGGCCACCGGTGAGGGATCCCCCCTCCGGCAGGGTGCCGGAACAGGGTCCCGATTGGTTTTTGGTGGCTACAGAGGCTTGCGGCGGCGGAACTCCCGATCTATTCTCTTCCCCGATGGTTTTAGGGTATATGGATATATATAGGCGAAAGAAGTCGGTCAGGGGAGCCACGAGGGGCCCACGAGGGTGGAGGGCGCGCCTGGGGGGGTAGGCGCCCCCTGCCTCGTGCTCTCCTCGTTGATTCCCTGACGTGTACTCCAAGTCTCCTGGATTGCTTCCGTTCCAAAAATAACTCTTCCGAAGGTTTCATTCCGTTTGGACTCCGTTTGATATTCCTTTTCTTCGAAACACTGAAATAGGCAAGAAAACAACAATTTGGCTCGGCCTCCGATTAATAGGTTAGTCCCAAAAATAATATAAAAGTGTATAATAGAGCCCATAAACATCCAAAACAGATAATATAATAGCATGGAACAATAAAAAATTATAGATACGTTGGAGACGTATCAGCATCCCCAAGCTTAATTCCTGCTCGTCCTCGAGCAGGTAAATGATAGAAACAGAATTTTTGATGTGAAATGCTACCTAACATATTTATCAATGTAATCTTCTTTATTGTGGCAAGAATATTCAGATCCATAAGATTCAAAACAAAAGTTTAATATTGACATGAAAACAATAATATTTCAAGCATACTAACAAAGCAATCATGTCTTCTCAAAATAACATGGCCAAAGCAAGCTATCCCTACAAAATCATATAGTCTAGCTATGCTCTATCTTCATCACACAAAATATTTAAATCATGCACAACCCCGATGACAAGCCAAGCAATTGTTTCATACTTTTGATGTTCTCAAACTTTTTCAATCTTCACGCAATACATGAGCGTGAGCCATGGACATAGCACTATAGGTGGAATAGAATGGTGGTTGTCGAGAAGACAAAAAGGAGAAGATAGTCTCACATCAACTAGGCGTATCAACGGGCTATGGAGATGACCATCAATAGATATCAATGTGAGTGAGTAGGGATTGCCATGCAACGGATGCACTAGAGCTATAAGTGTATGAAAGCTCAAAAAGAAACTAAGTGGGTGTGCATCAAACTCGCTTGCTCACGAAGACCTAGGGCAATTTGAGGAAGCCCATCATTGGAATATACAAGCCAAGTTCTATAATGAAAAATTCCCACTAGTATATGAAGGTGACAACATAAGAGACTCTCTATCATGAAGATCATGGTGCTACTTTGAAGCACAAGTGTGGTAAAAGGATAGTAGCATTGCCCCTTCTCTCTTTTTCTCTCATTTTTTTCGGGCCTTCTCCTTTTTTTATTTGTCCTTTCTCCTTTTTTTAGTCCGGAATCTCATCCCGACTTGTGGGGGAATCATAGTCTCCATCATCCTTTCCTCACTGGGACAATGCTCTAATAATAATGATCATCACACTTTTATTTACTTACAACTCAAGAATTACAACTCGATACTTAGAACAAAATATGACTCTATATGAATGCCTCCGGCGGTATACCGGGATGTGCAATGACTCATGAGCGACATGTATGAAAGAATTATGAATGGTGGCTTTGCCACAAATACAATGTCAACTACATGATCATGCAAAGCAATATGACAATGATGAAGCGTGTCATAGTAAATGGAACGGTGGTAAGTTGCATGGCAATATATCTCGGAATGGCTATGGAAATGCCATGATAGGTAGGTATGGTGGCTGTTTTGAGGAAGGTACATGGTGGGTGTATGATACCGGCGAAAAGTGCATGGTATTAGAGAGGCTAGCAATGGTGGAAGGGTGAGAGTGCGTATAATCCATGGACTCAACATTAGTCATAAAGAACTCACATACTTATTGCAAAAATTTATTAGTTATCGAAACAAAGTACTACGCGCATGCTCCTAGGGGGATAGATTGGTAGGAAAAGACCATCGCTCGTCCCCGACCGCCACTCATAAGGAAGACAATCAATAAATAAATCATGCTCCGACTTCATCACATAACGGTTCACCATACGTGCATGCTACGGGAATCACAAACTTTAACACAATTATCTCTCAAATTCACAACTACTCAACTAGCATGACTCTAATATTACCATCCTCATAGCTCAAAACAATCATAAGGAATCAAACTTCTCATGGTATTCAATGCACTTTATATGAAAGTTTTTATTATATCCCTCTTGGATGCCCATCATATTAGGACTAAATTCATAACCTAAGCAAATTACCATGCTGTTTAAGACTCTCAAAATAATATAAGTGAAGCACGAGAGTTCATCTATTTCTTCAAAATAAAACCACCGCCGTGCTCTAAAAGGATATAAGTGAAGCACTAGAGCAAATGACAAACTACTCCAAAAGATATAAGTGAAGATCAATGAGTAGTTGAATAATTATGTAACTATGTGAAGACTCTATAACATTTAATAATTTCAGATCTTGGTATTTTATTCAAACAGCAAGCAAAGCTAAAGAAAATAAAAATGACGCCCCAAGCAAAACACAAATCATGTGGTGAATAAAAATATAGCTCCAAGTAAAGTTACCGATGAACGAAGACGAAAGAGGGGATGCCATCCGGGGCATCCCCAAGCTTAGGCTTTTGGTTGTCCTTGAATATTACCTTGGGGTGCCTTGGGAATCCCCAATCTTAGGCTCTTTCCACTCCTTATTCCATAGTCCATCGAATCTTTACCCAAAACTTGAAAACTTCACAACACAAAACTCAACAGAAAACTCGTAAGCTCCGTTAGCGAAAGAAAACAAAACACCACTTCAAGGTACTGTAATGAACTCATTCTCTATTTGTATTGGTGTTAAATCTAATGTATTCCAACTTCTCTATGGTTTATAAACTATTTTACTAGCCATAGATTCATCAAAATAAGCAAACAACACACGAAAAAACAGAATCTGTAAAAAACAGAACAGTCTGTAGTAATCTGTAAATAACGCAAACTTCTGGAACTCAAAAAATTCTACAAAAATAGGAAGACCTAGATAATTTTATTATTGATCTGCTGAAATTGGAATCAGTATTTTATCACTTTCTGGTGATTTTTAACAATTGTTTTCGTGAACAGAAAGTTTCTGGAATTTTCAGCAAGATCAAATAACTATCATCGAAGAAGATCATATAGGTCTTACTTGGCACAAACACTAATTAAAACATAAAACCACATCTAACCAGAGTCTAGATGAAATATTTATTAATAAACAGAACCAAAAAGAAAGAAAATAAAAATAAAAATTGGGTTTCCTCCCAACAAGCGCTAACGTTTAACGCCCCTAGCTAGGCATGATGATTTCAATGATGCTCACATAAAAGATAAGAATTGAAACATAAAGAGAGCATCATGAAACACATGGCAAGCGCATTTAAGTCTAACCCACTTCCTATGCATAGGGTTTTGTGAGCAAACAACTTATGGGAACAATAATCAACTAGCATAGGAAGGTAAAACAAGCAAATCTTCAAGACTTTCAACACATAGAGAGGAAACTTGATATTATTGCAATATGTAGAAGCATATGTTCCTCTCTCATAATAATTTTAAGTAGCATCATGAATGAATTCAACAATATAACCATCACATAAAGCATTCTTTTCATGATCTACATGCATATAATTTTTATTACTCTCCACATAAGCAAATTTCTTCTCATGAATAGTAGTGGGAGCAAACTCAACAAAATAACTATCATGTGAAGCATAGTCCAATTGAAAATTAAAATCATGATGACAAGTTTCATGGTTATGTTTATTCTTTATAGCATACGTGTCATCACAATAATCATCATAAATAGGAGGCATGCTTTCATCATAATAAATTTGCTCATCAAAACTTGGGGGACAAAAAATATCATCTTCATCAAACATAGCTTCCCCAAGCTTGTGGCTTTGCATATCATTAGCATCATGGATATTCATAGAATTCATACTAAAAACGTTGCAATCTTGCTCATCATACAAAGATTTAGTGCCAAACATTCTATAGATTTCTTCTTCTAGCACTTGAGCACAATTTTCCTTTCCATCATACTCACGAAAGATATTAAAAAGATGAAGCGTATGAGGCAAACTCAATTCCATTTTTTTGTAGTTTTCTTTTATAAACTAAACTAGTGATAAAACAAGAAACTAAAAGACTCGATTGCAAGATCTAAAGATATACCTTCAACCACTAACCTCCCCGGCAACGGCGCCAGAAAAGAGCTTGATGTATACTACACAACCTTCTTCTTGTAGACGTTGTTGGGCCTCCAAGTGCAGAGGTTTGTAGGACAGTAGCAAATTTCCCTCAAGTGGATGACCTAAGGTTTATCAATCTGTGGGAGGCATAGGATGAAGATGGTCTCTCTCAAACAGCCCTGCAACCAAATAACAAAGAGTCTCTTGTGTCCCCAACACACCGAATACAATGGTAAATTGTATAGGTGCACTAGTTCGGCGAAGAGATAGTGATACAAGTGCAATATGGATGGTAGATATAGGTTTTTGTAATCTGAAAATATAAAAACAGCAAGGTAACTAGTGATAAAAGTGAGCGTAAACGGTATTGCAATGCTAGAAAACAAGGCCTAGGGTTCATATTCATACTTTCACTAGTGCAAGTTCTCTCAACAATAATAACATAATTGGATCATATAACTATCCCTCAACATGCAACAAAGAGTCACTCCAAAGTCACTAATAACGGAGAACAAACGAAGAGATTATTGTAGGGTACGAAACCACCTCAAAGTTATTCTTTCTGATCGATCTATTCAAGAGTCCGTAGTAAAATAACACGAAGCTATTCTTTCCGTTCGATCTATCATAGAGTTCGTACTAGAATAACACCTTAAGATACAAATCAACCAAAACCCTAATGTCACCTAGATACTCCAATGTCACCTCAAGTATCCGTGGGTATGATTATACGATATGCATCACACAATCTCAGATTCATCTATTCAAACCAACACAAAGTACTTCAAAGAGTGCTGCAAAGTTTCTACCGGAGAGTCAAGACGAAAACGTGTGCCAACCCCTATGCATAAGTTCATGGGCGGAACCCGCAAGTTGATCACCAAAACATACATCAAGTGGATCACGTGATATCCCATTGTCACCACAGATAAGCACGGCAAGACATACATCAAGTGTTCTCAAATCCTTAAAGACTCAATCCGATAAGATAAATTCAAAGGGAAAACTCAATCCATTACAAGAGAGTAGAGGGGGAGAAACATCATAAGATCCAACTATAATAGCAAAGCTCGCGATACATCAAGATCGTGCCGAATCAAGAACACGAGAGAGAGAGATCAAACACATAGCTACTGGTACATACCCTCAGCCCCGAGGGTGAACTACTCCCTCCTCGTCATGGAGCGCCGGGATGATGAAGATGGCCACCGGTGAGGGATCCCCCCTCCGGCAGGGTGCCGGAACAGGGTCCCGATTGGTTTTTGGTGGCTACAGAGGCTTGCGGCGGCGCAACTCCCGATCTATTCTGTTCACCGATGGTTTTAGGGTATATGGATATATATATATATAGGCGAAAGAAGTCGGTCAGGGGAGCGACGAGGGGCCCACGAGGGTGGAGGGCACGCCTGGGGGGGTAGGCGCGCCCCCCTGCCTCGTGCTCTCCTCGTTGATTCCCTGACGTGTATTCCAAGTCTCCTGGATTGCTTCCGTTCCAAAAATAACTTTCCCGAAGGTTTCATTCCGTTTGGACTCCGTTTGATATTCCTTTTCTTCGAAACACTGAAATAGGCAAGAAAACAGCAATTTGGGCTGGGCCTCCGGTTAATAGGTTAGTCCCAAAAATAATATAAAAGTGTATAATAGAGCCCATAAACATCCAAAACAGATAATATAATAGCATGGAACAATAAAAAATTATAGATACGTTGGAGACGTATCAGCATCCCCAAGCTTAATTCCTGCTCGTCCTTGAGTAGGTAAATGATAAAAACAGAATTTTTGATGTGGAATGCTACCTAACATATTTATCAATGTAATCTTCTTTATTGTGGCAAGAATATTCAGATCCATAAGATTCAAAACAAAAGTTTAATATTGACATGAAAACAATAATATTTCAAGCATACTAACAAAGCCCATAAACATCCAAAACAAATAATATAATAGCATGGAACAATCAAAAATTATAGATACGTTGGAGACATATCAAACATCTACGCATAGACCTGGCTCGGATGCCACTGTTGGGGAACGCAGTATTTCAAAAAAAATTACCTACGATCACGCAAGATCTATCTAGGATATGCATAGCAACGAGCGGGTAGAGTGTGTCCATGTACCCTCGTAGACCGAAAGCGGAAGCGTTTAGTAACGCGGTTGATGTAGTCGAACGTCTTCGCGATCCATCCGATCCAAGCACCGAACGTACGGCACCTCCGCGTTCAGCACACGTTCAGCTCGATGACGTCCCTCGAACTCTTGATCCAGTTGAGGCCGAGGGAGAGTTCCATCAGCATGATGGCTTCACGACAGTGATGATGAAGTTACCGGCGCAGGGCTTCGCCTAAGAACTACAACGATATGACCGAGGTGTGTAACTGTGGAGGGGGGCACCGCACACGGCTAAGAGAAGGCTTGGTGTCTCTTTGGGGTGCCCCCTCCCGCGTATATAAAGTAGGGAGGAGAGGTGGCCGACCCAAGGGGGCGCGCCAGGTGTGGGGAGTCCTACTAGGACTCCCTAGTCCAAGTAGGATTCCCCTCTCCTTTTTCCTTTTTCGGAATAGCAAAGAGGGAAAGAGAGGAGGAGTAGAGAGGGAAAGGGGGGCGCCGCCCCCACCCCTTGTCCAATTCGGATTGGCAAGGGGGGGCGCGCCACCTTCCTGTCCGGCCCTCTCTCCTCCACTAAGGCCCATGTGTGGCCCATTAACTTCCCGAGGGGGGGGTTCCGGTAACCCCCGGTACTCCGAAACCTATCCGATACTTCCCGAAACCATTCCGCTATCCGAATATAACTTTCCAATATACGAATCTTCATTTCTCGACCATTTCGAGACTCCTCGTCATGTCCGTGATCTCATCCGGGACTCCGAACAAACTTCGGTCATCAAATCACATAACTCGTAATACAAATCATCATCGAACGTTAAGCGTGCAGACCCTACGGGTTCGAGAACTATGTAGACATGACCGAGACACATCTCCAGTCAATAACCAATAGCGGAACCTGGATGCTCATATTGGCTCCTACATATTCTACGAAGATCTTTATCGGTCAAACCACATAACAACATACGTTGTTCCCTTTGTCACCGGTATGTTACTTGCCCGAGATTCGATCGTCGGCATCCTCATACCTAGTCCAATCTCATTACCGGCAAGTCTCTTTACTCGTTCTGTAATACATCATCCCGTGACTAACTCATTAGTCACATTGCTTGCAAGGCTCATATTGATGTTCATTACCGAGAGGGCCCAGAGATACCTCTCTGATACACGGAGTGACAAATCCTAATCTCGATCTATGCCAACTCAACAAACACCATCGGAAACACCTGTAGAGCATCTTTATAATCACCTAGTTACTTGTGACGTTTGATAGCACACAAGGTGTTCCTCCGGTATTCGGGAGTTGTATAATCTCATAGTCTGAGGAACATGTATAAGTCATAAAGAAAGCAATAGCAGAAAAACTAAACGATCATTATGCTAAGCTAATGGATGGGTCTTGTGAAGGAAATATCCCTAGAGGCAATAATAAAGTTGTTATTTATATTTCCTTATATCAAGATAAATGTTTATTATTCATGCTAGAATTGTATTAACCGGAAACTTAGTACATGTGTGAATACATAGACAAATAGAGTGTCCCTAGTATGCCTCTACTAGACTAGCTCGTTAATCAAAGATTGTTAAGTTTCCTAACCATAGACATGTGTTGTCATTTGATGAACCGGATCACATCATTAGAGAATGATATGATCGACAAGACCCATCTGTTAGCTTAGCACTATGATCGTTTAGTTTATTGCTATTGCTTTCTTTATGACTTATACATGTTCCTATGACTATGAGATTATGCAACTCCCGAATACCGGAGGAACACTTAGTGTGCTATCAAACGTCACAACGTAACTGGGTGATTATAAAGATGCTCTATAGGTGCCTCTGATGGTGTTTGTTGAGTTGGCATAGATCGAGATTAGGATTTGTCACTCCGATTGTCGGAGAGGTATCTCTGGGCCCTCTCGGTAATGCACATCACTATAAGCCTTGCAAGCAATGTGAATAATGAGTTAGTTGTGGGATGATGCATTATGGAACGAGTAAAGAGACTTGCCGGTAACGAGATTGAACTAGTTATGATGATGCCGACGATCGAATCTCGGGCAAGTAACATACCGATGACAAAGGGAACAACGTATGTTGTTATGCGGTTTGACCGATAAAGATCTTTGTAGAATATGTAGGAGCCAATATGAGCATCCAGGTTCCACTATTGGTTATTGACCGGAGATGTGTCTCAGTCATGTCTACATAGTTCTCGAACCCGTAGGGTCCGCACGCTTAATGTTCGATGACGATTTGTATTATGAGTTATGTGATTTGATGACCGAAGTTTGTTCGGAGTCCCGGATGAGATCAAGGACATGACGAGGAGTCTCGAAATGGTCGAGACATAAAGATCGATATATTGGAAGGCTGTATTGGGACATCGGAAAGGTTATGAGTGGTTCGGGTATTTTTCGAAGTACCGGTGAGTTACGGGAATTCGCCGGGGGAAGTATTGGGCCTTCATGGGCCTTAGTGGAAAGGAGAGAAGGGCCACAAGGGGAGGCCGCGCCCCCCCCCATGGGCTGGTACGAATTGGACTAGGGAGGGGGCGGCGCCCCCCCCCCCTCTTTCCTTCTCCCTCTCCTACTCCTTCCCTCTCTCCCCTCTTGGAAAAAGGAATGGGACTCCAACTAGGATTGGGAATCCTAGTCGGACTCCCCCTATAGGCGCGCCCCTCCTAGGCCGGCCTCCTCTTCCCCCCTCCTTTATATACGTGGGCAGGGGCACCCCAAAGGCACTCCAAGATTTGTCGTAGTGCTTAGGCGAAGCCCTGCGTCGGTAACTTCATCATCACCGTCACCACGCCGTCGTGCTGACAAAACTCTCCCTCGGCCTCAACTGGATCTAGAGTTCGAGGGATGTCACCGAGATGAACGTGTGCAGATCGCGGAGGTGCCGTGCAATTGATACTTGATCGGTTGGATCGCGTAGACGTTCGACTACATCAACCGCGTTACTAAACGCTGATGCTTTCGGTCTACGAGGGTACGTGGACACACTCTCCCCGCTCGTTGCTATGCTTCTCCTAGATAGATCTTGCGTGATCGTAGATTTTTTTTGAAATACTACGTTCCCCAACATCTTGTCCATCACATCATTCTCTAATGATGTGATCCCGTTCATCAAATGACAACACATGTCTATGGTTAGGAAACTTAACCATCTTTGATTAACGAGCTAGTCAAGTAGAGGCATACTAGGGACACTTTGTTTTGTCTATGTATTCACACATGTATCAAGTTTCCGGTTAATACAATTCTAGCATGAATAATAAACATTTATCATGATATAAGGAAATATAAATAACAACTTTATTATTGCCTCTAGGGCATATTTCCTTCAGGGGGGGTGTCTTTGCGTTGGTGTCGAGGTATTTGCCTTCTTGTTCCTACTCTTTAGTTGCTATGGGAAGACCAATCCTTGGAGATTGGGGTGATGCCCCCCACCCCCAGTTGTTTTTGCAACAACTACGAGGTTGTGGCCTCCTTTTCTCCCTACGGGTGTCTCCCTGACACGACAAATCGACCTATGGTGATTCGTGATCCCGCTCCGTTGTAACGACATTCTCCTCACATCGTTGGGAAGCCAATGAGAGTATTATTCATGAGAAGGTTCGACTTTAGGATTTGGAATCTACACAAGGCTTCTACAATGAGGGCTTCTTCTTTGGAGGCATTGGTCCACCTGGACCCCTGACCACAAGATACAATGTTAGGTCGACTTCAACTATGGAACAGGGGGGCGGCATGGCTTCGGCTCATGCTGGAAATTGATTTTGTTTGCCCCACTAAGAACCAGATTGTAATTTACTTTTTCTTGGGATGTCTTGTACGGTTCATACTATTTAGTATAAATCCATAGGCTCATTCACAAAAAAAGAGTGTTCTATCCTATAGGATTACAAAACTACATGAATTTGCATGGAAGAGTGTTTGATAGCATTGGAAAACAAAATAAATTTTACCAAGAAATTTGAGTGGATGAAAATTTTCCTCCAAAATAGAGTACAAAGAGTCATGTGGAAAAAAATTATAAGGATTCCACTCGTACAAATCAAATGACCGCCATAGCAAAAAAATCCAAGGATCCAAGTCCTCCAAGGAAACCTATGAAATTCCTTGAATCAAAGTAGACCTTACAAACACGAAAACACAAAAACGAAAGAAAAAACTAGAACTTAAGGATAGGGTTTAGACGGAAGATTGATTTACTACCATCTTTGCTATTATCCAGTTAGCTAAATATCTTTATTTGGTTTGAATGGATTCTATCGACATCGTGCTCATCTCCATATTATGCATCCACTCTGACCGTCGATAAGGCCATACGAAGTTGGAGGCGGTCGTGACTGGAGTGGGATTAAGGCTCAAAGATTACATGTTAGGGGGAGATATTGATGCTCACCATTGCCAAATGAGAACTAGTTGTACCTCCACTTATAGGGATGGTCGTGAGAATTAGTGGAGGGACAGTTGGTGCGCTAGTTTGAAACGATGGGTCGACGAGCTAGAGTAGATGGAATGTGGTGAGCCCTCATGGTTAGCATTGTGGTGGAAAGTGGCAAGAAAGGAAGAGGAGGGCGGCTCTGGCTGTTCGCAGAAGGAAAGACAGGGTGAGGGTTGAGTGAGAAAAGACAATATCTTACTTGTTGGGTGCTGATATAGTTGTAAAAAATAATAGTTGGAGCTATTTTAGTTTTAGACAATTTATAAACAGTGGCCGCAATTATTTTTGATATATATGTAACTACTCATACATGGTTCACCACCAATCACCATAGAGCCATAGTAACCATGAACACGAGCTAAGATCAATTAGAGTTCTTACATGGTTTTTCTTTTTATGTTTTTCTTTGCTAGTCTTCTGGATATGTATGAAGTCATTTACATGATTGAATGATGGAGTTTACCACCTTTTCTTTATAATATTGATAGACCCATCATAGTACAAACTTAAACATGTATATTGCATATACATCGGAAGATATCTCCAATGATATTTTCTCAAGAAAGAGATTGCTCACCAAAATGCATGTGCTATATGTCCAACCACCCCACAAGACTAACTCCAAAAATATCAACTGGACCCATGGGCCTAGCAAACTATGCAAATACAAATCAATGGAAGTCTAAAGTTACACTTAAGAAGACAAATTTGTCGTGACTTTTCAGAGTAAATTTTAATTCTTTATCTTGTTTCTCACTGATACCATTAGTTAAACCTATATTTTTTCTCAAGAAAGTTACAAAATTTAGCACTCCCAGATCATGGTCCAAATTTATGTTTTGGATATTAGTCTCCGAAGCTTAACTTTATCCACTAGTTCCTATTGCAATATATGTATAACAACCAACAAAGTTATAACATTCTAAAAGTACTCCTTGATAAAAAAAACTATACATAATTTTTTTGAGAAAATTCTATGGATATGATTTACAAGTTTTCATTCTAAATATTTTGAAAAATAGTAATGTTTAAGTTTTTTTACTTAAGACACATCTAGAATGTCATTTCTTTTCTTTGAAGGGGGAAGAGAAGAATCGGGCGAGGGGGGGGGGGGGGGCACAATTAAGAGAAAGCACATGCATCTACGTCGTCAAGAACTAGCACTACAGCTATTTGGTTACCTTCTCTCTAACTCCATTGCTTTTTTAAAATTAGTCATTTTCCATTCTACTCGTATGGCTAATCAGTTGATGCTTGTGTCAGTCAGTGCCAAGAGAAGTACTTTGCCTAGATTATATATAAAAGAAGCTTCCTAGAAACACATAACGTTGTGAGTGTGATGTTCATCATTTGATCGCCTTTCTGTCACCATCATGTTGTGTGCCTTATACCTAGTTAACTTTACATTTGTGAACCACTTAAGTTAAGAATCAGGATGTGGGGCACAGAGCAAAAGTGAAATACCACTTTTTGACCTTGGGTATGCTAGTCAAATAAAGGTATCCACCACATATGTATGTACAAACATCAAGACGGACATGTAGGTCACCAGATACATCTTGGACAATCTGCAGAAGGCACAAGAAATCTTCGGTTGTTAATATTCCCTTGTCGTATGTCGCTTTATCCTCGTTTATGTGCAAATTATTTCCGCATCACGTAATGAAAAATCATACTACCTATTTAGTCCAATATATACCCATCCCTCAGACTTAACAACCAGTCATACCTTATACTCAAGTTATTCTATAAAACCACACGTGGTCATCGGCATAATAAAGTTCATTTCAAGTAATTAATCACCAATAGTGTCGTGTGCATCTATGAATGCAGAGGACAAGGAGCAAAACATCTTACTTAATTCGTCTCAAGAAAGTGATCACCAAAAATGGTACAAGTTGAAGCTCACCGGTGTGAAAACAAAATGCTGCCACATTTACGCTTGTGACGACCAGGTCTTTTTTTGGGGGGGTGGGGGTAAGGTAACGATCCGGTCTTTCAACTAGTGGACATGCATTTCTGGCCCTTTTACTGCCCTATCATTTTAACTTTTCTAGTTGAGACGTAAGCATAGAAAATGGTAAAAATGCTTGCATAGAGATCTAGGGTAATCCTTTGTCAAAACAAGTGAGAGGCCATATGGTAGTTTGTGCATTATATAAAGGGATAAGTATATTTTTCGTCCTCGAACTCTATCGAGAGTTTAGAAATCATCCCTCAACTTCAAACCGGATAGTTTTCGTCCCTCGTGCCACTTCGGGCGGTTTTAGTCCTCGGTGAACAGTAAAACCGAAAAAATAGCAAAAAAATCAAAAAAAATTCTGAAATTTTACAGCATCGAAGATACTCTGGTGCGCAAGACCCTGCAAAATATCGTGGTGTTTCAACATTCGAGCAGCTCATGACAAACAAAAAACTGTAAATATGTATGTTGGTAAACAGCAAATTCAAAAAAATAGCAAAAAAAAATGAAACCTTTTGGCATCAAAGATGCTCAGGTACGTAAGATGCGTGCAAAATTTCATGATCAAATGACATACGAGGAGCTCTAGCCAAAAAAACAAAATAGCGCACTTTTTCATAAAAATAAAGTTGAGCCAAATTTTGTTTTTTTTTTTTGCCACGAGTTTGTACATTGCCCAAACATCACAAAAATTTGCACGCACGTTGCGCACCCAAGCCTCTTTGATGCCAAAAAGTTCATACTGTTTTGATTTTGTTTGCTATTTTTTAAATTTACTGTTCACCGACGTATATATTTACAATTTTTTGTTTGCCACGAGCTGCTTGATTGTCGAAACACCACGGAATTTTGCACGGGTCTTGCGCACCAGAGTATCTTCGATGCTGTAAAATTTCAGATTTTTTTGATTGTTTTTGCTATTTTTTTCATTTTATTATTCATAAAATTACTGTTCACCACTACTAAAACCGCCCGAAGCGGCATGAGGGACGGAAACTATCCGGTTTTGATAGTTGAGGGACGAAAACTATCCGGTTTGGAGTTAAGGGACGATTTCTAAACTCTCGGAAGAGTTCGAGGACGAAAAATATCTTATCCCTTATATAAAAACAATTTGGCATAGGGTGCGATTTCAAGAGTTTGAATTCGCTGCAAGCTTTTTGACATTAATGTACTCCCTCGTCCACAAATATAACATGTTTTGGATACTTCAATATTTTTGCACACACACTTCTTTATATTTTTACACTAATTACCCCCATTTAATATCTTTTCAACCGGAGTACCCCATTTAGTGAAAGTTTTCTTAGTTTTACCCCCTTTTGAAGTTTCTTTGGTTGTGGATAGTTCCTATAGCGGTTCTTTTACCGGAAAAAAGTGTGGAGCCATGTCCAATACGATGCAGCACCTGGAAGCGTGTACGAGCTCTATGTTCAAATGGTGACATGTATTATTTGTACAGAAAGAGCAGAGTTTGACACTTAAAAATACAACTATAGAACCCAAGAAAGAAGAAAAGAATGTGCATCGGAAAACAGTCGTAAAGTGACTTTATTGCTCAAATCCTTATTTTAGCCATAGTTTACATGTCACACTTTTGTTTTGAGAGCATCAGCTGTGGCACTTATGTGCAGCAACAAAAGGCTAAAGGGACACCACACTTGCAGTTCAATATTCCTCCTCACCTTACCTTGCACCCACCAAACACACGCACGCGCGCACTGACGACACAAATTAATAATCGAAACTAACCTGTGCATTAGCGACCATGAACTAATTCGATGACTCTTGATGATCACCGCTCCTAAACCCCACAAATGATGCTTAGAATTATGGTACGTGTACCACTAACACCAACCACGTGCGCGGCGTTGTCATGCGTACGTCGGTACGTAGGGTGCGTCCATGCACGCGGAAAGGCTTTCACGGCGGCGGAAGAATGCAGCCGTCGGCGCCGCAGTGCACCGGCGGGCGGTGCTCGAAGGCGATGCACTGCTCGTGCGACCGCTGGTGCGGCCAGTCGGGGATGCAGTTCATCCGGTCGTCGCGCCGGGGGACGTGGAGGCAGGACACGGGCTCCTCGCAGAAGTAGTTGCCCACGACCGTCAGGTTCTTCAGATTCGGCAGCAAGCAGATGGTCTCCGGCACCGCGCCGGACAGCATGTTGTACCCCACGTTGATCACCTCCAGGCTCTCCATGTCGCCGATGCTCTCCGGCAGCTCCCCGGCGAACTCGTTGTGGCTGAGGTCCAGCACCTTGAGCTTCTTCAGCTTGCCGATCTCCGGCGGGATGCAGGAGCTGATGCTGGTGTTGAGCAGGATGAGCTCGACAAGCGTGTCGGCCATGTCGCCGATGCTCGGCGGGAGGCAGCCGGCCAGCTTGGTGTTGGCGAGCACGATGACCGACGCCGTGGAGTTGGTCAGGCTCCCCGACGCCAGCGACACGTTGAAGCGGTTGTCGTTGGCGAACAGCGCGTCCAGGCTGAGCTGCCGGCCGAACACCGCGTCCGGGAGCTCGCCGTCGAAGTCGTTGAACCGGAGGTCCAGGTACTTGAGCGACGGCAGAGAGGTGAGGAAGGACGGGAAGGCGCCGGAGAGGAGGTTGTTGCTGACGTCCAGCTCGAAAAGGAGGCGCATGTGCTGCATGGACGTCGGCAGCGTGCCGTGGAACCGGTTGGAGTTGAGGTGGAGGACCGCGAGGTCGGCGAGGAGGCCGAGGTGGTCGGTGAGGACGCCGGCGATGCGGCCGTGGTTGAGGTCGACGCCCGCCACGGTGAGGATGCACGGGTCGTCGGGCGCGGCGGCGCAGAACACGCCGGTGTAGTTGCACACGAAGGGGCCGCACCAGTCAGCGGTCAGGTTCTTGGGGTCCTCGGTGATGACGTGCTTCCATGCCTGGAAGGCGATGTACGCCGCGTCGAGGCGCTCGTTGAACGGCGAGAGCGGCAGGGACGGCAGCGCCGGCGTCGGGGAGGGGGAAGGGGCGGGGAGAGGTTGGGGGAGACATGGAAGGAGGAGGGAGAGAAGGATGATGTGTTGGAGAGCTCTTGTGGCTGCTCTTGGCTTCGAGAGGGGTGACATTTCTGTCTAGATTTTGGGTGCCTAATTATGAGCTTGGGACTTTGGGAGAGAGATGGAATGTGTGTACTGCTGTGGTAGAGTCTTGGATTTTCGGGTGGTTATATATACTGGTTTTGGGATGAGGGGGTTGGAGAAGATGATCACTAGTTTTGCTTAGTCATGGATGTTGACTTGATTATCATAATGTTTTTCTTTACATATTTTTAAGGTATCTTCTTTCTTTATTTTTTAATTGGTACGTGGATGCCATGCCTATTATAACCAATTTTAAGGGTTGTTTAGTTATCATTCGAACACCAAAATACTCCAACAACAAGCATATGCAGGAGAAACTTCCTATCTATTCATAATCAATCATAGCAGTACAAAGAACACCATAGATAACAAAAATTACAACTAGATCCGTCCACCACCTAGCGACGTCAAAAGTATTGGAGCGAGTTGAAGGCGCGCCGCCGTCGTAGCTCCTCCCTCACCGGAACCGGGCAAACCTTGTTGTAGTAGACTGTTAGAAAGTCGTAGTGCTAAGGCCCCATGAGACCATCACACTGGGTAACAACCATCATCTATGAATAAAGTCATAGATCAGAAGGATCAAACCTATAAACACCCAAACGAGCACAAATAAGACTGGATCCAAACAGATCCACCGAAGACCAGTACCGATCAAATCCCACGAGATCCATGGAGACACACCTCTGCTCATCCTCCGACGATGCTAGACGCGCCATCGGGGCGGGGATCGGACGTGGGAGGCATTAAAATGCACAATTGCTAAAGTGACTATAGCTCAAGCCTATGTGACTCCTTTGAGTCATATTCTTGATCGATATTATCTATATTTACACCTGCATTTTTTCCTTTGAAAACAACCCGGATCTAGGATCTATTATAAAATTGAAAGTACAAAACACCCAAAATATAATAATAAAAATACATAGAGGTCTTTGAACTATCAAGAGATCATTATTGTCACTAGAACAAGCCGCCGGAGTGTGGTTGTTGCCGCTCCCCTACCGAAGCCGGCCTAACCTTGTCGATGACAGGCGGAAAGTCTTTGTGCACGTGCCCCTAAGGACCAGCGCCCTGAAGCTCTAGTCATCATTGTTGAACTCTTGAATCGATCTAAATGGTTTGACATCATAACTCGTCATCGTGCATGCACAGTGAGAACCCTAACCTCTCTTCCTAAGGAGACAGGAGGAATCTATATCGAAGCTCCGTCAACTCCTTCTCGAGCGATGAACTCGAGGTGGATTGGAGCTCGAAGATGAAGAGCCATCATCTGCCCCAGTGACGCCCCTTTAGAGACTAAAAAACTCTAACTTGGACTACTAGCCGGAGTCGAGGCACCGGAATTACTCGCCGCGACCGTCCACCAAAGCGGGGACAGAGGGGAGGTGAATCCACGGGCTCGCTGAAGTTTAAATTACACTCATGAAATCTCTTTTGAAGAACTAGATGGTATTGTTTTTATTTGGTCAATTTTAATAATGATAGCTATGGGCCTATTGGGCATCATGTCAACACCATGTAGATACGTCAGCCTAGCTTGGACTAAAACATCTCATCGTTTACACTACGCGGCCACCGCCCCTTCCTCTGAGTCGTACTCATCGCCCTAGCCTTACTAGCTATGGCCTTATATGGCATCATGTCAGAGCATCTCCAGTCGTTGCCCCCCCCCCCCCCCCCCCCCCACAGGACGCATAAAAATCGCCCCTGGGGCGAGCCGGCGATTCGTTCGGCGCTGGGGGCGGTTTTGCGCCCAGTCGTCGCCCCCAACCGCCGATTTTGGCCCATTTTTGAAGCCCCATTTCGGCGAAAAAGGCCCATATGGGCGAGAATAGGCCCATATTCGGCGTGGTTCGCCGTGGCTCGGCGTTCAATTATCAATATAAATATTTTTTTATCACATATTTCATCACAGAAAATTCAAATACTTCAACAAAATAGTTCAATACAAATTATATAGAGCAATAAATAAAAACTAATATTTCATCACACGTCGCGCCCGGTGTCGCCCTTGAGCCTCCATAGGTGCTCTATCAGATCTTGCTGCAGTTGATGATGCACCTGTGGGTCTCGGATCTCCTGACGCATACTGAGGTAGGCAGTCCAGGTTGCCGGTAGCTGGTGATCAATTTGGGCAAGAGGACCCTGCCTGTGGTATGGTTCAGTGTCAAACACTGGCTCTTCCTACTCGCTCTCAATGATCATGTTGTGCAAGATGACACAGCAGGTCATGATCTCCCACATTTGATCTTTCGACCAGGTCTGAGCGGGGTACCGGACAACAGCAAATCGAGATTGGAGCACACCAAATGCCCGCTCGACATCCTTCCTGCAAGCCTCCTGAATCTTCGCAAACCAGGCGTTCTTGCCTCCAGGCACAGGGTTTTTGATGGTCTTCACAAATGTCGACCATCTCGGATAGATGCCATCAGCTAGATAGTACCCCTTGTTATAGTGCCGCCCATTGATCTCGAAGTTCACCGGAGGAGAATGACCTTCAACAAGCTTGGCAAAGACAGGAGAGCACTGCAGCACGTTGATGTCATTGTGAGTTCCTCCAGCAGCGCGGCGAGCACTTCCTCGTCATCCGAGTCCATCGCCGAGGCAGGCAAATCGCCGAACACCTTGCGCGCGGTGGGCGTGCACCCGCCGCTAAACTGCCCCTCCGCGGCCGGAAACGGCGGCCGGAAACGCCCAGCTGGTGTCGGAGGGGCTGCCGCGGCAAACCTCTGCTATTTTTCCGGCGGGGAATGGCTATCTACCGGTGAAGGGCGGCGGGGCGGCGCCGGGATATACCTAGTGGCGGCCGAGAGCGCAGGGGGTGGGAGGCGAGTCAGGGAAGAAAATCTTGACTTTTCACCTGACGGCGTGGGCCAGCCGCGCTTTTCCCTTGCGCCGGAGCCCCCAAGCGTCCCCCAGCGTGCCGGGTTCGGCCTGCGGCCGCCGGGCGAAAAAAAGGATCGAACCGGCGCTTTTCGTTGTCCTGGGGGCGCGACTGGGCCGTTTTTTTTACGCCGGCACCGAAAAAGTCGCTGGAGGGGGGTGGGGGGGGGGGCGCTGTTGGGAGCGCGGCTGGAGATGCTCTCAGCACCGTGTTCCAGCCCCTACCCTCGCAGCTATGTTTTCTGAACCTGGCATTCCTTTTCTGCCAATTCCTGCCCCGTGCCGCTAGATTTGCCGCCGGCCTTCTACTTGGTCATCTCAGCTGTCATATCCTCTTGCTAGTCATTGATGACCTACGGTTGTCTTGGTCCATTCGCGGCTCTCTTCTCGCAACAGGAGTAGGTTCATAACTAATAGGATGGCTGCTCAAACTTGTGAAGAAAATTCCAGTGCAATCCCCAAAACTAAAGGGTTTGCATATCAAAGTCGACAACATCTTCATATTTAAGAGAAATTACATAATAATCAAGAAAAGAACAATTTGATGTGACAACAAATCATGTCTGTTTAAGACATGGTTCAAAAATTGTTGCAGACCGAAGGCTATGCTCAGATAGATGATACTAGGGTCATTTCTAGCCCTATTCAACCTTGAGGTCTTTTCACCTTTCAACCGTGTAATAAGGGATTATTCGCCCCTGAGCTCCATGGAGCCCGGGTTTTGAAAAATAAAAAAGCTGATTTTTAGGGAGGGTTAAAAAATTGAAAAAAGTACACACATACCTACGATGTATACAACTTGTCTGTAAAGTTTCACGGTGAAATGCATTTTTATGCAAGCTACACAAAAATATAAAAAAATCATGTATTTCTAACATATGAAGTATTCACTGTACCAATATATTTTTTTTTTTGCTCACATCAAAACGTATTTCATAATGAAATTTTACACACATGTAATGAAATTTTTGGCTCACAAACGTTAGTAAAGTTTCAACTCTGGAACTTGATATGAGCGACCGAGAAAATAGCAAGTTTCATATGCCAAATCGTAAGTTTCAAAGATTAAAACTTAAAACACGTGTGGGATCCAACTACTTTGCGGATCACGAGGCAAATCGGGTGGGCTAGAAGGGCAGGTAGGTGCGTGCCCCTGCGAATTTACGTCGCGACATCAAGTTCGCTAAAAGCAACTAAAAGCAGCCATAGTTTGTGAATTTGCGATATATGCAGCAAAAAAATATCTTATCTTCTCTGCCTATCAGCATACGTGGCTTAGATGTATGCTTGGCCACTGATTTCTTACCCAAAAAAAAGTCCGCGCTGCTGCAATCAGAATTAACACATGGGTTTGTCTAGGGCACATCTAGATGTGCCCTAACTATTGCACATCTAAGTGAGTCAATCAACTAGAAAGAAAAGGAAAAAAGACAAAAGAAATGCATGCACGAATCTTAACGTAAAATCAATGACATAGCATTTAGATGTGTAATACTTAGAGCACATCTAGATGTGCTTTAGCAAAACTGTTAACATAAATTAAAGGTCTAACGAATCCTCAGTTAGTACATCAACTTGCAATTTATCATGATTCATCCATACCAAACGGGCCCTCGACACTCTTTGGTGCAATGATATTATAGTTTTCCGTACCTAGTATGGTCATTATTTGTGCTCCAAACTTTTGGAGATCGACCCATCAATAAGTGCTTGTACACTAGGACAACAAATTTATTTGATTGCAACACTAGCTAGGACAACCGATTCTAGCAGCACTAGGCACAAAAAGGAGGGATTCAGGTGAGAGGTCATATGGCTCCGGTCTCCATCCCCATTAAGATCACGGTGAGGTCAGGCTTAAACTTCACAGTGCGCTAACTAGCTAGAGGCTGCGGTAGGGTTCATGCGCGGTCTCATCCTGGCTGGTGTAATTCTCACGCATATGGTGCGAGCAATCACCACAAGATTTTTAGAAGATATTTAGGTGGGAGACACACCGCTAAGCCATCAATACCATCTTTGTATGAGTATATATATTGTCCAATGCAAAATGTTTTCAATGGGGTAGTAAGGATTTGATTGTGTGCATCATATGATGCAGTGCCAAAGGTTTTAACCTCCAGTTAAAATATGTGACAATAACGATGGAGATGCGATATTTTGCATTTCAGCTTATCTCATGAACGGAGAGTATTCCACTTGATTTTTCATTCATCTAGTGTCTTCTCTTTTAGGTCGATGTGTGAGAAAATATAGAGCCCTAGAATTATGTGTTATATTGATCTGACCCACAGACTTTAAACCTATTCGATCTCTATCTTTAAACCCAATATGTATTCCAACACGATGCACGCTGATTTGGTAGATAAGGGCAACCTTTTTCATAGAGAATACATTTAGGAAATAAATAGTGTGTCGAAGAGTGGTCTTATCGAAAGACAACTTGGCAAATCACATATGGTAAGGGAGTAAGAAGTGTTGCTATTGTGATGAGATGAAACAACAACATTCATTCCCGTCTTGTCATTTCGCCACCCTGATTCGACGCACTACTCATGTGGTTTATAATTTACCTTTGCTTACAAGAATCGAGAATATGTTCGGCAACTAGTTAGCTGGGATTGACCCCAAGCTCAAGTGGGGGTGTAAGCCCTTTGTTGGGCAATTTAGAATTACCGCAATAATTTTACAAGTTATCCACAAGGTTACACACTAGACCCGTACATGATGCTTTCTTCAACAAATGAAGGTATGGAAATCATCAGTTTCTAGATGCTACCACTTGAAGATAGTTGCGCGGACCATACTCAACCAATTTGGGTCTAGTAATAATACTAATGGAAAATAAGTGTCTAGTGTAACTTTTCTTGCATTTTTGGTTGTCTTAGCATTGCTCTACTGTTGGATATACTTGATTTCATGATGTACTTGGTACTTGTTAATAAGAGATGGTTGTGTGCCTTAAAAAATATAGAGGACGGAGGTGTTCTCTCTTTTCAAGAAAAAATATGGTGCGTGCAAGAGTTAAACTATGTAATTCCCGTGATGATTACATGCATTTTTGCAGCCAAATATTCTACAATCAGCTAAATGTAATGTACTCCTACCTTCCTCACAAAAATATTTAAGAAAAATACTATACTTTTTGTTGATAAACAGCCCACTAAAGCATGCTATTTTTCCGAGAAGGACGATCAATCCTCAACCTCTGCATTGGTTAATGCACACAACCATATCTTATTGATTATTGAACAATGCCAATTAAATCTCATCGTTGATCCACAAACCTGAGCCATCCACAAAAGGATCCGCCTCACGAAAGTATCTCCACAAACCTACTAGGAGAAAGGGTGGCAAAAGCAACCCCCTTTGCCCCACCGTCCCGGGAGCCTCCCGGATAGGAGAAGGGGGCCGGCGGTCAACCATCAACTCTCAATATGTATATTGATCAATTGAACACTATGACAAGAACAAACAATACACTACTCTGGACAAAGCTTACATGAATGGATCATCGCATGCACGCTAATGTTGACGGGTCCAACCAAGAGTTGGACTTGGGATTTTCATCCCGCGGCTGAGCTTTGAGCCAACACCTTCAACAAAGGCAAGACGCATGCACGTCGACATTGCCTGGTCAATTACAAGAGGCGAGATCACTGGTTTGCAGTCGGAGCATGCACATACCAGTCATCAAAGATGTCACTGCTAGCAACCATTCTACCATCTAATGACGACTCACAAGAAGGATCTCGATGTTATGAGATCCTGAATCTCACCCACATTGCTAGACAAAACACCTGAGACAGGTAGAGGGCCTCCTCGTACTACTTCTAGACACTGTCACACCGCCTTCAATCCCCTTTAATGAGGGTGAGAGGGGCACTTGACGTAGTGCTACACCTAGATCCGCCCGTCGATGTGGCCACTGCAGATCCGCCAACCACATCCTCGTGTCCGCCACTCTGGTGTACACTACAGACATCCTCCACTAGTCAGGTAAAATCCCTAGGCAAGGTAAACAACAATGAGGGAGGCCACATATATAGGGCCATTGCCATTGCAACCTCTCTAGTGCTACTAAACCGCCAGATCTAGGCGCCACTAATTAAGCTAGATCTGCCACTATTGCGCCCGAGGTCGCACCACATGGCCTGATGCCCACGCGTCCGCTCCACTCGCCGCCACTGCTTGCAGAGAAGGGTTGGCGCCACCATCTCCACATGGAGTCAGAGCCTCGATTTCCAGCACCCTCTCCACTAAGGAGCAATGAGGGCCTCACTGCTACCTTCATCGACTCCTGCATCTTGTCGACGGCCGCCTCGCAGCGACAAGGGAGGAAGAGTGGGGAGGGAGGGGTGGTGGTGGGCTAGGGTTTTTAGGAGGGAGTGTTTTGGGAGATAAGGTAGTTTCCCTCACACGTTCTGCTATAATAAAAGAAGATCGATCTTAATTTGGCATAAAGGAAAATTTTCATTATAAACATGATTCGACTCGCCAACTTCACTAACAAAGGTTACAATAAAAGGAAACTCCCACTGGATAATTCTTACTAAGAATAATCTACTGAGGAGAGGTTAGAAAGGTAATGCTCATGTTTTCCTATAGTAGTGCCAACCGCCAAGGAATCAATCAAACATTCTTGTGATGCATGTTTGAACTTGTTCTAGCAAGTAGTAGCAATATGGTCTTTAATCCATGTTTGTGTCAAGACAAAACGAATTTGTAGCATGTTTTCATTTTAAATAGCCCTACTAATGTAGCTCATTATATATGTCAACTAAATAATTATTTGTTTCATTTACTCAATTACTACACCAACATGTAACTACTGACCCCGCAAAAAAAACATGTAACTACTGAATTCATGCATGAGTCAGTTCACGCAAAAGACATGTTGGATCGATGTAGGTCACATCTATTTTGTATTAATAGTGCATGGGTCTTAGACTTAAGACCTCTTGGCTTTTATACCATATTGAATTTATACACTAGTCGGTTCACCCAAAAGTCTGGACTGGTGGAGAAGTGCGGGCAATATATTTTTGATTGTAACAAGATTAATCCTTTCTATAAAAAAGCATAACAAGACTAAGACTAATGGTACGTTTGCTAGGGCACAAGGATGACTGCGAACAGAGCGCAACTCAGATGGTTAGATTTCTTATGGTGGAACCATCCACTAAGGTTCAAGTACTAGACTTGGCACTGGTGCTCGCATTAATTTTCCTGAATTTATTCCACAGTTTTCGGCGATGTTCGTTTAATGGGAGGAGGCGTTCCGTCGAGGCACCTACGATGACTTCGTCAATCTCAAGATGTTGTGGGGGCTTAGAGCAACTCTAGCAGACCCCGCAAAAACTTGACCCGCAAAACGCGTTTGCAGTTTCACGAAGATCGCGTTTGCGGGTCGAAAACTAGCGCGGCCGAACAGAAACCGTATCTAAAACTGCATAATTTGAAGAAAAAAACTTTCGCGCGAGAAATTGCACCTCGTTGACGCGAGTAGTTCATCACATACTACATAGATTTTACATGATCAAACACTACAAACATAGTTCATACTACATACTACGTTAATACTAGTACTAGAGGGGGTTGGATCTGATGGCGGCGAGGTCACGGCAAATGGACGACGCCGCGGAGGAGAAGGACGCTCAATCCTCCTCGCCGGAGCTGCAGAGGTCGACGTACTTCGCCCTCTGCTCCGCGTGGATGCGGCGTCACTCCTCGTCCTTCTCCTTAGCGGCGAGGTTGGCGGCGACCGCCTGCCGCCACTGGTCTTCAAGCTCCTCGGCGTGGCGCCGGCGCTCCGCCTCCTCGCGCACGCTCCGCTCGGCGATGTCGGCCGCAACGGCGTCGACGTCGGCGAAGTAGTCTTCCGGCCCGACGACTCCGCGGCGGCCGAGCGGAGCGGGCTCCTCGGGCTCCTTCTTGACGGGGACGAAGTCGAACTCGTTCGGCTCCTCCTCATCCTCCGACCACTCCCTCTTCACGGGGAGAAGACCCGCGCCGAAAGAGGAGGAGCTCCCGGCGTACGAAGATCTCGCGGAGGAGAAGGACGCGCGCCGGCGGTCGTACTCCTCCGTCTCGCGGACGCGGAAGCTCGCCGGCGGCGACAGGCCGCGGTTGGTCCACTTCTGGGCCCGCGCTTCCTCGCGTCGTCCGACCGGACGCGCCGCTCCCGCTCCGGGTCGCTTCGGCCGCCGGATCTGCTGTCGGAGCCGCGTCCGGAGCTCCACATGCGGCCCCACATGATGGCTGGAGGCAGGGAGGTGGTCGCCGGTGGCGAGAAGTGTGGAGAAAGGGGGTGGGGAATCGCGTGGCTTGGCGGCGGCGGGGGATAGGGTTTCGACCCGCAAACGAGCCGCGGAACCGTAGATATAGCGGTCGGGGCGTGCGGTTTGCGGGCTGCGGCAAATATTTTTGCGGGCCGGGCGAGTATGCGGGCTCTGTTCTGGCCAGAAAATTGGGCCGAGCCTGCATACTCGCCGGAATTTTGCGGGTCTGCGTGTTTTGCGGGGTCTGCTGGAGTTGCTCTTAGTACGGAGGTGCTCATAGGGTAGGGTGTGTGCATGCATTTGTAGGGGTAAGTGTATGTACGTGTTTGTGGGCATCTGTGTTAAGTATTGTGTTAAAAAGGCACAAGGATGAGTATAGATAATCATCCCAAGTTGTGATTCTCAAAAAGAAACGGTCCGTTTTTTTCATTTAGTTTCATTAAAATTTGAGAGTTATACTGCCTTCCTAGACTTATTCTGTTGGCATTAAAATTTGATACTACATTGAACTTCTATGAAATGGTGTTTTTCTTTCTTTTGCAAGGAGAATGGGGTAGTTTGTTCGTTTATTTTAATTTTTGAAATCATTGGTTTCGTTAATGGGTCGATGATCTAGTGCTTTTATGCGAAGAAAGGGCATCAAAGGAGGACATGCAACATGACAGGTTTCCACTTAATATCCACTTTTTCCAGTGCAGTTTTGGAACATGACTTGTTTGCCCATCTCTTGTTGGCAGTTGCCACATCTTTGAGACTTTGAAAGACCAAAGTATTTTGCATCAAACATCTCTCTCTCTCTCTCTCTCTCTCTCTCTCTCTCTCTCTCTCTCTCTCTCTCTCTCTCTCTCTCTCTCTCTCTCTCTCTCTCTCTCTCTGCATCTAACATCTCTCTCTCATGCGTCCTGCAGCTTGATCTGATCCGGTAGGTGAGTGAAAATGGCATTTGGTCGGGAGGATGCATCTGCATTCCCTCGTCTCTCTCTTGATGCTAATGCGATTTTAGGTAAATGTTTACGGACCCGTTCCATTTACTTCCTCGGTTATTAGTTGTCGATTAGCCTACGAAGGTGAGGTTAACCTTCAAATTTACAAACGACAGCTTATTTACTTTTCACGGTACTTCTATGTGAAGCAATAACTCCAATTCCTTGACATTAGTAGCATTTGTCAAACAATCAATAATTAGAAAGTTGCTCAGCTTGTCTGATGAGATAATTCATCTCTTTCAGTTGGTAAAAAAATCTTGAAGCCATCAACACAGGAAGTCAGACCATCCATATATTCAGAACTGTGGTCGATGAGACTGAGCTTTCACGCATGTTCCCCCGATCTTAATTGCAGACAAAGGAACCCGGCGGAGAAATTCTGCCGCCTCCAATCCGTTTGGTGCACGGTGACGTCCAACGTCGTCCATCCATCCGTCCATGCGTCTTCTTATTTTATTCTGAAAATTCTGAAAGGCGAGGCCGTCCATCGATCTAGTATCCAGCAGACACGAAAGCTCACCATGCAGATATATATCATCAGCTTTAATTTACCTAACATCAACATATTTTCGGCTGGAAAGGCCTGATCGTCTCAGGTCATCTCTAGACTAGAGTTTGGAGCAAGCGATCGATTGGATCAACATAAATTGATCAGCATGTCGCCGCATTCACGTGGGACTGGCCTTAATATGGGCCATGCAGATGACATATAACCGTCAGAGCAACAACCAATGCGTCAGTGAAGGCCAAACGTGAATCCATCAACTGTGCAGTCAAAAACTCCATTGGAAATTCTGCTCCTTGGGAGAGGTAAGCAACGGGTCATTGTTAACTGTATCTCAAGTCACGCATTAGGATATTTATATATATTAATGTAACGTAAAGCCGAGTTGCTGAATGCCGCGCTTCTTCTTTCCTCAACAACTTTGTGCTTTTCGTTTTTGGCGATATACGTACGAATGAACTTGGTATAAAGTTACGAGGAAGGGATCGCGGCAGGTTCTGAGAATCGAGGTGATTAGATACCCACCGACTGGATTTGAGTGGGATCCATGGCAACAAGAGGAGACCGGCCTGCAGTGTCTGACTGACGACCCTGCCAACCCAATAATGCCATGGCTAAAACATGCACCTCTTGATCTCTTTCCCTTTTGACAGGTTAGCTGTAGAATATTGGAACGGCAAACACTAAGAACTAATTGGCCCTTCAAAATAATTTATGTAATTGATTCTCTTGATGGGAAAATTCCGAGAACTGCATGCAGTAGGAAAGTACACAGGGCTTTACAGTGTTTTTCACACCATTTAGTTTATACAATGACCAACACAACCTTTCAGAATAAAAATAAAGAAGGGTGTGTGAACTCTGCTAATCTCCATGCTAATGCTTTCTTTACAGGGAGGATGCCCCCATGTAAATGTTTCCATGCTGCAAAATGGCTGTGATGCACTCACAAACTTCGACAGGATTCCAAATCAAAATTCAGAGGATAGCTCGAGGTACAAAAACAACCAATTTGCTATCAATAGAGATAATGGGTCAAATCCAAAGCCCAACTTATATCTAGAGCTTTTGTCATTTTTGTATCTAGAGCTTTTTTTTTTGAATTTTTTTTCCAAACCATGCACGAGAACTGCATATGAACTTTATAGATAGGAGATGAAAAGGGCAGAAGCCCGTGTAAAGTTCAGAAGGACCGCAATCTGACAACCAAGGACTGGAAACAAAGAAAAACTGCGAGAGCATAGATTGATGATGTTTTGAATTTTGATTTGACAACGGTGCACTAGATATTTCCCCTGACCTCTCTGTGACCAGTATACAAGATGTTTAAAAAGGACATATGTTCATCAAATTCAGAACCGTAATCCAGTCGGCAATCTTGCATGACAGTCAAATGATCACCTGTTGATGAATGTACAGAATACCACACGAAAATGCTCTCCGGCTGCTTATTTCTATGCCCTCTCTTGTTTACAAACGATTTCCACTGTAATGCTCACTCTGGACGATGCACGGACGGCGCAAATCTACACTCAACAAATGTTAGCAACAATTTTACAAACCCGGCAGTAAGTTCATGACATAGGCTTACGGTCAATGACTACCATTTACAATATATCCTTACATACCACTTTCTTTTTCTGTATATACCTAGAAAAACATGAACTAATAATGAGTCGCTCCATCTGAAACTGAAAACCCCAGCCTTCCACACTCCGCCTTCAAAAAAGGAGCGGCGCGAACGAAGGCAGAGTTAGTCATCGATGGTCTTCGCTCTCATGCAACCGCAGGGCGAGCATCGCGGCTTCCGGCTTTCCCGCCTTCGACCGTAGAGATAGTCCACCAGCTGCACCTTCGACCGCTGAACCACGGTTTTCGACGTCGCGCTGCTCGTCTGCTCCTCCTCATACTTCACCAGGGCCTGCTGGACCTTCTGCATTTCCACCTCCAGCCTCCCAATCTTCTCCGACATCTTCCTTGCACGCTCCAGGATCTTGCGCTGGTGCCTGCTCCTCAGGTCAACGTTGTCCCCATCGAGACCGTCGGCCGAGGTGAACTCTTCGGCCTTCTTGGCCAGTTTACTGTTGGTGTCGATGAGCTCGATGATGGTGCTCTCGGCTTCCCTTATCTGGTATCTCACGTTCTCGAGCTCGAGCTCTTCGGACGCCTCGGTGTTCGTTTTGAGCTCTTGAATGCTGGACTGGAGGGTGCTGAGCCTCTTCCCGTCAGAAGATAGCCTCTGAATGACCTTGTTCTTCCACTCCTGGTGTGGCTCCGTGGTGATGGACCTTGGTAGCTCTTGGTTCACAATGCTCAGCTCTTTCACGACCACTAGCTCGGCAGGAGACTGTCTGCTGCTGCCACTGTCAAATGACTCGCTCTGCGGTGGCCCCAAATCATCGCGCGCATGGCTATTGCTTGGTCCAGCAAGGTCATGAACCTTGTGATCTGCTTGAGCTGCAATTTTCTTTTGCTGGCCAAGGGCCTCGGTTCGACAGCCTGAAGAAGGTTGGATGAGATCAAGCTGTATGTCTTTCAACATTTGCTCGTAGTTCATTTCGACCAAGTCATCATCCAAGATCTCCTTAAGCTTCAGCGCCTCAATCTGCTTCCTCGCTTCTTGCAGATTGGCATTGAAACCAAGCCTCTCTTGCTCGAGAAGGACACTGGCATCCGCGACCACATTCTGGAGCCTTTTGATTGTTCCACGCAATTTTTGCAGCTCCATGTCTTTTACTGTTTCATTTGCATTCTGATCACTGGATCCCACTATGGTTTCCAGAGGCTGAGGAGATGATGCATTTTCCTAAGAAAAAGAAGAAAAATGTAAAATGAGTCCTGGAATGAAAAGAATAGCTTCATGAAATGTACACAGCGCCAGGTTTATTCTTAGGGAAATATATATCGTTTTGAGGGAAAGCCTACGAGATTTCCCATGCTTATCATTAGTAGTTAGATCCTCCAATAACAGAGTAATTGTAAGAAGTAAGGACTTTAATATCTCTTCAACAGAAGATTAAGGAGAAAATATTTAATTGTTTCTACTAAGGCACTACTAAATAAATTGTTAGAAGACGAAATAATCCTATATTACTAAATAGATGGCATTTTAAAATACTAAATAGTTGGAACCGACTGCTGAATTTTTGTGTGCGCACGCGTGCACGCAAGTGTCTTGTTTGTAATCGCCAAAAATACATGGAAAAGGGAATGTGTACCTCCACTTTGAGCTTATTTGATTGCAAGAAATCATTAGCAAGGGACACGGTTTGTTTCTCCAGGGCACTGACTTCGCTCTGCAATGATCCTAACATCGTGACGTCACCATTCAGATCGACCTTCAGTCTTCTGTTCTCAATCTCTACAGCATTTAGCTTGTCTTTCAGCTCGTCCACATACGAATTCCTTCGGGTGATATCTTCCTTGAGCACCTCCTTCTGCACCATGGCACTTATCTCATAACTCTCACATGTTACGATGAGCTCGACGATCTTCTCCTTGAACAGAGCTGCATTCATGATGGCCATGTGCATGTGGGATACCAATTTTGTGATCTCTTCATTGCAGGATCTGATATCGACCGAAGCCTTCTCCTTGCTCATAAGCATTTCCACATTTCCATGTAACTTGAGTATCTCCTCCAGTAGCATTTCATTTGATTCTTGAAGGCCAGCGTCATCAACTTCTTTGTGATTATTTTCTTCACTAGACCGGTCACAAATGCTCATGGTTGTATCTTTGCCGAGGTGGTTATCAAGGAATTCAAAATCACCAAGCTTCTTGTTCATCATCCTGATGTCCTTACAAAGCTCACTTCCTACGGCTTGGAGACACACAAAATCATCATGCAAAGACTTCAACTCCAGGGACCTGTCTTCATGAAGGCTTCTAAATATCACAAGAAGGATATCTTTGCTGACGGCTTCACTCATGAGAATGCTGAAATCATCTTCAAAGCCCATCTCTTTCTCCCTGGAGTCATGTAGTTCATTTGCCAGCAAGGAGTTTTGTTGAATCAGCTTTATAATCTCACTCTGCAGTGACCTCCGAGAATCTTGAAGCTCTGACAACTGACCAACCAAGAACTTTGCCTCGGCCCTCAAGTCATCAACTCTCTGGTTACGAGACTCCATCTCTTCCCAGAACTCATCGCTGATCTCCGCAAGCTCCTGCCTTTCTGCCTGCAGCAGGAGCAACTCCTCGCTCTTTGCTTGCTGGTCTTGCTTGAGGATGTTGCGCTCCGACCGCAGGTCGGTTACCTCCTGCCGAAAGTGCTCCAGAAGTATGACAACAAGAGACTTCTCAACAAGCTCTTTCTGTCTCGCATCCTGGGCATCAGATATTGTACTCCTTAAGCAGTTGACCTCATGCAACATGAGCTGCAAAATGATGTCAAGCTTCATTTGGTCCAGGGACTCGTACTTCTCATCCAAGTGCAATACTTTCCGTAATGAACCGATCCCTTCAGTTAGCTTCTGATTATCCTGTGACAAGCAGCCCAATTTCTCCTCATGAACCTTGCATGCTTCTTCCTTCTTCTGCAGTTTTGCCGAGTAGTCCGAATTCGCTTCAGACATGTCGCGCAAACTCTCTTTTAAGATAAAGATCTCTGTCTGAGCTTTGATAATCTTCATCTCCTCCTCTTGAAGCTGCTCCTCTCTATTCCTGCCTTCCTCTAGCAATAGGTCAATTTTGTTCTGTAGATCAAACAGAGTCTTGCTTGCTGAAAGTGCAAGATCTTTGTGTTCTTTCCTCTCGAGCCTTATCTGCTCTTGTAGCTTGATCACTTCATCAAGCACCGAGCCTTTCTCCTGTTGTAGAGCTGAGTGTCGTCTTTCTAGCTCTGTGTATTGTGCTTCTAAACTCACAAGAGTATTGCTGATGCTATCAACCTGGAACAATAATTAAGGTGAGTACATAATCAAGACAGCCAATCAAATGTAATTTTATGATATCTGGTGGAAAATAATAAGGTTATTCACATAGCATACCTGGAAAACAAGAGTTGTCTTCTCAGATTGAAGAACTGAATTCTGACTGTTGACTGCCTCTGAAGATTTTTCCAGCTCTTTCAACTTCCTCCTCAAGTCCTCGAGTTCAGCATTGGCATCAGATAATGAATTATCCAGAACAACGTTCTTCTCGAGCAGCACCTCCATGGTCTGAGAAATTGCCTCAAGCTGCGCAACAAGCGCAGCTCGCTCGGACAGATGAATGCATATCTTGGAATTGAGTTCCTTGCATGATTCTTCCAATGCCGCCTTCTTCTCTCTCAACCCTTCAAGCTCAGTAGTTGAAGCTGCCAAGGACCTCTCCAAATGTTCACTCTTCTCAGACATCCTCTCCAACTGCCTCAGGTTTTCGGCATGAAGAACTTCTGTTCTCTCATGGTTCTTGATGATGTCTTTCAGCTCAACATTGCCATCCCTTAATTCATGTGCAAGAGCTTGAAGTGATTCTACATTTACGTTCACCGACTGTATCTGTTCCTTGATCGAGAAGTGTTTCCTCTCCAGTTCACTCCTATCCTCCTTCAGGTGCGAAAGCTCATATTGAAGTGTCTTCTTTTCATCCACATGTTTACAAATCTGTTCTTCAAGTTTTTGTTGCGCATTCTTCATGGAAATGATCTCATCCTGCAGACGAATTATCACTGCTGAAGAAGAGTGACATTGGCTAGTCAGCTTCTTGTTTTCTTCTAGAATACTGTCCAATTCGTTCTGAAGCACAATCTTGCTTGTTTCAATGTCCTTCACTTTGCTTTCTTCTCTCTGCTTCTCAAGAGTCAGCCTTTTGCTCTCTTCTAGAATACTGTCCAGTTCTTTCTGAAGCACAATCTTGCCTGTTTCAATGTCCTTCACTTTGCTCTCTTCTCTCTGCTTCTCAAGAGCCAAATGCCTCAGTTTGTCATGTGCTATTAACAGCTTCTTCTCCAAAGAGAGGCTCACCATTTCTGCTTGCATGCACTTGAGATGCTCCTCTTCTGTGGAGATGTTAAGCTTTTCCAGCTCATCTTGCTTCTCATTTAGCTCATCATGCTTCTGTTTCAGCAAATGTTTCAGCCTCTCTACTTCCAACTGCAAGTTTTGGTTATCTCTTTCGAGCACAAGGAAACGCTCGTCGTCCGCTGCGCTTGAAGGCAGCAACCCAGTTTGCATCTCCTCTTTCAGTCTGTTGAACTGTTCCTGGGTATGCAATATCTCAGATCGGAGGTTCTGTAATCTAGCAGAGGATTGTTGGCATTGCAGAACTGCAGTTTCCTTATCTGCCTCTTGCTGCGCAAGAGCCTCCTTGAGACAAAGAACCTCGGACTCTGCACAGTTGCTCTGTTCTAACACTGATGTGATCCTCTTCTTCAGATCTTGGTTTTCCTGTGTCAGGCTTGCTAGTTCATTCTGCAGCTTCTCGTAATCTTGGTCATCTGCAAGAAAACATTTTACTTGTCAAAGCTTATTCTCAATGCGTGCGCATCCGTATGTGTTTTGCAATTTTGCCCTAAAAAAGTCTTACCTTTACCATGCATTTTTGGATCACCAGCATTCATGAAAGAGAGGAAATATCGAGCCATTTCTGCATTGTCCTGGTCAGTTTCAGTTGTTGCAGATTCAGCTGGCAGATCATCATCTGGGTCCATAAGAACCTGATCAGGGAATGCTTCTGCTATTTTTCTATGGGCCTGTCGGAGGTCCCCGGCTGCATGATCATATCTTTCAGCTAGAGCTCGGTATGCACGGTACAACTCCTCAAGCAAGGCCATTAACTCAGGTCGCCTTCGGTAGTACATTTCCGCCTTTTTTGCAAAAGACTCCGCATCTTCTTCAATGATTTTGATCATCAGCTTAATTTTGCTATCCATGTCTGTGTAATCACGAATTAACAGATATGAGCCCTGTACAAACTTCAACGAACTTCTCAAAAAAAAACTGAAGCATCATCCAAATACAAGGAGAACGATAACCCGAACCCTACATTGTTCACAATATTCATTCATTTACACTTTCATCATTAGATAGTTATCTTTTTAAACATGCAGCATAGATTAGCATTCCCTTGGCTGCTTATGAAGTACTCCCTCTGTACCAAAATACTTGTAGTTGGGGGAACTCGTACGTTTCCCCAGCTACAAGTATTTCGGTACAGAGGTAGTAGCATCTTAATCATGGAATGGAGTCAGTGGAGAATCTATGGTATTCCCCCAATTAAAGATAATCCATATGATTATCATATTACATCACATGTCTACTAGGGCCTAAAAGAATACAGAAGATTTTTGTCTCCCAAGTACTAATGCTCTCTTTATTATTGAATATTAAAAAAATGCATTCTTAAGTTAAGAGCAATTATGTGTGTACATGTGGAAATACAACAGAACCTTTTTAATCTGTACAACCAAAAATTCAGCTAGCTATCATATATAGACTTCATTATCTGACAGAGTCATGGTCATGCTAAGACTCTGCATTCTGCAAGATCTGTCAATCATGATCTGTTGGTTTGACATCTTCAGAGTTTATACACACATTTTAGCCTTAACATGACTCAGGCATAAATTTTAATTCATGACTGACAGATCTTGCAGTCTTAACATGAATCAAGAAACATGTTGGTCTTGATTTTGTTGAATTAAATGTACAACAAATAAATGTGTGTAAATCAACAGATCATGATTGACAGATCTTGCAGAGTTTTAACATGACTCTTTCAGATTAACATGATCATGACTGAGTGACGACCCAGGACTGATTGCTCACTTTTGAAACTTGTTAAGCAATAACCACAAGATTTTAGAGTAGTAGCTTTTATAATCTGAATTTTCAGCTAACTATCTGCCAAACCTAATAATAAACGAATAGTACATCAATGTACTGCACAGCTAATCTGCTGATTAAGCTCATATATTCTACTATGGTGTGTACTGGTCTGGTAAATTAATCCAGTAAATTTTCAGTCTAAACTTAATTAACGAACATGAAATAAGTGATATCATAAATTTCGTTATTCATTACAGTGGCCAACTAAACCAAGACGTCGGTGCCTACAGAAGAACATGTTATTGCTAACTTGCTATTTTGCAGCATTGAAGTTGCCCATGTGCTACGACAGTACTCTAATGACTTTCACGCACGCGTACTATTATAATGCAAGTCTTTCCACAAGAAATTTGCAATTCATCATTGAAACCTTTTTCTCAGATTTACATCCTTGGGACCACATAACAGCAATGGCAATAAACACACTAGATCAAGGCACAGTTCCTATAAATCAGAGAAGTGCTTCTATACTCCCCTGAAAAAATAAATAACACAAATCCTAAAAGCAGTACCTAGTCAAATCCTGTATACATTGTGTAGATTTTCAGGTTTCGAAATTCAGACTATAAAATTATTATTTTAATTGTAAGCTTCATAAGTCATATTTAAATAACAAATTGCCATCTCATATCTTTTCTGAATTTCCAATTTTTAATGCGACGGGCTTAAATCACCAATAAAGCTCACTTGGATAATCCAATGAACTTCAGTCTTCAGCAAGCATTATTTGAACCACCTCCGAACATCTACATTTCTGCTCAAATTGATTTCAGAGGAACTTCCAGTGAAATTTCGAATTCAGTTATTGTGTGTGTTTGCTTATTCACTTCAGAATCAGGGTTACAACTCTAATGCCAGAACAGCATCTGAGGCATGCTCAGTTTTTAGAATCCAAAGGAACCGGTCATCCAAGGAAATGAACGCAAACAGCTCAACAAGTTAACATATTTTACCTTCGAGATTCTCCTGAAGCCATTTGGAGTTCTTTGGGCAGATATGACTGTCCCACCACCATGAGTACTTGCGCTTGGCATTGGTCGGCGATGTCGTTGCCATTACGGCAACAAACTAAACAGCAGAGGATGTTCTGTGATCCCACAGGCAGAGAAGAATGACAGCAACAAGAACCAATCACAATCTAACACCAGCCAGTTACCTGCAAAACAAATACCCTCAGATTGTTATATCCTTAGCATGCAGAAATAACCAACGAACTGGGGAAAAGGTTACTATCTGCTCCTATTTTAAGCTCAAGATCAGCAACGCCACAAGGTGGCAATAGCAGCGGCTAATCCTCCTAGTGATGAATTTGTTTCTTGATTATTAAAGCAGCTTTGAAGTGAACATATGAGTTGAGTTGATGAACAAAGCGGCACATAGTAAATGATGAACTGGAAACAGCAGAACTGCACAAATCTCCAAAAACAATTGCCCCGCAGGTGCCAATCACAAAACTGCAGAGCATGCAACACAAACTCAGTAGAGAATAAACTGCAGCATCAGCCAAGGAAAGAAGAGCAGAGAGGAAATTTATCCAAAGTGAAAGCAGAAAAAAAAAACAATACCATGTGCAGGCTTTTTCCGCCACAAATTCAGGAGATCATTAAACTCTAGCTCACACCACCAGCGGCTCAAAAATCCAACTGAACTATAGCGAACCAAAAAAAAAATATAGGGAATAATGAGAAAGGGAGGTTGCTTGCAGAGGCAGGAATGAATGGAGCATCAAAGAAGAATGATAGAGAAAAGGAAGGGTGGGCAGTGACAAGAAAACCCAACCACCCAAATAAAAGATGCCCCAACCACTCTCCAGCTCCCAGATGACCCGCAAAGCGCACAAGAATTCCAACCCCAGCGACAAAGAGGCCACATTGATTGCTTGGATACTCCATTACATTAGTGATCAGAGGCCAGGGAGAGAAGAAAACAGAGCCATCCTTTCGATGACCAGAGAACGGGATTGCATCAAGAAACTGAGATCCCTCCCAAATCTTACCGAGCGAAAGATGAAAGACGAAACCATCGAATTCCGTCCATGAGACTGAATTTGTCCTTGAAGAAAAAATTTGGAGCGAAGAAAATAAATAAAAGATGAAAATTATTGCAGTTCGTAAAGGTCGTACTGGTGATCATTGTCAGGCCCGAAAAACCTGCAAAATAAAGGGGAAAGGCAATCCTGCAGCGGCGGAGGCCACGAGGAACATCACCAGCAGGCCAGCGCCTCAAGAAAGAGACGATCACACAACGACCGATACCTAACATCAATCAATCAAGAACAAATAGTACTGTAAGAGAGATAGCCGTCTTGTTCTTACCCTGATTTTCCTCTGTCGGCGACTGCAGCTGCAACCCAATGGAGATCCAGCCGCTCCCATCCGGCGGCTAGGCCATCTCCCCCCTCCCCGGAGGAGCTCACAGCGCCGCGCCGGAATGCATCATGCGTCGGCGGCGGGACGGCGATCCTTCTCTCCCCCCTGGAGCCGCCCCTCCCGTTTCTTTCTTGGAGCAGAGCAGAGCAGGTTTGATCGATCAGGCCGGAGGGTGGTGGTGATGGGGATTTGATTGCTTGCTGGCCGGTGCTCTGGCCGGAAAGCAAGGACAAGGCTTGCGGCACAAAGCGCCGGCCCGATCGTGGAGCTTTCCTTTTGTTTCTTTCCTGGATCGATGGCGATCGGTTGGTGCAGCGGCAGCGGCAGCAGCAGTGTTCTTGTCTCTGCGTGCGTGTGAGCTGGGGACGCCGAAAGCACGGCTGGATTCCTCCTCTCTCTCCCTCTCGCACAGTCGCACTAGACTAGTATGAAACCTGACGCTTTTAATTATGGGGGCATTGAGCGGCACCTGTCTCGTGCGGGATTTCCAGAGAGATTTGCGCGTGCGCCCTTGGAAATTGCGTGATTGTAGAAGATGCCTCTTTTTTGGCTGATTAGCTTGTGGCTTTTCTAGCGGGATTATTACTAGCTGGGCAATTTGATGATTCGTGTGGGGGCTCCTCTGTAGTGTTGTTGAAGATCGGCGGAGGAGTAGATTAATGCTGAATGATTAAGAGTATAATGCAGCATGATTAGAGTTCAGTGCACAAGTAGACAGTTGTGGTAGTATGTGAGGTATCGTATTCTCTCGCCACGGGGAGCCGTTGTAGGCTGCATCTAGAGTCCTGGCTGGCATGCATTGCCTCCTTCGCTTGGCCGCCGTAGAGGATTGCAATGGACCTTCCTTTTAAAAAACTTTCGATCTATTCATCGTAGGTCATGACAGTACAATGAACATAAAAAATTACATCTGATTCGTAGATCATCTAACGACGACTACAAGCATTGAAACAAGCCAAAGACGCATCGTCGCAATCACCCCTTCCTCGCTGGAATCAGGCAAAATTTATTGTAGTAGAGAGTCGAAAAGTCATCGTATTAAGGCTTCATAGGACCAGCATACCAAAACAATGACTGCCATGCATAGATCGGAAGGATCCAACTTAAAGACACACTGACGAATACGAACGAAAATTGGATCCGAGCGGAGCCACCAAAGACAACCCTCGACTGAATCATGTGAGATTCCTCGGAGACACAGCTTCACATGCCCTCCGACTATGCTAGACGCGCCACCGTGACTAGGGATAAGCAGGCAGAACCTTATTCCATCTTCGGAAAGTCATCGTCGTCTCGTCTTATTAAACAGAACACAAACCCTAACTAAATTCAAAGAAACATATAAAAATGGAGCCCTCCCGCCGGCAAGGGTCCCGATCCACCGTGCCCCATGGCCCTAGGGCCACATGAGACGAGACAGATGGACGGCGTCGCCGATGGAAGGCAGAAACCCTAGCCGCATGTTCGCTTGGAGGAGAGGCACAGGGGTAAGTCGCGTGGGCGTGCGACTGGGTGATCACAATGGACCTCCTCCTAGAAGCAGGGGTTGCATTGAATTTATAGGATCTTCCATAATAAAGTTTGACATATTTTGCCATGTTATAAGGTGGGCAGATTTGAACGAGTTAGCTCTGTTTTTGGTTTGCAGTCTGGAAAGATTCCTTTCAAGAAAATTAGACCCTATGTATCATTTGATTTAGAAAAGTGTGGCAAGATTACCTCAAATGTGAAAAAAATTGACGTCAATTTTGACGCCATGTGTGTAGTAAAAAAAAGTATGGCAAATGGTGGCAAACTTAGTATATGAACCAAACATGCCCTTAGAATACGGGTCGGCACCAGCTGGGCGGCTAGGCTGCTCTCTCGTGACGCCTGCCTCACTCTGCTCTCGTCAACCCTTGACTCCCTTTCTACCTATTTCATGTTAGTTTTCCGCCTCTCAAAGAATATCATCAAAATCCTCGATGCTATTCGCAAGTCCTTATGGACTCCAAGGAATCTTTTTTTGGTGCTAAGTGTCTAACAGCTTGAAAAATTGTTTGCAAAAAAAAATTATGGTCATGTGCTACCCTCATAGGAGTTGTTGGATTCTCCAAAGAAGAAAGTTGATGTAGCACAGCCGCACAAAGTATTTCCCTCAGTTAAGAACCAAGGTTTATCAAATCAGTAGGAGTCATCAAGCTAATAATGTAAACAACATCTGCACACAAAAAAATAAAAATTGCCTGCGCCCAACTCGACAAGGGGGTTGTCAGTCGCCTTGTCTTGCCAGTTACAAGATTAAAAGCAAATACATAGTGGTATAGGTAAAACGGCAAAAAGTAAAGGAAAATAAAAGAGCAATCTATAAGAGCTTTGTATTAATGGAGAATGGACCCGGGGGCATAAGTTCACTAGTGACATCTCTTGAAAGCAGATAGTGGCATGGTAGACATATTACTATTGGACAATTGATAGAAAAGTAGCAATTTATAACTATGATCATTCATGACATAATCTCACATAGGCATTACGTCTATGATAAGTAGACCGTTAGTCCAATTGCATCTAATATATTACTCCACCGAAGACCGCTATCCAACATGCATATCAAAGTATTAAGTTTGCAAGAAACAAAGTAACACTATAAGCAAGATGACATAATGTAGACAGAAAGAAATCTAGCAACAAGATTAAACCCGTCGTTTTATCCCTTGTGGCAACAATAAATACATGTCTTCATCCTTATTGTCACTGGATTATAGCACCGCAAGATTGAACACACTGCACCATTTCCTCTGAAGAACTACTCATCTATCTTGGTCAAAGAAGACTCGTAGATCGGAAAGCATTCATAAGTATTTAATTATGCAGCAAAGAAATTTCAAGAGATTCAATATAAATCAATGAATAATCTGATCATAAATCCACAATTCAGCGGATCCCAACAATCACACCACAAGAATTACATCGCATTGATCTCAAAAGAGAACAGAGTATTGAAGATATAAAAGAGAGAAAGAAAACCATCTAGCTACTACTATGGACCCATAGGTCTTGAAGGAACTACTTACACACCATCATGGAGGCAGCAAGGTTGATGAAGATGGCCACCCCAATGGTTTCGCCTTCCGGCAAAACTCCAGAACAGAGCTCCAGATGGGATCGCTTCAGAACAGAGGCTTGCGGCGGCAATAAAATTGTTTTTGGTCTCTCTCCGAGGGTTTTGGAATATTTCTGAATTTATAAACCATGAATTAGGTCAATACGAGGCTCAGGTGACCCACCAGCCAGCGTGGCGCGCGGCCACCCCCTAGCCGCTCCACCTGTCCTTGTAGGGCCCTTGGGCATCCCCTCGACGACTCCTGAAGCTTCCAAAGTTTCTTTTGGTCCAAAACAAATCGCCAGCATCATGTTTGGGCCTCCATAGGTAATGATTTTCTGTAAAACCAAAAACAAGAAGAAAACAACAACTGGTAGTAGGCACTATATTAATATGTTAGTCTGGAAAAATAATACAAAATGATGGCAAACGTATGTAGGAATGATAATATAATAGCATAAAACAATTAAATTATAAATAAGTCAGAGAAGTATCATCCAGGTGTAAAAAACTTGCCGCTTCAAACTAATTGCAGACTTATGAATTTTGCTTTTAAACCGCTTCAAAAACTCGATCTTCCCTGGGCGCATTAGCGCCACCACCACTACTCTAACAACATTGCCTCAAAACCTTCCTCCCCTCCTTCTTCTAGAGACTTGTGAATGACTACCTACTTCCCTGCAGCAAATCTCCTTTGTCCTCATAGATGATGACAGCTTTCCTTTTTTTGGCATGACGCTTGGTCACTTAGCAAACCCCTTGCCATAAGCTTCCCACACATTTACTCACATTTCACACACCCCTCTGTCCTAGTTTCCCAAGCCTGGCAAGTTGGATTATTTTCTAACCTGTGTGATTGCCTAACCTCTGTTACCTTTGCCAAGCTTGCTAATATTTTGTCGTTGTTGCAGGACTTCATTGTTAGTGACACCTCAGAAGAGAGGATCCTCAACCATGGGTCATCATTCTCCTCCTTCAAACAACATTGGGATCTCTCTTGTCCTGATCAAACTCGAGATCTTTGGATGGCTTCTTTTCAGAGACAAATTTAACTCCAAAGCGGACCTATTCCGCAAGTCCATCTCTGTGGATTCAATCTTCCCTCAATGCAACCACCACTTAAAGGATGCCATGCACATCTTCATACTATTACAGATATTTTTTTAAGATGTACCAGGGACCATGTCCCCCATACTATTCATCCTCGCCATTGATCAACTCAAGGGCTTGCTTAATCATGCCATGAATGTAGGCGTGTTTTTGTCTTCAGGAGCCATGCTGCCAAACATAGGATCATGCTATATGCCCGTGATGCGACTATTGTCATCAAGCCGAATCAACAAGAGTTGATTGCAATTCAGGAAGTTCTTCAGGTCTTTGGAGACGGTTGTGGCTTGGTCACTGGCATCTCCAAGACTGAGATTTTCCCTATTGCATGTGAGGGGGTCAACCTCGACAACTTGTTAGGGCTACTTGTTGGAAATATGCCCTAGAGGCAATAATAAATGGTTATTATTATATTTCTTTGTTCATGATAATTGTCTATTGTTCATGCTCTAATTGTGTTATCCGGAAATCGTAATACATGTGTGAATATATAGACCACAACGTGTCCCTAGTAAGCCTCTAGTTGACTAGTTGGTCAACAGATAGTCATGGTTTCCTGACTATGGACATTGGATGCCATTGATAACGGGATCACATCATTAGGAGAATGATGTGATGGACAAGACCCAATCCTAAGCATAGCATAAAAGATCGTGTAGTTCGTTTGCTAGAGCTTTTCCAATGTCAAGTATCTTTTCCTTAGACCATGAGATCGTGTAACTCTCGGATGCCGTAGGAGTGCTTTGGGTGTACCCAACGTCACAACGTAACTGGGTGACTATAAAGGTACACTACGGGTATCTCCGAAAGTGTCTGTTGGGTTGACACGGATCGAGACTGGGATTTGTCACTCCGTATGACGGAGAGGTATCTCTGGGCCCACTTGGTAATGCATCATCATAATGAGCTCAATGTGACTAAGGAGTTAGCCACGGGATCATGCATTACGGTACGAGTAAAGTGACTTGCCGGTAACGAGATTGAACAAGGTATTGGGATACCGACGATCGAATCTCGGGCAAGTAACGTACCGATTGACAAAGGGAATTGTATACGGGATTGATTGAATCCTCGACATCGTGGTTCATCTGATGAGATCATCGTGGAACATGTGTGAGCCAACATGGGTATCCAGATCCCGCTGTTGGTTATTGACCGGAGAGGCGTCTCGGTCATGTCTGCATGTCTCCCGAACCCGTAGGGTCTACACACTTAAGGTTCGGTGACGCTAGGGTTGTAGAGATATTAGTATGCGGAAACCCGAAAGTTGTTCGGAGTCCCGGATGAGATCCCGGACGTCACGAGGAGTTCCGGAATGGTCCGGAGGTGAAGAATTATATATAGGAAGTCCAGTTTCGGCCACCGGGAAAGTTTCGGGGGTTATCGGTATTGTGCCGGGACCACCGGAAGGGTCCCGGGGGTCCACCGGGTGGGGCCACCTATCCCGGAGGGCCCCATGGACTGAAGTGGGAAGGGAACCAGCCCTTAGTGGGCTGGGGCGCCCCCCATGGGCCTCCCCCTGCGCCTAGGGTTGGAAACCCTGGGGGTGGGGGGCGCCCCACTTGGCTTGGGGGGGAAGCCACCCCCCCTTCCCCCTTGGCCGCCGCCCCCCCTTGGAGATCTGATCTCCCAGGGCCGGCGCCCCCCCAGGGGTCCCTATATATAGTGGGGGGAGGGAGGGCAGCAGCACCACAGCCCCTGGCGCCTCCCTCTCCCCCTGCAACACCTCTCCGTCCCGCTTGTGCTTGGTGAAGTCCTGTCGGGATCCCGCTACTTTCACCACCACGTCGTCGTGCTGCTGGATCTCCATCAACCTCTCCTTCCCCCTTGCTGGATCAACAAGGAGGAGACGTCGCTGCTCCGTACGTGTGTTGAACGCGGAGGTGCCGTCCGTTCGGCACTCGGTCATCGGTGATTTGGATCACGGCGAGTACGACTCCATCAACCCCGTTCATTGGAACGCTTCCGCTCGCGATCTACAAGGGTATGTAGATGCACTCCTTTCCCCTCGTTTCTAGTATACTCCATAGATGGATCTTGGTGATGCGTAGGAAATTTTTTAAAAATTCTGCTACGATCCCGAACAGTGGCATCATGAGCCAGGCCTATGCGTAGTTACTATGCACGAGTAGAACACAAAGCAGTTGTGGGCGTAGATGTTGCCAATTCTTCTTGCCGCTACTAGTCTTATCTTGTTTCGGCGGCATTGTGGGATGAAGCGGCCCGGACCGACCTTACACGTACGCTTACGTGAGACAGGTTCCACCGACTGACATGCACTAGTTGCATAAGGTGGCTAGCGGGTGTCTGTCTCTCCCACTTTTGTCAGAACGGATTCGATGAAAAGGGTCCTTATGAAGGGTAAATAGAAATTGGCATATCACGTTGTGGTTTTACGTAGGTAAGAAACGCTCTTGCTAGAAACCTATACAAGCCACGTAAAAACTTGCAACAACAATTAGAGGACGTCTAACTTGTTTTTGCAGCATGTGCTATGTGATGTGATATGGCCAGAAGATGTGATGAATGATATATGTGATGTATGAGATTGATCATATTCTTGTAATAGGAATCACGACTTGCATGTCGATGAGTATGACAACCGGCAGGAGCCATAGGAGTTGTCTTTATTTTTTGTATGACCTGCGTGTCATTGAATAACGCCATGTAAATTACTTTACTTTGTTGCTAAACGCGTTAGCCATAGAAGTAGAAGTAATAGTTGGCGTGACAACTTCATTAAGACACAATGATGGAGATCATGATGTCATGCCGGTGACGAAGATGATCATGGCGCCCCGAAGATGGAGATCAAAGGAGCAAAATGATAATGGCCATATCATGTCACTATTTGATTGCATGTGATGTTTATCATGTTTTGCATCTTATTTGCTTAGAACGACGGTAGTAAGTAAGATGATCCCTTATAATAATTTCAAGAAAGTGTTCCCCCTAACTGTGCACCGTTGCGAAGGTTCGTTGTTTTGAAGCACCACGTGATGATCGGGTGTGATAGATTCTAACGTTCGCATACAACGGGTGTTGACGAGCCTAGCATGTACAGACATGGCCTCGGAACACACACAATACACTTAGGTTGACATGACGAGCCTAGCATGTACAGACATGGCCTCGGAACACGGAGGACCGAAAGGTCGAGCATGAGTCGTATAGAAGATACGATCAACATGGAGATGTTCACCGATCTTGACTAGTCCGTCTCACGTGATGATCGGACACGGCCTAGTTAACTCGGATCATGTTTCACTTAGATGACTAGAGGGATGTCTATCTGAGTGGGAGTTCATTGAATAATTTGATTATATGAACTTAATTATCATGAACTTAGTCTAAAATCTTTACAATATGTCTTGTAGATCAAATGGCCCACGTTGTCCTCAACTTCAACGCGTTCCTAGAGAAAACCAAGCTGAAAGATGATGGCAGCAACTATACGGACTGGGTCCGGAACCTGAGGATCATTTTCATAGCTGCCAAGAAAGATTATGTCCTAGAAGCACCGCTAGGTGAAGCACCAATCCCAGAGAACCAAGACGTTATGAACGCTTGGCAATCACGTGCTGATGATTACTCCCTCGTTCAGTGCGGCATGCTTTACAGCTTAGAACCGGGTCTCCAAAAGCGTTTTGAGAAACATGGAGCATATGAGATGTTCGAAGAGCTGAAAATGGTTTTCCAAGCTCATGCCCGGGTCGAGAGATATGAAGTCTCCGACAAGTTCTTCAGTTGTAAAATGGAGGAAAATAGTTCTGTTAGTGAGCACATACTTAGAATGTCTGGGTTGCACAACCGCTTGTCTCAGCTGGGAGTTAATCTTCCGGATGACACGGTCATTGACAGAATCCTTCAGTCGCTTCCACCGAGCTACAAGAGCTTTGTGATGAACTTCAATATGCAGGGGATGGAAAAGACCATTCCTGAGGTATATTCAATGCTGAAATCAGCGGAGGTGGAGATCAGAAAGGAACATCAAGTGTTGATGGTGAATAAAACCACTAAGTTCAAGAAAGGCAAGGGCAAGAAGGACGGCAAGGGAGTTGCCACGCCCGGTAAGCCAGTTACTGGGAAGAAGTCAAGGAATGGACCCAAGCCTGAGACTGAGTGCTTTTATTGCAAGGGAAGTGGTCACTGGAAGCGGAACTGCCCCAAATACTTAGCGGACAAGAAGGCCGGCAACACCAAAGGTATATGTGATATACATGTAATTGATGTGTACCTTACTAGTACTCGTAGTAGCTCCTGGGTATTTGATACCGGTGCGGTTGCTCATATTTGTAACTCAAAACAGGAACTGCGGAATAAGCAGAGACTGGCAAAGGACGAGGTGACGATGCGCGTCGGGAATGGTTCCAAGGTCGATGTGATCGCCGTCGGCACGCTACCTCTGCATTTACCTACGGGATTAGTTAAAAACCTCAATAATTGTTATTTAGTGCCAGCTTTGAGCATGAACATTGTATCTGGATCTCGTTTAATTCGAGATGGCTACTCATTTAAATCCGAGAATAATGGTTGTTCTATTTATATGAGAGATATGTTTTATGGTCATGCCCCGCTGGTCAATGGTTTATTCTTGATGAATCTCGAACGTGATGTTACACATATTCATAGTGTGAATACCAAAAGATGTAAAGTTGATAACGATAGTCCCACATACTTGTGGCACTGCCGCCTTGGTCACATTGGTGTCAAGCGCATGAAGAAGCTACATGCAGATGGACTTTTGGAGTCTCTTGATTACGAATCATTTGACACGTGCGAACCATGCCTCACGGGTAAGATGACCAAGACTCCGTTCTCCGGAACAATGGAGCGAGCAACCAACTTATTGGAAATCATACATACCGATGTGTGCGGTCCAATGAGTGTTGAGGCTCGCGGAGGATATCGTTATGTTCTCACTCTCACTGATGACTTAAGTAGATATGGGTATGTCTACCTAATGAGACACAAGTCTGAAACCTTTGAAAAGTTCAAGGAATTTCAGAGTTAGGTTGAGAATCAACGTGACAGGAAAATAAAGTTCTTACGATCAGATCGTGGTGGAGAATATTTAAGTCACGAATTTGGTACGCACTTAAGGAAATGTGGAATCGTTTCACAACTCACGCCGCCTGGAACACCTCAGCGAAACGGTGTGTCCGAACATCGTAATCGCACACTATTGGATATGGTGCGATCTATGATGTCTCTTACCGATTTACCGCTCTCATTTTGGGGCTATGCTTTAGAGACTGCCGCATTCACTTTAAATAGGGCTCCGTCGAAATCCGTTGAGACGACACCGTATGAATTATGGTTTGGGAAGAAACCTAAGCTGTCGTTTCTAAAAGTTTGGGGATGCGATGCTTATGTCAAGAAACTTCAACCTGAAAAGCTCGAACCCAAGTCGGAAAAATGCGTCTTCATAGGATACCCTAAGGAAACCATTGGGTATACCTTCTACCTCAAATCCGAAGGCAAGATCTTTGTTGCCAAGAATGGGTCCTTTCTGGAGAAAGAGTTTCTCTCGAAAGAATTGAGTGGGAGGAAAGTGGAACTTGATGAGGTGATAGTCACCCCTTCCGAACCGGAAAGTAGCGCAGCGCGGGAAGATGTTCCTGTGGTGCCTACACCGACTGGGGAGGAAGTTAATGATGATGATCATGAAGCTTCAGTTCAAGTTACTGCTGAACTTCGTAGGTCCACAAGGACACGTTCCGCACCAGAGTGGTACGGCAACCCTGTCCTGGAAATCATGTTGTTAGACAACGGTGAACCTTCGAACTATGAAGAAGCGATGGCGGGCCCGGATTCCGACAAATGGCTAGAAGCCATGAAATCCGAGATAGGATCCATGTATGAAAACGAAGTATGGACTTTGACTAACTTGCCCGATGATCGGCGAGCCATAGAAAATAAATGGATCTTTAAGAAGAAGACAGACGCGGATGGTAATGTGACCATCTATAAGGCTCGACTTGTCGCTAAGGGTTATCGACAAGTTCAAGGGGTTGACTACGATGAGACTTTCTCACCCGTAGCGAAGCTGAAGTCCGTCCGAATCATGTTAGCAATTGCCGCATTCTACGATTATGAGATATGGCAAATGGACATCAAAACGGCATTCCTTAACGGTTTTCTTAAGGAAGAATTGTATATGATGCAGCCGGAAGGTTTTGTCGATCCTAAGAATGCTAACAAGGTATACAAGCTCCAGCGATCCATCTATGGACTGGTGCAAGCATCTCGGAGTTGGAACATTCGCTTTGATGAGATGATCAAAGCGTTTGGGTTTACACAGACTTATGGAGAAGCCTGTGTTTACAAGAAAGTGAGTGGGAGCTCTGTAGCATTTCTCATATTATATGTGGATGACATACTATTGATGGGAAATGATATAGAATTCTTGGAAAGTATAAAGGCCTATTTGAATAAGTGTTTTTCAATGAAGGACCTTGGAGAAGCTGCTTATATATTAGGCATCAAGATTTATAGAGATAGATCAAGACGCCTCATTGGTCTTTCACAGAGTACATACCTTGACAAGATATTGAAGAAGTTCAATATGGATCAGTCCAAGAAGGGGTTCTTGCCTGTATTGCAAGGTGTGCAATTGAGCACGGCTCAATGCCCGACCACGGCAGAAGATAGAGAAAAGATGAGTGGCATCCCCTATGCCTCGGCCATAGGGTCTATTATGTATGCCATGCTGTGTACCAGACCTGATGTAAACCTTGCCGTAAGTTTGGTAGGAAGGTACCAAAGTAATCCCGGCATGGAACACTGGACAGCAGTCAAGAATATCCTGAAGTACCTGAAGAGGACTAAGGATATGTTTCTCGTTTATGGAGGTGACGAAGAGCTCGTCGTAAAGGGTTACGTCGACGCTAGCTTCGACACAGATCTGGATGACTCGAAGTCACAAACCGGATACGTGTATATTTTGAATGGAGGGGCAGTAAGCTGGTGCAGTTGCAAGCAAAGCGTCGTGGCGGGATCTACATGTGAAGCGGAGTACATGGCAGCCTCAGAGGCAGCGCAAGAAGCAATGTGGATGAAGGAGTTCATTACCGACCTAGGGGTGATTCCCAATGCGTTGGGCCCGATGACTCTCTTCTGTGACAACACTGGAGCTATTGCCCTTGCCAAGGAGCCCAGGTTTCACAGGAAGACCAGGCATATCAAGCGTCGCTTCAACTCCATTCGTGAAAGTGTTCAAAATGGAGACATAGATATTTGTAAAGTACATACGGACCTGAATGTAGCAGATCCGTTGACTAAACCTCTCCCTAGAGCAAAACATGATCAACACCAGAACGCAATGGGTGTTCGATTCATCACAATGTAACTAGATGATTGACTCTAGTGCAAGTGGGAGACTGTTGGAAATATGCCCTAAAGGCAATAATAAATGGTTATTATTATATTTCTTTGTTCATGATAATTGTCTATTGTTCATGCTATAATTGTGTTATCCGGAAATCGTAATACATGTGTGAATATATAGACCACAACATGTCCCTAGTAAGCCTCTAGTTGACTAGCTCGTTGGTCAACAGATAGTCATGGTTTCCTGACTATGGACATTGGATGTCATTGATAACGGGATCACATCATTAGGAGAATGATGTGATGGACAAGACCCAATCCTAAGCATAGCATAAAAGATCGTGTAGTTCGTTTGCTAGAGCTTTTCCAATGTCAAGTATCTTTTACTTAGACCATGAGATCGTGTAACTCCCGGATGCCGTAGGAGTGCTTTGGGTGTACCCAACGTCACAACGTAACTGGGTGACTATAAAGGTACACTACGGGTATCTCCGAAAGTGTCTGTTGGGTTGACACGGATCGAGACTAGGATTTGTCACTCCGTATGACGGAGAGGTATCTCTGGGCCCACTCGGTAATGCATCATCATAATGAGCTCAATGTGACTAAGGAGTTAGCCATGGGATCATGCATTACGGTACGAGTAAAGTGACTTGCCGGTAACGAGATTGAACAAGGTATTGGTATACCGACGATCGAATCTCGGGCAAGTAACGTACCGATTGACAAAGGGAATTGTATACGGGATTGATTGAATCCTCGACATCATGGTTCATCCAATGAGATCATCGTGGAACATGTGGGAGCCAACATGGGTATCCAGATCCCGCTGTTGGTTATTGACCGGAGAGGCGTCTCGGTCATGTCTGCATGTCTCCCGAACCCGTAGGGTCTACACACTTAAGGTTCGGTGACGCTAGGGTTGTAGAGATATTAGTATGCGGAAACCAAAAAGTTGTTCGGAGTCCCGGATGAGATCCCGGACGTCACGAGGAGTTCCGGAATGGTCCGGAGGTGAAGAATTATATATAGGAAGTCCAGTTTCGGCCACCGGGAAAGTTTCGGGGGTTATCGGTATTGTACTAGGACCACCGGAAGGGTCCCGGGGGTCCACCGGGTGGGGCCACCTATCCCGAAGGGCCCCATGAACTGAAGTGGGAAGGGAACCAGCCCTTAGTGGGCTGGGGCGCCCCCCATGGGCCTCCCCCTGCGCCTAGGGTTGGAAACCCTGGGGGTGGGGGGCGCCCCACTTGGCTTGGGGGGGAAGCCACCCCCCCCTTCCCCCTTGGCCGCCGCCCCCCCTTGGAGATCTGATCTCCCAGGGCCGGCGCCCCCCCAGGGGTCCCTATATATAGTGGGGGGAGGGCAGCAGCACCACAGCCCCTGCCGCCTCCCTCTCCCCCTGCAACACCTCTCCGTCCCGCTTGTGCTTGGCGAAGTCCTGCCGGGATCCCGCTACTTTCACCACCACGCCGTCGTGCTGCTGGATCTCCATCAACCTCTCCTTCCCCCTTGCTGGATCAAGAAGGAGGAGACGTCGCTGCTCCGTACGTGTGTTCAACGCGGAGGTGCCGTCCGTTCGGCACTCGGTCATCGGTGATTTGGATCACGGCGAGTACGACTCCATCAACCCCGTTCATTGGAACGCTTCCGCTCGCGATCTACAAGGGTATGTAGATGCACTCCTTTCCCCTCGTTGCTAGTATACTCCATAGATGGATCTTGGTGATGCGTAGGAAATTTTTTAAAAATCTGCTACGATCCCCAACACTACTAGCGAGCAAGATCATGGCCTTCCCAAGGACGTGTCCTGGGCACCCTCTCCATCTTTGTAGGTTGCGCAAAGCCTACACCCAGTTCATTGTTGCTAAGATCTCCTCGCAAGAGACAGGTTGGAAGAGAAGGCTCATTTATTGCTCAGATCGTCTAGCGTTGATCAATGCAGTGATTTCTATCTAGTATATTTTCAATCCACCTTCATCCTTCCAAGTTGTTGATCTCAAAGATTACCAAGTGCATCAGAGCCGCCCTTTGAAGGGGCCCAATGAGTCAAAGGGTGGGCAGTATCCGGTCAACCGGCCTATGATTTGCCGGCCAAAGGCTCTTGGTGGGCTCAGCGTAAAAGATGATGTACATTTCGACACCATGTTGAGGATGAAGTGGTTGTTGCTTGATATGTCTTCAATGTATCTGTAATTTTTTATTGTTCCATGCTATTATATTATCCATCTTGGATGTTTTATATGCATAATTATGCTATTTTATATCATTTTTTGGGACTAACCTATTAACCTAGTGCCCAGTGCCAGCTGCTGTTTTTTCCTTGTTTTTGTCTTCTACAGAAAATCTATACCAAACAGAGTCCAAACGGAACGAAACTTTTGACGATTTTTCTTGGGCGAGAAGATATCTAGGAAGCTTCGGGAGGAGGCCAGAAGGTCCACGGGCGAGCCACAAACTCACCAAGCGCGCCCTATGAGCTTGTGGGCCCCCCGTGGCTCCTCTAACCCTAACCTCAGCTCCATAAATACCCAAATATTCTCCGTATACCAGAGGGCACACCAAAAATACTTTTCCGCCGCCGCAAGTTTCTGTCCTCGTGAGATCTCATCTGGAGACCTGTTCTGGTACTCTGCTGGAGAGGTATTCGATCACGGAGGGCCTCTACATCAACCTTGATGCCCTTCCGATGATGTGTGAGTAGTTTACCACAGACCTACGGGTCTATAGCTAGTAGCTAGATGGCTTCTTCTCTCTTTTTGATCTTCAATACAATGTTCTCCTCGATGCTTTTGGAGTTCTATTCGATGTAATCTTATTTTGTGGTGCGTTTGTTGAGATCTGATGAATTATGGATTTATGATCAGATTATCTATGAATATTATTTGAGTCTTCTCTGAACTCTTTTATGCATGATTAAGATAGCTTTGTATTTCTCTCCGATCTATTGATTTGGTTTGGCCAACTAGATTGATTTTTCCTGCAATGGGAGATGTGCTTTGTAATGGGTTCAATTTTGCGGTGTCCTCACCCAGTGACAGAAGGGGTAGCGAGGCACGTATTTGTGTTGTTGCAATTAAGGATAAAAATATGGGGTTTATTTCATATTGATTGGATCTATCCCTCTACATCATGTCATCTTGCTTAAGGTGTTACTCCGTTCTTATTAACTTAATACACTAGATGCATGCTGGATAGCGGTCGATGTGTGGGGTAATAGTAGTAGATGCAGGCAGGAGTCGGTCTACTTGTCACGGACGTGATGCCTATATTCATGATCATTGCCTTAGATATCGTCACAACTTTGCGTTTTTCTATCAATTGCTCAACAGTAATTTATTTACCCACCATATGCGTTCTTTCAAGAGAGAAGCCTCTAGTGAAAAGTATGGCCCCCGGGTCTATTCTTATCATATTATTTTTAGATCCATAAAACCAAAAAACCCCAAAGTACCTTACTGCGATTTATTTACCTTTACCTTATTTTGCACTATTATTTATCTTTCATACCTATCTCTATCAGATCCCATCCTTGCAAGTAACCGTGAAGAGATTAACAACCACGACGACGACGCCAGAAGTAGTTTGATTCTACAATGCACTTATATCCTTGTAGACTTCGTGGAACCTCCAAGCATAGAGAATTATAGGACAACAACAATTTCTCTCAAGTGGATGACCTAAACTTTTATCAATCCAGAGCGCATGGACTGTAGCTAGTGAATGTTGATCTGGTCCTCATGTCATCTTCCATGCATGGTGGATGATGGTTGCAGGGCTCTGATATCTTCGCCAATAAGTCCAAGGAGCTGCTAGATCTGGCCGATCCAGTCATGCAGTCACCTCTTGCTCTCCTTTTTCAGCCGTCGTGGTGGTGGTGCAAGGGGAGGACATGAGGCTGCTTCCAGTCATCTCCGATCTCGAGCTGCAGGGAAGTCTGAAGGTTCGTGTGCTCCAATCTTCTTCCTCTGCTTCGACCTCGGCTACCGAAGCCGCAGATCAACCTTTCGACATGTCTTTAACAAGCCTTTTGGGGTTTAAAAACAAGCTTCTTGGGTGGGTAGGGTGAATCCTCGGCCTCATGTCGTCTTTCCTGGCGAAGACTAATGCCCCTTCTTCAACCATCAGTTGCGAGGCCCTCTTCTCCTTGCCGTTGGCACAACTTTGGCCGGCGATGGTGGTCATAGCATATCTAGCGAGGTCGCCGGAAGCTTCTAGGCCCATCTGTACTCAGGGGGTCTTGCTTGCATATCAGGAGGACCTGGTTGTAGTTTCTATGTTCTTTGGGGCCATTTGTGCAGAGTTGTACCAGTTTCAATATTATAAGCTGTTTCTGGGACCTTCGGGTCCCATCTCCTGTTCATGAAAAGAACATTGCTGTCAACTTTTTGGAGAGAAAAAAATGCCGCGGAGAACCAAACAATTCCAGTACACTCATCTACTAGCCCCGCCGTCCTTGGTCCAGTCACCCGCTCACTGACCACCGGTACAGCCCAAGGAAAGAAAATCAATGCCACTCATCGGCGCGGGAGTGGAGTAATAATTCGTCTCTCTAGTTCAGACAATCCGTGGTACCGTCCCAAAGGATGCTACAGTATGAGCACCCATTATGATCTGATCTGATCCGATCTGATGAAGCAACCCCCTTTTTTCCTAATTGGACAGCTCGGAGGCTAATAGCCGCACGGCTATTACGGCTACGTACAGTGTAGTGGTTGCCGTTGCCCGTCTCAGCTAATTAGCCGAATTGTTCTCTGCAGAATAACACCCTGTACCAGCAGTAAATTTACTCCGGTAAGTAAGCATATAGTGCACGCCCAGAAGTCGTCGTCCTGAGATAACTGCAGCTACCTGCTTCTTTATCTCCTCTGTACATAGTGCTCGACCCTTTTTAGTTCCCAGGTTACACCTAGAAAAACAGCGATCTTTGGTTGCTGTGCCTGTAATTTATGGCAATACGGGTACAGTGTGTGGCCTTCACACCGACCACGCCCACCTGATATGACGTGTCATCTTGCCCCTGTTGCTGTCTTCTAGTCCTATTATATCTTCTTTCTTACTGCCCTCCGACATGACAGCGACCACAACCCTAACATTTTTCACTCTGAAACTTGTTAGTGGGACTTGCTGCACCTGCATGTACTAATCTTGCACCCGTCACTGCAAGAAGCAAGATGTTGAGGCGTCGCTAATTAGCCGTGTACTACCTGATTTGATTGGGGTGTCACCAGATACTGTCGGCGACATTGTTAAATACCACATCAGAGCAGAGTAAACATCCTTGTCTCGCTCGTCAGCTCACCCACGGCTTTTGTACCCTGGGCTGGACTGAATTGATCGATCGTGTAAATATATACTCCTCACCGACAGACGGTCGGGCGCTGGACTCCACTCCTCTTAATTAGCTACAGGTATACTACTGTGTAGTGTATCAGGACCTATTACTATTAGGCAGAGGAGAGCATATTCGTGCAGAGTGGAAAGCAAAGCTTGCGGGTTAATTTTTGGATTTGGGTCGCCATCAGGCGTGAGGTACTGCTATACCACCGCACCTTGTGCCCTCCAGATATGCACAAGATCGATCGAAACTGACCGCATATATAGTGGAGAATCAACGGCGACATCAGATGCACGAGTGGCTTAATTAAGGGCTTGTTCAGATGACAGGGCGGCCATGCTTAACTCATGCATTTCTTTCTTCCCGAGAGTCGACATGACCCAACCGAAGGGAGAGTTTCCCTTTCCCACACGGCCACACCAGGAAGGGCTCGCACAAACTTGCAGAAAAACCCTTGACGAGCGCCATAATTTTGCACAAGTCCACAGGCTCCAACACTAACCATTGGATCTCCCATCCAATGGCCCACAAGCTCCCCTATTATGGGAGATGATAGTCATTCACTTGTGTCACCCCCTGGCCGCGCCATGTGTCCATGTGGCTGGCTCGTGGGTCCCCACGATGTCTCCCGAAACTTTCAAAGTTTCTTGTTGCCAAAAAAAATCGTGTTAAACCGGCAACATATTTTGACCTCCGCAGATATTGATTTCCTGCGAAACCAAAAACAATCAGAAAATAGGAAACTCATACTTGGCAGTAAATTAATACGTTAGTTCAGAAAAATAATATAAAATGATAATAAGCATCATGAAACAATAAAAAATTATTGATATGTTTGAGACGTACCAGAAAGGATGTCCGATTTGGGGGGTCACTGTTGGAGATGCCCTTACCACCAACCTCGGTTGGGCGTGGACAGAGAAAACAACATATGAGCCTCTTTGGATCCAGAGAATATGTTAAGCCGCAGGTGCAAGAAGGACTGAATGACAATGAGGGGATTTCTTTCCCAATTGGTTGATTTGGACCAATGTAAGAATCCCCGTCGGTCTTGGGCTTAGGAAAATAAAATGGAAACGAAGAGATCAAACTGGAAGGTCTGGCTATGTGATAATATTATTTTTGTAACCGAGGCATAAGATTTTTGAAACGGAGTTTTACAATGAACCCACAATAACGGCTGGACAACTACGCACGCAAAGTAATATGCCCTAGTTTTTTAGCGCATGTGGTAACCCAAAGTTTGGCCTCCTCTAAGATGATTGTAAGAAGGATAGGCGGCAGCGCACACTTGTGGAGGAACACTCGAGCATTTCTCTCATTCCAAATTGTCCAAGAGACAAGTATGGTGAGGGAGGCCATAGCATGTCTATTGGGGTTTTGCCTATGGGTTCTCTGATCCCGCCACTCGTTGATGGAGCCCTCAAGATGCCAATTGGAGGTGTCCATGTGTGTAAGACCAATCTTCTCAAGGATTAATCTCCAAAGCCTAAGCGTGTAGCGACACTTGAAGAATAGGTGTGCTCCCGTTTCTTGTTCCCTTTTGCAAAGTTGGCAAAGGCCACAATTTGCCCAACCGCGCATGTCCAACCATTCGTCGGTCCAAATCCTATCTTGTAATACCAACCATGCAAAGAATTTAACTTTGGGGGGGGGGGGGGCGCAAACTTTCCAAACTATGAGGTCCAAAGCGGAGAGTGTCATGCCAAGGAATTGAGCCTCATACGCAGTGGCCGCCGTGTAGATCCCATCATTTGAGTGCTTCCAAATAATATCATCTTCGGTTTGTTCATCAAGGTGTAAGTCATGCACAAGCATCCAAAGAGTGAAGAATTCTCGGATGTGGTCACCGAGACGATGGTGTTGTAGTCAATTTTCTGAATCCACATGTTCCCCTTTAGACCCTCACGCACCTTCCAATTCTTTCTCCTCAAGGCCTCGCAGATTAGCGGTGCAATATCCTTGGGTTTGCATCCAAGGAGCCAAGAGGAATCCCAGAACGGTGTTTTCGCATCGTCGCCGACGGTGATAGTAGTAGGGACATAGAAAACCTCAAGGTCAACATTGGTTTAATGATTGTCAAATCCCGACCATAACTTGTGAGGCTCCTTCCATTAATACCATAGCCATCTTAGACACAAAGCACGGGCAAATTTGTCGGTGTGGAGCACCCCTAAGCCTCCGTACTCCTTTGGTTGACAAACCATTTTCCAATGATTAGGATGCTCGAGTTGTCGGCATACTTTGAAGTATGTGCCCAAGGTTAAGGTGATTGCATCGAATTGGCACCACCGAGCTTTTTTGGAAGTTGGTGCAAAGGCTCGTCACCTCTCCAAAGCCTCTCAAGATAGAGGCGAGGTTTTGTCAATGTCCCTCTTGATTGGAGCCACAAAGACCTCCGCGTCATCCGCATAGAGAGGGGTTCTCACCATAGCCCCACGCACACGATCCTTATAAAGAAGACCTTTTCAAGTGGCCAAGTCTAGAATTTGATGTAGATGGTTTATTGCAAGGACAAGAAGGAGGGGGGAAGGGGGTCCCCTTGATGAAGCCCATGACCGTGCTTGATAGGTGGGTCGGGCAGCCCGTTGAGGAGGATCCATGGTAGGAGCGACATGCTCCAACCCAGTAGGGGTGCAACTCGAAGTCGCCACAACGGCCGCGAGTCGGGAATGAATTCCTTGGTGGTAGAGGCACTTGTGCGGCCACGGCAAGCCGGTGAAGAATAGTTCTGGGGATGATGAGCACGGGGGAGCTGGCAACCTCTTCAGCAGCGTGAGTCGGGAAGGTGCATCGTCCGAGGCGCCGAGAGGTGCTGGCGGCAGGGGCATGAGCTAGGAGGCGGATCCGAAACCAGAGCAGGGTGCTGCGCCCGCTACCGTTAGCACGGGTAGGGGTGGACGCATGTTGGGAGCATACCTGTTTTTTCTAGGAGTGTTGTGGTTTTGTGATATCAGCATCAAAGAAAAATCCAGATTAAAAAGTATGAAAGTTTTTTCTACTGTTCCATGTCATTCAACGGCCCAAAGGGGTGAACAATGTTCGATCCTATATGAGTTGAAACCCACAACCTTAGAACAACTCTTGCAGAATGTCAAACAAGTTCGAACTCTATAATATGGAGTTGATTATAAAATACGGGTCTAGTGGAGTCAGCAAACATGACACAAACTGTAAAAATTAAGGAACGCGCTCACAAAAGTTGGTCGGAGCCTCAATATTTTGGAAGCTCGGGGGTGTCATGTGGAACACACTCCAAAGCCAACTGCTCATGAGGGAGAAAAGTTTTACCCGCTCTTCCTTTCCTTGCAATGGCACAAGTGCTCATACCAAATCCACAGGTAGGAACACACCTATTTATGGCCAATGTTGAGTGTCCCACCTGTCGCGACCATTTTACGCATGCACGCGCCCTCTCCCACCGTGTTTCTCATGGAAGCATGCCCTTTCCCACCCATTTTCGCCGCCGAAGCACGTGGGTCTCTGCTATATAAAGCAGACAACGCCCCCATTGCCGCCACACTCATTCATCTTCATATCCGCTATCTATCTTCCTACATGCACACCTCACCTCTGCCACGTCGCATCGTGGCCCTCCTCTTGGACCTGTCCCGGACGAGACCAAATCCCGTAGGTACTCGGAGAGAGTGTCATGGTACTCCGAGAATGTTCATGCTTAAGTTCTCCTTGAAGTTGGATCAGTTGTCGAGGACGAGCCTCCCCGCCTCCCACAAGTACTTCGCTCGTGCGAAGGCCGCCGCCATGGCCAAAATGGAAGCAGCCGAAAATGGAGGGCAAAGCTGTTGTGGCCTTCTCTCGCATCCGAGACACTCGTTGATACGTAGATCACGTCAAAGCCCAAGTCAAAGTAGCTGAAGCCTCCCTTTACTATGACGTCACTTCCAAAAGGCGTTAGCCAGCACAATGACTTTATTCGCAATGTTTATGCGATGTTGAATCGCGTTAAATTGTCTCCTTCTAGGTCAAAGAACACGATGTGAACGAAATTGCAATGTCTATGTGATGTTGAACGCAATGTGAATGAAATTGCAATTGTATGTGATGTTGAATTCAATTTGAATGAAACTGCAATGTCTTTGTTTGTGAAGAAACAATGGGTGGGTCCGTAGAATATAGAAAATACAATATGTCAAATTTGAGTTTGCGCATGGTCTCCGCAACCTCCTAAAAACATGAAACACGCTTGAAAACGGCATTGGAGGCTACGAATATGTCACATCTGTTAAAGTTGCTTTTAGTTCCTGCAACTTTCAATCCTAATGCATTTTCTAGGAAATAAACCTTGATGCATCTAAATTTAAATTTCTGCCGTGCTTGAAATGCAAGATGTTGCCAAGAAGCAGGGTGACTTTAACATGAATAAAAGTTTTTTCTCTTGCTAGTTTTTCTTTCGCCCTGCTTTAAATAATATTTGGACTCTATTTTTTCTTTATTTGAGATGTTGAAATTGGCAATGCCCTGCCTTCTCCATAGAGAAAAGGCAAGGCTCCTCTTTTGGCCATGGTAGTCACAAAACAATAATCCATTGCTTGCGGGAAAAACTTTCAATCTATTCAAGCACATGGCAATATGAAGAACACTATGAGTAATAAAAATTACATTTAGGTTCATAGATCATCTAGCGATGACTAGAAACACTGAAGCGAGCCAAAAAAACGTCTCGTCTTCATCGCATCTCTCTCTCTCTGGAGCCAGACAAATCTTATTGTAGTAGACAATTAAAAAATCACCGTGCTAAAACCTCAAAAAAATCAGCGCGGTAAAATAGCAACGGTCGTCGACGAAGAGAGGGTGTGGAGGTGTGTCTCCGACGGATCTCGGTGTGTGGCTTTGATGGACCATTGCCACTTTTCAATGCTTGGGTATATGAATTAATGGGGGACATAGTTAGTCAGGAAATGATCGTATTGCCGCATCAGTGCACGGAAGACGCAAAAGCACGAGCGCATGGACTGGTGATGAGTTTGGCCTAATAATGTACATGTACACGCCGTGTGGTCACCGTAGAACACACATGGTCCACGCAAAGATGACAGTGCTCTATGCGCAGGAAGATGTCTATTACCAGTATCAGACAGTTGGCATACGCGAGCAATGAAGGAGTGAAGTGAAGGCCCGGTTTGGTTGGTATTCGGTGGCCCGGTGGGCGAGGCTCTTCGACTAGAAGAGAACTCCATGGTGCTGCTGATTAGTACGGACCCATCGAACAATCTGGACTGTTTTGTCGGTGCACGTAGCTGGTAGCAGCTCATCATCCAAAAAGGCATGCGGGCCGCAGCTGCTTTTCCCTCTTCGTTGTCATCAACTTGTCCTGGCTCAAATGTTGTCAAATCCTTGATAAAGTTGCCGTCCTTCTTTTTTGTTTCCTTTCTTGCTTGTCACCGTGGCTGTGTAACATGCACGTGCAAACTACTGCAAGACAAGTGAGTACAAATTCTTGTTTTGAAAAAACATTACGGTCTCTTAATTTCTTGATTTTTGTGGCGTACCAAAGTTTCTTCCTCTTTTTCTACGTAGTTTCTATAATACGGGTGTTTCCTTTGCATAGCGAACGGCCGGGCAGCGAATTTCTTTTGATGGAGCCAGGAGGAATTTCCTTGAGGTGGTAGAGAGCTAGAGTGTTTGATGGAGACAGGAGGAATTTCCTTTAGGTGGTAGAGAGCTAGAGTGACAGAGGTGTGTGGGTGCGTCTGTGTGTTGTGTGCGTGTGCGCATGAGAGAGAGATTTGAATACAAACAATTTATGATATAAGAGCATCTACAGCCGGGCGCCTTAAACCCGCCCAATACATCCGGGCGGGCCGCCCGGTCACTGTCTGGTCGTGAAATTTCGACCCAGACGAGCTCCTTAAATAGGCCTTAACTGCCCGGGCTGATCGGCACCCCTCATATGCAGCCCAAATATGGAACGGATATGAAGCACCTGGACGCGCCCGTCACGTCGAACCCGACAGTCCGAACCCACCGCAAATTGCATCAAATCCACCAAACCATTTCTCCTCCTTTCGCCGCCCTTCCAACCTTTCCCGCGTCCAAACCCTCGCCGTCCTCCACCCTTGCTCCCAATCCTCACCACCGGTCCCGATCCACCGCAGGAGGTGTCGTCCAGCCTCGTCCGTCGGTGTCCCTTCGTCGGCTCCGACTTGCAAGGCGGGGAACGTCACCAGGAAGTTGCGGTGACGCCAGCAGCGAGAGAGGGAGGCGGCGGCGTCGCGGGGAGGTTCGGACCAAACACACTCAAAGTAGGATGGGAGTGGCAACTCACGTAAGCTCAATTGCTTCATCTTGTCGTCATTTGCATATGCTTCTTGTTTTTGCATTCTCGTGCTCATACATATATGTTGTTTGCTAGATGGCGGTGGCGGCCACTTTGTATCACGAGGTGTAGAAGAAGCCGTTTGCTTTTAGCCATTGTTGGATCATATTGAATTGCAAGCCGTAGTGGAACCAACTTGTGGCCGATCTCAAGTCCGGCTAGAAGAGGAATGATGGATTAAGCTCCAACCAATCACGAATGGAAAGCCACCATGCCAAAGGATAACCGCCAAGTCATGGGAAACAAGTGGGAGAAGTCACGTGCCTCCCGTGACGCCTGCGGCTACAAAAATTTCGTCCACATCGACGGGCATTTTTTCGGCGAGGGAGAACAAGAAGGAGAAGAGGTACAAGCTCATGTTGGATGCGCAAAAGAAGAGGATGAAGTGGGACAGGAAGAGGGCTGAGAGGAAGCTCGAAATTGAGAGGGAGAAGATCGAGTTGGACAAGTAAGAGGCGGTGATCAAATGGGAACTCGAGAAGGCCAAGACATTTGGTGACATAGAGCTTGAGAAGGAGATGTTGCAACTCGCACGGGGCACGGAGGATACGAGGATCATTGTTGGCAGACTAAACCCTCTTGGATGAGCATGCGAAGAAGTGGCTTGCAGACAAGAAGAAGGAGATCAATGACCGTAGGGAGTACGAGGCGGCGAGGGCGGCTACGACACGGATGCAGGCGGAGCAGGCAACCCGGATGCACACAGAGAAGGACGAGCGGGACGCATTCCACGTGGAGCACGACACATTCCGCTCGGAGCAGGCGCCCAAACAGTGATCCGAAGCCATCCGTCACGCTCGGACATTGATTTCATTTTATCATATCCGGTTTGTTGAATTATGATTTGCTTTACTTTGTTTCAAACTGTTGAATTCGGACAATTTGTATCATATGATCGACGTGCATGGATTACATGGATTTGAGGATCAGAATTTGAGATATGTAAATGTGCGAGGCAACATATAAGGGGCCGGCGAGCGCTGTCCTCGAACACGCCCGCGGGCGTATATGGGGTCGGATTTGCCAAGTCTGCCTGTAGATGTTGTAAGCACCTCTCTTCTTTCTGCACATTTAAAGTGAAGTGGATACTGCTCTTGTGACAATTTCGACTCTTCTGAAGCTGTTATTTTGCTACACACACTTGCCAAGAAGTTTTTTTTTTGAGAAAACACTTGCCAAGAAGTTAATCAGTCTTTTAATCACCTGAATGTGACACAGCCCCATCATTTCCAATATGAGTCCCATGGGCTATCTTTATGGGCCTCAGCCTACCCGTTCTTCCTACGGTTCTCGCCACACGCAGCCGAGTGCTCTCCAGCGCGGCGACTATTTGTCCCATTAAGCTAATTTTTTTAGAACTCTCGCCGACTTTATTGATTCGCAATTATGTTCATAGGTACAGGACGTGGGTCATGAGGGACACCCAACCAAACATGTCTATCTATGTCTAAATTACAAGAAATTTTGGCGAGATTGTGAGCCTTGAAATTATGATTTCCACACTCATGCACAAAACTACAGGAAATAAAACTAGAACTACGAGCCATTATTTCATGTATGATAGCTGCATGAGGCCCCCTAGTCCCTGTGTTGATGTCGTTAATGACCCCTTGGCAATCTGTGGCCACCGTAAAGCTCTGAATAGCAAGATCCTCGGCTAGAGATAGCGCTCCCCTGCAGGCATATGTTTCGAGAACCACAGGGTCCGTGATACCCCGGTAAACAATCGCCGACGATCCAAGAGAGGTGCCATCGCTGTCTCGGCAAACAGCTGCAGCCACCCCTCCTTGAGTACCTCTCGCTATGGCTCCATCCATGTTCAACTTCATCGTACCCTGCATTGGAGGCAACCACATATTCGGTTGTGCTTGGATTACTCTCGGTGCAACACCCCTAGCCTGACTCACTGTAATTTGGTCCAGTTCAGCTATGAAGGTGTTCACAAACCCAATGGTTTGCTGCGGGCTTTGAAAAATCCCCTCGTAAATAGCTTTCCTCCTTGCAAACCACATTGCCCATAATGTAACAGCCATTTTTATGAAGCTCGTATGGTCTAGCGATTTAGATAGCTCGAATAGCCACGACTTGGAACTATAATCTTGCATCTCTGACATCTTAGAAACGAGCTCATCCTCGGCCAGAGCCCACACACACCTTGACATGGAGCACGAAAGCAATGTGTGCCTCCATGAATCTTTGCCACCACACAATGGGCAGGCATTCTAAGAAGCAATGTTTCGATGGTGAAGTACATCCATAGTAGGAAGCGAGTGGCGTGCCAGCCTCCATAGGAAAACTTTAATCTTCGAGGGCACCGCAATTTTCCACAACTCAGTCCATGACTTCTCATCTGCCGTGCTTGATGTTCCACTTCTGCCTTCCAACCATTCCTCCCTCTGAACCTTGGTTTTCGCTAGAAATCCGTACGCAGAGCTGACAGTGAAGTTTCCTTTTTCTCTGGGAACCATGCCCAAAAGTCCTTAGTGTTGCGTGTACAAACAGGAATTTTCAAGATCGCATCCGCATCAAAACGAATAAACAATGAACGCACCAATGCTTCATTCCACGCACAAGTAGCCGGTGACAGTAGCTCTGCCACCATAGTCAGCGGGTTTTGTATGAGGGACGTGATCGGCCTTGGTATGGTCTCTTTTGGGATCCAATTATCTGTCCAGATGTTCGTGGTCTGACCATTACCAATCCGATGTATTACCCCTTGTTTCAGAACATCCCTCCCCTCGAGGATGGCACGCCAAACCTGGGATGGGCGAGAACCTAATTCAGCCTCCAAAATCATGCTAGCTGGAAAATAGGCCGCCTTAAGAATTATGACGCTCAAGGTCAAAGGTTCATGCAAAATTCTCCATGCCTGCCTTGCCAACAAAGCAAGATTGAACAACTCCATATCTCTAAACCCTAAATCACCCAAGTGTTTAGGTCTTGTCATGACGTCCCAGGACACCCATGCCAGTTTACATTCTCCTTGCTTGCAACCACACCAGAACTTCCGAATAATGGTTTTGATGTGATCACATAAGCCCCTCGGGAGCTTGAAGCATGACATGGAATATACCGGGATAGACTGTGCCACAGACTTTATGAGGACTTCCTTACCTCCTGCCGACAAGCACTTGCTCATCCATCCCTTTACCTTGTCCCACACCCAGTCACTCAAATATTTGAAAGTACCTTGCTTGGAATGTCCCACGTCCGTGGGCATCCCTAAATATCTGTAACTCAATGATTCATTCGGTACCTGAAGGAAGCTCTTAACCGTAGTGCGTACTATCTCTGGGGTCCCCTTACTGAAAAATATTGATGATTTATCTCTATTGATTATCTTACCCGATGCCGAACAATAGGTCTCCAATAGGTTTGATACCTTCTCTGCTCCATCAATACTCGCCCTGAAAAACAGCAGGCTATCATCCGCGAATAAAAGGTGGTTCACCGCCGGTGCCGAAGGCGCCACCTTAATGCTGCTGAGTTGGGATGATTGTTGTGATTTTAAGAGGTACGAAAGGCCCTATGTTGCCAACAAGAAGAGATATGGAGAGATTGGATCTCCCTGTCGAATACCCCGTGTTGGTTTGAACTCCTCAGGCATTTTTCCATTAAACATCACTGTAAAAGATACTGAACTCACCATGTTCATGACCACATTAATCCATGGTGTAGCAAATCCAGTTTCTCCATGATTGACCTGAGATAGCTCCATTCAACTCTATCATATGCCTTCATCATATCAAGCTTAAGTGCACAATAGTTGCTATTCTTTGATCTATTCCTTTTCATGAAATGTAAGCACTCATACACCGAGATAATATTACCGTGATGAGCCATCCAGGTACAAAAGCCGATTGTTCCTCCGAAATAATATCCGACAAGATGACCTTAAGACGGTTTGCCAACACTTTGGAGGCAATTTTGTAGAAAACATTGCATAAGCTAATGAGGCGGAACTGTGACAACAGGGTAGGATTAGATACCTTGGGTATTAGAACTAGCAGAGTATCATTAAGACATGTTGGACTCTCTTTCCCCCTGACAATGCCAAGCACAGCTTTTGTTACTGCATCGCCATAGATATCCCAATGTCTCTGAAAAAGTGAGCCGGAAATCCGTCAGGCCCCGGTGCTTTGGTCGGGAACTCTGGAACAGTGCCGATTTCACTTCCTTCTCCTCATATGGCGCCATTAGGACTTCGTTCATCGCATGCTTTACTTTGGTGGGGACATGCTGGAGCACTTCGTCTACCCCCTGTGTACCTTCTGATGTCTAAAGGTTCTTGTAGAACTCGAGCGCTAGATGCTGCATTTCCGTCATGTCCTCTGTTAGCTGACCATCGGCCCGTTGTAAAGTCTTACTTAGGTTTTTCCTCGCCTCATGGAAGCACGCATGTGGAAAAAATGGGTATTCCGGTCGCCCGCCGAAAGCCACTCCATGCGAGATCTATATGTGCATCTAGTGCCCCTTAGTGATTTTGGTGTATTGAAGACTTATAGGTTAAGGGACTAATGTGTTTATGAATGTACACAGGTCTATAAGTCTATGAGGAGTTTGATATTTACAGAGAAAGTTGACCCCTAAAAATGAAGTTCTCCGACTGAAGACTTTGGATTTCTGAAGACTTTCTGAAGACTTTGAAAGTGAAGAAATTGGTGTGGCCTTGAAGACTTGGTATTCATTTGAGGAACATGAAGCATGAAGACTTTTGTTTTCGTAGTTTCATTTTCTCTTTCTTGAGTCATAGGAAACACCGTAATGTTAAAGGGGGTCGAGGAAATACTAAGGAAAAATTTTCACGTGATGCTCAACTCAAAATCCTATACCTACCAATCCCTTCGAGTGAAGCCATTGGAAATCTCATACAGTTCAGTCAATTTCTTCAGTGACAGAGACGAAGTTCTTCTGGTCGCTGAGGAATTTGTTCTGACTGAGGAGTTAGGAATTCGCCAGTGCGGATTGCCTACACAGTGAGGAACATGATAGCCCTGAGGAATTTGAGCCTCAAATTTCCGACCGTTGCTGTGCTATGCGCCAGCTGTCCCAAAATATCTACCCACCTAATGGTCATATCATTGAAGGGCATTTATGTCTTATCATGTCGGGCTTCTCCCTAGGCTATAAATAGCCGCCCCCTACAACCACTAGCTGGTTGGCTGCTCCAAGAGAAACTGACACTTGTCATTTGAGAGCATCCCATCCTCCGAGGACTTTGAGCGAAAATCATCAAGTGAGGAAAACCCAAACCCAAACACCTACAAACCCAAACACCTACAAACCCAAAGTGATTGAGCATCACTGAAGAGATTGATCCTGCATGGATCCGACGCTTGTTACCTTTGAAGACTGTGCTTCTTCCAGACGGTTAGGCGTCATGGTCTAGAGCATCCAAGAGGAATTGTGGATCGCCGAGTGACCGAGTTTGTGAAGGTTCGGAAGTCACCTGAAGACTTACCACGAGTGATTGGGCGAGGTCTGTGTGACCTTAGCTCAAGGAGAATACGGTGAGTACTGTGTGTCCGGGACTGTGTGTCCTCAGGTTTAAATACCTAGCCGCTCCAACCAGATGTACAACTGAGACAGCAGTTGGAACTGGTCTACCAAATCATTGTCTTCACCAAGCATACTGGTTCTATTTCCTCAACTCTTTCCTTTCCTCATATCTGTGTTTGAAGACTTTGACTGAAGACTTTCTCAATTTCCTCAGTTCAATTTCTTCAGTCTGTTTGTCTTCATCCTGTGTTATCCTGTGCTTACGCTTTCTGTACTCTGTGCTTGTCTTCATTTCATCATGATGACTATGCTTGTGTTCTGTTATGTTTATTTTTGAGTACTTATTCCGCTGCAAGTAGTTCTTCGCTAAGGAATTTCCTCACCCGCAAATTCCTCAGTGAAGAATTCATAAAATTCGCCTATTCACCCCCCCTCTAGTCGATATAACGCACTTTCAAATTGTATCAGAGCAAGGTACTCCCTTGTTCTGTGTGATTTTGGTTTAACCGCCTGGAGTTTTAGTTATGTCGACCGCATGTATGATCAAGGTCTCTGCTGGGTGTCCTACCTTCGATGGAATGGACTACCCCTACTGGAAGAATAAGATGCGAATGCATCTTGAGGCAATTGATAACGATCTCTGGTATGTTGTGGAAAATGGTGTTCCCTCTGTCACACCTTCTCTGAATGCTGCTGATGTGAAGAGATTCAAGCAACTCGATTCTCAAGCGAAGAATATCATATGTGGCCATCTGAGCAAAGGACAGTATGGAAGAGTGAGTGCTTTGGAAACTGCTAAGTTTATCTGGGATAGGCTGTCCAAAGTGAATGAAGGAGTCTCAACACAGCGTGACTCTCGAGTTGATGTTCTTCGCAATCTCTTCAACTGCTTCAAAAGACTCGACAATGAAAATGTTCAACAAACCTTCGATCGCCTCACTGACATCTCAAATGAGCTTCAAGCGCTTGTTGCCACTGACATCACCGACCATGAGGTGGTGAAGAAATTGCTGAGATCGCTTGACTCCTCATTTGATACTCTGGCATTGATGATACAAGAACGTGCTGATTACAAGTCACTTGATCCCGCTGATATCCTCGAGAGGCTAAATACTCATGAGTTCCAGCTTGCTGAAAAGATAGATCTCTATGGTTCGAGCTATGGCAGATCACGTGCACTGAAGGCCAAGGCAGTTTCTGAGTGTGAAGATGAAGACTCTGGCAGCAGCCTTGGTGATCCTGAAGAACTGAGCCATGAACTAGCACTGCTTGTGAAGAAATTCCAGAAGTTCTCAAGACGTGGCCGCTTTGGAAGACCCTCAAGGAGCAATGATTTCTCGTCCAGTGACTACAAGAAAAGGCTTTGTCACAAATGCAAGAAACCTGGACACTACATTCAAGATTGTCCTTAGTGGGAAAAGGAATCAAAGAAGAAGAAATACAAGGATTATAGTTCTGATGATGCGAAGAAAAAGAAGAAATCTTCAAAATCTTCATCATCAAAATCCTCAAAGTCTTCATCTCACAAGAAGAGCAGCTCCAAGAAGGCTCGGGCATTCATTGGCAAGGAAATGGACTCTGAGGCTGAATCTGAAGAAAATGAGGAAGAGGAGGCATCTGAGGAGTCCGAATTCGGTGTGGCGAGCCTAGCCCTCGCTACTGCATTCGTCAGCAAGTCTATCTTCAACACTGAAGAAAATGACCTCACCAACAAGGCTGATGAAGGCAATGATGACTACGCTCCCACCTATTGCTTCATGGCAAAGGGTGCCAAGGTACTCAAATATACCTCCTCTGAATCAAGTGAGAATGAATCTGATGAAAATCTTAAGCCCGACTATTCTAAACTTGCTAAGATTGTTTTGAAACAACAAAGGGCTTTTGAAAAGGTTCAAAACATGCTAGACAAAAGTGATGATATGTTGGGTGAAGAAATGGATCGCACTAAAACCTTGACTGAAAATCTTCAGAGACTTCAGACTAGGTTTGACAACCTTCAAGGTCATCATAACACTCTCTTATCTGATCATGAGAAGCTTTCTTATAAATTTCTTCAAAGAAAGCAAGATCTTGAAAAGCTAAGAGTGAGTTATGAAGATCTTCAGAAGGAGCGCGATTCATTACTTGCTAAACAAATCAGCGCTTCTCAGGAAGAATTTGTTCCTCCATGTTTGAAATGCATTGAACGTGAATCTGCTAATTCTTCACCTGAATATTCAAATGCTTCTAATGTTACAAATTCTTCACCTGCCTCTGCTATCACTAATTCCTCATCTGAGGACATTGCTAGTATCACTGATGATGCGGGCCTGAAGGAATTGTACATGACAGGCATGTACAAAAGCCTCAAAGGGCATCAAACTCTTTGTGATGTGCTTAAAAAGCAGATCCTCAACAGGAACCCTAGGAAAGAGGGTATTGCCTTTGAGAGGAAACTCAATGCTGATGGTACATATTGGAAGCCTGAGCAGTACCCCAAAACCTCATGGGTTGCTGCAAAGGGACCTCCAGTTGATCCATCCAATTTATCTGGCTTTACATGTGAATCTCCTCATTCTTCTAATGAGTCATTTGACTCCAACTATAAACTGTTCAAAAATCAGAATGGTGAAGTATTTGCTAGATATGTTGGCACTAACTACAGGAACGGTTCCCCTATGAAGAAAATCTGGGTTCCCAAAAGGTGCCTTGAAAGTCTTCAGGTGAATGTCCTCATGACACCACCTGTGAAGAATAGGAACCCCAGATCAAATTCTTCATATGGACCAAATTCTTCATATGGATCCAAGTCCTCATACGGACCGAATTCCTCACGTGGATCAAATTCCTCAAAAGGATCAAAGTCCTCATATGATCATTATCGTGCTAACCCCTCTGTTTCACAGGGAAGGGCTAAGGGCTATGAATATGAGCATTATTCTTCTAATCATTATGTTCATAAGTCCTTGAAGAATTTCTCTGCTTATTCATATGCTTACCCTAACTCCTCTTATGTGAAACGAAATGGATTGGCTTCTATGCCACCTTTCTCGTATGGAGCTCGCAGAGTGATGAACTCTTTGCCACCCCTTCAGATGTGGGTGGTGAAGAAAAAGAACTAATCTCTTCTGCAGGGTCGGGTCTCCAGACGTGCGTGAACGTCTGAAGAATTTGCTGGAGACCTGAAAAGTGCCTGAAAGGACGCAGGCTAATCATGAAGAAATGAACTCTCATTCTCACGTCCTCATATTGCTTTATCTGTTCTATTGCTTGATGAAATTGATCTAATGAATTGATGTCATATTCTTCACTGATGAAGTATATGAAGTTCGTAAGTTGCACTAATTCATCTGCAAGATGATCAACCCAAAGCCACTGAGTGGGTCCTCGATAGTGGAAGTACAAATCACATGACTGGTGACAAGAATATCTTGATGGATGCTCCCTTATCTCCATATCATCTGAAGCATATCATCTTCGCTGACAAAGGCAAAAGTCAGGTATTGGGTCTAGGTAAGGTTGCGATCTCAAAGGATCGACACATGGACAAAGTCATGCTTGTCGAGTCCTTAGGATACAACCTCATGTCTGTCTCAATGCTTTGTGATCTTGATATGGTTGTTGTCTTTGGCAAGTATCGTTGTGTTGTGGTTATGAAAGCTGACAATTCCAAAGTCTTCGAAGGATTTAGGAGAGGAGACTTGTATATTGTTGATTTCTCTACAGGACCACAACCAGCCATGTGCCTACTTGCAAAAGCTTCAGAAGGCTGGCTATGGCATCGACGACTTGGTCATGCAGGCATGAGGAATTTGCACACGCTTGCGAAGAAGAAGCATGTCATTGCATTGAGAATGTCAAATTCCTGAAGGATCACTTATGCGGAGCCTGTCAAGCTGGGAAGATGACAAAGGCTAAGCATCCAGCAAAGACTATCATGACCACTACTCGACCATTTGAATTGCTTCACATGGATCTCTTCGGTCCTAACCATTATTCTGCAGTTTCAAATGATGCATCTCAATATGGCTTTGTTATTGTTGATGATTACTCTCGTTACACATGGGTACACATTGTTACTTACAAACATGAAGTGCAGGAAGTCTTCAAACGATTTTCCTCGAGGGCTTCAACCAACTTTGGTGTGAAGATCAAGCACATCAGAAGTGACAATGGAACCGAGTTCAAGAATTCTGGTCTTGATGACTATCTTGATGAACTTGGTATTACTCATGAGTTATCTGCTCCTTATACTCCTCAGCAGAATGGTGTCGTGGAGCGCAAGAACAGGACTCTTGCTGAGATGGCTCGCACTATGCTTGATGAATACAAAACGCCTCGTCGTTTCTGGATTGATGCAATTGATACTGCATGCCACATCATCAACAGAGTATATCTTCACAAATTCTTCAAGAAGACTGCCTATGAACTCCTCACTGACAAGAAACCCAATGTGAGTTATTTCAAAGTCTTCGGTGCTAAATGCTGGATTAGAGATCCTCATCACAACTCTAAATTTGCACCGAAAGCACATGAAGGTTTCATGCTTGGTTACGGAAAGGACTCGCACACCTACAGAATCTTCAACAACGTTCTTCACAAGGTTGTTGAAACTGTAGATGTGCGGTTCGATGAAACTAATGGCTCGCAAAGAGAGCACCTACCTTCTGTGATAGATGAACCAACACCTGAGGAAACTATCAAGTTCAAGGCTACTGAGGATGTCATTCCTACCGAAGAATCTGCTGAAGAATTCATTCCAGAACATGAAGAACGTCGAGCTAATGCACCTGAAGAAAATGCTGAAGAAAATGGTGCTGAAGAAAATGCTGATCAAATTCCTCGACGACAACCAGCTCATCCTCGCGTTGCAAAAGAAGTGCAAGTTGAAAAGATCATCGATGACATTGAAGCACCAGGTCCTCTCACACGCTCAAGAGCTTCACATTTACCTAACTTTTATGGGCACTATGCTTTTGTCTCTATTACAGAGCCCACTAAGGTAGATCAAGCATTTCTGGAGCCTGAGTGGATTCAGGCCATGCAAGAAGAGTTACATCAGTTCGAGCTCAACAATGTCTGGGAACTGGTCAAACGTCCAGATCCTCGCAAGCACAATATTATTGGCACAAAGTGGATCTACCGCAACAAGCAAGATGAAAATGGCCTTGTGGTGAGGAATAAGGCACGACTGGTAGCTCAAGGCTACACACAGGTTGAAGGAATTGATTTCGATGAAATTTTTGCACCTGTTGCTAGACTTGAGGCTATTCGCATATTACTTGCTTATGCTAACCATCATGATATCACCTTATATCAAATGGATGTGAAAAGTGCATTCCTCAATGGTAAGCTTGAGGAAGAAGTATATGTTGCTCAACCCCTAGGTTTTGAAGATCCAAAGCATCCTGACGAAGTCTTCAGACTCAATAAGGCCCTCTATGACCTCAAGCAGGCCCCACGGGCGTGGTATGATACTTTGAAGGAATTCCTCATGAAGAAAGGCTTCAAACCCGGTTCACTCGATCCTACTCTTTTCACTAAATCTTATGATGGTGAATTGTTTGTGTGCCAAATATATGTTGATGATATTATCTTTGGCTGTACTGACCAACGTTATAGTGATGAATTTGCCTATATGATGAGTGAAGAATGTCAAATGTCTATGATGGGAGAATTGGAATTCTTCTTAGGTCTTCAAATTCGTCAATAGCGCAATGGCATATTCATATCTCAGGAGAAATACCTCAAGGATGTACTGAGGAAATTCGGCATGCAAGATTGCAAAGGCGTCAAAATTCCTATGCCCACAAATGGCCATCTGTGCACTGATGAAAATGGTATTGACTTCGATCATAAGGTATACCGCTCCATGATTGGCTCTTTATTGTATTTATGTGCATCTAGGCCAGATATAATGCTTAGTGTTTGCATGTGTGCCCGATTTCAAGCTACACCGAAGGAATCACACCATAAGGCTGTGAAGCATACTCTTCGATATCTAGCTCACACACCAACACTTGGATTATGGTACCCCAAGGGCTCGGCTTTTGATCTCATTGGATATTCTGACTCTGACTATGTTGGTGATCGTGTGGACCACAAGTCAACATCTGGTACATGTCATTTCCTCGGACGATCTTTGTTCTGTTGGTCCTCGAAGAAACAGAACTGTGTATCACTGTCTACTGCTGAAGCTGAGTACATTGCTGCTGGTTCTTGCTGTGCTCAATTGTTGTGGATGAAGCAAACTCTCAAGGACTACGGCGTCAACGTGAAGAATGTGCCTCTCTTCTGTGACAATGAGAGTGCCATCAAGATTGCTCACAACCCAGTTCAACACTCGAAGACAAAGCACATTCAGATTCGTCATCATTTTCTTCGCGATCATGTGTTGAAGGGCGACATTTCTATTGAGCATGTGAAGACTGAAGAACAGCTAGCCGATATCTTCACAAAGCCCTTGGATGAGAAGAGATTTAGCAAGTTGCGGTGTGAGCTAAATATCTTAGAATCTTCGAATGTTCTTTGAAAAGGACACTCATCCTAACACTTATGCAAAATTGATGACTTAGATGTGCAACACATGAAGAAACATTTTTCTTCAATGAATGAAGACTAACACTCTAAGTGTGAAGAAATTAACGAAGAATTTGATTCTCAGAACCCTACGACAATTGTACACGGTGTCTGAAATCATCATTCTTATACGGTGGGTCACGCCACCACCAAAAGTTGAAAATCTTCAATTTGAGTTTTTCCTCAGTTTTGAAATTCCTCAGTTGTTCATTTTCTTCTACTTTGCATTGTCTTCACTGTTTCCGTCATTTTTCTTCAATGGCTATATATATATATATATATATATATATATATATATATATATATATATATATATATATATATATATATATATATATATATATATATATATATATATTCAAGTCTTTTTTGCTAAGTGAATGTGATCGGACCCTTCCCCCTCTATGCTAAACTCAACCCAATCTATTCACAAATTCTTCATGTGCGTTCTATTTGAAACTCGTTCAAAATCTTCACGGTGTCCTTGTCAGCTGAAGAATTTGTGAACGGAACATTAAAACTTATCTTACCTAAATTTTCGGCTTTGCCGCTCAAACTGTTCCGCATCCCACGAAATACTTATCTATCACGATCGCACACGATCTCCACTTCTCAGTACATGGGTGACACATGTCAAGCAAATGAGAAAGGTCAGGGGCACGTTCGTCCAAAATCTTCGGGCGAACAGTTTTTCACCGTGACTATAAATACCCCCTCCCCTTCCTCACTTCCTTTACTCCGCTCGACCTCTCTCCAGCTCGAGCTTCTCAAACCCTAGCGCCACCGCTACTTCATCGTCGCCGGTGAGGAAGAGCTTCACTGCCTCGACCTCGTCGCCGCCGTACTCGCGCCGGCCGCGGATTTCTTCCCTCCGCCGCCGCCGTAGCTGTCTTCCTCCGCCGAGTTAGCGCGTGGAAGATCTGCACTGACGAACTTCACATCTCCACATCTCTGTTCATCGTGTTCTTCATCCAGGGTAATTAAAAGTTACTTTTACTACCCTCTTTGATTCAAATGATTTCTACAAAATCCTCAAAGGTGTTTATTCTTCAAACTCTTCACACACTAAACACCTCGCATGTCATCTGTTCTTGATTCGTTTCTCTAAGCAATAATTTATTCAAGATTCCTCAATTGTGTGGATCTTCGATCTATGCAACTCTGGAACCTAAGACAAAGAACGCTTAGTGAAATTCTTCAAGACTCGTCTGGTCAAATTCCTCAAACTTGTTCTTTTTACAAAACCTTCTGAGAACGCATATGACCTCTCCAAATTCCTCGCAACTATACTCTGTTCACAGGTACTCATGTCCGCTGCTGAATCACTAGGTTCTCATCAACTTAACTCATTTGCAGCGTTCCTCGAAGAAAAGTTGCATACTTCTTCAGAGAATTCAATTGTTCAAATTCCTCAACTGAAGAAAATGGCTGATGGAAAGAAGCCACAGAAAGGAGGAAAGAGGCCTGAAATCAATACTGCCTTTGAGATCCTTGATGACATATACAAAGACTATTGCACTCCTGATGAGGCCAAGTTTGGTAAGGAGGACAAGAATCAGCGCAAGGTGCGCATACAGAGGATAGAGAGGAGATGGGCAAGAGAGTGGAGGGAGTACAGATATGTTACTCCCAAGTACATGAAGAAATTCGCTCTAAATCCTCCATGCCCAAGACCTCCATTGCCACCTGGCCAAATAGCTGATCCCACCAGCCTCAAGCGTGGTGAGGATTATCCTGATGAATGGGCCAAGCGCCAGGCCAAGCTGGCTAGACAAGCCAGAGAAGCAGTAAGGGAATTCAACGAAGACTCTGCTGCTGCTGCTACCGCTGAGGCCTCTGTCAAGCCTAAGAAGGCCATGTCAAAGAAGCCTGCGCACAAGCCAAGTGCTTCGCCGTCAATGTCCTCAAGGCCAAGTTCCTCAGCTATGCCCTCACGGCCAGAATCCTCAAAGCCCTCACGGCCAATTCCTCACGCTGCTCCTGCTCCTCCAAAGTCCTCAGCTGCTCCAACCAAGTCCTCAGCACCTGTGCATCTTGCCACGTGCCAAAGGACTACAGGCATCTCTATTGCCTCAGGAGCTTCTGCTAGTTCCTCAGCTGCACCAAATTCTTCAACGGGACCTTCTCTTCTGAAGACAAAGACCACTGCTGGATGAGGTTCTCGCCCAAGTCCTCACAAGAAGCAGGTCGCCTTCCAAGTGTCGTCTGAAGAAGACGAAGCTGATGATGATGAACTTGCAGAAATCATCAAAGATAGGCAAGTCAGGGCCGCCAGAGCCAAGGGCACAAATGTGCCTCTGCTTTTGGATCCAAAGTTGATCCTCGACTACATTGATCTCTGGCACAAGGACCCAAACACTCCTATGCCTGATTTCAAGTTGACTCCTGGCCAAAGTCATATGCTGACTGCCTTCATCCAAGAAGAAAAATGGAAATATGAGAAGGCCAGGCAGATCAAGAAAGCGCAGTACAGGAAGGAGCACTTCCTGAAGAAAAATGTTGTCTCTATGACAACTGAAGAACTTGTCACTATTCAATCTGAGATCAAGAAACTCAGTGATGAATTTGATGCATACCATGCTGACTGGCTTGGAGCCAAAGTCAGGTTTGTGAAATTGTCTGAAAAGTTCACCTCCAATGTTGCAGCCTCAACGCAACAAGAAAATCCTCAGGCTGAAGCATCTGCTCAGCCGACTGAAGAACATGCCAGCACCGCTGATGACATTCAGGCTGCTGAAGAAAATCAGAGTTCCAGGGCTGATGACTGCATTCCAGCCGCTGATGAAATTGCCAGGGCATCCACTAGTGGTGCGCCTGAAGAAAATGAAGAGGTCAGGGCAACTGCATCAGTTGTGCCTGAAGAAAATCAACCACATTCCTTTGCTCCTCCTGCGCCTACCCCAACTCCAATCCTTCCATCTGCTTGAGATGTGAAGAAGACTAAGGCTGCTGAGCGTGCAGCAGTGAAGAAAAGGAAGGCATCAGCTTCTTCAGATTCTTCAGCTCCGAAGAAGATGAAGTCTCTGACCAGCTCATTTGCAAACCCCATTGATGTTGTTCCTATCTCAACCATGCCATCAAAGGACCTTGTTCCTTATGATGAAGAATATGTGATTCCTATCGAATCCGATGAAGAAAATCCTTCTGCTGCTTCGTTAGAGCAGTTGGATGAAGAAATTGAAGTGGATGAAATCCCTTCAACTCCAGCTGTTTCCTCGCCTATGCCTCAGTTTACCGCTGAAGAGGCCGGCGTTGAAGAAATGGAAGATGAAGATGTGGACATTGGTTGTACCACACCCGTGCTAAATGATGACTTTTGGGAAAGTCAGCACCCCAACTCTCCACTCTTCACACCATTGCAACAAATTCCTCAGTCCCCAGTAACTACAGTACAAATGGGATCTGATGAACCACATGCCACACCGTCTGTCCATGAAGAAATTCCAGCCACTAGTGCTGATGAAAATGTAAATGAAGAATTGAAGACCCAGGCTGTCACTGAAGAAGAAGCTGAAATTCCTCAGCCTGAAGAACCTGAGATTGCGATTCCTGAGGTGATAATGCAATTGACTGACACTCCTCAGCCCAAGCCAAAGGATCCATTCTCAAAGAAGCAGAAATTCAAGGCTGATGATTTCTTCGGCGAGCACGTGTTCTTCACTGACTACAATCCCTACGATTCTGCTCGTCTTAGAAGGAAGCGCTTCTGGACCGCCAGCCAGGCCAACTTCTATTCCTCAGTGCTCTTCAACAAGGACAAAGTCTTCGACCACGAGCATATTCCTCTTGTGGACATGGAATCACTGCCATGCTTCACACCTGTCCTCAGTGTGCTTCATGACACAGGCCTCCTCAACTTTTGCACAGACATAGTTGATTGGAATGAAGAACTCGTTCTTCAATTCTATGCAACATTGCACATCACAGGAGATGCTGACGATGTGAACTCCTGGGTTTTGGACTGGATGACGGAAAACACTCACTACAAAGCACCGGCCTCTGAATTACTTCACGCCCTGCCCATCAGTCCTCCACCTGAAGGAGCTCATTGCCTGTACCAAGAGCCTGAGCTTTCAAATCAATATATGCAAGTGCTGACGAAGCCATTGAAACCTGGTCAAGCCTCAAGGACAAAATTCCTCGTGAAGGAATTGCAGTATGTACCAAGGACAGTCTATCGCATTCTGACGAAGACTATGAGTCCAATCAAAGGTTACGATTCCTCTGATGAGGAAATTGTTGGCATCATGAAGAATCTGGTATTCAACATCATTCATGGCATTCCTGTCAATTGTCATGATTTCTTCATGAGGACTCTGGCAAATGTTGCACTTTCACCGTTTGAGTTGAAGCCTTATGCACCGTGGATTATGAGATTCCTCAGAACAAGGTCTTCACTCAACTACAAGGCTGATTTTCAGAATCATCTCGGCTACTTGCCCCCGATTGAAGTCCTCAAGCGGACCTATTCCTCAGCTGATGAAAAGGGCAAGGCTCCTGCTGTCATTGATGAAGGCATTCGTCCATTGGATGGTCAGTTTCGCAAGGCTGCATCTTATTCCACCAATGATGACTCTGCCACTCATGATTCTGCTGCCCATGCCTCCAAGCCAAATCCTCAAGCCACTGCTCCTCGTGTGATGACTGACCGTAAGCTTCTGCTAAGTCTTCACCAGAAGGTGGATCAAAACCATAAATGGGTTAAACGTCAGTTTGGTTCAATTCTTCACAACATGACTGCTACACACAATGCAGTGAAGAAAAACCATTACTACCTCCATGAAGTCTTCGATCGCACCTGGGCTATTCTATCACATGTATATGGTGAAGAAGATCTGAAGAAAATGGATCTCAAGGAAGACTTTGACTGGTCTGCACCTCCACCGAAGAAATACAAGAAGGTCAAGGTTCCTTCCTTGGTGGCCAGCTCCTATTCTTCATCGCGCGACACCGATGAGCATGAAGACTTGGACGACACTGCGGCAGACCCTACTACGACAAACGACCCCAACAATGCTGGCGCTCCTTCATCCACTTGATATTCTTCAGGGGCGTTAGTCCTCAGTTTCGATCCTTTTGGTCATTCGATGACAAAGGGGGAGAAATTTGAGTTAGTCTTCAAGCGGGTCTATCATATATGGGCGTTTTTTTGCTAAGTTAAAACTCTCGTTCTTCTGATAACTTTGCTGGATCGAGTTGTAAACTTAAACTCTATGGTGGCCTGATACTTTTGTTGTGATTTTCTGCCTGCTTATTCCTCGTTAATCTTAATGCACGCATGCTGAATTACATCAGTCACCATATTTCATCATGCATTTCAAATTTTCTTCATATTATATGTCAAATGCGTGTATGAATCACAAGATATAGGGGGAGATCTCCATGATTCAACTCTTCAAGTGTGCATTGCTTCAAAAGCAAATCCCTCACTATGCACATCTTCAGGGGGAGATCTTCTATATCTTGCAATCAAATTCCTCAATATCAGTATTTACACTTCATATGTTTATCCCCGTTCAAAACTTAACCTATATTGTCATCAATCACCAAAAAGGGGGAGATTGTAAGTGCATCTAGTGCCCCTTAGTGATTTTGGTGTATTGAAGACTTATAGGTTAAGGGACTAATGTGTTTATGAGTGTACACAGGTCTATAAGTCTATGAGGAGTTTGATATTTACAGAGAAAGTCGACCCCTAAAAATGAAGTTCTTCGACTGAAGACTTTGGATTTCTGAAGACTTTCTGAAGACTTTGAAAGTGAAGAAATTGGTGTGACCTTGAAGACTTGGTATTCATTTGAGGAACATGAAGCGTGAAGACTTTTGTTTTCGTAGTTTCATTTTCTCTTTCTTGAGTCATAGGAAACACCGTACTGTTAAAGGGGGTCGAGGTAATACTAAGGAAAAATTTCCACGTGATGCTTAACTCAAAATCCTACACCTACCAATCCCTTCGAGTGAAGCCATTGGAAATCTCATACAGTTCAGTCAATTTCTTAAGTGACAGAGACGAAGTTCTTCTGGTCGCTGAGGAATTTGTTCTGACTGAGGAGTTAGGAATTCGCCAGTGCGAATTGCCTACACAGTGAGGAACATGATAGCCCTGAGGAATTTGAGCCTCAAATTTCCAACCGTTGCTGTGCTATGCGCCAGCTGTCCCAAAATATCTACCCACCTAACGGTCATATCATTGAAGGGCATTTATGTCTTATCATGTCGGGCTGCTCCCTAGGCTATATATAGCCGCCCCCTACAACCACTAGCTGGTTGGCTGCTCCAAGAGAAACTGACACTTGTCATTTGAGAGCATCCCATCCTCCGAGGACTTTGAGCGAAAATCATCAAGTGAGGAAAACCCAAACCCAAACACCTACAAACCCAAAGTGATTGAGTATCACTGAAGAGATTGATCCTGTGTGGATCCGACGCTTGTTACCTTTGAAGACTGTGCTTCTTCCAGACGGTTAGGCGTCATGGTCTAGAGCATCCAAGAGGAATTGTGGATCGCCGAGTGACCGAGTTTGTGAAGGTTCGGAAGTCACCTGAAGACTTACCACGAGTGATTGGGCGAGGTCTATGTGACCTTAGCTCAAGGAGAATACGGTGAGGACTGTGTGTTTTCAGGTTTAAATACCTAGCCGCTCCAACCAGATGTACAATTGAGACAATAGTTAGAACTGGTCTACCAAATCATTGTCTTCACCAAGCATACTGGTTCTATTTCCTCAACTCTTTCCTTTCCTCATATCTGTGTTTGAAGACTTTGACTGAAGACTTTCTCAATTTCCTCAGTTCAATTTCTTCAGTCTGTTTGTCTTCATCCTGTGTTATCCCGTGCTTACGCTTTCTGTACTCTGTGCTTGTCTTCATTTCATCATGATGACTATGCTTGTGTTCTGTTATGTTTACTTTTGAGTACTTATTCCGCTGCAAGTAGTTCTTCACTAAGGAATTTCCTCACCCGCAAATTCCTCAGTGAAGAATTCATAAAAATCGCCTATTCACCCCCCTCTAGTCGATATAACGCACTTTCAAGATCGCTGCCTCCACATTAGCTCTTCACGCATGTAAAGTTCAATTAGCCTGTCATTAATCTTGACCTCAGCATGAGAAGGGCCAACTCTAAGTACATCGTTACGGAGCCATTCCAGCTCCTTTTTTAACCTCCGAATCTCGCCGCGTACACTTCCGAAGCTGGCTTTAGAACAATCTCCCAAATTATGTGATAGTGCATCTAGTTTAGCTCTGACTTCAGTGGCCGATAAATTGTATCCAGTCGGCTCCCAGGCAGAAAGTATGGTGGGTTTCAATTCGGAGTGGGTGTCCCACATTACCTCATAGCGAAAATGCTTCTCATCCTTATCGACGGGCACCCTCGGAGCCAGTTGTAGCAAGATGGGAGAGTGGTCTGATGTGGCGGCAGTGAGATGTTCCACCATCACACTAGAAAATTGTTCGCACCAGTCAACTGTTCCGAGCTACCTGTCCAGCCGAACACGCGTGTATGTACCCCCGGTCACTTTTTCTCATAAGTCCATCTTGGTCCTGTAAAACCAAGGTCAGTTAATCCGCACACGTCCACTGCATCACGAAAACCTTAAATCTGTGATTGACTCCTAGAGCCAATTCCATCATGCTCGTCCTGCTTTAGAACCTCGTTAAAATCTCCCATGCAAACCCAAGGCAGATCCTATAGGGCTGCAAGGTTCGTCATCGTGTTCCACGTCTGATGACGTAAATGAGTTTGGGCCTCCCCGTAGAAGCAAGAGAGTCTCCACGGGTCACCCCCAAGCATGCTAATTTTAACATCTATGTGATATCTCAAGTAACCTAAAATGTCAATCTTTATTTCATCATTCCAGAAAATTGCCAATCCTCCACTTCTCCCAGAGGAGCTTACAGCAAATGAATTATCATAGCCTGAAGTACTTCTTAACTTCTTCGCTCTCTTCCCGCTAATCTGGGTTTCGACGATGCAAACTACTCTAGGGGCAAACTTTTTCGCGAGTTCGTGGGGCGTTGCCAATCCCGCGACAATTCCAGCTTAAGAGATTCATTGCGCCCGGCGGTCCTTCGCCGGGGAGGCCGCCGATCGTGCATCAATGTTAGATTTCCCTCCTTGAGCCTTCTTTACTCCTGTGTTGCCCGTCTCAGCCGGCAACGTGGTCTTGGGACGCTTGGGGTCTTGCTTCGGTGGTGGGCTGATGGGAGCCACAACCGCACCTGAATTCCCTTTGGCTACAAGGACTAGTTCCATCCTTGTCACTCGTGTCAAGGTTTCCAGCAGAACAACTTCAGAAGAGCGCTTGCGGCTCTGGTCATGATAATCCAATGTAATATCCATCTGTTCCTTCGACCACGGGGCATCCTCATCCGCTCCGTCTGATGCCACAGCACCCGACCTCTTCAGCTGATGTTTCCTATTGAACCTTCTCTTGGTAACCCAACTGGTAGTGGCCGGTGCGCGCTAGTTCTTGTAAACTAGGGCAGAGGGAGCATGCACCCCGTCCCCTTGTTCCTTGAATTGGTGTCCCATCATGCCACACACCTGGCACCAGTCCGGGAGCCTTTCATACCTCACAGCAAAGATCTCGCGCTCCCCTCCACTGATGATAGAGGTAGCCTTCTTCAGTGGGTTGCACAAATCAAGTTTAATTCTGACCCTATAGATGTTCCTGTCGAAATCAAAAGATGAAGGTTCTGAATCCACATATTCCCCTAGCTTTGAAGCTAGAGCCTTCACCTTGCCATGGTATGCCGGTGGGAGATCAATGATCCGAGCCCAAACATCGAAAGTGAATAGTTCAATGGTGGAGGGCTTGGTGAAACCATCATAGGGGGCAATGATAACAGGATTACCCTTGTAGTGCCACGGGCCCCCTTGCGTCACCGTCTCCCAATCCCCAAGGCAATCAAATTTCATGATGAACAAGTTGTCCTCTAGGGTTTTGATTTTCACCTCCCTAGCCAAATCCCACGCCGCCTGCATGGTACGGAAGAACCAATATTTGCTAAACTCTTTGTCCATGTGGACATGGGCCACAATCATCCAGCGAAGATCCTCCTCCGCTGGGTCATCTTCATCGTCGAAAACCACATCATCTAGATCGCCTTCATCCAGAGCAAGCTCCTTCATCAGATCAGATCCTCAAGCTTTCCCTTCCCTTTGCCCGATGCAGATGTACTGCTGTTGCACGCCATGGTTACAGAGATCAGATCAGGAAGTACCTACGCCTTATTCAAGCGAGGATAACTCTAAAACCCTAACTCTCCCCGAGAACTCGGTCCCCTCCAAGGCTGGGTAGCAGCGCACGGCTACCCCTTGATCAGCCTGAGAGGAGGACCAGAGATGTGACGGAGGATCAGAGCCCCAGGATCTCTACGTCGCCGCCGGCGATGAGAGGAGAAAAAACCCTAGTGAGAGGGCAAAAGCCGCTTCTGGAAGTGGATTTTGTCGCATTAAGCGATACCGATGAACTCACTCACATATACCGAGAACAGTATCAGGCCGGCCCATACAACGTAGAGCGGGAATAGTATCGGCCCGGCCCATACATGCGCAGATACTTCAAAAAACAAGGAGAAAGAAGAAATTGGGGGATCGGGGGATCGAACCACGGTCTGCCAATTCTCGACGAGCGCCGGTAACCACTCGCCCGTAATGGTTTCGTGATTAAATAGTTGGGTGTCGCCTCCTTTAGGCGAATCAACCTGCTTTTTTACTGTTTTTTTGTTTTTTTTGTTTTTTCTGTTTCCATTGCTTTTTATTGGTTTTCTTCCTTCCTTACGAGGTTTTCACCGGTTTTGTTCTTTTTCCTTTGTTCTTCTTCATTTTTTTGGTTTTCTTTTTCCTTTTCCATTTTTGTTTGGTTTTCTTTTTCCTTCTCCATTTTTGTTTTTTCTTATGTTTGTCTTCGTTTTCACTCTACATTTTCGTACATGTCAAAATCATTTTTTGTAACAAGTTATCAACACTTTTTGTATACACGTTCAACATTGTCCGAACCCTATTTCAACATTCTTTTAAAACTTGTTCAACACTTTCATAGTTATTCAAAGAAAATCCAAATACTTGATCAACATTTTTAATATTTATTCAAAAATTTCAAATACTTGTTTAACATTTTTCATATACTCATTCTACATTTTATAATACCTATTTAACATTTTTCAAACACTTGTTCAACATTTTAACACTTATTTAACATTTTCAAATGCTTGATAACATTTTTCAAATTCTTTTTCAACATTTTTAAATACTTGTTCAACATTTTTCATATACTCGTTCAACATTGTTTAATACATATTCAACAGTTTTCATATACTTGTTCAACATTTTTCATATACTCGTTCAACATTGTTTAATACATATTCAACAGTTTTCAAATACTTGTTCAACATTTTAATACTCGATCAACATTTTAAAAAAAATGTTCAATATTTTTTAATACTTATTCAATATTTTTTCAAATGTTTGTTTTTCGAAAAAGGGTGGATTTTATTGGCTCAAAATGAAGCATCAAGAGAATACAAACACGATGAGCATACACCCGGCCTCTGCATAGCTAGGATGCACACAGCCAACACCAACCCACACAAAATACACGCCTGCAAATAGCAAAATCATATAAGACCAAAGCTATGCATGGGCGAGAAAAAGAAAGAAGGAAAGAAAACCAAAGTGATCAGTTCCGTGATCGGCAAACTACAGGAAAGACCATATCCGCACCAACCGTCTCAAGACACCATATGAACATCGTGATTCTTCAACAACAACGCCTTCAGGAAGGGAGCAACACTCAAACGCCGCCGTCACTGGATCCAGCGGTCAACGCCAGAATCTAGGTTTCACCCTGAAGAAACTATCCGAGCATATCCGAGCAATGCCTTCAACAAGGTAACGATGTATAACCATCGCCATTGCAAGAATTCAAATATGGGCTTTCACCCCGGAGCTCGATACCGGGTACTTACGAAGCACCGTCGTCGACGTCACAAATGTGTTGTTGCTACCTCTTGAGCACTGCGTTGGTTTTCCCTTGAAGAGGAAAGGGTGATGCAGCAAAGTAGCATAAGTATTTCCCTCAGTTTTTGAGAACCAAGGTATCAATCCAGTAGGAGGCCACGTACGAGTCCCTCGCACCTACACAAACAAATAAATCCTCGCAACCAACGCGATAAGGGGTTGTCAATCCCTACACGGTCACTTACAAGAGTGAGATCTGATAGATATGATAAGATAATATTTTTGGTATTTTTATGATAAAGATGCAAAGTAAAGAAAGTAAAATAAAAACAACGCCAGAAATAGCTTGTTGTCGGGAGATTAATATGATGGAAAATAGACCCGGGGGCCATAGGTTTCACTAGTGGCTTCTCTCAAGAGCATAAGTATTTTACGGTGGGTGAACAAATTAATGTTGAGCAATTGACAGAATTGAGCATAGTTATGAGAATATCTAGGTATGGTCATGTATATAGGCATCACGTCCGAGACAAGTAGACCGACTCCTGCCTGCATCTACTACTATTACTCCACACATCGACCACTATCCAGCATGCATCTAGAGTATTAAGTTCATAAGAACAGAGTAACGCTTTAAGCAAGATGACATGATGTAGAGGGATAAACTCATGCAATATGATATAAACCCCATCTTGTTATCCTCGATGGCAACAATACAATACGTGCCTTGCTGCCCCTACTGTCACTGGGAAAGGACACCGCAAGATTGAACCCAAAGCTAAGCACTTCTCCCATTGCAAGAAAGATCAATCTAGTAGGCCAAACCAAACTGATAATTTAAAGAGACTTGCAAAGATAACCAATCATACATAAAAGAATTCAGAGAAGATTCAAATATTGTTCATAGATAAACTTGATCATAAACCCACAATTCATCGGTCTCAACAAACACACCGCAAAAGAAGATTACATCGAATAGATCTCCACGAGAGAGGGGAGAACATTGTATTGAGATCCAAAAAGAGAGAAGAAGCCATCTAGCTAATAACTATGGACCCGAAGGTCTGAGGTAAACTACTCACACATCATCGGAGAGGCTATGATGTTGATGTAGAAGCCCTCCGTGATCGATGCCCCCTCCGACGGAGCTCCGGAAAAGGCCCCAAGATGGGATCTCACGGGTACAGAAGGTTGCGGCGGTGGAATTAGGTTTTTGGCTCTGTTTCTGGTAGTTTGGGGGTATGTAGGTATATATAGGAGGAAGGAGTATGTCGGTGGAGCAACGGGGGGCCCACGAGGGTGGAGGGCGCGCCTGGGAGGGGGGGTAGGCGCGCCCCTACCTCGTGCCCTCCTAGTTGATGTCTTGACGTAGGTTCCAAGTCCTCTGGATCACGTTCCCGAAGGTTTCATTCCGTTTGGACTCCGTTTGATATTCTTTTTCTGCGAAACTCTGAAATAGGCAAAAAACAGCAATTCTGGGCTGGGCCTCCGGTTAATAGGTTAGTCCCAAAAATAATATAAAAGTGTATAATAACGCCCAATAATGTCCAAAACAGAATATAATATAGCATGGAGCAATCAAAAATTATAGATACGTTGGAGACGTATCAAGCATCCCCAAGCTTAATTCCTGCTCGTCCTCGAGTAGGTAAATGATAAAAACAGAATTTTTGATGTGGAATGCTACTTGGCATAATTTCAATGTAATTCTTCTTAATTGTGGTATGAATATTCAGATCCGAAAGATTCAAGACAAAAGTTTAATATTGACATAAAAATATAATACTTCAAGCATACTAACTAAGCAATTATGTCTTCTCAAAATAACATGGCCAAAGAAAGTTATCCCTACAAAATCGTATAGTCTGGCTGTGCTCTTTCTTCACCACACAAAATATTTAAATCATGCACAACCCCGATGACAAGCCAAGCAATTGTTTCATACTTTTGACGTTCTCAAACTTTTTCAATCTTCACGCAATACATGAGCGTGAGCCATGGACATAGCACTATATGTGGAATAGAATGGTGGTTGTGGAGAAGACAAAAAGGAGAAGATAGTCTCACATAAACTAGGCGTATCAACGGGCTATGGAGATGCCCATCAATAGATATCAATGTGAGTGAGTAGGGATTGCCATGCAACGGATGCACTAGAGCTATAAGTATATGAAAGCTCAACAAAAGAAACTAAATGGGTGTGCATCCAACTCGCTTGCTCACGAAGACCTAGGGCATTTTGAGGAAGCCCATCATTGCAATATACAAGCCAAGTTCTATAATGAAAAATTTCCACTAGTATATGAAAGCGATATCATAGGAGACTCTCTATCATGAAGATAATGGTGCTACTTTGAAGCACAAGTGTGGTAAAGATAGTAACATTGTCCCTTCTCTCTTTTTCTCTCATTTTTTATGGGCCTTTTCTTCTTCTTTTTATGGCCCCTTTTTTCGTCCTGAGTCTCATCCCGACTTGTGGGGGAATCATAGTCTCCATCATCCTTTTCTCACTTGGGACAATGCTCTAAAAATGATGATCATCACACTTTTATTTACTTACAACTCAACAATTACAACTCAATACTTAGAACAAAATATGACTCTATGTGAATGCCTCCGGCGGTGTACCGGGATATGCAATGAATCAAGAGTGACATGTATGAAAGAATTATGAACGGTGGCTTTGCCACAAATACAATGTCAACTACATGATCATGCAAAGCAATATGACAATGATGGAGCGTGTCATAGTAAACGAAACGGTGGTAAGTTGCATGGCAATATATCTCGGAATGGCTATGGAAATGCCATGATAGGTAGGTATGGTGGCTGTTTGAGGAAGGTATATGGTGGGTGTATGATACCGGCGAACAGTGCGCGGTATTAGAGAGGCTAGCAATGGTGGAAGGAGGAAAAGTGTATATAATCCATGGACTCAACATTAGTCATAAAGAACTCATATACTTATTGCAAAAATCTACAAGTTATCAAAGCAAACTATTACGCGCATGCTCCTAGGGGGATAGATTGGTAGGAAAAGACCATCGCTCGTCCCCGACCGCCACTCATAAGGAAGACAATCAATAAATAAATCATGCTCTGACTTCATCACATAACGGTTCACCGTATGTGCATGCTACGGGAATCACAAACTTTAACACAAGTATTTCTCAAATTCAAAACTACTCAACTAGCATGACTCTAATATCACCATCTTCATATCTCAAAACAATTATCAAGCATCAAACTTCTCATAGTATTCAACACACTCATAAGAATTTTTTACTAATTTTGAATGCCTATTATTGTTAAAGCAAACTACCATGCTGTTTTGTAGGACTCTCAAAATAATATAAGTGAAGCATGAGAGAACAATAGTTTCTATAAAACAAATCCACCACCGTGCTCTAAAAGATATAAGTGAAGTACTAGAGCAAAAACTATATAACTCAAAAGATATAAGTGAAGCACATAGAGTATTCTAATAATTTCCGAATCAAGTGTGTCTCTATCAAAAAGTGTGTATAGCAAGGATGATTGTGGTAAACTAAAAATCAAAGACTCAAATAATACAAGACGCTCCAAGCAAAACACATATCATGTGGTGAATAAAAATATAGCTCCAAGTAAAGTTACCGACGGAAGTAGACGAAAGAAGGGATGCCTTCCGGGCATCCCCAAGCTTTGGCTTTTAGGTGTCCTTAGATTATCTTGGGGGTGCCATTGGAATCCCCAAGCTTAGGCTCTTGCCACTCCTTGTTCCATAATCCATCAAATCTTTCACCCAAAACTTGAAAACTTCACAACACAAAACTCAACAGAAAATCTCGTGAGCTCCGTTAGCGAAAGAAAACAAAAGAACACTTCAAGGTACTGTAATGAACTCATTATTTATTTATATTGGTGTTAAACCTACTGTATTCCAACTTCTATATGGTTTATAAACTATTCTACTAGCCATAGATTCATCAAAATAAGCAAACAACACACGAAAAATAGAATCTGTCAAAAACAGAACAGTCTGTAGTAATCTGTAACTAACGCAAACTTGTGGAACTCCAAAACTTCAGCCAAAATAGGACGACCTAGAAAATTTGTTTATTGATCAGCATCAATTGGAATCAATATTTTATCACGTTCTGGTGATTTTTAACAATTACTTTCGTGAACAGAAAGTTTCTGCAATTTTCAGCAAGAACAAATAACTATCATCCAAGAAGATCCTATAGGTTTAACTTGGCACAAACACTAATTAAAACATAAAAACACATCTAATCCAGAGGCTAGATCAAAGATTTATTCCTAAACAGAAGCAAAAAGCAAAAAATAAAAATAAAATTGGGTTGCCTCCCAACAAGCGCTATCGTTTAACGCCCCTAGCTAGGCATAAAAGCAAGGATAGATCTAGGTATTGCCATCTTTCGTAGGCAATCCATAAGTGGCTCTCATAATAGATTCATAAGGTAATTTTATTTTCTTTCTAGGAAAGTGTTCCATGCCTTTCCTTAACAGAAATTAGAATCTAATATTCCCTTCCTTCATATCAATAATTGCACCGATCGTTCTAAGGAAAGGTCTACCAAGAATAATAAGACATGAAGGATTGCAATCTATATCAAGAACAATAAAATCTACGGGCACATAATTTCTATTTGCAATAATAAGAACATCATTAATTCTTCCCATATGTTTCTTAATGATGGAATCCGCAAGGTGCAAGTTTAAAGAGCAATCATTAAAATCACGGAAACCTCGCAAATCGCACAAAGTCTTTGGAATCGTGGAAACACTAGCACCCAAATCACACAAAGCATAGCATTCATGATCTTTAATTTTAATTTTAATAGTAGTTTCCCACTCATCATAAAGCTTTCTAGGGATAGAAACTTCCAACTCAAGTTTTTCTTCATAAGATTGCATCAAAGCATCAGCGATATGTTTAGTAAAAGCTTTATGTTGACTATAAGCATGTGGAGAATTTAGTACAGATTGCAACAAGGAAATACAATCTATCAAAGAGCAATTATCATAATTAAATTCCTTGAAATCCAAAATAGTGGGTTCATTAATATCTAGAGTTTTGATCTCTTCAATCCCACTTTTACCAATTTTAGCATCAAGATCTAAAAACTCCGAATTTCTGGAACGCCTTCTAGGTAAAGGTGGATCATATTCAGTCTCATCCTTATCAAGATTCATATTGTAAAACAAAGATTTAATAGGCGACACATCAATAACTTTTAGATCTTCATCTTTATTTTCATAGAAATTTGAAGACCACGCTTTCACAAAGCACTCTTTCTTAGCATGCATCCTAGCGGTTCTTTCTTTGCACTCATCAATGGAAATTCTCATGGCTTTGAGAGACTCATTGATATCATGCTTAGGTGGAATAGATCTAAGTTTCAAAGAATCAACATCAAGATAAATTCTATCAACGTTCCTAGCCAATTCATCAACTTTAAGCAATTTTTCTTCAAGCAAAGCATTGAAATTCTTTTGAGAATTCATAAATTCCTTAACACTAGTCTCAAATTCAGAAGGTATCTTACTAAAATTTCCATAAGAATTATTGTAGGAATTACCATAATTATTAGAGGAATTACTAGGATACGGCCTAGGATTAAATTTCCTCTATACGCGTTGTTACCAAAATTATTCCTACCAACAAAATTCACATCCATAGATTCATTATTATTCTCAATCAAAGTAGACAAAGGCATATCATTAGGATCAGAAGAAACACTCTTAGTAGCAAATAATTTCATAAGTTCATCCATCTTTCCACTCAAAACATCGCATGCACCTTTTTATTAGTAGATCTTTCAGTGTGCCATTGAGAATAATTAACCATAATATTATCTAGGAGTTTAGTAGCTTCTCCTAAAGTGATTTCCATAAAAGTGCCTCCCGCGGCCGAATCTAAAAAATTTCTAGAAGCAAAATTCAAGCCGGCATAAAAATTTTGTATAATCATCCACAAATTCAAACCATGCGTAGGGCAATTACGTATCATTAATTTCATCCTCTCCCAAGCTTGTGCAACATGTTCATGATCAAGTTGCTTAAAATTCATCATATCGTTTCTAAGAGAGATAATGTTAGCGGGAGGGAAATACTTAGAGATAAAAGCATCTTTGCACTTATTCCAAGAATCAATACTATTTTTAGGCAAAGACGAAAACCAAGCTTTAGCACGATCTCTAAGCGAAAAAGGAAATAGCTTCAATTTAACAATATCATTGTCCACATCTTTCTTCTTTTGCATATCACACAAATCAACGAAGCTATTTAGATGGGTAGCGGCATCTTCACTAGGAAGGCCGGCGAATTGATCTTTCATGACCAGATTCAATAAAGCAGTATTGATTTCACAAGATTCAGTATCGGTAAGAGGAGCAATCGGAGTGCTAAGGAAATCATTGTTGTTGGTATTGGTAAAGTCACACAATTTGGTATCATCTTGAGCCATCGTGACAAGCAAGCAATCCAACACACGAGCAAACAAAAAGCAAGCGAAAAATAGGCGAACGGAAAAGAGAGGGCGAATAAAACGGCAAGGTTGAAGTGGGGGAGAGGAAAACGAGAGGCAAATGGCAAATAATGTAATGCGGGAGATAAGAGTTTGTGATGGGTACTTGGTATGTTGACTTTTGCGTAGACTCCCCGACAACGGCGCCAGAAATCCTTCTTGCTACCTCTTGAGCACTGCGTTAGTTTTCCCTTGAAGAGGAAAGGGTGATGCAGCAAAGTAGCGTAAGTATTTCCCTCAGTTTTTGAGAACCAAGGTATGAATCCAGTAGGAGGCCACGCACGAGTCCCTCGCACCTACACAAACAAATAAACCCTCGCAACCAACGCGATAAGGGGTTGTCAATCCCTACACGGTCACTTAAGAGAGTGAGATCTGATAGATATGATAAGATAATATTTTTGGTATTTTTATGATAAAGATGCACACAGCCAACACCAACCCACACAAAATACACGCCTGCAAATAGCAAAATCATATAAGACCAAAGCTATGCATGGGCGAGAAAAAGAAAGAAGGAAAGAAAACCAAAGTGATCAGTTCTGTGATCGGCAAACTACAGGAAAGACCATATCCGCACCAACCGTCTCAAGACACCATATGAACATCGTGATTCTTCAACAACAACGCCTTCAGGAAGGGAGCAACACTCAAACGCCGCCGTCACTGGATCCAGCGGTCAACGCCAGAATCTAGGTTTCACCCTGAAGAAACTATCCGAGCATATCCGAGCAATGCCTTCAACAAGGTAACGATGTATAACCATCGCCATTGCAAGAATTCAAATATGGGCTTTCACCCCGGAGCTCGATACCGGGTACTTACGAAGCACCGTCGTCGACGTCACAAATGTGTTGTTGCTACCTCTTGAGCACTGCGTTGGTTTTCCCTTGAAGAGGAAAGGGTGATGCAGCAAAGTAGCGTAAGTATTTCCCTCAGTTTTTGAGAACCAAGGTATCAATCCAGTAGGAGGCCACGTACGAGTCCCTCGCACCTACACAAACAAATAAATCCTCGCAACCAACGCGATAAGGGGTTGTCAATCCCTACACGGTCACTTACAAGAGTGAGATCTGATAGATATGATAAGATAATATTTTTGGTATTTTTATGATAAAGATGCAAAGTAAAGAAAGTAAAATAAAAACAACGCCAGAAATAGCTTGTTGTCGGGAGATTAATATGATGGAAAATAGACCCGGGGGCCATAGGTTTCACTAGTGGCTTCTCTCAAGAGCATAAGTATTTTACGGTGGGTGAACAAATTAATGTTGAGCAATTGACAGAATTGAGCATAGTTATGAGAATATCTAGGTATGGTCATGTATATAGGCATCACGTCCGAGACAAGTAGACCGACTCCTGCCTGCATCTACTACTATTACTCCACACATCGACCACTATCCAGCATGCATCTAGAGTATTAAGTTCATAAGAACAGAGTAACGCTTTAAGCAAGATGACATGATGTAGAGGGATAAACTCATGCAATATGATATAAACCCCATCTTGTTATCCTCGATGGCAACAATACAATACGTGCCTTGCTGCCCCTACTGTCACTGGGAAAGGACACCGCAAGATTGAACCCAAAGCTAAGCACTTCTCCCATTGCAAGAAAGATCAATCTAGTAGGCCAAACCAAACTGATAATTTAAAGAGACTTGCAAAGATAACCAATCATACATAAAAGAATTCAGAGAAGATTCAAATATTGTTCATAGATAAACTTGATCATAAACCACAATTCATCGGTCTCAACAAACACACCGCAAAAGAAGATTACATCGAATAGATCTCCACGAGAGAGGGGGAGAACATTGTATTGAGATCCAAAAAGAGAGAAGAAGCCATCTAGCTAATAACTATGGACCCGAAGGTCTGAGGTAAACTACTCACACATCATCGGAGAGGCTATGATGTTGATGTAGAAGCCCTCCGTGATCGATGCCCCCTCCGACGGAGCTCCGGAAAAGGCCCCAAGATGGGATCTCACGGGTACAGAAGGTTGCGGCGGTGGAATTAGGTTTTTGGCTCTGTTTCTGGTAGTTTGGGGGTATGTAGGTATATATAGGAGGAAGGAGTATGTCGGTGGAGCAACGGGGGGCCCACGAGGGTGGAGGGCGCGCCTGGGAGGGGGGGTAGGCGCGCCCCTACCTCGTGCCCTCCTAGTTGATGTCTTGACGTAGGTTCCAAGTCCTCTGGATCACGTTCCCGAAGGTTTCATTCCGTTTGGACTCCGTTTGATATTCTTTTTCTGCGAAACTCTGAAATAGGCAAAAAACAGCAATTCTGGGCTGGGCCTCCGGTTAATAGGTTAGTCCCAAAAATAATATAAAAGTGTATAATAAAGCCCAATAATGTCCAAAACAGAATATAATATAGCATGGAGCAATCAAAAATTATAGATACGTTGGAGACGTATGAGTTGTCGCCACCACTTTTGCACGATCCCAGCAGCTACATGCGATGCGCCGCTGCACAACCATTCCTCTGCATCAAGCCGACGTCCATAGTTTGTATCTCATCGCGGAAGTGAACCATCGGATCTGAAGAGATGAACTCCCGAAGATCTTTCGATGTACACCGCTGCCGTGGAGCCACAAGAGGTCGCTGCGCCATCACAGGTTGCAGCCACCATCGCTAGGCCGAACAAGATCTGGATCACCGTTACCGCCCGAGATACAGCGCACAGACGAGGGAAGACCGAGCCGCCATCTAGCAAGGCCCGGCCCAAGCGACGCCGGAGAACGCACACATCGGCTGGATCAAGTCCACGTGTCTCGCGCGCCGACGCGCCGCCCGCCTCCGTGCGCACCAGATCCAGGTTGCCGCCGCGAGCACAGGCCAGCAAGGAGCCAACCCGAGGCACCACCGGCGTGACCCGGTGCCGCCATGCCGGTCGACACGAGGCCAAGGCAGCCGGTGCACAGGACCAAATCCACGTGGATCCATGGTCGCCGCGCCGACGGCGCCTCACCAACGAGCCGTCGACGCGAAGCAGCGTGCCACCGAGCAGCAAAGGAGTAGCAGCTGTGAAGGCTGCGAGCAGGTGCACATCATCAAAGCAGCCACCACGGACAGATCTGGCAAAGGTACTAGGGGTTGGAAGAAGACTATGAGCGCGGCCGCCGTCCCGCCGCCGCCGACACCAGACGGGGGCTTTGCCCCGGTGGCTAACACCGGCGACGGCGAGGAGAGGAGGAGGCTGGGGTGGCCGCTGCCGCCGCGGAAGGAGGCGCCGCCCGAGCCGCCCTGTGCGAGCGACGCGGGGGCCGGTTGTTCAAAATGTTTGTTTGAGAGTTTTTTTCTAATATATATATTTAGAAAATTTAAAGTATAAACAAAAGAAAAAAAGAAAAAAACAGAAACATGAAAAAAAAACCTGAGAAACTGGCTGGTGTTGCCCGCGCGGGTGGGCCGGCCCAAACGCTCGCACGCTTCAGCGAGTCAAACGCCTCGACTCGCTGAACGTGAGGAATAGTGCCCCCCGCTCTCCAGCGCGTCAGCCTATTGAACGCTCGCGCGCGGCAAACAGAGGAGCCTTCGCTGAAGAGTGCGCAAAACGGGCCGGCTCATTTGCAGGCGCTGAAAGCAAAAACTCACGAGAATTAAGCAGGGACCTGGACTCATCTCCCGCCCACCCGCTACAAACTACAGTTGGCAACCGGTCGACTTATACAATCTGCTTGGCCAAATGCTTAAGTAACAGCTACAGAGGCGGATCCCTCGCGTCGCGTGAACAAGTTTCTTCAAAAATGCGAATAATGTCTGAAAATGTGAATTTTTTTTCTAAATTCGAATAACTACTAAAACATGAACAATTTTGAAAAAAGTGAAAAAAAATATGAAAACATGAACAATTTTTTTATATAGTTTGAGCAATTTTTAATATACATTAAACATTTTATGTAACATACGCCGAACAATTTGTCATAACACATTGAACATTTTGTGATATACTCTGAAGAAGTTTTCAAAATACACAATGAACATTTTGTAGTATACGTTGAACAATTTCTTAATATATGATAAACAAGTTTAAAATACAAGGTGAACAATTTCTTAATATACGACGAATGATTATTTAATATGAGGTGCATATTTTTAAATACACGTTGAACTTTTTTTTTATACGCGGTGGACCTTTTATATACTACAAAATGAAAAACAGAGAAAAGAAAAGGCGAGAAAGAAAAAAAGGAAAAAGAAAAAAATTAACAGAGAAAAAGCAAAGGAAAAATGTAATAAAAATAGAATAAAACTTGGTTAAAAAATCGGAAAAACCGGTTTAGTGAACTTTCTTCTAAAGGGTTCCCAGAACCGGTCAGGAACCTTCCAGAAGGTTCCCAAAGATACCGCAACGAAGAAACATGAGCGAGGCGAATCATATAGGAATCACCGATGCGCTGGCGAACTGGCGAACAAGGCCGCGTGCGTTAAACTGCTGCAGCTTCGCTGAAGCGCACGCGGGTGGGCCGGCCTAGTTCGCCGAGCGTGCTGGTTTCTTTCGTTTTCGTTGCCATTTTGTTTTGTTTTATTTATTATATTTTCGGTTTTACCTTTCTAGTTCTTTTACGTTATTTTTTTTTCTATTTCCAGGTTTCTCTTTCTCTTTCTATTACTCTTTTACATTGAGGAAATGTTTCATCCTGCATTTTTTCATTAATACTTTAATATGATGAACAGTGTTTCCTCTGTTAATTTTTAATTCTCTTTCTTTCTTGTGTATTATACAAGAGTTCATCGCATATACAAAAATGTTCATCATATATTAAGAAAACGTTCACCGCATATTAAGAAATGTTCGTTGTCTACTTAAAAATAGTTCAGCTTATATCAGAAAAATGTTCAATGTGTATTTTTAAATTGTTCAGGTTATATCACAAAAATGTTAAATGTGTATTTTAAAATTGTTCAGCATATATCACAAAAAAGGTTCAATTGGTATTTGAGAAATGTTCATCATATATTACGACAATGTTCAACGTATATCAAAAAATGTTCAATGGTCGAATTTTTACTTTTCGATCAGTCACTACATATAGTTCTTAAGTACTCACACTGCCTATTGATTGCAATCACGCAGCAGCTCAAGTGGTAAGGAACGCTAACTCTTTGGGAATTCAATTCCTACACACAGCGTTGTTTTTTGCGATTTTTAGCAGTGGCTCGCTGTAACGCCAAGAAATGGGCCTTGCGCGCATGCTCGTCTTCTTGACGCACGCGAGTCAGCTAAGGGCTCTCGGCAAACAAAAAGCCAGCGCGCAACCGCTCCCCTCCCGCACGCCCTATTGGGCCGGCCCATCATCGGGGCTGGATGCCCATTTGTTTTTATTTGTTTTTACTGCCTTTATTTTTTTCTGTTTCAATTTCTTCTTTTTAAAATAATACGAGATTTAGAAGATAACAAATTAATCATTAAATTTTGAAAAAATGGTTAAGAAATCACAAAATGCTTCTGGATTAAAAATTGTTCTTGATTTTGAAAAAATGTTCGCAAATTCGGCAACAAATGTTCACAAACTCAAACAGTGCTTGAGCATTTTTAATAATGATAAACATTTTTTCTAATTGATAATCAAATTTTGAATTCAATGAACATTTTCTGAATTTCATGAAATAAATTTGTAATGCATAACATTTTATTAAAAATAACGATGAAAATGTTTTGAATTCAATGAACAAAATCAGAATTTTATGAACATATTTTTAAAACGATGATCAAAAAGTAGAATTTGATGAACATTTTTTAAGTTTGATGAACAATTTTCAAATTCAATGAACATTTTTTGAATTGTTGAACACTGTTTACATGATTGAACATTTTTTGAATTCGACGAACAAAAAAAATCATGATTTCAAACAAGTTTTTAGTAATTTTCCTAATGATAAAAAAAATTATTTGATGAATAAATATTGCATTTGATGAACACAATTTGTATTCAAGAACAAATTCTTGAAAAAAATGATGAACAAATTTTGAATTTGATGAACATAAAACGATGAATAAAAAATAGAACTTGACGAACATTTTTAGTTCGATGAACAATTTTCAAATTCGTATATGTTTTTAATTGTTGAACATTGTTTTACATGGCTGAACAATTTTTCAATTTGATAAAAAAAATCATCAATTTGAAAAGAAAAAATGCAAAAAAGTGAAAATTAAAGAAGAAGATAATAAAATAGAAAAAGGAAACAGAAAACAGAAAACAAAAAGGAAAACAAAAAATGGAAAAAAAGAAAATAAAACAAAAATGTTGAAAAAACGGAAAAAAGTGGTAACCTTACAAAAACCTGTGGGAAGAAACGCAAAATCGGCCGACCCAGACGCTGAGCTGGAGTTCGCGCGAGGGGGTGGGGGGGGGGGGGGTGCGCGCTACATCGATAAAGCGCGACCTTCGCGCTGCATAGGATTCGCCCACGTAGTTCGGGACAGGCGCAAGGCACACCTTTTTTCTAGGTGATCGCTTGGTCGAGCCTATTTCTTACTTACTGCGAGGCGTATGGCAGCCTCGATACATCTTGTTCCCCGCATAAGTCGGGGAATAGTGATCAGTCGCATACATGCACGTCGTCCTCTCTATCCGCCAGCCTATTTGGCTTTCCGACCACTAGTTTGGCAAGGTTCAAAAACCTTCCCCGAACCGTTTTTTTATTTTTTTTCTTATGTTTTTTCTTTCTTTCTTCGTTTTTGTTTTCCCTTTTTATCTTTTGCGATATTTTCAATTTACTTTTTCTTTTATTTTTTGTTTATTTTTACTTTTGTAAGCAAAATTCCTATTTCTGAAAACAAAATTCGTGAACAATTTTTTAGTTTGGGAAACAGGGGAGGCTGCAGCCCCCCACCCACGAGCCCTTTTGGCCAGCCCAGCCGTGGGGCGGGACGAACTCTGTTTTTTATTTCTTTTTTGACATTGTTCTTTTCTATTTAAGTTCTTTTTAAATAATCCAAGATTTCCAAAAATCCAAATATATCAGTAAATTTTACAAATTTGTTAAATAAATCATAAAATGCTTTTTGGATTACCACATATTCACAAAAATATTCAAAATTTTGAACTAAGTATTCATGATCTTGAAAAAATTATTCAGGAAATCGAACAATGTAAAATGTTCATGAATTCGAAATATATTCATTTTTTTCTAAATGTTCATGAGTGACATAAAATGTTTTTCGATTCAAAAGAAATCTACTGATTCAAAAAATATTCATGAATTCAAAAAATGTTCATATGTTTTTTAAAATGTCCGAGGATTAAAAAGTTGTCGCTGAATTCTAAAAATCTTATACATTTCAAAAACTATTTGTTGATTCATAAAAAGATGAATTTGAAAAATCTTCATAATTTTTTTTTGAATTTAAAAAATTGTCCCGATTTTCAAGAAATGTTTGCCATTTCAAAAAAAATGTTCATGACTTTCACATTTCATCGCAAATTTGTAAAAATATTTATGAATTTAAAAATCTTAACGATTTAAGAACTTGCAAAAATGTCCATAAATTTAAAAATGTCATGCTTTAAAAAATAATCACGAAATTAAAAAAATGTTCGAAACTTGAAATATTTTGGCAAAAAAGAGAAAAAGAAAAGGGAGAATTAAAGAAAAATGAAGAAAGAAAATTGATAAAAAGGGGAAAGTAAAATAAAAATAAAATATAAAAAGATAAAACTAGAAGGAAAACAAAAGACTGGTTCTGGGAAGGTTCTCCCAAAACCGGTCGGGAATAAACACTAAAATGGGCCAGCCCAAACTCTACGAGCCCAATATGGATCGCCGGCGTGGGTATGCGATTGCTCGCTATCCACCGATCCACGCGGGGAATAGGTGGAGATCCCTGCACCCTTGCCTGCGCGAGTGTGAGCTGAGCCGGCAGTCTCGTTTTTTTGTTCTTTTTTCATGTTTTTTTTACTTTTATTTATACTTCCAAATATTCTAAATATGTAAGTACAAAAAAACACTTTATATAAAACTTTTGAATAATGGAAATCATGCATTTAATAAAGTTAAATGTGTATAAAAAATATTCCTGATCTATACGAAAAATGTGAAGTTCGGATTGAAAAAAGTTATAAAAATATAAGTTTTCAAAAATGTTAATCACATACTTTTAAAATATTAAATATGTATAGAAAAAATGTTTCCGATGCATACAAAAAATATACAGTGTGTATGGAAAAAATATACATAAAAAATGTAAGTTTTCAAAAATGTCAATCGTGTATTTCCAAGATGTTAAATTTGTATATAAAAAAAGACACAAACACAAATATGCTAAGCCCTCCCACAGCACAGTAATTTACATAATCAATGCTTTTGGCAATCCGCTCCACTGGAGAGCTCCCTCAAGGTACATACCCACTTCTGCCCCTGATTTTCATCCACCTTTTTTTCTCACCTTCGTTATGATGCTTGCTTGTTGTTGTTGCTGCAGCAACTATTATTCTAACCCTCAAATGATTTAATCTTTTTTTCATCAACGATCGTTGTCACACCATACAATTTCTCAACTTGGCAGCGTGGTTCACATGGACCCGTGTTTTCTCCTGCTGCAACGCGTGGGCATTTGTGATATACTACTTAAAATTAAGTAGCCTTCCTTTTCCTGCTATGCAGAACTCTTCGTCAACCGGTCCTTCCCTCTCACCACATTCCTTCACTGATTTTTTTTCATCCAGCCATTTTTTCCCACCATGTTAGATATAACCGCATCTTCACAGTGCGCTGCTCTATCACATTAATGTACTTACCAAGTTGCATCAAATTAAGATATGCATGATTTGTTTCTAAATAATCATGAGAGAGCCACCACCCAGATGATTAGTCCATCTAAATGCTCCCTACTACTTGGAAACAAATGTTCACCAGAGGATGGTCATGAAGTAATAAATATTCTGAATGTGCTGACAGTGAGTTTTGAAGAGAAGTATTTGGGTTTGCCGGTTCTAGAAGGGCGCATGGTTAAGGGTAAATTCAAATCAACAAAGGAAAAAAGCAAGGAAAAGAATGAATGATTGGACGGAAAAATATTCATCTACTGGTGCTAAGGAGGCGTTCATTAAATATGTGGTTCAGACGATCCCCACTTTTGCAGAGTGTTTTTAAGTTTTCAACAACCCTCCATGAGGAGCTTATGCACATGACCAGAGACTTCTGGTGGGGCGATGATAATGATCGCCGACATATTCATTGGTTGAGTTGGGAGAAGCTCATGCAACGGGAAAAAATAGGGAGGTATGGGTTTCAGTGACCTTAAAGTTTTTAACCAGACTCTCCTTGCTAGAGAAGCTTGGCGACTTATTGCATATCCTCACAGTTTGTGTGCAAGAGTACTTAAGGCAAAATACTATCACGGGGCTGATTTTCTTGGCACGACATTTATTCACAACGCATTGCCGGGATGGCAGGGTATCATGCCCGGGTTGGAACTCCTCAAGAAAGGATGTGTCTCACGAATTTACAACGGAAAAAGTCGCATTTGGAGAGACAATTGGATCATGAGGGAAAATATGAAAATTAATATAAATTCGACAAACTCCCGAACCCCGCTGGGTAGCGGATCTCATTGACCAAGAGACTCATTCTTGAAAGGAGGATAACACGAGGCGTATTTTTACACAACAAGATGTGAATGACATTTTGAGTATTTGACTCCCAAATTATGACAAGGATGATTATATTGCTTGGCAGCCAGAAAAGAATGGAATTTTAACTGTCTGTAGTGCGTGCAGGCTAGCCATGGATGAAAAGAAATATGAAATAATTGGATCCAACCACAATAACTCAGGGGACTGTAGTATTTGGAATATTATTTGGAAAACAAATGTTCCTCGAAAACTCGGGAGACTAGCAACTGAACCCCTAGCAGTTCAAACTAATAGGTTTTGGCGCATCCCGAGCCTCACCCCGATTTGTAATGTTTGTGGTACTGACGACGGAACGGTTTCCATGTTGCACATCAGTACACGTTTGCGAGAGCACTTTGCCATGAGTTCAAGGATGTGTGGAACCTCCGTCGTGAGCATGAAATAAACTACACTGGGAAGGATTGGGTCCTTGTCCTACTAGATAAAGTGAGCGAAGACCTAAGACAAAAATTTATGCTCTTTTGGTGGCGAGTTTGGCACCGTAGGAATGATGCAATCTTCACAAAAGGTGAAGCAAAATTTCCCATTCTACTCGGTTTCTGCAAAACTATCTTTTAAACCTCCACATGATTGCGAACGGAATGTTACTTGCCCGAGATTCGATCGTCGGTATCTCGATACCTAGTTCAATCTCGTTACCGGCAAGTCTCTTTACTCGTTCCGTAATACATCATCCCACAACTAACTCATTAGTCACAATGCTTGCAAGGCTTATAGTGATGTGCATTACTGAGTGGGCCCAGAGATACCTCTCCGACAATCGGAGTGACAAATCCTAATCTCGAAATACGCCAACCCAACAAGTACCTTTGGAGACACCTGTAGAGCACCTTTATAATCACCCATTTACGTTGTGACGTTTGGTAGCACACAAAGTGTTCCGCCGGTAAACGGGAGTTGCATAATCTCATAGTCATAGGAACATGTATAAGTCGTGAAGAAAGCAATAGCAACATACTAAACGATCGAGTGCTAAGCTAACGGAATGGGTCAAGTCAATCACGTCATTCTCCTAATGAGGTGATCCCGTTAATCAAATGACAACTCATGTCTATGGCTAGGAAACATAACCATCTTTGATTAACGAGCTAGTCAAGTAGAGGCATACTAGTGACACTCTGTTTGTCTATGTATTCACACATGTATTATGTTTCCGGTTAATACAATTCTAGCATGAATAATAAACATTTATCATGATTTAAGGAAATAAATAATACTTTATTATTGCCTCTAGGGCATATTTCCTTCAGTCGCCCACTTGCACTAAGTCAATAATCTAGATTACACAGTAATGATTCTAACACCCATGGAGTCTTGGTGCTGATCATGTTTTGCTCGTGGAAGAGGCTTAGTCAACGGGTCTGCAACATTCAGATCCGTATGTATCTTGCAAATTTCTATGTCTCCCACCTGGACTAAATCCCGGATGGAATTGAAGCGTCTTTTGATGTGGTTGGTTCTCTTGTGAAATCTGGATTCCTTTGCTAAGGCAATTGCACCAGTATTGTCACAAAAGATTTTCATTGGTCCCGATGCACTAGGTATGACACCTAGATCGGATATGAACTCCTTCATCCAGACTCCTTCATTTGCTGCTTCCGAAGCAGCTATGTACTTTGCTTCACACGTAGATCCCGCCACGACACTTTGCTTAGAACTGCACCAACTGACAGCTCCACCGTTCAATGTAAATACGTATCCGGTTTGCGATTTAGAATCGTCCGGATCAGTGTCAAAGCTTGCATCAACGTAACCACTTACGATGAGCTCTTTGTCACCTCCATAAACGAGAAACATATCCTTAGTCCTTTTTAGGTATTTCAGGATGTTCTTGACCGCTGTCCAGTGATCCACTCCTGGATTACTTTGGTACCTCCCTGCTAAACTTATAGCAAGGCACACATCAGGTCTGGTACACAGCATTGCATACATGATAGAGCCTATGGCTGAAGCATAGGGAACATCTTTCATCTTCTCTCTATCTTCTGCAGTGGTCGGGCATTGAGTCTTACTCAATCTCACACCTTGTAGTATAGGCAAGAACCCTTTCTTTGCTTGATCCATTTTGAACTTCTTCAAAACTTTGTCAAGGTATGTGCTTTGTGAAAGTCCAATTAAGCGTCTTGATCTATCTCTATAGATCTTAATGCCTAATATATATGCAGCTTCACCGAGGTCTTTCATTGAAAAACTCTTATTCAAGTATCCCTTTATGCTATCCAGAAATTCTATATCATTTCCAATCAGCAATATGTCGTCCACATATAATATCAGAAATGCTACTGAGCTCCCACTCACTTTCTTGTAAATACAGGCTTCTCCAAAAGTCTGTATAAAACCAAATGCTTTGATCACACTATCAAAGCGTTTATTCCAACTCCGAGAGGCTTGCACCAGTCCATAAATGGATCGCTGGAGCTTGCACACTTTGTTAGCTCCCTTTGGATCGACAAAACCTTCCGGTTGCATCATATACAACTCTTCTTCCAGAAATCCATTCAGGAATGCAGTTTTGACATCCATTTGCCAAATTTCATAATCATAAAATGCGGCAATTGCTAACATGATTCGGACAGACTTAAGCATCGCTACGGGTGAGAAGGTCTCATCGTAGTCAATCCCTTGAACTTGTCGAAAACCTTTTGCAACAAGTCGAGCTTTATAGACAGTAACATTACCATCAGCGTCAGTCTTCTTCTTGAAGATCCATTTATTTTCAATGGCTTGCCGACCATCGGGCAAGTCAACCAAAGTCCATACTTTGTTCTCATACATGGATCACATCTCGGATTTCATGGCTTCAAGCCATTTTGCAGAATCTGGGCTCACCATCGCTTCTTCATAGTTCGTAGGTTCGTCATGGTCTAGTAACATAACCTCCAGAACAGGATTACCGTACCACTCTGGTGCGGATCTTGATCTAGTTGACCTACGAGGTTCAGTAAAAACTTGATCTGAAGTTTCATGATCATTATCATTAACTTCCTCACTAATTGGTGTAGGTGTCGCAGAAACTGATTTCTGTGATGATCTACTTTCCAATAAGGGAGCAGGTACAGTTACCTCATCAAGTTCTACTTTCCTCCCACTCACTTCTTTCGAGAGAAACTCCTTCTCTAGAAAGGATCCATTCTTAGCAACGAATATCTTGCCTTCGGATCTGTGATAGAAGGTGTACCCAACAGTCTCCTTGGGGTATCCTATGAAGACACATTTCTCCGATTTAGGTTCGAGCTTATCAGGTTGAAGTTTCTTCACATAAGCATCGCAACCCCAAACTTTAAGATACGACAACTTTGGTTTCTTGCCAAACCATAGTTCATAAGGCGTCGTCTCAACGGATTTCGATGGTGTCCTATTTAGAGTGAATGCAGCCGTCTCTAAAGCATAACCCCAAAATGATAGCGGTAAATCAGTAAGAGACATCATAGATCTCACCATATCTAATAAAGTACGATTACGACGTTCGGACACACCATTACGCTGTGGTGTTCCAGGTGGCGTGAGTTGCGAAACTATTCCGCATTGTTTCAAATGTAGGCCAAACTCGTAACTCAAATATTCTCCTCCACGATCTGATCGTAGAAACTTTATTTTCTTGTTACGATGATTTTCAACTTCACTCTGAAATTCTTTGAACTTTTCAAATGTTTCAGACTTATGTTTCATTAAGTGGATATACCCATATCTGCTCAAATCATCTGTGAAGGTGAGAAAATAATGATATGCGCCACGAGCCTCAATATTCATCGGACCACATACATCTGTATGTATGATTTCCAATAAATCTGTTGCTCTCTCCATAGTTTCGGAGAACGGTGTTTTAGTCATCTTGCCCATGAGGCACGGTTCGCAAGTACCAAATGATTCAAAATCAAGTGATTCCAAAAGTCCATCAGTATGGAGTTTCTTCATGCGCTTTACACCGATATGACCTAAATGGCAGTGCCACAAATAAGTTGCACTGTCATTATCAACTCTGCATCTTTTGGCTTCAACATTATGAATATGTGTGTCACTACTATCGAGATTCATTAAAAATAGACCACTCTTCAAGGGTGCATGACCATAAAAGATATTATTCATATAAATAGAACAACCATTATTCTCTGATTTAAATGAATAACCGTCTCGCATCAAACAAGATCCAGATATAATGTTCATGCTCAACGCTGTCACCAAATAACAATTATTTAGGTCTAATACTAATCCCGAAGGTAGATGTAGAGGTAGCGTGCTGACGGCGATCACATCGACTTTGGAACCATTTCCCACGCGCATCGTCACCTCGTCCTTAGCCAATTTTCGCTCAATTCGTAGCCCCTGTTTCGAGTTGCAAATATTAGCAACAGAACCAGTATCAAATACCCAGGTGCTACTGCGAGCATTAGTAAGGTACACATCAATAACATGTATATCACATATACCTTTGTTAACCTTGCCATCCTTCTTATCCGCCAAATACTTGGGGCAGTTCCGCTTCCAGTGACCAGTCTGCTTACAGTAGAAGCACTCAGTTTCAGGCTTAGGTCCAGACTTGGATTTCTTCTCCTGAACAGCAACTTGCTTGCTGTTCTTCTTGAAGTTCCCCTTCTTCTTCCCTTTGCCCTTTTTCTTGAAACTAGTGGTTTTACTGACCATCAACACTTGATGCTCCTTTTTGATTTCTACCTCCGCTGCCTTTAGCATTGCGAAGAGCTCGGGAATTGTCTTATTCATCCCTTGCATGTTATAGTTCATCACGAAGCTCTTGTAGCTTGGTGGCAGTGATTGAAGAATTCTGTCAATGACGCTATCATCCGGAAGATTAAGTCCCAGTTGAATCTAGTGATTATTATACCCAGACATTTTGAGTATATGCTCACTGACAGAACTATTCTCTTCCATCTTGCAGCTATAGAACTTATTGGAGACTTCATATCTCTCAATCCGGGCATTTGCTTGAAATATTAACTTCAACTCCTGGAACATCTCATATGCTCCATGACGTTCAAAACGTCATTGAAGACCCGGTTCTAAGCCGTAAAGCATGGCACACTGAACTATTGAGTAGTCATCAGCTTTGCTCTGCCAGACGTTCATAACTTCTGGTGTTGCTCTTGCAGGAGGCCTGGCACCTAGCGGTGCTTCCAGGACGTAATTCTTCTGTGCAGCAATAAGGATAATCCTCAAGTTACGAACCCAGTCCGTGTAATTGCTACCATCATCTTTCAACTTTGCTTTCTCAAGGAACGCATTAAAATTCAACGGAACAACAGCACGGGCCATTTATCTACAATTAACATAGACAAGCAAGATACTATCAGGTACTAAGTTCATGATAAATTCAAGTTCAATTAATCATATTACTTAAGAACTCCCACTTAGATAGACATCCCTCTCATCATCTAAGTGATTACGTGATCCAAATCAACTAAACCATGTCCGATCATCACGTGAGATGGAGTAGTTTCAATGTTGAACATCACTATGTTGATCATATCTACTATATGATTCACGCTCGACCTTTCGGTCTCCGTGTTTCGAGGCCATATCTGCATATGCTAGGCTCGTCAAGTTTAACCTGAGTATTCCGCGTGTGCAACTGTTTTGTACCCGTTGTATTTGAACATAGAGCCTATCACACCCGATCATCACGTGGTGTCTCAGCACGAAGAACTTTTGCAACGGTGCATACTCAGGGAGAACACTTTTATCTTGAAATTTTAGTGAGAGATCATCTTATAATGCTACCGTCAATCAAAGCAAGATAAGATGCATAAAAGATTAACATCACATGCAATCAATATAAGTGATCTGATATGGCCATCATCATCTTGTGCTTGTGATCTCCATCTCCGAAGCACCGTCATGATCACCATCATCACCGGCGCGACACCTTGATCTCCATCGTAGTATCGTTGTCGTCTCGCCAACTTATTGCTTTTACGACTATCGCTACCGCTTAGTGATAAAGTAAAACAATTACATGGCGATTGCATTGCATACAATAAAGCAACAACCATATGGCTCCTGCCAGTTGCCGATAACTCGGTTACAAAAACATGATCATCTCATACAATAAAATATAGCATCATGTCTTGACCATATCACATCACAACATGCCCTGTAAAAACAAGTTAGACGTCCTCTACTTTGTTGTTGCAAGTTTTACGTGGCTGCTACGGGCTTAGCAAGAACCGTTCTTACCTACGCATCAAAACCACAACGACAGTTTGTCAAGTTGGTGCTATTTTAACCTTCGCAAGGACCGGGCGTAGCCACACTCGGTTCAACTAAAGTGAGAGAGACAGACACCCGCCAGTCACCTTTAAGCAACGAGTGCTCCCAATGGTGAAACCAGTCTTGCGTAAGCGTACGCGTAATGTCGGTCCGGGCCGCTTCATCTCACAATACCGCTGAACCAAAGTATGACATGCTGGTAAGCAGTATGACTTATATCGCCCACAACTCACTTGTGTTCTACTCGTGCATAGCATCAACGCATAAAACCTGGCTCGGATGCCACTGTTGGGGAACGTAGTAATTTCAAAAAAAATTCCTACGCACACGCAAGATCATGGTGATGCATAACAACGAGAGGGGAGAGTGTTGTCCACGTACCCTCGTAGACCGAAAGCGGAAGCGTTATCACAACGCGGTTGATGTAGTCGTACGTCTTCACGATCCGACCGATCAAGTACCGAACGCACGGCACCTCCGAGTTCAGCACACGTTCAGCTCGATGACGTCCCTCGAACTCCGATCCAGCCGAGTGTTGAGGGAGAGTTTCGTCAGCACGACGGCGTGGTGACGATGATGATGTTCCACCGACGCAGGGCTTCGCCTAAGCTCCGCAACGGTATTATCGAGGTGTAATATGGTGGAGGGGGGCACCGCACACGGCTAAAATATCGTATATCAACTGTGTCTAGAGGTGCCCCCTGCCCCCGTATATAAAGGAGCAAGGGGGAGGCCGGCTGCCCTTGGGCGCGCCAAGGAGAGGGGGGGGAGTCCTCCTCCTAGTAGGAGTTGGACTCCCCTTTCCTAGTCCAACTAGGAAAAGAGGGGGGAAGGAAAGAGAGGGAGAGGGAGAGGGAAAGAGGGGCCACGCCCCCTCCCCTAGTCCAATTCGGACTCCTCATGGGAGGGGGCGCGCCACCTCCTGGCTGCTGCCCTCTCTCTCCCCTCAAGGCCCACTAAGGCCCAATACTTCCCCGGGGGGTTCCGGTAACCCTCCGGCACTCCGGTTTTATCCGAAACTTCTCCGGAACACTTACGGTGTCTGAATATAGTCGTCCAATATATCAAACTTTATGTCTCGACCATTTCGAGACTCCTCGTCATGTCCGTGATCACATCCGGGACTCCGAACAACCTTCGGTACATCAAAACATATAAACTCATAATATAACTGTCATCGTAACTTTAAGCGCGCGGACCCTACGGGTTCGAGAACTATGTAGACATGACCGAGACACCTCTCCGGTCAATAACCAATAGCGGAACCTGGATGCTCATATTGGTTCCCACATATTCTACGAAGATCTTTATCGGTCAGACCGTATAACAACATACGTTGTTCCCTTTGTCATCGGTATGTTACTTGCCCGAGATTCGATCGTCGGTATCTCGATACCTAGTTCAATCTCGTTACCGGCAAGTCTCTTTACTCGTTCCGTAATACATCATCCCGCAACTAACTCATTAGTCACAATGCTTGCAAGGCTTATAGTGATGTGCATTACTGAGTGGGCCCAGAGATACCTCTCCGACAATCGGAGTGACAAATCCTAATCTCGAAATACGCCAACCCAACAAGTACCTTTGGAGACACCTGTAGAGCACCTTTATAATCACCCATTTACGTTGTGACGTTTGGTAGCACACAAAGTGTTCCTCCGTTAAATGGGAGTTGCATAATCTCATAGTCATAGGAACATGTATAAGTCATGAAGAAAGCAATAGCAACATACTAAACGATCGGGTGCTAAGCTAACGGAATGGGTCAAGTCAATCACGTCATTCTCCTAATGAGGTGATCCCGTTAATCAAATGACAACTCATGTCTATGGTTAGGAAACATAACCATCTTTGATTAACGAGCTAGTCAAGTAGAGGCATACTAGTGACACTCTGTTTGTCTATGTATTCACACATGTATTATGTTTCCGGTTAATACAATTCTAGCATGAATGATAAAGATGCAAAGTAAAATAAAAGGCAATAAAAATTAGCTAAGTGTTGGAAGATTAATATGATGGAAAATAGACCCGGGGGCCATAGGTTTCACTAGTGGCTTCTCTCGAGAGCATAATTATTACGGTGGGTGAACAAATTACTGTTGAGCAATTGACAGAATTGAGCATAGTTATGAGAATATCTAGGTATGATCATGTATATAGGCATCACGTCCGCGACAAGTAGACTGACTCATGCCCGCATCTACTACTATTACTCCACACATCGACCGCTATCCAGCATGCATCTAGAGTATTAAGTTCAAAAGAACAGAGTAATGCTTTAAGTAAGATGACATGATGTAGAGGGATAAACTCATGCAATATGATATAAACCCCATCTTGTTATCCTCGATGGCAACAATACAATACGTGCCTTGCTGCCCCTGCTGTCACTAGGAAAGGACACCGCAAGATTGAACCCAAAGCTAAGCACTTCTCCAATTGCAAGAAAGATCAATCTAGTAGGCCAAACCAAACTGATAATTCGAAGAGACTTGCAAAGATAACCAATCATACATAAAAGAATTTAGAGAAGATTCAAATATTGTTCATAGATAAACTTGATCATAAACCCACAATTCATCGGTCTCAACAAACACACCGCAAAATAAGATTACATCGAATAGATCTCCACGAGAATCGTGGAGAACTTTGTATTGAGATCCAAAGAGAGAGAAGAAGCCATGTAGCTAATAACTATGGACCCGAAGGTCTGAGGTAAACTACTCACACATCATCGGAGAGGCTATGGTGTTGATGTAGAAGCCCTCCGTGATCAATGCCCCCTCCGGCGAAGCTCCGGAAAAGGCCCCAAGATGGGATCTCACAAGTACAGAAGGTTGCGGCGGTGGAATTAGGTTTTTGGCTCCGTATCTGGTAGTTTGGGGGTACGTAGGTATATATAGGAGGAAGAAGTACGTCGGTGGAGCAACATGGGCCCCACGAGGGTGGAGGGCGCGCCCAGGGGGGTAGGCGCGCCCCCCTACCTCGTGCCCTCCTGATTGCTTTCTTGACGTAGGGTCCAAGTCCTCTGGATCACGTTTGTTCCAAAAATCACGTTCCCGAAGGTTTCATTCCATTTGGACTCCGTTTGATATTCCTTTTTTGCGAAACTCTGAAATAGGCAAAAAACAACAATTCTGGGCTGGGCCTCCGGTTAATAGGTTAGTCCCAAAAATAATATAAAAGTGTATAATAAAGCCCATTAAACATCCAAAACAGAATATAATATAGCATGGAACAATAAAAAATTATAGATACGTTGGAGACGTATCAAGCATCCCCAAGCTTAATTCCTGCTCGTCCTCGAGTAGGTAAATGATAAAAACAGAATTTTTGATGTGGAATGCTACTTAGCATAATTTCAATGCAATTCTTCTTATTGTGGCACGAATGTTCAGATTTGATATGATTCAAGATAAAAGTTTAATGTTGACATAAAAACAATAATACTTCAAGCATGCTAACCAAGCAATTATGTCTTATCAAAATAACATAGCCAAAGCAAGTTATCCCTACAAAATCATATAGTCTGGCTAAGCTCCATCTTCCCCACGCAAAATATTTATATCATGTACAACCCTGGTTTTAGCCAAGCAATTGGTTCATACTTTTTAACGCGCTTCAGCCTTTTCAACTCTTACGCAATACATGAGCGCAAGCCATGGATATAGCACTATGGTGGAATAAGGTATAATGATAGGGGTTATGCGGGAAGACAAAAAAGGAGGAAGTCTCACATCAACGAGGCTAATCAACGGGCTATGGAGATGCCCATCAATTGATGTTAATGCAAGGAGTAGGGATTGCCATGCAACGGATGCACTTAGAGCTATAAGTGTATGAAATCTCAAACAAAAGAAACTAAGTGGGTGTGCATCCAACTTGCTTGCTCACGAAGACCTCTGGCCTTTGAGGAAGCCCATCATTGGAATATACAAGCCAAGTTCTATAATGAAATTTCCCACTAGTATATGAAAGTGACAAAATGAGAGACTCTCTATCATGAAGATCACGGTGCTACTTTGAAGCACAAGTGTGGTAAAAGGATAGTAACATTGTCCCTTCTATCTTTTTCTCTCATTTTTTTATTTGGGCCTTCTCTCTTTTTTATGGCCTCTTTTTATTTATTTATTTAGTCCGGAGTCTTATCCCGACTTGTGAGGGAATCATAGTCTCCATCATCCTTTCCTCACTTGGGACAATGCTCTAATAATGATGATCATCACACTTTTATTTACTTACAACTCATGAATTACAACTCAATACTTAGAACAAAATATGACTCTATGTGGATGCCTCTGGCGGTGTACCGGGATATGCAATGAATCAAGAGCAACATGTATGAAAGAATTATGAATGGTGGCTTTGCCACAAATACAATGTCAACTACATGATCATGCAAAGCAATATGACAATGATGGAGCGTGTCATGATAAACGAAACGGTGGAAAGTTACATGGCAATATATCTCGGAGTGGCTATGGAAATGCCATAATAGGTAGGTATGGTGGCTGTTTTGAGGAAGATATAAGGAGGTTTATGTGTGATAGAGCGTATCATATCACAGGGTTTGGATGCACCGGCGAAGTTTGCACCAACTCTCAAGGTGAGAAAGGGCAATGCACGGTACCGAAGAGGCTAGAAAATTGCGGAAAGGTAAGTGTGCGTATAATCCATGGACTCACATTAGTCATAAAGAACTCATATACTTATTGCAAAAATTTATTAGCCCTCGAAGCAAATTACTACTACGCATGCTCCTAGGGGAAGGGTTGGTAGGAGTTAACCATCGCGCGATCCCGACCGCCAAACAAAGGATGACAATCAACAAATGCCTCATGCTCCGACTTCGTTACATAACGGTTCACCATACGTGCATGCTACGAGAATCACAAACTCCAACACAAGTATTTTTCAATTCCACAATTACTCAACTAGCACAACTATGATATTACCACCTTTATATCTCAAAACAATTATCAAGCATCAAATTTCTCATGATATTATAATTAAAGCAAATTGCCATGATGTTTTAAGACTCTCAAAATAATATAAGTGAAGCATGAGAGATCAATAGTTTCTATAAAACAAATGCACCGCCGTGCTCTAAAAGATATAAGTGAAGCACTAGAGCAAAACTATATAGCTCAAAAAATATAAGTGAAGCACATAGAGTATTCTAATAAGTTCCAATTTATGTGTGACTCTCTCAAAAGGTGTGTACAGCAATTATGATTGTGGTAAACAAAAAAACAAAGACTCAAATAATACAAGACGCTCCAAGCAAAACACATACCATGTGGTGAATAAAAATATAGCTCCAAGTTAAGTTACCGATGGAAGTAGACGAAACAGGGGATGCCTTCCGGGGCATCCCCAAGCTTTGGGTTTTTGGTGTCCTTAGATTATCTTGGGGTGCCATGGGAATCCCCAAGCTTAGGCTCTTGCCAGTCCTTGTTCCATAATCCATCAAATCTTTCACCCAAAACTTGAAAACTTCACAACACAAAACTTAACAGAAAATCTCATGAGCTCCGTTAGCGAAAGAAAACAAAAGACCACTTCAAGGTACTGTAATGAACTCATTCTTTATTTATTTTGGTGTTAAACCTACTGTATTGCAACTTCTCTATGATTTATAAACTATTTTACTAGCCATAGATTCATCAAAATAAGCAAACAACACACGAAAAACAGAATCTGTCAAATACAGAACAGTCTGTAGTAATCTGTAACTAACGCAAACTTCTGGAACTCCAAAAAATCTACCAAAATAGGACGACCTAGACAATTTGTTTATTGATCTTCTGCAATTGGAATCAATATTTTATCGCGTTCTGGTGATTTTTAAATATTGTTTTCGTGAACAGAAAGTTTCTGCAATTTTCAGCAAGATCAAATAACTAACATCCAAGAAGTTCCTATAGGTTAAACTTGGCACAAACACTAATTAAAACATAAAAACAAATATAACGAGAGGCTAGATCAAATATTTATTCCTAAACAGAAGCAAAAAGCAAAAAACTAAAAATAAAATTGGGTTGCCTCCCAACAAGCGCTATCGTTTAACGCCCCTAGCTAGGCATAATAGCAAGGATAGATCTAGGTATTGCCATCTATGGTAGGCAATCCATAGGTGGCTCTCATAATAGATTCATATGGTAGTTTAATTTTCTTTCTAGGAAAGTGTTCCATGCCTTTCTTTAAGGGGAATTGGAATCTAATATTTCCTTCCTTCATATCAATAATTGCACCAATCGTTCTAAGGAAAGGTCTACCAAGAATAATAGGACATGAAGGATTGCAATCTATATCAACAACAATAAAATCTACGGGCACATAGTTCCTATTTGAAAAAATAAGAACATCATTAATTCTTCCCATAGGTTTCTTAATAGTGGAATCCGCAAGGTGCAGGTTTAAAGAACAATCATCAAAATCACGGAAACCTAGCAAATCACACAAAGTCTTTGGAATCGTGGAAACAGTAGCACCCAAATCACACAAAGCATAGCATTCATGATCTTTAATTTTAATTTTAATAGTAGGGTCCCACTCATCATAAAGTTTTCTAGGGATAGAAACTTCCAACTCAAGTTTTTCTTCATAAGATTGCATCAAAGCATCAACGATATGTTTGGTAAAAGCTTTATTTTGGCTATAAGCATGAGGAGAATTTAGCACGTATTGCAACAAGGAAATACAATCTATCAAAGAGCAATTATCATAATTAAATTCCTTGAAATCCAAAATAGTGGGTTCATTGCTATCTAAAGTTTTAACATCTTCAATCCCAGTTTTACAAATTTTAGCATCAAGATCTAAAGACTCCGAATTTTTGGAACGCCTTCTAGGTAAAGATGGATCATACTCAGTCCCATCATTATCAAGATTCATATTGCAAAAGAAATATTTAATAGGGGACACATCAATAACTTTTAGATCTTCATCTTTATTTTCATAGAAATTTGAAGAACACGCTTTCATAAAGCAATCTTTCTTAGCACGCATCCTAGCGGTTCTTTCTTTGCACTCATCAATGGAAATTCTCATGGCTTTGAGAGACTCATTGATACCATGCTTAGGAGGAATAGATCTAAGTTTTAAAGAACCAACATCAAGAGAAATTCTATCAATGTTCCTAGCCAATTCATCAACTTTAAGTAATTTCTCTTCAAGCAAAGCATTGAAATTCTTTTGCGAATTCATAAATTCCTTAACACTAGTCTCAAATTCAGAGGGTATCTTATTAAAATAAGAGTTATTGTATGAATTACCATAATTATTAGAGTAATTACTAGGATATGGCCTAGGATTAAAGTTTCCTCTATATGCGTTGTTACCAAAATTATTCCTACCAACAAAATTCACATCCATAGATTCATTATTATTCTCAATCAAAGTAGACAAAGGCATATCATTGGGATCAGAATAAGCACTCTTAGTAGCAAATAATTTCATAAGTTCATCCATCTTTCCACTCAAAACATTAATTTCTTCTATCGCATGCACTTTTTTATTAGTAGATCTTTCAGTGTGCCATTGAGAATAATTAACCATAATATTATCTAGGAGTTTAGTAGCTTCTCCTAAAGTGATTTCCATAAAACCTCCCGCGGCCGAATCTAAAAGATTTCTAGAAGCAAAATTTAATCCGGCATAAATTTTTTGTATAATCATCCACAAATTCAAACCATGTGTAGGGCAATTACGTATCATTAATTCCATCCTCTCCCAAGCTTGTGCAACATGTTCATGATCAAGTTGCTTAAAATTCATAATATCGTTTCTAAGAGAGATGATCTTAGCGGGAGGAAAATACTTAGAGATAAAAGCATCTTTGCACTTATTCCATGAATCAATACTATTTTTAGGCAAAGACGAAAACCAAGCTTTAGCACGATCTCTAAGAGAAAAAGGAAATAGATTCAATTTAACAATATCATTATCCACATCTTTCTTCTTTTGCATATCACACAAATAAACGAAGCTATTTAGATGGGTAGCGGTATCTTCACTAGGAAGGCCGACGAATTGATCTTTCATAACAAGATTCAACAAAGCAGCATTAATTTTCACAAGATTCAGTTTCGGTAAGAGGAGAAATCAGAGTGCTAAGAAAATCATTGTTGTTCGTATTGGTAAAGTCACACAATTTAGTATTATCTTGAGCCATCGTGACAAGCAAGCAATCGAACACACGAACAAACAGGAAGCAAGCGAAAAAGAGGCGAACGGAAAAGAGAGGGCGAATAAAACGGCAAGGGTGAAGTGGGGGAGAGGAAAACGAGAGGAAAACGGCAAATAATGTAATGCGGGAGATAAGAGTTTGTGATGGGTACTTGGTATGTTGACTTTTGCGTAGACTCCCCGGCAACGGCGCCAGAAATCCTTCTTGCTACCTCTTGAGCACTGCGTTGGTTTTCCCTTGAAGAGGAAAGGGTGATGCAGCAAAGTAGCGTAAGTATCTCCCTCAGTTTTTGAGAACCAAGGTATCAATCCAGTAGGAGGCCACGCACGAGTCCCTCACACCTACACAAACAAATAAAATCCTAGCAACCAACACAATAAAGGGGTTGTCAATCCCTTCACGGTCACTTACGAAAGTGAGATCTGATAGATATGATAAGATAATATTTTTTGGTATTTTTATGATAAAGACGCAAAGTAAAATAAAAGGCAATAAAAATTAGCTAAGTGTTGGAAGATTAATATGATGGAAAATAGACCCGGGGGCCATAGGTTTCACTATTGGCTTCTCTCGAGAGCATAAGTATTACAGTGGGTGAACAAATTACTGTTGAGCAATTGACAGAATTGAGCATAGTTATGAGAATATCTAGGTATGATCATGTATATAGGCATCACGTCCGCAACAAGTAAACCGACTCCTGCCTGCATCTACTACTATTACTCCACACAGCGACCGCTATCCAGCATGCATCTAGAGCATTAAGTTCAAAAGAACAGAGTAACGCTTTAAGTAAGATGACATGATGTAGAGGGATAAACTCATGCAATATGATATAAACCCCATCTTGTTATCCTCGATGACAACAATACAATACGTGCCTTGCTGCCCCTGCTATCACTGGGAAAGGACACCGCAAGATTGAACCCAAAGCTAAGCACTTCTCCAATTGCAAGAAAGATCAATCTAGTAGGCCAAACCAAACTGATAATTCGAAGAGACTTGCAAAGATAACCAATCATACATAAAAGAATTCAGAGAATATTCAAATATTCTTCATAGATAAACTTGATCATAAACCCACAATTCATCGGTCTCAACAAACACACTGCAAAAGAAGATTACATCGAATAGATCTCCACGAGAATCGTGGAGAACTTTGTATTGAGATCCACAGAGAGAGAAGAAGCCATCTAGCTAATAACTATGGACCCGAAGGTCTGAGGTAAACTACTCACACATCATCCAAGAGGCTATGGTGTTGATGTAGAAGCCCTCCGTGATCGATGCCCCCTCCGGCGGAGCTCCGGAAAAGGCCCTGATACGTCTCCAACGTATCTATAATTTTTGATTGCTCCATGCTATATTATCTTCTGTTTTGGACAATATTGGGCTTTATTATTCACTTTTATATTATTTTTGGGACTAACCTATTAACCGGAGGCCCAGCCCAGAATTGCTGTTTTTTGCCTATTTCAGAGTTTCGCAGAAAAAGAATATCAAACGGAGTCCAAACGGAATGAAACCTTCGGGAACGTGATTTTTGGAACGAACATGATCCAGGAAACTTGGACCCTAAGTCAAGGAAGCTTCGAGGAAGCCACGAGGTAGGGGGGCGCGCCTGGGGGGGACAATGCTACTATCCTTTTTTTCACACTTGTGCTTCAAAGTAGCATCATAATCTTCATGATAGAGAGTCTCTTGTTTTGTCACTTTCATATACTAGTGGGAATTTTTCATTATAGAACTTGGCTTGTATATTCCAACAATGGGCCTCCTCAAGTGCCCTAGGTCTTTGTGAGCAAGCAAGTTGGATGCACACCCACTTAGTTTCTTTTGTTGAGCTTTCATACATTTATAGCTCTAGTGCATCCATTGCATGGCAATCCCTACTCCTCGTATTAACATCAATCGATGGGCATCTCCATAGCTCATTGATTAGCCTCGTTGATGTGAGACTTTCTCCTTTTTTGTCTTCTCCACATAACCCCCATCATTATACTATATCCCACCCATAGTGCTATATCCATGGCTCACGCTCACGTATTGCGTGAAGGTTTATAAAGTTTGAGATTACTAAAGTATGAAACAATTGCTTGGCTTGTCATCGGGGTTGTGCATGATGAGCGCATTCTTGTGTGACGAAAATGGCGCATGACTAAACTATATGATTTTGTAGGGATGAACTTTCTTGGCCATGTTATTTTGAGAAGACATAATTGCTTAGTTAGTATGCTTGAAGTATTATTATTTCTATATCAATATTAAACTTTTGTCTTGAATCTTTCGGATCTGAATATTCATACCACAATTAAGAAGAATTACATTGAAATTATGCCAAGTAGCACTCCGCATCAAAAATTCTGTTTTTATCATTATCTACTCGAGGACGAGCAGGAATTAAGCTTGGGGATGCTTGATACGTCTCCAACGTATCTATAATTTTTGATTGCTCCATGCTATATTATCTTTTGTTTTGGACAATATTGGGCTTTATTATTCACTTCTATATTATTTTTGGGACTAACCTATTAACCGGAGGCCCAACCCAGAATTGTTGTTTTTTTGCCTATTTCAGAGTTTCGCAGAAAAAGAATATCAAACAGAGTCCAAACAGAATGAAACCTTCGGGAACGTGATTTTTGGAACGAACATGATCCAGGAGACTTGGACCCTAAGTCAAGGAAGCTTCGAGGAAGCCACGAGGTAGGGGGCGCCTACCCCCCCAGGCGCGCCTACCCCCCCAGGCGCGCCCTCCACCCTCGTGGGCCCCACGTTGCTCCACCGACGTACTCCTTCCTCCTATATATACCTACGTACCCCCAAACGATTAGATACGGAGCCAAAAACCTAATTCCACCGCCGCAACCTTCTGTACCCACGAGATCCCATCTTGGAGCCTGTTCCGGAGCTCCGCCGGAGGGGGCATCGATCACGGAGGGCTTCTACATCAACACCATAGCCCCTCCGATGAAGTGTGAGTAGTTTACCTCAGACCTTCGGGTCCATAGTTATTAGCTAGACGGCTTCTTCTCTCTTTTAGGATCTCAATACAATGTTCTCCCCCCCTCTCGTGAAGATCTATTCGATGTAATCTTCTTTTGCGGTGTGTTTGTTGAGACCGATGAATTGTGGGTTTATGATCAAGTTTATCTATGAACAATATTTGAATCTTCTCTGAATTCTTTTATGTATGATTGGTTATCTTTGCAAGTCTCTTTGAATTATCAGTTTGGTTTGGCCTACTAGATTGATCTTTCTTGCAATGGGAGAAGTGCTTAGCTTTGGGTTCAATCTTGCGGTGTCCTTTCCCAGTGACAGTAGGGGCAGCAAGGCACGTATTGTATTGTTGCCATCGAGGATAACAAGATGGGTTTTTTTTATCATATTGCATGAATTTATCCCTCTACATCATGTCATCTTGCTTAAGGCGTTACTCTGTTCTTATGAACTTAATACTCTAGATGCATGCTGGATAGCGGTCGATGTGTGGAGTAATAGTAGTAGATGCAGGCAGGAGTCGGTCTACTTGTCTCGGACGTGATGCCTATATACATGATCATACCTAGATATTCTCATAACTATGCTCAATTCTGACAATTGCTCAACAGTAATTTGTTCACCCACCGTAAAATACTTATGCTCTTGAGAGAAGCCACTAGTGAAACCTATGGCCCCCGGGTCTATCTTCATCATATTAATCTTCCAACACTTAGTTATTTCCTTTGCTTTTTTACTTTGCTTTTATTTTACTTTGCATCTTTATCATAAAAATACCAAAAATATTATCCTATCATATCTATCATATCTCACTCTCGTAAGTGACCGTGTAGGGATTGACAAGACCTTATCGCCTTGGTTGCGAGGATTTATTTGTTTTGTGTAGGTGCGAGGGACTCGCGCATAGCCTCCTACTGGATTGATACCTTGGTTCTCAAAAACTGAGGGAAATACTTACGCTACTTTGATGCATCACCCTTTCCTCTTCAAGGGAAAACCAACGCAGTGCTCAAGAGGTAGCAGGCCCCAAGATGGGACCTCTCGAGTACAGAAGGTTGCGGCGGTGGAATTAGGTTTTTGGCTCTGTATCTGGTAGTTTGGGGGTACGTAGGTATATATAAGAGGAAGAAGTACGTTGGTGGAGCAACGTGAGCCCCACGAGGGTGGAGGGTGCGCCCCCCTACCTCGTTCCCTCCTGATTGCTTTCTTGACGTAGGGTCCAAGTCCTCTGGATCACGTTTGTTCCAAAAATCACGTTCCTGAAGGTTTCATTCCGTTTGGACTCCGTTTGATATTCCTTTTCTGCGAAACTCTGAAATAGGCAAAAAACAACAATTCTGGGTTGGGCCTCCGGTTAATAGGTTAGTCCCAAAAATAATATAAAAGTGTATAATAAAGCCCATTAAACATCCAAAACAGAATATAATATAGCATGGAACAATAAAAAATTATAGATACGTTGGAGACGTATCATGATGCAACCTAAATTCCATTTTTTTTGTAGTTTTCTTTTTATAAACCAAACTAGTGATAAAACAAGAAACTAAAAGATTCAATTGCAAGATCTAAAGATATACCTTCAAGCACTCACCTCCCCGGCAACGACGCCAGAAAAGAGCTTGATGTCTACTACGCAACTTTATTCTTGTAGACACGTGTTGGGCCTCCAAGAGCACAGTTTTGTAGGACAGTAGCAATTTTCCCTCAAGTGGATGACATAAGGTTTATCAATCCGTGAGAGGTGTAGGATGAAGATGGTCTCTCTCAAACGACCCTGCAACCAAATACAAGAAATCTCTTGTGTCCCCAACACACCCAATACAATGGCAAATTGTATAGGTGCACTAGTTCGGCGAAGAGATGATGATAAAGGTGTAATATGGATGGTAGAAATATATTTTTATAATCTGAATAAATAAAAACAGCAAGGTAACAAATATTAAACGGGCACAAAAACGGTATTACAATGCTTAAAAATGAGGCGTACGGTCCGTACTTTCGCTAGTGCAATCTCCCAACAGTGCTAACATAGTTGGATCATATGATTATCCCTCAAAGTGTAATGAAGAATCACTCCTGAGTTCCTATTAGCGGAGAACAAAAGATAGGAATTGTTTGTAGGGTACGAAACCACCTCAAAGCTATTCTTTCTGTTCGATCTATTCAAGAGTCCGTACTAAAATAACACAAAGCTATTTTTTCCGTTTGATCTATCCTAGAGTTCGTACTAAGATAACACCAAAGCAAATTCATATTCATAATACTCAATCCACACAAAGAACTACAAGGAGACCCCAAAGTTTCCATCGGAGAAAAGATAATAAAAAACGTGCATCAACCCCTATGCATAGATTACTGCAATATCATCGCGGGAATCCGCGAGTTGAATGCCAAGACACATATCAAGTGAATCAATATGATACCCCAATTGTCACCTCAAGTATTCATACCGCAAGACATATATCATGTGTTCTATTCTCTGAATATTCAATCCGACAAGAGAAAACTTCAAAGGGTAAAGACTCAATTCATCACGACAAGAGTATAGAGGGGAGAAACATCATATAATCCGACTATATTAACAAAGCCCATGATATAAATCACGAGAGAGAGAGAGATTAAACACATAACTACTGGTACAAACCCTCAACCTCGAGGGTGGACTACTCCCTCCTCATTATGGTGGCCGTCGGGATGATGGAGATGACCACCGGAGATGATTCCCCCCTCTGGCAGGGTGCCGGAACGGGGTCTAGATTGGTTTTCGTGGATACAGAGACCTAGCGGTGGCGGAACTTCTGATCTAGGGTAACCCCAAAGGGTTTCGGAATATTTGGGAATTTATAGTGCAAAGAGGGGGTGCGGGAGGCCACCGAGGTGGGCACAACCCACCTGGGCGCGCCAGGGAGGCCTAGCGCGCCCTGGTGGGTTGTGCCCCCCTCGGGGCACCCCCCAGGTGCTTCTTTGGCCCATCGGGAGTCTTCTGGACCATAAAAAATCTCATGGAGTTTCGCGGTGTTTGGACTTCGTTTGATATTGATTTCCTGCGATGTAAAAAACAAGCAAAAAACAACAACTGGCACTGGGCACTGGGTTGGTTAGTCCCAAAAAATGATATAAAGTTGCTATAAAATGATTAAAAAACATCCAAGAATGATAAAATAACAACATGAATACTTCATAAATTATAGATACGTTGGAGACGTATCACATATCCTTAGTCGTTTTCACGTACTTTAGGATGTTCTTGACCGCTGTCCAGTGATTCACTCCTGGATGACTTTGGTACCTCCCTGCCAAACTTATGGCAAGGCACACATCAGGTCTGGTACACAACATAGCATACATGATAGAACCTATGGCTGAGGCATAGGGAATGATTTCAATTTCTCTCTATCTTCCGTAGTGGTCGGGCTTTGAGTCCGACTCAATTTCACACCTTGTAATACAGGCAAGAACCCTTTCTTTGACTTATCCATTTTGAACTTCTTCAAAGCTTTGTCAAGGTATGTGCTTTGTGAAAGTCCTATTAAGCGTCTCGATCTATCCCTATAGATCTTGATGCCCAGTATATAAGCAGCTTCAACGAGGTCTTTCATTGAAAAATTCTTATTCAAGTATCCTTTTATGCTATCGACAAATTCTATATCATTTCCAATCAACAATATGTCATCGACATATAAAATCAGAAATACTACAGAGCTCCCCACTTTCTTGTAAATACAGGCTTCACTGTAAGTCTGTATAAAACCATATGCTTTGATCACCTCATCAAAGCGTATATTCCAACTCCGAGATGCTTGCACAAGGCCATAGATGGATCGCTGGAGCTTGCACACTTTGTTAGCACCTTTAGGATCGACAAAACCTTCTGGTTGCGTCATATACGACTCTTCTTTAAGAAATCCATTAAGGAATGTAGTTTTGACCTCCATTTGCCAGATTTCATAATCATAAAATGCGGCAATTGCCAACATGATTCGGACAGACTTAAGCATTGCTACGGGTGAGAAAGTGTCATCGTAGTCAACACCTTGAACTTGTCGAAAACCTTTTGTGACAAGTCGAGCTTTGTAGACAGTAATATTACCATCAGCGTCAGTCTTATTCTTGAAGATCCATTCATTTTCTATGGCTTGTTGATCATCGGGAAAGTCCACCAAAGTCCATACTTTGTTCTGGTACATGGATCCTATCTCAGATTTCATGGCCTCAAGCCATTTATCGGAATCTGGGCTCATCATAGCTTCTTCATAGTTTTGTAGGTTCGCCATGGTATAGTAACATGACTTCCAAGAGAAGATTACCGTACCACTCTGACGCGGAACGTGCTCTGTTCGACCTATGAGGTCTAGTAGTAACTTGATCTGAAGTTTCATGATCATCATCATTAGCTTCCTCTCTAGTTGGTGTAGGCATCACGGGAACAGTTTTCTCTGATGTGCTACTTTCCAATTCGAGAGAAAGTACAATTACCTCATCAAGTTCTACTCCCCCCCCCACTCACTTCTTTCAAGAGAAACTCCTCTAGAAAGTATCCATTCTTAGCAACAAAGATCTTGCCTTCGGATCTGTGGTAGAAGGTGTACAGATACGTCCATTTTGCATCATGTTTACCTACTGTTATTTATAATGTTTTTATGCATAATAATGCTTTTTGGAGCAATTCTAATGCCTTTTCTCTCATAATATACAAGGTTCACACAAAGAGGGAGAATTGAATTCCGGCAGCTGGAAATCTGGACCTGAAAAAGCTACGTCAGGCTACCTATTCAGCACAACTCCAAATGAGCTGAAACTTCACGAGGAATTTTTATGGAATAAATAATAAATAATGGAGGAAATAACTACCGGAGGGGGGCACCTGGTGAGCACAAGACACCAGGGCGCGCCAGGCCCCCCAGGCGCGCCCTGGTGGGTTGTGCTCAGCCCAGCCCACCTCCGGTGCCCATCTTTTGGTATATAAGTCATTTTGACCTAGAAAAATAAGGGGAGGACTTTCAGGATGGATGCAGGAGCACTTTTGCCCTCCGACGGAGCGATTCCGCCAGGGGACTTCCCTCCCGGAGGGGCAAATCATCGTCATCATCATCACCAACAACTCTCCCATCTTGGGGAGGGCAATCTCCATCAACATGTTCAACATCACCATCTCCTCTCAAACCCTAGTTCATCTTTTGTGTTCAATCTTTGTACCGGAACTATAGATTGGTGCTTGTGGGTGACTAGTAGTGTTGATTACATCTTGTAGTTGATTACTATATGGTTTATTTGGTGGAAGATTATATGTTCAGATCCAATATTCTATTCAATACCCCTCTGACCTTGAGCATGATTATAATTTGTGAGTAGTTACTTTTGTTCTTGAGGTCACGGGAGAAATCTTGTTGCAAGTAATCATGTGAACTTCATATGTGTTCGATATTTTGATAGTATGTATGTTGTGATTCCCTTAGTGGTGTCATGTGAATGTCGACTACATGACACTTCACCATATTTGGGCCTCAGGGAATGCATTGTGGAGTAGTAATTAGATGATGGGTTGCGAGAGTGACAAAAGCTTAAACCCTAGTTTATGCTCTATTCCGAAGGGACCGATTGGATCCAAAAGTTTAATGCTATGATTAGAATTTATTCTTAATACTTTTCTCGTAATTGCGGATGCTTGTGAGGGGGTTAATCATAAGTAGGAGGTTTGTTCAAGTAAGAACAGCACCTAAGCACCGGTCCACCCACATATCAAATTATCAAAGTAGCGAACACAAATCAAACCAACATGATGAAAGTGACTAGATGAAATTCCCGTGTACCCTCAAGAACGCTTTGCTTATTATAAGAGACTATTTTGGCATGTCCTTTGCCTCAAAAGGATTGGGCTACCTTGCTGCACTTTTGTTACTATTACCGTTACTTGCTCGTTACAAATTATCTTGCTATCAAACCACTCTGTTACTTACAATTTCGGCGCTTGCAGACATTACCTTGCTGAAAACCACTTGTCATTTCCTTCTGCTCCTCGTTGGGTTCGACACTCTTACTTATCGAAAAGGCTACAATTGATCCCATATACTTGTGGGTCATCATGTACCCAATTGTTTCCTTAGGGTATCCTATGAAGACACACTTCTTCGATATGGGTTCGAGCTTATCAGGCTGTAGCCTTTTGACGTAAGTGTCACAACCCCAAACTTTAAGAATGACAGCTTAGGTTTCTTGCCAAACCATAGTTCATATTGTCATCTCAACGGATTTAGACGGTGCCCTATTTAATGTGAATGCGGCTGTCTCTAATGCATAACCCCAAAATGATAGTGGTAAATCGGTAAGAGACATCATAGAATGCACCACATCTAATAAAGTACGGTTACGACATTCGGACACACCATTATGTTGTGGTGTTCTAGGTGGCGTGAGTTGTGAAATAATTCCACATTGTTTTAAATGAAGGCCAAACTCGTAACTCAAATATTCGCCTCCGTGATCAGATCATAGAAACTTTATTTTCTTGTTGCGATGATTTTCCACTTCTCTGAATTTTTTTGAACTTTTCAAATGTTTCAGACTTATGTTTCATCAAGTAGATATACCCATACCTACTCAAATCATCTGTGAAGGTCAGAAAAAAACGATACCCGCCGCGTGCTTCAACACTTATCGGATCGCATACATCGGTATGTATTATTCCAATAAGTCATTAGCTCGCTCCATTGTTCCGGAGAATGGAGTTTTAGTCATATTGCCCATGAGGCATGGTTTGCAAGTATCAAATGATTCATAATCAAGTGATTCCAAAAGTCCATCCGCATGGAGTTTCTTCATGCGCTTTACACCAATATGACCTAAACGGCAGTGCCACAAGTATGTTGCACTATCATTATCAACTTTGCATCTTTTGGCATCAATATTATGAATATGCGTATCACTATGATTGAGATTCAACAAGAATAGACCATTCATCAAGGGTGCATGGCCATAAAAGATATTACTCATATAAATAGAACAACCATTATTCTTCGATTTAAATGAATAACCGTCTCGTAATAAACAAGATCCAGATATAATGTTCATGCTCAACGCGGGCACCAAATAACAATTATTGAGGTCTAAAACTAATCCCGAAGGTAGATGTAGAGGTAGTGTGCTGACGACGATCACATTGACCTTGGAACCATTCTCGACGCGCATCGTCACCTCATCCTTAGCCAATATTCGTTTATTCCACAGCTCCTGTTTTGAGTTACAAATATGAGCAACCAAACCAGTATCAAATACTCAGGCGCTACTACGAGCATTAGTAAGGTACACAGCAATAACATGTATATCAAATATACCTTTGTTCACTTTGCCATCCTTCTTATCCGCCAAGTATTTGGGGCAGTTCTGCTTCCAGTGACCATTCCCTTTGCAGTAGAAGCACTCAGTTTCAGGCTTGGGTCCATCTTTGGGCTTCTTCTCGGGAGTGAAAACTTGCTTGCCATTCTTCTTGAAGTTCCCTTTCTTTCTGTTGCCCTTTTTCTTGAAACTAGTGGTCTTGTTAACCATCAATACTTGATGCTCTTTCTTGATTTATACCTCTGCGGCCTTAAGCATTGCGAAGAGCTCAGGAATTGTGTTGTTCATCACTTGCATATTATAGTTCATCACGAAGCCTTTGTAGTTTGGTGGCAGTGATTGAAGAATTATGTCAATAACACTTTCAACTGGAAGATCAACTCCCAGCTGAGTCAAGTGATTACGATACCCAGACATTTTGAGTATGTGTTCACTGACAGAATTGTTCTCCTCCATCTTGCAGCTATAGAACTTGTTGGAGACTTCATATCTCTCAACCCGGGCATTTGCTTGAAATATTAACTTCAACTCTTGGAACATCTCATATGCTCCATGACGTTCAAAACGTCTTTGAAGTCCTGGTTCTAAGTCGTAAAGCATGGCACACTGAACTATTGAGTAGTCATCAGATCGAGTCTGCCAGACGTTCATAACATCTGCAATAGCTGTTGTAGCAGGTCTGTTGCCTAGCGGTGCATCAAGGACATAATTCTTTTGTGCAGTAACGAGGATAATCCTCAAGTTACGGACCCAGTCCGTGTAATTGCTACCATCATCTTTCAACTTAGCTTTCTCTAGGAACGCATCAAAATTCAGGGGAACGATAGCTCGGGCCATTGATCTACAACATAGATATGCAAAACTATTAAGACTAAGTTCATGATAAGTTAAGTTCAATTAATCAAATTACTAATGAACTCCCACTTAAATTAACATCCCTAAAGTTATCTAAGTGATACATGATCCAAATCAACTAACCCATGTTATCTACTATATGACTCATGTTCGACCTTTCGGTCTCTAGTGTTCTGAGACCATGTCTGTACATGCTAGGATCGTCAAGTTTAACCCAAGTATTCTGCATGTGTAAAACTGTCTTACACCCGTTGTATGTGAACGTAGAGTCTATCACACCCGATCATCACGTGGTGTCTCGAAACGACGAACTGTAGCAACGGTGCATACTCAGGGAGAACACTTTTATCTTAAAATTAAGTGAAGGGATCATCTTATAATGCTACCGCCGTTCTAAGCAAAATAAGATGCATAAAGGATAAACATCACATGCATGCAATCAAAATATGTGACATGGTATGGCCATCATCATCTTGTGCTTTTGATCTCCATCTCCAAACCATCATCATGATCTCCATCGTCACCGGCTCGACACCGTGATCTCCATCGTTGCATCGGGGTCATCTCGCCAACTATTGCTTCTACAACTATTGCTAACGCATAGCAATAAAGTAAAGCAATTACATGGCGCTTGCACTTCATACAATAATTAAGAGACAACCCTAAGGCTCCTGCTGGTTGTCGATATTACAAAACATGATCATCTCATACAACAACGTATATCACATCACGTCTTGATCATATAACATCACAACATGCCCTGCAAAAACAAGTTAGACGTCCTCTACTTTGTTGTTGCAAGTTTTACGTGCCTGCTACGGGCTTCTAGCAAGAACCGTTCTTAACTACGCAAAAACCACAATAGTGATTACCAAGTTTGCTGTTTTAACCTTCTTCAAGGACCGGTCGTAGTCAAATTCGATTCAACTAAAGTAGGAGAAACAGACACCCGCCAGCCACCTTTATGCAAAACAAGTTGCATGTCAGTCGGTGGAACGGGTCTCATGTACGTGGCATGTAAGGTTGGTCCGGGCCTCTTCATCCCACAATGCCGCCGATCAAAATAAGTCGTTGGTGGTAAGCAGTATGACCGTCACCGACCACAACTCCTTTATGTTCTACTCGTGCATATCATCTACGCATAGACCTGGCTCGGATGCCACTGTTGGGGAACGTTGCATGGAAAACAAAAAATTTCTATGCACACGCAATATCTATCCATGGAGATGCATATCTACAAGTGGGGGGAGAGCATCTTCATACCCTTGAAGATCGCTAAGCGGAAGCGTTTATCAATGCGGTTGATGTAGTCGTACACCTTCACGATCCGTCCCGATCAAGTACCGAACGTACGACACCTCCGCGTTCAGCACATGTTCAGCTCGATGGTGTCCTCGCCTTCTTGATTTAGCAAGAGAGGTGAGGTAGTAGATGAGTTCCGGCAGCACAACGGCGTGGTGACGGTGGTGGTGAAGAACAATCTCCGCAGGGCTTCGCCAAGCACAACGGAAACTATGATGGAGGATAAACTAGAGGGGACGGGGTTGCCGGCACACGGCTTGGTGATTCTTGATGTCCCTTAGGTGCTATCCCTGCCCCTCTATTTTATATGTTGAGCCCTGGGGTCGAAACTTGGAGTAAAAGCCTTATCTAAGTCGGTTTTGCCCGAAAGGCAAGAGTTCTTCTCGGACCCAAGGACCAGACGCTAGGGTTTCCGGCGTCTGGCCACCTGGCGTCTGGCCCCTGGCCTTCGCAAAACTTCCTTTTGCACTTTCCAAAAACCTTCTGGGCTTTACCCCTTGGCCCAAATAAAGTGTTCTCGCACCAGAACATTTCGTGAAACATCCGAAACCCCTTCCGGTGAATTCCGGAACCCTTCTGAAGACCAAACACTATTATCCCCTATATCAATCTTTACCTCCGGACCGTTCCAGAGATCCTCGTCATGTTCGTGATCTCATCCGGGACTTCGAACAACATTCGGTCACCAACATACATAACTCATATAATACTATATCGTCAACGAAAGTTAATCGTGCGGACCCTACGGGCTTGAGAATGATGTAGACATGACCGAGACGCTTCTCCGGTTAATAACCAATAGCGGGACCTGGATGCCCATATTGGTTCCTACATATTCCACGAAGATCTTTGTCGGTCGAACCTTTATGAAAACATACGTAGTTCCCTTTGTCTGTCGGTATGCCCCGAGATTCGATCGTTGGTATCTCCATACCTAGTTCAATCTCATTACCGGCAAGCCTCTTTACTCGTTCCGTAATACATCATCCCGTAACTAACTCCTTAGTCACTTTGCTTGCAAGCTTCTTGTGATGCTGTATTACCGAGAGGGCCTAGAGATACCTCTATCCCACTCTCGATCCATGCCAACTCAACAGACACCTTCGGAGATACCTGTAGGACACCTTTATGATCACCCAGTTATGTTGTGACGTGTGATGGCACACAAGGCATTCCTCCGGAGTCCGGGATTTGCATGATCTCATGGTCGAAGAAACATGTATTTGACATTAAGAAACTAGTAGCAATAAACTGAACGATCCATATGCTATGCTAACGGTTGGGTCTTGTCCATCACATCATTCTCCTAATGATGTGATCCCGTTATCAAATGACAACTCATGTCCATGGTTAGGAAACCTTAACCATCTTTGATCAATGAGCTAGTCTAGTAGAGGCTCACTAGGGACACGGTATTTGTTTATGTATTCCCACATGTATTTAAGTTTCCGGTCAATACAATTCTAGCATAAATAATAGGGACAATTCCATTTCTGCCCCTAACTAGAACCCACTACTCAAATTTGCCCCTAATTTCAGTGTGTGCTCAAATTTACCCCTCTGCCCTTAGTTGCCCTTATAGAAATGTCCTTCTGCGCCGTTACTGTCCGGTCCAACAGCTTTGACCATCTCGAAAAAATAGCAAAAAAATTTAAAAAAATCTAAAATTTTGAGGGATCAAAGATACTCAGGTGCGCAAGGTGCGTGCATATTTTCGTGCTATTTAGACATACCAAGAGCTCGTGGCAAAGAAAAACAATAAATCTGTACATCTTTGAATAGTAAATTCAAATAAAATAGCAAGAAAATTCAAAAAAATATGAAATTTTTGGGCATCCAAGATGCTCGGGTGCGCAAGGTGTGTGCAAAAGTTTGTGATCAAATGACATGCGAGGACCTCTAGCAAAAAAACCAAAATAGTGTATTTTTTCAAAGTTTTTTCCCGAGACAATTTTTTTCTCTCCACGAGCTCCTACAATGTCCAAACACAACAAAATTTTGCACACACCTTGCACACTTGAGCATCTTGGATGACAAAAAATCACATTTTTTTAATTTTCTTGCTATTTTTTGAATTTACTGTTCACATGCGTACATATTTATTGTTTTTCCTTTCCCACGAGCTTCTAGAATGCCCAAACAGCATCAAAATTTGCACGCACCTTGCAAACCTGAGTACCTTCGATCCCACAAAATTTCAGTTTATTTTTATTTTTTTGCTATTTTTTCGAGATGGTCAAAGTTGTTTGACCAGACGATAACGGCGCAGAAGGGCATTTCTATAAGTGCAACTAACGGCAGATAGGCAAATTTAAGCACACGTTGAAATCATGGGCAAATTTGAGTAGTGGGTTCCAGTTAGGGGCGCAAATGAAATTGTCCCTAAATAATAAACCTTTATCATGATTAAGGAAATATAATAATAACCATTTTATTATTGCCTCCAGGGCATATTTCCATCAACCTGATCATCCCCTTCGCTCCTTTTCATATGCAAATTACCATAATATTTCCACGTAAGTTATCAGCTACGTGGGTCGTATATTACCATGTTATTTACATAGAAGTTAATGAGGAGTATTTTTTCAACAACTTTTTCACCCTTGGTCAAATTTAACACATTGTCTCTTATGTAAGTTATCATGTATGTGGTTCGTATATTACCGTGCTATTTTCACATAAGTAAGCGAGGTATGTTTTTTAATATTTTCCTCATTGGTCAAATTTACCATGATGTTTGTAAGTAACTTATCGGGTATGTGGTTCATGTATTATCGTGCTGTTTTCATATAATTTATCGGGGGTACATTTTTCATTTACTTTTTTCCTCCTTGGTCGAAGTAACCATGGTGTTTATACATACTTATCAGGTATGCGGTTCATACATTACCGTGTTATTTTCACATAAGTTATTAGGGGTATGTTTTTTCAAGAACTCCCCCCCCCCTTGGTCAAATTTACCATGGTATTTGTACCTAAGTTATCAGGTATATGGTTCATATATTATCATGTTATTGTCATAAAAGCTACCGAAGGTATATTTTCAACAACTTTTTCCCATTGTTCAAAATTACCGCGGTGTTTGCATGTATGTTATTGGGCATCGGTTTGTAAATTACCGTGCTATTTTCACATAAGTTACTGGGACTATGTTTTTCAACAACTTGTTCCCCTCCTTGGACAGAGTTACCTCGGTGTTTGTGCCTAAGTTATCAAGTATGTTGCTCTTACATTACCATGCTATTTTTATATAAGTTATCCAGGGTATGTTTTTCAACAACTTTTTTTCACTCTGTTCAAAGTTACCGCAATGTTTGTATGTAAGTTATCGGGTATGCGGTTCATATATTTACAAAACAATTACTGGAGTATGTTTCAACAACTTTTTTTTCCTCGGGTTAAGAGTTACCGCGGTGTTTTGGACGTAAGTTATCACGCCTATGGTTCGTATATTACCGTACTATTTACATAGACGTTACATCGATATGTTTATCAGCGACATTCTTCCACTAGGTGACAAAGTTACCGTGTTGTTGGTACCTAAGTTATCAGGCCTGCATTACGTAAATTATCATGTTGTTTACACTGAAGTTGTGGGCGGCAAAAAATTGTTCCCTAATCTTCTCTCCATGCACTAGATATTGAAGTTATCATCTCTATGGTGTATTAAATTACCGTGCTATTTAGGAAGAAGTTATCAAGGTATGTTTCAAAAAAATCCCCGAATCGAGTTAACGGGGCACGGGGTGTAACTTACCAGTCACGTGGTGCGTAAATTACCATGATATTTTCACGGGAATTACCGAGGTATGTTCCATCACCTTTTATCTCCCGGTCAAAAGTTACCAGGCTCGGGTAAGTTAGCAGCCCCTCAGGCCATCATGTAAGAAAACTTCTTGCAACAATAACTTTTTTAGTGTTCATATAATGAACAATAACTAGGGTGGAACGAGTTATATACGGGTCGATTCCATGAGTTTTGGGTCTTCTAGGATGTTGTTTTTTGATTCACTAGTTCCATGAATGAACAACCACATGGATTGGTCAGCCTTAGCACAAGCATGATGTAGCTGACCTGGTTAGTGTGCTTAGAATTTCCCATTGACCAGGCTAGGTCCTTGGTCGATGCACCATGTCAACATCACGAAGGACTGCATCATCACGAAGGACATGCCGGACGCGACGACAACATGAATTTAGGTAAAATCGATCAAAGCCGATCAGCAGCAAGCCATGTTGTGCATAATGTAGCAAGCAATTCAGAAGCATGGTGGTTGGTTGGTTTCTTACGGAGTACAGGAAAGTGATGATCTGGAACTTGCTCGAGATGGTCTAGCCGGCGAGGCTGCGCTGCACGGCGACCTGGATGAAGTTGAAGGCCACACCTATGTAGAAGGTGAGCACCATGGCGTCGTCGAGCGAGACGAGCGTGCTGGCGAGCTTGGTGGGGCCGATGGCCACCCTGAGGTTGAGCGACTCGGAGCGGGTGACTATGATGAGCACGAAGGAATGATGGGGGATGGCCGTCCGGCGGCTGGAGAAGCCCTTGTTCATGAGGCTCTCTGTCGTCTGATAAGATAAAGAGAAATGTGGTCTATCAAGACGAAACAATACAAGTTATCGGCCGAAACAAATACAAGTTATTATGCTGACACATCATAAACTATCATGCTAAAATGAAGTTACCATGCCAAAAAATAGAATGAGTTAAACATGCTGACAAAGTGTGAGTTAAATGTGGTGACACTTCATAATTATCAAGCTGACATATTAAGTTATCATGCTCAATTTGCATAATTATCGGGTTGAAAGTAAAAAAAACTGTTGAAAGCATATCAGATTAAAAATGCTAACACGGTATAAATTATCAGGCTAAAACAATATGAATTATCAGTCAGAAATTGTTCAAGTTACCATGTTGAAAAAAATAGAATGAGTTAAATAGGCTAACAAAGTGATTCTTACCATGTTGACACACTAGAATTTATTCAGGCCGACATACTATAAATTATCAGGTTCAAGCCACATAAGTCATCAAGTTGAAGTAAAACACGAGTGTTCAAACCAGTTAGAGTTAAACATTTTGATACATCACAAGCTATTAGGCTGAAATTTCATAAGTTATCTGGTTAAAGTAAAAAAGAATAAGTATTCAAAGCGGTTTGAGTTGAAATGTTGGCACGATATAATTTATCAAGCTAAATCAATATGAATTATCAAGTGGAAACAATTGAATTACTATGCTGAAAAATAAAATGAGTTAGACAGGTTAGCAAAGTGATCATTATCATGCTGACCCATCAGAAGTGACCAAGCTGACATAGTGTAAGTTATAAGGCCCAAGATGCATAAGGTTCAGACTTTATACTTCCTCCGAACAAAATACTCCTCATGCCAACTGGTCCCAAGGCCAAGAACAGAAGGAAACGTAAGTACCTGAATGGTCAGCCCCAAGATCGATGACGCCATGTTTGTGCAGCTCTCGGAAGGTCCTGAGGCCCTTTCACGATATGTAAGCTAAAGCGGTGCACGTCGATGTCATCTCATGCCATTGGTGATGTACAATCGATTACCGCATATCACACAATTTAAGAATAACAACCAAATGGGTTGATCGAACAACGCACTTTAGTTTTGATGGACCCCATAGAGGATGAGCGCAGTTACGACACCATGATCAGGAACCTCTCACATATACATACAATTGAAAAGAATTTATTCAGTCTCATAGGTGTACTTAGGATGCGTTTGGTTGAAGGTGTCATATGAATGGATTTGGACCACCCAGTTTTTTTATGGAACCATCCAATTCAAGTGCTTGGATGTATATAAGAATGAGCTAATTATTTGGGATGGGACCACCAGTCATGCTCACATGAGCATGCATGCAATGGGTGGCCATATGATTCGACCGATTTCTGGGGTGGAATGGTTCAACATCTTTAGAGCATATTCTCTTTTTTTGAGTGAAACCATTCGAGTGCTTTATAACCAAACATGTTTATTTTTTGAACGATCCCAACCCATCTATGGCCTCCCTTGCAACCAAACGCACCCTTACAAACAGGTTGAGGGCACTCATATACCACGACAAAAATATATGACAATTTGGAATTTTTTAAGGCTTCTATCCATCAAACTAGGACTTCAGAGAAGGAATTTTTCATTTTCCATAGTAACTGATCCCATGCTATATTGTTTGAACAAAATTGAGAGAGAAAAGAGGATGATTGCACCAGCGGAAACTTTCCTCGGAACGGTCAAAGGAGGCACTCACTAGAAGCTCACCTGTCGATGTAGTAGGCGGAGACGATGGACCTTCCATTTGATGAGCGGCGTCGGTGGTCAGAGGTGGCGGTGTGGGGAGACGCGACTGGATGGGGTGGCGGAGGCACACGACACACGGGGTTGGCCCGATGATGACTTGTGGAGTCGGGGAGATGGTGGGAGGTTGGGGATAGAGAGTAGCGGCGGTGGGCATGGACGCGTCAGCCGTGCGATAGGAGCCTGACGGCGGTTGTGCACCTGATCGGCCGCCGCGGCAGAAGCTGGGGAGGAGATGGGGGCGGGACGACACCGGGAGCAGGGGGGAGGGGGAGATGGGTGTGTGGCGGCGGTGGAGCTGGGTAGGAGATTAAACGGGCGCGAGCGAGGAGATAAGGCTCATGTCGGTTTCCCTTCTTCTCCCGTGCATATCGCCAGCAGCCGCGTGATCACGATCAAAGCGTTCCCAGGTTGTTTGGTTGTTTTTGCAATCTGCCACACAGTTACCACATACGGAGTACATATTTTGTTTTATATATCCCGTCACGACCTCTTCGTCACTCTCTTCGGTCGCGAGTGAGCCAGGCGCCGGAAACCGTCAGCAGAAGGCAGAGGAGACGCAAGTGCTTTGAACGACCGTAGTATGTGGTGACACGGCACATCAAGTTTTCTCTTACCACGCCACTAAACAGGATAACATAGCTGAGCACCGATAATAAAGAAACCCAACACGGACTTCGAAACGAAATTGACAACTGCAGCTCATCACGGATAATAGGCCAGAACGGTCTCCTTCACCAGTCGACACCCGTCACGCGCGACAAAAGAAAAGAGAAACTTTATTATTTTTTCATTCAAAAAAGAAAAAGAAAAGAGAAAACTATCACGAGGCCACTCCTATTTAACTTTGTCGGTCAATAATACGCCTCCTCGGCGCGGAGCCTCTTGGTGGGGCGTCGCACGTCCAGATGGCTGCCAAGCGTCGCGGCGGCAGGTCGCGGTTCCCCGCAAACCACATGATTGATCGATCCCATTCATTCACGGGCCCAAAACAATCCCGAATCCCTGGCGTCCACATGAAAATCAATCGGGATCGCCACGCGTCCCGCAACAGCCCGGCCCGCGCAGACGGGTCGCCATCGTCGCCCCTGGACCAGTTGCTTGCTCCTTCCCCCCTTCCCCGTCCGCCATTGGTCGTCGCCATTTTCCAATCCCGCTATTAAACTCGTTCCCCTCCCAAGAACCCGCAGAGCGCAGGCAGGCATCTTCTTCCCCCTTCCTCCTCCCCTCTCCTCCGTCGCCGCCGCTGGCTTTCCTTCCCGCGAGCGAGGATCGTCCCTGATCCGAACTGGGCCCGCCCCCCGCCTCCTCCGTGCGTACGTGCCCGCCCCCCTCACCTCAACCGTCGTCGATTGTTTGCTGCTCCCGCGTTGCGTCGGGCGCTCGGGGCGCTTTGCGTGCTGTTCGCGCCTTCCTCTTTTTTGGTTTGTGCTGGTAGGTGCTTGGGGGCAATGGGATGCAGGATTCATGCTCGGACATGGGCATGCCCTCTGTTCTTGATATGGCCTAGTAGATATCAAGTTCTTGGTGTTCAGGTCTTGTGGCTTGATAGCCTACCCCTGAGCCTAGTTGGATTCGTTTCAGGTGCTGCGTTGATTAGGTCCTGGATGGTGGAAGGGTTGGGTGTTTACCTGTGTCTGTATCTAGCGACAGATCCAGGAGAAGTTTTCTGTCGGATTAGTTTTACAGTGAATTTTCAGCTTCACATGACCGAGTTTAAGATAGAGAAATTTGGTCAAAGCTTTAATCCTAGAGGAATGTCCACCGTACCATGTTCTTCAGTTTTTATCTTCTTCTTGCCTACCATTAAGGAAAAAATGTTTTTTTAAGATTGCTGGTGTGGAGTATTAAGCAGGAAACTGTTGCTGGTGTGGAGTATTAAGCAGGAAACTGTTCAGATCTACAAAAGAGGGTAAGAGAAAAACTAAGGAAAAAAAAGGAAGACCAAATCAAAGCAGGGAACCAGACAGTCCTTCAGCAGACTTAGCACCAGTCAAGATCTCAGAATCTTTCTAGGCCACTTCAGATTCTCACCTCCTCCTTCAACTCAGAATTCAGAAATTATAATTCCTCTGTTTTTATTTGCTGATAAAAAATGCAGCCGATTCAAAATGCACACACTATCATCTTAATGGAACTATCCAGTGCCTTCTTGACCTGGTTGACCATCTGTCCTTTGCCCCCATCATCGATATAACATCCAGTGCGTTGTGTTTAGGCTCATCTGACATGCCATTGCTCGCCAAACTGAATGTGGGTGGGAGCAGCGTCAATACACTAGGTCTAGCATGCCATTGCTCTTATCGTCATAGCACTGAACTGTGTCGTTGAATTGGATTGTGTAGATTCATTTATGTAATGTTTATCCACCATGAACGAACAAACTCTAGAGGCAAATTTATATTTTTTACCTTTAATTTCTTAATATATGCATTAACTCATGCCTCTTATGATTTTGGCTTCTCAAGTACATTTTTATTGTTTGTGGGTACTATTTGCAGCTGGAGGTGAACCAAGCAAATATTTTCCTGACGGCAAGTTTGTTACAGACTGGCCTTTCCTTGGCTGAATCGGCACACACTACTAACATGGAAACATACACCACGGATGATGCGCTTACAACCATGGGATTTGGAAAATTGCAAGGACTTGTTCTTGTTTATGCAGGCATGGGTTGGGTTGCAGAAGCCATGGAGGTCATGCTACTGTCGTTTGTTGGACCATTGATTCGGGAGGAATGGAAAATCTCTGCCCAAGATGAGAGTTTACTCTCAAGTGTAGTGTTTTTGGGCATGTTAATTGGAGCATGTGGCTGGGGATATGTGTCTGACAAATATGGGCGAAGGTAAGGATTTACTTGTACAAGCACTTCCATGTTTCGGTTTTCTAGAAGAATTTTTATTTTTATTTTTGACAAAGTTATGACTAACCATGCCGTCTCTGTTATCATGAATTTGAATTTCATATATCTGATGTACGATTATGCAACTTTGGCACGTCCAGTGTGTCTTGGAATTGTAAACATAATTTCAATACTATACATGGCGGACGGGTTTACAGTTGCAAACTTACAACGGTTTACCAATATAATCCCTGAACAGAACTTGTATTTTTCTTGTTTCAGGACTGGTTTACTGTTTTCAACTCTGTTTACTACTGGAATGGGTTTCCTAAGTGCTTTGTCTCCGAACTATTTATGTTTGATGGCTCTTCGCTTTCTCGTTGGCGTAGGACTGGGTGGCAGCCATGTGTATTCATCTTGGTTTTTGGAATTTGTTCCTGCACAAAATCGTGGCTTTTGGATGATTATTTTTTCCTTTTTCTGGACTATTGGCACAGTCTTGGAGGCTTCACTTGCATGGGTATCATACTGATACTTTCTGATTTATATTTATATTTTGATCAAGTAATGAAGTCTTATAAAATTTTGTTCCTGTTGCAGATTGTCGTATCAACATTGACTTGGAGGTGGTTGCTAGCATTGACTGCCATCCCTTGCTTTCTCTTGCTCCCTTTCTTTGGAATCACACCTGAATCGCCACGCTATCTGTGTGCGCAAAATAGAATGTCTGATGCAACACTTGTCCTGGAGAGAATCGCCGAGACAAACCAAGCAGCTCTTCCGCCTGGAGTTCTCGTATACCCTCGAGACGGTGAAGCTGATCATAGTGGTCTTACCTCTGAGGCAGATCATCTTCTTCCACTCAGAGAGAAGGAATGCACAGATGATGATGTCATGAGCCCCAAATCTGGTAGTGCTGCTGCATTGCGCAGTCTACTGTCACGGAAATTGCGCAGATCAACTCTTCTACTTTGGTTTGTTTTCTACGCAAATTCCTTTGCTTATTATGGACTAGTCTTGCTGACCGCACAACTGAGCAATGCAAATAGAAGCTGCGCATCTGGGCTGAAATACGTGAAGAGTGAAACAGATACCAGCCTGTACAAAGATACATTTGTTACTAGTCTTGCAGGTAGCATACAGTAGTCTGTTTCTTCACCCAGTCTGACTGGCTGTAGAATATGTCACTAACTGATCATTCTACTGCTCTATCAGAGATTCCGGGTCTAATTGCGTCCGCTGTTCTCGTTGAATGGTTTGGCCGAAAAGCTACAATGTGGTGCCTGCTCTTCACATGCTGTGGTTTCCTTGGACCACTTGTGCTTTATCAGAGTGAGCTATGGACAACTGGCCTTCTGTTTGGTGCTCGTGCGTGTGCCATGGGTAGCTACACAGTTGTATGTTTATACGCCCCAGAGGTTCGTATCCTTTTCTCATGGCATGTAGTAAATGTGTTTCTTAGTGACTTGGCCATCACATCACAGTATAGTGAGATTAATGTGTTCAAAGTACCGCAGGCCTATAAGTTGCAATTTCAACATTATATCCATCGATCTGGCTAGGTACTTAAATGGTAGTTTACTTCCTGAATATTTGATTTTTTTTATGTCTGCATTACATTTCATAATAAAGATATATGTAAGTAAACTGGTGCGAGCAAGACCTAAACGAATAAAACATACTACTGCATTTCTTATTAATTTTATTGCAGTAATGTTTTCTTGTCACAGAAGGGGAGCCTTGGCGCAGCGGTAAAGTTGTTGCCTTGTGTGAGTCCTGGAAACAGCCTCTTGCAGAAATGCAGGAAAAGGCTGCGTAAAAAAGACCCAAAGTGGTCAGACCCTTCCCTTGCAAAAAGGACAGCGAAGCGGGAGCTACGTGCACCAGGCTGCCCTTTTTTTAATGTTTCTTGTCACACTGTCATATTATGACCATTGTTACCTTTTTATGTATTGAATTACATGAACGGAGTGTCTTTCTAGACAGAGACAGACCTATGCAAGGCCTTTTTGTCTCTATAATCCCCGCATCAAACTCTTGCAAAATGATGGACTTCTCTAAGGCAGAAGAGAAGCAAGCAACCGACTGAGCAGCTAGTGCTGCTCACTAATATAAGAACGGTCAGAAGAACATTTTACTTCCTAGAGCATCCACCTTTTAGTTTCATTGATTTGCATTTGCAAATTTTGAGTTTATTATTGGGCTCGTTCACCACAGAATTTTGAGCTTCGAACTTTCTTGAGGATACTAGTGTTGTATAGGTTTACATTGGTTTGTAGGTAGCAGTGATAAAGGATTCTCCTTCCATCATTGTGGTGTTTACCCTACTTATTTAGACCATAAATTTAATATATTAACTAGTGACCAGTCGGAATGTACCCAGGATGTAAACAAACGGACATCCTACTCCATAGATAGCTCTGGCTAAATGAAGTCTACCGATTCTGATCCATTTTCCTGACGAAAAAACAACTAAGTTATGGCATGGGGTCTTCCCCGTATTAGGGTCTTGGCTATGCTCTTAGCTGGGAACGCCTAGAATGTTATGACAAGGGTACATCAGTTATTGCACCAAATTTTACCCAAAACAGTCTTGTGGAGCAGCTGTCGTAGATATTTCATTGAAGGACTTTGTTTTTCCTATGAACTAACTTATTCTCTTGTCCTTAAAGGTATACCCGACATCTGTGCGCTCGACTGGGGTTGGAATCGCGACCGCCATGGGTAGAGTCGGTGGAATTATTTGCCCCCTTGTAGCCGTTGGGATGCTGAGAAGCTGCCATCAGATGGAAGCCATCATTGTATTTGAGGTGGTGCTATTCCTTGCTGCAATTGCCTGCATGCTCTTCCCTTTTGAGACCAAGGGCCGTGCTATGAATTGATGATGGTCCTGGTGTGAACATGTAAAACCACTTGGACCATAAAATCCGTCATGCTGCTACGCGTGAACGTTTATATACAAACTATTATATGTCTAGTATTTTAGTGGACATGACGATGAAGAATCCTCGAAATTCATTTCGGGGTTTCGGATGTTATTGGTCATCATTTTGTAAAGTCCTCGCTCCTTGAGACTGTAAGTAGGAGTATGGTATGGTATGGTATGGTATGGTATGGTATGGTATGGTATGGTATGTATGTATGTATAAATTCTTCGAACGTGATTAAGTGTCTGCAACAGGCATTTCTACCAGTAACATTTGCTGAATTCTCATGTTGATTTGGTTCCCAGTCGAAGTTAGAGTTGCAAGTTGTAACTCTAGTTAGCTTGTGTTGTGGTTATGGAGTTGTTAGGCTGCTTGCCTCATACATGGTTGTTAAATAGACTTGCATTTTAGTGAACCTTATAATTACATATTTTCACTAAGATCGCTAGTTTGAAATAAAATTTCTTACTAGTCATCTATTCATCTCATTGCTCTAGTCGACACCCGGTCCTTGAAACGATTGGGGTTTTGTTTAAACTACTCCTTCCGTTCACTACTTTTAAGACATTTTTGGGTATTTCAATATAGACTACACATGGACTGTAATAAGTGAACAAATGGAATAGGATTTGTAGCACCGGGGTGCTCCACCCCCTATATATATGTACAGTAAGTTCAAAAATGTACCGAGAATTAGAAAGAAAAAAAAGGGATTTGGAGATACCTTGTTTGGATGGATTTTAGTTCGGACTGTATTTCCTTCACCACTGATATGTTTCCTGGTATTTTTTCATGAAACTTCACATGGGAGTAGATTGGACACCCACTTTTGATATCCTTAAATTCCAGATTTTTTTGGGTATCTTTTAAGTTAATATTTCTTTAGGGGTGTGGAGCACCCATAATCTCCCGTGTAATCCCGTAAACAAATACACTAAAACTTGTCTGCATACTTTTTTTTTTTTTTTGATAAAAGAGAGCTTCCCTCTCCAATTTTCATTAACAGAAATCACCAAGTCTTACAACTAAAAAAAGGTCTGCATACATTAGATATAGAAAATATTAAAATATCTTAATAATGAACGAAGTACTTATCAAACAAGGGTCAAATGGTATCCACAACCCGGACGGCAGGAGAACCAAGGCACATGACAGAGGCGGAAAAGCAAAAGAGAATATGCTCGCTGTTTTCAGCCAGGCAACACGTAGCACGCCTCACATTGACGTAAGCAGTATGGGCAGCAGAGAGGGAGGGAGAGAGTGGCGTTTTGTAGGACAAGATGCCTGCCAAGGATATGCTTATAATTACATAATTATTGCTAGATACTCCCTCCGTTCCTGCCCGGCCGGTAAGACGAGCGGAGCGAAGACAAGCCAGAAAAATGGAAATGAAAATTAAAATATAGGGGCCGGTGGTTGAGAGTGGCGTATGCAGCGAGCGAGCATGGGTCCCGGACCAAAGCACACGTCGTCGTCAGTCAGGCTTGTTCCTTCACTCCACCGGACACTAGAAATCTGTTGCTGCCGCCTGCCGCTTATTATGGTGCCATGGAACGAAGCAACCGAACAATCACAGTCAGAGACAGGGTCGTTCCCCGTCCTCCTCCGCCCGCCGCCGGCCGCCTATGCTTTCCTCTCCCGGGAACCCCCACCCCATCCACGGTACGCTCCTTCTGACGACCCCTTGCCGTTAAATTTTTGATTGGCTCCCAACTCGCCCATCTCCATGCTGCCCGCGGGCACTCGTTTCCGTTCAGATTAAGTGCTGGGTGTCGGGCGCTGTGGTCCGCTTCACTGCGCTTGATACAGTGGTACCAAAGTGACCCCGACTGATTGTTTTTTTTTACCTCCTCTTGTGTGTTGAATCCTAGACTAGTAGAGTAAAGGAGTTGTATGCAACGAATCCCAGAGGAAGTTTCAGTCACCTACTTTTTTTGTACGGTGAATTTGTTCCTACAGCAGGCCGGATCTGCTCACATCTGAATATATGGCACTTACTACTTCCTTGTTCAAGTCTCTCGTTGGCCTTCAGGCTTCGCCTGGTGGTAGTTGGAAGAATCCCCATCTAGTAGTACATTCAGTTTTAGTTTACATGTGTGCACACTCTGAGAAGAATGAGTTTATCATTTCATTCGCTTTGCAACCTGTCTTGCATCCGAGGAAGCCCGTGCTCTTGTCATTCTAGATTCATCACTTGTGTCCTCCATCTTGCACAAACATACTCAACATGCTTTTGCCTTTCAGGTCTGAACTCCTAATGTATGCAGCAAGTCATGTTGGCTATGCTTTTGGTCTCTAAGAATGATTTTTTTCTGCATGGGGCATACTGAAGATACTTATTTGACCAAAAGTTTGTTCGAGACTTGCCTGTGATACCGGTGTTCAACCAAAAGACTCTGACTGTCTGACAGCATGGAAACATACACCACGGATGACGCGCTTTCAGCCATGGGGTTTGGCAGATTCCAGGCGCTTGTTCTTGCTTATGCAGGCATGGGTTGGGTCGTAGAGGCCATGGAGCTCAATCTGCTGTCATTTGTGGGACCATTGGTTCGGGAGGAGTGGAAAGTCTCTGCCCAGGATGAGAGCCTACTCTCAAGTGTGGTCTTTGCTGGCATGCTGATCGGCTCATGTGCTTGGGGCTTTGTTTCTGACAGATATGGTCGAAGGTATGTTTACTTCTGTGTTTCACTTTTTTAGTACAGGCAATTCTGAAAGGGAATTTTTGTAAAGACAAAGCCTGTGATTTTTCTTGTGTCAGGACCGTTTTGCTGTTTTCAGCTCTGTTCACTAGCGGAATGGGTTTCTTGAGTGCCTGGTCTCCCAACTATTTATGCTTGATCGCTCTTCGGTTTCTCGTCGGCGTAGGAGTGGGTGGTGGGCACGTGTTCTCATCTTGGTTTTTGGAGTTTGTTCCTGCGCAAAATCGCGGCACTTGCGTAGTTCTTTTTTCGCTTTTTTGGACTATCGGCACCGTCTTGGAGGCTTCACTTGCATGGGTATGGCACCTTTCTTTTGTGTCCATTTGATGTTGTGAATTATACCTTTCACATTTTCATTCTAAAATTTGTTTCCCTAATGGATTTTGTAGGTATAGAAATAGAAAAAAGATATAGTTACACCAACAAATATTAAGTATGTATAGATATAAGCAATTGGATATAAGAGCATGACTCTGAAACTACAACTATATTGAGATAAAGAGACACCACATACTAAGGGTGTCAACTGAAAGAACGATATCTGTTTGTTCAGGTCGGGTGCTTACAAATGTATGTAGAAGTGAATTTGTGTTGGTTTTTTCATAGTCTTGAAATCCATTCCTTCCCAAGTGTTTGAAATTATTATTATGTCAAGAAATGATATTGATATATTTGTCATCAGAAGTACTTTAGTTAATTAAATATTCTTATAACGTGTAATAATAAAAATTATGGTCAATGGTGTGTATTACAGACCATCTCTATTATCTGAATTGACAAGTAAAAATGAATGGGAATGGCAAATATTCCGCCGGAATACTTGTGATTTCATCTTGTGCTATCTCATATCACACTTTTACCTTCACAGCTCAACTTTGATTTTCTCATGAAGTTTAAAATAACTGATGCTCAGTTAAACTCTGGGCTGATGCATTTTCGACATTTTATTTGTGACTTATGTTTATAGAATTTTATACAGTTCTGAGAAATGCTATTCGACTGTGGTTCGGTCGCAGGTTGTCATATCGGCATTGAATTGGCGGTGGTTGCTAGTTTTGACCTCCATTCCATGCTTCCTCTTGCTTCCATTCTTTCGAATAATACCTGAATCACCACGCTATCTTTGTGCACAAAATAGAATGTCAGACGCTACACTTGTCCTGGAGAGTGTCTCTATGATAAACCAAGAAGCTCTTCCTCCTGGAGTTCTCACATACCGCCGTGAAAGTAAAGTTGACACTCTTACATCTGAGACTGAAATAGATCATCTTCTTCCAGTCAGAGAGACAGAGATAGAATGCAAAGCTAACAATGCCTTGAGCTTCAAATCTGGCGCCGCTGCGGCACTGCGAAGACTATTGTCACCGGCATTGCGCAGATCAACTCTTCTTCTTTGGTTTGTTTACTTTGCAAATTCCTTTGCTTATTATGGGGTAGTCTTGCTGACATCGCAGCTGAGCGATTCCAATAGAAACTGCCCATCTGGGCTGACAACTGTACAGCGTCAAGAAGATGCTAACCTTTACAGGGATACATTTGTTACTAGTTTAGCAGGTAGCTTACAGTGAGCCTATTTTGTTGCCTGATGACTGCCTCTTTTTTTACAATATGCCACCGGCTAACAAATATATGCACTGATGTTCCAGAGATTCCTGGTCTAATTGTATCTGCCATTCTTGTTGAATGGATTGGCCGGAAAGCTACAATGTGGTCCATGCTCTTCACTTGTGCTGCTTTCCTTGGGCCACTAGTACTTCATCAGGATGAGCTACTTACAACGGCACTCCTATTCGGTGCTCGCGCATGTGCCATGGGTAGCTCCACAGTTCTATGTTTATATGCTCCAGAGGTTTGTGTCAATTCTTTGTTAAATATAGCAAGTGCACTTCTTTTCCGTTGTCTTGGTTTTTACAGTGTCCTGTAAATACCACCTACCCATTTTAGTTGATAACTTTGAATGTTACATTCATCCATTTAACCAGTTTATCCAAATGGTGGTTTTCACTATTCTTTTTGTTGTGCCAAGGTAGTTTGATTTTCAATATTCAGGGTTTAAAGTTTTCCATTCATCACGCTAGAACGGGTCGAAATTAATCATCTTCTAGTAGATCTTCCCTGTATTACATACTGAAGATAGGTGAACTGCCCTGTGGTCAAAGAACCTTCTAGCTCATTTTTCTTTCCAATGTTGGCCAGATCATGGACTAGCAGAACCTTCACCAAAATTTCGGCTAGCCAAATACTCCTATCTGGCAAGGCTAGCTTGGGCCAAATCCAAACACACCCCTAATACAAATAAAACTTACTGCTAGGCCCAGCGCTATGAAACTCATGCTAGGATGACTTTTTCTTGTTGCGTCAATGCCAGAAGACTTGCATACGCTATATATGCATGAGGGCAGTAATATTTTCCTAGCTAGAGCATCCATTTTTAGTTTCATGGATTTGCAGATTATCTTGCTTATCTTGCCAGATATACATGCTGTGCTAACTTTAAAGACCCCTGAACACACTAACATAAAAAAGATTGTAACAATCATAATAAGAATTCAACATCCTAATTGCAGCTAATGGATAGGGAGAAAATATCTCAAATCTGATCATATTACTAGGTGTTCTGCTCTTCATTGCTGCAACACTTATCCTTCCAAACTCGATTTGTTTGTCTGTATAACACCTGTCCAATTTGTTTCTCTGACCAGGCATTATCTGAAGCATTTTTTGTACAAGTTTTGGATAATATTATTTGTTCTTTGGAGCAGAGTTTCTTGTGCGCTAATTCATTTCCTTGTATTCTAGGTATATCCAACATCAGTCCGCTCGACCGGCGTTGGAATTGCGACCTCCATTGGTAAAATTGGTGGGGTTATATGCCCTCTTGTTGCTGTCGGCATGCTACGGACCTGCCATCAAATGGAAGCTGTTTTTGTGTTTGAGCTGGTGTTATGCCTCGCTGGAGTGGCCTGCATTCTCTTCCCTGTAGAAACCAAGGGCCGTGAAATTGACTGATGTTAAATATATTAGTGTATATAGCTAGTAATTCGTTGACATGAAGATGTCAAGTTTGGCTGGATTTCTTACATTTTTGGAGGTACCTCTGGAGCGTTTGTACTCCCTCCGTCCCAAAATAAGTGACTCAACTTTATACAAGCTTTAGTACAAAGTTGAGTCACTTAGGACCGAGGGAGTACTTTTTAGAGAGAACACCTCCATCATGTATGCATATCTTTGTCAAGCATGTTGAATTTGTGTCAGTATTTTTTCACTTTTTACCCTCTAGTTTCGTGACATTGTGACATCTTTTACCCCACTTAGTAATCTTTGCCAACATTTGACCTCTTAGTTGTGGCATTGTGGCCGTTTTTATACCACTTACTAATTTTCACAAATAGAAAATTAGGTCAATTGGTTAGGGTGACATGGCAGCTAACTGGGCAAACAAGCTCAGACATATACCTGTTAAGGCATACCAGATTTCGTCAAATTTCATCAAATTATATTTAAATTATGTCAATTTTGCCAAACAGCTGAGGTAACCAAAATAACGGCGGGAGTTGACAAAAAAAGATTATATGAGACCGATCTAACTCTTAATCAAGTTAGATCCACTCCATCTCACGACCGGTGACTCACCCCCCTAACTACCCATTAGCGCAGAATCAAACTCAATCACAATTCTAAGCCTCTTGTTCGTCTTCGATCCGCCTGTTCCTCAATAGTATAACTCGCCTAAGAATATATTTTTCTCATAGGATATATTTCCGGAATTGACCACCTAGTTAGCGCCACATTTGACACATAGGTTCTTCTTATCATGATGGGAAGACTAAACACTAAAATGTGAAAAATACTTTAATTGGGTAAGCGTTGCCAAAATGTCGTAACTAGGGGGTAAAAGATGTAATTTATGGGGCTGAGATATGGAGCCCCAACATTACACCATGCTTGAATCTCAGTCATCCAAAGACTCACAAAAAGAGAAAGTGCAGCTAGATCGATAGGTGATTCGTATTAATATATTCTCTTTATTGAAAAAAGGTCAATATTTGAATACACGGTTATTCTTCTCTTTCAACATTTGCAACAGTAGCATGAAACAAATGATCAATGTTGTCGTTAAGCATGTTGAAATTTGTTCGGGAAGAAAGTCAGGAGCACAAAAAAAGTGAAAAAACAGAGAACCATTAATCAAAATACACTTGGCACCACTATAGCAAAAGCATCAAAACAGGGCCAACACGACACCGAAACACCATAAGCTCCCCGATGTCGACTGCGTCGGCCATGACAACCATATCAGGATAGAGGTAGAGTCTTGGAATCTTATTACAACTTCGTTCAATCAGCGAGACAAGGGTGGTTTCTATTCTTCCTACTTTTTTTTAATTTCCTCCACTAGTTTGAGATGATCCTGTCCTAATGTCACAACATGGGCCAAAGGCAGGTTCCATCGGCCCGTTTGCTTGGTAACCAGCCCAACCAGAAATGTGCTCGCGTAAGGGCATCTACAAGGCGGACCCGCAAACCATCTATGTCCGTTCGGACTGCGCATGTGGCACGGCCGCTGATTCGTGGGACGAGTACCTATGGATGTCTGAGAGCACATGCGGAGATGCCATGATTAGTTTTGCAACTGTCGTGGTCGACATGTTCGGACCTCAGTGTTGGGGAACGTAGTAATTTCAAAAAAATTCCTACGCACACGCAAGATCATGGTGATGCATAGCAACGAGAGGGAGAGTATTGTCCACGTACCCTCGTAGACCGAAAGCGGAAGCGTTAGCACAACGCGGTTGATGTAGTCGTACGTCTTCACGATCCGACCGATCAAGTACCCTCGTAGACCGAAAGCGGAAGCGTTAGCACAACGCGGTTGATGTAGTCGTACGTCTTCACGATCCGACCGATCAAGTACCGAACGCACGGCACCTCCGAGTTCAGCACATGTTCAGCCCGATGACGTCCCTCGAACTCCGATCCAGCCGAGTGTTGAGGGAGAGTTTCGTCAGCACGACGGCGTGGTGACGATGATGATGTTCTACCGACGCAGGGCTTCGCCTAAGCACCGCTACAGTATTATCGAGGTGGACTATGGTGGAGGGGGGCACCGCACACGGCTAAAAGATCAAATCAATTGTTGTGTCTTTGGGGTGCCCCCCGCCCCCGTATATAAAGGAGCAAGGGGGGGAGGTGCGGCCGGCCAGGGAGGAGGCGCGCCAGGAGGGAGAGAAGAAGGAAAGGGGGGGCGCCGCCCCCCTCTCCTTCTCCTATTCGGACCAGAGGGGAAGGGGCGCGCGGCCCTGCCCTAGCCGCCTCTCCTCTTCTCCCCTAAGGCCCACTATGGCCCATTAAGCCCCCCCGGGGTTCCGGTAACCCCTCGGTACTCCGGTAAAATCCCGATTTCACCCGGAACACTTCCGGTATCCAAATATAGGCTTCCAATATATCAATCTTCATGTCTCGACCATTTCGAGACTCCTCATCGTGTCCGTGATCACATCTGGGACTCCGAACAACCTTCGGTACATCAAAACTCATAAACTCATAATATAACCGTCATCGAAACTTTAAGCGTGCGGACCCTACGGGTTCGAGAACTATGTAGACATGACCGAGACACGTCTCCGGTCAATAACCAATAGCAGAACCTGGATGCTCATGTTGGCTCCCACATATTCTACGAAGATCTTTATCGGTCAGACCGCATAACAACATACGTTGTTCCCTTTGTCATCGGTATGTTACTTGCCCGAGATTCGATCGTCGGTATCTCAATACCTAGTTCAATCTCGTTACCGGCAAGTCTCTTTACTCGTTCCGTAATACATCATCCCGCAACTAACTCATTAGTTGCAATGCTTGCAAGGCTTAAGTGATGTGCATCACCGAGTGGGCCCAGAGATACCTCTCCGACAATCGAAGTGACAAATCCTAATCTCGAAATACGCCAACCCAACAAGTACCTTCGGAGACACCTGTAGAGCACCTTTTTAATCACCCAGTTACGTTGTGACGTTTGGTAGCACACAAAGTGTTCCTCCGGTAAACGGGAGTTGCATAATCTCATAGTCATAGGAACATGTATAAGTCATGAAGAAAGCAATAGAAACATATTAAACGATCATGTGCTAAGCTAACGGAATGGGTCAAGTCAATCACATCATTCTCCTAATGATGTGATCCCGTTAATCAAATGACAACCCATGTCTATGGCTAGGAAACATAACCATCTTTGATCAACGAGCTAGTCAAGTAGAGGCATACTAGTGACACTCTGTTTGTCTATGTATTCACACAAGTATTATGTTTCCGGTTAATACAATTCTAGCATGAATAATAAACATTTATCATGATATTAAGGAAATAAATAATAACTTTATTATTGCCTCTAGGGCATATTTCCTTCACTCAGTACCTGAGAGAACCAACTGTGGCAGACACCGAGAGACTCTTGGCAATCTCAGAAGTAAGAGGGTGGCCAGGTTTGCTTAGATCTCTTGACTGTATGCATTGAAAATGGAAGAACTACCCGAAGACTTTACAAGGGCAATATCAGGGTCATCTTAAGAAGCACACCATAATTCTTGAAGCAGTTGCATCACAAGATCTTTGGATTTGACACGCTTTCTTTGACATGCCCGGGTCTCACAATGACATCAATGTGCTGCAGCGATCACCGTTGTTTGCGAGGCTGGTTGAAGGAAAAGCTCCTCCTTGCCACTACACTGTCAACGGACATGAGTAAAACATGGGCTACTATTTGGTTGACGGTATCTATCCTCCGTGGGCTACCTTTGTCAACACCATCTCTAACCCAGTTGGACAGAAAAAGACCCACTTTGCCCAAAGACAAGAATCAGCTAGAAAGATGTCGAGAGGGCATTTGAAGTTTTGTAGGCCCGTTTTGCAGTTGTTCATGGACCTGCCAAACAATGGGACCCGGAGACCTTGTGGGGGTGATGACATGTTGTGTGATCATGCACAACATGATCATCGAGGATGAGGGTGACGATGCTGCCGCAGCTCTAGAATTTGAGAACATGGGTGATCCTATCCAACTTTCAAACTAGAATCTGGCCACATTTGAAGAGTTTATTCAAATGCATCAACAAATTCGGCATCACCCAACTCACGAGCAGCTGAAGAAAGATCTGATTGAGCATCAGTGGACGGTTAAAGGGGACAACAATGTTGGGATGTAATATTTGAACTTTTTTAAATTTAAACTAGCACTGCATGCGGCTATTTGCTCTATGTATGCGACTATTTGATCGTGCGTACTTAAACGAAATGAGGGAGGCCGGATGTATGCGACTACGGTTGGATGGCGGCCTCCCGCATCCGTGTCGGCGGACTGGTCCCCCTGTCCACAGGAGGAAATTTGCGGGGTGCCGTTGAAGATGTCCTAATAGCATACTCCTTGTGGCCTAAAAGAAAACAACAGAAGGAAGTATAGTATCATCTCAAAAAGAAAACATGAAGGAAGTATAGTATCTCTAAGAAAATAATATACTTTTTGGACACTTGTAAGTAAAGGTATGTAAAGGTACACTTCTTCTTGTATATAAAAAAAACACAAGATATTTTCTTAGCTCGCAATCGCAAACCAATCAAACTCTTGTCGCAAAGGAACCGGAGCCAATTGCTTCGGCGGGAAGGCGACGAGCACAGTAAACAATCCATCTTGGCCACCGTCCGTCCGTCCGTCCTGCTCCGGCAAATTTGACAAATTTGACCTATAGACAAAATCAAATCACAGAATGAACTGTCCGTGAAACTTTTTCACGCGGCTGACCCGTGGCGTCTAGCTCTCAGGCGCTGCACTAGTGCAACGCCTGGGAGCTAGGCGCTGCACTAGTGCAACGCCTAGGAGCTAGGCGCTACACTGTATAGTGTGGCGTCTAGCTCTCATGCGCTGCACACTGACTTAGTAATTTTCTGATCACACGGGTGCGATGCTGGCCGTGTAGCGCCTATCTGTGAGGCGTTGCACAGTGTAGTGTGGCGCCTTCGTGTCGGGCGTCACACAAAAAGTCAGCTGCGTAAAATAGTTTCACAGATAGTTCATTCTGCGATTTGATTTTGTCTATAGGTCAAATTTGTCAAATTTGCCTCCTGCTCCATGCCCATCTTTTCTTCCCCAAGTTTGGTGATTCCGCACTGCACTGCACCTGCACAGTACGCTACACACCCTATGAAAATGATACTGTAGTACTGTATGTGACAGGCTAGCTAGCTTCGCTAGTGGTGGGAGCACCATAACCAGACAGGTCGCTGTCCAGAAGGTCCGTCGCGCCGTACCACGACACACGGCCGTACGTACATCTTTGCGTGGTCGGTGCCACCGCGCACTAGTAAATGACGAGTGCATTTCTTGTTGTTGCTCTTGCAGAGCACTTTGATGGGTCTGTCACAAATCTCGAGTCTCTATGTGTTCTACGGAAATGTTTTTAGCCATGGCAAGTTGAACGTTTTTTTTCATGTCATTGGTGCGAGGAGACAAAATTGTTTTGTGAGCAGGGCAATTTTTCTAGCAAAAATAATGAAGTGAGGTGAATTTGCCATGCTCGCCAACTAGACGTGTCGTCTTTGATACGTAAACTAGCCATGTGCCCGTGCGTTGCAACGGATCCAAAGTAGAATACATGTTCACAAACTTGAAAGAAAACACTCTAGTTTTGATATACATATATCACTAAAAAATATATTATGTTTCACTCAAAATATACTCCTCGGGCTGTTTTGATGAGGTGAGAGGGATGTGGTTGGTTTCAAGATACTAATGGGTTTTCTGCAAATTGGAGCAGAGGAGTGGGCTGTTCTTGCAAAAAGGCCACAACTTACCTCACAGTCGTTAGATGCAGATCTAGTGGTCAGAAATGACGGATGGCAGACATGCCATCATCACCAACTGAGTCTTTTATAGGAGTAGAGATATAAGTTGCCATGTAAAACGTTTGATTTACCATGCCTAAAAATCCAATGTTCGCTGGATACTGGGATCCTAAATCTATGAAAAAGAAAAAAAAAGAGTTCTTATTTTTTGTCAAGCTCGAGCTTATCTAGGCTGCGATTGTTTGTGCTTCCAAATGGATTTGATGTAGGTTGGGTTCTCAGGTCTTAGATGTTAGGCTTGGCTGCGATGTCTGTTTAGTATTAGGCCCAGGTTATCTGCGCCGCTTCATCAATTGGATAGGCGTAGCGACAGTTTGTTGCTTAGACGGCGGCTTTAGTCTTACTGTTGTATGACTTTGTAAGGTCTTGTTCGCTTTAGTCTTTAGTCATCCTCCTTTTCTAAAAAAAAATGGATTTGATGAGGCGATAGCCAATCTACGGTCTGGACTACTTCAAGGAAGGGGTGTGCACCTATATAGCGGTTATGTTTAAAGGCGCTCCTTCGTTTCAAAATAATTAGAATTATATGCTTTATTTTTTTTAAAGAAGCTATAGGTTTTCTCAAGTGAAATTTTATTGAGTTTGATCGACTCCATATAAAAATATATCAACATCATCCTGCGAGAACCAAATAGACTTCTGGCAAAAAGAAGAAGAAGAAGAAGAGGATTCGTGTATGTGCAAACAGACCAGGGAGAAAAAATCTCGATCCGACGGCTAGGAATGATCGGTTGACCAAGAAACGGAGTACTACTACTACTAGTAGTAGCTTTTCAAGTTGAAACTTAACCATCCACCATTCCGTGAGCCTGCTACTACTACGTGCCCGGACCCCGAACATTCTACTTTGGACATGTAGCACGGGACGCACGCATTTGAACATTCTATTCTACTTTGGAGCCTTGGACTTGTACATCACGCGAGCCAGCAGCACAGTAGCCCCGGGCATATTCCAAGTTCCAGCGCAGCCGACGAGCCAAAGGCGGAGCTGCCCAGGCACAGGCAGCCACAGCCGGTGGCCACAGCACAGCAGTAAACAAATCCGCTCCGTCGTCGCCACGCTTCCCCCCTTCGTCAACACCCGCCACCTCGCCTCGGTCCGACCGGACACCGGAGGCTCCCATCCTCAATTCCTCGCCGCCTCCGCCGCCTCGCCCCCGCCCGCTTCCTTCCAAATCTCGCGCCCGCGATTCGGCCGGACAGGCCAGCCCCCTTCCTGTTTAGTTGGCTGAGGCGCCCCTCTCCTGCGTTCTTGAGCAATTCTTTGACCGGATTCGATACGGTCTCTGCTCTCTCGCCTCCGCCATATTTCCGCCGAGCTTCCTCCGCCCTGGTCAAACTTTGCGGCCGGCCTTTTCCAGCGAGTTCCGTCCCGACCTTTCGGCTTTCGTCACAGCCCCGCCGCGGTGAGCACCTCTTCTCCCGCCCCCCCTTTTGCTTCCTCTCCACCGCTTGCCAGATCCGCGCCCCCCTCCCGTCAGCTCCGCCTTTGCTGCTTCTTGCCTCATCTCTGCTACTCCCCGATAGGCTCTGCGACGCACCGATTCCGCGCCTCCGATAAGGGATTCCTGCTTGTTGAATCCCTTGTTGTTGGGCTTGCGGTGCAGCTCCTCAAGACTTCTACTTTTGGCGGCGTGCAAAGATGGCGTCCAGCGCCGGTGATCTGCCCGAGGTGAAGTTCAAGAGGACCGGTAGCCTGGGGAGCAGCGACTACGTGCGAGCTGACAAGATCGACCTCACCAGCCTCGACATCCAGCTAGAGCAGCAGCTCAACAAGAAATGGGGCAAGACCAACATCAAGTCCCAGGGACCCAAGGCGGACTGGGAGATTGACCTTGCTAAGCTGGAGATCCGGCATGTCATCGCCCAGGGCACATATGGAACCGTCTACCGCGGCACCTATGATGGCCAGCAAGTCGCAGGTATTTCTTCCTTAATCGGCTGAAAAACGTGACGAACTAATGTTGCTTGATTGATTTTTATACGTGGTCCTATGCCCTTCTATGTATGTATTCATCAGGTCGAATTACACTCATGATTATAGGGGATTAAAAACATATATATATATACTTATAGGTCATGACACACGTTTCTTGATACAGATAAGCACAAGTTTGCAGGTTTTGGGGTAATTAGTTACTCTAATCTCTTCTATGAGATGAATGATACGTGTACTGATTTTTATTGATTGTGTGATTTGTGTTCACTCCTTCCCCAATGTTTCAGAACTTCCAATAGGTACAGGTTTTGAGATTATGCGTGTTTATCCAGTAGCATGCTCTTTTAAGCCCATCCCAATTTCGAACTGGGCGCCTTAAACCATACTCCCTCCGTCCCAGCTTGCAAAACGATCTTATATTGTGGGACGGAGGGAGTAGTTGTTTAGCAAAGTGCGATGTCTAGTTCGACAGTTATTCGTGTGTGCCCTGTAAATTAATCCTTGAACTTCATGATAACTCTTTACGCCTCACACAATGCATAGTATTTTCGCAACAATTTGGCACACACATCAAAATTCATTTCTAGTGTGTTTTAGTGCACCTTCGATTTCGTTTATGTTCTTTTCTTGTACCCAAGAAGCTGCATCTGAATTATGTTGTTTAAGATTTTATTTCTTATGTCGATATTTTAGCTTCCTTACATCGGATATTCACATAACTAGCAAATAGTTGAGTTACGCTTCTAGGAGCAAAGTTTGCTAGATGACCAACCTATTGTGAATGCAAGAAGCTTTGCACTTGTATTTTTCAAGGAATCTCTTATAGTTGGATTCAGACAAATACATATATACTCCTAGTTAGTAAGTATAACGTTGGACATTCTCCTTTCTGCCGCATCCACTCTATGTATTGATAAGATCTATTAAACTATTACTCCCTCCGTAAACTAATATAAGAGCGTTTAGATCACTAAAATAGTGATCTAAACGCTCTTATATTAGTTTACAGAGGGAGTACATTCTTATATTACTACTCTGCACATCTATATATATTTATCTGAATTTTTAAAAATCGTAACATGTGAAGGTCCGTTTCACTAAAGAACTGGGTGACTGTCTGTTAGCTGTTTATCATTATTTAGAACATTAGTTGGGCTGGACCATGTATTCATCTGCTTTCGTGCCTTCTGCATATTTGTGTGCCCACATTAATGCTCTTGCTCATGAATAATTTCAAGATAGTGTCATCTTTTTTCCTCCATCAAGTTCTTCCTTTCCCTGACTACATTTCTGGACATTTACTCTGTCAGTTCATCTGAGGTTTTTCACCTTTGGGCAGCAGTCCTCATTTCACATGTCACTCTACATTGATTTCCTGCCAATTAGCATTGTATCAACATTGATTTATTTAAATTCCTACTAATTTATGATATTTCCATCAACCAATTTCCTTTTGAGTCCTTTGCAAATGAACATGAATTCTTCCGTGTTGAATTTTTGCATATGCTCGTAAACATTTCTGCAGCCTGCTCAATAGTGGATATATGTCTATAACTAAATGGAATGCTATCAGAATCTTAGTTGTGCTGCTTTGTACCGTTTGTTTGGACTTACTTTCCAAGCTTATCTTTTTATGACCCACTTCAGTTTCCTAAGTTCTATAGGTTTCCACAAAATAGAAAGTGAAGGCTTTGTTCCATTGAGCACTTCAGTTAGATGCATGCCTGTATGTTGTTCATTTGTTCTTTCAACTAGTTTCATAAGATTGACATGCTTGTATTTACAGTGCACATATTCCAGCAGTAGCATCTTTTAAACTTTTCTTATTGGTGATTTTCAAAACAGCGTGTATAATTTTCTATCATTAGATATCCGGTTTTTACTCAAAATATACGATGAATGTGTCACTTCGTCATTTTAGGAATTTGGGATTGTTTTGTTCACAATGTTACGCAATATAGGAGCACCCTATTAATTTCATCATACTGTTTGCAGTGAAGCTGTTGGATTGGGGAGAAGATGGTTTTGCCACAGAAGCCGAAACTACTGCTTTACGAACATCATTTAAGCAGGAGGTTGCTGTTTGGCATAAGCTCAGCCATCCTAACGTTACAAGGGTGAATATTTCCAATCATACATAGCTTCCATCAATCCTGTCCTTCATATGTGATATTTGCTCTTGTAGTAAAGCTGATAGCTCATTGAGTATTAACTTCTAGTTCAGGATTAAAATTTGTAACTGGTATCATGCTCACTACCCTAGGGCTATTTGAAAAGTATTGATTACTGAAATACATGTCGTAATCTCTTCTGCAGTTTATTGGTGCGTCTATGGGGACCACCGACCTCAAGATACCAGTCAATGACAACGGTGCGCGTGCCAACTTGCCAGCCAGAGCATGTTGTGTTGTGGTAGAGTATCTCGCTGGAGGCACTTTGAAGCAGTACCTGATAAAGAACAGACGGCGGAAGCTCGCCTACAAAGTTGTGGTTCAGCTTGCATTGGATCTGTCCAGAGGGTAATATGCTCTTCAGCTCAAATCACCGCTATGCATTATTTCTAGAGTATCCGAGTCCAAAAAGTAATAGTCTGGCACTTTCCTTTTGCAGATTGAGCTATCTACACTCGAGAAAGATAGTACATCGCGACGTGAAAACTGAAAATATGCTGCTTGACACACAGCGTAACCTTAAGATTGCTGATTTTGGCGTTGCACGTGTTGAGGCTCAGAACCCGAAGGATATGACTGGTGCGACAGGCACTCTTGGTTATATGGCCCCAGAGGTATTTATTGGAGTGACCTCTTTTAAGTTTGTTCCTTCACAAAATGGCGTCCTACTTAAAACAAAATCTCCTGTTCTTCCTTGTATGCATTTACAGGTTCTTGATGGTAAACCATACAACAGGAAATGTGATGTTTACAGTTTTGGCATTTGCTTGTGGGAAATCTATTGCTGTGACATGCCATACCCAGACCTAAGTTTTGCCGATGTCTCTTCTGCTGTCGTTCACCAGGTTTGTCGTGTGTTCCAGATACACTCCTGCCATGCCATTTTCCTTCCTTGTATCATATGATCCGCGCAGAGCACATACATCAAATATAATCACTGCTTGTTTATGGACAGAATTTGCGGCCAGACATACCCCGTTGCTGTCCAAGTGCGTTTGCGAACATTATGCGTAAATGCTGGGATGGAAATCCTGATAAGCGCCCCGACATGGACGAGGTGGTGCAGCTTATGGAGGCCCTCGACACAAGCAAAGGCGGTGGTATGATACCGGATGGCCAGTCGTCCGGATGCTTATGTTTCACCAGGGCCCGTGGCCCGTAGATACTTTGCACAGCACACTCCTCCCTTTGGCTATGTGTTGCCACTCGACGTGACCGGGAGCTCCACAGCTTTGCTTCCCGCTGTCGCTTGTGCAGATGCTGCTTGCAGCCCTCCGTAGTCGCCTTGCCGTTTCTTTCTACGGTGCTGTGTTGGTTGCAGCTCTCGTATGATCTCTGTGGTCAGCGGCACACTTCCTTCGTATAGCAGTCTGTTGTTGTAATAGTACGCTGTATTCTACTATAACTGAGGTCTCCCTCTCATTCTTGGAGCTGCCGCCGCCTTCCTGCGTCCATTTGGCGGCGGTACGTCTTGGATACCGCGTCATGTTTTGAAACCTTTATCGCTGTGTATATTACTATACCCGACTCGAAATGAGTACAATAAAAGTGCATAAATATACTTGTGTTGAGCGTTTATGGTACATTCACTGGTTCAGGACTTGAGGTAATTTTGAGACAAGCTGGTGCTGGTTTCTCTGCTCTTGAGATTTCAGCCTTTTCAAATGAATGTGACACCAGCTGAATTATTACCGTAGCAAGCAATGTTTATTTAGGGGAAAAAGGTAGGAAAAAATACAAGGAATGACGCTGGCTGTGATATTCTTTACAAGTAGTAGTAAAAGTTAGAAGTGATTGGAAGCCGGATGATGGAATCAGTCAGTGCCTAGTGTCTACTTTGTTTCCGGAATGAGTTTAGTGGTTGCGATCATGCGAGTGATAGCAGCCCCAGCACGGCTTTTGCCGCCTAAAAGCCGATGGTAAAATACCATTCGCTCGCTGTGGGTGGGTGGGTGGCGCCATCATGTTGTGACTGGGAGATGAGGTTTGTAGAACCAAAAGCTAAGCCATGATGGGAGGGCTCCTCGTAAAGATAGACGACGGCGCAAGCGTGCGGCTCATCTGTTTCATCCTAGACTAGACTAGACTGGTGGAGCAAAGGCCAAGGAAATAATCACAGCGAGCACAGGTGGCGCGATTGGACTGGTCGCCGTCCGTCCTAGTCGCCACATTTCCTTGTCCCGTCCATAGATACATCATGCTTTGGGATTGCTTGCCACGCCCTACTCCTACTCCTACTCCTACTCTGGGACAAGTGAAGTGACGGCCCTTTATTTGTGGTTCTTGAGAGGAAAACACTCCCGGATCTTGGCCAACAGGGGCAAATTTGATAATTTTGACCTATAATCGAAATCAAATCACAGAATGAACTGGTTGCAAAACTATTTCACTCCCCTGACCCTTTTGTGTAGCGCCCGCCACGCCGGCGCCACACCCTACTGTGCAACGCCTCTCAGATAGGCGCTACACGGCCAGCGTCGCACCCATATGTGCCCAAGTCAGCGTGCAGCGCCTGAGAGCTAGGCGCCACACTACACAGTGCAGCGCCTAGCTTCTGGGCGTTGCACTAGTGCAGCGCCTGAGAGTTAGGCGCCAAGGGTCAGCCGCGTAAAATAGTTTTACGGACAGTTCATTCTGTGATTTGATTTCGATTATAGGTCAAATTTGTCAAATTTGCCGCCAACAGGGAGCGCGGCATGCATGCATCGTGTGGTCTGGATGAGAATGAGATGGGGGAGAGGCGTGCGCCCAGGGTGTCCACCCGTAGTGCACGCACGTACCCGTCAGCTGAGCGAGCGCGCGCGCGCGCACACACACGCACGCACGTACCCGTCAGCTGAGCGAGCGCGCGCGCCCCCACACACACACGTGTGTCCGAAAAGGTTTAAAACGTGGACGACGTCAGAGATTTGGACTTGCTTCTGCCGTCATCCATGGTTAGAGTACTGGCAAGCCAAAGCCACGACATTTGTTCCGGACGTGCCATGTAGTCGGATGCACGTTACCACGGACCACATTTCTCAAGTTTGGCTCTAGCAGGTGAGCAGAGACGGAAAGAAAAAACGCAGGATGAAGACTCACAAGGTCTTCTCCACGCTCATGAATTAACATGAGACAAACAAATAAAGTAAGTACACGAGGAGACCTTCTTGAATAACAGAGGAGAGAGAGCAATCTCCCCCGAAATTGCTGCCGCGTGCGTTGGATCCGCTGCGTAGGTGTTCCTTGTCAGAGCATCTACAGTCACATATGACAAATATGACCTCTCAAATGCCCCTCGATGTGCACGCCTCAAATTTCACTGCTTGCATTTGGACAATTCATACTAGATTCTTGTATACATACAAAAACATGCAAAAGAAGTAGAATCTACGTACTACGTCGATCCTAGCTACTCTTTGTCGGAGATCACGACGATCTTCGTGCCCGGCTCCGGCAGCATGAGCGGCAACTGCAGCTCCGGCTCCTCCGACGCTTTCCGGCTGCTGCGATCTGGCCTCCTCCGCCTCTATCTCCGCGTCGAGCTCGGTGAAGAGCGCGTCGGACTCCGTCTGCTCCCGCCGGAGGAACGCCCGGTTGGCCTCCACATAGGCCTTATACTGGATGGACTCCAGGATGGCCTGCTGCTCCGCCATCTCGTCGGACTGGGCGACGGCGAACTCCGCCTCCGCCTGCTCCAAGTTGAAGGCCGGCACCTGCTGGTTCGGCTCCTCCACCTCCATCGGAGCCATCTCCTCCTCCTCCTCCTCCTCCTCCTCTTCCCCCGGCCCTCCTCCTCCGTCTCCGGCGAGTCCGAAGGCAGCCCGACAGCGATGCGGGCGGCGCACGGCTTGCCTCGCCCGGATCTCCTGCTGTATCTCGTAGCGGCGCTCCGGTGTCAGCATGGCGTAGTAGATGATCTTGCTCCAGACCATGGCGGAGTGCCGGAGCATGGGCGAAGCGTCTGACCGTGGGCAGAGCGCCGGAGCGAGAGAGGGAGGAGGTGGATGGGCTCGGACTGGCGGCACGAAGAGGGGGAGGGGGATGGGTTAGGTTTGCGGGACGCCGTCCGGATTTGGTCTTGCGCGGCGAGCCGGAGCGGCGCCGCACGGCGTTCACACCATGGCGGCGGACGCGGCGTCCGTCGAACAGCCGAGTTTTCGGGCGTTTCCGCGTGGGACCCCGCCGTCAGACCAACGTGGCGGGTTCGCCCGGGCGCCCTCATATCCGCCCCATATTTGGGCTGGATATGGGGGTGCCGGTCAGCCCGGGCATTTGAGGGCCATTTGAGGGGCCCATCTGGGTCAAAAAATCGTGACCAGACGGCCCGCCCGGACATATGAGACGTGTTTGAAAGGTCCGGCTGTAGATGCTCTCAGTGACCACATCTGAAAGCCAAACCTGCGTATACTAATCAACGTCTTTATCTAAGATAAGAAAGGAGCGCCTAATCGGGGCCTACTTGGTTGTTCAAGCCCGTGCTCCTCAAGCTCACGATCTGCACTAGTTCTTCAGAAACCACGTAAAGAAATATAAGAGCGTTTAGTTTACAGCGGGAGTACTACTCACACGTGAGCTTGAGGAGCCCGGGCTAAAATTTAAGCAATTAAAGACGACGGTTTGGAACGGGCAAAGAGCATTGGCGGCTAGGGTTCAACACTGATAGAAACACGATCCTTTTAGGGCGCCGGATCACTGGTTTTACTTATAGTGCTAAAGTGGGGGCAAAAGCAGTAAAGGTTGAAAATGATATGCGTAAAGCAGCACTGTTGGAAATGGTAATTTGAAATTCATCCGTTGGATCTCACGTGAATGTTCCCGATCAACAAACACGAGCGCAAAGCAGTGAGGGCTCTCGCTTCCCTCAGGGCATCTATAGCCGGACTTGCCACCCCCCCCCCCCCCCCCCCCCCCCAAAAAGGCTGAGGGCCGGCGCCGTACGGCCCCTCATATGGGTTGCTGGGTAGCCACACACCTCAAATATAAATACTTAACATGTGAATATCACATGTAATAAAACATTTGTTGGTAGCGAAAAATACATAGTTCAAACATAAACTTTATTAAGTGCGCAATTCAAACATTAGCTCTTAAGTTTATATTGTGGGTCCACATATGCTCCAGATCACGGGGTAGCTATGCGTGCACCTGATGATCGTGAAGATTCTGATGCGTTTGCGGAAATTTGATAAAAGTGCATAAATATACTTGTGTTGAGCATTTGTGGTACTGCTTATCGACCGTCCACTGGTTCAGGACTTAAGTCATTTTGAGACAAGTTGGTGCTAGTTGCTCTGCTCTTGGGATTTCAGCCTTTTCAAATGAATGTGACGCCAGCTGGATTATTACCGTAGCAAGCAATGACATTGCGGCCCTCAAAGCTTAAGGGAGGCGGCCGAGCAGGGGAAAAGGGCAGGAAAAAAAAGGAATGACGCTGACTGTGATGTTTTCTTACAAGTAGTACAAGTTAAAGTAATTGAAAGCCGAATGAGTTTAGTGGTTGCGATCATGTGAGTGATAGCAGCCTCCGCACGCCTTTTGCTGACTAAAAGCCGATGGTAAAATACCATCACCATTGGTTGGGGCTGTGGTGTGGCGCCATCATGTTGTGACTGGGAGATGAGGTTTGTAGAACCAAAAGCTAGGCCATGAGACTAGCCACAGTGAGAGTAACTTCAGCAGTAACTTCAAGTCCAACTCAGCAAATTTGTCTATGTGGCAATGAGTTAATGAAGAGAAAGGTAGTTCTAGTAACTTAGCTAATTACTGTAACATCACACATATCAAGGCAAGATGAGTCTATAGCATAATAAATGAAGTGTTGCATGTTACTACACATATGTTACTTCTCACTATAGAGGTAGTAACATAGAGTAGTAACATGCTCATGTTACTACTCTATGTTACTATCCATTGTGGCTAGTCTGATGGGATGGCTTCTCTCCTAGAGATAGACGGCGCAAGCGTGCGGCTCATCTGTTTCGCCGTACACTGGTGGAGCTCTCTGCGCGAAGGCCAAGGAAATGATCATCTGTTTCGTGGTAGACAGGTGGTGCGATTGGACTGGGCGCCGTCCTAGTCGCCGTATTTCCTTGTCCCGTCGTCCATGGATGGATACTTTGGGATTGCTTGCCACGCCCTACTCCTACTCCGGGAGAATTGAACGTGACGGCCGTTGGTGGAGTCTTCTTGAGAGGAAAACACTCCCACATCTTGGCCAAGAAGGAGCGCGGCATGCATGCATCCTCTGGATGGATATGGCGGGAGGGAGGCGTGCGCCCACGGCGTCCACCCATAGTGCACGTACCCGTCAGGTGTGAGTATCTAGCTTTGCCCCATCGCATCGCACGGCATGCAATGCATGGTTCATGCCTAATCTTCCAGCCTTCTGTGTGTGTGGGGAGGGGGGGGGGGGGGGGGGGGGCCTGAGAGTCGGCGTACGGTAAAATTGATAAAATCACGTCGTTGATCCTTTTGTGCAGAGTCTAACAGCTAGGCGCTGCACTCTACTGTGCAACTCCTTAAAGCTAGGCGTTGCACAGTGTAGTACAACGCCCAACTGTCGGGCGCTGCACAGGTATGGTGCCGGTGTGTTAGGCGTTGTACAGTAGGATGCAGCAGCAACGCCTTGCTGTCAGGCAATGCACATTACGAGTCTGCCGGGTGAAATACTTTCAAAACCAGTTTAGTTTGTAAAATAGTTTCGCCCTGACATCAAGATTGTGTCTTTTGCCGTCGGCGCACAGTATCCATGAAGGTCACCGAGGATAGGACTGGCACTGGAGTAGCACTGTGCAGAAGAATAATAAGCTTTGAGCGCCGCCCCCATCCGCCTAGTCTTAGTTTGAGGCAGGCAGGACCACTCGCGCAATGAGCGGGCGAAAAGGTTAAAATGCGTACAAATTGCTTTTGCCGTCATCCATTCCACGGTGGCAATCTAATAAGCGACAACATTTGTCCCTGACGTAGTACGCACGTATGTGGTTGGATGCACGTTATCTCGGTCGAGATTTCTCATATTGACTTTAGCAGGTGAGCAGTGACGCCATTAATTTCTGAATGATCATCGAGCTAAAAAGTGGAGCACCAGAGGAAACTTCCCCAGCGACAGCGGAGCAGCGCTGGATCCGCCTGCGCAATTGTTCCTCGTCAGCATCAGTGACCACATCTGAAAGCCAAACACGCGCATACTTTCTTCGTCTCAAAATAAATGTCTTAACTTACTAATCAACATTCTCTTAAGAACAACCCAGCGGAGGGCACAGCTGGCTACTTGCTTGTCATAAAGCTCGGTCTCCTCAAGTTCATGATTTGCGCTAACTCTCTTTCAGAGAACAAACAATACAGTGCTTCATATTAAGAGGAAGGTTTACACTTTGGCCGGGATACGGGATCCTCGCAGTAGGCTGGACCAAAATCCAGCCGAGAGAGGGCGACATGCTAAGTTTTCTCCCCTATTGCTAGTAGGTTGATGGGTCGCACGCCCGTAGAGGGGCTCAGATTCACTCAATATAAGAGGATGGTTTGGAACCAGCCAGCAACATTGGCGGCTAGGGTTTAACGCTGATGATAAAGAAAACGATGCCTTATCACCTTGTGCGGCACCGGATCACTCGCTTTATAGTGCTATACTATACGTTGAAAACGATGTGATCAAAAGAACCAATGTTGGGAGGAGAACAGTGGCTTAGAAACGGTAGTTTCAACTTCAGCCGTTGGATCTCCTTGGAAGATCCCGGTTGACGAAAGATGCGTGAAGCGGTGAGTTGAAGTCGGCGCTCGTTTCCCTTGCTTGATTGAATGTAGCGTCGAAGATCTACTGCCAACGATGCAAGATACCGGTTAGAGCATCTAGAGCCGGACTTTTTAAACCCGTCTCATACGCCCGGGCGGGCCGACCGGTCAGTGTCCGGTCACTTTTATTTTTCCCAGAGGGGCTCCTTAAATGGGCCTCAAACGTCCGGGCTGATCGGCACCCCCGCTACGTCGGTCTGACGGCAGGGTCCCACGCAGAAACGTCCGGAAACCCGGCGGTCCGACAGACACCGCGTCCGTCTCCGGCTCGCCGCCCAAGACCAAATCAAGCTATTTAAGCCGGCCGGCGTCCCGCAACCCTAACCCATTCACCTTCCCCCTCTCCGCGCAGCCAGTCCGAGCCCATCCACCTCTTCCATCTCCCGCTCCGGCGCTCTGCCCCCGGTCCGACGCTCCGCACACACTCCGGCACTCCGCCATGGTTCAGACCAAGATCAACTACTACGCCTGACGCCGGAGCGCCGCGCCGAAGTCCAGCAGGAGATCCGGGCGAGGCAAGCCACGCACGCCGCCCGCATCGCTGCCGGGCTGCCTCCGGACTCGCCGGAGCCTGAGGAGGAGAGCAGCCGGGGAAAGAGGAGGAGGAGGAGATGGCTGATATGGAGGTGGAGGAGGCGGATCAGCAGGAGCCGGAGCAGCCAGAGCTGCAGCTGCCGGGATTCAACATGGAGCAGGCGGAGACGGAGTTCGCCGTCACCCAGTCAGAGAAGATGGCGGAGCGGCACGCCATCCTGGAGTCCATCCAGGATGATGCCTATGTGGAGGCCAACCGGGCGTTCCTCCGGCGGGAGCATGAGGAGTCCAACGCGCTCTTCGCCGAACTCGACGCGGAGATAGAGGCGGAGGAGCTGGTGCTGCCGGAGCTACAGCTGCCGCCCATGCTGCCAGAGCCGGTTACGGAGATCGTCGACATCTTCGACAACGAGTAGCTAGGTGATCGACGTAGTACGTAGGTTTATTTAGTTTGCATGTCTTTGTATGGATTTGAGAATGTAGTATGAGATGTCTGGATGCAACTGTGGAAATTTGAGGGCGCGTCCGCGGGCGTTTGGGGAGCCGGATTTGCCAAGTCCGGCTGTAGATGCTCTTAGGCTGTGACATGGGTTCTTGTATTGGTTTTAGCCTGCTTTTTTCTTCTTGTTGTTTTCATGCCAAAACTATGTTCAATTTTTATAGCGTGTTTTATGTCTTCGATGTGGTTCGCATTATTCATAAAGTTCTTGGAGAGGAACATAGCTTGAAGCATGTTTGGACATCTACAATACATTATCCATGATTCCAGGTCAGACCTAGGCATGGACAGCCCGGCCTAAAAGCCCAACATCCGGGCCGGGCTCGGGCACAACTTTTCCGCCTTAAGCCCGTTCCGAAAGATCAAAAATAAGGCCAAACGGGGTATAAATCATTATTTTATTAGAAATATAGGTATAATATATATTTCAATACTCAAAACCCCATTATTTTAATCAAAAAAGCACTGTTCATGTGTTTCAGGCCGGGCTGGGCTTGGTATTTTGAGGTCAGGCTTTTCAAAGCCTGGCCCGGCGAATGCCCAGGTTTACTCCAGGTCATTTGTGTGGGTCAAACTTCTGTAACCACTTTGATTTGATTATATATAGTTGTTTGTGAAATTTGCTAAAAAAGTTGTTTGTGAAAATATTGAAAGTTTTATTAAGGAACACACATACTTTTTCTTAAGGAAACAACAGGTTACATAGAGCTTGGAGCTCATGATCTAACATATGCCGGGAAATGACCTTTGATATCATCTTAAGTTGTCGTCAATTTGCTGATGATATGCATTTTGTGACCTGTAAATAACTCATATTTTATTGATCAAAGTTTTAGTCAAAGTTAAGCTTAATATCACCGAGCAGGGTAGTATAATTCGCTTGTACGGACTCACCTCGCACTGACACCCCCGTGAACCTGAAGCGCCCCCACCTCGTGGTCTGGCGTGTCGGTTCTTTGGGTTCTTTACCCTGATTTGAGATGGGAAGAAGGGATCAGTGAAGAATAGCAAAGCCAAGATGTTGGACAACTAAAAAGTGGAGAGATGAAATGGGAAAATCTACACAAATGACCTTTAGATAATGAGATACGTCGGCAAGGTCATAGTTGGTCATTTTATCACAAAATTTGTACTACTCCAAGACGTAAGAAATGACCGAGTAACCTGATTTGGCCTCATTAACGTGTTTACAGAAAATGGAAGTGGGAGCAGCAATCATGGCGATATGATAGGGATGCCAGTATATATGGCGTCCACTTCGGATGCAAACCCCATGAGGGGACATTATTTTTCCCTTGTGGGCATTGAAAGCAATTTACGACTTGTTCTTGAGCCCGGTCAGAAGTGAAAAAAACGCAATGCGTTTCTCTGTTAGGCCGACACCCAAAGTTGATTAACATGGCCACCAATTCGAATGCGACACACGCTAGTGGATATGAAAGGCTTCATTTCTTTCTTCTCCTCCTAGACGCAAATTATGCGATGCAATTCAGCGCAACAAAATGTGTCGGTCAAACTTCTGTTACCACTTTGACTTGATTATGGTTGCTCATGAAAATATTGAAAGTTTCATTAAGGAACATACATTTCTTTTTAAGGAAACGACGGGTTACATAAAGCATGGAGCTCTGTCTAACATGTGTCAGAATTCTTCTAGCCGACAAATGACCTTTTATAGCATATAGCCAATACCAGCTCAAGTTGTCGTCAATTTGCCAACGATATACTCCCTCCGTTCATATTTACTTTGCATATTAGCTTTGTGTAAAGTCAGGCTTTATAAACTTTTAGCAAATTTATAGAAAAATATATCAACATATACACCACCAAATCAAAACCATTAGATTAATTGTTGAATATATTTTCACGTCATATAGGTTCATTGTTGTAATTGTTCCAAATTATTTTCTATAAACTTGGTCAAACTTTATAAAGTTTGGCTTTAACTAAAGGTAATATGTGGACTAAACAAAAAAGATTTTTTTTAATACGATACAATCGCAGATGGTCACATACACGCACATACATCCACCCTATGAATGCACACACGCATATCTCTTTTTTTTTAATAGATGGAGTACTTTTGTGGCCTGTAACATTTTTTTTTTGCGACAGAACTCATATTTCGTTAATCAAAGTTCTAGTCAAATTTAAACTTAAAATCACCAGAAGGAGGTAGTATAATAATTCACTTGTACGGACTCACCCTGCTACAGCTCTATAAAGCCCGTGAAGCCCCCACCTCATGGTCCGGCGTGTCAACCTTGGGTTCTTCACCCTGATTAGCAAAACCAATATATTGAAAGGGCATCTTCAACGTTGATCCCAAACCGAACACCATATTCGTCCACGGATAGAGGAGATCAGTTTACGGACACGGATGCGGGAGCCGGAAATCCAACTGTAGCCACATCCATTTCAAGCCAGATTTCAACTAATCGGACGATTTTCATCAAACACGACGGAATTCATCAAAGTTTGGATAAAAGATAGCATTTATTATCCATAAATAGCATGCAAATATGTCTAGTACGACAATAGTTCAAATTTAGCTAGATTAATCAGATGTTCAACAAGCCTGTAGTACATCATGGCAGCGAGTACAGGCTACACAACATGTAGAACAACAATGAGTAAATGAATCAATCAACATGTAGAGCAATGAGAAGAAAAACTTACATGACGCGCTGCCGCATGCAATGGTCACATTGCTTCTAGCCGACCAGCCGCGCCACAATACTTTGTGAAGGAGCTCTAGACGGTGTACCATCGATACGCTAAAGACTTGACATGGCGTTCATGGATGATGTGCATGTCATAGGGCTCAATGTGCTTACCCGCATGAAACGAACCATGACGCGCTGCCAAAAGACCCCCATTCTGCTCCTGTCTACGAAGTCCGCAGATACGGCCAACCACGCATTGCACAACAACTCATCCTCCATCACTGAGTATCCCGCCATCCTTCTTACTCTAAGAAACGCCATGAAGTTTGAAAATAAGCTCAATGGCATTTGACCGAACTTTTGTCGGGCATGGTGTCTGCCATGGATGGCGTCGATAGTGGGAAGGGGCAGAGGGTACCTGGTTGTGGACGGATCCTAGGCGGACGACGCCATTGTACAAGGGGAGCGGGAGCATGGGTGGGGGCCGAGGGATGTCCTGCAATGCCTGGGAGGCGGCCGCATAGGTACAATTGCGGTGCCGGATAAGAAGGGTACTGGGAGGGAGGAATTGAGTGAGTCGGGGGTGTCGGAGTCCTACGTGGCGGTGGTCTGGACTCTTGCAAGCCTCCTCCAGTTTGTTTTCAATTTGTGAAAAAAAGGACGTCCCCCGAGCAAACCGATACAGACCCACGTTGGATGACAAAACACGTCCGGCCCGGACGGTTTGCGGGTCGATGTTGGAGACGCACTAACTAAGTGAATGAAGAGATAAAAATGAAGAATCTACCCAAATCCCCATCCCCCACCCCACCACACGCCATCTCATGTTAAGATAGGTCGACAAGGTTATAGTTGGTCATTTTATCACAAAATTTACTATACTCCAAGACGTAACAAATGACCTAGTAATCTAATTGGTTTCATTAACGTGTTACAGAAATGGAAGTGGGAGCAGCAATCATAGCGATATGATAGGGATGCCAATGGCGCCCAAGTCGGATGCAAACCCCACGAGGGGACATTATTTTTTGTTCTGGGCATTGGAAGCAATTTAAGACATGTTCTTTGGCCCGGTCAGAAGTGAAAAAAACGCAATGCGTTTCTCTTTTAGGCCGACACCCAAAGTTGATTAACATGGCCACCAATACGAATGCGACACACACTAGTGGATACGAAAGGCTTTCCTTTCTTCTCGTAACCGTGAAATGTTAACGCTGGAGTTGGAGAATGATGCCGGGTGTTTGTTGGATTTGCAGGTTGTTTGGGACCCTAATTCCACTTTTAGACGCACCGATCCAGCTCGATGAATCAGTTGCATTTTTTGTTTGTGAAAAGACATGATCTACTTATACTTCACTGAAAATACAAAGTACCTTAAACATAATAAAATTTTCAGTGATTTTTGGACCATCAAACGATCATCACCACATCAGAACGAGCCGCGCCAGAAATCACTTGCATTTGACGTACACCATGCAAATTATGGGTTGCAATGCAGCACAACAAAATGCCCCATCCATTCACAAATATAAAATGTTTTAAATATTTCAATATAAACTATACAAGGACTGAAATAAGCCAACAAATACACTAAAATATGTTTATATACATTCAATTCGAAAAAAAAAAACTTAGAACAGCTTATAGCACGTACCGAGACAAACAAATGTACATGATGCCTGTGCGCGTGAACAAACAGCCCAAAGGAAAGCAGACATGCCATATCGGTTTGATCTACGTAGAACGCGGATCGTTTTTCTCTCCCTGGCGGTTGGAACCCTAGCCGCCATCAGGAGAGGCCATCTTTCAACGCCGTCCTCCGGCGGCTCCCCTTCACCCGCGACCTCGGTCGTCGGTGGTAGGGGGGTCGCCGGATCCATGCGTGTGAATCGTTTTTACTCCCGTGTAGTCTAGCTTTTTAGGTTGTTCATCATCTTGGCTTCGGCTACGACGATGACGACGTTGAATAAAGATTCTTCGGATCCTTCCCTGACGAGGCCATCGGTCCTATGGTTGGGGATGGATTTGGAAACTAGATTGTTCAAGCAAGGATGGCGTGGCAGCGGCGGCATCGTCGTGGTGGACCTGTGTCCTCGGGCTCCGCCATCGCGACGATGTTTGCTCCAGCGTCGACACGGAGCTTGGGAGGTAGTCCAAGAGCGGATGCAGATTATGGTCTGCATCAACGACATCTGAAAGACGGAACGTGTGCTGGGTTCGTGGTTCGTGGATAGCAGGTATGTTGTCCTCCTTCGGCGTCTTAGAGTGTGTTTGGTTCTCTAGCTAAATATGTCCAGCCAGGCAATAGGATTCTAGCTCATCTAAGGCATAGATCGAGTGAATTGCAAAAAACATCGACATTGAAGGCTAGGATTGCAGAAACCACACTTCTACGGTTTTGTGCCAAAAACCACTAATTCTGAGCCTAATTTTTTGCAAAAAACACTAGTCGGTGATTTAGACCGTTTTGAGCATGATTATGACAGATGGGTCCCGCTGGACAGGGTGGCATGGCAAATAAAAAAGTTGATTACATCCTTATATTATTTTGTTTCACAAAAAGACCCCCGAAGAAAAAGCAATCGGGTCCTCCGTCTCCTCCCACTAGTTCGGTGGTGGATGCCGGCGGCCATTCCCTCCCTGTGCGCGACCGGCGCAGCTGCTGCTTGCTTTGGCGGCGGGGCATAGGGGAGGTCCGGCGTTGTCGGGGACGCGTGCCACCGCAGCGCCATTCCCAGGCTGGCGCCGGCGAGGAGACACGGGAGGTTGCTGACGTCCTCCCTGCCTCCCAGGCCGTTGCTCGTCACAGCGAGGAGACGCGGGAGGTGGGGCGAGATGCACGAGCGCGGCGGCGAGACTCCCCCGAGCGAGCAGCGGAGGCGACGCGGGACTCCGGCAGCAACGACGGGGGCAACACGGCGGCGGGAGCTCCTCCTCCAGTCCCGATGAGCACGGCTAGAGCCCGGCGGTAGAGCCAGGGAGCGCGGCGACGGCGGTGGCTGACTGTGCGGCGACCGAAGGCGCCATTTCCGGCTGCCCTGGCGGCCTTGGCCCGCACGCCGGCGAGTTCGAGCACGCCGCCTGCGTAGGTCGCTGCTGCTGCTGGCCCTCTGTCGTGGATGACACTTTTTTTTAAATGACCTTATCCTCTTAGGACTTTTTACACTTTAGTCTATGCTATTCTATCTATTTGTGATCTGTTATGTCGTGCCACATCACTCTATCTAGTGGGACCCATATGTCATAATCGTGCTCAAAACGGCCTAAACCGCCGACTAGTGTTTTTTGCAAAAAATTAGGCTCAGAATTAGTGGTTTTTAGCACAAAACCGTAAAAGTGTGGTTTCTGCAACCCTAACCTTCAATGTCGATGTTTTCTGCAATTCACTCGCATAGATCATATGAGCAAGGCTACTTGTTTGGTTTATTTGCCTAGCCTCCGCTAAACCACGTTCACAACGGCAGTTACTTGCTTAATAGGCTTGTGATCAATTCTTGCCGACGGAGGCGAGCCAAATCGGCTCTCCTGTCCGGGCATGGATTTTCTAGCCCATGCAGGCTAGTTTGCTAGGCAAAGCTAGCCTTTTTCTACTATCCAAACAGCCATCCTGGCTGGGCGAGGCTAGAGTTTGGCTTGCTTAAGATCCAAACGTACCCTTAGTCGTGATGTGGTGCCAGATCTAGAATTTGATGGCATGTCCGGGGTGTTGCCCCGGTTCTGATCCGTTCATCGGCAATGGCTTCATTTTTGGTGAGCCACCTTGGAGGTCCGCAAAGATGCATATCAATGATGGAGCCGCGTCGAGCTCGGGTGAGGAGTTGACCGTTATTCTTACCTTGGGTGGCTGCTGCGGTGGTGCCGGAGGCAGATAACGGGCGTTGGTGTCAAGCTCAGAGATGTTCTGCTATCTTTTCAGTTTTGTCATGTCGGTCCTTGCGTGACTTGTACTTTATTATTTATGATATGAATAATACACGCATTATCGTGAACGAAAAACACGTAAATTCCTTCCTAAACGAAGACCCATCGCTCACGACAATCAACACACACAAATGACCGCAATCGAATACGTCATTATTCTCTTCAAATAAAACAGCAAGTGCCGGCAAAAAAAAACAGCAAGTGTTTCAAAGACGCATCAAGTTTTGTGCTACGCGTACACGGCGGGTACACCAAGATGAGACTACATCAATCAGGCCTTGAAAGAGGAGATCACATGACGTCGACGTAGGAAGAGCCGCAGAACTCGTCGTCGGCCATCATCTCGTCGTCAAGCACGTCGACGAACCTGGACCCTCCGATCTCGAACCGCTCGATCCTGGCGCCTCGTCGGACCACCTCCTCGTCCTTCTCGTTGAACCCGACACAGTTCCTGGCGCTGAATTCCTGGAGCTGACTGCAGCCGGCGAGAATGGCGAGCAGCTCCTGCTTGGGCAGGTAGGACGAGTCGAGGCACAGCGACCGGAGCCTGGGCAGCAAGGCCGCCATGGCCGCGGCGTCCTCCGGCTTGATGGCCCCGGAGGTCTTGAGGCCGGAGAGGTCCGGGCAGTGCAGCGCGAGCTGCGCGGCGACGGCCGGGAAGGACGACGGCTTGGACTCGAGCTCGAGGCGCTGGAGGAGGGGCCACCGCGGGACGAGCTCCGGCAGGCGCGCCTCGTCGGCGGCGGAGAGCAGCGGCGGGAGCGCGAGCCGGCGCAGCCTCGGGCAGCAGGCGGCGACGCGGTCGAGCTCGGCCGCCGGCGAGGAGAGGAGCGGCGGGAGCGCGAGGTCGGACACGGAACCCGCCGCGCGGGCGAGGCAGAGCGTGAGGAACCCGGCGAAGGCGAAGCGGGCGACGCCGTAGCGGCGCGCGAAGGCGGCGGCGAGGGGGCCCCAGGGCATGAAGCGCGCGACGTGGTCGTGGCGCAGATCGAGAGCGCGCCACAGGGACGGGTCCGCCGCGGCGCGGCGCCAGCCGCGGCACACGAGCGGCGCCGCGGCGGCCGCGTCCTCCAGCGCCAGCCTGCGGAAGACGTGCACCAGGCAGTCCGTCTCCATCTCGCCCCACGCCGGCGGCGCGCTCCTGATGCCACCGTCCCGCGTGGCGTCCATGGCCGGCCGAGCTCTTGCGTTTTCCTGCCTGGCCGGAGACGGCGGGTTTGGTTTGGTGCGGTGTGAGCGAATGAGATTGATGGCTCGGGCGGTGTTTAAGTCGTGCAATCAGGCCTGAGCTGAGCTGAGCTGAGATTTGGGATTGATGGAAAGAGGAGGTCTTTTATAAAGGGAGTGTGAGAGCTTCCGTTCCGCCAGCGTGTTTGGTTCCACTTGCAGAGGTTAGCTAGCGCACGTGCTACGCGACAAGCTTTACTACCCCTTTTCCTGATTTTTTTGCTTAACCATGGTCCATGGTCCATGGTCGTTGAACGCGCCTTCGGCTGCGGCTGCGGCGAGGAACAAGCAACGAAGGCACGACCTACCCCGTAGCTCTAGCACTAGTGTCAAGTAAAAAAAAGTAAGGGTGGAACAGTAAAAAAATGTGGGGGAACATATATCATGCGCGCCAAAATACTTTTACGAATGCTGAAAGAATTAAAAAAAAATCAGATTTGCTATTTCTCAGGTGCCTGAAATTCCTTCTCGAGTCAATCACTTTTTCCCTTCTTCCTTCCTTCTTCTTCTTCCTTCCCTCTTGGCCAGACCTCGCCAGAGAATAACTAGCCCCAATATCTATCTTAAAGTGAAGTAACAGCCCCATTATCAATCTTGGAGGTGGGGGTGGTTGCAGATGATCGCCGAAGTTCTCCATTGGTGCGGTGGGGCTTAGATGGATGGCCGGGGCGGCGGCCAGCAACGGTGGTGGGGGGAGGTGGAGTCCAAATTTTGACATTTGTAGAGCACCGACTTCGTCTTTTTTTTTACGAAGTGCAACCATTCCTTTTTGCATGGAAATTGTCAAGAACACATCAAACACTAAGGGCCTCTTTGATTCAAAGGATTTTTATAGGATATATGAAGGATTAAAATAATTAGAAAATTGTCCTAAGGAATGCAATCTTTTTTTGTGAAAAGATCATATCTATTATGAAGATTCATCGGAAGTACAAAACACCTCAAACATAATAAAAATTACATCGAGGTCCATAGACCACCGAACGACCATTGCCGCTGTTGTTGCCGCTTCCATATCAGAGCCGGCCTGACCTTGTCGATGATAGCTGGGAAGTCTTCGTGAATGTGCCCCTAAGGACCAGCGTCCCGGAGCCGCAGTCGTTGCCGTTGAATCCTTGAATCGATCTGAAGAATTTGACACCAAATATCGCTGTTGCGTACGCACGACTAGAAACCCTAACCTCGTCGCCCCGAGCAGGTGACAGGAATCTACGCGGGAGCTTCGTCTAATCCGTCCCAGCGAATAAACTTGAGGAGGATCGGAGCCCGGAAGATTGACTCGAAGAAGAGGCGCCACCATCCGTCCAAATGCCGCCTTGTGAGAACTAAAACCCTACCTATCTACTAGCCAGAGACAAGGCACCAAAAATTCCCTCCCCGCCACCGGCCACCGGAGCGGCAAACAGAGGGGAGGCGAATTCACGGGCTCGCCACTGAAGATCGAGGGGAGGAAGGCTTTCCCTGCTCACCTTGCGAGAGGGGAAAGAAAAGGAATGCAATCTTATGAATCAAACAAACCATGTATATTTTTTCCCAAAGATTAGGATTATTTAATATTCCCTTAAAGAGCTCCCTTTTATATCAAAAGAGGCCAATTTTTTTTTTTTTTTTTGAAATCGATCAGAGTGCCCTTAGTCGGTAAGCTCTACTAATGCCTCTCTCATTTTTGTACACACACGCAGGACGAACACATTTAGTCATCGCGTAACAAGCGCGATAAGCAACACGAACCAATCAGGGACGAACACATTTAATCGTGTCCACCCATTGGCAACATTCGTTCCATACGACAAGGCCTTTGGACGAGCAATCAACCAGCTACTACCATCGCAAAAGTCTCCGGAAGAGACAATAGTACTCCACTACTATAGACTGGATTCTAGAACGGGTCACTTTTGAGTTAGAGCCTTTTTGGCTTGGAACTTAAACTTGTCTCTACTGCCTTTTTGCGTCATCTGTCAAGTGTCAACACGTAGCATTCTTTCATTTTCGTCCCTCCCGCTTCAGCGGGGGAGCACTGTTTCTTCGTCCTACCGGCGAACAAGCCTTCAACCGAGCTGCAAGTTTCAAACACTCGACCTAACGCTTGGTTGGTGTATGTATAGTGGCATACGTTCCACTTGGCCCGGGACCTTCCTTGTAATCTCGTGGTTAGAGCAGAAAACAATTAGGGGAGTTGCAAGCTTTCAACGGTCAAAATTTGGTTGGTATATACTGTATGTAGCTGCAGTCGTTGGCCAAGTAAGTTTTAACTTCTTCCTTTTAGGGGGAAGACACTTGGACGACTCAAATGAGATAGCTTCGAATCATCACGGCATTCCTTTCCTTTTCTTTTCTTTTGAAAGATCCAACAAATTACTGGCTTGATTTAGATTTAGCAACCAAAGAACAACATGGGGTGAATCCGAAGATCAAAGAAAATAAAAAGGAAACAACATTGCTATTCGCTGTTGATCAGCAGTACACTCTCATGGGTCATGGCGGATCGCCATCCACACGCGACAACACAACGTAGCTCCGACTCCGATGACTAATCTCGTTGGACCTTCCTTGTAATCTCGTGGTTAGAGTAGAAACCAATTAGGGGAGTTGCAGGCTTTCGACGGTCAAAATTTGGTTGCTATCACTACACAAGATGAGCCTGGGTTTGGTGAATGGAAGTTGTCCTTAGGTGTAATAGGATTCCCAGTTATTGCCCGCGATCGTATAATAAGGTGCACTGCCCCGTCGATTGTTGGAACGACGCGAGCCGGGTGAGCCTCCATTCCTCCACAAAGGCCTTTGGTGGTCTTATTGGCGCATACCATAGTGGGGTCTTCGACTGGGATGTGGTATATATGTAGCTGTAGTCGGTTGGCCAAGTGATTTTTAACTTCTTCCTTTTAGGGGAAATGACACTTGGACGACTCAAATGAGATAGCTTTGAATCGTCACGAAATTTATTGGTATGTATGCACACAGTCTAATCAAAATTGGGGGAGTTGGAAGCTTTCAACGGTCAAAATTTGGTTGGAGTATGTATGTAGCGGTGGTCGGTGGCCAAGTAGGTTTTAACTTGTTCCGTTTAGGGGAAAGACATTTGGACGACTCAAATGAGATACAGTAGCTTTGAATGGTGGCGAAATTTATTGGTTTGTATGCACACAATCTAATCAAAGACACGGGTAAAGAAGAAACATAGAGAGAGCCGTTTCCCTTTGCCAAAGTCATTGCTGCTTGACCAAATGGGCAATGTGCTTGAAGCTAAACATCTAGTGGAACACGAGAATGTCCTGGAAGATCAAAGTTAGCATTTGGTGAGAACGACGCTCCATGGCCCTCGTCCAATAATTGCCACTCCAGCAAACCGAACACACTCCATGCTCCTGCATGCCGTGTCACCACAAAAATCAGATGATCACCACCTGCCTAGCCCGCTGCCCATGGTTCCTCGTGAGCACGTAATGTGCACATGGTCCCGTCAAACTTGTCCAGCGACAATGCACATCTGTTCCACGAGACGTTTGACAAACAATAATTTTTTTTCTTCACTACTAGTACTACAGTACTCCAGTACTAATTGATTGATTCACCGGCAATAAATAAATAAATATATATAGGGAAAATCCATCCTACCACCTGGGATAGTTACCCCAGATGTCCTATATAACTAATGCAGCCCACTTAGTCCTTGTGATCTGGTAATGCAGCCCACTATTGCTTTCCATTGCTTTCATCCCTTTGTTAATCAGTGTTAGGGCATCTCCAACGGCAACCTGCAAAAAAACTCTCGCATCCGTTCGCGGACAGGGGGATCAGTTCTGCGGACACGGATACGGGAGGTAGCCATCCAATGTCAGCCGCATACATTTTCACAATAACTCAAACCAACCGGACGAAATTCGTGCAAACAAGTGCGGATTCATGCGAACTCGACCGGATTTCATACAAACATGACGGATTTCGTATAAACATGACGGATTTCAGTACATTTACATCAACGGTGCTAGTCCGGCTCTGAAGGTATGATTAGTACCTAATCTAAATCGCCGCCTGCGGATCCCTTTGTCTTCCTCATGTCCGGCAGCCCGATGACCAGACTGTTCGGACCCCCGGAGGTATATGCTTCAGCTCAAAGGACGGCTCGCTTCCCCGCCACTCATCGGAGTGGAACCCCCGGCTGATGCTTCAGCGGGAGGGGAAGGCGGCGCCTCCGCTTCCGCGAAGCCCATGTGGGATTGACGGAGGTCCTCGAAAGAGAAGAACAGGGCAAGACACCGGCTGTGTACGCCGGTGTCGCCTAGGTGCTGGCCTTCGTGGGACAAGCGACGACGGACTCCCTTGTTCTACTTCTTCTCGGTGATGGCGGTGGACGTGGAGGCGCCGGCCACCGACTCGTCGCTCTCCGCGCACCCGGCTTCTGCCTACGCCTGCATGGCACGGTCGCAGGCACGGGAGGCGCGATCGCAGGCACGAGAGGCGTCGTTGCAGGCACGGGAGGCATGGCCGTAGACGCGGGAGGCGTGGTCGTTGACGGCAGCGATGACGCCCGTGCCGCCGTGCTCCCCGTCGTTCCGGCATCGAGTAACTGGCCACTCCTCATCGAGTGTGCCTGGAGCGGCGAGTTACTGAACCATGCGGTGTTGGAAATATGCCCTAGAGGCAATAATAAAATGGTTATTATTATATTTCCTTGTTCATGATAATTGTCTATTGTTCATGCTTTAATTGTGTTATCCGGAAATCGTAATACATGTGTGAATACATAGACCATAACATGTCCCTAGTGAGCCTCTAGTTGACTAGCTCGTTGATCAATAGATGGTTACGGTTTCCTGACCATGGACATTGGATGTCATTGATAACGGGATCACATCATTAGGAGAATGATGTGATGGACAAGACCCAATCCTAAGCATAGCACTAGGTCGTGTAGTTCGTTTGCTAAAGCTTTTCTAATGTCAAGTATCATTTCCTTAGACCATGAGATCGTGCAACTCCCGGATACCGCAGGAATGCTTTGGGTGTACCAAACGTCACAACGTAACTGGGTGGCTATAAAGGTGCACTACAGGTATCTCCGAAAGTGTCTGTTGGGTTGGCTCGGATCGAGACTGGGATTTGTCACTCCGTATGACGGAGAGGTATCTCTGGGCCCACTCGGTATTGCATCATCATAATGAGCTCAGTATGACTAAGTAGTTAGTCACGGGATCATGCATTACGGAACGAGTAAAGTGACTTACCGGTAACGAGATTGAACGAGGTATTGAGATACCGACGATCGAATCTCGGGCAAGTAAAGTACCGATTGACAAAGGAAATTGTATACGGGATTGCTTGAATCCTCGACAACGTGGTTCATCCGATGAGATCATCGTGGAACATGTGGGAGCCAACATGGGTATCTAGATCCCGCTGTTGGTTATTGGCTAGAGAGGTGTCTCGGTCATGTCTGCATGCTTCCCGAACCCGTAGGGTCTACACACTTAAGGTTCGATGACGCTAGGGTTATAAGGAAGGTTTGTATGTGATTACCGAATGTTGTTCGGAGTCCCGGATGAGATCCCGGACGTCACGAGGAGTTCCGGAATGGTCCGGAGGTAAAGATTTATATATGGGAAGTCACCATACGGTCACCGGAAATATTCGGGGGTATACCGGTATTGTACCGGGACCACCGGAGGGGTTCCGGGGGTCCACCGGGTCCACCTGCCCCGGAGGGCCTTATGGGCTGTAGGTGGAAGGGAACCAGCCCTTAGTGGGCTGGGCGCCAACCCCCCTAGGGCCCATGCGCCTAGGGTTTGGGGGGAACCCTAAAGGGGGGGCGCCCCCCTTGCTTGGGGGGCAAGCTCCCTCCCCCCTTGGCCGCCCCCCTCCAGATCTCATCTAGAGGGACCGGCCCCCTTCCCCCTTCTCCCTATAAATAGAGGGGTGAGGGGAGGGCTGCAGCACCACATCCAAGGCGCAGCCCCTCCCCTCCCCAACACCTCTCCTCCTCCGCGTGTGCTTGGTGAAGCCCTGCCGGAGAACTGTCACTCCACCACCACCATGCCGTCGTGCTGCTATTGGAGCCTTCTTCCTCAACCTCTCCCTCCTCCTTGCTGGATCAAGGCGTGGGAGACGTCACCGCTCCGTACGTGTGTTAAACGCGGAGGTGCCGTCCGTTCGGCGCTTGGATCATCAGTGATTTGGATCACGACGAGTACAACTCCATCAACCCCGTCCTCTTGAACGCTTCCGCTCGCGATCTACAAGGGTATGTAGATGCACTCCTCCCCTCTCGTTGCTAGTAAACTCCATAGATTGATCTTGGTGATGCGTAGAAAATTTTAATTTCTGCTACGATCCCCAACAGTGGTATCAGAGCAAGGTCTATGCGTAGTTTCTATGCACGAGTAGAACACAAGTTGTTGTGGGCGTCGATTTTGTCAATTTACTTGCCGTTACTAGTCTTATCTTGATTCGGCGGCATCGTGGGATGAAGCGGCCCGGACCGACCTTACACGTACGCTTACGTGGGACATGTTCCACCGACTGACATGCACTAGTTGCATAAGGTGGCTAGCGGGTGTCTGTCTCTCCCACTTTAGTCGGATCGGATTCGATGAAAAGGGTCCTTGTGAAGGGTAAATAGAAATTGGCATATCACGTTGTGGTTTTGGCGTAGGTAAGAATCGTTCTTGCTAGAAACCTATAGCAGCCACGTAAAAGTTTGCAACAACAATTAGAGGACGTCTAACTTGTTTTTGCAGCAAGTGTCATGTGGTGTGATATGGCCAGAAGGATGTGATGAATGATATATGTGATGTATGAGATTGATCATGTTCTTGTAATAGGAATCACGACTTGCATGTCGATGAGTATGACAACCGCCAGGAGCCATAGGAGTTGTCTTAATTTATTTATGACCTGCGTGTCAACTGGAACGTCATGTAATTACTTTACTTTATTGCTAACCGTTAGCCCTAGTAGTAGAAGTAATAGTTGGTGAGACAACTTCATGAAGACACGATGATGGAGATCATGGTGTCATGCCGGTGACGATGATGAACATGGCGCCCCGAAGATGGAGATCAAAAGGAGCAAAATGATATTGGCCATATCATGTCACTATTTGATTGCATGTAATGTTTATCATGTTTTACATCTTATTTGCTTAGAACGACGGTAGCATAAATAAGATGATCCCTCGCTAAAATTTCAAAAAAGTGTTCCCCCTAACTGTGCACCGTTGCGAAGGTTCGTTGTTCCGAAGCACCACGTGATGATCGGGTGTGATAGGTTCTAACGTTCGCATACAACGGGTGTAAGCCAGATTTACACACGCAATACACTTAGGTTGACTTGACGAGCCTAGCATGTACAGACATGGCCTCGGAACACAAGAGACTGAAAGGTCGAACATGAGTCGTATAGCAGATACGATCAACATGAAGATGTTCACCGATGATGACTAGTCCGTCTCACGTGATGATCGGACACGGCCTAGTTGACTCGGATCATGTATCACTTAGATGACTAGAGGGATGTCTGTCTGAGTGGGAGTTCGTTAATAATTTGATTAGATGAACTTAATTATCATGAACTTAGTCTAAAAAACCTTTACAATATGTCTTGTAGATCAAATGGCCCACGCTAATGTTGCCCTCAACTTCAACGCGTTCCTAGAGAAAACCAAGCTGAAAGACGATGGTAGCAACTACACGGACTGGGTCTGTAACCTGAGGATTATCCTCATAGCTGCCAAGAAAGCGTATGTCCTTGAAGCACCGCTAGGTGATGCACCTGTTTTCCCAGCAACTCAAGACGTTCTGAACGCCTGGCAGTCACGTAGTGATGATTACTCCCTGGTTCAGTGCGGCATGCTTTACAACTTAGAACCGGGGCTCCAAAAGCGTTTTGAGCAGCACGGAGCATATGAGATGTTCCAAGAGATGAAAATGGTTTTCCAAGCTCATGCCCGGGTCGAGAGATATGAAGTCTCCGACAAGTTCTACAGTTGTAAGATGGAGGAGAATAGTTCCGTCAGCGAACACATACTCAAAATGTCTGGGTTGCACAACCGCTTGTCTCAGCTGGGAGTTAATCTCCCGGATGACGCGGTCGTTGACAGAATCCTTCAGTCGCTCCCACCTAGCTACAAGAGCTTTGTGATGAACTTCAATATGCAGGGGATGGAAAAGACCATTCCTGAGGTATATTCAATGCTGAAATCAGCGGAGGTGGAGATCAAAAAGGAACTTGAAGTGTTGATGGTGAATAAAACCACTAAGTTCAAGAAAGGCACGGGTAAGAAGAACTTCAAGAAAGACGGCAAGGGAGTTGCCGCGCCCGGTAAACAAGCTGCCGGGAAGAAGACAAAGAATGGACCCAAGCCTGAGACTGAGTGCTTTTATTGCAAGGGAAACGGTCACTGGAAGCGGAACTGCCCCAAGTACTTAGCGGATAAGAAGGCCGGCAATACCAAAGGTATATGTGATATACATGTTATAGATGTGTACCTAACCAGCGCTCGTAGTAGCTCCTGGGTATTTGATACCGGTGCGGTTGCTCATATTTGTAACTCAAAGCAGGAGCTGCGGAATAAGCGGAGACTGGCGAAGGACGAGGTGACGATGCGCGTCGGGAATGGTTCCAAGGTCGATGTGATCGCCGTCGGCACGCTACCTGTACATTTACCTACGGGACTAGTTTTAAACCTCAATAATTGTTATTTAGTGCCAGCTTTGAGCATGAACATTGTATCTGGATCTCGTTTAATGTGAGATGGCTACTCATTTAAATCCGAGAATAATGGTTGTTCTATTTATATGAGAGATATGTTTTATGGTCATGCCCCGCTGGTCAATGGTTTATTCTTAATGAATCTCGAACGTGATGTTACACATATTCATAGTGTGAATGCCAAGAAATGTAAGGTTGATAATGATAGTCCCACATACTTGTGGCACTGCTGCCTTGGTCACATTGGTGTCAAACGCATGAAGAAACTCCATGCAGATGGACTTTTGGAGTCTCTTGATTATGAATCATTTGACACGTGCGAACCATGCCTCATGGGCAAAATGACCAAGACTCCGTTCTCCGGAACAGTGGAGCGAGCAACCAACTTATTGAAAATCATACATACTGATGTGTGCGGTCTAATGAGCGTTGAGGCTCGCGGTGGCTATCGTTATGTTCTCACCCTCACTGATGACTTGAGTAGATATGGGTATGTCTACTTAATGAAACACAAGTCTGAGACATTTGAAAAGTTCAAGGAATTTCAGAGTGAGGTTGAGAATCAACGTGACAGGAAAATAAAGTTCTTACGATCAGATCGTGGAGGAGAATATTTGAGTCACGAATTTGGCACACACTTAAGAAAATGTGGAATTGTTTCACAACTCACGCCGCCTGGAACACCTCAGCGTAATGGTGTGTCCGAACGTCGTAATCGCACTCTATTGGATATGGTGCGATCTATGATGTCTCTTACCGATCTACCGCTATCATTCTGGGGTTATGCTTTAGAGACTGCCGCATTCACTTTAAATAGGGCTCCGTCGAAATCCGTTGAGACGACACCGTATGAATTATGGTTTGGGAAGAAACCTAAGCTGTCGTTTCTAAAAGTTTGGGGATGCGATGCTTATGTCAAGAAACTTCAACCTGAAAAGCTCGAACCCAAGTCGGAGAAATGCGTCTTCATAGGATACCCTAAGGAAACCATTGGGTATACCTTCTACCTCATATCCGAAGGCAAGATCTTCGTTGCCAAGAACGGGTCCTTTTTGGAGAAAGAGTTTCTCTCGAAAGAAGTAAGTGGGAGGAAAGTGGAACTTGATGAGATGACCCCTCTCAAACCAGAAAGTAGCGCAGCACAAGAAAATGTTTCTGTGGTGCCTGCACCGACTAGAGAGGAAGTTAATGATGACGATCATGATCAAGTTACCACTGAACTTCGTAGGTCCACAAGGACACGTTCCGCACCAGAGTGGTACGGCAACCCTGTCCTGGAAATCATGTTGTTGGACAACGGTGAACCTTCGAACTATGAAGAAGCAATGGAGGGTCCAGATTCCAACAAATGGCTTGAAGCCATGCAATCCGAGATAGGATCCATGTATGAAAACAAAGTATGGACTTTGACAGACTTGCCCGATGATTGGCGAGCGATAGAAAATAAATGGATCTTTAAGAAGAAGACGGACGCGGATGGAAATGTTACCATCTTTAAAGCTCGACTTGTCGCTAAGGGTTATCGACAAGTTCAAGGAGTTGACTACGATGAGACCTTCTCACCCGTAGCGAAGCTGAAGTCTGTCTGAATCATGTTAGCAATTGCCGCATTCTACGATTATGAAATATGGCAAATGGACGTCAAAACGGCATTCCTTAACGGCTTCCTTAAGGATTAATTGTATATGATGCATCCAGAAGGTTTTGTCGATCCTAAGAATGCTGACAAAGTATGCAAGCTCCAGCGCACAATCTATGGGCTGGTGCAGGCATCTCGGAGTTGGAACATTCGCTTTGATGAGATGATCAAAGCGTTTGGGTTTACGCAGACTTATGGAGAAGCATGTGTTTACAAGAAAGTGAGTGGGAGCTCTGTAGCATTTCTCTTATTATATGTGGATGACATACTATTGATGGGAAATGATATAGAATTCTTGGAAAGTATAAAGGCCTACTTGAATAAGTGTTTTTCAATGAAGGACCTTGGAGAATCTGCTTACATATTAGGCATCAAGATCTATAGAGATAGATCGAGACGCCTCATAGGTCTTTCACAAAGCACATACCTTGACAAGATATTGAAGAAGTTCAATATGGATCAGTCCAAGAAGGGGTTCTTGCCTGTATTGCAAGGTGTGAGATTGAGCACGGCTCAATGCCCGACCACGGCAGAAGATAGAGAAAAGATGAGTGTCGTCCCCTATGCCTCGGCCATAGGGTCTATTATGTATGCCATGCTGTGTACCAGACCTGATGTAAACCTTGCCGTAAGTTTGGTAGGAAGGTACCAAAGTAATCCCGGCATGGAACACTGGACAGCGGTCAAGAACATCCTGAAGTACCTGAAAAGGACTAAGGATATGTTTCTCGTTTATGGAGGTGACGAAGAGCTCGTCGTAAAGGGTTACGTCGATGCTAGCTTCGACACAGATCTGGATGACTCTAAGTCACAAACCGGATACGTGTATATTTTGAATGGTGGGGCAGTCAGCTGGTGCAGTTGCAAGCAAAGCGTCGTGGCGGGATCTACATGTGAAGCGGAGTACATGGCAGCCTCGGAGGCAGCACATGAAGCAATCTGGATGAAGGAGTTCATTGCCGACCTAGGAGTTATTCCCAATGCATCGGGGCCGATGACTCTCTTCTGTGACAACACTGGAGCTATTGCCCTTGCCAAGGAGCCCAGGTTTCACAAGAAGACCAGGCACATCAACCGTCGCTTCAACTCCATTCGTGAAAATGTTCAAAATGGAGACATAGATATTTGTAAAGTACATACGGATTTGAATGTCGCAGATCCGTTGACTAAACCTCTTCCACGGGCAAAACATGATCAACACCAGAACTCTATGGGTGTACGATTCATCACAATGTAACTAGATTATTGACTCTAGTGCAAGTGGGAGACTGTTGGAAATATGCCCTAGAGGCAATAATAAAATGGTTATTATTATATTTCCTTGTTCATGATAATTGTCTATTGTTCATGCTTTAGTTGTGTTATCCGGAAATCGTAATACATGTGTGAATACATAGACCATAACATGTCCCTAGTGAGCCTCTAGTTGACTAGCTCGTTGATCAATAGATGGTTACGATTTCCTGACCATGGGCATTGGATGTCATTGATAACGGGATCACATCATTAGGAGAATGATGTGATGGACAAGACCCAATCCTAAGCATAGCACTAGATCGTGTAGTTCGTTTGCTAAAGCTTTTCTAATGTCAAGTATCATTTCCTTAGACCATGAGATCGTGCAACTCCCGGATACCGTAGGAATGCTTTGGATGTACCAAACGTCACAACGTAACTAGGTGGCTATAAAGGTGCACTACAGGTATCTCCGAAAGTGTCTGTTGGGTTGGCTCGGATCGAGACTGGGATTTGTCACTCCGTATGACGGAGAGGTATCTCTGGGCCCACTCGGTATTGCATCATCATAATGAGCTCAGTATGACTAAGTAGTTAGTCACGGGATCATGCATTACGGAACGAGTAAAGTGACTTGCCGGTAACGAGATTGAACGAGGTATTGGGATACCAACGATCGAATCTCGGGCAAGTAAAGTACCGATTGACAAAGGGAATTGTATACGGGATTGCTTGAATCCTCGACATCGTGGTTCATCTGATGAGATCATCGTGGAACATGTGGGAGCCAACATGGGTATCCAGATCCCGCTGTTGGTTATTGGCTAGAGAGGTGTCTCGGTCATGTCTGCATGATTCCCGAACCCGTAGGGTCTACACACTTAAGGTTCGATGACGCTAGGGTTATAAGGAAGGTTTGTATGTGATTACCGAATGTTGTTCGGAGTCCCGGATGAGATCCCGGACGTCACGAGGAGTTCCGGAATGGTCCGGAGGTAAAGATTTATATATGGGAAGTCACCATACGGTCACCGGAAATATTCGGGGGTATACCGGTATTGTACCGGGACCACCGGAGGGGTTCCGGAGGTCCACCGGGAGGGTCCACCTGCCCCGGAGGGCCTTATGGGCTGTAGGTGAAAGGGAACCAGCCCTTAGTGGGCTGGGCGCCAACCCCCCTAGGGCCCATGCGCCTAGGGTTTGGGGGGAACCCTAAAGGGGGGGCGCCCCCCTTGCTTGGGGGGCAAGCTCCCTCCCCCCTTGGCCGCCACCCCCCTCTAGATCTCATCTAGAGGGGCCGGCCCCCTTCCCCCTTCTCCCTATAAATAGAGGGGTGAGGGGAGGGCTGCAGCACCACATCCAAGGCGCAGCCCCTCCCCTCCCCAACACCTCTCCTCCTCCGCGTGTGCTTGGTGAAGCCCTGCCGGAGAACTGTCACTCCACCACCACCACGTCGTCGTGCTGCTGTTGGAGCCTTCTTCCTCAACCTCTCCCTCCTCCTTGCTGGATCAAGGCGTGGGAGACGTCACCGCTCCGTACGTGTGTTGAACGCGGAGGTGCCGTCCGTTCGGCGCTTGGATCATCGGTGATTTGGATCACGACGAGTACGACTCCATCAACCCCGTTCTCTTGAACGCTTCCGCTCGCGATCTACAAGGGTAAGTAGATGCACTCCTCCCCTCTCGTTGCTAGTAAACTCCATAGATTGATCTTGGTGATGCATAGAAAATTTTAATTTCTGCTACGATCCCCAACATGCGGCAGCTTGGGGCGGCAACTTGCTTCGTTGGGTGAGGCTCGGGAGGTGGAGTAGTGAGCTGCCACGCTCGTATCCGGCAGGCTCGGCGGGCCACCGAGCCGGCTTGTATGCCGGAGAACTGCTCTTCGGAAGCCATCGAAAGAGTGGTGGAGGAGGAGAATTGGGGAGCGGCGGAGGGGTGTGGTTCTTGCCCGGCGTCTGCCCTCGTTTAAATAGAGGGCGGACGATAGGAGCTCGGCCGGCGTTGCGTTTAATGCCGGCCCACTCATGAACGAACGTGTGGCCGAAGTAGGTTACTCGGCATCCACGCGGGGTTAACGGGGGTGTATGAATGCGGGATGAGGCGTGTTCAGACGGGTGTGCAGAGGGCGGCGCCCTCGACCGGCGCGCCGCTTCAATGGCAGAGGCAGTGAGAGGTCGCGTCCGCCCTGAGCCGTCTTCAATGCGAAGCGGCGCGTTCTACAGCGGCATGAATGTGGGTAGCTGGCGCCGGACGGGAGCGCGCGCGTGAGCGGGATGGTTTTTTTGTGTGCCAGGGTGGTCAGAAATGGGCTTGAGAGCGGTCCGGACTCCCGCAAAGCTCCCCCACTTTTGTTTTCGGTTTGCGGGAGAAATTACATCCGGACCGTTCCGCGAACGAATACAAGTCGAAGTTAGATGTCTTCTGTGGTCCGGACAGCCCGGTCCGGACGGTTTCGGAAGGTTTGCTGGTCCGCCTTGGAGATGCCAAGTCCATGAAGACGCACAAGTCTTCTAGAAAGCTGATTTCTTCCGTCTACGATGGGGTACGATGCCACGACTTCTCTCCAATGAACGGACCATGGTGACGTTTGTGCGGCTTTTACTTTCTTGCAGGATTGGAGATATGATGTGGCCGGTTTTACTTTCTTGCAGATTTGGACATATGATGTTGTTGTACCGTACGAAATGATCAACCAAAAGCTGTTGAAATGATCGTTAAGCGCATGTGTAACCTTACGAGAAAACCCTGTCACGAGGAACTATATGTATTTTTTGTCCGGAAGAACTCATTTCCAGTTCGGACATGGAACCTGTTGGCATTTGATCAACCCGCTAGATGAGGAGTACACCATGACTCTTATTTTGAAACGGAGATAGTAGCGTTCGTTCATTGGCGGCTGGTAGATACTAATAGTACTCACTTCGTCCCAAAATTCTTATCTTAGATTTGTCTAGATACGGATGTATCTAATACTAAAACGTGATTTGATACATCCGTATCTAGATAAATCTAAGACAAGAATTTTGGGACGGAAGTAGGATTAAAGTGTCCAACAGGGGCCACTTGAGAATCGAATTGCGCATCTTTCTCCATCTAACGCTCACCAGCGTAACACCGTGGAGTCGGAAGGCTTAATATTCATCTGATAGTGATGTTATCCACACATGCTGGGTTGCCAGCAACAGCAACCAGTGTAGCTAGAAGCTTGATTAAGGTGATATGAAGATACATGATGTGATTGTGTGATTGATCGATGCAGGTCATTCTTTAATTAATTATTAACCACCCCTCATAAAAAACTTAATTATTAACCCCTCCCCGGCATGTGCAAGCGACTGCAGTTCCTGTGTTGGGGAATTTGTGAGAGGTACACACATCTCATCTCACTTGGAGCTCGTCGTTTTCCCCTCTCGAGTCTTCTTGGTTTCCAATTTGCCACGCGACTGGTCACTTGTAGGCCAAGGTAAAATGATGCGCTGGTAAATTGATTAGACGACAGCGATGCGTGGTTGGTTGATGCTGTGACAGCCTCCTGGATCACTTTCCAGGTACTACTTCCCATGACAGGTGAAGGCTTTGAGCTTGCTGCTGCAGCATGCGTTCGTGTTCCTCCCTCCTCGCTTATTAGTAGGTGCCTTGTGGGGGGTTTTGGCCTTTGCCGCGTGTCCACGTTGCGTTGGTGAAATGGTAAATGGTAGTACGTGGATAGCTTAAAAGCCCTGCATTATCCACAATACGATTTCAAATGTGATTCATCAAACATGAAATTACTGCCGGGCTGCTTCGGAATAGTTCGGCCCTTCCTATCCTACTTATGCAGAGGACTTTGAGCTACTATACAGACTGCTTCATCTTTTTGTTTTTGTTGAGGAATATAGACAGCTTAATCTTCAAATTACTGCACGAAATACACACTGCTTTGTTTCAATATTTTTGTACGAGGTACTTAGACAAAGCTATTTTTTTTAGGGAAAGGTAGTTCGACAAAGTTTTTCTTTTTGAAGGGTAGTAGTTCGACAAAGTTGTTCCAAGCAAGCAGTTGGAGGCGTATGTAAATTTTTTTTTGAGGATTAGTTGGAGGCGTATGTATGTGCAGGCCCGTGACCAGGTCAGGCCAGCCCAGTTTTTTCACAGCCCGGTAAGGCGGCAGAGAGTGTCTTGTATTGGGCCAGGCCAATCAGCGTCCTGACTCTCTGTGCGCTGCTCTTTTTGCAGTGAGTTTTCTTTCTGCTCATTCTGTATTTTTACGGTTTCCACCGGGGTTTTATGCAGTGTTTCGGTAAAATGCTCCGAAATATTGAAATACATATGTATACAACTTTTATGAATTTTTGGAAAATTACATGAATTGTAAATCTCCACAGAAATAAATAATATCTATAAAATTATAAATGTTGGCAAATAAAAAATCCATGAACAAAAAAATTATTTGTTAATTTTTAAATTTGTTCATGTAATTTTCATGAAATGGTGCCTATAAAAATGTTCATGCAATTTTAAAAGCTTTATGAATTTTTAAAAAGTTAACATGTTTTAATATAAAAACATGGATCCTAAAATTATGTAAAAAATTAAAATTATATAGCGATTTAAAATAACAAAAATGGGAAAAGAAAAAATGAGAAAAAAAACAAAATAAAAACACCGGAAAAGAAAGTCGCCAAAAAACTCAAAGAACCTAGCCTAACCCAAAAGCAACAAGAGAATAAAAGCCTTCCAAGATAAATTGATTGGACTGCGACGATATAGCCGATCATAACCCAGTATAACATCATTGCTTTGCAATTTCAGTAGCTTGAATGTGCATCATCCCGACATTTTGACGCACATAGCATCAAAAAGGATTTCCCTTGGTGAACCTCAAGTAGTATCGTATGGTTGATTGATCCCTCCGACCATGTGGCGTGGCCCATTCCAAATCATCTTATGTTGCTTCAAGCAAAGCGATTGATACGTCCTAAACATATTTATTACTTTTGTATGGATCATGCCATTATTTTATCATTCATGCAAAAAGTTGATGTTTATTTGGACTAACATATAAATAGAGTTCCCAGTGCCAGATCCTATTCTTGTGTGTTGATTTCTTCATGGAAAACATGTATTTTTGACTTACGAAAAAGACCTAGAAAAACATGAGGCCGATTTTTTGACCAATATGAAGCGAGAGGAACAGGATTTGGGTCAGGAGGCCCAGACGCCCAAACCCCTGGCGTGCTTGGAGTGCACGCCCGGGTATTTTGTAAGGCTTCTAGTGCTCTCCTTTTGCTGTAAGCTTTTCTCCGAAGTTTTGGACCCGCCCTATTGTTCAGAGTATTCAAAGTTATGGATCTTTGTAAATTAATAAAACGGTGACAGACCACATATTTTAGCATCCACAAATAATTCCCCTGAAAGTCAGATCCGATCTTGGGGAAGGCTTTCATTCTCAACAACCAAGGCTACCAAAACCAGTGGGAAATCCGTTTCCGAACCTAGGGGAGGGAGGGGGGGGGGCTCCCTTCACCGGACGTCAGAACGTTGCTCGGGGAACCATCATTGCCTCCGACGACTTCTCCACCATCTCCATCACCATATTTTTCCTTGTAACAGTGTGTTGACCATTGTAAAACCTCTTTAATCTACTACCAAGACATGATATTTGATACAATAAATTATTTCCTATGAATTGCTGTATTTTTTTAACGTGTGAGTAGTTTTTTTGGCCCGCAGCGAGGGTGATCTAGTCCTCTTGTGTTAGTATAGGGGTGCATAATTATATTGAATCACAGATGAGGGCTAGGAATGTGTTATGATGAATATATGTAGGGAGACTGTAGTTACGGAATAAAAGTTACCGAAGTGTACAGTTATAAGCTATGGGATTCGAAAGGAACCCTAGAGGATGAGATTATCTTTGTGTTTTTACCTTAATAATTATTGAGGGTAAGATTATCTTTGTGTTTTTACCTTAATAATTACTGTTGTGGATGCTTGCTAAGCGTTCATTCATAAGTACATGTGAGTTAATACAACATGGTAAACACATACCTCTCCTGCATATCAATTTATAACAAGCATGTGTATCGGTTATATTATCATAGCCAATTGTCTAGGGACAAATCGACAACCTCTTCCGCAAACACACACTCAAGCTCTCTTTTACCTTTTTAAAATAATAAATAATACTCCTTCCGTTCCATATTAATTATCGCAAAGTTAGTACATCTTTAGGACCTTAGTTATCCCCATTGCAGCATTCTTAGTTAGAGAGTCTAGGTAAAGTAACACTACAGTGCATAGATAGTTCTGTAAGTGTGGCATGCATAACTTGAGAGAATAGTAAACCTACATTTATCTCGTATGAGCTCATTAGTTTCACATTCATGTTGAAAAGTACTATAACAATTCCCTGCACTTGGAGGTTGTCATTCATGAATTGTGATGACGGCATTTTTGGCGAACACAACATTTCCTTTGCTTAACAACCCAGCGCATGACTGAGCCAAGATTGAGCATTGAGTGGTAAACTCATTCATGCGCAACCGATGTTATCAACATCTCATAATTGTGGGTTGCGCGTCTTGCATAATGCAAAAGAAATAAAGTCTTCCGCCTTGCTCTCGTTTTGATGTGCTTCTTCGTATCATTGGGAGGCGTGTGGAGGATGGTATGTCTCCAGATTTGGTTCTTCATATCTGAAGTTTTCTTATTTAGGTTTGTCTTGTTGGTGCTATTCTGTGGAGCAGTTAACGTGGTTGTGTGTCTTGGGACTCTGGCTCCCGTTCCGATCAACACAGCTTGGACTTTGTTAGGCAGCGCGTGCGATTTGTGTTTGGTGGCTCTGTCTAGCCAGACCTAGTGCGTTCTACAAGCACACTTCTGGAGTTTTCTTCTCCGAGCCGCAAACCACTGTCGCCAACATCTTCTGGTCTACATCAATGTTTTCTTGGCTGATGCTTTTTACAATCTTTTGGATTTCAACAAGTTTGCTCAGCCGAGATGGAGGCCCAGAGGCGACAGTAAGCTTTACTTATGGCGCACCATCGGTGGAGCGGGAGGAAGAAGACATCGGTGCCCCTCTTAGATTTTTTCTTTCTTTCAATTTCTGTAAAAGTGTTCCTGTAACTGTAAGAAATGTCCTACTTACATGGCCTTTAGTCTTTAGGAGAAAAATATATTAGCAAACGGGAAAAAAGCAACCAGTCTACCATGGGAGCCGGCAAGCGGTAGGTCCATGGTCTGCGGCACGGGTGAATGAGCTACTACTCCCCTCCTCAGCTACTTTCTAGTCCATGTTTTAGATTTGTCTTAAGTTAAACTTTGTAATCATTGATTAACTTTATATTGAGCTGAAGGAAATCTACACTCTAACCCCCCCACCTCTCGTCCCCCGCGTCGCCGCCCTGGCGACACGGGCGGAAGACCCAAACCGCGCCGTCGGCTACCCTCCTCGTCGCTCTCCCTCCCCTCGCCGTCGCCGGAGGACACCGCCGAGCTAAGCTCGCGCGGCGGACGGCGGCGGCGGGGCCCTATTCTCGCCTGGCGGCGGCAGATCTCGGTGGGGGAGGCTCGGTCCACCTCGGCTACACTGCGCGGTAGTTCTAGCGATTGCTCGCAGCGGCGCTCATCTCCGGCAATTCAAAGGGGTTGGCGCCTCTTTCTTCTCCGCGGTGTAGCGGCTGGCTCGCAGATCTGACCTTCGACCGGCGGCTCCTCTTCGGCGGCCAGGGTGGGGTGGCAGCTCCCCTTCTGCCATGTAGGTGCTCGTCTCCGCGCGGATCTGCACCAGGCCAGCTTCTAGAGGCTTCCTCGGCAGTCCTGTGGCGGTGGCTCGCCGATCTGGGCGGCTGTGGCCGGATCGACGAGTTGCGCGGGTTTGGCCCGGCAGCTCGTTCCGGTGAGTTCGGGATGGGGTGGTAGCCCTTCCTCTCAGCTTGTCCTCTCCGACGTGTTTGGGCGGGGTGGCAGCCCCCCTTCTTGGTCCTGGTGCTCGGCGTTCTGGTCTTTGGTCTCTTCTGCGGCAGTGTGGCTGTGGCGGGTTGCCTGATCTGGCCTGCGGTTGGGTCTGGCTCGCTAGCGCTTGTTGGCGGCGAGGTGGGTGGCTCCTGCGTGGTGGTGACGCCGTCATCCCACAGGAGGTGTGTGGGCCAGTGGTGGTGCGGGCCGGCGGCGCTTTGTCGTCGGTGGCGTGGGGATGTGCTGTCAAGTCTACTCCGAGCGAAAGTTTGCCCGGCTCTTGCCGGCCGACGGTGGCGGCACCTACGGGCGTCGTTTCCCTTCTTGAAGGCGCCGTCGTGGAGTTTCTTCGACACGCTTCATTCTCGGATCTGGTTCTTCGGGCGAAAGCCTAGACCCATCTGGGTTGGGCAACGACGTCGCCCCCGCGGCGTTTCCCCCTTTGGGGCGTTGCTTTGAAGACCGATGATCCTTCTCCGCGCTTCCCTTGGGCTGGACATACACGGCATCACGTTGGCAGGTGGCCAACTGGTGATGCGAGGTGGGTGTGGCGTTGTGATGTGTGTGGCGACGACGATGGGGGCGAGCAGAGCCGGGTCGCGGCTTGTCCTTCTGATGTCGAAGGTCCGGTGCGCCAATGGGTGTGCCTATGCTGATTTCTGGCTGTGATAGAGAAGTCGGAGCTGCGGGCGGCAGGGCCACTGCGGCAACGATGACTCCATGAGGGCGGTTTTCAGTGGACGGTGCTCTCCGGATGTTGCGTTGGACTAGGTCGATGCGAGGCTTGCAACTTTCTCCCGTGAAACTCGTCAGCAAAATCGGAGTTGTCCTGTCATCGACGCTTTGGTCGACTGTTTGGCGTTTGTGGCCAAGTCGTCCACGAGTGCCTCATGTGGGGTTTGTAATCTTGGTTTTCGCCCGGTTTTCCTCTAATTAACCGGGCAACTCTCTTCTTCTTAATCAATGAAAATCCGTTTCAAAAAAAATTAACTTTATATTAAAAAAAGTCAACAACTATGATACCAAATAAATAAAATATGAAAATATATTCTCTGCAATGCATCTGATATTTATTTGGCATTAAAAACGGTGATATTTTCTCAACAAACTTGATCAAAATTTTATAATATTTGACTTCAGTGAAGGCTCATATACAAAATAAAAATAACCAGAGCGAGTACTCTACTTGAAGCACGCATCTCATCCAGTGCGTGACCAACCTACCATTCTAGCCCGTCACTGAATCACCTGTGACCGGTCAACTGATCGATGAAGCAACAGTAGCTACGAAGCAGGTACTCCTCACACGCTCGGCAGCTTCAGTTCTTCCATCACCTGCTCGCTAGCTACTAGAGCTCTCACGTACCCCGCGTCTTCCCGGAGTTCCTCCCGTATATTATGGCGCTGCCATCATGCTTCGCCACATCAGTTCAAACAAGTTACAGCTCGAGCTAAGCTAGCTCGCATTACATCATAGTCATGGCCCGCACCCTCGCCGTCGCCGCCGTGACGGCGCTCAGCCTCCTCGTCTTCCTCCACGACTGCCCGTGCGCCGATGCGCGTCCGGTGTCCACGAGACCCGCGAGCTCCGGGACGTCTGCGCTTGCAGTGGCACCGTCGGCGTCCGAGGGCGCGGCGCACTGGCGTGCCGCCGACGCGGCCGCCAGGGCGGGGAAGTGGCTGCCGTACTATCGGTACGCGGGCGGCGGCGGCCTGCACTACCACCCAGGGTACCCGAAGTACCCGGCGTACCCGGCGGAGGGAAAGCCGATGATGTGGGGGTCGGGCACGCCACCGGAGCTGGGCGCCTACGCGGCGAGCGGCAGGCAGCTTGGGAAGTCGCCGTACGGCGATGAGACCCGGCGGGAGCAGGTCGCCATGTGGGCTTCGCTGCTCAACCCGTCCAAGGGGCCAACCACGCCTACCAGCTGGCTGCCGGCGAATGGCGGCGACGAGCCGGCCGATCAGGCCCGCGACGAGCCTAAGGCGTTTGACGGCGCTGCCGAAGGGACGGAGATGGAGGTTCCCCCCGGCGGCGGCGGCGTTCAGACCGCCCAGCAGCCTAAGTGGGGGTTCTACCCCGGGAACAAGAATGGCAAGTGAAGATGGCGTGCGTGCCCGCAGAATTACTGCACTGGCTCAAGACTGGATTATCCTCCTAGTTCTCTGCCGTCGAATAGATGTGCCTCGACGGCTATCCGCAGTCAAGCTTACACAATTTTGACTGTAATATTTAAATTTTGACATGGAAACAACATTGTTACATGATCGAAGTTACTTTTGAAAGTTATGTTATCTGTAAGACTGTAACACGTAGTTGTAGAGAGGATTACAGGATAAACATGCTACTAATTCTCGGCCGACCTATTTAGCATCCCTGATTGGAACATTATCGGCAATTGCCGTGTTGTTTTGTTTCTGTTCTTTTTTTGTTGTTGTTGCGGGGATTTTGTTTCTGTTCTTTTTTTGTTGTTGTTGCGGGGATTTTGTTTCTGTTCTGGCCTTATTCAATTTTTCATTGGGCTGTATGGGTTTCTGCTTTCTGTTTCGGCTCTGTGTATTCTAAGGGGCTTTCAAGTCAGCTTTCTAGGGCCTTTTAGATTGCAGTTTAATTTATTTATTATTGACTTTTGTACCTTTTTATGGAGAAACAATGTTTTTGATAAGCATTTTAGAAGTATTATTTTTGGTCATGTATTTTGTAATTTCTATAAGCAAACATGACTAATTATTTGATTCATAAATTTTGTGTTGTTTTTTCTTTTCACTGTTGCATTTTTTGATAAACTAAAGTTGCACATATCTCAATCTCTTCATTTCTCTACTAGAATAATGCGCAAACTCGTCATCTGTCCTGCCTACCTCACGGAAAAATCATCGGCAAAACCAATGAGAGAAAATCAACCACTTCGTTCCTGTCAAGTTCAAGCCAACCCACACCCACACTGACGCTTGTGAGGCGACCTCTCTGGCCCTTCCTGGTGAGTTTGTTGCGCGCGTCGCACACGTTCCTGCCTCCCATTTGTTCCTCTATGTACAGGCTTCATGACGCCACGGGCTACCTCGTTGTTGTCGTGGCTTGCCGCTGGCGCAACCCAAGTTGTCTTGCACAACACCATTGTTCGCGATGGAATAACCGGTGTGACATCCTCCCTCCTGACATTCGCGACCGCAATGGCAGCTTAGGTGCAGACCAAGGATCAGATACCCATGGATCTGCTGCGTAGAACATGGTGATGTATGGGGCTAAAAAAAAGATAGGCGTAGACGAGGCAATTGACCTTTGCCCAGCGCCTAGACGTTGCTTAAGTGCCCTAAACGCAACCTATGCAGTTATAAAGTTTTGACTATCATGACTGTATTTGGATACTATATGCGCATAGACTTAACTTAGAGCATGTAAATGAGTGGACCATCAAATACTCCATTGAAATATGACCCATTTGATCTGTCAATGCAACATGACATGATTTCTCTCTGGAGTAGAGAATTTCTTGTTTGTTGTTCCTAGACCTTCGCTTATGCTCTAAGCAGTAGCGGAGCTAGGTTCAGCATACGCCCCAGGCAAGCAGTGTAACTACAGTAAGCTACAGTGTAATTTTTGCTACAGTGTGCTACAGTAACAAAGAAATGATCCACCACGCCCCAGGCCAAGGCCCTGGCTGCCTGGGGCCTAGAACCGCCACTGGCTCTAAGTGAGGCGTTTGACCATTGACAAATGAAATATTTCGCTATACCGTAGGAGACGTGCCCCTTCTACAACAAGGGTAGAGCTGAGATTGTTTATTTACGGTCACACTGTTTTGAATATGAAATATTTCACTGTACCGTACAAGACGTGCCCCTTCTGTAACTTTACTGTACTACTTCTATATTCAAATGTGATTAACCAATTCATGTTTTCCCAGAGTTTTTATCTGATTATTTCGTGGTTGCACTTTTTATACACTGAAGTTGTACATGTTTATATTGTGCAACCGTTTTATATATGAAACCTGCAACCTAGTCATGTCTGTTATATTACTTATTATTATGTATATTCAAATATGAATGATAAGTTAATATCTTGACTCTTTTATATTTATTTCTTGGTTGGACCTTTTAATATACTGAAGTTGCACATAATTGTTTTGTGCAACCGACCATATCTGAAATGTGCAACTATATATTTCTATCTTATTAAGTATTAGTTCCTATATATAATACATTTTTTCTTTTTCTTTTGCTCTTCTCATGTTTTCTATTTGTTATCGATGACTTGTTATAATTATCTATCTACTTAATTTCTATTTGTTGTGCGATTCTAGTGTTTTTAGCTAAATAATTCTTTGGTTTAATGTAAAATTATATTTTCTACCTTTTCATGTTGACTTGGTACATTTAAGTTGAGAGCTCTTTTAGGGTGATTGGAGAGTTACGACTTGTAATTTCTCGTAACTCATAACAGTTGTATTAAGTCGAAGTTGGGCATATCGATAGACATAAGTTCCACAATTTTTTGTATGCAACCTAAGATACAAAAAATGCAAGATATTTTGTCAATTTTTTTATTTTCCGGCCAGAGCCTTGTAGCGATCATCAAGATATAGTAGATAAGTCTTACATGCAGTGGAAAATTGAAAGATCAAAAATCATTGTCGGCGACAGTTACCTAAACCGCGTGCAATCCAAGGTAGCGATGTTTTGACAACGATTTTTGATCTTTCAATTTTCCACTGCATGTAAGTCTTATCTGTTATATTTATTCATGCTACAGGTATTATTACAATAAATTTCAAAATTGTCTGCATCGGCGATAAACAAAGAGACCAGAAGTATTCTTCCTCTTTTAGTAAAGAAGAAAGGGTATGCGAGGTTCCGTTTCTGTCTAATCAAAGACGGACCACAGAGAGATGAGCCCCAATAATGGCGTGAGACTTTGTCAAGATTTTTCTCATAAATACAATCAATTATCACCAGCCACATGTCACCGTCAATGAGCTTGACGACGGCCTCCTGCCAACTGGCTGGCTCCATCCTCCGTGAGCAGCTTTGCCCCTGCATGGCATGTGAGAAGCAAGTCATGGAGTATATTTTTAATTAGCGCAACTTGAGAAGTGAGATGAGGGCTCGTGAGTTGGCCAGCGCTCAGCGGGATGTCCCCCAGCCACATGCACACTGGCCTGTTTTCCTGACTCTCAACGAGGAAGGAAGAAAAGATGTGGCCAGGATTTGGAGGATCTGTTTCATGGCCAGGGGAGGCGCCTCGACGATGTGGATAAACCCAAGTTGGCTAGACAGAATCCCTGATGCAACGTGAGTTCTCGCTGTCTTTGGAATATGCACGAGGGAAAGCTATCCACCGGCCAAGTTGGTCGTGTGTATGGGGTTTCCTGGTTTTGTAGGCGGCCCCTGTGTTCAACATTGGCGGCATTATCGCCATGAATCTGTCAAGCTACTACTACTATTATTTGTGTGTTGACATCGTGTCAAATATATGCAACTACATGTTACATGTTGGACTTGAGTGACTCGGGTGGAACCCCAACCCTAGCCGCCGCCGGGGCCAAAACCACCTCCCTCCCTTCCTCACGCCGTCGGCCTGTGCTCGAAGGCTGACGGCGGTGGCGGGGATTCTCCTCGATCCTGCGTTTAAGGGGTGGTGCGGGGCCCCTATGCGCGTGGAGGTGCGGCCGATCTAGTGAAGTGGCGGCGATACTGTGGCGACGGCGGTGGTGGCCCGCCCTGCCTCGGGTGACGGCGGATGCAGGCGCGTTGGGCTTCCCGGTCAAGGGCGGCTACGCACTGCGGCTAGCCTGGTTCGGGCGGCGGCGCGGCGATGCTGCGGTGGCGCGTCATCCGGCTTTGGATCGGCGGCGTCGTCGAGGGACCGGTGGACTGCTCGGCGGCACCTCCGGTCAGATCTGTTCTGGCCGGTGCAGCAGGCGGTGGTGGTCGTCTTCTGCGTCGAAGGTGGCCGGCAAGAGGCTAGGTGGTCGGATCTCGAGATCCGTCATCTAGTCCCGGCTGCGAGTTGGGGAGACATAGTTACCGGTGAAAACCGAGCCGATGGCAGGCGATGGCGGCGCTCTGCGCCGTTACCTTGATGAAGGCATCGTCGTGTAACTTCCGTCGACCCACTCATGCTGCGCCGGGGGAAACCCTAGGATCAGGTGTTCCAGATCAGACGATGGCGGCACTACGGTGTCGTTTCTCTCTTGGGAGTATCGTTTGTGGAGCAACGCTGGAAGACTGAGGCAAGAGGTGGAGCGGCTTCATCTTGAACGGAGCTTCTGTGGAGATGTCAAGTCATGCCTGGCCGAAGGTGCTATGCTGTCTCATGTCTGGTCGGCAGGTGCTACGCATGACAGATCTTCCAGAGTCTCCGCGTCGGGATGGACGAGCGCAGGGTGGTGGAGTCGTTGGGCGTCGTGGTGGCATCGACGGATGGCCAGACTAGCAAGGATGAGGCGAATCTCTGTCCTGAAGATGAGATAACGGTTCGATGATGATGATTGCTTCTAAAACGTGTGCATGTGGTGTACGCTTTAGGTCTGTTGCACCGGTTGTTGGTTCCGATACGTTATATGGATAGATCGGCGACGACATCGGTTATAGATATGAGGAGTGAGAGCACTCCACATTATCAAGTTTGTAGGTGTGAGTGATGGCTTAGGGTGGCTTGATGTATGTTCTTGTCAGGCCTTCATGGAATAATTAATAAGATGGTTGCATGCATCGATTGATGCAGAGGCAAGGCCTTCGTGGAATAATTAATAAGATGGTTGCATGCATCGATTAATGCAGAGGCCGGGGTTTAACCTCCTTTAAAAAAACGTGTTGGACTTGAGAAATTGTAGTAGTTATAGGGTTGTTATTACAAGAAACCCAGCGGGGCTGCATGTAAAAAAGGGCGAGGCTCCCAGCGAGAACCAGCGTTTTTTTAATTTTCCACATTGTCACTAATTAAAAAATAAAAATAATTTTTTCCATGAATTAAAAGAATGTTCATGAATCTGTTAAATACTTATGAATTCCAAAAGTGTTCGTGAATTCAAAAAATGTCCATGTATTCAAAAATTGATGATGAATTTGAAATATGTTCGCGGCAAATTCAAGAAATGTTCATGTATACAAAAAATGTTCGCGCATTCAAAATATGTTCACAGAGAATTCAAAAAATGTTCGCGAATGAAATATGTTCGTGGTGAATTTGAAAAATGTTTCGCACATTTGAAATATGTTCACGTATTTGGAAAATGATCATTTATACAAAGGAAAATGTTTGGGAGTTCAAACATTGTTCACGAATTAGAAAAATATTCATGAATTCAAAAATGTTCACAACTTCAAAAAATGTTCCCAAATCCAAAAATGTTCAAGGATTAAAAAAGGTTTGTGAATTGGAAAAAATCTGAAAAGAAAAAAGAACGAATTTAAAAAGAAAACGGAAACCCCGAAACACATAAAACCGACTAAGAACCAAATGAAAAACCGACTAAGAACTAAATGAAAAAACCGACCTAGGCAGAATCGAGCTCTCATGAAATAAGTTGGCAAGCAGTCCGGGTGAGAGCTAGTGTACCCACATGGATAAAGGAAAAATACGCCTAAGAAGTCTCCCAAAACCTGGTGATAAGCAAAAAAAGAAAAAGTTCGACGCGGGAATTAAGGTGCAAATGAAAACCAGCCTATAGAACCAGCATACAAAATCTGGAGTGGAAAACGAATGGCGCGTTAATGGTCCGGCCCATTAAGAACTGTGGCGGGTGAGCAATATGTATTGCACATCATTTATCATGGAGGTAGGGCTTGCAGGCCATCTCCTAATTCTCAAAAAAAGCCATCTCCTTTCTTTCTGCACCCCTCCCCCCTCGCGCCTCTTTCGTCTTGGATTTTTTTCTAGGATTTTCCCACCTCCACTGTGAGGCGGAACCGAGGTGGAGCACTTTTACTCAGCACTCTAATTTTGCAGTAGATCCTTCTCTCCAAGATGGGGAATTCAAAACCATCGTCATCATCGACACTCCAATAATCATTGGGATCATCATGTCCATCGCCATCTTCATCATTACCGTCATGTCCAGCAACCCCCTTCATCTCATATCTCTGTTCTATGAACTTTCTTCTCGATCCTTTGCTGAGAGTAGTTTTTGGTGGTGGTTACTCCTTATAATTGATGCTTAGAAGTTTTATTGGTGGAAGATTCATATGTTCAGATTGTTAATCATATATTCAACTCCATTGATCATGATCCATATGATGTGTTGTGTTGTGAAGTTGAATCTAGTTCAATGTTTCGATATTGTGTTGTGGTGTAATTCTCTATGGTGTTGTGTGAACATCGATTGCACACCATTTCACCTTTAAGGGCCTAGAGAATTGCATAATGTGATTAGTTTATTTATGGTTGGGTGGACGGAGTGACATATATTACCATACCCTAAGTTTATGAACTATTATTGCATGAGTGGTATTGAAGCCCTAAAATTTATTGCTATGGTTAGATGTTATCTCAATTACTCTCTTGTATTTGCACATGCTTGCATAGAGGTATAATCATAAGTAGGTTGCTTGTTCAAGTAATAACAACACCTTATCATAGGTTTGACCACAAATACATTATCAAAACAATGAATGGTAACTCAATGAATCTTTATGAAAGTAACTAAATGAAATTCCAGTGTGTCCCCGGGAACGCTTTAATCAATATAAGTGTACAACCGGCTTGTCCTTGGCACACTTAAGGATTGCCACTTGCAGCACCATTACAACTTTTGTTATTCTTTTCTTGCAATTACTTTTGCTCTCAAACAATCCATCAAACAATCTTTGCAGATTTTACGGTGATCATTTGCTAGTTTCCACAAAACAATTCCGTTGCTCCTCGTTTAGTTCGACACTTTTACTTATCAAAAATGCTATGATAGATCCTCTATACTTGTGGGATATCACATAACAACCTCCGAACAAAGTTTTGTTGCATGCAGAATGTTAACAAGCCTGTATGCTCCCTCAGTGAAGTCAAACTTCATCTTGGATTCTATCCTTGTTATAATATTATCTAAAACATACCCCATAGTACTTGTTGAGGAATGCAGTAATTTCAAAAAAATTCCTACGCACACGCAAGATCCATCTAGGTGATGCATAGTAACGAGAGGGGAGATTGTTGTCCACGTACCCTCGTAGACCGAAAGCGGAAGCGTTATGACAACGCGGTTGATGTAGTCGTACGTCTTCACGATCCGACCGATCCTAGTACCGAAAGTACGGTACCTCCACGATCTGCACACGTTCAGCTCGGTGACATCCCACAAACTCTAGATCCAGCTGAGTGTCGAGGGAGAGCTTCGTCAGCATGACGGCGTGATGACGGTGATGATGAAGTTACCCACGCAGGGCTTCGCCTAAGCACTACAACGATATGACCGAGGTGGAAATCCGTGGAGGGGGGCACCGCACACGGCTAACACAATCAACTTGTGTGTCTATGGGGTGCCCCCTCCCCCATATATAAAGGAGGGGAGGAGGAGGCCGGCCGGCCCTAGAGGGCGCGCCAAGGGGGGAGGAATCCTCCTCCTAGTAGTAGGATTCCTCCTTTCCTAGTCCTACTAGGAGGGGGAATGAAGGAGAGGGGGAGGGAGAGGGAAAGAGGGGCCGCGCCCCCCTCCCCTAGTCCAATTCGGACTCCCTGGGGGGGGGGGCGCCACCTGCTGGCTGCTGCCCTCTCTCTCCCCTAAAGCCCACTAAGGGCCCAATAACTTCCGGGGGGGGGGGGTTCCGGTAACCCTCTGTTACTCCGGTTTTATTCGAAACCTCCTGGAACACTTCCGGTGTCCGAATAACATGGTCCAATATATCAATCTTCATGTCTCGATCATTTCGAGACTCCTCGTCATGTCCATGATCACATCCGGGACTCCGAACAATCTTCGGTACATCAAAACACATAAACTCATAATACAGATCGTTAAGCGTGCGGACCCTACGGGTTCAAGAACTATGTAGACATGGCCGAGACTCATCTCCGGTCAATAACAAATAGCGGAACCTATATGATCATATTGGATCCTACATATTCTATGAAGATCTTTATCGGTCAAACCGCATAACAACATACGTTGTTCCCTTTGTCATCGGTATGTTACTTGCCCGAGATTCGATCGTCGGTGTGTGGTTCTTGTTGGGGAACGTAGTAATTTCAAAAAAAATCCTAAGCACACGCAAGATCCATCTAGGTGATGCATAGCAACAAGAGGGGAGAGTGTTGTCCACGTACCCTCGTAGACCGAAAGCAGAAGCGTTATGACAACGCAGTTGATGTAGTCGTACGTCTTCACGATCCGACCGATCCTAGCACCGAAAGTACGGCACCTCCGCGATCTGCACACGTCAGCTCGGTGACGTCCCACGAACTCTTGATCTAGCTGAAGTCAAGGGAGAGTTTCGTCAGCACGGCGGCGTGATGACGGTGATGATGAAGTTGCCGACGCAGGGCTTCGCCTAAGCACTGCAACGATATGACCGAGGTGGAAATCTGTGGAGGGGGCACCGCACACGGCTAAACAATCAACTTGTGTGTCTTGGGGGTGCCCCCTGCCCCCGTATATAAAGGAGCAAGGGGGAAGGCCGACCGGCCCTCCTTGGCGCACCCCCAAGAGGGGAATCCTACTAGGACTCCAAGTCCTAGTAGGTTTCCACCAAAAGGGAGAGAGGGGGAAGGAAGGAGAGGGAGAGGGAGAAGGAAAGGGGGGCGCCGCCCCCTTCCTAGTCCAATTCGGACTCAAGGGGGAGGGGGCGCGTGGCCTGCCCTGGCCGCCCCTCTCTCTCTCTCCACTAAGGCCCATCGAGGCCATTAGTTCCCCCGGGGGTTCCGATAACCCTCCGGCACTCCGGTTTTATCCGAAACTTCTCCGGAACACTTCCGGTGTCCGAATATAGTTGTCCAATATATCAATCCTTATGTCTCGACCATTTCAAGACTCCTCGTCATGTCCGTGATCACATCCGGGACTCCGAACAACCTTCGGTACATCAAAACACATAAACTCATAATACCGATCGTCATCGAATGTTAAGCGTGCGGACCCTACGGGTTCGAGAACTATGTAGACATGACCGAGACTCATCTCCGGTCAATAACCAACAGCGGGACCTGGATGCTCACATTGGTTCCTACATATTCTACGAAGATCTTTATCGGTCAAACCGCATAACAACATACGTTGTTCCCTTTGTCATTAGTATGTTACTTGCCCGAGATTCGACCGTCGGTATCTCAATACCTAGTTCAATCTCGTTACCGTCAAGTCTCTTTACTCGTTCCGTAATGCATCATCTCGTAACTAACCCATTAGTCACATTGCTTGCAAGGCTTATAGTGATGTGCATTACCGAGACGGCCTAGAGATACCTCTCCGACAATCGGAGTGACAAATCCTAATCTCGATCTATGCCAACTCAGCAAACACCATCGGAGACACCTGTAGAGCATCTTTATAATCACCCAATTACGTTGTGACGTTTGATAGCACACTAAGTGTTCCTCCGGTATTCGGGAGTTGCATAATCTCATAGTCATAGGAACATGTATAAGTCATGAAGAAAGCAATAGCAACAAACTAAACGATCAAGTGCTAAGCTAACGGAATGGGTCAAGTCAATCACATCATTCTCTAATGATGTGATCCCATTAATCGAATGACAACTCATGTCTATGGCTAGGAAACTTAACCATCTTTGATTCAGTGAGCTAGTCAAGTAGAGGCATACTAGTGACACTCTGTTTGTCTGTGTATTCACACATGTACTAAGTTTCCAGTTAATACAATTCTAGCATGAATAATAAACATTTATCCTGATATAAGGAAATATAAATAACAACTTTATTATTGCCTCTAGGGCATATTTCCTTCAGTCTCCCACTTGCACTAGAGTCAATAATCTAGATTACACAGTAATGATTCTAACACCCATGGAGTCTTGGTGCTGATCATGTTTTGCTCGTGAGAGAGGCTTAGTCAACGGGTCTGCAACATTTAGATCCGTATGTATCTTGCAAATCTCTATGTCTCCCTCCTTAACTTGATCGCGGATGGAATTGAAGCGTCTCTTGATGTGCTTAGTTCTCTTGTGAAATCTGGATTCCTTTGCCAAGGCAATTGCACCAGTATTGTCACAAAAGATTTTCATTGGACCTGATGCACTAGGTATGACACCTAGATTGGATATGAACTCCTTCATCCAGACTCCTTCATTTGCTGCTTCCGAAGCAGCTATGTACTCCACTTCACACGTAGATCCCACCACGACGCTTTTCTTAGAACTGCACCAACTTACAGCTCCACCGTTCAATATAAATACGTTTCCGGTTTGTGACTTAGAGTCATCCGGATCAGTGTCAAAGCTTGCATCGACGTAAGCATTTATGACGAGCTCTTTGTCACCTCCATAAACGAGAAACATATCCTTAGTCCTTTTCAGGTATTTCAGGATGTTCTTGACCACTGTCCAGTGATCCACTCCTGGATTACTTTGGTACCTCCCTACTAAACTAATAGCAAAGCACACATCAGGTCTGGTACACAACATTGCAAACATGATAGAACCTATGGCTGAAGCATAGGGAATGACTTTCATTTTCTCTCTATCTTCTGTAGTGGTCGGGCATTGAGTCTGACTCAACTTCACACCTTGTAACACAGGCAAGAACCCTTTCTTTGCTCGATCCATTTTGAACTTCTTCAAAACTTTGTCAAGGTATGTGCTTTGTGGAAGTCCAATTAAGCATCTTGATCTATCTCTATGGATCTGGATGCCCAATATATAAGCAGCTTCACCGAGGTCTTTCATTGAAAAACTCTTATTCAAGTATCCTTTTATGCTATCCAGAAATTCTATATCATTTCCAATCAACAATATGTCATCCACATATAATATTAGAAATGCTACAGCGCTCCCACTCACTTTCTTGTAAATACAGGCTTCTCCAAAAGTCTGTATAAAACCATATGCTTTGATCACACTATCAAAACGTTTATTCCAACTCCGAGATGCTTGCACCAGTCCATAAATGGATCACTGGAGCTTGCACACTTTGTTAGCATCCTTTCGATTGATAAAACCTTCGGGTTGCATCATATACAACTTTTCTTCCAGAAATCCATTCAGGAATGCAGTCTTTACATCCATTTGCCAAATTTCATAATCATAAAATGCAGCAATTGCTAACATGATTCGGACGGACTTAAGCATCGCTACGGGTGAGAAAGTCTCATCGTAGTCAACTCCTTGAGCTTGTCGAAAACCTTTCACAACAAGTCGAGCTTTGTAGACAGTAACATTACCATCAGCGTCAGTCTTCTTCTTGAAGATCCATTTATTCTCGATGGCTTGCCGATCATCGGGCAAGTCAACCAAAGTCCACACTTTGTTCTCATACATGGATCCCATCTCAGATTTCATGGCCTCAAGCCATTTCGTGGAATCTGGGCTCATCATCGCTTCCTCATAGTTCGTAGGTTCGTCATGGTCAAGTAACATGACCTCCAGAACCGGATTACCATACCACTCTGGTGCCGATCTTACTCTGGTTGACCTACGAGGTTCAGTAGTAACTTGATCTGAAGTTACATGATCATCATCATTAGCTTCCTCACTAATTGGTGTAGTAGTCACAGGAACTGATTTTTGTGATGAACTACTTTCCAATAAGGGAGCAGGTACAGTTACCTCATCAAGTTCTACTTTCCTCCCACTCACTTCTTTCGAGAGAAATGCCTTCTCTAGAAAGGATCCATTCTTAGCAATGAATGTCTTGCCTCTGGATCTGTGATAGAAGGTGTACCCAACAGTCTCCTTTGGGTATCCTATGAAGACACATTTCTCCGATTTGGGTTCGAGCTTATCAGGTTGAAGCTTTTTCACATAAGCATCACAGCCCCAAACTTTAAGAAACGACAATTTGGGTTTCTTGCCAAACCACAGTTCATAAGGTGTCGTCTCAACCGATTTAGATGGTGCCCTATTTAACGTGAATGTAGCCGTCTCTAAAGCATAACCCCAAAACGATAGCGGTAAATCAGCAAGAGACATCATAGATCGCACCATATCTAATAAAGTGCGGTTACGATGTTTGGACACACCATTACGCTGTGGTGTTCCAGGTGGCGTGAGTTGCGAAACTATTCCGCATTGTTTCAAATGAAGACCAAACTCGTAACTCAAATATTCTCCTCCATGATTAGATCGTAGAAACTTTATTTTCTTGTTACGATGATTTTCCACTTCACTCTGAAATTCTTTGAACTTTTCAAATGTTTCAGACTTATGTTTCATCAAGTAGATATATCCATATCTGCTCAAATCATCTGTGAAGGTCAGAAAATAACGATACCCGCCGCGAGCCTCAATATTCATCGGACCACATACATCAGTATGTATGATTTCCAACAACTCTGTTGCTCGCTCCATTGTTCCGGAGAACGGAGTTTTAGTCATCTTGCCCATGAGACATGGTTCGCAAGTACCAAGTGATTCATAATCAAGTGATTCCAAAAGTCATCAGAATGGAGTTTCTTCATGCGCTTTACACAAATATGACCCAAACAGCAGTGCCACAAATAAGTTGCACTATCATTATCAACTCTGCATCTTTTGGCTTCAATATTATGAATATGTGTGTCACTACTATCGAGATTCAACAAAAATAGACCACTCTTCAAGGTTGCATGACCATAAAAGATATTACTCATATAAATAGAACAACCATTATTCTCGGATTTAAATGAATAACCGTCTCGCATCAAACAAGATCCATATATAATGTTGATGCTTAACGCTGCCACCAAATAACAATTATTTAGGTCTAAAACTAATCCCAAAGGTAGATGTAGAGGTAGCGTGCCGACGGCGATCACATCGACTTTGGAACCATTTCCCACGCGCATCGTCACCTCGTCCTTATCCAATCTTCGCTTAATCCATAGTTCCTGTTTCGAGTTGCAAATATTAGCAACAGAACCAGTATCAAATACCCAGGTACTACTGCGAGTATTAGTAAGGTACACATCAATAACATGTATATCACATATACCTTTGTTCACCTTGCCATCCTTCTTATCCGCTAAATACTTGGGGTAGTTCCGCTTCCAGTGACCAGTCCCTTTGCAGTAGAAGCACTCAGTCTCAGGCTAAGGTCCAGACTTGGGCTTCTTCACTTGAGCATCAGCTTGCTTTCCGTTCTTCTTGAAGTTCCCCTTCTTCCCTTTACCCTTTTTCTTGAAACTGGTGGTCTTGTTGACCATCAACACTTGATGCTCCTTCTTGATTTCTACCTCTGCAGCCTTTAGCATTGCGAAGAGCTCGGGAATCGTCTTATCCATCCCTTGCATGTTATAGTTCATCACGAAGCTTTTGTAGCTTGGTAGCAGTGATTGAAGAACTCTGTCAATGACACTATCAACCGGAAGATTAACTCCCAGCCGAGTCAAGTGATTATGATACCCAGACATTTTGAGTATATGCTCACTGACAAAACTATTCTCCTCCATTTTGCAGCTATAGAACTTATTGGAGATTTGATATCTCTCAATCCGGGCATTTGCTTGAAATATTAACTTCAAATCCTGGAACATCTCATATGCTCCATGACGTTCAAAATGACGTTGAAGTACCGGTTCTAAGCCGTAAAGCATGGCACACTGAACTATTGAGTAGTCATCAGCTTTGCTCTGCCAGGCATTCACAACGTCCGGCGTTGCTCCTGCAGCAGGTCTTGCACCTAGCGGTGCTTCCAGGACGTAATTCTTCTGTGCAGCAATGAGGATAATCCTCAATTTACGGACCCAGTCCGTGTAGTTGCTACCATCATCTTTCAACTTAGCTTTCTCTAGGAACGCATTAAAATTCAAAGGAACTGTAGCACGGGCCATTGATGTACAACAACATAGACATGCAAAATACTATCAGGTACTAAGTTCATGATAAATTGAAGTTCAATTAATCATATTACTTAAGAACTCCCACTTAGATAGACATCCCTCTAATCATCTAAGTGATCACGTGATCCAAATCAACTAAACCATGTCCGATCATCACGTGAGATGGAGTAGTTTTCATTGGTGAACATCACTATGTTGATCATATCTACTATATGATTCACGCTCGACCTTTCGGTCTCAGTGTTCCGAGGCCATATCTGCATATGCTAGGCTCGTCAAGTTTAACCCGAGTATTCTGCGTGTGCAAAACTGGCTTGCACCCGTTGTATGTGAACGTAGAGCTTATCACACCCGATCATCACGTGGTGTCTCGGCATGACGAACTGTAGCAACGGTGCATACTCAGGGAGAACACTTATACCTTAAAATTTAGTGAGAGATCATCTTATAATGCTACTGCCGAACTAAGTAAAATAAGATGCATACAGGATAAACATCACATGCAATCAATATAAGTGATATGATATGGCCATCATCATCTTGTGCCTTTGATCTCCATCTCCAAAGCACCGTCATGATCACCATCATCACCAGCGCGACACCTTGATCTCCATCGTAGTATCGTTATCGTCTCGCCAACTATTGCTTCTACGACTATCGCTACCGCTTAGTGATAAAGTAAAAACAATTACAGGGCGATTGCATTGCATACAATAAAGTGACAACCATATGGCTCCTGCCAGTTGCCGATAACTCTGTTACAAAACATGATCATCTCATACAATAAAATTTAGCATCATATCTTGACCATATCACATCACAACATGCCCTGCAAAAACAAGTTAGACGTCCTCTACTTTGTTTTTGCAATTTTTACGTGGCTGCTACGGGCCGAGCAAGAACCGTTCTTATCTACGCATCAAAACCACAACGATTTTTTGTCAAGTGTGCTGTTTTAACCTTCAACAAGGACCGGGCGTAGTCACACTCGATTCAACTAAAGTTGGAGAAACTGACACCCGCTAGCGACCTGTGTGCAAAGCACGTCGGTAGAACCAGTCTCGCGTAAGCGTACGCGTAATGTCGGTCCGGGCCGCTTCATCCAACAATACAGCCGAATCAAAGTATGACATGCTGGTAAGCAGTATGACTATTATCGCCCACAACTCTTTGTGTTCTACTCGTGCATATAACATCTACGCATAGACCTGGCTCGGATGCCACTGTTGGGGAACGCAGTAATTTCAAAAAAATTCCTACGCACACGCAAGATCCATCTAGGTGATGCATAGCAACGAGAGGGGTGAGTGTTGTCCATGTACCCTCGTAGACCGAAAGCGGAAGCGTTATGACAACGCGGTTGATGTAGTCGTACGTCTTCACGATCCGACCGATCCTGGTACCGAAAGTATGGCACCTCCGCGATCTGCACACGTTCAGCTCGGTGATGTCCCACGAACTCTAGATCCAGCTGAGTGTCGAGGGAGAGCTTCATCAGCATGACGGCGTGATGACGATGATGATGAAGTTACCGACGCAGGGCTTCGCCTAAGCACTACAACGATATGACCGAGGTGGAAATCTGTGGAGGGGGGCACCGCACACGGCTAAACAATCAACTTGTGTGTCTATGGGGTGCCCCCTCCCCCGTATATAAAGGAGGGGAGGAGGAGGCCGGCCGGCCCTAGAGGGCGCGCCAGGGGGGAGGAATCCTCCTAGTAGGAGTAGGATTCCTCCTTTCCTAGTCCTACTAGGAGGGGGAGGGAGAGGGAGAGGGAAAGAGGGGCCGCACCCCCTCCCCTAGTCCAATTCAGACTCCCTTGGGGGGAGGGGCGCCACCTCCTGGCTGCTTCCCTCTCTCTCCCCTAACCCACTAAGGGCCCAATAACTTCCGGGGGGGGGGGGGTGTCCGGTAACCCTTCGGCACTCCGGTTTTATCTAAAACCTTCTGGAACACTTTCGGTGTCTGAATAACATGGTCCAATATATCAATCTTCATGTCTCGATCATTTTGAGACTCCTCGTCATGTCCATGATCACATACGGGACTCTGAACAATCTTTGGTACATCAAAACACATAAACTCATAATACCGATCGTCACCGAACGTTAAGCGTGCGGACCCTACGGGTTCGAGAACTTTGTAGACATGACCGAGACTCATCGCCGGTCAATAACCAATAACGGAACCTGGATGCTCATATTGGTTCCTACATATTCTACGAAGATCTTTATCGGTCAAACCGCATAACAACATACGTTGTTCCCTTTGTCATCGGTATGTTACTTGCCCGAGATACGATCGTCGGTATCTCAATACCTAGTTCAATCTCATTACCGGCAAGTCTCTTTACTCATTCCGTATGCATCATCCCGCAACTAACTCATTAGTCACATTGCTTGCAAGGCTTATAGTGATGTGCATTACCGAGAGGGCCCAAAGATACCTCTTCGACAATCGGAGTGACAAATCCTAATCTCGATCTATGCCAACTCAACCAACACCATTGGAGACACCTGTAGAGCATCTTGATAACCACCCAGTTATGTTGTGACGTTTGATAGCACACAAAGTGTTCTTCTGGTATTCGGGAGTTGCATAATCTCATAGTCATAGGAACATGTATTAGTCATGAAGAAAGCAATAGCAACAAACTAAACGATCAAGTGCTAAGCTAACGGAATGGGTCAAGTCAATCACATCATTCTCTAATGATGTGATCCCATTAATCAAATGACAACTCATGTCTATGGCTAGGAAACTTAACCATCTTTGATTCAACGAGCTAGTCAAGTAGAGGCATACTAGTGACACTCTGTTTGTCTATGTATTCACACATGTACTAAGTTTCTGGTTAATACAATTCTAGCATGAATAATAAAAATTTATCATGATATAAGGAAATATAAATAACAACTTTATTATTGCCTCTAGGGCATATTTCCTTCAGTACTTCCATGCTCACCTCGCCTCTTCTCCTCCGTCTAACAGTTTTTCTTTGCTAGTGCAAGTTGTTGTGAGGAGATGTTCTTGTCCAAGTTCATTTGAAAGGATGACACGGGAGGTGCAGTCTTGAGAGGTAAGACTATCCTCTGGCATGATATACAAATCTTCTGCTATGTTCTCATCATGGGGACATGCCGGCGTATGTGAATCAACTAGTGCACTATGTATGATTGCTCAAGATCTTATTTGTACTGGAGTAGGGCAAATAGTGGCGTCTCATCTTGTACGTATGCCTAACCCCTCCACCTCATCATTGGATGTGAAGCAATCCGATAACACAAATTCACTATCTGAACTATCAGTACCATTGCCCACAACCGCATCACTCTGCTTTGAAGTCTCTTTACCACCTACAACTCCTCCATCATCCCAAAAACATTGCTTTGCTTTCTCTTCACCATTTGCAGATACTTCATCATCCCAATGACTTTGTTGTTCTGGCTCATTACAATAATGTCCTCAACATAGAGGAACCTACACCTCCATTTGTTACATAAGAGAGCATGTAGTTCACAGAATTTTCTGCAACTAATGCCATCAATCCATCAGGAAATTGTCTTCTAGAGCATAACCAATATAGGATCATGATTGCTCCTTTCTCAGCAACACATTAATGCACTTTCAGATTAGCAATGATAGTGCCTAAGCTCAAACTGTGATTCTCAACATGAGAAATTTCCTCTCTGCCTCCAACATATTGCAAATTGATACCCTCACGCACTAACACACCATTGAAATACAACCACACAACCAAGAAATGTAGAGGATCCACTCGATCTACAAGAGATGGGACAACAAATCAATAACTAAACTCACCGGCACGACTACATTTAGGGCTTCAGCGATATAGATGATCCATTGGAAGGAGGGGTGGAGCAGGGGAGAAGACTTTACCGTGTTGAGATCGACTGTGCCGGTGGTTAGGTGCAACGCCTCCCTTCGGCAGTCTCCGGTGGCAGAAGATGTGGAGGTCCTTGGGACAATGTCGGCTCTAGTGGTGTGGACTGAATCGGGGCTCTGCTCGCTTCCGGGTTCAACACGTGGTGGTGGTGTGGCAGCACAGCTGTCTACGGAGGTGGTGGTGGTGGCGTACTTTGGCGTTCCAGGTGACTTAGCCGTTGGCGGTGGGGATTGGGATCGGGACTCGGGTGGACTGAACAAAGAGAAAGAGAGAGAGGGTAGGTTTACATGCATGCGTGCGTGGGTTATACATCCATTTTGCATCATGTTTTCCTACTATCATATATATTGTTTTTAGTCACTATTCCACTTTATGATGCAATTCTAATGACTTTTCTCTCTTAATTTACAAGATTTACATGGAGAGGGAGATTAGCAGCATCCGGAATTCTGGACCTAAAAGAGCTACAACAGAGGTACCTATTCTACAGAGCTCCAAATGACTTGAAACTTCACGAAGATTTTTTATTGAATATATAAAAAATACTGGCGCAAAGAAACATTAGAGGGGGGCCACCAGTTGCCCACAAGGCAACAGGGTGCGACCACCCCCTGGGCACGCCATGTTACCTTGTGGGCCCCACAATTTGCCTCCGATGCTCATCTTCTGCTATATGAAGGGTTTCGACATAGACAAAAAATAAGAGAAGGCTTTTGGGATGAAAACCTGGGTAGGAGCACTTTTGCTCTCTGATACATCCATTTTGCATCATGTTTTCCTAATGTTATTTATGATGTTTTTTATCAATGTATTACTTTGTGGTGCAATTCTAATTCCTTTTCTCTCTTAATTTGCAAGATTTACCTGAAGAGGGAGATTGCCGGCAACTGGAATTCTAGGCCTGAAAAAGCTAACATCATAGATACCTATTCTACACAACTCTAAATGAGTTGAAATTTCATGAAGAACTATTTTAGAATATATAACAAATACTAGAAGAAAGAAATACTAGAGGGAGCCCGCCAGGTGCCCATGAGGCACCAGGGCACGCCCTGGTGGCTTGTGGGGCCCCTGACCATCCTCTGTGACCCATCTTCTGCTATATGAAGCCATTGACCTAGAAAAAAATAAGAAGAGGACTTTCGGGACGAAGCGTCGCCGTCTCGAGGCGGAACCTGGGTAGGAGCACTTTTGCTCTCCGGCAGAGCGATTCCACCGGGGATACTTCCCTTCGGGAGGGGGAAATCGAAGCCATCGACATCAATCCTCTCACTGTGGGAGGACCAATCTTCATCAACATCTTCACCAGCACCATCTCAACTCAAACCCTAGTTCATCTCTTGTATTCAATCTTTATCTCAAAACCTCAGATTGGTACCTGTGGGTTGCTAGTAGTGTTGATTACATCTTGTAGTTGATTTATTTTGTGGAAGATTATATGTTCAGATCCTTGATGCTATTCAATACCCCTCTGATCTTGGAAATGAATATGATTTGTGAGTAGTTACTTTTGTTCTTGAGGACATGGGAGAAGTCTTGTCATAAGTAATCATGTGAATTTGGTATTCATTCGATATTTTGATGATATGTATGTTGTTGTTTCCCTTAGCGGTGTCATGTGGACGTCGACTACATGACACTTCACCATACTTGGGCCTAAGGGAATACACTGTGGAGTAGTAATTAGATGATGGGTTGCTAGAGTGACAGAAGCTTAAACCATAGTTTATGCGTTATTCCATAAGGGGCTGATTTGGATCCATACGTTTCATGCTATGGTTAGATTTATCTTAATTCTTCTTTCATAGTTGCGGATCTTGTGAGAGGGGTTAATCATAATTGGGACGTTTGTTCAAGTAAGAGCAACACCCAAGCACCGGTACACCCACATATCAAATTATCAAAGTAGCGAATGTGAATCAAACAAACGTGATGAAAGTGACTAGATGAAATTCCATCGTGTCCTCAAGAACGCTTTACTTATTATAAGAGACCGTTCCGGCCCGTCCTTTGCTACAAAACGACTAGGCTACCTTTCTGCACATTTTCTATTGTTAGTACTTTTTGCTCATTACAAATTACCTTGCTATCAAACTAATACCGATAATTTCAGTGCTTGCAGACAATACCTTGCTGAAAACTGCCTGTCATTTCCTTCTGCTCCTCGCTGGGTTCGACACCCTTACTTATCGAAAGGACTACGATCGATCCCCTATACTTCTGGGTCATCAAGACTCTTTTCTGGCGCCATTGCCGGGGAGTGAAGTGCCTTTGGTGAGTGGAATTTGGCAAGGAAACATTTATATTATGTGCTGAAATTTACTGTTACTTGTTACTATGGAAAAGAATGCTTTGAGGGGTTTGTTCGGGGTATCTTCACACCGACCAGAGGCACAAAGAGTTTCCCCTCAACCTACTGCACCTAATGAAAATACTTACTATGAGATTCCTTCGGTTATGATAGAGAAACTGCAAGCTAATCGTTATGCACGAGATGGAACAATACATTGTGATATGCACCTAATTTATGTGGATGAAGTTTGTGGATTATTTAAGCTGGCAGGTTTATCCGAAGATGTAGTTAAGAAGAAGGTTTCCCTTTTTCTTTGGGGGGAAAGACATGGACATGGTATAGGCTATTGATGACATTAGAACTTGGGATTGGAACCGATTGAAATTGGAATTTCATCAAAAGTTTTATCCTATGCATGTGGTTCATCGTGATCGGAATTATATATATAATTTTTGGCCTTGTGAAGGAGAAAGCATCACTCAAGCTTGGGGGAGGCTTAAGTACATGATGTACACATGCCCTAATCATGAGCTCTCAAGAGAAATTATGTTACATAATTTTTATGCTTGGCTTTCTCACAATGATCAAACCATGCTCGATTATTCTTCTATCGGTTCCTTTATGAATAAAACTATTGAATTCAGATGGGATCTTCTGGATAGAATTAAACGCAACTCTAAAGATTGGGAACTCGACTAAGGTAAAGAGTCAGGTATAATACTTATGTTTGATTGTGTTAAATCTTTTATGGATACTGATGCTTTTTCATAAGTTTAGCACTAAATACGGACTTGATTCTGAGATAGTAGCCTCTCTATGTGAATCATTTGCAACTCATGTTGATCTCCCTAAGGATAAGTGGTTTAAATATCACCCCCTATTAAAGAAAAGATAGAGGAACCTGTTATAGTTAAAGATGAAACTATCATTTACAATGTTGATCCAGTTGCGCCTACCGCTTAATTATATTGAGAAACCTCCTTTCCCTAGCCTGTTAGGATAAAGGAACATGTTAAAGTTTCAAGTGTGGTTAACAAAACTAATATTAGAACACCTAGACCCTCTGAACAAATTAAAGTTGAACCTAATGTTTCTATGGTTAAAGATCTCTTGGTCAATAATATTGATGGGCATGTTATTTACTTCTGTGATGAAGCTACTAGAATTGCTAAGCATGATCCTAAAGATAAGAATAAACCTATAGTGCGCATGCCTGTTTTCTCTGTTAAAATAGGAGATCATTGTTACCATGGTTTATGTGATTTAGGTGCTAGTGTGAGTGCTATTCCGTTCACCTTATATCAAGAGATTATGTATTTAGCTTGCGAATAGAGATGCTATTTCACTACTTTGGATTGTTAGAGATGTTGAAGTCTTGTGTGGAAAGATAAAATACCCTACCGATTTTCTAGTTCTTGGTTCTCCACATGGTGATTTTTGTCCCATTATATTTGGTAGACCTTTCTTGAATACAATTAATGCTAAGATTGATTGCAAAAAAGAATCTGTCAGTGTTAACTTTGGTGATGTATCTCATGAGTTTAATTTCACCAAATTCCATAGACAACCTCGTGATAAAGAATTTCCTAGTAAGGATGAAATTATTGGTCTTGCTTCTATTGCCATACCTCCTACTGATCTGATAGAACAATATTTGCTAGACCATGAGAATGATATGCATATGAATGAAAGAAATGAAATAGATCAGATATTCTTTGATCAAGTACCTATCCTTAAACATAATTTGCATGTTGAAACTCTAGGAGGTGCACCTCCTCCAAAGGGTGATCCCGTGTTTAAACTTAAGCAATTACCTGACACATTGAAATATGCTTATCTTGATGAAAAGAAGATATATCCTAATATTTTTAGTGCTAACCTTCCAGAGCATGAAGAAAAGAGGTTACTAAAAACTCTGAAGAAGCATTGTGCTACTATTGGATATACTCTTGATGATAAGGCATTAGTCCCACTCTATGTCAAGACAAGATTAATATGGAACTTGATGCTAAACCAGTCGTTGATCATCAACGACGGTTGAATCCTAAGATGAAGGATCTGGTAAGAACTGAAATATTAAAGCTTCTGGAATCAGGTATAATCTATCCCATAGCTGATAGTGGATGGGTAGGTCATGTTCATTGTGTGCCTAAGAAAGGAGGCATTACCGTTGTTCCTAACGATAAAAATGAACTTATCACACAAAGAGTTCTAACTGGTTATAGGATGGTAATTGATTTTAGGAAATTAAATGAAGCTACTAGAAAAGATCATTACCCCTTTCCTTTTATTGATCATATGTTAGAAAGATTGTCTAAGCATACACACTTCTACTTCCTTGATGGATATTCTGGTTTCTCTCAAATACCCGTGTCAAAAGAAGATCAAGAAAAAACTGCTTTTCTTGCCCTTTTGGAACTTATGCTTATAGACGTATGCCTTTTGGTTTATTCAATGCACTTGCTAACTTTCAAAGATGCATGACTACTATATTCTCTTAGTCTTGTGAAAAGATCGTTGACATTTTCATGGATTATTTTTCCGTTTACGTGACTTCTTTTGATGATTACTTAAGCAACCTTGATTGATTTTTTGCAGAGATGTGAAGAAACTAATCTTGTCTTGAATTGGGAGAAGTGACACTTTATGGTGAATGAAGGTATAGTACTTGGGCATAAAATTTTTGAACGAGGGATTGAAGTAGATAAAGCTAAAGTTGATGCAATTGAGAAAATGACATGCCCTAAAGATATTGAAGGTATAGGAAGTTTCCTTGGTCATGCTGGTTTCTATAGGAGATTTATTAAAGACTTCTCTAAAATTTCTAGGCCTCTAATTAATCTCATTCAAAAATATGTTCCGTTTGTTTTTTATGATGATTCTGTAGAAGCCTTTAAAATACTTAAGAAAGCATTAGTCTCTGCACCCATTGTTCAAGCACCTGATTAGAAACTACCATTAGAAATTATGTGTGATGTTAGTGATTGCGCTGTTGATACTGTTCTAGGACAAAGAGTTGATAAGAAAATAAAGGTTGTCCATTATGCTAGCAAAACTCTAGACAGTGCTGAAAGAAATTATGCTACTACCAAGAAAGATTTTTTCGCAGTTGTGTTTGCATTTGATAATTCAGATCTTATATTGTTGATTCCAAAGTAATTATTCACGCTGATCATGCTGCTATTAAACCTAGTTTGATTAGGTGGATTCTTTTGCTACAATAATTTGACTTGCATATTATTGATAGAAAGGGAGTTGAGAATCCGGTAGCTGATAATTTGTCTAGAATGGAAAATGTTCATGATGACCCACTGCCTTTTGATTTTTTTTGAATTTCCCACTGCCTTTTGATGATAGCTTTCCTGATGAATAATTAGTTGTCATAAATGCTTCTCGTAATACTCCTTGGTATGCAGACTACGCTAATTACATTGTTGCAATATATACCACCTAGTTTCACATACCAACAAAAAGAAAAAGTTCTTCTTTGATTTAAGACATTACTTTTGGAATTATCCACATATTTATAAAGAAGGAGTAGATGGTATTGTTAGACGTTGTGTACCTGAGTATGAACAGGAACAAATCCTACTGAAGTGTCATTCCGAGGCATACGGAGGACACCATGCTGGTGATAGAACTGAAGGAAATATGCCCAAGAGGCAATAACAAAGTTGCTATTTATATTTCCTTATATCATGATAAATGTGTATTATTCATGCTAGAATTATATTAACCGGAAACTTAGTACATGTGTGAATACACAGACAAACAGAGTGTCACTAGTATGCCTCTACTTGACTAGCTCGTTGAATCAAAGATGGTTAAGTTTCCTAGCCATAGACATGAGTTGTCATTTGATTAACGGGATCACATCATTAGAGAATGATGTGATTGACTTGACCCATTCCGTTAGCTTAGCACTTGATCATTTAGTTTGTTGCTATTGCTTTCTTCATGACTTATACATGTTCCTATGACTATGATATTATGCAACTCCCGAATACCGAAGGAACACTTAGTGTGCTATCAAACGTCACAACATAACAGGGTGATTATAAAGATGCTCTACAGGTGTCTCCGATGGTGTTTGTTGAGTTGGCATGGATCGAGATTAGGATATGTCACTCCGATTGTCGGAGAGGTATCTCTGGGCCCTCTTGGTAATGCACATCACAATAAGCCTTGCAAGCAATGTGACTAATGAGTTAGTTACGAGATGATGCATTACGGAATGAGTAAAGAAACTTTCCGGTAACGAGATTGAACTAGGTATTGAGATACCGACGATCGAATCTCGGGCAAGTAACATACTGATGACAAAGGGAACAATGTATGTTGTTATGCGGTTTGACCGATAAAGATGTTCGTAGAATATGTAGGAACCAATATGAGCATCCAGGTTCCGCTGCTGCTTATTGACCGGAGATGAGTCTCGGTCATGTCTACATAGTTCTCGAACCCGTAGGGTCCGCACGCTTAACGTTCGATGACGATCGGTATTATGAGTTTATGTGTTTTGATGTACCGAAGGTTGTTCGGAGTCCCGGATGTGATCACGGACATGACGAGGAGTCTCTAAATGGTCGAGACATAAAGATTGATATATTGGACGACTATATTCGGACACCGGAAGTGTTCCGGAGAAGTTTCGGATAAAACCGGAGTGCCGGAGGGTTATCGGAACCCCCGGGGGAACTAATGGGCCTCGATGGGCCTTAGTGGAGAGAGAGGGGCGGCCAGGGCAGGCCGCGCGCCCCCTCCCCCTTGAGTCCGAATTGGACTAGGAGGGGGCGCCCCCCTTTCCTTCTCCCTCTCCCTCCCCTTCCTTCCCCCTCACTCCCTTTTGGTGGAAACCTACTAGGACTTGGAGTCCTAGTAGGATTCCCCTCTTGGGGGTGCGCCAAGGAGGGCCGGCCGGCCTCCCCCCTTGCTCCTTTATATATGGGGGTAGGGGGGCACCCCAAGACACACAAGTTGATTGTTTAGCCGTGTGCGGTGCCCCCTCCATCGATTTCCACCTCGGTCATATCGTTGTAGTGCTTAGGCGAAGCCCTGCGTCGGTAACTTCATCATCACCGTCATCACGCCATCGTGCTGACGGAACTCTCCCTCGACTTCAGCTGGATCTAGAGTTCGTGGGACGTCACCGAGCTGAACGTGTGTAGATCGCGGTGGTGCCATACTTTCGGTGCTAGGATCGGTCGGATCATGAAGACATACGACTACATCAACCGCGTTGTCATAACGCTTCCGCTTTTGGTCTATGAGGGTACGTGGACAACACTCTCCCCTCTCGTTGCTATGCATCACCTAGATGGATCTTGCGTGTGCGTAGGAATTTGTTTGAAATTACTACATTCTCCAACAGTGGCATCCAAGCCAGGTCTATACGTAGATGTTATATGCACAAGTAGAACACAAAGAGTTGTGGCCGATAATAGTCATACTGCTTACCAGCATGTCATACTTTGATTCGGCGGATTGTTGGATGAAGCGGTTGTCGGTGTCAAAACCGGCGGATCTCGGGTGATAACCCACAAGTATAGGGGATCGCAACAGTTTTCGAGGGTAGAGTATTCAACCCAAATTTATTGATTCGACACAAGGGGAGCCAAAGAATATTCTCAAGTATTAGCCGTTGAGTTGTCAATTCAACCACACCTGGATAACTTAGTATCTGCAGCAAAATATTTAGTAGCAAAGTAGTATGGAAGTAACGGTAACAGTAGCAAAAGTAATATTTTTGGGTTTTGTAGTGATTGTAACAATAGCAACGGTAAAGTAAATAAGCGGAGAACAATATGTAAAAAGCTCGTACGCATTGGATCGGTGATGGAGAATTATGCCGGATGCGATTCATCATGTAACAGTCATAACATAGGGTGACACAGAACTAGCTCCAATTCATCAATGTAATGTAGGCATGTATTCCGAATATAGTCATATGTGCTTATGGAAAAGAACTTGCATGACATCTTTTGTCCTACCCTCCCATGGCAGCGGGGTCCTAATGGAAACTAAGGGATATTAAGACCTCCTTTTAATAGAGTACCGGACCAAAGCATTAACACATAGTGAATACATGAACTCCTCAAACTACGGTCATCACCGGGAGTGGTCCCGATTATTGTCACTTCGGGGTTGCCGGATCATAACACATAGTAGGTGACTATAGACTTGCAAGATAGGATCAAGAACTCACATATATTCATGAAAACATAATAGGTTCAGATCTGAAATCATGGCACTCGGGCCCTAGTGACAAGCATTAAGCATAGCAAAGTCATAGCAACATCAATCTCAGAACATAGTGGATACTAGGGATCAAACCCTAACAAAACTAACTCGATTACATGATAAGTCTCATCCAACCCATCACCGTCCAGCAAGCCTACGATGGAATTACTCACGCACTGCGGTGACCATCATGAAATTGGTGATGGAGGATGGTTGATGATGATGACGGCGATGGATTCCCCTCGCCGGAGCCCCGAACGGACTCCAGATCAGCCCTCCCGAGAGAGTTTAGGGCTTGGTGGCGCGTAAAACGCAATGAATCTTTCTCTCTGATTTTTTTCTCCCTGAACACGAATATATAGAGTTGGAGTTGAGGTCGGTGAAGCTCCAGGGGGCCCACGAGGCAGGGGGGCGCGCCCAGGGGGCAGGCGCGCCCCCACCCTCGTGGAAAGGGTGTGGCCCCCCTGGCCTTGATTCTTTCGCCAGTATTTTTTATATTTTCCAAAAATAATCTTTGTTGATTTTCAGGTCATTCCGAGAACTTTTGTTTCTGCACACAAAAATAACACCATGGCAATTCTGCTGAAAACAGCGTCAGTCCGGGTTAGTTCCATTCAAGTCATGCAAGTTGGAGTCCAAAACAAGGGCAAAAGTGTTTGGAAAAGTAGATACGACGGAGACGTATCAACTCCCCAAGCTTAAACCTTTGCTTGTCCTCAAGCAATTCAGTTGATAAACTGAAAGTGATAAAGAAAAACTTTTACAAACTCTGTTTGCTCTTGTTGTTGTAAATATGTAAAGCCAGCATTCAAGTTTTCAGCAAAGATAATGAACTAACCATATTCACAATAATTCTTAGGTCTCATGTTTACTCATGTCAATGACATAATCAACTAGCGAGCAATAATAATAAATATCGGATGACAACACTTTCTCAAAATAATCATGATATGATATAACAAGATGGTATCTCGCTAGCCCTTTCTGAGACCGCAAAACATAAATGCAGAGCACCTTTAAAGATCAAGGACTGACTAAACATTGTAATTCATGGTAAAAGAGATCCAGTCATAGTCACACCCAATATAAATTAATAGTAATGGATGCCAATGACATCGGTGCTCTCCAGCTGGTGCTTTTTAATAAGAGGGTGATGACTCAACATAAAAGTAAATAGATAGGCCCTTCGCAGAGGGAAGCAGGGATTTGTAGAGGTGCCAGAGCTCGATTTTAAAGCAGAGATAAATAATATTTTGAGCGGCATACTTTCATTGTCAACATAACAACCAAGAGATGGCGATATCTTCCATGCTACACACATTATAGGCGGTTCCCAAACAGAATGGTAAAGTTTATACTCCCCCTCCACCAACAAGCATCAATCCATGGCTTGCTCGAAACAACGAGTGCCTCCAACTAACAACAGTCCCGGGGGAGTTTTGTTTGCAATTATTTTGATTCGATTTGCATAAAGCATGGGACTGGGCATCCAGGTGACCAGCCATTTTCTCGTGAGTGAGGAGTGGAGTCCACTCCTCTTGATAATAACCCGCCTAGCATGGAAGATACGGACAACCCTAGTTGATACATGAGCTATTCGAGCATACAAAATAGAATTTCATTTGAAGGTTTAGAGTTTGGCACATACAAATTTACTTGGAATGGCAGGTAGATACCGCATATAGGAAGGTATAGTGGACTCATATGGAATAACTTTGGGGTTTAAGGGATTGGATGCACAAGCAGTATTCCCGCTTAGTACAAGTGAAGGCTAGCAAAAGACTGGGAAGCGACCAACTAGAGAACGACAACAGTCATGAACGTGCATTAAAATTAATAAACATCGAGTGCAAGCATGAGTAGGATATAATCCACCATGAACATAAATATCGTGAAGGCTATGTTGATTTGTTTCAACTACATGTGTGAACATGTGCCAAGTCAAGTCACTCGAATCATTCAAAGGAGGATACTGCCCCATCATACCACATCACAACTATTTTAATAGCATCTTGGCACGCAAGGTAAACCATTATAAACTCCTAGCTAATTAAGCATGGCATAAGTAACTATAATCTCTAATTGTCATTGCAAACATGTTTATTCATAATTGGCTGAATCAGGAACGATGAACTAATCATATTTACAAAAACAAGAGAGGTCGAGTTCATACCAGCTTCTCTCATCTCAATCAGTCCATCATATATCGTCATAATTGCCTTTCACTTGCACGATCGAATGATGTGAATAATAATAATAGTGCACGTGCATTGGACTAAGCTGGAATCTGCGAGCATTCAATAAACAGGAGAAGACAAGGCAATATGGGCTCTTGGTTAAATCAACAATAATGCATATAAGAGCCACTTCAACATTTTCATTATGGTCTTCTCCTATCGACCCCCAAAGGAAAGAAAAGAAATAAAACTATTTACACGGGAAAGCTCCCAACAAGCAAAAGAAGAACGGAAATCTTTTTGGGTTTTCTTTTAATTATTACTACTACAGCAAGAAAGTAAACTAGCTAAAAGCTAAAACTATTTTTTTGTTTTTCTTAAGGTTTAACAAACACACAAGAAGAAAGCATAAAAAAGAAAATAAACTAGCATGGATAATACAATGAAAAAGTATGAGCACGGACAACTAGCATGAGCGTGTGAACATAAATGTAACGTCGGTGAGAGATACGCACTCCCCCAAGCTTAGGCTTTTGGCCTAAGTTGGTCTATTGCCATGGCTGGCCTGGCGGATATCCAAAGTTATAGTTGGGGTCGTACTGAGATGTAGATGTTATTGCATCGTGGGTTGCAGCTTGGAGGCGAGCTATCTCAGCCCTCCTCTCGTACTCGTTCGCCTCCTCCCTGGTTATGAAATATCTCCCCTTCGCCTGAAAGTCAAAGAAAGTAGGAGCAGGGAGAGTGACGTGATAGGTGCGTCGTCTGTCAAAGATTAGTCGGTACTGGAGGAACTGATCGTTCCTCTCAACAAAACGATGACGAACCACATCCTCATAATCTAAATGAATAGGAGGCAACTCAATATCATACTCATGTATGGGTATATTAAGAAAATTAGCTAAATGGGTTGCATAAATTCCACCAAAGAAATCTCCATTAAATCTTTTATTATGCAACCTACGTGCAACAATGGCTCCCAAATTATAATGTTTATCTCCTAATACAGCACTCCTAAGAACACTGAGGTCGCGGACACACATGTGACATGCTTCATCCTTACCATTTATGCACCTACCTATGAAGAGAGCAAAATAATGTATAGCAGGAAAATTAATGCTCCCTATGGTAGCTTGTGCTATGTCTCTAGATTCCCCCACAGTTATACTAGCAAGAAAATCTCTAAATTCAGATTTGCGAGGTTCACTAGGACTACCCCATTGTGGAAGTTTGCAAGCAGTATTAAAATCCTCTAAGTCCATAGTATAAGAATTTTCATAAAGATCAAACATGACAGTTTGAGAATTGCGTGACGATGAAAATTCAAACCTCCTCACAAAGGAATTAGTGAGATAGTGGTACTGACGGCACTTATCTGCCTCGAAGCTCACAAGATCAGCGTTACACACATATGCGTTAAATTCTTCCTTGATTCCTGCTCGATCCATGAAGTCCTCTGAAGGCCATTCACAAGCCCGCACTTGAGCGTCCCTTGGTGGTTCATTGCCGGCATCGCGCATTGCGAGCCTGGGTCCTTGCTTCCTTGAAGGGCCACCTTGGTACATTTTGTGACACCCAAATTTTTATTTGGATTTTTCAAAAGATTTTATTTGACTTGAGGGAGGTGATTGAAATTTTTTTTTCTTCAAAAGAACTCTCCCTTTCAAATATTTTTTCTTCTTTATGGCAAAGGTCTTATTTGGATTCACCCAAGATCTGTCTTTGGTCTTGGAGGTTCTTGCTTTTTATTTGGACTCAAGACAAAATGTTTTTCATTTGGGGAAAATGACTTTTGAAAATCTTTTTGAAAATGCACTATGGCTTTTGGAATAATCCCTTGCCACTTTCAACAATTCCCTCTTGCCATGGCCTTAGTGCAAATCCATTCTCCTAACCCTCCCCTCATCTTTGGATCATGTTTTGCATCAAATCCAGCAAGTTGTACCTCTCCATATAAATTTTTCCATTCAAAACATATTCTAACAAATTTCTGTCTTCTATTCTAGCCATTGGTGATTTACAAAGGAACTCCACTTTCTGTTTTGATTTTTGCCCCCAAACCTTTTTCCCTTCCTAGTCCTTTGAACCCTCAACCAAGATCCATGAAGATCCACTGGCCTTCAGTTCAAAATTTTCAAACTACACTTGCTGCAAGTTTGGACCAGATTTGTCAAATTTGGTGAAATTCATTCAAATCTTTCTCCAAAAATTCCAAGTAAAATCAGGCAGCTTCTGGGTGCTTTGAGTGGTCACCTCACCAAGTCCCAGCCCCAGGAATTTTTTTCTCATTGCCAAATCATTCTGTCGAACACCTGCAGTGCATTGTCAATATCAAGTTCAATTAAGTTCAGAGAACATTTCAGTGCACTGTCGTTTTCTTCAGAACCCGACGTCGATCTCGCCAGTGCCGCCGTGTCGCCGTGTACCCTGTCCCCTCCCCCTTGTCCTCTGCACTGCACGAACGTCTGGCACCTTGCGGACGTCGGCGACGAGCAGCAGAAGGTGCGCCGCCCCGTGACCGACGCCAGCGGCGGCTTTGCGGCCGCCAGAGAGAGGCGCGGCGCTGACGGCGCCACCCAGCGCCGCCCAAGCCACCGGAGCTCGCCGCGTGGCCTTCCACTCCCCAGATCACGCTGCCACTCTCATCGTGAACCGCAGGGCGCGGAGCGCCCTCTCTGCCACCGACGTGCCCGTGCGGCCACCCCACCGTGGACCGGCGCCGTTACGCCAAGACCAGCCGAGATTAGCGGGGGAACGACACCAGTAACTTCCACTGATGCTGCCTGGCCACTCAAACCTCCTGCCAATCCACTGCATCGCCGTAATCGCTCGCCGGAGATTCCTCGTTCACGACCACCCCGTCGATCCGCCTATAAATAGAGGCCCCGAGCTTCAACTCGAACCCACACCATCCCTGCACTCCACCTAGAGCACGCCTAGCCACTGGAAGGGCCCCGAGGAGGTCTCCTTCCTCGACTCCGGCCGCCGCGACCCGCCACGGGATCCAGCTCGATTCGCTCCCGTGCGTGTGCCTCTGCCTCCCATCTCTTGCCAGTAGCTTCACTATGCATCCCTCCTTCTGACCCGCGCTTCAATTCGAAGTTTGCAGCCCTCCACCGGAGTTCTCCACCACCACCCGAGCCGCCGTCCGCCGGAGAAAGTGTCGCCGTCGACGTGGTGCTCTCCGACGGTCGAGTCCACCACCCACCGACGCGGAAGGACACGCTGAAGCTCTTGGTACCCTCCGATCCTCCTGACTCGCCGTGGTTCGACGCCGGCGTCCACCGCAGTCTTCGGGCGCCGGCGAGCCTTTTTTAAACCTGACATGTGGGACCCCCTGTCAGCCTCTGTTCTATTCTCCCTCGAACCGTTTTCTGTTGGCGCCTTCGGGCAAAATACGCTTTCCCTCTTGAGCTTGCGCATTTCCAATCGAACCGTTTTCTGTTTTCTCAGTTAAAACCCTGGGACTTTTCTATTTCATTACAGATGGGTCCCTGGACAGAAACCTTTATAACTTTTTAATAAAAAGGAATTTTTGAGTGATTCTTTTTCTGACCTTCTTAAAATTTTGTCTAGTTTTTTATGGGATTTATTTGGAAACTTTTTGGAGAAGTTTCTGTGCACGCGTTGGTTTTCACGTTAGTGCCCGTTTTCGTTATTGCGGTAGGTTCCGGAAGAGGTGACGGAGCCGCGAACTTCGCCGAGCTAGACTCCGACTTCTCCGAACCAGGCAAGCATGTTTGAACTTTGATATGATAAGTGTTTTGCATGTTGCGTGACAGTTTGTGCGGGGCATATGAGTGACAGTGAGTACCTCGTTGCTTGTGAGGCAACTACCCGCATGTTCCAAAGTTGCGATGATCTCTGATGAGAGATGGCCTAATCATGTGGTGACATGAAGGGCAGCAAGGTGGTACTGTTGTAGCATACCAGCCTTGCGTCATCCGACGAATTCCGACGTTAACGTGGACGGAGTCACGTTATTGTTCTTTTCCCCTCCGTGCTGCCACATGTTTCATTTGCCAGGATGCGGTTTAGTAAGTTGGTAACCTTTTTCCGTGTACACACCAAACAGAGGGGCCGGGATGATGGTACCTTGGCCCAGGATTAAAGCCAGTCATCCGGTCAGGGGGCATGGGTGTTTCCGGTTGGGACCGAGAGGGGGGGCACCCCCTTAGAGCGCGCGTATAGAAATTTGATCCCATGCTACGCGAGGTTGTAGCCTCCCCGTCTCAAGGTTTTTCTTGAACGTTGCCAAGGGTGATCCCTGGCTTCGGAATGTTGAATGGGTGTGTACTGGTTAGACGTGTTTCTTCCAAAACACCGTAAACGGAACTAGTCCCCGTGAGTACTGAAATCCGTTGGCTGTGGTTAAGTACAAACTCTGCAGAGTCAAATTCTTCCAAGTCATCGTATCCATGATCAAGTAGTGAAATCAGTATATCCATATCTATTTGCGTGGAAAACTTGTCCCCGGTGAACAAACTCAAGTGGTAAACCCAGTTTAATTATTATTTCTGTGGATGGACTAACCTTATATTTGTCTCGTACTTGTGATAATTTATACTCTCGAGCTAATGAATTTTTGAGCTACAATATAAGCCCTTTATGTGATGTCGCTCAGACGTCCGACTGTGGCATGTTCGTCTTTTATTTTCTGTTATAAGCCCTTTATGTGATGTCGCTCAGACGTCCGACTGTGGCATTATTATTATTCTTGCAGTTTCCTCTCGAGGAGTCATTCAGACACTCGTTTGGCACCAGTATTATTATTCTGCAGTTTCCTCTCGAGGAGTCATTCAGACACTCGTTTGGCACCAGTATTACTATTCTTGCAGTTTCCTCTCGAGGAGTCTTTCAGACCCTCGTTTGGCACCCAGTACTTATTATCTCTATGTCTGAACGCATTGGTTAACTTGTTTATATGCTTCATGTTTACATTTGTTATATCTTATGTCCAAACTGTCTTGCGAGTACTTTCATAGTACTCACTTGGCTTGTTGATTTGGCCAGATGTTGACGAAGGCGATCTCTTGGATGAAGAGTTTGATAGCGCGTCCGACGCCTAGAGGAATCCCAGTCAGTCCTGCGCGATCCCGGATATTGGTCACTTGTATTATATACGCTTCCGCCACCCGTTATAAGTCTCCTCGAGCCTCACTCCGACGATCGAAGAGCTGTAGTCTTCAGGAGTCATATCACTCACTTCGTAGTGATATTCCCACCACCGTTATTATCGTGAGTCAGTAGTTATGCCACCCTGTCGGAGTAATTGGACACGGGTATCCCGAAGACGACGAGACAATATTTCAAGACATCGGGGCTAGCAAAGCCCCTTAGTCCGACTGCCCGGCCGCTCCTGCCGGCTCCCCGTCCGACTGCTCCACCCGGCCGGCTGCCAGCTGACCGACTGCATCGACTAGCCGGCTGCCGACTGCAGTCCGACCCGGCATCGACAAGACACCGACGAGACGGTCGTACCCGAGCACTATTCACGTGTCATCCCCGCCATCATGTATAGTGTCACTTGTCCCCTGGCACTATTTATGAAGTGACCCAGGGGACAAGCATGACATGCACCATGCCTTACCCATGCCCACTAGCTAGCTTACATACTAAGCTACCCTCTCCTATAAAAGGAGACACACATCCATCCATCCATGGATGGACTCACGTACACAACAAGCAAGCTAGCTAGCAAGAGAGCTAGCTAGCCATCCATCCATCCATTCCCACGGGCATGCATGCCCAAGCACCACATACGGCCATGCTCATGGCCGGCCACTAAAGCATGCCTGGTGCATGCATATACGGAGCCAGATGCCCATGGCACTGACCCCAGATACAGCTCTAGGAGCACTTTGTACTGCCCGATGTACACCCCAGATATATATGCTCAGACATGCAGGAGTAGGGGTATTATCTCTCCGGAGAGCCCCGAACCTAGGTAAACTAGCGCGTGCTACTCGCATACCCGCTCCCGGTCCTATCAGCAGCAGTCTTACCCTCACACAAAGCCCTTGTGGCATCTGTCGACTCACACCCCCCCCGTGAGAATACCACGACACACCCTATCCGCCGTCTTGTTTTATCGGCATGCATGTAATAAATTGTTGGGCAATTTCCGCTCAACTTTGTATTATATTCAGTACTCCTGGTATTTTTCTTCTGTGACCATGATATTGTCTACCAGTGAGAAGGAATTCTTCCTTACTGGTCCGTAAAAGGGATTGGTCTCTCAATAATTATATTATTGAAAAACCGGTCGTGACAAGCTTGGTACCAGAGCCAGGCTGACTGTAGGAAGCCACTAGGAGCGATCGCTAATCGGTTATTAGCGTCTTTTGTGCTTTTTCAACATTTTGCAAATTGTAGCTATTTTCTGTTGGTCATCATAAATTTATGACATGACTACTCAGAATTTTTGCCTACTTTTGTAGATGGCTGGCAGTAGCTGTGAGAATCGAGTGTTCGCGAACGTGCCCGAGGGGTTTGTCAAGCTCCTCGTCTCCATCACCAAGCTCGCGATCGGGCCAGCAGCCCGCCCGGAGTTCACGCTCTATCAGCACAAGCTCAGCGACGACGTGTCTATGCACCAAGCTGTGGTGCAATTCAAGGGAGGACGTTCTGCAGCTCGCCATTTCCGTTTTGTGGGAAGGGCCATGCCTACGGAGAGGCATGCCATGCAGATGGCTTCCCGTGAGGCGATAGCTCGTCTTCGGGACATCCTTCCTACGATGAAGACTCGTCGCTACCGCTACCTCCCATGCCATGTGCCTTACACCAGTCACTATGCATTCGCCTGCCATCGGGGAGAGCGAGATGAAGCCATCGAGATGGTTGTGGAGTATCTCAAGGCTCTGGAGGAGTCTTTCGACAACCTCGTAGACGATCTCGTGGCTGCCCGCATGGACTTAGTCCGGGGCGGTCCTGCCAGCAAGAAGGAGCTTCTCCACACGGCACCGCCTCTGACTTTCGTCTCGTCTTCAGCCTCTTATGCACCGGCCGTTTTGGCCACTGCTCGCCGTCTGCCTACCACTGAGGAGTTCGACCGAGTCATCGCTCCTACTCCAGTCAGAGCTGCACCGCCTGCCGCACCCGCTCTACCACCCGTCACTCCCGCGCCATCACCGCAGCGCAGCGTTACGCGCCAGGAGCCAGCTAGAGAGGAGGTGGAGGTTGATTCTCCTGGACCGCTGAGTCTTGCCATCGGCAAAGGGAAGGAAATCTTCACCATCTCCGACTGAGAGCGCCGAGTAGCCGCGCGTTATGTCTGCTTGTATGATGTGTTTCCTCTGTATGCTAGTTTGTATGGGTGTGTTTGCTGCCTTCCGGAGGAGTACGCTAGCCTAAATAACATGTCAGGAATGTGTACGCGCATCCTGAGTGCTGTATCATGTGTTTGTATTTCGCGTGTAAGATTTGTGTTAAGCAGTCTTTTCTACATGCAAAACCACTTATGTTTTCCTTGAAAACCTTGAGGTCTTTTAAATTGTTGCCTTTGCAAAGTTTTCCTTGTGCTGCACAGTTTTTTCTCATGGGCTTTACAAAATAATACCCCAGACTGGAAAAATGTCTCGTCCGTGGACTCGCTCCATGCCCAATCAGCCAGAAGAGGTTTATGGGACACATACTAGCAACAATTTCACTCAGGGTCAGTCCAGTCAACAAGACAGCGAAGCAGCCCTGTCTCAAGTCTGCCGTCTCTTCGAGCAAAGCCAACAACAGCACCAAGAGATGATGAATCATGTCATCAATATGGGGAACCACCGTGAACCCTATCAACCACACTCCAAGTTATCTGAGTTACAGAAGACTCGCCCCTCAACTTTTGCTCACACCGATAGGCCGCTGGAAGCCGATGATTGGCTTCGTGACATTGAAAGGAAACTAATTATTGCTCAGTGTTCAGATCATGAGAAGGTGCTTTATGCACCACACTACATTACTGGAGCAGCTGCAGCATGGTGGGAAAACTTCCTACACATGCATCCCAGTGAACACAACATCACCTCGGAAGAGTTCAAGGAAGGCTTCCGTGGGGCACACATCCCCAGGAGCATCATAAAAATCAAGAAGAGAGAGTTTGACGACCTGAAGCAGAGAGGCATGTCAGTGACAGAATACAATGGTCAGTTTACTCAGCTATCCCGTTATGCCTACGACGAGCACATGACAGAAAACAAGAAGATGGAAAAATTCCTGGATGGCCTGGCACCAGCACTAAGATGCCAACTGATTGTACACACCTTTCCGGATTTTAAAACTCTGGTTGACAAGGCCATTACCTTGGAGAATGAGCGCCGTAGTCTGGAAGATATCCGTAAGCGAAAGAGGGACAAAATGACTCTTGCTCGCAACAACCAAAACAAGACTGAGGTTCCAAGGACAGAAGCAAGGAGATCCACAACTACTGATCAAGGCCCGTCAGACAGTTTCATGCCAGGGACAAGGAGTACACGTACCGTCCAGGGGTCACCTGCTATGCTTGTGGTCAAGAAGGGCACTATGCTAAACAATGCCCAAAGCCAAGGAACGCGGCCCCCAAGCCAAACAATGGTGGGAACAATCCAGCCCCCAAGCGCAACAATTTCAACCCCAGCAACAACCACAGGAAGGGTCACCTGAACCATGTGACCAGGGAAGAAGCGCAGAATGCCCCAGACATCGTGCTCGGTACGTTCCCTATCAACACAGTACCTGCCACGGTTTTGTTTGATTCTGGAGCTTCCCATTCATTCGTTTCGAAGAGCTTTGTTTTACAACATGGTTTTCCGATACTCCCCTTGGAAAAATCTATGATCATCAAGTCCCCCGGAAATAAGCAAATCGCTTAGGGTTACTGCCAAGGAGTGGTCATTGAGTTCGAAGGACTACAATTCCAAGCAAATCTCATCGTGTTGGAGAGTAAAGGGCTGGATGTCATTTTAGGAATGGACTGGTTGACCACCAACAAAGGATTCATTGACTGTTTCAATCGGACCGTGATTCTCACCCACCATCATGGCAAGACGATAAGGGTTACAGCTCAAGAAAGGCCACGATCACAGCAATCAAAACTGAACAAAATGGACATTGCAGAACTGAGAAAAGTTCCAGTGGTATGCGAGTTTCCCGATGTGTTCCCTGAAGAACTGCCAGGCATGCCACCAGACCGAGAGATAGAATTCAGCATCGAACTAGCACCTGGCACCGCTCCCATCTATAAGAAGCCTTATAGAATGGCACTCTCAGAATTGGTGGAGTTGAAGAAGCAGATAAAGGAATTATTGGACAGAGGATTTATTCGGGCCAGCTCCTCACCTTGGGGTTCGCCAGTGTTGTTCGCCAAGAAAAAGGATGGGACACTGAGACTGTGTATAGACTATCGAGCCCTCAATATGGTCACCATCAAAAACAAATATCCAATGCCACGGATAAATGATTTGTTTGACCAGCTCGCACAAGCCAAGGTATTCTCAAAAATTGATTTGAGATCGGGATATCATCAACTGAAGGTACGGACAGAAGATATCCCCAAGACAACATTCACTTCCAGATACGGATTATACGAGTTTACAGTGATGCCTTTTGGACTAACGAAGGCCCCCGCATATTTCGTCCACCTCATGAACAAAGTGTTCATGAAATTCATGGAAAAATTCGTTGTGGTATTTATTGACGATATCCTGGTTTACTCAAGGACACCAGAAGAGCATGCTGAGCACCTCAGAATTGTTTTGGGAGAACTAAGGAAACATCAGTTGTACGCCAAATTTAGCAAGTGCGAATTTTGGCTAAGACAAGTTGGTTTCTTAGGCCATATATTGAACCAAGAAGGCGTGGCCGTAGACCCAGAAAAGGTCAAAGCCATACTTGACTGGAAGCCGCCCGCCAACGTTACAGATGTGCGGAGTTTCCTAGGAATGGCCGGATATTACAGAAGATTTATTGAAGGATTCTCCACTGTGGCAAAACCTATGACACAGTTGCTCAAGAAGGACAAGAAATTTGTATGGACGGAAGCATGCGAGCAGAGCTTCCAAGAACTTAAGAAGAAGCTGACAACCGCACCGGTCTTAACTGTACCAGACATACACAAGAGTTTTGAAGTATATTGTGACGCGTCCCGAAAAGGTCTCGGATGTGTACTAATGCAGGATGGCAAAGTTGTCGCATATGCCTCTAGGAAGCTGCGAAAACATGAGGAAAATTACCCAACACATGACTTGGAGCTAGCAGCAGTTATACATGCACTCAAGGAGTGGAGGCACTTTCTGTTGGGAAATCGCTGTGAAATATATACGGACCATAAGAGCCTCAAATATATTTCACTCAGCCAGAGCTAAATTTACGCCAACGACGCTGGTTAGAACTAGTCAAGGACTATGATGTCGGTATTCACTACCATCTAGGGAAAGCAAATGTAGTGGCCGATGCCCTTAGTCGAAACCCCAGCCCGGACAATGACGGTCCGCAAAACTTGAGGCCTGAGTTTCAGCAAGAGTTCGCTAGGCTCAATATGATGTTAGTCTCTGAGGGCACCGTATCAAATCTGGAGATACAACCCACCCTGGTGGATGAGCCCGGGACATCCCAGCATCGAAGGTATAAAGAAGAAAATGGACCTTGGTAAGGCTTCAGAGTTCGTCACAGACAGTGAAGGAACATTATGGTACGGAGATAGACTTTGCGTACCTAACATCGAGGAACTCAAGCAACAAATCTTAACCGAAAGCCACACCGCTCCATACTCAATACATCCTGGAGGGACCAAAATGTACAAGGACATTCAGGAAAGATTTTGGTGGCACGGTATGAAAAGAGATATAGCAGCATTTATTGCTTGTTGCGATTCATGTCAACGCATCAAGGCCGAGCATCAAAAGCCAGCAGGGCTACTCCAGCCAAACAGGATACCGGAGTGGAAATGGGATGAAATAGGAATGGACTTCATTGTCGGATTACCCCGATCACAACGCGGAAATGACGCCATATGGGTCATCACAGACCGACTAACCAAGGTTGCTCATTTCATTCCCGTGAAGACTACCTACTCCACACAAAGACTGGCCAAACTTTACCTCTCCCGTATAGTTTGTTTGCATGGAGTCCCAAAGACTATAATATCCGACCGAGGTACAAAATTCGTCTCCAAATTTTGGGATCACCTACAACAAGCTCTGGGCACGCAACTAGCTTTCAGTACAGCGTACCACCCTCAGACTGATGGACAAACGGAACGTGTAAACCAAATCCTAGAGGATATGCTAAGAGCCTGTGTGCTCACCTATGGATCCAGTTGGGAAGAGAGTTTGCCGTATGCCGAATTTGCTTACAACAACAGTTACCAAGCCAGCTTGCAAATGGCACCCTTTGAAGCATTGTACGGACGGAGGTGTCGTACCCCACTAAATTGGTCAGAAACAGGTGACAGCCGTATCTTCGGCCCAGACATGCTTAAAGAGGCCGAGGAGAAAGTTAAACAGATCAGGGACAGACTGAAGACAGCACAGAGCCGACAAAAGAGCTACTATGATCAGAAGCATCGTGAGGTCAGCTTTGAACCCGGTGATTCCGTATACCTCCGAGTATCTCCTATGAGGGGTCTACAACGGTTCAAAATTAAGGGAAAGCTAGCCCCAAGATTTATTGGACTATTTGGTGTAAAGGCACGAAGAGGCAAGGTAGCCTACCAACTAGACTTGCCCAAGGAACTGTCAGACGTCCATGACGTATTCCACGTCTCACAATTGAGAAAATGTGTGAGTAACCCAGAGAAGCAGGTATCCCATGAGAGCATTGATGTGCAACCAGACCTCACCTACAGAGAGAGGCCAGTAAAGATTTTAGAAGAGTCTGAACGGAGGACCCGTCAGAAAACGACAAAGTTTTTCAGAGTTCAGTGGAGCAACCACATTGAGGATGAAGCCACATGGGAAAGGGAAGATTTTCTTCAGGCAGAATATCCATATCTATTTGAGGATCAGCAGAAATCTCGAGGACGAGATTTTTCCTAAGGGGGTAGGTGTTGTGACACCCAAATTTTTATTTGGATTTTTCAAAAGATTTTATTTGACTTGAGGGAGGTGATTTAAATTTTTTTCTTCAAAAGAACTCTCCCTTTCAAATATTTTTCTTCTTTATGGCAAAGGTCTTATTTGGATTCACCCAAGATCTGTCTTTGGTCTTGGAGGTTCTTGCTTTTTATTTGGACTCAAGACAAAATGTTTTTCATTTGGGGAAAATGACTTTTGAAAATCTTTTTGAAAATGCACTATGGCTTTTGGAATAATCCCTTGCCACTTTCAACAATTCCCTCTTGCCATGGCCTTAGTGCAAATCCATTCTCCTAACCCTCCCCTCATCTTTGGATCATGTTTTGCATCAAATCCAACAAGTTGTACCTCTCCATATAAATTTTTCCATTCAAAACATATTCTAACAAATTTCTGTCTTCTATTCTAGCCATTGGTGATTTACAAAGGAACTCCACTTTCTGTTTTGATTTTTGCCCCCAAACCTTTTTCCCTTCCTAGTCCTTTGAACCCTCAACCAAGATCCATGAAGATCCACTGGCCTTCAGTTCAAAATTTTCAAACTACACTTGCTGCAAGTTTGGACCAGATTTGTCAAATTTGGTGAAATTCATTCAAATCTTTCTCCAAAAATTCCAAGTAAAATCAGGCAGCTTCTGGGTGCTTTGAGTGGTCACCTCACCAAGTCCCAGCCCCAGGAAATTTTTTCTCATTGCCAAATCATTCTGTCGAACACCTGTAGTGCATTGTCAATATCAAGTTCAGTTAAGTTCAGAGAACATTTCAGTGCACTGTCGTTTTCTTCAGAACCCGACGTCGATCTCGCCAGTGTCGCCGTGTGCCCTGTCCCCTCCCCCTTGTCCTCTGCACCGCACGAACGTCTGGCACCTTGCGGACGTCGGCGACGAGCAGCAGAAGGCGCGCCGCCCCGTGACCGACGCCAGCGGCGGCTTTGCGGCCGCCAGAGAGAGGCGCGGCGCTGACGGCGCCACCCAGCGCCGCCCAAGCCACCGGAGCTCGCCGCGTGGCCTTCCACTCCCCAGAACACGCTGCCACTCTCGTCGTGAACCGCAGGGCGCGGAGCGCGCTCTTTGCCGCCGACGTGCCCGTGCGGCCACCCCACCGTGGACCGGCGCCGTTACGCCAAGACCAGCCGAGATTAGCGGGGGAACGACACCAGTAACTTCCACTGATGCTGCCTGGCCACTCAAACCTCCTGCCAATCCACTGCATCGCCGTAATCGCTCGCCGGAGATTCTCCGTTCACGGCCACCCCGTCGATCCGCCTATAAATAGAGGCCCCGAGCTTCAACTCGAACCCACACCATCCCTGCACTCCACCTAGAGCACGCCTAGCCATTGGAAGGGCCCCGAGGAGGTCTCCTTCCTCGACTCCGGCCGCCGCGACCCGCCACGGGATCCAGCTCGATTCGCTCCCGTGCGTGTGCCTCTGCCTCCCATCTCTTGCCAGTAGCTTCACTATGCATCCCTCCTTCTGACCCGCGCTTCAATTCGAAGTTTGCAGCCCTCCACCGGAGTTCTCCACCACCACCCGAGCCGCCGTCCGCCGGAGAAAGTGTCGCCGTCGACGTGGTGCTCTCCGACGGTCGAGTCCACCACCCACCGACGCGGAAGGACACGCTGAAGCTCTTGGTACCCTCCGATCCTCCTGACTCGCCGTGGTTCGACGCCGGCGTCCACCGCAGTCTTCGGGCTCCGGCGAGCCTTTTTTAAACCTGGCATGTGGGACCCCCCTGTCAACCTCTGTTCTATTCTCCCTCGAACCGTTTTCTGTTGGCGCCTTCGGGCAAAATACGCTTTCCCTCTTGAGCTTGCGCATTTCCAATCGAACCGTTTTCTGTTTTCTCAGTTAAAACCCTGGGACTTTTCTATTTCATTACAGATGGGTCCGTGGACAGAAACCTTTATAACTTTTTAATAAAAAGGAATTTTTGAGTGATTCTTTTTCTGACCTTCTTAAAATTTTGTCTAGTTTTTTATGGGATTTATTTGGAATTTTTTTGGAGAAGTTTCTGTGCACGCGTTGGTTTTCACGTTAGTGCCCGTTTTCGTTATTGCTGTAGGTTCCGGAAGAGGTGACGGAGCCGCGAACTTCGCCGAGCTAGACTCCGACTTCTCCGAACCAGGCAAGCATGTTTGAACTTTGATATGATAAGTGTTTTGCATGTTGCGTGACAGTTTGTGCGGGGCATATGAGTGACAGTGAGTACCTCGTTGCTTGTGAGGCAACTACCCGCATGTTCCAAAGTTGCGATGATCTCTGATGAGAGATGGCCTAATCATGTGGTGACATGAAGGGCAGCAAGGTGGTACTGTTGTAGCATACCAGCCTTGCGTCATCCGACGAATTCCGACGTTAACGTGGACGGAGTCACGTTATTGTTCTTTTCCCCTCCGTGCTGCCACATGTTTCATTTGCCAGGATGCGGTTTAGTAAGTTGGTAACCTCTTTCCGTGTACACACCAAACAGAGGGGCCGGGATGATGGTACCTTGGCCCAGGATTAAAGCCAGTAATCCAGTCAGGGGGCATGGGTGTTTCCGGTTGGGACCGAGAGGGGGGGCACCCCCTTAGAGCGCGCGTATAGAAATTTGATCCCATGCTACGCGAGGTTGTAGCCTCCCCGTCTCAAGGTTTTTCTTGAAAGTTGCCAAGGGTGATCCCTGCCTTCGGAATGTTGAATGGGTGTGTACTGGTTAGACGTGTTTCTTCCAAAACACCGTAAATGGAACTAGTCCCCGTGAGTACTGAAATCCGTTGGCTGTGGTTAAGTACAAACTCTGCAGAGTCAAATTCTTCCAAGTCATCGTATCCATGATCAAGTAGTGAAATCACTATATCCATATCTATCTGCGTGGAAAACTTGTCCCCGGTGAACAAACTCAAGTGGTAAACCCAGTTTAATTATTATTTCTGTGGATGGACTAACCTTATATTTGTCTCGTACTTGTGATAATTTATACTCTCGAGCTAATGAATTTTTGAGCTACAATATAAGCCCTTTATGTGATGTCGCTCAGACGTCCGACTGTGGCATGTTCGTCTTTTATTTTCTGTTATAAGCCCTTTATGTGATGTCGCTCAGACGTCCGACTGTGGCATTATTATTATTCTTGCAGTTTCCTCTCGAGGAGTCATTCAGACACTCGTTTGGCACCAGTATTATTATTTTGTAGTTTCCTCTCGAGGAGTCATTCAGACACTCGTTTGGCACCAGTATTACTATTCTTGCAGTTTCGTCTCGAGGAGTCTTTCAGACCCTCGTTTGGCACCCAATACTTATTATCTCTATGTCTGAACGCATTGGTTAACTTGTTTATATGCTTCATGTTTACATTTGTTATATCTTATGTCCAAACTGTCTTGCGAGTACTTTCATAGTACTCACCTGGCTTGTTGATTTGGCCAGATGTTGACGAAGGCGATCTCTTGGATGAAGAGTTTGATAGCGCGTCCGACGCCTAGAGGAATCCCAGTCAGTCCTGCGCGATCCCGGATATTGGTCACTTGTATTATATACGCTTCCGCCACCCGTTATAAGTCTCCTCGAGCCTCACTCCGACGCTCGAAGAGTTGTAGTCTTCAGGAGTCATATCACTCACTTCGTAGTGATATTCCCACCACCGTTATTATTGTGAGTCAGTAGTTATGCCACCCTATCCGCCGTCTTGTTTTATCGGCATGCATGTAATAAATTGTTGGGCAATTTCCGCTCAACTTTGTATTATATTCAGTACTCCTGGTATTTTTCTTCTGTGACCATGATATTGTCTACCAGTGAGAAGGAATTCTTCCTTACTGGTCCGTAAAAGGGATTGGTCTCTCAATAATTATATTATTGAAAAACCGGTCGTGACACATTTTCCTAAACATATTTCTTCCTCTGAAAAATTTCTGAAAACTTTAGTAACTTCAAATAAAAGTGAACCAAGCTCAACAAAATTGATAGCAACTACTCCCACAAGTGCCTAGAGACTATATCATGCATTAGAACTACTTGGAACCATATAAATTTGACATGCAAGCTCAAGAACATGGTCACCTAGGCAGCAAAAATTTGCAATGAATAAAGCACTAGAGCAAAAACTAATTGGTCCATTGGAGGAGTCACATACCAAAGAACAATCCCCCAAAGCAGTGAGAGATGGTTTGAGGAAGGAGATCGAAAATCGCAGCAAAATGAGATTGAACTCGTGCTTGAGCTAGTTGGTGATTTTTTTGGGAGGAAGAAGAACTGTGTGGGTGCAAGAATAAGTGGAGGGGAGCCACCATGGGCCCACGAGGCAGGGGGCGCGCCCTGGACCCTCGTGGCCAGGTGCCAGCTCCCCCTGATGTGTTCTCAGTGCCAAATATTCTCAAATATTCTAGAAAAAATCATATTCCATTTTCAGGGCATTTGGAGAACTTTTATTTTCGGGGTATTTTTTATTGCACGGATAATTCAGAAAACTGACACAAAATACTAATTTTACTTTATTTAGTCTAAATAACAGAAAGTAGAAGGAGGGTACAGAAGGTTGTGCTTTGTAACTTCATCCGTCTCATGCTCATCACAAGGTTGATCAAGTCTTGTTAACAAACTCATTCCGAATAACATGGAACCGGAGAAATTTCGAATAACACTATGTTACCTCAACGGGGATATGCACATCCCCAATAATAAGAATACCATATTTCTTCTTGACAGTAGGTAGAGGAAATTCAAAACCTCCAATAATAATCGATGGAATTTTTCCAATAGAATTGATACTGTGGACTTGAAGTTGTTTCCTCGGAAAGTGTACCGTATGCTCATTACCATTAACATGAAAAGTGACATTGCCTTTGTTGCAATCAATAACAGCCCCTGCAGTATTCAAAAAGGGTCTTCCAAGAATAATAGACATACTATCGTCCTCGAGAATACCAAGAATAAAAAAGTCCGTTAAAGTAGTAACATTTGCAACCACAACAGGCACATCCTCACAAATGCCGACAGGTATAGCAGTTGATTTATCAGCCATTTGCAAAGATATTTCAGTAGGTGTCAACTTATTCAAATCAAGTCTACGATATAAAGAGAGAGGCATAACACTAACACCGGCTCCAAGATCACATAAAGCAGTTCTAACATAATTTCTTTTAATGGAGCATGGTATAGTGGGTACTCCTGGATCTCCAAGTTTCTTTGGTATTCCACCTTTAAAAGTATAATTAGCAAGCATGGTGGAAATTTCAGCTTCCGATATCTTTCTTTTATTAGTAACCATTTCTTTCATATACTTAGCATAAGGATTCATTTTGAGCATATGAGTTAATCGCATACGCAAAAAGATAGGTCTAATCATTTCAGCAAAGCGCTCAAAGTCCTCATCATCCTTTTTCTTGGATGGTTTGGGAGGAAAAGGCATGGGTTTCTGAACCCATGGTTCTCTTTCTTTACCGTGCTTCCTAGCAACAAAGTCACTCTTATCATAACGTTGATTCTTTGATTGTGGGTTATCAAGATCAACAGCAGGTTCAATTTCTATATCATTATCATTGCTAGGTTGAGCATCAACATGAACATCTTCATTAACATTATCACTAGGTTCATGTTCATTACCAGATTGTGTTTCAGCATCAGAAGTAGAAATATCATTTGGATTCTCAGGTATTTCAGGAATAGGTTCACTAGAAGCATGCAAAGTCCTATAATTTCTCTTTTTCTTCTTTTTAGAAGGACTAGGTGCATCTAAATTATTTCTCTGAGAATCCTGCTCAATTCTCTTAGGATGGCCTTCAGGATACAAAGGTTCTTGAGTCATCTTACCAGTTCTAGTAGCCACTCTAACAGCATAGTCATTATTCTTACTATTCAATTCATTGAGCAAATCATTCTGAGCTTTAAGTACTTGTTCTACTTGAGTGGTAACCATAGAAGCATGTTTACTAATGAGTTTAAGTTCATGTTTAACTCTAGACATATAATCACTCAAGTGTTCAATCATATAAGCATTTTGTTTTAATTGTCTACCAAAATAAGCATTGAAATTTTCTTGTATGACAATAAAATAATCAAACTCATCTAAGCATTGGCTAGCAGACTTATAACGAGGAATATCACCTTCATCAAATCTATAGAGAGAATTTACCTTTACTACCTATGTCGGGTTATCAAGACCATGAGGTTCTTCAATAGGTATTGGATTAAGATCATATATTTCTTCAACAGGCGGTGAATTAAGACCATGTATTTCTTCAATAGGAGGTAAATTCTTAACATCTTTAGCTTTTATACCCTTTTCTTTCATAGATTTCTTTGCCTCTTGCATATCTTCAAGACTGAGAAATAGAACACCCCTCTTCTTCGGAGTTGGCTTAGGAGTTGGTTCAGGAAGTGTCCAATTATTTTCATTTGTCATCATATTATTCAATAAAATTTCAGCTTCATCCGGTGTTCTTTCCCTGAAAACAGAACCAACACAACTATCCAGGTGGTCTCTGGAAGCATCGGTTAGTCCATTATAAAAGATATCAAGTATTTCATTTTTCGTAAGAGGATGGTCAGGCAAGTTTTAAGTAATTGGAGAAGCCTCCCCCAAGCTTGTGGGAGACTCTCTTCTTCAATTTGCACAAAATTATATATTTCCCTTAAAGCAGCGTGTTTTCTTATGAGCGGGGAAATATTTAGCAGAGAAGTAATAAATCATATCCTGGGGACTACGCACACAACCAGGATCAAGAGAATTAAACCATATCTTAGCATCACCCTTTAATGAGAACAGGAATATCTTAAGGATATAATAGTAGCGAGATTTCTCATCATTAGTGAACAGGGTGGCTATATCATTTAATTTAGTAAGATGTGCCACAACAGTTTCTGATTCATAGCCATAAAAAGGATCAGATTCAACCAAAGTAATTATATCAGGATCGACAGAGAATTCATAATCCTTATCAGTAACAAAGATAGGTGAAGTAGCATAAGTAGGATCATATTTCATTCTAGCATTCAAAGTTTTTTGTTTCAGCTTAGCTAATAATTTCTTAAGATCACTTCTATCATTGCAAGCAAGAAAGTCTCTAGCAGTTTCTTCATCCATAACATAGCCCTCAGGCACAACAGGCAATTCATATTTAGGGGGAGAGTCTTCATCATCACTATCATCAATATTATCCGTTTCAATAATTTCATTCTCTCCAGCCCTAGCAAGTTGTTCATCAAGAAATTCACCAAGTGGCACAGTAGTATCAAGCATAGTAGTAGTTTCATCATAAGTATCATGCATAGCAGAAGTGGCATCATCAATAACATGCGACATATCAGAATTAATAGCACAAGCAGGTTTAGGTGTCGCAAACTTACTCAAAACAGAAGGTGAATCAAGTGCAGAGCTAGATGGCAGTTCCTTACCTCCCCTCGTAGTTGAGGGATAAATTTTTGTTTTCGCGTCTTTCAAGTTCTTCATTGTGAACAGCAGATATAAATCCCAAGTGACTCAAAGAATAGAGCTATGCTCCCCGGCAACGGCGCCAGAAAATAGTCTTGATAACCCACAAGTATAGGGGATCGCAACAATTTTCGAGGGTAGAGTATTCAACCCAAATTTATTGATTCGACACAAGGGGAGCCAAAGAATATTCTCAAGTATTAGCAGTTGAGTTGTCAATTCAACCAGACTTGGATAACTTAGTATCTGTAGCAAAATATTGGCAAAAGTGTTTGGAAAAGTAGATACGACAGAGACGTATCATCGGGCAGGGGGTCCCGAACTGTGTGTCTAAGATCGATGGTTACAGGAGACAGGGGACACGATGTTTACCCAGGTTCGGGCCCTCTCTATGGAGGTAATACCCTACTTCCTGCTTGATTGATCTTGATGAATATGAGTGTTACACGAGTTGATCTACCATGAGATTGTAATGGCTAAACCCTAGAAGTCTAGCCTGTATGACTATGGTAATGAGTATATCCTTTCCGGACTACACACTCCGGTTTATATAGACACCGGGGGGATCTAGGGTTACCTAGAGTCGGTTACATAAGAAGAAATCTTCATAGTCAATCGCCAAGCTTGCCTTCCACGCCAAGGAGAGTCCAATCCGGACACGGGTACAGTCTTCGGCCTTCGTGTCTTCACAACCCATCAGTCCGGCCCATGGATAACAGGCCGGATGCCCGAGGACCCCTTAGTCCAAGACTCCCTCAGTAGCCCCTGAACCTGGCTTCAATGACGAGGAGTCCGGCGTGCAGATTGTCTCCGGCATTGCAAGGCGGGTTCCCTTCTTTCCGAACTCCAAGATAGTCTTCGGACGCGATGATAGTATCCGGACCTGTCACGCACACCATACTCAACCACTGAGAGAATATAATATTTCACGAGTCCAATCCGCTGGCAGCTTTCTGGTAACATGACATCACGCCTGCCCGGCCATTATTTTCGAACCGTGGGCTAGCCCGCCGTCCCACGTTTCGAGACGTGGTTTTATTGGCATGTCTTATCCAAGCGGAGATCGTGTCTCCCCTTTTTTACGGGATTCTTATCAACCCGGATGTGGGCAACCCAACCGTCGCTTGGGTACAACTCCTTGGGAATAGGCAAGTTTTGAGGCCCAGGAGGAGACGTTTGATATTCCCGGCCTTCATATAGGGGTACAGACCCGTCTTTTTCTTTCACGCTTGCTTCTTCCTCAACCCCTGCTACCCCGAGTTCCAAAACCCGGGCTTCAATCACCACCAGCTCCAATCATGTCCGGATCCAGCCGTCAAGGCCGGTGGGTGGCTTCTTCTGTCACGGAGGGAGATATTACAAAGCTTCGGGTGGCAAGGTATCTGACCGCAGAAATCCCTCATCGGCTTCCTATCGAGGGGTAGGTTATTCCCACCCCCAGATCCGGCGAGAGGGTCGTGTTTGTGTCCCACTTCCTCCGCGGGTTAGGGTTTGCCCTTAACCCCTTCGTTCGAGGGCTCATGTTCTATTATGGGCTAGCCTTTCATGATCTGGCCCCGGACTCTATTCTTCTTATCTCGGCATTTATCGTTACGTGCGAAACCTTCCTCCGAACTCCTCCGCACTTCGGCTTGTGGCTCAAGACCTTCGATGTGAAGCCACAAGTGATAGAGGGGGAGCAGGCAAAGTGCGGTGGTGCCATAGTGAGCAAGCTTGCTAGCGCTGTTTGGCTGAAGGGATACTTTGCCAAATCTTCCGATTTATGGCAGCAGGGGTGGTTCTATACCACCGAGCCCCGTGGCTCCAAGTGGGCAGCTGCGCCCGTATTTCGATTTAGTCCCCCAATTTAGCTTGCATCGTGGATTAATAAGGGGTTGGACTGGGGATCAACGGACGAGGTGCGGACTTTGCAAAGTCGCATCCGGAGCCTCATTGAGAGGAACATCAATATCGTCAATGTTGTTCAAGTAATGCTAGTCCGCCGGACCCTGCCGTGCCAGCGACGGCCCCTCCGCCTGTGGGAGTTTAATCCAGAAGGGCCGTAGACTCTTCAACATTTCTTCGGTACTACGCACGAAGGAATGTGGAGATTATTTTTTGGGAAACGAAAGCAATGGCCGGACACCGCCGAAGATGTCGGCCTAGACTGTAACCATCCGGACACCCCGGTAAGTGCCCGTTCGCCGAACACCTCGTAAATCGGATACCCAGTGGTAAGACACTGACCGAACCATCCTTTTTCATGGCTGGCTAAAGAAAGTGGAGCGGATTAGGTGTCCAGCTCCCCTTCCTGAAGACACATCGGATCCTGTGCTAACAAGGATGCTGGCCTCGGCACCATACCAGGCGCCGGCAAGGGAGGGCCAAGAGGAGCCTGAAAAGACCCGGGATGACCTTTGTTCCAGAGGTAAGTCGGATACCGAGTCCGGAGAAATCGACCTTTCCTCGCCTGAGGACAGAGGCGATAGAGGAGCCAGTATCTCTTCTCCGAGCAGGAGGAAAAGGGCCGCCTCAAAGTTGGGAGCAGCGGTCTCCCAAGAGGGGCAAGATGTCACCGTCGAGCGGCTTAGGTTTGGAAGGCGATGCCGTTGAACAACTCCAACATGGGGACAAGTCCTCAACCAAACCGTGAGTGAATCCGGGGTGCTTTGATAGTGTCCTGCTCCTTTGTTGTTACCAAAGATATACGTAACGTGTCCGTGCATTTCTACAGGTCAGCACAGAGTTTTTCGGGGCAATCCTCTTCTTCGGGACGTCTCCTACCAGAGATGATGGAAAGCGAGACGCCTCCCCCGACCTCCTCGCCCAATAAGGCGGACGACTCCGAAATGTCATCGCGGAGGGTTTTTCTTGCTCAACAAGCTATACAGGGGATGAAAAAGGCAGTGCCCGAAGGTGGATCTCCGACCGTCCGGGATTCTGGGGCCAATAATAAAGGCCCCGGACTGTCTGGCTTGCCACCAACGACGATTCCGGAGACGGGTGAACGAATTCCTTCAAAGGATGACTGTGCTCCTAGAGCGGCTTCCGGAGACCCAGCGGCTCCGGACATATTGCGGGACATGTTGCGAAACGCGTCTGTCTCGGGGGAACAACGTACCTTGATGGGTACGGTTGTTGAGAAGATTTTGTCCGCGAAGAGCGGATTAAATGACGCCTTCATGAGCCTGCTAAAAGGCTTCGAGGTTTGTGATATAATGTTTTCAGCTATGTTTTATTTGCAAAGATGCACCTGTGTATAGGTAGTAGCCCCTGAGATTCGGGTTGGCTTCCAATGGGAAGCAACCGGAGGATCGAAAAGAATCATTCGAGGACTAAGCTGTGGAACTTTGAACACAGGCTGCTTCCCCCTTGGCCACCTTCCAGACTGTGGATATTGCCAAGCTGCAGCGGAAGCTGGATGTAGCAAGGGACGATCTTGCGTTAATCAATATGCGTCTTGACGAGTCGCAAGGTATGTATTGGGGGCAATCCCCATACATTTTTGTGGTATAAGTATAATGCTAAAAGTTATGTGCTGGAATATGCGTGGCTACAGATGGTGCTGCCACCGTTGAAGTTCTTCGAGCGGAGCTGGCCCGGGCCAAGGAGCAGGCCCGGTGTACCAATGCAGCTGCCGAAAAGGAATCGGCTGAGTTAAAAGCCGAACAAGCTGCACGGCGCCAAGACGAGGAGAAGATATCCACGATGGCGCTCGAACTGAAAAATCCTACTGGCCGCTGTGAATTTCTGGAGAAGGAGAATGAAGCCAAAACGGCTGAACTTGACAAGGCCTTACAAGAGGCGAGAGAAGCGCGGTCGGAATCCAGAGCAGCCCGTGAGGAGATCCGGCAAGCTAGGGAGATTGCGGCTGGTAAGCCGTTTCTGCTACAGACTAAGTTCGGCGATCCGAACTATGCTCAGCTTGACCGAGTGTGGAGTTCTCCGGATGAGTTTTTAGACTTGCCGAAGAGATCTTCCAATGCGGCGCAGTATTACCAAGCGCGAGAGGGGTACGCAACGGAGAAGCTTTTCTGGTCACAGCTTGGCGCTTCAAAGCGCCCTCTGTTGCTGAATGAACAGATGTCCCAATGGGCCGAGCTTCATAGGATATCCGGCGCTGCCATGAAGAATGTCATAATCCGGTTGTGGCCAACCGAGCCTGTTCCGAAGGCTTGTTGACGCGGTGCCGCGTATCGACGCTGTGAAGCGGTCGACGTGCATTGAGGGTGCACGGATGGCTTTTGCCCGAGTCAAGACATTCTAGGGGAAGATGAAGGCCATCGATGTTGCAGCGAAGAGTCCACCAAAGGGCAAGGACCGTCCTGAACCGGAGCATTATTTTGAAGACGTCCTAGAGGCCGCCCGCTTGATAGAGGGCCAGTGCTCGAAAGACTTAATGTTCGAGTGAGGTGTATGAGAATTGTAAAAGACAAATTTATAGTTAATTTATTTTTATGTTTTGCTCGAAAGCTTTGTATTCCTCCTATGCGGCCGTTTAATATAATCTGAAAGTTTTCCAGTCGTCGGCTTCAGCCCCCTCGTAGGAAGTACGGGGATGTTCGGAAAAGCATTTAATCACTCTTTATCCAACGTCTTGGTCTATGAAGGAGGTGATAATGCGGCGAACCAGCAATCGGACAATAGGGCATTAACACTTTCACTTAGCCATAGGAGTTTTATGGTGGGGCTACGACATAGCCCCTGGTATGTATGCGGCGTATTATAATATGATGCCTTACATATTTGATCTAAAAAAGATCCCTCGTGTAACACGGGGAATCGCTAAAGATTCCAATAAGTCGTCAACTGGTTGACCAGCTCTCGCCTCATCATGACAGTCAATTTTCGGCTTTCTCTACTGAGGTACTTGACCAGATGAACCGGAAGCACAATCGCAGTAGTTCTCCCTTTACTGCCCTAGCCGATGGAGCAGAATGTAGGGTAGCAAGCACAGGAGTCGTGCAACCCAACTATTGACCCAAGACAATGATTCAGAGCTGATGCATATAAGGCCAAACTTGCGATGCCGAAGTACGCTATAGAGTTGTTCGGACTTGTGCTGGCAACTCATTTGTTCCCATACCGAGCCCCTGGCAGGTTATGCCAAGGTATATCTTTGAAACAACCTATGAGCCATATTCATTGGCAAAACAACACGGATGATTAATTCGGATACTTTTTACTGGGACCTGAGCGATATGCTAATGATTACTTTGTATATATAAAGACCACAACCCCGGCTATTTGACATGCTCGGGGTCGCAGGCGGAGGAAGAGGCGTATTACAGGCTCGAAATAAAGAGTGCGGTCTACAAAAGTTACTTTGGACCTCCTATCGCACGTCTGCGCCGCCTGTCCTCGGCGAGGGGAATCCTTAATGGAAGTAGCCCCTTAGGTGAGTGTACGGATCCGAACTCCGATAGAGTCAGTTTTAGATATTTGCCCTGTTCGTCATCTATTTTTAAGAGATAGTGAAGGAAGAAATAAAAAGAAAATAGATAAAAAGTGTTACGAGAATGTTTGCGGGCTTGTCCGTAGTGTGCTTCCACCAATGCCCTTGGTATCTTGAGTGCGTAGTGATGTATGGCGGTACAAATTTTGCAGGTGTACGGGGTGGGCGGCGGAAGCCGGACTGCTATTTTCGCTCTGGGAGTAATTGATCCTCGAGTGGAGATTGCTTCCGACTCCCGGTATTTTGTTGGTGAACCTCTCCGTCATCCTTGTCGCCTGGTGGACTCCTCCCCTTTGTGTTCGGCGTTGAGCTTGCCGACCTGCTTAAAGACCCAGCAGTTTCTGTTAGTATGATTAGCTGGTTTATCGGGGTGGCCGTGAATCTGGCAGGGTCGGTCCAATATCCTGTCTAGGTTGGATGGTTCGTCTCGGTTCGCTTTGAATGGCTTCTTCTGTTGACCGGGCTTGGGATTGCTGAATCCGGCGTTGACCGCTGTGTCGCGTGATCTTTCATCATCATTGCGACTGTTGTATTTGCTTTGTCGTGGCTTGCCGTTACCGTCTCGAATTTCGGAAGTGCCCGGGTCGCTGGCGCTATTGCTTCTACGAGCGAGCCAGCTGTCTTCTCCCGCACAAAAGCGGGTCATTAGAGCAGTAATGGCTGTCATGGATTTAGGTCCTTGTTGGCCGAGGTGGCGTGCCAGCCATTCGTCTCGGACGCTGTGTCTGAAGGCTGCGAGGGCTTCCGCGTCCGGACAGTCGACGATTTGGTTCTTTTTGACTAAGAACCGAGTCCAGAGCTTCCTGGCTGACTCTCCAGGCTGCTGGACAATGTGACTTAAGTCATCGGCATCCGGTGGCCGGACATATGTTCCTTGGAAGTTGTCAAGGAAGGCTTCTTCCAAGTCTTCCCAGCTGCCTATGGAATTTTCAGGCAGGCTGTTTAACCAGTTCCGAGCTGGCCCTTTTAGCTTTAGTGGGAGGTATTTAATGGCGTGGAGGTCATCTCCACGGGCCATGTGGATGTGGAGGATAAAATCTTCTATCCATACCGCGGGATCGGTTGTGCCGTCGTATGATTCAATATTGACGGGTTTGAATCCTTCGGGGAATTCATGATCCATTACTTCATCAGTGAAGCAAAGAGGGTGTGCGGCGCCTCTATGTAGGGCCACACTGCGACGTAACTCCGAAGGAGTCCATTTGCGGTTTTCGGCTCGGGCGTGGCTAGGTTTGTCACGTCCGAATAGGTAGCCATCGTCGCGTGTCGAGGCATGCCCTCGCGATCCATAGATCGATCTTGCGTGTCCTGCTCTACTATCCAAGTCCCGTCGAAGGTCGTCTGTACAACCATGAGCTATGTTATTCTTGCCTTTACAGTGAGGTGGGGCGGTCTGGTGTTCGGCTTGAGTTGCCTCTTTATCCGTACAGCGTTGTCGACGACCTGCCGCATTGTGTGATGATGGTACGGGCTCCAACGCCTCGTCATCAAACTGAGGTAGCAATCTACGCTTCGGGTAGCTTTCAGCTGGGCCACTAAGGCCGTATTCTTCGGTGGCCAGGACTTCGGTCCATCTATCATTGAGTAGGTCTTGGTCAGCTTGAAGCTGCTGGTGCTTCTTTTTCAGGCTTCTTGCAGTGGCTATTAGCCTGCGCTTGAAACGCTCCTGCTCGAGGGGTTCTTCGGGTACGATGAAGTCTTCGTTGCCGAGGCTTACCTCATCTTCGGGGAGCGGAAGGTAGGTTTCGTCCTCCGAATTGTCGCTGGGCAGGGCCTGTTCATCAGGGCTGGCTTGCCCATTTTCTTGTTCCTCCTTTTCGGATCTTGCTCCAGCGGGGGCTTCATTGTTTTCGGCGTCGTCCGGAGTACTATTTTCTCTGGTGCCAGCATTGCTGCGATGTGACTTAGAGCGGCGTTTAGGGCGCCGGTATTTAGATTGTGTCCCAGGAGGTTTATTCTCAACTGGATCTTCTTTGTCATCATCGCTATCTTTTTTAGGTGTATCAACCATGTACACATCGTGCAAAGAGGTGGCCGTCCCATGTCCCGTGAATGGCGGGTCTTGGCCTTGCTCCTTGTCGGTATCATCGTCTATACCGTCGATGTCTTCGGAGCCATAATCAAGCATGTCGGTTGAGTCCTCGACAGTGGCTATGAAGTGGGTGGCGGGTGGGGAGCGAAATTCTCCATTATCAGCCCCTAGCTCGAACCGGACATAGTTCGGCTATGAGTCCCCCGCCAAGGACAGGTTTTTTAACGAGTTTAGCACGTCGCCCAGGGGCGAGTGTTGGAAGATGTCTGCGGCGTCGAATTCGAAAATCGATAACCGATCCAGCTCGGTGTCCGCAGGCTTACGTGGTTCGGAACTTATAGCCAGAGACGAGTCCGGAGATCCGTTGACGTAAATATTGCAAGTTGTCGAGTCTGTGTGCAGCTCCAACGCCGCGGACTCTGTGGCCTCGGATGGCGCAATCTGCTCCGGATTAAAGGCCGTTGCAGCAATAGGAACCATCTCCTGGATGTGATCCGATGACAGATTTAAGTCATGCTGATCAGAGCGAGGGGGAGCGATCACCGCGGTCTCGAATCCGTTGAAGATCAGGTCTCCGCGGATGTCCGCGACGTAGTTCAAGCTTCCAAATCTGACTTGATGGCCAGGGGCGTAGCTGTCGATCTGCTCAGAATGGCCAAGCGAGTTGACCCGCAGTATGAAGCCGCCGAATACGAAGATCTGTCCGGGGAGGAAGGTTTCTTCCTGGACAACGTCACTATCGACGATTGAAGGGGCCATCGAGGCTTTCGTCGACGACACAGTGGAACTCTCAATGAAAGCACCAATGTCGGTGTCAAAACCGATGGATCTCGGGTAGGGGGTCCCGAACTGTGCGTCTAGGATCGATGGTTACAGGAGACAGGGGACACGATGTTTACCCAGGTTCGGGCCCTCTCTATGGAGGTAATACCCTACTTCCTGCTTGATTGATCTTGATGAATGTGAGTGTTACAAGAGTTGATCTACCACGAGATCGTAATGGATAAACCCTAGAAGTCTAGCCTGTATGACTATGGTAACGAGTATATCCTTTCTGGACTACACCCTCCGATTTATATAGACACCGGGGGAATCTAGGGTTACATAGAGTTGGTTACATAAGAATAAATCTTCATAGTCGGTCGCCAAGCTTGCCTTCCACGCCAAGGAGAGTCCAATCCGGACACAGGTACAGTCTTCGGTCTTCGTGTCTTCACAACCCATCAGTCCGGCCCATGGATAACAGGCCGGACGCCCGAGGACCCCTTAGTCCAGGACTCCCTCAGCGGCCCAGACCGACATTACGCGTACGCTTACGCGAGACTGGTTCTACCGACGTGCTTTGCAAACAGGTGGATGGCGGGTGTCAGTTTCTCCAACTTTAGTTGAATCGAGTGTGGCTACGCCCGGTCCTTGTTGAAGGTTAAAACAACACACTTGACGAAAAATCGTTGTGGTTTTGATGCGTAGGTAAGAATGGTTCTTGCTCAGCCCATAGCAGCCACGGAAAACATGCAAGAACAAAGTAGAGGATGTCTAACTTGTTTTTGCAGGGCATGTTGTGATGTGATATGGTCAAGACATGATGCTAAATTTTATTGTATGAGATGATCATGTTTTGTAACAGATTTATCGGCAACTGGCAGGAGCCATATGGTTGTCGCTTTATTGTATGCAATGCAATCGCCCTGTAATTGTTTTTCCTTTATCACTAAGCGGTAGCGATAGTCGCAGAAGCAACAGTTGGTGAGGCGACAACGATGCTACGATGGGGATCAAGGTGTCGCGCCGGTGATGATGGTGATCATGACGGTTCTTTGGAGATGGAGATCAAAGGCACGAGATGATGATGGCCATATCAAATCACTTATATTGATTGCATGTGATGTTTATCCTTTATGCATCTTATTTTTCTTAGTTCGACGGTAGCATTATAAGATGATCTCTCACTAAATTTCAAGGTACAAGTGTTCTCCCTGAGTATGCACTGTTGTGAAAGTTCGTCGTGCCGAGTCACCACGTGATGATCGGGTGTGATAAGCTCTACGTTCACATACAACGGGTGCAAGCCAGTTTTGCACACGCAGAATACTCGGGTTAAACTTGACGAGCCTAGCATATGCAGATATGGCCTCGGAACACTGAGACCGAAAGGTCGAGCATGAATCATATAGTAGATATGATCAACATAGTGATGTTCACCATTGAAAACTACTCCATCTCACGTGATGATCGGACATGGTTTAGTTGATTTGGATCACGTGATCACTTAGATGATTAGAGGGATGTCTATCTAAGTGGGAGATCTTAAGTAATATGATTAACTGAACTTTAATTTATCATGAACTTAGTACCTGATAGTATCTTGCATGTCTATGTTGTTGTAGATCAATGGCCCGAGCTACTGTTCATTTGAATTTTAATGCGTTCCTAGAGAAAGCTAAGTTGAAAGATGATGGTAGCAACTACATGGACTGGGTCCGTAACTTGAGGATTATCCTCATTGCTGCACAGAAGAATTACGTCCTCGAAGCACCGCTAGGAGCAAGACCCGCTGCAGGAGCAACGCCGGACGTTGTGAACGCCTGGTAGAGAAAAGCTGATGACTACTCGATAGTTCAGTGTGCCATGCTTTATGGCTTAGAACCGGGACTTCAACGACGTTTTGAATGTCAAGGAGCATATGAGATGTTCCAGGAGTTGAAATTAACATTTCAAGCAAATGCCCGCATTGAGAGATATGAAGTCTCCAATAAGTTCTATAGCTGCAAAATGGAGGAGAATAGTTCTGGCAGTGAGCATATACTCAAAATGTCTTGGTATCATAATCACTTGACTCAGCTGGGAGTTAATCTTCCAGTTGATAGTGTCATTAACAGAGTTCTTCAATCACTGCCACCAAGCTACAAAAGCTTCGTGATGAACTATAACATGCAAGGGATGGATAAGACGATTCCCGAGCTCTTCACAATGCTAAAGGCTGCAGAGGTAGAAATCAAGGAGGAACATCAAGTTTTGATGGTCAACAAGACCACCAGTTTCAAGAAAAAGGGTAAAGGGAAGAAGGGGAACTTCAAGAAGAACGGCAAGCAAGTTGCTGCTCAAGTGAAGAAGCCCAAGTCTGGACCTAAGCCCGAGACTGAGTGCTTCTACTGCAAAGGGACTGGTCACTGGAAGTGAAACTGCCCCAAGTATTTGTGGATAAGAAGGATGGCAAGGTGAACAAAGGTATATGTGATATACATGTTATTGATGTGTACCTTACTAATGCTCGCGGTAGTGCCTGGGTATTTGATACTGGTTCTGTTGCTAATATTTGCAACTCGAAATAGGGACTACGGATTAAGCGAAGATTGGATAAGGACGACGTGACGATGCGCGTGGGAAATGGTTCCAAAGTCGATGTGATCGCCGTCGGCACGCTACCTCTAAATCTACCTTTGGGATTAGTTTTAGACCTGAATAATTGTTATTTCGTGCCAGCGTTAAGCATGAACATTATATCTGGATCTTGTTTGATGCGTCACGGTTATTCATTTAAATCCGGGAATAATGGTTGTTCTATTTATATGAGTAATATCTTTTATGGTCATGCACCCTTGAAGAGTGGTCTATTTTTGTTGAATCTCGATAGTAGTGACACACATATTCATAATATTGAAGCCAAAAGATGCAGAGTTGATAATGATAGTGCAACTTATTTGTGGCACTGCCGTTTGGGTCATATTAGTGTAAAGAGCATGAAGAAACTCCATTCTGATGGACTTTTGGAATCACTTGATTATGAATCACTTGGTACTTGCGAACCATGCCTCATGGGCAAGATGACTAAAACTCCGTTCTCCGGAACAATGGAGCGAGCAACAGATTAATTGGAAATCATACATACTGATGTATGTGGTCCGATGAATATTGAGGCTCGCGGCGGGTATCGTTATTTTCTGACCTTCACAAATGATTTGAGCAGATATGGGTATATCTACTTGATGAAACATAAGTCTGAAACATTTGAAAAGTTCAAAGAATTTCAGAGTGAAGTGGAAAATGTGACGCCCCCGATTTGACCGTACACTAATCATGCACGCAAATGTGTACGATCAAGATCAGGGACTCACGGGAAGATATCACAACACAACTCTACAACATAAATAAGTCATACAAGCATCATAATACAAGCCAGGGGCCTCGAGGGCTCGAATACAAGTGCTCGATCATAGACAAGTCAGCGGAAGCAACAATATCAGAGTACAGACATAAGTTAAACAAGTTTGCCTTAAGAAGGCTAGCACAAACTGGGATACAGATCGAACGAGGCGCAGGCCTCCTGCCTGGGATCCTCCTAACTACTCCTGGTCGTCGTCAGCGGGCTGCACGTAGTAGTAGGCACCTTCAGTGTCGTAGGAGTCGTCGTCGACGGTGGCTTCTGGCTCCTGGACTCCAGCATCTGGTTGCGACAACCAGGTAAAAGGGAAAGGGGAAAAGAGGGAGAGAAGCAACCGTGAGTACTCATCCAAAGTACTCGCAAGCAAGGAGCTACACTACATATGCATGGGTATATGTGTAAAGGGCCATATCAGTGGACTGAACTGCAGAATGCCAGAATAAGAGGGGGATAGCTAGTCCTGTCGAAGACTACGCTTCTGGCCATCTCCATCTTGCAGCATGTAGAAGAGAGTAGATTGAAGTCCTCCAAGTAGCATCGCATAGCATAATCCTACCCGGCGATCCCCTCCTCGACGCCCTGTTAGAGAGCGATCACCGGGTTATATCTGGCACTTGGAAGGGTGTGTTTTATTAAGTATCCAGTTCTAGTTGTCATAAGGTCAAGGTACAACTCCGGGTCGTCCTTTTACCGAGGGACACGGCTATTCGAATAGATAAACTTCCCTGCAGGGGTGCACCACATAACCCAACACGCTCGATCCCATTTGGCCGGACACACTTTCCTGGGTCATGCCCGGCCTCGGAAGATCAACACGTCGCAGCCCCACCTAGGCACAACAGAGAGGTCAGCACGCCGGTCTAACCCTATGCGCGCAGGGGTCTGGGCCCATCGCCCTATGCACACCTGCACGTTGCGTACGCGGCCGGAAGAAGACCTAGCCTAGTGGCGTTCCAGTCCAATCCGGCGCGCGCCACTCAGTCGCTGACGTCACGAAGGCTTCGGCTGATACCACGACGCCGGGATACCCATAACTACTCCTGCGTAGATGGTTAGTGCGTATAGACCAAATGGCCAGACTCAGATAAAATACCAAGAACTCGTTAAGCGTGTTATGTATCCGCGAACGCCGACCAGGGCCAGGCCCACCTCTCTCCTAGGTGGTCTCAACCTGCCCTGTCGCTCCACCATAAAGTAACAGTCGGGGGCCGTCAGGAACCCAGGCCCACCTCTACCGGGGTGGAGCCACCTGTCCTTTCAGCCCCCTAATCAGAATCACTTGCGGGTACTCAACGAGCTGACCCGACTTTAGTCACCACATGTGTCATGTATATAAAGTATATAGTATATACCCGTGATCACCTCCCGAAGTGATCACGGCCCAGTAGTATAGCATGGCAGACGGACAAGAGTGTAGGGCCACTGATGGAACACTAGCATCCTATACTAAGCAGTAGGATAGCAGGTAAGGGTAACATCTGTAGCAACAATGATAGGCTATGCATCAGGATAGGATTAACGGAAAGCAGTAACATGCTACACTACTCTAATGCAAGCAGTATAGAGAAGAATAGGCGATATCTGGTGATCAAGGGGGGGCTTGCCTGGTTGCTCTGGCAAGTAGGAGGGGTCGTCAACTCCGTAGTCGAACTGGGCAGCAGCAGTGTCGGTCTCGTAGTCTACCGGAGAGAAGAGGGGGGAAAAACAGTAAATACAATGCAAACATAAGCATGACGATGCGTGACATGAAAATGAGCGGTGCTAGGTGTGCCCTAACGCGGCAGTAGGTGGTACCGGCGAAGGGGGGGAACATCCGGGAAAGTATTCCCGATGTTTCGTATTTTCGGACAAATGAAATGGAGGGGGAAAGTTGCGTGTTCGATAGGTTAGGGAGGTGTGGTGGACGAACGGGCTACGTATTCGGATTCGTCTCGTCGTTCTGAGCAATTTTCATGTACAAAGTTTTTCCATCCGAGCTACGGTTTATTTTATATTAATTTATAAAGATTTTAATAATTTCTGGAATTTAATTAATTATTTAATTTAATTCGAAAATGGATTTATGACATCAGCATGATGTCATGCTGACGTCAGCAGTCAACATTGACCGTTGACCTGGTCAACCTGACAGGTGGGTCCCACCTGTCAGGGACTGTTTAGCTAATTAACAGTGGTTAATTAGGTTAACTAGTTATTAGGTTAATTAAGTTTAATTAGTTTAACCAGGATTAATTAAGTTAATTAATTAATTATTTTTATTATTAATTATTTAATTTATTATATATATATATTTTAATCTTTTTTTAAAACGTTCTGTGGGCGGCCCCACTGTCATAGGCCTATCTGGCCAGGGCGGGGCCCCTGTGGTCAGTGACCCAGGGTGGGGCGGCGGCTGTGGCCGGCCAGCTACGGCTGTGCCGCGCGCACGCGGCCACTGGGCGAAGCCAGGGCACGGCGAGGCCGGAACGGGACCGGAGCGGGCGCGTGGGCGCCGGCGCCCGACGCGGCTAGCAGGGGAGGGGGAGGAAGGGGTCGGCGCGTGGCCCGTGGCCGGGGCCGGAGCAGCGGCGTGGCGGGGCGCCGTCGCGGGCACAGGGGGGGCGGCCGAACAAGGCCGCGGTGCGGGTGGCCACGGCAAGGCATGCGTGAGCGTGCGCGCGGCCGTGGGCGCGCACGAGGGGCGGCGAGCACAGCTACGGGGAGGACGACGTGTGCGGTGACCTGTGGGAAAAGAGGAGGGGAGGTAGCAGTGCTCACGGCGGGGCACGGCCAAGAGCAGAAAGGGGGGCGACGGCATGGCCGACGCGGGGGTGCGCGTGCGTGTGGTCGGCCTCGATCAGAGGCAGGGAAGGAGGAGGACGAGGCCGTGGCCTCACCGAGATTTGTAGGGACGGGGCAGCGGGGCTCGTGGAGGGGGTCGGGGACGACGGCGATGCAGGAGAAGCAGTCCGGCGAGGTGGCATCGGCGACGGGGACGGGGAGCGCCGGTGACGGAGAGGACCGCGGGGGCGGCGTCCGGCGATGGTTCGCAGGGGGGTCGAGCGGCTCCGGGCTCGAGCGAACCGACGGGGAAAAAGGCGAGGAGGTGAGATCCGGCGGGGAAGGCCCGGCGACGGCGGGGTTCCAGTGGCATCGGAGGCGTCTTGGCGATGGCGGAGCGGTGGTGGCGACGGGCACCAGGGGCGACGGGGTCTGGCAAGCAACGGGGGCGCCGTTGCGTCCCGATCCAGAACGGGGAGGAGGTCGAGGACGGGTGATGGGGCGCGGCCGTCGGGGCGGCGCCCGGGGCAGCGGTCGCGTGCGCTGGGGGTTTGATCCCCCCCAGATCGGATCGGGTGAGGGGGAGTGACAGAGGGAGAGAGGGGATCGTGGGAGAGGAGTGGGGAGAGTGGGGTTCGGTTGGGCTAGGGTTTCCCCAGGGGGTTATGGAGAGGAGATGGGTGGGCCGGCTGGGTTAGTGGCTGGCCGGCTGGGCCGTTTGGCCCAGTTGGCCAGGGGGGTTCTCTCTCTCTCTCTCTTTTTATTTCCTTTCTGTTTCTTTTTTCTTTATCTATTTTCTTTTCTATTTTATTCTTTTAATTTCTGCTTTATAAAATATAACTACAACTCCTAAATTAATGTTGTAATTTATTCTACTGCCCCAAAAAGTTTGACACCTAATTAAAATAGTTTGCATTATTATTATTTTTAAAAGGCATTTAATTAATTGTCATAGCTGCTGTTTTAATTACTTTAGAGCCTTTAAACATTTTATAAAATTGTGGTTTCTCCACAATAATTACCTATGCATTATTTGGCAACACCCCAACATTTCAGTTTTAATATTTGAAAATCTTTACCGTTTGACTTTATTTTAAGTTTGAATTTTGAATCCTATTGAACTAACACGAGATTAACAACAGTAACCGTGGTGACGTGGCATCATTAACGTGGGATTACTGTAGCCTAATTATCCGGGGTCACAGAAAATCATCGTAACAAGAAAATAATGTTTCTACGAGCTGATCGTGGGGGATAATATTTGAGTTACGAGTTTGGTCTTCATTTGAAACAATGCGGAATAGTTTCGCAACTCACGCCACCCGAAACACCACAGCGTAATGGTATGTCTGAATGTCGTAACCGCACTTTATTAGATATGGTGCGATCTATGATGTCTCTTACTGATTTATCGCTATCGTTTTGGGGTTATGCTTTAGAGATGACTGCATTCACGTTAAATAGGGCACCATCTAAATCCGTTGAGACGACACCTTATGAATTGTGGTTTGGCAAGAAACCCAAATTGTCGTTTCTTAAAGTTTGGGGCTGCGATGCTTATGTGAAAAAGCTTCAACCTAATAAGCTCGAACTCAAATCGGAGAAATGTGTCTTCATAGGATACCCAAAGGAGACTATTGGGTACACCTTCTATCACTTATCCGAAGGCAAGACATTCATTGCTAAGAATGGATCCTTTCTAGAGAAGGAGTTTCTCTCGAAAGAAGTGAGTGGGAGGAATGTAGAACTTGATGAGGTAACTGTACCTGCTCCCTCATTGGAAAGTAGTTCATCACAGAAATCAGTTCCTGTGACTACTACACCAATTAGTGAGGAAGCTAGTGATGATGATCATGTAACTTCATATCAAGTTACTACTGAACCTCGTAGGTCAACCAGAGTAAGATCCGCACCAGAGTGGTACGGTAATCCGGTTCTGGAGGTCATGTTACTTGACCATGACGAACCTACGAACTATGAGGAAGCGATGATGAGTCCAGATTCCGCGAAATGGCTTCAGGCCATGAAATCTGAGATGGGATCCATGTATGAGAACAAAGTGTGGACTTTGGTTGACTTTCCCGATGATCGGCAAGCCATAGAGAATAAATGGATCTTCAAGAAGAAGACTGATGCTGACGGTAATGTTACTGTCTACAAAGCTCGACTTGTTGCGAAAGGTTTTCGACAAGTTCAAGGAGTTGACTACGATGAGACCTTCTCACCCGTAGCGATGCTTAAGTCCGTCCGAATCATGTTAGCAATTGCTGCATTTTATGATTATGAAATTTGGCAAATGGATGTAAAGACTGCATTCCTGAATGGATTTCTGGAAGAAGAGTTGTATATGATGCAACCCGAAGGTTTTATCAATCCAAATGATGCTAACAAAGTGTGCAAGCTCTAGCGATCCATTTATGGACTGGTGCAAGCATCTCGGAGTTGGAATAAACGTTTTGATAGTGTGGTCAAAGCATATGGTTTTATACAGACTTTTGGAGAAGCCTGTATTTACAAGAAAGTGAGTGGGAGCTCTGTAGCATTTCTAATATTATATGTGGATGACATATTGTTGATTGGAAATGCTATAGAATTTCTGGATAGCATAAAAGGATACTTGAATCAGAGTTTTTCAATAAAAGACCTCGGTGAAGCTGCTTATATATTGGGCATCAAGATCTATAGAGATAGATCAAGACGCTTAATTGGACTTTCACAAAATACATACCTTGACAAAGTTTTGAAGAAGTTCAAAATGGATCAAGCAAAGAAAGGGTTCTTGCCTGTGTTACAAGGTGTGAAGTTGAGTCAGACTCAATGCGCGACCACTGCATAAGATAGAGAGAAAATGAAAGTCATTCCCTATGCTTTAGCCATAGGTTCTATCATGTATGCATTGCTGTGTACTAGACCTTATGTGTGCCTTGCTATTAGTTTAGCATGGAGGTACCAAAGTAATCCAGGAGTGGATCACTGGACAAAGGTCAAGAACATCCTGAAATACCTGAAAAGGACTAAGGATATGTTTCTCGTTTATGGAGGTGACAAAGGGCTCGTCGTAAATGGTTACGTCGATGCAAGCATTGACATTGATCCGGAATACTCTAAGTCACAAACCAGATACTATTATATTGAATGGTGGAGTTGTAAGTTGGTGCAGTTCTAAGCAAAGCGTCGTGGCGGGATCTACGTGTGAAGCGGAGTACATAGCTGCTTCGGAAGCAGCAAATGAAGGAGTCTGGATGGAGTTCATATCCGATCTAGGTGTCATACCTAGTGCATCGGGTCCAATGAAAATCTTTTGTGACAATACTGGTGCAATTCCCTTGGCAAAGGAATCCAGATTTCACAAGAGAACCAAGCACATCAAGAGACGCTTCAATTCCATCCGCGATCAAGTCAAGGAGGGAGACATAGAGATTTTCCACATACATACAGATCTGAATGTTGCAGACCCGTTGACTAAGCCTCGCTCACGAGCAAAACATGATCAGCACCAAGACTCCATGGGTGTTAGAATCATTAATGTGTAATCTAGATTATTGACTCTAGTGCAAGTGGGAGACTGAAGGAAAAATGCCCTAGAGGCAGTAATAAAGTTGTTATTTATATTTCCTTATATCATGATAAATGTTTATTATTCATGCTAGAATTGTATTAACTAGAAACTTAGTACATGTGTGAATACACAGACAAACAGAGTGTCACTAGTATGCCTCTACTTGACTAGCTCGTTGAATCAAAGATGGTCAAGTTTCCTAGCCATAGACATGAGTTGTCATTTGATTAACGGGATCACATCAATAGAGAATGATGTGATTGACTTGACCCATTCCGTTAGCTTAGCACTTGATCGTTTAGTTTGTTGCTATTGCTTTCTTCATGACTTATACATGTTCCTATGACTATGAGATTATGCAACTCCCGAATACCGGAGGAACACTTAGTGTGCTATCAAACATCACAATGTAACTGGGTGATTATAAAGATGCTCTACACGTGTCTCCGATGGTGTCTGTTGAGTTGGCATAGATCGAGATTTGGTTTTGTCACTCCGATTCTCGGCCCTCTCGGTATTGCACATCACTATAAGCCTTGCAAGCAATGTGACTAATGAGTTAGTTACGAGATGATGCATTACGGAACGAGTAAAGAGACTTGCCGGTAACGATATTGAACTAGGTATTGAGATACCGACGACCGAATCTCGGGCAAGTAACATACTCATGACAAAGGGAACAACGCATGTTGTTATGCAGTTTGACCGATAAAGATCTTCATAGAATATGTAGGAACCAATATGAGCATCCAGGTTCCGCTGTTGGTTATTGACCGGAGATGAGTCTCGGTCATGTCTACATAGTTCTCGAACCCGTAGGGTTCGCACGCTTAACGTTCGATGATGATCGGTATTATGAGTTTATGTGTTTTGATGTACCGAAGGTTGTTCGGAGTCCCGGATGTGATCACGGACATGATGAGGAGTCTCAAAATGGTCGAGACATAATTATTGATATATTGGACGACTATATTCGGACACCGGAAGTGTTCCGTAGAAGTTTCGGATAAAACCGGAGTGCCGGAGGGTTATCGGAACCCTCAGGGGAATTAATGGGCCTCGATGGGCCTTAGTGGAGACAGAGAGGGGCGGCCTGGGCAGGCCGCGCCCCCTCCCCCTTGAGTCCGAATTGGACTAGGAAGGGGGGGAGCGCCCCCCTTTCCTTCTCCCTCTCCCTCTCCTTCCTTCCCCCTCTCTCCCTTTTGGTGGAAACCTACTAGGACTTGGAGTCCTAGTAGGATTCCCCTCTTAGGGGCGCGCCAAGGAGGGCCGGCCGGCCTCCCCCCTTTCTCCTTTATATACGGGGGCAAGGGGCACCCCCAGATACACAAGTTGATTGTTTAGCCGTGTGCGGTGGCCCCCTCCACAGATTTCCACCTCGGTCATACCGTTGCAGTGCTTAGGCGAAGCCCTGCGTCAGTAACTTCATCATCACCGTCATCACACCGTCGTGCTGACGAAACTCTCCCTCGACTTCAGCCGGATCTAGAGTTCGTGGGACGTCACCGAGCTGAACGTGTGCAGATCACGGAGGTGCCGTACTTTCGGTGCTAGGATCAGTCGGATCGTGAAGACGTACGACTACATCAATCGCGTTGTCAAAACGCTTTTGCTTTCGGTCTATGAGGGTATGTGGACAACACTCTCCCCTCTCGTTGCTATGCATCACCTAGATGGATCTTGCGTGCGCGTAGGATTTTTTTTAAATTACTACGTTCCCCAACAAGAACCACACACAAGGTATTACAATTTGGTTTCTATTGGCCTACTCTCTTCAACGATGCATGTATGTTTGTCTTATCTTGTGATGAATGTCAAAGAATTTCAAATACTGATAGACGTCAGGAAATGCCTATGAATTGTTCACTTGTTATTGAACCATTTGATGTTTGGGGATTTGATTATATGGGACTTTTTCCTTCCTCTAATGGGTATACACATATTCTAGTTGTTGTTGATTACGTTACTAAGTGGGTAGAAGCTATTCCAACTAGTAGTGCTGATCATAACACTTCTATTAAAATGCTTAAGGAAGTTATTTTCCTGAGGTTTGGAGTCCCTAGATAATGACTGATGGTGGTTCACATTTTATTCATTGTCTTTCTGAAAACTGCTTGCTAAATATGATGTTAACCATAGAACTGCATCTCCTTATCACCCTCAGTCTAGTGGTCAAGTTGAACTGAGAAATAGAGAAATAAAGTTTATTTTGCAAAAGACCGTTAATATATCTCCAAAGAATTGGTCTAAGAAACTTGATGATGCATTATGGGCTTATAGAACCACTTACACGAATCCCATGGGTATGTCTCCGTATAAAATGGTTTATGAAAAAGCATGTCATTTACCTCTTGAGCTAGAACCTAAAGCATATTGGGCGATTAAAGAACTTAATTATGATTTCAATCTTCCCGGTGAGAAGAGGTTATTTGATATTAGCTTGTTAGATGAGTGGAGAACCCAAGCATACGAGAATGCCAAGTTGTTTAAATAAAAAGTTGAAAGATGGCAGGATAATAGAATTCAACAACGGGAATTTAAAGTGGGTGAGTATGTTCTATTGTACAATTCTTGTTTCAGATTCTTTGCAGTAAAACTTCTCTCTAAATGGGAAGGACCGTATATCATCAAAGAATTTTATCGTTTCGGAGCTATCAAGATCAACAACTCCGAAGGCACTAATCTGAGGGTGGTCAATGGACAAAGAATTAAACATTATATCTCCGATACACCTATAAATGTTGAAACTAACATTATGCAAACTATGACACCAGAGGAGCACATAAGAGAGACCTTCCAGAACACTCCAGAACCCAGAAAAGGAATAGGTATGTGATACGTAAGTAAACCGACTCCAAAAATTCCATAAAAATACTTTTTGTGTTTTGAAATATTAGGAAAAAAATACCAAAATAAGAAACAACTGAAGACACACACTAGGCGCCCACAAGGCACCTGGGCGCGCCCTGGTGGCTTGTGGGCCCCTCGTGTGCCTTCCCGACTCCATTTTCTTCTGGAATACTTGTTTTGCAAGATAATTTTTATATATGCTCCCGGACGTTTTGACCTCTGTATCGCAGAAATCTCCTTTGTTCTTGTTTCGTGCTATTTTTGTGATAGATCTGGAGGTATGTCGTCCCAAGATTCAGTTGGAGAGAGCCATGTCTCACACGTTGCTGCAAATCCAAGAGCCTATGACGATGATGATCACCATGGGTGGTTGATCAGTGAGGAGGTCGAAGCTGACTTAAAGAGACTGGATTCCATGGAGCAGGAAGAAATTTATCGACCACAGCCCAGGGACATGCACATGGAATATGGGGGATCTAGCTTATCGGATACGGTTAAACCTCCAAACACTCAATTTATTTCTTATCGTAATCTAAAAAGAGTGTCGCTTCATCTGCTTCAGTCAGGAACCACCCTTGGGTGGATGGTGCATTAACTGTCACATGGAAGCTTCGGAAGGAAATTATGGACCTTAAGTGCCAAGTCAATAAGCTTGAAGAGGAAAATCACTTCCTTAGGGCATCATCGCCAAGAATATTCCACCGTCATCACGGACGAAGGAAACTTGAGTACACGGGTATGAGCACTCCCCTTGGCTTGTGCCAAGCTTGGGGGAGGTGCCCCGGTGTCATGGTTTTGTCACGGCGGATGTCCTAGTGTGAGGACTTAGTCGTGAGGCCATCGCAACAATGATTAGCTTGTCAGGGTTGAGCGAGAAGAGAGACGCAAGATTTTACCCAGGTTCGGCCCCTCACGGTGGAGGTAACAGCCTACATCCTACTTGATTGATATGGATGATGATGATCTTGGTTACAAGGGCGGTGTTTCGCTACCTCTATCTCGAGGGCATCTATTTTGATCTTGTCTAAGACTTGTTTGTCTGTCTATTCCCCCCATTGGGGTGCCCTGCCCCTCCTTACATAAGTTGAAGGGGCGGGTTACATGTAGATTCCAAGTTGGATTAGGACTTAACCTATTCTGGCTTCCCATCGCGGGCTTCTTATCATGGGCTTCTCATTGTGGGCTTCTGAACCCTGGGCTTCTTATCTCCAGGCGGGCGGCTTACAGCTGGGCGGCTTACCTTCAGGGCTTATCTTCATGGCTCATCTCTAGGACTCATCTCCGGGATTCATCATCGCGGGTTAAGATGGCTCGTTAAGATGGCGGGTTAAGATGGTTGCTTAAGTCCAGAGAGAACTTAACATGGCCGCTTAAGTCTAGAGAGGACTTAACATGGCTGCTTAAACCCAGAGATGACTTAACATCAGGGCGACTTAAGCCCAGAGATGACTTAACGTCAGGGCGACTTAAGCCCAGAGATGACTTAACGTCAGGGCGACTTAAGCCTAGAGATGATTTAACGTCAGGGCGACTTAAGCCTGGAGATGACTTAACATCAGGGCGACTTAAGCTTAGAGATGACTTAACATCAGGGCGACTTAAGCCCAGAGATGACTTAACATAAGGGCAACTTAAGCCCAGAGACGATTTAACGTCAGGGTGACTTAAGCCCAGAGATGACTTAAGCCTCAGGGCGGCTTATCATTATGAGCCGGGTCTTGGTCGTGTGGAATATCCCCAACATCAGCCCCTAGTTTAGCTTTGAATTTATTCATGCTACTCCTGAAATAAGAATATGTAAATGGACCGGCTCACTCAAAAAGACCAGTTTTAGTTCATTGACCAGCTCCTGAAAGGTCCGAATCTCTGTCATATCAATATGCTGACGCTGGTTCCTTGCAGAAAAATAACCCTTATGAAATCTTGAATTGTCTTCAAAAATGCCTTGTTTCGATAAATAGAGAAATTTGCCTGATGTTGAACCAACTTTCAATGCTTCAGACTTTGATAAAGAATAAATCCAAATGATGTTGAGTTGACTTGTCCGAATAGCTTGGAGGAGATAATCTTTGGAAAATTTTCCACCAAAAAATATGAGACCTGGTTTGCTCAACACTGAAAATTTTGAAGGTGTTCTCCCTCACCTGTAGCCCTCTTGAGTAGAACAAAGTGATAGCTTAAGACTTGCTTCAATATAAATGCTGCAACCTTGGAGAAATACGGGCTGAACATTTTGTACTTCACATCTGTAGCCCCCAAGTGCCAGGTTGTCTTGCCTGTAGCAACCAGGGACTTGTAACTGTCCTGTGCTTATGAAACTTCAGCTAGTGTATCCCCAAGGGCCGGGTCATTATGCAATAATGAGCATGGACTTTTGTAGATCTGATTATATAGACTTGAAGAGCAGTGTGTAGCCCCCAAGGGCCGGCTCGGTAAGATAATACTGGGCTGGGACTTAGAAAATGATGGAAGACCGGCTCATCTCCCTGAGATAACCGGCTCTGTGGACAATGTGATGATTTGAAAAGAAACTTGCATTAGCCCCCAAGTATCGTGGTGCACTAAAAAAAAAGACACATCCGTGACATTTTGGGCCGAACGAATTTTTTTTCTGTCATACTTATGACACTTCTATGACGATAATTGTGACAAAACCCGGTATCATCATAGATGTGGTGGGGTCCTACTTCCATGACAAAAAATCATGACAGAAAATGGGCTTTTCGTCCTGGGCGGGCCGGAGACGCAACTGCATGACATTCTTTGGGCCGTCCATGACGGAAAAAACCATGGTCGAAGCGAGGGCGAGGAAAATATCGGGGTGTTCCCGGTTACGGTGGGTGGTCAGGGCCGAGCGATGCACGTTTCTCTCATACACGCACGCGCGTGGGTGCGAGGCGTTGGGCTCTAACTGAACCCGAGCGATTGCACTGCAGGCTACGCGTTACTGAACCCGAGCGATCGACCGACGGCTGTTAACTGAACCCGATCGAGCGATTCCTTCGCTACTGCTGCTAACTGAAGCCAATCGATGCTGCCTCTGGATGAACAGTGAGTGTTGCTGCGGGGTTTGGATGAACTGTTCCCAGTGGGGGTGGATGAACATGACCCCCGTGGTGTTTCCTCGGGATGAACAGGACCCCGATCAATCGAGCCGGTTGGGGCTGGATGAACAGGACCCCGTGGAGGCAGGATGAACAGGACTACCACGTGGAGGGCAGGATGAACAGTAGATGGTGGAGGGCTGGATGAACAGTAGCCCGTGAAGGGGTGGTTGAACAGGAGCCCGTGGAGAGGGCTGGTTGAACAGTAGCCGGTGGAGTAGCGCGCGGTGGAGGCTGGATGAACAGGAGCCCGTGGATAAACAGTCACAGGTGGAGGCTGGAGGAGGTCGACGGTGGATGAACAGTAGCCCGTGGAGGCAGGAGGGGGTCGACGGTGGAGATGAACAGTATCCCGTGGAGTCCCGTTTTGCGGTACGCCACACCCCTCCCGATGAACAGGACCCCTGTTTCGACCGTAGTGCTCCAACACAACTCTGTTTCCTCCGTTTTGCGGTACGCCACACCTCTCCTGATCAACAAGACCCCCATTTCGACCGTAGGAGGTCCATTTCCTCCATTTTGCAGTATGCCAGACCCCTCCCGATGAACAGGATCCCGTTTCGAACGTGGCCGGTCGAACACAAGGCTGTTTCCTCCGTTCTGCAGTACGCCAGGCCTCGTTTCCATCGGCTGTTCCGTCCAAGCCCTCCCAATGAACACGACGACGCATTCCGTTCCGACCCAGCCGGTTGGCTCCCCATGAACACGACGACACTGTTTCTCCATTCCGACCCAGCCATGTACACGAGCCCTGGCCGTACATACGCGCGAGTAGGCGTTCGAGACCCCACCCGTATGTACGTGCGTGGCCATATTTACTTTCTTGCACCCTGGCCGCTGTACGTACGTGTACATGCTACGTGCGCACCTCTGCTACGACACGTGCGCGCTTTTACATCGACCAGTATGTACGTACACGTTTGCGACCAGAATGACAACGCTACGTACGCTTTGACCAGGTGGGTCCCGACTGTCAGGCACTTCCTTGCGTGCGAAGATGTAGCTGGTGGGTCCCAGCAGTCAGGGGGGTGAATTGTTTTTTTGCCCGGACGCACTTCCTTGCGTGCGAAGATGTAGTTGGTGGGTCCCAGCAGTCAGGGGGAAACATTTTTTTCGCGAAATACGGTGGCCCGTCCGGTGGGTCCCCGCAGTCAGGTGGAGGAATAATTATTTTGCGCGTAATAAGGAGGCACTTCCTTGCTGCGGCCGTGGACCCAGCTCTCAGCCTCTCCACGTACAGTACTCTTCCGATGGAAGTCGTTCCTTGACCATGTTGACCACGCCGCGCCGAGAGCACCAGGGCGGTGGACGACGGCGAGGCCTAAGAAGGGGACGACACGGAGCCGGGGAAGATGCGGCAGTGGAAGCTCGCGCGGAGAGGAGTACGAGGGTTCACTGGTTCGGCTGCGGTGTGAGGCTGCCGTCGCCGCAGGGCCTGGCCAGCGGTGGGAATAGTAGGGGGCGGTGAGGCCTCCGCGGCAGCATAGCCGGCCACGGGAGGCAGGAGCATGCGGCACGACCGGCGCTGCTTTGGGCGGCTGGAGCAAGAAGACCAGAGGTTGAGGAAGCACTACGGCCGTTGGATGGACATTGTACGGTCACTTGAGCTAGAATCGTTCATATTGACTGAGTTGACAAAGCACTCCGTCCCCGTCAACTTAGTAGGCCCACAAGTCATCCACCCACCAAGGTGGCTCCCAACTAGCAGGGGGAGTATTCATTTTTTTGTGCGTAATAAGGAGGCACTTCCGGTGGGTCCGAGCTGACAGTGGGGGGAACGTTTTTTTCGCGAAATACGGTGGCCCGTCCGGTGGGTCCCAGCAGTCAGGGGGGAAATGTTTTTTCGCCAAATACGGTGGCCCGTACGGTGGGTCCCTGCTGTCAGGTGGAGGAATAATTATTTTCCGCGTAATAAGGAGGCACTTCCTTGCGGCTGCCGTGGACCCAGCTGTCAGCCTCTCCACGTACAGCACTCTTCCGATGGAAGTCGTTCCTTGACCACGTTGACCACGTCACGCCGAGAGCACCAGGGCAGTGGACGACGGCAATGCCTAGGAAGGGGACGACGCGGAGCCGGGGAAGACGCGGCAGTGGATGCCCACACGTAGAGGAGTACGAGGGTTCACTGGTTCGCTGCGGTGTGAGGCTGCCGTCGCCGCAGAATAACAGGGGGTGTGGGTGAGTAGAGGGATGGCCTGGCCAGCGGTGGGAGTAGTAGGGGGCGGTGAGGCCTACGCCGCATCGCAGCCGGCCATGGGAGGCAGGAGCACGAGGCATGACCGGCGCTGGTTTGGGCGGCTGGAGCAAGAAGACCAGAGGTTGAAGAAGCACTACGGCTGTTGGATGGACATCGTACGGTCACTGGAGCTAGAATCGTGCATATTGACTAAGTTGACAAAGCCCTCCATCCCCGTCAACTTAGTAGGCCCACAACTCAGCCTGCCACTATACTGGGTCCCAGCTAGCAGGGGGAGCATTCCTTTTTTGTGCGTAATAAGGAGGCACTTGGTTGCGTGCGAAGATATAGATGGTGGGTCCAAGCTGTCAGCGGCGGTAACATTTGTTTTCGCAAAATACAGAGGCCCTTTGTAGGATCGAAAGTATGTCTAGAGGGGGGGGATTAGACTACTTGACCAAATAAAAATCTAGCCTTTTCCCAATTTTAGTTCTTGGCAGATTTTAGCAACTTAGCACAAGTCAAGCAATCAACCTACACATGCAATTCTAAGAGTATAGCAGCGGAATGTAAAACAATTGCATATGAAGGTAAAGGGAGGAGTTTGAGGGAGCAAACGCAATGTTGACACGAATATTTTTTATCCGTGGTTCCGATAGGTGGTGCTATCGTACATCCACATTGATGGAGACTTCAACCCACGAAGGGTAACGGTTGCGCGAGTCCACGGAGGGCTCCACCCACGAAGGGTCCACGAAGAAGCAACCTTGTCTCTCCCACCATGGCCGTCGCCCACGAAGGACTTGCCTCACTAGGGTAGATCTTCACGAAGTAGGCGATCTCCTTGCCCTTACAAACTACTTGGTTCAACTCCACAATCTTGACGGAGGCTCCCAAGTGACACCTAGCCAATCTAGGAGACACCACTCTCCAAGAAGTAACAAATGGTGTGTTGATGATGAACTCCTTGCTCTTGTGCTTCAAAAGATAGTCTCCCCAACACTCAACTCTCTCTCACAGGATTTGGATTTGGTGGAAAGATGATTTGAGTGGAAAGCAACTTGGGGAAGGCTAGAGATCAAGATTTATGTGGTTGGAATGGGATATCTTGACCTCAACACAAGGGTAGGTGGTCCTCTCTCAGAAAATATGTGTTGGAAGTGTAGGCATGTTCTGATGGCTCTCTCCACGAATGAAGAGTGGGTGGAGGGGTATATATAGCCTCCACACAAAATCTAACCGTTACACACAAATCACCAAACTCGGTGGGACTGATTCAAAGAACTCGGTCATACCGATTTGGTTTATAATGTGACCGTTAGGCATTTTGGTGGGACCGACGCGTCATCTCGGTGGGACCGATTTCGTTAGGGTTAGGGCATAACGTAATCTCGGTGAGACCGATTACACAAACTCGGTGGGATCGATTTTGGTAATAGACAAATAGAGAGTTGGTCAGGCAAACTCGGTGGGACCGATTCGCTCATCTCGGTTGGACCAAAACGTTAGGAAAAGGAAACAGAGTGTTTGCATTGCAATCTCGGTGGGACCGATCGCTCATCTCGGTTTGACCGAAACGTTACGAAGGGAAATAGAGAGATTACAATCCCATCTCGGTGAGACCGAGATCCCTATCGGTGAGACCAAAAAGACTAGGCTTTCTGGCAGTGGCTATGTCAACTGAACTCGGTGGCTCCGGATAGAAAAGATCGGTGGGGCCGAGTTGGACTTTTGGTTTGGGACATATGTGGATTTGAGAAAGTATTTGAGGGTTTTGGAGCATATCACTAAGCACTTTGAGCAAGAACCTCATTAAGCAACACCTCATCCCTTCTTAATAGTATTGGCTTTTCCTATAGACTCAATGTGATCTTGGATCACTAAAATAGAAAATGTAGAGTCTTGTGCTTTGAGCTTGAGCCAATCTTTTGTCCTTAGCATTTTGAAGGGTCCACTTTCTAATCCATGCCATGCCAATCATTGAGCTTTCCTGAAATATTTATCTTTCAATAGTATTAGCTCAATGAGCTATATGTTGTTAGGAATTACCAAAACCACCCGGGGATAGTTGCACTTTCAATCTCCCCCTTTTTGGTAATTGATGACAACATATAGATCAAAGCTTCGACAAATGATAAATAAGATTGAAAAACATCGTCACTTTGAGAAGTATGTGATAAGCAAGAGCTCCCCCTAAATTTGTGCATTATTTGAAATTTGCTTTTGAATGCAAATGCACAATCGATTAGGATCATGGGTTACTCTTCCATGCCACATACATCTTGGTGGAGCGCTCAAAATGATAGAAATTAAAGCATGCACTCATCACCAAAACAAATGAATGATCATCTAAGGATATAAGAGATAATATCATCCAACAAGCATTAAGGGTAGCATATGATCAAACACATGATCAAACAAGTATCTCACAAGGACATAAGGTATCTCACACAAGCACACAATAAAGTTTCAACCAAAGTAGCAAGAGAGAAAAAAGCAACACTCTCTCTCGAAGCCTATGATCTATACATTTTTCTCGCCCTTTGGCAACAAGTTACCAAAAAGTTCAAAAATGCATAGTGCTAAACGACTCTCAAGCTTGATCTTTGGTAGGAGGTGTTGAGATGAATCCAAGGACGAAGGCTTCAGATGAAGTAGCTGGAGCTGGTGGAGTAGCTGCTGGAGGTGGAACTGGAGCTGTAGCTGCTGGTGCTGATGCTGTAGCTCTAGTGTCTGTCACTGGCACTGCAATAGATCTCTGTCCTCTGGGCACTCTAGCAAAAGCATCTGTGGTAGACTTGACCTTCTTCTCCTCTACTTCCTCCTGAAGTTGCTCAACTGCAGTTTGGATCTCTATTACCTTGACATCAAGGTCATAGAATTTCTGCTCAATGATCCTCTCCAAACTCTCCTGGTTCTTGGTCAGGGTTGCCAAGCCCTTCTCAATCCTCAGGGTGGACTAGATCAGATATCCAAGCTGGTCTTGCTTGCTCTTCAAGAATACTTGAGATGCCTCCTCTACTATTGGCATCTTTGCAGCTTTCTCAGCTTTAGCCTTCTCTCTCTTCTCATGTGCTTGAGCTGAAAATGGCGCATTCTCATTCATCACCACTGTGTTGTCTTCAAATTCAGGGTAGATGGGCAGGTGCTCCTTATCCAAAATGTATTTTCCTGTGCCCATCTTTGAGTTGATGAGCTCCTGAATGTGTGGGGCATACCCACAACTTCTCTTCTAATCAGCTGCTGTCCTCTAGATTGTTTCCACAATCAGGCTCATGACTTTGAATTTTTGAGGGACATCAAATATATCCAGCAAGTTGATGGCATGTCCTCTGATCATCTTGTGATCACCTGACTTGGGTAGCAGTGTGTGCCTTAAGATCCAGCTGATACTTGGTAGACCAGACAACAAGTAGTGAACAAATCCAAACTTATGTGTATCCAAAGCAGCATCTGGGATCTCTTTGTACATGTTGTCCATTGTGTTGTGGTCTTTCTTCTTCTCTGCATAAATGTCCAAGTCATCCTCATGTTCCTCAGGAGCATTGATAAGCTTGGCCCACTCATCAAATGTAGACTGGTATCTAGTACCCTCAGACATCCATACTATCCTTCCATCTGGATAGAAGTGGGCAGTGGAGTAAAACTGCATGATGAGCTCATCATTCCACTTAGTGAGCTTCTGGGCAACAATGTGTCAACTCCACATGCCTTGAAGCTATCAAGTACACCAGGGAAGTAATCCTCATTCTCCTTAATGAACTCCCAGTCAACCCATCTCATGTCACACACAATGGGCTTCTTGTCAAGCAGAATTGTTTCATAGAAGTCCCGATGTTCCTTAGTGTGAAACCTGTAGTCCACAGCAGTCCTTCTCCTGATAGCATATGGATCAGACTGTCTCCATAGTCTCAATCCTGCATCCTTCCTGATTTTCATGTTCTCTGCCACTGGGTGTGCATCATTGTGGTCACGGATCTTGGGTTTCAGCTTCCTCAACACAACTGAGTCATCTTCTTCTTCTTCAGCAGCTTCAGGCACTGGGGCCTTGTTCTTCTCCTCAGCAGGGATGTTTCTAGTGCTTCTCTTGGGTTTAGGCTTTGGAGCTGGAGCAGCAGCCTTGGGAGCAGATTTGGGCTTAGTTGGAGCATCCCCTGATCTGATTGCATCTCCCATGAGCTTCTGTGCTTTAGGTGCTGGTGCAGCATCCTCTTGCTCTTCTTCTTCAGAATCAATCCTCATTGAGGGCTTGCCAAGCACTTTGGCATTAGTACTTCTGGCCCTCTTCTTCTTCTTATCCTCACCAGCTTCTTCTTCTTCAAATTCAATGGTGAACTTCATGGTTTCACCTGTGGCAACTTTTCTTGGCTTAGACATGGGCTGTCTTCTTGCTGGAGCCTTTGTTTTTAGTGCAGGCTTTGTTGCAGCAGCTGTGCCATACTCCTTCTTCAGCACCTTTTTCTTTGAAGTGGCTTCATCTTCAACAGCCACATAGTCTTCATCCTCTGTATCAGAAGTTCTCTTCTTCCTTGTCCTGGTAGCAGCCTTTGGCAGGTTGCTTGGTGTGCTCCTGCTGCCCTCATCATAGCTGCTAGAGGGATCAGAACCCTCACTCATCTGCACCTGCTGTTCAGACTTGTTCTGGCTGTCACTCTGGTCAGACATCTTGCAGGCAAGCAGTTAGCAGACCCTGTGAATAGATTATAGATGAGGTAGAGAAGATGAGCATCAAAAAGTACAGGAGTTTTGCAAAATTGATGACTTAAAAACTTAGTTTTAGTTCTTCACAGAAAGCATTTTGGATCTACCGATTTATAAACTCGGTGATACCGATGCAGCTTTTGGAACCTAAACTAGTGAACTCGGTCAGACCGAGTCACGGTTCAGTGGTACCGAGACTGCTAGGGTTTCACGGAGAATCGAACTCGGTCACACCGATTTGCAATTTTCGGTCAGACCGAAAACGCATGTGCTCTGGCCTAAGCCAAATCGGTGAGACCGATTTCTACAACTCGGTCGGTCCGAGATGAATTCGGCTGAGACGTAACCCTAAATTTTCAAATCAAAACTAATCTACGGGACGTTTTCGCTGGACAGGATGATTTCAATCGTGGCAAGAATCATGGCAAAGCAATGTGCTAAGAATCAGAGTTATGGATTAGCACAAAGATCATGTTCGTACCCTAGTTCGGCGGCGAACTTGCTACGGCGGCAACGGCGGAGTAGATTGCCGTTGACGGCGGCTGAGACCAGCGGCGTGGGGTCGCTGGCGACGAGAGGACGATCCGGAGACCTAAGGAGGCAGAGCAGGTTACGCGTGGGCGAGGAGGTTCGGAAAGTTTTCCAAAATTTGACCCTGTCGGTGTGACCGAGTGGAACGACTCGGTGGCACCGAGATGCAAAACTGCAAGCAGTTACTGCAACTCGTTGTGACCCAAAGGTTCTAATTGGTTGCACCGAGATTGAAAACCCTAGATCAACTTATTGACTCGGTAGGACCGAAAGGGATGAATCGGTCAGACCGAGATGCACAAAGAGGTTTTGGAGGTTTAAGTCTATGACGAATCGGGAACTCCGAGTGCTGCTCACACAGAGTGGTTCGAATCTGACTTGATCAAACTTTGTGATGTAGCATGAATAGAGTTTGAGACGAGGAAAGCATAGATAGCTAGAGGGAGTTCTGAGGCATTCTTGTCCATCCATTTGGCAAAAGAGAAAGAGCCAAACAATCAAAACAACAAATGGATGTCCTCGAATGAGTGAAATATGCATCCAACATGCTCACACAATTAAAATGGCAAATGAAATATGTGACAAAGCATGCACAAACACTCTAGCATCTATCAAGCAATTGGCGATGACTAGGTCATCTATATATGAGTATATTTACTTAGGAGTCAAATGAGAACATTTGATCATAGGTCATACTCATCGTTTAAGCACAAGTGGGGTTACCACTTTTACGTAAAGCATTGTTGTGTTCACACCATTAGAGTTGCTCTAGCTCATTTGATTTGAGTAAAGCTCCCCCTAGATGTGATATCCCCCCTAAGAGGGATGAACTAACCTTGGGTTTTGTCGATGATGACTTCTTGTAGGTGTTGAAGATGTAGATGCTCAATGTTGATGTAGATCATTCGGAGCAATCCTTTGGAGTGAGTTGCACTTTCAATACCTACACGGGTTAGTCCCACAAGGAACAAACAAGGATATCCATAGACTTAGAGTGATGCATACACAAGATGATGTCCATGAAAGCATTAGGTTACCTTGTCCCTCGTCTTACCAACAAGAGGGTTTGTGACTCCTTGAACTAGTGCAAGATATGGAAGTTGTTTGCACTTGTCCTTGCCAAAATGATAAGAGTGAGGTATGTTGGCGGAGTCACCCTCAAGAACTCTCTAGTTCTTCTTCTTCTGGATCCACACTATCTTGATGGGAATCCTTGGAGTTGTAGTTGTACTTGATGAAGTAGAACTTGATGTAGTCTTGGGAACCCACTTGACCAAGGCCTTAGGTGCTTCTTCAAATGCATCAATTTCCTCTTGAACCTTGTCCTTGTATTTTTTTGCTTGTGGTCTTGTGGTGGAAGATCATCTTGAGCTTGTGTCCCTTTGAAAGAAGTAGGATCATACTTATCTTGTTGAGGAACAAACTTCATCTTGGGGTATTGATCTTCTTCCCGCTCAACTCCATTGGCATTGAACTTTCGTTCAAAACCAACACCTTCATTCTTCCGGTGTCTTCCTTGCTTGCGTACAATTTCCTCAAATTGCTTACTTACGACAAGGCTCTTGTAAACACCTTTCTCTATTATTCCCTTCAATAAGCTATTTTCTTGCTCAAGTGTAACTTGGCTAAGAGAATCATTAGTGGAATCAAGAGAACTACTAGAAGCAACAACATTGGATTGAGCATGATTGTTGTTACTACTAGATGAAGCATCTTTCTTGTTCTTGTTGCTAGATTTAACTTGTGGCATGTAAGTAGACAAGAGTAAACGCTTGGCAATGTAAGAAGAACTTTTCTTGCGAAGATCATCGTTGATTGCCTTAAAAACTCATGCTCTTGCTCAAGGTTGAGCTTTTCAAAGCGTAGTTTCTCATGAGTCTTTAAAAGTTCTCGATGATCTTCCAAGGTAGTTTCATGAGTTAACTTAAGGGTGTTTAGTTCTTTAGTTAGACGCTCAATCTCCTTCTTATCATCATCATTCGTTTTATCTTGATTAGCATGATTAACTGACGTTTCATCATAGTTTTCATCACTAGAGTTGTCAACAAGTAAATCATCATCACCTAGCAAATCATCTTCATCACTATTGAAATCAACACACTCGGGATGTGTTACCTTTGGACCTTTGGCCATGAAGCATCTTCCAATTCCTTCATTTGGTGAGTCAAATATGTCGTAGGAGTTGGTTGTCACAAGTGCTAGACAGGCAACACCTTCATCTTGAGTATATTCGGAGTCGGAGTGATAACTTCTTTCGGAGTGATGGCCGGAGTCGGAGCCGGATACCCATTCACCAACATGAGCTTGATGTCTTCTTTTTGTGTAGCTCCTTGATGACTTATCCTTCCTTTCCGAATCCTTGCTTCTCCGAGAGGATCTTCATTCATAACTATCATCTCTACTCCTTCTTTCTCTTGATGGTGATTCTTCTCTTCTACTTCTTCTTTTGGGAGAATCTTCTCTTCTTTTGTAGGGGGCCGTACACTCATTGGAGTAGTGTCCGGGTCTTCCACAATTGTAGCAATTTCGCTCAAGACTAGAAGATCTTTTGTCATTGTAGGACCTTGACTTGGAACTTCTTTCTTTGCTTCTACTCTTGTAGAACTTGTTGAAGTTCTTTACCATTAGGCTCAATTCTTCATTGAAGGTTTGTTTCTCACTTGATGATGTGGGAGCATCACACGAGGCTTTGTAGGCACCACTTGACTTGTTGTGAAGCTCTTCCTTATCCTTGAGTGACATCTCATGAGCAACAATTCTTCCAATGACTTCCGTTGGCTTGAGATCTTTGTAATTGGGCATCATTTGGATCAATGTGCACACGGTATCATATTTTCCATCCAAGGCTCTTAGGATCTTCTTGATGATGAATTTGTCGGTCATCTCTTCACTTCCTAAGCCGGCAATCTCATTTGTGATGAGAGCAAGCCTAGAGTACATTTCAGCGACACCTTCACCATCCTTCATTTTGAACTTGTCAAGCTGACTTTGAAGCACATCCAATTTGGATTCCTTGACGGAGTCGGTACCTTCGTGCATATCAATAAAAGTATCCCAAATTTCCTTTGCATTCTCAAGACGGCTGATTTTGTTGAATTCTTCGGGGCACAATCCATTGAAGAGAATGTCACAAGCTTGAGCATTTTATTGTAGCATCTTCAACTCTTCCACGGTAGCTTCACGGTTAGGTTCTTTCCCATCGAAGAATTGACCTTGCAAGCCAATACACACAATAGCCCAAATGGCGGGGTTATGTCCAAGAATATGCATTTTCATCTTATGCTTCCAACTAGCAAAATTTGCACCATCAAAGTAAGGACCTCTACGGTGGTAATTTCCCTCGCTAGACGCCATACTCTCCTAGGTTGTGAAACCAAGGCTATGACCACCAAAAGCTATGGAAATCAAAGCAAATGGAGACCAAAGCTCTGATACCACTTGTAGGATCGAAAGTATGTCTAGAGGGGGGGATTAGACTACTTGACAAAATAAAAATCTAGCCTTTTCCCAATTTTAGTTCTTGGCAGATTTTAGCAACTTAGCACAAGTCAAGCAATCAACCTACACATGCAATTCTAAGAGTATAGCAGCGGAATGTAAAACAATTGCATATGAAGGTAAAGGGAGGAGTTTGAGGGAGCAAACGCAATGTTGACATGGAGATTTTTTATCCGTGGTTCCGATAGGTGGTGCTATCGTACATCCACGTTTATGGAGACTTCAACCCACGAAGGGTAACGGTTGCGCGAGTCCACAGAGGGCTCCACCCACAAAGGGTCCACGAAGAAGCAACCTTGTCTATCTCACCATGGCCCTCGCCCATGAAGGACTTGCCTCACTAGGGTAGATCTCCACGAAGTAGGCGATCTCCTTGCCCTTACAAACTCCTTGGTTCAACTCCACAATCTTGACGGAGGCTCCCAAGTGACACCTAGCCAATCTAGGAGACACCACTCTCCAAGAAGTAACAAATGGTGTGTTGATGATGAACTCCTTGCTCTTGTGCTTCAAATGATAGTCTCCCCAACACTCAACTCTCTCTCTCACAGGATTTGGATTTGGTGGAAAGATGATTTGAGTGGAAAGCAACTTGGGGAAGGCTAGAGATCAAGATTTATGTGGTTGGAATGGGATATCTTGACCTCAACACAAGGGTAGGTGGTTCTCTCTCAGAAAATATGTGTTGGAAGTGTAGGCATGTTCTGATGGCTCTCTCCACGAATGAAGAGTGGGTGGAGGGGTATATATAGCCTCCACACAAAATCTAACCGTTACACACAAATCACCAAACTCGGTGGGACTGATTCAAAGAACTCGGTCAGACCGATTTGGTTTATAATGTGACCGTTACGCATTTCAGTGGGACCGACACGTCAACTCGGTGAGACCAATTTCGTTAGGGTTAGGGCATAACGTAATCTCGGTGAGACCGATTACACAAACTCGGTGGGACCGATTTTGGTAATAGACAAATAGAGAGTTTGTCAGGCAAACTCGGTGGGACCAATTCGCTCATCTCGGTTGGACCGAAACGTTACGAAAAGGAAACAGAGTGTTTGCATTGCAATCTCGGTGGGACCGATCGCTCATCTCGGTTTGACCGAAACGTTACGAAGGGAAACAGAGAGATTACAATCCCATCTCGGTGAGACCGAGATCCCTATCGGTGAGACCGAAAAGACTAGGGTTTCTGGGAGTGGCTATGTCAACTGAACTCGGTGGCTCCGGATAGAAAAGATTGGTGGGGCCGAGTTGGACTTTTGGTTTGGGACATATGTGGATATGAGAAAGTATTTGAGGGTTTTGGAGCATATCACTAAGCACTTTGAGCAAGAACCTCATTAAGCAACACTTCATCCCTTCTTAATAGTATTGGCTTTTCCTATAGACTCAATGTGATCTTGGATCACTAAAATAGAAAATGTAGAGTCTTGTGCTTTGAGCTTGAGCCAATATTTTGTCCTTAGCATTTTGAAGGGTCCACTTTCTAATCCATGCCATGCCAATCATTGAGCTTTCCTGAAATATTTATCTTTAAATAGTATTAGCTCAATGAGCTATATGTTGTTAGGAATTACCAAAACCACCCAGGGATAGTTACACTTTCACCCTTTTGATGGGTCCTAGATGTCAGGTAGAGGAATCATTATTTTGCGCGTAATAAGAGGCATGTCCTTGCGTGCAGCCGTGGACCTAGCTGCCAGCCTCTCCACGTACAGTCCACTTCAGATGCATGTCGGTCGTTGACCATGTTGACCAGGCCGCGCCGAGAGCACCAGGGCGGTGGACGACGGCGAGGCCTAGGAAGGGAACGACACGGAGGCAGGGAAGACTTGGCAGTTGTTTCCCACGCGGAGGGGAGTATGACTGTACGAGGGTTTATTGGTTCGTCTGCCATCGCCGGAGAATAACAGCAGGTGTGGGTGAGTAGAGGGATGGCTAGGCCAGCGATGGGAGTACGGTGGGCGGTGAGGCCTGCGCGGTAGCACAGCCGGCGCGGGGAGGAGAGAGCAGGCAGTCCCGCCGGCGCTTGTTTGAGCGGCTGGAGGAGGAAGAGCAAAGATTGAAGAAGCACGACGGCCGTTGGATGGACATCCATCAGTCACTGCTTGTGCGTCAACCTTTTTTAGGAAAGCCTCAAATCTGTGGAAAACATCATACAACCCATCTGCCATTATTTCTAATAATTTACAGCTCATTTGCTAATTCTTAAGGTTTTTTTGGAGCCCATATTCTTTTTGTTAGCATTACAGCCCATATTGTGGCCACGGTTAAAAAATTATACGAAATTTTGCATATTTCGGTGCGGTCCGAACTGTTTTTAATCCCAAAATTTCGAGTCACATTCAAACTGATTGTAAAAATAAATGTATATCAATATAAAATCCAACAAATTGTCCACGCATAAAAATCAATGCAATCTAAAATCTTGAAATGAAAAAAGAAATTTGAAACTAATTGCCGAGTTGATGTGTTTTAAAAATGTACATCCCATTTCTCCTTACTGATAGGCCATTTTCTCGGCCAGCCGAATGAAGCTCTCCTCGTCTTGAAAGATTTGCAGCCCAACAGGCCTAACAAAGTGACTTACTTGGCAAATCACAAAAAAACTAGGCTGTGGCCATGGACCCAGCTGCGGTCGTGGACCCAGCTCTCGGCCTCTCCACGTATAGTACTCTTCCGATGGAAGTCGGTCGTTGACCACATTGACCACGCCGCGCCGAGAGCACCAAGGCGATGGACGATGGCGAGGCTTAGGAAGGGGATGACGCGGAGCCGGGGAAGACGCGGCAATGGATGCCCTCGCGGAGAGGAGTACGAGGGTTCACTGGTTCAGCTGCGGTGTGAGGCTGCCGTCGCCGTAGAATAACAGGGGGTGTGGGTGAGTAGAGGGATGCCCTGGCCAGTGGTGGGAGTAGTAGGGGGTGGTGAGGCCTCCGCGGCATCACAACGGCCACGGGAGGCAGGAGCACGCGGAATGACCAACGCTGGTTTGGGCGGCTGGAGCAAGAAGACCAGAGGTTGAAGAAGCACTACTGCCATTGGATGAACATCGTACGGTAATGGGAGCTAGAATCTTTCATATTGACTAAGTTGACAAAGCCCTCCGTCCCCATCAACTTGGTAGGCACACAAGTCAGCTTCCCACGATGCTGGGTTCCAGCTGGCAGGGGGAGTATTCATTTTTTTGTGCGTAATAAGGAGGCACTTCCTTGCGTGCGAAGATAGCTGGTGGGTCCGACCTGTCAGCGGGGGGCACGTTTTTTCGCGAAATACAGAGGCCCTGCCGGTGGGTCCCAGATGTCAGGTGGAGGAATCGAAGACTTGAGAAGGTGTACAGAACAAGCTAGTGTACCAGTAAAGAGACGTTGCTGAGTTTTAGAAAAAAGAGAGACGTGCTCCTGTAGTTGGTCCGAATCCAAACCTAGACTATGACTATATATGGTGTTATGCTACTCTCCAAGTAATGAAACTGACATATCCAACATTCGCTTCTCCTCTTTTCTACTTACTCTGCCTAGCATCAGAAGCTCTGGCCGCAGCAACCATGTCCGCTGGCTGCTCGTCCACCTGCTCTTTAGCAGGCAATAACCAAATATGCGCCAAGTCGCCACCCGTACCATCGCCTGTGGGTCTCATCACACCCCTGCCGGCACGCGCACCGCAGCAAGAAATTTGCATCGACAGGTAGTACTGACTGCTCAGAAGACCTTGTTTTCACTCCAGATTTTCCCATGACCGACTCAAATGGCTGATGCACAGGAAGAGTAGATGAATGTATAAACATTGTTGACAAATGGAATACATTATGGAAAAAATATGGCACAATACAATTCACATATACGATGACTGGCTAAACAGGATGGCATTGCATGATTCATGTATATGATGCCTGGCTAAAGAAGATGGCTTTGCATAATTCCCAGATACTCCCTCTGTTCCTAAATATTTGTCTTTTTAGAGATTTCAAATGGACTACCACATACGGATGTATATAGACATATTTTAGAGTGTAGATTCACTCATTTTGTTCCGTATGTAGTCACTTGTTGAAATATCTAAAAAGACAAATATTTAGGAATGGTGGGAGTATGATATAGAAACCAAACAGGTGGCATTCACAAAGCAAATCTAAACTAAGCTGATGACATATAAGATGTATAATGTAAGCAATGCAAGGTGCCATATGCATGATATGACCAACATCAGCATGCCAGGTTAGAGCAAACACCTCAGGTGGTAAACAGGCGTGGTCGGCTCCTTCTGAATCTCCATCTGAATAGTTATTTTCCTCTGGGATACAATCTGGAAATGCAGGAGGGGGGGGCACTTCGCCCACCATGGAGCGGCGTCTGCATGACATTATATTCACACGCAGCGGTCTTCTCTTTTTCTCTACATGTTCAGTACGATTGTGTACAATATCTGACATGCATAATAAAAAAATAGTTAGATTTTGTAAGGCCTAAGGGGTGCATGCAAAAATCAAGACTGATGGTAGCAAACGAGTGGATGGATCCAAAACTAATGATAGCAGGTAGATTATAGCTTCAGTTTAAAAAGATAGACAATGGATCATCTATTGTTTGTTGCCCACCCAACATGAACCACATAGAAGACCCCAGATGAACCAGATAGTAGACAGATACTATTCGTTGCTGGCTCGATATGAGACCCATGGGCAATTCAAAACTCAAGATTGAACGATAAAGTAGCAGGTAATAATAACCGATGTATAATGTAAGCAAACACGAAAGACTGCGACCTCTATTCCGGAACTGTGTAGTCCTCAGGTTCATCTGCTCAGTCGATGATGGTAATGCAGTTGGCGTGGCTGCCGGCAACGGGGAAGATGATCTGAGGCGGCGAAAGGAAGTCTGCAGGGGGGATCTCTACTGCAGTGAACGCTTCTGTCGATGGTGCACCTCAGGTGGGGTGGATGACGGCACGGCAGGAGCAGGACATAACACACAGAGTTTTCTTTGACGCCTATCTGAAAATGAAGTAAATCTGTAAGGGCTCCTTAGGATTGGAGGATTCTATAAACGCAGGGACAGGAAAAACACAGGAATAGGATAGGAATGCACGTGCAAAACAGAGCATTTGGAAACATAGGGTTTCAGTCAACCTGGGTGTTTGGCTCACATGAATTGGAAGAACAGAGGAATGGAGAAACAAACTGATGCGACGAGTGTACAACCTCTTTAGCATAGCCTTGTGGACCTCAGCATCATTGGGTTGGACGTGGAGGATGGTGATGATGCTGGTTTGAGTGTCGGAGGCGGGGAAGAAGATCCGAGGCCTCTGGAAACGGCGCCGAGGGTACTGCTCCGCTATGATGGACGGTTCCGTCGTTGGAGCAGCTCCGCTAAGGTGTATGGAGACGAGGCTGAAGCATGACAAGACAGACAACGTTAATCTGAAGTGGGACCCTAATATCATCTGCAATAGATGATGTAAAATACATCACCAAAAAGTGCTAGATGTAAAACGCATCAGCCGCGCCACGGCCGCTTCGACAGATGCTGTAAGTACTGTTCACTCAGAACTTAACTGAAGAAAATGAACTTCGCAGTCGAAACTGAACTTTACTGTCGAAACTGAATTAACTAGTAACAGAGCATTGCAATAGATGTTTAGGGCGTTCGAGCACTAGTAGCAGAAAAGCAGTGATCTAAATCAGCACACACTCGAGCAGGGAACGCACTAGCAGAGAGCATGTCGTGCAGTAGCACCGCGAGCGAGTGCTAAAGCAGCAACTCCTGTAACTGCCGGAGGTCGTGCAGCAGCAGCAGCAGCGCAAGCGAGAGCAAGAGCAGAGCAGCAGCACGAACGAAAGCAGGAGCAGTGCAGCAGCGCGACCGACAGCGAGAACAGAGCCACAGCGCGAGGGATAGCCGGAGCAGCTGCAGCTAGTGCCGTTGTGGAAGTCGCCGCCGAGGAAGCAACGGCATGGGGGAGAGACGCCATGGATGATGTGGCCGGCGACGGCTCTGTCGATGGAGACATGCCATGTCTGCTCGGTATCGAGCACCGGCAGCCCCGTGAGATCGAATAAAAGATAAAATGCAGCGGTGAGTGTAGAACCTCCTTGGTGGCACCGAGTTGGCCTCGGCTTCATCGAAGGAATTGGTGAGGGTGCTGCGGTTCCGGTGGGCCAGGTCAAGACGGCGCTGTGGGGATTGAGGTGGCGCGATAGACGAGGCGAACGTCGGGGAAGCTCCTTGGAGGTGGAGGACGGGGCGGCTGATCCGGCGGGACGACGAGATCGACAACGGATCCTCATCCGGTGCGGTGGATGAGGGACGGCGAGCTGTTGCGGTGGACGACGTAGTCGGGGAAGAGTCTCCGGCTGCGCGGCGGTCGGGAGGCCGACGGAGGAGCGTGGGGTTTCGCGGGTTTTGGCGGCCTCGGTGTATGAATGGGGGGGGCGAAGGGGGAGGGGGAGCCAAGCTTAGGGACGCGCTTGTCCGAAATGTAGGGTAAGTTACCAGCGTACCCCCACCGGTTTTGACACCGCGACATGGAGCTTCATTTCCGGCTGAGGGGTAGAAGGGGGATTTCGCATGTCTGGGCTGCGGGAGCGATTTCGGATGAGGAGGGAGTTCTCGCGCACGTCCAAATTTCTGGATAACAAGGCGCGACGCGGGTTGAAGAAGCGGGAGTTTCAAAGCAGGTGAGACAAAAGATACTCGAGCTTGAAAATTTCGGGATAACAAGGTGCGGATTCCTTGTTCGGTAGAACAAACTTAACGTGTAAAAAAACAATTCATACAAGACACAAGAGAGTCATGTCCCCTTTTACTATATTGCCATAGATGCCATTGAAAAAACTACAAGAAAAATGTAAAAAAATCGGGAGAACAAGATTACCCTGCACAGTACCAAATCGATTCGCACTTCCCTCAACAACAACAAAAAACAAATCAATTCCCACCAAAGAAAGGGTAATGTCCCTTTTTATATGAGTACAGATGCCATGATCTCGAATTTCAATTTTTGAATCCACGTTATGTTGAATTCGAAAATATCGTTAGGTGACCTTGCGGTTTATAATTGATGTTGTCGTACATTTTGATCTTCCATCATATATGAACATTTTACTCCACCATGTGAACATATATATTGTCATCTACCATATGGACTAAATTTGAATCAATTTTCCTTATTTCAATACGATTGTTGTCAAGTTATACAATAATTTAAATATTATCTTGATAACAAAAAACATACATATAGCAGTAATCATATTTCACGATGAACTACATGTACCATACGCTCTCCAATTCAAATATTTGTATCCATTTTATGTTGAATGCAAATCATAGTACATTATTGGTCTAGGTAGCGAGATGTTTGGGATAATCAAAACCCTGTTTTCATACGTATAATTTTTGGCTGAATTGGGACAAGTTTTGGTATGAGCCTCTTGCAAAACTGGAGATTCTCTCAACAAGCCTCGTGGTTCCGAGAAGGAACGTGTCACCTTTGTGTGCGAAACGATATACGCTGCCTCCCCCTGATTTTATTTACAGAGGCAACATAGAACTATATGAGTGCCCTGTTAAATTTTGGAATTATTTCGGGTTCATTTGGCCTTTTTATACATTAATTGAGTTTCTGGACTTTTAATGTGCATAATATAAATATGAATTGCATGCACATGCTCCGGGCACCAAAGTGGGTTGAAAAATCACATGTGTGTCCTTGGTTGAATTTCTAGGTCCCATGGAAGAAATGAGAATGAAATTCAAACATCTGGGCGTCATGACTCGGCCGAGAACATCGAGAAACTTTGATTTTAAATTCATGTAAATCCAAAACTCACTTGGAAATCATGAAACTTGGCATGGTGTCATGTCATGGCACTAACATGTTGTGGTAAAAAATTGGGCCGATTTGGAAGCTCGTGGTTCTAAGAGGGAACGTGCCACCTTTGAGTGTAAAACGATATACGCTGCCCCACCCCCCTTGAGTTTCTTAACAAAGGCAACATAGAACTACATTAGTGCCCTGTTAAATTTTGGAATTATTCCGGGTTCGTTTGTCGTTTTTATACATTAATTGAGTTTCTAGTCATTTAATGTGCATAAGTCAAATTTGAACTACAAGCACATGCTCTCGTGCACCAAAGTTGGTTGAAAAATCACATTTGTGTCCTTGGGTGAATTTCTAGTTCCCATGCAAGAAATGAGAATAAAATTAAAACATCTGGGCATCGTGGCTCGGCCGAGAACAATGAGAAACTTGGTTTTAAAATTCTTGTAAATCCAAAACACGTCTGAAAATCATGAAACTTGGCATGGATGTCATGTCATGGTACTACCATGTTGTGGTAAAAAAATTGGCCGAATAGGAATAGATTTTGATATAAGCTTCTTGCAAACCGAAGCTTCTCTCAAGAAGGCTCGTGGTTCTGAGAGGGAACGTGCCACCTTTGAGTGCGAAACGATATACGTTGTCCCCCTTGAGTTTATTTACAAAGGCAACATAGAACTACATGAGTGCCCTGTTAAATTTTGGAATTATTCCGGCTTCATTTGGCCTTATTTACACATTAATTGAGTTTTTGGTCATTTAATGTGCATAATTCAAATTTGAACTACAAGCACATGCTCCCGTGCACCAAAGTTGGTTGAAAAATCACATTTGTGTCCTCGGGTGAATTTCTACTCCATCCTTCCATCTATATAGGTCCTAATGCGTTTTTCGAGGCTAACTTTGACCAAACGTTAGATCAATAATATATGACATGCAACTTACACAAAGCACACCTTCAAATTTGTATGTCAAAGGAGCTTCCAATAATATAATTTTCATAGTATACATCTCATGTGCTATTAATCTTGTCAATAGTCAAAGGCTGTCTTGAAAAACACATTAGGCCCTATATAGATGGAAGGAGGGAGTAGGTCCCATGCAAAAAATGAGAATAAAATTCAAACATCTGGGCATCGTGGCTCGGTCGAGAACATTGAGAAACTTGGTTTTAAAATCATGAAAATTGGCATGGTGTCATGTCATGGTAGTACCATGCCGTGGTAAAAAAAATTGGCCGAATAGGAACAAATGTTGGTATAAGCTTCTTGCAAATTGTAGCTTCTCTCAAGAAGGCTCGTGGTTCTGGGAGGGAACGTGTCACCTTTGTGTGCATAATTCAAATTTTAAATACAAGCACATGTTTCAGTGCACCAAAGTTGGTTGAAAAATCACATGTGTGTCCTCGGGTAAATTTCTAGGTTCCATGCAAGAAATGGGAATGAAATTCAAAATTCTGGGCGTCGTGGCTGGGTTGGAAACATTGAGAAACTTAGTTTTTTAAGTCCTGTAAATCCAAAACACACATGAAAATAATGAAACTTGGCTTGGTGCCATGACATGGCACCAACATACTGTGGTAAATTTGCAGTCCGATTTGCGAAGGCACACATTAACAATCAACAAAGTCATTTTGGAACAAGTGCTGTCACGTTACAATCGGAAACACAAGTATTATTGAAACCGTGGGCGTTCTACTTACTAGTACCATTTACGTGCTGCCATGCGTCCCCATTTTTATTAGCTAGGAGGCGCCGTGCAGGGTAGCTATTTGAGTACGAGAGGCGTGCGATCAGACCCCTGCGCGTGCTTATCGGGAGGAGAGCCCTTTGACCTCCATCTGTCGTCCACCTCTCTCACAAGGTCTCCATTAATGGCGCCCGAGCCTCTGTTTAATGGCGTGGCTATGTCTCACTCGACTGAGATTTAAGAGAGAAAAAAGAAAATCTGAAAGCACGGATCTTGATGTATGATCCGACGGACCTATATAGCATCTACTGCGACTTATAGCAAGACTGATGAATATATAAGGACGATTAAATTTTTTTTTGATCAAAGAAGGGCTTGCCCCTTCCGATTTTCATTACTAAAAACCACCACAATTCACAAGAAGTTCAGCACAACTCGTTGAGAAACCACAATTCAAGGGGCAGAGGCACAAGGGGCAGTGGAGCACGGTGAGGTCCATCGAGACCTTAGAGAGCTCCATCGCCGGGTCCTGTTCGGTCTGCATGATCTCACCCTCCTCATGCACAACCATCTCTCGACTTGGGCCGGGGGTATTACAAAGCTTTACCGTCACATATTTTATACTACTTCAAGGTGCATTAAATCAACACATGCAAGTATCAAAAGGAGAGTCACGGCATGCATGCATGCGTTGTAATTAATGCATCGGTAGATGCAAATTATTGAAATATATCGAGTGCAGTGCTTTGATGTGTCGCGTCAACTCGTACATCAACAAGAACTTTGATTATCCTCTCCGTCGCGGACTTAACTGCACCTGCCTTTGGCTGTATGACAGGTTGGCCACACACCTGTCGGGCCCACCTGTCATACACGCAAAGGCAGGAGCGTCCCTCCCTCGCCCATGAGCGTGGTGGCTGGCAAGCCTGGGAGAAGCTTTCACTACACGCTCTCCCTCCCGCACGCGGTGGACATGCAGCAGTTCAAACGGTGTCAGATGGCCAGAAGCGTACTGTAGTACTCCTCCAGTGCAGTAGTACTCCATCATTGTTCGACTTCCCAAAGAGGCGAAGAGCCAAGCGCAGCCCGGACGCTCGTGTGGCAGTTTCGTGTGTAGAGTAGTCTAGGATAGCGTGTACCGTGCCTGTAAGCTTAAAATCGTTGGGGTCGGCTCCATGCCATGTGGCCGTCTCGAAGTTTTAAAAAAAAATTAAAATAGTCTTCTGGCCCTACCTGACACCCTGGTGATTGTAGTTTGCACGCTCATCTGGTCAAGACAGGAATATATATTTTAATTTGTTTTTTTCGAAAAGGGGGGACTCCCCGGCCTCTGCATCAGAACGATGCATACGGCCACATATATTTTAATTTGTGGTGGGTAAATGTTAGAGGCTGCAACAAATATATTGTACACTGCGGGTCTTTCAACCAAGTTTAGAGGCAAGCATGTGGGGCCAGTGCTATGATGTGTTGCGTCAACTTGTACAACGAGGAGAAGCTTGATTATACTACACGCCTTCTCCCTCACCCATGCGCGCGGTTGCTTGCAAACGAGGACATGCTTTTGCTTAGTAGTACTTCTACAACAAGCTATCCGTCCCGCTCGCGGTGGATGGACATGCAGCAGTGGATTCGACACTGTAGAAGCAGCAGTAGTAACATCATTGTTCGTCTTCTCGAAGAGGCGAAGAGCCAAGCGCAAACCGAACGTTGCAGTTGCGAACATTGGAGCACGCATATAGCCAGGCTCTTGCATGAGACAAAATTGCTATGTGAGCCCACTATTGTACTAGTACGTACAACTACTTGCTAGTATAGCCCTGTAAACCAGAAAGGAGTATTTGCCCTTCTAGAGATTTCAACAAGTGACTAGACTACACCGAGACGGAGTACATATGGAGCAAAATGAGCGAATCTGCACCGTAAATAAATACGTACTAGTTCTATCGTTTTCCTCTCCGAGGTGCACAATATTGAGTATACTGACTAGTCTCTTTTTGACATGCATTTATGTTTTTTTACACAGTACAGACGCAAGCGCTCATATACACGCGCATACACTCACCCCTATGAACGCACACACGCACGGCACTATCATCTTGAAATTTACGAAGTCACCATAGGCACCTCGGCGTCGACGGGTCCATAGGTGCTTGAATGCCAAGGAGGGAGAGGGTAGCGGTTCCCGAGACGTTGAACGGTCAATGATGCATCCTCAATTACATGCAGAGGGAATTAATTGGAGAAGCATAATAGAGCCAACACGATGTGAATGCAACACAGTTTGGACTCTCATATAATAAAGGCGCCCCACCACTCCAATCCATATACTCCCAAGTCTCTGCGCAACACTGCTCACTCCAATCCAAGACCAAGTGACCAGAAGCCACAAGCACCTATGGAGGCGATGGACGCGACCGGCAGTCGGCTGTGCCAAATCATCCAAGGCGCCGGCCTGCGGCCCCGCACTGCGCAGTGTTTCCAGACGGTGCTGGCGACCGCAGGCATCGTAGCCCTCGCCGACGCCGGCTTCGCCTCTCGCATGGACGACATGATGGTCAAATCCATCCGCAAGTTCACCGCCGTTAAGAAGCGCGCGGACGACCTTGCCGTACTGCTCCAGCCCGCGCGCCCAGGCTCCTCATTGCCTGGCACCCTCATCGGCCTCCATTTTGACGAACTCTTTCAAGCCCTGGTGGCCCTGCAGGTGCCGGAGGTCGCGATGAAGAATGTGCACCTCGAGGCCACGCTCGCCGTGCAGCGCCTCGCCATGCAAGAAACCGTCGACCTGCACATCCACGTCTACGAGGAAATCGTCTACATAGGCCACTACAAGGCAAGCGAGGATAGAAAGACGTTGGCCTTCTTCCAGCGGCTGGAATCTTTGGACGCCATTGTTCAGAAGCACGTCGACCTGGCCACAAAGCCGCTGCTACTTAGGCGCCGTTCGGCGGGCCGGCGCCCTGAGTCGAGGAGGTGGACATCGTCGATGGATGCATCTCTTCTTGCCTCCTGTAACCAGCACTGCATCGCCTCGTGGCCTTAATGTTTTATTAGTATAGTACTCCCTCCGTTCCCAAATATAAGTCTTTCTAAAGATTCCAGCAAGTGACTACTACATACGGAGCAAAATGAGTGAATCTACACTCTAAACTATGTCTACATACATCTGTATGTTGTATTCCATTTGAAATAGTATCTAAAAAGGCTTATATTTATGAACGGAGGGAGTATATGGCATTTTTATTTGTCGTAATGTTTTCACTATGAGGTGGGGCCGCAGTTGAGCAAACCCACCCCGCCCACCAGGCGTCGGCCGAGTTTAGAATTAGAAGAGAGAAACGAGGGAGGAGAGCTAGCTGTAGCACGGACGCTGTTGTCAGATGGGACTCGTGTTTATAGAATAGGATTACTCAGCACTCGTGCCTCTTTTTTGTGAGGGAAAAATTAGTCGTGTGTTTAGTACCACTAGTTGGGTGCGTGCGACCTATAGCTGTCATCACTTTAGGTCTCCTTTTCGAACCGCGGCTACGCTTCACAGTACATATTATTTCACGCATTTATCCTCCTATATGTACTCCTAGGCTATTTCCACGTGCTCCCATTCGCCGACATGTGGGACATAGAGCATCTGGGTCATAGTGCATGCACGACTCGGAGCATATGCCGGGGTACTTTACATTTCAGATCTCACGAATTACATGCAAACCCCCTGCAGAAGAATAAATAAATGAATGAATTACTACATGAAACCGGATTATTTTCATGGAAACCAGAGAACGTTCATTAAATTTTGAACACGTTTGTAAAAAATGACCGGACCGAAACCAGTCTAAGGGCCTCTTTGATTTTTCTCGCAAAAAAGGGCCTCTTTGACTCGCACGATAATGAAAACACAGGAATGGGGAAAGTATGATGGCGATGAACCGAGACGAGGAGAACTCTAACTCAATTAGAGGTTAGAGTTAGATTGTAACCCTGAACTAACTCTAAACCAAAGAGGTGTATGGATGGCAGGGTTAGACTGACAATAAATGCTCTATCTCAATCATTTGACTACTTTGGACCCTATTTCCTGCCGGATTTGGAGGGTGCTTGGATACGTTTTAGTTCCATGACTAAATGTAGTGGGACTAAAACTTGCTAGCCTCACCCATGCTTGGATCCAAATACTAAAGATACTATAATCAAGTTAATGAGCATTTATTATCCTCCAAACCCTCCAATCCAGAACTCGCCTGTGTTAAAGGAGAGGAGTTAAATGAGGAGAGAGAGGACTAATCCTCATTTTAGTAGGGGTACCCCTGACTAAATTTTTTTAGTCTCAAGACTAGTTTTAGCCCCTCTTTAGTCAGGGGTGCTTGGAACTTTAGCCTCTTAAAGAGACTATTTTTAGTCAGACTAAAATAAGTCCCTTGGATCCAAGCACCCTCTTGGTGTGGCCGGCTCTTCTGTGGCCTCCTCCCGCTCACAATTGACATAAACGAACCATCTATACAAATCAAGCATGCAAAACATGATAATTTTTACTTTGTCCATACAAATGAGATATCCCACTTAAACATACAAGTCGTCAATCAAGCTTCACAAAATAAAAAACACTTCATGAAACAAAGAATGAGCTAACTCATCATGGAAGTCATTCACGATAGGGAGGGAGCCCGGAGCCCCTCACGCACCGAGGGAGGAGCTCGCCATCGTCGCTCTGGAGGAAGGCTCTGTAGAGCCCAAGCCCCGGGAACCCCTCCGACGCCAGCCCATGCGAGTTGAGGTCGACACCGGCATGGGGGTCCCCAGGATAAGCTGTACTAGCTATCCCCTTTCAAATTGGCCGTTGTTGGCTCCCTTCCCGCTCAATATTTGGGGAGAGGACCAGGGCCTATATAAGTAGAACTAGCCACCACAGTAGGGGGATCGATTCCAACTCCCATCCTCACATCCACAAGCTCGCAGAGCACAAGAACACCTCAATCTCAGGAGGCTGTTCTTCCCCTTGTACTGTTCATCATCAGCCCAAGAGGCAATCCACCACCACCACACGGGAGTAGGGTATTACACCACGACGGTGGCCCGAACCATTATAAATCTTGTGTCTTTGTGTTGTAAGTTCGTCGAGTTCGTCCGCGAGATCTTAGTGAGCTAGGGTGTGGATCGGTAGGGAGGAAATCTTCGCGCGCACCCCAGTGTTCGAACCTTGAGGGTTTTGCCGGAACCCATGATCCGACATTTGGCGCGCCAGGTAGGGGTGCGCCGAAGCTTCCTTTCTGTCGTCTCGCGCCCAGTTGCTCCGTCACCTCCATGGAGAACGCTCGCCGTGCTCGTGCCGAGCGCCGGGCTGCCCTAGCCACCCGCGTCGCTCAGACGGCTCCCATCGATGGGCCACCTCATTGTTCCCTGTCTCCTGCCGCCAACGCCGCCACCGGACCGGCAGGGAACGAGCAACAAGCATCCTCGCTGCACCCCTCCATGCGGCGGGACGGTCGCACCGCCACTCCATCGTTGACCCCGGCCGGTCCCTCGTCCCACGCTCATCGCGCTCGCATGGACGCACGGGCCGCACTCCTCATGGCGCACGAGCTCCTGCGCTACCGCCCGGTCGACGACCTCTACGAGGACTGGCTCGACCGCATCGCCGAGCTCGTCCGCGCCGCAGGGGGCTCCCCTGCGCCGTCCCTCTCTCCGCCTCACCCTCCGCCAGCTATGGGCGACGTAGCTCACGGAGCACCTCCACCACCTCTACCCTAAGACGGCGCCCTGGCGCCAAGGCGCACGGCCCCACGATGCGACCCGCCGCGTCCCGCGCTTGCGCGTGAAGAAAGAAGCTGTCAAGAAGTCCCTCCACGGCAAGAGAACGCTCCGCCCCGCTCCTCGCACCGCCGTGCCGGGATCGTCCGCCGCGGCAGGACCCCGCGCCGCTTTCTGTGGCGGCACGTGGGCGTCAAGACCAAGCCCCACCTCCAAGACGGGCCCCGGCGACCATGGCCGGCTGCCGCGCCTTCACCCCCGAGCTGCGTTGCGTCGCCTGGCCGGGCAAGTTCAAGCAGAATCTGCCTCCTCGCTATGACGGCACCCCCGACCCCGCGGAGTTCTTGCAGCTCTACGAGCTGAGCATCGAGGCGGCCAACGGCGACGAGAAAGTCATGGTGAACTGGTTCCCTATGGCACTCAAAGACGGCGTCCGTTCGTGGCTCCTGGACCTGCCTCCAGGATCGATCTCCTCCTGGGACGAGATGCGCGACTGTTTCATCGCCAACTTCCAGGGCACTCACGACAGCCCGCCGACCGCGGGTGACCTGCGCCGCGTCAAGCAACAACCAGGGGAGACCCTCCAGAAGTTCATCCAGCACTTCAACAACATTCGTCTCAAGATCCCCAAGGTGACGGACGAAGCCATCATCTCCGCATTCTCTGATGGCGTCCGCGACGTCAAGATGAAGGAAGATCTCGCTATCCAGGAGGAGCTGTGCACATCTCAGGAGCTGTTCAACCTGGCGACCAAGTGCGCAAGAGCTGAGGAAGGGCGCCTCTCCCTCCTCGAGCTGCCAGCTGTGGACCCGGAGGAGAAGAAAGCCATGGCCAAGGACGTGAAGCGCAAGGGAGCAGCCGTGCTCGCAGCGGAGCCGGACACCAAGTGAGGCAGAGACCAGCCCGAGTATTCCAAGAGCAGCCGACCGTTCTGCGCCTTCCACAACCCGAATACCCACAACACCAGCGACTATCAAGAGCTCAGAGCCATTCGCGAAGGACGCTTCAGTCGACGCCCCGAGCGCAGCGATCGGGGCTACGGCCGGGGAGGAGGACGTGGAGGCGGGCGCTGGGACGACCGTGGCCCGCTCCAGGAGTGGCGCGACCGGCCTCGTGAGGACCGCTGGCAGGATCATCCTTGCGAGGGCACCTGGAGGGACCAGCCTCGTGAGGATCGTCCTCAGGGCAACGCCGGCCTTCCCACGCTGCCGCCACCACCAAGAAGGAATGACAAACCACCATTTGGACGAGGGGGCTGGGGGCTTCCAGGAGCCGCGCGCTATCGCCTGCATCTTGGGCGGCGCCCAGGCCCCAGCCTCGCAGCGCATCTTCAAACAGTTTGCTCGTGAAGTGAAGGCAGTCCTCCCCAAGCTAGAGGCCACGTGCCCGCTCAGGTGGTCCCAGTGTGCCATCACCTTCAACTCGACAGATCAGCTCAAGTGCGCAGCCACCGCTGGCGCCCTCCCGATGCTCTGCTCCCCAGTCATCAGCAACGTGCAAGTTACCAAGACCCTCATCGACGGCGGCGCAGGGCTCAACGTCCTGTCCGTCGACACGTTCGACAACCTCCAAGTGCCATATGACCAGCTTCAGCCTACCAAGCCTTTCTCAGGAGTGACCGACGGTTCCACCACACCGATAGGGCAAGTCCGCCTCCCTGTCACCTTCGGAGAACGCAAGAATTACCGCACCGAGCTCATCGACTTCGACATCGCGCACATTCGTCTGCCACACAACGATATTCTTGGGTATCCAGCCCTGGCCAAGTTCATGGCGATGACACACCACGGCTACAACGTCCTCAAGATGCCGGGGAGCGGCGGAATCATCACGGTCCCATGCGAAGAAAGAGACGCGGTTTGCTCCCTCGAGCGTGCCTTTCAAGCTGCAGCAATCGACGACCCTGACAGCCAGGGCGAGGGCCCTCTGGAGGCCATCCCCAAGAAGAAGAAGCAGCTGCGCTGTGCTGGGCCTCAGGAGGGTGGCATCGCAGCTGGAACCTCGTCAGGATTAGCGCCCGTTCCAGGGGCGCTTTCCTCCATCGCATAGGAACCGCGCCCAGCGCCCTCCTCAGGCAGGGCTCGGGGGCTCTCTTCTGGAGGGCCTCAGACCTTGCAGACATCACGAGGGAGGCGCTCGGGCACCACTTGGAGGCGTTCTTCAAGGCACGTTTCCCTCAGGAGGACACATGGCGAGGAGCGCCCACCGCTCAGGAATTCATCACCAAGACCACTCAGGAACTGCAAGACGCAAGGGCCATGCGCGGCGACCGCCGCTTACGAGGCGCAGCTCCCCATCCTGGCGAGGATGACGGGCTGCGTGTCTGCATCGACGTCCCAGGGCTCAACAGGGCCGCTTCTCAGGAGCTTTCCTGGCCTTCGCGCGTGGGCCATTGCGAGGGTCCACCACACAGCTATGTTCGCATGCCTTTTGGCTTGCCGAGCGTGTCGTTCGTCTATCAGCGCAACCTGCGGCGCACCCTGGCGACTCAAGAGGCCAGGCACCGCGCCGTCCTGGCGGAGATGGAGACAGTCCTCAAGGAACCGCCTGGGCCCCCAGAGCCTCCCGAGGCTCAGGGCCCCGGTGGCTCGTGAGGAGCAACCCCTTCGCCGCGTACCTTCAGCTGCCTCGACACCTCTTCATCAACAGAACCAGGTTACATTTTCCAAGTTTATTCAACTGGGAGCGCCCCTGGGGCTGCACAATTCCCAGGCCGCATGGGTCCGTCCCTGTGGCATGTATCCCTTTTGCGTATGTCTTTAGCTTACCTTGCCGGGGGCGCCCCTCGGGCTGCATCAACCCCAAGCCGCTCAGGCCTGACCCAGTGACGTGTATCTTTCTGCATTTACCCAAGCTGATCTGCTCTCCATGCTTAACCTATCCATGACTGCCGCCTGCTCGACTATCACCTCCCACGGGGGCTACTCACACTGGCACGGCGCTGGTGCACGGGTCCGTCCCTGCCACGTCGACAAACCTGAGCGGTCGAGCTCTGGCTCGCGGCATGCTCCACACACGTCACCTCACCAGGCCCTCAGTGCCTTCATTTCCTCGCGGAGCAACCAGTGGTAGGCTGGCAACCATAACGGCAAACCGTGTTTCTCCTTATGTTGGTTCGCAGGGATCTCATGAGGAGGATAGCAGGCGGCACCGCGAGCTTCCTCTTCTCCAGTGCAATCCGATTGCGCGTTAAGGGGGGGCTCCTGAGCATCGCAACACAGGAGCTCTTACTGGCTCTCCAGCCCTCACCCCCTGGCCTTGACCATGGCATCGCGACCTGGCATACCAGCGGCGGCTGAGCTCGCTCGAGGGCCAGGACCTAAGGACGTAGAGCACTAAGGAGAACATGGGAGAAGGGAGACTCGTACGGGCCCGACCTAGCTACGCTGCGGAATCTTGCGTACCAGCCTGGCGCATCACAAGGCATCGACCCCAAACCACCAAGATAAGTATCGGGCTCAGATTGGCTAATTGTTGGAGCCTAGGGTTGATGCACGCCGCAGCCCTGTTGCGGCCACGTCGCCATCCTTTCTTGCCTTACCATAGCTTCTTGAGCACTAAAGGGGACCTCCTGAGCATCGCGCCTCAGGGGCTCTTACTGGACCTCGGGCCGCTCACCTCCTGGCCTTGACCACGGCACGCGACCTGGCATACCAGCGACGGCTACAGCCTGCCTGGGGACTGGGACCTGTCAGCGTAGAGCAACAAGCTATCGCGAGGTTGGAAAGGGGAGACCGAGCCTTAACAGGACATGCGTTCGCTGGTTTTCATAATAAGGAAGATATACACAAAAGATATCACAGACCCTTACACGCCCCCACGGGGCACTTCTTGGTTCCTCGTAGGGAACAGGAGATGAGAACCTAGGGGAATCCTATCTACACCCTCCCGCGGCTGACGCCATCATCAACAGTGGGCCACGAGAGGCCGGCGCCAACCCCATCCAGATCAGCGGCGGCTGGACGCCGCAGCCCTGCTCCGACCCAGGCGAGAACTCGGGGGCACATAGCTGTCGTCGCTCGTCTCCGGAGTCTCGTAGAGCTCAGGAGAACTGCTGGACTCCCATGGGTCGCTGCTGCTGGAGTAGCCACGAGCGGAGCGCGCGTCATCCCGGCGCTCCCCTCCAGGGCAACACTCCAAGTGGCGGCCCTTCGTGTCGAAGACCTTGAAGAAAAGCGTGGAGGCGCCGTCATACTCGAAGTGGATCACGAGGGCGCCCTTCGCATGGCAGAGCCGTGCGACCTCGCCCCAGCCACAGGTCATGAAGATCTTGCCGGTGGGGACCGCTTCGACCTCTGCTCCGGTCGTCGGAGCATCACAGTCAGCATGCTGCAACCAGAGCTCGAGGGGCCCCCGCGGCGGCATCACGTCAGAGAAGAACCGCGGGAAGCGGATCCAAGAGCTTGGAGGCATCAACGCCCATAGCACGAGCTCGCGCGAGGAATCCGTGGCGTGGATTCCAGGGGCAACAACGCGTGTCGCCATCGCACGGCGACCACAGACGCGGCGCGGGCAGCGCCGCTCGTCGCTCCGCCCTCCTGAGCCCTCGGCTTGGGCGTACAAGGGTAGCGAATACCCTGGAGGAGGCCGCTCGCACCAAGGCCTCGTCACCACCTGCATCGCCGCTTCATCACAACGATGAACCGACCTCTTCTTTGGCGGGAGCGGCCCTGGATCATCACGGGGGCCTTTCCTTTCTCCGCGGCGGAGAACCTCTTCGACGGCGCCATTGCTGCTAAAGAGAGGAGCAAGGAGGAGGAAGCAAGAGAACAAGGAAGAGATGGGCGACGGGGGCTCTGCCCCCCTCCCATTTATAGCGGAAGAAGGCCAACCGGCGCCTCCCACGATCATAGGTAATGATGGTTTTCCTTGCATGTCGCAGGGACTTGTCAAGTCGGGCAGTTGCCGAGGCAGCGTGGGGAAGCGGAGACGCCCACGTCCATTCAACCGCCACGTGTCGACCAAGGCCGCAGGCTTTTGGGGCCCGCGGCGCTCCGCGCTTGACCTTTGGCTTTGCCTCGAAGCCAAGCCCGAGCGCGCCTTGGGCCCGGGGGCTACTGTCGGCATTCTGGGAACAGGGGTCCCCAGACTTGTCTGCCTGCGGCCCATGGCGTGGCTGTGCTGCAGGCCTGTACGGCCCATCTTCGTTGACAAGGCATTCAAGACCCTCCCGAGGGGCCAAGCCTCGCGAGGCGGACGACGCAAGACCTCCTCAGGAGTGGCCTCACCAGGCAGCCTCGCGAGGTGCGGAGAAATCAAGGCAGGGCAAACCTCGCGAGGCTCTCGTGACGTGAGCCATGACGATCAAGATCAGGCGGGCGCCAGCGCGCGCAGCGTCCTTGTTTCCTCTTTGGTGCTAAGGAGGCAAGCGCGGGCGCAGAGTACCGAGGCATCAAGCAAAGGTTTCCAAATCAGTGCAACGAGACCAAGACCAGCAGGACGGCAGGACGGAGGTCACCATGGAGCCCAAGACGGCGTCACCACCAGAGCCTTTTGCAGGTGAAGACCACTTTTGTCAGGATAAGCTATACTAGCTGTCCCCTTTCAAATTGGCCGTTGTTGGCTCCCTTCCCGCTCAATATTTGGGGAGAGGACCAGGGCCTATATAAGTAGAACTAGCCACCACAGTAGGGGGATCGATTCCACCTCCCATCGTCACATCCACAAGCTCGCAGAGCACAAGAACACCTCAATCTCAGGAGGCTGTTCTTCCCCTTGTACTGTTCATCATCAGCCCAAGAGGCAATCCACCACCACCACACTGGAGTAGGGTATTACACCACAATGGTGGCCCAAACCAGTATAAATCTTGCTTCTTTGTGTTGTGAGTTCGTCGAGTTCGTTCGCGAGATCTTAGTGAGCTAGGGCGTGGATCGGTAGGGAGGAAATCTTCATGCGCACCCCAGTGTTCGAACCTTGAGGGTTTTGCCGGAACCCGTTATCCGACACATACAAATGCATCTTGATGTTCCGTGCAATGCATGGGCATCTTGCTAGTATTTTATAAGAGTGTAGATGTAGAGTAGATACAAGCCGACAGGTGGGCCCGATGGTAGTGAGATAATGTGATGCAACACTAAAGGTGCCACGTGGAGCGTTTAACTGGTCAACTAGTCGTGTCTTGAGCAAATACAGAGTTGTACGGTGAGCCCGTAACTGTATAATAACCACAAAACATAAATGGTGACCGTAATGAGTGGATTCTGAAGTCCAATGTACGTATCGTGCTTTCGCTTCAAATACAATGATCACTGTATATATCGCGAGAGAAAGATGAAACATGCGTGAATGTGCTGGGGGCTTACTTTTTGAGGACCTGGAGATAGTTTGTGTGCGTACGTGAAAGGGGCGTAGAGGTGGGGGGTATGCGATGGAGAGAGAGATGCTCTTCGTTTCTGTTTATTATGACTAACTTTATATATAGTATAAAAATATACAAATTCATAGTGCGGAATAAATATCATTGTGGGCACCATGCAATGCAAGCGTTCATACTCCTCCATATAACTTTGTAATGTTGTATATATTTAGAAATTCTAAAATATTTTTTTGGCCACACTTTATTCAAAAGGAATGTTGTATGCGAAATAAACGTGAAGAGAGGGCTTTTTAGATCAATGGGGTACGTGATGTAACATGTGTGAATGTGTAGTTGATGCATTTGGCAGGGCCTAGAGAGGTAAGTGTGTGTATTACGTATTCGAGAGAGGCATGGATAGAGGGCCCGGCAGGGGGGCGTGGGAGAGATAGCACGAGAAATGAGAGTGGTCTAGAGATAGAGAGACGAATATGACATCACGGCGAGAGATTCACTTGAGTGTGTATATGCAAGGGGGGAGTGGATAGAGGCACCAGGAGAATATTTTTTTGTGTGTGTGGTGTCTGTGTTGGTATGTGTGGGTGTGAGAAGATAACGAGACGTGGGGGCAGAGGGTCTGTCACTGCGTGAGGTCCGGTGGGTCGAGGTGAGGCGCTTCGTTCGGTTCCGTCCTGCGCCACATTGGTCGGCCCGTGACGCGTTTAGGGAGACCCATGGATGACTAGTCGTACAAGACAAACATAGCATAATTGTGAAGGACTCTATTTCCACTGACAAAGCCGGCTAGGATTTGTAACTCTAGGTTCTCGGACTAAGGTAACCCCTTTATCTCTGATATTACTATTCATCCAACCTAACTTTAAGGGGCATCCTACAGAATGCTCTGCTAGAATCATACTCGTCGATTAGGAAGAGAGGTGTGAGATAATGAGTGAGAGACATGCCTAAAGATAATGTGCGTACAGGAGACATGTAGGCAGGTCTATGTATATAGAAAGGGTCGATGGGGATTGTGCGTTTGTATGCCTGCGAGAGGGCGGGTGCTTGTGATAAAGGTTAGTGAAAACAGTCGTAAATGGTTACGAGAGGGAGGGAGGGTTATATCAAGAGCATGTGTGCGAGAAAGACACCTCGGGAGAGAGTGTGTGAGCATGTGTGAGATACCAAATATGGAGAGTGAAACTACACGTACAAGACTGTTGTACACATTGATTAAAGATATAAATTGTATCCAAATATTAGGATGGGATCATGATATTTGCAATTCGAGTAAGGAACGGTCATTGATTCATCAGACATCTAGATTCTATCGAATTTGAGCATGTCTATGTTATTATTCGACACAATTGATCCACATAGTTAGTATTTTGAACTCCAGACAATGCGTCACTTTAGCAATCGAATATAAACGTGAGTATAGTTCATGTTGTGTGTGTAAAGCACATTATACATACGAAAGTTACACAATGAACATTATAAATAGCTACCTATGAACTAGCATACATTTGAATTCAACTTAAGGTGGTTTAAAAAATCGAATTCAACATGAAGTCCATTCAATCATTTGAATTTGATATCATGGCATTTGTAAATCATACCTAAATTATGGGGGCACCAATCTTTGCTCTGATTTTGTACATAATAGCATATGTAGTCGTGTACAAAATAGATTCTAATTTAGCTCCTCCATTCCAAAATAATCGTAGTTATAGGATTTTCAAGTGTCAAAATTTCAAAAAGAAGCGGATAATTTAATGAGGTTTTCAAACATACAAGGTCAAATTTAACGTTGTCTATTTAGGTCAATCCTCAAAGTTCAAGAGTACTCTAAACGTGAATGCTTGTGTTTCAAAATTTTGAACGAAGCGCCAAAAGAGCCTCTACTCGCCTGAAACCGTGTGAGACCAATGTTTGGTGGTACAAGGAAATTACTTTTCTAATAACTCTGACCCGTGAAACCTACCGGCCCGACGTCCAAAGGTCTAAACCGGGGTAGGTTTGTAACTTCATCTAGACGCCACGCAACCGCCTCCGAAAAACATTCATACACAATGGCCGCCTAAGCACACATGCACGCGGCCGAAATCGCTCCCGCCCACTATTCGGGACACCTGGGATTACCATCCAACCCCCGACCCGCAGTAGGTTCGAAATTTAAGAGGGGGGCAAGGTTTGTACTTCCCCAAATTTCAAACAAGCGCGTCCCATCTTCTGTTCAAGAAAGCCAAAAACAAGCGCGTCCCAGACCGAAATATGGTTCTCCCCCTCCTCCCCCCCGCCCACCCGTCCGATTCCCCATTCGTACTCCGTGGGTGCAAAAACTACCTCTCCACCAGCCGCGAAACCCCGGCGTCCTCTGTCCGCCACCCCATTCCACCCATCAACCGCCGCCCTCCTCCATCACGTCGGAGCCGATACCCCGACGTCGTCGTCCACCGCAACCTCAACCGCAACGCCCTCCACGACTAGTAATCGAAGCCGAGGCCGAGCCGTCCGTACCTGAGCCAGTTCAACCATGCCGTCTTGTGCCTCACCGCTGCCGCTCGAACTTCGCCACCCTCCACCGCACCGGAGTTGTTCCTGCTACGCCGTCCTTCGCCGCCTCGGATCTGCTTCCCCTCCGCCGACATGTTGAGGCGACCACACCGGCAACCAAAAATGGTACTCCTCTTCCATTATTCGTGCAAATCTTACGTGTCTGCTTGCACGGTATTCATCCCATAGAAGACACTAGTTGACTGCTTCTTCTTGATACTAGATGTTCCTAGTAACTTGCGATGCACAAGGTTTCTGCTCATATATTATTTCACCTTAGCTAGAGGTCCGTCGCCCCCTGAATTTCAATTCCTGGTTAGTTGATTCCCAATTAACGGAAGCATTCCCTGGCGTAACAGGCGCTAGTCCGCCTATTACGCCGGGGAAGCAGCGCCTCGGTGTTTATCTTAGGGGCATGTGGGGCCTAGAGCTACTGGCGCCCGATCTGGAGGTCGGCTGGGATTAAAGGGATGGCCTGGGGGCGCTACCAAGCACGGCGGTGGTGTGAGGTCGAGGGGAGGGCGGGGCGGCGGAGACAGGGTTCTGGGCCGGTCGCTGGCGGTTCGAGAAAGATCGTCAACAGTGACTGGCCGGAGGTAGACGAAGGCCATCTGCCCGTTCCTTAGAGATCAGACGGTTCATTAAAAATCGACTGACCTATTTATTTTTAGTCGACTGTTATCTTGGTATGACCACATGTGGTGGTGTGCTGGAGGAGTACCTGCATTTCCTGTGCTCATGTATTACAAAATCATACGGAGTAGAATCTAATTTTGTGTGCCATGCAATGTTGTAGAGCTATCATATGTCTCCTGTCATTTATTTTTCAGCCGCCTGCTATGTGCTACTTTTACAGTGCATTAGTTGTGCACACACTTCACCCATACTCTCACTATTGTGTTTTTATGCAAGGGTATTTCAGACTCTGCTGCTATGAGAGAAGCAAAAAAGAAAAGAGAGAAGTCGCTCCAGCGTCATACGCGGATAGGCTAGACACGTTTCAGCCTTATAATAGGTGCAGTGTCAGCAGATGGAGACGGTAAACGTAGCTCTGAAGTTGATGACCTCGATCGCGATGAACCACCATCCCAGGTGCTTGCTTTAACTTCACGGTGTCATATGTGGTTGCATGTTCCATATGGTGTCTAGCTTGTATTCGAAAGGCCAAAGTCGGTCTTTATTAAGATAAGGAAAGATATTTTTTACATGAACCACCATCTCGTGATCACCAGAAGACAAATAGCTAGTCAGGGCACTGGCCGAGCTAGTGACAAGCCCAGCAAAGAGAGGCATCACCTGGAAGCCAACTAAAAAGCCGCGATGGTGGCGAAGCAGTCCACCTCCCACCAGGCTCTCAGGTCCAAGATGATCATGCTCACCACTCCAGCCGGATGTCTAGCTTGTATTGCTTCCAATTTGGTTAAATTGCATCTGCTTAGCTTACACATTATACCTTTGAATATGACATGCCTTTCTGTTTTTGGTACATACTAGTACATCTGTGTATTAACCATGTTCTTACATCAAACTAATGTTCTTGTGTATCCCTCATCAATCACTTATGATGAGGCAGTCAGGCAAGTGGATTACTCCTCATTTAAAGAATGGAGCGTCAGCCTCCCAACATGATTCTCAAGAAACAACAAGGCTAGATGAAGATAGTGAACGTAGCTCTGTAGTTGATTACCGCATTTCCCCTACACTAGCATCGCAGGTGCTTGCTCTAACTTGGCAGCGTGATATGTGGTTGCATGTTGCATATGGTGTCTAAATTGTAATTTTTCCAATCTGGTTAAACTGTATGTGCTATTCTGCTTAGCTTATACATTATACCTGTTAATTTGACATGCCTTCCTGTATTTAGTACATAGTACATCTGTCTATTAAGCATGTCCTCACATAAAACTATTGTTTTTTTGTATCCCGCATAAATCAATATGACGAGACACCTTCAGTATATGCAGTGTGATATTAGTTGCATCTTTGATATGATTTATAGCATGCGTTGCTTCTAGTTTGTTGAAATGCCATTTATGATGGGACACTTTTAACTTGGCAGAGTCATATTGGTTGCATCTTTCACGTGGTGTCTAGCTTGCATTGCTTCTTATTTGGTGAATTGGTTTCTGCTTAGTTTACACAAACAGTTGTGAATATGTCATGCCGTCCTGTTTTTCGTATTATTCCATCCTGGAATCATGTGTTTGCCTTACATCAAAGTAGTGATTGTCAGTATCATGCACGAATGAGTTCTGAAGAGTGAATTTTATTGCTTTTTCTTGTCAGTTTTACTTGACAATTCAAAATCAATAAAGCGGAAGGAAGTTAGCAAGGCAGCGGATGAAGGTGCTCCTTCCAAATGGAGGGCCTCTACAGATTCTACTCCTCCATCACCCCAAGATGATTTCCAAGACAACACATGCATAGACACTCAACGTAGCTGTGTTGGTGATGAGCACGTCTCCCCTAGTGCACCATCACAGGTGCTCCCTCTAACTTGGCACTATTATATGTGGTTGCATGTTATGTATGATGTCTAGCTTGTATTGCTTCTAATTTTGTTGAATTCATCTGCTTACTTTACAAATTATACTTGTGACTAAGACACGTGTTCCTGTTTCTAGAACATACAATATCTGTCTATCACACCATGTTCTTACATCAAAGTACATTTTTTCTGAAGAACTAAATTGTTATTAGTTTTTCTTGTCGGCTTGACTTAACATGGCATAGAGAAAGAGGAAGCAAGATAGAACAATAGGGAACGGGAAGCGGAACAATCCTACAGATTCTACTTGTACTGATGGTACAATAGAAGGTCAAAGTCCAGCGGAAAATTGTACCGACAGGGTATCCCGTGCTACACGAGCTGCAGAACAAGCCAAACAGAAAAAATAGCTGCCACCAAACAAGCAGAGACAACCCTAGTTGTTGCAACACCTTCCACAGTACCACCAGTTGCACGATTTACTCGTTGGTCAACTCAGCTAGCAGCACATTCCCAAGCTCCCTTGGCACCTGACACTACTTCCGAAGCACTCTTGACACAAGATGAGTTGGCAAGATCAGATGAACGTTGTGAGCTTCAACAGCAAGAAGGTAGTTGCTGGAGTCAAGTTACAGTTGCATGCTTCTTTATATGTAGTCTCACAGTCTGATGTACACTAACACTTCATATGTTTGTTGTTGGACTAGCACCTAGGCGCAAGAGGAAACAAACATCAGGGATAATGCTCGATAGGTTAACTAAATCTAGAGGAGGAAGAATGGAGATCCGTTTTGAGGCTGGTTTAAAAAGGCCACGTGATGCTACAGAGTCAGCCAACTTAGTATCAGAGGCAGCGGTTGCTGTTAGGTGTCATGTACGTATCCTCCCAACATGGATTTAGTACAGGAATGACAAAGACGAAACCCAGCTCAACACCTTCCTCAACCATTTATCTGTAAGTATAGTTATGTATGGAAACTAGTAATATTGTCTTGCTCTGTCCAATACTTTCTAGGTTGTTGATAATGAGACTCCCATAATTTTCAACAGATGAGGTTCAAGTTGGATAGCCAAGATGATGCAACCAGACAAGCTTGCACCCATGTTTTCAAGTCTGCTCTGCGACAGTATCGGTATAACTTGAGGAAAACTCACTTTGAAGGCAAGGCTAATAGTGAACTTGCCCAAACATCTCCAGTGGAAAATATATCTGATGAAGACTGGAGAGGCCTCGTTAAACACTGGTCCGATCCGAAGTATCAGGTACATTATATATATATATATATGTGATCAGATCACATGTTGAATTCCTATTTACGCATGTGCCACACAAATCTATCTTCTTGTAGGTGAACTGTTCAAAGAACAAGGCCAACCGTACGAAAAGTGAAATTCCAACAGACGACAGGATCTCGTAGCTATATTGCACACTGCGAGGCTCTTGTAATTAGCTGCTGTTTCACTCTTTTTGCTGTACCATATTATCAGATCTATATTGACTTGTTCCAAATGCAGAGGAAAGCCCGCAAGGACCAAAAAGTACCTGAACCAAATGCTGTGGAAATCTTCAAGGACTATCACACCAGCAAGAAGAAGGGCATGACTACACCAGTCAAAGCCGCTGTTGTATGTCCTTAATCCTCATGCCTTTTAACTACTACTTACTCTGACTTGTGCCTTGAACTGCATGGTTTGCAGCCAATGTCTATTACTCTTTTCAATTTAATACACAATTGTCTTAGCGTATCATTGCACCTTACAAGGTTTAAAAGAGAGGAGTGATGTTCCTTTGATCTTGACGTGTAATCTAGTTCCGTGCTGGAGTTGCCCACACAACGTTACAATTGCCTGTTTGTCTGTTCTCAGTTGTTTTGTGATATGAATGATGTCATACTATGCTTACCATATTATAAACTTCGTCTCTTTATCCTTAGCCCTCAATACAATGTGAAGAAATAGACAATACATTAGCGATGGTACATGGTCATATGTTTGGAACCTGGTTTTATTATGTACTTTGCAATAAAATACAACTATTATTTTACATGGATTCACCAGAATAAGTTCTGTATATAGACCAAAGCTATTTTGTTTGGTTTTGCTGCCTCCTTAATATCTTCTATTCTGGTACTACTAATGTAAAACCTCAACTTTTTAGTGAGCTATGGAAAAAATGGTGGAACCGCCACCTTCTGAAGGTGGCGAGGCAACTATAACCGCAATGTCAGCTCTTGCTGTAGTGGGTCAGTACATGTCCACTAACAGTGCCAAAAGCACATTCTTGCGTAATACTGGCTTGGTTGTTAAGGCAATCTCATCCAAACTGCCTCATGATCAAGATATGCAAGCTCAAAACAATGTTGTATCTGCGCTCCAGACACAAGTCCATTCCCTAACAGAGACCCTTTGTGAAACAAGGAGAGACATTGTTCGATGTTGTCAAGATATGCATGGTTTTGAAACCAGACTATCAGACATTTGCTATGTTGTTCAGGAGCCTAGGAGAACTGAAGGCGAAGGTTATGGTGCTCCATCGGACAATACAGCATGAAAACGTAACAATCAGGTTAAATGAACTGAGCTTCTAAACTTCTGGTGGTGCATTTATCTGCTGGACTGTTAACTTTTATGCCAACCTTCCTTTTGTTTTGTAGTTTTAATTTGTTTTGGTTCCATAAAAAATTTGTTCTTAACGTGCAGCCACCGGCTGAAGAAAACAGCAAGCCATTTTTGTATAGTGTAGGGTGTTCCCTATATTTGCACTGGTGGCGAACTTTGATGCCCACCGGCTGTAGTTGACATGGGCCTCCTACGGGCCGTAGAAACAATGGGCCTTCTAAGGGCCGTAGAAACAATGGGCCTTCTACGTGGCATAGAAACAATGGGCCTTATACGGGCTGTAGACACAATGGGCCTTCTATGGGCTGTATCATCAATGGGCCTTCTACGGGCCGTATGATCGGTTGGCTAAACATGGGCCAATAACAGACCACATTATGGCCGTAAATGGGCTAGAGTTGAAATCGTCCATTCATGGGCCGACCATAACAGGCCATCGTTAATCGGCCATATTTTGATGACGCTATGAAAACGGCCCAACGTACTAACGGGCCGTAAGTAAACGAATGTGTTAATGAGCCCAAGAATAAATGGGCCCCGAGAAGGCCGAAAGATAACATGGGCTGGAAACGGCCCAACGGAATAATGGGCCGTTAATGGGTATAAAGTGATACACTGTTCATTACGGGCCAGTTTCACCACGTGCCGTTAATGGGTATAAAGTGATACACTGTTCATTACGGGCCAGTTTTACCACGGGCCGTTAATGGGACGAGAGTAATAAGGGCCTCATATGGGCCGAAAGACGTCATGGGCCATACATGGGCCGGTAGTTAAAATGGACTGGAATTATAATGGACGGCCCAGATGACGCTACTGGGCCTAATTCGGATAGGCCGTAAACGGGCCCTGGGTTAGCGGGCTGTAAATGGGCTATATGCGAACATGCCGTTAACAGGCTTGCCGTGGGCCGGCCCACCACCTTTTGACCAAGTCAAATGGGCCGGCCTTTTCACAGGAATGGGCCTTTGTTGGGCCGTGCCACGTGTCGACGTATCATAGGCGCTTTGGGCCCAATGAGTGGATGACATCTGTCCCAACGGTGAGCCGACACGTGTTTCCTCCAGCCAATGATGATTTTACATGTGGAAAATCCCCATTGGTCGGGGCTGTTAACGGATTATCGGATCCAAAACCGGACCCGATAGCTTAACGGCGTTCCGTTATAGTGGATGCCACGTGTCGGTCACCCTTGATGAAAGCACTTCTGTGACGCGTGATTTATCGTCATGGAAGTGGACACTTCCGTGATGATAATTTTGGTAATGTCATGGAACACTTCTACGACAGCACATGTATGACTATCTTGATTCTGTCATAAATTTGTCATGGATGTACATGCATGACAGAAAACGTGACCTACTGTGACAAGCACGTATCATCACGGAAGTGTATTTTTTTGTAGTGGTGCATGCTTGGGGTGACATGAGACTTGCATACTTGATACAATCATGATTTGAGTAATGTAGCCCCCATGTGCCGGGTTGTATGCCTGCAGCGACTCGGGAATATTCCTTCCATTGTAGAATAAAATCATATCCACTGTCAGGATGATGTTACTGAATGCTTTGCATATCAATATTGAACCATTCTCTTTGTTGTAAGCCGGTATTTTTGGATGAGGGAATAATAGCCATTTCTCCGGAGTGGCTTTGAAAACCTTAATCATCCAATACTGGTTATGATAACCATAATGAAAATCCAGCCATGCTGGCTATTAAAGATTGGAATAATGTAACCTGGTTTGAAAACCGGCTCCTGCAACATAAACCAACATATCCATGCATATATGATGCATTGTATGATGATGCAATGATAATGCAATGTATTAGGATGTATGTGTATATTAACAGAGTATAAAAAGACTGGCTTTCAAGGCTCTAGTCTTGCTTCAGTGAAGCTGGCATGATAGCCTTGGTTTATCCTCGCTTTCAGTAAGCTGGCTCTCACATGACTTAAGCCGCCGTTTTAACATTGACAAGTTCAGGGTCATGAAGATTGACTTGTCAAGAGTACGCCGGGTCATCTTGTTCGGAGTAGCATCAAGCATACAGGCAAGTTTATCCAATAATGTGTCATTCTCGCCGGGTCAAAAGGGTTCTGTAAGCTAAACTCAGTGATTTGGAAGCCCCCTAATGCCCTTATGATCAATTAATAAAAGTCTCATGCTCAATATATGAGATGAAACGACAGAAGCCCCGAGTTTTGGGGATTCCAGCTTTATTATGTTGATCATAATATGATAATCCAATAAGGCAAGATCCCCATGTTTGAACTGTGCATCTTGGCAGCTAGTCCTCTTTGGCAACTTTTAATTTTTTTCGCCAATCTGGCAGGATAGCTGCTACCTCTTGAGCATGCGTTGGTTTTCCCTTGAAGAGGAAAGGGTGATGCGGCAAAGTAGCGTAAGTATTTCCCTCAGTTTTTGAGAACCAAGGTATCAATCCAGTAGGAGGATACACGCAAATCGCCTCGTACCTACACAAAAAAATAAGAACCTTGCAACCAACGCGATAAAGGGGTTATTAATCCCTTCACGGCCACTTGCAAAAGTGAGATATGATAGAGATAATAAGATAAATATTTTTGGTAATTTTATGATATAGATTAGAAAGTAAAGATTGCAAAGTAAAATAGAACGAAAACTTATATGATGGAGAATAGACCCGGGGGCCATAGGTTTCACTAGTGGCTTCTCTCAAGATAGCATAATCTACGGTGGGTGAACAAATTACTGTCGAGCAATTGATAGAAAAGCGCATAGTTATGAGAATATCTAGGCATGATCATGTATATAGGCATCATGTCCATGTCAACTAGACCGAAACAATTCTGCATCTACTACTATTACTCCACACATTGACCGCTATCCATCATGCATCTAGAGTATTAAGTTCATAAGAACAGAGTAACGCATTAGGCAAGATGACATGATGTAGAGCAAAAAACTCAAGCAATATGATATAAACCCCATCTTTTTATCCTCGATGGAAACAATACAATACGTGCCTTGCTGCCCCTGCTGTCACTGGGAAAGGACACCGCAAGATTGAACCCAGCTAAGCACTTCTCCCATTGCAAGAAAGATCAATCTAGTAGGGCAAACCAAACTGATAATTCGAAGAGACTTGCAAAGATATCAAATCATACATATAAGAATCCAAAGAAGAACCAAATATTGTTCATAGATAATCTTGATCATAAACCCACAATTCATCGAATATCGACAAACACACCGCAAAAAGAATTACATCGAATAGATCTCCAAGAGAATTGAGGAGAACTTCGTATTGAGATCCAAAGAGAGAGAAGAAGCCATCTAGCTAATAAGTATGGACCCGAAGGTCTGTGGTAAACTACTCACACATCATCGGAGAGGCTATGGTGTTGATGTAGAAGCCCTCCGTGATCGATTCCCCCTCCGGCGGAGCGCCGGAAAAGGCCCCAAGATGGGATCTCACGGGTACAAAAGGTTGCGGCGGTGTAAATAGGGTTTCGTGGTGCTCTCGGATGTTTTTGGGGTATATGAGTATATATAGGTGAAAGAAGTAGGTTGGTGGAGCCACGAGGGGCCCATAAGGGTGGGGGTGCGCCTCCCTGCCTTGTTGCCGCCTCGTTGCTTCCTTGACATCCATTCCAAGTCTCCTGGATCACGTTTGTTGCAAAAATAACTCTCCCGAAGGTTTCATTCCGTTTGGATTCCGTTTGATATTCCTTTTCTGCGAAACACTGAAATAGGAAAAAAACAGCAATTTGCACTGGGCCTTTGGTTAGTAGGTTAGTCCCAAAAATAATATAAAAGTGTATAATAAAGCCCATTAAACATCCAAAACAGATAATATAATAGCATGGAACAATCAAAAATTATAGATACGTTGGAGACGTATCAAGCATCCCCAAGCTTAATTCCTGCTCGTCCTCGAGTAGGTAAATGATAAAAACAGAATTTTTGATGTGGAATGCTTCCTAACATAATTTTCAATGTAATTTTCTTTATTGTGGCATGAATGTTCAGATCCGAAAGATTCAAGATAAAAGTTTAATATTGACATAAAAATGATATTACTTCAAGCATACTAACTAAGCAATTATGTCTTCTCAAAATAACATGGCCAAAGAAAGTTCATCCCTACAAAATCATATAGTTTGGTCATGCTCCATTTTCGTCACACAAAAATGCTCTCATCATGCACAACCCCGATGACAAGCCAAGCAATTGTTTCATACTTTTGTAATCTCAAAAAAATTCAACCTTCACGCAATACATGAGCGTGAGCCATGGATATATCACTATGGGTGGAATAGAATATAATGATGAGGGTTATGTGGAGAAGACAAAAAAGGAGAAAGTCTCACATTGACGCGGCTAATCAACGGGCTAGGGAGATGCCCATCAATTGATGTCAATGCAAGGAGTAGGGATTGCCATGCAATGGATGCACTAGAGCTCTAAATGTATGAAAGCTCAACAAAAGAAACTAAGTGGGTGTGCATCCAACTTGCTTGCTCACGAAGACCTAGGGCATATGAGGAAGCCCATCGTTCGAATATACAAGCCAAGTTCTTATAATGAAAAATTCCCACTAGTATATGGAAGTGACAAAATAAGAGACTCTCTATCATGAAGATCATGGTGCTACTTTGAAGCACAAGTGTGGAAAAGAATAGTAACATTGTCCCTTTTAATTTTTTTGTGCCTTCCTTTTTTTTATTTGGCCTTTCTCTTTTTTTGGGACAATGCTCTAATAATGATGATCATCACTATTCTATTTATTTACAACTCAAAGATTACAACTCGATACTTAGAACAAAATATGACTCTACATGGATGCCTCCGGCGGTGTACCGGGATGGGCAATGAATCAAGAGTGACATGTATGATGAATTATGCATGGTGGATTTGCCACAAATACGATGTCAACTACATGATCATGCAAGGCAATATGGCAATGATGAAGCGTGTCATAACAAATGAAACGGTGGAAAGTTGCATGGCAATTTATCTCGGAATGGCTATGGAAATGCCATAATAGGTAGGTATGGTGGCTGTTTTGAGGAAGATATAAGGAGGTTTATGTGTGATAGAGCGTATCATATCACGGGGGTTGGATGCAACGGCGAAGTTTGCACCAACTCTCAAGGTGATAAAGGGCAATGCACGGTACCGAAGAGGCTAGCAATGATGGAAGCGTCAGAGTGCGTATGATCCATGGACTCAACATTAGTCATAAAGAACTCACATACTTATTGCAAAAATCTACAAGTAATAAAAAACCAAGCACTACACGCATGATCCTAGGGGGATAGATTGGTAGGAAAAGACCATCGCTCGTCCCCGACCGCCACTCATAAGGATGACAATCAAAGAACACCTCATGTTTCAAATTTGTTACACAACGGCTACCATACGTGCATGCTACGGGACTTGCAAACTTCAACACAAGTATTTCTCAAATTCACAATTACTCAACCAGCACAAATTTAATATCACCACCTTCATATCTCAAAACAATCATCAAGTATCAAACTTCTCATAGTATTCAATGCACTCTATATGAAAGTTTTTATTATATCCATCTTGGATGCCTATCATATTAGGACTAATTTTATAGCCAAAGCAAATTACCATGCTGTTCTAAAGGACTCTCAAAATAATTTATGTGAAGCATGAGAGATCAATATTTCTATAAAATAGAACCACCACCATGCTCTAAAAAGATATAAGTGAAGCTCTAGAGCAAAATTATCTAGCTCAAAAGATATAAGTGAAGCACATAGAGTATTCTAATAAATTCTAATTCATGTGTCTCTCTCCCAAAAGGCGTGTCCAGCAAGGATGATTGTGGTAAACTAAAAAGCAAAGAATCAAATCATACAAGAAGCTCCAAGCAAAACACATATCATGTGGTGAATAAAAATATAGCATCAAGTAAAGTTACCGATGGACGAAGACGAAAGAGGGGATGCTTTCCGGGGCATCCTCAAGCTTAGGCCTTTGGTTGTCCTTGAATTTTACCTTGGGGTGCCTTGGGCGTCCCCAAGCTTAGGCTCCTTATTCCATAATCCATCAAATCTTTACCCAAAACTTGAGAACTTCACAACACAAAACTCAACAGAAAATCTCATGAGCTCCGTTAGCGAAATAAAACAAACCACCACTTTACGGTACTATAACGAACTCATTCTTTATTTGTATTGGTGTTAAACCTACTGTATTCCAACTTCTCTATGGTTCATACCCCCTCGATACTAGCCATAGATTCATCAAAATAAGCAAACAACACACGAAAAACATAATCTGTCAAAAACAGAACAGTCTGTAGTAATCTGTATCAAACGTATAATTCTGGAACTCCAAAATTTCTGAAATAAATTGGTGGAGGAATTTATCTATTAATCATCTGCAAAAAGAATAAACCTAAAAGCACTCTCCAGTAACAAATGGCATCTAATCTCGTGTGCGCTAAAGTTTCTGTTTTTTACAGCAAGATCGCAAAGACTTCACCCAAGTCTTCCCAAAGGTTCTACTTGGCACAAAAACTAATTAAAACATAAAAACACATCTAAACAGAGGCTACATGAATTATTTATTACTAAACAGGAACAAAAAGCAAGGAACAAAAATAAAATTGGGTTGCCTCCCAACAAGCGCTATCGTTTAACGCCCCTAGCACGGCATTGATATTTCAATGATGCTCACATGAAAGACAAGAATTGAAGCGCAAAGAGAGCATCATGAAACACGTGACAAACACATCTAAGTCTAACATACATCCTATGCATATGCATTTTATAGGAAAACAAATTAGCAAGTCAAGCAAGACCTAGCATATGCAAGGAAGAAGAAAGAAACAATAGCAATCTCAACATAACGAGAGGAAATTTAGAGACATGAAAATTTCTACAACCATATTTTCCTCTCTCATAATAATTACATGTAGGATCATAAGCAAATTCAACAATATAGCTATCACAAAATATATTCTTAACACGATCAACATGTATGCAAAGTTGACACTCTTCCAAAATAGTGGGATTAACATTTACTAAAGTCATGACCTCTCCAAACCCACTTTTATCAAAAACTTCATGAGATTGAACATTCTCCAAATATGTGGGATCTAAAGTTGACACTCTTCCAAACCCACTTTCAATATTATTGCAAACATTATTATCAATCTCATATTCATCATGAGGCTTAAATAAATTTTCAAGATCATAAGAAGAATCACCCCAATCATGATCATTGCAACAAATAGTAGTCATAGCAAAACTAGCATCCCCAAGCTTGAGGTTTTGCATATCATTAACACAATTGACATTAAGAGAATTTATAATAACATCATTGCAATCATGCTTTTCATCGAAGGAACTATCAAGTATGGGTGCAATAGCAACGATCTCATGTTTAACATAAGGAACTATAGCAAATTCACCTTCATAAATATTGGCATCATGGCCACAAGAATAGCAAGCACCATGTTCATCAAGGGATATTTCAATCAAATCAACGGAATCATAATTATCTATAGATTCATGCATATCATTATTTTCTTTAGAAGCAACGGTCATTCTTTCAATAAATTCTTTGACATAGACATTGTGAGCATAGTTTTCATAGCAATATTTAAGTATGTCAAAAATTTTAGATTCATAGAGAGTAATATCATACTTTTCAATAAAAGAAGCAACGTCATAAGCACCCTTAAAAGCAACAAATTCTTCAATTTGTTCGATATCGTAGTAACTATAACACCCTTTAAACTCACATAGGTAGGGAAGGTGTTTTTTAGGGTTCTTAGAGCAACAAGTAAAATCATAAATCTCACAAAGATTCCAAGCATAACACAGCAATCTATTTATTTGATCCCATAAGAGTCTCCCTTTTTCAGAAAAACGGTGACGCACAAAATGAGCATGCTCATCTAAATATTTCCCATCAACTAGGCTAGTTGGGGTTTCAACACAAGCGCATAAGGATCGAAGATGATCCAAGTAGAACAATTTAAGTGGATCCATATCAATAGATTTTTAGCAAGCAAAGATGCAAGCAAATAGAAGGCACATGGTAACACAAGCAAACAATAGATCTGGCGAGAAAAAGGCAAACGAAAAAGAAGGCGAATAAAACGGCAAAGGTGAAGTGGGGGAGAGGAAAACGAGTGGCAAATGGAAAATAATGTAATGCGAGGGGTAAGAGTTTGTGATGGGTACATGGTATATCTTGACTTGTTCATAGATCTCGCCAGCAACGGCGCCAGAAATCTGCACATTGGTGGGAGATCAAATCATGACTTGACATGGCATAAACCTCCCCGGCAACGGCACCAGAAATCCTTCTTGCTACCTCTTGAGCATGCGTTGGTTTCCCCTTGAAGAGGAAAGGGTGATGCAGCAAAGTAGCGTAAGTATTTCCCCCCAGTTTTTGAGAACCAAGGTATCAATCCAGTAGGAGGATACACACAAATCGCCTCGTACCTACACAAACAAATAAGAACCTTGCAACCAACGCGATAAAGGGGTTGTCAATACCTTCACGACCACTTGCAAAAGTGAGATCTGATAGAGATAATAAGATAAATATTTTAGGTATTTTCATGATATAGATTGGAAAGTAAAGATTGCAAAGTAAAATAGATCGGAAACTTATATGATGGAGAATAGACCCGGGGGCCATAGGTTTCACTAGTGGCTTCTCTCAAGATAGCATAATCTACGGTGCGTGAACAAATTACTGTGGAGCAATTGATAGAAAAGCGCATAGTTATGAGAATATCTAGGCATGATCATGTATATAGGCATCACGTCCGTGTTAAGTAGACCGAAACGATTCTGCATCTACTACTATTACTCCACACATTGATCCGCTATCCAGCATGCATCTAGAGTATTAAGTTCATAAGAACAGAGTAACGCATTAGGCAAGATGACATGATGTAGAGGGCTAAACTCAAGCAATATGACATAAACACCATCTTTTTATCCTCGATAGCAACAATACAATATGTGCCTTGCTGCCCCTGCTGTCACTGGGAAAGGACACCGCAAGGTTGAACCCAAAGCTAAGCACTTCTCCCATTGCAAGAAAGATCAATCTAGTAGGCCAAACCAAACTGATAATTCGAAGAGACTTGCAAAGATATCAAATCATACATATAAGAATTCAGAGAAGAACCAAATATTGTTCATAGATAATCTTGATCATAAACCCACAATTCATCGGATCTCGACAAACACACCGCAAAAAGAATTACATCGAATAGATCTCCAAGAGAATCGAGGAGAACTTTGTATTGAGACCCAAAGAGAGAGAAGAAGCCATCTAGCTAATTACTACGGAGCCGAAGGTCTGTGGTAAACTACTCACACACCATCGGAAAGGCTATGGTGTTGATGTAGAAGCCCTCCGTGATCGATTCCCCGTCCGGCGGAGCGCCGGAAAAGGCCCCAAGATGGGATCTCATGGGTACAGAAGGTTGCGGCGGTGGAAATAGGGTTTCGTGGTGCTCTCGGATGTTTTCGGGGTATATGAGTATATATAGGCGAAAGAAGTAGGTCAGTGGAGCCACGAGGGGCCCATGAGGGTGGGGGCGCGCCTACCCCCCTGGGCACGCCTCCCTGCCTCGTGGCCACCTCATTGCTTCCTTGACGTCCACTCCAAGTCTCATGGATCACGTTTGTTCCAAAAATAACTCTCCCGAAGGTTTCACTCCGTTTGGATTCCATTTGATATTCCTTTTCTACGAAAAACTGAAATAGGCAAAAAAAACAGCAATTTGCACTGGGCCTTTGGTTAGTAGGTTAGGCCCAAAAATAATATAAAAGTGTATAATAAATCCCATTAAACATCGAAAACAGATAATATAATAGCACGGAACAATCAAAAATTATAGATACGTTGAAGACGTATCAATACCCATGTTTGAACTCCACATCATGGCAGCAAGTTCTCTTTGGCAATCTTTAATTTTTTTGCCAATTTGGCAGGTTACCCATATTTGAACTGCGCATCATGGCAGCAAGTTCTCTTTGGCACCTTTAATTTCTTCTGAGAACTCGAACTTGCGAGAGATGGATTCCCCTTGAACCGGATGTTGAGCCGGATATTGAGAGCTCAAAACTTTGTGAGAGATAGATTTCTCTTGAGCCGGATTTTGGGCCGGAACGTTTTCAGATAACCCGGAATCTTTCTTTTGAGCCGGAACTTTTTGATTGCCCGACACTTTTTGAGCTAGAAATTTTACGACAACTTTGAAATTTTCCCTAACGTGGCAACAGTACTTGAAATGGCCGGGGGTTTGGAATTTTGTTGAAACCAGCCAGATTTGCTGAGTCATGTCTGTGTAGCCCCCGAGTCTTAAGATGACTTGAGGAGCCGGCTTGCGATTCCTCAATCTTGACCGCGGCAGAAGCCGACCGTGATGTTGACAGTTGATTGGTTGGAATTTTGTCAAAGCTGGAGGCGAGGTGGCGAGTTGATGATCTTTGCGACACTCATTGTATATCCTTGGCGTTGATAAGGCGATGTGAACCCATGGAAGGTTGAAGTTGACCGTGGCGTGGTATAAATAATCCCATATGAGTTGTGTCAGTAACCCGGCCGATTGTTTGTCCCGGCTGGTTGTTGAAGTTAACCAAACTGCAGTGGCGGCGACTTGTGCGCCTGTCCATTGAGCCATCCGGTGCAGGCGGAGGCTGATAATATATTATGATTTGCTCCAGAGTTGTTGGAATAAACCAGGCCGTGAGAACAGCGACTTGCATGCGCTCACTAAGCAGCTCGTGCAGATGGGTGCGTTTCCGGTGTGTTTGATGTAGACCGAACCGTGGGGGCGGACGGTATAAGACGGCTATGGCGTTGGAGGCTGGCGCGGACGAGCGAGTCGACCGCAGGTGCGTTCTCGGCAAGCTGATGTAGATTGGGTCGCAAGGGCGGCGGCTTGCGCCCATCTGTTGAGCAGCGACCAGGTACGGATGCTGGTGCAAGATGATGCTGGCACACGCTCCGTATCCGTGGTATGGCATCACTTTTATAATGAATAATTGTCCTGCATAAAAGATATCACAGGCGAGAGTAATTGTCCTCGGAAGAAAATATGTATCAATGAAAATAGACCAGATGGATTTCACCTGCTTCGTCCCGACGACAGATGAGTCGTATAAAGAGCTTGATGTCTACTATGCAACTTTATTCTTGTAGACACGTGTTGGGCCTCCAAGCGCAGAGTTTTGTAGGACAGTAGCAATTTTCCCTCAAGTTGATGACCTAAGGTTTATCAATCCATGAGAGGTGTAGGATGAAGATGGTATCTCTCAAACGACCCTGCAACCAAATACAAGAAATCTCTTGTGTCCCCAACACACCCAATACAATGGCAAATTGTATAGGTGCACTAGTTCGGCGAAGAGATGGTGATAAAAGTGTAATATGGATGGTAGAAATATATTTTTATAATCTGAATAAATAAAAACAGCAAGGTAGTAAATAGTAAACGGGCACAAAAACAGTATTGCAATGCTTGAAAACAAGGCCTAGGGTCCGTACTTTCACTAGTGCAACCTCTCAACAATGCTAATATAGTTGGATCATATAACCATCCCTCAAAGTGCGATGAAGAATCACTCCAAAGTTCCTATCTAGCGGAGAACATAAGAATAAATTATTTGTATGGTACGAAACCACCTCAAAGCTATTCTTTCCGTTTGATCTATTCAAGAGTTCGTACTAAAATAACACAAAGCTATTCTTTCTGTTCGATCTATCCTAGAGTTCGTACTAAAATAACACCAAAGCAAATTCATATTCATGATACTCAATCCAACACAAATAACTTCAAAGAGTGCCCCAAGATTTCTACCAGAGAAACAAAGACAAGAACGTGCATCAACTCCTATGCATAGATTACCCCAATGTCACCTCGGGAATCCGCGAGTTGAGTGCCAAAACATATATCAAGTGAATGAATACGATACCCCATTGTCACCATGAGTATTCAATTGCAAGACATATATCAAGTGTTCTCAAATCCATAAAAGTATTCAATCCGATAACAACGAAATCTCAAAGGGAAAAACTCAATTCATCACACCAAGATAGAGAGGGGGAAACACCATATGATCCGACTATATTACAAAGCCCGTGATACATTAAGATCGTGACATCTCAAGAACGTGCGAGAGAGAGAGATAAAACACATAGCTACTGGTACAAACCCTCAGCCCCGAGGGTGGACTACTCCCTCCTCATCGTGGTGGCCGCCGACATGATGAAGATGGCCACCATAGATGATTCCCCCCTTCGGCAGGGTGCCGGAACGGGTCTAGATTGGTTTTCGGTGGCTACAGAGCCTTGCGGCAGCGGAACTTCTGATGGTTTCTCTATTTATAGAATTTTTGGCGTTGGTTTCACGCTAAGATGGGCCTCGAGGTGAGCACAACCCACCGGGGCAAGCCAGGCCCACCAGGCGCGCCCTGGTGGGTTGTGCCCTCCTAGTGGCTCTTCTGGCTCTCCCACGAAGCTTCGGGGGGTCTCTTTTGTTCCAAAAAAATCGTCAAAAAGTTTAAGCTCATTTTGAGAACTTTCATTTCTGCACAAAAAATAACACCACGGTAGTTCTGCTGAAAATAGCGTCAGTCCGGGTTAGTTCCATGCAAATCATACCAAAACCGTATAAAATTGTTGTAAACATGGCATGAATACTTCATAAATTATAGATACGTTGGAGACGTATCAAGGCAGAGTGCGGCGGCTTGAAATGGTGCGAGGCAGTGGCAGCTTGGAAGCAGCGGCTCGAGGCCGGCCACGGCACGGGTGGCAGCGAGTCCGGCTCCCAGCAGAGGAGGGGCAGTAGGCCATCTCGGGAGCGGCAAGTGGAGGCTCGAGGCCGGGTGGCTTGGGGCAAGCCTTGCCCGGGTGGCTCCTCGGCGAGGCGGGTAGTGGGTGTGGGGAAGCGGAGCAGAGGCGCCCGAAGGCCGGAAAGCTCGGGGCCGGTGATGGGCGGCGGCGGCTCGGTGGAAACGAAGCCACGGTGGCGATTCGAGGCAAAGGCGGAGCAAGGCCGGGGCGGGCCACCGCAGCGGCTCGGTGTGGCGACAAGGGCGGCTCAGGCGCGGCTGTTTTGTGGAGGCACTCCGGCAAGGAAAAACTGCTCGGTGTGGCGAGGTCGGGTCAGCCCAGAGGCAGCAGCTTGAGACCGCGGTGACGCGCGGCAGAGGCCGAGCGCGACGCCGGGGAGGGACGCCGCGCAGGCGGTTTAAGCAGGCGGCGGGTCAGGGATGGCTCGACGCGAGGCCGCTTGGCCGGGACAGCGGAGGGTGTGCGAGGTGAGGCAGGGTCGGCTTGAGCGCAGCGAGGCGGTTTGGCGTGGCTGCGAGGGCGGCGCCTCGGGGCCACAACGGCGGAGGCGACGCGGACCTCGACGACGGCTTGGGAGGCCGGGCGCGAGCTCGCACGGGTGCAATCACCAACGGGGAAGCAGGCGCGATGCAGGGTCGGCTCAAGGCAAATGCGAGGGTGGCTCGACCGCGATGACAGCGAAGGGGTGACGAGGCAACTTGCAAGCACAGACGGGGCCATGGTGACGATGCGGCGAGGTTGAGGCATAGACCGGCTCGCAGGTCGCGTCTCATGGTGGAGCAGCAGCAGGGGAGTGATACGATGGTCGTAATAGAGGCGGCCTAGCCCCGGCGACTCGAGGATGCCTCCGGCAATTTGAGGTGGCTCGGTTCCAGCGGCTCTGCGCGGCCGCGGGTGAGGAGCCCTGCAACAAGGTGGAGCGACCCGAGTCGGTCGCGGTGGAAGCCGCGCTTGAGGAAGTCCCTGGCGAGGCGGAATCCGGCTCGGAGACGGCGACGGAGGATTGCTTTCGGTGACAGAAGTCCACAGTGGCTCTTTAACAAGCAGAGGCCCGAGATGGAGACACGGGTGTGGATGCCTCCCTGGTGAGGCGAGGCGGCTCGGTGAGGCTGCGGTAGGCTGGCTCAGAGTGGGTGAAGGTGAGGCTCCGGTATCGAGAATCATGTCCACATGTTTAGAGAGAGAGAGAGAGGTGTTGATAAAAACATAATATGGACATAGTAGCATCATGATCATTATTATAACAACATTAAATTTTATCATAAAACTTCCCATGAGCAAGTAACAATTCATTACAACATCGAAGTATAAAGCGTAAACTTTCTTGAAAACTAACAAACTATGTTCTTAGGCAACAATGCAATTACAATTCATCATATTTTCAGGAAGGGTCTCATGTCGGAGCTTTTTAGCAAGTCCACATACTCAACCATCATTTAGTCTTCTATGATTGCAAACACTCACACCATATATATGGAGCAAAAGGTTTCAGTCAGACACATAGAAAGATAGGGGCTTATAGCTTCGCCTCCCAACTTATTCACCTCAAGGGAGATGCCAACAATAATAACTCATGCTCACTCATATTGAACTGGGTATATGTGCCTAGATCTTTCCACACCACATGATGCTTGCAAAAGAGGAAAATAAAAAGGAATAGAGGAGAACACTTTTGACTCTTGCATAAAAAGTAAATACATAGAAGTAAAAGATAGGCCCTTCGCAGAGGGAAGCAGAGGTTGTCATGCGCTTTTTTCTTTTGAATGCACAATCTCTTAATGCAAAAAAACGTCACGTCATATTGCCCCTTATGATAGCAACCTTTGTTATGCAGTTTGTCGCTTTTATTACTTTGCCATCACAAGTTTGTACAACACTTATTTTCCCTTACAATAAAAGGTAAAACATATTTAGAAGCAATTTCTATTGCCTTATGCACCGATGACAACTTACTTGAGGGATCTTATTCAATCCACAGATAGGTATAGTGGACTCTCATAACATCAAACTGGATTTAAGATTTTTGGATGCACAAGTAGTATCTCTACTCGGTGTGAATTTTTGGCTAGCAAAGATATTGGGCAAGCACCACATGTTGGAGGATCTATGAAAATATAACTTCTATGTAAATATGAACAAACATAAATCATTACGTTTCTTCCTTGTCCAACGTCAATAGTTTGACATAAAATACTTAATGGGGGCTCACAATCATAAAAGATGTCCAAGATAGTATATTTGCATGTGAATATTCTCTTCCCTTATTAATTCTTTCATGAATTGCATCATTGACTAATGCTATGTTTGTCAACTTTCAATAAATTTTACCACTTATACTTTTCGTTATGTAATGTTATTACTTTCCATAAGATTAGCATATGATCTTTTTCATTATTTCCTTTATTTTGATTGAAACATAAAGGTAAAGAAGTAAAAACTCGAACTAAACTTTATTATATAACTCCCAACTTGATTACATAGATGGATAGATCACGAAACTAGCACTCAAAAATAGATCATACTAAAATTTTATTCAACTCAATCATGAAATAACTAAGGACCGAACTAATATAGATAAAGGTAATAAATGTGATGGTGATACGATACCGAGGCGCCTCCCCCAAGCTTGGCACAAGCCATGGGGAGTGCCCATACCTGTGTTCTCAAGTCTCCTTCTTTGGAGATGGTGGTGATGATGAGGTGGCATTCTTGTCCTCCATCTTCCATGGCAGGGGTTCACCATCATAAGAGGATGCACAAGTCTCCTGAGTCCTGAAACTTGCAGCTAAACTCATACCTTTAAACCTTGCATCATACTCAAAATTTTGATTTCGAAGATCATAAATTTGGCCTTGCATATAATTGATTTGTTCATTGAAGTTGAAGCCGATGTCCTTCATGGACTGGCCATCCACCTTGTGATCATACGTGAATTCCGTGATGATGGAGTAATTGGCACTGAGTCCATGCTCCACCATCCCTTGGCACTTGAAGATCTCCTACTCCACCACCTCGAGCCTGGCCTCCACGCTTCCCGTCTTCTTGGGCCCTTGAACATCCTGGATGTGTGGCACACTCTCACGCATCTCGATGGCTTGAGGGTGCTTCATCACCTCCGGTAGGTAGGGGTTAATGAACTTCTCGTAGAACTTGTCCTTGGAAGATCTTAATGAAGCCATGGTGATCTAGATCTGACAGAAAAACAGCACGAAACAAGAACAAAGGATATTTCCGCAATGCGGTGTTCAAATCGTCTGGGGGTATATATAAAGAATTTTTATCTTGGGAAACAAGTATACTATAGTAAAACGGAGTCGGGAAGGTTCCCGAGGGGCCCACTACCCAGCAGGGTGTTTCTTATTATTTTTATTTTTTCCAATATTCCAAAACCGGCAAAAAATTGGAATTTTTGGAGTCGATTTACTTACCATATCACGTACCTTTTCCTTTTCAGGGTTCTGGAATGTTCTGGAAGGTCTATTTTATGTATTCCTCCGGTTTCATGGTTTGAACAATGTTAGTTTCAACATTAATAGGTGTACCTGAGATATACTGCTTAATTCTTTGTCCATTGACCACCTTCGTATTAGTGCCTTCGACATTATTGATCTTAGTAGCCAGAGAGCGATAAACTTCTTCAATGATATATGGTTCTTCCCACTTGGAGAGAAGTTTTCCTGCAAAAAATGTAAAACGAGAATTGTCCAATAGAACATACTCACCCACTTTAAATTCCCGCTTTTGGATTCTTTTGTCATGCCATATGTTGACTTTTTCTTTGAATAGTTTGGTATTTTCATAGGCTTGGGTTCTCCATTCATCTAATGAGCTAATATGAAATAACCTCTTTTCACCAGCAAGTTTGAAGTCATAATTGAGTTCTTTAGTTGCCCAATATGCATTATGTTCTAACTCAAGGGGCAAATGACAAGCTTTTCCGTATACCATTTTATATGGAGACATACCCATAGGATTTTTATAAGTTGTTCTATAAGCCCACAGTGCATCATCAAGTTTCTTAGACCAATTTTTCCTAGATTGGTTGACAGTCTTTTGCAATATTAATTTTATTTCTCTATTGCTAAGTTCAACTTTTCCACTAGATTGAGGGTGATAAGGGGATGCAATTCTATGGTTGACATCATATTTACCAATCAATTTACGGAAAGCACCATGAATAAAATGTGAACCACCATCCGTCATTAAATATCTTGGGACCCCAAACCTCGGGAAAATAACTTCTTTAAGCATTTTCATGGAGGTGTTATGATCAACACTGCTAGTTGGAATAGCTTCTACACACTTAGTGACATAATCAACAACAACCAAAATATGTGTATACCCATTAGAGGAAGGAAAATGTCCCATATAATCAAAGCCCCAAACATCAACTGGTTCAATAACAAGTGAATAATTCATAGGCATTTCCTGGCGTCTACCAATATTACCTATTCTTTGACATTCATCACAAGATAAAACAAACTTACGAGCATCCATGAAAAGATTATGCCAATAAAAACCAGATTGTTGTACCTTATGTGTTGTTCTGTCTCCCTCATGGTGTCCTCCATAGGCTCTGGAGTGACATTTCCGTAGGATTTGTTCCTGTTCTTGCTCAGGTATACAATGTCTAATAATACCATCTACTCCTTCTTTATAAAGATGTGGGTCATTCCAAAAGTAATGTATTAAGTCAAAGAAGATTTTTTTCTTTTGTTGGTAAGTGAAACTAGGTGGTATAAATTTAGCAACAATGTAATTAGCATAGTCTGCTGATAACCCACAAGTATAGGGGATCGCAATAGTTTTTGAGGCTAGAGTATTCAACCCAAATTTATAGATTTGATACAAGGGGAGCCAAAGAATATTTGTAAGTATTAGCAGTTGAGTTGTCAATTCAACCACACCTGGAGATTAAATATCTGCAGCAAAGTGATCAGTAGCACAGTAATATGATAGTTTGATAGTAGTGGTAAACGTAATAGCAGTAACAGTTTGGTAGTAGTTGTAACAGTAGCAATAGAAATAATAACTTAGCAAGAACAATATGTGAAAAACTCGTAGGCATTGGATCGGTGAATTCGTTGGATGATATTCATCATATAACAGTCATAACCTATGGCGACAAAGAACTAGCTCCAGTTCATAAATATAATGTAGGCATGCATTCCGTAAATAGTCATACGTGCTTATGGAAAAGAACTTGCATGACATCTTTTGTCCTACCCTCCCGTGGCAGCGGGGCCCATAAGGAAACTAAAGGATATTAAGGCCTCCTTTTAATAGAGAACCGAAGCAAAGCATTAACACATAGTGAATACATGAACTCCTCAAACTGCGTTCATCACCGGAAAGTATCCCAATTACTGTCACCCTGGGGTTTATGGATCATAACACGTAGCAGGTGCATATGACTTGCAAGATCGGATCTTGAACATAGATATAATGGTGAAAACATAAACGGTTCAGGTCTGTCGGGCCCTAGTGACAAGCATTAAGCATAGCAAAGTCATAGCAACATCCATCTCAGAACATACTGGATACTAGGGATCAAGCCCTAACAAAACTAACTTGATTACATGATGAATCTCATCCAACTCTGCTACTTCTTGAGCTTGCGTTGGTTTCTCCCTTGAAGAGGAAAGGGTGATGCAGCAAAGTAGAGATAAGTATTTCCCTCAGTTTGAGAACCAAGGTATCAATCTAGTAGGAGGTACAAGCAAGTCTCCAATATATGCACCTGCACAAACAATCAAACACTTGCACCCAACGCGATAAAGGGGTTGTCAATCCCTTCACGGTCACTTGCAAGGATGAGATCTGATAGAGATAGATATAAAAGATTACTAAATTGTAAAACAAAATAAAAGTAAAGAAAAGTCAGCGAGGTATTTTTGGGGTTTGGGTTTATAGATCTAAAAATATATGACGGAAAATAGACCTGGGGGCCATACACTACTGCAGGATGCTGCTAACGCGACTCTACGATCAGGGACCCTTCGACGAAACTGTGTGCGATGCAATAATTGCAAACGGTGGTGTAAAAAACCCTCCAAAAAAGGTGCAAAACATTTGCGATGATGGATGCATCAAACACGGTTCAGATTTTAGTTGCCTGTGTGATGTAGGGCATATGGTTCAGTTCAATTAACTGTTTGGGATAAGGAGGAACAAAAGAAACGGGCAGCCAGATGAAGGTGTGTGCGATATACAGCATACGGTTCACTTGGATGAACTGTTTCTGATTAGGCAACACAAAAGAAATGGTCAACCAGATCAAGGTGTGTGCGATATACGGCATGCGGTTCACTCGGATGAACTGTTTGTGTTGAGACAAGAGAACAGAAACGGTTCAATATAACAAGATGTGTGTGATACGAGGCAAACAGGTCTGTAATCAGAAATGTGTGCGAAGACCGATAATAACACAGACGGTTGCTGCTAATAAGACGTGTGTGATTTTCTCTGTCTACACAACATCTATTGGCCATTGGGGGACGGGCGGTCATCTAGATACGCCATAACGATGTGAAGAGGCATCCTATATCAGCAAGGACTAGCTGTTCCACCAGTAGCTCATGCAAGAGAACTCTCATGTTAAGCGTGCTCAGGCTGGAGCAGCCATCAGATGAGTGACTGGATGGGAAGTTGTGTTGATGTTAAATTAACTGATAGGATGGGTCATATCTGCCAAATTAAATGACTAATATGACCCATACCATGAGTTAATTTAACCTCGAGGTCCTTGTTTTTTAACACATGTTAAACAAGGTCTACCGCATTACTTTTTGACAATGTGCGATACGTGGCATACAGTTGATCCATCTGACCTGTTTGTGATGGAATAAGCCGTGTGTGTTGTGGGAAAATGCTTGGTAGTGTACAACCGTTTGCGATTCAGAATTCATCACTGACGGGTTCCCTAGTGTGGTCCGTGTTCTTATCATCGTCATCTACTTCTTGTGCTAGCTCGATGTTCCTTACATGCTAATTTTCCATTAATTGATGGCGATTTATGAACCTGCCACTGTTTCCCGCCATTTCCTCACCTGTTTCCCGCCACCCAGCAATATTGCACATAAACCTAGGCGGCGCGCGACGCACGGAGGTAACAAGCGCTGCCTGTAGCACATCCAGCTTTTCCAAGCATGCCAACCCACCAAAGCGCCGCCTCTGCCATCAACCTCGCCGATGAGGAAAACCAAAAGGCGCCACGGCCAGTCGAGGCCGCGGCTTTCCCCGGCAATGCGATGAACGATGCCGTGATGCGCGTCATCGCCAGGGTTGAGCAGACCCTTGGCGCATGGCACTTCAGCGCCTCGGATCAAGATAGGCATGTCAGCGCCGACAGGCTGCAGCTCGCAGCACGACATGATCGTTGGCGCGCCGTAGAGAAAGCTAGGTGCGTCCGCGCCGATAGGCTGCGGCTCGTAGCACGGCGAGACCGTTCGAGCACCGCAGAGCGAGAGGCGTGGCGGGCCGCACAGCAAGAGCGGATCCATCGACGCTTGCCTGCTGTTGACACGACATCACAGCTGGGTACACGTCCCGTCAGTACCCCCATTCCTCGGCAGGAGTGCGCAGAGGCCCTCTGCGCCGTACTTGCACCAGAGGCCGGCCGCGCGGTACTTGCACAGGACGCCCGCCGCGCCGTTCGCATGGGTCACGCCGTTCGCCTTGTCCGTGGCCCGCTCGATGCCAACGCGCTGGTCGGTAGGGTCGACCGCCTCCTTGGCCCAGGTGTCCACCTGGGCGCAGTAGAGGAACATGGCTGTCGCATCCTCGAGCTGGTGATCTCCGATGAAATAGCCAACTTGGAGATTGAGATCGCGCTCTAGATGTACCGCGAGCGTGTCGACCACTTGGACGAACGCATGCATGAGTTCATGCAGAGCCAAGAGCTACCGTAGGCATGGGCTGCTGGTCATGGTCTCATGGACGCATTTTATTTGTTGAGTCGTTTCGACGTGGATAGCTATGTATTCACAGCAATCATAGTATTGCTCTGTTTCAATGTGTGTACTCTATTTTCCGTTCTTATATGTTCTGTTTCAATGTGTGTATATACGCTTTCCATTCTGTATATGTGGATGATAACAGCTAGATTCAAATTAGTATACAAAAACAGATAGAAAATGGAATTCATAATATATATATATATATATAAATTGTTCATTAGTTCATCATAGAATATATATATAATGTCATCACATATACATGATGCTACTTAACTACTAGGTACAATGCAGAAAATTGAAAACGAACAATACTAAAATTAATAATCCCTCTTGGGGCCAGTATTCCGGCAGCCCCTCGCTAGCAGCTCCCTGGTGTGTGGCGTCTTCCCAGTGCGGAGGCAGTACTCCGCCTCCTCCACCTCGCAGCGCTTGACATACCGATCTGCCTCTTGCTGACGGACGAGCGCAAACGATCTTGCCATTTCGTTGGGCGCCCACCGGAGCTCCTCGTCGGTGGCAAGCTGGAGCTTATCGGCCCACCTCCACGCAGTGACGAGGCGCCCAGCGCCTTTGACCTTCCTCGCGAAGTACCCGTCTTCGTACACCTCCTCCGCATGACGACGTGCGCGCCCCCAAAGCTCCGCTGCCTCCTTTTTCCAGGCGGCATCACGGGCTTCACAAGCCGCCTGGTACCTGGCTTCCTCCTCCGTCATCTCCTTCTTGAACACCACTTGCCTGGCTTTCTCAGCCGGCGGCAGCGACTTCCACATACAAAGATTGTACTGGCCCCAAAACCAATCCAAAGTTGGGGGTCTGGCACAACCTCGTCCGGCGGCGCGTAGGGGTCCTCGTCGCTCCTATTCGATTGAGCGTCCTCCGGGGCGCCGACTCCTCGTCGGCGCGTGGGCGGACCGGCGGAGCCATGGCAGAGATTTGAGAGAGAGAGAGAGGAGCGAGGGGAAGATGTATATGAGAATGCAGGTGGGACGACGTGAGCAAGGTAGTATTTATTCGTGGCCGGAATCTAGATCAACGGGAACAGTACACACGCTGGTCGCCGGAATTTAAGGGTACTGTAGTTTGAATTACACACAATTCCCGCAGCAAAATCCGTGTGTGAACATAATACCTGGCGGTTTCCAATACAGAACCGCTCTGATTAATGACCCGCGAGATAGAGTGCCAATCGTGTGGGGGCCGGTTGTCTTGTCAGATCTTTACATTTTCTTTTTTGAACACCAGTATTTACATCGTCTGATGATTTTTTAACTCGCACACAAGTACACAAAAATATGATTTTCAAACCGTTATGGTTAGCCGTTGCATGTAGATGTAGTTCAAATTTGAATTACGGTCATTATATGGCTAAAAAATCACTTAAATGTCTTTAAAAGGTCAAATGACCCCTGATATTTTCCAAATTTTCACATGAATGTTGTAGTAGTGCACGTTAAATGTAGAAAAAAATTTGAAGGCCATAAGAGGAAGCTATCTCCCGTTTGTCATCAAACATGCATTGTTCCCTCTCAGAACCACGAGCCTTCTAGTGAGTTGCTCCGGTTTGTGAGGGGGTGTGTCCAAACTTTCGTCAAACAGGTCAATTTTTTTACCACATCATCATGGTGGCATGACATTACATCAAGCAAGGATTCATGTTTTCCTGATCATTTTCTAATTTTTGGAATTAAAATGCCATGGCACTCCATGCATGTGCCCATGCCATGAGACCAATATGTTTCAAAATTCCTTCTAATTTACTGCACATGGAATTAACTCGCACACAAGTACACAAATATGATTTTTCAAACTGTTATGGTTAGCCGTTTCATGTAGATGTAATTCAAATTTGAATTAAAGTCATTATGAAAATTTCTATGCTTGTGCATCATGAAAATAGTGCTTTATGTGATAGTTATATTGTTGAATTTATTCATGATGCTACTAAAAATTATTATGAGGAGGAATATATGCTTGTAGGAATTGCAATAATATCAAGTTTCCTCTCTATGTGCTTAAAGTTTTGAAGTTATGCTCGTTTTGCCTTTCTATGCTAGTTGATTATTGTTCCCATAAGTTGTTTGCTCACAAAATCCCTATGCATAGGATGTGGGTTAGACATAAATGTGCTAGTCATATTCTTCATGATGCGCTCTTTATGTTTCAATTCTTATCTTTTATGTGAGCACCATTGAAATCATCATGCCTAGCTAGGGGCGTTAAACGTTAGCGCTTGTTGGGAGGCAACCCAATTTTATTTTTGTCCTTTGCTTTTGCTCCTGTTTAGTAATAAATAATTCATATAGCCTCTTTTTAGACGTGGTTTTATGTTTTAATTAGTGTTTGTGCCAAGTAGAACCTTTGGGAACACTTGGGTGAAGTCTATGCGATCTTGCTGTAAAAAACAGAAACTTTTGCGCTCACTAGATTAGCTGCCATTTTTTACTGGACAGTGCTTTTAGGTAGATTCTTTTTGCAGATGATTAATAGGCAAATTCCTCACGTCCACCAATTTGTTTCATAATTTGTGGAGTTATAGAAGTATTCGAATGATACAGATTACTACAGACTGTTCTGTTTTTGACAGATTCTGTTTTCTATGTGTTGTTTGCTTATTTTGATGAATCTATGAGTAGTATCGGAGGGTATGAATCACAGAGAAGTTGGAATACAGTAAATATTATACGAATATGAAATGAGAATGAGTTCACAACAGTACCAAAAGTGGTGATTTATTTTCTTATTCTAACGGAGCTTACGAGTTTTCTGTTGAGTTTTGTGTTGTGAAGTTTTCAAGTTTTGGGTAAAGATTCGATGGACTATGGAATAAGGAGTGGCAAGAGCCTAAGCTTGGGGATACCCAAGGCACCCCAAGGTAATATTCAAGTACAACCAAGATCCTAAGCTTCGGGATGCCCCGTATGGCATCCCCTCTTTCGTCTTCGTTCATCGGTAACTTTACTTGGAGCTATACTTTTATTCACCACATGATATGTGTTTTGCTTGGAGCGTCATTTTGTTTTATTTTGTTTTGCTTGTCGTTTGAATAATATCCCAAGATCTGAAATTCTTAAATGTTAGAGAGTCTTCACATAGTTGCATAATTATTCGAGTACTCATCGATCTTCACTTATATCTTTCGGAGTAGTTTGTCATTTGCTCTAGTGCTTCACTTATATCCTTTTAAAGCATGGCAGTGGTTTTATTTTGAAGAAATAGATGAACTCTCATGCTTCACTTATATTATTTTGAGATTCTTAAACAGCATGGTAATTTGCTTAGGTTATGAAATTAGTCCTAATATGATAGGCATCCAAGAGGGATATAATAAAAACTTCCATATAAAGTGCATTGAATACTAAGAGAAGTTTGATTCCTTATGATTGTTTTGAGATATGAAGATGGTGATATTAGAGTTGTGCTAGTTGAGTAATTGTGAATTTGAGAAATACTTGTGTTGGAGTTTGTAAGTCCCGTAGCATGCACGTATGGTAACCGTTGTGTAACAGATTTGAAGCATGAGGTATTTCTTTGATTGTCATCCTTTGTGTGGAGGTCGGGATCACGCGATGGTTAACTCCTACCAACCCTTCCCCTAGGAGCTTGCATGTTGTGCTTGGTTTTGATTACTTGTAGATTTTTGCAATAAGTATGTGAGTTCTTTATGACTAATGTTGAGTCCATGGATTATACACACTCTCACCTTTCCATCATTGCTAGCCTCTTCGGTACCATGCATTGCCCTTTCTCACCTTGAGAGTTGGTGTAAACTTCGCCAGTGCATCCAAACCCCGTGATATGATATGCTCTATCACACATAAACCTCGTTATATCTTCCTCAAAACAGCCACCATACCTACCTATTATGGCATTTCCATAGCCATTCCGAGATATATTGCCATCCAACTTTCCATCATTTCATTTATTATGACATGTTTCATCATTGTCATATTGCCTTGCATGATCATGTAGTTGACATCGTATTTGTGGCAAAGCCACCATGCATAATTTATCATACATGTCACTCTTGATTCATTGCCCTTCCCGGTACACCGTCGGAGGCATTCATATAGAGTTATATTTTGTTCTAAGTATCGAGTTGTAATTCACGAGTTGTAAGTAAATAAAAGTGTGATGATCATCATTATTAGAGCATTGTCCCAGTGAGGAAAGGATGACGGAGACTATGATTCCCCCACAAGTCGGGATGAGACTCCGGATGAAAATAAAAATAAGAAAAGAGGCCAAAAAAATAAAAAAAGAAGAGAAGGCCCAAAAAACAAAAAAATTGAGAGAAAAAGAGAGAAGGGGCAATGCTACTATCCTTTTACCACACTTGTGCTTCAAAGTAGCACCATGATCTTCATGATAGAGAGTCTCCTATGTTGTCACTTTCATATACTAGTGGGAATATTTTATTATAGAACTTGGCTTGTATATTCCAATGATGGGCTTCCTCAAAATGCCCTAGGTTTTCGTGAGCAAGCGAGTTGGATGCACACCCACTGAGTTTCTTTTTGAGCTTTCATACACTTACAGCTCTAGTGCATCCGTTGCATGGCAATCCCTACTCACTCACATTGATATCTATTGATGGGCATCTCCATAGCCCGTTGATACGCCTAGTTGATGTGAGACTATCTTCTCCTTTTTGTCTTCTCCACAACCATCATTCTATTCCACCTATAGTGCTATGTCCATGGCTCACGCTCATGTATTGTGTGAAGATTGAAAAAGTTTGAGAACATCAAAAGTATTTAACAATTGCTTGGCTTGTCATCGGGGTTGTGCATGATTTAAATATTTTGTGTGATGAAGATAGAGCATAGCCAGACTATATGATTTTGTAGGGATAACTTTCTTTGCCCATGTTATTTTGAGAAGACATGATTGCTTGGTTAGTATGCTTGAAGTATTATTATTTTTATGTTAATATTAAACTTTTGTCTTGGATCTTTCGGATCTGAACATTCATGCCACAATAAAGTGTGACACCCAAGTTTTTATTTGGATTTTTTCAAAAGATTTTATTTGACTTGAGGGGAGTGATTTAAATTTTTTTTCTCCAAGAGAACTCTCACTCTCAAATATTTTTCTTTATGGCAAAAGTTTTATTTGGATTCAACCAAGATCTGTCTTTGGTCTTGGAGGTTCTTGCCTTTCACTTGGACTCAAGACAAAATATTTTCACTTGGGATATGACTTTTGAAAGTCTCCTTGAAATTTGCACTATGGCTTTTGGAAAATCCTTTGCCACTTTCAATAATTCCTTCTTCCCATGGCCTTAGTGCAAATCCCCTCTCCTAACCCTTTCCTCACCTTTGGATCATGATTTGCATCAAATCCAGCAAGTTGAACCTCCCCATGTGATTATTTCCATTTATATTCTATTCAAATAAATTCCTGCCTTCTTTCCTAGCACTTGGAGATTTGCAAAGGAACTCCATTTTCTGTTTTGATTTTTGCCACCAAACCTATTTCCCCTCCTAGTCCTTTGAACCCTCAACCAAGAACCATGAAGATCCACTGGTCTTCAGTTCAAAATTTTCAAACTACACCTGCTGCAAGTTTGGACTAGATTTGTCAAATTTGGTGAAATTCATTCAAAACCTTCTCCAAAAATTCCAAGTAAAATCAGGCAGCCTCTGGGTGCATTGAGTGGTCACCTCACCAAGTTACAGCTCCAGAAAAATTTATCTCATTGCAAAATCCTCCTGTCGAACACCTGCAGTGCACTGTCTGTATCAAGTTCAGAAAAATTCAGAGATTCAGTCAGTGGCTTGCTGTCGTTTTCTTCAGAGAAGGACATCGATCTCGCCAGTACCACCGCGTCGCCTTGCTCCTCGTCCCCGCCCTCTTGTTCCTGCACCGCACGAACGCCTGGCGCCTTGCGGGCGTCGGCGACGAGCAGCAGAAGGTGCGCCGCCCCGTGACCGACGCCGGCGGCGGCTTTGCGGACGCCAGCGGGAGACACGGCGCCGACGACGCCACCCAGCGCCGCCCAAACCACCGGAGCTCGCCGCGTGGCCTTCCACTCCCCCGAACGCGCTGCCGCTCACGTCGTGAACCGCAGGGCGCGGAGCGCGCTCTCTTCCGCCGTTGAGCCCGTGCGGTCACCTCACCGTGGACCGACGCCATTACGCCAAGGCCATCTCCGTTTAGCTGTGAAACGACTCCAGTAACCTCCACTGATGCTGCCTGGCCACTCAAACCTCCTGCCAATCCACTGCTCCGCCGTAATCGCCCACCGGAGATTCTCCGTTCATGGCCACCCCGTCGATCTGCCTATAAATAGAGGCCCCGAGCTTCAACTCGAGCACCCACCGACGCGGAAGAAGACGCTGAAGCTCTTGGTACCCTCCGTTTCTCCTAACTCGCCGTGGTTCGACGCCGGCGTCCACCGCAGTCTTCGGGCGCCGGCGAGCTTTATAAACCTGACAGGTGGACCCCGCCTGTCAGCCTCTATTCTATTCTCCTCCGAACCGTTTTCTGTTGGCGCCTTCGGGCAAATACGTTTTCTCCTTTGCGCTTACGCATTCCCAACCGAAGCGTTTTCTGTTTTCTCAGTTAAAACCCTAGAACTTTTCTGTTTCATTACAGATAAGTCCCTGGACAGAAAGCTTTATAACTTTTTAATAAAAGGGAATTTTTGAGTGATTCTTTTTCTGACAATCTTCAAATTTTGTCTAGTTTTTTATGGGATTTATTTGAAAATTATTTGGAAAAGTTTCTGTGCAAGTGTTGGTTTTCACGTTAGTACCCGTTTCGTGATTGCCGTAGGTTCCGGAAGAGGTGAAGGAGCCGCGAACTTCGCCGAGCTAGACTCCGACTTCTCCGAACCAGGCAAGCATGTTTGAACATTTGATATGATGAGTGTTTTTGCATGTTCGCTTAAAAGGTTGTGCGTGGCATATGAGTGTCAGTAAATACCTCGTTGCTTGTAAGGCAACGACTCGGTTGTTCCAAAGTCGCGATGATCTCTGATGAGAGATGGCCTAATCATGTGGTGACATGAAGGGCAGCAGGGTGGTACTGTTGTAGCATACCAGCCTTGCGTCATCCGACTTTCTCCGACGTTAACGTGGTTGGAGCCACGTTATCGTTCTCTTCCCGCATGTTCCAAGGTTGCGATGATCTCTAATGAGAGATGGCCTAATCATGTGGTGACATGAAGGGCAGCAAGGTGGTACTGTTGTAGCATACCAGCCTTGCGTCATCCGACTTTCTCCGACGTTAACGTGGTTGGAGCCACGTTACCGTTCTTTCCCCTTTCCGTGCTACCACATGTCTCATTGCCAGGATGCGGTTTAGTAAGTTGGTAACCTCTTTCCGTGTACACACCAAACAGAGGGGCCGGGATGAGGGTACCTTGGCCCAGGATTAAAGCCAGTCATCCAGTCAGGGGGCATGGGTGTTTCCGGTTGGGACCGAGAGGGGGGCACCCCCTTAGAGCGCGCGTATAGAAATTTGATCCCATGCTACGCGAGGTTGTAGCCTCCCCGTCTCAAGGTTTTTCTTGAACGTCGCCGAGGGTGATCCCTGGCTACGGATGGTTGAATTGGGTGTGTACTGGTTAGACGTGTTTCTTCCAAAACACCGTAGACGGAACTAGTCCCCGTGACTACTGAAATCCGTTGGCTGTGGTTAAGTACAAACTCTGCAGAGTCAATTCCTTCCAAATCATCGTATCCATGATCAAGTAGTGTAAGCATTATATCCATATCTATCCGTGTGGAAAACTTGTCCCCGGTGAACAAGCTCAAGTGGTAAATTCAGATTTATTGTTATTCCTGTGGATGGACTAACTTTATATTTGTCTCATGCTTGTGATAATTTATGTTCCCGAACTATTGTATTTTGAGCTACAATATAAGCCCTTTATGAGACGTCGCGCAGACGTCCGACTGTGGCGTGTACTCGTTTCTCACTTTAAATATAAGCCCTTTATGTGATGTCGCTCACACGTCCGACTGTGGCATGCACTGTCTTTATTTTCTGTTATAAGCCATTTATGTGGTGTCGCCCCGACGCCCGACTGTGGCATTATTATTCCGCATTTTCCACTCAAGGAGTCTTTCAGACACTCCTTTGGCACCAGCATTATTATTCCGCATTTTCCGCTCGAGGAGTCTTTCAGACACTCGTTTGGCACCAGCATTATTATTCCGCATTTTCCGCTCGAGGAGTCTTTCAGACACTCGTTTGGCACCAGCATTATTATTCCGCATTTTCCGCTCGAGGAGTCTTTCAGACACTTGTTTGGCACCTGTATTATTACTCCGCATTTTCCGCTCGAGGAGTCTTTCAGACACTCGTTTGGCACCAGTATTACTATTCTGCAGTTTCCGCTCGAGGCTTCATTCAGACCCTCGCTTGGCACCCAGTATTTATTATCTCTATGTCTGATCGCACTGGTTAACTTGTTCATATGCTTCATGTTTGCATTTGTTATATCTTATGTCCGAACTGTCTTGCGAGTACTTTCATAGTACTCACCTGGCTTGTTGATTTGGCCAGATGTTGACGAAGGCGATCTCTTGGATGAAGAGTTTGATAGCGCGTCCGACGCCTAGAGGAGTCCCAGTCAGTCCTGCGCGATCCCGGATATTGGTCACTTGTATTGTATACGCTTCCGCCACCCGCAATAAGTCTTCTCGAGCCTCACTCCGACGCTCGAAGAGTTGTAGTCTTCTGGAATCATATCACTCGCTTCGCGATGATATTTCCACCACCGTTATTATCGTGAGTTAGTAGTTTGCCACCCTATCCGCCGTCTTGTTTTAGCGGCGTGCATGTAATAAATTGTTGGGCAGTCTCTGCTCAACCTTGTATTATATTTAGTACTCCTGGTATTTTTCTTCTGTGACCAAGATATTGTCTACCAGTGAGAAGGAATTCTTCCTCGCTGGTCCGTAAAAGGGATTGGTCTCTCAATAATTATTTTATTGAAAAACCGGTCGTGACAAGCTTGGTATCAGAGCCAGGCTGACTGTAGGAAGCCACTAGGTGCGATCGCTAATCGGTTATTAGCGTTTTTGTGCTTTTTCAGCATTTTGCAATTGTAGCTATTTTCTGTTGGTCATCATAAATTTATGACATGACTACTCAGAATTTTTGCCTACTTTTGTAGATGGCTGGCAGCAGCTGTGAGAATCGAGTGTTCACCAACGTGCCCGAGGGGTTTGTCAAGCTCCTCGTCTCCATCACCAAGCTCGCGATTGGGCCAGCAGCTCGCCCGGAGTTCACACTCTATCAGCACAAGCTCAGTGACGACGTGTCTATGCACCAAGCTGTGGTGCAGTTCAAGGGAGGACGTTCTGCTGCTCGCCACTTCCGTTTTGTGGGAAGGGCCATGCCTACGGAGAGGCATGCCATGCAGATGGCTGCCCGTGAGGCGATAGCTCGCCTTCGGGACATCCTTCCTACGATGAAGACTCGTCGCTACCGCTACCTCCCATGCCATGTGCCTTACACCAGCCACTATGCGTTCGCCTGCCATCGGGGAGAGCGAGATGGAGCCATCGAGATGGTTGTGGAGTATCTCAAGGCTCTGGAGGAATCTTTCGACAACCTCGTAGATGATCTTGTGGCTGCCCGCATGGACTTAGTCCGGGGCGGTCCTGCCAGTAGGAAGGAGCTTCTCAACACGGCGCCGCCCCTGACATTCGTCTCGTCTTCAGCCTCTTATGCACCGGCCATTTTGGCCACTGCTCGCCGTCTGCCTACCACTGAGGAGTTCGACCGAGTCATCGCTCCCACTCCAGTCAGAGCCGCACCGCCTGCCGCACACGCTCTACCACCAGTCGCCCCCGCACCATCACCGCAGCGCAGCGTCACGCGCCAGGAGCCGGCTAGAGAGGAGGTGGAGGTTGATTCTCCTGGACCGCTGAGCCTTGCCATCGGCAAGGGGAAGGAGATCTTCACCATCTCCGACTGAGAGCACCGAGTAGCCGCGTGTTATGTCTGCCTGTATGATGTGCTGTTTATTCCTGTACGCTAGTTTGTATTGGTGTGTTTGCTGCCTTTCGGAGTAGTACGCTAGTTTTTAATAACATGTCAGGATTGTATACGCGCATCCTGAGTGCTGTATCACGTGTTTGCTTTTCGCATGTAAGATTTATGTTAAGCACTTCTTTTGCATAAAAAATCATTTGTGTTTCTTTGAAAACCTTGAAGCCTTTTGATTATTGCCTTTGCGAGATTTTTCTTGTGCTACACAGTTTTTCTCATGGGTTTTGCAAATAATACCCCAGACTGGAAAAATGTCTCACCCGTGGACTTGCTCCATGCCCAATCAGCCAGAAGAGGTTTACGGGACACAGACCAGCAACAATTTCACTCAGGGTTAGTCCAGCCAACAAGACAGCGAAGCAGCACTGTCTCAAGTATGTCGTCTCTTCGAGCAAAGCCAGCAACAGCACCAAGAGATGATGAACCATGTCATCAATATGGGAAACCACCGTGAACCCTATCAACCACATTCCAAGTTATCCGAGTTACAGAAGACTCGCCCCTCAACTTTTGCTCACACCGATAGGCCGCTGGAAGCCGATGATTGGCTTCGTGAGATTGAAAGGAAACTGATTATTGCTCAGTGCTCAGATCATGAGAAGGTGCTTTATGCACCACACTACCTTACTGGAGCAGCCGCAGCATGGTGGGAAAACTTCCTACACATGCATCCCAGGGAACACAACATCACCTGGGAAGAGTTCAAGGAAGGCTTCCCTGGGGCACACATCCCCAGAAGCATCCTAAAGATCAAGAAGAGAGAGTTCGATGACCTGAAGCAGAGAGGCATGTCAGTCACAGAATACAATGGTCAGTTCACCCAGCTGTCTCGTTATGCCTACGACGAGCACATGACAGAAAGCAAGAAGATGGAAAACTTCGTGGACGGCCTGGCACCAGCACTGAGATGCCAACTGATTGTGCACACCTTTCCGGATTTTAAGACGCTGGTGGACAAGGCCATCACCTTGGAGAATGAGGGCCGTAGTCTGGAAGATATCCGTAAGCGAAAGAGGGACAAGACGACTCTTGCCCGCAGCAACCGAGGCAAGACTGAGGTCCCAAGGACAGACACAAGGAGATCCACGACTACTGAGCCAAGGCCCGTCGGACAATTTCATGCCAGGGATAAGGAGTTCACATACCGTCCAGGGGTCACCTGCTATGCTTGTGGTCAACAAGGGCATTATGCTAAACAGTGCCCGAAGCCAAGAGACTCGGCACCCAAGCCGAACAATGGTGGAAACAATCCTGCCCCCAAGCGCAACAACTTCAACCCCAGCAACAACCACAGGAAGGGTCACCTGAACCATGTGACCAGGGAAGAAGCGCAGAATGCCCCAGACATCGTGCTCGGTACGTTCCCTGTCAACACAGTACCTGCCACGGTTTTGTTTGATTCTGGAGCTTCCCATTCGTTCGTTTCGAAGAGTTTTGTTTTGCAACACGGTTTTCCGATACTTCCCTTGGAAAAATCTATGATCATCAAGTCCCCCGGAAATAAACAAATCACTCAGGGTTACTGCCAAGGAGTGGTCATTGAGTTCGAAGGACTACAATTCCACGCGAATCTCATCGTGTTGGAAAGTAAAGGACTGGATGTCATTTTAGGGATGGACTGGTTGACCACCAACAAAGGATTCATCGACTGTTTCAATCGGACAGTGATTCTCACTCACCATCACAGCAAGACTATAAGAGTTTCCGCTCAAGAAAGGCCACGATCACAGAAACCAAAACTGAACAAAATGGACATTGCAGAACTGAGAAAAGTTCCAGTGGTATGCGAGTTTTCTGATGTATTCCCTGAAGAACTGCCAGGCATGCCACCAGACCGAGAGATAGAATTCAGCATTGAACTAGCACCTGGCACCGCTCCCATCTATAAGAAGCCGTATAGAATGGCACCCTCAGAATTGGTGGAGTTGAAGAAGCAGATAAAGGAATTGTTGGACAAAGGATTTATTCGAGCCAGCTCCTCACCTTGGGGTTCGCCTGTGTTGTTCGCCAAAAAGAAAGATGGGACACTGAGGCTGTGCATAGACTATCGAGCCCTCAATATGGTCACCATCAAAAACAAATATCCGATGCCACGAATAAATGATTTGTTTGACCAGCTCGCACAGGCCAAGGTATTCTCAAAAATTGATTTGAGATCGGGATATCACCAACTGAAGGTACGGACAGAAGATATTCCCAAGACAGCTTTCACTTCCAGATATGGGTTATACGAGTTCACAGTGATGCCTTTTGGACTAACGAACGCCCCCGCATATTTCGTCCACCTCATGAACAAAGTGTTCATGAAATTCATGGACAAATTTGTGGTGGTATTCATTGACGACATTCTGGTTTACTCGAGGACACCAGAAGAGCATGATGCGCACCTCGGAATTGTTTTGGGAGAATTGAGGAAACATCAGTTGTACGCCAAATTTAGCAAGTGCGAATTTTGGCTAAGACAAGTTGGCTTCTTGGTCCATATACTGAACCAAGAAGGCGTGGCCGTAGACCCAGAAAAAGTCAAGGCCATACTGGACTGGAAGCCACCCGCCAATGTTACTGATGTGCGGAGTTTCCTGGGAATGGCCGGATATTACAGAAGATTTATTGAAGGTTTCTCCACTGTGGCAAAACCTATAACATAGTTACTCAAGAAGGACAAGAAATTTGTATGGACGGAAGCATGCGAGCAGAGCTTCCAAGAACTCAAGAAGAAGCTGACAACCGCACCAGTCTTAACTGTGCCAGACATACACAAGAGCTTTGAAGTGTATTGTGACGCGTCCCGAAAAGGTCTCGGATGCGTGCTAATGCAGGATGGCAAGGTTGTCGCATATGCCTCCAGGCAGCTGCGAAAACATGAGGAAAATTACCCAACACATGACTTGGAGCTAGCAGCAGTCATACATGCACTCAAGGAGTGGAGGCACTTTCTGTTGGGAAATCGCTGTGAAATATATACGGACCATAAGAGCCTCAAATATATTTTCACACAGCCAGAGCTGAATTTACGCCAACGACGCCGGTTGGAACTGGTCAAAGACTATGACGTCGGCATTCACTACCACCCAGGGAAAGCAAATGTAGTGGCCGATGCCCTTAGTCGAAACCCCAGCACGGACAATGACGGTCTGCAAAACTTGAGGCCTGAGTTTCAGCGAGAGTTCGCTAGGCTCAACATGATGTTAGTCTCTGAGGGCACCGTATCGAACCTGGAGATACAACCCACCCTGGTGGAACAAATCAAGAAGGCTCAACAAGGACATCCCAGCATCGAGGGCATAAAGAAGAAAATGAATCTTCGTAAGACTTCCGAGTTCGTCACCGACTGTGAAGGAATATTATGGTACCGAGACAGACTTTGCGTACCTAACATTGAGGAACTCAAGCAACAGATCTTGACGGAAAGCCACACCGCTCCATACTCGATTCATCCTGGAGGAACCAAAATGTACAAGGACATTCAGGAAAGGTTTTGGTGGCACGGTATGAAGAGAGATATAGACACATTCATTGCTTGTTGCAATTCATGTCAGCGCATCAAGGCAGAGCATCAAAAGCCAGCAGGGCTACTCCAGCCAAACAGAATACCGGAGTGGAAATGGGATAAAATAGGAATGGATTTCATCGTCGGACTACCCCGATCACAGCGTGGGAATGACGCCATATGGGTCATCACAGACCGACTAACCAAAGTTGCTCATTTCATTCCCGTGAAGACTACCTACTCCACACAAAGACTGGCAAAACTTTATCTCTCCCGTATAGTTTGTTTGCACGGAGTCCCAAAGACTATAATATCAGACCGAGGCACCCAATTTGTCTCCAAATTTTGGGATCACCTACAACAAGCTCTGGGCACGCAACTAGCCTTCAGTAAAGCATACCACCCTCAGACTGATGGACAAACAGAACGTGTAAACCAAATCCTAGAAGATATGCTAAGAGCTTGTGTGCTCACCTATGGATCCAGCTGGGAAGAGAGTTTGACGTATGCCGAATTTGCTTACAACAATAGTTACCAAGCCAGCTTACAAATGGCACCCTTTGAAGCGTTGTACGGACGAAGGTGTCGTACCCCACTGAATTGGTCAGAAACAGGTGACAGCCGTATCTTCGGCCCAGACATGCTTAAAGAGGCCGAGGAGAAAGTTAAGCAGATCAGGGACAGACTCAAGACAGCACAGAGCCGCCAAAAGAGCTACTATGATCAGAAGCACCGTGAGGTCAGCTTTGAACCCGGTGATTCCGTATACCTCCGAGTATCTCCTATGAGGGGTCTACAACGGTTCAAAATAAAGGGGAAGCTAGCCCCAAGATTCATTGGACCATTTTGTGTAAAGGCACGAAGAGGCACGGTAGCCTACCAACTAGACCTCCCCAAGGAGCTGTCAGACGTCCATGACGTGTTCCACGTCTCACAGTTAAGAAAATGTGTGAGCAACCCAGAAAAGCATGTACCTCATGAGGACATTGATATGCAACCAGATCTCACCTACAGAGAAAGGCCAGTAAAGATTTTAGAAGAGTCTGAACGGAGGACCCGTCAGAAAACGACAAAGTTTTTCAGGGTTCAGTGGAGCAACCACGCTGAGGATGAAGCTACATGGGAAAGGGAAGATTTCCTTCGGGCAGAACATCCCTATCTATTTGAGGATCAGCAGAAATCTCGAGGAAGAGATTTTTCCTAAGGGGGTAGGTGTTGTGACACCCAAGTTTTTATTTGGATTTTTTCAAAAGATTTTATTTGACTTGAGGGGAGTGATTTAAATTTTTTTTTTCTCCAAGAGAACTCTCACTCTCAAATATTTTTCTTTGTGGCAAAAGTTTTATTTGGATTCAACCAAGATCTGTCTTTGGTCTTGGAGGTTCTTGCCTTTCACTTGGACTCAAGACAAAATATTTTCACTTGGGATATGACTTTTGAAAGTCTCCTTGAAATTTGCACTATGGCTTTTGGAAAATCCTTTGCCACTTTCAATAATTCCTTCTTCCCATGGCCTTAGTGCAAATCCCCTCTCCTAACCCTTTCCTCACCTTTGGATCATGATTTGCATCAAATCCAGCAAGTTGAACCTCCCCATGTGATTATTTCCATTTATATTCTATTCAAATAAATTTCTGCCTTCTTTCCTAGCACTTGGAGATTTGCAAAGGAACTCCATTTTCTGTTTTGATTTTTGCCACCAAACCTATTTCCCCTCCTAGTCCTTTGAACCCTCAACCAAGAACCATGAAGATCCACTGGTCTTCAGTTCAAAATTTTCAAACTACACCTGCTGCAAGTTTGGACCAGATTTGTCAAATTTGGTGAAATTCATTCAAAATCTTCTCCAAAAATTCCAAGTAAAATCAGGCAGCCTCTGGGTGCATTGAGTGGTCACCTCACCAAGTTACAGCTCCAGAAAAATTTATCTCATTGCAAAATCCTCCTATCGAACACCTGTAGTGCACTGTCTGTATCAAGTTCAGAAAAATTCAGAGATTCAGTCAGTGGCTTGCTGTCGTTTTCTTCAGAGAAGGACATCGATCTCGCCAGTACCACCGCGTCGCCTTGCTCCTCGTCCCCGCCCTCTTGTTCCTGCACCGCACGAACGCCTGGCGCCTTGCGGGCGTCGGCGACGAGCAACAGAAGGTGCGCCGCCCCGTGACCGACGCCGGCGGCGGCTTTGCGGACGCCAGCGGGAGACACGGCGCCGACGACGCCACCCAGCGCCGCCCAAACCACCGGAGCTCGCCACGTGGCCTTCCACTCCCCCGAACGCGCTGCCGCTCTCGTCGTGAACCGCAGGGCGCGGAGCGCGCTCTCTGCCGCCGTTGAGCCCGTGCGGTCACCTCACCGTGGACCGACGCCATTACGCCAAGGCCATCTCCGTTTAGCTGTGAAACGACTCCAGTAACCTCCACTGATGCTGCCTGGCCACTCAAACCTCCTGCCAATCCACTGCTCCGCCGTAATCGCCCGCCGGAGATTCTCCGTTCACGGCCACCCCGTCGATCTGCCTATAAATAGAGGCCCCGAGCTTCAACTCGAGCACCCACCATCCCTGCACTCCCCCTAGAGCAAGCCTAGCCACTGGTAGAGCCCCGAGGAGGTCCCCTTCCTCGACTCCGGCAGCCGCGACCCGCCACGGGATCCAGCCCGATTCGCCCCCGTGTGCGCTCCTCCGCCTCCATTCTCTTGCCAGTAGCTTCACCTTGCATCCCTCGTTCTGACCCGCGCCTGAATTCGTAGTTTGCAGCCCTCCACCGGAGTTCCCCATCCTCACCCGAGCCGCCGTCCGCCGGAGATAGTGTCGCCGTTGACGTGGTGCTCCCCGTTGGACGAGTCCACCACCCACCGACGCGGAAGAAGACGCTGAAGCTCTTGGTACCCTCCGTTTCTCCTAACTCGCCGTGGTTCGACGCCGGCGTCCACCGTAGTCTTCGGGCGCCGGCGAGCTTTATAAACCTGACAGGTGGACCCCGCCTGTCAGCCTCTATTCTATTCTCCTCCGAACCGTTTTCTGTTGGCGCCTTCGGGCAAATACGTTTTCTCCTTTGCGCTTACGCGTTCCCAACCGAAGCGTTTTCTGTTTTCTCAGTTAAAACCCTGGAACTTTTCTGTTTCATTATAGATAAGTCCCTGGACAGAAACCTTTATAACTTTTTAATAAAAGGGAATTTTTGAGTGATTCTTTTTCTGACAATTTTCAAATTTTGTCTTGTTTTTTATGGGATTTATTTGAAAATTATTTGGAAAAGTTTCTATGCAAGTGTTGGTTTTCACGTTAGTACCCGTTTCGTGATTGCCATAGGTTCCAGAAGAGGTGAAGGAGCCGCGAACTTCGCCGAGCTAGACTCCGACTTCTCCGAACCAGGCAAGCATGTTTGAACATTTGATATGATGAGTGTTTTTGCATGTTCGCTTGAAAGGTTCTGCGTGGCATATGAGTGTCGGTAAATACCTCGTTGCTTGTAAGGCAACGACTCGGTTGTTCCAAAGTCGCGATGATCTCTGATGAGAGATGGCCTAATCATGTGGTGACATGAAGGGCAGCAGGGTGGTACTGTTGTAGCATACCAGCCTTGCGTCATCCGGCTTTCTCCGACGTTAACGTGGTTGGAGCCACGTTATCGTTCTCTTCCCGCATGTTCCAAGGTTGCGATGATCTCTGATGAGAGATGGCCTAATCATGTGGTGACATGAAGGGCAGCAAGGTTGTACTGTTGTAGCATACCAGCCTTGCGTCATCCGATTTTCTCCGACGTTAACGTGGTTGGAGCCACGTTACCGTTCTTTCCCCTTTCCGTGCTACCACATGTCTCATTGCCAGGATGCGGTTTAGTAAGTTGGTAACCTCTTTCCGTGTACACACCAAACAGAGAGGCCGGGATGAGGGTACCTTGGCCCAGGATTAAAGCCAGTCATCCGGTCAGGGGGCATGGGTGTTTCCGGTTGGGACCGAGAGGGGGGGCACCCCCTTAGAGCGCGCCTATAGAAATTTGATCCCATGCTACGCGAGGTTGTAGCCTCCCCGTCTCAAGGTTTTTCTTGAACGTTGCCGAGGGTGATCCCTGGCTTCGGATGGTTGAATTGGGTGTGTACTGGTTAGACGTGTTTCTTCCAAAACACCGTAGACGGAACTAGTCCCCGTGACTACTGAAATCCGTTGGCTGTGGTTAAGTACAAACTCTGCAGAGTCAATTCCTTCCAAATCATCGTATCCATGATCAAGTAGTGTAAGCATTATATCCATATCTATCCGTGTGGAAAACTTGTCCCCGGTGAACAAGCTCAAGTGGTAAATTCAGATTTATTGTTATTCCTGTGGATGGACTAACTTTATATTTGTCTCATGCTTGTGATAATTTATGTTCCCGAACTATTGTATTTTGAGCTACAATATAAGCCCTTTATGAGACGTCGCGCAGACGTCCGACTGTGGCGTGTACTCGTTTCTCACTTTAAATATAAGCCCTTTATGTGATGTCGCCCACACGTCCGACTGTGGCATGCACTGTCTTTATTTTCTGTTATAAGCCCTTTATGAAGTGTCGCCCCGACGCCCGACTGTGGCATTATTATTCCGCATTTTCCGCTCGAGGTGTCTTTCAGACACTCGTTTGGCACCATCATTATTATTCCGCATTTTCCGCTCGAGGAGTCTTTCAGACACTCGTTTGGCACCAGCATTATTATTCCGCATTTTCCGCTCGAGGAGTCTTTCAAACACTCGTTTGGCACCAGCATTATTATTCCGCATTTTCCGCTCGAGGAGTCTTTCAGACACTCGTTTGACACCTGTATTATTACTCCGCATTTTCCGCTCGAGGAGTCTTTCAGACACTCGTTTGGCACCAGTATTACTATTCTGCAGTTTCCGCTCGAGGCGTCATTCAGACCCTCGCTTGGCACCCAGTATTTATTATCTCTATGTCTGATCGCACTGGTTAACTTGTTCATATGCTTCATGTTTGCATTTGTTATATCTTATGTCCGAACTGTCTTGCGAGTACTTTCATAGTACTCACCTGGCTTGTTGATTTGGCCAGATGTTGACGAAGGCGATCTCTTGGATGAAGAGTTTGATAGCGTGTCCGACGCCTAGAGGAGTCCCAGTCAGTCCTGCGCGATCCCGGATATTGGTCACTTGTATTGTATACGCTTCCGCCACCCGCAATAAGTCTTCTCGAGCCTCACTCCGACGCTCGAAGAGTTGTAGTCTTCTGGAATCATATCACTCGCTTCGCGATGATATTTCCACCACCGTTATTATCGTGAGTTAGTAGTTTGCCACCCTATCCGCCGTCTTGTTTTAGCGGCGTGCATGTAATAAATTGTTGGGCAGTCTCTGCTCAACCTTGTATTATATTTAGTACTCCTGGTATTTTTCTTCTGTGACCAAGATATTGTCTACCAGTGAGAAGGAATTCTTCCTCGCTGGTCCGTAAAAGGGATTGGTCTCTCAATAATTATTTTATTGAAAAACCGGTCGTGACATAAAGAAAATTACATTGATAAATATGTTAGGTAGCATTCCACATCAAAAATTCTGTTTTTATCATTTACCTACTCGCGGACGAGCAAGAATTAAGCTTGGGGATGCTTGATACGTCTCCAACGTATCTATAATTTTTTATTGTTCGATGCTATTATATTATCCATCTTAGATGTTTTATATGCATTTATATGCTATTTTATATGATTTTTGGGACTAACATATTAACCTAGAGCCCAGTGCCAGTTTCTGTTTTTTCCTTGTTTTTGAGTTTTACAGAAAAGGAATACCAAATGGAGTCCAATTGATGTGCCAATTTTTGATGATTTTTTCTGGACCAAAAGAAGCCCCCGAAGTAAAAGAGTTGGGCCAGAAGAGTCCCGAGCTGTCCACGAGGGTGGAGGGCGTGGGCCCCTGTCTTGTGGATGACTCGGAAACCCCCCTGACGTGAGACCTACGCCAAAAATTCCTATAAATACAAAAACCTCCAGAAAATAACCTAGATCGGGAGTTCCGCCGCTGCAAGCCTCTGTAGCCACCAAAAACCAATCGGGACCCTGTTCCGGCACCCTGCCGGAGGGGGAATCCCTCACCGGTGGCCATCTTCATCATCCCGGCGCTCTCCATGACGAGGAGGGAGTAGTTCACCCTCGGGGCTGAGGGTATGTACTAGTAGCTATGTGTTTGATCTCTCCCTTTTGTGTTCTTGATTCAGCACGATCTTGATGTATCGCGAGCTTTGCTATTATAGTTGGATCTTATGATGTTCCTCCCCCTCTACTCTCTTGTAATGGATTGAGTTTTCCCTTTGAAGTTATCTTATCGGATTGAGTCTTTAAGGATTTGAGAACACTTGATGTATGTCTTGCATGTGCTTATCTGTGGTGACAATGGGATATTCACGTGATCTACTTGATGTATGTTTTGGTGATCAACTTGCGGGTTCAGTGACCTTGTGAACTTATGCATAGGGGTTGGCACACGTTTTCGTCTTGACTCTCCGGTAGAAACTTTGGGGCACTCTTTGAAGTACTTTGTGTTGGTTGAATAGATGAATATGAGATTGTGTGATGCATATCGTATAATCATACCCACGGCTACTTGAGGTGACATTGGAGTATCTAGGTGACATTAGGGTTTTGGTTGATTTGTGTCTTAAGGTGTTATTCTAGTATGAACTATACGATAGATCGAACGGAAAGAATAGCTTCGTGTTATTTTACTACGGACTCTTGAATAGATCGATCAGAAAGGATAACTTTGAGGTGGTTTCGTACCCTACAATAATCTCTTCGTTTGTTCTCCGCTATTAGTGACTTTGGAGTGACTCTTTGTTGCATGTTGAGGGATAGTTATATGATCCAATTATGTTATTATTGTTGAGAGAACTTGCACTAGTGAAAGTATGAACCCCAGGCCTTGTTTCCTAGCATTATAATACTGTTTACGCTCGCTTTTACCACTTGTTACCTTGCTTTTTTTATATTTTCAGATTACAAAAATCTATATCTACCATCCATATTGCACTTGTATCACCATCTCTTCGCCGAATTAGTGCACCTATACAATTTACCATTGTATTGGGTGTGTTGGGGACACAAGAGACTCTTTGTTATTTGGTTGCAGGGTTGCTTGAGAGAGACCATCTTCATCCTACGCCTCCCACGGATTGATAAACCTTAGGTCATCCACTTGAGGGAAATTTGCTACTGTCCTACAAACCTCTGCACTTAGAGGCCCAACAACGTCTACAAGAAGAAGGTTGCATAGTAGACATCACACACAAGGACACAAATATGATTTTTCAAATTGTTATGGTTAGCCGTTGCATGTAGATGTAGTTCAAATTTGAATTACGGTCATTAAATGGCTAGAAAATCACTTAAATGTCTTTAAAAGATCAAATGACCCCTAGAATTTTCCAAATTTTCACATCACAGTTGTATTGTTACACGTTAAATGTAGAAAAAAATTGAGGGCCGTAAGAGGAAGCTATCTCCCGTTCGTCATCAAACATGCATTGTTCCCTCTCGAAACCACGAGCCTTCTAGTGAGTTGCTCCGGTTTGTGAGGGGGGTGTGTCCAAAATTTCGTCAAACAGGCCAATTTTTTACCACATCATCTTGGTGGCATGACATTACATCAAGCAAGGTTTCATGTTTTTCTAATCATTTTTTTATTTTTTGGAATTAAAATGCCATGGCACTGCATGCATGTGTCCATGCCATGAGACCAATATGTTTGAAAATTCCTTTAATTTACTGCACATGGAATTAACTTGCACACAAGTACACAAATATGATTTTTCAAACCATTATGGTTAGCCGTGGCATGTGGATGTAGTTCAAATTTGAATTATGGTCATTAAATGGCTAGAAAATCACTTAAATGTCTTTAAAAGATCAAATGACCCCTAGAATTCTCCAAATTTTCACATGACAATTGTAGTAGTGCACGTTAAACGTAGAAAAAAATTTGAATGTCGTAAGAGGAAGCTATCTCATGTTCGTCATCAAACATGCATTGTTCCCTCTCGGAACCACGAGCCTTCTAGTGAGTTGCTCCGGTTTGTGAGGGGCGTGTGTCCAAACTTTCGTCAAACATGGCAATTTTTTTACCACATCATCTTGGTGGCATGACATTACATCAAGCAAGGTTTCATGTTTTTCTGATCTTTTTTTAATTTTTTGGAATTAAAATGCCATGGCACTCCATGCATACATATGCATGTGACCATGTCGTGAGACCAATATGTTTGAAAATTCCTTCTAATTTACTGCACATGGAATTAACTCGCACACAAGGACACAAATACGATTTTTCAAACCGTTATGGTTAGCCGTTGCATGTAGATGTAGTTCAAATTTGAATTACGGTCATTAAATGGCTAGAAAATCTCTTAAATGTCTTCAAAAGGTCAAATGACCCCTGAAATTTTCCAAATCTTCACATGACAGTTGTATTAGTGCACGTTACACGTAGAAAAAAATTGAAGGCCGTAAGAGGAAGTTTTCTCCCGTTCGTCATCAAACATGCATTGTTCCCTCTCGGAACCACGAGCCTTCTAGTGAGTTGCTCCGATTTGTGAGGGGTGTATTAGTACTACAAATTTTCTCGTACATTTTCCAAAATTTCACATGTCAGTTGTATTAGTACTACAAATTTTCTCGTACATTTAAAACACCATCGGTTGCCACTTTACTCCAAATTCGTCTTTCATAGCTAATAAAAAATATCTACAACATCACACACAGTTGTTTTGTAGGAACCGTTTGCGATGAAAATATCTGGGTCTATTTAAGTCTTCCTCCTTAAGCTTCGCCGGCTCGTCTGCTCCAGTGTCGGCTGATATGTCTCCAACGTATCTATAATTTTTTATTGTTCCATGCTGTTATATTATCAATCTTGGATGTTTTATAATAATTTTATATCATTTTTTGGTACTAACCTATTGACATAGTGCCAAGTGCCAGTTACTGTTTTCTGCATGTTTTTTACATCGCAGGAAATCAATACCAAACGGAGTCCAAATGCAATGAAACTTTACAGAGATTTTTTATGGACCAGAAGACACCCAATGGGCCAAGGCTGCACCTGGCGGGGTGCTCCGAGGGGAGCACAACCCACCAGGGCAAACCAGGAGGCTCAGGCGTGCCCTGGTGGGTTGTGCCCACCTCGGGTGCCCTCCGGACCGCCTCTTTGCTCTATAAATACCCCAATATTCCAGAAACCCTAGGGGAGTCGACGAAAATCAATTCCAGCCGCCGCAGAGTCCAAAACCACCAGATCCAATCTAGACACCATCACGGAGGGGTTCACCACTTCCATTGGTGCCTCTCCGATGATGCGTGAGTAGTTCTTTGTAGACCTTTGGGTCCGTAGTTGTTAGCTAGATGGCTTCCTCTCTCTCGCTGAATTCTCAATACAATGGTCTCCTTGAGATCCATATGATGTAACTCTTTTTACGGTGTGTTTGTTGGGATCCGATGAATGAGTTTATCATCAGATCTATCATTTTATATCCATGAAATTTATTTGAGTTTCTTTGATCTCTTATATGCATGATTGCTTATAGCCTTGTATTTCTTGTTCGATATTTGGGTTTTTGTTGGGGATATGACTATTGGATATGACCCGCCCAGGAGGGGCCGGGTTATCCTAATGGCGGTTTATTTAAACAAAGCCCATGAGTATGTTGAAGATGGCTGTTCATGAAGTAGGCTTGTTAAAGGGCCCAAACCCAAAGGCAGCTTAAGGCCTGTGAGTGTAAACCGCCATGTATATGTAACTTGTATTGTAAGGCATGTAAGATAAGTCACCGGGCCGGACACGTTTGTATGAGCCAGCCAGGACTCTGTAAGCCGCAGGGCGTCAACCCGTGTATATATGGGGACTACCCGGCAGCGGCTTAGGGAAGGGACGAGAGATCGAAAGCTAGGTCAAGCGTATTCGCTCCCTGGTAATCGAAACATAAGCAATACCACCTCAAACTGGATTAGGCCTTTACCTTCACCGCAAGGGGCCGAACGAGTATAAACTCATGTGTCCTTTGTCCCGTTTAACCCCTTTAAGCTAACCTAGTGTGATGGCTCCACGACTAAGTCCTCACCCTAGGACATCTACCGTGTTAACCCCACGACAGTTGGCACCCATCGTGGGGCCAGTGCACAGTGGTTTCAAGTTCTTACAGGGCAGCTTCAAAGGGATCAAGGGATACGCTGTGGGCCAGATGACCAAGAGTCGTCGCGGCAAGCTCTACATCGACGACGCAGGATGGGGCCCCGAGGCCGGCTCAATCGAGTACGGGTACCGGGTCCCCTTCGGCGGAATTCACGTCTTCATCGGCAAGATCGGCGAACCGGGCCCTAAGCCGGACACCTGCACCGACCTCTTCGAGACGGCTCAGCATGCTCCACCCACCCGAGTTCAACCCGTCAAGAAGCGTGCCTTCGTTGGATTCATCCATGGGGGAGAATTTGAGGAAGGATCCATGTCTGGCGGTGAGATGGCCATCTATTCTGATGGTGAATTGTCCACGGGTGAGACTACTTCATTGTACCACCTGCAGGACGGCAGGCTTGGGGGATGTTCCGATGGCAACAGTATTCCGGACCCCTATGAGCCGCCGAACCGGGTCGCGATCTTAATGGCCGGTACGCAGTCAGTGCAGAATTCGTCGACTGCAGCAGCAATGCTTTCTGGGTCAGCAGCGGCGACGGCGGCTGGGGCAGGAGGCCCTACGCGCCCGCTGGCTCAGGTCTTGTCCGACTTATTAGACGCTTTAACAACACTGCTGACGACGGCGGTTACCCCAGCGAATCAAGATCAGCACAATGCGGAGGTTGCAAAAGTGCGAGATCAGATAGCTCAAGCCAAGGAGGACCTGGCGGCCGAGGATGCAAGGGTGACGGCGGAACGAGCGGTTCTGGAGGCTCAAGCACAACAGATCCAGGCTGATTCCTTCCGGCTCTCATTGGACCAGAACGCTTCAAACAACGTCATGAGGAGAAGGCACCGAAGTCATCTGCCTCCAGTTTACGAGGCGAGGAACCTCTTCAACACTCCTGGTGCGGGGACCAGTGACTTGCCAGGGGTAAACCGGGCAGTAGCCAAACCTGGGACTAGAGCGCCGATTCAGGCACGCACGATGGACCCGCCTCGTCAGAATAATATTCCACCACAACACGTGCCAACATCGCCGGGTCATTATTCTAACCCTTTGGACAACATGATCGCTGTGGCGTCACGATTGGCGGCCCTCCCAGTTGAAGGCGAGTCTCCAACTGCGGTTGAAATGCGGAGGGCTAGAGAGCTCCTTCAAACAGCATTGGTACAGCAGGAGGCTTATTCCTACAGCCGTGAAAGGATCCATTCAACGCCTCGCGCAAGCCGGAGTTATAGCAGACACATGGACTCCTCGGCGGTGTCAACCAGCGAACAGCATCGTAACCCGCCCCATGGACACGACCCGCCTCATACTACTCAGGCCCTGATAGATCAGGATAGAGCACGTCATGGGGCTGAGCCGGCAGCTCAGAACACAGCTTGTCAACCGTCTCTGGTTTATCCGACAGCTTCGGCGGAGTTAGGCACGACTTCCAGGTCCTTTGGAGTACCATGTTTAGTACCGGCTCTACATAACGTAGGTCTGCCCAAGGATTTCAAGGGTCCTCGTAAAGTGCCCAACTACACAACTGACTTACCCCCTGAAACATGGGTTGAAAGTTACGAGATGGGGATGGAGTTATTGGACGTCGATGATGCTGCATGTGCTAAGTATATATTTCACCATGATGTTGGAAGGAACAGCTCGTACTTGGTTCAAGGGACTACCAGCCAACTCTATTGGATCATGGGCCGAGTTAAGGGCCTAGTTTATCCAGCAGTTCAAAGACACGTGCAAGCAGCCTATGTCGATTGTAGACTTGGCTGCCTGTGTGCAAGAAGAGGGTGATTCGACAACCCATTGGGTGCACCGGGTCTCAGCAATTCTGCACTCGTCGGATTGTATCAAGGCTGATTCGGCAGTCCTAATGTTGGAAAACAATTGTCGGTTCCTACCCCTGAAGCAAAAATTGGGGCGACTCAAACGCCACTGCAATGACATGGGGACGCTCATGGCGGCTTTGGTAAGTATGCCGACTCTGAAAGTACCAAGGACCCTGAGTCTGATGAGGAGAAGACGGGTAAGGGAAAGAAGAGTAGCATCGCCAAGCGGGAGCCCAATAACCCGGTGAGTCAAGGGAGCAGTGGCAAGCGCAAGGCTGATAATAATTCTGATCTTGTGGCTAATACCAATGCACAGAATAATGGCCAGCGCCGTAAGGGAAAACCGCCTCCTCGGACGGGAGGGTCAGGGGTCAATCTTGAGCGGCTGTTGAATCAGCCCTGCCCAAAGCATGGCACGCAGGAAAGACCGTCCAGTCACCTTTGGAAGGAATGCTATATTATTTAAAGAGTTCAAAAATTCCAACTTGTTCCAAGACAATCATGGACCTGGCGGCGGCTCAGGTTCCGGCTCTTATGGACTGGGTCATGGTGGTGGTGGTTCTAATTCCGGCTTTCAGGGTCAGCAAGGCAATCAAGGCAATCAGGGCGGTTATCATAAACAGTCCGGTCATGGGAATCAGCAACAACAGTTTGGATATCAAAGTAACCCGAAGCAATTGAATAGTGGGCAGTACCACGTCTTCACCACAAGTTTATGCAAGCAGGATTAGAAGCTCCATAAAAGGGCTGTGAATGCCGTTGAGCCGGCAGTTCCCCGTTACTTACGATGGTCTGAGCAGCCCATTGTGTGGAGTTGTGAGGATCACCCGCCCCGGGTTGACAATCCGGGTCACTTGGCTTTGGTGGTAGCACCTCAGGTTGGAGGATATAAATTCACTAAGGTACTCATGGACGGAGGTAGCAACATCAATATCCTTTATTATGAAACCTTCCGTCGCATGGGGTTGACTGATAAAAATCTTAAGCCGTCAAACACTATTTTTCACGGTGTGGTGCCTGATAAGTCGGCATACCCGGTTGGTAAAATAGCTCTGGAGGTTGCATTTGGGGATGATCATGATTCTAGTTCTGAGACGTTGACCTTTGAAGTGGTGTAGATCAAGAGCCCTTATCATGCTCTGTTTGGGCGACCGGCTTATGCTAAGTTCATGGCAAGGCCTTGTTATGATTATCTGCAGCTCAAGATGCCGGGTTACAAGGGGACGATTATGGTGCATGGAAGCCGGAAGATAGCTTGGGAATGTGAGGAAGGTGATGCAGCCTATGATGAGTCTGTCTGCGCAACAGAGGAGTTGAAGTTTTATAAAGACAATGTTGACCCGGCAGATATGACCTCTTTGAAAAAGCCAACGACGGAGCATGACCCGGTTTTGAAGTTTAAGTCGGTAGACGACACCAAGCTGGTTGATTTTGTTCCTGGCGATTCATCCAAGCAGTTCAGCATCAGCGCAAAGCTGGATCCGAAATAGGAAAGCGCGCTCATCGAGTTCATCCGTGAGAACCGGGACATCTTTGCATGGAAACCTTCTGACATGCCAGGTGTACCGAGAGAACTCGCTGAGCACACTCTTAATATTGATGCCAAGTTTAAGCCGATCAAACAGTTTCTTCATCGTTTTAATGAAGAGAGGCGTAAAGCCATTGGTGAAGAGGTAGCCCGGCTCTTGGCGGCTGGGTTTATTGTTGAAGTCTTTCATCCTGAGTGGTTGGCTAACCCGGTGTTGGTGCTTAAGAAGAACGAGACTTGGCGTATGTGTCTGGATTACACGGATTTAAATAAGGCTTGTCCAGCTGATCCTTTCGCTCTCCCTCGTATTGACCAAATTATTGATACTACGGCGGGTTGTGAGCGTTTGAGTTTTTTGGATGCTTATTCTGGTTATCATCAGATCAAGATGGCAGTTAAGGACCAGGAGAAGACAACTTTCATGACTCCGTTTGGAGCCTTCTGCTATGTGTCCATGCCTTTTGGGCTCAAGAGTGCCCAGGCAACTTACCAGCGGTGTGTGCAAAACTGCCTTCATAATCAAATTGGGCGCAAAGTTCATGCTTATGTGGATGATATTGTGGTGAAATCCAGAAAGAAGGAAACCCTTGTAGATGATTTAAAGGAGACCTTTGACAATCTCCGGGTTTATAAGATGATGCTTAACCCGACCAAGTGTGTTTTCGGTGTGCCAGCTGGTAAGCTTTTGGGTTTTCTGGTTTCCAACAGAGGCATTGAGGCTAACCCGGAGAAGATCAAGGCCATCACTTCTTTGGCTAAGCCAGCGTGTGTTAATGATGTTCAACGTTTGGCAGGTCGTATTGCGGCTTTAAGCCGGTACATAAGCCGGCTGGGTGAAAAGGCTATACCACTGTACCAGATTATTAAGGAAACAGACCACTTCGTCTGGAGTGATGCTGCTAATCAAGCGTTTGAGGATTTGAAGAAACAGTTGGCTGAGCCGCCGGTTCTGGCTGCTCCCATTGATGAAGAGCCGTTGCTGTTGTATGTGGCTTCGAACAGCCGGGCTGTTAGTGTAGCTATTGTGGTAGAGAGGAAGGAGACAGGCAAGGAATATCCGGTTCAGCGGCCGGTTTATTATATCAGTGAGGTTCTTATTGAGTCCAAACAGCGATATCCACATTGGCAGAACCTTGTGTATGGGGTTTTCATGGCTAGCCGAAAGCTTAAGCAGTATTTTCTGGGTCATCCTATCACGGTGGTTAGTTCTGCCCCCTTGGGGATATCATTCAAAACAGAGAAGCCACAGGTCGGATAGCCAAGTGGGCCATTGAGCTTGGGCCTCATGGTTTAAAATATGTGCCCCATACAGCCATCAAGTCTCAAGCACTTGTTGATTTTATCAATGATTGGACCGAGTTGCAGATGCCTGAGGAGAAGCCGGATAACACATATTGGACTGTTCACTTTAATGGATCCAGGCAGTTGGAAGGCTCGGGGGCTGGAGTTGCACTAACTTCCCCACGAGGTGATAAATTTTCTTATGTTCTCCAGCTTATGTTCCCTTGTACTAACAATGCAGCTGAGTATGAGGCCTTGCTCCATGGTCTTCGGATGGCTAAGGAGATGAGTTTAAGCCGAGTGAGGTGTTTCGGCGACTCAGATCTGGTGGCTCAGCAAGTTTCTGGCACTTGGGATTCTAAGGATCCACTCATGGCGGCTTACCGACGAGAGGTTGATGCTATTGCGGGTCAATTTAAGGGTTATCAAGTTGAACATGCTGATCGCAGGAAAAATGAAGCGACCGATGCTTTAAGCCGGTTAGGGTCTCAGCGTAAGCCGGTAGCACCTAACACTTTCCTGGATATTCTATATAACCCTACTGCCAAAGTACCTACAGAGGAAGATCTAGCTATTCCGGACCCGGAAGTGCACCTCGTGGTGGATCTTCATGCGATTCCTGATTGGACAGTCCCATATCTGGCTTATATGACCCGGGGCGAGTTACCTTAGGATGAAACTTTGGCCAGGCAGATAACTCGGCGATCTAAGTCAATGACTATCGTTCATGGAGAGTTGCATCATCGCAGTGTCACAGGGGCGTTTCAACGTTGTGTTTCTCCAGAGGAGGGCCGTGAGATTCTGCGTGAAATTCATGAAGGCGATTGTGGCCATCATGCCGGCTCTAAGTCCCTTATGGCTAAGGCTTTTCGTCATGGATTTTATTGGCTGACGGCTCACGCTGATGTTGAGGATCTAGTAAGTAAATGTGATGGTTGTCAGAAATTCTCCCGACGCGCTCATGTGCCGGCTCAAGAATTGAGAATGATTCCAATTACTTGGCCGTTCGCAGTCTGGGGGCTTGACATGGTTGGGCCTTTCAAAAGGTCCAAAGATAAGAAGACACACCTCTTGGTGGCGGTTGACAAATTTACAAAGTGGGTCGAGGCAGAGCCGGTCAGTAAATGTGACGTGGCGACGGCGGTTCAATTCATCAAAAAGGCGATTTTCCATTTTGGCTTTCCCCACAGTATAATAACTGATAATGGCACTAATCTATCCAAGGGTGCTATGAAAGAATTTTGTCAACGTGAGCATATCCGGCTTGATGTATCATCCGTGGCTCACCCCCAGTCTAATGGTCAAGCCGAGAGAGCTAATCAGGAGATCCTAAGAGGCATTGATACGTCTTCAACGTATCTATAATTGCTGATTGTTCCATGCTATTATATTATCTGTTTTTGGATGTTTAATGGGCTTTAATATGCATTTTTATATTATTTTTGGGACTAACCTACAAACCAAAGGCCCAGTGCAAATTGTTGTTTTTTTGCCTATTTCAGTGTTTCGCAGAAAAGGAATATCAAACGGAATCCAAACGGAATGAAACCTTCGGGAGAGTTATTTTTGGAACAAATGTGATCCAGGAGACTTGGAGTGGCCGTCAAGAAAGAAGCAAGGAGGCCACGAGGTAGGGGGCGCGCCCCCCACCCTCGTGGGCCCCTCGCAGCTCCACCGACGTACTTCTTCCTCCTATATATACCCATAGACCCCGAAAATATCCATGGCTCACGCTCATATATTGCGTGAAAATAGAAAAAGTTTGAGAACATAAAAACTATGAAACAATTGCTTGGCTTGTCATCGGGGTTGTGCATGATTTAAATACTCTGTGTGATGAAGATAGAGCATAGCCAGACTATATGATTTTGTAGGGATCACTTTCTTTGGCCATGTTATTTTGAGAAGACATGATTGCTTTGTTAGTATGCTTGAAGTATTATTATTTTTATGTCAATATTAAACTCTTGTCTTGAATCTTTCGGATCTGAACATTCATGCCACAATAAAGAAAATTACATTGAGAATTATGCTAGGTAGCATTCCCATCAAAAATTCCGTTTTAATCATTTACCTACTCGAGGACGAGCAGGAATTAAGCTTGGGGATGCTTGATACGTCTTCAACGTATCTATATTTTTTATTATTCCATGCTATTATATTATCTATTTTGGATGTTTAATGGGCTTTAATATACCGTTTTATATTATTTTTGGGACTAACCTACTAACCAAAGGCCCAGTGCAAATTGCTGTTTTTTTGCCTATTTCACTGTTCGCAGAAAAGGAATATCAAACAGAATTCAAACGGAATGAAACCTTCGGGGGAGTTATTTTTGGAACAAACGTGATCCAGGAGACTTGGAGTGGCCGTCAAGAAAGAAGCGAGGAGGCCACGAGGCAGGGGCCGCGCCTAGGGGGCAGGCACGCCCCCCACCCTTGTGGGCCCCTCGCAGCTCCACCGACATACTTCTTCCTCCTATATATACCCATATACCCCGAAAACATTCAGGAGCACCACGAAACCCTATTTCCACCGCCGCAACCTTCTATACCCGTGAGATCCCATCTTGGGGCCTTTTCCGGCGCTCCGCCGGAGGGGGAATCGATCACGGAGGGCTTCTACATCAACACCATGGCCTCTCCGATGATGTGTGAGTAGTTTACCACACACCTTTGGGTCCATAGTTATTAGCGAGATGGCTTCTTCTCTCTCTTTGGATCTCAATACAAAGTTCTCCTTGATTCTCTTGGAGATCTATTCGATGTAATTCTTTTTGCAGTGTGTTTGTCGAGATCCGATGAATTGTGGGTTTCTGTTCAAGATTATCTATGCACAATATTTGATTCTTCTCTGAAATATCTTATGCATGATTTAATATCTTTGCAAGTCTCTTCGAATTATCAGTTTGGTTTGGCCTACTAGATTGATCTTTCTTGCAATGGGAGAAGTGCTTAGCTTTGGGTTCAATCTTGCGGTGTCCTTTCCCAGTGACAGCAGGGGCAGCAAGGCACGTATTGTATTGTTGCCATCGAGGATAAAAAGATGAGGTTTATATCATATTGCTTGAGTTTATCCCTCTACATCATGTCATCTTGCCTAATGCGTTACTCTGTTCTTATGAACTTAATACTCTAGATGCATGCTGGATAGCGGTCGATGTGTGGAGTAATAGTAGTAGACGCAGAATCGTTTCGGTCTACTTGTTGCGGACGTGATGCCTATATACATGATCAAGCCTAAATATTCTATTATGCGCTTTTCTATCAATTGCTCGACAGTAATTCGTTCACCCACCGTAGAATTTGCTATCTTGAGAGAAGCCACTAGTGAAACCTATGGCCCCCGGGTCTATTTTCTATCATATTAATCTCCCGTCAACAAGCGATTTCTGGCGCCGTTTATTTTGCAATTTTTACTTTCCAATCTATATCATACAAATACCAAAAAAAATATCTTATTATCTCTATTAGATCTCACTCTCGTAAGTGACCGTGAAGGGATTGACAACCCCTTTATTGTGTTGGTTGCGAGGGTCTTGTTTGTTTGTGCAGGTTCTAGGGGACTTGTGTGTTACCTCCTACTGGATTGATACCTTGGTTCTCAAAACTGAGGGAAATACTTACGCTACTATGCTGCATCACCCTTTCCTCTTCAAGTGAAAACCGACGCAAGCTCAAGAGGTAGCAGGCATCAAGCCTCGGCTTATGGTTCCCTTGCAAAGGACGCCGGGTTGTTGGGTGGAGGAGTTACCTTCTGTGTTATGGAGCATCAATACTACCCCCAACAGATCTACGGGTTATACGCCTTTCATCATGGTTTACGGAGCAGAGGCAGTTCTCCCCAGCGACATCTGTCATGATTCGCCCCGAGTGGCGGCTTATGTTGAAGTTGATAATGAGAGGGCGCGTCAGGATGCACTTGACTTGTTGGATGAGGAGCATGACCTCGCGGCGGCTCGTTCGGTGATTTACCAGCAAGATCTGCGCCGTTATCACAGACGCCGGGTTAAAACCAGAACCTTTCAAGAAGGTGACCTGGTGCTCCGGCTTATCCAGGATCAAACGGATATGCACAAGTTATCCCCACCTAGGGAAGGGCCCTTTGTGGTCAGCAAGAATCTAAACAATGGCTCATACTACCTTATTGATGTTCGCGAACACAAGGACTCACGTAAGTCGGAGGAGGAGACCCACCGGCCGTGGAATATTGCTCATCTTCGGCCTTATTATACTTGAGCCACCGGCTCTTACAATGTACATATCTTGACAGTGTATATATTATGATGATTATAATAAAGCCGGCATCCCTGATAAATCAGGGCCTCTGTCGTTTCGTTTCAAGAATAATGAGTCTTTTTTATTACAGAAAGATCACTTGGGAGCTTCCTGTTCAAACATAGGTGTATTCACCAAAGAGAACATAGCGTTACTACCCTCTTGATCCGGCGCAACACCGTTCTCACAAATCACTCGGGAGCTTCCTGTTCAAACATTGGTGTATTCACCAAAGAGAACATAGCGTTACTACCCTCTTGATTGGCGCAATGCCACAATTATGGTCACTTGGGGGCTTCCTGGTCGTATTCGAACCATAGCTGTGAATATCCCTCTTGATTGGCGCAATGCCACAATTATGGTCACTTAGGGGCTTCCTGGTCGTATTCAAACCATAGCTGTGAATATCCCTCTTGATCAGCGCAATGCCACAATTATGGTCACTTGGGGGCTTCCTGGTCGTATTCGAACCATAGCTGTGAATATCCCTCTTGATCGGCGCAATGCCACAATTATGGTCACTTGGGGGCTTCCTGGTCGTATTCGAACCATAGTTGTGAATATCCCTCTTGATCGGCGGCAAGGCCACAATTACGGTTAGGGGCTTCCTGGTCGTATTCGAACCATAGCTGTGAATATCCCTCTTGATCGACGCAATGCCACAACTACGGTTATTTGGGGGCTTCCTGATCGTATTCGAATCATAGCGGTAAAACATCCCTTTTAACCGGCTCAATACTAACACTTACGGCCTTTGAATATTTTTCTTGGTCCGGCTTGTATTTGGCTTGACGGCCTTGGAAGGCCTCGTTTTTCTTGCTTGATTTTTGGAACATTTTTCGGATTTATCTTGACGTATGATTTAACAATGATTCAGTCCATGTAGCCTCATTTATTATTGCTCATATTTGAGCACATCTGATGTTCATGATAACCCGGCCTGGCTTTCGATGATATGTCGCCAGCAGATGATTATATTAAGTACTTGGGAGTTCTGTCTTCTAAGTTTTGGGTTATCACCCTGACTGTTTTGATATGGTAAGTCGGCAGTGTTTAAATTCATACCACAGGTATGATATTTTTTATACATATTCAATCATGATTAAACTGGCCCTGGCTATGACCTATTTCAGTTGCCAGTGGTTTATATAGGGTATTATGACCCGCTCCGCGGTAAACCGCCGGGGCACTTGTGATTTACTTGTGTGCAGGATAATGATAAATCTCCTCTGCATAAATCGATGTTATCATAAGTATCACAAGATAGTTCTTCAGATGGCAGGTCAAGAATTGTTACACAAAAGGAAAAATGTACGCAATGGCATGACAGATCAAAGTTTTACTAGCCTATTACATGACTCAATGAGTCTAAAGGATCAAGTGTTTTTCATAAAGTTCAAATATTTGCGCCGCCCAGCGGATTAATCTTCCTGGTCTTGACGATTTGAAGCTTCTGGATCATCCTTTTCCGGTTCTTCGTCCTCCACCGTCTGGAAGTTGGGTGATGACCAATCAATGCCACGCAAAGCTTGGAATTCAGCCTAATCATCTATAAGTTCAGACGGCTCAACTTTAGGGGCAAAAGTATGCTTACGGATTGGGGGGATTAGATCCATCACTTTATAAGCCGACATCGGCATCTTCTAATTCTCCATGCTGTAAGCCGGATGCTATTTTGACAGGTCCGATTCATTGGCAATCAGGCTGGCCAGAGGAGGTATCTCTTTCACACAGGCAGCGAAGTCCTTTTGATCACATGAAATGTCGTCTTCTTTCAAGCTTGGATATCCAGTAGCTACCTCAGACGGGTCTAGCTCTGGTAACCATGCCTTGGCCCAGCTCAAAGCCGTCATAGCCCCTGCTCTTGCAGACGACCGCTTCATCTCATCTATTCTAGCAGGCAGCACAGAAAGTTTTTTCAAAACATCTATCAAGAGAGTAGGTGCTTCATTAGTTGGAGAAATTGTAGCCAGTGCACGCTGAGCTCCAGTGTGTAGCTATTCGACAAGGATGTAAAGAGCCTTGAGCTTCACAAGCATATCTTGGTTAAGGTTGCTGCTCCTGGGACCTGAGTCAATCACAGATTGGTTTGAGGCGGTTTATACTCTCAAGAAAGGATTCACCTTTGATGATTAGCAAGGCATTTACCAAAGATAGCAGAAACCATCTGGGATACACGGTGCTTTAAACCGGTGAGCTCAGTGATCACCTCTTCAAGAGCTGCCTCCGCTTTTTCAGCTCTCTGTGTCAACACAGTCTTTTCTTCAGCTCAAGTGTTTTTCTCCGCCTCAAAACTGGACTTCAGCTTTTCCATTTCAGCTATGCTAAACTGGAATTTTGACTCAGCTTTCCCGGCCTCAGATTCTTGATTCCTCAGCCGGGTCTTTGCATCAGACAATTGTGATTAAAGAGCAGCAGTGGCATCCTGTACAAGCACAAGAATTGTAAAAACATCGTATCTGGGTTACAGGAATATAAGTCGCAAGCCTTTTGCAAGCAACAACACTTGGCACTTGGGGGCTAATGCCTGCCGAAACAATTCTTCATACAACGGCTCATATCAGTAAAGTCCCAAGCACTTTGCAAGCAAGAATACTTGGCACTTGGGGGCTAATGCATATCGCTTCTGTCTTTTTGCTACTTTATGATGACCCGTTTGTGATGTAAACACTCACAACCGGCTCATAGGGGCTACACAGATAAGCTCAACTTTTTCAACAATGGTAAAACAAGGACCGGCTCATTCATGCTGATTAAACTGGCCCTTGGGGACTACAGATGCAATGTTAATTGCTTAAACCCGGTTTAATTATAATGGTGCAAGCCGGCTTTGGAAGAATTCCACTACAGATGTTTATGGTTATTCTAAGTCTACAGCCTATTCAATCTTATCATACCCAATAGACTTGGGGGCTGGCAGGATGTACATAATTTATTTAAGCAGGAATTCATACCTCATATTTCGGATGCATCTGCTTCACCATATCGATTTCAAGATCGTGGCTGGAGTGCACTTGGTTGAGGTAGCCAGACAGTATTTCATTACTACTCAATTGCGCATAGTGCGAGACATCAAACCTCACTTTCCGCCTTTCAATAACCTCTTGTTTGGCGGAGTGCTTGGCTAAGACAGTTGGATTTCCTAGTTCTGTAAAGCTGGTACCAGTGATCAGAATGTCATCAGTATGAGTCACCGACGGATTAACTGGGCTTGGTGATTCCGTATTCAAAGGATTGAGTTCTGTTTGATCAATAGAGAGATCAGGAATTTCAGGGGGAACGTCAGGGGCAGATTCTTTTGGCTGTTTTTCAGAAGCATCGGGTGCAGAGACATGTTGTTCCGGATCAACAACTTTAGGATCCTCAGCTGGTTTGGTCACCTTTACCTTTTTGCTAGGCTTTGCTTGTCCACTACAAGGGTTGTGACAAGTCGGTATAATTGTAAGAGTATAAAGAGGTACAGAATAAAAAATAATTATTTTTACCCAGGGGCAGTCTTGAAAGCCGACAATTGGGTCTGTGATGAATCGCCGGAGGAAGAGCGAGAAATCTCCTGGTAATTTCAATCGGAAGAATTAAGCGGCTGGCGAATGAGACCCGCCAGTGGATAAAAAGAGTTTAAGTTCGGAAGGACCTTGTTTTGACGTTTCCGACGAGCTGGAGTATTTGGTAAGCCGGAGGATAACTCTTCACCTCAGTTGTTCCGAGTCTGTCGCCGGTTCTCGTGCTGCTGTTGCTTCAAAAGAAAGTGAGGATCCAAATGAGCTAAGGGGTGTGAAAACCTTAGTTTCCGGGTTACTCTTCGAAATTTCTATCTTGGCAAAGGCTCTGAGTCAGAGGAAATAATCATTACCTCTTCTTCAACTCCTTGGCTGGCCCCCGTGTCATCCTGACAATAATCACTGTCAATAAGATAATTGAAAAAGGAGCCAAGGGAGTCAAGGGCTACCTCCGACTCAGAATTTTCATTCAGTTCAAACATATCATAAGTGCTTGATTTCTTCTTAGTTCTCTTGGTGGTTTTCTTGGTAGCTTTATTGGGAGCCCTGGCCTTTTTGGCAGCTTCATGGTCATATTTTTCCTTCCAAAAATAAGATTCAGCCTGTGGAAGTCAGCAAATTTGAGTTAATAGAATATTTGACTAATGAGATAAAAGGGAAGAAAGTTAGAGACTCACATCCGGTGGCGGGTTAAGCTTGCAGAAAGGATTCAGACCCACTTTGCTGCAGTCTTCTAGATCTTCATTCAGAAGAGTTTTTGTCATTTCAGTGATCGCTTCATCAGTCAAACGCACGAAGTTGTGGCGCAGAGGATCCTTTAGGCCACCCGTGTAAGTACACATTAAGCTGGGTCGGCGGCTTAAAGGGATAATCCGCCAGGCAACCCAGCACCGAACCAAGTCAATGCCAGTCAAACTATTTCCCAGTAGAGCCTTGACCATCGCAATAGTGGGAGCAAGCTTTTTACGTTCAGCAGCGGTAAGCTTTTCAGGAAGATGATGTTTTGTGTCAAGGCGTTGGGCGCGATAACCCGGCAATGGATTCTCATCAGCCGGAGAGGTATCTTTGCAATAAAACCATGTCTGATTCCAATCTATTTGGTGACTCGGCAAGTAAGTGTAGGGGAAGATGGCATCTCTTCTTCGTTGAATTGAGATTCCGCCAAGTTCCAAGCTCGGTCCGTTGGTAAACTCGTTTTGGCGGTTTAAATAAAAATACTCCCTAAAGAGTTCAACGCCGGGCTCCTCTTGAGGGTGTACTTCGCAGAAGACTTGAAAGTTGCAGATGTTTGACACGGAATTGGGTCCGATGTCTTGAGGATGGAGTTGAAAGAAGTGCAGAACGTCTCGAAAAAATTTAGAACCGGATGGTGAGAAGCCCCGGTTCATGTGATCAGTAAAAACAATGACTTCATCATCCTTTGGCCGAGGTCTTTCTTCGCCTGGATCAGGGGCGCGATAATGCATGACACTCTTTGCTGGCAAGTACCCAACTTTGACAAAGTCTTTCAAAGTGTTCTCAGTGACAATGGAGGGAACCCAGTTACATGAAGTGTCTGTTTTCGGCGGCATTGCGAATGGAGAAGCCTAAAGGAAAGAAAAAATTTGTTGGTTCGAATTGATTCATTAAAGCCAAAAATAAAAAGCAGCAGTATATATTCAAAATGGCGGCTTAATGGGGCCTAATGATATATGGGTAATTATAAGCCAGTTATGTAAGCCGCCATGACAAGCACTGGAAGTCAGATCCGATCAACAGCAAATTTTACTAAGTGTTGGGACAAACAGGTTTCAACAAGTGGGAGCTATAAAATTGGATCTACAACAGTTCAGAGAAATGAAATAAAATATAAACCTAATGTGGCGGCAGCAGAAAAGTGGGGATGCCTAGATGAGATCTGTTGCAATGAGGATATGTTCTGATATTAAAAACCAAGTGCTAAAACTACTAGCGCACAAGACTGGTACCGTTTTCAGATCAAAGCTAAGCAATCTAAGAAAGAGAAGGAGGAACGGTCATGAACACCGATGAACAGGGAAGCCCTATGGCAGATCTGTTAAGAGGAAAAGTGAAGATTTACCGACGCTGATGAACAGCGGAGGAGCCCCGCGAGGTTCTGGTTCGTTCAGGGTGATGCAGCGGCCGGAGTCAAAGCAGTGGACGAAGGTCGACGGCGGCGGAGTTCGGACGCGCTGGAGCGTTGCGAGGAGGAAGAAGAAGGCGAGAAGGCAAAAGGGGCAGAGTGAAAAGAAGACCTGTGGCCCTATTTATAAGGCTAGAAGGATGAGTGGCAGGTGCAGGAATCAAGGAGACAAGAAAATGGATACATGACGGCGCAAGCGCCTCGATTTTCGAAGGTTCATTAAAAGGAAAAGATTTATTAAGATTCGGGCCATAATATTAATAACAGGTGACGTCATGGCGGGTCGCCGCAATCTCGGAAGAGGACGTCATGGCGGGTTACAATATAACGCAGGAAGATGAAGAATGATTTTTCTAAGTATTGAAGATTGACATGAACAAGTTCAAATCAACCTGGGGCCTAATGTTGGGGATATGACTATTGGATATGACCCACACAGGAGGGGCCGGGTTATCCCAATGGCGGTTTATTTAAACAAAGCCCATGGGTATGTTGAAGATGGCGGTTTATGAAGTAGGCTTGTTAAAGGGCCCAAACCCAAAGGCAGCTTAAGGCCCGTGAGTGTAAACCGCCATGTATATGTAACTTGTATTGTAAGGCATGTAAGATAAGTCACCGGGCCGGACACGTTTGTTTGAGCCGGCCGGGATTCTATAAGCCGCGGGGCGTCAACCCATGTATATAAGGGGACGACCCGACAGCGGCTTAGGGAAGGGACGAGAGATCGAAAGCTAGGTCAAGCGTATTCGCTCCCTGGTAATCGAAACATAAGCAATACCACCTCAAACTGGATTAGGCCTTTACCTTCACTGCAAGGGGCCGAACAAGTATAAACTCCTGTGTCCTTTCTCCCGTTTAACCCCTTTAAGCTAACCTAGTGCGATGGCTCCATGACTAAGTCCTCACCCTAGGACATCTACCGTGTTAACCCCACGACAGTTGGCGCCCACCGTGGGGCCAGCGCACGGTGGTTTCAAGTTCTTACAGGGCAGCTTCGAAGGGATCAAGGGATACGCTATGGGCCGGATGACCAAGAGTTGCCGCGGCAAGCTCTACATCGACGACGCGGGATGGGGCCCCGAGGTCAGCTCAATCGAGTACGGGTACCGGGTCCCCTTCGGCGGAATTCACGTCTTCATCGGCAAGATCAGCGAACCGGGCCCTGAGCTGGACACCTGCACCGACCTCTTCGAGACGGCTCAGCATGCTCGACCCACCCGAGTTCAACCCGTCGTGAAGCATGCCTTCGTTGGATTCATCCATGGGGGAGAATTTGAGGAAGGATCCATGTCTGGCCATGAGACGGCCATCTATTCTGATGGTGAATCGTCCACGGGTGAGACTACTTAGTTGTACCACCTGCAGCACGGCAGGCTTGGGGGATGTTCTGATGGCAACAGTATTCCGGGCCCCTATGAGCCGTCGAACCAGGTTGCGATCTTCATGGCCGGTATGCAGTCAGTGCAGAATTCGTCGACTGCAGCAGCAATGCTTTCCGAGTCAGCAGCGGCGATGGCGGCCGGGGCAGGAGGCCCTGCGCTCCTGCTGGCTCAGGTCTTGTCCGACTTATTAGACGCTTTAACAACCCCGCTTACGGCGGCGATTAACCCAGCGAATCAAGATCAGCATAATGCGGAGGTTGCAAAAGTGCGAGATCAGATAGCTCAAGCCAAGGAGGACCTGGCGGCCGAGGATGCAAGGATGACGGTGGAACAAGCGGTTCTGGAGGCTCAAGCACAACGGATCCAGGCTGATTCCTTCCGGCTCTCATTGGATCAGAACGCTTCAAACAACGTCATGAGGAGAAGGCACCAAAGTAATCTGCCTCCGGTTTACGAGGCGAGGAACCTCTTCAACACTCCTGGTGCGGGGACCAGTGACTCGCCAGGGGTAAACCGGGCAGTATCCAAACCTTGGAATGGAGCGCCGATTCAGCCACACACGATGGACCCGCCTCGTCAGAATAATATTCCACCACAACACGTGCCAACACCGCCGGGTCATTACTATAACCCTTTGGACAACATGATCGTTGTGGCGTCACGATTGGCGGCCCTCCCAGTTGAAGGCGAGTCTCCAACTGCGGTTGAAATGCGGAGGGCTAGAGAGCTCCTTCAAACAGCATTGGTACAGCAGGAGGCTTATTCCTAGAGCCGTGAAAGGATCCATTCAACGCCTCACGCAAGCCGGAGTTATAGCAGACACATGGACTCCCCGGCAATGTCAAGCAGCGAACATCGTCGGAACCCGCCCCATGGACACGACCCGCCCCATACTACTCAGGCCCTGATAGATCAGGATAGAGAACGTCATGGGGCTGAGTCGGCAGCTCAGAACATGGCTCGTTAACCATCTCCGGTTTATCCGACAGCTTCGGCGGAGTTAGGCGTGACATCCAGGTCCTTGGGAGTACCATGTTTAGTACCGGCTCTATGTAACGTACGTCTACCCAAGGATTTCAAGGGTCCTCGTAAAGTGCCCAACTACACAACTGACTTACCCCCTGAAGCATGGGTTGAAAGTTACGAGATGGGGATGGAGTTATTGGACGTCGATGTTGCTGCATGTGCTAAGTATTTCACCATGATGTTGGAAGGAACAGCTCGTACCTGGTTAAAGGGACTACCAGCCAACTCTATTGGATCATGGGCCGAGTTAAGGGCCCAGTTTATCTAGCAGTTCAAAGACACGTGCAAGCAGCCTATGTCGATTGTAGACTTGGCTGCCTGTGTGCAAGAAGAGGGTGAGTCGACAACCCATTGGGTGCGCCGGGTCTCAGCAATTCTGCACTCGTCGGATCGTATCAAGGCTGATTCGGCAGTCCTAATGTTGGAAAACAATTGTCGTTTCCTACCCCTGAAGCAAAAATTGGGGCGACTCAAATGCCACTGCAATGACATGGGGACGCTCATGGAGGATCTGGTTAAGTATGCTGACTCTGACAGTACCAAGGACCCTGAGTCTGATGAGGACAAGACGGGTAAGGGAAACAAGAGTAGCAGCGCCAAGGGGCAGCCCAATAACCCGGCGAGTCAAGGGAGCAGTGGCAAGCGCAAGGCTAATAATAATTCTGATCTTGTGGCTAATACCAATGCACAGAATAATGGCCAGCGCCATAAGGGAAAACCGCCTCCTCAGACGCGAGGGTCAGGGGTCAATCTTGAGCGGCTGTTGAATCAGCCCTGCCCAAAGCATGGCACGCAGGAAAGACCGTCCAGTCACCTTTGGAAGGACTGCTATATTATGAAAGAGTTCAAAAATTCCAACTTGTTCCAAGACAATCATGGACCAGGCGGCGGCTCAGGTTCCGGCTCTTATGGACTGGGTCACGGTGGTGGCGGTTCTAATTCTGGCTTTCAGGGTCACCAAGCCAATCAGGGCGGTTATCATCAATAGTCCGGTCAGGGGAATCAGCAACAACAGTCTGGATATCAAAGTAACCCGAAGCAATTGAATAGTGGGCAGTACCACGTCTTCACCACAAGTTTATGCAAGCAGGATCAGAGGCTCCATAAAAGGGTTTTGAACATCGTTGAGCCGGCAGTTCCCCGTTACTTACGATGGTCTGAGCAGCCCATTGTGTGGAGTCGTGAGGATCACCCGCCCTGGGTTGAGAATCCGGGTCACTTGGCTTTGGTGGTAGCGCCTCAGGTTGGAGGATATAAATTCACTAAGGTACTCATGGACGGAGGTAGGAGCATCAACATCCCTTATTATGAAACCTTCCATCGCATGGGGTTGACTGATAAAAATCTTAAGCCGTCAAACACTGTTTTTCACGGTGTGGTGCCTGGTAAGTCGGCATACCCAGTTGGTAAAATAGCTCTGGAGGTTGCATTTGGGGACGATCATGATTCCAGGTCTGAGACGTTGACCTTTGAAGTGATGCAGATCAAGAGCCCTTATCATGCTCTGTTTGGGCGGCCGGCTTATTCTAAGTTCATGGTAAGTCCTTGTTATGTTTATCTGCAGCTCAAGATGCCGGGTTACAAGGGGACGATTACGGTGCATGGAAGCCGGAAGATAGCTTTGAATGTGAGGAAGGTGATGCAGCCTATGCTGAGTCTGTCTGCGCAATAGAGGAGTTGAAGTTTTATAAAGACAATGTTGACCCGGCAGATATGACCTCTTTGAAAAAAGCCAACGACGGAGCATGACCCGGTTTTGAAGTTTAAGTCGGTAGACGACACCAAGCTGGTTGATTTCGTTCCTGGCGATTCATCCAAGCAGTTCAGCATCAGTGCAAAGCTGGATCCGAAATAGGAAAGCGCGCTCATCGAGTTCATCCGTGAGAACCGGGACATCTTTGCATGGAAACCTTCTGACATGCCAGGTGTACCGAGAGAACTCGCTGAGCACACTCTATATATTGATCCCAAGTTTAAGCCGGTCAAACAGTTTCTTCGTCGTTTTAATGAAGAGAGGCGTAAAGCCATTGGTAAAGAGGTAGCCCGGCTCTTGGTGGCTGGGTTTATTGTTGAAGTCTTTCATCCTGAGTGGTTGGCTAACCCGGTGCTGGTGCTTAAGGAGAACGGCACATGGCGTATGTGTGTGGATTAAACGGATTTAAATAAGGCTTGTCCGGCTAATCCTTTCGCTCTCCCTCGTATTGACCAAATTATTGATACTACGGCGGGTTGTGAGCGTTTGAGTTTTTTGGATGCTTATTCTGGTTATCATCAGATCAAGATAGCAGTTAAGGACCAGGAGAAGACAGCTTTCATCACTCCGTTTGGAGCCTTCTGCTATATGTCCATGCCTTTTGGGCTCAAGAGTGCCCATGCGACTTACCAGTGGTGTGTGCAAAACTGCCTTCATAATCAAATTAGGCGCAATGTTCATGCTTATGTGGATGCTATTGTGGTGAAATCCAAAAAGAAAGAAACCCTTGTAGATGATTTAAAGGAGACCTTTGACAATCTCCGGGTTTATAAGATGATGCTTCACTCGGCCAAGTGTGTTTTTGATGTGCCAGCTGGTAAGCTTTTGGCTTTTCTGGTTTCCAACAGAGGCATTGAGGCTAACCCGGAGAAGATCAAGGCCATCACTTCTTTGGCTAGGCCGGCGTGTGTTAATGGCGTTCAACGTCTGGCAGGTCGTATTGCGGCTTTAAGCCGGTTCATAAGCCGGCTGGGTGAAAAGGCAATACCACTGTACCAGATGATGAAGGAAACAGACCACTTCGTCTGGAGTGATCCTGCTAATCAAGCGTTTGAGGATTTGAAGAAACAGTTGGCTGAGCTGCCGGTTCTGGCTGCTCCCATTGATGAAGAGCCGTTGCTGTTGTATGTGGCTACCAACAGCTGGGCTGTTAGTGTAGCTATTGTGGTAGAGAGGAAGGAGAATGGCAAGGAATATCCTGTTCAGCGGCCGGTTTATTATATCAGTGAGGTTCTTATTGAGTCCAAACAGCGATATCCACATTGGCAGAAGCTTGTGTATGGGGTTTTCATGGCTAGCCGGAAGCTTAAGCAGTATTTTCTGGGTCATCTTATCACGGTGGTTAGTTCTGCCCACTTGGGGGATATCATTCAAAACAGAGAAGCCACAGGTCGGATAGCCAAGTGGGCCATTGAGCTTGGGCCTCATGGTTTAAAATATGTGCCCCGTACAGCCATAAAGTCTCAAGCACTTGTTGATTTTATCAATGATTGGACCGAGTTGCAGATGCCTGAGGAGAAGCCGGATAACACATATTGGACAATTCACTTTGATGGATCCAGGCAGCGGGAAGGCTCGGGGGCTGGAGTTGAATTATCTTCCCCACGAGGTGATAAATTTTCTTATGTTCTCCAGCTTATGTTCCCTTGTACTAACAATGCAGCTAACAATGCAGCTAAGTATGAGGCCTTGCTCCATGGTCTTCGGATGGCTAAGGAGATGAGTTTAAGCTGAGTGAGGTGTTTCGGCGACTCAGATCTGGTGGCTCAGCAAGTTTCTGGCACTTGGGATTCTAAGGATCCACTCATGGCGGCTTACCGATGAGAGGTTGATGCTATTGCGGGTCCATTTAAGGGTTATCAAGTTGAACATGTTGATCGCCTGAAAAATGAAGCGGCCGATGCTTTAAGCCGGTTAGGGTCTCAGTGTAAGCCGGTACCGCCTAACACTTTCCTGGATATTCTGTATAACCCTTCTGTCAAAGTACCTACAGAGGAAGATCTAGCTATTCCTGACCCGGAAGTGAACCTCGTGGTGGTTCTTCATGCGATTCCTGATTGGACAGTCCCATATCTGGCTTATATGACCCGGGGCGAGTTACCTTAGGATGAAACTTTGGCCAGGCAGATAACTCGGCGATCTAAGACAATGACTATCGTTCATGTTGAGTTGCATCATCGCAGTGTCACAAGGGCGTTTCAACGTTGTGTTTCTCCAGAGGAGGGCCGTGAGATTCTGCGTGAAATTCATGAAGGCGATTGTGGCCATCATGCCGGCTCTAAGTCCCTTATGGCTAAGGCTTTTCGTCATGGATTTTATTGGCTGACGGCTCACGCAGATGCTGAGGATCTAGTAAGTAAATGTGATGGTTGTCAGAAATTCTCCCGACGCGCTCATGTGCCGGCTCAAGAATTGAGAATGATTCCAATTACTTGGCCGTTCGTAGTCTGGGGGCTTGACATGGTTGGGCCTTTCAAAAGGTCCAAAGATAAGAAGACACACCTCTTGGTGGCGGTTGACAAATTTACAAAGTGGGTCGAGGCAGAGCCGGTCAGTAAATGTGACGCGGCGACGGCGGTTCAATTCATCAAAAAGGTGATTTTCCATTTTGGCTTTCCCCACAGTATCATAACTGATAATGGCACTAATCTATCCAAGGGTGCTATGAAAGATTTTGTCAACGTGAGCATATCCGGCTTGATGTATCACCCGTGGCTCACCCCCAGTCTAATGGTCAAGCCGAAAGAGCTAATCAGGAGATCCTAAGAGGCATTGATACGTCTTCAACGTATCTATAATTTCTGATTGTTCCATGCTATTATATTATCTGTTTTGGATGTTTAATGGGCTTTAATATACCTTTTTATATTATTTTTGGGACTAACCTACTAACCAAAGGCCCAGTGCAAATTGCTGTTTTTTTTGGCTATTTCAGTGTTTCGCAGAAAAGGAATATCAAACGGAATCCAAACGGAATGAAACCTTCGGGGGAGTTATTTTTGGAACAAACGTGATCCAGGAGACTTGGAGTGGTCGTCAAGAAAGAAGCAAGGAGGCCACGAGGCAGGGGGCGCGCCCAGGGGGGCAGGCACGCCCCCCACCCTTGTGGGCCCCTCGCAGCTCCACCGACGTACTTCTTCCTCCTATATATACCCATATACCCTGAAAACATCCAGGAGCACCACGAAACCCTGTTTCCACCGCCGCAACCTTCTGTACCCGTGAGATCCCATCTTGGGGGCTCTTTCCGGCGCTTCGCCGGAGGGGGAATCGATCACGGAGGGCTTCTACATCAACACCATGGCCTCTCCGATGATGTGTGAGTAGTTTACCACAGACCTTCGGGTCCATAGTTATTAGCTAGATGGATTCTTCTCTCTCTTTGGATCTCAATACAAAGTTCTCCTCGATTCTCTTGGAGATCTATTCGATGTAATTCTTTTTGCGGTGTGTTTGTCGAGATCCGATGAATTGTGGGTTTATGATCAAGATTATCTATGAACAATATTTGATTCTTCTCTGAAATCTCTTATGCATGATTTAATATCTTTGCAAGTCTCTTCGAATTATCAGTTTGGTTTGGCCTACTAGATTGATCTTTCTTGCAATGGGAGAAGTGCTTAGCTCTGGGTTCAATCTTGCGGTGTCCTTTCCCATTGACAGCAGGGGCAGCAAGGCACGTATTGTATTGTTGCCATCGAGGATAAAAAGATGGGGTTTATATCATATTGCTTGAGTTTATCCCTCTACATCATGTCATCTTGCCTAATGTGTTACTCTGTTCTTATGAACTTAATATTCTAGATGCATGCTGGATAGCGGTCGATGTGTGGAGTAATAGTAGTAGATGCAGAATCATTTCGGTCTACTTGTCGCGGACGTGATGCCTATATACATGATCATGCCTAGATATTCTCATAACTATGCGCTTTTCTATCAATTGCTTGACAGTAATTCGTTCACCCACCGTAGAATTTGCTATCTAGAGAGAAGCCACTAGTGAAACCTATGGCCCCCGGGTCTATTTTCTATCATATTAATCTCCTGTCAACAAGCGCTTTCTGGCGCCGTTTATTTTGCAATTTTTACTTTCCAATCTATATCATAAAAATACCAAAAATATTCATATTATTATCTCTATCAGATCTCACTCTCGTAAGTGATCGTGAAGGGATTGACAACCCCTTTATCGCGTTGGTTGCGAGGTTCTTGTTTGTTTGTGCAGGTACTAGGGGACTTGTGTGTTACCTCCTACTGGATTGATACCTTGTTTCTCAAAACTAAGGGAAATACTTACGCTACTATGCTGCATCACCCTTTCCTCTTCAAGGGAAAACCAACGCAAGCTCAAGAGGTAGCAACTAGGATTTCTGGCACCCTTGCCGGGGTGGTTTACACCAAGTCAAGTCAAGCTTTGATCTCACACCAACGTGTGGATTTTTGGCGCCGATACCAAGTACCCATCACAAGCTCTTATCCCTCGCATTACATTATTTGCCATTTGCCTCTCGTTTTCCTCTCCCCCACTTCACCTTTGCCGTTTTATTCACCCTTTTCCGTTCGCCTTCTTTTTCGTTTTCCTTTTTCTCACCAGATCTATTGTTTGCTTCTGTTACCATGTGCCTTTTATATGCTTGCATCTTCGTTTGCTAAAAATCTACTGATATGGAACCCCATCCACTTGCTAATCTTTGTAAGAGATCCAATTATGATGAACCAATTTCTAGTGATTTGAGTGCACTAGATTATCTTTATGAGGTTTTGCTTGAAATTCGTGAATCTGAAAATTGTGCTGAAGAAATTTATGAAGAGATTCACGATAGCTCCTTGAATAAAAAGCATGATTGCAATGATTTTACTATAAATTCTCTTGATGTCAATTGTGCTAATAATATGCAAAACCCTAAGCTTGGGGATGCTAGTTTTGCTATGTCTACTACTTGTTGCAATGATCATGATTGGGGTGATTCTTCTTATGATCTTGAAAATTTATTTAAGCCCCATGATGAATATGAGATTGATAATAGTGTTTGCAATAATATTGAAAGTGGGTTTGGAAGAGTGTCAACTTTAGATCCCACATATTTGGAGAATGTTCAATCTTATGGTATTTTTTATAAAAGTGGGTTTGGAGAGGTCATGACTTTAGTTAATGATAATCCCACTATTTTGGAAGAGTGTCAACTTTGCATGCATGTGGATCGTGTTGAAGATATGTTATGTCATAGCGATATTGTTGAATTTGAATATGATCGTACTTGTAATTATTATGAGAGAGGAAAATATGGTTGTAGAAATTTTCATGTTACAAAATAACCTCTCGTTATGTTGAGATTGCTATTGTTTCTTTCTTCTTCCTTGCATATGGTAGTTTTTGCTTGCCTTGATAATTTGTTTGCTTATAAAATGCCTATGCATAGGAAGTATGTTATACTTAGATGTGTTTGTCACGTTTCTCATGATGCTCTCTTTGTGCTTCAATTCTTGTCTTTCATGTGAGCATCATTGAAATTATCAATGCCTAGCTAGGGGCGTTAAACGATAGCGCTTGTTGGGAGGCAACCCAATTTTATTTTTGTTGCTTGCTTTTTGTTCCTGTTTAGTAATAAATAAATAATCTATCTTCTGTTATGATTGTGTTTTTTATGTTTTAATTAGTTTTTGTGTCAAGTAGAACCTTTGGGAAGACTTGGGGGAAGTCTTTGCGATCTTGCTGTAAAACACCAGAAATTTTTGCGCTCACGAAATTAGCTGCCATTTTTTACTGGAGAATGGTTTTAGGTTGATTCTTTTTGTAGATGATTAGTAGACAAATTCCTCACGTCCACCAATTTATTTCATAATTTTTGGGGTTACAGAAGTATTCCAAACCTACAGATTACTACAGACTTTTCCGTTTTTGACAGATTCTGTTTTTCGCGTGTTGTTTGCTTATTTTGATGAATCTATGGCTAGTATCGGGGGGTATGAACCATAGAGAAGTTGGAATACAGTAGGTTTAACAACAATATAAACAAATAATGAGTTCATTACAGTACCTTGAAGTGGTGGTTTGTTTAGATGGATGAAAAAGGGACCGGAGAAGAGTCAACTTTAGCTAGAAGGCGTCTCGATAATTCGGAGGGTGAAAATCTTATTGAGGAAATTGATAAAACTGGGTTTTAAGAGGTCAAGACTTTAATTAGTGATGTGCCCAATCTTTTGGATTACAAATACTTTAATTATTATTGTTGCTCTTTGATTGATTGTATTTATTTGTTGCAATCCATGATAAATTCACCCCATGCTTATGAACAAAATAAAGCTTTTACAACATATTGTTGATGCTATGATGAAAGCTTTTTAGGAAAAATTGGAATTAGAAGTATCAATTCGTAGAAAATTGTATGATGAATGGGAACCTACTATCAAAGTCAAGATTAAAAATTATGTGTGTTTTGCTTTGTGTAACTTGGGTGCTAGTGTTTCTACAATTCCAAAATCTTTATGTGATGTGCTTGGTCTTACCAGTATTGAATCATGTTCTTTGAATTTGCACTTGGTGGATTCTACTATTAAAAAGCCTATAGAAAGAATTAATGATGTTCTTATTCTTGCAAATAGGAATTATGTGCCCATAGATTTTATTGTTCTTGATATTGATTGTAATCGGTCTTGTCCAATTATTCTTGGTAGACCGTTTCTACGCACTATTGGTGCCGTGATTGATATGAAAGAAGGCAATATTAAGTTCCAATTTCCTTTGAGGAAGGGTATGGAACATTTTCCTCAAACAAGAATTAGGCCACCCTATGAATCAATCATGAGGGCATCTTATGGATCTCGAAACAAAGATGATAAAACTTAGATCCTTGCTTTATGGCTAGCAAAGGGCGTAAAACTATAGCGCTTGTTGGGAGGCAACCCAGTGAATATAATTTATTTTTGCTTTTTGATTTCTGTTCTTGAGTGTTTGAACAATTATGGTACTATTATGATTGTGTTTTTTGTGTTTCAATTAGTGTTTGTGCCAAGTAAAGCCTTTAGGATCTTCTAGGGTGCTAGTTGTTTGATCTTGCTGAAAAACAGAAATTTTTGCGCTCACGAAAACAATTCTTATTTTTTACCAGAGGGTGATAAAATGCCAATTATTTTTGCAGAAGATTAATATAAAAATTTCTCAGGTCGTCCTAATTTTTCATAAATTTTGGAGTTTCAGAAGTATTCGAAATATCCAGATTGCTACAGACTGTTCTGGTTTTGACAGATTCTGTTTTCTATGCGTTGTGTGCTTGTTTTGATGGCTCTATGGTTTTCTTTGATGATTTTTTGCCATAGAAAAGTTGGAATACAGTAGATATAATGCAAGAAAAAATATGAATAGGTTGCAACAGTACTTATAGTAGTGATTTATTTTCTTATACTAACGGATGTCACGAAGGTTTTGTTGAGTTTTGTGTGATTGAAGTTTTCAAGTTTTGGGTTATCTCACGATGGATGAAGGAATAAGGAGTAAGAAGAGGCTAAGTTTGGGGATGCCCCGGCATCCCAAGCTATTATCCAAAAGAGAGCAAGCAACTAAGCTTGGGGATGCCCCGAGTGGCATCCCCTCTTTCTTCTAACGACCATCGGTATTTTACTCGAAGCTATATTTTTATTCGTCACATACATTGTGTTTTGCTTGGAGCGTCTTGTATGATATGAGTCTTTGCTTCTGTTATTTTGTGTTTTAAGTCTTGATTCCTTGCTGGACACACCTATTTGAGAGAGCCAAAATTATGTCATGACTTGTTAGAATTGCTCTCTATGCTTCACTTCAATTTTTATAAGCTATGGACATGCTCTAGTGCTTCACTTATATGTTTTTGAGCACGGTGTGCTTAGTAAATGTTTTAAGAAATTCTCTGTTCCTTCACTTAAATTAATTTTAGAAAAAGAAATATTATGCTCATGATCTTCACTTATATTTGTTTGAGCTTATGAAAAGCAACATATGAAAATTAGTTCCAAAGTGATAGATATCCAAGAAGTATATAATAAAAACTTTCATGAAGATCATTGGACAAAATAAACTTGATTCTTAGTAATAGTTTTGAGATATGATGATGTGATATGTGAGTCATGTTTATGAGTAATTATGCTTTAGTAAGAATATTCGTGTTAAGGTTTGTGATTCCCTATGCAAGCACGAAAGTCAATAATTATGCAATGAAATTATATCCTACTTGTGGTGCATTATTCGGTGTTAATTATGCTTAATGCTCCCGTATGAGATTATTCGTTTCTTGGTTGGTTGCTTCTCAATCTTTTGCTAGCCTTCATTTTGCACTAAGTATGATCACTAGTTGTGCATCCAAAAACCTTTAAACCAGTTTTGCCACATGATCCACTATATCTACCTATATGCGGTATTCTTTTGTCGTTCTAAGCAAATTTGTATGTGCCATCTCTAATTTTCAAAATAAACTTCTCTTTTGTGTGTTCATACCGCTCGCGGAGCGGTGAGGGGTGGCTAATATTTTCCATGCTAGATGTGTTGTTCTCATGATGAGTGTTTATTCACTTGTCATTGCACGAGACTAAGGCAAAGGTATTAGGGATGCCCAGTCTTGAAATGAAAAATGAATTTACTTTATGTTGTCAAATAATAAATTCCTTGGAAAGTGTTGGTATGGAGGGCAACCGTGGATACGGCTAGCCATGCAAACTGAAAGTATGGTGGAAAAAGGAATAAACTTTATTTTCTGTTTGGGTACCGCCTATGATTTATTTAGCATGGAAAGTGTTGGGAACTCTAAGTCGTTTTCGTTGGTGGGAAAGACACGCCTCCCAAAATGTTTTTATCTCAAAGTTTTTTGCTTTGAGCTCTGGCACCTCTACAAATCCCTACTTCCCTCTGCGAAGGGCCTTTCTTTTACTTTATGCAATTTTTATTTTTATTTTGAGTCTCCATCTTCTCTTATAAAAGCACCAACTAGGAGGCAATATGATCGTACTTGAGTATTGAGTGTAGTTAATATGCGAGTGTGTTTCATGAATGGTTCAATGATTGAGCATGATGGGCTAGGGATAACTTATTTTAGCATTAATATTTTGAAAGACATGGTTGCTTGTTGATATGCTTGAGTATTTAAGTTATCATGTCAAAACTAGACTATTGCTTTGAATCACATAAAAGTCCAAATGTCCATGCTATAAAGAAAAGAATATGAGATGACATGTTAGGCAGCATTCCACATCTAAAATTCTATTTTTATCACTTACCTACTCGAGGACGAGCAGGAGTTAAGCTTGGGGATGCTGATACGTCTCCAACGTATCTATAATTTTTGATTGTTCCATGCTGTTATATTATCAATCTTGGATGTTTTATAATCATTTTTTGGTATAACCTATTGACATAGTGCCAAGTGCCAGTTGCTGTTTTCTGCATGTTTTTTAGATCGCAGGAAATCAATACCAAACGGAGTCCAAATGCAACGAAACTTTACGAAGATTTTTTATTGACCAGAAGACACCCAATGGGCCAAGGCTGCGCCTAGGGGGTGCTCCGAGGGGAGCACAACCCACCAGGGCGCGCCAGGAGGCCCAGGCGCGCCCTGGTGGGTTGTGCCCACCTCGGGTGCCCCCCGGACCACCTCTTTGCTCTATAAGTACCCCAATATTCTAGAAACCCTAGGGGAGTCGACGAAAATCAATTCCGGCCGCCGCAGAGTCCAGAACCACCAGATCCAATCTAGACACCATCACGGAGGGGTTCACCACTTCCATTGGTGCCTCTCCAATGATGCGTGAGTAGTTCTTTGTAGACCTTCGGGTCCGTAGTTAGTAGCTAGATGGCTTCCTCTCTCTCGCTGAATTCTCAATACAATGGTCTCTTGGAGATCCATATGATGTAACTCTTTTTGTGGTGTGTTTGTTGGCATCCGATGAACTTTGCGTTTATGATCAGATCTATCTTTTTATATCCATGAAATTTATTTGAGTTTCTTTGATCTCTTATATGCATGATTGCTTATAGCCTCGTATTTCTTCTCCAATATTTGGGTTTTGTTTGGCCAACTTGATCTATTTATCTTGCAATGGGAAGAGGTGCTTTGTAGTGGGTTCGATCTTACGGTGCTTGATCCCAGTGACAGAAGGGAAACCAACACGTATGTATCGTTGCTACTAAGGATAAAACGATGGGGTCTATCTCTACATAGATAGATCTTGTCTACATCATGTCATCGTTCTTATTGCATTACTCCGTTTCTCCATGAACTTAATACACTAGATGCATGCTGGATAGCGGTCGATGTGTGGAGTAATAGTAGTAGATGCAGGCAGGAGTCGGTCTACTAATCTTGGACGTGATGCCTATATAATGATCATTGCCTGGATATCATCATGATTATTTGAAGTTCTATCAATTGCCCAATAGTAATTTGTTTACCCACCGTTTGCTATTTTTCTCGAGAGAAGCCACTAGTGAAACCTACGGGCCCCGGTGACGGTGTCCTGGACTAGGGGGTACTCACCACGTCGTCTCCCGACCAGCTGGATTGGGCCGAGGACCCCCATGGTGGTTCACTATTGGGCCAGTTCGGACAACCCGTGCCGCATACAAGGAAGACTCCACAAGACTTGGCGCCCAAGACGAGGACTCTCCTAAACCCTAGGCCTCTGGTGTGTTATATAAACCGAGGCCAGGCTAGTCAATGAATCATTTGATATTCATTAGATCAATCTCATGGTAGACACATGTACTCTGTACTACACCCCATATGAATATAATCAACAGCAGGATGTAGGGTTTTACCTCCATCAAGAGGGCCCGAACCTGGGTAAAATCCTGTGTCCATGTTACCATCCCTCCAAGACGCCTAGCTTAGGACCCCTACTACGAGATATGCCGGATATTGAACTGACATTGGTGCTTTCATCGAGAGCCTGCTAGGCGTTCGTCGCAGTTTGATGGGAATCGAATTCAACGATCAGGTCATAGGCGGATCAGGATAAAAAAATTAGCTGCGGCCGGCCGTACCCTGCGCCTGGCAATACGCCGGACCGGAGCTTTGCTGCGGTTACGACTCACGTGCGCCATGAAGGTCCCAAGGAGGCTGACACACAGGGAGCAGTTTGTGCAAATCAAACAAAGGAAACTCAATCCATCAAGCTACAAGTCACAGTGAGATTTGACCCTTCCTTTTCTTTATTGTTTAGCTAAAAAGGCCGTGCACGTCTCTAACCAGTGGTAGTATAGTTTGCTTTCCATGCACGAATTACTACTAGTCTCCTTATACTCCGTACATCTTTACCTCTGGATGTTTATTCTATCAAAGTGTGCTAACTGTTCGGAATTTGGAGCCTATATTCCTGTCCACAGGTCGGCGATATTGTGCCTTATGTACTTGAACTTCGTCACGACGCCAGCGCAGACGCCTGGTCACTGTCGTTCGCCGAACTCTGACATTCGTCAACGCCCGTAGCCGCGCCGTCGTGCCATCAAACCGACCTCCGTGTTCAGGCTATATTTATCAAATTATTCGCTTCGCATAAATTTCCTTTTTCAATTATTATTACTGGTTTGCACTCTTTTATGTGCACACATTTGTGCTAGATCAAATCGAGAGTAATTTGGTGAAAGAGTCTGTGTGCAGCGTTGGACGATGACAAGGACAATCCAATCTAATTATGGAGAAATCAGCGGCAGCCGACGTACATGCACGTTAGCCCAGGCGAAACGCATCTACGGCTCCGAACTCCAATGGCTGGCAAAGGTACACGGCGAGGATCCTTGCTGCCCTCATCGCGGCGACTCACCCCGGACAGTTTGCTGGATCAAAGACCAAAGTGGCACCCATGTGCACCTGGGCGCTATGCTACTAGCCTGTTAGTCTGCACGTCTTTGACCTCACGGAGTTATATGCCGTGCTATCCAAAACACGAACATCAGGTTCTATTTTTCTAATTACCTATATGTACATTAGTTTTTACATAGAAGAATTTCTACCGGTCCGCATAATTTTTCTGTGCAGATTTCCAACAACCGAATTATATTTCGGTCAGCCGCCCTGCGACCGACACGGCGGTCTCGACGGTTCCGATTTAGCCGGTTTCATCTCCAGTCCGGCCGGCACCGCATCCACAGCTCGGCCTGTCAGGCGAATTCGCACTGCATAGCCTGGTCACCGCACCTCGGCGCCTAGGCCCTTTTTTCCCTTAATTATTTACTTCACTTAAATTAACTAAGTAGAAGAGTTTTTTTTAATTATTATCACTACTGTTATTATTGGCTTGCACTACTTTACGTGTGCAGGTAATCAGCTTCGACTGCGCCACAACATGCATGTGAGAGCGGCGATAGTTCGGCTCAGCCGTGGAGATGACACATTACCGTACACAACATGCATGTGAGACCGACGATAGTTCGGGTCAGCTCAGTCACAGGTTAGCACTACTAGTTGTTGCACGTCCATCAAGATCAGATTAATGCAACAAGCTATCTCACGCGGCCGACAGTCGCCAAGAGAGCTCTACCTCATCTAGTGTCCGGCACAAGGGCCATATCTCTTTTATTATTAACTTTGCTTTAATTATTAATTATGCAGAGATTTTTTTATTATCATTATTATTATCTCCGGATTGCACTATTTTTTGTGCACAGGTAAATGATTTCGGTCGGGCAGCGCTATTACCTTGGCGCACCAATGTGCTGATGTGGGGGTTCTGTCGTCACCTTGCCGACCTACCGCATCACCTCGGCTGAACCGGGGGCTTCATCATCACTTCATTAACACACGCTGGGGGCTTCGGCGTCACACTGTCGGCCTGCTCCATCGCCGTGGTCGGACTGGGGTTTTCACCTCGCCCATCGACTATGCTGCGTCACCACTTCATCAAGCTGAGCTCTTTACTCGGATATCTCGGGACCGGCTTGGGGGCTGGGACCTCGTCTCGCCACAATCTCGGCCTGCGTCATCAACATCAAGCACATTAACCAGCTAAGTCGCTTTCATGCTCAAAAACTTTCAGTTTTAAATTTTGTTCGGTTCGACCAAGCATTATACTTTTTTGGCAAAAAGTTTGTGAAAAAGTTCCTTGTCAAAACTTTGTTTGTGACACACAAATTCAAATACCCCGTTTACTTGGGGGCTTCCTTTATGAAGCCCTTCCTCTTGCATATGATTATACTTGTATGGATTTGTTCCTTGTTCGTGTATTATGCCACAATATGCACCATGTTGACTTAAGTGTTCCGCAAGCTGGGTTGCCTTGCTCCTGTGTTTACCCCTACGTTCCCGATTGTTCGGCTAGGGAGTAAAGGGAGCACCTCTGCGATTGTCACGATTGGGTCATCCGAACTCGGACCTCAGACTGGGTGAAGCCGAAAGCTAGCGCTCTTATCGTGTCCAATCATGGTCGGCACACAACGTAACTCATGAGTACAAAAAATCTATTACACAAGTCTCATAGTAACAATGAGCAACCGAAGAAAGGTATCGGTGGGGGTACTATTTCTCTTCGAAGATGCTCCTTACACTTCGTCAGTAATATATCATAAGTTCCCTGAGCGCGCTTTGTCTGTTACAGCCTTATGGCATGATTGCCTGGTTATCGGAAACACCGTCGATATTCTCGACAGGTGGAGTACATAACACTTTTCGGCCCTTGACCGACGAGGGAGAAGCCGACGGTCAGTTAAGACGCGTTTAAAGTTCGGGTGAACACAGATATGATATAAGTACTTCGGTACATACAATCATTATACATAAAATTCTTTTACCCAAGTCACTTGGGAGCTCTTAAATTTATGTGAGCTGTTTTATAATAAGTGTTCTTCTTCTTAGTCGTTGCAAAGTCCTTTTCTATCACTCCTTTTTTCGACGCGAGTGTGTGGTCAATAGCTGGGGAGCCTAATTTCTCTCTCAAAGCCGCTAGAGTTTACTTTGCTAAACTAGCCTAACAAGAAATAGTCCGCCTTCAGGATAGGAGGTTGAAGCCGTAGGCTGACCCGCTTTAAGTCTTGAGATAGGATGTGTCGTGTTAAAGCACGACAGAAGCACAATTTTTTCTAAGACCAATTTTCGGATTGGCACCAAACACTTGATCTAGTTCGGACGTCAAGTTTTTACTGAAGTTTTTTGGTCTTCCAAGCCTATGGCACTTTTAAACTATTTGTGTGTTTCCTGCATAAGTCCCGCAGTGCAGCGCCGGACACCTTTAGAGATTCGGCAAAAACATTCTTGGATATTGCTATATATGCATCGGTTTTGAATTGTGTCTTCGGTCAATAGTTGGGTTGCCCGGCTCCTGTGCTTGCCTCCTACGTTCCGCTTTGTTCGGCTAGGTGTGCAAAGGGAGAACCACTGCGATTGTGCTTCGGCTCGCATGGTTACGCGCCTCAGTGGAGAAAGCTGAAAACTAACTGTCACAATAAGCGTAAACTGGTCAGTGATCTGATGACTTTATTGAACTATAAGATCGATAGAGGTCACCCCGTGTTAAATGACGGTCCGTTCATAAAATTGGCCGAAGTGTTTACGGCTTGACCTTGATTATCGCCGAACACTAACCGGGGGCTAGTAACTGGCCTCCAAACTTTAAGCTCCTATGGCTAAGTGAAAGTTATAAAGCCCGCATATCTGATCGCCTCGTTTCCGCTAACACAACCGCCTTCGGGCACCGAGACGTCGGCTAAGGGTTGTTTTGTTATTGAGGAAGCACCCTACGTAGCATCTACAAAGGGGTAGAAGCCGGCAATGGGCCACTTTCAAATGATAAATGGTCGCAACAGAGTCAAAATAAACATATATCATCAACGTTTGTATTCATTATACGAGCGCTGCCTTCCGTAATTATCGTTATAAAGCCATAAATTTGCATCAACTTGACTCAAGATTTTGGCCAAGTTGGGTTGCCTGGCTCCTGTGCTTACCCCTACGTTCCCGATTGTTCGGCTAGGCGGTAAAGGGAGCACCTCTGTGATTGTTACTACCGGGTCATCCGAGTTAGTATCTCAGACTGGGTGAAGCCGAAAGCTAGCAATCTTTAAGGATCACATTGGTCAGCAACGACGGAAGTGAAAATTTTGGTTCATTAATACCATAGAGTTCGAGAACTTTCCCCGACCTAAATCCTCAATATTTTCCTCCCACATTGATCAAAGGTGAGGTTTCATGATCATGATAAGCATGACGACCCAAAGAAAGGAACCAATAGCGGGACTATTTTCTTTGGAAGATGTTTCTTACATTAAAAAGTAATATAACATATCTCTCCGCGTACCTTTGTTTATAAAACCGTATGGCCGGATTGCCTTGTTTGTCGTAAATCTTTGCCCTCATAAAGGCTTTATAAAGTAGGACAAACAATTCTCGGCTACTGGCCGAGGAGGTGGAAGCCGATGGTCAGTCAACAAAGTTTTCTACAATGCGGATCCGAGCACTAATGATGTAAAGTACTTGGATACATAGAATCATTACAAATAAAAATTGTGTGTACAATCCATTTACCGCAACCCATCTTTTAAACCCCTTGGGGCCGACCTTGGCGAGCCCAGATTTCACTGGCTCTAGCTCCTTTAAGAGATCTTTATTCTCTTTTCGAGAAGTTAATTATGCATTTTTTCTGTGAAACGGACATCGGTCCTTAATTCGGCCACCCGTGCCCACATTAAGGCTCGGGGGCTACTGGGCTTCGCACTCATTATTTATAAATATTAAAGGGGCACATCGATCCCCTGATCTGGTGTTGCCACCCGACAAGTGGCTCGGGGGCTACTGCATTGCCTATTCAATGCTGAAAATTCAGTGCTCAGTGTTCGGCATGACCGAACTATGGACAAGTGCGTCTTCGGACAACAATAAGTACCATCTGAGACTTATCCGGCGTCAAGCAAATATATCACGGCGACTTCTCACGACCCTCTCTCAGGGGGGCCGTCCGCCGATCACTATTACCTCTAATATATTACACTGCGTTTTTATTCCTATGTATGCTGCCGAGCTAGGAGTCGATCCTCGGGCCGATTTCGCGCATCGACCTGAGTCTCAGGGGCTACTAGGATCAGCGGTTTCATATTTTCCTTCAGGTGCATCTCGGGTTTTAGGCCGACACACACCTTGAGGGCTACTGGTTATACATATTGACAGCAAATAAATTTACACGCATCGAAAATAAAATCCGTAAACAATCAGCCCAAGCCCGAGGTGGTGCATCACCTCGAAAGCATTTCCGGCATTAAGCACGGCTAAACTCCTTCAACTTTTTTTGAACCAAGGTGATTTGTGACACCTTGGACATAGTCCGGCGTTGGAGCTCGGATACAGTTCGGTGCTGGAGTTTGAATACATTCCGGCGTTGGAGCTCGGAAGCGGTCCGGCGTTGGTGCTCAGCTGCAAAAGATACCTCGAATGCAGTCCGACGTTGGGGCTCGGATGCAAGAGGACACTGCCGCATGACAAACACTTCAAACCCGAGGTGTGGCATTGAAATAAAAAGGCATTTATAAAGGCCGATAACTTAAAGGGGCTCCTCGGATACCCGACGTGTAAACTCTTCGGATTCACTTCGGCGATCCTCAAGATCAAAGATGAAAAGATTTGTTGAACCAGTTTTCAAGACCGACGGCCGAAGATGAAGAACAGTTCGGAAGAATCAAGGAGTGTCCCCAACTTGAAGACCGGTTCAGGGGGCTACTGACGGTGTCCTGGACTAGGGGGTACTCACCACGTCGTCTCCCGGCCAGCTGGATCGGGCCGAGGACCCCCATGGCGGTTCACTATTGGGCCAGTTCGGACAACCCATGCCGCATACAAGGAAGACTCCACAAGACTTGGCGCCCAAGACGAGGACTCTCCTAAACCCTAGGCCTCTGGTGTGTTATATAAACCGAGGCCGGGCTAGTCAATAGATCATCTGATATTTATTAGATCAATCTCGTGGTAGACACATGTACTCCGCACTACACCCCATATGAATATAATCAAAAGCGGGATGTAGGGTTTTACCTCCATCAAGAGGGCCCGAACCTGGGTAAAATCCCGTGTCCATGTTACCATCACTCCAAGACGCCTAGCTTAGGACCCCTACTACGAGATATCCTGGATATTGAACTGACACCCGGGTCTCCTTCTCATATATTTGCCTTTGCGATCTATTTTTCCTTTGCTTTTATTTTCAGATATATTAAACCAAAAATAAAAAATACCTTGCTGCAATTTATTCTTATTTATTTTATTTGGCGTTTGATCTATCAATCTACTACAATTATCTCACATCTGTTTTGCCAACTTCTAGCGGCGTTACCCGGAAGGGATTGACAACCCCTTTAACACGTCGGGTTGCGAGTAGTTGTTATTTGTGTGCAGGTGCTATTTACGTTGTGTTGCTTGGTTCTCCTACTGGTTCAATAACCTTGGTTTCCTCACTTAGGGAAATACCTACCGCTGCTGTGCTGCACCATCCCTTCCTCTTTGGGGAAATACCGATGTAGTCCTAGCAGTCATCACCGGCAACCCCCGAATCCACGAATCCCGATCTCCATTCCCGCACCCCTTCTTGCAAAGATGACGCCGTGGAAACGCTTCATGAAGGCCCGTACGATGGCCGCGTCCCCCCGAGCGCCGCTGCTTGCACCGAGAGCGCGGCCGCCTACGCTGAGAGTTCCGCCGCATTCGCATTGAGTGCGGCCGCTTCCGCCGAGAGGGCATATGCGGCAGCTGACAGGGCAGCTACAGCAGCCAAGACGGCTGCAGCTGCTGCGATGGCGGCTGCAAACGCCGAGAGCGCTCGAGTTGCCGTCCGTGCCGCCGATGTCGACCTGGCCCGGGTCGAGGCCATCCACGCCAAGATCGAGGGTGCACACGCTAAGATATTCCAGGCCACCTCGGAATCCAGCATGGAACCCACGTCCGAAAGGGCGGCGGTGGCCATGGAGCACCTGCTTCCTCATGAGGTCGCCGAGCGGGAGCTGGAGATGGAGGAGGCGGCGGAGATCAAGGAGCACCGGGAGGAGGAGTTGCGCATGGCTGAGGTCGAGGTAGAGAAGAGTCTGTCCGTCGACGAATCGACAGTGGAGTACCAACGCGAGCTCTGGCGCAGCCACTACTATGAGTACTACAACCTTGAGGGCGGCGCCGAGGACAAGGACGCGGTCGACTTCATCAGGGGGGACACGGAGTCCACCAACGGCGGCATGTCGCCAGGACAAGTCATCGACGTCTCATCTCACACTAGTGATGCATAGGCCGGCGCGGCGGCGGATTTGTTAAAATTATGCATACTTAGGCTTTGTTTTTAATGTTGGTCTTTTGTTAGAGCAATGTTTAGGTCAACTGGCTCTATTTAATTACTAAAATTGCTCGATTCAGTAAGTGTGGTATGTCTGCTCTACGCTCTTTTGTGTACCCAAATTAGCAAGCGATGTTAAATTATGCAATGACTTACCCGTGGAAATTTCCTCCAAAATTTGAATTATCAAACTCATCCCATGCGCCTAAAGCAAAAGAATCGTTTGTGATGCACACAACCATTCAAAGTGAATGGTCCGGCAGCACCGCGCGCTAAGTTTCCCTCCACATTTCCAAAATTTTGGCCTACCGCCAAAATATCTACCCCCGCCCCCTCCCCCCTTCCCCACCCCCTTTTCTCCGTGACCACAAGTCACATTTCCCCTGTTTCCTCCTTCCTCCCTTCCTTCCTAAGCTATAGCTCCTTCCTCGCTTCCTTCCTCGATCTCGCCGTCTTGCATCCTACCGCCGGGGTCGCCATGGTCTTCTTCAAAGACCTCTCCAGCGGTTCCTCCTCACACGACGACTCCTTCAACACCCGGGTATGCCTCTCTTCTCTCTCGGGCTATGACTTGGAATGAAGGATTTTTACCCGATGGTCGATTCGAGTCATTTCTTACTTTTGTAGCTCCCTAGGACCATCAGTGCCAACAAATGGAGCAGGGTGGTTGAAGATCTATCTGCTCGTTGTCACCATCAATCTCCATGCATGAAGCTAGTTGCGTTTGAATCTGTGGACAGCGGGAGGAAGTTTCTAGCATGTGCAGAGAAGGTTAGACCCTCTTTCGTTGTTACAAATCATTTGTTAGATGTGATTCAGACACTGTCATGGTCCCAACCCATTCATACCGCACCTTCAACCAAACGCATCCTAAGACAGTGTCACAGTTTGTACCTAGTATCTAAAATTGTTGCCATCTCATCAGCGGTGCCATTAGAAAATTATTTGGCACCGCTTCAGCAGTTTGTGCAGCCAACTTTGGTCCACACATCCAAGCAGCCAAGCAGTAAAATACTAAATCTTTATGGCACAAAGGAACTGGGCATCGGAGCAACTAGGTGCTTCGGAGTCCGGGTACCTGATTTTTTTCCGCTGCATCGGCTCGCTAGTGCAGGGCACCGGTGCGAGATGTAGCAACAGTTGTCTTTACACCAGTTTTGGCATACATAGTGGACGTCCTTAGTGCTATTAGTTCTATGTTACTAAATTTGTGCATATACACACTTGTTAGTATCAATTTGTTGTCATCCAAACACTGTCGCTATGCTGTTGCAGTTATATTTACCTTTCTCATAAAATGTTCAATTTGTTATTTATTGTACATGAGTAAGAACTTGTAGCATTGTTGTAGTTAATTATAGCTTCTGATGTTTCAGAATTTGGTTGTTGTCTCAGTAGCAATTAATTCATTTGCACATTGATCTTTTTGAGAAGGTATGTCATAATTAACATGTTTCTTCAGTTTTTCAAAATAAGCATTGGTGATTTTTTATGTTGCTATAAACCCATTTCCCCTACAATTTTTATTGATCTAATTTTAAATATTATAGGATGAACGAAAGTGTTCTTACTTGGAATGGGTTGATCAAGAGTGGCCACAGTCTTTGAAGATGTGCCTAGCAAAGCTCTGGAGCATGTATGAGGAAGAAAACAGAGGTAGGCTTAGAGAAAGTGTTGTCAACGCTGAAGAATATTTGAAGACGCGAGATAAAAAGAGGAAGGTGGAGAATGAGCTCAGATTTTTTAAATCAAACTTTGCTAAGATGGTGTTGGCGAAGGAGGAGGCTCTTTCCCAGTTGGCCTGTGCAAAACAGGTTCTTACTGAACTGAAAGCAGAGGTGGATAAGACAGCCTGCATGATCTCGATTAGGGAATGAATATATTGTTCTAATATTGCTCTTATGAAGTTGAACTAGCTATATGTTGTACTGTGATGTTCTCACGTAGATATCGTACTGTGATGTTATAATATATTTATGTGCCTGATATGAAATTGGCAAACAGTTATTCGATATGAAATGTGAATTTGGGTAATACTGGAATTATTAATTGTGTACTAATAAACCTGCTAAATGTGTCATGAAACTTTGCAAGCGGTTCTAGCAGTAAAAGCGCTTGTGATGGATAGCCCAATGCCACATAGTTTACTTCATCAAATCGTGTGTGATGTAGTTGATAAAAGAAAACAGTTAACCAAGACAGAGCGTGTGTGATAGTTACACCTTTCACACACGAGCCTACACATAAAACTGTGTGGGGTGTACATACGAACGGAAACGTTTTCCCTGGATTGACTGTGTGGGATGTACATAAGAACGGAAACGTATTCCTTGGATTGACTGTGTGTGATATACATACGAACGGAAACGTTTTCCCTGTATTGACTGTGTGGGATGTACATAAGAACGGAAACGTATTCCTTGGATTGACTATGTGTGATATACATACGAACGAAAATGTTTTTCTGGGATTCACCGTGTGGGATGTACATACGAACGGAAATGATTGGATTTTGATGCCTCGCCCGATCGCACACGAGTCCTAGGAGGGCCTATCCTCGACGGTTTCTAGGTTGTGTGGGAAGGACCCCCCTATCGCCCACACTCACTTGGCAACGGTTCCAAATGCCGTCACGAAAAGGGTTAATAACCGTTTGTATAGCACCGACGCGTACCAGTGATAGGTTTCACTAGAGGCTTCTCTCTTGATAGAAAACATACGGTACTGTCAAGCAATTGATAGAAAAGTGCAAAGTTATGACGATATCCAAGGCAATGATTATGAATATAGGCATCACGTCTGTGTCAAGTAGACCAAAAAAATTATGCATCTACTACTATTACTCCACACATCGACCGCTATCCAGCATGCATCTAGAGTATTAAGTTCATAAGAACGGAGTAATGCTTTAAGTAAGGTGACATGATCTAGAGGGATAAACTCAAGCAATATGATATAAACCCCATCTTTTTATCCTTGATGGCAACAATACAATATGTGCCTCGCTACCCCTTCTGTCACTGGGTGAGGACACCGCAAGATTGAACCCAAAACTAAGCACCTCTCCCATTGCAAGAAAAACCAATCTAGTTGGCCAAACCAACCCGATAATTCGAAGAGTAATACAAAGATATTTAATCATGCATATAAGAATTGAGAGAAGATTCAAATAATATTCATAGATAATCTGATCATAAATCCACAATTCATCGGATCTCGACAAACACACCGCAAAAGAATATTACATCGAATAGATCTCTAAGAACATCGAGGAGAACATTGTATTGAAGATCAAAGAGAGAGAAGAAGCCATCTAGCTACTGCTATGGACCCGTAGGTCTGTGGTAAACTACTCACGCTTCATCGGAAGGGCAATAGGGTTGATGTAGAAGCCCTCCGTGATCGAATCCCCCTCCGGTAGGGTGCCGGAAAAGGCCCCAAGATGGGATCTCACGAGGTCAGAGGCTTGCGGCGGCGGAAAAGTATTTTCATGGACGCCTCTAGTGGTTTGGGAATATTTCTAAATTTGTAGGCCAAAGATTAGGGTTGGAGGACTCCCGTGGGGCCCACAAGCCAGGGGGCGCGCGCCCCCTAGGGCGCGCCCTGAGGGCTTGTGGAGCCCTAGGGACTCTTCTGGCCCCCTCTCCAAGCTCCGTGGATGTCTTCTGGTCCAAGAAAAATATCACGAAAGTTTTATTCCGTTTGGACTCCGTTTGATATTCCTTTCTGAAAAAGCCAAAAACAAGGAAATACAGCAACTGGCACTGGGCACTAGGTTAATAGGTTAGTCCCCAAAAAATGATAAAAATAGCATATTAATGCATATAAAACATCCAAAACAGATAATATAATAGCATGGAACAATAAAAAATTATAGATACGTTGGAGACGTATCAAACTCCTCACCGACCAGCGAGCGTACGAAGGAATTACTCACTCCCGGTGGGGGCTTCATGGAATTGGTGATGAAGGAGGGTTGGTGATGACGAAGACCGAAGATTCCCCTCTCTGGAGCACCCAACGGGCTCCAAATCTGGGCTCCCGATGAAGAACAGGAGGTGGCAGCGGCTCCGTATCATGGAACGCGATGAAACTTCCTCCCCTATTTTCTTCTCCGAAAATAGGATGTTATAGCATCGAAATTAGGGTCGGAGGAGCCTCGAGGGCCCCACAACCCACCAGGGCACGCCCGAGGGGGGTGGCGCACCCTGGTGGGTTGTGCGCCCCTCGAGGCTCCTCCGACCCTAATTTCGGCACTATAAAATCCAATTTTTGGAGAAAGCCCACATCCCACCAGGGCGCGCCTGAGGGGGGTGGCGCGCCCTGGTGTCTTGTGGGCACCCTGCCCCCCCCCCCTCCTGTGGGTCTTGGTTCCGGAAATTATTATTTATTCCAAAATAATTCTCGAAAATGTTTTGTCCAATTCCGAGAACTTTTATTTCTGCACAAAAACAACACCATGGTAGTTATGCTGAAAACAGCATCAGTCCGGGTTAGTTCCATTCAAATCGTGCAAATTAGAGTCCAAAACAAGAACAAAAGTGTTAGGGAAAGTAGATACGATGGAGACGTATCATCTGCATACCAAGGAGTATTATGAGAAGCATTTATGACAGCTAGTTGTTCATCAGGGAAGCTATCATAAACAGGTAGTGGGTCATCAAGGATATTTTCTAACCTAGACAAGTTATCAGCTACGGGATTCTCAGCTCCCTTCCTATCAGTAATATGCAGGTCAAATTCTTGTAGCAGAAGAACCCACCTAATGAGTCTAGGTTTAGCATATTTCTTTTCCATAAGGTATTTAATAGCAGCATGATCGATGTGGATAATCACTTTATAATCGACTATGTAAGATCTGAGTTTATCACAAGCAAACACAACTGCTAGAAATTCTTTCTCAGTGGCAGCATAATTTCTTTGAGCACTATCTAGACTTTTACTAGCATAATGGATAACATTTCATTTCTTATCAACTCTTTGTCCTAGAACAACACCAACAACATAATCACTAGCATCACACATAATTTCAAAAGGTAAGTTCCAATCGGGCGGTTGGACAATAGGTGCAGAAGGTAAAGGCTTTCTTAAGTGTTTCAAAGGTTTCTACACAATCATCATGAAAAACAAATGGAACATCTTTTTGCAAGAGATTAGTAAGAGGTCTAGACATTTTGGAGAAGTCTTTAATTAACCATCTATAGAAACCAGCATGACCGAGGAAACTTCTTATACCTTTCACATCTTTGGGACATGGCATTTTCTCAGTTGCCTCAACTTTAGCTTTATCCACCTCAATACCTCGTTCGGAAATTTTATGCCCAAGACAATACCTTCGTTCACCATAAATGGCACTTCTCCCAATTCAAGACAAGATTAGTTTGTTCACATCTCTGCAAAACTCGATCAAGGTTGCTTAAGCAATCATCAAAAGAAGTTCCCTAAACAGAAAAATCATCCATGAAAACCTCAACAATCTTTTCACAAAAGTCAGAGAATATAGTTGTCGTACATCTTTGAAATGTAGCAAGTGCATTGCATAAACCAAAAGGCATACGTCTATGGGCATAAGTTCCAAAAGGACAAGTAAAGGTGGTTTTCTCTTGGTCGGGTTGCGATACAGGTATTTGAGAGAAACAAGATGATGCGGCTTGAAGCTACGTCGGTATTTCCCCAAAGAGGAAGGGATGATGCAGCACAGCGGCGGTTGGTATTTCCCTCGGTTATGAGACCAAGGTTATCGAACCAGTAGGAGAACCAAGAAACACAACGTAAACATCACCTGCACACAAATGACAAATACTCGCAACCCGACGTGTAAAAGGGGTTGTCAATCCCTTTCGGGTAGCGGCGCCCCAAGATAGGCAAACGGACGTGAATAATTTGTAGTAGATTGATAGATCGAATGCCAAATAAAATAAATAAGAATAAATTGCAGCAAGGTATTTTTGTATTTTTGGTTTAATACATCTGAAAATATAAGCAAAGGAAAATAGATCGCAAAGGCAAATAATATGAGAAAGAGACCCGGGGGTCGTAGGTTTCACTAGTGGCTTCTCTCGAGAAAAATAGCAAACGGTGGGTAAACAAATTACTGTTGGGAAATTGATAGAACTTTAAATAATCATGACAATATCCAGGCAATGATCATTACATAAGCATCACGTCCAAGATTAGTAGACCGACTCCTACCAGCATCTACTACTATTACTCCACACATCGACCGCTATCCAGCATGCATCTAGTGTATTAAGTTCATGGAGAAACGGAGTAATGCAATAAGAACGATGACATGATGTAGACAAGATCTATTTATGTAGAAATAGACCCCATCTTGTTATCCTTAATGGCAACGATACAAACGTGTCGGTTCCCCTTCTGTCACTGGGATCAAGCACCGTAAGATCAAACCCATCACAAAGCACCTCTTCTCATTGCAAGATAAATAGATCAAGTTGGACAAACAGAACCCAAATATCGTAGAAGAAATACGAGGCTATAAGCAATCATGCATATAAGAGATCAAAGAAACTCACATAACTTTCATGGATATAAAAAGATAGATATGATCATAAACTCAAAGTTCATCCGATCCCAACAAACACACCGCAAAAAGAGTTACATCATATGGATCTCCAAGAGACCTTTGTATTGATAATCAAGAGAGAGAGAGGAAGCCATCTAGCTACTAACTACGGACTCATAGGTCTACAAGGAACCACTCACGCATCATCGGAGAGGCACCAATGGAAGTGGTGAACCCCTCTGTGATGGTGTCTAGATTGGATCTGGTGGTTCTGGACTCTGCGGTAGCTGGAATTGATTTTCGTTGACTACCCTAGGGTTTCTGGAATATTGGGGTATTTATAGAGCAAAGAGTCGGTATAGGGGGCACCCGAGGTGGGCACAACCCACCAGGGCGCGCCAGGGCCTCCTGGCGCGCCCTGGTGGGTTGTGCTCCCGTCGGAGCACCCCCAGGCACTTCTTCGGCACATTGGTTGTCTTCTGGTCCAGAAAAAATCCACAAAAAGTTTTGCTGCGTTTGGACTCCGTTTGGTATTGATTTCCTGCGATGTAAAAAACATGCAGAAAACAGCAACTGGCTCTTGGCACTATGTCAATAGGTTAGTACCAAAAAATGATATAAAATGGTTAGAAATGATTATAAAACATCCAAGATTGATAATATAATAGCATGGAACAATCAAAAATCATAGATACGTTGGAGACGTATCAGCATCCTCAAGCTTAATTCCTGCTCGTCCTCGAGTAGGTAAATGATAAAAACAAAAATTTTGATGTGGAATGTTGCCTAACATGTCATCTCATATTCTTTTCTTTATAGCATCGACATTTGGACTTTTATATTGTTCAAAGCAATAGTCTAGTTTTGACATGATAACTTAAATACTCAAGCATACCAACAAGTAACCATGTCTTTCAAAATACCAATGCTAAAATAAGTTATCCCTAGCCCATCATGCTCAATCATTGATCCATTCATGAAACACACTCGCATATTAGCTACACCCAATACTCAAGTACGATTATAGTGCCTCCTAGTTGGTGCTATTATAAGAGAAGATGGAGACTCAAATTGAAAATAAAAAATGCATAAAGTAAAAGAAAGGCCCTTGGCGGAGGGAAGTAGGGATTTGTAGAGGTGCCAGAGCTCAAAGCAAAAAACTTTGAGATAAAAACATTTTGGGAGGTGTGTGTTTCCCACCAACAAAAATGACTTAGAGTTCCCAAGACTTTCCATGCTAGATATATCATAGGCGGTTCCCAAACAGAAAATAAAGTTTACTCCTTTTTCAACCATACTTTCACTTTCCATGGCTAGCCGTATCCACGGTTGCCCTCCATACCAACACCTTCCAAGGAATTTATTATTTGAAAACATAAAGTAAATTCATTTTTCATTTCGGGACTGGGCATCCCTAAAACCTTTGCCTTACTGTCGTGCAATGACAAGTGAATAAACACTCATCGTGAGAATAACACATCTAGCATGGAAAATATTAGCCACCCCTCACCGCTCCGCGAGCGGTACGAACACACAAAAGAGAAGTTTATTTTGAAATTTAGAGATGGCACATATAAATTTGCTTAGAACGGAAAAAGAATACCGCATATAGATAGATATAGTGGACTCATGTGGCAAAACTGGTTTAAAAGTTTTTGGATGCACAAGTAGAGATCATACTTAGTGCAAAATGAAGGCTAGCAAAAAATTGAGAAGCGACCAACCAAGAAACGGATAATCTCATAAGCGAGCATTAAGCATAATTAACACCGAATAATGCACCACAAGTAGGATATAATTTCATTGCATGACTATTGACTTTTGCTTGCATAGGGAATTACAAACCTTAACACAAATATTCTTACTAAAGCATAATTACTCATCAACATGACTCACATATCACATCATCATATCTCAAAACTATTACTAAGAATCAAGTTTATTTTGTCCAATGATCTTCATGAAAGTTTTTATTATATCCTTCTTGGATATCTATCACTTTGGAACTAATTTTCATGTGTTGCTTTTGACAACCTCAAACAAATATAAGTGAAGACCATGAGCATAGTATTTCTTTCTCTCAAATTAATTTAAGTGACGCGAGAGGGAATTTCTTCAAAAATACTAAAGCACGCCGTGCTCAAAAAGATGTAATTGAAGCACTAGAGCAAATGCATGGCTCATAAAAATTTAAGTGAAGCATAGAGAGCAATTCTATCAAGTCATGGCATAATTTTGGCTCTCTTAAATAGGTGTGTCCAGCAAGGAACCAAGACTAAAAACACAAAATAAAACAAGCAAAGACTCATATCATACAAGACGCTCCAAGTAAAACACATCGTATGTGACGAAAATATAGCTTCGAGTAAAATACCGATGGTCGTTAGAAGAAGGAGGGGATGCCACTCGGCGCATCCCCAAGCTTAGTTGATTGCCCTCTTTGGATAATAGCTTGGGATGCCGGGGCATCCCCAAGCTTAGGCTCTTCTTACTCCTTATTCCTTCATCCATCGTAAGATAACCCAAAACTTGAAAACTTCAATCCCACAAAACTCAACAAAACCTTTGTGAGATCCGTTAGTATAAGAAAATAAATCACTACTATAAGTACTGTTGCAACCTATTCATATTTTTTTCTTGCATTATATCTACTGTATTCCAACTTTTCTATGGCAAAAACTCATCAAAGAAAACCATAGAATCATCAAAACAAGCACACAATGCAAAGAAAACAGAATCTATCAAAAACAGAACAGTTTGTAGCAATCTGGATATTTCGAATACTTCTGAAACTCCAAAAATCTTTAAAAATCAGGAAGACTTGAGCAATTTGTATATGAATCTTCTGCAAAAAGAATTGGTATTTTATCATGCTCTGGTTAAAAATAAGAATTGTTTTTGTGAGCGCAAAAGTTTCTGTTTTTTCAGCAAGATCAAACAACTATCACCCAAGAAGATCCTAAAGGCTTTACTTGGCACAAACACTAATTAAAACACCAAAAAGACAATCATAACAGTAGCATAATTTTGCTAACACTCAAGAACAGAAAGCAAAAAAGCAAAAATAAATTTTATTCATTGGGTTGCCTCCCAGCATGCGCTATAGTTTTACGCCCTTAGCTAGGCATAAAGCAAGGATCTAAGTTTTGTCATCTTTGTTTCGAGATCCATAGGATGCCCTCATGATTGATTCATATGGTGGCCTAATTCTTGTTCTAGGGAAGTGTTCCATACCCTTCCTTAACGGAAATTGGAACTTAATATTGCCTTCTTTCATAGCAATCACGGCACCAATAGTGTGTAAAAACGGTCTACCAAGAATAATTGGACAAGACGGATTGCAACCAATATCAAGAACAATAAAATCTATGGGCACATAATTCCTATTTGCAAGAATAAGAACATCATTAATTCTTCCCATAGTCTTTTTAATAGTAGAATCCGCCAAGTGCAAATTTAAAGAGCATTCTTCAAGATCGGTAAGACCAAGCACATCACATAAAGATTTCGGAATTGTAGAAACACTAGCACCCAAGTCACACAAAGCAAAACACTCATAATTTTTAATCTTGACTTTGATAGTAGGTTCCCATTCATCATGTAATTTTCTAGGAATTGAAACTTCTAATTCCAACTTTTCTTCTAAAGCTTTCTTCATAGCATCAACAATATGTTTAGTAAAAGCTTTATTTTGTTCATAGGCATGGGGTGAATTTATCATGGATTGCAACAAAGAAATACAATCAATAAAAGAGAAACTATCATAATTAAAGTCTTTGTAATCCAAAAGAGTGGGAACATCACTAGTTAAATTTTTGACCTCTTCAAACCCACTTTTATCAATTTTCTTAACAAGATTTTCACCCTCCGAATTATCGGGACGCCTTCTAGCTAAAGTTGACTCTTCTCCAGTCCCTTTTTCATCAATCTTAACTTTACTAAACAAGGAATCAATAGAAGAAACACCAATCATTTTAAGATCTTCACCACATGTAAGGGCATATTTCTCCCTAAGTGGTTTTGGTGATTGATGACAATGCATTTGCGGACTAATCGTGTGCATTGAGCACTTCAGATATCTCATGTCTAGGCACAAGAAGATTCGGTGCCCATCGGAGCCTATCGAAGACGACGTTTCTCTATGTTTCTTTTTGGTGGATTTGAGTCGTAGGAAAGCCGTACTATTAAGAGCGGGTCCGCTTCGGAAAGGCTAGGGTGGAATCATCACGTACACATCTGTTCCTTTGTACCACCTTTCCTTGCTTCATTGGAGCACCGGTTGTTCCCCTTGTCACTGTGAAGATGAAGGCCTCCTAGTGCTACTGGTCTGTGGCGTGCGGTAGTACTGCTCAAGGGAGCACTAGTACCTCAGCTGGCCACGGTAGTACCGCCCAAGGCAGCGGTAGTACCGCTCCTAGCACGTGGTAGTACCATGGCCTCTGGCCCAGCACAGTGGCGTGAGTGGATGTAGGGGCAGAAGTAATTTTTTACTTCCGCACCCTACGCGGTAGTACCGCTCCCTGTGCGCTATAGTACCGTGCTGAATTTTTGCACTGATCGAAACTCGGCAGAAGTAGCCACGGATGTAATTTTATTAGTCCGTGCCTTCCCAGCCCAGGATGAGCCCTACCGCAAGGGCGTGCGGTAGTACCGCTCCGGCGGTTCTACCGCTCGTTGCCTTGTGCAACAAGGCCTCACCTGGCTCCTGCCACGCGAGCGGTAGTACCGCACTTCCCAGCGGTAGTACCGCAAGCCTGTGCGGTAGTACCGCTTGGATGTGCGGTAGTACCGCACGTCGCGGGCTGAGTAGGTGGGTAACGGTTGGATTTTTCCTCTCACTATATAAGGGGGGTCTTCTTCCCCAAGTTGACCACCTCTTCCCCTCCCAAGCTCCATTGTTGCTCAAAGCTCCATTTTCGCCCGATCTCTCTCCCTAGCTAATCAAACTTGTTGATTTTCTAGGGATTGGTTGAGAAGGCCCCGATCTACACTTCCACCAAGAGAAATTTGATTCCCCCCACTAATCCCTTGCGGATCTTGTTACTCTTGGGTGTTTGAGCACCCTAGACGGTTGAGGTCACCGTGGAGCCATATTCCATTGTGGTGAAGCTTCGTGGTGTCGTTGGGAGCCTCCAATTAAGTTGTGGAGATTGCCCCAACCTTGTTTGTAAAGGTTCGGTCGCCGCCTCCAAGGGCACCAATAGTGGAATCACGACATCTCGCATTGTGCGAGGGCGTGAGGAGAATACGGTGGCCCTAGTGGCTTCTTGGGGAGCATTGTGCCTCCACACCGCTCCAACGGAGCCGTACTTCCTCTCAAAGGGAAGGAACTTCGGTAACACATCCTCGTCTCCACCGGCTCCACTCTTGGTTATCTCTTACCTTTACTTGTGCAAGCTTATTTTGTGTTGTATCCCTTGCTTGCTTGTGTGCTTGTTGTTGTTGCATCATATAGGTTGCTCACCTAGTTGCATATCTAGACAACCTACTTTGATGCAAAGTTTAAATTGGTAAATAAAAGCTAAAAATTGTTAGTTGCCCATTCACCCTCCCCCCCCTCTAGTCAACTATATCGATCCTTTCACCACTTTTATGAAAGCAATCACTAGAAAACGCTTTTTCTAAAAATTCTCTTCTAGCTCTAAGCATAGCGGTTCTTTTCTTACTTTCATCCATAGAAACATAAAGAGCTTTAATTGATTCCTCAACTTTAGGCACAAAAAATTTCTTCTTGAGATTTTCCACATCATGAGAAATTCTATCAACACTTCTAGACAAATCATCAATCTTATTCAACTTTTCTTCTATGGTAGTGTTGAAATTTTTTTGTGTGTTGATAAATTCTTTAATATTATTCTCAAGATCAGAGGTGTTCCTATTATTATTATAAGTTTGGTTTCCATAGGAATTACCATAATTATTAGAGGAATTACTAGGAAAAGGCCTAGGATTAAAATTACCTCTATAAGCATTGTTGTTGAAATTATTACGAGAGATAAAATTCACATCTATGGCATCACTATTTTGCTCAATCAAAGTAGACAAAGGCATATCATTGAAATCAATAGGAGCACTTTTACTAGCAACCAATTTCATAAGAGCATCAACTTTTTCACTCAAAGAAGAAAATCCTTCAACCGAATTAACTTTTTTACTAGTAGGAGCTCTATCGGTATGCCATTGTGAATAATTTGCCATAATATTATCAAGTAATTTGGTGGCTTCACCCAAAGTAATTTCCATAAAAGTACCCCCCGCGGTGGAATCTAAGAGATTACGAGAAACAAAATTCAATCCCGCATAAAAATTTTGTATGATCATCCAAAGATTTAACCCATGAGTTGGGCAATTCCTTAACATCATTTTCATCCTTTCCCAAGATTGTGCAACATGGTCATGTTCAAGTTGCTTGAAATTCATGATCTGGGTTCTAAGGGAAATAATTTTTGCAGGCGGAAAATACTTAGTGATAAAAGCATCTTTGCTCTTATTCCAAGAATCGATACTATTGCGAGGCAAAGAAAAGAACCAATTTTTTGCAGAATCACGCAAAGAAAAGGAAAATAATTCCATCTTCACAGCATCATTGTCCACATATTTTTTCTTTTGCATATAGCATAATTCCATGAAGGTATTAAGATGGGATGCGGCATCCTCATTAGGAGTACCGGAAAATTGATCATTCATAACAAGATTCAGCAAAGCAGTATTTGTTGGGGATCGTAGCAGAATTTTAAAATTTTCTACGCATCACCAAGATCCATCTATGGAGTATACTAGCAACGAGGGGAAAGGAGTGCATCTACATACCCTTGTAGATCGCGAGCGGAAGCGTTCTAATGAACGGGGTTGATGGAGTCGTACTCGCCGTGATCCAAATCACCGATGACCGAGTGCCGAACGGACGGCACCTCTGCGTTCAACACAAGCAGCGACGTCTCCTCCTTCTTGATCCAGCAAGGGGGAAGGAGAGGTTGATGGAGATCCAGCAGCACGACGGCGTGGTGGTGGATGTAGCGGGATCTCGGCAGGGCTTCGCCAAGCTTCTGCGAGAGGGAGAGGTGTTGCAGGGGGAGAGGGAGGCGCCAGGGGCTGTGGTGTTGCTGCCCTCCCTCCCCCCCCCCCACTATATATAGGCCCCCTGGGAGGGGGGGCGCCGGCCTGGAACCCATCTATGGGGGGGTGGCGGCCAAACGGGGGGAACTTCCCCCCCAAGTCAAGTGGGGCGCCCCCCCCCACCCTAGGGTTTCCAACCCTAGGCGCAGGGGGGAGGCCCATGGGGGGCGCCCCAGCCCACTAAGGGATGGTTCCCTTCCCACTTCAGCCCATGGGGCCCTCCGCGATAGGTGGCCCCACCCGGTGGACCCCCGGGACCCTTCCGGTGGTCCCGGTACAATACCGATAACCGCCGAAACTTTCCCGGTGGCCGAAACTGGACTTCCTATATATAATTCTTCACCTCCGGACCATTCCGGAACTCCTCGTGACGTCCGGGATCTCATCCGGGACTCCGAACAACTTTCGGGTTTCCGCATACTCATATCTCTACAACCCTAGCATCACCGAACCTTAAGTGTGTAGACCCTACGGGTTTGGGAGACATGCACACATGACCGAGACGCCTCTCCGGTCAATAACCAACAGCGGGATCTGGATACCCATGTTGGCTCCCACACGTTCCACGATGATCTCATCGGATGAACCACGATGTCGAGGATTCAATCAATCCCGTATACAATTCCCTTTGTCAATCGGTATGTTACTTGCCCGAGATTCGATCGTCGGTATCCCAATACCTTGTTCAATCTCGTTACCGGCAAGTCTCTTTACTCGTACCGTAATGCATGATCCCGTGACTAACTCCTTAGTCACATTGAGCTCATTATGATGATGCACTACCGAGTGGGCCCAGAGATACCTCTCCGTCACACGGAGTGACAAATCCCAGTCTCGATCCGTGCCAACCCAACAGACACTTTCAGAGATACCCGTAGTGTACCTTTATAGTCACCCAGTTACGTTGTGACATTTGGTGCACCCAAAGCACTCCTACGGTATCCGGGAGTTACACGATCTCATGGTCTAAGGAAAAGATACTTGACATTGGAAAAGCTCTAGCAAACGAAACTACACGATCTTTTATGCTATGCTTAGGATTGGGTCTTGTCCATCACATCATTCTCCTAATGATGTGATCCCGTTATCAATGACATCCAATGTCCATAGTCAGGAAACCATGACTATCTGTTGATCAACGAGCTAGTCAACTAGAGGCTTACTAGGGACACGTTGTGGTCTATGTATTCACACATGTATTACGATTTCCGCATAATACAATTATAGCATGAACAATAGACAATTATCATGAACAAAGAAATATAATAATAACCATTTATTATTGCCTCTAGGGCATATTTCCAACAGTCTCCCACTTGCACTAGAGTCAATAATCTAGTTACATTGTGATGAATCGAACACCCATAGCGTCCTGGTGTTGATCATGTTTTGCTCTAGGGAGAGGTTTAGTCAACGGATCTGCCACATTCAGATCTGTATGTACTTTACAAATATCTATGTCTCCATTTTGAACACTTTCACGAATGGAGTTGAAGCGACGCTTGATATGCCTGGTCTTCCTGTGAAACCTGGGCTCCTTGGCAAGGGCAATAGCTCCAGTGTTATCACGGAAGAGAGTCATCGGGCCCGACTCATTGGGAATGACCCCTAGGTCGGTAATGAACTCCTTTATCCAGACTGCTTCCTGTGCTGCCTCTGAGGCCGCCATGTACTCCGCTTCACATGTAGATCCCGCCACGACGCTTTGCTTGCAACTGCACCAGCTTACTGCTCCTCCATTCAAAATATACACGTATCCGGTTTGTGACTTCGAGTCATCCAGATCTGTGTCGAAGCTAGCGTCGACGTAACCCTTTACGACGAGCTCTTTGTCACCTCCATAAACGAGAAACATATCCTTAGTCCTTTTCAGGTACTTCAGGATATTCTTGACCGCTGTCCAGTGTTCCATGCCGGGATTACTTTGGTACCTTCCTACCAAACTTACGGCAAGGTTTACATCAGGTCTGGTACACAACATGGCATACATAATAGACCCTATGGCCGAGGCATAGGGGATGACACTCATCTTTTCTCTATCTTCTGCCGTGGTCGGGCATTGAGCCGTGCTCAATTGTACACCTTGCAATACAGGCAAGAACCCCTTCTTGGACTGATCCATATTGAACTTCTTCAATATCTTGTCAAGGTACGTACTCTGTGAAAGACCAATGAGGCGTCTTGATCTATCTCTATAGATCTTGATGCCTAATATATAAGCAGCTTCTCCAAGGTCCTTCATTGAAAAACACTTATTCAAATAGGCCTTTATACTTTCCAAGAATTCTATATCATTTCCCATCAATAGTATGTCATCCACATATAATATGAGAAATGCTACAGAGCTCCCACTCACTTTCTTGTAAACACAGACTTCTCCATAAGTCTGTGTAAACCCAAACGCTTTGATCATCTCATCAAAGCGAATGTTCCAACTCCGAGATGCTTGCACCAGCCCATAGATTGAGCGCTGGAGCTTGCATACTTTGTTAGCATTCTTAGGATCGACAAAACCTTCCGGCTGCATCATATACAATTCTTCCTTAAGGAAGCCGTTAAGGAATGCCGTTTTGACGTCCATTTGCCATATCTCATAATCATAGAATGCGGCAATTGCTAACATGATTCGGACGGACTTCAGCTTCGCTACGGGTGAGAAAGTCTCATCGTAGTCAACCCCTTGAAATTGTCGATAACCCTTAGCGACAAGTCGAGCCTTATAGATGGTCACATTACCATCCGCGTCTGTCTTCTTCTTAAAGATCCATTTGTTTTCTATGGCTCGCCGATCATCGGGCAAGTCAGTCAAAGTCCATACTTCGTTTTCATACATGGATCCTATCTCGGATTGCATGGCTTCTAGCCATTTGTCGGAATCCGGGCCCGCCATCGCTTCTTCATAGTTCGAAGGTTCACCGTTGTCAAACAACATGATTTCCAGGACAGGGTTGCCGTACCATTCTGGTGCGGAACGTGTCCTTGTGGACCTTCGAAGTTCAGCAGTAAATTGATCCGAAGCTTCATGATCATCATCATTAACTTCCTCCCCAGTCGGTGTAGGCACCACAGGAATATCTTCCCGCGCTGCGCTACTTTCCGGTTCGGAAGGGGTGACTATCACCTCATCAAGTTCCACTTTCCTCCCACTCAATTCTTTCGAGAGAAACTCTTTCTCCAGAAAGGACCCATTCTTGGCAACGAAGATCTTGCCTTCGGATCTGAGGTAGAAGGTATACCCAATGGTTTCCTTAGGGTATCCTATGAAGACGCATTTTCCGACATGGGTTCGAGCTTTTCAGGTTGAAGTTTCTTGACATAAGCATCGCATCCCCAAACTTTTAGAAACGACAGCTTAGGTTTCTTCCCAAACCATAATTCATGCGGTGTCGTCTCAACGGATTTCGACGGAGCCCTATTTAAAGTGAATGCGGCAGTCTCTAAAGCATAGCCCCAAAATGAGAGCGGTAGATCGGTAAGAGACATCATAGATCGCACCATATCCAATAGAGTGCGATTACGACGTTCGGACACACCATTTCGCTGAGGTGTTCCAGGCGGCGTGAGTTGTGAAACTATTCCACATTTCCTTAAGTGTGTGCCAAACTCATGACTTAAATATTCCCCTCCACGATCTGATCGTAGGAACTTTATTTTCCTGTCACGTTGATTCTCAACCTCACTCTGAAATTCCTTGAACTTTTCAAAGGTTTCAGACTTGTGTTTCATTAGGTAGACATACCCATATCTACTTAAGTCATCAGTGAGAGTGAGAACATAACGATATCCTCCGCGAGCCTCAACACTCATTGGACCGCACACATCGGTATGTATGATTTCCAATAAGTTGGTTGCTCGCTCCTTTGTTCCGGAGAACGGAGTCTTGGTCATCTTACCCATGAGGCATGGTTCGCACGTGTCAAATGATTCGTAATCAAGAGACTCCAAAAGTCCATCTGCATGGAGCTTCTTCATGCGCTTGACACCAATGTGACCAAGGCGGCAGTGCCACAAGTATGTGGGACTATCGTTATCAACTTTACATCTTTTGGCATTCACACTATGAATATGTGTAACATCACGTTCGAGATTCATCAAGAATAAACCATTGACCAGCGGGGCATGACCATAAAACATATCTCTCATATAAATAGAATAACCATTATTCTCGGATTTAAATGAGTAGCCATCTCGAATTAAACGAGATCCAGATACAATGTTCATGCTCAAAGCTGGCACTAAATAACAATTATTGAGGTTTAAAACTAATCCCGTAGGTAAATGCAGAGGCAGCGTGCCGACGGCGATCACATCGACCTTGGAACCATTCCCGACGCGCATCGTTACCTCGTCCTTCGCCAGTCTCCGCTTATTCCGCGGCTCCTGTTTTGAGTTACAAATATGAGCAACCGCACCGGTATCAAATACCCAGGAGCTACTACGAGTACTGGTAAGGTACACATCAATTACATGTATATCACATATACCTTTGGTATTGCCGGCCTTCTTGTCCGCTAAGTATTTGGGGCAGTTCCGCTTCCAGTGACCACTTCCCTTGCAATAAAAGCACTCAGTTTCAGGCTTGGGTCCATTCTTTGACTTCTTCCCGGCAACTGGCTTACCGGGCGCGGCAACTCCCTTGACGTCCTTCTTGAAGTTCTTCTTACCCTTGCCCTTCTTGAACTTAGTGGTTTTATTCACCATCAACACTTGATGTTCCTTTCTGATCTCCACCTCCGCTGATTTCAGCATTGAATATACCTCAGGAATGGTCTTTTCCATCCCCTGCATATTGAAGTTCATCACAAAGCTCTTGTAGCTCGGTGGAAGCGACTGAAGGATTCTGTCAATGACCGCGTCATCCGGGAGGTTAACTCCCAGCTGAGACAAGCGGTTGTGTAACCCAGACATTCTGAGTATGTGCTCACTAACAGAACTATTTTCCTCCATTTTACAGCTAAAGAACTTGTCGGAGACTTCATATCTCTCGACCCGGGCATGAGCTTGGAAAACCATTTTCAGCTCTTCGAACATCTCATATGCTCCATGTTTCTCAAAACGCTTTTGGAGCCCCGGTTCTAAGCTGTAAAGCATGCCGCACTGAATGAGGGAGTAATCATCAGCACGTGATTGCCAAGCGTTCATAACGTCTTGGTTCTCTGGGATGGGTGCTTCACCTAGCGGTGCTTCTAGAACATAATCTTTCTTGGCAGCTATGAGGATGATCCTCAGGTTCTAGACCCAGTCCGTATAGTTGCTGCCATCATCTTTCAGCTTGGTTTTCTCTAGGAACGCGTTGAAGTTGAGGACAACGTGGGCCATTTGATCTACAAGACATATTGTAAAGATTTTAGACTAAGTTCATGATAATTAAGTTCATCTAATCAAATTATTCTATGAACTCCCACTCAGATGGACATCCCTCTAGTCATCTAAGTGAAACATGATCTGAGTTAACTAGGCCGTGTCTGATCATCACGTGAGACGGACTAGTCAAGATCGGTGAACATCTCCATGTTGATCGTATCTTCTATACGACTCATGCTCGACCTTTCGGTCCTCCGTGTTCCGAGGCCATGCCTGTACATGCTAGGCTCGTCAAGTCAACCTAAGTGTATTGCGTGTGTTCCGAGGCCATGTCTGTACATGCTAGGCTCGTCAACACCCGTTGTATGCGAACGTTAGAATCTATCACACCCGATCATCACATGGTGCTTCGAAACAACGAACCTTCGCAACGGTGCACAGTTAGGGGGAACACTTTCTTGAAATTATTATAAGGGATCATCTTACTTACTACCGTCGTTCTAAGCAAATAAGATGCAAAACATGATAACCATCACATGCAATCAAATAGTGACATGATATGGCCATTATCATTTTGCTCCTTTGATCTCCATCTTTGGGGCACCATGATCATCTTCGTCACCGGCATGACACCATGATCTCCATCATCATGATCTCCATCATTGTGTCTTCATGAAGTTGTCACGCCAATGATTACTTCTACTTCTATGGCTAACGCGTTTAGCAACAAAGTAAAGTAATTTACATGGCGTTATTCAATGACACGCAGGTCATGCAAAATAATAAAGACAACTCCTATGGCTCCTGCCGGTTGTCATACTCAGCGACATGCAAGTCGTGATTCCTATTACAAGAATATGATCAATCTCATACATCACATATATCATTCATCACATCTTCTGGCCATATCACATCACATAGCACATGCTGCAAAAACAAGTTAGACGTCCTCTAATTGTTGTTGCAAGTTTTTACGTGGCTTGTATAGGTTTCTAGCAAGAACGTTTCTTACCTACGTAAAACCACAACGTGATATGCCAATTTCTATTTACCCTTCATAAGGACCCTTTTCATCGAATCCGTTCCGACTAAAGTGGGAGAGACAGACACCCGCTAGCCACCTTATGCAACTAGTGCATGTCAGTCGGTGGAACCTGTCTCACGTAAGCGTACGTGTAAGGTCGGTCCGGGCCGCTTCATCCCACAATACCGCCGAAACAAGATAAGACTAGTAGCGGCAAGAAGAATTGGCAACATCCACGCCCACAACTGCTTTGTGTTCTACTCGTGCATAGTAACTACGCATAGGCCTGGCTCATGATGCCACTGTTGGGGATCGTAGCAGAATTTTAAAATTTTCTACGCATCACCAAGATCCATCTATGGAGTATACTAGCAACGAGGGGAAAGGAGTGCATCTACGTACCCTTGTAGATCGCGAGCGGAAGCGTTCTAATGAATGGGGTTGATGGAGTCATACTCGTCGTGATCCAAATCACCGATGACCGAGTGCCGAACGGACGGCACCTCCGCGTTCAACACACGTACGGAGCAGCGACGGCTCCTCCTTCTTGATCCAGCAAGGGGGGAGGAGAGGTTGATGGAGATCCAGCAGCACGACGGCGTGGTGGTGGATGTAGCAGGATCTCGGCAGGGCTTCGCCAAGCTTCTGCGAGAGGGAGAGGTGTTGCAGGGGGAGAGGGAGGCGCCAGGGGCTGTGGTGTTGCTGCCCTCCCTCCCCCCCACTATATATAGGCCCCCTGGGAGGGGGGGCGCCGGCCTGGAACCCATCTATGGGGGGGGGGGCGGCGGCCAAAGGGGGGGAAACTTCCCCCCCAAGTCAAGTGGGGCGCCCCCACCCTAGGGTTTCCAACCCTAGGCGCAGGGGGGAGGCCCATGGGGGGCGCCCCAGCCCACTAAGGGCTGGTTCCCTTCCCACTTCTGCCCATGGGGCCCTCCGGGATAGGTGGCCCCACCCGGTGGACCCCCGGGACCCTTCTGGTGGTCCCGGTACAATACCGATAACCGCCGAAACTTTCCCGGTGGCCGAAACTGGACTTCCTATATATAATTCTTCACCTCCGGACCATTCCGGAACTCCTCGTGACGTCCGGGATCTCATCCGGGACTCCGAACAACTTTCGCGTTTCCACATACTCATATCTCTACAACCCTAGCATCACCGAACCTTAAGTGTGTAGACCCTACGGGTTCGGGAGACATGCAGACATGACCGAGACGCCTCTCCGGTCAATAACCAACAGCGGGATCTGGATACCCATGTTGGCTCCCACATGTTCCACGATGATCTCATCGGATGAACCACGATGTCGAGGATTCAATCAATCCCGTATACAATTCCCTTTGTCAATCGGTATGTTACTTGCCCGAGATTCGATCGTCGGTATCCCAATACCTTGTTCAATCTCGTTGCCGGCAAGTCTCTTTACTCGTACCGTAATGCATGATCCCGTGACTAACTCCTTAGTCACATTGATCTCATTATGATGATGCACTACCGAGTGGGCCCAGAGATACCTCTCCGTCACACGGAGTGACAAATCCCAGTCTCGATCCATACCAACCCAACAGACACTTTCAGAGATACCCGTAGTGTACCTTTATAGTCACCCAGTTACGTTGTGGCGTTTGGTGCACCCAAAGCACTCCTACGGTATCCGGGAGTTACACGATCTCATGGTCTAAGGAAAAGATACTTGACATTGGAAAAGCTCTAGCAAACGAAACTACACGATCTTTTATGCTATGCTTAGGATTGGGTCTTGTCCATCACATCATTCTCCTAATGATGTGATCCCGTTATCAATGACATCCAATGTCCATAGTCAGGAAACCATGACTATCTGTTGATCAACGAGCTAGTCAACTAGAGGCTTACTAGGGACACGTTGTGGTCTATGTATTCACACATGTATTACGATTTCCGGATAATACAATTATAGCATGAACAATAGACAATTATCATGAACAAAGAAATATAATAATAACCATTTATTATTGCCTCTAGGGCATATTTCCAACAGTATTAATATCACAAGACTCCGCACTAGTGGCGGGAGGAGCAATAGGAGTGCCAATAAAATCATTGTTGTTGGTATTTGAGAAATCACACAATTTGGTGTTCTCTTGAGTCATGATGACTACGCAACAAGATTGCACTCAAAAACTGATCCGGCAAGAAAACGGCGAACAAAAAGAGGGCGAATAAAATGGCAATTTTTTGTGAAGTGGGGGGAGAGGAAAACGAGAGGCAAATGGCAAATAATGTGAATTGCGAGGAGATGAGATTTGTGATTAGGGACCTGGTATATGTTGAAGATCCTACCCGGCAACGGCGCCAGAAATTCCTTTTGATGCAGCTACGTCGGTATTTCCGCAAACAGGAAGGGATGATGCAGCACAGCGGCGGTAGGTATTTCCCTCATTTATGAGACCTAGGTTATCGAACCAGTAGGAGAACCAAGCAACACAATGTAAACAGCACCTACACACAAATCACAAATACTCGCAACCCGATGTGTAAAAGGGGTTGTCAATCCCTTTCGGGTAGCGGCGCCCCAAGATAGGCAAACGGACGTGAATAATTTGTAGTAGATTGATAGATCGAACGCCAAATAAAATAAATAAGAATAAATTGCAGCAAGGTATTTTTGTATTTTTGGTTTAATAGATCTGAAAATAAAAGCAAAGGAAAATAGATCGCAAAGGCAAATAACATGAGAAAGAGACCCGGGGGTCGTAGGTTTCACTAGTGGTTTCTCTCGAGAAAAATAGCAAACGGTGGGTAAACAAATTACTGTTGGGCAATTGATAGAACTTCAAATAATCACAACGATATCTAGTCCAAGATTAGTAGACCGACTCCTTCCTGCATATACTACTATTACTCCACACATCGACCGCTATCCAGCATGCATCTAGTGTATTAAGTTCATGAAGAAACAGAGTAATGCAATAAGAACGATGACATGATGTAGACAAGATCTATTTATGTAGAAATAGACCCCATCGTTTTATCCTTAGTAGAAACGATACATACGTGTCGGTTCCCCTTCTGTCACTGGGATCAAGCACCGTAAGATCGAACCCACTACAAAGCACCTCTTCCCATTGCAAGATAAATAGATCAAGTTGGCCAAGCAAAACCCAAATATCGGAGAAGAAATACAAGGCTATAAGCAATCATGCATATAAGATATCAAAGAAACTCAAATAACTTTCATGGATATAAAAAGATAGATCTGATCATAAACTCAAAGTTCATCCGATCCCAACAAACACACCGCAAAATGAGTTATATCATATGGATCTCCAAGAGACCTTTGTATTCATAATCAAGAGAGAGGAAGCCATCTAGCTACTAACTACAGACCCGTAGGTCTACAAGGAACTACTCACGCATCATCAAAGAGGCACCAATAGAAGTGGTGAACCCCTCCGTGATGGTGTCTAGAGTGGATCTGGTAGTTCTGGACACTGCGGCGGCTGGAATTGATTTTCCTCGACTCCCCTAGGGTTTCTGGAATATTGGGGTATTTATAGAGCAAAGAGTCGGTTCAGGGGGCACCCGAGGTGGGCACAACCCACCAGGGGCGTGCCTGGGCCTCCTGGCGCGCCCTGGTGGGTTGTGCTCCCCTCGGAGCACCCCCAGGCACTACTTCGGCCCATTGGTTGTCTTCTGGTCCAGAAAAATCCACAAAAAGTTTCGCTGCGTTTGGACTACGTTTGGTATTGATTTCCTGCGATGTAAAAAACATGCAAAAATAGCAACTGGCTCTTGGCACTATGTCAATAGGTTAGTACCAAAAAATGATATACAATGGCTATAAAATGATTATAAAACATCCAAGATTGATAATATAACAGCATGGAACAATCAAAAATTATAGATACGTTGGAGACGTATCACCAGAATATCCATCAAGAAAGCGAAAGTGTGTATGCTTAGATAATTTTTCTACCATTTGATCAATAAATGGCAAAGGGTAATGATCCTTCCTAGTGGCTTTGTTTAATTTTCTGAAATTAATTACCATTCTGTGATCAGTCATAATTCTTTGTGGGATAAGTTCATTTTTGTCATTAGGAACAACAGTGATACCTCCTTTATTAGGGACACAATGAACATGACTTGCTCATCTACTATCAGCTATTGGATAAATTATACCTGCTTCCAGAAGCTTTAGTATTTCAGTTCTTACCACTTCTTTCATCTTAGGATTTAATCGTCGTTGACGATCAACAACCGGTTTAGCATCGGGTTCCATATTAATCTTGTGCTGACAGAGAGTGGGACTGATGCCCTTAAGATCATCAAGAGTATATCCAATAGTAGCTCGGTGCTTCCTCAGAGTTTTTAATAATCTCTTTTCTTCATGCTCTGTGAGGTTAGAGCTAATAATAACAGGATATATCTTCTTCTCATCAGGATAAGCATATGTCAAAGTATCAGGCAATTATTTTATTTCAAACACATGATCACCTTTAGGTTGAGGAGGGCCTCCTAGAATTTCAACAGGCAAATTGTGTTTAAGAATAGGCTATTGATTAAAAAATAGTTTATCTATTTCATTTCTTTCATGCAAGTGCATATCATTTTCATGGTCTAGCAAATAGTGTTCTAACGGATCAGTAGGGGGTACGGCAATAGAAGCAAGACCAATTATTACATCTTTACTAGGAAATTCTTTATCATGAGGTTGCCTACGAAACTTAGAGATATTAAACTCATGAGACACATCACCAAAATTAACACTGACGGTTTCGTTCTTGCAATCTAACTATCTTAGCATTAACAGTGCTCAAGAAAGGTCTACCAAAAATAATGGGGCAAAAATCATCTTGTGGAGAACCAAGAACTAGAAAATCAGTAGGAAAATTTATCTTCCCATGCAAGACTTCAACATCTCTAACAATCCCAAGTTGTGTGATAGTGTCTATATTAGCAAGCTTAATAGTAACATCAATGTCTTCTATTTTAGCAGGTGCACTATCATTCATAATTTCTTGGTATAAAGTAAAATGGATAACACTACCACTAGGGCCCATATCACATAAGCCATGCTAGCAATGATCCCCTATTTTAACTGAGAGAACAGGCATGCCAACAATGGGTTTATTCTTATCTTTAGTATTGGGTTTAGCAATTCTAGCACCTTTATCACAGAAATAAATGACATGCCCATCAATATTATCAACCATGAGATCTTTAACCATAGAAATACTAGGCTCTACTTTAATTTGTTCAGCGGGTCTAGGTGCTCTAATATTACGTTTGTTAACCACGGTTGAAACCTTAGCATGTTCCTTTATCCTAACAAGGAAAGGTGGTTTTTCAACATAAGCAGTAGGCACAACTGGTTCAACATTGTAAATGATAGTTTCATCTTTAACTATAACTGGCTCCTCAGTCTTTTCTTTAACAGGTGGATGATACTTAAACCATTTCTCATTAGGGAGATCAACATGAGTAGCAAATGATTCACAAAAGGAGGCTACTATCTCAGAGTCAAGTCCATATTTAGTGCTAAACTTGTGAAAAGCATCGGTATCCATAAAAGATTAACACAATCAAACTTAAGGGTTATACCTGACTCATTACCTTTGTCGAGTTCCCAATACTCGGAGTTGCGTTTAATTCTTTCCAGAAGTTTCCATCTGAATTCAATAGTTTTCTTCATAAAAGAGCCAGTCAAAGAAGAATCGGACATGGTTTGATTATCATGAGAAAGCCGAGCATAAAACTTCTGTAAGATAATTTCCTTTGAGAGCTCATGATTGGGGCATGTATACATCATGTATTTAAGCCTGCCCCAAGATTGAGCGACACTTTCTCCTTCACGAGGCCAAAAATTATATATGTAATTCCGATCACAATGAACTAGATGCATAGGATAAAACTTTTGATGAAATTCCAACTTCAATCGACTCCAATCCCAAGCTCCAATATCATCACATAGCCTATACTATGTCAATGCATTCCACCCAAAGATAAAGGGGAAACCTTCTTGTTAACTTCATCTCTGGGTAAACCTGCAAGCTTAAATAATCTACAAACTTCATCCACATAGATTAGGTGCATATTAGGATGTAGTGTTCCATCTCCTCCATAAGGATTAGCTAGCAGTTTCTCTATCATACCCGAAGGAATCTCATAACCAATATTTTCAGTAGGTGCAATAGGCTGAGGAGCAACTCTTTGTGCTTCCGGACGAGGTGAAGATACCCCGAACAAACCCCTCAAAGGATTGTTTTCCATAGTAACAAGTAACAATAAATTTCATCATGTAATATAATTTTTTCCTTACCAAATTCCACTCACCAAAAGCGCTTCACTCCCTGGCAACGCACCAGAAAAGAGTCTTGATGCCCACAAGTATAGGGGATCAATTGTAGTTCTTTCAATAAGTAAGAGTGTCGAACCCAACGAGGAGAAGAAGGAAATGACAAGTGGTTTTTAGCAAGGTACTTTCTGCAGGCACTGAAATTAACGGTAAGAGATAGTTCGATAGCAAGATAATTTGCAACGAGCAAGTAATAGTAACGGTAACACAAATTCAGCAAGGTAGCCCAATCGCTTTTGTAGCAAAGGACAGGCCAGAACGGTCTCTTATAATAAGCAAATCGTTCTTGAGGACACACGGGAATTTCATCTAGTCACATTCATCATGTTTGTTTGATTCGTGTTTGCTACTTTGATAATTTTATATGTGGGTGGACCAGTGCTTGGGTGTTGTTCTTACTTGAACAAGCCTCACACTTATGATCAACCCCTCTCGCAAGCATCCGCAAGTACAAAAGAAGAATTAAGATAAATTTAACCATAGCATGAAACATATGGATCCAAATCAGCCCCTTACGGAATAGCGCATAAACTAGGGTTTAAGCTTTTGTCACTCTAGCAACCCATCATCTAATAACTACTCCACAATGCATTCCCTTATGCCCAAAGATGGTGAAGTGTCATGTAGTCGACGTTCACATAACACCACTCAGGGAATCACAACATACATATCATCAGAATATCGAACGAATACCAAATTCACATGATTACATATGACAAGACTTCTTCCATTTCCTCAAGAACAAAAGCAACTACTCACAAAACATATTCACGCTCAAGATCAGAGGGGTATTCAAGTGCATAATAGATCTGAACATATAATGTTCCACAAAATAAACCATCTAGCATCAACTACGAGATGTAATCAACACTAATAGTTACCCACAGGTACCAATCTGAGGTTTTGATACAAAGATTGAACAGAAGATATTAACTAGGGTTTTGAGATGAGATGGTGTTGTTGGAGATGTTGATGAAGATCGGCCCTCCCACGATGATAGGGTTGTTGGTGATGATGATGGCTTCGATTTCCCCCTCCCGGAAGGAAGTATCCACGGCGGAATCGCTCCACCAGAGAGAAAAAGTGCTCCCACCCAAGTTCCATCTCGAGACAGCGGCGCTCCATCCCGAAAGTCTTCTCTTTATTTTTTTCTACGGCAAATGGCCTGATATACTAGTAGATGGGCACTGGAGGCTGGCCAGGGGGCCAATTACCCACCAGGGCGCGCCAGGGGGGTAGGCATGCACTGGTGCCTAGTGGGCACCTGGGTGGCCCCCTCTGGTATCTCTTTTCTCCAATAGTTTTAATATATTCCAAAATAAATCTCCGTAAAATTTCAGCTCGTTTGGAGATGTGCAAAATAGGTATCTCTGATGTAGCTTTTTCAGGCCAAGAATTCCAGCTGCCGGTAATCTCCCTCTTTTTGTGAACCTTGCATATTATGAGAGAAAATACATTAGAATTACTCCACAAAGTGTTATATTGAATAAAAACACTATAAATAACTGTAGCAAAACATGATGCAAAATGGACGTATCAATTACCCTTGAATTAAATGAGTTCGGAGGCAAAACTATAAGCCCCTATCTTTCTATGTGTCTGACTGAAAATTTTGCTCCACATATATATATCGTTAGTGTCAGCAATCATAGAAGACTAAATGATAGTTGAGTATGTGGCCTTGCTAAACAAAAACTCTTACACGAGACCATTCCAGAGAATGTGATGAATTGTAATTGCCTTGTTGACTGAGAACATAGTTTGTTACTTTTCAAGGAAGTTTATGCCTAATACTTCGTTGTTGTGATGAATTGTAACTTTCTCATGATAAGTTTTATGATCGAATATATTACTGCTATGAAATTGATCATGATGTTACTATGTCTGTATTTTGTTTTTGTTGACACCTCTCTCTCTCTAAACATGTGGACATGCTTATCGATATCGACTTTCGCTTGAGGACAAGCAAGGTCTAAGCTTGGGGGAGTTGATACGTCCATTTTGCATCATGTTTTCGTACTGTTATTTATGACGTTTTTGATCAAGAGAATACTTTGCGGTGCAATTCTAATGCTTTTTCTCTCTTAATTTGAAGATTTACAAGAAGAGGTAGATTGCCGACAGCTAGAGTTTTGGGCCTGAAAAAGCTACATTATAGATACCTATTCTGCACAACTCCAAATGAGCTGAAATTTTACGGACAATTATTTTGGAATATATAAAAATAGTGGAAGAAAGAAATATCAGAGGGGGCCACCAAGTGCCCACGAGGAACTAGGGCGCGCCCTGGTGGCTTGTGGCCCCCCTGGCCATCATCCATGGCCGATCTTCTACTATATGAAGCCATTTGACCTAGAAAAATAAATAAGGAGAGGACTTTTAGGACGAAGCGCCGCCGTTTCAAGGCGGAATCTGGGCAGGAGCACTTTTGCTATCCGGCGGAGCGAATCCGCCGGGGATACTTCCCTCCGGGAGGGGGAAACCGGAGCCATCGACATCACCAACAACCGTCTCATCGTGGGAGGACCAAACATCGTCAACATCTTCACCACCACCATCTCATCTCAAACCCTAGTTCATCTCTTGTATTCAATCTTTGTCTCAAAACCTCATATTGTTACCTGTGGGTTGCTAGTAGTGTTGATTACATCTTGTTGTTGAGGCTAGTTGGTTTATTTGGTGGAGGATTATATATTCAGATCCTTGATGCTATTCGATATCCCTCTGATCTTGGACATGAATATGATTTGTGAGTAGTTACGTTTGTTCTTGAGGACATGGGAGAAGTCTTCTCATAAGTAATCATGTGAATTTGGTATTCGTTCAATATTTTGATGATATGTATGTATTGTTTCCCTTAGTGGTGTCATGTGAACGTCGACTACATGACACTTCACCATACTTGGGCATAAGGGAAAGTTTTGTGGAGTAATAATTAGATGATGAGTTGCTAGAGTGACAGAAGCTTAAACCCTAGTTTATGCGCTATTCCGTAAGGGGCTGATTTGGATCCATATGTTTCATCCTATGGTTACATTTATCTTAATTCTTCTTTTGTAGTTGCGGATTCTTGCGAGAGGGGTTAATCATAAGTGGGAGGCTTGTTCAAGTAAGAACATCACCCAAGCACCGGTCCACCCACATATCAAATTATCAAAGTAGCGAACACGACTCAAACAAACATGATGAATGTGACTAGATGAAATTCCCGTGTGTCCTCAAGAACGCTTTTCTTATTATAAGAGATCGTTCTGGCCTCTCCTTTGCTACAAAAAGGATTGGGCTACCTTTACTCACATTTGCTATTGTTACTATTGTTGCTCGTTACAAATTACCTTGCTATCAAAGTACTTGTTACCGATAATTTCAGTGTTTGCAGACAATACCTTGTTCAAAACCGCTTGTCATTTCCTTCTGCTCCTCGTTAGGTTCGACACTCTTACTTGTCGAAAGGACTACTTGTGGGTCATCACTCACTGGCGGAGCGATTTCGCCGGGGATACTTCCCTCCGGGAGGGGAAAACCGGAGCCATCGACATCACCAATGACCCTCTCATCATGGGAGGACCAATCTTCATCAACATCTTCACCAGCACCATCTCCTCTCAAACCCTAGTTCATCTCTTGTATTCAATCTTTGTCCCAAAATCTCAGATTGGTACCTGTGGGTTGTTACTAGTATTGATTACATCTGGTACTTGATGCTAGTTGGTTTATTTGGTGGAAGACTAAATGTTCAGATCCTCAAGCATATTCAATACACCTCTGACCTTGAACATGAATATGATTTGCGAGTAGTTACTTTCGTTCTTGAGGACATGGGAGAAGTCATGTTATAAGTAATCATGTGAAGTTGGTATTCGTTTGATATTTTGATGATATGTATGTTGTTGCTTCCTTTAGTGGTGTCATGTGAACATCGAATACATGACACTTCACCATACTTGGGCCTAAGGGAATGCGTTGCGGAGTAATAAGTAGATGATGGGTTGATAGAGTGACAGAAGTTTAAACCCTAGTTTATGCGTTATTCCGTAAGGGACTGATTTGGATCCGTATGTTTCATGCTATGGTTAGATATATTTTAATTCTTCTTTCTTAGTTGCGGATGCTTGCGAGAGGGGGTAATCATAAGTGGGTTGCTTGTTCAAGTAAGAACAACACCCAAGCACCGGCCCACCCACATATCAAATTATCAACATAGCGAACGCGAATCAACTAAACATGATGAACGTGACTATATGACAATTCCCATGTGTCCCCGAGAGCACTTTGCTTTATATAAGAGAACTGTTTGGCTTGTCCTTTGCTATAAAAAGGATTGAGATGCCTTGCTGCATCTTTGTTACTATTGCTACTCGTTACTTGTTCCGAATTATCTTTCTACAAAACTATCTATCACCGCTATTTTAAGTACTTGCAGAGAATACCTTGCTGAACACCACTTATCATTTCCTTTTGCCCTCGTTGTGTTCGACACTCTTACTTATCGAAAGGACTACGACTGATCCCCTATACTTGTGGGTCATCAGTGGGCTAGTGAATTGGCTGTTGAGTCGTCGCCTAGTCAAACTGCTTGACCAACCAAGAAACAAGACCAGGTTTGTCTTTTGAACTTTGTGGTAAGTTGAGGGTGCAATACAACCGGTTTTTGAGATGAGGGCTGTAAATCGGACTGAGTGGTTAGTTCCGGGTTGAAATGTGGACTTTTCTCCATAACAATTATCTATATTTAACAATCTTAAATTATTTCAATGCATACAAAAGAATTTCTGACATATTCTTTGATAATTAGTGTGCATAAAGTCAAAAACACCATTGCCAAAGGTTTAGAAGAATGCCAAGCTTGGACCTTATCGCATTGACTTCCTGATAGTAGGTACAATGTCATCTCGGCTGTGGTGATGCTGAAGCGGCAACAGCGGCCTGCCTTTGGCTTGTGTTGGAGATTGAATTTGTTTAGCTCCTTGGGAACCTGTTTGTAATTTCCTTTTTTGATATTTTTTATTGTTTGAAGTTTTTAGTATAAACTCAGCGTCTTATTTAAAAAACTATACCTTTTACGGAAAAAGGTATGGAAGAACACGTGAGCTACATTTCTTCTGGAAGTACTCTGTTCCTTTCGAACACAAACTGCTCTATTCATATAAAAATGATACAACTGCATTTTTACATAATAGACTTTGCAAGACAGAAAAATAATAATCCCTAACACCGAGGAGTCGTCGTTGACGAGAACCAGCCACACAGAGAAAGAGCATCACTGCAGCATGGAACCATGTGCGCCGCCACGAGGACTCCACCAAAGGAATCACCCTTGAGGTTTTTGAAGCCGCTTGAGCCACCCGAGATGAACGGACCTTGGTCGTGACGGCAAAGTCCTCGAATCAGCGAGATCTCCATTGACAAATAAAGAAACCGTCATGGACAACCACTTGGAAGAAAGAAGAGCATTAACCATCTTGAAATGAACCACACACCAACAGTTAAGATCTGAAAAGAGCAAAAAGAAAAGAAAAAACGAAGACACGAACTAACACAGGCCCTTCGCCGACGCCGGATCGTTGATGTAAGGGGTTATTCCGACTCGCCATCGCCGCCAACGCATCGTAGATGTGTCATCGAAAAAACAAAAACCTAAGAAAAAGAAACAAAATGAACGGACATGTCTTCATTCCTCTTGTTGCCGCCGGATGGGAAAGAGGAGGGGCGATGTGACGGCCTGGAGGAGAGCTTTGACGGCGGAGGGCCTAGGGTTGGCTCCCGGTAGTACTCGTTATGCACTGGACGGCCTACACGCACACACCCCTATGAGCACCTCCGAAAGACTAAGCCGGCATACCATTTTGAAATTTACGAAATCACCGTAGGCACCTCGTCGTCGACGGGGACATCTCCTCTCACTGAATGCGCATCACCGAAAATTCTGAAATAAATTGAGAAATTAATGCGAGCATCAGGACTTAAACCCTGGTGGGCTAAGAAGACCACAGTTTCTCTAGTCATCCAACCACATGTTGATTCGCAGATCTAGCATTCTCGTGGTTGCAGCCCGTGGCCGTCATACAGCACGATACGCGCGGCAAGGTTTTACCCCTCCCCTCGAAATGGCAAAAACCGGCGGGACACAGAAAACGGCATACATGCATGCACGCGCCCGTAGCCCCCTTCCCTATGCGGCGGCAGCAGCAAGCAGGTGCAAGGTGTACTCACACGTCTGCTCCTCTAATCATTCGCCCGTCCGCTCCGGACCCCCTCCCCTCCCCTCCCCTCCGTCTCTCTCCTCCTCCACATCCTCCCTCCTCCCTCCCTCCCTCCCTCCCCCGTCTCTGTCCGCGGGAATCCACTTCTCTTCAGCCCACAGCCACAATGTTGCGCGGCTGCTTAAAAGCCACTGCGGGTGCCAAGCACAGGTTCCCCCGCTACCCGCCCGCTCTTCTCCTTCCTCCCCCTCACTAGCCTCCCCTCCCTCTCCTCCAATCTCCAACACAAGAAGAGTACAGAGTGAGCATCCTCCCGAAGAAGCCTCCTTGGCCGGTGCTGGATCTTGCAACCAGACTGGTTAGTTCTTGCTCCATGGCTGCTGGTTCTTCTGTTTCCCCCTCCGCTTTCTCATTACGTTTCTCCAAAAGCTGCGTCCCTAATGCGTGTTTTCCAATCTCTTCTGAAACCTGATGTGGATTTCGCCCTATCCACCGATCTTAACGGGATAATCCTAGTTTTATGCTGCTTCTAAAGCTTCTGAGTCTTTGTAAAGCACTTCTCTGAAGCTCTTCGCTTTTCCTATAAAATACTTCTTCTCAGCATCTTAACAGAAAAAAATATATTTTAAAATGATACTACTCCTTTGCTAGTGCTCTGTAGACTTGATTGATGAGTAGATTAAAAAGGAATAAACAAATCCCTTATGTGAAGCCTTTTCACTGTGTCGCTGGTTGCTAGCTGCTCCTCTGCATGTGCTGCAGGCAGGTTTACATGACCGGTAGGTTTCCTGCAGGCAGGCTCCCCGTACTGCATCTACCTTTCCTTTTTTTTTCCCATCATTGGCCTCCCTGTTCCCCCCTGCATACTCCACCTGCTTTCCTATACATACTTTTGGCAATTTTTTAGTACTCTGAGATTTCCTTTGCTATCAGAAGTTCTTTTTTTAAGAATTATTCAACGCATTATTATTTCCATATAGTTGGCCCTGTCTGGCATCGCACATGCCCTGCTTGCTTCATCTGAAGCCAAATCAGGCTATGCTGCAGGAGGCACATTTTTTTTTCTGGAGCAGTATGTTCTCGTTGCCAATCAAATTTAAAAAACCATGCCGCATGCACATGAAGCACAGTTTCTCAGCTGATTTTGTTGTTTGATTCTTGCCATCTCCTCTGTTTGCTTCGGCATGCAGCGTGCCCTCTGCGGTGAAGTGAATCGCCGGTCGATGCTTGTGATGATTTGAGCCATGAGCCAATTCGTGCCAGATTGGGGAAACATGGGGGACATCTCCAGGCCACTCGGGTTCGCTCTTGATCGCTTCATGCATTGGAATTTGTGGTCTAATGGTATTGCTAACCTTTTTGTTTTCGTGCATGGTGTGTGTTGCTGCAGCGAGGACGATGACCTCATGGAGCTGCTGTGGTGCAACGGCAATGTCGTCATGCAGAGCCAGGGTCATCGGAAGCTGCCGCCGAGGCCTGAGAAGGTTCCGGCGCCGCCGGTGGTGCAAGAAGACGAGGCCGGCCTGTGGTTCCCGTTCGCGCTCGCCGACTCGCTCGACAAGGACATCTTCACGGACCTCTTCTGCGAGGAACCACCGGGGGTCGACGCCGGCAAGGCCGGCAGGGACGGTGCCCCAGTGTTAGGGGACGCCGACAGGCGCAGCAGCCAGTCGTCCGCGGTGTCGGCGGCGAGCGACCTGATGCCGCCTCCCAAGTCCACGCACGTGTCCTGCTCCAGCAGGCAGCAATCGATGAGCCTGGCCGACTGCGGCGACAACGCCGGCGGCGTCCTGTCGGACCTCGTCCAGGCTCGGGCCGGGAAGGCGGCGATGGAGGAGGGCGCGTCGTCGACGCTGAGCGCGATGGGGGCGAGCTTCTGCGGGAGCAACCAGGTGCAGGTGCAGGGCGCGGTGAGCGAGCAGGGGCGCGCCGGCCACACCACTGCCTATGGCGGCAGCGGCGCAGGCAGCGCTCTGCCCTCGGCGGTGGGGAGCGGAAATGCAAACGCCAGAGGCAGGGGCTACGAGGCCACGGTCGCCTCCTCGTCCGGGCGGTCCAACTACAGCTTCGGCGTGACCGCCACCACGGCCACCACCGGCACCGAGCCGACGAGCACGAGCAACCGGAGCAGCAAGCGCAAGCGGGGACTGGACACGGAGGACTCGGAGAGCCCCAGCGAGGACGCCGAGTCGGAATCATTGGCGCTTGAGCGCAAGCCGCCGCAGAAGCTCACGACGGCGCGGAGGAGCCGCGCCGCCGAGGTGCACAACCTCTCCGAGAGGGTGCGTTCCGTGATTCATTTCTTCTTGTGCGATCAATGGTAATTTGGTCATTACATCTCTGAAACTGACGGCTGTTGTTTGTGACGACGGTTGCAGAGGAGACGAGACAGGATCAACGAGAAGATGCGAGCGCTGCAAGAGCTCATACCCCACTGCAACAAGGTGCCGGGAGCATTTATTTTCTTGATCGGCGAACCTGAATGAAACTCTAGTTTGGTTTTACTAATGAATCTGCTCGATTGGGTTTTGTGCTGGGCGGCATGCATTGCAGACTGACAAGGCGTCGATGCTGGACGAGGCGATCGAGTACCTGAAGACGCTGCAGATGCAGGTGCAGATGATGTGGATGGGCAGCGGCATGGCGCCGCCGGCGGTGATGTTCCCGGGCATGCAGATGCACCAGTACCTGCCGCAGATGGGGCCGCCGTCCATGGCGCGGATGCCCTTCATGGCGCCGCCGCAGCAGGGCCACGGCGTGAGCCTGCCGGAGCAGTACGCGCACTTCCTCGGCGTCAACCCCCACCACCTGCAGCCGCCGGCCCACCACCATCACCATCAGGTTCCGTCCGTCCGTCCCGGCAACCGCCAAAACCATATCCATTTCCAACGCTCCCGCCGTCTTTTCCACTCTCCCTAACACGTAAGATGGACGTTTCTCCCGGCAGCATTTCGCGCAGGGGGTGGGCTACTACCCGCTAGGGGCGAAGGCCCTGCAGCAGAGTCCGGCGCTCCACCACGTGTCCAATGGCAACACCGGCGGTGGCACGCCTGCCGCTACCGCCAACGCCACGCCGGGGAACGCGATACACCCAAACAAAAGATGAGGTATGCTTGTTTCTCTTCCCTTCTCCAGGCAAGGTGCTGGAAGCTTTTATTTTTTCTTTTTCGGGCAAGAGAAGCTTCGGAAGCCCTTGGGAAGCTTGGACTAGGAAGCCTGTTTGGTTCACTTCTTTTGTCAAGTTTGGTTGCTTAGTCAGTTGTTAATATATTTTTCTATATAGTACATGGGATCAAAAATCACGTCTTCACTAACATCAAATAATTTCAGCACCCACAAACTTATAAGCTTTACATCTGCAATTAATCAGTTTTTTTTTTCCTACTACACGAAATGAAAGGAAGCAGCTACACGCGGTCCCATCGCATCTCCCGTCGATCACCGCCGACCATCTCTCCTCTCTCACCAATTTTCTTCCTCTCCGCTCGGCGCTCACTGTTACTGCCATTGCGACCAGATCCGCCGCCAGATCATGGAAGCGCTAATCTCATTGTCCTCTTCTTCCTCGCCACGCCGCTCATCACGCCATATCGACGCAATTAGAATTTCATGCCTTAAGAGTATCTCTGCCCCTGCCCCTAAATTTTAACACAAACAAGTCCTCAAAATTTAACTCCTCAAATGTAAAAAGTATGAAAGTGCTCATCTAGCCCTTTTATAAACTTAACTCCCAATAGAACTGGCCCACGTGGAAGCATTTCTTCCCCTTCCCTTAATTTCCCCCTTCCTTCGCGAGGGGTTAATTCCCCTTCTTTCTTTCTCACATCAAGCATGGATATTTTTTTTTTGAAAAAGCATCAAGCATGGATATGGCAATGTCTATTCCTGGGAGCCATCCACCATGCTGCGGGGCGATCTCGCCTCAAAGAGCACCAACCGCACCATGCCGGAGTGAGCCGGTGCCGCATTTGGTTCGGGGCTACGGCATGCAGTCCAAGGCATGGTCTTGGGTTTACACGGCCAACCACAACTTCTGCTGGTAGATAATGTAAAAACTCCCAAGCAAAACAATGGGGTTTCCTATGTGCCCCGTGACTTCACAACATGGAATTTGAATAAGTTGGCAAAACATGGTCTCCATCATCTTAACAGACTTCTTTCATTTTGATGCTCCTAGCAATGAACTGAACTATGTTATACCTCATCAGCATGCATATGTTCGAGTGTTACCATCATATGAAAACTACACCGCAACTGGCAATTATCGAGTGGTTCTGCACTTCCGTAGTGCCAAGAAAATCCCGATTAATAGACAAAATATCTGAAAACAAGATAAGCTTCGGAGCATGGCGCGAGAATCCGTCATTTTCGGACAATTTTCCCCATATGCCAAGAATTAGGTCTCACTAGCCAACTCATGTGGGTGCATACGTGCAGCCAACCTAGCCATGTCAATGGTTTGTACCATTCTTAACTTGTCTCCATCAGGATACTTTTCAATGGTCACACCACGTACACATCTCTTGTGTCTTCATCTCTAGATATATGTCTTCTTTTTTCGCCCTAGCGGTCACAAGCACCCCAAATAATTCAAAAACAAAACGAGTTTCATGGTCATGGGAGCATATAATTCATTATCCTAAATTTTCTTCTCATATGTTGACAGGGTAATTACGAAAACAAGTTAAGAGGAGCAATAAAAAGGAAAGGAGCTGCAGCGTCACAGCAACAATATACATGGAGAAGAGGAAACGCCGATGCGAATCAAGCGGTTGGCGTCTTCTTCCATCTTCTGCCCCCTATGAGACCCCGGCAGGAAAATTGTAGCAAATCATGCGGATCTCTTTTGTTCCATTTTTGCCGGGAAATCGTATGAATGTCTAGCTAACTGATTATATTGTTAATATAACATTTTGGGTTTTGCTCCTGATACTACCTGGGGTTGTTGCCTATTGATTGGGCATGCACCCTGCTTGTACTAATATTGAACTTCCATCTCTGTTCTCTTTTGTTAAGCCAATATGTTCAGTATCAATGTTGGGCTTTTCTTGGCATTGTTTTCAATAACAAAATAACACAGGGGATGAAAGGCAAAGAAAGAGATCAGGTTATTTATCATCAGAAAAAAGGAAGTAATGCTACATCCATGGATCATTATGAGGGTTTTACCGGATGATTGGATTAATGGAAGGGTGTGGTTAAGTTTCAGTCGACTGAGATTTAACCAGTCTCAATCTAACTGAGATTTAATTAAGTCTCAATCAAGTGACATAATATGCAAGAAAACAAATTGAAAAGAAATTTTTACACGGATCTTAGTGTATGATCTCACATCGACTGAGACGACTAAGGCTTGGCAAGACTGTTAAGGGGCGTAGAACTCGTGTAACTCGCCCGCACGGTTAGCATTATAGGCACAATGGGGTCTTCTACAGCTTTGGTAGCGAGTTTACTCTCCATGGTCTATGTAGATCTACCTTCGTAACTTCTTGTCCAGTTTGATATGCAAGTTATACTTTCAATTCTTTGTTGATTCCTGCGGTTTCTTCTGGCGAGCATTTGTTCTGCCTCCCAACACCTTCAAAAGATGAAGAATCCGCGATGGTTCTTCCCAGGATTTGACTCCCAAGTTCCAACTGGCATAAGAATCCCTTTGAGGTCGAGGGTGACTCCTCTAAATGCTCAACACCAGTTGCTTCCACGATTGTGGTAGATATGAAGCCAGTAGTGCCAACAGTACTATTGTTCTTCAAGAGAAAGTTGAGGATCGAATTCGGTTAGCCCGGCAGCATCCATGCATATGGTGCTAGCCAGTAGCAGGCCGTCGAGTTCGAGAAAGTGTTTGAAAGATGCATCGATAGCCTAGGCTGATGATGATTGTCGAACTAGGTGCCGGTGGCCAGGCCGTATGCCACAGAAGCTGTTTATGCTGGAGATGTCTCCGGCCACCAGTGGAGAGAAGAGATGGAATCTTGTCATCGCCTTATCGCCGCAAGCTGTCTGCCGGAGCGCGACCCGATCGAGAGAGGCTGCTCAGCTCAGTTTATTGCACCCTAGCTTCTTCACAAAGGCGCGTGCTGTGGTGATGGCCGAATCCAGCCGTGACTCGGGACAGAGGAATTATTCTCTTCAGGCAGCAGCAACAACCGTTCTAGCTAGCCCCATATTTTGTACAGTAGTAGCTGTAGGTTGGCGACCTAGGACCCGGCCGCCGTGCTCTGTTCCCCGTGCCGAGATCTTGGACCTGCGTGCCTGCATCTGCATGCATGCACGTGTATCCGTCGCTTGGTGATCAGAAGATCAGATACTGTTGTCTGCTGGTGAGCGACGAACGAAGTACACGAGCTTGCCCGCTCGTGTGCCTTCTTGAAGCAAGGCGGAGTCGTCGGCGATAAAGATGAGCGCACCGAGACGGATCTCGCGGCCCAAAGCCAGACCACCGCCGGAAACCATGTTGACAGAGAACGGAATTCGCAACCTCACCGGAAGTCGCTCAGACGCCTATCCCACGGTGGGCGCCAACTGTCGTGGGAACGAGTCTGACAGTAAGAGTATAGGGTACGTAGGAGGAGGCAAGGTCCTAGCTACGGCGAGGTTGTACACACAAGTTTACGAGTTCAGGCCTCTCTCGGAGGAGGTAATAGCCCTACGCCTCGGTGCCTCGGAGGCTTTTGTCGACTGGAAATGTGTGAAAGTTACAGGAGGTGCGAACCCTTGTGCCAGAGGAGGGGGTGGCTTATATAGAGTGCGCCAGGACCCTCCCAGCTCTCCGTTACACAAGGTTCAATGTGAGTTAAGACTGGGGCGTTACTGGTAACGCCTGCTATTAATGATCTTTATGACGACGGAGTGAATGCCTGACCGTTGCCATCCTTGGGTGACTCTAGGCCTTCAGAGCTCCGAGTGATTCTTGGGTATGGTCGAGTGTTGTTGTCAGGTCGAGTGGAATTGGGATATCCGAGTGGAATCATCGTCGAGTGGATTACACTTCAGGGTGATTTCAGTCGGTATCTTCTGTTGCACTTTGTGTGTCTCTGACTTTAGGGCAGTGTCCTCGGGTAGGGTGTCTAGGTCAGGCTAAAGACCCTACCCTAGGTACATGTCATCGTCATTAGCCCCCGAATGGATTGAGGTCCGAGTGAAGAAGGGTTGAAGTTGGTTCCGACTCGATTCAATGCTTCGGAGGCATTTCACCAAGGTCTGGAAGGCATACTGGTACTTTAACCCTGCATCAGTCGCCTTGATCGATTCTGGCTCCTGAGATCACCGAGTGAATTATGCTGCAAATCTTTGAGTGAATTGGAATGTGATACCATTGGTGCGATTGATTGCTCTGCGGTTTTCGGACCTCACGGGATTCAAAATTTTGGAGAAGCGCGCGGGACGGGGCGTGGCGCAGTAAGCGGAGCGAGTAGATAGGGGCTCCTCGATCTTTGCGCCACCTTTTTCGCCACGTATCAAGCCAGCGCCTGTTACGGGATGCGATAGGATCGCTCGGGCCCACAGGTCAGCCACTCGGAAGCGGGTCCATAAAACGCGCCATTGCCGATGCGAGGCGTTGTGCATTCCATTCGTTCCCCTTTCTCTCTGCCTCTCCGCCTCGCTTCTTCCTTCTCTCCACGCCTCCGCCCGGCCCGCTCGAGCTCCGCCACCATGGTGAAGGACAAGACTGCGGCCCTCGAGCGTGCGAAGAAGGCGACGATGACGGCGAAGGGCAAGAAAACGACGAGGGGGTCGTCATCGCGGTCCGGTCTGCCGCCTGGTTGGATCCAGGGGGACTGGATCCGCTCTGCCGTCGTGAAGGAGGACCTAGAGAATCTCGCCGCCGACGGCCTGATAGCTCATGGTTCCTGGAGGTTGCCTGAGGGAGGATCCGAGCCCCAGCCGCGCGAGGGAGAGCGCGTCCTCCTCACCACCCACGTCGAGCGAGGTTTCTCTCTGCCCCCGCATCCATTCTTTCGGGGTTTTCTGAATTTCTTTGGTGCCTAGATCCACCACTTTCCTCCCAACACAATCTCGTATCTTGCCGCATTTGTTTCAATGTGCGAGAACTTCCTTGGGTGTCAGCCGCACTGGGGTTTGTTCAAACACATTTTCACTTGCCGATCTCAGTCGGTGAAGAAAGCCAACTCAGATGACGAAAAAAAGCACGTGATCCAAATGTGCGGGGGGTTAGGGATCCAAACAAGAGGTAGGAGTACTTTTCCCCCGATGACATTTCCCGAGTCAGTTAGAGGATGGCAGTCGACTTGGTTTTACTGCAAAGACAACCCGACTCCCGGTCAGTCGACCGGCCTTCCCTCTTTCACTCTGGATAGACTCTGCCGACCTTCTTCACTGGAAGTAACCGCGGCGGAGAAAGGTGAGGTGTCCATGTTAGTCGACGCGGTCGTTGCATTAGTCCAGAGGGGTGTGACTAGCATGGATCCGCTGGAGGTGTTTCTCCGTCGACGCATTCAACTCTCCAAGCTCCTGACCACCCAATGTGGATGTACTCGGGCGTCGATGACACCGCTCGGGTCCACCCGGAGGAGGTCGCCGAGGAGACGGTGGCTTAGTGGCTGCGGAGCATCACTGGTAACAAGGACAACCCGCATGGAGCCAGGACGATCTTGCCATTCGATGCTGACAATGCTCCAGACGAGGTCAAGCTCGATTTACTGAGTGTTCTTTCAATATGCGATTGTTCTTGAATCCGACTGATATTTGTAACTTGTGTCTTGTAGATTTTCACCAAGATGTACTCAATGCCGAACGGGGAGCAGCACCAGGAGGGAGTAGGGAGTGATGATGAAAGTGCTGATTGGCAATATGCAGATGACAGCGAGGATTCTGGTAGCAGCGAGGAAGTCGACTCGCCGCCCCGCTCTGAACGGCATTCCAAACAGTCGTAGGACCCCGTAGGTGGACGTGGCAAAGCAATTCCGCCAAGTGCGAAGATTCCGAAGCGCACTCGAACTTCAACCCCAGAACCAACAGAGAAGGCCGCGAAGCAGGCCAAAGTTGTTCCACTGAAACCTCGGAAGGCCCTACCTAGGATCAAGGTGGCCGTGCCCGTTGCTTCTGCGTAAGTGTTTCCTTTCCTTGTCTTTCGTTTCCACTGTGAACTTCTTTACTTGCTTGACCGAGTGAAATTTGGAACTTTCAGTGCTGCTACTTCTGCAACATCTATGGACATCGACAAGGAGCGGGGTGATGCGGAGACCGCAGACGCGGCCACTTCTTGGGCAGGTATGATTCTGCAGTCATGCTTCTACTCTGTCAACTGCTTTCATGGGAGACTGAAATCTTACTGTTGAGTGTTTTGCAGTGCCGACAAATGTTATCCAGCTTCCAGATGATGATGGTGATGATGATGATGATGAGGAAGTACCTCAAAGGAGCACAGGGAGAAGAGGCAGAGCTTCGAGCAGGAGGGTACCTGCCAGCAAAGCGCCTCGCCGGGCATCCAAGCCTATAGTTCAACAACTTGATGATCCAGTACGGGCCACTGTCTCTTTTGCTGATCCTCTGTCGACTGACCAGCCTTCGGCGTCGACTGCTCAGACTTCTGGCCCGATTGCACAACATCAAGCTCCAACTCCACCGGCCACGTCGTCTGCTCCAACGTCCACTCCGTTTGTTTTGTATAATGCTCCGGAGGACCAAGTAGGAGCTGCCAAGGAAGCTATGATCTAGGCGGGTGTTATGATGGACCGACTAAAGGTGGTGTTTGACACCAGCAAGGCTGCGTACGATGCCAGCTCTGCCCTCCAAGCCAATGTCCAAGTAAGTGGGATTGTAAGTTGATTTCCGATTGGTTTTCCAACTTGATTCTTGCTCTGTTAGGATATGTTATCTGAAAACTGCTGGTTTATTATTTGTAACATGTCGGTCTGTACCTTGCATCTGTACACCCACTGGGTGTTTTTTGTAGCTGTGTAGCTCTTTCACTTGTAGTTGTGTAGCTCTTTCACTCGAATCAGACAGGTCATGTCGAGTGAGTTCTTGAACCAGTGGGGGCACGCTGAGTGCACCCACTGGGTGTAGTCCCCGAGGCCGCTGTCGACTGCGGGCAGTCGACGGTGGTCTTAGAACAAATGTGGTTTTTTCGCAGCTGAGTAGCTCTTCCACTCGAATTTAGATAGGTCGTGTCGAGTGGGATCTTGGTCTAGTGGGGGCACGCTGAGTGCACCCACTGGGTATAGTCCCCGAGATCGCGGTCGACTGCGGGCAGTCGGCGGTGGTCTGAAAATAAATGTGTTTTTTTACTCTTTCCATTCGGGCTGGGCGGACCATGCCAGGTGGGAAATCGAACCAGTGGGGACACGCTAAGTGCACCCACTGGGTGTAGTCCCCGAGACTGCTGTTGAATGTTTGATTCTGTGGCAGTCTTATAACTCTTTTGCCATAGCAATTTGATCTTGCACTTTTTCACTCGGAAGTAACTAACTTTATTTCTGTCGATCGACTTGTCTTGTTGCTGATTGCAGAAATCTTGTGAGCTTGGGACCTAGTATGCTGCTTTGGAACAGGAGAAAATCCAACTCAAGCTTGATCTGGATTTGGCCAAGGAGAACCTGAAGAAGGCTCAAGATGAAGTGGCAATCATGGGAGGTAACAACTTGTCGACTGTATGCCTTGTTATTTTTCCTTTCCCATCCTTATTTGAGACGAGTGAGTGATCCCACTCAAACAGATGTGCGCAGTGAAAACCGTCAACTCCAAGCCCAACTGAGGAATGTTGTTTCTTTAGACAAAATGAAGCAGGCCTTGGAGCAGAAGGGCCTTGACCTTGCGGGGGCGCAGAAGACGGCGCGTGAGAAGACTAAACTAGCTGACAAGAAGCTAGCTTCGGTCGGCAAGTTGGAGGAGGAGAATGCCAAACTGAAGACTGCCGTTGACGAGGCAAAGAAAGAAGCTATGCAGCTGAGGGAGGAGAAGGTGGCCTTGGCTGACAAAGTAGATGTTCTCACTCGGAAGAGGGACGAACTGGAGGCTTATCTGGGTGGTCTTGCCAAGAAGATGTTCCTCATGCTTGAAGGTATTTTACCTCGTCCGACTGGATCAAAAACTTCTTCACAACGCTGCCGCCAACTCACAACTTTTCTCTTCGTGCAGAGTTCTGTCAGAATTTCGAGGAGGAAACCGGGCGGATCGAGACAGGACTGGACCCCATCAACTCTCCCGTCAAGGATGAAGCTGCCATGAACGTACTACGACTGGAATCTCGCCTCGCTAGTGTCTTGGATTATGTCGCTCGACTGAAAGTTGCCTTGACGCGGATAGACAAGGAGCTGTGGCCCGAAGATGTGCTTCTAAATGACCTCGAGTCACCGATGATCCGACTCAACGATATCCCTGACCGAGTGCAGGCGTGGAAGAAGTCTGCTGCTCGCTGCGGCGCTGATGTGGCTCTATCACTAGTTCGTGTTCATTGCAAGGACGCCAAGAAAGAGAAGCTAAAAGCTCTTCAGGTGGCAAACACCAAGAAGCTTCAGTTTCAATCTTTTATGGAGACCTTTATCGACGTAGCCACTCGCATTGCAGATGGCATCGACTTGGACACTTTCATCAAGCCAGCTAGTCCTCCTCCCGCCGAGTGAAAAACTTGATAACTTGACTTTATTTGCCTCGGAATGCCGAGTGATTTTGTAATCGTTAAACTCTTTCGGGCCTGATGCTCGAGTACTTTTGCTTGTGGTTCTGGACCTCGCTGGATTTATCCGAACTTAGTTGTTTTATCCGAATGCAGTTTTCCTTGCTTCCAATGTGCTTGGATTGTTTATATAGCGGAGCTGGTTCACAGCCAAGCCCCTGAGCACAGGGTGGGGTGGACGTTGTACTTGTGGTCCAGCTCAAAGTGCACCTCGTCGTACTTGCGGATTGCTCCTCCCGAGTGGGAGGATTGCTATCCACTCGGACTATTTTTGAAACTTAGGCGAGCACGGGGTCGCAGCTAAGCCCCTGAGTGAGAGGATTGCTATCCACTCGGAGTATGTTTAAAACTTAGGCGAGTGCGGGGTTGCAGCTAAGCCCCCGAGAGAGAGGATTTCTCTTCACTCGGAGTATGTTTAAAACTTAGGCGAGTGCGGGGTCGCAGCTAAGCCCCCGAGTGAGAGGATTGCTCTTCACTCAGAGTAAGTTTTGAAACTAAGGGGAGTGCGGGGTTGCAGCTAAGCCTCCGAGTGAGAGGATTGCTCTTCACCCGGAGTATGTTTAAAACTTAGGCAAGTGCAGGGTCGCAGCTAAGCCCCCGAGTGAGAGGATTGCTCTGTTGGGGAACGTAGCAGAAATTCAAAATTTTCTACGCATCACCAAGATCAATCTATGGAGTTTACTAGCAATGAGAGGGAAGGAGTGCATCTACATACCCTTGTAGATCGCGAGCGGAAGCGTTCAAGAGAACGGGGTTGATGGAGTCGTACTCATCGTGATCCAAATCACCGATGATCCAAGCGCCGAACGGATGGCACCTCCGCGTTCAACACACGTACGGAGCAGCGACGTCTCCTCCTTCTTGATCCAGCAAGGGGGGAAGAGAGGTTGATGGAGATCCAGCAGCACGACGGCGTGGTGGTGGAAGTAGCGGGATCCCGGCAGGGCTTCGCCAAGCGCAAGCGGGGAGGAAGAGGTGTCACGGGAGGGAGAGGGAGGCGCCAGGGCTTAGGTATTGCTGCCCTCGCTTCCCCCCACTATATATAGGGCCAAGGGAGAGGGGGGGGGGGCGCAGCCTTGGCCCTTCCTCCAAGGAAGGGTGCGGCCAGGGAGGAGTCCTTCCCCCCCAAGGCACCTCGGAGGTGCCTTCCCCCTTTAGGACTCTCCATTTATCTTATCTCTTGGCGCATGGGCCTCTTGGGGCTGGTTCCCTTGGCCCATATGGGCCATGGCGCACCCCCTACAGCCCATGTGGCCCCCCGGGGCTGGTGGACCCCCTTGGTGGACCCCCGGACCCCTTTCGGCACTCCCGGTACAATACCGATAAAGTGCGAAACTTTTCCGGCGACCAAAATAAGACTTCCCATATATAAATCTTTACCTCCGGACCATTCCGGAACTTCTCGTGACGTCCGGGATCTCATCCGGGACTCCGAACAACTTTCGGTTTACCGCATACTAATATCTCTATAACCCTAGCGTCACCGAACCTTAAGTGTGTAGACCCTACGGGTTCGGGACACAGGTAGACATGACCGAGACGACTCTCCGGTCAATAACCAACAGCGGGATCTAGATACCCATGTTGGCTCCCACATGCTCCTCGATGATCTCATCGGATGAACCACGATGTCGAGGATTCAATCAATCCCGTATACAATTCCCTTTGTCTATCGGTATGTTACTTGCCCGAGATTCGATCGTCGGTATCCCGATACCTTGTTCTATCTCGTTACCGGCAAGTCTCTCTACTCGTTCCGTAACACATCATCCCGTGATCAACTCCTTGGTCACATTGTGCACATTATGATGATGTCCTACCGAGTGGGCCCAGAGATACCTCTTCGTTTACACGGAGTGACAAATCCCAGTCTCGATTCGTGCCAACCCAAACAGACACTTTCGGAGATACCTGTAGTGCACCTTTATAGCCACCCAGTTACGTTGTGACGTTTGGTACACCCAAAGCATTCCTACGGTATCTGGGAGTTGCACAATCTCATGGTCTAAGGAAATGATACTTGACATTAGAAAAGCTCTAGCAAAACGAACTACACCATCTTGTGCTATGCTTAGGATTGGGTCTTGTCCATCACATCATTCTCCTAATGATGTGATCCCGTTATCAACGACATCCAATGTCCATGGTCAGGAAACCGTAACCATCTATTGATCAACGAGCTAGTCAACTAGAGGCTTACTAGGGACATGGTGTTGTCTATGTATCCACACATGTATCTGAGTTTCCTATCAATACAATTCTAGCATGGATAATAAACGATTATCATGAACAAGGAAATATAATAATAACCAATTTATTATTGCCTCTAGGGCATATTTCCAATAGTCTCCCACTTGCACTAGAGTCAATAATCTAGTTCACATCACCATGTGATTAACACTCACAGGTCACATCACCATGTGACCAACATCCAAAGAGTTTACTAGAGTCAACAATCTAGTTCACATCACTCTGTGATTAACACTCAATGAGTTCTGGTTTGATCATGTTATGCTTGTGAGAGAGGTTATTAGTCAACGGGTCTGAACCTTTCAGATCCGTGTGTGCTTTACGAATATCTATGTCATCTTGTGGATGCTACCACGCGCTACTTGGAGCCATTTCAAATAACTGCTCTACTATACGAATCCGGTTTACTACTCAGAGTCATCCGGATTAGTGTCAAAGTTCGCATCGACGTCCCTTTACGACGAACTCCTTTTCACCTCCATAATCGAGAAAATTCCTTTGTCCACTAGATACTGAGGATAAGTTCGACCGCTGTCATGTGATCCATTCCCTGATCACTATTGTACCCCTTGACCAACTCATCGCAAGGCACACTTCATGTGCGGTACACAGCATAGCATACTGCAGAGCCTACGTCTAAAGCATAGGGGACGACCTTCGTCCTTTCTCTCTCTTCTGCTGTGGTCAGGTCTTGAGTCTTACTCAATACTCACACCTTCTAACACAGCCAAGAACTCCTTCTTTGCTGATCTATTTTGAACTCTTTCAAAATCATGTCAAGGTGTGTGTTCTTTGAAAGTGTGATCAGGCGTCTTGATCTATCTCTATAGATCTTGATGCCCAATATGTAAGCAGCTTTATCCAGGTCTTCCTTCGAAAAACTCCTTTCAAACAACCCTTCATGCTTTCCAGAAATTCTACATCATTTCGGATCAACAATATGTCATTCACATATACTTATCAGAAATGGTGTAGCGCTCCCACTCACTTTATTGTAAATACAAGTTTCTAACAAACTTCGTATAAACCCAAAAACTTTGATCACTCCATCAAAGCGTATATTCTGACTCCGAGATGCTTGCTCTAGTCCATGGAAGGATCGCTGGAGCTAGCATACCTTTTAGCATCCTTAGGATCGACAAAACCTTTCTGATTGTATCACATACAACCTTTCCTTACGAAAACTGGTAAGGAAACTTGTTTTGACATCCATCTGCCAGATTTCATAAATGCAGCTAATGCTAACATGATTCCGACGGATGAGAAAATCTCATCGTAGTCAACTCCTTGAACTTGTGGAAATACTCTTAGCCACAAGTCGAGCTTCATAGACGGTAACATTATCGTCCACGTCTGTCTTCTTCTTAAAGATCCATTTATCTCGGATTTCATGGCTTCTAACCATTTGTCGGAATATGGGCCCACCATCGCTTCTCCATAGCTCATAGGTTCAGTATTGTCCAACAACATGATATCTCAGACAGGATCACGTACCACTCTGAAGTAGCACGCATCCTCGTCGTCCTACGAGGTTTGGTGGTGACTTGATCCGAAGTTTCATGATGACTATCATAAGCTTCCACTTCAATTGGTATAGGTGCCACAGGAACAACTTCCTGTTCCCTGCTACACACTAGTTGAAGTGACGGTTCAATAACCTTATCAAGTCTCCACCATCCTCCCACTCAACTCTTTCGAGAGAAACTTTTCCTCGAGAAAGGACTCGTTTCTAGAAGCAATTACTTTTGCTTCCAGATCTGAAATAGGAGGTATACCCAACTGTTTTGGGTATTCTTATGAAGATGTATTTATCCGCTTTGGGTTCGATCTTATCAGCCTGAAACTTTTTCACATAAGCTTTGCAGCCCCAAACTTTTAAGAAACGACAACTCAGGTTTCTCTAAACGGTGTCGTCTCAACGGAATTGTGTGGTGCCTTATTTAAAGTGAATGCGGTTGTCTCTAATGCCTAACCCATAAACGATAGTGGTAATTCGATAAGAGACATCATGGCATGCACCATATCCAATAGGGTGCAGTTATGATGTTCGGACACACCATCACACTATGGTGTTCCAGGCGGTATTAATTGTGAAACACTTTCCACAATGTCTAAATTGTGTGCCAAACTCGTAACTCAGATATCTCTATGATCATATCATAGACATTTTATCCTCTTGTCACGACGATCTTCAACTTCACTCTGAAATTACTTGAACCTTTCAATAATTCAGACTTGTGTTTCATCAAGTAAATATTCTCAGCATCTACTCAAATCATCTGTGAAGTAAGAACATAACGATATCCACTGCATGCCTCAGCACTCATTGGACTGCATACATCAAAATGTATTACTTCCAATAAGTTGCTCTCTTGTTCCATCTTACTGAAAACGAGGCCTTTCAGTCATCTTGCCCATGTGGTATGATTTGCATGTCTCAAGTGATTCAAAATCAAGTGAGTCCAAACGATCCATCTGCATGGAGTTTCTTCATGCATATATACCAATGGACATGGTTCGCATGTCTCAATCTTTTAAAACGACTGAGTCCAAAGATCCATCTACATGGAGCTTCTTCATGCGTTCTACACCAATATGACTCAAGTGGCAGTGCCACAAGTATGTGGTACTATCATTACTATCTTATATCTTTTTGGCATGAACATGTGTATCACTACGATCGAGATTCATTTTAGGTGCAAGACCATTGAAGGTATTATTCAAATAAACAGAGTAACCATTATTCTCCTTAAATGAATAACCGTATTGCGATAAACATAATCCAATCATGCTCAACGCAAACACCAAATATCGATGGTAGAGGGAGCATGCGATGCTTGATCACATCAACCTTGGAAACACTTCCAACACATATCGTCATCTCACCTTTAGCTAGTCTCCGTTTATTCCGCGGCTTTTATTTCGAGTTACTAACACTTAGCAACCGAACCGGTATCTAATACCCTGGTGCTGCAACGAGTACTAGTAAAGTACACATTCATATAACGTATATCCAATATACTTCTGTCGACCTTGCCTGCCTTCTCATCTACCAAGTATCTAGGGTAGTACTGCTTCAGTGACCGTTCCCCTCATTACAGAAGCACTTAGTCTCGGGTTTGGGTTCAACCTTGGGATTCTTCACTAGAGCAGCAAACGATTTGTTGTTTCATGAAGTATCCCTTTTGCCCTTGCCCTTCTAGAAACTAGTGGTTTTACTAACCATCAACAATTGATGCTCCTTCTTGATTTCTACTTTCGCGGTGTCAAACATCGCGAGTTGCTCAAGGATCATCATGTCCATCCTTGATATGTTATAGTTCATCACGAAGCTCTAATAGCTTGGTGGCAGTGACTATGGAGAACCATCACTATCTCATCTGGAAGATTAACTCCCACTCGATTCAAGTGATTGTAGTACTCAGACAATCTGAGCACATGCTCAACGATTGAGCTTTTCTCCCTTAGTTTGCAGGCTTAAGAAACTTGTCAGAGGTCTCATACCTCTTGACGTGGGCACTAGTCCAAAATCCCAATTTCAGTCTTCGGAACATCTCACATGTTCTGCGACGTTTCAAAACGTCTTTGGTGCCACAATTCTAAACCGTTAGCATTACGCACTGAACTATCACGTAGTCATCAAAACGTGTATGTCAGATGTTTCGCAACATCTACAGACGACGCTGAGGCCAGCACACCGAGCGGTGCATTAAGGACATAAGCGTTCTGTGCAGCAATGAGGAAAATCCTCAGTTTACGGACCCAGCCCGCATAATTGCTACTACCAACTTTCAACTAAATTTTCTCTAGGAACATATCTTAGCCAGTAGAACTAAAGCGCAATGACATAATTTGTAAAGACCTTTTGACTATGTTCATGATAATGAAGCTCATCTGATTATGAACTCCCACTCAGATAGACATCCCTCTAGTCATCTAAGTGATACATGATCCGAGTCAAACTAGGCCGTGTCCGATCATCACGTGAGACGGACTAGTCATCATCGGTGAACATCTCCATGGTGATCGTATCTTCTATACGACTCATGCTCGACCTTTCGGTCTCTTGTGTTCCGAGGCCATGTCTGTACATGCTAGGCTCGTCAAGTCAACCTAAGTGTTTTGCATGTGTTCCGAGGCCATGTCTGTACATGCTAGGCTCGTCAACACCCGTTGTATTCGAACGTTAGAATCTATCACACCCGATCATCACGTGGTGCTTCGAAACAACGAACCTTCGCAACGGTGCACAGTTAGGGGGAACACGTCTCTTGAAATTTTAGTGAGGGATCATCTTACTTACTACCGTCGTTCTAAGCAAATAAGATGCATAACATGATAAACATCACATGCAATCAAATAGTGACATGATATGGCCAATATCATTTTTGCTCCTTTGATCTCCATCTTCGGGGAACCATGATCATCTTTGTCACCGGCATGACACCATGATCTCCATCATCATGATCTCCATCATTGTGTCTTCATGAGGTTGTCACGCCAACGATTACTTCTACTTCTATGGCTAACGCGCTTAGCAATAAAGTAAAGTAATTTACATGGCGTTATTCAATGACACGCAGGTCATACAAAAAATAAAGACAACTCCTATGGCTCCTGTCGGTTGTCATACTCATCGACATGCAAGTCGTGATCCCTATTACAAGAATATGATCAATCTCATACATCACATATATCATTCATCATATCTTCTGGCCATATCACATCACATAGCACATGCTGCAAAAACAAGTTAGACGTCCTCTAATTGTTGTTGCAAGTTTTTACGTGGCTTGTATAGGTTTCTAGCAAGAACGTTTCTTACCTACGTAAAACCACAACGTGATATGCCAATTTCTATTTACCCTTCATAAGGACCCTTTTCATCGAATCCGTTCCGACTAAAGTGGGAGAGACAGACACCCGCTAGCCACCTTATGCAACTAGTGCATGTCAGTCGGTGGAACCTGTCTCACGTAAGCGTACGTGTAAGGTCGGTCCGGGCCGCTTCATCCCACAATGCCGCCGAAACAAGATAAGACTAGTAGCGGCAAGAAGAATTGACAACATCGACGCCCACAACTACTTTGTGTTCTACTCGTGCATAGAAACTACGCATAGACCTAGCTCATGATGCCACTGTTGGGGAACATAGCAGAAATTCAAAATTTTCTACGCATCACCAAGATCAATCTATGGAGTTTGCTAGCAACGAGAGGGAAGGAGTGCATCTACATACCCTTGTAGATCGCGAGCGGAAGCGTTCAAGAGAACGGGGTTGATGGAGTCGTACTCATCGTGATCCAAATCACCGATGATCCAAGCGCCGAACGGACGGCACCTCCGCGTTCAACACACGTACGGAGCAGCGACGTCTCCTCCTTCTTGATCCAGCAAGGGGGGAGGAGAGGTTGATGGAGATCCAGCAGCACGACGGCGTGGTGGTGGAAGTAGCGGGATCCCGGCAGGGCTTCGCCAAGCGCAAGCGGGGAGGAAGAGGTGTCACGGGAGGGAGAGGGAGGCGCCAGGGCTTAGGTATTGCTGCCCTCCCTTCCCCCCACTATATATAGGGCCAAGGGAGAGGGGGGGCGCAGCCTTGGCCCTTCCTCCAAGGAAGGGTGCGGCCAGGGAGGAGTCCTTCCCCCCAAGGCACCTCGGAGGTGCCTTCCCCCTTTAGGACTCTCCATTTATCTTATCTCTTGGCACATGGGCCTCTTGGGGATGGTTCCCTTGGCCCATATGGGCCAAGGCGCACCCCCTACAGCCCATGTGGCCCCCCGGGGCTGGTGGACCCCCTTGGTGGACCCCCGGACCCCTTTCGGCACTCCCGGTACAATACCGATAAAGTGCGAAACTTTTCCGGCGACCAAAATAAGACTTCCCATATATAAATCTTTACCTCCGGACCATTCCGGAACTCCTCGTGACGTCCGGGATCTCATCCGGGACTCCGAACAACTTTCGGTTTACCGCATACTGATATCTCTATAACCCTAGCGTCACCGAACCTTAAGTGTCTAGACCCTACGGGTTCGGGAGACAGGTAGACATGACCGAGACGACTCTCCGGTCAATAACCAACAGCGGGATCTAGATACCCATGTTGGCTCCCACATGCTCCTCGATGATCTCATCGGATGAACCACGATGTCGAGGATTCAATCAATTCCGTATACAATTCCCTTTGTCTATCGGTATGTTACTTGCCCGAGATTCGATCGTCGGTATCCCAATACCTTGTTCTATCTCGTTACCGGCAAGTCTCTCTACTCGTTCTGTAACACATCATCCCGTGATCAACTCCTTGGTCACATTGTGCACATTATGATGATGTCCTACCGAGTGGGCCCAGAGATACCTCTCCGTTTACACGGAGTGACAAATCCCAGTCTCGATTCGTGCCAACCCAAACAGACACTTTCGGAGATACCTGTAGTGCACCTTTATAGCCACCCAGTTACGTTGTGACGTTTGGTACACCCAAAGCATTCCTACGGTATCCGGGAGTTGCACAATCTCATGGTCTAAGGAAATGGTACTTGACATTAGAAAAGCTCTAGCAAAACGAACTACACGATCTTGTGCTATGCTTAGGATTGGGTCTTGTCCATCACATCATTCTCCTAATGATATGATCCCGTTATCAACGACATCCAATGTCCATGGTCAGGAAACCATAACCATCTATTGATCAACGAGCTAGTCAACTAGAGGCTTACTAGGGACATGGTGTTGTCTATGTATCCACACATGTATCTGAGTTTCCTATCAATACAATTCTAGCATGGGTAATAAATGATTATCATGAACAAGGAAATATAATAATAACCAATTTATTATTGCCTCTAGGGCATATTTCCAACATGCTCTTCACTCGGAGTATGTTTAAAACTTAGGCGAGTGCGGGGTCGCAGCTAAGCCCCCGAGTGAGAGGATTGCTCTTCACTCGGAGTATGTTTAAAACATAGGCGAGTGCGGGGTCGCATCTAGGCCCCCGAGTGAGAGGATTGCTCTTCACTAGGAGTATGTTTTGAAACTTAGGCGAGTGCGGGGTCACAGCTAAGCCCCCGAGTGAGAGGATTGCTCTTCACTCGGAGTATGTTTAAATCTTAGGCGAGTGCAGGGTCGCTGCTAAGCCCCCGAGTGAGAGGATTGCTCTTCACTCGGAGTATTTAAAACATAGGCGAGTGCGGGGTCGCAGCTAAGCCCCCGAGTGAGAGGACTGCTGTTCACTCGGAGTATGTTTTGAAACTTAGGCGAATCTGGTTCGCAACTAAGCCTCCGAGTGAGAGGATTGCTCTTCACTCAGAGTATATTTTGAAACTTAGGCGAGTGCGGGTCGTAGCTAAGCCCCCGAGTGAGTGGATTGCTCTTCACTCGGAGTATGTTTAAAACTTAGGCGAGTGCGGGGTCGCAGCTAAGCCCCCGAGTGAGAGGATTGCTCTTCACTCGGAGTATATTTAAAACTTAGGCGAGTGCGGGGTCGCAGCTAAGCCTCCGAGTGAGAGGATTGCTCTTCACTCGGAGTATTTTTTGAAACTTAGGCGAATCTGGTTTGCAGCTAAGCCTTTGAGTGAGGGGATTGCTCTTCACTCGGAGTATGTTTTGAAACTTAGGCGAATCTGGTTCGCAGCTAAGCCCCCGAGTGAGAGGATTGCTCTTGACTCGGAGTATGTTTTGAAACTTAGGCGAATCAGGTTCGCGACTAAGCCACCCACTAGGGGATTTGAACACACGTTTATGTGACAACAATCATTAGGAGACTGCGGGAATCATGTCTTTGATAAACAATCTGAAAAGTACTCTTATTACATCTCGACGATCCGAGTGTTTAGGTATAAAAGCGGCAGACCAGATCCGCGTTCCAAGCATGCGGCTCGTCTTTTTTCTTGGCTATGTTGTAAAGGTGATATGCTCCGTTGTGGACCACCTTGGTGACGATGAAGGGACCTTCCCAGGCAGGGGCGAGCTTATGAGGCCATTGCTGATGCACTCGGAGCACAAGATCTCCTTCTTGAAATGCTCGACCTTTGACGTTTCGGGCCTGGAATCGACGCGGGTCTTGCTGATAGATGGTCGAGCGGATCAAAGACATATCTCGTTCTTCTTCCAAGAGATCAACAGCGTCCCTCTCCTTCAGAGAAGAGTTCCACTCGGGGGGCATTGTGCAGCAGATGGCTTGGAAGCACGGCTTCAGCCCCGTACACCATGAAGAAAGGGGTTTGATCAGTCGACCGGTTGGGAGTCGTCCTTAGTCCCCATAGAACATAAAACAACTTAGTCACCCAAGCTCCAACTGCATGCTTGAGGTCGCGCATCAACCAAGGTTTCAGCCCTTGGAGAATCAGACCATTTGCTCTTTCAACTTGTCCATTCGACTGCGGGTGAGCAACGGATGCGTAGTCGACCCGAGTCCCTTGGGAAGCACAGAACGCTCTCAACTCATCAGAGTCAAAGTTTGAGCCGTTGTCCGTGATGATGCTATGCGGAAATCCATATCTGAACACCAACTCTCTGATGAAACTGATGACTGTGCTTGAGTCAAGGTTTTTGATAGGTTTGGCTTCAATCCACTTAGTGAACTTGTCGACTGCTACGAGCAGAGGAGTGAAGCCACTTCTATCGGTTCTCAACGGCCCAATCATGTCTAGCCCCCATACAGCAAATGGCCAGACGAGTGGAATAGTCTTCAAGGCTGATGAAGGCTTGTGGGACATGTTCGAGTAAAACTGGCAACCTTCGCACTTCTCGACAATCTCTTTTGCCATTTCATTTGCTCACGGCCAGAAAAACCCTGCTCGGTATGCTTTGGCCACAATAGTCCGAGAGGACGCATGGTGACCACAGGTCCCCGAGTGAATCTCGTTCAAGATTAGTCGACCCTCTTCTGGTGAGATACATCGCTGAGCTACGCCAGTAACACTTTCTCTGAAAAGTTGTCCACCTATAACTGTGAAGGCTTTCGACCTATGGACGATCTGACGTGCTTCAACTTCATCTTTTGGAAGCTCCTACCTGAGCAAGTATGCAATGTACGGCACCGTCCAGTCGGGGATAATTACCAAAATCTCCATGATTAGGTCGACCACTGCTGGCACTTCGACCTCAGTCGGATTGGTAGCGCTTATTGGTTGTGGGGGCTCCTCTGTAAATGGATCTTCTTGTACTGACGGGGTGTGGAGATGCTCCAAGAACACATTACTGGGAATAGGCTTCCGAGTGGAACTTATTTTCGCCAGGTCGTCAGCTGCTTGATTCTTGAGTCGGGGTATGTGGTGGAGCTCCAACCCTTCAAACTTCTTCTCTAATTTCCTTACTGCGTTGCAATATCCAGTCATGGCAGGGCTCCTGATATCGCACTCCTTCATCACCTGATTAACCACCAAATCTGAGTCGTCGTAAACCATCAGGCGACGGACGCCGAGTGAGATGGCCATACATAACCCATAATAAGTGCTTCGTACTTAGCTTCATTGTTGGAGGAGTCAAAGTGAATCTGGAGAACATAATTGAGTTTGTCGCCTCTTGGGGACACCATAACCACTCCAGCACCAGAACCATTCAACATCTTAGATCTGTCAAAGAACATGGTCCAGTGTTTCGAGTGAACTTGAGTCGGCTGCTGCTGTTCAATCCACTCGGCCAGGAAATCTGCAATTGCCAGGGATTTAATTGCCTTTTTGCTTCAAACTTGATATCTAGAGGGAGAAGTTTATTGCCCACTTAGCCACTCGACCAGCTGCATCTCGATTGTTCAAAATTTCTGACAATGGAGCGTCGCTGATGACTGAAACCGAATGGTCTGCAAAGTAATGTGCAACTTTCTTCGTGGTTAAATAGATTCTATAGACAAGCTTATGATAATGTGGATACCTTTGCTTGGACGGAGTCAAGACTTCAGAAATGTAATACACTGGGCGTTGAACTTTATAGGCTTTGCCTTCTTCCTCCCGCTCGACTGTGAGCACTGTGCTCACAACCTGTCTAGTGGCTGCAATATATAACAACAGAGGCTCTTTGCTGACTGGGGCAGAAAGCACCGGCTGGGTGGAAAGCAGGGCTTTGAGTTCTACAAAGGCTGCTTCAGCTTCAGGAGTCCACTCGAATGTGTCAGACTTTTTCATCAGTCGGTAAAGGGGCAACGCCTTTTCACCGAGACGACAAATGAATCGACTCAATGCAGCCAAACAACTTGTGAGCTTCTGAATGTCATGCACATGCACAGGGCATTTCATTCGGAGAATTGCCCCAATCTTTTCTGAGTTTGCGTCGATCCCTCGTTCAGAAACGAGAAAACCGAGCAACTCCCCTCCTGGGACTCCGAATGTGCACTTTGATGGATTAAGCTTGATGTCATATCTTCTTAGGTTGGCAAAGGTTTCAGCGAGGTCAGTCAACAGGTCGGAACTCTTGCACGACTTGACCATGATATCATCCACGTATGCTTCCACATTCCGACTGATTTGAGTGAGCAGGCACTTCTGGATCATGTGCATGAACGTGGCACCAGCATTCTTGAGACCAAAAGGCATGGTAACATAGCAAAAACAACCGAATGGGGTGATGAAGACTGTTTTTATTTCATCGGGTCCATACAGACGGATCTGATGATACCCGAAATATGCGTCCAAAAAAGACAAAAGCTCACACCCCGCAGTTGAGTCGACAATCTGATCAATGCGGGGGAGAGGGAAATGATCTTTCGGGCAGGCCCGATTGATATGCTTGAAGTCAATACACATACGAAGTGAATAATCTTTCTTGGGGACCATGACGACATTGGCGAGCCACTCGGAGTGGTATATCTCACGGATGAACTCAGCTGACAAGAGCCGAGCCACTTCCTCGCCAATTGCCTTCCTCTTCTCCACGGTGGACCGTCAGAGATGCTCTTTGACAGGTTTTTCCTTTGGGTCGACACGTAAACGGTGCTCAGCCAGCCCCCTGGGTACACCTGGCATGTCTGATGGTTTCCATGCGAAGATGTCCCAGTTCTCACGAAGGAACTGGATGAGCGCTTCTTCCTATTTACTGTCGAGTGTCGTTGAAATGTGAGTCAGAGCAGCAGTGGGGTCTTTTGGCTAAATATGGACAGGCTTTGTCTCACCGGCCGACTGAAATGCGGACTCCGAGGCAGTCTTCTTAGCTCGCAACAAATCACTCGGATCTGCATTTTTCTTGTATTCCTCCATCTCTACTGCTGCCATCTGCTCATCAGCAATTTTGGAGCCTTTTTTAAGGCACTCTTCTGCTCTCTGCCTATTTCCCGTGACTGTGATCACACCTCTGGGTCCAGGCATCTTCAACTTGAGATACACATAACATGGTCGGGCCATGAAACAAGCATATGTGGGTCTGCCTAGAATAGCATGATAGGCACTATGGAAATCCACCACCTCAAATGTCAACTTCTCCTTCCGGAAATTCTTGGAATCACCGAAAACCACATCAAGAGCAATCTGCCCGAGTAACCTTGCTTTCTTTCCTGGGATGACACCGTGGAACTGCATGTTGCTCTCACTGAGTTTGGACATCGGAATGCCCATCCCTTGGAGGGTCTCAGCATATCGAATGTTCAGACCACTGCCACCATCCATAAGAACATTAGTCAGTCGGGTGCCCCCAACGACTGGGTCGACCACCAACGCTTGCCGCCCGGGGTAGCAACGTGCGCTGGGTGATCTGACTGGTCGAATGTAATGGGAGTCTTTGACCATTTTAAATACGTCGTAGTTGCTGGAGTGACCACATTCACTTCTCTGTTAATGACTTTCAGTCGACTTTCGGTTTCGACATCAGCAAAAATCACCAAGGTAGCATTGACCTTAGGGTAACCATCATCTTCCTCTTTATCTTCATCCTTATCAGAGTCTTTCTCACTGGGCTGACCCTCTCGGAACTGCTGAATCAGGAGTCGACGTTGTCGAGTGGTATGCTTGGGCTGAATCAAGTTACCCTCTTCATCTTTCTTAGTGTGGATATAACACGGCAAATCCAGGACGTCCTGGCCTGTCTGATCTTTCACCTTCTTGGGCACCCACTGCCCTTTCACCTTCTGGCAGAATCAACACTGGTGATGTAACCAATCGTTTCTACAACTCTTGGAAACTAGCTTCACATTCCTCAGTCCAATCGAATTTGGTGTCCTTCTTCAATAGCTCAGTCATGGGTTTAGCAATCCTTGAGAAATTCTCGATAAATCTCCGGTAGTATCCTGCAAGTCCAAGAAAACTCCGGATTTCTCCAACTGTAGTGGGCGACTCCCAACTTGTCACTGTGTCAACCTTGGCAGGGTCTACTGCTATTCCTTCTCCAGAAATAACATGTCCAAGGAATCCAACTTCCTTCAACCAAAACTCACATTTGCTGAACTTGGCATATAACTGATGTTCCCTGAGCTTCTCAAGTACCAATCGTAAATGCTCCTCATGCTCTTCTTCATCCTTGGAAAAGATTAAAATATCATCAATGAACACCACGACGAACTTATCCAAAAACTCCATAAACACTTTGTTCATCAGGTTCATGAAATAGGCCGGTGCGTTAGTCAGTCCAAATGACATAACGGTATACTCATACAATCCATATCTAGTGGTAAATGCTGTCTTAGGTATATCCTGCTCTCGAATCTTCAACTGATGGTATCCCGATCGTAGATCGATCTTGGAAAATACTTTAGCTCCTTGCAAGCGGTCAAACAAATCATTGATCATCGGCAGTGGGTACTTGTTTTTGATGGTCACCTCATTCAATCCTCGGTAATCAACAACCATCCTTAGTGATCCATCTTTCTTCTCCACTAGAAGTACTGGTGATCCCCAAGGTGACGAGCTTGGGCGAATATAGCCTTTATCCAGTAACTCCTTGATCTGCTTCTTAATTTCCTCCAAATCCTTTGCAGGCATCCTGTACGGTCTCTTAGATATTGGCCCTGTGCCTGGCAAAAGTTCAATCAAGAACTCAATGTCTCTATCTGGTGGCATGCCTGGCAACTCTTCTGGAAATACATCCGGATAGTCCTTCACCACTGGTACTTCCTCCTGTACAACTACTGATAAGGAATTCACTTGAGTCCTCTTCGGCATATGCCTGGATACATACTTGATCCTTTTTCCTTCCGGGGTGGTAAGCAAAATTGTCTTGCTGGCACAATCGATGTTTCCTCCATACAACGATAGCCAATCCATTCCCAAAATCACATCCAAGCCTTGCGATTCCAAAACAATGAGGTCTGAGGGGAAAACATGCCTTCCAATGGCCAAAGGTATCTGAAAACATCCTTGGGTGGCCATATACTCTGCTCCTGGCGAGGTTACTAACATGGGGCTTTTGAGAACTTGGGTGGACATCTTAAACTTGTTTACGAATCCCCTTGATATGTATGAATGCGATGCACCAGTATCGAAAAGAACAGTTGCAGTAAATGACTTAACCAAAAACTTACCTATTACTGCATCAGGTTGAGCTTCAACCTCCTCCATGCTCACGTGGTTCACATGTCCTTTGTTGAACGGGTTCGGCTTCTTCCCAGAGCTTCCATTGCCATTTCCATTTTGGGCTTCGGGACAATCAGTTGCATAATGTCCCGTCTTCTGGCACTTGAAACAAGTAATGTGACTTAGATCCCTCTTGGTTGGGGTAGATGGGTTGGTGCGGTTCTGTCCGTTTCCTCCTCCATTCCCATTACCATTCTTGGAGCCATTATGGTTGTGCGAACTACCTCCTCCATGGGTATGCTGAAACTGTCCTCCCGGCTTCGGGGTAAATCGTGGCTTCTGCTGGGCTCCAGAATTGTACTTCCCTTGTCCATACTTCCTCTTGCGGTTTTCAATCTGCTGTTGCTTCCCTTCAATCATGAGAGCTCTATCTACCAGTTCCTGGTAGTTGTTGAAAGTTGCTACCATCAACTGCATACTCAGCTCATCATTCAATCCTTCCAGAAATTTCTCCTGCTTGGCAGCATCCGTAGCAACGTCATCTGGTGCATAACGTGCTAACTTACTGAAATCTTCCACATACTGGACTACGGTGTGTCCTCCTTGGCGTAGGTTGCGAAACTCACGCTTCTTCATAGCCATAGCTCCTGCTCAAACATGTGCTGTACGGAAAGCTTGCTGAACTGGTCCCATGTGACAGTGTCAATAGGGTGCGTGGCTGTATAATTCTCCCACCATGATGCTGCGGGTCCATCAAGCTGATGTGCGGCAAAACGCACTCTTTCCGCATCTGTGCATCCTGCAGTGGTCAACTCCCTTCCAACTTTGCGGAGCCAATCATCTGCTACAATCGGCTCGGTGCTACTAGAAAACACCGGCGGGTTTAGCCTTAAGAAACTGGCTAAGTGATCAACAGGTGGTGGTGGCGGTGGGTTGTTGTTGTTGTTGTTGCCTTGGTTCTGAACTAACACTTGCATCAGGGCATTCTGTTGCTGAATCAACTGGGTGATCTCTGGCGGGAAAACAAATCCGGTGTCGCGTCTCGGAGGCATCTGATAGGTTTAGAAAAGATGAGAATTAAGAATAGAATGAGGTCTAGAGAGAAAACACTACCCATATGCTCATGAGACAAATACAATCAATATCACTCAATCAATCCAAACAAGGCAAAACAACCGATCTAACTAGCGTTACAAAGTGCTTGAACTATACTACTAAATGGGGGAAAAACTACTACTGATATGGTGGTCTACTAAAAATTCTGATCCGTTGAAGACTCTGTGATGTCTGCTCCAGCTTCATCAATCCATTCGTCTTCACTTGGTTCCGAGTCGGTGTCGTCGATGATGATGTAGTTATCCGGACAAGTGCATTCGTCGACTTCTGCTTTTGGCACTGGATTTCCCACGAATGCTCCAATCTTATTCTCCAGGTCGTCAATCTTCCCTACTAGTGCATTGATTTCCTCCAAGTAATCTTCACGTGTAGTCTTGAGTTCTTCTTGGAGTTCCTTGATCTTCGTGAATGCCTTCTTCAGTTCATCCTTGTCTGCATATCTGGTTCTCCTGGCGTCGAATATGCTGGTTCTGCTCCTGGATGAAAGCTGCAATTGATCCATCCTTCTTGGTCTTGATCATCTCCCATTGCGCGTCTCGACATCCACAAATCTGATAAATTGTATCCTTAAGCTCCTGGTGATAGACTTCTCCGATGCGTCCCATGTCGATGTGTGCAGCCATGCTCTTCCCTAAACTCCAAGTTGGTGCTTCGAAAACCAATCTCATGGGTTCCGTAATTGGCGCAAATGTTCTTCCTGGAATGATAACTTGAATCTTCCAGCTCCCTTCTTCAGGAAAAGTGGCGTTGTAGGTTCCGGTGACGCTTGGTATTCCTATGTTCAAGTACTTGGTGACTTCCTTCAAATGTCGACCAAACGGCGTGTCTTCATCTGGTTGCATGAACTTGCTCCTTGCATTCGCCATTCCTAAAAGAGTAGAAAGTGGAGAGGGGTCAGAAATGAGAAGAGATAAGTTTTCTAGGGCTTAAGCTTAGTGGTCGTGTCCTATAGTCAGCGTGTGCTCTGATACCAACTTTGTAGCGACCAGACCTCAAATGGCATGTGCTGCTGTGCACCAGTGTCATCCCTGGATCAGTAATGCTGACACGCACAGTACAAATGGAGGATTTATAACAGAGTAGCAATCACACACTTATTACATCGAATATCTTCGAAGAGATTAAGAATGAAAAACATGGCTTAAGGCCATCTAATAACGATAACAGCGGAAGACTTGGAAGATAAGTGAGTCCATCAACTCCAGCGGCATCACTGAGTATAAGACCACGACCTAAGGCACCTTACTCGTCGTCTGAAAAGTCTGCAACATGAAACGTTGCAGCCCGAAAACGGGTCAGCACATAGAATATGCTGGCAAAGTAGCACATAGAGAATAATGAACAATGGTAAGGCTATACTACATGCATATATGGCTGGTGGAAAGGCTCTATGGTTACAGTTTTTGCGAAAAGCCAATTTTATCCTACTACAAAGGAATAAATTTTATTTAACTATCATGGTGGTTGAAACATTGAGAAGGTACCTCCAACTCAATCCCAATTAAGTAACATCATTAACCCAACAAAATTAATTATAAGTATCATGGTGATGAGATTCAAATGATAATCCAGATACTAGATACTCGAGTTGTCCATAACCGGGGACACGGCTAATCATGATCAGTTTGTACACTCTGCAGAGGTTTGTGCACTTTTCCCCACAAGACTCGATCGCCTCCGCTTGATTCTCGCACTACATGATGTTTGAGAAACGGATGACCGAGACACAGTCTTTCAGAAACAATCACTCTTTACTCTGGATGGACCGGTACACCTACTTTCCCCTACATCTGCTAGTCCACCTCTTCAAGAGATCCTGTAACCTACTCAGCTATGCTAGAGCCCATAATAGCTTGTGGCTGCACACAGAAGTTTCTAGCATGAACAATCTTATGATCTCTTTGAGCCTGGGTGGCGGTCCTTATACATACAGACAACACTGGGTTCTCCAGGTGCCTCAATCCACCCAGATGTGAGTTTTAGTTGCCACCTTAAGTTGAACCATTATTAACAATCTCACATCTGTCATGAATGTCTCTCAAACCCAAACCACGTCTACGCATAGCATGGCATTGATAAAAGCAACGTAGAAGTAACTCCCAAGGGTTTGATAAAAGAACAGGTAATAGGTACTACCTCAACTACTTCCCAGATACCCACAATTTATTTAGATCCTAATCATGCAATGTTTGAGGGAATAGATCTAATGCAATAAAAACTGGGTATGAACGGGGTATGATCAAAGTGTTACTTGCCTTGCTGATGATCCGCAAAACCTAGCGAGTCGAAGTAACAAGCGGCACACTCCGGGTACTCTATCGCAAACAAACAAGCATACAATCAGTACTCATCTAATGCACAGGTAAAACTCGAATGAAAGATCCAACCAGAAAGTTCAACTTAAGAACTCCGGTTTGCAAAAAGAATCAACTCGAAAGAAGCAACGAAAGTCAATCGGCGAAAGAAAGAAACTTCGTTCGCTAATCTGGATCTAGGTCAAATTTTACTATAGCAAAAACTTGTTTGAGTAGGTTAAACGGAAAGAGAATTTCGAGACGAAACTCTACGCGCTTGAATCGCCTGATTCCGATAAATGAGCGAGAAGTTAAACAGATTTGAAAATTCGATCAGAAATCGAATCTGAGAAAAAAACGAGAAAATCCGACGAAAAAGAAAAACGGACGAACGGTTAAATAACGGACGTTCGTTAACAGAGAAAAACCGACGAACGCGTTCGTTAAAACGAACGGTTCGGTGAACGCTCGCGAAATAAGAAACACAGAAAAAACCGATCTAGGGTTTTTTTTTAAACAAAAGGTTTTTTTTTACAGAAAACCGGTCAACAACGAGACGGCCGGCGGCAGTACCTCGGCGGCGGGCTCGGCGAGGGGCTCCGGCGCGAGGGGTGCGGGGCTTGGGGGGGTGCTCCGGCGGGCGGGGGCGGCGGCTCCGGCGACTCCCGGCGGCGGCGGCGAGGCAAAAAGGCGGCGGCGGCGGGGCTAGATGCGGGCGGTGGCGGCGGGCTCCTCCGGCGGCGGTGGTGAGGAAAACGGAGGGGGGGGCTATTTATGGAAGGGGGGGTGCGGGCGGCTTGGGGGAGGGGCAAACCCGAGGCGGCGGCGGCTCCCGTGGCGTGCTCGGACTCCGGCGGCGGCGTCGTGGGGAGAGAGGAGAGGGGCGATGGGGCGGGCCGTCGGCTGGGCTCGGCCCAGTCGGCGCGGGCGCGTTTGTTTTTTTTAAAATAAGTTCCACGAAAAAAATTGCGTAGAAAAATAAATACAAATCAGAAAAATATGAAATAAATTTTCCCCGTCTAGTTAGAAAATCTAGAATAGGGTGAACATTTTTAAAATCAAAAATAAATATTTTGAAAACATGCATATTTTTAAATGCAATAAAAATTGCAAATAAAATCCAGATAAATTCCAAATAATGATTTTAACATTTTTCCTCCAGTATTTCAATGTTTTGGAGAAGTCATATTTTCTCCTCTCGTTTATTTAATATTGAAATATTTTTCCGGAGAGAAAAATAATTAAAAATCCCAATCCTCGTTTGAAAAATCAAATAAGAAAATTCGAGAAAATCCCCAACTCTCTCCGAGGGTCCTTGAGTTGCTTAGATTTTATCGAGGATTTGTCAAAATGCAACAAAACATGATATGCAAATGATGATCTATGTAAAACATTCCAAATTGAAAATTTGGGATGTTACAAACCTACCCCCCTTAAGATGAATCTCGCCCTCGAGATTCGGGTTGGCTAGAAAATAGGTGGGAGTGGTTTTTCCGTAGATCTTCCTCTCGCTCCCAGGTGGCCTCATCTTCTGTGTGGTGACTCCACTGGACTTTGCAAAACTTGATAACCTTGCTGCGGGTAATTCGGCTGGCATACTCGAGAATCTTAACTGGCTTCTCCTCATAGGTCAAATCACTTTCCAACTGAATCGCTTCCAGTGGCACGGTATCTCTCAGAGGTATCTCAGCCATTTCTGCGTGGCACTTCTTCAACTGCGAAACATGAAATACACCATGCACTCCAGACCATCCTTCGGGCAATTCCAGCTTATAGGCAACTTCTCCCATACGTTCCAACACTCTGTATGGTCCGATAAAACGAGGCGCTAACTTTCCCTTAACTCCAAAGCGCTTTACTCCTCGAAGTGGTGATACTCGAAGATACACTCTGTCTCCGACTTCGTGAACTGTCTCCTTGCGTTTAGAATCAGCATAACTCTTCTGCCTGGACTGGGCTACCTTGAGCCTATCGCGAATCAACCTTACTTTCTGTTCAGACTCCTTAATCAAATCTGGTCCAAACAACTGACGATCTCCAACTTCGTCCCATAACAACGGTGTTATACACCTCCTTCCGTACAAAGCTTCGAAAGGGGCCATCTTCAAACTGGTTTGATAACTGTTGTTATACGAAAACTCCGCATATGGTAAATTGTCGTCCCAACTAGATCCATAATCTAGTGCACATGCTCTCAACATGTCTTCCAAAATCTGGTTGACTCTCTCGGTCTGTCCATCTGTCTGCGGGTGAAATGTTGTACTAAATTCCAGCCTGGTTCCCAATGTTTCATGTAGCTGCTTCCAAAACTTCGATGTAAATTGGGTTCCTCTGTCTGATACAATGGTCCTCGGAACTCCATGCAAACATACGATCCTGGTCATGTATATCTTTGCCAACTTAGCACTGGTGTAAGTGGTCTTTACTGGAATGAAATGAGCCACTTTCGTCAAACGGTCGACTACAACCCATATCGAGTCATAGCCTGAACGAGTCCTGGGTAATCCTATGATAAAATCCATGCCTATTTTATCCCACTTCCATTCGGGTATCGGCAATGGTTGTAGCAATCCTGCTGGCTTCTGATGCTCTGCCTTCACTCTCTGACATACATCACAAACTGCTACAAACTCCGCAATATCCTTCTTCATTCCGGTCCACCAGAAAGTATTCTTCAAATCCAAATACATCTTGGTATTCCCTGGGTGAATCGAGTATGGTGAATCATGGGCTTCTTGCAAAATCAACTTCCTGATCTCCGGATCATTTGGCACATATACACGGTCCTCAAACCATAAGGTATCGTGCTCATCCTCACGAAATCCCTTGGCTTTTCCTTTGCTCATCTTCTCCTTTATCTCTTCAATCTCCTTGTCTGTCTTCTGAGCTTCTCTGATCCTTTCCATCAAGGTAGACTGAATCTCCAATGTCGCTAAACAGCCTCTAGGGACTATCTCCAAACATAGCTCACGAAGGTCCTCGGCTAACTCCTGAGGCAACTCTCCTGTCATGAGGGTGTTAACATGACTCTTGCGGCTCAACGCGTCTGCTACTACGTTAGCCTTTCCGGGGTGAAAATGCAATCTCATATCGTAGTCTTTGATGAGCTCCAACCATCTCCTCTGTCTGAGGTTTAACTCCTTCTGCGTGAAAATGTACTTCAAACTCTTGTGATCCGTGTACACCTCACAATGGTTTCCGATGAGAAAATGTCTCCATGTCTTCAATGCATGCACCACGGCTGCTAATTCCAAATCATGCGTAGCATAATTCTTCTCATGGGGTTTAAGTTGTCGTGAAGCATACGAAACAACTCTTCCTTCCTGCATAAGCACTGCTCCAAGTCCTCGACGAGAAGCGTCACAATAAACTTCATAGTCCTTGCGTTGATCTGGCAGAATCAACACTGGTGATGTAACCAATCGTTTCCTTAACTCTTGGAAACTAGCTTCACATTCCTCAGTCCAATCAAATTTGGTGTCCTTCTTCAATAGCTCAGTCATGGGTTTAGCAATCCTTGAGAAATTCTCGATAAATCTCCGGTAGTATCCTGCAAGTCCAAGAAAACTCCGGATTTCTCCAACTGTAGTGGGCGACTCCCAACTTGTCACTGTGTCAACCTTGGCAATATGCCCTAGAGGCAATAATAAAGTTATTATTTATTTCCTTATTTCATGATAAATGTTTATTATTCATGCTAGAATTGTATTAACCGAAAACATAATACTTGTGTGAATACATAGACAAACAGAGTGTCACTAGTATGCCTCTACTTGACTAGCTCGTTGATCAAAGATGGTTATGTTTCCTAGCCATAGACATGAGTTGTCATTTGATTAACGAGATCACATCATTAGGAGAATGATGTGATTGACTTGACCGATTCCGTTAGCTTAGCACTTGATCGTTTAGTATTCTGCTATTGCTTTCTTCATGACTTATATATGTTCCTATGACTATGAGATTATGCAATCCCGTTTACCGGAGGAACACTTTGTGTGCTACCAAACATCACAACGTAACTGGGTGATTATAAAGGTGCTCTACAGGTGTCTCCGAAGGTACTTGTTGGGTTGGCGTATTTCGAGATTAGGATTTGTCACTCCGATTGTCGGAGAGGTATCTCTGGGCCCACTCAGTAATGCACATCACCATAAGCCTTGCAAGCATTGTAACTAATGAGTTAGTTGCGGGATGATGTATTACGGAACGAGTAAAGAGAGTTGCCGGTAACGAGATTGAACTAGGTATTGAGATACCGACGATCGAATCTCGGGCAAGTAACATACCGATGACAAAGGGAACAATGTATGTTGTTATGCGGTCTGACCGATAAAGATCTTCGTAGAATATGTGGGAGCCAACATGAGCATCCAGGTTCTGCTATTGGTTATTGACCGGAGACGTGTCTCGGTCATGTCTACATTGTTCTCGAACCCGTAGGGTCCGCACGCTTAAAGTTTCGATGACAGTTATATTATGAGTTTATATGTTTTGATGTAACGAAGGTTGTTCGGAGTCCCGGATGTGATCACGGACATGACGAGGAGTCTCGAAATGGTCGAGACATGAAGATTGATATATTGGAAGCCTACGTTTGGATATCGGAAGTGTTCCAGGTGAAATCGGAATTTTACCGGAGTATCGGGAGGTTACCGGAACCCCCCGGGGGCTTAATGGGCCATAGTGGGCCTTAGTGGAAGAGAGGAGAGGCGGCCAGGGCAGGGCCGCGCGCCACTCCCCCCTAGTCGGAATAGGACAAGGAGGGGGGGCGGCGCCCCCCTTTCCTTCCTCTCTCCCTCCTCTTTCCCCCTCCACTCCTAGTCCAACAAGGAAAAGGGAGGGAGTCCTACTCCTGGTGGGAGTAGGACTCCTCCTGGCGCGCCCCTCCTGGCCGGCCGCACCTCTCCCCCTTGCTCCTTTATATACGGGAGCAGGGGGGCACCCTAGAGACACAACAATTGATTGTTTGATCTTTTAGCCGTGTGCGGTGCCCCCCTCCACCATAGTCCACCTCGATAATACTGTAGCGGTGCTTAGGCGAAGCCCTGCGTCGGTAGAACATCATCATCGTCACCACGCCGTCGTGCTGACGAAGCTCTCCCTCAACACTCGGCTGGATCGGAGTTCGAGGGACGTCATCGGGCTGAATGTGTGCTGAACTTGGAGGTGCCGTGCGTTCGGTACTTGATCGGTCGGATCGTGAAGACGTACGACTACATCAACCGCGTTGTGCTAACGCTTCCGCTTTCGGTCTACGAGGGTACGTGGACAACACTCTCCCCTCTCATTGCTATGCATCACCATGATCTTGCGTGTGCGTAGGAATTTTTTTGAAATTACTACGTTCCCCAACAGTGGTATCAGAGCCAGGTTTTATGCGTTGATGTTATATGCACGAGTAGAACACAAGTGAGTTGTGGGCGATATAAGTCATACTGCTTACCAGCATGTCATACTTTGATTCGGCGATATTGTTGGATGAAGCGGGCCGGACCGACATTACGCGTACGCTTACGCGAGACTGGTTCTACCGATGTGCTTTGCACACAGGTGGCTGGCGGGTGTCAGTTTCTCCAACTTTAGTTGAACCGAGTGTGGCTACGCCGGGTCCTTGCGAAGGTTAAAACAACACTAACTTGACAAACTATCGTTGTGGTTTGATGCGTAGGTAAGAATGGTTCTTGCTCAGCCCGTAGCAGCCACGTAAAACTTGCAACAACAAAGTAGATGACGTCTAACTTGTTTTTGCAGGGCATGTTGTGATGTGATATGGTAAAGACGTGATGAGTTATAAGTTTTTGTATAAGATGGTCATGTTTTGTTGAAGTTATCGGCAACTGGCAGAAGCCTTATGGTTGTCTCTTTATTACATAAGATGCAAGCGCCAAATAATTGCTTTACTTTATTGCTATGCGATAGCAATAGTTGCAAGAGCAATAATTGGCCAGACGACCATGTGACGACACATTGATATAGATCAAGATGATGGAGATCATGGTGTCATGCCGGCGACGATGGAAATCATGACGATGCTTTGGAGATGGAGATCAAAGGCACAAGATGATGATGGCCATATCATGTCACATATTTTGATTGCATGTGATGTTTATCTTTTATACATCTTATTTTGCTTAGTTTGACGGTAGCATTATAAGATGATCTCTCACTAAATTATCAAGGTATAAGTGTTCTCCCTGAGTATGCACCGTTGCGAAAGTTCTTCGTGCTGAGACACCACGTGATGATCGGGTGTGATAGGCTCTACGTTCAAATACAACGGGTGCAAAACAGTTGCACACGCGGAATACTCAGGTTAAACTTGACGAGCCTAGCATATAACAGATATGGCCTCGGAACACTGAGACCGAAAGGTCGAGCGTGAATCATATAGTAGATATGATCAACATAGTGATGTTCACCATTGAAACTACTCCATCTCACATGATGATCAGACATGGTTTAGTTGATATGGATCACGTGATCACTCAGAAGATTAGAGGGATGTCTATCTAAGTGGGAGTTCTTAAGTAATATGATTAATTGAACTTAAATTTATCATGAACTTAGTCCTGGTAGTATTAGCATATCTATGTTGTAGATCAATAGCTCGCGTTGTTGCTTCCCTATGTTTTATATATGTTCCTAGAGAAAACTAAGTTGAAAGATGATAGTAGCAATGATGCGGACTGGGTCCGTGATCTGAGGTTTATCCTCATTGCTGCACAGAAGAATTATGTCCTTGATGCACCGCTAGGTGACAGACCTATTGCAGGAGCAGATGCAGACGTTTTGAACGTTTGGCTAGCTCAATATGATTACTACTTGATAGTTTAGTGCACCATGCTTAACGGCTTAGAATCGGGACTTCAAAGACGTTTTGAACGTCATGGACCATATGAGATGTTCCAGGAGTTGAAGTTCATATTTCAAGCAAATACCCGAGTTGAGAGATATGAAGTCTCCAACAAGTTCTATAGCTAAAAGATGGAGGAGAATAGCTCAAGCAGTCAGCATGTGCTCAGATTGTCTGGGTACTACAATCGCTTGAATCAAGTGTGAGTTAATCTTCCAGATAAGATAGTGATTGACAGAATTCTCTAGTCACCATCACCAAGTTAGTAGAACTTCGTGATGAACTATAATATGCAAGGGATAATGGAAACAACTCCCAAGCTCTTCGTGATGCTGAAATCAACGAAAGGTAGAAATCAAGAAAAACATCAAGTGTTGATGGTTGACAAGACCACTAGTTTCAAGAAAAGGGCAAAGGGAAGAAGGGGAACTTCAAGAAGAACGGCAAGCAAGTTGCTGCTCATGTGAAGAAACCCAAGTCTAGACCTAAGCCTGAGACTAAGTGCTTCTACTGCAAAGGAACTGGTCACTGGAAGCGGAACTACCCCAAGTATTTGGCGGATAAGCAGGATGGCAAAGTGAACAAAGGTATATTTGATATACATGTTATTGATGTGTACTTTACTAATGTTTATAGCAACCCTCAGTATTTGATACTAGTTCAGTTGCTAAGATTAGCAACTCGAAACGGGAGTTGCAGAATGAACAGATACAAGTTAAGGGTGAAGTGATGATGTGTGTTGGAAGTGGTTGCAAGATTGATATGATCATCATCGCACACTCCCTATACTTTCGGGATTAGTGTTGAAACTAAATAAGTGTTATTTGGTGTTTGCGTTGAGCATGAATATGATTTGATCATGTTTGTTGCAAAACGGTTATTCATTTAAATTAGAGAATAATTGTTGTTTTGTTTACATGAATAAAACCTTCTATGGTCATACACCCAATAAAATGGTTTCTTGGATCTCGATTGTAGTGATACACATATTCATAATATTGAACCCAAAAGATGCAAAGTTAATAATGATAGTGCACCTTATTTGTGGCACTGCCGTTTAGGTCATATTGGTGTAAAGCGCATAAAGAAACTCAATGCTGATGGAATTTTGGAATCACTTGATTGTGAATCACTTGATGCTTGCGAACCATGCCCTATGGGCAAGATGACTAAAACTCCGTTCTCCGGAACAATGGAGCGAGCAACAGATTTGTTGGAAATCATACATACTGATGTATATGGTCCGATGAATATTGAGGCTCGCGGCGGGTATCATTATTTTCCGACCTTCACAGATGATTTGAGCAGATATGGGTATATCTACTTGATGAACATAAATCTGAAACATTTGAAAAGTTCAAAGAATTTCAGAAAATCATCGTGACAAGAAAATGAAGTTTCTACGATTTGATCGCGGAGACGAATATTTGAGTTACGAGTTTGGCCTTCAGTTAAAACAATGTGAAATAGTTTCACTACTCACGCCACCTGTAACACCACAATGTAATGGTGTGTCCGAACGTCGTAACCGTACTTTATTAGATATGGTGCGATCTATGATGTCTCTTACCGATCTACCACTATCGTTTTGGGGTTATGCATTAGAGACAGCTGCATTCACGTTAAATAGGGCACCATCTAAATCCGTTGAGACGATACCGTATGAACTATGGTTTGGCAAGAAACCTAAGCTGTCGTTTCTTAAAGTTTGAGGTTGCAATGCTTATGTGAAAAAGTTTCAACCTGATAAGCTCAAACCCAAATCGGAGAAGTGCATCTTCATAGGATACCCAAAAGAAAATGTTGGGTACACCTTCTATCACAGATCCGAAGGCAAGATATTCTTTGCTGAGAATGGAACCTTTCTAGAGAAGGAGCTAATTTCTCTCGAAAGAAGTGAGTGGGAGGAAAGTAGAACTTGATGAGGTAACTATACCTGCTCCCTTATTGGAAAGTAGTTCATCACAGAAACCGGTTCCTGTGACACCTACACCAATTAGTGAGGAAGCTAATGATGATGATCATGAAACTTCAGATCAAGTTACTACCGAACCTCGTAGGTCAACCAGAGTAAGATCCGCACTAGAGTGGTATGGTAGTCCTGTTCTGGAGATCATGTTACTTGACCATGACGAACTTACGAACTATGAGGAAGCGATGATGAGCCCAGATTCCGTGAAATGGCTTGAGGCCATGAAATCTGAGATGGGATCCATGTATGAGAACAAAGTGTGGACTTTGGTTGACTTGCCCGATGATCGGCAAGCAATTGAGAATAAATGGATCTTCAAGAGGAAGACGGATGCTGATAGTAGTGTTACTATCTAGAAAGCTAGAATTGTTGCAAAAGGTTTTCGACAAGTTCAAGGTGTTGACTACGATGAGAGTTTCTCACTCGTATCTATGCTTAAGTCTGTCCGAATCATGTTAGCAATTGCCGCATTTTATGAAATCTGGCAAATGGATGAACAAAACTGCATTCCTTAATGGATTTATTAAAGAAGAGTTGTATATGATGCAACCAGAAGGTTTTGTCAATCCTAAAGGTGCTAACAAAATATGCAAAGCTCCAGCGATCCATCTATGGACTGGTGCAAGCATCTCGGAGTTGGAATATACGCTTTGATAATTTGATCAAAGCATATAGTTTTATACAGACTTGCGGTGAAGCCTGTATTTACAAGAAAGTGAATGGGAGCACTACAAAATTTCTGATAAGTATATGTGAAAGACATATTGTTGATCGGAAATAATGTAGAATTATTCTGCAAAGCATAAAGGAGTGTTTGAAAGGAGTTTTTCATAGAAAAACCTCGGTAAAGCTGCTTACATATTGAGCATCAAGATCTATAGAGATAGATCAAAATGCTTGATAAGTTTTTTCAATGAGTACATACCTTGACAAGATTTTGAAGTAGTTCAAAATGGAACAGTCAAAGAAAGAGTTCTTGCCTATGTCACAAGGTGTGAAGTTGAGTAAGACTCAAAGCCCGACCACGGCAGAAGATAGAAAGAGAATGAAAGTCATTCCCTATGCCTCAGCCATAGGTTCAATAAAGTATGCCATGCTGTGTACCAGATCTATTGTATACCCTACACTGATTTTGGCAAGGGAGTACAATAGTGATCTAGGAGTAGATCACTGGACAGCGGTCAAAATTATCCTTAGTGGAATAAGGATATGTTTCTTGATTATGGAGGTGACAAAAGGTTCGTCGTAAAAGGGTTACGTCGATACAAGTTTTGGCATTGATCTAGATGACTCTAAGTCTCAATCTGGATACATATTGAAAGTGGGAGCAATTAGCTAGAGTAGCTCCGTGCAGAGCATTGTTGACATAGAAATTTGCAAAATACATACGGATCTGAATGTGGCAGACCCGTTGACTAAGCTTCTCTCACAAGCAAAACATGATCACACCATAGTACTCTTTGGGTGTTAATCACATAGCGATGTGAACTAGATTATTGACTCTAGTAAACCCTTTGGGTGTTGGTCACATGACGATGTGAACTATGGGTGTTAATCACATGGTGATGTGAACTATTGGTATTAAATCACATGGTGATGTGAACTAGATCATTGACTCCAGTGAAAGTGGGAGACTGAAGGAAATATGCCCTAGAGGCAATAATAAAGTTATTATTTATTTCCTTATTTCATGATAAATGTTTATTATTCATGCTAGAATTGTATTAACCGGAAACATAATACTTGTGTGAATACATAGACAACCAGAGTGTCACTAGTATGCCTCTACTTGACTAGCTCGTTGATCAAAGATGGTTATGTTTCCTAGCCATAGACATGAGTTGTCATTAGATTAACGGGATCACATCATTAGGAGAATGATGTGATTGACTTGACCCATTCCGTTAGCTTAGCACTTGATCGTTTAGTATTCTGCTATTGCTTTCTTCATGACTTATATATGTTCCTATGATTATGAGATTATGCAACTCCCGTTTACCGGAGGAACACTTTGTGTGCTACCAAACATCACAACGTAACTGGGTGATTATAAAGGTGCTCTACAGGTGTCTCCGAAGGTACTTGTTGGGTTGGCGTATTTCGATATTAGGATTTGTCACTCCGATTGTCGGAGAGGTATCTCTGGGTGCACTCAGTAATGCACATCACTATAAGCCTTGCAAGCATTGTAACTAATGAGTTAGTTGCGGGATGATGTATTACGGAACGAGTAAAGAGACTTGCCGGTAACGAGATTGAACTAGGTATTGAGATACCGACGATCGAATCTCGGGCAAGTAACATACCGATGACAAAGGGAACAACGTATGTTGTTATGCAGTTTGACCGATAAAGATCTTCGTAGAATACGTGGGAGCCAATATGAGCATCCAGGTTCCGCTATTGGTTATTGACCGGAGACGTGTCTCGGTCATGTCTACATTGTTCTCGAACCCGTAGGGTCCGCACGCTTAAAGTTTCGATGACAGTTATATTATGAGTTTATATGTTTTGATGTACCGAAGGTTGTTCGGAGTCCCGGATGTGATCACGGACATGACGAGGAGTCTCGAAATGGTCGAGACATGAAGATTGATATATTGGAAGCCTATGTTTGGATATCGGAAGTGTTCCGGGTGAAATCGGAATTTTACCGGAGTACAGGGAGGTTACCGGAACCCCCCGGGGGCTTAATGGGCCATAGTGGGCCTTAGTGGAAGAGAGGAGAGGTGGCCAGGGCAGGGCCGCGCGCCCCTCCCCCCTAGTCCGAATAGGACAAGGAGAGGGGGCGGCGCCCCCCTTTCCTTCCTCTCTCCCTCCTCTTTCCCCCTCCACTCCTAGTCCAACAAGGAAAAGGGAGGGAGTCCTAGTCCCGGCGGGAGTAGGACTCCTCCTGGCGCGCCCCTCCTGGCCCGCCGCACCTCTCCCCTAGCTCCTTTATATACGGGGGCAGGGGGGCACCCTAGAGACACAACAATTGATCGTTTGATCTTTTAGCCGTGTGCGGTGCCCCCCTCCACCATAGTCCACCTCGGTAATACTGTAGCGGTGCTTAGGCGAAGCCCTGTGTCGGTAGAACATCATCATCGTCACCACGCCGTTGTGCTGACGAAACTCTCCCTCAACACTCGGCTGGATCGGAGTTCGAGGGACGTCATCAGGCTGAACGTGTGCTGAACTCGGAGGTGCCGTGCGTTAGGTATTTGATCGGTCGGATCGTGAAGACGTACGACTACATCAACCACATTGTGCTAACGCTTCCGCTTTCGGTCTACGAGGGTACGTGGACAACACTCTCCGCTCTCGTTGCTATGCATCACCATGATCTTGCGTGTGCGTAGGATTTTTTTTGAAATTACTACGTTCCCCAACAGCGTACGACCCACCCCTCGGAAGGGGTGTAGGCATTCGACGGTGGTCATCACAAGGATATCGGGGATCAAACTGCCCGTGGCCGCGACCAAGGTACTGATCTTGGCGGTAACCACGATCTTCACGCCGCGGAGGCGATCTTAGGCTATGTGCCGACTGGACTGTGTCTACAACTACAGATCTGCTATGATTTCTATTGTGCGACTGAGAAACAGCCGAGTTCTGTTCTCCTGCTGCCCAAAGCAGCGCTCGGATCTGCTGCAAACCTCTACCAGCTTCTGAATGGGACGACTGGATTGACTCTGCTATGCGTGCTGCTGCTGCAACATTTTGGAACGGAGTACGGTATACCTGAGGTTCAGTCGAAAATAGCTGTCGTGTAGTCGACTGGATTCAGGGATCTGCTGACGGCGCGTTCGTCGAGTGCCTACTGGAGATTTTCCAGACGCGTACGCTCAACCAAGGTGGCCAAGCGCGCAGCCTCCAAGGCCCGAGCCTCGTAGGTCTCCCCAATGATGGGGGTCTGGAGCGCCTGGACGTTGCGGCGATGCAGCTCCTCCCTCTGCTCCATAGTGAGGGCTTCAGGAATGTACTCATCATGATCACGTGACGGGCCACCGCTACCGCCGCCGCCGCCGCGACGAAATCCGGACGGACTACGCTGGGAGTTGACCATGAAGACTTCCGTCGCTGGGTCGTTGCTCTTGCACTTGGAAAGTGAATCCGAGTGACCAGCCGGCAAATCGAACAAACCATATAAGGATTCGTCGGGCTCGATTGCCGCGACATGAGGGGTGGTCGACTAACGAGCCACCGCGTGCTTCACCCACCGCTGGAGTCGCGAATAACCGGATCGCTTGCGACGGCGGACAGCGGGGAGCGAAGACACCATGGGAGCCGACCAATACTGAGTCGATGGCTGCCGCAGAAGGACGCCGCAAGCACTCGCACGGAAGTGCGCCACCACGCGGACGGGGAGGGCCTCGACGTCGAGGGGAGCTTCTTGAAGCCAGGCGGAGTCATCGGCGATGAAGACAAGCGCACTAAGACGGATCTCGCGGCCCAAAGCCAGACCACCGCCGGAAACCATGCTGATGGAGAACGTAATTCGCAACCTCACTGGAAGTCACTCAGACGCCTGCCCCACGGTGGGCGCCAACTGTCGTGGGAACGAGTCTGACAGTAAGAGTATAGGGTACGTAGGAGGAGGCAAGGTCCTAGCTACGGCGAGGTTGTACACAAAAGTTTACGAGTTCAGGCCTCTCTCGGAGGTGGTAACAGCCCTACGTCTCGGTGCCTCGGAGGCTTTTGTCGACTGGAAATGTGTGGAAGTTACAGGGGGTGTGAACCCTTGTGCCAGAGGAGGGGGGGTGGCTTATATAGAGTGCGCCAGGACCCTCCCAGCTCTCCGTTACACATGGTTCAATGTGAGTTAAGACTGGGGCGTTACTGGTAACGCCTGCTATTAATGATCTTTATGACGACGGAGTGAATGCCTGACCGTTGCCATCCTTGGATGACTCTTGGCCTTTTGAGCTCCGAGTGATTCTTGGGTATGGTCGAGTGTTGTTGTCAGGTCGAGTGGAATTGGGATATCCGAGTGGAATCATCGTCGAGTGGATTACACTTCAGGGTGATTTCAGTCGGTATCTTCTGTTGCACTTTGTGTGTCTCTGACTTTAGGGCAGTGTCCTCAGGTAGGGTGTCTAGGTCAGGCTTAAGACCCTACCCTAGGTACATGTCATCGTCATCGTGTTCCAGGAAAAACGGATCGCCCGCATCGCCTAGCCGTCGACACCGTCGGAATGGTCCCTCCTGCGATGGAAGGGCGCGGCAACTCTGCCCGGCCATCGCCTGGCGCTTGCAGAGGAGGTGCTCCGCTTCCTCCTATGTCGTGTGGAGGGTTTCCTTGGCCAATGCCGACCTGCACCAGGGTGCCTTGGCGGCCTTGTCCATGCAGGCGACAACAAAGGTGTCACTAAGCGACCACTCCTCGCCCATCTTGGCTAGCTCCTCGTCAAAGCAGTGGCGACGGTGCGCGTCCGTCTGCATGGTGGTCAGGGACTGGTCGAGGGCACAAGCCTCCACAAAGCCGGGGTCAGCGCAGACCCAGGGCAACCGCCTCATCAGAATTGGCAAAGGCCGAACAGTGTGCCTCATTACGTGTTCCTGTCGTGTTGCCTGCCTTGCCGCCTTGTCCTCCACCCAACGAGGAGCTGCAGCCACCGTGGTAGTGGAGGATGCGCTCGTGCACCTTCACGGTCATCAATGGAATCTCCTCCACGGCCTTGTCGCGATAGTCGTGGCGCGGTGGCGATGCCGGATAGTCGATGCGGCCGTGGAGGCGACAATGGCTCATCCTTCATGCGGCGTCTGATTTGAACATGGCGGTTGCGCGGGAGGGGGAGGGGGGAGTTTGCGGCTCCGCCTTCACGCGTGCTGGCAGCGGCGAGGATGGCCTCGGACCACGGTACCAGAGTGACCGCTCCATCATGATTTCTGTCTGACAAACGTCCTCATTGCCCATCACCCCTGCCCATGCATACATGTGCGGCCGCTAGGCATCTCGTGCGACAACGCATGTCCTTCTTATCGGAGGAGGAGATGACGATATCCTCCTTATCGAAGATGCACATCGAACAAGCAAGTGTGCTACTTATCGTTTTGTTATGATTCCAAGAAATCCGAGTAACCCAACACCATTTCTTCTCAGCCTCAACACGCTAGTCCATGAGAGTTTAACTTGATAAATCCAGGCCCCTAAACATTCACGAACGCGCCCAGGTGCGTCCTCAAACTGCGCAGGGCGGCTCCTCGTATGTCTTGTCAGACAGCCACACTCCTCATATCTAAACCTTTAAATTCAAGTAAGACATGTATATAGATCATGTAACACAAATTGTTCACGACCACTACTGCAGGATGGTCCGAACGCGACACTATGATTAGAGACCCTTCGACGAAACTGTGTATGATGCCATAATCGCAAACGGTGATGTAAAAAACCCGTCAAAAAAGGTGCAAAATGTTTGCGATGACGGATGCATCAAACATGGTTCAGATTTTAGTTGCGTGAGCGATGAAGGGCATACGGTTCAGTTCAATTAACTGTTTGGGATGAGGAGGAACAAAAGAAACGGGCAGCCAGATGAAGGCATGTGCGATATATAGCATACAGTTCACTAGGATGAACTGTGTGTGATTAGGCAACACGATGGAAACGGTTCAACTGAACAAGATGTGTGTGATACGCTGCAAACAGGTCCGTAATCAGAAATGTGTGCAAAGACCAATAATAACACAGACGATTGCTGCTAATAAGCCGTGTGATTTGCTCTGTCTATAGTAGAATAACATGTATGTATATATATAACTGAAATAAACATCAAATTACATAAGTGACTATACAGATCATTCACACACACCTTAATAAACAATTGCATGCATTCTAACATAGGAGAAACGATCGTCTAGTCATCTACTTCTTGTGATGCTCCCGCCACTGCTATGTGGCTCGATCCCTCGTCTGGGTCAGGAAGAAGACAGTTCCTCATGTCAACGATCCGCCTGTACATCTCGTAGCTTGTGTACGCGTCCATGGCCGCATACTAGACATGTTTTTCATCCAGTCTCTCATGCCATACACTGTGCCGGGCGTTCCTTTCCTTATTGCTCTCATTCTTCATCTTCATGCGGTAGGGGTCGATGATGGCCGAGGTGAGGTCAACCAGGGAGTTCAGTTTGTTTTTGTCGCTGCCCCAGACCTTGTATTTGCTCTAGATGTTGACAAGATTCGGGCATTTCAAGCCCGAAACCTTGAGCGCTTTTAGATTGTTGGTGGTGTCCACCACAGCGAAACTGTAGTCGGAGCTGTTGATAAACCTGGAGAAACGCTTGCAAGGCGGTGTGGCCAGGTGGTAGTGGTAGATGAGGACGTAATGTCGCACACACAACTGGGCGACGGCAACCTTCTGATCGTGCCCGGCACGACCCATGGTGTACTCGAGGTCGAAGCCGACCACTTGGTACTTGTCCTTGGCAAGGAACTGCTCCATAGTTTGGATGGAGCTCTCCACCAAGACCTGATCGTTCGTGTACACCACCGAGAGAGCCTTCCCCCTCACGTGGGTGTCCATGATGTGTTGCGTTTGAACTGCCCGCCGTTGTTGTCGTCGGCCGCTGGGAGCGCCATTGGAGCCACGGGGAGCGCCATTGGAGCCACGGGGAGCGCCATTGAAACCGCTGGATGTCCTCTCTGTATGTGTCCTCGTGGGTGTTCTTATTGTGTCGTGTGAGACGAGAGATGAAGGTAAATGGCCACAGGAATAAAAGGGGGCCGGGCGGCATGGATTCTCGGCGCGTCCACATGGCAGTTTTTGCAGCGGGTAACTGCATCGTCGCACCGCGCCCGGCGCAACCGCATGCACACGAACGTGCGTGATCATGCGCCGGCCCCAAACACTGGCAGCACGCGTGGAGGGACGAGGGCAGTGCACCCGGAGGGAGGCCAGAGCAGAGCGCGCGCGGCGGGATGCGAGCAGAGCGCGCCGCGGCCGCCTGAACCGCAAGCAACCACACGCATAGAGCAGTTGAACACGCAGGAAATGGTCGCCTACAAGCCGGCCGACAGTTGCGTCGCTGCGTAGAGAGCAGTCGTGTGCTACCACCTCCGTCTAGTCTATAGTCCCCTTTATATTCTGTGCAATACTTGGCCCTCAAATTTAACCAACAAAATGTTAATGCATGTTATAAAAATTGTATAATTGGAAACTATGTTCAAATACCAATCCAACTATATAATCTTTGGCGACATGCATTCGTATTTTATTAGTTAAATCATACTTATAAACCAGGATGGGGGTATAGTAGGTCATTAAATCGCAAACGTTTTTTTATTAACCGTATGTGTACGTGGCCTTTCGTCCTCCTCTCACACGTCTTGTCACCCCGCTGCCGCAGACGGCTTATAGCGCAAGCTTGCGCAGCGCGGGGGGGGGGGGGGGGGCGTTCTTTTGGCCAAACGGTGGCGCCAATGAATCATCGGTGAGCCCGTTCCCACACAACCTCGCAGGTTCCCGCGCAAGCTTCCCGCCCGACTCAGTGAAATCCCCCAAAATCCCAATGCTTACCGGCCTACTATAATAACCCTCACGGTCGGCAAGTCTTGCATCGCATTTTCCCCACCTTCCCTATAGCTTATATTGTCTGCTTCTCCCACAATCGCCAATGGCACCGGTCCGTCATCGTCGCACAGCCACTCCGCCATCATCAGAGGACAGCTCCAGCTGGGAGCCTACACCGCGGCGGCGGTGCAGTCCCCGGTGTAGTGTAGTGCACGTGGCGTCCCTGTTGGGTGTGCGCGGAACACCCACCACACGCTCCGCCGCCGCTGCCCGTCGGCAGCTGTTGCCGGCCGCTGTTGCCGCCGCACCACCGTTGAAAGCCAGGGCCATCGCCCGCTCCGCCTCCGCGGCCCGAAGGCGGGAGGTGGCCGTCGTGCCCGCCACCCCACTGCCGGCCATCGTGGCCATCACCCGCTCCGCCACCGCGGCCCGAAGGCGGGAGGTGGTGGTCGTGGCCGCCACCCCGTCGTTGCCCGCCGTGTCCGCCAGCCCACCATCGACTGCCGGGGTCATCACCCGCTCCGCCACCGCCGCCCGAATGCGGGAGGCGGAGGTGGATGCCCGCACGTGCGTCAGCGACCTTGCGCGCTACGCCGAGTTCCTGTAGGAGGAGGAGGAGCGCCTCGTCGAGCACGCAAAGAGCCTTACCGCCACCGTGGCCGCGGCACACGCCACCTTAGAGGTGAGGAATCAGGAGATCTACGAGGAGAACCACTGCTCCGAGAGGGGTCATCTGGAGAGGTAGAGGGCGTTCGAGGTGAGCGTCGCTGAAGCTGCAACAGCGGTAGGCACCGTATTGCGGTTGCCCAGCTCGTCGGTAGGCTCCTCCTCCTCCGCCTCTTACTGAGCATGCTCGGCAAAGGAGAGGCAGCCGGAAGTAGTACAAAGCCCCTCCGAAGTAGTAGTAGTAGTATTTAGGGGCTATTTTGTTCAGTTCATCTGACTATAGATGTGGTGGAACTGTACAACGTACTTAAAATTAGCTAGTATATATAGTTGAACTAGCTATTTCTGTCTGTGGTTGGCAACAATTGGGGAAAAGTTTGGTCGGTTCAGCTGTCGAGTTGAACTGTTTGTATAAATTAAGAACGACTGCTTAATCTATGAATGAAATCTATGTTTAATTACTGGATTTTAGTTGCAAAAATTAGATACTGCTAGTGATTTTTAGCTTCATATTTTGACAAATCGCAGTGTTACAAGGTTGACAAATGGCAATGCTACTATGTCAACAAATGTCAATCTTCCAGTTCGACAAATGGTAACATACCCAATATGACAGATGCAAATCGCATCAAATTGTTTGTAAGTGGTTGCACACGGGTCTTCCAAAAGAACCGTTTGCGTATAAGAGATGCACAAATCCTCCTCTCACTTTGAATCATGTCGTCCCAGGGTCGACGGGCGGGGGGCGGGAGGACGGCAGCTGGCGGCGCTGAGAGGTAGCGTTCAACGGCGGTGTCCCATGCCGCTGAGGGGGGCGCGCGCATGGAGAAGAAGGCGGGAGGCCATGGAAGTCAAAGGGATCGCTTCCCAGTGAGCCTGCGCAGCGTATAGCTCGCACGCTTCCCGGTGAGCCTGCGCATTCGAGGACAGCTTGCATGCCTCTCGGTCAGCCTGCGCATCAGACTGCGCTCGCACGCCTCCCGTTCGGTCAAGGTCAAGCAGATGTCCGCACGGCACCTCCTACAGCCATTAAAACCAAGACACATGGCGTCACGTGAATGGTTAACAGAACGCACACGGTTTGAATTATACAAACGTTTGAGATATTAAAGTGGCAGCTATTTTTTCAAAATGCCTTTGTTGGCTGTCATTATTCGAGTGCGCCTTCTCTCAAAATGGACAAGAAATATACCACAGCATGTCGGGTGCCATTCCATGATAGCATCCCAAGTTTCATGAATTTCAAACGAGTTTTGGATTCACTAGAATTTAAAAATAAAGTATCTCAACGTTTTGCCGGCAATCAACGGTGCCCTGGTGTTTGAAATTCATTCCCATTTCTTGCATGGGACCTAAGCATGCACCCAAAGACACAGATTTGATTTTTCAACCAATTTATATGCACTGGAGCATGTGCATGTAGTTCAAATTTGAATTATGCACATAAATGCATTGAAAACTCAGTTAATGCATAAAAATGTCCAAACGAACCCCGAAAAATCACAAAAATTGACACAACACTCCTGTTGTTCTACATTGACAAGAGAAAAAATTTGAAAGTAATAAGACGCATGGATATCGTTTCATCCCCAAAGGTGGGACGTTAACGTTCCCTACCGAAACCATCATGCTTGTTGTGAGAAGCTCTGGTTTGTGAGAAGCATATACCCAAACCTGCCCCAAATGGGACAAATTTTTTACCACGGCATGTTGATGCCGCTCCATGATAGCATGTCAAGTTTCATGAATTTCAGACGAGTTTTGGATTTACTAGAATTTAAAAACAGGCATCTCAATGTTTTGCCGGGAATCAACGGTGCCCTGGTGTTTGAAATTCATTCCCATTTCTTGCATGGGACCTAAGCATGCACCCTAGGACACATATTTGATTTTTCAACCAATTTATATGCACTGAAGCATGTGCATGTAGTTCAAATTTGAATTATGCATGTAAATGCATTGAAAACTTAGTTAATGCATAAAAATGTCCAAACGAACCCCAAAATATCACAAAAATTAACACAACACTCCTGTTGTTCCATGTTGACACGAGAATTTTTTTGGAAGCAATAAGAGGCAATGGGTATCGTTTCGTCCCCAAAGGTGGGACGTTCCCTACCGAAACCATCATGCTTGTTGTGAGAAGCTCTGGTTTGTGAGAAGCATATACCCAAACCTGCCCCAAATGGGACAAAAAAATTACCACGGCATGTTGATGCCACTCCATGATAGCATGCCAAGTTTCTTGAATTTCAGACGAGTTTTGGATTTACTACAATTTAAAAACTAGGTATCTCAATGTTTGCGGCCGAGTGACGGTGGCAGGGTGTTTGACATTCATTCCCATTTCTTGCATGGGACCTAAGCAGGCAACCAAGGACACATATTTGAATTTTCAACTAATTTATATGCATTAGAGCATGTGCATGTAGTTCAAATTTGAATAATGCACAGAAAACTCAGTTAATGTATAAAAATGTCCAGGTGAACCCCGAAAAATCCCAAAAATTGACACAACACTCCTGTTGTTCTATATTAACACTAGGAAAAAATTTGAAATCGAGAAGAGGCAACCGATATCGTTTCGTCCAGAAAGGTGAAACGTTCCCTACTGAAACCATCACACTTGTTGTGTGAAGCTCTGGTTTATGAGAAGCTTATACCCAAACCTGCCCCAAATGGGACAAAAAATTTACCACGGCATGTTGATGCCGCTCCATGATAGCATGCCAAGTTTCATGAATATCGGACGAATTTTGGATTTACTAGAATTAAAAAAGCAAGTACGTCGACGTTTGCCGGAGAGCCACGGTGCCGTGGTGTTCGAATTTCATCCCGAGATAAGCATAAACCCATGGACACATATATGATTTTACAACCCATGTTGGTGCACCAGAGCATGTGCATGTATTTGAATTGTGCACCTGAAATGGCTAGAAAACCAATTTAATGTATACAATGTTCATATGAACCCTGAATAATTCCAATTCTTTTACGACACACATATAGTTGCATGTTCACTCCAGATAAAAGGTCTAGCCATTCAAACACCGTCCATTGCCGTTGTGACCCCATTATGTAATTCAAATCAAGATGAAAAATCAAGTAGATCGCAAACAGTTTAATATCACCAATCGTGTGAGATGCAGCACAAAATATCCTGGAGCACCGTCGGTGTATAGTATGCCTATGGCTTACGCGAGAAGGTGCGTCGGCTACAGTCCACAGCCGGCGTCTCAAGCACACTAGCTCCCTCCCCAAATATCATTTCACTGTTCAATCGTCGCCGGTGAAAGATGGGCACGTGGACCCGCGTCGTGAGGGCAACTTCGGTGGCCCACTCCGGCGAGAGCACGGCCGCAGCCGCCATGCGCGTGCTAACAAGGTGCATGAGCGCGGCCGCAATCTGCGACCGGGCGGCAAAGACAGCCCAAACGTCCGCTGTTGCTTCTCAGGTGGCGGCAGCAACATCTGCGTCGGGGATAGCAACTGGCGAGAGTGGCACAATAGCTGTCCGTTCCGCAGCAGCGGCCTTAGCCCTGATTGAGGCCGCCCATGACCATGTCGAGGCCGCCCACGCCCAGCTCCTGGCGGTCACCGCACAAATCGAACGAAGCTTCTCCGACAACAGTCGGCAACCCACGACCGAAGAGCGGGCAATCGCTGAGAGCGTTCGAGCAGCCGTCCGTTCCTCCGCCGCATACCTTGCAACGAAGGAGCCCGTCCAAGCCCAGATCGCGTCCGCCCACGCCCAGCTCGTGGCGGCCTTTTCCAAAGAGATGGCGGACGCGGATGGCGAGATGCTTGCCGAGTATGGTGCGATGAATGCCATGGAGCCCCTTCCCCAGGAGACCGTCGGGCGCGAGCTGGACATGGAGGCGGCGGCGGAGATCGACGAGCACCAGCCGTAGTAGTACTCTTTGTTTTGTTTAATTAAGAGCACCGGTCTTTAATTTGTTAGAGTAATTTTTAGGTCAGCTAGCTCTGTTTAATTGCTGAACTTGCTCAATTAAGAAGTGTGGGTGTGCTGTAGTCTCCTTTGTGTACCCAAATTATGCAATGACGTGGATGACCACTGTAACCATGGAAATTCAAACCAAAATTTTTGACATTCAAACTCATCACACACGGGTTAAGCTATCTGAATCGTTTGTGATGTTCACATATCGTACACATTTCTGAATAAGGGACCGTGTCTGATGACACTTTGCGCGCCAGTTTTTTCGCTGAAGCGATTCCAAATATTTGGCTTCCGCGGAAATATCTACCTCCCCGCCCCTCCCCCTTACCAAAAGCCACATTTCCCCTGTTTCTCCCTTCCTTTCCAAGTTGAAACCTTCACTCCTTGCTTGAAGTGCCGCCTCCTCGTCGGCGACCCTCCTTCACGCTGCTCGGCCTCGTCTATCCAGGCAGGTAATCCACACCCCCATCCTCCTCCTTCCACACCCCACATGCCCCGACCGCCGGCGCGAGCGCGACACCTTCCACCCAAATCACCGACCCCTCCACCAAATAAGCGCGGCCCTAAACCATGGTGCACGCAGTATAGCCAGGATCTCAAGGAGCATTTGGCAGCGGAGAAGCAAATCGCGGCCGCACGCGCGGATGAGGTCGCGATGACTGCCATTCGTGTCGACCCCCAGATCTTGGAGGAGCACATTGCCATTTTCTAGCTATGTCGGTTAAGCATGCTCGGTTTACCCGTTGCGTGTGCTGCTCCTGCCTTTTCTTCACAAATTCTAGTGAACTGTGCTATCTAATTTTACCATGCAATCTTTTGCTCTAGTGTATATGTTCTATATGTCGTGCAGTGTGGTGCTCACTTATTAAATGTTTTGTTAATTAGTTGTCGTTTTTAGTTAACTGTTTGGTTCAATTATGCAAATGTGATGTTCAATTCTTCAGGCTGCAATTTTGTATTGTCTTCCATGTGAGAAATAAATCAAATTTATCTTTACAAAATACATGAGAAACGAATACAATTGCTATATTTCCAAGTTGTCAAGCATGCTTGGTTTGGTTATACATTGTGCAATGTGGTGCTCAGTTAACGTTTGGTTCATTTGTGTTGTGGTGTTTAGTTAACTGTTTGGTTCAATTCTGCAATGCGATGTTCAATAGTTGTGGGTGCATTCTGTTATTGTATACCATGTGAGGAATAAATTGAATTTGGCTGTAGTAAATACATGAGAAACAAATACAATTGCTACAATTGGCTGTAGTTAACTGTTTGGTTAACTGTCTGATCTTCTATTAGGAGTATGTTATATTGTGCAATGTGGTTCTCAGTTAATGTTAGTTCATTTGTTGTGGTGTTTAGTTAACTGCTTGGTTCAATTCTGTAATGCGATGTTCAATTGTTGTGGCTGCATTTTGTTATTGTATACCATGTGAGGAATAAATTGAATTTGGCTGCACTTAATACATGAGAAACATATACAAGTGCTATATTTCCTAGTTCTTAATCATGCTTGGTTTGAATAAATGGGTTTTCCATGTGGCTTGAATTAATCTGATGAATCTGCAATGTGCTTATTTTTCATCAACATATTTTACTGATAGCATGCAAACCCTTACTTAACCTGATGACTAACTACCTTATATGCGTTGCAAGGAAACAATGGGAAGCACCGAGGTTTACAATCGAGGTTAGCACGTGCATGGTCCATTGTCTAATAGCACATTATTGTGCAATTGCATGAACCATTCTAATATTTTGGTTTTTAACAATTTGGTCTTGCACATGTAGGTCATGCTGTCAGAGGTTTTGACCCACTGTTTGACCCTTTTTGCATATGGGGAAATGAGTTGTCCATGAATATCAATCAAATCAAGAAACTCAGAAAGATTGTTAGGATAAAGAAATTAGCGACAAAAACAACAACATCTTTGTCTACACAATGAAGAAGACATCAGTTCACTACAAGATGGTACTAACTATTACACCTTGCCTTTTTTTATTGTGACAATTGCATTTTTACCCCTAGTTGGTTCCTACCCACGGGTTTTGCCCTTACTTTTTCCGTCGTGGTCCCTCGAATGCCCTTTGACCATTTGACCAAAACTTTGAAAATTCATAACTAATTCATATGAACTCAAAAAAATGAAAATAAGATATCAAAATGTTCAGATAAACATTACCTTTATGTGCATATCATTTGCATTCAGGACAAAAGCACCCTTTAAACTACCCGAGGTAATTAATGTTATTAACATTATTAAAAATAAAAAGGTATAAACAACATTTTTTTCATGAATAAAAATTACATGCAAATGTTGGTGATGTTTTCTGAACATCCAGATATCTTATTTGCATTTTTCTGAGTTCATGTCATCTATATTTGGAAACTTCATAACAAGTTGATACGAACTCAGAAAAATGCAAATAAGATATCAGGATGTTCAGAAAACATCACCTACATTTGCCTGTAATTTTTATTCATGAAAAAAATATTGTTTATACCTTTTTATTTTTAATAATGTTAATAACATTAATTACCTCAGGTAGTTTAAAGCGTGCTTTTGTCCTGAATGCAAATGATATGCACATAAAGGTAATGTTTATCTGAACATTTTGATATCTTATTTGCATTTTTCTGAGTTCAGATGAATTAGTTATGAATTTTCAAAGTTTTGGTCAAACGGTCAAAGGGCATTCGAGGGCCCTCGACGGAAAAAGTAAGGGCAAAACTGAGCAAGCTCGAAAAGTAAGGGCAAAACTCGTGGGTAGGAACCAACTAGGGGTAAAAATACAATTGTCCCTTTTTTATTCCTTTGCCCCATTTCCAATATAGAGAAGATATTTATGCACATCCTTGTTTTCAGGCCTTTCCAAAGCAGTTCACTGATGATTACCTCTCAAACCACATCTATGGTCAGGAGGCGAGGAAGGTTTTCATACAACACCCACGGTTCAATATTGAAGTGTTCCTGAAGAGGACGAAGGACGCACGGTCAATCATCCACGGGCACTGGCCTAAAGTTGCAAAGACCTTCAACATGAATGAAGGCTCAATATTCGCCTTTCGCTTCAGCAGTTTTTCAGATGAGATGCATCTGTCTATATACCGCCTATGATGCTAATTTCGAAAGGTTCTACATATTGCATGTGAAACTTTGTTCTGGTGCAGTTGTGTAATGGGGTAGCTGAGTGCTGAAGCTATATCATGTTGTACTCTGATGTATTTCAATTATGAAATTCTGCTTCCTTAATATGGAAAAGAAATATATTATGTGCTTAATATGAATGTCAATTAGATTAATAAATGGATTATTAATAATAGGGCAATTATCCTGCTAATGGCGAATTAGCCTGCTAATTCGGTCTTGCTGTTGCAAACGGTTGTTGAAAAAAATACCGTGAGCGATGACCTCAGGCAACTCACACAGTTTCTAGGAATAAACCATGTTGGATCAATGAACAATCACACACGACTTTCTCTTGAAAACTGTTTGCATTAGGCCACCTTGCGCAAACGTTTACCACATAAAAACTGTGTGTGATGGACAGCCTTTGCCAGACAGTTTCTTCTACGGACCATGTGTGATACATTCTATAACGCAAACGATTTAACGGGAAAAATTGTGTGTGATGTACCTGTGAACAGAAATGTTTTACTTGGAGCGACTGTGTGGGATGTACATACGAACGGAAACGTTTAGCGGTGACTAATTGTGTGGGATGCACTTGCGACCGGAAACAATTTTGCCGTATAATTGTATTTTTTAGCTCTACTGTACGTATTTCCGTATTTGAGCGCTCGCCGGTCGCACACGACCTCATTTTGCCGAGCGTGTGTGCCAGGAGGGCATATCCCCGACGGTTTCTGGGTCATGTGGGAAGGACCCCCCTATCGCCCACACTCACTTGGCGACGGTTCCAAATGTCATCGCGGAAAGGGGTTAAAAACTGTTTGTTTAGCACCGACGCGTACTAGTGGTGGACCAGCCGGCCAGGACTAGCTAAAAGCTAGAGCTGCCCTAAATCTCCTTAATGTTGTCACATCCCCAATCAGGAAGATAGAAACTATGTCGCATGTCCTGACGAGTGACAACAAATGTGTCTTCGTCATGCTGGTTCGACATAAGGCATGTTTAAGATGTGGCATGAGGGCAGCCTGACGGATCCTATGAAAGCACGATTTCTGTAGGCAGCGGAGCACTCTATGGATGGCATACTCCATGGAACCTATTCTTGGAATCAATGGCGGAGCTACAACAAATATTTGGATAGGTTGGACTAAACAGATCACAAGCTTTCGGGCTCTCAAGCCTACTCTTTACTTTTTCCTTCAACAACGACATGTTTGGTTACTTGTCAGGCCGTGGGATACAAATTTGGGCCGCATAGCACAAAACTCAAAGCATGATTGCGGCATCAGCTATTATCAGCGAGCCAGGCCTGAGCAAGCGTAAGAAGCGCACACGCAGTTATTTTTCGAAACCGTGCCTTAAATCCCCTCACACCTCTCACACTGCTCACACTCCCTCTTTTCATTGTCACTCTCTCTCACCGGCTTCATCAACACTTCATAACCCCAATTTAGGGATAGATGCAACATCGACTTAAGCATGCATTTATACCTCAAAGATTTATCGCCCGATCTTCTCCCCCTCGTCGACAATCTCGAGAAGAAGCTATCCACATGGCACACGTGTGCACTAGCTCTGGCATTCGCCTTGCGCTCACACAACAAGTCCTCTGCACCATGTTAGACGCGGAAATCAGGGACACGACGCGGGCGGCGCTCCGGTCTGGCGAGTCCCTTCAATGTTGATGCCAGTGAGAGGTCACGTATGCTCAGAGCCGGTGTCAATGTGTAGCGGCCGCTTTAGAGAGGCATGAATGCGGGAAACTTCGGACGGGAAGGGGCATGGAGGCATGCGTGACAGTGGTTTGGATGCATGCAAATCCCCCCCCCCCCCCAGTTTGTGGGAAAAAGTGTTGGGAATATAGCATGCAATTTCAAAAAAATTCCTACGATCACGCAAGATCTATCTAGGAGATGCATAGCAACGAGAGGGGGAGAGTGTGTCCACGTACCCTCATAGACCGAAAGCCGAAGCGTTAGGTTAACACGGTTGGTGTAGTCGAACGTCTTCAAGATCCAACCGATCTTAGTACCGAACGTACGACACCTTTGTGTTCAGCACACGTTCAGCTCGATGACGTACCTCGAACTCTTGATCCAGCAGAGGGTCGAGGGAGAGTTCCATCAGCACGACGGTGTGCTGACGGTGATGGTGATGCGATCCGCGCAGGGCTTCGCCTAAGCACTACGACGCTATGAATGAAGGCGTAAACTGTGGAGGGGTGTCGGTGTCAAAACCGGCGGATCTCGGGTAGGGGGTCCCGAACTGTGCGTCTAGGATCGATGGTAACAGGAGACGGGGGACACGATGTTTACCCAGGTTCGGGCACTCTCTATGGAGGTAATACCCTACTTCCTGCTTGATTGATCTTGATGAATATGAGTGTTACAAGAGTTGATCTACCACGAGATCGTAATGGCTAAACCCTAGAAGTCTAGCCTATGTGAATATGGTAATGAGTCTCGCCCTATCCGGACTACGCTCTCCGGTTTATATAGACACCGGAGAGATCTAGGGTTACATGGAGTCGGTTACATCAGAAGGAATCTTCATAGTCGGTTGCCAAGCTTGCCTTCCACGCCAAGTAGAGGCCAATCCGGACACGGGTACAGTCTTCGGTCTTCATGTCTTCACAGCCCATCAGTCCGGCCCATGGATAACAGGCCGTACGCCCGAGGACCCCTTAGTCCAGGACTCCCTCAGCAGCCCTGAACCTAGCTTCAATGACGAGGAGTCCGGCGCGCAGATTATCTTCGGCATTGCAAGGCGGGTTCCCCTTTTTCTGAACTCCAAGATAGTCTTCGGATGCGATGATTGTATCCGAACCTGTTACACACACCATACAGAACCGCAGAGAGAATATAGTATTTGCACGAGTCTAATCTGTTGACTGCTTTTTTACAACACGATATCACGTCTGTCCGGTCAGAATTTCGAACCGTTTTCCATCTGCCATCCCACGTTTCGAGACGCGGTTGCTATTGGCATGTCTTGTCGAAGTAGAGATCGTGTCCCCTTATTGAGGGATTCTCATCAATGCGGGCGTGGGCGACCCATCCGTGCCGTTTGCACGGCTTGGGAATAGGCGAGTTTAAGGCGAGTGGGGAGGCGCTTGACATTCATGGCCTTTATAAGGGGACAAGGATTCCCTTTCTTTACCCACACCTTGGTTCCTCCTCATCCCTTCCTTCCCTGAGCTCCAGCGCCCAAGCTTTAGCTTTTCCCTTCTTCGAGAAAGCACTCCAAAGATGTCCGGATCCGGAGCTGGAGGTAAGTGGATGGCTTCTTCCGTCAAGAAGAAGGATATCGAGGAGCTCCGAGAGGCCGGATATCTGGCCAAGGAGATCACTCATCGACTCCCGGCCAAGGGACAGATCGTCCCTACTCCCGAGCCCCACGAGAGGGTTGTGTTTCTTACACATTTCGTCCGCGGGCTGGGGTTCCCTCTTCACCCATTCGTCCGTGGGTTGATGTTTTACTACGGGCTGGATTTTCATGACCTAGCCCACAACTTCATCCTCAATATTTCGGCATTTATCGTCGTGTGTGAGGCTTTTCTCCGCATCCCACCTCACTTCGGCCTGTGGCTGAATACCTTCAATGTGAGGCCGAAAGTAGTGAGCGGTCAACAAGCAGAGTGCGGAGGCGCTATGGTGGGCAAGATGCCCAACGTCACCTGGCCCGAAGGCTCATTTGCGGAGACGGTGAAGGGGTGGCAATCGGGGTGGTTCTACATCACTGAGCCACGCGACGCCAACTGGGCGGCGGCCCCCGAATTCCGATCCGGAGTCCCGATGCGGCTCACCTCCTGGCAAGAGAGGGGCCTAACCTGGGGTCCTTCGGACGAGCTGACTGGGCTCCAGACGTGCGTCCAGAACATGATAGATAGGAAAATCAAGCTTGTCAACGTGGTCTAGGTCATGCTCATTCGTCGGGTCCTTCCGTGCCAACGCCGGACTTGCTATTTGTGGCAGTATGATCCGGCCAAGCACCAGACGCTGCAATAGCTCTTCGGCACAACGCACGAAGACAACTGGAGAGTGCTTTTTAAGGCCGGCGAGACGCCGCCGCCTGTGAACGAGGATCACGGGCTTAGTTTAAAGCACCAAGCTAATTCGGTAAGTTATTCCATGTTTTCAAAGCATACCTTTTATCGGTATATTTTGAGGCAAAGCCTAAGCTTTCCCATCCATGTTTTCAGGCCTGGATCAAGGTGGCTGAGGAGATTAACTGTCCGGCTCCGCTGCCCGAAGACCAAGGATTTCCATTGCTGGAGAAGATGTTGTTCCCTGCACCTTATGAGGTGCCGGAGAAGACGGCTAAGAAGGCAGCAAAAGGGGACAAAAGGGGCCTTCGCCGTAAAGGCACTCCGGATGTGATGTCCGGAAGCGAGACTTCCTCTTCGTCCGCTGACGACGACGATGATGAAGAAGAAGAAAACGACTCCCCACCTGAAGTGGGGAGGAAGAAGAGAGCGGCCCCGACAAGTCCGGAGGCGAAAGCGCCTAAGAGGGTTAAAGGCTCCCTCCCGGATAACTCTGCGTGGGATGTTGACAGCAGTCCAGAGCGGCCTCGCTGGACCAAGCGTCGGGCCGCCTCGTAAGTACCAGAATCCGCAAACGTATGGCCTTCCTGGTTTGTAATATTGACATATGGTAAGCTTTGTCACTGTAGTCCGGCACGCGATGGCTCCCCGCGATCCTCGACAGAGGATTCGATGGACTCGAAGGAGATGGCTAGCATGTCTCCGCCACCTGCACATTCCGTCTCACCCAAGGGTGATGACGAGGTGGTGTCCAAAAAGACTTTCCCAGGCCAGGGGGAGATTCCGGAGATCATCAAGGTGACACTCCAGGATGACTCTTCGGCCGCCGGACATACGAGGGAAAAAGTCCCCATGGGGACTGGTGACGGGGCCCGAGTTCCCTCCGGACCTCAGCCGGATACCATTCCAGAGACCTACACGGCTCCAGGGTCCAGCGAACGGCATTCCCTACAAGGAGGGAGTGTGCCTGTTCCACCGGTGACCTCTGTCCGACCAGAGGCACCGGATAATCTGCTGGAGGCGCTACGAGGCGCCTCTATTGTGGATGAACACCGTGTCTGTCGGAGTAAATGGCCACGGGTAGCCATACCGACTACCCCCGGCTCTTCGGCAAATTTATCAGGCCTTTAGGCCTTCAAGCACTCCAAGCATTTGGGCCGACTTCCCTGGCCGGCTACCACCAATGCCGACTCCCGGAAGGCGACCCAGCCTCACCGACTCCAAGAAGCCGGCCAAGGAGGACGCCGACTCCTAGGAGCCAGCCAAGATCACAACCACCCCTCCATAACGGCGACGTGACGGGGTGTGGCCACAGTGCGGCCCATGACCCCCGAAGCCCGAGGCGGGCATGGCTACAGGAGGCCGTACGGGAGGGACGTCTCCCGTGCGGCTCGGCACTGTAGCCACGCTAGCCTCGACGTCATCCACAACCCACTCCTGTACGGCCCAAGGACGGCGGGCCCCTTCAGCCAGAGAGAGGCGTAAAGGCGGCCCGGCCTTTCCTAGTCGGCCAAGAGTATAGCCGGCCTCCAGAAGCCGGCTACTCCCTTCCTCGAAGCAGGAGCCCCATTAAGGAGACAAGACGAGGTGAGGCTACAGTGATAGCCCCCGAGGCGGCCCACTGTAGCCACGCTCACCTCGACAAAGCCCTCATCATCAGAGGCGCGGCTACAGTAAGCAGCCACCGACAAAACCCTAGGCGGTGGGACCGGCCTGTCGACCAAGTAGCCGGCAGCCGGCGGGACCCACCAGCCGGCGGGACCCAGCAGCCGGCGGAGAAGCCGGCGAGCGTAGACACTGACAGCTGGGACCAGTTCCCAGTCGGATTACCATTGTACCCCCGGGGGGTAGGCCTATATAAACCCCCCGGAGCACCCATGCAAAGGGTTCGCTTCTAGGTTGGACACACACCATAGATAGAGAGAAGCAAGAGCTAGCCTTGTTCTTCTTCTCCCTTGATCTCAACAGCTCTAGGAGCGATTGTAGCTACCCTTTATCGATCCAGTGATCATGCGGAGACCCCGCAGAGTAGGACTAGGGGTGTTATCTCCTCGGAGAGCCCCGAACCTGGGTAAGATTCGCCGGCGTGCATGTCTTCGCCTCATCCCGTTTCCGGGCACCGGCGACGTTTTATTGGCTCCCACAATGATAAGCCATCCCTTGGCATATGTCGCACCAACCACCCGACATTTGGCGCCCACCGTGGGGCCAGGTGCACCGTCGTCCGGAGACCTGTTCTGGACGGGAACCCTCTTCCTCCCCCGCGAGCGCAGCCAGCCTGCTGCGCCCGATGGCGTTTGCCTCGACGCGCTGCAAGGCGTCGATGACGCCTGCGCAGCGAGCCGCCTCGCCGATCTGCTCGGCGAGACTCGCATCTCCGACGAGCCTGCATCCGACGCAGGCACCGACTACCCCGAGAGCCGCCTCGTTAGCCTCCTCGACCAACTTCACGTCTCCAGCGAGCCCGCTGCGGACATGGAGTCGGTCGGCTCCACCGACCCGATGCTCATCGACTCCGACACCGCGTCGCTCGACGCCTACCCCTCCGACGTGGTGGTCTTCGACGACCCCCTCCCTCGGGCTGGCAGCGGCAGCAGCGCTGTCACTGAAGTGCTGGTCATCAGCCACGTCTCCAACTCGAGCGAGAACGCCCGCGACGCTCAGCAAGCGGCGATGCACGACCTCTCTGTCCCCATCCCGGCCGATGCCGACGCCGAGACCCGGGAGGCAATGCCGCCTTGCCCTCATCACGGAGGGCAAGAAGATAGCCTCGATGAGACGCCTCACCGAGGCCCACCAGCGCGAAGTCGACCGCGCCGCCTTCGGGACGCCGCCGCCTAGCGGCCCGAGCCGAGCCGGCTTCGTCCAGAAGCGCGGCGCAGCCGTTGCCAGCATGCTGGGTGCAGATCGCCCCATCTACGCCACCCCGCTCGAGAATCTGCGAGCCGCTCAGGCGGCTATAGAGGAGCTCAATGGGCTGGGAGCCGATGAGCTCCCCTACATGACAAGACGGATCCAGCAGCTGATCGACGTGGCTGCAGAATGGCACGAAGCCGGCGCCCGAGCTGATAGCCATCCCCCGCGCCGAGAGCACGCCGCAACGTCCCGCTCGCCGACTGCGAGCGGTGCGCGCCAGAAGAAAGACAGGGAGCCGGCTGCCAGCCGCAGCCGGACTCGCATTACCATCGAGCGCGACGCGGATGGCCGCCCTCGAGCTGTAGAGCACCAGGGAAACCTGCCTCCTCCCCCGCCTCGAAGAGAAAGACGCCTCACTCCACCGCCTGTCACCCATCCGACTCTTGGCGACCGACTCGGCCGCCGAGTAGGAGTCGGCGAAAACGACGCCCGCCACAGGATCGACCGCCTTGCTCGATCCTTGGCGCTAGAAGAAGAAGACGATGTCGGCCCGCCATGCTTTGGCCCCCGCATCCGCGATGAGCCCTTCCCCAAAGGGTTCTCGCTCCCCAGAGACACACCCAAGTACAATGGCTCGGTCAAGCCGGAAGATTGGCTCATCGACTACTCCACAGCCGTCAGCATCGCCAACGGCAATCGGCGCGTCGCCGTGAAGTACGTCCCCTTGATGCTGCAAGGCACGGCGCGCACATGGCTCAACAGCCTCAAGCCCTACAGCATCAACAGCTGGCTGGACTTCACCGAAGTTTTCGTCCGCAACTTCACCAGCACCTACAAGCGGCCTCCCAAGCCTCGCCAGCTCTCCCTCTGCGTCCAGGGGCCCAACGAGTCGACCCGCGACTACCTCACGCGATGGGCCGAGCTCCGCAACTCCTGCGAGGGAGTGCACGAGGTCCAGGCCATCGAGTATTTCACTACCGGGTGCCGAGAGGGCACCCTCCTCAAGCACCGACTCCTCTGCGACGAGCCGGCTACCCTCGATGAGTTGCTGATCACCGCTGACAAGTATGCCACTGCCGACTCCTCCATGAAGACCGAGCTCCGAGTGGACGCCTCGGGGAAGGTAGTTGCACCGGCTCCCAAGACGCCGGCTGGCGACCCTAACCGGCGCCCCTACCAGAACGACCACAAACGCAAGGGCCCCATGGACTCCAGTCGGCAGGTGGCCACCATTGAAGACGAGCAGCCCGAAGAGCGGCCCGCTCCCAAGAAGAAGGGTGGACGGCCGCCTTGGCAGCCGTCTTTCTCCTACGAACAAGCACTCGATGCTCCCAGCAAGTTCCACAGCGGCGCGAAGCCGTCCAACCATACGACACGGAAATGCCACTGGCTCACCCGCATCACCAAAGGCGAAGGGATGGTGCCGCCTCCGCCTCCCGGCCCGCCGCCTCCAGCTCCCCAGCAGCCGGCGGCCCGGCCGGCAGTCGGCGCCATCCAAGACGAGTTCCCTGAAGCGCACGACGCCTACGTCGTCTTCACAAGTCAAGTCGACGACAAGCGCAGCCGACGCCGGCAGCACCAAGAAGTAAACGCGGTCGCCTCTAGCACCGCCGAGTTCATGCACTGGTCGGAAAAGCCCATCAGCTGGAGCCAGGCCGACCACCCAGAGGTGATGCTTTCGCCTGGCTCCTATGCTATGGTCTTGGACGTCACCCTTGCGACGGAGAGGCGAGCTGCCAGATTTTCCCGCGTCCTGATAGACGGCGGAAGCAGTATCAACATACTGTACCGCGATACCATGGACAAGCTGAACATCAAAGCGAAGCAGCTCATGCCGAGCCGCACCGTCTTCCATGGTATCGTACCCGGCCTATCTTGCTCTCCAATCGGCAAGATCAAGATGGATGTTCTCTTCGGAGACAAAGATCACTTTCGCCGGGAAGCAATATGGTTCGAGGTGGTGGATTTGGAGAGCCCCTATCATGCACTACTTGGCCGACCTGCTTTGGCCAAGTTCATGGCTGTGCCCCACTATGCCTACCTGAAGATGAAGATGCCGAGCTCGAAGGGGATCATCACGGTAGCCGGCGACTACAAGAAGTCCATCGAGTGTGCCATGGCCAGCAGCCGGCTGGCCGAGTCCCTCGTGGTGGCAGAAGAGAAGAAGATGTTGGAACGGGTTGTGGCCATGGCCGGCAAGCTGCCGGCCTTGTCCCCCAACCCCAAGGACTGTGATGCGCAGGGCTCCTTCCAGCCTGCAAAAGAGACAAAGAAGATACCTCTAGACCCGGAGCACCCGGAGAGGTTCGCCGTGATTGGGGCGAACTTGGACAGTAAATAGGAAGGCGAGCTCGTCGACTTCCTCCGTGAGAATCGAGACATCTTTGCATGGTCCCCAAAGGACATGCCGGGTGTCCCGAAGGATTTCGCCGAGCACAAATTACATGTCCGAGCTGATGCGAAGCCGGTCAAGCAACCCCTCCACCGACTATCAGAAGAGAAGCAAAGAATCGTGGGAGAAGAGATAGCCCGGCTCCTTGCAGCCGGCTTCATTATGGAAGTGTTCTTTCCAGAATGGCTTGCCAATCCAGTTCTGGTTTTGAAGAAGAATAACAAGTGGCGCATGTGTATAGACTACACAAGTTTGAACAAGGCCTGCCCAAAGGATCCGTTTGCTTTGCCACGGATCGACCAAGTGATAGAGTCCACAGCCGGATGCGAGCTGTTGAGTTTTTTGGATGCATACTCAGGGTATCATCAGATCAAGTTGGACCCGGCTGACCGCCTGAAGACTGCCTTCATCACACCCTTTGGAGCTTTCTGCTACCTGACAATGACATCCGGCTTGAGAAATGCCGGTGCCACTTTTCAGCGTTGCATGCAGAAATGTCTCTTGAAACAACTCGGCAGAAATGCCCACGTCTACGTAGACGACATTGTGGTGAAGACAGAAAAGCGCGGTACCTTGTTGGAAGACCTGAAGGAAACATTTGCCAACTTGCGCCGATTCCAGATCAAGCTCAACCCCGAGAAGTGCGTGTTCGGAGTGCCAGCCGGCCAGCTGCTAGGCTTCTTGGTCTCCGAACGCGGCATTGAGTGCAACCCTGTCAAGATCAAGGCCATCGAGAGGATGGAAATTCCCACCAAGCTGCGAGATGTGCAGAAGTTCACTGGCGGCTTAGCCTCCCTGAACCGTTTTATCAGCCGACTAGGAGAAAAGGCTCTCCCCCTGTACCGACTCATGAAGAAGTCCACTCACTTTGAGTGGAATGATCAAGCCGACCAAGCCTTCCATGAGTTGAAGAAAATGTTGACCACTCCGCCTGTCCTGGCTGCGCCGACTGAGAAGGAGCCCATGCTCCTCTACATCGCCTCGACAAGCCGAGTCATCAGCACTGTTGTTGTGGTCCAGCGCCCGGAGGAAGGCCGAGCCCAGCTGGTCCAGAGGCCGGTCTACTATCTCAGCGAAGTATTGTCCAGCTCAAAGCAAAACTACCCGCACTACCAGAAGATCTGCTATGGGGTGTACTTCGCTGCCAAGAAATAGAAGCCCTACTTCCAAGAGCACCCCATCACGGTCGTGTGCACTCCCCCGCTCGCCGAGATCATAGGCAGCCGGGATGCATCTGGCCGGGTGGCCAAATGGGCCATTGCCTTGGCGCCCTACACGATTTTCTATCAACCCCGCACCGCCATCAAGTCACAAGCATTGGCCGACTTCCTCGTCGACTGGGCCGAGACCCAGTACTTACCGCCGGCTCCCGACTCTACCCATTGGCGGATGCACTTTGACGGGTCCAAGATGCGCACCGGCTTGGGAGCCGGCATCGTCCTCACCTCTCCCAAAGGCGACAAGCTCAAGTACACGCTGCAGATCCACTTCGCTGCCTCCAACAACGTGGCCGAGTACGAGGCGCTCGTACATGGGCTCCGGCTAGCCAAAGAACTCGGCATACGCCGGATCCTGTGCTACGGCGACTCAGACTTGGTGGTCCAGCAATCATCTGGCGACTGGGACGCCAAGGACGCGAACATGGGGAGCTACCGTTTCCTCGTCCAGCAGATGAGCGGATACTTCAAAGGGTGCGAATTCCTTCACGTGCCAAGGGCCGACAACGACCAAGCAGATGCCCTAGCATGGATCGGCTCCACCCGACAAGCCATACCGACTGGCGTCTCCCTCCAGCGCCTCCTCAAGCCGTCCATCAAGCCGTCTCCAGAGTCGGATTCCATCTTCGTACCGCCTGCGCCAGAAAAAGTCGGATCCGGCTCAAGAAATCCCGCAGGCGGCACGGGGACTTCGACGACTGCCCCGGGGACTGACGTAGTCGCACCCGGCCCAGGGATTTCAGAACCCAGCCCGGGGACTGCAGCAGTCGGCCCGGGGACTGCAACGACACAAGAAGCGGTGGTCGATTCCAATACAACACCCAACCCACCCACCCGACTCATGGTGGCCACATTAACAGCAGAAGAAGTCACAGCTCCCTCATGGGCCCAGCCCATCCTCAAGTTCCTAGTCAGCAGAGAGCTGCCGGCTGATGAGATCGCAGCAAGACTAGTGCAACGACGAGCCGCAGCATACACAATAATCAACAGGGAGCTTGTGAAGCGCAGCGTCACTGGAGTCTTCCAGCGTTGCGTCGAGCCAGACAAAGGAGTGGCAATCCTCAAAGACATCCACCAAGGCGAATGCGGTCATCACGCCGCCTCAAGATCCCTCGTGGCCAAGGCTTTCCGCCATGGGTTCTTCTGGCCGACTGCCTTGGAGGATGCTAAAGAAATAGTCAAGAGCTGCAGAGGATGTCAAGTCTTCAGTTCCAAACAACACCTGCTGGCTTCTGCCCTCAAGACCATTCCCCTCACCTGGCCTTTTGCCGTCTGGGGACTAGACATGGTGGGCCCTTTCAAGACAGCCCGCGGTGGCATGACACATCTACTCATTGCGGTAGGACAAGTTCACGAAGTGGATCGATGCCAAGCCAATTAAGAAGCTGAACGGGCCGACTGCCGTGACATTCATCACCGACATCACTACTCGGTATGGCGTGCCGCACAGCATCATCACCGACAATGGCACGAACTTCACCAAAGGCGCACTGGCACGTTTCTGCGCGACGCAGGGCATCCGACTGGACTTAGCGTCCGTGGCCCACCCGCAGTCAAACGGCCAGGTCGAGCGAGCAAATGGACTTATCCTCTCCGGCATCAAGCCCCGACTGGTTGTACCACTGGAGCGATCGGCCGGCTGCTGGCTCGAAGAGCTGCCGGCTGTCCTCTGGAGTCTGCGCACTACACCCAACAAGTCAACCGGCTTCACCCCATTCTTCCTTGTGTACGGTGCCGAGGCTGTCATCCCAACAGACATCGAGTTCGACTCGCCTCAGATCACCATGTACACGGAGGAGGAAGCCAAAGAAGCAAGAGAAGACGGCGTCGACCTACTTGAAGAAGGCTGGCTGTTAGCCCTCAGCCGGTCCGCCATCTACCAGCAAGGCCTGCGCCGCTACTACAACCGCAATGTCAAGCCAAGATCCTTCCAAGAGGGCGACCTTGTGCTCCGGCTGATCCAACGAACAGCCGGCCAGCACAAGCTCTCGGCCCCTTGGGAAGGCCCCTTCGTCGTCAGCAAGGCACTCGGCAACGACTCCTACTACTTGATCGACGCGCAAAAGCCAAGAGCATGCAAAAGAGATGACTCCGGCAAGGAGTCAGAGCGACCATGGAACGCAAACCTCCTAAGACGGTTTTACAGCTGAAAAGCAGTATGTATCACGCTACCCCTTTTGTATTAAGTACAAACCAACAGGCCCCCCGAACAGTACTCGGGGACTGCCTTTTTATTTATCTATGAATGACGAGTGTCATATCCATGAATGTATTATTACATTTCGCATTCTTGTCCGGCACCGGGTCCGACTAGTCGGCCCGGGGACTGGCCGCCTTGAGCTATATTCAAAGTTCTTCCCGAAGTCAGCAAAGTAGTGCGCCGGCCCCCAAGTCCTCTCTTGTTGAAAGTCGCAGCTCAAAGAACTGACTGTCCGACTAGCAAGAGAGAAGACAGAAAGGACGCCCACACGAAAAACGGCTAAGGAACAACTAACCTATATAGCAAAGAGACGGCCTCCAAATATGCCTGCTGGCTGTCAAAACAGCCGGCTGACCGGCTTCCTAAAAAACTTAGCTGAAGTCCGGCAGAGCTAAAAGTACTTCCCCCTCCCCAATCGGCCAGGCACCCCCCGGCCACAGATTGCAGAGCAACTGTTTGACTGGGGAGGCGGCAACCAAGGGAGGGCGGCAAAGGAAAAAAGCAGAAGGACAAAAAACGAAAGTACAAGGAAAGACCGATTGCATAACTTATATACATAAAGTCGCCCACAGGCTGGCAACAGACTTGAGTTTGAATACACCCGGTGGGTGGAGTTGTGCAGACTTAACCAAACATTGTTCAAAAGTAACAAGACAGGAAAACAAAAGAAAGAAGACTAAGGCGCGACAGGAAGGCCGAGCTGGTCGGTGAAGGCAGCCTCGCCGGTTGAAGGAGTGGCCGCCTAACTGGTCCCGGCTTGACCACCTCCCGTGGCAGGAGACGCACTCGCACGCGACGTAGTGCTGGAGGCGCGGTCAGGCTGGCCGGCTACTCCGCCAGCCGGCTCGGCGTCTCCACCCTCCTCCTCCTCTTCACCCTCGTCGCTGGAGTCGATCTCCTCTGCCGAGTCCTCGCCGTACGCCGGGTCCAGCCCGAACCAATCTTCCGGCTGGGCGACTCCATTGTCGTCCACCTCGGGGGCGAAGACGTTGGTGTCGGTGTAGTCGGCGATCGCTGAAGCCCGCCGAATGATGGCCGGCCGCGCCGGCTCCAGCTCCGTCTCGGCTTGCTGCCGCCAGGTAGCCAGCTGGTCCAGGTTCAGGCCGGGATACCAGGCCTTGACGAACTCCAGCGCCCGCCTGGCGCCGGAGCGAGCCGCTGACACCTTCCAAGCCTCGAAGCGGCCGACTGCCACCTCCAGCCAGTTGGCGGCCCGACTGGGGGTGCGAGGGACCACTTGGCCGGGCCAGAGGGCGGCCAAGACCTGCGATCCCGCGTGCTGAAGCCGGCGGAGCAGCCTGTGAGCCGGCTGGATGCGAGCCTGGATCGCCAGGAGCTGTTCTTCCAGCGAGCGGCCGGCGGTTGGCGAGATCTCGAAGTCGGCTTGCCTCTTTGCCTGGCGACGGGCTTCGATGGCCTGGTTGGCGGCAGTTGAGTAGCCAGGGAAGTACTCTGCGCGAAGGAGAAAAGAAAAGAAAAACACCGAAGTCAGAAAAACAAGCTGAAGTGGCAGATGGCAAGAAAGGACGAAGGGGTGGACGACTTACCGTCAACTAGATCCTCAATCTGGCCATAGCCGGAGACCAGAGTCTGCCTGGCCTCTGCCCAGCCGGCCGCCTCCGTCTCGAACTCGGCCTGGAGGGTGGCTTCGCGATCCTGTGCAGCCTTCAATGCCGCCTTGTGGCCTTCCTCCTGGTCGGCCAGCTTCTTGACCAGGCGGTCGCGCTCCTGCACCAAGGCGGCGAGCTCCGCGTCCTTGGCACGAAGAGAAGTCTGGGACTCCCCCAGCTGTGCCCTCAGACCGGCATTGGCCGCTGCAGAGATAGAAGAAGAAGAAGAACAATGAGAAATCATCAAGGAAGATACGAGCCGACTGCTCAGCAGTCGGCCCGAATCTCGGGGACTACACCCAGTGGGTGCGCTGACGCGCCCCCACATGAGATAAAGATCAAGTCACATACCTCGGCTCTCAGTAAGATCGGCGGTCTTCTGGGTCAACTCCCGAGCCTGGGAGTTGAAGGCGGCCGCTCGGAGGTTGTGGTAGTCCTGCAAGACGGACAGAAGACCGAAGTGAGAACAAAAGCAGCAAAGACAAAATCTCCAAGAAGTTCCAAGCCGCCTGCTTAGCAGCCGACTCGGAACTCGGGGACTACACCCAGTGGGTGCGCTGACGCGCCCCCACGAGAGAAATCAAGATCAAGGAAGAACAGGATAGGAATGCTAACCCGGATGGCTGCACGCGTTGCGAGGAATTCGTCGGTGAACTGCCTCAGCGCCGCGGCTTGGCTTTGGAGCCGGGCCCGGACGGCTTGTGCAGCGACGTTCACCACGGCTCTTCCTCCGCCCGGCATCCACCCCGAGGTAGCGCTGGCCGCCTCCGCGTCTCGGGCCGACGAGCTGGAGCCCACGGTGGGCTGTGGCTCCGACGCAGCCTTCTGCGGCTCCGACGCGGCCTTCCCTGCACGCCGGCTTGGCGGAACCCGGACCGCCACCTCAGCTCCCACGGCCGGCTCGTCCTCTGCCGACTGTGCGGGTGCAGGCTCAGGCTAGCCGCCTTGGGTCGCCCTAGTCGGAGGAGTCGGCCCCGACGCCTCCCCCAAGATGATGACGTCGTCGCCGCTTCCGCCCAGCCCCGGCTGGGAACCGCTGGCTCCCCCTGGCGAGGGATCCACGTCCCCTGGCGCCATGGTGCGCAGGGGGGTGACCATCAAAGCGTCCCCTGCCGCCGCCTCGGCCTCGGCCTCTTCCTGGGCCTTGGCTGCGGCCTCGGCAAGCGCCTTCGCCGCCTCCTCCTCCCGAGCTGCCTGGGCGGCGGCTGCCCTCTGTGCCTCCGCCTCCCGCGCTTCCTGCTCCTCCCGCACCTCCCGCGCGTTCCTTTCTGTTGCCTCCAGGAGGGCGGCGCGGGGATCTACGCGGCGGGTGGTGCTCCCAGAGCCCCCTGGCGACTCGACGACGGAGCCGGTAGCCGCCCGCTCAAGTGACAGCGGAGCTCTGACCGTTGAAAAAGAAGACGAAGGTTCAAGAACCACCCAAGAAAAGAAAGAAGGAGAGTACATAGAAAGAGAGAACTTACGCTGACACAGTCTGCGGCTGCTTCACCACTTTGCGGAAGCGAGCCGCCTTCGCGGCCGCCTCTTCCCGCCTGGTGGCTGCCGCCCCACCCCTGGGCTTCTTCGTCCGGCTGCCGAACATGCCCTGGGCGGCGCAACGTTTCTGGCCTCTACCCCGAGCAGGCTGCGCACCGGAGGAGCCCGCGCCGCGTCCGGATGCCGGCTGGCGGTGCGGGACGGCTTCGGCTTCGTCCTCGTCCGGCCAGTCGTCGAAGGTAGCGGTGAACCCGGAGCCGCCCGCTTCGCCGCCGGCTTGGCCACCGGCCGGCTCGACGGCATCCTCCATATGGACCGCCCCCAGGTCGGGGTCCTCCTGGTCGTGTTCGGTCTGGTCGGGGACGAAGCGGCCCTCCACGTCTGTCCCGCCGGCCGGCCGAAGCAGAGGACTCTGTCAAAAGAGCAAGCCGACTGAGTTAGAGTCGGCCCAGAGGAACTCGGCGACAAAGCTGAGAGAGAGAGAGAGAGAAAAAGAGACGAGGGGAGCGTACCGTAGGCGGAGGATTGGCACGGCTATATGGCTCCTTGCCGAATTGCCAGTCTTCGGAAAGTTGGCAGTTGGCGAGGTAATTCACCATGTCGGCGGCGTCGTGCTGAGGCATCTCCTTGGTGCACATTCGGCTCGGATCGAGCTGGCCGCTCATCTGACAGATTAGATGAGGCCGGCTCTGGAGCGGAAGGACCCGGCGCGTGACGAACGCGGCCAGGAGGTCGGGCCCCGTCAGGCCCTCCGACTGGACCATCACCCGCAGGCGGGCGATGGCGGCGTTTCCTCCCTGCGACAGCGTCACGGCCCGAAAGGACCACTGGGGCAGCCTCCCTGCCGGTGGGCCGGCTACGTAGGCCGGCAATTTAAGGTAGTCAACCCGGGGAGCGATGCTCCGCACGTAGAAGTATGACTTCTGCCACTTCTTCACCGATTGGATCAGTGTGATGATGGGGAAGGGGTTGTCGGCGCCTGATCTCCGCGACGCGATGAAGGCGCCGGTCTGAGCCGGCACGCCCCGCACGCGCGTGCCCAGCTTCGACTGGAAGAACTCCCCTCAAAGCTCGAGGGTGGGGAGGACGCCAAGATAGCCCTCGCATAGGGTGACGAAGGCCGACAGCAGCACCACCGCGTTGGGGGTGAGGTGGTGCGGCTGGAGCTGATAGAATTCCAGCCAGGAGCGGAAGAAGGCGCTCACTGGAAGGCCGAAGCCGCGCAGGAAGTGCGAGCGGAAGACCACCCGCTCGCCCTCCCGCGGCGCCGGCCTGATTTCCTTCTCCGGCGCGGGGCGGACCTCCACTTTGTCCGCGCTGGGCAGGCGCCGGGTGTCGCGGAGGAAGTCGATGTGGTCGTTATGGACGATGGAGCCGTCCCAATCCCCGCCAAGCTGCTCTACGTGGGGAGGCATAGCGGAAGCTAGCACGGCGGCGGAGGAGCGTGCGGAGGAAGAGCGCGGCGGCGAAGCGCTGTCGCGAGAACGAGCAAGGCAAGAAGACGGTGGAAGTAGGAGGAGCGTGCGAGGGCCTGCCGCCCTCCACCTCCCACTACTTATAGCCTCACGCGGCCGAAGAGGCCGGACGTGGGATTAACTGCGCCCACTCCCCCCACGTCTCGCGTTCATTACGCATAAGTGCGAGCCGAAATTGCCGCACGGAACGTGCGGGCGGTTTCGGGATACAAAGGATCCGCGCCTGGGCCGGGGCGCGGACGTGGCGGGCCCCCTCCCTGCGGCGACGTCCCGTCACGCGCGTGGGCTGGCAGGCTTTCCGGCCACGTGGCACGCCAACGGCCCGAGGCCGGCCCGCGGCCCGGTGCACGTGCCTGCGGGTTCCCGCCCCCCGACTCCAGAAGAATTCGACTAAGGCGGCGCGCCTGACCAAGGCCGGCTCCCAGCTGCCGGCTTGTCATGATAGGAAGCTGATCGAGCTTTTTGAACCCCACTCCACCTCGAAGCCCAATCAGCTTCGGGGACTACTGTCGGAGTAAATGGCCACGGGTAGCCATACCGACTACCCCCGGCTCTTCGGCAAATTTATCAGGCCTTTAGGCCTTCAAGCACTCCAAGCATTTGGGCCGACTTCCCTGGCCGGCTACCACCAATGCCGACTCCCGGAAGGCGACCCAGCCTCACCGACTCCAAGAAGCCGGCCAAGGAGGACGCCGACTCCTAGGAGCCGGCCAAGATCACAACCACCCCTCCATAACGGCGACGTGACGGGGTGTGGCCACAGTGCGGCCCATGACCCCCGAAGCCCGAGGCGGGCATGGCTACAGGAGGCCGTACGGGAGGGACGTCTCCCGTGCGGCTCGGCACTGTAGCCACGCTAGCCTCGACGTCATCCACGACGCACTCCTGTACGGCCCAAGGACGGCGGGCCCCTTCAGCCAGAGAGAGGCGTGAAGGCGGCCCGGCCTTTCCTAGTCGGCCAAGAGTATAGCCGGCCTCCAGAAGCCGGCTACTCCCTTCCTCGAAGCAGGAGCCCCATTAAGGAGACAAGACGAGGTGAGGCTACAGTGATAGCCCCCGAGGCGGCCCACTGTAGCCACGCTCACCTCGACAAAGCCCTCATCATCAGAGGCGCGGCTACAGTAAGCAGCCGCCGACAAAACCCTAGGCGGTGGGACCGGCCTGTCGACCAAGTAGCCGGCAGCCGGCGGGACCCACCAGCCGGCGGGACCCAGCAGCCGACGGAGAAGCCGGCAAGCGTAGACACTGACAGCTGGGACTAGTTCCCAGTCGGATTACCGTTGTACCCCCGGGGGGTAGGCCTATATAAACCCCCCGGAGCACCCATGCAAAGGGTTCGCTTCTAGGTTGGACACACACCATAGATAGAGAGAAGCAAGAGCTAGCCTTCTTCTTCTTCTCCCTTGATCTCAACAGCTCTAGGAGCGATTGTAGCTACCCTTTATCGATCCAGTGATCATGCGGAGACCCCGCTGAGCAGGACTAGGGGTGTTATCTCCTCGGAGAGCCCCGAACCTGGGTAAGATTCGCCGGCGTGCATGTCTTCGCCTCATCCCGTTTCCGGGCACTGGCGACGTTTTATTGGCTCGCACAATGATAAGCCATCCCTTGGCATATGTCGCACCAACCACCCGACAGTGTCCTTATGGACACGGTGATAGAGAAGATTCAGTTCGTCAAAAGCGGACTGACCGAAGCCTGCAATAGCCTTCTAACGGGCTTTGAGGTAAGTAATGTGATTGTAGGAAAAATATCACAGTATAGACAATAGCCCCTGATGCTCTGTTTGGTGTTCGGGAAGAAAAGCCGAACAGAGGATCAAAAATAAATATCGCAGGAGCCTAACATGAGTTGTCTATGTGAATAAGCAGGTATCGCTGCAGGCTACCACTGCTCATCCTGCGGAGGTCTCCGGACTAAAGCAGAAACTGGAGCGGGCCGAAGAGGAGCTCGGCCTCGTGAAGAAGCAGCTGGAGGATAGCCAAGGTATGCAGCAACCTGTGGGTATATTTTGAAAAAATGTATAGTCCGACCGGACTAAAGTGTCATAAATTTTATTAGGGGCCACGACCGAGGTGGCAACCCTTAAGAAGGCGCTAGCCGAGGCCGAGGACAAAGCGGCCAAGGAACGCGCCTCGCGCGAGAAGCACGAGGCCCGGGTTGGCGAGGCGCAGCAACAACTCCAGGGCGCGATAGAGAGATTTGAGTCCCTGGAGCGCGATTGTAAGGCCCAAGAGTCCAAATTGGCGGAGGCCCGCCAGAGCGCGCAGGATGCACGAGCCGAAGCCCAGAGCGGCCTCCAGGAAATTCAGGTGGCCAAGAAGATTACAGCGGGTAAGTCTTTCACCCTGCATAGCAAGTATGTAGAAGAAACGTTCCTTGTACTTATCCTGAATTTGGGTTTTCCAGGGGCATTTACGGATCTTCCGCACAGTGTATCAGATGCTGCCGAGCATTATAGAGCCGAAGAAGGGATGTCTACGGAGAAGCTATTCTGGTCCCAACATCTGGGATCCGAACATTCGGTGCCCTTCAGCGACCAGCTAAAGCAGTTGGTCGAGCTGCACACGTTGGCAGAGCTAGCCATGAAGGACCTGGTAGTGGCTTATGAGTGCATGTCCGCGGCTCGAAGCCGTGAAGCGGTCGGTGTGTATTGAAGGTGCACGTATGGCCTTGTTGGGGAACGTAGTAATTTCAACAAATTTCCTACGCACACACATGATCATGGTGATGCATAGCAATGAGAGGGGAGAGTGTGTCCACGTACCCTCGTAGACCGAAAGCGGAAGCGTTAGCACAACGCGGTTGATGTAGTCGTACATCTTCACAATCCGACCGATCCGAGTACCGAACGTACGGCACCTCCGAGTTCAGCACACGTTCAGCTCGATAACGTCCCTCAAACTCCGATCCAGCCGAGCTTTGAGAGAGAGTTCCGTCAGCACGACGGCGTGGTGACGGTGATGATGATGCTACCGGCGCAGGGCTTCGCCTAAGCACCGCTACGATATTATCGAGGTGGAATATGGTGGAGGGGCACACGGCTAAGAGATCAAGAGATCAATTGTTGTGTTCAAGGGTGCCCCTGCCCCCGTATATAAAGGATCAAGGGGGAGGCCGGTCGGCCCTTGTTGGCGCGCCAGGAGGAGTCCTCCTCCTAGTAGGAGTAGGACTCCCCTCTTTCCTACTCCTACTAGGAGGGGGAAAGGAAGGGGGAGAGGGAGAAGGAAAGGGGGCGCCTCCCCCCTCTCCTAGTCCAATTTGGACTAGAGGGGGAGGGGCGCGCGGCCTGCCCTGGACAGCCCTCTCTCTCCACTAAGGTCCATAAGGCCCATTACTTCTCCCGGGGGGGGGGGTTCCGGTAACCCTCCGGCACTCCGGTTTTCTCTGAAACCACCCGGAACGCTTCCGGTGTCCGAATATAGTCGTCCAATATATCGATCTTTATGTCTCGACCATTTCGAGACTCCTCGTCATATCCGTGTTCATATACGGGACTCCAAACTACCTTCGGTACATCAAAACACAAAACTCATAATACCGATCGTCATCTAACTTTAAGCGTGCGGACCCTACGGGTTCGAGAACTATGTAGACATGACCGAGACACGTCTCCGGTCAGTAACCAATAGCGGAACCTAGATGCTCATATTGGCTCCTACATATTCTACGAAGATCTTTATCGGTCAAACCGCATAACAACATACGTTGTTCCCTTTGTCATCGGTATGTTACTTGCCCGAGATTCGGTCGTCGGTATCTCAATACCTAGTTCAATCTCGTTACCGGCAAGTCTCTTTACTCATTGCCTAATACATCATCTCGCAACTAACTCATTAGTCACAATGCTTGCAAGGCTTATAGTGATGTGCATTACCGAGAGGGCCCAGAGATACCTCTCCGACAATCGGAGTGACAAATCCTAATCTTGAAATACGCCAACCCAACAAGTACCTTCGGAGACACCTGTAGAGCACCTTTAGAATCACCCAGTTATGTTGTGATGTTTGGTAGCACACAAAGTGTTCCTCCGGTAAACGGGAGTTGCATAATCTCATAGTCATAGGAACATGTATAAGTCATGAAGAAAGCAATACCAACATACTAAACGATCAAGTGCTAATCTAATGGAATGGGTCAAGTCAATCACATCATTCTCCTAATGATGTGATCCCGTTAATCAAATGACAACTCATGTCCATGGCTAGGAAACTCAACCATCTTTGATCAACGAGCTAGTCAAGTAGAGGCATACTAGTGACACTCTGTTTGTCTATGTATTGACACATGTATCATATTTCCGGTTAATACAATTCTAGCATGTATAATAAACATTTATCATGATATAAGGAAATAAATAATAACTTTATTATTGCCTATAGGGCATATTTCCTTCAGTCTCCCACTTGCACTAGAGTTAATAATCTAGTTCACATCGCCATGTGATTTAACACCAATAGTTCACATCACCATGTGATTAACACCCATAGTTCACATCATCATGTGATCAACACCCAAAGGGTTTACTAGAGTCAATAATCTAGTTCACATCGCTATGTGATTAACACCCAAAGAGTACTAAGGTGTGATCATGTTTTTCTTGTGAGAGAAGTTTAGTCAACGGGTCTGCCACATTCATAGCCATATGTATTTTGGAAATATTCTATGTCTACAATACTCTGCACGGAGCTACTCTAGCTAATTGCTCCCACTTTCAATATGTATCCAGACCGAGACTCAGAGTCATCTAGATCGGTGTCAAAGCTTGCATCGATGTAACTTTTACGACGAACTCTTTATCACCTCCATAGTCGAGAAATATTTCCTTAGTCTTCTAAGGATAATTTTGACCAATGTTCAGTGATCTACTCCTAGATCACTATTGTACTCCCTTTACGAAAACAGTGTAGGGTATACAATAGATCACGTATACAGCATGGCATACTTTATAGAACCTATGGCTGAGGCATAGGGAATGACTTTCATTCTCTTTCTATCTTCTGTCATGGTCGGGTTTTGAGTCTTACTCAATTTCACACCTTGTAATACAGGCAAGAACTCGTTCTTTGACTGTTCCATTTTGAACTACTTCAAAATATTGTCAAGGTATGTAATCATTGAAAAAACTTATTGAGCATTTTGATCTATCTCTATAGATCTTGATGCTCAATATGTAAGCAGCTTCACCGAGGTCTTTATTTGAAAAACTCCTTTCAAATACTCCTTTATGCTTTCCAGAAAATTCTACATTATTTCCGATTAATTATATGTCATTCACATATACTTATCAGAAATGCTGTAGTGCTCCCACTCACTTTCTTGTAAATACAGGCTTCACCACAAGTCTGTATAAAACTATATGCTTTGATCAACTCATCAAAGCATATATTCCAACTCCGAGATGCTTGCACCAGTCCATAGATGGATCGCTGGAGCTTGCACATTTTGTTAGCACCTTTAGGATCGACAAAACCTTCTGGTTGCATCATATACAACTCTTCTTTAAGAAATCCATTAAGGAATGTAGTTTTGACATCCATTTGCCAGATTTCATAAAATGTGGCAATTTGCTAACATGATTCGGACAGACTTAAGCATCGCTACGAGTGAGAAAATCTCATCGTAGTCAACACCTTGAACTTTGTCAAAAATCTCTTTCGACAAGTCTACCTTTGTAGATAGTAACACTACTATCAGTGTTCTTCTTCCTCTTGAAGATCCATTTATTTTCTATGGCTTGCCGATCATCGGGCAAGTCAACCAAAGTCCACACTTTGTTCTCATACATGGATCCCATCTCAGATTTCATGGCTTCAAGCCATTTCGCGGAATCTGGGCTCATCATCGCTTCCTCATTGTTCGTAGGTTTGTCATGGTCAAGTAACATGAACTCCAGAATAGGATTACCGTACCACTCTGGTGCGGAACGTACTCTGGTTGACCTACGAGGTTCGGTAGTAACTTGATCTGAAGCTTCATGATCATCATCATAAACTTCCTCACTAATTGGTGTAAGCATCACTGGAACTGATTTCAGTGATGAACTACTTTCCAATTCGGGAGAAGGTACAATTACCTTATCAAGTTCTACTTTCCTCCCACTCACTTCTTTCTAGAGAAACTCCTTCTCTAGAAAGGATCCATTCTCAACAACAAATATCTTGCCTTCGGATCTGTGATAGAAGGTGTACCCAACAGTTACTTTTGGGTATTCTATGAAGACGCACTTCTCCGACTTGGGTTTGAGCTTGTCAAGATGAAACTTTTTCACCTAAGCATCGCAACCCCAAACTTTAAGAAACGACAGCTTAGGTTTCTTGCTAAACCACAGTTCATACGGTGTCATCTCAACGGATTTAGATGGTGCCCTTTTTAATGTGAATGCAGCTGTCTCTAATGCATAACCCCAAAACGATAGTGGTAAATCGGTAAGAGACATCATAGATTGTACTATATCCAATAAAGTACAGTTATGACGTTCGGACACACCATTACACTGTGGTGTTCCAGGTGGCATGAGTTTGTGAAACTATTCCACTTTGTTTTAATTGAAGACCAAACTCGTAACTCAAATATTCGCCTCTGCGATCAGATCGTAGAAACTTTATTTTCTTGTTACGATGATTTTTCACTTCACTCTGAAATTCTTTGAACTTTTCAAATGTTTTAGACTTATGTTTCTTCAAGTAGATATACCCATGTCTGCTCAAATCATCTATGAAGGTCAGAAAATAACGATACCCGCCGCAAGCCTCAACACTCATCGGACCGCATACATCGGTATGTATTATTTCCAATAAGTCAGTAGCTCGCTCCATTGTTCCGGAGAACGGAGTCTTAGTCATCTTGCCCATGAGGCATGGTTCGCAAGCATCAACTGATTCATAATCAAGTGATTCCAAAAGCCCATCAGCATGGATTTTCTTCATGCGCTTTACACCAATATGACCTAAATGGCAGTGCCACAAATAAGTTGCACTATCATTATTAACTTTGCATCTTTTGGCTTCAATGTTATGAATATGTGTATCACTACGATCGAGATCCAACAAACCATTTTCATTGGGTGTATGACCATAGAAGGTTTTATTCATGTAAATAAAACAACAATTATTCTCTAACTTAAAAGAATAACCGTATTGCAATAAACATGATCAAATCATATTCATGCTCAACGCAAACACCAAATAACACTTATTTAGGTTCAACACTAATCCCGAAAGTATAGGGAGTGTGCGATGATGATCATATCAATCTTGGAACTACTTCGAACACACATCGTCACTTCACCCTTAACTAGTCTCTGTTCATTCTGCAACTCCCGTTTCGAGTTACTAATCTTAGCAACTGAACTAGTATCAAATACTTAGGGGTTGCTATAAACACTAGTAAAGTACACATCAGTAACATGTATATCAAATATACCTTTGTTCACTATGCCATCCTTCTTATCCGACAAGTATCTAGGGCAGTTCCACTTCTATTGACCAGTCCCTTTGCAGTAGAAGCACTTAGTCTCAGGCTTAGGTCCAGACATGGGCTTCTTCAGTTGAGCAGCAACTTGCTTGCCGTTCTTCTTGAAGTTCCCCTTCTTCCCTTTGTCCTTTTTCTTGAAACTAGTGGTCTAGTCAACCATCAACACTTGATGTTTTTCTTGATTTCTACCTTCGTCGATTTCAGTATCACGAAGAGCTTGGGAATCGTTTCTGTTATCCCTTGCATATTATAGTTTATCACGAAGTTCTAGTAACTTGGTGATAGTTACTAGAGAACTCTATCAATCACTATCTTATCTGGAAGATTAACTCCCACTTGATTCAAGTGATTGTAGTACTCAGACATTCTGAGCACATGCTCACTAGCTGAGCAATTCTCCTCCATCTTGTCGGCAAAGTACTATCACAGGTCTCATACCTCTCGACACGGGCATGAGTATGAAATACTAATTTCAACTCTTGGAACATCTCATATGCTCCGTGGCATTTCAAAAAAAAGGTCTTTGAAGCCCCGATTCTAAACCGTAAAGCATGGTGCACTAAACTATCAAGTACTCATCATATCGAGCTTGCCAAACGTTCATAACGTTTGCAGTTGCTCCTGCAATCGGTCTGTCACCTAGTGGTGCATCAAGGACATAATTCTTCTGTGCAGCAATGAGGATAATCCTCAGATCACGGATCCAATCCGTATCATTGCTATTAACATCTTTCAACTTAGTTTTCTCTAGGAACATATCAAAAATAAAACAGGGGAGCTAAACGCGAGCAATTGATCTACAACATAGATATGCTAATACTACCAGGACTAAGTTCATGATAAATTAAAGTTCAATTAATCATATTACTTAAGAACTCCCACTAAGATAGACATCCCTCTAATCATCTAAGTGATCACGTGATCCAAATCAACTAAACCATGTCCGATCATCACGTGAGATGGAGTGGTTTTCAATGGTGAACATCACTATGTTGATCATATCATCTATATGATTCACGCTCGACCTTTCGGTCTCCAGTGTTTCAAGGCCATATCTGCATATGCTAGGCTCGTCAAGTTTAACCCGAGTATTCTGCGTGTGCAAAACTGGCTTGCACCCATTGTAGATGAACGTAGAGCTTATCACACCCGATCATCACGTGGTGTCTCGGCACGACGAACTTTGGCAACGGTGCATACTCAGGGAGAACACTTTTATCTTGAAATTTAGTGAGAGATCATCTTATAATGCTACCGCCAATCAAAGCAAAATAAGATGCATAAAAGATAAACATCACATGCAATCAATATAAGTGATATGATATGGCCATCATCATCTTGTGCTTGTGATCGCCATCTCCGAAGCACCGTCATGATCACCATCGTCACCGGCGCAACTCCTTGATCTCCATCGTAGCATCGTTGTCGTCTCGCCAACTATTGCTTCTACGACTATCGCTACCGCTTAGTGATAAAGTAAAGCAATTACAGGGCGATTGCATTGCATACATTAAAGCGACAACCATATGGCTCCTGCCAGTTGCCGATAACTCGGTTACAAAACATGACCATCTCATACAATAAAATATAGCATCATGCCTTGACCATATCACATCACAACATGCCCTGCAAAAACAAGTTAGACATCCTCTACTTTGTTGTTGCAAGTTTTACGTGGCTGCTACGGGCTGAGCAAGAACCGTTCTTACCTACGCATCAAAACCACAATGATAGTTCGTCAAGTTAGTGTTGTTTTAACCTTCTCAAGGACCGGGCGTAGCCACACTCGGTTCAACTAAAGTTGGAGAAACTGACACCCGCCAGCCACCTGTGTGCAAAGCACGTCGGTAGAACCAGTCTCGCGTAAGCGTACGCGTAATGTCGGTCCGGGCCGCTTCGTCTAACAATACCGCTGAACCAAAGTATGACATGCTGGTAAGCAGTATGACTTGTATCGCCCACAACTCACTTGTGTTCTACTCGTGCATATAACATCTACGCATAAAACCTGGCTCAGATGCTACTGTTGGGGAACGTAGTAAATTCAAATAAATTCCTGCGCACACACAGGATCATGGTGATGCATAGCAACGAGAGGGGAGAGTGTGTCCACGTACCCTCGTAGACCAAAAGCGGAAGCGTTAGCACAACACGGTTGATGTAGTCGTACGTCTTCACAATCCGACCGATCCGAGTACCGAACGTACGGCACCTCCGAGTTCAGCACACGTTCAGCTCGATGACGTCCCTCGAACTCCGATCCAGCCGAGCTTTGAGGGAGAGTTCTGTCAGCATGATGGCGTGGTGACGGTGATGATGATGCTACCGACGCAGGGCTTCGCCTAAGCACCGCTACGATATTACTGAGGTGGAATACGGTGGAGGGGGGCACCGCACACGGCTAAGAGATGAAGAGATCAATTGTTGTGTTCTAGGGTGCCCCCTGCCCCCGTATATAAAGGAGCAAGGGGGGAGGCTGGTCGGCCCTTGTTGGCGCGCCAGGAGGAGGAGTCCTCCTCCTAGTAGGAGTAGGACTGCCCTCTTTCCTACTCCTACTAGGAGGGGGAAAAGAAGGGGGAGAGGGAGAAGGAAAGGGGGGGCGCCGCCCCCCTTTCCTAGTCCAATTCGGACCAGAGGGGGAGGGGCGCACGACCTGCCTTGGCTAGCCCCCTCTCTCCACTAAGGCCCATAAGGCCCATTACTTCTCCCGGGGGGGGTTCCGGTAACCCTCCAGCACTCCGGTTTTCTCCGAAACCACCCGGAACGCTTTCGGTGTCCGAATATAGTCGTCCAATATATCAATCTTTATGTCTGAACCATTTCGAGACTCCTCGTTATGTCCGTGATCATATCCGGGACTCCGAACTACCTTCGGTACATCAAAACACAAAACTCATAATAGCGATCGTCATCTAACTTTAAGCGTGCGGACCCTACGGGTTCGAGAACTATGTAGGCATGACTGAGACACGTCTCTGGTCAATAACCAATAGCGGAACCTGGATGTTCATATTGGCTCCTACATATTCTACGAAGATCTTTACCGGTCAAACCGCATAACCACTACTAGAAAAAGGGCTATAGATGGGATTGACACTAATGGCGCACCAGACAAGCGGTGCGCCATTAGTATATACTAATGGCGCACCACCTTCTGATACGCCATTAGAGTTGAAACTACTAATGGCGCACCAGGCGCAGGGTGCGCCATTAGTATCAAATTTTTTTAACTAGTGCGCCTGTCCAAACATACTAATGGCGCATCCAGACACAGTGCGCCATTACTAGTTGTAACTAGTAATGGCGCACCTGGCCCAGGGTGCGCCATTAGTATCAAAAAAAAATTAACTAGTGCGCCTGTCCAAACATACTAATGGCGCATCCAGACACAGTGCGCCATTACTAGTTGTAACTAGTAATGGCGCACCTGTCCCAGGGTGCGCCATTAGTATCAATGTTTTTTAAACTAGTGCGCCTGTCCAAACATACTAATGGCGCATCCAGACACAGTGCGCCTTTACTAGTTGTAACTAGTAATGGCGCACCTGGCCCAGGGTGCGCCATTAGTATAAAAAGTTTTTTTTAACTAGTGCGCCTGTCCAAACATACTAATGGCGCACCACCAGAAGGTGCGCCATTAGTAACCTGGATTACTAATGGCGCATCTAGAGTTGGTGCGCCATTAGTAAGTGGGCAGCAACAAGATATTTTGGACAGCCTCTCCTACCCACACTCACTTTCTCCCCACTTCATTCTCTCCACCTCCTCCTTGTCTCGGGTGCCTCCTCTTTTTCACCTCATTTCCACCATAGATTCATTCAATTTAAGTGGTTAAATTACCTTGTTTTGATAGGTAATTAAGGGGGGAAGCTATATTTATGTTGTTCTCCCTACAACAATGTGCACATGCACTTTTTATGGCCTAGCTAGATCTATGTATGTTCGTGGTGTTGCATATGTGTTTGTGTTTGGAGGTGTACCGGTATTTGAAATGCGATAGTTGCCAATATTTTGCCGGAATGTTGATTCATTTCCGTTTCGGCGAGAATTTTGGCATTAAGCATTCTTTTTGGTCCTATTTTTAGGGAAAGTCATGCCAAATTTTTTGTTGGTTCTAAAATATCGTTTTGCTCTACCCCGCAGGCGACCATGGTCCGCATGATGACCGAAGGCATCGTGAATAGGTTTTTGAGGTCCGCGAAGGCCGAGATGCTTCAAAAGAACGAGACGGAGATAAGATGTCCGTGTCGAAGATGCAAGCTGAAGAGCCTTATTGCGGACCCGGAATCCTGGCAGGTGCGGGACCACCTGCTCTTGCGTGGTTTCATGCATGGCTATCAGTGGCAAGGTGATGAAGATGACTACGAAGTCGTCCATGGGGGCCGGGCAAGAAATGAGGAAGGGCAGCAAGACAACCACCGCGGCTCGGGCGGGCGAGAAGACGAAGAATCCCCAGGAGATGATCACGACGGTGATGCTGTACACAGTCATGATGTAGAAGATGCAGGACATGATGATGAGGAAGATGCCGGAGCAGACGACGGGCATGATCATGAAGATGATGATGCCGGCGGAGCAGACGACGCTGGACCATCGATGGGCTGGGTGCAGGACCCTCATATTCAAGAGCTGCTTCTCAAGCAGACGGATAACGCAAGAGCTGCCGCCCGAGAGAAAGCCAAGATGGATCAACTTGAGTTAGACGCGGTTACTCCATTGTATGAAGGATGCAGGCCCGAGGATACCCGCCTGAAAGTAACGCTCATGGCTCTGGAGATGAAGGTAAAACACAAAATGACCGACGCATGCTTCGACGAGAACATGTCATTCTGGCACGAATGTCTTTCCAAGGGGAACAAGTGCCCGACCAGTTTGGAGGAGGCGAAGAAAATCGTGTGTCCTCTGGATTTACCGCACGTGAAATACCATGTGTGCATGAACAATTGCATCATTTATCGGGACGAGCACGCGGAGTCTACTATATGTCCGGTGTGCGGCGTCACTCGATACAAGAAGAGGAAGAAAGCTCCTCGAAAAGTGGTGTGGTACTTTCTGATCACTCCTCGTCTGCAGCGGTATTTCGCGGACCCTAAGGTAGCAAAGCTCCTACGTTGGCACGCGGATAGGGAGGAGAAGAAGCGAGAAGATGACGCAAATGATCCGGAGATAGATAAAAAAGACAAGATGCTGAGTCACCCTAAGGATGCGAGCCAGTGGCAAGCGTTGAACTTCGAAGACCTAGAATTTGGGAACGATCCAAGGAACATCGTGCTGGGCGCGAGCACCAATGGAGTCAATCCGTTTGGCAGCCAGAGAAGCACACATAGCACCTGGCCTGTGTTTGTGTGGATGTACAACCTTCCCCCCTGGTTGTGCATGAAGAGGAAGTACATTCACATGAGTATGCTAATTGAAGGACCGAAACAACCAGGGAACGGCATCAATCTGTATCTGGGGCTGCTGAAAGAGGAGCTTGACATGCTGTGGAAAACGCCAGCCAATACGTGGGACGCCGCAGAGAAAGAATATTTCCCTATGAGAGCCGCGCTGCTCACGACGGTGCACGACTATCTCGGTTACGGATATCTCGCGGGGCAGGTGGTCCACGGACTTTCTGGATGCGTTAGGTGCATGGATGACACAACGTATCGCCAGCTAGATAGAGATCCCGGGTCTTCAAAAACCGTGTTCATGGGACATCGAAGGTGGCTTCGCGACGATGACCCGTGGAGAAAACGCAAGGATCTATTCGATGGTGAAACCGAACCCCGAGGACGCCCGCGTACGAGGAGCGGCGAGGAAATAGACGAGGTGTTGAAAAATTGGAAAGACTGCCCACTGCCGGGAAAGAAGCAAAAGGCGCCAGAGCCGGGAAAGAAGCGAAAGGCGCCAGAGCCGCTGCTGAAGGTATGGAAAACGAGGTCTGTTTTCTGGGACTTGCCGTACTGGAAGATCCACCGTGTGCCTCACAGCCTTGATGTCATGCATATCACGAAGAACGTGTGCGAGAGTCTGCTTGGTACCCTGCTCAACATGCCAGAGAGGACCAAAGATGGGCCGAAAGCAAGGGCAGACTTGAAATCAATGGGCATCAGGTAGGAGCTTCACGCTATATATGATGATGATGATGATGATGATGATGATGATGATGATGATGATGATGATGAGGCGAAGCAGGACACGGAAAGTCGTCGCAAAGGCAAAAAGGCCAAGAAGACCGGAAATGACTACCCTCCCGCGTGCTTCACTCTAAGTCAGGAGGAGATCGAGCAGTTTTTCACCTGCCTCGTAGGAGTAAAACTTCCTTACGGTTACGCGGGGAAGATAAGAAGATACCTAGACCTAGCGAAGCTGAAGTTCAGTGGGATGAAGTCTCACGACTGTCACGTGCTGATGACGCAGATACTTCCAGTTGCAATCCGTGGGATCATGGACGCGCACGTCCGTGAAACGCTATTTGGCCTATGCAACTTTTTCGACGTCATCTCTCGGAAGTCTGTTGGCGTGAGGCAACTCAGAAGGCTACAGGAAGAGATCGTGGTGATACTATGCGAGCTTGAGATGTACTTCCCGCCCGCATTCTTCGACGTTATGGTGCATCTGCTGGTCCATATCATGGACGATATCATTCAACTCGGGCCGACGTTCCTGCACAGCATGATGCCATTCGAAAGGATGAATGGTGTCATCAAAGGATACGTTCGCAACATGTCACGTCCAGAGGGAAGCATAGCCAGGGGCTTTCTGACCGAAGAGTGCATCTCCTACTGCACGAATTATCTAGGCATCGAGAACCCCGTTGGTCTGCCCGTCAACAGGCACCTCGGCAGGCTCGCTGGATGGGGTCACCGTGAGGGTCGCCGCGAAATGCATGTCGACTTCGAGGGTCGACTCGCCGACTTTGAAAGAGCAAACCTAGTCGCGCTACAACACATAGACGTGGTCGATCCTTGGGTGGTAGAGCACAAAACCTTTATTAAGAAGACGTACAATGACCGAGGCCAACAGAGGACGGACGGAGATATACTCAAAGAGCACAACTCATGTTTCACGCGTTGGTTCAAGCAGAAGCTTCTGTCGTACCCTTTACATGAGGATTCTTCCGCGGAAGAACAACTCATATTCGCCTTGTCACAGGGCGCTGAGCACAACCTGATGACCTATGAGGCGTACGATATCAACGGCTACACATTCTACACCGAGGCCAAGGACATGAAGAGCGATGGTTATCAGAACTCCGGGGTAACGATGGAATCCTACACCGGTAACGACAAGGACAGATACTACGGAAGGATCGAGGAGATCTGGGAGCTGAGCTACGCTGGAGAGAAGGTCCCGATGTTCCGTGTCAGATGGGCCAAGAGCGTCCTAAAAGAAGACCGGCATTTCACCACCATGGTTATACCCGAAGCCAAATCCAAGACCGCGGGCGCAAACGTCACCGCGAAAAATGAGCCATGGGTACTGGCTTCCCAAGTGGACCAATGCTTCTTCATTACCGACCCGTCAAAGCCCAGTCGTGTTGTCGTGAGGAGAGGCAAAAGGAAGATCATCGGAATGGATGGAGTAGCCAATGAGCAAGACTTCGACAAGTATGGCGACCCGAGAATCGAACATGACGACGATGATGAAGTAGCAGCATACACCACAAGAAGAAGCAGGACCACCATACCTAAAGGACGTCCGTTCCACAGAAGAACTCCATTTGCGAAAAAGAAGGGCAAGAAGATTGTGAACAGATAGCTAGCTAAGATCGATTGTATTTAAATCGTAGCCTTCATTTCTCGATTGTATTTCATGGGCACTTTTTGAACTATCATGAATATTTTTAAATTTCATGGACACTCGATCTCGATCCCCCTCCATCTCGATCGCTAGCTATCCCACCTCGCCAGATCCGGTCCCCCTCGCCGCCGAGCACCCCCCGGTCCACCGGCCCCCCGCACCCCGTGCACCCTCCCCCGCTCCACCGGCATTACTGTTTGATGATATTTAAAAAAAATTATTACTGTCTTATAAAAAAATATTACTGTTATGATTTAAAAAAGTTTGAACATATTTAAACACAAATAAATATCAAACAACATTTTAAATGCATAAAAAAAATTGTGGAGCCTGGGAATCGAACCCAGGACCTCCTGGTGTGAGAACTGGCTGCTGACCAGTCGAGCTAGTAGAGGGAACTTGGTGTGGGTCAGGTAAGGTGGAAGATAACCTGTTGGCTCGAGCAGAAATAAAAAAAATACTAATGGCGCACCAGGGTGGGGTGCGCCATTAGTATGGATGTACTTATGGCGCACCAGGGTGAGGTGCGCCATTAGTATGGATGTACCTATTGTTTAACCTATCCCCTCTCTCCCTCGCCCTCGCCCTCGATCCCCTTCTCCTCTCCTCTCCCGACGCCGCTGCCCCGCCGCCTCGACGCCGCCCCATCGTCCTCGTCTCCGCCCCGACGCCGCGACGCCGCTGCCCCGCCGCCTCGACGCCGCCCCGTCGTCCTCGTCTCCGCCGCGACGCCCCGACGCCGCGACGCCGCCCTCTCCTCTCCCGACGCCGCCGCCCCGTCGTCCTCGTCTCTCCCCGACGACGCCCCCGTCTTCTACGCCCGCAGGTACCCCATCCAAATCACCCCCGCCTCCATTTCCCACCTCTCCCTCTCTGCTCCTAATACAACAATCTGTCCCTATGCGAGCAACCACAGATTTTAGCAAGTTTGTTTCTGTTGCTGTGGCGTATCAACTGCTTATTACTTATCCGTTCCGTTTTAAAATTGAATTGCTTGGCTGCGCCATGTGCCCGACAGTTTTAAAATTCGGTGGATCTTTTCCACGCTTGCTTCTGCTAATGTATGACCTGTTTCTGTTTCCTCCACCAGAGAATGAGAATATTGTTGTTGCCTGACCTTAGTGAGGTCAACCTTGAGAGCGATGGGCAAAAAAGTCCTCCGTGCTAATGTGTTTGATCTATTGATCTCAACTAGTTTGTATTTAAGGTTATATATACTGGGCCCCTTTTACTTTCCACCATGGATAGCAGTAATCTGCACACTGTTTTAACATTTCAGCATTCTGAATTTCAATAACTCAGTTGTGAGCACTGGTATCCGATGGCACTAGCACTGGTCTATTTTCAGTGCTACAACTAATTAACATGATTTCATACTGCATATATGTATTTAAGTTATGCTGGGTCCCTTTTACTAGGTCGTATTTAAGCTATGCTGGGTCCCTTTTACTCTCCACCATGGGCAGTAGTAATCTGCAGACTGTTTTAGCATTTCAGTATCCTGAATTTGAATAACTCAGTTCTGATGGCACTAGCATTGGTCCATCTTCAGTCTTGCAACCAGTTAACAGGATCTCATACTGCACATATGTACATTCCTTTTTTAAAAACTTAAATGTGTTCAACCACTGAGGATTCTGTTGGGAGTTCTCTGTGTCCTACAGTATTTAATGATCATGCATAACTTCCCTTGTCCTCTTGCTGTTGGCCAAGTGGTTTTCCATTTTAAGCTTCAGTGCTCTGCATGCGTTGCAAGTAGAACACCACAGCTGCTGTTTCTTGTTATGAATAATAATTGCTTTATGTAACTTGGATGCGTGGTCAGTCATCAGTCAGTATATAATGATCACACTAATTCTCTATTTCATATATATGGAAAAATAGTTCAACTTTTATTACTAACTTTCTGTATGTCTACTGAGAAATAGAAGCTGTAGATAATTTCTACTCCCAACTATTCATCATCTGTAATAAGAGTCACTTTCTCTGGTAATTTCTGTTCCTTAAGCTATTCACTTTTCTTCACTAACAATTACTTCCTCTGATGTGCAGTTGGCCCGTGAATTTGTGGATACAGAGGAATTTCAGAGGTGACTTGAGTTTTCCCAAATCGCCGCTGCACATTTGCCTATTTTAACTTTCTAGTTGGCCTAATTATGTGTTCATTTCATTGCATCATTTCATCTAGGTTGCGGGATCTGAAACAGCTTGGTGAGTTTTCTTCCCTCGCTAGAGAAACCATATTGGGAACTTTGCATTTCTGCCTTGCTGGGAGTGTCAGAAATCTAAATGTAGTCACATGTCCTATGTTTTGTTTGTGTGCTAGTGAACAGTGAAAGTGCATTGCTACTTATAAATTTTGTAAGGCCACCGTGGACTTCTTTGTGCAACAGTGTTTACTGAGTACTACAATTTAGATGATCATAAAAAATCTAAAATGAATAGTGCTGTGAGCTTCTTTTATGGGTAATCCAACTCTGATGAAATTTACAGTTCATTGATGTTTGTGTAGCCTGGCAATTTACTACATGGCACAATCTTTTAGCATGGCAAAATATAGGATGATAGCATCCTAATTTTTTCATATGGCAAATATGAAGAAAAGCATCAACTTATACCTGAGGAAAAAATCTGAAGCTAGTGACCTGTGCAAAAAACAGAAAATTAAAACTGAAAACTAGTTTCATTACACTGAAAACTAAGTTTCTGATTTATTTTGTTATACAAGTGTATTTAGTTACTTACTTACTCCTGGTAGTTAATAAGTGGTTACTCTTTGGACTTTGGTGGTGTATGTATAAAAAAACAGCAGCAAATAAAAAAAAGCAGTACCAGATTAAAAAAACAGTAGCAAAAAATTAGGTATAAAAACAGTAGCAAATATAGCTAGGGCAATTTTGTTTAGGTATAAAAAACAGTAGCTACAATTTGTAAAAAGCATGAGCAACTGAAAAATCATCCTGAAATATAGCTAGGACAAACTTCAGTCTTTTTTTTTTGTTTGTAACAGAAACTACAGTAGTAAATATTTCCTGAAGTAAATATTTTCAGTCATTACAAATATGATACTGCTTGGAGATGATACTGCTTGGAGATGATACTGCTTGGTGTATTTTCCATGTTGTGATGGAGGCCTTTTTTGCCTTGTCCACCCAAGAGGCCCTTGAGTTTGCCGGAATGTCGATTAACTTCCGTTCCGGCAAATTCGGGTACTCCATATGTCCTATTTTCAGCAAAGGTCATGCTGAAATTTTCCGTGAATTTTAGCATGACTTTGCTAAAAATAGGACATATGGGGTACTTGTGACTAATGCATGGGCCGGGGTATCTTAGTAGGTAATTAAGTAGGATCAAGTGCCCCGGCGTACTTGTGACTAATGCATGGCTTTTAGGGTGCCTCGGTGTCGATAAAAACCGAAATGATGAAAGCTTAGGCTTTTAGGGTGCCTCGGCGTCGAAAAACCCTCAATGATAAAAGCTTAGCTTTTAGGATGCCTCGGTGTCGACAAACCCTAAATGATGAGACCATGATCTTGTTCCTTGACAATAACCAACTTTTTGACCAAACTTTGTTCCTATTTAGAGAGAAACATGGCCAACAACGATGAGGCCGGGGGTTCGGGCATCGACAAGCCATTCTGGAAGCTGTCCCAGGAGACGGAGGAACAACCTCACTTGTATGAGGACGCCGCCTTCCCCACCGATCCTGAGACCACTGATGGTACCGCCGAGGATGACCCCACTGATGCCACCACTGATGGTGCCGCCGAGGATGCCACCACTGATGATGGCGGCGCACGCACAGATGGCAGCCAACCGAAGAGGCAACGGAAGGACCGGCGCCCGACCGTGCTCCGCACCCTCAAGGAGGAAGTTACTGAAGTGGACTCCGACGGGAATCCAACGGCGCCCGAACAAATAGTCAAGGGGTACTCGCTTCAGCTCGGGTGCATTCTCCGGAGCACCGTCTCGATCAACACCGAGAACCTGAGGCATCCTGACCGAGGGAATTTGCGCAACCTCCTCTTCACGAAGCTGCACGAACGATACAAGTTCCCCGCTGAATTTGAAAACACAAGCCTCAAAGGGAATAAAGTGAACAATGCTGCCCTCACGAAGATGAGCAAGGCCTTGTCTACTTGGAAAAGCAATGTGAAGAGAATGATCGAGAAAGGTGAGAGTTATGAGAAGATCAAGGAGAAAAATCCTTCGATCACCGAAGCTGACTACAACGACTTCAAGATCAATTGCTCGAGCACCGCACACTCTGAATCAAGTAAGTGGGGGAAAGAAATGCGGGAGCTGAACTTAGGGGAACACACACTCGGTCCCGGCAGTTACAGAGTGGCGGAGCCTATATGGGACAAGGAGGAGGCGGACCGTGCCGAGCAAGGCCTACCGCCCCTCTTCGATAAATACGGTGACAAGCAGACCAGGAACTTTTTCAGGGCCCGGTACAAGAAGGACCCGAAAACAAAGGAGCTTACCACGGATCCGAAGACCAGGGCGCTTGAGCTTGTTCTGGTAAGGAATACACCCCCTCGTAATTAGCTCCATATGGTTGCATTCTAATTAATGAAGCCAAATTTCTAAATGGTTCACATTCCTTCCGCAGGCGACTGAAAGCAGTAGCGCGGGGTCGACTAAGAGCAACCCTTGGGACACCACTCTAACTAGGGCGTTGAATGTAATGAAGAACAAGGATAAGCTCAGTAAGACGACGTCAGCTGGTCATGTGGCCGGCAAAGGCTTGTCGACAAAATGGTCGTCATACTATGACACTGCTGGGCGAAAGGAGAAAAAGACCAGCTCGGAAAGCCAGGCGCGCGAGGTTCAAGAAATCAGGGCACAGGTGGCGCGGATTCCGGAGATTGTCCAAGAGCAAGTGCAACAACAACTCGGAGCGACGATCACCGCCATTGTGCCTACCTTGATCCAGGGGATTAGTGCGTGGATTGCGGGCGGCCAACAGGGGCCGCCCCCGATTCCTAGCTTCACGGCCAGCAACTCGCAGAACGCGATGGCGGGGCCATTGGTGTCTCCGGCGGAGCCGGCATTGGTGTCTCCGACGCCGGCACGGGAGCTTAATGCACCCGGGTGTACGCCGGCCGGCACCTCTGCAGCAAGCGGCCCCTCCGTCAACTGCACGCCCGCCGTTGGCGGTGCCTCGACATTAGCCGAGCTCGACGCCATCATCACGGTAACTAATTAAGCCTCTCTCGGCCGAGGACTTCATCTCCTTGCCTTTGACTGGGCATCCCTAACGCCCTACATGTTTTCGCAGGGCGCCGCCGACGTTCCGTGCACTCCCCTGCACTTCGTGAACAACGAGTTGGTCGATGTCGCCAAGGGCAAAATCGTTCAACCGGGCAACCCCTTCTTCCACGGTACCCAGATGCCACCCAACTTGTTTAGGGTTCAACTGGTTCGGGTGCTGCCAGGCTGCGACGAGGTGTTACCTCCGATTCGACCCATGGGGGCCGACGATGATGACGTGATGAACCTCAGCGCCTGCCTGAGCTGGCCCCTGCTTTGGCCGAAGAGCCAGATTCGTTTGGGGGCGGGGGACACCACCCCAAAGACAACACCGCCAGTCGTGCCAGCGCCAAGTCGGCCCCATGGCAAGACCACCGCAACTGTGCCGGACATCCCTATGCCACTGGATCCAAACATGCATATGGCACAGGATCAGAACGACGACGACGACGATACATTTGCCAACGTCGATCAGTACTTTGCCGATCATGGGGATGGTGGCGACTTCATGGGGCCTCCTTCTCAAGAACCCAACCCAACAAAAGACGTGTGCGATCTAGCTGGTACCACGGAGAAGCCAAGTTGCAACAGGCGTCGTCTGTAGTTCAGCTCTCAGGAGACGCCTCCAGCTGCCGACTTCACCGAGCCTCAAATAGGCGAGGTGCCAAATATGATCAGCCCCAACACACTCAAGAAGGCGGTCTGTGAGCAGAACTCGGTCCCATTACAGGAGATCAAGAAGAAGGCACGCAAAAGAAAGACTAACAAGGGTGCGGGCCAGCCGGCACCGAGTACGATCCGTGCTCAGGACGGGCCACCTTCAACTGCGGATATCTCGAGGAGGGTGCATGTGGCGGGTAGGCCAATGCTACCGAGAAATATGCTCGATGCTGCAACCGGTGCTATGCAGAGTCTGCATGACAGTGTTCTTTCTTTGGAGAAGCGGCGTCTCCGAGAGAAGGATGTGGCATACCCGGTTTTCGCGGCCAAGGTGCCAGAGGGCAAGGGCTTTGTGGATAACTCCATCGGGGGTACGATCGTCCTGCGGTTTGATGACATCCACGCTATGTTGAACCTTCATCCGCTGCACTACACCTTCGTTCGGCTATTTTCGCTGAGTATGGAGATGCGGATCATTCGTGACAAGACCCCGGACATCGTGATAGTCGACCCCTTCTACATGCGTGCCAAGATCTTGGGCAGCGCTGGGGACCGGCAAGTCGCGAGTTCTTACCTCGAAGGCGTCATTCTGGCAAACCAAGATAAGGACAACTTCCTCGTGCCTTACTTTCCCGAGTAAGTCCTCCCCTCAACCGCCCCGTAACATATGAATTCTTAGATTTCGATCGTTTTTCTTTTAACATTACGTGTTTTCTGCAGTGACACACATTGCACGCTCATCCTCCTAAGCCCCAAATATTCCATGGCCACGTATTTCGACCCGGACCGTCAGTCGATCGTAGACTACACAAATGTCAAGAAGGTTCTTGATGATGTTCTCCCCGGCTACGTCAAATCTGGAGGCACCTTCACCAGGCCTATTCATAAGTACGGCAAGCACGTGTTCTCCCACAACACGACGTTCTGCTGCGTCAAGCAGCCGCCTGGCGGTCAGAAGGGTGCCTACTACGCCATCCATCACATGCGGGCGATCGTACGGGACCATCATCAACTACTGCTACCGAGTAGACTCAAAGATTGGGCCGCGAGCGTGTCGGAAATCCAGGACGCGGACATCAGACAAGAATTCTTTCGCATCCAGTCCGAGTTTGCGGAAATCATCCATCAAGATGTCCTTCGTACCTCGGGGCAGTTCTACCTTAGAAATCAACCGTCCAACAATGACATCGACACAATTCTACAAATGCAGGCTGACAACGCCCGTGGTTTCATGACTCCCACGATAGACGGCGGCTTCATCCACGCTCCGGTCCCTTGAGTCGAGTCGAAAGCAGTGATGCTGTGTCTAGTTCTGAAACATCGATTGGCTCATGTTGTAATTAAACTTTAATGAACTTGTAGTATGTCTCTTTGGTTTCGAGAGTCCTTCAACTTAGATGTAATCGATGCTATTAATGTCTTGCTTTTCTCTTCCGATCGTTCTGTTGCATACTTATATATTGCTTATGTATTGTCTGTGAATTGGTACTAACGTTTTGTTTGGCTACTGCATAGCGATGCCGTGGTATGTCGTGTACAAGGGTAAGGTTCCCGGAGTCTACGACGACTGGGAGGAGTGTCGGAGACAGGTTCACCGATTCAGCGGTAACAGTTACAAAGGGTACGCCACTAGGGCCGAGGCCGAATCCAGATACGCCCGCTATCTAGCGGGAGAGGGGAGGGAGCGTTGGAGGAACCGGATGAAGACGAGTTTCATCGTGATGATGCTCATCGTGATGACCGCAGCTCTCTTCTATGTTATGGTAGTTTAGATGATCGATATCGACTTGTAATGTGAAGACAAACTCGCGGTCTCGAGACTTGTAATATAATGATTCATACTTATACATTTTGTTCGGTCTTTTCAATTCGGAGACTAATATGATGAATTGTATTCGGAGACTAAAATGATGAATTGTATTCAGAGACTAATCTTCTATTGTATTCGATGAATCTGTTGTTGATGTGTGCTGTCTATATTTTGTCCAATTATACATTTTGTAACCTGTGCAAAAAACAGAAAATTAAAAAATTAAAAAAACCTAATATTCATACTAATGGCGCATCACATCATAGTGCGCCATTAGTATGCCAAAGGATACTAATGGCGCATCACTAAACAGTGCGCCATTAGTATGTCGAAGTTACTAATGGCGCATCCTGCTGTAGTGCGCCATTAGTATGCCAAAGCACCTGGGTATACATGGCCCCCTGGGAGGCATACTAATGGCGCACTGTTGTATATACTAATGGCGCATCTGGGGTGCGCCATTAGTATACCAGATACTAATGGCGCACCAGTGGTGCGCCATTAGTAAAATATACTAATGGCGTGCTACTAATGGCGCACCACTAATGCGCCATTAATGGCCAGATTAGGTGCGCCATTAGTAGGCCTTTTTCTAGTAACAACATACGTTGTTCCCTTTGTCATCGGTATGTTACTTGCCCGAGATTCGATCGTCGGTATCTCAATACCTAGTTCAATCTCATTACCGGCAAGTCTCTTTACTCATTCTGTAATACATCATCTCGCAACTAACTCATTAGTCACAATGCTTGCAAGGCTTATAGTGATGTGCATTACCGAGAGGGCCCAGAGATACCTCTCCGACAATCGGAGTGACAAATCCTAATCTCGAAATACGCCAACCCAACAAGTACCTTCGGAGACACCTGTAGAGCACCTTTGTAATCACCTAGTTACGTTGTGACGTTAGGTAGCACACAAAGTGTTCCTCCGGTAAACGGGAGTTGCATAATCTCATAGTCATGGGAACATGTATAAGTCATGAAGAAAGCAATAGCAACATACTAAACGATCAAGTGCTAAGCTAACAGAATGAGTCAAGTCAATCACATCATTCTCCTACTGATGTGATCGCGTTAATCAAATGACAACTCATGTCCATGGTTAGGAAACTCAACCATCGTTGATCAACGAGCTAGTCAACTAGAGGCATACTAGTGACACTCTGTTTGTCTATGTATTCACACATGTATCATGTTTCCGGTTAATACAATTCTAGCATGAATAATAAACATTTATCATGATATAAGGAAATAAATAATAACTTTATTATTGCCTCTAGGGCATATTGACTTCTTGCCCGCGTCAAGACGCATTGGGCGAAGCTGGATGGCAAGAAGCTGATGAACGAGGGACCGCCGGAGGGCAAGGAGCATCGTCGACCCGAGCACTATTTTGATGGTGTTCTGGAGGGGTCCCGCCTTGTGGCGGAGCAATGTTCAAAGGATGTCATATTCCCATGAGAACATGTATATTACCTTGCGCTGTAATATGGAACAATGATGTTATGTAGTATAATGCTTATGATTTAAATTTTACCTCCTGTGCGGCCGTTTATTAAATCTGAGGGTTGACCAGTCGTCGGCTTCTGCCCCCACGTAGATAGTACGGGGGTGTTCGGGATAAATCTAAACACTCTTTACTCCACATTCTGGCCCTTAAAGGAGGTGTTTAGCGCAACGACCAAGGCAATCAGACTATGCGGCCTTTACCGCCCTCACTTATCCATAGGATTTTGACAATTAAGAAAGTTGACGAAGCATCTGGTGTTTGGAAGGCCGAATTAGGGGCGTTATACACGCCTAATCGGAAGAACCGATTCTTCGCAAGAAGCGGAAAAAATCTCCAACGATTTGGAACCTCTCGAACAGCTGACCGGCTCTCGCCGCATCATGACAGTCAGTTTTCGGCTTTCTCTACTGAGGTGCTCGTCCGGAAGAACCGGGACACAATCGCAGTAGTTCTCCCTTTACTACCCTAGCCGATATAGCGGAACGTAAGGTAGTAAACACAGGAGCCGGGCAACCCAACTATTGACCAAAGACATGATTCGGAGCCGATGCATATAATGCTATAAGTTCGGGGTGCCGAACTATATTGTAGAAGTGTTCGGACTTTTTTGCCGTGATGCGGGGTGTAATGAAGCCCCTGGCGTAGCAGTACGTACCATGGTGTACGTGTGCAATGAGTAATAGATACTAAGGTGAGGAAACGGAAAAAATGAAGTAATGAGCTGACGCCACCATTTATTCACCATTGTGATGTAACTAGTACGTCGAGGCGTACTTTGTACAAGTAATGCAATAAGCTAGTAAGGCTATTTAACATGCCATAACCAAGGGCAAGCTGTGTATGGGTATGTAAAACAAGTATGGTAATCGTTTATTAGAGATCACCTGGGGGTTCCCTTGTACGCCAAAGCTCCTTGCCTCCTTGGTGTGTTCTACAAGTGGGCCGTCCGTGTAGACCTCGAAAAGAGAAGAAAACCCGTAAAAAGGAAAAGCAAAAACGTGTGAATCCCAGGGTCTATCAAGCCGTACTGTGGATCGCTTGCGAGTTATGCCTCCATCAGTACCCATGGGGTTTTGAGTGCGTAGTTTGTATGCGCGCGGTACTAATACCATTGCCTCATCGGGACTGGGACGGAGGCCAAATTGCTAGTTTGGCTCGTGACGAGCCAAGCTGTCCTTCTGTAGTGTAGTCCGGACCCTCTTAATGGTGTCCAGGGGCTCGGCAGCCGGATTATAGTGCTGCTTGAGAAGGCCACTCTGTACTTCTGCTGCTAGGGCGGCGGTGTGCTCCTCTGTACGGAGGGAGCGTTCCGTGTTCCCATTTACTGTAATGACGCCACGTGGACTAGACATCTTGAGCTTGAGATAAGCATAATGTGGCACCGCATTGAATTGAGCGAATGCGGTTCGTCCTAGCAGTGTGTGATAACCGCTGCGAAATGGGACGATATCGAAGGTTAATTCTTCGCTTCGGAAGTTATCCGGGGAACCGAATACTACCTCCAGCGTTATTGAGCCCGTACAACGGGCCTCTACGCCTGGTATGACTCCTTTAAAGGTAGTCTTTGTTGGTTTGATTCGTGAGGGGTTAATGCCCATCTTCCGCACTATGTCCTGATAGAGCAGGTTGAGGCTGCTACCACCGTCCATTAGAACTCATGTCAGGTGAAATCCGTCGATGATTGGGTCGAGGACCAGTGCGGCTGAACCGCCATGGTGGATGCTGGTTGGATGATCTCGGCGATTGAAGGTGATCGGGAACGACGACCACGCATTGAATTTTGGGGCGACTGGCTCTACCGCGTAGACGTCCCTAAGTGCTCGCTTACGCTCCCTTTTGGGGATGTGTGTAGCGTATATCATGTTCACCGTTTTGACTTGAGGGGGAACTTTCTTTTGCCCCCCAGTGCTTGGCTGTCGGGGCTCCTCGTCATCGTCCTTGCTCTGTGATTCCCCTTCCTTGTTTTTTTTGTTTACCTTGCTGGCTTGTTTAAAGACCCGGCAATCTCTATTAGTATGGTTTGCCGGTTTGTCTGGGGTGCCATGTATCTGGCAAGGACGATCGAGTATGCGGTCCAAGCTGGATGGTCCTCCGCTTCTCCTTTTATAGGGCTTCTTGCGCTGGCCGGACTTGGAACCACTGAATCCGGCATGAACTGTTGTGTCATCGGTGTTATCGCCATTGCTTCGGCGTTTGTGTCTATTGCGCCGGAGCTTGCCGGTGCTTTTTTGGCCTTGGAGGGGCCTCTGTCGTTGGCTGTGTTTGTACTGTGAGCTAGCCAACTATCCTCTCCCGCGCAGAAGCGGGTCATAAGTGCTGTGAGGGCTGTCATGGACCTCGGTTTTTCGTGGCCGAGGTGGCGGGCAAGCCATTCGTCCCGGATGCTATGCTTAAAGGCTGCTAGGGCTTCGGCATCCGGACAGTCAACGATCTGGTTCTTTTTGGTTAGGAATCTAGTCCAGAATTTTCTGGCTGATTCTCCAGGTTGTTGAACTATGTGGCTTAGGTCATCGGCATCTGGTGGTCGGACATAAGTTCCTTGGAAGTTATCAAGGAAAGCCTCTTCCAAGTCCTCCCAGCCGCCGATGGAATTCTCAGGCAGGCTATTTAACCAGTGTCGAGCTGGTCGTTTGAGCTTTAATGGGAGGTATTTGATAGCGTGGAGGTCGTCTCCTCGGGCCATGTGGATGTGGAGGATAAAATCTTCGATCCATACTGCGGGATCGGTTGTTCCGTTGTATGATTCATTGACGGGCTTGAACCCCTCGGGGAATTCGTGATCCAGCACCTCGTCTGTGAAGCAGAGAGGGTGTGCGACGCCTCTATAGCGGGCCGCATCGCGGCGTAGCTCTGGAGTCCGTCTGCGGCATTCCGCCCGGGCGTGGTTAGGTTTGTCACGTCCGAATAGGTAGCCATCGTCGTGCCTCGAGGCACGCCCTCGCGATCCGTAGATCGATCTTGTATGTCCCACTCTATTGTCCAGGGTCTGCCGGAGGTTGTACGTGTGACCCCGAACTCTTCCGTCTCTATTTTTACGGGGCGGTGGGGCAGGCTGCTGGTCAGCCTGAGTTGCCGCTTTATCCCTACCGCGGGTTGGCCGGTCGGCCGCCCTGTCTCGACCACGTGGTGGTCGTTCCGCATTACGCGAGGGAGATGTGTGCTCCGGTGCCTCCTCATCGAATTGAGGTAGCAGTCTGCATTTCGGGTAGCTCTTGGCTGGGCGCTTGAGGCCGTATTCTTTGGCTGTCAGGACGTCAGTCCATCTGTCGACGAGCAGTTCTTGTTCAGCTTGAAGCTGCTGCTGTTTTTTTTAGGCTCCTTGAAGTGGCTATGAGCTGATGCTTAAAGCGCTCCTGCTCCAGAGGATCCTCAGGCACGATGAAGTCTTCGTTGCCGAGGCTTGTCTCCTCCTCGGAGGGTGGACGGTAACTATCGTCCTCCGAGTCATCTTCCATGGCCTGTTCATCAGGGTTGTCTTGCCTATTGTCGTGTTCCCCCTATTCGGATGTAGCTCCGACAGGGTCTTCGTTGTTTTCGGCGTCGCTCGGAGTACTATTTTCTCTGGTGCCAGTGTTGCTATGTTTTGAGCGACGAGGCTTAGAGCGGCATTTGGGGCGCCGGCGCTTGGACTGCGTCTCAGAGGGTTTATTCGCGTCTGGCTCTTCTTTGTCGTCGCCAGATCCTTTAGGTGTATCAACCATGTACACGTCGTACGAAGAGGTGGCCGTCCAACGTCCAGTAAATGGCGGGTCTTGGCCTTGCTCCTTGTCGTCATCGTCGTCCATATCGTCGATGTCTTCGGAGCCATAGTCAAGCACGTCGGTTAAGTCGTCGACGGTGGCTATGAAGTGGGTGGCGGGTGGGAAGCAAAATTCCTCGTCATCCGCCTCTAGCTCGAACCGAACATAGTTCGGCTGTGAGTCTTCCTCCAAGGACAAGTTCTTTAAAGAGTTTAGTACGTCACCCAAAGGTGAATGCTGGAAGATGTCTGCGGCGTTAAATTCAAAAATCGATAATCAATCCAGCTCGGTGTCCGCAGGCGCACCTGATCCGGAACGTATAGCCGGAGACGAGTCCGGAGTTCCATTGACGCAAACATTGCAGGATGTCAAGTCCGTGTGCGGCTCCAACGCCGCAGACTTTGTGGCCTCGGAGGGCACGATCTGCTTCGGTTCTGAAGCCGTTGCAGCAACATGATCCATCTCCTGGACATAATCTGATAACAGATATAAGTCATGTTCATCGGGACGAGGGAGAGCGATCGCTGCGGTTTCAAACCCATTGAAGATCGAGTCTCCACGGGTATCCGCGGTGTAGTTCAAGCTTCCAAATCTGACCTGGTGCCCAGGGGCGTAGCTATCGATCTGCTCCAGAAGGCCAAGCGAGTTGGCCCACAGTACGAAGCCACCGAACACAAAGATTTGTCCGGGGAGGAAGGTGTCTCCCTGGACGACGCCATTACTGACGATCGAAGGGGCCATCGAATCCTTTGCCGACGGCATAGTGGAACTCTCAATGAAAGCACCAACGTCGGTGTCAAAACCGCCGGATCTCGGGTACGGGGTCCCGAACTGTGCGTCTAGGATTGATGGTAACAGGAGACGGGGGACACGATGTTTACCCAGGTTCGGGCCCTCTCTATGGAGGTAATACCCTACTTCCTGCTTGATTGATCTTGATGAACATGAGTGTTACAAGAGTTGATCTACCACGAGATCGTAATGGCTAAACCCTAGAAGTCCAGCCTATGTGAATATTGTAATGAGTCTCGCCCTATCCGGACTACGCTCTCCGGTTTATATAGACACCGGAGAGATCTAGGGTTACATGGAGTCGGTTACATCAGATGGAATCTTCATAGTCGGTTGCCAAGATTGCCTTCCACGCCAAGTAGAGGCCAATCCGTACACGGGTACAGTCTTCGGTCTTCATGTCTTCACAGCCCATCAGTCCGGCCCACGGATAACAGGCCGGGCGCCCGGGGACCCCTTAGTCCAGGACTCCCTCAAGGGGGCACCGCACACAGCAAAGAGAATAACTGTTGTGCCTTTGGGGTGCCCCCCACCCCCATATATAAAGGAGGGGAGGAGGAGGCCGGCGGCCAGGAGGGGCACGCCGCAGGGTGCCCCCCACTCCTAGTCCAAGTAGGATTCGCCCTCCCCCTTTCCTTTCTCCATCGGAGGGAAAAGGAAGGAGAGGGAGAGGGAGAGGGAAAGGGGGGCGCCGCTCCCTCCCCCTAGTCCAATTCGGACTGCCATGGGGGGGGCGGACACCCCTTGTGGCCCTCCTCTCTCTCCACTAAGGCCCACTAAGGCCCAATATTTCCCCCGGGGGGTTCCGGTAACCCCTCGGTACTCCTGTAAAATACCCGAATCACTCGGAACCATTTCGATGTCTGAATACTACCTTCCAATATATGAATCTTTACCTCTCGACCATTTCGAGACTCCTTGTCATGTCTGTGATCTCATCGGGGACTCCGAACAAACTTCGGTCACCATAATACACAACTCATAATACAAATTGTCATCAAAAGCGTGCGGACCCTACGGGTTTGAGAAATGTGTAGACATGACCGAGACACATCTCCGGTCAATAACCAATAGTGGAACTTGGATGCTCATATTGGCTCCTACATATTCTACGAAGATCTTTACCGGTCAAACCGCATAACAACATATGTCATTCCCTTTGTCAGTGGTATGTTACTTGCCCGAGATTCGATCGTCGGTATCATCATACCTAGTTCAATCCCGTTACCGGCAAGTCTCTTTACTCGTTCCGTAATGCATCATCCCGTAACTAACTCATTAGTCACATTGCTTGCAAGGCTTATAGTGATGTGCATTACCGAGAGGGCCCAGAGATACCTCTCCGATACACTGAGTGACGAATTCTAATCTCGATCTATGCCAACCCAACAAACACCTTCGGAGACACCTGTAGAGCATCTGTATAATCACCCAGTTACATTGTGACGTTTGATAGCACACAAGGTGTTCCTCCGGTATTTGGGAGTTGCATAATCTCATAGTCAGAGGAACATGTGTAAGTCATGAAGAAAGCAATAGTAATAAAACTAAACTAAACGATCATTATGCTAAGCTAACAGATGGGTCTTGTCCATCACATCATTCTCTAATGATGTGATCCCGTCCATCAAATGACAACACATGTCTATGGTTAGGAACCTAACCATCTTTGATCAACGAGCTAGTCGGCTAGAGGCATACTAGGGACACTCTGTTTTGTCTATGTATTCACACATGTACTAAGTTTCCGGTTAATACAATTCTAGCATGAATAATAAAAATTTATCATGATATAAGGAAATATAAATAACAACTTTATTATTGCCTCTAGGGCATATTTCCTTTAGTTTCCCACTTGCACTAGAGTCAATAATCTAGATTACATAGTAATGAACACCCATGGAGTCTTGGTGCTGATCATTTTTTGCTCGTGGAAGAGGCTTAGTCAATGGGTCTGCAACATTCAGATCCGTATGTATCTTGCAAATCTCTATGTCTCCCTCCTTGACTTGATCGCGGATGGAGTTGAAGCGTCTCTTGATGTGTTTGGTTCTTTTGTGAAATCTAGATTCCTTCACCAAGGCAATTGCTCCAGTATTGTCACAAAAGATTTTCATTGGACCCGATGCACTAGGTATTACACCTAGATCGGATATGAACTCCTTCATCCAGACTCCTTCATTTGTTGCTTCCGAAGCAGCTATGTACTCCGCTTCACACGTAGATCCTGCCACGATGCTCTGCTTGGAACTGCACGAACTGACAGCTCCACCATTCAATATAAATATGTATCTGGATTGCGACTTAGAGTCATCCGGATCAGTGTCAAAGCTTGCATCGACGTAACCATTTACGACAAGCTCTTTGTCACCTCCATAAACGAGAAACATATCCTTAGTCTTTTTCAGCTATTTTAGGATGTTCTTGACCGCTGTCCAGTGATCCATTCCTGGATTACTTTGGTACCTCCCTGCTAAACTTATCACAAGGCACACATCAGGTTTGGTACACAGCATTGCATACATGATAGAACCTATGGCTGAAGCATAGGGAATGACTTTCATTTTCTCTCTATCTTCTGCTGTGGTCGAGCATTGAGTCTGACTCAATTTCACACCTTGTAACACAGGCAAGCCCTTTCTTTGACTAATCTATTATGAACTTCTTCAAAACTTTATCAAGGTATGTGCTTTGTGAAAGTCCAATTAAGCGTCTTCATCTATCTCTATAGATCTTGATGCCCAATATATAAGCAGCTTCACCAAGGTCTTTCATTGAAAAATTCTTATTCAAGTATCCTTTTATGCTATCCAGAAATTTTGTATCATTTCCAATCAACAATATGTCATCTACATATAATATTAGAAATGCTACAGAGCTCCCACTCACTTTCTTGTAAATACACGCTTCTCCAAAAGTCTGTATAAAACCATGCTTTGATCACACTATCAAAGCGTATATTCCAACTCCGAGATGCTTGCACCAGTCCATAAATGGATTGCTAGAGCTTGCACACTTTGTTAGAACCTTTAGGATCGACAAAACCTTCTGGTTGCATCTTATACAACTCTTCTTTAAGAAATCCATTAAGGAATGCAGTTTTGACATCCATTTGCCAAATTCCATAATCATAAAATGCGGCAATTGCTAACATGATTCGGACAGACTTAAGCATCGCTATGGGTGAGAAGGTCTCATCGTAGTCAACTCCTTGAACTTGTCAAAAACCTTTCGCAACAAGTCGAGCGTTGTAAACAGCAACATTACCGTCAGCGTCAGTCTTCTTCTTGAAGATCCATTTATTCTCTATGCCTTGCCAATCATCGGGCAAGTCAACCAAAGTCCACACTTTGTTCTCATACATGGATCCCATCTTAGGTTTCATGGCCTCAAGCCTTTTCGCAGAATCTGGGCTCATCGCTTCCTCATAGTTCGTAGGTTCGTCATTGGCTAGTAACATGACTTCCAGAACATGATTGTCGTACCACTCTGGTGCAGAACGTACTATGGTTGACCTATGAGGTTCGGTACTAACTTGATCTGAAGTTTCATGATCATCATCATTAATTTCCTCACTAATTGGTGTGGGCATCACTGGAACTGATTTCTGTGATGAACTAGTTTCCAATTCAGGAGAAGGTACAATTACCTCATCAAGTTCTACTTTCCTCCCACTCACTTCTTTCGAGAGAAACTCCTTCTCTAGAAAGGGTCCATTCTTAGCAACGAATATCTTGCCTTCGGATCTGTGATAGAAGGTGTACCCAACAGTATCCTTTGGGTATCCTAGGAAGACACATTTCTTTGATTTGGGTTCGAGCTTATCAGGTTGAAGCTTTTTCACATAAGCATCGCAACCCCAAACTTTAAGAACGACAACTTAGGTTTCTTGCCAAACCACAGTTCATATGGTGTCGTCTCAACGGATTCAGATGGTGCCCTATTTAACGTGAATGCAGTTGTCTCTAAAGCATAACCCCAAAACGATAGTGGTAAATCGGTAAGAGACATCATAGATCGCACCATATCTAATAAAGTACGGTTACGACGTTCGGACACACCATTACGCTGTGGTGTTCCACATGGCGTGAGTTGCGAAACTATTCCACGTTGTTTCAAATGAAGGCCAAACTCATAACTCAAATATTCACCTCCACGATCAGATCGTAGAAACTTTTTTTTTCTTGTTACGATGATTTTCCACTTCACTCTGAAATTCTTTGAACTTTTCAAATGTTTCAGACTTATGTTTCATTAAGTAGATATACCCATATCTGCTCAAATAATCTATGAAGGTCTGAAAATAATGATACCCGGCACAAGCCTCAACACTCATCGGACCGCATACATCAGTATGTATTATTTCCAATAAGTCAGTTGCTCGCTCCATTGTTCCGGAGAACGAAGTCTTAGTCATCTTGCCCATGAGGCATGGTTCGCAAGCATCAAGTGATTCATAATCAAGTGATTCCAAAAGTCCATCAGCATGGAGTTTCTTCATGCGCTTTACACCAATATGACCTAAACGGCAGTGCCACAAATAATTTGCACTATCATTATTAACTTTGCATCTTTTGGCTTCAGTATTATGAATATGTGTATCACTACAATCGAGATTCAATAAAAATAGACCACTCATCAAGGGTGCATGAACATAAAAGATATTACTCATATAAATAGAACAACCATTATTCTCTCATTTAAATGAATAACCGTCTAGCATCAAACAAGATCCAGATATAATGTTCATGCTCAACGCTGGCACCAAATAACAATTATTCAGGTCTAAAACTAATCCCGACGGTAGATGTAGAGTTAGCGTGTCGACGGCGATCACATCCACTTTGGAACCATTTCCCACGCGCATCGTCACCTCGTCCTTATTCAATCTTTGTTTAATCCATAGCCCCTGTTTCGAGTTGCAAATATGAGCAACAGAACCAGTATCAAATACCCAGGCGCTACTACGAGCATTAGTAAGGTACACATCAATAACATGTATATCAAATATACCTTTCACTTTGCCATCCTTCTTATCGGCCAAATACTTGGGGCAGTTCCGCTTCCAGTGACCAGTTCCTTTGCACTAGAAGCGCTCAGTTTCAGGCTTAGGTCCAGACTTGGGCTTCTTCCCAGGAGTAGCAACTTGCTTGCTATTCTTCTTGAAGTTCTCCTTCTTCCCTTTGCCCTTTTTCTTGAAACTAGTGGTCTTGTTAACCGTCAACACTTGATGCTCCTTCTTGTTTTCTACCTCCGCAGCCTTTAGCATCGTGAAGAGCTCGGGAATTGTATTTTCCATCCCTTGCATATTATAGTTCATCACGAAGCCTTTATAGCTTGGTGGCAGTGATTGAAGAACTCTGTGAATGACACTATCATCAGGAAGATTAACTCACAGCTAAGTCAAGTGGTTATGGTACCCAGACATTCTGAGTATGTTTTCACTGACAGAATTGTTCTCCTCCATTTTGCGGCTATATAACTTGTTGAGACTTCATATCTCTCAACTCGGGCATTTGCTTGAAATATTAACTTCAACTCCTGGAACATCTCATATGCTCCATGGCGTTCAAAACGTCTTTGAAGTCCCGATTCTAAGCCGTAAAGCATGGCACACTGAACTATCGAGTAGTCATCAGCTTTGCTCTTCCAGACGTTCATAACGTCCGGAGTTGCTCCTGTAGCGGATCTTGCACCTAGCGGTGCTTCCAAGACGTAATTCTTCTGTGCAGCATTGAGAATAATCCTCAAGTTACGGACCCAGTCCGTGTAGTTGCTACCATCATCTTTCAACTTAGATTTCTCTAGGAACACATTAAAATTCAAGGGAACGGTAGCACGGGCCATTGATCTACAACAACATACACTACAAAAAAAGGCACATCCGTGAGGCCGAACGAATTTTTTTCTGTCATACTTACGACACTTCTATGACGATAATTGTGACAAAACCCGGTATCATCATAGATGTGGTGGGCTCCTACTTCTATGACAAAAAATCATGACAGAAAATGGGCTTTTCGTCCTGGGTGGGCCGGAGACGCAGTTGCATGACATTCTTTGGGCCGTCCATGACGGAAAAAACCATGGTAGAAGCGAGGGCGTGGAAAATATCGGGGAGTTCCCGGTACGGTGGGTGGTCGGGGGCCGAGCGATGCGCGTTTCTCTCGTACGTACGCGTGTGTGTGCGAGGCGTTGGGCTCCAACTGAACCAGAGCGAGGCGTTGGGCTCTAACTGAACCCGAGAGATTGCACTGCAGGCTACGCGTTACTGAACCCGAGCGATCGATCCATGGCTGTTAACTAAACCCGATCGAGCGATTCCTTTGTTCGCTACTGCTGCTAACTGAAGCCGATCGAACCTGTTGTGTCCTTCCCTTGATGAACAGTGAGCGTTGTTGGGGGGTCTGGATGAACAGTTCCCGATGGGGGTTGGATGAACAGGCCCCCGTGGTGTTGCTGCTGGATGAACAGGACCCCGATTGATCGAGCCGGTTGGGCGTGGATGAACAGGACACCGTGGAGGGCTGGATGAACAGGACGACCCCGTGGAGGGCTGGTTGAACAGTAGCCGATGGAGGGCTGGATGAACAGTAGCCCGTGGAGGGGTGGTTGAACAGGACCCCGTGGAGAGGGCTGGTTGAACAGTAGCCGGTGGAGGAGCGGTGGAGGCTGGATGAATAGGAGCCCGTGGATGAACAGTCGCAGGTGGAGGCTGGAGGAGGTCGACGGTGGATGAACAGTAGCCCATGGAGGCAGTCGACGGTGGAGATGAACAGTATCCCGTGGAGTCCCGTTTTGCGGTACGCCACACCCCTGCCGATGAACCGGACCCCCGTTTCGATTGTAGCACTCCAACACAAGTCCGTTTCCTCTGTTTTGCGGTACGCCACACTCCTCCCGGTCAACCGGACCCTGTTTCGACCGTAGGAGGTCCAACAGAAGTCCGTTTCCTCCATTTTGCGGTACGCCAAACCCCTCCCGATGAGCAGGATCCCGTTTCGACCGTGGCCGGTCGAACACAAGGCCGTTTCCTCCATTCTGTGGTACGCCAGGCCTCGTTTCCATCGGCTGTTCCATCCAAGCCGGTTGGCTCCCGATGAACACGACGACGCATTCCATTCCGACCCAGCCGGTTGGCTCCCCATGAACACGATGACGACGCAGCTTCTCCATTCCGACCCAACCATGTACACGAGCCCTGGCTGTACGTATGCACGAGTAGGCGTTCGAGACCCCGCCCGTATGTACGTACGTGGCCGTATTTTCTTTCTTGCACCCTGGCCGCTGTACGTACGTGTACATGCTACGTGCGCGCCTCTACTACGACACGTGCCCTTCCTTGCACGCCCACGGTTCATCGCTGCAGCCTGCATACAGACCGATCGACCAGTATGTACGTACACATTCACGACCAGAATGACAACGCTACGTACGCTTCGACTAGATGTGTCCCGACTGTCAGGCACTTCCTTGCGTGCGAAGATGTAGCTGGTGGGTCCCAGCAGTCAGGGGGTGAATCATTTTTTTCCCGTAATATGGATGCACTTCCTTGCATGCGAAGATGTAGCTGGTGGGTCCCAACAGTCAGGGGGAAACATTTTTTCGCGAAATACGGTGGCCCGTCTGGTGGGTCCCCGATGTCAGATGGAGGAATCATTATTTTCCGCGTAATAAGGAGGCACTTCCTTGCTGCGGCCGTGGACCTAGCTGTCAGCCTCTCCACGTATAGTACTCTTCCGATGGAAGTCGTTCCTTGACCATGTTGACCACACCGCGCCGAGAGCACCAGGGCGGTGGACGATGGTGAGGCCTAGGAAGGGGAAGACGCGGAGCCGGGGAAGACGCGGCAGTGGATGCCCACGCGGAGAGGAGTACGAGGGTTCACTGGTTCAGCTGTGGTGTGAGGCTGCCGTCGCCGTAGGGCCTGGCCAGCAGTGGGAGTAGTAGGGGGCTGTGAGGCCTCCGCGGCAGCACAGCCGACCATGGGAGGCAGGAGCAGGTGATACGTCTCCGTCGTATCTATAATTTTTTATTGCTCCATGCCAATATGATGCAACTTTCATATACTTTTTGGCAACTTTTTATACTATTTTTGGGACTAACATATTGATCCAGTGCCCAGTGCCAGTTCCTGTTTGTTGCATGTTTTTGGTTTCGCAGAATATCCATATCAAACGGAATCCAAACGGGATAAAAACGGACGGAGCTTATTTTTGGAATATTTGGAAAATCTGGGAGAAAGATCAACGCGAAATGGTGCCCGAGGTGGCCACGAGGCAGGGGCGCGCCTGCCCCCCTGGGCACGCCCCTGACCCTCGTGGGCCACCCGGAAGGCGGTTTATGCCCTTCTTCGGCCGCAAGAAAGCTAATTTTTGGTAAAAAATCATGGCGAAGGTTTCAGTACAATCGGAGTTACGAATCTCCATATATACCTGAAACGGTGAAAGGGCAGCAGGGGAGAACGCAGAAACAGAGAGAAACAGAGAGATAGATCCAATCTCGGAGGGGCTCTCGCCCCTCCCACGCCATGGAGGCTAAGGACCAGAGGGGAAACCCTTCTCCCATCTAGGGAGGAGGTCAAGGAAGAAGAAGACGAAGGGGCCCCCTCTCCCCTTCTCTTCCCGTGGCGCCGGAACGCCGCCGTGGCTATCATCATCATCACCGCGATCTTCACCAACACCTCCGCCATCTTCACCAACATCTCCATCACCTTCCCCCCTTCTATCTAGAGCGGTCCACTCTCCCGCAACCCGCTGTACCCTCTACTTGAACATGGTGCTTTATGCTTCATATTATTATCCAATGATGTGTTGCCATCCTATGATGTCTGAGTAGATTTTCGTTGTCCTATCGGTGGTTGATGAATTGCTATGATTGATTTAATTTTCTTGTGGTTATGTTGCTGTCCTTTGGTGCCCATCATATGAGCGCGCGCGTGGATCACACCATAGGGTTAGTTGTATGTTGATAGGACTATGTATTGGAGGGCAAGAGTGACAGAAGCTTCGGCCTAGCATAGAAATTGATGCATATGGGATTGAAGGGGGACCAATATATCTTAATTCTATGGTTGGGTTTTACCTTAATGAACGTTACTAGTTGCGGATGCTTGCTAATAGTTCCAATCATAAGTGCATAGAATTCCAAGTAAGGGATGACATGCTAGCAGTGGCCTCTCCCACATAAAACTTGCTATCGGTCTAGTAAAGTAGTCAATTGCTTAGGGACAATTTCTCAACTCCTACCACCACTTTTCCACACTCGCTATATTTACTTTATTGTGTCTTTACCTAAACAGCCCCTAGTTTTATTTTCGTGCTCTTTACTTTCTTGCAAACCTATCAAAAAACACCTACAAAGTACTTCTAGTTTCATACTTGTTCTAGGTAAGGCGAACGTCAAGCGTGCGTAGAGTTGTATCGGTGGTCGATAGAACTTGAGGGAATATTTGTTCTACCTTTAGCTCCTCGTTGGGTTCGACACTCTTACTTATCGAAAACTGTTGCGATCCCCTATACTTGTGGGTTATCAAGACCTTTTTCTGGCGCCGTTGCCGGGGAGCAATAGCGTGGGGTGAATATTCTCGTGTGTGCTTGTTTTCTTTATCACTAAGTAATTTTTATTTGCTGTTCTTAGTTGTTTTCTATCTTTAGTTATGGGTAGGAAACGCAAAATACCAAAAAAAATTAGTTGTACCTACTAAACCAATGGTTGAAGAACCACTCAAAATCTATCACACTCCTGAAGCTTATTACTTGGATCATCTTCGATCCCTATGTGCTTGTGCTGAAACCCCAACTAGCTTAGTTGAGGGAAAATACTTAGATGAGCATGCTTGTTATGTGCGACACGGTATATCTGAAAGGGGGAATTGTTTACTGGATCAAATTCATCGTTTGCAATGTTATGCTTGGAATTTATGTTATATATATGATGTTACTTGTTGTTCTGAAAACCCTAAGAAACACCTTCCCTACCAATGTGAGCTTATTGATAATGGAATCTTATCTTCGTATGCTAAAGGTGTTTATAGTTACTATGATATTCAACAAATTGAAGAATTTGTTGCTTTTAAGGGTGCTTATGAAATTGCTTCTTTGATTGAAACGTATGATGCTACTCTTTACAAATCTGAAATTTTTTCCATACTTAAATATTGCTATGATAATTATGCTTCTAATGCCTATGTTGAACCATATACTGAGGACTACTCCGCTGTCCAAGAAGAGACTAATTTTTTGCAGTAGTCTATGGAAGAAGAAATTGATGAAACTGTGAGCTCATTGGATGAAAAAGATGAGGAGGAGAGCGAAGAACAAAAGGAGGAAGAGCGGATTAGCTACCCGTGCCCACCTTCTAATGAGAGTAACTCTTCAACTCATACATTGTTTAATTTCCCTTCGTGCTTACCGAAGGATGATTGCTATGATGATTGTTATGATCCCGTTGATTCTTTTGAAATATCCCTTTTTGATGATGCTTGCTATGCTTGTGGCCAAGATGCCAATATGAATTATGCTTATAGAGATGAACTCGCTATAGTTCCTTATGTTAAACATGAAATTGTTGCTATTGCACCCACGCATGATAGTCCTATTATCTTTTTGAATTCTCCCGATTATACTATATCGGAGAAGTTTGCCCTTATTAAGGATTATATTAATGGGTTGCCTTTTACCGTTGCACATGATAATTTTGATATATATATAATATGCATGTGCTTGCTGCTCCTACTTGCAATTATTATGAGAGAGGAACTATATCTCCACCTCTCTATGTTTCCAATACGATAAAATTGCAAGAAACTGCTTATACTATGCATTGGCCTTTACTATGTGTGCATGAATTGTTCTTTTATGACATGCCGATGCATAGGAAGAGAGTTAGACTTCGTCATTACATGATATATGTTGCTTTGTGCTCACTACTAAATTACAAATCATTGTTAATTAAAATTGGCTTTGATATACCTTGGGATCCGGGTGGATTCACTACTTGAGCACTTTATGCCTAGCTTAATGGCTTCAAAGAAAGGGCTGCCAGGGAGACAACCCAGAAGTTTTAGAGAGTCATTTATTTCTGTTGAGTGCTTTCATATAGTTTAAAAACAACAAAAATAAAGAGGGGAACCGAAAACTTTTCAAAAAGAAAACTGAAAGTGAGAAAGACGAGCATTGTGAAAGTGGGGGACGTCCTTGAACTTTGTTCATGCCCATGGGAACTTTGTGAAGCTTAATCACAGAAACTTTTCAATAAAAATAATTATCCCCTTGTACAATTCCATTGTATTATAAAAATAATGTGCCAAGGTTTGCCTTTAGGATGTTTACAATGCTTGTTAGTTTGTGCGGTGCAAGACAGAAACTTTGGCTGTAGTGCGCGAATTTTAATTTTTTACTGGAACGTCAAATGGTTCTGATTCTTTTTGCACTGTCTTGCTGTACAAATTGTTTATTTTTCCTTCAAGTATGAGAAGTATGGCGAATGTTCAGATTGTTACAGACTGTTCTGTTTTTGACAGATTCTGTTTTTGATGCATAGTTTGCTTGTTTTGATAAAACTATCAATTTATATCAGTGGATTAAGCCATGAAAAAGTTATATTACAGTAGACACAATGCAAAAATAAAATATGAATTGGTTTGCAACAATACTTAGAGTGGTGATTTGCTTTATTATACTAACGGATCTTACCGAGTTTTCTGTTGAAGTTTTGTGTGGATGAAGTGTTCGATGATCGAGAAGGTTTCGATGTGAGAAGAAGGAAGAGAGGAAAGAGATCAAGCTTGGGGATGCCCGAGGCACCCCAAGTAAATATTCAAGGAGACTCAAGCGTCTAAGCTTGGGGATGCCCCGGAAGGCATCCCGTCTTTCTTCAACAAGTATCAGTATGTTTTCGGATTCGTTTCGTTCATGCGATATGTGCAATCTTGGAGCGTCTTTTGCATTTAGTTTTCATTTTTCTTTTATGCACCATGCTGGTATGAGATAGTCCTTGGTTGATTTATATAATGCTCTTTGCACTTCACTTATATCTTTTGAGTATGGCTTTATAGAATGCTTCATGTGCTTCACTTATATCATTTGAAGTTTGGATTGCCTATTTCTCTTTACTTAGACAACCGCCATTTGTAGAATGCTCTTTTTCTTCACTTATAATTGTTAGAGCATGGGCATATCTTTTGTAGAAAGAATTAAACTCTCTTGCTTCACTTATATCTATTTAGAGAGATGACAGGAACTGGTCATTCACATGGTTAGTCATAAAATCCTACATAAAACTTGTAGATCACTGAATATGATATGTTTGATTCTTTGCAATAGTTTTGCGATATAAAGGTGGTGATATTAGAGTCGTGCTAGTTGAGTAATTGTGAAATTGAGGAATAATTGTGTTGAGGTTTGCAAGTCCCGTAGCATGCACGTATGGTGAACCGTTATGTAACGAAGTCGGAGCATGAGGTGTTCTTTCATTGCTTTCCTTATGAGTGGCGGTCGAGGATGAGCGATGGTCTTTTCCTACCAATCTATCCCCCTAGGGGCATGCGTAGTAGTACTTTTCTTCGAGGGTAATAAACTTTTGCAATAAGTATATGAGTTCTTTATGACTAATGTGAGTCCATGGATTATACGCACGCTTACCCTTCCATCATTGCTAGCCTCTTCGGTACCGTGCATTGCCCTTTCTCACCTCGAGAGTTGGTGCAAACTTTGCCGGTGCATCCAAACCCCGTGATACGATATGCTCTGTCACACATAAACCTCATTATATCCTCCTCAAAACAGCCACCATACCTACCTATCATGGCATTTCCATAGCCATTCCGAGATATATTGCCATGCAACTTCCATCATCATCATATACATGACTTGAGCATTTATTGTCATATTGCTTTGCATGATCATAAGATAGCTAGCATGATGTTTTCATGGTCCGTTTTTTGATGTCATTGCTACGCTAGATCGTGGCACATCCCGATATACCGCCGGAGGCATTCATATAGAGTCATATCTTTGTTCTAGTATCGAGTTGTAATATTGAGTTGTAAGTAAATAAAAGTGTGATGATCATCATTATTAGAGCATTGCCCCAGTGAGGAAAGGATGATGGAGACTATGATTTCCCCACAAGTCGGGATGAGACTCCGTACTTTACAAAAAATAAAAGAGGCCAAAGAAGCCCAAATAAAAAAAGAGGCCAAAGAAGCCCACCAAAAAATAAAAATAAAAATATAAAAAATGAAAAAATGAGAGAAAAAGAGAGAAGGGGCAATGTTACTATCCTTTTACCACACTTGTGCTTCAGAGTAGCACCATGTTCTTCATATAGAGAGTCTCTTGAGTCATCACTTTCATATACTAGTGGGAATTTTCATTATAGAACTTGGCTTGTATATTTCGATGATGGGCTTCCTCAAATGCCCAAGGTCTTCATGAGCAAGCAAGGTGGATGCACACCCACTTAGTTTCCAGTTTGAGCTTTCATACACTTATAGCTCTTAGTGCATCCGTTGCATGGCAATCCCTACTCCTCACATTGACATCAATTGATGGGCATCTCCATAGCCCGTTGATTAGCCGCGTCGATGTGAGACTTTCTCCTTTTTGTCTTCTCCACACAACCTCCATCATCATATGCTATTCCACCTATAGTGCTATATCCATCGCATGCACTCATGTATTGCGTGAGGGTTGAAAAGACTGAAGCGCGTTAATAAGTATGAACCAATTGCTCGGCTTGTCATCGGGGTTGTGCATTATTTGAATGCTTTGTGTGGTGAAGATGGAGCATAGCCAGACTATATGATTTTGTAGGGATGAGCTTTCTTTGGCTATGTTATTTCGATAAGACATAATTTCTTGGTTGGTATGCTTGAAGTATTATTGTTTTTATGTCAAAGGATAGACTATTGCTTTGAATCACTCGTGTCTTAATATTCATGCCATGATTAGATACATGATCAAGATTATGCTAGGTAGCATTCCACATCAAAAATTATCTTTTTTATCATTTACCTACTCGAGGACGAGCAGGAATTAAGCTTGGGGATGCTGATACGTCTCCGTCGTATCTATAATTTTTGATTGTTCCATGCCAATATTATGCAACTTTCATATACTTTTTAGCAACTTTTTATACTATTTTTGGGACTAACATATTGATCCAGTGCCCAGTGCCAGTTCCAGTTTGTTGCATGTTTTTGGTTTCGCAGAATATCCATATCAAACGGAATCCAAACGGGATAAAACGGACGGAGCTTATTTTTGGAATATTTGGAAAATCTGGGAGAAAGATCAACGAGAAACGATGCCCGAGGTGGCCACGAGGCAGGGGCCGTGCCCCTGACCCTCGTGGGCCACCCGGAAGGCGGTTTATGCCCTTCTTCGGTCGCAAGAAAGCTAATTTTTGGTAAAAAAATCATGGCGAAGGTTTCAGTCCAATCGGAGTTACGGATCTCCATATATACCCGAAACGGTGAAAGGGCAGCAGGGGAGAACGCAGAAACAGAGAGAAACAGAGAGATAGATCCAATCTCGGAGGGGCTCTCGCCCCTCCCACACCATGGAGGCTAAGGACCAGAGGGGAAACCCTTCTCCCATCTAGGGAGGAGGTCAAGGAAGAAGAAGACGAAGGGGCCCCCTCTCCCCTTCTCTTCCCGTGGCGCCGGAACGCCGCCGTGGCTATCATCATCATCACCGCGATCTTCACCAACACCTCCGCCATCTTCACTAACATCTCCATCACCTTCCCCCCTTCTATCTAGAGCGGTCCACTCTCCCGCAACCCGCTGTACCCTCTACTTGAACATGGTGCTTTATGCTTCATATTATTATCCAATGATGTGTTGCCATCCTATGATGTCTGAGTAGATTTTCGTTGTCCTATCGGTGGTTGATGAATTGCTATGATTGATTTAATTTTCTTGTGGTTATGTTGCTGTCCTTTGGTGCCCATCATATGAGCGCGCGCATGGATCACACCATAGGGTTAGTTGTATGTTGATAGGACTATGTATTGGAGGGCAAGAGTGACAGAAGCTTCGGCCTAGCATAGAAATTGATGCATATGGGATTGAAGGGGGACCAATATATCTTAATTCTATGGTTGGGTTTTACCTTAATGAACGTTACTAGTTGCGGATGCTTGCTAATAGTTCCAATCATAAGTGCATAGAATTCCAAGTAAGGGATGACATGCTAGCAGTGGCCTCTCCCACATAAAACTTGCTATCGGTCTAGTAAAGTAGTCAATTGCTTAGGGACAATTTCTCAACTCCTACCACCACTTTTCCACACTCGCTATATTTACTTTATTGTGTCTTTACCTAAACAGCCCCTAGTTTTATTTTCGTGCTCTTTACTTTCTTGCAAACCTATCAAAAAACACCTACAAAGTACTTCTAGTTTCATACTTGTTCTAGGTAAGGCGAACGTCAAGCGTGCGTAGAGTTGTATCGGTGGTCGATAGAACTTGAGGGAATATTTGTTCTACCTTTAGCTCCTCGTTGGGTTCGACACTCTTACTTATCGAAAACTGTTGCGATCCCCTATACTTGTGGGTTATCAAGACCTTTTTCTGGCGCCGTTGCCGGGGAGCAATAGCGTGGGGTGAATATTCTCGTGTGTGCTTGTTTTCTTTATCACTAAGTAATTTTTATTTGCTGTTCTTAGTTGTTTTCTATCTTTAGTTATGGGTAGGAAACGCAAAATACCAAAAAAAATTAGTTGTACCTACTAAACCAATGGTTGAAGAACCACTCAAAATCTATCACACTCCTGAAGCTTATTACTTGGATCATCTTCGATCCCTATGTGCTTGTGCTGAAACCCCAACTAGCTTAGTTGAGGGAAAATACTTAGATGAGCATGCTTGTTATGTGCGACACGGTATATCTGAAAGGGGGAATTGTTTACTGGATCAAATTCATCGTTTGCAATGTTATGCTTGGAATTTATGTTATATATATGATGTTACTTGTTGTTCTGAAAACCCTAAGAAACACCTTCCCTACCAATGTGAGCTTATTGATAATGGAATCTTATCTTCGTATGCTAAAGGTGTTTATAGTTACTATGATATTCAACAAATTGAAGAATTTGTTGCTTTTAAGGGTGCTTATGAAATTGCTTCTTTGATTGAAACGTATGATGCTACTCTTTACAAATCTGAAATTTTTTCCATACTTAAATATTGCTATGATAATTATGCTTCTAATGCCTATGTTGAACCATATACTGAGGACTACTCCGCTGTCCAAGAAGAGACTAATTTTTTGCAGTAGTCTATGGAAGAAGAAATTGATGAAACTGTGAGCTCATTGGATGAAAAAGATGAGGAGGAGAGCGAAGAACAAAAGGAGGAAGAGCGGATTAGCTACTCGTGCCCACCTTCTAATGAGAGTAACTCTTCAACTCATACATTGTTTAATTTCCCTTCGTGCTTACCGAAGGATGATTGCTATGATGATTGTTATGATCCCGTTGATTCTTTTGAAATATCCCTTTTTGATGATGCTTGCTATGCTTGTGGCCAAGATGCCAATATGAATTATGCTTATAGAGATGAACTCGCTATAGTTCCTTATGTTAAACATGAAATTGTTGCTATTGCACCCACGCATGATAGTCCTATTATCTTTTTGAATTCTCCCGATTATACTATATCGGAGAAGTTTGCCCTTATTAAGGATTATATTAATGGGTTGCCTTTTACCGTTGCACATGATAATTTTGATATATATATAATATGCATGTGCTTGCTGCTCCTACTTGCAATTATTATGAGAGAGGAACTATATCTCCACCTCTCTATGTTTCCAATACGATAAAATTGCAAGAAACTGCTTATACTATGCATTGGCCTTTACTATGTGTGCATGAATTGTTCTTTTATGACATGCCGATGCATAGGAAGAGAGTTAGACTTCGTCATTACATGATATATGTTGCTTTGTGCTCACTACTAAATTACAAATCATTGTTAATTAAAATTGGCTTTGATATACCTTGGGATCCGGGTGGATTCACTACTTGAGCACTTTATGCCTAGCTTAATGGCTTCAAAGAAAGGGCTGCCAGGGAGACAACCCAGAAGTTTTAGAGAGTCATTTATTTCTGTTGAGTGCTTTCATATAGTTTAAAAACAACAAAAATAAAGAGGGGAACCGAAAACTTTTCAAAAAGAAAACTGAAAGTGAGAAAGACGAGCATTGTGAAAGTGGGGGACGTCCTTGAACTTTGTTCATGCCCATGGGAACTTTGTGAAGCTTAATCACAGAAACTTTTCAATAAAAATAATTATCCCCTTGTACAATTCCATTGTATTATAAAAATAATGTGCCAAGGTTTGCCTTTAGGATGTTTACAATGCTTGTTAGTTTGTGCGGTGCAAGACAGAAACTTTGGCTGTAGTGCGCGAATTTTAATTTTTTACTGGAACGTCAAATGGTTCTGATTCTTTTTGCACTGTCTTGCTGTACAAATTGTTTATTTTTCCTTCAAGTATGAGAAGTATGGCGAATGTTCAGATTGTTACAGACTGTTCTGTTTTTGACAGATTCTGTTTTTGATGCATAGTTTGCTTGTTTTGATAAAACTATCAATTTATATCAGTGGATTAAGCCATGAAAAAGTTATATTACAGTAGACACAATGCAAAAATAAAATATGAATTGGTTTGCAACAATACTTAGAGTGGTGATTTGCTTTATTATACTAACGGATCTTACCGAGTTTTCTGTTGAAGTTTTGTGTGGATGAAGTGTTCGATGATCGAGAAGGTTTCGATGTGAGAAGAAGGAAGAGAGGAAAGAGATCAAGCTTGGGGATGCCCGAGGCACCCCATTTATTTTTTCTTAAAGCCTATTTTCTTGTTAAGCCTAATGCATCCCTCCTAGGAAAGATTTGCAGCCCAGCGGGGCGGAGAATAACAAGTTGACTTTGCCTGGGTATTCCTCAAAAAAAGTATAGCTGGGCTAGCCATTTTCAGCTTGAAAAAATAATATCTGGGCTGGATATCTGGCCTGGGCTAGACGGGCCACAGCCCGCCCAGTTAATACCCTTCTCTCCTCTAAACAACAATGAAAACATCGCTCTTGTCTCAAAAAAAAACATCGCTCAAGAAAAACTCTGCAGTGCTCACACCTCAAAAACACAAATACTGCTCGAGCTGCTTGGTCCCAGCTGTCGGCCGCTCCTTGCGCAATTCTGTCGTTTATTGACTACATAGGTTGACAATGGTGTGGGACCGTGATGTCAGGAAACCAGGAGGAAGCAAAAAAATACAGTTGTAGTATATAATAAGGAGGCACTTGCATACGTGCGGCTATGGCCCTGGTGGGTCCCCACTGTCATCGTCTCCAAGTAAAGTCATCTCCTCATTCCTCATGTCTGTTGACCATGTTGACAACGCGAGACGGCATCACCACGGCGAGAGCAACAACTGGAAGGACGACAGAGAGGGCCTCGCGGGCCCTACGGATGGTCTGATACAGCGCCCGCTGCTCATTCTGGAAGCCAGGATCATAGGGCCACATGTCCGCGACGGCATTGTCGTTCGCTTGTTCACCGGTGCTCGTTGACGAGACGAAGGTTGCAACACAGGTCCGCCTGCGCTGGTAGCTCTTCCGCCATTAGGGCGTCGAAGTGCGGCCGCACCTGCTCTATGGTGAACACGGCATGAACCGGCTTGGACAGTGGCGCCGGCTCCTGGTCGGAAGCTACGTCCATCGTCTGATTGTCGTCGCTCAACTCGGCGAGCTCGCTGGCGAGCCAGCATGTCCGGCTGCTGGACCGACCCGCTGCCAAGCACGAGTCTGACTGCCCTGGCCCACCCAGACCGCCTCCCTCGCCCGCGCGCGCTTTTCGCCTGAAACGGTTAGCACCGCCCGCCCAACTTCCCGGTGCAGGCGATTGTTCCGCCTTCAAACGACACAAGTGACGTTCGTCCATCTGCCGCCCACATTAATGATACGCGGTTGCCGAGGCGGCTACTCTGGCGCCACATGTCCGTCCCTCCGCCGCCCACCATTGCTATATAAACTGCTGCGCCGGCCAAAGCCACAGTCATCCGCCTCCATTCCCTTTCTCCTGTCCACACCACTACTGCCCACCATGGCTTCCTCACGCTCCAGCGCTCTTCGGGATGGGCGGACGATGGACCACAAGGAGATGGCAGCCATTGCTGCCGACTGCCTGGCCGGCAGGCAGCCGGAGTACGACGACGTCCCAATGGAGAACATGGTAGTCGACGATCCGGCGCCAACCCCCTCCTCCGCGCCATCCTCGCCGGTGCATTGCACCATGACCATCAGCGAGGTCCGTGCCCAATACATGGACACGGTGAGGCAGAAGCGTGAGGAGCAGTTTCGCGAGGCACAGGCCGACGCCGCCTACAACCACCATCTCCTTCAGGAGCACCTGCAGGCGGAGGAGCAGATCACCGCGGAGCGGGCGGAGCAGGAGGCGCTGCTCGACTCGTACCGCTCCACCCGCGAGGGCCGCCTCGAGCGCTGGCGATACCGCATGCGGGTGGCGGAGGCTGTGGCCGCCTACAAAGAGGGCGATGAAGCAGGTGAGGCGCTGTTTGGCGAGACCGAGGACGAGGCAGAGGACAATGCCGGCTCCGACGAGTCCCCGCTCCACTGGCGTCGACGAGGCCCTGCTCCGCCGAGGCCCTGTGGCGCCAACAATGAGGCAGAGGACACCGCCGGCTCCGTCGAGGCCCCGCCCAGCCAGCATCGAGGCGGAGGCCCTACTCCGCTGAGGCCCCGCGGCGCCAACAACGAGGCAGAGGACACCGCCGGCTCCGCCGAGGCCCCGCTCCGCCGGCACCGAGGCGGAGGCCCTACTCTGCCGAGGCCCTGCCCCGCCAACAACGAGGCAGAGGACATCGCTGGCTCAGCTGAGGCCCCATCCTGCCGGCAACGAGGGGGAGGATTTCCCCTGCTCCGTCGAGGCGCCGCCCCGCCGGCAACGAGACCGAGGACATCACCGGCTCCATCAGGGCCCCGCCCCGCTGCCAACGAGGCCGCGCCACATAGAAAACGAGGAAGAGTAGAACACGGTAGGTCGCCGCAGCTCGGGCCCAAGTAAGGCCACCGCTGCTACCCTCCGGTTGAAGCCAAGCTAGCCAGGTTGACCATTGACGGCCGATTAGCTTCTTGGTGGTGACGTGGAGTCGGAGAGCTATGTTGCCCAACAAGCATCTAGGCCACATGTCAGTTACGCAACTACACCTGCAGTTAAGTCACTGAAGCTCAGTCCGCTGGAGAAGAAGCTTCTGTTCGGCTCAGCCGGACACAGGTGGGTAGTTTCGGTTAATTAATTATACCTCCAGCGCACCCCTTTTTAGTTGAAGAATGTATGAAATGTAATGAAATCCGGCATGTTTGTATGAAATCCGACCGTGCATGAATGAATTTAGTTCGATTAGTTCGAATTCTTGTATCACTGCATTGGATGAACATGCAAAACAAAACGTACTAGCATTATTCCCAGGGTGATCACCTCGTTTGCAGCAGTTTCACATGTACTCCCTCTGGTCCTTTTTAGTCTGCATACAAGTTTTGTCTGCAGTCAAAGTATCTCTACTTTGACCGGAGTACAAAGAGTTTGAGTAGCTTTTTAGCGTTCATGTACATTGCAATCAAACACACATGCCTGGCAATTCATAGAGAACATTCAAAACAATCGATGATTATGCATCTCAGCGATTCACATGTTAGAGCCAACATTTACATCACAACTAAAGAATAAAGAAAAATAGATCGACGCTGCTGACAGCAAGGGCGTCCCATTCGAAAATATCAAACGCATGTCTTCTTGCTAACATCAATGAGCAAAACTTGACAAGGTTGTCCCATTCCAAAATGTTAAATGTGTGTTGTTTTGCGTACATCAATGAGCAAACTTTGACAAGGTTTTCCCATTCCAAAATATCAAATGCCTACGATTGTGGAATGGGCAGGGTTTGCCATACGTTCGGACATTGACATGGCACCTCGTGCTAAATAAACCAGCTGTTCTTTTTGTGCAGTTCCACCAAAATCAACCAAATTCGTGCATAGCTTGTATGATTTCTCCTTTATATGTTGCAACGCCTTGAACATATCGACACCTCCTTTCTTATGGTGGATATGAATGATTCGAGAATATTCGATGTATTCGTGAACATTTTGTGCAGTTCCCATTGAAATCAAGCTGAGCACCCCAGTTTGCATAAATACAAAAAAGTGATTAGTATAAAGCAAACTGTACTATGAATTGATAGTTTAAGCAGTCAACCTACATGATCCATGCAGAGCACACATTTAGAAAGATGGAATTCATCGGAAGGAATCGTAAAACAACATTGTACTGACCATCATAGCAACAAAGATGGAGATCTGTGAGTCCTTCCGAGCTGAAGTTAGTTTGTTCTTGTGGGCAATAATGTGACCATCATTCAACTGCTCCCTTCTTAAGAAGAGAGACTTGGCTTCTTTATCCTGGCATAATCGGAACTAGGCACTTCACGTACTCCATATTCTTCTTCAGAGGAGGATGATCCTGTTGTGCAAAGACAAGTGGACAACTAAATGCTAGCATCCCTGTTTGCTCGAAAAAAGGAAAGGAAATATTTAAAACAACACAGATGAAGCACTTCTCAAGGACAATACCACTTTCTCATGATAGTATCTAAACAGTAGCACAACACCAATAGAGATGACAAAGCTCAATCATATAGAAGAAATCCGTGGGCGAGTACCAACCTTTGTCAAGAGGCTTATTGTGTAGAGCATACAGATCAAGCACTTCTCCGGAACCATCTGTTGTTATCTACTGTGGTTGCCATGCTTACTATATACTCCTCGATTAGTTTAATGTTTCCAACATCTTCTTGTGCAGTTCCACTAAAATATATGGTATCTTCAAAGAAGATCCCTGTTTGCACAAGTAGAGATAATTACATATTACATTAAGAGTGGCATCAAATCAGTGGCAAAACAATTGCTCATTCCAGCCATAGCAATAAATTAAGATGCAAAACTATATCATTACTTGTGTCATCACAGTTCTAGTGCTTCATTACAGCACCGGGAGTTGATTTTTGTTTTTCTTCTGCTTGTTCTTCCCCTTCATCACTTGGTTCAATAACAAACAAGCTTCGCCTTCAATGTAAGATTTGGCATGTCAATTAGGGAGCACAAGTATAGCACTAAACAACGACATTGATTTTCTGATGAAAGTGGCAAAATACAGGCCAACTGTTGTGAAATATCCTTATCTTACCTCAATGGGATATTACGGTGCACATACAGATTGGAAGTCTTGTCTCCATTTGTGCAGTTCACTAAAATCAAGCAACATTACCGTACAAGTAGCACAACATATGAAAGCACACTACACAATCATGTGAAAGAAAGCTAGTACTGACCTCTCATGACGCAGAATTCAAACAACTCACAAGAAGAAGATCTGAACCAAATTTGCCAACACAGATAGGAAGTAAGATCTCCTCTTGTGTAGTTCCACTAAGATCAAGCAATGAAGCAACGTTGTCGATGTGATATTTTGGTTGAACTGCACAAAACACTCTTAAAACAAAAGTGTTTTGTGTAGTGCAACAAAAGGTCACAATAGCAACGATGTGAAGTAGATAACCCTTTTTACACAGAGGTGCAAAGGAAACAACTAGTGGTCAATAATGCTGGATGACACAAAAGTCAACAAAAAGAAGCATCTAACTTATCTAAATGGGAAAGAAAGCAAGACAGTAGCATTTCTCAAACGGTGGCATTGATTAATATTAACAGAGAGATTATATTAACAATAAAATTCGTTAAACATGTAATTTGCTTTTAACTGTGGCATTGCATCAATTTTCCAGCGGCATTATTAGAGGGTGTTTGTTTACAGGGACTTTTTGGTGTAGGGACTAAAATAAGTCCGTGTCAGTCCTATCTAAACCAAACAGGAGGGACTTTTAGGGACTAAAAGTGGGCATTTGGGACTAAAGAAAGAAGACCCCGAGGGAGATTCTTTTTGGGACATTTTCCAATAGTTGCCCCTCCCCGTATCGCACCTTGTCTCTGTTAGTTCATTACTAGGGGTAACATGGTCTTTTAGCATGTTATTTAATAACCTCTAGTCCATGTTTAGTCCCTGGAACCAAGCAGGTAGGGACTAGGGACTTTTTAACCAAACAGGGCCTTAGATTAACAACAGCTAAAGAGTTGTACGGGACAGTGGACGCACCAGCACCATGTGCATCTACCAATGTATGAAGGGGTGATGCACAGTCTGTTGCAGTAAAGAACAAACAATCAAGGAGCATATTTGTGTTGGTCCCAGTTTTGTTATCTTTAGACACCTTTCCCTATGTGAGCGCAGCAAATCTAGTCATGCTCAAACTCTACAGCCTTGTCCCCCAAAACAAAAATATCAGTTCATTACAGATTGCGTACTGTGTTTGTCATTGTTTTCCCTTTTCGACCAACGTAGGTGCTAGATAGTCTGTCTGTACTAGTACTTTCCCCCTTCCTTTCCTCTTTGAACCACGTCCTAGATTCATGCTATACAACTTTCCCCACTACGTTCCCCCCATTCCTTTCCTCTTTGAACCACGTCTTAGATTCATGCTATACAACTTTCCCCACTACTTTCCCCCCTTCCTTTCCTTTTTGAACCACGTCCTAGATTCATGTTATACAACTTTCCCCAATACTTTCTCCTATTCCTTTCCTCTTTGAACCACGTCCTAGATTCATGCTATACAAGTTTCCCCACTACTTTCCTGTTTGATCCAACAACTAGATTCGAGTGCAGAAGCGGAAAAAGCCCACATGCAGCTAGAGCAATGCATGTGGAATAAGTAAATGATACCTTAAGGTTCTTGGGGTGTGGTTTGGTGGGCGACCGAAGGCCGTTCAGCCCACACTACGTACGGCGGCGGGGAAGAAGGGGTCGGAGGCCCTCCCGCGCCGCCGCTGGGTGAAAGATAACAGCTACGCCGGTGGTGGATTCCCTCCCTCGCCGACGGCGACAGCGTTAAGACTCCTTCCCTTCCCGGTGGACGGATCCTGCCAGCTCTTTGACCAGCAGTGAGGGGGGAGAGAGAGGCCAACGAAGTCTTGTTTATATCTGGAGAGGGTGAGAGAGTGTGAAGAGAGCAACTACAAGCGCTGAGGCTCCAGCGTGTATATATATACTGGAGAGAGAGAGTGAAGAGTGCAAACCCTAGAAAACAAGCGCCGAGGCTATAGCGTATACGTGATGAGGTGATTATACGATCACTACGAGATCGTATAGCTCTGTATCCATCCATTTTGACCAGTCAAAGAATCCTCCTGGCACCGCCCCAGATCACTTTCTCTCTCTGTCATGCGGGGCCTACCTGTCATTGGGTGGAAGAAAAAAGTCGAACAAAAACAAAATTATGCTCAAGTGTAGTTATCCAACCCGACACCTCAAGTTTGATGAGCGAACAGGCTAACCAGCTACACCACCCTCCCGTTATGTTCAACGAGAGGAAAATAACCTTTTATACATTCCTGCATTCGTGTGACAAGCATGCCGCGTTTTTTTTGCGGGCGAGTCATTGGGATTTAAATCATAATCGTGTCATGTGGCTTTGGTGGTAAGGTCTTTTGGGATTTAAAGCAGTGTTGGTAGTACAGAAATAATGCAGCCTTAGTCACCTTACCTCTCTCCACGTAATATGTTGGGTCCCACCAGTCAGAGGGTGAAACAAACAAATTAATAAGAAAAATTCAAAGCGCCAGCGGTGTATCTTACCTCACACATCTCGCTACTGCTCGTGAACACTGTCCAATTGATCCCTCTGTTCGCTCACGTACTATTTTAAGTGAAACCTTATTATAACATGCACACAATTTTGGGCACTTGTATTCGACCTAAGTCAGTGTCCCACCGTATCTCGTACTACTCCCTCCGTCTAGGTGTAATAAGTCACGTGAGAAGGTGCAGCGGGACCAAGGTGCAAGCAGATTGAAGGAGAAGGAGAAACTTGACCGGTCCTTCCTCTAATCAAAGACCTGATTTCTGTCTCTAAACACAATAATTAATCCCAAAAACTAAGAGATGCCGTTTTAGCTACCATGCAGGGCCACATATTAACTCGCATGCAAGCCGACTTTGATTTCTTGACTGATCAACGCATAGTTGCGCTCCATGCATTGGGTTTCCGGGGGAGATAACAAGGCAGAGTAAGGCTGGTCATAGTGGTGAGTAACTTGGACTAGTAACATGCATATGTTACTAGTCTATGTTACTACTAGTACCTTCGTCCTGGTTTATAGGTCCCCTTTGTAGTTTCTGCCAAATTTTGACCAAAGATTTAACTAACAAAATGTTAATGCATGTCAACAAAAAATATATCGTTGGATTCGTATTTGAACATAGTTTCCAATGATATAATTTTTTGTGACATGCATGAACATTTTGTTAGTTCAATCTATGGTGAAAATTTGACACGAAATACAACGGGGACCAATAAACCAGGACGGAGGTAGTACGCGAAGTTTGCCATCGAAAGCGAGCCGATCTGGCTCTCCTGAGCTAGCAAGGTTTTTCTAGCCCACCCAAGCTTGCTGGCCCACAAAAGCTAACATATTTTAACAGTTCCAGACGCCTAACCTTGCCCGGCTAGGCTATAAACTGTTCTTGCTAAAGATCCAAACGCTCCTTAGTAACTCGCACGATATTCCTATTCTATGAACTTGTGTGTTCGTGTGCGTGTGTGTTTAACAGCATGTGTGTGTTAGAGAGAGCGACACATCGACCTACTCCTATAGAGAGATGGTGTGTAGTGTACGATTTAGCCGCGAGAGTCGGTGCATCCTCTTCCGGGCGTCCGGTCGGGACAGGCAGACCACTGCCACGCCCGCTCCTGACTAGCTTGGCCCACCCAAAGCCCCTCCATCGCCCGCGCACGCTTCCCGCCCGAAACTGTCATCGCCGCTCCAATGAATCGGTGCCGCATTCATGCCCAGGCAGAGCGGACGCGACCTCTCACTGGCGCCTGCGTTGAAGAGAGAAGCGGATTCAAGAGTGATGGTTGCTTCGTCCATCCAACTTACTGCTGGGTCTATGTGATTTGACGTCTCATTGGTCATTATTACTGAGGCAGTAGGACTGCTGGATGTCCCACGCTTTCAGCGAAAGGAGGTACTACTAGATTACAATTTTCTCCATTCTTACAGCAGAGGAGTGCGAGAGCAGTGAAAACATGCATGCTCAGTGATTACATGGACCACCTCAAATTATCACCATATTCTCTGGACACCGTGCGACACCTAACTCCTTACATAGTACTACTAGTATAGTACATACTGTAATTTATCGGCGATATAAATTTATACAATGCTATGAAGCTTCCATCTTCTGTTTCATGTATCTTGCGTCCAACGTTGCCCGTTGCAACATTTCATCAAATACAAAGGAGACTAACATGCATGCTATTGCATCTCAATGATTGACAGATCATAGCCAATATGAAGACACGATGATGGAGATCATGGTTTCATGCCGGTGACGAAGGTGATCATGTCGCGCCTCGAAGATGGAGATCAAAGGCGCAAGATGATATTGGCCATATCATGTCACTTTATGATTTGCCTGTGATGTTTGTCATGTTTACATCTTATTTGCTTAGAACAACAGTAGCATAAATAAGATGATCCCTCACTAAAATTTCAAGAAATGTGTTCCCCCTAACTGTGCACCGTTGCGAAGGATCGTTGTTTCGAAGCACCACGTGATGATCGGGTGTGATAGATTCTAATGTTCGAATACAACGGGTGTAAGCCAGATTTACACATGCTAAACAATTAGGTTGACTTGACGAGCCTAGCATGTAGAGACATGGCCTCGGAACACAAGATACCAAAAGGTCGAACGTGAGTCGTATAGTAGATACGATCAACATGGAGATGTTCACCGTTGATGACTAGTCCGTCTCACGTGATGATCGGACACGGCCTAGTCGATTCGGATCATGTATCACTTAGATGACTAGAGGGATGTCTATCTGAGTGGGAGTTCATTAAATAATTTGATTAATTGAACTCATTATCATGAACATAGTCTAAATTGTCTTTGAAAATTATGTTGTAGATTAATAGCTCGCGCTTTAGCTCCCTGTTTTAATACGTTCCTAGAGAAAGACTAAATTGAAAGATATTGTAAGCAATTGTGCGGACTAGGGCCGTAGTCTGAGGATTGTCCTCACTGCTACACAGAAGGCTTTTGTCCTGGATGCACCGCTCGGTGTGCCAACCCCTCTGGCGTCGTGTGTGGATGTTGTGAACATCTGGCAGACACATTTTGATGACTACCTGATAGTTTAGTGCGCCATGCTTTACGGCTTAGAGTCAGGGCTCCAAAAGCGTTTTGACCGCCATGGAACATATGAGATGTTCAAGAGCTGAAATTGGTATTTCAGGCTCATGCCCATGTTGAGAGGTTTGAGACCTCTGACAAGATCTTTTCCTACAAAATGGGGAGAATAGCTCAGCCAGTGAGCATGTGCTTAGAATGTCTGGGTACTTCAATCGCTTGAATCAAGTGGGAGTTAATCTTCCAGATAAGAGAGTGATTGACAAAGTTCTCCAGTCACTATCACCAAGCTACTAGAGTTTAGTGATGAACTATAACATGCAAGGGAAGATGATCCCGGAGCTGTTCGTCGTGCTTAAGGACGTAAAGGTAGAAATCAAGAAGGAGCATCAAAGTGTTGATGGTTAACAAGACCACTGGTTTCAAAGAAGGGCAAGGGAAAGAAGGGAAACTTCATGAATGGCAAGCCAGTTACCGCTCCAGTGAAGAAACCCAAGAACCCAAACCCGAGACGAAGTGCTTCTATTAGGGGAACGGTCACTAGCAGCGAAACTGCCTCAAATACTTGGTAGATAAGAAGGCTGGCAACTTCAACAAAATTATATTTGATATATGTGTTATTGATGTGTACCTTACTAGTACTCCTACTAGCACATGGGTATTAGATACCGGTTCAGTTGCTAATATTGGTAACTCAAAACAAAAGCTACGGATTAAACGGAGACTAGCTAAGGGCGAGGTGACGATGTGTGTTGGAAGTGTTTCCAAGCATGATATGATCACCATCGCACGCTCCCTCTACCTTCGGGATTAGTATTGAACCCAGATAAATGTTGTTTGCATTGGTGTCTGCGTTGATCATGAACATGATTAGATCATGTTTATTGCAATACGGTTATTCATTTAAGTCACATAATAATGGTTATTCTGTTTACATGAATAATACCGTCTATTGTCATGCACCCAATGTGAATGGTTTATTGAATCTCGGTCGTAGTGATACACATGTTCATAACATTGATGCCAAAAGATGTAGAGTTGATAATGATACTACCACTTTCTTGTGGCACTACCGCTTAGGTCATATTGGTGTAAAGCGCATGAAGAACCTCCATGCTAATGGACTTTTGGAGTCCCTTGATTTTGAACCACCTGACACATGCGAACCATGCCTCATAGGCAAGATGACTAAAACCCCGTTTTCTGGAACAATGGAACGGGCAAGTGACTTGATGGAAATCACACATGCTGATGTGTGCGGTCCGATGAGTGTTGACACATGCAGTGGATATCGTTATTTTCTCACCTTCATCGATGAATTGAGTAGATATGGGTATATTTACTTAATGTAGCATAAGTTTGAAACGTTTGAAAAGTTCAAGCAATTTCAGAGTGAAGTTGAGAATCATCATAACAAGAAGATCAAGTTCCTATGATCTGATCAAGGGGAGAGTATCTGAGTTATGAGTTTGGCAATCACTAAAGACAAGGTGGGATCGTTTCATAGTTGACGCCACCTGGAACACCATAGCGTAATGGTGTGTCCAAACATCGTAATCGCACCCTATTGGATATGGTGCGATCTATGATGTCTCTTACTGGTCTACCGCTATCATTTTGGGGTTATGCATTAGAGACAATAACATTCACTTTAAATAGGGCACCATCTAAGTCCGTGGAGACGACGCCGTATGAACTATGGTTTGGCAAGAAACCTAAGTTGTTGTTTCTTAAGGTTTGGGGCTACGATGCTTATGTCGATAGGCTTCGGCCAGAAAAGCTCGAACCCAAAGCGGAAAATTGTGTCTTCATAGAATACCCAAACAAGATGATTGGGTATACCTTCTATCTCAGATCTGAGGGCAAAGTGTTTGTCGCTAGGAACAGGTCCTTTCTCGAGAAAGAGTTTCTCTCGAAACAATTGAGTGGGAGGAAGATAGAACTTGACGAGGTTGTTGAACCTTTACTTCAACTAGAGAGTAGCGCAACTCTGAAAAATGTTTCCGTGGCACCTACCTCAGTTGAAAAGAAAGCTAATGATGATGATCATGGAGCTTCAGATCAAGTTACTATCAAACCTCATAGGTCGACAAGGGTGAGTACAACTTCTGAGTGGTAACCCTGTCTTAAAGGTCATGTTGTTGGACAACGATGAAGCTATGAGCTATGGAGAAGCGATGGTGGGCCTGGATTCCAACAAATGACTGGAAGCCATGAAATCCGAGATAGGATCCATGTATGAGAACAAAGTATGTACTTTGGTGGACTTGCCCGATGATCGGCAAGCCATTGAGAATAAATGGATCTTCAAGAAGAAGACAGACGCTGATGGTAATGTCACCATTTATGAAGCTCGACTTGTCTCAAAGAAGTTTCTAACAAGTTCAAGGAGTTGACTGTGATGAGACTTTCTCAATCATAGCGATGCTAAAGTCTGTTAGAATTATGTTAGCAGTTGCTGCATTTTCATTTACGAAATCTGGCAGATGGATGTCAAAACAATGTTTCCTTGACGGTTTCCGTGAGGAAAGGCTGTATGTGATACAACCATTTGTCGATCCTAAGGATGCTAAAAGGTATGCAAACTCTAGCGGTCCTTCTAAGGACTGGAGCAAGCATCTTGGAGTTGGAACATATGCTTTGATGAGGTGATTAAAGCATTTGGGTTTATACAAAGTTTGCAAGAAACTTGTATTTGCAAGAAAGTGAGTGGGAGCACTACAACATTTTGATAAGTATATGTGGATGACATATTGTTGATCAAAAATGATGTAGAATTTGTGGACAGCATAAAGGGTTGTTTGAATGGAGTTTTTCAAAGGTAGACCTGTGTAAAACTGCTTACATGTTGGGTATCAAGATCTATAGAGATAGATCAAGACGCCTGATAAGACTTTCACAGAGCACATACCTTGAAATGATCTTGAAGGAGTTCAAGATGGATCAGTCAAAGAAGGAGTTCTTGCCTGAGTTGTAAGGTGTGAAGTTAAGACTTGAAGCTCGACCACGGCAGAAGAAAGAGAAAGGACGAAAGTCATCCCCTATGCCTTAGCCATAGGCTCTATACGATATGCCATGCTGTGTACCGCAATGTGCCTTGCCACGTATCTGGCAAGGGGGTATAAGAATGATCCAGGAGTGGATCATTGGGCAGCGGTCAAAATTGTTCTTGGGAATAAGGAAATGTTTTCTCGACTATGGAGGTGATGAAGACTTCGGCGTAAAGGGTTACGTCGATGCAAGCTTTAACACCTATCCGGATGACTCTGAGTAGCAAACCGGATACGTATAGTGGAGCAACCATTTTGAATAGCTCCAAGTGGAGCATAGTAGCAACATCTACAATATGAAAATAGATATTTGCGAAGAACACACGGATCTGAATGTTGCAGACCCGTTGACTAAAACCTCTCTCGTAAGCATAACATGATCAAACCCTAGAACTCATTGAGTGTTAATCACATGGCGATGTGAACTAGATTATTGACTCTAGTAAACTCTTCGGGTGTTAGTCACATGGTGATGTGAACTATGAGTGTTAATCACATGGCGATGTGAACTAGATTATTGACTCTAGTGCAAGTGGGAGACTGTTGGAAATATGCCCTAGAGGCAATAATAAAATGGTTATTATTATATTTCCTTGTTCATGATAATTGTCTATTGTTCATGCTATAATTGTATAACCCGGAAACCGTAATACATGTGTGAATACATAGACCACAACATGTCCCTAGTAAGCCTCTAGTTGACTAGCTCGTTGATCAACATATGGTCATGGTTTCCTGGCCATGGACATTGGATGTCGTTGATAATGGGATCACATCAATAGGAGAATGATGTGATGGACAAGACCCAATCCTAAGCATAGCACAAGATCATGTAGTTCGTTATCTAGAGCTTTTCTAATGTCAAGTATCATTTCCTTGGACCATGAGATTGTGCAACTCCCGATACCGTAGGAATGCTTTGGGTGTACCAAACATCACAACGTAACTGGGTGGCTATAAAGGTGCACTACAGGTATCTCTGAAAGTGTCTGTTGGGTTGGCACGAATCGAGACTAGGATTTGTCACTCTATATGACGCAGAGGTATCTCTGGGCCCACTCGGTAATGCATCATCATAATGAGCTCAATGTGACTAAGGAGTTAGCCACGGGATCATGCGTTATGGAACGAGTAAAGAGACTTGCCATAACGAGATTGGACGAGGTATGGGGATACCGACGATCGAATCTCGGGCAAGTAACATGCCGATGGACAAAGGGAATTGAATACGGGATTAATTGAATCCCCAACATCGTGGTTCATCCGATGAGATCATCGTGGAACATGTGGGAGCCAACATGGGTATCCAGATCCCGCTGTTGGTTATTGGCCGGAGAACGTCTTGGTCATGTCTGCATGGTTCCCGAACCCGTAGGGTCTACACACTTAAGGTTCGGTGACGCTAGCGTTGTTATGGGAAATAGTATGTGGTTACCGAAGGTTGTTCGGAGTCCCGGATGAGATCCCGGACGTGACAAGGAACTCCGGAATGGTCCGGAGGTGAAGATCGATATATTGGACGAAGGGTATTGGAGTCCGGAATTGTTTCGGGGGTACCGGGTGACGACCAGCATGTCCGAAAGGGGTTTCGGAGGCCCCGGCAAGCGTTGGGGGCCTTATGGGCCAAGGGGAGGGGGCACATCAGCCCACTAAGGGGCTGTGCGCCCCTCCCACCCCATCTCACGTAACGTGGAGAGGTGGGGGCGCCTCCCCTAGGGCAGCCACCCCTCCCATCTTGGGGGGCAAGTTTCCTAGGGGTGGGGGCGCCCAAACCCATCTAGGGTTTCCCCTGTGGCCACCACCCCTCCCCTAGGGAACCCTAGGGCGCCTCCTCCATCCCCCTTGCCCCTATATATAGTGAGGGGGTGGGAGGGCAGCCGCACCCTTCTCCTGGCGCAGCCCTCCCCCTCTCCAACTCCTCCTCCTCCGTAGTGCTTAGCGAAGCCCTGCCGGAGAACCACGAGCTCCTCCACCACCATGCCGTGCTGCTGGAGTTCTCCCTCAACTTATCCTCTCCCCTTGCTGGATCAAGAAGGAGGAGACGTCCCCGGGCTGTACGTTTGTTGAACGCGGAGGTGTCGTTCGTTCGACGCTAGATCGGATCTTCCATGATTTGAATCGCCACGAGTACGACTCCATCAACCGCGTTCTTGTAACGCTTCCGCTTAGCGATCTTCAAGGGTATGAAGATGCACTCCCTCTCCCTTGTTGCTAGCATCTCCTAGATTGATCTTGGTGACACGTAGGAAAATTTTGAATTATTACTACTTTCCCCAACAGTGGCATCATCAGCTAGGTCTATGTGTAGATTATATGCACGAGCAGAACACAAAGTAGTTGTGGGCGATGATTTGTTCAATTTGCTTACCGTTACTAGTCTTATATTGATTCGGCGGCATTGTGGGATGAAGCGGCCCGGACCGACCTTACACGTACTCTTACGTGAGACAGGTTCCACCGACCGACATGCACTTGATGCATAAGGTGGCTAGCTGGTGTCTGTCTCTCCCACTTTAGTCGGATCAGATTCGATGAAAAGGGTCCTTATGAAGGGTAAATAGCAATTGGCATATCACCGTTGTGGCTTTTGCGTAGGTAAGAAACGTTCTTGCTAGAAACCCATAACAGCCACGTAAACACGCAACAACACTTAGAGGACGTCTAACTTGTTTTTGCAGGGTATGCTATGTGATGTGATATGGCCAAAAGGATGTGATGAATGATATATGTGATGTATGAGATTGATCATGTTCTTGTAATAGGAATCACGACTTGCATGTCGATGAGGATGACAACCGGCAGGAGCCATAGGAGTTGTCTTAATTTATTGTATGACCTGCGTGTCAATGAAAACGCCATGTAATTACTTTATTTTATTGCTAATCGTTAGCCATAGTAGTAGAAGTAATAGTTGGCGAGACGACTTCATGAAGACACGATGATGGAGATCATGATGATGGAGATCATGATGATGGAGATCATGGTGTCATGCCGGTGACGAAGGTGATCATGCCGCGCCTCGAAGATGGAGATCAAAGGCGCAAGATGATATCGGCCATATCATGTCACTTTATGATTTGCCTGTGATGTTTGTCATGTTTACATCTTATTTGCTTAGAACGACGGTAGCATAAATAAGATGATCCCTCACTAAAATTTCAAGAAATGTGTTCCCCCTAACTGTGCACCATTGCGAAGGATCGTTGTTTCGAAGCACCACGTGATGATCGGGTGTGATAGATTCTAATGTTCGAATACAACGGGTGTAAGCCAGATTTACACATGCAAAACAATTAGGTTGACTTGACGAGGCTAGCATGTACAGACATGGCCTCGGAACACGAGAGACCAAAAGGTCGAACATGAGTCGTATAGTAGATACGATCAACATGGAGATGTTCACCATTGATGACTAGACCGTCTCACGTGATGATCGGACATGGCCTAGTCGATTCGGATCATGTATCACTTAGATGACTAGAGGGATGTCTATCTGAGTGGGATTTCATTAAATAATTTGATTAATTGAACTCATTATGATGAACATAGTCTAAATTGTCTTTGAAAATTATGTTGTAGATTAATAGCTCGCGCTTTAGCTCCCTGTTTTAATACGTTCCTAGAGAAAGACTAAATTGAAAGATATTGTAAGCAATTGTGCGGACTAGGGCCGTAGTCTGAGGATTGTCCTCACTGCTACACACAAGGCTTTTGTCCTTGATGCACCGCTCGGTGTGCCAACCCCTCTGGCGTCGTGTGTGGATGTTGTGAACATCTGGCAGGCACGTTTTGATGACTACCTGATAGTTTAGTGCGCCATGCTTTACGGCTTAGAGTCAGGGCTCCAAAAGCGTTTTGAACGCCATGGAACATATGAGATGTTCAAGAGCTGAAATTGGTATTTCAGGCTCATGCCCGTGTTGAGAGGTTTGAGACCTCTGACAAGATCTTTGCCTACAAAATGGGGAGAATAGCTCAGCCAGTGAGCATGTGCTTAGAATGTCTGGGTACTTCAATCGCTTGAATCAAGTGGGAGTTAATCTTCCAGATAAGAGAGTGATTGACAAAGTTCTCCAGTCACTATCACCAAGCTACTAGAGTTTAGTGATGAACTATAACATGCAAGGGAAGATGATCCCGGAGCTGTTCGTCGTGCTTAAGGACGTAAAGGTAGAAATCAAGAAGGAGCATCAAAGTGTTGATGGTTAACAAGACCACTGGTTTCAAAGAAGGGCAAGGGAAAGAAGGGGAACTTCATGAATGGCAAGCCAGTTACCGCTCCAGTGAAGAAACCCAAGAACCCAAACCCGAGACGAAGTGCTTCTATTAGGGGAACGGTCACTGGTAGCGAAACTGCCTCAAATACTTGGTAGATAAGAAGGCTGGCAACTTCAACAAAAGTATATTTGATATGTGTGTTATTGATGTGTACCTTACTAGTACTCCTAGTAGCACATGGGTATTAGATACCGGTTCAGTTGCTAATATTGGTAACTCAAAACAAAAGCTACGGATTAAACGGAGACTAGCTAAGGGCGAGGTGACGATGTGTGTTGGAAGTGTTTCCAAGCATGATATGATCACCATCGCACGCTCCCTCTACCTTCGGGATTAGTATTGAACCCAGATAAATGTTGTTTGCATTGGTGTCTGCGTTGAGCATGAACATGATTAGATCATGTTTATTGCAATACGGTTATTCATTTAAGTCAGAGAATAATGGTTATTCTGTTTACATGAATAATACCTTCTATGGTCATGCACCCAATGTGAATGGTTTATTGAATCTCGGTCGTAGTGATACACATGTTCATAACATTGATGCCAAAAGATGTAGAGTTGATAATGATAGTACCACTTTCTTGTGGCACTGCCGCTTAGGTCATATTGGTGTAAAGCGCATGAAGAACCTCCATGCTAATGGACTTTTGGAGTCACTTGATTTTGAATCACCTGACACATGCGAACCATGCCTCATAGGCAAGATGACTAAAACCCCGTTTTCTGGAACAATGGAACGAGCAAGTGACTTGTTGGAAATCACACATGCTGATGTGTGCGGTCCGATGAGTGTTGACGCACGCAGTGGATATCGTTATTTTCTCACCTTCATCGATGAATTGAGTAGATATGGGTATATTTACTTAATGTAGCATAAGTTTGAAACGTTTGAAAAGTTCAAGCAATTTCAGAGTGAAGTTGAGAATCATCATAGCAAGAAGATCAAGTTCCTATGATCTGATCAAGGGGAGAGTATCTGAGTTATGAGTTTGGCAATCACTAAAGACAAGGTGGAATCGTTTCATAGTTGACGCCACCTGGAACACCATACCGTAATGGTGTGTCCGAACGTCGTAATCACACCCTATTGGATATGGTGCGATCTATGATGTCTCTTACTGATCTACCGCTATCATTTTGGGGTTATGCATTAGAGACAATAACATTCACTTTAAATAGGGCACCATCTAAGTCCATGGAGACGACACCGTATGAACTATGGTTTGGCAAGAAACCTAAGTTGTTGTTTCTTAAGGTTTGGGGCTATGATGCTTATGTTGATAGGCTTCGGCCAGAAAAGCTCGAACCCAAAGCGGAAAATTGTGTCTTCATAGAATACCCAAACAAGACGATTGGGTATACCTTCTATCTCAGATCAGAAGGCAAAGTGTTTGTAGCTAGGAACATGTCCTTTCTCGAGAAAGAGTTTCTCTCGAAAGAATTGAGTGGGAGGAAGATAGAACTTGACGAGGTTGTTGAACCTTTACTTCAACCAGAGAGTAGCGCAACACAGAAAAATGCTTCTGTGGCACCTACCTCAGTTGAACAGAAAGCTAATGATGATGATCATGGAGCTTAGAATCAAGTTACTATCGAACCTCATAGGTCGACAAAGGTGTGTACAACTTCTGAGTGGTAACCCTGTCTTAAAGGTCATGTTGTTGGACAACGATGAACCTATGAGCTATGGAGAAGCGATGGTGGGCCCGGATTCCAACAAATGGCTGGAAGCCATGAAATCCGAGATAGGATCCATGTATGAGAACAAAGTATGTACTTTGGTGGACTTGCCCGATGATCGGCAAGCCATTGAGAATAAATGGATCTTCAAGAAGAACATAGACGCTGATGGTAATGTCACCATTTATGAAGCTCGACTTGTCTCAAAGAAGTTTCTAACAAGTTCAAGGAGTTGACTGTGATGATACTTTCTCAATCATAGCGATGCTAAAGTCTGTTAGAATTATGTTAGCAGTTGCTGCATTTTCATTTACGAAATCTGGCAGATGGATGTCAAAACAAAGTTTCCTTGACGGTTTCCGTGAGGAAAGGCTGTATGTGATACAACCAGAAGGTTTTGTCGATCCTAAGGATGCTAAAAGGTATGCAAACTCTAGCGGTCCTTCTAAGGACTGGAGCAAGCATCTCGGAGTTGGAACATATGCTTTGATGGGGTGATTAAAGTATTTGGGTTTATACAAAGTTTGCAAGAAACTTGTATTTGCAAGAAAGTGAGTGGGAGCACTACAACATTTTGCTAAGTATATGTGGATGACATATTGTTGATCAAAAATGATGTAGAATTTGTGGAAAGCATAAAGGGTTGTTTGAATGGAGTTTTCAAAGGTAGATCTGTGTAAAATTGCTTACATGTTGGGTATCAAGATCTATAGAGATAGATCAAGACGCCTGATAAGACTTTCACAGAGCACATACCTTGACATGATCTTGAAGGAGTTCAAGATGGATCAGTCAAAGAAGGAGTTCTTGCGTGAGTTGTAAGGTGTGAAGTTAAGACTTGAAGCTCGACCACGGCAGAAGAAAGAGAAAGGACGAAAGTCGTCACCTATGCCTTAGCCATAGGCTCTATACGATATGCCATGATGTGTACCGCGATGTGCCTTGCCACGTATCTAGAAAGGTCATATAAGAATGATCCAGGAGTGGATCATTGGGCAGCGGTCAAAATTGTCCTTGGGAATAAGGAAATGTTTTCTCGACTATGGAGGTGATGAAGAGTTCGGAGTAAAGGGTTACGTCGATGCAAGCTTTAACACCTATTCGGATGACTCTGAGTAGCAAACCGGATAAGTATAGTGGAGCAACCATTTGGAATAGCTCCAAGTGGAGCATAGTAGCAACATCTACAATATGAAATAGATATTTGCGAAGAACACACGGATCTGAATGTTGCAGACCCGTGGACTAAAACCTCTCTCGTAAGCATAACATGATCAAACCCTAGAACTCATTGAGTGTTAATCACATGGCGATGTGAACTAGATTATTGACTCTAGTAAACTCTACGGGTGTTAGTCACATGGCGGTGTGAACTATGAGTGTTAATCACATGGCGATGTGAACTAGATTATTGACTCTAGTGCAAGTGGGAGACTGTTGGAAATATGCCCTAGAGGCAATAATAAAATGGTTATTATTATATTTCCTTGTTCATGATAATTGTCTATTGTTCATGCTATAATTGTATTGACCGAAAACCGTAATACATGTGTGAATACATAGACCACAACATGTCCCTAGTAAGCCTCTAGTTGACTAGCTCGTTGATCAATAGATGGTCATGGTTTCCTGGCCATGGACATTGGATGTCGTTGATTACGGGATCACATCATTAGGAGAATGATGTGATGGACAAGACCCAATCCTAAGCATAGCACAAGATCGTGTCATTCGTTTGCTAGAGCTTTTCTAATGTCAAGTATAATTTCCTTAGACCATGAGATTGTGCAACTCCGGATACCGTAGGAATGCTTTGGGTGTACCAAACGTCACAACGTAACTGGGTGGCTATAAAGGTGCACTACAGGTATCTCCGAAAATGTCTGTTGGGTTGGCACGAATCGAAACTGGGATTTGTCACTCCGTATGACGGAGAGGTATCTCTGGGCCCACTCGGTAATGCATCATCATAATGAGCTCAATGTGACTAAGGAGTTAGCCACGGGATCATGCGTTATGGAACGAGTAAAGAGAATTGCCATAACGAGTTTGAACAAGGTATGGGGATACCGGCGATCAAATCTCGGGCAAGTAACATGCCGATGGACAAAGGGAATTGAATACGGGATTAATTGAATCCCCAACATCGTGGTTCATCCGATGAGATCATCGTGGAACATGTGGGAGCCAACATGGGTATCCAGATCCCGCTGTTGGTTATTGGCCGGAGAATGTCTTGGTCATGTCTGCATGGTTCCCGAACCCGTAGGGTCTACACACTTAAGGTTCGGTGACGCTAGCGTTGTTATGGGAAATAGTATGTGCTTACCAAAGGTTGTTCGGAGTCCCGGATGAGATCCCGGACGTGATGAGGAACTCCGGAATGGTCCGAAGGTGAACATCGATATATTGGACGAAGGGTATTGGAGTCCGGAATTGTTCCGGGGGTACCGGGTGACGACCAGCATGTCCGAAAGGGGTTTCGGAGGCCCCGGCAAGCGTTGGGGGGCCTTATGGGCCAAGGGGAGGGGGCACATCAGCCCACTAAGGGGTTGTGCGCCCCTCCCACCCCATCTCACATAACGTGGAGAGGTGGGGGCGCCTCCCCTAGGGCAGCCACCCCTCCCGGCTTGGGGGCAAGTTTCCTAGGGGTGGGGGCGCCCAAACCCATCTAGGGTTTCCCCTGTGGCCGCCGCCCCTCCCCTAGGGAGCCCTAGGGTGCCTCCTCCATCCCCCTTCCCCCTATATATAGTGAGGGGGTGGGAGGGCAGCCGCACCCTTCTCCTGGCGCAGCCCTCCCCCTCTCCAACTCCTCCTCCGTAGTGCTTAGCGAAGCCCTGCCGGAGAACCACGAGCTCCTCCACCACCACGCCGTGCTGCTGGAGTTCTCCCTCAACTTCTCCTCTACCCTTGTTGGATCAAGAAGGAGGAGACGTCCCCGGGCTGTACGTGTGTTGAACGCGGAGGTGTCGTCCATTCGGCGCTAGATCGGATCTTCCGCGATTTGAATCGCCACGAGTACGACTCCATCAACCGCGTTCTTGTAACGCTTCCGCTTAGCGATCTTCAAGGGTATGAAGATGCACTCCCTCTCCCTCGTTGCTAGCATCTCCTAGATTGATCTTGGTGACACGTAGGAAAATTTTGAATTATTACTACGTTCCCCAACAAGAGATGTGGCCACAGTCATTTTGTGCGAGCGAGTGTGAAGAGAGCAACCCCAGCAAGCAACCGTGTAGGCTCGTCCTGCCTATGTATATAGTGGAGCGGTTTCCTTTTCTCTCCATGTGAACCTATTTATATTGCGTACGTGCCACTGAAGAAAAAAACTTTATTTATAAATGACGCGGCACCTACTACTCGTTCTCCTATAAACCTTGTGCTTGGCATCTCCAAAATATTAACCTTGCGATTGGCTCTTCGCCTCTTTCGGAAGTCGAGCAATAATTGTACTGCAGTATATATCGTTCTGTCTATATGAGACCGAATGAATTGTTGCACGTCCACCACATGGGCGAGGGTCGAGGGGCGAGGGAGAGTGCATACTATTACGTCTGTTTCAATATGGACTACATACGGAGCAAAATGAGTGAATCTACACTCTAAAATACGTCTGTATACATCAGTGTTTGGAGTATGTACTATTAGTTCATATTGAAATCTACTAAAGGACATATATTCCAAACAATATGATAATATCTCTAACCAAGGTAGGGACGAGGAGTAAACGGAGGGAGTAGTAAAATTTTCTCCTCGTCCTGCGAGCCACCGCGCGCGTGGGCGAGGGAGCGGGCGTAAGGCATAGTACTACTACCTCCGTCCTGGTTTATAGGTCACCTTAATAGTTCGTGCCAAATTTTTACCAAATAATTAGCTAACAAAATGTTAATGCATGTCAACAAAAATTATATCGTTGGATTCGTATTTCAACATAGTTTTCAATGATATAATTTTTGGTAACATGCACGAACGTTTTGTTAGTTCAATCTATAGTCAAAATTTGACACAATATACAATGGGGACCAATAAACCAATATACAATGAGTACTAGTAAGCAAGCTTCACCTCGTCATGCGAGCCACCGCGCCCGTGGGCGGGGGAGACGGCGTAGTAAGCAAGCTTCTCCTCGTTCTGCGAGAGTTGACAGGACACATCAAAAGTAATACGTACAGAGCATCTCGAGTGTATAGAACCTTGCCTCTAAGGTAGGCCCCACATGGTTTGCCTCTTTTTTAACATAACGCGTCAAGTCGCAATTTGTTTGTCCACCCATGGTAGACGATCCTCCATCAAGTGGACAACCAGTACACGTGTCAAATTACCACGTGGGCTGCCTTTTCGTACAGAAATGAGCTCCACCGTGTACCCGTGCGGGTGTGGTTGGGAAAGAGACGGGAGTACGTGCATTGTGCGTGCACCTCTTCTCTTCGTGCACGTCCCCCACCTACGTGGGTGTGTGTGAGAGAGATACAAACCTAGACAGATGGCGTGTGCGTTCATGAGTCTTTTTTGTTTGGGGGTGATTTCATGAATGTATCTATGGGAATATGTGTCGATGACATCTCAAATTAAATTTTGCATGCAATGTGTGTGAAATAGAGGCCTATCTGTATCATATATAGAGGGGGCGATCCACGAGAAGAGAGGGAGGGGTCATATATATCGATAGAGTCGAAGAGAGGATCAAGTGGGTGGGTGCGAGATTGATGAAGAGAGCCATTGAAATTGTGTGTGTGCAAGTCAAAGATATAGGGCGACTGACCTACCAGAACGTCAAAGGGCACAGGGCAAGTTTGTGTGTGGCAGGGAGACATGACTAGAGCACTCAATGTATCGGTGTGTGGGGGGGAGGCAAGGAATAACTAGAGAGGTAGAACGACTCGTATATGTGTTGAGAAGGAGAGACCCAGCTATGTCTTGAGGGAGAGCGGTCGACATCCATACATAACTGAAGGACGGGAAGTAGGTTGGGATAGAGAGAGAGAGAGAGGGAGAGGGGTAGAATTCTGGATGGGTGATGGAGTTGCTTCTCGAGATGGTGGGAGAGGCCTACTACACAAACTGAGGGTAGAACTGCAATATTATCAATAAGAGTGGTGATGTGTTTCTGTGTGTGCCTATGCGTGATAGATCTGCCAGGACGCATGCATGGATGAAGAAGGGGAACCATGTGTTTGGTAAGCAAACCTAACTAGATCAGTAGATCAATTGTTGTTTGTCGGAGGAAGGGAGAGACATAACTAATGAGGTAGATCGATCGACGCGTGGGGAAAAACGAGTTATAAGGACCTAGCTAGCTATATGTATAGCGGGAGATCGGTCGGGGTACATCCATTTGTTAGAGGCAAATAAGGCCCAGTGAGACGGATAGACAGAGATAATAGAGCTAGGAAGTGGTGCGAGAGGCCGAGCTACTAGCTAGATAGGGGGAGGATTGTGCGGTTGTGAGATCGATGAAAAGAGGGGCGAGAGTTTACACGTGTGTGGGACCGTATGAGAGACACGAGGCATGGACACATAAAGGAGGAGATGGAAGGTGTGTGTGTGTATGTTGTAGGCAGACATCGCTGGAGATGTTTATCGATCCGTGTGTATCGGAAAGGAGTTGTGGAGACTGTGGGAGAACGACCTAAAGAAAAAAATGAATGTGCACGGTGGATGGAATGCTGAGGGAGAGGGAGGGCGAGGAGGGTGTGTGCGTGCACGAGAGACAGTTAGTGCTAGCTACAAAGGTTAGAGGATTGTGTGGGTGTAAGAGACTAACAAAGATCATAATTTGATATGAAAGTGGATTCATATATTTGAATAGGAGATCATAGTGTTATAAACATATGCATGCATGAATATAGCGGTGATACGCGTGCTGTGGTTTTGCACATGTTATACCATAATGTGATAATGCATGGCGTTTGCAACTCACAGCTAAATGTCGAACAATCTAAACCATACTATACATCGAACAATCTCACAATTTATTTGAATTTGTGATAATGTGTGGCGTTTGCAGCTTACAACTAAATATCGAACAATCTAAACAATACTATATATCGAACAATCTCACATTTTATTTGAATTTGTGGTAGTGTGTGGTGTTTGCAACTCACATCTAAATGCTTGTAGGCGTAGGGGGCGGGGCACCATACATTATGTGATAAACACATTATACATATGAGACATGGTTTAGATTATGAAGATCTAGCTAGAGCTTGAAATGTACTGTGATTTGAAAACAACATAAAGTGGATTCAAAAAATCGAGTTCGAGTTCATATAGTACACATAGTTCATATCTAACTCGAGAGTAATCATGTGGTGTGCTGTGAAGATAATACACGAACGATGGTTTAACTTGACAAGAATGATGATTGTAGATCTTATTAAAATAGAGAAACGAATTCAAATGGTTTGACTTCACAACAATCATTATTGTAGATCTTATTCAAATAGAGAAATGAATTCAAATTTAGTTCATATTGAAGCGGTAGTATATACGTTTGGAATGCACTAATTAAAACGTTCATTTGAGTAGCAGGTTGCATGCATTATACACATAGCAAAATATTTAAATTGAACATACCATGAATTCAAAGTTTTGAATGACATTTGTAGTGCGAATTGATTTGGTACAGTATACGGGACTAGACTCTCTTGTGTGCTGCAAATTGATTTCTTTTTGTTTTTTCGTCGACGGAAGTGCGAATTGATTTGGTACAGTACATGTCAGGCTTGTCCGGAAATTTCAACCCGCGCCTTGTTACCCCGAAATATTTAAGATATATCTTTGTCTCGTTGTGCTCCGACAACTCCCTCCATCTCAACCCGCGCCTTGCTATTCCAAAATTACATCGCGCGCGAAAACTCCCACCTCCTGTGAAATTCCTACACGTGAAATGCCCGTGATACCCCTGAACCGAAAGAACCGCCTCGGTCAAATCGGTGGGGGTACTTTCATAACTTACCCCACATTTCGAACAAGCGCGTCCCTAAGCCATAGTTCCCCACTCCCATCCCATCCACCCACCCATTCTTACACCGAGGCCGCGAAAACCCGTGAAGCCCCACACCCTCCTCCGTTCGCCACCCAGTCGGAGCCTCTTCCCCGACGACGTCGTCCACAACAACACCTCGATGTCCCTCATCCACCGTACCGGATGAGGATCCATCGTCGATCTCGTCGTCCAGCCGGTTCAGCCACCCCATCCTCCACCTCCAAGGATCTGCCCCAACATTCCCCTCGTTTTTCGCGCCACCTCCATTCCCACACCGTCGTCTTCACCTGCACCACCGGAAGAGCATCATCATCACCGTTTCCTCGGATAAAGCTGAGGCCTAATGGGTGCCACCAAAGAGGTTGTACACTATTGTCGCATTTTCTTCTTGATTCGATCTCACGGTGCTGCCGGCGCTCGGTCCCGAGCTGACACGGCACGGCTCCATCCACTGCAGCATCGCCGGCCACTTCATCCACGGCGTCACTCCCTCGGCGGCGACGTCCACATCAGTAGGAGCTGCTGCTGCTTTAGCTCTCGCTCGCGCTGCTGCTCTGCTCTTGCTCTCCGTCCCCTGCTTGGTTTGCTCTTGCTATTGCTCTTGCTCGCGCTGCTGCTCTCGCTCTTGCTCTTGCTTGCGATGCTGCTCGGATTTAGCTACACTTCAGTCGACTGAATCGACTTTTGGGTCAGTCGATTTTCAGGGGATGGGGGTAAGGTAGTCCTGCATGAAGGGGTCCTCGGGCGTCCGGGCTATGTAACATGGGCCGGACTAATGGACCATGAAGATACAAGACAGAAGACTTCCTCTCGTGTTGGATGGGACTCACCTTTGCGTGGAGGGCAAGCTTGGCGTTCGGATATGTAGATTCCTTCCTCTGTGAACCTACTCTGTACAACCCTGGGTCCCTCTGGTGTCTATATAAACCAGAGGGTTTAGTCCGTAGGGGCAATCATAATCATACAGGCTAGACATCTAGGGTTTATCTATTACGATCTCGAGGTAGATCAACTCTTGTAAACCCATATTCATCCAAGATAATCAAGCAGGAAGTAGGGTATTACCTCCATCAAGAGGGCCCGAACCTGGGTAAACATTGTGTCCCCGTCTCCTGTTACCTTCAATCCTTAGACGCAAAGTTCGGGACCCCCTACACGAGATCCGCCGGCTTTGACACCGACATTGGTGCTTTCATTGAGAGTTCCGCTGTGTCGTCGTCATAAGGTTCGATGGCTCCATCAGTCAGCTATAACGAAGCTGCCCCGAGGGAGGTTTTTCTCCCCGGCCAGATCTTTGTGTTCGGAGGCTTCGCACTGCGGGCCAACTCGCTTGGCCATCTAGAGCAGATCGATAGCTACGCCCCAGGTCACCAGACTAGTTTTGGAAATCTGGATTATGTCGCTGATATCCGAGGTGACTTGATCTTCCAAGGGTTTGCGACCCCAGCCTCCGCTCTGGCCTTAGATGCGGAGCGCATCGCCAAATTCGAAGACGGGATTTTCAAGCCCGCTGAACTCTCGGAGGCTATTGAGCCTTGTATGGGAGAGCTGGAGGAAGTAGTGTTACCGGCAATCATCATGAAGCCAAACTCTTCTCCAGACACTAGCTCCGAACCCTCGGGGTCAGCATCGTGTGAGCTCGGCCAAGGAGTTTTCTTCCCGTCGCACTCCACGGACTTTCTTCTCCCTGGCCAAACCTCGCCTTTAAGCGAGGCTCTAGACTTAATGCAATCCCTCGTCATTACAGAGGGGCAACGTTCGAACTACATCCAGCCCGGACTAGGGGCTGGGAGCAGGGAATTTTACGTCCCACCATCACCCACTTCATAGCCACTGTCGAGGACCTAACCGACATGCTTGACCATAACTCCGAAGACATCTAGGTACGGATATCGATGCCGGAGACAAACAAAGTGAAAACCCACCGCATACCGGACGCTGGGCGGCCACCTCCACATACGACGTATACATGGTGGATACGCCAAAATAGGATGGCGGTGAAGGCAGTAGGGATCCAATCAAGGACAATAACATTGATAAACCACCAAAGCGGCGGTACCAGTGGCGCCGTTCAAAACCACGCCGCGACAAAGAAAGCAATACCGGCAATGAAGACTGTAATACTCCGGAGAATCCCGAAGACCCATACGCCCCGTCGAACCAACATCCGAACAAGATGATAGGGAGGAGGAGCAGGGTAACCCTGATGAGCCAATCGAGAATGAGGACTCGGAGGACATCAATTATATGCCGCCCTCTGAAGACGAAATAAGCCTCGGCGATGAAGACTTCATCGTGCCAGAGGAACCCCTCGAGCAGGAACACTTTAAGCAACTGCGAGGAGCCTGAAAAGGAAGCAGCAACGGCTTCAAGCCGAACAGGACACACTCAATGACAGATGGACTAATGTCCTGGCAGCCGAGGAATACGGCCTTGCACGACCAACCAAAAGCTACCCGAAGTGTAAGTTGTTACCCCAATTCGACGCTGAGACGCGGGAGCCGATAACATCAGCGCACAACGCAGCCGACAATCCAGACCGACCACCGCGTCGCTGAGATAGAACGGCTACCCAAGCCGAACACCAGCCCACACTACCCCGCCGTAAAGACAGGGAGACGGTGGCCCGGGATTACACCTACGACCTACGGCAGAACCTAGACACTAGGGCAGGCCTAGCCAGATCAATCTATGGGTCAAGGGGACGTGCCCCACCACGAGAGGACGGCTATCAGGCCCGGCACGACCAACACAACCTCACTCGAGGCGAAAACCACATAGGGACGTCCGCCGAACTCCGTCGCGATGTTGCCCGTTATAGAGGCGCCGCACACCCCGTATGCTTCACCGAGGAGGTAATGGAGCAAGAATTCCCCGAAGGGTTTAAACCCATGAATATCGAACCATATGATGGAACAACTGACCCCGCAGTATGGATTGAGGATTTTATTCTCCATATCCACATGGCCCGCGGTGATGATCTCCATGCCATCAAATATCTCCCACTAAAATTAAAGGGAACAGCCTGGCACTGGCTAAACAGCCTCCCACAGAATTCCATTGGCAACTGGGAAGACTTGGAGGACGCCTTTCGCGACAACTTCCAAGGTACATATGTCCGGCCTCCGGACGCCGATGACCTCAGCCACATCATTCAGCAGCCCGGAGAGTCAGCCAGGAAACTCTGGACCAGGTTCTTAATTAAAAAGAACCAAATTGACGACTGTCCGGACACCGAAGCCCTCGCGGCCTTTAAACATAGCGTCCGAGATGAGTGGCTCGCCCGTCACCTCGGCCAAGAAAAACCAAAGACCATGGCAGCTCTTACCACACTAATGACCCGCTTTTGCGCGGGAGAAGACAGTTGGCTCGCCCGTAGAAGCAATAGCACGAGCGATCCTGGCACCTCCGAAGCCAGGGACGGCAATGGCAAGCCACGACGCAACAAAAACAAGCGTCGAAACAATAATGCAGGAACCCAAGACACGACGGTTAATGCCAGGTTTAGTGGCTCCAAATCCAGTCAACGGAAAAAGCCATTCAAGGCAAACAGAGATGGCCCATCTAGTTTAGACAAGATACTGGATCAGCCCTGTCAGATTCATGGCAGCCCTGACAAACCTGCCAATCATACCAACAAAAATTGTTGGGTTTTCAAACAAGTCGGCAAGCTCAATGCCGAACACAAAGAGGAGGGGCCACCCAGTGACAGTGAAGACGAAGAGACTCGCCAACCGAACACTGGGGGACAGAAGCAATTTCCCCCCGAAGTAAAAACAGTGAACATGATATACGTGACGCATATCCCTATAAGGGAGCGCACGCACACACTACGAGACATCTACGCCACAAAACCGGTCGCCTCAAAATTTAACCCATGGGCGGCCTGCTCGATCACTTTTGATCGCAAGGACCACCCAACTAGTACCCGTCACAGAAGTTCGGCAGCTCTGGCTCTCGATCCAATTATCGATGGATTCCATCTCATGCGAGTCCTTATGGACGGCGGCAGTAGCCTTAATTTACTCTACCAAGACACTGTCCGCAAGATGGGCATTGAGTCCTCAAGGATCAAGCCCACCACAACTACCTTTAAGGGAGTAACACCCGGCGTAGAAGCTCACTGCATGGGCTTAATCACAATGGAAGTCATCTTAGATTCGCCGGACAACTTTCAAAGCAAAGACTTGCTCTTCAATATTGTCCCGTTCCGCAGTGGCTACCATGCACTGCTCGGGCGGACCACTTTTGCTCGTTTCAATGCAGTCCCACACTACGCCTATCTAAAGCTTAAGATGCCCGGTCCACGCGATGTCATCACGATCAACAGAAACACGGAATGCTCCCTTCGTACCGAGGAGCATCCACGGCCATCGCAGCCGAGGTGCAAAGCGGCCCCGTCAAGCCGCATATCTCATCGGCCATTAAGCCGCCGGCCTCTACTGCACAGGACCGGTTAATTTTAGAGCTGGATTAATAGTTCTGCCTCCGTCATCCGCCTCTTATACCCGCGAAGTTTGTATCGCGCATGCATAATTATGCACTTAAAATACCTTGGTCATCGGCGGAGGCACACTACGGACAGGCCTACAATGCGGTTCGCTCTCCTATAGCCTTCTTCTCTTTTCTAACTGTATATTATCTTTTGACACGGGTGAATCAAAACCAGTTCATCCCACGGACCTACAGGGACTCTCTCTCTCTCTGAGCCCAGTTTCATACGAATAACCAAAGATTACTCCTTTTAAGGAATCCTTTTCACCGAGGCAAAGGCAGCGCAGACGTGCGACAGGAGGTCCAAAAGATTTTTTGTAGACCAAACACTCTATTTAAAACCTGTATAGAGCCTTTTTTCCTCAGCCTTCGACCCCTGGCATGTAAAATAGCCTGGGTAATGGTGTTATAATCTGTAAGATTGCGTTCGACGCATCAATCAGATTCTAGTGAACATAATCCGTCTTCAGTAGTTGCTTTTCCTCATAGAACTATATTTTGCTTCTTCGGTTGTTTCACGCACACACCTCGGCACAAATCGCCAGGGGATCGATACGGCAACATATGGGTTGCCGAAAAGTCCGAATAGCTCTATAGCATACTTCGGCGTCACGAGTTTGGCATTATATGCATCAGCTCCGAATCATGTCTTTGGTCAATAGTTGGGTTGCCCGACTCCTGTGCTTACTACCTTACGTTCCATCTCATCGGCTAGGGTAGTAAAGGGAGAACTACTGCGATTGTGTTTCCGGTTCTTCTGGTTAAACACCTCAGTAGAGAAAGCCGAAAACTAACTATCATGATGCGGCGAGAGCTGGTCAACCACTTGGCGACTTATTACAATCTTTCGCGATTTCTTCCGTATTATACGAAGGACCATGTTTTGGTCACCTATGTAACGCAACCGTATTCGGATAACCGCGTACATACCAGGGGCTACATCGTAGACCCACCGTCAAACTCCTAAGGCTAAGTGAAAGTGTTAAAGCCCTATAGTCCGATTGCCTAGTTCGCCACATTGACACCTCCGTTCCGGACCAAGACGTTGGGTCAAGAGTGATCACGTGCTATTCCGAACACCCCCGTATTATATGCGAGGGGGCTGAAGCCGACGACTGGCAAACTTTCAGGTTATAAAAAAATGGTCGCACGGGAGGAAACAACTTTGAGGCAAAGGTACAATTATAACACAGCCTTAATGTATCATAATATTGTTCCCACAATTCCGGTACATTTATTCGAACATAATATTCTTCGAGCACTAGCCCTCTATCAAGCGGGCGCCCTCTAGGACGACCTCTAAATAATGCTCCGGCGTGCGATGGTCCTTGCCTCCGGGCGGGCCCTTAGCTGCAACATTGGTGGCCTTCATCTTTGCCCAGTACATCTTGACATGGGCGAAGGCCATCCGAGCACCATCTATGCACGCCGACCGCTTGACGGCACCGATACGTGGCACTGCATCGACAAGTCACTGCACCAAACCGAAATAGTTGTTCGGAATGGGTTCAGCCGGCCATAGCCGGACCACGACATCCTTCATGGCAGCTTCGGACATCTTGTGGAGCTTGGCCCACTGGGCCATTTGTTCGTTCAGCAACGTCGGACGCCGTGGCACGTTGAATTGTGACTAGAAAAGCCTCTCCGCAGCACATCCTTCCTGTGCTTGGAAGAATTGTGCCGCGTCGGAGACACTCTTCGGCAGGTCCAAGAACACGTCTGGAGAACTCCACATTTGATTAAGCAAAGCATACTTCGGGTCGCCGAACGTAGCCTGTAAAAAAAAGGGCTTACCAGCCGCTATCTCCCCAGCTTGACAGATCTCCTCCCGAGCCGCTCTAGACTCGGACCGTGCTTCTCTCGCCTCTTGTAAGGCCTTGTCGAGTTCGGCTGCCTTGGCTTTATTATCTTCCTCGAGGGCTTTGCATTTGCCAGTGGTATCCTTTAGCTCTCACCCAATGGTAGATATTTTCTCCTCGCACTGGCGCCGAGCGGCCTGTTCGGCCTTTAAATCAGCAGCCGCCTTCTTGGCAGCCGAATTGCTCACTCTGGCCTGCTCCTTAGCCCAGGCAAGCTCAGCCCGAAGGGTCACAACGGCAGCAGCACCATCTACAGTTGTGCATGTCATAGTGTATAAATTTCAGCTTCGTGCTCATACTAGTATACATGCATAAGTGGGCTGCCCCAAAACATACCTTGTGCCTCGTCGAGCCGCCTGTTAATAAGAGTAATGTCCTCATTAGCTAACTCAAGTTTACGCTTTAGATCTGCAACTTTCGCAGTTTGGACGGACGCCATTGACATAATAGCTTGTTTTCAACTTAATTATGTTACTTCATGAGCATGTCTTTTCGATCCTTTGATCGCCTCCTTGTGGAAACCAATCAGAGTCTCAGGGGCTACTATCTATATACAGGCGCATTTTGCATATAAAGAGCGGTCAAAGATATTACATTGCATACCTCGAAGCCTCTCAGCAGGCTCGTGAAAGCTTAATTCAATCCGCTTCTCGCGGACAGACTCCTACCAACTACCGAACCCATTAAGGTATGATGTTCCTCTGTGATGGACGCACTTTGCAATGTGCTCATCAGAGTATCCGGCACCTCCGGATTCCTGGAGGCTGTTGCGGGAGTACGGACTCCCTTCAAAGGGGTACGCTTACTCGACCCTAGAGTCGTCTTCGGCTGTAAGCCGGATAATTCGGGGCCCTCGTTGTTGGTCCCCGTGGGGGCTGTGCCCCCTGGACCCTTGACGATCGAAGTATCACCCTCGGGCGCTGTCTTCATTGTCCCCCGCACTGCTTGATGGTCAGGGGAGATCCTCCGAGACGACACCTCGGATTCGTCCGCCCTAGGAGGCGAGGAGGCTGGTGGAGGCGTCTCGCTTTCCATCATCTCCGGAGGCAAGTCCCCCGATGAGGAGGACTCTTGAGGTAGACCGTGGGCCGACTGCAAACATACAGTTTAAATGTTACCCTTGCAACCCAAGGAGAACGGGATATGTCTAGAGCAACTTTTGTTCACTTACGATTCGGCAAGGGGCTTGTCCCTAGAGAGGTACTTCGCGACAACATCCGCTTCTGAACCCGAACCATCTGACAGGGATATCTTCCCTCTCTTGGGCACCTCCACCTCCAAGTCTTCGGAGGCGGTCCTTTTCTTCCTGTGGGGAGAAGGGATATCACCCTCTTATTCCCCTTCGTCTTCATCTTCAGAAGAGGGAGCTTCAGTCTCCCTGGACGTAGCGTCCAGTATACCTTTAGAGTGGGGGCCACCTTCAGCGTTTTTGCTCTCCTGATGGTCCTACTTCGCCGGCACTTGATACGGTGCCGGGGCCAGCATGCTCGTCAACACAGGATCAACTGAGTCTTTGGGAAGTGGAGCTGAACACCTAATTCGTTCTGCCTTCTTTATCCAGACCTGGTCGAAGACAGGCCTCTCAGTACATGACTATGGGATAATCAACCAAGTTGCGTTCCGAAGTTGGGCGCTTACCAGGGTATCCGGATGGTTGTAGTCGAGGCCGATGTCCTCGGATGTGTCCGGCCATTGCTTTCGAGTCTTGAAGAATAGTTTTCACATCCCTCTGTGCGTTATGCCGAAGAATTGCTGAAGGGTCCGTGGCCCTTCCGGATTGAACTTCCACATGCGGAGAGGCCTTCGCTGACACGGGAGGATCCGGCGGACTAGCATTACCTGGATCACGTTAATGAGGCCGGTGTCCTTTTCGAGGATGCTCTGGATATGACTTTGCAGCGTCTGCACTTCATCGGTTGGTCCCCAGTCTAGCCCCTTATTAATCCATGATGCGAGCCGCAATGGAGGGCCAGATCGGAACGCAGGCGTGGCTGCCCATTTGGTACCGCGGGGTTCGGTGATGTAGAACCACTCCCGCTGCCATAAGTTGGAGGTTTCCGTGAAAGTGCCTTTTGGCTAGATATTGTTGGCGAGCTTGCTCACCATAGCACCGCCACACTCCGCCTGCTCCCCGTTGACTACCTTCGGCTTCACATTGAAGGTCTCGAGCCATAGGCCGAAATGTGGGGGGATGCGGAGAAAAGCTTCACACATGACGATAAACGCCGAGATATGAAGGAAGGAGTCCGGAGCTAGATCGTGAAAATCTAGCCCATAATAAAACATAAGGCCACGAACGAAGGGGTGGAGAGCGAACCCTAGCCCGCGGAGGAAGTGAGAGATGAATACAACCCTCTCGCCGGATTCTGGTGTAGGGATAACCTGCCCCTTGGCAGGGAGCCTGTGGGGGATTTCTGCAGTTAGGTACATCACTTCCCGGAGCTTCGTGATATCTTCCTTGGTGACCGAGGAGGCCGCCCACCTGCCTTGGGAGCTGGATCCGGACATAACTAGGAGGCTTGGTAGCAATGAAAGAAATCGAGACCTGGGCGTTGGAGCTTGAGGCAGGAAGGGCTGAGAAAGAGGAAGGCGTGAGGGAGAAAGACGGGTCTGTACCCCTTTATAAAGGCGATGAATATCGAACGCCTCCTCACGGGCCTTAAAGCTCGCCTATTCTCAAGGAATCATGCAAACGACACGGTTGGATTACCCACGCCCATATTGATAAGAATCTCGTAATAAGGGGGCACGATCTCTGCTTTGACAAGATGTGCTAATAAAGGTCGTGTCTCGTAACATGGAGCGAGAGGCTGAAAGACGGTTCGAAATAATAACCGGGCAGAGACGTAACGTTTCGCCACAAAAGTTGTCAGTAGATGGGACTTGTTAAATATTATACCCTGTTGTGGTTGTGTGTGGTGTCTGTTTCGCAGAGCCGGACACGTTTTCTGTGTTCGAGGACTGCTTTGAAGTATTCGGAAGAGGAACCCGCCTTGCAATGCCGAAGACAATCAGCGCGCCGGACACGTCGTCATTGAAGCCTGGTTCAGGGGCTACTGAGGGAGTCCTGGATTAAGGGGTCCTCGGGCGTCCAAGCTATGTAACGTGGGCCGGACTAATGGGCCATGAAGATACAAGCCAGAAGACTTCCTCCTATATCCAGATGGGACTCGCCTTTGCGTGGAGGGCAAGCTTGGCGTTCGGATATGAAGATTCCTTCCTCTGTAAACCGACTCCGTACAACCCTGGGTCCCTCCGGTGTCAATATAAACCAGAGGTTTTAGTCTGTAGGGGCAATCATAATCATACAGGCTAGACATCTAGGGTTTAGCTATTACGATCTCGAGGTAGATCAACTCTTGTAAACCCATATTCATCCAAGATAATCAAGCATGAAGTAGGGTATTACCTCCATCCAGAGGGCCCGAACCTGGGTAAACATTGTGTCCCTGTCTCCTGTTACCTTCGATCCTTAGACGCACAGTTCGGGACCCCCTACTCAAGATCCGCTGGTTTTGACACCGACAGGGGGGCTCGCCAGAGAGGTACCCCACTATCTATCTTAGGGTTCAGGGTGGGGGCGGTGGTCGCCGGCGGTGGTGGGGCGGTGGCATGGGGATCGCCAGAGAAAAAGCTCGGCACTGGGGGGCCTAGAGGGATGGCCGGGGCGGCGGCGGACCGGTTGTGGGGAGTGGTTTCGGGGCAGTCGGGGCGGCGCACCGCCAGCCACGGGCGGCGGGGGGGGGCAGCTCTGGCCAGTGGTGGCTGGCGGCTCAGGGGGTGGAGGTTGAAGATGAACTGCAGGTCCGTGATTTCATATCCAACGGTTGGAAAATCACTGACCAGAGATGAAAAAGTCAGTCGACTAACGTGTAGCCTCACCTGATACTGCTACATGACCAGCTGCCCTGGCTCTCGCACGTGCTGCTGCTGCTACTGCTTTTCTGCTACTAGTGCGTTCAGTTTCGACAGTACAATTTAGTTCCGACAGCAAAATTCAGTTTTGACAGTTAAGTTCAGTTTCGACAGTTAAATTCAGTTTCGACAGTCAAGTTCAGAGATGAGCTGCTGATGTATTTTACATCTAGCACTTTGTGGTTATGTATTTTACGTCATCTATTGGAGATGCTATTAGAATTCCACTCAGGTTAACGTTGTGTCTCATGTCCTGCTTCAGCCTCGGGGTCGTACAACTCACCGGAGCTGCTCCAACAACGAAACCCTCCATCACGGCGGAGCAGTACCCCGGGCTCCATCTCAAGATGCCTAAGATCTTCTTCCCCTCCTCCGACAGCCAAGTCAGCCGGATCATCCTCACCGACCAACCCAATCACACTGAGATCGACATGGCTTCGCCAAAGAGGTTGTACACTTGTTGCATCTCTTTTTACTCTACATGTTATATATATTGTCCACTGAGCACACGTAGTAACGTGAAATACGATTAGTTTCTCCTACTATATGACAAGCAGTGAGGTACCGGGCAACTTAGCTACCCGTGATGGACTCTCTTGAACGCCATCATTATTTATCTCTGCGCGTTTGAGCTGTGCATTTGTCGATGGGCCTGGGAGTTGAGCTAGTAGGGCAGTAGCCTAGGTCCAAAGTAGTAGAAGTAGCACAAAAACATTTTTTGAGTGTAGGCTTTTCCTTGCTCAAGCCTGCTAGCTAGAATCGCCAGTGCTTGAAAGGAAAAGTGAAGGAAAAACATAGGAATTGGGAAGTTTCCTATGGTACTACTATTCATGCATTTGGTTCAAAGGAATGGAGCAAAAGAAAACTGTTGGATTTGTTCCTTTAGTGTCTCCTTGAAAGAAAAACCATAGGAATTTTAATATCCACCTGTCCTCCTTTTCAAATTCCTATTCATGTAGAACAAGATTAAGAGATAGTAGCATAATAGCATTATAACCGTACATTTTCTTGTGGTTTGGCTTAATCTCACCCTGCTTCTTTGCATCCTGTGATATTCCAATTCTTGTGAACCAAACACCCAGATTGGCAGAAATCCTGTGTTTTTAAATTCTCTCTTTTGCACGTGCATTCCTAACCTATTACTGTGTATTTCCTATCCCTGTGTTGTTAGAATCCTCCAATTCAAACGAGCCCTTACAGAATTACTTCTCTTACAGATAGTTGTTAAAGAAAACCTTATGTGGTTTGTCCCGCTCCTACTGCGCCGTCGTCCACCCCAGCTCAGCTGCTCCAACAACAGAAGGGTATAGCACAGTAGGGATCCGGCCTCCAGACTATCTTTCGCCGCCTCAGATCTTCTTCCCCGCCGCTGGCAGCCATGACAACTGCATTACCATCATCAATCGAGCAGATGACCTCGAGGACTACACGGGTCCGCAAGAGAGGTCGCACTCTTTTCTGTCTTCTTACGTTATGCATTGCTTAATATTACATGCTACTTTATCGTCATGTTCACCGATTAGACTCTGAGTCAGCTCCAGACTAATGGTTAAACTTGAGTTTTTAAATGGTTGTGGGGTACATATTGGGGCCGCAATCAATAGTATCTATCTACTATCTGGTTAATCTCTGGTGTCTACTTTGAGTTTCATGTTGGGTGGGAAACAAACAGTAAAGAAGCCATTATCTATATTTTTTAATTGAAGCCATTATCTGCCTGCTATCATTGGTTTTGGGTCTATCCACAGGTTGCTACCATCACTCTGGATTTCTGGATGCACTCCTTACATAATCGCACTATGTTTTATTCCTATGCATGTCAGTTATTGTACACAAGGGAACTGAACATGTAGAGCAAAAGAGACGAGCCTTGCGTGGCAATAAAATTTCATGAAGACGTTTCTCCATTGTAGGCGCAAAGACAGCCCCCCTCTACCCATTTCGGATTGTAATCGAGAGAAGATATCTGTTCTGAGGGGGATTCAGAAGGAGAAGACCACTCCTATTTACCCCATGAGGTCTTCGCTCTAACTTGGCATGATGATGTTGGTTATATCATGCATATGGTGCCTTGCATTGCTTACTTATACATCAAATATGTCATCTGCTTAGTTTAGACATGCTTTGTGTGAATGCCATCTATTTAGTTTGTTCATCGTTTATGTGAATTACGCAACGCCATCTTGTTTATCCAGGCATCATATATGTAAATTTTGCAATGCCATCCTGCTTATCCAGTCATCTTATATCTGAATTATACCTGGCCATCCTTTTTTTGTTACGTATTACATTTGTCAACAATGTTAGTACATTCAACTACTCTCCGTGTGCATCAGCCATTTGACACGGTGATGGAAAATTCCGGAGTGAAAACAAGGTCTTCAGAGCAGACTATGCTATCTGACGAAGCGCATATCTCGCTGGTTATGGATAGCTCCTCAGAGGATTCAGAGACAGATGACCAGTCCTATTTCCCCCGAAGGTGTATGCTCTAACTTGGCAGGGTTATGTTGCTCATATCATGCGTATGATGTCTTGAATTGCTATGTCATTTGATTAGTTTAGACATGCTTTGTGTGAATGTCATCTGTTTAGTGTCTAATTACCATATATGTGAATTATGCATTGCCATCTTGTTGCAAGACATTATATATGTGAATTATGCAATGCTATCTTGTTGCAAAGGCATTATATATGTGAATTATGCAATGCTATCTTGTTGCAAAGGCATTATATATGTGAATTATCCAATGCCATGCTGTTTAGCCAATCATCATGTATGTGAATTATATCATGCTATCATTTTTTTGTATTACGTGTTCCATTTGTCGACAACATTTGTATATTCAACTACTCTTCCTGTGCATCAGCCATTTGAAGCGGTGATGGAAGTATCTGGAGTGCAAACAAGGTATTCAGAGCAGACAATGCTACCTGCTGAAGCAGATATCTTGCTGGTTACAGAGAGCTCCTCAGAGGAGGATTCGGAGACTGATGACCAGTCCTATTTCCCCCTGAGGTCTATGCTCAAACTTGGCAGGGTTATATTACCCATGTCATGCATGTTGTCTTGCATTGCTTAGTTTTTACATCATATATGGATTGCCATCTGCTTACTTGCTTACTATATAAATCATATATTTGTATTATATCATGCCATCATGTTTACATACACAGCATCTATCTGAATTATGGCATGGCAACCCATTTAATAGACATCATATAGTTATATCATCTCATCCTGTTTAGTGTTTGCATTCATCATATTTTGAATTATGTCATTCTATCCGTGAATTATATCATGCTATCATGTTTCCATAGGCGGCATGTATGTGAATTATGGCATGCCAACCTATTTAATAAAGACATTATATAGTTATATCATGCCATCCTGTTTACATAGTAATCATATTTTGAACTATGTCTTTCCATCTTTTTTAGTTAGCCATCATAATGTGAAATTGTGTCATGCTATCCTGTTTAGTTAGCCATCATATATGTGAAATTGTGTCATGCTATCCTGTTTTGTTATACAGCATAAATGTGAATTATTTCATGCCCTCTTTTATTCCCTACTATCCATTGCATCTGTCTTATCATACAATGTATGTACATTCAATTACTTTTCTTGTTTATCAGCCATTTGAATTGGAGAGGGTGATGGCAGTATCTAAGGGAGTAACAACATGGTCTTCAGAAAAGATAGTGCTACCAGTTGATGCAGATAGAACCACGGTTGTACTTGCCCAAGAACCAGCCCCACCACACATAACCCAGACTCTCGCAGATTGTACCCCTACCCAGTTGGACAGAGAACCAGCTACACCCCTTCTAACCCCAACCCTAGCAGATAGTAACCCAGTTCCAGTTGACACAGCACCGTCTCCACCACAGAGCACCCAAACACGATCAGTTAGTAAGGGAACTGCAGTGCCCAAAGCACGAGGACCACCACTCCGAATCCCAACTCAACGCTTAAAGGAGAAGAAGAATTGTTCTCAAGTCAGGTTCTGTAGCTATGGTTCATACTCCTTTGCTCTTGCATCACTGTATTTACTCATACCAACTATTTTCAAATTTGAAGGATGGAATTGAAACTCCAATGGCGCAACAGGTATGTTTTAAACCTGTTTCTTTAACTGGTTTGCTGTTGTAACTTGCTCTATGTTGATTTCAGTTTCAATTGAATAAATAGTTATGTTCTCATGTCATGCACATTACAAGTGTTGTTATTTCTCTATAGTTTCCCACACTTATATTCTGTCTATTCTGCTTTGTCTTGAACAAATATTATTTGAACTGTGTCTCTATCTTGATTTGGCAACAAAAACTAGAATGATATAGACCATAAAGTGACCATGGTACATAGATATATGTTTGTTTCATGCTGTTATCCTGTCCACTTTACTACTGAACTGATTTACCAAAATGAGTTTCATATACAATATGGTAACCCTGTGATGTGTCTGCTTGTTTCTCTTTTAGAATGCAGACAAAATATTGGAGAACAGTACCCCGTTATGCAATGGTAAAGGAAGTAATGCAGATAAGGTTCAAGATAGTGAGACATCCTTGTTGGTCTCCAAGAAAGCTGATAAAAACTATCCTGACGCTAGTGAGAGAACCCAAAAGTCCTGTCTTGATGTAGTGTTCGAGTTACTGGCCACTACTGCTGGCACAAGCTCTTCGAACTCGCTGCCTGAATCAGTTCGTCTTCTTGAGTCTCAACTTCAAGTTGAAAGACATCGATCAGATGTGCTGTCACAGGAAGCTGAAGGACTGAGGAAGTCCCTGCAGAATTCAGATGCATACTTTCTGGTGCAACAGCAAGCGCTGGAGGATTTAAGCGCCAAACAAGAGAAAGTTAATAAGCTTGCTAAGCATCTTGCCAGCATTATGGGTACCCAGGATATTGTTTCTTGAGATCTTCTGAAGTGGTTTCAGTTCTGGACTTGTTTTGCTGCGGCGTTTACTTGCACTGGTCGCCAACTTTGACAACCAGTGTATATGATATGCTGCTTTGTTCCCTATATTTGCACTGGTGGCGAACTTTGATGCCCAGTGGATGTAATATGTGTAATAGCCGTGATAGCCTAGTGTAAGTTGCTTGCTTATTTATTTCCTTGTTGTCTTGTTTATGTGTTTGCTTGTAGTCAGTGCAGTTCTTTTCCGCGGTTTGGCCGCAATAACCTATTTTTTAAAACTAGGCCACAATAACCATGGGCTACATATTTACTGTAGTTACCATGGGCCTCCTACGGGCCGTAGAAACAATGGACCTTGTAAGGGCCGTAGAAACAATGGGCCTTCTACGGGCCGTAGAAACAATGGGCCTTGTAAGGGCCATAGAAACAATGGGCCTTCTACGGGTCGTAGCACCAATGGGCCTTCTACGGGCCGTATGATCGATCGGCCAAACATGGGCCAATAACAGACCACATTATGGGCCGTAAACGGGCTAGATTTGGAATCGTCCGTTCATGGGCCGACAATAACGGGCCGTCGTTAATCGGCCGTATTTGATGACGCTATGAAAATGGCCCGACGGATTAACGGGCCGATTGTAACCATGGGCTGAATTTGGCCCACAAGCAGAAAAGGCCAGTAACGGGCCGTAAGTAACCCGATGCTGGAAATAAGTGTCGGTGTCAAAACCGGCGGATCTCGGGTAGGGGGTCCCGAACTGTGCGTCTAAGGCTGATGGTAACAGGAGGCGGGGGACACGATGTTTACCCAGGTTCGAGCCCTCTCGATGGAGGTAATACCCTACTTCCTGCTTGATTGATCTTGATGATATGAGTAGTACAAGAGTTGATCTACCACGAGATCGTAGAGGCTAAAACCCTAGAAGCTAGCCTATGGTATGATTGTTGTTGTCCTACGGACTAAGCCCTCCGGTTTATATAGACACCGGAGGGGCTAGGGTTACACAGAGTCGGTTACAAGGGAGGAGATCTACATATCCGTATTGCCAAGCTTGCCTTCCACGCCAAGGAGAGTCCCATCTGGACACGGGACGAAGTCTTCAATCTTGTATCTTCATAGTCCAACAGTCCGGCCAAAGGATATAGTCTGGTTGTCCGAGGGCCCCCTAATCCAGGACTCCCTCAGTAGCCCCTGAACCAGGCTTCAATGACAGCGCGCAGATTATCTTCGGCATTGCAAGGCGGGTTCCTCCTCCGAATACTCCATAGAAGATTTTGAACACAAGGATAGTGTCCGGCTCTGCAAAACAAATTCCACATACCACCGTAGAGAGAATAATATTTCCACAAATCCAATATGCCTACAGCTTTTCATAATGTGACGTACTGCCGTGGTCTGGTCATGACGAACCGTTTTTCCGAGCCTGCCACTGCACGTGTTGCGAGGCGGTTTTTATTGGCACCTTCATGTCGAAGCAGAGATCGTGTCCCTTTTTTCATGGGACTCTCATCAATACGGGTATGGGTAACCCAATCGTGCTTGTTGGTATGACTCCTCGATTTTAGGCAAGTCCCAAACGGCCATGCGGAGGACGCTTGATATTCATCCTCTTTATAAAGAGGCCTAGGCCTGTCCCCTTCTTCTCGCACTCAATCGAATCCTTCCCCACCTCGAGTTCCAACACCCAAGGCTCGGCCTAGGCGCTTCGGACCTACAATCATGTCCGGATGCAACCTTCAAGGTCAGTGGGTGCCCTCCTCCGTCACAGAGGAGGACATCAAGAAGCTATGAGAAGCTAGGTATTTGACCGGCGAAATCTCGCACAGGCTGCCTGCTTGAGGGCAGGTCATTCCCACTCCCGAACCTGGCGAGAGTGTTGTATTCGTCTCCCACTTCCTCCGAGGGCTAGGTTTCAGCTAGATCCCTTTGTCAGAGGGCTCATGTTCTACTACGGGCTTGATTTCCATGATCTGGCTCCGGATTCCATCCTTCACATCTCGTCGTTTATCGTCGTGTGTGAAGCCTTCCTCCGCATTACCCCACACTTTGCTTATGTCTCAAGACCTTCAATGTGAAGCCGAAGATGATTGAGGGGCGACACGCAGAGTGCGGAGGTGCCGTAATAACCAAAGGCGCCGATGTTCCATGGCCAAAGGGTTCCTTCCCGGAGGTGTCCAGTTTATGGCAACGGGAGTGGTTTTATATCACAGCTCCCCGGGGTACTAAGTGGGTAGCCGCCCCTGCCTTCCGCTCGGGCCCCCCGCCACAACTGGCGTCATGGGTCAACAAGGGGCTGGACTGGGGGCCAGTACATGATGTGCCGACATTGCAGAGTCGCATCCAAGATCTCCACGAGAGAGATGTCAGCCTTGTTAAGGTAATGCAAGTTATGCTAGTTCGTCGAGCCCTGCCTTGCAAATATCGACCTCTTCGTATGTGGGAGTTCAACCCGGAAGGACCACGAACTATTCAGCACTTCTTCGGCGTGACGCTTGAAGAGATGTATAGATCGTTCTTCGGATCACAAATAGAGTGTCCGGACACCTCCGAGGATGCGGGTCTGAACTGCAATCGCCTAGACACTCAAGTAAGTAATTCCGTGGCCGAACACATTGTCTTTTAATTTATCACAACATCATTCTGAAAAGTCGCCTTTTGACCAGGACTGGATAAAAAAGGCGAAGATGATCAGGTGTCCGGCCCCCCTTCCCGAGGGCTCACCGGATCCTGTACTAGCCAGGATGCTTGAGCTTGCGCCTTATCAAGCGCCATCAGGGGAAGGTAAAGGGAGGAACAAAGAGGCCGAGAGCGAGCCTCACTCACTATTCATCCAAACCGGGGGAATTAGTGCCTCCGCGAAGGAGGATAACCGGGGGGAAGAATCTAAAATTCCCTCTCCCTAGGGAAGGAAGAGGACCGCCTCTGAAGACTTGGAAGTAATGGTCTCCAAGCGAGGGAAGAATCCTTTGTCAGAGGGTCCTACCCCGGAGGGAATCCTTACCGCACAGTACCCGCAAGGGGACCAGCCCTCTACCGAGCTGTAAGTAAACGAAAGTACTTTATAGTAAATATATCATGCTTCGTTTCTGAGAATGATAACCGAGGTGTGCATCTTGTAGTTCGGATTGTAGCCCTTCTTGACAGAGTTCGTCTTCAGGGGATCTTCTTCCGGAGATGATGGAGAGCGAAACACCTCCCCGTGCCTCCCCGCCTCGTGAAGCGGGCGACCCTGAGGTGTCGTCACGGAGGATTTCTCCTGATCCGCCAAGGCCAGAAGGTAAACCTTCGGCCGACCGAAGTCCAGGGTCTTCGGCTCTTAAGGAGAGCCACAGAAAGAGTCCGGAACCGTCCGGTGTGCGATCGGATGCACTGATGAATCTTCTGGAGCAAGCGGCCGTCTCGGAAACGCATCGTGCTCTAATGGGCACGGTGGTTGAGAGGATTTCATCCGCCAAAAGCGGGTTGCATGAAGCTTTTATGAGTCTCCTGAAAGGCTTTGAGGTACGTGAAGTAATATATATATTTTGGACGATACCGCACACGCTAGGTGTGGCCTATGCAGATAGTAGCCCCTGAGACTCTGGTTGCTGTTGAAAAAGACGGCAAATAGAGGATCATAGTCCCAGGTAATAACCGTGCTGCTTTCATGTGCAGGTGGCCGCGGGTCTGGTGGCTGGACGGACTGGTGAGTTTACCGAATTGAAGCGGCAACTTGATGCGGCAGATGCCGACATCGTGCTTGTAAACAAGCGGCTTGATGAGGCACGGGGTATGTATTCTCCTAGGATCAATACATATTAAGAGGAGCATGATGCTAGTATCTGTAATATGCTGTGACTGCAGATGGAGATGTCGCCGTGGAGACCCTTCGGGCAGAACTTGCCCGAGCCAAGGAACAAGCCAGGAAGACTGATGCGGCCGCCCTAAAGGTGGTCGAAGAGCTAAGAGCCGAACAGGCTGCCCATTGTCAGAGCAAAGAGAAAATAGCCAAGATGGCTATTGAGCTGAAAGAGGCCGCCGGCCGGTATGAGCTTATTGAAAAGGAAACCAAGCGAAGGCGGCGGAACTGAAGGAGGCCATGGAAGCGGCCAAGGAAACCCGCTCGCAAATCAGAGCGGTGAAGGAGGAACTCCGTCAAGCCGGAGATATTGCGGCTGGGAAGCCCTTTTTGTTGCGGACGAGGTTTGGAGACCCGAAGTATGCCCCTCTGGATAAATTATGGAGTTCTGCAGACGCGTACTTGGATTTAGCAGCAAGTGTCGCTGATGCGACCAAGTTTTTCAAAGATCAGAATGATCATGTAGTGGAAGGGTTGTTCTAGTCACAGTTCCGCACTCCAACGCGTCCGCTGCTGTTAAATGAACAAATGGCCGAGTGGGCTGAGCTCCATAGGTTGTCCGGACTTGCTATGAGGTCCGTCGTGGATGACCTTTGGCCGGAGGGACCGAGGCTGAATAGTTATTTTGGCCTAGTGCAACAATTCCTTGGTGCTGTGCCGCATATCGACGCTGTGAAGAGGTCGGCGTGCATAGAGGGTGCGCGGATGGCTCTTGCCCGTGTCAAGACGTACTGGGCAGAGATGGAAGCCACCACTATTGCATCCCAGAGTTCGGCGGTAGGCCGGGTATCGGCCGAGCACTATTTTGAGGAAGTCTTAGAAGGTGCTCGTGTAATAGAGGCTCAGTGCTCGAAGCATATCATGTTCTAGTGACATGTATCTCAATTGTAAGAACAATGTTATTTGGATTATAAAGGCTGTGTTTATACTTTTTCCTGAAAGTATTATTATGCCTCCTGTGCGGTCGTTTATGTATATATATATCCTGAAAGTTTGCAGTCGTCGGCTTCAGCCCCCATGCATATAATGCGGGGGTGTTCGCAAAAGCGCGTCTTCACACTTGATCCAACGTCTTGGTCCATTAAGGAGGTGGTAGCGCGGCGAACGAGGCAATCGGACTATATTGCTTTAACACTTTCACTTAACCATAGGAGTTTGATAGTGTGGCTACTATATAGCCCCTGATATTTCCGCGGCTATCCGAATATGGTGCGCGTACGTACATGGCCGGGAAAACCGGCCCTTCGTTAATGTGGAGGAACCCCGAAGATTCTGCTAGGTCATCGAGTGGTTGACCAGTCTCGCGCTTTATCATGACAGTCAGTTTTTGGCTTTCTCTACTGAGGTGCTCATCCGGATGAACCAGGGCACAATCGCAGTAGTTCTCCCGGTGCCACCTTAGCCGATAGAGCGGAACGTAAGGTAGCAAAACGCGGGAGCCGGGAAAACCCAACATTTGACCAAAGACATGATTCGGAGCTGATGCATATAAGGCCAAACTCGCGACGCCGAACACTCCCTAAGGTATTCGGTCTTTACAACATGTACCGGGCTGGGCAACGCCCTTGATAATGAACCCCGAGTGTCCAGGTACGTGCATTTTTCTGACGTGGCGAAATGCCAATAACGTCAGCATCCTTCTCGGTTATACTGAGTATCCGGAGGATGTGAACAACAAGAGACAGTAAAAAAGGTTTACACAGGGTCTTAATCTAGAAAGAAACCTTTGAGCGGGTCCCTGCTGCACGTTTGCGCCTGTGTCTCCGTTGTGCCGTATCCTAGAAGGGTGTAGCACGATTGTCATCTGTAAAAGAGAGGAACTTAGGTGAAAGTTGTCGTGCGGAAAATTGGTTATTCTCAATAAATCATTAAAATTCAAGATAAGTAAAGTTGAGCTGAACTAGCCCTGTTTACACGCGGGAAGCCCCTGGTACCGCCTATGGGGGTATAATCATCAAACCAATCTCGGGTTTATCTAAGTTGTTATAGCTAGTAATGCGCCAGACTCGTCTAGCCGTGTCTGCGGTCTTGACGACCGATCATTTATTCTGGTTGGAGAGGCCGTTTAGTGTTCGGCTGTTAAAGCCGCCGCACATTCTTCCGCGCGTAAGGAACGTTCAATATTTCCGCTAATTGTGATGATGCCACGTGGACCGGGCATCTTGAGCTTGAGAGAAGCGTAATGCGGTACTGCATTAAAAGGAGCAAAAGCTGCTCTTCCGAGTAGTGCTTGATAACCACTTCGGAATGGAGCGATGTCGAAGGTTAACTTTTCGCTTCGGAAGTTGTCGGGAGAACCGATACAACCTCTAGTACTAGAGAGCCCGTGCAGCGGGCCTCTGGGCCTGGTATTACTCCCTTGAAGGTAGTATTATTGTGGCTGATTTTTGTCGGGTCTATCCCCATTTTGCGGACTGTGTCCTGATATATCAGATTAAGACTACTGCCGTCGTCCATAAGGACTCGTGTGAGATGGTATCCGTTTATTATTGGGTCTAACATCAAGGCAGCCGATCCTCCATGCCGGATACTTGTCAGGTGATCCCTGCGATCAAAAGTGATCGGGCGGGCCAACCAGGGGTTGAACTTAGGGGTGACGGGCTCTACGGCACGTGTGTCTCGGAGTGTGTGTTTGCTTCTCCTCTTCGTCACGTGGATCATGTTCACTGTTTTGACCTCTGGTGGGAACTTTTTCTGTCCCCCAGTGCTTTGCTGGCGAGGCTCGTCCTCGTCTTCACTTGGTGTCTCCCTCCCCTTGTGTTCGGTGTTTAGCTTACCGGCCTGCTTGAAGACCCAGCATTCTCTATGGGTGTGATTTGCAGGTTTATCGGGGGTGCCATGAATCTGACATAATTTGTCTAGAATCTTGTTTAGGCTGGACGGTCCATCTCTGCTGCCTTTGAAAGGCTTTTTCTGCTGACCCGGTCGAGAGCCCCTGAATCCGGCGTTTACTGCCGTGTTATCTGGGTTGTCTTCTTTATTTCGATGCTTGCTTTTACTGCGTCGTGGTTTTCCATTGCCATCCCTGACTTTGGATGTGCCTGGGTCGCTGGTGCTACTACGGGCTAGCCAGCTATCTTCGCCCGCGCAAAAGCGGGTCATGAGGCTTGTCAGGGCTGCCATTGTTCTCGGTTTTTCTTGACCGAGGTGTCTGGTGAGCCATTCATCTCGGACGTTGTGTTTGAAAGCTGCTAAGGCTTCGGCGTCCGGGCAGTCGACGATTTGGTTCTTCTTAGTGAGAAATCTGTTCCAAACCTTTCGGGCTGACTCTCCGGGTTGTTGAATTATATGACATAAATTGTCTGCATCCGGAGGTCGGACATAGGTCCCTTGAAATTATCCCTAAAAGCATCCTCAAGCTCCTCCCAACTTCCAATTGAGTTTTCGGGGAGGCTCTTCAGCCAGTGCCGAGCTGGTCCTTTCAGCTTGAGGGGCAAGTACTTGATGGCGTGGAGATCGTCTCCGCGAGCCATATGGATATGGAGGATAAAGTCCTCAATCCAGACCCCAGGATATGTGGTTCCGTCGTACGCCTCTATGTTCACTGGTTTGAATCCTTCTGGAAATTCGTGGTCCAGCACCTCATCGATGAAACATAGGGGGCGTGCGGCACCCCTGTATTTGGATGTGTCGTGGCGTTCTGACGGTTGTAGTGTTCGGTTTTGGTTGTGCGCTGGAGCGCATTTCCTTGATCCGTAGATGGATCTGGTCACGCCGGTCTTCTGATGCAAGTCCTCACGTGAATCGTGTGCTGACTTATGTGCGGCCTTGTTAGCCGCTCTATCGCGGCCACGAGGTGGTTGATCCGACCGGTCAGCCGTTTTGTTTTTCGGCTGTGTGGGCTCTAAGGCCTCATCATCAAATTCAGGCAACAGCTTCCGCTTTGGATAGCTCTTTGTGTGGTAACTACCACCATACTTTTCTTCATTGTCGAGCACTTTGTTCCATCTACTGTTGAGCGTATTCTGTGCGGCCTTAAGCCTTTGCTTCTACTTCTTCAGACTCCACGCGGTGGCAATAAGCCTTCTGCGGAGGTTCTCTTGTTCCAAGTGCCTTTCCGGGATGATGTGTGCATCCTCGTCCGGACTGTTTTTCTCTCCGGAGGGAGGTTGATGAGCTTTATCCTCGGCGTCGCCGTGTTCAGACAGCGGATCCGTACTATGTTCGTCGTTTGCTGGTTCATCCTGCTCTATCGCTGGGTCAATGTGGTCGTCGTTTCCTCTGGAGTCGACCGGGGTGTTATTTTCTCTTGCGCTGTTATCGCTGTTTTTGCCGAGGCGGGATTTGGAGCGGCGCCTACGCCGATGCTTTGGTTGCTTCTCGAGGGAGCTATCCTTCGCTGCATCCTTCCGTTCCTCGTCATTGTTTTCTTTGGGTGTATCCACCATGTATATGTCATGTGATCAAGTGGCTGTCCAGCGCCCTGTGGGCGATGGTCCTGTTCCTCTCCTGCATCGTCGTCCATGCCGTCGATGTCTTCAGAGTCGAAATTGAGCATGTCGGTTAAATCGTCGACAGTGGCTACTAAGTGGGTGGTGGGTGGGTCGCGAATTTCTTCGTCGTCCGCATCCCATTCTAGCCGGGACATAGTTCGGCCAAGGGTCTCCTGACAGGGAGAGAGACTTCAATGAGTTTAGTACGTTGCCAAAAGGCGAGTGCTGAAAGATATCCGCGGAGGTAAACTCCATGATCGGTGCCCAATCGGATTTGATGGGCACGGACACAAGCGGCTCGAAGTCCGTGGCCGGGGACGAATCCGACGGTTCGGCAACACGGGTCTTGTAGGAGATGAAGCCAATATTCGGTGCTATCGCCACTGAGTGTGCGGCCTCTGTGGCGGGGTCCATCCACCCGTCCACAGATGGCGCAATTTGTTCCGGATTGAGAGTCGGAGTAGTTGCAGGTGTGATCTCCCGAACACAGTCCGATGGCAGAGCTAAATCATGCTCGTCGTGATCGTGCGGCGCACCTGACATGGGCTCGAATCCGCCAAAGATCAAGTCTCCGCGGATGTCGGCAGTGTAGTTCAAGTTTCCAAATCTAACCTGATGGCCAGGGGCGTAGCTTTCGATCTGCTCCAGATGGCCAAGCGAATTGGCCCGCAGTACGAAGCCGCCGAATACGAAGATCTGTCCGGGGAGGAAAACCTCACCCTGGATTGCATCGTTGCCGATGATTGAAGGAGCCATCAAGCCCTACGGTGACGACACAGTGGAACTCTCAATGAAAGCACCAATGTCGGTGTCAAAACCGGCGGATCTCGGGTAGGGGGTCCCGAACTGTGCGTCTAAGGCGGATGGTAACAGGAGGCGGGGGACACGATGTTTACCCAGGTTCGGGCCCTCTCGATGGAGGTAATACCCTACTTCCTGCTTGATTGATCTTGATGATATGAGTATTACAAGAGTTGATCTACCACGAGATCGTAGAGGCTAAAACCCTAGAAGCTAGCCTATGGTATGATTGTTGTTGTCCTACGGACTAAGCCCTCCGGTTTATATAGACACCGGAGGGGCTAGGGTTACACAGAGTCGGTTACAAGGGAGGAGATCTACATATCTGTATTGCCAAGCTTGCCTTCCACGCCAAGGAGAGTCCCATCCGGACACGAGACGAAGTCTTCAATCTTGTATCTTCATAGTCCAACAGTCCGGCCAAAGGATATAGTCCGGCTGTCCGAGGACCCCTTAATCCAGGACTTCCTCAATAAGCCCAAGAATAAATGGGCCCTAAGAAGGCCGAAAGATAACACGGGTTGGAAATGGCCCAATGGAATAATGGGTCGTTAGTGGGTATGAAGCGACACACTGTTCATTGCGGGCCAGATTCACTACGGGTCGTTAATGGGCCAAGAGTAACAAATGGCCTTGTATGGGCCGAAAGACATCATGGGCCATACATGGGCCGGAAGTTACAACGGGCTGGAATCCTATTGGACGGCCCAGATGAAGCTACTGGGCTTAATTCCGATAGGCCATAGCGGGCCGTGAGTTAGCGGGCCGTAAATGGGCTATATAGGAACAGGCTTTCCGTGGGCCGGCCCGTTACCTTTTGACCAAGTCAAACGGGCCGGCCTTTTCACCGGATTGGGCCTTTGTTGGGCCGTGCCACGTGTCGACCTGCGCCTCCTATCCAATGAATGGATGACATCTGTCCCAACGGTGAGCCAACATGTGTTTCCTCCGGCCAATGACAATTTTACACGGGGAAAATCCTCATTGGTCCGAGCTGTTAACGGGTTATCGGATCCAAAACCGGACCCGATAGCTTAACGGCGACCCGTTACGGTGGATGTCACGCGTCGGTCACCCTTGACGAAAGCACTTCCATGACGCGCGATTTATCGTCATGGAAGTGGACACTTCCATGATGATAATTTTGGTAATGTCATGGAACACTTCTACGACAGCACAGGTATGACTATCTTGATTCTGTCATAAATTTGTCATGGATATACATGGATGACAGAAAACGTGACCTACTGTGACAAACACGTATCATCACGGAAGTGTATTTTTTTGTAGTGATAGATATGCAAAAACTATCAGGACTAAGTGCATGATAAATTAAGTTCAATTAATCATATTACTTAAGAACTCACACTTAGATAGACATCCCTCTAGTCATCTAAATGATCACGTGATCCATATCAACTAAACCATGTCCGATCATCACGTGAGATGGAGTAGTTTTAAATGGTGAACATCTCTATGTTGATCATATCTACTATATGATTCACGTTCGACCTTTCGGTCTCAGTGTTGCGAGGCCATATCTGCATATGCTAGGCTCGTCAAGTTTAACCCGAGTATTCTGCACGTGCAAAACTGGCTTGCACCCGTTGTATGTGAACGTAGAGCTTATCACACCCGATCATCACGTGGTGTCTCAGCACAACGAACTGTAGCAACGGTGCATACTCCGGGAGAACACTTATACCTTGAAATTTAGTGAGGGATCATCTTATAATGCTACCGCCATACTAAGCAAAATAAGATGCATAAAAAATAAACATCACATGCAATCAAAATATGTGACATGATATGGCCATCATCATATTGTGCCTTTGATCTCCATCTCCAAAGCACCGTCATGATCTCCATCGTCACCGGCGTGACACCTTGATCTCCATCGTACCGTCGTTGTCGTCTCGCCAACTATTGCTTCTACAACTATCGCTACCGCATAGTTATAAAGTAAAGCAATTAAATGGCGATTGCATTTCATACAATAAAGCAACAACCATAAGGCTCCTGCCAGTTGCCGATAACTTTTACAAAACATGATCATCTCATACAATAACGTATATCACATCATCTCTTGACCATATCACATCACAACATGCCCTGCAGAAACAAGTTAGACGTCCTATACTTTGTTGTTGCAAGTTTTCCGTGGCTGCTACGGGCTTCTAGCAAGAACCGTTCTTACCTATGCATCAAAACCACAACGATTTTTCGTCAAGTGTGTTGTTTTAACCTTCAATAAGGACCGGCCGTAGTCAAACTCGATTCAACTAAAGTTGGAGAAACAGACACCCGCCAGCCACCTATGTGCAAAGCACGTCGGTAGAACCAGTGTCATGAACGCGGTCATGTAATGTCGGTCCGGGCCGCTTCATCCAACAATACCGCCGAATCAAAGTAAGACGTTGGTGGTAAGCAGTATGACTATTATCGCCCACAACTCTTTGTGTTCTAGTCGTGCATATCATCTACGCATAGACCTGTCTTGGAAGCCACTGTTGGGAACGTAGCATGAAATTTCAAAAAAAAAATCCTACGATCACGCAAGATCTATCTAGGAGATGCATAGCAACGAGAGGGGGGAGTGGGTCCACGTACCCTCGTAGACCGAAAGCGGAAGCGTTAGGTTAACGCGGTTGATGTATGATACGTCTCCAACGTATCTATAATTTTTTATTGTTCCATGCTATTTTATTGTCAATCTTGGATGTTTTATAATCATTTTATAGTAATTTTATATCATTTTTTGGTACTAACCTATTGACATAGTGCCAAGTGCCAGTTGCTTTTTTCTATGTTTTTTACATCGCGGGAAATCAATATCAAACGGAGTCCAAATGCCACGAAACTTTACGGAGATTTTTTATGGACCAGAAGATTCGTAATGGGCCCTCGCTGCGCCTGGGGGGTGCTCCAAGGAGAGCACAACCCAGCAGGGCGCGCCAGGAGGCCCAGGCGTGCCCTGGTGGGTTGTGCCCACCTTGGGTGCCCCCGGACCGCCTCTTTGCTCTATAAATACCCTATCGGTGTACAAAAGAAGGGGCGCACCTTTGTACCCCTTTACCTGTGCACGGGCAGTCGGAGCCGCGCCCACGGCCACACCAAGCAGAGCAGGGGAGGTGAACCGAGGTAAAACCGAAGCCCGAGGCAGCGAGAGCAACGCCAAGACCAAGACTACAAAGAGTAGAGGGACGAAGCAGGTTCCCCCGGCAAGACCCTTGTCGGGGCAGCCCCAGCGGCCCCGGCAAGCCCCTTGCCGGGGCGGCCCGTCAAACACCAATAGAGCGAGCCACCCTTGAGCCCACGTCCCCAACACCATCAGCCACGTTGGGCCAGGGCTCGGGAGGCACCTCCGTGGTCGTATGCAGATCTTTGTGAAGACAAGGAATATTCAAGATCAGATGAGGATTAGAAGGCGGCGATCCTCGGCAAGATCCTTGCCGAGGGGAACCACAAGACCCCCGGCAAGATCCTTGCCGGGGGCGACAGCGCCCACGACAAGGCCCTTGCCGGGCCACCCGGCAAGGCCCTCGCCAAGGGCGCCACCAGGGCCACTGCCAGGCCCGCACCAACCAAGTTTCCACCGCCGTTTGCATGCAGCTGCCAGCCCAACCAGCTGGGCAGGCACCTGCGTGGCAACATGCCGCTTCCAGGCCAACTCGGCAAGCGCCTGCGTGGCGGCATGCAGATCTTCGTAGAGGCCTTGCCACCGCGCCACCTCAGCTGCCTGTCTGCCTACATGGCGCCGCACGCATCACTGGTCGGGGCGCGTGTCAAAGCAAGGGGGAGTGGCGACGGACGGGACGGGCCTCACCCCCGTCCCTGATAAAGCTAGGGGACACCTCAACGGCGCATTAAATGTGACTTGTCTGTAATACGAGCGATAAGCTCGCAATACTGTACGCCTTTCCACCTCCTGTATGCCACTGTGGCAGCCCCTTTTGACTATAAAAGGAGGCCCATGGCATACTGGAGAAGGATTCGGCTCTTTGGAACCACGCACCCCACCATAGCTAGTTTGAGAGCTCAAGAACTCTCTGAAATACACCCACCAAAGCAGGACTAGGGTTTTATGCATCTTCGCGGCCCGAACCTGGGTAAACGATCCTTGTGCTGATTACTAATCCTGCTCTTCTCGCAACCCTGCGCCCCGGCAACCGTAGTAGGGATTCTTGTGATCCCATAGGTGTCGTTCCACACCGACATCTTTGGCGCGCCAGGTAGGGGGCGCAATTGTGAGAATCTGGTCTAGTAGCTAGCCTAGCGTTTCTTCATCGCCATGGCTCCCAAGAAGAAGACGGCCACGGCGATCGGCTCGTCGGGGGCCGAACGGCCCGTACCACTACGGGCGAGCAATGGCCCGATCGCGGACAGAACCCGAGCCGCGTTCCGCGAGCACCAGCATCGCCCTGGCAGTCAGAGCCTGGCGAGCGGCGCCGTTCGCGCGCCAGGCGACGGGCCGCACATCACCAAGTTTAAAGATGGGACTGGGCCCCCGCAGACGGAGCGGGGCCCTCCAGGAGTGTTGTTGTGCCACCCGCGGTTGGCGCAGCAACCTCCAAGATGCCCACGCCAGCGACCACTGCGCGCTCTTCTCATGGTGTGCGCGACGAGCAGCGTCACCACGCCGGTGACCCTGGGCACCGCCGTGGGAAGAGCCCTGTGCGTCGTTCGCGGGATGAAGAAGTTCAGCATGCCCGCCGAGGTGCCGGTGAAAATGGCACGCAACCGCTGGGTCGTGAGGGATCTCCTTCTAACGCGGTTAGAAGTCGAAGCGCACCGCAATCCACGCAGCTATCGCTGCCGCCCACGCCCGCAGAAGCTTTGCCGCGCGCGCAGCTGCTCCTCAACTTCCCTCCTGCTGCAGAGAAGCTCGACGAGTGGAGGGCCACCATCCGGAGCCTCGTCGCCGTCGCCAACAAAGATGATCCGCGACCGGCGGGGCCCTCGGATCGGCGCTCCACCGAGCCACCACATGCTGGCGCTGGGAGGACCGGGGGAGCTGCGGACACGTTGCACTCTCCTCCTCCCCACCGGCCGTCGAGGGCGTCTGCCCGTCGGGACGATGCTTGTGATAACATCTCTATAGCGTCGTCCGACCCACGGACCCACCGCGACCAGCGCCAAGTTCTTCGAGAACGAGCTCACGAAGATGCTCGGACCACTATTGAGCGCCGGCGTGATACACGCCACCAGTCGGACAAGCGGGCGGGACCCGCTATGGACCACCCAGCACCGGGGGGCTCCTACAGCCTACCTTACGAGGTGGGCTACCCGGCCTTTACCCGTGAGCTGCGGCAGTTCCAGTATCCGTCCCACCGCACATTCAAGCCCGACGTCGACGAGAAGTACACTGGCAAGACCCATCCGTCAGAGTTCCTCAGCATCTACACCATCGCGATGTAGGCGGCCGGAGCTCGCGACGACAAGGTGCTTGCCAATTATTTCCCACTGGCACTGAAGCCCAATGTTATGTCTTGGTTGATGCACTTGCCGGTGGATTCCATTTCTTCTTGGTCGGATCTGTGCCATGAGTTCGTTGGAGCCTTCACAGGAGGCCACCAAGCTCATGGCCAGGCCAGTGATCTGCATATCATTCCCCAGAAGGAAGGGGAACCCCTGCGCAAGCACATCCAGAGATTCAACCGGGTGCAGTACAACATCCCCGACGTTCATCCCGCCGTTGTGATCAGAGCGTTCCATTAGAACGTGCGCAACCGCAAGATGCGCGAAGAGCTGGCAATGACCAAGGTTAAGGATGTGGCCGAGCTCTACGTTCTGGCCGATAGATGCGCCCGGGCTGAAGAGGGAAGGAAGTACCCCGGCGAAGACGCTGGTGCGGAAACCGACTCTACCGACGAAGACGCCGCCACCCCGACGAAGAAGGGTTGGCGTCGCAACAGGAAACGCAAGGGCAAGGCCGTACTTGCCGTCGAGGGGTCTAACGACACCGGCGCCGCCAAGAAGGCCAAGGTAGATGGCCCCGGCAAGGAGATTGCCGAGTGCGCTGCCTGCCGGGCCTTAGCAGCTGCCGACAAGCCAGAGGGCTCCGGCAAGCAGTACTGCAAGATCCACCGCACCAAGGGCCACGACCTCCAGAACTGCCGACAAGTCGAGCTGCTTGTTGAAAAGCAAAAGGCCGAGTATGAAAGGCAGGACAAGGAGAAAGGTCAGGACGGTGCCGAGGGATCCGGCAAGAAGCGTGGCGGCCAAGGAAGCCGCCCCGGCAAGGACAACCAGCAAGAGAGGGCCGCCCGGGGCCGTGACAAGAAACAAGAAGACGATGATCACGACGAGGACGATGAGTCTGGTGAGCAAGAGTTCCAGAAGGCTACGGAGGCCATGTGCGTCGATGGTGGCGCCTCGCTGCATACTTCTCACCGCCAGCTCAAGCAGTGGGCGCGTGAGATTACAGCAGCGGAGCCGTCGTTCGACGCTCAGAAGCCGCTGAAGCGGTCCAGCACGCCCCTCATCTTTGACGCCGAGGACCACCCTGACCGCACAACCGCGGTCGGGTGGTTGCCATTGTTGGTCCCACCAACGATACGCAACCTCAAGGTGAACAAGATGTTGGTTGACGGCGGGGCCGGCCTGAACTTGATCTCGCCCATCGTGATCAAAAGGCTGCAAATTCCTGATGGAGACCTCGAGGAAACGGGCACGTTTCAAGGGGTCAATCCAGGGAGGAGCCAGCCGAAGGGGAAGGTCACACTGCCCGTGACGTTTGGAGCAGAGTTGAACTACAGGACGGAGAGGATCATCTTCGACGTGGCTGAGATCCCCTTGCCCTACAACGGGATCCTCGGCCGCCCGACACTAGCCAAGTTCATGGCGGCATCACACTACGCCTACAACATGCTAAAGATGCCCGGGCCGTTGACCATCATCTCTGTCCCCTCCGACAAGAAGGACGCGCTGATTTGCGCCGACCAACTCTACCGGGAAGCAATTGCAGCAGCTGCCGTCAAGGCACCTGCTCCTGCCGCTGAAGACCCGGGAGGGAAGAAGAAGCCCGGCAAGACCTCTCGCACCCACTCCGGCAAGCACACCTCTTCGGAGTGCTGCGCTACCATCGAGGACGTGCCAGAGAGCTCTACCAGCAAGAGCAAGAAATCCAGAGCCGAGCCACCGCACACGAAGGTGTCCGCCAGGGAGGATGGCATGGGAGGGGCCTTCACCATAGGCTCCACCCTCGACAGCAAATAGGAAGGCGCGCTCGTCACCTTCCTGCGGGCAAATGTCGATGTGTTTGCGTGGCAAGCATCCGACATCCCCGGTGTTCCCAGGGAGGTGATTGAGCACCACCTAGCTGTCTGCCCTCATGCACGGCCCGTCAAGCAAAAGGTCAGAAAGCAGGCTCTGGAGAGGCAGGAGTTCATCACAGAGGAGATCGGAAAGTTGGAAGCGGCAGGTTTGGTGAGAGGAGTGCTCCACCCGACGTGGTTGGCCAATCCGGTAGTGGTGCGCAAGGCGAATGGGAAGTGGAGGCTGTGTATTGATTACACAGATATCAATAAGGCTTATCCTAAGGACCCCTTCCCGTTGCCGCGCATCGACCAGATTGTTGACTCCACGACCGGGTGTGACCTGTTATCATTCCTCGACGCCTACTCGGGCTACCACCAAATCTTCATGACAAGAGAGGATGAAGAGAAGACAACATTCATCACCCCATGTGGTATGTATTGCTTTTTACGGATGCCTTTCGGGTTGAAGAGTGCTGGCTCGACGTTTGCAAGAGCAGTCCAAATTGGTTTTGAACCTCAGCTCCATAGAAATATGGAGGCATACATGGATGACATAGTGGTCAAAACCAAGGACGGGCCAACTCTTGTGCGAGATCTGGAAGAGACATTTACCAACCTGCGCAAGATCAACCTTAAGCTGAACCCTGAGAAGTGTGTCTTTGGCGTTTCGTTCAGCAAGCTTCTCGGATTCTTTGTGTCGCAGCGCGGGATCGAGGCAAACCCGGACAAAATCAAAGCTATTGAGCAGATTGAGGCGCCCAAGCGGATCAAAGATGTGCGTCGGCTCACTGGCTGCATCGCCGCCATGAGCCGATTCATCTCCAAGTCTGCCGAGCGTGCCCTTCCCTTCTTCAAAATCTTGAACAAGGCTGGCCCAATGGAGTGGACCCCAGAAGCCGAGGCGGCGTTGCAGGATCTGAAGAAATACCTTTCCTCCACGCCAATACTAGTTGCGCCTAAACCACAAGAGCTGTTGCTATTGTATCTAGTGGCGACGAATCAAGTGGTCAACGCCGCACTGGTGGCGCAGAGGGAGGTCGACGAGGAGGCAGTGGCGACGGCAGAACCAGCGGATGGCAAGCCAAAGATCCCCCAGGCAGGACCTGGTGCCGGCAAGGCAGGGCCCCCGGCAGGGTCTGACGCCACCAAGGCAGTGCATGCGCAGTCAGGTGAGGCGGTGCAGAAGAAGATGATGATGCAGCACCCGGTTTACTTTGTCATCTCCCTCTTGCAAGGAGCTAGGTCGAGGTACTCCGGTGTGCAAAAATTGCTCTTCGGCCTCCTTATGGCCTCGAGGAAGCTTCGTCATTACTTTCAAGCCCACGAGATCACTATCGTCACCCGCCTCCCATTGCAACGGATACTGCATAATCCAGATGCAACCGGAAGGATTGTGGAATGGGCCTTGGAGTTGTCAAGTTTTGGTTTGAAGTTTGAAAGTACCTCAACAATCCAGAGCAGAGTCTTGGCGGAGTTCATTGTAGAATGGACCTCAACGCCCGACGAAGAAATCCAGGAGACCGCCCTCCCCGGCAAGGAAGCAGACCGCGACTGGATCATGTACTTTGATGGGGCTTTCTCGCTGCAAGGCGCCGGTGCCGGCGTGCTGCTCGTCGCACCCACTGGAGAGCACCTCAAGTACGTGGTCCAGATGCACTTTCCCAGGGAGATGCCCACCAACAACACTGCAGAGTATGAGGGGTTGCTTGCCGGTCTCAGGATCGCGGCAGACCTCGGGGTTAAGAAGCTCATCGTCAGGGGTGACTCGCAGCTTGTTGTCAGACAGGTCAACAAGGATTACCAGAGCCCATTGATGGAGGCTTACGTAGATGAGGTGAGGAAGCTGGAGGAGCGCTTTGACGGTATCCAAGCGGAGCACGTCCCCCGAATGGAGAACGACATCGCCGATTACCTATCAAAGCGTGCGGCATTCAAGCTACCTATGGAACCAGGTACCTTTTTGCTTCGGTTAACTCAGCATCCGTCGAACCCTCAATGGGGCAGCACAAGCGAAGGAAATCAGGTCCCGGCAAGTACTTTCTCGCCGAGCCCCTTGGGACGGCCGGCAAGGATGTTGCCGTGCACACTGAGCCTGCCCAAGAGCAACTAGCTCTGGCAGTGCATCAAGCCCTGGCCGTAGAGACAGCCGCTCCCATGGCGGAAGAGATGCCTTTGGTCCTTGCCGTCGAGCCCCAGGCTCCGGCATGGGCGCAGCATACCGTCTGATTCCTCCAAACATGGGAGCTTCCTGAGGAGCAGGAAGAAGCGGAGAAAGTAGCCCGTCGGTCTGCCCTATACCAGTTCGTCGATGACGTCCTGTACAGGAGGAGGCCGAACGGTGTGAAATTGAAGTGCATCCCCCGGGAGGAAGGACTGGAGCTGTTGGCGGAGATACATGGAGGCATATGTGGCTCCCACATAGGGTCGAGGGCCCTCGCCGGCAAGGTTTCTTCTGGCCCACCGCCCTCCAGGATGCGGCGACACTAGTAACCAAGTGTGAAGTGTGTCAGTTCCATTCAAAGAAGCTTCATCAACCAGCTCCAGCCCTTCAAACAATCCCTCTCTCCTGGCCATTCTCGGTCTAGGGGCTCGATATACTGGGCCCCTTCCCCCGTGCTGTCGGGGGCTTTGAGTACTTGTACATTGCAATTGACAAGTTCACAAAGTGGCCGGAAGTGGAAGCAGTGAGAAAGGTGACAGCACAGTCAGCTGTCAAGTTCTTCAAGGGACTAGTCTGCCATTTTGGTGTGCCAAACAGAGTCATCACCGACAACGGCACACAGTTCACAAGCCACACCTTCATGCAATACATTCAAGACCTCAGCAGCAAGGTCTGTTTTGCTTCCGTGGCACACCCACGGAGCAACGGCCAAGCGGAGAGGGAAAATGCTGAAGTGTTGCGAGGCCTAAGAACAAAGACTTTTGACAAGCTGCGCAAGAGCGGAAGGCGCTGGATTGATGAATTGCCGGCGGTTCTTTGGTCAATCAGGACGACGCCAAATCAAGCCACCAGCCAGACACCTTTTGCCCTGGTATACGGGGCAGAAGCAGTTCTCCCCACGGAAATCATATACGGGTCACCTCGAGTGCTCGCTTATGATGAGCTTGAGCAAGAGCAGTTGCGCCAAGATGATGCGACGCTCCTTGAGGAAGATCGTCTTCGGGCGGCTGTGAGAGCAGCACGCTACCAGCAAGCCTTGCGCCACTACCATAGCCACAAGGTTCATGCCCGAAGCTTTGAGGAAGGCGACCTTGTTCTTCGGCGCGTTCAGTCGGCCAAGAATTCCAACAAGTTGAGGCCAAAGTGGGAAGGCCCTTATCGGGTAATACGAGTCACCAGGCCCTGTGCAGTCTGCCTAGAGACCGAAGATGTTGTCCTAGTGAGCAACTCCTGGAACATCGAGCATCTTCGCAAGTTTTACCCATAAGGCGCGGCTTGCCGGGCCTCCCGACAAGCCATCTTTTGTACAAGCTTTGCCGGCAAGGCATGTAACCCTTCGTACAAAGCCAGGCGCAGACCCTGAGCATAAATAAATGAAGCGCTGGCGCCCTAAGTTATAGCATGCATGCTAGGTCGAGTCTCTTCCTTGGTTAGGGTTGATAGTGCTTAGTGGCGGCTAACCCCTAGCCTAGAGGTCGAGTGCGCGTCTCTCTGTTTCTTTTCTGTCCTCTTTTAGTTCGCAGGGCACATCAGCACTTCTCCTGAGCTACTTGGAAGAAAGGGCACGGACCGGCGTCCCAACCCCGGCAGACCCAAGTTGCCGGGGGCTGCAAGTACAAGGATCCAAACGCGGCAAGATAAGATTGCCGGGGGTTGCAGATCCAGATAAGTCTTTTATCCTCTGTCATGCATTTCGTTATGAAATTGGGATATGTGAAACCTTGTTTTATTTCTAGGCCACCGTGCTCCCCTTTTCTATACCCAAGGATTATCTCCTGGGCCCGGATTTGGTTGTAGTCGCGGCGGCAAGGAAATAGAACGAGGAGCCTAAGCCCGCTTCATCCCTGCCTCCGCCAAGGGCGCGAGAATGGTCGAGCGAAGTGGGGGGACGGCAAGGCCTATTGCGGGTGGAAAACCTTTATCTTAAATAGTAACAAGGATTCGCCCCTTGTCGTGGGTTCCATCCACGAACGAAAACCCCCGGCAAACCCCCTTTTTATTAAAACCATCCCATACAGGTACAGTTCATACGAAATGAAAAACATGAACAAGGGGGATTACAAGCTTTAAATTTAACAAGGCCCGAAGGCTTACAGATTAAAAAAGAGATGAGATGCCCGTAATCCCTTTCTTGTCCCTCTCCCCAGGAGGCAGGTCAAGGAGGCGAAAGGGCAAAAGGGGCGCCTAGGCGAGCTACGAGCAGAGAAAGCACCAAGAGAACACTTCGCTACGAGGAAACGGGGCGGGAAGACGAAGATGTCGACGCGGAGGCCGGCGCGGCCTGATGAAGAACTCGCGGGGCTGGTCTCCAACATGGCCTTCCATCGGAAAAGGCATCATTGGCGGGGGCGAAGCCGGCGCGCCGCCCCGTCCTCCTCTTCCCCGAGCACCATGACCTCTGCCCCGGCCTCGCCCCCTCCCCCTTCCCCTCGCGGCTGGCTCCACCACCGCGGGCTCAGGAGGAGGAGGGACGCGCTGTCGAGCGGCGACCCTCGCCGCCACCGTCGAGGGACCGGGATTCCCTTTCTCCATGGCGAGTGAAAGGAAGAAGCAGAAGCAGGAGGAGATAGATGACAGAAGAGTGCGGGATGCCATCCCCCCTTCCCCCTCCTTATAAAGGGGCAGGGTCGAGGCTCGGCCGCCCTGCTCGGCCAATCCAGCCACCAAAGGCGCAGGGAATCGAGACCGACCCGCTGCCCCAATCAGCGACGGCCCGGTTTCCCGTCTCCACCGCTTGCCACCCCAAGCGCATGAAGGACGCGTGGCGAACGTGCAGAATCAAGGGGACGGGTGAAGCGACCTCTCCCCACCCCGTGATCGTGGGGTGTGGACGCCTTGAAGACCGCGACCCGGCCCCGCGCAGTAAATGAGCCGCGCCTCCACGCCTCCCTCCTTTTTATGGGGAAGGCGCGAGCTGCCTCTTTACCACGATGTGACGCATGCATGCGGAACCGCCCCACGCATGCCGCCCACGTCACGCGCACCCCTCCACGCCATGCGCGGGACGTGGGAAGCGCAGCGTGCGAAAAGTTTCACCGCGGTAAAAACCGCCACGCCTGCCCGCGCACCGTTTTGGGCCTGGCCCAACAACGTGTCGCGCTTATGTGTGGCCCAGGCCCGAGGGCTCCTGTCGGTGTACAAAAGAAGGGGTGCACCTTTGTACCCCTTTACCTGTGCACGGGCAGTCGAAGCTGCGCCCACGGCCACACCAAGCAGAGCAGGGGAGGTGAACCGAGGTAAAACCGAAGCCTGAGGCAGACAAAGCAACGCCAAGACCAAGACTACAAAGAGTAGAGGGACGAAGTAGGTTCCCCCGGCAAGACCCTTGCCGGGGCAGCACCAGCGGCCCCGGCAAGCCCCTTGCCGGGCGGCCCGTCAAACACCAACAGAGCGAGCCACCCTTGAGCCCATGTCCCCAACACCATCAGCCACGTTGGGCCAGGGCTCGGGAGGCACCTCTATGGTGGCATGTAGATCTTTGTGAAGACAAGGAATATTCAAGATCGGATGAGGATTAGAAGGCGGCGATCCTCGGCAAGATCCTTGCCGAGGGGAACCACAAGACCCCCGGCAAGATCCTTGTCGGGGACGACAGCGCGCCACGGCAAGGCCATCGCCAAGGGCGCCAGCAGGGCCACTGCCAGGCCCGCACCAACCAAGTTTCCACCGCCATTCGCATGCAGCTGCCAGCCCAACCAGCTGGGCAGGCACCTGCACGGCAACATGCAGCTTCCAGGCCAACTCAGCAAGCGCCTGCGTGGCGGCATGCAGATCTTCGTACAGGCCTTGCCACCGCGCCACCTCAGCTGTCTGCCTACCTACATGGCCCCGCACGCATCACTGGTCGGGGCACGTGTCTAAGCAAGGAGGAGCGGCGGCGGACGGGACGGGCCTCGCCCCCGTCCCCGATAAAGCTAGGGGACACCTCAGCAGCGCATTAAATGCGACTTGTCCTGTAATACGAGCAATAAGCTCGCAATACTGTACGCCTTTCCACCTCTTGTATGCCACTGTGGCAGCCCCTTTCGACTATAAAAGGAGGCCCATGGCATACTGGAGAAGGATTCGGCTCTTTGGAACCACGCACCCCACCATAGCTAGTTTGAGAGCTCAAGAACTCTCTGAAATACACCCACCAAAGCAGGACTAGGGTTTTACGCATCTTCGCGGCCCGAACCTGGGTAAACGATCCTTGTGCTGATTACTAATCCTGCTCTTCTCGCAACCCTGCGCCCCGGCAACCATAGTAGGGATTCTTGTGATCCCATAGGTGTCGTTCCACACCGACATACCCCAAAAATACCAGAACCCTAGAAGCGTCGATGAAATATTCATCCAGCCGCCGCAGAGTCCAGAACCACCAGATCCAATCTAGACACCATCACGGAGGGGTTCACCACTTCCATTGGTGCCTCTCCGATGATGCGTGAGTAGTTCTTTGTAGACCTTAGGGTCCGTAGTTAGTAGCTAGATGGCTTTCTCTCTCTCGCTGAATTCTCAATACAATTGTCTCTTGGAGATCCATATTATGTAACTCTTTTTGCGGTGTGTTTGTTGGGATCCGATGAACTTCGAGTTTATGATCAGTTATATCTTTTTATATCCATGAAAGTTATTTGAGTTTCTTTGATCTCTTATAGCCTCGTATTTCTTCTTTGATATTTGGGTTTTGTTTGGCCAACTTGATCTATTTATCTTGCAATGGGAAGAGGTGCCCGGTAGTGGGTTCGATCTTACGGTGCTTGATCCTAGTGACAGAAAGGGAACCGACACGTATGTATCGTTGGTACTAAGGATAAAAAGAAGGGATCCCTATCTGCCGCAATAGATAACGGATCTTGTCTACATCATGTCATCGTTCTTATTGCATTACTCCATTTTCCCATGAACTTAATACACTAGATGCATGCTGGATAGCGGTCGATGTGTGGAGTAAGAGTAGTAGATGCAGGCAGGAGTCGGTCTATTAATCTTGGACGTGATGCCTATGTAATGATCATTGCCTGGATATCATCATAATTATTTGAAGTTCTATCAATTGCCCAACAGTAATTTGTTTACCCACCATTTGTTATTTTCTCGAGAGAAGCCACTAGTGAAACCTACGGCCCCCGGGTCTTGTTTCTCATATATTTGCCTTGCGATCTACTTTTCTTTTGCGTTTTTAATCAGATCTATTAAATGAAAAATACAAAAATACCTTGCTGCGTTTTATCTCTATTTATTTTATTTGGCGTTCAATCTATCAATCTACTAGAATTTACCTCACGTCCGTTTGCCTATCTTGAGGCGCCGTACCCCGAAAGGGATTGACAACCCCTTTAAAACGTCGGGTTGCGACGTGTTGTTGTTTGTGTGCAGGTGTTGCTTACGTTGTGTTGCTTGTTTCTCCTACTGGTTCGATAACCTTGGCTTCATCACTGAGGGAAATACCTACCGTCACTGTGCTACATCATCCCTTCCTCTTGGGGGAAATGCCGGCGTAGTTGCAGCAACCATGAATGTAGTCGAATGTCTTCATGATCCAACCGATCTTAGTGCCGAACGTACGGCACCTCCGTGTTCAGCACACGTTCAGCTCGATGACGTCCCTCGAACTCTTGATCCAGCAGAGGGTCAAGGGAGAGTTCCCTCAGCACGACGGTGTGGTTACGGTGATGGTGATGCAATCCGCGCAGTGCTTCGCCTAAGCACTACGACGCTATGACCGGAGGCATAAACTGTGGAGGGGGGCACCGCACACGGCTAAGAGAATAACCGGTGTGCCTTTGGGGTGCCCCCCACCCCCGTATATAAAGGAGGGGAGGAGGAGGCCGGCGGCCAGGAGGGGCGCGCCATGGGGGGAGTCCTACTTGGACTCCTAGTCCAAGTAGGATTCGCCCCCCCCCCCTTTCCTTTCTCCACCGGAGGGAAAAGGAAGGAGAGGGAGAGGGAGAGGGAAAGTGGGGCGCCGCCCCCCCCCCCCTAGTTCAATTCGGACTGCCATGGGGGGCGCGGCCACCCCTTGGGGCCCTCCTCTCTCTCCACTAAGGCCCACTAATGCCCAATATTTCCCCCGGGGGGTTCCGGTAACCCCTCGGTACTCCAGTAAAATACCGGAATCACTTGGAACCATTCCGATGTCCGAATACTACCTTCCAATATATGAATCTTTACCTCTTGACCATTTTAAGACTCCTCGTCATGTCCGTTATCTCATCCGGGACTCCGAACAAACTTCGGTCACCAAAACACACAACTCATAATACAAATTGTCATCGAACGTTAAGCGTGCGGACCCTACGGGTTCGAGAACTATGTAGACATGACCGAGACACATCTCCGGTCAATAACCAATAGCGGAACCTGGATGCTCATATTGGCTCCTACATATTCTATGAAGATCTTTATCGGCCAAACTGCATAACAACATACGTCATTCCCTTTGTCATCGGTATGTTACTTGCCCGAGATTCGATCGTCGGTATCATCATACCTAGTTCAATCTCGTTACCAGCAAGTCTCTTTACTCATTCCGTAATGCATCATCCCATGGCATAACTCATTAGTCACATTGCTTGCAAGGCTTATAGTGATGTGCATTACCGACAGGGCCCAGAGATACCTCTCCGATACACGGAGTGAAAAATCCTAATCTCGATCTATGCCAACCCAACAAACACCTTCGGAGACACCTGTAGAGCATCTTTATAATCACCTAGTTACGTTGTGACGTTTGATAGCACACAAGGTGTTCCTCCGGTATTCGGGAGTTGCATAATCTCATAGTCAGAGGAACATGTATAAGTCATGAAGAAAGCAATAGCAATAAATCTAAATGATCATTATGCTAAGCTAACAGATGGATCTTGTCCATCACATCATTCTCTAAGGTGTGATATCGTCAATCAAATGATAACACATGTCTATGGTTAGGAAACATAACCATCTTTGATCAACGAGCCAGTCAGGTAGAGGCATACTAGGGACACTCTGTTTTGTCTATGTATTCACACATGTACTAAGTTTCCGGTTAATACAATTCTAGCATGAATAATAAACATTTGTCACGATATAAGGAAATATAAATAACAACTTTATTATTGCCTCTAGGGCATATTTCCTTCAAAAAGGACGTCTAAGCACGTCCGTGGACAGATACAAGGACACGTTAGATGACAAAAGAGCTCCCAGGACGAGATTTTTTACGCCAGCACCGAAAAAAAACCCAGTCGGCCCCCTATGACGCCGAATTCCGCCGGTTCGACCCATTTTTTAGCCCGACGATCCCAGGCCGAACCCAGCGCACTGGGGGTGCTTGGGGCGGAAGGAAAAACGGTGCATGGGCCACCAGTGTCAGGCGAAAAATGATTTTTACACGTCCAGATTCGCCCCCCATGCGCACTACCCCTTCCGCCGCCGTGCCGATCCCGGCGACGCCCACCTGCCCACCATCGCTAGGAAGGCCATTTCCCCGTCGGAAAGAGAGGGTTCGCCGCGGCATCCTCCATCCCGCTCCTGGGCGAGCTTTCCGGCGCTCCGGCCACGCAGGCAGGGATACCAGCGGCTATGCGACTACCACGCCCGTCAGGTGTTCGATGGTTTGTCTGCTCGGCGATGGACTCAGACGATGAGGAGGCATTCGCGGCACTTCTGGAGGAGGAAGCCGAGGCCGACGCCCAGGACGAAGAGCACCTCATGGTCCTCGCCGCTCTGGCCTGCCCTGTTCGTGAGCAATGCAAAGCCGCGGCAAGGTGGCTCGGCGCCGGGGTGTGGGAAGAGCAAGCAGAGGCATCATTTGGAGGGCTATTGCTTGCTCCACTCTGACTACTTTGTGGACGCTCCATTTCACGGCGAGAAAGTATTTTGGCGCCATTATCGAATGAGACGAAAGCTCTTCCTCAGGATTGTAAATTCCATCCGGGAGTTCGACAGCTACTTCAAGTGCAAGAAGGATTGCAGCGGCACACTTGGATTCACCTCATTCCATAAGTGCACGACAGCTATGAGGATGCTTGCATACGGAGCTCTTGGTGATAAACTGGAAGATTATGGACGCATGGCCGAGTCCACCACCATTGAGTGTTTGTACAAGTTTAAGGAAATATGCCCTAGAGGCAATAATAAAGTTGTTATTTATATTTCCTTATATCATGATAAATGTTTATTATTCATGCTAGAATTGCATTAACTGGAAACTTGATACATGTGTGGATACATAGACAAAACACAGTGTCCCTAGTAAGCCTCTACTATACTAGCTCTTTAATCAAAGATGGTTAAGTTTCCTAGCCATAGACATGTGTTGTCATTTGATGAACGGGATCACATCATTAGGAGAATGATGTGATGGACAAGACCCATCCGTTAGCTTAGCATAATGATCGTTAAGTTTTATGGTTATTGCTTTCTTCATGCCAAATACACATTCCTTCGACTATGAGATTATGCAACTCCCGGATACCGGAGGAATACCTTGTGTGCTATCAAACATCACAACGTAACTGGGTGATTATAAATATGCTCTACAGGTATCTCCGAAGGTGTTTGTTGGGTTGGCATAGATCGAGATTAGGATTTGTCACTCCGAGTATCGGAGAGGTATCTCTGGGCCCTCTCGGTAATGCACATCATGATAAGCCTTGCAAGCAATGTGATTAATGAGTTAGTTGCGGGATGATGCATTACGAAACGAGTAAAGAGACTTGCTGGTAACGAGATTGAACTAGGTATGAAGATACCGACGGTCGAATCTCGGGGAAGTAACACACCGATGACAAAGGGAATAACGTATGTTGTCATTACAGTAGGACCGATAAAGATCTTCATAGAATATGTGGGAACCAATATGAGCATCCAGGTTCCGCTGTTGGTTATTGACCAAAGAGGTGTCTCGGTCATGTCTACATAGTTCTCGAACCCGTAGGGTCCGCACGCTTAACGTTCGATGATGATTTTGTATTATATGAGTTATGTGATTTGGTGACCGAATGTTGTTCAGAGTCCCGGATGAGATCACGGACATGATGAGGAGTCTCGAACTGGTCGATAGGTAAAGATTCATATATAGGACGATAGTATTCAGACACCGAAAGTGTTCCGGGGGTACCGGGTACGTATCGGGTCACCGGAAGGGGTTCTGGGCAACCCCCGGCAAACTATATGGGCCTAATGGGCCAAGAGATGGACAGACCAGCCCCTAAGGGGCTGCTGCACCCCCTATAGGCCGAAATAAGGGGGAAGGAAAGGGGGGAAGGGAGAAGGAAAGGGAAGGATTCGGCCTCCCCCTTTCCTTCCCCTCCCCCCTCTCTTTCCTTCCCCCTCTGACACTTATGGAAGGGGGAGGCCGACTTGTAGGAGGTTCCCAAGTAGGATTACTCCTACTTGGGGCGCCCCTTGCTGCCCCTCTCCCTCTCCCACCTATATATATGTGGGGGGCACCGCTAGAACACACAACATTGATTCCTAGCCGTGTGCGGCGCCCCCTCCACAGTTTACGCCTCCGGTCATATTGTCGTAGTGCTTAAGCGAAGCCCTGCGCGGATCACTTCACCATCATCGTCACCACACCGTCATGTTGATGAAGCTCTCCCTCGACACTTTGCTGCATCAAGAGTTTGAGGGACGTCATCGAGCTGATTGTATGCAGAACTCGGAGGTGCCGTACGTTCGGTGCTTGATTGGTTGGAACGAGAAGAAGTTCGACTACATCAACCATGTTGTCAAACGCTTCCGCTTTCAGTCTACGAGGGTACGTGGACACACTCTCCCCCTCTCATTGCTATGCATCTCCTAGATAGATCATGCGTGAGCGTAGGAATTTTTTTTGAAATTGCATGCTACGTTCCCCAACAGTGGTATCCGAGCCAGGTCTATGCGTAGATGATATGCACGAGTAGAACACAAAGAGTTGTGGGCGGTGATCGTCATACTGCTACCACCAATGTATTATTTTGATTCGGCGGTATTGTTGGATGAAGCGGCCCGGACCAACCTTACATGACCACGTTCATGAGACCGGTTCCACCGACAGACATGCAACTAGTTTGGCATAAAGGTGGCTGGCGGGTGTCTGTATCTCCAACTTTAGTTGAATCGAATTTGACTGCGGCCGGTCCTTGTTGAAGGTTAAAACAGCAAAATTGATAAATCGCCATCGTGGTTTTGATGCGTAGGTAAGAACGGTTCTTACTAGAAGCCCGTAGCAGCCACGTAAAACTTGCAACAACAAAGTAGAGGACGTCTAACTTGTTTTTGCAAGGCATGTTGTGATGTGATATGGTCAAGACATGATGTGATATACATTATTGTATGAGATGATCATGTTTTGTAGAAGTTATCGGCAACTGGCAGGAGCCTTATGGTTGTCGCTTTATTGTATGAAATGCAAACGCCATGTAATTTCTTTACTTTATCACTATGCGTTAGCGATAGTTGTAGAAGCAATAGTTGCGAGACGACAACGACGCTACGATGGAGACCAAGGTGTCAAGCCGGTGATGATGGAAATCATGACGGTGCTTTGGAGATGGAGATCAAAGGCACAATATGATGATGGCCATATCATGTCACATATTTTGATTGCATGTGATGTTTATCTTTTATGCATCTTATTTTGCTTAGTACGGCGGTAGCATTATAAGATGATCCCTCACTAAAATTTAAGGTATAAGTGTTCTCCCTGAGTATGCACCGTTGCGACTGTTCGTCGTGCCGAGACTCCACGTGATGATCAGGTGTGATAAGCTCTACGTTCCCATACAACGGGTGCAAGACAGTTTTGCACATGCGGAATACTCGGATTAAACTTGACGAGCCTAGCATGTACAGACATGGCCTCGGAACACTGGAGACTGAAAGGTCGAACGTGAATCATATAGTAGATATGATCAACATAGAGATGTTCACCATTTAAAACTACTCCATCTCACGTGATGATCAGACATGTTTAGTTGATATGGATCACGTGATCATTTAAATGACTCGAGGGAGTTCTTAAGTAATATGATTAATTGAACTTAATTTATCATGAACTTAGTCATGATAGTTTTTGCATATCTATGTTGTAGATCAATGGCCCGTGTTACCGTTCCCTTGAATTTTAATGCGTTCCTAGAGAAAGCTAAGTTGAAACATGATGGTAGCAACTACACGGACTGGGTCCGTAACTTGAGGATTATCCTCATTGCTGCACAGAAGAATTATGTCCTTGATGCAACGCTAGGTGACAAGTGCCCTCCCGCTAATGTAGACGCTTTGAACGTCTGGCAGACGCGGTCTGATGACTACTCTATAGTTCAGTGTGCCATGCTCTACGGCTTAGAATCGGGACTTCAAAGACATTTTGAACGTCATGGACCATATGAGATGTTCCAGGAGTTGAAGTTAATATTTCAAGCAAATGCCCGAGTTGAGAGATATGAAGTCTCCAACAAGTTCTATAGCTCCCAGTCAAAAAAACAAGTTCTATAGCTGCAAGATGGAGGAGAACAGTTTTGTTAGTGAACACATACTCATAATTTCTGGGTAACATAACCACTTGACTCAGCTGGGAGTTAATCTTCCATATGATAGTGTTATTGACAGAGTTCTTCAATCACTGCCACCAAGCTACAAAGGCTTCATGATGAACTATAATATGCAAGGGATGGATAAGACAATTCCCGTGCACTTCGCTATGCTCAAAGCTGCGGAGGTAGAAATCAAGAAAGAGCATCAAGTGTTGATGGTTAACAAGACCACTAGTTTCAAGGGCAAGGGAAAGAAGGGGAACTTCAAGAAGAATGGCAAACAAGTTGTCACTCCCAGGAAGAAGCCCAAGTCTGGACCCAAGCCTGAAACCGAGTGCTTCTACTGCAACGGGACTGGTCACTTGAAGCGGAACTACCCCAAGTATTTGGCGGATAAGAAGGATGGCAAAGTGAATAAAGGTATATTTGATATACATGTTATTGATGTGTACCTTACTAATGCTCGTAGTAGAGCCTGTGTATTTGATATTGGTTATGTTGCTCATATTTGAAACTTGAAATAGGGGCTACAGATTAAATGAAGATTGTCTAAGGACGAGGTGATGATGCGCGTTGGGAATGGTTCCAAGGTCGATGTGATTGTCGTCGGCACGCTACCTCTACATCTACCTTCGAGATTAGTTTTAGACCTGAATAATTGTTATTTGGTGCCAGCGTTGAGCATGAACATTATATCTGGATCTTGTTTGATGTGAGACGGTTATTCATTTAAATCAAAGAATAATGGTTGTTCTATTTATATGAGTAATATCTTTTATGGTTGTCGGTGTTCTGGGAACGGGGGTCCCCAGACTTGCCTACCTGCGGCCCACGGCGTGGCTAAGCCAGCAGGCCGTACGACCCATCTTCATCAACGAGGCATCCAAGACCCTCGCGAGGGGCCAAGCCTCACGAGGCGGACGACACAAGACCTCCTCAGGAGAGGCCTGGCCAGGCAGGCTCACGAGGAGCGGAGATATCAAGGCGGGGCAAACCTCATGAGGCTCTCGTGACGTGAGCCATGACGATCGGCGCCAGGCGGGCGCCAGCACGCGCAGTGTCCTCGTTTCCTCTTTGGTGCTAAGGAGGCCGGCGTAGGCGAGGAGTACCTAGGCATCAGGCAAAGGTTGCTATATCGGTGCAACGAGACCAAGACCAGGAGGACGGCAAGGCGGAGGTCATCGTGGAGCCCAAGACGGCGTCACCACCAGAGCTTTTCGCAGGCGAAGACCGCTTTTGTCGGGATAGCTTGTACTAGCTGTCCCCCTTCAAATTTGTCCGCCGTTGTTTGCTCCCTTCCCGCTCAATATTTGGGGAGAAGACCAGGGCCTATATAAGTAGAGCTAGCCACCACAGTAGGGGGGATCGAGCAGTTCACCCAGCTCTCACCCGCTAAGTTACCAAGAACAAGAACACCTCAACCTCAGGAGGTTGTTCTTCCCTCTGTACTGTTCATCATCAGCCCAAGAGGCAATCCACCACCACAACATTGGAGTAGTGTATTACACCACAACGGTGGCCTGAACCAATATAAATCCCGTGTCTCTTTGTGTTGTGAGTTCGTCGAGTTCGTCCGCGAGATCTTAGCGAGCTAGGGCGTAGATCGGTAGGAGGGAAAGACTTCGCGCGCACCCAGTGTTCGAACCTTAAGGGTTTGCCGGAACCCCACATCCGACATTTGGCGCGCCAGGTAGGGGTGCACCAGAGCTTTTTCCTCGACAATCGACTCGCCAACGCTCCACGGTCAAGATGTCCGGCGACCCAAGAGCTGACTCCGACCGTTGGGCAGCCTAGCCGGCCCGGGCGACGACGCCAGCTCATGAAGACCTCGACCCCATGCTCCAGGTGGCACGGGCGCCCTCCAATGCTGGGGGCGCGGGCGGCGCGGCCAGGCGTCATCCGCCCTCACTCAATGACAAGTACGAGCCGCTGCGAGGGCAGCAAGCCACGCCGCGGCAACGGCACCGCACTCAAGGCGGGAACAGGCAAACATGCGGGCAGCAGTCACCGTGGCAAGGGAGCTGCTGCGGTGCCGGCTGATAGAGAGCGGCCGGGACGCGCTGCTGGAACGCGTTGCTGAGCTGCTGGACGCGGTGGCCTCAGGAGCGCCGCCTTTCTGCTATCGACTCCCTTCTCAGGCCGTTGCTGGGTCTCCTGGCAGGCCTCGCCGCAGCCACGCGCCGTCGGGCGCGCATGGGGGCTTCGTCAACACCAGCGCGGCCGGCGGCGCCGGGGGCTCCGCCGCCCCCATACCGCCCACAGCAAGCACGGGCACGAGCGTTGCCCCCCATGGTCCCCGCAAGATGCCGTGCTACTACTCTCAGGACGCCGCGCTGGGCCGGGCAACGTGGAGTGTGGGGCACTTCGGCGAGGTGTTCGGGGTAACAGCCCTGGAAGCCTACGTGCCCCGCATGACGAACCAGGAGTACACTCCAGAGGACGACCCCGGCTCGTTTGTTGGAGAAGATTGGGAAGAAGGGGCGCTAGGAGTCGAAGCCTTCCAGGAGCCGTCGGGGAACCACCACGATCGCATGTGCGACGAACACTACAGGGTACCCTAATCCCTCAGGAGCAAGCTTACGCTAACCATGAGTCGCAGGAGGAACAGATCACCACTACGGCCGGCGGCCCAAGCTCGGTGGCCTCCCTGCCGGCAGGGGGATCGCGTTGGGGGCTGGAGGAGAGGGGTCGGGAGCCAGGCCCCTCCCCACGGCGCGCGAAGCCAGGGGACACCCGGAGGTAGGCCCTCTGCCGGGGAGGCTTCGACAACCCTTCCCCCGGCAGAGGACCTGTGGTCGCCGAGGGCACCGCTGGCGTCCTCTTTCCATCTTTTGTGCCGTCCGGGCGACCGGTCGGCTCAAAGGAGGTCAAGGGTGGCGCAAGGCGGGGCCCTCGTCTGGCGATATGAAGCAAGGTCGGTACCTGTGAAGAAGGCCCAGTGCCTGTGAAGCTCGCCGCCCGTGACACTCTCACGTAATAATGAGTTGGGGTTGTACACGCCCCGGAGTCTCAGGAGCGTCGGCCTCAGGCCCTGGGGCTCCCTCCCACGCCTAGTGGCAGCACTTAGCTCCGCGCTGGTGAGAATACTTGAAGACCGAAAGACTAGACTAGGTGCCGGACGCGGCCTTTTGCTTTGGATCTCTCTTTCTGTAGCTTTGCTTTCTGGATCTGGATTTAAGTTGAAGCCGGATTTTTATTGATGCGCGCGGGGGGTGCCTTTTCTCGTTCGAGCAATTTCTTGCCTTCTGGATCTCGTTTTGTCTGGGACTCACGTCCATCGCCTATCCCTCTCGAGCTCCTCGCGAGCTGGGCCGCACAAAGTGCACGCTCGTCAAGCACGCGCCAGCGCTGCGGCTGGTGCTCACCCCTTGTGGGGCCCCCTTAGACGGGGCGATAAGCTCCACAGGATTCTCGGACACTCTTCGCTTCACGACCCAGCTCGAAGTTGGCGCTGGCTAAGGTAAACCACGACAGAAAACTCGCCCCCGGATTCGCAGGTTCACGAGGACACATACTCACATCGCATGGGAAAGTAAAAACTGCAATCTGCTTACATGCGGGGCTCCCCCTCTCAAAATGCTCTTACAAGTCTTCCAAGGGCCATGCCCGAGTTTTGTGTACAGGGTGAAACGACAGGAGGACATGGGATCAGCCAGAAATGTCACTCGCTACATCACCCACGGACGCGTCACTCGCGTCGTCATCATCTTCATCGGCATCGTCAACGCTATCGGCGACGCCCCCGGCGCCGTCGTCAACCACGTCGTCTTCATCTGCGACGACCACCACCGCGTCATCCTCCGAAGTGAAGGCCCTGACCAGCGCATCCACATTGTCCTCAACCCAACGCGCCAGGTCACCCCGGACGGCCGTGGGTATGGGGGCGATGGCGGCATCAAAATCAAAGTTGGGGTCGGCATTCAGAAGGTGGCTGAAGACACGGGAGAAAGCGCGCTCAAGCAGGCCACGCCCCCTTTCCTCCACAAGCTGGCGAGCTCTGGCAGATCGAGCCTCCAGGCGCGTCACCACCTCGGTGAAGAAGGTCAGGTGGCTGGCATAGTCATTCGAGTGAGGGGCCGGCGCATCCACGCCGCAGATATGGCCCAGGGCGATATTGGCCCTGTTCCGGAGATCCTGAAGCATAGGGGCATGCTCGCGCTCCAGCATTCGTCGTTGGAGCACTTCCTCCGTGTTTTGCCGTGCGACGGCCTCAGCGTCTTCAACCTGCCTCCGAAGGGAACGCAGCTCAGCGTGGGCGGAGGCCAAGTCCGCCTGCGCCGTAACCAGGGCGGCGGCCGTGGCTTCCGCGCGCCTCTCAGCCTCATCCAACCTGGGCCTAAGGGCAGCGGCCCTGCCCGCATCCTCCGTACTCGCGAGCTTCAGCTTCAGGTCAACCTTCCCTCCAGTTCTGCGTGAACCTCGGCCACCCGGCGGTTCACCTCCTCCTGGACCTTGGCCTCGTGAACCCCGACAGCATCTTCTGCTTGGGTGACTTGGCGCTCCCTCGTCTCCAATTGTTCAAGCTCAAGGCTGCGCTCCACGGCCTCTAGCGCCAACGCCTCCGCGCGCTTCCGGACCTCTTCCTCCTCGACAGGCGTCCCTCTCAGCGATGCAAGGGCGGCCCTGCGTGCCTCCACCTGCTGCTCAAGGGATGCGCTCCAGGTTTGGAGCTCCCACGCGCGCTCCTCCGCAGCCTCGCGGCGGCGGTCAGCCTCGCGAGCCTCTTCCAAGGCTCGCGAGCGAGCTTCACGGGCGATCTTGAGGGACGCCTCGGCCTTCGCATTCTCAAGGTCGCGTTGATAGCGACCGAGGTTGATGGCCACCCTCAGCTTGCGCCGCTCCTCCACCAGCCGGAGACCTTTAGCCTCAAGGCGCGAGTCGACACCTGCGAGCTCTTCACCAAGTCGACTCATCGCACCCATCGCCTCCTGGAAGAGCTCGTGACGAACTACACTCCACCCGCGCTCGAGCTCGAACGCTCGGCCCACCTCGTCCTCCACCTCCGGGGCAGCGGGCGGAGCGCCAAGTGGCGCGCCACCCCCCGGCAGGGGGCTGGGGGCTGATGCCGCACCAGACATCAGCCAGTCCTCGCAAGGAGCCCGAGCTGATCGGGGCTCGCTGCTTGAAGAGGAGCCGAAGATTGAAGCCAACCAGTTGCTGTCCATGAGCAAAGGAGGAGTTTTGGGCACGCCCGCCAAGCTCCACGCCAGACCGTGGGGGAGGGTCGACAAAGCTGCAGGCTCAGCACGCCATGAAGGCAGGAACGCTCCCTCAGCTGACCCTGCTCCAGGGGCGGCGAGCGGACCAGGATTGCTTGAGGTCGATGGGGAGTCGAGGAAGGAGGAGGCCGCTTCTCACGAGACGCAGCAGCCTCGACGGAAGGAGCCCTGAAGGACTGATGTCAGGAGGAGGAAACAGCACGCAAGAAGCCACAACCGTACAGTACTTACACGTCGATGGCGATGTACTTCCGTCGCTTCAACGGCCCGAAGACATTGCTGCCGCTAGAGGATCCCTTCTTCTTGCGGAGCTCCTCGAAGTCCACGCAAAGATGACCGAAGCGCTGGACGTGATGACCAGTGCGCAGTGGGGCCGAAGAAGAGCTGGGGAGGACAGCTTCAGGGTGCCCGGTTGCGGCGAACAGCCGGGCGCCATCTCACCATAACCTCCCGAGGCCCCTGGAGCCTTGGCCTCGGGGGTCGCATGTCGCGTCTCTTCGGTGACCGACGCCTCAGGAGAAAGGTCGTAAGCCCCCGAGGACGACGCCCCAGGATCACCACTCAGCATATGCTCCACAGTGCTCGAGCCACCGGCCCCGGTCGGAGCTCGCCCTCCTGCACCTTCACCTACGGCGAGCTCGGCACCAGCGGCGAGGAAGGGAACCACATCGACGGGGTTCTCGCGGGACCCCACCAGGCCGATTGGGCGCAGCCCCCACTCATCAAAGGAAGGCATGCTCGCGGGAAATGCGGCTTTGTTCTCGCAGCGGTACAGCAGGCAGCTATTCCTGGGCATGTCGTCCGGCAGAGGCACACCCGACAGGATCGTGAGCACCGTTTGCCGCGTCGCAAGAGGAAGCCCCTTCTCCTAAAACCTCATATGATCTTGGCTGCTGAGCAAGTCCCACATCGGACGGGAGTGGCGCTGAAGCGGAGCGACTCGGCACTTGATGAACTCCTTCACCACCATAGGCGCAGTCACGCCGCGGTCCTTCAACCTCCTCAGCCTAGCCCAGACGGGGGCAAGGCGGGGGCTCGCGAGCTTCTGATGGCCCCAACCAGAGATTGCAACAGCAGGTCCCGCCGGAACTTGGAGCAGAGGGCTGAGCACGCCGGCGTCAACAAACACCCACCGTATGCGGAACTCACTCGTGGATGGAGGAAGCTCGAAGTCAATCCCCGCGCCCACAGTCGCGGCCACGGCCTGGAAGCCCACGCACCCCGAGCTCTGCCGGGGACCGATCAGATGCAATGAGAAGAAATGGCGAAGCAGGGCCACGGAAGGAGCGATGCCCACCATGGCCTCGCACAAGAAGGCGAAGACGGCAAGGAGGGTCTGATACGTCTCCAACGTATCTATAATTTTTGATTGCTCCATGCTATATTATCTTCTGTTTTGGACATTATTGGGCTTTATTATTCACTTTTATATTATCTTTGGGACTAACCTACTAACCGGAGGCCCAGGCCAGAATTGTTGTTTTTTGCCTATTTCAGAGTTTCGCAGAAAAGGAATGTCAAACGGAGTCCAAACGGAATGAAACCTTCGGGAACGTGATTTTCAGAACGAACATGATCCAGGAGACTTGGACCATACGTCAAGAAAGCTACCAGGAAGCCACGAGGTAGGGGGCGCACCTACCCCCCCCCCCCCCAGGCGCGCCCTCCACCCTCGTGGGCCCCACGTTGCTCCACCTACGTACTCCTTCCTCCTATATATACCTACGTACCCCCAAACGATCAGATACAGAGCCAAAAACCTAATTCCACCACCGCAACCTTCTGTACCCACGAGATCCCATCTTGGGGCCTATTCCAGAGCTCCGCCAGAGGGGGCATCGATCACGGAGGGCTTCTACATCAACACCATAGCCTCTCCGATGAAGTGTGAGTAGTTTACCTCAGACCTTCGGGTCCATAGTTATTAGCTAGATGGCTTCTTCTCTCTTTTTGGATCTCAATACAATGTTCTCCCCCTCTCTTGTGCAGATCTATTCGATGTAATCTTCTTTTGTGGTGTGTTTGTTGAGACCGATGAATTGTGGGTTTATGATCAAGTTTATCTATGAACAATATTTGAATCTTCTGAATTCTTTTATGTATGATTGGTTATCTTTGCAAGTCTCTTCGAATTATCAGTTTGGTTTGGCCTACTAGATTGATCTTTCTTGCAATGGGAGAAGTGCTTAGCTTTGGGTTCAATCTTGCGGTGTCCTTTCCCAGTGACAGTAGGGGCAGCAAGGCACGTATTGTATTGTTGCCATCGAGGATAACAAGATGGGGTTTTTATCATATTGCATGAATTTATCCCTCTACATCATGTCATCTTGCTTAAAGCGTTACTCTATTCTTATGAACTTAATACTCTAGATGCATGCTGGATAGCGATCGATGTGTGGAGTAATAGTAGTAGATGCAGGCAGGAGTCGGTCTACTTGTCTCGGACGTGATGCCTATATACATGATCATGCCTAGATATTCTCATAACTATGCTCAATTCTGTCAATTGCTCAACAGTAATTTGTTCACCCACCGTAAAATACTAATGCTTTTGAGAGAAGCCACTAGTGAAACCTATGGCCCCCGGGTCTATCTTCCATCATATTAATCTTCCAACACTAAGCTATTTCTGTTGCTTTTATTTTGCTTTGCATCTTTATTATAAAAATACCAAAAATATTATCTTATCATATCTATCAGATCTCACTCTCGTAAGTGACCGTGTAGGGATTGACAACCCCTTATCGCGTTGGTTGCGAGGATTTATTTGTTTTTGTAGGTGCGAGGGACTCGCGCGTAGCCTCCTACTGGATTGATACCTTGGTTCTCAAGAGCTGAGGAAAATACTTACGCTACTTTGCTACATCACCCTTTCCTCTTCAAGGGAAAACCAACGCAGTGCTCAAGAGTTAGCAGGGTCACAGACCGAGGGTCGAGATGAAGCATCTGGATCTGATAATGCTCGAGCACCACGTTGAAGAAGGCGGGGAAGGGAGGAATCAAGCCAGCCCAGAGGGCATCAATGAAGATCGGGACCTCAGTGGCTGCCCGATCCATGCGAGTGCGGGACGCGGGCCAAGCCACCGTCTCTCCCCACTCGTTGAAGCTAGAGGCAAGCATGGGGCGCACCTTGTCCATGGCCTCGTCGTTGAGCACCCGAGGCCGGCCGAGCACAAGCTCAGAGGACGGAGGCGCAGTTGGCAGAGACAGAGGTTTCTTCCCCTTTCCAACCTGTTTCGGCGCCATGGCGATGAAGCACGGGGAACACAAGTCAGATTGAAAGGGCGAAGCAGGGCCTCGAGGAAGCAGGGAGATTGGAGGAGCCAGACGTGGGCAGAGGAAGAATAACTATGCGAGAGGCGGGGCCGCATAGCCAGGCGGATTCAAGGGCAGCGTGGGGAAGCGGAGACGCCCACGTCCAATCAACCGCCACACATCAACCGAGGCCACAGGCTTTTGGGGCCCGCGGTGCTCCGAACTTGACCCTTGGCTTCGCCGTGAAGCCAAGCCCGAGCGCACCATGGGCCCGGGGGCTACTGTCGGCATTCTGGGAACGGGGGTCCCCAGACTTGCCTGCCTGCGGCCCACGGCGTGGCTAAGCCAGCAGGCCGTATGGCCCATCTTCATCAACGAGGCATCCAAGACCCACGCGAGGGGCCAAGCCTCGCGAGGCGGACGATGCAAGACCTCCTCCGGAGAGACCTGGCCAGGCTGGCTCACGAGGAGCGGAGATATCAAGGCGGGGCAAACCTCACGAGGCTCTCATGACGTGAGCCATGACGATCGGCGGGCGGGCGCCAGCGCGCGCAGCATCCTTGTTTCCTCTTTGGTGCTAAGGAGGCCAGCGCAGGCGAGGAGTACCGAGGCATCAGGCAAAGGTTGCTATATCCGTGCAACAAGACCAAGACCAGGAGGACGGCAAGATGGAGGTCACCGTGGAGCCCAAGACGGCGTCACCACCAGAGCTTTTCGCAGGCGAAGACCGCTTTTGTCAGGATAGCTTGTACTAGCTATCCCCCTTCAAATTTGCCCGCCATTGTTGGCTCCCTTCCCGCTCAATATTTGGGGAGAAGACCAGGGCCTATATAAGTAGAGCTAGCCACCACAGTAGGGGGGATCGAGCAGTTCACCCAGCTCTCAACCGCTAAGTTACCAAGGACAAGAACACCTCAACCTCAGGAGGTTGTTCTTCCCTCTGTACTGTTCATCATCAGCCCAAGAGGCAATCCACCACCACCACACTTGAGTAGGGTATTACACCACAACGGTGGCCCGAACCAGTATAAATCCCATGTCTCTTTGTGTTGTGATTTCGTCGAGTTCGTCCGCGAGATCTTAGCGAGCTAGGGCATAGATCGGTAGGAGGGAAAGACTTCGCGCGCACCCCAGTGTTTGAACCTTAAGGGTTTGCCGGAACCCCACATTCGACAATGGTCATGCACCCTTGAAGAGTGGTATATTTTTGTTGAATTTCAATCGTAGTGATACACATATTCATAATATTGATGCCAAAAGATGCAAAGTTGATAATGATAGTGCAACAGATTTGTGGCACTGCCGTTTAGGTCATATTGGTGTAAAGCGCATGAAGAAACTCCATGGAGATGGACTTTTGGAATCACTTGATTATGAATCATTTGATTCTTGCGAACCATGCCTTGTGGGCAAGATGACTAAAACTCCGTTCTCCGGAACAATGGAGCGAGGCACTGACTTATTGGAAATAATACATACCGATGTATGCGGTCCGATGAGTGTTGAGGCTCGCGACGGGTATCGTTATTTTCTGACCTCCACAGATGATTTGAGCAGGTATGGGTATATCTACTTAATGAAACACAAGTCTGAAACATTTCAAAAGTTCAAAGAATTTCAGAGTGAACTGGAGAATCATCGCAACAAGAAAATAAAGTTTCTACGATCTGATCGCACAGGCGAATATTTGAGTTACGAGTTTGGCCTTCATTTAAAACAATGTGGAATAGTTTCACAACTCATGCCACCTGGAACACCATAGCGTAATGGTGTGTCCGAACGTCGTAACCGTACTTTATTACATATGGTGCGATCTATGATGTCTCTTACCGATTTACCACTATCATTTTGGGGTTATAAATTAGAGACACCTGCATTCACTTTAAATAGGGCTCCATCTAAATCCGTTGAGACGACACTGTATGAACTGTGGTTTGGTAAGAAACCTAAGCTGTCGTTTCTTAAAGTTTGGGGTTATGATGCTTATGTGAAAAAGCTTCAGACTGATAAGCTCGAACCAAAATCGGAGAAGTGCGTCTTCATAGGATACCCAAAAGATATTGTTGGGCACACCTTCTATCACAGATCCGAAGGCAAGATCGTTGTTGCTAAGAATGGATCCTTTCTAGAGAAGGAGTTTCTCTCGAAAGAAGTGAGTAGGAGGAAAGTAGAACTTGATGAGGTAATTGTACCTTCTCTCGAATTGGAAAGTAGCTCATCACAGAAATCAGTTCCAGTGATGCCTACACCAACTAGAGAGGAAGCTAATGATAATGATCATGAAACTTCACATCAAGTTACTACCGAACCTCGTAGGTCAACCAGAGAACGTTCCGCACCTGAGTAGTACGATAATCCTGTTCTGGAAGTCATGTTACTAGACCATGACACACCTACGAACTATGAGGAAGCGATGATTGATACATCTCCAACGTATCTATAATTTATGAAGTATTCATGCTATTATATTATCTGTTTTGGATGTTTATGGGCTTTACTAAACACTTTTATATTATTTTTGGGACTAACCTATTAACGGGAGGCCTAGCCCAAATTGTTGTTTTCTTGCCTATTTCAATGTTTTGAAGAAAAGGAATATCAAACGGAGTCCAAACGGAATGAAACCTTCGGGGGAGTTATTTTTGGAATGGAAGCAATCCAGGAGACTTGGAGTAGACGTCAGGGAAGCTTCGAGGAAGACACAAGGCAGGGAGGCGCGCCCTACCCCCTTGGGTGGACCCCCCAGCCTCGTGGGCCCCTCGTGGCTCCCCTGACCGACTTCTTTCGCCTATATATATCCATATATCCTAAAAACATCGGGGAACAGAATAGATCGGGACTTCCGCCACCGCAAGCCTTTGTAGCCACCAAAAACCAATCGGGACCCTGTTCCGGCACCCTGCCAGAGGGGGGATCCCACACCGGTGGCCATCTTCATCATCCCGGCGCTCTCCATGACGAGGAGGGAGTAGTTCACCCTCGGGGCTGAGGGTATGTACCAGTAGCTATGTGTTTGATCTCTCTCTCTCTCTCGTGTTCTTGAGGTGGTACAATCTTGATGTATCGCGAGCTTTGCTATTATAGTTGGATCTTATGATGTTTCTCCCCCTCTACTCTCTTGTGATGGATTGAGTTTTCCCTTTGAAGTTATCTTATCAGATTGAGTCTTTAAGGATTTGAGAACACTTGATGTATGTCTTGCATGTGCTTATCTGTGGTGACAATGGGATATCACATGATCTACTTGATGTATGTTTTGGTGATCAACTTGCGGGTTCCGTGACCTCGTGAACTTATGCATAGGGGTTGGCACACGTTTTCGTCTTGACTCTCTGGTAGAAACTTTGGGGCACTCTTTGAAGTTCTTTGTGTTGGTTGAATAGATGAATCCGAGATTGTGTGATGCATATCGTATAATCAGACCCAGGGATACTTGAGGTGACATTGGAGTATCTAGGTGACATTAGGGTTTTGGTTGATTTGTGTCTTAAGGTGTTATTCTAGTACGAACTCTATGATAGATCGAACGGAAAGAATAGCTTTGTGTTATTTTACTACGGACTCTTGAATAGATCGATCAGAAAGGATAACTTTGAGGTGGTTTCGTACCCTACAATAATCTCTTGGTTTGTTCTCCGCTATTAGTGACTTTGGAGTGACTCTTTGTTGCATGTTGAGGGATAGTTATATGATCCAGTTATGTTATTATTGTTGAGAGAACTTGCACTAGTGAAAGTATGAACCTTAGGCCTTGTTTCCTAGCATTGCCATACCGTTTACCACTTGTTACCTTGCTGTTTTTATATTTTCAGATTACAAAAACCTATATCTACCATCCATATTGCACTTGTATCACTATCTCTTCGCCGAACTAGTGCACCTATACAATTTACCATTGTATTGGGTGTGTTGGGGACACAAGAGACTCCTTGTTATTTGGTTGCAGGGTTTTTTGAGAGAGACCATCTTCATCCTACGCCTCCCACGGATTGATAAACCTTAGCTCATCCACTTGAGGGAAATTTGCTACTGTCCTACAAACCTCTGCACTTGGAGGCCCAACAACGTCTACAAGAAGAAGGTTGCGTAGTAGACATCAAGCTCTTTTCTGGCGCCGTTGCCGGGGAGGCGAGTGCTTGAAGGTATATCTTTAGATCTTGCAATCGAATCTTTTAGTTTCTTGTTTTATCACTAGTTTAGTTTATAAAAGAAAACTACAAAAAAATGGAATTAAGGGTACCTCATATGCTTCATATTTTTAATGTCTTCCATGAAAATAAGGATTCCGATAATTGTGCTCAATAGCTAGAGGAAGAATGCATTAAAATGTTTGGCACTAAATCTTTGAATGATGAGCATGATTGCAATGTTGTTAGTATGAATTCTTTGAATACCCATGATGCTAATGATATGCAAAGCCACAAGCTTGGGGATGCTATGTTTGATGAAGATGATATGTTTAGTCCCCCAAGTTTTGATGAGAAAATTTATTATGATGAAAGCATGCCTCCTATTTATGATGATTATATTGATGAAAGTGGATTTGGAGAGGTCATGACTTTATTTAGTGATGAATCCACTATTTCGGAAGAGGTTCCAATTGATTATGAGAACAAAGTTGATATCTATGATGATTATTGTGATGACATGTATGCTATAAAGAATAATGATAACCATGAAACTTGTCATAATGATTTTAATTTTCAATTGGATTATGCCTCACATAATAGTTATTTTGTTGAGTTTGCTCACACTACTATTCCGAATGAGAAGAATTTTGCTTGTGTGGAGAGTAGTAAATTTTCTATGCTTGTAGATCATGAAAAGAATGCTTTAGGTGCTGGTTATATTGTTGAATTCATTCATGATTCTACTGAAAATTATTATGATGGAGGAATATATGCTTGTAGGAATTGCAATAATATCAAGTTTCCTCTCTATGTGCTTAAAGTTTTGAAGTTATGCTTGTTTTGCCTTCCTATGCTAGTTGATTATTGTCCCCATAAATTTTTTGATCACAAAATCACTATGCATAGGAAGTGGGTTAGACTTAAATGTGCTAGGCATATTCTTCATGATGCTCTCTTTATGTTTCAATTCTTATCTTTTATGTGAGCATCATCGAAATCATCATGCCTAGCTAGGGGCGTTAAACGATAGCGCTTGTTGGGAGACAACCCAATTTTATTTTTGTTCTTTACTTTTTGTTCCTGTTTAGTAATAAATAATCTATCTAGCCTCTGGTTAGATGTGGTTTTATGTTTTAATTAGTGTTTGTGCCAAGTAGAACCTTTGGGAAGACTTGGGTGAAGTCTTTATGATAATGCTGTAAAAAACAGAAACTTTAGCGCTCACGAGATTAGCTGCCTTTTTTTACAGAAGAGTGCTTTTACGTTGATTCTTTTTGAAGAAGATTAATAGACAAATTCCTCAGGTCCACCAATTTATTTCAGAATTTTTGGAGTTCCATAAGTATACGTTTGATACAGATTACTACAGACTGTTCTGTTTTTGACAGATTCTGTTTTCTATGTGTTGTTTGCTTATTTTGATGAATCTATGAGTAGTATCAGAGGGTATGAACCATAGAGGAGTTGGAATACAGTAGATATTACACCAATACGAATTTAGATTGAGTTCACAACAGAACCTAAGTGGTGATTTATTTTCTTATACTAACAGACCTCATAAGATTTCTGTTGAGTTTTGTGTTGTGAAGTTTTCAAGTTTTGGGTAAAGATGCGATGGACTATGGAATAAGGAGTGGCAAGAGCCTAAGCTTGGGGATGCCCAAGGTACCCCAAGTTAATATTCAAGGACAACCAAGAGCCTAAGCTTGGGGATGCCCCGGATGGCGTCCCCTCTTTCGTCTTTGTTCATCGGTAACTTTACTTGGACTATATTTTTATTCACCACATGATATGTGTTTTGCTTGGAGTGTCATTTTATTTTGTTAGTATTTTCTTGCTGTTATTTAGAATAATATTTTGCACCTCTAGTTTCAATAAAAATTTCAAGAATAACCTTTACCATGCTTATTTTGCAAGTATACATGTTGCTGTTTCAAAACAGAAAGTTTACCGTTGTTGCAAAAATTCCCTAGAAAAGCCAGAATATGATAAAATGTTGAAACTTTTTGCATAATAATCTCTGATAAATTTTCTACAGTGTGGTAGAATTTCATAATGTTTGGAGTTAGGGAAGTATGATGAATCTTGCATTCTTTACAAACTGTACTGTTTTGGCAGATTGCTGTTATGTTTGCATATGTTTGCTTGTTTAATGATTCTATTTGAGGATAGGATTATTAAATATGCAGAGGCATTTAGTATGCAATGTTGAATAATAATTTTAGTGATTTGTTACAGTAGAAAATGATAAGGTTTTTGCATTGGTTTATACTAACTTATCTCACGAGTTCTTGTTGAGTTTGGTGTGGATGAAGTTTTCGAGATTTAGGAAACCGTGATATGAGAGGAATTAAGGAGACACAAAAGCTCAAGCTTGGGGATGCCCAAGTCACCCCAAGATAATATTTCAAGAAGTCTCAAGCATCTAAGCTTCGGGGTGCCCCGGTAGGCATCCCACCTTTCTTCTTCAACAATTATCGGTTAGTATCAGTTGAGCCTAAGTTTTTGCTTCTTCACATGATGAGTGCTATCCTTGAAATGTCGTTTTATTTTGTTTTGCTTGCTCTTTGAATAATATCCCAAGATCCCAAATTCTTAAATGAGAGAGAGTCTTCACATAGCTACATAATTATTTAACTACTCATTGATCTTCACTTATATCTTTTTGGAGTAGTTTGTCATTTACTCGTGTGCTTCACTTATATCCTATGAGTAAATGGTTGAATGATTTGAATGTCATAAATTTGAAATTATATATGTTTCATATGCCTTTCCCATGGGGAGTAATGACTTCACATATAAGAAGTAGAGGTGGTAAATTTATTAAAGGTTAGCAAACATTGTATTGGTCACTTGAACAATTCATGAAAGAATACTGAAGGAAGAGAGATTTCACATATAAATATACTATCTTGGACATCTTCTATGATTGTGAGCCCCATTAATTATTTTCAAACCTGAGCAAATTAGTTGAAGTTGGACAAGGAAGACAACATAATGAGTTATGCTTGGGTATATTTGTATAGAAGTTCTATTGTTATGGATCCTCTAACATGTGGTGCTTGCTTTTTAGAATCTTTTGCTAGCCAAAATATCTGTACTAAGCGGGAATATTGCTTGTGCATCCAAATTCCTTGAACCAAATTTCTTCCATGAGAGTCCACCATATCTACCTATATGCGGTATTTACCTGTCGTTCCAAGTAAATTTGCATGTGCCAAACTCTAAACCTTCAAACAATAATCTATTTTGTATGCCTGAATCGCTCATGTAGCAACTAGGGGCTGTCAGTATCTTCCATGCTAGGTGGGTTATTCTCACGATGAGTGGACTCCGCTCATCATTCACGAGAAAATGGCAGGTAACTGGGATGCCCGGTCCTATGATCAAAAGATCAAAAACAAATTCGCAAATAATTTAAACAAACCCCCCCGGGATTGTTGAAAGTTGGACGGCACCCGTTGTTTCGGACAAGCCGTGGAGTGTGATTGTTGGTGGAGGGGGAGTAAAATCTTTACCTTTCTATTTGGGAACTGCCTATAATGTATATAGTATGGAAGATATTGGGAACTCTTGGTCGTTATGTTGACAATGAAAGCATACCTCTCAAAATTATTTTTATCTCTGTTTTTGCTTCAAGCTCTGGCACCACTGCAAATCCCTGCTTCCCTCTGCGAAGGGTCTATCTTTTACTTTTATGCAAGAGTCAGTAGTATTCCTTCTCATTCCAACCTACTCTTTAGTTGGCAAGCATCATGTGATGGAAAGATCTAAGCATATATGGCCATTCAAATATATTTGATCATGAATTATTATTGTTGACAATTATCTATATGATAAATAAGTTGGGAGGCGAAACATTAAGCCCCTATCTTTCTGTGTGTTCGATGGATGTTATTTGTTCTGAAAACATGCTTTGAGTGGTAGCAATCATGGACGACTATATGATAGTTGAGTATGTGGAATTTGCTAAATCAAAGCACTTACATAGACCCTTCCTGAAAATAAGATGAATTGCAATTGTTTGATGACTGAGAACATAGTTTGTTAGTATTCAAGAAAGTTTATGGTCTATGCTTTAACATGTGAATAGCTTTTTACTTGATCATGAAAAGTTTTATGAGTTGAGCAACTGTTATGACATATAAGGATGCTAGAAAAGGTGATTGAAATTATCATTGATCAAACTTGTGCACCTGCTAGAATGCACACTTCATAAATTATTTCTTTTATCATTTACCTACTCGAGGACGAGCAGGAATTAAGCTTGGGGATGCTGATACGTCTCCAACGTATCTATAATTTATGAAGTATTCATGCTATTATATTATCTGTTTTGGATGTTTATGGGCTTTACTAAACACTTTTATATTATTTTTGGGACTAACCTATTAACCGGAGGCCCAGCCCAAATTGTTGTTTCTTGCCTATTTCAGTGTTTCGAAGAAAAGGAATATCAAACGAAGTCCAAACGGAATGAAACCTTCGGGAGAGTTATTTTTGGAACGGAAGCAATCCAGGAGACTTAGAGTAGATGTCAGGGAAGCTTTAAGGAAGCCACGAGGCAGGGAGGCGCGCCCTACCCCCCTGGGCGCGCCCCCCACCCTCGTGGGCCCCTCGTGGCTCCCCTGACCGACTTCTTTCGCCTATATATATCCATATACCCTAAAAACATTGGGGAACAGAATAGATCAGAAGTTCTGCCGCCGCAAGCCTCTGTAGCCACCAAAAACCAATCGGGACCCTGTTCCGGCACCCTGCCGGAGGGGGAATCCCTCACCGATGGCCATCTTCATCATCCCGGCGCTCTCCATGACGAGGAGGGAGTAGTTCACCCTCGGGGCTGAGGGTATGTACCAGTAGCTATGTGTTTGATCTCTCTCTCTCGTGTTCTTGAGGTGGTACGATCTTGATGTATCGCGAGCTTTGCTATTATAGTTGGATCTTATGATGTTTCTCCCCCTCTACTCTCTTGTGATGGATTGAGTTTTCCCTTTGAAGTTATCTTATCAGATTGAGTCTTTAAGGATTTGAGAACACTTGATGTATGTCTTGCATGTGCTTCTCTGTGGTGACAATGGAATATCACGTGATCTACTTGATGTATGTTTTGGTGATCAACTTGCGGGTTCCGTGACCTCGTGAACTTATGCATAGGGGTTGGCACACGTTTTCGTCTTGACTCTCCGATAGAAACTTTGGGGCACTCTTTGAAGTTCTTTGTGTTGGTTGAATAGATGAATCCGAGATTGTGTGATGCATATCGTATAATCATACCCAGGGATACTTGAGGTGACATTGGAGTATCTAGGTGACATTAGGGTTTTGGTTGATTTGTGTCTTAAGGTGTTATTCTAGTACAAACTCTATGATAGATCAAACGGAAAGAATAGCTTCGTGTTTTTTTACTACGGACTCTTGAATAGATTGATCAGAAAGGATAACTTTGAGGTGGTTTTGTACCCTACAATAATCTCTTCGTTTGTTCTCCGCTATTAGTGACTTTGGAATGACTCCTTGTTGCATGTTGAGGGATAGTTATATGATCCAGTTATGTTATTATTGTTGAGAGAACTTGCACTAGTGAAAGTATGAACCTTAGGCCTTGTTTCCTTGCATTGCAATACCGTTTGTGCTCACTTTTACCACTTGTTACCTTGCTGTTTTTATATTTTCAGATTACAAAAACCTATATCTACCATCCATATTGCACTTGTATCACTATCTCTTTGCCGAACTAGTGCACCTATACAATTTACCATTGTATTGGGTGTGTTGGGGACACAAGAGACTCTTTGTTATTTGGTTGCAGGGTTGTTTGAGAGAGACCATCTTCATCCTATGCCTCCCACGGATTGATAAACCTTAGGTCATCCACTTGAGGGAAATTTGCTACTGTCCTACAAACCTCTGCACTTCGAGCCCCAACAACGTCTACAAGAAGAAGGTTTCGTAGTAGACATCAATGATGAGCCCAGATTCCGCAAAATGGCTTGAGGCCATGAAATCTGAGATAGGATCCATGTATGAGAACAAAAGTATGGACTTTGGTTGACTTGCCTGATGATCGGCAAGCCATAGAGAATAAATGGATCTTCAAGAAGAAGACTGACGCTGATGGTAATGTTACTGTCAACAAAGCTCGACTTGTTGCGAAAGGTTTTCGACAAGTTCAAGGAGTTGACTATGATGAGACTTTCTCACCCGTAGCGATGCTTAAGTCTATCCGAGTCATGTTAGCAATTGCCGCGTTTTATGATTATGAAATCTGGCAAATGGACGTCAAAACTGCATTCCTTAATGGATTTCTCAAAGAAGAGTTGTATATGATGCAACCAGAAGGTTATGTCGATCCTAAAGGTGCCAACAAAGTGTGCAAGCTCCAGCGATCCATTTATGGACTGGTGCAAGCATCTCAGAGCTGGAATATATGCTTTGATAGTGTGATCAAAGCATATGGTTTTATACAGACTTTCGGAGAAGCTTGTATTTACAAGAAAGTGAGTGGGAGCTCTGTAGAATTTCTAATATTATATGTGGATGACATATTGTTGATTGGAAATGATATAGAATTTCTAGATAGCATAAAAGGATACTTGAATAAGAGTTTTTTAATGAAAGACCTCGGTGAAGCTGCTTATATATTGGGCATCAAGATCTATAGAGACAGATCAAGACGCTTAATTGGACTTTCACAAAGCACATACCTTGATAAAATTTTGAAGAAGTTCAAAATGGATCAGTCAAAGAAAGGGTTCTTGCCTGTGTTACAAGGTGTGAAGTTGAGTCAGACTCAATGCCCGACCACAGTAGAAGATAGAGAGAAAATGAAAGTCATTCCCTATGCATCAGCCATAGGATCTATCATGTATGCTATGATGTGTACCAGACCTGATGTGTGCCTTGATATAAGTCTAGCAGGGAGGTACCAAAGTAATCCAGGAGTGGATCACTGGACAGCGGTCACGAACATCCTAAAGTACATGAAAAGGACTAAGGATATGCTCATCGTTTATGGAGGTGACAAAGAGCTCATCGTAAATGGTTACATCGATGCTAGCTTTGACACTGATCCGGATGACTCTAAGTCACAAACCGGAAACGTATTTATATTGAATGGTGGAGCTGTCAGTTGGTGCAGTTCCAAGCAAAGCATCGTGTGGGATCTACGTGTGAAGCGGAGTACATAGCTGCTTTGGAAGCAGCAAATGAAGGAGTCTGGATGAAGGAGTTCATATCCGATCTAGGTGTAATACCTAGTGCATCGGGTCCAATGAAAATCTTTTGTGACAATACTGGAGCAATTGCCTTGGTGAAGGAATCCAGATTTCACAAAAGAACGAAACACATCAATAGACGCTTCAACTCCATCCGCGATCAAGTCAAGGAGGGAGACATAGAGATTTGCAAGATACATACGGATCTGAATGTTGCAGACCTGTTGACTAAGCCTCTTCCACGAGCAAAACATGATCAGCACCAAGACTCCATGGGTGTTAGAATCATTACTATGTAATCTAGATTATTGACTCTAGTGCAAGTGGGAAACTGAAGGAAATATGCCCTAGAGGCAATAATAAAGTTGTTATTTATATTTCCTTATATCATGATAAATGTTTATTATTCATGCTAGAATTGTATTAACCGGAAACTTAGTACATGTGTGAATACATAGACAAAACAGACTGTCCCTAGTATGCCTCCACCCGACTAGCTCGTTGATCAAAGATGGTTAGGTTTCCTAACCATAGACATGTGTTGTCATTTGATGGACGGGATCACATCATTAGAGAATGATGTGATGGACAAGACCCATCTGTTAGCTTAGCATAATGATCGTTTAGTTTTATTGCTATTGCTTTCTTCATGACTTATACATGTTCCTCTGACTATGAGATTATGCAACTCCCGAATACTGGAGGAACACCTTGTGTGCTATCAAACGTCACAACGTAACTGGGTGATTATAAAGATGCTCTACAGGTGTCTCCGAAGGTGTTTGTTGGGTTGGCAAAGATAGAGATTAGGATTTGTCACTCCGTGTATCAGAGAGGTATCTTTGGGCCCTTTGGACAGCATCGTTGTAGATGATCGAAGGGGCCATCAAACCTCTCGATGACGGCACAGTGGAACTCTCAATGAAAGCACCAATGTCGGTGTCAAAACCGGCGGATCTCGGGTAGGGGGTCCCGAACTGTGCGTCTAGGATTGATGGTAATAGGAGACGGGGGACACAACGTTTACCCAGGTTCGGGCCCTCTCTATGGAGGTAATACCCTACTTCCTGCTTGATTGATCTTGATGAATATGAGTATTACAAGAGTTGATCTACCACGAGATCGTAATGGCTAAACCCTAGAAGTCTAGCCTGTATGACTACGGTAATGAGTATTTGGTCCTATAGACCTAACCCTCCGGTTTATATAGACACCGGAGGGATCTAGGGTTACATCAAGTTGGTTACAGAGAAAGGAATCCACATATTTGATCGCCAAGCTTGCCTTCCACGCCAAGGAGAGTCCCATCCGGACACGGGTGGAGTCTTCGGTCTTCGTATCTTCACAGCCCATCAGTCCGGCTCATGGCTAACAGGCCGAACGCCCGAGGTGTTGGGGATCGTAGCAGAAATTTAAAATTTTCTACGCATCACCAAGATCCATCTATGGAGTTTACTAGCAACGAGAGGGAAGGAGTGCATCTACATACCCTTGTAGATCGCGAGCGGAAGCGTTCAAGTGAACGGGGTTGATGGAGTCGTACTCGTCGTGATCCAAATCACCGATGATCGAGCGCCGAACGGACGGCACCTCCGCGTTCAACACATGTATGGACCAGCGACTTCTCCTCCTTCTTGATCCAGCAAGGGGGAAGGAGAGGTTGCTGGAGATCCAGCAGCACGACGGCGTGGTGGTGGAAGTAGCGGGGATCCGGCAGGGCTTCGCCAAGCGCAAGCGGGAGGGAGAGGTGTTGCAGGGGGAGAGGGAGGCGCCAGGAGCTGTGATACTGCTGCCCTCCCTCCCCCCACTATATATAGGGGTCCTGGGGGGCGCCGGTCCCCCTGGAGATCCCATCTGAGGGGGGGGTGGCGGCCAAGGGGGTGGGTTGCCCCCCAAGGCAAGTGGGGCGCTCCCCACCCCCAGGGTTTCCAACCCTAGGCGCAGGGGGAGGCCCAAGGGGGGTGCCCCAGCCCACTAGGGGCTGGTTCCCTTCCCACTTCAGCCCACGGGTCCCTCCGGGATAGGTGGCGCCACCCGGTGGACCCCCGGGACCCTTCCGGTGGTCCCGGTACAATACTGATAACCCCCGAAACTTTCCCGGTGGCCGAAACTGGACTTCCTATATATAATTCTTCACCTCCGGACCATTCCGGAACTCCTCGTGACATCCGGGATCTCATCCGGGACTCCGAACAACTTTCGGGTTTCCGCATACTAATATCTCTACAACCCTAGCGTCACCGAACCTTAAGTGTGTAGACCCTACGGGTTCGGGAGACATGCAGACATGACCGAGACGACTCTCCGGTCAATAACCAACAGCGGGATCTGGATACCCATGTTGGCTCCCACATGTTCCACGATGATTTCATCGGAAGAACCACGATGTCGAGGATTCAATCAATCCCGTATACAATTCCCTTTGTCAATCGGTAAGTTACTTGCCCGAGATTCGATCGTCGGTATCACAATACCTTGTTCAATCTCGTTACCGGCAAGTCTCTTTACTCGTACCGTAATGCATGATCCCGTGGCTAACTCCTTAGTCACATTGAGCTCATTATGATGATGCATTACCGAGTGGGCCCAGAGATACCTCTCCGTCATACGGAGTGACAAATCCCAGTCTCGATCCGTGCCAACCCAACAGACACTTTCGGAGATACCCGTAGTGCACCTTTATAGTCACCCAGTTACGTTGTGACGTTTGGTACACCCAAAGCACTCCTACGGCATCCGGGAGTTGCATGATCTCATGGTCTAAGGAAAAGATACTTGACATTGGAAAAGCTCTAGCAAACGAACTACACGATCTTTGCGCTATGCTTAGGTTTGGGTCTTGTCCATCACATCATTCTCCTAATGATGTGATCCCGTTATCAATGACATCCAATGTCCATAGTCAGGAAACCATGACTATCTGTTGATCAACGAGCTAGTCAACTAGAGGCTCACTAGGGACATGTTGTGGTCTATGTATTCACACATGTATTACGATTTCCGGATAACACAATTATAGCATGAACAATAGACAATTATCATGAACAAGGAAATATAATAATAACCATTTTATTATTGCCTCTAGGGCATATTTCCAACAGTCTCCCACTTGCACTAGATTCAATAATCTAGTTACATTGTGATGAATCGAACACCCATACAGTTCTGGTGTTGATCATGTTTTGCTCTAGGGAGAGGTTTAGTCAACAGATCTGCTACATTCAGGTCCGTATGTACTTTAAAAAAATCTATGTCTCCATTTTGAACACTTTCACGAATGGAGTTGAAGCGACGCTTGATATGCCTGGTCTTCCTGTGAAACCTGGGCTCCTTGGCAAGGGCAATAGCTCCAGTGTTGTCACATAAGAGAGTCATCGGGCCCGGCGCATTGGGAATCACCCCTAGGTCGGTAATGAACTCCTTTATCCAGATTGCTTCTTGTGCTGCCTCTGAGGCCGCCATGTACTCCGCTTCACATGTAGATCCCGCCACCACGCTTTGCTTGCAACTGCACCAGCTTAATGCCCCTCCATTCAAAATATACACGTATCCGGTTTGTGACTTCGAGTCATCCAGATCTGTGTCGAAGCTAGCGTCGACGTAACCCTTTACGACGAGCTCTTCGTCACCTCCATATACGAGAAACATATCCTTAGTCCTTTTCAGGTACTTCAGGATATTCTTGACCGCTGTCCAGTGTTCCATGCCGGGATTACTTTGGTACCTTCCTACCAAACTTACGGCAAGGTTTACATCAGGTCTGGTACACAGCATGGCATACATAATAGACCCTATGGCCGAGGCATAGGGGATGACACTCATCTTTTCTCTATCTTCTGCCGTGGTCGGGCATTGAGCCGTTCTCAATTGCACACCTTGCAATACAGGCAAGAACCCTTCTTGGACTGATCCATATTGAACTTATTCAATATCTTGTCAAGGTACGTACTCTGTGAAAGACCAATGAGGCGTCTTGATCTATCTCTATAGATCTTGATGCCTAATATATAAGCAGCTTCTCCAAGGTCCTTCATTGAAAAACACTTATTCAAATAGGCCTTTATACTTTCCAAGAATTCTATATCATTTCCCATCAATAGTATGTCATCCACATATAATATGAGAAATGCTACAGAGCTCCCACTCACTTTCTTGTAAACACAGGCTTCTCCATAAGTCTGTGTAAACCCAAACGCTTTGATCATCTCATCAAAGCAAATGTTCCAACTCCGAGATGCTTGCACCAGCCCATAGATTGAGCGCTGGAGCTTGCATACCTTGTTAGCATTCTTAGGATCGACAAAACCTTCCGGCTGCATCATATACAATTCTTCCTTAAGAAAGCCGTTAAGGAATGCCGTTTTGACGTCCATTTGCCATATCTCATAATCATAGAATGCAGCAATTGCTAACATGATTCGGACGGACTTCAGCTTCGCTACGGGTGAGAAAGTCTCATCGTAGTCAACCCCTTGAACTTGTCGATAACCCTTAGCGACAAGTCGAGCCTTATAGATGGTCACATTACCATTCGCGTATGTCTTCTTCTTAAAGATCCATTTGTTTTCTATGGCTCGCCGATCATCGGGCAAGTCAGTCAAAGTCCATACTTCGTTTTCATACATTGATCCTATCTCGGATTGCATGGCTTCAAGCCATTTGTTGGAATCCGGGCCCGCCATCGCTTCTTCATAGTTCGAAGGTTCACCGTTGTCTAACAACATGATTTCCAGGACAGGGTTGCCGTACCACTCTGGTGCAGAACATGTCCTTGTGGACCTACGAAGTTCAGCAGTAACTTGATCCGAAGCTTCATGATCATCATCATTAACTTCCTCCCTAGTCGGTGTAGGCACCACAGGAACATCTTCCCGTGCTGCGCTACTTTCCGGTTCGGAAGGGGTGACTATCACCTCATCAAGTTCCACTTTCCTCCCACTTATTTCTTTCGAGAGAAACTCTTTCTCCAGAAAGGACCCGTTCTTGGCAACGAAGATCTTGCCTTCGGATCTGAGGTAGAAGGTATACCCAATAGTTTCCTTAGGGTATCCTATGAAGACGCATTTTTCCGATTTGGGTTCGAGCTTTTCAGGTTGAAGTTTCTTGACATAAGCATCGCATCCCCAAACTTTTAGAAACGACAGCTTAGGTTTCTTTCCAAACCATAATTCATACGATGTCGTCTCAACGGATTTCGACGGAGCCCTATTTAAAGTGAATGCGGCAGTCTCTAAAGCATAGCCCCAAAATGAGAGCGGTAGATCGGTAAAAGACATCATAGATCGCACCATATCCAATAGAGTGCGATTACGACGTTCGGACACACCATTTCGCTGAGGTGTTCCAGGCGGCGTGAGTTGTGAAACGATTCCACATTTCCTTAAGTGTGTGCCAAACTCGTGACTTAAATATTCCCCTCCACGATCTGATCGTAGGAACTTTATTTTCCTATCACGTTGATTCTCAACCTCACTCTGAAATTCCTTGAACTTTTCAAAGGTCTCAGACTTGTGTTTCAGTAGGTAGACATATCCATATCTACTTAAGTCATCAGTGAGAGTGAGAACATAACGATAGCCACCGCGAGCCTCCACACTCATTGGACCGCACACATCGGTATGTATGATTTCCAATAAGTTGGTTGCTCGCTCCACTGTTCCAGAGAACGGAGTCTTGGTCATCTTACCCATAAGGCATGGTTCGCACGTGTCAAATGATTCGTAATCAAGAGACTCCAAAAGTCCATCTGCATGGAGCTTCTTCATGCGCTTGACACCAATGTGACCAAGGCGGCAGTGCCACAAGTATGTGGGACTATCATTATCAACTTTACATATTTTGGTATTCACACTATGAATATGTGTAACATCATGTTCGAGATTCATTAAGAATAAACCATTGACCAGCGGGGCATGACCATAAAACATATCTCTCATATAAATAGAACAACCATATTCTCGGATTTAAATGAGTAGCCATCTCGAATTAAACGAGATCCTGATACAATGTTCATGCTCAAAGTTGGCACTAAATAACAATTATTGAGGTTTAAAACTAATCCCGTAGGTAAATGTAGAGGTAGCGTGCCGACGGCGATCACATCGACCTTGGAACCATTCCCGACGCGCATCGTCACCTCGTCCTTCGCCAGTCTCCGCTTATTCCGCAGCTCCTGTTTTGAGTTACAAATATGAGCAACCGCACCGGTATCAAATACCCAGGAGCTACTACGAGTACTGGTAAGGTACACATCAATTACATGCATATCACATATACCTTTGGTGTTGCCAGCCTTCTTGTCCGCTAAGTATTTGGGGCAGTTCCACTTCCAGTGACCACTTCCCTTGCAATAAAAGCACTCAGTCTCAGGCTTGGGTCCATTCCTTGGCTTCTTCCCGGCAACTGGCTTACCTGGCGCGGCAACTCCCTTGCCGTCTTTCTTGATGTTTTTCTTACCCTTGCCTTTCTTGAACTTAGTGGTTTTATTCACCATCAACACTTGATGTTCCTTTTTGATCTCCACCTCCGCTGATTTCAGCATTGAATATACCTCAGGAATGGTCTTTTCCATCCCCTGCATATTGAAGTTCATCACAAAGCTCTTGTAGCTCGGTGGAAGCGACTGAAGGATTCTGTCAATGACCGCGTCATCCGGGAGATTAACTCCCAGCTGAGAAAAGCTGTTGTGTAACCCAGACATTCTGAGTATGTGCTCACTGACAGAACTATTTTCCTCCATTTTACAACTGAAGAACTTGTCAGAGACTTCATATCTCTCGACCCGGGCATGAGCTTGGAAAACCATTTTCAGCTCTTCGAACATCTCATATGCTCCATGTTTCTCAAAACGCTTTTGGAGCCCCGGTTCTAAGCTGTAAAGCATGCCGCACTGAACGAGGGAGTAATCATCAGCACGTGATTGCCAAGCGTTCATAACGTCTTGGTTCGCTGGGATGGGTGCTTCACCTAGCGGTGCTTCTAGGACATAATCTTTCTTGGCAGCTATGAGGATGATCCTCAGGTTCCGGACCCAGTCCATATAGTTGCTGCCATCATCTTTCATCTTGGTTTTCTCTAGGAACGCGTTGAAGTTGAGGGCAACATGGGCCATTTGATCTACAAGACATATTGTAAAGATTTCAGACTAAGTTCATGATAATTAAGTTCATCTAATCAAATTGTTCAATGAACTCCCACTCAGATAGACATCCCTCCAGTCATCTAAGTGAAACATGATCCGAGTTAACTAGGCCGTGTCCGATCATCACGTGAGACGGACTAGTCAAGATCGGTGAACATCTTCATGTTAATCGTATCTTCTATACGACTCATGCTCGACCTTTCGGTCTTCCGTGTTCCGAGGCCATGTCTGTACATGCTAGGCTCGTCAAGTCAACCTAAGTGTATTGCGTGTGTTCTGAGGCCATGTCTGTACATGCTAGGCTCGTCAACACCCGTTGTATGCGAACGTTAGAATCTATCACACCCGATCATCACGTGGTGCTTCGAAACAACGAACCTTCGCAACGGTGCACAGTTAGGGGGAAACACTTTCTTGAAATTATTATAAGGGGTCATCTTACTTACTACCGTCGTTCTAAGCAAATAAGATGTAAAACATGATAAACATCACATGCAATCAAATAGTGACATGATATGGCCAATATCATTTTGCTCCTTTGATCTCCATCTTCGGGGCGCCATGATCATCCTTGTCACCGGCATGACACCATGATCTCCATCATCAGGATCTCCATCATCGTGTCTTCATGAAGTTGTCACGCCAACGATTACTTCTACTTCTATGGCTAACGTGTTTAGCAATAAAGTAAAGTAATTTACATGGTGTTATTCAATGACACGCAGGTCATACAAAAATAAAGACAACTCCTATGGCTCCTGCCGGTTGTCATACTCATCGACATGCAAGTCGTGATTCCTATTACAAGAACATGATCAATCTCATACATCACATATATCATTCATCACATCTTCTGGTCATATCACATCACAAGGCACATGCTGCAAAAACAAGTTAGACGTCCTCTAATTGTTGTTGCAAGTTTTTACGTGGCTTCTATAGGTTTCTAGCAAGAACGTTTCTTACCTACGTAAAACCACAACGTGATATGCCAATTTCTATTTACCCTTCATAAGGACCCTTTTCATCGAATCCGTTCTGACTAAAGTGGGAGAGACAGACACCCGCTAGCCACCTTATGCAACTAGTGCATGTCAGTCGGTGGAACCTGTCTCACGTAAGCGTACGTGTAAGGTCGGTCCGGGCCGCTTCATCCCACAATACCGCCGAAACAAGATAAGACTAGTAGTGGCAAGAAAAATTGACAACATCTACGCCCACAACTGCTTTGTGTTCTACTCGTGCATAGTAACTATGCATAGGCCTCATGATGCCACTATTGGGGATCGTAGCAGAAATTTAAAATTTTATACGCATCACCAAGATCCATCTATGGAGTTTACTAGCAACAAGAGGGAAGGAGTGCATCTACATACCCTTGTAGATCGCGAGCGGAAGCGTTCAAGTGAACGGGGTTGATGGAGTCGTACTCGTCGTGATCCAAATCACCGATGACCGAGCGCCGAACGGACGGCACCTCCGCGTTCAACACACGTACGGAGCAGCGACGTCTCCTCCTTCTTGATCCAGCAAGGGGGAAGGAGAGGTTGATGGAGATCCAGCAGAACGACGGCGTGGTGGTGGAAGTAGCGGGGATCCGGCAGGGCTACGCCAAGCGCAAGCGGGAGGGAGAGGTGTTGCAGGGGGAGAGGGAGGCGCCAGGAGCTGTGGTACTGCTTCCCTCCCTCCCCCCACTATATATAGGGGTCCTGGGGGGGGCTCCGGCCCCCTGGAGATCCCATCTGAGGGGGGGCGGCCAAGGGGGTGGCTTGCCCCCCAAGGCAAGTGGGGCGCCCCCACCCCCAGGGTTTCCAACCCTAGGCGCAGGGGGAGGCCCAAGGGGGGGCGCCCCAGCCCACTAGGGGATGGTTCCCTTCCCACTTCAGCCCACGGGGCCCTCCGGGATAGGTGGCCCCACCCGGTGGACCCCCGGGACCCATCCGGTGGTCCCGGTACAATACCGATAACCCCCGAAACTTTCCCGGTGGCCGAAACTGGACTTCCTATATATAATTCTTCACCTCCGGACCATTCCAGAACTCCTCGTGACATCCGGGATCTCATCTGGGACTCCGAACAACTTTCGGGTTTCCGCATACTAATATCTCTACAACCCTAGCGTCACTGAACCTTAAGTGTGTAGACCCTACGGGTTCGGGAGACATGCAGACATGACCGAGACGACTCTCCGGTCAATAACCAACAGCGGGATCTGGATACCCATGTTGGCTCCCACATGTTCCATGATGATTTCATCGGATGAACCACGATGTCGAGGATTCAATCAATCCCGTATACAATTCCCTTTGTCAATCGGTAAGTTACTTGCCCGAGATTCGATCGTCGGTATCCCAATACCTTGTTCAATCTCGTTACCGGCAAGTCTCTTTACTCGTACCGTAATGCATGATCCCGTGGCTAACTCCTTAGTCACATTGAGCTCATTATGATGATGCATTACCGAGTGGGCCCAGAGATACCTCTCCGTCATACGGAGTGACAAATCCCAGTCACGATCCGTGCCAACCCAGCAGACACTTTCGGAGATACCCGTAGTGCACCTTTATAGTCACCCAGTTACGTTGTGACGTTTGGTACACCCAAAGCACTCCTACGGCATCCGGGAGTTGCACGATCTCATGGTCTAAGGAAAAGATACTTGACATTGGAAAAGCTCTAGCAAACGAACTACACGATCTTTGCGCTATGCTTAGGTTTGGGTCTTGTCCATCACATCATTCTCCTAATGATGTGATCCCGTTATCAATGACATCCAATGTCCATAGTCAGGAAACCATGACTATCTGTTGATCAACGAGCTAGTCAACTAGAGGCTCACTAGGGACATGTTGTGGTCTATGTATTCACACATGTATTACGATTTTCGGATAACACAATTATAGCATGAACAATAGACAATTATCATGAACAAGGAAATATAATAATAACCATTTTATTATTGCCTCTAGGGCATATTTCCAAGACGAGGACCCCTTAGTCCAGGACTCCCTCTGTAGCCCCCGAACCAGGCTTCAATGATGAGGTGTCCGGCGCGCAGATTGTCTTCGGCATTGCCAGGCGGGTTCTTCCTCCGATGACTTCAACGAGATGTATTCGGCGTTCCATTTAATGTTGCACTCCTCGTCTTATGTGCATCCAAGACTTTGGCTTCCACGTGTCAGGTAAATACAAGAGGTCAGGGCATTTTTGCACATAACACCCCATCCATGAAAAAGAGAATCTATTTAAAGAGATTGGATCTCAGATCCATTCGGCACCATGCGAAAAAATCCTCAGAGATTGCTAGGAGAGACCATTCCAACATGGCCAGCGCTCCTAGCTCCTCCTCCCGTCCCTGCGGCCCAAGAAAAGGCGAGTGGGAGAGATGCTCTGTATCCCATGGTCAGCTGGAGAAGCTGCAAACACAGGCATTTCTTCTTCCTGCGGATTTGGTCCCTGTTTAAGCAGGATTGACCGTCTTCAATGGCGGGGCTGAGGCTGAAGATTTCCCCAACCCATTCGGGGGGAACGAGTGTGCTTCGTCCCCTATCTGCTAGGAGGTGTCGGATTTCCAATTCATCCATTCCTTCGCGGGCTTCTGGAGTATTATGGCCTCCAACTTCATAACTTTACGCCGGCCTCCATCCTGCACATTGTGGGTTATGTCACTTTATGCGAGCTATTTCTGGGTTGTGAGGCCCATTTTGAACTGTGGAGAAATTTATTCTGCCTCGTCTCGTGCAACCATGAGGGATCAATATTTGAAGTGGGCGGAGCCGAAATATGGTGCATCGCCGAGACCGGATACCTATCCGGCACACCAAGGAAGGCATCCGAAGAGTGGCCGTCCGAATGGTTCTATATTGAGCACGTCGCACTTCCAGAACCAGTTCGGAGGGGCCTTCCCGATTTCACAAGCGTTCCGTTAAAGAAACGCCACAGCTGGCGCCCTCGGAGTCTGGAGGAAGACGATAGTGCGGAAGTTCGCCAGCTCATGAGCAAGATAATGACGCTCACCCAGTCTGGATTATCAATAGCCGAGGTAATGGTGACCTCAATAGTGCGGGGAGTTCAGCCACTCCAATATCGAGGGCTTCCCATGTGGCACTATAATGGGGAAGACGACGCCTCCCGCTGCGGCAGGAAGGGTCCGGACACCCCCGCCGCTCTGGCCAAAATATTGGCCGAACTGTACAAAGGGGAGGAGGAGGAATTCCTTCATATCAAGCGCAGAGATGGATATTCCATGTACAATCCACCTAGCTGGGTAAGTTTCAACCCCTCTGCTCTACTTACTCCCCTCCTCAAGCCGTCTTTGATGAATTTGTAATCCGCCTGCTTATTATAGCACTGGCGAAAGGTCTCCTAGGGGCTTTACAGCCCCGCCCCGCAGCCCGAGGGCCATAATCGGAACCTTGACCCGGGATTCGAGGAGGATCCGGACATATTCGTGGTGCTCGAGGGTGGGGTGTTTTACCAGGCGAGTTACGACGGCACAGAAGTGGCCATCATCGCCGATTACCCCGGTCTCCTGCCTGCTTCACACGTAAGTAATCAAGAGACATTTCGTCCGAAAGAGTTTTATCATTCCGCCTCACCCACCGCACCATCCTGTGTTCTAAAGGGGAGGCGTACGGCGCGCCATGCCGCGCCAGGGGCGTCTCCAAAGAGAGCGGTCCCCATGCCGGGCGAGCCTTCGAAGAGAAAGGCAGACAAAGATACGGCCGAGCCTTCATCCAAGAGGTATGGATTTGCAAATATGTGCTCCAGCAGTTGCATCCAATTGTGATTTATATGTTTGTCCTATATTAGGAAAAAAGTGAGCCGGACTATATCCGGGGGTTCGGCCGGTCATACTCCCCACAGCCGGGATCTAAATCCTGCCGTAAAGACGGGGGCTGGTACGGGGGTGACACCGGATTGTCCTTCGGCCGAGGATTCGGACAATATGTCTGTCACCAACTCGGAAGTGGAGAGCGCCGTGAATCATCCGCGCCGGAGGGCCGTTCTTCGTGACCCCGACTTTTCAACCGAGGCATTCAATGCCTTCAACTCGACTGATGCATACATCCGGACTGCCCGAGACGGGCTTTCCAGAGCCACAGACCAATATTTGAAAGATGTGCAGGTTAGTTTACTTTGTCCAAATGCAATAGTTGTATACTAGTAGCCCCCGAGACTTGAAGCAGTTGGCACAACTGATTTAAGGATCGCTGTGTACCCAGGTGTTGACAGAGAAAAACAACATGTTGTCTCAAGAGCTGGAAAAATGCCAGACACAGCTAAACGTTGTTACCGCCGAACTGGAGAAATCCAAGAAGGCGTCACCTGGTAATGTTCCCCTCTAGAGAGAAAATATAAGTATATGCCAGTAATGCTAACAATGTTGCATATATCATGGCATGATCGTCAGATGAACTGACGGAGGCACTGGAAGTCGCGCAAGCGAATGAAAAGGAGGCCAAAAGGCTATGTGCTGCGGGCGAATGTGCTGAAACAGGCCATTGATGAGAAAAACCAACTCCAGGATTCCAAGACCCAGCTAGGCGAGGAGCTGAAGGATGTGCGGGCCCAGCTAGCCGACTCCGTGAAGGAAAATAAGTGGCTGCAAGGCGGCATATTTAGTATGTGTTTGAACTTACCACCGTGTAATTCGGCAAGGAAAGGAACTAACGGAGTTATGTCTGTAGGTATGCTGACTGGCCGTCCTGAGGAGGAGGTATCCAGATCGTCAAGCGATCTGCTGCAGGGGCTGTCCCAGATGCACGAGCAAGCTCGGCAGGCAATACGGAGTGTTGCCAAGGCTTTATGGCCGTCCGCCTCCCCTCCAGGAAGTATGGAGGAGCTTGTAGAGCTATACAAGGGAGCACGGCGGCGTATCCGATTATGGAAGATATCGGCCTGCCGAGAGGGTGTGCGAGAAGCCTGGGCCATGGTGAAAACACGGTATACCAAGCTTGATCCAAACCATATGGCCCGGGTCGGGCCTCTAGGGTCAGATGGGAAGGAAATTCCCGTTAGTTTGGTATATAACCAAGTAGAAGTAGCCGCCAACTATTCCCAACAGGATTGCAAATTAGATAGCCTGCTGGACGGCATAGAACAGGAAGTTTTTTAGTCTTAAATGACTATGTACTTTCCTTTTCATATGTAACTCTAGCTGAATTGTAAAACGCTTGTCATGGCAGACCTTTTCACTTCGACCTCTGGGCCCAAAGGCGCAGAGTGTTTCCGAATACCCGAGCGGCCGAGTAGACCGGGGTATGCTTGGAAACCAGGCGTAGGGGTCATAGTTGCTTGAACAGACAAGTATCCGGCTAATTATGTTATATTACATTGAAATTGTAAGAAACATCTTCCAGAGAGAATAGTTCCGTTAAGGGTTCCTTTCCCTGGGTGTGCATGCGTAAGAATGCATGTCCAAACTGTGATTGGGACAATCGCAGCATAAGTAACATCTGGTGGTTCATAATGGGATGAATGTAAAAAACATCTTCAATCCACCGACCGAATATTCCCTTAAGAACGCTAGCTTTGGGCTTCACCCAGTCTGAGGTACACATCCGGATGACCCGGCAGTAACAATCGCAGAGGTGCTCCCTTTATGCCCTAGCCGAACTAACGGGAATGTAGGGCATAAGCACAGGAGCCAGGCAACCCAGCTTGGCCAAAACTTAAGTCATATCGATGCATATAATGGTGAAGAAAAGGTTCATATGGGAAAAACGCGCATATGTGGTGAGCTTGACGCTCGAAAAATAACATTAATAAGCTTCTGTTAAAGAAGCCCCCAGGTATGGTGGATGTACATATTTGAGAATGTATACGTCACAAGTGTGCGGTTGTGCCGCACGAAAGCTTTAAAAAGAAGAAAAAAGCAAAAAAGAGAGGAAAATAATGGAAACAAGAGGGAGAAGGAGACGAACAAAGAGTTCGGCGCTAGGCATAGTGTTGGGGAACGTAGTAATTTCAAAAATTTCCTACGCACACGCAAGATCATGGTGATGCATAGCAACGAGAGGGGAGAATGTTGTCCACGTACCCTCGTAGACCGACAGCGGAAGCGTTATCACAACGCGGTTGATGTAGTCGTACGTCTTCACGATCCGACCGATCAAGTACCGAACGTACGGCACCTCCGAGTTCTACACACGTTCAGCTCGATGACGTCCCTCAAACTCCGATCCAGCCGAGTGTTGAGGGAGAGTTTCGTCAGCACGACGGCGTGGTGACGATGATGATGTTCCACCGACGCAGGGCTTCGCCTAAGCTCCGCAACGGTATTATCGAGGTGTAATATGGTGGAGGGGGGCACCGCACACGGCTAAGAGATCTCAAGGATCAATTGTTGTGTCTCTGGGGTGCCCCCCTGCCCCCGTATATAAAGGAGCAAGGGGGAGGCAGCCGGCCAAGGGGAGAGGCGCGCCATAGGGGGGAGTCCTACTCCCACCGGGAGTAGGACTCCTCCTTTCCTTGTGGGAGTAGGAGAAGGGAAGGGGGAAGGAGAAAGAAGGAAGGGTGCGCCCCCCTTCCCTAGTCCAATTCGGACCAGACCATGGGGAGGGGTGCGGCCACCTTTTGAGGCCTTTTTCTCCTTTCCCGTATGGCCCATTAAGGCCCAATACGAATTCCCGTAACTCTTCGGTACTCCGAAAAATACCCGAATCACCCGGAACCTTTCCGAAGTCCGAATATAGTCGTCCAATATATCGATCTTTACGTCTCGACCATTTCGAGACTCCTCGTCATATCCCCGATCTCATCCGGGACTCCGAACTCCTTCAGTACATCAAAACTCCATAAAACTGTCATCGTAACGTTAAGCGTGCGGACCCTACGGGTTCGAGAACTATGTAGACATGACCAAGACACGTCTCCGGTCAATAACCAATAGCGGGACCAGGATGCCCATATTGGCTCCCACATATTCTACAAAGATCTTTATCGGTCAGACCGCATAACAACATACGTTGTTCCCTTTGTCATCGGTATGTTACTTGCCCGAGATTCGATCGTTGGTATCTCGATACCTAGTTCAATCTCGTTACCGGCAAGTCTCTTTACTCGTTCCGTAATACATCATCCCGCAACTAACTCAGTAGTCACAATGCTTGCAAGGCTTATAGTGATGTGCATTACCGAGTGGGCCCAGAGATACCTCTCCGACAATTGGAGTGACAAATCCTAATCTCGAAATACGCCAACCCAACAAGTACCTTTGGAGACACCTGTAGAGCACCTTTATAATCACCCATTTACGTTGTGACGTTTGGTAGCACACAAAGTGTTCCTCCGGTAAACGGGAGTTGCATAATCTCATAGTCATAGGAACATGTATAAGTCATGAAGAAAGCAATAGCAACGTACTAAACGATCGGGTGCTAAGCTAACGGAATGGGTCAAGTCAATCACGTCATTCTCCTAATGAGGTGATCCCGTTAATCAAATGACAACTCATGTCTATGGCTAGGAAACATAACCATCTTTGATTAACGAGCTAGTCAAGTAGAGGCATACTAGTGACACTCTGTTTGTCTATGTATTCACACATGTATTATGTTTCCGGTTAATACAATTCTAGCATGAATAATAAACATTTATCATGATATAAGGAAATATATAATACTTTATTATTGCCTCTAGGGCATATTTCCTTCACATAGAATCTTCGGAGTCTGGCCGCGTTCCATGGGTTCGGCTCTAAGCGGTTGTCTGAGGCATCGCGCAGGCGGTATGCTCCTCCGGTGAGAACTTCATCAATGATGAAGAGACCCTCCCACTTGGGCTTGAGTTTGTCCTTTTCTTCTCCGGCAAGCGTAGAACTAGTTCGCCAATATTATAAGTCTTGGCCCGTACTTCTCTACTTTGATATCTTCGGGCCTGCTGTTGATAAAATGTGGCACGGGCCTTTGCGACGTCACGCTCCTCCTCCAGGGCATCTAAGTTGTCCTGCCGATCAAGCTCGGCCTCTCTCTCTTCATACACGCGCACTCGAGGTGAGTCATGAATAATGTCACAGGGTAGCACAGCCTCTGCGCCGTACACCATGAAAAAAGGTGTGTATCCGGTAGTGCGATTAGGCGTGGTCCGCAGCCCCCAGAGCACGGAGTCGAGCTCCTCCACCGAGTGCTTGTCTGACTCTTTCAAAGACCGCACTAGTCTGGGTTTAATGCCGCTCATAATAAGACCATTGGCTCGTTCGACTTGACCATTTGTTTGTGGGTGATAGACGGAGGCGTAATCGAGCTTAATGCCTAGATTGGCGCACCAATTTTTCACCTCGTCGGCTGTAAAGTTGGAGCCGTTACCGGTGATGATGCTGTGTGGAACACCATCACGGTGTACAACGCCAGATATGAAGTCTATCACTGGTCCGGCTTCGGCCGTTTTGACCGGTTTGGCCTCTATCCACTTAGTGAATTTATCTACCATGACGAGCAGATATTTCTTCTTATGGCTTCCACCTTTAAGGGGTCCAACCATATCCAATCCCCAGACCGCAAAAGGCCAGGTGATGGGGATTGTTTGGAGGGCAGTGGGGGCATATGGCTTTGGTTGGCGAAGAGTTGGCATCTGACGCAACGTTGGACAAGGTCCTGTGTGTCTGCTCGGGCCGTGGGCCAATAGAAGCCTGTACGAAAAGCCTTGCTTACAAGGGCCCGAGCCGCGGTGTGGTGGCCACCGAGGCCGGCGTGAATTTCGGCCAAGAGCTGCCGCCCTTCCTCCTCGGAGATATATCTTTGAAGTACTCCGGTAGCACTTTTCTTGTAGAGTTCTCTTTCGTGAACCTTGTAGGCTTTAGAGCGCCGGACATTGCGGCGAGCCTTATTCTGGTCCTCAGGGAGCTCCCACCTATTAAGGTAGGCTAATAAGGGTTCAGTCCATGCGGCAATGACTGCCATTATAAGATGGGTCGACGGTGTTATTTCGGTGGATGAGCCTCCGATGATGTCAGTGTGTTCGGGATAGGGATGTGGTCGGATCCGGACTGGTGTTGCCGCTCTCCCCTTGCCACACCACGGAAGGCTTAAAAAGCCTTTCCAGAAAGATATTAGGTGGGACGGGGTCGCGCTTGGCGCCGATGCGAGCGAGGACATCCGCCGCTTGATTGCCTTCTCGAGCCACATGATGGAACTCGAGCCCCTCGAATCGAGCTGACATTTTGAGAACGGCATTACGATAAGCTGCCATCTTTGGATCTTTGGCGTCAAAGTCTCCATTTATTTGAGATATTGCGAGGTTTGAGTCCCCGCGCACTTCCAGGCGTTGTATGCCCATGGAGACGGCCATTCGAAGTCCATGTAATAAGGCCTCATATTCGGCTGCGTTGTTGGAGTCTGTATATAATATTTGGAGCACGTACTAAATTACGTCTCCGGTGGGGGACGTTAACACGACACCCGCTCCTAACCCTGCTAGCATTTTGGAACCAACAAAATACATGACCCAGTTGGAATACGTGTCGTACTCTTTAGGGAGTTCGGCCTCTGCCCATTCGGCGACGAAGTCAACCAGTACTTGGGATTTAATGGCTCGACGCGGTTTGTATGTTATGTCAAATGGAAGGAGCTCAATGGCCCATTTGGTAATCCGGCCCGTAGCATCGCGGTTGTTTATTATGTCGTTGAGTGGTACTTCGGAAGCCACCGTAATCGAACACTCCTGAAAGTAGTGTCGTAGCTTTCGGGACGCCATGAAGACCGTGTATGCTATCTTTTGGTAATGAGGGTACCGGGATTTGCATGGTGTGAGGACAGTGGACACGTAGTATACTGGCTTCTGAAGCGGGTATTTGTGTCCGTCCTGTTCTCGCTCAACGACGAGCACGGCGCTCACCACCTGGTGTGTTGCCGATATGTATAATAACATGGGTTCGCCGGTGTTCGGCGCGGCCAGGATTGGGTTACTTGCCAAAAGGGCCTTTATTTCCTCCAGTCCGGCCATTGCCGCGTCCGTCCACTCGAAGTGGTCGGTGCGTCGGAGAAGGCGGTAGAGTGGCAAGGCTTTTTCTCCCAATCTGGAGATAAAGCGGCTTAAAGCTGCCACACATCCCGCAAGCTTTTGGACCTGTTTAAGGTCTGTTGGCGTAGCCAATTGTGACAAAGCTCAGATTTTGGCTCGATTTGCCTCAATTCCTCTATTGGAAACAATGAAGCCCAGAAAGTTTTCCGGCAGGAACGCCGAAAACACATTTTTCCGGATTGAGCTTAATGTCGTATGTACGGAGGTTGTCGAATGTAAGACGTAAATCGTCTATCAACGACTCGACGTGCTTGGTTTTGATGACGACGTCATCCACATATGTTTCAACTGTTTTGCCGATCTGTTTCTCCAAGCATGTTTGAATCATGCGTTGGTAAGTGGCGCCGGCGTTTTTGAGCCAGAAGGGCATGGTGTTGAAGTAGAATGGCCCATATGGGGTAATGAATGCCGTTGCGGCTTGGTCAGACTCCTTCATTTTGATTTGATGGTATCCGGAATACGCGTCGAGGAAGCACAATGAGTCGTGTCCTGCGGTAGCATCAATGATCTGGTCGATGCGGGGGAGGGGGAAGGGATCCTTAGGGCAGACCTTATTGAGGTCTTTTAAATCGACGCACAGGCGCCAGGATTTGTCCTTCTTTGGCACCATCACCAGGTTTGCCAGCCAGTCCGGGTGTTTTATTTCTCTAATGAATCTGGCTTCAATTAGCTTGGCTAACTCTTCCCCCATAGCTTGACGTTTGGGTTCGGAAAAACGCCGCAGTGTCTGCTTGACCGGCTTGTATCCCTTCAATATATTGAGGCTGTGTTCGGCCAACTCGCGCGGGATTCCTGGCATATCAGAGGGGTGCCAGGCGAATATATCCCAGTTCTCACGCAGGAACTCTCGTAGCGCGGCGTCGACCGTTGGGTCTAGTTGTGCACCAATGGATGCTGTCTTCTTGGGGTCCCTTGGATGGACTTGGAATTTGACTATTTCTTCTGCCGGTTTGAAGTAGGTGGATTTGGGCGTTTGTCTAGAATCACGTCGTCCCTGTCCATCGTGGAGCACAGTGCGGTTAATTCTTCGGCCGCGAGGGCCTCAGATAATGCCTCAAGGGCTAGGGATGCGGTTTTGTTTTCGACGCGGAGTGCTATGTCTGGATCACTGGCGAGAGTAATTATGCCGTTGGGCCCGGGCATCTTAAGCCTCATGTACCCGTAATGAGGTATAGCTTGGAAGCGTGTAAATGCATCTCGCCCCAAAAGAGCGTGATATCCGCTATTAAAAGGGGCCACTTGGAAGGTTATTTCTTCGGACCGATAATTCTCCGGCGTGCCGAATACCACGTCAAGTGTGATTTTTCCCGCACACCGCGCCTCCCGACTGGGAATGATTCCTCGAAAGGTCGTGCTGCTTTGCTCGATGCGGCTCCTGTCTATTTCCATTTTGTGGAATGTATCCTCATAAATGAGGTTTAGTCCGCTGCCGCCGTCCATGAGGACCTTGGTGAGCCGAAAGCCGTCCACGATTGGACTAAGGACCAAGGCAGCTGGTGCTCGGACTGTCTTGTATTTTGGTTCGTCACCGGCGTTAAAAGTTATAGCCGTGTCGTTCCAAGGGTTTATTGCTGCGATTTGGCAGACTTCGGTGAGCTCGCGGAGTGCCCTTTTGCGCCTATTGTTAGAGGCGAATGTCTCGAAGACCGTCAATACTTTGAGGTTGTTGTCTTCTAGGGGTGTTGTTCTGGGGTATTCTTGGTGAGGATATCCTCGCCGCTCTTGGCCACTTGCCGGAGTATCCAACATGCTCTAAGGTTGTGGGTTGGCGTGTTATCCGGTGTTGTGTGTATTTTGCATGGCCCATCGAGCCATCCTTCCAGAACGGTTCCGCGCCCCATAATGGGCTTATATTTCTTAACTATTGGACTGGGCGTGCCACGAGGGTGCGCCCTTTTCGCCTGAACGAGGGGTGGAGTGGGGACCGATGAGTCCCAGTGAGCCGCCTGAGTTTGCCAGGCGCTTTCCATTGCGCTGTACTTTTGTACGATAGTTGCCAAGTCAGCGAAGTGTGATATGCGACGTTGATTGATGGCATTAAGGACTCCTTCGTCCATGCAGTTGTTGCGGAACGCTGAGATCGCATCTTCGTCGCGGCAATCTTTAATCTTTTTTTTTGACAAGGAGGAATCTGGCCCAGAAGTGATGGACCGTTTCCTGAGACTATTGTTGTATGCTCATGAGAGCGCTTATGTTTGGGTGGGTGGGTGGCTTTAAATCCGAACCCTGGCCCAACTTTGGATCCGGAGTCTGAAGATCTTTCGGACTTAACAGTTCGGGCTCCGCGATATCAACTGATTTTTTGGGCTTGCCATCCGATTCTATGTCCGCAGAACAAGACGTGTCTTTCTGCCGGTGGGTGTCCGGCTCTTTGAGATCGGAGATCCGAACATAGTTCGTCCTCAACATAGAGGAAGAGTTGTCTTGCTCCTCGACTACCGCTATCTGGTGGGTTATCGGCGGAGTTTTAATCTCTCTCTGGTCGGGTTTAAGCCCAATCCGATCATAGTCTGTGGCGACTCCCAAGGAGACGATGCGATCTAGGAGCTCGTTTAGAGACGATAAGTCCGTTGAATCCATCCTTTCGGAGCATTTGGGATCAACGCGGAGGCGATTTTCGATGACTCGAGAGGTCATCGTCGGCTTAAGGGCTGAGCAGGCAGTCATGACGAAGCCGCCCAACCAGAGGGTTTGGCCTAGGGCCAGGGCTCCTCCGGAGGTGATATTTTCCTTGACGACAAGGCGAGCCATCAACCTTTTTTACGACGGCACAGTGGAACTCTCAATGAAAGCACCAATGTCGGTGTCAAAACCGGCGGATCTCGGGTAGGGGGCCCGAATTGTGCGTCTAGGATTGATGGTAACAGGAGACGGGGGACACAATGTTTACCCAGGTTCGGGCCCTCTCTATGGAGGTAATACCCTACTTCCTGCTTGATTGATCTTGATGAATATGAGTATTACAAGAGTTGATCTACCACGAGATCGTAATGGCTAAACCCTAGTAGTCTAGCCTGTATGACTATGGTAATGAGTATTTGGTCCTATAGACCTAACCCTCCGGTTTATATAGACACCGGAGGGATCTAGGGTAACATAAAGTCGGTTACAGAGAAAGGAATCCACATATTTGATCGCCAAGCTTGCCTTCCAAGCCAAGGAGAGTCCCATCCGGACACAGGTCGAGTCTTCGGTCTTCGTATCTTCACAGCCCATCAGTCTGGCCCATGGCTAACAGGTCGGACGCCCGAGGACCCCTAGTCCAGGACTCCCTCAATACGGACGATCGAATCTCGGGCAAGTAACACACCGATGACAAAGGGAATAACGTATGTTGTCATTACGGTAGGACCGATAAAGATCTTCGTAGAATATGTGGGAACCAATATGAGCATCCAGGTTCCGCTGTTGGTTATTGACCAGAGAGGTGTCTCGGTCATGTCTACGTAGTTCTCGAACTGTGACACCCAAGTTTTTATTTGGATTTTTCAAAAGATTTTATTTGACTTGAGGGAGGTGATTTAAATTTTCCTTCAAGAGAACTCTCCCTCTCAAACATTTTTTTTCTTTATGGAAAAAGTTTATGTGGATTCACCCAAGATCTGTCTTTGATCTTGGAGGTTCTTGCTTTTCATTTGGACTCAAGGCAAAATACTTTTCACTTGGGAAATTAACTTTTGAAAACCTCCTTGAAATTTTGCACTATGGCTTTTGGAAAGTCCTTTGCCACTTTCAACAATTCCTTCTTGCCATGACCTTAGTGCAAATCCTCTCTCCTAACCCTTCCCTCACCTTTGGATCATGATCTGCATCAAATCCAGCAAGTTGAACCTCCCCATGTGGTTTTTTTTCCATTTAAATTCTATTCAAATAAATTTCTGTCTTCTCTTCTAGCTCTTGGAGATTTTCAAAGGAACTCCATTTTCTGTTTTGATTTTTGCCCCCAAACCAACTCTCCTCCCTGGTCCTTTGTACCCTCAACCTAGAACCATGAAGATCCACTGGTCTTTAGTTCAAAATTTTCAAACTACACTTGCTGCAAGTTTGGACCAGGTTTGCCAAATTTGGTGAAATTCATTCCAAACCTTCTCCAAAAATTCCAAGTAAAATCAGGCAGCCTCTGGGTGCATTGAGTGGTCATCTCACCAAGTTACAGCCCCAGAAAAATTTATCTCATAGCCAAAACCTTCTGTCGAACACCTGCAGTGCACTGTCTTTGTCAAAGTTCAGAAGGTTCAGAGATTCAGTCAGTGGCTGCTGTCGTTTTCTTCAGAGGAGGACGTCGATCTCGCCAGTGCCACCGCGTCGCCTTGCTCCTCGTCCCCGCCCCCTTGTTCCTGCACCGCACGAACGCCTGGCGCCTTGCGGGCGTCGGCGACGAGCAGCAGAAGGTGCGCCGCCCCGTGACCGATGCCGGCGGCGGCTTTGCGGACGCCAGCAGGAGACACGGCGCCGACGACGCCACCCAGCGCCGCCCAAACCACCGGAGCTCGCCGCGTGGCCTTCCACTCCCCCGAACGCGCTGCCGCTCTCGTCGTGAACCGCAGGGCGCGGAGCGCGCTCTCTGCCGCCGTTGAGCCCGTGCGGTCACCTCACCGTGGACCGACGCCATTACGCCAAGACCGACCCCGTTTAGCTGCAAAACGAGTCCAGTAACCTCCACTGATGCTGCCCGGCCGCTCAAACCCCCTACCAATCCACTGCTCCGCCGTAATCGCTCGCCGGAGATTCTCCGTTCGCGGCCACCCCGTCGATCTGCCTATAAATAGAGGCCCCGAGCTTCAACTCGAGCACCCACCAACACTGCACTCCCCCTAGAGCACGCCGAGCCACTGGAAGAGCCCCGAGGAGGTCTCCTTCCTCGACTCCGGCCGCCGCGACCCGCCACGGGATCCAGCCCGATTCGCCCCCGTGTGTGCTCCTCCGCCTCCATTCTCCTGCCAGTAGCTTCACCATGCATCCCTCTTTCTGACCCGCACTCCATTTTGAAGCTTGCAGCCCTCCACCGGAGTTCCCCATCCTCACCCGAGCCGCCGTCCGCCGGAGAAAGTGTCGCCGTCGACGTAGTGCTCCCCGTTGGACGAGTCCACCACCCACCGACGCGGAAGAGGACGCTGAAGCTCTTGGTACCCTCCGTTCCTCCTAACTCGCCGTGGTTCGACGCCGGCGTCCACCGCAGTCTTCGGGCGCCGGCGAGCTTTTCAAACCTGACATGTGGACCCCGCATGTCAGCCTCTGTTCTTTTATTCGCGAACCGTTTTCTGTTGGCGCCTTCGGGCAGAATACATTTTCTCCTTTGCGCTTGCGCATTCCCATCCGAAGCGTTTTCTGTTTTCTCAGTTAAAACCCTGGAACTTTTCTGTTTCATTACAGATAAGTCCCTGGACAGAAACCTTTATAACTTTTTAATAAAAAAGGTATTTTTGAGTGATTCTTTTTCTGACAATCTTCAAATTTTGTCTAGTTTTTTATGGGATTTAATTGAAAAATATTTGGAAAGGTTTCTGTGCATGTGTTGGTTTTCACGTTAGTACCCGTTTCGTGATTGCCGTAGGTTCCGGGGGAGGTGACGGAGCCGCGAACTTCGCCGAGCTAGACTCCGACTTCTCCGAACCAGGCAAGCATGTTTTGAACATTTGATATGACAGATGTTTTACATGTTCACGTGAGAGTTTGTGCGTGGCATATGAGTGTCGGTAAATACCCCGTTGCTTGTAAGGCAACGACCCGGTTGTTCCAAAGTTGCGATGACCTCTGATGAGAGGTGGCCTAATCATGTGGTGACATGAAGGGCAGCAAGGTGGTACTGTCATAGCATCCCAGCCTTGCGTCATCCGACTCTCTTCGACGTTAACGTGGTTGGAGCCACGTTATCGATCTTTTTCCGCATGTTCCAAAGTTGTGATGATCTCTGATGAGAGATGGCCAAATCATGTGGTGACATGAATGGCAGCAAGGTGGTACTGTTGTAGCATGCCAGCCTTGCGACATCCGACTTTCTCCGACGTTAACGTGGTTGGAGCCGCGTTACCGTTCTTTCCCCTTTCCGTGCTACCACGTGTCTCATTGACAGGATGCGGTTTAGTAAGTTGGTAACCTCTTTCCGTGTACACACCAAACAGAGAGGCCGGGATGATGGTACCTTGGCCCAGGATTAAAGCCAGTCATTCGGTCAGGGGGCATGGGTGTTTCCGGTTGGGACCGAGAGGGGGGGCACCCCCTTAAAGCGCGCGTATAGAAATTTGATCCCATGCTACGCGAGGTTGTAGCCTCCCCGTCTCAAGGTTTTTCTTGAAAGTTGCCGAGGGTGATCCCTGGCTTCGGATGGTTGAATTGGGTGTGTACTGGTTAGACGTGTTTCTTCCAAAACACCGTAGACGGAACTAGTCCCCGTGACTACTGAAATCCGTTGGCTGTGGTTAAGTACAAACTCTGCAGAGTCAATTCTTTCCAAATCACCGTACCCATGATCAAGCAGTGTAAGAATTATATCCATATCTATCTGTGTGACAAAACTTGCCCCGGTGAACAAGCTCAAGTGGTAAATCCAGATTTATTGTTATTCCTGTGGATGGACTAACTTTATATTTGTCTCATGCCTGTGATAATTTATGTTCCCAAACTATTGTATTAATGAGTTGCGATATAAGCCCTTTATGTGACGTCGCGCAGACGTCTGACTGTGGCGTGTACTTGTCTCTTACTTTAAATATAAGCCCTTTATGTGATGTCGCTCAGACGTCCGACTGCGGCATGCACTGTCTATTATTTTCTGTTATAAGCCCTTTATGTGGTGTCGCCCCGACGCCCGACTGTGGCATTATTGTTCCGCATTTTCCGCTCGAGGAGTCTTTCAGACACTCGTTTGGCACCCGCATTAATATTCCGCATTTTCCGCTCGAGGAGTCTTTCAGACACTCGTTTGGCACCAGTATTACTATTCTGCAGTTTCCGCTCGAGGCGTCATTCAGACCCTCGCTTGGCACCCAGTATTTATTACCGTTATGTCTAATCGCACCAGTTAACTTGTTCATATGCTTCATGTTTACATTTGTTATATCTTATGTCCGAACTGTCTTGCGAGTACTTTCATAGTACTCACCTGGCTTGTTGATTTGGCCAGATGTTGACGAAGGCGATCTCTTGGATGAAGAGTTTGATAGCTCGTCCGATGCCTAGAGGAGTCCCAGTCAGTCCTGCGCGATCCCGGATATTGGTCACTTGTATTGTATACGCTTCCGCCACCCGTAATAAGTCTTCTCGAGCCTCACTCCGACGCTCGAAGAGCTGTAGTCTTCTGGAATCATATCACTCGCTTCGCGGTGATATTTCCACCACCGTTTTTATCGTGAGTTAGTAGTTGCCACCCTATCCGCCGTTTTGTTTTAACGGCGCGCATGTAATAAATTGTTGGGCAATCTCTGCTCAACCTTGTATTATATTTAGTACTCCTGGTATTTTTTCTTCTGTGACCAAGATATTGTCTACCAGTGAGAAGGAATTCTTCCTCGCTGGTCCGTAAAAGGGATTGGTCTCTCAATAATTATTTTATTGAAAAACCGGTCGTGACACGAACCCGTAGGGTCCGCACGCTTAACGTTTGATGACAATTTTGTATTATATGAGTTATGTGATTTGGTGACCGAATGTTGTCCGGAGTCCCGGATGAGATCACCTACATGACGAGGAGTCTCGAAATGGTCGAGAGGCAAAGATTCATATATAGGACGATAGTATTCGGACACCGGAAGTGTTCTGGGGGTACCGGGTACGTATCGGGTCACCAGAAGGGGTTCTGGGCAACCCCCGGCAAACTATATGGGCCTAATGGGCCAAGAGATGGAAAGACCAGCCCCTAAGGGGCTAGTGCGCCCCCTATAGGCCAAAATAAGGGGGAAAGGAAAGGAGGGAAGGGAGAAGGAAAGGGGAGGATTCGGCCTCCCCCTTTCCTTCCCCTCCCCCCTCTCTTTCCTTCCCCCTCCGACACTTATGGAAGGGGGGAGGCCGACTTGTAGGAGGCGCCCAAGTAGGATTACTCCTACTTGGGGAGCCCCTTGCCGCCCCTCTCCCTCTCCCACCTATATATATGTGGGGGGGCACCGCTAGAACACACAACATTGATTCCTAGCCTTGTGCGGCGCCCCCTCCACAGTTTACGCCTCCGGTCATATTGTCGTAGTGCTTAGGCGAAGCCCTGCGCGGATCACTTCACCATCACCGTCACCACGCTGTCGTGCTGACAAAACTCTCCCTCGACAGTTTGCTAGATCAAGAGTTCGAGGGACGTCATCGAGCTGAAAGTGTGCAGAACTCGGAGGTGCCGTACGTTCGGTGCTTGATCGGTCGGAACGAGAAGAAGTTCGACTACATCAACCGCGTTGTCAAACGCTTCCGCTTTCGGTCTACGAGGGTACGTGGACACACTCTCCCCCTCTCGTTGCTATGCATCTCCTAGATAGATCTTGCGTGAGCGTAGGAATTTTTTTGAAATTGCATGCTACGTTCCCCAACACAAGTTCTGCAGGGCAGTGGTGGCAGTGTTTGGACCACAATACTTGTGATCACCCAATGTTGAAGACACTGCTCGGATCCTAGCATAGAATGCAGCAAGAGGATTTCCTGGGATGCTTGGAAGCATCGACTGCATGTATTGGGCAGGGAAAAACTGTCCATTTGCTTGGCAGGGAATGTACAAAGGCGCCAAAGGAGCTTGCAGTGTGGTACTTGAGTCAGTGGCCACACATGACCTTTAGATTTGGCACTCCTTCTTTGGTATGCCAGGAACTCACAATGACATCAACATACTGCAGTGCTCGCAATGTCTTTGCCAAGCTTGTTGAAGGTCATGCTCCTCCGGTGAACTTCGAGGTCAATGGGCGCCACTACAACAAGGGTTACTACCTAGCAGATGGCATCTATCTGAGATGCTCCACATTTGTGAAGACAATCTCAAACCCTGTGCCAGGAGGCAAGAACTCTTACTTTGCCAAGTGTTAGGAGGCTTGCAGGAAGGATGTCGAGCGGGCATTTGGTGTGCTCTAACCTCGATTTGCTGTTGTCCGGTACCCCGCTCTGACCTGGTCGAAAGATCAAATGTGGGAAGTCATAACTTGTTGTGTCATCTTGTACAACATGATCATTGAGAGCGAGCAGGAAGAGACAGTGTTTGACACTGAACCATATTACAGGCAAGGTCCTCTTGCCCAAGTTGATCACCAGCTACCGGCAACCTGGGCTGCCTTCCTCAATATGCGTCAGGAGATCCGAGACCCACAGGTGCATCAAGGACTGCAGCACGATCTGGTGGAGCACCTATGGAGGCTTAAGGGCAACGCCTAGCTCGACGTGTGATGAAATATGAGTTTTTATTTGTGTTTGAATTATGAGTTTGATTCATTGCACTATTTGATTTGTATTGATTTATGTGATGAACTATGTGATAAAAAATAGTTTTGTTGAATTTGTGTTGAAACACGCCGAATGTGGGCCGCATTTGGGCCAATTTGCGCCGAAATTGGGCTGAAATCGGCGGCTGGGGGCGAACTTGGGGGTCGGCTGGGAACCCGAGCCCCCCACATCGATTTTACCGCCGATTGGCCCCCATGCGACGCTATTTCAAGCCCCTGGGGGGCGAACGGCCGGGATGCTCTAAGCCTTCTGAATTTCTTTGAGATCATGGGAGATCAAATTAAATAGGGCCACGTCATCGCATAAACCGATTTACTGTACTGTAGGGAAAAAAAACCTAGGTCTAAGCAAAGCTCTTCTTTTTGGTCGCTCCTCGACCCCGGGTTGGAAATCGTAAAAGCTCTGGCCGTAGAGAACCCCCCTTTCCTCCGCGCCGATGTTCTCCGCTGTTCGATCCCGAGCCCTGGGCCGATGGCGCCCGCCGCCGCAGCTTCTTCCGCGCCTCCTCTCCTCCGCCGGCGCCTCGTCGGCTCGGCCGGCGGAGCTTATCGAGCTCTCGGAGGTGGAGAAGGTGCTGCACGACGTCCGGGCGGGGGACGTGCGTGTGTTCCCCGTCGGTGAGGGCGGGCTCCACGGCGGCGCTTGTGCGGACTACATGGTCGTCGCCACCGGCCGCTCCGACTGGCACGTCCGCAACATCGCACAGGCCATACTCTACAAGGCACCCCCCCCCCCCCCCCCCCCCCCACCCCATCCCTCCACCCTGTTTTTTTTTTAATGTATGATTTGGGCGAATGTTTGCTACTTTGGTGATGTTGTGACTGGAATTCGCGTGGACGCAATATGACTGCTTTGCATTCCATGAATGATCTTGAAGTAGTATTATATAGCTAACTAACGGATTTTAGCTCTAGGAATCCCTAAGGGTCCAATGATTTGTTTCCATAGAACTAACCAATTTTGATTTTAGTGCTTTGGTGGACTCGTCTGCTCATGATTCTTGAGATAATGTGACTAATATGGATGTAACAATATATGGGTGCGCTGCAAAGATGGTTTGGTTCCGAGAGTGCACCGGTTTCATGATGGGTGATTCGGATTGGACTGAAGCAGGTAGTTAACCCCTGAGGCAATTGTATGAACCGTGCTGCCACAGTGTGTAAGGAGATTGTAGAAATTTAATTATCAATGCCCCCCCCCCCCCCCCCCCCCCCCTCCATCACAAGCTTGGGGGCTGTTAAAGAGGTGGCTTAGTTCTGAGGTTCTCTGCCTTCTCAGTTATTTGTATGGTTTTTAGAATTAATGTGGTTTAATGTATTTTAGGATATATTCTCCTGTGCCATGTGGAGTTTACAAGCCTGCTTCAGTGGCCGTGCCATGTGATTTGAAGTTTGTGATCATGCAGACGGGCTATCCTAATATGGTACTGAAATTGTCCTTTTTCATCAGATAAAGCAGAAACAGAAGGGTTCTAATCGAATATTGATGCCTAGTGTGGAAGGCCAGCAAGCTGGAAAGTGGGTTGTCATTGATTCTGGTAACATCTAAACTTCATATGTATCCCTGCAATTTTCTTTGTAAAATTTGTTTTAGCAATGGATAGACATAGACTACTGTCACGATGAAATTTAATTTGAGCAATTGAAAGAACCTTAACTGTCAAATCTAACATACTAAAGGATCCTGTCTAAAGGATCTTATATAAACTTTAAAGAAAAAGGAAACTTAAGTAGAGGCTTATCTCTAGAGTCTAGAGCAGATTTACTCATTACGGTGTGTGGCTCCCATGCTACTGTCCTTCTTTTGCATGGTTTTGGGCCAGCTCTAGGAAATATTCAGTAACTTCCTCGTACAAGGCTTTATGCCGGGCTTCCACCATGGAAAGTTGCTGGAAGTAATTTTGAATTAGCGGCACCTATAAAAGCCAAGTACTTAGCTGGTTAGCTTCCTTGAACTGTTGTTGGACAGATGATCCATTAGAGAGAGGAAGCTCTGTAATGGCTCTTAGAGTGTCCCTTTCCCAACCAAGAGCGAGGGTTTATCTGTCATCCGCTGTGCTCTTGCATGTTCGCGAGAGGAATTTCATGGGTGATTTTGTCTTGGATAAGAGAGCAGCAGCTAATGACACAATTGGATTCCATCTTAAATGATTGATGTTTCTGGGTCATGTTTCAAGCAAACATGTGAAAAGGCTTAGTAACTTTGTTCCCGCAAACTACGTGGTCCATCTGGGAACACTGAAATTACTGCGCTCAACGGTGCTCGACCTTCGGACATCGGTTCAAGGTCTAGCAATCAAAATTAAGGGAAGGGGTAGACTGTGGAGATTGTAGGCTCTAGACAGTCATATTTGTTGCGGGGAATAGCAGCTGGCTTTTTTGTACTTCTTTCTTTTCTGTTTTGATGCTGATGTCAGTTGTGTGTTGAGCCGATTGGCTTCTGTTGTAGAGCTGTTCTCTATGTATGCATGAAAAGATACTCAAGGCCGAGGCACAGTTCTGGCCAAAGAAAATAAAATAAAGAAATGGGGTATCTCTAGTTTGAGGTTTGAAATGGTAGTACCTTATTTCTGACTAAGTTTGTTGAAGCCAGTATCTCATGGTCTGAAGTCTAGTTTCCTGTGTTTTAGAATTTTGTAATCGTGGTGCACCTGTCTTTGAAGTGGTTCCTGTGTTAATCATTTATATTTTGCACTTGTTCTGAACAATTGACCTCAGGAAGTATCATCATCCATGCGCTTGAAGAAAGAGCAAGAGAGTATTATGATTTGGAAAGTATTTGGACAAAGGCGGTGTCCCCTAACATTTCTGTTCAGGTCAGCCAAACATATTACTTCTCTTTGTTGTTCTTTCCCATAAAAGTTGGTATCGGGTGTGTGTAATTACTGATAAGTGCAAACGCATCGTTGATATTTATGATTTGATAAATACCATATTACTGAAGTTACTGCACAACTGCATGTGCCTTTGTGTTGTGAAATTGACGTCTTAATATGGAAAATTTGTTGACTTTGTAATCCTCTATGCTCTTAGCAAATTAATGATGCATTATCTGAAGTGAGTACTTTATCCCAGTATAAGGGAATTGGTATTACCGATTTACCATTATGCTGGGATTGAGTCAAAAATTATATGTCAGAAGAAAACATATGTGAAGAAATTTACCATGGACTTTAGTGACGACGATTCCAAAAGGTAGCCAGAGAATTGATACCCTTTGTGAACGTTTTTTGAAGTAGTGAACTAAGCTCTCTTACGTGTGTATTAGATCTTCCAAAGTAGATTTATCTGTTCAATTAATTCAGTAATTGAACAGTCTAGAATGTAACAGATACTTGAGATAAGCTTTAGGTATTTAAATTAACAGTCAACCTGAAGGGAATTACAATGCTGTGCCATGTGAAATTGCAAATTGCGTGTCTTTTACTCTGTAAGTGTTCAACTCCTAGGAGGCCTTGATCTACCAATCATTTAGGGAGGTTGGTTCTATCTGGTAATTATATGGCTTATAAACCAGCAGCAACTGGACATAAATTCTGATTTTCACTGGGTTTTGGATATATGATGAATTTAGAATCCCATATTGTTTCAAGATCAAAGAAAATTATATTTTATTAAATGAAATACAAAGTGAAAATAAGGCCCCAGCGTTGCTCCCGGTAGGCGACAGTGGTGGCAAAACCCTAGCGCTGTCGCTGCTGGACTTTGCCTGGGCGACGGATGGCGGCAGCAGGTCTTGTCCATGCGGTGACGCTATTCTTGAGCCCTAGCAGGCCCAGGCAGCGCTCCTGGCTAGCCGGCAGGCTCGGCAGATGGGCGGTGGCTGTGCTGCCTGAGCCGCCTGGATCTTGAGCATGGGCATGGTCTTCACTGTTTCTCTTATGCTCGATCCGGCGGCAGCTTGGTGGCGTGCCAGCTGACGGTTCCCTCCTCCAACCTGCGTTCAACCTTTGGTCAGCAATGAGATAGTAAGGTACACAAATATTATCTCATTCCTGACCAGGTGAACCATTGGCTTTACTTTTGACCATTAGGTAAGGGCTCCCAGCCACGGGTTGGTGAATGTGCATCAGTAACTGCAAATTAAAGATGCTTTAAATAATTAGAGGGACCAGGCAATACCTTATGTCGGTGGAAACTAATAGATTGAATAGTTGGGGCATCTCCAACGGCGTACATCAAAACGGACTCACAAAATGTCTCTGAACGCGGACACGTCCGGACATTTTCGCGGACAGTGGATAGGGGGGACTGCCATCCAACCCGGTGCACCAAATGACCACCCCTTGTCCAATGGAGAGAGAAGGGAGGGAGAGAAAAGTGGGTTTGTGGTGGGGTCCAAGGCTTCTCCGTAGTGTGTCCGGACTCCAAACCACTTCTACGTTTGCAACCGATTTGTGGGACTTAGGGCATATGTCCATGTCCGTGGATGTTTGTGTACCCCATTGGATGGCAAAAAGTGCCCTCCGGTCCGGACATTTAGAAGCGATCTGGTGCCCTGTTGGAGATGCCCTTAGAGGTGAGACTATTCACAACGCATCATTTGCTTGTCAACCTCTGCTGTTAGTGAAACAGTCTAATATTTATTTTTCCAAGGTTATAGTACATATGCAAATAAAAAATATTAAACTATACAGATGGATGTGCTGTGCACATTATGCATTTTTTAGAATTCCCCATTGAAGAACTTGTTTGCAGAGGCCCGGAATAGTTCATGTTGTTTTAATTGGATATAATGAGGGATGAAGACCAATGGTTTCCTTTTTTCTCATGCCTGGTCTGAATTTCGAGATGTGCTAAAATGGTCCTTTTTAAAGCCGCAAGCAGGCGCACATTGTATTTTGTTTTGGTTGTACTTCAACAGTTACTCATCTTACATTCTTTTTCCTGCAGGAGTTGGAGACCTCACTTGTGAAGACACGCCGCAGGGACCTGTCGCAGAAACCCATGAAGAGCATTTGAGTTAAATGTGCTGCGGCCATGATCCATCATCTGTAGTGGTCAGTTTTCCAACCCTGAAATCCTATTTGGATGCATCATCCAACGAACCACAGGGTCACACCACGGACCTCCACTAAGACAAGATGTATTTACGATTTTGTATGCAGGGTTTGTTAGGTTGGCAGCGTCAAGCTTGTTTGTGTCAAGAACCTTGAAGGATGATAGGTTTGCAAGGCTGCTTGTGAATGAGACCGTCTGGATTCGTGACACCATGACGTCTCTGTCAAGTTTGCTCCTGTTATCTTTTATCATTTCGTCGTTTGCAAGTTCAAGCCAAGATTGTGGGCATTTTTTGTTTCTTTCATTTTGTTATTCACCCCTTTCTTGGATAGTAATCATAATACTATACTATGTGGAAGCCAAGGTAACACATTGGCCAATTTAGGGTGTGTTTATTTGGGCTGCAACTTCTAAGTTGCAACGGCTCCGGCTGAAAGGAGCAGCTGTAGTTGTTAGCTGTGGCTGGAAGGCTGGAGCTGAGGTGCAGCTGTTTGGTAGTTTTGTTGTAGTAGCTGTGGCTGGTGCTGAAATGTGCCATCATATTAGCAAATAAATCTACTCCTAAGCTTGATGCACTAAAAATAGTACTCCCTCCGTCCGGGAAAAGTTGTCCCCAGCTCAGTTCATTTCTAATTTTGCAAAAAAAAAACCTTCTGGTTTTAAATCTCGTGCTAATCCCCCCTCACCTCTGCTTCTTCCTCCTTCGACCACGGCTGGACCAAGCGGCCGTCGGCAGCCGCCGTACAAACAGCGGGCGCCCACCTGTGCCGCCACCCACCTGCGCCCCTGCGCCGCCGCCCACCAGCGTCGCTGCCCCGCTGCCCACCTGCGGCTGCTCCTCCAAGGCGACCACTTCGACGGGCGCCTCCTCTCGTCTCCCTGCTCGCATCCCTGACTAGTTCCTCGCACTCGCGGCAACCCCAGCCGCCGCTGCCAACCCCGGCCGTGCTGCTCCTTCTCCTCTGCTCGTGCGCTCGTGCGGCTGCTTCTCCCCTGCCGCTGGTGGAGCTCTGCCCGTGCTGCTGCTGCTCCTCTGCCCGTGCTGCTGATGCTCCTCTTCCGCTGATCCAAGTGACTGTGCTGTGCTGCTGCTGATCAGAACAATTTTGCTCCTCTGCACTCTGAAGAAGGTACTCCGTCAGAGTACTGTACCTGAAAATTAGTGAAGTTGATTTAGTGTTAACTGAATCATGACAATGCCAATCATGGAGTAAATTCAGTTGTTAACTTAAAATTCATGGAGTACATTCATTTTAATACAAAAACTGCTGCTGATCATTGTGAAAATAAACATGGATTGCTGTTAACTGAAAATTAGTGAAAGAAACTGCTGCTGATCATGGATTACTGTTAATTAAAAATAGAGCATCTGGCTTGTCTTATCATGGTGATGAGAACTGCTCCAGATCAGTGATTGTTTATTTTCAATAGATAAAGTTTATTTTCAGTAAACAATGGCAAAGTTTCTTCTCAGTACATCAAGTTTATTTTCAGTAAATGTAGAGCTATTGCTAAAGGAACAACCATTAGAAAGAAGAAATGTAGAGCTATTTTCAGTAAATGATCTGTTTTGTTACTAGGAGTAGTCCTTACCTGAATAATTGTGAGCAAAAATGGGAGCAGAGCAAAAATGGGAGTAGTGCTCTAGATGGACCAGCACCACTATCCTACAGCTTAGTCTATTCAGTCAATATCCAGTGGAGTAGCAACCAACAGAAGATCATGTCACACAAATTCAAGTTTGTACAGTGGAGTAAACAGTAGATGCACAAAATTTAAGTTGCTGTACAGTGAAGTTTAAGTGAACAATCTTGCATGGCATCCTTTGTGGCCATGGCAGCCTTTTTTCAAAATGTACAAACTGGACATTTCTGAACATTTGCATAACTAGATCAACTAGGATTGTCAAGATCAATTATGTCATAACTGCACTAACTGAATTTTCAGTAAGTGCACAACAAAAGAATCTTGGAGTATGTACTGTTGTGCATATCCAAGATAGTCCTTTAAATGATTCAGTAAACAATGGTTTATTTTCAAATTATATGCATGAGGAAATAATGGTTTATTTTCAGTCTTGACAGTTTGGGGATAGATGGAAGTGACATGTTCATGTATTCCTAGTTAATTTACCAAGCAGTTTCCAAACAAAGCAATGGAACTTGAGCTGAAATAGAACTTGACACCTACTGTACATCACAAAATGAAGCAGCTCTTATCATCCTCCTCTGAACATTTCTGAATAGGAGTACTATTTGCAGTAGATTATTTGCAGTAGATCAAATTGTTAAGTTAACTTGTGAGAGATACTATAAAGTTAATTGTTAAGTTAACTTGTCAAATTCAGTTGACAGCAACTGGATTTTCAGTAGTCCCAAATGATCTTGTAGCTGAATTCTTGGGTTGAATCTAAAGGTCCTCATCAATCTATAGTAAACTAGAAGCACTTAATTTATTTGAGTTAAGCAACTATAGCAAACAATCTGTAAGCAACTCATTTTTCAAAATTTGAGTACTCCACTTAAGCATTTACAGCTACTCCTATGCGACAAATCACTGTATTCAGTGATCTTGCTAAAGAAGCTCCCAAGCTCAAGCTCAAGATAGACTAAATTTTACAACTATTGTACTCAAAAGAAGCATTTTGGATTATCACAACAAAAGAAGCATATTCATTTTAAACTTGTGTTTAACAATGAGAAACTAATCCTAAGTGGGTCTTTGATCAAGAATCCTGACATGATGGGTTTATTTGGATTTATTTGAATTTATTCTCATTGAATTTAATCTCCACAGTAGTTGTTCTCATTGAACATGTCTGAACTTCAGCAACCACATCACTCACTCAATCACCTGATCTTGAACTCACCCTTATTCTTCTTACAAGTTGATGTCAGACTTGACACATAAATAAAATTTGACATCAGTGAAATTTAGACAGTGAATACAGTTTGGACAGTACTCCACTGTCGAATTTTCAGTGAGCGAAATTCAGTTGACAATTTGGAGAGAGATGGAGTAAAATTCAGGCTTGACAGTTTGGGAACAAGGAGAATTTAGCCTTCCTTCAACAAAAACAGAAAACACAGAACACATTTTCTAGCCTCAGCATCAGCAGTAGCTACACACTGAAAGAAACCTCCAAGATCAAAATGCACTAAGGTAGCTAGACACTGAAACTACCAAATTGAAGGGAAATCATGCTACCAAACTGAAGGCAGTTTTTTGCTTTCTGTCAGATGGAGACGAGCAAGCGCTGCTGGACATATCTGGAATGTGGGTGTGGCAAAAAGTAACCACTGAACATACTAACAGAACAGAGTATGCATGGTTCCAAAAAAAAAACATTTGATAGTAAGAATAAGAATTTGTTAACTGACATTTAGAGAGCAAAATCTGAAGATTTGTGAACATTTGTTAATTTTGAAAATTTAGAGAGAGCAAAAAACTGAACACTTGTTCTCAACATTTGTTAACTGACATTTGCTTCAATTGAATTCTCTGACTGAAACCCAGCGGAAGGAGAAGGAAAGTCTATACCTCGACGGCCTCGCACGGCTGAAGGAGCAAATGCAACAGAGGGAAGCCTTGCCGACGAACGGGATTTCCCTCCTCATCCTCTACGGACGGGGGCACGACCGAGGCGGCGACCGGCCCGTCGGCCCGCCACTGCCGCTGCCTCCTCCGGCGGCGGGGGCGAGGCACTGCTGCCTGCCCAGCAGCCTCACCCGATGTCGCGTAGGCACAACGCGAGCCACTGATGCCTGCCTTGCGCCTCCTCCGGCGGCGGGGGCGAGGAGGAGGACGTGTCGACGCCGCGCGCGAGTAGGAGACGCGGCGGGAGGAAGAAGAATTGATTTTTGGGGTGAAAGAGGGGAGATTCGGGAGGCAGGCAAGGGAGGCAGGGGAGCTGCGCGAGGCAGAAGGGAGCGGCGGAGGAGGCAGCTGCGGCGGCGGAGGAGGACGGGCGGGAGAGCAGGGGAGCAGCGCGGCGCAGAGGAGCTCCGGCGTCCATGCGCCTGTGCCAGAGCAAGGATACGACGAGGAGACAAGTTTGGAGAGGACGAGGAGTGCGGGTTGTGTCGGGAGTTTTGGGAGGGGTTTTGTGCAAAAACGCCATGGGGACAACTTTTCCCGGACGGAGGGAGTAAGAGATTAGCTTAAGTAGTACTCCCTCCGTCCGGAAATACTTGTCGGAGAAATGTCTAAAAATGGATGTATCTAGAACTAAAACATATCTAGATACATCCATTCCTTCGACGAGTATTTCCGGACGGAGGGAGTACTAAGAAAGGTTCTAAAGACAGTGGGACTCCTGCAGGTAATAAGGGCCTGTTCGGCAGCTCTCCGCTCCTGGAGCCGCCGGAGCGGGAGCGGCCCGCAGCCTATTTTCACGGAGTGGCCAAAGTGGCGCTCCGTATACTCCTGTATTTTGCGGAGCTAGATGAGTGTCGAACAGGCCCTAAGAAGCTAAAAAGATGAAGCCCGTTTCTTTGAAATCAAGAAAGGTGCTACTAGTGGGACTCCTACAGGAAAATGAAGCCCATGTCTTTCAAATCCAACAATTGTAATACCTATATAAAATGAAGTCCATGTCTTTCAAATCCAACAATTGTAATACCTATAAAAAATGGAAAACGAAAGAGCCAAAAGTAATGAGAAAATGACTTTTAACCCGTGCACTTGCACGGCTAGCTATCTCTCTAAACGCATAATATACCACAATAATGGACTGAGTATAAACAACTCAACCTATCAATATACCCAAATGATAAACGCAACACGTGTGATCTCTCAGCTCATCATGTAATAAACAAACAAAAATCCATGAGTTTCGTGACGTTTCAGCTCATATTTTCTATAAGAGTGATTCCAGTGCGACATACATTTTCTCACAACTCAAGATGAAGCTAAAATGTCCCTCCCTATCAGGCAATATTCTACACACCCTCTGTTCCATTATTTACGAACAGAGGTAGTATATAATAATGCTTTCGGCTATATGTCTATGGATACTTTCTCATCCTTCTAACGCTCGCTCCCCTAAGAAAATACATACACATTGCTAAAGACCATGTGAAACGAAGTACAGCAAAATTCCTTTTCACTTAATGTGGAAGTAAGATTATTTCCTTCACTCACAAGAACAAAAAAAAAGATTTTTGTCAACAATATTGTGCATAAAAAGACTTGCAAGATGCAAATGCCATGATGTTCACAAGGGGTATTTCGAGCAATAAGGGCATGTTTGGTTGCCATCCATATTTTGCCACACTTGTTGCCACAAGTGTGACATGCCACATTTTTGGTGGTGGCCAAATTGATTGCCACACTTGTGGTAAAAGTTGGCTACCAATTGAGTCAAAGACAAGTGAGGTATGTGACTAAAAAAGTGTGGCTGTCGGATATGGGGTTCCGGCAAACCCTTAAGGTTCGAACTCTAGGGTGCGCGCAAAGTCTTTTCCTCCTACCGATCCACGCCCTAGCTCACTAAGATCTCGCGGACGAACTCGACGAACTCGCAACACAAAAAGACACGAGATTTATACTGGTTCGGGCCACCGTTGTGGTGTAATACCCTACTCCAGTGTGGTGGTGGTGGATTGCCTCTTGGGCTGATGATGAACAGTACAAGGGGAAGAACAGCCTCCTGAGGTTGAGGTGTTCTTGTGGCTAGGGTAGGCTCTCGATCAGATCAGATCAAGCTGAGATGCCACTATTGTGGTGGCTAGTTCTACTTATATAGGCCCTGGTCTTCTCCCCGAATATTGAGCGGGAAGGGAGCCAACAACGGCGGGCAAATTTAAAGGGGGACAGCTAGTACAAGCTATCCTGACAAAAGTGGTCTTCGCCTGCGAAAGGCTCTAGTGGTGACGCCGTCTTGGGCTCCACGATGACCTCCGTCCTGCCGTCCTTCTGGTCTTGGTCTCGTTGCACCGATATGGCAACCTTTGCCCGATGCCTCGGTACTCCTCGCATGCGCTTGCCTCCTTAGCACCAAAGAGGAAACACGGACGTTGCGCGGGCTGGCGCCCGCCTGGTGCCGATCGTCATGGCTCACGTCACGAGAGCCTCGTGAGGTTTGCCCCGCCTTGATATCTCCGCTCCTCGTGAGCCTGCCTGGCTAGGCCACTCCTGAGGAGGTCTTGCGTCGTCCGCCTCGCGAGGCTTGGCCCCTCGCGAGGGTCTTGGATGCCTTGTTGACGAAGATGGGCCGTACGACCCGCTGACTTAGCCACGCCGTGGGCCGCAGGCAGGCAAGTCTGAGGACCCCCGTTCCCAGAACGCCGACAGTAGCCCCCGGGCCCAAGGTGCGCTCGGGCTTGGCTTTGTGGCGAAGCCAAGGGTCAAGTACGGAGCGCCGCGGGCCCCAAAAGCCTGCGGCCTCGGTTGACGCGTGGCGGTTGATTGGACGTGGGCGTCTCCGCTTCCCAGCCTTTGAATCCGCCTGGCTATGTGGCCCCCGCAGCTCACATAGTTATTCCTCCGTCGTCTGCGCCTCGCTTCCCCAATCTCCCTGCTTCCTCGAGACTCTGTTTCTCTTCTCCAATCTGACCTGCCCTCTGCCCGCTTCGCTGCCATGGCGCCGAAACAAGCAGATAAGGGAAAGAAGCCCTTGTCTCCGCTAAGTGCTCCTCCGGCCATCGAGCCGGCGCTAGGTCGATCCCGAGTGCTCAACAACGAGGCCATGGACAAGGTGCGTCCGATGCTTGCTTCTAGCTTCAACGAGTGGGGAGAGACGGTGGCTTGGCTTGCGTCTCGCACTCGCATGGCTCGGACAGCCACTGAAGTCCCAATCTTCATAGATGCCCTCTGGGCTGGCCTGATTCCTCCCTTCTCCGCCTTCTTCAACGCGGTGCTCGAGCATTATCAGATCCACATGCTGCATCTTGACCCTCAATCGGTGACTCTTCTTGCTGTCTCCGCCTTCGTGTGCGAAGCCATGGTGGGTATCGCTCCTTCGGTGGTCCTCCTTCGTCATTTCTTCTCACTACATCTGATCGGCCCCCAGCAATGCTCGGGGTGCGTGAGCTTCCAGGCCGTGGCCGCGACGGCGGGCGCGGGGATCGACTTCGAGCTTCCTCCGTCCGCGAGCGAGTTTCGGACACGGTGGGTGTTCGTCGATGCCGGCGTGCTCAGCCCTCTGCTCCATGCTCCGCCAGGGCCCGCTGTTCCCAACTCTAGTTGGGGCCACGAGAAGCTCGCGAGCCCCCGTCTTGCTCCCGTATGGTTCAGGTTGAGGAGGCTGAAGGACCGCGGCATGACCGCGCCCATGGTGGTGAAGGAATTCATCAAGCGCCGGGTAGCCCCGCTTCAGCGCCATTCTCGCCCGATGTGGACCTTGCTCAGCAGTCAGGACCATATGAGGTTTCAGGAGTCCGGGCTCCCTCTCGAGATGCGGCAAACAGTGCTCAAGGTCCTGACGGGTGTCCCTTTGCCGGATGAGTTGCCTGGGAAGAACTGCCTGCTGTACCGTTGCAAGAACAAGGATGAATTTGCCGAGAGCATGCCCTCCTTTGATGAGTGGGGGCTGCGGCCGATCGGCCTGGTGGGGCCCCGCGAGAACCCCGTCGGCGTGGTTTCCTTCCTTGCTGCCGGTGCCGAGCTCGCCCCAAGTGAGGGTGCAGGAGGGCGAGCCCCGGCGGAGGCTGGTGGCTCAAGTGCTGAGGAGCACATGTCGTGTAGTGATCCTGGGGCGTCGTCCTCGGGAGCTTGCGTCCCCTCTCCCGAGACGTTGGACGTTGTGGAGGCGCGGCCCGCGGTTCCTGAGGCCAAGGCTCCGGAAGCCTCGGGAGGTTGTGGTGAGGCGGCGCCCGACTGTTCGCCGCAGCCGGGCACCCCTGAAGTAGGCCCTCCGAGCTCCTCCTCGGCCTCGCCCTGCGCAGGCCGCCACGTCCAGCGCTTCGGTCGGCTCTGCGTGGACTTCGAGGAGCTCCGCAAGAGGAAAGGATCCTCGAGCGGCAACAACATCTTCGGGCCGCTGAAGCGGAGGAAGTACATCGCCGTCGACGTGTAAGTACCGTATCGCTGTGACTCCTTGTGTGCTGCTTCCATTTCCTGACGTTAGTTCTTCAGGACTCCTTCCGTCGAGGCAGCTGCGCCTTCTGAGAAACGACCTCCTTCTTCCTCGACTCCCCCGTCGGCCTTGAGCGCTCCTAGTCCGCTTGCTGCCCCTGGAGCAGGGTCGGTTGAAGGAGCACTCTTGCCTTCATGGCACGCTGAACCCGCGGCTTTGTCGCCCCTCCCCCACGGTCTGGCGTGGAGCTTGGCGGGCGTGCCCAAGACCCCTCCTTTGGTCATGGACGGTAGCTGGTTGGCTTCGATATTCGGTTCCTCTTCAAGCAGCGAGCCCCGATTGGCTTGGGCTCCTCGCGAGGACTGGTTGACGTCAGGTGCAGCGCCAGCCCCCAGCCCCCTGCCGAGAGGTGATGCGCCGCTCGATACCCCATCCGCAGCCCCCGAGGCGATGGACGAGGTGGGCCGTATGTTCGAGTTCGAGCGCGGGTGGAGCGTCGTTCGTCATGAGCTTTTCCAGGAGGCGATGGGCGCGATGAGCCGGCTTGGTGAAGGGCTCGCAGGTGTCGACTCGCGCCTTGAGGCTGAAGGTCTCCGGTTGGCGGAGGAACGGCGCAAGCTGACGGTGGCTATCAACCTTGGCCGCTACCAGCGTGATCTTGACAATGCGAAGGCTGAGGCGTCCCTCAAGGTTTCCCGCGAGGCTTGCTCCCGAGCCTTGGAGGAGGCTCGTGAGGCCGACAGCCTTCGCGAGGCTGCGGATAAGCGCGCGTGGGAGCTCCACGCCTGGAGCGCGTTGATGTCTACTACACAACCTTCTTCTTGTAGACGTTGTTGGGCCTCCAAGTGCAGAGGTTTGTAGGACAGTAGCAAATTTCCCTCAAGTGGATGACCTAAGGTTTATCAATCCGTGGGAGGCGTAGGATGAAGATGGTCTCTCTCAAACAACCCTACAACCAAATAACAAAGAGTCTCTTGTGTCCCCAACACACCCAATACAATGGTAAATTGTATAGGTGCACTAGTTCGGCGAAGAGATGGTGATACAAGTGCAATATGGATGGTAGATATAGGTTTTTGTAATCTGAAAATATAAAAACAGCAAGGTAACTAATAATAAAATGAGCACAAACGGTATTGCAATGCTAGGAAACAAGTCCTAGGGTTCATACTTTCACTAGTGCAAGTTCTCTAAAAAATAATAACATAATTGGATCATATAACTATCCCTCAACATGCAACAAAGAGTCACTCCAAAGTCACTAATAGCGGAGAACAAACGAAGAGATTATGGTAGGGTACGAAACCACCTCAAAGTTATTCTTTCAGATCGATCTATTCAAGAGTTCGTACTAGAATAACACCTTAAGACACAAATCAACCAAAACCCTAATGTCACCTAGATACTCCAATGTCACCTCAAGTATCCGTGGGCATGATTATACGATATGCATCACACAATCTCAGATTCATCTATTCAACCAACACAAAGTACTTCAAAAAGTGCCCCAAAGTTTCTACCGGAGAGTCAAGACGAAAACGTGTGCCAACCCCTATGCATAGGTTCATGGGCGGAACCCGCAAGTTGATCACCAAAACATACATCAAGTGGATCAATAGAATACCCCATTGTCACCACGAGTATCCCACGCAAGACATACATCAAGTGTTCTCAAATCATTAAAGACTCAATAAGATAAGATAACTTCAAAGGGAAAACTCAATCCATTACAAGAGAGTAGAGGGGGAGAAACATCATAAGATCCAACTATAATAGCAAAGCTCGCGATACATCAAGATCGTATCATCTCAAGAACACAAGAGAGAGAGAGATGAAACACATAGCTACTGGTACATACCCTCAGCCCCGAGGGTGAACTACTCCCTCCTCGTCATGGAGAGCGCCGGGATGATGAAGATGGCCACCGGTGAGGGTTCCCCCCTCCGACAGGGTGCCGGAACAGGGTCCCGATTGGTTTTTGGTGGCTACAGAGGCTTGCGGTGGCGGAACTCCCGATCTATCATGTTCCCCGAAGGTTTTAGGGTATATGGGAATATATAGGCGAAAGAAGTCGGTAAGGGGAGCCACGAGGGGCCCACGCGGGTGGAGGGCGCGCCCAGGGGGGTGGGCGCGCCCCCCTGCCTCGTGCCTTCCTCGTTGATCTCCCGACGTGCACTCCAAGTCTCCTGTATTGCTTTCTTTCCAAAAATAACTTTTCCGAAGTTTCATTCCGTTTGGACTCCGTTTGATATTCCTTCTCCGCGAAACACTGAAACAAGGGAAAAAACAGAAACTGGCACTGGGCTCTGGGTCAATAGGTTAGTCCCAAAAGTAATATAAAAGTGCATAGTAAAGCCCATAAAACATCCAAGATGGATAATATAATAGCATGAATACTTCATAAATTATAGATACGTTGGAGACGTATCAGCATCCCCAAGCTTAATTCCTGCTCGTCCTCGAGTAGGTAAATGATAAAAGAAAGAATTTATGAAGTGTGAATGCTACTTGGCATAATTTCAATGTAATTCTTCTTAATTGTCGTATGAATATTCAGATCCGAAAGATTCAAGATAAAAGTTCATATTGACAAAAAAGTAATAATACTTCAAGCATACTAACTAAGCAAGTATGTCCTCTCAAAATAACATGGCCAAAGAAAGTTCATCCCTACAAAATCATATAGTTTAGTCATGCTCCATTTTCGTCACACAAGAATGCTCTCATCATGCACAACCCCGATGACAAGCCAAGCAATTGTTTCATACTTTAGTAATCTCAAACTTTTTCAACCTTCACGCAATACATGAGCGTGAGCCATGGCTATAGCACTATGGGTGGAATAGAATATAATGATGGGGGTTATGTGGAGAAGACAAAAAAGGAGAAAGTCTCACATCAACGAGGCTAATCAATGAGCTATGGAGATGCCCATCGATTGATGTTAATGCAAGGAGTAGGGATTGCCATGCAACGGATGCACTAGAGCTATAAATATATGAAAGCTCAACAAAAGAAACTAAGTGGGTGTGCATCCAACTTGCTTGCTCACGAAGACCTAGGGCACTTGAGGAGGCCCATTGTTGGAATATACAAGCCAAGTTCTATAATGAAAAATTCCCACTAGTATATAAAAGTGACAAAACAAGAGACTCACTATCATGAAGATTATGGTGCTACTTTGAAGCACAAGTGTGGTAAAAGGATAGTAACATTGTCCCTTCTCTCTTTTTCTCTCTCTCTCTCTTTTTTGGGCCTTCTCCTTTTTTATGGCCTTTCTCTTTTTTTTATTCCTCACTTGGGACAATGCTCTAGAAAATGATGATCATCACACTTCTATTTATTTACAACTCAATGATTACAACTCGATACTAGAAAAGAGTATGACTCTATATGAATGCCTCCGGCGGTGTACCGGGATAGGCAATGAACCAAGAGTGACATGTATGAAAGAATTATGAACGGTGGCTTTGCCACAAATACTATGTCAACTACATGATCATGCAAAGCAATATGACAATGATGAACGTGTCATGATAAACGGAATGGTGGAAAGTTGCATGGCAATATATCTCGGAATGGCTATGGAAACGCCATAATAGGTAGGTATGGTGGCTGTTTTGAGGAAGATATAAGGAGGTTTATGTGTGAAAGAGAGTATCATATCACGGGGTTTGGATGCACCGGCGAAGTTTGCACCAACTCTCAATGTGAGAAAGGGCAATGCACGGTACCGAAGAGGCTAGCAATGATGGGAAGGTGAGAGTGCGTATAATCCATGGACTCAACATTAGTCATAAAGAACTCACATACTTATTGCAAAAATCTACAAGTCATCAAAAACCAAGCACTACGCGCATGCTCCTAGGGGGATAGATTGGTAGGAAAAGACCATCGCTCGTCCCCGACCGCCACTCATAAAGAGGACAATCAAAAAACACCTCATGTTTCAAATTTGTTACATAACATTTACCATACGTGCATGCTACGGGACTTGCAAACTTCAACACAAGTATTTCTCAAATTCACAACTAGTCAACTAGCACAACTTTAATATCACTACCTCCATGTCTCAAAACAATCATCAAGCATCAAACTTCTCTTAGTATTCAACACACTCATAAGAAGTTTTTACTAGTCTTGAATACCTAGCATATTAGGATTAAGAAAATTACCATGCTATTTAAGACTCTCAAAATAATATAAGTGAAGCATGAGAGTTCATCTGTTTCTTCAAAATAAAACCACCATTGTGCTCTAAAAGATATAAGTGAAGCACTAGAGCAAAAGACAGACTACCCCGAAAGATATAAGTGAAGATCAATGAGTAGTTGAATAATTATGCAATTATGTGAAGAATCTCTAACATTTAAGGATTTCAGATCTTGGTACTTTATTCAAACAACAAGCAAAGCTAAAGAAAATAAAATGACGCTCCAAGCAAAACACATATCATGTGGTGAATAAAAATATAGCTCCAAGTAAAGTTACCGATGAATGAAGACGAAAGAGGGGATGCCTTCCGGGGCATCCCCAAGCTTAGGCTCTTGGTTATCCTTGAATATTACCTTGGGGTGCCTTGGGCATCCCCAAGCTTAGGCTCTTGCCACTCCTTATTCCATAGTCCATCGAATCTTTACCCAAAACTTGAAAACTTCACAACACAAAACTTAACAGAAAACTCGTAAGCTCCGTTAGCGAAAGAAAACAAAACACCACTTCAAGGTACTATAATGAACTCATTCTTTATTTATATTGGTGTTAAACCTACTGTATTCCAACTTCTCTATGGTTTATAAATTATTTTACTAGCCATATATTCATCAAAATAAGCAAACAACACACGAAAAATAGAATCTGTCAAAAACAGAACAGTCTGTAGTAATCTGTAACTAACGCAAACTTCTGGAACTCAGAAAAATCTACCAAAATAGGAAGACCTAGATAATTTGTTTATTGATCTGCTGCAATTGGAATCAGTATTTTATCACGTTCTGGTGATTTTAAACAATTATTTTCGTGAACAGAAAGTTTCTGGAATTTTCAGCAAGATCAAATAACTATCATCCAAGAAGATCCTATAGGTCTTAATTGGCACAAACACTAATTAAAAAACACAAAACCACATCTAAATAGAAGCTAGATGGATTATTTATTCCTAAACAGAACCAAAAAGCAAGAAACTAAAATAAAATTGGGTCGCCTCCCAACAAGCGCTAACGTTTAACGCCCCTAGCTAGGCATGATGATTTCAATGATGCTCGCATAAAAGATAAGAATTGAAACATAAAGAGAGCATCATGAAGAATATGACTAGCACATTTAAGTCTAACCCACTTCCTATGCATAGGGATTTTATGAGCAAACAACTTATTGGAGCAATAATCAACTAGCATAGGAAGGCAAAACAAGCATAACTTCAAAACTTTAAGCAGATAGAGAGGAAACGTGATATTATTGCAATTCTTACAAGCATATATTCCTCCCTCATAATAATTTTCAGTAGCATCATGAATGAATTCAACAATATAACCAGCACCTAAAACATCCTTTTCATGATCTACAAGCAAAGAAATTTCCCTACTCTCCACGTAAGCAAATTTATTCTCATCAATAGTAGTGGGAGCAAACTCAACAAAATAACTATCATGTGATTGAAAATTAAGATCAAGATGACAAGTTTCATGGTTATCATTATTCTTTAAATAATACGTGTCATCACAATAATCATCATAAATAGGAGGCATGCTTTCATCATAATAAATTTGCTCATCAAAACTTGCGGGACAAAAAATATCATCTTCATGAAACATAGCTTCCCCAAGCTTGTGGCTTTGCATATCATTAGCATCATGGGTATTCAAGGAATTCATACTAACAACATTGCAATCATGCTCATCATTCAAAAATTTAGTGCCAAACATTTTAATGCATTCTTCCTCTAGCAATTGAGCACAATTATCGGAATCCTTATTTTCACGGAAGACATTAAAAAGATGAAGCATATGAGGCACCCTCAATTCCATTTTTTGTAGTTTCATTTTATAAACTAACTAGTGATAAAACAAGAAACTAAAAGATTCGATTGCAAGATCTAAAGATATACCTTCAAGCACTCACCTCCCCGGCAACGGCGCCAGAAAAGAGCTTAGTTGACGGGGTGTGAGTGCCGCTTACCTAGCCTCCCCGGCAACGGTGCCAGAAAAGAGCTTGATGTCTACTACATAACCTTCTTCTTGTAGACGTTGTTGGGCCTCCAAGTGCAGAGGTTTGTAGGACAGTAGCAAATTTCCCTCAAGTGGATGACCTAAGGTTTATCAATCCATGGGAGGCATAGGATGAAGATGGTCTCTCTCAAACAACCCTACAACCAAATAACAAAGAGTCTCTTGTGTCCCCAACACACCCAATACAATGGTAAATTGTATAGGTGCACTAGTTCGGCGAAGAGATGGTGATACAAGTGCAATATGGATGGTAGATATAGGTTTTTGTAATCTGAAAATATAAAAACAGCAAGGTAACTAATAATAAAAGTGAGCACAAACGGTATTGCAATGCTAGGAAACAAGTCCTAGGGTTCATACTTTCACTAGTGCAAGTTCTCTCAACAATAATAACATAATTGGATCATATAACTATCCCTCAACATGCAACAAAGAGTCACTCCAAAGTCACTAATAGCGGAGAACAAACGAAGAGATTATGGTAGGGTACGAAACCACCTCAAAGTTATTCTTTCGGATCGATCTACTCAAGAGTTCGTACTAGAATAACACCTTAAGACACAAATCAACCAAAACCCTAATGTCACCTAGATACTCCAATGTCACCTCAAGTATCCATGGGCATGATTATACGATATGCATCACACAATCTCAGATTCATCTATTCAACCAACAAAGTACTTCAAAAAGTGCCCCAAAGTTTCTACCGGAGAGTCAAGACGAAAACGTTTGCCAACCCCTATGCATAGGTTCATGGGCGGAACCCGCAAGTTGATCACCAAAACATACATCAAGTGGATCAATAGAATACCCCATTGTCACCACGAGTATCCCACGCAAGACATACATCAAGTGTTCTCAAATCATTAAAGATTCAATCCGATAAGATAACTTCAAAGGGAAAACTCAATCCATTACAAGAGAGTAGAGGGGGAGAAACATCATAAGATCCAACTATAATAGCAAAGCTCGCGATACATCAAGATCGTATCATCTCAAGAACACGAGAGAGAGAGATCAAACACATAGCTACTGGTACATACCCTCAGCCCCGAGGGTGAACTACTCCCTCCTCGTCATGGAGAGCGCCGGGATGATGAAGATGGCCACCGGCGAGGGTTCCCCCCCTCCGGCAGGGTGCCGGAACAGGGTCCCGATTGGTTTTTGGTGGCTACAGAGGCTTGCGGCGGCGGAACTCCCGATCTATCCTGTTCCCCGAAGGTTTTAGGGTATATGGGAATATATAGGCGAAAGAAGTCGGTAAGGGGAGCCACGAGGGGCCCACGAGGGTGGAGGGCGCGCCCCCTGCCTCGTGCCTTCCTCGTTGATCTCCTGACGTGCACTCCAAGTCTCCTGTATTGCTTTCTTTCCAAAAATAACTTTTCCGAAGGTTTCATTCTGTTTGGACTCCGTTTGATATTCCTTTTCCGCGAAACACTGAAACAAGGAAAAAAACAGAAACTGGCACTGGGCTCTGGGTCAATAGGTTAGTCCCAAAAGTAATATAAAAATGCATAGTAAAGCCCATAAAACATCCAAGATGGATAATGTAATAGCATGAATACTTCATAAATTATAGATACGTTGGAGACGTATCACGCGTCCCTAGAGCAGCAGGCGGAGGCGCGCAGAGCTGCCCTTGCGTCGCTGAGGGGGACGCCCGCCGAGGAGGAAGAGGTCCGGAAGCGCAAGGAGGCGTTGGCGCTGGAGGCCGTGGAACGCAGCCTCGAGCTTGAGCAATTGGAGACAAGGGAGCGTCAAGTTACCCAAGCAGAAGATGCCGTCGGGATTCGCGAGGCCAGGCTCCAGGAGGAGGTGGATCGCTAGGTGGCCGAGGTTCACGCAGACCTGGAGGGAAGGTATGACTTGAAGTTGAAGCTCGCAGGTACAGAGGGTGCGGGTAGGGCTGCTGCCCTCAGGCCCAGGTTGGACGAGGCTGAGAGGCGTGCGGAGGCCACGGCTGCCGCCCTGGTCATGGCGCAGGCGGACTTGGCCTCCGCCCGTGCCGAGCTGCTTTCTCTTCGGGAGCGGGTCGATGATGCCGAGGCCGTCGCACGACAAAACAGGGAGGAAGTGCTCCAACGTCGGACGCTGAAGCGCGAGCATGCCCCTATGCTTCAGGATCTCCGGAAGAGGGCCAATACCGCCCTGGGCTACATCTGCGACGAGAATGCACCTGCCCCCCACTCGAATGACTATGCCAGCCACCTGACCTTCTTCACCGACGTGGTGACGCGCCTGGAAACCCGGCCTGACAGGGCTCGCCGGCTCGTGGAGGAGAGAAGTCGGGGCCTGCTCGGGCGCGCGTTCTCCCGTGTCTTCAGCCACCTCAGGAACACCTTCCCCGACTTCGACTTCGACGCCGCCATTGCCCCCGTACCGCAGGCCGTCCGGGGCGATCTGGCGCGGTGGGTGGAGGACAACGTGGACGCGCTGGTCAGAGCCTTTGCCTCTGACGACGACGCGGTGGTGGTCGCCGCAGACGAAGGCGACGTGGTTGACGACGGCGACGGAGGCGTCGCCGAAGGCGGCGACGGTGCCGGCGAAGATGACGACGACGCGAGTGATGCGTCCGAGGGCGATGTAGCGAGTGACATATCTGATTGATCCCATGTTCTCCTGTCGTTTTATCCTGTACGCAAAAACTCGGGCGTGGCCCTTGGAAAACTTGTAAGAGCATTTTGAGAGGGGGAGCCCCTCATGTAAGCAAGCCGCAGCCTTTACCTTCCTATGCGGTATTGAATTTGTGCCCTCGTGGACTCATGAGTCCAGGGGCGAGTTTCCCGTTGTGGTTTACCTTAGTCAGCGCCAGCCTCGAGCTGGGTCACGAGGCTATGAGTTTCTGAGAATCCTGCGGAGCTTGTCGACCTGTCAGACGGGGCCCCGCAAGAGGCAAGCGCCAGTTGCAGCGTTAGTGCGCGCTCGGCGCGCGTGTGCTTCGCGCAGTCCTGCTCGCGAGGGGCTCGTGAGGGGAAGGCGTCGGACATGAGTCCCAGACAAAACAAAATCCAGAAAGCAAGAAACTGCTCGAACGAGAAGAGGCACCCCCCGCGCGCATCGACAAAAACTTGGCTTCAACTTAAATACAGATCCAGAAAGCAAAGCTACAGAAAGAGAGATCCAAAGCAAATGGCCGTGTCCGGCACCTAGTCTAGTCTTCTGGTCTTCAAGTCTTCTCACCAGCGCGGAGCTAAGTGCTGCCACTAGGCGTGAGAGGGAGCCCCAGGGCCTGAGGCCGGCACCCCTGAGACTCAGGGGCGTGTACAACCCCAACTCATTATTACGTGAAAGTGTCACGGGCGGCGAGCTTCACAGGCACTGGGCCTTCTTCACAGGTACCGGCCTTGCTTCATATCGCCAGACGAGGGCCCCGCCTTGCGCCACCCTCGACCACCTTTGAGCCGACCGGCTACCAGGACAACACAAAGGGGGAAAAGGGGACGCCAGCGGTGCCCTCAGCGACCACGGGTCCTCTGCCGGGGGAAGGCTCGCCGGCACCTCCCCAGCAGAGGGCCTACCTCCGGGTGTCCTCTGGCTTCACACGCCGTGGGGAGGGGCCTGGGTCCCGACCCCTCTCCTACAGCCCCCAACGCGATCCCCCTGCTGGCAGGGAGGCCGCCGAGCTGGGGCCGTCAGCCGTCATGGTGATCTGTTCTTCCTGCGACTCATGGTTAGCGTAAGCTTGATCCTGTGGGATTAGGGGTACCCTGTAGTTGTCGTTGCACACGCGGTCGTGGTGGTTCCCCGGCGGCTCCTGGAAGGCCTCAACTCCCAGCGCCTCTTCTTCCCAACCTTCTCCGATGAACGAGCCAGGATCGTCCTCCTGTGCGTAATCCTGGTCCATCATGCGGGGCACGTAGGCTTCCGGGGCCGTCACCCCGAACACCTCGCCGTAGTGCCCCACACTCCATGTCGCCCGACCCAGTGTGGCGTCTTGAGGATGATAGCGCGGCATCCCACTTGGGCCATGGGAGGCGACGCTTGTGCTCATGCTTGTCGCGGGCGGCATGGGGGCGGCAGAGCCCCCGGCGCCACCGGCCGTGCTGGTGTTGACGAAGCCCCCTGGCACACCTGATGGCGCGTGGTCGCGGCGGGGCCCGCCGTGAGACCCTGTAGTGGCCTGAGGAGGAAGCTGATGACAGAAGGGCGGTGCTCCCGACGCTGCTGCATCCAGCAGCTCGGCAACGCGCTCCAGCAGTGCATCCTGGCCGCTCTCCATCAGCCGGCACCGCACCAGCTCTCGCGCCACCGTGAGCTCTGCTCGCATGTTTGCCTGCTCCCGCCGTGAATGCGGCGCCGTCGCTGCGGCGTGGCTTGCCGCCCTTGCAGCGGCTCGCACTTGCCGCGGGGTGAGGGTGGACGATGCTTGGCCGCGCCGCCCGCGCCCCGCAACATTGGACGGCGCTCGCGCCGCCTGGAGCGCGGGGTCGAGGGCTTCGTGGGCAGGTGGCGCCGCCCGGGCCGGCCAGGCTGCCCAGCGGTCGGAGTCAGCCCTTGGGTCGCCGAACATCGTGGCCGCGGAGCGTCGGCAGGTCGATTGGCGGAGAAGAAGCTCCGGCGCACCCCTACCTGGCGCGCCAAATGTCGGATATGGGGTTCCGGCAAACCCTTAAGGTTCGAACTCTGGGGTGCGCGCGAAGTCTTTTCCTCCTACCGATCCATGCCCTAGCTCACTAAGATCTCGCGGACGAACTCGATGAACTCGCAACACAGAAAGACACGAGATTTATACTGGTTCGGGCCATCGTTGTGGTGTAATACCCTACTCCAGTGTGGTGGTGGTGGATTGCCTCTTGGGCTGATGATGAACAATACAAGGGGAAGAACAGCCTCCTGAGGTTGAGGTGTTCTTGTGGCTAGGGTAGGCTCTCGATCAGATCAGGTCAAGCTGAGATGCCCCTACTGTGGTGGCTAGTTCTACTTATATAGGCCCTGGTCCTCTCCCCGAATATTGAGCGGGAAGGGAGCCAACAACGGTGGGCAAATTTAAAGGGGGACAACTAGTACAAGCTATCCTGACAAAAGTGGTCTTCGCCTGCGAAAGGCTCTGGTGGTGACGCCGTCTTGGGCTCCACGATGACCTCCGTCCTGCCGTCCTTCTGGTCTTGGTCTCGTTGCACCGATATGGCAACCTTTGCCCGATGCCTCGGTACTCCTCGCCTGCGCTTGCCTCCTTAGCACCAAAGAGGAAACAAGGACATTGCGCGCGCTGGCGCCCGTCTGGTGCCGATCGCCATGGCTCACGTCACGAGAGCCTCGTGAGGTTTGCCCCGCCTTGATATCTCCGCTCCTCGTGAGCCTGCCTGGCTAGGCCACTCCTGAGGAGGTCTTGCGTCGTCCGCCTCGCGAGGCTTGGCCCCTCGCGAGGGTCTTGGATGCCTTGTTGATGAAGATGGGCCGTACGGCCCGCTGACTTAGCCACGCCGTGGGCCACAGGCAGGCAAGTCTGGGGACCCCCGTTCCCAGAACGCCGAAAATGGCATATGCCATAACTGTGGCTGCAACCAAATATTTGCCTCAATTTTCTACACTTGTGACACAAAAATATAACAGTGTGGATGGATATCAAACATACCCTAACATAGGTAAAAACACTAGGCAGGAGAGGTAGCCCATAGCTTCTGATAATGGCTAGTGTGATGTGAAGATACGGGGAAAAGAAAATAAAGGCTTTGAAGAAAAGCTGCGCTGACAAATTCAGTACCAGCATACACCGGCAACTGGCTTGCCTTTTGCCTTCTGTTTTTCGAAACTGCTGCTGATGTTGGTGAGGGCAACTCCAACACGGCATCCATTTCGTCGGCGCGGGTTTGTTTGAATCGAAACGGACCAAAGCACCGGCCCAACGCGCGGACTCAAACCCAAATTGTATCTGTTTGGTGTTCGTCTAGATGCATTTCAGGTTTAAATTTATGTCTGGTCCTTTGTGGCCCATCTGTCAGCCGCCCAACCATCGCCCGCGGTCATCTTAAATGTGACCACCTAACTCGGGCCCGCTTGGCGGTGGGTGGCAGCATCACGTGGACGCCCTTTTATTGCAAGCGTGTGTGTGTGGGTGGGGGTGGGGGGGGGGGGCTGTCCACTTTCACCTCTCATCCACATCTGGCTACGTTTGCTCCCTCGTTGGCGACCAAAAAACCCCAGCACGCCATGCCATGGGCTTCTTCGGTGGGAAGGGCAAGGGCAAGTTCTGCCCCGATGCGAGCTCATCCCGTGTGCCTCCTCTTCCGCCACCGCCGGCTCGACGCGACGGGTCGCAACGGGAGCGCGAGAGGCTGTACATCCCAGTCTACCAGGCGCGGTGGCATTGGCAGTACCGCTAGCCTATGCAATGTCCAGATGTCAGCTTGCCTCACGGCTGGCATCTCGACCCGCAACGCATCCCCATTCCGGTGGTGCCACGCTCGTCGCAGGCGCACGCCGAGGAGGTTCGCCGGCACGGCGAGCTCCTCATGCCGGAGCAGCGTGCGTACGCCCCGGACTCTCCCAACAGGGAGCGCTGGTTCACATTGGAGCATGAGGAGGAGCGCCGCCGCGGCTTCAGGTCAACCACGACGTGCCCCCACTGCCCGCTCGAGGAGGACACGCAGTGGGACGGCCTAGAGCAAGCCCTCACATTGCCGGCAGTGGGGGACTCCGTCCACGCTCCCCTCCCCCCGCTGCCTACCCTCGAGACCAAGGTTGAGGCCGGGCCCGAGCCCACGCCCATGTGTAAGCGCTCACCGCCGCCCCCCGCTTGGCCCGAGGAGTTCTACTCGTGGACTGGTGGGCTCCGCGAGTGGGTGAGCGTGCCTCCCGTCCACTAAGCCGCAACGTCGGAGGAGGAGGTGACCCACCAAGAGCACTGGAAGGCGCACTGGCTCGCGGAGGAGCAGGCCGACCTCCTCCTCGGTGAAGGCGCCACGACGGAGGTAGTTGAGCTACCTCATCGGCGAAGCCCTGCCTTGTGCGGCAGCGTGGTCCAGTTGCCAGCGTTGGCGAACCCTACGACGGAGGTGGCGAGGATGGCGTCCTCCACCCACGACCATGCCCCCCGCTTCACCCTCGCCTTGTCGCAGCACGCCGACTTCCCCATCCATCCAAATCCAATCCTCCACCGCCGGAGCAGCGAATGTATGCTGTATGTGTTGATCTCCTGTCTCCATGCTAGGAAGGGAAATTGTATACATGAAAACCATTATATCAGAGAACATTGTACTCCCTTCGTCTTTTAATATAAGATTATTTTTTACACTAGTACCAGGTAACTATTGCTCCTAGCGAAAGAAACAGCCTACTAGGATACTACGAATTACTAGTATTTCAGTAGGGGCAGCGGCACGCTGCATGCGCGCGGCCCAGTTGTTTTTCTCTTCTCTTTTCACTCACTTGGATTAATTTACGTGACAATGAACTTGGTTTTTTCTTGGTTATAAATTTGTTGTACGCGGCATCATCCACAAGTTAAGTGACGCGGCATCATCCACAAGTCCTGGTACAAGGACGTCTTGGTAATTGTTGTTCTGCGTCGCCTCGTTGACGTGTCTACAAGGATGACGGCGGCGTCAAGACCGTGGGGCACGGTATGTTGCCCCACGTTCGTGCTCTGCATGACCAAAGTTTGGCATCGAGTACGGCGAGAAGGAGGCGGCACCGCGGATCCGGTCATTGCACCAATCTCACTGCCGCGGATCAAGACAAATTCATGGATCTCACCGTGACCAGAAGACGTCGCTGGGTCGCGTGCCAAAGCTACACATGGTGAGTCAAGCTACTCAATGTACTCATGGTAGACCGACGTTCACCGGCGTCTCGCGCCTTGGGCACCCATGGTCGTACGAAAAGTGGCATTCAAAACACATACCCTCCTGGTCCTCTGAATCACCAAGCCCGAGAGAGCTCAAGGTGGGGTTCCCTAGCAGTGTGTTGGACTCTTCTCTTCTCATTTCTACGCGCCCTCTGAGCTCTTTCTAAATTGAAATGTGTTTAGCCTAGTTTTGAAAAAAAAAAACATGGAGCCCAAGACGCTGCAGGCGGCGCCCAGCCACAGTGTCAAGGGGGCAATATCGAGCGCAAGGCCATGCCGGTCTGCAGTGCGTTGATCCAGAGCCCTTGTCATTGTTGCTCCCAACACTTATGTCGTTACGGAAAAAAAAAATGATTTGCGTCTCTTTTGCCATGAGAAAAATGAGGATGCGAACAGGCTCTATTGATATATCTCAATACTCAATTTTAACACAAAGCTTTTGCTGGGACCAAGAAAAAAACATCTACTATACGATTTATAGCTCCCATATCCAACCACAAATAGGAAAACAAATTTTGCGGGAAAAATGAAAACCATTTAATTTCATACGACTATTTTTTGCGGGAAAAACCATGTTGGTTTACCCACCCATGGAAGATACCGTTGAGATTTCAGGTCGACGGCCATGTCGTGCTCATCTACAAAGTGACACTTAAATCCTTTCCTTGCCTCTTCGGACGCAGAAACATGTTTTGAGCAACGACTGCTCACGAAGAACATGCCTGATACATCCGCACTTATCGGAGTCCACACCCCCGCGCCCATGTCCGCCTCTAGGACCTCAACCTGACGAGTATAGTCAGGGGAGTGGCCGGGGTGGCATTGTTGCCGTTTTACTAGAAGCAGTTTGCCATTAGACTCAAAGAGATGCCTGCTGGTCTCAGTGCCATCCCCAGGTTTCCCTTGGTCGTCGCAATGGAAACCGACCAGCTCCATACCATCAGGTACCTTCTCATCACCATCGTGACGCTTGCCCTTAAGCTCCAATCTGCTTAGTATTCTCTTGTCATCTTCAGACTTGTCTATAATACCCATCGTGACATCATCTACCTCTCCTTTGTCCTTATTGCTTGGCACTTGTTTGTGGTCACAATTGTGTAGGTTGTTTTCATGATTCTCCATATCATCATTAAATGCATCATTGCCACAAAACACCTCTTCAAAGTCTTCATTCTCCTCATCGACGCTTGAAGCCGCGTTGTACTCCACCTCTTCATCGTAGATATTGATGGGCACTTCTGCATCTTCATCGTACTCTTCTTCTTCATTGTTGATGTACACTTCTTCGTCTTCATCGTACTCTTCTTCTTCTTCATAGTTGATGTACACTTCTCCGTCTTCATCGTACTCTTCCATCTCCTCCTCCTCCTCATCAGACGGATGCTTAATAACATACCTCACATCTTTAACAATGGGGATGCCGTTGTCATCCTCATTAAGATCCATCACGACGAGGTCATTGCGCTCAGTGATCCCGTAGAGACCGTCTTTATGAAACACGATATCAAAAACAGATGCATATGGCTTCTCCCTCCGTCCAGGCACCCACGCACCGGGTCTCCCAGGATGACACAAGATGACCGGGCAGTTCCAGTTGTTGGTCGCGACGGCAACGATATCGTCCTCGGTGGACCGCATGAGTACCTTGTTGGGAATCGTAGCATAATTTTAAAATTTTCCTACGCTCACCAAGATGCATCTATGGAGTGTACTAGCAACGAGGGGAAAGGAGTGCATCTACATACCCTTGTAGATCGCGAGCGGTAGCATTCCAATGAACGTGGATGACGGAGTCGTACTCGCCGTGATCCAAATCACCGATCACCGAGTGCCGAACGGACGGCACCTCCGCGTTCAACACACGTACGGTGCAGCGACGTCTCCTCCTTCTTGATCCAGCAAGGGGGGAAGGAGAGGTTGATGGAGATCCAGCAGCACGACGGCGTGGTGGTGGATGTAGCGGGTCTCGGCAGGGCTTCGCCGAGCTTCTGCGAGACGGAGAGGTGTAACAGGGGAGGAGGGAGGCGCCCAAGGCTGTAGGTTGCTGCCCTCCCTCCCCCCCTTTATATAGGCCCCCTGGGGGGCCCCGGCCCTAGAGATGGGATCTCATGGGGGGGCGGCGGCCAAAGGGGGGAAGGGGTTGCCTTGCCCCCCAAGGCAAGGGGGAAGCCCCCCACCCTAGGGTTCCCAACCCTAGGCGCATGGGGGGAGGCCCAAGGGGGGCGCCCCAGCCCACTAAGGGCTGGTTCCCTTCCACTTTCAGCCCACGGGGCCCTCCGGGATAGGTGGCCCCACCCGGTGGACCCCCGGGACCCTTCCGGTGGTCCCGGTACAATACCGGCAACCCCCGAAACTTTCCCGGTGGCCGAAACTTGACTTCCTATATATAATTCTTCACCTCCGGACCATTCCGGAACCTCTCGTGACGTCCAGGATCTCATCCGGGACTCCGAACAACTTTCGGGTTTCTGCATACACATATCTCTACAACCCTAGCGTCACCGAACCTTAAGTGTGTAGACCCTACGGGTTCGGGAGACATGCAGACATGACCGAGACGCCTCTCCGGTCAATAACCAACAGCGGGATCTGGATACCCATGTTGGCTCCCACATGTTCCACGATGATCTCATCGGATGAACCACAGTGTCGAGGATTCAATCAATCCCATATGCAATTCCCTTTGTCAATCGGTATGTTACTTGCCCGAGATTCGATTGTCGGTATCCCAATACCTTGTTCAATCTCGTTACCGGCAAGTCTCTTTACTCGTACCACAATGCATGATCCCGTGACTAACGCCTTAGTCACATTGAGCTCATTATGATGATGCATTACCGAGTGGGCCCAGAGATACCTCTCCGTCACACGGAGTGACAAATCCCAGTCTCGATCCGTGCCAACCCAACAGACACTTTCGGAGATACCCGTAGTGCACCTTTATAGTCACCTAGTTACGTTGTGACGTTTGGCACACCCAAAGCACTCCTACAGTATCCGGGAGTTGCACGATCTCATGGTCTAAGGAAAAGATACTTGGCATTGGAAAAGCTCTAGCAAACGAAACTACACGATCTTTTATGCTATGCTTAGGATTGGGTCTTGTCCATCACATCATTCTCCTAATGATGTGATCCCGTTATCAACGACATCCAATGTCCATAGTCAGGAAACCATGACTATCTGTTGATCAACGAGCTAGTCAACTAGAGGCTTACTAGGGACACGTTGTGGTCTATGCATTCACACATGTATTACGATTTCCGGACAATACAATTATAGCATGAATAATAGACGATTATCATGAACAAAGAAATATAATAATAACCATTTATTATTGCCTCTAGGGCATATTTCCAAAAGTCTCCCACTTGCACTAGAGTCAATAATCTAGTTACATTGTGATGAATCGAACACCCATTGCGTCCTGGTGTTGATCATGTTTTTGCTCTAGGGAGAGGTTTAGTCAACGGATCTGCTACATTCAGGTCCGTATGTACTTTACAAATATCTATGTCTCCATTTTGAACACTTTCATGAATGGAGTTGAAGCGACGCTTGATATGCCTGGTCTTCCTGTGAAACCTGGGCTCCTTCGCAAGGGCAATGGCTCCAGTGTTGTCACAGAAGAGAGTCACTGGGCCCGACGCATTGGGAATCACCCCTAGGTCGGTAATGAACTCCTTCATCCAGACTGCTTCCTGTGCTGCCTCCGAGGCTGCCATGTACTCCGCTTCACATGTAGATCCCGCCACGACGCTTTGCTTGCAACTGCACCAGCTTACTGCTCCTCCATTCAAAATATACACGTATCCGGTTTGAGACTTAGAGTCATCCAGATCTGTGTCGAAGCTAGCGTCGACGTAACCCTTTACGACGAGCTCTTCGTCACCTCCATAAACGAGAAACATATCCTTAGTCCTCTTCAGGTACTTCAGGATATTCTTGACCGCTGTCCAGTGTTCCATGCCGGGATTACTTTAGTACCTTCCTACCAAACTTACGGCAAGGTTTACATCAGGTCTGGTACACAGCATGGCATACATAATAGACCCTATGGCCGAGGCATAGGGGACGACACTCATCTTTTCTCTATCTTCTGCCGTGGTCGGGCATTGAGCCGTGCTCAATCTCACACCTTGCAATACAGGCAAGAACCCCTTCTTGGACTGATCCATATTGAACTTCTTCAATATCTTGTCAAGGTATGTGCTTTGTGAAAGACCTATGAGGCGTCTCGATCTATCTCTATAGATCTTGATGCCTAATATGTAAGCAGCTTCTCCAAGGTCCATCATTGAAAAACACTTATTCAAGTAGGCCTTTATACTTTCCAAGAATTCTATATCATTTCCCATCAATAGTATGTCATCCACATATAATATGAGAAATGCTACAGAGCTCCCACTCACTTTCTTGTAAACACAGGCTTCTCCATAAGTCTGTGTAAACCCAGACGCTTTGATCATCTCATCAAAGCGAATGTTCCAACTCCGAGATGCTTGCACCAGCCCATAGATTGAGCGCTGGAGCTTGCATACTTTGTTAGCATTCTTAGGATCGACAAAACCTTCCGGCTGCATCATATACAACTCTTCCTTAAGGAAGCCGTTAAGGAATGCCGTTTTGACATCCATCTGCCATATCTCATAATCATAGTATGCGGCAATTGCTAACATGATTCGGACGGACTTCAGCTTCGCTACGGGTGAGAAAGTCTCATCGTAGTCAACCCCTTGAACTTGTCGATAACCCTTAGCGACAAGTCGAGCTTTGTAGATGGTCACATTACCATCCGCGTCTGTCTTCTTCTTAAAGATCCATTTGTTTTCTATGGCTCGCCGATCATCGGGCAAGTCAGTCAAAGTCCATACTTCGTTTTCATACATGGATCCTATCTCGGATTTTATGGCTTCAAGCCATTTGTCGGAATCCGGGCCCGCTATCGCTTCTTCATAGTTCGAAGGTTCACCGTTGTCTAACAACATGATTTGTAGGACAGGGTTGCCGTACCACTCTGGTGCGGAACGTGTCCTTGTGGACCTACGAAGTTCAGTAGTAACTTGATCCGAAGCTTCATGATCATCATCATTAACTTCCTCCCCAGTCGATGCAGGCACCACAGGAACATCTTCCCGCGCTGCGCTACTTTCCGGTTCGGAAGGGGTGACTATCACCTCATCAAGTTCCACTTTCCTCCCACTCAATTCTTTCGAGAGAAACTCCTTCTCTAGAAAGGACCTGTTCTTGGCAACGAAGATCTTGCCTTCGGATCTGAGGTAGAAGGTGTACCCAATAGTTTCCTTAGGGTATCCTATGAAGACGCATTTCTCCGACTTGGGTTCGAGCTTTTCAGGTTGAAGTTTCTTGACATAAGCATCGCATCCCCAAACTTTTAGAAACGACAGCTTAGGTTTCTTCCCAAACCATAATTCATACGGTGTCGTCTCAACGGATTTCGACGGAGCCCTATTTAAAGTGAATGCGGCAGTCTCTAAAGCGTAACCCCAAAATGAGAGCGGTAAATCGGTAAGAGACATCATAGATCGCACCATATCCAATAGAGTGCGATTACGACGTTCGGACACACCATTTCTCTGAGTGTTCCAGGCGGCGTGAGTTGTGAAACTATTCCACATTTCCTTAAGTGTGCACCAAACTCGTGACTTAAATATTCTCCACCACGATCTGATCGTAAGAATTTTATTTTCCTGTCACGTTGATTCTCAACCTCACTCTGAAATTCCTTGAACTTTTCAAAGGTTTCAGACTTGTGTTTCATTAGGTAGATATACCCATATCTACTTAAGTCATCAGTGAGAGTGAGAACATAACGATATCCTCCGCGAGCCTCAACACTCATTGGACCGCACACATCGGTATGTATGATTTCCAATAAGTTGGTTGCTCGCTCCATTGTTCCGGAGAACAGAGTCTTGGTCATCTTACCCATGAGGCATGGTTCGCACGTGTCAAATGATTCGAAATCAAGAGACTCCAAAAGTCCATCTGCATGGAGCTTCTTCATGCGCTTGACACCAATGTGACCAAGGCGGCAGTGCCACAAGTATGTGGGCCTATCGTTATCAACTTTACATCTTTTGGTATTCACACTATGAACATGTGTAACATCACGTTCGAGATTCATCAAAAATAAACCATTGACCAGCGGGGCATGACCATAAAACATATCCCTCAAATAAATAGAACAACCATTATTCTCAGATTTAAATGAGTAGCCATCTCAAATTAAACGAGATCCAGATACAATGTTCATGCTCAAAGCTGGCACTAAATAACAATTATTGAGGTTTAAAACTAATCCCGTGGGTAGATGCAGAGGTAGCGTGCCGACGGCGATCATATCGACCTTGGAACCATTCCCGACGCGCATCGTCACCTCGTCCTTCGCCAGTCTCCGTTTATTCCGTAGTTCCTGTTTTGAGTTACAAATATGAGCAACCGCACCGGTATCAAATACCCAGGAGCTACTACGAGTACTGGTAAGGTACACATCAATTACATGTATATCACATATACCTTTGGTGTTGCCGGCCTTCTTCTTGTCCGCTAAGTATTTGGGGCAGTTCCGCTTCCAGTGACCACTTCCCTTGCAATAAAAGCACTCAGTCTCGGGCTTGGGTCCATACTTTGACTTCTTCCCAGTAACTGGTTTACCGGGCGCGGCAACTCCCTTGCCGTCCTTCTTGAAGTTCTTCTTACCCTTGCCCTTCTTGAACTTAGTGGTTTTATTCACCATCAACACTTGATGTTCTTTTCTGATCTCCCCTTCCGCTGATTTCAGCATTGAATATACCTCGGGAATGGTCTTTTCCATCCCCTGCATATTGAAGTTCATCACAAAGCTCTTGTAGCTTGGTGGAAGCGACTGGAGGATTCTGTCAATGACCGCGTCATCCGGGAGATTAACTCCCAGCTGAGACAAGCGGTTGTGCAACCCAGACATTCTGAGTATGTGCTCACTAACAGAACTATTCTCCTCCATTTTACAGATGAAGAACTTGTCGGAGACATCATATCTCTCGACCCGGGCATGAGCTTGGAAAACCAATTTCAGCTCCTCGAACATCTCATATGCTCCATGTTTCTCAAAACGCTTTTGGAGACCCAGTTCTAGGCTGTAAAGCATGCTGCACTGAACGAGGGAGTAATCATCAGCACGTGATTGCCAAGCGTTCATAACGTCTTGGTTCTGTGGGATTGGTGCATCACCTAGCGGTGCTTCTAAGACATAATCTTTCTTGGCTACTATGAGGATGAGCCTCAGGTTCCGGACCCAGTCCGTATAGTTGCTGCCATCATCTTTCAACTTGGTTTTCTCTAGGAACGCGTTGAAATTGAGGACAACGTTGGCCATTTGATCTACAAGACATAGTGTAAAGATTTTAGACTAAGTTCATGATAATTGAGTTCATATAATCGAATTATTTAATGAACTCCCACTCAGATAGACATCCCTCTAGTCATCTAAGTGAAACATGATCCGAGTTTAACTAGGCCGTGTCCGATCATCACGTGAGACGGACTAGTCAAGATCGGTGAACATCTCCATGTTGATCGTATCTTCTATACGACTCATGCTCGACCTTTCGGTCCTCCGTGTTCCGAGGCCATGTCTGTACATGCTAGGCTCGTCAAGTCAACCTAAGTGTATTGCGTGTGTTCCGAGGCCATGTCTATACATGCTAGGCTTGTCAACACCCGTTGTATTCGAACGTTAGAATCTATCACACCCGATCATCACGTGGTGCTTCGAAACAACGAACCTTCGCAACGGTGCACAATTAGGGTGAACACTTTCTTGAAATTATTATAAGAGATCATCTTACTTACTACCGTCGTTCTAAGCAAATAAGATGCAAAAACATGATAAACATCACATGCAATCAAATAGTGACATGATATGGCCAATATCATTATGCTCCTTTGATCTACATCTTCGGGGCACCATGATCATCTTCGTCACCGGCATGACACCATGATCTCCATCATTGTGTCTTCATGAAGTCGTCACGCCAACGATTACTTCTACTTCTATGGCTAACGCGTTTAGCAACAAAGTAAAGTAAATTACATGGCGTTATTCAATGACACGCAGGTCATGCAAAATAATAAAGACAACTCCTATGGCTCCTGCCGGTTGTCATACTCATCGACATGCAAGTCGTGATTCCTATTACAAGAATATGATCAATCTCATACATCTCATATATCATTCATCACATCTTCTGGCCATATCACATCACATAGCACTTGCTGCAAAAACAAGTTAGACGTCCTCTAATTGTTGTTGCAAGTTTTTACGTGGTTTGTAGGTTTCTAGCAAGAACGTTTTCTTACCTACGTATGACCACAACGTGATTTGCCAATTTCTATTTACCCTTCATAAGGACCCTTTTCATCGAATCCGTTCCGACTAAAGTAGGAGAGACAGACACCCGCTAGCCACCTTATGCAACTTGTGCATGTCAATCGGTGGAACCTGTCTCACGTAAGTGTACGTGTAAGGTCGGTCCGGGCCGCTTCATCCTACAATACCGCCGAAACAAGAAAAGACTAGTAGCGGCAAGAAGAATTGGCAAACTCAACGCCCACAACTGCTTTGTGTTCTGCTCGTGCATAGTAACTACGCATAGGCCTGGCTCATGATGCCACTGTTGGGAATCGTAGCATAATTTTAAAATTTTCCTACGCTCACCAAGATGCATCTATGGAGTGTACTAGCAACGAGGGGAAAGGAGTGCATCTACATACCCTTGTAGATCGCGAGCGGAAGCGTTCCAATGAACGTGGATGACGGAGTCGTACTCGCCGTGATCCAAATCACCGATGACCGAGTGCCGAACGGACGGCACCTCCGCGTTCAACACACGTACGGTGCAGCGACGTCTCCTCCTTCTTGATCCAGCAAGGGGGAAGGAGAGGTTGATGGAGATCCAGCAGCACGACGGCGCGGTGGTGGATGTAGCGGGTCTCGTGCAGGGCTTCGCCGAGCTACTACGAGAGAGAGAGAGGTGTTGCAGGGGAGGAGGGAGGCGCCCAAGCTGTTGTGTCCTGCCCTCCCTCCCCCCTTTATATAGGCCCCTGGGGGGGGGGTGCGCCAGCCCTGGAGATGAGATCCGGGGGGGGGGGGGGGGGGGGGGCGGCCACAAGGGGGGAAGGGGTGCCTTGCCTCCCAAGGCAAGGGGGAACTCCCCCCTAGGGTTCCCAACCCTAGGCGCATGGGGGGAGGCCCAAGGGGGGCGCCCCAGCCCACTAGGGGCTGGTTCCCTTCCACTTTCAGCCCACGGTCCTTGTAGCAAATTCTTGCCAATCGGTGCTGCCCAGTCAGTGTTGATCCTAAAGTTTGGATTTTTATTTCATTCGTTCTTCCATCTCATTAGTTGGCGTTTGGTATTTTTAGTTATTTGTGGTTATGATCCAATAAGAGTCAGCACTAGTTATTTGGATTTGCATTCACCTGGTATCCTGCTCCTTTCTTGATGACAACCAGGGATGGATGGCAGATCATCAACAGCCTAGTCTACATCTGCGTTGGAGGTGAATGTATACCTCTATAGGGAGAGCATGAATCCTCTTTGAAAACAAGTAATTATTTCTACCCGTCAGCTGTAAAAAGGTTGCGAAATAATCTTGGATGTAGATAATGGGTAATCTAGTCACTGGGAATTTTGGTTAAAAATATAGCATTGGCATCAGGATACAGTACACATACACATGGCCTATTCATTATGTCCTTCAGTGATGCTTTTCTTTCATGAGAATCTTAGTAAGAAAAGTATGCATTTCTTAATAAGCCACCTACATTTTTCTTCTTCTCTCCAGATCAGATCAGTACAGTATTATGGTCCACTTTCCCGTTGTGTCTAGTTTGCTCCCAAATCTTCATACTTGCACAGAAGCCTTGCCGTTTTGACACACTGTATTTTGCAGTGTGTGTATATGTATACTTAGCCTGACCGCATTTGAGTTCAGCTCAGCCACTTTTTTCTGATGCCTGCTCGTAATAACAATCTGTAGTCTGTCTGTGGACCGAACAAAGTCAAGGGCAGCCTCACCCTTTACCACTCCACTGCAGTAGCCTGTAGAGGCCGCCTCTAAAGCCTTCTTGTCTGTTGAGGATTTTTTTCCCACTGTTGCTAAAACAATCACTTGCCTCATGGCATGTATTTTGTGTGCAGCTCCTATGGATCTCCTACTCTCTCCGTATATGACGGGAGTACAATTTGAAAGCCCATTAGATATCTAAAGGCCATGCTTCCGTTATACGATGGGAGTATGATTTTAAAGCCTATTTGAATAGAAAAATTCGGGTAAGAGCAAAATAATAATATATATGCCTAAAAGACAACTATAGATACCTGCAGGTCAACTAATAGGTCTTGCAAAAATATGCTGGATTTAAAACCTATTAAAATGTTTTTTTTGTTTCATTTGAGTCATTGCAAAATATATAAGAGCATCTGACTCTTAGGGCCTATTTGATTCAACAGGATTTTTCTAGTAAATTCGGAGGATTAGAACCCTTGGGTATATTTTTTTGTAGGTTGTTCGATTTGCATGATTTAATCTCATAGATAGTTTCAGAAAGATTACTTTGCACGCGTTATCACCATTTTTCTGTCAACTCTATTCTTTGCTCTTGTCTTAATGATGCGCGGAACAAACTCTGGTGCAAAAAACATCCTATAGGTTTAGATTGAACATGAGATCACAATCATGTGTTTCTTCAGAAGATCATTGTAGGATTTTAATCATTTTTGAAATTTACCCATGGCAAGTTTGATTCGCAATACTAAACCATATTATTTTCCCCTCAAGGACTGTTTGAATGTGTGTAAAATTTGTATGGTCATTAGCAAACCATACTAAATTTTACGCACATTCCAAACTGGGCCATAGGATTTATTTGTAGTACTAGATTTTAGGAAAATTTCCATCGGCCTCATCTCTTGGAAAGAATATTTCGTTTTTCTTACACATAAGCAAACACCTTTTCAGTTCCATATACTCCCTCTGTCCCTAAATATAAGACGTTCTTGCAGTTCAAATTGAACTGCAAAAACGTCTTATATTTAGGGACAGAGGTAGTGGTACTCAATATTTAGGGACAGAGGTAGTAGTACTCAATATTTAGGGATAGAGGTCGTTCCATAGTACCTGTTGAGAATCTTGTGAATCGAAGAGGCTCTAAGAGCAAGTATATACATGTTTTTTTGAACAATTATTCTATCGATGACTACACGATGACCATTGTGTGGTACTTTGCTGAAAGCCTGGTAATGCAATGGAATCTCTGTTTTACACTTTATTAGTATTCCTTTTGTTACAAGCAACAGGTTTGCGTACATAAACCAATGGAACAGACTTCTGGTGGGTAAATAGGTCCCTTGACTGTTGGGGTGTTAGCTACCTCAATAGTAAGTATCCCAACCTACACGGTATCCATTGTGCATATAATTCTTCTTAATTTTCACTTCAAGCACTGCAAGTGGGAATACTCGCGCTAACTCAGCACATACTGGACAATCACTAGTGCCAATCCAGACCTATCACATGTTTTTTTCATGCTCCTCAGAACTACTTCTATGAACTGTTGGCATTATTTCATGCATTTCAAACAACAGAAAATAAATTCAGCCATGCCTATATGGATATTTTCCAGTAGACAAGATAAGTTGGGTCAAATTATTGAATCAGAGTTTTGCAGCAAGATCAGAAAATTGACTACTACATGGTCATGCACTTTGTAAACATGTTTTTGACCATTCACTTTGACTGAAACATGGTTATGCACAATCAGCAACATTAGTCATTCACACTATCTAGCCTCACAGATTCTTTATTGTCATTCACACTTTTACTGAAACACGGTATCCATTGTGCATATAGTTCTTATTCATTTTCACTTCAAGCACTGCAAGTGGGAATACTCGCGCTAACTTAGCACATACTGGACAATCACTAGAGTGCCAATCCAGACCCATCACATGATTTTTTCATGCTCCTCAGAACTACTTCTATGAACTGTTTACATTTCTTCATGCATTTTAAACAACAGAAAATAAATTCAGCCATGCCTATATGGATATTTTCCAGTAGACAAGATGTTGGGTTAAATTATTGAATCAGAGTTTTGCAGCAAGATCAGAAAATTGACTGCTACATGGTCATGTACTTTGTAAACATGTTTTTGACCATTCACTTTGACTGAAGCATGGTTATGCACAATCAGCAACATTAGTCATTCACACTATCTAGCCTCACAGATTCTTTATAGTTTTTTTACCTCATCAGATGAACAAAGTTTTACCATAACAAAAAAAAAAAAAAAAGGCTGATAACTAGGTAGACAAGCTTCATTTTGAGTGGGAAAAGCACATCCTACAGAGCATCCATGAGCACATCTTACTTTTGACATATTGTTCATGCATTTGAAATGACAAAATCACATTGGTCTATGTGACTTGCAGGCCTGTACAGCAAGAAGAGCTTGCCCAGCTCTCTCGTTGATGAAATCACATATAGATCTAGTCAATGCTGCACGGTAAAGATGCTCATGCTCAAACACATTATTTATCAGGTGCTCATGCTTATTGCATCTTCTGACGCTAGCTAATTATTCAGAGCCACCAGATTCTAATGCAGGGAAATCACAGCAGAAGAAGCTCAAAGATGCCAATTAGAAGAAAGATCGGGCACCGATGTGCACCTGAGATTGTAGTAATATATACTCTAAGTAGTAGCAGCAGTCAAGCATTTAGTAACATGTAAAAGTATCGCCGCATCCCCATATAGTCTCATGCGCTACTAGTTTATCTACAGAACAGAAGAGACGAACTTTTGACGACAGGTCTGACGCAGGCGGTCAAAATCTTGGAACCAAAATCGCGGTCACGGGAAGCAAGCAAGCCCATAAGGCTGGGCCATACCTAGGGGTTCTTCTTGCCCCCCTTCCCCTTCCCCTGCGATGGCGCGCCCCCCTTCCCCTTCCCCTGCGATGGCGCGCTCCCCTTGGAACTTGACGCGCCCTTGGACTCCTTGCGGTCCTTGCGGTCCTTGCGGCTCTGCTCCTGCTGCTTCTTGGCGCGCTCAGCGGCGGCCCCCGTCCCGCAGAATCCTGAGGCGCGTCTGCTCCAACCCGCGGCACGTGCGGCGGTGCTGCTGCATCCACCTAGGGTAGCAGTCGAACCACTCGTGACAGGTCTCGCACTGTAGAAGCATCTTGACGCTGCCAGCAGCTGGACCCCCGCCGCCCGCTCCCTCGCCAGCGCCGCCGCCTGCCATCGTCTCCGGTCACTAACCCTCTCGTCGTCAGATCTGATCTGATGAGATCGAAGGGGAGAAGCAAAGCGTAACGGCTCGTTGGTTCTCTGACTCTCTCCGTCGCGTCGCCTAAATGTAGATCAGATTTTCGGTGGTGGGCCGCCGGGAGAGGCCTCGTGTCGCATGGCTTGGCCCAATAAGCTGTAAAGAAAATGTAATATTTGCTCCCGCACGGGAAAACCAATAAGCTGCTTTGTCTCAAAAAAAAACCCAATAAGCTGCTGTTGCTCCTTCTTTTGCTAAAAAAAACTGCTGTTGCTCTTGCGCCTCACCAGGGTTAAAAATAAAACTAGTCTTGAATCATACCTATTATATAATCTCTTTAGGAATTAATTTTTTCTTCATCTAGAAATTCCCCCAATTTGCTTGGAGGCTGCGCACCCGGGCTGGTTGCCTCGGGAGTGCATGACGGGTGGTCCGCGGGTGCGACTGGGGCCATCATCATGTGGTGGTTTCAGTCATGCCCGCGTGCGTCGTTTTGCGTTGGCCCGCACACAAATGACGGGTCGGGACCGTTTGTTAGCGTCCTTCCCTCATGCCGGTCTGGGTGCAACTTGTTGTGATTATAAGTACAACATATGTAATTAGGGAGGAATCTCCCCATGCCCAAACCGTTGTGCGGTTTGTCCCGCACAGACGCCTCTCGCTTGTGCCCTCTGGAACTGACGCCTTCCTTCGCTCGTGTCTCTCTAGATGGTATAAGTAGCGCCTGTAACCATCAATCAAGACAGAGATTTTCACTTTTCTCAAACACGCCGTCTCCTCTTTGAATGAGGAGGGCTCGTGGGTGACGCACTGGTGACTGTCGGAGAGGAGCAGGGATGCGCCGGCGGCTTCCCCTCCTGTCGGCTGGGGTGGCCTCGGGCTACCCCTATGGCTGTTTTTTTATTTTTCTCTCTGTTTTATTAATAATTAGTATTGCTTATTGTATTTGTGTAGTTTTAGACTATGTTTAGTACTATTTAGTACCTAGTTTGACTGCTACTTACATTCTAGTCCAGTTCTAGATTTAATCTAGGTTAGGACTTGTGTAATTATTAGTGTGTTTATATTATGCAATGGATTGATAATATAAATAAAGTACCAGATTTCATGTGCGAAGAATGACATGTTCCGTGTGTTTACCACATACCAAGTTCTCTTGAACATGTTTTTTTGCGATTGAGATCATCTTCTCTCGCATATTGTAACATCCACGATGCGGCTATATCTCCCACGTGTCGAGGCACGACTTAGAGGCATAATCGCATTGTAGGTATTGTCGCAAGAAGGATCATCTTCACACAATCCCATGTAATGAACAAGAATGGGATAACGAGAGTTGGCTTACAATCGCCACTTCACACAATACATAAATTAATTCATACATCATCCAAAATCCACACATAGACCGACTACGGTCAAATCCAAATGAAAATAAGATAACCCCAAATGCTAGATCCCCGATCGTCCCAACTGGGCTCCACTACTGATCATCAGGAAAAGAAACATAGTAACGACCACGTTCCTCGTTGAACTCCCACTTGAGCTCGGTTGCATCATCTGCACTGGTATCGTCGACACCTGCAACTGTTTTGATAGAATCTGTGAGTCACGAGGACTCAGCAATCTCACACCCGCGAGATCAAGAATATTTAAGCTTATAGAAAAGGATGGTGTAAAGAGGTGGAGCTGCAGCAGGCACTAAGCATATATGGTGGCTAACATACGCAAATGAGAGCGAGAAGAGAAGCAACGCAACGGTCGCGAAGCTAGAATATGATCAAGAAGTGATCCTGAAACTACTTACATTCATGCATAACTCAAACCGTGTTCACTTCCCGGACTCCGCCGAGAAGAGACCATCACGGCTACACACACGGTTGATGTATTTTAATTAAGTCAAGTGACAAGTTCTCTACAACCGGACATTAACAAATTCCCATCTGCCTCATAACCGCGGGCACGGCTTTCGAAAGATAATACCCTGCAGGGGTGTCCCAACTTAGCCCATTATAAGCTCTCATGGTCAACGAAGGATAAACCTTCTCCCAGGAAGACCCGATCAGTCTCGGAATCCCGGTTTACAAGACATTTCGACAATGGTAAAACAAGACCAGCAAAGCCGCCCGAATGTGCCGACAAATCCCGATAGGAGCTGCACATATCTCGTTCTCAGGGCACACCGGATGAGCCAGACGTCGGGTTGGCATAGACCCTGGTTGCCGGGGCGCCGGACATCGCTCGGTTTGGGCCAGCACTCGAAGGAGCACTGGTCCGGGGGTTTAAAATAAAGATGACCCTCGGGCTCGCGAAAACCCAAGGGAAAAAGGCTTAGGTAGGCAAATGGTAAAACCAAGGTTGGGCCTTGCTGGAGGAGTTTTATTCAAGGCGAACTGTCAAGGGGGTCCCATAAATCACCCAACCGCGTAAGGAACGCAAACTCAAGGAACATCATACCGGTATTGTTGAGGATATAGCCACTGGTGTAACCCGCCGTAGATGGGCCGGGTTACGTTGCGACAGCTCTTCGTTCAAGAAGCCCAAGGACAGGTTAAGGATGGCGGTTTAGTAATAGGTTTAAGGCCCAGAGGCGGCTTAAGGCCCGTAGTGGTAAACCGCCGTTGTGGCATGACTTGTAGTGTAAGGCAAGAATAGTTAAGAGTCCGAGCCGGACGCTGTTTATAAGCCGGCCGGGACTCTGAGAGCCGCTGGGCATTAACCTCTCTATATAAAGGGACGACCCGGCGGCGGTTCAGGACAAGTAAGATCAGATCGATAGCCAGGCAGAGCGGTTTAGCTCCTGGTCATCGAAACCCTAAGCAATACCACCTCAACTGGAAGTAGGCTATTACCTTCAACGTAAGGGGCCGAACCAGTATAATCTTCGTGTCCCTTGTCCCGTTTAACCCCTTTAAGCTTCCTAGCGGCGATGGCTCCACGACTAAGTCCTTGCTCGAGGACGTCTGCCGTGACAATTCCACGACAGTTGGCGCCCACCGTGGGGCCAGCGCACGGTGGATTTGAGTTCTTGAAGGGCAGCTTCGAAGGGCTCAAGGGATACGCCGTGGGCCGGATGACCAAGAGTCGTCGCGGCAAGCTCTACATCGACGATACAAGCTGGGGCCCCGACGCCGGCTCAATCGAGTACGGGTACCGGGTCCCCTTCGGCGGAATCCACGTTTTCATTGGCAAGGTTGGCGAGCCGGGCCCTGAGCCGGACCTCTGCGCCGACCTCATCGAGACGGCTCAGCGTGCAAGACCCGCCCGGACTCTGCCTGCCTTGAAGTGTGCTTTCGTGGGATGCGTCCATGGAGGACTCTCTGAAGGATCTGGATCTGGCAATGAGACGGCCGCTCGCTCTGACGGCGAGTCGTCCACAGACGAGACCAACTCGTTATATCAACTTCAAGATGGCAGGCTCAGGGGTTGTTCCGATGGCAATAGTATTTCGGATGCCTTTGAGCCGCCCAGCCGGGTTGGAATCTTCATGGCCGGCGCACAACCTGTTCAAAACCCCGCCGCTTGGGCAGGGGGCCTTGCGCACTCGCCGGCTCAAGTGCTAATGCATCTCACAGATAAGATGACGGCCCTGTTAACCGCTACGGTCGTCCCAGCGGATCAAACTCAGCATGATGCGGAGGTGGCACGGTTAAAGCTGGATATAGCAAGAGCCAAGGAAGATCTGGCAGCGGAAGGGATCAGGATGGCTGCGGAGCGGGCGGCTCTCGACGCCCAGACTCAGCTGATTCTGGCGCAGTCTTTCCGGCTCACGATGGATCAGAACGCATCCAATGATATCATGAGAAGGAGGCATCAGAAGGCTCAATCTCGACTTCCTCCGGTTTACGATCCTCGAAACCTTTTCAACACGCCTGGTGCAGGGCCCAGTAACCCGCCAGAGATCACGGCACCCGGGGCTGGAACGCCGATTCAGCCGCAAGTGATGGGGCCTCCCCGTGTGAACACTACCCCGCCTCAGTACGTGCCAATACCACCGGGTCATTATGCCAACCCGTTGGAAAACATGGTCGACGCGGCGGCGCGACTGGCGGCTCTCCCAATCGAGGGCGACTCTCCAACGGCGGTCAAAACCCGCCGGGTCAGAGAACTTCTTCAGACGGCTCTGGCGCAACAGGAGGCATATTCATATAGCCGGGACAGGATTCATTCAACCCCTCGTCCAGGCCGGAGCCCAAGTTATAGCAGACACATGGTTTCAGCGACCGGGTCAAGCAACGTCTGGCGCCGTGACTTGCCAGCTGGCCACGGCCCGGCTCATAATGGAGCCTTTAACGCGGCAGACCCAGACAGAGCACGACAAGAGGCGGAGCAGATGCCTCAGTTGACGGCTTACCAGCCCCTCCCGGTTTATCCGACGGCTTCTATCGAGGCGGGTATACCTGCGAGGACCGGAGGTGTCCCTTGTCTGGTGCCGGCTCTCCGTAATGAACGTCTGCCCAAGGATTTCAAAGGACCTAGGAAGGTACCTAATTATACGGCTGATTTACAACCCGGAGCATGGATCGAGAGCTACGAGATGGCTATGGAGTTGCTAGAGGTCAGCGAAGCGGCAATGGCCAAATACTTCACCATGATGTTGGATGGGACCGCCCGCACTTGGTTGAAAGGACTGCCGCCTAATTCTATCGGGTCATGGGCAGAGCTAAAAGCCTGGTTCATCCAAAACTTCAAAGATACATGTAGGCAATCTATGTCAATTGTGGATTTGACTAACTGCAAGCAGCAGGAGGGCGAGTCTACAACCCATTGGGTTCGCTGGGTCAAAGAGATAATACATTCGTCCGATAAGATGGATGCCGGCTCTGCAGTTTTAATGTTGGAGCAAAATTGTCGTTTTGCGCCCCTGAAAATGAAGCTCGGGCGGCTCAAGCGCGATTGCAATGATATGGGTACGCTGATGGCGGCTCTGGTCAAGTACGCCGACTCTGATAGTACCAAGGATCCCGCGTCGGATGATGAAAGGACAGGGAAGGGAAAGAAGAATGGCAATGGCAAGGGCCCTCAGCATAACCCGGCGAACCAGGGAGGTAACAAACGTAAGGCTGATGGCAGTATGGAGTTTGTGGCCAACGCCAATGCACAGGGTAACAACCACCGACGTAAGGGGAGACCACCTCCCCGAGCCGGCGGGTCAGGCCCGACGCTTGAGTAGTTGTTGAATGAGCCTTGTCCAAGGCATGGCTCTAGGGAGAAGCCGGCCACTCATCTATGGAAAGACTGCGCAATCATGAAAGCCTTCAAAAATTCCAACGCTTTTAATGGCAACAATGGGCAGGGCGGCGGCTCAGGCGCCGGCGGCTTTCATGGCCCGGGCGGCGGCTCAAATCCCAATTCTCAGAATTTTTAAGGGGGTTTTTATCAGCAATCTGGCCAGGGTAATCAGCAGCAGCAGCAGGGGGATACCAGACCAATCCAGAGCAGCTCAATGGGGGACAGTATCATGTGTTCACCACCAGTCTGTGCAAGCGAGACTAGAAGCTTCACAAAAGGGCTGTGAATGCTGTTGAGCCGGCGGTTCCACGCTATTTAAGATGGTCTGAGCAGCCTATTGTATGGAGTAGGGAAGATCATCCTCCCCGGGTTGATAATCCGGGTCACCTGGCCTTGGTGGTGGCTCCTCAGGTTGGGGGGTATAAATTCACTAAAGTGCTCATGGACGGAGGCAGCAGCATCAACATCCTCTATTATGAGACCTTCCGTCGTATGGGATTAACTGATAAAAACCTCAGCCAGTCCAACATTGTTTTCCATGGGGTGGTGCCCGGTAAGTCGGCATATCCAGTCGGTAAGATCGAGCTGGAAGTAACCTTCGGAGATGAGTACAACTACAGGGCGGAAAAACTAACCTTTGAGGTGGTTAAAATAAGAAGCCCGTACCATGCTTTATTTGGGCGGCCGGCTTACGCCAAGTTCATGGCACGGCCGTGTTACGTGTATTTGCAGCTCAAGATGCCGGGTCACAATGGGACCATTACGGTTCATGGCAGCCGGAAGATAGCCTTGGAGTGTGAGGAAGGTGACGCTGCTTACGCTGAATATGTTTGTGCGACAGAGGAATTGAAGTTTTACAAGGATAATGTTGACCCGGCAGATATGACGTCTTTGAAAAAGCCAACCACGGAGCATGAGCCGGTAATGAAATTTAAGTCAGCTGATGAGACTAAACTTGTTGACTTTGTTCCAGGTGACTCATCTAAGCAGTTCAGCATCAGTGCCAATCTGGATCCGAAATAGGAAGGCGCGCTCATCGAGTTCATCCGTGAGAACATGGACATCTTTGCATGGAAACCTTCTGACATGCCAGGTGTACCAAGAGAACTCACTGAGCACACTCTCAATATTGATCCGAAATTTAAGCCAGTCAGGCAATTTCTCCGGCGGTTTAATGAGGAGAGACGGAAAGCCATTGGTGAGGAAGTAGCCCGGCTCTTGGCGGCCGGGTTTATCGTTGAAGTCTTTCATCCGGAATGGTTAGCTAACCCGGTGCTCGTGCTCAAGAAGAACGGCACCTGGCGTATGTGCGTGGATTATACGGATTTAAACAAGGCTTGTCCGGCTCATCCTTTTGCTCTCCCTCGTATTGATCAAATTATTGATGCTACGGCGGGTTGTGAATGTTTGAGTTTTTTGGATGCGTATTCTGGTTACCATCAGATCAAAATGGCTGTTAAGGACCAAGAGAAGACGGCGTTCATTACTCCTTTTGGAGCCTTCTGTTATGTGTGTATGCCTTTTGGGCTCAAGAATGCACAGGCGACTTACCAGCGTTGCGTGCAGAATTGTCTTCGTAATCAGATTGGGCGCAACGTTCATGCCTATGTGGATGATATCGTGGTCAAATCCAGAAAGAAGGAGACCTTGATAGATGATCTGAGAGAGACCTTTGATAATCTCTGGGTCTACAAGATGATGCTTAACCCGGCCAAGTGTGTCTTTGGTGTTCCTGCAGGCAAGCTCTTGGGTTTTCTGGTTTCTCACAGAGGAATTGAGGCTAACCCGGAGAAGATCAAGGCAATCACCTCTCTGGCTAAGCCGGCGTGCATAAATGACGTCCAGCGTCTGGCGGGTCGCGTCGCTGCTTTGAGTCGGTTTATAAGCCGGTTGGGTGAAAAGGCCATGCCACTGTATCAGATGATGAAGAAAACAGATGACTTTGTCTGGAATGATGCTGCCAATACTGCTTTTGAGGATTTGAAAAAACAACTAGCTGAGCCGCCAGTCCTTGCTGCTCCTGTCGACAAGGAGCCTTTATTGCTGTATGTCGCCGCTAACGCACGAGCCGTCGGTGCAGCTGTGGTGGTGGAGCGTAAGGAAGCGGGTAAGGAGCATCCGGTTCAGCGGCCGGTTTACTACGTCAGCAAAGTACTCATTGAGTCCAAACAACGGTATCCACATTGGTAGAAGCTTGTTTATGGGGTGTTCATGGCAAGCCGGAAGCTTAAGCATTATTTCCAGGGCCACCCTATCACTGTGGTCAGTTCTGCTCCCCTAGGAGATATCATCCAAAACAGAGAAGCCACAGGAAGAGTTGCTAAGTGGGCTATAGAACTTGGGCCTCATGGTCTAAAGTACGTGCCACGCACTGCTATCAAATCTCAAGCATTGGTGGATTTCATCAACGATTGGACAGAGCTGCAGGTGCCTGAAGAGAAAACTGGATAATACATACTGGACTATTCACTTTGACGGGTCCAGGCAATTGGAGGGCTCGGGGGCTGGAGTTGTGTTAGCTTCCCCTCGAGGTGACAAGTTTTGTTATGTACTACGGTTGATGTTTCCCTGTACTAACAATGCAGCTGAGTACGAGGCCTTGCTCCATGGACTTCGAATGGCTAAGGAGATGAGCTTAAGCCGGGTAAGGTGCTTCGGCGACTCAGATTTAGTGGCCCAACAAGTATCAGGCAAATGGGACTCCAAGGACCCCATCATGGCGGCTTATCGCCGCGAAGTTGATGCCATTGCTGGACATTTTCAGGGTTACCAAGTAGAGCACATCGATCGTAGAAAGAACGAGGCGGTTGATGCATTAAGCCGGTTAGGCTCTCAGCGAAAGCCGGTGCCGCCTAATACTTTCTTGGATATTCTGCATAACCCTTCTGTCAAGTTGCCTACAGAGGAAGACTTGGCTATTCCTGACCCAGAAGCACAGTTGGTGGCGGCTCTCCATGATATCCCAGGTTGGACAGTGCCATACTTGGCTTACATGACCCGGGGAGAATTGCCTAAGGATGAAACTTTGGCCAGACAAATAACCAGGCGATCCAAGTCAATGATAATTATCAATGGTGAGCTGCATCATCGCAGTGTCACTGGAGCTTTTCAGCGTTGTGTTTCCTCTGAGGAAGGTCAAGAAATTTTACGTGAGATTCACGAGGGGGATTGTGGCCATCATGCCAGCTCAAAGTCCCTTGTGGCCAAGGCTTTTCGTCATGGTTTTTATTGGCTGACGGCTCATGCTGACGCAGAAGACTTAGTCAGTAAATGTGATGGTTGTCAGAAGTTCTCAAGACGTGCTCACGTGCCGGCTCAAGAGTTGAGGATGATTCCAATCACTTGGCCATTTGCAGTCTGGGGGCTTGATATGGTTGGGCCTTTCAAAAGGTCTAAAGATAAGAAGACCCACCTCTTGGTGGCGGTTGACAAGTTCACAAAGTGGGTTGATGCAGAGCCCGTTAGTAAGTGTGACGCAGCCACGGCGGTTCAGTTCATGAAAAAGGTGATATTTCGCTTTGGTTTTCCACACAGCATTATAACTGACAATGGTACCAATCTGTCTAAAGGCGCCATGGAGGAGTTTTGTCAACGAGAGCATATTCGGCTTGATGTTTCATCAGTGGCTCACCCTCAATCCAATGGTCAAGCTGAGAGAGCCAATCAGGAAATCTTGAAGGGCATCAAGCCCCGACTTTTGGTCCCTTTGCAACGGACGTTGGGTTGTTGGGTGGAGGAGTTACCTTCCGTGTTATGGAGCATCAATACTACTCCTAACAGGTCTACGGGTTACACGCCTTTCTTCATGGTTTATGGAGCGGAGGCGGTCCTCCCTAGCGACATCCGTCATGACTCGCCTCGAGTGGCGGCTTATGTCAAGGCGGATAATAAGCAGGCGCGTCAAGATGCTCTTGACTTGTTGGACGAACAACGTGACGTAGCAGCAGCTCGCTCGGCGATTTACCAACAAGACCTGCGCCGCTATCACAGCCGCCGGGTTAAGTCCAGGGTCTTTCAGGAAGGTGATCTGGTGCTCCGGCTCATCCAGGATCAAACAGACGCACACAAGTTATCCCCGCCTTGGGAAGGGCCCTTTGTGGTCAGCAAGAACTTGCACAACGGGTCATACTACCTTATCGATGTTCAGGAGCACAAAGATTCACGTAAGTCGGAGGAGGAGACCCGCCGGCCGTGGAACATAGCTCAGCTTCGGCCTTATTACACTTGAGCCACCGGCTCTCATAATGTACATATTTCTATAGCCATGTATATATTGTGATAAATAATAAAGCAGGACCTCTGTCCTTGTTTCCTCCAAAGGTAAATGTATCATTGTTATTTTCATTGTAATATTACATGGTCACTTGGAGGTTGATCTGGCTTATGATCGTATTCGAATCTAGCCGTTAAAAATATGATCATTTGGGGGCTTCCTGTTCAAACATAGGTCGTATTCGAACCAAAGAGAACATAGCTGTCGATACCCACTTGATTGGCATATTGCCGAGCTCATTGGGGAGTTTTTCTTGATCATATTTGAATCATAGCTTAACCCCCTTTGGGAACCGACGTGGATCGTATTCGAATCAGCGTCGTTGAACAACTCTCAAGGTCATTTGGGGGCTTCCTGTTCAAACATAGGTCGTATTCGAACCAAAGAGAACATAGCTGTCGGTACCCTCTTGATCGGCAACGCCAAAGCCACTGGGGGCTATATGATCGTATTCGAATCTTAGCTTAACCCCTTTGGGACGGTTCTCTGGTCGTATTCGAATCAGAAGCCTCCAAATTTTTGACATCTTTTTGTTGCAAACAAGTTCTTTTGATCATATCAAAAGTATTCAAGGGTGGTTCTAATTCCACCGGCTTAACCTTGATTAATAATGTTGATGGCACATAATAAGTATTATAAGTGCTGGTGAGCCGGAGTTCTCAACCTCATTATTCGGGTTATATAAACCGGAAGTATATTTGAAGGCCCGCAGGTATGCTGTTATGGTTGTCTCGAAGATATAATTGAGGACCAGTTTATTATGACTTTGATTCATATTCCGGGTTATATGTGAAATAGGTGACTCTCCATGTAGTAAGCTGCCTAGAGACTTGTGATTTGTTTTTCTATGCAGGACAATTGAGGACAGCTCTTTAAACATAAGGAAAACAGAGGATCAAGCATAACCCGGAAGAATATAAAAAGGGCAGCTTAAACAATGTTGAGCGTTACGCACATGCGCGATGGCACGACAAAATTAGGTGTTTGTCCTACTCAATTACATGACTCCCCGAGTCCGAAAGGCAAGGCATCGTCTTTTAAGACATCATATGAGCCGCCTGCGAGATCAAGGGCATTGTTGGCCTGAGGTTTCCGGGTCATCCCTCTCCGCTCCTCCGGCTGTGTCCATGACCTGGAAGGTTGATGATTTCCAGTCAATGCCACTCAAGGCTTCAAATTGAGCCTCATCATCAATTAACCCGGCCGGGTCAACTTCAGGGGCGAAGGTATGCTTACGAGTCGGAGGAATCAGGCTGACTGCTTCATAGCGTGGTGTTGGGATTCTCTGATTCTCCGCGTCATAGCCCGGTTGATACTTGGTAAGGTCTGTGTCATTACCAATCAAGGTGGCCACCGGGCGCACGCTCTTCACACAGGCGGCGAAGTCTTTCTAGTCAAAGGGGGTGCCGTCTTCCTTCAAGCTGGGGTATCCAAGAGCGATGTCGGCCGGGTCTAGCTCCGGTAGAAACGCCTTGGCCCGACTCAGAGCGGCTATAGCTCCGGCTCTTGCAGAATCCCGTCTCAACTCTTGGAAGCGTTGAGGAAGTACGGCAAGCCGCCTCAGTACATCTGCCAGGTGAGTGGGAACCTCATTTGACAGACCCACAACGGCTAAGGCACGCTGTGACCCGGTGTAAAGTTGTTCTACCAAGGTATAAACCGCCTTCAGCTTGGTCAGCACGTTCTGATTGAGATTGGAACTTCTGGGACCTGCATTACAAAGTCAGGTGAGCTGATGGCAATGGTGATACTTATGGGAAATGAACGATGTAAACTAGTTCGAAACTTACAGAGTAACTTACCAAAGATTGCGGAGACCATCTGAGATACATGGCGTTTTAAGCCGGAAAGTTCGGCGGTTCTTTCAGTAAGAGCGGCCTCCGCTTGTTCGGCCCGGCTGAGCAAGGCAGTTTTCTCATCCGCCCAGGCTTTTCTTTCTGCTTCAAACTTTTTCTTCAGTTTCTCTTGTGCAGATACACTGAATTCAAATTTGGAATTGGCCTTTTGAGTCTCACTTTCCTGAGTCTTCAGGCGGTTCTTTAGATCAGAGATTTCCGATTCAAATTTCTTACAGGCGGCTTGTACAAATTCCGGGTTACAGTTAGGGTGATTATAATGTAACATTAAGTCCCAAGCACTTTGCAAGCAAAGACACTTGGCACTTGGGGGCTAATGTATGCTGAAAAGCTCTATTTACAGTGCCAGTTCATGAAAATAAGTCCCAAGCACTTTGCAGGCAAAGGTACTTGGCACTTGGGGGCTAATGTGTAAAGTTGCTCAATTACTTGATTAATGTAAGGAAAGAACCGGGTCAACTATGCTGTTTAAGCCGGCCCTTGAGTGTTACCAGGTAAGCCGGTTTTTCTTGCAGTGATTATTAAGCCGGTATTAAGTCTACAACATATTTTATCATAAGTCATAGACTTGGGGGCTGGCATGGTAAGGATAACTATGGAGTAAGCAAGAGAGTCAGACCTCAGATTTTTGCTGTATTTGCTTCACCATGTCAATTTCCAGGTCCCGGCTGTTGTGCACTTGATTAACATAGCCAGAGACAATATCTCCAATGCTCAGATTGGCATAGTCAGTGATGTCCAGCCTGGCCCTGCGGCGTTCCAGAAGCTCTTCCTTGGCAGAGCATCTAGCTAACACGATGGGCCTTCCTGGTTCGACAAACTCTGTCCGGGTGATTACAACGTCCGGATCATCTGGATGAGCCAGGCTGGGGATCTCCGGGTTATCCGAACCTTCCATAATTTGTTCATCAGATGGAGCAGTGGTGGTTTCAGGAGCTGGTGCAGACGGCGGCTCATGAGCAGAAGCTTCAGGCTCAGTCAGGACCGGCTCTTCGGCCGGCTTATTTTTCTTCGCCCTCTTGCTGGGATTTTACTTGTACACTGAAAGTCAAAGAGTTAGTGCAAAAACATGAGTAAGATAAGCACAAGGTAAGCTGATCATCATTACCCGGGTGCGGTCTTGAAGGCCGGCAAGCTAGACTGCATTGAGTCGCCGGAGGAAGGTGAAGTTCCCTGGTAGTTTGAATTAGAAGAATTGAGTGGTTGACGAGTGACGCCCGCCAAAGGATGAAAAGGATATAAGTCGGAGATAACCTCAGTCCGACGCTTCCTTGTTGCTTCGGGTAAGCCGGAGGAGAGGTCTGCGTCTTTGCTGGTCCGGGTCTGCCTCCGGCTCTCATAAATCTGTTGCTTCAAAAGAAATTGAGGATCTCGATAAGCTAAAGGATGTGAAAATCTTACTTTCCGGGTTACTCTTCGAACTTTCCGTCTCGGCAAAGGCTCGGAGTCGGATGAGATTATAGTTACCTCTTCATTCACTTTGTGACTTGTTCCAGTATCCTCCCGTTGATAATCCGTGTCAATAAGATGGTTAAAAAGGAGCCTAAAGAGTCAAGAACTACCTCTGACTCGGAGGTGTCTTCCAGACGAAGCAGGTCCGAGGCGCTAGGTTTACTCCCCTTCTTACGGGGAGCGGCTTTCCTGGCGGCTTTTTTAACTTTCCTGGCTTTTTTGGCAGCTTCATGGTCATACTTGACCTTCCAGAATTTATCATTAGCCTGTAAAATACAACAAAGATTAGTAAGTTAAGAAAAAATCGTTAAAATGGAAGGAGAAGCATTCAGGTCAATGGTTTACCGCAGGAGCCGGGTTAGTCTTGCAGAAAGGGCTTAAGCCCACTCTCCCGCAATCTGCCAGGCTCTCGTTCAGAAGCGACTTGGTTGTATCATCAATGACGTCCTCAGGTAAGTCGTCTGGACTGTGTCGTAGAGGATCATGTTTCCGGCCTGTGTAATCACACATCAAGCCGGGGCGGCGGCTTAAAGGAATCACCCGCCAGGCAACCCAGACCCGGACCAGATCAATACCATTCAAGCCGTTCCCCAGAAGAGCTTTGATTTTGTTGATGGTGGGTGTAAGTGGTTGACGTTCAGCTTGAGATAATTTGTCTGGCAAGGGGTGATTTGATTCCAGACGCAGGGCGCGAAAGCCGGGCAGAGGGTTCTCGTCAGCCGGAGAAGTGTCCTGGCAGTAGAACCATGTCTGGTTCCAATCTTTCGGGTGGCTTGGTGGCTCAGCATAAGGAAAGAGACAATCTCTCCGTCGTTGGATTGAAATTCCGCCAAGTTCCAAGCTAGGCCCGTTGGCACATTCATTCTGGCGGTTCAGGTAAAACAACTCCCTAAAGAGCAGCAAGCTGGGTTCTTCTCCGAGGTACACCTCACAGAACACTTGGAAGTTGCAGATGTTTGACACAGAATTGGGTCCGATGTCTTGAGGTCGCAGGTCAAAGAAGTGCAGAACATCTCTGAAGAATTTTGAGCCGGGAGGAGCAAAGCCCCGGTTCATGTGATCAGTAAATATGACAACTTCCCCATCCTTGGGTTGAGGCCTCTCTTCTGACGGGTCAGGAGCACGATAGGACATGACCTCTTTCTTTGGCAGATAACCCGTTTTCACGAAGTCAGCTAAGATGCTGTCGGTGACGTTGGATCTAACCCAGTTGCAGGTGATGGGTGCTTTGGGAGCCTTAGGTGGCATTGTGAAAGATGGAAGCCTATGACAAAATAAAGTTTCCGGTTCAAATTTAAGCCGGAGGAAAATTTCAGTTCAGTATTCAAGATGGCGGCTTATGAAAGGGCCTAATGATATATGGTTAATTGTGTCAGGTTAGTTAAGCCGCCGTGGATATCATCAGCAATTAAGTTATTTAACTCTATTATGAATGATCCAGAAATTTCGCAAAGCATGGCTTCTTTTAAGCCGGCGATATGACCCGCCATGATTAACAGATGCAGATTTTTCCTAAGTGTTGCACAAACAAGTTTCACAGATTACATTGATTATTTTGGATCAAAACGGTCGTACAGAAAAGAAAAATTTCTAGACCTAAAAACTGATACGGAGAAGTTCATAAGCTCTAAATGAGGTCTTTTTGCAAGCAAAGGGGTCTGCTAATATTGAAAATGGGCGTGAAACGACTACCGCCGGAGTTGTGCATTACTCTTGGATCAAAGGGAGCCGTTTTGGAAGAACTGCGAAGGAATCGCGAGGAACCACGAAGAACACAGAAGAACTTGCGAACCCTAATGTGGATCTAGTATACGGGACGGCGAGGACTTTCTGGTGCTGACGAGCGGCAGAGATACGTCGCGGTTCTCTGGTCAAGACAGGTCGATGCAGCGGCCTTGGTTGGTGCAGACGGGATGCGCAGCGGCGGCGGCGGAGCTCGGGCTCTGGGGTGTCGAGAGGAGGAAGACGATGGAAAGGGAAGAGTGACGAAGACCTGAGGGCCGGGCCTATTTATAAGGGACGGCTGATGAGTGGGCGCGAGAAACGAGGAGGCTGAAGACATGATTATCCAGCTGCAGAGGCGCCTCGATTTTCGGGATAGTTATTAAGATAAGGATCCGTTGAGATACGTTGGATGGAACGAGCATTAATGGCGGATGACGTCACGGCGGGTTACCAAGAATCCAGAAGATGACGTCATGGTGGGTTATAGCCTTCGCGCAAACAGAAGCCGGAGGATTTTTCTCTTAAGATACTGAAGATTGACATGAACCGGTTCAAATCAATCTGGGGCCTAATGTTGAGGATATAGCCACTGGTGTAACCCGCCGTAGATGGGCCGGGTTACGTTGCGACAGCTCTTCGTTCAAGAAGCCCAAGGACAGGTTAAGGATGACGGTTTAGTAATAGGTTTAAGGCCCAGAGGCGGCTTAAGGCCCGTAGTGGTAAACCGCCGTTGTGGCATGACTTGTAGTGTAAGGCAAGAATAGTTAAGAGTCCGAGCCGGATGCTGTTTATAAGCCGGCCGGGACTCTGAGAGCCGCTGGGCGTTAACCTCTCTATATAAAGGGACGACCCGGCGGCGGTTCAGGACAAGTAAGATCAGATCGATAGCCAGGCAGAGCGGTTTAGCTCCTGGTCATCGAAACCCTAAGCAATACTACCTCAACTGGAAGTAGGGTATTACCTTCAACGTAAGGGGCCGAACCAGTATAATCTTCGTGTCCCTTGTCCCGTTTAACCCCTTTAAGCTTCCTAGCGGCGATGGCTCCACAACTAAGTCCTTGCTCGAGGACATCTGCCGTGACAATTCCACGACAGGTATGACGGAAACTAGGGCGGCAAGAGTGGAACAAAACACCAGGCATAAGGCCGAGCCTTCCACCCTTTACCAAATATATAGATGCATTAATTAAATAAGAGATATTGTGATATTCCAAAATATCCATGTTCCAACATGGAACCAACTTCAACTTCACCTGCAACTAGCAACGCTATAAGAAGGGCTGAGCAAAAGCGGTAACTTAGCCAAACAACGGTTTGCTAGGAATGGATGGTTAGAGGCTTGACATGGCAATATGGGAGGCATGATATAGCAAGTGGTAGGTAGCGCAGCATGGCAATAGAACGAACAACTAGCAAAGCAAAGATAGAAGTGATTTCGAGGGTATGGTCATCTTGCCTGCAAGGTTCTCAGAGTTGTCGAAAGCTTGATCCTCGTAAGCGTACTCAACAGGTTCTTCGTTCACGAACTCGTCTCCCGGCTCTACCCACAGCAAGAACACAAGCAAAGGAACCACAATCAAACACGGGAAATGCACAAGCAACATGATGCAAAACATGCATGATATGCGAGATGTGATATGCGATGCATATGCGTGCTCCGGAAGAAAAAGGATGAACAAGGCAGTAACTTGGCAAACCAAGTATGCCACTGGAAAGATGAGATGATTTCGGTCGAAATCGATATAAAGATCACCGGAAACGGATGCACGGTTTGCAAATGGCAAGCAAAACAAGAATGACACGATTCCGCGATTAACAGCATGATAGCACTTAGAATGCAATAAGTAACTATGCTACAACACTCCAATCATAGTAGCAAAACATATGGCAGTAATCTACAGGAGATGCTTGACAAAATATGAACACTGAGCTACGGCTAGATCACAATATAACAGGTTCAAACAAACATGGCAAAAGTGCAAAAGATATCAGTTTCACAGACTTGGTGAAATTACTGGACATGGCATAAACAGCATCAGGTAGCAATGTTCAGAGCAAGCAATCAACATGCTATAGGAACTTAACATAGCAAAACAAGGCATTGCATGAATTTACTGAATGCATAGAACAAAAGTCCCTTACTGATCATGAGCCAAAAAGGCACAGAAGATATGATGGCACCCATGTAAACATAGCAAGTTTCGTTAACAGGTTTCAGACTTAGCAGAAAACAGAGCATGGCATTAACAGAAATTATGAGGGCATCTTGGTGAGCTTGATTCACTCATCACAAAGCAATGCATGACAAAACAAACATACCTACAGCAAGAAGACGTGTTCATGAAGCTAACCATGGCAAGAGCAAGTTCATAGCATGGATGGATCAATTACAACAACCTTGGCAAAATTGAATATCATATTAACAATCTGCCAGGAATATTTTATAGCAAAAGTAGAGCACGATTAAGACATGCTATGGCACTCCATAATTGCAAACAGGGGCATGGGTGGATAGAGCACAACCATATCTACAAAACATCCTTACTGAACATGCCCAGAAGAAGCATTGATCTCACTGCAGCCACATGGATACATAGCAACAAAATAACAGCAGTAACAGACTTGGTGAAAATCCTAAGTCCCTGAAAACAGAAACATCACGAAGCCTAGTTTGCATGCTTGTGCTAGTCACCACATAGATCACAAAAATACATGGCATACACCTCTGTAAAGATGACATGACATAGATCAAAACACCTGTAGAGTTCATGCCCATAAGATGCACACATCAAATGCAACAAAAATAACAAAACAACAAGTTCTGATAAGTAACAGCAGTAAACATCATATAGCACTCTTGCATCAGAGATTTGGGCATCAAGATGAACTCAAGCGAGTATGGCACAATGGAACAAAATGAAGAACATCTCCTGATGAACATTTCGATATATCATGCACGCAAAACGAATAGTATGCAAAGAGATATGATGCGATGAACAGGGCTCCAGAATGTGATAATCTCAGGACTTAGCAGAAAAACGAGGGGGAAGTCAACCTGCAGATCTAGGTCTCCTCGGCGCGGACGGCGAGGTTCGCCGGAGAAGGAGAGGAGGCGGCGGCCGGAGTTGGAGAGGCTCGGGGAAGGGGTCGCCGGAGTCGGGGCCGGCCGGATCTGGCGTGGAGGCGCGGGCGGAGGCGACGAGGCGGCGACCGGGGCGACGCGGGCGACGGGCGGCGGCGGTCGGAGCGGCGCTCGGGCGACGGGGCCGAGCCGCGGGAGGGCGCGGGCTGCGGGGAAGCGCGCGGGCTGGCTCGGGGCGGCTCGGGCCAGGAGGGCTCCGTCTGGGCCCCAGCGGGCCGCCGGCGTACGGGCGGCGCGGAGGCCACGTGTCGCCCCCGGATTCGTCGGGTGGCGGCGCGGACACGTCTGTCAGCGGCGGGGAAGGTGTCCGGCGGCGGAGAAGGGAATTTGCTAGGGTTTATCTGCGATTTGGACGCAAATTTCGGAGGGGGAGGTGTTTATATAGGCATAGGGAGCTAGGAGACTCCAAATGGAGCACGGTTTTCGCCCACACGATCGTGATCGAACGACCGAGAGCATGGAGGGGACTTAGATGGGTTAGTGGGCTGTTTGGAGGGGGGTTTTGCTGCAACACACAAAAGGACTTTGCGGTTACCCGGTTAACCGTTGGAGCATCAAACGACCTCCAAATGGAACGAAACTTGACAGGTGGTCTACCGGTGGTGTACCAAGGCCACTTGACAAACCTCGGTCCATTCCGAGAATGTTTAACACCCGCTCACGAAAAGAAACAAGAGGGGTGCGCTGGTGCACGTGGGAGTGTCGGATTGCAAAACGGACAACGGGGAAAATGCTCGGATGCATGAGACGAACACGTATGCAAATGAGATGCGCATGATGACATGATATGAGATGCATGACATGAACAAAATCCAAAACGAAAGACAATACCCGACCACGAAGGGAATATCATAACACATAGCCGAAAATGGCAAGAGTTGGAGTTACAAATATGGAAAGTTACATCCGGGGTGTTACACATATCAAACTTGCAAATTTTTGAATATTTCCCTCTCATTGCATTTGGAATCACAAGGTAATGAGTGGGGATCTACTGCTCATTTGCAGACTATCCCCTCTTACTATGAGGTCTACGTTTCTTCAAAAGACAAATGATTACCTCCAACGTGTATTCCTTATATTTAAATTGTAGCATACACAAGGTAATAGCCATGCAACCTATTACTGGGAGATCTAAGTGATCTTCAACTGTGTTATGTTCACACAATTGAGGTTGAGATTTTTTCAAGTTTTCACTTGAGTATCAAAATTTTGCATTCTTATTACACAAACATGATGGTTTTTAATTTACTACATGTAAATTAATTATCTCTGGTTCCTCATGTAGGCAAAGATGACCGCCAGAGAGTTTGAGGAGCTTGCCCTCAATGGCCACAACTACCCTACATGGGCTATGGACATCAAGATCAATCTTGCGTCCCATGGGATTGCGCGTGCAATCCAGCCCCCTGAGACTCTTCTCCCGGCTGGAGCGACGTCGCTGACAGAACAACAGAACTATGCTGCTTTATTCATCATAAGGCATCATATTCATCCAGATCTCAAGTCTGATTATTTACAGGAGGAATCTCCTAGTACTTTATTTCTGACCCTCAAAACGAGGTATGAACAGTAGAAGGCAGTAGTCCTGCCAGAAGCACTCCATGATTGGACCCATCTCGGTCTTCTAGATTTCAAGTCCATTGGTGAGTACAATCATGTGGTTCATAAGATATCTTCCAAACTGCGCTTTTGTTATAAGGAACCTACTAACGCGGAGAAGATAGAGAAGACTTTGTCTACTATGCTCCCATTAGATAGGATCCTCCAACAGCAATGCGGTACTCGTAACTATGCTGCCTATTACGAGCTTATTCATGTTACTTAAAGTTGAAAAGCATAATGAGCTACTCGCTAAGAATGGCTCTCAGTGCCAAGTTGGGGCACAACCTTTACCTGAATTTCATCTAAATGTCGCAAATAGACAGAAGTTCGATGATACCTTTCGGGGTAAACAATCCAATTTTGAGCATAGGCGAAAGCGCAATGGAACGGGAGATCCATAAACCCAGGCAAAGGAAAAGGCACTTCAAAGCCCAGATTTGATAAATCCAACAAGTGTGGATGCTACACCCATTCTACTGAAAAGTGCACAATGCCCAAGCATCTAGTTATGTTGTACAAGCAATTTCAGGGACGCAAAGCACCTCAAGGGAAAAGGTTTGAAGCCAACTTCAACCTTCATCCGCATAGCGCAAAAGGAGCTGGTGGTTGACACGATGTTCCTCCTGGACAGAGAAACGCCATGATCCCCCTTCCGCCTGAGGATCCAGCTGACACAGAGAACACATTCCTTGAGTACACCTCAAATGATGTGTTTGGCGACTTCGACTAGTCCCTCAATCTCCTTAGTGATCTACTTAATTATGTCCATTTGTGATGATTGTAATAAGAACATAAGTTTGTTGTTGTCTTTATATTGTATTGTATCAACACATTTGATATAATAAGATTGTATTCTATGTATTAACATGAGGTTTTCTTATTGAAAATTCTTTTGTTTTGTATATTTTCTACGGGGACAATCCGATGGAAGAGGAATTATGCCTTGCGGACAGTGGTACCACAAAGTCCGGCCTTAATTGGTTGTGCCTGACAGTGACTTTGTTGAAGGCATTGTTTTGAGAGCGCAGATCTTCTCCAGGGTGAAAACCTAAGATCTAGGATCGGGCGATGACGGTGCTTCTGCACTGTTTCCTTCTTGGAGGCGTCGCTTTTAGAGAATTAGGACTTCGGGTGTTGTCTAGGTGGTGGTTCGTGCTGCAGCTACGAGGAATTGATCACTGTTGTGGGATATTTCTTCTTCTTCTTCTTATTGTCTTTTAGTTGTGTGCATCCGTAATGTCTTTACGATATTGTTGCAGAGGTCGGGTGTAACTGGTATCTCCGCGATATTAATATATTTCCTTTGTCAAAAAAAATTCATAGACCTTTGCAAGATGAAAGTTCAAAACCGTGTCAGCGAAAGGAAGTTTAAACCGTTTTCCTATGACGGTTCTACATGAGTGTTATTATACCTGAGTAGTATGACAAAGTTTGGCCTATGGGTATATCTACACCCTATATAAAAATATAGTAATTAAATAACAAGTCAAAAAATCGAAAATATTTTTGAAATAAAGTTGACCTTTCATTGTACTTGTGAAAAAATCCACAAAAAGAAAATTCTCCCTTGACTTCTTAAAAAACAAATTTTAAGTCAAAATAGTGTGAACAGTGCCCAATAATAGCAAATAAAATTTGTTTCTTTTGTCAACGTTGGGTTTTTTTTCTTGAAAATTTATGTAATAGTGCAAAAGAAAGTCAAGTTTATTGTAAAAAAGTTCTAAACTATTTTTGACTTCTTTGTAATTACTAGTAAATGTGTATGTGCAATGCACGTTGATATTAGGTAATTTATTAATTACACGTAAATATCAGGTAGGATATTATTTACGTATTAAGTATGTGATTAGCATTGGCGTTAATATTTGATATGATATTAACTGCACACTAAACATGTTGAGCGCTCACCATTGGAGCAGCATGAGTCGTCGGATTGACCTGATTTGACGGCCGGGATTTGTTGGATCTGCCCCTTTGAGTCTTTTTAAATGGGTGTGGCTGGGTCTCAGTCGACTGAGATTTAATCAAGTCTCAGTCAAGTGACATAACAAGCAATAGAGAAAAAGAAAAACTGAAAATAAAATTTTGCACGGATCTCAATGTAATTCTTATGAATATAGCATCGACTGAGACTAGACAAAATTTTAGTCGACTGAGAATTAGCAAGACTGTTTTTATATTGATATAGATTTAAAAGAATCCCAGATAAGGTGTATCTACAACCAGGAACCAAGAGGTATTTCCCCGACAAAGTTCACACTCTTACTGAACAAGAGAGAAACATGACATACATTGTAAAAAGAAGAATCTCCGCTTTAAGTTACATTTTGCAAACACTTGAATAAAATTCTACTCTCAGTGTGTGCCGTTACATATGGTAGCTGCAGTCCTCGTCAGCAAAACCTAGCCCTGAGCGCACCGTGTCATACACGACCCTCTTGTTCTTCTGCTGGTAGTTCCCTATGATAGGCGTCTGGTCTTCGTACGGGAGGCCCGCCATCGCCAGGCACACCTGAGACCCGTCCTTCTTCGCCATGAAGAGCATCCCGGCGGCCTCCACGGTCACGTCGGCGCCGCCCTCGAGCCGCAGCGTGAGCAGCGGCACGTTCACCTCGTCGTGGCCCGTCAGGTTGTAGCACGTGTCGAGGAGCGAGAACTCCGGCGCGGCGGGGAACCCCGCGGCGGTGAACTGGCGCGCGAACTCGGCGCGCACGGCGCGGTACACGGACGGCGCCAGCCGCGAGATCACCGTGCCCGAGTCGATGAGCACGTTGCTGGCGCCGAGCCCCGACGCGGTCACCGCGGCGCCGCCGACGGACGCGCCGGTCACGTTCATGAAGTAGAACGGGGGCTGCGCCGGGTCTGCGATCATGCGGGTGTACGCCACGGCCGTCGTGTTGCGGTAGAAGGATGAGTCGCCCCCTAGGGAGAGGGACCCCGTGGAGTCGCCCGACGTGGTCGCCGGTAAGCAGTAGGAGAATACGCCGCCGAACCGGGATGCCGTCTGGGAGACAAGCGACAGCTCGGTCCGGCCGAGGCCCATGAGCCCCGCCGTGCCACCGAACAGGCCGTGGTTGCTGAGCCCGCAGCCAAACACGAAGCCGTCGAGGTTGGCGCCGCCGAGGCCGACCGTGTCCGTGGCCAGCACGCCGCGGCTGAACGACCCGTCGCCGTAGCCGAGCGCGTAGTAGCATCTCTCGTTGCCGCCGCCACCGCCGCCTCTGGCGCAGAACCCGGGCGCGCCGGTGGCCTCCTTCAGCGAGGCCGCGCAGGCGGAGGCGTTGCACGGGACGGCGGCGTAGGTGGCGGAGCTAGCGGGGTCAAAGAGTGGGTCCTGCTGCGCGTAGCAAGTACGGCAGGGCTTGCACTGCACCCAGGTGAGGTCGCTGCCGGTGTCCACGATGACGTTGAGCTTGGCGGCGGCGCCGGAGGAGTCTTTGCCGACCGCGATGGTGGTGACGTAGTTGAGTGTCTGGAAGCGAATGCCAGAGGTCAGCGGGACCTGGGCCGCCGCCTGGCGGGACTGTAGGGACGCCGCCCTGGGGAGCTGCAACGAGGCAGCACGAGCAGCGTCGGCGGCCAGGAGTCGGCTAAGGTATCCTTCGCTGCCGGCAGGCTGGTCGGAGATGGTGGCCGGAGAATGGTGCTTTAGCTCTAGCACTGTGGTTGCTCTGCTTGCTCCCTCTGCTTTCCTGTGCTCTCCTGGAGAAAGATGAGATGGACCAGAGCGACGAGTGTAAGAACCCATCAGGCATCAAAGACCTGTAGATTATACAAGTATTGTACGTACATGCATGCAGGTTGGAGTATCAGATTTTGGAACTAGATCATGATTTGGATTCTAGGTATGTATGGTATGGTTTCGCAGTGTCAGCACTCAGCAGCATAATAGGGCCACCGAAAAATACAGAATGTAAAATTCCACGTACGGCTGTCAGAGAATATAGATAATGTAAACTCGTATGCATGCATCTTTGTAAGACTGAGCCCATGTTGACACTTACCGTTTTATCATTCTGTTTTTTTTTTTGCGAGGACGTTTTACCATTCTGTTCACGGCTTCTCATTTTTGTTCTTCAACACCTCGAATTCTTATCGATCGGCAGTTGTACATATTTTTTTGAGAGTTTTCCCTAGGAATAGTGGATTGTGAATGTGTGGTCTACATAGTAAACTCTACCTCTCATAATGATATTGCCGAGGAATGCTTCGACCATACTTTTAGATAAGTCCAATCTAAGGTACAATTCGTACGTGGAAGCGAAGAAAACAAGTTGCTTACCTAGGATCTGAGCTTTGCTTTGTTGCGCGTAGCGGCCCTGGATCTTCACCGCGGCAGCACCCCACTCCAACTCACGCAGCGACAGCACCGCGCTCCTCTTCCCAACGACGACGGGGCCGCTGCCGGCGGCGGCCGCATTGCCAGCGACGGCGAGAAGCGCGAGGAGGCGGAGAAGAAGGTGGCGCCCGCGCGCAGAGCTGGAAGAAGCGGCCGCCATTGGAGCTGGGCTACTGTGGAGTGGACCTCGCTCGCGGGAGGGAGGGAAGCGAAGCTAGCGACCAAACAGGAAACGGGGAGCGCGCAATGGACAAGAGAACGTGAATGTGAGAGAAGGAGAGGATACGTACACGTACACTGAGAGTGTACATACCTACCGGGAGATGGATGGGATCGACATCTTTGTACTAGTTTTGAGCAGAGATGCTCGAGGTCGACGAGGGCGCCCACAAGAGAACAAAGAGAAGGGGGAGGGAGGGAGAGATCAGAGAATACGCTGTCACTTTGTTGGATGTATGCGATGTGCGTGAGAGAGAAAGCGAGACCGTGAGGGGCGCATGCATGCATGAAGGCACGACGCGGGAGCACGGGGGTACTGTAATTTTGTAGCTTTGTGAAATGTTTAGAATCACGGGCGCAAACAGGAGAGAGAAGAAGACGCTGGTGGCCTGCATCTCGTCAACTCCATCGACTCCTCGCGCGGGGATGCATTGCATGCGGCTTAAGTAGGTTAGCATTGGGAAATATATTTTGGTTCCTGGTTGTATATGCATCCTATATAATTTTTTTTAATATTTTAATAAAAAGTCAAAATAGGTAAGAACTATTTTGACAAAACACTTGACTTCCTTTTGCACTGATATATAAATCTCGACGAAAAAAAAAGTTGACCTCACAGCAAAAAAGACAAAATCTGTTTGCTATTATAGGTCACTATTCACACTATTTTAGCCAAAATTTTGTCTTTTTTGAAAAGAAGTCAAAAGGATATTTTTTGTGTGGATTTTATTTCTCACGAGTACAATAGAAGGTCAAGTTTATTTCAAAAATATTTTCAGGATTTTTTGACTTTTTGTTGAATTACTAATTTTTTCCCCATATAGGGTGCATATGTCCCCATAGACCAAAAATTCCCCTCCGTCTAGCATTACCCGTCACTCAATAATGCTACATCTACGAAACATACGTAAACTTCCTAACTAAATCTCTCTCCCTCCTGATTTTCATGGGATGGGCCCCTTCACCCCCCCCCCCCCCCCCCCCCCCCCCAAATCCTCCAATCCTAACTTGAACCCCTACTAACCAGTTTCCAAACATATTCGTACTACTCATCGGTGGAGGTAAATTAAAGGCCATATGGGCATACCGTCACAAAAGTTTGGCAAGCGGATATTAAAGGAATAGATGTCGAATGGACTCCTTGCTACCAACAAAGCAGTACTTTGTGCTTCCCTGTCAGTTCCTTTTTATCAGGTTATCTTTGGTTAGGATCACCTTTTGATCCAGATACACATGAAGATTTTAATTTTCAACGAAAATTTAAGTTTCGAAATATATTTATGGTATCATTGATGAGGTTCATACACATGGATTTGGCTGAAAAGCATTGGAAGTGTGCAACTTCCAACGGAATGTGTTTGTTTCCTCGCTAAGGTTGACTGTCATTAACCTTGTAACGAGGTGTATCTAGTCTTTTCATTTTCCTCCGATGAGTGTCCGCCGAAATTCAATATTTAGCTGGACTTGGCCCATGACCGTGGCAACAGAAACATCCTTCGGCTCACGGTATGAGAGAGACACAAGTATGACATAGCTAGAGGCTCATCCCTTAGCCACGCGTTCTTCCAAAATCTAGTGGTTAAGCCATTGACCACCAGGAAAGCTCCCTTGAAAAAACACTTTTTTTTTACCCTAATAAACCTTTTTTAGAAAGGTGAGTCACTTGGTTTGGCTTGAACCTAAGAGAGGGTTTTAGAGTGAGGGTACTTATTTTTTAGCACCACTTGCCAAACATCATCCTCAGTGAATATCTTGTAGAGCCATTTTCTCAACGAGCACATACTTTTAATACTAAGATCCTCCACGACCAGTCCTCCTTAGTTTTTTGAAAGAAAAATTGTATCCCATCTTGTGAGACTATATATGTGTTATGTTTGTCACATTGCCAGCAAAATCTAGATCTATAACATTCCAATCTTTTTTGTACCCTTTTAGTTATTTCAAAGCAGAACAACATGAACATCGGTAGACTCATGATAACTACATTGATTAGGCTTAGTCTTGACCCAATGGACATAAGATTTCTCATCCAACAACCTAGCTTGATCTCAAAGATCCTTGATACATTTACATTCCGTGTTGAGGAGTTTCCCAAACTAGATTGGAATGACATGGTATATAAACAGTCAAGAGACAAACTCGTGACCAAAAAAGTGCTTATACTGATCCTCTTCCCCTTTGTCCTTTCCAAAGGCAAAGAGCTCGCTCTTGTGGAAGTTAATCTTAAGACCCGGTAACTGCTCAAACAGATCAAAGATAAAGTTCCATAGTAAAGAGAAAGATTCTTTTCTTAGCTGCTTTTAGAGGCTAGTGCGGAATATAAGTTCTCTAGAAAGGCAACTAGGTGATACAATCCTATATGATGTGTTACAACTAACTAGCAAGCTACACAAAGTAATAACAACAATTAAAGCTAGGGTTCATAGACAACCGAAAGTAGTGGAGACGATGATGTAATCCGAAGTTCACATACTTGGGGTGTGCTAATCTCCGTTGGAGAGGGGGAACATCGAATGCTCCCACGACAATGAATGTCTCACCTTCTTCTCCGAGAACCTCAAGCAACGAATGCTTAGGTTCCCTACCACGAGGGATAGCTCTTGGGGCGAGCTCCAAACCCCCACAAGAGAGCATGGGTAACAAGCACATGATTTGGAAGCTCCCGAGAAACACCTCTAGTCTAGGGCTCCCCACAAATCCAAGCACCACTAGACTTGCTAGGATCTCGCGGAGAATCAGCAAACTCGAGTTGTTCTTCAATGGATTGGTGGAATAGGTGATCCTCTTGTCTCTCTAAAATATGGAGTGGATTGGATGGCTAGAGAGGGGGAGGAATCGAAGAATTAAACTTTTAGATCAATGGTGTGAGCGTAGTGGAGCCATCCCCTTCTCAAGTAAGATCTCAAGGAAGAAGGGGGTATATAAAGGTCAACCCAAAAATCTGCCTGTTGTGCATTGTCCAGCTATGTCGGATGTTCCGACAGGATGTCCGACACAATGTCCGAGCCTGTCCAGTAGACTCTGGATAGAGCCAGATATTGCCTCAAAATATATGATGTAACATCCCACCTATCGGATATTTTGTCAAACAATCCGACTAAATGTCTGACACTGTTCATAAGCACAAAACATAGAGAATTCATGGCACTCTTTCTCACATAGGGTGTGGATGGTCTTTGGCTTTATGTTAAGTGATTCCACACAAGATCCATGTTGCATCCCCTCTTAAGAGCACAACATATCTACGACTCAAAAAGGAGAAAGCATCGAGCAAAAAATTGGCATGTCGTCTTCCTTTGACCTTTTAGCTTAGGGGGGTGACCAACAATATGTTTCATTTACAAAGATGTGTAAACCAAAACATAGTTAGTCATCTAATCTCTATCACTATTAAACACCAAAACCATCATTAGGGACGGATTTCCTTCCGAAAGGCCAGACTGCCCTTTTACCGCTTACAATTTATGCTCCCCTACGTCAATTCAAATAAGCATGTGGTGTCGTTTTTTAGCGATACTTAGGTTGAAGTGTAATTGTTCAACTGAGCAATATAGTAAAGGCATGCAAAATGGTTAATAAGCTGATTTCTTATGTATTTCACGTCATTTCGAGAAATCAATAAACATATTATAGAATGAGTTATCTCATAGTGTATCTCTAGCATTTAATGTTATGAGATCCTAAAATTATGAGCAATTAAAATTAAATCAGGAAAGTGTAAATAATAGAGATAAATGTCTTATCTTTCTTCCTAAGAGATCATCTCTTAACTACGAGAAGGCAAAACTTGGTTTTCTATTTCTTTCTCTTCCACGACCACTTATTCTATGTGTCAGCTATATAGCATCATTGTGCACGTCCTAATAAGGAATATGACTAGGCACGGAACCGAACCGTTTGACTTAGTCAAAATAAGGAGAGTTGCTCCTGTATTGTCCCACATTGGGCAACAAGGAGACAACCCTAGCCGATGGTAGCCTTGGCTCCTTCTTCGTTCCTCCCCCACATTGTCTTCCATGGTTGTTGACAGGCAAATCCCGTGGGATGCACGACATCGAGGGGACCTCCTCCCTTCGTGCCAGGGTGCATCTGCACTAGATGGCGAGTGGGGGTAAATGTGCGCTTGGAGACTGCCAGAATTGCGGGAGGAGGGGGGCTCGTGTGAGAGATGAATCGCCGCACGTGGGTCAGATCTATGTTAAGGTGCATCGATCTAGGCTGGGGCGTGTGTCGTTGTGGATCGACTTTGCAATGGACATGCATCACAGCCGGTGGCAGCAACCATGTTGGCGTTGGCGTGATCATACTAATGGTGGCCACGATGGAGGACGCTGAGATGGCGTCCTCGAGAATGTCATTGACGGATCTGTCAAATGGCTACAATGACGACTAGATCTAAGTCATCACCTTACGTCTAAGTGTCCCTCCCTCTGTCATTGATGGATTCAAAGAAGGGGCAACAATGACTGGAAGTGATAATGCGGGCTACTGATGCTTTCTCCAGCAACGTGGGTGGGGGCCAGATCAAGCAATATCGGGGTGTGTCGAGCCCTTGTTAAAAGTGTTGCTTCGAAGCTCGGCTCAGGGACTAAAAATCCTAAGTTCAACTTTTGGTTGAACTTGTCAACATTAGTGCACATGCAACAATCCCTTCTTAAAGGATTTTTCCAAAATAGCAAATGATCGTTGTTTGAGCACATGTCATAGGGTTTGCGATAAGATTGTGAAGATTGGATGGTCTTAGTTTTTCTTTAAGGCCATGTTTGGCATCAACGATTGGCTTTACCTTAGCTATGTACATCACATGCCTAGGGTTATCCTGCTCTTCGAGAAAGTGTGTTGCTGTGCAACTACCTTTGTGGTTAATCTATCATACCACTACTCTAAAATGTGTTGTTGTGGAGTGCGGCGATTTGTGCCCGGACTCAGATGAGCCCGGGCGTGAGCAGTACCTCGAGTTGACATAGAAAAAAAGTTCAATTTTTTTTGTGGTGCAAGATGCTCCTGTGTGTGAACTCCGTGCAAAATTTTATAAAGTTTGGACATTCAAGAAGCTCGTGGCAAAAGAAAAACAAATTTTGAATGTCTGAGAAACTTTTTAAAATCGCACTGTTCATGCCTGATTTTGTCTTTTTGCCATGAGCTCCTCAAATATCCAAAATTCAGAAAATTTTGCATGAAGTTCACACACAAGAGCATCTTGCACCACAAAAAAATTCAGAATTTTTAAAACTTTTTTCTATTTCAAATCAGGGTACCCCACCTTCTCCCGCCGGTGTGGCAACTCGTGGACGCCGAGGCGCATGGAGCCGGCGTCCTCTTCCTCGTCCGGCCGCTCGTCCGGCTCGCCCTCCCTCTCCCCGTCAAGCCGGCCGGAGCCCCAGGACACGCCGACCGGTCGGCGCACCCGCGGCGGCGGCATCCACATCAACGAGCCCTCCCCCACCTCTGCCCGGCTCATCAGGCCGAAGGTGGAGCCGGGCCTCGCCGCAGAGTACGAGGCCATGGCTCGGGCTGGCTTCGACGACGAGGCTGCCCTCAAATGGGCTCGGGATGACTACCTCCGCGACGAGATGGTCCGGCAGCGCCGAACCCTCGAGGAGATAGCCGCTCGCTGGCGTGGGCGCGAGGAGGACGGCGTTGTTGTCCTCGACGACAGCAGCGACGAGGATGCACTTGGGCTGTCCAACCACCCGCGCATCGGCGACCCTGGGCAGGAGAGCAGCAGGGACGGCGGCCGCGATGGAGGCGGCGACGACCACGGCGGCGGCGACTACACGAAGTTCTACAAGCTCCTCGGCATGTAGAACTTCAGGGCGGCGAGGAACGGCGACGGCGGGGCCAGTAGTGTTTGTTCAATTTGTGGCCGAGTTTTGGTTTTGAAAGAACGAAAAAACGCCGTGGAGTTTGGCGGTTGGGAGCATAACATCCCCACGCCGCGGTTTTCGGCTTACCCCCATGCGGCGCTATTTGGACGTTCTTGTGGGGCCGGACGGCATGCTCTAAGTGGACTAATCCCGCGGTGCCCACATCGCCCACCTAGTTTACCAGCTGAAGTAGCCAAGCCCGTGAGGGGATAAGGCACCGCCGCCGCCTTCCACCTCCGCCATGGCCACGCCGCCGTCGTCCACCTCCGCCATGGCCACGCCGCCGTCGTCCACCTCCGCCATGGCCGGCCTAGCGCCACCGTCCACTTCCCCCATGGTAACCCTAGTTCCCCCCTTCATCTCCACCATGGACGCCGCTGCCTTCTTCCTCAATGTCCGCAAGAGGCCCATCGACCAAGAACCAAAATCAAGATCCAAGTGGAGAACAGTCAAAGAAGAAGCTGTAGCAATCTCCAAAAATCCCAAGGTAATCCCTTATTTTGGCTCTCGGCAAAATTGTTGGGTGAGTTAATTCAGCGATCTGAATTGTAGGCGTTGAATTAGGATGCCACTGCTTGGACTTTGAGCGTGGTTCCTTTTCCTGTTGTGTGTGAACAGCTGAACTGTAGGCGAGATGGCATATTTTTATTTAGTATAGATAGAAGTGTGCTGACTGTTGAGTGATATTTATGATGCAGATCAGTTTTTCAGGGTACCATATTTTGTTATGCCTTAAGCCCTTAGCTGAATGCACCAATTTGTTGGATGCCTTAAGTAAATCCATCCTTTACTGAATGTTTTGTGAAACTTGTGCAACTTGACTGAATGTTTTTCTTTTCAGTGCTGCGATCTACTAGTCCACTAGTTGATAAGCCTACAAACCGTCGAGACTTTGATTGCCTACAAAACTGGCTCAGAACAGCCGGTTAGTAAGTTTTTCTTTTGTTCTTCACAAAGTTAATAACCACAAGTAATCTCGTAATTTCTCTATTTTTGTGTTTTGCAGACCTAGAAAGATGCAAAGGTGTGTCATTAGAGCCGGAGGGAGAAGATCAAGGTATATATTTCTGCACTTGAATAAAAAATTATCCAAATCTCATATGCCTATCTGTCTGCAGAGATACGTCAAATTTCAGATGTATGACAAACTGTTTCCCTCATTGTCTATCTATTACTGGAGTATTATTGTTTAATGCTAACTGTTTGGAAGCTGCTCATTTTTCTCTGTGTTGTACTTCTAAAATTTGGCAAGTCGCGAGTTCTGATTCAAGAGTACTCATTCATGTTCTCTTTTTTGTTAGATTTTAGTCAGCTGAGTTGAAGAAGCAAGTAAGCCTGAAGAAATGGACAGATTGACATTTATACATCAGGAAGATATGAACAAGCAATCTTGTTGTGAACCAGAAACAGGTAGAAGGTGATAAGGTGGGCGTCGGAGTGAAAAGGAGCTCAGGCTGAAGGATTGATCTAATTACTGGTTATGTTGAGCAAACTGAATTTTAGTCTAATTTGTACCTGGATGCTTGTAACTTGTGTTGTTCCAGAAATAAACTGAACTTGTCTATAAAAATGTCTGAATGTCAATTTGCCGTGTTTTGTCTGAGGATATCCCTTTGTTGATGAACTTAGAGACTGATAATTACCACACACATACCAGTAATGTCTGATACAATAACTTAATTAGTACTACAAGCAGACCGACGAGTGTTAAGAGTCTGATTACCACACGGAGTACACTGCCCTGATGCTGACATGAATTAGGCAGTTCTTCAGTTATTAGCCTCCATAGTCTCATCTCAATCTCTAATAGTAACGCTGACATTCACTACTAGTGAACCGGTCCATCAGCTAGTCTTCTTGTTCGCCTCCTGAATCTAATAAAAAAAAAGGAAAAAAGAAGGCAGATAGAACCAAAGGTAAGATCTAAAGGCCAAGCAAAAAAACAGATCAAAACTCGAGGGAAGAAAAAGGGGTTGTTACCTCGCCGGAGCCGTTTGCCTGAGGAGGAAGCTGCGCGCCGGAGCCGTTTGCCTGAGGAGGAAGCCGCGCCTGAGGAAGCCGCGCCCGAGGAACAACAAATCCAGCTGCATACGCGCCGGAGGAAGCCGCGTTAGTAAAGAGGGGCAATCATTAGGGAGGGGAGGGTTTTTAAGTTGGAAAAGAACCATTTTCGCCCTCCATCAGCGTGGCAATTGCAAGACGAACTTCCTCCTGAATTTTGGGGCGGTCTTTTGCTGTCTCCTCAAGGATCGCCTTCTCCTTCTCCAGCTGATGGATTTTCTCGTCCTTCAAATCTTCAGTGTTTGGGGGGGGGGGGGGGGGGGGGGGGGGGGGCAAATGCTAAAAATGTTCTAATCTAAGTCTCCCTAGCGATAGCTGGAACGTAAAGCGCGTGCAAGGCAGCCATCCCGTACGGTTCGCCGCCGGCTGGCATGCTAGCCTAGAAGACTGGCAAAGTTGGAACGGAGAACAAAAGAAAATTGTAGAATAGCAGACGAAGGAATAAGATTGGTACCTTGCAGCAGAGAAGAAGGAGACGAGCGCGAGCTTCTGGATTCCTTGCTTCTGGAGGACGGGGCTGCTAATGGTGAACCTCTGGACCGTGTTTTGTGGGTAGTATATGAGATGAATCATCCGCTAAAATCTGTGAAATATAATACGTAAAGATTTCCTAAATTGTAATGGACAGAGCGGATGGCACTACAGCTAATCAGACCGAAAACGGAAAAGGGCGCGGTATGCGCACATGCGCTCCCTCCTCCCGGCGGGATGTTCCCAGAAGCTGCGGCGGGCGGTGAGAAGAGCTTCATTCTTGGTTTGATTAGGTGAAGCTCGACCATTCAGGCGCATGCCCAGCAAAAAATCAATGTATATAGCTGGTTTGCGCGAAAAAAGTAAAAACACTCAAAATTTGTTATGCTAGAGGATCGAACTCAGCGAACACGTAGGGCTAACCACCTGGACTACGACGAGGTACTGACCAATTCCAGGGCGAATATATAAAGTATATTGTAGCAGCGCAATTTATTACACACGTAAACATTTACTGTAGCGCTTTGATTTTAGATTATTTGAAAACTTTTGCAAAAAAGAAAAATAATCACGAATTACAGGAAAAAGGTTCATTGATTTTGAAAAAAAAAATCGGATTTTGGAAAAAGTTCATCGATTTTGAAAAATAGTTCAGGATTTTGAAAAAAAAGTTAATCGGTTTGGAAAAAGAGTTCATCGATATTGAAAAGTTCATCAATTTTGAAAAAGAGTTTGTCGATTTTGAAAAGAGTTCATCGCTTTTTTAAAAAGTTCATCGGTTTTGAAAAGAGTTCATCGATTTCAAAAAAAGTTCATCGATTTGGAAAAAATGTTCATCGGTTTTGAAAAAGAGTTCATTGATTTTAAAAAGGTTCATCTAAGATTTTGGAAAAAAGTTCATCGATTTTGAAAAAAACTCATCCACTTTGAAGAAAAAAGTTCACGAATTTACTTCGCAATTTTTTTTTCACGAATTTGAAAGAAGGGAGAAAAAAGAAACAGAGGAAAAATGATGAACAAAAGGTAGAACAACCCAGTACATTAACAAACGAGGCGGTCTGCTCGTTATGGCATCGTTCTCTGTTGGAACGCGTGGCAGGTTCGATTCCTCGCTCGCTCGCACTTTTTGCAATTTAAAACAGAAAAAAAAGCTGAAGGAAGTGGGACGGGCCGGCACGCTAATAAAACCAAGCATACGTGGGGTGTGCGCCCTGTATGAAATGGCCTATATTCGGCGCTATTTGGCGCTTAAGGCGCCGAATAGGATCTGGCGAAGGTGAGGGCGGAGGGGTGGCCGGGTGGGGAGAAGATGCTGTTAGAATTAATAGACTAGCCCCATAGTAATTTTTGAAATCTTAAATAGTGGCCCATGTGTAAAATGGCAAGTGGTGGTGTTAAAGTTTAGTCTCATCTCGGAAGTTGAAAAAGAGTTGGACCTCTTTATATAGTGGGTTTTCTTCACCACTTTAAGTGGTGTGTTGAGAAGAGAAAGAGAAGACCACACGCGCGCTCGCCGGGGCGTGGCGTGGCGTGGATGGCCCGCCGAAATTCGGTCCATTGCCTTGCAGGGGCGCAGCTTCCTTTTGCTGTTTTATTTTTTATGTCTTGGCAGACAAGTTAACGATTTCTTGTCCGGTAAGTATACGAATTAGAAACCAAGTCGGTTTGGGATTGTGATTGCGACACAATACCGCCTCTGGTCCTAATATATATACAGCTACCGGCGCCGGCCAAAGACACACCGAAAACACCTAGGGTTTTGCCTCATCTAGCAACTTGCGCCGCCGTCGTAGTCTACTCCATCCCAAACGCCGATGTGCATCGGCGCGTGGGAGAGCAGGTCTCCGGAACCTTCGTCCTTGCGATCCTGCACCGGGAGAGGACGAATTAGGTTTTTGGGAAGCGCTCTGCGCGACTGCTCAAATTCGTCATCACTAGTCGTCTTCTGTCCAAGTCGGGCAGTGCTACTCATCGTCGTCTTCATGCCGTCAGCAGCAGATCGTCGCCAACATCGTCATCAACACCGTCGCACCCACAATAGCTAACGAACAGTACGTCCAACATCATCTGTTCATGTCTGTCTCTACAGCTGTTGTTTCGTGTGCGCTGCTGTTCTGCATGATTTGTTGTTCTTTTAGATTGCTAGATTGTTGCATGCTAGTATCTTTTCTAGTCATGAATTATTTACTGGAATTAATCATGAACTTTCCTAATTTTTCAACAGATGCGGTGGTGCTGGGCGCCGGCTGCAGCTCGACCACTCAGATGAGTAGATGAGGTGGCGGCTGACTCGGGGTGGACTAGTGGTGCCATGGTGGTAGAATGGAAGGGGCGCAGGGCAAGGGTGGCAGGCGGCTAGATCTCTGTAGTAGTGGAGTAGTGGAGTTGGTGGGAGCCTGGGAGGAATCGTGGATGCGGTCTAGGTCAAGGCGTGGGAGTGGGTGGGCTTGTCTGGGCCGTACGCCACGGGCTGGGCCTTTCGGTATTTCGGTTAACCATTCATTTTAAATGTTTACTTAGTGAGATGCCATTTTTAAGTATTTATGTTGATATAAATGTTCAAAATGAATGGTATTTTTGTGCCATATCATTGAAATGGTTTAATGATAAACTTTGACATGTTTGATTGATGTTATTGAAATTATGGTGTGAAAGTTTGACGACAAAATAGTTATTGATGAATTATGAATCAATTTGTAACACATTGAATTGTATTATATATTGATGTTTTACGATAATGTTGGCTATTGGTTTAGTGAATGCTCATATTCTTCATTATGCGATTTTAAGTTTCTCTAGCCAAAACGAAACCAACATGAAATTTCGATTAGACATTTTATTTATGAGCATATGATTTATGGTATATGACAGTATTCTGACCAACGTTGATTATTGGCATGTACCATTTTGAATGAGCATATGACTTATGGTATATGACAGCAAAACGAGCTCCCGCACACCCCCGACGGCGCCGCCTCGTCCTCGTCATCAACGGCCTCCAGAGGCACATCGAGCTCTCCAAATTGAGCTTCGCCGCCACCCCCGCCATCGGCCGAGATTGCGAGCAATTAAGGAGGAGCGCCGCCAATGTCGCGACCCCAGCACGCTCCCGCTATCGCAGTCCGCCTCGACGCCACCGACGCTTCCCGCCTCGCCGCCAAAAATCAACTGCGGCAGCACCAGCGTGCCGCCTCCGCCATCACGCCGTCTAGATTGTCGCCCTTCGCGTAGCCTGAGCGGCGATATGAGCAGACGTTCTCTCTCTCTCTTGGCGGTACAAATAGGTTCGACATATCAAATAGGTTCAACATAGTTAAAAGGTAGCAAATCGACAACACCAACATAGCATACAAGTTCTTGTTCACAACTAGTTCAACTAAGCGAGTTCAACACAACCATATCACTTGTTCCTCCCTCTCTTGGCGGTACGGTCCTCACTTCTCTTCGAGCGGCCTTCGTCCGGCTTCTTCATGCGACGCCGAGTACGCTCTTTCTAAAACAGGGATGGACTCTTCCAGTCGTTCTTTGGCTGTTTCCCTCTCTTCTCCCGGGTTGGCTGAGTCGGTGGAGGTTCGTCATCCTCATCGTACTCCTCCTCCTCACCACCTCCTTCACCGACTTGCTCTCTTCCTCCTCAACAACGTGAGACGACGAGGCAACAGGGGTAGAGGAAGCTCCGCCGGCGTGGCTCGATGAAGCGATGGCACACATCGACCCTCCATGAGCAGGATCATGGACATCGGCCGCGTGAGCGCACCCAAGCATACCCACTATATTACGGCAACGGGTCATGAACTTCTGTAGTAGCAAACAACCAAGAACATAATATGGATCATATTTAGGGTTACAATTAAACTATAACATGGCCAGGAGGCTCGAATTTACCTTTATCATTTCTCTCAGGTTGCTGTCAGATTCCATGGTTCCGGGGTCATACGCAAGCGCGTTCGAGCCATCAAGAATGCTTCTGTTAAGCTCTGAAGCCTGCACGTGTAATCATCATTTGTATGTCAGTGACACTGACTAAAGCAGTTTTCACCCAACCGTTGACAGCTCAAAACAATAGAGAACAACACTTACCGCTTTGTTCGTCAGGGGAGCATACTCCCTAGCTCTCTGAGCTGGTCACGTTAGGCTTCATCCTCAGAGCCATCCTCCTCCAATTCGGCGATATCGGATTCCATCCACTGTGGCCTTAGGCGCAGACGGTACTTTAGGCCATTGTCATACCAGTTCATGTGTTCTTCACCGTACGCGTCCCAGTCAACCGCTCTCCTCTCGCCGTCTTTGCAATACCTCCTCTAGTCCACGCTTTCACGTGATCCGCGTGCTCGTGCCCCCAGTCTGTGATCGACTAACAATTCTTCCTACTCTTCCTGCAAGGCATAACCGCATAAGAAGCAGTGGATGCCATGATAATGTCAAGCACAAATGAAAACATGGCAAAATAGAGAACTATGTCCTCACTAGTGAAGGTGGAAGCCACCGGTGTCAGTGGGTTTAGCCAGTGGGGTATTTTGGAAGATACCAAATTGCGTGGCCACACGCTGTGGTAAGTGCCACTCGATGGCGTACACACATATCAATGGCACAATGCACCGCCAGGCAAGCCTGTCCTCGAAGCACATCGAGTTGAGCTCGAACTCCCATTCTCGGTCGTGGTACGGCCACCCGTTGACCTACAAAAGGATTGGTAAGAATCGTGAAAGTGGCAACAAAACAATTGGTAAGCTACTTGGTATACATGGTAAGTTGCTAGGTTGTCCAGCTTGTTGGTGAAGATCTTGTACAGTGTACTAGCCTTGCCCGTGTGGACCTTCACATTGTCGCAAGTGTACGCGGCGGTCGGGTATCGAGCACCATCGCCTTCTTCACCATACTCCGTCCATGGACGCCGGCAATCTCTCTCAGGACGGTTGACCGGCAATCGCTCCCACATCCAAATAGAGAGTGCTCAGACAAACCCACACATGTTGAAGGTCGCTTCGGTCCTCTGCGTTGCGTCATCCAGCTACAAACATCAAATGATGATCAGATAAACACAATCTAAAGCATCATACATATGTCCATAAATGAATATTGAGATTTTTATCGTACCGAGCGGTATAGGTAAGAGAGGCCGGCAGATCCCCAGCTGTAGCCCGCATCCCAGTCCTCCAGGAATCCTAGATACATCCAAAGGGTGCTATCCCCCGAGCAGTCTGGAAACACGACCTGTTTCAGAAGGTACCACAAGTAAGCCCTCGCGTACTGGTCCACGGTCCGCTCATCAGCATCTTGCGGGCATACAGACCGGTTCTCTTGGATCCACTTGAGTGGCACACCGGATGTTATGCTCCCCTTCATCGGAGGGCATTCACCGATGAGGGAGATGACCCTGTCCCGCCATTTGGTCCTCTCCACTCGCCTAGTGATAGCACGGCCCTAGATCGGTAGGGCCGTGATCATGGTGAAGTCCTCGAGTGTCACCGTCATCTCACCACATGGGAGATGGAAACTATGCGTCATGGGGCACCACCGGTCTATCAGTGATGTGAGAGTCGAGTGGACGAGCGTCGGCGCCTGTCATTTGAACTGAAGCATGAAACCTAGCAGATGTGCTCTCCTAAAGTACAACGTGTAGTGCTCGTCATACTACACCCGAACAGCCTTCGTGTGGCCCCTCATCCGCAACGGGGGTAGCATCCGTCAAAATGTAAATGGAAATAGTTAGTAAGTTCATTTCTCATAATAACCAATACAACAACTTGATCATAGATATTACCACTCCATTCTCCACAAAACGGGCGCGATGACCATTGTTGAAAGCATGGTCATGCATGGTGTACTTGATGGAGATGTCGGGAGCAAGGGGCCGCCTAAAACAATAGGAAATGAATCAAGTTCAAATATAAATGATATCATTTTCAACCAACATGAATCATATCAAGTTCAAATATAAATGATATAATTTTCAACCAACTTGAATCATTTTCAACCAACATGAATCATATCAAGTTCAAATATAAATGAATCATATTCAACCAACAGGAATCATATCAAGTTAAAATATAAATGAATCATATGATGGGAATATGAGCAATTTACCAAATGATTTTATTAATAGAAATACTAGATAAAACATGACTATTGCAGCAGAGATAAAATAAGTCATGCAATCGGACAAAGAGAAGGTAAATAGCATCTGCATGTAGGAACGAGAACCGAACATATCTTGAGCAGACACTAGAGCAAGAAACTGTGGCAGAACATCAAATAGAAAGAGCATGAGGACGTACGGAACAATAGCAGAAGCACCGGTCTTGGGGTTGGTGTCCTCGCTAGCCATGTCGTCGAAGAGGTTGTCGATGTCGGGGAAGAAGTCGTCATTGGGGAAGTGGTCATTAGAGTCCGGAGCGTCCGTGATGAAGAGGCACTACAACAAAATACACTTCCGTGATGATATGCGTTTGTCACAGTAGGTCATGTTTTCTGTCATGCATGTACATCCATGATGATTTTATGACAAAATCAAGATAGTCATACATGTGCTGTCGTAGAAGTGTTCCATGACATTACCAAAATTATCATCACAGAAGTGGCCACTTCCATGACGATAAATGTTCCATGACGATAAATGGCGCGTCATGGAAGTGCTTTCATCAAGGGTAACCGACACGTGGCATCCACTGTAACTGGTCGCCGTTAAGCTATCGGGTCCGGTTTTGGATCCGATAACCCGTTAGCAGCCCAGACCAATGGGGATTTTCCACGTGTAAAATTCTCAATGGCCAGAGGAACCACATGTCGGCTCATCGTTGGGACTGATGTCATCCACTCATTGGACAGGCGGCGCCTATGATACGTCGACACATGGCAGGGCCCAATAGAGGCCCATTCTGGTGAAAAGGCCGGCCCGTTTGACTTGGTCAAAAGGTAGCGGGCCGGCCCACGGAAAGCCTGTTAACAGCCTGTTCGTATATAGCCCATACACGGTCCGCTAACTCACGGCCCGTTACGGCCTATCCGAATTAAGCCCAGTAACATCATTTGGGCCGTCCAATATGATTCCAGCCCGTTGTAACTTCTGTCCCATGTATGGCCCATGACGTCTTTCGGCCCATATGAGACCCTTTGTAACTCTTGGCCCATTAACGACCCGTGGTGAAACTGGCCCGTGATGAACAGTGTACCGCTTTATACCCATTAACAGCCCATTATTCCATTGGGCCGTTTCCAACCAGTGTTATCTTTCGGCCTTCTCAGGGCCCATTTATTCTTGGGCTCATTTCCAGCATTCGGTTACTTATGACCCATTATTGGCCTTTTCTGCTTGTGGGCCAAATTCAGCCCGTGGTTACAGTCAGCCCGTTAACCCGTTGGGCCGTTTTCATAGCGTCATCAAATACGGCCGATTAATGACGGCCCATTATGGTCGGCCTATGAATGGGCGATTCCAAAACTAGCCCATTTACGACCCATAATGTGGTCTATTATTGGCCCATGTTTGGCCAATCGATCATACGGCCCGTAGAAGGCCCATTGATGCTACGACCCGTAGAAGGCCCATCGTTTCTACAGCCCATAGAAGGCCCATTGTTTCTACGGCCCATAGAAGGCCCATTGTTTCTACGGCCCGTAGGAGGCCCATGGTCACTACAGTAAATATGTAGCCCATGGTTATTGTGGCCTAGTTTTAAAAAATAGGTTATTGTGGCCACTAGCAAACCTCAGATCACGGACCCAGTCCGCATCATTTCTACTATCATCTTTCAACTTTTCTCTAGGAACATATCAAAAAATATATAGGAGCTATATCGCGAGCTATTGATCTACAACATAGATATGCAAATACTATCAGGACTAAGTTCATGATAAATTAAGTTCAATTAATCAAATTACTTAAGAACTCCCACTTAAATAGACATCCCTCAAGTCATCTATGTGATACGTGATCCAAATCAACTAACCCATGTCTGATCATCACGTGAGATGGGATAGTCATCAATGGGGAACATCTCTATGTTGATCATATCTACTATATGATTCACTTTCGGCCTTTCGGTCTCCAGTGTTCCGAGGCCATGTCTGTACATGCTAGACTCGTCAAGTTTAACCCAAGTATTCTGCATGTACAAAACTGTCTTGCACCCGTTGTATGTGAACGTAGAGTCTATGACACCCGATCATCACGTGGTGTCTCAACACGATGAACTGTAGCAACGGTGCACACTCAGGGAGAACACTTTTACCTTGAAATTTAGTGAAGGGATCATCTTATAATGAATACCGCCGTATTAAGCAAAATAAGATGCATAAAAGTTAAACATCACATGCAATCAAAATATGTGACATGATATGGCCATCATCATCTTGTGCTTTTGATCTCCATCTCCAAAGCATCATCATGATCTCCATCGTCACCAACTCGACACCTTGATCTCCATCATTGCGTCGTGGTTGTCTCGCCAACTATTTCTTCTACAACTATCGCTAACGCATAGTGATAAAGCAAAGCAATTACATGGCATTTGCATTTCATACAATAAAGAGACAACCATAAGGCTCCTGCGGGTTGCCGATAACTTACAAAACACGATCATCTCATACAGTAACATATATCTCATCATGTCTTGACCATATCACATCACAACATACCCTGCAAAAACAAGTTAGACGTCCTCTACTTTGTTGTTGCAAGTTTTACGTGGCTGCTACGGGCTTCTAGCAAGAACCGTTCTTACCTACGCATAAAACCACAACAATGTTTCGTCAAGTTTGTTGTTTTAACCTTCTTCAAGGACCGGCCGCAGTTAAATTCGATTCAACTAAAGTAGGAGAAACAGACACCTTCCAGCCACCTTTATGCAAAACTAGTTGCATGTCTGTCGGTGGAACCAGTCTCATGTGCGTGGACATGTAAGGTTGGTCCGGGCCGCTTCATCCCACAATACCGCCGAATCAAAATAAGACATTGGTGGTAAGCAGTATGACTATCACCGCCCACAACTCTTTGTGTTCTACTCGTGTATATCATCTACGCATAGACCTGGCTCATGATGCCACTGTTGGGAATCGTAACATGGAAAAACAAAAAAATTCTATGCACACGCAATGATCTATCCATGGAGGTGCATAGCAACGAGGGGGAGAGTGTGTCAACATACCCTCGTAGACCGTAAGCGGAAGCGTTTCACAATGCGGTTGATGTAGTCGAACTTTCTTCGCGCTCCAACCGATCTAGTACCGAACGCACGACACCTCCGCGTTCTGCACACGTTTAGCTCGGTGACGTCCTCCGCCTTCTTGATCCAGCAAGACGACGAGGTATGTAACACCCCGCATGTAACTTGCCATATTTGTAACTCCGACTCTTGCCATTTCCGGCTATGTGTTATGATATTCCCTCCGTGGTCGGGTTTTGTTTGTCGTTTTGCATTTTGTCATGTCATGCATTTTCATATCATGTCATCATGTGCATTGCATTTGCATACGTGTTCGTCTCATGCATCCGAGCATTTTCCCCGTTGTCCGTTTTGCAATCCGGCGCTCCTATCTCCTCCGGTGCACCCCTCTTGTTTTCTTTCGTGAGCGGGTGTCAAACTTTCTCGGAATGGACCGAGGCTTGTCAAGTGGCCTTAATATACCACCCGGAGACCACCGGTCAAGTTTCGTTCCATTTGGAGGTCGTTTGGTACTCCAATGGTTAATTGGGCATCTGCAATGTCCATTTGAGTGTCCAGCAAAACCCCCCTAAAAACCAGCCCAAAACCCACCAAACTCTCTCCCATGCTCTAGGTCGTTCGATCACGATCGTGTGGGCGAAAACCGCACCTCATTTGGAGCCTCCTAGCTCCCTCTACGTATTTATATGTGAGACCTCCCGTATACGAATCTCAGCCCAACCTCAACCTCAGGCAGACTCGATGGGTCGAAATGATTCAAGAGTACAATCCGAGTATTGAATATACTCCAGGCAAGGCCAACGTCATTGCAGATGCTTTAAGCAGGAAGGCTTATTGCAACAACTTAATTCTCAAGCCTTTCCAACCAGATCTTTGTGAAGCTTTCCGCAAGCTGAATCTCCAAGTTGTTCCTCAAGGCTTTCTTGCCAACCTCATAGTCTCTCCTACTTTGGAAGATCAAATTCGTGAGGCACAACTCCTTGATGCCATGGTGAAGAAGGTGAAACGTGGTATCGATAAGGGCCTTTCCAAATACAAGTGCTATCGCATTGATGACATAGACACTTTGTTCTTCGAGGACCGGATTGTGGTTCCTAAAGGTGATCTAAGGAAAGTCATTATGAACGAGGCGCACAATTCTCTCCTGTCCATTCATCCTGTAAGTACGAAGATGTACCATGACCTCAAGCAGTCGTATTGGTGGACTCGAATGAAGCAAGAAATCGCTCAATTCGTGAATGAATGTGATGTCTGCCGAAGAGTGAAAGCAGAACACCAACGACCAGCTGGTATCCTCCAACCTCTTGCTATCCCAGAATGGAAGTTTGATCACATTGAAATGGACTTCGTGACTGGTTTTCCAAAGTCCAAGCGCGGAAATGATGCTATTTTTGTTGTCATCGACAAGCTTTCTAAAGTGGCTCATTTCCTTCCAATCAAAGAATCCATCACAGCAGCTCAACTGGCAGAGCTTTACACCTCCAGAATTGTCTCTTTGCACGGCATTCCACAATTGATTTCTTTAGATCGTGGAAGCATCTTCACCTCTAAGTTCTGGGACTCCTTCCAGAAGGCCATGGGCACAAACATTTGCTTCAGCACAGCTTTCCATCCTCAAACTAGTGGCCAAGTCGAGCGAGTAAATCAGATTCTTGAAGATATGCTCAGGGCTTGTGTCATTTCCTTTGGCATGAAATGGGAAGATTGTCTTCCATATGCTGAATTCTCCTACAACAACAGCTTCCAAGCGAGTTCGGGCAAGGCCCCATTCGAGATTCTCTATGGAAGAAAGTGCCGTACTCCTCTCAATTGGTCAGAGACTGGTGAACGCCAAGTTCTTGGCAATGACTTAATCACTGAAGCTGAAGAAATGTGTAAAGTCATCCGTGATAATCTCAAAGCCGCGCAATCGCGCCAGAAGAGTTACTATGATAGTAAGCATCGTGATTTGGCTTTCGAGATCGGAGACCATGTCTACCTCCGCGTCTCTCCAATGAAAGGCACTCGTCGCTTCGGTATCAAAGGGAAGCTTGCCCCTAGATACGTTGGTCCTTTCAAGATCATTGGGAAAAGAGGCGACCTCGCCTATCAACTTGAGCTTCCTTCCAACTTCGCGAACGTGCACGATGTGTTCCACGTGTCACAGCTCCGCAAGTGCTTCAAGATGCCTGAGCGCACTATCAACTTCGAAGAGATTGACCTCCAAGAAGATTTGTCTTATCATGAGCACCCCGTTGCTATTCTTGAAGAAACTGAGCGCAAGACTCGCAACAAGTCAATCAAATTCTTGAAAGTGAAGTGGTCGCACCATTCCGACCGGGAAGCCACCTGGGAACGCGAGGACCATCTCCGTTCTGAATATCCAGAGTTCTTTCAGTCCTAGATCTCGGGACGAGATCCTCCCGTAGTGGTGGAGTGTTGTAACACCCCGCATGTAACTTGCCATATTTGTAACTCCGACTCTTGCCATTTCCGGCTATGTGTTATGATATTCCCTCCGTGGTCGGGTTTTGTTTGTCGTTTTGCATTTTGTCATGTCATGCATTTTCATATCATGTCATCATGTGCATTGCATTTGCATACGTGTTCGTCTCATGCATCCGAGCATTTTCCCCGTTGTCCGTTTTGCAATCCGGCGCTCCTATCTCCTGCGGTGCACCCCTCTGGTTTTCTTTCGTGAGCGGGTGTCAAACTTTCTCGGAATGGACCGAGGCTTGTCAAGTGGTCTTAATATACCACCTGGAGACCACCGGTCAAGTTTCGTTCCATTTGGAGGTCGTTTGGTACTCCAACGGTTAACCGGTCATCCGCAATGTCCATTTGAGTGTCCAGCAAAACCCCCCTAAAAACCAGCCCAAAACCCACCAAACTCTCTCCCATGCTCTAGGTCATTCGATCACGATCGTGTGGGCGAAAACAGCACCTCATTTGGAGCCTCCTAGCTCCCTCTACCTATTTATATGTGAGACCTCCCGTATACAAATTTCAGTCCAAACCCTAGCCCTCATCCCTCTCCACCGCCGGACACGTCCGGGCGGAGCCGGACGCGTCCACCGCCGCCACCGCCCAATCCGCGGCTGCCACGTCACCGCCGCCGTTCCCGCGCCGCCGCCGCCCGCCGGGCCTGAGGCCGGCCCGCCCGCGCGCGACCGGGCCCCGAGCCGCCGCCCGTTGCTCCGCCCTGCCCCGCCGCCTTCTCCTCGCCGCGCCGCCGCCGTGGCCCCGCCGCCTCGCCGGCACCGGCCACCGCCGCCGCGCGCCACGCCCGCCGCCCCGCCGCCTCGCTGGCACCGGCCACCGCCGCCGCGTGCCACGCCCCTCCGGCCGCCCTTCGCGACTCCCCTCGTCGGACCGCGCCTCCCCGCCGCCTTCCTCTCCTTCCCCGTCGCCGGCCGGCGAGTTCCCGAGCCCGATTGGATCTGGTGAGCGCGTTGACTTTCCCCTCTCCTTCCTCGGAAATTTCTCAGTCCTCTAAAATCTACAACAAGTGCTCATGTTCCTCAGTGCGTAACTTCTTGCATGTAGCTCCGATTCGCGCGTGTAATATGTCAAATTGTTTGTCTCGTGATGCTCTACATTTTGTTCAATTGCACCATGTTAATTAGAGGTCATCTTGATGCCCAAATCTCTGTTGCAAGAGGGCTAGTTGCTATTATCTGCTGGTTCTTAACAGAACTTGGAGATTTGTCATTTTTGTATCATTTAATCTGTGCATCTTATGGGGATGAGATCTACATGTGTTTTGTTGTATGCCATGCCATCTTTCCAAGGGTGTATGCCATGTAGTTTTGTGATCTCTGTGGTGACTAGAACAAGCATGCAAAGTAGGCTCCGTAATATTTCTGATTTCAGGGACTTGGTGATTTCTCGTCCTTGTCTGCTGTTGTTTTGTTGCCATGTAAACTTGATGATACAGAGAGATCCATGCATATTTTGGAGATGTTAACTAAGGATGTTTTGTAGCTATTGTTGTAATTGATCCATTCCTGCATTTGTTTGCAATTATGGAGTGCCATAGCATGACTCAATCTTGCTCTACTTTTGCTATAAAATATTTCTGGCAGATTCTTAACATGACATGCAATTTTGCCAAGCTTATTGTAGTTGATCTATACATTCTATGTATTTGTTCTTACCATGGTTAGCTTCTTAAACATGCCATCTTGCTGTAGGTATTCTTGGTTTGTCATGCATTGCTCTGTAATGAGTGCATCAAGCTCATAAACATGCCTACATATTATTATTTCTGCCATGCTCTGTTTTCTGCCAAGTCTGAAACCTGATAACAGAACTTGCTATGTTTACATGCTTGCCATCATATCTTCTGGTCCTTTTTGGCTTATGGTCAGTAAGGGACTTGTGTCATGTGCATTTAGTAGAACACTGCCATCTTGTTTTGCTATGTTAAGTTTCTGTAACATGTTGATTTCATGCTCTGAACATTGCTACCTGATGCTGTTTTCTACCATGTCCAGTTTTTCACCAAGTCTGTGAACGTGTTATCTTTTGCACTTTTGCCATGCTTGTTTGAGCTTGTTATGTTGTGAACTAGCCGTAGCTCAGTGTTCATCTTTTGTCAAGCATCTCCTGTAGATTACTGTCGTATGCTTTTTTGCTATGTTGGAGTGCTGTAGCTTTGTTGTTTGTTGCATCTTAAGTGCTATCATGCTGTTAATCACAGTTTTGTGTCATTGTTGTTTTGGCTTGCCATTTGCAAACCGTGCATCCGTTTCCGGTGATCTTTATATCGATTTCGACCGAAATCATCTCATGTTTCCAGTGGCATGCTTGGTTTGCCAAGTACTGCCATGTTAATCATTTTCCTTCTGGAGCACGCATATGCATCACATATCATATCTCGCATATCATACATGTTTTGCATCAAGTTGCTTGTGCATTTCTCGTGATTGATTGTGGTTCCGTTTGTTTGTGTTCTTGTCTTGGGTAGAGCTGGGAGATGAGTTTGTGAATAAGGAACCTGTTGAGTACGCTTACGAGGATCAAGCTTTCGACAACTCTGAGAACCTTGCAGGCAAGATGACCATACCCTCGAAATCACTTCTATCTTTGCTTGCTAGCTGTTTGCTCTATTGCTATGTAGCGCTACCTACCACTTGTTATATCATGCCTCCCTTATTGCCATGTCAGCCTCTAACCTTTTCACCCTTTCTAGCAAACCGTTGCTTGGCTATGTTACCGCTTTTGCTCAGCCCCTCTTATAGCGTTGCTAGTAGCAGGTGAAGATGAAGATTGCTCCATGTTGGATTATGTTTATGTTGGGATATCACAATATCTCTTATTTAATTAATGCATCTATATACTTGGTAAAGGGTGGAAGGCTCGGCCTTATGCCTGGTGTTTTGTTCCACTCTTGCCGCCCTAGTTTCCGTCATACCGGTGTTATGTTCCTTGATTTTGCGTTCCTTACGCGGTTGGGTGATTTATGGGACCCCCTTGACAGTTCGCTTTGAATAAAACTCCTACAGCAAGGCCCAACCTTGGTTTTTACCATTTGCTACCACCTATCCCGTTTTCCCTTGGGTTCTGCAGACTCAAGGGTCATCTTTATTTTAGACCCCCCCGGGCCAGTGCTCCTTCGAGTGTTGGTCCGAACCGAGCAGCCTGCGGGGCCACCTCGGGGAAACTCGAGGTCTGGTTTTACTCGTAGCTTGACTTATCCGGTGTGCCCTGAGAACGAGATATGTGCAACTCCTATCGGGATTTGTCGGCACATTCGGGCGGCTTTGCTGGTCTTGTTTTACCATTGTCGAGATGTCTTGTAAACCGGGATTCCGAGACTGATCGGGTCTTTCCGGGAGAAGGTTTATCCTTCGTTGACCGTGAGAGCTTATGATGGGCTAAGTTGGGACACCCCTGCAGGGTATTATCTTTCGAAAGCCGTGCCCGCGGTTATGAGGCAGATGGGAATTTGTTAATGTCCGGTTGTAGAGAACTTGTCACTTGACCCAGTTAAAATACATCAACTGCGTGTGTAGCCGTGATGGTCTCTTCTCGGCGGAGTCCGGGAAGTGAACACGGTCTGAGTTATGTTTGACGTAAGTAGGAGTTCAGGATCACTTCTTGGTCATTGCTAGATGACGACCGCTCCATTGCTTCTCTTCTCGCTCTCTTTCGCGTAAGTTAGCCACCATATATGCTTATTGCCGCTGCAGCTCCACCTCATTACTCCATCCTTTCCTACAAGCTTAAATAGTCTTGATCTCGCGGGTGAGATTGCTGAGTCCCCGTGACTCACAGATTCTACCAAAACAGTTGCAGGTGCCGACGATGCCAGTGCAGATGATGGCGTCGATCTCAAGTGGGAGTTCGACGAGGAACGTGGTCGTTACTATTTGTCTTTTCCTGATGATCATTAGTGGAGCCCATTTGGGACGATCGGGGATCTAGCATTTGGGGTTGTCTTATTTTCATCTGGATTTTGACCGTAGTCGGTCTATATGTTTGTATTTCGGATGATGTATGATTTATATTCATGTATTGTGTGAAGTGGCGATTGTAAGCCAACTCTTTATCCCATTCTTGTTCATTACATGGGATTGTGTGAAGATGACCCTTCTTGCGACAAAACCACTATGCGGTTATGCCTCTAAGTCGTGCCTCGACACGTGGGAGATATAGCTGCATCGTGGGCGTTACAAGGTAGTAGATGAGTTCCGGCAGCACGACGATGTGGTGACCGTGATGGTGAAGTGATCTCTGCAGGGCTTCGCCCAAGCACTACGAAAATATGACCAAGGGAGTAAACGGTGGACGGGGGCGCCGCACACGGCTAAGACAATGTTGTGTCCTTGTGTGGCGCCACCTACCCATGTATATATAGGTGGGAGGGGAGGAGGCAGCCCCTAGGACGCCCCAAGAGACCTGGCGGCAGCCCTAGGGCTGCTTCCTTGCCCTGCGCCCCCTCTTTCCTTGTAAGAAGAAGGGGGAAAGAAAGAAGGGGGGGGGGAGAGGGAAGGAAGGGGGAGTCCTACTCCACACTTTCCTTTCGTTTCCCTCCCCTCTTTCCTTCTCCTCCTCATAGGGCTGGACTCTATAGGGGCGCACCAGCCCCTTGTGGGCTGGTGTGTTCCCTCTCTTTTCCCATAAGGCCCATATCTTTGCCGGGGGTGCCCGAAACTCCTTTCCGGTGACCCGATAAGTACCCGGTACCCTCTGAAACACTTCCAGTGTCCGAATACCATCGTCCTATATATTAATCTTTACCTCTCGATCATTCCGAGACTCCTCGTCATGTCCGTGCTATCATCTGGGACTCCGAACAACATTCGGTCACTGTTGAGGATATAGACCTTAGAGTCACCCGCTAGGAGGGGCCGGGTTACTCGTATGGTCATTGCCAGAAGCCCGGAGCCAAGGTTGAAGACGATGGGCCAGAGATGGGCTAAGACCCGGATATGACTTAAGGCCTGTAATTACAATCATTGTTATTAAAGAACTTGTAGTGTAAGGCAAGAATAGTTGAGAGTCCGAGCCGGACACTCTTATGAGCCGGCCGGGACTCTGAGAGCTGCAGGGCGTCAACCTCCTTATATAAAGGGACGACCCAGCAGCGGTTTAGGGGCGACAACAATCTCATCGAGAGCCGGGCATAGCTGTTTAACTCCCTGGTGATCGTAACCCTAATCAATACCACCTCAAACTGGACGTAGGCTTTTACCTTCACCGTAAGGGGCCGAACCAGTATAAACCCTCGTGTTCCTTGTCCCGCATTAACCCCTTCAAGCTTCCTAGTGGCGATGGCTCCACGACTAAGTCCTAGCTCGAGGACATCTGCCGTGACAATTCCACGACAGTTGGTGCCCACCGTGGGGCCAGCGCACGGTGGATTTGAGTTCTTGAAGGGCAGCTTCGAAGGGCTCAAGGGATACGCTGTGGGCCGGATGACCAAGAGTCGTCGCGGCAAGCTCTACATCGACGATGCAAACTGGGGCCCCGACGCCGGCTCAATTGAGTACGGGTACCGGGTCCCCTTTGGCGGAATTCATGTTTTCATTGGCAAGATTGGTGAGCCGGGCCCTGAGCTGGGTCTCTGCGCTGATCTCATCGAGACGGCTCAGCTTGCGCGACCCGCCCAGGCCCGGCCTGCCTTAAGGCATGCTTTTGTGGGGTGCATCCATGGAGGACTCTCCGATCAATCTGGATCTGGTGATGAGACGGCCGCCGGCTCTGACGGCGAGTCGGCCACCGATGAGTCAACCTCGTTGTACCAACTTCAAGATGGCAGGCTCATGGGTTGTTCCGATGGTGACAGTATTCCGGACCTTTTTGGGCCACCAAGTCAGGTTGGAGTTTTTATGGCTGGTGCGCAGCCTGTTCAGAACCCCGCTGCTGGAGCAGGAAACCCGGTGCCTTCTCCGGCTCAGGTGCTAATGGATCTCACGGACAAGATGACGGCCCTGTTAACCGCCACGGTTGACCCGGCGGATCAAGATCAGCATGATGCGGAGGTGGCACAGTTAAAATTGGATCTGATAAAAGCTAAAGAGGATCTTGCAGCGGAAGCGATCAGGCTGGCTGCGGAGCGGGCGGCTCTCGATGCCCAGACTCAGCTGATTCAGGCGCAGTCCTTCCAACTCACGATGGATCAGAACGCGGCCAATGAGGTCATGAGAAGGAGGCATCAAAAGGCCCAGTCTCGACTCCCACCGGTTTACGATCCACGCAACCTCTTCAACACGCCAGGTGCAGGGTCTAGTAACCCGCCAGGGGTCATAGCGCCCGGGTCTGGACCCCTTATTCAGCCACGAGTGATGGGGCCTCCCCAGGTGCCCCCTGCCCTGCCTCAGTATGTGCCAATACCCCTGGGTCATTATGATAACCCGCTGGAGAACATGGTCGCTGCGGCAGCACGGCTGGCGGCTCTCCCAGTTGACGGCGACTCTCCGACGGCTATTGAAACCCGCCGGGTCAGGGAACTCCTGCAGACGGCACTGACACAGCAGGAGGCGTACTCCTACAGCCGGGATAGGATCCACTCGACCCCTCGTCCGGGGCAGAGCCCGAGTTACAGCCGGCACATGGTCTCAGCAATGCTCAAGTAACGTCCGACGCCATGACCCGCCCCCTGGCCATGGTCCGGCTCATAATGGAGCCTTTTATGCAGCAGAGCAGGACAAAGCGCGGCAAGAGGTGGAGCAAGTGCCTCAATTGACGGCTTACCAGACCCCCCCGGCTTATCCGACGACTTCCGTTGATGTGGGTATCCCTACCAGGACCGGGGGTGTCCCTTGTTTGGTGCCAGCTATCCGTAATGAACGTCTACCTAAGGACTTCAAGGGCCCTAGGAAGGTGCCTAACTACACAGCTGACTTACAGCCTGCAGCCTGGATCGAGAGTTATGAGATGGCCATGGAGCTACTGGAGGTCAGTGAGGCAGCCATGGCTAAGTACTTCACCATGATGTTCGATGGGACTGCCCGCACTTGGTTGAAAGGGCTACCACCGAACTCCATCGGATCTTGGGCTGAGCTGAAAGCCCGGTTCATCCAAAACTTCAAGGATACCTGTAGGCAGTCTATGTCAATTGTGGATTTGACTAACTGTAAGCAGCAGGAGGGTGAATCCACGACTCATTGGGTTCGCCGGGTCAAGGAGATCATACATTCATCAGATAAGATGGATGCCGGCTCTGCAGTCTTAATGTTGGAACAGAATTGTCGCTTCGTGCCCCTGAAGATGAAACTCGGGTGGCTTAAGCGCGACTGCAGTGACATGGGCACGCTAATGGCGGCTCTTGTCAAGTACGCCGATTCTGATGGTACCAAGGATCCCCCTTCAGATGATGAAAGGGCAGGGAAGGGAAAGAAGAATGGCAATGGCAAGGGTCCCCAGCATAACCCGGGGAACCAAGGAGGAGGCAAGCGCAAGGCCGATGGCAGCCTAGAGTTTGTAGCCAACGCCAGCTCACAAGGTAATAACCAGCGACGCAAGGGGAGACCCCCTCCCCGCGGCGGCGGATCAGGTCCGACGCTGGAGCAGCTGTTGAATGAACCTTGTCCAAGGCATGGCTCTAGAGAGAAGCCAGCGACTCATCTATGGAAGGATTGTGCAATCATGAAAGCCTTTAAAAACTACAATGGCCCGGGCGGCGGCTCAGGCGCCGGCGGCTTTCATGGCCCGGGGGGGCGGCTCAAATTCTGGTCCTCAGAGTGGTCAAGGGGGCTTTAATCAACAGTCTGGCCAGGGTCATCAACAGCAGCAGGGGGGTTATCAGACCAATCCAAAGCAGCTTAGCGGTGGACAGTATCATGTGTTTACCACTAGTTTGTGCAAGCGAGATCAGAAGCTTCACAAGAGGGCTGTGAATGCGGTTGAGCCGGCGGTCCCACGCTACTTGCGGTGGTCTGAGCAGCCTATAGTGTGGAGTAGGGAGGATCACCCTCCCCGGGTGGATAACCCAGGCCACTTGGCCTTAGTGGTGGCTCCTCAAGTAGGAGGATATAAGTTCACAAAGGTGCTCATGGATGGAGGCAGTAGCATCAACATCCTCTATTATGAGACCTTTCGCCGTATGGGGTTGGTTGATAAGAACCTCACCAGTCAAACACCATCTTCCATGGTGTAGTACCTAGTAAGTCGGCTTATCCAGTTGGCAAGATCGAATTGGAAGTGGCCTTTGGTGATGAGAACAACTACAGGGTGGAGAAATTGACCTTTGAGGTGGTCAAGATAAGAAGTCCATACCATGCTATATTTGGACGGCCGGCTTACGCCAAGTTCATGGCACGGCCGTGTTATGTGTACTTACAACTCAAAATGCCGGGTCACAATGGGACTATTACGGTTCACGGCAGCCGGAAAGTGGCTCTGGAGTGTGAGGAAGGCGACACGGCTTATGCAGAATCTGTGTGTGCTACAGAGGAGTTGAAGTTTTACAAAGACAATGTTGACCCAACAGATATGACCTCTCTGAAAAAGCCAACCACAGAACAAGAGCCGGCAATGAAATTTAAGTCAGCTGATGAGACTAAAGTTGTTGATTTTGTTCCAGGTGACTCATCTCAGCAGTTTAGCATCAGTGCAAATCTGGATCCAAAATAGGAAAGCGCGCTCATCGAGTTCATCCGTGAGAATAGGGACATCTTCGCGTGGAAACCTTCTGACATGCCAGGTGTACCTAGAGAACTCGCTGAGCATACTCTCAATGTTGATCCGAAATTTAAGCCGGTCAGACAGTTCCTTCGGCGGTTTAATGAGGAAAGGCGGAAAGCTATTGGTGAAGAAGTAGCCCGGCTCTTGGCGGCTGGGTTTATCGTTGAAGTTTTTCACCCAGAGTGGTTGGCTAACCCGGTGCTCGTACTCAAGAAGAACGGCACATGGCGGATGTGTGTGGACTACACGGACTTGAACAAGGCGTGTCCGGCTGATCCTTTTGCCCTCCCCCGTATTGATCAAATCATTGATGCTACGGCAGGTTGTGCACGTTTAAGTTTCTTGGATGCTTATTCTGGTTATCATCAGATCAAGATGGCAGTTAAGGACCAGGAGAAGACGGCGTTCATCACTCCCTTTGGAGCCTTCTGCTATGTGTCTATGCCCTTTGGACTCAAGTGTGCACAGGCGACTTACCAGCGTTGTGTGCAGAACTGTCTTCATAAACAGATCGGACGCAATGTTCACGCTTACGTGGACGATATTGTGGTCAAATCCATCAAAGAGGGAACCCTGATAGATGATTTAAGGGAAACCTTTGATAATCTCCGGGTCTATAAGATGGTGCTTAACCCGGCCAAGTGTGTCTTTGGTGTTCCTGCAGGCAAACTCTTGGGCTTCTTGGTTTCTGACAGAGGCATTGAGGCTAACTCGGAGAAGATCAAGGCCATCACCTCCCTGGCTAAGCCGGCGTGTATAAATGACGTTCAGCGCTTGGCGGGTCGCATCGCTGCGTTAAGCCGGTTTATAAGCCGTTTGGGTGAGAAGGCCATGCCCTTATATCAGTTGATGAAGAAAACTGATAACTTTGTCTGGAATGATGCAGCTAATACCGCCTTTGAGGATTTGAAGAAGCAGCTGGCAGAGCCCCCAGTCCTTGCTGCTCCGATTGATAAGGAGCCCTTACTACTGTATGTGGCGGCAAACGCGCGAGCCGTCAGTGTGGCTATTGTGGTGGAGCGCAAGGAGGAGGGTAAGGAGCATCCGGTTCAGCGGCCGGTTTATTATGTCAGCGAAGTGCTCATTGAGTCCAAGCAGTGGTACCCGCATTGGCAGAAGCTGGTATATGGTGTGTTCATGGCGAGCCGGAAACTTAAGCATTATTTTCAGGGTCATCCCATCACTGTGGTCAGCTCTGCCCCCCTTGGCGATATCATTCAAAACAGAGAGGCCACAGAGAGAATTGCTAAGTGGGCTATAGAACTTGGACCTCATGGTCTCAAATATGTGCCACGCACTGCTGTTAAATCTCAGGCCTTGGTGGATTTCATCAATGATTGGACAGAGTCACAAGTACCCGAGCAAAAGCCGGATAACACATATTGGACCATTCACTTTGATGGGTCCAGGCAGTTGGAGGGCTCGGGGGCTGGCGTTGTATTGGCTTCCCCTAAGGGTGACAAGTTCCATTATGTGCTACAGTTGATGTTCCCTTGCACTAACAATGCGGCTGAGTACGAGGCCTTGCTCCACGGTCTTCGGATAGCTAAGGAGATGAGCTTGAGCCGGGTAAGGTGCTTTGGTGACTCCGACTTGGTGGCTCAACAAGTATCAGGCAAGTGGGATTCTAAGGATCCTCTCATGGCGGCTTATCGCCGCGAGGTTGATGCCATTGCTGGGCACTTTCAGGGCTACCAAGTGGAGCACATTGATCGCAGGAAGAACGAGGCGGCTGATGCTCTAAGCCGGCTGGGCTCTCAGCGAAAGCCGGTGCCGCCTAACACTTTCCTGGACGTCCTGTATAACCCTTCAGTTAAGTTGCCTACAGAGGAAGACTTGGCTATCCCTGACCCGGAGGCACGACTAGTGGCGGCTCTTCATGTCATACCAGACTGGACAATGCCATATCTGGCTTATATAACCCGGGGAGAGTTGCCTGAGGATGAAACTTTGGCCAGGAAAATAACCCGGCGGGCTAAGTCAATGATTGTTATCGATGGCGAGTTGCATCATCGCAGTGTTACAGGGGCATTTCAGCGTTGTGTCTCCCCTGAGGAAGGTCAAGAGATCCTGCGTGAGATCCATGAAGGGGATTGTGGCCATCATGCCGGCTCAAAATCCCTTGTGGCCAAGGCTTTCCGTCATGGTTTTTATTGGTTGACGGCTCATGCTGATGCAGAGGACTTGGTCAGTAAATGTGATGGTTGCCAAAGGTTCTCACGACGGGCTCACGTGCCGGCTCAGGAGTTGAAGATGATCCCAATCACTTGGCCCTTTGCGGTCTGGGGGCTTGATATGGTTGGGCCTTTTAAAAGGTCCAAGGATAAGAAGACCCACCTCTTGGTGGCAGTTGATAAATTCACAAAGTGGGTGGAAGCTAAGCCAGTTAGCAAGTGCGATGCAGCCACGGCGGTTCAATTTATGAAAAAGGTGATTTTTCGCTTTGGCTTTCCGCACAACATTATAACTGACAATGGCACCAACCTTTCCAAAGGCGCCATGGAAGAGTTTTGTCAATGAGAGCATATCCGACTTGATGTTTCCTCAGTGGCTCATCCTCAATCCAATGGTCAAGCTGAGAGAGCTAATCAGGACATTCTGAAGGGCATCAAGCCCCGGCTTTTGGTCCCTTTGCAGCGGACGCCGGGTTGTTGGGTGGAGGAGTTGCCCTCCGTCTTATGGAGTATCAACACTACTCCTAACAGGTCTACAGGCTTCACGCCTTTCTTCATGGTTTATGGAGCAGAAGCAGTCCTTCCTAGTGACATCCGTCACGACTCACCTCGCGTGGCGGCTTACGTTGAGACGGATAATGAACAGGCGCGTCAAGATGCTCTTGACTTGTTGGACGAACAGCGTGATGTGGCAGCAGCCCGTTCAGCGATTTACCAACAAGACCTGCGCCGTTATCATAGCCGCCGGGTCAAATCCCGGGTCTTCCAGGAAGGCGACCTTGTGCTCCAGCTCATCCAGGATCAAACAGATGCACACAAGTTATCCCCACCTTGGGAAGGGCCCTTTGTGGTCAGCAAGAACTTGCACAACGGGTCATATTACCTCATTGACATTCGGGAGCACAAAGATTCACGTAAGTCGGAGGAAGAGACCCGTCGGCCGTGGAACATAGCTCAGCTTCGGCCTTACTACACTTGAGCCACCGGCTCTCGTGGTGTACATATTTCCCTCAGCCATGTATATATTATGATAAGCAATAAAGCAGGACCTCTGTCCCTTTTTCTTCCCCAAATATGCACGTGTTGCTTACATGATGACTTAAAGGAGGATCCGGCTTATGATCGTATTCGAATCTAGCCGTAAGCGGTAAAGTCACTTGGGGGCTTCCTGTTCAAACATGGGTCGTATTCGAACCAAAGAGAACATAGCTATCGATACCCATTTGATTGGCAAAGTGCCGAGCTCATTGGGAGGTTACCGTTGGTCATATTTGAATCATGGTTTACCCCCTCTGAGAACCGACGTGGATCGTATTCGAATCAGCGTTGTTAAACAATTCTAAAAGTCACTTGGGGGCTTCCTGTTCAAACATGGGTCGTATTCGAACCAAAGAGAACATAGCTATCGGTACCCTCTTGATTGGCATCGCCACACCCACTGGGGGCTATATGATCGTATCCGAATCTTGGCTTAACCCCTTTGGGCCGGGTCTCTGGTCGTATTCGAACCGGAAGCCCCTAAAGTTCCTCTGCTTTATCACAAGTTTACTCTGATTATGTCAAGGTGTGTACGGCCGGGTCTCACTTTACCGGCTTAACTTTGGTTTACAGTGTTCGTTGAACGCCATGGGTGTCATTACGACAGGTAAATCGGAGTTAAGATACCAACCATGTTACCCGGGTTATCTAAACCGGAAGTATGTTTACAGGCCGCTAAGTGTATTATTACGGCTGTGTTAAGAATATAACTGAGGACCAGTCTTTTTTGATTCATATTCCGGGTTATTTATCCAAAACACCTGATTCTCAGGGCGGTAAGCTGCCTTGAGACTTGTGATTTGCCTTTCTATGCAGGTTATTTAAAGGCACCTCTTTGAGGTTGAGAAAAACAAAGGGATGGTCATAACCCGGAGAAATATCAAAGAGACAACTTCAAAGGACTTTCGCATTCAATACGTGCATGATGGCACGGCAGAAATGAACTGTTGCACCTATTCTATTACAAAAACTCATCAAGTCTAAGACGGGTGGAATATTGTTTGGTAAACCGCCAGCCGAGTCACGATGCCCGCTGAGTTGAAGTCTCCGGCTCGTTCCTGTCTTCTCCTCCGGCTGATCCCAACACCTGGAAGGTTGATGACTTCCAGTCGATGCCGCTGAGAGCTTCGAATTGGGCTTCCTCGTCAATTAACCCGGCCGGGTCAATCTCCGGGGCGAAGGTGTGCTGACGAGCCGGAGGGATCAGGTTGAGGGCTTCATAGCGAGGGGTTGGAATCCTCTGATTCCCCGCATCATAACCCGGCTGGTACTTGGTCAGATCCGTGTCGTTCCCGATAAGGGTGGCCACCGGGCGTACAGCCTTCACGCACGCTGCGAAGTCCTTCTGGTCGAAAGCTGAGCCATCCTCCTTCAGACTTGGATAGCCAAGGGCGATGTCCGCCGGGTCTAACTCCGGCAGGAATGCCTTGGCCCGGCTCAGCGCGGCGATCGCTCCGGCTCTCGTAGAGGCCTGTCGTAGCTCTTGGATCCGCTAAGGCAGAACGGCGAGCCGGCGCAGGACTTCTGCCAGGTGAGTCGGCACCTCGTTGGATAGGGCCACCACAGCTAAGGCGCGCTGTGACCCGGTGTAGAGCTGCTCCACCAGGGTGTACATGGCCTTTAGCTTGGTGACCACGCTCTGGTTGAGGTTGGCACTTCTGGGACCTGTTTAACAAGATCAGATAAGCCGGCGACAAGGATGAATCATGAGATGTAAACATTCTAACATGGATGAAAGCCGGTGAGGCGACTTACCGAAGATGGCGGCCACCATTTGGGAAACCTGGCGCTTTAGGCCGGAGAGCTCGGCGGTCTTCTCAGAGAGAGCCTTCTCCGCCTGTTCCGCCCGGGTCACCAGTGCGGCCTTCTCTTCGGTCCAGGCTTTTCTCTCAGCATCAAACTCGGTCTTTAACTTTTCTTGCGTGGAAATGCTGGATACAAACTTGGCGTTTGCCTTTCGGGTCTCCATCTCCTGCATCTTCAGCCGGCTCTTGAGATCCGCAAGGTCCGCCTCTAGCTTCTTGCTCACAGCCTGTATAAATTTCCGGGTTATGACATGAGCAGTTACTATATAAGTCCCAAGCACTTTCCAAGCAAAGACACTTGGCACTTGGGGGCTAATGCATATTGAACGTATCTATCTACATACTGGCGGCTCAATTGAGTAAGCCGGAACCTAAGTCTACAACATATTCAAATCATAAGTCGTCGACTTGGGGGCTAGCATGGCAAAGGTAACTATGCAGTAAGTAAGAAGATAGCAGAAGGATACCTCAGATTTTTGCTGGATCTGGTTTACCATGGCGACCTCGGCGTCCCGGCTCTTGTGTACTTGGATGATGTAGCCAGAGATGAGCTCTCCAATGCTCAGGTTGCTGTAGTTGGAGAGGTCCAGATCCGCCCGATGGGGCTGCAGCAACTCCCCCTTAGCGGAGCACTTGGCCAACACGGTCAGTCTCCCCGGCTCAACAAACTCCGTCCGGGTGATTACCACGTCCGGGTCGTCTGCTGGTGGAGCTGAGCCAGAGGCCTCCGGGTTAACCGAAGCTTCGGTCGTTGCCTTGGTAGTTGGGGCAGTGGCTTCAGGTGCTGTGTCCATTGGAGTGGTAGCTTCGGGGGCAGAGGCAGCTGGTGGTTCTTGAACCGTCACATCCGGCTCAGGCAAATCCGGCACTCCGGCTGATCTGGTCTTCTTTGCTCTTTTGGTGAGTTTTGCCTGGGCACTGAAAAGACAGAAGTGTTAAGCACACAAAGAGTAAGTATAGACAAAGATAATGTAAGATGGTTGTCATTACCCGGGCGCGGTCTTGAAAGTCGGAAGACTCGACTGCATAGAGTCGCCCGAAGAAGGGGAGGTCTCCTGATAATTGGAGTCAGAAGAATTGAGTGGCTGACGGATAACACCCGCCAACGGATGAAAATGGTACAAGTGAGAAAAAACCTCAGTTCGACGCTTCCTTGTTGCGTCGGGTAACCCGGTGGAGAGATCGGTGTCCTTGTTGGTCCGGGTGTGACGCCGGCTTTCATGAACCTGTCGCTTCAAAATAAATTGAGGGTCTTGGTAAGCTAAAGGATGTGAAAAGCTTACTTTCCAGGTTACCCTTCGGACTTTCAGCTGTGGCAAGGGCTCCGAGTCGGAGGAAAGTGACATTACCTCTTCAACCACCGGGTTACTGGCGCCGGTGTCATCCTGTCAATGAGCAAGTGTTGATAAGGAAAACAGCAACAAATAACAAGTACAGCAAGAATTTAAAGGCTTGGGGGTTACCTCTGACTCGGAGCTGTCGCTTAATTGCATCAGCTCCGAAGCAGTAGGCCTGCTTCCTTTTTTGCGAGGGGCAGCTTTCTTGGCAGCTTTCTTCGCCTTCCTGGCCTTCTTGGCCGCCTCATGGTCATATTTGACCCGCCAGAACTTATCATCAGCCTGAAAAATACAATGATGAATTCTCAAAACGGTTCAGATGCAGGTTATATGCAGAAGGAGATAAAACATTAAAGTCAGCGGCTTACCGCTGGGGCTGGGTTGGTCTTGCAGAAGGGGGCTAACCCGGTCCTTCCGCAGTCTGCCAGGCTCTTGTTTAAAAGAGCCTTGGTCATCTCCTCTGCAACATCTTCTGGAAGATCATTGCGGCTGTGCCTCTGAGGGTCATCCTTTCGTCCGGTGTACTCACACATTAAGCCGGGGCGGCGGCTCAATGGGATCACCCGCCATGAGATCCAGACCCGGACCAGGTCGATCCCATTCAGACCATTACCCAGGAGAGCTTTGATTTTGTTGATCGTGGGGAGCAGAGGCTGGCGCTCCGCTTGAGTCAGCTTGTCCGACAGTGGGTGAGTCGGCTCCAGACGTGTTGGGCGAAAGCCGGGCAGCGGGCTTTCGTCAGCCGGGGATGTATCTTGGCAGTAGAACCAAGTCATGTTCCAATCCTTTGGGTGGCTCGGCGGCTCTGCGTAAGGGAAAAGACAGTCCCTACGCCGCTGGATGGAGATGCCACCTAACTCCAGACTTGGCCCATTGGCACACTCATTCTGACGGTTTAAGTAAAACAACTCTCTGAAGAGCAGCAGACTCGGCTCTTCTCCAAGGTAAACCTCGCAGAAGACTTGGAAATTGCAGATGTTGGACACTGAGTTGGGTCCTATGTCTTGGGGCCGCAAGTCGAAGAAATTGAGCACGTCCCTAAAAAACTTTGAGCCGGGCGGTGCAAAGCCCCGGCTCATGTGATCTGCAAAAATCACTACCTCCCCATCCTTTGGCTGTGGCCTTTCTTCTGACGGGTCAGGGGCACGGTAGGACATGATGTCTTTCTTGGGCAGATATCCTGACTTAACAAAATCAGCTAGGGTCTCGTTGGTCACGTTGGACCTCATCCAGTTGCAAGTGATGGGAGCCTTGGGAGGCATGGTGAAAGTTGGCAGTCTATGACAAAAAGGAAAATGTCCGGGTTAATTATAAGCCGGAGATCTACAGTTCCAACTAAGGTGGCGGCTTATGAAGGGGACTAATGATATATACTCAGGTACAGTGGGTTACTTAAGCCGCAGGGGCATTCAGAGTAAGTTGATTATCTACGGCCTTATCACAGTTAAGCCGGAGGAATCTACGAAGCATGGTTTTCTTTAAACCGGAGGATTCTACAGCGCGTGGTTTCTTTAAACCGGAATTATAAGCCACCAAGATTCAATGGTTGCAGTTTTTACTAAGTGTGGTAAAACAGGTTTCACATACTGCAGTAACTTTTTTGGATCAAAATGGTCGGTCCAAAGAAAATTTTCTAGACCTAAAATACGGGCACAGGGGATGTTCTTGAGCTCGAACGAAGCATTCATGCAGTAGAAAGAGATCTACGGACATTTGAAATGAGTCCTAAAACAACTGCCGCACTAGTTCTATACAAGGCTAAAGATCAAACAAGGGCAGTGACTAGGAGAACTACCGAAGCTTGTGGCAATGGCGAAGAACACGGACGAACCCTATGGTAGATCTATCCTACAGGACAAGCAAGACTTACCGGAGCTGGAGAGCCGCGGAGGTTGTCACGTTTCTCTGGTCCGTTCAGGGTGATGCAGCGGCCTGAGCTGGTGACGACGAGGAGACCCGCGGCGGCGACGGCGGCGGAGCTCGAGCAGCACGGGACAGTGAGAGGAGGAAGATGACAGAGAAGGGAGCGTGAGAAGAGCCCGTCGGGCCGGCCTATTTATAAGGCAAGGTCATAAGTGGGCGCGAGATTCAAGGAGACCACGACGTGGTTATCTCCCCACGGAACGCCTCGATTTTCGGGATGACAGTAAAGAGAAAGATCCGTTGCGGATCTGGCGGAGTAAAAAACGGACTTAATGGAGGATGACGTCACGGCGGATTATCCGGAGTCCAGAGGATGACGTCACGCCGGGTTATGGCCTTCACATGAATGGTAAGCCAGAGATTTTTTTCTGTCAGAAGAGTTGAAGATTGACATGAGCCGGCTCAAATCAATCTGGGGCCTAATGTTGAGGATATAGACCTTAGAGTCACCCGCCAGGAGGGGCCGGGTTACTCGTATGGTCATTGTCAGAAGCCCGGAGCCAAGCTTGAAGACGATGGGCCAGAGATGGGCTAAGACCCGGATATGACTTAAGGCCCGTAATTACAATCATTGTTATTATAGAACTTGTAGTGTAAGGCAAGAATAGTTGAGAGTCCGAGCCGGACACTCTTATGAGCCGGCCGGGACTCTGAGAGCTGCAGGGCGTCAGCCTCCTTATATAAAGGGACGACCCAGCAGCGGTTTAGGGGCGACAACAATCTCATCGAGAGCCGGGCATAGCTGTTTAACTCCCTGGTGATCGTAACCCTAATCAATACCACCTCAAACTGGACGTAGGCTTTTACCTTCACCGTAAGGGGCCGAACCAGTATAAACCCTCGTGTTCCTTGTCCCGCATTAACCCCTTCAAGCTTCCTAGTGGAGATGGCTCCACGACTAAGTCCTAGCTCGAGGACATCTGCCGTGACAATTCCACGACAGTCACCAAATCACATAACTCATATAATACTATATCGCCAAAGAACGTTAAGCGTGCGGACCCTACGGGTTCGACAACTATGTAGACATGACTGATGTCGCTTCAAGCTACGTCGGTATTTCTCCAAAGAGGAAGGGATGATGCAGCACAACGGCGGTAGGTATTTCCCTCAGATATGAAACCAAGGTTATAGAACCAGTAGGAGAACCAAGCAACACAACATAAACAACCCCTGCACACAAAGAACAACACCTCGCAACCAGACGTGTTAAAGGGGTTGTCAATCCTTTTCGGAGTACGGCGCCTCAAGATAGGCAAAGGACGTGAGGTAAATTGTATTAGATTGATAGGTCGAATGCCAAATAAAATAAATAAGAATAAATTGCAGCAAGATATTTTTGTATTTTTGGTTTAATAGATCTGAAAATAAATGCAAGAGAAAATAGATCGCAAAGGCAAATATGATGAAAAGAGACCCGGGGGCCGTAGGTTTCACTAGTGGCTTCTCTCGAGAAAAATAGCAAACGGTGGGAAAACAATTACTGTTGGGCAATTGATGGAACTTCAAATAATTATGACGATATCCAGACAATGATCATTATATAGGCATCACATCCAAGATTAGTAGACCGACTCCTGCCTGCATCTACTACTATTACTCCACACATCGACCGCTATCCAGCATGCATCTGGTGTATTAAGTTCATGAGAAAACGGAGTAATGCAATAAGAACGATGACATGATGTAGACGAGATCCATTTATCTAGTGCTGCAGATATAGATCTCATTGTTTTATCCTTAGTAGCAATGATACATACGTGTCGGTTCCATTTCTGTCACTGGGATCAAGCACCGTAAGATCGAACCCACTACAAAGTACCTCTTCCCATTGCAAGATAAATAGGTCAAGTTGGCCAAACAAAACCCAAATATTGGAGAAGAAATACGAGGCTATAAGCAATCATGCATATAAGAGATCAAAGAAGACTCAAATAACTTTCATGGATAAAAACATAGATCTGATCATAAACTCAAAGTTCATCGGATCCCAACAAACACACTGCCAAAAGACTTACTACATATGGATCTCCAACAGACCATTGTATTGATAATCAATAGAGAGAGAGAGAGGAAGCCATCTAGCTACTAACTATGGACCCGTAGGTCTACAAAGAATTACTCACGCATCATAGCAGAGGCACCAATGGAAGTGGTGAACCCTGATACGTCTCCAACGTATCTATAATTTTTGATTGCTCCATGCTATATTATCTTCTGTTTTGGACATTATTGGGCTTTATTATTCACTTTTATATTATTTTTGGGACTAACCTATTAACCGGAGGCCCAGCCCAAAATTGCTGTTTTTTTGCCTATTTTAGAGTTTCGCAGAACAAGAATATCAAACGGAGTCCAAACAGAATGAAACCTTTGGGAACGTGATTTTCGGAACGAACATGATCCAGGAGACTTGGACCCTACGTCAAGGAAGCTTCCAGGAAGCCACGAGGTAGGGGGGCGCGCCTACCCTCCCTGGGCGCGCCCTCCACCCTCGTGGGCCCCACGTTGCTCCACCGACGTACTCCTTCCTCCTATATATACCTACGTACCCCCAAACGATCAGATACGGAGCCAAAAACCTAATTCCACCGCCGCAACCTTCTGTACCCATGAGATCCCATCTTGGGGCATGTTCTGGAGCTCTGCCGGAGGGGGCATCCATCACGGAGGGCTTCTACATCAACACCATAGCCTCTCCGATGAAGTGTGAGTAGTTTACCTCAAACCTTGGGGTCCATAGTTATTAGCTAGATGGCTTCCTCTCTCTTTTTGGATCTCAATACAATGTTCTCCCCCTCTCTCGTGGAGATCTATTCGATGTAATCTTCTTTTGCGGTGTGTTTGTTGAGACCGATGAATTGTGGGTTTATGATCAAGTTTATCTATGAACAATATTTGAATCTTCTGAATTCTTTTATGTATGATTGGTTATCTTTGCAAGTCTCTTCGAATTATCAGTTTGGTTTGGCCTACTAGATTGATCTTTCTTGCAATGGGAGAAGTGCTTAGCTTTGGGTTCAATCTTGCGGTGTCCTTTCCTAGTGACAGTAGGGGCAGCAAGGCACGTCTTGTATTGTTGCCATCGAGGATAACAAGATGGTTTATTTATCATATTGCATGAATTTATCCCTCTACATCATGTCATCTTGCTTAAGGCGTTACTCTGTTCTTATGAACTTAATACTCTAGATGCATGCTGGATAGCGGTCGATGTGTGGAGTAATAGTAGTAGATGCAGGCAGGAGTCGGTCTACTTGTCTCGGACGTGATGCCTATATACATGATCATACCTAGATATTCTCATAACTATGCTCAATTCTGTCAATTGCTCAATAGTAATTTGTTCACCCACCGTAAAATACTTATGCTCTTGAGAGAAGCCACTAGTGAAACCTATGGCCCCCGGGTCTATCTTCATCATATTAATCTTCCAACACTTAGTTATTTCCGTTGCTTTTTTACTTTGCTTTTATTTTACTTTGCATCTTTATCATAAAAATACCAAAAATATTATCCTATCATATCTATCAGATCTCACTCTCGTAAGTGACCGTGTAGGGATTGACAACCCCTTATCGCGTTGGTTGCGAGGATTTATTTGTTTTGTGTAGGTGCGAGGGACTCGCGCGTAGCCTCCTACTGGATTGATAACTTGGTTCTCAAAAACTGAGGGAAATACTTACGCTACTTTGCTGCATCACCCTTTCCTCTTCAAGGGAAAACCAACGCAGTGCTCAAGAGGTAGCAAACCCCTCCGTGATGGTGTCTAGATTGGATCTGGTGGTTCTGGACTCTGCGGCGGCTGGATGAATATTTCGTCGCCTCCCCTAGGGTTTCTGTAATATAGGGGTATTTATAGAGCAAAGAGGCGGTCCGGGGGGCACCCGAGGTGGGCACAATCCACCAGGGCGCGCCTGGTGGGTTGTCCCCCCTCGGGACTCCCCCCAGGTGCAACCACGGCCCAACTTCTTCCTTTTGGTCCATAAAAAATCATCATAAAGTTGCGTGGCATTTGGACTCCGTCTGATATTGATTTCCTGCGATGTAAAAAACATGCAGAAAACAACAACTGCCACTTAGCACTATGTCAATAGGTTAGTACCAAAAAATGATATAAAATGACTATAAAATGATTGTAAAACATCCAAGAATGATAATATAACAGCATGGAACAATCAAAAATTATAGATACGTTGGAGACGTATCAATGACCGAGACACCTCTCCGGTCAATAACCAATAGCGGAACCTAGATGCCCATATTGGCTCCTCCATATTCTATTAAGATCTTTATCGGTCGAACCGTTATGACAACATACGTAATTCCCTTTGTCCATCGGTATGTTACTTGTCTGAGATTCGATTGTCGGTATCTTCATACCTAGTTCAATCTCATTACCGGCAAGTCTCTTTACTCATTCCGTAATAAATCACCTCGTGACCAACTCCTTAGTCGTTTGCTTGCAAGCTTATGATGTGTATTACCAAGAGGGCCTAGAGATACCTCTCCGATACTCGGAGTGACAAATCCTAATCTCAATCTATGCCAACTCAACAAACACCTTCGGAGATACTTGTAGAGCATCTTTATGATCACCCAGTTACGTTGTGATGTTTGATAGCACACAAGGTATTCCTCCAGTATTCGGGAGTTGCATAACATCATAGTCGAAGGAATATGTATTTGACATGAAGAAAGCTATAGCAATAAAACTGATCGATCAATATGCTAAGCTAACGGGTGGATCTTGTCCATCACAACATTCTCCTAATGATGTGATCCCGTTATCAAATGACAACACATGTCTATGGTTAAGAAACCTTAACCATCTTTGATCAACGAGCTAGTCTAGTAGAGGCTCACTAGGGGCACGGTATTTGTTTATGTATTCACACATGTATTTAAGTTTCCGATTGATACAATTCTTGCATGAATAATAAACCTTTATCATGAATAAGGAAATATAAAATAACAAATTTATTATTGCCTCTAGTGCATATTTCCTTCAGTAGCTGGTTCTCTGTCCAACTGGGTAGGGTTACAATCTGCGAGAGTCTGGGTTATGTGTGGTGGGGCTGGTTCTTGGGAAAGTACAACCGTGGTTCTATCTGCATCGACTGGTAGCACTATCTTTTCTGAAGACTGTGTTGTTACTCCCTTAGACACTGCCATCACCCTCTTCAATTTAAATGGCTGATAAACAAGAAAAGTAATTGAATGTACAAACATTGTATGATAGACAGGTGCAACGGATAGTGGGGAATAAAAGAGGGCATGAAATAATTCACATTTATGTTGTCTAACCAAACAGGATAGCATGACACAATTTAACATATATGATCGCTAACTAAACAGGATAGCATGACACAATTTCACATATATGATGGCTAACTAAAAAGGATGGAAAGACATAGTTCAAAATATGATGACTATGTAAACAGGATGACATGATATGACTATATAATGTGTTTATTAAATAGGTTGGCATGCCATAATTCACATACATGCCGCCTATGGAAACATGATAGCATGATATAATTCACAGATAGAATGACATAATTCAAAATATGATGACTGTAAACACTAAACATGATGAGATGATATAACTACATGATGTCTTTATTAAATGGGTTGGCATGCCATAATTCCGATAGATGCTGTCTATATAAACATGTTGACATGATATAATTCAAATATATGATTTATATACTAAGCAAGTAAGCAGATGGCAATCGCATATATGATGTAAAAACTAAGCAATGCAAGACAACATGCATGACATGAGTAATATAACCCTGCCAAGTTTGAGCATAGACCTCAGGGGGGAAATAGGACTGGTCATCTATCTCTGAATCCTCCTCTGAGGAGCTATCTGTAACAAGCAAGATGTCTGCTTTAGCAGGTAGCATTGTTTGCTCTGAATATCTTGTTTTCACTCTAGATACTTCCATCACCGCTTCAAATGGCTGATGCATAGGAAGAGTAGTTGAATATACAAACGTTGTCGACAAATGGAACATGTAATACAAAAAAGGATAGCATGATATAATTCACATATATGATGATTGGCTAAACAACAAGGCATTGCATAATTCACATATATAATGCCTTGCAACAAGATAGCATTGCATAATTCACATATATAATGTCTTGCAACAAGATGGTATTGCATAATTCACATATATGGTAATTAGACACTAAACATGTGGCATTCACACAGAGCATGTCTAAACTAAGCAAATGACATAGCAATGCAAGACACCATACACACGATATGAGCAACATAACCCTGCCAAGTTAGAGCATACACCTCGGGGGGGGGGGGGCATAGGAATGGTCATCTGTCTCTGAATCCTCCTCTGAGGAGCTATCCGTAACTAGCGAGATATGCGCTTCGTCAGATAGCATAGTCTGCTCTGAAGACCTTGTTTTCACTCCAGAATTTTCCATCACCGTGTCAAATGGATGATGCACACGAAGAGTAGTTGAATGTACTAACATTGTTCACAAATGTAATACGTAATGAAAAAATGATTGCCTGATATAATTCACATATAAGATGACTGGCTAAGCAGGATGGAATTGCAAAATTTACATATATGATGCCTGGCTAAACAAGATGGTGTTGCATAATTCACATATACGATAAAGAAACTAAATAGATGATATTCACACAAAGCATGTCTAAACTAAGCAGATGACATATTTGATGTATAAAGTAAGCAATGCAAGGCACCATATGCATGATATTACCAACATCAGCATGCCAAGTTAGAGCGAAGACCTCAGGGGGTAAATAGGAGTGGTCTTCTCCTTCTGAATCCCCCTCAGAACAGTTATCTTCCTCTTGATGACAATCTGAAATGGGTGGAGGGGGGCTTCCTTTGCGCCCACCATGGAGGGACGTCTGCATGAAATTTTATTGCCACGCAAGGCTCGTCTCTTTTGCTCTACATGTTCAATTCCATTGTGTACAATAACTGACATGCATAGGAATAAAACATAGTGAGATTATGTAAGGAGTGCATGTAGAAATCCAGAGTGATAGTAGCAACCTGTGGTTAGACCCAAAACCAATGATAGCAGGCAGATAATGGCTTCAGTTAAAAATACAGATAATGGCTTCTTTACTGTTTGTTTCCCACCCAACATGAAACTCATAGTAGACACAAGAGATTAACCAGATAGTAGATAGATACTATTGATTGCGGCCCCAATATGTACCCCACAACCATTTGAAAACTCATGTTTGAGCATTAGTTTGGAGCTGACTCAGATTCTAATCGGTAAACAGGACGATAAAGTAGCATGTAAAATTAAGCGATGCATAACGTAAGCAGACACGAAAGAGTGCGACCTCTCTTGCGGACCCGTGTAGTCCTCGAGGTCATCTGCTCGGTTGATGATGGTAATGCAGTTGTCGTGGCTGCCGGCAATGGGGAAGAAGATTTGAGGCGGTGAAAGACAGTCTGGAGGCCGGATCCCTGCTGTGGTGGACCCTTCTGTCATTGGAGCAGCTGAGCTGGGGTGGACGACGACGCAGCAGGAGCGGGACAAACCACATAAGGTTTTCTTTGACAACTATCTATAAGAGAAGTAATTCTGTAAGGGCTCATTTGAATTGGAAGATTCTAACAACGCAGGGATAGGAAATACACAGTAATAGGATAGTAATGCATGTGCAAAGAATTTAAAATCACAGGATTTCTGTCAATCTGGGTGTTTGGTTCACAGGAATGGGAAGGTCATAGGAATGCAAAGAAGCATGGTCAAATTAAGTCAAACCATAAGAAAATGTATAGTTATAATGCTATTATGCTACTATCACTTAGTCTTGTTCTTCATGAATAGAAATTTGAAAAGGAGGGCCAAGTGGATATTAAAAATTCCTACGGTTTTTCTTTGAAAGAGACACTAAAGGAACAAATCCTACAATTTTCCTTTTCTCCATTCCTTTGAACCAAATGCATTAATAGTAGTACCATAGGAAACTTTCAAATTCCTATGCTTTTCCTTCACTTTTCCTTTCAACCACTGGCAATTCTAGTAGGCAGACTTGAACAGGGAAAAGCCTACACTCAAAAAATGTTTTTGTGCTACTTCTACTACTTTGGACCCAGGCCACTGCCCTACTAGGTCAACTCCCAGGCCCATCTACAAATGCACAACTCAAACGCGCAAAAATTAATAATGATGGCGCTCAAGAGAGTCGATCACGGATAGCTAAGTTGCCTCGTACCTCACTGCTTGTCATATAGTAGGAGAAACTAATCATATTTCACGTTACTACATGTGCTCAGTGGACAATATATAAAATGTAGAGTAATTGTTGCTATACTTAGCGGCAACGAACCAAGTGGTTAGTGCGGCCTTGGTAGCACAGCGGGAAGTGGATGAGGCAGAGTTAGAAAAGGATCAACACAACCAAAGGCACGACAGCGAGAGCGACCCCAAGGACGCGGTAAGGAAGAAAGTGGTGCAGCGCCCAGTGTACTTCATCAGCTCCTTGTTACAGGGGGCTAGATCAAGGTACTCTGGCATGCAAAATTTGATCTTTGGTCTCATCATGGCCTCAAGGAAACTGCGCCACTACTTCCAAGCCCATGAGATCACGGTTGTCACTCACTTCCCATTGCAAAGGATACTCCAAAACCCCGAGGCTACCGGCAGAATAGTGGAGTGGGCTTTGGAGCTATCCAGTTTTGGTTTGAAGTTTGAGAGCACATCAACAATCCAGAGCAGGGCATTGGCAGAGTTTATTGCAGAATGGATGCCAACCCCTGATGTGGAAGTAACAGAGATAGTTATCCCTGACAAGGAATCACCCCAAGAATGGATCATGTATTTCGATGGTGCCTTTTCCCTGCAAGGTGCAGGAGCTGGCGTGCTCCTTGTTGCCCCCTTTGGGGAGCACTTAAAGTACGTCGTCCAGATGCATTTTGCCCGGCGACCAACAATACAACAAAGTATCAAGGGCTCCTTGTCGGGCTTAGGATTGCAGCAGAATTGGGAATTAAGAAGCTGATCATTCGAGGAGACTCACAGCTTGTGGTGAAACAAGTCAACAAGAATTGCCAAAGTCCATTGATGGAGGCATACGTCGAGGAAGTGAGGAGATTGGAGGAACGCTTTGACGGATTGCAAACAGAGCACGTACCCCGTGCGGAAAACAGCATAACCGATCATCTGTCAAAGTGTGCTGCGCAGAAGCTTCCTGTGGAACCAGGAACTTTTGTTCTCCGTCTCACTTAGCCCTCCGTATCCCCAGCAACAATGGCCGGGAAAAGGAGAAAGTTGGACACCGGTAAGCCTCTCCCAGTAGAGTCGTCCGCTCCTGCCAGAGACCTACCGGAAACAACTCCTCGCAGCCTGCCGGACCACACCCTCCAGCCGGGCCCATTGACCCTGCGAACGAGGCATGTGCTCCCGCAGCAGAGGAGGTGCCGCTAGTCCTCGTTGCCGAGCCCCAGGCTCGAACTTGGTCAAGGCACATTGTCCACTTCCTCCAAACCGGAGAGCTTCCCGACGACCAAGATGAAGCTGAAAGAGCAGCCCGGAGGGCCAGTATGTATCAGTTTGTCGATGACACTCTGTACATAAGGAGGCCCAAAGTGTGAAATTGAAGTGCGTCTGCCGGGTAGAAGGAAAGGAACTGCTAGCTGACATACAAAGGAATGTGTGGCTCCCACATTGGATCAAGGGCATTAATTGGGAAAGCATTTCGGCAAGGATTTTCTTGGCCCACAGCCCTCCAAGACATGGTCGAGCTAGTCATAAAGGGTGAAGCCTGCCAGTTCCATTCCAAAAAGCCCACCGGCCTACCCAAGCTCTTCAGACAATCCCACTATCATGGCCATTTTCGGTTTGGGGGCTCGATATCCTTGGCCCCTTCCCCCGACTCCGGGGCTTTGAATTCTTGTTCGTTGCCATTGACACGTTTACAAAGTGGCCGGAAGTGACTGCCGTGAGAAAGGTGACTGCTCAGTCAGCTATAAAGTTCTTGAAAGAATTGGCGTGTCGTTTTGGAGTTCCGGCAAGGATCATTACCGACAACGGCACCCAGTTCACGAGCCGCACCTTCATGCAATATGTTCATGCCCTCGGATGCAGGATCTCGTTTGCCTCCGTGGCACACACCCGGAGCAATGGGCAAGCTGAGAGGGCGAATGCTGAAGTGCTACGAGGACTCAGACCAAGAACCTTTGGTATGCTGCAGAAGCACGACAGGCGGTGGACCGAGGAGCTGCCGGTAGTTCTCTGGTCCCTCAGAACGACACCAAACCAAGCTACCGGGCAGACTCCCTTCTCCCTGGTCTACGGGACAGAAGCAGTTATCCCCACGGAACTCATTTATGGGTCGCCTCGAGTGCTTGCCTACGATGAAGTAGTGCAAGATCAGCACTGGCGTGACGACGTTGTGCTACTCGAGGAGAACCATCTCCGGGTTGCTACGCGTGCTGCATGCTACCAGCAAGCAGTGTGTCGCTATCATAGCCACATGGTTCATGCCCGGTGTTTTGAGGAAGGCGACCTTGTGCTTAGGCGCGTTCAATCCGCCAAGGGTACAAACAAGTTATCGCCGAAGTGGGAAGGCCCTTACCGGGTAGTACGAGTCACCAGACCTGGAGCAGTCCGTCAGGAAACCGAGATGGCATTCAATTGCAAAACGCATGGAATATTGAGCATCTCCGTAAGTTCTACCCATAAGGCGCTGCTGTCGGGCCCTGCCCGGCAGCCACCCTTTTGTATAGGCCTTGCCTCAGCTGCATGTAACCCCTTGTACAAAGCCAGGGCGATGTCCCTGTGCAAGAGAAAATAAAGAAGCGCTGGGGGCCCCTGACATTCCAAGATCACTGCATAAGAATTTCATGAGCATTTGCATATGCATATAGATAGGATCGCATCCTGCATTCATTCTCATCTACCTGAAGTTGCAGGTTCCTACCGTGAGCTTGGCTTCAACAAGGAGTTGGGAAGTTTCCCCGGCACTGCGATCCCCGGCAAGCCAAACAGATAAGTTCTACCTCTTGTCCATTAGTGTTCTGTAAGCTATAACTTGTGCATAAGGAAACCTCACCACTCTCTTGGAACTAAGGTGCTCCCATCTTTGGCTCGAACGTTGCTTCGGTCAGAATGGTTGCAGTGGCCTTTGGTAAAAGGGAGTTAGCGGTGGGCTAGTCTCTTTGTATTTTGCCCGGTAGACGAAGTTCTCTGGCAAGTAAAAGGTTGCCGGCAAGGTAGCCTGCCGAGAAAAACTCGTTTATTTACACTAAAGAGGCATCCCACCTCTGCATGGACATATGCATGCACGGGTTCTCGGCAAGGTTCATCTTTTTCATTAATATGCTGGTACAGGTAAAAGCATTACAGAACACAAACATGGACTAGAGAGATTACATTACTCGAATTAAAATTTGGCAATTGCTGACAGGTTTAAGATTGAAAAAAGATAAGTGCCCCGTGATGCCCTTTCTTGTCCCTCTCCTCCTAGGAACGACCGTCGAAGGCAAAGAGGGCAAAAGGAGCGCCTAGGCAGGAGCCCAGCCTGCCCCCTCAGGCTCCAGGAGAGGTAGCCCGGTGGAGGCGGGAGCACCGAGGAACGCGTAGACGGAGAGGACGGCGAAGGCGACCCGTCGACCACTGCAACCAGGGCCAGGAGGGCGTGGCTGGACTAACGGAGCTGCGCTCGAGAGGAAGCCTGTCGGGGTCCAGCTGGAAGGCTGCTGGAGGAGCCAGGGAGCACCATCCCCACCTCCGCATCCAACTCCCCAGCAAATCATATTGCCGGGAAAAAGATGTGGGTGCAGATGATGGTGCTGCCACCTGATGAAGATGGTGCGGGCGGCGATCAGCCAGAGTCAGAGTCGTCGCCCTCCTGCACACTGTCATCGTCATCAATGTCACTGTCCTCCTTGTCGCTCTCGCTCGAGGAGGAGCTTTCGTCGTTGGTAGAGCTCTTCGTGCAGCACCCTAAGCGACCTCCCGAGTGCCCAAAGATCTTGACGGAGAGTAGGCCGCTCTCCATTAAATAAACTGGAGAACGTGCCCCTTCGAGAAGCCATGGGCATGGGCAAAAGTCTTCCAACCACGGCGAAGATACATCACATGAGGGGCAGGGAAATCGACGTCAACCCACAAACTGCCATTCCCACAGCCCCTCATGTGCAATCTCAGAGCGCGTGGTTGCTCGAGCTCCATCTCCCGCGCAAAGGGAGTCGGAACGCGAAGATAACCACACAAAGGCTTGTACAACCTGATGATGAACTCCCGAGGCTGGTCCCCGACATGGCCCTCCGCCGGGGGAGGGGCCGCTGGTGGGGGCGCAGCCGAGGCGCCGCCCCGCCCTCCTCTTCCCCAGGCGCCATGGCGACCTCGACCTCGCCCTCTCCCTCCTCCCATGGTGGGCTCCGCCACCTCAGGCTCCGGAGAAGGAGGGATGCGCTATCGAGAAGAAGCCCTCGTCACCGCCGCTGGGTCGCCTCTGCGTCCTCGCGCCCCTCGCCATGGCCAGAAAGGAAGGAGCACGGAGGAGAAGAAGAAGAAGTGTGGGCAGAGAGGCGCTGCCCCTGCCCCTTTTATAGGAGGACAAAGCAGGGGGTTGGCTCTGAAGATGACCGCCCCGCTCCTCCAATGCGGCCTTCCTGCGCCCTCTGCAGTTCTAGGAGTCAAGGCCGACCCTCTGCTCCAACCATCAGCGCCCAGTTTTCAGCCATGGCACTCCTCCCCGCGCCCTCCGCATCCACCACCTACAACGCCCAATGCATGCGGGACACATGGTGGGTGTATGCAGCACGGGGGGCAAGTGGGATGAAGTTTCTGGCCCGTGATCGTAGGGCAAGGCGAATCCACAGGTCACGATCGAAGTTCTCCCGCAGCGTTGCGCACGACACGCGGGGAAATCAGAAACTGGCCTGGAATCAAGATTAATGAAGCAGCAATGAAGACCTCAAGAGGCCAAACCCTTCAGCACCCTCGCCCGTGCACTTATTAGGCCCTGCTCGACGATGCTCGGCAGCGCGTTCGGGGCAGGCCCAGGGGCTTCTATCGGTGCAACAAACCCTGGGTCTGTTGCCCAGACTATGCATAGGCACGGGAGCAAGATTGCGGCACCAGGCCACCCCAGGAAGCAAGAAATCAAGATCTTCGAGGAACCAACATGCAGATCAGGAGGACCAAGACCAAGCTAGAAAAGCAAGACACCACCAAGGGAAAAGCCTCCCCTGCCAGGCATGCAAGCTTGGCGAGGGCAGGGTCACCCCGGAAGGAAACATCCAAGACGCCCCGGCAGGGCCTGCCGGGACTCACAGAGGCAGAAGCCACCTCAACCAAACACTACGCCATGACCCACGTCGTCAATCAGTGTGGTGTCAAGCCGCAAAGTGACTAAGTGGCGGCTATTCTCCACATGGCGGCCTCTTTCTATAGAAGATACCTACAGTTGACACCCGTCCTGCGACGTGTCAAGCAAGCAGGCGTGGAGCTGGCAAGATAGCCCGACAAGGCTTGCCGGGCAAGCGATGATGTGACGCTGTGACGCATTTAATGCGTCCTATCAACCAGCAGAGTAGGTATGATAGCACTGTTTGTTATCTTATCAATGCATAATGACTACTTTGCCACTGTGGTGACCCCTTAATCTATAAAAGGAGGCCCATGGCAACCGTAGAAGGGGTTAGAAGGTTGGAGAACTCACACCCTCATACACGCGTACCCACTGCCGCCCCTGCCGGGCAAGTGTACTCCGCTCCACCACCACCATTCCACCATCAATCCACCAAAGCAGGAGTGGGGTTTTACACCTCACGGCGGCCCGAACCTGGGTAGAATTGCCTCTCTGATCTCTGCCGTGCTGCCCCACGCTCGTCTGCTCTTTGGACAACGCGACGCCCCCTGCCGAACCAGCAAGGGGCCCTCTGGTCCCATAGGTGGCCATGGTAATCCCGCGACACCTAGTGACAAGCATTAAGCATAGCAAAGTAATAGCAACATCAATCTTAGAACATAGTGGATGCTAGGGATCAAACCCTAACAAAACTAACTCTATTACATGGTATATCTCATCCAACCCATCACCGTCCAGCAAGCCTATGATGGGATTACTCACGCACGGCGGTGAGCATCATGAAATTGGTGATGGAGGATGGTTGATGATAACTCCAGATCTGGTCTCCCGAGGAAGAACAGGAGGTGGCGGCGGCTCCGTATCGTAAAACACGATGAATCCTTCTCTCTGATTTTTTCTCGTCGAACGGGAAGATATGGAGTTGGATTTAAGGTCGGTGGAGCCTCGTGGGACCCACAAGACTAGAGGGCACGCCCTCCACCCTTGTGGACAGGGTGTGGCCCCCTTCGGTTTATTCTTTTGCCAATATTTTTTATTAATGCCAAAAATGATCTCCGTGAAGTTTCAGGTCATTCCGAGAACTTTTATTTCTGCACAAAAATAGCACCATGGCAATTCTGCTGAAAACAGCATCAGTCCGAGTTAGTTCCATTCAAATCATGCAAATTAGAGTCCAAAACAAGGGCAAAAGAGTTTGGAAAAGTAGATACGATGGAGACGTATCAGCTCCCAATCGCCCCTTCATAACACAAGATCTTGTCTTTTTGGGAGAACGCCCCTGGCTCAAATCAACAGCAACACGCTCGAGCTCCGAGAACTGGCTGCCAAAGATCCTGTAGTCATGCTCACCAAGTTCCAGCCACTCACCTGCAATAAAAACAGAAGGAGCACAAAAAGGGTAAGTTCAAATACAGAATTCATGACAATACTAGTCAAGAAGTACAAGCTGGAAACAAATACAAAAGGTCATGCATACGTACAGGGTTCGATGCCAAACAAACCCCAGAAGTCAACATCAAACACATCGCTAGTCACGCAGGTATACAACAAAGTCTTTCTAATGTCAAGAATGTCTTCGTGGCTGTAATCCAACGTTTCAATCACACCATGATACGTCTCCAACGTATCTATAATTTTTGATTATTCCATGCTGTTTTGTTATCAATCTTGGATGTTTTATAATCATTATATAGTCATTTTATATCATTTTTTGGTACTAACGTATTGACATAGTGCCAAGTGTGAGTTGCTGTTTTCTGCATGTTTTTTACATCGCAGGAAATCAATATCACACGGAGTCCAAATGCCATGCCAATTTACGATGATTTTTTATGGACCAGAAGGAAGAAGTTGGGCCCTGGTTGCACCTGGGGAGTCCCGAGGAGGGGACAACCCACCAGGGCCCGCCAGGAGGCCCAGGCGTGCCCTGGTGGGTTGTGCCCACCTCGGGTGCCCCCTGGACCGCCTCTTTGCTCTGTAAATACCCCAATATTCCAGAAACCCTAGGGGAGTCGACGAATTTTTCATCCAGCCGCCGCAGAGTCCAGAACCACCAGATCCAATCTAGACACCATCACAGAGGGGTTCACCACTTCCATTGGTGCCTCTTCGATGATGTGTGAGTAGTTCTTTGTAGACCTTTGGGTCCGTAGTTAGTAGCTAGATGGCTTCCACTCTCTCTCTTGATTATCAATACAATGGTCTCTTGGAGATCCATATGATGTAAGTCTTTTGGCGGTGTGTTTGTTGGGATCAGATGAACTTCGAGTTTATGATCAGTTATATCTTTTTATATCCATGAAAGTTATTTGAGTTTCTTTGATCTCTTATATGCGTGATCTCTTATAGCCTCATATTTCTTCTTTGATATTTGGGTTTTGTTTGGCCAACTTGATCTATTTATCTTGCAATGGGAAGAGGTGCCTGGTAGTGGGTTCGATTTTACGGTGCTTGATCCCAGTGACAGAAAGGGAACCGACACATATGTATCGTTGCTACTAAGGATAAATAACGAGATCCATATCCATCGCAATAGATAAACGGATCTTGTCTACATCATGTCATCGTTCTTATTGCATTACTCCATTTTTCCATGAACTTAATACACTAGATGCATGCTGGATAGCGGTCGATGTGTGGAGTAATAGTAGTAGATGCAGGCATGAGTCGGTCTACTAATCTTGGACCTGATGCCTATGTAATGATTATTTCCTGGATATTGTCATGATTATTTGAAGTTCTATCAATTGCCCAACAGAAATTTGTTCACCCACCGTTTGCTATCATTTTCTCGAGAGAAGCCACTAGTGAAACCTACGGCCCCCGGGTCTTCTTTCTCAAATATTTGCCTTGCGATCTACTTTTTCCTTGCGTTTATTTTCAGATCTATTATACCAAAAAATACAAAAATAGCTTGCTGCAATTTATTTGTTCCGTGATGTATTTATCACATCTACAAATTTACCTCAGATCCTTTCCCTATCTTGGGGCGCCGTACCCCGAAAGGGATTGACAACCCCTTTAACACGTCGGGTTGCGAGGTGTTGTTATTTGTGTGCAGGGGTTGTTTACGTTGTGTTGCTTGGTTCTCCTACTGGTTCGATAACCTTGGTTTCATATCTGAGGGAAATACCTGCCGCCGCTGTGCTGCATCATCCCTTCCTCTTTGGCGAAATACCGATGTAGCTTCAAGCGACATCAAAAGGAATTTCTGGCACTGTTGCCGGGGAGGATCTTCAACATAACCAGATCCCTAATCACAAATCTCATCTCCTTGCAATTTACATTATTCGCCATTTGCCTCTCGTTTTCCTCTCCCCACTTCACAAAAATTTGCCATTTTATTCGCCCTCTTTCCCGTTCACCGTTTTCTTGTCAGATCTCTTATTTGCTTGTGTGCCATGTGTCTTTTATTTGCTTGCATCTTTGCTTGCTAAATATCTTTTGATATGGATCCTCATCCACTTGCTAATCTTTTTGAGAGATCCAATTATCATGAACAAATTGCTAGTGATTTGAGTACACTAGAAGTTTTGCTTGAGATTCGTGAATCTGATAATTGTGATGAAGAAATTTATGAAGTGATTCATGATAGCTCTTTGAATGAAAAACGTGATTGCAATGATTTTAATATAAATTCTATTAACGTCAATTGTGCTAATAATATGCAAAACCCCAAGCTTGGGGATGCTAATTTTGCTATGTCCACTACTTATTGCAATGATCATGATTGGGGTGATTCTTCTTATGACCTTGAAAATTTATTTAAGCTTCGTGATGAATATGAGATTTGTCGAATCTCGGGTTCGGGCAAAACCCTCAAGGTTCGAACACTTGGGTGCGCACGAAGATCTCTCCCTACCGAGCTACGCCCTCAGCCTCATCGGGATCTCCTAGCTTAGCTCGACGAACTCGCAACACAAGAGACACAAGATTTATACTGGTTCGGGCCACCGTTGTGGTGTAATACCCTACTCCAGTGTGGTGTGGTGGATTGCCTCTCGGGCTGAGGATGAACAATACAAGGGGAAGAACAGCCTCCTGAGGGTAGATGTTCTTGTGCTTGGTGGGTGTGTGGATGAACTGGATCTAGTCCGAGATGAGATGCCTCCTACTGTGGTGTCTAAACCTATTTATAGAGGCCCTGGTCCTCTTCCCAAATATCAAGTGGGAAGGGGGCCAACAACGGCCAATTTGAAAGGGGACAACTAGTACAAGCTTATCCTGACAAAAGTAGTCTTCGCCTGCCAAAGGCTCTGGTGGTGACGCCGCCCTGGGCTCCATGGTGACCTCCGTCTTGCCGTCCTGCTGGTCTTGGTCTCGTTGCGCCGATATGGAAACCTTTGCTTGACGCCTCGGTACTCCTCGATCGTCATGGTTGACGTCATTGGAACGTCGCGAGGTTTGCGTTGCCTTGATCTCTCCACCCCTCGCGAGCCAGCATGGTGAGGCCGCTCCCGAGGAGGTCTTGTGTCGTCCGCCTCGCGAGGCTTGGACCCTCACGAGGGTCTCGAATGCTTTTTGGTGAAGATGGGCCGTACGGGCCCGCTCGCAGAGCCACGCCGTGGGCCGCAGGCAGGCAAGTATGGGGACCCCCATTCCTAGAACGCCGACAGTAGCCCCCGGGCCCAAGGCGCGCTCGGACTTGGCTTCGAGGCGAAGCAAAGGGCAAGTGCGGAGCGCCGCGGGCCCCAACAGCCCGCGGCCTTGGTTGACGCATGGCGGTTGATTGGACATGGGCGTCTCCGCTTCCCCATGCTGCCTCGGCAACTGCCCGACTTGATGAGTCCCCGCTGCATGCAAGGAAAAACCATCATTACCTGTGATCGTGGGGGGCGCTGGTTGGCCTTCTCCTGCTATAAATGGGGAGGGGGCAGAGCCCCCGTCACCCATCTCTTCCCATTCCGCTCGCTTCTCCCCCTTTACTCCATTGCTAGTAGCGACACCAATGGCGCCATCGAAGAGGTTCTCCGCCGCGGAGAAGGGGAAGGCCCCTCGCGAGGGGCCCAGCTCTCCGGTGCCCAAGCGTGGACGTGGCCGTCCCCGCAAGCGCACCGCGACCCCCGCTGCGGCCTCCTGCAGCCGCGGCGGTGCTGCTTCGCGTGGCAGGGGTCGCCCCAGTCGTGGCAGCCCTGTCGATGAAGGGAGACGTGCCGTGGTCGCGCGGCCTCCCCGGCCGCGCTTCCACTCGGTGGAGGTGCTGCCGGAGTTCGTTGTTTGGTCGGAGAACCCGGTCGGCAACTGGCTTCAGCTCCTGCGCTTCTTCGCCGATGAGCTGCCGGTCGCAGGTCCAGGCGGGCTCTGGCTATAGGCGGATGGCTGCTGCAGCAGGGCTTCCTGGGTCGCGGTTGAGGTCTCCGTCGCGGGCAACATAGCCCTGGCCCGTGGCTGGACGTTTGCCCGTGCGCGCGGCCTGGGCAGGCGGTGCACCCTCCATTTCAAGTACGACGACGGCGCGACCCTCTACATTAAGGTGTTTGGGGAAGATGGTCGCCGCGCCGGGTGCTGCCCCGAGGTCAACGACGGCAACGAGGTGCTCGGCCTTGGCGATGGTCGTGACGAGGATGAGGGCGAACCCGCCCTTGGCCCCGACCGCGTCTCGTCCAGCTACGGCGGCTCTTCCCCCGGCGACAGCTCCAGCAGCGGTGGTTACGACCAGCCGCCACCCCGCCGCACCCGCTTCGAAGGTGGCAGCGGGTCGTATCGTCACCGCGCCCCTGTGAAGCCCGAGGAGGGGTCTGGCTGAGCTCGAGACGGCGCCAAGAGCCCGCTTTCGCGGTCCGCCGTGGGGGCACGCGCCGCTTTTATCTCGTTCTTCCTTTCATTCCTATATTAAGAAAGAAACCGGTATGGGGCCCCGGAGGGGCGTGCAACGAACTATGATTTCTCAGTTATTATGCTATGTTTGTCGTCCCTGTGCTGTGTCGCAACATTGTCGTTTTATGTAGAGATAACTTAGCTTGACGTGCTCGGAGTAGTCTCCTTTCCACGAGGTGCTCGCTTCCTGGTGCCTGTCGAGGCCCCTTGGCCTGGTAGGCGCTTAGGAACTGCAAAAAAAAACTCATTAGGAGGCTTAACGTTTACCCGGGCCTTGGTCGCAGGCGCCGCTAGCCTTGACCCAGCGCTTCGCATCGCGGTACCCGTGTGGCACGGAATAGGAGAGGCGCGCCAGCTTGTGGGCTCGAACGAGGGTGCCTCGCGAAAAGCAGACGAGAGGCAGAAAAAAGGAAAAACGCTCACGAGGGCACCTGCCTAGCCCCCTCGCGAGGAATGCGAGAGAGAGAGAGAGAGTATAGGATAAACTGAAGACGGAAACAGAGGCAGAAGGCGACGGAACCAAACTAGCAGAGAACACCAAAAGCAAACTTCAATTAAAGAGGGGCGAGCCAACTACGGAAAGCAAATGAAAAGCCGCGTCCGGCACCTAGTCTAGTCTTCATGTCTTCTCACCAGCGTGGAGCTAAGTGCTGCCACTAGGACATGGGAGGGAGCCCCTGAGGCCCGAGGGCGGCACTCCTAAGACTCCGGGGCGTGTACAACCCCACTCATTATTACGTGAGTGTCACGAGCGGAGACCTTCATAGGCACTAGGCCTTCTGTTGGAAATATGCCCTAGAGGCAATAATAAATGGTTATTATTATATTTCTTTGTTCATGATAATTGTCTATTGTTCATGCTATAATTGTGTTATCCGGAAATCGTAATACATGTGTGAATACATAGACCACAACGTGTCCCTAGTAAGCCTCTAGTTGACTAGCTCGTTGATCAACAGATAGTCATGGTTTCCTGACTATGGACATTGGATGTCATTGATAACGGGATCACATCATTAGGAGAATGATGTGATGGACAAGACCCAATCCTAAGCATAGCTCAAAGATCATGTAGTTCGTTTGCTAGAGCTTTTCCAATGTCAAGTATCTTTTCCTTAGACCATGAGATCGTGCAACTCCCGGATACCGTAGGAGTGCTTTGGGTGTGCCAAACGTCACAATGTAACTGGGTGACTATAAAGGTACACTACGGGTATCTCCGAAAGTGTCTGTTGAGTTGGCACGGATCGAGACTGGGATTTGTCACTCTGTATGACGGAGAGGTATCTCTGGGCCCACTCGGTAATGCATCATCATAATGAGCTCAATGTGACTAAGGAGTTAGCCACGGGATCATGCATTACGGTACGAGTAAAGAGACTTGCCGGTAACGAGATTGAACAAGGTATTGGGATACCGACGATCGAATCTCGGGCAAGTAACATACCGATTGACAAAGGGAATTGTATACGGGATTGATTGAATCCTCGACATCGTGGTTCATCCGATGAGATCATCGTGGAACATGTGGGAGCCAACATGGGTATCCAGATCCCGCTGTTGGTTATTGACCGGAGAGGCGTCTCGGTCATGTCTGCATGACTCCCGAACCCGTAGGGTCTACACACTTAAGGTTCGGTGACGCTAGGGTTGTAGAGATATTAGTATGCGGAAACCCGAAAGTTGTTCGGAGTCCCGGATGAGATCCCGGACGTCACGAGGAGTTCCGGAATGGTCCGGAGGTGAAGAATTATATATAGGAAGTCCAGTTTCGGCCACCGGGAAAGTTTCGGGGGTTATCGGTATTGTACCGGGACCACCGGAAGGGTCCCGGGGGTCTACCGGGTGGGGCCACCTGTCCCGGAGGGCCCCATGGGCTGAACTGGGAGGGGAACCAGCCCCTAGTGGGCTGGGGCGCCCCCCATGGGCCTCCCCCTGCGCCTAGGGTTGGAAACCCTGGGGGTGGGGGGCGCCCCACCTGACTTGGGGGGCAAGTTTCCCGCCTGGCCGCCGCCCCCTTGTAGATGGGATCCAGGGCCGGCGCCCCCCCCCAAGGGGGCCTATATATAGTGGGGGGGGGAGGGAGGGCAGCAGCACCACAGCCCTTGGCGCCTCCCTCTCCCCCTGCAACACCTCTCCCTCCCTCTTGCGCTTGGCGAAGCCCTGCCGGGATCCCGCTACTTCCACCACCACGCCGTCGTGCTGCTGGATCTCCATCAACCTCTCCTTCCCCCTTGCTGGATCAAGAAGGAGGAGACGTCGCTGCTCCGTACGTGTGTTGAACGCGGAGGTGTCGTCCGTTCGGCACTCGGTCATCGGTGATTTGGATCACGGCGAGTACGACTCCATCAATCCCGTTCATTGGAACGCTTCCGCTCGCGATCTACAAGGGTATGTAGATGCACTCCTTTCCCCTCGTTGCTAGTATACTCCATAGATGGATCTTGGTGATGCGGAGGAAATTTTGAAATTCTGCTACGATCCCCAACAGTGGCATCATGAGCCAGGCCTATGCGTAGTTACTATGCACGAGTAGAACACAAAGCAGTTGTAGGCGTAGATGTTGCCAATTCTTCTTGCCGCTACTAGTCTTATCTTGTTTCGGCGGCATTGTGGGATGAAGTGGCCCGGACCGACCTTACACGTACGCTTACGTGAGACAGGTTCCACCGACTGACATGCACTAGTTGCATAAGGTGGCTAGCGGGTGTCTGTCTCGCCCACTTTAGTCGGAACGGATTCGATGAAAAGGGTCCTTATGAAGGGTAAATAGAAATTGGCATATCACGTTGTGGTTTTACGTAGGTAAGAAACGTTCTTGCTAGAAACCTATACATGCCACGTAAAAACTTGCAACAACAATTAGAGGACGTCTAACTTGTTTTTGCAGCATGTGCTATGTGATGTGCTATGGCCAGAAGATGTGATGAATGATATAGGTGATGTATGAGATTGATCATATTCTTGTAATAGGAATCACGACTTGCATGTCGATGAGTATGACAACCGGCAGGAGCCATAGGAGTTGTCTTTATTTTTTGTATGACCTGCGTGTCATTGAATAACACCATGTAAATTACTTTACTTTATTGCTAAATGCGTTAGCCATAGAAGTAGAAGTAATCGTTGGCGTGACAACTTCATGAAGACACATTGATGGAGATCCTGATGATGGAGATCATTGTGTCATGCCGGTGACGAAGATGATCATGGTGCCCCGAAGATGGAGATCAAAGGAGCAAAATGATATTGGCCATATCATGTCACTATTTGATTACATGTGATGTTTATCATGTTTTGCATCTTATTTGCTTAGAACGACGGTAGTAAGTAAAATGATCCCTTATAATAATTTCAAGAAAGTGTTCCCCCTAACTGTGCACCGTTGCGAAGGTTCATTGTTTCGAAGCACCACGTGATGATCGGGTGTGATAGATTCTAACGTTCGCATACAACGGGTGTTGACGAGCCTAGCATGTACAGACATGGCCTCTGAACACACGCAATACACTTAGGTTGACTTGACGAGCCTAGCATGTACAGACATGGCCTCGGAACACGGAAGACCGAAAGGTCGAGCATGAGTCGTATAGAAGATACGATCAACATGGAGATGTTCACCGATCTTGACTAGTCCGTCTCACGTGATGATCGGGCACGGCCTAGTTAACTCGGATCATGTTTCACTTAGATGGCTAGAGGGATGTCTATCTGAGTGGGAGTTCATTGAGTAATTTGATTTGATGAACTTAATTATCATGAACTTAGTCTAAAATCTTTACAATATGTCTTGTAGATCAAATGGCCCATGTTGTCCTCAACTTCAACGCGTTCCTAGAGAAAACCAAGCTGAAAGATGATGGCAGCAACTATGCGGACTGGGTCCGGAACCTGAGGATCATCCTCATAGCTGCCAAGAAAGATTATGTCCTAGAAGCATCGCTAGGTGAAGCACCAATCCCAGAGAACCAAGACGTTATGAACGCTTGGCAATCACCTGCTGATGATTACTCCCTCGTTCAGTGCGGCATGCTTTACAGCTTAGAACCGGGTGTCCAAAAGCGTTTTGAGAAACATGGAGCATATGAGATGTTCGAAGAGCTGAAAATGGTTTTCCAAGCTCATGCCCGGGTCGAGAGATATGAAGTCTCCGACAAGTTCTTCAGCTGTAAAATGGAGGAAAATAGTTCTGTTAGTGAGCACATACTCAGAATGTCTGGGTTACATAACCGCTTGTCTCAGCTGGGAGTCAATCTCCCGGATGACGCAGTCATTGACAGAATCCTCCAGTCGCTTCCACCAAGCTACAAGAGCTTTGTGATGAACTTCAATATGCAGGGGATGGAAAAGACCATTCCTGAGGTATATTCAATGCTGAAATCAGCGGAGGTGGAGATCAGAAAGGAACATCAAGTGTTGATGGTGAATAAAACCACTAAGTTCAAGAAAGGCAAGGTAAGAAGAACTTCAAGAAGGACGGCAAGGGAGTTGCCGCGCCCGGTAAGCCAGTTGCCGGGAAGAAGTCGAAGAATGGACCCAAGCCTGAGACTGAGTGCTTTTATTGCAAGGGAAGTGGTCACTAGAAGCGGAATTGCCCCAAATACTTAGCGGACAAGAAGGCCGGCAACACCAAAGGTATATGTGATATACATGTAATTGATGTGTAACTTACCAGTACTCGTAGTAGCTCCTGGGTATTTGATACCGGTGCGGTTGCTCATATTTGTAACTCAAAACAGGAACTGCGGAATAAGCGGAGACTGGCAAAGGACGAGGTGACGATGCGCGTCGGGAATGGTTCCAAGGTCGATGTGATCGCCGTCGGCACGCTACCTCTGCATTTACCTACGGGATTAGTTTTAAACCTCAATAATTGTTATTTAGTGCCAGCTTTGAGCATGAACATTGTATCTGGATCTCGTTTAATTCGAGATGGCTACTCATTTAAATCCGATAATAATGGTTGTTCTATTTATATGAGAGATATGTTTTATGGTCATGCCCCGCTGGTCAATGGTTTATTCTTGATGAATCTCGAACTTGATGTTACACATATTCATAGTGTGAATACCAAAAGATGTAAAGTTGATAACGATAGTCCCACATACTTGTGGCACTGCCGCCTTGGTCACATTGGTGTCAAGCGTATGAAGAAGCTCCATGCAGATGGACTTTTGGAGTCTCTTGATTATGAATCATTTGACACGTGCGAACCATGCCTCATGGGTAAGATGACCAAGACTCCGTTCTCCGGAACAATGGAGCGAGCAACCAACTTATTGGAAATCATACATACCGATGTGTGCGGTCCAATGAGTGTTGAGGCTCGCGGAGGCTATCGTTATGTTCTCACTCTCACCGATGACTTGAGTAGATATGGGTATGCCTACCTAATGAAACACAAGTCTGAGACCTTTGAAAAGTTCAAGGAATTTTAGAGTGAGGTTGAGAATCAACGTGACAGGAAAAATAAAGTTCTTACGATCAGATCGTGGAGAAGAATATTTGAGTCATGAATTTGGTGCACACTTAAGGAAATGTGGAATCGTTTCACAACTCACGCCGCCTGGAACACCTCAGCGAAATGGTGTGTCCGAACGTCGTAATCGCACTCTATTGGATATGGTGCGATCTATGATGTCTCTTACCGATCTACCGCTCTCATTTTGGGGCTATGCTTTAGATACTGCCGCATTCACTTTAAATAGGGCTCCGTCGAAATCCGTTGAGACGACACCGTATGAATTATGGTTTGGGAAGAAACCTAAGCTGTCGTTTCTAAAAGTTTGGGGATGCGATGCTTATGTCAAGAAACTTCAACCTGAAAAGCTCGAACCCAAGTCGGAAAAATGCGTCTTCATAGGATACCCTAAGGAAACCATTGGGTATACATTCTACCTTAGATCCGAAGGGAAGATCTTTGTTACCAAGAACGGGTCCTTTCTGGAGAAAGAGTTTCTCTCGAAAGAATTAAGTGGGAGGAAAGTGGAACTTGATGAGGTGATAGTCGCCCCTTCCGAATCGGAAAGTAGCGCAGCGCGGGAAGATGTTCCTGTGGTGCCTACACCGACTGGGGAGGAAGTTAATGATGATGATCATGAAGCTTCGGATCAAGTTACTGCTGAACGTCGTAGGTCCACAAGGACACGTTCCGCACCAGAGTGGTACGGCAACCCTGTCCTGGAAATCATGTTGTTAGACAACGGTGAGCCTTCGAACTATGAAGAAGCGATGGCGGGCCCGGATTCCGATAAATGGCTAGAAGCCATGAAATCCGAGATAGGATCCATGTATGAAAACGAAGTATGGACTTTGACTGACTTGCCCGATGATCGGCGAGCCATAGAAAATAAATGGATCTTTAAGAAGAAGACGGACGCGGATGGTAATGTTACCATCTATAAGGCTCGACTTGTTGCTAAGGGTTATCGACAAGTTCAAGGGGTTGACTACGATGAGACTTTCTCACCCGTAGAGAAGCTAAAGTCCGTCCGAATCATGTTAGTAATTGCCGCATACTATGATTATGAGATATGGCAGATGGATGTCAAAACGGCATTCCTTAACGGCTTTCTTAAGGAAGAATTGTATATGATGCAGCCGGAAGGTTTTGTCGATCCTAAGAATGCTAACAAGGTATGCAAGCTCCAGCGCTCCATCTATGGACTGGTGCAAGCATCTCGGAGTTGGAACATTCGTTTTGAGAGATGATCAAAGCGTTTGGGTTTACACAGACTTATGGAGAAGCCTGTGTTTACAAGAAAGTGAGTGGGAGCTCTGTAGCATTTCTCTTATTATATGTGGATGACATACTATTGATGGGAAATGATATAGAATTCTTGGAAAGTATAAAGGCCTATTTGAATAAGTGTTTTTCAATGAAGGACCTTGGAGAAGCTGCTTATATATTAGGCATCAAGATCTATAGAGATAGATCAAGACGCCTCATTGGTCTTTCACAGAGTACGTACCTTGACAAGATATTGAAGAAGTTCAATATGGATCAGTCCAAGAAGGGGTTCTTGCCTGTATTGCAAGGTGTGCAATTGAGCACGGCTCAATGCCCGACCACGGCAGAAGATAGAGAAAATATGAGTGTCATCCCCTATGCCTCGGCCATAGGGTCTATTATGTATGCCATGCTGTGTACCAGACCTGATGTAAACCTTGCCGTAAGTTTGGTAGGAAGGTACCAAAGTAATCCCGGCATGGAACACTGGACAGCGGTCAAGAATATCCTGAAGTACCTGAAGAGGACTAAGGATATGTTTCTCGTTTATGGAGGTGACGAAGAGCTCGTCTTAAAGGGTTACGTTGACGCTAGCTTCGACACAGATCTGGATGACTTGAAGTCACAAACCGAATACATGTATATTTTGAATGGAGGGGCAGTAAGCTGGTGCAGTTGCAAGCAAAGCGTCATGGCGGGATCTACATGTGAAGCGGAGTACATGGCAGCCTCAGAGGCAGCGCAAGAAGCAATCTGGATGAAGGAGTTCATTACCGACCTAGGGGTGATTCCCAATGCGTCGGGCCCGATGACTCTCTTCTTTGACAACACTGGAGCTATTGCCCTTGCGAAGGAGCCCAGATTTCACAGGAAGACCAGGCATATCAAGCGTCGCTTCAACTCCATTCGTGAAAGTGTTCAAAATGGAGACATAGATATTTGTAAAGTACATACGGACCTGAATGTAGCAGATCCGTTGACTAAACCTCTCCCTAGAGCAAAACATGATCAACACCAGAACGCTATGGGTGTTCGATTCATCACAATGTAACTAGATTATTGACTCTAGTGCAAGTGGGAGACTATTGGAAATATGCCCTAGAGGTAATAATAAATGGTTATTATTATATTTCTTTGTTCATGATAATTGTCTATTGTTCATGCTATAATTGTGTTATCCGGAAATCGTAAAACATGTGTGAATACATAGACCACAACGTGTCCCTAGTAAGCCTCTAGTTGACTAGCTCGTTGATCAACAGATAGTCATGGTTTCCTGACTATGGACATTGGATGTCATTGATAACGGGATCACATCATTAGGAGAATGATGTGATGGACAAGACCCAATCCTAAGCATAGCTCAAAGATCATGTAGTTCGTTTGCTAGAGCTTTTCCAATGTCAAGTATCTTTTCCTTAGACCATGAGATCGTGCAACTCCCGGATACCGTAGGAGTGCTTTGGGTGTGCCAAACGTCACAACGTAACTGGGTGACTATAAAGGTACACTACGGGTATCTCCGAAAGTGTCTGTTGAGTTGGCACAGATCGAGACTGGGATTTGTCACTCCGTATGACGGAGAGGTATCTCTGGGCCCACTCGGTAATGCATCATCATAATGAGCTCAATGTGACTAAGGAGTTAGCCACGGGATCATGCATTATGGTACGAGTAAAGAGACTTGCCGGTAACGAGATTGAACAAGGTATTGGGATACCGACGATCGAATCTCGGGCAAGTAACATACCGATTGACAAAGGGAATTGTATACGGGATTGATTGAATCCTCGACATCGTGGTTCATCCGATGAGATCATCGTGGAACATGTGGGAGCCAACATGGGTATCCAGATCCCGCTGTTGGTTATTGACCGGAGAGGCGTCTCGGTCATGTCTGCATGACTCCCGAACCCGTAGGGTCTACACACTTAAGGTTCGGTGACGCTAGGGTTGTAGAGATATTAGTATGCGGAAACCATGAAAGTTGTTCGGAGTCCCGGATGAGATCCCGGATGTCACGAGGAGTTCCGGAATGGTCCGGAGGTGAAGAATTATATACAGGAAGTCCAGTTTCGGCCACCGGGAAAGTTTCGGGGGTTATCGGTATTGTACCGGGACCACCGGAAGGGTCCCGGGGGTCCACCGGGTGGGGCCACCTGCCCTGGAGGGCCCCATGGGCTGAAGTGGGAGGGGAACCAGCCCCTAGTGGGCTGGGGCGCCCCCCATGGGCCTCCCCCTACGCCTAGGGATGGAAACCCTGGGGGTGGGGGGCGCCCCACCTGACTTGGGGGGCAAGTTTCCCCCCAGGCCGCCGCCCCCCTTGTAGATGGGATCCAGGGCCGGCACCCCCCAAGGGGGCCTTTATATAGTGGGGGGGAGGGAGGGCAGCAGCACGACAGCCCGTGGCGCCTCCCTCTCCCCCTGCAACACCTCTCCCTCCCGCTTGCGCTTGGCGAAGCCCAGCCGGGATCCCGCTACTTCCACCACCAGGCCGTCGTGCTGCTGGATCTCCATCAACCTCTCCTTCCCCCTTGCTGGATCAAGAAGGAGGATACGTCGCTGCTCCGTACGTGTGTTGAACGCGGAGGTGCCATCCGTTCGGCACTCGGTTATCGGTGATTTGGATCACGGCGAGTACGACTCCATCAACCGCGTTCATTGGAACGCTTCCGCTTGCGATCTACAAGGGTATGTAGGTGCACTCCTTTCCCCTCGTTGCTAGTATACTCCATAGATGGATCTTGGTGATGCGTAGGAAATTTTAAAATTCTGCTACGATCCCCAACACCTTCTTCACAGGCGCTGGGCCTTTCTTCATGGGTAGAACTTTTGGAGGTGCTGGATGTTCCAGGCGTTCTGGATGGGTACCCCGTCCTGTGTCTCCAGGCGCGCGGCGCCAGGCCTGGAGACATGGACGACCTTGAACGGGCCCTCCCACATGGGTGAGAGCTTATGCAGCCCTTCCTTGGAGAGCACCCGCCTCAGGACGAGGTCACCCACCTTGAGCGTCCTGGAGCGGACGCTGCGGCAGTGGTACCGCCGCAGCGCCTGCTGGTATCTTGCCGCCCATAGTGACACTTCGCGGCGGCGTTCCTCCCCCAGCACGAGGTCCATCCCCCCGCGTGGCATGCTGCTGCGTCTCATCAAACGCCAGGACCCGTGCGGAGCGATGCTTGACCTCATGAGGTAGGACCACTTCTGCTCTGTAGACGAGGAAGAACGGGGTCTCGCCCGTTGTCTTGGTGGAGGTGGTGCGAATGGACCACAGCACAGACTGCAGCTCGTCGTGCCAGCCCCTGCTGAGGGAGTCCTGGATTAGGGGGTCCTCGGACAGCCGGACTATATACTTTAGCCGGACTATTGGACTATGAAGATACAAGACTCAAGACTTTGTCCCGTGTCCGGATGGGAATCTCCTTTGCATGGAAGGCAAGCTTGCCAATACGGATATGTAGATCTCCTCCCTTGTAACCGACTCTGTGTAACCCTAGCCCCCTCCAGTGTCTATATAAACCGGAGGGTTTAGTCCGTAGGACAACAACAATCATAACCATAGGCTAGCTTCTAGGGTTTAGCCTCTACGATCTCGTGGTAGATCAACTCTTGTAATACTCATATCATCAAGATCAATCAAGCAGGAAGTAGGGTATTACCTCCATCGAGAGGGCCCGAACCTGGGTAAATATCGTGTCCCCCGCCTCCTGTTACCATCCGCCTTAGACACATAGTTCGGGACCCCCTACCCAAGATCCGCCGGTTTTGACACCGACATTGGTGCTTTCATTGAGAGTTCCACTGTGCCGTCGCGATAGAGGCTTGATGGCTCCTTCGATCATCGACAACAATGCGATCCAGGGCGAGGCTTTCCCCCCGGACAGATCTTCGTATTCGGCGGCTTCGTACTACGGGCCAATTCGCTTGGCCATCTGGAGCAGATCGAGAGCTACGCCCCTGGCCATCAGGTCAGGTTTGGAAACTTGAACTATACTGCCGACATCCGCGGAGACTTGATCTTCGACGGATTCGAGCCTATGTCAGGTGCTCCGCACAGTCACGACGAGCATGACTTAGCTCTACCGTCGGACAGTGTTCGAGAGATCACACCTGCAGCTACTCCAGCCCTCAATCCGGAGCAGATCATGCCGTCCGAGGACGGGTGGATAGACCCCGCCACGGAGGCCGCGCACGCAGCGGCGATAGAGCCGAATACTGACTTCACCTCCTATGAGATCCGTGTTGCCGGACACTTGGATTCGTCCCCGGTCATGGGCTCCAAACCGCCTGCATCCGTGCCTATCGAATCTGATTGGGCACCGATCATGGAGTTTTCCTCCGCGGATATCTTTCAGCACTCGCCACTGGGCGACGTGCTAATCACATTAAGGTCACTCTCCTTGTCAGGAGACCCTTGGCCGAACTATGTCCGGCTGGAGTGGGATGCGGACAACGAAGAAATTCGCTCCCCACCCACCACCCACTTAGTAGCCACTGTCGACGATTTAACCGACATGCTCGATTTCGGCTCTGAAGACATCGACGGTATGGACGACGATGCAGGAGACGAACAGGAACCACCACCCACAGGGCGCTGCACTGCCACCTCATCATATGATATATACATGGTGGACACCCCCAAAGAAGGCGATGGTGATAAGGCAACGGAGGATAATCCCTCCAAGAAGCAATCCAAGCACCGGCGTGAGCGACGCCGCTCTAAGTCCCGCCATAGCAAAAGCAGCAACACCGGCACAAGAGACAATAACGCTCCGGATAGTGCCGAAGATGAAGACAATCCCCTCCAGCCAGGCCTCGAGCAGGAGGATGGAGAAGCTAGCCCTCAGGAACAGGCAGCAGACGGAGAATCAGAGGATGACAATTACATGCCTCTCTCCGAAGATGAGGTGAGCCTCGGCGACGAAGAATTTATCGTGCTTGAGGATCCCGTCGAGCAGGAGCACTTCAAGCGCCGGCTTATAGCCACAGCAAATAAAATGAAGAAAAAACAACAACTTCAAGCTGATCAAGATCTGCTAGCGGATAGATGGACTGAGGTCCTGGCAGCCGAGGAACATGAACTCGAGCGCCCAACCAAGAGTTACCCAAAGCGCAGGTTGCTACCCCAACTCGAGGAGGAAGCATTAAATCCCACACTACCAGCGTATGATGTGGCTAATCGGCCACCCCGTGGCCGAGACAGAACGGCATATCAACCCGAAGTCTAGCCCGCACCCCGTCGCCAGTCAAACAAAAACACCAAGGCCCGGGGCAACACACAGGACCTGCGACACATATTGGAAAACAAAGCAGGACATACAAGATCGATCTACGGATCACGGGGGCGCGCCCTAACGCGTGACGATGATCGTCACGCCGGATATACTAAAGGCAAATCCGGCCGGGCCGAATACAGCAGACAAGACTCACATGAACTGCAATGTGACATAGCCCGCCACAGAGGTGCCGCACACCCCCTATGCTTCACTGATGAAGTAATGGATCACGAATTCCCAGAGGGATTTAAACCCGTGAACATTGAATCATATGACGGTACAACAGACCCCGCGGTATGGATTGAAGATTTCCTCCTGCACATCCACATGGCCCGCGGCGACGATCTACATGCCATCAAGTACCTCCCACTAAAACTAAAAGGACCGGCTTGGCATTGGCTGAATAGCTTGCCAGCAAACTCCATTGGCAGTTGGGAGAATCTGGAAGACGCATTCCTTGACAACTTCCAGGGCACTTATGTGCGACCACCGGATGCTGATGACTTGAGTCACATAACCCAGCAGCCAGGGGAATCGGCCAGGAAATTCTGGACCCAGTTCCTAACGAAAAAGAACCAAATTGTCGACTGTCCGGATGCAGAGGCCTTAGCGGCATTCAAGCATAACATCCGCGACGAGTGGCTCGCCCGGCACCTCGGCCAAGAGAAGCCGAAGTCTATGGCAGCCCTCACGACACTCATGACCCACTTTTACGCGGGCGAAGACAGCTGGCTGGCTCGCAGCAACAACACGTCAAGAAATCCTGGCGATTCAGACGCCAAAGATAGCAACAGCAGACCGCGTCGCAACAGGCACAAGCGCCGCAACAACTGCGACAATGCCGCAGACACGACAGTCAATGCCGGATTTAGTGGCTCTAAATCCTGCCAGCGGAAAAAGCCGTTCAAAAGAAGCAATCCGGGCCCGTCCAGTTTGGACCGCATACTCGATCGCTCGTGTCAAATTCACGGCACCCCCGATAAGCCAGCCAATCACACCAACAGAGAATGCTGGGTGTTCAAGCAGGCCGGCAAGGTGAATGCCGAAAACAAGGAAAAGGGGCTGCATAGCGACGACGAGGAGGAGCCCCGGCCGCCGAACACAGAAGGACAAAAGAAGTTTCCTCCACAAGTGAAAACGGTGAACATGATATACGCAACCCATATTCCCAAGCGAGAACGGAAGCGTGCACTAAGGGACGGCTATGCGATGGAGCCAGTCGCCCCAAAGTTCAACCCATGGTCCTCTTGTCCGAGCACTTTCGATCGCAGGGACCATCCCACTAGTATCCGTCATGGCGATTCTGCCGCATTGGTCCTTGGTCCCATCATTGACAGATTTCACCTCACTCGAGTCCTTATGGACGGTGGCAACAACCTGTACCTGCTCTATCAGGATACAGTGCGCAAAATGGGTATAGATCCCTCAAGGATCAAACCCACAAAAACCACCTTTAAAGGTGTCATACCCGGTGTAGAGGCCTGTTGCACGGGCTCAATCACACTAGAAGTGGTCTTCGGATCTCCGGACAACTTCCGAAGCGAGGAATTAATCTTCGATATCGTCCCCTTCCGTAGTGGCTATCACGCACTACTCGGACGAACCGCATTTGCTAGATTCAATGCGGTACCGCATTATGCGTACCTCAAGCTCAAAATGCATGGACCTCGCGGGGTTATAACAGTCAATGGAAACACAGAACACTCGCTCCGCACAGAGGAGCACACTGCGGCCCTCACAGCGGAAGTACAAAGCAACCTTCTGAGGACAACCGCCAATTCGGCGAAGAAGCCACCGGAAACCTTCAAGAGAATCCGGAGTACCCTGCAACAGGATCGCCAGGCATGTTCAGAGCTCGCCTAGCAATTTGGCCTCCTTCCTAGTCCCAGTCAAGCGGCGAAATTCGTGCCGCGTGTACATAATTACGCACTCAAGATACCATGGACATAGGCGGAGGCAAGGCCCACAATGCGGCTCAACCGCCTCCGGGCCCATACATCTTTATCATTTTCTCTCTTTCAGGACCCTACTCTCTGGAAGCTCTTTCCGACAGCCTGATCATTGGACCCATTACGGGAAGGAAATACCAAGGAAGCAAGACGCTCTGACGTACAAGGGAATCCCCAGGTGGTCTCTGATAACGATCGATATACCTATTTTTACATACCCATACGCAGCTTGCCCTTGGATAGGACATGTCAAATAGTCCTATTTTTTGCTTATTGCACTACTTGTATCCGTACGCTTTGACGTATTATTTAAATAACAATGCATAACGTTAACCTATTATTGCATTTCCTTTTTTTGTCTGCTTATTTACGACAAATTGCACCGTACATTCTGGTACGACCAGCGCGCCAGGGGCTTCAGTGTACCCCATCACACGGCGTGAAAAGTCCGAACACTTTCGACAGTGCGGCACCCCGAACTTATAGCATTATATGCATCAGCTCCGAATCATGTCTTGGGTCAATAGTTGGGTTTGCCCAGCTCCCATGTTTTGGTACCTTACGTTCCGCTATATCGGCTAAGGTAGCGCTGGGAGAACTACTGCGATTGTGTTCCGGTTCTTCCGGACGAACACCTCAGTAGAGAAAGCCAAAAACTGACTGTCATGATGAGGCGAGAGATGGTCGCTGTTCGAGAGGTTTCAAATCCTTAATGATTTTTTCCGCTTCGGGCGAGGAGTCGGCCTTGTCCGATTTAGGCGTATATAGCGCCCCAAGTTCGGCCTTCCGAATACTAGGGGCTTCGCCAAAATTTAAAATTGTAGGCTTCTATGGCTAAGTGAGAGTGATAAAGCTTTATAGTCCGATTGCCTGGTTCGCTGTGCTGAACACCTCCTTCGAAGGACCCAAAATTGGGATAAAGAGTGATCAGGTTTATCCCGAACACCTCAATACTTGTTACATGGGGGCAGAAGCCGACGACTGGCCAACTTTCAGATTTTATAAACGGCCGCACAGAAGGTAATATTTTAAATTAACAAGCGTTACATAGCGCAGATGAACTCGTTTCATATTATAGGATAACATGAGTACATTCATTCAAATATTATATCCTTAGCACATTCCTCCGCCACAAGGCGAGCACCCTTCAGGACACTGTCATAATAGTTTTCGGGGTGGCGATGCTCCTTGCCCTCCGGCGGCCCTTCCTTCACCAGCTTTTCGGCATCCAACTTCGCCCAGTGCACTTTCGCCCGGGCAAAGGCCCTGTGCGCACCTTCAATGCAGACGGACCGCTTTATGACTTCAAACCGTGGGCAGGAATTCACAAGCCGCCTTACCAGACCGAAGTAGCTAGCAGGCAGGGGCTCGCCAGGCCACATCCGGACTATAAGACCCCTCATGGCCTATTCGGCCGCCTTGTGAAGCTCGACCAGTTGCTTCAACTGGTCGCTCAAGGGCATCGGATCTTCGGTCCTAGTATACTGAGACCAGAACAACCTCTCCGTCGAGCTCCCCTCCTCGGCCCGATAGAACTCCGCGGCATCCGACACACTGCGGGGTAGATCTGCGAACGCTCCTGGAGAGCTCCGAACTCGGGTAAGTAAAAAGAAAGTTTCCTTCACATGCTTGCTTTGCATAATGAATGCCTTACCCGCCGCTATCTTCTTAACCGCCTCAATTTCCTGGAGGGCCTTTTGGGCTTCGGCCTTGGCATGTTGTGCGTTTTTGAGGGCCTTCACAAGCTCGGACCCTTGCGTCTTAGAGTCAAGCTCGAAGGACTCGTATTTCTTGATGAGAGCCTGGAGCTCTTGCTGCACCTCGCCTACTCGGGCCTCTTGCTTCTCCCGCTCGATGCGCTCCTTGGCCGCTTTGTCTTCGGCCTCGGACAGTGCCTTCTTCAGGGCCGCCACTTCGGTCGTGGCCCCTAGCAAAATTCATGACGATCCTATTATTCCAAAACCAAATTTTTCTTTATCAATATTCAGACGGGGTGTCACTTACCTTTGTTCTCTTCGAGCTGCCTCTTGGTAAGGCCGAGCTCTTCCTTGGACCGCTCAAGGTCCCGCTTCAGTGCGGCGACCTCCGCAGTACGAGCGGCGGCGGCCAACAGTGAAGCCTGCTTATTCACATAGACACATTCTGATTAGACTCCTACGATTATTATTTGATCCTCTATTCGGCCTTTCTTCGCGAACGCCAAACAGAGCATCAGGGGCTATTATCTATGCGGTAAAATTTTCTTATAATTTGATTACTTACCTCAAAGCCTATTAGGAGGCTGGCACAGGCTTCAGTCAGTCCGCTCTTGGCGGACTGAACCTTCTTGACCACCGCACTCATAATAGTGCGGTGCTCTTCGTCAATGGAAGCGCCGCGAAGCGCTTCCAGCAAGTTGTCCGATGCCTCTGGATGGACAGAGGCCATCGGCACAGACGGCTTGCCCCCTTAGCGAGGGGTTGCCTGACAGAATCCGGAACCACTGGAGGTTCCGGCGCCATATTCGGCTGGGGGCTAGACTTGCTTCCCCCGGCGTTAGGGCCCAGGGGAGTCTTGCCTCTCATGTGCCCAACGCCTGGAATGTCGCCTTGGGGCGCCTCCGGAACTGTCTCCCATTGGTTCAGTGCCCTTTGAGACAACACCTCGGCGTCGTCCGTAGGGCGGGGGGAGGAGGCGGTCAGGAGTGAATCGCTGTTCATATCCGACGGGCCCAAAGAATCATCCGACGAAGATACGTCGATATGGGCTCGGGATGGACTGCATAATCATGTTCGGCGTGATAAGAAGCAATAAAATAAAGCGTACACAGAACTATTATGGTATCCGGATACTCACGACTTCGCCAGGGGCTTGTCCCTGGGTAGCACTACAAAAAAAGTACACTTCCGTGATGATACGTGTTTGTCACAGTTGGTCGCGTTTTTTGTCATGCATGTACATCCATGACAAATTTATGACAGAATCAAGATAGTCATACCCGTGCTGTCGTAGAAGTGTTCCATGACATTACCAAAATTATCATCAAGGAAGTGTCCACTTCCATGACGATAAATCGCGCGTCACAGAAGTGCTTTCGTCAAGGGTGACCGACACGTGGCATCCACCGTAACGGAACGCCGTTAAGCTATCGGGTCAGATTTTGGATCCGATAACAGCCCTGACCAATGGGAAATTTCCACGTGTAAAATTCTGATTGGCTGAAGGGAACACCTGTCAGCTCGTCGGTGGGCCAGATGTCGCCCGTCCATTGGAGGAGACATGCCTATGATACGTCGACACGTGGCTGGGCCCAACAAAGGCCCATATAAGTTAAAAAGGCTGGCCCAGTCAAAGGCCCGTAGAACTTAATCAGGTACTAGTGGGCTAGCCCAATAACGGCCTGCTTAATAAAGGCCCATTTACGGCCTGAAGCCAGATCTGGCCCGTTAATTGTTCGCCCAATATTTGGGCCCATTTACGGCCCGAAGCCAGATCTGGCCCGTTAATTGTTCGCCCAATATTTGGGCCCATTTGCGGCCCGAAGCCAGATCTGGCCCGTTAATTGTTCGCCGAATATTTGGGCCCAACTACAGCCCAGTGACTTTCGGCCTGTTAGAGGCTTGATGTAGACATGGGCCCATTTCAGCCCGGTGTGACTTTCGGCCTGGGAATGGCCCGTGCTGCCCATGGGCCATATATGGTCCGACGGGACATCGGGCCCACTAACGGCCCGTGCTAAAGGTGGCAACAGTTAAGCCCAACGTGACTTTGGGCCTGTTAAAGGCCTGTCGCGTAATTCGGCCCGTTGATGCCTGTGCTAAGCTTTTGGCCTCTTTAAGGCCCATGATATCAGTGGGCCAACTAAGACCCGAGATATGTTTCGGCCTGGTAACGGCCCGTGAGCTAACTGGGCCCAAAACGGCCCGGTCTACATTTCGGCCTGCTGAAGGCCCGTCGACGACTAGTGAAAATTGAGGCCCAACATGCAATTTGGCCTACTAAAGGCCCGTGGTTTCATCTCGGTCGTAACAGGCCAGTACAATATTCAGCCTGTTAATGGCCCAACGCTACCTGGGCCAAACTAAGCGCTGGGTTGACATAAGGCCCAACTAAAATAAAGGCCGGTGTAAGTTTGGGCCTGGCGCAATGTGTGAAGGCCCCAATCATTCGGGCCCAAGAAAGACGCAGGCCGGCCCAATTGTGGCCCGCTAAAAACCTGGCCCGTTAGAGTCGGATGTTTCGGTCCGGTCGACTACATCTGATTTTTTTCAGATAGCGAATGATGGCAGTAACTAGTAGGAATTAAGAACAAACCTACTCTATACAATAAAGAAATTACGGCATAGTAACTAAGAATAAACCTACACTATACAATAAAGGATTTAAGGTATATTACATCCACTGGGCATCGAAGTTCGCCACCAGTGATCATAAAGCGCAACGAAGAAGCAGATTACAAAAACTGGGCACCATTGCAGCATAACAAAATAATACTGAACCGAGACCACTTCCTAGACAGTTCAAGAAAGGTTAGCCTTGCGGGGGAACTGCTGCGCAAGCTGCTGAGCAAGGCTGTGAGACCGGCCTAGCATGTCGATTATAGCTTCCAGGTGTAGCTGTTTAGCGATGAGGTTCTCATTGGTGTTCTCCGCAATCTTTCTTAGAGATAGGACTTCAAGTCAAAGTTGAGTTGCATAATGCCTTTCTCCTAGAACTTGGGACTGAAGAAGTTGAACTAATTCAGACAACGAATTATGTGAGCTTGTCTGACTTTTAGTCTCAAGTAACTTGAACACTGCATCAAGACAAGACTTTGGAGTTGTCTCGCTATCTTCAAGATGTTTTGCCTTCTTTGCTGCAATATATGTTGGGTTTGTCTCACAGCCTTCAGCAGACTTGTGCATCCCATCAGGCATATCACCCTGAAACAAAGCAGAGAGATGACAGGTTTTGCACGTGTATAAACAAAGATGATAACTGTTCTGTCAATTCTATCCAATTTCAAATTAGAAAATAAAGAGTAAGTTCAAAATATCAATAGCATAATTTGGCATTGTTCATAATGCGGGGAGCTTCACCACACTACTGGATTACCATGTCAACATAACAAGCATAGATGAGGGGCAAAGAAAATCATTGTATCTATTTTGGATAATGTGCATGGCAAGTTGTTCATATCATCAGCCACATCAGTAAGATAAAACAGGAGATGACAAGGTGCAAACGTGGGCTGCTTCACCACACACTGGATTATAGATCCACAAAAACAAGCATACATATAGGGAGTATTAAGTAATGTGCATGGTATGAATAAGGAATTTGGTTTTACAAGTAAAACTTAGAACTTACGGTTCTTACGAACATGCATTTTGGTAGAAACAGCAAACTAAACAGCAGTAAACGATAGGGAGTATGAGCAAATTAAACAACAGTTGAGGATAAAGGCTTTAGAAGGACTGACTTACATTAACAGTTAACACCGGCTTTATAATGCCCTTCTCCATGTCAAGGGAAGGATAACTCAAGAATTTCATCACATAATCTTCTTCATAAGCATTGCCTGTACTCTACATTTTGTAGAGAGTAATTATAGATATGATAATACTGGAAGGGATAGAGGATAATGAAGATAAGATGCAGATTGATGCTACATAATCAACTACCAATCCCTGGAAGTACAAGCGTTACAGGACAAAATGTACTGACAAGAGCAATGGGCTACACTTCTGCACTGGCATTGTCTGTGTATTCTACTTGTTGGTAAGATTAAATATAGATCTGATCTTTTTTAGTAAATGGTGGGCGAGGGAGATAAGATGCAGAATGCTACAAAATGAACCAATCCATCTTGCCATAATACAAGAGTGTTTTGAACACTGGTGTACTGTACAAAATGTTCTTATATTATGGGACGGAGGGAGTAGCTGTTAATGTAAGTACAGTGATAGACCACGTTCAGTCCTTACAAGAGGACTGCAGAGCTAAACCTCTTCAAAAGCATTGGGTTGATTCTAAATTTATGTAAGAGTCCATACGGATCTTATAATGTCCACCAAATGGACGATTACGAGGCTAACATGTGCAGTGATGCTACATAATCAAACAGCTATGAAAGTAAGTACGGTCATACAGGGCAAGAGGTACTCACAAGAGCAATGCAGTGTGCAGTATAGTTGCAAGATTTTGTGGTCCCTTGAGAATGAATGTTCTTCTGCTAACAGTTTTCGTACAAGTGAGACATTAAGGCAAATGCAGAAATGTAGTTCAAATTGTGATGTGATATCATAGACAGTACCTTATGCTGCAGCCGAGACCAATGTGTAACAAGATTATTCCAGTCACCGTCGGATAAATGTAGCACCGGAGACTTTACAGAAATTTCGTTCAGAGGCTTGCCATCGAAGTGCGCCTGCCTCAGGTAGGAACGATACTTCATCAACGAGTGCTTGAAAAGCGCAACCAACCCTTGCTCGTCATCACAATCCAGTTTGCTCCTCGCCTATTTCAAAGAATGAAATCTTGTGTCTTCTGTCAGCAGAAACATATGTAGTAATGACCATGAATAACATTAGTACATTACTTACGCGTAAGTTGCGGAGGAAGACTGGAAATTGTTCCGTGTCTGCGGTATAATCTTTCCATGAAGGAAAGATGCGCACGAAGTTCCTGACAACAACATCAGCTTCGTCTTCTAAACCGGGAAGAAATGGAACAGGGGTCCTATTTGCTGCAATTGGGGCTCTCTCTGGTTCGAAAAGGGATTTGGCAACTGGATTTGGTGTACTCTTTGCTGGAATGGGGGTTTTGCGTCGTACAGCTGGTGCTATGTCAACTGGCATAATCATACTGTTTGCTGCAGTTGGGGTCTACAGAGTTGGGGCATCAGAAATGACCAGTGTAGTAGGGCTAGAGTCTGCTAGAGTTGGGGTATTTTGTGGGTCATGTGATATTGCAACTACACCTAATGGGCTATTTGATTTATCAGGTGCCACTACCTTTTCCAAATACTTTGCTTGTGCTCCTCCACGATCAGCAATCGCCCTCTTCCTTTTGAACGTCTGATTCACAAGAACAGCATTTGAATGGATAAATATGGTATGATGACAGATGGAATATGTACTGAAAATGGATAGGCAGGGCGTATTCACATACATGATGTGTAAACTAAGCTAATGGCAGTTCAACAAAGTAGAAGCAATGCAAAGCATCAGTTGCAAGATATGTGCGAGCAATGCAACCTTGGAAAGTTAGAGCAAGTACCTAGATGGGTGAATAAGATAGGGCATCTGCCTCTGACTCCTCCACTAGGGAGCTACATTAACTTAGGTCTCCCTCTAGCTCAAAATCACTGTTAGGATCATATTCTGAGCATGAATTTGTAGGTGGAGAGCGTTTGCATTGCATTGCATCCAGACTTGATTTCAGTCCCTTAATGCCAAGTTTGACAGCCATGACATTGTTCTGCTTTATTCTTTTCATGCGCGCAAGCTCATAATCATTATGATGCTGTTCAGAATCTGAGATTCATGAAAACATAAAAAGTAGTCAGATTATCTATGGAATGCATTGCGGATTCAACTCAGAGAGTGTCTCCCTATAAACCCCTGCATATGCAAAGTTCACCTCCCCAACCGTGCTGACCAGACCACACACAGAAATACAAACCCCTTATGTCTCTATAAAAGGCAGGCACACATTTCAAAACTAAAGTAGGAACATTAGAATCATATGAAATTTGTATTTGAACAAATAAACTAAGCAATTATGAGTGGCGTAATGTTTAGCTTCAAGGGTGGAGTGTTGGTAGTGCGACACAAAGCAAGTAGGCAGATTGTATTCCATGTAAAAGATCGAAACCTATGTAAAAGCTGGAAATGACACTTTCTTTCTATACAATGCAGTGTTCGTTACCCACACATGATGGAAGAGATCACATAGAGAAATACTATTCACTCATGTCTACGGTTCCAGTATTTAGAAACAGGGTGGTCCACCCTAAAAGAATATTGAAAACAAATATGACAAGGCAAGCATAGATGTAGTGAATCAATCATTTACTTGTGAGCTTACTAGGACAAGTATGCAGAATTGTAACTGCAGTAAGAGACTGTCCAAAATCTGAATGAAGAAGTTTGTCTAGCACTTATTGTTTGCAACTAATCGACGTGAATAATTGGATATTATATCGAATGAGTAAGAAAGACAAGTAAAATTGTCAACAAACTTGGCTTGCAGTAGTAATCTGGGTCAATGTCACTACGACCAACAATCCAAAATGACTAGTTTCTGTTCTGAGGGCCGGAATTTTGAAAACCTTGTGAACTTTAGAGGTACTAAAGATTACCGAAATACATCTGAACCATTAAGTGTAGGTAGCACTGAGCACACAACAAACCCTAATGACAGTCCTGCCTAATGAGTAATGAATCAATTGGAAAATGGGTGATGAGGAGTGGCTGCTGAGTGTTGAGGACGTATCTCAAGATAAATCGGGTTGGCTTGGTGGGTGCTGCACGCCTGAGCCCTGAACGGACTGGGAAGGTAGGCACGACGGTGCGCCCGGGTAGCGGTGATGCTGTTGGGCGAGCGGCTCCTGGCCTCCTGTTAGTCCGGCGTCTCCTCCTAGAGTCATGCCGTCCGGGGACGGCAAGTCACCGGCAAGGCAGGCGGCTGGGGGCGAGTAGAGATCGAAAGCGCGCAGCAGAACAGAGGGGAATCGGGGCCTCGGACGGCCCAAAATCCCAGGGTGGACCGACCCACCGTGGGCACCCTGTAGAGATACACACCCGAGCGGTGAACATGCATTTTCGAAACTAATTTAGGAACATTTAGCTGACCAATTAAACAACTCTGTTTTAATAATATCAGATTCGTATTTGAACAACTAAGCTTGTTTAGCTTGATGGGTGGAGCAGTGTTATTATGACACGAAGCACGTATTCTGATCGTATAGTGATCATAAAAGGGGTAAACTCTAAGCATATATTTTTTAGCAAAAGAGGGTTTCCCCTCCGATTTCTATTAAAGAAACCACCACGGAACCAACATGATCAATTAAACCGTAAGCATGATCAATTAAACCGTATTATGGCTGTGCCATGGCAGATTTGAAGCTGCAAACCTGAGAAATGATATTTAGTATCCATTGTTTGCTTCAAACTAAGAACTAAATTCTAAGAGCTGAAAAGAAAGTAGAGTAACCAAGTTAAGATCTATTTTCTGGTTGAGATCAAAAAGTTGAGGAGATATGAAGTACCACCTCTCTTGCGGCGCCGTGTAGGCATCGGGGGTGCGATGGCTGTTGGTGGCGTTGAAGCAGATCTGCGACGGTAGACGGGTGCATCGGGGGATAAGTCCCGTTGCGGTGGAAGAGAAGGTCATGTGAGCGGCCCCGGCAAAGAGGACGACAGCGCCGATGAAGCGAGAGGACGCGATGCAAGGCTATTGGTCCGTCGCCGTGGATGAGAAACGTCCATCTCTAGCAGTGGACGACACAGTCTTGGTAGGCGCTCCGGCATGGTGGAGGACGGTGGCGATGGATGTGGTGCAGGACGGCGGCGATGGATGGGGTGGCGGACGGAGGCTGGTGTGGGGATGGGGTGTTCTAGCGCGGACGGTGTATGAATGGGAAAATGGAGCGAGAGGTACGGGGAACCATGTTTTTGGGACGCGCCTCTCTGAAATATGGGAAAGTTACAAACTTAGCCCCCGTTTAAAATTTGGATGTCTCGTCGGTTGGGGATAGGACGGTAATCTCGCATCTCGACAATATTTGCCCAGAGCGATTTCGGGCGAGGAGAGGGTGGTTGGCGCCCATGGTTGGCACCCACGGTGTATGAACGGGGCTGACAGGTAGGGCGGTTGTGTCACGTCTGAGTGAAGTTACAAACCTGCCCCTATTGAAAATATTTGCCTACATCGATTTCGGCCGAGTCGAGTTTGTTTTCCCGCCCACCGTGTATGAATGGGGAATGGAGGGAGAAACAGAGGTCTTTCGGACAAGCTTGAATCAAATGAGTTTTGCCGCCCATGTTTGACGCCCACCGTGTCAGAATGGGCTCAGAGGCGGTCGTGTCACGTCTAATTGAAGTTACTAACCTACCCCTATTTAGAGCAGTGGAAATCGGGCCGATGGATTGTCCGTGTAATGGGTAGACAGTAATTACCATCTCCCAAACACTTGGCTTCGGGCAGCCGACGTGGGAGTGGACATTTTGCTGCTTCTTTCGAATTTTGTGACAATAAGCATCCACGTTTACCCTGACAACTAAATTCGAATCCATTTTGTATTCCTATATGAATCTTTATAAATCATTCTATGCGTTTTTATATATCTTCAAAAGGACGACAAAGATGTAGTCCACTGTCATATATGAATATGGTTTACAAATGCCGATACTCAAATTCAGAAACTAGAATCCAGTTTAAGGTGAATTCGAATATTTGGAACACTTCATGTCCAACTCAAATGTCACACGCAGCATAATGTGTACTCCCATTTAGATATGTACACAAGCGATGTATCAAGATTCAAATACCGAGTCAATCAACCAAGAGTGTACAGAACTAACAGACATATAAACACTTATAGACTATATGGATCAATAATATCAACTAACATACATAAGCCAGGCCGCTGTACATTTTTTTGGCTACAACAACATCCTTTTTTAGCCAGCATCTTGGCCCTTTCCGATGCGTGCCACCTATGGTCCATCTATACTACTACTATTGCTGAATGCACATTCAGCCCGATTGGCATATTTGTAGGTCTGGCACAGCAATCCAAATGAAATGTCTCCGAGTCTTATCAATTAATACAGACTTGTGCTAAATAAAATTACAAACCAAAAAACAAAAAAAAAATTATTACATGATCTCTAAAACAAATGGTTTGATTGATTACATGAACAGACAACACAAAGGTTATTCAAGAACATTTCACCTATGATTTACCAAGTAGGAATTTAATTTCCTTTTTTCCTTCAGGACCTTAACAATCTGGTCAGTCTCAGCTTGCTTCGTTTTGAAATCCACCAAATATTTAATGGTTGTCTTGAGTACTGCTTGTGATTGTGCTGTTTGCTTCCTCAACATGTTAACTTCATCTCTAAGTGCAGAAGCAGAATCTCTTTCTACCACTAGTTTAGCCTCTAGAGCATCAGCAGTTGGCAATTCATAATGCATGATTGGGCCGGTGCCACTGTTGTGGGATGATGCAACGTCCATGGGGACCTCGCTCTTTGATCTTGGGCTAACCTGTTTTGCCATTAAAGTTCCGATTGGATTCAGAAAAGTTGAAGTTAGCAAAACATCTCAACTGGGAGTTATAACAGCAAACCAGTTAAACAAACAAGGAATTAAAGAGTTTCAATTGGATGCTGAAAAGTTGTTATTAACATCATTGTAACCCGTTGTTGCAGCAGCAAAGCAGTTAAACAAACAAGTAGATATTTAAGTTAAGGCAAACAGGTAATTCTTAACAGTAAGTATCAAACACATAGATAGGCGCAGTCTACAATATGATTAACAGGCTGTGCCATTATGTAATCAGTAGCAAACTAAATTAAGCCAAGCAACGTAATTGAACAATTTTGCAATAAGTGGCTAACTAAAATTCCGAGAAGCAGGTAACTGAACTTACGCTAGTTCTTTGTACATGCACACTGTAACTTCTTCTTCGCTTACAAGGTTGTACGAAGGAGTCCATGGCATCAATTGCTTGGATACGCAGTCCCAATACTTCTTTCTTCCCACACTGCATGGGTAAGTCGAATGGTTAATCTGGTAAGATGGTGTGTCCTTGATATGTTATATGAGGACGTGTAGTCAGACTAGTTGTAGCCAAACACATCCCACTGGCTTTTACTGTATATTTCATGCGATTACTTTTGGCATATCGAGATCTAAGCAATCTACAATAGGATGAAAAGACTGGCATCCTTCACATTATTGGCAAACTCAGTTCATAGAAACAAGCAATTCAACCATTCTGTGGGTAAATCAAAAGCGCCACTGGAATATTTTTCACTATCCAATCATACACGCAAAAAGGGGCGACGCCACCATATGGGCTGGTATGGGCGGCCGCCTCAGGTGGCTGGAAAGTGTGCACCTAGTTTGAGTCATCCAGGTTGGCCCACGCTAGTTTTGTTCATCCCAACGCACGAGCAGGCAATGTAAAAAATGAAGAAAAATGTTTCAATTTGAATGGGCCAATAACATAAGTGCAAGGCAGGCCCTATAGCAGGCTCGCGACCCAAACGAGCGCCTCCCATATCGATCGACAGCAGGCAAAATCCCAATTCATTCGCTCCAGCCTCCAGTCTGGTTTGCTCCTAACCTAGCCGCCGCTAGACAGACCGACACATCACTTCCTCGCGCCCTCGTTGGAGGGCGGTCGCCGGGCTTCAAGCTAACGGAAGGACAAGAAGATGAAGATCCAACCCTGGGTGTAGCCAGCGTGGGAGGCAGCGGCGGCAGCACGGGCATGGCATCGAGCTTGCGCAAACGGACAGTTGCAGCTTGCAAGAGTTAAAACCTGACGGTGTTGTAAAACTGCTTGTATGTAGGGAATCTATGAGAAAATGAAACCAATTTCTACTTATTTTATAACTCCCCCAATCAATACTGAACTGACTGAATCTGATGTATCTAATCAAGTTTCCGGTGCAAACATACAAGCTCATGTTGTTCTTGAGCCTGAAGTGTCTAATGAACAGACTGCTAATGAAGGATTTGATGCAAACATTTTACATGCTCCTGGTGATGAACATATAGTGTCTAATGAGGGACTAATGCAAGCATTTTGCAAGGTCATTGAAGGATTTATTGTCTAATGATGATCTACTATGTTGAGAGAGACAGAGATTTGCAGGCATTGATGACAAGCAAATTATAGTGCATTTTCATAGCTTGAGGAAACGTCGAGGCCATCTACCAGAAAGTCCCCGTATCATGACAAGATAGCATAAATACTTTTCTAATCTGTTGTTTGAAACTATTGGCATACTCGTGCAGGATAGATATATTGATATGCAGTTTGTGCACTGGTTATACGTGCAATTACACTTCGATATTTTCAGCCAGAGAACGAATAATTCAAGCAGGTACAGACCATGTTTGTAGTCCTTGTACACCATGTTGCATTTTGTGTTTTTTGGTGCTTGCATCATTTAGTGTTTATAATCTGAACTACTTTGGATCATTAGCTGGTTTTCAAAGTGCATGTAGCTTCAGATTTCTCAAGTTATGTTGATTTTCGGAGTGCAAGTGCCTTCGTATTTTTTAAGTTAAATGTTCGCCCCTGGTAACTTGAATTCGTGGATCAGCCACTGCACACAAATCATACACGAATGCCAGTACGAATTAAATGAAATGCAGGGACTTACGCTAGCTCGTTGTACATGCTCACTGCAGCTCTGCTTGCGCTTGGGATGTTCCATGTACAAGTCCATGTTACCACTTGCTTGGATGTGCAGGCCTTGTGCTCCTTGCATCCCCCTCTGCATTTTTGACACGGCGAATGGTTGATCAAATAAGAGGAATCGACCTTGATGTTGTACCGGAGGACAGATGCTTACAAGGTTATACGGGTGTGCAGGATGTGTTCCAGATCCCGTAGTGCCGTCATGCTTCGCTAAAAATGGATTTGCTTGTTTCAGATGATATCTCCAGAAGAAATAAGAGTTAAAGTCAGAGTTGCACAGGCGTGTAAGCTAAGAGAGCAGTGAAAGGATATCCAAACATCATGGGAACAGTGCACAAGGGAGTGATGTGTGGATACCTAGTTCGGGCCGGCGTTTGGGCATGCTCGCCTAGCTAGAGTGCGGGTCACTTCAGAGCCGTTGAGGGTGATGCGCTGGTGTTGGCTGGCCGCGCACGGATGCATATCTTGAGTGGCAGCGGAGCACTACGATGCGGTGGACGAGACCGTTGGTGAAGCCCCAACAGCCTCGGGGGGCGGAGGTGCGACGATGTGCTCGGTGAAGTAGCCCCGGTGAGCTGGGAGACGGCATCGGTGAAGCGCACCTGATGCGGTGGAACTCGGTGTCTGTGAGGCACGTCGGTTGCGGCAGCCGACGTTGTCGGTGGACCACCCGGTGCGGTGGACGAGGGCGTAGATGAGGTAGCTGCGGTGCGGTGGTGAAGCGCGACCGTCATCGTCGTCCGACACAGAGGTGGGAACGATGGGGAAAGAGACGAGACGAGGGGCGATTTGAGGGTTGGCGGCGAATTAGGGATTTGAGCAATCTGGGCGCGGAAGGGGACGGTGGAGAAGAGAGATTTTGCAGGGCTGGAATTGGGGCCGCCAGATATTTCAATCCGAAACATGGAAGTGCGAACTTATATTGTCGTCGTCCTTTTTTTGGGGGGGAGGGGGTGGGTGGCTGGGTGCTACGCATCCGTCTAACACACGCGACCACCCCGACAGGACTATGCTTTGGTGCCTTAAGGCACCCGCCTTTGTGTCCATGACATGTGGGCCCAACAGGTGGCTGGCCCACATGTCAGTGACCCAAAGGCAGTTGCCTTTAAGGCACCGAAGCAGTGTCCACCCCGACACGACCCTGGTCTGCCTGGTGCGCCTACATTTGAGAATGCAAACAAATCTTCTTTCATTTGCAAACGAATCTGTATGTATTACCATGCCCGTGTTTTCCTTGCAATAATTAGTCATTCGAAACGAGATACTCCATCCGTTCACTTTTGTAAGTCGTTTCAGACAACTTAAAATGAACTGTTTTGCACATTGTCTGAAATGTCTTCAAGGTCTTATAAAAGTGAACAGAGGGAGTACTATAAATTAATTAATGAGGAGTTATTTGAAAAAAAAATCGAAACGGTACCCACGCTAACGTGCATTAGAGTGTGTGTGTCACATAATTAGTTATTTGAATTAGAGTGTGTGTCACGTAGTTAGTTATTTGAATTAGAGTGTGTGTCACGTAGCGATCTCCAATTCTAACGTGGATTTCGCATTTCACTATATCCACGCTACTTTTTAAATACAAATTCATATGTATATGATGAACACCATGGTAGTGAGAAAACTTTTGGATGGATTCAAACATATGACCTACAAAATAGCACAACAAACTGAGTCATTGTCAACTTTTCGAAACTTAGTATGGCACGAATTCGATATAATTACCCGTATGCCTGGTCCTCGGTTCAAATCTTACAATGTACACCAAATTGAAACATCGATATTATGTCTCGTACTATGTACATTCAAATGTTGTTTTTAGCCCCCCTCCCCCCCCCCCCCCCCGCACAAACGCTACATACTTCCTGTATCGGTCAATCTTCCTCTCCTAACCACCTTAGGAAGCTATCAGTTTCCAACACACGTTCATTCTTTCTCTCCATGTTTCGATCTGTAAGTCTCTCAACTACACAACCCCTTTTTCCGCTATGTTACCAAATGTATTTACCTCACACACCCGCCATTGCACCCCATGCCGAGCTCTCTCTCTCCCCCCTCTCCCTCTCACCCTCTCGCGCTAAATACAAGCATTGCCTATCTAGCCCCCCCAACCTCTCGTGCGCACGCACGCACGTTGTATATCTAGGTCACTCCCTCGAGACAGTCTCACTCTTTCTTCCGCACGGCGGGCCACACTCGCTCAATCTTGCTCTCTTTATCTGAGTCTCGTTTAACCTCGTTTTCTTTCACACACAAATGATATATCTCCCTGTTCAGGCCTCGATCGACACACTCTATACTCTCTCACGCAGATTGTCTATCTAGGTCAGTCCATCCAAGCCGCCGCCACTCTTTCGACCTCATGGTGGGCCACGCTCACTCAATCTCTCTCTCTCTCTCCGTATGTCTCGATTGACCTTGCTCTTTCTCGGACAAAAATGATATATCACCATGTTTGAGCCCAATTCGACCTATTCACATTGTATACTCTCTCACGCACATCGTCTATCTAGGTCACTCTCTCCAACCCGTCTCACTCTTTCGATCGCACGGCGACCCTATGTGATCGGTTGACCTTGCTTCCTCCCACGCACAAAATATATCTACACGTCTGTGACTGGATCATCTCTCAAGCTCTATCTTACAGCCCTCACCCATGCCAAAAAGCTCAATCGGACAATATCTCTTCAGAGCATATATATTTGTTCAATGAATGTCGGACCACACTCACTTTGTCTCTCTATCTATATGTCTCTCGATTGACCTCGCTTTCTCACACCGTATCTTCCACGTGTTGAAGCTACTACCTCTCCATCCCTCGCAAAGCCGGAGCTATTTACATTGCGAGGGGCACTCCAACCTTGGATTAATTTGTGTAGGCATTTATTCCGGTCGGTTTAGATTATATTTTCGTAGCATTCGGCCCACAACTACTCCAAACACCGTTGCAACCCACGCAACTCCCCTAGTTGATTTCCCTCTGGCTCGGTCATCGCTCTCTCGCACGTCCTTTCTCGCCTTCAACGTCGCACCATGGTATTATTGAAAAAACTATGTTGTTCTCTTTAATTATTATAAATAAGCTACAAAACTACACACCGATAGTCCACTTGGAATGGAACAAATTTCGACCCACAAATTAAAGTGCTACAAACTACACACTGAGGGGCCCACATGTCATGAAACAAATTTGGACCCATATACAAATTAAAAAATAAAGGACGAGGATCGAACATGCGACCGGGCCTTCAAGCCGCACGTCAATAGGCAACATACGTAGAATAGCAATGTTTGTTGTACCCCCTTTGTTCACATAATGTTTTTATATTACCACAGCCTAATTAATGGATAACATGTAATATTATTTTTAGTACTATTCGCCTTCACTTACTGGTGGGTTCCATGTGTGCTCTCTCTCTCTCCTCCCCTTCTGCGTTTAGACGCATGGGCAAACAGGAAGAACTCGCGGGCGATGTTGCCATTGACCATATCTGGACGCGTTCACAAGTCACGACACCAGTTTCACGTACTAGCAGCACTAGTCAGTGTGTACGTGCAATGCACGTTAATTTGGAAGTATATTAAGTGCATGCGGATATTAACTACTAGGATATTATTTGCGTGTTGTCATGTGATTAGCACTATTTTTGGCATGAAATTAACTGCACGCTAAACGTGTTGAGCGCTCGACATTGAAGCAGTCTAGGTCGTTGGACGACAAGGAATACATGTGGCTTGATGGCGTTTTATATTTAATTTGATACAGCTCTAGCAGAACATTCAATCGATCAAACCATACATTTCGTTCAGTCTGACTCCGACTTTAAATAATACGACGATCGATATAAAATAAACGGAAATGATAAACGTTCGGATTTTAAGCATGGCAATCCGAACGTTTTTCATGGAAAATTTAGATTACGCGGCGGCGGCGGGGGCGTCTCGCAATGGGAAGCGGCTCCTCTGCCGTGCTCTGTGTGTCGTCGGGCCACTGACCGACGGCGACGGCGGCGTCTTGCGCCGTTCTTGGCGTAATCCTGGACGTTGGCCTAGCTTCAAGGAAGGCCAAAATGTTCTGGACTTCGGAGCGAGTCAACTGGCGGGAGGAGGCGACTGGCGTTGGTGCAAGGAAGCGGTCGACGGCGGCCATCCATGCCGCTGAGGGGGGCACTGGCACCCGCGCGGGGACAGGCGCTGTCAATGGCGCGGCGGAGACATTCGTGTGCACGGGCACCGGCACGGGCGCGCACGTTAGTGCACGCGCAGGCGCATGCGCTGGCAGGTGCACGGGCACCGGCACGGGCGTGTGCGTCATTGCACGCGCAGGCGCATGCGCTGGCAGGTGCACGGGCGCGTGAAAGTCGGCGGGGACCTCGTGGAACCCCGTGGGATCAAGCTCGGCGACAATGTGCGGCTCCCAGCCCATCAATGCCACGGGGATGGGCGCTGGCGCAGTCGGGGCGACGGGAGCCGGTACGGGAGCGGGGACAGGCGCGGCGTCTTCCCGCAAGGCCAGTTCAAGCTCGTCCCAAAGTGCCTTATGTTCTTGAGACTCCGGCTGGGTGTCTTCCTCAGGAAACTGGAACACTAAGGGCAGACCATCGTGATGCGGCATGGCGTACGTTTAGGTCAGGCAAGTTGGAGGTAGACGACAGGAGAATCGGAGAGGAAGAGAGAGGATTGTAGCGATACCGGGTAGTGCGGGGTTGATTTTAAACTGCGGCGCCGGCGACATTTAAAGTGGGAGCAGTTGGGACGACGGTGGGCGGCGGAGCCTGGTCAAAGGGCTCGCCTCCCGGTGAGCCTGCACAGCGGTCTGCTCGCACGCCTCCCTGACAGCCGGCGCAGCGGTCTGCTCGCACGCCTCCTGTCGACTCACACGCTTGCTCGGACGGCACCTGCCGATGAGAAGCGGGGACTCGTGGCGGCACGTAAACGCCCACGATTTCAATAGTGAAAGCGTTCGCCTTAACATGACATGTCTTTGTTCCAAAATACCTTGGCTCTTCATTTGTGCAACTTGTCATAAGCAGCTTGTCTCAAATTGAAGAAAAAACTTACGAAGTAATATTTGTACCATATCACGTGACCATGCTTAGTTTCAAGAATTTATGCTCACTTTTGGATTTTCTGAAATTTAAGATCCAGGATTCGAAACAATATCATAACCTGCATCATGCAATAAATTTTCAAGCCGTACATCTGTCCTGTTGTATTTCTTAAGAAAGGATTTGGTCAAACATTTTGCTTAGTTAGACTTCAGACAAGTTATATATGCAGAGTAAAAGGATAATCCCTCCGTACCAGTGCATTGCCTGATATATTAACTCAAGTACTAGGCACGAACAAACGGGCTCAATTCTGTGCTCATCCTGGTTTAGTAGTAGTAGTAGTACTAGGCAATGCAATTGACGGGTGACCTTGACGAGCGGCGACCGAGGGAATTGAACCGTGGTCGGCACGGTAGGTAACGTTGTCTAGTTACTAAAGCATCCCTCTGTTGTTCATCGGTAGTCATTATGGACCGGGGACATGAGGGGAATTTCCTAGGGCTGGAATTCTGGCCGCCAGATATTTCGACTTGAAACGCTGCGGCTCGACTGGTTGGGGTTGCCTAATGTGCATACCACGCACGCCACCGAAGGACACGAGCCCGGTTTTTTTTAGGATCAACATGAGCCAAGGTCTGGCTCGCACGCCGTTGGGTCCTACCATTCGAGAATACGAAAGGAACCTTTTAAATTGCCGAACGAATCTATGTGTATTACAATACCCGTATTTTCCTTGCAAATACTAATCTCAACGTGGTAATTGATTTATCACGAGTTGTTGAATTAGAGTGAGTTTGTGATATAGTGATCTCAACATGGATTTCACATTTCATGGTATCCCTAGTAAGTTTTCCAATGCAAATTCAAATTTAAAAGATGAACAATATGGAGGTGAGAAAACTTTGTATGTATCAAGCATATGACCACACACACACACAGACACACACGCACGAACACAACAACAATCCAATAAGTATAGTGCATCTATTTTTCCAAACCATGCATGTATGACACGAATTCAAAAATACTCCTTCTATTCCTAAATATTAGTCTTTTAGAGAGTTCAACAAGTGACTACATACGGAGCAAAATAGTGAATCTAGACTCTAAAATATGTCTATATACATCCGTATGTGCCAGTCCATTTGAAGCCTCTAAAAAGACTAATATTTAGGAACGAAGGGAGTAAAATGTAAGACATCCATGGTCCTCAGTTCAATATTTAAAATGAACATGAAACTGAAACATGAATATTAAGTCTAGTACTATAGTACATGCAAATGTTGTGTTTAGGCGGATCTATGATTGTCGGGGGTCAACCCCTCGACCTTAGATAAAATTGTGGAGCTCTGTTTAGGGTTGTTTAGATTATATTTGTCCCCACCCTCCCAACCACCGATTGGTTGTGCACCCCCACCCCTCCTCCCCGGGAGAATGTCATGTGCCCCCATACCTTAGATGCTATTTGCCGATACGAGTTGCTTGGGCTTGTAGATCTGAGATATAGCAGCTCACATGATGTGTCTTAATATTTTTGCAGGAAACCTTGATGAGTTTGAGAATTGCACACAATTTGTACAAAAACTACTTAGATGCCCTTTGATCCCATATCCAACGACCTCGAAGCTCGTATCACCGTAGCATCTAAGATGAAGGAGGACATCATATTCTCCTGTATGTAAGAATATCATGTGCTACCACACCTTAGATGCTTTGGTGATACAAGCTCTTCGGAGGCGTTGGATTTGTGACCCAACACCTCCTCGGTGGTTCGAATGGTTTTTTGCAGAAAAGCCCCAAAAGAGTTCGGCCACTGCTTACAAGCACAAAGACTGCTCAGATGCCATTGGATCTCAGATCAAACGACCTCCAAGCTCGTATCACCATAGCATCCAAGCTGCGATAACACCTTATGTTTTCTTGCACGGGAGAGTATGAGGTGCTCCCGCACCGTAGATTCTATGGTGATACGAGTTCACTGAGATCTAACGGCCCACAGTAGGAGGTTTGAATGTTTTGGCAATATACGACTGATAGAGTTTGGGAAATGCGCAGAAAGTACAAGTACTACGCATGTGCCATCTGATCACTGATCATACGACCTAGATGCTCATATCACCGTAGCGGGTAATTAAGCTACGGGGAGCACCTAATATGAGCACCGGGGAGCCGTTGGATCGAAGATGCAGCGGCACACACAAGGCCTGAATGTTTTATTTGCAAAAAAACCTTTGGAGAGTTTGGAAATTGCACATAATTAAAAAGACTACTCCCAAGCCATTGGATCTCACTTCCAACGGTGTAAAAACTCGTATCACCATAGTATCTAAGCTGCGGGGTGGATGTGATATTCTATGCCGCTGTCATTTTTGTTCGTAAACTTGCAAAATACGTGTAACTCATGCTGTTACTTGTCTAACCGCGCAAAGTGTTTGTGCAAAAAAACCATCCTACACTAAAATATCAGAACAACACACGGGGGTCCCACTTGTCATTAATCAAATTTGGACCTAAAACTAACAAATCTCAAAGACGAGATTCGAACTGGCAACCTGGACTACAAAGCGTAAGTCGATAGCCTGAAAAAACGAACGGTTGTTGGCTTTGTCCCATAACTTGATTTTATACAGTACTTGCGTTGAGTAGAGTAGAGGGAATGCCTCGTCAACACGTGCATGACCGTTGTCTCACTTACTGGTGGGTCCCAGGTCTGCGATCTCAATCTCTCTTCTCTCCATCGTCTAACCTTTGCACGGGCACAAACGAAGAGCGGCGCTAGCTTGCCGTGGTGTTATTACAACTAAAAAAAGCTTGGAAAATAGAAGAATCGCCTAGAACAAGAGACGGTGTGGCTGGTCGAGACGGAGCTAACCACATCTATCCTCCGTGCCACGTTTGCATGATGAAGCTGTGTGGCTAGTGGGGTGTTTTCGACCAACTGGCTGGGTCCCGAGGTCGAACCATAGGTACTACGTCTGATACAGTATATTTTTACAAGCACATTTTTCCTCCGTGCCGAGACATGGCACACCCTACCGCGCGGTTTCGGGGTCCTCCCGGGTGGTGCACGCATATATTCTTCCTGACGTGGGACGCCCTACCGCGCGTTTTCTGGGTCCTCCTCGGTCGTAGCGCCGAAGCAAGTAAATGAGTCGTCAAATCACGAAACACCACCTTTCCCACCGAGTACATCAGTGAAGCACGGTGGCTAGCTAGTTGGGCTAGTTCGACCGATTAGCTAGGCCGCTACCACATTTGTTTTTTCACCCCTTGTTTTATCTACTTGCCGGCAGGTAAATTTAAATATCCACCGCGGCGTTGCTCTCGTGTTTGGGTGCGGCAGGATTTTTAATTTTTTGATTGACGGGAGCAGGCGCGGCAGGATTTTTAATATTTTGATTGACAGGAGCAGGTGCGGCAGCAATTAGTCACGATGACTCCGCCTGTAAAAACCCACTGCTCCCTGATGTGAGAAGTCGTCGACTGGTGTTTTACCGTGGTGAAAACCAAAAGATTTCCCGCTCCCTCCGCCTTCCCATAGATTGCATTGCCTTTCAGCCGTTTCGCCCCCTTTGCTTCATCTCCCCATTGCTTCTACCTGGTGCCATGGCGGCGCAGCAGATCACGGAGTCCGAGGTGAGGCGCCTGACACAGGAGCTCCATGCCAAGGATGCGGAGCTCAGGGCCAAGGACGTGGAGCTCTGTGAGCTCAAGGAGGAGAGGAGTGCCATGCTCCTCCGTTATGTGCGGGAGTTCACGGAGCTTGAAAAGCGGCAGGCGTCCACCACAAAGATGCTCGAGGCGTCGGCGGCGTTGCTGCAGAAAGCGGGAGATACGATAGGCCGTCAGGAGAGCCGGCTGGAGCGCGAGCGGGCCGATCGTGACGAGGTCTAGGATCGCCTCAGCCAGTTGGTGAACCAAGTTGCCACGCACGTGTTGCGGCTGCGAAATTGCCTACCGTCGTGCCAGCACGATGATGCCGGCCGTCGGGCTAAACCAATTCAACCACCCGGTCGACTTCAACGAGCTGCGGCTTCCTGACCTGGTCTCCTTCTTCACCTATATCTCCGAGGAGCTGAGTCGTCTCCGCGCGATGGTGGGGGCTGAGCTGGACAAGGAGGGGTTGCGGGCTGCCATCGCCGTTGCCGGGTGAATCATTTCAGGGCTCCGTCACCGGAATCCATTCGTGCCATTGGACGCCGTCTATGACGAGCTGGCTCCCGTCGACCGGGAGCGGGCTCTGCGGGCGGTTGCACCCTGCATCACCAACGTCGTGCGCCTCGAGAAGCAGAGGGACTTCGGTGGTGTTTAGGCGCCCTCTGCATGGGCATGTCCATGTCTCGGCGCAACATGACCGTTGGATCAAACTCAGACGGTGCAGATCAGTCACTGTAGCACAAAGCGTGTGGGTGTGTTTGGTTGCATTCTCATCTCAATATAGTTGTTTCCTCTTCGTGTATTTTTGTCAAACTACTAGTGTGGACTCATGCACCCTTCATGCACTATGCCAAACACCCAAAAGTGGGTCGAGAAGGGAACTTTTGCTCCCATCCCGCGCACCCTTCATACACCCTGCCTAACACTATTCGTGCTTCATATGGTTCATGTTTCATGGAGTACTGTAGCACCGTACTCTCCGTGCGCTGTGGACCTAGTTCTGTTAACATTGATCTCACCGTTCATTCTCGACCGGACAGTCGAAAAAGTGGTACTATGTTACATATAGGAGTAGTTGACATGCGCACAACATCATTTGTTATCGTCATATCTTACTACACTAGCAACAAGATTGTGTAGTACTGACGTATGAACCACTTCACATGCCTAGTAGTAGGAGCACTGTGTATGTTCAAGTGGCTGCCGTGTTTCGCACTCCTCCATCGTAAGAGTGGAAACGCTTGCTGTAATCATTTTTTTCTTCAAAAAAAGAGGACACGCTCTACCGTGCGGATCCTCCTCCAGCCATGCACTAAATTACTCACTTTCGCCGACGTGTGGGACAGCCAGCACCTGGGTCCACCAGCCATGCACTAAATTACTCCGTAGTAGAGTGACGGTAGACTACCCCGATCAAACCGCCGCAGTAATGCCCAATGAGCCGTCAAATCACAAAACCCCCTCCTTTCCAGCAGTAAGTTGGACGGACGAAGCAACCATCATTTCACTCTTCTCTCTCAGCTTCCTCTCTTGAAGAAAACCCCCACTCGCTTCGCTTCTCCCTCATCTCGTTCCTCCTTTCACTCTTCTCTCTCAGCTTCCTCTCTTGGATGGACGCCGGAGCACCGGCCGACGTGATGTCTATGGCTCTGGCCAAAACCGTCGAGGCTCATGGTACGAAGAAGCGCAAGCACCCCGCCGAGACTACCGCAGACAAGCTCAAAGCCATCGCCCTGTCGAAGCCCCCCTCTCCAGGATCCCTCATTAAGCAAGTCTAGGTAATGTCTCTTGTAGACGATCTTTTTCTCGATCTTGATCGTGTTTTTTCATCTAACACGCAGTACTAGTACTGGTAGTACAACTTTCTGGGTGATCTTGCATGTGATATTAGTGTGCCAACTGATGGTTCTAAATTCCTCTTTTGACCAAAACATGTGAGAGGTTGACACTGATTTCTTATAGATTACTTTCAACTACTCCCTCTGTCCCAAATTTCTTGTCTTAGATTTGTCTAGATACGGATGTATCTAGTACTAAAATGTGACTTGATACATCCGTATCTAGACAAATCTAAGACAAAAATTTTGGGACGGAGGGAGTACTTTATGAACATCAATGCTACGTTTTAAGAGGGTATATTTGCCTCAGTAACTTGTGTTATGGATATTGCATGTAATCCCTCTACTCCCATGCCTTTGAAGACATGTTCTAGTGTCTTTGTTCACTCATTTCTGTGCGTATATGTAGTCATATATGGAGTATAATATCGAAAATCATCTTATATTTCTGAATGGAGGTAGTAATAAAATATGGTTTCTGTTTGAATTAGAACCAGGTCCGCGGTGGAGATGAAGTTCTCAAAGTCATGCCGTGTGAACTGGAAGACCTGATGATGAGTTCTACTGCTGAACTATCCAACTGCTGTGTCCTTGTCGCCACGTGTCCTAAACTAGTGTTTTCCTGTAGCATTGTTGTCAGGCGTGTTCTCGAGGCTGTACTTGACCACAACAATTTCATGGCTGTGCCTTCGATTACGAAGGGTGTGGTTCTTGTAAAGCTTCCCAAAAAATCTGATGCCGCCTGTCTTCATCATCATGTTTATGAGTGGAAAGACCACTCTGTTAGGTTCTCCAAGGTTGACAAGATGGTGATGGTGCATGTAGAAATCTCACACAAAGTCCATGGCCTAGTCAGTTATGCGGGGTTCATCCCGTAGGTCGGTGGCAAGAAATAGTCTGCAGAGTTTAGTTAGTGCAACTTTGCTTGTCTGTAGTAAGTACTATTGTTCAGTACTTGATTTGTGTTTGTGAACCCTGTATTGTTTATTAGTACTGCCGCTTTTGGTGTGTAAACGGTCTATGTTAATGTCTGTCCACTCAATCCAGTCTGTATATTTTGAAGTATCCAGATCATATTTTTTGTGAGGACGGTTTATCAATTATGGTTACACTCCAATATCTGTATGCATTGCAGGGTTTATCGCACCCACCAGGATTTCCAGTCCCATCGATGTTCGGTCCATACGATTTGTCACGACCTTTGGACTATCCTGCTTGTGGGAGTAGGCGGGGCCCCTGCATGCCACGCGTAGTTGGACGATCAATCTTCTGTTTAGTACTTCAACATAGTGATTTCCTGGTAAGGATTCACTCGTGTCACATCAAGTAAATCTTATTGATTTACTGTCTAAATCTTATTGATTTAATGTCATGTTTTCTTTCTTTTCCTGCAATTTTACAATGCAGGTTTTGCCATGTGACATTCATCACAGAATAAACCGTTTGGTTTGCTCTACGATGACTATTTTTGCAGGTTTCACTTCTTATGTCGTGTTAGTAACGAAGGCACTGTCCATCACTTAAATTACTGGAAAAAATTGGATCAGTCTGTTGTCTGAGTACAAGCTGAATCCCTATGATGAACTGCAGTTTGGTTTAACAAAAACGCCACAATTAGTCCTTCTCGTGTTTAAAAGAAATGAAGAAAAAAACTGGATCACGGTCACGGATCCTAGTCAAGTTAGAAAGCTGATCATAGCAGACCAGACACGATTGCCGCTGTCTTGCACAGATCGAGCACCGGCAGTTGCTCTAGCACTGACAGCGGCAGCAGCTCAGTCTCATCTTGCTGAGGATTGGGCACCGACCGCATCAGCGGATCAGTCTGATCTACCGGAGGATCGGGCATCGACACCGGCACCTGCTCCGACACCGGCACCAGCTCTACAAGGAGCACCATGTCCAGCAGCAGCGGCGGCTTCGGCACCTGCACCAACACTTGCACTTGCATCTGCTCCGGCCCGTGCTGTTGCACCGGCAATAGACTGGGCTACAGTTCGCACTTCATATACCAAAGTACTTAGAAAAACCGACATGTCCACCTTCTTGGTAAGCATTGGCCGCCCAAGTGCTTCGTTCTTTTTTCTTTCCATGTTGTTTCACATGATTCACTGTGTTGATCTAACTGTTTGGGTATGTCTTCTTCTTTGCAAACAGAGAATTCCTAGAGCAACGAGGGAGTCGTTCAACAATCTGGGCGACCGCGGCCAAGTTTCTCTTACCATGCGCAGCCTTGGTGTGAATGAACCTGCTCAATATACCGTAAGTACAAAGGATGGTCGCATGATGATTGATGCTAAAGGATGGTCAAGGTTCAAATCTAAATCATATCTTGCGGTAGGGGATGATGTCAAAATCGAACTTTCTCGGCAAGGAGAGCTGGTCCAAATCAACTTTGAAATTCTTCAGTAGCAGCACACAACTGCCGAACTGATCTATCCTCTGAGAGATTTTGATGTAATAATCTGGCATGGTGAAACAAGTGTCCTGTGTGTATACGTAGTACGACAGTATTATTTATCACATGGTATATCGTTGATAGAATTGCAACTCTGATTGCTGGTTAGGAACTATCGTTCGATTTCATTCCAACAGCTGCCGTGCTTTATTCAATTTTGTGTATTCGCCTTGCGACAACATCTAAAACCAGCGCCGTACCGATCGCTTGCAATATGAAAAGCGCTGAGGTAGAACACATGGGCCCCCAAACATGCATGGTCGGCCTGCGGCCCAAAGTCCAGAACCGTGAGCCTATCTGAGTATTATATTCTCAGCTGAACCCCCATAATGCCCGTGCGTTGCAGAGGGAGTATATTTCTCGGCAAGGTGAGCCTGTGATATAAAAGATTTGTATATTTCTTTACAGAGGGAGTATCTCTCTGTCAAAAAATATATTTATGTGTAACTAGTCACTCCTGTCTTTCTACTTCCTTTCACTGATATGTGGGGCAACCGGCAATGGGGTCCACGTGCCATATGCACAAATTAGAGTGCACAACTTCACGGTAGATACACCCCGGTCGTAGCGCCGCAGTAATGCCCAATGAGCCGTCAAATCACAACCCCCCCTTTCCAGCTTTAGCAGTAAGCTGGACGGATGAAGCGGCAATATTTCACTGGGCCTGAATCCCCTTCTCCCTCGTCTGCTTGTTCAGAGAAAACCCCCTCTCGGCGATTGCATAGGGTTTTCTCATGGAGAACCAAGTACTAATTCTTCATCCATCCCCGATAAATCCAAGTCCCTTGGTCGCAGGTAATCCTAGGATGGCAGCCGCCGCTGTTCATGCATTTTTCTTCCTACTGAATCTAGTGTGTTTCATTTGCAGTGCCCAAAGTGCGAGTACCCTACAGGTTTCTGCGCCCTCGGCGAGACGCCACACTTGTTCCTTCTCATCCTAACACAGCATTTTGAAACGCGCACAGTATGTTCCTAGAATCCTCTTTTCTATCCGGGAGGGTGGTGGTTTTTTGAACATGCTGTGTTCTCATATTATTTTTCCTGCAGTGTATTATTTGCTCTGCCAGAACACATGTACTCAAGATGCTCGGCCTTGCCATAACTGAATACACTAGTTTAATGGTCACAGTGAAGACAAGCCATGCATATAAGTTCCGAGTTGGGTTCATGAACCAAGAAGATCGCTGCTTTTTTTATGGCCGAACTTGGATAAACTTTCTCAAGTGTTACGGACTGAAAGTTGGCGCACGAATGTTGATGGAAATAGCAGAACCTGGTCTCATCTTCACTGCGATCTTCCACCCCGACGTCGTTCCAATTGTTAATCCATGTTAGTTTTGTATCTGGTTCTTGCTTGTTGCCTCAATTACTTCTTAATCCACCTATTCTGTCTAACTAATCACAATTTAACTTTAGAAGTAGCAACAAATCTCTCACGAAGATGCTACTTCTAACTAATATTTTCTTATAATTGGTGGCACGTGTAGGTTTTTTCAGAGTTAAGCAGCCTGCTCGTTTGTTACTCTGTAATAACTCGGCTGTTACTAATGGCACTGAAGTTGACTGGATCGACATCCACAAGTTCCTACACTTTATTGATCGTCTTGAGGTCCTTGTGGGGCGTTTCAATGGTGGAAGGCCACGTGGGATATGTGTGCCACTGCTGCACTTGTAGAACAGGTCCAACTGTGTCGAGAAACTTATGGTACGAGCTGTTTTCTATTATATATGTTGTTCATAAACTATTGCTTATACACAGTTTTACAGCTGTGATCTTCTTGAAACAGGAACTGCCGAGGTCTATTGTTCCTATACAGATGCCTGACCATGGTCGGGTCAGACTTGCGCTTGGTCACAACATAATGTTTATGTCGACCTACTCAATTCCCCTTGGAGGTGAAAAGATACTTATTCATGGGTGGTCTAAAATAATGAAGGCCCGTCCATCTTGGAGAATAGGACAGAAGATTATGTTCATGCTTTTCCATGGCTCTAAAGCGAATATCCTGTTTATTGACCATGTTGTGAGATGAAGCCGCTTTCAGAAGGTTGTGGATGCGCGGGGTGGCGCCTGGGCCTTGTCCTGGGGCTTGGCGGCCTCACCCTTGGTTAACTGTAGGCAAAGTAGCACTGTTCGAGGCGTGCTTTGTACGGTTGAACCTGTATAAGTACTCATACTGCTTTCAGCTTTGGTTGTTAAGTGCCCCTGTTGGTTTCAGTTAAGGTTGTTAAGTACTCCTGCTGCTTTTACAGTCTGTCATGTTTCTTCAGTCCTGTCTTCCTCCAGCCGCCAAAACCAAACCAGCGCCGGCGGGGCCGCCTGCTTCCGCCTCCCACGGCTGGCTGCGCCTCAGCGCACGCATCGCCGCCCCACCGTCTCCTAAATCGTTAACGCCGACGTCCTCCGCGCGCTTTGGTGCGCTCGCCGCGGTGCCGCCCTCTCGCGTTGTCAACATGGTCAACAAACAACAGGAATCGGCAGAAGTACGTGGAGAGGATGATAGTAGGGGCCCACCACGTCAGCGTATGGAAAAATAAAAAGCTTCCTCCTAGTGTTTTCCTGACATCTGGGACCCATGACATTGTGAGCGTATATAGTCAATAGACAAGAGAACAGCACAAGATCGACTGACACCTGGGACGTAGCTACTCGAGCAGTATTTTTTTGTTTCTTATTGTTGAGACGGAGCAGGGTTTGAACTGGGCTGTGGCCCGTCTAGCCCAGGCTTATATTTTATGTTCACCATGTGACCAGCCCAGCTATTTATTTCTTTGTGAAAATGAGCCCAGTTTATTTTTTCTGAAGAATACCCAATCCAGTCCTACTTATTTTTCTACGCCCTGATGGGCTGCAACTCTTTCAAGACGCCTGCAAATCTTGAAAGTAATATGAAATGGGTTGTAAATATAAAAACAGATGACAAATTGGCAATTACTTTATAATTTCTGAATTTTTTCACATTTTCAGATTCCTATTTCACTGGGCATTAACCTAATTTAAATATATATTCAAAGTACTTTAAATCTGGCTCGACATTTCGGTATTAAAAATAGTTTGGAACCCACAGAAATATGCAAAATTGGCCCTGGCCAACCAAAAAAACGACTGCAATAAATTGCATAAGAAGTTGCCATGAGCTATATATAAATTATTAAAAAAAGAGGGAGTGGTCTGACTTGTGGGCCTGTTTAGTTGACACGTATGCAGGATTTTTTTAGTTATTATATACGTCAACAAACGATTCTAGCAGACGTAACCGTTGGATGTCAATCCAACGGCCGTCGTGTTTCTTCAATCTCTGATCTTCTTGCTCCAGCCGCCAAAGCAGCGCCCGCGGGACCGCCTACTCCCGCCTCCCATGGCCGGTTGTGCTGCCGCGCAGGCCTCAGCGCCCCCTACTACTCCCACCGCTGGCCAGGGCATCCCTCTACTCACCCACACCCCCTGTTATTCTGCGGCGACGGCAGCCTCACACCGCAGCCGAACCGGTGAACCCTCGTACTCCTCTCCGCGCGGGCTTCCACTGCCGCGTCTTCCCCGGCTCCGCGTCGTCCCCTTCCCAGGCCTCACCGTCGTCCACCGCCGTGGTGCTCTCGGCGGGCGTGGTCAATGTGGTCAACGACCGACTTCCATCGGAAGAGTACTGTACGTGGAGAGGCTGACAGCTGGGTCCACGGCAGCCGCAAGGAAGTGCCTCCTTATTACGCGGAAAATAATTATTCCTCCACCTGATAGCAGGGACCCACCGGATGGGCCACCAGTATTTCGCGAAAAAAAATGTTTCCCCCTGACTGCTGGGACCCACAGGACGGGCCACCGTATTACGCAAAAAAAACGTTCCCCCCGCTGTCAGCTCGGACCCACCGGAAGTGCCTCCTTATTACGCACAAAAAAATGAATACCCCCTGCTAGCTGGGACCCACCTTGGTGGGAGGCTGACTTGTGGGCCTACTAAGTTGACTGGGACGGAGGCCTTTGTCAACTTTAGTCAATATATGAACGATTCTAGCTCCAGTGACCGTACGATGTCCATCCAACGGCCGTAGTGCTTCTTCAACCTCTGGTCTTCTTGCTCCAGCCGCCCAAAGCAGCGCCGGTCATGCCGCCTGCTCCTGCCGCCCATGGACAGCTATGATGCCGCGAGGCCTCACCGCCCCCTACTACTCCCACCGGTGGCCAGGCCATCCCTCTACGCACCCACACCCCCTATTATTCTGCGGCGACGGCAGCCTCACATCGCAGCCGAACGAGTGAACCCTCATACTCCTCTGCGCGTGGGCATCCACTGTCGCGTCTTCCCCGGCTCCGCGTCGTCCCCTTCCTAGGCCTCGCTGTCGTCCACCGCCCTGGTGCTCTCGGCGCAGCGTGGTGAACGTGGTCAAGGAATGGCTTCCATCGCACGTGGACTGTACGTGGAGAGGCTGACTGCTGGGTCCACGGCCGCACCAAGGAAGTGCCTCCTTATTACGCGGAAAATAATTATTCCTCCACCTGACAGCGGGGACCCACCGGACGGGCCACCGTATTTTGCAAAAAAAAAACGTTTCCCCCTGACTGCTGGGACCCACCAGCTACATCTTCGCACGCAAGGAAGTGCGTCCGAAAAAAAACGATTCGCCCCCCTGACTGCTGGGACCCACCAGCTACATCTTCGCATGCAAGGAAGTGCCTTCGAAAAAAAACGATTCGCCCCCCTGACTGCTGGGACCCACCAGCTACATCTTCGCACGCAAGGAAGTGCGTCCGGGCAAAAAAAACAAAACGATTCTCCCCTGACTGCTGGGACCCAGCAGCTACACCTTCGCACGCAAGGAAGTGCGTCCGGACAAAAAAAAATAAAAAAATTCGCCCCCCTGACTGCTGGGACCCACCAGCTACATCTTCGCAGGCAAGGAAGTGCCTGATAGTCGGGACCCACCTGGTCGAAGCGTACGTAGCGTTGTCATTCTGGTCACGAACGTGTACGTACATATATACTGGTCGATGTAGAGGCGCGCACGTGTCGTAGTAGAGGCGCGTACGTGTTGTAGTAGAGGCGCGCACGTAGCATGTACACGTACGTACAGCGGCTAGGGTGCAAGAAAGAAAATACGGCCACGTACGTACATACGGGCAGGGTCTCGAACACCTACTCGCGCATACGTACGGCCAGGGCTCGTGTACATGGCTGGGTCCGAACGGAGAAACAGTGTCGTCGTCGTGTTCATGGGGAGGCAACGTAATGCGTCGTGTTCATGGGGAGGCAACAGAATGCGTCGTGTTCATCGGGAGGAAATGGAACGCGTGGGAGCCAACCGGCTGGGTCGGAACGGAATGCGTGGTCGTGTTCATCGGGAGGGCTTGGACGGAACAGGCGATGGAAACGAGGCCTGGCGTACCGCAAAACGGAGGAAACGGCCTTGTGTTCGACCGACCACGTTCGAAACGGGATCCTGTTCATCGGGAGGGGTCTGGCGTACCGCAAAACGGAGGAAACGGACCTCCTACGTTCGAAATGGGGGTCCTGTTGATCGGGAGGGGTGTGGCGTACCGCAAAACGGAGGAAACGGACTTGTGTTGGAGCGCTACGGTCGAAGCGGGGGTCCTGTTCATCGGGAGTGGTGTGGCGTACCGCAAAACGGGACTCCACGGGATACTGTTCATCTCCACCGTCGACCTCCTCCAGCCTCCACGGGCTCCTGTTCATCCAGCCTCCACCGCGCGCTACTCCACCGGCTACTGTTCAACCACCCCTCCACGGGCACCCCTCCACCATCTACTGTTCATCCAGCCCTCCACACCACGGCCACGGGGTCCTGTTCAACCACCCCTCCACGGGCACCCCTCCACCGTCTACTGTTCATCCAGCCCTCCACACCACGGGGTCCTGTTCATCCAGAGGCAACACCACCGCTCACTGTTCATCCAACCCCCCCCCCCCCCCCCCCCCCGCACCGCTCACTGTTCATCCAATCGATCAGCTTCAGTTAGCAGTAGTAGCGAAGGAATCGCTCGATCGGGTTCAGTTAACAGCCATCGATCGATCGCTCGGGTTCAGTAACGCGTAGCCTACAGTGCAATCGCTCGAGTTCAGTTAGAGCCCAACGCCTCGCTCGGGTTCAGTTAGAGCCAATGCCTCGCACACACGCGCGTACGTGTACGAGAGAAACGCGCATCGCTCGGCCCCGACCTCCCACCGTAATCGGGAACTCCCCGAAATTCCCCCCCCCCTTGCTTCTACCACGGTTTTTTCCATCATGGACGGCGCAAAGAATGTCATGCAGCTGCGTCTCTGGCCCGCCCAGGACGAAAAGCCCATTTTCTGTCATGAGTTTTTGTCATAGAAGTAGGAGCCCACCACATCTATGATGATACCGGGTTTTGTCACAATTATCGTCATAGAAGTGTCATATGTATGACAGAATTTTTTTTCGTTCGGCCCAAAATGTCACGGATGTGTCTTTTTTTTGTAGTGTAACCACTCCTCGTCACTGAAAGCGGCCGTCGTGGAGCAGTCCGGAAGGAGGGTCCTTCCCTTCTTGGACCCTTCGGCCTCCCCTGATGGGGCGGCCTTCCTTTTCCTGTCCCGAACTTTCCTCTTCCTCCTCCTCGTCTTCGCGGGAGGAGTGCGCCTCGGTGTTTTCAGACGATGAGTCTGATATAACCTTGCGCCGGAGACCTTTCCTGGTCCCCGTGGCCTTCTTCTTGGCTTTCTTCTCCGGCGCCTCATAAGGCGTTGGAACCAGCATCTCCGTTAGGAGAGCATCTGCTGGATCTTCGGGCAGGGGGGCTGGACAATCGATCTGCTCCGCCGTCGCTACCCAGTCCTGTTAAATGGCGTGGAGGCTTAGATCCCACGCATGCTTGTACTGGGGAAAAGAACATCTTATGAGATATAAAAGACTTACCGGATTGGAAGGGCGCTTTGCGCTGAGTCCGCGGTCCTCGGTAAGGGGAGGAGGTACCTCGACGCCCTTGAACAGCACCTTCCAGACGTCCTTGTGCGTCATGTCGAAGAGCTCTCGCAGCGTCTGGTGCTTAGCCGGGTCGAACTCCCACAAATTGAATGCCCGTCTTTGACACGGGAGGATCCGGCGAAAGACCATGACTTGGACCACGTTGACAAGCTTGATTTTCTTGCTTATCATGTTTTTGACGCGGGTCTGGAGTCCGGTCAGCTCCACCGATGAACCCCAGGATAGGCCCTTCTCTTTCCAGGAGGTGAGCCGCATGGGGATTCCGGATCGAAATTTGGGGGCCGCCACCCAGTTGGTGTCGCGCGGCTCGGTGATGTAGAACCACCCCGATTGCCACCCCTTTACGGTCTCCACATAGGAGCCTTCAAGCCAGGTGACGTTGGGCATTTTGCCCACCATGGCGCCTCCGCACTCCGCTTGCTGGCCGACCACCACCTTTGGTTTAACGTTGAAGGTCTTCAGCCACATGCCGAAGTGGGGCTTGATGCGGAGGAATGCCTCGCACACGACGATAAACGCCAAGATGTTGAGGATGAAATTGGGGGCCAAATCATGGAAATCAAGCCCATAATAAAACATGAGCCCACGGACGAATGGGTGGAGGGGAAATCCGAGTCCGCGGACGAAGTGGGTGAGAAATACCACCCTCTCATGGGATTCTGGAGTAGGGACGATCTGCCCCGCGTCTGGGAGCCGGTGCGCGATATCTGTGGCTAGGTATTCGGCTTCCCGGAGCTTCGTAATGTCCCCCTCCGTAACGGAGGAGACCATCCACTTGCCTCCCGCTCCAGACATGTTTGGAGTGGTTTTGCGGAGAAAATGCGAACTTGGGCGCTGGAGCTCGAGTGCGCGAGAATGGATGGGCAGGGAAGAAGAAGGCGTGGGTGAAAAAGAGAAGTCCTTGTCCCTTTATAAGGGCGGAGGAAACTGTGCGCCTCCTCACCTGCCTGGTAAAATCGCTTATTCTCCAAGCGTCGAGATTAATGGCACGGTTGGGTTGCCCACACCCGTATTGATGAGAATCCCGTGATAAGGGGACACGAACTCTGCTTCGACAAGACGTGCCAAGAAAACCGCCTCGCAATATGTGCAGTAGCTGGTTGCGAAAAACGGTTCGAATAATGATCGGGCCGTGGCGTGGTGTCATGCTATGAAACTTGTCAGCAGATTAGATTTGTGGAATATTATACTCTCTACGGTGGTATGTGAAATTTGTTTTGCAGAGCCGGATCGGATCCTAGTGTTCAAAATCTTCTATGGAGTATTCGGAGGAAGAACCCGCCTTGCAATGCCAAAAACAATCCGCGCGCCGGACTCATCGTCATTGAAGCCTGGTCCAGGGGCTACTGAGGGAGTCCTGGATTAGGGGGTCCTCGGACAGCCGGACTATATACTTTAGCCGGACTGTTGGACTATGAAGATATAAGACTCAAGACTTAGTCCTGTGTCCGGATGGGACTCTCCTTTGCGTGGAAGGCAAGCTTGGCAATACGGATATGTAGATCTCCTCCCTTGTAACCGACTCTGTGTAACCCTAGCCCCCTCCGGTGTCTATATAAACCGGAGGGTTTAGTCCGTAGGACAACAACAATCATAACCATAGGCTAGCTTCTAGGGTTTAGCCTCTATGATCTCGTGGTAGATCAACTCTTGTAATACTCATATCATCAAGATCAATCAAGCAGGAAGTAGGGTATTACCTCCATCGAGAGGGCCCGAACTTGGGTAAACATCGTGTCCCCCGCCTCCTGTTACCATCCGCCTTAGACGCACAGTTCGGGACCCCCTACCCGAGATCCGCCGGTTTTGACACCGACACCTGCCGCAGGCTTCGAGCTTCTTCTTGGAGGTCCTGGTCTTGAGGCCTCTCAGGACCTTCGCGTTGGCGTGTTCGGCTTGACCATTGCTCCGGGGGTGCGCTACTGAAGCGTAACAAATCTGCGTTCCAAGGTTAGCGCAATACGTTTTGAAGAGATTACTGGTGAACTGTGAGCCATTATCGGTGATGATGCGGTTGGGGACCCCAAAACGGCTCACCAGACCCATGATGAACTTGAACACAGAACCAGCTGGGATGGTGCGGACAGCTTCCACCTCCGCCCACTTGGTAAACTTGTCGATGGCAACGTAGAGGTATCGGTAGCCCCTAGGCGCTTGAGGGAACAGGCCCAGGATGTCCAGTCCCCAGACTGCGAAAGGCCACGAGAGTGGAATGGTCTGGAGGCCCTGAGCTGGTTGATGGATTTGCTTGGTGTGGAATTGACAGGCCTCGCAGGACTTCACCAGCTCAGCTGCGTCGTTGAGGGCCGTAGGCCCGTAGAATCCGCTGCGGAATGCCTTGCCGACGAGGGTTCGTGATGACGAGTGGTGCCCGCAGTCCCCGTTGTGTATGTCGGCTAGCAGCTCTTTCCCCTGTTCCCTGGGGATGCAACACAGAGAAACATCATTTGGCCACTTCCTGTATAACTCACCATCCCGGATGCAGTATGCCGTGGCTTGCGAGGCCACACGCTCCGCGTCCTCCTCCTTCTCCGGCAGCGTCCCTTGCGTCAGGTATTCCTTGAATTCCTTGGTCCAGCATGCCTCCTGGGGCTCGAGTGCCAAGAGTAGACGCGCTCCCGAAGTCGGGCCACAGGCTGGGGCTCCCGCGGCAGGTGGCTGCGGGAGCTCCTCCCAAGGCTGCGCTGTCCTTGAAAGCGGTGGTGTTGCCGATGGCTTGAAGAGCCGCTCCTCGAAGACGCCAGGCTCTTGGGGCTGTCGCTTGGATGCCCTTTTGGCGATGTCGTCAGCTTCCTTGTTGGTTCCACGGGGCACGTGCTGCAACTCCAGGCCCAGGAACTGCTTCTCCATCTTGCGCACTTCCGCGAGGTATGCCTCCATGTGTTCGTCCTTCGGCTCGTATACCTTGTTGGAGAAGTTGACGAGGAGCTGTGAGTCACCCCTGATGGTGAGGCGCTTCACCCCTAGGGCCGCCGCAGCCTTCAGACCGGCTATGAGGCCTTCGTACTCTGCAATGTTGTTGGAGACCTTCTCGCCCTACTGGAAGCAGAGCTGCACAGCATAGTAGAGCTTGTCCTAAGTGGGCAAGATGAGCACCGCTCCAGCTCCCGCGCCCTGGCGTGCGAAGGCACCATCAAAATACATGACCCAGCCATCGGGCGCCTCACTTCCCGGCGAGAGGGACCGATCCTCGCCTATTTCAAGCACCGGGACGTCCGTCCATTCTGCCACAAAATCAGCGAGCGCGGCTCCCTGGATGACCCTGGTGGTGCTGAACTCCAACTGGAATGCCTGCAGCTCGATGTTCCATTCGGCGACCCTCCCAGCAGAGTTGGGGCTCCTAAGCACCCTCTCCAGTGGGTAGGCCGAGACCACCTTGATGGGGTGACCTTGAAAGTAATGTTGCAGCTTACGCGAGGCCACCAAGAGCGCGAGCAAGAGCTTCTGAGGCATGGGGTACCATGCTCTTGCATCTCGCAACACCGTGCTAACAAAGTATACGGGTGTTTGACGAGGGCAGGTGCGCTGACGAGGCTTGTGCCTTCCAGAAGTTGGGGCGCCTCCTGAGGTGGTGGGGCCCCCAACGCTTGATCGCTTGTCGGGGTCTCTGCGGGCTCAGGGGCGTCGTCCTGCTAAGCTTGATCCTCTGATGCCGCTGCTGCGGCACCCTCCTGGTCTCGCGTCGTCCCTGCTGGGGGCGTGGCTCGGCGTGAGGCGCCCTTGGCTTGGCGTTCTTCCCGAACCGCCACTAGAGCCGCGCTGGCGGAGTAGGGAGTGGCGGCAAGGTAAAGCACCAGGGGCTCGAGTGGTCGTGGCGCCACCATCATAGGAGGGCTGGTCAGATATCTCTTGAGGTCTTGAAATGCTTGGTCGGCCTCCGGGGTCCACTCGAATGGGTCCTTCTTCTTCATCAGCTTGAAGAAGGGTAGGGCGTGCTCTCCCAGCTTGGAAATGAAGCACCCCAACGCAGTCACCCATCCAGCAAGCTTCTGCATTTCCTTGAGGGTTTGCGGTGGACTCATGTCTTCAATGTCCTTGACCTTCTCTGGGTTGGCCTCGATGCCCCGGTGGGACACAAGGAAACCCAGCAACTTGCAGGAAGGGCCGCCAAACACGCACTTCTCTGGGTTGAGTCGCAAGTCCACCTGGCGGAGGCTCGCGAAGGTTTCCTCCAGGTCCTGAATCAAAGTCCTCGCCTCCCGAGACTTCACCACGATGTCGTCGACGTAAGCTTCAGCGTTTCTCCTGAGCTGCCGACCCAAGGCGATGTGCATGAGCCGCTGGAAGGTTGCGCCTGTGTTGCGCAGCCCTAAAGGCATGCAAGTGTAGCAGTACACCCCACACGGGGTTAGGAAGGCTGTCTTCTCCACATCTTCTACCACCATCTTGATCTGGTGATATCCTGAAAACGCGTCCAGGAAGCACAGCAAGTCGCACTCGGCGGCGGCGGTGAAAATGCGTGGAAGCGGGAACGGATATTGGGGGCAAGCCTTATTGAGGTTGGTGAAGTCGACATACATTCGTTCTTTCCCGCCTTTCTCGGGCATGACGACGGGGTTCGCCAGCCACTCGGGGTACCGAACCTCGCGAATGACACCCGCAACCTCCAACTTGTGGGTCACTTGGACGATGAAAGCCTGCTTCTCCGTGGACTGCCGCCTCGCTCTCTGCTTTACGGGGCGTACGTTTGGGCACACCTTCAGGTGGTGCTCTATCACCCCTCTTGGGACCCCTACCAGCTGATCGGGCTCCCAAGCGAACACTTTCTTGTTCGCGCGCAAGAACTTCACCAGCGCCTCCTCCTGATCAGGCTCGAGGTTGGCGCCTATGGTAAAGGTTGCTCCCGAGGACCCGTCCTCCTTAACTGGCACTTGCTTGGTTTCTGCCTTGTCTTGAGTGAAAAACTGCTTCTTCTTGGTTGTGCGGCTTCCTTGGCCTTGGAGGTGTCCGCGTCGGCGGGCTGCACCATCGCAGTGGTCTTGAGGGCAAGCTTGAGCGTCATCAAGGCTTCCTTAGTGTCCCCAACTACTGTGAGGACACCCTTGCTCCCGGGCATCTTCATGAGTTGTAGGCTGGATGGGTCGCCACCATGAACTGAGCCAGGGCCAGGTACCCGAGGATGGCGTTGTACGGGAGGCCGATCTGGGCGATGTCGAAGTCGACCAGCTCGGTGCGGTAGTTGTCGTGCGTGCCGAAGGTTACGGGGAGGCGGATCCACCCCAGGGAGTGGGCGGGGCCTCCACCAACCCCTGAGAAAGGCTTGCTAGGGTGGAGCCGCTCAAGCGGTACGTGAAGAAGGCTGAAGGCCTCGACGGAGAGCATGTTGAGGCCGGCGCCGCCGTCGACGAGCGTCTTGGTGACGGACAGGTTGCAGATGGTGGGCGTGCAAAGCATTGGGAGCACCCCCAAGCCGATGGTGGAGACGGGATGATCCCCTGAGTCGAAGGTGAGGTCGGCCTCGGGCGCGGCCCAGCCCGCTGGAGCCCCCGGGCGCTTGGAAGTGGCGCCGATCTGGCGAAGGAACGACTTGATGTGGCAATCCGAGGGCAGTGCTTGCGAGCCGCCGAGGAGGGCCGCGACCGCATGGTGCGCCGGTGCCACGTAGCGCGCAACAAAGAGACCGCGCAGCTCCTCCCAAGATGCCACCGTGGATCCGGGGAGGTTGAGCAGCCAGGCGCGCGGTGCGCTAGTGAGGGCCATGGGAAGCCAGTTGGCCATGACCTTGTCATCGCCCCCGGCCTTAAGGACAGCCTCCTCATACGCCAGCGGGAAAGCCAACGGGTCCGCCGCGCCGTCGTAGCGCGGTGGCATCTCCGGCTTGAACTTGGGTGGCCACTGCACCCGCCGCAAGGCGGGAGAAAGGGCTCGGGGCCCCCAGGTGTCACCGTGGGCACCCGTAGATCCAGCCGGAAGGGCGGCACCAGCCATGGAGAATGGGCGTGAAGGTGGTGGAGCGTGAATTGACGGAAGGAAAACTCCGGCGCACCCCTACCTGGCGCGCCAAATGTCGGATCTCGGGTTCGGGCAAAACCCTCAAGGTTCAAACACTTGGGTGCGCACGAAGATCTCCCCCTACCAAGCTACACCCTCAGCCTCACCGGGATCTCCTAGCTTAGCTCGACGAACTCGCAACACAAGAGACACAAGATTTATACTGGTTCGGGCCACCGTTGTGGTGTAATACCCTACTCCAGTGTGGTGTGGTGGATTGCCTCTCGGGCTGAGGATGAACAGTACAAGGGGAAGAAGAGCCTCCTGAGGGGAGATGTTCTTGTGCTTGGTGGGTGTGTGGATGAACTGGATCTAGTCCAAGAGAAGATGCCTCCTACTGTGGTGTCTAGCCCTATTTATAGAGGCCCTGGTCCTCTTCCCACATAACGAGCGGGAAGGGAGCCAACAACGGCCAATTTGAAAGGGGACAGCTAGTACAAGCTTATCCTGACAAAAGTAGTCTTCGCCTGCCAAAGGCTCTGGTGGTGACGCCGCCCTGGGCTCCATGGTGACCACCTTCTTGCCGTCCTGCTGGTCTTGGTCTCATTGCGCTGATGTGGAAACCTTTGCTTGATGCCTCGGTACTCCTCGCCCGCGCTTGCCTCCTTAGAACCAAAGAGGAAACGAGGACACTGTGCGCGCTGGCGCCCGCCTGGTCTCGATTGTCATGGCTCACGTCATTGGAACCTCGTGAGGTTTGCCTTGCCTTGATCTCTCCGCCCCTCGCGAGCCAGCATGGTGAGGCCGCTCCCGAGGAGGTCTTGTGTCGTCCGCCTCGCGAGGCTTGGCCCCTCGCGAGGGTCTCGAATGCTTGTTGGTGAAGATGGGCCGTACGGGCCCGCTCGCGGAGCCACGCCGTGGGCCGCAGGCAGGCAAGTCTGGGGACCCCTGTTCCCAGAACGCCGACAAGATTGATAATATTGTTTGCAATAATATTGAAAGTGGGTTTGGAAGAGTGTCAACTTTAGATCCCACTACTTTGGAGAATGTTCAATCTTATGAAATTTTTAATAAAAGTGGGTTTGGAGAGGTCATGACTTTAGTAATGTTAATCCCACTATTTTGGAAGAGTGTCAACTTCACATGCATGTGGATCGTGTTGATAATATGTTATGTGATAGCCATTTTGTTGAATTTGCTTACGATCCTACATGTAATTATTATGATAGAGGAAAATATGGTTGTAGAAATTTTCATGCTACTAATTTATCTCCCGTCATGTTGAGATTGCTATTGTCTCTTTCTCCTTCCTTGCATATGCTAGATGTTTCTTATCTTGATAATTAGTTTGCTTATAAAATTCCTATGCATAGGAAGTATGTTAGACTTAAATGTGTTTGTCACATGTTTTATGATGCTCTCTTTGCGTTTCAATTATTATCTTTCATGTGAGCATCGATAAAATTATGCCTAGCTATGGGCGTAAAACTAGCGCTTGTTGGGAGGCAACCCAATGAATAAAATTTATTTTTGCCTTTTGCTTTCTGTTATTGAGTGTTAGCACAATTAGGCTACTTTTATGATTGTGTTTTTTGTGTTCTAATTAGTGCTTGTGCTAAGTAAATCCTTTAGGATCTTCTGGGGTGATAGTTGTTTGATCTTGCTGAAAAAGACAGAAACTTTGCGCTCACAAAAATAATTATCATAAATCACAGAAAAGAGCTTTTGCCATGATTCGTTTTGCAGAAGATTAATATACAAATTATGCTGGTCGTCCTAATTTGGTAGAAGTTTTGGAGTTACAGAAGTATTCGAAAGTTCCAGATTACTACAGACTGTTCTGTTTTGACAGATTCTGTTTTCTTTGTGTTGTGTGCTTACTTTGATGGCTCTATGGTTTTCTTTTATGAGTTTTTGCCATAGAAAAGTTGGAATACAGTAGATATAATACAAAAACAAAATAAGAATTGGTTTGACACAACACTTATAATAGTGGTTTGCTTTCTTTTACTAACGGATCTCACAAGGGTTTTGTTGAGTTTTGTGTGATTGAAGTTTTCAAGTTTTGGGTTATCTTACGATGGATGAAAGAAGGATAGAAGAGCCTAAGCTTGGGGATGCCCCGGCATCCCAAGCTATTTTCCAAGAATGAGCAACCAACTAAGCTTGGGGATGCCCCCGAGTGGCATCCCCTCTTTCTTTTAATGACCATCGGTATTTTACTCGAGACTATATTTTTATTCATCGGGAGAGGGCCAATCTCCATCAACATCTTCACCAGCACCATCTCCTCTCAAACCCTAGTTCATATCTTGTATCCAATTCTTGTCTCTAAGTCTGGGATTGGTACTCGTAGGTTGCTAGTAGTGTTGATTACTCCTTGTAGTTGAAGCTAGTTGGTTTATTTGGTGGAAGATCATATGTTCAGATCCTATATGCATATTAATACCCCTCTGATTATGAACATGAATATGCTTTGTGAGTAGTTACATTTGTTCCTGAGGACATGGGAGAAGTCTTGCTAGTAATAGTCATGTGAATTTGGTATTCACTCGATATTTTGATGAGATGTATGTTGTCTCTCCTCTAGTGGTGTTATGTGAACGTCGACTACATGACACTTCACCATCATTTGGGCCTAGAGGAAGGCATTGGGAAGTAATAAGTAGATGATGGGTTGCTAGAGTGACAGAAGCTTAAACCCTAGTTTATGCGTTGCTTCGTAAGGGGCTGATTTGGATCCATATGTTTCATTGCTATGGTTAGGTTTACCTTAATACTTCTTTTCTAGTTGCGGATGCTTGGAATAGGAGTTAATCATAAGTGGGATGCTTGTCCAAGTAAGGACAGCACCTGTCGGGGATATACCCCGCGGTATAAACTGCCGGATGTATGACCCGGCTGGAGTTTGGCGATTCACTGGTGACCCGCTTGGACCTGGCGGTTTACGATTCATAGGTAATCCGGCAGGCGGGTCAGAGGAGCGACAAGACCCGGTGACCCAACAGGCGGTTCATGAAAGGCCTGCTCATGTTATGGTGGGCCGGTTTAAGAGGAAAGCGTAAGGAATATTCCCTTATAAAGGAAGCAAGACTAGGACTCCACTTGTAATTGAGTAATCCTAATCCTACTAGGACTAGTCATGTAACCCGCCCCTTCAACTTATATAAGGAGGGGCAGGGCACCCCAAAGAGGGACAAGCAACAAGCAATAATCTCTAGGGCTAGACACAAAGAGCCGGTTTACCGGCGACTCCCTCGTGATCATAATGAGACCTAGCCTCAAACAGCATGTAGGGTTGTTACCGGATGATGTTTCCCGGGGCCCGAAGCTGTCTAAATCCTTTGTCTTGTGTTGTGTCTATCGATTCCGCTCAACCCCTCTCAAGCTACCACATAGATGCGTTGGCCTCACGACTAAGTCCTTACACTAGGACATCTGCCGTGACAATTCCACGACAGCACCCAAGCACCGGTCCACCCACATATCAAATTATCAAAGTACCGAACGCGAATCATATGAACGTGATGAAAACTAGCTTGACGATAATTCCCATGTGTCCTCGGGAGCGCTTTTCTCTATATAAGAGTTTGTCCAAGCTTGTGCTTTGCTACAAAAAGGATTGGGCCACCTTGCTGCACTTTATTTACTTTTGTTACTTGTTGCTCGTTACAAATTATCTTATCACAAAACTATGTGTTACCTATTATTTCAGTGCTTCCAGAGAATACCTTGCTGAAAACCGCTTATCATTTCCTTCTGCTCCTCGTTGGGTTCGACACTCTTACTTATCGAAAGGACTACGATACATCCCCTATACTTGTGGGTCATCATGGCACTAGGCAACACAACTTTCATAAACAAAATAATTAAGAACACTTTTAGAGCAAGGTCATCTTTGCTAGGATGCTTGACGAGCACCTTGAGCTTATCCCTCAAATCGTTCGTCTTGATATATTTGTTCCTGCTAATGTCAAGCTCCGATCTTAACTTCATCATAGCGTTGTCCCTTGGTGCAGAGCGACCACAACGAGGGAACCCAAATAGTTGTTGTATACCATCGCTAGTGATGCAAAGCTTCTTATCCGCCTCACCCATGTCAAGAGTCATCGTATCAGGATCTATCTTCAGGTACATAACTCCCATCAGAGGGCGGGAAATGTTAGACTTCACCTTCCATTGGAAGATAGAACCAAAACTAGCTGCATGAACCCTAGCCACATGACGACTCTCAAGCAAATGAGCACAAGCATCAATCTCTCTCAATGAACATCGCACAGTTATATTCAATTGCTGTGAGTCACCTTCATCCAAAGCAACTTTTCTGTCATTGCCTCTCACCGCCTTGACCGGACTCCTAACGCTAATAGGCTGTAAATGAAAATAAAGAAGGCACAACTTAATTCAATGAATATAGAAAATAAAACAAACATATGAAGCCAAGAAGAAAAAAAAAGATTGCACAAGTTCAACTATTAAAACAACATCAGTACCACCCTCAATTGATGCAAACAATTACCAGGCCTTACCTGGCTAGCATACCAACCCAGACACAATTAAATTATTGCAAGTACAACTAGTAAGTCACATACAGTACAAACATGTATCCCAAAACGAAACTATTGTTTTTACAAATATAATTAAGTCCAGTGTGCATTACTAATACTAAGAAACATAGAAATCACTAACATACTTCAGCAAAGACTAAAGCAAAGGAATAATATTAAAAATACCACTAACTAGAAAATTTAAAATACTAAAAAGAAAAAAAACAGATACCACTGCATATTCATCTTCAGAATTAACATCAATATTATCTCCTTCAAATACATGATCTTCAGCTTCGACACGAGCACGCTTCTTCACACCTTTGTTCATCTTCGTAGGAGGAACTTTACGCTTCTTATTTTCCTTCAACAAAGAGTGCCTCGAAAGAGGAGACGAAGAAGGTTTCTTATTTGACAAAACTCGTGGACTCCGGCGAACAGGGGAGCCACCAAGTGTGCTTGCACCAATCTTCACAGCAACATTATCTGCATCAGCTTTGCTATTAACGGATTGGGAAGCAGCTTTCGCACGTGGGCTACGCCTGTGTGTGCCATCAGGATTTGGATCAGCCATCTTCCTCTTCAAAACAATTTTCTTTTCCTTAACTGCATCACGAGGAAACACTTGCGTCAAGCGAGTCTGCAACAAGTTTGTCTTGACAGGCATGTCAGTTCCATGAGATCCAGCATCACTAGTTGCAAAGGCCACGTCACCACCTTCATCATCTCCAGCTTGAGCAACATCCTCAGCGCTTCGTTGCACGCAAGCAGCCTTTTGACGCTGTTCCAACTCCTTTGTCCTCTTAAAATCACACTTCTTCTTTCTTTTCCTTTCGTCCTCCAGCTGTAACTGCATAGGAACATCCTCAGCCTGAGTAACAGGCTCAGTGCCATCAACACTCTATGACTGAGTAACAGACAACTGCAAGCTCCCATCACCATCACGAAAATTAAGAGAATAAATTCCATCATTAATATCTTTCACAACATGAGCAATGTCGTCGGCAGCAGCATGGCTATCATTAACTGCATAAACCAAAAACATAAGCACACACATATAAAATTAAAAACAATCAGCATTGCAGAGACAAGTAAAATAAGGTGCATAGTGTCAGACGCAAGGAAAAGGAACAAGTGATGTAACTAAACACATTTATGTTTGCAAGGCTGTTAAAAAAAGAGCAAATAAAAGGGAAACACCAGCAAGACTCACAAGTTCTTCTAGAGGATTTGGTATCTCAAAAATAACATTCACAAGATCTTGAAAGCGTTCTGATTTGTCAGAATCAGGAGGCACCGACACTCCAACATCTCCAACAACATGATATCAGCAAAAAGGGGAAAAAAGAAAAGTACATGAACAAGCAATCAGTTCAACTATATAAACACTACTAGTGCACAGACACGACAACACGTCACTTCATGAACATGACATCAACCAATAAAATAATATAACCCCACCACTCGCACACCGAACTTCAAAAATGTCAGCTCTTTCAACATCCTAGTAGTTCTTCTCAGACTGCTACAAACTATTCAGATGCCACTACAACAGTTCAAACTACACATGGTAATCAGTACTCCAACCTGTATGCAGGTTCGAGCGACCTAAAACTAGACATATACCACACATTCCAGGGAAAAAATTAACAACTATCAAAATCCATACAACTTGTAATGTCCATACAACAACACCTATACAACTAAAAACCTATTAAACACCAGATCTGATAAAACATCATCAGAAGAAAACACAAAAAAAGTTTCAGCACAATGAATTACCTGTATTTAACTTGTCTGGACTAGATGATGTACCCATTGAGATCTACAGACCTAAAATCTGTCGAACTAGAACTGCAAGACACATGACCAAAAATTAGGGTTCTTACCGATTTCAGAAACGAAGGACACCAGTGATGTCTACTACACAACCTTCTTCTTGTAGACATTGTTGGGCCTCCAAGTGCAGAGGTTTGTAGGACAGTAGCAAATTTCCCTCAAGTGGATGACCTAAGGTTTATCAATCTGTAGGAGGCGTAGGATGAAGATGGTCTCTCTCAAACAACCCTGCAACCAAATAACAAAGAGTCTCTTGTGTCCCCAACACACCCAATACAATGGTAAATTGTATAGGTGCACTAGTTCGGCGAAGAGATGGTGATACAAGTGCAATATGGATGGTAGATATAGGTTTTTGTAATCTGAAAATATAAAAACAACAAGGTAACTAGTAGTAAAAGTGAGCGAAAACGGTATTGCAATCCTTTGAAACAAGGCCTAGGGTTCATACTTTCACTAGTGCATGTTCTCTCAACAATAATAACAAAATTGGATCATATAACCATCCCTCAACATGCAACAAAGAGTCACTCAAAAGTCACTAATAGCGGAGAACAAACGAAGAGATTATTGTAGGATACGAAACCCCCTCAAAGTTATTCTTTCCGATCAATCCATTGGGCTATTCCTATAAGTGTCACAAACAACCCTAGAGTTCGTAGTAAAATAACACCTTAAGACACACATCAACCAAAACCCTAATGTCACCTAGATACTCCAATGTCACCACAAGTATCTGCGGGTTTGATTATACGATATGCATCACACAATCTCAGATTCATCTATTCAAACCAACACAAAGAACTTCAAAGAGTGCCCCAAAGTTTCTAGCGGAGAATCAAGACGAAAACGTGTGCCAACCCCTATGCATAAGTTCACAAGGTCACTGAACCCGCAATTTGATCACCAAAACATACATCCAGTAGATCACGTGAATATCCCATTGTCACCACAGATAAGCACATGCAAGACATACCTCAAGTGTTCTCAAATCCTTAAAGACTCAATCTGATAAGATAACAGTTGGGGAACGCGGTAATTTCAAAAGTTTTCCTACGATCACACAAGATCTATCTAGGAGAAGCATAGCAACGAGCGGGGAGAGTGTGTCCACGTACCCTCGTAGACCGAAAGCGGAAGCGTTTAGTAATGCAGTTGATGTAATCGAGCGTCTTCACGATCCTACCGATCCAGGTACCGAACGTACGGCACCTCCGTGTTCTGCACACGTTCAGCACGATGACATCCCTCGTACTCTTGATCTAGTTCAGGGCGAGGGTGAGATTCATCAGCACGACGGCGTGGCGACAGTGATGATGATGTTACTGGCGCAGGGCTTCGCCTAAGCACTACAATGGTATGATCGAGTGTGTAACTGTGGAGGGGGGAACCGCACACGGTTAAGAGAAACTTGTGTGTTCTAGGGTGCCCCCTGCCCCCGTATATAAAGGAGCAAGGGGGAGGCCAGCCGCCTCCTAGGGCGCGCCTAAGAGAGGAGTCCTACTAGGACTACTAGTCCTAGTAGGATTCCACTACAAGGGAGAGAGGGGAAAGGAAGGAGAGGGAGAGGGAGTAGGAAAGGGGGGTGCTGCCCCCCTTCCCTAGTCCAATTCGGACCCAAGTGGGGGTCACCTGCCCTGGCCGCCGTCCTCTCTCTCCACTAAGGCCCATGGTGGCCCATTAGTTCCCCTGGGGGTTCCGATAACCCCTTCCGGTACTCCGTTTTTACCCGAAACCACCCGGAACACTTCCGGTGTCCAAATAACATGGTCCAATATATCAATCTTTATGTCTTGACCATTTCGAGACTCCTCGTCACATCCGTAATCTCATCTGGGACTCCGAACAAACTTCGGTCATCAAAACACATAACTCATAATACATATTGTCATCGAACGTTAAGCGTGCGGACCCTATGGGTTCGAGAACTATGTAGACATAACCGAGACACATGTCCGGTCAATGACCAATAGTGGAACCTGGATGCTCATATTGGCTCCTACATATTCTACGAAGATCTTTGTCGGTCAAACCGCATAACAACATACATTGTTCCCTTTGTCATAGGTATGTTACTTGCCCGAGATTCGATCGTCTGTATCATCATACCTAGTTCAATCTCATCACCGGAAGTCACTTTACTCGTTCCGTAATACTTCATCCCGCAACTAACTCATTAGTCACAATGCTTGCAAGGCTTATAGTGATGAGCATTACCGAGAGGGCCCAGAGATACCTCTCCGAAACACGGAGTGACAAATCCTAATCTTGATCTATGCCAACCCAACAAACACGTTCGAAGACACCTGCAGAGCATCTTTATAATCACCCATTTACATTGTGACGTTTGATAGCACACAAGGTGTTCCTCCGGTACTCGGGAGTTGCATAATCTCATAGTCTGAGGAACATGTATAAGTCATGAAGAAAACAATAGCAATGAAACTGTAAGGATCATAATGCTGAGCTAACGGATGGGTCATCTCCATAACATCATTCTCCTAATGATGTGATCCTGTTCATCAAATGACAATTCATGTCTATGGCTAGGAAACATAACCATCTTTGATTAACGAGCTAGTTAATTAGAGGCATACTAGGGACACTTTGTTTGTCTATGTATTCACACATGTACTAAGTTTCCGGTTAATACAATTCTAGCATGAATAATAAACATTTATCATGAAATAAGGAAATAAATAATAACTTTATTATTGCCTCTAGGGCATATTTCATTCAATAACTTCAAAGGGAAAACTCAATTCATCACAAGGTAGAGGGGGGAAAACATCATAAGATCCAACTATAATAGCAAAGCTCACGGTACATCAAGATCGTGCCAAATCAAGAACACGGGAGAGAGAGGGATCAAACACATAGCTACTGGTACATACCCTCAGCCCCGAGGGTGAACTACTCCCTCCTCGTCATGGAGAGCGCCCGGATGATGAAGATGGCCATCGATCAGGGATTCCCCCTCTGGTAGGGTGCCGGAACAGGGCCCCGATTGGTTCTTGGTGGCTACAGAGGCTTGCGGCGGCGGAACTCCCGATCTAGGTTTATTTTTGGAGGTTTGGGGTTATATAAGAGGTGTTGGCGTCGGGAACAAGTCAGGGGGTCTCCGAGTTAGCCACGAGGTAGAGGGCGCGCCCAGGGGGTAGGGCGCGCCCTCCACACTCGTGGTTGACTCGGGACTCTTCTGTTCCATCTCCGATGCTCCGTGGGCTTCTTCTGGTCCAAAAATAATCTCCGTGAAGTTTCAGGTCAATTGGACTCCATTTGATATTCCTTTTCTGCAAAACTCAAAAACAAGGAAAAACAGAAACTGGCACTGGGCTCTAGGTTAATAGGTTAGTCCCAAAAATCATATAAAATAGCATATAAATGCATATAAAACATCCAAGATAGACAATATGATAGCATGTAACAATCAAAAATTATAGATACGTTGGAGACGTATCAGCCGAACAAAGCAAAACTCTTACCAGCAAACACAAACTCCACCACCGAATCCAGTCTCAGACACGCGAGCCGCTCGTTCAAGAGCAAAGGAACCCTAGCGAATCCAGCCTGAGACAGCACGAGAGCAAAAACTTACAAATACAGAAAAAATATGTACAGAAGGGGATACAAGGGGAGTCGAGGGCAGAGCAAAGGAACCAACAGATCACACAGAGCTTCCCCTTGGAGTTTAACCTGCCGGCCAACGCTCCCGCGGCAAAACTGGGGAAGCAGCTTCTATGCGAGAAGAGGAGAGGAGGGGAACGAAGAAGGAACTTATTTGCAAATAACTAACCAAAGGAGAGGGGAGGGAAACGGGGGAGAGTGGAGGTTAAACGGGGAGTGGAGAAAACCGATGGCTAAAGCCCACGATCGTGGAAGAAAAAAAGGGCAAAGCCCACTATCTCAGGGCAGTTAATAAAATAATAGCAAAAAGTAAATACAATAAAAAAATTAATATAGAGGGAGAAAACAAACGGCTAAAGTACAAATAAGACCTCATAATAGTTCAATAAAAATATCAAAAGAGTGCAATTGAAATACCTTACATAGACTATACAAAATTCACCACAATATTTCTCAAAAAAATAACAAAAAGGACCCAAAAAAAAGGTGGTACGCTTTGAATCACAAATTCATGTAAAGGACTTGCATCCTCACACTCGTGTACACATATGACGCCGCATCACATTATACAATGTAGACAGCTAACAAAGATACCATATGAGGAAAGTTATGTTACAGATCCACCTCAGCGTATGACAAAAACTGCTTCTTACCGACGACGTTTGTTCATCAATCCATACAAGAAAAAAGATGGTCAGTACAACTATGCCCCTCGGTGCGGTGCTAGTTTTCCCCCTAATAATGGGGCAAGTCATGTTACGGACTCGCCTCCGCATGCGATGCTGCGGCAAGCCGCGTCGTCGCCTGCTACGGCTAGTTCCTGGCTCGGCCTCGCCGGGAATGGGGGAGGGGGGTCCCTCCACCCCTCCCCCCCCCCCGGTTCGGCCTCGCGCTAATGCGGCAGTGCGCTCGTTTGACATGCGCAGTGCGGTTATCCTGTCCCCCCACGCACCCACACCCCCTAAGATAGATAATGGGGGCAAGTCCATACAAGGAAGATGTGTCAGTACAACTATGCCCCTCGGTGCAGTGCTGGTTTTCCCCCTAAAAAGATAGATAATGGGGCACTCATGTTACAGACTCGCCTCCGCATGCGGAGCCGTGGCACGCCGCGTCGTCACCTACTACGGCTCATTCCTAGCTCGGCCTTGCAGGGATGGGGGAGGGGGGTCCCGACGCCCCTCCCCCCCGGCTCGGCCTCGCGCTAACGTGGCAGTGCGGTCATTTTACAGACGTTGTGCGGCTATTCTGTTCGCCCCCCCCCCCACCACACACACACCCTAAAAAGATAGATAATGGGGCAAGTCATGTTACGGACTCGCCTCCGCTGCGACGCCGCGGCACGCCGCGTCGTCGCCTGCTACGGCTCGTTCCTGGCTCGGCCTTGCCGGGATGGGGGAGCGGGGTATGGCTCGGCCTCACGCTAACGCGGCAGTGCGCTAGTTTGACAGGCGCAATGTGGTTATTCTATTCCCCCACGCACCACACCCCCTAAAAAGATAGATAATGGGGGCAAGTCCATACAAGGAAGATGTGTCAGTACAACTATGCCCCTCGGTACGGTGCTGGTTTTCCCCCCTAAAAAGATAGATAATGGGGCAAGTCATGTTACAGACTCGCCTCCGTAAGCGACGCTGTGGCAAGCTGCGTCGTCGCCTCCTACGACTCGTTCATGGCTTGGCCTCGCCTGGATGGGGGGAGGGGGGTCGATGCGCTCGTTTGACAGGCGTAGTGCGGTTATTCTGTTTCCCACCCCCCCATGCACCCACACCCCCCTAAAAAAGATGTTTTTCAGTCCATACAAAAAATGTGTCAGTACGACTATGCCACTCGGTGCGTTCCTATATATCTTACCCGGATGTTTCATCAAAAATCTATAAAAATACTGAAAAACGAGAACAAAGAGAAAGCGAGGGAAACACACTATAAAAAGATGTCAGTTCAAACAGAGGACAACATTCAGTACTAAAATTAAAAAATAATACTTATACTAGGCAAAAAAATCATAAAAACTAGAGCAAAAAATGCTAAGAAACAAAAAAATTGACCTCACATGGGACAGGCCGGCCCACACAGGTGGGTACTAGGACTCAAGCCAACAGCGAAACCACCGGCGAATTCCATTGTAAACCAGACTGCAGGGCCAACCGACTAGGGCCCACTGGTCATGACACAGAGCGAGCGCCGTGTATAAGCGCTCAGGTATGTATTCAGAGGAGTTCGACCAGTAAGACTCGGCAACTCTTATAAATAGGTCGAGAGCCCCCTCGGTTAGTGAGGTGGGACTAAACGCAAAGCGCGCGTGCACGTGGCGCTGCACACCGCGCGGACAACCTATTTGGGCCGAAAACAATGGCTCTGGGGGACAGCCCAATACAACAGTGCGACCCAATACAAAATTCCTACCGATCACACACGAACCAAATTAAAAGGGACAAATGCAGATAATTTAAAAAAACCTCATAAAATATCCAGTTCAAAAAAAAGAATGTAGAAAAGTTCAAACACATGTTCGTTGTAAAAAATAAAAAAATAAACAAAAAAATACTTTTTTGAAAGATAACTATATAAAAGGATACTTCAACGTAGAAGATTGCAATAAAAATTTCAGAAACAAATTTTTAAAAGTTCAACTACTAAAATTCAAAAGGTTCAAGTCAAATTAGTACTGTGCAGCAAGATTAAAATCCTGTTATTTAAAAAATACTAGAACTATCACTATTCAACTAAAAAAAATTGGGCTCTAAATTCCTGTCAATAGTAAGAAAAAATGCTCTACAACAAACGAATGCGGTTGACCATTGACATCCAAAATAGTTCAGTACTATCATTAACAGCATGCAAGTTCAACAAACTCAACCCAGGGAGTCCTAGATCCATCATCAGCGTATATTTTTCGTGTGCGGGCTATGTACATGAAAATATCCCAATCAAAACAAAGGATGCACATCGGTTCAACTATAATTGTTCCAATTCAAATATAAAAAATATAAAAATATAAAAACAGTTGTGCTTGAGCCAAAATAGTAAGCATTACATTAAAAAAATAGCGCATACAATAACATAGGAACAAATTGTTCCAAACCATCTGGTAATAACATAGACTTCAACCATCTCACATGCATTGTTCTAAAAACATACTGCAACATAATCAAACGCACACAAATCTCACAACCAGCGTCATTTGCCACATTTAAACCTACAACACATAAATTCCGAATGTCATAGAATCCTCTTCCCTGGAGAACATAACCATAACCACATCTCCATCCTCAATTCCAGACTCTGCCACAAACTTCTTCCACCCAGTAGATAGGTTGATGCAACCATTAAAGTCTATGTGGTAGGCAACTTCCATCAATTGATATCCGTTTTTGTCTGAAGTCTCCATCTTCAGTATCCCCAAACTAGGAGCAACAATCCCGATTCTGGGTGACATTTTCTGCAAATGGGCATGGGAGTAGAAAATAAAGTGAACACCTGACATAACTGAATATTTGCACAGATCTAGCAACTGTTGCATAACAAAGTGAAAAAAATATCTGAACCAAAACAAAAACACCAAACTAACTAGTGATATGTCCTGACTAAACTGAAGAAATATACATATCAATCCCCCTACAGTAAAACATCTGACAAAAACAGAACAATGATTATACAGAAAGGGATAAATACTGTTAACTAATGAACAAATACACAGACAAATCCCTACTATTAACTTCTGACAAAACCAAACAAAAAATTGTAGAAAAACTATTGATAAAAATAAACTACAGATTCAGTCCATGGGATTCAAAATGAGACCTACAAAAAAGAAAAATTGAAACACATACCCATGATTCCTCCAATTCCCCAACCGTCAGGCGACAAACATAGGGAGCACGAAACCCATGGTTGTTGTACAGCAGCGACGAAAGTTGCCCACGGCGACTCTCGGTGAGCTCCAAACCAGATTCGTACACACAACCATCAGCTATGCGCGCCATCTTTGCGAGATACCCTCATGAACAATCCTGCATGGGAAACACAGGAAAAGGGAAGAAAACAACAGAGAGAAGAGGGAGGAACCTAGATCTGATTCTGGAAGAAGGAAGAAAAAGGTGGGGGAGATTGAGCCACACACCACACATAGATGGATATAATTTATAGCCAAGAAGACTCGCAGATTATAAAAATAATAAGTAGGCAGGTGGGCAGCCAGCTGGTAGAAAATAGTTATTATACAAGTCATACAACATTGACCGCAAAACAGTTCAACTTCAATACAACAGCAGTTCAAAATAATTATGGGAGAGCACATACGGTAGCAGTTCAAAGTGCACATACCAACATATGTAGATAAAACTACTCATTTAGAGGTAGACAGATGAATTCATTAGTCATTCAACCATCTTCTCTCTCACAACACAGTCTTAAAAACATAAAAATTCAGTACTTCAGTCATAATGGTCAAAGAAACGACACCATTTGGCCCTGGTGGATGGATGTGGAGTCGTGGCTGCTCTCACCCTAGCCCACCTGATGATCTGTATATGGTTCCTTCCCCTGCCATCTGGGAAAAGTAGCTCCAGTTCATTGGAGTTCCAAATATCCATCACCTCGCAGGCAAGGTGTTTGTTGAACTCTGCCCCCACTTCCTGCTCGGCAGCACGTCGTGCCCTCTGCCTACGCCTGCGCCTCCTCCTCCTCCTCCTCCTCTGCTCTGCTACTGCAGCCCCCACATCGATGGCACACCCTCCTCCTCTGTGACCTCTCCCAGCTCAGGATCCATCTGGCTTTTCTTTGGTGGCAGCTAGTGGAATGAAAGTAACAAAGGGCGGGGGCTTTATATTCAAGGAACAGATGGTTGGGTAGGCAGCTAGTAGAAACTACTTACTATGATGTCAACGCATAGTAATATAACTTTGACATGGAGCAGTCCAACTACACATACGGCAGCCATTCAAACAACACAGAAAAACACGAAACTTAATTACACATAGTCGATGTTCACATGACACCACTAAGGAAATCACAACATACATATCATCAAAATATCGAACACATATCAAATTCACATGATTACTTGCAACATGACTTCTCCCGTGACCTCAAGAACAAAAGTAACTACTCACAAAAGATATTCATGCTCATGATCAGAGGGGTATTAAATAGCATAATGGATCTGAACATATAATCTTCCACCGAATAAACCATATAGTAATCAACTACAAAATGTAATCAACACTACTAGTCACCCACAGGTACCAATCTGAGGTTCCGGTACAAAGATTGAACACAAGAGATGAACTAGGGTTTGAGAGGAGATGGTGTTGTTCAAGATGTTGGTGAAGATTGGCCTCCCAAAGATGAGAGGGTTGTTGGTGATTACGATGGCTTCAATTTCCCCCTCCGGGAGGGAAGTTTCCCCGGCGAAATCGCTCCGTCGGAGGGCAAAAGTGCTCCTGCCCAAGTTCCGCCTCGAGACGGCGACGCTCCGTCCCGAAAGTCCTCTCCTTATTTTTTCTAGGTCAAAATGACTTATATACCAGAAGATGGCCATCGGAGGTGGGCCGGGCTAGCCACAACCCACTAGGGCGCGCCTGGGGGCTGGCGCGTCCTGGTGTCTTGTGGTCACCAGGTGGTCTCCTCCGGTGGTTATTTGCTGCAGTATTTTTCATATATTTCAAAATAATTCTCCGTGAAGTTTCAGCTTATTTGGAGATGTGTAGAATAAGTATGTCTGACATAGCTTTTTCAGGTCCAGAATTCCAGCTGCCGGTATTCTCCCTCTTTGTGTAAACCTTGCATATTATGAGAGAAAAGGCATTAGAATTACTCGATAAAGCATTATTATGTTGGGGAACGTAGTAATTTCAAAAAAAATCCTACGCACTCGCAAGCTCATGGTGATGCATAGCAACGAGAGGGGAGAGTGTTGTCCACGTACCCTCGTAGACCGAAAGCGGAAGCGTTAACACAACGCGGCTGATGTAGTCGTACGTCTTCACGATTCGACCGATCAAGTACCGAACGCACGGCACCTCCGAGTTCAGCACACGTTCAGCTCGATGACGTCCCTCGAACTCTGATCCAGCCGAGTGTTGAGGCAGAGTTTCGTCAGCACGACGGCATGGTGACGATGATGATGTTCTACCGACGCAGGGCTTCGCCTAAGCACCGCTACGATATTATCGAGGTGTAATATGGTGGAGGGGGCACCGCACACGGCTAAGATATCAATGATCAATTGTTGTGTCTATGGGGTGCCCCCCTGCCCCCGTATATAAAGGAGCAAGGGGGAAGGTGGCCGGTCTAGGAGGAGCGCGCGCCAAGGGGGGAGTCTTAGTCCCACCGGGAGTAGGACTCCTCCTTTCCTTGTTGGAGTAGGAAAAGGGAAGGGAGAAGGAGAAAGAAGGAAGGGGGCGCCCCCCTCCCTAGTCCAATTCGGACTAGTCCATGGGGAGGGGTGCGGCCACCCTTTGGGGCCTTTCTCTCCTTTCCCGTATGGCCCATTAAGGCCCAATACGAATTCCTGTAACTCTCCGGTACTCCGAAAAATACCCGAATCACTCGGAACCTTTCCGATGTCCGAATATAGTCGTCCAATATATCGATCGTTACGTCTCGACCATTTCGAGACTCCTCGTCAAGTCCCTGATCCCATCCGGGTCTCCGAACTCCTTCGGTACATCAAAACACATAAACTCATAATATAACCGTCATCTAACTTTAAGCGTGCGGACCCTACGGGTTCGAGAACTATGTAGACATGACCGAGACACGTCTCCGGTCAATAACCAATAGCGGAACCTGGATGCTCATATTGGCTCCCACATATTCTACGAAGATCTTTATCGGTCAAACCGCATAACAACATACGTTGTTCCCTTTGTCATCGGTATGTTACTTGCCCGAGATTCGATCGTCGGTATCTTAATACCTAGTTCAATCTCGTTATCGGCAAGTCTCTTTACTCGTTCCGCAATACATCATCCCGCAACTAACTCATTAGTTACAATGCTTGCAAGGCTTATAGTGATGTGCATTACTGAGTGGGCCCAGAGATACCTCTCCGACAATCGGAGTGACAAATCCTAATCTCGAAATACGCCAACCCAACAAGTACCTTTGGAAGCACCTGTAGAGCACCTTTATAATCACCCAGTTACGTTGTGACGTTTGGTAGCACACAAAGTGTTCCTCCGGTAAACGGGAGTTGCATAATCTCATAGTCATAGGAACATGTATAAGTCATGAAGAAAGCAATAGCAACATACTAAACGATCGAGTGCTAAGCTAACGGAATGGGTCAAGTCAATCACATCGTTCTCCTAATGACGTGATCCCGTTAATCAAATGACAACTCATGTCTATGGCTAGGAAACATAACCATCTTTGATCAACGAGCTAGTCAAGTAGAGGCATACTAGTGACACTCTGTTTGTCTATGTATTCACACATGTATCAAGTTTCCAGTTAATACAATTCTAGCATGAATAATAAACATTTATCATGATATAAGGAAATAAATAATAACTTTATTATTGCCTCTAGGGCATATTTCCTTCATATTATGCATAAAAACATTATAAATAACAGTAGGAAATCTTGATGCAGAATGGACGTATCATGGAGCATTGTGCCTCCAGACCCCTCCAATGGAGACGTACCTCCCCCAAAGGAGGGAACTTCGGAAACACATCCTCGTCTTCAACGTCTCCACTTGCGGTTCTCTCCTCATGTACTTTCATGCAAGCTTGTTTGTTTGTTTACCTTGTTTCTTGCACTTGTCATTGTTAAGCTTGTCATATAGGTTGTCTACCTAGTTGCATATCTAGGCAACTTACTTTATTGTTGAGCCTAAAATTTGCAAAAGAGATTAAGATTTTATTAGTCGCCTGGTCACCCCCTCTAGTCGACCATACCGATCCTTTCTGAGCGTCTCATCGAGGAACCAGTCAACTCCGCACTCACCCTGGCTTCCTTCCTCGTCGCCTCAAACCAGTCGGTTGTAACATCCCAAAAATTTAACCATGTTTATATTAAGTAATTTTTTTACAAAAATAAAATTTTGAATTGTATTAGGCCTTTTATTATTTTCATAACCATTTCTGTTTTCCGTTTCCAAAATCCTTCTCTCCACATAGATTTTTAAAAAAATATTGTGGTTATGAAAGTTTTTATTAATCATTTCATTTAACTTTTCCAATTCAGGAGGAAAATATTTGCATAATAAAAATTTGCCCAAAATAATTCTTTTAATGGCATTTCAAACTCTAGAATGCTTTTGTTGCATCATAAATAGTTCAAATATTTGTTATGAAAACGTCACAAAATTTTTGAGAGGTCCTATAATGCCTATATATCCCTTTTATGCAAAAAACCACCTTGGTAATTTGAAAATTTTGAGCAAACCATCCTCTTTTCATTTCTGGTCCAATTCTAGCTTATAAATAAAACCCTATTTTTCCTTACTCAAATAATTCTGCAATTTTTGCATCTTGCAGTACTTCCAACCAAACCCTTAAGTCCAGAATATCACCTCCATTTGAATCTTGTAAGTCCACCAAATAAACCCCTGCAGCTTTGGATTAGAACTAAACTTTTGTAAAACTTGCACTAGCAAGTTTTCTCTCGTCACCAACAAACCACACCACCATCCTTAACATCCAATGAGTCCTCATCCTGCCATTTTTCACATCCATAAAAATCCCTAGGTCACCCTAACATTCGGTTGAACACCGTGAGCTCATGACAGAATTTGGTAACTTCTCTAAACTCCATGTGAAAGTAGCCCCTCCTGCTTAACTAACTTGACCACCATCTCTATTATTACCAGAAGCACCGCCCTGCCAAAAAAAATTCTTAAATGGATCAGCCTAGGATGCCCTCGCATTAAGTCGAGCACATGGTGTGCGTGTCCAGAGCGCAAGCAGGGTACCGGAATTGCAGTCACGAACGCCCGAGCCCTGTCGCTGCCCAACAACTTTCCCCACTCGTCCTGATCCTCTGCAGGGATGGCCAAATCATCCTTGCACCTATAGACACCTTCCCTTGGCCTCTAGCACAGACTAGACGCTGTCCAACACCAGCCAGCACGCCGTCGTGTCGGGCAAGCCACCGCCCAGACGCGTGGCTCGCCTCTAAGCCACCAGAGGCCTCCCACAGTTACTCCACCGCCATGTAGCCTCTCTGTCGACCCACCGGCCTCACCATCGACCACGGGAAGCCATCAATGGCCGCCGCCGCAGTCAGCTCGGGGACGGCACCACCCAAGCCACCTAGCATGCGTTTGAGCCAACAACCGGCACGCTCAACCATTACTATGGGCCGCCACCGTGCTCACCGACCCCGCCGACCACGACCACCGTCCTCAACCACCGTCTCTAGATTAGTAATGGCGAGCGCTGTTGTGTCTGAGGCGCATAGTGGATCATCTGAGGACCAAGCAATCACACGAGCACGACACCGAGATTTGTTAACGAGGTTCACCGATATGGCTACATCCCAGGGGCCTGACTATGGGCGCCCCTCCCCATGACACCGCTACAATACCGCACCCGGTCGCCCTGGACGCCGGCACACGCCGCCGGCTCCCCCTGTGTTCATGTGATATTATGTTGGCATAGGTTACATCGTGTGTTTACCCCTAGTATATATGAGAGGCCTAGGATACAAGTGTCCTATTAGGACACGACACCATATCCTATCTAAAGACAATACTACTTAGAGTCCAACTATAACCTACCTTGTACACAATATTTGACACAACTCTAACAAACTCCACCTTGGTGAATATTCTTCACCACCTTGAATTTGTCCATGCGTCAAACCTCCATGTACATTGGACTTGAGTTTGTCCCATGAGTACCGTTGCTACTCCAAAGACTCCATATGACTCCACCTGCAACTTGTAGCCCCTTCGTTTCTTGATCACAGTCAACATCGAGCAAAATTTATTCCTCTTTACTCTAGTTTGAGCTCCCAACTTTTAGAATATCCGTTCAACTCCATCACACACCGATCACTGACCTGCGTGAAAGTGAACAACTCACATATTGGGTGTCACACATAAGAGTTACCTGAACTCAACATCACCGCTCCTTTCTTAACCGCTTTTCTGAAACTGGAAGGAATTTCACTATTGCTTGTAGTCATCTCGAGTCAAATTCGCAGTTGTCTCACCACATGTATGACCACCAAAGCCCTGGTCCGTCTCCATGTCCCGTGCAGGCCGCACGTCTCGCCGCTATTACCGCGCCGTGCCTCCGCTGTCCTGGTCGAGCCTCAAGGGTCCCGAACCCACACCACTCAACCCCCACTGCAGGGTACCATCAATCATCACCGACTGATGACGAGTTTCACGTTTCCATCAGACCATTGGGCTCCAGTTCGAACTACGTGTCACTCATATTTTTCCCACTGAAATAGGCTTCGATTCTATGGATCCTTCCACCATAGCCCCTCAATCCAGCTCCACCTTCAACATTGACTCCATGGTAGATGATCAGTCCATCCCGCGTCCCGTCGACTCCGAGCTCTCATGTGCACCGTCTTGAATCAACCCCGCGCCATAGTATTGTCGAAGCCACACAAGCCCTCAGGCCTGCGCCGCGTGGTGCCACGCCCAAAAGCCGGTCACCATCAGCATCACGCACCTATGCCGTCATCGTCGATCCCACCACTATTTTCTGTACCAACCGACTCGCGTTGATCCGTCAGACTGTCCAATCTGACCCAGTCAAACTTATCCGACTATAACCACATTCCACCTCGCGTCGTGTTAGCCCAGCACACCACGTGCATTGCTCGACGACTTGTAGAACATGATCCACACACACACACATACACTTCAGACTCCTTCGAGACTCATGTGCATGTTTCCAACCTGCCCACCTCCCAGCAAAACACCGTGTGCAATTAGCAATTCTCAAAGAAAAATCACTTCCATGGTAGCTCCTATAGCCGCACCAAGTGCATGACTCCACGACTCCCAATGCCTCTTTTTTTGTACTAGCACATGTGCCCGTCCGTTGCAACAGGATTTTTTCACCTCCCGCAAACACCAGAACAACCCCCACACACAGTCCACGGCATGTCATCCTCAATGTCTACATGGCCCCAGCTATGTTGTTGCTCCTTCCCACAGTCTACGCTTGCCGATCGATGCGGCGACCAATCGCCGCATGTCCCTGTTGCCGCAATGCGCACACACAAACCTTCCGCTGATCCAATCTCGCCGAGTCCGCTTCTGATTGCTTTTTTCAATCTCGACTCTGGTCACTAGGCAATGCTTTCGACCAACTAGCCAGCCGCTTCTGATTCCTCTTATGATCTCGTCGAGAACCACGCCGCAACCAGCGGCAATCTCATCTCGATTCAAACCTTCCTCTAAATCAACATCAACGGCCTCTTCAAACTTTACTCTGATACCATTTGTTAAAATAAATCCGAGACACGTAGTCGATCATCCGAGAACCAAGCAATCATACGAGCACGACACCGAGATTTGTTAACGATGTTCACCAATATGGCTACATCCCCGGGGCCTGGCTATGGGTGCTCCTCTCCATGACACCGCTACAATATCGCACCCGGTCGCCCTGGATGCCGGCAGACGGCGCCGGCTTCCCCTGCGTTCCTGTGCTATTATGTTGACATAGGTTACATCTTGTGTTTACCCCCAGTATATATGAGAGGCCTAGGATACAAGTGTTCTATTAGGACACGACACCATATCCTATCTAAACACAATACTGCTCAGAGTCCAACTGTAACCTACCTTGTACATAATATTCGACACAACTCTAACATAAAAGCCACCCACGAGCTCTTCCAACTCATCACCACACCTTCCTCCCCTCTCTGAACTTCCCCAAGCAGCCAAGTAACAGGAAACGGTCGTTTCCTCCATCTTCGGCAACTACGCCCGCCGCCACCTTCTCGATGATTCCCACGCAACCGAGGCTCCCCTGGCAAATGTTTCGTCACTAGTAGATCCTCCTAAACACCATACACCCATTTCACTCATCAATTTCCTTGGGAGAAGCTCATAGCCGAAAACCCCAATTCGTCTCCGCGGAGCTCCTCGGGAGGCCTCGCCAGGGGCGACGTAGGGCTTCCTATGGGACATGCTGCAAACCAAGGAGATCACCTCGGTCCCGTGGTCTCGCTCATGTGCTCAGCTCCCCAATGAGAGGGGAGGCATGCGACGATCGATCCAACATGACAGGTGGCCCCTGTGGGACCCGCTGTCAGTGAACCCCAGGCCATCGAAGCATTTTAAGTGAAAACATATTCTGTAGAGTACGTCTTCTTCTCTCGATAGAGTATTTTTAACCAGAAGTGTTTTCTTTTAAGATTTTAAATAAAACTTAGATTTGACCAACACTTTGACTCTCACTAGTTTTTAAACCACAACTCCAGATGAATTAATTCTTTTTCCCTTATTTCTCATTTTTCATCTAGTTTATTCTAGTATTTATTTCAAAAATTTCCAAACAACTTTTTTATGCTATTTTGAAATTATGTGGTAATTTCAGTATTCTGAAAATAGGAAAAATGGAGGGAAGATTACTTTTACAAAGTTGTGCAGTATACCCAATGTTTCTACACACCCAACGCAAGCATCTTGAACACTTGATATGGTGTAAGTTTGGTTGTTTGCTTGCTAGAATAATTTGATCATGTGTATGATAATTCAAATAACAATTTGCATATAGATGATCATGCATATGTGATTCTTGTGAGTATTTGTGATCACTTAAACATGAAACATCTGTGCCACACATGCCTACAGTTGTTTGGACTAATATGCAGGAAAGAATTTGTCACAAGAAAAAGTGACTATGAGACTGAAATCTCGTTGTCACGAGAGTAATCAGTGATGGCATGTTGGGACATGCCAGGTGGTCACCCTGTTGGGTACTACCATGGAATTATATTGTGCTAACCATTGTAGGAAACTTAAACCTCCTAAGTCGATCGTAGATCGAGTCTTGTTCTGGTAACCCCCAAACTTGATTCGTGCTACCACATGTCCCTGCCACAGGTAGGGTATGGTTCAGTAAGTTATTAACCCCTTTTCGGCGCACACCATATGGAGGGCCGCGATGAGGGTTTCCCGGTTCCAAGAATAATGCCAGTCATCGCGTAGGGGGCATGGGTGTTTCCGACTGAGGCCGAGAGGGGGGCACCCATTAGTTTGCGCGCGGTATAAATTGTGATCCCATGCAAGGTTGTGACCTCTCCATCTTAGAGATTTTCTTGAATGATGCTTCTGGGTGATTCCAGGCATTAGGAAAGTTAAGCTGGTGTGCGCTGGTCAAGTGTGTTTTCATCCCAAAGACCGTAATCCAAATTAGTCAACGTCTCGGGGTTGACTAAAGAAATCATTTACTTGTGGGTGAAGAGTACAACCTCTGGAGAGTATAAGACCTATTCGAATAGCCATGTCCGCGGTTAAGGACTACAGTCTCGGATGTGTGAAGTGTCGGTCTTAGAGTCGGTCTTCGGAGGAAAATAACTAAATCAGAAATTTATTATGATTTATGATGGATGATTATTATCACTAATGTTGTTATGGACTATCCCCTTCTCTTATTTGAATTGTTGAGTATCTCATGGGAAGGTTCTACCCGGATACTCTTGCTTTTACTTTCCTTATAAGCCCTTTATGAGGTGTCGCTTTAGACACCCGACTGTGGCATTCTGTTAATATTTACTATTGGGTTCTTTCGGGACAGTTTTACCTCCTAGAATCCATATTTCCCTTGATTTCATCTGGATTAAAGCCCTTTGCGCGGCGTCGCGAAGACACCCAACTGTGGCATTCTCCTATATTTTTCTCTTGGGTTCCTTCGGGGCAGTTCTACCTCCTGAGACCTGTTAATTTTTTTGCAACATTATGATTTACTTATACCTTACTGATATTAGTTGACAAACCTTTATTAATTGTGCAAATATAATACTCCATATGATTGCATTTAATTCTTGTCATGGAATGGTAGAATATACTTAAAACTAACTACATGCATTCTACCTGCTTTTATTATATCTTTTGTCCATGATGTTTGCGAGTACATTCAAACATACTCACTGGCTTGTCCCTGGCTATTGTCTTGGCCAGATCATGAGTTGGAGAAGAGCGCTACGAAGACACACCCTGCTGAGGGAGTCCTGTATTAAGGGATCCTCGGGCGTCCGGCCTGTTGGACATGGGCCGGACTAATGGGCTATGAAGATACAAGACCGAAGACTCTCTCCCGTGTTCGGATAGGACTCTCCTTGGCGCGGATGGCAAGCTTGGCGTTCGGACATGAAGATTCCTTTCTCTGTAACCGACCTTGTATAACCCTAGTCCCCTCCGGTGTCTATATAAACCGGAGGGTTTAGTCCATAGGGGGAATCATAATCATACAGGCTAGACTTCAAGGGTTTTAGCCATTACGATCTCGTGGTAGATCAACTCTTGTAATACTCATATTCATCAAGATCAATCAAGCAGGAAGTAGGGTATTACCTCCATAGAGAGGGCCCGAACCTGGGTAAACATTGTGTCCCCCGCCTCCTGTTACCATCGACCTTAGACGCACAGTCCGGGACCCCCTACCCGAGATCCGCCGGTTTTGACACCGACATTGGTGCTTTCATTGAGAGTTCCGCTACATCGTCGCCTAGAGGATCGATGGCTCCATCAATCATCTACAACAATGCTGTCCTGGGGGGAATTTTTCTCCTCGGCCAGATCTTCGTATTTGGCGGCTTCGCACTGCGGGCCAACTCGCTTGGCCATCTAGAGCAGATCGATAGCTACGCCCCAGGACACCAGATTAGTTTTGGAAATCTAGATTATGTCGCGGATATCCGAGGAGACTTGATCTTCCAAGGGTTCACGACCACGACCTCCGCTCTGGCCTTAGATCTAGAGCGTACCGCCATGTCCGAAGACGGGATTCTCGAGCCCGCCGGACTATCCGCGGTCGCTAAGCCCAGTACGGCAGAGCCAGAGGAAGTAGAGTCGCTGGCGACCATCACAAAGCCGAACTCTTCCCCGGATACGGGCTCAGAACCCTCGGAGTCAGCATCGTGTGAGTTCAGCCAGGAAGTCCCCTTCCCGCCGCACTCCACGGACTCTCTTCACCTTGGCCAAACCTCGCCTTTAAACGAGGCTCTGGACTTGATGCGATCCCTCATCATTACGGAGGAGCAATGTCCGAACTATGCCCAGCGCGGACTAGGGGCTGAGAGCGGGGAATTTTACGTCCCACCCACCACCCACTTCATAGCCACTGTCGATGACCTAACCGACATGCTTGATTACGGCTCCGAAGACATCGACGGTATGGATGATGATGCCGGAGAAGAGCAGGCCCAGAACCCGCCGTTTACCTGACACTGGACGGCCACCTCTTCGTATGACGTATACATGGTGGATACACCCAAGGAGGGTAACGACGACAAAGAGAAGGATCAAGTTGAGGACAAGCCTCCTGAGATACAGCCAAAGTGCCGACGTCAGCGGCGCCGCTCTATATCTCGTCGTGGAAAAGACAGCAATACCAGCACATGAGATAACAATACTCCGGACGATGCCGAAGACCAAGATGACCCCGTTGAGCCAACCTCCGAACAAGACGATCGGGAAGAGGGGCAGGCTAGCCCCGACGAACAGGCCGCAAACGAAGACTCGGAGGACAGTAATTATCTTCCCCTCTCCAAGGATGAGGTGAGCCTCGGCGACGAAGAGTTCATCGTGCCTGAGGAACCTCTCGAGCAGGAGTGCTTTAAGCGCCGGCTAATAGCCACTGCAAGGAGCCTGAAAAAGAAGCAGCTGCAGCTCGAAGCTGTTCACGATTTACTCAACGACAGGTGTACTAATGTCCTGGCGGCCGAGGAATACGGACTCGAACTCCAAACCAAGAGCTACCCGAAGCATAAATTGCTACCTCAATTCGATGACGAGGCACTTGAGCCCGTACCATCAGCGCGTAATGCGGCTGATCGACCATCACGTGGCCAGGACAAAGCAGCAACTCAAGACGAACACCAGCCCGTACTACCTCACCGTAAAGGCAGAGATAACACAGCTCGGGGATATACATATGACCTGCGGAAGGACCTGGACAGTAGAGCAGGACAGACCAGATCGATCTATGGATCGTGGGGGCGTGCCCCGACACGCGACGACGGCTACCTAGCCGGACGCGACAAACATAATCATGCCCGGGCCTAAAACCGCAGACGGATTCCATCCGAGCTACATCGCGACGTGGCCCGATATAGAGGCGCCGCACACCCCCCTTTGCTTCAGCGATGAAGTAATGGAACATGAATTCCTAGAAGGGTTCAAACCCGTGAACATCGAATCATATGATGGGACAACAGACCCCGCGGTATGGATCGAGGATTTTCTTCTCCATATTCATATGGCCCGCGGTGATGATCTTCATGCCATCAAATAACTCCCGCTAAAACTCAAGGGACCAGCTCGGCACTGGTTGAACAGTCTGCCCGAAAACTCCATTGGCAGCTGGGAGGACTTGGAAGACGCCTTCCTCGACAACTTCCAAGGTACATATGTCCGACCTCCGGATGGTGACGACTTAAGTCACATAGTTCAACAGCCCGGAGAGTCAGCCAGGAAATTCTGGACTAGGTTCTTAACTAAAAAGAACCAGATCGTCGACTGTCCGGATGCCGAAGCCCTAGAGGCCTTTAAACACAGCATCCGCGACGAATGGCTCGCCCGACACCTCGGCCAAGAGAAGCCGAAGTTCATGGCAGCCCTCACGGCGCTTATGACCCGCTTTTGCGCGGGCGAAGATAGCTGGCTAGCCCATAGCAATAACAATGCAAGCGAACTTGGCACCTTTGAAGCCAGAAATAGCAACGGCAAGCCCCGATGCAACAAACACAAGCGTCAAAGCAACGGTGATAATACCGATGACACGGCAGTCAACACCGGATTCAGTGGCTCCAAGTCTGGCCAGCGGAAGAAGCCATTCAGAAGGAACAATCCAGGCTCATCCAGCTTAAACCGCATCCTCGATCGCCCATGTCAGATACATGGCACCCCCGATAAGCCAGCCAATCATACCAACAGAAGTTGTTGGGTCTTCAAGCAGGCCGGCAAGATAAATGCCGAAAATAAGGAGAAGGGGTCGCAAAGTGAGGACGATGACGAGGAGCCCCGTCCACCGAACACAGGGGACAGAAGAAGTTTCCACCTCAGGTCAAAACGGTGAACATGATATACGCTGCCCATATCCCCAAGAGGGAGCGCAAACGCGCGCTCAGGGACGTCTATGCGATAGAGCTAGTCGCCCCAAAATTCAACCCATGGTCGTCCTGCCCGATCACTTTCGATCGCAGGGACCATCCGACCAGTATCCGCCACGGTGATTCAGCCGCACTGGTCCTCGACCCAATAATCGATGGATTCCACCTAACGCGAGTCCTCATGGATGGGGGCAGCAGCCTTAACCTGCCCTATCAGGATACAGTGCGCAAAATGGGCATCGATCCATCAAGGATCAAGCCCGCCAAAACTACCTTTAAAAGAGTCATACCAGGTGTAGAGGCCCACTGTAGAAGCGAAGAATTGATCTTCGACATCGTCCCCTTCCGCAGTGGCTATCACGCACTGCTCGGAAGAGCCGCATTCGCTTGATTCAATGCGGTGCCGCACTATGCTTATCTCAAGCTCAAGATGCCTGGACCATGCGGTGTCATAACAGTCAATGGAAACACAGAGCGCTCCCTCCGTACCGAGGAGCACACCGCGGCCCTAGCAGCGGAAGTATAGAGCGGCCTTTTAAAGCAGAATTTTAATTCAGCGGCCAAGCTCCCGGACACTGTCAAATGAGTCCGGACTACTCCGCAGCATGACAGTCCGGCTCGTCAGGAGTTAGACTAGCAATTCGGCCTCCATCTCAGTCCTGACCAAATGGCGGCATACGTACCGCGCGTACATAACTACGCACTCAAAATACCATGGGCAGAGACGGAGGCATAACCAGACTGTGGTCCACAATATGGTTCGAACTCCCCTGGACACACATACTTTCACTTTTCATTTTTTTTATTTTACCCTTTTCAGGTTTCTTTTCCATAGGCCCCTAGCGGCGGCCTGGTCATCGGTCCTTTCGAAGGACGGATATACCAAGGCGGCAAACAGTACAGACGTGTGGGGGAATCCCCAGATGCTCTTCTTGACGATCGTTCTACCTGTTTTCATGACCCGCACGCAGCTCCCCCTTGGTCTCGGCATGTTAAATAGCCAGGTTGCTTATTGCACTATTTGTACAAATAGGCTTTGACGTATCAATCAAACTATAATGGAAACAGTTTGCGGCCCAACTTACGTGGCATTAGCTTACTACTTCATCTTACTATTCTTATCGATTGCACCCGTACACTCTGGTACGCTTTAATTCGCCAGGGGCTTCATTGCGCTCCATACTATGGCAACAAAGTCTGAACACTTTTACAGTATAGTTCGGCACCCCGAATTTAGCATTATATGCATTGGCTCCGAATCATGTCTTTGGTCAATAGTTGGGTTGCCCGGCTCCTGTGCTTACTACCTTACGTTCCGCTATATCGGCTAGGGTAGTAAAGGGAGAACTACTGCGATTGTGTCCTGGTTTATCCAGATGAGAACCTCAGTAGAGAAAGCCGAAAACTGACTGTCATGATGCGGCGTGAGCCGGTCAGCTGTTCGGAGGTTACAAATCTTTTGCGATTTTTCCCGCATTATGCGACGGATCGGCCTTTACCCGATCAGGTGTCTACAGCACCCTAGTCCGGATTAAATGCTAACTAGGGGTTGCGCCTACATTTTTATTTGCAAACTCCTATGGCTAAGTGAGAGTGATAAAGCCGAATAGTCTGATTGCCTGGTTCGTTGCGCTAAACACCTCCTTCAAGGACCAAACTTTTGGATCAAGAGTGTTTAGATTCCATCCCGAACACCCTCGTACTACCTACGTGGGGGCTGAGGCCGACCACTGGCCAACTCTCAGATTTAATAAAAACGGCCGCACAGGAGGTAAAAATTTAAATAATAAACTAGCATTATATTACATAACGGCTTTGTTTCATCATACAAGACAAGATAACATGAATGTATTCATTCGAAGATAATGTCTTTTGAACACTGGCCCTCTACAATGCGGGATCCCTTGAGGACATCGTCAAAATACCGCTCCGGCGTGCGGTGCTCCTTGCCAGCGGGCGGTCCCTCGGTCGCAAGCTTGACGGCATCCATATTTGCCCACTGTATCTTGACACGGGCGAAGGCCATACATGTTGGAAATATGCCCTAGAGGCAATAATAAATTGGTTATTATTATATTTCCTTGTTCATGATAATCGTTTATTATCCATGCTAGAATTGTATTGATAGGAAACTCAGATACATGTGTGGATACATAGACAACACCATGTCCCTAGTAAGCCTCTAGTTGACTAGCTCGTTGATCAATAGATGGTTACAGTTTCCTGACCATGGACATTGGATGTCGTTGATAACGGGATCACATCATTAGGAGAATGATGTGATGGACAAGACCCAATCCTAAGCCTAGCACAAGATCGTGTAGTTCGTTTGCTCAGAGCTTTTCTAATGTCAAGTATCATTTCCTTAGACCATGAGATTGTGCAACTCCCGGATACCGTAGGAATGCTTTGGGTGTACCAAACGTCACAACATAACTGGGTGGCTATAAAGGTGCACTACAGGTATCTCTGAAAGTGTCTGTTGGGTTGGTACGAATCGAGACTGGGATTTGTCACTCCGTGTAAACGGAGAGGTATCTCTGGGCCCACTCGGTAGGACATCATCATAATGTGCGCAATGTGACCAAGGAGTTGATCACGGGATGATGTGTTACGGAACGAGTAAAGAGACTTGCCGGTAACGAGATTGAACAAGGTATCGGGATACCGACGATCGAATCTCGGGCAAGTAACATACCGATAGACAAAGGGAATTGTATACGGGATTGATTGAATCCTCGACATCGTGGTTCATCCGATGAGAACATCGTGGAACATGTGGGAGCCAACATGGGTATCCAGATCCCGTTGTTGGTTATTGACCGGAGAGTCGTCTCGGTCATGTCTGCATGTCTCCCGAACCCGTAGGGTCTACACACTTAAGGTTCGGTGACGCTAGGGTTATAGAGATATTAGTATGCGGTAACCCGAAAGTTGTTCGGAGTCCCAGATGAGATCCCGGACGTCACAAGGAGTTCCGGAATGGTCCGGAGGTAAATATTTATATATGGGAGGTCTTATTTTGGTCGCCGGAAAAGTTTCGCACTTTATCGGTATTGTACCGGGAGTGCCGAAAGGGGTCCGGGGGTCCACCAAGGGGGTCCACCAGCCCCGGTGGGGCCACATGGGCTGTAGGGGGTGCGCCTTGGCCTATATGGGCCAAGGGCACCAGCCCCAAGAGGCCCATGCGCCAAGAGATAAGAAAAAGGGAGAGTCCTAAAAGGGGAAGGCACCTCCGAGGTGCCTTGGGGAGGAAGGACTCCTCCCTGGCCGCACCCTTCCTTGGAGGAAGGGCCAAGGCTGCGCCCCCCCCCCCTCTCCCTTGGCCCTATATATAGTGGGGGGATGGAGGGCAGCAATATCTAAGCCCTGGCGCCTCCCTCTCCCTCCCGTGACACCTCTTCCTCCCCGCTTGCGCTTGGTGAAGCCCTGCCGGGATCCCGCTACTTCCACCACTACGCCGTCGTGCTGCTGGATCTCCATCAACCTCTCCTCTCCCCTTGCTGGATCAAGAAGGAGGAGACGTCGCTGCTCCGTACGTGTGTTGAACGCGGAGGTGCCGTCCGTTCGGCGCTAGGATCATCGGTGATTTGGATCACGACGAGTACGACTCCATCAACCCCGTTCTCTTGAACGCTTCCGCTCGCGATCTACAAGGGTATGTAGATGCACTCCTTCCCTCTCGTTGCTAGTAAACTCCATAGATTGATCTTGGTGATGCGTAGAAAATTTTGAATTTCTGCTACGTTCCCCAACAGTGGCATCATGAGCTAGGTCTATGCGTAGTTTCCATGCACGAGTAGAACACAAAGAAGTTGTGGGCGTAGATGTTGCCAATTCTTCTTGATGCTACTAGTCTTATCTTGTTTCGGCGGCATTGTGGGATGAAGCGGCCCGGACCGACCTTACACGTACGCTTACGTGAGACAGGTTCCACCGACTGACATGCACTAGATGCATAAGGTGGCTAGCGGGTGTCTGTCTCTCCCACTTTAGTCAGAACGGATTCGACGAAAAGGGTCCTTATGAAGGGTAAATAGAAATTGGCATATCACGTTGTGGTTTTACGTAGGTAAGAAACGTTCTTGCTAGAAACCTATACAAGCCACGTAAAACATGCAACAACAATTAGAGGACGTCTAACTTGTTTTTGCAGCATGTGCTATGTGATGTGATATGGCCAGAAGATGTGATGAATGATATATGTGATGTATGAGATTGATCATATTCTTGTAATAGGAATCACGACTTGCATGTCGATGAGTATGACAACAGGTAGGAGCCATAGGAGTTGTCTTTATTTTTTGTATGACCTGCGTGTCATTGAATAACGCCATGTAAATTACTTTACTTTATTGCTAAGCGCGTTAGCCATAGAAGTAGAAGTAATCGTTGGTGTGACAACTTCATGAAGACACAATGATGGAGATCATGGTGTCATGCCGGTGACAAAGATGATCATGGTGCCCCAAAGATGGAGATCAAAGGAGCAAAATGATATTGGCCATATCATGTCACTATTTGATTGCATGTGATGTTTATCATGTTATGCATCTTATTTGCTTAGAACGACGGTAGTAAATAAGATGATCCCTCACTAAAATTTCAAGAGACGTGTTCCCCCTAACTGTGCACCGTTGCGAAGGTTCGTTGTTTCGAAGCACCACGTGATGATCGGGTGTGATAGATTCTAACGTTCGAATACAACGGGTGTTGACGAGCCTAGCATGTACAGACATGGCCTCGGAACACATGCAAAACACTTAGGTTGACTTGACGAGCCTAGCATGTACAGACATGGCCTCGGGACACAAGAGACCGAAAGGTCGAGCGTGAGTCGTATAGAAGATACGATCAACATGGAGATGTTCACCGATGATGACTAGTCCGTCTCACGTGATGATCGGACACGGCCTAGTTTGACTCGGATCATGTATCACTTAGATGACTAGAGGGATGTCTATCTGAGTGGGAGTTCAATAATCAGATGAACTTCATTATCATGAACATAGTCAAAAGGTCTTTGCAAATTATGTCATACGCTTTAGTTCTACTGTTTAAGATATGTTCCTAGAGAAAAAATTTAGTTGAAAGTTGGTAGTAGCAATTATGCAGACTGGGTCCGTAAACTGAGGATTGTCCTCATTGCTGCACAGAAGGCTTGTGTCCTTAATGCACCGCTCGATGTGCTGAACCTCAGCGTCGTCTGTAGATGTTGCGAAACATCTGACATACACGTTTTGATAACTACGTGATAGTTCAGTGCGTAATGCTAATGGTTTAGAATTGTGGCACCAAAGACATTTTTGAAACGTCGCAGAACATATGAGATGTTTTGAAGACTGAAATTGGGATTTCAGACTAGTGCCCACGTCAAGAGGTATGAGACCTCTGACAAGTGTCTTAAGCCTGCAGACTAAGGGAGAAAAGCTCAATCGTTGAGCATGTGCTCAGATTGTCTGAGTGCCACAATCGCTTGAATCGAGTGGGAGTTAATCTTCCAGATGAGATAGTGATGGTTCTCCATAGTCACTACCACCAAGCTATTAGAGCTTCGTGATGAACTATAACATATCAGGGATAGATATGATGATCCTTGAGCTATTCATGATGTTTGACACCACGAAAGTAGAAATCAAGAAGGAGCATCAATTGTTGATGGTTAGTAAAACCACTAGTTTCTAGAAGGGCAAGGGCAAAAGGGATACTTCATGAAACAGCAAATCGTTTGCTGCTCTAGTGAAGAATCCCAAGGTTGAACCCAAATCGGAGACTAAGTGCTTCTGTAATGAGGGGAACGGTCACTGAAGCAGTACTACCCTAGATACTTGGTAGATGAGAAGGCAGGCAAGGTCGACAGAAGTATATTGGATATACGTTATATGAATGTGTACTTTACTAGTACTCCTAGCAGCACCAGGGTATTAGATACCGGTTCGGTTGCTAAGTGTTAGTAACTCGAAATAAAAGCTGCGGAATAAACGGAGACTAGCTAAAGGTGAGATGACGATATGTGTTGGAAGTGTTTCCAAGGTTGATGTGATCAAGCATCGCATGCTCCCTCTACCATCGAGATTTGGTGTTTGTGTTGAGCATGATTGGATTATGTTTATCGCAATACAGTTATTCATTTAAGGAGAATAATGGTTACTCTGTTTATTTGAATAATACCTTCAATGGTCTTGCACCTAAAATGAATCTCGATCGTAGTGATACACATGTTCGTGCCAAAAGATATAAAATAGTAATGATACTTCCACATACTTGTGGCACTGCCATTGGGGTCATATTGGTATAGAACGCATGAAGAAGCTTCATGTAGATGAATCTTTGGACTCACTCGTTTTTGAAAAGATTGAGACATGCGAACCATGTCTATTGGTATATATGCATGAAGAAACTCCATGCAGATGGATCGTTTGGACTCACTTGATTTTTGAATCACTTGAGACATGCAAATCATACCACATGGGCAAGATGACTGAAAGTCCTCGTTTTTAGTAAGATGGAACAAGAGAGCAACTTATTGGAAGTAATACATTTTGATGTATGCAGTCCAATGAGTGCTAAGGCATGCAGTGGATATCGTTATGTTCTTACTTCACAGATGATTTGAGTAGATGCTGAGTGTATTTACTTGATGAAACACAAGTCTGAATTATTGAAAGGTTCAAGTAATTTCAGAGTGAAGTTGAAGATCGTCGTGACAAGAGGATAAAGTGTCTGTGATATGATCATAGAGATGAGTATCTGAGTTACGAGTTTGGCACACAATTAAGACATTGTGGAAAGTGTTTCACAATTAATACCGCCTGGAACACCATAGTGTGATGGTGTGTCCGAACATCATAACTGCACCCTATTGATATGGTGCATACCATGATGTCTCTTATCGAATTACCACTATCGTTTATGGGTTAGGCATTAGAGACAACCGCATTCACTTTAAAAGGGGCACCACGCAATTCCGTTGAGACGACACCATTTAGAGAAACCTAAGTTGTCGTTTCTTAAAAGTTTGGGGCTGCGATGCTTATGTGAAAAAGTTTCAGGCTGATAAGCTCAAACCCAAAGCGGATAAATGCATCTTCATAGAATACCCAAAACAGTTGGGCATACCTCCTATTTCAGATCTGGAAGCAAAAGTAATTGCCTCTAGAAACGAGTCCTTTCTCGAGGAAAAGTTTCTCCCGAAAGAATTGAGTGGGAGGATGGTGGAGACTTGATAAGGTTATTGAACCGTCACTTCAACTAGTGTGTAGCAGGGCACAGGAAGTTGTTCCTGTGGCACCTACACCAATTGAAGTGGAAGCTTATGATAGTAATCATGAAACTTCGGATCAGGTCACTACCAAACCTCGTAGGACGATGAGGATGCGTAATACTTCAGAGTAGTACGTGATCCTGTCTTGGAAGTCATGTTGTTGGACAACGATGAACCTATGAGCTATGGAGAAGTGATGGTGGGCCCATATTCCGACAAATGGTTAGAAGCCATGAAATCCGAGATAAATGGATCTTTAAGAAGAAGACGGACGTGGACGGTAAGGTTACCGTCTATGAAGCTCGACTTGTGGCAAAGAATATTTCCACAAGTTCAAGGAGTTGACTACGATGAGATTTTCCCATCCGTAGCGATGCTTAAGTCCGTCGGAATCATGTTAGCATTAGCTGCATTTATGAAATCTGGCAGATGGATGTAAAAACAAGTTTCCTTACCAGTTTTCGTAAGGAAAGGTTGTATGTGATACAATCAGAAAGGTTTTGTCGATCCTAAGGATGCTAAAAGGTATGCTAGCTCCAGCGATCCTTCCATGGACTAGAGCAAGCATCTCGGAGTCAGAATATATGCTTTGATGGAGTGATCAAAGTTTTTGGGTTTATACAAAGTTTGTTAGAAACTTGTATTTACAATAAAGTGAGTGGGAGCGCTACAACATTTCTGATAAGTATATGTGAATGACATATTGTTAATCCGAAATGATGTAAAATTTCTGGAAAGCATAAAGGGTTGTTTGAAAGGAGTTTTTCAAAGGAAGACCTGGATAAAAGCTGCTTACATATTGGGCATCAAGATCTATAGAGATAGATCAAGACGCCCGATGATACTTTCTAAGAACGCACACCTTGACATGTTTTTGAAAGAGTTCAAAATAGATCAGCAAAGAAGGAGTTCTTGGCTGTGTTACAAGGTGTGAGTATTGAGTAAGACTCAAGACCTGACCACAGCATAAGAGAGAGGAAGGACGAAGGTCGTCCCCTATGCTTTAGACGTAGGCTCTACAGTATGCTATGTTGTGTACCGCACATGAAGTGTGCCTTGCCATGAGTAGGTCAAGGGGTACAATAGTGATCCGGGAATGGATCACGTGACAGCGGTCGAACTTATCCTTAGCATCTAGTGGACTAAGGAATTTTCTCGATTATGGAGGTGAAAAGGAGTTCGTCGTAAAGGGTTACGTCGATGTGAACTTTGACACTAATCTGGATGACTCTGAGTAGTAAACCGGATTCGTATAGTAGAGCAATTATTTGAAATGGCTCCAAATAGCGCGTGGTAGCATCCACAAGATGACATAGATATTCGTAAAGCACACACGGATCTGAAAGGTGCAGACCCGTTGATTAATAACCTCTCTCACAAGCATAACATGATCAAACCAGAACTCATTGAGTGTTAATCACATAGTGATGTGAACTAGATTGTTGACTCTAGTAAACTCTTTGGATGTTGGTCACATGGTGATGTGACCTGTGAGTGTTAAATCACATGGTGATGTGAACTAGATTATTGACTCTAGTGCAAGTGGGAGACTGTTGGAAATATGCCCTAGAGGCAATAATAAATTGGTTATTATTATATTTCCTTGTTCATGATAATCGTTTATTATCCATGCTAGAATTGTATTGATAGGAAACTCAGATACATGTGTGGATACATAGACAACACCATGTCCCTAGTAAGCCTCTAGTTGACTAGCTCGTTGATCAATAGATGGTTACGGTTTCCTGACCATGGACATTGGATGTCGTTGATAACGGGATCACATCATTAGGAGAATGATGTGATGGACAAGACCCAATCCTAAGCCTAGCACAAGATCGTGTAGTTCGTTTGCTCAGAGCTTTTCTAATGTCAAGTATCATTTCCTTAGACCATGAGATTGTGCAACTCCCGGATACCGTAGGAATGCTTTGGGTGTACCAAACGTCACAACGTAACTGGGTGGCTATAAAGGTGCACTACAGGTATCTCTGAAAGTGTCTGTTGGGTTGGCACGAATCGAGACTGGGATTTGTCACTCCGTGTAAACGGAGAGGTATCTCTGGGCCCACTCGGTAGGACATCATCATAATGTGCACAATGTGACCAAGGAGTTGATCACGGGATGATGTGTTACGGAACGAGTAAAGAGACTTGCCGGTAACGAGATTGAACAAGGTATCGGGATACCGACGATCGAATCTCGGGCAAGTAACATACTGATAGACAAAGGGAATTGTATACGGGATTGATTGAATCCTCGACATCGTGGTTCATCCGATGAGAACATCGTGGAACATGTGGGAGCCAACATGGGTATCCAGATCCCGCTGTTGGTTATTGACCGGAGAGTCGTCTCGGTCATGTCTGCATGTCTCCCGAACCCGTAGGGTCTACACACTTAAGGTTCGGTGACGCTAGGGTTATAGAGATATTAGTATGCGGTAACCCGAAAGTTGTTCGGAGTCCCGGATGAGATCCCGCACGTCACGAGGAGTTCCGGAATGGTCCGGAGGTAAAGATTTATATATGGGAAGTCTTATTTTGGTCGCCGGAAAAGTTTCGCACTTTATCGGTATTGTACCGGGAGTGCCGAAAGGGGTCCGGGGTTCCACCAGCCCCGGGCGGGCCACATGGGCTGTAGGGGGTGCGCCTTGGCCTATATGGGCCAAGGGCACCAGCCCCAAGAGGCCCATGCGCCAAGAGATAAGGAAAAGGGAGAGTCCTAAAAGGGGAAGGCACCTCCGAGATGCCTTGGGGAGGAAGGACTCCTCCCTGGCCGCACCCTTCCTTGGAGGAAGGGCCAAGGCTGTGCCCCCCCCCCTCTCCCTTGGCCCTATATATAGTGGGGGGAGGGAGGGCAGCAATATCTAAGCCCTGGCGCCTCCCTCTCCCTCCCGTGACACCTCTTCCTCCCCGCTTGCGCTTGGTGAAGCCCTGCCGGGATCCCGCTACTTCCACCACCACGCCGTCGTGCTGCTGGATCCCCATCAACCTCTCCTCCCCCCTTGCTAGATCAAGAAGGAGGAGACGTCGCTGCTCCGTACGTGTGTTGAACGCGGAGGTGCCGTCCGTTCGGCGCTAGGATCATCGGTGATTTGGATCACGACGAGTACGACTCCATCAACCCCGTTCTCTTGAACGCTTCCGCTCGCGATCTACAAGGGTATGTAGATGCACTCCTTCCCTCTCGTTGCTAGTAAACTCCATAGATTGATCTTGGTGATGCGTAGAAAATTTTGAATTTCTGCTACGTTCCCCAACAATACGTGCACCTTCGATGCAGACCGACCGCTTGATGGCATCATGCCGAGGGCAGGCATTGTCCAGCCGCTTCACAACGCCGAAGTAGCTGCTGGGTATGGCTTCGGCAGGCCACAAATGGATTATCAAATCCTTCATGGCCAGTTCGGCCACCCTATGCAGTTCGGTCAGCTGTTTCAGCTGATCACTAAAGGGCACCGGATGCTCTGGCGCAAGGTATTGCGACCAGAACAGCTTCTCCATTGAGCTCCCCTCTTCGGCTCGGAAGAACTCCACATCATCAGAGACACTGCATGGCAGATCCGCATGCTCCTGGAGAACTCCAAATCCGTGTCAGAAAGAGGTACTTTTTCTTCACATACTTGCTCTGCATGATGAAAGCCTTACCCGCCGTGATTTTCCTGTCCTCTTGGATCTCCTGGTGGGCACCCTGGGCTTCAACCCGGGCCTCTTGCGCGCTTTGTTGGGCTTTAATATGTTCGGACCCTTGGTCCGCAACCTTGCGCTCCAAGGACTTGCATTTCTTCACAGCATCCTGGAGATCTTGCTGGACCTCCTCAACCCTTGCCTCCTGCGTTTCGCGGGCGGCTTTTTCCTCTGCCGCTTTCTTCTGGGCCTCGGCCAGCACGTTCTTGAGGGTCTCCAGTTCGGTCGCAGCTCCTACGAAATGTCATGATAACATGATCAACACAAACAATTCGTATCTTTTTTAAGATATGCATAGGCCATTGCATACCTTGCTGGTCCTCTAGTTGTTTGTTCACATGGCCGAGCTCTTCCTCGGCCCGCTCCAGACTCTGCTTCAGTTTGGAGACTTCGGCAGAATGAGAGGTTGCAGCCAGCATCGAAGCCTGTTTATCCACATAGACATGTATGGTTAGTTTCCCTGTGAAAGTTATTTGATCCCTTGTCCGGCTTTTCTCTTCCAACACCGGACAAAGTCTCAAGGGCTACTGTCTATGCCAGGGTATTCTTTTTGCATAATTACGTCACATACCTCAAAGCCTGTTAGAAGGCTGGTGCAGGCTTCGGTCAGTCCGCTCTTGGCGGACCGAACTCTCTCAACCACAATACCCATAAGGATATGGTGTTCCTCAACAATGGAAGCACTTTGAAGTGCTTCCAGAAGAGTATCCGGTGCCTCTGGTTGGACAGAGGTCACCAGCGGAATAGGTGCACCTTCCTCTATCGAAGGAGGTTGCTTACCTGATTCCGGAGCCGTATGGGCCTCCGAAATGGTATTCGACTGGGGGCCGAATTGGATACGGTCCCCATCGCCAGCTTCCAGGGGGATCTGCTCCCCCATGCGTCCGATGGCCGAGGTATTGCCCTCGGGCGCCGCCCTGACGGCCTCATGTACCTCCTCTGGCCTGGGAAGATCCTTCGGGACAGCACCTCGGCGTCATCCGTGGCCTTGGGAGAGAAGGCCGATGGAGGCGACCCGCTTTCCATTGCCTTGGGATCCAGCGAATCCCCCAAAGATGAGGATCGCTGGGGGCTATCACGAGCCTGACCGCAGCACATAGTTCGGCATATTAAAATCATTAAGCAAAGGGGTCGGGCATATACGAGCATGAGGTGCTTCTGAGTACTTACGAGTTGGCCAGTGGCTTATCCTTGGGATGCCACTCGGGGCTACTATTGATGTCCATTGCGGAGGGGCCCGCGAGGGAGGCCTTCCCCTTCTTGGACACCTCTGCCTCCAGATCTGCGGAGGCCGCCCTTTTCTTCCTTCCCCCCTCGGGAGGAGAATTGCTTTCCTCCTCCTCGTCGTCGTCTTTAGAGACGGGGGAGGGGTGTGTCTCGGCGTCTTCGGGCGTCACGTCTGAAGTGCCTTTACGACGGAGGCCACTTCTGGTCTCCTTGGTCTCCTTAGCCTTCTTCTTGGCTTTCTTCTCCGGCGCCTGATAGGGCGCCGAAACCAGCATCTTCGTCAGAAGATCGATGGCTAGGTTTTTGGGCAGCGGGGCCGGACACTAGATCTGCTCCGCCTTGCTTGTCCAGCCCTGAAAAAACAGATAGGGAAGCTTAGACTTTTTCTTTGGATGTATAGGTAAAGGGTATGGCTTGAAAGACAAAAACTTACCGGACTGGCGGGGTGGGTCAGGTTGTACCCACGGTCTTCGGATGTCGCCGGCCACGTCTCGTTGGCCTTAAAAACCACCTTCCAGATGTCTTCGTGCGTAGAGACGAAGAACTGTCGCAGGGTCTGGTGCTTGGCCGGATCAAACTCCCATAGATGGCAAGTCCGGCTTTGGCAAGGAAGGATCCGGCGAAAAAGCATCACCTGGATCACGTTGACGAGCTTGATGTTCCGGTCCACCATACTCTTGATGCGCTTCTGCAGCGTTGTCAGCTCGTCTGACGAACCCCAGTCCAGGCCCTTCTCTAGCCAGGAGGTGAGCCACATCGGGGGCCCGAACTTGAATTCGGGAGCCGCGGCCCAAGTGGTGTCGCAGGGCTCTGTGACATAGAACCACTGCTGCTGCAACCCTTTGACAGTCTCCAGATAGGTGCCTTTGGGCCATGTGACGTTGGACAGTTTGCTCACCATGGCACCTCCGCAATCTGCGTGTTGGCCGCCCACCACCTTCGGCTTCACAGTGAAGATCTTCAGCCATAATCCAAAGTGCGGAGGGATGCGGAGGAAGGCCTCGCATACGACAATGAATGCCGAAATGTTGAGGATGGGATTTGGGGCTAGATCGTGGAAATCTAGCCCGTAGTAGAACATTAGTCCGCGGACAATGGGGTGGAGAGGAAACCCTAACCCACGGACGAAGTGGGAGATGAACACCACCCTCTCCTTGGGCTTCAGGGTTGGAATGATTTGTCCCTTGGTTGGAAGTCGGTGGGCGATCTCCGGAGCCAGGTACCCCGCCTCCCGGAGTTGCGTGATGTCCTTCTCCTCGACGGAGGAGGCCATCCACTTGCCTTGCACTCCAGATCCGGACATGGTCGAAGAGCTTTTTTGAGGCGGAAAGGATGAGAACTTGGGCGTTGGAGCTCGAGAATGGGAGGGGCAGAGAGAGAGAAGGCGTGGGTGAAAGGGGGTGAATCCTTATCTCCTTACAAAGGCAGTGAATATTAAACGCTCCCCACTAGCCTTAAAACTCACCTATTCCCAAGAGTCGTGCAGACGGCACGGTTGGGTTACCCACACCTGTATTGATGAGAATCCCGTAATAAGGGGACACGATCTCCGCTTTAACAAGCCATGCCAATGAAACCGCATCTCAAAACATGGAGCGGCAGGCTAAAAAACGGTTCGAAATAATGACCGGGTCGTGACGTGGTGTCACGCTACGAAAATTGTCAGTGGATTGGACTCGTGGAATATTATACTCTCTGCGGTTGTGTGTGGTATTTGTTTTGCAGATCCGGACACGTTCTCTGTGTTCGAAGACTATTTTGGAGTATTCGGAGAAGGAACCCACCTTGCAATGTCGAAGACAATCTGCGCGCTGGACACCTCGTCGTTGAAGCCTCGTTCAGGGGCTACTGAGGGAGTCCTGGATTAAGGGGTCCTCGGGCGTCCGGCCTGTCGGACATGGGTCGGACTGATGGGCTATGAAGATACAAGACCGAAGGCTCTCTCCCGTGTCCAGATAGGACTCTCCTTGGCGTGGATGGCAAGCTTGGCATTCAGATATGAAGATTCCTTTCTCTGTAACCGACTTTGTATAACCCTAGTCCCCTCCGGTGTCTATATAAACCGGAGGGTTTAGTCCATATGGGGAATCATAATCATACAGGCTAGACTTCTAGGGTTTTAGCCATTATGATCTCGTGGTAGATCAACTCTTGTAATACTCATATTCATCAAGATCAATCAAGCAGGAAGTAGGGTATTACCTCCATAGAGAGGGCCCGAACCTGGCTAAACATCGTGTCCCCTGCCTCCTGTTACCATCGACCTTAGACGCACAGTCCGGGACCCCCTACCCGAGATCCGCCGGTTTTGACACCGACACCTGCAACTTAGGAATCAGAGTTAGCAGCCACGGGAGATAGAAGTTAGTCAGTGATACGTCCATTTTGCATCATGTTTTCTTACTGTTATTTATAATGTTTCTATCCATAATAATGCATTTTGGAGTAATTCTAATGCCTTTTCTCTCATAATTTGCAAGGTACACACCAAGAGGGAGAATTCTGGCAGCTGGAAATCTGGACCTGAAAAAGCTACGTCAGGCTACTTATTCTGCACAACTCCAAACAAGTTGAACCTCCACGAAGAATTTTTATGGAATATTTAAGAAATATTGGAGAAAATATCTACCAGAGGGGGCCCACCAGGTGGGCACAACCCACCTGGGCACGCCAGGGAGCCCATGGGCGCCCTGGTGGGTTGTGCCCTCCTCAGCCCACCTCTGGTTCCCATCTTCTGGTATATAAGTCATTTTGACCTAGAAAAAATGAGGAGAGAACATTCGGGATGAAGCGCCATCGTCTCGAGGCGGAACTTGGTCAGGAGCACTTTTGCCCTCCGGCGGAGCGATTCCGCCGGGGGAACTTCCCTCCCAGAGGGGGAAATAATCGTCATGATCATCACCAACAACTCTCCCATCTTGGGGAGGGCAATCTCCATCAACATCTTCACCAGCACCATCTCATCTCAAACCCTAGTTCATCTCTTGTATTCAATCTTGTTACCGAAACTATAGATTGGTGCTAGGGGGTGACTAGTAGTGTTGATTACATCTTGTAGTTGATTACTATATGGTTTATTTGGTGGAACATTACATGTTCAGATCCATTATGCTATTTAATACTCCTCTGATCATGAGCATGTTGATTATTTGTGAGTAGTTACTTTTGTTCTTGAGGTCACGGGAGAATCATGTTGCAAGTAATCATGTGAATTTGATATGTGTTCGATATTTTGATAGTATGTATGTTGTGATTCCCTTAGTGGTGTCATGCGAACGTCGACTACATGACACTTAACCATATTTGGGCCTAAGGGAATGCATTGTGGAGTAGTAAATAGATGGTGGGTTGCGAGAGTGACAGAAACTTAAACCCCTGTTTATGCACTATTCCGTAAGGGACCGATTGGATCCTAGAATTTAATGCTATGGTTAGAATTTATTCTTAATACTTTTCTCGTAGTTGCGGATGCTTGCGGGAGGGTTAATCATAAGTAGGAGGTTTGTTCAAGTAAGAATAGCACCTAAGCACCGGTCCACCCACATATCAAATTATCAAAGTAGCGAACACAAATCAAACCAACATGACGAAAGTAACTAGATGAAATTCCCGTGTACGCTCAAGAACGCTTTGCTTGTTATAAGAGACCGTTTTGGCCTGTCCTTTGTCTAAAAATGATTGGGCTACCTTGCTGCATACTTATTGTTACTATCGTTACTTGCTCGTTACAAATTATCTTGCTATCAAACTACTCGCTACTTATAGTTTTAGCACTATTAGACATCACCTTACTGAAAATTACTTGTCATTTCCTTCTACTCCTCGTTGGGTTCGACACTCTTACTTATCGAAAAGAGCTACAATTGATCCTCTATACTTGTGGGTCATCAGTCAGGTCAGCTGTTCCTATGGGGATGGAGCCCCATCGACGTTGGAGATCCACGAGTCATTTCCGTCATCCGCCACTAGAGATCATTGTTGTACTCAATGGACCTTTATGGTCTTGTACTCAAACTCTTGTAACTGTGTTCTGTATCAAGGAAGTGTCCACCAGCAAATAGTAATCCTGGGGTTGGTGATGACACAAGGGTCCTTTGTTGGGACTTTATGTTCCAGAAAACCGGCCCTAACACCGGCATAGAAGAGGACTCACCACGCGGTTGTACTCGCGTCGTGCCACTTGAGCGGCAAGGGTGGATGGGAATAGCCTCTGCTGAAGCACATGTCATCAGATCCATCGTCTCACAACAACTGGATCATGGGCCAAAGAAAATCCAGGGCACAGATCCGCCATGCGCGGTGGATGTGACGCGGCCAGGGAGGAGAAGAGGTAGGAGAGGCTGCTGGCACCAGTGGTCGGGCAGGGGGAGCGCCGGGGTGCTGCACGATGACGAGCCACGATCTGCAGAGAGGCACGGAGCTACTCGATCCCGCGCCGCTCCCCTTTGAGCATCGAACCCATTGACTCACAAGAGCCCCGATCCATAGGAAGGGAGATAGAGGAGTTTCTTTGCCTTACAGAGAGGAGGAGGAAGAAGAAGACATGGCAGTTTTTTGTCTACGTGGCGTGTTTTCTGCCAACTCTACCTGACGGGCGGGCCCGAGCAATTAGTGATGTCAAAATCACTAGAATTTTTCATCAGTGTTTTTTGCCATTGTCAGATTTTCGGTGCGGTGAGCGATGGTTTTTTGGTAATCGTGATACGGATGTGATGGTTCTTTGGATTTTACTCAGTAGGATATGATAGGACGGTGGATCAATCTTCAATAGGATGATGGATCTGTGAACGACAAAGGGACTGGTTGTTCGGCATGGGGAAACAAGTTGCGCAGCGGCAGAGAGTGTTGCTACGTGAGGTGGCCGGCGAGCAACGCAAGGGGCAACGTGCACCTGGGAGCGCCACGAGGAGCCCCGGCGATGCACGCCACCAAAAAGAGGTAAAAGCACTGCAGGTCCTACAATTTGCATAGCATGTGATGATTTAGTTCTAAAACTTGCAAAAGTTGATTGAGTAGTCATAAAACTTGCACTCGATGTGCAAGTCTAGTCCAGAGCCAATCACAGATAGCCAAGTGGCGCCAGCTAGACTGAGCCACTCGTCCACTGGACATTTTCAGTTACCCCGTGTTGTTTTGTGAATTCAACCCGCAGTATAAGCTAATATGATCCGTCCGTCCGCGCCCCTCGTCCCGTCCTCAGACCCGCTCCCCGCTACCGTCACAGCCTCCGCCCCCTCGTGAGCGTCGTCGCCGCCCAACACCTCACAGATGACAGCCGCTGCTATTACGATGTCCCTCCAATGACCTCCGCGTCCATCATACCTCAGCTCGCGGTGCTCCTCCTCCACCTGTTGCTGCTCGTGCCTGTGGCTGCCTCTGCGTCCACGCTCGCCGTCGCGGGGGGCTCCGATAACGGCACCGTCTACTGTGTCGCAGCCAACGCCAGATCATCCTAAAACACCACCGCGGCGGCGCGGGGTTCCTCTGCGACGGTGGATCGGGCGCGGGCGGTGGTGCTCCCGCGCTCTTCTGCTGGACGCCGGCCGCACCAGGGGAGCTCGGGAGGGTGTACAGGGGACCGGCCCGCTCCTGGACCTCGCCGTCAGGGCCGGCCGCGTACGACGGGCAGGCGCGCGTGTCGGTGTACAAAAGTAGGGGTCCTTCTTGTACCCCTTTACTTGTGTGCGGGCAGTCACAGCCACCCGCCCGTGGCTACGCCCGGCGGGATAGAAGGCGAAGCAACGACACAAGGCCACCAGAGCAACGCCAAGAAAGAGGCTCGAAGAGCGAAGGGACAGAGTGGGCTTTCCCCGGCAAGAATGTTGTCGGGGAAGCCCACATAGCCCCGGCAAGAGCCTTGCCGGGGCAACTTGCCCAACGCCGGAGGAGCCGCCACCCTTGAGCCTAAGAGTTCCAACACCATCAATAATACAGGTACCAAGGCTCGGGAGGCGCCCGCGTGGTGGCATGCAGATCTTTGTGAAGACCAAGGACGTGCAATACTAGATGGGAACCAGAAGACAAGACCCCCGGCAAGATGCTTGCCGGGGACGACCACAAGACCCCCGGCAAGATGCTTGCCGGGGACGGCCACGAGACCCCCGGCAAAGTCCTTGCCGGGGACGGAGGCGAGACCCCGGCAAGAGCCTTGCCGGGGACATCTGCGGGGCCACAGCCAGGCCCCCACCTACTAAGGCTCCACCGCCGTCCCAACGCGGCAGTCAACCCGCCAACAAGGTAGGTACCTGTGTGGTGACCTGCGTGACGACGTGCAGCTTCCAGGCCAACTCAGCAAGCACCTGCGTGGTGGCATGCAGATCTTCGTGAAGGCTCTGCCACCGCACCAACTCAGCAGCCAGCCAGCATTGCGCTGCACGCCTAGATAGCCTGGACGCGCGTCGAAGCGAGGCGAGGCGGCGGCGGACGGGACGAGTTTCCTTGCCGTCCTCGATAAAGTGAGAGGGCACGTCGGCAGCTCATCAAATGTGTTTGTCCAATGGTGCCAGAGATAAACTCGACCATTGTACAACTTTCCACCTCTTGTATGCCACTGTGGCAGCCCCTTTGACTATAAATGGAGGCCTGCAGCGTATTGAGAGAGGATTCGGACCTTTGGAACTCTACACGCTCTGTAGCTAGTTCAAGAACACCAAATAAACACAAACCAGCAGGAATAGGGTTTTACGCATCACTTGCGGCCCGAACCTGGATAAAAATTCCCTCGTGTTGACCTTCTAAACCCACTCTTTCCACAGCACCGCGCCCTCGCAACCGTAGAAGGGATTCCCCGTGATCCCATAGGTGTCGTTTCCACCGACATCTTTGGCGCGCCAGGTAGGGGTCGCGCAAGCTGTGAAAATCCGGTTTTGGGGTCAACTGACCGACCCCTTCGTCGCGATGGCTCAACAGGAGAGGGCAACGTCAATCAGCCGCACTCCGGTGCCGTCTGCAGCTGCAACGATCATCTGTGTGGTCGCAAAAAGCTAAGTCCCGCACAACTTTGAGCATTTTTTCTTAAATACCAAGTTATCTTCCTCAAAAGATCTTGCTCTTTGTACGGAAAACCTGCACGCAATGGGACCCTTCCGCTATTGGCAACGCCCTCGTTCTGTTTCGAGTCCGCTCAACAGTTCGAGCGGCCGCGCTGAGAACGGCAAGGTGACCTGTCCGCTATTAGCAATGCCCTTGTTCTGTTTCGAGTCCGCTCAACAGTTCAAGCGACCGCGCTGAGAGCGGCAAGGTGGTTTTCCCGGCAGCAAGCACCCCTGGCAGGCTGCTAAGGATCCGTCCTCAAAGCACCATAGCATGGGTTTACGCGCTGGCGAACCTATCCTGCTAGGCGTAGGGTGTATACGTACAAAGAAAGATCAATACAGGAAAATAACACGTTTCATCTTAAAGTATTGCAGAGTTATATTACATCAATGATCGCCGTGGTTCTGACTTGAGATAAATTGTCTTGGGCATGGGCTGGCGGCGACAAGGAGGAACTGGGTGACTAGTCCCGGCGCTGGCCTTCAATCCTATCGACTCCGTCGACATAGCTGATGATGGGCTGGATGCGCTCCTTGAGCCCTGCGAGGTCTGCACCCGCCGGAAAGCTCTCGAGCGAGTTGTCGAAGTCGAGGTTGGGGTTCCAGAATGCCACCTTGGTGAGCACCTTGGTCAGAGCACCCTGGCAAAGCCTCTGAGACTCATCGGCCAGATAGGCCGCTCGGTTGGAGCGAAGCTGCTCCAAGGCGTCGAGGATGCGCTCGAAGAACAAGGTCAGCCTTGCGTTGGTGCTTTTGCTCGGGTCCCAGGAGAACCTAACGTCCGGCATGCCCATGACGGCAAGCTGCGCGGTGAGCTTCTCTGCGACGTCGATGAAGCGGCTGATCCAGAGGTTCGTGCTGGCCACAAAGTCTTTGTGGCCTGCAGCATCATCCTTCCGCAGCTGCCTCTCGCTCGCAAGGGCCTTGGCCAAGGTCCCCTCGCGGCCCCTGACATCGGAGAGCGTTCCTTCCATGGTGCTTGCTACCTCTTGAGCACTGTGTTGGTTTTCCCTTGAAGAGGAAAGGGTGATGCAGTAAAGTAGCGTAAGTATTTCCCTCAGTTTTTGAGAACCAAGGTATCAATCCAGTAGGAGACCACGCACAAGTCCTGCGCACCTACACAAACAAATAAGAACCTCGCAACCAGCGCGATAAAGGGGTTGTCAATCCCTTCACGATCACTTATGAGAGTGAGATCTGATAGATATGATAAGATAAGATTTTTGGTATTTTTATGATAAAGATGCAAAGTAAAATAAAAGGCAATGGAAATAGCTAAGTGTTGGAAGACTAATATGACGGAAAATAGACCCGGGGGCCATAGGTTCACTAGTGGCTTCTCTCAAGAGCATAAGTATTACGGTGGGTGAACAAATTATTGTCGAGCGATTGATAGAACTGAGCATAGTTATGAGAATATCTAGGTATGATCATGTATATAGGCATCACGTCCGTGACAAGTAGACCGAAACGATTCTGCATCTACTACTATTACTCCACACATCGACCGCTATCCAGCATGCATCTAGAGTATTAAGTTCATAAGAACAGAGTAACGCTTTAAGCAAGATGACATGATGTAGAGGGATAAACTCATGCAATATGATATAAACCCCATCTTGTTATCCTCGATGGCAACAATACAATACGTGCCTTGCTGCCCCTGCTGTCACTTGGAAAGGACACCGCAAGATTGAACCCAAAGCTAAGCACTTCTCCCATTGCAAGAAAGATCAATCTAGTAGGCCAAACCAAACTGATAATTCGAAGAGACTTGCAAAGATAACCAATCATACATAAAAGAATTCAGAGAAGATTCAAATATTGTTCATAGATAATCTTGATCATAAACCCACAATTCATCGGTCCCGACAAACACACCGCAAAAGAAGATTACATCGAATAGATCTCCAAGAAAATTGAGGAGAACTTTGTGAGATCCAAAGAGAGAGAAGAAGCCATCTAGCTAATAACTATGGACCCGAAGGTCTGAGGTAAACTACTCACACATCATTGGAGAGGCTATGGTGTTGATGTAGAAGCCCTCCGTGATCAATGCCCACTCCGGCAGGACGCCGGAAAAGGCCCCAAGATGAGATCTCACGGGTACAGAAGGTTGCGGCGGTGGAATTAGGTTTTCGTGGATGCCTCTGATGGTTTGGGGGTACGTATGTATATATAGGAGGAAGAAGTACGTCGGTGGAGCAACGTGGGCCCCACGAGGGTGGAGGGCGCGCCTGGGGGGGTAGGCGCGCCCCCTGCCTCATGCTCTCCACGTTGATTGCTTTACGTAGACTCCAAGTCCTCTGGATCACGTTTGTTCCAAAAATCACGTTCCCGAAGGTTTCATTCCGTTTGGACTCCGTTTGATATTCTTTTTCTGCGAAACACTGGAATAGGCAAAAAAAACAGCAATTTGGGCTGGGCCTCCGGTTAATAGGTTAGTCCCAAAAATAATATAAAAGTGTATAATAATGCCCATTAAACATCCAAAACAGAATATAATATAGCATGGAACAATCAAAAATTATAGATACGTTGGAGACGTATCAGTGCTCAGCTTCAGTTTCAGATCAGCGATGGAGTCGTTGGCTTGGGAGAGCAGCTTGTTCTTGTCAGATATGGTGACCTGCATCTCCGCCAAGGTGTGGACAGTTTGGTCCCTGTCATTCTGGAGTTTTGCCACCTCCTTGCCGCGCTCCCCCAGCTCAACTTCCAGCTCTCTCACCCTGCCGGTCAGCTCACCCTTGGTGGCATCTGCTGCCTCGGCAGCATCGACGGCCACCTTCAACTCACCGGCATGAACCAGGGCCAGAGCATCAAGTGTGTCCTTGTGCTTCTGCTCCAGCTCCTGGGTCCGTTGCGTGACGAGCTTCTTGAGCTCTTCGTCCTTGCCACGGAGCTTAGCGGCAAGCTCCTGCTCGCAGGCGGCGAGGTCTTCCCCTTGGCTATTTAGCAAAGCCTGCTGCTACGACCGAGCGGCGTCATCCTTGGCGGCTTGCTCCTGCGCCGCCTCCTGGGCCTTCTCGATGTCGGCCTGCTTCAGGATGAGCTCCCACTTGCGCTCGTCCAGCTCACCCTGGGCGGCCTTCAGCTCTTCCCGAGTCTCGTCAAACCAAGCCTGCGCCTGAGCGACGCGCTCCTCGAAGTCCGCCTCTGCTTTGTCCGCCGCTGCCGTCTTGGAGTTCACCTTGTCGAGGCGGGCACGGTGGAGCGCCTGGAGCTTCTGGAAGTTGGCGCTCATGGCCCGGAGGAGCTGCTCCTCTTGGGAACCGCCGTAGCTGGCACCCGGTTCGTCAACAACTTGGAGCCCGGCGGCGGCGAGGACATCATTGTCATAGACCTCTCCTTCGGCTGGCGCTCTGGTGCTCGCCGTCCCCTGGAGGCAGATGAACAGGTTGTCACCCACCTTCAAGTACCTGCCCGGGGCAGGGGCTGCAGAGGAGGAAGGCTGGTCGTTGACCACTTCCTCCTCGGCAGGCTCCTTGGCGGCCTCCTCGGGAGGGCTCTTGCTGGCCCCTGCGGCAGGCTCCTTGGCGGCCTCCTCGGCAGGCTCCTTGGTGGCCTCCCCGGCAGCGGCCTCCCGGGCAGGCCCCTTGGCGGCCTCCTCAGCGGTGGTCTTGGCGGCCTCTTCGGCAGCAATCTTGTTGGCCTCGGCCTCGGCGTACTTGGCAAACTCCTTGATGATGATGTCAATATCTTCATGGTCCGTCGAGGGAGGATCTGAGGACCAGGAAGGAAGACCAAAAAGAAGCCGAGATCAAGATTCGACACCAAAGAAATAAGAAAAGACAGAGACAGGAGGCAGGTCACGTACCCGTGTCAAGCTGGGAAGAAGTGGTTCCCTCCCCGCCAACGTCCATTGCCGGGGTGAAGCCACTGCCACCCAAGTTCACCTCCACCGTGTGCGTGGGCTCGATGCTTGGTGCCCTCGCCGGGGACGCCCCTCTGGGCGGCGTGGTCGATGGGGGCGGTGTGTTGGGGGTGGCCCTCGGTGGCTCCTCCGACTGTCGTTCTCCTCCTGCGAACCCGGCAAGATCAGCACCAAGAGATCGTGCCTCAACACACACCAACAGAGGTGGGAAGTGAACTCACGCTGGGGGCTGAAGCGGGGGCTGCGCTGGGGGCAGTTGTCCGGGCTGATCAGCACCAACTCCGGTGTAAGCGGAGTACTCGCCGGGGGCTTGTCGCCCGACGAGGACATGGCCCTCTTCGCCACCCTCTGGGCCAACGTCTCCGTGTCCCTATGAGGATAGCATCAAGTTAAAGGAAGATAGCACAAGCGTGGGATTAGGAGATGATGGAGGGAAAAATGCTTACTCATCCTCCACCTCCTCTTCCTCTTCGGACTGAAGGACCTGAGATCAAAATTAACCTTTGGGGTGCCATCCTAAGGAGAAGGAGAAGGGGATGGGGTCCGGCGTCGCTTGGACGAGGAGGAAGCTGCCGCCTTCTTCTTCGCCACCGCGGTCTTCACTGTCTTCTCCCCTGTCGTGGCCTTCATCGCCCTCGTCTGGCGCATGAGCTGCTCCTGAACCTGCTGCTGCGGTGCGGCCCTGCCGGGTCGGATCGGCTTGCCACAGCTGGCCCGCCGTAGCACGCGCCTGTTCCCTGCGGCCGAGGGGTCGATGGCGTCGTCCTCCCCTCGGTCGACTCCTCGACCACGTCTTCAACGAGGGGGGCTCCGGTGCCGGCGCCGCTGGCCTCCCCGGCAGACTTCGCCCACTGGGAAAGCTCCTTCTCCTCCATGGCCGTGTCGGCCTCGTCCTCGACGGCGCCAGTGCTGCCGGCCTCCTCGGCAAGCGCAGCCTCCGTCGCCCTGGCGGCAATGTAGTCCAGCTCCTCCTTGGTGGTGTCGCGGATGAGCTTCGGCTCATCGCGAACATAGCTCTCCGACAAGCTGTCGAAGAACTCCTGCACCTTCTCTGTCGGCGGCTCGACCCAGGCCGGGTCAAGGCCGTGCGCGTTGAAGTCCGACATCATGGCGATGATAGCGGACTGGCAAGAGTTGTTGCTCAGCGGGACCACTCCCGCCGGCAACCCAAATAGAGGCCCCTTGACGGCCTTGCCGGTCTTCGCGGCCTTGCCGGTCCTCTCAGCCCTGCCATCACCGTCCATGTTGAGCTGAAAGAGCCTTTGGCAGAAATGGGCATGCCCCATCACCGTAAAGTTGTGCTTCAGGCCAGGGCGGAGCCTCATGATATCAGCCGCATTCCTGAAATCCCAGGCCGGCCTCCCTTTGTTGTGCAGCGGGGCGATTCGGCGACGGGTGAAGTCGGCCCCGATCATCTCAAGGATGAGCCCGGCCACGGTGAGGCAATGAATCCTGGTGATGACGACCGTGAGCTTCTTGTCGTTGGCGTCGAGGTCGCTCCAGTCCCTGCAGCGGGTCGGCGGGCTCTGGCGAACCCAGCAGAACTCTTGCGGATCCTCCTCCATGATCCAGCACCACCGGCCCCACCACTTGTCCCACCTCTCCTTCTGGGTGCCCTCCGGGTACGTGCCTTTCTCCTGGGTCCTCGAGATCCAGGCGATGCACCCAGAAATGGCGTCCCCTGGATGGATGCGAGGGTAGAAGTAGTGGCGGAAGAGCGCCGTGTTGGGGAGTACTCCGGCAAAGCCCTTGCAGAGGTGGGCGAAGAGGGCCATGCACGCCACAACATTTGGCGTAAAGTCGAGGAGGTGGAAGACGTAGGTGTGCAGGATGTCATTGAAGAAATCAGAGAAAGGGAGCAGAGCCTACAAGAGAAGTAATCGACGAAGAAGGGATACCGATTTGGGCCAGCCTTGGCGAAATCAGCAGGGACGATGCACGTGGCAGGATGCCCTGTCGTCTCCCTCCCCCACAGGGGCTTGAAGTAGTCCCTGAGATGGACCGCGTCGACCGTCGAGGGGAAGTAGGCATGCTGCGTCTGTAGCGCCGCCAACACGCTCTCCGGCGCCTCCTTTTCCCCAACATCCTTTGCCGCCCCCTTGCCTTTGCCTGTCTTGGGCGCCATAGTAACTGAGAGGGGACGGAGGACTAAGAGCAACGAGGGTGCGGCGGCGAAGAACAAGGGCGAGAGCTTCAAGAAGAAGAAGGGGGCGACGGTTCCGAGATTGGAGAAGGCACAGAGGGTAAATGAGCCGCGCCCCTGCGTTTTCCTCTTTTTATGGGGAAGGCGTGGGCCGCCTCTTTACCATTTACCATGATGTGACGTGAGCGTGCAGCAACCGCCCCACGCACGACCTCCACGTCGCACATTCAATGCGGGTCATGGGGAAGCGCAACTGGCAAGGGGGTTACTGCGGTAAAACCCTGCCACGCGTTCCCGCGCACCGTTCTGTGCCTGGCCCAATAACGCTCCGCGCTTATATGTGGCCCGGGGGCTCCTGTCGGTGTACAAAAGTAGGTGTCCTTCCTGTGCCCCTTTACTTGTGCGCGGGTAGTCGCAGCCACCCGCCCGTGGCTACGCCCGCCGGGACAGAAGGGGAAGCAAAGACAAAGGTCACCAGAGCAACGCCAAGACAGAGGCTCGAAGAGCGAAGGGACACAGTGCGCTTTCCCCAGCAAGAATCTTGCCGGGGCAGCCCACGTAGCCCCGGCAAGAGCCTTGCCGGGGCAACTTGCCCAACGCCGGAGGAGCCGCCACCCTTGAGCCTAAGAGTTCCAACACCATCAACAATACAGGGACCAAGGCTCGGGAGGCACCCGCGTGGTGGCATGCAGATCTTTGTGAAGACCAAGGACATGCAATACTAGATGGGAACCAGAAGACAAGACCCCCGGCAAGATGCTTGCCGGGGACGACCACAAGACCCTTGCCGGGGACGGCCACGAGACCCCCTGCAAAGTCCTTGCCGGGGACGGAGGTGAGACCCCGGCAAGACCCTTGCCGGGGACATCTGCAGGGCGATAGCCAGGCCCCCACCTACCAAGGCTCCACCGTCGTCCCAACACGGCAGTCAACCTGCCAACAAGGCAGGTACCTGCGTGGTGACCTGCGTGACGATGTGCAGCTTCCAGGCCAACTCAGCAAGCACCTGCGTGGTGGCATGCAGATCTTCGTGAAGGCTCTGCCACCGCACCAACTCAGCAGCCAGCCAGCCAGCGTGGCGCTGCACGCCTAGTCAGCCTGGATGCGCGTCGAAGCGAGGAGAGGCGGCGGCGGACGGGACGAGTTTCCTTGCCGTCCCCGATAAAGTGAGAGGGCACGTCAGCAGTGCATTAAATGTGTTTGTCCAACGGTGCCAGAGATAAACTCGACTACTGTACAACTTTACACCTCCTGTATGCCACTGTGGCAGCCCCTTTGACTATAAAAGGAGGCCCGCGGCGTACTGAGAGAGGATTCGGACCTTTGGAACTCTACACGATCTGTAGCTAGTTCAAGAACACCAGATAAACAGAAACCAGCAGGAATAGGGTTTTACGGATCACTTGCGGCCCGAACCTGGATAAAAATTCCCTCGTGATGACCTTCTAAACCCGCTCTTTCCACAGCCCTGCGCCCTCGCAACCGTAGAAGGGATTCCCCGTGATCCCATAGGTGTCGTTTCCACCGACAGCGCGGGACCCGATGGTGGAGGAGCAGGTCTGGGCAGTTCCTGGAGCTGGTCCTCGATGCGTTCGGGTCGCTCGTCACGGGCGCTTTGGATCGTCACTCCTCCACCATCGGTTCCCGTGCGTCTGGCGTGGTGTCGAACACGGGCGCCGTGCTCTGCTCTGGCTCAGGCGCGGACAAGCTCCCGCAGAACAACCTGGCCGCACGGGCCAGAGCAGACCTCTACCCTCACGGGCTCGCCGTCGGCGGCTCCCACGCGTGCGGGCTCCAGCGGACTAACCACACTACCGTGTGCTGGAACCTCGCGGGACCGACCCCCACGGGTGAATACCTCCTATGCGACATCTTTCGTGGGAATTGGATGGAGTGCAACGTTGTTCGACAGAATGGCTTTGGGGCGACACTTTTGAGCGAGTAAATAGGCCACACACGACATGGCCCTTAAGCTGAACTGATGCCCTCATTAGTTGTTATGGGCTGGACCCACAACTTATCCACGTAAGCGCAGGACCCACCAGTTGTCTAGTAAGCACGGGACCCACCTCTTCGCCCGTGCCCGTTCGCCCGCCAACGGGACCCACCTCTTCGCCCGTGCCCATCTGCTCGCCGCCGCCCATTGCTTCCCCTTTCCCCATTCTTCCTCTTCCCTGGCGACCTAGTCCAGATGTCCACCTCCTCCACCACGCACTCAAAATGGCGCCAGTATGGTCCAGTGCCGCTCACAAGGTGCCCGTCATGCCCACGCCCAGAGCCTCTGAAATGGTGGGTCAGTAGGACTGATGAGAATGGAAATCTTGGGTGGGAATTTGTGAAGTGCTTGAGCAAATCAATGGCAGGAAGGGATGGCAAGGTTAGATCTCGGTTCTTAGCCTGTTCTTTCACTGCCATTTGCTCTGATTTCTCCATATTTTATTTTATTTCCCTCGAATTTTGAATTTAGGGTTCATGTTGTTTTTTTCAGATCCTGAAGAAATGCACACATTTCGAGTGGATGGATGATTATGTTGAGAGGATTCAGTTCGAGGGCTACGTTGATTCGAGCGGGGCCGCAACCTGGGAGCTCAATTTGGGTGGGGTGCCGCAGATGGAGAATTTTGGGAGCTCGGACAGAGGGGCGGGCAAAGTCGTGTCGATGGCGAGCTATGCGCACAATGCTACCCATGCTGAACCGCACTTGGAGTCTCAACTGACCGAGGAACTGAAGAAGATCAAGAAAAATCAAATGGAGATGATCAATTTGCAGAAAAAAGCAAATATCATGGCAGGGGGGTTTTATTGTTGTGTCATTGCTCTGTTTATGTTATACTTGCTATTCATCAGTCATTAGAGGGGGCATTTAGGTCTGTCAGGGCATAGGATGCGATATGTGCGCCATGCCAAGTTCTTATAACTGAATCGAAGCAGAAATATTCAGTGTTCATGCTCTGTTCTTATTCTTCAGTTAACACAGTGCACACCCCCCAAATTCAGAAACAACAAATCTTGCTGCCGAATAGATGTTGGGCCGTGAGAAAATAACCAGGCCCAAATTGAGAAAAGCCCACCCGTGTAGGGGCATCAGCCCAGTTTTATAGCATAGAGGTACCCATGTTAAAAAATGCTTCGACTAAATCAAAATAAAATGTTGCTTTGGCAAATAAACCTTTAACAAACATGTACTTCTTTACTTGTTTTTTCTTTAGCCAAATTTTTCTGTCGAATAAATGTTGGGCCGTATGTATTGTACTTTTTTTTCTTTACATATTTGTTGTGATTCTTTTTATGCATGTCTATGGTTCCATGAAACCCAAATTAAATGGGGATATGTGAAAGCCACCGAAATCATTTTTGGAAATGATCATGTTAAAATTTGATTCAAATAGGTCCAAGAAAATGTTCCTGTTTTGCTTTGAAAATATTGGCCAGAGGTAAAATTCAAACCAATATTTTTAGGAGCACAGAAATATTTATTTGGGCATTTGAGTTAATCCAATAATTATTTTCACAAATAAAATTGCACCCTACACCTACTAGCTAGGGTGGCCCTAAATAGCCAGGGCCTAGATACATGCATGCCCACATGTAGCACATCAATATATGATTTTTTTTCTTTTCGCAAAAACAATTGGGTACCCATACACTTGCATGTCCATAGTGGAATCTTCCATGTATTAGTAACACATAGATCAACTTGATAGAACATCAAGCACATATATCAATTAACCAATATCAACTAGATAGGAAAAAACAAAAACTAGATAGAACACTTTGTGAGTATGTGGGTCATGACTCATGATTTGGCCAACATTGTGAAGACCGTTTGTGTGGCGTGGTGAATGGGGTGTAGCAACACAAGGCAACACACAAATAATAGCACGAAACGGGTACAACCCATAGCAACCCACAAATAATAGCACGAAACAAAAATATAAAAATAAGAAACCCAACAACAGTATAAATAGTAGCACAACCGATAGTTCCACGACATAGATAGCATAGCCTTACAACTTAATAATAGTAGAACACAAACATAAACTATTACAACTTAAAATACTAAAATGCTAGATAGATAGCTAGATAGATCAGGGGCACCAAACGGGGTTCTTCTCCTTCTCCTCCTCTTGGCAAACGCCACCTCGCTCCTCCGGGCGCCCTTCACTCCTGGTTGTCGACGGGGTACGGGAGGGTGTGCATGCCGTTGTAGGTGGGGAAGATGTTGCTGAAGTCGGTGAAGATGTTGTGGGTGGTGAAAGCAATAAAGTCACACCCACACCAAAACACTCGGCCGAGGAGGTGGAAGGCGTCGAAGGGGTTGGTGAATGTAGCGAGGAGCCCATTGACCTCCTCAACATGGAACATAGTTGGAGAGCCACGGGAGAGGTGGCATTAGCCGGCCGAAAGGAAGAACTGTGTGAACTCCCTTGCGCCCCTCCACCTTGAGATCGCCCACACCCTAAGAGTGTTCTCTACATAGACGCCGGCGGGATAGACACTACTAGGAAAATGCTTATACACAGTAGCATAGTAGTAGCGCTGTGAAATAGTAACCGCTGCTGCTATTTAGCAGTAGCGCTTTTCCTAGCAGGCGCTACTAGTAACTCTGTAGTAGTAGCGCTTGTATACAAAAACACGCTACTACTATGTGGGACCAGACGAGGCCACCGACAGTCGCTGGAGTTGTAGCGATGTACAGAAACAAGCGCTACTACTAACAGTTTAGTAGTAGCGCTTTATTTTATAGGGTCGCTACTGCTAATGGGCCCCACTTAGTAGTAGCGCTTTTCCTGGCGAGCGCTACTACTAAGTCCCATAGCAGCAACGCGTTTTGCTAAGTAGCGCTACTACTAGTTGCGGCTAGTGCCACCTTTTTCCACCCCCTCCCCCTCCTCTCCCCACTTTGCCCTCTCTCCCCCTCCTTTCCCCTCTCCACTCTCCACTCTCCATCATTGTTGCTCTTCTTCTCTCTTCCTCTTACCTCTCATCTCTCCTCATTAATGGCACCCTCCTCCATAAATGGCCTCTCTCTTTCTCCTACACCTCTCTTCTCTCCCCATTAATGCCCCCCTCCACCATAACCCCTCTCCATTAGTTAGCTAGCTAGATTCACCTCTCGTCCCCAACAACTAGATCTAGCTAGCTATTTAGCCATCCACACGTGCTCTCTCGATCGTTCTCTCTCATCATCTAATTAACCGCGTGCTATCGGTCTCTCTCGGGAGATATATAGGTACGGTGATTAAAAAGTTGTTCATTTCAAGAATGGGAATATGTGTGTGAATGAGAATATGTGTGTTTGGGATATATATATATATATATACACACATATATATGGAGAGATTTGTGCGAGTGACATGCCCTCGAGTTGCTTATATTTTGCCGAAATGTCGATTTATTTCCATTTCGGTGAATTTCGAGCAAACTCGATATGTCCTATTTTTAGGCAAAGACATGCCAAAATTTTATATATATGACTTTGAAGCATGCATTATTTATTTTATAACCCTTTTGCTTGTTATACCATGCAGTCGGTCATGAAGGTGAGTGGATGGAAGGTGGAGCGGTACATGCAATCCGCGGTGATGGACATGTATGCAAATAATCAGACTAGGATTAGATGTCTGTGTGCAAGATGCAAGGAAGGAGTCCTTTTGGACCCTTTCGATCGTGGCACTTTGAAGGCGCACCTGCTGATGAATGGTTTCATGGATGGCTATACTCAGTGGATAAGTGAACAAGAAGATGATGATGAGGACGTCCACATGGCAGGGAATAACGACATGGACGAAGAGATGACTGATCAACACGAAGACGATGGCGCCGGACATGGCGGCAGGGAAGAGTCCGGAAATGACGGCGGCGGAGAAGATTCCGGACACGGCGAAGAAGAGTCCGGACATGGCGGAGAAGATGCGGCGGTCACGCCGCGGTCTTCGACGCTACTAAGTGCAGTCGTGCAGGACCCTCATGTTCGAGATCTCCTTCGCAAGAGTACGACTAGTGAGAGAGCTGCTTCTAGAGAGGAGGCCAAGCTGGCGCAACTTGAAGTAGACTCGAAGACTCCATTGTATGACGGTTGCGATCCCGAGGTGACCCGATTGAGTTTCACGCTCGAACTTCTAAAGACGAAGGCCAAAAACAAACGGACAGACAAAAGCTTCGATGAGCATTTGAAGTATCTACATAATAAAGTTCTTCTCACGGGGAACCTGTGTCCTACTAGTGTCAAGGAGGCCAAGAAAATCGTTTACCCTTTTGATTTGCCGCACACTAGGTACCACACATGCATCAACGATTGCATCATTTATCGGAAGGAGCACGCGGAAAAAACCAGTTGTCCAGTGTGCAATGCTTCTCGATACAAGAAGGCAGGAAAGAAAGCTCCTCAAAAATGTGTATGGTACTTTTCGATCACTCCCCGTCTGCAGCGGTATTTCGTAGATCCTATGGAAGCAAAGCTCATGCGCTGGCACGCGGAGAGGAAGAAGCCCGACGATGGAGATGATCCGAGGCTGAGACACCTCGTGGATGGTAGCCAGTGGAGAGCATTCAACGCCGTATATGGATTTGCTGCAGAAGATCCAAGGAACATCGTGCTTGGTGCGAGTACCGATGGCATGAATCCGTTTGGAAACCAGAACACCAGCCACAGAACATGGCCCGTGTTTGTATGGATGTATAACCTCCCCCCATGGAAGTGCATGAAGACAAAGTACATACACATGAGCATGCTGATTCAAGGGCCAAAACAACCGGGAAATAGTATTAACCTGTATATGGGGCTTCTGCAAGAGGAGCTAGACACGTTATGGAAAACACCGGAATGGACATGGGACGCTAGCAAAGGAGAATATTTCCATATGAGAGCCGCGCTGATGACGACGGTGCACGACTATCTCGGTTACGGGTACACCTCAGGCCAGGTGTGCCACGGATACTGCGGATGCACGAGGTGCATGGATGATACAATGTCTCAGCAGCTTACGTCAACGAAAGATGGCGGGTCCGGGAAAATCGTGTACATGGGGCATCGTAGATGGCTCGAGAAGGATGACCCGTGGAGAAAGCGTGGAGATCTATTCAATGGGTTGGCTGAGCTTCGAGGACCTCCACGTAAGAGGAGTGGCACCGAAATCGACGAGCTGTTGAGAAACTGGGAACAATGCCCTGCACTGGGAAAGAACCAAAAGGCGCTAGAACCGCTACTGAAGGTATGGAAAACGAGGTCTGTTTTCTGGGACTTGGAGTACTGGCCCAATCACGACACGCCTCATTGCCTTGATCAAATGCATATCATGAAGAATGTCCTCAAGAGCTTGCTTGGCACACTGATGAACATGCCGGAGAAGACCAAGGATGGGCCGAAGGCAAGGAAAGACTTGGAAGATTTGAAGATCAGGAAAGAGCTCCACCGTAAAAAGTCGATGGAGGAGACGGAGACGGAGGAGGGGGAAAGGGGCAGAAAAGTCAACAAGAAGGAGGAGAATTATTGCCCCCTTCTTGCTTCACCTTAAGTGCGAAGGAGATCGATCAATTCATCAAGTGCCTTACGGGAATCAAAGTCAGTTCCGGTTACTGTGGGAAGATAGGCAGATTTCTAGACCCCAAGAAGAAAAGGTTCAGCGGGATGAAGTCTCATGACTGTCACGTGATGATGACGCAGATACTCCCGGTTGCCATTAGAGGGATAATGGACAAGCACGTCCGTGACACGCTTACTGGCCTCTGCAACTTCTTCGACGTTATATCTCGAAAGTACTTAAGTGTGAAGCAGCTCCGAAGACTACAGGAAGAGATCATTGTCATACTATGTGAGCTTGAGATGTACTTCCCGCCCGTGTTCTTTGACGTCATGGTGCATCTGTGTGTCCACATCATGGACGACATCATTGACCTGGGGCCGACATTCCTTCACAGCATGATGCCGTTCGAGAGGATGAATGGGGTCATCAAAGGATTCGTTCGTAACATGTCCCGTCCCGAAGGGAGCATCGTCCAGGGGTATCTGACGCATGAGTGCGTCTCCTTTTGCAAGAATTATATAAGCGTCGGAGACCCTGTTGTTGGTTTGCCCGTCAAGAAACACGATGGGAAGCTCGAAGGAGATGGTCACAACAACGGATGGAGGGAATTGCACGTGGACTACTCGGATCGACGGAACAACTTTGACAGGGCTAACATAGTAGTGCTATAACACCTAGATGTGGTAGATGATTATGTGGCACAGCACAAAGAAAGCATCACAAAGAAGTACCGTGATAAGGGGATGCTCAAGACGGACGACAAAGTTACTGTAGAGCACAACGCCACTTTCTTGTGTTGGTTCAAAGAGCAAGTTCTTGAAAATCCCCCGGAAGAGGGCAGTTCAGACGGATTGCTCATACACGCCTTAGCACATGGCCCCGCGCCCAAGCTCGCGACCTATCAGTCCTATGATATCAATGGGTACACGTTCTACACGGAGACCAAAGACATGGACAGTGATTACCAGAACTACGGGGTGACAATTCAATGCATGACTGACGCCAACGACACAACTGAGAGATTCTACGGAAGGGTTGAAGAGATCTGGGAGCTTGACTATGCTGGAATGCACGATGCGATGATGTTCCGTGTCAGATGGGCCAAGGACGTCGTAAGAGAAAACAAGTATTTCACCACCATGTCTATACCCGACGCGAAGAGCACTCTCGTGAACGTTAACGTCATCGCCAAAAATGAGCCATGAGTACACGCTAAGAACGTGACACAATGCTTCTTCATAACCGACCCGGCCAATCCCAGCCGTGTTGTTGTGAGGAGATCCAAAAGGAGCATCGTCGGAATGGATGGAGTAGCCAACGAGGAAGACTACGACCAATACGGGAACCCGATGAGGGAAGATGACGATGACGATGAAGCATACGTGAAAAGAAGAATCAATACTACATTACCTAAGAAAGATCGTAATCCATGGCTCCGGAAAAGTCACAAGGAGGGGCTCAATTACTCGGCAACGAACAAGAAAGGGAAGAATCTCAATGTGAACATCGTCGACGCAGCTGATCAGAAACCTACATTTATATATATGTATCTATTTTGTGTACGCACTTAAGTAACCATTATCAGTCAACTGATATGTTACCACCACATGCATGCTTCCGGTGATATTGGGGGAGACGCCGTCGTCTGGAGAAAAACAAAAAAATAAACAAAAGGGAGAAAACAGTACAAAAGAAAAACAAAAGTAAACAGAAAAAAAAGAAAAAAAAAACTAAAAACTAGAAAAGAAAAATAATTGGAACAGTTAGCAGTAGCGCTGGGTTGAGAACCAGCACTATAGCTAATATAGCTATAGCGTTGTGTTCTAAAAAAGCGCTACTACTATGTGCCATTAGCAGTAGCGTTGCATTACAAACCAGCGCTATAGCTAAGTTAGCTATAGCGCTGGCTCACAATCCAGCGCTACTACTATTTTGAGTTAACCTCAAATTTGGCCAACCGCCAAGTCCCAATTCCCCCACTCCCCACACCCTCTTCCCCCCACTCTGTCGCCGCCGCCTTCGCCCTTCCCGCCCTCGCGCCGTCCGTCGCCCTGCTCGCCCTCGACCGCCGGCCGTCGCCCCTGGCTGCTGTCGACCTCGTCGCCGGCCGTCGCCCGAGCCCGCGCCCTCGACCACAACGCCGCCCGCCTCTCCCCTGCTCCTGCGCCCGCCCTCGACCTCGCCGCCCCTGCGCCCGCCCTCGACCTCGCCGGCCCTCGCCCCTGCGCCCGCCCTCGACGCCGCCGCCCTCTCCACCGCCCCGTAAGCCTCTCCCTCTCCTCTCCCCTGCCTACCTCTCTCTCTCATTGCTCTCTAATTTAGCTAGGGAAATTTTGTTTAGGAAATTTAGTTTAGTGCAATTTTGTTTAGGGCAATTTAGTTTAGGAAATTTAGTTTTGTGCAATTTTGTCTAGGGAATTTAGTTTAGGGTATATAAAATACCTATAAATTTATAAAAAAACAGTAGCAAATTGGTTTTTGTAGGTATAAAAAACAGTAGCTAAAATTTATAAAAAAAACAGTAGCTAATTAGTTTTTGTAGGTATATAAATTAGCTATAAAAACAATAGCAAAAATTTATAAAAAACAATAGCTAATTAGGGCAGTAGCAAATATAGCTAGGGCCAAAAAATTTAGCAAATGAGCAAATTTAGCTAGGGAAAAAATTGTTTAGGGCAGTAGCAAATAAAAACTAGTAGCAAATAAAAACCAGTAGCAAATAAAACCCTAGATGATGTTTTAGGAGCATATAGCCTATACAATGTTGCTGTTTTTAACACTTGGTTAATTTGCTAAGTCCTGGAAATTTGTCATATGATGTTGTCATGTTCTCTTGAGATAGCATCAAATCTGTTATATGAACTTGTGCCAATTGTCGAAAAATATCCGAGTGGCCTATGTTTTGCCGGAATGTTGGTTCATTTCTGTTCTGGCAAATTTCAGGCGCTCCATATGTCCACTTTTTAAGCAAAGGTCATGCCGAAAATTTCTGTGATTTTCGGCATGACTTGTGCTAGAAACTAGGACATATGGAGTATCCGGGATTTGCCGGAAGGGGAATGAATCAACATTCCGACCAAACATAGGCCCCTTTTTCCTCTTCATTATATTTATTTACAATTGTTGATCAATAAGAAACATGTCTACCGACGCCGAAGTCGTGGGTGGTCCTGCTCGCCTCGAAGACCCCATCGAGGTAGCAAATCATTATTTTGATTACTTGGACGAACACCAGATGGGGTTGCATGGTGGTGGCAGTGGCACCAACCCCGACACCAACGCCGACACCAGCACTGGCACCGGGGCCGGCACCAGCACTGGCACCGGGACTGACACCACCCCCGAGACCGGCAACGATGCTATCGTAGCCGGTAAAGCACCGAAGAAGAAGAGGACACGAAGACCAAACGAGCTTGGCATTGGACAAATGGTGGTCATGGAGATGCACCCCAAGAAGTTAGAGCCAACAGCGCCGGATTCTACCTCATGCATCACCTGCTCGAGTACAGGAGGGATAATCAACGCCTTCGCATGTCACCTACTACCAACGATGTTGAGATTGTCAGCTGGGCCACAAGCATAGGAAGTACACCGGATCATCGAATCAGAGCTAAGTTTTATCACGTACAGTGTGAACTTGCCCAAGTGATCATGAAGCAGGTCATCGAACCAACAGGGATGTTCTACCATGGGTCAATCACGCGGGAAGATGTCCGAGCACTGCTACTCGCTCAGCGTCTGGACCTGAAGCCTTTCAAGAAGCTCGGGTGCTTCCTCCATGACTATGAAGATTGGACCACCGACATGGAGGACTGATTGTTGATGACAATGCATGTGTCACTACTGTCTTTTTCTATGGCAAAACTTTGAATTTATGCACGGCGAAACTATGTGATGTAACTAAACTGTGGTCCTGAACTAGCGTAGATCGCTCTAGTTAATTAGTTTGGGTATGAGGAACTTCGTCATTTATGTTTACTATTGGTTGCTTGTATTTTCCTAATTATGCCTCTTTGTTTTCTTAAGTACATTATGTTGCATATTGTCGTTCAATTCATCAACTCACGATGCAGGTACATAGATCAGAGATGGCGAAGGGATACTACGCCGTGTATGTTGGGAGGGTTCCAGGAGTCTACGACCACTGGCCAGCCACTCAGGCCTAGGTGCACAGGTACCCGGGTGCTAGCCACAGAGGGTTCGACAGCAGAGCCGAAGCGGAAAGTAGTTACTTGAGGTGGACACTCCAGCATGAGCAGGGGCGGGACCGCCGGTACTACATAGTCGCGCTCTTGCTCATGTTGATCGCTCTTCTCTTCTACATCATGGTTTAGATAGAGATGATGAAACTTGTGTGTGCGCCATGACCATGCAGTTGCACTTATTCGAGACATGACATGATCGCACTTATGTATCGCTATTTTCGAGATGTGATGATATTTGTGTTGAATGATGATGATGATGATGGTATGACGAGACTACTGTATGTCTATGATATGATGAGAATAGTGTATGTTTAGTATGATCTGATGAAACTATTGTATAGAGCATGTGTAAATACATCACAAATACATAGGGGGGTGCGATTCGGCGAAAGCGGGAACATTAGCAGTAGCGCTGGAAGGAACCTAGCAGTAGCGCTGGCTTAGCAGCAGCGCTTCATGTGAAAAAGCGCTACAAAGAGTTATCAGTAGCGCTGGTCCAGGAAGCGCTACTGCTAACTATACTTACCAGTAGCGCTGCCCATAAAAGCGCAACTGCTACAACTTAGCAGTAGCGCTGGACCCAGCGCTACTGCTATGCATATTTCAAGCGCTACTACTGGGGTTTTCCCTAGTAGTGAGAGCCTCTCCGGCAAGATGGGGGGTAGCGGTAGGTCAGGCCGTTGTACTGCATGGTGGATTTGGGACCCTCTACTTTGTGGAGAAGAAGGTTGAAGGAGGGAAGATGGGGGCAGATGTGAGAGGATGGGGTTGGGGTATGGATGAGGAGGGAGAAGACGATAGGTATGGCTTAAATAGCCCTAGTGCGACGTGTTTTTTGATTATTTTTTTAAATGGTTTCACTGGGTGGAAGTAATGACCGGGCGGCGTTTGGTGGCATCGGGAGTGTGTACACACGCATGGGAAACCAAAGGTTGCATGCATCAATGGGGGGTGCCCCTGCATCAGTAGCCCCGTTGCGACGTTTCACACAGGTGCACGCGTCTGTGCCATCGGTCGGGGGTCAAGGGGTCACGTTGACCCGTTTTCTGTGCGTGTGCCGCCCGTGCATGCATGCATCGTAGGCTCCGATCGAGCATGGCAACGTAGCCTACTGGCTAGGACCTGGCTAGAGGAGGCGTGGTTCGGTCCAAAAGTCCAAAGGGTGGGCTTCTTTCACCACAGCCCAACGGCAAGCCCACTCGCCGCAGCGCAAAAAATGTGTTTATGAATCCAGCAAATCAGAGCGTAGCGCGCAGATCGTTGACGTGTAGCACTGCATGCTGATCCACACCGTAGAATGCGCAGTGATCCAGCGATCCAGAGTTGAGGCGGGGGGTTATCCAGCGTTGTCGACTGCAGCCAATCACAAAGCCTCACGCGGATCAGTGACGTAGCCCTAGCGCCTGATCCAGGCCGTCCACTAGTAGAGATCAAGCGGCGCGGAAGGGTATGGGGTTTCAGATGGGGTTTTGAGGGGTTTTGAGGGGGTTTTGAGGGCTAGGATTGAGCATAACTAATTCAAAAAAATCAAAAAAATATGAAACTTGCACTCATCATCGTTTTATGTGAGTTGCTGGGAAAAATAAGAAACTTGGTATATGGTTATTTTCATGAAAAACCCTTAACAAAACATAGCTATCATGAACGAGGTTGCATGGGATTCAAGCTAGGGTTTAGGGCTAAGCATGTCATAATTTATCCAAACGATCTCATATTGGGCATGGGTCCTATTTTTGCACACTAGATGTCAAGTTTTGTTTTTTGGCCCATTTAGAAAAGGTCGAAAAAATTTGCTTACAAATGGGGTGTTTAGCCTAGCTTCGGAGCTCATTTGGAGCCCATTTTTCGTGACTAGTGTTTCACATCAACAATAAGTGCTCAGATTGATCGCTTAACATGCTTATATATGATTAATATTTGAGAAAGCATTGTAACATCAATACCACATACTAAACAATTTGAATTTTGAATTTTGGGTCAAATTTGAAATCCGGCCAGAATTTGAATAGCATTACACAAATATCATTTTACACAAATTGAGGCAAGTTTGTTATTCTACAACACACATCACCATTAAACAAGTTTGACAAAATAAGTTTTCACTTCTTCTTCTTACTACTCGATTTCTTCTTCTTCTTACCACTTTTTGATCCTACCACACCTAGTTCACTCAAAATCTTGGTTTTCTTAACTGGACTAGCTGGGACAGCTTCAGTTGGCACCACAACATCTACATGAGGCTCAGTTTGCACAACATCAACTCCAGTAGCTTCAATTGGTAATACAACTTGCAATATAGGCTCAGTTTGCGGAACATCAGCCGCAACAGCTTCAGTTTGCAGAACATCTGCCGCAACAGCTTCATTTTGCACCACATTGTGCAGCACATCATCATCCAAATGTTGCTCATGATGCATCACAAGATCAATGACTACCTCATTTTGCACAACATCATCCAAATCTTGATCATTTTGCATCACAACATCATCCAACTCTTGCTCATTTTGCACCGCAGCATCATACAACTCTGGTTCATCACCAAAATTTCTCTTTTTTCTACAACCATTGATTCTTGCCTTTTTAATTGCCCAGCAATCTTCAACAACAAGGGGTTGACCTCCACGCTTCCTCCTGGAAAACAAAGCTTGTAATTTTGCTAGTAATTAAAAACAACACCCAAATAAAAAACACAAATGTAAACATACTTTGGCCTTTCAGGAGTGTAACGACATTTTGGAGATCCTTTTCGGTGCCCAAGTTCCTGGCACAGCTTGCATCTATTTTTTACCTTTTTGGGACCTTTTTGGCTTTGCATCCTTCTTCCCCTTGCTCTTTTACTACTCCCACCTTTCTCAAACCATGCCTTGAATCTACTCTCTTTAGGCCTGCCAGCCTTTCTTTTTGTTAGGGGAGGACATATGGAAAATTCAATTTCGACTTCAGGCCACTGAGACTGATATGTAAGTGCTGGAATTGGAGTTGCATATGCAGCCTTGAATCTTGCCACTGAGTAATATTCATGCAAATATGGGTGCATGTTTATCTTGGGTTGGGAGGTCAAGAAAAGAATGGAATGGTCACATGGTTTCCCGGTGTGTTGCCACTCGAGGCAAGTGCAGTCATGCAACTCAGTGTTAACAACATGCCTCCTTCCAGTCTTGGTATCTCTAACTTCAGCACCCCACAATGAAGATTTTTTCACAGACAAATGTGTAAGATTTCTGCTCCTGTTCACCACCTGTTGTACCACTGCAGGAAGCTTATCCCCTTGCATACAATCACCAATCCTTCTTCTCAATTCCCATATGCGCATGATCATGATCCTGATTTGGTCAACCATGTCATGCACAGGCAAGTTCTTCAACTGCTTTATCTTGTTGTTAAAATTTTCTGCCAAGTTATTGTTGATATGATCACATTTGATGGCAGTGTTAAATCCTGACCTGTACCACAATAGAGAATGATAGGTGTTCAACCATGGACCAAACTCACTGCATGCTGCTTTTATCTTATCAAGATGATATGAATGTGTTTGTTTGGTGTAAGATCTTGCTGCTGGCCACATTCTCCCAAATTCTTCCCCTCTGAATTTTTTGATCAAATTCATCCACATATGGCCAAAGCACTCCCTCTGCTCACAATGAGGAAAAACATTCTTCACTGCATTTTCTAGCCCTTTATATGCATCTGTGTGTACTGCCAAAGGTGACACTGGCCCTATGCATATTTTCAACTGCATCATGAACCATGTCCATGAAACCTCTGTCTCTGACTGAAACAAACCAATAGCAACAGGGAACATCCAGTTGTGTCCATCTAAAGCATTGCATGCTGCCAATTAACCATTTCATTTGCCTGTCAAAAAAGATGAGTCTATGCTCAAATATGGACGGCACCTTGCTTTGAAGCCATCTATGCAATGTTTAAAGCCATAAAGAACTTGGAGAAAAGAACTCTACCATCCTCTGTTACCTCAGTATCTATCTCCACAACACTGCCAGGTGACCTCTTTTCCACCTCTGCTTTGAAGTTATAAAGCATCCTAAAAGTATTTGCTCAATCACCATATAATTCTTTCATTGCTCTCTATTTTGATTTCCACACTGTGGTATACTTCACCTTAATGGGGTACTACTTTTCCAAGTCCACTTTAAGTTTCTTTGCTGTAGTGTTTGGTTTCTTGGCTAAAATTGGAGTGATCTTTTCTGCAATCCAAAGCTGTGATGTCACGGTTGATACTCTATGTGAACTTGTAATACAAGTATGTGGATTTGGGATTTGATTAACCCTAATGGTACTTCCATCAGGTTGAATTCTAGCAGATATGTACCACTTGCAAGGCCTGACGCTTCCATCAAAACCTCTGCACCTTGCATAATTTTTTTTTCTGTCAGTCCACATAGTCTTGGCATCAAACTCATGTTTGAGTGCATAAGTCTTGAAACACATCCTAAACTCCTTCATGCTTGGGAATAACTTACCTACTTCAATAACAGGATTTTCTTTGTCATACACACTTACAAGCTCATCATCATGTGCATCATCTACATCATCTGCAGCATCTTTCATCAGCTTTCCATCCACATCTTCACAAGCATCTATGTTAGCATCATTAGGCAAACTCGATTCATCCCTCTCTTCCTCATCTTGATCATCTACTGGATCTACTAGAATGCCAAAAAATTTGGCCATCTTAGTGTCAGCCATTGGTGCAATGACCAAATTAGTAGTGTCTTCTAATTGTACTGAATTCCAATCAATACAAACAACCCTTGCAGCACCATCACATCCCTCTTCTGCAGCTTGCTCAGCCCCCTCTATTACTGTCACTTCACCCGTAAACATGAGTATTATCTGTCTCTGTGAAGCCCAATCATCATCTACCATCTACGAAGCCAACTTTGAGGGCACATATCCAACCTTAGAATCTGATTTCAGATCAACGAGCTCTGCATGAAAGGTAGTATGTTTGCTTGCCCAGCCGTCTTGTCGATCAATTTAATCAACCATCTCTTCACCATTCTCAATTCTCACATACTCACCCTTCCAATGCCACCTCTTGCTCTGGACCCCAAAAATGTTTTCCCCAATTTTCTCCACAACATTCCTCACGGCCCTCTCTTCCATGCTCTGTATTTTCTGTGGATCAATCTATTCAAATTCAACCTCCCATTTCACAATTGTATCTCTCTCTATATCTCGCATGCTACCATCAACTAGCTTTGCTTTAGATGGTAAGAATTCAACACTGAATTTGAAGGTACGAGCAACGTTCCCCCTGTTTATCAATGTCGGGTACTGTGAGGCAGCGGAAGCAGACGAGGCACACATCGCAGGGTTGAAGAGGTTGGACAGGGTGATTACCTGGTCGACGTAGTCTCTCGTGGCTCCATCTTGTTCAGCCCAACGCCGCACCGCCGCCGCTCCCCAGTCTCACCCACCTCCACAATCTGGATCTCGTGGAAAACAGGGGCAAACAGAGGCTCACTTGGTCAGATCTAACTTAAGACGGAGGAAAATGGTGCCGAATACACTCACCACATGCGCAGCCACGGTCGTCGCTGCCGCCGCCGACGAGAATGAAGAAGAGAGCAGCAACTAGAAGCAGGGGAGAAGCACGTGTTCAGTCAGGCGGGGAATCGATGCACTACCAAGTGGGACCCACCACCGATTAGTTTGACCCCTTATTTTTACCTCAACCGCAGTCCCGTTGACGACCGGACCCGTGTTTTAACCACCTAATCGTATTGGGGCTATTATTGTCATGTAAGACGGTGCACAGGAGCTATTTCTGGCAACTACGTCGCACTTCCAATTCACATGAAATGTGTTGCATAGGAGCTATTGACCTGACCCCCACCAGCCACCGTGTACTATCCGGCCTTCGGGACGGCGTTCGAGTTCCTTGTCGCCGGTAGCAATCTCACGTGCGGCCTCGTCACCTCCAACTTCACCGTGCAGTGCTGGTCGTCGACCTCGTCGGCGGTGGACAACGCGGCGGTGATGGTGCTGGCCCTCGATTTTCCCTGCCGTTATCTGCAATAGGCTGTGCGATATCTTGCCGCCGCCGCCGGCGGCACCCGCGTCGCCTCCTCAGTCACCAACGACGGCTACAAAACGAGTGTCTAAAGGCTGGATCGCTCGCCGTCATACGCCGCTACTAATCCTATCCATCACTCATAGACGATCTCTCAGATGACCTCGGCCCCATAGAAAATACGATAGGATTATCCAAGGAGCGGCCCGTACTTGGCTGTCAATTATACAGAACTAATACTAGTACTACTGCCGATAGCAGTTTAATAAACCATCACATTGCCCGCTTTATTCTAATTCTAATTTCTTGCGAGCAATTATTGATTAGCATCTGGCTGAACTTTCCTTGAAGTTTATGGTCTGACTCTGACAAGTCCAATGGCACGCAAGTTTCAGGAGAACGAGCGCGTGTTCCGATCGGAGCTCGCCTACCTCCCCCGCCTCCACCACAAGCACCTCCGGGGTCAATGTTTTTGTCTAACTAATTATATTTTTGTTTTTGCTTATTAAGTGTTAAAAGGGGTATAATTTTCAGCTTATACTACTCACAGATTCTATTAGAATTTACGGAAATTTAATCAAGGGATGCATGTATAGTATTATCTACAATCTAAGCTAGTGGGTAAGCTGGCCTTTTTTATGAATACAAGGAGGGGCACAAAAGCTCCATATGTTAAGCTTGCCAAGTGCATGCATGCACAAGTGATGGAGAGACGCGGGGCAGTGGCTACGTACTGCATGGTAAAGTAGGGGAGAGGGGAATGTGACTGACGCTGATTATATTTCCAGTTATGCTACATTTTTTTTAGAAAAGGAGGATGACCCCCGGCCTCTGCATCTGGGCGATGCATACGGCCACTTTATTAATTATTCTCACAAGACCTTACAAAGTAATACAACGATAAGACTAAAGCCGCCGTCTAATCATCTCTATCCCGCTGATGAAGGGGCGTAGATAGTCTGGGCCTAATACCAAACAGACATCGCAGCCAAACCTAACATCTAAGACCTGAGAACCCATTCAGGACGCCTGCCAGACATGGGTCTCACCGGTCCGGCGTGCACTCAGATGCCGCCGCCGCCAACTGCCACCGCTCCATCTTCAGAACTGTCCTGATGCATCAACCTTGCTTGGTCTAGCTAACGTCGACGCCACCACGGCGCCAAACGACACCTCCTCCCTGCGCGCAAACAGCTGAACACGTCGCGGTCGCCACTGATACACCTCAGCGCCATGCTGCCAAGTATCACCAGCCGACACAGCTTGAAGTCCTTGGAAGATCTGTCGTGCGTAGCACCTGCCGACTAGGCATGACAAGGCGTAGCACCTGTCGGTCAGGCATGACTTGACATCACCACCGAAGCTCCGTGCAAGACGAAGCCGCTCCACCTCCTGCCTCTGACCTCCAGCGCTGCTCCACAAACGATGCTCCCAAGAGAGAAACGACACCGCAGTGCCGCCATCGTCCGATCTGGAACACCAGATCCTAGGGTTTCCCCCGGAGCAGCACGAGTGGGTCGACAATAGTTACACGACGATGCCTTCATCAAGGTAACGACGAGAACGCCGCCATCGCCTGCCATCGGCTCGGTTTTCACCGGCAACCATGTCTCCCCTACTCGCAGCCGGGACAAGATGATAGATCTCGAGATCCGATCACCAAGCCTCTAGCCGGCCATCTCGGGAAGAAGATGACCACCACGTCCAGCAGTGTCACCACGCCTGGCACGCGTCGCCGCCGGCACCCCCATGGTGCCTAGAGGCCGACAAGCCCCGACGATTCCCCTCCAGCCGCCATGGCCCAGACCCCGGCACCACCAGATCCAGATCGGATCGGGGTCCAGGGCCCCAAGCCGTAACCGCCGCGGAGGCAGCACCACTGGACGGTGCCAAGCCCTCCAGCCCGCCGCCGAGTCATCGCCGGAGCTTCGCCGCGCCACGCCGCCAAGCCACCGCCGGGATAACTCGAGCCGCCACTAGAGAAGCCGCAGCCGCCGCGCGTTGGAGAGGGCTCAAGCCGCAGTAGCCCCACCGCCAGGCAGGGACGCCGCCACCCAGCACGCCCTCCGCCGCGCCGCTGGGCCCCGCCCAGCCCAGCGCCGTCCCGCGCCGCGCCGTCCCGCGCCGGACGCCAACCGCGAGGAGGGGCAAGATCCCCGCCGCCACCAACGCCGGCCGGCCAGTTATGCTACATGGGTGTCCTGCGGATTGAATTGATAAACTAGCAGGGGTAACTGCAAAATGTCCAGCGAGGACCGGACCGGCCAGCTGGCACCACTTGGCAGCCTCTGATTGGCTCAGGACTAAATTTGCACATTGTGTGCAAATTCTAGGACTACATAGTTTACTTTTACAAGTTCTAGGACGAAAGCATCACATACTAGACAAGTTGTAGGACCTCTGGTGCTTTTACCTCCACCAAAAAGATGTTCCTTTTGTGACCCGTCGCACTCTGTCACCTTGCCAGCACTGGCACCCGTGAGGGGACATTGTCGTTCTTGTCGCCGGTCACCTTGCCAGCACTGCCGGCATCGGGCTGCGAAGAAGTGCTGGTAGCTGGCGGAGATTGCGGGCCTGTCCTCTCCCGCGCAGCTGCGCCTGCCGGACGACAAGCTGCAGGCCATCCTGGATGAACTCGCCTGTCGAGTCCCTTGGTGCAGCTCTCGGCATCTGGCGTACTACTGCAGTTTACTTAGTTTTTATGATTACCTGCTATCTGAACCTTGTGACTACTGGTGTTTGGCACCGTATGGCCGCCTTGTGCAAACCTTGCGCAACCTGTACCCACCTGGCTGATTCTGTCTCCGCCAGGCCCTTTGATTTGCAGCTCAATTCGTTTCCTTAGGTATCATATATATTAGTATCGTGCATATGATACTAGTGTATGATACTACATCCATAGTGTATAGTAACATAGATTAGTATCATAGGTGGTATCATTTATTGTCATGCATGACATATAGTAGCATAACATTTATTATGTTATGGTATCTACCTATGTTACTATAACTCTCTCTCTCTCTTCTTTAATTGACTACCATATAAGCATGTTTGTGAGTCCCAAGTGCATGATACTACTTATGTTACCCCACTATGGCCAGCATTATGAATGACAATTTCTTCCTCTTTAATTGGAATGTGAGAGACCTAAATGACAGGGCCAGACGCGATGTTGTACGCACGCTGCTTGACCCCTTCTTCTGCTCAATTATTTGTCTTGAGGAATCTAAATTGTCAAACTTCTCTGCTGTCAATAGGGTGGAAATAGTTGGGTCGTGGTTTGATGAGCATGCTGTGCTTAACGCAGATGGCATGCGAGGCGGCATCCTCCTCTCATGGCGGTCAGAGGTGTTCGTGGCCAGTAGGATCGATGTAAGAACTTTCTCTATCACGACGTGTTTTATGCCCAGCTGCGGAGGCGAGGCTTAGTCTATGACAACAGTCTACGGACCGCACGACGACGTGGGGAAGCCCGCCTTCCTAGCCGAACTTGCCAGCATCCACAACTCCATGTCCGGGCCATGGATTGTGATCAGGGATTTCAACTTAATCAAAGACACCGCAGACAAAAGCAATAATCGGGTTTGCCGCCGCTGGATGAACAACTTCCGCCACACCCTAAAACCGACCAAGTTTGCATGAGCTCCCATTGATTGGACGCCGTTACACATGGAGAGCAGGACTCGCCTACGCTCGTCCGCCTGGATCATGCTTTGTGCAATGTAGATTTGGAATTGTTGATTCCGGCAGCCAAACTACTCCCGCAAGCCACATCAATCTCACATCACTGCCCTCTGCTCCTAGTAAATAACTCAATAATCAAAACCAACTAGATCATAAAGGCGTGCTTTGCCGCGCCCGTCCCTTAATGGAAATATAGATGCAAGCTTTAAAATTGTTGAGAAATATGCCTTCACAAGCTTTCCCTGATTCAACCTTACTAAGCTAAAATGGTTTGAACCATATTTTAAAATAATCATCAGTGTCCGCTAATCAATACTGCAAGGGGAGAAGAGTCTTACTTATAAAACCCAAAAAAAAAATCATGACCATGCTTCTATAGATCGAACAGAAGATTTCAAAATGTTGTGGTGGGGCATAGCTCACGTAGTGTAATTGTCCCTTAATTTCCATGCTTACTTCCCTTTTGTCACTCAGGAAATACCCACAACTGCAAGTTCTAGATTAATCTGCAATGTCTAGAATGAGAAATTAATCAAACAAGAGCATAACTGGCAAATGAAAATTGGCAATAGAAGGGAATATTTTCAACTACTACAATATCACACAAGGAATTATCAGGATGTAGGAGAATACCTTCAGACTTTGCCTACGATGCAGTCATTACACCTGGAGATGAGCAGTGCAGTGTGAGCCTAACCATTATGCACCAATATTGGCTGACGCAATAAGCAACGTGGAAGCCAGCAAGCAATAAACATCTGCCAGATCTTACCACACTGACTCAACACACATAATTTCTTACCAGCTGAGATACTTGCTAGGTTATAGAATTGAACATAGCAAATCTCTCTCTCTACTCAAGATCACATGCTTAACAGCATCATGATGAAAGGCAAATGGTATTCCAGTCCCCTAACTTCCGTATCAATTTATGGTAGAATTCATTGATTTATTTCCCAATTCTCCATCCCAACAGGAAAAATAAACATCATCCAAGCAAACCAATATAAGCATGGAACTCACAAAAGAAAAAAATAAATAACGTTTAACGAGGCAAGATTTCTTCTCAACAGACTGCAAAACAATGACTCAAACCAATCAGTATGTGATTCCACAGCAATCCAAGCAAAGTGTATGGAGAAATGTGTCTACGTATGAAGTTGAGATTACTGACGACGCATGTCAGCTTCAGTTATGGAATGGGAACGGATGCGCCGTACAGCTGCGAGGCATGGAGGCGGATGCAGTAGAAGGACAGCCGACGATGGACAACAATGACGGGGCGGGCGCCGCGCTGCCATGGAGGAGCGCTGCAAGACATGAAATTAAAAAACTGTAAAGAAAGGGCTCTGGAGGAAGAATACAGGAGGGTGAATAGCACCGACGTGGACTCAGTCGTGCTCGTGCAGTAGAAGCCTCCCGACGGCGACGGCGCATCGCGGAGGACGAAACGGCGGCACCTCGCGTAGGAAGGAAATAGAGGAGCTGTTCGTTCGGGGGAATAGGGCTGGAACTTGGACGACCTGGCCTGGGCCTTGGACGGCCCGCTTAAGGAGAGAATCAGGAGCTCGTTTTGCAGAGCAGCAGCCCGCGAGGCGGTTCGTCGAACGTGTGGACGACGTGGGATGACCGACCTGATCTGCATCGTATGTTTGAGTGATCCAACAGCTGAGAGATGCGAATCACTGTAGAGGCTCCTAGCTCGCCCGTTATACTGTTTCTCAATAGGCGGTTTCGCTTCGAAGAAAAATCAATTCTAATGAACATCAACTTACTAAACTACACATGCATGCGGTGGCGGCCAGCTGCGCACCTGCGCTGATGGGTCCTGCGCGGTGGTGGCTGATGGGTACAACCGAATGCAACACCACACGCACGCCTGCAAGGACATCCCAGCTTTACCACCTGGTCGGAGTATTTAAAAAAAACTACCATAATTGATGAAACCGTGCCTATAAACTACCGCTTTACGAATTTGTGTGAAAAACTATCATTTTCCCATTAATTTTTGACTAAAAACTACCATGTCTAAAAAGTGTCCGATTTGGCTCTTTTAAACGCGTTTCTGACTAGTTGGGCCCACGCATAAGCGGGCTAAAAATGCAATCAGGTCCCTAGTTTTTTTTCCAAAAAAGCAATACAGTCTTGTAGCAGCGGCAGCGAGAGGAGGAGGAGGATGGTGGTGAAGAGCGAATGCGGCGGCGAAGGGACTGGGGACGACCACCTGTCGGACCTCTACCTGCGGCTCCATGTCCTGGTCCTCCGTCTCCTTCTCCTCCTTGTCGCCGGCCTCCTCCTTCTGCGGCCGCTTGCTGCCGGCGGACGGGAACGGCTGCTGCAGCGAGTCCTCGTCGTTGTCGAGGCCCGGCGGCGGGTGGTCGTTGAGGAGCACGTCGGGGGCCTTGCTGTCGCCGCCGGTGACCCTCGGAAGGTTCGGGTCCTCCAGCTCGTCCTACAGGTCCTTCACCTGCGTCTGCAGCCCCCGGCCATGAATGGCGGCGGCGGCCATGGTGGAGGCGGCGGCTCGGAGGAGGGGGCCGCGGGCACAGCGGTGCGGCGGTGGGTGGACGCCGGCTGCGGGAGGCTAGTGCGGCGATGGATGTTCGCCGGGCCCCGGCCGTGGCTATGGCCTGCCAGCCATGGCCGCACAGGTCCCCTTCCATGGACTGGATTGCTTTTTTAAGAAAAACTAGGGACCCGATTGCTTTTTTAGCCCGCTTATGTGTGGGCCCAACTAGTCAGAAATGCGTTTAAAAGAGCCAAATAGGACACTTTTCAGACATGATAGTTTTTAGTTAAGGATTAATGAGAAAATGGTAGTTTTCCGCACAAATTCGTAAAGTGATAGTTTGTAGGCACGGTTCCACGAATTGTGGTAGTTTTTTGTTAAATACTCACCTGGTCGCCTCACACCACACTGCTTCGCACGGCAATGCAAAAAGAGGAACGAGTGACTTTTTATTGGCGACCCAGCCAAACATAAGCAATTAGTAGCTTGGACAATTCTTTTTTTTTAATGCATATAAAAACAACCTACTCCTGACTTCCCATTCACCAATCGACGAATGCGTGTGTTTTCGAAAAACAACCTACTCCGTTTCACTTTACTGCAGACTTTTACTATCCGGCAGCTAGCAGTGGGAGGAGGCGCGGCAGGTGAGGCGCACACGCGAATATCAACAGTGGTTAGCGATATCAACCTTCAAATAAATGGCTATCCCAATTGAACCAAGCTCAGACTGTAGGTGCACACGAGCTACCCACAGTGTCCACTTAAAAGCCCACTTAATTTGACTTCGTGGACACCCACGGTTGAAATGCCCACATATGTGGACTAAAAGCATCTTCAGCCGCCCCAAACAAGCCCCTCAAGCTTTTTTTTTCACTGACGTCAAAAAATCGGCCCAGTCGCGTCCTTAAAAGCCCATTTTTCGCCGGCTCGGGTCGAATTTGGCGCCGGCGGACCCAGGCCGAACCCGGCGCGCTGGGGGCGCTCGGGGACGCCGGGCGAATCATATTTGGCGCGAAATTGACTCAGCGCTTCTCGTCGCTTCGTCGTCTTCATCGCCTCGGTTCTCGCGGGGGAATCAATGCCAAAGTTGTCGCGCTACCGCGCCGGTCAGCCTCCATTGATGCCCTCACGGGCGACGCGGTGAAGGCGCGGCGACGCGCGTCCCGCCTCTCCCGCCACGCGTACACACGGCGGCCACGCGGTCGCCGCCTGCCCGCGGCTATAAAAGTCGACTCTCCCACGCCGGTGAGACGCACACTTCCCCCTCCACAGCCGACGCTCCCACCTCTCCTCTCTTCTCGCCGTTCCCTTCTCCTCCCATGGCCGAGCGCTACCCGGCGATGCTGCGGCGGCCAACGGCTTCGACCGCCGCCACCTTCACGAGGACGAGGCCCGCCTCTTCTACGAGGCCGAGTACCCGGCCCCGCCGGACATGCGGGTGCCCGGTTCATGGAGGTTGAGTGTCGGCAGGGTTCCCGTGCCACCGCCGCCCTCTGGGGCGGAACGGCGGGTGGAGATCGCCTGTATCCAATCGGCGGCGAGGGACGAGCCGAGGTACGCCTCCAACAGCACGTTGTGGGAGCCGTACTTCCGGCGTCGTCACACCGAGCAGCTCGAGGCCACTAATGGCACCGAGCCCCGCGGCCGCCACAACTCCAAAGGGCGCCGCTGATGGTGGGGCGTGCCCGGCCGCACGCTGGAGGCCGTCCTCGAGTACATCGAGAGCAGTAACACACCGCGGCTAGAGTACCTGTCGCCATGTTCACGGGGCTCATCTGAGCCCCGTCTCTGCCTTGAATTATCGGTTGTTGTGGTTAATCTATCATATCACTACTCTTATGTATTTGTCCAACAACCTTTGTGGTTAATCTATCATATCACTACTCTTATGTACGTGTATTCGATCTAGTTCAATTATTTATTTATTTATTTTTCTGCTTTGACATTAACGTCGATGCAGTAAAATTGCATAGGCTGCACGAAAACACCAAAAAAGATATCATGTCATACAACTAATAAGAGTATGTAAAGTTTCAAAATATGTATAATACCATTTTGTCATGCCCAGAGTGAAGTCTGACAGAACTCATATACAGACAAAAGAATCAACATATCCAGAATACAGCTTTCGACATGCATGCTTTCCTTGGTGAAATTCCAAAAAAACACTTCATGTGTCTTTGTTCTTCCAGGTCAGGCAGCAACCAATCACCAAAGGCTGGAAATACCAGTACATGGGTCTTTCCAGGTTCTTATATAGAACACAAAACAGGTATACATCAGGTGAGAAACAACCCTTCAATTTTTCCCAGGTGTAATTCCAACTACGACGTTGCTGACCTGTGTCAAGTGAACAGAGGTCGCTAAGCACTCTAAAATCCAATCAGCATTGTAAAATACGACACAGTTCAATGGATTGTTGAGACATAAATAAACGGGGGGCTTACCAGTTTACCCTTTTCGTCAACTGTCATAGGGTTCTCAACAACGACGGTTACATTCTGGGGTTGAGGTGTGGGCTGCAAGAAGATGAAAATATGAGATAAATCATTCTACTCTCCAGGAACAACTTGTTAAAATACAATACATGTCTGTGGACATACAACAGAAGCTGATGAGGCATTATATGCAGATTCATTTGATGTAGGCCTTGGACATGGCGCTGGTGACATGGTATTTATCTGAAATTCATAGCACAGATGGTTTGAAATCAGTAAATTTTGCTGCTAAACAATTACACTTGCATCACATGATGGTGTAGGGCAAGGGTTAACTTACTCCAGTATTTGTGATATAATCGCAGATGGCACATTTGACAGAAGGTGCTCCATGTGGATACATCAAAGTTGTCCGGCACCGACCACAGTTCACGTGGGCTATATTATTGACTGCATTATGAACAGAAGTGAAATAACTAACAAGAAAGGAGATCCATACATAATTGGAGCATAACATTTTGTATGGAGGCAGTATAACATATCCTAATAGGGAAAGCGCAAAGCACATTTTTAATTAACTAAACATTATGTTCTATTTAATTTCGGCATGCAATCTAGGCTGTACTAGAGAGTAACTAGACCAACAATGTAAACTCGACCTGGCTAGAACGCACACTTCTCCAGGTGAGGCCGCTATCATTCTAGACCATATCACGAGCCACTCAGGTCTTGAATCAGTATTTGCGAAATTAGTTATGGAAGACAATTGACCACATCTAAAGTTCCTTTGCGTTTTCTCGAAAAAAAAAGTTCCATGGATGACACATATTTGCCAACAGCAGATTAACAAAATTCCACATTCCTCTGACAAATTAACATGCCTATGTATCAAAAGCATAAATGTGGAAAGCTCATAAGAAGAAATAACAGAATATGAAGCAGAATTAGCATTACCTGGTCTGACAAGATTGACAGTACTGCAACATGAGCATCTCACAGTGTCTGCATTACGGGTGTACATCAGCAAAGTTCGGCAACCACCACATATAAGCTGAGCCATTTCCACTGCTGCAATAGAGTACGTGACTTGTGTAAGCATTTTTGTTACAAATTAAACTTCTATAAGTATGTTCATATTGCTTGAACAAAGTATAAACCATAAAACAGTAGCACCTTTGGAAATCTTGGAAAACATAGGACAGAAAACTACTAACGCTCCGTTTGGATGTTTGCATTGGAAGCCTTGGCATTGCATTGGGTTGAATACCAATATCACAGTATATTGGTACTGAGATTGAATGCCAATATTTCTGTTTGGATGGTTAAGTACTCGAACACAGACTTGATATTGAGGTTGAATGCCAAATGTTGTTTGGATCGTCAACGTGAGGCATTGAGTTGTATGAGACTTTGCCAGGAGATCGAGCAAAGAGGAGGCCGGACGATTGACAGAGGAGAGGAGAGAAGGTTGGAGCTCTACGAAGAGGGAAGGAGGTGGTCAGCAACACACCTGCGCCGGGCGACGGAGCTCAGGGTGGAGGCATGCCGGTCGCTGGAGCTCGGGGTGGAAGCAGGGCAGGAGGGTGGCGCCGACCGCTGGAGCTCGGGGTGGAGGCATGACGGTCGCCGGAGCTCGGGGTGGAGGCGGAGTGGGAGTGGTGCCGGCCGCTAGAGCTCAGGGTGGAGACGGGGAGGAAGGGTGGCGCCGGCCACCGGATCTTGTGGTGGAGGCACGTCGGCCGCCGGAGCTCGAGGTAGAGGCGGGCGGGATGGGCTACCTGCGCTTCCACCGTTCCTTAGGGCACGCGCGGGCGAGACGGGATGGGAGGGACGACGCTGGTTTGGTTTCGTTCGCAAACAGATACGCACGCTATCCCAATACCTAGCGATGTCGAGCACAGACGCTCTGAATCAGGCCAGGAGTTTTTGCGTTAGGGACGGGTTGCTTAATATCGAGCCCGGATGCCACAGCTGAATGCCAAGTTCAACCAAATGGTGGTATTCGGGATATTCGGCCCAGACAAATGCCAATACCCAATACCAGGCCTGAATGCAAACATCCAAACGATGCAAGAATTGACACTTTCAATGGAAAACAATCAATAAAATCATCACTGCACGAGATACATGTGGTAAAAAATATGACGGAAGGGCAAGGTATGGTGGGAAGCGAAAAGCAACGAAATATGTCTCACGCATAGAATACACAACTGGTGAGTGGTGACCTGTGAAGAAGATGAAGGCCTACTTCCCTGAAGCTTTTACTGATGCAACTAGTTGTTAATCCTTCGGAAGTCTGTGCCACTTGTATAGCATGGTAAGATTTTTATTGCCGCCTCAAGGGAAGAACATTTTAAGTGAGGATACTGAATGTTTTCTACTTATCACCATATAACAGAGACAGAAAAGGAAGATAGCCAACGGATCTCATGTGAGTATGGTTGCCTGGTTGGTGTAAAACGTAGCAAAGACATATTCATTTTTAATTGGGCCTCTTTGGAACTCAGGAACAGAAAATAATGCAAGACAATGAATGCCATCGAACTAATGAATCCCGTAGTATTTCAAGACATATGAATATTATAGATGGCGCATTTGAATGATTGACAGTAAAAAAACTGAAAAAGTTGTAGGCAATTTTTTAAGGAGGGGCAGTAGAGAAAGAGAGAATGCATTGGATTGGACTTCTCAAAGGAAAAATCATATCAGGTTTGAGCCCATATTGATTTTCGTAAGGGGCACGGAGATGCATTATGTAGGAATTCAACAACTCCATTCCTATTTTTTGAATGAAGCTTCTAAGAAAAAAACAAAGTATGATGATCCAAGATTCTTGTGAAAATCTGACAATCTAAACAGCACTTTGGTGCATTGGTAAGCAGGAGGTAGCAGAGGTTTGACTGTTGGGATACTCCCTCCGTTTCAATTTACTCCGCATACAAGTAAACTTTGACCAAGTTTATAGAAAAATATATCAACATCTACAATACCATTAGATTTACCACTGAATATATTTTCATATCATATATTTGTTATTGTAAATGTTCATATTTTCCCTATAAACTTGGTCAAATTATAAAGTTTGACTTAGGAAAAATCAAATATGCTAAGTAAATTGAATCGGAGGGAGCACAAGAATAACAAATGGAAGATTGTATTTAAGTGAAAAGGACCAAGAAACCACAATTTAGTCAGTGGATGGAAGGAGGTACAATTCTGGGTTCTTGCTATAAGCATATAGAGTTATCAAATATCAACAGAGCAGTTATAATCCGAACAGTACATAAAACTAACCACCAATCCAGTGCAAATAATTGCATGTACAGGTCCCAAAAAAATGTATCGTCTATTCAGCTGTGAATGTACAGGTTTGTGTTTTAAGAAAATAGTGTATATACAGACCCAACCCAAATAAACTTTAAACGATTTTGTTATTTCCTGTGAATTTACAATACTTCTCTATGCTTTTTGCAGAAAACCACTTGGCCTCTTGAGAACAAATGACAGGGTGCAACATAATATTTATCCATCACGCTGATATTATCGGCCATGGAGTAAGTATCCTACAAGCAGCAGATAGTGAAACTAGGCACACAGAAGCTTGAACTGAAGTAAACATAGAAAAGAATCTGACCATACTAAACATGCATGTGGGAAGAATGAAATTTAAACCCCCATGGTAACTCTTTGGCTAGCATGTACTCCTCACAAATGTTTCTACATAGTTTTTATAACATTTGTCATACAATGCAAAACTCCATCCTACTTCCAAAGCAACATTCCCAAAGTTGAACCTCGGGATGGTTATACACGTTGTGAGGCGATGCCAACACGAAAAGAGCAGAACAATTGAAAGGAAATCAGGCTGCACACAGTACCTGGCGCTGGGGGTGGCACGGCGGTGATGGCTCGGCACATGGCGCAGCACACGCTGGGCGCCCCTGACGGGTAGGCCAGCACCCTCCGGCAACGGTGGCACACGATCTGGCTCTGCATACCTGCAATCGAAGCAGATAAGAAAGGGGAGCAACGGCGTAAGGGGCAAGGCATTCGAGGTTGCGTCAATACGGTACCAGCAATCATCAACGAAATCTACCAAAACTAAATCTGATCGTCCGTCCGACCAATGACCCGACGAGGTCGAGGGAGCGAGATTGGGGAAAGCGCGACCGACCCTACTCTGCCCTGCGAGCGCACGCCAGCTGCTCCCGCGGATCTGAGCTCGCTCGAGATCTCGATCGTGAAGCAGCGGGTGGGTGGGGTGGGGTGGGGTGGGGAGGATGCTTACCGGCTCTGGACGAGACTGGCCGCCCGTCCCCGCCCTCCGGTGGCTCCGGGAAGAGGTCCGCCCGTGAAGGAGGGCTCCTAGGTCGTGGCGACGGGCGCGACAGCGATTCTCGCCGGCGGAGGCGGCAGGGAAGGGGGAGGAAGAGGATCGGAGGGAGAGAAGTTGATTCCGGATGGGATTTTGTCTGGGAGGAGACGCGGTGAAGGAAGGGGAGGAAGGAGAGTGGTAGCGTCGTCGTCGGATTCAGCTAGGCAGCCAAAGGGGAAAACCGCGGAATGCTTCCGATTATTCCCGCGGTGGCATTCTTATTTGTCGATTTTTCTTTAAACACTATACTCCCTCCGTCCGAAACAAATTTGAGAAACAAGATTGGGACAAAAAAATTCGGACGCAGGGAGTACATGAGACGCGCATAAATACACATATACACTCATCTCTATGAATACATGCACGTATGCCCTATCACTATGATAGCACATTCCAGAGACTGAGCCGGCACATCATTTTGAGATTGACGAAGTCGTCGTAGACGTCGACGACTTCGTAGTCGATGAAAACATTTCCTGCCACTCGAGGCTGGAATTAAATTCAGAAAAAATGCAAGCATTAGTGTCAAGTTTAGGACTTGAACCCTGATGGCTGGGATATCACTGTCCTTCTAACCATCCAACCACGATTTAGTTTGCATTGTTGCTTCTCTCTCGGTTCTCCCAAGAAGCCAGTGAAAGAAGGGCCTACTCCTGCATGTTGCGCTCTTTTCCTGTGTGTCACGCTAATTTTGTGTTGCCTCTGCTACGAGGCTAATTCTTTTTATAGAGAACTCTCTATCTATTTATCATATTTTCATGGCAGTACAAGAAACATGAGAACTAACAAAAAGTTGCATTCACTGCGACCTCCCATGAGGCTACCCGCAAAAAAAGACCTGCCATGAGGCTAGATCTAATAGTATTTCTATTTTTTCATGAAGATACGACAATACATCATCCGTTCTAAATTACCGGTCGTATTAAATCTTATGAAAACAATTGGCTTGCCACCAATTATCTTTTATTCATTTTTTATGTGACATAAAGGCCACGTCATTAGATATGTATTTTAGTGTACTTATTTTGTGGTTACGATTTCGTATCACAAAAAATACATCATAGTAGTGTAATTGTTGGTCAAAGGCTTGTTCTAACAAAATATAATATGCATGATGATTTGAAATTGCATGTCAACCCAGGTTACACTTTGCTATATTTGTTGATCTAATATCATCAATATTTTTGTTTCTCCCGCGTTCTTTCAAAGTCTAGCGGTAATGTTCTGTGAGGTGAAATTAGAGCCGACTCAAGAGATGAGAACATTTAACGAAGTAGAAAATGCGCCCTTAGAAAGGCATGAAGAGATAGCCGACGGCGGGTGTCTTTAGAATTGTATTGTGAAACCCCACAAATTCGCTACCCATCAGATCCGTAACACATTCATCCATTAATTTTCAATTCCAATGAAGGTAAACAGCGAAGCAGATTGGAGTTGCCATAAAAGACGATGGTAGTAAATAAGTTGGGTGGTCAAGGTTGTGTGGTTTCGGTTTTATTACCATTGAAGAAGAGTATGTGCTCCATGAGGTGAATTTCACAGGATGGCGAACTAGCATGAGAATATAGTGTAGATGGTGCGGTCAGACTACAGAACAATACCTTTGATCACGTTAATAAATCAAGAGCGATGAGTCGATGACGAAGCACCGATCGACAAGGAGGATAAAAATGAAATGATGAAATTAAAATATGCTTTTGCTTGGTTATTTGATTAAGATACAATGATGCATGTATGCGTTTCTTACAAAATAATAAAGAAAAACGCTTGCGTTCAGCCGGCGGATCACACGTGAGTGATCCATCGCCTTCTTTGTATGACGTGTGTTCTTTGGGTGTCTCTTTCTACAATTTTTTCGCAACATCATGTTTGTTGCAAAATTGCCTTTCACAACAACACCCACGTTGCAAAAGAAATGAAGGCAAAAAAAAACACTTCAAAATATTTTCTGCAACCTCAACTGTGTTGCAAAAATTTCTTCCGCAGCACCCATGTTGCAAAATAGTAAAGAAAAAATGCAACATCACCTATGTTGCAAAAAGTTTCTGCAACATAAGCTTTTGCAGAAGATTCCGCAACACTATCCTGGTTGCAATGATGAAGATGATGTTGACGCTGGGTAACGCTAAAAGATCCGCCGTGGGGGGAAATCATTAGACCAAGCTAGCTCGCACAGCATACACCCTGCAAGTGCCAACGCAAGTGAAGGGATGCTGGATGCTGAGAAGAACATGTACACTTGAAGAGCTAGTCATCCCCCTCCCCTCGCGTTGCCCCTGCTAGGGCGACTCGGGGGCCCCAAACCCTAGCTCCGCCGCCTCCCCTTTCTTCTCCCCTCCTCCTCGCCGCCGCCTGAGGCCACCGCCGGGCAAGCCCGGGGTGTCGCCGAGGAAGGTGGCGGCGGGGCCCTGGCGCCCCTGCCTCTGCTGCGGGGGGCTGTGTTCCCTAGGGCGGCGGCCCTGGTCGGAGAGGCGTCACCGGCCCGGCGGCAGGCGGTGGCGCGGGCGTGGACCGACGATCCTGGCCGTGTGGATGGCGGGTGCCCCGGTGGACGGGAGCCCTGGTGGCTCGCGGTGGCGCCAGATCTGGCCGCCCCTGCCCTCCTGTTTCGAGAGCTCCGCCCCGGCCAGATCTGCCCGGCTTCTTTGCGGGCCGCCGGATCTTGCGTCGTGGGGGTGGTGGAGGCGAGGATTCACAGACCGGGAGAAATTCCAGGCCGGCCTCGTCGGTCTTGGCGGCGGCGACGCTCGTGGCGCCGTTCCCCTCCCTGGAGGCGCCGTTCAGGTCAGATCCGTCGCCCCCCATCCCTCTAGTCTCCCGGGTGAAAACCTCAACTCTGTTGGGCGGCGGCGGCGCCCTCGGCGTCGCGTCCTTCCTGAAGGCGCCGTTTTTGGGAGCTAGGTGGGCAGTGGGCTCCTCGGCGATGTGGTGGGTGTGCAGCGGCGGCAGTAGCTGGTCTTCTTTGTCGGCGGCGAGTTCGTCAGCGGCTCAACGCCTACAGGGACACTATGCTACTGCTCCTCCGTCCGTTCCGTTCCGGCAGCTCTTCCTCATCCGTGTCCAGTCCATGGGTGTTGGGTGGTGCTCTGCTCCTTGAGATCATTTCGTGGCTAGTCGGGTGAGCTAGGCTCCTTTCCAAATGCAGCCTGCCGGTGTCTTTCCTCCCAGGTTCTAGGGTGAACTGCTACACTGTCAACGATTCGGCGCCTTCGAGCCAGGCGAGGAGACAGGGGTCTTCTTTGACAGTGGAGCTGGGAGGACATGGCAATCCGGGGCCGCTGGTGATTTGGCGACGGCGTGCCCTTCCTCGCCGTCCGTAATGCTGCTCCTGTGCTGACATTCTCCTTCTCCCTGGTGATTTGTATGCGATTGAGGACCTACACATACCCGAGCTGCGTGTCTCCTTGTTCGATCCTTTAGCTGGGTGTGTGTGAGGCTTGTGTGCTGTTGTCCAGCGCCTCTGTATCTTGTCGTTTTTTTTCGCTTTCTTGTGTTGGTTTCGAGTTTGTAATCCTGGCCGGTTGTTGGCTTTGTTAATTCAAAGCCGGGCTCTTTTGGAGCCTTCGTTCTAAAAAAAAAGATCCGCCGTGTAGCGCTGCTCAATAAAAGTGGACCTTAATCTTACGGCAGGAATGCAATTTATGTATTAAGATGTAGTATTTCAATATTTCTCCTTTTCCTTGTCCTATTCTGCCGGATCAAGATGCAGTTTTGTTGCTATTTTTTTGTGGTATGTCTTGGAAAGTTTGATACTCCCTCTGTTCAATATGTCCCTATATTTTGGGTTATATTATAATTTTAAATTTAATTTATAAAAATAATAATTAAAAATACCCCATTAGTAGGGAGGCTGGTGTGTCTTGGCGCATGTATCTCTCCTCTCACTGTAACTCCTGATGTAACTTGCCCATTGGGCCTTTTGAGTAATCTACTATATCTAAATAGCTAGCCCTCACTAACTATTTCTCTCAACACGCAAGTATGACACATCATCACACAACATGCATAAGAAAAAGGCCCACCTCCACTATCATATATCTCTCAACATGCAAGCATGTCACTTCATCATGAAACATGCATGGAAAAAAGACTCATCTCAACATGCAAGCATACATGAGAATCTTCATTCTATTAAGTTATTTATATTTAATAAACATTTTACAACTGTATAGTAATCAAATATAATAAATTATATGTATTTTCAGTTTTAGCTTTTTATATTATTACTTCAAATATTCATGCTTCATACAACAAATTACACTGAAATATGTTGCAAAATATTCCCGCAACAACGTGCGGAGTATCATCTAGTATATTCAGGTGGGGACCCTCTCCGCCCCGGTGATTGTTCAAAAACAATACTTTCAAATATGAGTTTCATTGGTGTATTTTAGCATATTGTAGCACCCAAGATGCGATTCTATCCCAATCACGTGATGAATTCATGAATGGGGCACAACCACATTTCGAGCGCATAGCAAGGTTGGTACCATTACAACATACCATGTACTTACTGAATAGATGAGAATACAAGATAAAGGCTTACACATACCGTTTCTTTTGGAAATCTTGGTACCTAGTGTATATATCACAGTATCAACAAACAAATGGATTCTCGGACCACTAGTCTCATGGCCTCACAGCTTTTGTTTTTGCGAAATTGTAATTTTATTACTCAGCCAGGACCAACATGGTCATTGTTACAAAAGTTCAGATGTACTTCTGCAGCATACAAGGATATTGCATCCCTAGCAAAGTTCTGGTTACTTTTGGTATGAGTAATATGAATTAGACATTAATCATATAAAAAGCCATGGTTGTACTATATTGACATTTGATGAATAGATCAAAAGTTTTCCCTACGAAAAAAAAGGGCATGGATCTCTCTCAAAATGAATCATACTGTGGTCTATATTCACTTGCTCTCTGAATAGAACGCAGCTTCAGTGACTTTATGAAGTAAAGTCTCACTGTCACTTAGCCCCCTCTATCAGCCATCCATTACAGATCTGACACGTCAGATTGACCCGTATTCCAAACTGAAAACTTTAAAGTGCTCGAAAATAACTGAAAAAAATCCAATAAATCATAAATGTTTCGTTTTGTATTCTAGGAAAGTTTCAACCCATTTGGATGTATGGTTTGTGATTAAATAGCCTTCTGAGCTCAAATAAATAAAAAATGTTTATTCACAAATGATACATCCAAATGGATTGAAATTTTCACAGAATACAAAACGATATATTTATGATTTACTCGATTTTTTCAGGTTTTTCTGAACACTTAAAAAAATTCATTCGGAATATGAGTCAATCTGATACGTCGGATCTGTAATGAATGGCTGATAGAGGGGGCTAAGTTAAGGTGAGACTTGGCTTCATCAAGTCACTGAAGCTGTTGGGACAAGGGATACTGATTCCAAACTACCAGATTCAGCAATGACCAACAACTGGCTTCAAACTAGCGCCCCTTGATTGTCAGCAGGAAAGTATCAGGTGATACCAACCCCCATGCTATCAATTTTTTAAAATTGGAAATTTCAAAAAAATCATGTATGTTCACAACACATGCATAGACAACCCCTAAAAATTCATCATAAATAGTGTCAAAAGAAGGAAAGAAAAAAAACACTATTCACATATAAAATTGATCTGGATTTTTAGGGGTTGTTGACACATGTGTTGTAAACATTCATGACTTTTTCAGAATTTTTTGAAATGTTTAAATTTAAATTTTGTAAGTTAGTAGCATGGGAGCATGTGAGGGTTGGTATCGACATTTTCCCGATCGTCAGAAGTTCAGATTCTTGCTCATGGCCTCACGGCTGGTGCCATTGTCCTAAAAATCTAACTCCTTGCTGGAATGGATCAACAGTTTGTTTTCTAATACGCTCGTTGATGATTCATACACGTTTTCTGGGTCAAGATGCGCGACGCTTCTTCCACATTTTCATTTGTTTATTAAAGCCTATATGCACCACCTTAGTCGTATGCTTAGGCAGTAAGAAACGTGGACACGTTTTCCCTAGAAGTACACAAATACGAGTAATCCGCACGAACATAGAATTTTAACGCGGCGACTTCTTGTAAGCACTCAACTCAGGTTTAGGTGTACCCGTGCACTACGCCTTTCCCCATTTGTAAACAAAAATAAGAAACGATTTAACCTTGGACATGGATTATCTACTTCTGAGCTCAAATAAACCTGCATGAACAGTAAATTGTAAAGAAATAGCCAAAAAAATCTGAATTTTTGTGGATTGAACATAAACAACTGTTCTACTCACGGTGTCTCAAAATATAAGACCTAAAACGTCTTATATTTTGATACGGAGGGAGGAACATCCTACAGATTTACCTTGAAAAGACATCCGTGGAGTCCTATACAAAAAAAAACCACAAAAATTGGGACTAAAAAGACGTATTTTGGAGCAATCAATTTTTTTTTGGTTACTCATCTAACATGTCTTTTTGTGATGGATTTTTGCAGAATATTAGAACACTTGTTGATGTTCATCCACAAAAAATATATCCTTTTTTTAATTTATTATCCATGTGGTCACATTTGCGCTCGGGGTTAGAGTAACAAGTTCGAGTGTTCACATTGTACATTTTTGGGGACAATTACCTCTCTGTCCTTAGTTTTGCGAGCATGTGGGTTTTGCCCATTGTTTTCAACTCTGTTCAATTTTGCCCTAAAAGATCATTTTAGGTCACCGATGCCCTTTGACATGGTCAAAACCATTTGACCGTTGCTTTGGACATTCATAACATTCTTTGCGAGTAGTCCGCATTGGGTTATTTGTATCAGTTTTCGCCCGGTTTTCCGTAAATTAACTGGGCAACTCTCTTCTTCTTAATTAATCGATGAGGCAAATGTTTTGCCTCCGTTTAAAAAAATAACAAATTCATATAAACTCGAAAGAATGAAAATGAGTTATCTTATTTGCGTTTTTCACAGCTCGTATGAATTTGTTATGAATTTTTAAAATAAGGGTCAAACGGTCAAAGGGTATTCTGGAGACCTAAAATGCTTTTTTAGAGGTGAAACTGAGCAGAGTCGACAATTAAGGCAAAACCCATTGGTAGGAACCAATTAAGGCAAGAATGGAATTGTCCCTTCTTCTGTCTTACAAAAAAAGAGATCCAAATTTATTATAAAATTCACCAGAAATACAAACCATCCCAAACATAAAAAAAATTGATCAAGGTTGTAGGAGGATTAAAACCCGAACTTATCTACTAGCCGAAGCAAGGCATCAGGATTCCCCTTTCCGCCAATGGTCTCCAGAGCGACAAGCATTTGGGGGGAGGTGAATCCACGAGCTCAACAAAGAACGAGGGAAGGGGGAGGCGTTGCCCTCTTCCGCCTGTGAGATGGGAAAGAAAGAGTCACGAGTCGATTATGGATGAGAAGTTGTGTCATACATTCGTGGGTCAAGTGTTTACCAGTGTGTTAACTAACAAAAAAGACAAAATCAAATGTAATTATTACTATTTTTTTGCAAAAATATCCATTTTATTATAAAAGTTCACAAGTAGTACAAAGCACCCCAAACGTAATAAAATTACATCAGACTCCCTAGACAATCCATCGACCACTATCGGCGCCCTAACGGGCTGTCAACACGCCGGTTTCGTAAGTCTCATACTGGAGCCGTCTTAACATTGTTGATGATGGCCAGAAAGTCTTTATGCACATGCCCCTAAGAACCAGCATTATGAAGATATAAACGTTGTTGTTGAACTCTTAAATCAATCTGAAGAGCCTGACACTAGACATTGGCAGACTCAGAAGGGTATGTACACCCATTAATTCCAGTAAGAAAGCATAAACTAAGTATATAGAATACATCTACATTGCAAAATAGTTGGAGAATTTGAGATATATTGAACTGTGTACACTCATTATGGTAAACCCGGCTCCGCCACTGACACTATATCTCGTTGTCGCGTCCACACGATGATAAATCTTAACCTCGCCACCTCAAGAAGACAACATTATTGTACGTAGAGCTCCGTCGACTCCATCTTGAGGGATGAATTCGAGGAGGATCAAACTCCTAAAGACCAACTCAAAGATGAAGCGTCACCATCGGCCTAAGCGTGGCCCCTACAATGACTCAAAATGTAACCTAAACTAGCCAGACCCGAGGCATCGAGATTCCCCTTCCTGCCATCAGCCGCCGGAACAGCAGGAAGAGAGGAGGCGAATCCATGGGCTGACCGGTGGAGCTTTGAGGGGAGGGAAACTTTTCCCTGACGACGTACGCACCATGGGCAGGAAAAAAAATTCCCACAAAAAAAAGCACGTACCGTTTACTTGTATTTGTCACTAATCAAAGCCAATTTTTTTGTCTTGTTGTCAGATTTGTCGATAGAATGAAACTACGACCAAAATTCTACAAGATGTATGTTCTACGAATAATGTCTTTTCTTCACTTATTTTACAACATATTTTTGGAATGAAATCTTGGAACTAAGAAAATATCTACATTTACCACTCGTCCCTAGGGCATCTACAAAGATAGAGTCCATGGTTTTCTCTTTGGCCTCTCCACATCATTTAGAGCCGGCGATAAAAAAACTCATACAGATAAGTGTGTCATTAACTAACATTATTAAGTGTGACTCTCAATCGTTTTTTTGTGGTAGACGATTCAACTTTAGTTATTCAATATTAAAGGAGATCGGATCGATCAAACTAAAATTAAAACAAATAACTTGATTTGTTATCAAACTAGTAGTCACTCAAGGTTATTCAAAATCATCTTCTTTAGTTTCACCTTTTGCATCTCTATTTTCCAACATAACTCGGGGTAAAGGAGCAAAACAAAGCAAACTAACCTCTTATAAGTTTTAAAGAACCGAGCCCATCCACATTGATGAGAACCTAATTAAGATCGGACGCGGCTCGTCGGCAGTGCCTTCACGCACGGCAGAACTGCCGTACGGGCCAAAATCAACCATTCATTCACTTTTCATCCCATCCAACGGTCTTCTGCTACCGAGCGAGAGCTGCTAATAAACTAGGCGCCAAAATCACGTCTGCCGTCTGGCCTTCTCGTGCCAAAAATTGCCGCGCCGTGTACCAAGGTGAGCTGCTCATCGCCGCGTAGAACCAAGTTCCTGTTAAGCTGCTGCCGCTGCCGCCGCATCGCCCGTTCGAGCAGCCGCCGCCGCCGCGTCGAATTCAAACTGCACGTACACGTTGCGATCTAAGACAAGGAGTCACGTTTGATCTTCATAGGTAAAAACCAAACATCATCATCGATCCCCTAATCCACTTTTCAAAACTGATCCGATATTCTTCCTTGTACAGTCCAATGAAAAACACAAACGAGGGAGATTACCAGGCCAAAGGTAGTCTGAATACGTGAGTGAGATGCAGTATAAATATTACAGTTCTATTTTTAAGTTATTTATTTATGCCCAGCGTACACTAATTTCAGTACTCTGTTAATAGAGTGCACTTCAGTTTCCTTGAGAAAACTGAAAACTGCTATATTCGGATTGTGCTTGGCACGGCTGTACCTGCAATTTTTGGTGCTTGGCATGGCTGTACCTAGAGACCACTAGCAAACTTGGGGCACTTCAGACTTCAGAGGACCAGATAGAGGATGGGATGCGATGCAACTGCGGCATCTCAACCAACATGGCAGCGACAGTGGCTTGACGGTAACGCAGCGGCTGCAGCTCGACGGTGACGACGCGGAGGTGGCTCCGTTGGACGTAACGTGGCGGCGACGACGGCGGCGGCAGCTTGACGGCGACGAAACTGATGCAGCTCAATAGCAACGAGGGCACAGCGGCTCGACGGTCCGCTACTTTTATGATCCATGCAGTAGGCCTCTCTCTAATTTTTGGCGCGAGAAGATTCAGAGTATAGAGAAACAAGCAAGTTCGTTGGACCCTTCTGTTCGTTTGTTGGTGAGTAGCAGCAGTCCGTTGAATGGGATGAAAAGTGAATGAATGGTTGATTTTGGCCCGTACGGCAGTTCTGCCGTGCGTGAAGGCACTGCAGACGAGCCGCGTCCATTAAGATCACTCGAGGTAGTGTTGTCAAAGACAAATCTTTTGCAATGAAAACTATCGAACACTACTTCGTCATCCCACTGTCGGTAGAGAATACATGGGGCACAAAATATCAAAACAAGAGAATCACTAACCAAAACACACACCTAACTGATTGACCCTATCTTCACTGTGAAAGGGCCCTACACCCTCCCCTTCAGCATGTGAAGACTGACGGTCATCAGTCGACGAGACCAAAGCACTATAAGCTCTTTGGCGTGGACCGCTGACCAAGACGACTGGCCACTTTGGGAATAGAGCATGAAACTTTTTTTCGCAATGGTGTATCCGCCACTGAGATGTTTGCACAAAGAACACAAGAACACAAGACTTTTTTAGATGTTACTTCGAGTTTTCTTAGGGTATATATCCTGCTAAAGAAGGCGAGATGGCGGCGGCTTCTTGAAGATGGAATAAGGTGCTTCCCGCCTAGCCCCCATTCCGATGGCGCGTCTAGCATCGTCGGTGGGCGTGTGGAGGTGTGTCTCTGGTGAATTTATCTTTTGTGGATCTGCTCGGATATGTCCGTCGTCCGTCTATATTCATGTGTCTTCAGGTTGAATCCTTCTGATCTATGCTACTTCTCATCGGCGACGATTGTTGTTCTGGCGCACTGATCTTATGGGGCCTTATCACGATTACTTCCCGACTGTCTACTATAACAAGTTTTGCCGAAGACGCGCTAATCTTATTCGACGAACAAGTTTTGCCGAATCCGGTGAGGAAGGGGCGATGATGGTGGCGCGTCTTCGGCTCGCTTCAATGCTTGTAGTCGTCGCTAGGTGGACTACGAATCTGGATGTAATTTTTATTATTTCTGATTTGTACTGCTATGATTGAAGATGAATAGATCAGATGTTTCCTCGGAAAAAACTAAGGCCTCCTTTGGTTTACATGAATTTTGTAAGAATTCTGTATGATAGGATTTTCGTAGAAAATATTCCTTTAGTCCTTTGATTTATATAGGAATAGAATCACATTTCCATACAGGATTGACTTCTATCCTTCATATTTCAAAGGATTAAAAAGGAACACTATCTTGGACTCGACGGAAAAAAATATCCTATCATATGAACCAAATGACATCTCCTTTTTATCCTAAAAAAAATGACATCTCCTTTTTATGTTCATAAAATTTAAGATACATGCCGTTTCATTTTCTACAGCTTTCCTATTCTTAGGACATTCCTATATCCTACCATGAGCCAAAAGACCTAAACCCACTGTGTCGCTGCACGAATCTAGACGCGATCGATCCGCCACGCTAAACCCTCCCTGTCCGAGCTTCTTGAAGGACTTCTCCCCCTTCACTCCACCCCTACAAATCGAGCACGCGGCCCCGTGGACCTCAGCCGCCACGCAGCCAATGGCCACAGCCGCCGCCGCCGCACGTTTCACCCCGGCCATCCTGCCCCGTCCCCGCAGGAGGGTCCCCGCGCCGTGCGCCTCAGCGAGCAGCGCCTCCGGACGCGGCAACCGCCGGCTGCGCTGTGAGTTCGTTGCCAGCGTCGGGAACGGCGCGCTCTCCGGCGAGGACGACCCTCGACTGATAGACCGCGTAAGAAGCTTCCCCGTTCCTTGTTTCTTGTTCTTTCCCGTCCATTTTTCGTTTCTTCCGGCCATTCGGCCGAACAAGTGATGTACGGTCCGGGTAAGGCGCGGTGCGTTCCCCTGGCGCTGAGAACCTGGAGTGTGGCGCCGCGGTGAGGTGGAACTTTGAAGCAAGAAAAATTGCTGCCTTTTCTACGACATAGGTTGTCGCTGCTGCTGCTTATATTGCTTTTCTTGGGCTGTGCATTGTGTCGAATACCTAGGGTGCATAGTGGCATTGCAGTGACCGGAGTGTACTTCCGATACTTCAGGAAACTATTGTCTTATAGTTTAGCATTTGCTTGCCATCTTACATTCTTACTGCTCTCTCTTATTGGCTGCTGTGGTTATGCTAAGTTTGACTTGGACAAGAATAATGACAATGAACTTGAAAAGACAACCCTCTGCTGCGCAATTTACGGGGGACAAAACTGTAAACGATGCTTTAGTTCTATATACTGAACTTCAGATGTATTATTCTCAGTATAGATGTTGCCCTAAGAGAGGCATCCTGTCTCGACTTTATATAGGCATGTCAATTTTTTCCGTACAAGGCTGTGGCATTCTTTGTGAAATAGCTATGCTATTTTTTCCCAAGTTGATAGCAGATAAATACTGTAGTTAATTATTGCTTCTTATTAAGACAAATGACATACTCTTTACAATTCCATCTACAGCAAAAAGCTCTTGATGCAGCAATGACTGACATAAACAATTCTTTTGGAAAAGGAAGCGTTACAAGATTAGGCAGTGCTGGTGGTGCTTTTGTGTATGTTCTTAATTGCTTAAATATATCAAAATCCCCTTATAAGTTCCATGCATGCTATTCATACTTACTGTTACCTTGTCTATCCAGTGAGACTTTTCCGAGTGGTTGCTTAACACTAGATTTTGCTTTGGGCGGTGGCCTTCCAAAAGGAAGAGTAGTAGAGGTAACTTACTATAGTTTATTCTTCTTTCATCGTGGCACCTTCGGATCACCATTTGCTCTGATTTTTGCAACTTTACAATAAATTGAAGGTGTATGGTCCTGAAAGCAGTGGAAAGACCACTCTAGCTCTGCATGCCATTGCTGAGATACAGGTTTTTTTCTTCCTATATTAGACGCCATTGTATATTTCATGATCCCCATAGAACTTAACGATACTTCAAACCCCCAACATCCTATATGCAGAAGCTAGGAGGAAATGCCATGCTTGTTGATGCAGAGCATGCTTTTGATCCAGCTTATTCAAAAGCGCTTGGGGTAGATATTGAAAATCTGATTGTCTGCCAGCCTGACAATGGAGAGATGGCACTAGAAAGTAATACATTCTCTACTGCTTATGAGGGCTCAGTACCTTTTGTTTGAATAATCTTACTTGCATCTGTTGTAATATTGTTGTACCTGTAAACAGGGTTACATAGTGAGTAGTGACTAACTTGGATTTTTCGCATGCTAGTGACTATTTTGTATTTTTCGCACACAAAGTTTCTCTTACAGTAGAGGACCTTTTGCGTGACATTTTATCTTTTACCATCTGATTGACATGTAACAATAATTAATGACACTGCAGCTTTATAATTTTCCTGGCATTTGTGGCATCTAATATATTTTTAGCATCTTTTGCCAAAAAAATAACTTAGCCCTTCTGAAGTTAACTATTATTCATAGACGTATTTTGATTTGATGACCAGAAATTCTTGGATTGTAACTTTAATGTGTGCATACATATCTATTTTTATTTTGGTACATATACTATTTCAAGCACCTGCTACGGTTGAAGGGTTAGTTATTGTGTGCAAACCGGATTATCAGAATCCACCCGTGATGCCAAACACAGCCTAGTGGTTGTTAGACTTCTGTTTTCGTGATTTGACTAATATGTCTCTTTCTCTACCAGTTGCGGACCGCATGTGCAGATCTGGAGCAATAGATCTCATCTGTATTGATTCAGTATCAGCTCTCACTCCACGTGCGGAAATTGAAGTATGATTCTCTTTCCTTTTTGTTTTTAGCATAGATTTATATTCAATATGATGCATGAAAAATATGATTCAGTTATTTGCTAGGGTGAGATAGGGATGCAGCAGATGGGTTTACAAGCTCGTCTGATGAGTCAAGCATTGAGAAAGATGTCAGGCAATGCCTCAAAGGCTGGTTGTACTCTAATGTTCTTGAATCAAATAAGATACAAGGTGTTCTACATTAGCTCTCACCTGACTGTTCATTTCCATCTTATTCTGTCATCTAATTAATTTCGTTTTTTCTAGATTGGAGTATTCTATGGGAACCCTGAAGTCACTAGTGGAGGGATAGCTTTGAAGTTCTTCGCGTCAGTTCGCCTAGAGATACGACACATTGGGAAGATAAAATCTGTAAGATAGACAAAATATTTCACCTTCCGTAAGACATGACTTGAGAAAGTTCATCTTATTTTGCCAAGGCCAAGGGAGATGAAGATATTGGTGTCAAGGTCCGTGTCAGAGTGCAGAAGAGTAAAGTATGTCGTGAAGAAGTCTACTTCTTGTTTTGTATTTTGCTCCACACTTTGTACATTGGGCATGATTGTCTTTTCTTTTGTTCTTTGCAAGGTCTCCAGGCCCTACAAGCAAGCTGAATTCGAGATCATGTTTGGGGAGGGCGTTAGTAAATTGGTTGGTGTACAAAGTTTTCAGCTATTCTCATTGGATCTCACTAGATCTTTTGCTAAAGAGAGAATTCATACAGGGTTGCATTCTTGATTGTGCTGAGCTGATGGAAGTTGTTGCAAAGAAGGGTTCATGGTATAGTTACAAAGATATAAGGTATGCCGGTAGCTTTAGAAGAAATTCATTACGGCTTGTGAATGTATTAGCAAAACACAACCTTCTAGCAGCTATCCTGTCATGCCATTCTCCCCAGTCCTATTACCATGTGAACTAAATGTGTTTTGGCTGGCTATATGTGCCCTTTGATTCTGTAGAACCATCATATCATATCATATGTACTGAATTCCTGTTCCTCTTTTTGTGGAACTGCAGTAACTTTATGTAGCCTATACTGTCTGAATTCTACTTCATGTTCATTTGCTTAAATTTGAGGATTATGAGGATATGAACGTCTGCTACATATATCCATACAGGAAACTAGCCAGAAAACTCCAAGGTGGTCTCACATAATTTTCTTGTGTTTTAATATTTTATGATTGTTTCTATATACTGCTTCGGAAATCTGTTGTTGGATTTGCATATTCCAAACAGGGGCATAATCGTAGTTAATGTTATTATGTAACTTCATTCAAATTAAAATAACAATGAGTATATTTCATTTTTGTTTTGATAAACTATAAATTTGCAGCTTTCATGTGTTCCTCTTTTTGTGTGCAGACTGGGTCAAGGTAGAGAAAAGGCACTGCAGTATCTCCGAGAGAATCCAACCGTCTGCGATGAGATAGAAAAGGTTTGTTTGATTGTACACCTGCGCTGTTTAGACATTTGTTTGCTAGAACAACTGCGAGTATTTACCTCACCACTACCTGATCTGAAACATTTCATACCGTATTATTTACGTGCTCCCAAGTCATATACGAAGCCGTCACCATGTGACTCAGACATTTGGACATGCCTGCTATATTGATTAGCCATTTAAACGAAAAAAGTACTAGATGCAAAAAAGAAAGATTATCTAATGAACAATTGGCCTTATCGTTTCGCTAGCGTCACATCATTTTCCTTACAACTGCGCTTGGTACACTTGCAGGTAGTCCGAGCCATGATACCAGAAGGAACCAGGCATATGGCCATGCTAGCTTTCGGGCAGTCGTCGTCGCAACCCGAGGAGGAGGAAGTATATGATGACTGACGACGAACATCAAGCCCCGAAGACGAACCGCTAACCCGTCTGTCTAGCAGCGCAATTCCAGGAATTTTGACCCCATAGCGTCTAGCATCAGAATTGTAGCGGCTAATAGTGGCCCTTCTTCGCCGAACCTAAGCGAACGTTTCAGTGGTACACCCTGTGTTCTTAGGATTTTGATATGTTGGTTGTTTGCTGTAACAACAGCAACAATGTACCACCATCCACCAGTACTAAAAAGGGCTTGACCAGTTAATCATGGGAAAAGACAATCTATCTCATATGAAAATTCAATCAAAACATTAAGCTTGAAGCACTAGAAATTGAAATAATTGCTCACGCAGAAAATTATTGCCAGAAGTAGATATAAAAAATCAGGACAGTAATAGGGTGCTAAATAGAACACAATGCAAAAAGAATGACACGCAGGGGAGCAACCAGGGCTTGGCGTGGGGCCGTTCTGAACAGACAAGATATGAAATTATACCTAGTCAATTTCAGAAAATTCCCCTAAAACCATAATGAAGACTAAGCATGGCATCTTATTGTACTAAAAGTAAACTGCACAAAGATAAACTATATTACAAGTGCTTTTGTTTAAAGCCTAAATCAAGGCTTTGTTACCTCTATTCATTGTTGAAAGCTTATAAAAGGTCACTTAAATTGACCTTTCCCACTTGTACGCTTGGACTTCTTTTTAGGGAAGTGGCCATAAGCTTGATTTTGTGGCAACTTGAATTTGTAAGTTCCTTCCTTCATGTGAATTAGGCTGCTCTTTTTTTTGCGCGAAAATGATCCGATCTGAGATGCGGTGTGTGCCCCCAAATGGGCAGGAGGCCTAGGGCTGCCCAACCTGAGATGGATGAATGTGGCAATGCAAGCCAGATGGCCGTGGCTGCAAAGGACGGACAAGGATAGACCATGGAGTGAGTTCCAAATCAAAGTGTCTGATGACTCGATGCGAATCTTTCAAGCGGCAACAAGGTGCACGCCGCATGATGGCTTGGACACGCTCTTCTGGGAGGATAGGTGGCTTGACGGACGGAGGATTCAGGAAGTTGCACCGGTCATCTACACCATGGTTCCGAGCCGTGTTAGGAGGACGAGCCGGCTCGGTCAGGTGGTGACGAATGGCTCTTGGGCTGATTGCATTAATCCTGATCTTGGCACGCATGCACTGCAAGAGTATTTGGAGCTTTGGCACAGAGTGCAGGCATGGGAACCCACAGAGACTGGCCCGGATGTTTTCACTTGGTCCTGGGAAGCAAATGGGCAATACTCAGTGCGATCAGCGTACGCTGCCAAGTTTGGGGGCCGGGAGGTGATTCCGACTGCGGAGTTAACGTGGAAATCACGAGCTCCGTCACAATGCAAATTCTTTACGTGGCTGGCTTTGCGCAACAGATGTTGGACGTTCGACCGGCTTGCTAGAAGGGGGTTGCCGCATCAGGACAAGTGCCCACTTTGTGACCAAGAGGAGGAGACAATAGACCATGTGCTGCTAACCTGTGTCTTCGCCAGGACAATCTGGGCGGCGGTCTGCACTGCGTTGGGGAAGCCTGAGTGGACGCCAACCCCGCAGGATACACTACAATCTTGGCTCTGTACGAAGCAACGAAGCAACGGTTGAATACGATGGTCAAAAAAGACCTGCATGTTGTTTTACTACTGGCACTGTGGGAGTTGTGGAAGCATCGGAACGCTGTGGTGTTTGACGGCGAGTTGCCATCGATCCACCAGCTCATGCGAAGAATAGAGGCGGAAGGAAGGACTTGGGCGCGTTTGGGACTTATGAAAGGCAATGTTGACTTCGTGCTTGCGGGTTTAGCGAGGTGGATTAGTGGGGAAGAGTAGTATAATGTGTACTAGGTGGAGTGGTGGTGTCCATATGTGTGAGTAATCACCACACTTGTAATTGACTGGTGGAGGCTTTCTATGCCTTTCCTTCTTTAATATATGATATGCACACTCGTGCATATTCGAGAAAAAAATGATCCGATCTATTATAAAAGTTCACCGGAAGTACCTAGCATCTCAAACATAATAAAAATTACATCCATATTCCAAGACTACCAAACGACCACTACTGCCGCAAGAACGAGCCGCCGACGCGCGCGCTGCCGCTGCTCCCCTACCGGAGCCAGCTTGACCTTGTCGATGACAGCCGGAAAGTCTTCGTGCACGTGCCCCTAAGGACCAGTGCCCTGGAGCTGCAGTCGTCACCGTTGAATCCTTGCATAGATTTGAAGCACCTAACACCAAATCTCACCATATAACGAGAAACCCTAACATCACGCCCCAAGTAGACAGCAGGAATCTATGCCGGAGCTCAGTCGATTACGTCTAGATGGACGAACTCGAGGAAGATCGGAGCCTGGAAGACAAACTCAAAGAAGAAGCGTCGCCATCTGCCTGAGCGCCGCACCCGCGAGGACTAAAAAAACCCGACCTAAACTACTAACCGCAATGGAGGCACCGGAATTCCCCTCCCGCCATTGATTGACAGAGCGGCAGGCAGAGGGGAGGCGAGTCCATGGGCTCGCCGTTGAAGTCTAGAGGGGAGAGTTTATCCTAACCGCCTAGGTTAGGGGAGAAAAACGTGGCACTACAGTTCTTAGAAAAGGTCTACCCAAAATAATAGGTCAAGTAAAATCACACTTCATATCAAGTATAATAAAATCAGTGGGAATAATATTCAGTTGCACTTCAACCTTAGCATCGATCATCTTTTCTTCCTAGAGATTTCTTACTAGATGAATCGACAAGGTCAATGGTCAAATTGCTAGGTTCCATATTTCGAAGATCAAGCATATAAAAAAGTATTTTAGGCATAGTAGAAATACTAGCACCCAAATCACATAAAACATTACAATAGTATGGACCTATGCAAATTTTAATTATTGGTTCCCAAGCATCTTCGAGTTTTCTAGGAATATAAGCCTCTATGTTAAATTTAGGATACTTACTAAATTCAAGAGAATGCATTAAGAAACGGAAAAACTAACGCCCACACGTGTGGGCATTTGCACACCGCCCACACGCCTCCATCACCAATCATTTTGCCACGTATGAATAGATGACATCAGCATAAATCTTTTTGGTTTTCGGTTTAAAAATGTTTTATCTCCTAATTTAAAAAGCGAATTAAAAATCCGTTTTCACCATTAAATCCGTCTCGACGAGATCTTCAAGACTAGACCCCATGTTGATATGTTTTGACGAATTTTTTTGCCCAAAAGTTGCCATGATGTTTACACTGTGGTTGCCATAGTGCTTAAACTAAAGTTGCCATGTGGCAATTTTAGTTTGTAGATCATGGCAATTTTAGTTTTTGATGATGGCAATTCCAGTACTTTGAGCATGAAAATATTTTTTTGTATGAACCATGGCAATTTTAGTTTATGGTGCATGGCAAGTCTAGTTTCTTAATTCCCCATTTTATAATATGTCAAAATTACTTTTAAATGTAGAAGAAAATAGTTGAAACATATCATGGCAATTTTAGTGTAAACATCATGGCAATTCATGTGCAATAGACATGGCAACTTTTAACCAAAAAAAATTTGTCGAAATATATTGATATGAGATCTAGTTTCGAAGATCTCGTCGCGAGGGATTTAATTGTGAAAACGGATCTTTAATCGGATTTTTCATTTAAGAGATAAAACATTTTAAAAACTGAAAATCCAAAAAGATTTCCACATGCATCCATGCGGTGACATGGCGTACTCTGTGTGTTATAGTGCGTGTGGGCAGGTTTAGCTTCCACCACACGTGTGGGCGTTAGCGTTGTCCAACAAGTACATTGTGGTATCTGCATATTCAATTTAGGAAGGTCCAACAACCAAGGAGACACATTAGGCAATAAGACTTCTAGTGCCCATTTCCCAATGACTCTAAGAACACGGGAACCTATGGAATATAAGAGCAGAAATCACGTTCAAGTTGCCATATAAAATGCCGCTTCTTCTGATCCTTAAGAATTTATAGCATAGTTTTCTCAGCATGCCTAGGACGATGCTGGTAATTAACTTCTGTGGGCTTGCAGCTGTTGTCTCGTCAGAATGGTGCTTTTGTCCACCGAGAGCTTGTTGATGTCTGGAGAGCCAATACAAGCCAATGGATCCTTTTCAATCTGCAACAAACATAAAATTAGGTCAATCTTGTTTTTTTAGCTATTTGGTAAATTGAGGGGAGGAGAAAGTTCTACATTTTTGTTTCATAAGTTAACGATGTGGATTCATTGGATCTAACAAACTACAAAATTACTTGGTTGTAACTCACAGTGCCTACAATTGTCTATCCAGAACTTGATCTGGCTACGGCAGAGTTATTTGCTTCAGTCTCCTTCTCCCTTTCCACAAAACTGCTGTCCACATATGAATGGCGTTGGTGCCAGCTGAAAAGTGGACCATCTTGATGCTGATCACTGAACAGATGCTCAGCTATGAAGTGCTTTTTAACAGCTTTAATCAGTTAAAACAAAATGCTTATATGATTGAACACTTGGGTAGTTACATGGCTGATGTTAGAGGTGAACTTAAACTCATTACTAAACATGTGTCTATGGTTACCACTCAAGTAGAACAAGTGCTTAAAGCTCAAAATGATTTGCTCAATGAAATGAATAGTAAGAAAAATGATTATGCTGTTAGAGTGGCTACTGGAACTGGTAAGATGACTCGGGAACCTTTGTATCCTGAAGGCCACCCTAAGAGAATTGAGCAAGATTCTCAGAGAAATAATATTGATGCACCTAGTTCTTCTAAAAAGAAGAAAAAGAAAAATGATAGGACTTTGCATGCTCCTAGTGAACCTATTGCTGAATCACCTGAGAATCCAAATGCTATTTCTATTTCTGATGCTGAAACACAATCTGGTAATGAACATGAACCTAGTGAAAATTTTAATGAAGATGTTCATGATGATGCTCAACCTAGTAATGATAATGATGTAGAAATTGAACCTGCTGTTGATCTTGATAACCCACAATCAAAGAATCAACGTTATGATAACAGAGACTTTGTTGCTAGGAAACACGGTAAAGAAAGAGAACCTTGGGTTCAGAAACCCATGCCTTTTCCTCTCAAACCATCCAAGAAAATGGATGATGAGGATTTTGAGCGCTTTGCTGAAATGATTAGACCTATCTTTTTGCGTATGCGATTAACTGATATGCTCAAAATGAATCCTTACGCTAAGTATATGAAAGATATTGTTACTAATAAAAGAAAGATACCGGAAGCTGAAATTTCCACCATGCTTGCTAATTATACTTTTAAAGGTGGAATACCAAAGAAACTTGGAGATCCAGGAGTACCTACTATACCATGCTCCATTAAAAGAAATTATGTTAAAACTGCTTTATGTGATCTTGGAGCCGGTGTTAGTGTTATGCCTCTCTCTTTATATCGTAGACTTGACTTGAATAAGTTGACACCTACTGAAATATCTTTGCAAATGGATGATAAATCAACTGCTATACCTGTCGGTATTTGTGAGGATGTTCCTGTTGTGGTTGCAAACGTTACTATTTTAACGGACTTTGTTATTCTTGATATTCCCTAGGACGATAGTGTTGGGGAACGTAGTAATTTCAAAAAAATTCCTACGCACACGCAAGATCATGGTGATGCATAGCAACGAGAGGGGAGAGTGTTGTCCACGTACCCTCGTAGACCGAAAGCGGAAGCGTTAGCACAACGCGGTTGATGTAGTCGTACGTCTTCACGATCCGACCGATCAAGTACCGAACGCATGGCACCTCCGAGTTCAGCACACGTTCAGCCCGATGACGTCCCTCGAACTCCGATCCAGCCGAGTGTTGAGGGAGAGTTTCGTCAGCACGACAACGTGGTGACGATGATGATGTTCTACCGACGCAGGGCTTCGCCTAAGCACTGCTACAGTATTATCGAGGTGGACTATGGTGGAGGGGGGCACCGCACACGGCTAAAAGATCAAACGATCAATTGTTGTGTCTATGGGGTGCCCCCTGCCCCCGTATATAAAGGAGCAAGGGGGAAGGCGGCCAGCCAAGGAGGAGGGCGCGCCAAGGGGGGCTCCTTTCCTTGTTGGAGTAGGAGAGAAGGAAAGAGGGGGTGAGGGAGAAGGAAAAGGGGGCTGCACCCCTTGTCCAATTCGGACCAGAGGGGGGTGCGCGCCTCCTTCCTTTTGGCCTCTCTCCTCTATTCCCGTATGGCCCAATAAGGCCCAATACTTCTCCCCGAATTCCTGTAACTCTCCGGTACTCCGATAAATACCCGAATCACTCGGAACCTTTCCGAAGTCCGAATATAGTCGTCCAATATATCGATCTTTACGTCTCGGCCATTTCGAGACTCCTCGTCATGTCCCCGATCTCATCCGGGACTCCGAACTACCTTCGGTACATCAAAACACATAAACTCGTAATATAACCGTCATCGAACTTTAAGCGTGCGGACCCTACGGGTTCGAGAACTATGTAGACATGACCGAGACACGTCTCCGATCAATAACCAATAGCAGAACCTGGATGCTCATATTGGCTCCCACATATTCTACGAAGATCTTTATCGGTCAGACCGCATAACAACATACGTTGTTCCCTTTGTCATCGGTATGTTATTTGCCCGAGATTCGATTGTCGGTATCTCAATACCTAGTTCAATCTCGTTACCGTCAAGTCTCTTTACTCGTTCCGTAATACATCATCTCGCAACTAACTCATTAGTTGCAATGCTTGCAAGGCTTAAGTGATGTGCATTACCGAGTGGGCCCAGAGATACCTCTCCGACAATTGGAGTGACAAATCCTAATCTCGAAATACGCCAACCCAACAAGTACCTTCGGAGACACCTGTAGAGCACCTTTATAATCACCCAATTACGTTGTGACGTTTGGTAGCACACAAAGTGTTCCTCTGGTAAACGGGAGTTGCATAATCTCATAGTCATAGGAACATGTATAAGTCATGAAGAAAGCAATAGCAGAATACTAAACGATCGTGTGCTAAGCTAAAGGAATGGGTCAAGTCAATCACATCATTCTCCTAATGATGTGATCCCGTTAATCAAATGACAACTCATGTCTATGGCTAGGAAACATAACCATCTTTGATCAACGAGCTAGTCAAGTAGATGCATACTAGTGACACTATGTTTGTCTATGTATTCACACATGTATTATGTTTCCGGTTAATACAATTCTAGCATGAATAATAAACATTTATCATGATATAAGGAAATAAATAATAACTTTATTATTGCCTCTAGGGCATATTTCCTTCAGTCTCCCATTTGCACTAGAGTCAATAATCTAGATCACATCGCCATGTGATTTAACATCAATAGTTCACGTCACCATGTGATTAACACCCATAGTTCACATCGTCATGTGACCAACACCCAAAGGGTTTACTAGAGTCAATAATCTAGTTCACATCGCTATGTGATTAACACCCAAAGAGTACTAAGGTGTGATCATGTTTTGCTTGTAAGATAATTTTAGTCAACGGGTCTGTCACATTCAGATCCGTAAGTATTTTGCAAATTTCTATGTCTAGTCTACAATGCTCTGCACGGAGCTACTCTAGCTAATTGCTCCCACTTTCAATATGTATCCAGATTGAGACTTAGAGTAATCTGGATCAGTGTCAAAATTTGCATCGACGTAACCCTTTACGACGAACCCTTTTTGTCACCTCCATAATCGAGAAACATATCCTTATTCCACTAAGGATAATTTTGACCGCTGTCCAGTGATCTACTCCTAGATCACTATTTACTCCCTTGCCAAAATCAGTGTAGGGTATACAATAGATTTGGTACACAACATGGCATACTTTATAGAACCTATGGCCAAGGCATAGGGAATGACTTTCATTCTCTTTCTATCTTCTGCCGTGGTCGGGCTTTGAGTCTTACTCAATTTCACACCTTGCAACACAGGCAAGAACTCTTTCTTTGACTGTTCCATTTTGAACTACTTCAAAATCTTGCCAAGGTATGTACTCTTTGAAAAACTTATCAAGCGTCTTGATCTATCTCTATAGATATTGATGCTCAATATGTAAGCAACTTCACCGAGGTCTTTCTTTGAAAAACTCCTTTCAAACACTCCTTTATGCTTTGCAGAATAATTTTACATTATTTCCGATCAACAATATGTCATTCACATATACTTATCAGAAATGTTGTAGTGCTCCCACTCACTTTCTTGTAAATACAGGCTTCACCGCAAGTCTGTATAAAACTATATCCTTTGATCAACTTATCAAAGCGTATATTCCAACTCCGAGATGCTTGCACCAGTCCATAGATGGATCGCTGGAGCTTGCATATTTTGTTAGCACCTTTAGGATTGACAAAACCTTCTGGTTGCATCATATACAACTCTTCTTTAATAAATCCATTAAGGAATGCATTTTTGTTTATCCATTTTCCAGATTTCATAAAATGCGGCAGTTGCTAACATGATTCGGACAAACTTAAGCATAGATACGAGTGAGAAACTCTCATTGTAGTCAACACCTTGAACTTGTCGAAAACCTTTTTGCGACAATTCTAGCTTTGTAGATAGTAACACTACTATCAGCGTCCGTCTTCCTCTTGAAGATCCATTTAATCTCAATGGCTCACCGATCATTGGGCAAGTCAGTCAAAGTCCATACTTTGTTCTCATACATGGATCTCATCTCAGATTTCATGGCCTTAAGCCATTTCGCGGAATTTGGGCTCATCATCGCTTCCTCATAGTTCGTAGGTTTATCATGGTCTAGTAACATGACATCCAGTACATGATTACCGTACCACTCTGGTGCGGATCTCACTCTGGTTTACCTATGAGGTTCGGTAGTAACTTGATCTGAAGTTACATGATCATCATCATTAGTTTCCTCACTAATTGGTGTAGTAGTCACAGGAACAGATTTCTGTGATGAACTACTTTCCAATAAGGGAGTAGGTACAGTTACCTCATCAAGTTCTACTTTCCTCCCACTCACTTCTTTCGAGAGAAACTCCTTCTCTAGAAAGGATCCATTATAAGCAACGAATATCTTGCCTTTCAGATCTGTGATAGAAGGTGTACCCAACTATCTCCTTTGGGTATCCTATGAAGACGCACTTTTCCGATTTGGGTTTAAGCTTATCAGGATGAAACTTTTTCACATAAGCACCGCAACCCCAAACTTTAAGAAACGACAACTTTGGTTTCTTGCCAAACTACAGTTCATATTGTGTCGTCTCAACGGACTTAGATGGTGCCCTATTTAACATGAATGCAGCTGTCTCTAATGCATAACCCCAAAACGATAGTGGTAAATCGGTAAGAGACATCATAGATTGCACCATATCTAATAAAGTACGGTTACGATGTTCAGACACACCATTACGCTGTGGTGTTCCAGGTGGCGTGAGTTGCGAAACTATTCCGCATTGTTTCAAATGAAGACCAAACTCGTAACTCAAATATTCTCCTCCACGATCAGATCGTAGAAACTTTATTTTCTTGTTACGATGATTTTTCACTTCACTCTGAAATTATATGAACTTTTCAAATGTTTCAGACTTATGTTTCATCAAGTAGATATACCCATATCTGCTCAAATCATCTGTGAAGGTCAGAAAATAATGATACCCGCCGCGAGCCTCAACAATCATCAGATCACATTCATCAGTATGTATTATTTCCAATAAGTTAGTTGCTCGCTCCATTGTTCCGGAGAACGGAGTCTTTAGTCATCTTGCCCATAAGGCATGGTTCGCAAGCATCAAGTGATTCATAATCAAGTGATTCCAAAATCCCATCAGCATGGAGTTTCTTCATGCGCTTTACACCAATATGACCTAAACGGCAGTGCCACAAATAAGTTGCACTATCATTATTAACTTTGCATCTTTTGGCTTCAATATTATGAATATGTGTATCACTAGGATCGAGATCCAACGAACCATTTTCATTGGGTGTATAACCATATAAGGTTTTATTCATGTAAATAGAACAACAATTATTCTCTAACTTAAATGAATAACCGTATTGCAATAAACATGATCAAATCATATTCATGCTCAACGCAAACACCAAATAACACTTATTTAGGTTCAACACTAATCCCGAAAGTGTAGGGAGCGTGCGATGATGATCATATCAATCTTGGAACCACTTCCAACACACAACGTCACTTCACCCTTAACTAGTCTCTGTTCATTCCGCAACTCCCGTTTCGAGTTACTACTCTTTAGCAACTGAACCAGTATCAAATACCGAGGGGTTGCTACGAACACTAGTAAAATACACATCAATAATCTGTATATCAAATATACCTTTGTTCACTTTGCCATCCTTCTTATCCGCCAAATACTTGGGGCAGTTCCGCTTCCAGTGAACAGTCCCTTTGCAGTAGAAGCACTTAGTCTCAGGCTTAGGACCAGAATTGGGCTTCTTCACTTGAGCAGCAACTTGCTTGCCGTTCTTCTTGAAGTTCCCCTTCTTCCCTTTGCCGTTTTTCTTGAAACTAGTGGTCTCGTCAACCATCAACACTTGATGTTTTTCTTGATTTCTACCTTCGTCGATTTCAGCATCACGAAGAGCTTGGGAATTATTTCCGTTATCCCTTGCATATTATAGTTCATCATGAAATTCTACTAACTTGGTGATGGTGACTAGAGAATTCTGCCAATCACTATCTTATCTGGAAGATTAACTCCCACTTGATTCAAGCGATTGTAGTACCCAGACAATCTGAGCACATGCTTACTGCTTGAGCTATTCTCCTCCATATTTTAGCTATAGAACTTGTTGGAGACTTCATATCTCTCAACTCGGGTATTTGCTTGAAATATTAACTTCAACTCCTGGAACATCTCATATGGTCCATGACGTTCAAAACGTCTTTGAAGTCCCGATTCTAAGCCGTTAAGCATGGTGCACTAAACTATCAAGTAGTCATCATATTGAGCTAGCCAAACGTTCATAACGTCTGCATCTGCTCCTGCAATAGGTCTGTCACCTAGCGGTGCATCAAGGACATAATTCTTCTGTGCAGCAATGAGGATAATCCTCAGATCACGGATCCAATCCGCATCATTGCTACTAACATCTTTCAACACAATTTTTCTCTAGGAACATATCAAAATAAACATAGGGAAGCAACAACGCGAGCTATTGATCTACAACATAATTTGTAAAATACTATCAGGACTAAGTTCATGATAAATTTAAGTTCAATTAATCATATTACTTAAGAACTCCCACTTAGATAGACATCCCTCTAATCCTCTAAGTGATCACGTGATCCATATCAACTAAACCATGTCCGATCATCACGTGAGATGGAGTAGTTTCAATGGTGAACATCACTATGTTGATCATATCTACTATATGATTCACTCGACCTTTCGGTCTCAGTGTTCCGAGGCCATATCCGTTATATGCTAGGCTCGTCAAGTTTAACCTGAGTATTCCGCGTGTGCAACTGTTTTGCACCCGTTGTATTTGAACGTAGAGCCTATCACACCCGATCATCACGTGGTGTCTCAGCACGAAGAACTTTCGCAACGGTGCATACTCAGGGAGAACACTTATACTTTGATAATTTAGTGAGGGATCATCTTATAATGCTACCGTCAATCAAAGCAAGATAAGATGCATAAAAGATAAACATCACATGCAATCAATATAAGTGATATGATATGGCCATCATCATCTTGTGCTTGTGATCTCCATCTCCGAAGCACCGTCATGATCACCATCGTCACCGGCGCGACACCTTGATCTCCATCATAGCATCGTTGTCGTCTCGCCAATCTTATGCTTCTACGACTATCGCTACCGCTTAGTGATAAAGTAAAGCATTACAGGGCGATTGCATTGCATACAATAAAGCGACAACCATATGGCTCCTGCCAGTTGCCGATAACTCGGTTAGAAAACATGATCATCTCATACAATAAAATTTAGCATCATGTCTTGACCATATCACATCACAACATACCCTGCAAAAACAAGTTAGACGTCCTCTACTTTGTTGTTACAAGTTTTACGTGGCTGCTACGGGCTTTGCAAGAACCGTTCTCACCTACGCATCAAAACCACAACGATAGTTTGTCAAGTTGGTGTTGTTTTAACCTTCGCAAGGACCGGGCGTAGCCACACTCGGTTCAACTAAAGTTGGAGAAACTAATACCCGCCAGCCACCTCTGTGCAAAGCACATTGGTAGAACCAGTCTCGCGTAAGCGTACGCGTAATGTCGGTCCGGGCCGCTTCATCCAACAATACCGCCGAACCAAAGTATGACATGCTGGTAAGCAGTATGACTTATATCACCCACAACTCACTTGTGTTCTACTCATGCATATAACATCAACGCATAAAACCAGGCTCGGATGCCACTGTTGGGGAACGTAGTAATTTCAAAAAAATTCCTACGCACATGCAAAATCATGGTGATGCATAGCAACGAGAGGGGAGAGTGTTGTCCACGTACCCTCGTAGACCGAAAGCGGAAGTGTTAGCACAACGCGGTTGATGTAGTCGTACGTCTTCACGATCCGACCGATCAAGTACCGAACGCACTGCACCTCCGAGTTCAGCACACGTTCAGCCCGAAGACGTCCCTCGAACTCCGATCCAGCCGAGTGTTGAGGGAGAGTTTCGTCAGCACGACGGCGTGGTGACGATGATGATGTTCTACCGACGCAGGGCTTCGCCTAAGCACCGCTACAGTATTATCGAGGTGGACTATGGTGGAGGGGGGCACCGCACACGGCTAAAAGATCAAACGATCAATTGTTGTGTCTATTGGGTGCCCCCTGCCCCCGTATATAAAGGAGCAAGGGGGGAGGCGGCCGGCCAAGGAGGAGGGCGCGCCAAGGGGGGAGTCCTACTCCCATCGGGAGTAGGACTCCTCCTTTCCTTGTTGGAGTAGGAGAGACGGAAAGAGGGGGAGAGGGAGAAGGAAAAGGGGGCTGCACCCCTTGTCCAATTCGGACCAGAGGGGGGGTGCGCGCCTCCTTCCTTTTGGCCTCTCTCCTCTATTCCCGTATGGCCCAATAAGGCCCAATACTTCTCCCCGGCGAATTCCCGTAACTCTCCGGTACTCCGATAAATACCCGAATCACTCGGAACCTTTCCGAAGTCTGAATATAGTCGTCCAATATATCGATCTTTACGTCTCGGCCATTTCGAGACTCCTCGTCATGTCCCCGATCTCATCCGGGACTCCGAACTACCTTCGGTACATCAAAACACATAAACTCATAATATAACCGTCATCGAACTTTAAGCGTGCGGACCCTACGGGTTCGAGAACTATGTAGACATGACCGAGACACGTCTCCGGTCAATAACCAATAGCGGAACCTGGATGCTCATATTGGCTCCCACATATTCTACGAAGATCTTTATCGGTCAGACCGCATAACAACATACGTTGTTCCCTTTGTCATCGGTATGTTACTTGCCCGAGATTCGATCGTCGGTATCTCAATACCTAGTTCAATCTCGTTACCAGCAAGTCTCTTTACTCGTTCCGTAATACATCATCCCGCAACTAACTCATTAGTTGCAATGCTTGCAAGGCTTAAGTGATGTGCATTACCGAGTGGGCCCAGAGATACCTCTCCGACAATCGGAGTGACAAATCCTAATCTCGAAATACGCCAACCCAACAAGTACCTTCGGAGACACCTGTAGAGCACCTTTATAATCACCCAGTTACGTTGTGACGTTTGGTAGCACACAAAGTGTTCCTCTGGTAAACGGGAGTTGCATAATCTCATAGTCATAGGAACATGTATAAGTCATGAAGAAAGCAATAGCAGAATACTAAACGATCGTGTGCTAAGCTAACGGAATGGGTCAAGTCAATCACATCATTCTCCTAATGATGTGATCCCGTTAATCAAATGACAACTCATGTCTATGGCTAGGAAACATAACCATCTTTGATCAACGAGCTAGTCAAGTAGAGGCATACTAGTGACACTATGTTTGTCTATGTATTCACACATGTATTATGTTTCCGGTTAATACAATTCTAGCATGAATAATAAACATTTATCATGATATAAGGAAATAAATAATAACTTTATTATTGCCTCTAGGGCATATTTCCTTGAGATAGCATGTCTATTATTCTTGGAAGACCTTTTTTGAATACTGCAGGGGCTGTTATTGATTGCAACAAAGGCAATGTCACTTTTCATGTTAATGATAATGAGCATACGGTACACTTTCCGAGGAAACAACCTCAAGTTCATAGTATCAACTTTATTGGAAAAATTCCATCGATTATATTTGGAGGTTTTGAATTTCCTCTTCCTACTGTCAAGAAGAAATATGATATTCTTATTATTGGGGATGTGCATATCCCCGTTGAGGTAACATAGTGTTATTCGAAATTTCTCCGGTTCCATGATTATTCGGAATGAGTTTGTTAACAAGACTTTATCAACCTTGTTAGTGGATTCCTTTTGATGAGCATGAGATGGATGAAACTAGAAGGCACAACCTTCTGTACCCTCTTTCTACTTTCTGTTATTTAGTTGAAATAAAGTAAAAATAGTATTTTTCTGTCTGTTTCCTGATTTACCCGTGCAATATAAAAATACCCCGAAAATAAAAGTTCTCCAAATGCCCTGAAAATGGAATATGATTTTTTTCTACAATATTTGAGAATTTCTGGCACTGAGAACACAGCAGGAGGGGCAAGCACCTGGCCATGAGGGTGGAGGGCGCGCCCTACCCCCCAGGGCGCGCCCCTGCCTCGTGGGCCCATGGTGGCCCTCCTCCACTTATTCCTGCACCCATACACTCCTTCTTCCTCCCACAAACACCAATATCCAACTCAAGCACGAGTTCTAGCTCATTTTGCTGCGATTTTTGATCTCCTTGCTCAAAGCACCTCTCACAAAACTGCTTGGGGGATTGTTCCTTGGTATGTGACTCCTCCATTGGTCCAATCAATTTTTGCTCTAGTGCTTTATTCATTGCAAATTTGTGCTGCCTAGGTGACCATGTTCTTGAGCTTGCATGTCAAATTTATATGGTTTCAAGTAGTTCTAATGCATGATATAGGCTCTAGGCACTTGTAGGAGTAGTTGCTATCAATTTTATCGAGGTTGGTTCACTTTTGTTTGAAGTTACTAAAAATTTCAGAATATTTCAGAAAATAATGAAGAGATTTTTGAGGGGCTCGTCGAGCCGAAGCTCGAAGGAAAAGCAAAATGAAGAAGCACAGAGGCCCAAATATAATTTGCCTCGCACCGCGGAGGTCCGGCCGTGTGAATGGCCTTCCGATGATTTCTTGAGAAAAGCCGGGATTTATGATGATTTCTATTCATTGGCTGAGAATGCTGGCCTCACCAACTTCCTCCGCGACCAACGTCATCAGTATCTCTTACTCACCAATACTTTTGTGCAAAACTTCTACTATTTTCCTAAGGAATCACCTCCCTCAGTAGAGTTTCATTTATATGATGTTGTTAAGAAGATGCCACTAGATGAATTTTGCGAGGTTTGCAAAATACCCTTCGAGGGTACCTTAGATGAACCACATCGCAAAGATGTGGACGGGTTTATTGACACCATTACTATGGGGGAAACGAGGAAGGTTTCCGATGCAAGAATCACTAGCATACATTTTCCTGTTTTACGCTACTTTGCTATATTTGCTAGTCGTTGCTTAATTGGTCGCGGGAACTGTGGAAACCTTAGTGTCCCTGATATTATCATTTTGCTCCATGGTTTATATTCCGATAACACTGTTAGTATGGGCGGTATTATTGCTAAACGGTTAAGTCTGAACCGTACTAAGGGTCCCATCTTTGGAGGTATTTATGCTTCACGCCTAGCTACGCATTATAACATACCTATTAGGCTCTATGAGAAAGAAGAAAAATTGTTGCCCAATGCTTATTTAGATTATAAGAGTATGTTAGCACATGACTTTATTGTTAAGAATAGGGAAGGGGAGCTTAAATACAAATTGTTCTTTGATAAACCTCACCCTGAGACTATTACCTTGCCTGCTCCTTCCTTGTTTAATTTATCTGAAGGTCCGTATCTCGTTCCGTGGGCGGCCATTCAAGCTTACCGGAACCCTACACCAGCCCCGGAGCCGGAACCACAATTTGAGCCTCCACGACAGTCTGATTACTTTTGGGATCCGGAGATGACTGCCAGCCAGTGGCAGTCAGAGTCCTCTTCATCTCAGTACGACCCCAGCTACACCTATGGGTGTCCGCCAGGCCATCCGTGGCAATGAACCAACTTAGGCCAAAAGCCTAAGCTTGGGGGAGTACGTATTTCCCATCGACATTACATTTATGTTTACGCACACTCATTGCTAGATGTCGGTGCTCATACTCTTTCATTGTACTATCCATGCTAGTTTATTTTCTTTTTCTTGCTTTCTTCTTGTGTGTTTGTTAAACCTTAAGAAAAACCAAAAAAAATTAGTGTAGCTTTTATCTAGTTTACTTTTTTTGCCATAGTAGTAATAATTAAAAGAAAACCCAAAAAGATTTCCCCTTCTTCTTTTGCTTGTTGGGAGCTTTCCCGTGTAAATAGTTATTTTCTTTTCTTTTCTTTGGGGGTCGATAGGAGAAGACCATGATTAAATTGTTGAAGAGGCTCTTATATGCATTATTGTTGATTTAACCAAAAGCCCATATTGCCTTGTCTTCTCATGTTTATTGAATGCTCGCAGATTCCAGCTTAGTCCAATGCACGTGCACTCTTATTATTATTCACATCGTTCGGTCGTGCAAGTGAAAGGCAATTATGACGATATATGATGGACTGACTGAGATGAGAAAAGCTGGTATGAACTCGACCTCTCTTGTTTTTGTAAATATGATTAGTTCATCGTTCCTGATTCAGCCTATTATGAATAAACATGTTTGCAATGACAATTAGAGATTATAGTTGCTCATGCCATGCTTGATTAGCTATGAGTTATAATGGTTTACCTTGCGTGCCAACATGCTATTAAAATGGTTGTGATGTGGTATGATGGGGTGGTATCCTCCTTTGAATGATTTAAGTGACTTGACTTGGCACATGTTCACACATGTAGTTGAAACAAAATCAACATAGCCTTCACGATATTTATGTTCATGGTGGATTATATCCTACTCATGCTTGCATCCAATGTTTATTAATTTTAATGCATGTTCATGACTGTTGTCGCTCTCTAGTTGGTCGCTTCCCAGTCTTTTGCTAGCCTTCACCGGTACTAAGCGGGAATACTGCTTGTGCATCCAATTCCTTAAACCCCAAAGTTATTCCATATGAGTCCACCATACCTTCCTATATGCGGTATCTACCTGCCGTTCCAAGTAAATTTGTATGTGCCAAACTCTAAACCTTCAAATAAACATTCTGTTTTGTATGCTCGAATAGCTCATGTATCAACTAGGGCTGCCCTTATCTTCCATGTTAGGCGGGTTATTCTCAAGAGGAGTGGACTCCGCTCCTCACTCACGAGAAAATGGCTGGTCACCGGGATGCCCAGTCACATGCTTTATGCAAACTAAATCGAAATAATTGCAAACAAAACTCCCCCCTGGGACTGTTGCTAGTTGGAGACACTCGTTGTTTCGAGCAAGTCATGGATTGATGCTTGCTGGTGGAGAGGGAGTATAAACTTTACCATTCTGTTTGGGAACCGCCTATAATGTGTGTAGCATGGTGTTGGAAATATGCCCTAGAGGCAATAATAAAATGGTTATTATTATATTTCCTTGTTCATGATAATTGTCTATTGTTCATGCTATAATTGTGTTATCTGGAAATCGTAATACGTGTGTGAATACATAGACCACAACATGTCCCTAGTGAGCCTCTAGTTGACTAGCTCGTTGATCAACAGATAGTCATGGTTTCCTGACTATGGACATTGGATGTCATTGATAACGGGATCACATCATTAGGAGAATGATGTGATGGACAAGACCCAATCCTAAGCATAGCACAAGATCGTGTAGTTCGTTTGCTAGAGCTTTTCCAAATGTCAAGTATCATTTCCTTAGACCATGAGATTGTGCAACTCCCGGATACCATAGGAGTTCTTTGGGTGTGCCAAACGTCACAACGTAACTGGGTGGCTATAAAGGTGCACTACGGGTATCTTCGAAAGTGTCTGTTGGGTTGGCACAAATCGAGACTGGGATTTGTCACTCCGTATGACGGAGAGGTATCTCTGGGCCCACTCAGTAATGCATCATCATAATGAGCTCAATGTGACCAAGTGTTTGGTCATGGGATCATGCATTACGGTACGAGTAAAGTGACTTGCCGGTAATGAGATTGAACAAGGTATTGGGATACCGACGATCGAATCTCGAGCAAGTAACGTACCGATTGACAAAGGGAATTGTATACGGGATTGATTGAATCCTCGACATCGTGGTTCATCCGATGAGATCATCGTGGAACATGTGGGAGCCAACATTGGTATCCAGATCCCGCTGTTGGTTATTGACCGGAGAGTCGTCTCGGTCATGTCTGCATGTCTCCCGAACCCGTAGGGTCTACACACTTAAGGTTCGGTGACGCTAGGGTTGTAGAGATATTAGTATGCGGAAATCTGAAAGTTGTTCGGAGTCCCGGATGAGATCCCGGACGTCACGAGGAGTTCCGGAATGGTCCGTAGGTGAAGAATTATATATAGGAAGTCTAGTTTCGGCCACCGGGAAAGTTTCGGGGGTCACCGGTATTGTACCGGGACCACCGGAAGGGTCCCGGGGGTCCACCGGGTGGGGCCACCTATCCTGGAGGGCCCCATGGGCTGAAGTGGGGAAGGGAACCAGCCCCTGGTGGGCTGGTGTGCCCCCCTTGGGCCTCCCCTGCGCCTAGGGTTGGAAACCCTAGGGGTGGGGGGGCACCCCACTTGACTTGGGGGGCAAGTTCCCCCCCTTGGCCGCCGCCCCCCCCCTTGAGATGGGATCTCTGGGGGCCGGCGCCCCCCTGGACCCCTATATAAAGAGGGGGGAGGGAGGGCAGCCGGACCCAAGCCCCTGGCGCCTCCCTCTTCCCCGTAACACCTCTCCCTCTCGCTGAGCTTGGCGAAGCCCTGCCGAGATCCCCGCTGCTTCCACCACCACACCGTCGTGCTGCTGGATCTCCATCAACCTCTCCTTCCCCTTGCTGGATCAAGAAGGAGGAGACGTCTTCCCCAACCGTACGTGTGTTGAACACGGAGGTGCCGTCCGTTCGGCGCTCGGTCATCGGTGATTTGGATCACGATGAGTACGACTCCATCAACCCCGTTCACTTGAACGCTTCCGCTCGTGATCTACAAGGGTATGTAGATGCACTCCTTTCCTTCTCGTTGATAGTAAACTCCATAGATTGATCTTGGTGATGCGTAGAAAATTTTAAATTTCTGCTACGATCCCCAACAGTGGCATCATGAGCTAGGTCTATGCGTAGTTTCTATGCACGAGTAGAACACAAACTTGTTGTGGGCGTAGATGTTGTCAATTTTTCTTGCCACTACTAGTCTTATCTTGTTTCGGCGGCATCGTGGGATGAAGCGGCCCGGACCGACCTTACACGTACGCTTACGTGAGACAGGTTCCACCGACTGACATGCACTAGTTGCATAAGGTGGCTAGCGGGTGTCTGTCTCTCCCACTTTAGTCGGATCGGATTCGATGAAAAGGGTCCTGATGAAGGGTAAATAGAAATTGGCATATCACGTTGTGGTTTTACGTAGGTAAGAAACGTTCTTGCTAGAAACCTATAGAAGCCACGTAAAAACATGCAACAACAATTAGAGGACGTCTAACTTGTTTTTGCAGCATATGCCTTGTGATGTGATATGGCCAAAAGGATGTGATGAATGAATTATATGTGATGTATGAGATTGATCATGTTCTTGTAATAGGAATCACGACTTGCATGTCGATGAGTATGACAACCGGCAGGAGCCATAGGAGTTGTCTTTATTTTTGTATGACCTGCGTGTCATTGAATAACGCCATGTAAATTACTTTACTTTATTGCTAAACACGTTAGCCATAGAAATAGAAGTAATCGTTGGCGTGACAACTTCATGAAGACACGATGATGGAGATCATGATGATGGAGATCATGGTGTCATGACGGTGACGAAGATGATCATGGCGCCCCGAAGATGGAGATCAAAAGGAGCAAAATGATATTGGCCATATCATGTCACTATTTGATTGCATGTGATGTTTATCATGTTTTATATCTTATTTGCTTAGAACGACGGTAGTAAGTAAGATGATCCCTTATAATAATTTCAAGAAAGTGTTCCCCCTAACTGTGCGCCGTTACGAAAGTCCGTTGTTTCGAAGCACCACGTGATGTTCGGGTGTGATAGATTCTAACGTTCACATACAATGGGTGTAAGACAGATTTACACACGCAATACACTTAGGTTGACTTGACGAGCCTAGCATGTACAGACATGGCCTCGGAACACGGAAGACCGAAAGGTCGAGCATGAGTCGTATAGAAGATACGATCAACATGAAGATGTTCATCGATGTTGACTAGTCCGTCTCACGTGATGATCGGACACGACCTAGTTGACTCGGATCATGTTTCACTTAGATGACTAGACGGATGTCTATCTGAGTGGGAGTTCATTGAATAATTTGATTAGATGAACTTAATTATCATGAACTTAGTCTAAAATCTTTACAATATGTCTTGTAGATCAAATGGCCCATGCTAATGTTGCCCTCAACTTCAACGCGTTCCTAGAGAAAACCAAGCTGAAAGATGATGGCAGCAACTATACGGACTGGGTCCGGAACCTGAGGATCATCCTCATAGCTGCCAAGAAAGATTATGTCCTGGAAGCACCGATAGGTGACGCACCCATCCCAGAGAACCAAGACGTTATGAACGCTTGGCAGCAGCGTGCTGATGATTACTCCCTCGTTCAGTGCGGCATGCTTTACAGCTTAGAACCGGGGCTCCAAAAGCGTTTTGAGCAACACGGAGCATATGAGATGTTCGAAGACCTGAAAATGGTTTTCCAAGCTCATGCCCGGGTCGAGAGATATGAAGTCTCCGACAAGTTCTTCAGTTGTAAGATGGAGGAAAATAGTTCTGTCAGTGAGTACATACTCAAAATGTCTGGGTTACACAACCGCTTGACTCAGCTGGGAGTTAATCTCCCAGATGACGCGGTCATTGACAGAATCCTTCAGTCGCTTCCACCGAGCTACAAGAGCTTTGTGATGAACTTCAATATGCAGGGGATGGAAAAGACCATTCCTGAGGTATATTCAATGCTGAAATCAGCAGAGGTGGAGATCAAAAAGGAACATCAAGTGTTGATGGTGAATAAAACCACTAAGTTCAAGAAAGGCAAGGGTAAGAAGAACTTCAAGAAGGACGGCAAGGGAGTTGCTGCGCCCGGTAAGCCAGTTGCCGGGAAGAAGCCAAAGAATGGACCCAAGCCTGAGACTGAGTGCTTTTATTGCAAGGGAAGTGGTCACTTGAAGCGGAACTGCCCCAAGTACTTAGCGGATAAGAAGGCCGGCAATACCAAAGGTATATGTGATATACATGTTATTGATGTGTACCTTACCAGCACTCGTAGTAGCTCCTGGGTATTTGATACCAGTGCGGTTGCTCATATTTGTAACTCAAAGCAGGAGCTGCGGAATAAACGGAGACTGGCAAAGGACGAGGTGGCGATGCGCGTCGGGAATGGTTCCAAGGTCGATGTGATCGCCGTCGGCACGCTACCTCTACATTTACCTACGGGATTAGTTTTAAACCTCAATAATTGTTATTTAGTGCCAGCTTTGAGCATGAACATTGTATCAGGATCTCGTTTAATTCGAGATGGCTACTCATTTAAATCCGAGAATAATGGTTGTTCTATTTATATGAGAGATATGTTTTATGGTCATGCCCCGCTGGTCAATGATTTATTCTTAATGAATCTCGAACGTGATGTTACACATGTTCATAGTGTGAATGCCAAGAAATGTAAGGTTGATAATGATAGTCCCACATACTTGTGACACTGCCGCCTTGGTCACATTGGTGTTAAACGCATGAAGAAGCTCCATGCAGATGGACTTTTGGAGTCTCTTGATTACGAATCATTTGACACGTGCGAACCATGCCTCATGGGTAAGATGACCAAGACTCCGTTCTTCGGAACAATGGAGTGAGCAACCAACTTATTGGAAATCATACATACTGATGTGTGCGGTCCAATGAGTGTTGAGGCTCGCGGTGGCTATCGTTATGTTCTCACCCTCACTGATGACTTGAGTAGATATGGGTATGTCTATTGAATGAAACACAAGTCTGAGACCTTTGAAAAGTTCAAGGAATTTCAGAGTGAGGTTGAGAATCAACGTGACAGGAAAATAAAGTTCTTACGATCAGATCGTGGAGGGGAATATTTGAGTCACGAATTTGGCACACACTTAAGGAAATGTGGAATTGTTTCACAACTCACGCCGCCTGGAACACCTCAGCGTAATGGTGTGTCCGAACGTCGTAATCGCACTCTATTGGATATGGTGCGATCTATGATGTCTCTTACCGATCTACCGCTATCATTCTGGGGTTATGCTTTAGAGACTGCCGCATTCACTTTAAATAGGGCTCCGTCGAAATCCGTTGAGACGACACCGTATGAATTATGGTTTGGAAAGAAACCTAAGCTGTCGTTTCTTAAAGTTTGGGGATGCGATGCTTATGTCAAGAAACTTCAACCTGAAAAGCTCGAACCCAAGTCGGTAAAATGCGTCTTCATAGGATACCCTAAGGAAACCATTGGGTATACCTTCTACCTCAGATCCGAAGGCAAGATCTTCATTGCCAAGAATGGGTCCTTTCTGGAGAAAGAGTTTCTCTCGAAAGAAGTAAGTGGGAGGAAGGTAGAGCTAGATGAAGTACTGCCTCTTGAAGCGGAAAGTAGCGCAGCTCAGGAAAATGTTCCTGTGGTGCATGCACCAACTAGAGAGGAAGTTAATGATGATGATGATCAAGGTACTTCGGATCAAGCTCCTACTGAACTTCGTAGGTCCACAAGGACACGTTCCGCGCCAGAGTGGTACGGCAACCCTGTCCTGGAAATCATGTTGTTGGACAACGGTGAACCTTCGAACTATGAAGAAGCAATGGCGGGTCCAGATTCCAACAAATGGCTTGAAGCCATGCAATCCGAGATAGGATCCATGTATGAAAACAAAGTGTGGACTTTGAAAGACTTGCCCGATGATCGGCGAGCGATAGAAAATAAATGGATCTTTAAGAAGAAGACGGACGCGGATGGAAATGTTACCATCTATAAAGCTCGACTTGTCGCTAAGGGTTATCGACAAGTTCAAGGAGTTGACTACGATGAGACCTTCTCACCCGTAGCGAAGCTGAAGTCCGTCCGAATCATGTTAGCAATTGCCGCATTCTACGATTATGAAATATGGCAAATGGACGTCAAAACGGCATTCCTTAACGGCTTCCTTAAGGAAGAATTGTATATGATGCAGCCGGAAGGTTTTGTCAATCCTAAGAATGCTGACAAAGTATGCAAGCTCTAGCGCTCAATCTATGGGCTGGTGCAGGCATCTCGGAGTTGGAACATTCGCTTTGATGAGATGATCAAAGCGTTTGGGTTTACACAGACTTATGGAGAAGCCTGTGTTTACAAGAAAGTGAGTGGGAGCTCTGTAGCATTTCTCATATTATATGTGGATGATATACTATTGATGGGAAATGATATAGAATTCTTGGAAAGTATAAAGGCCTACTTGAATAAGTGTTTTTCAATGATGGACCTTGGAGAAGCTGCTTACATATTAGGCATCAAGATCTATAGAGATAGATCGAGACGCCTCATAGGTCTTTCACAAAGCACATACCTTGACAAGATATTGAAGAAGTTCAATATGGATCAGTCCAAGAAGGGGTTCTTGCCTGTATTGCAAGGTGTGAGATTGAGCACGGCTCAATGCCCGACCACGGCAGAAGATAGAGAAAAGATGAGTGTCGTCCCCTATGCCTCGGCCATAGGGTCTATTATGTATGCCATGCTGTGTACCAGACCTGATGTAAACCTTGCCGTAAGTTTGGTAGGAAGGTACTAAAGTAATCCCGGCATGGAACACTGGACAGCGGTCAAGAATATCCTGAAGTACCTGAAGAGGACTAAGGATATGTTTCTCGTTTATGGAGGTGACGAAGAGCTCGTCGTAAAGGGTTACGTCGATGCTAGTTTCGACACAGATCTGGATGACTCTAAGTCACAAACCGGATACGTGTATATTTTGAATGGTGGGGCAGTAAGCTGGTGCAGTTGCAAGCAAAGCGTTGTGGTGGGATCTACATGTGAAGCGGAATACATGCCGGCCTCAGAGGCAGCACAAGAAGCAATCTGGGTGAAGGAGTTCATTACCGACCTAGGAGTTATCCCAATGCGTCGGGCCCGATGACTCTCTTCTGTGACAACACTGGAGCTATTGCCCTTGCCAAGGAGCCCAGGTTTCACAGGAAGACCAGGCATATCAAGCGTCGCTTCAACTCCATTCGTGAAAATGTTCAAAATGGAGACATAGATATTTGTAAAGTACATACGGACCTGAATGTAGCAGATCCGTTGACTAAACCTCTCCCTAGAGCAAAACATGATCAACACCAGAACTCTATGGGTGTTCGATTCATCACAATGTAACTAGATTATTGACTCTAGTGCAAGTGGGAGACTGTTGGAAATATGCCCTAGAGGCAATAATAAAATGGTTATTATTATATTTCCTTGTTCATGATAATTGTCTATTGTTCATGCTATAATTGTGTTATCCGGAAATCGTAATACATGTGTGAATACATAGACCACAACATGTCCCTAGTGACCCTCTAGTTGACTAGCTCGTTGATCAACAGATAGTCATGGTTTCCTGACTATGGACATTGGATGTCATTGATAACGGGATCACATCATTAGGAGAATGATGTGATGGACAAGACCCAATCCTAAGAATAGCACAAGATCGTGTAGTTCGTTTGCTAGAGCTTTTCCAAATGTCAAGTGTCATTTCCTTAGACCATGAGATTGTGCAACTCCCGGATACCATAGGAGTGCTTTGGGTGTGCCAAACGTCACAACGTAACTGGGTGGCTATAAAGGTGCACTACGGGTATCTCCGAAAGTGTCTGTTGGGTTGGCACGAATCGAGACTGGGATTTGTCACTCCGTATGACGGAGAGGTATCTCTGGGCCCACTCAGTAATGCATCATCATAATGAGCTCAATGTGACTAAGTGTTTGGTCACGGGATCATGCATTACGGTACGAGTAAAGTGACTTGCCGGTAACGAGATTGAACAAGGTATTGGGATACCGACGATCGAATCTCGGGCAAGTAACGTACCGATTGACAAAGGGAATTGTATACGGGATTGATTGAATCCTCGACATCGTGGTTCATCCGATGAGATCATCGTGGAACATGTTGGAGCCAACATGGGTATCCAGATCCCGCTGTTGGTTATTGACCGGAGAGTCGTCTCGGTCATGTCTGCATGTCTCCCGAACCCGTAGGGTCTACACACTTAAGGTTCGGTGACGCTAGGGTTGTAGAGATATTAGTATGCGGAAATCCGAAAGTTGTTCGGAGTCCCGGATGAGATCCCGGACGTCACGAGGAGTTCCGGAATGGTCCGGAGGTGAAGAATTATATATAGGAAGTCCAGTTTCGGCCACCGGGAAAGTTTCGGGGGTCACCGGTATTGTACCGGGACCACCGGAAGGGTCCCGGGGGTCCACCGGGTGGGGCCACCTATCCCGGAGGGCCCCATGGGCTGAAGTGGGGGAGGGAACCAGCCCCTGGTGGGCTGGTGCGCCCCCCTTGGGCCTCCCCTGCGCCTAGGGTTGGAAACCCTAGGGGTGGGGGGGCGCCCCACTTGACTTGGGGGGCAAGTTCCCCCCCTTGGCCGCCCGCCCCCCCTTGAGATGGGATCTCTGGGGGCCGGCGCCCCCTTGGACCCCTATATAAAGAGGGGGGAGGGAGGGCAGCCGGACCCAAGCCCCTGGCGCCTCCCTCTTCCCCGTAACACCTCTCCCTCTCGCTGAGCTTGGCGAAGCCCTACCGAGATCCCCACTGCTTCCACCACCACACCGTCGTGCTGCTGGATCTCCATCAACCTCTCCTTCCCCTTGCTGGATCAAGAAGGAGGAGACGTCTTCCCCAACCGTACGTGTGTTGAACACGGAGGTGCCGTCCGTTCGGCGCTCGGTCATCGGTGATTTGGATCACGACGAGTACGACTCCATCAACCCCGTTCACTTGAACGCTTCCGCTCGCGATCTACAAGGGTATGTAGATGCACTCCTTTCCTTCTCGTTGCTAGTAAACTCCATAGATTGATCTTGGTGATGCGTAGAAAATTTTAAATTTCTGCTACGATCCCCAACACATAGAAGATATCGCCATCTCTTGGTTGTTATGTTGATAATGAAAGTATGCCGCTCAAAATATTATTTATCTCTATTTCAAAACCGAGCTCTGGCACCTCTACAAATCCCTGCTTCCCTGCGAAGGGCCTATCTATTTACTTTTATGTTGAGTCATCACCCTCTTATTAAAAAGCACTAGCTGGAGAGCACAACTGTCATTTGCATCCATTACTATTAATTTATATTGGGTATGACTATGACTGGATCTCTTTTACCATGAATTACAATGTCTAGTCAGTCCTTGATCTTTAAAGGTGCTCTGCATTTATGTTCTGCGGTCTCAGAAAGGGCTAGCGAGATACCATCTTGTTATATCATATCATGATTGTTTTGAGAAAGTGTTGTCATCCGAGATTTATTATTATGACTCGCTAGTTGATTATGCTATTGATATGAGTAAACATGAGACCTAAGAGTTATTGCAAATGTGGTTAGTCATAATCTTTGCTGAAAACTTGAATGCTGGCTTTACATATTTACAATAACAAGAGCAAACAGAGTTTGTAAAAGTTTTTCTTTATCACTTTCAGTTTATCAACTGAATTGCTTGAGGACAAGCAAATGTTTAAGCTTGGGGGAGTTGATACGTCTCCGTCGTATCTACTTTTCCAAACACTTTTGACCTTGTTTTGGACTCTAATTTGCATGATTTGAATGGAACTAACCCGGACTGACGCTGTTTTCAGCAGACTTTCCATGGTGTTATTTATGTGCAGAAACAAAAGTTCTCGGAATGACCTGAAACTCCACGGAACGTCTATTTGGAAATAATAAAAAATCCTTGCAAAAGATGAAGACCAGGGGGCCCACACCTTGTCCACGAGGGTGGGGGGCGCGCCCCCTACCTCGTGGGCCCCCTGGAGCTCCTCCAACCTCAACTCCAACTCTATATATTTGCTTTCAGGGAGAGAAAAAATCAAGGAGAAGAATTCATCGCGTTTTACGATATGGAGCCGCCGCCAAGCCCTAAAACCTCTCGGGAGGGCTGATCTGGAGTCCTTTCGGGGCTTCGGAGAGGGGGATTCGTCGCCATCGTCATCATCAACCATCCTCCATCACTAATTTCATGATGCTCACCGCCGTGCGTGAGTAATTCCATTGTAGGCTTGCTGGACGGTGATGGGTTGGATGAGATCTATCATGTAATCGAGTAAGTTTTGTTAGGGTTTGATCCCTAATATCCACTATGTTCTGAGATTGATGTTGCTATGATTTTGCTATGCTTAATGCTTGTCACTAGGGCCCGAGTGCCATGATTTCATATCTGAACCTATTATGTTTTCATGAATATATGTGTGTTCTTGATCCTATCTTGCAAGTCTATAGTCACCTACTATGTGTTATGATCCGGCAACCCCGAAGTGACAATAATCGGGACCACTCCCGGTGATGACCATAGTTTGAGGAGTTCATGTATTCACTATGTGCTAATGCTTTGTTCCAGTACTCTATTAAAAGGAGGCCTTAATATCCCTTAGTTTCCATTAGGACCCCGCTGCCACGGGAGGGTAGGACAAAAGATGTCATGCAAGTTCTTTTCCAGAAGCACGTATGACTATATTCGGAATACATGCCTACATTACATTGATGAATTGGAGCTAGTTCTGTGTCACCCTATGTTATGATTGTTACATGATGAATCGCATCCGGCATAATTCTCCATCACCGATCCAATGCCTACGAGCTTTTCACATATTGTTCTTCGCTTATTTACTTTTCCGTTGCTACTGTTACAATCACTACAAAACACCAAAAATATTACTTTTGCTTCCGTTACTTTTGTTACCGTTACCACTACTATCATATTACTTTGCTACTAAATACTTTGCTGCAGATACTAAGTTATCCAGGTGTGGTTGAATTGACAACTTAGCTGCTAATACTTGAGAATATTCTTTGGCTCCCCTTGTGTCGAATCAATAAATTTGGGTTGAATACTCTACCCTTGAAAACTGTTGCGATCCCCTATACTTGTGGGTTATCATTCACACATTTTTAGGGGTCATCTCCGGTAGGTAAACCGAATCAATGAGGGACTACTACTTGTGTTATCCTGCAATTCTCGCAAACACATCAGTCCCTCAACCAGGTTTGTCGTCAATACTCCAAAACCAACTAGGGGTGGCACTAGATGCACTTACAATCTCCCCCTCTTTGGTGATTGATGACAAACTGGTTGAAGTTTTCAACGGGGATAAAATTATGTGAAATTGTAGAGGATTAAGGTATTGTATTCATAAGTAGCAAAAGGCTCCCCCTGAAGATGTGCATATCAGTATTTTGCTTTTGGAATGCAAATGCACATGGCAGGTTGTACTTGTGGAGATCCACTTCAACTTATGAAGACAATTCATCATGCATAAAAGATATAACGAAGATAATGATATGCATAATGAAAAATGGACGTCTGCAATATGACTTCGTGTGGGATTTATCATCACACATGCGGAATTTATCATCGCATCACAGAATAGCAGAAAAAGTAGCAGACGACCATCAAGTTTAAGTGTTACAACTCAAAGAACCAAATGTATCAAAAACGAGAGTTGTAACCACTTGGAAAAAGTATAGCATCCACCCATATGGACCCGCTTGAAGACTATCAACTCATATGCTTCTCCCACTTTTGTCAGTAAGGACCAAAAAGGTTTGAAGACATAGAGCCTCTACTCGTTCCCATGAGGAGTAGGTGAAGCAGCAGGGTCGTCGTTGAGGTTTGGTGGTGCAGAAGAACTCGGTGCAGTGTTGATACGCGCCGAAGTTGGATGTGGTGAAGTAACATCATCTTCGTCATCAATGACTCTGGCATTAACTGTTGCTGCGGAGGAAGAGTACTCAGAGTCTTCGAGTGAGGGAGTTCGACGCAGGACAGCATTCCTGGGAGGAGTGGAATCAAACTTGAATCTTTCGGTGAAGCCATCATCTTGAAGATCAGCTTTAGCACTGAGCAATGTCAAACTCTTCCACGACTTCCGACAGGTTTCATGAGTAACAAAGGCATTCTTGGTGGCAAGATTGCGAATGCGGTTGACATCCACCAAGAGGCTTTGCATCCGACGCATCAGCCAGTAGTGATGCTTATCCTGTTTTTGATGCAGGGCGGCGAGAAGCTCTCGGTCGTTGAGAACACGAGATCGCTTCCGAGGCCTTTGGGCAATTGTGCTTTCAGTGGCTTCAGTATGGGCACGATGAGGTGCACGTGTATTGCCAGCCAAAGGATAAACACGAGTGGCAGCCAGAACTCCTTCAATGGGTTGAGTGAAGCTTTGGCAATCGGCGTTGTGAAGATAAATAGGCTCCTTGGCAGGTTCTGGGTAGATGGCTTCGACAGACATATCAACCTCTGGCAAGAATATCAAATGGTTGCATGCAGACGGCTGATAGTTGACCGCAGAATAAAGCTTGATAAGGCGCATAACCCATGGAGCGTAGAACTTCAGACCAAAGATATCAGAGCCAGATGCAGCCAATTGCCTGATGAAGAATTCTTGAGCATTGAAGCTGATGCCATTGAGAATGTAGAAAACCAATGTCTTCATTGCTCCTTCCAGCTTCGCTGCAGGAGAATGTCCTTTGACAAGCCATAGAGTTCGCCGGATGATATGATAAATGGTGCGGGGCAGATACTCTAGGTCTTCAACAAAGAATTCCCGGGGATATTCAGCGTCGCGAGGCAGAGGCTTCATCATGCTCAGCATTTGGCTCATGTTGGGCTCAGGCTTCTGGAAGATGCTCTCCAAAGCATTGCGGTGAAGCTGACAACCAGGTTCAAAGAGTTCACCTAGAGTGGGCAGGCTAGTTAGCTCAATGATATCAAGAGCTTTGGCTTCGTGATGGACATTGCCTGTCATCCACTCAAGGATCCGTGTCTTCGGATCCCTGTTGTAGTCGCGAATGTGGAGGGTGGCATAGAATTGTAGCAGAAGCTCTTCATTCCAGTGCTCTTTATCAGTCACAAATGGCAGCAGACCAGCATCTCGGAAACAGTCAAGGGCTTCTTCTAAGCAGGGCAGTCCAGCAATAGCTTCACAGTCTAGACGCATATGGGGAAAGATGCGCCCTTGATCATAAAGAACACATGAATAGTAACTGCGCTGTTGGTAGCTCCAGAACTGATCAGATGAAATTCTTGGCCTTGAGTATGGGTTCTTGTCGCTGTCAAAGAAGGTGTTGTGTGCAATGAAGCCATTCACATTGAAAGATCCCGGTGAAGTTGCAGTACCTGGAAACCTTGGCAACCTTGGCTTAGGCTTCTGGACCTGAGGCCTATTCTCTACATGATAGTCAAATTGTGGAGCGGCAGCAGGTGGAGGAACCAGAATGGGCCAGCGAACCATGACAGGTTGGCCGCGATCAAATGCCAGCTCGATAGTGTGTGGCCTTGGAGGTGGTACAGGAGCATCGGCATTGACGTGAGCTGCAAGTGGTACAATGGCTTCTGGTGCAACATTGGCATCAGATGCATTCACTTCTGGCGCCACATGTTGTCATGGCTTCAGTATTGATGTTTGTGGCCGTCTCAATGTTGTCAACCTCCACTTGAGTAGCTGGAGGGTCGGACACGTTCTCCTCGGGAACAACTTTTGGGTTGGACGGGGGTGTAGCAACACGTTCTTCTTCTTCTCTTGGTTCATCTTGTTCATCGGCTGATGCAGCCGGAATGTCTTCAGCAGCATTGGCTTCAGACACAGAGACATTTGCAGATGGAGAGGCTTCAGGAAACACTTGGTGTGATACTGAGTGGTGGTGCTCTTCTTCTTCTGGAGCGCTCGACTGAGCGACTTGTGGCCTTGGACCTTTACGAAGCCTGCGAAATGCGGGCGATGCTTGTGGAGAGGGAGTTGGCTGGGCCACAAAGTCGTCATCATCAAGCACCGGAGAGGTGACTTGAGTTGGGGGAGTACGTGGCAATTCTTCTTCACGAGGGGAGTTTTGAGGGTGATTAGCCCATGAATCATCCTGAGCGATTGGCGCCAAAGGACGACCAATGCTGATGAGTTCGCTGTTTGTGAGAACAGGCGATGATACCATTAGGTTCTCAATCTGAGGAAGGACTTCATCATCTTCTACATTGTCTTGGGGACCAATGTCTTCAGCTGTGGTGTGGTCAACAGCTGGTTCTTCTTGAGCTTCAGGAGCCTCTGTGAAAGCAGGCTCATGAACAATCAATTAACGCTCTTGGTGTGCAGACGCATGACGAGCAACTGAAATTTGCTCGACGACAAGGGGCTCTGTGGGAGCAGCCCGATCTTTCTTCTTTGTCTTTCTCTTCTTGGTTGGTGGCGCATCATCAGTGGTGTTCTTGTTCTTGCGCTTTCTGGCTTCGGCTTCGGCTGTTCTTGTTTTCTTGAGTTCAGAAGCCACTATGGGGACCTTAGGCTTCACGCCTGTCATGCTGGCGGGGAAGACAATGCGAGGTTCTTCCCGCCTGGATGCTTCAGCTGGGGCCACAGTTGGCTTCTTCTGCTTGGCAGCCATCTTGGGGTCAATGCCAGGACGCCCAAGTGCCTTGCGCTTCTCAGCTTCATTGTAAGCTTGAACACATTTGGCAGAGTTTCATGCGCTCTCGAGAACCTTTAGCTTCGTCACGTTTCTTGTGAAACGCCTCCTTGAGCTCATGCATCATTTGCTTGAAGTTTTGGACATCAGTCACACTGAGCTTGGCCATATGCTTCTTGAACTGGGCTTTTTCATAGTCAATCTTGTGCTTCAGTTCAACAAGTCTCTGGGCTAGAGCCAACTCAGGAGCAATGGCTCCATGGAAGGAGAAGCTGAGGCCGATTGGGAGCTGAAGATCATCAAAACTGAGGTTGGGGCTGTCAAACCACTCATCAATGAACTTGTTCAGGATGTCTACATCGAAAAGGGGAAGATCGTTGAAGATTTCTGCCTCTTGCTTGCTCTTTATCAACAGCTCGAGAGCATCGTCGCCAAGATTGTCATCACTAGACAGATCAATGGCTTCGTTCTCATTCCTCAGAACTGCAGCTGGGGTCAGTGCTTGACCAGAACTCTTGACAATTTTCTTTTGAGGCTTCTCTTTCTTCTTGGAGACGCGAGATAGATCTTCAGAATGCACACTTGGTGCAGGAGGAGCAGTGTCCAGTGGCTTCGCACGCGAAGCTCTTGGTGCAGTGGAGGGCTTTGAAGCCTTGGGTTTCTTCTGCTTTTGAGGCTTCGGCGGAGCAGGAGCTTCATCAGAATCAGCTTCATCTCCAGACTGATCCACTGTGGCCCTCTGAGCGGCGATGTAGGAGAGGAGACCATCAAAGTTGTCGAAGGGGCCGATGACATTAGGATTGGCATCATGTGTGCCATCAGCCCGTGGAGCAGAAGGACCAGGATTGAAGTGGCATCCGAGGCTTTTCTTGTTCTTTATAGCAGAGTCCTTGGCAAACTTGTAGTTGCGCTTGAACAAGCTATCTTCTCGACACCATAGCAGAGATGATGGGTCGGCATCAGCGGGTTGTGGTCCACGGACCATGCAAGGGTAGAAACCCTGAGCAATAGCTTCAGACCTGGACTTGGGTTGAAGATTTTTGTAGAGAATATCTCCCCAAGGTCGCTTGATGGCATTCTTTTCAGCATATTCCTTGGTGACGAATCTGTACTTGAACCATTGTTCGGCCCAATATCTTCGAATCCATTGGATTCGAGTCTTGCGTTCTCCATAGGTTTCTTCAGGGTCTGTCTTGTATAGTTCATACAGATCTGGTGGCAAATCCATGGAAGTGCCCCCACTGTGCTATTTGCCTCCCTTCCTTGCTGACTTTTCTGTGGCCATGTAGTTCAGACTGAATGGCTTCAAAGTTTTCAAAGGCTTCCGTCTGCTGGTCAGACAAGAACTGGCTTCGGGAGAATTGATGTGACGTTGTAAGAATTCTGCAAATGAATGCAGACTATGAGAACCAAGGGATTCTCCCACGGACATGTACCTGTGACAACATTAGAGATGCGAGGGAAGGGGAAGAGGTCATATGCATTCTCAGAAGATTTTGAAGATAAATCAGTTTGAAGACATTGACCTCATAGCGCGAAGACATTCACTTATTTGGTGAGAGTTGGTTCCAGATTTGTACGAATCCAAGAATAGGTACAAGTGAGGAATCTAACTTGTTGTGAAGCATAAGTGAATATACCCGGCGAGATATGAGATGCAGAACAGGATAGATCCAGATTTGTGGAAGCAGAAACTACTTTTGGTAGGGAAAGATGAATCCATCAGATCAAAAAGACAGTAAAAAGTGAGTTTTAATTACCACACGATGAACTGCTAGACGGAGTAGAGAGGATGCCGAGCAGTTCGATCTTCCGTGCCCTAACTTGGCGACGGAGGACACCTACGGCGGCGGCGGAGAAGACGAGGTCCGCGGCCGGCGTGAGGACGGCGTCGACGAGGTCGCGACAACTAAGCGCTTCGTCGTCGGCGTCATCGCGAGCTAGCGTTGGCGCTAGGGTTTGTGCGAGGTGGCGAGGTGGGAGAAAGATTTTGACCGCAATAAGATGTGTATTTATAAGGAAAGGGACAACAAAACGCAATTACACAGGTGCCCCTGGCGGTTCGCATCTGAAGGACACGTGGTGAACATGCAACACATTGGAAGTTGTTCCATGTTCCCACGCACGCCTGGACTGTCGGGGTGGTCGTTCCGGCTCCTCCGGGTTTCAGGCAATAAGGACTGAGCATTTAAAATAGATTTAATGTTTGTCTCTATATCTTCTGCTGACAAGGACGTAGAGAAGACATTCGACAGTTTCAATAGAATGCATATGATTTGGATAGATAGAATTTGAGGTAGAAGCATAGAGAGGTTAGGGTCCGATCACATTCACTTAGTCCAAAAGAGTTCAAACGAGAAGACATAGCTATAAGTGAATGCTGTAGAGGACAAAACACAAGTATAAGTATATATCGGAGTAAGACCAAATCAACATTGTGAAGATAATCATGAAGTCAAATCAATGTTGAAGACAAATCAAATGCGAAGACTTTGCAATTATAACGCCAAGAGAAACACTTCAAACAAAAGTTTGGTGGTGGCGTTACCCACCGTATAGGAAGTATTAGACCCAGACACGACGCACAATTATCATGGCGCTCTGAAGTCAAATTCCGCATTAATGCATTCACACTTAGAGTGTATGTCTTCATTGATTGAAGATATACATTACTTCGTGTGTTGCACATCTAAGTCATCAACATGCATAAGTGTTAGGATGTGTGCCTAATCACAGGACATTCAAGGATTCCAAGATATTTAGCTCACACCGCAACTTGCAAAACCTTTTCTCATCCAAGGGCTTTGTGAAGATATCTGCCAATTGCTCTTCAGTGTTGACGTGAATGATGTCAATATCTTCCTTCATGATATGATCTCTGAGAAAGTGATGATGATTTTCAATGTGCTTTGTCTTTGAGTGCTGAACTGGGTTGTTTGCAATCTTGATGGCGCTTTCATTGTCGCAGTAGAGTGGCACATGCTTCAGATGGACACCATAGTCCTTGAGAGTTTGCTTCATCCAGAGAAGCTGAGCACAGCAAGATCCAGCAGCAATGTATTCAGATTCAGCAGTGGAGAGAGATACACAGTTCTGCTTCTTTGAAGACCAACAGACAAGTGGTCGTCCCAGAAAGTGACATGTGCCTGATGTGGACTTGTGATCGACTTTGTCACCAGCATAATCAGCATCTGAGAATCCAACTAGATCAAACTCTGAGCCCTTTGGATACCATAATCCTAGTGTTGGGGTGTAAGCCAAATATCGAAGAATTCGCTTCACAGCTAAGTGATGCGATTCCTTTGGTGTCGCTTGGAATCGGGCACACATGCAAACACTAAGCATTATATCTGGCCTAGATGCACATAAATAGAGTAAAGAACCAATCATGGAGCGGTATACCTTTTGATCGAAATCTTTACCATTGGCGTCGGGACTCAGATGACTTTTGGTTGGCATTGGCGTCGTGTATCCTTTGCAGTCTTGCATTCCAAACTTCTTCAGGCAATCTTTGAGGTATTTTTCTTGAGATATGAAGATGTCGTTGCGTTGCTGACGGATTTGCGGACCAAGGAAGAACTTCAGCTCACCCATCATGGACATTTGATAATGCTCTTGCATCATGTGACCAAACTCATCATTGTATCTCTTGTCAGTGTAGCCGAAGATAATGTCATCCACATAGATTTGGCACACAAACAGTTCACCATCATATGTCTTCGTGAAGAGTGTAGGATCTAGGGAACCAGGTTTGAAGCCTTTGCTCTTTAGGAAGTCTTTGAGTGTGTCATACCACGCACGAGGGGCTTGTTTGAGGCCATACAGTGCCTTGTTGAGCTTGTATACCATATCAGGATGTTTTGGATCTTCAAAGCTAGGAGGTTGTGCAACATATACTTCTTCCTCAATCTTGCCGTTGAGAAAGGCACTCTTCACATCCATTTGATACAGAAGGATGTTGTGATGGTTGGCATAGGCTAGCAGTATGCGAATAGCTTCAAGCCTAGCCACCGGAGCAAATGTTTCATCGAAATCAATCCCTTCTACTTGAGTATATCCTTGAGCAACAAGACGAGCCTTGTTTCTGACAACTTGACCATGCTCATCTTGCCTGTTGCGATATATCCATTTGGTGCCTATGATGTTGTGCTTGCGAGGATCAGGACGCTTGACTAATTCCCACACATTGTTCAGCTCGAACTGTTGAAGCTCTTCTTGCATAGCTTGAATCCATTCAGGTTCCATGAAGGCTTCAGCAACTTTCTTGGGTTCAGAGATTGAGACGAATGCAAAGTGCCCACAAAAATTTGCTAGCTGTGTTGCTCTTGAACGAGTGAGTGGACCAGGTGCATTGATGCTATCAATTATCTTCTCAATCTGTACTTCATTTGCAACACGAGGATGAACTGGACGAAGATTTTGCTCTTGCTGATCATTGTCATCATTTGGAGGATTGTCTTTAGGCTGAGCATTTTCTTCAGGTTGATTAGGTGCAGAAATGATAAGTTCGTCTTCAGCCTGAGCCTCAGAAGGTATGATCTCTCCAGTTCCCATGAAATTGATGGATTCACTAGGTGGAGCTTCATCTAGCACATTTGGCAGGTGCTCTCTTTGCGAGCCGTTAGTCTCATCGAACCGCACATCTACAGTTTCAACCACTTTATAGTGAAAGAGGTTGAAAACTCTGTAGAAGTGTGAATCCTTTCCGTAACCAAGCATAAAACCTTCATGTGATTTCGGTGCAAATTTTGAAGTGTGATGTGGATCCTTGATCCAGCACCTAGCACCAAATACTCTGAAGTAACTGACATTTGGCTTCTTACCAGTTAGGAGTTCATAGGATGTCTTCTTCAGAAGCTTGTGAAGATAAACTCGGTTGATGACATGGCATGCAGTATCAATGGCTTCAGGCCAGAACTTCCTAGGAGTCTTGTACTCATCAAGCATCGTTCGAGCCATCTCGATAAGAGTTCTGTTCTTGCGCTCCATGATGCCATTCTGCTGAGGTGTGTACGGAGCAGAGAACTCATGAGTGATGCCCAATGTATCCAGGTAAAGGTCGAGGCCGGTGTTCTTGAACTCTGTGCCGTTATCACTTCTGATATGCTTGATCTTGACGCCATAGTTCGTCATGGCACGATTGGCAAAGCGTCTGAAGACATCCTGCACTTCATTCTTGTAGAGGATTATATGCACCCAAGTATATCTTGAATAATCATCAACAATGACGAAGCCATAGAGACAAGCAGTAGTTGTGAGAGTAGAGTAGTGAGTAGGACCAAATAAGTCCATGTGTAGCAGCTCGAAGGGTTGAGATGTCGTCATGATTGTCTTCGAGGGATGCTTGGCCCTAGTCATCTTCCCAGCTTCGCAGGCACCACACAGATGATCCTTCTTGAACTTGACGCCCTCGATGCCTACGACGTGTTTCTTCTTTGCGAGAGTGTGCAAGTTCCTCATGCCAGCATGCCCTAGCCTTCGATGCCAAAGCCAGGACTCTGAAGCTTTTGCTAGAAGACATACGGCCATCTGTGGTCCTGCTGAGAAATCTACCATATACAGATCATCTTTCCAATATCCTTCAAAGACTAGAGACTTGTCAGATTCCATTAGTACAAGGCAACAATATTTTCCAAATATCACAATCATGTTCAAGTCACAAAGCATTGAGACAGACATTAAGTTGAAACCAAGGGATTCAACAAGCATGACTTTATCCATGTGTTGATCCTTTGAGATTGCAACTCTACCTAGACCCAATACCTTGCTTTTACCAGTATCAGCAAATGTGATGTGACTCTTGTCCGATGGACGTAGTGTTGAATCCATCAGAAGACTTCCATCGCCAGTCATGTGGTTAGTGCATCCACTGTCCATAATCCATTCTGAAGACTTTGGTGTCATACCCTTGGCACCGCGTGCCATGAAGCAGTAGGTGGGAGCAGAGTCGTCCTTGTCATTAGCATCAGCGTTGGCGACGGAGCCACTGTCTTCAGTGTTGAAGATGGACTTGGCAACGTAGGCTGTAGCTAGAGCCAGACTTGCAACGCCAGATTCGGACTCCTCCTCAGACTCCACCTCCGCCTCCTCAGAAGCAGACTCCTCCTCTGAATCCATCTCCTTGCCAACAAAAGCACGAGCCTTGCCAGATGAACTCTTCTTGTGTGATGAAGACTTCGATGTAGACTTGGAAGAAGACTTTGAGGATTTCTTCCTCTTCTTGTCATCAGAATCATATTCCTTGCTCTTCTTCTTCTCATTGTCCCACTGTGGACACTCAGAGATGTAGTGACCAGGTTTCTTGCACTTGTGGCATGTTCTCTTCTTGTGGTCATGGGTAGAAGCTTCATCATTTCTTGAGCTGGATCGTGAAGACTTTCTGAAGCCTTTCTTCTTAGTAAATTTCTGGAACTTCTTCACAAGCATAGCAAGCTCCTTTCCAATGTCTTCAGGATCACCAGAACTGTAGTCAGATTCTTCTTCAGATGAGGAAACAGCCTTTGCCTTCAAAGCGCGAGTTCGGCCATAGTTGGGACCATAGATATCTCGTTTCTCAGATAGCTGAAACTCATGTGTGTTGAGCCTCTCAAGTATGTCAGACGGATCGAGAGTCTTGAAGTCAGGGCGTTCTTGAATCATCAGGGCTAGGGTGTCAAACGAGCTGTTAAGTGATCTCAGGAGTGTCTTGACGATTTCATGCTTGGTGATCTCAGTGGCACCAAGTGCCTGAAGCTCATTTGTGATATCAGTGAGGCGATCGAATGTGAGCTGGACGTTCTCATTGGCGTGTCTCTTGAAGCGGTTGAAGAGGTTGCGAAGGACACTGATCCTTTGATCTCTCTGGGTTGAGACGCTTTCGTTGACCTTGGAGAGCCAGTCCCAGACAAGCTTCGATGTTTCCAAAGCACTCACACGGCCATACTGTCCTTTGGTCAGATGACCACAGATGATGTTCTTGGCAGTGGAATCCAGTTGAACGAACTTCTTGACATCAGCAGGGGTGACACCTTCACTGGTCTTGGGAACACCGTTCTTGACGACATACCAGAGGTCGACATCAATGGCTTCAAGATGCATGCGCATCTTATTCTTCCAGTAGGGGTATTCAGTGCCATCGAAGATAGGGCACGCAGCGAAGACTTTGATTATCCCTGCAGTCGACATAGCTAAAACTCCATGTGGTTAAACCGAATCACACAGAACAAGGGAGTGCCTTGCTCTGATACCAATTGAAAGAGCTGGATATCGACTAGAGGGGGGTGAATAGGCGATTTTTATGAAAGTCTTCAAAACATGGGAGTTTCGAAGACAAACGATAGAAATGATCCTATTGATGCAGCGGAAGGTAGACTACACTAGGCAAGCCATAGTCAAGTATTCAATGAAGTGAAAGCACGAAGACTATTAGCAGCTAGGCAGTATGGATCAGGATGGAAGATAGTATGAAGCCAATCAGAACAAGTAGTCACACAGTGAAGTCAAACAGATAATGCAAGCAGGCAATGACTTCACGAAGATAAACTGAAAGTAAAGAGAAGGAAGAGATAGAACCAGTAGCTTGGAGAGGACAGTGATTTGTTCGACCAGTTCCAGTTGCCGTGACAACTGTACGTCTGGTTAGGGAGGCTAAGATTTAACTCAGAAGACCGTGTCTTTACCTTATTCCCCTTGAGCTAAGGACACCCAGTCCTCGCCCAATCACTCTGGTAAGTCTTCAAGGTAGACTTCCGAATCTTCACAGACTTCGTTCACCGGCAATCCACAATGACTCTTGGATGCTCAGAACGCGACGCCTAACCGGCTGGAGGATTCACAGTCCTCAAGTGTAACAAGTCTTCAGATCACGCGGACAGAAAGACTTCAGTGATGCCTAACACTCTTTGGCTCTGGGTGCTTTGGGCTTTGTCCTCGCAAGGATCTCTCTCTGAAATGCTTCGGAGGTGGGTTGCTCTCAAACGACAAAAGCCTTGCACTAACTCTGAGCAGCCACCAATTTATGGTGTAGGGGGTGGGCTATTTATAGCCACTAGGCAACCCGACCTGATTTGTCCGAAATGACTCTGGGTCACTAATGAACTGACACGTGTTCCAATGGTCAGATTTCAAACACACGCGGCAACTTGACTTTGGCTACAAGTAAAGCTGCCTTATCCGACTCTGGATAAGATTTGCTCTCATTGTCTTCGCTTGAAGACATAGGATTTGGTTGAGCATCACTTCAGTCACCCTGACTTTGTTCACTTGGACCCCACTTAATAGTACGGTGGTTCCTATGACTCAACGAAGAAGAAAAGGAAACAACGAAACAAATAAGTCTTCGCACTCCATAGTCTTCATGCGATGTCTTCTCTGTCATAGACTTCAATGTGAATATCTTCACAGACCGCCATTGTCTTCAATGTCTTCCAGGTTTGTCGTCAATACTCCAAAATCAACTAGGGGTGACACTAGAAGCACTTACAGATGCATCTCTACACATACTCACTTTCTATCTCACAATTTGTGGGCTGTACGGCTTAAGATGGTGGGGTTTTTCGTCCTTTTTCCGAAAAATATGCGATAATTCTCATATACATTGATCAAATTTCCGAAACGAATTGAAATATTTCATTGAAGCTAATTATTTTCCCCGTCCAACGCATGTATATTTTTTCTAGTATTTAATTAGTGAACTTCTGAAGTCCACTGATTGCACAACATGGAAAATAAGAAAACTTACAAACAGACTCTTTAATAGACGTAGGGAAACCTTGTAGTGGTACACAAATCCTACTTGCAAATATTTAATGGACGTAGGGTGCTTGTGGTACATCTGAGCTGAAGAGAGGAAATTCATAGCCCTGATATTTAGCATGTAAGCCCTTGCTAGCATGGCCTAGGCTGAACCGGCTGAGAGCCTGAGGAATATGCTTCCGATATTCTTGGATATTTTGACAGGTTATATCTTGACAGGTCATGTTGAGCTCGCTATTGGGACAAAACCACTGTTTAATGCTGTGTGGTCCACACTGCTCTCCCCCGGCTTGGACAATGGCAGAGTTGGCACACATGGTCAGGGACGGCAGGTTGATGACCCACTTGTCCAACTTGGTCGGCTTCTCCAAGCAACCAATGATCCTCCTGCAAAAGAAGAAGTCTCTTTGGTGCACGTACAGCACCGGAGTCCAACTGCACAGCTTCAACGATTGCTTGCGCTTGGACGGGATCAGCGGTCCAATGAGCTTCTTTACGCGCTTGGGAACGGGCAACCAGCCAAGTATGGCCACCGGTGGGTTGAAGGCGAAAGTCGGGAGTTTGATCTCCTTCTTGAGCACCATATGAGTCCCCACGTGCAGCGCCAGGGACGCGCCGGCAGAGTGCCCGGTGAGCCAAACGGGGCGACCTGGATTATCCAGCATGAGGTGGCCGAGCTTTTGGTAGGCGAGCTTGAAGCGACGGGCGTACTTGACGACGTCTAAGTGATTAGGCAGTTGAACCAGACGTCCCTCGCCGCCCTCCGTTTCCAGCACAGGTCGGTGCCTCGGAAGGCGACGATCAAGTGCGGAGCGGACTTGTCCTCACGGCCTTGGCCCACGTACTCGTAGATGGCAGCATAGACGTAGTCGCCGTCCTCGAGCGGCTCCCCGTGGAGGCGGAAGCCTGTGTCGGGACTTAGGGGGATAGCTTTCTTCTCCCTGGAGTAAACATGACTGACAATGCGGGCCAGGCAAGCACGACGGCGCTCCTCAATCGTCCTACAAGATAATATTCATATTGATAGTGATTTTGTATGTATGTATTTTGGTTCGAATTAATTCGAACTAGACTAGAAACAAAGTCAAAACCATGCATCGTGATTCCAAACAGGTAGGGCTTCCCTCACAAAAACAAACAAACAAACAAACAGGTAGGGCTCCAGGATGCATGCCATATTGCATTGGAGGTAATTAATGTTCTTACCAGTTGATCGCCCGGCAGTTGATCAAATCCGGTGATTGGAAGGCGGCGCTGGTACTAGGAATAGGTTGGTCCATTTCGATAGCATCACCCTGAGACAAACCCAATTCCAAGCCGGTGGCCTGCTCGAGCTCGATGTCGATGTCCATAACATAGAACAGATCGTCGATCCCGGGCGCCTGGTACACCAGTACGTACATGCACACGCAGCCATAATTACTACTACCCCACTTTTAAAGTTAAGAGTCATGCTGCATGCTAGTACTACAGATCGAGTTCAGATACGATACCTCATTTTTGCCGGTGTCTGAATCGTTGCCAACGGCGGCTTTGATGTCGCACTTGTCTTGATAGGCCTGTGCAGGTGCAGCGGCCAACACCGAGACGCAAAGGAAGAGAAGCAGGAGGAGCCGCGGCATTTTGTTATAGGCTGGTCAACAACTTTCCGCACCGATCAGCTCCCTCTAGGCGAGCATATATGTTGAGCTGATTCAGAGCGCCAACCGCTGATCAAGACCTGTTTGCATCTTGTATGTTTTTTTTTTCCGAAGGGTTGTATTTTGTACTGTATGTTTGGTGGGCTTTAGGGGTAACCTATTTATACTTGTATGTTTGTTGAATATAGGTTGGCGCCGCGTTGCCACATTGCCGCTTGCTTTGGCCACAAACGAGGTGTTGGACAAAAATATTAGTTACAGTCATGAAGATCAAAGTCTTTGGTCTCCGCCGTTCACATTAGCATCTTACGGACATTTTTCTTTCGGTGATGCAAAATAAAACCTTCGAGGTATCTGCGAGAGCTAATGCAATATTCTCGTTAGGGATCGCAACCGGCCGGGTCGGGTATTGGTTTGTCATTACCAAACCCGTACCCACCCCTTGCACCATAAACCGTTACCAGTAGAAATATCCGGTGGCGGGTAATTTTTCTTTGGACCTGACTAGCAGGCGCCCGAGCGCTGGTTGGTGGGATTGAGCGCTCTTTCAAATATGGAAGGAGCAGCCGACGCACCTTTGACCCGGTCCATCAAAAAAGAATCTTGTCTCCACGTGCATTTATTTGGGGTTAATTTAAAAAAAACTGTAACTTTTGATTTAAGCGTCGAAATTCAATTTCATTTTCACAATTGGGTTTCTCGCGACGAGTTCTTCAAAACTAGATCTCATATCGATAGGTTTCGTCGAACTTTTTTTCGAGGCAACTTTGGATCTAATGAAGGCAACTTTAGTGCTATAGGAAAGCAACTTCATTTTTTGCCTAGTAGGACTGCTTATTAGATTGGTTTGTGTAAAAATGAGAAAATCACATAAAACATGAGACACCTTTAATGCTAAAAATAAGCAACTTCACTACACCATGTGTATCAACGAATTTTGCTAAATATTATCACAACTTGCCTGCCATGGTTGCTCAGTTGCTTACCATGGATGTTCAGTTACCTATTATTGATGCCCAGTTACATACAATACTATGAAATTGGCCTATTATTGATGCCTAGTTTACCTGCTATTGGTAAATAGTTACCTACCATTACTGCTCAGTTCTCTAACTTCGCAAATTAGTTGCCTACAATATTAGGAAGATGCTTATAATTGTTTTTTCTAAGTTGCCTAAAAACATTATGAAGTTGCATGTTAGTGATGCTCAGTTGACTGCCATTTCTATTTCAGTTGCCTATAATATATTGAAAAGTTGTCCGTGGATGTTGCTAAGTTGCCTATATATGAAACGAAGTTGCTTACCACACTGAAAAAGTATTGTATGCAACTTAGAATAATGTAGGCTACTCACTAGTCATGCAGACAACTTTTAGTATGTTTTTGTGCAACTCCAGTGCATTCATCAAGCAACTCATATATGTTTTTCATCATTATATCGGGAGATTTCAATGATTTTTGCGGGCAACCCGTGCCAAAATTATGAACAACTTGTGTAAATTTGCAGGCAACTGTCTGATCCGTCCCCTATGAAATTTCTCATCACCCCTATGCAACTTCTCATCTATCCCGCCTTTTACAATTAGTCAACACCCATGACCTGGCTAGCCAACACCTGCGTGCTCAGTAGCGTAGGCGGGCAAACTACCCTGGAAAAGGAAAGGAAAAGGCTCTCATACCATCCATCCGCACATAGTTTCGAAATGTGGAATCATGATAGACATCCCATAAAAAACTTTCGACATTGTAGGCAACTTATGTCCCTTGATTGACAACTTCCTTAGTATTTTAGTCAATTGGGGATCACCCGTAGGCAACTTCGTAGCAATATAGGCAACTTGGTTTTTGAGGGAGACAACATAGAAACTATGTTAGACAACTTTTCACTCTACGGTAAACAACTTTCACAGTATCGTTGACAACTAAACTATCTACAAATTAGTCTCCGATGTCTGCAACTTAGCAACCTTGGTAACCATCTACTATTAGACTACTGCACACAACTATTAGTATGTTATTAGGTGAATTCACTAATACACACAATGCAATTCATCTAGCATCAAAGTTGCTCCGGTTTAGCACTAAAGTTGCCTCATCTAGCATCAAAGTTGCTTTTCAAAAAAACCTTCAAAACATATTCATATGAGATATAATTTTAAAGAGTTCGTCATGAGGAACCCAACAGTGAAAACTGATCATAATTCCGACACGTGCTCTCATACCGAAATTAATGCATGCTACATCATTGTTGAGTTCACATGGTTGGTCGGACCAGGTGACGAAAAATCAACCTACTGTTGTAGAGAATCTTTCCATATATAGAATGGATGGGTGGACAGTTTTCTAAATCCGAATGATGATCATGCGGGCCGCGAGCCAATGGATGGCTGCAGCGCGTGCGCTCGGGTTCGTCAAAGAGCGCAGCTGCACTTTTAAGAATTCGGGTTTTTCTTTTACCAATTACATATATACCCGTGGGTATTTTTCTTTACCAAACACATAACTTTTAGCAGGTAAAATCCACCGGGTAAACAAGCTGCGGGTACTCGTTGCATGCATCCTGACGTCGCACTGCCGTGGACCCACCAGGAAATGTCGCCGATATGATTCATCTATGAAGAATCCGGTATAGAAGGCATTATGGGAATTGAAGACGCCGGCAAAAGTGAAAATTCATTGCCGCCAATCACTGTATGTGGCAATCGAACCCATGTCATGGCGTTCTAGCAAAGCGCCATATTCAGAGCCGGAGTCAATGCCCTATATGCTCCATTGATGTGAAAGTATAAACCATATGTTCCTCACATGCCCAAGGGTAAAAGAGATCTGGACGTTCCTGGGAACGACGAAACCACTGACGAAGCTTGCTTTGCGGTGGTCGACGGGATCGGGCCCCTAGAAAGGCCGCTACTAGATACAAATAGCGTACCCTGGCAGGTGTTCAACGGTGTGATCTTGTTATTGTTGTGTGCTGGTACACATGGTGGGAACAAAGAAAGTTTACTCGTGGAAAGTCTTTGCAAGCATCCATTCGGTCTGCTCAAGCAATTTCCGTGTTGGCATTGAATTACTCCAGAGTGAAAAAATTAAGAACGACGCAGATCACTAGACATAGTCGGAACAAACCACAAGACGGCTTTGCCAAAAGGCTGGGGGGAGGGGGGGGGGGGGGGGGGGGGGGGGGGAGCAGCGGCCCCTGGCCCCAACATAACTCCGCCACTGCCAGTACCCCACAAAGCCGCCAGCAGCAGCGATAGCTGGAACGTAAAGCGCGTGCAAGGCAGCCATCTCGTGCGGTTCGCCGCCGGCTGGCATGCTAGCCTAGAAGACTGGCGAAGTTGGAACGGATTGGTACCTCGCAGCAGAGAAGAAGGAGACGAGCGCGAGCTTCTGGATTCCTTGCTTCTGAAGGACGGGGCTGCTAATGGTGAACCTCTGGACCGCGTTTTGTGGGTAGTATATGTAGTGGCGGAGCCAGGATTGAAGCAAGCCCCGGGCCTAAAAAAAAATTCACCCGGAGGGAAAAACTCGATGTTCATAAGGCTTTTAGCTACCTCAAAAGACACCCTAAAATATGGCTCAATTACACGAAAAAATTAGAATTTTAAATTGAATGCTTAACAATAATGTTAGAGTTGTGTCGAATATTATTGTACAAGGTAGGTTACAGTTGGACTTGGTTTTGGACTGTGTGTAGACAGGGTAATAGTTGTGTCCTAATAGAACACTTGTATCCTAGGCCTCTCATATATATCGGGGGTAGACACATGATGTAACCTATGCCAACATAATAGCACAGGCACGCGGGGGAACCAGCGGCGTGTGCCGGCGCCCGGGCGGCCGTGGTGCGGTATTGTAGCGGTGTCACGGGGAGGAGCGCCCGTAGTCAGGCCTCGGGGATGTAGCCATGATGGTGAACCTCGTTAACAAATCTCGGTGTCGTGCTCGTGCTCGTGTGATTGCTTGATCCTTGGAAGATCGACGGAGTGCCTCGGATTATTCTAACAAATAAAACAGAATAGATAAAAACATGTTAAACAATAAACAGTACATGATAAAAAAAACCAAATCAATGGTTTGCTTCACTTGTGCCTCCCGTAACCTCATCAACGATGTAAGAAAAGCCAACACCTTCAAGACATCAAAAGAAATTTTTCATAAGAGAAGGCATAAACCTGAAGTGAAACAATAATCATTAATACAAATGTAAAAACTTACCACTTCAACGAGATAAAAGCCCTTTGTGAGACCTATATATGTTTGAAAGCCATATAAAATATCACCATCGTCAATACTTGCAAATACATCTTGCTCTATTTAGCAAACCGGTGAAAAAAATCTCTTAATCTTCATTTTCTGCAATATGAAATGAAATTGGCAATTACATCAATTTGAGTTCAACAATACCCTAGATATATGACTGGATGCATACATACACATATTATTTCAATTAAATTTCAGTTCGAAGCAGTTTATACACTAATCAGGGGGAAACAGAAAATGCTTCAACGAAAATTAGAAACATACAAGCAGCGGCAGCGGCAGCAAGCAGCGAAATAGCCAGGGATGCCGCGGGGCGAACGAAGAATAGGACAGGAGGGCGGCGACCGGGAGCAGAGGGAGTGACGGGGCGGATGCGACGCCACTGCGGACGGCGGCGCCACGCGAGCGCTGGGATCTGGACTCTGGAGATCGATGCGACTTGGCGGCGGCCGCGCGAGCGCTGCGTTTCCTCTTCTTTTTTTAGCAACAGCGCTGCGTCTCGTGCGTGGGAGTTAGATCGTAGGATTTTTGTTTTGTTTTGAGAATTGTTAGATCGTGGGATGGTGGTCTTTCCTCGTGCGTTTGTTTCACGTAAGGCCTTGTACAATGGGAGATGCTTAGAGAGGTGCTTCGAAAAATAAACCGAGTTTTTCTGAAGCACCGGTGCCTATTTCTACAGGAGAGATGCTTAGTTAAGCGTCTATCCTGTATAAATAAGCACCGGTGCTTTAAGAAAAACCTGATTTATTTCTCTAAGCACCTTCCCTAAGCACCTTGCATTGTACAAGGCCTAACACAGCCCATCAAGGCTTTGGCTGCTTTCTTTCACTGGGCTGCACCCCAGGCCTGCAGAAAATCATATATAACAATAGCCTGTTACATTTTCCACGCCCCGGGCCTGGGCCCTGGGTGCCCGGGGCCCAGCTCCGCCCCTGGGAACAAAGAAAGTTTACTCGTGGAGAGTCTCTGCAAGCATCCATTCGGTCTGCTCAAGCAATTTCGGTGTTGGCATTGAATTACTCCATAGTGAACAAATTGAGAACGACGCAGATCACTAGACATGGTCGGAACAAACCACAAGAAGGCTTTGACAAATTGAATGTGGATGCGGCATTTGATGTGGTCACAGGTTCGGAGAGGACGGGTGCTATTATTCGTGACTGTATGGGAACTCTAATTGCAGGTGGTAGTTGGAGCATCCCTACAATCGATACACCGTCAATTGCTGAGGTGTGTGCACTCCGTGATGGTCTGTTCATTGCAGGAAACGTTGGATGTAACAGGATCCTAGTCGAGAGTGATTGTATGGAAGTGGTGCAAGTCATGCAGAATGGCGGTAACTCACTAGGCGTGGCGGCAGCTATCTATGAGGAGTGCACTTTCCTTTGTCGCAATTTTACTCATGTAATTTTTTCACATTATCCTAGGGAGGCTAATAGGGCAGCCCATATATTAGCTCAATCTAGTACGGGACCAAATGTGACAAGAACCCCCAGATTTTATTCGTGCTGCTATAGCAGATGATGTAACTCTTATCCCAGATCAATGAAAACCGCCATGATGGCTTTCCTGCCCAGAGTAGGCACCGACTGATAGAGTAGCTCGATTAATAAGATAAAAGGGGACCCATGAAAACACTAAACAACAGATCAGTTGAAACTTCCATTGCACCTAACCTCACCCCATGTGCGTACTGGTCTTTGGTCTTCGGTGCTCCCTCCGTCCTTCACGGTCACCCCACAGGGAAACATCAGTTTTCTTGCACTGTTCTCAAAAGTAAGCAGTAGGGAATGCATGTTAAGTGCTGAAGGAGAGCGAAAGTGACAAGTCAAGTCTAATTTTAAAAACTATCTTCATACTTGCATCAAGTCATTGGATTTATCTACTTTTGTATTTTTGTGAGTATTCTAAAGCAATTGCAAGTCGAGGAGCAATGGAAAGGCTCAAATGACCGATATGTTTGTTGGGGTCACTTAAGAGCTGGACAAAGATATAATTGTTGTAATCATGTAGACGAAGTCTTGGGTCTCCGCCGTTCACATTGGCATCACAGAGGTATCTGCAAGAAAAATAATGGGTGACTATAATATACTCCCCCTGTAAACAAATGTGAGACGTTTTATATCACTATAGACAGAGGAGTAGATAGTTAGACCAATGTTGCAAGGGTTAGTTTGGTTTATCTCTCTTTGACGATTATTTTCTTATTTCTGTGATTTATTTTTCATGGACTCATGACCATGTTATATTTATTTACTTATTTTTGGTGTTTATATATTCTGCGGCCTGAGGTAAAGTCCGGGCAAATGGCTGATCCTCTGCATGCATGTGTGTACGGATAATTTTGGTCCGGCAGTATGTATCCTATCCCCATCATATCGCTCTCCCTGTCTCCCAGTTGCAAGGTACACAAACTTCTCCTAACAAAAAACCAGCGATGAGTTGGCTCAATAGCTGGAAACAAATGATTAAAGGAGTTGCAGGATTAAACAATATAAGGCAGCGGATGAGCAGAAATAAATGCAACTAAACAAGATCAAGATGACCAATAATTTAATGTGACTGAGGCCAACGTGTCATGGACTATTAAAAAACTTTTAAGGTGCTCGCTGTTAGAATGGGATAACTGCACGGCGGTTACTAGTAATCAACTTTTTGGCATCGGCCCAATGCCAAGAGACATGGCACAGTGCAAATATTTCTGTGCAACATTTTTGATTTTTTTTTAGCAAAACATTCTTTATATTCAAGAAGTGCTTAATTGGATGTTTGCAACATGTCTTTCTAACAGCGAATTATTGTGCATCAAATTAAAGGGTTTTTAAATGGTTGCGGGCCTTTCATTGGTCTGGATGGTTGTTTTGTGATGCTTGTAATTGGTGTGCAAGTGCTTGCTGCATCTACAAGTATGGGAAGAACATGTTCCCATTGGCCTTTGCAGTTCTAAACATCGAAGATCTTTCTACTTGGACATGGTTTCTGAGACAACTTGAGGCTGCAATAGGACAGGGAGAGGCATGGAGGGTGAATACTTATGTCTGATAGGCAAAAGGGACTTGTGGGTGGCATCTGAGAATTTTTCCCAATGGCACAACAAGGTACTGCAAAACACATGTTCTAGCCATTTCCTCATATGTTGAATTCAAGGGAGTGGTCTCCAAAGTTTACTTTGACAAGATTGTATATGCTAGCACAATTAATGAGTAGAATTTTTCTCAATAGCACAACATAGGTACTTGAAGAAGTACAACAAGGATGCATGGCCTTGGGTCAGGCATATTCCTAATCAACAAATCAGCCGGCATGCTAAGTCCAAGGTCTAAAACGGATCTGGTTGTCAACAGTTCATCTGATGTGTTAAACAAGTATATCTTCTTGGATTACAGGGACAAGCCTATTGTTACAATGATAGAACTCATTAGGACCAGAATCATGACAAGAATGGCTCTAAAACAAAGTGGAGCAGAAAGTGCAGGCTGGGAGACTACTCCAGTCATGAGTAAGAAGTTGGAGAGAGCAAAGGCTAGAGTGAAATACTACACACCATATACATCCAGAGTGTGTTTATCAGGTGATGGGTGGCCAAGAAAGTTGTGAAGTCAAGTTGTTCAATAGGACATGTAGATGTGGGAAATGGAAGTTGAGTGGAGTCCTCGGTTGCCATGCTTGTGCTGTAATATAGAGGGTGAATCACCGTCAACCCTGATGGCCTGCAAGACACACATGGTAGTGTAGCACCTTCGGGTAAGTATCCCAAAAGCGTCAAGCAAAACACACTAGAAGAGCTGTCCTTAAAAGAGAAATTGATTAAAAGCAAGAGATTGTATTTTCGCACAAATTTAAAGAGCTATTTAGAAGTAGCAAACATAGTGTAAAAATGTATAACAACGATGAAAATAGAGGCATGGGGCATAGTACTTTCACTTGCGCAGGCATCACGTTCTAAATACTCGTCCCCTAGGGTCATTCGGTGTGTTTGATATTAGTTGTGAATCATCATCATATGTTGCCTGCAATTTCTGAAGTGTTTGGCCAGGCAAAAAGAAAGCATGCACAGGGTCCTTCTATTTTCTTCCCCGTAATTGTGCCCTAAACTTGTGTAATTTGTTCACTTCATAAATAATTTATGCTCCACCATATTTCTTTTCAGCCACATTTGATTGGCAACACGACAGTTTATGCTACACCAAACAGAACAATTCAGGTTCTATTAAGTCACATGTACTAGCTTGTTTCCTGGTTAAAATATTAAGCTACCAGAATTTGGAAACAAGGCACCAGTAAACAGATTTACATATATAAGGCTATATAAACTTTCTTGCAGCAGCAACTCAGATGCGGCGGAGAGATGCCAGTCTCCTCTCCAGATCATCAACTTCAGCGGCATTAGGTTCAGGCGCCACATTTTTCGCTGGAGCCGCATTCCTGATAGCATGACATTTCCATCAGGTAAAAGGCGAACAGATATACAGAGGCCCAGTATTAAAAAAAAAAAAAAAAAAAACACGGTCTGCTCATCTGTTGAGATGGACATTTTAGCTATGATTGTGGGGGAAGAAATGATTGTATACCGTGCTTGGTTGTTCTCGGCTTTCTTGTTACTGGCTCCAATACGGCCTTTAGGTGCAGAAGACAGCTGCAGTATCACGAATGCGTCAAAATCAGCATTTAGAATTAAGATTCAGCACGCTGGTAGTGTAGAATGAACAGGCGTATTTACCTGAGAAGCCACATCAACACCAATCTCATCCAGAACCTGCATCGAGGGCAGAGGGATATATCACATATCATGAAACAGTTAGCAATGAGGGGATCCATTTGGTAGCAAACATGTAAGAAAGTTAGCTTTGCCAGGCAGCTAACAACCGTGCCAAAAATGCTTGCCCACCAGGGAGCCAAAACGCTCTCCCTCGTCAAAATGCAGAATATAATTAGCATTTTACCTGGTTCGTGAGCTCTTCTGTTTCCTCTTCAGCCTCATCCTTATCTAGTGTTTCATCGATGGCATCAGACATCATCTCAAGCTGCATGGAAATAGTTGATCTTAATTTTCAGAAGAAAAAAAAACAATTTAAAGGGATCTTGGCAATAAGTTATTGATCTCAAGCTGACAGCTTGAACATTTCTTTGAATACATCTGTAAGAACAGTGACATATCTGACCGAACTGACAAATAAGTTATAAAGACACTGAAACAGCTAACCTGATTCATATAATATATATACATAGCTAATGTGTGTACAAAATTACATAAGGAATTCTCAGAACACATGGATATGGAGTGAGCAATTTGAGTCCACAATAAATAGGATGGATCGTCCACAGAAAACAATGATTGCTGTACAATAAATAGGATGAAACAACTAATTATTTTAAGATGTTGTACTGATTCATACTACTTCATAAGAATATCTGAAACAGCACAATGGAGGGAAACATAGTCAATCTGCGTACAAATTTACAAAACGAACTCTCAGAACAGATGAATATGGAGTGGATGCGCTAAAAATTTGAGTGGATGATATCTCAGAATGCTCATACAGTGTAGATCACGAGAAATCCACAGTAAATACAACAAATGGATGAATCATCCCCACGCAACAATGATTGCATCTGGTCTGTACTCCCTGATCTAGTTTATTCATATGTGCTAAGCAAGTAATAACTAACCAACAAACACATCTGCATAATGTGATATATCTAAAAATATCCACTTAACACTACAGGCATGTCGAAAATTTTATTACCATCATGGCTAACTCGTACATATCTATATAATGCGATATAACTAAGCATCTGCACTTAACACCACAATAAACAATTAAAGAGTGTCCAAAATGCTATTACCGTCATGTCCAATTGAGATGATTGCTTCTGGAATTCTCTCATCTGCTTCATCTGCTTCGTTGGTTCCATTTGCTGAAACAAAAAATAATAAATTGCACCAACCATCTCAGGATACACAGTTCACAAATAAGTTGACAGGAAAAGACTGACTAGAGATTGGAAAAGGTCGATAGTTAATGAACAGCCAACCAACCATGGCTGTCTTTCGTCATACCTTATTCATTGCTGCCATCGCTTTGCTTGCGCCTTTCATTCCAGCAGATATTGAAGTTCCAGCATACATTGCCTTAAACAAATAGATAGTTCACACACAGTAGTAAGTGTATTTTGTCCATGCTCAAAATTTGCAGTTGTATAAATCAAACTGAAAGCTAGGCATACCTGTGTGTGAGTAGCTACTCCACGTATCTGCGCCCGTGTACCTTGTAAATTGACGATTTGTTGCCTAAGCCTGACTAGTTGCCGGGCTAGAATTTTGGTTGCAGCCTATAGCAATACAGAACACGTATTGTAAGACATCAATAAGAAAATTGTTATGGATTAGGGATCTTACACAAAATCTTAGGATACTTACCTCATTTCCAGTCTTGGCAGTCTTCTTGATCTCAGCAACCAGCTTCTTCTCCTGGAATGGTACCACTGCGGCGTTAGGAAACCAAACAATACAATACACACAAGCCATTGCAGAGTGGTAAGTGGAACTACCATAATGATACAGTAATAATAAATAAAGATGCAAAGTGATGCTGCTGTTTCACACCCTTTCTGGACTAAACTGCTGTCCTTTCCACTCCTAGAGCATGAGGGTATGGCAGCACAAGATGGCATGAAGACCTCTAGGAGTTTGAGGCACCTCACGGCCTCGATAAAAGTGTGTATAAGCATTTCAGTTGCAAAAATAACAATATTTTAGCACACTTTTCACTTGGTTTAAAACAATTTTATCAAGAAAACCAAAACATAAATTTAAGTGCAAGGTCCAAAATGAAGTATCAACTGCAATATGGCACTGATCAGATTTGCAGTTTGTTGCTTTAATTCCTGAACAAAGATCCAAAAACATATAATAGTGAGCTATTTTCTAGAAAAGTTGTTTTTGGTACTATCCAAAAACATCTCTGGAGCAAACCTGCTGTCTGGTCCATTGCACGCCAGAAACATAATAATAGAATAATATCAACAGTGGCAGGGCTACCTAATCTCAACCGAGTCAGTATTGCCTCTATTGTGTGGTGGGGGCCTGACATACATTCTATTCTACTTCAGTATGGCAGTGGAACTACTATCACACTCCTAGAAGAAAAAAATCCTATGTGCTCCAAGACGGTAGCATATTGTTTGTATTAAAATCAGTTATTCATACTATGTGAGAACAGTGGATTCAACCCAACCAAGCAACTTTGTGAAATCTGCCCATTGTTTGCCTTGTAGAAAGAAAAAGAAAAGGCCCTTCACTTACTACATACCTCCATTTGCAGGGAGCCAATCTCTCGCTCAACTCCTAAAATATGCAAAAGGAGAGAAATGGTGTCAGAAATTAGCACATTGCCAGCTACATTTTTCTTCAAGAGCTGATACTTAAGCTAGTATCGCTGTCGGTTGCAATCTTATTCAGTGAAACTCTGTTACATGATACATCATCAATTGCCTTAAAAAAGACACTGATTTCTGAAACTTGTGCAGGTTTGCTGTCAATATAGCACATGTTCAAATATCTCACATACATCACAAATTCACAATAACATTGCTGAATCGGTGGTATTTAAGCCATGTATGTTATGGACCAATAAGAACTGAAGGGAAAGCCTGGGCCAAGTTGACAGAACACCGGAAGGAAAAGAAGAGGAGATTTTGCTCTCACCTCTTGTGGCGACTGACATCTCTCGCTTGCTCGTCCTGAGAGCCTCTGCAGGTGACAAAAGCATCACGCCATTAGTTCGCGACACCAAACTCCACACTGCCAGTTAATTCACAGTTTGCACGCCCATGAATTCAGTGATTTTCTCCACTCCGACACCCAGAACATTCTCGATTTATCGTCCATCCACACAAGCGCTAGGTCACCCTAAAACCCTACCCATCGAAGAACCGGGGATAAAAAAAATCCGGTTCAAGAAGGCCGAAATCCAGCAAAGATCTCGCCTTTGGATCACAGAAACGCCCGCAGCACCGAGTCCCGGGCCGCGGATCAGGCCAAATCGGCGGGACGGGGAGGGGGGACAAATCGAGGCGAGGCTAGAACCCCGCTAGAATCGCCGAAACCCCCCAATCTAAACCAAAAGAACAACGCGAATCCAGGAACTGGGCCGTACCTTTGGGGTCGACCTTCTTCTTGAAGATGTTCATGGCCGCTCCTGCTGGATCGCTCGAGCGCAGGGAAAACCTAGCTCTCTCTCTCTCTCTAACAGATTTGGGGAAAATGGCAAGTGCAGAGCGGAGTAGAGAGAGAGAGAGAGATCCTCTTTTTTCCCCTCTGTTTGTGCGAGCGAGGTATGACGGCGCCGAGCCCAACGGGCACTTCACAGGCTTTTTGGGCTTTTTGGTAGTAGCCGTTGCAGCGTTGAACAGAATGCCTAATTCTGGGGACACCGGTGCGTCGGGCTTCTCCCATGACAAGTGGGTCCGGAGGGAGTGCGGGCCAGCTCCGTCAGTTGGGTGGTTCGGCTGTGTCGGCAGCGGCTGTGCGTGCGGATAGACACGCGGCACGGGAGGAGCGCCCTGGGGCACCACGTCCCACTTCTCCCTGTCTGCCGGTCTTTCCTTTTCAATTTTTACTCATTTATTTATTATTCGTTCTTTCTAGTATTATATTTCTTTTTCTCTTTTATTTATTTTCTCTCGGAAGCTGATTTTACGGTTGTTCCCAATATCATGCCTGGATAAAAATTTCGGAAATTTATTCCCTTCCATTCTGGGAGAGATTTACTCATTCTTTTTATGGAAATAAATAATTGCAGTGTAAAATGCCTCTCTCAGAAGCAATTATGTCACCGCGTATCTTTTCTCTTTAGGAATTCTGGAGAGAGAGAGATCCTTTGAGGCTAGCCTTTTTGGAGGGGATTTGGATCATTTGCACCACTTTATATGGGGTTTCATGATTTGCCTTCTCTCAATGGCGAGTGGCCCCGGCCCCACCCGTCAAACTTTATATGGGGCAAATGACTTTTTGGCGCCTTGTTAATATATGAACCTTGCTATGGGTATGATGGATTCTTGTCCAACACTCGTACGATTAGAGACAATCATAGGTAATTCAGTTTGTGGGCCATAGCATTTAGAGATGATTTGCTCTCTGGTCGGACGAGAAAGCATCGTACAGAGCAGTTTCGTTAATATATTGGTCCAAATGAATATTAAAATGGTACACATTCTAATAAAAAAAGACATGAAAAATGAAAAACATAACGTTTTAAGATGTATGAATAATCAATTTCTGAAAGACCCTCTTCAGCCCACCTTCGTTGCCATGATTTTTTTTTACATATTCATTGCCATGATTTTTTTTAACACATTCATTGCCATGATTTGAGGGCTTCTCTTTGAATGGGTTCACACATAATCTCTAGTGGGAATTGTAAAATAAATTGAAAGATGGTTTGTCATCCAAGTGTTGTTGGAGGGACTGGGGTGTCGTTGTCGGGGCACGTGGTCGCAAAAGAAAATTTTCTACCGCGCGAACCAGGAAAATATTGTGTAGATAGATCACGGAACTAGTTTTACCACTAGACGCACAGTCATGACAGCAGAAGAAGAGTTGGGAAGCGCGTCTCTGTCTCCTCCTCGCGGATCCCTCAAACATTTCATCGTAGTTCTCTCAAATGGTTCGTCACAACGACGCAGGTACATCCCTCTATGGTATCCGCGCGTGTAGGGAGGAACGACAGGCGGCAAACTACTATGCCCAATCACACGACGTGGCGTGGGCGGGAATGGCGACGGCGTCGTGGGACTAGTCGAACCCTTTTTAGGGTCTCCCCTCTAATTATATAGAGGTCACGGTAGGCTTAACACTTTAGCCACGTCAGGACTCTATGCCCAATTTCCACTCAGATCGAATCCAAATGGGGCCTTTCCCCTTAGGGGCACGGCCTATAGATAGGTTCATGGACACATGGACACAGCCTGAAACGATAGCTAGTAGCGGCTCCTAGCCAAACGTGTCAAGTCCCATGTGTGGGCAAAGTCATACTTGGTGAACCCTTACAATGTGTCATATGCAACTTTGCCTCACGGGATATGTTATCAAGTCAAGGTGGGTACGTTTCACCCTTGTTAGTGGCTCGACATCTCTTCTCGAATTTGTTATAAGATTCCTTAACACTTAAACCAAGTCGTATGGCCATGCTTTCGAATCTGATCACTTGAGAGGGCCCAAAGAAATATCTCCGAATTAAAGGGGCAAATCTCATCTTGGTCAACCATGTCCTGCAACATGTTTCACGACTAACCTGAAAGTTACCTTTACAACTACTCAGATACAAAGTGGTGTTTGATAGACCCTAAGTAAGTCAATTCATATCCCGAGTACATGTGAAGACCTCAAGTCTATGACATAACATATACATTGTACTTAAGACTAACATGTGATAATATCTCGCTGCGTCTCAACGTGAATATGTATGACTCGGTAATCCTCATCCCCGAGTCCATACTATCGGGTTAACATCTCTATACCCATAACTTGTGAAACATAGTCATCAACTGAATCATATACAAGTCGAATATGCCCGCATGATCTTATCAACTAGGAATCACTAGAACAATCATCATACAATATATAGTCACAAGCAAGTCACATACTTATTGATACATATCAATCATGATGTTCAAGAACAATTAATACAAATAACTCACAAAAAATAAGGAAATAACATCATCACGTAGTTGTCTCAAGGGCATATTTCTAACAATTGCTTCACTTGTGCATGCATGTGCTCTCGTCTACGACAACCATGGCTTTAATGGACAACTCAAAAAATAACTCAGGTAGGTATGTGGCAACACTGCAATGTCACGGGCATGGACCGTTTCTACACCCTCACAAATATCACCGTAGGAAATGGCGCCAAGATAGTCATTTGGGATTATGTGTGGGCAAATGGCCCGAGGCGGAAGGACATGGCACATTTGATGTCTATGCCATTTCCAAAAGAAAACACTGGACCTTCAAAAAAATGTCATAGACAATAAGACTGGGTTTGATCATATCATTGCAAGTTTGTCTTCAAGAGGATCACTTAGACACCATTTTATCATCGCAAGAATATACTTCTACCATTCATAAATATAAGATATTTTGGATATTTTAATATGGACTACGTATGGATTGAAATGAGTGAAACAAACACATCAACATGTATCTATATACATCCAATTCACAAAAAAAGAACTCCTTATATTTGTGAACGAATGGAGTATATTAGATTCATCATCGAATATATACGAAATCAACATCATTATATTGTGAACGAATGGAGTATATTAGACCCATCATCGAATATAAGATGTTTTGGATATTTCAACATGGATTACATATGGATTAAAATGAGTGAACAAACACACCAAAATGTGTCTATATACATCCAATTCACAAAAAAAAATTAGAACGTGTTATATTTGTGAACGGATGGAGTATATTAGATTCATCATCAAATATGCCCGCATGATCTTAGGGGAAAAAAGCAACCCACAACGTGTCGTGTGGTCATCCAAGGTGTGCCTATGAAATGTAATTGCATATTCAAAGTTAGAATAGCTAGCCAGGCCTGTCGCCTGGTGATAGCTTCCTCGCCAAACAACAATATAAACACGTTCGATCTATCTTACGCAGGCGGTGTGGTACTAATACATGTACAACAAGCAGAACCGGGACTCTGAGAGCTTTTTTTTTTTGGAAATCAGGGACTATGAGAGCTTATCCGGAGCGGTACGCGCTGCTGCGGGCTGGCCCAACATCCCCCAGAAACCGTGCGTCGAGGACCCGGCCCGTCCGGTAGAGCGATTCCCCTTGGGCAGCAGGTCTCCGGGCCTCCATACTCCAGCTTGGCACTGTTCGGCCAGTCGCGCACACCCCACGGATACCTCTGTCACGTCGATGTAATAAGTGTCGACAGCGTGTGTTGTGTATGCTCGTCCTTCACTTCTAATCTGATTCTGATTTTCATGTTAGTTGGGGTGCTTTGTATCATCGCTCGGTCCCAATGTAATTCTGAGATCTTTTGACAAAAAAGGTATATTTTAACCTAATAACACGCAATATACGGCTGTCTCAGCAAGAGCAACTCGAGCGGGCTGAGAGCAGGAAAAAATCTATTTTAAACCCTGAACTCATAGAGGTTCAGTAAATCAAACCCTCAAGTCCAAATCCCCGTCGTTTGCACCTGAACTATGCAATCCCGGTTTAATTTGAACCCTGGCATCGTTTGAGGAATGAAAACGCTGACGTGGCCATGTCAACCGGGATTCGTCTGACTGGTGCACCAAGGAGCGGCAGCAGTGACCACGGCGCGTACCCATCCTCCGCGCTAGGCCGGCCCTTTTTTTCTGTCACACTGCTAAAAAAAACGCGTGAACCTTTTTACAAACTCATGGACCATTTTGAATCCGTGATTTTTTTTCCAATCCATGAACTCTTTTTCAGCTTTTCATTTTTCCCAAAATCCGTGATTTTTTTTCCAAATCCGTGGACTTTTCATTTGAAAATTCATGAACTTCTTTTCAAAATCATTAAACTTTTATAAATCCACGTGTTTTTTTAATTTGTGACCTTTTTTTAACTTGATGAACTTTTATCATATTCATGAACTTTTGTTCAAAAATGATGAATTGTTTTTAAAAAACAAATAACTTTTTCCAAATCTGTGATATGTTTGTTCAAAATTGAAGATTTTTTAAAAATATATTCGTGATTTTTTTAATAATCATGATTTTTTCTCAAAACTTCACAAAGTCTATTTCCAAATTCGTAAAAAAAATGAATCCATGAACTTTTTGCCAAATTCATGAATTTTTTTCATTTCCGTGAACTTTTTCAAATTTCTACGGATTTTTCCATTTCCGTTAACTAAAAAAGGGTCAAATTAATAAATTTTTCCTTTTTCCTTTTGCGTTCGCTGGGCTATCGGCGTACAGGTCTAAATCACTTTTTTTTAATTGTTCGCAGTTCCAAAAACTTGTTCAAATTTTTGAAATTTGTTCACAATTTTAGAATGTTCATGTTTTAAAAATGAATATTCAATTTTTTTAAGATTTCCAAACATTGGTCGCATTTTTAAGAAATTTTATTCACATTTTTCTCAAGAAATGTTGAAAACCCCCGGATCTGCCGCTTTCTTAGTTGGTACTTTTAAACATAGTGCAACCTATAAGCCGTACTCAGTCTAGCAAGCGTAGCGAGGTTGGGAGTTCGACTCCCATCACATCCGGGTTTTTTTTTATTCGCTCTGCGTCTGCGATTGGGCCGGCCCATTTGTGCATCACCTTTAGCATAGGCTGCTCATTTTGAGTCTAACGAGCGTCAAGCAGGAGCTCTCAGTCTTTTCTGGAACCAATCCCGCCTTATTGTCTCAAAAACAAAAAACAAAATCCCGACTATCCTTTGCAATTCCTGTTTGGCAGACGACCCGAGGGTTCGATTTAGACCGGGATTGCATAGTTTAGAGTGCAAACTATAGGGATTTAAACTTGAGGGTTTGATTCGCCGAACCTCTACAAGTTCAGAGTTTAAAATAGATTTTTTTTCCCGCTGAGAGCATATCCCGTGATGGCAGACCTGGTGTTACGGATGCACCAGCCGGGCACCTCCAATGGGGAGGCGCTTGTGTAGGTGCTAGAGATTTTTTCCCCAAAAACTTACCTTAGCGTCTATGTTGGCGTCTTAGTTTCCAACGCTAACAACCATCAACAGGCGCTAAACAAGAAAAAAAAAAGGCAGGCTAGCGCTGCCCTCTCCAACGCAGCAGGGACCTAGCGCCCGATAAAACAGCTAGGAGATCGTTGGATTGTTGAGGCAAGTCGTTAGATTTTGTTGGATCAAGATTTTCTGGCGTCCGGGATAAGCGCCCGCAGCCAATTAATTTCAGCTCGTGTGAGGCAAAAAGGTGAAGCGCCCGACGACACAGTTTGCTTCGGCGCCAACCTATATCCTGGTTTTGGATGGGAATCGCTCGTAACGGCTGGGAAATTGATCCTGGCGTCCGCTGTTAGCCCCTGCGTTGTAGATGCCCTTAGGGCATGTACAGCGCTGAGCGCTTAGATAGGCGCTTAAGCGAAATAAAATAATTACTACAAAATCTAATTAAGAGCTAAGCGCCCTGCTCGGCAATGCGGAGCGCTTAAAAAAGTACAAAAAGCAATCGCTAGCGCCTTGGTTTGCTGAAACAAAATAGTCCAAGCGCTCGACGCGACAATTAGCATCGACGCCAGACAAAATCCCTGGCTCGGCCGGGATTTGGACGTAACGGCCTGGAAATCTACCCTGGCGCCCGTCCTTAGCACCCCCATTGGAGATGCCCTTATGGGCCCTTCAATGTGGAAGGAAGGCACGGGATGCAGTTAAGGCATGGGGTGATGGCACTTTTGCAGAACAAATCTCTTTTATATGTAGCCGACTAGCAAACATGCCCGTATGTTGCAACGGGAAAAAAACAGATACATGCTTCTATTATAATAATCACAACTTAAGACCGCTCAACTGGTCCACCTTATCTATATCAACATAGTCCACCTCCGTGTTGTCACTTATACCCAATGACGATTCTAAGTGCAAGCTGTGGGGTTAGTTCTGTTCATATTTGTGCAAAAAATTAGGGCATTTTGGGAAGATTACTACACTTGAACCCACAGATGTTTGGTGCTGGCACCTTATACCCTTTCATGCCTTCACTAACCATGCATGGTCGCGGTGTCTAACTGATCACAACGCGTCTGAACGTGGCCAATCTCAAGGCGATGATGTCGGCCACTACCTAAACCCACGCACACCTGCCATTGAACAACATCATCGTAAGTGAATGTCTAATAGTTATATACTAATCTTGTCGAGCTGGAGGTGATGGTGGCCCTTCCCCGAGCTACAATATGCATCTAGTGCATGCATACACCATCTCTCATTCACCCACTCACTTTTAAATTGTATATTTGTTTTCCAAAATGCATCAACAATCTTTTTGAAATAATAAATACTTTTTAAATCACATGGAATTTAAAGTGCATGAATGTTTTTTAATTACAAAATATTTTTAAGCATGTGAACACTTCTTAGAATTACATGAACTTTTTTTTTAGAAAAAGGTGAACCATTTTCAACTGGTATAAACATTGTTTTTTTTTTGCGGGAAATAAACATTGTTTTGATACATGAACAATATTCTTAAAACTACATAAACATTCTAAAATTCATGAACGATTTTAAAAAACTACTGGCATTTTCCAAAAGGCAGAACCACATAAAATTAGAACGTTGGTAAATTAAATTTTGGGTATGTAGCAAGTGATCAGATTACACGTACATTGCGCCTAATTTTTCCTTTTTATATATATAGTGATCGGGAGGAGAGCTATTCTAGTTGTGCCCAGAGACTGCAATTTTCTCGTTGGTGACTACGTGGAGCAGTGCTCATATAAAGGCCAAAAAAAGAATTACCTGGAGCACTACACGAAGATTATTTTGCTCGGCTCCAGAAGCGAACCAACATCCAAGCCTTTGACCGGTCAAAATCAAATATAATATCCTCATTGTAGCGAAGCATACAGCGCCGCGAGAATAGCGCGGCCACCAGCGCTCTGGCCGCGCACGAGATCCCGCGCCGCTGAAGTCGCCCTACTCTCCCGCGCGTGCTTAGGGCTCCGGCTCCGTCCTGTGCATCCCTGCTGAGCTGAGCTCTCTGCCGCGCAAGAGATCCCGCGCCACTGAGGAAGGTCGCCCGAATCTCCTCGCTCCTCACCGCGCTGTCGCCCATGGCCTCATCCGCATCTTCTTCCTTCATCAATATGCAGAGCCGAGCAGGATTTCCACTATTTTGATTGCATAATTAAAAAATTAGAACGATACACAATGAATATGCTGCTGCCAATGCATTCTTATAAGTTTGACGCTGCAATCAAGCATCAACAGCCATCAGTTATGGTGGCTAGTAGCATGCACATTGGAGTGGGAGCGCCTGTGTTCAAACCCCCGTGATAGCGCTGAGCATTTCTTAAGTTTTTTTTTTGTGTTAGGCGCTTGCTAGTGGGCTGGGCCTTGCGTCGGCGCTTGCTACTGGGCCGGTCCAATCACTGTGCGTTTGGCACGCTGTTTTGGACGCAAAAAAGTTTAGTACCACATCAGAATCATCTAAAATCATCTAAGCTGGACGAAACCAAGAATATCACCTCTCTTTAATAGTAGGTATATAGATATAGATATAGATTGCACGAATCGTCCTCTCCAATTCCAATATTTGAATTCCATCGTCTTTGTCCCCTGTTCAGTTCTATCTTGTATGGGAGCTATAGGTTTATTTTAACAAAAGTATCTCTAAATAATTTGTGCCTACGTCATTTTATCGCTTTGTAATGAAGACCATTAACATGTTTGAGAGCACACTGAGGCAGAGGCAGGTTTATAGATATTTCCACAAGCGCAGAACTTTTTTTTAGGGAGCTTAAAAATAATCAATACTCCCTCTGTCTTATAATGTAAGACGTTTTTCACACTATATTAGAGTCAAAAAACGTGTTACATTATGGAACAAAGAGAGTAATTATGACGCAAACTTTATCATAAGTACATGGCACATATCTGCATTCTGAATACGGAGTGCAAGTTAAGTTACAAACTTCCTGTTAAAAGTGCTCCTGATTTCAGGTCATTAATATTTCCATATATTGTAACAGCAAGACTTGTAAAAAGAGCAAATGGTCATTGCCAACGACACACACAATATATATTTTTTCTAACATAGCACACATATTTTTGTCTGTTCATTTTTCTTATATTAGAAAAAAAAATATAGACACGTGGATTCAACATTTGTATATGTATCTTTACTTGAAATGATTAAGAAGAAAACCTTGTTCTCATAATTCTTCCAAACAGAAGATCTTTTTTCTTTTTGCAAGGCTTCCAAACAGAAGTTTGACTATGTTTTTTACCTTAACAGTGTCCAACTCTTCTACCTGCAAATTTTCCTACTCACATACATCGATCGATCACTAGAAAAAATAAAGGAAAATCCTTTAATGCCTATCTTTCTTGGAGAGACGAGCCTATGAAATTTAGTTATTTTTTTTGAGAATTTTTTCAAATCACGAAACAGTACAAAGTAGTTGACCCTTACAAACATACTAAAAACGCAAACACAAAGGACCATGAACACCTAGAGTACACTAAGACAACCATAACACAAGAAGATCTCCCGAGCCCTGTGTCATCATCCCTGAATCTTGAGAGAAGACCCCTGCAGCAGAAAGATCTGCAACCAGGCGCAAGCAGATCATCATCTTCGACCACGGTACAATTGCCGCCACGCTGCTTCCTCCTTTCTTGACACCAGCGCTGAGAGGGCATGGACATCAATCCAACAAACCTGCAACAGCCGTCGCCATCTTTGGCTTTGAGTACCGCAAAAAGTGTCCCTTCCGGAAGGAAGAGAACTCGAGTCATCCGACCGGTCCAGCACCGCGGCCGGGCGATCCGCCCGGACAAAGCAGGATCTCCCACTAGCATCGGCGCAGAGGAAGGAGAAGAACAGCAGCAGCAAATCATACCGACAAGGAAGAAGAAGGGTCTTCGTCTCCCTGCATCCATCGCCCATCTGAGGACCCAAACAGCCAGTGCCAATGGACCTCCATCCACCATAGCCCGCGACCTCGACGAGATCCGGGATCCCCCACCCCGCTGGCTCCTAGACGAAGGCAAAAGCCTCGCCTGACCGCGAACGGAGCACGGAGAAACTTATTCCAACGCGACACCACCGCAACGGCCTCGGCGGCGTCTCCCTCAACCCTAACCCTACCACACATCCACCAAGCGAACAGACCCGAGGTTCCCTCTCCCTCCCGCCGTCGGAGCGGCCGACGGAGAGAGAAGGAACCGGCGGCGCCACCGATGGCGCGCAAGGGAACCGTCGTCGCCTCCCTAGATCGCCTCGTGTGATCCTACTTTTCCGGAGCGGATCCTGATCTACCTACCAGTGGATTGATACGCTGAAATTTAGTTATTTACCAGATCATGGTTGTTGCTCCTGGAAGGCTGGAACCACTTCCGTCTGTTTATTACCAGAGGGCCCAGAACTGAATCCTGCCCCTCTTCAATCTATTCTGCATAAACACAATGACTATTATACAAATGTGCCACAGCCTACACCTTAGCTGCATCACTTCCCTTCCTGTTACATCCAATGGCCCATATGCGGCTGGTGCATCTGGAGCACACGTTGTGTTGTTTCACAGGATACACTCTCCCAACGGGCTAAGAGCATTACAGCCGCTAGACTTAACAAATCCGATCCCTCAAACGTTCACGGACGCGATGGGCGCATCCGCGGACAATGGTCGGTTACGCCTTAAATTAGCTACTCTGCATCTGAGTCTCTCATATTTCAGCCCATAGATCCATACAAAGCACGCAAAAAAAAAAATCAACGTAAACATACTACCCTAGCTAAACTTCGTCGTCGGAGATGACCATGACGTCGGTGTCAGACGCCGGGTGGACGGGCGCGTAGGAGGGCTCCGGCTCCTACTCCGCTCGACTTCATCCATGTAGGCGAACATCTCCTCCTCCTCCGCGGCATGTTGCGCCTCCATCTCTTGCCGGCGATGGCGTCTCGCCTCCACATCCGACTCCAAGCGGAGGGAATCAAGGATGGCCTGGTGCTCCGCCTGTAGATCCGCGTCCCCAGCGTCCCCCACATCCTCCTCCTCCAACTCCTCCGGATCCATTGCATTCGGAGGTAGCCCCGCAGCTATCGGGGCTTCGCGCCTTGCCCGGATCTGCTCAAGGAGCTGCAGCCGACACTCCGGCGTTAGAAATGGGTAGCCCCTTATCCGGCGGCGTGGGGGCATGGCCACTAGTGGTGGCTGACGGGGAGTCGAAAGTGGCGGTGGCGGCAGATGGACGGAGGAAAATTTGGAAGGGTAGGGTTTCGGTGTCGGTGGTTAGCTTAAATAGTCGGGCTAGGCACTACGCGGCCCGCCGGAGCGATGCCATGTGGCGACATCGGTCCGACGGAGGAGACGAGCTTCAGACCGCCGGATTTTCTGGCGATTTCGCGTGGGACCCTGACGTCAGTCCGACATGGCGGACACGCCCGAGCGCGCTCGGGCACCCCCGCATCCGCCTCATATTTGGGCTGGTTATGAGGGGTGCTTGTCAGCCTGGATGTTTGAGACCCGTTTAAGGCGGTCGGTTCGCGACCGGTCAATGACCAAGTGCCCCGCCTGGGCATATGAGACGGGTTTGGGGCGCCCGACTGTAGATGCTCTAACCCAAACGGACATACAATTTGTTTGTTTTTTTCCCGAAATCACTAATTAAGGAGCACTCTTTGCAAAGGTCACTCCCACCTTCCCAGATTGCAACAAGTGGCGCACTGCATGTGCACCACTTGTCGCAACCTGTGAGTTTTTTTCGTAGATTCGTTTATTCAAAACGTTTTATTTTTTAAACAGTGCGTCCAAATGTTGAACTGGTTTCATCATTGGATTCTAGCGTCGAGATCTTTAAGACTAGATCCCATGTTGATAGGTTTTGACGAACTTCTTTTCACGAAAAAACCGGACGAAAAAACCGAACCGAAAGCACGTTGTTTTTCTCTTTCCAAAAGAGGCACGACTATGCCTCTCGCGGAAGCAAATCCATGCCTCCATGAGAAGCAAAACCGTGCCTCTCGCGGAAGGAGTTTTTTTTCGTTTCTGAGAGGTGCCTCTCGCGGGAAAAAAAGGAAACGTGTTTTTTTCGTTTCCGATATGCACGGCCATGCCTCTTGCGGAAGCAAATCCGTGCCTCTCACGACAGTAAAACCGTGCCTGTCATGGAAGAAAAAAAAATGCTTTTTCCCATTTCCGAGAGGCACGGCCATACCTCTTGCGGAAGCAAACCGTTCCTCTAGCGGAAGAAAAAAAATTTGAAAATGCATTTTTTCCATTTCCAAGAGGCATGGGCGTGCTTCTTGCGGAAGCAAATCCGTGCCTCTCGTAGAAGCAAAAAACACATTTTTCGCACAACAAAATTTGAAAAAAATAATCCAAAAGCTAATAAAGACCGATGGAAAACTGAAAATGCAAAAAAAACATCTAAAAAGCTGAAAATGCGCGTGGAAAAATAAAAAAAATCTAGAGGAAGCACCGAGAGCGCGACACGAAATGGCGTGCTCTCAGCCGCACCAAGTGACCCTTGGGGAGGCTCCCGAAGGAGCGCTCATTCGTTAGTTGCTCCTTTGGATGGCCAGGTAGACACCGAAAGTCCGTTTGTGTCCGTCGGCCCAAAAGTAAACCCAACGCAAGGCTGTGTTTTAACTTTTATTCCCAATTTTTCAAATAAAAAATATATTGCAGCCAAAAGTTCGTTCGTTTACATTTTAATTAAAATAAAAAACATAACTATATATATATATATATCTCAAAACCTAGATCTAGTCTACTGGTCGTTGTTCGTGTCCTCCTCCTCGTCCTCGTCGACAAGGTCGATGTACACCGGAGCTGACCATGGATATGGCCATGCTGCTCGTGCAATGGCCATGGCCATCGGCGTGGGTGGGAGTGTGGCTGGCGCCTCATGTGCCTCCTGCTACTACATCTCCACCCACTCAGGCATGCAAGGCATCATGGTCGTCCACCCCCACAAGTGCCCCACAAGCGGCGACAATGGCCACGACTCCTGCTGCTCTGCCTCGGGCACGGAGAGGGACGGGGGCACGACGGCCGCCGCGGCCGATTCAGCCAACGCTAGTGGTGGGACATGCCACTCGGCGAACTTGTCGAGTTGGGAGTCCTCATGGGCCTTCTTAAAGGCCTCGTCCTCCTTCACCGCAGACCCGCACGGCGGCTTGTGTGCTGGAGCACGCGTGCGTTGTGGACGCTCTAGAGCACGGGGCGTTGGAGTGCCAAAGAACGACCGACGCTGTCCGTCATGCTCGTTGTAGAACCAGGTGTCCCAATGCGGCGAGTCCTCAGCAAACGCCGGGTCATGGTGGAGGTCGTCGTGCTCGTTGTAGAACCAGGTGTCCCAGTGCAGCGAGTCCTCCTCTAACCGCGCGCGTATTGAGGCTGAAATGGTAGTCACTGGAACCATCTCCGGGTTCAGATGCCACTCGTTCAACAAGTGGACATCCAGCCACGACATAGGGATGGCCTTATCCCAGTAATGTTGGCTGATACGTCTCCATCGTATCTATTTTTCCCAAATCTTTTGCCCTTGTTTTGGGCTCTAATTTGCATGATTTGAATGGAACTAACCCAGATTGACACTGTTTTCAGCAGAATTGCCTTGGTGTTATTTTTGTGCAGAAATAAAAGTTCTCGGAATGACCTGAAAATTCATGGAGAATGTTTTTGGAATAAATAAAAATATTGGCGAAAGAATCTACCGAGGGGGTTGTCGGTGTCAAAACCGGCAGATCTCGGGTAGGGAGGCCCAAGCTGTGAGTCTGAGGATCAATGGTAACTGAAGGAAATATGCCCTAGAGGCAATAATAAAGTTGTTATTATATTTCCTTATATCATGATAAATGTTTATTATTCATGCTAGAATTGTATTTACCGAAAACTTGATACATGTGTGGATACATAGAAAAAACACCGTGTACCTAGTAAGCATCTACTAGACTAGCTCGTTAATCAAAGATGGTTAAGTTTCCTAAACATAGACATGTGTTGTCATTTGATGAATGGGATCACATCATAAGGAGAATGATGTGATGGAAAAGTCCCATCCGTTAGCTTAGCATAATGATCGTTAAGTTTTATTGCTATTGCTTTCTTCATGACTTGAACATATTCCTTTGACTATGAGATTATGCAACTCCCGAACACCGGAGGAACACCTTGTGTGCTATCGAACATCACAATGTAACTGGGTGATTATAAATATGATCTACAGGTGTCTCCAAAGGTGTTTGTTGGGTTGGCATAGATCGAGAATAGGATTTGTCACTCCGAGTATCGGAGAGGTATCTCTGGGACCTCTCGGTAATGCACATCATAGTAAGCCTTGCAAGCAATGTGACTAATGAGTTAGTTACGGTATGATGCATTACAGAACGAGCAAAGAGACTTGCCGGTAACGAGATTGAATTAGGTATGAAGATACCGACGATCGAATCTCAGGCAAGTAACACACCGATGACAAAGGGAACAATGTATGTTGTCATAACGGTTCGACCGATAAAAGATCTTCGTAGAATATGTGGGAGCCAATATGAGCATCCAGGTTCCGCTATTGGTTATTGACCTGAGAGTAGTCTAGGTCATGTCTACATAGTTCTCGAACCCGTAGGGTCCGTACGCTTAACGTTTGATGACGATTTGTATTATATGAGTTATGTGATTTGGTGACCGAATGTTGTTCAGAGTCCCGGATGAGATCACAGACATGACAAGGAATCTCGAAATGGTCGAGAGGTAAATATTGATTTATTGGATGATAGTATTCGAACACCGGAATTGTTCCGGAATGTATCGGGTACATATCGGAGTACAGGGGGGGTTACCAGAACCCCCGGGGGAAGATATGGGCCACATGGGCCATAGGAGGGAGGCACACCATCCCACAAGGGGTGGCACCCCCCCAAGGATGGAGGCCGAATATGATTAGGAGGAGGGGGCGGTGCCCCCCTCTTTCCTTCTCCCCCTCTCTTCCCTTCTTCCCCTTCCGGTAAAAGGAAAGGGGGAGGCCGAATCCAACTAAGAGCCCAAGTAGGATTCCTCCTACTTGGGCGCGCCTAGGGCTGCCTCTCTCCCCCTCCCTCCTTTATATACGTAGGGAGGGGGCGCCTAGAACACACATCAACTATTCCTAGCTGTGTGCGGCGCCCCCCTCCACAGTTTACGCCTCCGGTCATATTCACGTAGTGCTTAGGCGAAGCCCTGCGCGGATCACTTCACCATCACCGTCACCACGCCGTCGTGCTAACAGAACTCTCCCTCGGCACTTTGCTGGATCAAGAGTTCGAGGGACGTCATCGAGCTGAACATGTGCAGAACTCGGAGGTGCCGTACGTTCGGTGCTTGATCGGTCGGAACGAGAAGAAGCTCGACTACATCAACCGCGTTAACAAATGCTTCCGCTTTCGGTCTACGAGGGTACGTGGACACACTCTCCCCCTCTCGTTGCTATGCATCTCCTAGCACTAGTACGTGTCGGTGCTATACAAACGGTTTTTAACCCCTTTCCGCGACGGCATTTGGAACCGTCGCCTAGTGAGTGACGGCGATGGGGGGGGGTCCTTCCCACACGACCCAGAAACCGTCGGGGATAGGGACCCTACAGTACTCCTACTCGTTTGTGCTCGCATTGCCATCGCAGTCGGTATTCTGTGGTGCTACGTTTACCATGCGCGACCCATCACAAACGGTTCACTATTATAGAACGTGTATGATAAGCATACAATCACACACATTCGCTTTTGCAAACCGTATGTGATAACTAATTAAGAATATTAGCTAATCGTCGTACAAGTGTCGGACAGGATTACGAAATGTTGGACTGTCGTAACATCGTCGTACACGACAACTATCACACACGCTATTCTGTGGTGCAACGTTTATGATGCATACTTCATCAGAAACAGTTCATGGTTGCGAATCGTGTACGATAAGGCGACTAACACAAACGTTTAGTTTGGCCGCACTGTTTGTGATATTGTCTGACATCGCACACGCTTTGCAAACGGCAACTGTTTGCATGCTTGCACACGTTTCCTCTCTGTGAACTGTCTCGGATTATGGTGTATATCGCAAACGTTTGTGTTTTACCAACCGCGTGTGCCGTAACGACCTGGAGAGCGTAATTTCACCGTAATTTAATTGCTGCTATTTCAAATTGTACCGGATTTGAATTTGAATTTGAATATATGCTACAGATTTATTCATATCCATCAGGTTCAAACAACCAATGCATTATTCGATTCATAGGTACATATGTTCAAGAATTGCATAAGAACCAAATAAAGAATGATGAACCACAGTTGTATACTTGTACTATTAAAGACGGTAAAGAAAGAGGCGAAATACATTCTGGTTGCTGAACAAGGTGAAGCGGAATGCCCATATTGTGCCCTCCTCCATGCAGAAGGCACGCACGACTCTAGTCCAACCCCTTGTGATGGCCGACCGCCCATCCTTCACGGTCTTCATGAAAACATCTAGATAATCATCGTGTTCTGGTAGAAATACTTTAACCTTTGCATGCCCACCAATCATGTAGTTTGAGAGGTAATCTTGAGTAAACTGCTTTGGCAACCACTGCAAAGGAAAAAGATTCAGACATTGTCATCTAACACAACTCATTATGGGCAGTAAAAAGAAGGCTGCAGAGTTCTTACTTACCATCCTGCAGTTCGTTGTTGTCTTGGATAAAGTGTAAACAAATAGTTTAATTGCCATCTTTGGACCCATTTTACTAACGATCTTTATCAGCTTCCTCACCTGATGCTGGTTCATTGATATCTCATTGCCCCATACGCAGAAAGGGTCGAAGCGCGGATCTTTACCAATGACATATGTACCTAAAGCACCAAGTTAATATTAGAAGCTAAACAGCAATTGCACAATGATGTAGTACAACACTCTTTTATAATACTCCCTCCGTTCCTAAATATTTGTCTTTCTAGCGATTTCAACAAGTGACTACATACGAAGCAAAATGAGTGAATCTACACTCTAAAATATGTCTATATACATCCGTATGTGGTAGTCCATTTGAAATCTCTAAAAAGACAAATATTTAGGAACGGAGGGAGTATCTTATACATCCAATATACTCACATATTAGATGAATTAACATCTTATATTATGGGCCGGAAGGAGTTTAGTGCATTCTTACAAATTATCAGCTGATTAACTGCTGCTGTATCCATGGGTTACAGTTAGTTTGAGCTAGTTCGGGCTCAAATAGCCCTAAAGTATATCTAAACATGAGGGCTAGTTTGAGCTAGTTGCTTCTATAACCCAGCCAAAAAATCTATCCAACCCAAGAGGTGCTAATTGGAGCTAGTTCTCCTAGTGCATTTATTGTCAATCTAACCCTGCCATTCAAACAACTCTTTGGATGGAGTTAGTTCAGGGTTAGTCATGAGCTAGAAACTAACTCTAACCTCTAGCTAAGTTGAGTATCCAAATAGGGCTGTGTTGTTGTTGTTGTTGTTGTTGTTGCTGCTCTTCTACGTATATCTAGACATCATTAGAACATTAATGTAACACTCTTCCTTGTTACTATGTAGCCTAGGATTGCATATTTAGACATTAAGTACAGTGCATGTTAATACGTAGCCTCAGATATATTACATATGGCCCTAGTTAACCTAACGATAAATGGGTTGCACATATATTCAGTTAAAAGTCCGATTCACCGATTAGTCCCTTCTCAGCCCCCGGCCTATATGGTACCAGCTACCGATATCCTGAACAGTGAGCAGATATAAGCCATGGGATGAAACTAACCTCGATGGAAAACAGTAGTCGTTCCCAAAATTGTCCTGTGTAGGTACATCGAGAAGCATGTTAAGCACAACAAGCTAAACATCAACCAAAATTATCCATGCAGACAAAATAATCTCCAAAAGATAGCTTCAGTGTGCAAGTTTAAGCACGCTAGTAAAGCAAAACAAGTGAAAAGGTGTGTTAACGGCAACATGCCTAACATTTAACAACAAGCAAACATAGTCATTCAAACTGGTATTGTGCCGGTCTAAGTACACTGGTTATTGTTAAATAAAAATGGAAAGGCGTGTTAACTACAAGATGCAGCAACCAAATGTAGTCATTCATAGTGGTATTGTTGAAACTGGTACTGATGAAATTGAACTGCACAGTTCATACTTGCACATATAGAACATCACGTTGTGAATAACTGGAATAAACAACGCATACTACGAACAACCAAAGATAGCATTTGAAACTGGAGATATGCTAACTACAAACAACCGAACAATCAAAAAACTTTAAAAGAGGCATATGCTAGCTATAATAGGCTTAACAACAAGCAAATATATGCATTCCTATTGGTATGTTTAAAACTGGATTGATGAAATGTACTGCACAGTAAATAATTGCACATATAAAGCATCACATTCTGAACAACTGAAATAAACAAGGCATACTCCAAACAACCAGATATAGCAATTAAAATTGGACATATTCTCACTACACTACAAAAGGGACTCGACAAAACAAATCATGGGTTTCCCCCTGTGAAGAGGCACGGCAAAACAAATCATGGGTTTCCTCACTTGTCATAGATGGGCTCGTTCCCGTGGGAAGAGCACAGACCCTGGATGCGCTCCATGTTGTTGCAGATGGGTTCCTTCCCCTTGGAAGAGCACGACTGTAGGGTGCCCTCCCTGATGTCGCAGACGGGCGCTTTCCCCTTGGAAGAGCAGATGGGCTCTTTCCCCTTGGAAGAGCCGGAGAGGGTGCCCTCCTCGTGGTCGCCGTCGATGAGGTGTGACTTGGAAGCTGTGGATCCCAAGCCAGCGTCACAGAACGTGTCCTTCAGAAATGACAAAAGGGGCTCGATGGCGATGTGGGATGGAAAATTGTTGACAGCGAGCCAGAGGAGATCTGCGGCGGGGCCATGGATGAGATCGACGGCGGTTGAAACCGAGGGGTTGGGGGTGGGCCACTTAACCTGTGACATAGCCTGTCTCAGGCCGTCGCTGTCGATGACCTCGATGTCGTAGCCGGCGGGCGAGACATGCCTGCATACTCTAGCCCGCTGCTTGAGTGCCTGCCGCCAGTAATGGTCGTCAGCTTCCTCGGCGACGTCGGGAGAAGAGACCGTGATACACCTCTTTTGGCCCAGTCGCTCCTCGAGCTCCACGGGAAGGGTAGCCGGGCTTAGGCTGCGACGCTCTGGAGTGGGGGATGGGGATGGGGATGGGGATCTGTGGGAAAGGGGGCGTTTGGTGATACGTCTCCAACGTATCTATAATTTTTGATTGCTCCATGCTATATTATCTTCTGTTTTGGACATTATCGGGATTTATTATTCACTTTTATATTATTTTTGGGACTAACCTATTAACCGGAGGCCCAGCCCAGAATTGCTATTTTTTTGCCTATTTCAGAGTTTCGCAGAAAAAGAATACCAAGCGGAGTCCAAACAGAATGAAACCTTCGGGAACGTGATTTTCGGAACGAACATGATCCAGGAGTCTTGGACCCTACGTAAAAGAAGCTTCCAGGAAGCCATGAGGTAGGGGGCCGCGCCTACCCCCCAGGCGCGCCCTCCACCCTCGTGGGCCCCACGTTGCTCCACCGACGTACTCCTTCCTCCTATATATACCTACATACCCCCAAACGATCAGATACGGAGCCAAAAACCTAATTCCACCGCCGCAACCTTCTGTACCCACGAGATCCCATCTTGAGGCCTGTTCCGGAGCTCCGCCGGAGGGGGCATCTATCACGGAGGGCTTCTACATCAACACCATAGCCTCTCCGATGACGTGTGAGTAGTTTACCTCAGACCATCGGGTCCATAGTTATTAGCTAGATGACTTCCTCTCTCTTTTTGGATCTCAATACAATGTTCTCCCCCTCTCTCGTGGAGATCTATTCGATGTAATCTTCTTTTGCGGTGTGTTTGTTGAGACTGATGAATTGTGGGTTTATGATCAAGTTTATCTATGAACAATATTTGAATCTTCTGAATTCTTTTATGTATGATTGGTTATCTTTGCAAGTCTCTTCGAATTATCAGTTTGGTTTGGCCTACTAGATTGATCTTTCTTGCAATGGGAGAAGTGCTTAGCTTTGGGTTCAATCTTGCGGTGTCCTTTCCCAGTGAGAGTAGGGGCAGCAAGGCACGTATTGTATTGTTGCCATCGAGGATAACAAGATGGGTTTTTTTATCATATTGCATGAATTTATCCCTCTACATCATGTCATCTTGCTTAAGGCGTTACTCTGTTCTTATGAACTTAATATTCTAGATGCATGCTGGATAGCGGTCGATGTGTGGAGTAATAGTAGTAGATGCAGGCAGGAGTCGGTCTACTTGTCTCGGACGTGATGCCTATATACATGATCATACCTAGATATTCTCATAACTATGCTCAATTCTGTCAATTGCTCAACAGTAATTTGTTCACCCATCGTAAAATACTTATGCTCTTGAGAGAAGCCACTAGTGAAACCTATGGCCCCCGGGTCTATCTTCATCATATTAATCTTCCAACACTTAGTTATTTCCGTTGCTTTTATTTTACTTTGCATCTTTATCATAAAAATACCAAAAATATTATCCTATCATATCCATCAGATCTCACTCTCGTAAGTGACCGTGTAGGGATTGACAACCCCTTATCGCGTTGGTTGCGAGGATTTATTTGTTTGTGTAGGTGCAAGGGACTCGCGCGTAACCTCCTACTGGATTGATACCTTGGTTCTCAAAAACTGAGGGAAATACTTACGCTACTTTGCTGCATCACCCTTTCCTCTTCAAGGGAAAACCAACGCAGTGCTCAAGAGGTAGCAAGAAGGATTTCTGGCGCCGTTTCCGGGGAGGCTTATGCAAGGTCAAGTCAAGATTTGGACTCCCGACAACAAGCCATTTCTGGCGCCGTTGCCGGGGAGGTCTACGCAAAAGTCGACATACCAAGTACCCATCACAAACCCTTATCTCCCGCATTACATTATTTGCCATTTGCCTCTCGTTTTCCTCTCCCCCACTTCACCCTTGCCGTTTTATTCGTCCTCTCTTTTCCGTTTGCCTCTTTTCGCTTGTCTTTCTTTCGCCATGTCTGAATCTGGGGAGGTTATCGCTAATGAAGGCAATAATAACAACTTGGGAAATTTTGATGCTTTCGATGATCCTCTTGAGGAACCTACCATCTTGCACACCAAAAAGTTTCGAGTCGGTAGTGGCAATATTATTGGGAAAGGAGTTATTCAAGATTTCTTTACTTGTGTCGGCGCTTTGCCCATTATGGGTGTCTCTATTCTTCATAAAACTAGTAGCCTTGCGGATGCAATATCTTTGCTTGTAGTTGAACTTGAAAGGCAATTTCTTCATATGCATCCTTGCATACAAAGAATTTTTCTAAAATTTTCTAATATTGAGCATTCTTTTGTTAAGCGTGCCGCCACTATCTTTTTGGCTCATGAGTTTAGATTCATAATGAAAGAGGCTAGAGAAATCTTTGCGCATTATAGGGTAGATGCTAGTCATCCTCCCATAGAAGCTATCCTTTTTAATCAAGAAGATATGACGCGTTTACAATCTTTGGATCATGTTGCTTATAATGAAAGTCTTAGGAAAAAGGTTCCGGCCGATGTTCTAGTTGATAGAATTTCCGAGCTTAATGATGATTTTGCTATTCAGAATAATGGATTAGGTTTTTCTCTTGAACGAAGGCTTGTGACTTTTTGCCAAAAGAATGCTTGTAATGATGAATTGGTTGTGCAATACAAAGGGCCAAGGGAGGAACCCATACCTCCCGAGATTGATCTTGGGGACTTTTGTCCCATTAAATTTAGCCATTTTGATTATTTTTGCTTGCCTCAAAGAAAACTTTCTGCTGAACATAGAGAATATGAGAAAAGTTTCCATGATTTGCCGTACCATTATTATGGCAATAACTAGATCTATCCTTGATTTTATGCCTAGCTAGGGGCGTTAAACGATAGCGCTTGTTGGGAGGCAACCCAATTTTATTTTTAGTTTTTTTGCTTTTTGCTTCAGTTTAGGAATAAATATTTGATCTAGCCTCTGGTTAGATGTGTTTTTATGTTTTAATTAGTGTTTGTGCCAAGTTAAACCTATAGGATCTTCTTGGATGATAGTTATTTGATCTTGCTGTAATTTCCAGAAACTTTCTGTTCACGAAAATAATTGTTAAAAATCACCAGAACGTGATAAAATATTGATTCCAATTGCTTCTGATCAATAAACAAATTTCCTAGGTCTTCCTATTTTGGCTGATTTTTTGGAGTTCCAGAAGTTTGCGTTAGTTACAGATTACTACAGACTGTTCTGTTTTTGACAGATTCTGTTTTTCGTGTGTTGTTTGCTTATTTTGATTAATCTATGGCTAGTAAAAGAGTTTATAAACCATAGAGAAGTTGGAATACAGTAGGGTTAACACCAATATAAATAAAGAATGAGTTCATTACAGTACCTTGAAGTGGTCTTTTGTTTTCTTTCGCTAACGGAGCTCACGAAATTTTCTGTTGAGTTTTGTGTTGTGAAGTTTTCAAGTTTTGGGTGAAAGATTTGATGGATTATGGAACAAGGAGTGGCAAGAGCCTAAGCTTGGGGATGCCCATGGCACCCCCAAGATAATCTAAGGACACCAAAAAGCCAAAGCTTGGGGATGCCCCGGAAGGCATCCCCTCTTTCGTCTACTTCCATCGGTAACTTTACTTGGAGCTATATTTTTATTCACCACATGATATGTGTTTTGCTTGGAGCGTCTTGTATGATTTGAGTCTTTGCTTTTTAGTTTACCACAATCATCCTTGCTGTACACACCTTTTGAGAGAGACACACATGATTCGTAAATTATTAGAATACTCTATGTGCCTCACTTATATCTTTTGAGTTATATAGTTTTGCTCTAGTACTTCACTTATATCTTTTAGAGCACAGTGGTGGATTTGTTTTATAGAAACTATTGATCTCTCATGCTTCACTTAGATTATTTTGAGAGTCTTAAATAGCATGGTAATTTGCTTAAATATCCTATTATGCTAGGTATTCAAGATTAGTATAAACTTTCTTATGAGTGTGTTGAATACTAAGAAAAGTTTGATGCTTGATGATTGTTTTGAGACATGGAGGTAGTGATATCAAAGTCGTGCTAGTTGAGTAGTTGTGAATTTGAGAAATACTTGTGTTGAAGTTTGCAAGTCCCGTAGCATGCATGTATGGTAAACGTTATGTAACAAATTTGAAACATGAGGTGTTCTTTGATTGTCCTCCTTATGAGTGGCGGTCGGGGACGAGCGATGGTCTTTTCCTACAAATCTATCCCCCTAGGAGCATGCACGTAGTGCTTGGTTTTTGATGACTTGTAGATTTTTGCAATAAGTATGTGAGTTCTTTATGACTAATGTTGAGTCCATGGATTATACGCACTCTCACCTTTCCATCATTGCTAGCCTCTTCGGTACCGTGCATTGCTCTTTCTCACATTGAGAGTTGGTGCAAACTTCGCCGGTGCATCCAAACCCCGTGATATGATACACTCTTTCACACATAAACCTCCTTATATCTTCCTCAAAACAGCCACCATACCTACCTATTATGGCATTTCCATAGCCATTCCGAGATATATTGCCATGCAACTTTCCACCATTCCGTTTATCATGACACGTTCATCATTGTCATATTGCTTAGCATGATCATGTAGTTGACATAGTATTTGTGGCAAAGCCACCGTTCATAATTCTTTCATACATGTCACTCTTGGTTCATTGCATATCCCGGTACACCGCCGGAGGCGTTCATATAGAGTCATACTTTGTTCTAGTATCGAGTTGTAATCATTGAGTTGTAAATAAATAGAAGTGTGATCATCATCATTCTCTAGAGCATTGTCCCAAGTGAGGAAAAAAAGAAAAAAAGAGAAGGCCCAAAAAATGAGAGAAAAAGAGAGAAGGGACAATGTTACTACCCTTTACCACACTCGTGCTTCAAAGTAGCACCATAATCTTCATGATAGAGAGTCTCTTGTTTTGTCACTTTCATATACTAGTCGGAATTTTTCATTATAGAACTTGGCTTGTATATTCCAACAATGGGCCTCCTCAAGTGCCCTAGGTCTTCGTGAGCAAGCAAGTTGGATGCACACCCACTTAGTTTCTTTTGTTGAGCTTTCATATATTTATAGCTCTAGCGCATCCGTTGCATGGCAATCCCTACTCCTTGCATTAACATCAATCGATGGGCATCTCCATAGCTCATTGATTAGCCTCGTTGATGTGCGACCTTCTCCTTTTTTTTCTTCCCCACATAACCCCCATCATCATATTCTATTCCACCCATAGTGCTATATCCATGGCTCACGCTCATGTATTGCGTGAAGGTTGAAAAAAGTTTGAGATTACTAAAGTATGAAACAATTGCTTGGCTTGTCATCGGGGTTGTGCATGATGAGAGCATTCTTGTGTGACGGAGATGGAGCATGACTAAACTATATGATTTTGTAGGGATGAACTTTCTTTGGCCATGTTATTTTGAGAGGACATAATTGCTTAGTTAGTATGCTTGAAGTATTATTATTTTTATGTCAATATTGAACTTTTATCTTGAATCTTTCGGATCTGAATATTCATACCACAATTAAGAAGAATTACATTGAAATTATGCCAAGTAGCATTCCACATCAAAAATTCTGTTTTTATCATTTACCTACTCGAGGACGAGCAGGAATTAAGCTTGGGGATGCTTGATATGTCTCCAACGTATCTATAATTTTTGATTGCTCCATGCTATATTATCTTCTGTTTTGGACATTATTGGGCTTTATTATTCACTTTTATATTATTTTTGGGACTAACCTATTAACCGGTGGCCCAGCCCAGAATTGCTGTTTTTTTTGCCTATTTCAGAGTTTCGCAGAAAAAGAATATCAAATGGAGTCCAAACGGAATGAAACCTTCGGGAACGTGATTTTCGGAACGAACATGATCCAGGAGACTTGGACCCTATGTAAAAGAAGCTTCCAGGAAGCCACGAGGTAGGGGGGCGCGCCTACCCCCCCGGCGCGCCCTCCACCCTCGTGGGCCCCACGTTGCTCCACCGACGTACTCCTTCCTCCTATATATACCTACGTACCCCCAAACGATCAGATACGGAGCCAAAAACCTAATTCCACCGCCGCAACCTTCTGTAACCATGAGATCCCATCTTGAGGCCTGTTCCGGAGCTCCGTCGGAGGGGGCATCTATCACGGAGGGCTTCTACATCAACACCATAGCCTCTCCGATGAAGTGTGAGTAGTTTACCTCAGACCTTCGGGTCCATAGTTATTAGCTAGATGGCTTCCTCTCTCTTTTTGGATCTCAATACAATGTTCTCCCCCTCTCTCGTGGAGATCTATTCGATGTAATCTTCTTTTGCGGTGTGTTTGTTGAGACCGATGAATTGTGGGTTTATGGTCAAGTTTATCTATGAACAATATTTGAATCTTCTGAATTCTTTTATATATGATTGGTTATCTTTGCAAGTCTCTTCGAGTTATCAGTTTGGTTTGGCCTACTAGATTGATCTTTCTTGCAATGGGAGAAGTGCTTAGCTTTGGGTTCAATCTTGCGGTGTCCTTTCCCAGTGAGAGTAGGGGCAGCAAGGCACATATTGTATTGTTGCATCGAGGATAACAAGATGGGGTTTTTATCATATTGCATGAATTTATCCCTCTACATCATGTCATCTTGCTTAAGGCGTTACTCTGTTCTTATGAACTTAATACTCTAGATGCATGCTGGATAGCGGTCGATGTGTGGAGTAATAGTAGTAGATGCAGGCAGGAGTCGGTCTACTTGTCTCGGACGTGATGCCTATATACATGATCATACCTAGATATTCTCATAACTATGCTCAATTCTGTCAATTGCTCAATAGTAATTTGTTCACCCATCGTAAAATACTTATGCTCTTGAGAGAAGCCACTAGTGAAACCTATGGCCCCCGGGTCTATCTTCATCATATTAATCTTCCAACACTTAGTTATTTCCGTTGCTTTTTTACTTTGCTTTTATTTTACTTTGCATCTTTATCATAAAAATACCAAAAATATTATCCTATCATATCTATGAAATCTCACTCTCATAAGTGACCGTGTAGGGATTGACAACCCCTTATCGCGTTGGTTGCGAGGATTTATTTGTTTGTTTAGGTGCAAGGGACTCGCGCGTAGCCTCCTACTGGATTGATACCTTGGTTCTCAAAAGCTGAGGGAAATACTTACGCTACTTTGCTGCATCACCCTTTCCTCTTCAAGGGAAAACCAACGAAGTGCTCAAGATGTAGCATTTGGCAGGCGTCATCTAAGAAACTCAGGGCAGCCTGGGTATGGAGATTGGTGGGTAAGCTGCACGGGCAAACCGGCAGATGTTGACAATGGAGGCCTTGCGGCGGCGGCAGTGGTGGCAGGGACCTTGCTAGGGTTTCGAGCGAGGGAGGGTGTGTGTGTGTGTGTGTGCGCACGCCTGAGGAGGTTTTGGTGTGTGTGTGTGTGTGGAGGGGGGGGGCGGGGGGTGTTTGAGGAAATGACGCGGGTACTGAAAATTTTAGTACGGTCAAACGCGGGAGTGAATTGCCAGGGCTATTGAAAATTTTGATGATAGTGTACAGAGATAACAACCGTGTGTTATGAAATAGAAAAACCCTCGAGGCAGACAACTATTTTCTAGGGATGCAGGCGGGATTGGGAACAAGAAACATCGCACACGGTCCAGAGATAACAACCGTGTGTTATGAAACAGAAAAACCCTCGAGGCGGGTAGATATTTTCTAGGGATGCAGGCGGGATTGGGAACAAGAAACATCGCACACGGTCCGGAGATAACAACCGTGTGTTATGAAACAGAAAAACCCTCGAGGCGGGCAGATATTTTTGAGAGGGGGAGCCTCATGGAGCCCAATGTACTGTGCGAATGTGTACATGACAGGGGCACCGGCGTGGCACACGGTTAGTTTGAGTGAACCGTGTCTGTTGCATCATCCGACTTGTCTAATGTTTATAAATTTGACGAAAAATGACGCGGGAGAGGGTCAGAACACGAACACACTTGCATGTGGACCAAATTTATGTATGAAAAGGGTGGTTTGATTTTCAAATACCAAATGCAACTTCAATGTGGCACCTATCTCCCAAAGCGCACGGTATTGCTTGCCCCCACCCCCCTCGTGTCGGCACGAAGGGAATCCTAAGCTATGAATGCATGCCCCCTCCCCCAACCGAGGTTCACCTAGCAAAGTGCGAAGTAGCTAGCAGCCCCCCTCCTCCCTCGTGTCGGCACGAAGGGAATCCTAAGCTATGAATGCATGCCCCCCAACCGAGGTTCACCTAGCAAAGTGCGAAGTAGCTAGCAACCCCCTCCTCCCTCATGTCGGCACGAAGGGAATACTAAGCTATGAATGCATGCCCCCCAACCGAGGTTCACCCTAGCAAAGTGTGAAGTAGCTAGCAGCCCCCCTCCCTCGTGTCCGCACGAAGGGAATCCTAAGCTATGAATGCATGCCCCCCCAACCGAGGTTCACCTAGCAAAGTGCAATGTAGCTAGAAGCCCCCCTCGTGTCGCCATGAAGGGAATCCTAAGGTATGAATGCATGCCCCCCAACTGAGGTTCACCTAGCAAAGTGCGAAGTAGCAGCCCCCCCACACACACACTTTCAGTTGGCGGGCCAAAGACGCATATCTCACCAAGATGGATCTTAAATAGACCAAGAATAATCCACCTTGGTCGTACAACATCTCTCTTGTTGTTGGTCAAAGTGATGGCCGTCCATGCGACCCCGGAGATGGGCTAGCTCGCCAATAATCACGCAAGTAGCTAGTCCCCGAAGGCAACCACTGCATGCGTGTGGCCCAAACATATGTATGGAGAGGTGTATTTTTGAGTAACAATGGAACAACTTTGATGTGGCACCGTGATTTCAAACTAGAAATCCCCACACCGAGTGAGGGTTAGGTTGACGATGCATATGTATGTTACACTGCACTTCAAGCCAACGATGGGGATTCATGCATGCATGCGTGCATAGTATATGCGCTGAAACTTAATTAGATCTGAATCTCACCATGACCTATACTACGATAACACGAACCAAATGAAGAATCCGCCATGGTAACCTATCTTGTTGTTGGTCAAGGTGATCATGGATGTCCACGCGGGCCCACAAATATATAGGCTTATCACCCATAACCACGCGAGGGAGTGTACCGTTCGAATGCAACCATTACATGCATATGTATGGAGGTGATACGTGCATGCATGTTTGAATATCATTTCACAACATTGATGTGGCGCATGCGTCAAAAATCGTACAGTAGCTCCCCACACAGAGCGAGATCGGTTCATGACGTGTCGTTGTACTAGCCACTTCGACTCGATGGGAGGGATTCATGCGTACACATGCATGTGTGTGTGCTCAAACTGTATCATGCATGTCATCCCAGAGCATGAACTATATATATATATATATACCGTATTACAAGCAACAATAATAAACCCCTCCTAAGTCAAATTAACCTCTCTTGTTGTCAGGCAAAAAGTAGTGATGGACCAAGCGGGCGCACAGATGGAAAGCATCGATATCGCTGATAACCGTTTAAGTGGGTACGAGAGGACAACCACCACCGCTTTGCATGTGGGCCAAACATATATATGTTGAATACCCAAAATGCACAACTTTGATGTGCCACATGCCTCAAAAACCGTAAACCATGCACCCACACAGAGCGAGGTTCATGAAGCGTACTACATATGATGGTCCCCTTCCCCCCTCTTCACCGCATACTATATGCTCCTGCCGTAATATGTACAACCCAAAAGAATCCTCATCGATGGTGAAATTAATTAACCTCTCCCGATGTAGGTCAAAGTGATGCATGCATGCATCGACGATGGCCTCATGGGCCCACAGATGGAAGCGTCACACGTGAGTGTCCTAGATAGGATAACCACCGCGTGCATGCATGTGGCCCAAAGAGGTGTTGTGTGATGTTTGAATAGCCAATTTCACAATTTTGATGTGCCACGTGCCTCGGAAACCGAAAAGTCTCGACACTGAGTGAGGTGTACTTGTTCACGGACGCGTACGTATAGTATATATGCTAGTCCCCTCCCACCACTTTGACGCGTACTATATACCACCATAACACAAACAAAAAAGATTCTACCTTGCTGGTCAAATTAACCTCACTGCCGGCTGTTCGTCAAAGTGATGGACGACAACCTCGCACGCCCGCAAAAAGCATCACACGCGTGTATCGAGTGTCGTGTAGGACAACCATCGACTGCATGTGGCGAAAACATGTATGTATGAAAGGTTGTGTAATGTTTTAAATAAAGATTTCATGACTCTGATGTGTCACCGGCCTGCCTAACAAAACGGCCAACCCACACGGTGGCTCACAACTCATAGTGTACTGCGAGCCACCCGCCACCCCCAGACGCACACACCCACACACACACCGCGAATCCACCACAACTACGATGCATGTTAAATTAATTATCCCGCGGTGAACATATGTTACCAAAGGAGGGACGTTTTAATTTCGAAAAAGTCACAGAGATCGTTAATACGTTTTAGTACATTAATTGATTGATTTTCTACGGGTATAATGTGCAAAAATTAAATTTGAGCTACATGCACACGTGACAGTGCACCTAAATGGATTGCAAAAACACATGTGTCTCACTGGGTGCATGTTTACTCCCCGTGCAACAAATTTCAAACATTGAGAATCTTGATTTTTAAATTCTAGTACATCCAAAACTTATTTGAAGTTCATGAAACTTATCGTGTTGTCATATGGACACCAATACAAAGTGGCATTGTACTTTTTTTGGGTCAAATTTGAGACCAGTTTTGATGTAATGTTTATCTATTACAAACGGGAGATTATTAATAATTGGGAACCAATATCCCTAACGGATTATTTATTCGAACCGTGAGCGTTAGACCAACAATGGATACGTGCCATGCTTCGGTTAAGCAATAAAGCGGCAACATTAATCATCCAAGTAAAAAACAATATACGTGCCGCTGCGCGACCCGTGTGCCGTGCAAGCAGGCGTGAGTTGACGGACGCATGCGAGCAGTCCGCCACGCAGGCAGACCAGGAGACGTGTGTGCAAGTGTGTGAATTGACGGAGGCGTGCTCGCTACGCAGTGTCATCGGGAGGCGTGCGAGTAGCAGTGTGAAACTTTGGTAGGCATGCCAGCAGTCGGTGCGCAAGCTCACCGGGAGGCGAGCCATCGGCTTGACTGCCGCCCGCCTCTCTCCCACAACTCCCACTACTCCATATTAATGGTGCGCCCGAGTGGCCGCACCCCCCATCCTCGCCACACACACACAATCCTCTCTCTCTGCTGGCATCCTCGACGCCGCTCTCAGTCCTCAAAGCCGTCGTGTATGAGGATGACGCCGAAGCGCCCCATCGGAGGGAGTGGCGACGCCGGGGCTGCTAAAGCACCGGAACACGGCGTGGAGATGGAGATAGAGGTTGCCGTCACCGCCGGCGAGTTATCGCTGCACCCTGACGTCGTCGAGCTTCCATAGCCGGAGGCGGAGTTCCACACCGACTCTGGTGACGACCCCGACGACGACTCCGGCGACGACTCCGACGACGACGGACAGCTGGTTAGTCATCTATACCCATTTATGTGTCAAATAGATCATAGGGTTTCTCTGGTTACTCCTGCCTCCCCCTTTTTGGAATAGAAATCCTATGGTTATGTTCTCCCAATCCATGAAATATGAGTAAGTTTGTTAGATCCGTGTAGTGTATTGATTGTTTGAATGGTACAAGTGATAAGTGATTAGTTGTTTCATCTGTGCCAATGATTTCTGCTAGTAATCCGACTAGGGTTAGTGTTCGTGCTAATAATTCCTAGCCAGGACTTGACAATTGATTTTGAATGACCTACATATGTTTGTGCCATTATTTTCTTCGAGATTGGTCTGTACACAGACGACTGTGCTTAAAAATTGAACCATAATCTCTGGATATGTATAAATAAATAGTCATAAATTCCTAATCCTACTTCACGACATGTAATCATTGATTTGATGCCAAATTTGTTTTACTATTTGTATAGGTGTTGTCTGACGATGTGGACAACGGGGATGAAGATGGCCAGAGGAGGTACAAGAGGCAAATCCCGATGGAGCTTTATGCGGGAATGCATAACAGGCGTATTAGGACCTGGAATGGTGGCTATCGATGCCCATTTTGGAACCACAAGCTTCATGACGCATATCTAAGTGTTCTAGCGCATGCAAGAGGATGGGCCGTTGGCTCCTTCAAGCAGAAGTATTCTCGCAGGGTGGCGCTCGATGCGTACGCTGAGTACCTGGAGAAGCTTCAGGATCGTGCCGGCATGTGAGATGAGATGTGGGATGGATCAAACTATGTACGCTTGAGTATGCTTCATGACGGTTGAACTATGTACTTATGGTTGAACTATGCTTATGTACGTGTACGCTTATTATATATGCCTGAGTATGTTTAATCTATGTTTAGTTATGTCTAACCGTGGGATATGGATGCAACCAGTTCGGTTGATGGAATCTACCTCCGTCTTGGTTTATTGGTTTCCTTTGTAATTTGTGTTAAATTTTGACCAAAGGTTTAACTGACAAAATGTTAGTGCATGTCAGCAAAAATTATATCGTTGGATGGGTATTTGAGCATAGTGTTCAATGATATAATTTTTGGTGACATGCATAAACATTTCTTAGTTAAATATTTGGTCAAAATTTGGTAAAAATTACAAAGGGGACCAATAAACCAGGACGAAGGTAGTACGCCAATCACACACGGTTCCCAAAATTGGAACCATGTGCAATGACTTTCATTTTGCCTGTTGTGTCAATCACACACGGTTCGCTCTAGCAAACCGTCGCCTCCAAAATTCTTTGTGGGACAGAAAACCCTCACCACCCAATTCAAAAAAGAAAAAAGAAAACCCTCACCATCCCCACGTCACAAAAACCCTCACCCCGCCCGCCACCCCCTCCGGTCCTCATTCGCACCTGCACAAGCTCCTCCGCGTCTATGCCATGGCGCCGCCTATCGCGGTGGTAAACACTTAGCTCGACGTCTACTGCCGCCGCCAGGCTACCGGCAACTCCCACCGCATTTCGCCACTTCCGCTTGCCGCCGCCTATCACCATCAACTTTCTCGACGCTGCTCACGGTCGACCCAGCTCCGCTCGGTTGGGGAACCTGCCGTACTGAGGGTTCTTTCTCATGGACGACAAGGTAACTAATTTAATGAGATATTATCTCATCTCTTATCCCAGTTCATCTGCCTCCTTTAATCACCCGGGGTAAATCGCCGTGAATTCATTTTTATTCGAGCTGATTTGAGGGTTTTCTTTCATTCACAGAATGTATAGTGCGCCGACACATTAGGACTTTGCGACCTCCGCCAGAGATTCCATCTCACCGTACCAGATCACTTGAGGACGCGTGCGGTATGTTCAATCTCACCCTTAATCGGTTGGCATGGCCTACTTTCCTGAAAATGTTCTAAATATTGCTACATTTGGATAAAAGGTGCCACATGCACCATATACGTCAAAGGCACTTCTTTCTATATTAGGCAAATTAATGATGTATTGTTCTTTCGATTACTCTCATATTTCCATGACATCCTGTTTACCCTATCTATTTAATTATAGATTTTTGTCCTTCGATTTCAACTGCTGTACAGTTCTTTCAATTTGGGCCCATATTTGCATGTTACCATATTTTCTTTAACAATCCTACCATTTTTTGCAACGCATCCCTTGCTATGCAACATATTATGTAGTGCACAATCTTTCCCTTTACATAGATCAAGACTGCACGGATGTCATACTGCACACAAACGATGGATTTACAATCGTTGCTACTGTAAGACTTGATGAACGTGGTGACTCTATTTTGGCACTGGCTTTTGGAAAGAAATTTCTATGTTTTATGTACTGAAAGCTGGCACTAAAATTGCACTACACATAAAAGGGCCTGGTCATGAGATATATGCTAACTTCCTCGACAAAATCATCCGTCCAGACTTTGTTCGAAGTAAGTTTTCTTTTCAACTATCTGCATGTTGACTTACCCAGCAATGTCAAATGAATTGTGTAGTATTTAAGCAACCAATTGTTATTCCCTTTTCTTACTATATTCCTACCTAATAACTTCTAGTTACCAATACACTTTTCTATTGCCCTGTTTTAACTAAATATTCCCTGTACTCCCATTTCTATCAGAAAGTGCCGCTGACAAGGAGAATCCGGAGGTGGAGAACGGGGCTGCCAACAAGCGGAGGTGGGGCGAGCTAGAACCGCAAGCGACTCCAGCAGGCCTAGACTTCATCAACAGCCTCCCCGATGATATGTTGACAGTCATCATCTCCCTCCTCCCAATCAAATATTGGGCGCGGACAACCGTCCTTTCCCGGCAGTGGCGCCCCCTATGGAACTCCAGCCTTCTCGACCTCATCGACACCCACGAGCTCTGCCATGGCTATCGCAAAAGCTTGGATGCGTTCTCGAAGATCCTCGGCAGTCACCTTGGCCCAACCAGAGGCCTTAGAATGGGCAAGTTCCGTTCCAACGGCAAGGACCGAGCCAAGCTTGACGACTGGTTCCGACCCCCCGCCCTAGATCAGCTCGAGGAGCCCACTTTTGATGATGGGCATATGTGGTCGCTGCCAGCGTCCGCACTCGGCCTTGCGCCCACGCTACGCGTCGCCAAGTTCAGGGACTGCCATTCCCCCCTTAATGACACACCCGCTCTTATTCTACCACGACTGAAGCACCTTGAGCTCGTCGACGTCTGCCTCTCAAACGGTGACATGGAGCGCCTGCTCCGTGGCTGTACTGCACTCGAGTACCTTCGTCTTTAGGCGATCAATGGGTTGAGTACCTTCCACATCACCTCCATGACTCTCCAGACTATTTATGTGTGTTGCTGGTGCGGGAGGAAGACATCACAAGATGTGTACCATGGTATGGTCATTGAGGACACACCTGCACTTGAGAGATTACTTGTAGTTGATCAAGAATGTCCAACAAGAATCAATGTCATTTCTGCGCCGAAATTGACAGTGGTGGGCTACTCGTCTGACAAATACTCCGAACTTGTTATTGGATCCACACCCGTTCAGGTACAACAACCGCCTTCTACCTCTCCTTCTACAAATTAACATTATTTCTAATTTTGAAGATGTTTGTTCGTCTGTCATTCAGAAAATGATTCCGACAAGCTTGACCCCTAAACTACGCACAGTGAAGGTCTTGGCACTAGAATCTATCGGCCCCAACCTGGAGCAAGTTGTCAGTTTCCTGAGATGCTTTCCGTGCCTGGAGAAGCTATATATCGAGGTGATGTTCCTTTCTTGTTAAATGTTACCATAAGGGAGTTCAATTTGTGACACCTTTTTCCAAGTTTACAATGACAATGTACTACAATTTCTGAAGGATTCTTTTGGAGGATTTCAGTACATACATGTTCACCCCCCATATTGGTTGCTTGATCCATATGGTTACAATCAATAAGCATTTCTCCTTTGAATTCATCTGTACTAGTTTTCTTAGGGAACTTTTCATCCACTCCAACCTCTTGTGAAGAAGGCTACATTTTTCTAGAATGTAATCAAACGCCCATGTTAATCATGTCAGATCAAAGATGGCATGTTAGTGGATTTTACAAATCCTGCAAACCAAATAGGCATGTAGTAATGTTCAAAACTGCATGTAGGCACTAACACATTTTCTTCTTTTGCAGATAAGATTAGGACCAGTGGTGGATAATGTGATACAATATAACAATCACGTCGAATGCCTAGATCTGCATCTCTCAGAAATTACTTTGAACTCCTACCGAGGGACCTTACCGGAGATTATATTCGCCAGGTTCTTTGTCCTCAGAGCAAGGGTGCTGAAGGAAATGAGGTTTGCCCTACATTTATTTCGCAAAAATGAATGGTTTGTTGATCAGCGCCGGCGCCTACGGTAGAATGGAATAGGCTCCAAAAATGCTGAATTTCATTTTGGAACTTCAGATGAGAGAGTAATCGGAAGTCATCGTGTCAACCCTATACATGACTTCTCAGTGGCTGACCCCTTTTGCAAAAACTGTGAGGTTTCGAAACCAGACTTAGAAGTGGTAATATTAGTTTGAACCTCTTTGATATCCATGTTCAGCGGATCAGCGTGAGCGTTTGCAGCTAATGAGCTGAATTTCATTTCTAATATTAGTTTGAACCTTGTAATCTTCGAATTTGAGCCATATAACTCTGGAATTTGAACCTTGTAATGTTTCCAGCTTTTGTGGTACAATCATTGAAATGGAATTGTATGAGACTCGTATATTGGTAGCACTATTTTGACCTTAATACGCAATGGTCTTAGATTTTATTAACCATTCTCGAATCTGTTTACCTTGTCGATCTCACAACACACGATCTGTATAGCTAAATCGACTGCGATCTTTGAAATTATTGCACACAGTTGGTTTCTTCCACCGTGTGCCCTGTAGAGCGTAGAATTAATTATCACACTCAGTGTCCATCATCACCCTTCTGTGTAACTTTGACCTTATCACCCACGGGTAAACTTATGACTGAAGTTATTCCACACACTTCGTTTTTACAAAGCCTTTTGCCAATAAACGCCCACGATTTGTCCCTCTTCTAGCCGACGCGTGGCCAAACAAGCCGGGCGCGAACCTTGCATGGTAAACTGTGCGGTAGCGCGGGAACAGGCTCACCGATGATACATTTGGCGCCTCTTCGAGCCCATGTGTGCAGTGCGGTGTTGTCAAGCGTGCACTGGAATCCTCCGCTATCAACGCCGTGACAAGAGTGACAATTACAGGCCGGCCGGCCCCCATTTATTACAGAGGCCAACCTTTCAATCGCGCCCCACCATTGCAAGAAGCACACCCACCATGAGAAATTCTTAGAGGGTATCCTGCGCGGCTCCAATGGCGCTTCGAGCGGCTGCCGACGGTGAGCAGCAGTTCACCATGCGTGCCGTGGTGGACACCCACAAAAGGTTCATGGACCTCTCGATGGTGTACACCAACGACCCGGTCTGGGTGGAGCACTCTGATACGTCTCCGTCGTATCTATAATTTTTGATTGTTTCATGCCAATATTATACCACTTTTACATACTTTTGGCAACTTTTTATATGATTTATTGGACTAACCTATTGATCCAGTGCCCAGTGCCAGTTCCTGTTTTCTGCATGTTTTTTGTATCGCAGAGTATCCATATCAAACGAAGTCCAAATGCAATAAATTTTTACGGAGAATTATTTTGGAATATATGTGATTTTTGGGAGTTGGAATCACCACAAATGGAGGCCCACACAACCCACAAGACATCAGGGCGCGCTAGAGGCCCCTGGTGCGTGGTGGTGGGTTGTGCCCTCCTCAAACGTCGGTTGGAGATGTACTTTGGGCGCACAGAAGCTTATATTTGGAAAAAAAATCGTGTTAAAATCTCAGCGCAATCGGAGTTACGGATCTCCCGGAATATAAGAAACAGGTTTCGGCCAGATCAGGGGAACGCGAAACAGAAGAGAATAGAGAGGGAGATCCAATCTCAGAGGGGCTCCCGCCCCTCCGCCGCCATGGAGGCCATGGACCAGAGGGGGAACTCTCCTCCCATCTAGGGGGGAGGCCAAGGAAGAAGAAGAAGGAGGGGGAGCTCTCCCCCCCTCTCCCGGTGGCCCCGGAGTGCCGCCAGGGCAAGGATCGTGACGGCGATCTACATCAACAATCTTGCTATCGTCAACACCAACTCTCTCCCCCTCTATGCAGCGGTGTAACACCCCTTCTCCCCGCTGTAAACTCTACTTAAACATGGTGCTCAACTCCATATATTATTTCCCAATGATCTATGGTTATCCTATGATGTTTGAGTAGATCCGTTTTGTCCTATGTGTTAATCGTGATCTTGGTTGGTATGATTGTATATTTTATTTATGGTGCTGTCCTACGGTGCCCTCCGTCTCGCGCAAACGTGAGGGATCCCCGCTGTAGGGTGTTGCAATACGTTCATGATTTGCTTATGGTAGGTTGCGAGAGTGACAGAAGCTTAAACCCGAGTAGGTGGGTTGTTGCGTATGGGATAAAGAGGACTTGATACTTAATGCTATGGTTGGGTTTGAAGACCTTAATGATCTTTAGTAGTTGCGGATTCTTGCTAGGGGTCCAATCATAAGTGCATACGATCCAAGTAGAGAAAGTATGTTAGCTCATGCCTCTCCCTCATATAAAATTACAAGAATGATTACCGATACTTGTTATCGATTGCCTTGGGACAAATGACTTTCTTGTTGACAAAAGCTATACACTTCTATTATCTTGCAATTTATTCGTAGATTTATTCTCGCAAAGTACTCGTAGTTTTATTCTTGCAAAATAGTTTCATACTTGTTTTAGGTAAAGCAAACGTTAAGTGTGCATAGAGTTGTATCGGTGGTTGATAGAACTTGAGGGAATATTTGTTCTACCTTTAGCTCCTCGTTGGGTTCGACACTCTTATTTATCGAAGAAGGCTACAAATGATCCCCTATACTTGTGGGTTATCACACTCCATCCACATCATGGAGCTGTTGCTTGCCAAGGAGAAGTACAAGGTGGTCGGGTTCGACCTCGAGTACACCCACGCTCGTGCCGGGTCTCGTCCCAAGGTCGCCGTCGCCCGGATGTGCGTGCGCCACCATGTCCTCGTCTACCACTACTGCCTGGCCACAAGGCCTTGCGAGTGTTTCAATAGGTTTGTCAACAGCCCCCACTACATGTTCGCTACGGTGGACATCACCAACGATGGAAAGGCGCTCGAGAATTTGGGCATCGCCTGCCAGAATCTTGTCGACATCCAGGGCCAATACAAGATCTGGGGCAGCAAGGAGCATGAGAAGGACTCAGTGGTTCACCTTGTCAAGGCCATCATCGACCCCTACTACAGAGACATAAAGGATTTGTGCAACAAGGACAAGTGTGCCTGACACTCGGCCTGGATGGAGAAACTCGACAAAGCTCACATCGTGTACGCGGCCAAGGAGGCGTGCATGAGCTACGACATGTACAGGCGGATCGTTGACATGAGGAAGTGCCTCCTTCCCCAAAACGTCCAGGGATCCAGCTGGAAGCAGAGCAATGGCAAGCGTCGTCGCAAGAATAAGTAGATGATTAGATCCTCGTTTCTCCTACTTTAGTATGCATGTAATTGCTTACTTTGGTGCGTGGAAATGTTATGTGTGTAGTCACTTGTGTAATTGTATGTTTAATTTGGTTATGCAATGCTGTCTTTTTAAGTATATATGTTGATGCTCTGTAGACAGAGCGTACATGTTGTGCGGACAAAGAAAATCACATCGCACACAGACTAAACAATGGAACCCGTCGGTGATGTTTTCATCACTCACTCACAATTTTATACTAGCAATCATTTGCTCACAACACACACGGCTTGTTAGCAGTAATCGTCTGTGTTGTTATCGGTCTTCGCACACGTTTTCGATTATAGACCTGTTTGCCGCGTTTCACACACATCTTGTTAAGTTGAACCGTTTCTGTTCTCATGTCTCAACGCAAACAGTTCATCCGAGTGAACCGCATACCGTATATCGCACACACCTTGATCTGGCTGATCGTTTCTTTTGTGTTGCCTAATCACAAACAGTTAATCCGAGTGAACCGTATGCTGTATATCGCACACACCTTCATCTGGCTGCCCGTTTCTTTTTTTCCTCCTTATCGCAAACAATTAATTAAACTGAACCGTATGCCCTGCATCGCACACGCAACTAAAATCTGAACCGTGTTTGATGCATCCTCCATCGCAAATGTTTTGCACCATTTTGACGGTTTTTTACACCACCGTTTGCGATTATGGCATCACACACAGTTTCATCGAAGGGTCTATGATCGTAGTGTCACGTTAGCAGCATCCTGCAGTAGTGTAGATAGATCTTGCGTGAGTGTATGATTTTTTTTTGAAATTGCATGCTACGTTTCCCAACAGTGGCATCCGAGCCAGGTCTATGCGAAGATGATATGCACGAGTAGAACACAAAGAGTTGTGGGCGATGATAGTCATACTGCTTACCACCAACGTCTTATTTTGATTCGGCGATATTGTTGGATGAAGCGGCCCGGACCAACCTTACATGACCACGTTCATGAGACCGGTTCCACCGACAGACTTGCAACTAGTTTTGCATAAAGGAGGCTGGCGGGTGTTTGTTTCTCCAACTTTAGTTGAATCGAATTTGACTACGGCCGGTCCTTGTCGAAGGTTAAAACAGCAAACTTGACGAAACACCGTTGTGGTTTTGATGTGTAGGTAAGAACTGTTCTTACTAGAAGCCCGTAACCACGTAAAACTTGCAACAACAAAGTAGAGGACGTCTAACTTGTTTTTGCAGGGCATGTTGTGATGTGATATACGTTGTTGTATGAGATGGTCATGTTTTGTAAAAGTTATCGGCAACTAGCAGGAGCCTTATGGTTGTCGCTTTATTGTATGAGATGCAAACACCATGTAATTTTTTTACTTTATCACTATGCGTTAGCGGTAGTTATAGAAGCAATAGTTGGCGAGACGACTGATGTCTGCTAGGACTACTCGGTATTTCCCAAAGAGGAAGGGATGATGCAGCACATCAGCGGTAGGTATTTCCCTCAGTGATGAAACCAAGGTTATTGAACCAGTAGGTGAACCAAGCAACACAACGTAAACAACACCTGCACACAAATAACAACCAATCACAACCCGACGTGTTAAAGGGGCTGTCAATCCATTTTGGGTAACAGCGCCTGAAATTGGCACGAGGACGATAGAAAGTTGTAATAGATTGATAGATCGAACGCCAAATAAAATAAAATAATAAAACGCAGCAAGGCATTTTTGTATTTTTGGTTTAATAGATCTGAAAATAAATGCAACGGAAAATAGATCGCAAAGGCAAATAATATGAGAAAGAGACGCGGGGGCCGTAGGTTTCACTAGTGGCTTCTCTCGAGAAAAATAGCAAATGGTGGGTGAACAAATTACTGTTAGGCAATTGATAGAACTTCAAATAATCATGACGATATCGAGGCAATGATCATTATATAGGCATCACGTCCAAGATTAGTAGACCGACTCCTGCCTGCATCTACTACTATAACTCCACACATCGACCGCTATCCAGCATGCATCTAGTGTACTAAGTTCATGAAGAAACGGAGTAATGCAATAAGAATGATGACATGAGGTAGACAAGATCTATCTATATAGAGATAGACCCCATAGTTTTATCCTTAGCAACGATACATATGTGTCGGTTCCCCTTCTGTCACTGGGATCAAGCACCGTAAGATCGAACCCACTACAAAGCACCTCTTCCCATTGCAAGATAAATAGATCAAGTTGGCCAAACAAAACACAAATATCGGAGAAGAAATCTGAGGCTATAAGCAATCATGCATATACGAGATCAAAGAAACTCAAATACTTTCCTGGATATAAAAAGATAGATCTGATCATAAACTCAAAGTTCATCGGATCCCAACAAACACACCTCAAAAGAGTTACACCATATGGATCTCCAAGAGACCATTGTATTGAGAATCCAGCGAGAGAGAGGAAGCCATCTAGCTACTAACTACGAACCTGAAGGTCTACAAAGAACTACTCACGGATCATCGGAGAGGCACCAATGGAAGTGGTGAACCCCTCCGTGATGGTATCTAGATTGGATCTGGTGGTTCTGGACTCTACGGCGGCTGGAATTGATTTTTTGTCGACTCCCCTAGGGTTTCTGAATATTGGGGTATTTATAGAGCAAAGAGGCAGTCCGGGGCACCTGGGGTGGGCACAACCCACCAGGGCGCGCCTGGGCCTCCTGGCGCACCCTGGTGGGTTGTGCTCCCCTCGGAGCACCCCCAGGCACAGCCGTGGCCCATTAGGTGTCTTCTGGTCCAAAAAATTTCTTCGTGAAGTTTCGTTGCATTTGGACTCCGTTTGGTATTGATTTCCTGCGATGTAAAAAACATGCAGAAAACAACAACTGGCACTTGGCACTATGTCAATAGGTTAGTACCAAAAAATGATATAAAATGACTATAAAATGATTATAAAACATCCAAGATTGATAATATAACAACATGGAACAATCAAAAATTATAGATACGTTAGAGACGTATCAGCATCCCCAAGCTTAACTCCTACGCGTTCTCGAGTAGGTAAGTGATAAAAACAGAATTTTTGATGTGGAATGCTGCCTAACATGTCATATCATATTCTTTTCTTTATAGCATGGACATTTGGACTTTTAAGTGATTCAAAGCAATAGTCTAGTTTTGGCATGATAATTTAAATACTCAAGCATATCAACAAGCAACCATGTCTTTCAAAATATCAACGCTAAAATAAGTTATCCCTAGCCCATCATGCTCAATCATTGATCCGTTCATGAAACACACTTGCATATTAACTACACCCAATACTCAAGTACGATCATATTGCCTCCTAGTTGGTGCTTTTATAAGAGAAGATGGAGACTCAAATTCAAAATAAAAATTGCATAAAGTAAAAGAAAGGCCCTTCGCAGAGGGAAGTAGGGATTTGTAGAGGTGCCAGAGCTCAAAGCAAAAAACTTAGAGATAAAAACATTTTGGGAGGTGTGTATTTCCCACCAACGAAAACGACTTAGAGTTCCCAACACTTTCCATGCTAGATATATCATAGGCAGTTCCCAAACAGAAAATAAATTTTATTCCTTTTTCCACCATACTTTCACTTTCCATGTCTAGCCGTATCCACGGTTGCCTTCCATACCAACACTTTCCAAGGAATTTATTATTTGACAACATAAAGTAAATTCATTTTTCATTTCAGGACTGGGTATCCCTAATAACTTTGCCTTACTCTCGTGCAATGACAAGTGCATAAACACTCATCATGAGAATAACACATCTAGCATGGAAAATATTAGCCACCCCTCACCGCACCGCGAGCAGTGCGAACACACAAAAGAGAAGTTTATTTTGAAAATTAGAGATGGCACATACAAATTTGCTTAGAACGGCAAGATAATACCGCATATAGGTAGATATAGTGGACTCATGTGGCAAAACTGGTTTAAAGGTTTTTGGATGCACAAGTAGAGATCATACTTAGTGCAAAATGAAGGCTAGCAAAAGATTGAGAAGCGACCAACCAAGAAACGAATAATCTCATAAGTGAGAATTAAGCATAATTAACACCGAATAATGCACCACAAGTAGGATATAATTTCATTGCATAATTATTGACTTTCGTGCTTGCGTAAGGAATCACAAACCTTATCACCAATATTCTTACTAAAGCATAATTACTCATCAACATAACTCACATATCACATCATCATATCTCAAAACTATTACTAAGAATCAAGTTTGTATTGTCCAATGATCTTCATGAAAGTTTTTATTATATCCTTCTTGGATATCTATCACTTTGGGACTAATTTTCATATGTTGCTTTTCATAAGCTCAAACAAATATAAGTGAAGATCATGAGCATAATATTTCTTTCTCTCATATTAATTTAAGTGAAGCAAGAGATAATTTCTTGAAAGTTTTACTAACTCTCAAATAAATCTAAGTGAAGCAAGAGAGCATTTCTTCAAAAATACTAAAGCACACCGTGCTCAAAAAGATATAAGTGAAGCACTAGAGCAAGTCCATAGCTCATAAAAGATTTAAGTGAAGCATACAGAGCAATTCTAACAAATCATGACATAATTTTGGCTCTCTCAAATAGGTGTGTCCAGCAAGGAACCAAGACTTAACACACAAAATAAAACAAGCAAAGACTCATATCATACAAGACGCTCCAAGCAAAACACATAGTATGTGATGAATAAAAATATAGCTTCGAGTAAAATACCGATGGTCATTAGAAGAAGAGGGGATGCCACTCGGGGCATCCCCAAGCTTAGTTGCTTGCTTCTTTTGGATAATAGCTTGGGATGCCGGGGCATCCCCAAGCTTAGGCTCTTCTTACTCCTCATTCCTTCATCCATCGTAAGATAACTGAAAACTTGAAAACTTCAATCACACAAAACTCAACAAAACCTTCGTGAGATCCGTTAGTATGAGAAAATAAATCACTACTATAAGTACTGTTGCAAACCTATTCATATTTTCTTTTTGCATTATATCTACTGTATTCCAACTTTTCTATGGCAAAAACTCATCAAGGAAAACCATAGAGCCATCAAAACAAGCACACAACGCAAAGAAAACAGAATCTGTCAAAAACATAACAGCCTGTAGCACTCTGAATATTTCGAATACTTCTGAAACTCCAAAAATTCTTAAAATTTAGGACGACCTGAAAAATTTGTATATTAATCTTCTACAAAAATAATAAGGGCAAAAGCACGTTTCTGTGATTTATGAAAATTATTTTCGTGAGTGCATAAGTTTCTATTTTTCAGCAAGATCCAACAACTATTACCCAAGAAGATCCTAAAGGCTTTGCTTGGCACGAACACTAACTAAAACACAAAAAACACAATCATAACAGTAGCATAATTGTGCAAACACTCAAGAACAGAAAGCAAAAAGCAAAAATAAATTTTATTCGTTGGGTTGACTCCCAATAAGCGCTATAGTTTTACGCCCTTAGCTAGGCATAAAGCAAGGATCTAAGTTTTGCCATCTTTGTTTCGAGATCCATAAGATGCCCTCATGATTGATTCATAGGGTGGCCTAATTCTTGTTCAAGGAAAATTTTCCATACCCTTCCTCAAAGGAAATTGAAACTTAATATTGCCTTCTTTCATATCAATCACGGCACTAATAGTGCGTAAAAATGGTCTACCAAGAATAATTGGACAAGATGGATTGCAATCAATATCAAGAACAATAAAATCTATGGGCACATAATTACTATTTGCAAGAATAAGAACATTGTTAATTCTTCCCATAGGCTTTTTAATAGTAGAACCTGCCAAGTGCAAATTTAAAGAACATTCTTCAAGATCGGTAAGACCAAGCACATCACATAAAGATTTCAAAATTGTGGAAACACTAGCACCCAAGTCACACAAAGCAAAAAAATCATAATTTTTAATCTTGACTTTGATAGTAGGTTCCCATTCATCATGCAATTTTCTAGGAATTGATACTTATAATTCCAATTTTTCTTCAAAAGCTTTCATCATAGCATCAACAATATGTTTAGTAAAAGCTTTATTTTGTTCATAGGCATGGGGTGAATTTATCATGGATTGCAACAAAGAATACAATCAATCAAAGAGCAACTATCATAATTAAAGTCTTTGTAATCCAAAAGAGTGGGCACATCACTAGTTAAAGTCTTGACCTCTTCAAACCCACTTTTTATCAATTTTCTCAACAAGATTTTCACCCTCTGAATTATCGGGACGCCTTCTAGATAAAGTTTACTCTTCTCCGGTCCCTTTTCATCAATCTTAACTTTACTAAACAACGAATCAATAGAAGAAACACCAATCATTTTAAGATCTTCATCACTTTTGCGAAAGTAATCACTAGAAAACGCTTTTTCTAATAATTCTCTTTTAGCTCTAAGCATAGCGGTTCTTTTCTTACTTTCATCCATAGAAACATAAAGAGCTTTAATTTATTCATCAACCTTAGGCACAAAAATTTCCATCTTGAGATTTTCCACATCATGAGAAATTCTATCAACACTCCTAGACAAATCATCAATCTTATTCAACTTTTCTTCTATGGTAGTGTTGAAAACTTTTTGTATATTGATAAATTCTTTAATATTATTCTCAAGATTAGAGGTGTTCCTATTATTATTATAAGATTGATTTCCATAGGAATTACCATAATTATTAGAGGGATTACTAGGAAAAGGCCAAAGATTAAAATTACCTCTATAAGCATTGTTATTGAAATTATTTTGCGAGATAAAATTCACATCTACGGCATCACTATTTTGCTCAATAAAAGTAGACAAAGGCATATCATTGAAATCAATAGGAGCACTTTTACTAGCAACCAATTTCATAAGAGCATAAAAATTTTCACTCAAAGGAGAAATTTCTTCAACCGAATTAACTTTTTTACTAGTAGGAGCTCTTTCGGTATGCCATTGCGAACAATTTGCCATAATATTATCAAGCAATTTAGTGGCTTCACCCAAAGTATTCCATAAAAGTACCACCCGCGGCGGAATCTAAAAGATTACGAGAAACAAAATTCAATCCCGCATAAAATTTTTGTATGATCATCCAAAGATTTAACCCATGAGTTGGGCAATTCCTTAGCATCATTTTCATCCTTTCCCAAGATTGTGCAACATGCTCATGTTCATGTTGCTTGAAATTGATGATTTGGGTTCTATGGGAAATAAATTTTGCGGGTGGAAAATCCTTAGTGATAAAAGCATCTTTGCACTTATTCCAAGAATCGATACTATTGCAAGGCAAAGAAGAGAACCAAATTTTTGCAGAATCACGGAAATAATTTCATCTTCACAACATCATTGTCCACATCTTTTTTATTTTTCATATCGCATAATTCCACGAAGGTATTAAGATGGGATGTGGCATCCTCATTAGGAGTACCGGAAAATTGATCTTTCATAACAAGATTCAGCAAAGCAGTATTAATATCACAAGACTCTGCACTAGTGGCGGGAGGAGCAATCGAAGTGCCAATAAAATCATTGTTGTTGGTATTTGAGAAATCACATAACTTGGTGTTCTCTTGAGTCATGATGACTACACAACAAGATTGCACTCAAAAACAGATCCGGCAAGAAAACGACGAACGAAAAAGAGGGGCGAATAAAACGGAAATTTTTTGTGAAGTGGGGGAGAGGAAAATGAGAGGCAAATGGCAAATAATGTAAATTGCGAGGAGATGAGATTTGTGATTAGGAACCTGGTATATGTTGAAGATCCTCCCCGGCAACGGCGCCAAAAGGTTTCTTTTGATGTCTTCTAGGACTACGTTGGTATTTCCCCAAAGAGTAAGGGATGATGTAGCACAACAACGGTAGGTATTTCCCTCAGTGATGAAACCAAGGTTATCGAACCAGTAGGAGAACCAAGCAACACAACATAAACAACACCTGCACACAAATAACAACCACTCGCAACCCGACGTGTTAAAGGGGTTGTCAATCCCTTTTGGGTAACGGCGCCAGAAATTGGCACGAGGACGGTAGAAAGTTGTAATAGATTGATAGATCGAACGCTAAATAAAATAAATAGTAATAAAACACAGCAAGGTATTTTTGTATTATTTGTTTAATAGATCTGAAAATAAATGCAACAAAAAATAGATCGCAAAGGCAAATAATATGAGAAAGGGACCCAGGGGTCGTAGGTTTCACTAGTGGCTTCTACAAATTACTGTTGGGCAATTGATAGAACTTCAAATAATCATGACGATATCTAGGCAATGATCATTATATAGGCATCACGTCCAAGATTAGTAGACCGACTCCTGCCTGCATCTACTACTATTACTCCACACATCGACCGCTATCCAGCATGCATCTAGTGTATTAAGTTCATGAAGAAACGGAGTAATGCAATAAGAATGATGACATGAGGTAGACAAGATCTATCTATGTAGAGATAGACCCCCATCGTTTTATCCTTAGTAGCAACGATACATACGTGTCGGTTCCCCTTCTGTCACTGGGATCAAGCACCGTAAGATCGAACCCACTACAAAGCACCTCTTCCCATTGCAAGATAAATAGATCAAGTTGGCCAAAAAAAACCCAAATATCGGAGAATAAATACGAGGCTATAAGCAATCATGCATATAAGAGATCAAAGAAACTCAAATACTTTCATGGATATAAAAAGATAGATCTGATCATAAACGCAAAGTTCATCGGACCCCAACAAACACACCACAAAAAGAGTTACGTCATATGGATCTCCAAGAGACCATTGTATTGAGAATCCAGTGAGAGAGAGGAAGCCATCTAGCTACTAACTAAGGACCCGAAGGTCTACAAAGAACTAGTCACGCATCATCGAAGAGGCACCAATGGAAGTGGTGAACCCCTCCGTGATGGTGTCTAGATTGGATCTGGTGGTTCTGGACTCTGCGGCAGCTGGAATTGATTTTTTGTCGACTCCCCTAGGGTTTCTGTAATATTGGGGTATTTATAGAGCAAAGAGGCGGTCCGGGGGTGCTACCTCTTGAGCACTGCGTTGGTTTTCCCTTGAAGAGGAAAGGGTGATGCAGCAAAGTAGCGTAAGTATTTCCCTTAGTTTTTGAGAACCAAGGTATCAATCCAGTAGGAGGCTACGCGCGAGTCCCTCGCACCTACACAAAACAAATAAATCCTCGCAACCAACGCGATAAGGGGTTGTCAATCCCTACACGGTCACTTACGAGAGTGAGATCTGATAGATATGATAGGATAATATTTTTGGTATTTTTATGATAAAGATGCAAAGTAAAATAAAAGCAAAGTAAAAAGCAACGGAAATAACTAAGTGTTGGAAGATTAATATGATGAAGATAGACCCGGGGGCCATAGGTTTCACTAGTGGCTTCTCTCAAGAGCATAAGTATTTTACGGTGGGTGAACAAATTATTGTTGAGAAATTGACAGAATTGAGCATAGTTATGAGAATATCTAGGTATGATCATGTATATAGGCATCACGTCCGAGACAAGTAGACCGACTCATGCCTGCATCTACTAGTATTACTCCACACATCGACCGCTATCCAGCATGCATCTAGAGTATTAAGTTCATAAGAACAGAGTAACGCCTTAAGCAAGATGACATGATGTAGAGGGATAAATTCATGCAATATGATAAAAACCCCATATTGTTATCCTCGATGGCAACAATGCAATATGTGCCCTTCTGCCCCTGCTGTCACTGGGAAAGGACACCGCAAGATTGAACCCAAAGCTAAGCACTTCTCCCATTGCAAGAAAACCCAATCTAGTAGGCCAAACCAAACTGATAATTCGAAGAGACTTGCAAAGATAACCAATCATACATAAAAGAATTCAGAGAAGATTCAAATATTGTTCATAGATAAACTTGATCATAAACCTACAACTCATCGGTCTCAACAAACACACTTCAAAAGAAGATTACATCGAATATATCTCCACGAGAGTGGGGGAGAACATTGTATTGAGATCCAAAAAGAGAGAAGAAGGCATCTAGCTAATAACTATGGACCCGAAGGTCTGAGGTAAACTACTCACACATCATCGGAGAGGCTATGGTGTTGATGTAGAAGCCCTCCGTGATCGATGCCCCCTCCGGCGGAGCTCCGGAACAGGCCCCAAGATGGGATTTCGTGGGTACAGAAGGTTGCGGCGGTGGAATTAGGTTTTTGGCTCCGTTTCTGATCGTTTGGGGGTACGTAGGTATATATAGGAGGAAGGAGTACGTCAGTGGAGCAACAGGGGCCCACGAGGGTGGAGGGCGCGCCCCCTACCTTGTGGCCTCCTCTTTTGTTTCTTGACGTAGGGTCCAAGTCCTCTGGATCATGTTCGTTCTGAAAATCACGTTCCCGAAGGTTTCATTCCGTTTGGACTCCGTTTGATATTCTTTTTCTGCAAAACTCTGAAATAGGCAAAAAACAACAATTCTGGGCTGGGCTCCGGTTAATAGGTTAGTCCCAAAACAATATAAAAGTGAATAATAAAGCCCAATAATGTCCAAAATAGAATATAATATAGCATGGAGCAATCAAAAATTATAGATACGTTGGAGACGTATCAAGCATCCCCAAGCTTAATTCCTTCTCGTCCTCGAGTAGGTAAATGATAAAAACAGAATTTTTGATGCGAAATGCTACTTGGCATAATTTCAATGTAATTCTTCTCATTGTGGCATGAATGTTCAGATTTCATATGATTCAAGATAAAAGTTTAATATTGACATAAAAACAATAATATTTCAAGCATACTAACTAAGCAATTATGTCTTATCAAAATAACATAGCCAAAGCAAGTTATCCCTACAAAATCATATATTCTGGCTATGCTCCATCTTTCCCACACAAAGTATTCATATCATGTACGACCCCGGTTTTAGCCAAGCAATTGGTTCATACTTTTAACGCGCTTCAGCCTTTTCAACTCTTACGCAATACATGAGCGCAAGCCATGGATATAGCACTATGGTGGAATAAGGTATAATGGTAGGGGTTATGTGGGAAGACAAAAAAGGAGAAAGTCTCACATCAACGAGGCTAATCAACGGGCTATGGAGATGCCCATGAATTGATGTTAATGCGAGGAGTAGGGATTGCCATGCAACGGATGCACTAGAGCTATAAGTGTATGAAAGCTCAAAAAGAAACTAAGTGGGTGTGCATCCAACTTGCTTGCTCATGAAGACCTCGGGCATTTTGAGGAAGCCCATCATTGGAATATACAAGCCAAGTTCTATAATGAAATTTCCCACTAGTATATGAAAGTGACAAAATGAGAGACTCTCTATTATGAAGATCACGGTGCTACTTTGAAGCACAAGTGTGGTAAAAGGATAGTAACATTGTCCCTTCTCTCTTTTTCTCTCATTTTTTTATTTGGGCCTTTTCTCTTTTTTTGTGGCCTCTTTTTTTTATTTAGTTCGGAGTCTCATCCCGACTTGTGGGGGAATCATAGTCTCCATCATCCTTTCCTCACCTGGGACAATGCTCTAATAATGATGATCATCACACTTTTATTTTACTTACAACTCATGAATTACAACTCAATACTGACAATAATGGAGTATGTCATGATAAATGAAACGGTGGAAAGTTGCATGGCAATATATCTCGGAATGGCTATGGAAATGCCATGATAGGTAGGTATGGTGGCTGTTTTGAGGAAGATATAAGGAGGTTTATGTGTGATAGAGCGTATCATATCACGGGGTTTGGATGCACCGGCGAAGTTTGCACCAACTCTCAAAGTGAGAAAGGGCAATGCGCGGTACCGAAGAGGCTAGAAAATTGCGGAAAGGTAAGTGTGCGTATAATCCATGGACTCACATTAGTCATAAAGAACTCATATACTTATTGCAAAAATTTATTAGCCCTCGAAGCAAAGTACTACTATGCATGCTCCTAGGGGAAGGATTGGTAGGAGTTAACCATCGCGCGATCCCGACCGCCACACAAAGGAAGACAATCAACAAATACTTCATGCTCTGACTTCTTTACATAACGGTTCACCATACGTGCATGCTACGGGAATCACAAACTCCAACACATGTATTTTTCAATTCCACAATTACTCAACTAGCACAACTATGATATTACCACCTTTATATCTCAAAACAATTATCAAGCATCAAATTTCTCATGATATTAATTAAAGCAAATTGCCATGCTTATTTTAAGACTCTCAAAATAATATAAGTGAAGCATGAGAGATAAATAGTTTCTATAAAACAAATCCACCACCGTGCTCTAAAAGATATAAGTGAAGCACTAGAGCAAAACTATATAGCTCAAAAGATATAAGTGAAGCACATAGAGTATTCTAATAATTTCTGAATCATGTGTGTCTCTCTCAAAAGGTGTGTACAGCAAGGATGATTGTGGTAAACTAACAAATAAAGACTCAAATAATACAAGACGCTCCAAGAAAAACACATATCATGTGGTGAATAAAAATATAGCTCCAAGTAAAGTTACCAATGGAAGTAGACGAAAGAGGGGATGCCTTCCGGGGAATCCCCAAGCTTGGGCTTTTAGGTGTCCTTAGATTATCTTGGGGGTGCCATGGTAATCCCCAAGCTTAGGCTCTTGCCACTCCTTGTTCCATAATCCATCAAATCTTTCACCCAAAACTTGAAAACTTCACAACACAAAACTCAACAAAAAATCTCGTGAGCTCCGTTAGCGAAAGAAAACAAAAGACCACTTCAAGGTACTGTAATGAACTCATTCTTTATTTATATTGGTGTTAAACCTACTGTATTCCAACTTCTCTATGGTTTATAACCTCTTTTACTAGCCATAGATTCATCAAAATAAGCAAACACCACACGAAAAACAGAATCTGTCAAAAACAGAATAGTCTGTAGTAATCTGTAACTAACGCAAACTTCTGGACTCCAAAACATCAGCCAAAATAGGAAGGCCTAGCCAATTTGTTTATTGATCAGCAGCAATTGGAATCAATATTTTATCACGTTCTGGTGATTTTTAACAATTATTTTCGTGAACAGAAAGTTTCTGGAAATTACAACAAGATCAAATAACTATCATCCGTAAAGATCCTATAGGTTTAACTTGGCACAAACACTAATTAAAACATAAAAACACATCTAACCAGAGTCTAGATCAAATATTTATTCCTAAACAGAAGCAAAAAGCAAAAAACTAAAAATAAAATTGGGTTGCCTCCCAACAAGCGCTATCGTTTAACGCCCCTAGCTAGGCATAAAAGCAAGGATAGATCTAGGTATTGCCATCTTTGGTAGGCAATTCTTCAATAAGACATCTGTCATCCTTTAAAGTTTCTTTCTTTCTATTAATTATCAAACTTTTAGGAACAAGATCGAAAAAATCATTTGTAGCAAATGGTTCCTTAATGATAGCAAAAATATTGGGATGAATACTTATAGATTTGAGATCCGCAATTTCCTTACTAGAGGATTCACCCTTATTTTTAGGAACATACATAAGCTTGGCAATTTTAGTTGGAGGACTTGGAGTATTCTTTACGGAAGAAAAAGCGGTTCCCAAGTTGGTAATGATACCCTCAAGTTTATCGATTCTAGTGGAATCTTGATTTATTCTTTCATTAACTATGGGTTCCTTCTCCTTAATATTTTTCAAAGTGACTCCTAGCTTAGATCCATATTGGGTAATTTTGTTGTGGATCTTTTTATCCAGATTTTCAATTAACTCTACGGTAGCAAGTTTATTTTCAATAATTTCAAGTTTTTGCATTACATGCTCCATAGTTAACATAGTTCCATTAACCAACAGAGGTGGTGAGCCAAACAAATCTATCATAGCATTATAAGAGTCAAAAGTATGGCTACCCAAGAAATTCCCTCCGGTAATGGTATCAAGAATATATCTATACCAAGGATTAGCGCCTACATAAAAATTGCGGAGAAGAACAGAAGTAGATTGCTTCCTGGTAGATCTATTTTGAGCATTGCAAATTCTATACCAAGCGTCTTTCAAATTTTCTCCCTCCCTTTGTTTAAAATTGAGAACTTCATTTTCGGGAGACAACGGAGAAGATAAAGGACTAGCCATAATGACAAGCAAATGGAAAAAGAGGCGAACAAAAAAGAGAGGGCGAATAAAACGGCAAGGGTGAAGTGGGGGAGAGGAAAACGAGAGGCAAATGGCAAATAATGTAATGTGGGAGATAAGGGTTTGTGATGGGTACTTGGTATGTTGACTTTAGCGTCGACCTCCCCGGCAACGGCGCCAGAAATCCTTCTTGCTACCTCTTGAGCACTGCGTTGGTTTTCCCTTGAAGAGGAAAGGGTGATGCAGCAAAGTAGCGTAAGTATTTCCCTCAGTTTATGAGAACCAAGGTATCAATCCAGTAGGAGGCTACGCGCGAGTCCCTCGCACCTACACAAAACAAATAAATCCTCGCAACCAACGCGATAAGGGGTTGTCAATCCCTACACGGTCACTTACGAGAGTGAGATCTGATAGATATGATAGGATAATATTTTTGGTATTTTTATGATAAAGATGCAAAGTAAAATAAAAGCAAAGTAAAAAGCAACATAAATAACTAAGTGTTGGAAGATTAATATGATGAAGATAGACCCGGGGGCCATAGGTTTCACTAGTGGTTTCCCTCAAGAGCATAAGTATTTTATGGTGGGTGAACAAATTACTGTTGAGCAATTGACAGAATTGAGCATAGTTATGAGAATATCTAGGTATGATCATGTATATAGGCATCACGTCCGAGACAAGTAGACCGACTCCTGCCTGCATCTACTACTATTACTCCACACATCGGCCGCTATCCAGCATGCATCTAGAGTATTAAGTTCATAAGAACAGAGTAACGCCTTAAGCAAGATGACATGATGTAGAGGGATAAATTCATGCAATATTATAAAAAACCCATCTTGTTATCCTCGATGGCAACAATACAATATGTGCCTTGCTGCCCCTGCTGTCACTGGGAAAGGGCACCGCAAGATTGAACCCAAAGCTAAGCACTTCTCCCATTGCAATAAAAACCAATCTAGTAGGCCAAACCAAACTGATAATTCGAAGAGACTTGCAAAGATAACCAATCATACATAAAAGAATTCAAAGAAGATTCAAATATTGTTCATAGATAAACTTGATCATAGACCCACAATTCATCGGTCTCAACAAACACACCGCAAAAGAAGATTACATCGAATAGATCTCCACGAGAGAGGGGGAGAACATTGTATTGAGATCCAAAAATAGAGAAGAAGCCATCTAGCTAATAACTATGGACCCGAAGGTCTGAGGTAAACTACTCACACATCATCGGAGAGGCTATGGTGTTGATGTAGAAGCCCTCCATGATCGATGCCCCCTCCGGCGGAGCTCCGGAACAGGCCCCAAGATGGGATCTCGTGGGTACAGAAGGTTGCGGCGGTGGAATTAGGTTTTTGGCTCCGTTTCTGATCGTTTGGGGGTACGTAGGTATATATAGGAGGAAGGAGTACGTCGGTGGAGCAACAGGGGGCCCACGAGGGTGGAGGGCGTGCCTGGGGGGGTAGGCGCGCCCCCTACCTCGTGGCCTCCTCTTTTGTTTCTTGACGTAGGGTCCAAGTCCTCTGGATCATGTTCGTTCCGAAAATCACGTTCCTGAAGGTTTCATTCCGTTTGGACTCCGTTTGATATTCTTTTTCTGCAAAACTCTGAAATAGGCAAAAATAGCAATTCTGGGCTGGGCCTCCGGTTAATAGGTTAGTCCCAAAAATAATATAAAAGTGAATAATAAAGCCCAATAATGTCCAAAACAGAATATAATATAGCATGGAGCAATCAAAAATTATAGATACGTTGGAGACGTATCAGGGGGCACCCGAGGTGGGCACAACCCACCAGGGCGCGCTTAGGCCTCCTGGCGCGCCCTGGTAGGTTTTGCTCCCCTCGGAGCACCCCCAGGCGTAGCCTTGGCCCATTAGGTGTCTTCTGGTCCAAAAAATTCTCCGTGAAGTTTCGTTGCATTTGGACTCCATTTGGTATTGATTTTCTATGATGTAAAAAACATGCAGAAAACAACAACTGGCACTTGGCACTATGTCAATAGGTTAGTACCAAAAATGATATAAAATGACTATAAAATGATTATAAACATCCAAGATTGATAATATAACATCATGGAACAATCAAAAATTATAGATACTTTGGAAACGTATCAGCGACCACGACGCAACGATGGAGATCAAGGTGTCGAGACGGTGACGATGGAAATCGTGACGATGCTTTGGAGATGGAGATCAAAAGCACAAGATGATGATGGCCATATCATGTTACATAATTTGATTGCATGTGATGTTTATCTTTTATATGCATCTTATTTTTCTTAGTACGGGAGCATGATAAGATGATCCCTTACTAAATTTCAAGGTATAAGTTTTCTCCCTGAGTACGCACCGTTGCAAAAGTTCTTCGTCCTGAGACACCATGTGATGATCGGGTGTGATAGGCTCTACGTTCACATACAACGGGTGCAAGACAGTTTTGCACATGCGGAATATTCGGGTTAAACTTGACGAGCCTAGCATGTACAGACATGGCCTCGGAACACTGGTGACCAAAAGGTCGAACATGAATCATATAGTAGATATGATCAACATAGAGATGTTCACCATTGATGACTACTCCATCTCACGTGATGATCGGACATGGTTTAGTTGATTTGGATCATGTGATCATTTAGATAACTCGAGGGATGTCTATCTAAGTGGGAGTTCTTAAGTAATATGATTAATTGAACTTTAATTTATCATGAACTTAGTCCTGATAGTATTTGCAAATTATGTTGTAGATAAATAGCTCGCGCTGTAGCTTCCCTATATTTTTGATGTGTTCCTAGAGAAAACTAAGTTGAAAGATAATAGTAGCAATGATGCGGACCGGGTCCGTGATCTGAGGATTATCCACATTGATGCACAGAAGAATTATGTCCTTGATGCACCGCCAGGTGATAGACCTATTGCAGTAGCAAATGCAGACATTATGAACGTTTGTCAAAGCCTCGGTATGATGACTACTTAATAGTTAGTGCACCATGCTTTATGGCTTAGAACCGGGACTTCAAAAACGTTTTGAACGCCACAAAGCATATGAGATGTTCCAAGAGCTGAAATTGGTATTTTAGACTCATGCCCGTGCTGGGAGGTATGAGACCTCTGACAAGTACTTTGTCTACAAGATGGAGGAGAATAGCTCAACCAGTGAGCATGTGCTCAGAATGTATGGGTACTACAATCGCTTGAATCAAGTGTGAGTAAATCTTCCGGATAAGATAGTGATTGACATAGTTCTCTAGTCACTATCACCAATCTACTAGAACTTCGTGATGAACTATAATATGCAAGGGATGACGAAAATGATTCCCGAGCTCTTCGCGATGCTAAAATCGACGATGGTAGAAATCAAGAAAGAGCATCAAGTGTTGATGGTTAGCCAGACCACTAGTTTCAAGAAAAGGGCAAAGGGAAAGAAAGGGAACTTCAAGAAGAATGGCAAGCAAGTTACCGCTCCTGTGAAGAAGCCCAGAGCTAGACCTAAGCCTGAAACTGAGTGCTTCTACTGCAAAGGAAATGGTCACTAGAAGCGGAACTACCCCAAATACTTGGCGGATAAGAAGGATGGCAAAGTGAACAAAGGTATATTTGATATACATGTTATTGATGTGTACTTTACTAGTGTTCATAGTAAGCCCAAGGTATTTGATACCGGTTCAGTTGCTAAGATTAGTAACTCAAAATAGGAGTTGCAAAATGAACAGAGACTAGTTAAGGGCGAGGTGCCGATGTTTGTTGGAAGTGATTCAAAAGTTGATAAGATCACCATCGCACACTCCCTCTACCTTCGAGATTAGTGTTGGACCTAAATAAATGTTATTTGGTGTTTGCGTTGAGCATGGATATGATTGGATCATGTTTATTGCGATACGGTTATTCATTTAAGTCAGAGAATAATTGTTGTTCTGTTTACATGAATAAAACCTTCCATGGTCATACACTCAATGTAAATGGTTTATTGAATCTCGATCATAGTAATACACATATCCATAATATTGATGCCAAAAGATGCAAAGTTGATAATGATAGTGCAACATATTTGTGGCATTGCCGTTTAGGTCATATTGGTGTAAAGCGCATGAAGAAACTCCATGCAGATGGGCTTTTGGAATCACTTGATGCTTGCGAACCATGCCTCATAGGCAGGATGACTAAAACTCTGTTCTCCGGAGCGAGCCAATGACTTATTGGAAATAATACATACCGATGTATGCGGTCCGATGAGTGTTGAGACACGCGGCGGGTATCGTTATTTTCTTACCTTCACAGATGATTTGAGTAGATATGGGTATATCTACTTAATGAAACACAAGTCCGAAACATTTGAAAAGTTAAAAGAATTTCAGAGTGAAGTGGAGAATCATTGTAAGAAGAAAATAAAGCTTCTACGATCTAATCGTGTAGGCGAATATTTGAGTTACGAGTTTGGCCTTCACTTAAAACAATGTGGAATAGTTTCACAACTCATGCCACCTGGAACACCACAGCGTAATGGTGTGTCCGAATGTCGTAACTGTACTTTATTATATATGGTGCGGTCGATGATGTCTCTTACCGATTTACCACTATCGTTTTGGGGTTATGCATTAGAGACAGCTGCATTCACTTTAAATAGGGCACTGTCTAAATCCGTTGAGACAACACTGTATGAACTGTGGTTTGGTAAGAAACCTAAGCTGTCGTTTCTTAAAGTTTGGGGTTGCGATGCTTATGTGAAAAAGCTTCAGCCTGATAAGCTCGAACCCAAATCGGAAAAGTGTGTCTTCATAGGATACCCAAAAGAAACTGTTGGGTACACCTTCTATCACAGATCCGAAGGCAAGATCTTTGTTGCTAAGAATGGAACCTTTCAAGAGAAGGAGTTTCTCTCGAAAGAAGTGAGTGGGAGGAAAGTAGAACTTGATGAGGTAATTATACCTTCTCTCAAATAGGAAATTAGCTCATCACAGAAAACCGTTCCCGTGATGCCTACACCAACTAGAGAGGAAGCTAATGATAATGATCATGAAACTTCAGATCAAGTTACTACCGAACCTCGTAGGTCAACCAGAGCACGTTCTGCACTAGAGTGGTACGGTAATCCTGTTCTGGAGGTCATGCTGTTCTGGAGGTCATGTCGCTAGACCATGACGAACCTACGAACTATGATGAAGCTATGATGAGCCCAGATTCCGATAAATGGCTTGAGGCCATGAAATTGAGATAGGATCCATATATATAACAACAAAGTGTGGACTTTGGTGGACTTGCCCAATGATCGGCAAGCAATTGAGAATAAATGGATCTTCAAGAGGAAGATGGACGCTGATGGTAGTGTTACTATCTACAAAGCTCGAATTGTCGCAAAAGGTTTTCGACAAGTTCAAGGTGTTGACTAGAGTGAGATTTTCTCACTTGTATCGATGCTTAAGTCTGTCCGAATCATGTTAGCAATTGAAGCATTTTTATGAAATCTGGCAAATGGATATCAAAACTACATTGCTTAATGGATTTATTAAACAAGAGTTGTATATGATGCAACCAAAAGGTTTTGTCAATCCTAAAGGTGCTAACAAAATGTGCAAGCTCCAGCGATCCATCTATGGACTGGTGCAAGCATCTTGGAGTTGGAATATACGCTTTGATGAATTGATCAAAGCATATAGTTTTATACAGACTTGCGGTGAAGCCTGTATTTACAAGAAAGTGAGTGGGAGCACTATAGCCTTTCTGATAAGTATATGTGAATGACATATTGTTGATCGGAAATGATGTAGAATTTTCTGTAAAGCATAAAGGAGTGTTTTGAAAGGAGTTTTTCAAAGAAAGACCTCGATGAATCTGCTTACATATTGGACATCAAGATCTATAGAGATAGATCAAGACGCTTGATAAGACTTTCGTACATACCTTGATAAGTTTTTGAAGAAGTTCAAAATAGATCAATCAAAGAAGGAGTTCTTGCTTGATTTGTAAGTTATGAAGTTGACTAAGACTCAAAACCCGACCACGGCAGATGATAGAGAGAGAATGAAAGTCATTCCCTATGCCTCAGCCATAGGTTCTATAAACTATGCCATGTTGTGTAACAAACCTGTTGTGTACCTTGCCATGAATTTGGCAAGGGGTACAACAGTGATCCAGGAGTAGATCACTAGACAGCGGTCAAATTATCCTTAGAGGACTAAGGAAATATTTCTTGGTTATGGAGGTGATAAAGAGTTCGTTGTAAAGAGTTACGTCGATGCAAGCTTTGACACTGATCTAGATGACTCTAAGTCTCAATCTAGATATGTATTGAACGTGGGAGCAATTAGCTAGAGTAGCTCCATGCAGAGCATTGTAGACATAGAAATTTGCAAAATATATACGGATCTGAATGTGGCAGACCCGTTGACTAAACTTCTCTCACAAGCACAACATGATCACACCTTAGTACTCTTTGGGTGTTAATCACATAGCAATGCAAATTAGATTATTGACTCTAGTAAACCCTTTGGGTGTTGGTCACACGGTGATGTGAACTATGCGTGTTAATCACATAAAGATGTGAACTATTGGTGTTAAATCACATGGCGATGTGAACTAGATTATTGACTCTATTGCAAGTGGGAGACTGAAGGAAATATGCCCTAGAGGCAATAATAAAGTTGTTATTTTATATTTCCTTATATCATGATAAATGTTTATTATTCATGCTAGAATTGTATTAACCGGAAACTTGGTACATGTGTGGATACATAGACAAAACACCGTGTCCCTAGTAAGCCTCTACTAGACTAGCTCGTTAATCAAAGATGGTTAAGTTTCCTAACCATAGACATGTGTTGTCATTTGATGAACGGGATCTCATCATTAGGAGAATGATGTGATGGACAAGACCCATCTGTTAGCTTAGCATAATGACCGTTAAGTTTTATTGCTATTGCTTTCTTCATGACTTATACATATTCCTTTGACTATGAGATTATGCAACTCTCGGACACCGGAGGAATACCTTGTGTGCTATCAAACGTCACAACGTAACTGGGTGATTATAAAGATGCTCTACAGGTGTCTCCGAAGGTGTTTGTTGGGTTGGCATAGATCGAGATTAGGATTTGTCACTCCGAGTACCGGAGAGGTATCTCTGGGACCTCTCGTTAATGCACATCATAGTAAGCCTTGCAGGAAATGTGACTAATGAGTTAGTTACGGGATGATGCATTACAGAACAAGTAAAGAGACTTGCCAGTAACGAGATTGAATTAGGTATGAAGATACCGACGATCGAATCTCAGGCAAGTAACATACCGATGACAAAGGGAATAACGTATGTTGTCATAATGGTTCGACCGATAAAAGATCTTCGTAGAATATGTGGGATCCAATATGAGCATCCAGGTTCCGCTATTGGTTATTGAACAGAGAGTAGTCTCAGTGATGACCCACAAGTATAGGGGATCTATCGTAGTCCTTTCGATAAGTAAGAGTGTCGAACCCAACGAGGACCAGAAGGAAATGATAAGCGGTTTTCAGCAAGGTATTCTCTGCAAGCACTGAAATTATAGGTAACGGATAGTTTTGTGATAAGGTAATTTGTAATGAGCAACAAGTAAAAAAAGTAAATAAAGTGCAGCAAGGTGGCCCAATCCTTTTTGTAGCAAAGGACAAGCCTGGACAAACTCTTATATAGAGAAAAGCGCTCCCGAGGACACATGGGAATTATCGTCAAGCTAGTTTTCATCACGTTCATATGATTCGCGTTCGGTACTTTGATATTTTGATATGTGGGTGGACCGGTGCTTGGGTGCTGTCCTTACTTGGACAAGCATCCCACTTATGATTAACTCCTATTGCAAGCATCCGCAACTACAAAAGAAGTATTAAGGTAAACCTAACCATAGCATGAAACATATGGATCCAAATCAGCCCCTTACGAAGCAACACATAAACTAGGGTTTAAGCTTCTGTCACTCTAGCAACCCATCATCTACTTATTACTTCCCAATGCCTTCCTTTAGGCCCAAACAATGGTGAAGTGTCATGTAGTCGACGTTCACATAACACCACTAGAGGAGAGACAACATACATCTCATCAAAATATCGAACGAATACCAAATTCACATGACTACTAATAGCAAGACTTCTCCCATGTCCTCAGGAACAAACGTAACTACTCACAAAGCATATTCATGTTCCTAATCAGAGGAGTATTAATATGCATATAGGATCCGAACATATGATCTTCCACCAAATAAACCAACTAGCATCAATTACACGGAGTAATCAACACTACTAGCAACCTACAGGTACCAATCTCAGACTTAGAGACAAGAATTGGATACAAGAGATGAACTAGGGTTTGAGAGGAGATGGTGCTGGTGAAGATGTTGATGGAGATTGACCCCCTCCCAATGAGAGGATCATTGGTGATGATGATGGCGATGATTTCCCCCTCCCGGAGGGAAGTGTCCCCGGCAGAACAGCTCTGCCGGAGCCCTAGATTGGTTCCGCCAAGGTTCCGCCTCGTGGCGGCGGAGTCTCGTCCCGAAAGCTTGCTTATGATTTTTCTCAGACGAAAGACTTCATATAGCAGAAGATGGGCACTAGAGGGCCACCAGGGGGCCCACGAGGCAGGGGGCGCGCCCCCACCCTTGTGCCCAGGGTGTGGGCCCCCTCTGGTATTTTCTTTGCTCAGTATTTTTTATTATTTCCAAAAATAACTTCCGTGGAGTTTCAGGACTTTTGGAGTTGTGCAGAATAGGTCTCTAATATTTGCTCCTTTTCCAGCCCAGAATTCCAGCTGCCGGCATTCTCCCTCTTTATGTAAACCTTGTAAAATAAGAGAGAATAGGCATAAGTATTGTGACATAATGTGTAATAACAGCCCATAATGCAATAAATATTGATATAAAAGCATGATGCAAAATGGACGTATCAGTCTACATAGTTCTCGAACCCGTAGGGTCTGCATGCTTAACGTTCGATGACGATTTGTATTATATGAGTTATGTGATTTGGTGACCGAATGTTTTTCGGAGTCCCGGATGAGATCACGGACATGATGAGGAGTCTCGAAATGGTGAAGAGGTAAATATTGATATATTAGATGATAGTATTCAAACACCGGAAGTGTTCCGGAATGTATCGAGTACATATCGGAGTACCGGGGGGTGGGGTTACCGGAACCCCCAAAGGGAAGATATGGGCCATTGGAGGGAGGCACACCAGCCCACAAGGGGTGGCCCCCCCCCCCCAGGAAGGAGGCCGAATAGGATTAGGAGGAGGGCGGCGCCCCCCTCTTTCCTTCTCCCCCCTCTCTTCCCTTCTTCCCCTTCCGATAAAATGAAAGGGGGGAGGCCGAATCCAACTACGAGCCCAAGTAGGATTCCTCCTACTTGGTCGCGCCTAGGGCTGCCTCTCTCCCCCTCCCTCCTTTATATACATAGGGAAGGGGCGCCTAGAACACACATCAACTATTCCTAGCCGTGTGCGGTGCCCCCCTCCACAGTTTACGCCTCCGGTCATATTCACGTAGTGCTTAGGCGAAGCCCTGCGTGGATCACTTCACCATCACCGTCACCACGCCGTCGTGCTGATGGAACTCTCCCTCGACACTTTGTTGGATCAAGAGTTCGAGGGACGTCATTGAGCTGAACGTGTGCAGAACTCGGACGTGTCATACGTTCGGTGCTTGATCAATCAGAACGAGAAGAAGTTCGACTACATCAACCGCGTTGAGAAACGCTTCCGCTTTCGGTCTATGAGGGTACGTGGACACACTCTCCCCCTCTCGTTGCTATGCATCTCCTAGATAGATCTTGCATGAGCGTAGGAACTTTTTTGAAATTGCATGCTACGTTCCCCAACAGTAACAAGGGACAGTGGGGGCACGGTGTTTACCTAGGTTCGGGCCCTCTTGAAGAAGGTAAAACCCTACATCATGCTTGATTGTATTCGATGAGTATAGGGGTTACAAGAGTTGATATACATTGAGATCGTAATGGCCAAACCCTAGCTGTCTAGCCTATGATTGTTCTGATAGCCTCTACGGACTAAAACCCTTCGGTTTATATACACACCGGAGGGGCCTAGGGTTGTACAGAGTCGGCTTGCAGAGGAAGGAAATAGTACATCCGGACACAAAACTTGCCATTCACGCATATCGGAGTCCCATCCAGACACGGGGGATAGTCTTCTGTTTTTTTATCTTCATGGCCCATCAGTCTGGTCCATACCGAATAGACCAGACACTCGAGGACCCCCTAATCCAGGACTCCCTCAGTAGCCCCCGAACTTGCCTTCAATGACGATGTAGTATCCGGCTTATGTCTTCGGCTTTGCAAGGCGGGTTCTTCATCATGTTTCAGATTGACGACAAGCCAGTTTTGGCCTCCATGTTCTGCCTATAGGATTCCTTCCTGTCATCGCCTCGAGTTCCACGCGCTAGGCGAATGTGAACTGTCCATATCTTTTTTACAAATATACCCCTTACCATGCAAGGGCGGCATCTATATAAGGAGGTTAGATCTCCCAATGCCATCCCATATCGCGCAAAGAGCATCAGAGCAAACCACGAAAAAACTTCAAAACATGTCGAGCGCTCCTGGCTCTTCCTCGTGCCCTCATGGCCTTCAAGCAGGTGATTGGCGAAGCTGCTCAGTGTCTCACCTCCAGCTAAATCGACTTCAAACGCACGGATATCTCCTTCCCGCAGATCTAGTCTTCGTGCGGGCGGGATTGGCCTCGATTGGCAATGATGTGCTAGCAGAGAATTTCCCCAACCCCAACAAGGAGGAGAGGGTATGCTTCGTCTCTTTTCTTCTGAGGGGCTTAGGATTCCCGATCCACCGCTTCCTCGGAGGTCTATTAGAATTCTATGGGATTTAGCTGCACAACCTCACACCAGTTTTATCCTACATATTTTGGGTTTTGTCGCTCTCTGCGAACTGTTCTTAGGCTGTGAGGCTCATTTTGAACTATGGAGAAAGTTCTGTTGCCTCGTCCCTCGCCATCAAGGTGGTTATATATTTGAAGTGGGGGCGCCGCCGTATGGCGCATAGCCGGATCAGGTTACCCTGTCGGAACTCCCAAAAAGGGACCGAAGAATGGACTTTGGAATGGTTTTATATGGAGGACGTTCCCCTTCGGGACCCAGTTTGACGTGGCCTTCCTGAATTCTCCAGTGCTCCTTTGAAGAAACGCCTCAATTGGCGCCCCCGGAGCCCCAAGCAAGAAGACACTGTGGAAGTAAAGAGGTTGGTCAGCAAGGTCAGATTACTCACCCATTCCGAACTCTCGATAATCGAAGTCATGGCCATCGCGATAAAGCGATGCATCCAGCCCCTTCAGTCTAGAGTGACCCCTTTATGGTGTTACAACGGAGAGGATGACACATCTCGTTATAAGCGCGAGGGCCCGGATACCCCAGCCGCTCTGGCCGCCATTCTGGCAGATCTTTATAAGGGGGAGAAAGAAGAATTCACCCGTTTAAATTGTCGGGAAGGTTTCTCCATGTATAACCCCATTGAATGGGTGATTTTTTTGATTATCAGGATTGTCCTACCTCATTATCGAGGCATGCTAATCAAATTGTTCTGGTCGTCTTAAAACAGACATGGAGGAAGGTAGTCGAAAATGTGCACTGCCCCTCCCCCCAGCCAGAGGACTATGCTCGCAACGAAGCCCTGGCTTCAGCGAGGATCCGGATATATTTATAGAGTTTGACAATGGAGTCTTTTATCAAACGAGCCTTGACAGCTCGGAAGTGGCTATTATGGCCGAGTACCCCGGCCTTCTCCCTTTCTCCAAGGTAAGTACTCAGAAATCATCCTCAAAAAGGGGAGTCCCCACTTGCGTCTCACTCATCACACTGAATCGTCCTTTATAGGATCGGCGCTCAGCGAGCCGCACTCCATCGAGGGCGGCCCTAGGAAGGTAGCATATACGTAGGGTGAGCCTTCAAAACGAAAGGAAAGCTGAGCGCCGCCGAGCCCCCTCCTTCATCAAAGAGGTATAACCTTCAATATGTGCCTAGGCATAAGACCAGATTGTCATATTTCTCCTCCCATCTTATTCCAGGAAGAGCACACGACGAACCGTGTCCAAAGTCCCAGCTAGCCGATCATCAGCTAATCCGGCACCAGGCTCATCGATCAGGACGAGAGCCAATACGGTTGCAGCGCCAACTCATCCACCTCATGAGGATTCGGATGACGTATCCATCACAAATTCCGAAGTGGAGAGCGTGATGAATCATCGATGACTGAAAGAGACCATGCGTGCTCCAGTTTTTACTGAGCAGGAATTTACTGCCCTCAGCACCGTGGATGCATATATCTGAGCCGCCCGGGACGGACTTGCTGGAGTTGCTCACCTGTTTTCAAAAGAGATGCAGGTAATAGTTTGTGTAAATTTAATAGATATATGCCAGTAGCTGAGGGAGTCCTAGACTAAGGGGTCCTTGGGCGTCCGGCCTGTTGGACATGGGCCGGAGTGATGGGATGTGAAGATACGAAGATCGAAGACTCCACCCGTATCCGGATGGGACTCTCCTTGGCATGGAAGGCAAGCTTGGCGACCGAATATGAAGATTCCTTTCTCTGTAACCAACTTTGTACAACCCTAGCCCCTCCAGTGTCTATATAAACCGGAGGGCTTAGTCCGGAAGGGAGATATAGTCATACAGGCTAGACTTCTAGGGTTTTAGCCATTACAATCTCGTGGTAGATCAACTCTTGTAATACTCATATTCATCAAGATCAATCAAGCAGAAAGTAGGGTATTAACTCCATGGAGAGGGCCCAAACCTGGGTAAACATTGTGTCCCCCGCCTCCTGTTACCATCGACCTTAGACGCACAGTTCGGGACCCCCTACCCGAGATCCGCCGGTTTTGACACCGACATTGGTGCTTTCATTGAGAGTTCCACTGTGCCGTCCCCAAAAGGTTCGATGGCCCCTTCAATCATTAGCAACGATACTGTCCAAGAGGAAACCTTCCTCCCCGGACAGATCTTCGTGTTCGGCGGCTTTGCACTACAGGCCAGCTCGCTTGGCCATTTGGAGCAGATCGACAGCTACGCCCCCGGCCATCAGGTCAGATTTGGGAACCTGAACTACGTCGCGGACATCCGCGGAGACTTGATCTTCGACGGATTCGGGACCACGGCAGCCGCTCGCTATCCCTACGATGAACATGATTTAAATCCGTCATCCGACCATACTCAGGAAATTGCACCTGTAACCGCTCCGGCCTTAGATCCGGAGCAGACCGCGCCATCCGAGGACGGGAGGATCAACCCCACCAAGAAGGCCGCAGATTCCGCGGCGTTGGAGCCGCACACAGACTTAACCTCATGTCATGTCTATGTCACCGGAACTTTGGACTCGTCTCCGGCTATAAGCTCTGAACCATGTGCGTCCGCGGACGCCGAGCTTGATCAGTTATCGATCCTTGAATTCAGCGCCGCAGATATCTTCTGGCACTCGCCTTTGGGCGATGTGTTAAACTCATTAAGAAATCTGTCCTTAGCGGGGGACTCATAGCCGAACTATATCCGGTTCGAACCGGAGGCTGATGACGGGGAATTTCGCTTCCTACCCGCCACCCACTACATAGCCACTGTTGAGGACTTAACCGACACGCTCGGTTACGGCTCCGAAGACATCGACGGTATGGACGACGATGCAGAAGAAGAGCATGGCCAAAACCCACCGTTCACCGGACACTGGACGGCCACTTCGTCGTACGATGTATACATGGTGGATACACCCAAAGAAAATAGCTGCGAGAACAAGGAGAACCCAGTGAAGGACGACCCTCCTAAGACACAACCAAAGCGCCATCGTCAGCGGCACCGCTCTAAATCGCGCCACAGCAAGGACAGCAACACCGGCACAGGAGACGATAACACTCCGGATGGTGCCGAAGACACAGAAGACCCAGACGAACAAACTGCTGAACAAGACAATCGGGAAGATGGGCAAGTCAGCCCTGATGAATAGGCCATAGAAGAAGACTCGGAGGACGGTAGTTATCATCCGCTCTCCGAGGAGGAGGTGAGCCTTGGCAACAAAGACTTCATCATGCTTGAGGAACCTCTCGAGGAGGAGCGCTTTAAGCTTCAGCTAATAGCCATTGCGAGGAGCCTGAAAAAGAAGCAGCAGCAGCTTCAAGCTGATCAAGGCCTGCTCAATGACAGATGGACCGATGTCCTGGCAGCCGAGGAATACGGCCTTAAACGCCCAGCCAAAAGTTACCCGAAGCGCAAATTGCTACCTCAGTTCGATGACGAGGCGCTAGAGCCCGCACCAGCATCGCGAAATGCGGCCGACCGACCACCACGTGCTCGGGATAAAACGGCAACTCGAGCCGAAAACCATGCTTTCCCACCTCGCCGCAAAGGCAGGGATAAGACAGCTCAGGGTTGTACATATGACCTTCGTCAAGACCTGGACAGTAGAGCAGGACATACAAGATCGATCTACGGATCACGAGAACGTGCCTTGACACGCGGGGACGACTATTTATTCGGACGTAACAAACCTAGTCACGCCCAGGCCGAAAACCGCAGACGGACTCCATCGGAGCTACGTCGCGAGGCGGCCCGATATAGAGGCGCCGCACACCCTCTTTGCTTCACTGACGAAGTAATGGATCATGAATTCCCAGAAGGGTTTAAACCCGTAAACATCGAATCATACGATGGAACAACCGATCCTGCGGTATGGATTGAGGATTTTATTCTCCACATCCACATGGCCCGCGGGGATGAACTTCACGCCATCAAATACCTCCCACTAAAACTCAAAGGGCCAGCTCGGCACTGGCTAAATAGTCTGCCTGAAAATTCTATTGGCAGCTCGGAGGACTTGGAAGAAGCTTTCCTCGACAAATTCCAAGGTACATATGTCTGGCCACCTGATGCCGATGACCTAAGTCACATAGTCCAACAGCCTAGAGAGTCAGCCAGGAAATTCTGGACTAGGTTCCTAACTAAAAAGAACCAGATTGTCGACTGTCCGGACGCCGAAGCCCTAGCGGCCTTTAAACATAGCATCCGTGACGAATGGCTCGCCCGCCACCTCGGCTAGGAAAAGCCGAAGTCCATGGCAGCCCTCACGGCACTCATGACTCGCTTCTGTGCGGGTGAGGATAGTTGGCTGGCCCGCAGCAAAAATACAGCAAGCAAAGTAGGCACCTCCGAGGGAAAAATAGCAATGGCAAGCTCCAACGCAATAGACACAAACACCGAAGCAATGGCGACAACACCGATGACACGATAGTCAACGCCAGATTCAATGGCTCCAAGTCCGGTCAGCGGAAGAAGCCATATAGAAGAAGCAGTCAGGGACGATCCAGCCTGGACCGCATACTCGACCGCCCGTGCCAGATCCATGGCACCCCAGACAAACCAGCCAATCATACCAACAGAGATTGTTGGGTTTTTAAACAGGCCGACAAGTTAAATGCCAAAAACAAAGAAAAGGGATCGCAAAGCGAGGACGATGATGAGGAGCCCCGGCAACCGAACACAGGGGACAAAAGAAGTTTCCTCCCCGGGTCAAAACGGTGAACATGATATATGCTACACACATCCCCAAGAGGGAGCGTAAGCGCGCGCTCAGGGACGTCTATGCGATAGAGCCAGTCGCCCCAAAATTTAATCCATGGCCGTCATGCCCGATCACTTTTGATCGACGGGATCATCCGACCAGTATCCGCCATGGCGGTTCAGCCGCATTGGTCCTTGGCCCAATAATTGACGGATTCCACCTGACGCGAGGTCTTATGGACGGCGGCATCAGCCTGAACCTGCTCTATCAGGATACAGTCCGCAAAATGGGCATTAACCCATCACGAATCAAGCCCACAAAGACTACCTTTAAAGGAGTCATACCGGGCGTAGAGGGCCCGTTGTACGGGCTCAATTACGCTAGAGGTTGTCTTCGGATCTCCGGACAACTTCCGAAGCAAGGAATTAATCTTTGATATCGTCCCTTTTCGCAGCGGCTACCACACACTGCTCGGACGAACCGCATTCGCTCGATTCAATGCGGTCCCACATTATGCTTACCTCAAGCTCAAGATGCCCAGTCCACGCGGCGTCATAACAGTTAATGGAAACACGGAACGCTCCCTCCGTACAGAAGGGCACACCGATGCCTTAGCAACAGAAGTACAGAGTGGCCTTCTCAAGCAGAACCTTAATTCGGCTGCCAAGCCCCCAGACACCGTTAAGAGGGTCCGGACAATTCTGCAGCAGGACAGCTTGGCTCATCAGGAGCTCGACTAGCAATTCGGTCTCCGTCACAGTCCCGATCAAGTGGTGGCATTGGTACCGCGCGTACATAACTACGCACTCAAAATTCCATGGGGAGAGACGGAGGCATACCTACCCTATGATCCACAATACGGCTTGACCGCTCCCGGACATATTTACTTTCATTGTTTCCTTTTTTCCTTTTCAGGTTCCTTTTCACAGGCCTTCTGTCGTGGTTTTTTCACGGCAGATGTCCTAGAGAAAGGACTTAGTCGTGGAGCCATCGCGACGGGTTAGCTTAAAGGGGTTAAAGCGGACAAGGGACGCAAAAGAGTTTATACTGGTTCGGCCCCTTGCCATGAAGGTAAAGGCCTAATCCAGTTGTTGTGGAATTGCTAGGGTTTCGATGACCAGGGATCGAATACGCTTTGCCTGAGTCTCGAGTTGTTGTCTGTTGTCCTCAAACCACCGCCGGGTCGTCCCCTTATATACATGGGTTGACGCCCGTCGGTTTACAGGGTTCCGAGGCCGGCTCATAAACGTGTCCAGCCCGGTTTCTACTTATTTCTGCCTTATAATACAAGCTTACATATCAAGGTCGGTTTATGACTACAGGCCTTAATCCGCCTTTGGGCCCTGGGCCTTCATAAAGCGTCATCATCTTTGTCTTCATGGGCTTCAAACATACTAACTCACTATAGGGATAACCCGACCTTTCCTGGCCGGTTTATGCCCAGCAGTAATATCCCCAACATTAGGCCCCAGATTGATTTGAACTGGTTCATGTCAATCTCCAACACTTTGAGAAAATTTCTTCTTTGGCATCTTCACATAAGTCTTGTAAACCGCCGTGACGTCAGTTTCCAGGACCATGATAACTCGCCATGACGTCATCTATTATTAAAAACTGCACATAACCCACCTTTATTAATGAGCCTCCGACAATCGAGGCGACAACTCCGCCTCATATCTAAATTTTGGGCTCCTTGATTTTCGCGCCTGTCACTTATCCCTTTGCCTTTATAAATAGGGCCAGGGGGTCCTTTTCATTTTTTTCCCCATGCCTCTTCGCATCGTCTTCTTCGTCGCGCCGACCGAACCTTCGAGCTCTGCCGCCGCCGTCGTTCTTCGCATCTGCCTCAACAACGGCCGCTGCATCAACCTGTTGGTACCAGAAAGCCGCGGCGTCTCTCCGCTGTTCCTCTGTCATTGGTAAGCCTTCTCTCCTTCCACACTAGATCTTACCATTAGGGTTTGTACTCATCGGAGTTCTTTGAAGTTCCTGGAGACGTTCTTCCTTGTTCCTCTTCAGTAGTACCAATGGCGAGTTAGATCTGATATTTTTCAGTGCCCTTGTAGTTTAAACTCCTTTTTCCTCATTAGGGCATCTGCTTTATACAAAACTCATCTGAACTTGCTGAACTGTTCGAGCACTTGAAATTAGGTCAGAATATATTTTGATTTTCCAACGCACGACAGATCTGAAATTACTATGCCAGGCTGTGAAACTTGTTTTTCCTTCACTTACAGATCTTAGATCTATATCTTCAGTACCAGTTTAGGCGGTTTAATCTCATAGAAAATTGATGATCTGGTAGGTACCATTAGTCCCCTGTTGAACCGCCGATGCTTTTATCTTTGCACCTTTTCCATTGTCAGAATCCGGTTTAACAACATGCATATATCCTTGCACCACTTTATAGTTATCCCTTGTGAATCCTAAACCGGCAGTAATCATGTTTCAGCTTCCCATTGAAATGGCCAAGCAAGTCTATGAATGCAACTGGGTTCCTTCTCGGGTCACTGAAGATCAGTTAAACAGATGCGCCGCAACTGGCACTTTAGCCAAGAAAGAGGTCATTCACTGGAGGGCCCCTGGTACGGAAAATCCTCCTGAAACCAAAGACGGAGAAGTAGTCGTTTTTGTTGACCATCTGGGTCGAGGTTTTAGCCCTCCCGGTTCAAAATTCTTCCGAGATGTGCTTGCCCGTTTCCAGCTTCACCCTCACGACATCGGTCCAAACTCTGTGTCCAACATCTTCCATTTCCGAGTCTTTTGTGAGGCTTGTCTTCAAGAGGAACCCACAGTTGAATTGTTTAGGGATTTCTTCCACTTAAACCGTTGCACAGAGTTCACAGATGGACCCAATACTGAACTTGGCGGAATGACGGTTCAGAAAAGGAAGGAAGTCAGCTTCCCTCATGCCAAGCTTCGCAGTCACCCCAAGGAGTGGAACCAGACTTGGTTTTATTGCAAAGACACATCTCCAACTGACGAAAACCCTTTGCCGGGTTACCGCCCCCACCGTCTTAGCAATACACATCCCTTTCCTCAGAGGTTAACTGCAAAGGAAAGGGCCAACTATGCCCCACAACTATCAAAGCTTAGAGCCTTCATGGCGAACGGTTTAACAGGTGTTGACTTTGCTCGTTGTTGGATAAACTGGAGCATTCTGCCCTTAAGCCGGCGCCCCGGTTTGATGTGTGAATACACAGGGAGCTTGACCGATCCTCAACGACATATCAATATTCAGCTAATAGAGGCTAAAGTTACAGAGGCTGTCAAGAAAATGTTGAATGAATCGGAGGCCGTCTGCGGCCAGACCGGATTAAGTCCTTTCTGCACCTCCAACAAACTGCCAGCTGTAAGAATCATATGACTTCTTTGTTTTCAGCTTAATCCTTTAAAACATTCTCTCAAAATGTTGTTTATCTTTGCCAGGGTGATGATCCGTTCTGGAAGAAAAAGCCACAGGATAAACCGGCAAACCCACAAGACAAACCGGCAAAGCCACTTCGCCCGAAGACCAAGGTTATCAAAAAACCTGCCAAGAAGAGGACGACTGCGTCTTCTGAACCAAATGCTGATGCTGACTTGGATAATCCGGACTCAGAGGTAGAACTTGACTCCCTTGGTTCATTTTTCATACAACTCATTGACAATGACTATTATCAGGACGACGCTGAAGGCAGCCAAGCTGAGGATGCAGAGGTAATTATTCTTTCCTCCGGTTCAGATCCTCTTCCAGCTCAGACAATCCGTCAAGCAAACCGGAAAGTAAAATTTTCTCACCCCCTTGCTCATTTGGACCCAAACTTTCTTTTGAAGAAGCAGCAGCACGAAGCCCGCCGCACAACCTGGCACAGTGGCCAGGTAGTTACCTCAGTCGGTTTACCGAACACTCCGGTTCGGAAACGTCGATCAGAGGTCTCTCATACTCTTGACACTTTTTGCCCCAAGGCAGGTTGTTTCCGACAGCCTCTTAATCCGTCTGATTCAAATTATCAGGGCACTTCCCACTCAGCTTCTGGCGAGTCATCGACCACAAAGCTTCCACCCCTCAAGACAGCTCCTGGGTGAGCTACACACTTGATTTTATCCTTGATGTGTTATTTTTGCATACTGTACTGATCTTTATGCTTATTTTTCACAGTGCCAAGCCTAGACCCAGCAAGAAGGCTCGGTTGAATAAACCGACTGACGATAATGTGGTTGTTGAACCGGAAAAGACTCCAGATCCGGAAGAAACCGATGCTGATGCCATGCTTAATGATCCACCGCCTCAAGATCATGACTTGTGTGCTGAACAAGTAGACATTGACACCACAAGCCATGCTGACAAACCGACCAGCCCGGTCCGACCTGATGATAAATCGGCCAGTCCAGCTAAGGCTACTGACAAACTGCCAACTCCCGTGAAGGCTGCTGATGATAAAGAGGATGATGTTCTGATTACCGGCGTCACCCACACCACTCCTGGCAATCCGGTCGCTTTATCTAAACATAGTGCCAAAGACGAGCTTTCTGCTATCGGCAAAGGCAAATGGAACGCCGACTTGTCAAGCTATGCCCATCTCAATGCTCAAGATATTCACTCTGCTTCTTGAACCGTCTGTACACCAGGTGCGACTATGAAGCCGGTTTGGTAAACTTGATGAAAGAGCGATACGAGGTAACTAATACTCCGCTCTACATCTGTTTCACTTTTTTATTCCAAATATCAACTCCAGTAGCCCCCAAGTGACGGTTTATGATATCAATCTAAACCGGGACTTAGTAATAACTTAACTTTTCATGCTTAGCCACCAGGTACCGGGTTATCTCTTTAAGGTGAACCAGTATTGTAGAATTGCAATACTGTATCTTTCACTGGTATAGCCCCCAAGGGCCGGTTTAACTCTGTAAAGATGAACCGGGACTTTTCAAAAGACTTCCCAGATCAGTACTTTGAGCAAACATACATTAGCCCCCAAGTGCCAAGAGTAATACTTGTATTGTGCTTGGGACTTGTAGAAATTTCCAAGAACAAGCAAATAGGAATTAGCCCCCAAGTATCAGGTGCATAACTTGTTATGTGCTTGGTACTTCAAACATGTATTACCAAATCATTATACTTCTATCTGTTACAGGCTGAGCTGAGCAAAAAGGAAGCTCAAACCGCCGATCTACAAGAGAACATCAAATCCCAGCAAGCCGAAACCTCCAAGGCCAAGGAAGAGTTGACCAGCGCTTTAGACGCTATGGAGAAACTGAAAGAGAGCTTCAACAAGGAGCGGGCGGATTGGGAAACGGAAAAATCCGCTTTGCGAAAAAGAGCCGAGGACGTAGAAGCAGCTCTTAAACCGGTGGTAGATGAGCTGACTGGCGTAAAGCGGCAGATACATGCCATGACTGTTGCTGTGTTCGGTAAACATCCTTGCTTTACACTTTCAACATATCTTCCCATGCGTTGCCGGTTTACTGACGTTTGTAATGATGCAGAAACTCGCATTAGTCATCTGGGCTCTGATGTACAGAAGAAGCTGAAGGCTTCCTACACGCTGATAGAGCAGTTGTATACCGGCGCTCAACGAATCATTTGCACCGCTTCACACAATAAACCGCCCCCAACGTTAATCAAGGATACCTTAGAAAGGCTGTCTATGCTGCCTGCCCGGGTAGAATAACTAAAGAGATCTGCTGCAAGGGTTGGTGCTCTGACCGCACTAACCCGGGCAAAGGCGTGGGTACCTGATCTTGATCCGGAGGATGTCAGCAAAGGCTATCCGAGCTTAAAAGAAGACGGATCAGAATTCGGGAATGATGACCTCCGAGCAATAAATCGGGAAGTACGTCTGCTGGCTTGCCAATTAGCTGAAGAAGCTGATCTTTCACATTATCAGGCAAGTTATGACGTTAACAACAAACGGGTGGCCGCACCAACTCCTGAGGTTCAAAATCTCATCCCGCCAATTCGTAAGCACACTTATGCCCCTGACATTGAACCGTCCACCCTTATAAGCGATGAAGCTATGTTCCAAGACCTAACCGGGATCGACTGGACAACTATTGACTTCCAGCCGCTGGGTAGAGACGAAGAGGATGAACCAGTGCAAGATGATCCGCAGCCGTCAGGTCAAGCTGGTGATGAAGCATGATCCGGAAGCCGGTTTAGCCTTGAGCGTGCTACAACTGTTATCAAAAAACAATTATTCTTTTGGGCACTGAAACACCTTTGTAATAGGCTAGTTAAAACACTTGGTCTGTTATGCCATCGTGCATATTTATCTGTGCCTGACACTTTGCTAATCCGCCATGCTTAGGACATATGATGTTCATAATCCATAGCAAGCTATTCAAGCTATCCCTGCAGACAAGAAGGTGAAAGTGCCCTGGCGGTTTACCGCCGGACGGGTCATGATGCCCAGATATATAGCCAAGGTGTATAACCAAGGCCGTAAAAAAGATGATCAAATATGAAAACAATTGATACCTGTGACTTTGAGTCATAATGTTGGCTGACCAACTTTGTAATGAGGGTGATAACCCTAATCTTGAGTAATGATAACTCCTTTCATACGGTGCCGGTTTATGATAAAACCGTGCCAGGTTGTGGTAAACACCAGTTTATTCAATGTTGGCGACTTAGAGTCGAAACCAGACCGGGTTAAGAAAACTCCGGGCTATAAGTGATTACGTACTGACAACTTGTAGTTGACAGCCTAGCCGGGTTGATGAACACCGGTTTATCAAAAAACATCATAAGCCTTGTCAAAAGAGAGAAAAACTTGGCAAAAAGCAAATGAAAACTTGTAGTTGATGCTTTTCACGGGCTGCCAGGCCCCAAATTCGAGGCTTTTCATGGGTTGCCAGGCCACTGAGTTAAACCATTTTACAAAGCCTTTTAAGATGGTCCTCAATCCTTAACCAATCGTCATTTTAACTTGACAAGTTCAGGATCTTATCAGAGTAACTTGTCAAAGTTCGACGGGTCATACCAGGTTTACCTGGGCGGAGTGACTTACTTAAGAAGGCAGGCTAACCCGGGGTTTTAGGTGTATACACTAGGCTTCCAAGCCGTGGCTTGATAGCCTATTACAAGTGTAGATTCTTTGTTCATTGCGACAGCAAAGAATCCCCAAGTAACATTTTGAGCTGTGCTCAGTGGGTGCCTATGTTTGAGTTGTTTGTTTTGCAACACTCTCTTTGGCCCCGGAGTAATTTGGCTTTGAGCCGATCAAGAGGTGTGACTATGGTTCGAATACGACCAAGCCCCCAAGTGATATTGTGGCATTGCACCGATCAAGAGGTGTAGCTATGGTTCAAATGCAACCAAGCACCCAAGTGATTTTTATATAAAGCTTTAATAAGCTGAATCAAGGGGTAAACCGGACGCCGCTTTATGAACAGAAGCCCCCATGTAACCACACATGATATAAGAAAAACAACAGATACCCCGCTTTTGCTGAGGCTCTAGTTTATTGTATTAATCATAATATATACATTGTCATAACTATGTACATGAGCAGAGCCTGTGGCTCAAGTATAGTAAGGCCGAAGATGAGCAATATTCCACGGCCGGTGAGTCTCTTCCTCTGATTTACATGAGTCTTTGTGCTCTCGAACATCTATAAGGTAGTATGACCCGTTGTGCAGATTCTTGCTGACCACAAAGGGTCCTCCCCAAGGCGGGGATAACTTGTGCATATCAGTCTGATCCTGGATGAGCCGGAGCACCAGATCGCCTTCTTGAAAAGTTCTGGTTCTAACCCGGCGGCTGTGATAACGACGCAGATCCTGCTGGTAAATCGCCGAACGAGCCGCCGCAATGTCACGCTCCTCATCTAATAGGTCAAGTGCTTCCTGCCATGCCTTCTCATTATCAGCTTCGACATACGCTGCCACACGGGGCGAGTCATGACGGATGTCACTAGGGAGAACCGCCTCTGCTCCATAAACCATGAAGAAAGGCATGTAACCCGTGGATCTGTTGGGCATGGTATTGATGCTCCATAACACAAAAGGTAACTCCTCCACCCAACAACCCGGCGTCCATTGCAAAGGAACCATAAGCCGTGGTTTGATGCCTCTCAAAATCTCTTGATTGGCCCTCTCCGGTTGACCATTGGACTGGGGGTGAGCCACTGATGATACGTCAAGCCGAATGTGCTCACGTTGACAGAACTCCTTCATGGCACCTTTTGACAGATTGGTACCATTGTCTGTTATAATGTTTTTTGGAAAACCAAACCAGAAAATCACCTTTTTGATGAATTGAACCGCCGTGGCCGCATCACACTTACTGACTGGCTCTGCCTCCACCCACTTCGTGAACTTATCAACCGCCACCAAAAGGTGGGTCTTCTTGTCCTTGGATCTCTTAAAGGGCCCAACCATATCCAGCCCCCAAGTTGCAAATGGCAAAGTGATTGGAATCATCCTCAATTCCTGAGCCGGTACATGAGCGCGTCGTGAGAATTTTTGACATCCATCACTCCTTTTGACCAAGTCCTCGGCATCAGCATGAGCCGTCAACCAATAGAAACCGTGACGAAACGCCTTGGCTACCAGATATTTTGAACCGGCGTGGTGACCACAATCTCCTTCGTGGATCTCACGCAAAATTTCGCGGCCTTCTTCAGGAGACACACAGTGTTGAAACGCCCCTGTCACACTGCAATGATGTAACTCTCCATTGATAATGGTCATGGACTTGGACCGCCGGATTATCTGCCTGGCCAAAGTTTCATCTTCTGGTAACTCGCCCCGGTTCATATACGCCAAATATGGAACCATCCAATCCGGGATAACATGAAGAGCCGCCGCCAACTGAGCTTCCGGATCAGGAACAGCCAAATCCTCTTCACCAGGGAGCTTGACGGACAGATTATGCAGCACATCCAGGAAAACATTGGGTGGAACCGGTTTACGCTGGGAACCCAAGCGGCTTAAAGCGTCCGCCGCTTCACTCTTCTGCCCGTCCACACGATCAACCTGATAACCTTTGAAGTGACCTGCAACAATATCCACCTCTCGACGATACGCTGCCATGAGTGGGTCCTTGGAATCCCAAGTACCGGACACTTGTTGAGCCACCAGGTCCAAGTCACCGAAACACTTAACTCGGCTTAGATTCATCTCTTTAGCCATCCGAAGACCATGGAGTAGAGCCTCATATGCAGCTGCATTGTTAGTGAAAGGGAACATTAAACGGAGAACATAACGAAACTTATCACCTCGTGGGGAAGTTAATACGACTCCAGCCCTCGAGCCCTCCAATTTCCTGGACCCATCAAAATGAATAGTCCAATAAGTATGATTCGGCTTCTCTTCTGGCGCCTGTAGTTCTGTCCAGTCATTGATGAAATCCACAAGTGCCTGAGATTTGATCGCCGTCTGAGGCATGTATTTTAATCCGTGAGGCCCAAGCTCAATAGCCCACTTAGCAATCCGGCCAGTTGCTTCCCTGTTCTGGATTATATCCCCCAAAGGAGCAGAGCTGACCGCCGTGATGGGATGACCTTGGCAATATTGCTTAAGCTTCCGGCTTGCCATGAAAACTCCATACACCAGCTTCTGCCAATGCGGGTACCTTTGCTTGGACTCAATAAGTACCTCACTGATATAATAAAACGGCCATTGAACCGGATACTCCTTTCCGGCCTCCTTGCGCTCCACCACAATAGCCACGCTAACAGCCCGGGCGTTAGCTGCCACATATAACAATAATGGCTCTTTATCAACAGGAGCAGCAAGAATCGTCGGATTAGCCAGCTGCCACTTTAAGTCCTCAAATGCTTCATTGGCGGCGTCACTCCAGACGAAGTTATCCGTTTTCTTCAGCATCTGATATAAAGGGATGGCCTTCTCCCCAAGGCGACTGATAAACCGGCTCAACGCGGCAATCCGGCCTGCCAGGCATTGAACATCAATAATACACTTTGGTTTATGTAACGCCCACGATGCGGCTATATCTCCCACGTGTCGAGGCACGACTTAGAGGCATAACCGCATAGTGATTTTGTCGCAAGAAGGGTCATCTTCACACAATCCCATGTAATGAACAAGAAAGGGATAAAGAGTTGGCTTACAATCGCCACTTCACACAATACATGAATAAATATCATACATCATCCAAAATACAAACATATAGACCGGCTACGGCCAAAATCCAGATGAAAATAAGACAACCCCAAATGCTAGATCCCCGATCGTCCCAACTGGGCTCCACTACTGATCATCGGGAAAAGACACATAGTAATGACCACGTTCCTCGTCGAACTCCCACTTGAGATCGACCCCATCATCGGCACTGGCATCGTCGGCATCTGCAACTGTTTTGGTAGAATCTGTGAGTCACGGGGACTCAGCAATCTCACACCCGCGAGATCAAGACTATTTAAGCTCATAGGAAAAGGGAGGTGTAATGAGGTGGAGCTGCAGCGGCAATAAGCATAATGGTGGCTAACATACGCAAGAGAGAGCGAGAAGAGAAGCAACGGAGCGGTCGTCATCTAGCAATGACCAAGAAGTGATCCTGAACACCTACTTACGTCATACATAACTCAGACCGTGTTCACTTCCCGGACTCCGCCGAGAAGAGACCATCACGGCTACACACGCAGTTGATGTATTTTAATTGGGTCAAGTGACAAGTTCTCTACAACCGGACATTAACAAATTCCCATCTACCTCATAACCGCGGGCACGACTTTCGAAAGATTATACCCTGCAGGGGTGTCCCAACTTAGCCCATCATAAGCTCTCACGGTCAACGAAGGATAAACCTTCTCCCGGAAAGACCCGATCAGTCTCGGAATCCCGGTTTACAAGACATCTCGACAATGGTAAAACAAGACCAGCAAAGCCGCCCGAATGTGCTGACAAATCCCGATAGGAGCTGCACATATCTCGTTCTCAGGGCACACCGGATGAACACTACGTACAGCTAAAACCAATCCTCGAGTTTCCCCAAGGTGGCGCTGCAAGTGGCTCTAGTTTGGACCAGCACTCAGAGGAACACTGGCCCGGGGGTTTAAAGAAAGATGACCCTCGGGCTCGCGAAAACCCGGGGGAAAAGGCTTAGGCGGCAAATGGTAAAACCAAAGTTGGGCCTTGCTGGAGGAGTTTTATTCTTCGGAGCAGTTTCTTTTCCCGTCCCCTCGCCCCGGCATAGCGCTTCGCTTCCGGTTCTTCGGAGGATGCGCCAGTCACTCGTCCTACAGCGGACAAAGGTCACCGGCAAACGACCGTTCCACAAGGCGAACTGTCAAGGGGGTCCCATAAATCACCCGACCGCGTAAGGAACGCAAACTCAAGGAACATAATCCCGGTATAACAGTAACTAAGGCGGCAAGAGTGGAACAAAACACCAGACATAAGGCCGAGCCTTCCACTCTTTACCAAATATATATAGATGCATTAATTAAATAAGATATATTGTGATATCCCAACATATCCATGTTCCGACATGGAACCAACTTCAACTTCACCTGCAACTAGCAACGCTATAAGAAGGGCTGAGCAAAAGCGGTAACTTAGCCAAACAACGGTTTGCTAGGAAAGGATGGTTAGAGGCTGACATGGCAATATGGGAGGCATGATATAGCATGTGATAGGTAGTGGAGCATGGCAATAGAGCGAACAACTAGCAAAGCAAAGATAGAAGTGATTTCGAGGGGTGGTCATCTTGCCTGCAAGGTTCTCAGAGTTGTCGAAAGCTTGATCCTCGTAAGCGTACTCAACAGGTTCCTCGTTCACGAACTTGTCTCCCGGCTCTACCCAAGACAAGAACACAAACAAACAGAACCACAATCAACCACGAGAAATGCACAAGCAACATGATGCAAGACATGTATGATATGCAAGATATGACATGCGATGCATATGCGTGCTCCGGAAGGAAAATGATGAACAAGGCAGTAACTTGGCAAACTAAGCATGCCACTAGAAAGATGAGATGATTTTGGTCGAAATCGATATAAGGATCACCGGAAACCACGGTTTGCAAATGGCAAGCAAAACAAGAATAACACGAATCTGCGATTAACAGCATGATAGCACTTAAAATGCAACAAGCAACAACGCTACAACACTCCAACATAGCAAAAAAGCACATGGAAGTAAACTACAGGAGATGCTTGACAAAAGATGAACACTGATCTACGGCTAGTTCACAACATATCAAGCTCAAACAAGCATGGCAAAAGAGCAAAAGATAACAGGTTCTTAGACTTAGTGAACAACTGGACATGGCAGAAAACAGCATCAGGTAGCAATGTTCAGAGCACGAAATCAACATGCTATAGGAACTTAACATAGCTAAGCAAGTCATGAAAGTGTTCTAATAAATGCATATGACAAAAGTCCCTTACTGACCATAAGCCAAAAAGGACCAGAAGATATGATGGCAAGCATGTAAACATAGCAAGTTTCGTTATCAGGTTTCAGACTTGGCAGAAAACAGAGCATGGCAGAAATAATAATATGAAGGCCTCTTTGTGAGTTTGATGCACTCACTACAGAGCAATTCATGACACACCAAACACACCTACAGCAATATAGCATGTTTATGAAGCTAACCATGGCAAGAACAAAAGCATAGCATGTATGGATCAACTACAATAAGCTTGGCAAAATTGCATATTATGTTAAGAATCTGCCAGAAATATTTTATAGCAAAAGTAGAGCAAGATTGAGTCATGCTATGGCACTCCATAATTGCAAACAAAGGCAGGAATGGATCAAGTACAACTATATCTACAAAACATCCTTAATTAACATCTCCAAACTATGCATGGATCTCTCTGTAGCATCAAGTTTACGTGGCAACAAAATAACAGCAGGCAAAGACTTAGAGAAATCACCAAGTCCCTGTAATCAGAAACATTACGGAGCCTACTTTGCATGCTTGTGCTAGCCACCACAGAGATCACAAAAATACATGGACTACACCACTGGAAATATGGCATGGCATACTTCAAAACATATGTAGAGCTCATGCCCATAAGATGCACAGATTAAATGATACAAAAATGACAAATCTCCAAGTTCTGATAAGAACCAGAGAATAACAGCAACTAGCCCTCTTCCAACAGATATTTGGGCATCAAGATGACCTATAATGAACATGGTGCAATTGAACAAAATGTAGAGCATCGCGAGACGAACAATTTGACATATTACACGCGCGAATCGGAGCTACATGCAAGGAGTTATGGCATCACGAACATGGCAAGATGCTGTGAAAATTTATGACTTGGAGAAATTAGGGTCGAGGAAAGTCAACGCTCGTACTGTGCTCCGGATCTGGATTGAGGAACTCCTCGAGCTCGGGCTCGGGCTGCCGCCGGCGATGGAGGAAGAGGAGGCGGCGACCAGAGGAGAGGAGGAGGTCAGCGGCGGGGTCGCCGGCCGGCGAGGAAGGCGGCGGGGCCCGCGGGCGAGGGTCGGTGGCGAGGAGCCCGGCGAGCTCGGCGGGCGGCGGGCGGCCGTGGTGGCGCCGGCGAGGCGCAAGGGTGGCGGCGCGCTGCGGGGAGGCGGCGTCGGGCACGGGGAAGGAGCGCCGTGGGCCGAGGGGGCCGGCCCCGGGCTTCGGCGGGCCGCGACGGCGCGGACGTACGGGCGGCGGCCCAGTGACGTGGCGGCACGGGAATGGCTGCAGTGGGCGGCGCGGTTGTGTCCGGCCGGCGGCGGACGTGTCCGGCGCGGCGCGAGGAGCGGGTTAGGGTTAGACTGCATTCGTTTTTCGGGAGGGTCACATATTTATAGGTAGAGGGGGCTAGGAGAGTCCAAATGAGGTGCGGTTTTCGCCCACACGATCGTGATCGAACGACCTAGAGCATGGAAGAGAGTTTGGTGGGTTTTGGGCTGGTTTTGAGAGGGGTTTTGCTGGACACTCAAATGGACTTTGCGGATGCCCGGTTAACCGTTGGAGTACCAAACGACCTCCAAATGGAACGAAACTTGACCGGTGGTCTCCGGGTGTTATATTAAGGCCACTTGACAAGCCTCGGTCCATTCCGAGATAGTTTGACACCCGCACACGAAAGAAAACAAGAGGGGTGCACCGGAGGAGATAGGAGCGCCGGATTGGAAAACGGACAACGGGGAAAATGCTCGGATGCATGAGACGAACACGTATGCAAATGCAATGCACATGATGACATGATATGAAATGCATAACATGACAAAATGCAAAACGAAAGACAAAACCCGACCACGGAGGGAATATCATAGCACATAGCCGAAAATGGCAAGAGTCGGAGTTACAAATATGGAAAGTTACATCCGGGGTGTTACAGTTTAGCCAAAGAAGTTATAGCCTTGATTTTCTCTGGATTAGCTTCGATGCCTCTGTTAGATACCAGAAAACCCAAGAGCTTGCCTGCCGGTACACCAAAGACACACTTGACCGGATTAAGCATCATTTTATAAACCCGGAGATTATCAAAGGTCTCCTTCAAGTCATCTATCAACTTCTCTTCCTTTCTGGATTTCACCATAATATCATCCACATAGGCATGAACATTGCGGCCGATCTGATCATGAAGACAATTCTGCACACACCGTTGATAAGTCGCCTAGGCACTCTTGAGCCCAAAGGGCATAGACACATAGCATAAGGCTCCAAAGGGAGTTATGAAGGCTGTCTTCTCCTGGTCCTTAACTGCCATTATGATCTGATGGTAACTAGAATATGCATCCAAAAAGCTCAAACGCTCACAACCTTCAGTAGTATCAATGATTTGGTCAATACGAGGGAGGGCAAAAGGGTCTGCTGGACAGGCCTTGTTGAGATCTGTGTAGTCCACACACATACGCCAAGTGCCGTTCTTCTTAAGTACCAGCACCGGATTAGCCAACCACTCAGGATGAACACTTCGATGATAAACCTAGCCGCCAAGAGCCTGGCTACCTCTTCACCAATAGCCTTGCGTCTTTCTTCATTGAACCGGTGAAGAAACTGGGATCAGCATTAAGTGTGTGCTCAGCGAGTTCCCTCGGTACACCTGGCATGTCAGAAGGCTTCAACGAAAAGATGTCCCGGTTCTCACGGATGAACTCGATGAGCGCGCTTTCCTATTTTGGATCCAAGTTAGCGCTGATGCTAAACTGCTTGGATGAATCGCGAGGAACGAAATCAACAAGTTTAGTCTCATCAGCCGTTTTAAACTTCAAGGCCGGTTCATGCTCTGTAGTCGGCTTTTTCAAAGAAGTCATATCCGCCGGGTCAACATTGTCCTTGTAGAACTTCAACTCCTCTGTTGCACAAACCGATTCAGCGTATATCGCATCACCTTCTTCACATTCCAAAGCGATCTTGCAGTTCCCGTGCACTGTGATAGTCCCCTTATGACCCGGCATCTTGAGTTGTAGATAGACATAACAGGGCCTTGCCATAAACTTAGCATAAGCCGGCCGTCCAAACAGGGCATGATATGGGCTCTTGATTTTCACCACCTCGAAGGTCAACGTCTCTGATCTTGAATCATGCTCGTCACCAAAAGCAACCTCCAGAGCTATCTTACCAACTAGATATGCCGATTTACCAGGCACCACACCATGGAAGACCGTGTTGGGCGGTTTAAGATTTTTATCTGTTAACCCCATGCGATAGAAAGTTTCATAGTAGAGGATGTTGATACTACTCCCCCCATCAATGAGTACTTTGGTGAACTTATAACCTCCCACCTGTGGTGCCACCACCAACGCCAGATGACCCGGATTATCAACCCGGGGTGGATGATCCTGTCGACTCCACACAATGGGCTGTTCAGACCAGCGTAAATAACGGGGCACTGCCGGTTCAATGGAATTCACTGCCCTTTTATGAAGTTTCTGATCGCGCTGGTCCAGGCTAGTGGTGAAGACATGATACTGCCCGCTATTCAACTGCTTCGGGTTGCTCTGGTAACCCGACTGCTGCTGCTGCTGATTTCCTTGGTGATTATAACCACCTTGGTTGCCCTGATTGCCTTGATTTTTATGTCCGCTCTGATTACCGTGAAAACCTGAACCGGAACTACCTCCACCATAACCCGGCCCATGAGATCCAGGGCCTGAACCGCCACCCGGTCCATGATCATACCGAAAAAATCAGAATTTTTGAACTCCTGCATGATATAACAACCCTGCCAGAGGTACGTGGCCGGTTTGTCCTGTGACCCGTGCTTTGGGCAAGGCTGGTTTAACAGATAAGACAGGCGCTCCGGGTGAGGACTTGTTCCTCCACTACACCGGGGTGGTTTACCCTTACGCCGCTGGCCCTTGTCCTGCACGTTGGTATTAGCCACAAAATCCAAACTGTTATCCTCTTTACGCTTACCGTTGTTTCCATGACCCGCCGGGTTATGCTGCTGCCCCTTGGTATTGCCGCTCTTCTTTCCCTTCCCTGTATTGTCATCGTCAGACTCGGGATCCTTGGTACTATCAGAGTCGGCATACTTCACCAGAGTAGCCATAAGAGTCCCCATGTCATTACAGTGGTGTTTGAGTCGTCCCAATTTCAACTTCAGGGGGGTAAACCGACAATTGCCCTCCAACGTCAAAACTGCTGTGTCAGCGTTGATGCGGTCTGATGAATGCAAGATTTGCGACACCCGACGCACCCAATGGGTTGTTGATTCTCCTTCCTCCTGAACACAGGCAGCCAAATCCACAATCGACATGGGCTGCTTACACGTGTCTTTGAAATTCTGAATAAACCGGGCCCTCAATTCGGCCCATGACCCAATGGAGTTAGCTAGCAGGTTTTTCAACCAAGTGCGAGTCGTTCCTTCCAGCATCATGGTAAAGTATTTAGCGCATGTCGCATCGTCCACATCCAGCAGCTCCATTTCCATCTCATAGCTTTCAACCCATGACTCGGGGGATAAATCAGCGGTATAATTCGGCACTTTACGTGGGCCTTTGAAATCTTTGGGCAGGCGCACGTTGTGCAGCGCTGGGACGAGACACGGCACTCCCAAATAGCTGGAAGTAACCCCTGGTTCCACCGACGTGGTTGGACGAACCAGAGTAAGTTGGCGGGCCTCATGCTGTGCCACTAACTCGGCCTCTCGACGTGCTCTAGCGCGATCCACCACCTCCTGAGCATCACCACCGCCACCCGTCGGGTTATGGCCACGGGGCGGATCACGATTTCGCGCACTGCTCGACACGGCCGGTTCATCAATACGCCAGTTGTAGCTCCAGCTTGGGCGGGGAGTAGAATGGATCCTTTCTGGACTATATGAATAAGCCTGCTGCTGAGTTAAGGCTGTCTGAAGGAGCTCCCTAGCCCATCGTGTCTCGACCGCTACTAGGGACTCGCCTTCGATCGGGAGAGCCGCCAGTCGTGAAGCGGCAGCGACAATATTATCCATCGGGTTAGAATAGTGACCCGGCGGCGTTGGGACGTGCTGCGACGGAACGTTGCTCTGACGGGGCGGATCTGTTGGACGCGGCTGAATCGGTGCTCCCGTTTCAGGTGCTTCTGCCCAGTTTACCACCGGCGGATTACTGGTCCCTGCTCCTGGGGTATTAAAGAGGTTCCTGGCCTCATAAACCGGCGGCAGGTGAGACCGGTATCTTCTCCTCATGACATCATTTGACACACTCTGATCCAACATAAGCCGGTAAGCTTGTGCATCCAATGCGGCTCATTCCGCAGTCATCCTGGCATCCTCAGTTGCCAGGTCGGCCTTGGCCTGAGTTATCTGATCTTTCACCTTTGCAATTTCCGCATTATGCTCATCCCGGTTGGATGGGTTAACCTCGGCCATCAATGTTGCCAAGGTTGAACAAATCAGATAAAACCTGAGCTGGCGGTCGCACGGGGCCTCCTGCCCCGGCCGCTGACGCTGCTACTGATCCGGAAATCATCGCCGCTGCTGTCGAAGAGTGGAGCGCCGGCTGTGTACCGACCATGAAGATCGTGACCCGGTTTGGCGGATCAAAGGGGTCCAGAATGCTGTCGCCATCGGAACAGCCCCCGATCCGTCCATCTTGCAACTGGTACAATGACACGGTCTCTCCGGTCGATGACTCGTCGTCGGAATAAACGACGGTTTCACCACCAGATTCCGATCTATCCTCAGATTCCACTCCGTGGATGACTCCCACGAAGGCACGCTTCACGATAAGCTTAACCCGGGCAGATCTCGCTTGCTGAGCCGTTTCGACGATGTCGGTGCAGATGTCCAGCTCAGGGCCCGGTTCGCTGATCTTGCCAATGAAAACGTGTATGCCGCCGAAGGGGACCCGGTACCCGTACTCGATTGAGCCAGCCTAGGGGCCCCAGCCTGTGTCATCGATGTAGAGCTTGCCGCGACGACTCTTGGTCATCCGGCCCACAGCGTAACCCTTGAGTCCTTTGAAGCTGCCCTCTAAGAACTCGAAACCATCGTGCGATAGCCCCACGGTGGGCGCCAACTGTCGTGGTTTTGTCACGGCGGATGTCCTAGAGAAAGGACTTAGTCGTGGAGCCATCGCGATGGGTTAGCTTAAAGGGGTTAATGCGGACAAGGGACACAAAAGAGTTTATACTGGTTCGGCCCCTTGCGGTGAAGGTAAAGGCCTAATCCAGTTGTTGTGGAATTGTTAGGGTTTCGATGACCAGGGAGCGAATACGCTTTGCCTGAGTCTCGAGTTGTTGTCTATTGTCCTCAAACCGCCGCCGGGTCGTCCCCTTATATACATGGGTTGACGCCCGTCGGTTTACAGGGTTCCGAGGCCGGCTCATAAACGTGTCCGGCCCGGTCTCTACTTATTTCTGCCTTATAATACAAGCTTACATATCAAGGTCGATTTATGACTATAGGCCTTAATCCGCCTTCGGGCCCTGGGCCTTCATAAAGCGTCATCATCTTTGTCTTCATGGGCTTCAAACATACTAACTCACTATAGGGATAACCCGGCCTTTCCTGGCCGGTTTACGCCCAGCAGTAATATCCCCAACACCTTCCTTGATGGCTTGATCGCAGTTCCTTTTGAAGGACAAATACACCAAGACGGCAGTCAGCTTGGACGTAGAGGGGAAATCCTAGGCGGTCTCTTTAACGACCACTCTACCTGTTTTCAGGACCCACACACAGCTCTCCCTTGGTGACGGCATGTTAAATAGCCTGTTTCTTATCGCACTATTTGTATCAATGAGCTTGGGCGTATTAATCAAATTATAACGGAAACAGTTTGCGGCCCAACTTTCAGGGGCCCTCCCTATTGCATTTACCACTTTTCTGTTTCCCTTTTCTTTTAATAAACTTATCAAATAGCACCCGTAGACTGCGGTATGTTTCAATTTGTCAGGGGCTTCATAGCGCCCCGCTCTACGACAACAAAAGTCCGAGCACTTTTTACGATACAGTTCGGCACCCCGAATTTAGCATTATATGCATTGGCTCCGAATCATGTCTTTGGTCAATAGTTGGGTTGCCCGGCTCCTGTGCTTGCTACCTTACGTTCCGCTACATCAGCTAAGGTAGTAAAGGGAGAACTACTGCGATTGTGCCCTGGTTTACCCAATGGAGCACCTCAGTAGAGAAAGCCGAAAACTGACTGTCATGATGCGGCGAGAGCCGGTCAGCTCTTCGGAGGTCTCAAATCGTTGGAGATTTTTTCTGCATTACGTGAGGGATCGGTACTTGCCCGATCAGGTGTCTACAGCATCCTAGTTCGGATACTAGGGGCTGCGCCTATATTTTTATTGTCAAACTCCTATGGCTAAGTGAGGGTGTTCAAGCCATATAGTCTAATTGCCTGGTTCGTTGCGCTAAACACCTCCTTGAAGGACCAAACAATTGGATCAAGAGTGTTTAGATTCCATCCTGAACACCCCCGGACTACCTACGTGGGGGCAGAAGCCGACGACTGGCCAACCCTCAGATTTATAACACACGGCCACACAGGAGGTAAATTTTTTATAAAAACAAAAATTATATTACATAACAGCTTTGTTTCATCTTACAAGGCACGGACAACTTGAATATATTCATTCAAGGATAATGTCTTGTGAACACTGCGCCGCTACAAGGCGGGACCCCTCCAGGACGTCTCCAAAATACCGCTCGGGTGTGCGGTGCTCCTTGCCCTTGGGCGGCCCCTCGGTCACGAGCTTGGCGTCCATCTTCGCCCACCACGCCTTGACTCGTGAGAAGGCCATCCGCGCTCCCTCGATGCAGACCGGCCGCTTGACGACGTCCAACCGAGGACAGGCATTCACCAGTCGCTTCACGAGGCCGAAGTAACTGCTGGGTATAGCTTCGACTGGCCACAGCCGGATTATTAAATCCTTCGTGGCCAGTTCGGCCACCCTGTGCAGCTCGATCAGCTGTTTTAGCTGATCGCTGAAGGGCACCGGATGTTCAGGCGCAAGATATTGCGACCAGAACAGCTTCTCCATGGAGCTCCCTTCTTCGGCTCGGAAGAACTCCGCAGCATCGGACACACTGCGTGGCAGATCAGCAAAAGCCCCTGGAGAACTCTGAATCCGGGTTAGTAAAAGATACTTCCTCTTCACATATTTGCTTTGCATGCTAAAAGCCTTACCCGCCACGATCTTCCAGGCCTCCTGGATCTCCTGGAGGGCGCCCTGGGCCTCATTCCGGGCCGTTTCTGTGCTTTGACGAGCCTTGGCGAGTTCGGTCTCTTGAGCCGACGCATCGCGCTCCAAGGTCTCGCACTTCTTCACCGTGTCCTGGAGCTCTTGTTGGACCTCGTTGACCCGGTCCTTGAGCTTCTTACGGGCGGCCTTCTCCTTGACAGCCTTCTCCTCGGCTTCGGCCAGGGCCTTTTTTAGGGCCTCGACATCGGTCGTTGCTCCTACACATATCATGACACTCCGGTCAAAATATATCATTTACTCTTTTCGAATATATAGCAGGTTATTACATACCTTGCTTCTCCTGGAGTTGCCTCCTCGCCTGGCCGAGCTCCTCCTTGGCCTGCTCCGGACTCTGCCTCAGTCCGAAGACTTTGGCAGTATGTGAGGCCGCGGCCACCAGCGGCGCCTACATATTCATTTCAGACATATTTAGTTAGTTTCCTGCAATAATGGATTGATCCTCTGTCCGGCCTTTCTTTCGAACACCGAATAGTGTATCAGGGGCTACTGTCTATATTGGGATCTTCTCTTTTTGCGTCGCTTACCTCAAAACCTGTCAGCAGGCTGCTGCAGGCTTCGGCTAGTCCGCTCTTGGCGGACTAAACCCTTTCAATTACGGTGCCCATAAGGACACGGTGCTCATCCACAATGGAAGCGCCTTGCAGCGCTTCCAGCAGATTATGCGGTGCCCCTGGTTGGACAGGGGTCACCGGTGGAATGGGCATACCCCCCTCTTTCGAAGGAGGTTGCACACCGGATTCCGGAGCCGTATTGGTCTCTGGAGTCATATTCGGCTGAGGACCGAACTGAATACGGCCCTCATCACGTGTCTCCATGGGGATTTGCTCCCCCTGGTGTCCGACGGCGGAGGTTTCACCTTCCGGTGCCTCCTGAACCTCCCCCTGGCCTGGGAAGGTCCTTCGGGACAGCGCCTCGGCGTCACCCTTGGCCTTGGGAGAGTAAGCGGCCGGCGGTGACTCGCTGGCCCTCGCCCTCGAGTCCAGCGAACCCCTTGATGAGGATCGCTAGGAACTGTCATGGGACGGACTGCAATGGCATGATTAACCATATCAATACAATAAAAAGGAGAGGCCGGATATATGGACATATACGGGTTTTGACACTTACGATGCAGCCAGGGGCTTGGGTCGGGAGCGTCGCTCCAGACTGCTGTCGACATCCCATGCGGAGTTATCTGCATGGGAGCCCTTCCCCTTCTTGGACGTCTCCGCCTCCAGGTTCGTGGAGGCCACCCTTTTCCTCTTTCCCTCAGCAGGGGAAGGGTTGTTCTCCTCCTCCTCCTTGTCATCGTCGTCCTCAGCGGTGGAGGAAAGGGTCTCTTCGTCTTCGGAAGTCACGTCCGAAGCATCCTTGCAACGGGGGCCACCTTTGGCTCCTTTGGCCTTCTTCTTGGCCTTCTTCTCCGGAGGCTGATAAGGCGCCGGAACCAGCATCTTCGCCAGGAGCGGGATGACTGGTTCTTCGGGCAGCGGAGCCGAACACTGGATCCGCTCCGCTCTCTCCGTCCACACCTGAAATAATATGGTAAAGATTAAACACCCTCCTTGGATGCTACCTCTTGAGCACTGCGTTGGTTTTCCCTTGAAGAGGAAAGGGTGATGCAGCAAAGTAGCGTAAGTATTTCCCTCAGTATTTGAGAACCAAGGTATCAATCCAGTAGGAGGCCACGCACGAGTCCCTCGCACCTACACAAACAAATAAATCCTCACAACCAACGTGATAAGGGGTTGTCAATCCCTACACGGTCACCTACGAGAGTGAGATCTGATAGATATGATAAGATAATATTTTTGGTATTTTTATGATAAAGATGCAAAGTAAAGAAAACAAAATAAAAACGGCGCCAGAAATAGCTTGTCGTCGGGAGATTAATATGATGGAAAATAGACCCCGGGGCCATAGGTTTCACTAGTGGCTTCTCTCAAGAGCATAAGTATTACGGTGGGTGAACAAATTACTGTTGAGCAATTGACAGAATTGAGCATAGTTATGAGAATATCTACGTATGATCACGTATATAGGCATCACGTCCGAGACAAGTAGACCGACTCCTGCCTGCATCTACTACTATTACTCCACACATTGACCGCTATCCAACATGCATCTAGAGTATTAAGTTCATAAGAACGGAGTAACGCTTTAAGCAAGATGACATGATGTAGAGGGATAAACTCATGCAATATGATATAAACCCCATCTTTTTATCCTCGATGGCAACAATACAATACGTGCCTTGCTGCCCCTGCTGTCACTGGGAAAGGACACCGCAAGATTGAACCCAAAGCTAAGCACTTCTCCCATTGCAAGAAAGATCAATCTAGTAAGCCAAACCAAACTGATAATTCGAAGAGACTTGCAAAGATAACCAATCATACATAAAAGAATTCAGAGAAGATTCAAATATTGTTCATAGATAAACTTGATCATAAACCCACAATTCATCGGTCTCAACAAACACATCGCAAAAGAAGATTACATCGAATAGATCTCCATGAGAGAGGGGGAGAACATTGTATTAAGATCCAAAAAGAGAGAAGAATCCATCTAGCTAATAACTATGGACCCGAAAGTCTGAGGTAAACTACTCACACATCATCGGAGAGGCTATGGTGTTGATGTAGAAGCCCTCCGTGATCGATGTCCCCTCCGGCGGAGCTCTGGAACAGTCCCCAAGATGGGATCTCACGGGTACAGAAGGTTGCGGCGGTGGAATTAGGTTTGTGCCTCCGTATCTAGTAGTTTGGGGGTACGTAGGTATATATAGGAGGAAGGAGTACGTTGGTGGAGCAACAGGGGGCCCACGAGGGTGGAGGGCGCGCCCTGGGGGGTAGGCGCGCCCCCTACCTCGTGCCCTCCTGGTTGATGTCTTGACGTAGGGTCCAAGTCCTCTGGATCACGTTCGTTCCGAAAATCACGTTCCCAAAGGTTTCATTCCGTTTGGACTCCGTTTGATATTCTTTTTCTGCGAAACTCTGAAATAGGCAAAAAAACAGCAATTCTGGGCTGGGCCTCCGGTTAATAGGTTTGTCCCGAAAATAATATAGAAGTGTATAATAAAGCCCAATAATGTCCAAAACATAATATAATATGGCATGGAACAATCAAAAATTATAAATACGTTGGAGACGTATCATTGGACAAGCAAGTAGAGGGTACGCCTGGGAAAATAAAGAATTTACCGCATTAGCGGGATGGGTATGATCGTGCCCGCGGTCTGAGTCAATGACCGCCGGCTTCTCGTTGCCCTTGAAGAGCAACTTCCGGGCATATTCATGAGTAGTTCCGAAGAGCCTCTCCAGGGTCTGGTGCTTATTTGGATCGAATGCCCACAAGGGGAAGCTTCGGCTTTGGCAGGGGAGGATCAGGCGAACCAGCATCACCTGGATCACGTCGACGAGCTTGATGTGTTTATCCACCATGCTCTGAATGCGCGTTTGTAGTGCTATCAGCTCGTCCGACAAAGACCAATTGGGGCCCTTCTCCATCCAGGAGGTGAGCCGCATTGGGGCTCCGGCCTTGAGCCGCCGCCCAAGTGGCGCCGCGTGGCTCTGTGATGTAGAACCACTGCTTCTGCCACTGTTGAGAATCGTAGCATAATTTAAAATTTTCCTACGCTCACCAAGATGCATCTATGGAGTCTACTAGCAACGAGGGGAAAGGAGTGCATCTACATACCCTTGTAGATCGCGAGCGGAAGCGTTCCAATGAACATGGATGACGGAGTCGTACTCGCCATGATCCAAATCACCGATGACCGAGTGCCGAACGGACGGCACCTCCGCGTTCAACACACGTACGATGCAGCGACGTCTCCTCCTTCTTGATCCAGCAAGGGGGAAGGAGAGGTTGATGGAGATCCAGCAGCACGACGGCGTGGTGGTGGATGTAGCGGGTCTCGGCAGGGCTTCGCCGAGCTTCTGCGAGACGGAGAGGTGTAACAGGGGGAGAGGGAGGCGCCCAAGGCTGTGGTTGCTGCCCTCCCTCCCCCCCTTTATATAGGCCCCCTGGGGGCGCCGGCCCTAGAGATGGGATCTCAAGGGGGGGCAGCGGCCAAAGGGGGGGAAGGGGTTGCCTTGCCCCCCAAGGCAAGGGGGAAGTCCCCCCACCCTAGGGTTTGCAACCCTAGGCGCATGGGCGGAGGCCCATGGGGGGCGCCCAGCCCACTAGGGTCTGGTCCCCTTCCACTTTCAGCCCATGAGGCCCTCCGGGATAGGTGGCCCCACCCGGTGGACCCCCGGGACCCTTCCGATGGTCCCGGTACAATACCGGTAACCCCCGAACCTTTCCCGGTGGACAAAACTGGACTTCCTATATATAATTCTTCACCTCCGGACCATTCCGGAACCTCTCGTGACGTCCGGGATCTCATCCGGGACTCCGAACAACTTTCGGGTTTCCGCATACATATATCTCTACAACCCTAGCGTCACCGAACCTTAAGTGTGTAGACCCTACGGGTTCGGGAGACATGCAGACATGACCGAGACGCCTCTCCGGTCAATAACCAACAGCGGGATCTGGATACCCATGTTGGCTCCCACATGTTCCACGATGATCTCATCGGATGAACCACGGTGTCGAGGATTCAATCAATCCCGTATACAATTCCCTTTGTCAATCGGTATGTTACTTGCCCGAGATTCGATCGTCGGTATCCCAATACCTTGTTCAATCTCGTTACCGGCAAGTCTCTTTACTCGTACCGCAATGCATGATCCCGTGACTAACGCCTTAGTCACATTGAGCTCATTATGATGATGCATTACCGAGTGGGCCCAGAGATACCTCTCCGTCACACGGAGTGACAAATCCCAGTCTCGATCCGTGCCAACCCAACAGACACTTTCGGAGATACCCGTAGTGCACCTTTATAGTCACCCAGTTACGTTGTGACGTTTGGCACACCCAAAGCACTCCTACGGTATCCGGGAGTTGAACGATCTCATGGTCTAAGGAAAAGATACTTGACATTGGAAAAGCTCTAGCAAACGAAACTACACGATCTTTTATGCTATGCTTAGGATTGGGTCTTGTCCATCACATCATTCTCCTAATGATGTGATCCCGTTATCAATGACATCCAATGTCCATAGTCAGGAAACCATGACTATCTGTTGATCAACGAGCTAGTCAACTAGAGGCTTACTAGGGACACGTTGTGGTCTATGCATTCACACATGTATTACGATTTCCGGACAATACAATTATAGCATGAACAATAGACGATTACCATGAACAAAGAAATATAATAATAACCATTTATTATTGCCTCTAGGGCATATTTCCAACAGTCTCCCACTTGCACTAGAGTCAATAATCTAGTTACATTGTGATGAATCGAACACCCATTGCGTCCTGGTGTTGATCATGTTTTGCCCTAGGGAGAGGTTTAGTCAACGGATCTGCTACATTCAGGTCCGTATGTACTTTAGAAATATCTATGTCTCCATTTTGAACACTTTCACGAATGGAGTTGAAGCGACGCTTGATATGTCTGGTCTTCCTGTGAAACCTGGGCTCCTTCGCAAGGGCAATAGCTCCAGTGTTGTCATAGAAGAGAGTCATCGGGCCCGACGCATTGGGAATCACCCCAAGGTCGGTAATGAACTCCTTCATCCAGACTGCTTCCTGTGCTGCCTTCGAGGCTGCCATGTACTCCGCTTCACATGTAGATCCCGCCACGACGCTTTGCTTGCAACTGCACCAGCTTACTGCTCCTCCATTCAAAATATACACGTATCCGGTTTGTGACTTCGAGTCATCCAGATCTGTGTCGAAGCTAGCGTCGACGTAACCCTTTACGACGAGCTCTTCGTCACCTCCATAAACGAGAAACATATCCTTAGTCCTCTTCAGGTACTTCAGGATATTCTTGACCGCTGTCCAGTGTTCCATGCCGGGATTACTTGGTACCTTCCTACCAAACTCACGGCAAGGTTTACATCAGGTCTGGTACACAGCATGGCATACATAATAGACCCTATGGCCGAGGCATAGGGGATGACACTCATCTTTTCTATATCTTCTGCCGTGGTCGGGCATTGAGCCATGCTCAATTGCACACCTTGCAATATAGGCAAGAACCCCTTCTTGGACTGATCCATATTGAACTTCTTCAATATCTTGTCAAGGTATGTACTCTGTAAAAGACCAATGAGGCGTCTTGATCTATCTCTATAGATCTTGATGCCTAATATATAAGCAGCTTCTCCAAGGTCCTTCATTGAAAAACACTTATTCAAATAGGCCTTTATACTTTCCAAGAATTCTATATCATTTCCCATCAATAGTATGTCATCCACATATAATATGAGAAATGCTACAGAGCTCCCACTCACTTTTATATAAACACAGGCTTCTCCATAAGTCTGTGTAAACCCAAACGCTTTGATCATCTCATCAAAGCGAATGTTCCAACTCCGAGATGCTTGCACCAGCCCATAGATTGAGCGTTGGAGCTTGCATACTTTATTAGCATTCTTAGGATCGACAAAACCTTCCGGCTGCATCATATACAACTCTTCCTTAAGGAAGCCGTTAAGGAATGCCGTTTTGACGTCCATCTGCCATATCTCATAATCATAGTATGCGGCAATTGCTAACATGATTCGGACGGACTTCAGCTTCGCTACGGGTGAGAAGGTCTCATCGTAGTCAACCCCTTGAACTTGTCGATAACCCTTAGCGACAAGTCGAGCTTTATAGATGGTCACATTACCATCTGCGTCCGTCTTCTTCTTAAAGATCCATTTGTTTTCTATGGCTCGCCGATCATCGGGCAAGTCAGTCAAAGTCCATACTTCATTTTCATACATGGATCCTATCTCGGATTTCATGGCTTCTAGCCATTTGTCGGAATCCGGGCCCGCCATCGCTTCTTCATAGTTCGAAGGTTCACCGTTGTCTAACAACATGATTTCCAGGACAGGGTTGCCGAACCACTCTGGTGCGGAACGTGTCCTTGTGGACCTACGAAGTTCAGTAGTAACTTGATCCGAAGCTTCATGATCATCATCATTAACTTCCTCCCCAGTCGGTGTAGGCATCACAGGAACATTTTCCCGCGCTGCGCTACTTTCCGGTTCGGAAGGGGTGACTATCACCTCATCAAGTTCCACTTTCCTCCCACTCAATTCTTTCGAGAGAAACTCCTTCTCTAGAAAGGACCCGTTCTTGGCAACGAAGATCTTGCCTTCGGATCTGAGGTAGAAGGTATACCCAATAGATTCCTTAGGGTATCCTATGAAGACGCATTTCTCCGACTTGGGTTCGAGCTTTTCAGGTTGAAGTTTCTTGACATAAGCATCACATCCCCAAACTTTTAGAAACGACAGCTTAGGTTTCTTCCCAAACCATAATTCATACGGTGTCGTCTCAACGGATTTCGACGGAGCCCTATTTAAAGTGAATGCGGCAGTCTCTAAAGCATAGCCCCAAAATGAGAGCGGTAAATCGGTAAGAGACATCATAGATCGCACCATATCCAATAGAGTGCGATTACGACGTTCGGACACACCATTTCTCTGAGGTGTTCCAGGCGGCGTGAGTTGTGAAACTATTCCACATTTTCTTAATTGTGCACCAAACTCGTGACTTAAATATTCTCCACCACGATCTGATCGTAAGAATTTTATTTTTCTGTCACGTTGATTGTCAACCTCACTCTGAAATTCCTTGAACTTTTCAAAGGTTTCAGACTTGTGTTTCATTAGGTAGACATACCCATATCTACTTAAGTCATCAGTGAGAGTGAGAACATAACGATATCCTCCGCGAGCCTCAACACTCATTGGACCGCACACATCGGTATGTATGATTTCCAATAAGTTGGTTGCTCGCTCCATTGTTCCGGAGAACGGAGTCTTGGTCATCTTACCCATGAGGCATGGTTCGCACGTGTCAAATGATTCGTAATCAAGAGACTCCAAAAGTCCATCTGCATGGAGCTTCTTCATGCGCTTGACACCAATGTGACCAAGGCGGCAGTGCCACAAGTATGTGGGACTATCGTTATCAACTTTACATCTTTTGGTATTCACACTATGAATATGTGTAACATCACGTTCGAGATTCATCAAGAATAAACCATTAACCAGCGGGGCATGACCATAAAACATATCTCTCATATAAATAGAACAACCATTATTCTCGGGTTTAAATGAGTAGCCATCTCGAATTAAATGAGATCCAGATAAAATGTTCATGCTCAAAGCTGGCACTAAATAACAATTATTGAGGTTTAAAACTAATCCTGTGGGTAGATGCAGAGGTAGCGTGCCGACGGCGATCACATCGACCTTGGAACCATTCCCGACGCGCATCGTCACCTCGTCCTTTGCCAATCTCCGTTTATTCTGTAGTTCCCATTTTGAGTTACAAATATGAGCAACTGCACCGGTATCAAATACCCAGGAGCTACTACGAGTACTGGTAAGGTATACATCAATTACATGTATATCACATATACCTTTGGTGTTGCCGGCCTTCTTGTCCGCTAAGCATTTGGGGCAGTTCCGCTTCCAGTGACCACTTCCCTTGCAATAAAAGCACTCAGTTTCAGGCTTGGGTCCATTCTTTGACTTCTTCCCAGTAACTGGCTTACCGGGCGCGGCAACTCCCTTGCCGTCCTTCTTGAAGTTGTTCTTACCCTTGCCCTTCTTGAACTTAGTGGTTTTATTCACCATCAACACTTGATGTTCTTTTCTGATCTCCACCTCCGCTGATTTCAGCATTGAATATACCTCAGGAATGGTCTTTTCCATCCCCTGCATATTGAAGTTCATCACAAAGCTCTTGTAGCTTGGTGGAGGCGACTGAAGGATTCTGTCAATGACCGCATCATCCGGGAGATTAACTCCCAGCTGAGACAAGCGGTTGTGCAACTCAGACATTCTGAGTATGTGCTCACTAACAGAACTATTCTCCAACATTTTGCAGCTGAAGAACTTGTCGGAGACTTCATATCTCTCGACCCGGGCATGAGCTTGGAAAACCATTTTCAGCTCCTCGAACATCTCATATGCTCCATGTTTCTCAAAACGCTTTTGCAGACCCGGTTCTAAGCTGTAAAGCATGCCGCACTGAACGAGGGAGTAATCATCAGCACGCTGCTCCCAAGCGTTCATAACGTCTTGGTTCTCTGGGATTGGTGCTTCACCTAGCGGTGCTTCTAAGACATAATCTTTCTTGGCTACTACGAGGATGATCCTCAGGTTCCGGACCCAGTCCGTATAGTTGCTGCCATCATCTTTCAGCTTGGTTTTCTCTAGGAACGCGTTGAAATTGAGGACAATGTTGGCCATTAGATCTACAAGACATAGTGTAAAGATTTTAGACTAAGTTCATGATAATTAAGTTCATTTAATCAAATTACTCAATGAACTCCCACTCAGATAGACATCCCTCTAGTCATCTAAGTGAAACATGATCCGAGTTAACTAGGCCGTGTCCGATCATCACGTGAGACGGACTAGTCAAGATCGGTGAACATCTCCATGTTGATCGTATCTTCTATACGACTCATGCTCGACATTTCGGTCCTCCGTGTTCCGAGGCCATGTCTGTACATGCTAGGCTCGTCAAGTCAACCTAAGTGTATTGCGTGTGTTCCGAGGCCATGTCTGTACATGCTAGGCTCGTCAACACCCGTTGTATGCGAACGTTAGAATCTATCACACCCGATCATCACGTGGTGCTTCGAAACAACGAACCTTCGCAACGGTGCACAGTTAGGGTGAACACTTTCTTGAAATTATCATAAGGGATCATCTTACTTACTACCGTCGTTCTAAGCAAATAAGATGCAAAAACATGATAAACATCACATGCAATCAAATAGTGACATGATATGGCCAATATCATCATGCTCCTTTGATCTCCATCTTCGGGGCACCATGATCATCTTCGTCACCTGCATGACACCATGATCTCCATCATCATGATCTCCATCATTGTGTCTTCATGAAGTCGTCACGCCAACGATTACTTCTACTTCTATGGCTAACGCGTTTAGCAACAAAGTAAAGTAATTTACATGGCGTTATTCAATGACACGCAGGTCATACAAAATAATAAAGACAACTCCTATGGCTCCTGCCGGTTGTCATACTCATTGACATGCAAGTCGTGATTCCTATTACAAGAATATGATCAATCTCATACATCACATATATCATTCATCACATCTTCTGGCCATATCACATCACATAGCACATGCTGCAAAAACAAGTTAGACGTCCTCTAATTGTTGTTGCAAGTTTTTACGTGGTTTGTAGGTTACTAGCAAGAACGTTTCTTACCTACGTATGACCACAACGTGATTTGCCAATTTCTATTTACCCTTCATAAGGACCCTTTTCATCGAATCCGTTCCGACTAAAGTAGGAGAGACAGACACCCGCTAGCCACCTTATGCAACTAGTGCATGTCAGTCGGTGGAACCTGTCTCACGTAAGCGTACGTGTAAGGTCGGTCCGGGCCGCTTCATCCTACAATGCCGTCGAAACAAGAAACGACTAGTAGCGGCAAGAAGAATAGGCAACATCAACGCCCACAACTTCTTTGTGCTCTACTCGTGCATAGTAACTACGCATAGGCCTGGCTCATGATGCCACTGTTGGGAATCGTAGCATAATTTAAAATTTTCCTACGCTCACCAAGATGCATCTATGGAGTCTACTAGCAACGAGGGGAAAGGAGTGCATCTACATACCCTTGTAGATCGCGAGCGGAAGCGTTCCAATGAACGTGGATGACGGAGTCGTACTCGCCATGATCCAAATCACCGATGACTGAGTGCCGAACGGACGGCACCTCCGCGTTCAACACACGTACGGTGCAGTGACGTCTCCTCCTTCTTGATCCAGCAAGGGGGAAGGAGAGGTTGATGGAGATCCAGCACCACGACGGCGTGGTGGTGGATGTAGCGGGTCTCGGCAAGGCTTCGCCGAGCTTCTGCGAGACGGAGAGGTGTAACAGGGGGAGAGGGAGGCGCCCAAGGCTGTGGTTGCTGCCCTCCCTCCCCCCCTTTATATAGGCCCCCTGGGGGGGCGCCGGCCCTAGAGATGGGATCTCAAGGGGGGAGCGGCGGCCAAAGGGGGGAAGGGGTTGCCTTGCCCCCCAAGGCAAGGGGGAAGTCCCCCACCCTAGGGTTTGCAACCCTAGGCGCATGGGGGAAGGCCCATGGGGTGGCGCCCAGCCCACTAGGGGCTGGTTCCCTTCCACTTTCAGCCCATGTGGCCCTCCGGGATAGGTGGCCCCACCCGGTGGACCCCCAGGACCCTTCCGGTGGTCCCGGTACAATACCGGTAACCCCCGAACCTTTCCCGGTGGCCGAAACTGGACTTCCTATATATAATTCTTCACCTCCGGACCATTCCGGAACCTCTCGTGACGTCCGGGATCTCATCCGGGACTCCGAATAACTTTCGGGTTTCCGCATACATATATCTCTACAACCCTAGCGTCACCGAACCTTAAGTGTGTAGACCCTACGGGTTCGGGAGACATGCAGACATGACCGAGACGCCTCTCCGGTAAATAACCAACAGCGGGATCTGGATACCCATGTTGGCTCCCACATGTTCCACGATGATCTCATCGGATGAACCACGGTGTCGAGGATTCAATCAATCCCGTATACAATTCCCTTTGTCAATCGGTATGTTACTTGCCCGAGATTCGATCGTCGGTATCCCAATACCTTGTTCAATCTCGTTACCGGCAAGTCTCTTTACTCATACCGCAATGCATGATCCCATGACTAACGCCTTAGTCACATTGAGCTCATTATGATGATGCATTACCGAGTGGGCCCAGAGATACCTCTCCGTCACACGGAGTGACAAATCCCAGTCTCGATCCGTGCCAACCCAACAGACACTTTCGGATATACCAGTAGTGCACCTTTATAGTCACCCAGTTACGTTGTGACGTTTGGCACACCCAAAGCACTCCTACGGTATCCGGGAGTTGCACGATCTCATGGTCTAAGGAAAAGATACTTGACATTGGAAAAGCTCTAGCAAACGAAACTACATGATCTTTTATGCTATGCTTAGGATTGGGTCTTGTCCATCACATCATTCTCCTAATGATGTGATCCCGTTATCAATGACATCCAATGTCCATAGTCAGGAAACCATGACTATCTGTTGATCAACGAGCTAGTCAACTAGAGGCTTACTAGGGACACGTTGTGGTCTATGCATTCACACATGTATTACGATTTTCGGACAATACAATTATAGCATGAACAATAGACGATTACCATGAACAAAGAAATATAATAATAACCATTTATTATTGCCTCTAGGGCATATTTCCAACAGCCACTCCTTGACAGTCTCCACAAAAGTGCCCGTGGGCCAAGTGACGTTGGGCATGTTGCTCACCATGGCGCCTCCGCACTCCGCGTGCTGACCATCCACTACCTTTGGCTTCACGTTGAAGATCTTAAGCCATAGACCGAAGTGGGGCTGGATGCAGAGGAAGGCCTCACACACGACAATGAATGCCGAGATATTGAGGAAAGAGTTCGGGGCTAGATCATGGAAATCTAGCCCGTAATAGAACATTAGCCCACGGACGAAAGGGTGGAGTGGAAACCCTAACCCGCGGACGAAGTGCAGGAAGAAGACCACCCTCTCAGTAGGCTTCGGGGTGGGGATGACTTGCCCCTTGGTAGGCAGATGGTGGTCGATTCCTTTCGCCAGGTACCCGGCCGCCCGAAGCTGGGTGATGTCCTTCTCCTTGACGGAGGAGACCATCCACTTGCCTTGGCCTCTGGATCCGGACATGATTGAGTGCTTCCTTGAGGTGGAGAAGATGGGAACTTGGGCGCTGGAGCTCGAGAATGGAAGGACAGAGAGGGAGAGAAGGCGTGGGTGAAGAAAGAGAATCCTTATCTCCTTATAAAGGCGGTGGATATTGAACGCCTCCCCACTCGCCTCTAAACTCGCCTGTTCCCAAGGGCTGTGTAAATGACACGGTTGGATTACCCACGCCCGTATTGATGAGAATCCCGCAATAAGGGGACACGCAGGGGCGAACCCACGTTATGGTGAGTGGGGGCCTAGGCACCCACTGAAAATTTGAAAGTTTAGTAATATTTGCTTGTGTTTTCTGTAAAATATGCTTAAATTCTTTGAATTTCTGTAGAATATGCCCCCACTCAATTAGTTTGCCCCCACTCCAAACACTTTCTAGGTCCGCCACTAGGGACACGATCTCTGCTTTGACAAGACGTGCCAATGAAAACCGCATCTCGAAACGTGGAACGGCGGAAGAAAACGGTTCGAAATAATGACCGAGTAGGCGTGATGTCATCTCGCCAAAAGTTGTCAGCAGATGGGACTCGTGAAATATTATACTCTCTACGGTTGTGTGTGTGGTACTTGTGTTACAGAGCCGGGCACATTCATTGCGTCCGAAGACTATCTTGGAGTGTTCGGGAAGGAGAACCCGCCTTGCAATGCCGCAGACAATCTGCGCGCCGGACACCTCGTCATTGAAAGCCTGGTTCAGGGGCTACTGAGGGAGTCCTGGACTAAGGGGTCCTCGGGCGTCCGGCCTGTTGGACATGGGCCGGACTGATGGGCCGTGAAGATACGAAGATCAAAGACTCCACACGTATCCGGATGGGACTCTCCTTGGCGTGGAAGGCAAGCTTGGCGACCGAATATGAAGATTCCTTTCTCTGTAACCGACTTTGTACAACCCTAGCCCCCTCCGGTGTCTATATAAACCGGAGGGCTTAGTCCGGAAGGGAGATATAGTCATACAGGCTATACTTCTAGGGTTTTAGCCATTACGATCTTGTGGTAGATCAACTCTTGTAATACTCATATTCATCAAGATCAATCAAGCAGGAAGTAGGGTATTACCTCCATAGAGAGGGCCCGAACCTGGGTAAACATTGTGTCCCCCGCCTCCTGTTACCATCGACCTTAGACGCATAGTTCAGGACCCCCTACCCGAGATCCGCCGGTTTTGACACCGACAGTAGCCCCCGAGACTTGAAGCGGTTTATACCAACCGATTGAAGGATCGTTATGACCACAGGTTCTCAAAGAGAAGAACAACGCGTTGTTCCAGGAGCTTGAAACGAGCCGGACAAAGCTAAATACCGCCACCACAGAGCTAGAGGAAATGAAGAAATTCATGGTGACCATTGATCAAAAGAACAAACTGGAGGAGGAAAAGGATAAGCAAGCCGAAGAGATAAAGAGCTTAAAGGCTCAATGATCGCACGCGCAAAAAGAGAATAAAAAGTTGAAAGGCGGCATATTCGATACGACCTTTGAACCATCCAAGGGACTCATATTATCCCGTAATTCGGATTGTTATAATGCTGTTCTTGGAGGTCTGTTAACCGGGCGACATGAAGAAGAAGTATCCAAATTTCAAGGCGACGTGCTAAAAGAGCTGTCCATGGTGCATGAGCGGGCCCGGAAAGCGATGAGAAGTATGGCCAAGGCCTTATGGCCATCCGATGCCCCTCCAGAAAGTATGGAGGGGTTGGCGAACCTTTTCAAAGGTGCCCGGCACCGTTTTGAGCTATGGAAGGCGTCAACATGCCGAGAAGGTGCACAAGAGGCATCGGCGATGGTGAAAATGCGCTACATCGGGCTCGATCCGAATCATATGGCCCGAATTGGACCTCAGGGACCAGACGGACAAGAGATTCCTGTGAACTTGGTATATGACCAAGTGATAATAGCTGCGAAATATCCGCAAGAAGACTGTAGCTTAAACAGTCTTATAGATGACATAGATAAAGAGTAGGCGTTCGATTCAATGTATCAATGTACTTTACCATCGAACTTATCTCCAACCGTACTTGTCAAAATTTGTCATCGCAGGCCTTCGACTTCAACCTCCGAACCAAGAAGTTGCAGTGTTTCCGGATACCATGTTGGAATGTAACAAACATTCATTATGTCCGGAAACCAGGCAATCCGGTCATATTGCTCAAACAGACAAAATTTGTTCGGGGAGTTATGTTATATCACTATTTAACGTAAGAAACATCTTCCAGGAAAAATAGTTCCGTTAAGGGTTCCTTTCCTTGGGTCGGCATGCCTAATTATGCATGCCTAGGCTGTGATCCGAAAGATAGAATTGTGGGCAGCCTGTCCCTAATTTGTTAGAAAAATTACATAAACGTAAATAATCTGTCGTTGCTTGCCGACCAATTATTCCCTTAAGAACACAAGCTTTCGGCTTCACCCGTCTGAGCTACAGATCCGGATTACCCGGTTGTAACAATCGCAGAGGTGCTCCCTTTACACCCTAGCCGAACAATCGGGAACGTAGGGTATAAACACAAGAGCGAGGCAACCCGGCTTGGCAAAAACTTAAGTCATAGAGGTGCATATAATGGCAAAAGGTGTATATAACAAACGACAGAAACAATTGAAGCCACAAGCTTTTATTACTAAGCTTCGTCAAAGAAGCCCCCAGTTAAGGTGGTGTGACGCCTGGATAATTAAGCTACAGTAAACCTCTGTTAATGATGCCACGTCACCATGATTACTGTTATTAATCTGGTGTTAGTCCGAAACCGATTATAATTCAAAATTCAAAATCAAGCAAACAATAAAAGTTTTCAAATATTAAAACTAAAATGTCCAATAAATAGTAGATAGATCAGAGGCTATGATAAAATTGTAAACAACATTATTGAAATTTGATAAGTGACTTAAACAACCTCAACCAATGGATGAAAACATTATTTAATAACCTTTTTATTAATACAAAAGAAATATGAAATGATATTTACCCCAAACTAGTTTTTGGTGGTAGGATATATTGGGCTGTGATTTGTGGGCCAGCTCTCATATTTTACAAAACTCATTTGGTGCCCAAACAATTAGTCATAACAGAAAAGAATAATAAAAAGGTGAAAACAAAACAAATAAAAAGAGTACCCCCCCCACTGGGCCAGTTGGCCCAGCTGCTAGCCAGGCCGGCCCCAAACCGGCCAGCCCACCCCTACTCCTCCATTACCCCCCACGGCACCCAAACCCTAACCTACCGCGCCCACTCCCCCCCATCGCCCGCTCCCCCCGATCTGGATCGAGATCGGGGGCAAGGACCCCGACGCCGCCGGGATCGAACCGTCTCCACGGGAGCGCCCCGGCGCCACTCGACGGCATCGTCGGCGTCGCCCCCTTCACCACCATGCTGGCGCTCCCCTCCTCGACCTCCTTCTCGCCGACGCCGTTCCGTCCGCATCGCCACCCGCCACCGCCGCGGCCACCTCGTCCACTCCACCTCGACGGCCTGCCTCCTCTTCGTCACCGTCGACCCCGACTCCTCCCTGAGCCCACTGCCCGAACCCCTACAGCCCCGGTGAGGACCCCGGTCCTCCTCTCCCCCCTGCCAGATGCCGTCCGCCGTGCCCGACCGCGCCATTGCGCGGGCCAGTGCCCCGCTTGTAAGCCTCGCCGCTGCACGCACTCCGCCGCGGCACCTCCGCACGCGCACGAGCACGCGCTCAAGGCCGTGGCCTCCTCCTCGTGCCGCGCCTGGACCGGCGTCCCACACGCGCGCCCGCTGCACTCTGCTGGCCGCCGTCCGACGTCCGCGCCTCGCCTCGCCGTCCTTGCCGCGCTGCACCGTCCGCCTCTGCCGCCGCCCTCGTTCCCCTGCGTTCCCGCTGCAGCCCGCTCGCGCTCGTTGCGCCCTTGCCCTTGCCGCACCCTCTGTCCCGTGCACTGGCGCGCCTGCTACTCGCCGCCGCCCCTCGCGGTTGGCCACCGGCCCGTGCGGCCACAGCCCCGGCCATCGCCTGCCTCTGCTCGCCAGCCGGCATCCGCTCTGTTCCGACCGTGACCCGGAACCCCCCCCCCCCTCCGCTCGCTGGCCAGCCTCCTCGCTGCGGCCGGCGCCCTCCCCTGGTTGCGCCATGGGCACGGCCCCGCCGGTGCCCTTCGTCGCCTCCGTGCGGGTGCGCGGACGCCCGCACCCTGCGCCCGCAAACCCACTAGGCCCCCCGTGGCCCAATAACATATGGGGCCCAACCCCAAGAACGAAAAGAAAAAAATGAAATGAATAAAAAATAATTAAATAATTTAAAATAATTAATGAATTAATTAATTAATCCTGTTAATTAATTTAAATCAGCCTAATTAATTAACCTAATCACTTTAATTAATTTAACTAAACCTGTTTAGTTAACTAAGTCAATGACCAGTGGGACCCACACGTCAGCGACCCAGTCAACACCTTTGTTGACTGCTAATGTCATGATGACGTCAGCAAATACTATTCTGGATAATGTTGAATTAAATTAATTAAATAAATTCTAAAATGATTTAAAACTTTAGAAAATCATATAAAATAAACCGTAGCTCAGATGAAAATACTTTCTACATGAAAGTTGCTCAGAACGACGAGACGAATCCAAATACGCAGTCCGTTCGTCTGCCACACATCCCTAGCATAGCAAACGCGCAACTTTCCCCCTCCGGTTCATTTGTCCAAAAACGCAAAACACCGGGAATACTTTCCCAGATGTTTCCCCCCTTCGCGGGTATCACCTACTACTGCGTTAGGTCACCTCTAGCACCGCGTACTACCATGCTACGCTTTGTGATGCTTTGATTGCTCTGTTATTTATTGTGTTCCCCCTCCGTTACTTCTTTCCGGTAGACCCCGAGACTGCCGGCGACCCCCAGTTCGACTACGGTGTTGACGATCCCTCCTTCATGCCAGAGCAACCAGACAAGCCCCCCCCCTTGATCACCAGATATCGCCTATTCCTTCTCTATACTGCTTGCATTAGAGTAGTGTAACATGTTACTGCTTTCCGTTAATCCTATCCTGATGCATAGCCTGTCATTGTTGCTACAGTTGTTACCCTTACCTGCTATCCTACTGCTTAGTATAGGATGCTAGTGCTCCATCAGTGGCCCTACACTCTTGTCCGTCTGCCATGCTATACTACTGGACCGTGATCACTTCGGGAGGTGATCACGGGTATATACTATATACTTTATATACATGACACATGTGGTGACTAAAGTCGGGTCGGCTCGTTGAGTACCCGCAAGTGATTCTGATGAGGGGGCTGAAAGGACAGGTGGCTCCATCCCGGTAGAGGTGGGCCTGGGTTCCTGACGGCCCCCGACTGTTACTTTGTGGCGGAGCGACAGGGCAGATTGAGACCACCTAGGAGAGAGGTGGGCCTGGCCTTGGTCGGCGTTCGCGGATACTTAACACGCTTAACGAGATCTTGGTATTTGATCTGAGTCTGGCCATTTGGTCTATACGCACTAACCAACTACGCGGGAACAGTTATGGGCACTCGACGTCGTGGTATCAGCCGAAGCTCTTCTTGACGTCAGCGACGGAGCGGCGCGCGCCGGATTGGACTGGAACGCCTGCTAGGCTAGGTCTGCTTCCGGCCGCCCTCGCAACGTGCAGGTGTGCAATGGGCGATGGGCCCAGACCCCTGCGTGCATAGGATTTAGACCGGTGTGCTGACCTCTCTGTTGAGCCTAGGCGGGGCTGCGACGTGTTGATCTTCCGAGGCCGGGCATGACCCAGGAAAGTGTGTCCGGCCAAATGGGATCGAGCGTGTTGGGTTATGTGGTGCACCCCTGTAGGGAAGTTTATCTATTCGAATAGCCGTGTCCCTCGGTAAAAGGACGACCCGGAGTTGTACCTTGACCTTATGACAACTAGAACTGGATACTTAATAAAACACACCCTTCCAAGTGCCAGATACAACCCGGTGATCGCTCTCTAACATGGCGACGAGGAGGGGATCGCCGGATAGGATTATGCTATGCGATGCTACTTGGTGAACTTACCATCTACTCTCTCCTATATGCTGCAAGATGGAGGTCGCCAGAAGCGTAGTCTTCGACAGGATTAGCTATCCCCCTCTTATTCTGGCATTCTGCAGTTCAGTCCACCGATATGGCCCTTTACACATATACCCATGCATATGTAGTGTAGTTCCTTGCTTGCGAGTACTTTGGATGAGTACTCACGGTTGCTTTTCTCCCTCTTTTCCCCTTTCTATACCTGGTTGTCGCAACCAGATGCTGGAGTCCAGGAGCTAGAGATCCCGAGGATGATTCTACATGGAGTTCAGCTTCGAGTAGTAGTTAGGAGGTCCCAGGCAAGAGGCCTTGCCTTTTTGATCGTTTCTACTTTTGTGCTAGCCTTCTTAAGGCAAACTTGTTTAACTTATGTCTGTACTCAGATATTGTTGCTTCCGCTAACTCGTCTGTGATCGAGCACTTGTATTCGAGCCCTCGAGGCCCCTGGCTTGTAATATGATGCTTGTATGACTTATTTATGTTGTAGAGTTGTGTTGTGATATCTTCCCGTGAGTCCCTGATCTTGATCGTACACATTTGCGTGCATGATTAGTGTACGGTCAAATCGGGGACGTCACAAGTTGGTATCAGAGCCAACTGCCTGTAGGAATCCCCCTTTCCAACTCCTTGGCCGAAGTCGAGTCTAGTCAATGAAAAACTTTTACTAACATGGTTGTGTGGCTTACGGGCCCACGTCGCCATTGGGTGGTATTAGGATCTTTTACTCCTTGTCTATACTCTGGGACTCTGATCTCTCTTCTATTCGGGTTAAGTGAATTTTGCTAAATCTAACATTAGGATGTCGTGATCACTTTCACCCGGAGAGCACCTTATTACCGATGATCGTCTGCTGCACCAGAAGATTCCGAGGATACTCTATGATGTTCTCTCGAGAATTTGTGCCATCGCTTTTGCAATTCCCATCCGTCGATAAACCTCTATGGGTAACCACGTACACTTGCCATTCATACAATCATTCCCCGTTGATCTTGTTATTATAAGATACCTCGATATCCTCTCTATTGTTTCGAGAATACTTTGTGCCTACTGCATTGCAGTTCTTTGCCACATTAAATACCCCTACGGATAATTCCTCGCACTTACCGAGTATCCGCTCATCCCCAGTTGATCATGTGTTTCACAAAAGCTTCGAAATACTATTTGAACTTCCGAAAATCCTGAGCAGCCTATTGCTCTTGAAATTCTTGCTTGCTTGCATTATGGTTAATCCCATAAGTCTCGTAATCTTATTGTCATTCCTTGTCATTATCATTTTGAGTCGGTTGATTCAAAATATTGCGAATGCTCACAATCCTCAATCAGATCCTAGAATTCTTCCTTTTGGGTCAAACGTCATTTTAAACATGAGCTGGTATCGACCAATCGAATTGCCATCGATTGTACCCCTAAGGCTATTCAACTTATCCATCCTTAATCAGAGCGTTTGCTTCTGATCCCTTGATTTGGAAATCATAATTCCTTTGCATTTGAGCTTTGAGTTAGTCAGTTGTTTCTATAATCTGATCCCCTTGCATTCTTTCTTCCTCTAGTTGAGTACCGATGCTCACATCTGATCCCTTGTGGACAACCAAATCCTTTGTTAGATTATTATCCGACAGTGCCCTCATATTTAATCACCTTGTGAGTTCTTCCCTGATACATAATGCCTTTGGTAAATTGTATCCTCTGCTTTGTCAACCATGCTCTGCTTTTGAGCTGGTGATAATTACTCTTGAAGCTTGTGGCATATATTCCTAATATGCCCCGATGGGTTGAACCTATACCTTCCCTGAAAACCCTATGAACCCGAAGGTTTTCACAAGCCAGACCCTTCTGATATTTTACCAGATAATTTTCTACCATACAACTTCATCGAATGCGAGGAGTGAATGAAAGGTTATGCATTGGAGAAGTGGGAGTCGACCTTGAACTTTGTGTTCATTCCCATGGACACGATGTAGATCTTATCATTAAAGCTTCTCTTAAATTAATTATTCGTTGGGTATAAGTTCATCTTATATCTGGGATCTGACCTTTTTCAATTGTGGTTCTGACCACGTTCTCCTTTAAATACCATTTCTCATACAAGTTGAGCACTTGTCTTCTGCAGAGCAATACCCCAGTCCAACCTTTACTTTGGTTTGTCATCGAGTATTACCCCCCTGGTATCTCGAGATTATCACGGAACTACATAACTTATTATGAGTTCTCCATCAAGTGCAACATTCTCATTGATTCCAATTTTTCACGGGCTTCGAGTTTTTAAACACTCAAAACCACCGATAACTGAATTGACTCCGCACTGCGATTAAACAACTCTTAGTAATCTTCTTTACTTATGAGTTTGTACCCGATCACGTCATTCCTAGCCTGATTGGCTACATCATTATCGTGCTGAATTTTAACTGTGCTACCTGGACCTTCCCAGCGCACAAGTTTCGACAGTGAGCTAATCTTGCGTCGATCTTCCTCGTCATATCACTTCTCCTTGAACAACAAACTTGATTTCGAGTTTGTGTCCTAATCGTGGTTCCAATAACCTTTCGCTTTCATCATTCCTTTGACTTGAGGTCATCGTTGATCAATTACATCTTCTTGAAAACCCCTCGACAAATTTGTCGTGATCATTGTCAACAATTTGACTTCTTCCAAGTTGTGTGTTGAAATTCAGGATGAGAAATACCATCCTTTCCCCTCGATGAATTGTGTTATCATCGACAACATTCTTGCCTCCCCCCAACAAAAACTTGTTCATATTTTGTGTTGTATCTTGATTTCCCTGCTATCCAACTTATGTTATGTTCTACCGTGGAGTATTACCATCTTTGATGTCAAGAATGTCATGAGGATTACTCCACCTCTTAAGAATTCTTGGTACAGTGATACTTCTCACCATCCCCATTCTTTCTTGGTCCCCGTGTTGTTTCTAACCGAAATACCGACAAATGGTCTGTGATGTGTAAATTCTAAACTCCTAGCAACCCTATTGCTTTGAAGTTATTGGTCTATAGTTTCATTCTACGTCTATGGCTTATTGAATCATCATTCGACCATTGATCGTGCTGCCTAGCCCATATTTCGGGTGCACATTTCAACCAATGTTTAACTGTGTATGTTTTCCTCGAGCATACATCATTAAGTCATTCGATCTAGCTAATGTTATCTCCTTGTTCACATAGTTGTGGAAATCCATCTTTTGGAAATCTCAATGGATTTTCGCTGAGTCAATCAGTCACCTCCTCACCTCTCCTTGATTTAATGACGAACCCTTGTCTCAGAACTTGCTTCCATAGTTCGTTTCCCGAGAATCTTACAATGTCATCTCGTCAATTGGTGTTGCACCTTCTTCTTTTTAGGAATTCCGAGTCTGAAGTATCTAGACCCCAATCAGATCTGAATCTCGTTCAGATATGATGGTTGAAACCTAATTCCAAGAGTTATAACATTGGTCTCTATATGACCCGGTAAGGTGATGTCATGCCCAGCACATCTGGCCGGAGGACTTATGGTTATAGTTTCCTTATTAGCAAGGTTATCTTTTCTTCCATGAGGAAATTGTAAGACTTATTCTACAAGCGGTTCCTGATGGATCCTTTGTGTTTCCAAAGTCCGATCTTTACCCAATGACCATGTCAATGCTATCTCGAAGCATGTCTGTGGTACTCCGATTTTCAACAAGAACATTTGAAGCCCAATGCTAAATGTTTCCTGCTCAATTATGAAAACACCGTTGTATGGGTAATGTCATGAAATTTCTCTCCCCTACCTAAAGAGTTTTCTACATTATATCCTGTCATGGATATCATGCTCAGCTTGTCCTTGGGAAGGATATACCCTTGAAATATGTGTTTAAACACATTTTCCTTTCCATTGTTCTGTTTAATCTGATGATCACCCTTTTCCTTTCCATTATTTTATTTAATCTTTCTTGTGGTCTATATGATCTAAGCAGTAATAATTCACTGCTTATGTAAACACCTCGCTGTACTACTCTGTCAATAAGACCCTATTACTATTGTTGATGACATTCCGGTAGCCACCGATGGACGAGAACCTTGCCTATTGGTCCGCCTCGTTCAACGAGCAGGAAAATGGTTCTCTTCGTCCCTCGCCCTTGGTACCGACGATGTTGCTGACATATAACTGACAGGCTACCCTCTGACCTGCCTTGCTATCATGATCATGCAAGATGTCACCACCCTTCCTACTTTAACCACATGGTGGGCCCATAACCCACAGTTCCACAGGATCAAAACCTGACTCTCCTATGCACCCCCTGTTCCCAAAATTATTCATCGCGCGTGACCTCGTATGTAATTCACGGACCACCGTCCTACTGATCTATACTGGCATCAGACATAATGCTTATTCCGATTGCTTTGAACCCCTTTCACACTTTGTTTCAGGCTTCGAACGATTGCCTACCCGTTTGAAACTTCTCATGGTACTTTCTTACTTGCTCTCGGCTTTTTCTTAAGATTTAGTTCGAGAGTTACTTTCCGCCACCTTCCCCGATGATATTGACCAGATAGTCAACCTTGCAGAGGTCCGATTCTTCCAGAATACCACCCTTACTCTGTCGTAAGTAAGATGGAGATCTCGAAGAAAGGATGACGACTTGATCATGGTGACTTGAAGCAGAGTAATGAAGACATCAACGGAAGGGATCAACCTCTTCGAAAGGGCAGCCAAGACCGATAAGACTCGTTAGGTTTTTCGCTACCAGCACTTTTCCCCCTTACTCCACCTCTTAAATCTCGGGACGAGATTTCTTGTAGTGGAGGAGAATTGTGATGCCCGGATAATTAAGCTACAGTAAACCTCTGTTAACGATGCCACGTCACCATGATTACTGTTATTAATCTGGTGTTAGTCCGAAACCGATTATAATTCAAAATTCAAAATCAAGCAAACAATAAAAGTTTTAAAATATTAAAACTCAAATGTTCAATAAATAGTAGATAGATCAGAGGCTATGATAAAATTGTAAAGAACATTATTGAAATTTGATAAGTGACTTAAACAACCTCAACCAATGGATGAAAACATTATTTAATAACCTTTTTATTAATACAAAAGAAATATGAAATGATATTTACCCCAAACTAGTTTTTGGTGGTAGGATATATTGGGCTGTGATTTGTGGGCCAGCTCTCATATTTTACAAAACTCATTTGGTGCCCAAACAATTAGTCATAACAGAAAAGAATAATAAAAAGGTGAAAACAAAACAAATAAAAAGAGAACTCCCCCCCCATTGGGCCAGTTGGCCCAGCTGCTAGCCAGGCCGGCCCCAAACCGGCCAGCCCACCCCTACTCCTCCATTACCCCCCACGACACCCAAACCCTAACCTACCGCGCCCACTCCCCCCCATCGCCCGCTCCCCCCGATCTGGATCGAGATCGGGGGCAAGGACCCTAACGCCGCCGGGATCGAACCGTCTCCACGGGAGCGCCCCGGCGCCACTCGCCAGCATCGTCGGCGTCGCCCCCTTCGCCACCATGCTGGCGCTCGCCTCCTCGACCTCCTTAACGCCGACGCCATTCCGTCCGCATCGCCACCCGCCACCGCCGCGGCCACCTCGTCGACTCCACCTCGACGGCCTGCCTCCTCTTCGTCACCGTCGACCCCGACTCCTCCCCGAGCCCACTGCCCGAACCCCTACAGCCCCGGTGAGGACCCCGGTCCTCCTCTCCCCCTGCCGGATGCCGTCCGCCGTGCCCGACCGCGCCATTGCGCGGGCCACTGCCCCGCTTGTAAGCCTCGTCGCTGCACGCACTCCGCCGCGGCACCTCCGCACGCGCACGAGCACGCGCTCAAGGCCGTGGCCTCCTCCTCGTGCCGCGCCTGGACCGGCGTCCCACACGCGTGCCCGCTGCACTCCGCTGGCCGCCGTCCGCCGTTCGCGCCTCGCCGCACCGTCCTTGCCGCGCTGCACCGTCCGCCTCTGCCGCCGCCCTCGTTCCCATGCGTTCCCGCTGCAGCCCGCTCGCGCTTGTTGCACCCTTGCCCTTGCCGCACCCTCTGTCCCGTGCGCTCGCGCGCCTGCTACTCGCCGCCGCCCCTCGCGGTTGGCCACCGGCCCGTGCGGCCACAGCCCCGGCCATCGCCTGCCTCTGCTCGCCGGCCGGCATCCGCTGCGTTCCGACCGTGACCCGGAACCCCCCCCCCCCCCCGCTCCGCTCGCTGGCCGGCCTCCTCGCTGCGGCCGGCGCCCTCCCCTGGTCGCGCCGTGGGCACGGCCCCGCCGGTGCCCTCCGTCGCCTCCGTGCGGGTGCGCGGACGCCCGCACCCTGCGCCCGCAAACCCACTATGCCCCCCGTGGCCCTATGACATATGGGGCCCAACCCCCAGAACGAAAAGAAAAAAATGAAATGAATAAAAAATAATTAAAATAATTAATTAATTAATTAATCCTGTTAATTAATCTAAATAAGCCTAATTAATTAACCTAATCACTTTAATTAATTTAACTAAACCTGTTTAGTTAACTAGGTCAATGACCAATGGGACCCACACATCAGCGACCCAGTCAACACCTCTGTTGACTGCTGATGTCATGCTGACGTCATGATGAATTAAATTAATTAAATAAATTCTAAAATGATTTAAAACTTTAGAAAATCATATAAAATAAACCGTAGCTCAGATGAAAATACTTTCTACATGAAAGTTGCTCAGAATGACGAGACGAATCCAAATACGTAGTCCGTTCGTCTGCCACACATCCCTAGCATAGCAAACACGCAACTTTCCCCCTCCGGGTCATTTGTCCGAAAACGCAAAACACCGGGAATACTTTCCCGGATGTTTCCCCCCTTCGCGGGTATCACCTACTACTGCGTCAGGTCACCTCTAGCACCGCGTACTCCCATGCTACGCTTTGTGATGCTTTGATTGCTCTGTATTTATTGTGTCCCCCTCCCTTACTTCTTTCCGGTAGACCCCGAGACTGCCGGCGACCCCCAGTTCGACTACGGTGTTGACGATCCCTCCTTCATGCCAGAGCAACCAGGCAAGCCCCCCCCCCTTGATCACCAGATATCGCCTATTCCTTCTCTATACTGCTTGCATTAGAGTAGTGTAACATGTTACTGCTTTCCGTTAATCCTATCCCGATACATAGCCTGTCATTGTTGCTACAGTTGTTACCCTTACCTGCTATCCTACTGCTTAGTATAGGATGCTAGTGTTCCATCAGTGGCCCTACACTCTTGTCCGTCTGCCATGCTATACTACTGGGCCGTGATCACTTCGGGAGGTGATCACGGGTATATACTATGTACTTTATATACATGACACATGTGGTGACTAAAGTCGGGTCGGCTCGTTGAGTACCCGCAAGTGATTCTGATGAGGGGGCTGAAAGGACAGGTGGCTCCATCCCGGTAGAGGTGGGCATGGGTTCCTGACGGCCCCCGACTGTTACTTTGTGGTGGAGCGACAGGGCAGGTTGAGACCACCTAGGAGAGAGGTGGGCCTGGCCCTGGTCGGCGTTCGCGGATACTTAACACGCTTAACGAGATCTTGGTATTTGATCTGAGTTTGGCCATTTGGTCTATACGCACTAACCAACTACGCGGGAACAGTTATGGGCACTCGACGTCGTGGTATCAGCCGAAGCTCTTCTTGACGTCAGCGACGGAGCGGCGCGCGCCGGATTGGACTGGAATGCCTGCTAGGCTAGGTCTGCTTCCGGCCGCCCTCGCAACGTGCAGGTGTGCAATGGGCGATGGGCCCAGACCCCTGCGCGCATAGGATTTAGACCGGCGTGCTGACCTCTCTGTTGAGCCTAGGTGGGGCTGCGACGTGTTGATCTTCCGAGGCCGGGCATGACCCAGGAAAGTGTGTCCGGCCAAATGGGATCTAGCGTGTTGGGTTATGTGGTGCACCCCTACAGGGAAGTTTATCTATTCGAATAGCCGTGTCCCTCGGTAAAAGGACGACCCGGAGTTGTACCTTGACCTTATGACAACTAGAACTGGATACTTAATAAAACACACCCTTCCAAGTGCCAGATACAACCCGGTGATCGCTCTCTAACATGGCGACGAGGAGGGGATCGCCGGGTAGGATTATGCTATGCAATGCTACTTGGTGAACTTACCATCTACTCTCTCCTATATGCTGCAAGATGGAGGTCGCCAGAAGCGTAGTCTTCGACAGGATTAGCTATCCCCCTCTTATTCTGGCATTCTGCAGTTCAGTCCACCGATATGGCCCTTTACACATATACCCATGCATATGTAGTGTAGCTCCTTGCTTGCGAGTACTTTGGATGAGTACTCACGGTTGCTTTTCTCCCTCTTTTCCCCTTTCTATACCTGGTCGTCGCAACCAGATGCTGGAGTCCAGGAGCTAGAGATCCCGAGGATGATTCTACATGGAGTTCAGCTTCGAGGAGTAGTTAGGAGGTCCCAGGAAGGAGGCCTTGCCTTTTTGATCGTTGCTACTTTTGTGCTAGCCTTCTTAAGGCAAACTTGTTTAACTTATGTCTGTACTCAGATATTGTTGCTTCCGCTGACTCGTCTGTGATCGAGCACTTGTATTCGAGCCTTCGAGGCCCCTGGCTTGTAATATGATGCTTGTATGACTTATTTATGTTGTAGAGTTGTGTTGTGATATCTTCCCGTGAGTCCCTGATCTTGATCGTACACATTTGCGTGCATGATTAGTGTACGGTCAAATCGGGGGCGTCACAGGTGGGGTGTGTACATTTAAAGATGTGTAACCCTAATAGTTCGGTAGATCAGAACATAAAAAGGAAAAAATAAAAAGGAGAGGAGAAAGAGGAACCTAGTCAAAGTAAAAAAAAGGTGCTACCGAACTATCCGTAGAATCATCGGAGCCGAGCAGCGTTCCATGGATTCGGCTCAAGGCGATTATCCGATACATTACGAAGGCGATAGGCTCCTCCTTTGAGAACTTCATCTATGATGAAGGGCCCCTCCCATTTTGGTTTGAGCTTATCCTTCTTCTCCGGGAGACGCAATACAAGGTCGCCGACGTTATATGTCTTGGCCTGCACTTCTTTGCTTTGGTATCGGCTGGCCTGTTATTGATAAAATGCGGAACAGGCTTGTGCAATATCGCGCTCCTGTTCGAGGCCGTCTAGTTCGTCCTGTCGATCGAGCTCGGCTTCTCGCTCTTCGTACATGCGCACTCGAGGTGAGTCATGAATAATGTCGCAGGGCAGGACAGCTTATGTGCTGTACACCATGAAGAAAGGTGTGTATCCGGTCGTTCGATTAGGTGTAGTCCGCAGCCCCTAGAGCACGGAATCGAGTTCCTCAGCCCAGTGCTTATCTGACTCCCATAGGGAGTGCACCAGTTTGGGTTTAATGCCGCTCATTATTAGGCCATTGGCCCGTTCAACCTGACCGTTTGTTTGAGGGTGGTAGATGGAGGCATAGTCGAGTTTAATGCCCAAGTTAGCACACCAGTTTTTCACCTCGTCAGCTGTCAAATTGGAGCCATTATCAGTGATGATGCTGTGCGGGACACCATAGAGGTGTACCACGCCGGATATAAAGTCAATCACTGGCCCTGCTTCAGCCGTTTTTACTGGTTTGGCCTCTATCCACTTAGTGAATTTATCCACCATAACCAGCAAATATTTCTTTTTGTGGCTTCCCCCTTTAAGGGGTCCGACCATATCGAGCCCCCAGACCGCGAAGGGCAAAGTGATGGGGATTGTTCTTAAGGCAGTGGGAGGCATATGACTTTGATTGGTGAAAAGCTGACATCCCACACAATGTTGGACAAGGGCTTGTGCGTCTGCTCGGGCCGTTGGCCAGAAAAAACCTGTCCGGAAGGATTCGCTTACGATGGCCCGAGCTGCGGCGTGATGACCGCCCAAACCAGCATGTATTTCAGCCAAGAGATGTTGTCCCTCCTCTTCGGAGATGCACCTTTGAAGAACTCTGGTAGTGCTTTTCTTGTACAGTTCACCTTCATTAACTTTGTAGGCTTTAGAACGCCATACTATGCGACGGGCCTCATTTTGATCATCAGGAAGCTCCTGCCTATTAAGGTAGGCCATGAAGGGTTCAGTCCATCGAGCAATAACGGCCATGATCTCATGAGCAGAGGGTGTTATTTCCGTATCCGCACCCCCGGTAATATTTGTATTGTGTTCGGCTGCCGGGGGCGTGATCAGGTCCGTACTGGCGTCTCCACTCTCGTCCTTCCATACCACAGATGGCTTGAAGAGCCTTTCCTCAAAGGTATTAGGCGGGAAGGGGTCTCGCTTGGCGCTCATGCGAGCGAGGATGTCCGCTGCCTGGTTACTGTCTCGAGCGACGTGATGAAATTCAAGCCCCTCGAACCGAGCCGATATTTTTAATACGGCGCTTCGATATGCCGCCATTTTCGGATCTATTGCATCGAACTCTCCGTTTATGTGAGATATTGCGAGGTTTGAGTCGCCGCGCACCTCTAGACGTTGTGTGCCCATGGATGCAGCCACGCGGAGACCATGTAGAAGTGCTTAATATTCGATTGCATTATTGGAGTCTGTATACATGATTTGCAACACGTAGCAGACTGTGTCCCCTGTAGGAGATGTCAAGATGACGCCAGCCCCCAGTCCGGCTAGCTCTTTAGGGGTATGAACTGTACTCTTTAGGGAGCTCGGCTTCCGTCCACTCGGCGACGAAGTCGGCCAACACCTGAGATTTAATAGCTCAGCGTGGCTTGTATGTTATTTCAAACGGTAAGAGCTCAATGGCCCATTTAGCTTTGCGCCCGGTGGCGTCCCTGTTATTTATAATGTTGTTAAGTGGTACTTCGGATGCCACCGTTATCGAACACTCTTTAAAATAGTGTCTGAGTTTTCGGGATGCCCTAAAGACCGCGTCAGCTATCTTTTGGTAGTGAGGATATCGGGATTTGCATGGTGTGAGGACCTCCGATACGTAATAGACTGGCTTTCAGATGGGGAATTTATGTCCCTCTTCCCCTCGCTTGACGACGAGTACAGCGCTCACTACCTGGTGAGTTGTGGAGATATAAAGCAACATAAGCTCGCCAACACTTGGGACGGCTAGGATTGGGTTACCTGCTAATAAGGTTTTTATTTCTTCCCATCCGGCTGTGGCCGCTTCTGTCCATTCAAAGTTGTCGGTGCGTCTAAGCAGTCTGTAAAGTGGTAATGCTTTTTCTCCTAATCTCGAGATAAAGTGGCTCAAAGCCGCTATGCACCCTGCTAGCTTTTGGACCTGCTTTAAGTCTGTTGGTGTAGCCAATTGCGACAAGGCTCGGATTTTAGCTGGGTTTGCTTCAGTTCCTCTATGGGAGACAATGACCCTAGTAGCTTTCCGGCTGGAACGCCGAAGACGCATTTTTCTGGATTGAGTCGTATGTCGTATGTTCGGAGGTTGTCAAATGTGAGGCGGAGATCGTCCACCATTGATTCGACATGTTTAGTCTTGATGACCACGTCGTCCACATATGCTTCAACCGTCTTGCTGATTTGTTTTTCCAAGCATGTTTGAATCATGCGTTGGTAAGTGGCACCAGCCTTTTTAAGCCCAAAAGGCATAGTGTTGAAACAGAAAGGCCCATACGGGGTGATGAATGTCGTTGCGGCCTGGTCGGACTCCTTCATTTCAATCTGATGGTATCCGGAGTAAGCGTCGAGGAAACACAGTGAGTCGTGTCCCGCGGTCGCGTCAATGATCTGGTCAATGCGGGGCGGCAGGAAAGGGTCTTTAGGGCAAGCCTTATTGAGGTCTTTGAAATCGACACAAAGGCGCCAAGACTTATCCTTCTTCGGCACCATGACCAAGTTGGCTAGCCAATCCGGGTGTTTGATATCTCTGATGAACCCGGCCTCGAGTAGTTTGGCTAGCTCCTCCCCCATAGCTTGTCGTTTGGGTTCGAAAAATCGCCGCAACGTTTGCTTGACTGGTTTGAACCCTTTGATTATGTTGAGGCTGTGTTCGGCCAGTCTGCGTGGGATCCCGGGCATGTCCGAAGGGTGCCATGCAAACATATCCCAATTTTCACGTAGGAACGCGCGTAAGGCGGCATCAACCGTCGGATCCAGTTGTGCTCCGATGGACGCTGTTTTAGTAGGATCCATCGGGTGCACTTGAAATTTAACTATTTCATCTGCTGGCTTGAAAGAAGTGGATTTAGGTCTCTTATCGAGAATCACATCATCCTTGTCCACCATGGATCGCAGGGTGGTTAGTTCTTCGGCCGCAAAGGCTTCGGATAGTGCCTCAAGGGCCAAGGATGCGGTTTTGTTTTCGGCGTGGAGTGCTTTATCTGGATCGCTCGCAACTGTGATTATTCTATTGGGCCCTGGCATTTTAAGCTTCATGTACCCATAATGGGGTACGGCTTGGAAGCATGAAAAAGTGCCCCGCCCTAGAAGGGCGTGATACCCGCTATTGAAGGGAGCATTGTGAAAGAGCAACTCTTCCGACCTGTAATTTTCAAGCGTGTCGAATACTACATCAAGTTTAATTCTCCCTGAACATTGTGCTTCTCGACTGGGGATGATGCCTCGAAAAGTAGTACTGCTTTGCTCAATGCGTGTTCTATCAACCTGCATTTTGTCGAGCGTGTCCTCGTAGATTAGGTTAAGCCCACTGCCGCCATCCATGAGCACTTTGGTAAGTCGAAAGCCGTCCACAATTGGGTTTAGTACTAAAGCGGCGGGTGCTCGGACTGATCAGGCCCTTGGTTCATCGTCAACGGTGAAGGTTATTGCCGCGTCGTTCCATGGGCTCACTGCGGTTACTTGGTGGACTTCGGCGAGTTCGCGAAGTGCCCTCTTATGCTGGTTATTTGAAGATAAAGTCTCGAAGACTGTAAGGACGTGGAAATTGTCATCTTCCGGAGTACCCAACATGCTCGAAGTCTGTGAGTTGAGTCCATGCTTGGCGTCGCATGTATCGGACAGGGCTTGTCGAGGAGTTCGTCAAGAATGGACCTGTATCCCGAAAAAGGTTTGTTTTTCTTGCCGACAAGCTTATGGTTGGGTGCCTCGTGAGGATGTATCCGTTTTGCCCGGGCTGTACATTGCTTGAAGGCAGCAGGTTCCAACTGGGTTTTCTAGGCCTTCCATGTGCTTTCCATCGCGCAGTACTTCCGTACTATGTGTGATAGTTCTGTGAAACTCTGTATGCAACGGCAGTCGAGGGCATTTCGAATTTCCTCGTTGGTTCAATTGCGATGAAAGACCGAGACTGCGTCGTCGTCGCAGCAATCTTTAATCTTGTTTTTGACAAGTAGGAACCTGGCCCAAAAGTGATGGACTATTTCCTGAGGTTGCTGCCATACATACATTAGGTCATATATGTCTGGAGGGCCTGAATTACTTGGAGAGTATTGATTGTGGTGGGTGGGTGGGCTAAAACTTGAATCCCGACTGAAAATTGTGTCCGGAGCTTGTAAAATTTCCGAGGTCACCGGTTCGGGTCCGAGAAGATACAAGTGTTCCCCGAACTCTGTGTCTGACCCTAAGTTCGGGGGACGTGGAGTCCCATCCAAAGGAAGGGTATCCGACTCAGGGGGTCGAAGATCCGAACATAGCTGGTTTTTAATTTAGGGGAAGAAGTGTTTTCGGCTCGTTCCTCGACAACCGCTACCAGGTGAGTGATCGGCGGGAGATTGATTTCCCTCTGGTCAGGTTTAAGCCCGATCCGATCATAGGCCGTTGAAAGCCCCAGGGCGGCGATGCGATCTAGCAGCTCGTTTAAAGATGAGGTGTCCGTCGGATCCCTCTTATCGGAGTATTCGAGACCGATGCGGGGGTAGTGTTTGGCGATCACGGGGGACGTTGTCGGCTTGATGGCCATGCGGGCACCCACGGTGAAACCGCCGAGCTAGAGGACCTGTCCTGGAGTTAGGCTCCTTCCAGAAGTGATATCATCGTTGATGACAAGGCGAGCCATGGATCGATTTTCGTGACCACACAGCGGAGCTCTCAATGAAAGCACCATTGTCGGTGTCAGAACCGACAGATCTCGGGTAGGGGGGCCAAGCTGTGAGTCTGAGGATCAATGGTAACAAGGGACAATGGGGGCACAATATTTACCCAGGTTCGGGCCCTCTTGAAGGAGGTAAAACCCTACGTCCTGCTTGATTGTATTTGATGAGTATAGGGGTTAAAAGAGTTGATCTACCTCGAGATCATAATGGCCAAACCCTAGCTGTCTAGCCTATGATTATTCTGATAGCCTCTACGGACTAAAACCCTCCGGTTTATATACACACCGAAGGGGCCTAGGGTTGTACAGATTCGGCTTACAGAGGAAGGAAATAGTACATCCGGACACCAAACTTGCCGTTCACACATATAGGAGTCCCATCCGGACACGGGGGATAGTCTTCTGTTTTTTATCTTCACGGCCCATAAGTCCGACCCATACCGAATAGACCGGACACCCGAGGACCCCCTAATCCAGGACTCCCTCAGGGGACCCACCTGCTGTCCACAAGGATGGAGGGCGCGCCCCCTGCCTTGTGGGTCCCCTGGACCTCGACCGACCTCAACTCCAACTCCATATATTCATGTTCGGGGAGATAAAAATCAAAGAGAAGGATTCATCGCGTTTTACGATACGGAGCCGCCGCCGCCGCCTCCTGTTCTTCATCGGGAGGGGAGATCTGGAGTCCGTTCGGGGCTCCAGAGAGGGGAAGTCGACACTGTCGTCATCATCAACCATCCTCCATCACCAATTTCATGATGCTCACCGCCGTGCGTGAGTAATTCCATCGTAGGCTTGCTGGACGGTGATGGTTGGATGAGATTTATCATGTAATCGAGTTAGTTTTTTTAGGGTTTGATCCCTAGTACCCACTATGTTCTGAGATTGATGTTGCTATGACTTTGCTATGCTTAATGCTTGTCACTAGGGCTTGAGTGCCATGAATTCAGATCTGAACCCTTTATGTTTCCATGAAAATATTTGTGTTCTTGATCCGATCTTGCAAGTTGTAGACACCTATTACGAGTTATGATCTGCATACCCCAAGGTGACAATAATTGGGATTCTTTCCGGTGATTATCGTAGTTTGAGTAGTTCATGTATTCATTAAGTGCTAATACTTTGGTCCGGTTCTCTATTAAAAGGAGGCCTTAATATCCCTTAGTTTCCATTAGGATCCCGCTGCCACGAGAGAGTAGGACAAAAGATGTCATGCAAGTTTCCATAAGCACGTATGACTATATACGGAATACATGCCTACATTATATTGATGAATTGGAGCTAGTTCTGTGTCACCCTAGGTTATGACTGCTACATGATGAATATCATCCAACACAATTATCCATCATTGATCCATTGCCTACGAGCTTTTCACACATTGATCTTTGCTCAGTTACTTTTCTGTTGCTACTATTACAATCACTACAAAACTGTTACTGTTACTTTTGCCACCGTTACCGTTACTTCCATATTACTATGCTACTAAATACTTTGCTACAGATATTAAGTCTTTTAGGTGTGGTTGGATTGACAAATCAGCTGCTAATACTTGAGAATATTCTTTGGCTCCCCTTGTGTCGAGTCAATAAATTTGGGTTGAATACTCTACCCTCGAAAACTGTTGCGATCCCCTATACTTGTGGGTTATCACTGGCAGTGGTCGACGGATACGTAGACGCGTTCTATATGTTTAATGTCCATGTGGACGCAAATCCGGCCCGAATTTGAGGCGGATTTGCGTTCGTGCAGACAGTAGACGGACGGGTTTGCGAAATGGGTCACTGCGTTGGGTCATGGTTTTACCCACACGGGCCTAAACATAGATATCCGGCTGAAATGGGTCTCCATGTTGGAGTTTCTCTCGGGGAACCCCAATGCGCCAACGTATTCTGTCCGCGCGCGTCCGTTTGGATTGAAACGAGCACAAACCATGGTCCAATGCGCCGACGCAAAATGAACGAGCGTCCGCTTTTTGTCTGCCCATGACCCATTTTCGGCCCAAATTTGGGTCGGGTTTGCATCGGCGGACATGGAGCAAATGCCCGCCCTTATCCTTCCCTTGGCCCGCCACATGGTGGCACGTCCACCCCATTTCCCCCTTCTCTCCCAAAACCCTCTCGACCTCCCGCCCTCTCTCCATCGACGATACGCCGAACCCCGCCTCCCCTGCTGTTCCTGCCTCCACGGTCGACGGCGTGTCCGGCAAGCCCTGCTCCTAACTGGAAGCCGCCAATGCGACCACCTTCGTCGCCACCGCTCAACAGGAGGCCACCATGGCGGAGAATGAGGCCCTCATCGCCAAGGCCATTATAGGGTTCAGCCATGGCCGCACCGAGACGACCATTCTAGCCACTACGGCCATGCCCGCGGAAAGTATGGGCTCGTCGGCCATCGGCGGAGTCGCCGTGCACCTCCACCTCGCGCAGACGCCCGGCTTCCACCCACAACACGACCCGCAAGCCACTTGCTTCTCCACCTTGTCGAAATGGAATGTGATCGTGTTGTCTGTCCCCCGACCTCGACACCTCACCTGTGGCTGATGGGTCGTCCACCGGAGGGAAAAGGAAGCGGTCGCGTGAGATCCCTGTTGTCAATGTCCCGACGCCCGTTATCTGTTCGACCAAATGTTTGACCAAATGCTGACATCGACGCAAGATGGCTCGGCCAATGATTTTACCATGGAGAACATCATTTTCGAGGGTGGTGAGAGTGGCGACGGCGGGGATCCTGACAAGACCCAAAGCCAAGACGGTCGCGACCACTTCATGCAAGCCGAAGAGGGCATGGCCGACACCTTCACGCAAGACCGAGAGGCCATGGCCGACACATTCATGCAAGGCCAAGAATTGCCAAAGGACTACGGCCACGAGAAAGAAGATGAAGTGGACATCGTGGGGGAGCCTTTGTGTGCCGATGACCTTACTCATCAAGCCAATGCACAAAAGAAGAGACACAACGCATTCAGGCGAAGGCATACACAAAGGATGAGGACAAGCTCATTTGCCAATGTTGAAAGGATATTGGACAAGATCCCAAGATCAGTGTCGAACAAAAAGGATCAACCTTTTGGTTGAGAGTTCATGCACAATTCCATGAATGGAAGAAGTTCCCGCCTACAAGTTTGAGAGCAAGTGTGATTGGGTGTCCATCTCAAAGAGGCGGGGGTTCATCCAACAAGAGTGCAACAAGTTTTGTGCCACCCTTGAGAGCATCCACGGCCATCCCGTGAGTGGCCTCGGCATCAAAGACATGGTATACAATTCCTTCATCTTCATTTCCGTTTTCCATTGATTGATGCTTGCATGTCCATTGCATATGAATGTACATTGATGCTTGCATGTCCATTGCATATGAATGTACATTGGTGCCTTCATTTTGTTTTGTAGGCATACCAAACTTTGGAAGCATTCAAGGCCTAACATGGGAACAAGTCTTCCTCACCCATTGTTGGACATCATTTTTAGTGACAACAAGTTCAAGGAGCAATATGCCACCCTTAAGAAGAATTTAAGGCCAGAGGCCATTGCTGACCATGGTGAGGGAGAGAAGCGGCCGAGGGGGGAGACCAACTCCAAGAAGGACGAGAAGCGTGCTGCGGCGACATTTGCCTTGCAAGAAACTTTGCAAAACACGATGACCCAAAAGTAAGCAAGGGAGGAGAAGCGTCGAGGAGCAAATGAAGGCCTACATCGAGATACAAAAGAAGAAGCTCGAGATGGAGACGGACATACAAACGAAGAAGCTTGAGATAGAGGTGGCCAATGCCAAGACCAAAGCAAAAGAGGCGGTGCTCGCTTTCATGATGAAGGAGGTGGAGATCATGGCAATGGACTTGAGCAAGGTGTCCCCGAGGAGAAGTGTTTGGTTCGAGAAGAGGCAAAAGGAGATGTTCGAGCTAGATGGTTGATCTATGGCCGAAAGCGCCATCTTTTTTTATGCCGGCATGAACTACGACTGAGATGTATGACGTGGTTGAACGATGTCTGTCTTTCTTGTGTGTTGGCAACTCTACCAGCCGCCAGCAAGTGTGTCGGCATGAACTATGATTTTTTTTTTAGGCTGGCATGTATGTCGGCCATTGATATGAGCTGTGGCCGCTGGCCTTTTTTAGATTAATTTGTTTGCCAAAATATCGGACGGACAAAAAATGCGTCGGCGATTGGCGCACTGGTCAGGATGCGGGTGCACAACGCGTCTTCAACAAACCCAAACGAACGAAAATCGGACAAAACTCGCATCTATTTCCGTGGGCACTTTAGAGTTGCCTCGAGGTTTCGGTGAGAACTTGGTACAATTTGTGTCCGTCCCTTCCTTGTGTCCGTGTGCGTGGCATGGCGGTCGATCTGAATTCAACCAAATATGATCGCAGAAAGTACGAACTCCAAGGCGCAATCAGATGACACGAAAGCAGTGCTGAAATCATCCGGCTGATCGTCACCGAAATTTCAATTCTAATCTAAACAAATGCGACGATCAAAATCATGGCGGTCAAAATCACACGTTCCAAAGCGGAGTCGTCGTGCGACGCACGATCGATGATGCCCCCCTCCGTCCGTCGATGTCAGCCAGCCAGACCACCCCATTATTGCCGGGCGTGTAAACTCGGCGCTCCGGCGCCAGTAGGCCGCTGCTAGTGCTAGCTGTGCCTGGCCCCGACGGCGGCCGGACACGTACGCCCGGACAAGAAACGTTCACTCGTCGAGGCGCAGATCACGGGCAGTGCGCGGCGGGGACCCGTCCACCCACCACCACCAGGCACCAACCTACCCAGCCCAGCCCCAGGCCACCCGTGCCGCGTCGCGTGGCTAGTCAAACTCAAACTCACTCGTCGCCGAGCGCGGACGGACGTCGATGACTCCAGCCCGGCTGGGCACGTATGCATGCACCCAGCGAGGAATCCGCCGCGGCGACTTCAATTATCCTGGGTAGACAGAATAATGGGACACGATACTGGTGGTGCTGTTGTATTAGCGCGGCCAGATCTGCTGTAGGGTCAGTAGGGAAGCAGCAACACGATGAGCGTGTGCTACAGTACATTGGTGGCCTGATTAGTGGGTGCGGCGTTTTGTTTGGCACTGACTCGAGTGACGACGAGACCAGCATATATGTCGTATACTAGAAGATCTAGATATGTAGTGCTGAACTTTGTGCACATGATCATGCTCAGTAGGCATCCGGTTTGATTTTATTTTTTCCCCTACGGAAAGGAGGTTAAGGCCATCTCCAACAGCCGACCCCCAGTCACACGCGTATTTGATAGTGATGCGGGAGTCGTCCATCCAACCGTACCCACATCCATTTCAAAACAAATTTAAACAAATCAGACAAATTTCATCAGACACAATGAAATGTGACAAAATTCGGACATAATTTACATAAAACGGACGGTATTTCGTCCGTTTAACTAAAACTTCAGGTTCGTCTCTGTGTTTTCTTCTAAACACGCAACACACATAGCAATTATAGAAGATTGCACAATTGATTCATAAATAGCTTGCAAATATCTCTAATACAATAATAGTTCAAACGTAAATATTACATCCAAGTTAACCGCGTGTTCAACAAGGTTTTTAAATTCAACGATACTAGAATCAGAGCCGACATATGTCGTCTCGCACATGTTGCCATTTGAGCTTCATCCAACAATGTATGTGCGTGAATGACCTGCCCTCGGCCCTATAGTACATCACGGCAGAGCGTGTAGCGTGTAGAGCAACAATGAAGTGAATGAATGAATTAACCAACATGTAGACCAACAGGAAGTAAACTTACGCTCTCCATGGTTGATGTGCCGAATGGCCACATTGTGTCCACTCATGCAACTGTTGGGGAATATAGTAATTTCAAAAAAAATTCTACGCACACGCAAGATCATGGTGATGCATAGCAGCGGGAGGGGAGAGTGTCGTCTACGTACCCTCGTAGACCGTAAGCGGAAGCGTTATAGCAACGGGGTTGATGTAGTCGTACGTCTTCACGATCCTCAACACCGAACGTACGGCACCTCCGCGTTCAGCACACGTTCAGCTCGGTGACGTCCCGCGAACTCACGATCCAGTAGAGCTTCCGGGAAAAGCTTCGTCAGCACGACGGCGTGGTGACGGTGATGATGATGCTACCGACGCAGGGCTTCGCCTAAGCACCGCTATGATATTACCGAGGTGGATTATGGTGGAGGGGGGCACCGCACACGGCTAAGAGATCAATGATCAATTGTTGTGTCTTGGGGTGCCCCCCTGCCCCCGTATATAAAGGAGCTAGGGGAGAGGCGGCCGGCCAGGAGGAGGGCGCGCCAAGGGGGGAGTCCTACTCCCACCGGGAGTAGGACTCCTCCTTTCCTAGTAGGAGTAGGAGAAGGGAAGGAAGGGAGAGAGGAAGAGAAGGAAAGGGGGGCGCCGCCCCCCTCCTTGTCCAATTCGGACTAGAGGGGGAGGAGGCGCGCGGCTGCCCTGGCCGCCCCTCCTCTTCTCCCACTAGGGACCATTAGGCCCAATATACTCCCCGGGGGGTTCCGGTAACCCCCAGGTACTCCGGTATATGTCCGAAACCTCCCGAAACACTTTCGGTGTCCGAACATAGTCGTCCAATATATCGATCTTTACGTCTCGACCATTTCGAGACTCCTTGTCATGTATGTGATCATATCCGGGACTCCGAACTACCTTCGGTACATCAAAACACAAAAACTCATAATACCGATCGTCACAGAACTTTAAGCGTGCGGACCCTACGGGTTCGAGAACTATGTAGACATGACCGAGACACGTCTCCGGTCAATAACCAATAGCGGAACCTGGATGCTCATATTGGTTCCTACATATTCTACGAAGATCTTTATCGGTCAAACCGCATAACAACATACGTTGTTCCCTTTGTCATCGGTATGTTACTTGCCCGAGATTCGATCGTCGGTATCTTAATACCTAGCTCAATCTCGTACCGGAAAGTCTCTTTACTCGTTCCGCAGTGCATCATCCCGTAACTAACTCATTAGTCACATTGCTTGCAAGGCTCATAGTGATGTGCATTACCGAGAGGGCCCAGAGATACCTCTCCGACAATCGGAGTGACAAATCCTATTCTTGATCTATGCCAACTCCACGAACACCATCGAAGACACCTGTAGAGCACCTTTATAATCACCCAGTTACGTTGTGACGTTTGGTAGCACACAAAGTGTTCCTCCTGTATTCGGGAGTTGCATAATCTCATAGTCATAGGAACATGTATAAGTCATGAAGAAAGCAATAGCAGTAAACTAAATGATCAAGTGCTAAGCTAACGAAATGGGTCAAGTCAATCACATCATTCTCCTAATGATGTGACCCCGTTAATCAAATGACAACTCATGTCCATGGCTAGGAAACTCAACCATCTTTGATCAACGAGCTAGTCAAGTAGAGGCATACTAGTGACACTATGTTTGTCTATGTATTCACACATGTATTATGTTTCCGGTTAATACAATTCTAGCATGAATAATAAACATTTATCATGATATGAGGAAATAAATAATAACTTTATTATTGCCTCTAGGGCATATTTCCTTCAGTCTCCCACTTGCACTAGAGTCAATAATCTAGATTACACAGTAATGATTCTAACACCCATGGAGTCTTGGTGCTGATCATGTTTTGCTCATGGAAGAGGCTTAGTCAACGGGTCTGCAACATTCAGATCCGTATGTATCTTGCGAATCTCTATGTCTCCCACCTGGACTTGATCCCGGATGGAATTGAAGCGTCTCTTAATGTGCTTGGTCCTCTTGTGAAATCTGGATTTCTTTGCCAAGGCAACTGCACCAGTATTGTCACAAAAGGTTTTCATTGGACCCGATGCACTAGGTATGACACCTAGATCGGATATGAACTCCTTCATCCAGACTCCTTCATTTACTGCTTCCAAAGCAGCAATGTACTCCGCTTCACACGTAGATCCCGCCATGATGCTTTGTTTAGAACTGCACCAACTGACAGCTCCACCGTTCAATAAAAACACGTATCCGGTTTGCGATTTAGAATCGTCCGGATCAGTGTCAAAGCTTGCATCGACGTAACCTTTCACGACGAGCTCTTTGTCACCTCCATAAACGAGAAACATATCCTTAGTCCTTTTCAGGTATTTCAGGATGTTCTTGACCGCTGTCCAGTGATCCACTCCCGGATTACTTTGGTACCTTCCCTGCTAAGCTAATAGCAAGGCACACATCAGGTCTGGTACACAGCATTGCATACATGATAGAGCCTATGGCTGAAGCATAGGGAACACTTTTCATTTTCTCTCTATCTTCTGTAGTGGTCGGGCATTGAGTCTGACTCAATTTCACACCTTGTAACACAGGCAAGAACCCTTTCTTTGCTTGATCCATTTTGAACTTTTTCAAAACTTTGTCAAGGTATGTGCTTTGTGAAATTCCAAATTAAGCGTCTTGATCTATCTCTATAGATCTTGATGCCTAATATGTAAGCAGCTTCACCGAGGTCTTTCATGGAAAAACTCTTATTCAAGTATCCTTTTATGCTATCCAAAAATTCTATATCATTTCCAATCAACAATATGTCATCCACATATAATATTAGAAATGCTACAGAGCTCCCACTCACTTTCTTGTAAATACAGGCTTCTCCAAAAGTCTGTATAAATTCATATGCTTTGATCACACTATCAAAACGTTTATTCCAACTCCGAGAGGCTTGCACCAGTCCATAAATGGATCGCTGGAGCTTGCACACTTTGTTAGCACCCTTTGGATTGACAAAACCTTCTGGTTGCATCATGTACAACTCTTCTTCCAGAAATCCATTCAGGAATGCAGTTTTGACATCCATTTGCCAAATTTCATAATCATAAAATGTGGCAATTGCTAACATGATTCGGACAGACTTAAGCATTGCTACGGGTGAGAAAGTCTCATCGTAGTCAACCCCTTGAACTTGTCGAAAACCTTTAGCAACAAGTCGAGCTTTGTAGACAGTAACATTACCGTCAGCGTCGGTCTTCTTCTTGAAGATCCATTTATTTTCTATGGCTTGCCGATCATCGGGCAAGTCAACCAAAGTCCACACTTTGTTCTCATACATGGATCCCATCTCAGATTTCATGGCCTCAAGCCATTTTGCGGAATCTAGGCTCACCATCGCTTCTTCATAGTTCGTAGGTTCGTTGGTCAAGTAACATGACCTCCAGAATAGGATTACCGTACCACTCTGCTGCGGATCTTACTCTGGTTGACCTACGAGGTTCGGTAGTAACTTGATCTGAAGTTTCATGATCAATATCATTAGCTTCCTCACTAATTGGTGTAGGTGTCACAGAAACCGGTTTCTGTGATGAACTACTTTCTAATAATGGAGCAGGTATAGTTACCTCATCAAGTTTTACTTTCCTCCCACTCTCTTCTTTCGAGAGAAACTCCTTCTCTAGAAAGGATCCATTCTTAGCAACGAATGTCTTGCCTTCGGATCTGTGATAGAAGGTGTATCTAACAGTTTCCTTTGGCTATCCTATGAAGACACATTTCTCCGATTTGAGTTCGAGCTTATCACGTTGAAGCTTTTTCACATAAGCATTGCAGCCCCAAACTTTAAGAAATGACAACTTTGGTTTCTTGCCAAACCACAGTTCATAAGGCGTCGTCTCAACGGATTTCGATGGTGCCCTATTTAACGTGAATGCAGCCGTCTCTAAAGCATAACCTCAAAACGATAGCGGCAAATCAGTAAGAGACATCATAGATTGCACCAAATCTAGTAAAGTACGATTACGACGTTCGGACACACCATTACGCTGTGGTGTTCCGGGTGGCATGAGTTGTGAAACTATTCCGCATTGTTTCAAATGTAGACCAAACTCGTAACTCAAATATTCTCCTCCATGATCAGATCGTAGAAACTTTATTTTCTTGTTACGATGATTTTCCACTTCACTCTGAAATTCTTTGAACTTTTCAAATGTTTCAGACTTATGTTTCATTAAGTTGATATACCCATATCTTCTCAAATCAGCTGTGAAGGTGAGAAATAACGATACCCGCCGCGAGCCTCAATATTCATCGGACCACATACATCAGTATGTATGATTTCCAATAAATATGTTGCTTGCTCCATTGTTGCGGAGAACGGCGTTTTAGTCATCTTGCCCATGAGGCATGGTTCGCAAGTACCAAGTGATTCATAATCAAGTGATTCCAGAAGTCCTTCAGTATGGAGTTTCTTCATGCGCTTTACACCAATATGACCCAAACAGCAGTGCCACCAATAAGTTGCACTATCATTATCAACTCTGCATCTTTTGGCTTCAACATTATGAATATGTGTATCACTACTATCAAGATTCAACACAAATAGACCACTCTTCAAGGGTGCATGACCATAAAAGATATTACTCATATAAATAGAACAACCATTATTCTCAGATTTAAGTGAATAACCGTCTCGCATCAAACAAGATCCAGATATAATGTTCATGATTAACGCTGGCACCAAATAACAATTATTCAGGTCTAAAACTAATCCCGAAGGTAGATGTAGAGGTAGCGTGCCGACGGCGATCACATCGACTTTGGAACCATTTCCCATGCGCATCGTCACCTCGTCCTTAGCCAGTCTTCGCTTAATCCATACTCCCTGTTTCGAGTTGCAAATATTAGCAACAGAACCAGTATCAAATACCCAGGTGCTACTACGAGCTCTAGTAAGGTACACATCAATAACATGTATATCACATATACCTTTGTTCACTACTTGGGGCAGTTCCGCTTCCAGTGACCAGTCTGTTTGCAGTAGAAGCACTCAGTCTCAGGCTTAGGTCCAGACTTAGGTTTCTTCTCTTGAGCAGCAACTTGTTTGCCGTTCTTCTTGAAGTTCCCCTTCTTCTTCCCTTTACCCTTTTTCTTGAAACTGGTGGTCTTGTTGACCATCAACACTTGATGCTCCTTTTTGATTTCTACCTCCGCAGCCTTTAGCATTGCGAAGAGCTTGGGAATTGTCTTATCCATCCCTTGCATATTATAGTTCATCACGAAGCTCTTGTAGCTTGGTGGCAATGATTGAAGAATTCTGTCAACGACACTATCATCCGAAAGATTAACTCCCAGTTGAATCAAGTGATTGTTCAGACATTTTGAGTATATGTTCACTGGCAGAACTATTCTCCTCCGTCTTGCAGCTGTAGAACTTATTGGAGACTTCATATCTCTCAATCCGGGCATTTGCTTGAAATATTAACTTCAACTCCTGGAACATCTCATATGCTCCATGATGTTCAAAACGCCGTTGAAGTCCCGGTTCTAAGCCGTAAAGCATGGCACACTGAACTATCGAATAGTCATCAGCTTTGCTCTGCCAGATGTTCTTAACGTCGTCAGTTGCATCTGCAGCAGGCCTGGCACCCAGCGGTGCTTCCAGGACGTAATTCTTCTATTCAGCAATGAGGATAATCCTCAAGTTACGGACCCAGTCCGTGTAATTGCTACCATCATCTTTCAACTTTGCTTTCTCAAGGAACGCATTAAAATTCAACGGAACAACAGCAGGGGCCATCTATCTACAACAACATAAACAAGCAAAATACTATCATGTACTAAGTTCATGATAAATTTAAGTTCAATTAATCATATTACTTAAGAACTCCCACTTAGATAGACATCCCTCTAATCATCTAAGTGATCACGTGATCCATATCAACTAAACCATAACTGATCATCACGTGAGATGGAGTAGTTTTCAATGGTGAACATCACTATCTTGATCATATCTACTATATGATTCACGCTCGACCTTTCGGTCTCAGTGTTCCGAGGCCATATCTGCATATGCTAGGCTCGTCAAGTTTAACCCGAGTATTCTGCGTGTGCAAAACTGTCTTACACCCATTGTAGATGAACGTTGAGCTTATCACACCCGATCATCACGTGGTGTCTCGGCACGACGAACTTTGGCAACGGTGCATACTCAGGGAGAACACTTTTACCTTGATATTTAGTGAGAGATCATCTTATAATGCTACCTTCAAACAAAGCAGAATAAGATGCATAAAGGATAAACATCACATGCAATCAATATAAGTGATATGATATGGTCATCATCATCTTGTGCCTTTGATCTCCATCTCCAAAGCACCGTCATGATCACCATCGTCACCGGCGTGGCACCTTGATCTCCATCGTAGCATCGTTGTTGTCTCGCCAACTATTGCTTCTACGACTATCGCTACCGCTTAGTGATAAAGTAAAGCAATTACAGGGCGATTGCACTGCATACAATAAAGCGAAAACCATATGGCTCCTGCCAGTTGTCGATAACTCTGTTACAAAACATGATCATATCATACAATAAATATAGCATCATGCCTTGACCATATCACATCACAACATGCCCTGCAAAAACAAGTTAGACGTCCTCTACTTTGTTATTGCAAGTTTTACGTGGCTGCTACGGGCTGAGGAAGAACCGTTCTTACCTACGCATCAAAACCACAACGATATTTCGTCAAGTTAGTGTTGTTTTAACCTTCACAAGGACCGGGCGTAGCCACACTCGGTTCAACTAAAGTTGGAGAAACTGACACCCAACATCCACCTGTGCGCAAAGTACGTCGGTAGAACCAGTCTCGCGTAAGCGTACGCGTAATGTCGGTCCGGGCCGCTTCATCCAACAATACCGCCGAACCAAAGTATGACATGCTGGTAAGCAGTATGACTTGTATCGCCCACAACTCACTTGTGTTCTACTCGTGCATATAACATCTACGCATAAACCTGGCTCGGATGCCACTGTTGGGGAACGTAGTAATTTCAAAAAAAATCCTACGCACACGCAAGATCATGGTGATGCATAGCAACGAGAGGGGAGAGTGTCGTCTACGTACCCTCGTAGACCGTAAGCAGAAGCGTTCTAACAACGCGGTTGATGTAGTTGTACGTCTTCACGATCGACCGATCCTCAGCACCGAACGTACGGCACCTCCGCGTTCAGCACACGTTCAGCTCGGTGACGTCCCGCGAACTCACGATCCAGTAGAGCTTCCGGGAAGAGCTTCGTCAGCACGACGGCATGGTGACGGTGATGATGATGCTACCGATGCAGGTCTTCGCCTAAGCACCACTACGATATTACCGAGGTGGATTATGGTGGAGGGGGGCACCGCACACGGCTAAGAGATCAATGATCAATTGTTGTGTCTTGGGGTGCCCCCCTACCCCCGTATATAAAGGAGCTAGGGGGGAGGCGGACGGCCAGGAGGAGGGCGCGCCAAGGGGGGAGTCCTACTCCCACCGGGAGTAGGACTCCTACTTTCCTAGTAGGAGTAGGAGAAGGGAAGGAAGGGAGAGAGGAAGAGAAGGAAAGGGGGCGCCCCCCCTCCTTGTCCAATTCGGACTAGAGGGGGAGGGGGCGCGCGGCTGCCCTGGCCGCCCCTCCTCTTCTCCCACTAGGGCCCATTAGGCCCAATATACTCCCCCGAGGGTTCCGGTAACCCCCCGATACTCCGGTATATGTCTGAAACCTCCCGAAACACTTCCGGTGTCCGAACATAGTCGTCCAATATATCGATCTTTATGTCTCGACCATTTCGAGACTCCTCGTCATGTCTGTGATCATATCCGGGACTCCAAACTACCTTCTATACATCAAAACACAAAAACTCATAATACCGATCGTCATAGAACTTTAAGCGTGCGGACCCTACGGGTTCGAGAACTATGTAGACATGACTGAGACACGTCTCTGGTCAATAACCAATAGCGGAACCTGGATGCTCATATTGGTTCCTACATATTCTACGAAGATCTTTATCGGTCAAACCGCATAACAACATACGTTGTTCCCTTTGTCATCGGTATGTTACTTGCCCGAGATTCGATCGTGGGTATCTTAATACCTAGCTCAATCTTGTTACCGACAAGTCTCTTTACTCGTTCCGTAGTGCATCATCCTGTAACTAATTCATTAGTCACATTGCTTGCAAGGCTTATAGTGATGTGCATTACCGAGAGGGCTCAGAGATACCTCTCCGACAATCGGAGTGACAAATCCTATTCTTGATCTATGCCAACTCCACGAACACCATCGGAGACACCTGTAGAGCACATTTATAATCACCCAGTTATGTTGTGACGTTTGGTAGCACACAAAGTGTTCCTCCGGTATTCGGGAGTTGCATAATCTCATAGTCATAGGAACATGTATAAGTCATGAAGAAAGCAATAGCAGTAAACTAAACGATCAAGTGCTAAGCTAACGAAATGGGTCAAGTCAATCACATCATTCTCCTAATGATGTGACCCCGTTAATCAAATGACAACTCATGTCCATGGCTAGGAAACTCAACCATCTTTTATCAACGAGCTAGTCAAGTAGAGGCATACTAGTGACAGTATGTTTGTCTATGTATTCACACATGTATTATGTTTCCGGTTAATACAATTCTAGCATGAATAATAAACATTTATCATGATATGAGGAAATAAATAATAACTTTATTATTGCCTCTAGGGCATATTTCCTTCAGCAACCGCGCCGCAAAACTTCATGGCGGAGTTGCAGATGGTGTACCATCGATGTGATATAGACTTCACATTGCGTTCATGGATGATGTGCATGGGGTAGGGTGCGGAGTGCTTTTGCGCATGAAACGAAGCATGCACGCACCGTCAAAAGATCCCTTGAATTTCTGCCTACAAAGTCCGCAGATACGGCTAACCACGCATCACACAACAACTCATCCTCCTTGTACCCCCGCCATCTCTCGAAAACAATAAGAAGTTCAACAAAGAAAGTTCAATGGCATTTGACCGAACACCTGTTGGGCGTGGTGTCCATCATGGATGTCGTCAGCAGGGGAGCGAAGGGTACCTGGCTACTGAGGGATCCTAGTTGGATGGTGGCGTAATCCAAGGAGGGCAGGAGCACTGGTGGAGGATTCTAATGTCCTACAATGGCTGGGCAGCAGCCGAAGAGGTATAACGGCGACGAAAAATAAGTAGGGTGCGGATGCAAGGCAAGGGGTAGGAGGAGCAGAGTGGAAGAAAAGTGAGATGTGAGCGGGTTGAGTAGGCCGAGGGTGTTGGAGTGTTGGTAAAAGTAGTAGAAAACAAAAAATCCGCACCTACGATCACCCAAGATCAATATGGAGATGCATAACGGGTTGGGATCACGATCGTTACCGTCACCGAGTTGCAGCGGAAGAAGAATGTGTCGGTGTAAATCGTACTTGGAGTCCCTCGAACCGTCGATGAACAACCCCACGTATCGCCTACGAACGGTCCCTCGAACCGAAGACCGAAAGCACAGCCTCTCTACTTGGTTGCAAGCGTGCAACCTTCACGATTCGGGAGCGCTTCACCGTCCGGAGCTAATCGTCGCCGAAGAATTAGAGGGAGGAGATTAGAACCACACATGGCTTCTAATTATGAGGACAAGAGGATTAACCTAGCTCTAATTAGTCAACTAGGACCAACTAGAACTAGAACTAGAAGAACTAGAGGAGGCTCCAAAACTTGTATGTTCAGTAGAGCAAAAAAAACCTAGTATATATAGGTTGGAGGAGGAGAGGGCAGCCACCAAGGAGGGAAAGTCCATCCTTGGGGCACCGGCCAATGACTCCTCCCCTAGTCCAATCCCCCCCCCCCCTATATGGCAAGGGAGAGGTGCCACTTCCTTTTGGGCCCTTGTGGCCTTTCTGGCCCATAATTCCTTCCACCTCTTGGCCTTTTAAAGCCCGTTGATATTTAAATTAAATATAAAATATTATAAATACTCTCTGATATATATACTTATCGGTAATACCCGGTATTACCCGATACTCTCCGAAACCCTTCCGGGGACCCCGAAACGCTTCCGGGTCCTCTCGGAACTATTTCGAATATTCATGAAATAATTTCACAAATATATTCTCATTACACCCATCCTACTAACACTCAGCAGATCATTGTTTCCTTAATCTTGTGACCCTGTAGGTTCGGTAACTCAAAGACATGAACGAAACATTTCGTTCAATGATCGGCAGCGGGACCGTGGATGTCCGTATCGGTCCCTATGAGTACACGAGTGATATTTGAGTGAATCTTTCATTATCATGTGATGTTCCTTTTGCTTCGTGATACTTCACAAAACTGGGGATGCATCGGTATCCTCCTGAGTCATCACCATGCTCACTATACCGAAATTCTCGTTACTGGTTTTGTTCCTCTTTCTCGTTATTATGTTTCGGCATCCCCGTGACGAAGTCACGTGCGTCTGGCTAGACGATGATCGATGTCGTCACACTGAGAGGGCCCTAAGATTATATCTCCATCGTCGGTGGAGCAAATCCCACTCTCGAGCTATCTAGTCCCTTGTCAAACTTTCTGATGAACATGTAAGTTGTCGTTATGATCACCGTGTTACAGATGACGTTTGAGCAACCCCAAAGCCCACCGTACAGTAAGAAGTGACTACGATACTCTCATGGCCTAAGGAGCAAATTCACATGTTAACACTCGGTGTTATTACAATTGATTACAGATGATATTAGCTCAATTCATAACAAACAAGATTGGTTCAATTTAATATGATCACTCTTCCAACGTCATAATCTCTATGTTGTTTTAGGATCATCATTACACTTAACGATATCCTAAGATCCGGAAAACGTGATCACCAACAACACTTGAGCTAGTCCTAGAGGCGAGACTAGGAACCTTTTATATTTCGTTTATCATTCCACACGTGCATATGAGTTTTCCACTAAATCGCATATTCCAGGATCATACAAGTTATACCATATAATATAAAATCTATAATTATGAATATGAAAATATAATAATACAAATATTATTGCCTCTACGGCATATTTCCAATGGTCTCCCACTTGCACTAGAATGAGTAATCTAGTTGCATGTTTTTCTAACACCCATGGCTATCTGGTGTCTCTCATGCTTTGCTAATGGTAAAGCCTTCGTCACTTGGTTTGATACTCTTCAAACCCTAATGTTATTTGTGTCGGTAATATCAGGTTTTGTGCAATTCTTTTGTTACATCAATTATAGCACTATATCTCTATATAGTCCATTCTATAGTAACACTACATCTCTACATAGTTCAATTGCTATATCTCCATATAGTCAATATTCACTTTGGAACTACATCATAATTTATCAATAACTCTTATTGATCCAAATTATATACTATTTAAATACTTCTCAAGTATCAATCTATATAATTTATACATCCACAATTATGTTCCCTTTTAAAAATTATTTCAAAAACTATAGCCCTATAATTAATCCATGAAGTTTGTCTTTGTGTAACCTTTACAACAAATACTATGTGTAACTCCTTACAACAATCTCTTCATCTCCTAAAAAACAATAAGTTAAAAAACTTTTGTCCAATTAAGGTATTCAATCTTCAAGTAACAACCTTAGTGGGTTTCTTCTAGAATCACCATGGTATTTATACTTAATGATTAGTATTTTTCCGAAACATATGGCCTTGTATATTTGATAGCATATATGATGAACTCAATCTCTGAAGTAAGTTGAATTGTATTCATCCACACATGCTAGTCAACTATTGATTTTGCATGTTGTTATGCTATGTGACATTTTGAGAAAATATTTTCTCCTTTTAAACTTTTTTAAAACTTTGTCACAGTACATGTCTTACTATAATGAGTTGTTTTCATCTATCTCTATAGATTTTCATCCAATAATTCTAAGTCCTTTTAGAAACATGATTTTTATCTTCTTGTGTTGATATATTTTATATTATTTCTGATCATGTACTATGTCATACATATGTAAAATTAGAAATGTCATAGAGATCCCACTAAACTTCTTGTATCCACAAGCTTCTTGATAAAATCCAAGTTCTCCAATTTATTTTATCAAATTCCATCTATTTGATAATTATTTCAAATCATACTCATGACTTGAAATATTTATAGCATCCCGGTATTCCTAACAAAACCTTTAACTGTATCTTATATACAACCTTGAAATATTTCCCTTTACCCTCCTCTCAGACTTACTGGCAGGAGGGGCGATCAGGTTTTTGGGAGCGCACTCGCGCGACTGCTGGCAGCGATGACTTCGCCAACGACAACTTCTTCCCCGACCTCGGCAACCTCTTCCTCAACGGCATGGGCGACAACATCAACGTCGGCGGTCCTGCTCCAGCTGCACCGTATGTGATCTTGTCCTCCTTGTTCGAGATCGTGCTAGAATTCTTAGTTCTAATCTGCGCCCTAGATTTGATCAGTTCATCTACTATGCTAGTCCGCATGTTTTCATCGTCATGATTTTATTTACTGTTTATTTGGATTGAATCTCGTAGTAATTTGCTCATATATTCAACAGTTATAGGTCGATGAATGTGTTTTCCTTCTCCAGGCATTTACCGTAAGATGGAAGAATTTTGTATTTGTGTCCACTTCCTTTAAGTTTTTGATCCAGGAACATTGCTTCTTCCACGTGCGCTCAAGCACAATCAAGCTAATCAATCTCCTCTTGAGCCTAGAGCGGGTGTCAAGCTCATGAGGAGCAAGTGTTCTGGATTTATGAGCCACATCCAACCTAAGGATGATCATGCGTCTTCTGAGTCCTTCGGGTCGGAGGTGCATGTGGTTGAGGATATTGATGTGGCCGGTGTGTGCGCTAATGGGAAAGCGTCTGCGGTTTCTTGATGGATGATGCTTAGTTTCTTGTGTTGTCGATGTTGCTTTGATTGTCCGAGTCATCGTTGTTGGTGATCTTGTCAGGGTTCTGTTGAGTTGTGCAAGTGTGGTGAGGTATGATTGTTGTGTGTTAGGAGCATGTGACGGGTTGTCTGTGTGGTCACGGTGTTTCGTGCTTCCCGAGTAGCCTGTTTCGGGTTGTTTGTATCGGTTTTCGCCCGGTTTTTCGAAAATTAACTGGGCAATTCTCTTCTTCTTAATTAATCGATGAGGCAAATATTTTGCCTCCGTTTCAAAAAAAAAAGAGCAACATGAAAATGTATCTCGGCCTTGGAGAACAAAGATCTACCTCCATTCAGAGAGTCTGATGCCCTTTTATTTAGTTTATTAATATGGAAGAGGTTTTGCAAGGTTAGTAACTAAAGTTGATCTAGAGATGACAATTTTGAACTTATTTTCTATTTGAAATATTTGTCCTACTAGTTTGTGTGTACTATGGCTCTCTGGTTACTTAATCAGTTGTAGCATGTGATGTTTGCTTAAAAGGTTGTGGATAGAAAAGAGAAGTGGTGTTGACGCGGCATTGTAGGCTTGAAGCATGGAAAAGGGGGCATTCGTCCTGGCATCGGTATGTCGGACCAGGTGTCAATCAGAGGTCACTCCCAGCAGAGAACGCCATTCCCGATCAAGCAAAACGTTTTTGTACGGTAGCATACACAATGAACCACATGGTCACAGGCTCTCACACATTCAATTCCTCCATTGGGCCTCCAAACTCGGCTAATTTGCATAACCAAATCACATTTTCAAACAGGCACCCCACACGTCAGTGTCTCACGAGTGAAAAGAACAAAAGAACACGCGCACGTTGTCAGCGGGGCCTCAGCGTCATGCATAATTGCACGTACACGAGTTCCCCGTCACGTCAAGGGCCTACCCAATAATTTAGCTACTGGCGAGAATCCCACGACGCCGGCGACGGCATCGTCGACGCCGTCCTCACCGTCGCGGTCACCGACGAGGCGGTGGTCGCCGACGACAGCCGCGGCGAGGCCACCTGCTTGATGACCACGTTCGGGAGTGGACTGCGCATCCGCCGCTCCTGCTCCTTCACCAGCTCCGCGGCCAGGGCGTCCACCTTCTCCGCGTTCGTCCTCTCCGACAGCCTCCGCCCGCGGAAGAGCACCGACTCCACGTTCCGCTGCGAGAGCATTGCTCCGGCCGCCGCGCCTGCCGTCTGCGTGTGGGGAGAATTGAGTGCGCTGCTGGCCTGTAGGCGGACGTAGTTGCTGTCGCTCGCGTGGCCGAATGCCATGGCGACGGCCTCGTCGACCATGTCAGCGACTCCCTGGGCGGTGACGCGCGCCAGCTCGTCTCGCGACGGCGAGCGCGTGGGCATCGGCGTGCTCCACCCGTTGCCGCAGGTGGCGGCAGAGGACGACGCGCCGGTGCCGATGGACAGGACGAGGATGTCGTCCATGCTGACGGCGAGGGGGAACTCCTGCTTGTTGTGGAGAACGTGCGTGATCGCAGCGGAGGCCGGGTTGCCCATGGCCGCCACGGCACCGGACGCGGCGGCGATGGCCGTGCGCCCGTCGACCGACCTGACGGCCGCGGCCGCGCCGGCCGCGGCGCAGGTGGCCGCGCAGACGTCGGTGAGGCGGAAGTCGAAGCTGTCGCTCTCGACGGCGTCGGCGCGCGAGAACATGAAGGGCGCGCCCGTGGCGAGATCGTAGCAGGGCACGAGCACCGGGGCCACGGTGTCCCTGAGCGTGGCGTCGCCGAACACACGCCGGAAGGACCGCTCAGCCTTCCTCGCGCCGCCGCGGAACAGCTTGGTCCACCCGCGGCGCCGACCGCCCCAGTCCTTCCCGACGCTCCCGGCCACGAAGGCCAGCGCCTCCTCGGCCGTGTACCGGGGCCGCCCGTCGGCGCCTTTCAAGAACAGCATCGCCGCGAGCACGCCGCCCGCGCCGGCGCCGGCGGCCACGTCAAAGAAGTCGGCGACGCGCGCGTCGGGGTCGCCGGCGCGCTGGCGCAGCCCGGCCTCGAGCCTGGCGAGCGCGGCCGCGGCGAGGAGCGCGTCGCCCGCGCCCGCCCCGCAGCCGTCGACGGCCAGCACGCGCACGCGGCCGTCGTTGGCGCCCCGGAACGGCGTGCCCGGGCCGGACAGGCAGCCGGCCCCTCCGGCGCCGAACAGGAACTTGCTCTCCAGCAGGGCGAAGATCTCGTAGCTGAGCTTGTCGACGTCCATGGGAATCGGCGACGCCATGGCTTCCATCTCAGCTGCGAAGCGCGGTACCTGCACGTACTACCTGGCACGTCGTACCGTGCGCTCTGCCTGTACAGGAGCTAAACTCTGGTGGCAATGGATGCTGATAGTGCTGCTGAGACCGCGATGGTGTCCAGTGTCCAAGTCGAGGCCATATATACACGCGGGCGGGGGCAGGAGAGGGAGCCACGCGTACGTACATGGCGCGCGAGCGAGGGAAGCGCACGCTTAATTAAGCCGCGCCCGACAGCCTGGTACGGACGCGCCGGGGCCGTCGGTCCCGCGATGGACGGCCGAGATGCGACCGCGTGGATACGCCCGCAGGCAGGACGCGTCCGTCGTTGTCCGTCGGCCGCGATCCCGGCGCGGCACGAGGCGGGCGGGAAGCTTCCCCGCGGACACCGCGCGCGCGTTGGACCGGCCCGCTCTGCGGCTGTCCGGCGGGCCCGGTCACCGACGGGATCGGGGCTGGGCTGGCCAGGGAGGGCGAGACAGCGGCTGGCCCGGGGCGATCCGGCGAGTGCCACTGGGATCTGGCCACGTCGGACGGGGCCCGCGCGTCAGCCGGCGACACGACGGGCGCGACGCACCGGAGAGTGGAGCAAGTACGGTCGTACAGGGCGGCACAGTTAATGGTGGCAGAGCGTCGGCGCTGGATCTGGGAGCGCCACCGCTGTTTGTCGACGTGGTTTTATTTTTTCACACGTGAGGGGTGTAAGCCACTGTGCAGGTGCGAAGTACGTGCCGTACGGTCAGACTTCAGAGCAAAGTAGGAGTAGATCCGTCCAGCAGGCTGCAGTAGTTGACTACTGGTGGTACGTGGTAGATTCGTTTGGCACGTGGTGGTGTTCATGTGGTACGTACTTGCTGGCTTTCACTTGGATTCGATGAGGAGAGACCGGGGCAAGTGGTGGTAGATCCGATCTAGGTAATGCAGGGTGTTGAAACGCAGCGCCCACAGTCAGATCTACCCTACGATCGATCTGGCGGGGCTGGCTGGCTGGCTTCGTTAATGCGTCGGCCGGCGACAGCGTACTTGCCGACACGAGCGCCTCGACGTTACCACAGACCAACCGTGTAAGCAGTCTTCTCCGGGCCCGAGCCGGGACCTTACACAGGAGCATGTACAGAGTACGTACGTACGTACAGACGCACAACGAAGCCGTACTATGGCAATGCCAAGCTTTGACAAAAAAATACAGCCAAACGTAGCTATCTTCTAGTATCTAGCTACAAACATATCGTTGGCATTCGCAATCCGCCCTTCTCCCATACACACAGACAAAAAAAAAGAGTGACATCTTAGTGAACACATACGTTTCAAACTGGAGCTAGGATCAAACTGCAAAGCTCTAGGGAGCATATATCTCTTCCTATCTCTGTTTTCGAGGTTTTGGCCAAGTTTTGGCCTGAATTTGTCACCGGCTTGGAAAGGAAGGGGCGATGGGGCGCACGTGGCAGCATCACCGGTCGCCGGTGGCTGAGACATGCACCCCGCCGGCGTCGAAGGACGGGCAGGAGAAAGAAGACACACGTTAATCGATTATTAGTCCACTGATGCAAAAATAATAGTAATATTTATGGCAACTTGTACAAATAGCGACGCCCATTATTGTCATTACATGATTGAGTTCTTGCCAAGTTGATGCTCGTAGATCAGAAATCTGAACGCTTGATAAACTAATAGCCGATCGCCGCAGTATCACAACCACGTACATACTGTTTATTAATTATTAGCAAATTACTTAATTTGATTATGATCCATCCACATGATTGGTTGCCACCACCCACTAATCGGCAAGGCTAGTCGAAACAAATAATCACGTTTAGATGTTCTTGTCACGGCGACCTAGCTAGCTAGGCCACCTACGAACGATAGTCCAAGCAAGCTCTTTTTTCCTAGTAGTTTGATCGGTCGATCGGCCGGCTTGAGCAACTGAAGACAGAGATGGCGACAGTGCCCTCCTTTTCTTTGTGCCGAAACTCGGGTGCATGCACATGCAGCTGGCTTAAATTAATGCTATTGCGGACGAATTAACAAACCCGGGAGTGGTTGAGGCTGCTAGGCGCCGCTCGGACATGGAGATCTCTCCCCGGAATCGGATATATCGCCGGTGCGGTGGTTGCTCCGCTCCTTCCTCCGAGCTTTCCTCGGCTCGTCAACACGTACACACGCAAAACAAACAACAGCAGACAGACGGCGCACACGTGCAACTGAATACCATTGTTGTGAAAAGATATCAGACGCTAAGCTAAGATAAAGCCACAGCTCCTGTCCAACTGGCATTGTCACCCATGCTACATAAAGCGCTCAGCCGGCGCCGCCGGGAAAGCTAAACCGGCCGGCCAAGCGGAGTATATACTTTGCCCATGCCTAACGTGTCCACAATCTTCTCAATTAATGCTCTTTGGGACAATCGGTGTTTGTAAGGCATGTTTGTTCTTTTTCCTCTCTTTTTTGCCGGTGTGTGGCATCTTCGTATTGACAAGTATTCAGTAAACTGCGGTTATCGTGAGAATTCTGTAACGAAAAGCGAACGGAGCATGCACCTAACACGGATGATACGCATTGCACAAATATTCAGATTTGGACAACGCTGGTAAAATGAAATGTAGGGGGATGTCATTGCTCCATGATAGCTATTGAAAATATCTCGCCTCATATATCCATCTACTCCGGATAGAAAGAGAAGAAGCACGACAGAGATGCCCCAGATCAGTTTGAGCAACTCCAATGAGGCGACCCATTTCGTCCGCCGCCGTTCGTTTGGGTCGGCGCGGACATAAAAGGCGGCCCAACGCGCCGACCCAAACGGACGCGCGTCCGCTTTTCGTCCGCGGGTGATCCATTTCCGACCCATTTTTTTAGCCGGATTTGTGTCGGTGCGGACACGAGACAGACGTGCGCGCGCTCGCCCTCTCCTTTCCCAGGCCCGCTGGTCGGTGGCACATTGCCCTCTCCCCATCCAACAATGCGCCCTCGCCCGCCTCCTTCGTCGCCGATGCCGCCGGCCAGTTCAACATAGATAGTATAAAGATAGTACCAAGGATCAACTGTTAAAAGAAAAGATGAACTACTCGCCGGGGTGACCGGATAGTATAAGGATACATAGATAGTTCATAGCATAGACTGTTAAAAGAAAAGATCAACTACTCGTCGTTTTCCGACTCCGACTCGGTAATGTCCTCCTCCGACGTCTGAATGTAGGCGTCAGCATACCGCTCGTCCTCGGAGTCCCAGGACGACGCTTCTCCTAGCTTCATGTTCAATTGAGCGGCCTGCTTCCGCGCACGCTTGTCCTCCCGATAGGCGGCTCGCTCCGTCCTCCTCACCTCCCTCTCCGTCCTCCGTTGCTTGTAGAACTGGCGCTCGTTGACGATGTCCTGTGGGAACTGTTCGCGCCACACCGCCATAGCTTCCTCGTCCATCTCGGCGATGGCGAGTCGACGCTGCCGCCTCCGGTTGTCACGACGATCCTCGTCGGTGAAAAGCCGCGGGAGAGGCGCGAGATCCTGCCCCCGCTGGCCCGTCGGGAAAATTCATCTCCCAAAACTAGCGCGCTAGGCCGATTTTTCCCCGCGCGCGATCCTTTCCCGCGCGCTGGAGCGCCAAAACCAGGGCGACGACATGGCCGCTGGCATGATTTATGGCCGTGGGCCATTTTCTAAAAATTGCGCGCGGACATGAAATGGGTCGGCGCGTTGGGCGCCCTGCCGACCCAAATTTAAAAGAGGCCGGACGCCGGGCGGGCGGCCGACCTAAACGGACAAGAGGCGGACGAAATCGCCGTCCGTTTGGGTCGCCCCGTTGGAGTTGCTTTTATAGATGATATTGCGTACTCCGTATCTCCTAGAGAGCCCGCCAATTGAATTGATGGTGATGACGATATCTGCTATACTGCTACTCCGTACGACGGTATAGGGAGCTTGATGGTATGAGATGTATCGACAACTGTCGTTAAGAATGAGAAGACGGATACGAGACACGTATGCGGCCAGCAAGGGCAACGAGTGCACTGTGCATTGCACGGCTGTCCTCGACAGATGAATGGTTGGCGCGTCAACGAATGCACTGTGCCACAGCCCCTGATGATAATGGTTGTGCTGGTGAGGTCAGAAGGCAAAAGGAAAATGTGCACGCTTGGGCATACACTGCCCTCATAATTTTTTTTTTTTGAAACAGAAAACTGCCCTCATAATAGTTTCAGAGTACCAATCCATGAACAAACATCATCGCATTTGGCCTGCATCTCTACACGACTCAATGCGGACGCGTTTAGGCAAAACATTGTTCTGAAAGTAACACTAGACCCCCGTCGTCAAAACAACATCTTGAATTACCCTGACCCGTTTTGCAACAAGAAAGAAACCTGCAACTCAAAAAACATTTTTCAAAAGAGATCTCTTGCAGCCTTGCCCAACTTACTAGCGTAGACATCTAATGGTATAATCCCCAGGACTTGCGATATGGTGAAACAGGTAAATGCATCAACTACAACCGACAGGTAGTCTAATTGGTATGTACTATGCTGGAAGTGCCAAGTACGACGCACATACAAATCCAACCAAGACAACATGTCCAATCACAGAGGGTTACCTAAAATCGACAAAGCTAAGGTATTATCTTGCCTCCATTCCGGTGTCCTACCATTAAGGGTTTCATGAAGCCTTTGCCGGCTCATCGCTGGGAAGATCATCCTCATCATGGTAGATGTTCTCTGCCATCTGCCATATCTGAAGGATGTTGTCTTCAGCAACGCTTGCAAGCACCCAGTCCTCACACGGGTTCCAGGAGAAGTCAGAGATTTTGCTTGTGTGGCCTCCATGAATGAACAAGAGCTCAGGAGGGCCATCCTCCGCGTCCTCTGGTGTTTGCTCCTGATCAATTCTGTCAACACAAACATCATTCACATCAAGAGGGAAGTGAGGAGACAAAAAGGAATGCTGAAAAAAAACTTTGAAAGCTGGACGGCTGTTTACCTGCTTAGATCCCAAACCATCAGCCTCCTTCCCAGACAACAAGATGCAAGTATAGTTTCATTCTTTGGGCTCCATCCAACTTGAAATACTTCCTCTCTGATTACACAATCAAATTCAGATTCAAGACCGATAATAACAAACATACGATGAATAACACAAACATATACTCATTTCCTTCTAAGCTAAATATAGGATGGATGAACAGAAAAGTGATGGTAAAACTGAAGCATACTTGTGACAGTCAAAAGTGTGCAGCGAAGTATCAATCTTCCGAAGATCAAATAATTTGACAGTCTTGTTGGTTGAACCAGTTGCAACAACCCATTCATTGAAAGGATTGAAAGCCAGGCAATTCACCTATAAATGTGACATAAGGAAACAAAGTGGAAAGTGTAAGAACATATTTCTTTATACAAACAACAGAAACAAAGGCAATTGGCTCTTCCAGAAGAATAATATAGGGAAAGCAAGGTGTGCCCAGTGATAACAGCCTCTGAATAGAAATCATGCACGAGTAGGAACTACTAGAGTGATATGATAAAATTGCTACCAGATGCCATCTTTCTTTTCTGGATACAGCAGTTGAGGTTTTCAAGTGAAACAGTTCGTGCAGCCGGATAAATAGATTGTAGTTTTCCTCCGATCACTACAGCATTCAAAATGAGATAATTTAGGATGTCCTCGGCTAATTTGTTTACAACCAACCTAGATTCTAGAACGATGAACGTGTTAACACCCCATATGTTATCGTTATACAAATATGCTACTCTGTTTTGTATCCTGAACCACCATTGGCTGCATCAGCTTCTGGGGTAAGAACCAATAAACAAATTAACAAGATATCTAACCATGATATTGTATTCTTAGAGTCACATAATGCAAATAGTATAGTATTAAACCAATAGTAAGTAGAGGCTTGAGGCTCCCCAGGAAACCTACCTCACCCTGGTTTGCCACCACAGACTGTACAGGCTTGGTCGGTGCAGGAGTACGCATATCACAAATTAGGAGATGATGATCATCACCAACTGAGCCGAATAAGTATTCATGCCTCAAATGCCAAGCAACATCTTCAACGACGCCATCATGAAACTAAACAGAACAGAACCAAAAAAATATCGTGTTAAGCCACTAACAGATGTGCTGGTCACATGAAAAATATCAGTTGAATAATCATACTCCCTCCGTCCGAAAATACTTGTCATCAAAATTGATAAAAAGGGATGTATCTAGAACTAATATACATCTAGATACATCCCCTTTTATTCATTTTGATGACAAGTATTTCCGGACGGAGGGAGTACAAGTGAAACTTCCATGTTTTTGCTATAGTATAACTAGGAAAGTTTTGGTCCAATGTACTTGAGACCATGTCAATTGACTGAAATACATATGGTGCTAAAGAGTTATTTTTTCATTGGCAGCTTGGTTGGGAAGAAAAAAAGATCCCCTTATTTCCCTAAAAGGCGAAGTTATCCGTGCACTACCAATATATTTCCAATTGAGTATTGTTACTGTGTAGCACTGATTTTTTTATGGCCCTGCATTCTGCAAAGCAGAAGCTTACAAAGATAAACTTCAAAACAAAATCAGCACAGATACCAGATCAGCAATCTCACTTGTTCACATATTCAACACACTGAGCATTAAACAGTATTATTGTTATGATTTATGATGCTTAACTGACTATGGACCATGCCATGCGGTACCAACAGCTAGAGAACCAAAAGGAAGGAATTGACAGTCTTAGATTAATAAAACTGCCAGAGCTGCCATGTCTGAGTGTGAAATGCAGACTATAATTCTATTCTTCAGGATAACACAGCAAAACCTGCTGACATGGACGGTGCATCACCCAAAATTACCCATGAAAGCTGCTGTTAGACCTAATGTGAATGGTTTCAACTAGGAGGGTGTAAAAGAAGTGTCATAATTAGGATGCAGATAGACTTTTTCCTCATGTATACCATCTTCACAAATGACCATCAGGAATATATTATGTATATTATTTCTCCAAGGATGAATACCAGATATGACTAGCACACAAACACATTCAGAGAAACATGCTATCAGAATGGCATGTCATGAGGAAAGCTTTAACCAATGATACAAACAAAGCTATGCGTTAATGCACTCAAATGGAAAAACGATCATGAGCCATACCTTAAAAATCTGGTATGCGTCGAGAGTTTTATTTTTGGGGCATATATCGAGCCCGATTAACTTCTCCATCATGATTTATCTGTTGTTTGAAGTCAAACTACATAGAGTTTGACCTAATTTATCTAAAAAATAGCAGCATTTACAGTACAAAAATTATAAGTATGAACATCTCAATCACAAAAACATGCCTCTAGCCAATATTGAGCTCCGTGACCGAGCTAAGGTACATAATATAATTACAGGCATGTCATTAAACTGCTAGGTATTCAATGAGAAGAAGTTCATTTTTTTTTTGCGGGAAGAGAACAAGTTAAAATTGACAGTATAACACAATAGATCAAAGCAATACCAAATCCTATATATATTCAACAAAGGTATAAAAAATAAAACAGAGAGTAGGCCAACTGTTATCCAGGTATGCCAACAGCAATGAGAGATTCATGGAAAACAAGAGAAAAAACATCCCAAGTTCTCTCAATGGCATACAAGCAATGAAAGAAAATCATAAATGATTCTCTTTTTTTTTTGCAGGGGAATCATAAATGATTCAACTCAACGTGAACAGAGATTTCTCAGATATGGCATCCAAGATCATAAAGAGCCAAGGTTCATCATCCTGCAGTAGCTGGTTACAATCACTGCAACAGTGGAGCCGCAGCAAGAGGTTTTCGCCAATGATAGACAACACTTGATAATCTTAAAAGGTTCGATACAAACTCAAACATACGTTATAAGTTTGCGCTTACTGATCTGGTCCACGACTTAATAGTCTCAAAAGACTTGATACAAACCTAAAAATAGCATTGCACTGACACACGAAAAAGATACCGACAGAATATTAAGACTCAGACTCAAACAAACAAGTGCAATGAGAGCTGATTGAACACAGACAGACTAGATTGATTTGCTCAGTTCCCTAGATCCTGTAGACTTCCACAACAGTGGTGTGATCATAGCAGTGCTCTGAACTTGGAGAATCGATCTCTAGGCATCAAGGTTCGGGTATCGCAGTGCCGTCTCCGCTGAATTAAAGATGACAATATGGAATGCACATGAGATTCAGACAACGAGAGAAGAAAGTAGAAAGAAGAAAAAAGGAGTAAACTTTCATGATCGCGCTCTCACCTGGTGAGCCGTGAGTGAGAAGAACGATGTGCAGTGGGTAGTTGTTCCTAGGAAGATCGACCACCAAGGGGACTAAGCGCCCGTAGCGGCCCGAGCGGATACACAGCATGAGTGTGAAGTACACGTTAAGACCCAGCCTGTTTTGTAGCTCCACCGTCAGATTGTCCAAGGACTGGGACATGGCTACCTCGAACATTTCCCACGCATCCTCGTCCACAGACCCATCAGCAGCGGCCTGCACGTAGAAGACTTGGCGCAAGGGGCCGACCTGGGAAAGCGGGTGGAGCGGATGCTGCGCCTGAATTTGTGACATGACATGCGTCTCAGTGTTCTGAACCAGATAAGAAAGGTTGGGGAACTCTACGAACTGTACTCACCTCAACTGGAAGAGGGATGTCCATTCGGACCGGCAGAGGAGGGATGGTCTCCGCCACCCAGAACGACATATTGCTTAAATCACCAGGAGCAGGGGCGTCGCTGACGCTGACGGCGGTGTTCCAGCGGCGGATCCTGCCGTTGGCACGGAGGTAGCCGCCGGTAGCGTTGCGGAGGATGACGGCAGCATCAGTGGACCCCTCGTCGGCGGCGATGGACTCCCACGCGATGGACTGGAGACCCCGGACCACGAAGTCCAGCTGCGTCGCGGCACGGCCAAGATGGCCGCGCGGCGCCTGTCCGGACACGCCCAGGTAGCGGCCGTAGGCGGCGGAGTGGAGGAGGACGTGATCCCCGGAGAGATGCACGCTCCACGCGGCGCGAGTGGACGGACACTCCCAGCCCGTCGGCGTCGGCGTGGAGGTACAGGTCACGGCCGACGTTGCGCAGCCAGACGTGGTTACCGTCGACGAAGGCCCCCATCGCAAAGGAACCAGCTTCCGAAGTGGTGAAAGGGTGGGTTTTTTTGGAGAGCAGAACAGAGAAGCCGCCTGATCTGTGCGGGCTGGCGCTGGTGTATTTCTAGTCGAGACGGGTCTCTGGTGGTCTCGGTCTCCCCGGTTTGGTTTGCTTTAACGTACACAGGCTATCCACTGTCAAAGTTGCCAGTCTTTTCAGAAAAAGAAACTGGGAATACGAATTTGGCCTGGTACCATTTTCCCGCAACAGAAACATTCAAAATTGACACACCGAGATAGTGGCGCTACCAGACACCAATCTTTGAAATTTTGAAATACTACTAGACAACTCTCTGAAAAAATCGTGCGTTCCAATTGATGTGCGACATTTGGATTATGCCCACAAAATAGCTGATGTTGGTTAGTAAAAAAATGACGCTAACCATTGAAACATCAAACATCTATGTCCAGAAGTTAGAGCATGTAATTTCTTTTTTAAAACCTAAACTTATACTTTTTTCTTCTAGAATACGCAAAAGCATGCATACCATATACACCATCCCTTACATAATACTTGTCGTGGTTTTAGTTCAAATTTGAACTAAAACCACGACAAATATTATGGAACGGAGGGAGTATTGAAGAAGAGAGGGTTAAAAAACTCATCCACATTGCAGTGTCAGGGCATCTTCAACGGCGTCCCCTAAAACGGACACACTATTTGTTCATGGACTGGTCCGGACTGCATCCCTATATGTTTGCCCAGTTTTGACACCAATTTTCATTTCAAATGCATAACAATATGGATCACATTAAAGTGCGGCGTTCATAGTGGCCGGTCACAACCAAAAAGAGGCGGATGTCCATAGTTTTTACATGCGTTTGATCACAAAAGATCCAGTCCGACAGTTCCGCGGCCAACATAGTGTGTACACGAGCGGCTACTACAGCGGTGGCACCCCGCATCCCTGGCCCCACCCGGCCCATGCACCCCGTCCCCCGCCACGCCCGCCCTTTTTGCTAGCACCTTCCTTTGCCTTCTTTTTGAGGCGGTTGGTTTGACGTGTCGCCGAGTTGATCCTCTAGGCCTCCGCCTTCAGTGGATCCTCCACTTGCAGCGGCTCCAGCTGCTCGTGGATCGGGTCCATGCGGAGGCCGATACAAAAAGGGTGGGAATTGGGGTGGAGAGCGGCGACGACCGAAGCTGAGAGGATGGAAAAAGTGGGGGTTTTGGCACAGAAACAGTGCAGACTGCTCCAAATGCGCGGGCTCCACCTCGGTTTTGGAGGGCCTGCGGTGTCGGAGTCCTATGTGGAGGAGGTTTGGACTACCGTAAAGTCCCTTGTTTGCTTCTGGTTTGCGGGAAAATAGACGTCCGAACCGGTCCACAGACCGATGGGGTACCGCGTTGGATGGCAAAGTGTGTCCGGACTGCTCGTTCCGGACGGTTGTGGGTAGTGGAGGGTCCACGATGGAGATACCCTTACGTCCAAACGTCTTAACCACCACTTCCATCACTACCCTTTTTTTTTACAGAAACACAGTAACAAACGCAAACCCTCACATACATGCATTCACAATCACCCATATTAACACAGACACACACAATCCCTAACCCTATGAGCACCTTCGAGAGACTGAACCGACAGATCATGAGATTGACAAAGTCGTCACAAATGCCTCGTAGTTGATGGGCACACCATACCGTTCAAAGAGCAAGGAAGAACCTGGAATAAATCCAAGGAATATGCAAGCGCCCATGGCAAGTCTACAACTTCCTAGGTGGGATAGTTCCACCACAAGGAATCCAACCATCTAACTTATGCTTAGTTCACCGCTACAATCATTACCTGGAGAAGTTAAGTTGTTTACTCAGTGAAACCCCACCTAGCCATCACCCCAAAGAAGGGTTCCCTATCACCACATAGAAGGCATGATTGCTTCCAAGCGCGAGCCCCATAGCCGAACATGTGGAGCACACATCCCAACAAAGGCGCATCTCGATCAAACACTATCACATTCCTGTGCTTCCAGAGATCCTGCTGGCCTAGAAAGATAATCGAACATATGACATCAACCTAAAACCATAATGTTTATACATGATGGCAACCCACCTACGAGCAACCCATCACACTTTGTAGACATACAAATTATTGCAATCTCATGTATTACTACATTACCATCCCCTTGATATTAAGGAACAAAAAATTACATTACTCCACACAGTTCTTCCTTCAAATCCACTAAGGCTGATCTATCCCATGAATCATATGATGAAATCATGTGCACCATGCCAAAGGGAACTGGGTTTCCCACTTCACAGACCTCCGCCTCAAAGGGATTGGGCCTTGAAAGTCCGTAAGAGCATGAACTGAGGGACCCATATCTGGGCCACCTACTTACACACCTCGTACATCCATTTGCATCACTATTTCCTACTATAATTTATCCTATTTTAATTATATATTTTGCATTATGATTCAATTCTAATGCATTTTCTTTCTTAAAATGCAAGGTATACGCAGAGGGGGGAATTGTTGCACAGCTGAAATGTGGACCTAAGCTTGCAAATAGGGCTACTATTTCACCTATAGGGATTGTAAGGGATGTTGTGGTTCTATGTGGTAAGATTAAGTATCCTACTAATTTCTTAGTACTTGGAACTCTTCAAGAAAACTTTTTTCCTTTATATGTCTCCAACTTATCTATAATTTTTTATTGTTTCATGCTATTATCATACTACTTTTACATACTTTTGGTATCATTTTATATTAGAGAAAAGTATGTTTTTGGTCCCTCAAATTCCCAAAAAGTATAGACTTGGTCCCTCAAGATTTTTTGTAGACATTTGGCCCTTCAAGTCTCAAAACCGGATAAGTTTGGTCCAAAACCAGATTTTGACCACATTGATCGGATTTCAATGGGTTTGACCATGTTGACCAGGTTTGACCAATGAACAACAAATTCAAAAAATAGCAAAAAATTCAAAAAAAAAAATCTGATTTGGCATCCAATATGCTCAAGTGCTCAAGGTGCGTGCAAATTTTCATAGTGTTTGGACACTCGAGGAGCTTATGGCAAAAAAGTACAAATCTACTCTAGGTGAACTGTAAATTTGAAAAAAATAGCAAACAAAATTAAAAATATGAATTTTTGTGGCAACTAAGATGCTTGGGTGCTCTGGTGCTTGTAAAGTTTTGTGGTCAAACAACATCCGAGGAGCTCTAGCAATTTTTTTTGGCTTTTTATGAGCCAAAATTTGTTTTTTATGCCACGAGCTCCTCGAATGTCAAAACACCACAGAAATTTCATGCACCTAGCGCACCCAAAAATCTTGCTTGCCACAAAATTTCAGTTTTTTTGGATTTACTGTTCACCTAGAGTAGATTTGTATTTTTTTACCATGAGCTCCTCGAGTGACCAAACACAAGGAAAATTTGCACGCACCTTGAGCATATTGGATGCCAAAAAATCAGATTTTTTTGAATTTGTTTACTATTTCTTTGAATTTACTGTTTATTGGTCAAACCCGTTCAACATGGTCAAAATCTGCTTTTGGATGAAACTTATCCGGTTTTGGGACTTGAAGGACCAAATGTCTACCAAAAAATCTAGAGGGACCAAGTCTATACTTTTGGGGAACTTGAGGGACCAAAAACACACTTTTCTCTTTATATTATTTTTATTTGTACTAACCTATTAACCCAGTGCCAAAGGCCAGTTCTTGTTTTATATTGTTTATGAGTTTTTAGGTGAAAAATTCACGGAGCCAGAATGACTTGGATTTTTTTGTGAATTTTTATGGGAATAATCAGAATTTGGGGAGAAGAAATAAACATAAGGTGGTGCACGATGGAGGGACACAGCCACACGACGCGCCCTGGCCCCTGGGTGCGCCGAGGGGCATGTGTCCCCTCCTTAAGTCGGTTGGTGCTCTACTTTGGCCAAAAGAAGGGGCTGTGATAAACAACGGTAGTGTATCCACTGTACTAGTAATAATTATTTTTCTGGGTAGCTGTAGAGTGTCTCCACTGTACTAGTAGTAATTGTTTCTCTGGGCCCAAGACAAAACAGCCCATCCACCCTAGTAAATAATAAAATCAATTCAAAAGCCCATATATTTACTTAATGAGAGGCGCTACCCAGCACACCGCCCCCCCATAAAACATGGGTGCTCTTCTTCCTCCTCACTCCCACCCACCTCACGTCGGCTCGCTCCACTCGTACCCCCAAATTCCTCACCTCACTCCTACAGAAAACCCCAGCTCCCTTTCTTCCTCACTACTACAGAAAACCCCCGGCTCCCCTTCTTCTTCACTCACACTACAATTAGGCTCATCATTCGTTACTCTGCTCAAATCCGTGAGCTCGACGCGATGCCCTCGAGGAAAATGGAGTCGGCTGACCCCAGCTCCAAGAAGATGAGGCTCCCGCCAGCGGTGACGCCTGTTGTAGATCCCGCACCCGGCAACACGGGTAGAAGCGGCGAGCCCGCCCCCACCGGATCCTAGGAACCCGTAGAATCTTGGGTGGACCGCATCAGCGATCTCCCGGACGCCATCCTTGGAGAGATCATCTCGCTTCTCCCCACCAAGGATTGCTGCCGCACCCAAGTCCTCTCAATTCGGTGGTGCCCTTTATGGCGCGCCGCGCCCCTTAATCTCGACTGTCGTCAGCTATCTGTGTTTAATGATTTTGAACTCCCCAGAGCCATCATCTCCTCCCACCAGGGCTTCGTTCAAAGCCTCTGCATCCCGTCATGCTACCTGAGCAAGCATACCATGCCCTGCATGGTAGACGCCTGGCTGAAAGCCCCTGAATTCACAGAACTACAGCTGCTTGAGTTCTACTATTCCCCAGGAAATCACCTACCAGATACCGAACGCCATGTACTTGTGCCCTCAGCACCGATGTTCATCTCATGGTTTTCCTCCTCTCTCCACACCGCCACCTTTGCGCTGTGCTACCTACCAGACAATCTGGTACTAAACTTTCTACTCCCATTTCTCAAAAAACCTTCACTTGTGCGGGTTCGTATATCGGAGGCCTCATTGCACAGCATCATCCACTCCAGTTGACCTGTCCTGGAGTGCTTGGTGCTTGTTTTCACAGTTAGACTCGGTTGTCTCCAAATAAAGTTGCCTAACCTTGTAAGAATTGGAATTTCTTTTGACGGAAGGCAGCTCATCATCCAAGATGCCCCTTCACTTCAAAGGTTGATCCTTGATTCTAGTTATTCACCGTCGCAAATAACTGTCGTCTCTGTGCCTAAACTGGAGACATTGGGTGTAAAACATGATCTCTGTGCTCATTTCAAGATGGTGTTTGGCTCCATAGTTATTCAGGTACTGTATATTATCATCTACACTTGTACCATAAGCTGCATTTTAAATGTCTGGGCATAAGTTTTATATCATCTTGGAGTACACATTTTGTACTAATATTATGTTCTATGCTCAGTGAAGAGTTTCTCCATGGATAGCTTATCAATGGTGCTCGATTCTGTTAAGAGCTTGTATATCCAAATGAATAGTTTTGATCTGAACAAGATTATTGGCTTGCTGCAATGCTTTCCATGTCTGGAGAAGTTGTATATAAAGGTGATAATTTCATGCACATTGGAAGCCCGCAAATAGTGTACTAGAATTAACCATTTTGCTGTTGCTCTTTCGACACTCCTTTTTTAGACCTTAACTATTTTCAATCTTCATGTCTATTTAGGCAACAGGACGGGGTAAGAAAGTTATAACCAATCGGTGGATTCATAAGCACCAGGATTTTCTCACTTCTCATGACATTCAATTTGAAGACAATAATGCTAGAACGATATGTAGCCAACCATGCAAACACTAGATTTGTCACATTCTTCCTGCTGAATGCGAGGTTACTATTGTCCATCAGGCTTAAGTTCATCAGCTGCATGGTTTTGACAGATGGGTATGTCGAAGAGCAGAAAAGGGAGTTTCAGGTGGAGAAAAGAGCTTCTGAACGTGTCAGGCTTCTATTTACAACATCTTGTGGTCATAATCCATTACGATCCAGGATGTTCATTCTATGGACCTGACTGACCCATTTGACCGTGACTGCTGAAAACAGTGCTGGAGTTAGATGTTGTTGCCCTTTTCAATCTGGGTTTTGTCTAAACCTGATGAACAATTAACCCTCGTGCTTTTGTACAGTTTGTTAGCTGGAGTTAGATGTTGTTGCCCTTTTCAACTCGGCTATGACTGTCATATTTTCTTTGAAACAAGGCAAATGGCTAATTAAGAGTGAAATATTGTAACAAATCCCAACCAAGGGAAATAACATCACTCTCGCGGGCTACTTGAGCTCACTGTGCATTACAGAACCCAAGTGATTAGCCCCCACCAGCACCCACAAACTTATTTTGAACTAGCACACCAAATGGGCTGTAAATTTTCATAAGAAAGGCTGCATGACCATGACAGATTTGGATTCTGACATTTGGGACCCACGAGGAAAAATCCTATCCAAGGTGGTGTCGACTTACTAGCTACTCAACAACGATTCTGCCTACCCGTCGTTGGATTGACATCCAACATTTGTTGTGTATCTTCTATCTCTTGTCTTCTTCCTCCAGCCGCCCAAACCAAACCACCCCGTCGGTTCCGCCTGCTCCCGCCTCCCATGGCTGGCCGCGCCTCCGCCGCCCTACCGTACCCTCCAACGTTGGCCAGTTCCTCCCTCTATCCCGCCACACGTCCTGTTATTCTCCGGCGACGTCAGCCCCAACACGCACCCGCACCCGAACCAGTCAACCCTCGTACTCCCCTCCGCCTGCGATTGGACCGGCGCATCTTCCATGCCTCCTGTTCGTTCCGTCCGAGGCCTCGCCATCATCCTCCGCCTTGGTCCGCTCGCCGTGTGTGGTGCGCCGCCCTCTTGCGTTGTCAATGTCATCAACAACCAAGAGGAACAAGGAGATGACTGTACGTGGAGAGGATGACAGTAGGGACCCACCAGGGTCATGGCAGTACGCAAGCAAGTGCCTCGTTATTACAAGCACAAAAAATGGTTCGTCCTAATGGTTGGACATCTGAGGCCCACACCATTGTCAACATAGTCAATAAATGAGAGAATTACACAATGAGCGGCTGACACCAGGGCCCCAGCAGGTCGCGCAGTTGTTATTTACTTTTTTTAGGAACAAGCAGTTGTTATTTATACTAGTTTTTAGAGACGGATCAAGGTAACAACGGGGCTGTGCGGGGGCCGTGGCCCGTCTAGCCAGGGTTTTATTTATGTTTACCACATCATGAGCCCAGTTGTGTTTTTTCTTGCTAAAAATGGCTAGCCCAGTTCAACTTTTTTAAAGAAATACCCAATCGAGGCCTCCTTGCTTTGCCAGCCCTGCTGGCCTGCAAATCTTTCAAGACGAGGAGAGTTTCATTCGGCTTGCCCAGAAAATGGGCTATCAGTAATGAGAAATGAGCTGTACATTTTTAAAACACATCAAACCGGGAATTAGTTTCATTTTTTTCATTTCAAGATTTTAAATTCCATTGATTTTTATACGTGGTCAATTATTTGGATTTTATATTTATATAAATTTATTCTTCAAATTAGTTTGAATGTGATTCGAAATTTCGGGATTAAAAACAGTTGACCGCACCGAAATATGCAAAATTTCGTATATTTTTTAACCGTGGCCACAATATGGGTTGTAATGCTAACAAAAATAAGATGGGTTCCAAAAAATCCATAAGAATTAGCAAATAGTTTGTAAATTATTAGAAATAATGGCAGATAGGTTGTATGTTGTTTTCCACACATTTGAGGCTGACTTGTGCGCCTACTATAGGTTGACGCGTACACTTTCCTAAAAAAAGGTTGACACACACGCAACGCCGTGTCAACTTAGTCAACACACAAGAGCAGTGACTGTTGGATGTCCATCCAACGGCCGTCGTGCTTCTTCAATCTCTGCTATTCCTGCTCCAGCTGCTCAAACAAGCGTCGGCGGGACTGCCTGCTCCCTCCTCCCGCGGCCGGCTGTTCTAACGCGCAGGCCTCACCGACCCACCGTACTCCCATAGCTGGCCTAGCCACCCCTCTACTCACCCACACCTGCTGTTATTCTCTGGCAACGGCATACGAACTAGTAGACCCTCGTACTCCCCTCCGCGTGCGAAACAACTGCTGAGTCTTCCCTGGCTCTGCGTCGTTCCCTTCCTAGGCCTCGCTGTCGTCCACCTCCCTGGTGCCCTCGTCACGGCGTGGTCAACGTGGTCAACAAATGACATCCATCAGAAGTGGACTGTATGTGGAGAGGCTGACAGCTCGGTCCATGGCCGCACGCAAGGAAATGCCTCCTTATTACGCGCAAAATAATGATTCCTCTACCTGAGAGCTGGGACCCACCAGAAGGGCCTCTGTATTTCGTGAAAAAAACATTCCCCTTGCTGAAAGCTCGGACCCACCAACTGTATCTTCGCACGCAAGGAAGTGCCTCGTTATTACGCACAAAAAAATGAATACTCCCCCTGATAGCTGGGACCCACCATAGTGAGAGGCTGACTTGTGGGCCTACTAAGTTGAGGCGGACGGAGGACTTTGTCAACTTAGTCAATATGAACGATTCTAGCTCCAGTGACCGTACAATGTCCATCCAACGGCCGTAGTGCTTCTTCAACCTCTGGTCTTCTTGCTCCGGCCGCCCAAACCAGCGCCGGTCGTGCCACCTGCTCCTGCCTCCGGTGGCCGGCTCTGCTGCCGCGCAGGTCTCACCGCCCCGCCCTACTCCAACCTCTGGCCAGGCCATCCCTCTACTCACCCACAACCCTTGTTATTCTGCGGCGACGACAGCCTCACACCGCAGCCGAACCAGTCAACCCTCGTACTCCTGTCTGTGTGGGCATCCACTGCCGCATCTTCCCTGGCTCCGCGTCGTCCCCTTCCTAGGCCTCGCCGTCGTCCACCGCCTTGGTTCTCTCGGCGCGGCGTGGTCAATGTGGTCAAGGAACGAATTCCATTGGAAGAGTACTGTACGTGGAGAGGCTGACATCTGGGTCCACGTTCGCAACAAGGAAGTGCAACCTTATTACGCGTACAAAATTATTCCTCCACCTAACAGCAGGGACCCACCGGAAGGGCCTCTGTATTTCACGAAAAAACGTTCCCCCCCGCTCATAGCTTAGACCCACCAGCTGTATCTTCGCACGCAAGGAAGTGCCTCCTTATTACGCACAAAAAATAAAGATTCCCCCTGCTAGTTGGGACCCACCATAGTGGGAGGCTGACTTGTGGGCTTACTAAGTTGACGTGGATGGAGGGCTTTGTCAGTTTAGTCAATATGAATGATTCTAGCTCCAGTGACCGTACGATGTCCATCCAACGGCCGTAGTGCTTCTTCAACCTCTGGTCTTCTTGTTCTAGCCTCCCAAACAAGCGCCGGTCGTGCTGCCTGCTCCTGCCTCTGGTGGCCGGCTCTGCTGCCGCGCAGGCCTGACCGCCCCACCCTAGTCCAACCTCTGGCCATGCCATCCCTCTACTCACCCACAACCCCTGTTATTCTACGGCGATAGTAGCCTCACACCGCACCCGAACCCGTCAACCCTCGTACTCCTCTCCGCGTGGGCATCCACTGCCGCATCGTCCCCGGCTCCGCGCCGTCCCCTTCCTAGGCCTCGCCGTTCTCCACCGCCTTGGTCCTCTTTGCGCGGCGTGGTCAATGTGGTCAAGGAACGACTTCCATCGGAAGAGTACTGTACGTGGAGAGGCTGACAGCTGGGTCCACGGCCGCAGCAATGAAGTGCAACCTTATTACGCGTAAAATAATTATTCCTTCACCTGACAGCGGGGACCCACCGGACGGGCCACCGTATTTCGCAAAAAAAAAAACGTTTCTCCCTGACTGCTGGGACCCACCAGCTACATCTTCGCATGCAAGAAAGTGCGGCCATATTACGGGAGAAAAAAATGATTCTCCCCCCGACAGCTGGGACCCACCAGCAATAACTTCGCACGCAAGGAAGTGCCTTCTTTTCCTCCCTGACTGTCGGGACCCACCTGGTCGAAGCGTACGTAGTGTTGTCATTCTGGTCGCGAATGTGTATGTACATACTAGTCGATCGGTCTGTCTGCATGTTGCAGCGATGAACCGTGGCCGAGTAAGGAAGGGCACGTGTCGTAGTAGAGGCACGGATAGCATGTCATGCAGTCCCATCAATATCGTGTACACGTACATACAGCCAGGGTGCAAGAAAGTAAATACGGCCATGTACGTACATATGCGGGGTCTCGAATGCCTACTCGCGCATACGTACGGCCAGGGCTCGCGTACATGGAGAGGCAATGGAGAGTAGTGACGGCGTCCTGTTCATCGGCAGCCAACAGGCTGGGTCGGAACGGAGAAACTGCGTCATCGTGGTCATCGGGAGGCAACAGAATGCGTCGTGTTCATCGGGAGCCAACCGGCTTGGACGGAACAACCAAAACGAGGCTTGGCGTACCGCAGAACGGAGGAAACGGCCTTCTGTTCGACCGCCTACGGTCAAAACGGGTTCCTATTCACCAAGAGGGGTCTGGCGTACCGCAAAGCAAAGGAAACAGACTTCTCTTCGACCTCTTACGGTCGAAACGGGGTCCTATTGATCAGGAGGGGTGTGGCGTACCACAAAACAGAGGAAGCAGACTTCTCTTCGACCTCCTACGATCGAAACGGGGGTCCTGTTCATCGGGAGGGGTGTGGCGTGCAAAATGGGACTCCACGGGCTACTGTTCATCCACCGTCGACCTCCTCCAGCCTCCACCTGCGACTGTTCATTCATGGCGTCTCCCTCCTGCCTCCACCAGCTACTGTTCATCCACGGGATCCTGTTCATCCAGCCTCCACCGACTACTGTTCAACCACCCCTCCATGGGGCTACTATTCATCCAGCCCTCCATCGGCTGCTGTTCAACCAGGCCTCCACGGGGTCCTGTTCATCCACCCCCAACTGGCTCGATTGGGGTCCTGTTCATCCAGCGGTAACGGCCACTACCCCGACGGGGTCCTGTTCATCCAACCCCCAACACCGCTCACTGTTTATCAAGAGGCAGCAGGTTCGATCAGCTTCAGTTAGCAGCAGTAGCGAAGGAATCGCTCGATCGGGTTCAGTTAACAGCTAGGGATCGATCGATCGCTCGGGTTCAGTAACGCGTAGCCAGTGCAATCGCTCGGGTTTAGTTAGAGCCCAATGCCTCGCACCCACATGCGTACGTGTATTATAGAAACGCGCAATCCCTCCGTGCATCGCTCGGCCTCGACCACCCATCGTAACCGGGAACTCCACGATATTTTCCTCGCCCTCGCTTCTACCACGGTTTTTTCTGTCATGGACGGCCCAAAGAATGTCATGCAGCTGCGTCTCCGACCTGCCCAGGAAAAAAGCCCATTTTCTGTCATGATTTTTTTCATAGAAGTAGGATCCCACCACATCTATGATGATACCAGGTTTTGTCACAATTATCGTCATAGAAGTGTCATAAGCATGACCAAAAAAATTCGTTCGGCCCAAAATACGGATGTTCTTTTTTTGTAGTGCAAGTACAAGAAAGAAAGCAGGTTATGAAAAAAGATGAATGAGCAAGTCTAGATATACTTGCTAGAGGCACTGGATTAGTTAAGCAGAAGAGAGCTAGCCCGGTCGAATTGCATTTTTCCTTGGGGTCCCCAACAATTTCTTGGTGGCTTTATTGATTTCATCTACACACAAGTCGGCTGAGCTGAAGCGTTGAACATCAGCCGGCTCACCAGTGTAGTTATACATCAATCTACCCCTCAGGCTAAGGGGCTGAATCCGCCAACTTATCCAGCACCGGGTCAGATCGATCCCGGTGAGGCCGTGATCCGTCAAAGCTCTCAACTTAGAATAGAAAGGTTTCATCTTCTTCCTTTCTTCTTCTGACGTCCAACCCAGAAAGGCGGCTGTAGCATTGAGGCTTTCCCATCTATAACTAGGTAGGGGTTTTTGCTATCATGGAGTAGTATTTCTACAATAAAACCAAGTCCTATGCCATCCTTTGGGATAACTCCCCAACTTGGCCTCAGGAAAAACTCTATTTTTCCTCCTCTGGATGGAGACTCCTCTGAGTTCTATGTTGGGTCCGTGCTTGAACTCAGTTTTGTGGTTAATATAGATGAACTCCTATAAGAGACTAATAGTTGGCTCCATCTAGAGGTATACTTCACAAAAGACCTGGAACTGGCATAAATTTGTGATTGAGTTGGGACCGAGATCCTGAGATCTTAGGTTGAAGAAGCTGAGCATGTCTCAGAAAAATTTCAACCCAGGCGGTCAGAAACCCCTTTGCAAATGATCTGCAAATATGATAACCTCTCCCTGTTGAGGTTGGAGTTGAGTTTCTTCTTCAGGCACACGCCGACCTATTTTTTCATGAGCCAGCAAAAGACCTTGGCTCACGAGGTCATCCATCATGAGGGTTGACACCTGGGATTTAGCCCAATCAACGGCCTTGTTGCTCTTATTGGGAGCCATGAAAATTTCAATAAAGTTTGGCTGCAAGGTGAAGGTTACAATAGTAAGCCGGTATACTACAAGGTAAGCTGGCATATTTATTAAAAACACCCGGGTTATGAGATGGATAAGCTGGAATACAATGAGGCGGATACAGTTGTCCGGGTTATGACCATCAGACTTAAATAAACCATGGGAAGCTTCCTGAGGCATTTATGAGCTAGCAAATTTGTGAGCCGGCATTCAGTGGTTTTGTGGAATTCTACCAAGTGTTGAGCTTGCTTTAAATAGGAATCTTACAAAGTGACGACAGCTACAGATCTAGAAAATTTCTAAAAAAGAAAGGAAAAGCTCTAGTCACATCGGAGCTAGTAAGAAATGAAGAAGTAGTAAGGACTATCATACATAGCAAAGGGGATCTAGTAAGTGATGAATTACATTGCAATATTGGTTAAACGGCCGTACAGAAATCAATCTATGGATTCGTTTTGGGATGAACTCCGAAGAACTCTGACGAACTACAATGGCATGGATGAAGAACAAGGCACTCATAGATCTATGAAGAGGAGGTCAAAGATACAGATGGTCGACGGAGTGGCTGATGTTTTCCTGATGAGGTCCGGCGAAGTTTGAAGCGGCGAGGAGGTCGCTGTTGATGTGGCCGGAGAACTCGAGGAGGCGCAGCAGAGCTTCGGTCGCAAAGAGCAGAGAGCGCGAGGAAGAAGACGAGACTGGAGGCAGAGATGGTAAAAAATGAACCTCTGGGCCCCACGTGCGTATTTATAAGGTGGTAAGAATGTGGAATGGGAGGTGCGAAGACCTAGGTGGCACATCAAATTTTGGATGGAAAGGCACCTTGATTTTCGGGCCTGTCAGATCCACTCAAAGATTCAATGTGATGTCACACCCAAAATCCAGGAATTTAGGAAGGTGATGTAACATTATGAAAAGGGAGCAAGAAAAGATAAGTGTGAAAATATCACAAGTCGGCAATATGCAATGACCTGGCTAGGAAAGGAGTTGAAAGGATAAAGATGATTTCTGGTTCACTAAAAGATGACCCAGAGTTAATTTTGAGACTTTTTCCTTCTCTTCTTTTTCTCTTTCACAACGAAATTTAACATGGACAAATCCAAGCTAAACTGGGGGCTAATGTTGGGGATATACCCCACGGTATGACCCGGCCAGAGATATGACCCGACTGTCATTTGGCGGCTTCTAGACGACCCGGCCGTTTGGGCCGTGATGAGCCACAAGATCCAAGGCCCAGGGGCGGCTTGGGGTGAGGGCCGACTCACAGCCTGGTATCCTGCGGGTTGACTTGAGAAGGAAGTCATAAGGAATCTCCCTTGCTTGATAAGTAAGATAAGTAGGAAATAGACTAAGACATGGGTCATAGTATGACCCAGAATTTGTTGTGACCCCATGGCCTCGACCTGTATAAAAAGGGGATGCCCTAAGGCAGAAAGACTAAGTTACAATCAATTGAGAGCTAGGTTAGCGAATCTGCATCCTTGTAATCAATAACACCGGCAATACAACCAAAGCAGGACGTAGGCTTTTACCTCGGTCATGAGGGGCCGAACCTGGGTAAACTCGCGTCCTTCTTTTCCCGATCAACCCCTCTCAAGCGACCTCCTAATTGCGATGGCTTCCAGACTTAGTCCTTTTTCGAGGACATCTGCCATGACAAAACCACGACAGAAAGTATGTGAGCTCATGCCTATCCCTCGTATAAAATTGCAATAATGATTACCGATCTAGTTATCGATTGCCTAGACAAATCCTTCTCTTGTGTTACAAAAGCTTTCTACTAAACAACTAACTTTTATTATCTTGCAAATTATTCATAGTTTTATTCTTGCTGAGTACATCTATTTTTATTCTTGCAAAGTTATCCTTACATACTTTCATTCACACTCTCACCTTTTGCAATAAGTATGTGAGTTCTTTATGACTAATGTGAGTCCATGGGTTATACACACTCTCACCTTTCCGCAATTTGCTATCCTCTTCGGCACCGTGCATTGCCCTTTCTCACCTCGAGAGTTGGTGCAAACTTAGCCGGTGCACCCAAATCCCTTGATATTATACACTCTATCTGATGGAAATATGCCCTAGAGGCAATAATAAAATGGTTATTATTATATTTCCTTAATCATGATAAAGGTTTATTATTCATGCTAGAATTGTATTGACCGGAAACTTAAGTACATGTGTGGATACATAAACAAATATCGTGCCCCTAGTGAGCCTCTACTAGACTAGCTCGTTGATCAAAAGATGGTTAAGGTTTCCTAACGATAGACATGAGTTGTTACTTGATAACGGGATCACATCATTAGGAGAATGATGTGATGGACAAGACCCATCCATTAGCTTAGCATATTGATCTGTCGGCGTTCTGGGAACGGGGGTCCCAAGACTTGCCTGCCTGCGGCCTGCAGCATGGCTCAACCAGTAGCCCAGTACGGCCCGTCTTCATCAACCAACACTCAAGATCCTCGCGAGGAGCCAAGCCTCGCAGGGCGGATGACGCAAGGCCTCCTCAGGAGTGACCTCACCAGGCAGGCTCGCGAGGAGGCGGAGAGGTCAAGGCAAGGGGTACCTCGCGAGGTGCCCATGACACAAGCCATGACGATCAAGACCAGGCGGGTGCCAGCCCGCGCAGTGTCCTCGTTTCCTCTTTGGTGCAAAGGGGCAAGCGTAGGCGCGGAGTACCAAGGCATCGGGCAAAGGTTTCTTTATCGGTGCAACGAGACCAGGACCAGCAGAGCGGCAGGATGGAGGTCACCGTGGAGCCCAAGACGGCGTCACCACCAGTGCCTTTGGCAGGCGAAGACCACCTTTAGTCAGGATAGCTTGTACTAGCTGTCCCCTTTCAAATTGGCCGTTGTTGGATCCCTTCCCGCTCAATATTTGGGAAGAGGACCAGGGCCTCTATAAATAGGGCTAGCCACCACCATAGAGGGAATGAATCGATTCCTCCTCCAGCACACCACCAAACACAAGAACACCTCTCCTCGCGAGGCTGTTCTTCCCTTGTACTGTTCATCATCAGCCCAAGAGGCAATCCACCACACCACACACAGGAGTAGGGTATTACACCACAACGGTGGCCTGAACCTGTATAAATCTTGTGTCTCTTGTGTTGTTCATCGATCTAGCTTAGAATCGCGGCTAGGCTGAGGGCATGTGTCGTCAGGGAGAGATCTTCGTGCGCACCCCAGTGTTCGAACCTTAAGGGTTTTGCCGGAACCCGATATCCGACATTTGGCGTGCCAGGTAGGGGTGCGCCGGAGCTCTTCCTTCCGTCGACCCGCTCTCCACCAACACCGCGCTTCGCCCTCATGGCAGGCATCGCGCCTCCGGTTCCGGCGGCCAGCGCCAGCGCCGGGGCCAGGGGGCTCCGAGCCTTGGCCCCCGCCCTGTGGCAGGTGCAGTGGCCGCACAAGTTTAAGCCAAAGACGCCGCCGCGCTACAACGGCGCGGTGGACCCGCTGGCTTTCCTGATGGCATACGAGGAGGCCGTCCTCAAGGCTGGAGGCGACGACAAGGTCATGGCCAACTGGTTTCCCATGGCCCTCACTAGCATCCCACGCGTTTGGTTGCTCAACCTGCCGGCATCTTCTGTGGCTTCCTGGGAGGAGCTACGCGACCTCTTCCTCACCCACTACGCGGCGCTGGCGCCCCCGGTCGTCGCAGCTCTCCTGGGCGGCTCGCAGGCGCCACCCTCAGACCGCCACGCCAAGCCGTTCTTCCGCCGGATCGGCGCCACCCTCGCGTGGCAAGGAGCTCCCTCGGGTTGGACGACACCCAAGGCCGACCTGACCTTCAACTCTGACGATCACCCCGTCAACACCGCCTGCTCGGGCGCGCTCCCGATCCTCTGCACGCCCACCATCTGCCAGGTGGCCGTCACCAAAACCCTCATCGACGGCGGCGCCGGCCTCAACGTGCTCTCGGTGGAGGCCTTTGGCCTCCTCCATGTACCGCTAGAATGGCTCCGACCCAGCAAGCCCTTCTCGGGCATCGGAGGCGGTTCCTCCAGCTCCCTGGGGCAGATCCGCCTTCCTGTGACCTTCGGCACCCACGACAACTACTGCACGGAGCTGATCGACTTCGACATCGCCCACATCAGCCTCCCATACAACGCCATCCTCGGATACCCTGCCTTGGCTCAGTTCATTGCAGCGACCCATCCGGCCTACAACCTCATGAAGATGCTCGGGAGCAGCGGCGTCCTCACCATAGCTGGGGATACCAAGGATGCTCTGCTGGCGCTCAAGCTCGCCCTCAAGATCGCCGCGGCAGCGCAGCCTGCCGGCACAGGCACCTCCAAGGCCAAGGGGGCTGCACGGACCAAGAAGAAGCAGCTGTTCACTCAGGACACGGCGGAGACCAATCAGGTGCCAGTCGAGGAGGACGGGTCCTCAGGAGCCACCTTCACTATAGGTGCCAACCTCGACCCCGACCAAGAGGAGGCGCTGGTGAAGTTCTTGCGCTCGAACAAGGAGGTGTTCGTGTGGGAACCCAAGCAGCTAGCGGGGGTCCCAAGGGAGGTGATTGAACATCACCTGAATGTGTGCCCCAATGTACGCCCCGTGAAGCAGAAAGCAAGGTGGCAGTCCACCGAGAAGCAGGCCTTCATTGTCCAAGAAACCCGTAAGCTAGAGGCAGCAGGTGTTATTCGCGAGGTTCGCTACCCCGAATGGCTGGCAAACCCTGTTGTCGTGCCAAAAAAGGGAGGAAAGGAGCGCATGTGCGTCGACTTCACCAACCTCAACAAGGCCTGCCCTCAAGATCCGTTCCCGCTCCCCCCGCATTGACCAAATTGTCGACTCCACCGCCGAGTGCGACCTGCTGTGTTTCCTGGATGTGCTTTCGGGTTATCACCAAATCAAGATGGCGGTGGAAGACGTGGAGAAGACAGCCTTCCTAACCCCGTGTGGGGTGTACTGCTACACCTGCATGCCGTTCGGGTTGCGCAACGCGGGCGCGACCTTCCAGCGGCTGATGCACATCGCCTTGGGCCGGCAACTCGGGAGAAACGCCGAGGCTTACGTCGACGACATTGTGGTGAAGTCTCGGGAGGCGAAGACCTTGATCCAGGATCTGGAGGAGACCTTCGCGAGCCTCGCCAGGTGGACCTGTGACTCAACCCGGAGAAATGCGTGTTTGGCATTCCTTCCGGCAAGCTACTGGGCTTCCTCATGTCCCACAGGGGAATCGAGGCCAACCCGGAGAAGGTCAAGGCAATCGAAGACATGAGTCCCCCGCAAACCCTCAGAGAATTGCAGAAGCTCGCCGGACGCGTAACTGTGTTGGGGCGCTTCATCTCCAAGCTGGGGGAGCGCACCCTGCTGTTTTTCAAGCTGATGAAGAAGAAAGGCCCGTTTGAGTGGACACAGGAGGCCGGCCCAAGCGTTTCAAGACCTCAAGAAATATGTGACCAGCCCTCCTGTGATGGTGGCACCGCGCCCTCTCGAGTCCCTGGTGCTCTACCTTGCCGCCACTCCCTACTCCGCGAGCGCATCCCTGGTGGCGGTTCGGGAGGAGCGCCAGACCAAGGCTGCGTCACGCCCAGCCGCGGCCTCAGCCATGGCAGCACAAGACCAAGAAGGCCTCGCGAGGACCACAGCCTCGACAGCTGGAGACCAGCCTTAGCAGGAAGACGCCCCCAGGGCTGAAGAAGCCGCACCAAGCAACCGGCGCTGGGGGCTCCATCGTCTCAGGAGGCGCCTCAACCTCCGGAGGACACAGGCTCCATCAGCACACCCACCCTCATCGAGCATCCGGTGTACTTCGTCAGCACGGTGTTGCGGGATGCGAGGGCATGATACCCCATGCCTCAGAAGCTCTTGCTCGCGCTATTGGTGGCCTCGTGTAAGCTGCGACACTACTTTCAAGGTCACCCCATCAAGGTCGTCTCGGCCTACCCATTGGAAAGGGTACTCAGGAGCCCCAACTCTGCTGGAAGGGTCGCCGAATGGAACATCGAGCTGCAAGCATTTCAGTTGGAGTTCAGCACAACCAGGGTTGTCAAGGGAGCCACACCTGCAGATTTTGTGGCGGAACGGACAGAGGCGCCAGGGCTCGAGGCAGGCGAGGATCGGTCTCTCTCCCCAGGAAGTGAGGCACCAGATGGCTGGGTCATGTACTTCGATGGAGCATTCTCGCGGCAGGGCGCGAGGGCTGGTGCAGTGCTTATATCCCCCACTCAGGACAAGCTCTATTACGCCGTGCAGCTCTGTTTCTAGAAGGGCGAGAAGGTCTCCAACAACATAGCAGAATATGAGGGCCTCACAGCAGGCTTGAAAGCTGCAGCAACACTGGGAGTGAAGCGCCTCATCATCAAGGGCGATTCACAGCTCCTCGTCAACTTCTCCAACAAGGTGTACGAGCCGAAGGACGAGCACATGGAAGCGTATCTTGCGGAAGTGCGCAGGATGGAAAAGCAGTTTTCGGGGCTGGAGTTGCAACATGTGCCCCACGACACCAACCAAGAGGCTGATGACATCGCCAGAAGGGCGTCCAGGCGGCTGCCTCAGGAGCCTGGCTGTCGAGGAACGGCTCTTCAAGCCATCGACGGCACCATCACTTTCAAGCACAGCGTAGCCTCGGGAAGAACTCCCCCAGCCACCTGCCACAGGAGCCCCGGCCCGCGGCCCGACCTCGAGAGCACATCTGCTCTTGGCGATGGAGCCTCAGGAGGGATGCTGGACCACGAAATTCAAGGACTACCTAATGCAAGGGATACTGCCAGAGAAAGAGGAGGACGCGGAACGCGTGGCCCGGCAGGCCACGGCTTACTGCATCGAAGACGGTGAGTTATACCGAAAGCAGCCAAGTGACGTTTCCCTACGTTGCATCTCCAGGGAGTAGGGAAAGGAGCTGCTGGCCGACATCCACGGTGGAGATTGCAGACACCACTCATCATCACGGACCCTCGTCGGCAAGGCGTTTCGTAGTGGGTTCTACTGGCCTACGACGCTCAACGACGCGACCGAGCTGGTGAAGTCCTGCGAGGCCTGCCAATTCCACGCCAAGCAGATTCATCAGCCAGCTCAGGGCCTGCAGACCATCCCGCTCTCGTGGCCGTTCGCGGTCTGGGGGCTGGATATCTTGGGCCCGTTCCCTCGAGCACCTGGGGGCTACCGCCACCTCTACGTCGCCATCGACAAGTTCACCAAGTGGGCGGAGGTGGAAGCCGTCCGCACCATCCCAGCCGGTTCTGCACTCAAGTTCATCAAGGGCCTCGTGAGCCGGTTTGGGGTCCCCAACCGCATCATCACCGACAACGGTTCGCAGTTCACCAGCAATCTCTTCAAAACGTATTGTCCTAACCTTGGAACGCAGATCTGCTACGCTTCGGTGGCGCACCCCCGGAGCAACGGCCAGGCCAAACGCGCCAATGCGGAGGTCCTGAGGGGCCTCAAGACCAGGACCTTCAAGAAGAAGCTGGAGGCTTGCGGCAGGGGTTGGTATGACGAGTTGCAGTCCGTGCTATGGTCCATCCGCACTACCGCCACCAAGCCAACTGGCGATACCCTGTTCTTCCTCGTCTATGGAGCAGAAGCGGTTCTCCCTCACGAGGTCCGGCATTGCTCCGCGCGGGTCCTGGCCTTTGACGAGATGCAGCAGGACGCCATGCGGGGGATGGACCTCGTGCTGGGGGAGGAACGCCGCCATGAAGCTACGCTATGGGCGGCCAGATACCAGCAGGCGCTGCGGTGGTATCACTGTCCCAACATCCGCCCCAGGACCCTCGAGGTAGGTGACCTCGTACTCAGGCGGGTGCTCTCCAGGGAAGGGCTGCATAAGCTTTCACCCATGTGGGAGGGCCCATTCAAGGTCGTCCACGTCTCCAGGCCTGGCGCCGCGCGCCTGGAGACTCAGGAGGGGTGCCAATCCCGAACGCCTGGAACATTCAGCACCTCCGGAAGTTCTACCCCTGAAGAAAGGCCCAGTGCCTGTGAAGAAGGCCCGGTGCCTGTGAAGAAGGCCCAGTGTGTGTGAAGAAGGCCCGGTGCCTATGAAGAAGGCCCAGTGCTTGTGAAGCTCGTGCCCGAAGAAAGGCCCGGTGCCTGTGAAGAAGGCCCAGTGCCTGTGAAGCTCGCCGCCCGTGACACTCTTGCGTAATAATGAGTTGGGGCTATACACGCCCCGGAGTCTCCGGAGTGCCGCCCTTGGGCCTCGGGGGCTCCCGCCCACGCCCAGTGGCAGCACTTAGCTCTGCGCTGGTGAGAAGACGTCTTAGACTAGACTAGGTGCCGGACGCGGCTTTTCATTTGCTTTCTGCAGTTGGCTCGCTTTTCTTTGTTTGAACCTTGAGTGAAGTTGCTTCTGATGTTATTTGCCGGTTCTACCCGTCGTCTTCTGCCCCTGTTTCTGTCTTCAGCTCTTTTGTCTGACTCATACTCTCTCTTGCAAACCTCGCGAGGGGGCTGCGCGGGTGCCCTCGTGAGCCTTTCCTATCCTGATTTTCGCGAGGCTCTCTCGTTCGAGTTCGTAGCGAGAGCACCCCTCCCAGTCCGTGCCCCTCGGGCATCGCGACATGAAGCGCCGGGCCATGACCGGCAACCCTCGCGACCAAGGTTCGGAAATGATCCTCCCAACAAATTTTTTGCAGCTCTTAAGACGCCCGGTGAGGCCTGAAGCAGACACCTCGTGAGGCGGAAACTACTTCAAACGTCCCAAGCTAAGTTGTTCCTACGCGCAGATGCATAACAATGACACCATAACACAGCACAGGAACAATAAATGCAATATGACAACTAGGGAATCATAGTCTATTGCACGCCCCCACGGGGCCCCATGCTTCTCTCTCTCGATGCAGGAAAAGAAGGAAAACAAAACAAAAGCGGCGCACGCCTTGCAACAACTCTCGAGGAGGGATCCGCGGCGTCCTCCTGAGCTCAGTCAGACTCCGCCTTACGCTTCACAGGAGCGCGGCGACGGGACGACCCGCCACCACCCTCGAGGCGGGCACGGCGACATGGTGGTTGATCATAGCCACTGCTGGAGGAGCTGTTGCCAGAGGAGGAGCCGTTGAAGCTCGGCGAGCTGTGGTCGCCACCGGGAGCAGGTTCGCCTTCGCCCTCGTCACGGCCGTCGCCAAGGCCGAGCACCTCGTCGCAATCATCATCTTCTGGGTAGCACCCAATGCGGCGACCGTCTTCTCCGAACACCCTCACGTAGAGGGTCGCGTCGCCATCATACTTGAAGTGGAGGGTGCACCGCCTGCCCAGTCCACGCACATGGGCAAACGTCTGCCAGCCCCGAGCCAGGGCAACATTGCCGGCGACGGAGATCTCCACCACGACCCAGGAGGCCCGGCTGCAGCAGCCATCCGCCTTCAACCAGAGCCCGCCGGGGCCAGCGGCCGGCAATTCGCCGGCGAAGGAGCGAGGGAGATGAAGCCAGGTGCCGGCCGGGTTTTCCGACCACACAACAAACTCCGGCAGCACCTCCGCCGAATGGAAGTGCGGCCGGGGAGGCCGCGCAGCCACGGCGCGCCTTCCCCCACCAACTTAGCTGCCTTGACATGGGCGGCCACGACCGCGTGAAGGGCCGCCGCCACGACCACGGGAAGCCGCGGCAGGGGTCGCGGGATGCTTGCGAGGACGACCGCGGCCGCGCTTGGGCAGAGGAGAGCCAGGCCCTTCCTGGCGAGCCTTCCCCTTCTCTGCGGCAGAAAACCTCTTCACGGGCGCCATGGGGGCGCAGCAAGCAGCAGGAGCAAGGAAGAAGAAGCGAGCAGGCAGAGCAAGAGGAGATGGGCAACGGGGGCTATCACCCCTCCCCATTTATAGCCCAAGGGAGGCCAACCGCCGACCTCCACGATCGCAGGTAATGATGGCTCTTTTTGCATGTAGCAGGGACTCGTCAAGTCGGGCAGTTGCCGAGGCAGCGTGGGGAAGCGGAGACGCCCATGTCCAATCAATCGCCACGCGGCAACCAAGGCCGCAGGCTGTTGGGGCCCGCGGCGCTCCGCACTTGCCCTTTGGCTTCGCCGCTAAGCCAAGTCCGAGCACGCCTTGGGCCCGGGGGCTACTGTCGGCGTTCTGGGAACGGGGGTCCCTAGACTTGCCTGCCTGCAGCCTGCAGCGTGGCTCAACCAGTGGCCCAGTACGACCTGTCTTTATCAACCAACACTCAAGATTCTCGCGAGGAGCCAAGCCTCGCGGGGCGGACGACGCAAGGCCTCCTCAGGAGTAGCCTCACCAGGCAGGCTCGCGAGGAGGCGGAGAGATCAAGGCAAGGTACCTCGCGAGGTGCCCATGATGCAAGCCATGACGATCAAGAGCAGGTGGGCGCCAGCCCGCGCAGTGTCCTCGTTTCCTCTTTGGTGCAAAGGGGGCAAGCGCAGGCGCGAAGTACCAAGGCATCGGGCAAAGGTTTCCTTATCGGTGCAACGAGACTAGGACCAGCAGAGCGGCAGGACGGAGGTCACCGTGGAGCCCAAGACGGCGTCACCACCAGTGCCTTTGGCAGGCGAAGACCACCTTTAATGAGGATAGCTTGTACTAGCTGTCCCCTTTCAAATTGGCTATTGTTGGATCCCTTCCCGCTCAATATTTGGGAAGAGAACCAGGGCCTCTATAAATAGGTCTAACCACCACCATAGAGGGAACGAATCGATTCCCCCTCCAGCACACCACCAAACACAAGAACACCTCTCCTCGCGAGGCTGTTCTTCCCTTGTACTGTTCATCATCAGCCCAAGAGGCAATCCACCACACCACACACAGGAGTAGGGTATTACACCACAACGGTGGCCCGAACCTGTATAAATCTTGTGTCTCTTGTGTTGTTCATCGATCTAGCTTAGAATCGCAGCTAGGCTGAGGGCGTGTGTCGGTAGGGAGAGATCTTCGTGTCCACCCCAGTGTTCGAACCTTAAGGGTTTTGCCGGAACCCGATATCCGACATGATCTTTCAGTTTATTGCTATTGCTTTCTTGATGGAAAATACATATTCCTTCGACTATGAGATTATGCAACTCCCAGATACCGGAGGAACACCTTGTGTGCTATCAAACATCACAACGTAACTGAGTGATCATAAAGATGCTCTACATGTATCTCCGAAGGTGTTTGTTGAGTTGGCATAGATCGAGATTAGGATTTGTCACTCCGAGTATCGGAGAGGTATCTCTGGGCCCTCTCGGTAATACACATCATAAGAAGCCTTGCAAGAAAAGTGACTAAGGAGTTAGTTGCAAGATGATGTATTACGGAACGAGTGAAGAGACTTGCGGGTAACAAGATTTAAGTAGGTATGAAGATACCGATGATTGAATCTCGGGCAAGTAACATACCGATGGACAAAGGGAATTGCGTATGTTGTCATAGGGTTTGACCGATAAAGATCTTTGTAGAATATGTAGGAGCCAATATGGGCATCCAGGTTCTGCTATTGGTTATTGTCCGAAGAGGTGTCCCGGTCATGTCTACATAGTTCTTGAACCCATAGGGTCCGCATGCTTAATGCTCGTTGACGATATAGTGTTATATGAGTTATATGATTTGGTGACTGAATGTTGTTCGGAGTCCAGGATGAGATCACGAACATGAAGAGGAGATCCGGAATGGTCAGGAGGTAAAGATTGATATATAGGGCGATGATAATCAGACACCAGAAGAGTTTCGAAGTGCACCGGGTAGTCATCGGATCGTCGGAAGGGGTTCCGGACACCCCCGGGAAGTGTATGGGTCTAATGGGCCAAACGGGGGATAGACCAGCCCACTAGGGGGCTGGCACGCCCCTATCCCTAGTCGACCGGCCCTAGGGGAAGGAAAGAGGAGGGGTGGCCCCTCCTGCCTTTCCCTCCTCATGAGAGAAAGGAAAGGGGGGGGGGTGCCATCTCCCCCTACCTACCTCCCGCACTCAAAGAAGGAAGGGGCGCGGCTTGGGGAAGACCCCAAGTAGAATTCGGCCCTACTTGGAGCGCCTCCTGGCTGCTCGCCTCTCCCCCACCTATATATATGTGGGAGGGGGGCGCCACACATAACCATGACAATCTCTTAGCCGTGTGCGGTGCCCCCTCCACAGTTTGTCCCTCAGTCTTATTTTCGTAGTGCTTAGGCGAAGCCCTGCGGAGATAGCACCACCATCACTCTCACCGCGCCATTGTGCTGCCGGAACTCATCCACTACTTCATCGACTTGTTGGATCAAGAAGGTGAGGACGTCACCGAGTTGAACGTGTGCTGAACGCGGAGGTGCCGTACATTCGGTACTCGATCGGTTGGATCGCGAAGAAGTTCGACTACATCAACCGTGTTACTAAACGCTTCCGCTTACGGTCTACGAGGGTACGTAGACACACTCTCCCCTCTCATTGCTATGCATCTTCATGGATAGATCTTGCGTGTGCATATAAATTTTTTGTTTTCCATGCAACATTTCCCAACAGTGGCATCCGAGCTAGGTTTATGCGTAGATTATATGCATGAGTAGAAGACAAAGTGTTGTGGGCGGTGATAGTCATACTGCTTACCACCAACGTCTTATTTTGATTCGGCGGTATTGTGGGATGAAGCGGCCCGGACCAGCCTTACATGTCCACGCACATGAGACCGGTTCAACCGACTGACATGCAACTAGTTTTGCATAAAGGTGGTTGGCGGGTGTGTGTTTCTCCCACTTTAGTTGAATCAAATTTGACTATGGCTGGTCCTTGACGAACGTTAAAACAGCAAACTTGATAATCACCGTTGTGGTTTTTGCGTAGGTAAGAACGGTTCTTGCTAGAAGTGCGTAGCAGCCATGTAAAACTTGCAACAAAAAAGTAGAGGACGTCTAACTTGTTTTGCAGGGCATGTTGTGATGTGATATGGTCAAGATATAATGTGATATATATTGATGTATGAGATGATCATGTTTTGTAATCTCAAGTGATACGTCTCCAACGTATCTATAATTTTTGATTGTTCCATGCTATTATATTATCTGTTTTGGATGTTTTATATGCATTATTATGCTATTTTATATTATTTTTGGGACTAACCTATTAACCTAGAGCCCAATGTCAGTTCCTGTTTTTTCCCTGTTTTAGAGTTCGCAGAAAAGGAAACCAAACGGAGTCCAAACGGAATAAAACTTTCTTGATGATCTTTCTTGGACCAGAAGCAAACCAGGAGACTTGGAGATGAAGTCGGAGGAGCAACGAGACCGCCACAAGGCTGGAGGGCGCGCCCAGGGGGGTAGGGCGCGCCCCCTATCTTGTGGGCCCCTCGTGGGTCTCCTGACCTAATTCTTTCGCCCATATATACTCTTATACCCCAAAACCATAAGGGACATCCACGAAAACACCTTTGCAATGCCGCAACCTTTTGTACCCGTGAGATCCTGATACGTCTCCAACGTATCTATAATTTTTTATTTTTCCATGCTGTCATATTATCATTCTTGGATGTTTTACAATCATTTTATAGTAATTTTATATCATTTTTTGGTACTAATCTATTGACATAGTGCCCAGTGCCAGTTGCTATTTTCTGCTTGTTTATTACATCGCAGGAAATCAATATGAAACGGAGTCCAAACGCAGCGAAACTTTTTGTGGATTTTTTGGACCAGAAGACATCCAGTGGGCCGAAGAAGTACCGGAAAGGGAGCCCGAGGGGGGCACTGTTGGGGAATGTAGTAATAATTCAAAAAAATTCCTACGTGTCACCAAGATCAATCTCTAGGAGATGCTAGCAATGAGAGAGAGGGAGTGCATCTTCATACCCTTGAAGATCGCTAAGCGGAAGCGTTACCAGAACGCGGTTGATGGAGTCATACTCGTGGCGATTCAAATCACGGAAGATCCGATCCAAGCGACGAATGGACGACGCCTTCGCTTTCAACACACGTATAGCCCGGGGACGTCTCCTCCTTCTTGATCCAGCAAGGGGAGAGGAGTAGTTGAGGGAGAACTCCGGCAGCATGACCGCGTGCTGGTGGAGTTCATGGTTCTCCGGCAGAGCTTCGCTACGCTCAACGGAGGAGGAGGAGGAGTTGGAGGGGGAGGGCTGCGCCAGGGGCAAGGGGTGTAGCTCCCATGTGCCTCCCCACTATATATAGGGGTTGAGGGGGCAGGTTTCTTGCCCTCCAAGTCCATTGGAGCGTTGGCAAAGGTGGGAGGAAAGAAATCCCACCCTTTCCCTTCCCCACCGATTGTTATCCCCACTTTTTAGGGATCTTGATCTTATCCCTTCAGGATATGATCTTATTCCTTCTAAGGGGGGATCTTGGTGCGCCTTGACCAGGGGTGTGGGGCCTTGCCCCCACTAACCACGTTCATGTGGGTCCCCCATGCAGGTGGGCTCCACTCCGGAACCTTCTAGAACCTTCCCTGTACAATACCGAAAAGTCCTGAACATTTTCCGGTGGCAAAAATAGGACTTCCCATATATAAATCTTTACCTCCGGACCATTCCGAAACTCCTTGTGACATCCTGGATCTCATCTGAGACTCCGAACAACTTTTGGTAACCACATACAATTCCCATTACAACTCTAGCGTCACTGAACCTTAAGTGTGTAGACCCTACGGGTTCAGGAACCATGCAAACATGACCGAGATGCCTCTCTGGCTAATAACCAATAGCGGGATCTGGATACCCATATTGGCTCCCACATGTTCCACGATGATCTCATCGGATGAACCACGATGTCGGGGATTCAGTCAATCCCGTATACAATTCCCTTTGTCCATCGGTATGTTACTTGCCCGAGATTCGATCGTCGGTATCCCTATACCTTGTTCAATCTCGTTACCGGCAAGTCTCTTTAATTGTTACATAACACATGATCCCGTGGCTAACTCATTAGTCACATTGAGCTCATTATGATGATGCATTACTGAGTGAGCCCAGAGATACCTCTCCATCATACGGAGTGAAAAACCCCAGTCTTGATTCGTGCCAACCCAACGGACACTTTCGGAGATACCTGTAGTGCACCTTTATAGCCACCCGGTTATGTTGTGATGTTTGATACACCCAAAGCATTCCTACGGTATCCGGGAGTTGGACAATCTCATGGTCTAAGGAAATGATACTTGACATTAGAAAAGCTCTAGCAAACGAACTACACGATCTTGTGCTATGCTTAGGATTGGGTCTTGTCCATCACATCATTCTCCTAATGATGTGATCCCGTTATCAACGACATCCAATGTCCATGGTCAGGAAACCACAACCATCTGTTGATCAATGAGCTAGTCAACTAGAGGCTCACTAGGGACATGTTGTAGTCTATGCATTCAGACATGTATTACAGTTTCCGGTTAATACAATTATAGCACGAACAATAGACAATTATCATGAACAAGGAAATATAATAATAACTATTTTATTATTGCCTGTAGGGCATATTTCCAACAGTCTCCCACTTGCACTAGAGTCAATAATCTAGTTACATTGTGATGAATCGAACACCCATAGAGTTCTGGTGCTGATCATGTTTTGCTCATGGAAGAGGTTTAGTCAATGGATCTGCAACATTCAGATCCGTGTGCACTTTAAAAATATCTATGTCTCCATCTTGAATATATTCACGAATGGAGTTGAAGTGACGCTTGCTGTGCCTGGTCTTCTTGTGAAACCTGGGCTCCTTGGCAAGGGCAATAGCTCCAGTGTTGTCACAGAAGAGGTCATCGGGCCGGACGCATTGGGAATCACTCCTAGGTCGGTGATAAACTCCTTCTTCCAGACTGCTTCATGTGCTGCTTCTGAAGCAGCCATGTACTCCACTTCACATGTAGATCCCGCCACGACGCTTTGCTTGCAACTGCATTAGCTGACTGCCCCACCATTCAAAATATACACGTATCCGGTTTGTGACTTGGAGTCATCCGGATCTGTGTCAAAGCTAGCATCGACGTAATCCTTTACGACGAGCTCGTCGCACCTCCATAAACGAGAAACATATCCTTAGTCCTTCTCAGGTACTTCAGGATATTCTTGACCGTTGTCCAGTGTTCCATTCCGGGATCACTTTGGTACCTCCCTACCAAACTTATGGCAAGGTTCACATCAAGTCTGGTACACAACATGGCATACATAATAGAGCCTATGGGTGAGGCATAGGGGATGACACTCATCTTTTCTCTATCTTCTGCCGGGCATTGAGCTGCGCTCAATTTCACACCTTGCAATACAGGCAAGAACCCCTTCTTGGACTGATACATATTGAACTTCTTCAATATCTTGTCAAGGTATGTGCTTTGTGAAAGACCAATGAGGCGTCTCGATCTATCTCTATAGATCTTGATGCCTAATATGTAAGCAGCTTCTTCAAGGTCCTTCATTGAAAAACACTTATTCAAGTAGGCCTTTATGCTTTCCAAAAGTTCTATATCATTTCCCATCAACAGTATGTCATCCACATATAATATAAGAAATGCTACAGAGCTCCCACTAACTTCCTTGTAAATACAGGCTTCTCCATAAGTCTGCATAAACCCAAACGCTTTGATCATTTCATCAAAGCGAATGTTCCAACTCCGAGATGCTTGCACCAACCCATAGATGGAGCGCTGGAGCTTGCATACTTTTTCAGCATTCTTAGGATTGACAAAACCTTCCGGCTGCATCATATACAATTCTTCCTTAAGGACACCGTTAAGGAATGCCGTTTTGACGTCCATTTGCCAGATCTCATAATCATAGAATGCGGCAATTGCTAACATGATTCGGACGGACTTCAGCTTCGCTACGGGTGAGGTATCATCGTAGTCAACCCCTTGAACTTGTCAATAACCCTTAGCGACAAGCCGAGCCTTATAGACGGTCACATTACCATCCGCGCCAGTCTTCTTCTTAAAGATCCACTTATTCTCTATGGCTTTCCGAATCGGGCAAGTCTGTCAAAGTCCATGCTTTGTTTTCATACATGGATCCTATCTCGGATTTCATGGCTTCAAGCCATTTGTTGGAATCCGGGCCCGCCATCGCTTCTTGATAGTTCGAAGGTTCACCGTTGTCTAACAACATGATTTCCAGGACAGGGTTGCCATACCACTCTCGTGCGAAACGCGTCCTTGTGGACCTACGAAGTTCAGTAGTAACTTGATCCAAAGTTTCATGATCATCATCATTAACTTCCTCTCTAGTCGGTGCAGGCACCACAGAAACATCTTCCTGTGCTGCGCTACTCTCCGGTTCAAGAGGGGGTACCTCATCAAGTTCTACTTTCCTCCCACTTACTTCTTTCGAGAGAAACTCTTTCTCCAGAAAGGATCCATTCTTGGCAACAAAGATCTTGCCTTCGGATCTGCGATAGAAGGTATACCCAATAGTTTCCTTAGGGTATCCTATGAAGACGCATTTTTTCGATTTGGTTTCGAGCTTTTCAGGTTGCAGTTTCTTGACATAAGCATCCCAACCCCAAACTTTCAGAAATGACAGCTTAGGTTTCTTCCCAAACCATAATTCATACGGTGTCATCTCAACGGATTTAGACGGTGCCCTATTTAAAGTGAATGCGGCAGTCTCTAAAGAATAACCCCAAAATGATAGCGGTAGATCGGTAAGAGACATCATAGATCGCATCATATCCAATAGAGTGCGATTACGATGTTCGGACACACCATTACACTGAGGTGTTCCAGGCGACGTGAGTTGTGAAATAATTCCACATTTCCTTAAGTGCATGCCAAATTCATGACTCAAATATTCTCCTCCACGATCTGATTGTAAGAACTTTATTTTCCTGTCATTTTGATTCTCTACCTTGCTCTGAAACTCCTTGAACTTTTCAAAGGTCTCAGACTTGTGTTTCATTAAGTAGACATACCCATATTTACTTAAGTCACCGGTGAGGGTGAGAACATAACGATAGCCACCGCAAGCGTCGACGCTCATTGGACCGCATACATCAGTATGTATTATTTCCAATAAGTTGGTTGCTCGCTCCATTGTTCCGGAGAACGGAGTCTTGGTCATTTTGCCCATGAGGCATGGTTCACACGTGTCAAATGATTCATAATCAAGAGACTCCAAAAGTCCATCCGCATGGAGTTTCTTCATGTGTTTGACACCAATGTGACCAAGGCGGCAGTGCCGTGGGACTATCATTATCAACCTTACATCTTTTGGCATTCACAGTATGAATATGTGTAACATCACATTCGAGATTCAATAAAAAATAAACGATTGACCAGCGGGGAATGACCATAAAACATATCTCTCATATAAATAGAACAACCATTATTCTCGGATTTAAATGAGTAGCCATCTCGCATTAAACGAGATCCAGATACAATGTTCATGCTCAAAGCTGGCACTAATAAAAGTTATTGAGGTTTAAAACTAATCCCGAAGGTAGATGTAGAGGTAACGTGCCGACGGCGATGACATCGACCTTGGAACCATTCTCGACGCGTATCGTCACCTCGTCCTTCACCAGTCTCCGCTTATTCCGCAGCTCCTGCTTTGAGTTACAAATGTGAGCAACCGCACTGGTATCAAATACCCAGAAGCTACTACGAGCGCTGGTAAGGTACACATCAATAACATGTATATCATATATACCTTTGGCGTTGCCGGCCTTCTTATCCGCTAAGTACTTGGGGCAGTTCCGCTTCCAGTGACCATTTCCCTTGCAATAAAAGCACTCAGTCTCAGGCTTGGGTCCATTCTTTGGCTTCTTCTTCCTGTCAATTGACTTACCGGGCGCGGCAACTCCCTTGCCGTCCTTCTTGAAGTTCTTCTTTCCCTTGCCTTTCTTGAAGCTAGTGGTCTTATTCACCATCAACACTTGATGTTCCTTTTTGATTTCCACCTCCGATGATTTCAGCATTGAATATAACTCAGGAATGGACTTCTCCATCCCTTGCATATTGTAGTTCATCACAAAGCTCTTGTAGCTAGATGGAAGCGACTAGAGGATTCTGTCAATGACCGAGTCATCTGGACGATTAACTCCCAGTTGAGACAAGCGGTTGTGCAACCTAGACATTTTGAGTATATGCTTGCTGACAGAACTATTTTCCTCCATCTTACAACTGTAGAACTTGTCAGAGACTTCATATCTCTCGACCCGGGCATGAGCTTGGAAAACCATTTTCAGCTCTTGGAACATCCCATATGCTCCGTGTTGCTCAAAATGCTTTTGGAGCCCCGGTTCTAAGCTGTAAAGCATGCCGCACTGAACCAGGGAGTAATCATCACTACGCGACTGCCAGGCGTTCATAACGTCTTGAGTTGCTGGGAAAATGGGTGCGTCACCTAGCGGTGCTTCAAGGACATATGCTTTCTTGGAAGCTATGAGGATGATCCTCAAGTCACGGACCCAATTAGTATAGTTTCTACCATCGTCTTTCAGCTTGGTTTTCTCTAGGAACGCGTTGAAGTTGAGGGCAACATTAGCGTGGGCCATTGGATCTACATGATAGATTGTAAAGACAATTTTAGACTAAGTTCATGACAATTAAGTTCATCTAATCAAATTATTTAATGAACTCCCACTCAGATAGACATCGCTCTAGTCATCTAAGTGATACATGATCCGAATCGACTAGGCTGTGCCGATCATCATGTGAGAAGGACTAGTCATCAATGGTGAACATCTCCATGTTGATCGCATCTACTATATGACTCATGTTTGACCTTTCGGTCTCTCGTGTTCCAAGGCCATGTATGTACATGCTAGGCTCGTCAAGTCAACCTAAGTGTTTTGCATGTGTAAATCTGGCTTACACCCATTGTATGTGAACGTTAGAATCTATCACACCCGATCATCACGTGGTGCTTCGAAACAACGAACTTCCGCAACGGTGCATAGTTAGGGGGAACACATTTCTTGAAATTTTAGTGAGTGATCATCTTATTTATGCTACCGTCGTTCTAAACAAATAAGATGTAAACATGACAAACATAACATGCAAATCATAAAGTGACATGATATGGCCAATATCATCTTGCGCTTTTGATCTCCATCTTCGAGGCGTGGCATGATCACCATCGTCACCGACATGACACCATGATCTCCATCATCGTGTCTTCATGAAGTTGTCTTGCCAACTATTACTTCTACTACTATGTCTATCGGTTAGCAAAAAGTAAAGTAATTACATGGTGTTTATATTGACTCGCAGGTCATACAATAAATTAAGACAACTCCTATGGCTCCTGCCGGTTGTCATACTCATCGACATGGAAGTCGTGATTCCTATTACAAGAACATGATCAATCTCATCATCACATATATAATTCATCACATCCTTTTGGCCATATCACATCACATAGCATACCCTGCAAAAACAAGTTAGATGTCCTCTAATTGTTGTCGCATGTTTTACGGGACTACTATGTGTTTCTAGCAAGAACGTTTCTTACCTACGCAAAAGCCGCAACGGTGATATGCCAATTGCTATTTACCCTTCATAAGGACCCTCTTCATCGAATCCGATCCGACTAAAGTGGGAGAGATAGACACCCGCTAGCCACCTTATGCAACAAGTGCATGTCAGTCGGTGGAACTTGTCTCACGTAAGCGTACGTGTAAGGCCGGTCCGCGCCGCTTCATCCCACAATGCTGCCAAATCAAGATAGGACTAGTAATGATAAGCAAATGAACAAATCATCGTCCACAACTACTTGTGTTCTACTCGTGCATAGAATCTACGCATAGACCTAGCTCATGATGCCACTGTTGGGGAACGAAGTAATAATTAAAAAAATCCTATGTGTCACCAAGATCAATCTCTAGGAGATGCTAGCAACGAGAGAGAGGGAGTGCATCTTCATACCCTTGAAGATCGCTAAGAGGAAGCGTTACCAGAACGTGGTTGATGGAGTCATACTCGCGGCGATTCAAATCGTGGAAGATCTGATCCAAGCGCCGAACGGATGGCGCCTCCGCGTTCAACATACGTATAGCCCGGGGACGTCTCCTCCTTGATCCAGCAAGGGGACAGGAGAAGTTGAGGGAGAACCCCGGCAACACGATAGCGTGATGGTGGAACTCGTGGTTCTCCGGCAGAGCTTCGCTACGCTCAACGGAGGAGGAGGAGGAGTTGGAGGGGAGGGCTGCGCCAGGGGCAAGGGGTGTAGCTCCCATGCGCCTCCCCACTATATATAGGGGTGGAGGGGGCTGGTTTCTTGCCCTCCAAGTCAATTGGGGCGTTGGAAAAGGTGGGAGGAAAGAAATCCCATCCTTTTCCTTCCCCACCGATATTGTTATCTTCCCTTTTTAGGGATCTTGATCTTATCCCTTCGGGATATGATCTTATTCCTTCTAAGGGGGGATCTTGGTGCGCCTTGAACAGGGGTGTGGGGCCTTGCCACCACTACCCACGTTCATGTGGGTCCCCCCATGAAGGTGGGCCCCACTCCAGAACCTTCTAGAACTTTCTCGGTACAATACCGAAAATCCCGAACATTTTCTGGTGGCCAAAATAGGACTTCCCATATATAAATCTTTACCTCCGGACCATTCCAGAACTCCTTATGACATCAGGGATCTCATCTGAGACTCCAAAAAACATTCGGTAACCACATACAATTCCCATTACAACTCTAGCGTCACCGAACCTTAAGTGTGTAGACCCTACGGGTTCGGGAACCATGCAGACATGACCGAGATGCCTCTCCGGCCAATAACCAATAGCGGGATCTGGATACCCATATTGGCTCCCACATGTTCCACGATGATCTCTTCGGATGAACCACGATGTCGGGGATTCAGTAAATCCCGTATACAATTCCCTTTGTCCATCGGTATGTTACTTGCCAGAGATTCGATCGTCGGTATCGCTATACCTTGTTCAATCTCGTTACCGGCAAGTCTCTTTACTCGTTTCGTAACGCATGATCCCGTGGCTAACTCATTAGTCACATTGAGCTCATTATGATGATGCATTACCGAGTGGGCCCAGAGATACCTCTCTGTCATACGGAGTGACAAATACCAGTCTCGATTTGTGCCAACCCAACAGACACATTCAGAGATACATGTAGTGCACCTTTTTATAGCCACCCGGTTACGTTGTGATGTTTGACACACCCAAAGCATTCCTACGGTATCCGGGAGTTGCACAATCTCATGGTCTAAGGAAATGATACTTGACATTAGAAAAGCTCTAGCAAACGAACTACGCGATCTTGTGCTATGCTTAGGATTGGGTCTTGTCCATCACATCATTCTCCTAATGATGTGATCCCGTTATCAACGACATCCAATGTCCATGGTCAGGAAACCACAACCATATATTGATCAACGAGCTAGTCAACTAGAGGCTCACTAGGGACATGTTGTAGTCTATGCATTCACACATGTATTGCGGTTTCCGGTTAATACAATTATAGCATGAACAATAGACAATTATCATGAACAAGGAAATATAATAATAACTATTTTATTATTGCCTCTAGGGCATTCCAACAGGCACAGGACAGCAGGGCGCGCCTGGGCCCCCAGGCGCGCCCAGGTGTGTTGTGCCCACCTCGGTGGCCTCCCGCACTGCCTCTTTACTCTATAAATACCCCAATATTCCAAAAACCCTAGGGGGAGTCGACGAAAATCAATTCCAGCCACCGCAAGTTCTAGAAACACCAGATCCAATCTCGACACCATCACAAAGGGGTTCATCATGTCCATTGGTGCCTCTCCGATGATGCGTGAGTAGTTCTTTGTAGACCTACGGGTCCGTAGTTAGTAGCTAGATGGCTTCCTCTCTCTCTCTCTTGATTCTCAATACAATGGTCTCTTGGAGATCCATATGATGTAAGTCTTTTTGCAGTGTGTTTGTTGGGATCCAATGAACTTTGAATTTATGATCAGATCTATGTTTTTATCCATGAAAGTTATTTGAGTCTTCTTTGATCTCTTATATGCATGATTGATTATAGCCTCGTATTTTTTATCCGATATTTGGGTTTTGTTTGGCCAACTTGATCTATTTATCTTGCAATGGGAAGAGGTGCTTTGTGATGGGTTTGATCTTACGGTGCTTGAGCCCAGTGACAGAAGGGGAAACGACACATATGTATTGTTGCTATTAAGGATAACAAGATGGGGTTTATTTCTACATAAGTACATCTTGTCTACATCATGTCATCATTCTTATTGCATTACCCCGTTTTTCCATGAACTTAATACACTAGATGCATGTTGGATAGCGGTCGATGTGTGGAGTAATAGTAGTAGATGCAGGCAGGAGTCGGTCTACTAATCTTGGACGTGATGCCTATATAATGATCATTGCCTGGATATCGTCATGAGTATTTGAAGTTCTATCAATTGCCCAACAGTAATTTGTTATTCCACCGTTTGCTATTTTTTCTCGAGAGAAGCCACTAGTGAAACCTATGGCCCCCGGGTCTCTTCTTTAATATATTTGCCTTCGTGATCTATTTTATTTGCTTTTATTTTCAGTTCTATTAAACCAAAAATTCAAAAATACCTCGCTGCACTTTATTTTATTTGCGCTCCATTTATCCTATCTATTACAACTTTATCCCGTCCCCTCACCAATTTCTGGCACCGTTACCCGAAAGGGATTGACAACCCCTTTAACACGTCGGGTTGCAAGTATTTGTTATTTGTGTGCAGGGGCTGTCAACTTTGTGTTGCGTGGTTCTCCTACTTGTTCGATAACCTTGGTCTCATCACTGAGGGAAGTACCTACCGTCTCTGACGTAGTTCTAGCGGACATCAAAAGGAATTTCTGGCGTCGTTGCCGGGGAGGATCAAGTCAAGATAGTCTCCCGGCCCCGGGCCAATTTCTGGCGCCGTTGCCGGGGAGACATCATGAACATCAACCAGGTTCCTAGTGACAAATCCCATCTCCTTGCAATTTACATTATTTTCCATTTTCCTCTTGTTTTCCTCTCCCCACGTCACAAAAATTTGCGTTTTATTCGCCCCCTTTTTCGTTCGCCTTTTTCTCATCTGATCTCTTGTTTGCTATCTCTACTTGTGTTACCATGTTCCTTCTATTTGCTTGCATCTTCTCTTACTAAAAATATATTGATATGGATCCTCATCCATCTTTTCAAAAGATCCAATTATGATGAACAAATTGCTAGTGAATTCAGTTCACTAGATTATCTTTATGAAGTTTTGCTTGAGATTTATGAATCTGAAAATTGTGATGAAGTGTTAAATGAAGGAATTTTAAAGTGATTCATGATAGCTCCTTGAATTAAAAGCATGATTGCAATGATGTTATTATAAATTCTTTTAATGTCAATTGTGTTAGTGATATGCAAAACCCCAAGCTTGGGGATGCTTGTTATGTTATGTCCACTACTTATTGCAATGATCATGATTGGGTGATAATGATTCTTATGATCTTGAAAATTTATTTGAGCCTCATGATGAATATGTTATTTATAATAATTTTTGCAATAGTATTGAAAGTGGGTTTGGAAGAGTGTAAACTTAAGGTGAAAATAATCCAACATATTTGGAGAGTGTTCAATCTTGTGAAATTTTTGATAAAAGTGGGCTTGGAGAGGTCATGACTTTATTTGATGATATTCCCACTATTTTGGAAGAGTGTCAACTTTGCATGCATTTGGATCATGAAGTGTGATGGTTATATTGTTGAATCTGATTATGATCCCACATGGAATTATTATGATAGAGGAAAATATGGTTGTAGAAATTTCCATGTTACTAAATTACTTCTCGTTATGTTGAGATTGTCAATGTTTTATTCCTCTCCTTTGCATATGTTACAATGTGTTTGCCTTTAAAATTCCTATGCATAGGAAGTATGTTAGACTTAAATGTGTTTTTCACATGTTTTATGATGCTCTCTTTACGTTTCAATTATTATCTTCATGTGAGCATCAATAAAATTATGCCTAGCTAGGGGCGTAAAACGATAGCGCTCATTGGGAGGCAACCCAACTTGTATCATTTTGCTTTTTGCTTTTCCTGCTGTTTTTAATAAAATACCCAATTATGCCTCTGATTAGATATGTTTTTGTAGTTTAAATTAGTGTTTGTGCCAAGCAAGGCCTTTGGGATGATTTGGGTTAGAGTTGATTTGATCTTGCTGAAAAACAGAAACTTTTGCGCCCACGAAATTACTTTTAGTTTTTATCAGAAGAGTGATTTTGAGTTGACTCTTTTTGCAGAGGATCAATAAACAAATTATTAACGTCATTCTAACTTTTCAGAATTTTTGGAGTTACAGAAGTATTCGAAGTAGTCAGGTTGCTACAGACTATTCTGTTTTTGACAAATTCTGTTTTCTTTGCGTTGTGTGCTTGCTTTGATGATTCTATGGTTTTCTTTGAAGAGTTTTTTTCCATAGAAAAGTTGGAATACAGTAGATATAATGCAAAAATAAAATAGGAATGGGTTGCAACAGTACTTATAGTAGTTGTTTGCTTTCTTATACTAACGGATCTCATGAAGGTTTTGTTGAGTTTTGTGTGATTGAAGTTTTCAAGTTTTGGCTGATCTTACGATGGATGAAGGAATAAGGATTAGCAAAAGGCTAATCGTGGGGATGCCCAAGGCACCCCAAGATAATATTCAAGAAGTATCAAGCAACTAAGCTTGGGGATGCCCCTGAGTGGCATCCCCTCTTTCTTCTAAGAACCATCGGTATTTTGCTTGGAGCTATATTTTTATTCATCAGATATTATGAGTTCTGCTTGCAGCGTCTTGTATGATATGAGTCTTTGCTTGTTTTGCTTTGTGTTTTAAGTCTTGAATCCTTTCTGTACACACCTTTTCGAGAGAGCCAAAAATTATGCTATGCTTGCTCCTATGCTTCACTTAAATATTTAGAGCCTTGGAATTGCTCTAGTGCTTCACTCATATCTTTTTGAGCATGGTGTGCTTAGTTATTTTTGAAGAAATGCTCTCATGCTTCACTTAGATTTATTTGGGAGTTAATAATTTTGTTAAGAAATTCTCTCTTATTCACTTAGATTATTTTTGAGAGAAAGAAATATTATGCTCATGTTCTTCACTTAAATTTGTTTGAGCTTATTAAAAGCAACATATGAAAATAGTCCCAAAGTGATAGATATCCAAGGGGGATATAATAAAAACTTTCATGAAGATCACTGGACAAAATAAACTTGGTTCTTAGTAATGGTTTTGAGATATGACGATATGATATGTGAGTCATGTTGATGAGTAATTATGCTTTAGTAAGAATATTGGTGTTAAGGTTTGTGATTCCCTATGCAAGCACGAAAGTCAATAGTTATGCAATGAAATTACATCCTACTTGTGGTGCATTATTCGGTGTTACTTATGCTTAATGCTCAGGTACGAGATTTTTCGTTTCTTGGGTGGGCGCTTCTCAATCTTTTTGCTAGCCTTCATTTTGCACTAAGTATGATCACTACTTGTGCATCCAAAACCCTTTAAACCAGTTTTGCCTTATGAGTCCACTATACCTACCTATATGCGGTATTTCCGTATCGTTCTAAGCAAATTTTCATGTGCCATCTCTAACTTCCAAAATAAATTTCTCTTTTGTGTGCTCGTACCGCTCGCGAGGCGGTGAGGGGTGGCTGGTGTTTTCCATGCTAGATGTGTTATTCTCACGATGAGTGTTTATTCACTTGTCATTGCACGAGAGTACGTGTCGGAGTAATTGGACACGGGTATCCCGAAGACGACGAGACAATATTTCAAGACATCGGGGCTAGCAAAGCCCCTCAGTCCGACTGCCCGGCCGCTCCTGCCGGCTCCTCAGTCCGACTGCTCCACCCGGCCGGCAGCCAGCTGACCGACTGCATCGACTAGCCGGCTGCCGACTGCAGTCCGACCCGGCATCGACAAGACACCGACGAGACGGTCGTACCCGAGCACTATTCACGTGTCATTCCCGCCATCATGTATAGTGTCACTTGTCCCCTGGCACTATTTATGAAGTGACCCAGGGGACAAGCATGACATGCACCATGCCTTACCCATGCCCACTAGCTAGCTTACATACTAAGCTACCCTCTCCTATAAAAGGAGACACACATCCATCCATCCATGGATGGACTCACGTACACCCACAAGCAAATAAGCTAGCAAGCTAGCTAGCTATCCATCCATCCACACAACACACTCACGCATGAGCACTCCTATGCTCACGGCCATGAGCATAGCCGGCCACTGGCATGCCATATACGAGGCCAGATGCCAGACGCCCATGGCACTGACCTCAGATACAGCTCTAGGAGCACTTTGTACTGCCCGATGTACACCCCAGATATATATACTCAGACATGCAGGAGTAGGGGTATTATCTCTCCGGAGAGCCCCGAACCTGGGTAAACTAGCGCGTGCTACTCGCATACCCGCTCCCGGTCCTATCAGCAGCAGTCCTACCCTCACACAAAGCCCTTGTGGCATCTGTCGATGCACACCCCCCCGTGAGAATACCACGACAGTTGGCGCCCACCGTGGGGCGGTACTATGCTACCGCGCTGCTGCTGGTTTCGCAGTCCGGGCGGGACCATCTTCGCCATTATCACCGCGGCGTCGCGCCGTCCCTCCGATAGAGGTCGAGGGCTCGATATCGACACACCCTCGGAATGGCCGCGAGGGGCGGCGCATCCTCGCCGTCGGGACCATCTTCGCCATCACCGCCGCGGCGTCGCGCCGTCTCTCCGGTAGCGCTCGGGGGCTCGACTTCGACCCGCCCCCGGAGCGGCCGCGAGGGACGGCGCATCCTCGTCGTCGGCCTCGCCGCCTCTGTCATCATCACCATTGCAACGCCGATCGTCCGTCCGCACACGCGCCGCGCGTGCGGTGCCTCGCTTCGGTCGGCCGTATCGGTGTGCGCGCCGTGCCACGTCGCTCGCGTCTGCTCCCCTCCATGCTCGTCTAGCAGCGGCCGTAGTGCGCGGTCGCTCCTCCATACACGCTAGCCAGCAAGCCAGTCAATCCTCATACCATGGTCGTACACTTCCTTACCTATGGTCAGATAACGCCAGTCAATGGCCAGACACGTCCCAGATATTGCTCATACACAGCATACACACTAGCTGGACGGCAGTCAGACACTGGCCGGAGACAAGAAGTACACTACCCGCCCCTGCGTGCGCGCTCTCCCTCCCGAGCCCCGCAGCGCGCCGTGCCTTTGCTCCCCTCGTGTGCCTCCCCGCCCGCGTCGGCTGCCGCTGCGGTGGCCGGCTTCCGCTCCCGCCGCGGCCGCATCCCGCTCGTCCGGCTCTCCGCCACCGCCGGGTCCGCACCCGCAGCTCCCACGCCGGCTGGTCGGCTGGCCGGCTCCGGCCGCCTGCAGGCCCGGACGCCTCTACCGCGCGCCTCGCGCCTCCGCCTCCGGCCAGGCACTGCTCGGGGTTGGCTCCCGTTCCGCACGCCTCGCTCCGCACCTGAGCGCCCGAGTGCGCCGGCTCTGCACCGCTCCGGCCACCTCTCCTCCAACGCACCACGGCGCCGGCCCCGTCGCCCTCCGCCTGCTCTGTCCCGGGGCCGCGCATCCCGCCGCCTCGCTCCTCGACGGCTCCGACGAGCTGGCCGGCTTTGCCGAGCTCGCGCCCAGCTCTCCCCTTCGCGCCCCCGCGCCTCTCAGGCGCTGCGCCGCGCCTCCGTCCGGCCGCCCCGCGCGCGTCCACGACCCGGACCGTGCTCGTGGCCGGCTCCCCGCCCGGGCCGGCTGCTGGCTCCGACCGGTCGCCTACCGCCCGCGCCGGCTCCGGCTCCGGCTCCGACCCGGCCGGCTCCCGAGCACCGCCACTCCCGTGCTGGCCACTGCTCCGCCCCTGCCGGGCCGCCTCGCCCGCCCGCCGGCTCCGGCGGGCCGGCTTCGCCTTGCCACGGCCGCCTTGCCCCGCTAGCCGGCGTCCGTCCCGCTGCACCGACCCCGCGCCCCGGCATCTCCGCCTTCGCCCGTGCCTGGCCGCCTCCCGCCGCGCCCGCCGGCCTCCGCTCCGCTCGGCCTCGCCTGCGCGCCGGGCTCCTCCCGTCCGGTGGCCGGCTTCCCGTGCCTCGCCGCTCCGGCCGGGTGCTCCGCGCCCGTAGCCGGCTCCGCCTCCCGCCCCTGCGTCCGAGCTCTCCGACGCCGGCCCGCCATCCCCATGGCTCCAGTACCCAGCTGCCGCCTCCACCTGGACGGGCCGGCTCCCCCACGCGCCTCCACGGCCGCCTCCCCATGCTGCGGGTCCCCGCCGCATTCGGCCATAGCGCGCTTCGGCGACGCCTCGCTCTTTCGAGAGCCAGCTCCCGCGCTGGCCGGCCTCGCTTGCCTCGAGGCCGCCTCGCCGCTGGCCGGCCTCGCTGCCCCATGGGCCGGTTCCGCCTGTTCCCCGCGGGTCGGCCCCTCCAGGCCTCCTCCTCCACCTCGCGCCGCAGCGCCAGCTCCCGGCCGCTGCTCCGCCCCTTGCCGGCTTCAGCTCCCGCGCCCCGCCAGCTCCGCCCGCCGGGATGCCGCCACGCGCCGACTGCTCCGCCTCTCGCCGCGCCCACGCCAGTTGTATACCGCGAGTTCCCCTGGCCGGCTGGAGAGAAGGAAAAGATAGAAAGAAAAAGAAGTGTGAGGCCGACTGGAAAAACAAAAGTCAAGCCGGCAAAAAAAAAAGAGAGAGAAAGAAGTCGGCTGGGACAAAGAGAAGAAAAGAAACACCCGTCCGGATGATTCGTCCGCCTGCTTCGCCACTCGGACGGTCAGTCGTGACCCACGCTGTCGGCAGTGCCAAGCCGGCTGGTCTGGCTCCTGCTCCGATGGCACACCCAGCGGGTGCGCTAACGCGCCCCCGCGAGGAGAGAAGACAAAGTAGTCGCCGGGAGATCCGGCCCGACTGCTCAGCAGTCGGCCCGAATCTCGGGGGCTACACCCAGCGGGTGCGCTGACGCGCCCCCGCGAGGAAAGAAGACAAAGTAGTTGCCGGGAGATCCGGCCCGACTGCTCAGCAGTCGGCCCGAATCTCGGGGGCTACACCCAGCGGGTGCGCTGACGCGCCCCCGCGAGGAAAGAAGACAAAGTAGTTGCCGGGAGATCCGGCCCGACTGCTCAGCAGTCGGCCCGAATCTCGGGGGCTACACCCAGCGGGTGCGCTGATGCGCCCCCGCGAGGAAAGAAGACAAAGTAGTTGCCGGAAGATCCGGCCCGACTGCTCAGCAGTCGGCCCGAATCTCGGGGGCTACACCCAGTGGGTGCGCTGGCGCGCCCCCACAGAGACAAGAGAAGAGTTTCGTCCGGCTGCCAGCAGCCGGCAAAAGAAGAAAAAGGGCGCTGCAAGACGCCTCACCGCCTGGCCGGTCGAGCCTGACCGGCCGGGACCCTCCTTCGAGCGACCGGGGGCTCGAAGGCTACACCCAGCGGGTGCGCCGACTCTCTTCGGCAAACTCCGCCTCGGCTACACGAAAACCAATGTGAGCTCCTCACCCGCAGATTTTTTCACCGCGAGAGCACGGATAACCTCGAGCGATGCTCGGGGGCTATCTCCGCATTCCATTACAGTTGCATCACTGTTCGCCCCGGCGCCAGCCAGAGTTGGCCCGGGGGCTGGCCGCTTGGCCTGAGACGTTAGTTCCCGCAGACGGCTTAGTAGCGTGCGCGGTATGAAAAGCCCACTCTTAGTCACAGACCGCAGAGCGGCTGTCCGACTGGCAAGAGTGAAAGCTGAAGGCCACCCACGCGAAAAACGTCCGGGAAGAAAAACGCTTCGGGCGACCCGACCGTTTTCTTTATGAGTATCTACTCGGTTAAATTCGCTCCCAGAGTCTGAGTATTGTACACTCCACTCCGCGGCCCACTCTCAGCCACAGACCGCAGAGCGGCTGTCTGGCAAGCGAGAGCACAAGCCAAAGAGCGGAGGGAACGTGAAAAAGATTAAAGGGGGCTCGGAAGAAACCGAGTCGGCACCCTCCGCATAAAACTTGCAGTGCTAAAAAGCAATCACTTGACATATCTGCATGGACTAACTTTCTCTTTTGCATGATCATTTCCATGAACACTCGCGAAAAAACCTCCGCCCGACTTTGCCAAGTTGCCCGGAGGCTTGGGGGCTACTGTCGGAGTAATTGGACACGGGTATCCCGAAGACGGCGAGACAATATTTCAAGACATCGGGGCTAGCAAAGCCCCTCAGTCCGACTGCCCGGCCGCTCCTACCGGCTCCTCAGTCCGACTGCTCCACCCGGCCGGCAGCCAGCTGACCGACTGCATCGACTAGCCGGCTGCCGACTGCAGTCCGACCCGGCATCGACAAGACACCGACGAGACGGTCGTACCCGAGCACTATTCACGTGTCATTCCCGCCATCATGTATAGTGTCACTTGTCCCCTGGCACTATTTATGAAGTGACCCAGGGGACAAGCATGACATGCACCATGCCTTACCCATGCCCACTAGCTAGCTTACATACTAAGCTACCCTCTCCTATAAAAGGAGACACACATCCATCCATCCATGGATGGACTCACGTACACCCACAAGCAAATAAGCTAGCAAGCTAGCTAGCTATCCATCCATCCACACAACACACTCACGCATGAGCACTCCTATGCTCACGGCCATGAGCATAGCCGGCCACTGGCATGCCATATACGAGGCCAGATGCCAGACGCCCATGGCACTGACCTCAGATACAGCTCTAGGAGCACTTTGTACTGCCCGATGTACACCCCAGATATATATACTCAGACATGCAGGAGTAGGGGTATTATCTCTCCGGAGAGCCCCGAACCTGGGTAAACTAGCGCGTGCTACTCGCATACCCGCTCCCGGTCCTATCAGCAGCAGTCCTACCCTCACACAAAGCCCTTGTGGCATCTGTCGATGCACACCCCCCCGTGAGAATACCACGACAGTTGGCGCCCACCGTGGGGCGGTACTATGCTACCGCGCTGCTGCTGGTTTCGCAGTCCGGGCGGGACCATCTTCGCCATTATCACCGCGGCGTCGCGCCGTCCCTCCGATAGAGGTCGAGGGCTCGATATCGACACACCCTCGGAATGGCCGCGAGGGGCGGCGCATCCTCGCCGTCGGGACCATCTTCGCCATCACCGCCGCGGCGTCGCGCCGTCTCTCCGGTAGCGCTCGGGGGCTCGACTTCGACCCGCCCCCGGAGCGGCCGCGAGGGACGGCGCATCCTCGTCGTCGGCCTCGCCGCCTCTGTCATCATCACCATTGCAACGCCGATCGTCCGTCCGCACACGCGCCGCGCGTGCGGTGCCTCGCTTCGGTCGGCCGTATCGGTGCGCGCGCCGTGCCACGTCGCTCGCGTCTGCTCCCCTCCATGCTCGTCTAGCAGCGGCCGTAGTGCGCGGTCGCTCCTCCATACACGCTAGCCAGCAAGCCAGTCAATCCTCATACCATGGTCGTACACTTCCTTACCTATGGTCAGATAACGCCAGTCAATGGCCAGACACGTCCCAGATATTGCTCATACACAGCATACACACTAGCTGGACGGCAGTCAGACACTGGCCGGAGACAAGAAGTACACTACCCGCCCCTGCGTGCGCGCTCTCCCTCCCGAGCCCCGCAGCGCGCCGTGCCTTTGCTCCCCTCGTGTGCCTCCCCGCCCGCGTCGGCTGCCGCTGCGGTGGCCGGCTTCCGCTCCCGCCGCGGCCGCATCCCGCTCGTCCGGCTCTCCGCCACCGCCGGGTCCGCACCCGCAGCTCCCACGCCGGCTGGTCGGCTGGCCGGCTCCGGCCGCCTGCAGGCCCGGACGCCTCTACCGCGCGCCTCGCGCCTCCGCCTCCGGCCAGGCACTGCTCGGGGTTGGCTCCCGTTCCGCACGCCTCGCTCCGCACCTGAGCGCCCGAGTGCGCCGGCTCTGCACCGCTCCGGCCACCTCTCCTCCAACGCACCACGGCGCCGGCCCCGTCGCCCTCCGCCTGCTCTGTCCCGGGGCCGCGCATCCCGCCGCCTCGCTCCTCGACGGCTCCGACGAGCTGGCCGGCTTTGCCGAGCTCGCGCCCAGCTCTCCCCTTCGCGCCCCCGCGCCTCTCAGGCGCTGCGCCGCGCCTCCGTCCGGCCGCCCCGCGCGCGTCCACGACCCGGACCGTGCTCGTGGCCGGCTCCCCGCCCGGGCCGGCTGCTGGCTCCGACCGGTCGCCTACCGCCCGCGCCGGCTCCGGCTCCGACCCGGCCGGCTCCCGAGCACCGCCACTCCCGTGCTGGCCACTGCTCCGCCCCTGCCGGGCCGCCTCGCCCGCCCGCCGGCTCCGGCGGGCCGGCTTCGCCTTGCCACGGCCGCCTTGCCCCGCTAGCCGGCGTCCGTCCCGCTGCACCGACCCCGCGCCCCGGCATCTCCGCCTTCGCCCGTGCCTGGCCGCCTCCCGCCGCGCCCGCCGGCCTCCGCTCCGCTCGGCCTCGCCTGCGCGCCGGGCTCCTCCCGTCCGGTGGCCGGCTTCCCGTGCCTCGCCGCTCCGGCCGGGTGCTCCGCGCCCGTAGCCGGCTCCGCCTCCCGCCCCTGCGTCCGAGCTCTCCGACGCCGGCCCGCCATCCCCATGGCTCCAGTACCCAGCTGCCGCCTCCACCTGGACGGGCCGGCTCCCCCACGCGCCTCCACGGCCGCCTCCCCATGCTGCGGGTCCCCGCCGCATTCGGCCATAGCGCGCTTCGGCGACGCCTCGCTCTTTCGAGAGCCAGCTCCCGCGCTGGCCGGCCTCGCTTGCCTCGAGGCCGCCTCGCCGCTGGCCGGCCTCGCTGCCCCATGGGCCGGTTCCGCCTGTTCCCCGCGGGTCGGCCCCTCCAGGCCTCCTCCTCCACCTTGCGCCGCAGCGCCAGCTCCCGGCCGCTGCTCCGCCCCTTGCCGGCTTCAGCTCCCGCGCCCCGCCAGCTCCGCCCGCCGGGATGCCGCCACGCGCCGACTGCTCCGCCTCTCGCCGCGCCCACGCCGGTTGTATACCGCGAGTTCCCCTGGCCGGCTGGAGAGAAGGAAAAGATAGAAAGAAAAAGAAGTGTGAGGCCGACTGGAAAAACAAAAGTCAAGCCGGCTAAAAAAAAAGAGAGAGAAAGAAGTCGGCTGGGACAAAGAGAAGAAAAGAAACACCCGTCCGGATGATTCGTCCGCCTGCTTCGCCACTCGGACGGTCAGTCGTGACCCACGCTGTCGGCAGTGCCAAGCCGGCTGGTCTGGCTCCTGCTCCGATGGCACACCCAGCGGGTGCGCTAACGCGCCCCCGCAAGGAGAGAAGACAAAGTAGTCGCCGGGAGATCCGGCCCGACTGCTCAGCAGTCGGCCCGAATCTCGGGGGCTACACCCAGCGGGTGCGCTGACGCGCCCCCGCGAGGAAAGAAGACAAAGTAGTTGCCGGGAGATCCGGCCCGACTGCTCAGCAGTCGGCCCGAATCTCGGGGGCTACACCCAGCGGGTGCGCTGACGCGCCCCCGCGAGGAAAGAAGACAAAGTAGTTGCCGGGAGATCCGGCCCGACTGCTCAGCAGTCGGCCCGAATCTCGGGGGCTACACCCAGCGGGTGCGCTGACGCGCCCCCGCGAGGAAAGAAGACAAAGTAGTTGCCGGAAGATCCGGCCCGACTGCTCAGCAGTCGGCCCGAATCTCGGGGGCTACACCCAGTGGGTGCGCTGGCGCGCCCCCACAGAGACAAGAGAAGAGTTTCGTCCGGCTGCCAGCAGCCGGCAAAAGAAGAAAAAGGGCGCTGCAAGACGCCTCACCGCCTGGCCGGTCGAGCCTGACCGGCCGGGACCCTCCTTCGAGCGACCGGGGGCTCGAAGGCTACACCCAGCGGGTGCGCCGACTCTCTTCGGCAAACTCCGCCTCGGCTACACGAAAACCAATGTGAGCTCCTCACCCGCAGATTTTTTCACCGCGAGAGCACGGATAACCTCGAGCGATGCTCGGGGGCTATCTCCGCATTCCATTACAGTTGCATCACTGTTCGCCCCGGCGCCAGCCAGAGTTGGCCCGGGGGCTGGCCGCTTGGCCTGAGACGTTAGTTCCCGCAGACGGCTTAGTAGCGTGCGCGGTATGAAAAGCCCACTCTTAGTCACAGACCGCAGAGCGGCTGTCCGACTGGCAAGAGTGAAAGCTGAAGGCCACCCACGCGAAAAACGTCCGGGAAGAAAAACGCTTCGGGCGACCCGACCGTTTTCTTTATGAGTATCTACTCGGTTAAATTCGCTCCCAGAGTCTGAGTATTGTACACTCCACTCCGCGGCCCACTCTCAGCCACAGACCGCAGAGCGGCTGTCTGGCAAGCGAGAGCACAAGCCAAAGAGCGGAGGGAACGTGAAAAAGATTAAAGGGGGCTCGGAAGAAACCGAGTCGGCACCCTCCGCATAAAACTTGCAGTGCTAAAAAGCAATCACTTGACATATCTGCATGGACTAACTTTCTCTTTTGCATGATCATTTCCATGAACACTCGCGAAAAAACCTCCGCCCGACTTTGCCAAGTTGCCCGGAGGCTTGGGGGCTACTGTCGGAGTAATTGGACACGGGTATCCCGAAGACGGCGAGACAATATTTCAAGACATCGGGGCTAGCAAAGCCCCTCAGTCCGACTGCCCGGCCGCTCCTACCGGCTCCTCAGTCCGACTGCTCCACCCGGCCGGCAGCCAGCTGACCGACTGCATCGACTAGCCGGCTGCCGACTGCAGTCCGACCCGGCATCGACAAGACACCGACGAGACGGTCGTACCCGAGCACTATTCACGTGTCATCCCCGCCATCATGTATAGTGTCACTTGTCCCCTGGCACTATTTATGAAGTGACCCAGGGGACAAGCATGACATGCACCATGCCTTACCCATGCCCACTAGCTAGCTTACATACTAAGCTACCCTCTCCTATAAAAGGAGACACACATCCATCCATCCATGGATGGACTCACGTACACCCACAAGCAAATAAGCTAGCAAGCTAGCTAGCTATCCATCCATCCACACAACACACTCACGCATGAGCACTCCTATGCTCACGGCCATGAGCATAGCCGGCCACTGGCATGCCATATACGAGGCCAGATGCCAGACGCCCATGGCACTGACCTCAGATACAGCTCTAGGAGCACTTTGTACTGCCCGATGTACACCCCAGATATATATACTCAGACATGCAGGAGTAGGGGTATTATCTCTCCGGAGAGCCCCGAACCTGGGTAAACTAGCGCGTGCTACTCGCATACCCGCTCCCGGTCCTATCAGCAGCAGTCCTACCCTCACACAAAGCCCTTGTGGCATCTGTCGATGCACACCCCCCCGTGAGAATACCACGACAGTTGGCGCCCACCGTGGGGCGGTACTATGCTACCGCGCTGCTGCTGGTTTCGCAGTCCGGGCGGGACCATCTTCGCCATTATCACTGCGGCGTCGCGCCGTCCCTCCGATAGAGGTCGAGGGCTCGATATCGACACACCCTCGGAATGGCCGCGAGGGGCGGCGCATCCTCGCCGTCGGGACCATCTTCGCCATCACCGCCGCGGCGTCGCGCCGTCTCTCCGGTAGCGCTCGGGGGCTCGACTTCGACCCGCCCCCGGAGCGGCCGCGAGGGACGGCGCATCCTCGTCGTCGGCCTCGCCGCCTCTGTCATCATCACCATTGCAACGCCGATCGTCCGTCCGCACACGCGCCGCGCGTGCGGTGCCTCGCTTCGGTCGGCCGTATCGGTGCGCGCGCCGTGCCACGTCGCTCGCGTCTGCTCCCCTCCATGCTCGTCTAGCAGCGGCCGTAGTGCGCGGTCGCTCCTCCATACACGCTAGCCAGCAAGCCAGTCAATCCTCATACCATGGTCGTACACTTCCTTACCTATGGTCAGATAACGCCAGTCAATGGCCAGACACGTCCCAGATATTGCTCATACACAGCATACACACTAGCTGGACGGCAGTCAGACACTGGCCGGAGACAAGAAGTACACTACCCGCCCCTGCGTGCGCGCTCTCCCTCCCGAGCCCCGCAGCGCGCCGTGCCTTTGCTCCCCTCGTGTGCCTCCCCGCCCGCGTCGGCTGCCGCTGCGGTGGCCGGCTTCCGCTCCCGCCGCGGCCGCATCCCGCTCGTCCGGCTCTCCGCCACCGCCGGGTCCGCACCCGCAGCTCCCACGCCGGCTGGTCGGCTGGCCGGCTCCGGCCGCCTGCAGGCCCGGACGCCTCTACCGCGCGCCTCGCGCCTCCGCCTCCGGCCAGGCACTGCTCGGGGTTGGCTCCCGTTCCGCACGCCTCGCTCCGCACCTGAGCGCCCGAGTGCGCCGGCTCTGCACCGCTCCGGCCACCTCTCCTCCAACGCACCACGGCGCCGGCCCCGTCGCCCTCCGCCTGCTCTGTCCCGGGGCCGCGCATCCCGCCGCCTCGCTCCTCGACGGCTCCGACGAGCTGGCCGGCTTTGCCGAGCTCGCGCCCAGCTCTCCCCTTCGCGCCCCCGCGCCTCTCAGGCGCTGCGCCGCGCCTCCGTCCGGCCGCCCCGCGCGCGTCCACGACCCGGACCGTGCTCGTGGCCGGCTCCCCGCCCGGGCCGGCTGCTGGCTCCGACCGGTCGCCTACCGCCCGCGCCGGCTCCGGCTCCGACCCGGCCGGCTCCCGAGCACCGCCACTCCCGTGCTGGCCACTGCTCCGCCCCTGCCGGGCCGCCTCGCCCGCCCGCCGGCTCCGGCGGGCCGGCTTCGCCTTGCCACGGCCGCCTTGCCCCGCTAGCCGGCGTCCGTCCCGCTGCACCGACCCCGCGCCCCGGCATCTCCGCCTTCGCCCGTGCCTGGCCGCCTCCCGCCGCGCCCGCCGGCCTCCGCTCCGCTCGGCCTCGCCTGCGCGCCGGGCTCCTCCCGTCCGGTGGCCGGCTTCCCGTGCCTCGCCGCTCCGGCCGGGTGCTCCGCGCCCGTAGCCGGCTCCGCCTCCCGCCCCTGCGTCCGAGCTCTCCGACGCCGGCCCGCCATCCCCATGGCTCCAGTACCCAGCTGCCGCCTCCACCTGGACGGGCCGGCTCCCCCACGCGCCTCCACGGCCGCCTCCCCATGCTGCGGGTCCCCGCCGCATTCGGCCATAGCGCGCTTCGGCGACGCCTCGCTCTTTCGAGAGCCAGCTCCCGCGCTGGCCGGCCTCGCTTGCCTCGAGGCCGCCTCGCCGCTGGCCGGCCTCGCTGCCCCATGGGCCGGTTCCGCCTGTTCCCCGCGGGTCGGCCCCTCCAGGCCTCCTCCTCCACCTCGCGCCGCAGCGCCAGCTCCCGGCCGCTGCTCCGCCCCTTGCCGGCTTCAGCTCCCGCGCCCCGCCAGCTCCGCCCGCCGGGATGCCGCCACGCGCCGACTGCTCCGCCTCTCGCCGCGCCCACGCCGGTTGTATACCGCGAGTTCCCCTGGCCGGCTGGAGAGAAGGAAAAGATAGAAAGAAAAAGAAGTGTGAGGCCGACTGGAAAAACAAAAGTCAAGCCGGCTAAAAAAAAAGAGAGAGAAAGAAGTCGGCTGGGACAAAGAGAAGAAAAGAAACACCCGTCCGGATGATTCGTCCGCCTGCTTCGCCACTCGGACGGTCAGTCGTGACCCACGCTGTCGGCAGTGCCAAGCCGGCTGGTCTGGCTCCTGCTCCGATGGCACACCCAGCGGGTGCGCTAACGCGCCCCCGCGAGGAGAGAAGACAAAGTAGTCGCCGGGAGATCCGGCCCGACTGCTCAGCAGTCGGCCCGAATCTCGGGGGCTACACCCAGCGGGTGCGCTGACGCGCCCCCGCGAGGAAAGAAGACAAAGTAGTTGCCGGGAGATCCGGCCCGACTGCTCAGCAGTCGGCCCGAATCTCGGGGGCTACACCCAGCGGGTGCGCTGACGCGCCCCCGCGAGGAAAGAAGACAAAGTAGTTGCCGGGAGATCCGGCCCGACTGCTCAGCAGTCGGCCCGAATCTCGGGGGCTACACCCAGCGGGTGCGCTGATGCGCCCCCGCGAGGAAAGAAGACAAAGTAGTTGCCGGAAGATCCGGCCCGACTGCTCAGCAGTCGGCCCGAATCTCGGGGGCTACACCCAGTGGGTGCGCTGGCGCGCCCCCACAGAGACAAGAGAAGAGTTTCGTCCGGCTGCCAGCAGCCGGCAAAAGAAGAAAAAGGGCGCTGCAAGACGCCTCACCGCCTGGCCGGTCGAGCCTGACCGGCCGGGACCCTCCTTCGAGCGACCGGGGGCTCGAAGGCTACACCCAGCGGGTGCGCCGACTCTCTTCGGCAAACTCCGCCTCGGCTACACGAAAACCAATGTGAGCTCCTCACCCGCAGATTTTTTCACCGCGAGAGCACGGATAACCTCGAGCGATGCTCGGGGGCTATCTCCGCATTCCATTACAGTTGCATCACTGTTCGCCCCGGCGCCAGCCAGAGTTGGCCCGGGGGCTGGCCGCTTGGCCTGAGACGTTAGTTCCCGCAGACGGCTTAGTAGCGTGCGCGGTATGAAAAGCCCACTCTTAGTCACAGACCGCAGAGCGGCTGTCCGACTGGCAAGAGTGAAAGCTGAAGGCCACCCACGCGAAAAACGTCCGGGAAGAAAAACGCTTCGGGCGACCCGACCGTTTTCTTTATGAGTATCTACTCGGTTAAATTCGCTCCCAGAGTCTGAGTATTGTACACTCCACTCCGCGGCCCACTCTCAGCCACAGACCGCAGAGCGGCTGTCTGGCAAGCGAGAGCACAAGCCAAAGAGCGGAGGGAACGTGAAAAAGATTAAAGGGGGCTCGGAAGAAACCGAGTCGGCACCCTCCGCATAAAACTTGCAGTGCTAAAAAGCAATCACTTGACATATCTGCATGGACTAACTTTCTCTTTTGCATGATCATTTCCATGAACACTCGCGAAAAAACCTCCGCCCGACTTTGCCAAGTTGCCCGGAGGCTTGGGGGCTACTGTCGGAGTAATTGGACACGGGTATCCCGAAGACGGCGAGACAATATTTCAAGACATCGGGGCTAGCAAAGCCCCTCAGTCCGACTGCCCGGCCGCTCCTACCGGCTCCTCAGTCCGACTGCTCCACCCGGCCGGCAGCCAGCTGACCGACTGCATCGACTAGCCGGCTGCCGACTGCAGTCCGACCCGGCATCGACAAGACACCGACGAGACGGTCGTACCCGAGCACTATTCACGTGTCATCCCCGCCATCATGTATAGTGTCACTTGTCCCCTGGCACTATTTATGAAGTGACCCAGGGGACAAGCATGACATGCACCATGCCTTACCCATGCCCACTAGCTAGCTTACATACTAAGCTACCCTCTCCTATAAAAGGAGACACACATCCATCCATCCATGGATGGACTCACGTACACCCACAAGCAAATAAGCTAGCAAGCTAGCTAGCTATCCATCCATCCACACAACACACTCACGCATGAGCACTCCTATGCTCACGGCCATGAGCATAGCCGGCCACTGGCATGCCATATACGAGGCCAGATGCCAGACGCCCATGGCACTGACCTCAGATACAGCTCTAGGAGCACTTTGTACTGCCCGATGTACACCCCAGATATATATACTCAGACATGCAGGAGTAGGGGTATTATCTCTCCGGAGAGCCCCGAACCTGGGTAAACTAGCGCGTGCTACTCGCATACCCGCTCCCGGTCCTATCAGCAGCAGTCCTACCCTCACACAAAGCCCTTGTGGCATCTGTCGATTCACACCCCCCCGTGAGAATACCACGACAGTACGACAAAGGTATTAGGGATGCCTAGTCCTGAAATAAAAAATGAATTTACGTTATGTTGTCAAATAATAAATTCCTTGGAAAGTGTTGGTATGGAGGGCACCCATGGATACAGTTAGCCATGGAAAGTGAAAGTATGGTGGAAAAAAGAATAAACTTTATTATCTGTTTTGGAACCGCCTATGATGTATCTAGCATGGAAAGTATTGGGTACTCTAAGTCGTTTTCGTTGGTGGGAAAAGTATGCCTCCCAAAATATTTTTATCTCTCAATTTTTGCTTTGAGCTCTCGCACCTCTACAAATCCCTACTTCCCTCTGCGAAGGGCCTTTCTTTTACTTTATGCAATTTTTATTTTTGAATTTTAGTCTCCATCTTCTCTTATAAAGCACCAACTAAGGGGCACTATGATCGTATTTGAGCATTGGGTGTAGCTAATATTCGAGTGTGTTTCATGAATGGATCAATGATTGAGCATAATGGGCTAGGGATAACTTGCTTTAGTGTTGATTGATGACCCACAAGTGTAGGGGATGTATCGTAGTCCTTTCTATAAGTAAGAGTGTCGAACCCAACGAGGAGCAGAAGGAAATGACAAGCGGTTTTCAGTAAGGTATTCTCTGCAAGCACTGAAATTATCGGTGACAGATAATTTTGTGATAAGGTAATTTGTAACGGGTAACAAGCAATGAAAGTAAATAAGGTGCAGCAAGGTGGCCCAATCCTTTTTGTAGCAAAGGACAAGCCTGGACAAATTCTTATATGAAGGAAAACGCTCCCGAGGACACATGGGAATTATCGTCAAGCTAGTTTTCAAAACGCTCGTATGATTCGCGTTCGTTACTTTGATAATTTGATATTTGGGTGGACCGGTGCTTGGGTACTGCCCTTTCTTGGACAAGCATCCCACTTATGATTAACCCCTATTGCAAGCATCTGCAACTACAGAAGAAGTATTAAGGTAAACCTAACCATAGCATGAAACATATGGATCCAAATCAGCGCCTTACGAAGCAACGCATAAACTAGGGTTTATGCTTCTGTCACTCTAGCAACCCATCATCTACTTATTACTTCCCAATGCCTTCCTCTAGGCCCAAACAATGGTGAAGTGTCATGTAGTCGACGTTCACATAACACCACTAGAGGAGAGACAGCATACATCTCATCAAAATATCGAACGAGTACCAAATTCACATGACTACTAATAGCAAGACTTCTCCCATGTCCTCAGGAACAAGCGTAACTACTCACAAATCATATTCATGTTCATAATCAGAGGGGTATTAATATGTATTAAGGATCTGAACATATGATCTTTCACCGAATAAACCAACTAGCATCAACTACAAGGAGTAATCAACACTACTAGCAACCCACAGGTACGAATCTGAGGTTTTGGGACAAAGATTGGATACAAGAGATGAACTAGGGTTTGAGAGGAGATGGTGCTGGTGAAGATGTTGATGGATATTGACCCCCTCCCGATGAGAGGATCGATGGTGATGATTTCCCCCTCCCGGAGGGATGTTTTCCCGGCAGAACATCTCCGCCGGAGCCCTAGATTGGTTTCGCCAAGGTTCCGCCTCGTGGCGGCGGTGTTTCATCCTGAAAGCTTGCTTATGATTTTTTCTAGGGTAAAAGACTTCATATAGCAGAAGATGGTCACCAGAAGGCTGCCAGGGGGCCCACGAGGCAGGGGTGCACGCCCTACCCCCTGGGCGCGCCCCCACCCTCGTGGCCAGGGTGTGGGCCCCCTCTGGTACTTCTTCCTCTCAATATTTTTTATTAATTCCAAAAATGACTTTCATGGAGTTTCATGACTTTTGGAGTTGTGTAGAATAGGTCTCTAATATTTGCTCCTTTTCCAGCCCAGAATTCCAGCTGCCGGCATTCTCCCTCTTCATGTAAACCTTGTAAAATAAGAGAGAATATGCATAAGTATTGTGACATAACGTGTAATAACAACCCATAATGCAATGAATATTGATATAAAATCATGATGCAAAATGGACGTATCAAGCCCCCAAGCTTAGACCTCGCTTGTCCTCAAGCGGAAGCCGAAATCGAGAAATATGTCCACATGTTTAGCGATAGAGGTGTCGATAAAATAAAATACGGACATGAGGGCATCATGATCATTCTTATAACAGCAACATATATTTATTTTGTCATATGATTTCTTATGCTAAAGTAACAATCTATTCACAATGTCAAGTATGAATCGGAAACTTCATTGAGAACCAACAAACTATGATCTCGGTCACTGAAGCAATTGCAATTTATCATAACATCGGAAAGAGTCAACATAAGAGCCTTTCAGCAAGTCCATATAGTCAAATATCATTTAGTCTTTCACAATTGCTAACACTCACGCAATACTTATGGGTATGGAGTTTTAATCGGACACAGAGAAAGATAGGGGCTTATAGTGTTGCCTCCCAACCTTTTTCCTCAAGGGTAATGTCAACAATAATAGTTCATGCTAACTTACATACAATTGGATATGTATATCAGGATCTTTCCAACACGAGGTACTTGACAAAGGATAAATGTAAAAAGGAAAGGTGAAGATCACCATGACTCTTGCATAATGTATAAGACAAAAAGTAAAAGATAGTCCCTTCGCAGAGGGAAGCAGAGGTTGTCATGTGCTTTTATGGTTGGATGCACGAAATCTTAATGCAAAAGAACGTCACTTTAAATTGCCACTTGTGATACGTACCTTTATTATGCAGTCCGTCGCTTTTATTACTTCCATATCACAAGATCGTATAAAGCTTATTTTCTCCACACTAAGTCATACATATTTAGAAAGCAATTTTTATTGCATGCAACATGACAACTTACTTGAAGGATATTACTCAATCCATAGGTAGATATGGTGGACTCTCATGTCAAAACTGGGTTTAAGGGTTTTTGGAAGCACAAGTAGTATCTCTACTTGGTGCAAGGAATTTGGCTAGCATGAGAGGGAAAGGCAAGCTCAACATGTTGGATGATCCATGACAATATACTTTATTTCGAATATAAGAGAACATAACCCATTATGTTGTCTTCCTTGTCCAACATCAACTCTTTAGCATGTCATATTTTAATGAGTGCTCACAATCATAAAAGATGTCCAAGATAGTATATTTATATGTGAAAACCTCTCTTTCTTTATTACTTCCTATTAATTGCAACGATGACCAAAACTATGTTTGCCAACTCTCAACAACTTTTAATCATCATACTCTTAATATGTGAAGTCATTACCCTCCATAAGATCAATATGGACACTTTTATTTCTTTTTGTACTTTTATTCCCTCAAGATCATAGCAAGATAGCAAAGCCCTTGACGTAACAGTAATCTTTATTATATATGGCTCACGGACTCGATTACATAGAGGGATCATAAAGCAAAAATCAAAACTAAATCATACCAAAAACTTTATTCTACTAGATCAAGATATTACTAATAGGATCGAACTAAGTAAAAACGGTAAAGATAGGAGTGTGATGGTGATACGATACCGGGGCACCTCCCCCAAGCTTGGCGGTTACCAAGGGGAGTGCCCATACCCATGTGTTTAGTTCTTCGGAGGTGGTGACGATGGAGTTGTTGATGATGTAGGCTTGTCGTCCGTCCTCCAAGGCATAGGCTCACCATCATAGAAGGATGATCGAGTCTCCGAGATCCTCAAATCTGCAGCCAAACTCATCCTCTTGAATCTATGTTCATACTCACAGTTTTGGTTTTGCAGGTCATAGATCCGGGCTTGGAGGTGCTCGATTTTCTCATGAAGCTTGAAGATGGTATCCCCAATGTTCTTGGCATCCAGCTTGTGGTTGTTGGTGAACTCCACGATCATCATCTGGTTGGTGTTGAGTCCACGTTCCACCATCCCTTGGCACTTGAAAACTTGTTGTTCCATTGCTTCGAGTCTTGTCTCCGCTTCCGGTCCTCCTTGGTCCCTCAACATCACGGATGTGTAGGACCCCCTCACGCATCTCAATGGTTTGAGGGTGATGCAGCACCTCCGCGAGGTAGGGGTTGATGACCTTCTCGAAAAACTTGTCCTTGGGGGCGCTTGAAGACGTCATGGTGATCTAGATCTGTCAGAAAAACAGCTTAAAAAAAGAGAGAGGATATTTGCGTGATACGGTGGTCAAAACCTTCGGGAGATTATATAATGAATTTTTACCGACCAAAAGAAGTATCGTGCAAGAAAACAGAGTCCGGAGAGCACACAAGGTGCCCACGAGGCAGGGGGTGCGCCCAAGGGGGTAGGGCGCGCCCTCCACCCTCATGGACGCCTTGTGTACTTCCCAGACTACTTGTTATTTTCCTATTTTCTTAAATATTCCAAAACGGAGAAAAACTGCTATTATAACTGTTTTGGAGTCGGTTTACTTACCGTACCACGTACCTATTCCTTTTCAGAGTCCGAAACGTTCTGGAAAGTGTCCCTTATGTATTCCTCCGGGGTTACGGTTTCAATAACATTGGTTTCAACATTTATGGGATTACCTGAGATATAATGTTTGATTCTTTGACTGTTCACCACCTTCGGATTCGTCCCCTTGAAGTTGTTGATTTTTATGGCACCGGAACGATAGACCTCCTCGATAACGTAAGGCCCTTCCCATTTAGAGATGAGTTTTCCTGCAAAAAATCTTAAAAGAGAGTTGAAAAGCAACACATAATCACCTACATTAAACTCATGCTTTTGTATCCTTTTGTCATGCCATCTTTTAACTTTTTCTTTAAAGAGTTTGACATTCTCATAGGCTTGGGTTCTCCACTCATCAAGTGAGGCAATGTCAAATAACCTCTTTTCACCGGCAAGTTTGAAATCATAATTGAGCTCTTTAATGGCCCAATATGCCTTATGTTCTAGTTCGAGAGGTAAGTGACATGCTTTTCCATAAACCATTTTATACGGAGACATACCCATAGGATTTTTATATGTAGTTCTATAAGCCCATAATGCATCATCAAGTTTCTTGGACCAATTCTTTCTAGATCTATTAACAGTCTTTTGCAAAATCAATTTAAGCTCTCTATTACTCAATTCTACTGCCACTAGACTGTGGGTGATATGGAGATGCAATTCTATGACTAACATCATATTTAGCAAGCATTTTACGAAAAGCACCATGAATAAAATGTGAACCACCATCAGTCATTAAGTATCTAGGGACTTCAAACCTCGGAAAAATAACTTCTTTAAGCATCTTAATAGAGGTGTTATGATCAGCATTACTAGTTGGAATAGCTTCTACCCACTTAGTAACGTAATCAACAGCAACTAAAATATGTGTATACCCATTAGAGGAAGGAAACGGTCCCATATAATCAAAGCCCCAAACATCAAATGGTTCAATATCAAGAGAATAATTCATAGGCATTTCTTGACGTCTACTAATATCACCAATTCTTTGACATTCATCACAAGACAAGACAAACTTACGGGCATCTTTGAAGAGAGTAGGCCAATAAAAACCGGATTGCAATACCTTGTGTGCAGTTCTATCTCCAGCGTGGTGTCCTCCATAAACCTCGGAGTGACACTTGCGTAGGATCTGTTCCTGTTCATGCTCAGGTACACAACGTCTAATAACACCATCTACTCCTTCTTTATAAAGGTGTGGGTCATCCCAGAAGTAATGTCTTAAATCATAGAAGAACTTTTTCTTTTGCTGGTATGTGAAACTAGGTGGTATAAATTTAGCAACAATGTAATTAGCATAATCAGCATACCATGGAGCAGTACGAGAAGCATTTATGACAGCTAATTGTTCATCAGGAAAGCTATCATCAATAGGTAGTGGGTCATCAAGAACATTCTCTAGCCTAGACAAGTTGTCTGCAACGGGGTTCTCAGCTCCCTTTCTATCAATAATATGCAAATCAAATTCTTGTAGCAAGAGAACCCATCTAATAAGTCTAGGTTTACCATCTTTATTTTCCATAAGATATTTAATAGCAGCATGATCAGTGTGAACAATTACTTTAGAGTCAATGATATAAGGTCTAAACTTATCACAAGAAAATACAACTGCAAAAAATTCTTTTTTAGTAGTAGCATAATTTCCCTGGGCACTGTCTAGAGTTTTACTAGCATATTGAATATCATTTAGTTTCTTATCAACTCTTTGTCCTAGAACATCACCTACGGCATAATCACTAGCATCACACATAATTTCAAAGGGTAAATTCCAATCAGGTGGCTGAACAATAGGTGCAGAAATCAAAGCTTTCTTAAGTATTTCAAATGCTTCTACACAATCATCATCGAAGACAAAAGGAATATCTTTTTGTAAGAGATTAGTCAGAGGCCTGGAAATTTTAGAGAAGTCCTTAATGAACCTCCTATAAAAACCGGCATGACCAAGGAAACTTCTTATACCTTTAATGTCCTTGGGACACGGCATCTTTTCAATAGCATCAACTTTAGCTTTATCAACTTCAATACCTCTTTCAGAAATTTTATGCCCCAAGACAATGCCTTCATTAACCATAAAGTGGCACTTTTCCCAATTCAAGACAAGACTAGTATCTTCGCATCTATGCAAAACTCGATCAAGGTTGCTCAAGCAATCATCAAAAGAAGATCCATAAACAGAGAAATCATCCATGAAAACCTCAACAATCTTTTCACAAAAGTCAGAGAATATAGCCATCATGCATCTTTGAAAGGTAGTAGGTGCATTACATAAACCAAAAGGCATACGTCTATAAGCAAAAGTACCGAAAGGGCAAGTAAAAGTGGTCTTTTCTTGATCCTCTGCTGACATAGGTATTTGAGAGAAACCAGAGTAACCATCTAGAAAGCAAAAATGTATATGTTTGGATAATCTTTCTAGCATTTGATCAATAAAAGGCAAAGGGTAATGATCTTTTTTAGTAGCTTCATTTAATTTGGGGAAATCAATTACCATCCTATAACCTGTAACAATTCTTTGCGGGATCAATTCATCTTTATCATTAGGAACGACAGTAATACCTCCCTTCTTAGGGACACAATGGACAAGACTTACCCACTGACTATCAGCAACGGGATAAATTATACCTGCCTCCAGGAGCTTTAGTATTTCTTGTCTTACCACTTCTTTCATCTTAGGATTTAACCGTCATTGGTTACCAATAAATGGTTTGGCGTCTTTCTCCAATTTTATTTTGTGTTGGCATAGAGTGCGACTAATGCCCTTAAGATCATCAAGAGTATATCCAATAGCAGCACGGTGCTTCTTCAGAGTTTTCAATAATTTCTCTTCTTCCTGCTCTGAAAGGTTAGCACTAATAATAACATGATATATCTTCTTTTCATCAAGATAAGCATATTTAAGAGTATCAGGTAATGGTTTAAGCTCAAACACGGGATCACCCTTGGGTGGTGGAGGATCCCCTAGGATTTCAACAGGCAAGTTGTGTTTCAAAATAGGTCCCTGTTTAAAGAATACTTCATCTATCTCCCTTCTTTCATTCATAAACATATCATTTTCATGGTCTAGCAAATATTGTTCTAAAGGATCATTAGGAGGTACGGTAATAGAAGCAAGACCAATAATTTCATCCTTACTAGGCAATTCTTTATCATGGGGTTGTCTACGAAATTTAGCAAAATTGAAATCATGAGACATATCCCCCAAACCAATAGTGACAATATCCTTTTCGCAGTCTATCCTAGCATTAACAGTATTCAAGAAGGGTCTACCAATATAATGGGACAAACGCTATGTTGTGGGGAACCAAGAACAAGAAAATCAGCAGGATATTTAACTTTCCCACACAAAAGACTTCAACATCTCTAACAATCCCAACTGGTGAAATAGTATCTCTATTGGCAAGCTTAATTGTAACATCAATTTCTTCTATCTTAGCAGGTGCGATATCATGCATAATTTCTTTATATAAGGAATGAGGTATTGCACTAGCACTAGCACCCATATCACATAAGCCATGATAACAATGATCTCCTATTTTAACAGAAATAACAGGCATGCCTGCAACAGGTCTATGTTTATTCTTAGTATCAGGTCTAGCAATTCTAGCAGATCATCACAGAAGTAAATAACATGCCCATCAATATTATCAGCCAAGAGATCTTTAACCATAGAAATACTAGGTTCAACTTTAATTTGCTCAGGTGGTGTAGGTGTTTTAGTATTATCTTATAAACCACAGTAGAAGCTTTAGCATGATCCTTTATCCTAACAGGGAAAGGTGGTTTCTCAATATAAGTAGTGGGAACAATAGGATCATTATAAGTGATAGTGTTTTCTTCAACTTAATAGGTGCAACTACTTTTACTTCAGTGGGAGGATTATATTTAAACCACTTCTCCTTAGGGAGGTCAACATGAGTAGCAAATGATTCACATAAAGAAGCTACTATCTCAGAGTCAAGTCCATAATTAGTGCTAAATTCACGAAAAGCATCGGTATCCATAAAAGATTTAACACAATCAAACTTAGGTGTTATACCTGACTCCTTACCTTCGTCGAGATCGCAATCTTCAGAGTTGCGTTTAATTCTTTCCAATAAATCCCATATGAATTCAACATTCTTCATCATAAAAGAGCCAGTACAAGAAGTATCGAGCATGGAGCGATTATTGTGAGAAAGCCGAGCATAAAATTTTCGAATAATCATTTCTCTTGAGAGCTCATGATTGGGGCATGAATATAACATTGAATTAAGCCTCCCCAAGCTTGAGCAATTCTTTCTCCTTCGCAAGGCCAAAAATTATATATATAATTACGATCACGATGAACAAGATGCATAGGATAAAACTTGTATGAAATTCCAATTTCAATCGGTTGTAGTTCCATGATCCCATATCATCACATAGCCTAAACCATGTCAATGCCTCTCCCTTCAAAGATAAAGGGAAGACCTTCTTCTTGACAACATCATCGGGCATACCTGCAAGCTTAAATAATCCACAAACTTCATCCACATAGATTAGGTGTAAATCGGGATGCAATGTTCCATCTCCTGTAAAAGGATTAGCTAGCAGTTTCTCTATCTTACGCGAAGGAATTTCAAAGTAAACATTTTCAGTAGGTTCAGTAGGTTGAGGAGCAACTCTTTGCTCTACTGGTCGGGGTGAAGATACCCCGAACAAGCCCCTCAAAGGATTATGTTCCATAGTAACAAGTGACAGTAAATTTCAGCACACTATATAAATTTTTCCTTACCAAGTTCCACTCACCAAAGGCGCTTCACTCCCCGGCAATGGCGCCACAAAATAGTCTTGATGACCCACAAGTGTAGGGGATCTATCATAGTCCTTTCGATAAGTAAGAGTGTCGAACCCAACGAGGAGCAGAAGGAAATGACAAGCGGTTTTCAGTAAGGTATTCTGTGCAAGCACTGAAATTATCGGTGACAGATAGTTTTGTGATAAGGTAATTTGTAACGGGTAACAAGCAATGAAAGTAAATAAGGTGCAGCAAGGTGGCCCAATCCTTTTTGTAGCAAAATACAAGCCTGGACAAATTCTTATATGAAGGAAAATGCTTCCGAGGACACATGGGAATTATCGTCAAGCTAGTTTTCATCACGCTCATATGATTCGCGTTCGTTACTTTGATAATTTGATATGTGGGTGGACCAGTGCTTGGGTACTGACCTTTCTTGGACAAGCATTCCACTTATGATTAACCCCTATTGCAAGCATCCGCAACTACAAAAGAAGTATTAAGGTAAACCTAACCATAGCATGAAACATATGGATCCAAATCAGCCCCTTACGAAGCAACGCACCAACTAGGGTTTAAGCTTCTGTCACTCTAGCAACCCATCATCTACTTATTACTTCCCAATGCCTTCCTCTAGGCCCAAACAATGGTGAAGTGTCATGTAGTCGACGTTCACATAACACCACTAGAGGAGAGACAACATACATCTCATCAAAATATCGAACGAATACCAAATTCACGTGACTACTAATAGCAAGACTTCTCCCATGTCCTCAGGAACAAGCGTAACTACTCACAAATCATATTCATGTTCATAATCAGAGGGGTATTAATATGCATTAAGAATCTGAACATATGATCTTTCACTGAATAAACCAACTAGCATCAACTACAAGGAGTAATCAACACTACTAGCAACCCATAGGTACCAATCTGAGGTTTTGGGACAAAGATTGGATACAAGAGATGAACTAGGGTTTGAGAGGAGATGGTGCTGGTGAAGATGTTGATGGATATTGACCCCCTCCCGATGAGAGGATCGATGGTGATGACGATGGTGATGATTTCCCCCTCTCGGAGGAATGTTTCCCCGGCAGAATAGCTCCGTCGGAGCCCTAGATTGGTTCCGCCAAGGTTTCGCCTCATGGCGGCGGTGTGTCGTCCCAAAAGCTTGCTTATGATACTTTCCAGGGTAAAAGACTTCATATAGCAGAAGATGGTCACCGGAAGGCTGCCAGGGGGCCCACGAGGCAGGGGGCGCGCCTAGGGGGGTAGGGCGCGCCCCCACCCTCGTGGCCAGGGTGTGGGCCCCTCTGTTACTTCTTCCGCTCAATATTTTTTATTAATTCCAAAAATGACTTTCGTGGAGTTTCATGACTTTTGGAGTTGTGCAGAATAGGTCTCTAATATTTGCTCCTTTTCCAGCCCAGAATTCCAGCTGCCGGCATTCTCCCTCTTTATGTAAACCTTGTAAAATAAGAGATAATAGGCATAAGTATTGTGACATAACGTGTAATAACAGCCCATAATGCAATAAATATCGATATAAAAGCATGATGCAAAATGGACGTATCATTGATATTTTGAAAGCCATGGTTGCTTGTTGATATGCTTGAGTATTAAAGTCTTAATGTCAAAACTAGACTATTGCTTTGAACCAAATAAAAGTCCAAATGTCCATGCTACAAAGGAAGGATTATGTGATGAACATGTTAGGCAACATTCCACATCAAAAATTGTCACATCCCTAGTTCTGGCAATGCCTAGTACTAGCATCTGGTGTTGCATCATGTTTACTTTTCACAGAAAGTTGAAATGGGGATGACAGAACACCCATCACCCCCCTGAAACCAACTAGGGTTTACTAAAATTATTTTCAATGAACCTGAAATGCCCTTCTAAAATGTCCATCATTTTTGTCCTCGGTTAGAACCTCTGACAAAATTGGTTCACAATTTTCTAGGTCATCTTAAGGTCACTGGATTAAATCATATGCTATTTGCATTTGGGCATTTAAATGCTACTAATTATTTTAAATGTCCAAATAATCCTAAACTGAAATGTTCCATGTTGTTTATATCCTAAACAGTGGGCATGAGCAGTTTGGTGATTTTTGAAAGTGCCTAGCTATTTTTCATAAAGCCACAAAGTTACAGAAGAAATAGAAAACAGAAATAAAACAGAGAGAGAGAATCTTACCTGGCCTCACTCGTGCAGCCCCCCAACTGGCCCAGCACTGTAGCTGGCCAGACCAGCCGAGCACCGCCTCCTCCCCTGTCGTCTTCCTCCTCTGCCAGGAGGACGAGCGTGTGCCCGACGCGCGCGCGCACGCGGCCCTGGCCACCTCCTGCTTGCCGCTTCGCCCTGGACGACTCCAGACAACGCTACCGCACCCCCTGGACCTCTCTCACTCTCTCTCCGAGCTTCTCTCCCTCCTCCTCTCCTCTCGCACGTACCCGAGCGCCACCGTCGCCGCCGCTCATCATTGCCGCGACCACCGGCCCTCCCTCGCTTCCCCGACTGGTCCACGAGCTCCGCGACGTTGTCCTCGACCCCCACACCGGGCCACGCCTCGTCGGACGACCTCGAACGCCAACCACGCAGTCTTCTTCAACTTCGGCCCGCTGAGATCGCCGGCGACCGCACCTTGTCTCCAGCCCGTCCCCGAGCCCGCTGAGACCGCCTTTCGACTCCCTGTGAGCCCCGCCGTCATCTCCCCCTCTCCCCATCGTCGGTTTCTTGCTGCAACGTCGATGACCGCGAGTCCCGTATGCCGCCGCTGCACGAGCTCGTCGCCGATGAGGCTCCGGTGACCAAATGGTCCCGTGCGTGCCTCCGTTGGGTTCGTGAGCTCTCGTAGATCCAGTAGGTGCAACCCGCTGGTCCTCCCGCGCGCCGTGTCGTCCATTCCGTCGACACCCGAGCTCCGGCCGCCGCCCAGCTCGTCGCCGCCGCCGTTGCACGCCATCCCAGCACACCCCGCGGCCACCGTTGGATGCGCTGCATCGCAGGCTCTCGAACACGCCCAGCCTCGCGTCCAGCCGACGCCGGAGTTGGCCGGACGGACATCGCCGCCGCGCTCCGGTTATCGCCAGAGTTAATCCGGTGACGTAGTAGATTAGTTAGTGCTAATGATGTAGTTAATTAACCCTCCTAGCTCACTGAGACCTTGGCCCCACGCCCTAATTAACCCCAGTTTTATTTCTGCTTAGGATTAACTAAACCAGAGCAGCCCCACGCGTCAGCTTTGACCAAGCTGACGTGGCCGTTGACTTGGCCCACACGTCAGTGACTCTAGCTAGCACCATGACACTGACACGCGGGACCCACTGGTCAGGTTTGACCTGGACCATCCCCGTTGACTGCTGACATCACCCTGACGCGATGCTGAAGCAATAAATCATTTACTGGATTTATTCTTATACAGGAAATTCCAGAAAATGCTACAAACTTCAAAAATTCATAGAAATTAATCTGTAACTCCAAATGCAAAGATTTACATGTGAAAAATGATCAGAAAAATCCAATCTTTCCATCTGTACTGGTTTCATGCATGTTAGAACACTTTGACCTTGCTGTTTAGGTGAAACAAGTTAATGCACTAATATGACCTCTTATTTTGGGTTTGCATTTGAATCCTTGATTCAAATGAACTCAAACCAATCTGTTCTAAGTTGCATTAGCCAAACCACATTCATATTGCCATGTCATAGCATGCATCATATTGTGCATTGCATTGATCGTGTTTCTTCTCTGTTTGCCGGTGTTGTTCCCCCTCGGTAGACGTTGTTCCGACGCTGTGATCGTTGACACTGATGAGGACTCAATGCTATCTTCAGAAGTGCAAGGCAAGCAAAACCCCCTTGTTCATTCCGATACAATCCCACTCTCTCGCTCCTGCTCTCTTTTACTGCATTAGGACAACAACGATTCAACTGTTACATGCTGCGGTAGTTGAACCCCTTTTCCTCTGCATGACCTGTCATTGCCACAGTAAATAGATGAAACCCACTAGCATGAGTAAGAGTTGTTTGAGCCCTGATGTGCCTACTCATTCATGCTTGTTTGTCATGCCTTCTATTGCTTAGAGTTGAGTCAGGTCTGATTCATCGGGAATGAATTGGAATGTGGTGAACATGTCCTACTGTTGAGAGCTAAGTGTGTGAACACGATTTGGTAAAGGTAGCGGTGAGAGGCCATGTAGGAGTACATGGTGGGTTGTCACATTGCAGCCGTCCTCAGGATTTGAGTTTTGTGTTTGTGATCCATGAACAGTTACTACCACACATTGGGTTCCGGTAACTCGGCCCCTCTCGGCTTATTAATCAACTAGATCTCTGTCCAGGAGTTGCAACTAGTTTCTGGTGTTTGTAGGTAGTGTTAGTAGTCTACCAAGTGGCACCCGGTACAGGTGGGCTTGGGACAGACTAGGCACAGTGGCACGGTGTACCAAGTGGCACCCGGATGGTGGGCTTGGCAACCCTGCTCACATCGTTTGGGGCCGTGAGCGACGCCCCGGCCGGATTTCCTTGCGGATGGAACCCGAATAGGCGATAAACCTGGACTAGAGACTTGTGTGGTTAGTCAGGTCGTGGCCGACTCCCTCGCCAGGCTTCCGCTTGAAGGTTGCCGAGATACACGTCGTGTACATGGTGGTAAGTGGCGAGAGCGTGTGTGAAGGAGTACACCCCTGCAGGGTTAACATCATCTATTCGAATAGCCGTGTCCGCGGTAAAGGACTTCTGGGTTGCCTGTACAGTTCATGGACAAGTGAAAGTGGATACTCTAAAATGCGCAAGATAAGTTTGAGTGCTATGGATGGCGTTCTCGTAGGTAGACGGGAGCGAATCCATAGTGGTGTATTGAATGGTGAATATGTGGACTCGTGTGTGCCACCTGAAAAGAGTTACTTACAGTCGTAGTTCAGGATAGCCACTGAGTCAAAGCTGGCTTGCTGCAGTTAAACTCCACCACCCCCTTTGTTGATACCGATGCATATGTAGATAGTTCTGATGTAAGTCTTGCTGCGTACATTTGTACTCACGTTTGCTTATTTTATGTTTTGCAGAGAGACTTCAGTCTCACTAGTAGTTCCGCGTGGACTTCGACGTTTAGCTTGTTACCTCAGCTACGATCTTGTGCCCTCGACATGATCTTGTAGATAGTCAGGCTTCTCAGCCTTTTTATTTGTAGATGTCTATACTCAGACATGTTAAGCTTCCGCATGTGCTTTGACTTGTATGCTCTGAATGTTGGGTCATGAGACCCATGTTTGTAATACTTGGCTCCTCGGAGCCTGATAAATAAATACTCTGAGTCGTAGAGTCTTGTTGTGATGCCATGTTGTATTTGCACATATCGAGCATATTGTGTGTATGATTGAAATGCTTGGTATGTGTGGGATCCGACAACCTAGTTGTTTATCCTTGGTAGCCTCTCTTATGGAGAAATGTAGTCTTGTGCTTCCATGAGCCATAGTAGTCCGCTACAACCCGGTTCACCGGAGTCCTGCTAGCCTAGCACTACTGCTCCGGAACACTTGACTGGCCGGCATGTGATTCACTTCGTTCCTATGTCTGTCCCTTCAAGGAAATGTCACGCGGTGACATCCGGAGTCCTGCCTAGCCTGCTACAGCCCGGGTTCCCGGAGTCCTGTTAGCCCAGTGCTACAGCCCGGATTCACACGCTGCTGACCGACATGCTCGATGTTGATTCATGTATGCCTGTCCGCATAAGTTAGTGCCACTTTGGGTTCACGACTAGTCATGTCGGCCCGGGTTCTCTGTCATATGGATGCTAGCGACACTATCATATACGTGAGCCAAAAGGCGCAAACGGTCTCGGGCCATGGTAAGGCGACACCCGTGGGAATGCCATGCGTGAGGCCGCAAAGTGATATGAGGTGTTACAGGCTAGATCGGTGTGACTTAGAATCGGGGTCCTGACAGCTTTGGTATCAGAGCCTGACTGCCTGTAGGATTACCAAGCCAAACTGGTCGAAGTTGAGTCTAGAAATGCTTTAGTTATGTAAGGGAATTGATTGTGGAAGGGAACGTAAGGCTCTTTTTACTCCTTTACCTTATGCCCTTCTGATCTGAGTCAACCTCTTCTCTTCTACGGGGATTAAGAACTAGGCTCCTCATCTTTCTATCAGGATCCCGTGTTACTAATCTGTAGACTTATAGGATTGAAGGTTTCAAGCCCCGGTTCAGTTCTTACTACTTCCGTGTGTTGTTAGTTAATCTCAGAACCTTGATATTGTGATGTTGAGTGGTTATGCCACCATTTTTGCAGGATGTCTCAAATCTTTTTGAGCATTTACAGCCGTTATACTGTCCGAGTCATCCCAGGTTTCTAAATAGTCTGATGCATTTGCAAATCCCTTCTTTTCGTTTCGATGTCTTTTTAGGCGAGGTTAATCACGCTAAATTGCTGAGTTGAGGTACTCTGTTGCCTCGACATATATGTTGGAGCTAGTATTATGACCCCAGGTGTCTTAGAGGATCACCAAGTAATCTAGCCATGCTTTGTATCCCCAGTGTGATGATTCTGGCCATCATTCTCGAAAGCATTCCATGATGTTACTTAGTAGTAGGTATTCTACTCCTGGGTTCTTGAACCGAGATTCACCCTACTTATTTCATGTTGATAGTGTTTGCTAGTTCCTTTAGGATATTAGTAACCTTTGCGATAGTCCTCGAGGTCCGTGGTATTTCCTTCTTCCAAATACCATGAACTGCTTATGGCGAAGTTCTTTGAACCAAAAGATCGCAACCAGAGTGCTCTTGATGAGTCCTCCATTCATAGTTGTGAATCTGCCAGTCCTTCCTTTTCAGCATGGGTTATCCGGAAGAAATATGTTGAACTTGTTCGACATACTAACCTATGCACCCACAACTCAGAAAGATATATGTTCCTTTGAGTTGTCCCTCTGTAGTTGTATTCCGATCCTTGTCTATCAGTTGATAGTCAAGTTTATGTCGTGCATTTGTGTTCTTCGATGTGTACTATTCTTGTGGTCCGTCAAGCCATTCTATTTCAGAATGAATAGGAGAAACAAACTCCAGAACCTCGTCCATCTCTGGGATTGGGTCAAAGCAGTTGTATTTCGCAGATCAAAATGTCAATCCAGCTTTTGTTCTGTTCTTCCATGGAGTATTACCCCCTTTATGTCAGGTTTGTCATGAGAATTGCACCACCTCTTATGAATTCCTGATTTAGTGATACTCCTCGCCATCATCGTTCATTCCTCGGTCTCCGTGTTATTATAACTGGAATACCGACAAGTGAATTGTGATGTGTGAAATCAATACTCCTAGCAACTCTGTTGCTTGGTAGTTAATGGACAATACTCTCATCCTTAGCATGTTGGTTAATGAATCATCATCCTAAGATTGATCGTGCTACCTAGTCCATTTCCCCTGGTGCACTCCTCGATCAATGAGATAGGATTGTTTCAATCCATCACTCTCTTGATCACATCGTCTTGCCCTGAAAAGCAAGATTGATCTCGAGCTTAGTAACATATCGGTGGTTCGTGATGTTCCGAATATCTTCTCGGAGGTATCACCAGGTTGTCACCTGACCGCTATGTTGAGCTCGTGATCAAGTTGGTTTCTCGCAGCCACCCCTTTCTCCAAGAATCTATGTCGGACACCCTGAGCTAGTTGGTTAAGCTAAACAACAACTTGGAGAGTTGGAAGATAAAAGCTTGTCCGACTTAGTTCATTTTAAGGGATATCTTGTATGTGTCTTGAAGAAAGATGGTATTTTCATCAATTGACCCTCGTGATCAGTTAATGGACCTATCATCTTAACCAAACTTTGATTTGAGTATGGGCTATTATCAAATCAAATCAGAGCCAACGATGTTCGTAATGTTGTCTTATCCGTGGTTGTTTCCTCAGGCATACACCATTATATCTTTTGGTCTGACCAATGCTATCATCTTGTCCACATAATCATGTAACTCCATTTTATGGAAATCTTGATAAATTGTTGCTGAGCCCATCGACAACATCTTTATCTTGTCCATGATTCATGTTGAACATTTAAGTTAGTATTGGGAACTTTTGTAAGCATTTCTTCATGTTAGCTCATGAACCATATGTCTGGATGAAAGTAGTGACTTCCTCTAAGTTCACGTGCATTAGGTGCAAGTTGCCTCCGTGAACTCAAGAAAGCTTGTTTTGTTTTGCTTCCTCTGGAATCATCCCAAGCCAGTCATGCATATGTGTGAAGTATTCTGTGGCTTGGAGACTTGCAACCTTCATTCTACAAGTATCCCTAGCACACCAAGCCACTGATTGAATTGTTCCAGGAGAAGAAGTTCCTTCTTAAGAGCATGCCTTATGCAAGGACTTCAATATCCTCGTTGATGGTTCCCAACCAGAACTCGGTAGTGTTTTGTTGTAAGACTACTACGTGGTCATGCTTGTCTGGGACAGCGTGCTCACATGTATGTAGCAGAACCAGCTCATGTTTTGGAGCTTGCTATCGTAGTCCATTTCCCGCGAATCTCGCAACGTCATCTCGTCGATTTGTGTTGCAAACTTTCTTTTCAGACATGCTGAGTCTGGAATATCCTGTTACCAACCAGATCTGAATCTCAGGCAGATATGACGGTTGGAACTTTTCCAAGATCTATGATGTAGGTCCCGACAAGGTTGATGTTCTGGCCGACACACCTAGACGGAAGATCTATCATTGTAGTATCTTGATTGATCTATTTAACCATCTTCTCCATGAGGATTTAGTGCAACTTATTCTAGAAGTTGATCCTCAGGGGTCCTTGTGCTCTCGGTTTCCTCGATTATGCTAGAATCATTCAAATGGTGGAATCACTCTCGTTGAGTTATTCCCAGTTACCAGAATCATTCCCAGCATTTGCATTTTGTTCCCAGCTTGCACCTCAGTAATTACTGTTTAGGATCATCTTCAAAAGTGGTCCTACTATGGGTCCCATCCATCCCAGATGTTAAGCAAAATCATCCATGGTGTTGTCTTCAACAAGGTAGTCCACATCATTCATTCTGGTATGAGTATGCCATTCTTTCGAATTCGTTCACACGATCGTTTGTGATTGCCTTAGGCTGGTATAAAGAGTTTCAACGATCTTTGTATCAAAAGTAATTCTTTTTTCCACTTAAGGGAATAGTTCTTCGAGTCACCTTCCCTAAGGTGCCCCGTTATGGAATCATGGCAATTTTTCCTCGCTACTTTGAAACCCTCGTCAAATTGTTTCTTCCGTCCCTCCTGATGCATGTTTTGCCACTCAGCTCCAGAGATGTTTCTATGTCCCATCACCTTGAGTTGATCTTGTGATCATTAAGATGATCCTAAGTTGCTCGAACCTCAGGAAGATTGATTCTTCTAAAATTCCCCTTTCTATTCGTTGTCATGTTGGATGTGGTTCTCAAAGCAAGACGTCGAGGTCAAGGTGATGCAATGAATCAACATCCTCGAGATGACATTTGGATCATGAAGAATCGTGATTGGCTTTGTGTCCCTCTGTCTACTTACCCTATGCCTAAATCTCGGGACGATATTCTTGTTTAGTGGGGGTGAGTCGTCACATCCCTAGTTCTGGCAATGCCTAGTACTAGCATCTGGTGTTGCATCATGTTTACTTTTCACAGAAAGTTGAAATGGGGATGACAGAACCCCCATCACCCCCCTGAAACCAACTAGGGTTTACTAAATTATTTTCAATGAACCTGAAATGCCCTTCTAAAATGTCAATCATTTTTGTCCTGGGTTAGAACCTCTGATAAAATTGGTTCACAATTTTCTAGGTCATCTTAAGGTCACTGGATTAAATCATATGCTATTTGCATTTGGGCATTTAAATGCTACTAATTATTTTAAATGTCCAAATAATCCTAAATTGAAATGTTCCATGTTGTTTATATCCTAAACAGTGGGCATGAGCAGTTTGGTGATTTTTGAAAGTGCCTAGCTATTTTTAATAAAGCCACAAAGTTACAGAAGAAATAGAAAACAGAAATAAAACAGAGAGAGAGAATCTTACCTGGCCTCACTCGTGCAGCCCACCAACTGGCCCAGCACTGTAGCTGGCCGGCCTAGCCCACCACCGCCTCCTCCCCTATCGTCTTCCTCCTCTGCCAGGAGGACGAGCGCGTGCCCGTCGCGCGCGCGCACGCGGCCCGGCCACCTCCTGCTTGCCGCTTTGCCCTGGACGACTCCATACAATGCCACGCACCCCCTGGACCTCTCTCACTCTCTCCCCGAGCTTCTCTCCCTCCTCTGGCTCTCCTCTCGCACGCACCCGAGCGCCACCGTCGCCGCCGCTCGTAGTTGCCGCGACCACCGGCCCTCCCTCGCTTCCCCGACTGGTCCACGAGCTCCGCGACGTCGTCCTCGACCCGCTCACCGAGCCACGCCCCGTCGGACGCCCTCGAACGCCGACCACACCGTCTTCTTCAACTTCGGCCCGCCGAGATCGCCGGCGACCGCACCTCGTCTCCAGCCCGTCCCCAAGCCGGCTGAGACCGCCGTCCGACTCCCTGTGAGCCCTGCCGTAATCTGCCCCTCTCCCCATCGTCGGTTTCTTGCTGCAACGTCGATGACCGCGAGTCCCGTATGCCACCGCCGCACGAGCTCGCCGCCGACGAGACTCCGGTGACCAAATGGTCCCGTGCGTGCTCCGTTGGGTTCGTGAGCTCTCGTAGATCCAGTAGGTGCAACCCGCTGGTCCTCCCGCGCGCCGTGTCGTCCATTCCGTCGACACCCGAGCTCCGGCCGCCGCCCAGCTCATCGCCGCCGCCATTGCACGCCGTCCCAGCACACCCCGCGGCCACCATTGGATGCGCTGCATCGCAGGCTGACGAACGCGCCCAGCCTCGCGTCCAGCCGACGCCGGAGTTGGCCGGACGGGCATCGCCGCCGCGCTCTGGTTATCGCCGGAGTTAATCCGGTGACGTAGTAGATTAGTTAGTGCTAATGACGCAGTTAATTAACCCTCCTAGCTCACTGACACCTGGGCCCCATGCCCTAATTAACCCCAGTTTTATTTCTGCTTAGGATTAAGTAAACCAGAGCAGCCCCACGCGTCAGCTTTGACCAAGCTGACGTGGCCATTGACCAAGCTGACGTGGCCATTGACTTGGCCCACACGTCAGTGACTCTAGCTAGCACCATGACACTGACACGCGGGACCCACTGGTCAGGTTTGACCTGGACCGTCCCCGTTGACTACTGACGTCACCCTGACGCGATGCTGATGCAATAAATCATTTACTAGATTTATTCTTATACAGGAAATTCCAGAAAATGCTACAAACTTCAAAAATTCATAGAAATTAATCTGTAACTCCAAATGCAAAGATTTACATGTGAAAAATGATCAGAAAAATCCAATCTTTCCATCTGTACTGGTTTCATGCATGTTAGAACACTTTGACCTTGCTGTTTAGGTGAAACAAGTTAATGCACTAATATGACCTCTTATTTTGGGTTTGCATTTGAATCCTTGATTCAAATGAACTCAAACCAATCTGTTCTAAGTTGCATTAGCCAAACCACATTCATATTGCCATGTCATAGCATGCATCATATTGTGCATTGCATTGATCGTGTTTCTTCTCTGTTTGCCGGTGTTGTTCCCCCTCGGTAGACGTTGTTCCGACGCTGTGATCGTTGACACTGATGAGGACTCAATGCTATCTTCAGAAGTGCAAGGCAAGCAAAACCCCCTTGTTCATTCCGATACAATCCCACTCTCTCGCTCCTGCTCTCTTTTACTGCATTAGGACAACAACGATTCAACTGTTACATGCTGCGGTAGTTGAACCCCTTTTCCTCTGCATGACCTGTCATTGCCACAGTAAATAGATGAAACCCACTAGCATGAGTAAGAGTTGTTTGAGCCCTGATGTGCCTACTCATTCATGCTTGTTTGTCATGCCTTCTATTGCTTAGAGTTGAGTCAGGTCTGATTCATCGGGAATGAATTGGAATGTGGTGAACATGTCCTACTGTTGAGAGCTAAGTGTGTGAACACGATTTGGTAAAGGTAGCGGTGAGAGGCCATGTAGGAGTACATGGTGGGTTGTCTCATTGCAGCCGTCCTCAGGAACTGAGTTTTGTGTTTGTGATCCATGAACAGTTACTACCACACATTGGGTTCCAGTAACTCGGCCCCTCTCGGCTTATTAATCAACTAGATCTCTGTCCAGGAGTTGCAACTAGTTTCTGGTGTTTGTAGGTAGTGTTAGTAGTCTACCAAGTGGCACCCGGTACAGGTGGGCTTGGGACAGACTAGGCACACTGGCACGGTGTACCAAGTGGCACCCGGATGGTGGGCTTGGCAACCCTGCTCACATCGTTTGGGGCCGTGAGTGACGCCCCGGCCGGATCTCCTTGCGGATGGAACCCGAATAGGCGATAAACCTGGACTAGAGACTTGTGTGGTTAGTCAGGTCGTGGCCGACTCCCTCGCCAGGCTTCCGCTTGAAGGTTGCCGAGATACACGTCATGTACATGGTGGTAAGTGGCGAGAGCATGTGTGAAGAAGTACACCCCTGCAGGGTTAACATCATCTATTCGAATAGCCGTGTCCGCGGTAAAGGACTTCTGGGTTGCCTGTACAGTTCATAGACAAGTGAAAGTGGATACTCTAAAATGCGCAAGATAAGCGTGAGTGCTATGGATGGCGTTCTCGTAGGTAGACGGGAGTGAATCCATAGTGGTGTATTGAATGGTGAATATGTGGACTCGTGTGCGCCACCTCAAAAGAGTTACTTACAGTCGTAGTTCAGGATAGTCACTGAGTCAAAGCTGGCTTGCTGCAGTTAAACTCCACCACCCCCTTTGTTGATACCGATGCATATGTAGATAGTTCTGATGTAAGTCTTGTTGGGTACATTTGTACTCACGTTTTCTTATTTTATGTTTTGCAGAGAGACTTCAGTCTCACTAGTAGTTCCGCGTGGACTTCGACGTTTAGCTTGTTACCTCAGCTACGATCTTGTGCCCTCGACAGGATCTTGTAGATAGTCAGGCTTCTCAACCTTTTTCATTTGTAGATGTCTGTACTCAGACATGTTAAGCTTCCGCATGTGCTTTGACTTGTATGCTCTGAATGTTGGGTCATGAGACCCATGTTTGTAATACTTGGCTCCTCGGAGCCTGATAAATAAATACTCTGAGTCATAGAGTCTTGTTGTGATGCCATGTTGTATTTGCACATATCGGGCATATTGTGTGTATGATTGAAATGCTTGGTATGTGTGGGATCCGACAACCTAGTTGTTTATCCTTGGTAGCCTCTCTTATGGGGAAATGTAGTCTTGTGCTTCCATGAGCCATAGTAGTCCGCTACAGCCCGGTTCACCGGAGTCCTGCTAGCCCAGCACTACTGCTCCGGAACACTTGACTGGCCGGCATGTGATTCACTTCGTTCCTATGTCTGTCCCTTCGGGGAAATGTCATGCGGTGACATCCGGAGTCCTGCCTAGCCTGCTACAGCCCGGGTTCCCGGAGTCCTGTTAGCCCAGTGCTACAGCCCGGATTCACAAGCTGCTGACCGACATGCTCGATGTTGATTCATGTATGCCTGTCCCCGTAAGTTAGTGCCACTTTGGGTTCACGACTAGTCATGTCGGCCCGGGTTCTCTGTCATATGGATGCTAGCGACACTATCATATATGTGAGCCAAAAGGCGCAAACGGTCCCGGGCCATGGTAAGGCGACACCCGTGGGAATGGCGTGCATGAGGCCGCAAAGTGATATGAGGTGTTACAGGCTAGATCGGTGTGACTTAGAATCGGGGTCCTGACAAAAATTCTGTTTTTATCATTTCCCTACTCGAGGACGAGCAGGAATTAAGATTGGGGATGTTGATACGTCTCCAACGTATCTATAATTTTCGATTGTTCCATGCTGTTATGTTATCATTCTTGGATGTTTTACAATCATTTTGTATCATTTTTTGGTACTAACCTATTGACATAGTGCCCAGTGCCAGTTGCTTTTTTCTCCTTTTTTTACATCGCAGGAAATCAATATCAAACGGAGTCCAAACGCAACGAAACTTTTTGTGGATTTTTTTGGACCAGAAGACATCCAGTGGGCCAAAGAAGTACCGGAGAGGGAGACCGAGGGGGCACAAGACACCAGGGCGCGCCTAGGCCCCCAGGCGCGTCCAGGTGGGTTGTGTCCACCTCGGTGGCCTCCCGCACCGCCTCTTTGCTCTATAAATACCCCAATATTCCAGAAACCCTAGGGGGAGTCGATGAAAATGCATTCAGCCACCGCAAGTTCCAGAAACACTAGATCCAATCTCGACACCATCACAAAGGGGTTCATCATGTCCATTGGTGCCTCTCCGATGACGCGTGAGTAGTTCTTTGTAGAGCTACGGGTCCGTAGTTAGTTGCTAGATGGCTTCCTCTCTCTCTCTCTCTCTCTCTTGATTCGCAATACAATGGTCTCTTGGAGATGTAAGTCTTTTTGCGGTGTGTTTGTTGGGATCCGATGAACTTTGAGTGTATGATCAGATCTATGTTTTTATCCATGAAAGTTATATGAGTCTTCTTTGATCTCTTATATGCATGATTGACTATAGCCTCGTATTTCTTCTCTGAATTTTGGATTTTGTTTGGCCAACTTGATCTATTTATCTTGCAATGGGAAGAGGTGCTTTGTGATGGGTTCGATATTACTGTGCTTCACTCTAGTGACAGAAGGGGAAACGACACATATGTATCGTTGCTATTAAGGATACCAAGATGGGGTCTATTTCTACATAAATAGATCTTGTCTACATCATGTCATCGTTCTTATTGCATTACTCCGTTTTTCCATGAACTTAATACACTAGATGCATGATGGATAGCGGTCGATGTGTGGAGTAATAGTAGTAGATGCAGGCAGGAGTCGGTCTACTAATCTTGACGTGATGCCTATAGAATTATCATTGCCTAGATATCGTCATGAGTATTTGAAGTTCTATCAATTGTCCAACAGTAATTTGTTATTCCACCGTTTGCTATTTTTTCTTGAGAGAAGCCACTAGTGAAACCTATGGCCCCCGGGTCTCTTCTTTAATATATTTGCCTTCACGATCTATTTTATTTGCTTTTATTTTCAGTTCTATTAAACCAAAAATAAAAAATACCTTGCTGCACTTTATTTTATTTGCACTCAGTTTATCCTATCTATTACAACTTTATCCCGTCTTCTCGCCAATTTCTGGCACCGTTACCTGAAAGGGATTGACAACCCCTTTAACACGTCGGTTGCGTGTATTTGTTATTTGTGTGCAGGGGCTATTTGCGCTGTGTTGCGTGGTTCTCCTACTAGTTCGATAACCTTGATGTCATCACTGAGGGAAATAACTACCGTCGTTGTGCTGCATCATCCCTTCCTCTTTGTGGAAATACCGACTTAGTTCTAGCAGACATCAGATCCGATCTACGGGCCTTTTCCGGCATCCTGCCGGAGGGGGATTCGATCACGGAGGGCTTCTACACATCAACACCATTGCCCTTCCGATGAAGGAGGAGTAGTTTACCTCAGACCTACCGGTCCATAGCTAGTAGCTAGATTGCTTCTTCTCTCTCTTTGATTCTAAATACCATATTCTGCTCGATGTTCTTGGAGATCTATTCGATGTAACACTCTTTTGCGGTGTGTTTGCCGAGATTCGATGAATTGTGGATTTATGATCAGATTATCTATGAATATTATTTGAATCTTCTCCAAATTATTTTATGCATGATTTGATGTCTTTGCAAGTCTCTTCGAATTATCAGTTTGACTTGGCCAACTAGATTGGTTCTTCTTGCAATGGGAGATTTCTTAGCTTTGGGTTCAATCTTGCGGTGTCCTTTCCCAGTGACAGTAGCGGCATCAAGGCACGTATTGTATTGTTGCCATTGAGGATAAAAAGATGGGGTTTTCATCATATTGCTTGAGTTAATTCCTCTACATCATGTCATCTTACTTAATGTGTTACTCCATTCTTTATGAACTTAATACTCTAGATGCATGCCGGATAGCGATCGATGTGTGGAGTAATAGTAGTAGATGCAGGTAGGAGTCGGTCTACTTGACACGGAGTGATGCCTATATACATGATCATTGCCTTAGATATCATCATAACTCGCTTTTCTATTAGTTGCTCGGTAGTAATTTGTTCCCCCATCGTAATATTTTCTATCTTGAGAGAAGCCTCTAGTGAAACCTATGGCCCCCGGGTCTCTTTTTCATCATATTAAGTCTCTTTTTCCATCATACAAGTTTCCGATCTACTATTCTTGCATCTTTTACTTTCCGATCTATAAACCAAAAATACCATAAATATTTAGTTTATCATTTATCTATCTCTATCAAATCTCACTTTTGCAAGTAACCGTGAAGGGATTGACAACCCCTTTATCGCGTTGGGTGCAAGTTTGTTTGATTGTTTGTGTAGGTATTCGGTGATTTGTGCGTTGTCTCCTACTGGATTGATACCTTGGTTCTCAAACTAAGGGAAATACTTACTCTAATTTGCTGCATCACCCTTTCCTCTTCAAGGGAAAAACCAACGCAAGATCAAGAGGTAGCAGGAAGAATTTCTGGCGCCGTTGCCGGGGAGATCTATGCCAAGTCAAGACATACCAGGTACCCATCATAAACTCTCATCCCTTGCATTACATTATTCGCCATTTGCCTCTAGTTTTCCTCTCCCCCTCTTCTAAAACGATATTCAAAAAGATTTTCCTTTTCTTCGCCCCTCTTCCGTTCGTCTACCTCGCTTGCCTTTTTTGTGTGCTCGTGTGTTAGATCGCTTGATTCACCTTCATGGCTAGTCCTCCTATCGTTGTTAGTACTCCCGATAATGAAGTCCTCAATTTTTAAACAATGGGAGGGAGAAAATTTAAAAGATTCTTGGTATATAATTTCCAATGCCCAAAATAGGTCTAGTCGAAAGCAATCTATTGCCATTCTTATTCACAATTTTTATGGGTGTTACTCCTTGGAATAGATATGTTCTAGATACTATTACCGGGGGAAATTTCTTGGGGAACCATACTTGTGATTCTTACAATGCTATGATAGATTTATTAGGCCCACCACCTCTTTTGATCAACGGAACTGTTTTAACTTTGGAACATGTGATACAAAGGCTTGATATTATCGAGAATAAAATTGCTACCGTTGAGTTGATTGAAAATTTGGATAAAAGGACTCATAATCAGATTTCTCAATATAGATCTAAGGTAGGAGTTACTTTAAAGAATCTTAAAGAAAAGGAACATATAGTTAATGAAAAGATAGATCAAGATTCCGCTAGAATTGGCAAACTAGAGGATATTATTACCAACTTGGGTTCTGCTTTTTCTTCCGTTAAAACAACTCAAAATCTTCCTCCTACTAAGGCTGCCAAGTTTATTTACGTTCCTAAGAATAAGGGTGAATCTTCTAGTAATGAAAATGAAGATCTCAAAACAATTAGTGTTCACCCCACTTTTTTCAATATTATTAAGGAACCGCTTGTTACAAGGGATTTCTTGATTTCTTGCCTAGGGGTTTGCTCATGGACAAAATAAAAAATCCCCTAAGGATTATACGTGTGCAATTGAAGAATTGCATGACAATACCAAGATCTATTCGTGTTTGTATGCCTAGCTAGGGGTGTTAAACAATAGCGCTTGTTGGGAGGCAACCCAATTTTATTTTTGTTCTTTGCTTTTTGTTCCAGTTTAGTAATAAATAATTCATCTAGCCTCTGGTTATGTGTGGTTTTGTGTTTTAGTCAGTGTTTGTGCCAAGTAAGACCTTTGGGATAGCTTATGATGATAGTTGTGTTGATCCTGCTGAAAAACAGAAACTTTTGCGCCCAGTAAATAATTTCCTGGATTTTATTGAAACGTTCTTTTGATCAGATTCTTTTTGCTCTGGATTGGTGCACAAATTGTCCAGGTTGTCCTAAGTTTTCAGAATTTCTGGAGTTACATAAGTTTTTGATAGTTACAGATTGCTACAAACTGTTCTCTTTTTGACAGATTCTGTTTTCTATGTGTTGTTTGCTTATTTTGATGAATCTATGGGTAGTATCGGGGGGTATGAACCATGGAAAAGTTGGAATACATTAGATATTACACCAATATAAATAAAGAATGGGTTTGCAACAGTACCATAAAGTGGTGATTTATTTTCTTATACTAACGGAGCTTATGAGATTTTCTGTTGAGTTTTGTGTTGTGAAGTTTTCAAGTTTTGGGTAAGGATTTGGTGGACTATGGAATAAGGAGTGGTAAGAGCCTAAGCTTGGGGATGTTGATGTCTGCTAGAACTATGTCCGTATTTCCCCAAAGAGGAAGGGATGATGCTGTATAGTGACGATAGGTATTTCCCTCAGTGATGAGATCAAGGCTATCGAACCGGCAGGAGAACCTCCTAACACCACGTAAACAGCCCCTGCCCACAAATAACAAATACTCGCAACCCGACGCGTTAAAGGGGTTGTCAATCCCTTTCGGGTAACGATGCCTCGAATTGGCGAGAACACGTGATAAAGTTGTGATAGATAGGATAAATAGATCGCGAAATAAATAAATTGCAGCAAGGTATTTTTGTATTTTTGGTTTAATAGATCTAAAAATAAAAGCAAAGGAAAATAGATCGCAATGGCAAATATGATGAAAAGAGACCCGGGGGCCGTAGGTTTCACTAGTGGCTTCTCTCGAGAAAAATAGCAAACGGTGGGAAAACAATTACTGTTGGGTAAATGATAGAACTTCAAATAATCATGACGATATCCAGGAAATGATCATTATATAGGCATCACGTCCAGATTAGTAGACCGACCCCTGCGTGCATCTACTACTATTACTCCACACATCGATCGTTATCCAGCATGCATCTAGTGTATTAAGTTTAATGGAAAAACAGAGTAATGCAATAAGAATGATGACATGATGTATACAAGATCTATTTATGTAGAAATATACCCCATCTTGTTATCCCTAATAGCAACTATACATATGTGTCGTTTCCCCTTCTGTCACTGGGATCAAGCACCGTAAGATCGAACCCATCACAAAGCACCTCTTCCCATTGCAAGATAAATAGATCAAGTTGGCCAAACAAAACCCAAATATCGGAGAAGAAATACGAGGCTATAATCAATCATGGATATAAGAGATCAAAGAAGACTCAAATAACATTCATGGATAAAAACATAGATCTTATCATAAACTCAAAGTTCATCAGATCCCAACAAACACACCGCGAAAAGGCTTACATCATATGGATATCCAAGAGACCATTGTATTGATAATCGAAAGAGAGAGAGGAAGCCATCTGGCTACTAACTACGAACCCATAGGTCTACAAAGAACTACTCACGCATTATCAGAGAGGCACCAATGGAAGTGGTGAACCCCTCTGTGATGGTGTTTAGATTGGATTTGGTGGTTCTGGACTCTATGGCGGCTGGAATTGATTTTCGTTGCCTCTCCCAGGGTTTCTGGAATATTGGGGTACTTATAGAGCTAAGAGGTGGTGCAGGAGGCCAACGAGGAGGGCACAACCCACCGGGGCGCGCCTGGGCCCTCGGGTGCGCCCTGGTGGGCTGTGCTCCCCTCGGAGCTCCCCTCAGGTGCGTTCCTGGCCCACTGGATGTCTTCTGGGCCAAAAAAATTCACAAAAAGTTTTGCTGCATTTGGACTCCGTTTGGTATTGATTTCCTGCGATTCAAAAACCTGCAGAAAACATCAACTGGCACTGGGCACTATGTCAATAGGTTAGTACCAAAAAATGATATAAAATGATTGTAAAACGTCCAAGAATGATAATATAACAGCATGGAACAATCAAAATTTATAGATACATTGGAGACGTTTCAGCATCCCCAAGCTTAATTCCTGCTCGTCCTCGAGTAGGTTAATGATAAAAACAAATTTTTTGATGTGGAATGTTGCCTAACATGTTCATCACATTTTCTTTTCTTTATAGCATTGACATTTGGAATTTTAGATGGTTCAAAGCAATAGTCTAGTTTTGACATGAAGACTTTAATACTCAAGCATACCAACAAGTAACCATGTCTTTCAAAATATCAACACTAAAGCAAGTTATCCCTAGCCCATTATGCTCAATCAATGATCCATTCATGAAACACACTCGAATATTAGCTACACCCAGTGCTCAAATACGATCATAGTGCCCCTTAGTTGGTGCTTTATAAGAGAAGATGGAGACTCAAATTCAAAATAAAAATTGCATAAAGTAAAAGAAAGGCCCTTCACAGAGGGAAGTAGGGATTTGTAGAGGCGCCAGAGCTCAAAGCAAAAATTGAGAGATAAAAACATTTTGGGAGGCATACTTTTCCCACCAACGAAAATGACTTAGAGCTCCCAACACTTTTCATGCTAGATACATCATAGGCGGTTCCCAAACAGAAAATAAAGTTTATTCCTTTTTCCACCATTACTTTCACTTTCATGGCTAACCGTATCCACGGGTGCCCTCCATACCAATACTTTCCAAGGAATTTATTATTTGACAACATAAAGTAAATTCATTTTTTCATTTCGGGACTGGGCATCCCTAATGCCTTTGCCGTACTCTCATGCAATGACAAGTGAATAAACACTCATCGTGAGAATAACACATCTAGCATGGAAAATATTGGCCACCCCTCACCGCCTCGCGAGCGATAGAGCACACAAAAGAGAAATTTATTTTGAAAATTAGAGATGGCACATGCAAATTTGCTTAGAACGGCACGAAAATACCACATATAGGTAGGTATAGTGGACTCATATTGCAAAACTGGTTTAAAGGGTTTTGGATGCACAAGTAGTGATCATACTTAGTGCAAAATGAAGGCTAGCAAGAAGATTGAGAACCGACCAACCAAGAAACAAAAAATCTCACAAGCATTAAGCATAAGTAACACCGATTAATGCACCACAAGTAGGATATAAATTTCATTGCATAACTATTGACTTTCGTGCTTTCATAGGGAATCACAAACCTTAACATCAATATTCTTACTAAAGCACAATTACTCATCAACATGACTCACATATCATATCGTCATATCTCAAAACCATTACTAAGAATCAAGTTTATTTTGTCCAATGATCTTCATGAAAGTTTTTATTATATCCTCCCTTGATATCTATCACTTTGGGACTATTTTTATATGTTGCTTTTGATAAGCTCAAACTAATTTAAGTGAAGAACATGAGCATAATATTTCTTTCTCTCAAAATAATCTAAGTGAAGCAAGAGAGAATTTCTTCAAAATTTTACTAACTTCCAAATAAATCTAAGTGAAGCATGAGAGCATTTCTTCAAAAATAGCAAAGTACACCGTGCTCAAAAAGATATAAGTGAAGCACTAGAGCAATTCCATGGCTCTAAAAATTTAAGTGAAGCATAGGCACAAGCATAGCATAATTTTTGGCTCTCTCAAAAAGGTGTGTCCAGCAAGGATTCAAGACTTAAAACATGACGAATAACAAGACTTAAAGCAAAACAAGAAAAGACTCATATCATACAAGATGCTCCAAGCAAAACTCATAATATGTGACGAATAAAAATATAGTTCCAAGTAAAATACCGATGGTTGTTAGAAGAAAGAGGGGATGCCACTCGGGGGCATCCCCAAGCTTAGTTGCTTGCTACTTATTGAATATTATATTGGGGTGCCTCGGGCATCCCCAAGCTTAGCCTTTTGCTAATCCTTATTCCTTCATCAATCGTAAGATCACCCAAAACTTGAAAACTTCAATCACACAAAACTCAACAAAACCTTCGTTAGATCCGTTAGTATAAGAAAGCAAACCACTACTATAATTATTGTTGCAAACCCATTCATATTTTATTTGCATTATATCTACTGTATTCCAACTTTTCTATGGCACAAACTTATCCAAGAAAACCATAGAATCTTCAAAACAAGCACACAACGAAAAGAAAAGAGAATCTGTGAAAAACAGAACAGTCTGTAGCAATCTGGATATTTTGAATACTTCTGAAACTTCAAAAATTCTGAAAAATTAGGAAGACGTGAATAGTTTGTTTATTAATCTTCTGCAACAAGAATCAACTCAAAAGCACTCTTCTGTAAAAAGTTAAAAATAATTTCATGAGCGCAAAAGTTTCTGTTTTTCAGCAAGATCAAATCAAATTTCACCCAAATAATCCCAAAGGCCTTGCTTGGCACAAACACTAATTTAAACCACAAAACCACATCTAACCAGAGGCATAATTGTGTATTTCATTGAAAACAGCTAGAAAACCAACAAGCAAAAAGATACAAGTTGGGTTGCCTCCCAACGAGAGCTATCGTTTTACGCCCCTAGCTAGGCATAACACGTAGGATCTAAGTGTTGTCATCTTTAGTTCTAGATCCATATGATGCCCTCATCATTGATTCATATGGTGGCCTAATTCTTGTTCTGAAGTGTTCCATACCCTTCCTTACTGGAAATTGAAATTTAATATTGCCTTCTTTCATATCAATCACGGCACCAATAGTACGTAAAAACGGTCTACCAAGAATAATTGGACAAGATGGATTGCAATCAATATCAAGAACAATAAAATCTATGGGCACATAATTCCTATTTGCAATAATAAGAACATCATTAATTCTTCCCATAGGCTTTTTAATAGTAGAATCCGCCGACTGCAAGTTTAAAGAGCAATCTTTAATATCGGTAAGACCAGGCACATCACATAAAGACTTCGGAATTGTAGAAACACTAGCAGTAACATAAATTAAAACACTCATAATTTGTAATCTTGAATTTGATAGTAGATTCCCATTCATCATCTAATTTTCTAGGAATCAAAACTTCTAATTCTAACTTTTCTTCAAAAGCTTTCATCATAGCATCAACAATATGTTTAGTGAAAGCTTTATTTTGTTCATAAGCATGGAGTGAATTTATCATGGATTGCAACAAAGAAATACAATCAACCAAAGAGCAACTATCATAATTAAAGTCTTTGTAATCCAAAATAGTGGGCACATCACTAGTTAAAGTCTTGACCTCTTCAAACCCACTTTTATCAATTTTCTCAACAAGATTTTCACCCTCCAAATCATAGGGACGCCTTCTAGCTAAAGCTGACTCTTCTCCAGTCCCCTTTTCATCAATCTTAATTCTACTAAACAAAGAATCAATAGAAGAAACACCAATCATTTTAAGATCTTCATCACATTTATTTTCTAATGAGATTGGTTTGGCAGCCATTTGATTCACTAAAGTAGCTTGTGCATCAGATATTTTTCCCAACAAACTTTGAGCAAAAGCATACTTAGATTGGAGTTTGCAATCTTCTCTACTAATATCATCAAGTTGTTTTGTTATAACCTCTAACACAACGGAGTGTTCCTTAAGTTCTTCAATAAAATATTTATTATGCTTAAATTGTGTAGTCATATATTCCTTAGTACTTTTCTCATTTCAAGCAAAATATTTGGGTAAGGAGGATCATAATATTTTATTTGAAGCATCATGACCACGCAAACAAGAACGCACACAAAAACAGATCAGACGAGAAAACGGCGAACGAAAAGGAGGGCGAATAAAATGACAAATTTTGTGAAGTGGGGGAGAGGAAAACGAGAGGAAAATGGAAAATAATTTAAATTGCGAGGAGATGAGATTTGTGATTAGGAACCTGGTTGATGTTGAAGATCCTCCCCGGCAACGGCGCCAGAAATTTCTTTTGATGTCTGCTAGAACTACGTCGGTATTTCCCCAAAGAGGAAGGGATGATGCAGTATAGTGATGGTAGGTATTTCCCTCAGTGATGAGACCAAGGTTATCGAACCAGTAGGAGAACCTCCTAACACCACGTAAACACCCCCTGCACACAAATAACAAATACTCGCAACCCGACGTGTTAAAGGGGTTGTCAATCCCTTTCGGGTAACGATGCCTCAAATTGGCCAGAAGAGGTGATAAAGTTGTGATAGATAGGATAAATAGATCGCGAAATAAATAAATTGCAGCAAGGTATTTTTGTATTTTTGGTTTAATATATCTGAAAATAAAAGCAAAGGAAAATATATCGCAATTGCAAATATGATGAAAAGAGACCCGGGGGCCGTAGGTTTCACTAGTGGCTTCTCTCGAGAAAAATAGCAAACGGTGGGAAAACAATTACTATTGGGCAAATGATAGAACTTCAAATAATCATGACGATATCCAGGCAATGATCATTATATAGGCATCACGTCCAAGATTAGTAGACCAACCCCTGCCTGCATCTACTACTATTACTCCACACATCGACCGCTATCCAGCATGCATCTAGTGTATTAAGTTTAATGGAAAAACAGAGTAATGCAATAAGAATGACGACATGATGTATACACGATCTATTTATGTAGAACTATACCCCATCTTGTTATCCTTAATAGCAACGATACATAGATGTCGTTTCCCCTTCTGTCACTGGGATCAAGCACCGTAAGATCGAACCCATCACAAAGCACCTCTTCCCATTGCAAGATAAATAGATCTAGTTGGCCAAACAAAACCCAAATATCAGAGAAGAAATACGAGGATATAATCAATCATGCATATAAGAGATCAAAGAAGACTCAAATAACTTTCATGGATAAAAACATAGATCTGATCATAAACTCAAAGTTCATCAGATCCCAACAAACACACCGCAAAAAGGCTTACATCATATGGATATCCAAGAGACCATTGTATTGATAATCAAAAGAGAGAGAGGAAGCCATCTAGCTACTAACTACGAACCCATAGGTCTACAAAGAACTACTCACGCATCATCAGAGAGGCACCAATGGAAGTGGTGAACCCCTCTGTGATGGTTTCTAGATTGGATCTGGTGGTTTTGGACTCTACGGCAGCTGGAATTGATTTTCGTCGACTCTCCCAGGGTTTCTGGAATATTGGGGTATTTATAGAGCAAAGAGGTTGTGTGGGAGGCCAACGAGGAGGGCACAACCCACCGGGGCGCGCCTGGGCCCCTGGGCGTGCCCTGATGGGCTGTGCTCCCCTAGGAGCTCCCCTCAGGTGCGTTCCTGGCCCACTGGATGTCTTCTGGGCCAAAAAAAATTCACAAAAAGTTTCGCTGCGTTTGGACTCCGTTTGGTATTGATTTCTTGTGATTAAAAAACATGCAGAAAACAGCAACTGGCACTGGGCACTACATCAATAGGTTAGTACCAAAAAATGATATAAAATGACTATAAAATGATTGTAAAACGTCCAAGAATGATAATATAACAGCTTGGAACAATCAAAAATTATAGATACATTGCAGACGTATCAGATGCCCAAGGCACCCCAAGGTAATATTCAAGGAAAACCAAAAGCCGAAGCTTGGGGATGCCCTGGAAGGCATCCCCTCTATTGTCTTCGTCTATCGGTAACTTTAATTGAGTCCATATTTTTATTCACCACATGATATGTGTTTTGCTTGGAGCATCTTGTATGATTTGAGTCTTTGCTTTTTAGTTTGCCACAGTCATCCTTGCTGTACACACCTTTTGAGAGAGACACGTATGAATCGTGATTTATTAGAATACTCTATGTGCTTCACTTATATCTTTTGAGCTAGGCAATATTGCTCTAGTGTTTCACTTATATCTTTTTAGAGCACGACGGTGATTTTATTTTATAGAAATTAATGAACTCTCATGCTTCACTTATATTATTTTAAGAGTCTCTAAACAGCATGGTAATTTGCTTTGGTTATAAATTTAGTCCTAATATGACAGGCATCCAAGATGGATATAATAAAAACTTTCATATAAAGTGCATTCAATACTATGAGAAGTTTGATTCCTTATGATTGTTTTGAGATATGAAGATGATGATATTAGAGTCATGCTAGTGGAGTAATTATGAATTTAAGAAATATTTGTGTTGAGGTTTGTGATTCCCGTAGCATGCATGTATGGTGAGCCGTTATGTTACGAAGTTGGAGCATGAGGTATTTTTTGATTGTCGTCCTTTGTGTGGAGGTCGGGATCGCGCGATGGTTAACTCCTACCAACCCTTCCCCTAGGAGCATGTACATAGTGCTTTGTTTCGATGACTAATAGATTTTTGCAATAAGTATCCGAGTTCTTTATGACTAATGTTGAGTCCATGGATTATACACACTCTCAGCCTTCCACCATTGCTAGCCTCTCTTGTGCCGCGTAACTTTCGCCAGTACCATACACACACCATATACCTTCCTCAAAACAGCCACCATCCCTACCTATTATGGCATTTTTCCATAGCCATTCCGATATATATTGCCATGCAACTTTCCACCGTTCCGTTTATTATGACACGCTTCGTCATTGTCATATTGCTTTGCATGATCATGTAGTTGACATCGTATTTGTGGCAAAGCCACCGTTCATAATTCTTTCATACATGTCACTCTTGATTCATTGCACATCCCCGTACACCACCGGAGGCATTCAAATAGAGTCATATTTTTGTTCTAAGTATCGAGTTGTAAGTAAATAGAAGTGTGATGATCATCATTATTAAAGCATTGTCCCAAGTGAGGAAATAATAAAAAAAGAGTCCAAAGAAGCCAAAATAAAAAAAGAGGCCAAAGATGCCAAAGAAAAAAAGAGAAACAAAAAAAGAAAAAAGAAAAAAAGAAAAAAAAACAGAAAAAGAGAGAAGGGACAACGTTACTATCCTTTTTCCACGCTTGTGCTTCAAAGTAGCACCATGATCTTCATGGCAGAGAGTCTCCTATTTTGTCACTTTCATATACTAGTGGGAATTTTTCATTATAGAGCTTGGCTTGTATATTACAATGATGGGCTTCCTTAAAACGCCCTAGGTCTTCATGAGCAAGCAAGTTGGATGCACACCCACTTAGTTTTTCATTTTGAGCTTTCATATACTTATAGCTCTAGTGCATCCGTTGCATGGCAATCCCTACTCACTCACAATGATATCTATAGCCCTTTGATACGCCTAGTTGATGTGAGACTATCTCCCTCTTTTTGTCCTCTCCACAACCACCATTCTATTCGACCTATAGTGCTATGTCCATGGCTCACGCTCATGTATTGTGTGTAAGTTGAAAAAGTTTGAGAATACGAAAGTATGAAACAATTGCTTGGCTGAAACTGGGGTTGTGCATGATTTGAATATTTTGTGTGATGAAGATGGAGCATAGCCAGACTATATGATTTTCTAGGGATAAGCTTTCTTTGGCCATGTTATTTTGAGAAGACATAATTGCCTTGTTAGTATGCTTGAAGTATTATTGTTTTTATGTTAATATTAAACTTTTGTTCTGAATATTTGGGATCTGAACATTCATGCCACAATAAAGAAGATTACATGGATAAATATGTTAGGTAGCATTCCACATCAAAGATTATGTTTTTATCATTTACCTACTCGAGGACTAGCAGGAATTAAGCTTGGGGATGCTTGACACATCTCTAACGTATCTATAATTTTTGATTGTTCCATGCTATTATATTATCTGTTTTGGATGTTTTATATGCATTATTATGCTATTTTATATTATTTTTGGGACTAACCTATTAACCTAGAGCCTAGTTCCAGTTCCTGTTTTAAACTTTCACAGAAAAGGAATACCAAACAGAATAAAACTGTCATGGTGATCTTTCTTGGACCAGAAGCAAACCAGGAGACTTGGAGATGTAGTCGGAGGAACAACGAGGCGGCCACAAGGGTGGAGGGCGCGCCCAGGGGGGAGTGTCGTGGGTTTATCATGGCAGATGTCCTAGTGTGGGGACTTTGTCGTGGAGCCATCGCGACGGGTTAGCTTAAATGGGTTAAAGCGGACAAAGGACGCAAGGAGTTTCTACTAATTCGCCCCCTTGCGGTGAAGGTAAAGGCATAATCCAGTTGATGTGGAATTGCTAGGGTTTCGATGACCAGGGAGCAAATCCGCTTGACCTGGCTCTCGAGTTTGTTGTCTCTCCCCCCTAAACCGCCGCCTTGTCGTCCCTTTATATACACAGGTTGATGCCTGGCGGTTTACAGAATCCCGAGGCCAGCTCATAAATGTGTCCGGCTCGGTTTCTACCCTTTCTTATCTTACAGCACAAGTTACATATCTCATGGCGGTTTATGTCTACGGGCCCTAATTCGCCTTTGGGCCCTGGGCCTCCGTGTTAGATCTCCTCCGTAAAGCGCCATACTCCTTGTCTTCATGTGCTTCAAATATGACTAACTCACTATGGGCATAACCCGGCCCCCCTGGCTAGTTTATACTCAGTAGTAATATCCCCAACATTAGGCCCCAGATTGATTTGAACCTGTTCATGTCAATCTTCAATACTTAGGAAAATCCCGCCTTTAGCACCTTTGCATAAACCTTGTAATCCGTCATGATATCATCTTCCACGATTGTAATAAACCGCCATGACATCACCTGTTATTAAAAAACCGTATATACCTTATTTTTATTAATGAGCCTCCGAAAATCGAGGCGATAGCTCTGTCACATATCCATTTTTTGGGCTCCTCGATTCTCGCGCTTGCCATCTTATCCCTTCGCCTTATAAATAAGACCGGGGGTCCCTTTCATTTCCCGCCGTGCCTCCTCGCTTCTTCTTCTTCCTTGCGCCAACCTGACCCTCACGCACGCCCGCCGTTGTCAAGCTCCGCCCTTGACCTCATCTCCGGCCGCTGCATCAACCTGAATGTACCCGAGAAATGCGGCGTGCCTTCGCTGTTCCGTCAGCAACAGTAAGTTTCCCTTTCCCCTGCTCTAGATCCGCCATTAGGGTTTCGGTGTTCATCGAAGCTCGAAGCTGTTCTTCCCTGTTCATCTCTGCGCCACAGCTCTTCATCTAAACTTTGATGTTTATCCTGTATAAGGATGGCCATGATCCTTCATTTCCACTAATGCATCTCTCTTTAAGTAGAAAATCCCATCTGAATCCTTCGACTGTTCAAGTACCAGAATTTTTAACCCTGAATAATTTTCCATTTTCTGACACATGGTAGATCCAGAATTGTAATGTCAAATTGTGAAACCTGTTTTTCCATCACTTAGTTATTTTAGATTTGTGTCTTCCATCCAAAAGTAGGCGGTTTAGCATTTAAAAATTTATAATCCGCCAGGTACCATTATCCCTCTATTAAACCGCCAATGTCAGAATCCGGTTTAACATGTATATATACTTCAATATCTGTGCCTCCTGACCTTGCGACGCTTTATATCTGGCAGTCATGAATCTTAAACCGGCATTTGATCTTTTTCCAGCTTTTCATTGAAATTGCCAAATAGTTTTATGCTTGTAACTGGGTCCCCTCCCGGGTTACCGAAGAGCAATTAAACAGATGTGTCGCAACCGGCGCTTTAGCAAAAAAGGAAGTCATGCACTGGAGGGCCCCTGGTCCAGAAAATCCTCCTGAGCCCAAGGATGGAGAAGTAATTTTGTTCGTTGACCACCTGGGTCGACGGTTTAGCCCTCCCGGATCAAATTTTTTCTGAGATGTGCCTGCTAGCTTCCAACTCCATCCTAAAGATATTGGACCAAACTCTGTGTCCAATATTTTCAATTTCCAAGTATTTTGCAAGGCTTATCTTCAAGAGGAGCCCATAGTTGAACTGTTTAGGGATTTCTTCTATTTGAACCGTCATACAGAGTTTACAGACGGACCCAATACTGAACTTGGTGGAATGGCTATTCAGAAGAGAAAAGATGTTAGCTTCCCTCATGCCAAGCTTCATAGTCACCCCAAGGACTGGAATCAGACTTGGTTTTATTGCCGAGATACTTCTCCAACTGATGAGAATCCTCTCCCGTGTTATCGTCCTCACCGGCTTAGCAACACATTTCCCCAACGACTTAGCGCCAAGGAACGATCCAAGTATGCACCACAACTTTCAAAGCTTCGGGCCTTCGTTGCGAATGGGTTAACAGGCGTTGAGTTTGTTCGTTGCTAGATCTCCTAGAGCATTCTGCGCTTAAGCCAGTGCCCCGGTTTAATGTGTGAGTACACAGGGGATTTGAAAGATCCTCAACGACATATTAACATTCAACTAACAGAGGCTGAAGTTACTGAGTCTGTCAAGAAAATACTGAATGAACCGGAGGCTGTCTACAGCAAGACAGGGTTAAGTCCTTTCTGCGCTTCCAATAAACCGCCATCTGTAAGAATCACATAACTCTTGTTTTAATCTGATTCTTTTAAATATTTCCTCAAAATTTTGTCAATCTTTGTCAGGGTGATGATCCGTTCTAGAAGAAGAAACCACAGGACAAACCGGCCAAGACACCTCGCCCCAAGACCAAGGTTACTAAAAATCCTGCCAAGAAGAAAACCACTGAGTCCTCTGAACCAAATGCTGATGATGATCTGGATAATCCGGAATCAGAGGTAGAACTTGACTCTCTTGGTTCTTTTTTCATACACCTCATTAACAATGACTATTATCAGGATGATGCCAAAGGCAGCCAAGCTGATGATGCAGAGGTAATTATTCTTTCCTCCGGTTCAGATCCTCTGTCAACACAGAAAATCCATCAAGCAAACCGGAAAGTAAGATTTTCTCACCCCCTAGCTCACTTGGACCCAAACTTTCTTTTGAAGAAGCAGCAACACGAAGCTCGCCGTACAACCCGGCACAGCGGCCAAGTAGTTACCTCAGGCGGGTTACCGAACACTCCAGTCCGGAGATGTCGATCCGAGGTCTCATATATTTCTGACACTTCTTATCCCAAGGCGGGTTATTTCCGACAACCTCTTAATCCGTCCGATTCAAATTATCAGGGAACACCTCACTCATCATCTGGCGAGTCAACGGCCACACAACTTCCAACCCTCAAAACGGTTCCTGGGTGAGTTATGCTTTAAATTTACCTTTAATACCTTATGTTCGCCCGATGTATTGACCTTTATGTTTGTTCTTCTCAGTGCCAAGCCTAGACCCAACAAGAACTCCCGGTTAAATAAACCGGCTGATGACAATGTGGTTATTGATCCGGAAAAAACTCCAGAACCGGAAGGAACAAATGCTGACGCCATGCTTAATGATCCGCCACCGCAAGACCATGACTTTTTTGTTGAACAAGTTGAAGTTGATACAACGGGCCATGCTGATAAACCGACAAGCCCGGTCTGAACTGCTGATAAACCGTCAAGTCCAGCTAAGGCTGCTGATGATAAGGAGGATGACATTATGATTACTGGCTTTGGTCACGCCACCCCTGGCAATCCTGTTGCTTTATCAAAGCATAGTGCCAAGGAAGAGCTTTCTGCTATAGGCAAAGGCAAGCGGAATGCAGATTTGTCAAGCTATGCCCACCTCAACGCCCAAGACATTCATTCTGGTTTTTTGAACCGTCTGTACACAAGCCGCGACTATGAAGCCGGTTTAGTGAATCTGATGAAAGAGCGATATGAGGTAACTGCATAACTGTCTCTCTTGCGTCCAACTTCGAATATCAACTCCAGTAGCCCCCAAGGGCCGGTTTATGATGTCAATCTAAACCGGGACTTTGTAATATCTCAACTTTGCGTGCTTAGCCTCCAAGGGCCGGTTTATCTTTTTAAGATGAACCGGTACTTTAGAATTGAATCTTGTAACTTTCGCCTATGTAGTCCCCAAGGGCCGGTTTATCTTTTCAAGCTAATCTGGGACTTTTATTCTGCCTAATTGCTTGCTGAATACCATTGTACATCAATCATCTGTTAAGCTGACTAATGGAGGAATACCCATAATGTTACTTTAAGCAAATATACATTAGCCCCCAAGTGCCAAGAATAATACTTGTATTGAGCTTGGGGCTTGTAAAAATTTCTGATAACAAGAAAATAGGCATTAGCCCCAAGTACCAAGTGTATAACTTGTTATGTGCTTGGTACTTCAAATATGAGCTGCCAACTCATGATATGTCTTTCTCTTATAGGCTGAGCTGAGCAAAAAGGAAGCCCAAACCGCTGATCTTCAAGAAAACATCAAGTCCCAACAGGCAGAAACCTCCAAAGCGAAAGATGAGCTGACCAGTGCCTTAGCAGCCATGGAGAAACTGAAGGAGGGTTTCAAGAAGGAGCGGGCGGATTGGGACATAGAAAAATCCACATTGCAAAAAAGGGCTGAGGACGCAGAAGCAGCTCTTAAACCAGTGGTAGAAGAGCTGACTGGTTTGAAGCGGCAGATAAATGCCATGACCACTGCTGTGTTTGGTAAATATCCTCACTTTAAGTTTTCAACATATATTATCCCATACGTTGCCGGTTTACTGATGTTTGTAATGATGCAGGAACTGACATTACTCATCTGGGCTCTGACATGCAGAAGAAGTTGAAGGCTGCCTATACTCTTATAAAGCAGTTATATACCGGCGCACAACGGATCATATCTACTACCTCTCATAACAAGCCGCCTCCAACCTTAATCAAGGAAACCTTAGAAAGGATGTCAATGCTACCTGCCCGGTTTGAAGAGTTAAAAAGATCGGCTGCAAGGGCATGTGCTCTGACCGCGCTAACCCGTGCTAAAGCATGGGTGCCTGATCTTGATCCGGTGGATGTGGGTAAGGGCTATGCAAGCTTAAGGGAAGACGGATCAGATTTTGACAATGATAACCTCCAAGCCATAACCGGAGAAATGCGTCCACTGGCTTGCCAATTGGCTGAAGAAACTGATCTTTCACACTATCAGGCGATTTATGACGCCAACAACAAACGGGTTGCTGCACCAACTCCTGATGCTCAAAATCTTATCCCGCCAATCCGTAAGCATACCTATGCCCCTGACGTTGAACCATCCACACTTATAAGTGATGAAGCTGTATTCCAAGCCCTAACTGGGATCGATTGGGCAACCATTGACTTCCAGCCACTGGGTAGAGAGGAGGAGGATGAACCGGCGCAAGATGATCCACAGCCGTCAAGTCATCCTGGTGACGAGTCATGATCCGGAGGCCGGTTTAGCCTTCTGCGTACTGCAACACTTGCTGAAAACAATTATTTTTTTGGGCATTAAAGTGCCTTGTAATAGGCTAGTTCAAACACTTGGTCTGCTATGCCATCGCGCATATTTATTTTGCCTAACACTGTTAATCCACCATGCTTAGGATATATTATGTCTGCTCATAATCCGTAGCAGCTTATTCAAGCTGTTCCTGCATACAAGAAATTGAAAGTGTCCTGGCGGTTTACCGCCGGATGGGTCATGATGCCCAAATATATAGCCAGGGTTTATAACCAAGGCTGTATTTGAAAATAATCAAATATGAAATAGATGATACCTGTGACATTGAATCACATCGTTGGTTTTACCAACTTTTTTGTAGTAAGGGTGATAACCCCAATCTTGAGTACTGATAACTCCTTCCATATTTTGCCGGTTTATGATAAAACCGTACCGGGTTGTAATAAACACCGATTATCCATATATAATATTGGCGACTTGTAATTGAAAGCATACCGGGTCAATAAACGCCGGATTATAACTGATCATGTACTGACAACTTGTAGTTGAAAGCCAAGCCGGGTCAATAAACGCCGGTTTATCATAAAATATTATAAACCTCATCAAAGGAGAAAAAATTCTGACAAACCAAAGCATAAAAAGAACATGCGAGGCTTTTCATGGGCTGCCAGGCCCAAAATCGAGGCTTTTCATGGGCTGCCAAGCCACTGAGTTAAACCATTTTACAAAGCCTTTTAAGATGGACCTCACATTAACCAATCGTCATTTTAACTTTGACATGTTCAGGGTCTGTATAAGATTGACTTGCCAAACGTTCGGCGGGTCATACCAGGATTACCTAGATGGAGTGGCTTACTTCAAAAAGGCAGGATAACCTAGGGTTTTAGGTGAATACACCTGGCTTCCAAGCCTGGCTTGATAGCCTATTACAAGGGTTAAGACTTTTTGTCGCCGTGCAACAAAAGAGCCCCCTGGTGATATTTTGAGCTGTGCTCAGTGGGTGCCTATGTTTGAGTTGTGCTGTGCAACATACTCTCTTTGGCCCCTTATGATAATATTGGCCTGATAGCCAGATTACCGAAGTAACCAGAGCTGTGCTCTTATGATAATATTGGCTTGATAGCCGAATTACCGAAGTAACCAGAGCTGTGCTCTTATAATATTGGCTTGATAGCCGGATCAATGGGTAATCAGAACTCCGCCTTATAAACAGAAGTCCCCATATAACCAAAAAACTCTTAAGGGAGAACGGCAGAAGCCCCGCTTTAGCAGGGATGCCGGTTTATTATATTGATCATAATATATACATTGTCAAAAATATGTACATAAGAGGAGCCTATGGCTCAGGTGTAGTAAGGCCGAAGATGAGCGATATTCCACGGCCGGTGGGTCTCCTCCTACGATTTACGTGAGTCTTTGTGCTCTCGGACATCGATAAGGTAGTATGAACCGTTATGCAGATTCTTGCTGACCACAAAGGGTCCTTCCCAAGGCGGGGATAACTTGTGCATATCAGTCTGATCCTGGATGAGTCGGAGCACCAGATCGCCTTCTTGAAAAGTTCTGGTTCTAACTCGGCGGCTGTGATAACGACGCAGATCTTGCTGCTAAATCGCCGAACGAGTTGCTGCAATGTCACGCTCCTCATCTAACAGGTCAAGTGCTTCCTGTCGTGCCTTCTCATTGTCAGCTTCGACATAAGCCACCACACGAGGCGACTCATGACGGATGTCACTAGGGAGAACCGCCTCTGCTCCGTAAAACATGAAAAAAGGTGTGTAACCCGTAGATCTGTTGGGCGTGGTATTGATGCTCCATAACACAGAAGGTAACTCTTCCACCCAACAACCCGGCGTCCTTTGCAGGGGAACCATAAGCCGGGGCTTGATGCCTCTCAGGATCTCTTGATTGGCTCTCTCAGCCTGAGCATTAGATTGAGGATGAGCACGTCAAGCCGGGTGTGCTCACGTTGACAAAATTCTTTCATAGCACCCTTGGACAGATTAGTACCATTATCAGTTATGATGCTGTGTGGAAAACCAAACCGGAAAATCACCTTCTTAATAAATTGAACCGCCGTGGCTGCATCACACTTACTGACTGGCTCTGCCTCTACCCATTTGGTGAACTTATCAACCGCCACCAGAAGGTGGGTCTTCTTATCCTTGGATCTCTTAAAGGGCCCAACCATATCCAGCCCCCAAGTTGCAAACGGCCAAGTGATTGGAATCATCCTCAATTCTTGAGCCGGTACATGAGCACGCCGTGAGAATTTTTGACAGCCATTGCACTTTTTGACCAAGTCTTCAGCATCAGCCTGAGCCGTCAGCCAATAGAAGCCGTGACGAAAGGCTTTGGCTACCAGGGACTTTGAACCGGCGTGGTGACCACAATCCCCTTTGTGAATCTCACGCAAAATCTCACAGCCTATTTCAGGGGACACACAACGCTGAAACGCCCCTATTACACTGCAATGATGCAACTCTCCATTGATAATGGTCATTGACTTGGATCGCCGGACTATCTGCCTGGCCAAAGTTTCATCCTCAGGTAACTCGCCCCGGTTCATATACGCCAAATATGGGACCGTCCAGTCAGGGATAACATGAAGAGCCGCCACCAAATGAGCCTCTGGATCAGGAACAGCCAAATCCTCCTCTGTAGGTAGCTTTACCGACGGGTTATGCAAAACATCCAGAAAAACATTAGGCGGAACCGGTTTACGCTGAGAACCCAAACGGCTTAAAGCGTCCACCGCTTCGTTCTTTCGCCGGTCCACATGGTCAACCTGATAACCTTTGAAGTGGCCAGCCACAATATCCACCTCTCGTCGATACGCTGCCATGAGTGGGTCCTTGGAATCCCAAGTGCCAGACACTTGTTGAGCCACCAGGTCCGAGTCACCAAAACACTTAACCCGGCTTAGATTCATCTCCTTAGCCATTCGAAGACCATGGAGTAAAGCCTCATATTCAGCTGCATAGTTAGTGCAAGGGAACATTAAACGGAGAACATAACAAAACTTATCACCTCGTGGGGAAGTTAACACGACTCCAGCCCCCGAGCCCTCCAATTGCCTGGACCCACCAAAATGAATAGTCCAATAAGTATGATCCAGCTTCTCTTCTGGCGCCTGTAACTCTGTCAAGTCATTGATGAAATCCACAAGCGCTTGGGACTTGATTGCCGTCCGAGGCATATACTTTAACCCGTGAGGTCCAAGCTCAATGGCCCACTTGGCAACCCGGCCAGTTTCTTCCCTGTTTTGGATTATATCTCCCAAAGGGGCAGAATTGACCACAGTGATGGGGTGTCCCTGAAAATACTGCTTAAGCTTCCGGCTCGCCATGAAAACTCCATACACCAGCTTCTGCCAATGTGGGTACCTTTGCTTGGACTCAATAAGCACGTCATTGATATAATAAACCGGTCGTTGAACCGGATACTCCTTTCCAGCCTCCTTGCGCTCTACCACAATGGCCACGCTGACAGCCCGGGCATTAGCAGCCACATATAACAACAACGGCTCCTTCTCGACTGGAGCAGCAAGGACAGGTGGCTCGGCTAACTGTTTCTTCAAGTCCTCAAATTCCGCATTAGCAGCATCACTCCAGACAAAATTGTCTGTCTTTTTCATCATCTGATATAGAGGGATAGCCTTCTCTCCCAATCGGCTGATAAACCGGCTCAGCGCTGCAATACGACCCGCCAGACGTTGAACATCGTTGATACACGCCGGTTTAGCCAGAGATGTAATAGCTTTGATTTTCTCTGGATTAGCTTCAATGCCCCTGTTTGACACCAGTAAACCCAAGAGCATGCCTGCCGGAACACCAAAAGCACACTTGGCTGGATTAAGCATCATTTTATAAACCCGGAGATTATCAAAAGTTTCCTTCAAATCATCTATCAGTGTCTCCTCCTTTCTGGACTTCACCACAATATCGTCCACATAAGCATGAACATTGCGCCCGATCTGATTATGAAGACAATTCTGCACACAGCGCTGATAAGTCGCCTGGGCACTCTTGAGCCCAAAAGGCATAGATACATAGCAGAAGCCTCCAAAGGGAGTTATAAAAGCTGTCTTCTCCTGGTCCTTAACTGCCATTTTGATCTGATGATAACCAGAAGAAGCGTCCAGAAAGCTCAAACGCTCACAACCCGCCGTAGCATCAATGATTTGATCAATACGAGGGAGGGCAAAAGGATCCGCTAGACAAGCCTTGTTGAAATCTGTGTAGTCCACACACATACGCCAAGTGGCGTTCTTCTTAAGTACTAGCACCGGATTAGCCAACCACTCAGGATGAAATACTTCAATGATAAACCCAGCCGCCAAGAGCCTGGCTACCTCCTCACCAATGGCCTTGCAGCTAGTTCTCTCGGTACACCTGGCATGTTAGAAGGTTTCCATGCAAAGATGTCCCGGTTCTCATGGATGAACTCGATGAGCGCGCTTTCCTATTTCGGATCCAAGTTAGCGCTGATGCTGAACTACTTGGATGAATCGCCAGGAATAAAATCAACCAGCTTAGTCTCATCAGTCGATTTAAACTTCAAGGCCGGATCATGCTCTGTAGTTTACTTTTTCAAAGAGGTAATATCCGCCGGATCAACATTGTCCTTGTAGAACTTCAACTCCTCTGTTGCACAAACCGACTCAACATAGGCCGCATCACCTTCTTCACATTCCAAAGTGATCTTACGGCTCCCATGTACTGTGATGGTCCCCTTATGACCCAGCATTTTGAGCTGCAGATAAACATAACAGGGCCTTGCCATGAACTTAGCATAAGCCGGCCGTCCAAACAGGGCATGATACGGGCTCTTAATTTTTACCACTTCAAAAGTCAAGGTCTCTGATCTTGAATCATGCTCATCTCCAAAAGCAACCTCCAGAGCTATCTTACCAACTGGATACGCCGATTTACCAGGCACCACACCATGGAAAGCGGTGTTTGACGGTTTAAGATTTTTATCTGTTAACCCCATGCGACAGAAGGTTTCATAATAAAGGATGTTGATACTACTCCCTCCATCCATGAGCACCTTGGTGAACTTATAGCCTCCAACCTAAGGTGCTACCACAATTGCCAAATGACCCGGATTATCAACCCGGGGCGGATGATCCTCTCGACTCCACACAATGGGCTCTTCAGACCAGTGCAAGTAACGGGGCACCGCCGGTACAACGGTGTTCACTGCCCTTTTATGAAGCTTCCGATCGCGCTTGCACAGGCTAGTGGTGAAGACATGATACTGCCCACTATTCAACTGCTTCGGGTTGCTCTGGTAACCCGACTATTGCTGCTGATTCCCCTGATGATTATAACCACCCTGGTTGCCCTGACTGCCCTGATTGCCATGTCCATTTTGATTACCTTGAAATCCTGAGCCAAAACTGCCTCCACCATAACCCGGCCTATGAGAACCGGGTCTTGAACCGCCGGGCAGTCCATGATCATATCGGAAAAGATCCGAATTTTTGAACTCCCACATAATAAAGCAATCCTGACAGAGGTGAGTAGCAGGCCTTTCTCGCGTCCCGTGCTTTTGGGCAAGGCTGGTTTCACAGGCGCTCAAGATTGGGACCGGATCGCCCACCCCGCGAGGGCAGTTTACCCTTATGACGCTGACCATTATCCTACGTGTTGGTGTTAGGCACAAAATCTAAACTGTTATCCGCTTTACGCTTACCGCTGTTTCCATGACCCGCCGAGTTATGCTGCTGCCCTTTGGTCCTGCCGCTCTTCTTTCCCTTTCCCGGCTTTTCATCGTCAAACTCAGGATCCTTGGTACTATCAGAATCGGCATACTTAACCAGAGCTGCCATAAGCGTCCCCATGTCATTGCAGTGACGTTTGAGCCGTCCCAACTTCAGCTTCAGAGGTGCGAACCAGCAATTACCTTCCAACGTTAAAACTGCTGTATCAGCGTTGATGCGGTCCGATGAATGCAAAATTTCTGAAACCCGGCACACCCAATGGGTTTTTGGTTCACCTTCCTCTTGGACACAGGCAGCTAAGTCCACAATTGACATGGGCTGCTTGCACGTGTCTTTGAAATTCTGGATAAACCGGGCCTTTAACTCGTTCCATGACCCAACGGAATTAGCTGGTAAATTTTCAGCCAAGTACGAGCTGTTCCTTCCAACATCATGGTGAAGTATTTAGCACACGCCGCATCATCCACATCCAGCATCTCCATTGCCATCTCATAGCTTTCGATCCATGACTCGGGGGGTAAATCGGCAGTGTAATTGGGCACCTTACGTGGACCCTTGAAATCCTTGGGTAGCCGTACATTACGTAGAGCCGGGTTGAGACATGGCACCCCCAAAGAATGGGAGGTAACTCCTAGTTACACCGAAGTTGTTGGACGAACCAGAGTAAGCTGACGGGCCACGTACTGCGCTGCTAACTTAGCTTCTCGATGTGCCCTACCATGATCCACCACATCCCGAGCATTAGCACCATCGCCCGACGGGTCATGCCCTCGAGGCAGGTTACGGTTCCACGCACTGCTTGACACAGCCGGTTCATCAATACGCCTGCTGTAACTCCGGCTTGGGCGAGGAGTGGAATGAATCCTCCCACAGCTGTATGAATAAGCCTGCTGCCGAGTCAAGGCTGTCTGAAGGAGCTCTCTAGCCAGTCGTGTCTCAACTGCTACTGGAGACTCGCCTTCGATCAGGAGAGCTGCCAATCATGAAGCGGCGGCGACGATGTTATCCAACGGGTTAGAGTAATGGCCCAGAGGCGTTGAGACGTGCTGCGATAGGACATTGTTCTGACGAGGCGGATCCATCGTGCGTGGCTGAACCGGTGCCCCCGTTCCAGGTGCCTCCACCCGGTTTACCATTGGCTGGTTACTGGTTCCTGCTCCTGGTGTGTTAAAGAGATTCCTTGCCTCATAAACCGGAGGCAGGTGAGACCGGTACCTTCTCCTCATGACATCATTTGACGCACTCTGATCCAACATAAGCCGGTAGGCCTGTGCATCTAACTCGGCCCGCTCTACCGCCATCCTGGTGTCCTCAGGTGCCAGGTCTGCCTTGGCCTGAGCTATATGATCCTTCACTTTCGCAACTTCTGCGTTATGCTCATCCTGATTCGCCGTGTTAACCTCTGCCGCTAGCAGCGTTGCCAAAGCATCAAATAAGTCAGACAAAACTTGAGCCGGCGGTCGCGTAGGGCCTCCTGCCCCGGCTGCTGTCACCGTTGCCGAACCGAAGATCATCGCTGCTGTAGTCGAAGAGTGCTGCGCAGGCCGTGTACCGACCATGAAGATCGCAACCCGGCTCTGCGGATCAAAGGGGCTCGGAATACTGTCGCCATCGGAACAACCCCCAAACCGGCCATCTTGCAGTTGGTACAACTACTCGGTCTCCTCGGTAGATGACTCGTCATCAGAGTAAACGACGGTTTCACCACCAGATGCCGATCTATCCTCAGATTCCGCTCCATGGATAACTCCCATGAAGGCATGCTTCATAGCAGGCTGAACCCGGGCGGGTCTCGCACGCTGAGCCGTTTCGACGATGTCGGTGCAGATGTCCGGCTCAGGGCCCGGTTCGCCGATCTTGCCAATGAAGACGTGGATGCCACCGAAGGGGACCCGGTACCCGTACTCAACTGAACCGGCCTCGGGGCCCCAGCCTGCGTCGTCGATGTAGAGCTTGCCGCGACGACTCTTGGTCATCCGGCCCACAGCGTATCCCTTGAGCCCTTCGAAGCTGCCTTCTAAGAACTCGAAACCATCGTTAGACAGCCCCATGGTGGGCGCCAACTGTCGTGGGTTTGTCACGGCAGATGTCCTAGCGTGGGGACTTAGTCGTGGAGCCATCATGACGGGTTAGCTTAAAGGGGTTAAAGCGGACAAAGGACGCAAGGAGTTTATATTGGTTCAGCCCCTTGCGGTGAAGGTAAAGGCCTAATCCAGTTGATGTGGAATTGCTAGGGTTTCGATGACCAGGGAGCGAATCCGCTTGACCTGGCTCTCGAGTTTGGTGTCTCTCCCCCCTAAGCCGCCGCCGGGTCGTCCCTTTATATACACAGGTTGATGCCCAACGGTTTACAGAATCCCAAGGCCAGCTCATAAACGTGTCCGGCTCGGTTTCTACCCTTTCTTATCTTACAGCACAAGTTACATATCTCATGGCGGTTTATGTCTATGGGCCCTAATTCGCCTTTGGGCCCTAGGCCTGCGTGTTAGATCTCCTCCTTAAAGCGCCATACTCCTTGTCTTCATGGGCTTCAAATATGACTAACTCATTATGGGCATAACCCGGCCCCCCTGGCCGGTTTATACTCAGTAGTAATATCCCCAACAGGTAGGGCGCGCCCAGGGGGGTAGGGCATGCCCCTTGTCTTGTGGGCCCCTCGTGGGTCTCCTGACCTAATTCTTTTGCCCATATATACTCTTCAACCCGAAAACCTGTAGCGACCATGATCCCAATGGACCGAAGTCTTTGTGATTAAGTGTCATCCCTGGATCGATATGCTGACACACACAGTACTCGAGGAATTATAACAGAGTTCAATCACACACTTATTACATCGAGGTCCTCATAAAGAGTATCTGCTACACAATTAATATGGCCGAAGGCCATCTAAACTAAATAACTGCGGAAGCTTCAAAGATAAATGAGTCCATCAACTCCAATGGCATAGCTGAGTGCATGATAACGACCTATCACACCTTATTCTTCGTTGGTAAAGTCTGCAACATGAGACGTTGCAGCCGTGTAGGTCAGCACATGGAATATGCTGGCAGAGTTAAATTGTAGAGAAATAGAATGCAAGAAACTATATCTACATGCATATTTGGCTGGTGGAGGCTCTAATTTTAAAGCTTTGCATAAAGCTAATTTTTCGCTACAACAGTTATACCAATATTTGAGAAGGTTCCTCCAACTCAAATCCCAACATTAATAAAATCTCATCATTAAACCCAATTCATTCATTAAAGAGTGACGAGATCAACAATAATATCCACTTATAGATACTCAAGATGTCCATAGCTGGGGACACGACTAACCATGATTAGTTTGTACACTCTACAGAGGTTGCGCAATTTTCCCCACAAGACTCGACCGCATCCATGATCGGAAGATCAAGACATAGTCTTTCTGAAGCATTAACTCTCTACTCTGGGTAGACTGGTACACCTACTTTCCCCTACATCTGCTAGTCCACCTCTTCAAGAGCTCACACAACTTACTCAACTATGCCAGAGCCCATAATTGCTTGTGGCTGCACACAGAAGTTTCTAGGCATGAAATATCATATGATCCCTTTGATCCTGGGTGGCGAACGAAGGAAAAATCACAGGGGTACTCCGGGATTTCCCAAATGGGCAAGCACTGGTTTCTCCAGGTGCCCCAACCAATCCAACCAGATGTGTATTAAAGTTGCCACCTTAATGTTATCCAAAATTATTAAGTCTCACAACTTCCATGTACATCACGATCCCAATCCCTGTCTACAAGCATGGCTAAGCAATATATCAGCATAACGTATATTCCCGGGGTGATCAAAGGTAATAGGTTCCTACCTCAAGTACTACCACCAAACCGCATGTTCCCAATCCTACTCATGCAAATATTTGAGGGGCGAAAACTAATGCATAGTAAAAACTGGGTATAGAAAAGTATGATCAAAGTGTAACTTGCCTTGCCGAGTATCTAAAAACTCTAGAGATTCACAGTAACAAGCTTCGCACTCTAGAAAATCTAGCGTAGACAAACAATAACATACATAAGCAATCAAGCAAGCGATGCAAAGAGAAAACGAGAAAAGATCCAAATAAAACTCGAAAACAAGCAAAACTAAACTAAACAGAAAATAGATTCTAACAGCAATATTTTTGTGTGGATTAGGTCTTAACAGTAGGTACATGTGATTAGCTACGATCTGCAAAAAGAATCATCCCAAACGGAGCTACGAAACTCAAGATACAAACAAAACAAGACCAAATACTAATCTGAACTAAACTCAAAATTTAATTGTCAAAATCATGTTCAAGTTGGTTTACTTTATAGAGGGGTTCGTTCTGAAGATTTAGGCGTTGGTTTCATCTAATTTGGATAAACGAGCTAAAAGTTGCACTAGTTTAAAGATCAGGGGCGAATCTGCGATAAAACTATTCACGGATAGGTCCCTGGCCGAAAATAAACAGAAAAAGAAAAATCTATCGGACGAACGTCCGCTAACAAAGGCTAACGAATGAATTTGTTTGTTAACAGATATAAACGGGTGAACGTTTGCTAACTAGACCAACTAATAATAAAAAACCGATCTATCCTAATAAACCGGAACTAAAAAAATAAAACCAAAAAGACCGATCGGGTCGGCGGTTTTACCGGTTCGGTCAACGGCAGGGCTTGGCGGCGATGGTGGGCGGTGGCTCCGGCGAGGCGGCGGCGGCGGCGCGACGAGCAGGAGGCGGCGTGGCTGCGGTGGTGGCAGAGGCGGGCGACGTCGACTCAGGACGGGGTGGAGAGAGCGGTGGGGTGGCGGCTCATAAGGAGGGGGTCGGGGGGGCTCCGACTTGCGGCAGGGGGCGGCGGTGGCGGCTCCGACCCGGACTCCAGCCGGAGTCCAGCGTGGACATGGCGGCGCGCGGGGAAGGCGGTGCGGCGGCTGGGCCGAGGCCTCGCTCTCAGCTGGGCCGGCCGAGTTCGGCGGCGCGCGCATTTTTTTTGAACAATTTTCCTGGAGAGTAAAACGCCCCAAATAAATATAATTATAGTCCTAAAAATTCCAAAAAAATTCACGTAGGTAAATGGCCTTATTAGTGACCTCGTGAACATTTTTCTGGACTTTTATGCCTAAACTAAAAATAAACATTACAGTTCTAATTACTCACCTAATAAATAAATAAACTAGCGAATAAAATCAGATAAACTCTCAAAACTTCAAAATTCAATTTCCAATATTTTTCTACTGATTTGAAGAAGTCATATTATCTTCTCTCACTATTTTTAAAATATTTGGAAAAGAATTTTGAAAAACAATTTGATCCAAATACCAAATTTTTGATAAATCAAAATTGGATTTTTGTGAAACCTCCAACTCTCTCAAATTGGTCCTTGAGTTGCTTAAGGCCTCTTGGATCAAAATGCAACCAAACTTAACAACAAAATGCAATAAATCCTGTATGCATATGAATGATCTATGTATAACATCCAAATTGAAAATTTAGATGTTACAAAACCATCAGGGGCATTCACGAAAACAGTTTTCCACCACCGCACCTTCTGTACCCATGAGATCCCATCTAGGGGCCTTTTCCAGCGTCCTGCCGGAGGGGGATTCGATCATGGAGGGCTTCTACATCAACACCATTACCCTTCTGATGAAGCGTGAGTAGTTTACCTCAGACCTACGGGTCCATAGCTAGTAGCTACATGGCTTATTCTCTCTCTTTGATTCTCAATACCATGTTCTCCTCAATGTTCTTGGAGATCTATTCGATATAATACTCTTTTGCGGTGTGTTTGCCGAGATCCGATGAATTGTGGATTTTTATGATCAGATTATCTATGAATATTATTTGAATCTTCTCTGAATTCTTTTATGCGTGATTTGATGTCTTTGCAAGTCTCTTCGAATTATCGATTTGGTTTGGCCAACTAGATTGGTTCTTCTTCCAATGGGAGAAGTGCTTAGCTTTGGGTTCAATCTTGCGGTGTCCTTTCCCAGTGACGGTAGGGGCAGCAAGGCACATATTGTATTGTTGCCATCGAGGATAAAAAGATGGGGTTTTCATCATATTGCTTGAGTTAATTCCTCTACATCATGTCATCTTACTTAATGCGTTACTCCGTTCTTTATGAACTTAATACTCTAGATGCATGTTGGATAGCGGTCGATGTGTGGAGTAATAGTAGTAGATGCAGGCAGGAGTCGGTCTACTTGACACGGACGTCATGCCTATATTCATGATCATTGCCTTAGATATCGTCATAACTTTGCGCTTTTCTATCAATTGCTCGGTAGTAATTTGTTCACCCACCGTATTATTTTCTATCTTCAGAGAAGCCTCTAGTGAAACCTATGGCCCCCGGGTCTCTTTTCCATCATATTAATTCTCTTTTCCATCATACAAGTTTCCGATCTAGTATTCTTGCAATCTTTTACTTTCTGATCTATAAACCCAAAATACCAAAAATATTTACTTTATTGTTTATCTATCTCTATCAGATCTCACTTTTGCAAGTAACTGTGAAGGGATTGACAACCCCTTTATTGCCTTGGGTGCTAGTTTGTTTGATTATTTGTGCAGGTATTCGGTGATTTGTGCTTTGTCTCCTACTGGATTGATACCTTGGTTCTCAAACTGAGGGAAATACTTACTCTCCTTTGCTGCATCACCCTTTCCTCTTCAAGGGATAAACCAACGCAAGCTCAAGAAGTAGCATCGACAACCGGCAAGAGCCTTAGGGTTGTCTCTTAATTATTGTATGAAATGCAAGCGCCATGTAATTACTTTATGTCTATGCGTTAGCAATAGTTGCAGAAGTAATAGTTGGCGAGACGACCCCGACGCAATGATGGAGATCAAGGTGTCGAGCCGGTGACGATGGAGATCATGACCATACCATGTCACATATTTTGATTGCGTGTGATGTTTATCCCTTTTGTATCTTATTTTGCTTAGAACGATGGTAGCATTATAAGATGATCCCTTCACTCAATTTCAAGATAAAAATGTTCTCCTTGAGTATGCACCGTTGCCAAAGTTCATTGTTTCGAAGCACCTCGTGATGATCGGGTGTGATAACCTCTATGTTCACATACAATGGGTGTAAGACAGTTTTGCACATGCAGTATTCCTGGGTTAAACTTGACGAGCCTAGGATGTAGAGACAAGGTCTCAGAACACTAGAGACCAAAAGGTCGAACATGAGTCATATAGTAGATATGATGAACATAGAGATGTTCACCATTGATGTCTACCCCATCTCACGTGATGATCGAACATGGGTTAGTTGATTTGGATCATGTATCACTTAGATAACTTGAGGGATGTTAATTTAAGTGGGAGTTCATTCGTAATTTGATTAATTGAACTTAAACTTATCATGAACTTAGTCTTACTAGTTTTTGCATATCTATGTTGTAGATCAATAGCTCGCAATATAGCTCCCCTATTTTTGATATGTTCCTAGAGAAAACAAAGTTGAAAGATGATAGTAGCAATGATGCGGACTTGGTCCATGATCTGAGAATTATCCTCATTGCTGCATGGAAAAATTATGTCCGTGATGCACCGCTAGGTGACAGACCTATTGCAGGAGCAGATGCAGACGTTATGAACGTTTGGCAAGCTTGATATGATGACTACTTAATAGTTTAGTGCGCCATGCTTTACGGCTTAGAACCGGAACTTCAAAAACGTTTTGAACGCCACAGAGCATATGACATGTTCCAAGAGCTGAAATTGGTATTTCATACTCATCCCCGTGTTGAGAGGTATGAGACCTCTACTTTACCTACAAGATGGAGGAGAATAGCTCAGCCAGTAGCATGGGCTTAGAATGTCTGGGTACTACAATCGCTTGAATCAAGTGGGAGTTAATATTCCGAATAAGATAGTGATTGATAGAGTTCCTAGTCACTATCACCAAGCTACTAGAACTTCGCGATGAACTATAATATGCAAGGGATGAAGAAAACAATTCCCGAGCTCTTCGCAATGCTAAAATTGGTGAAGGTAGAAATCAAGAAAGAGCATCAAGTGTTGATGCTTAAACAAGACCACTATTTTCAAGAAAAAGGGCAAGGGAAAGTAAGGAAACTTCAAGAAGAATGGGAAGCAAGTTGCCACTCCTGTGAAGAAGACCAAAGCTGGACCTAAGCCTGAAACTAAGTGCTTCTACTGCAAAGGGAATGGTCACTAGAAGCGGAACTGCCCTAAATACTTGGCGAATAAGAAGGATGGCAATGTGAACAAAGGTATATTTGATACATGTTATTGATGTGTGCCTTACTAGTATTTGTAGTATCCCCTGGGTATTTGATACCTGTTCAGTTGCTAATATTAGTAACTCGAAATAGGAGGTGCAGAATAAACGGAGACTAGTAAAGGGCAAGGTAAAGATATGTGTTGGAAGCGTTTCCAATATTTATATGATCACCATTGCACACCCCCTCTACCTTTGGGATTAGTGTTAAGCCTAAATAAATGTTATTTGGTGTTTGCGTTGAGCATGAACATGATTAGATTGTGTTTATTGCAATATGGTTATTCATTTAATTCAGAGAATAATTGTTGTTCTGCTTACATGAATTAAACCTTCTATGGTTATACACCAAATGTGAATGGTTTATTGAATCTCGATCGCAGTGATACACATATTCATAATATTGATGCCAAAAGATGAAAATTTGATAATGATAGTGAAACATACTTGTGGCATTGTCGTTTAGGTCATATTGGTGTAAAGCGCATGAAGAAACTCCATGTGGATGGACTTTTGGAATCACTTGATTATGAATCATTTGATACTTGCAAACCATGCCTCATGGGCAAGATGACTAAAACTCCATTCTCCGGAATAATGGAGTGACCTAAATACTTATTGGACATAATACATACCGATGTGTACGGTCCAATGAGTATTGAGGCACGTGGCGGGTATCATTATTTTCTAACCTTTACAGATGATTTTAGTATACTTGATGACACACAAGTCTGAAACATTTGAAAAGTTCAAAGAATTTCATGGTGAAGTAGAGAATCATCGTAACAAGAAAATAAAGTTTTTATGATCAGATCGCGGAAGCGAATATTTGAGTTACGAGTTTGTCCTTCATTTAAGAAAATGTGGAATTGTTTCACAACTCACGCCACTTGGAACACCACAGCGTAATGGTGTGTCCGAACATCGTAACTGTACTTTATTAGATATGGTGCGATCTATGATGTCTCTTACCAATTTGCCTTTATCATTTTGGGGTTATGCATTAGAGACAACCACATTCAGGTTAGACAGGGCACCGTCTAAATCCGTTGAGATGACACCATATGAACTATGGTTTGGCAAGAAACATAAGTTGTCGTTTCTTAAAAGTTTGGGGATGCAACACTTATGTCAAAAAGCCTTCAGCCTGATAAGCTCGAACCCAAAGTGGAGAAGTGAGTCTTCATAGGATATCCGAAAGAAACTATTGGGTATACCTTCTACCACATATATGAAGGCAAAAATCTTTGTTGCTAAGAATGGGTCCTTTCTAGAGAAGGAGTTTATCTCGAAAGAAGTGAGTGGGACGAAAGTAGAACTTGATGAGGTAATTGTACCTTCTCTCGAATTGGAAAGTAGTACATCAAAGAAAGTTGTTCCCGTGATGCCTACACCAACCAGAGAGGAAGCAAATGATGATGATCATGAGACTTCAGATCAAGTCACTACTACTGAACCTCGTAGGTCGACCAGAACACGTTCTGCACCAGAGTGGTACGACAATCCTGTCCTGAAAGTCATGTTGTTGGAAAACAGTGAACCTACGAACTATGAAGAAACTATGATGAGCCCAGATTCCAAAAATGGCTTGAGGCCATGAAATCTGAGATAGGATCCATGTTTGAGAACAAAGTGTGGACATTGGTGGCACTACAAAAAAAGACACATCCATGACATTTTGGGCCGAACGAATTTTTTTCTGTCCTACTTATGACACTTCTGTGACGATAATTATGACAAAACCCGGTATCATAATAGATGTGGTGGGCTCCTACTTCTATGACAAAAAATCATGACAGAAAATGGGTTTTTGTCCTGGGAGGGCCGGAGACGCACCTGCATGTCATTCTTTGGGCCATCCATGACAGAAAAAATCATGGTAGAAGCGAGGGAAAATTTTGGGGAGTTCCCGGTTACGGTGGGTGGTCGGGGCCGAGCGATGTGCGAAGGGATTGCGCGTTTCTCTCGTACACGTACGCGCGTGGGTGCGAGGCGTTGGGCTCTAGCTGAACTCAAGTGAGGCATTCGCCTACTGAACCCGAGCGATTGCACTAGCTACGTTACTGAACCTCGATCGACCCCTTGCTGTAACTGAACCCGATCGAGCGATTCCTTCACTACAGCTGCTAATTGAAGCCGATCGAACATGCTGCCTCTTGATGAACAGTGAGTGTTGTTGGGGGTTGGATGAACAGTTCCCGGTGAGGGGGTGGATGAACAGGGCCTTGTGGGGGTGTAGAGGCCGTTGCCGCTGGATGAACATGACCTCGATCGATCGAGCCGGTTGCTAGGGGTGGATGAACAGGACCCCGTGGAGGGCTAGATGAACAGGATGACCCGGTGGAAGGCTGGTTGAACAGTAGCCGGTGGAGGGCTGGATGAATAGTAGATCCTGGAGGGGTGGTTGAACAGGACCCCGTGGAGAGGGCTGGTTGAACAGTAGCCGGTGGAGGAGCGGTTGAGGCTGGATGAACAAGAGCCCGTGGATGAACAGTCGCATGTGGAGGCTGGAGGAGGTCAACGGTGGATGAATAGTAGCCCGTGGAGGCTGGAGGAGGTCGACGATGGAGATGAACAGTAGCCCGTGGAGTCCCATTTTGTGGTACGCCACACCCCTCCCGATGAACAGGATCCCCGTTTCGACCGTAGTGCTCCAACACAAGTCCGTTTCCTCCATTTTGCGGTATGCCACACCCCTCCCGATCAACAGGACCCCCTTTCGACTGTACGCGGTGGAACACAAGTCCGTTTCCTCCGTTTTGCAGTACGCCAGACCCTTCCCGATGAACATGACCCCGTTTTGACCGTACGCGGTCCCAGAAGGCCCGTTTCCTCCATTCTGCGGCACGCCAGACCTCATTTTGGCTGTTCCGTCCAAGCCGGTTGGCTCCCGATGAACACAACGTATTTCGTTGCCTCCCGTTGAACACGATGCATTCCGTTGCCTCCCCATGAACACGACACAGTTTCTCCATTCCGACCCAGCCGGTTGGCTTCCGATGAACAGGACGCCAGTGCTGCCATCCGTGGCCTCTCCATGTACACGAGCCCTGGCTGTACGTATGCGCGAGTACGTGTTCGATAGCCTGCCCATATGTACGTACATGGTCGTATTTACTTTCTTGCACCCTGGCCATACGTACGTGTACACAGTTTGGACTGGACTGCCTGAACTGCTACCGCTCCTTACTTGGCCACGGTTCATCGTGGCAGACAGACCGTTCGACCGGTATGTACACAGACAATGCTACGTACGCTTCGACCGGGTGGGTCTCAGCTGTCAGGGAGGATAAGGACGCACTTCCTTGCGTGCGAAGATATAGCTGGTGGGTCCTAGCTGTTAGGGGGGATAATCATTTTTTTGCCCATAGTAAGGATGCACTTCCTTGCATGTGAAGATGTAGCTAGTGGGTCCCAGCTATCTGTGGGAGAAAACATCATTTTTAGGGTAAAAGGATGTAGTTGCATGCATGCGTCCATGGGCGTGGTGCGTCCCCACTGTCAGCCTCTCCAAGTACAGTCATCTTCCGATGACTCTTGTTTGTTGACCATGTTGACCACACCATGCAGAGCGCACCAAGCCGGTGGACGATGGCGAGGCCCCAGACTGGAACGCCTCGGAGATGGGGATGACGCGACAGTGGAGTCGCAGACAGAGAGGAGTGGGAAACTTGACTGCTTTGAGTGCGGGGTGGGCCTACACTCGGCAGAGAACAACAGGAGGTGCGGACGAGTGGAGGGATGGCCTGCCGTTGGTGGGGTAGCGTTTCGCTGCGAGGCACGCAAAACAACCGCGCTGGACGCCGGAGGCTGGAGCAGGCAGTCCCGGCAGCGCTGGGGGAAGAAGACGAGAGATTGAAGAAGAATGCCGGCCATTGGATGTGAATCCAACGCCTTGCTTAGGCTTGGAACTTTGTATTTTTATTTTTTGCGGAAGTGCTTTGGCTTCGACCTACTGGCCCACATGTCAGCCAATCCATTTGTTTTTTTAGTCCATTTGGTGGGCTGGGTGAAACAATGATGTAGCGCCTATGCAGCCCGTTAACATATTATGGTAGAATTTAAAGCCCTTTTGCATTTTTCTCAAAATCCGCGGACTTGCTGGGTTGGGTGAAAATATCATGTTGGGCTGGATGGAGAAATGTTACAAAAACATAAACACATGATTGCACGTCTAGTACTGCATTGGTCAGTAAAGTCTTGCAAGCTTATGTACGCAATCGCCAGGAGTTAACTTGCCAAGTTATATATAAACAATATTATTATTATGTTGTAAGAACTTTTGATTTACGAAATAAAATATCATTTTAATTTGATGAGTTAATAGGACGTAGGGTATTTTTTTTAGGATAGACATGGGAAAGATGAGTTGGTTCTATGGAAAAGTACAGGGAGAAAACTCAAATTACATCGAAAAGTAAAGTGGGAGAAAATTCAGATATAGGATTAATGAAATCAAAAAATAAAGAAAGTGGGAAGGTCTATAAAATGGTTGGACGAACGACAGGTCTAACCGAACCTTATGTTGTTTGTATTATATATGTGTAATAAAATAAGATATAAATATAAATATATATACTATTATAGAAGGGAAAACATAGGTTCAGTTTTGCATTCTTTTAGAAAAATAGAACTGAGCTATGCGTCATCTTGAAAAAACAAACGTAACTTGGGCTGCTGATGTTATAGACAAGCTAGGCTTCGAGGCCCAAAGGCCGCTTGATACATTGTGGATCCTAAAACATGTCGGGGGCTGCGCATGTTAAACAATAAAACCTAGGCCATGGACCTGGTGGGACCGGGACCGTCAACCTCTCGATGAACCATCGTCTCCTGATTCCTCTTATTTTGCTGACCATGTTGGGAACGACAGACGGGGCCGCCGTGAGAGCACCAAGGCGAAGGACGATGTCTAGACCTCGGACCGAACGAACCGGAGCGGGGGAAGATGCAGGCGGAGGGGAGTACGAGGGTTGACTTATTCGGGTGCAGGGTGGGCTGGTGGACCTGCCGCCGCCGGACAATGTGTGAGAATAGAGGAATGGCCTGGCCCACGCTATAAGCTATGGCGGGTCACCGAGGCGTGCGTTCAGGTCCTTGGTATCGTTGTCTTCTTTCATGTTGGCGTAGCAGGGGTTGATGATGGTCTCGGGTTACCCTAGCCTCAAGTGTGGTGGTTTTGGGTAAATAACTCTCGTCCTGTAGGTACTGCTTGAAGTCGGCGAGGCAGAGCTTCACCGAGTCCGGATCGTTGGTGTACATCACATTCAACTTGGTGCAGCTATGGGACTGAATGAAGAACTCAAAGGAGAACTCCTTGCTGAAGTCCATATCCAGTAGGCTCACGCCTCGGATCGCCATTGGAGTCTCTTCAAGTGAACGAGTGAGTAGGCGGTGCCAGCAGTTTGTTTTTCTGCTCTTGGGGAACTGGATTCAATAGTAAACTAAGTGTGTACATGCGACAACAATTACTATGTAACATCCCAAAATTTCAATTTGGAATGTTATATATTAGATCATCATTGCATATCATATTTTATCGCATTTCGGCTTGATGCTAGAAATTCTACGCAACTCAAGGACCCACGGAGAGAGTTGGGGATTTCGTTATTTTCATATTTGAGTTTTCTCAAATTTTGAAAAGAGGATCGTTTGATTATAATTATTTTTCTTTTCGAATATTTCTTATATGAAAATAAAAGAGAGGGGATAAAATGACTTCTCCAAAATAAAAAAATATTGGCGGTTAAATATTAAAATCAAAAGTATTTTATTCGGAGTTTTGTCGCTATTTTATTTGAATTAGGAAAAAAATGTGTTTCTCAAAATTGCATTACAGTCCCAAATAAATGTTCACTTTGTCCGCTATATTTTTAGAGGATGGGGAAAATTTATTTCAGGATTTTTGGAGTCCGTTTAGTATTTCTTTTCTTTGTTTTTCTGCGCAACAGAATTATTAAAAAAAAGGAAACCGACCTTGCCGGGCCGTGCCCGACTAGGACTCCGACCCGGCCGCCCTTATAAGCCGCCGAGGCCCGCCAGCCCCTCCCCCGACACCCTAGCGCCAGCCCCGCCCTGATCCGCCGCCGCCGCCAGCCGCAGCCGCGCCTCGCCGCCGCCGTCGCCCTGCGCTGCCGCTCGCTGTCCCCCCGCCGGAGCCGCCACCGCTCGCTGTCGCCCCGCCGCCCGCCGGAGTTGCCGCCGCCGCTCGCCGTTGCCGCCGCCGCCGACACAAACACCTAGGTAGCCGCCGGTTTTGTTTAAAAAACCATTCAGTTTTATTTCGAAAACCTAGATTCGTTTTTTATTAGATCGGCTTTTTTTCGGTTTAGTTAAATAGCGGACGTTCGTCCGAATGTTCAATTAAACGAACCTTGTTCACCCGTTAGCCACAGACAGCGAACGTTTGTTCGTTAGCCTGTTCGTCAGTTTTCTTTTTCCAGGGTTTTTCCGCGATTATTTTTGATCGTGATTTCTGCCCTGATTTTTGTTTTAGTTTATCTTTTCGCTCATTTATCAGAATCAGGCGACTCAAGTGCCTAGATCTTTGTCTCGAAGCCCTCTTTCTGTTTAGTAATTGGATTTTGTTTCTTTCACAGTTTGAGTTTCGTTGCTTCGTTTGATTTGATTCTTCTTGTAAACCAGAGTTCTAAAGTTGAACTTTCTTGTTAGATCTCTTATTTGAGTTTTACCCGTGCTTCTAGTTGAGTGCTTATCGTATGCTTTGTTTGTTTGCGATAGAGTACCCGAAGTGTGAAGCGTGCTACTACGAGTCTCTAGGTTTCGCGGATCATCATCAAGGCAAGTAACACTTTGATCATACCTCTTTACTACCCAGTTTATTGCATTAGATCCATCCTCAAACAATTGCATGGTTAGGATCTGATTAACATGTGGGTTTGGGGAAGTAGATGATGAGGTAGAACCTATTGCCCTGTTTACTATCAAACTTTTGGAGTTACATTTACGTGATGCTTATATTGCTATGCTATGCTCGTAGACGTGGTTTGGTTTAAGTGATTCATGACAGATGTGAGAGTTATTATTAATGGTTAACTTAAGGTGGCTACTTTAATACACATCTGGATGGATTGCTTGAGGCACCCTGGAGTACCCAGTGGTTGTCAGGGCACCTCGAGAATCCAGTGTTGTCCTAGGATATCCCGGAGTACCCGTGTGATCATCCTACGGGCCGCCACCCAGGCTCAAAGGGATCATAAGATTATTCATGCTAGAAACTTCCGTGTGCAGCCACAAGCTATTATGGGCTCTAGCATAGTTGAGTATGTTGCAAGACCTCTTTCAGTGGTGGGCTAGCAGATGTAGGAGAAAGTAGGTGTAACTGTCCACCCAGAGTAAAGAGTTATTGTTTCAGAAAGACTGTGTCTCGAATCTCCGACCATGGATGTATTCGAGTCTTGTGGGGAAAAGTGCGCAAACATCTGCAGAGTGTACAAACTAATCATGGTTAGTGATACGTCTCCAACGTATCTATAATTTTTTATTGTTCCATGCTATTATATTACCTAATTTGGATGTTTATGGGCTTTACTTTACACTTTTATATCATTTTTGGGACTAACCTACTAAACGTAGGCCCAGCCCGAATTGTTGCTTTTTTGCCTATTTCAGTGTTTCGAAGAAAAGGAATATCAAATGGAGTCCAAACGGGATGAAACCTTCGGGAGCGATCTTTTCGGAACAAATGCAAACCTGGAGACTTGGAGTGGACGTCAAGCAATAACCGAGGCGGCCACGAGGGTGCCCGACGCGCCCCCTGGGGGTGGGCGCGCTCCCCACCCTCATGGGCCCCTCGAGCGTCCACCGACCTACTTCTTCCTCCTATATATACTCCTGTACCCTGAAACCATCAGAGGCGACCACGAAAACCTAATTCCACCGCCGCAACCTTCTATATCCGCGAGATCCCATCTTGGAGCCTTCGCCGGCCCTCCGCCGGAGGGGGAATCAACCACGGAGGGCCTCTACATCATCTCCAAGGCCTCTCCGATGAGTCGTGGGTAGTTTACCACAGACCTTCGGGTCCATAGTTATTAGCTAGATGGCTTCTTCTCTCTCTTTGAATCTCAATACAAAGTTCTCCTCGATCTTCTTGGAGATCTATTCGATGTAACTCTTTTTTGCGGTGTGTTTGTCGGGATCCGATGAATTGTGGGTTTATGATCAAGTTTATCTATGAGAAATATTTGAATCTCCTCTGAATTCTTTTATGTGTGATTAAGTTATCTTTGCAAGTCTCTTCGAATTATCAGTTTGGTTTGGCCTACTAGATTGATCTTTCTTGCAATGGGAGAAGTGCTTAGCTTTGGGTTCAATCTTGCGGTGTCCTTTCCCAGTCACAGCAGGGGCAGCAAGGCACGTATTGTATTGTTGCCATCGAGGATAAAAAGATGGGGTTTATATCATATTGCATGAGTTTATCCCTCTACATCATGTCATCTTTCTTAATGTGTTACTCTGCTCTTCATGAACTTAATACTCTAGATGCAGGCAGGAGTCGGTCGATGTGTGGATTAATAGTAGTAGATGCAGAATCGTTTCGATCTACTTATCACGGATGTGATGCCTATATACATGATCATGCCTAGATAATCTCATAACTATGTGCTTTTCTATCAATTGCTCGACAGTAATTTGTTCACCCACCGTAATACTTATGCTATCTTGAGAGAAGCCACTAGTGAAACCTATGGCCGCCGGGTCTATCTTTTATCATATAAGTTTTTCTATCTACTTTTACTTGCATATTTTATTTTCCAATCTATATCATAAAAATACCAAAAATATTTATCTTATCATATTATCTCTATCAGATCTCACTTTCGCAAGTGGCCGTGAAGGGATTGACAACCCCTTTATTGCGTTGGTTGCGAGGTTCTTGTTTGTTTGTGTAGGTGCATGGGACTTTTGAGGAGCCTCCTACTGGATTGATACCTTGGTTCTCAAAAACTGAGGGAAATACTTACGCTACTTTGCTGCATCACCCTTTCCTCTTCAAGGAAAACCAACGCATGCTCAAGACGTAGCAAGAAGGATTTTTGGCGCCGTTGTCGGGGAGGTCTTTGCTCAAGTCAAGACATACCAAGTACCCATCACAAACTCATCTCCCTGGCATTACATTATTTGCCATTTGCCTCTCGTTTTCCTCTCCCCCACTTCACCCTTGCCGTTTTATTCGCCCTCTCTTTCCCAATCTTCTCTCTCTTTCGCTTGCCTTTTTGTTTGCTCGTATGTTAGATCGTTTATCTTCGTTGTTATGGCTACTGCTGTGTCCGCTCCTTTGTCTCCCGAGTTTGAAGTTCTTCACTTCAAGCAAAGACAAGGAGAAAACTTAAAAGATGCTTGGTATAGGATGATAGAATCTTATCGTAACTACACCTTAGAGGTGAATTTCAGGATTTTACTCCGTAATTTTTATGTTGGACTAGATATGTCCCATAGACAACTCTTGGATTGTATTGCCAAGGGTAATTTTATCGAAATTGACCCCAATATTGCGCATGGATTTATAGAGGGAATAGTGGGAACACTATCTCAAAAAAGGGGGGCACAATCTACCCAGGTAGAGACACAAGTTTTTCGGAAAGATTTGTGAAGTAATAATTTTTTTACAAAAGTCTCTTGAACCTCTCAAGAGTATTAGTGGACATCTTCACCGCATGAATATGTTGATTACCCTTTGCAATAAGCGGTTGGATGATTTAGATCTAAAAATTTCCGAATATGAAGGGAAACGTAAAGAACCTCCCGGATTCGAGCATGATTCCGCTAAGAAATTAAAAATCAAAGATGGCACTACTTAGATCTATCCTCGCTTTTATGCCTAGCTAGGGGCGTTAAACGATAGCGCTTGTTGGGAGGCAACCTAATTGTATTCTAGTTTTTTGCTTTTTGCTCCTGTTTAGTAATAAATCTTTGATATAGCCTCTGGTTAGATGTGTTTTTATGTTTTAATCAGTGTTTGTGCCAAGTGAAACCTATAGGATCTTCTTGGATGATAGTTATTTGATCTTGCTGAAAATTCCAGAAACTTGCTGTTCACGAAAACAATTGTTTAAAATCACCAGAACGTGATAAAATACTGATTCCAATTGCAGTAGATCAATAAACAAATTATCTAGGTCTTCCTATTTTGGTAGATTTTTCTGAGTTCCAGAAGTTTGCGTTAGATACAGATTACTACAGACTGTTCTGTTTTTGACAGATTCTGTTTTTCGTGTGTTGTTTGCTTATTTTGATGAATCTATGGCTAGTAAAAGAGTTTATAAACCATAGAGAAGTTGGAATACAGTAGGTTTAACAACAATATAAATAAAGAATGAGTTCATTACAGTACCTTGAAGTGATGTTTTGTTTTCTTTCGCTAACGGAGCTCACGAGATTTTCTGTTAAGTTTTGTGTTGTGAAGTTTTCAAGTTTTGGGTAAAGACTTGATGGATTATGGAACAAGGATTAGCAAGAGCCTAAGCTTGGGGATGCCCAAGGCACCCCAAGGTAAAATTCAAGGACAACCAAAAGCCTAAGCTTGGGGATTCCCCGGAAGGCATCCCCTCTTTCGTCTTCGTCTATTTGTAACTTTACTTGGAGCTATATTTTTATTCGCCACACGATATGTGTTTTTCTTGGAGCGTCTTGTATGTCTTCGATTTTTAGTTTACCACGATCATCCTTGCTGTACACACCTTTTGGGAGAAACCCACATGATTTGGAATTTATTAAAATACTCTTTGTGCTTCACTTATATCTTTTGAGCTAGATAATTTTTGCTCTATGTGCTTCACTTATACTTTTTAAGAGCACGGCGGTGGCTTGATTTTGTAGAAATTATTGATCTCTCATGCTTCACTTATATTATTTTGAGAGTCTTTTAGAACAGCATGGTATTTGCTATGGTTATAAAATTGGTCCTAGAATGATGGGCATCCAAGTTGGGTATAATAAAAACTATCATAGAAAGTGAATTGGATGCTATGATCAATTTGATGCTTGATAATTGTTTTGAGATATGAAGATGGTGGTATTAGAGTCATGCTAGTAGAGTAATTATGAATTTAAGGAATACTTGTGTTGAAGTTTGTGATTCCCGTAGCATGCACATATGGTGAACCGCTTTGTGATGAAGTCGGAGCATAATTTATTTATTGATTGTCTTCCTTATGAGTGGCGGTCAGGGACGAGGGACGGACTTTTCCTAGCAATCTATCCCCCTAGGAGCATGCGCGTAGTACTTTGTTTTCAAAGACTTGTAGATTTTTGCAATAAGTATATGAGTTCTTTATGACAAATGTTGAGTCCATGGATTATACGCACTCTCACCCTTCCACCATTGCTAGCCTCTCTTGTGCCGCGCAACTTTCGCCGGTACCATACACCCACCATATACCTTCCTCAAAACAGCCACCATATCTACCTACTATGGCATTTCCATAGCCATTCCGAGATATATTGCCATGCAACTTTCCACCGTTCCATTTATTATGACACGCATCATCATTGTCATATTGCTCTTTGCATGAGCATGTAGTTGACATCGTATTTGTGGCAAAGCCACCTTCATAATTTTCATACATGCCACTCTTGATTCATTGCATATCCCGGTACACTGCTGGAGGCATTCATATAAAGTCATATCTTGTTTAAGTATCGAGTTGTAATCTTGAGTTGTAAGTAAATAAAAAGTGTGATGATTTTCATTATTAGAGCATTGTCCCAAGTGAGGAAAGGATGATGGAGACTATGATTCCCCCATAAGTCGGGATCAGACTTCGGACTTAAAAAAAGAGATAAAGGCCATAAAAAAGAGAAAGGCCAAATAAATAAAAAATGATGAGAGAAAAAGAGAGAAGGGACAATGCTACTATCCTTTTTACCACACTTGTGCTTCAAAGTAGCACCATGATCTTCATGATAGAGAGTTTCCTATGTTGTCACTTTCATATACTAGTGGGAATTTTACATTATAGAACTTGGCTTGTATATTCCAATGATGGGCTTCCTCAAAATGCCCTAGGTCTTCGAGAGCAAGCGAGTTGGATGCACACCCACTTAGTTTCTTTTGTTGAGCTTTCATACATTTATAGCTCTAGTGCATCCGTTGCATGGCAATCCCTACTCACTCGCATTGATATCTATTGATGGGCATCTTCATAGCCCGTTGATACGCCTAGTTGATGTGAGAATATCTTCTCCTTTTTTGTCTTCTCCACAACCACCATTCTATTCGACATATAGTGCTATGTCCATGGCTCACGCTCATGTATTGCGTGAAAGTTGAAAAAGTTTGAGAATACTAAAGTATGAAACAATTGCTTGGCTTGTCATCGGGGTTGTGCATGATTAAATACTTTGTATGATGAAGATAGAGCATAGCCAGACTATATGATTTTGTAGGGATAACTTTCTTTAGCCATGTTATTTTGAGAAGACATGATTGCTTTGTTGGTATGCTTGAAGTACCATTGTTTTTATGTCAATATAAACTTTTATTTCGAATCATTTGGATCTAAACATTCATGCCACAATAAATAAAACTACATTGAGAATTATGCTAGGTAGCATTGCACATCAAAAATTCTGTTTTTATCATTTACCTACTCGAGGACGAGCAGGAATTAAGCTTGGGGATGCTTGATACGTCTCCAATGTATCTATAATTTTTGATTGTTCCATGCTATTATATTACCTGTTTTGGATGTTTATGGGCTTTATTTTACACTTTTATATCATTTTTGGGACTAACCTACTAACCGGAGGCCCAGCTCGAATTGCTATTTTTTTTGCCTATTTCAGTGTTTCGAAGAAAAGGAATATCAAACGGAGTCCAAATGGGATGAAACCTTCGGGAGCAATCTTTTCGGAACAAATGCAAACCCGAAGACTTGGAGTGGACGTCAAGCAACAACTAGGCAGCCACGAGGGTGCCCCGCGCGCCCCCCACCCTCTTGGGCCCCTCGAGCGTCCACCGACCTACTTCTTCCTCCTATATATACTCCCGTACCCTGAAACCAACAGAGGCGACCACGAAAACCTAATTCCACCGCCGCAACCTTCTGTATCCGCGAGATCCCATCTTGGAGCCTTCGTCGGCGCTCCGCCGGAGGGGGAATCAACCACGGAGGGCCTCTACATCATCTCCAAGGCCTCTCCGATGAGTCATGAGTAATTTACCACAGACCTTCGGGTCCATAGTTATTAGCTAGATGGCTTCTTCTCTCTCTTTGAATCTCAATACAAAGTTCTCCTCGATCTTCTTGGAGATCTATTCGATGTAACTCTTTTTCCGGTGTGTTTGTCGGGATCCGATGAATTGTGGGTTTATGATCAAGTTTATCTATGAGAAATATTTGAATCTCCTCTGAATTCTTTTATGTGTGATTAAGTTATCTTTGCAAGTCTCTTCGAATTATCAGTTTGGTTTGGCCTACTAGATTGATCTTTCTTGCAATGGGGGAAGTGCTTAGCTTTGGGTTCAATCTTGCGGTGTCCTTTCCCAGTCACAGCAGGGGCAGCAAGGCACGTATTGTATTGTTGCCATCGAGGATAAAAAGATGGGGTTTATATCATATTGCATGAGTTTATTCCTCTACATCATGTCATCTTTCTTAATGCGTTACTCTGTTCTTCATGAACTTAATACTCTAGATGCAGGCAGGGGTCGGTCGATGTGTGGATTAATAGTAGTAGATGCAGAATCATTTCGATCTACTTGTCACGGATGTGATTCCTATATACATGATCATGCCAAGATAATCTCATAACTATGCGCTTTTCTATCAATTGCTCGACAGTAATTTGTTCACCCACCATAATACTTATGCTATCTTGAGAGAAGCCACTTGTGAAACCTATGGACCCCGGGTCTATCTTTTATCATATAAGTTTTTCTATCTACTTTTACTTGCATATTTTATTTTCCAATCTATATCATAAAAATACCAAAAATATTTATCTTATCATATTATCTCTATCAGATCTCACTTTTGCAAGTGGCCGTGAAGGGATTGAAAACCCCTTTATTGCGTTGGTTGCGAGGTTTTTGTTTGTTTGTGTAGGTGCATGGGACTTTTGAGGGGCCTCCTACTGGATTGATACCTTGGTTCTGAAAAACTGAGGGAAATACTTACGCTACTTTGCTGCATCACCCTTTCCTCTTCAAGGAAAACCAACGCAAGCTCAAGACGTAGCAGCTAGCCGTGTCCCCAGTTATGGACATCTTGAGTATCTGGTTCTTCGATTATCATGTTGATCTCATCATTCTAAATTTAATTTGATTGGGTTTAATGTTGATGCTTAATTGGGATTGAGTTGGAGGAACCTTCTCAATGTTTAACAACCACCATGGTAGTTAAATAAAATTTATTCCTTTGTTGTAGGGAAAAATTGGCTTTATGCAATACTGTAACCATAGAGCTTTCCACCAGCCATATATGCATGTAGTGATAGTATTTATTCTGTTCACTACTCTATGTGTTACATTGCCAGCATATTTCATGTGCTGACCCGTTTCGGGCGGCAACGTTCATGTTGCAGACTTTTCAGACGACGAGTAAGGTGCCATAGGTCGTTGTCTTTCACTCAGTGATGCCGTTGGAGTTGATGGACTCACTTTATCTTCCAAGCCTTTCGTTGTTATCGTTTTTAGATGGCCTTAGGCCATATTATTGTAATAAGCTCTCTTTTGAGACATTCGATGTAATAAGTGTGTGATTGCTACTCTGTTATAAATCCTCGAGTACTGTGCGTGTCAGCATTTCCGATCCAGGTATGACACTGATGCACAGAGACTAGACTGTTTGAGGTCTGGTCGCTACAAGATGGTATCAGAGCACACGCTGACTGTAGGACACGACCACTAAGCTAAAGCCCGCAAAGGATTTTGATCACTACTCTCTTCTCATTTCTGACTGCTCTCCCTTTTCTACTCTATAGGATGGCAGATGCAAGGAACAAGTTCACCTAACCGGATGAAGATACGCCTTTTGGACGACACTTGAAGGAAGTCACTAGATACCTGAACATCGGAATACCAAGCTTCACCGGAACCTACATCGCCACTTTACCAGAAGAGGAGCGTTGGACGATTCGAGTTCAAGTTCCAGGAAGGATGTTCATGCAGTCACTGAGCCCATAGGGTTTTCCTTTGATGCACCAAGCTGGAGTCTAGGAAAGAGCATGGCAGCCCACATCACCATGGGACGCATTGGAGAAGTTTACTAGAAGGACCTCAAGGATACTATCTACCAGATTTGTGGGCGCCGAGAACAGCAATGGGAGATGATTAGCACCAGGAAGGATAGATCCATTGCAGCTATCATCCAGGAGTTAAACCAGCACATTCGTCGCCAGGAGAACCAGATGTGCACAGGCATGATAGATCTGAAGAAGGCAATGACCAGGATCACAGAGCTGGAGGAAGAACTCAAGACTACACACGATGGGTATGAGGAGGAAATGACGATACTCGTGGAGAAGAATGACGATTTGACGAGGAAGCTAGGAGTATTCATGGGAGACCCCATGCCAAGAGGAGAAGACGACGATTCCACTTGTCCAGAGAACTTCATCATCATCGACGACACCGACTCAGACCCCGACGATAGGGAGGATGACTATGTTGATGAAGCTGGAGCTGATATCATGGAGTCTTCCACCGATCAAGTTTTCTAGTCGACCACCATATGAGTAGTAGCATTCCCCCCATGTATATAGTATAGTCCGAGCACTTTTGTAACGATAGTTAGACCGATGTGCCCTTGTTTGATTTGTTTGAAGTGATATGTTTGTGTTTGTCTCATGTGCATATGGGTAGTATTTTCCCTCTAGATCTCATTCTATTCTGTTTTTCTCATCTTCTCTAAACCCATCAGATGCCTCCGAGACGCGCAATGGATTTTCTTTCCCACCGGAGCTCACTCAGTTGATCCAACAGCAGAATACCCTGCTGCAGCTACTAGTCCAGAATCAGAATCAGGGGAACAACAACAAAAACAACCCACCAACACCACCACCTGTTGATCACTTAGCCCGTTTTCTAAGGCTGAATCCGCCGGTGTTCTCCAGTAGCACCGAGCCGATAGTTGCAGATGATTGGCTCCGCATGATTGGAAGGGAGTTGACAACTGCAGGATGCACAGATGCAGAGAGCATGTGTTTTGCCGCACATCAGCTTGATGGACCCGCAGCATCATGGTGGGAGAATTTCATAGCCACTTACCCCATCGACATGTCACATGGGACCAGTTTCAGCAGGCTTTTCGCACTGCCCATGTTTCAGCAGGAGCTATGGCCATGAAGAAGCGCGAGTTTCGCAACTTGCGCCAAGGAGGACGCACAGTGGGCCAGTATGTGGATGATTTTAGTAAGTTAGCACGTTATGCCCCGGATGACGTTGCTACAGATGCAACTAAGCAGGAGAAGTTTCTGGAAGGACTGAATGATGAGCTGAGCATGCAGTTGATGGTGGCAACCTTCAACAACTACCAGGAGTTGGTAGATAGAGCTCTCATGATTGAAGGGAAGCAGCAGCAGATCGATAACCGCAAGAGGAAGTATGGACAAGGGAAGTACAATTCAGGAGCTTAGCAGAGACCCCGTTTTACCCCGAACTCGGGAGGACACATGCACCATAACCATGGAGGTAACAATTCCAATGGAGGGAGTTCTCACAACCATAGTGGCCCCAAGAATGGGAATGGGAATGGAGGAAGCAACGGCCAGAACCGTTCCAACCCAGCAACGCCCGCCAAGAAGGATCTAAGTCACATTACTTGTTTCATGTGCGGGAAGAATGGACATTACGCCACGGAGTGTTTTGAAGCTAAGAATGGAAATGGCAATGGAAGCTCTAGGAAGAAGCCCAACCCTTTTAACAGGGGACAAGTGAACCACGTTAACGTGGAGGAGGTTGAAGCACAACCAGATGCAGTAATAGGTTAAGTTTTTGGTTAAGTCATTTACTGCAATCGTTCTTTTTGATACTGGTGCATCGCATTCATACATATCAAGGGGATTTGTGGATAAGTATAAGTTGCCCATCAAAGTTCTTAGAACACCGATGTTAGTAAGTTCGCCAGGAGCAGAACATATGGCGAGCCAAGGATGTTTTTAGATGCCATTGAACATAGGTAGGCATGTTTTCCCCTCAGACCTGATAATTCTGGAGTCGCAAGGTTTGGATGTGATTTTGGGTATGGATTGGCTATCGATGTATGGAGGGAACATCGATTGCGCCGGTAAGTCGACTATGCTCACCACCCGAGAAGGAAGGAGGATTAAGTATGTATCCCGGCATGTGCCGATGAGGACTCAAGTGAATTCCTTATCAGGAGTTTTACAGGAGGAAGTACCAGTGGTGAAGGATTTCCCTGATGTATTTCCAAAAGAGTTGCCACGCATGCCACCGGATAGAGACATTGAGTTTTTGATTGAGCTTTTGCCAGGCACAGGGACAATATCTAAGAGACCGTACAGGATGCCCGCAAAGGATTTGGAGGAAATTAAGAAGCAGACTAAGGAGTTACTGGATAAAGGCTACATTCGCCCAAGTTCGTCACCTTGGGGATCACCAGTGCTTCTAGTGGAGAAGAAGGACGGATCGCTAAGGATGGTTGTTGATTATCATGGATTGAATGAAGTGACAATCAAGAACAAGTACCCATTGCCGATGATCAATGATTTGTTTGACCAATTGCAAGGAGCTAAAGTATTTTCCAAGATTGATCTGTGATCAGGATACCACCAGCTGAAGATTCGAGAGCAGGATATACCTAAGACAGCTTTTACCACAAGGTACAGGCTATATGAGTATACCGTTATGTTATTTGGTCTGACTAACGCACCTGCCTATTTCATGAACATGATGAACAAGGTGTTTATGGAGTTTTTGGATAAGTTCTTCGTGGTGTTCATTGATGATATTCTGGTCTACTCAAAGAATGAAGAGGAGCATATGGAGCATTTGCGTTTGGTACTTGGGAAGCTCAGAGAACATCAGTTATATGCCAAGTTCAACAAGTGTGAGTTTTGGTTAATGGAAGTTGGATTCCTTGGACATGTCATATACGGAGAAGGAATAGCAGTAGACCCCAGCAAGGTTGTCACTGTGACAAATTGGGAAGCACCCATCTCAGTTGGAGAGATCCGGAGTTTTCTTGCACTCACAGGATACTACAGGAGGTTCATTGAGAATTTCTCGAAGATTGCAAAGCCCATGACGGAGTTGTTGAAGAAGGACACCAAGTTCAAATGGACTAAGGAATGTGAGGCCAGTTTTCAGAAATTGTAGAAACGTTTGGTTATAGCTCCAGTGTTGATTCTTCCAGATCAACGCAAGGATTATCCAGTGTATCGCGACGCTGCTCGTCAAGGACTTGGAGCAGTGCTTATGCAGGAGGGAAGAGTTGTTTCATATGCCTCACGACAGCTTAAACCCCATGAGTTGAACTATGCTAGACACAATTTGGAGTTAGCAGCCGTAGTGCATGCATTGAAGACATGGAGACATTTTCTCATCGGAAACCATTATGAGGTGTACACGGATCACAAGAGTTTGAAGTATATCTTCACGCAGAAGGAGTTGAATCTCAGGCAGAGGAGATGGTTGGAGCTCATCAAGGATTATGATATGAGGTTGCATTATCATCCCGGAAAGGCTAACGTAGTAGCCGATGCGTTGAGTCGCAAGAGTCATGTCAACACACTCATGACAGGAGAATTACCCAAAGAGTTAGCAGAGGATCTTCGTGAGCTATCTTTGGAGATAGTTCCGAGAGGTTATGTAGCATCTTTGGAAATTCAGTCTACCTTGATGGATAAGATCAGAGAAGCTCAGAAGACCGACAAGGAGATTGCCGAGATAAAGGAAAGGATGAGCAAAGGAAAGGCTAAAGGATTTCGTGAGGATGAGCACGATACCTTATGGTTTGAGGACCGCGTATATGTGCCTAATGACCCGGAGATCAGGAAGTTGATTCTGCAGGAGGCCCATGATTCGCCGTATTCAGGTCACCCAGGAAACACCAAGATGTATCTGGATTTGAAGGACAGTTTCTGGTGGACCGGAATGAAGAAGGATATTGCGGAGTATGTAGCAGTTTGCGATGTATGTCAGAGAGTGAAGGCAGAGCATCAGAAGCCAACCGGATTGCTACAGCCATTGCCGATACCCGAATGGAAGTGGGATAAACTAGGCATGGATTTTATCATGGGATTGCCCAGGACTCGTTCAGGCTATGACTCGATATGGGTTTTAGTCGATCGGTTGACGAAGGTAGCTCATTTCATACCAGTGAAGACTACTTACACCAGTGCTAAGTTGGCAAAGATCTACATGACCAGGATCGTATGTCTGCATGGAGTTCCAAGGACCATTGTATCAGATAGAGGAACCCAGTTTACCTCAAAGTTCTGGAATCAGTTGCATGAGACTTTGGGTACCAGGCTAGAATTCAGTACAACCTTTCATCCACAGATAGATGGATAGACCGAGAGAGTCAACCAGATTCTGGAGGACAGATTGAGAGCTTGTGCGCTAGATTATGGATCTAGTTGGGACGACAATTTGCCATATGCAGAGTTCTCTTACAACAACAGTTATCAAGCCAGTTTGTAGATGGCCCCTTTCAAAGCTTTGTACGGAAGGAGGTGCAGGACACCATTGTTGTGGGATGAAGTTGGAGACCGTCAGTTGTTTGGACCAGATTTGATTAAAGAGTCCGAAGAGAAGGTTAAGCTGATTCGTGATAGACTCAAGGTAGCCCAGTCCAGGTAGAAAAGCTATGCAGATTCCAAACGCAAGGAGACAGTTTACAAAGTCGGAGACATAGTTTATCTTCGTGTGTCCCCACTTCGAGGAGTTAAGCGATTTGGAGTTAAGGGAAAGTTAGCACCACGTTTTGTGGGACCATACAAAGTTTTGGAACGTATGGGAGAAGTTGCTTACAAGTTGGAGTTGCCCGAAGGATTGTCAGGAGTTCACGATGTGTTCCACGTTTCCCAGTTGAAGAAGTGCCACGCAGAGATGGCTGATATTCCTCTGAGAGATACAGTGCCACTGGAAGCGATTCAGTTGGATAGCGATTTGACCTACGAGGAGAAACCAGTCACGATTCTTGAGTTTGCCACCCGAGTCACATGCAGCAAGGTTATCAAGTTCTGCAAAGTTCAGTGGAGCCACCATACCAAGGATGAAGCCACCTGGGAATGAGAGGAAGATCTACGGAAGGACCACCCTCACCTATTTTCTAGCCAACGTGAATCTCGAGGGCGAGATTCATCTTAAGGGGGGTAGGTTTGTAACATCCCAAATTTTTAATTTGGAATGTTATACATTAGATCATCATTGCATATCATATTTTATCACATTTCGGCTTGATCCTAGAAATTCTACGCAACTCAAGGACCCACGGAGAGAGTTGGGGATTTCGTTATTTTCAATTTGAGTTTTCTCAAATTTTGAAAAGAGGATCGTTTGATTTTAATTATTTTTCTCTTTGAATATTTCTTATATGAAAATAAAAGAGAGGGGATAAAATGACTTCTCCAAAATAAAGAAATATTGGAGATTAAATATTAAAATCAAATAAGTATTTTATTCGAAGTTTTGTCGTTATTTTATATGAATTAGGAAAAAAATGTGTTTTTCAAAATTGCCTTAGAGGCCCAAATAAATGTTCACTTTGTCCGCTATATTTTTAGAGGACGGGGAAAATTTATTTCAGGATTTTTGGAGTCCATTTAGTATTTCATTTCTTCGTTTTTCTACGCGACGGAATTATTTAAAAAAAGGAAACCGACCTAGCCGGGCCGTGCCCGACTAGGACTCCGACCCGGCCGGCCTTATAAGCCGCCGAGGCCCGCCAGCCCCTCCCCCGAAACCCTAGCGCCAGCCCCGCCCTGCCCCGATCCACCGCCGCGGCCAGCCGCCGCCGCCGCAGCCGCGCCTCGCCGCCGCCACCGTCGCCCTGCGCCGCCGCCGCCGCTCGCCGTTGCCCCGCCGCCCGCCGGAGTTGCCGCCGCCGCTCGCTGTCGCCGCCGCCGCTGTCGACACGAACGCCGAGGTAGCCACCGGTTTTGTTGTAAAAACCGTTTAGTTTTATTTCGAAAATCTAGATTCGTCCGAACGTTCGTTTTAACGAACATTGTTCACCCGTTAGCCGCAGACAGCGAACGTTTGTTCGTTAGCCTGTTCGTCAGTTTTCTTTTTCCAGGGTTTTTCCGCGATTATTTTCGATCGCGATTTCTACCCTGATTTTCGTTTTAGTTTATCTTTTCGATCGTTTATCGGAATCAGGCGATTCAAGCGCCTAGATCTTCGTCTTGAAGCCCTCTTTCTGTTTAACCAACTTGAACAAGATTTTGGTACTACAAAATTTGACTTTAGTCCGGATTAGTAATCGGATTTTGTTTCTTTCGCAGTTTGAGTTTCGTTGCTTCGTTTTATTTGATTCTTTTTGCAAACCGGAGTTCTTAAGTTGAACTTTCTGGTTAGATATCCTATTTGAGTTTTACCCGTGCTTCTAGTTGAGTGCTTATCGTATGCTTTGTTTGTTTGCGATAGAGTACCCGTAGTGCGAAGTGTGCTACTACGAGTCTCTAGGTTTCACGGATCATCAGCAAGGCAAGTAACACTTTGATCATACCTCTTTACTACCCAGCTTTATTGCATTAGATCCATCCTCAAACAATTTCATGGTTAGGATCTTATTAACATGTGGGTTTTGGGAAGTAGATGATGAGGTAGAACCTATTGCCCTATTTACTATCAAACTTTGGGAGTTACTTTTACGTGATGCTTATATTGCTATGCTATGCTCGTAGACGTGGTTTGGTTTAAGTGATTCATGACAGATGTGAGAGTTATTATTAATGGTTAACTTAAGGTGGCTACTTTAATAAACATTTGGGTGGATTGCTTGAGGCACCCTGGAGTACCCAGTGGTTGTCAGGGCACTTGGAGAATCCAGTGTTGTACTAGGATATCCCAGAGTACCCGTGTGATCATCCTACGGGCCGCCACCCAGGCTCAAAGGGATCATAAGATTATTTATGCTAGAAACTTCGTGTGCAACCACAAGCTATTATGGGCTCTAGCATAGTTGAGTATATTGCAAGACCTCTTTCAGTGGTGGGCTAGCAGATGTAGGGGAAAGTAGGTGTAACTGTCCACCCAGAGTAAAGAGTTATTGTTTCAGAAAGACTGTGTCTCGAATCTCCGACCATGGATGTATTCGAGTCTTGTGGGGAAAGTGCGCAAACCTCTGCAGAGTGTACAAACTAATCATGGTTAGCCGTGTCCCCAGTTGTGGACATCTTCAGTATCTGGTTCTTGGGTTATCGTGTTGATCTCAGCACTCTAAATTTAATTTGATTGGGTTTAATGTTGATGCTTAATTGGGATTGAGTTGGAGGAACCTTCTCAATGTTTAACAACCACCATGGTAGTTAAATAAAATTTATTCCTTTGTTGTTGGGAAGAATTGGCTTTATGCAAAATTGTAACCATAGAGCTTTCCACCAGCCATATATGCATGTAGTGATAGTATTTATTCTGTTCATTACTCTATGTGTTACATTGCCAGCATATTCCATGTGCTGACCCGTTTCGGGCTGCAACGTTCATGTTGCAGACTTTTCAGACGACGAGTAAGGTGCCATAGGTCGTTGTCTTTCACTCAGTGATGTCGTTGGAGTTGATGGACTCACTTTATCTTCCAAGCCTTCCGCTGTTATCGTTTTTAGATGGCCTTAAGCCATATTATTGTAATAAGCTCTCTTTTGAGACGTTCGATGTAATAAGTGTGTGATTGCTACTCTGTTATAAATCCTCGAGTACTGTGCGTGTCAGCATTACTGATCCAGGGATGACACTGATGCACAGAGACTACACTGTTTGAGGTCTGGTCGCTACATACTACCCCTCCCTCGCCCGCTGCACGCCCGACAGAACATGCACCCTCGGCGCATTCAAACGCCTCCATTAAGAAACCTATTCCGGCCACACACGTCGGTTCACCAGCGGGTCCATATTGGTACTGTAATAACAAGTATTAGTGGTCACTTTACTTAAATTTAATTAGCTTTAATTAAAATTTATTCCTAAAAGAAGCAATGCATTGGCTCGTTCTATCAGTGCCACAGGATCAACATGCACAACAATTAGAATTATTATTCTTAGGACACACATGATCAGCACATTTGCCGTACTTTCACACAGACAATACTACCAAGTTGGAAAAGTTTGTTATGGTTGCTGTCCCACTACAGGAATCAGGCACTTTGCTGTCAGCCATGGCTGACGGCAAAGGCATGGAAGGCTGACGGCAAAGACCTTTGCCGTCAGCCCATAGACGGCTACAGGTCCGGCTGAATAGGCTATGGCAAAGGCCGCTTTGCCGTCTGCTGGCTGACAGCAAAGATGCAAAGGGCCTTGTCGTTTGCTGACAGACGGCAAAGAGCCTGGATGGCACACGTGGTAGTTCAGGTCCGTTAACTGGTTAATGGCGTGCTTTGCCGTCAGCTGGCAGACGACAAAGGCCTTTGCATCGTTGCTGTCAGCCAGCTGACGGCAAAGATGCAAGGGCCTTTGTCGTCTGCTAGCTGACGGCAAATCTGCCAAATAGGCCAGCCCACTACACCCCAGGTTGTATAGGTAGCTGCCACGTGGTAGCTTTGTCGTCTGCTAGCGGACGACAAAGACCTTTGCCGTCAGCCAGCAGATGGCAAAGTGGCTATATAGCCCCTATTTTTCCTGTTTTTCCTAAATTCATTCAATTTGATAGAATTTCACACACACACACACACATATATATACACATTTCAAAATAATTTCAACAATCATACCAACAATAAGTTTCCAACAACATATACAAGTTTCCAACAACATGAACATATACAAGTTTCCAACAACATTTCCATACATACATATCCAACAAGTTTGCAACAAGTGTCCATAAATAAAAAGGAAGCACAAGCACAAGTAAAAGTTTGCAACAAGTTTCCATCAATGCTAGCTTCCTCATCTCAAGCAAATCTCCAAATTAGGAAAGATGAAAGTTAGAAGAAGAAGAAGACTAGCTAGAAGAAAAAGAAGAAGAAAGAAGAAAGAAGAAAGAAGAAAGAAGAAGAAGAAGAACATTTTTTTAACTAAGGTAGGTAAAAATGCCATTTTTTAGCTAAGGTAGGTAAAAATGCTAAGTGTGTAGGTCATTTTAGAGCTAAGCTAGGTAAATAGGTTATTTTGGTCATTTTGCAGACTAAGGCATAGCCTAGTGGTCGGAAGGGGCTGATGCCTTCCCACCCACCTGCAATTTGGGTTTGTTGCACCAATTATACTGTAGGGGGTTCCCTTACAGTCTTTCTGTCAAAAAAATAGGTCATTTTGGAGCTAACCTAGGTAGTTATGCCATTTTTAAGCTAACTAAGCATATTTATTCATTTTGTAGGAGAAAATGGTAAGTGTAGGTCATTTTAGAGCTATCCTAATTAAAATCGGTCATTTTGGAGCTAGGTAAGGTTATTTTGTCATTTTGGAGGAAAATAAACTAATTATATGATAGTTTGGAGCTAAACCATGGTTATTATGCCATTTTTTTTACCTAAGTAAGCTAATTATGTTATAAATGAACTAAAGCTAAGTATAGACCATTATTTAGCTATCCTAGGTAGTAATGACATTTTTTAGCTAACTAAGCATATTAAGTCATTTAGGAGGAAAAAAGGCTAAGTATAGGTCATTTTATAACTATCCTAGGTAAAGTATGTCAGTTCGGAGCTAAGTAAGGTTATTATGTCATTTTTGAGGAAAATAAGCTAAGTATATGTCATTTTGGTGCTAAACCAAGGTTATTATGCCATTTTTACCTAAGTGCCCATGTTATGTCATAAATTAAATAGCTAAGCTAATTATAGATCATTATTGATCTATCCTAGGTTCTAATGCCATTTTTACCTAAGTGAGCTAATTATGTTATAAATGAACTAGCTAAGCTAGCTATAGATCATTATTGAGCTATCCTAGGTTGTTATGCCATTTTCTAACTTAGCAAAGCATTTGTTTAGCAAAACACTTGGGTAAACTTACCATAATCAGGGAGGTGAAGGACATGTCGGGGTTGCACCACCGTGAGATGGAGAAGGATCGGTCGATCCTTTTTGGGAGGCGTGCTGCACGAAAGATCATATGCAATGTTTAGTTAGCATGATGCAACTAAAATGTGAATACTAGTAATTAATGACCATTCAAATGAAACTCTCCGTGTCCGCTATAGCAATCTGGGGCATCGGCAGAGGGGTCTGGCGGTTTTCTCGCACACGGACTGCACATTTTGTTTTCATGAGTCAGTCCTATTAGTTAGTAATGAAACAGACATTACGTGCATGATTTGGCTAGTATGCGGGAGAAACTTACCACGAGGATCTCGTATAGGGCCCGGTGACCCGCGTCGTTCCGGTTCCTCTCCGCTTCCAATAGATTAGCCATCCTCTCCTCCATCTCCCTCACCCTCTCCGCCGCTTGCCTGGTTACCTCTGCCACAAGCTCCTAGGCCCTAGCCTCGATAGCGAGCTCCATTGGCCGTGGTCGAGGCCTCATCTCGGGAAGAAACCTCGTCTGCGCTTCTTGATCTCTGGGAGACTACTAGGACAACGTATCAGTCCATCCCCAATGGCTACCGAGCCATGTCTCCTCCCATCACCAGATAGCATCATGAGCTCAGGATCAAAAGGACTCTGGCTCGGGTTGAATTCCTTACCTTTGATCTTCTTCCCCCAGTCTTTGTACCTCACAAGCTTGTCGTGGGAGGAGATGTGGCACCCCGGCACAGAGCAACCGGTTTACCTTGCATTGCCAACCCAGAGATCATGTCTTCTGGCAATACACAACATCTTGGTACAGAAAACAACCACTTTATTGATACTAACGGAAGCATAGTGCGATATTACATCAAGTAGCGAGGCCAAGCAGCACACTCTGTGCGGCTGAACAATATGTACATTATTTAGTGAACATAAAGGGGCCTTGATCACGACAACTATGCGACAGCGGAACGACGATGAAGCGGGACTCCATACGACATGGACACCGATGTGGACACGATCTAGACACGGTAGCACTCCGTTCCAGTCACACTTTCCTAAAATCTGACATTACACGCCAGGTCAGTACATTGAATGTACTTGCAAGCTCACAACAAGCATAAACATAATGACAAACAATATCATGACATTTAATCAAGTTAAATACAAATAACAACATGCTACTCATGCCATGCAACCAAACTTGTGCACCGAGTCCCTCAGACTCTCTTACCAACGGGTTGCCTCGTAACCCAACGGTGATCATTCACGGATCACAAACGAAACCACACTCGGTTCAAGCCACGGTCAGTCTCACTGACCTCATCGTCATTTAACCAGTGCCATGCAAATAACTTAGTGTGCAAGATTACTTTATAAAAGTTGATCCATGGTGTGACTTACTTACGAACTGGGCCCCTAACCGCGGGCGCGGCTATCGATAGATTTAATACAGTCTGCAGAGGTAGCACACTGTACCCACACTATGAAACCCATGGCCTCGCACTCCCATTCGGGTGGACCAACGGCATTCCGAGGAAACTCTCCCATTGCCATGACACACTCTCGGCCACTTCGAGTAACTCCTTACTGGGCTAAGTCATGGGTGGCCCCATGCCTACCAAAGGAATCATGATCACCGTCGTGGCAAAAGAAAAATGGTCCCAAAAGGGGATAAGGTACCATTGAGGGAGTCCTGGATTAAGGGGTGCTCGGACAGCCGGACTATATATTTTGGCCGGACTGTTGGACTATGAAGATACAAGATAGAAGACTTCGTCCCGTGTCCGGATGGGACTTTTCTTGGCGTAGAAGGCAAGCTTGGCGATTCGGATATGTAGATTCCTTTCTCTGTAACCAACTTTGTACAACCCTAGCCCCCTCCGGTGTCTATATATATCGGAGGGTTTAGGCTTCCAGGGTCTAGTCACAACAATCATAATCTCATAGGCTAGGCTTCTAGGGTTTAGCCATTACGATCTCGTGGTAGATCAACTCTTGCAATACTCATATTCATCAAGATCAATCAAGTAGGAAGTAGGGTATTACCTCCACAGAGAGGGCCCAAACCTGGGTAAACATTGTGTCCCCCGCCTCCTGCTACCATTAGCCTTAGACGCACAGTTCAGGACCCCCTACCCGAGATCCACCGGTTTTGACACCGACATTGGTGCTTTCATTGAGAGTTCCGCTGCGTCGTCACCAGAAGGCTTGATGGCTCCACCAATCATCTACAACAACACAGTCTAGAGGGAGATCTTCCTCCCCGAACAGATCTTCATATTCGGCGGCTTCGCACTGCGGGCCAACTCGCTTGGCCATCTAGAGCAGATCGATAGCTACGCCCCTGGCCATCAGGTCAGATTCGGAAGCCTGAATTTTGTGGCCGATATCCGTGGAGACTTGATCTTCGACGGGTTTGAGCCCATGACAGCTGTCCCCGGCCATCACGATGAACATGACCTAGATATGTCGTCGCGCGCAGGGGATAGCGCCAGTGACCCCTCCGCCCTAGATCCGGAGCAGACTGCATCATCCGAAGACGGGAAGCTTAACCCCGCCACGGAGGCCGCAGACTCAACGGCGCTCGAGCCGCACACAGACCCAACATTGAGCTAGGCTTGTGTTACCGGAACCTCGGACTCGTCTCCGGGCATGGGTTCTGGACCGCGTGCATCCGCGTCCATCGAACCTGATTGGGCGCCGGTCTTGGAGTTCTGCTCCGCGGACATCTTCCAGTGCTCGCCTTTTGGCGACGTGTTAAACTCATTAAAATCCCTCTCCTTGTCAGGGCACTCTCGGCCGAACTATGTCCGGCTCGAATGGGAAGCGGACGACGAAAAACTTCGTTTCCCACCCACCACCCACTTTAGAGCCAATGTCGATGACTTAACCGACATGCTTGATTATGACTCCGAAGACATCGATGGTATGGACGGCGATGCCGGAGAGGAGCAGGAACCACCGCCTACAGGGCGTTGGATAGCCACCTCCTCGTACGACATATACATGGTGGATACACCCAAAGAAAACAACGGCAACGATGAAAATCCAGTCGAGGATAAACCTCCTGAGATACAGCCAAAGCGCCGACATCAGCGGCGCCGCTCTAAGCCACGCCGTAGTAAAAACAGCAATACCGTCACAGGAGAAAATAACACTTCGGACGACGCCGAAGACAATGAAGACCCCGTTGAGCCAACCTCCGAGCAGGAGGAACAGGAGGATGGGCGAGTCACCCCTGGCAAACAGGCCACGAATGAAGACTCGGAGGATAGCAACTACCTTACGCTCTCCAAGGACGAGGTGAGCCTCGGCGACGAAGATTTTATCGTGCCTGAGGAGCCCGTCGAGCAGGAGTGCTTTAAGTGCCGGCTAATAGCCACTGCAAGGAGCCTGAAACAGAAGCAGCAGCAGCTTCAAGCTGATCATGATCTGCTCAATGAAAGATGGACTGATGTCCTGGCAGCCGAGGAATATGGCCTCGAGCGCCCAACCAAAAGCTACCCGAAGCGCAAACTGTTACCACAGTTCGATGACGAGGCGCTGGAGCCCGTCCTACCAAGGTACAATGCGGCTGACCGACCACCACGGGGCCGGGACAAAGCGGCATCTCAAGCCGAACAGCAGCCCGCACTACCTCGCCGAACAAACAAATATACAACAGCTCGGGGATATACACATGACCTGCGGCGCGACTTGGAAAATAGAGCAGGTCAGACAAGATCAATCTATGGATCACGGGGGCGTGCCCCGATGCGTGACGATGGCCATCTGGCTGAACGTGACAAACATAACCACGTTCTGGCCGAAAACCGCAGACGAACTCCATCCGAGCTACATCACGACTTGGCCCAATATAGAGGCACCGCACACCCCCTTTGCTTCACAGACGAAGTAATGGGACACGATTTCCCAGAAGGGTTTAAACCCGTGAACATCGAATCATATGATGGCACAACAGACCCCGCGGTATGGATTGAGGACTTTCTTCTCCATATTCATATGGCCTGCGGTGATGATCTTCACGCCATCAAATACCTCCCGCTCAAACTCAAGGGACCAGCTATGTTGGTGATATAACTACTAGAGTCACCCGCCCAGGAGGGGCCGGGTTATGTTATGACGATCATCACATGAAGCCCAATATCAAGCTTGAGGATGGCGGTTCAGTAATGGGCCTAAGGCCTAGAGGCGGCTTAAAGTCCGTAGTGATAAACCGCCGTTAAGGCGTGACTTGTAGTGTAAGGCAAGAATAGTTAAGAGTCCGAGCCGGACACTGTTTATAAGCCGGCCGGGACTCTGACAGCCGCTGGGCGTTAACCTCTCTATATAAAGGGACGACCCAGCGGCGGTTCAGGAGAAGGAAGATCAGTTCGATAGCCAGGCATAGCGGTTTAGCTCCCTGGTCATCAAAACCCTAAGTAATTCCACCTCAACTTGAGTAGGCTTTTACCTTCACCGTAAGGGTCCATACCAGTATAATCCTCGTGTCCTTTGTCCCGTTTAACCCCTTTAAGCTTCCTAGTTGCGATGGCTCCACGACTAAGTCCTTGCACGAGGACATCTGCCGTGACTATTCCACGACAGTTGGCGCCCACCGTGGGGCCAGCGCATGGTGGATTTGAGTTCTTGAAGGGCAGCTTCGAAGGGCTCAAGGGATACGCTATGGGCCGGATGATCAAGAGTCGTCGCGGCAAGCTCTACATCAACGACACAGGCTGGGGCCCCGATGCCGGCTCAATCGAGTATGGGTACCGGGTCCCCTTCGGCGGAATCCATGTTTTCATTGGCAAGATCGGCGAGCCGGGCCCTGAGCCGGACATCGGCACCGACCTCATCGAGACGGCTCAGCGTGCGAGACCCGCCCAGGCTCTGCCCGCCTTGAAACGTGCTTTCGTGGGATGCATCCACGGAGGACTCTCTGAAGGATCTAGATCTAGCGACGAGACGGCCATCTGCTCTGATGAAGAATCATCCACAGGTAAGACGGACTCGTTGTATCAACTTCAAGACGGCAGGCTCGGGGGTTGTTCCGAGGGCAACAGTATTCCGGACCCTTTTGAGCCGCCAAGCCAGGTTGGAATCTTCATGGCCGGCACGCAACCTGTTCAAAACTCAGCCGCTAGGGCAGGAGGCCCTGCGCACTCACCGGCTCAGGTGCTGATGGATCTCACGGATAAGATGACTGCCCTGCTAACCGCCACGGTCGTCCCAGCGGATCAAGCTCAACATGATGCGGAGGTGGCACAGTTAAAGCTGGATATAGCACGAGCCAAGGAAGATCTGGCAGCGAAAGGAATCTGGATGGCTGCAGAACGGGCGGCTCTGGACGCCCAGACTCAACTGATTCAGGCGCAGTCTTTCCGGCTCACGATAGATCAGAACGCATCCAATGAGATCATGAGAAGGAGGCACCAGAAGGCTCAATCTCGGCTCCCTCCGGTTTATGATCCTCGAAACCTCTTCAACACGCCCAGTGCAGGGCCTCGTAACCCGCCAGAAATCACAGCACCCGGGGCTGGAACGCCGGTTCAGCCGCAAGTGATGGGGCCTCCCCGTGTGAATACTGCCCTACCTCAATACGTGCCAATACCACCGGGTCATTATTCTAATCCGTTGGAAAACATGATCGCTGCAGCGGCGCGACTGGAGGCTCTCCCAGTCGAGGGTGACTCTCCAACGGCGGTCGAAACCCGCAGGGTCAGAGAACTTCTTCAGACGGCTCTGGCACAACAGGAGGCATATTCATATAGCCGGGACAGGATTCATTCAACTCCTCGTCCAGACCGGAGCCCAAGTTATAGCAGACACATGGTTTCAGCGACCGGCTCAAGCAACGTCCGGCGCCGTGACTTGCCAGCTGGCCATGGCCCGACGCATAATGGAGCCTTTAACGCGGTAGACCAAGACAGAGCACGTCAAGAGGCAGAACAGGCGGCTCAGCTGACAGCTTACCAACCCCTCCCGGTTTATCCGACGGCGTCTACCGAGGCGGGCGTAGCTACGAGGACCGGAGGTGTCCCTTGTCTGGTGCCGGCTCTCCGTAATGAACGTTTGCCCAAGGATTTCAAAGGACCTAGGAAGGTACCTAATTACACGGCTGATTTACAGCCCAGAGCATGGATTGAGAGCTATGAGATGGCTATGGAGTTGCTGGAGGGCAGCGAAGCGGCAATGGCCAAATACTTCACCATGATGTTGGATGGGACTGCCCGCACTTGGTTGAAGGGACTGCCACCCAATTCCATCGGGTCATGGGTAGAGCTAAAAGCCCGGTTCATCCAAAACTTCAAAGATACATGTAGGCAATCTATGGCAATTATGGATTTGACTAACTGTAAGCAGCAAGAAGGCGAGTCTACAACCCATTGGGTACGCCGGGTCAAAGAGATAATACATTCATCTGATAAGATGGATGCCGGCTCTGCGGTCTTGATGTTGGAGCAAAATTGTCGTTTTGCGCCCCTGAAGATGAAACTTGGGCGGCTCAAGCGCGATTGCAACGATATGGGTACGTTCATGGCGGCTCTGGTCAAGTACGCCAACTCTGATAGTACCAAGGATCCCACGTCTGTTGAGGAAAAGACAGGGAAGGGAAAGAAGAATGGCAACGGCAAGGGCCCTCAGCATAACCCGGCGAGTCAGGGAGGTAATAAGCGTAAGGCCGATGATGATATGGAGTTTGTGGCCAACACCAACACGCAGGGTAACAATCACCGACGTAAGGGGAGACAACCTCCCCGGTTTGGCGGGTCTGGCCCGACGCTTGAGAATTTGTTAAATGAGCCCTGCCCAAGGCATGGCTCTAGGGAGAATCCGGCCACTCATCTATGGAAAGATTGCGCGATCATGAAAGCTTTCAAGAATTCCAACATGTTCAACGGTAAGAATGGACAGGGCAGCGGCTCAGGAGGCGGCGGCTTTAATGGCCCGGGCGGCGATTCAAATTCCAATTTTCAAAATTTTCAAAGTAACCAAGATGGTTTTAACCAGCAATCTGATCGGGGTAACCAACAGCAGCAGCAGGGGGGTACCGGACCAATCCAAAGCAGCTCAATAGTGGACAGTATCATGTGTTTACGACCAGTTTGTGCAAGCGAGACCAGAAGCTTCATAAGAGGGCTGTGAACGCTGTTGAGCCGGCGGTTCCACGTTACTTGCGATGGTCTGAGCAGCCTATTGTATGGAGTAGGGAAGATCACCCACCCCGGGTTGATAATCCGGGTCACCTGGCCTTGGTGGTGGCTCCTCAGGTTGGTGGGTATAAATTCACTAAAGTGCTCATGGACGGAGGCAGTAGCATCAACATCGTCTATTATGAGACCTTCTGTCGTATGGGATTAACTGATAAAAACCTCAACCAGTCCAACACTGTTTTCCATGGGGTGGTGCCCGGTAAGTCGGCGTATCCAGTTGGTAAGATCGAGCTGGAAGTAGCCTTTGGAGATGAGTACAACTACAGGGCAGAAAAACTGACTTTTGAGGTGGTCAAAATAAGAAGCCCGTAGCATGCTTTATTTGGGCGATCGGCTTACGCCAAGTTCATGGCACGGCCGTGTTATGTATATTTGCAGCTCAAGATGCCGGGTCACAACGGGACCATTACGGTTCATGGCAGCCGAAAAGTAGCTTTGGAGTGTGAGGAAGGTGACGCTGCTTACGCTGAATCTGTTTGTGCAACAAAGGAGTTGAAGTTTTATAAGGATAATGTTGACCCGGCAGATATGACGTCTCTGAAAAAGCCAACCACGGATCATGAGCCGGTAATGAAATTTAAGTCGGCCGATGAGACTAAGCTTGTTGACTTTGTTCCAGGTGACTCATCTAAGCAGTTCAGCATCAGCGCCAATCTGGATCCTAAATAGGAAGGCGCGCTCATCGAGTTCATCCGTGAGAACCGGGACATCTTTGCATGGAAACCTTCTGACATGCCGGGTGTACCAAGATAACTCACTGAGCACGCTCTTAATATTGATCCAAAATTTAAGCCAGTCAGGCAATTCCTCCGGCGGTTTAATGAGGAGAGGCGGAAGGCCATTGGTGAGGAAGTAGCTCGGCTCTTGGCGGCCGGGTTCATTGTGGAAGTCTTTCATCCATAATGGTTAGCTAACCCGGTGCTCGTACTCAAGAAAAATGGCACCTGGCGTATGTGTGCGGATTATACGGATTTAAACAAGGCTTGTTTGGCTGATCCTTTTGCTCTCCCTCGTATTGATCAAATTATTGATGCTACGGCGGGTTGTGAGCGTTTGAGTTTTTTGGATGCGTACTCTGGTTACCATCAGATCAAAATGGCTGTTAAGGACCAAGAGAAGACTGCGTTCGTTACTCCCTTTGGAGCCTTCTGTTATGTGTCTATGCCTTTTGGGCTCAAGAGTGCATAGGCGACTTACCTGCGTTGCGTGTAGAATTGTCTTCATAATCAGATTGGGCGCAACGTTCATGCCTACGTGGATGATATCGTGGTCAAATCCAGAGAGAAGGAGACCTTGATAGATGATCTGAGAGAGACCTTTGATAATCTCCGGGTCTACAAGATGATGCTTAACCCGGCCAAGTGTGTTTTTGGTGTTCCTGCAGGCAAGCTCTTGGGTTTTCTGGTTTCTCACAGAGGCATTGAAGCTAACCCGGAGAAGATCAAGGCAATCACCTCTCTGGCTAAGCCGGCGTGCATAAATGACGTCCAGCGTCTGGCGGGTCGCATCGCTGCTTTGAGTCGATTTATAAGCCGGTTGGGCGAAAAGGCCATACCACTGTATCAGATGATGAAGAAAACAGATGAATTTGTCTGGAGTGATGCTGCTAATGCTGCTTTTGAGGATTTGAAAAGACAGTTAGTTGAGCCGCCAGTCCTTGCTGCTCCGGTCAATAAGGAGCCCTTATTGTTGTATGTAGCCGCTAACACACGAGCCGTCAGTGTGGCCGTCGTGGTGGAGCGCAAGGAGGCGGGTAAGGAACATCCGGTTCAGCGGCCGGTTTACTACGTCAGCGAAGTACTCATTGAGTCCAAGCAACGATATCCACATTGGCAGAAGCTTGTTTATGGGGTGTTCATGGCAAGCCGGAAGCTTAAGCATTATTTCCAGGGCCACCCCGTCATTGTGGTTAGTTCTGCTCCTCTAGGAGATATCATCCAAAACAGAGAAGCCACCGGAAGAGTTGCTAAGTGGGCCATTGAACTTGGGCCTCATGATTTAAAGTATGTGCCAGGCACTGCTATCAAATCTCATGCATTGGTAGACTTCATCAACGACTGGACAGAACTGTAGATGCCTGAGGAGAGACCAGATAACACATACTGGACTATTCATTTCGACGGGTCCAGGCAGTTGGAGGGCTCGGGGGCTGGAGTCGTTTTAGCTTCCCCTCGAGGTGACAAATTTCGTTATGTGCTACGGTTGATGTTTCCCTGTACTAACAATGCAGCTGAGTATGAGGCCTTGCTCCATGGTCTTCGGATGGCTAAGGAGATGAGCTTAAGCCGGGTGAGATGCTTTGGCGACTCAGATTTGGTGGCTCAACAGGTATCAGGCAAGTGGGATTCCAAGGACCCCCTCATGGCGGCTTATCGCCGTGAAGTTGATGCCATCGCCGGGCATTTTCAGGGTTATCAAGTGGAGCACATTGACCACAGAAAGAACGAGGCGGCTGATGCCTTAAGCCGGCTGGGCTCTCAGCGTAAGCTGGTGCCGCCTAATACTTTCTTGGATATTCTGCATAACCCTTCTGTCAAGTTGCCTACAGAGGAAGACTTGGCTGTTCCTGACCCAGAAGCACAGTTGGTGGCGGCTCTTCACGTTATCCCAGATTGGACAGTGCCATACTTGGCTTAGATGACCCGGGGAGAATTGCCTGAGGATGAAACTTTGGCCAGACAGATAACCCGGCGGTCTAAGTCAATGATAATTGTCAATGGCGAGCTGCATCATCGCAGTGTCGCTGGGGCTTTTCAGCGTTGTGTTTCCCCCGAGGAGGGTCAAGAAATTTTACGAGAGATTCACCAGGGAGATTGTGGCCATCATGCCGGCTCAAAATCCCTTGTGGCTAAGGCTTTTCGTCATGGTTTTTATTGGCTAACGGCTCATGCTGATGCAGAGGATTTGGTCAGTAAATGTGACGGTTGTCAGAAGTTCTCAAGACGTGCTCACGTGCCGGCTCAAGAGTTGAGGATGATCCCAATCACTTGGTCGTTTGCAGTCTGGGGGCTTGATATGGTTGGGCCTTTCAAAAGGTCAAAGGATAGGAAGACCCACCTCTTGGTGGCGGTTGACAAGTTCACAAAGTGGGTTGAGGCAGAACCGGTTAGTAAGTGTGATGCAGCCACGGCGGTTCAGTTCATGAAGAAGGTGATATTTCGCTTTGGTTTTCCACACAACATTATCACTGACAATGGTACCAATCTGTCTAAAAGCGCCATGGAGGAATTTTGTCAACAAGAGCATATACGGCTTGATGTTTCATCAGTAGCTCACCCCCAATCCAATGGTCAAGCTGAGAGAGCCAATCAGGAAATCTTGAAAGGCATCAAGCCCCGGCTTTTGGTCCCTTTGCAACGGACGCCGGGTTGTTGGGTGGAGGAGTTACCCCCTGTGTTATGGAGCATCAATACTACTCCTAACAGGTCTACGGGTTACACGCCTTTCTTCATGGTTTACGGAGCCGAGGCGGTTCTCCCTAGTGACATCCGTCATGACTCGCCTCGAGTGGCGGCTTATATCGAGGCGGACAATGAACAAGCACGTCAAGATGCTCTTGACTTGTTGGACGAACAACGTGATGTAGCAGCAGCTCGCTCGGCTATTTACCAACAAGACCTGCGCCGCTATCATAGCCGCCGGGTTAAGTCCAGGACCTTTCAGGAAGGTGATTTGGTGCTCTGGCTCATCCAGGATCAAACAGATGCACACAAGCTATTCCCACCTTGGGAAGGGCCCTTTGTGGTCAGCAAGAACTTGCACAACGGGTCATACTACCTCATCGGTGTTCGAGAGCACAAAGATTCACGTAAGTCGGAGGAGGAGACCCGCCGGCCGTAGAATATTGCTCATCTTCGGCCGTATTACGCTTGAGCAAACGACTCTCATAATGTACATATTTCTATAGCCATGTATATGTTTTGATGAATAATAAAGCAGGACCTCTGTCCTTTTTCCCCTCCAAAGGTAAATGTGTCATTGTTATTTTCATTATGATATCACATGATCACTTGGAGGCTGATCCGGCTTATGATCGTATTCGAATCTAGCCGTTAAATATATGATCACTTGGGGGCTTCCTATTCAAACATAGGTCGTATTCGAACCAAAGAGAACATAGCTGTCGATACCCACTTGATTGGCATATTGCCGAGCTCACTGGGGAGTTTCTTGCTCATATTTGAATCATAGCTCAACCCCCTTTGGGAACCGACGTGGATTGTATTCGAATCAGCATCGTTAAACAACTTTCAAGGTCATTTGGGGGCTTCCTATTCAAACATAGGTCGTATTCGAACCAAAGAGAACATAGCTGTCGGTACCCTCTTGATCGGCAACGCCAAAGCCACTGGGGGCTATATGATCGTATTCGAATCTTAGCTTAACCCCTTTGGGATGGTTCTCTGGTCGTATTCGAATCAGAAGCCTCCAAATTTTTGAAGTCTCTTTGTTGCAAACAAGTTCTTTTGATCACATTAAAAGTGTTCGAGGGTGGTTTTTATTCCACCGGTTTAACTTTGATCGATAAACGTTCAGAGCACATAATAAACATTATATGTTCTGGTGAACCGGAGTTGAGTTCTCAACCTCATTATTCGGGTTAAATAAACCGGAAGTGTACTTGAAGGATCACAGGTATGCTGTTATGGTTATCTCAAAGATATAATCGAGAACCGGTTTATTATGATTTTGATTCATATTCCGGGTTATATGTAAAATATATGACTCTCCATGCGGTAAGCCGCCAAGGGACTTGTGATTTGTTTTCTATGCAGGACAGTTAAAGACAGCTCTTTAAATATAAGGAAAGCAGAGGATCAAGCATAACCGGAAGCATATAAAGGGGCAGCTTAAACAGTGTTGAGCGCTACACACGTGCGCAATGACACGACAAAATTAAGTATTTGTCCTACTCTATTACATGACTCCCCGAGTCCAAAACGGTGAGGCATTGTTTTGTAAGACATAATCATGAGCCGCCTGAGAGCTCAAAGGTGATGTTGGGCTGAAGCTTCCGGTTCATCCCTTTCCGCTCCTCCGGCTGTTTCCATGTCCTGGAAGGTTGATGATTTCCAGTCAATGCCACTCAAGGCTTCAAATTGAGCTTCATCATCAATTAACCCGGCCGGGTCAACTTCAGGGGCGAAGGTATGCTTACGAGTTGGCGGAATCAGGCTGATTGCTTCATAACGTGGTGTTGGGATCCTCTGATTCTCCGCGTCATAGCCCGGTTGATATTTGGTAAGATCTGTGTCATTACCAATCAGTGTGGCCACAGGGCGTACGCTCTTCACGCAAGCGGCGAAGTCTTTCTGGTCAAATGGGGTGCCGTCCTCCTTTAGACTGGGATACCCAAGGGCGATGTCAGCCGGGTCTAGCTCCGGTATAAACGCCTTGGCCCGGCTCAGAGCGGCTATGGCTCCGGCTCTTGCAGAAGCTCGTCTGAACTCTTGGAAGCTTTGAGGAAGTACAACAAGCCGCCTGAGTACATCCGCCAGGTGAGTGGGAACTTCATTTGACAGAGCCACAACGGCCAAGGCACGTTGTGACCCGGTGTACAGTTGTTCCACCAAGGTATAAACCGCCTTCAATTTTGTCAGCACGTTTTGAGTAAGATTGGAGCTCCTAGGACCTGCATTGCAAAGTCAGGTAAGCTGATGACAATTGAGATGCTCTTTGGAAAAGATGTAAACTAGCTAAGCACTTATAGAATAACTTACCAAAGATTGCGGAGACCATCTGAGAAACCTGGCGTTTTAAGCCGGATAGCTCGGCGGCTGTTTCAGCAAGAGTGGCCTCCGCTTGTTCGGCCCGGCTGAGCAAAGCCGTCTTTTCATCCGCCCAGGCTTTTCTCTCTGCTTCAAACTTTTTCTTCAGTTTCTCTTGAGCAGATACACTGAATTCAAACTTAGAGTTGGCCTTTTGGGTTTCATTTTCTTGAGTCTTCAGGCGGTTTTTTAAATCAGAGAGCTCCGATTCAAATTGCTTGAAGGCGGCCTGTATAAATTCCGGGTCACAGTTAGGGTGATTATAATGCAACATTAAGTCCCAAGAACTTTGCAAGCAAAGACACTTGGCACTTGGGGGCTAATGTATGCTAAAGAACTCTATTTACAGTGGCGGTTCATGCAAATAAGTCCCAAGCACTTTGCAAGCAAAGGTACTTGGCACTTGCGGGCTAATGCATATTGCTGTTCAAACTACTTGATTAAAACAAGGTAAGGACCATTTCAGATATGCTGATTAAGCCGGACCTTGAGTGCTACCAGGTAAGCCGGTTTTCTTGCAGTGATTACTAAGCCGGTATTAAGTCTACAACATATTTCATCATAAGTAATAGACTTGGGGGCTGGCATGGTAAGTATAACTATGGAGTAAAAAAGAGAATTATACCTCGGATTTTTGCTGTATTTGTTTCACCATGTCAATCTCCAGATCCCGGCTGTTGTGCACTTGATTCACATAGCCAGAGACAATATCTTCAATGCTCAGTGAGCATAATTCAGTGATGTCCAGCTTGGCCCGGCGGCGCTCCAGAAGTTCTTCCTTGGCAGAGCACTTGGCTAGCACGGTAGGTCGTCCCGGTTCGACAAACTCAGTCCGGGTGATCTCAACGTCCGGATCATCTGGATGAGCCGGGCTGGGGATCTCTGGGTTCTCAGAACCTTCCATAGCTTGTTCAACAGTTGGAGCAGTGGTGGCATCAGGAGATGGTACAGCCGGCATCTCATCAGCAGAGGCGTCAGGAGCAGCCGTTCTGAGTTCCGGCTCAGCCAGGACCGGCTCTTCGGTCGGCTTATTTTTCTTTGCCCTCTTGCTGGGCTTCACTTGTACACTGCAAGTCAAAGGGTTAGTGCAAAAACATGAGTAAGATAAGCACAAAATAAACTGATCAACATTACCCAGGATCGGTTTTGAAAGCCGGCAAGCTGGACTGCATTGAGTCGCCGGAGGAAGGTGAAGTTCTCTGGTAGTTTGAGTCAGAATAATTGAGTGGTTGACGAGTGACGCCCGCCAAAGGATACAAAGAATATAAGTCGGAGATAACCTCAGTCCGGCGCTTTCTTGATGCTTCAGCTAAGCCGGAGGAGAGGCCTGCATCTTTGCTGGTCCGGGTCTGCCTCCGACTCTCATAAATCTGTCGCTTCAAAAGAAATTGAGGATCTTGATAAGCTAAAGGATGTGAAAATCTTACTTTCCGGGTTACTCTTCGGACTTTATGTCTCGGCAAAGGCTCAGAGTCGGAGGAAATTATAGTTACCTCTTCATTCACTTCATGACTTGTTTTGGTGTCCTCCTGCTGATAATCCGTGTCAATAAGATGGTTAAAGAAGGAGCCTAAAGAATCAAGAGCTACCTCTGACTCGGAGGTGTCTTCCAGATGAAGCAGGTCCGAGGTGCTAGGTTTATTCCCCTTCTTACGGGGAGCGGCTTTCCTGGCGGCTTTCTTAACTTTTCGGGCTTTCTTGGCAGCTTCGTGGTCATACTTGACCTTCCAGAATTTATCATTAGCTTGTAAAATACAACAAAGGTTAGTGAGTTAAGACAATCGTTAAAATGGAAGGTGAAGTATTTAGGTCAATGGTTTACCGCTGGAGCTGGGTTAGCCTTGCAGAAAGGGCTTAAGCTCACTCTCCCGCAATCTACCAGACTCTCGTTCAGAAGAGACTTGGTTGTATCATCAATGACGTCCTCAGGTAAGTCGTCTGGACTATGCCGAATAGGATCATCCTTCTGGCCCGTGTAATCACAGATCAAGCCGGGACGGCGGCTTAAAGGAATCACCCACCAGGCAATCCAGACCCGGACCAGATCAATGCCATTTAGGCCGTTCCCCAGAAGAGCTTTGATCTTGTTGATGGTGGGAGTAAGTGGTTGACGTTCAGCTTGAGATAATTTATCGGGTAAGGGGTGATTTGACTCCAGACGCAGGGCGCGAAAGCCGGGCAGAGGGTTCTCATCAGCCGGAGAAGTGTCTTGGCAGTAGAACCATGTCTGGTTCCAGTCTTTCGGGTGGCTTGGCGGCTCAGCATAAGGGAAGAGACAATCTCTCCCTCGTTGGATTGAGATTCCACCGAGTTCCAAGCTAGGCCCGTTGGCACATTCATTCTGGCGGTTCAGATAAAATAACTCCCTAAAGAGTAGCAAGCTGGGTTCTTCTCCGAGGTACACCTCACAGAATACTTGGAAGTTGCAGATGTTTGACACGGAGTTGGGTCCGATGTCTTGAGGTTGCAGATCAAAAAAATGCAAGATATCTCTGAAAAATTTGGAGCCGGGTGGAGCGAAACCCCGTTTCATGTGATCAGTGAAAATGACAACTTCCCCCTCCTTGGGATGAGGTTTCTCCTCTGACGGGTCAGGAGCACGATAAGACATGATCTCTTTCCTTGGCAGATAACCCGTCTTTACAAAATCAGCTAAGATGCTGTCAGTGACGTTGGATCTAACCCAGTTGCATGTGATGGGTGCTTTGGGAGCCTTAGGCGGCATTGCGAAAGATGGAAGCCTATGACAAAATAAAATTTCCGATTCAAATTTAAGCCGGAGGAAGGTTTCAATTCAATATTCAAGATGGCGGCTTATGAAGGGGCCTAATGATATATGGCTAATTGTGTCAGGTTATTTAAGCCGCCGTGGATATCATGAGCAATTAAGTTATTTAACTCTATTATGAATGATCCGGAAATTTCACAAAGCATGGCCTCTTTTAAGCCGGCGATATGAGCCGCCATGGCTAACAGATGCAGTTTTCTGCCTAAGTGTTGCACAAACAAGTTTCACAGATTGCAGGGATTATTTTGGATCAAACAATCGTCCAGAAAAGAAAAATTTCTAGACCTAAAAACTGATACAGAGAAGTTCATAAGCTCTAAATGAGGTCTTTTTGCAAGCAAAAGGGATCTGCTAGTATTGAAAATGGGTGTGAAACGACTACCGCCGAAGTTATGCACTACTTTTGGATCAAAGGAGGCCGTTGTGGAAGAACTGCGAAGGAATCGCGAGGAACCACGAAGAACACAGAAGAACTCATGAACCCTAATGCGGATCTAGTATACGGGACGGCGAGGACTTACTGGTGCTGATGAGCAGCGGAGGTGCGCCGCGGTTCTCTGGTCAAGACAGGTCAATGCAGCGGCCTTGGTTGGTGCAGACGGGATGTGCGGCGATGGCGGCGGAGCTCGGGCTCTGAGGCGTCGAGAGGAGGAAGACGAGGGAAAGGGAAGAATGACGAAGACCTAAGGGCCGGGCCTACTTATAAGGGACAGCTGATGAATGGGCGCGAGAAACGAGGAGGCTGAAGGCATGATTATCTAGCTGCAGAGACCCCTCGATTTTTGGGATAGTTATTAAGACAAGGATCCGCTGAGATACGATGGGCAGAACGTGCATTAATGGCGGATGACGTCATGGCGGGTTACAAAGAATCTAGAAGATGACGTCCTGGCGGGTTATAGCCTTTGTGCAGACAGAAGCCAGAAGATTTTTTATTAAGGTATTGAAGATTGACATGAACCGGTTCAAATCAATCTGGGGCCTAATGTTGGGGATATAACTACTGGAGTCACCCGCCCAGGAGGGGCCGGGTTATGTTATGACGATCATCACATGAAGCCCAATATCAAGCTTGAGGATGGCGGTTCAGTAATGGGCCTAAGGCCTAGAGGCGGCTTAAAGCCCGTAGTGATAAACCGCCGTTAAGGCATGACTTGTAGTGTAAGGCAAGAATAGTTAAGTGTCCGAGCCGGACACTGTTTATAAGCCGGCCGGGACTCTGAGAGCCGCTGGGCGTTAATCTCTCTATATAAAGGGACGACCCAGCGGCGGTTCAGGAGAAGGAAGATCAGTTCGATAGCCAGGCATAGCGGTTTAGCTCCCTGGTCATCAAAACCCTAAATAATTCCACCTCAACTGGAGTAGGCTTTTACCTTCACCGTAAGGGGCTGAACCAGTATAATCCTCGTGTCCTTTGTCCCGTTTAACCCCTTTAAGCTTCCTAGTTGCGATGGCTCCATGACTAAGTCCTTGCACGAGGACATGTACCGTGACTATTCCACGACAAGCTAGGTACTGGTTGAACAGTCTGCCCGAAAACTCCATTGGCAGCTGGGATGACTTGGAGGATGCCTTCCTCGACAACTTCCAAGGCACATATGTCCGACCTCCGAATGCCGATGACCTAAGTCACATAATCCAACAGCCCGGAGAGTCAGCCAGGAAATTTGGGACTAGGTTCTTAACTAAAAAGAACCAGATTGTAGACTGTCCGGACACCGAAGCCCTAGCGGCCATTAAGCACAGCATCCGCGACGAATGGCTGGCCAGACACCTCGGCCTGCAAAAACCGAAGTCATGTCAGCCCTTACGGCACTCATGACCCGCTTCTGTGCGAGCGAAGATAGCTGGCTAGACCGTAGCAATAACAATACAAACGTACCTGGCGCTCCTGAAGCCAGAAAGAACAACAGCAAGCCCCGACGCAATAGACATAAGTGTCGAAACAATGGTGACAACACCGAAGACACGGCGGTCAACGCCAGATTCAGTGGCTCTAAGTCCGGTCAGCGGAAGAAGCCATTTAAGAAAAACAATCCAGGCCCGTCCAGTTTGGACCGCATACTCGATCGTCCATGTCAAATCCACGGCACTCCTGATAAACCAGCCAATCATACCAACAGAGAATGTGGGTCTTCAAACAGGCCGGCAAGTTAAATGCCGAGAACAAGGAAAAGGAGTCGCAAAATGATGACGAACACGAGGAGCCCCGGCCACCGAACACAGGGGGACAGAAGAAGTCCCCCCCCCCAAGTTAAAACGGTAAACACGATATACGCCACCCATATCCCCCAGAGGGAGCGCAAGCGTGCACTTAGGGACGTTTACACGATGGAGCCAGTCGCCCCAAAGTTCAACCAATGGTCGTCCTGTCCGATCACCTTCGATTGCAGGGACCATCCGACCAGTATCCGTCATGGCGGTTCAGCCGCACTGGTCCTTCACCCAATTATCGATGGATTCCACCTTACGCGAGTCCTCATGGATGGTGGCAGCAGCCTGAACCTGCTCTATCAGGATACAGTGCGCAAAATGGGTGTCGATCCCTCAAGGATCAAGCCCACAAAAACCACCTTTAAAGGTGTCATACCATGTGTAGAGGCCTGCTGTACGGGCTCAATCACACTGGAAGTGGTCTTCGGATCCCCGGATAATTTCCAAAGCAAAGAGTTGATCTTCGATATCGTCCCCTTCCGCAGTGGCTATCATGCACTGCTCGGACAAACTGCATTCGCTCGATTCAATGCGGTGCTGCACTACGCCTCAAGCTCAAGATGCCCGGACAACGCGGTGTCGTACCTGTCAACGGAAACACGGAATGCTCCTTCCGTACTAAGGAGCACACCACTGCCTTTGCAGCAGAAGTACAGAGCAACCTTTTTAGGCAGAACCTCAATTCGGCAGTAAAGCTCCCGGACACCGTCAAGCAAGTCCGAACTACTCTGCAGCAGGACAGTCCAGCTTGTCCAGAGCTTGACTAGCAATTCGGCCTCCGTCCCAGTCCCAATCAAGCGGTGACATTTGTGCCGCGCGTACATAACTACGCACTTAAAATACCATGGGCATGGACGGAGGCACAGCTAGACCGTGGTCCATAATGCGGCTCAACCGCCCCTGGATCCGCATACCTTCACTTTTTCTTTTTCTTTTCAGGTTTTTTCTCTTCTCGAGGCCTTTCTGATAACCTGATCATTGGATCTATCACGGGATGGATACACCAAGAAGGCAAGGAGCTTTGACGTACAAGGGAACCCCCAGGTGGTCTTTGCTAACGATCGTTATACCTGTTTTAAAAACCTGCACGCAGCTCGACCTTGGTCGTGGCATGTCAAATAGCCTTATTTGCTTATCGCATTACTTGTACAAATACGCCTTGATGTATTAATCAAATTACTATGGAAAATAATTTGTGGCTCAATATTTGCAGCGTCAGCTTATTACTTGATTTTTCCTCTTTTTAATATTCTTATCAATTGCACCCGTACATTCTGGTACGCCTTAATTCACCAGGGGCTTCATCATACCCCATAACAGGGCAATAAAGTCCGAACACTTTTATATTACAGTTCGGCACCCCGAAATTATAGCATTATATGCATCGGCTCCGAATCATGTCTTTGGTCAATAGTTGGGTTGCCCGGCTTCTGTGCTTACTACCTTACGTTCCGCTATATCGGCTAGGGTAGTAAAGGGAGAACTACTGCGATTGTGTCCCGGTTCTTCCGGACGAGCACCTCAGTAGAGAAAGTAGAAAACTGACTGTCATGATGCGGTGAGAGCTGGTCAGCTGTTCGAGTGGTTTCAAATCCTTAGAGATTTTTTCCGCATTATGCAAGGAATTGGTTTATATCCGATTAGGTGTTTACAACATCCCAAGTCCGCACTTCCGAACACTAGGGGCTGCGCCTATATTTTTGTCCAACTCCTATGGCTAAGTGAGGGTGATAAAGCCGTATAGTCCGATTGCCTTGTTCGTTGCGCTAAACACCTCCTCTAAGGACCAAACTCTAGAGTAAAGAGTGTTTAGATTTATCCCGAACACCCCCGTACTACCTACGTGGGGGCAGAAGCCGACGACCGGCCAACTCTCAGATTTAACAAAACGGCCGCACAGGAGGTAAAATTTTAAATAGCAGACATTATATTACATAACAGATCTGTTTCATATTACAGGACAGGATAACATGAGTGTGTTCATGGGAATATGATATCCTTAGCACATTGCTCCGCCACAAGGCGGGATCCCTCCAGGACACTGTCAAAATACAGTTGGGGTCGGCGGTGCTCCTTGCCCTTAGGCGGCCCCTCGGTCATTAGCTTCATGGCATCCATCTTTGCCCAATGCATCTTGGCGCAGGCAAAGGCCATTCACGCACCTTCAATACAGACCGACCGCTTGATGGCTTCAGGCCGAGGGCAGGCGCTGACAAGCCGCTTCTTGAGTCTGAAGTAGCTGCTAGAAAGGGCTTCGGCAGGCCATAGCCAGATTATCAAATCCTTCATGGCTAGTTCGGCCGCCCTATGCAGCTCGACCAGCTGTTTCAGCTGATCATTAAAGGGCACTGGATGTTCTGGTCCAAGGTATTGCGACCAGAACAGCTTCTCCGGAGAGCTCCCCTCTTCGGCTCAATAGAATTCCGCAGCGTCTGACACGCTACACGGCAGATCCACAAACGCCCATGGAGAGCTCCAAATTCGGGTAAGTAAAAGGAACCTTTCCTTCTCATATCTGCTCTGCATAATGAAAGCCTTACCCGCCGTGATCTTTTTGGCCGCCTGGATTTCCTGGAGGGCGCCCTGGGCTTCAGCCCGGGCATCTTGTGCGCTCTAGCGGGCCTTGGCAAGTTTGGTCTCTTGCTCCTTAAAATCGTGCTCCAAGGACTCGTACTTGACGGCGTCCTGGAGCTCTTGCTGGACCTCATTGACTCGGGCCTCATGCTTTTCGCGTGCGGCCCGCTCCTTCGCCACCATGTCCTCGGCCTCAGCCAGCACCTTTTTGAGGGCCGCTACTTCGGTCGTTGCCCCTAATAAAGTTCATGACACTTTAGTCAGCATGAATCATTCATCCTTCCTGAATATATGCAAGGTTACTGCATACCTTTACTGTCCTCCAGCTGCTTCTTCACACGGCCGAGCTCTTCCTCAGCCCGCTCCAGATTCTGCTTCAGTCCGGAGACTTCTGCAGTGTGAGCGGTCGTAGCCAGCAGCGACGCCTGCTTATTCACATAGACATATTAGATTAGACTCCTGCGAAAATTATTTGATCCTGTATTCGGCTTTTCTTTCCTGACACCGGACAGAGTATCAGGGGCTACTATCTATATTGTGACAACATTTTTACAATTGCATTACTTACCTTAAAGCCTATCAGAAGGCTAGTGCAGGCTTCGGTCAGTCCGCTTTTTGCGGACTGGATCCTCTCAATCACCGTACCCAAAAGGGCACGGTGTTCTTCGACAATGGAAGCACCTCGAAGCGGTCCCAGCAAAGTATCAGGCGTCTCTGGTTGGACAAAGGTCACCGGCGGGATGGGCACGCCCCCATCCTTCGAAGAGGGCTGCTCGCCTGATTCCGGAGCCGTATGGGTCTCCAGAATTATATTCGAATGAGGGCCGAATTGAATACAGCCCCCATCATCAGTATTCATGGGGGTCTGCTCCCCCATGTGTCCGGCAGCCAAGGCGTCACCCTCCAGCGCCTCCCTGACGGCCTTCGGATTCTCTCCCGGACTGCGGATCCTTCGGGACGACGCCTCAGCGCCATCCGTGTCCTTGGGAGAGGAGGCTGGGGGAAGGGTTTCGCTGTCCATCGCGGCCTGATCCGGCGAGTCCTCCGAAGATAAGGACCGCTCGAGGTTGGACCGAGCCAGACTGCAAATACATAATTCAGCACATTAAAACAATAAAATAAAGAGGCCGGATACACGAATGTGTCCGGATACTTACGATTTGGCAAGGGGCTTCTCCCTGGGTTCCCACTCCCAGCTGCTGTCGGTCGCCGCTGCGGAGCTGTCTGGAAGGGATGTTTACCCTTCTTGGACGCCTCGGCCTCCAGATGCGTGGAGGCCGTTCTCTTCTTTCTCCCCCTTGTAGGGGGGGAATGGATTTCTTCTTCTTCCTCCTCTTCGTCGTCGTCTTCAGCGATAGAGGAGTGATTCTTGGTGTCTTCGAACATCGCGTCTGAAGCGCCCTTGCGATGGAGACCATCTCTGGTCCCCTTGGCCTTCTTGGCCTTCTTCTCCCGCACCTCATAACGCGCCGGAAACAGCATCTTCATCAGAAGTGGGGTTTCTGGGCCTTCGGGCAGCGGAGCCGGACAGTTAATCCGCTCCGCTATTTCTGTCTAGTCCTGAGAAAATTGATAGGGAGGCTTAGATTCCTTCCTCGAATATGCCAGTGAAGGGTATACCTTGAAAACATGAAAGAACTTACCGGATTAGCCTGGCAAGTTAAGCTATGCCCACGAGCCTCGGTCGTGGACGGTGGTGTCTCGCTGGCCTTGAAGAGCACCTTCTAGATATCTTTGTGCGTCGTGCCGAAGAGCTCTAGTAGCGTCTGGTGCTTGGCCGGATCGAACTCCCACAAATATCAAGTCCGGCGTTGGCACGGAAGGATCCGGTGAACGAGCATAACCTGGATTACGTTGACGAGCTTGATTCTCTTGTTTATAATGCTCTGGACGCGCGTCTGGAGCGCTGTCAGCTCGTCCGAAGAGCCCCAGGTCAGGCCCTTCTCTTGCCAGGAGGTGAGCCGCATCGGGACCCCGGACCGGAATGCGGGAGCCGCCGCCTAGTTAGTGTTGCGTGGCTCGGTGATATAGAACCACCCCGACTGCCATCCTTTGACCGTCTCCACGAAGGAGCCTTCGGGCCAGGTGACATTGGGCATCTTGCCCACCATGGCGCCTCTTCACTCTGCTTGTTGGCCGCTCACCACCTTCAGCTTCGCATTGAAGGTCTTCAACCATAGGCCGAAGTGAGGTGGGATGCGGAGGAAGGCCTCGCACACGACAATAAATGCCGAGATGTTGAGGATGGAATTGGGGGCCAGATCATGGAAATCCAGCCCGTAGTAGTACATCAGTCCGCGGACGAACGGGTGGAGGGGGAATCCCAGCCTGCGGACGAAGTGTGTAAGGAACACCACCCTCTCTTGGGGCTCCGGGGTGGCGACGATTTGTCCCTTGGCCGGAAGTCGGTGAGAGATTTCCTTGGCTAGGTACCCGGCATCCCGGAGCTTCTTGATGTCCTTCTCCTTGACGGAGGAGGCCATCCACTTGCCTCCAGCTCTGGATCCGGACATGATTGGAGTGCTTTTTTGGGCGGAGAAAGCGAGAGCTTAGGCGCTGGAGCTCGAGAATGGATGGGAAGAGGAAGAAGAAGGCGTGGGTCAAAAAGGACGAATCCTTATCCCTTTATAAAGGCAGTAAAAGTCATGTGCCTCCTCATTCGTCTTAAAATTCGCCTATTCCCCAAGCGCCGTGCAGATGACACGGTTGGGTTACCCATGCCCGTATTGATGAGAATCCCGTGATAAGGGGACACGATCTCTGCTTTGACAGGACGTGCTAATCAAACCACACCTTGAAATACGGAGCGACAGGCTAAAAAACGGTTCGAATAATGACCGGGCAGTGGCGTGATGTCACGCTACAAAAAGTTGTCAGCGGATTGGACTCGTGAAATATTATACTCTCTACGGTTGTGTGTGGTACTTGTTTTGCAGAGCCGGACATGTTTTCTATGTTCGGAAAGCTATGTTCGAATATTCGGAGAAGGAACCTGCCTTGCAATGCCGAAGACAATCTGCGTGCTGGACTCATCGTCATTGAAGCCTGGTTCAGGGGCTACTGAGGGAGTGGATTAAGGGGTCCTCGGACAGCCGGACTATATACTTTGGCCGGACTGTTGGACTATGAAGATACAAGATAGAAGACTTCGTCCCATGTCCGGATGGGACTTTTCTTGGCGTAGAAGGCAAGCTTGGCGATTCGGATATGTAGATTCCTTTCTCTGTAACCGACTTTGTACAACCCTAGCCCCCTCCGGTGTATATATAAACCAGAGGGTTTAGGCTTCCAGGGTCTAGTCACAACAATCATAATCTCATAGGCTAGACTTCTAGGGTTTAGCCATTATGATCTCGTGGTAGATCAACACTTTTAATACTCATATTCGTCAAGATCAATCAATCAGGAAGTAGGGTATTACCTCCATAGAGAGGGCCCGAACCTGGGTAAACATTGTGCCCCCTGCCTCCTGTTACCATTAGCCTTAGACGCACAGTTCGGGACCCCCTACCCGAGATTCGCCGGTTTTGACACCGACAACCATCTCAACAACAATGGGCACACAAGGTTATGGCTTCTTACCGGGCCAGGGTAACGTATGCCCATAACCTTCCTTCGTTGGAGGCACCAACAAGAGGCATGACAACGGACCGACTAATGGCCTTTCCATAAAGGCAAATGTGGTTAAAATGGTCAGCTCGATTCAGTGGCACCATGACCCGACCAACATTATGTTCAAGTTCAATTAACATCACGTTTAACTTGAAATAAAATGCTAGAGTCACCATATGCCCTACTCATGCAACCATATGAAATGCATCACATATCACTTAGAAATAACAGATCAATCTCATCAAAAGTTCTACTTGCACAAATCATCACTAGTCTCTATTGATTCTTTTTCACTGGTTAATTTGCACTCATTATTTTTAGTTTATCATTTACTATATGAAACTCACCATGCACATATGAAAAATAATACCGATGCTAGCCATACCATAGTCATACCATCACATGGTCAAACTACTCATGCTAGATCTCACTAGTTCAAGTACTCACTTCTGTTAACTAAGCATCTTGCTCATGACAAAATTACTAACACAAGTATTATTCATTTAATAACTATATGCAAGAAATAACATATATTCAAGTTGGAAAAAAATCATGGATATTGCAAAGACATCATGAAAATGTTTGTGTGGCTTGCCTTAGTTCAGAGGAGCTTCACACTCCTCCTAGATATCTTCAAGACAAGCTTCTCCTTTAGAAAATAAAAAAAAGACAAAAAGAAAACATCGAGAACACTTCTAAAAATTACCAGAAAATCTAGACAGTAGAGAAAAATATCATCTTGGGTGTGCTGCTAGAGTTTTCCAGTAAGAACACAATGCAAAAAGAATCAACTCATTTGGACTTGTGGTTTAGCAGTTATAGCCAGTCAAAGTACTGGTCAAAATTTGATTTAAATTTGAAATAAAAGAAAACCAATGGGGTGACAACGATGGCGCACTTCAGAAATGCGCCACCACTCATACCGCTTTGCGCCCGACTGAGAGGCTGACAGCGGACCCCACTTGTCAGGTCGGAGGGAGAGGGAGAGAGAAACAGAGGCGGGCGGCGCGTCGGCGGCGCGTTCTCCGGCGAGGAGTGCCCGACGGCTAGATATAGAGGGATAGAAAGATAGAGGAGGTCAAGGTGCACCTGCCCGTACCCATAGCATTGCTAGGGGTGGTCGGACGGTGTTGGAACAGTCCTCTCGAGCGGCGGCAGAAAGCAGACGTCGCCGGAGTTGATGACGACGGTGTCGTGGGGCTTCACCAGGGGCTCCAACGTGGTCGGACGGCACAAGTGAGCCACCAGCAAGCCGCCTGAGGAGCGGGTTGAGCTCGGGAGGCAGTGGAGTGAGGTGGAGGGGCTGCGGGGAATCGCCGGCGAGCTCAGATCGAGACGGCGGCCAGAGGCCTGCTAGGCCGGGCTTCGGTTCTCCTACGAGCTTGTGGAGGTTGTGGGAGTGAGCGGTGAGGTTCAAGGGGTCGGGAGGGGGCCATATTTGTAGGCTGGCAAGAGGAGGGGATCGGGCTCCGTCGTGAAGCTTCTGGACAAAGCGCCCGAAGACGAACGGCGTCAGCGAGAGGTGGAGAAAGCGACGCAGCTCACGCGGGCACTATAGGATGGCAGAGACGGGCATAGGAGCTAGGAAGGCGACGAGCACAGTGGCACGGGCGCACTGTTGGCTTGTCTGCGCCGTGCCCGTGCTCGCTCCGGCATCGCCCAGCGCCGGGGAGGAGTTAAGGGGGTCGAGACGAGGATGGTGGCGAGGTTTGGCAAGGCACGGTGATCGGGGAAGCGAACACGCGCTCAACAATAGCTCGGGCGCGTCGCAGAGCGCGTCGGCTGCATGCCAACACCGCTGGACGAACGTGATCACCGCGTGAACTATGACATCAGGCCGCGCTAAGCTCAAACTTCATGTCTGGCGTGTAGTCCTTAGTGGTTCGAGTGGTTCCAACGATTTGACTTGAACCCAGGAGCTGTGAGTGCGTGGTTTACTTCCTGGTAACTTTCTGGACAATAACTTGTGAGGTTAATTGAGAGTGATCCAGTAAGAGTTAAGGGCTGGGCTTTGGTGTTTAGCATTCTCTGAGGAAGGTAATGAAGCTCAGAAAAGATTAGCCTCATTGGATCAAGGAAAAACACACTTGCTGTGTAAAGTGGCTATTCTGTCCAAAACAGAAATGATTTTCTATAGCAAAAATATTCCAAAAATTTATGCATTATTTTTGCTCAGGGAGGTGCCCTAGGGTTCAAAGAATATTTGTGAATTTTCTCAGGATTTAAGGAGCAATAAAAATGAGGGTTGCTTTGGAGCATACTTCTCTGAAGTGAGTTTGAGAGAAGAAAATGAATATTTTTCATTTATGAAAAATATTCCTTGGGTCATTTTTGGAATTTTCAGAGAAAGAAAGTGGAGTTAGGGGAGGATGTGTCACTTGGGTGAAAATCAAGGGTAGGCCCAAGTGCTCAAGTCCATTTGAATTGATTCAAAACTCCAAATCCAAAGCAAAGGCAAAAGAAAGTCCGGAAAAGAGAGAAGGCAAATCCAGGCTGTCACAAACCTTCCCCACTTAGGATGGATCTCGTCCTCGAGATTCGGTTGCTTGGGAAAACAATTCTGGATAGGCTGTCCTTAAAAATTCCTCTCTTTCCCAGGTCACTTCTTCCTCGGTGTGATGCTCCCACTGAACCTTATAAAACTTGATCGCCTTACTGCGTGTGACCCTTTCTGGCTCATCCAATATTCTAAATGGTCTCTCCTCATAAGTTAAATCCTCGGCAAGTTCAATTTCTGACATATCAGTGCTTTTCTCGGGTGGTCAAATACACCTTGTCAGCTGTGAGACGTGCAACACATTGTGTACTTCCGACAATTATGGTGGCAATCAACTGATAAGCAACTGTGCCAACTCTGGTCATGAACGGGAACAGACCAATATATCTTGGTGCCAATTTTCCTCAGGTCTGAAATCTCCTGATTCCCTTCATGGGTGCGACTCGCAGATACACATGTTCTCTGGGCTCAAAATTGACATGCCGGTGTTTGGCATCAGAATAACTCTTCTGTCGTGACTTAGCCAACTGCAGTCTGTCTCGGATTTCCTTGACTTGTTTCTCTGCCTCCAAGATTAAATCAGTATCGAAAATACGGTTGTCTCCGGTTTGGGACCAGTTAAATGGAGTGCAGCACTTGCAACCATACAAAGCTTCATACGGTGACATCTTCAGGCTGGTCTGGAAACTGTTGTTGTATGAGAATTCTGCATATGGCGGACAATCTTCCCACTAGGGTCCATGGGCTAAAGCACATGCTCGAAGCATGTCTTCAAGGATTTGATTTACCCGCTCAGTCTGACCGTCTGTCTGTGGGTGATAGGCCGTGCTGTATTTGAGGGCGGTCCCAAAGCTTGATGGAGTCGGGACCAGAACGCGGAGGTAAGGAGTGAACCTCGGTCTGAAGTGATTGTTCTTGGAACTCCATGCAGACTGACAATCCGGGACACATATAATTGTGCAAGTTGATCAGCTCGATATGTGGTGTGGATGGGAATAAAATGAGCCACTTTAGTCAGCGTGTCCACTATGACCCATACTGCATCATTGCCTCGGTGAGTCCGGGGTAGACCGTGACAAAGTCCATAAAGACATTGATACGTCTCCAACGTATCTATAATTTATGAAGTATTCATGCCATGTTTACAATAATTTTATATGATTTTGGTATGATTTGATTAGAACTAACCCGGACTGACGCTGTTTTCAGCAGAACTACCGTGTTGTTGTTTTCGTGTAGAAATAAAAGTTCTCAGAATGCGCTGAAAATCAACGGAGATTTTTTTTGGATAATATAAAAAATAGTGGAACAAAAATCTACCGGAGGGGAGTCCCATGGGCCCCATGAGGGTGGGGGGGGGGGGCGCCCACCCCCCTGGGGCGCACCCCTGTGCCTCGTGGACTCCCTGTGGGGCCCTTGAATTGTCGACGCCAACCTCTTCTATAAATACCCAAACCTCCAGAAAATAACCTAGATTGGAAGTTCCGCCGCTGCAAGCCTCTGTAGCCACGAGAAATCAATCTAGGCCCTCTTTGGCACCCTGTCGGAGGGGGCCATCTTCACCAGAGGCCATGGAGGAGGATCTCGGTGGGGCCATCATCACCATGAAGGCCAAGGACCAGAGGGGGAACCTCTCCCCATCCAGGGGGAGGCCATGTAGTAGGAAGCACTAGGGGGAGAACCTCGCCTCCTCTCTCTCGGTGGCGCCGGAGTGCCATCGGGAGGGGAATCATCACCGCGGTGATCGTCTCCATCAACATCACCATCATCATCACCATCCTCATCTCTTTTACGCGGTCCACTCTCCCGCACCCCGCTATAATCCCTACTTGAACATGGTGCTTTATGCCACATATTATGATCCAATGATGTGTTGCCATCTTATGATGTTTTGAGTAGATATCCTTTGTCTTTGGGTTGATTGATGATCTAGATTGGTATGAGTTTTATGATTTATTTTGGTGCTGTCCTATTGTGCCCTCCGTGTCGCGCAAGCGTGAGGGATTCCCGCTGTAGGGTGTTGCAATATGTCCATGATTTACTTATTGTCTGTGTTGCTTGAGTGAGAGAAGCATAAACACGGATAAGTGGGTCACGGCATATGGGAATAAAGGGGACTTGATATGTTAATGCTATGGTTGGGTTTTACCTTAATGATCTTTAGTAGTTGCGGATGCTTGCTAGAGTTCCAATCATAAGTGCATATGATCCAAGAAGAGAAGGTATGTTAGCTTATGCCTCTCCCTCATATAAAATTGCAATAGTGATTACTGGTCTTGTTAACAATTGCCTAGGATAATTCCGCACACCGACCCATCATTATTCCACACTCGCTATTTATAATATTAGTAATATATTCTAAATTTATGACAACATCACCTACTTTTATATTTTAGCTCTCCGATATCATACAAAGTTATCCTCTTCATACCCACAACGTAGTTTTATTTCTCGTTTCTAGTTGGAAGCAAACGTTCGGTGTACGTAGAGTCGTATCAGTGGCAGATGGGACTTGAGAGAATATTGATCTTTCCTTTAGCTCCTTGTGGGTTCGACACTCCATACTTATCACTTCCACCTTTGGGAATTGCTACGATGATTCCCTGCACTTGGGGATTATCAGACATCATCCCATTTCCATTGCGAGACGGGTAGAGGTTGGAGAAGTCCAGTAGGTTTGTGGTGTTTCGCCTTTACTTTGTTGCATATGTCGCAACAAGCGAAAAAATATGCGATGTCCTTTTTCGTTCCATCCCACCAAAATATCTGTCGACAGTCTTCATTTTGGTACCTCTAGGGTGTATTGAATACGAGGATTCGTGTGCTTCAGCCAAAATCTTCTTTCTCAAGTCTGGTTGCTCGGGTACACATATCCGTCCGCGAAACCTGAGTGTACCTTGTGCGTCTTCAGAGAAATCCTGAGTCTTGCCTTCTTTTAGACGTCTGAGATGACCTTGTAGAATTTTGTCGTTAGCCTGGGCCATGCGAATCTCATCCTCGAGAGTAGGAGTTACTTCCAAAATATTTGCAAGGCCGGCGTTTACAAGTACCAAGTTAAGCTGAGCAATCTCTTGTTGGAGATCAGGAGGCAAGGACTCCATCATGGCATTTAAACTAGCAGGCTTGCGACTGAGGGCATCATGAACCACGTTAGCTTGGCCCGGATGCCAGATCATAGTCCTTGACCAACTCAAGCCATCTTCGCTGTCGAAGGTTTAAGTCTTGCTGAGTAAATATATATTTGAGACACTTGTGGTCGGTAAATATCTGACATCTTTTTCCAAAGAGGTAATGTCTCCAAATTTTTAGAGAGTGCACAACAGCGGCCAACTCCAAATCATGCGTAGGATAATTCCCTTCGTGGGGTCGTAGCTGGCGAGGTGCATAGGCTACTACCTTGCCATCTTGCATGAGTACGCATCCAATACCTTTTCTGTAGGCATCACAATACACATCAAAGCTGCGGTAAATGTCTGGAAGAGTCAGTACCGGTGCTGATGTTAATCTGGTTTTTAGCTCGTTAAAGCTCTTCTCACAGTCCTCAGTCCATTCAAACTTCTTATCTTTCTTGAGGAGTTCTGTCATTGGCTGGGCAATCGTGGAAAATCCTTCGATGAACCGGCGGTAATATCCGGCTAATCCAAGAAAACTCCAAATTTCGGATACAGTCATGGGTGCTGCCCAATCAAGCACGTCTTTCACTTTGCTGGGATCCACAGCGATGCCTTCCGCTGACAGAACATGTCCCAAAAATCCGACTTGTTTGAGCCAAAACTCACACTTGCTGAATTTTGCATATAGCTGATGGGCATGGAGTCTCTGTAAGACTGCTCGGAGGTGTTCCTTGTGCTCTTCATCACTTTTTGAGTATATGAGAATGTCATCGATGAAAACCACCACAAACTTGTCCAAGAAATCCATGAATACCTTATTCGTCATATGCATGAAAAAGGCAGGGGCATTCGTAAGACCGAAAGACATCACAGTATATTCATAGAGATCGTATCGGGTAGTGAACGCGGTCTTAGGAATATCTTCCTTCTTGATCTTGAGCTGATGGTATCCGGTCCTTAAATCATTCTTGGAAAATACTTTTGCCCCACTGAGTTGATCGAACAAATCATCGATCCTTGGCAACGGGTATTTGTTCTTGATGGTGACATCGTTCAATCGACGGTAGTCCACACACATTCTGAGGCTGCCGTCCTTCTTGTCCACAAATATTGCGGGTGATCTCCATGGTGACGAGCTTGGGCCGATATATCCGTTCTGAAGCATATCATCAAGCTGTTTCTTTGATTCCACGAGCTCGGACGAAGGCATCCGATAATACTTTTTGTATAATGGTGCTGTCCCGGGCACAAGATCAATTGCAAACTCAAGCTCTCGGTCTGGCGGCATTCCTGGTAATTCCTCGGGGAATACATTGGGAAATTCACTGACCACAGGAATTAAATTCAATTCTTCAGCTACAGCAGTGAAGACCAGTTCTCTTTTGGGTATACTTCGGGCATAGAATTTTATGGATTGCCTTTCCTGACTTGTCAAGGTGACTTCTCGGGTCGCACAGTTGATGCACACTTGATATTGGGTCAACCAGTTCATTCCCAAAATAACATCCAACTTGGTAGACTCAATGACTATCAAAGCAGTTGGAAAAGGGACTCCCTTGATATCGATTTCCAAATTTTGGCAGACCAGATTGCTTTTGAGCATCGATCCCGGGGATTGAACCATCATACTTTTTCCCAAAATCGAGCAAGGAAATTTGTTAGGCAACGAAACTCCGAGAAAGAAAAGAGTGGGAAGCCCCAGAGTCAAATAAAATTATTGCGGGTATGTTATTAACAAGGAACATACCAATGACGACTTGGGGGTTTTCCTGGGCTTCGCCTGCGGAAAGGTGATGAACTTGCCCTTGGATGGTCTTCTGGATAGGGTATGGCCCCATGTGGTTGACTAGCGGCCGGAACGAGGCATTTGACTTCTTGGGACACTGTCTGGCATAATGTCAGGTCTGTCCACAATCAAAGCAGGAGTTGTTGCGCCGACACTCTTCGGGCACTGGACTGGTCACAACATTTTTGACCTGAGTACTGGTCTTGTTCATATCTGCAGCCAATTTGGTTTGTACTCCACTTGGGTCTACTGCCAGGTACGGGCCTTCTATACTGGCTGTCCGTCTTACTTAGGTTCGAATTTGCGCTTGTGGTCATTATTTGTGGGTCGGTTGTCATGCACGAGCTTGTGCTCCCTCTCTGCAATGAGGGCCTTATTCACCAAAGTCTGAAAATCTAGAAAGTTGAGCATGCAGAGAGTACACCTGAGGTGTTGATTTAATCCTCCAAGGAACCTGTCGATCTTCCTTTCTTCTATGGCCACATCATAAAGAGAATAACGGGCCAGATGGTTGAACTTGTGCAAATATTCACTTACTGACAGATTTCCTTGAGTGAGACCGAGGGATTCGCGTTGCTTGACCTTCATGATACCAGCGGGAATATGGTACTTGCGGAAATGGTCATTAAAATTAATCCAAGTGATTTCTTCGCCCGCATGCTACATAGCTTTAACATTATCCCACCATATAGCAGCAGCTCCTTCAAGATAGTGGGTAGCAAACGGAACCTTGTCAGCTTCTTTAGTACGAGCAATTTCAAGCTTCTTCTCAATAGTTCGTAACCAATCATCTTCTTCCAGAGGATCAACCACTTGACTGAAACTGGGAGGCTTAGTCCTTTGAAAATCTGACAACTCTGAGTGATGACCATTTGGATTTCTATTCTGCCCAACCATAGCTTGCACAATTTTTAACAGCTCAATCAGATCGTTGTTCCTTCTTTCTTCAAACATGCACATAATTTGTTCAGTGGAGGGTGGATTTGGTGGTGGAGGCGGTGGTTGCGGATACGACTCGGGGGAGTGTCCTGCCTGTCTTGCTGAGCGACAAACAGGGACATCCTCACAAGCCGGCGTGCTGTTGCATCCCCGCATCATCCTACTGTTTATTTTTCCCAATAAAAGCAACCACGATGAGCAACATCCGAAAATGGGAAGAAAAGCCAGCGACAAACCCGAAAGGGCAAAATAGAAATCGAGAAACACAACTAACAATAAAAAGTTCCAACATAATTATACATAGACTCGTACATGAAAGGTAGACATCATGACAGGTGCGACTACTCGCAAATATGCAATGATACATCATGGCTCATACAACTGCATCCGTAGATCAAATGACCACTGCGGATACTTGGATGCTCTAGGGTTCTGCTGGTGCTGCTCGATCCTCTCCTGAGTCAGACCCAAATTCTGAACTGACGACGGTAATCGAGACCTCTGGGTTAAAAGTAACATGATGACGCTGCCTCGAGGGCTCTCCCTTAGAGGTAGGCGCAGGAAGAGAAGGGATCATGGGAGGTGCGGGGGTAGTGAGAAGAGACGCCCACTCAGCAGGGGCACTGTGTGGGTTCACGGTCGAGGTGCCCGAGCTATTCAGAGGAGTAACCGGGGAAATAGGCGAGCTAGAACTGGGCACAATATAAGGAGTAAATCCCATAGAAGGTGGAGTGGGGTAGGATCTAGCGGCGACTAAAGCAGTACGAGCACGAGTCAGCTCTCGAGCCAGCTCGTGAATCAGAAGATAACTAGCAGTGATATATCGAGAAAGGTGGCTAGTGTCACTATCAGACACCGAATCAATGATGGAAAGCGAACATGACCATCATCGTGGATTGTTGGGTATTAGCGAAAACCTGGGTGATTCTGCATCCGAACCTTGTTATAGCGTAACTCAACAAGAGTCTCGAATGGAGCAAACTGGACGGCCTGAGTGGCGGTGGATGCATAACCTCTCCGAGAGGTATGAGTGTAAGAGCGTGATGACAAACTGGTGCGCAGAGTAACCACGGCGTGATACTCGTACACTGAGTCGGCTAGACGCTCCTGGTACACCCGATACACTGGGTCATCACCGTGAGGGTAAAGTGGACGCCATACATTCCGAAGAAGATGCGGTGAAGTGAATGGCATCAACTCCAACTGGCACGGATACTGTACTGGAGCCATCTACACTCACAAGCATTAACCGGTTAGAAATATCAAGAAAATAATGCATGCAATGCAGCATCCAGATGCAAACACTACCGGCACTCAATTAGCAGGCTAGCTAACTCCCAACTTAATGTGTCGGGGTCAGCGCGGCTAAGATACCAAGCGTTGTGGTCTTCTGGCAATACACAACATCTTGGTATAGAAAACAACCGCTTTATTGATACTAGCGGAAGCATAGTGCGATATAATAATCAAGTAGCGAGGCCAAGTGGCACACTCGGTGCGGCTGAACAATATGTACATAATTTAGTGCACATAAAGGGGCCTCGATCACGACAACTACGCGGCAGCGGAACTATGGCGAAGCGGGACTCCATAGCACAGGGACACCGATGTGGACACGATCTGGACACGGCAGCACTCTGTTCCAGCTAGACTTTCCTGAAATCTGGCATAACACACCAGGTCAGTACATTGAATGTACTTGCAAGCTCACAACAAGCATAAACATAATGACAAATAATATCATGACATTTAATCAAGTTAATTGCAAATAACAACCTTCTACTCATGCCATGCAACCTAACTTGTGCACCGAGTCCCTCAGACTCTCTTACCAACGGGTTGCCTCGTAACCCAATGGTGATCATTCACGGATCACAAACGGAACCACACTCGGTTCAAGCCACGGTCAGTCTCACTGACTTCATCATCATTTAACCAGTGCCATGCAAATAACTTACTGTGCAAGATTACTTTATAAAAGTTGATCCATGGACTGACTTACTTACGAACTAGCCCGTTATCCGCGGGCGCGGCTATCGATAGATTTAATACACTCTGCAGAGGTAGTGCACTGTACCCACACCATGGAACCCATGGCCTCACACTCCCATTCGGGTGGACCAACGGCATTCCGACGGAACTCTCACATTGCCAAGACACTCTCTCGGCCACTCCGACTAACTCCCCACTGGGCTAAGTCATGGGTGGCCCCGTGCCTACCAAAGGCATCATGGCCATCGTCGTGGCAAAAACAGCCACCGTCGTGGCAAAACAAAATCGGTCCCAAACGGGGACAAGCTACCATCTCAACAACAATGGGCACACAAGGTTATGGCTGCTTACCAGGCCAGGGTAACGCATGCCCATAACCTTCCCTCGTTGGAGGCACCGACAAGAGGCATAACAACGGCCTGACTAACGGCCTTCCCATAAAGGCAAATATGGTTGCACTGGTCAGCTTGATTCAGTGGTACCATGACCCGACCAACTTTATTTTCAAGTTCTATTAACATCAGGTTTAACTTGAAATAAAATGCTTGAGTCACCATATGCCCTACTCATGCAACCATATGACATGCATCACATATCACTTAGAAATAACAGATCAATCTCATCAAAAGTTCTACTTGCACAAATCATCAATAGTCTCTACTGATTCTTTTTCACTGGTTAATTTGCACTCATCATTTTTAGTTTATCATTTACCATATGAAACTCACCATGGACATATGAAAAATAATACCAATGCTAGTCATACCATAGTCATAACAAAATCACATGGTCAAACTACTCATGCTAGATCTCACTAGTTCAATTACTCACTTCTGTAAACTAAGCATCTTGCTCATGACAAAATAACTAACACAAGTATTATTCATTTAATAACTATATCCAAGAAATAACATATATTCAACTTGGGAAAAAATCATGGATATTGCAAAGACACCATGAAAATGTTTGTTTGGCTTGCCTTAGTTCAGAGGAGCTCCACACTCCTCCTGGATATCTTCAAGACAAGCTTCTCCTTCTGAAAATAATTAAAAAGACAAAAAGAAAACATCAAGAACACTTCTGAAAATTACTAGAAAATCTAGACAGCAGAGAAAAATCTCATCTTGAGTGTGCTGCTAGAGTTTTCCAGTAAGAACACAATGCAAAAAGAATCAACTCATTTGGACTTGTGGTTTAGGAAGTTATAGCCAGTCAAACTTCTATTCAAAATTTGATTTAAATTTGAAATAAAAGAAAGCCAGGGGGTGACGTCGATGACGCTCTTCAGAAATGTACCACCACTCATGCCGCTTCACGCGCAACTGAGAGGCTGACAGCGGTCCCCACTAGTCAGGTCGGAGGGAGAAGGAGAGAGAAACAGAGGCGGGCGGTGCGCCGGCGACGCGTTCTCTGGCGAAGAGTGCCCGGCGGCTAGATCTAGAGGGATAGAAAGATAGATGAGGTTGAGGCGCACTTGCCCATACCTGTAGCGTCGCTAGGGGTGGCCGGACGGGGTCGGAACGGTCTTCTCCGGCGGCGGCAGAAAGTAGAGGTCGCCAGAGTTGATGACGACGGTGTCCTGGGCCTTCACCAGGGGCTCCAACGCGGTCGGACGGCACCAGTGAGCCACCAGCAAGCTGCCTGAGGAGTGGGTTGAGCTCGGGAGGCGGTGGAGTGAGGTGGAGGGGCTGCGGGGAATCGTCGGCGAGCTCAGGTCGGGACAGCAGCCAGAGGCCTGCCCGGCCGAGCTTCGGCTCTCCTACGAGCTTGTGGAGGTTGTGGGAGTGAGCGGTGAGGTTCAAGGGGTCGGGAGGGGGCCGTATTTATAGGAGAGCGATAGGAGGGGATCGAGCTTCGCCATGAAACTTCTGGACATGGCGCCCGGAGACGAACGGCGTCGGTGAGAGGGGGAGAAGGCGACGCAGCTCTCGCGGGCACTGTGGGAGGGCGGTGACAAGCACAGGAGCCAGGAATGCGACGAGCACAATTGCACATGCGCATTGTTGGCTTTGTCATGCCGTGCCCATGCTCGCTGCAGCGAGCTCTGGCGTTGGCGAGCGCCAGGTAGGAGTTAAGGGGGTCGAGACGAGGATGTTGGCGAGGTTTGGCAAGGCGCAGCGGTTGGGGAGCGAGCACACACTCAACAGTAGCTCGGGCGCGTCGCAGAGTGCGTCGGCTGCATGCCAACACCCCTGGACGAACGTGGTCACCGCGTGAACTATGACATCAAGCCGCGCTAAGCTCACACTTCATGTCTGGCATGTAGTCCTTAATGGTTCAAGTGGTTCCAACGATTTCAGGTTAACCCAGGAGCTGTGAGTGTGTGGTTTACTTCCTGGTAACTTTCTGGACAGTAACTTGTGAGGTTAACTGAGAGTGATTCAGTAAGAGTTAAGGGATGGGCTTTGGGGTTTAGCATTCTCTTACGAAGGTAATGAAGCTCAGAAAAGATCAGCCTCATTGGATCAAGGAAAAACATACTTGTTGTGTAAAGTGGCTATTCTGTCTAGAACAGAAATGATTTTTCGTAGCAAAAATATTCCAAAAATTTATGCAATATTTTTGCTCAGGGAGGTGCCCTAGGGTTCAAAGAATATTTGTGATTTTTTTCAGGATTTTAGGAGCAATAAAAATGAGGGTTGCTATGGAGCATACTTCTCTGAAGTGAGTTTCAGAGAAGAAAATGAATATCCTTTATGAAAAATATTCCTTGGGTCAGTTTTGGAATTTTCCGAGAAAGAAAGTTGAGCTAGGGGTGGATGGGTCACTTGGGTGAAAATCAAGGGTAGGCCCAAGTGCTCAAGTCCATTTGAATTGATTCAAAACTCCAAATCCAAAGCAAAGGCAAAAGAAAGTCCGGAAAAAGAGAGAAGGCAAATCCAGGCTGTCACAGGAGATGTTGGTGAAGGTCTCTGGATGATCGAGATCATCCTCCGAGAATGCCTTGGCCTTCTTGAATGGGGTACTATGGGCCATGGCATAGAGGTCGTACATTAGCGGCACCTCCTTCTTGTTGTGTTGTGCCGGAAAGAGAGGAACAGGGTAAATTAGTAATTAAAGGGCTCAAGCTAGGATGAAGAATGAAATTGCATGAATCGTTAAGGGCTCGAACCACATACCCAGTCATTCCCATACTCAAACAGGTTGGAGCTCCCTTGTTGGTGCGGCACACCTTGCATCTAGGCACGCTTGTCCCTGGCCTTGTTGTGGACGGCTAGCCATTGGGGAGAGCACCACTCATCCACCAACCTCTCCCAACAGTCCATCTTATCCGCACACCATCTCGGGGGCACCTAAGTTAGACAAAGAGAAATTTCAGCGCTACGCCTACAAATCAAATCAAGGAAACTAGTACAAGGCCCTAATAATAGGTAATTACCTTCATGTACTTGTCCTTATTCAGATACTTGACGTGACACTTCTTCTTCTGCCTCCTGATGTTAGTCGAGGCGTAGTGGTTTCGAACAGCCTACACCCGAGCCTCGTGTTGTAAGTTCTGAAGTCGGCGCTTGCACTCGGCTTCTAGAACCATAGCCGCGTCCACCTCGTGTTCCTCAAGACACCTGTAGAAGGTATGCAATCAAACAAGACAACATTGATCATTCGTACAATCACTAGGTACTGTTGATTTTTAATTCTGTAAACGAGAAATTACCCAAAACCGCCGTCTCACAATGTCGGCCACCGTCTCGCACACGACACCATCGACCATCTCCCTCAGCGGGGCCGGGGCAGCCTCGTACAGCTCCCAGGTCAGTGCTAGTTGTGGAAGCTCACCCTCACCGGGCAACATGACCCACCCCGGGAAGTGGTGCCGGCAAAGAGTACCAAGGAGCTGGTTGGGCCTGCGGATACCATCTGCGTGTTTCCAACCCCTACAGTATGACAAGGCCAACACATTAGATATTAATTTGAACAAACATGAAGGCAAAAGGTTAAAAAAGAGTAAATGCAATTACTTCTCCCCATTAGGCTAAATCAACCACCTCTGGTCGCGGGTCGCCGGCATGAACGGTAGCTTAGTACCACCATGCTGGTAGACCTTCTTGCCCTCCTCAACTAGCTCGCCCTTGCTGTAGCTATTCTTAAAAAAGGTCTCCTCGACACCATCAGCATGGAAGCTAGTCTCCGAAGTCACGTGGGACGAAGACTCTGGGACTCGAGTCTCCTGGGAGGAAAACTCAACGACCCGAGTCTCCTGGGAGGAAGACACTGGGACCTGAGGCTCAGCGACCAGAGGCTCGTCAACCCGAGGTTCGTGGACCGGAGTCCGAGATGGGTCCAGGTCAGACGGGTCCACCTGAGACGGAGCACTCCGGTGGTCCGAAGAATTAGCTGGGGGTGGCGGCAAGGAAGGCACAACAACCTTCCTACCTCTCCCAGCGCCCCGTCCACCTCTACCAGCACCCCTCTTCTTCCCCCGACCTCCTGTCCCGGCTGAAGAAGAAGCGCCCGCCGAAGGTGTTGGGGTGTCTGCATGCTGTCTATGAGCGCTCTCCAAAGGTTCTGGGGTGCAATAAAAACACCCCTCCCACGTGCCGAGGAAGGAGGCTCGAAGCGCTCTCGACCCAAGCCCACCATCTGTCAACACCTGCAATGACAAAGAGTAAACGAAATTAGTACAACATAAACAGAATAAAAAATTTGATGGGTGAAAACAACACCAAAAAATTAACTAACTAACTAACTAAGTAATTAACCTAAAAAATAACTAACTAACTGATTAAACGCTTTTTCTTAATGCCAGAAATGGTCTTTAATAGGTTAAAATTATTTAAGTGTTTCCAAAATATTTGAGAAAATTTAGGGAAGCTCATTGGTTAAATAAACAATCCATCAAAAACCCTTTATGCAAAATTCTACCTTTCCTAGTTGCTACCTGTCCATGCCCATGGTCAAATAATTCTAGAAACTATTCGCCAACTAATTGACAAATGATGACTAAACCTGCCTTTTCTTTTTTCTTTTCTCATTATCAAGAAACAAAAGAAAAGGGATGCATATGCATCCTAATCCTAATCATTTACATGGTTGTTTTCTAGGAGTAGTAATTAGTAAAACTAAAACTAATTAACCTAACTAACCTAGTCTAAAGATCAAAGCAAAAGTGTCCAAATAACAACAAAGATCTGCTTGTACTCTCTTCATAGAGAAAGATTCTAAACCGAAAATTAACAACAAAGATCAAAGCAAATAAACAATTTATGAACATTTGTGTCTAGATAACAGAAATATCACCAAAAAAACATAAACGTAAAAAAGTTGGATATGTTGTCGGACAGATCACTCGGAGTGATAATATAGATTTCATCAATGTATGAATCAGGCCACTACTTTTTAACATCACAAGTCATCACCGGGATCCATAGGCAACAATCTCCAACTAGGAAAGAAAAATCAACCAGAAACATTACATAGATTCCTAAGTTCAAATAAGAATATTTAAAGAGTTTCGTCACAAATGGCTGAGCCGTCAGACAATGCTTTCTACGCAAATAGCATTATGCTTATGATCAAACAAGTAGCAGTAAGCAACTCAAGATCCACCAATGGATAGCCAATTTGAAAAATTCTAGCTCGATTAACATTTCGCCATAAAATTCAGTCTCCAAAATTACGGCGTAGCCAATGTTGACATCAGAATTGCATATTTTCACAGCATAAGTTCAGAAGTAATTAGAAAAATTACTCTAAGATGTTCAATTTGTCCTCGAAATTGCAGAATGACAGCATGGGTGCACAGCGACCAATCAGTCGCTAAAGATGGTATGATTAACAGGTTTTTCATCACCGGACAAACAGAAACACAAACTCAAACAAACAAGTCAACAAAACAGAACTTAAATTACTACAGAAAACAAAATCAGACAAAAGAAGACATGAGAGGAATGACACTAACCTAACTATCCTAGAAAATTAAGCTAACCTAGAAAATCAAGCTAACCTAACTAACAGTACTCACTAACCTAATTAGTAGCAGTAGAAAAAAAGAAACTAACAGTACTAACTAACCTAATTACTAGCAGTAGGAAAAAAGAAAAAAATAGGGGGAGCTCACTGGAGTGGGTCGGCGGGGCACCAGGGCGGTGGGGTGTCGGGGCGGCTAGGGCGTCGGGACGGCAGGGCGCCTGGTTGTCGAGGCGGTGGGGTGCCGGGCTGGCGGGGGAGGCGGGGCGGCGAGGGCGTCGGGGTGGCTGGGGCGTCGGGGTGGCACGGGCGACGAGGGCGTTGGGGCGGCGAGGGCGTCGGGGCGGCGGGGGGGGGGGGCGTCGGGGTGGCGCGGGCGACGAGGGCGTTGGGGCGGCGGGGGGTCGGGGGCACGGGCCGGTGGGAGGTCGGGGGCGTCGGGGTGGCGCCGGTGAGGTGAGGGAGAGAGAAAGAGAGGGGTGGGGCGTGGTGCCGACCGTTTTTTAGTTAGGTTTAATTTCTTTGTCATCTGCTAGCAGACGACAAAGAGCGTAGCTAATGGGGTGGGGCCGGGGGGAAACGATCGTTAGGTTGCCACTTTCTTTGCCTTCTGCTCGCGGACGACAAAGAAGCTTTGCCGTCAGCTAGCAGACGGCAAAGAAAGTGGCCGTTAGGTGGTTCTCACTAGTGGGCCACCCTCCCTCTTTGCCGTCCGCTAGCAGACGACAAAGCTTCTATGTCGTCTGCTAGCTGACGGCACAGAGCTAGCTGACGGCAAACACGCTCTTTACCGCCAGCTCTTTCTTTGTCGGCAGCTTTCTTTATGCTTATGGCAAAGACCTTCTTTGCCATCAGCTAGCTGACGGCAAAGATCCTGATTCCAGTAGTGTCCTCTGCATTATCATGCCGTGTTTCCCAGCTTGCAAGACTCAGAACCAAAAAATAAGATTCAAATAATAAGTACAACAAAGATGCCTAGACATCTCATTGATTCCCAGCTTCCAAGATTCAGAACCAACAAATAAGATTCAAATAATAAGTACAAAAAAGATGCCTACACATCTCATTGATTCCCAGCTTGCAAAATTCAGAACCAACCCACTAGAGCCTTTTCATAAAGTGAATATCGGGATTAAATCCATCTTGGCTAGCCGTGTCATACAACCCAAGAACTTGGTGAATGCTCTTGACCATCACAACATCCGTAGTTGAGTATTCCTATTTGCACAACACAGATAATTGTTTTTCGTCCTCTGCCACTGTGGCACTAGTAGAAGTCAACCTACAGCTCCACTAGATGATTCAATTCATGCCACTTTTTCTGCAGTTCACCTGAAATGAAACAAAGATTGCATCATTCAGCTAGCAAGAAGTAGTTGCTCTCCTGAGCTGGTAGGTTCTTCTTTAGTAGATGCACTAAAATTGAGCAACATTAAAGTTGGCTGTCCTGCTCATGTAAGGTGCAACTATAATTTTCTTATCATTGTGTGCAGTTCCACTAAAATAAAGTGCCATTGTGGTGACAGTGATGGCTCATCTTGCAAAGGCTAATAAAATGTTGCACGAGATTACCAGCAGAATTTGACAAATTTTTTGGAAATTCCAGTCACCATTTTGTGCAGTTCCACCAAAATTGAGAGATGTTGCCCACATGACATTTTAGTTGAATTGCACAAGACACTCATTCAAAAAAAGTGTTTTGTGCAGTTCACCAAAAGGTCACAATCGCAACAAGGTGAATGGATATCCCTATCTGCACAAAAAGATAGAAAGGAAACAATACACGAAATGAAAAGAAGCATCTTGATTATGTTCATGGCAATCACGCAAGGATAGTAGAAATTTTAGAACGTCAGCAATGCTTCACATTACCGGACGCATTACGATCAACAATGACAATCGTCAAATATGGGATTACTTAATGGTGGCATTGCTTGTTTACCAGATACAGTAGATCAACAAGAGCTAAAGAGTTGGTTTAAGGGCATGGGACTGTGGGGACACCAGGACACTCAGCAGCGTAAAGAAGCATCTTACTTATCATACTGGGGAAAATAGCAGGAGTACCATTTGTAACACAGTTTAATTGCATCATATCACTGGAGGCATTAGATTAACAATAACACTGGTTAGACATGTCCTTAAGGTAACAGTGTGATCGCTTCATTTTACATGCGCCCTTACATTAACAACAACAAAAAGTTGGTAGAAAGACATGCGACAGTGAACACATCAGCACAATGTACCTACAAGGAGGCATAAAGTGGTGATGCCGAGTTTGTTAATACTTTGTGAGGGCAGCAAATCTAATCATGGAAACCTTTTACTATGTGAGGGCAGCAAATCTAATCCTGGACATACACGGTTGACTTCACCACCAGCCTCCACTTTCTATCCTTTTTTCAACCAATAATGGATCTGTTCCTTATCCATGTTATACTGCCTTTTCCCTTCATTTCCCTTTTCAACCAAGAGACCGGTTGGGTATCCAGTCACTACTACTTTCCCCCTGTTATTTCCTCTTTGAATCAAGTCCTAGATTCATGCTACGACTTTCCCCCCTTTCTTTGTTGTTTGAACCAAGTCCTAGATCCGACTGCATGAAGTAGCTCCCGTGCTGCCTCGCCCTCCCCGAAACCACTCCCAACCGCCGGTCCACCGGCACCCCGGCCATCCCTCTACCCACCCACCCCCACCCTCCTGCTCTGAGCTTTTTCTCCGGCGATCCCCATGCCACCGCCCCCAACCCGCTCCCACCGCCGGCGACCACCACCCCCATCCTGAATCCTAAGTTAGATAGTGGGGTACCTCTCCGGCAAGCCCCCCTGCCCGCTGCGGCTGGTTCTTCCTTAACTCTGGCGAGCCCCCCCCCCCCCTGAAAATTGACTGACCCAAAAGTCGATTCAGTCGACTGAAGTGTAGCTATATCGAAAAGATGCACATGCAGACACGTGGGGAGCTAGGGCAGTAGAGCAAGGCCGCTTTCGAAGAACTTATACCTGAGGGTCGTCGGGATGTCGGTGGCGGCAGGTCGGATTTGTGCATAATACGGCAGGGAGGACGAAGGGCCGGAGGAGCTCCCGAGTCGGCGCTGTGTCGGAGAGAATGGCACGGGCAGAGGATCGGGACCCGCCAGCAGCTGTGGGTTTCCTCCCTCGCCGCTGATGACCGCATGAACGATGCACTAGTCCTCTACACACACCGGCCGAAGGGATCCGGACGGATTTGTGACCAGTGGTGAGCAGAGAGAAAATGTCGCTACCGCTGTCTTGTTTAGATCTGGAGACGATGAGAGAATGAAGAGAGCAACCCTAGTAAAGCAAGCGCTCGGGCCCCTACCTATATAATATATATATATATATATATATATATATATATATATATATATATATATATATATATATAGTGGAGTGATTATCTTTTTCTCTCCACAACAAGCGTTTCAATTTGTGTACGTGGCATTAAAGAAAAGAAACTCTCTATTTAATGTGACTAACTGTACGACTCCTACTTACCTAGTACATTAGTAGTATTGTTTCATTGTGCTCTCCAGCCCTCCATTCATTGAACAACTGCACGGGTGAATAAACATACAGTACTAGTATTTATATAGAACGAACAAGCTCGAACTATTTTGGCTTTGAGATATCGATGGTATAGTTTGACCACATTGCATCAATGGACTCAGTACTCCTACTTTGAAGTAACCTATACGTATATGCACGGTTTACATTCCGAATCGCTAGCTAGAGCTTGAACTATATTTGTTTACATTTACCACATTTTTCCTTTGGTTTTCTGCTCCATGGCGCAATTCATCGATACAAAATTATATTATGAGTAGTTAAAAGTTGAGGGCGGGGCTTTTCCAGGGCAGTACGCGCAGCAGTTTTCGCGTAGGCGGTTTGACAGAGAGGCGAGGAGGGTGAGGGAGTAGCGGATTCAATTTACTGCTGGAAAGGTAGGGCTGTGTGCGATTTGACGGCGCATTACTGCTGGAAAGATGGGGTCTTGTGATAGGACTACTCATTATCTCAACTCTTATAAAAATAGAGTTGGTGATGATGGTGTGGCTGCCATTCTGCAATATAGGCCGTCCGATTTATATCTGACGGATAGGAAGGAAACAATGGCAATTTTTGCAAAAAGATACCCACATCCCTCTCCACATTTGCAAATAAGCCCTTCCCTCGTTCATCCTTTTCCCCCACAAGGTAAACTACTCATACAAATGCATATTGATGTTCCGTGCAACGCATGGGCATCTTGCTAGTAGTCATGAATTACTGGCGCTACGACCGGGGTGATGCCACCCCCATCCGTTCCCCACTCTAATCTGGTGCATGACACGTCGACCCGGATGCTGGCTCTCCCACATGTCGGTGAAGTACGTAAGAAGGAGCAAAGAATCATGCGGTATATAAAGTGTATATACTAGTACTACTACTCACGTTGGAGGAGTGCGAACCATGGCAGCTCAGTGAACCAGCAGGCGATAGGCCATAGAAAACAATGTGGTGATATGGCCATACAAAACAATGTCCTACAGTCCAGTCTGTAGCATGTACATGACTACTCCTATTCTATCAACACGAGTCCCATCTGACAACAGCGTCCGTGCTACAGCTAGCTCTTCTCCCTTGTTTCTTTCTTCTAATTCTAACTCAGCCGATGCGCGGTGGGTGGGGTGGGGATTTGTCGATGGTTGGTTTGCTCAACTGCGGCCCCACCTCACAGTGAAAATGTTATGACTGGAGAATGGAGCGTACGCTCCGTTGGCAAGGTGCGGGAGTTTGTAGCCAGCCCACAAGGGTTTGAGTCTCGGCTCGAGCGCTTGGTGCTCACAGAATTTTCTTCTATAAAAATGCCAACAGGCTAGTCTAGCCCGGTTGGTCTCGTTTTCTTTTAAAAAAATGTTACGACTGGAATAAAAGTGCCATACACTAATAAAACATTAAGGCCACGACGCGATGCAGTGCTGGTTACAGGAGGCAAGAAGACAGACGCATCCATCAACGACGTCCACCTCCTCGACCTAGGGCGCCAGCCCACCGAACGGCGACGAAGTAGCAGTGGCTTTCGTGGCCAGGTCGACGCGCTTCTGAATGATGGCGTCCAAAGATTCCAGCCGCTGCAAGAAGGCCAACGTATTTCTGTCCTCGCTGGCCTTGTAGTGGCCTATGTAGATGATTTCCTCGTAGACATGGATGTCCAGGTCCACGATTTCTTGCATGGCGAGACGCTGCGCGGTGAGCCCGGCCTCGAGGTGCACATGCTTCATCGCGACCTCCGGCACCTGTAGGGCCACCAGGGCTTGAAAGAGTTCGTCACCATGGAGGCCGATGAGGATGGCAGGCAATGAGGAGCCCGGGCGCGCGGGCTGGAGCGGTACGGCAAGGTCGTCTACGCGCTTCTTGACGGCGGTGAACTTGCAGATGGAGCGGACCATCATGTCGTCCATGCGAGAGGCGAAGCCAGTGTCGGCGAAGGCTACGACGCTGGTGGTCGCCAGCACCGTCTGGAAACACTGCGTGGTGCGGGGTAGCAGGCCGGCGTCTTCGATGATCTGGCACAGCCGACTGCCGCTCGCGTCCATTGCCTCCATAGGTGCTTGTGGCTTCTGGTCACTTGGTCTTGGATTGGAGCGAGAAGTGTTGCGCCGAGAATAGGAGTAGATGGATTGGAGTGGTGGGGCGCCTTTATATTAGAGTCCAAACTCTGTTGCATTCACATCGTGCTAGCTCTATTCTGCTTCTCCAATTAATTCCCTCTGCATGCTAATTGAGGATGCATCATTGACTGTTCAACGTCTCGGGAACCGCTACCCTCTCCCTCCTTGGCATTCAATCCATATCGTTGTAAATGCAGGTCAAGAAGAGACTAGTCATTTACTACATTGCACACCATGACTGTGTGGGGGTGCGACGCGAATGGCACAGGCATGCTGTACTTGTTCCAGTTTCTCGTTTTGAACTCGTGACGTGTAGTAACACTCAGTATTGAATGTATAAGTTTGGTTGTCACACCAATATATACAGCACTCCCTCCATCTAGGTTGGGTCGCTAAAGTCAAAATTAGACACAAAGCACGATCATGATGGACCAGTCTACCTCCGTCCTGGTTTGTTGCTCCCCGTCGTAATCTGTGCCAAATTTTTGACCATAAATTTGACTAACAAAAGGTTCATGCATGTCACCAGAATTATATCATTGAAAACTATGTCCAAATACAAATCAAATGATATAATTTTTGTTGACATGCACTAACATTTTGTCAATTAAATCTTTGGTCAAAATTTAGCACAAATTACAAAAGGGACTAGTAAACCAGGACCTAGGTAGTGCACCAGGTCGAAGACAGTGATACTACATATAATTAACGCCAAATAAGAGCAAGGATCACACATGTCATTTACGATTGGAATAAAAATGCCATACACTAATAAAACTTTAAGACCACAAGGCGATGCCATGCTGGTTACAGGAGGCAAGAAGAAAGATGCATCCATCGACGACGTCCACCTCCTCGACTCAGGGCGCCGGCCCACCCAATGACAGCTAAGTAGCAGCGGCTTTTGTGGCCAGGTCGATGTGCTTCTGAACAATGGCGTCCAAAGATTCCAGCCGCTGGAAGAAGTCCAACGTCTTCCTATCCTTGCTGGCCTTGTAGTGGCCTATGTAGACGATTTCCTCATAGACGTGGATGTGCAGGTCGACGATTTCTTGCATGCCGGGGCGCTGTGGGGCGAGCGCGGCCTCAAGGTGCACATTCTTCGTTGTGACCTCTGGCACCTGCAGGGCCACCAATGCTTCAAAGAGTTCATCACCTTGGAGGCCGATGAGGGTGGCAGGCAACAAGGAGCCTGGGCGCGCGGGCTGCAGTAGTACGGCAAGGTCGTCCACGCGCTTCTTGACGTCGGTGAACTTGCGGATGGAGTCAACCATCATCTGGCACATGCGAGAGGCGAAGCCGGCGTCGACGAGGGCTATGATGCCGGCGGTCGCCAGCACCGTCTGGAAACGCAGCATGGTGCGGGACCGCAGGCCGGCATCTTGGACGATCCGACACAGCCGACTGTCGCTCGCATCCATCATCGCCATGGGTGCTTGTGGCTTCTGGTCACTTGGTCTTGGTCTTGGATTGGAGTGGGCAGTGTTGCGCATAGACTAGGAGTAGATGGATTGGAGTGGTGGGGCGCCCTTATGAGAGTCCAAACTGCGTTGCACTCACAACGTGCTAGCTCCAGCCTGATTCTCCAATTACTTACTCCTACCTCTTCATGCTAACTCAATGCAGAGGCATCATTGACCGTTGAAAGTGCAACTATCCATGGGTGGTTTTGGTAATGATTAACAACATATAGCTCATTGAACTAATGCCATTACATGATAAATATTTCAGGAAAGTTCAATGATTGGCATGGCATGGATAAGGAATGTGGACCCCTCAAAATGCTAAGGACAAAAGATTGGCTCAAGCTTCAAAGTCCAAGACTCTACATTTTCTATTTTAGTGATCCAAGATCACATTGAGTCTATAGGAAAGCCAATACTATTAAAAGGGGATGAGCTGTTGCTTAATGGCTTTCTTGCTCAAAATGCTTAGTGATATGCTCCAAAAGCCCTCAACCACTTTCTCATATCCACATATGTCCCAAACCAAAAGTCAAACTTGGCCCCACCGATTTGATCCTTCCGGCGCCACCGAGTTCATTTGACATAGGCACTGCCACAAACCCTAGTCTTTTCGGCCTCACCGATAGGGATCTCGGTCTCATCGAGATGGGGTTGCAAACTCTCTGTTTCCCTTCGTAACGTTTCGGTCTAACCGAGATGAGCGATCGGTCCCACCGAGTCTGCAATGCAAATTCTCTGTTTCCTTTTCGTAATGCTTCGTTCCCACCGAGGCGAGCGAATCGGTCCCACCGAGTTTGCCTGACCAACTCTCTGTTAGCTTATTACCAAAGTCGGTCCAGCCGAGTTTGAGTAATCGGTCCAACCGAGATTACGTTATGCCCTAACCCTAATGATATCGGTCCCACCAAGATGACATGTCGGTCCCACCGAAATTGCCTAACAGTCACATATGTCCTGTATCGGTCCGACCGAGTTTTCTGATCCGGTCCCCGAGTTTGGTGTAATGTGTGTAACGGTTAGATTTTGTGTGGAGGCTATATATACCCCTCCACCCTCTCCTCATTCGTGAAGGAAAGCCATCAGATCGTGCCTACACTTCCATTACCCATTTTCTGAGAGAGAGCCACCTACTCATGTGTTGAGACCAAGATATTCCAATCCAGCCATATGAATCTTGATCTCTAGCCTTCCCCAAGTTGCTTTCCAGTCAAATCATCTTTCCACCAAATCCAATCCTATGAGATTGAGTTGAGTGTTGGGGAGACTATCATTTGAAGCACAAGAGCAAGGAGTTCATCATCAACACACCATCTATTACCTTTTGGAGAGTGGTGTCTCCTAGATTGGTTAGGTGTCACTTGGGAGCCTCTGACAAGATTGTGGAGTGAACCAAGGAGTTTGTAAGGGCAAGGAGATTTCCTACTTCATGAAGATCTACCCTAGTGAGGCAAGTCCTTCGTGGGCGATGGCCATGGTGGGATAGACAAGGTTGCTTCTTCGTGGACCCTTCGTGGGTGGAGCCCTCCGTGGACTCGCGCAGCCATTACCCTTCGTGGGTTGAAGTCTCCGTCAACGTGGATGTACGATAGCACCACCCATCGGAACCACGACAAAAACATCCGTGTCTCCTATTGCGTTTGCACTCTCCAAACCGTTCCCTTTACATTCTTGCAAGTTGCATGCTTTACTTTCCGCTGCTCATATACTCTTTGCATGCTTGCTTGAATTGTGCTAAGATTGCTTGACTTGTGCTAAGTTGTTAAAATCTGCCAAGAACTAAAATTGGGAAAAGGTTAAGTTTTTATTTGGTCAAGTAGTCTAATCACCCCCCTCTAGACATACTTTCGATCCTACAATTGGTGTCAGAGCTTTGGTCCCCATTTTCCTTGATTTCCATAGCTTTTGGTGATCATAGCCTTGGTTTCACAACCTAGGAGAGTATGGCGTCTAGCGAGGGAAATTACCACCGTAGAGGTCCTTACTTTGATGGTACTAATTTTGCTAGTTGGAAGCATAAGATGAAAATGCATATTCTTGGACATAACCCCGCCATTCGGGCTATTGTGTGTATTGGCTTGCAGGTGAATTCTTTGATGGGAGAGAACTGAACCGTGAAGCTACCGCGGAAGAGTTGAAGATGCTGCAATACAACGCTCAAGCTTGTGATATCCTTTTCAATGGATAGTGCCCCAAAGAATTCAACAAAATCAGCCTCCTTGAGAATGCAAAGGAAATTTGGGATACTTTGATTGACATGCACGAAGGTACCGACTCCGTTAAGGAATCCAAATTGGATGTGCTTCAAAGTCAACTTGACAAGTTCAAAATGAAGGATGGTGAAGGTGTCGCTGAAATGTACTCTAGGCTTGCTCTCATTACAAATGAGATTGCCGGCTTAGGAAGTGAAGAGATGACCGACAAATTCATCATCAAGAAGATCGTAAGAGCCTTGGATGGAAAATATGATACCGTGTGCACATTGATCCAAATGATGCCCAATTACAAAGATCTCAAGCCAACGGAAGTCATTGGAAGAATTGTTGCTCATGAGATGTCACTCAAGGATAAGGAAGAGCTTCACAACAAGTCAAGCGGTGCCTACAAAGCCTCATGTGATGCTCCTACATCATCAAGTGAGAAACAAACCTTCAATGAGGAATTGAGCTTAATGGTGAAAAACTTCAACAAGTTCTACAAGAGTAGAAGCAAGGAAAGGAGTTCCAAGTCAAGGTCCTACAATGACAAAAGATCTTCGAGTCGTGAACAAAATTGCTACAATTATGGAAGACCCGGACACTATTACAATGAGTGTACGGCTCCTTACAAAAGGAGAGAAGATTCACTGAAAAGAAGAAGTAGAAGAGAAGAATCACCACCAAGAGAGAGGAGGAGTAGAGATGATCATCATGAACGAAGAACCTCCCGGAGAATCAAGGATGCGGAAAGGAATGACAAAGCATCAAAGAGCTACAGAAAGCGAAGACATCAAGCTCATGTTGGAGAATGGGTATCCGGGTCCGACTCCGACAATCGCTCGGAGAGAAGCTATCACTCCGACTCCGAATATACTCAAGATGAAGGTGTTGCCGGTCTAGCACTTCTGTCAACGAACTCCTACGACATATTTGGCTCACCAAATGAAGGAACTGGAAGAAGCTTCAAGTCTAAAGGCCCAAAGGTATCACACCCCGAGTATGTTGACTTCAATAGTGATGAAGATGACTTGTTAGGTGATGATGATTTACTTGTTGACAACTCTAGTGATGAATACTATGATGAAACATCAATTGATCATGCTAATCAAGATAAAACGAATGACAATGATAAGGAGAAGATTGAGCGCCTAACTAAAGAACTAAACACTCTTAAGTTAGCTCATGAAACTATCTTGGAAGATCATCAAGAACTTTTAAAGACTCATGAGAAGTTACGCTTTGAAAAGCTCAACCTTGAGCAAGAGCATGAGTTGTTAAAGGCAATCGATGATGATCTTCGCAAGAAAAGTTCTTCTTACATTGCCAAGCGTTTACTCTTATCTACTTACATGCCACAAGTCAATGTTGGGAAACGTAGTAATTTCAAAAAAATTCCTATGCACACGCAAGATCATGGTGATGCATAGCAACGAGAGGGGAGAGTGTTGTCTACGTACCCTCGTAGACCGAAAGCGGAAGCGTTAACACAACGCGGTTGATGTAGTCGTACATCTTCACGATCCGACCGATCAAGTACCGAACACACGGCACCTCCGAGTTCAGCACACGTTCAGCTCGATGACGTCCCTCGAACTCCGATCCAGCCGAGTGTTGATCAGCACAACGGCGTGGTGACAATGATGATGTTCTACCGACGCAGGGCTTCGCCTAAGCACCGCTACGATATTATCGAGGTGTAATATGGTGGAGGGGGCCACCGCACACGGCTAAGAAATCAATAGATCAATTGTTGTGTCCATGGGGTGCCCCCTGCCCCCGTATATAAAGGACCAAGGGGGAGGCGGCCGGCCAAGGGGAGAGGCGCGCCAAGGGGGGAGTCCTACTCCCACCGGGAGTAGGACTCCTCCTTTCCTTGTTGGAATAGGAGACGGGAAGGGAGAAGGAGAAAGAAGGAAGGGGGCGCCCCCCTTCCCTAGTCCAATTAGGACTAGTCCATGGGGAGGGGTGCGGCCAACCTTTGGGGCCTTTCTCTCCTTTTCCGTATGGCCCATTAAGGCCCAATAAGAATTCCCGTAACTCTCCGGTACTCTGAAAAATACCCGAATCACTCGGAACCTTTCCGAAGTCCGAATATAGTCGTCCAATATATCGATCTTTACGTCTCGGCCATTTCGAGACTTCTCGTCATGTCCCCGATCTCATCCGGGATTCCGAACTCCTTCGGTACATCAACGTACATAAACTCATAATAAAACTGTCATCGTAACGTTAAGCGTGCGGACCCTACGGGTTCGAGAACTATGTAGATATGACCGAGACACCTCTCCGGTAAATAACCAATAGCGGAACCTGGATGCTTATATTGGTTCCCAGATATTCTACGAAGATCTTTATCGGTCAGACCGCATAACAACATACGTTGTTCCCTTTGTCATCGGTATGTTACTTGCCCGAGATTCGATCGTCGGTATCTCGATACCTAGTTCAATCTCGTTACCGGCAAGTCTCTTTAGTTGTTCCGTAATACATCATCCTGCAACTAACTCATTAGTCACAATGCTTGCAAGGCTTATAGTGATGTGTATTACTGAGTGGGCCCAGAGATACCTCTCCGACACTCGGAGTGACAAATCCTAATCTCGAAATACGCCAACCCAACAAGTACCTTTGGAGACACCTGTAGAGCACCTTTATAATCACCCAGTTACGTTGTGACGTTTGGTAGCACACAAAGTGTTCCTCCGGTAAACGGGAGTTGCATAATCTCATAGTCATAGGAACATGTATAAGTCATGAAGAAAGCAATAGCAACATACTAAACGATCGAGTGCTAAGCTAACGGAATGGGTCAAGTCAATCAAGTCATTCTCCTAATGAGGTGATCCCATTAATCAAATGACAACTCATGTCTATGGCTAGGAAACATAACCATCTTTGATAAACGAGCTAGTAAAGTAGAGGCATACTAGTGACACTCTGTTTGTCTATGTATTCACACATGCATCAAGTTTCCGGTTGATACAATTCTAGCATGAATAATAAACATTTATCATGATATAAAGAAATAAATAATAACTTTATTATTGCCTCTAGGGCATATTTCCTTCAGTCAAGTCTAGTAACAAGAGTAAGAAAGATTCTTCTTCTAGTAGTAACAATAATCATGCTAAATCCAATGTTGTTGCTTCTAGTAGTTCTCTTGATTCCACTAATGATTCTCTTAGCCAAGTTACACTTGAGCAAGAAAATAGCTTATTGAAGGGAATTATAGAGAAGGGTGCCTACAAGAGCCTAGCCGGGAGTAAGCAATTTGAGGAAATTGTACGCAAGCAAGGAAGGCACCGGAAGAATCAATGTATTGGTTTTGAACGAAAGTTCAATGCCAATGGAGTTGAGTGGGAAGAGGATCAATACCCCAAGACAAAGTTTGTTCCCCAACAAGAGAAGTATGATCCTACTTCTTTACAAGGGACACAAGCTCAAGATGATCTTCCACCACAAGACCACAAGCAAAAAGGCAAGGACAAGCTTCAAAAGGAGATCGATGCATTTGAAGAACCTCCCAAGGTCTTGGTCAAGTGGGTTCCCAAGACTACATCAAGCTCTAGTTCATCAAGTTCCACTACTACCCCAAGGATTCCCATCAAGATGATGTGGATCCCAAAGAAGAAGGACTAGAGAGTTCTTGAGGGTGACTCCGCCAACATACTTCACTCATATCATTTTGGCAAGGACAAGAGCAATCAACTTCCACATCTTGCACTAGTTCAAGGAGCCACAACACTCTTGTTGGTAAGACAAGGGAGAAGGTAACCTAATGCTTTCATGGACATCATCTTGTGTGTGCATCACTCTATGTTTATGGATATCCTTGCTTGTTCCTTGTGGGACTAACCCGTGTAGGTATTGAAAGTGCAAGTCACTCCAATGGATTGCTCCAAATGATCAACAAAGTTGAGCATCCACATCTTCAACACCTACATGAAGTCATCATCGACAAAACCCAAGGTTAGTTCATCCCTCTTAGGGGGGATCTCACATCTAGGGGGAGCTTTGTTGGGAAACGTAGTAATTTCAAAAAAAATCCTACGCACACGCAAGATCATGGTGATGCATAGCAACGAGAGGGGAGAGTGTTGTCCACGTACCCTCGTAGACCGACAGCGGAAGCGTTATCACAACGCGGTTGATGTAGTCGTACGTCTTCACGATCCGACCGATCAAGTACCGAACGCACGGCACCTCCGAAGTTCTACACACGTTCAGCTCGATGACGTCCCTCGAACTCCGATCCAGCCAAGCGTTGAGGGAGAGTTTCGTCAGCACGACGGCGTGGTGACGATGATGATGTTCCACCGACGCAGGGCTTCGCCTAAGCTTCGCGACGGTATTATCGAGGTGTAATCTGGTGGAGGGGGGCACCGCACACGGCTAAAATATCGTATATCAAGTGTGTTCTTAGGTGCCCCCCTGCCCCCGTATATAAAGGAGCAAGGGGAGGCCGGCTGCCTATGGGGCGCGCCAAGGAGAGGGGGGGAGTCCTCCTCCTAGTAGGAGTAGGACTCCCCTTTCCTAGTCCTACTAGGAAAAGAAGGGGGGAAGGAAAGAGAGGGAGAGGGAGAGGGAAAGGGGGCTGCGCCCCCCTCTCCTAGTCCAACTAGGACTCCTCTGGGAGGGGGCACACCACCTCATGGCTGCTGCCCTCTTTCTCCCCTCAAGGCCCACTAAGGCCCAATACTTCCCCGGGGGGTTCCGGTAACCCTCCGGCACTCCGGTTTAATCCGAAACTTCTCCGGAACACTTCCGGTGTCCGAATATAGTCGTCCAATATATCAATCTTTACGTCTCGACCATTTCGAGACTCCTCGTCATGTCCGTGATCACATCCGGGACTCCGAACAACCTTCGGTACATCAAATCACATAAACTCATAATATAACTGTCATCGTAACTTTAAGCGTGCGGACCCTTTGGGTTCGAGAACAATGTAGACATGACCGAGACACCTCTCCGGTCAATAACCAATAGCGGGACCTGGATGCCCATATTGGCTCCCACATATTCTACGAAGATCTTTATCGGTCAGACCGCATAACAACATACGTTGTTCCCTTTGTCATCGGTATGTTACTTGCCCGAGATTCGATCGTCGGTATCTCGATACCGAGTTCAATCTCGTTCCCGGCAAGTCTCTTTACTCGTTCCGTAATACATCATCCCGTAACTAACTCATTAGTCACAATGCTTGCAAGGCTTATAGTGATGTGCATTACCGAGTTGGCCCAGAGATACCTCTCCGACAATCGGAGTGACAAATCCTAATCTCGAAATACGCCAACCCAACAAGTACCTTTGGAGACACCTGTAGAGCACCTTTATAATCACCCAGTTACGTTGTGACGTTTGGTAGCACACAAAGTGTTCCTCCGGTAAACGGGAGTTGCATAATCTCATAGTCATAGGAACATGTATAAGTCATGAAGAAAGCAATAGCAACATACTAAACGATCGGATGCTAAGCTAACGGAATGGGTCATGTCAATCATGTCATTCTCCTAATGTGGTGATCCCGTTAATCAAATGACAACTCATGTCTATGGCTAGGAAACATAACCATCTTTGATAAACGAGCTAGTCAAGTAGAGGCATACTAGTGACACTCTGTTTGTCTATGTATTCACACATGTATTATTTTTCCGGTTAATACAATTCTAGCATGAATAATAAACATTTATCATGATATAAGGAAATATATAATACTTTATTATTGCCTCTAGGGCATATTTCCTTCAGTCTCCCACTTGCACTAGAGTCAATAATCTAGTTCACATAGCCATGTGATTTAACATCAATAATTCACATCACCATGTGATTAACACCTATAGTTCACATCTCTATGTGACCAACACTCAAAGGGTTTACTAGAGTCAATAATCCAGTTCACATCGCTATGTGATTAACACCCAAAGAGTACTAAGGTGTGATCATGTTTTGATTGTGAGATAATTTTAGTCAACGGGTCTGTCACATCCAGATCCGTAAGTATTTTGCAAATTTCTATGTCTACAATGCTCTGCATGGAGCTACTCTAGCTAATTGCTCCCACTTTCAATATGTATCTAGACCGAGACTTAGAGTCATCTAGATTAGTGTCAAAACTTGCATCGACGTAACCCTTTATGACGAACCTTTTATCACTTCCATAATCGAGAAACATATCCTTATTCCACTAAGGATAATTTTGACCGCTGTCGAGTGATCTACTCCTAGATCACTATTGTACTCCCTTGCCAAAATCAGTGTAGGGTATACAATAGATCTGGTACACAGCATGGCATACTTTATAGAACCTATGGCCAAGGCATAGGGAATGACTTTCATTCTCTTTCTATCTTCTGCCGTGGTCGGGCTTTGAGTCTTACTCAATTTCACACCTTGTAACACAGGCAAGAACTCTTTCTTTGACTGTTCTATTTTGAACTACTTCAAAATCTTGTTAAGGTATGTACTCATTGAAAAAACTTATCAAGCGTTTTGATCTATCTCTATAGATCTTGATGCTCAATATGTAAGCAGCTTCACCGAGGTCTATCTTTGAAAAACTTCTTTCAAACACTCCTTTATGCTTTGCAGAATAATTCTACATTATTTCTGATCAACAATATGTCATTCACATATACTTATCAGAAATGCTGTAGTGCTCCCACTCACTTTCTTGTAAATACAGGCTTCACCGCAAGTCTGTATAACACTATATTCTTTGATAAACTTATCAAAGTATATATTCCAACTCCGAGATGCTTGCACCAGTCCATAGATGGATCGGTGGAGCTTGCATATTTTGTTAGCACCTTTAGGATTGACAAAACCTTCTGGTTGCATCATATACAACTCTTCTTTAATAAATCCATTAAGAAATGTAGTTTTGTTTATCCATTTGCCATATTTCATAAAATGCGGCAATTGCTAACATGATTCAGACAGACTTAAGCATAGATACGAGTGAGAAACTCCCATCGTAGTCAACATCTTGAACTTGTCGAAAACCTTTTGCGACAATTCTAGCTTTGTAGATAGTTACCCTACTATCAGCGTCCGTCTTCCTCTTGAAGATCCCTTTAATCTCAATGGCTCGCCGATCATTGGGCAAGTCAATCAAAGTCCATACTTTGTTCTCATATATGGATCTTATCTCAGATTTCATGGCCTCAAGCCATTTTGCGGAATCTGGGCTCACCATCGCTTCTTCATAGTTCGTAGGTTCGCCATGGTCTAGTAACATGACCTCCAGAAGAGGATTACTGTACCACTCTGGTGCGGATCTTACTCTGCTTTACCTACGAGGTTTGGTAGTAACTTGATCTGAAGTTACATGATCATCATCATTAACTTCCTCACTAATTGGTGTAGGAGTCACAGGAACAGATTTCTGTGATGAACTACTTTCCAATAAGGGAGCAGGTACAGTTACCTCATCAAGTTCTACTTTCCTCCCACTCACATCTTTCGAGAGAAACTCCTTCTCCAGAAAGGATCCATACTAAGCAACGAATGTCTTGCCTTCGGATCTGTGATAGAAGGTGTACCCAACTGTCTCCTTTGGGTATCCTATGAAGATACATTTCTCCGATTTGGGTTTGAGCTTATCAGGATGAAACTTTTTCACATAAGCATCACAACCCCAAACTTTAAGAAACGACAACTTTGGTTTCTTGCCAAACCACAGTTCATAAGGCGTCGTCTCAACGGATTTTGATGGTGCCCATTTAACGTGAATGTAGCTGTCTCTAATGCATAACCCCAAAACGATAGTGGTAAATTGGTAAGAGACATCATAGATTGCACTATATCCAATAAAGTACGGTTATGACGTTCGGACACACCATTATGCTGTGGTGTTCCAGGTGGCGTGAGTAGTGAAACTATTTCACATTGTTTTAACTGAAGGCCAAACTCGTAACTAAGATACTCTTCTCCACGATCAAATCGTAGAAACTTTATTTTCTTGTTACGATGATTTTCGCTTCACTCTGAAATTATATGAACTTTTCAAATGTTTCAGACTTCTGTTTCATTAAGTAGATATACCCATATCTGCTCAAATCATCTGTGAAGATCAGAAAATAATGATACCTGCTACGAGCCTCAATATTCATCGGACCACATACATCTGTATGTATGATTTCCAACAAATCTGTTGCTCTCTCCATAGTTCCGGAGAACGGCGTTTTAGTCATCTTGCCCATGAGGCACGGTTCGCAAGCATCAAGTGATTCATAATCAAGTGATTCCAAAATCCCATCAGTATGGAGTTTCTTCATGCGCTTTACACCAATATGACCTAAACGGCAGTGCCACAAATAAGTTGCACTATCATTATTAACTTTGCATCTTTTGGCTTCAATATTATGAATGTGTGTATCACTACGATCGAGATCCAACAAACCATTTTCGTTGGTGTGTATGACCATAGAAGGTTTTATTCATGTAAACAGAACAACAATTGTTCTCTAACTTAAATGAATAACCGTATTGCAATAAACATGATCAAATCATATTCATGCTCAACGCAAGCACCAAATAACACTTATTTAGTTTCAACACTAATCCCGAAAGTATAGGGAGTGTGGGATGATGATCATATCAATCTTGGAACTACTTCCAACACACATCGTCACCTCGCCTTTTACTAGTCTCTGTTTATTCTGCTACTCCCGTTTTCGAGTTACTACTCTTTAGCAACTGAACCAGTATCAAATACTGAGGGGTTGCTATAAACACTAGTAAGTACACATCAATAACATGTATATCCAATATACCTTTGTTCACTTTGCCATCCTTCTTATCCACCAAATACTTGGGGCAGTTCCGCCTCCAGTGACCAGTTCCTTTGCAGTAGAAGCACTTAGTCTCAGGCTTAGGACCAGACTTAGGCTTCTTCACTTGAGCAGCAACTTGCTTGCCGTTCTACTTGAGGTTCCCCTTCTATCCCTTTGCCCTTTTCTTGAAACTAGTGGTCTTGTTAACCATCAACACTTGATGTTTTTCTTGATTTCTACCTTCGTCGATTTCTGCATCACGAAGAGCTCGGGAATTACTTTCGTCATCCCTTGCATATTATAGTTCATCACGAAGTTCTACTAACTTGGTGATGGTGACTAGAGAATTCTGTCAATCACTATTTTATCTGGAAGATTAACTCCCACTTGATTCAAGCGATTGTAGTACCCAGACAATCTGAGCACATGCTCACTAGTTGAGCGATTCTCCTCCATCTTTTTAGCTATAGAACTTGTTGGAGACTTCATATCTCTCAACTCGGGTATTTGCTTGAAATATTAACTTCAACTCCTGGAACATCTCATATGGTCCATGACGTTCAAAACGTCTTTGAAGTCCCGATTCTAAGCCGTTAAGCATGGTGCACTAAACTATCAAGTAGTCATCATATTGAGCTAGCCAAACGTTCATAACGTCTGCATTTGCTCCTGCAATAGGCCTGTCACCTAGCGGTGCATCAAGGACATAATTTTTCTGTGCAGCAATGAAGATAATCCTCAGATCACGGATCCAATCCGCATCTTTGCTACTAACATATTTCAACATAATTTTCTCTAGGAACATATCAAAAATAAAACAGGGAAGCAACAACGCGAGCTATTGATCTACAACATAATTTGTAAAATACTATCAGGACTAAGTTCATGATAAATTTAAGTTCAATTAATCATATTTCTTAAGAACTCCCACTTAGATAGACATCTCTCTAATCATCTAAGTGATTACGTGATCCAAAGCAACTAAACCATGACCGATTAACACGTGAGATGGAGTAGTTTCAATGGTGAACATCACTATGTTGATCATATCTACTATATGATTCACGCTCGACCTTTCGGTCTCTGTGTTCCGAGGACATATCTGTATATGCTAGGCTCGTCAAGTTTAACCCGAGTATTCCGCGTGTGCAACTGTTTTGCACCCGTTGTATTTGAACGTAGAGCCTATCACACCCGATTAACACGTGGTGTCTCAGCACGAAGAACTTTTGCAACGGTGCATACTCAGGGAGAACACTTTTATCTTGAAATTTTAGTGAGGGATCAACTTATAATGCTACCGTCAATCAAAGCAAGATAAGATGCATAAAGGATTAACATCACATGCAATCAATATAAGTGATATGATATGGCCATCATCATCTTGTGCTTGTGATCTCCATCTCCGAAGCACCATTATGATCACCATCGTCACCGGCTCGACACCTTGATCTCCATCGTAGTATCGTTGTCGTCTCGCCAACATATTGCTTTTACGACTATCGCTACCGCCTAGTGATAAAGTAAAACTATTACATGGCGATTGCATCTCATACAATAAAGCGACAACCATATGGCTCCTGCGAGTTGCCGATAACTCGATTACAAAACATGATCATCTCATACAACACATTATATCACATCATGTCTTGACCATATCACATCACAGCATGCCCTGCAAAAACAAGTTAGACGTCCTCTACTTTGTTGTTGCATGTTTTACGTGGCTGCTACGGGCTTAGCAAGAACCGTTCTTACCTACGCATCAAAACCACAACGATAGTTTGTCAAGTTGGTGCTGTTTTAACCTTCGCAAGGACCGGGCGTAGCCACACTCGGTTCAACTAAAGTGAGAGAGACAGACACCCGCCAGTCACCTTTAAGCAACGAGTGCTCCGAACGGTGAAACCAGTCTCGCGTAAGCGTACGCGTAATGTCGGTCTGGGCCGCTTCATCTCACAATACCGCTGAACCAAAGTATGACATGCTGGTAAGCAGTATGACTTATATCGCCCACAACTCACTTGTGTTCTACTCGTGCATAGCATCAACGCATAAAACCAGGCTCGGATGCCACTGTTGGGAAACGTAGTAATTTCAAAAAATTTCCTACGCACACGCAAGATCATGGTGATGCATAGCAACGAGAGGGGAGAGTGTTGTCCACGTACCCTCGTAGACCGACAGTAGAAGCGTTATCACAACGCGGTTGATGTAGTCGTACGTCTTCACGATCCGACCGATCAAGTACCGAACGCACGGCACCTCCGAAGTTCTACACACGTTCAGCTCGATGACGTCCCTCGAACTCCGATCCAGCCGAGCGTTGAGGGAGAGTTTCGTCAGCACGACGGCGTGGTGACGATGATGATGTTCCACCGACGCAGGGCTTCGCCTAAGCTTCGCGACGGTATTATCAAGGTGTAATCTGGTGGAGGGGGGCACCGCACACGGCTAAAATATCGTATATCAAGTGTGTTCTTAGGTGCCCCCCTGCCCCCGTATATAAAGGAGCAAGGGGAGGCCGGCTGCCTATGGGGCGCGCCAAGGAGAGGGGGGAGTCCTCCTCCTAGTAGGAGTAGGACTCCCCTTTCCTAGTCCTACTAGGAAAAGAAGGGGGGAAGGAAAGAGAGGGAGAGGGAGAGGGAAAGGGGGCTGCGCCCCCCTCTCCTAGTCCAACTAGGACTCCTCTGGGAGGGGGCGCACCACCTCATGGCTGCTGCCCTCTTTCTCCCATCAAGGCCCACTAAGGCCCAATACTTCCCCGGGGGGTTCCGGTAACCCTCCGGCACTCCGGTTTAATCCGAAACTTCTCCGGAACACTTCCGGTGTCCGAATATAGTCGTCCAATATATCAATCTTTACGTCTCGACCATTTCTAGACTCCTCGTCATGTCCGTGATCACATCCGGGACTCCGAACAACCTTCGGTACATCAAATCACATAAACTCATAATATAACTGTCATCGTAACTTTAAGCGTGTGGACCCTTTGGGTTCGAGAACAATGTAGACATGACCGAGACACCTCTCCGGTCAATAACCAATAGCGGGACCTGGATGCCCATATTGGCTCCCACATATTCTACGAAGATCTTTATCGGTCAGACCGCATAACAACATACGTTGTTCCCTTTGTCATCGGTATGTTACTTGCCCGAGATTCGATCGTCGGTATCTCGATACCTAGTTCAATCTCGTTCCTGGCAAGTCTCTTTACTCGTTCCGTAATACATCATCCCGTAACTAACTCATTAGTCACAATGCTTGCAAGGCTTATAGTGATGTGCATTACCGAGTGGGCCCAGAGATACCTCTCCGACAATCGGAGTGACAAATCCTAATCTCGAAATACGCCAACCCAACAAGTACCTTTGGAGACACCTGTAGAGCACCTTTATAATCACCCAGTTACGTTGTGACGTTTGGTAGCACACAAAGTGTTCCTCCGGTAAACGGGAGTTGCATAATCTCATAGTCATCGGATCATGTATAAGTCATGAAGAAAGCAATAGCAACATACTAAACGATCGGATGCTAAGCTAACGGAATGGGTCATGTCAATCATGTCATTCTCCTAATGAGGTGATCCCGTTAATCAAATGACAACTCATGTCTATGGCTAGGAAACATAACCATCTTTGATAAACGAGCTAGTCAAGTAGAGGCATAGTAGTGACACTCTGTTTGTCTATGTATTCACACATGTATTATTTTTCCGGTTAATACAATTCTAGCATGAATAATAAACATTTACCATGATATAAGGAAATATATAATACTTTATTATTGCCTCTAGGGCATATTTCCTCCAGTCTCCCACTTGCACTAGAGTCAATAATCTAGTTCACATCGCCATGTGATTTAACATCAATAATTCACATCACCATGTGATTAACACCTATAGTTCACATCTCTATGTGACCAACACTCAAAGGGTTTAGTAGAGTCAATAATCTAGTTCACATCGCTATGTGATTAACACCCAAAGAGTACTAAGGTGTGATCATGTTTTGATTGTGAGATAATTTTAGTCAACGGGTCTGTCACATCCAGATCCGTAAGTATTTTGCAAATTTCTATGTCTACAATGCTCTGCACGGAGCTACTCTAGCTAATTGCTCCCACTTTCAATATGTATCTAGACCGAGACTTAGAGTCATCTAGATTAGTGTCAAAACTTGCATCGACGTAACCCTTTACGACGAACCTTTTATCACTTCCATAATCGAGAAACATATCCTTATTCCACTAAGGATAATTTTGACCGCTGTCCAGTGATCTACTCCTAGATCACTATTGTACTCCCTTGCCAAAATCAGTGTAGGGTATACAATAGATCTGGTACACAGCATGGCATACTTTATAGAACCTATGGCCAAGGCATAGGGAATGACTTTCATTCTCTTTCTATCTTCTGCCGTGGTCGGGCTTTGAGTCTTACTCAATTTCACACCTTGTAACACAGGCAAGAACTCTTTCTTTGACTGTTCTATTTTGAACTACTTCAAAATCTTGTTAAGGTATGTACTCATTGAAAAAACTTATCAAGCGTTTTGATCTATCTCTATAGATCTTGATGCTCAATATGTAAGCAGCTTCACCGAGGTCTATCTTTGAAAAACTTCTTTCAAACACTCCTTTATGCTTTGCAGAATAATTCTACATTATTTCTGATCAACAATATGTCATTCACATATACTTATCAGAAATGCTGTAGTGCTCCCACTCACTTTCTTGTAAATACAGGCTTCACCGCAAGTCTGTATAACACTATGTTCTTTGATAAACTTATCAAAGTATATATTCCAACTCCGAGATGCTTGCACCAGTCCATAGATGGATCGGTGGAGCTTGCATATTTTGTTAGCACCTTTAGGATTGACAAAACCTTCTGGTTGCATCATATACAACTCTTCTTTAATAAATCCATTAAGAAATGTAGTTTTGTTTATCCATTTGCCATATTTCATAAAATGCGGCAATTGCTAACATGATTCAGACAGACTTAAGCATAGATACGAGTGAGAAACTCCCATCGTAGTCAACATCTTGAACTTGTCGAAAACCTTTTGCGACAATTCTAGCTTTGTAGATAGTTACCCTACTATCAGCGTCCGTCTTCCTCTTGAAGATCCATTTAATCTCAATGGCTCGCCGATCATTGGGCAAGTCAATCAAAGTCCATACTTTGTTCTCATATATGGATCTTATCTCAGATTTCATGGCCTCAAGCCATTTTGCGGAATCTGGGCTCACCATCGCTTCTTCATAGTTCGTAGGTTCGCCATGGTCTAGTAACATGACCTCCAGAAGAGGATTACTGTACCACTCTGGTGCGGATCTTACTCTGCTTTACCTACGAGGTTTGGTAGTAACTTGATCTGAAGTTACATGATCATCATCATTAACTTCCTCACTAATTGGTGTAGGAGTCACAGGAACAGATTTCTGTGATGAACTACTTTCCAATAAGGGAGCAGGTACAGTTACCTCATCAAGTTCTACTTTCCTCCCACTCACATCTTTCGAGAGAAACTCCTTCTCCAGAAAGGATCCATACTAAGCAACGAATGTCTTGCCTTCGGATCTGTGATAGAAGGTGTACCCAACTGTCTCCTTTGGGTATCCTATGAAGATACATTTCTCCGATTTGGGTTTGAGCTTATCAGGATGAAACTTTTTCACATAAGCATCACAACCCCAAACTTTAAGAAACGACAACTTTGGTTTCTTGCCAAACCACAGTTCATAAGGCGTCGTCTCAACGGATTTTGATGGTGCCCTATTTAACGTGAATGTAGCCGTCTCTAATGCATAACCCCAAAACGATAGTGGTAAATTGGTAAGAAACATCATAGATTGCACTATATCCAATAAAGTACGGTTATGACGTTCGGACACACCATTATGCTGTGGTGTTCCAGGTGGCGTGAGTAGTGAAACTATTTCACATTGTTTTAACTGAAGGCCAAACTCGTAACTAAGATACTCTTCTCCACGATCAAATCGTAGAAACTTTATTTTCTTGTTACGATGATTTTCGCTTCACTCTGAAATTATATGAACTTTTCAAATGTTTCAGACTTCTGTTTCATTAAGTAGATATACCCATATCTGCTCAAATCATCTGTGAAGATCAGAAAATAATGATACCTGCTACGAGCCTCAATATTCATCGGACCACATACATCTGTATGTATGATTTCCAACAAATCTGTTGCTCTCTCCATAGTTCCGGAGAACGGCGTTTTAGTCATCTTGCCCATGAGGCACGGTTCGCAAGCATCAAGTGATTCATAATCAAGTGATTCCAAAATCCCATCAGTATGGAGTTTCTTCATGCGCTTTACACCAATATGACCTAAACGGCAATGCCACAAATAAGTTGCACTATCTTTATTAACTTTGCATCTTTTGGCTTCAATATTATGAATGTGTGTATCACTATGATCGAGATCCAACAAACCATTTTCGTTGGTGTGTATGACCATAGAAGGTTTTATTCATGTAAACAGAACAACAATTGTTCTCTAACTTAAATGAATAAACGTATTGCAATAAACATGATCAAATCATATTCATGCTCAACGCAAACACCAAATAACACTTATTTAGTTTCAACACTAATCCCGAAAGTATAGGGAGTGTGGGATGATGATCATATCAATCTTGGAACTACTTCCAACACACATCGTCACCTCGCCTTTTACTAGTCTCTGTTTATTCTGCTACTCCCGTTTTCGAGTTACTACTCTTTAGCAACTGAACCAGTATCAAATACTGAGGGGTTGCTATAAACACTAGTAAGTACACATCAATAACATGTATATCCAATATACCTTTGTTCACTTTGCCATCCTTCTTATCCACCAAATACTTGGGGCAGTTCCGCCTCCAGTGACCAGTTCCTTTGCAGTAGAAGCACTTAGTCTCAGGCTTAGGACCAGACTTAGGCTTCTTCACTTGAGCAGCAACTTGCTTGCCGTTCTACTTGAGGTTCCCCTTCTATCCCTTTGCCCTTTTCTTGAAACTAGTGGTCTTGTTAACCATCAACACTTGATGTTTTTCTTGATTTCTACCTTCGTCGATTTCTGCATCACGAAGAGCTCGGGAATTACTTTCGTCATCCCTTGCATATTATAGTTCATCACGAAGTTCTACTAACTTGGTGATGGTGACTAGAGAATTCTGTCAATCACTATTTTATCTGGAAGATTAACTCCCACTTGATTCAAGCGATTGTAGTACCCAGACAATCTGAGCACATGCTCACTAGTTGAGCGATTCTCCTCCATCTTTTTAGCTATAGAACTTGTTGGAGACTTCATATCTCTCAACTCGGGTATTTGCTTGAAATATTAACTTCAACTCCTGGAACATCTCATATGGTCCATGACGTTCAAAACGTCTTTGAAGTCCCGATTCTAAGCCGTTAAGCATGGTGCACTAAACTATCAAGTAGTCATCATATTGAGCTAGCCAAACGTTCATAACGTCTGCATTTGCTCCTGCAATAGGCCTGTCACCTAGCGGTGCATCAAGGACATAATTTTTCTGTGCAGCAATGAAGATAATCCTCAGATCACGGATCCAATCCGCATCTTTGCTACTAACATCTTTCAACATAATTTTCTCTAGGAACATATCAAAAATAAAACAGGGAAGCAACAACGCGAGCTATTGATCTACAACATAATTTGTAAAATACTATCAGGACTAAGTTCATGATAAATTTAAGTTCAATTAATCATATTTCTTAAGAACTCCCACTTAGATAGACATCTCTCTAATCATCTAAGTGATTACGTGATCCAAAGCAACTAAACCATGACCGATTAACACGTGAGATGGAGTAGTTTCAATGGTGAACATCACTATGTTGATCATATCTACTATATGATTCACGCTCGACCTTTCGGTCTCTGTGTTCCGAGGCCATATCTGTATATGCTAGGCTCGTCAAGTTTAACCCGAGTATTCCGCGTGTGCAACTGTTTTGCACCCGTTGTATTTGAACGTAGAGCCTATCACACCCGATTAACACGTGGTGTCTCAGCACGAAGAACTTTTGCAACGGTGCATACTCAGGGAGAACACTTTTATCTTGAAATTTTAGTGAGGGATCAACTTATAATGCTACCGTCAATCAAAGCAAGATAAGATGCATAAAGGATTAACATCACATGCAATCAATATAAGTGATATGATATGGCCATCATCATCTTGTGCTTGTGATCTCCATCTCCGAAGCACCATTATGATCACCATCGTCACCGGCTCGACACCTTGATCTCCATCGTAGTATCGTTGTCGTCTCGCCAACTTATTGCTTTTACGACTATCGCTACCGCTTAGTGATAAAGTAAAACTATTACATGGCGATTGCATCTCATACAATAAAGCGACAACCATATGGCTCCTGCCAGTTGCCGATAACTCGATTACAAAACATGATCATCTCATACAACACATTATATCACATCATGTCTTGACCATATCACATCACAGCATGCCCTGCAAAAACAAGTTAGACGTCCTCTACTTTGTTGTTGCATGTTTTACGTGGCTGCTACGGGCTTAGCAAGAACCGTTCTTACCTACGCATCAAAACCACAACGATAGTTTGTCAAGTTGGTGCTGTTTTAACCTTCGCAAGGACCGGGCGTAGCCACACTCGGTTCAACTAAAGTGAGAGAGACAGACACCCGCCAGTCACCTTTAAGCAACGAGTGCTCCGAACGGTGAAACCAGTCTCGCGTAAGCGTACGCGTAATGTCGGTCCGGGCCGCTTCATCTCACAATACCGCTGAACCAAAGTATGACATGCTGGTAAGCAGTATGACTTATATCGCCCACAACTCACTTGTGTTCTACTCGTGCATAGCATCAACGCATAAAACCAGGCTCGGATGCCACTATTGGGAAACGTAGTAATTTCAAAAAATTTCCTACGCACACGCAAGATCATGGTGATGCATAGCAACGAGAGGGGAGAGTGTTGTCCACGTACCCTCGTAGACCGACAGCAGAAGCGTTATCACAACGCGGTTGATGTAGTCGTACGTCTTCACGATCCGACCGATCAAGTACCGAACGCACGGCACCTCCGAGGTTCTACACACGTTCAGCTCGATGACGTCCCTCGAACTCCGATCCAGCCGAGCGTTGAGGGAGAGTTTCGTCAGCACGACGGCGTGGTGACGATGATGATGTTCCACCGACGCAGGGCTTCGCCTAAGCTTCGCGACGGTATTATCGAGGTGTAATCTGGTGGAGGGGGGCACCGCACACGGCTAAAATATCGTATATCAAGTGTGTTCTTAGGTGCCCCCCTGCCCCCGTATATAAAGGAGCAAGGGGAGGCCGGCTGCCTATGGGGCGCGCCAAGGAGAGGGGGGGAGTCCTCCTCCTAGTAGGAGTAGGACTCCCCTTTCCTAGTCCTACTAGGAAAAGAAGGGGGGAAGGAAAGAGAGGGAGAGGGAGAGGGAAAGGGGGCTGCGCCCCCCTCTCCTAGTCCAACTAGGACTCCTCTGGGAGGGGGCGCACCACCTCATGGCTGCTGCCCTCTTTCTCCCATCAAGGCCCACTAAGGCCCAATACTTCCCCGGGGGGTTCCGGTAACCCTCCGGCACTCCGGTTTAATCCGAAACTTCTCCGGAACACTTCCGGTGTCCGAATATAGTCGTCCAATATATCAATCTTTACGTCTCGACCATTTCTAGACTCCTCGTCATGTCCGTGATCACATCCGGGACTCCGAACAACCTTCGGTACATCAAATCACATAAACTCATAATATAACTGTCATCGTAACTTTAAGCGTGTGGACCCTTTGGGTTCGAGAACAATGTAGACATGACCGAGACACCTCTCCGGTCAATAACCAATAGCGGGACCTGGATGCCCATATTGGCTCCCACATATTCTACGAAGATCTTTATCGGTCAGACCGCATAACAACATACGTTGTTCCCTTTGTCATCGGTATGTTACTTGCCCGAGATTCGATCGTCGGTATCTCGATACCTAGTTCAATCTCGTTCCTGGCAAGTCTCTTTACTCGTTCCGTAATACATCATCCCGTAACTAACTCATTAGTCACAATGCTTGCAAGGCTTATAGTGATGTGCATTACCGAGTGGGCCCAGAGATACCTCTCCGACAATCGGAGTGACAAATCCTAATCTCGAAATACGCCAACCCAACAAGTACCTTTGGAGACACCTGTAGAGCACCTTTATAATCACCCAGTTACGTTGTGACGTTTGGTAGCACACAAAGTGTTCCTCCGGTAAACGGGAGTTGCATAATCTCATAGTCATCGGATCATGTATAAGTCATGAAGAAAGCAATAGCAACATACTAAACGATCGGATGCTAAGCTAACGGAATGGGTCATGTCAATCATGTCATTCTCCTAATGAGGTGATCCCGTTAATCAAATGACAACTCATGTCTATGGCTAGGAAACATAACCATCTTTGATAAACGAGCTAGTCAAGTAGAGGCATAGTAGTGACACTCTGTTTGTCTATGTATTCACACATGTATTATTTTTCCGGTTAATACAATTCTAGCATGAATAATAAACATTTACCATGATATAAGGAAATATATAATACTTTATTATTGCCTCTAGGGCATATTTCCTCCAGTCTCCCACTTGCACTGGAGTCAATAATCTAGTTCACATCGCCATGTGATTTAACATCAATAATTCACATCACCATGTGATTAACACCTATAGTTCACATCTCTATGTGACCAACACTCAAAGGGTTTAGTAGAGTCAATAATCTAGGTCACATCGCTATGTGATTAACACCCAAAGAGTACTAAGGTGTGATCATGTTTTGATTGTGAGATGATTTTAGTCAACGGGTCTGTCACATCCAGATCCGTAAGTATTTTGCAAATTTCTATGTCTACAATGCTCTGCACGGAGCTACTCTAGCTAATTGCTCCCACTTTCAATATGTATCTAGACCGAGACTTAGAGTCATCTAGATTAGTGTCAAAACTTGCATCGACGTAACCCTTTACGATGAACCTTTTATCACTTCCATAATCGAGAAACATATCCTTATTCCACTAAGGATAATTTTGACCGCTGTCCAGTGATCTACTCCTAGATCACTATTGTACTCCCTTGCCAAAATCAGTGTAGGGTATACAATAGATCTGGTACACAGCATGGCATACTTTATAGAACCTATGGCCAAGGCATAGGGAATGACTTTCATTCTCTTTCTATCTTCTGCCGTGGTCGGGCTTTGAGTCTTACTCAATTTCACACCTTGTAACACAGGCAAGAACTCTTTCTTTGACTGTTCTATTTTGAACTACTTCAAAATCTTGTTAAGGTATGTACTCATTGAAAAAACTTATCAAGCGTTTTGATCTATCTCTATAGATCTTGATGCTCAATATGTAAGCAGCTTCACCGAGGTCTATCTTTGAAAAACTTCTTTCAAACACTCCTTTATGCTTTGCAGAATAATTCTACATTATTTCTGATCAACAATATGTCATTCACATATACTTATCAGAAATGTTGTAGTGCTCCCACTCACTTTCTTGTAAATACAGGCTTCACCGCAAGTCTGTATAACACTATATTCTTTGATAAACTTATCAAAGTATATATTCCAACTCCGAGATGCTTGCACCAGTCCATAGATGGATCGGTGGAGCTTGCATATTTTGTTAGCACCTTTAGGATTGACAAAACCTTCTGGTTGCATCATATACAACTCTTCTTTAATAAATCCATTAAGAAATGTAGTTTTGTTTATCCATTTGCCATATTTCATAAAATGCGGCAATTGCTAACATGATTCAGACAGACTTAAGCATAGATACGAGTGAGAAACTCCCATCGTAGCCAACATCTTGAACTTGTCGAAAACCTTTTGCGACAATTCTAGCTTTGTAGATAGTTACCCTACTATCAGCGTCCGTCTTCCTCTTGAAGATCCATTTAATCTCAATGGCTCGCCGATCATTGGGCAAGTCAATCAAAGTCCATACTTTGTTCTCATATATGGATCTTATCTCAGATTTCATGGCCTCAAGCCATTTTGCGGAATCTGGGCTCACCATCGCTTCTTCATAGTTCGTAGGTTCGCCATGGTCTAGTAACATGACCTCCAGAAGAGGATTACTGTACCACTCTGGTGCGGATCTTACTCTGCTTTACCTACGAGGTTTGGTAGTAACTTGATCTGAAGTTACATGATCATCATCATTAACTTCCTCACTAATTGGTGTAGGAGTCACAGGAACAGATTTCTGTGATGAACTACTTTCCAATAAGGGAGCAGGTACAGTTACCTCATCAAGTTCTACTTTCCTCCCACTCACATCTTTCGAGAGAAACTCCTTCTCCAGAAAGGATCCATACTAAGCAACGAATGTCTTGCCTTCGGATCTGTGATAGAAGGTGTACCCAACTGCCTCCTTTGGGTATCCTATGAAGATACATTTCTCCGATTTGGGTTTGAGCTTATCAGGATGAAACTTTTTCACATAAGCATCACAACCCCAAACTTTAAGAAACGACAACTTTGGTTTCTTGCCAAACCACAGTTCATAAGGCGTCGTCTCAACGGATTTTGATGGTGCCCTATTTAACGTGAATGTAGCTGTCTCTAATGCATAACCCCAAAACGATAGTGGTAAATTGGTAAGAGACATCATAGATTGCACTATATCCAATAAAGTACGGTTATGACGTTCGGACACACCATTATGCTGTGGTGTTCCAGGTGGCGTGAGTAGTGAAACTATTTCACATTGTTTTAACTGAAGGCCAAACTCGTAACTAAGATACTCTTCTCCACGATCAAATCGTAGAAACTTTATTTTCTTGTTACGATGATTTTCGCTTCACTCTGAAATTATATGAACTTTTCAAATGTTTCAGACTTCTGTTTCATTAAGTAGATATACCCATATCTGCTCAAATCATCTGTGAAGATCAGAAAATAATGATACCTGCTACGAGCCTCAATATTCATCGGACCACATACATCTGTATGTATGATTTCCAACAAATCTGTTGCTCTCTCCATAGTTCCGGAGAACGGCGTTTTAGTCATCTTGCCCATGAGGCACGGTTCGCAAGCATCAAGTGATTCATAATCAAGTGATTCCAAAATCCCATCAGTATGGAGTTTCTTCATGCGCTTTACACCAATATGACCTAAACGGCAGTGCCACAAATAAGTTGCACTATCATTATTAACTTTGCATCTTTTGGCTTCAATATTATGAATGTGTGTATCACTACGATCGAGATCCAACAAACCATTTTCGTTGGTGTGTATGACCATAGAAGGTTTTATTCATGTAAACAGAACAACAATTGTTCTCTAACTTAAATGAATAACCGTATTGCAATAAACATGATCAAATCATATTCATGCTCAACGCAAGCACCAAATAACACTTATTTAGTTTCAACACTAATCCCGAAAGTATAGGGAGTGTGGGATGATGATCATATCAATCTTGGAACTACTTCCAACACACATCGTCACCTCGCCTTTTACTAGTCTCTGTTTATTCTGCTACTCCCGTTTTCGAGTTACTACTCTTTAGCAACTGAACCAGTATCAAATACTGAGGGGTTGCTATAAACACTAGTAAGTACACATCAATAACATGTATATCCAATATACCTTTGTTCACTTTGCCATCCTTCTTATCCACCAAATACTTGGGGCAGTTCCGCCTCCAGTGACCAGTTCCTTTGCAGTAGAAGCACTTAGTCTCAGGCTTAGGACCAGACTTAGGCTTCTTCACTTGAGCAGCAACTTGCTTGCCGTTCTACTTGACGTTCCCCTTCTATCCCTTTGCCCTTTTCTTGAAACTAGTGGTCTTGTTAACCATCAACACTTGATGTTTTTCTTGATTTCTACCTTCGCCGATTTCTGCATCACGAAGAGCTCGGGAATTACTTTCGTCATCCCTTGCATACTATAGTTCATCACGAAGTTCTACTAACTTGGTGATGGTGACTAGAGAATTCTGTCAATCACTATTTTATCTGGAAGATTAACTCCCACTTGATTCAAGCGATTGTAGTACCCAGACAATCTGAGCACATGCTCACTAGTTGAGCGATTCTCCTCCATCTTTTTAGCTATAGAACTTGTTGGAGACTTCATATCTCTCAACTCGGGTATTTGCTTGAAATATTAACTTCAACTCCTGGAACATCTCATATGGTCCATGACGTTCAAAACGTCTTTGAAGTCCCGATTCTAAGCCGTTAAGCATGGTGCACTAAACTATCAAGTAGTCATCATATTGAGCTAGCCAAACGTTCATAACATCTGCATTTGCTCCTGCAATAGGCCTGTCACCTAGCGGTGCATCAAGGACATAATTTTTCTGTGCAGCAATGAAGATAATCCTCAGATCACGGATCCAATCCGCATCTTTGCTACTAACATCTTTCAACATAATTTTCTCTAGGAACATATCAAAAATAAAACAGGGAAGCAACAACGCGAGCTATTGATCTACAACATAATTTGTAAAATACTATCAGGACTAAGTTCATGATAAATTTAAGTTCAATTAATCATATTTCTTAAGAACTCCCACTTAGATAGACATCTCTCTAATCATCTAAGTGATTACGTGATCCAAAGCAACTAAACCATGACCGATTAACACGTGAGATGGAGTAGTTTCAATGGTGAACATCACTATGTTGATCATATCTACTATATGATTCACGCTCGACCTTTCGGTCTCTGTGTTCCGAGGCCATATCTGTATATGCTAGGCTCGTCAAGTTTAACCCGAGTATTCCGCGTGTGCAACTGTTTTGCACCCGTTGTATTTGAACGTAGAGCCTATCACACCCGATTAACACGTGGTGTCTCAGCACGAAGAACTTTTGCAACGGTGCATACTCAGGGAGAACACTTTTATCTTGAAATTTTAGTGAGGGATCAACTTATAATGCTACCGTCAATCAAAGCAAGATAAGATGCATAAAGGATTAACATCACATGCAATCAATATAAGTGATATGATATGGCCATCATCATCTTGTGCTTGTGATCTCCATCTCCGAAGCACCATTATGATCACCATCGTCACCGGCTCGACACCTTGATCTCCATCGTAGTATCGTTGTCGTCTCGCCAACTTATTGCTTTTACGACTATCGCTACCGCTTAGTGATAAAGTAAAACTATTACATGGCGATTGCATCTCATACAATAAAGCGACAACCATATGGCTCCTGCGAGTTGCCGATAACTCGATTACAAAACATGATCATCTCATACAACACATTATATCACATCATGTCTTGACCATATCACATCACAGCATGCCTTGCAAAAACAAGTTAGACGTCCTCTACTTTGTTGTTGCAAGTTTTACGTGGCTGCTACGGGCTTAGCAAGAACCGTTCTTACCTACGCATCAAAACCACAACGATAGTTTGTCAAGTTGGTGCTGTTTTAACCTTCGCAAGGACCGGGCGTAGCCACACTCGGTTCAACTAAAGTGAGAGAGACAGACACCCGCCAGTCACCTTTAAGCAACGAGTGCTCCGAACGGTGAAACCAGTCTCGCGTAAGCGTACGCATAATGTCGGTCCGGGCCGCTTCATCTCACAATACCGCTGAACCAAAGTATGACATGCTGGTAAGCAGTATGACTTATATCGCCCACAACTCACTTGTGTTCTACTCGTGCATAGCATCAACGCATAAAACCAGGCTCGGATGCCACTGTTGGGAAACGTAGTAATTTCAAAAAAATTCCTACGCACACGCAAGATCATGGTGATGCATAGCAACGAGAGGGGAGAGTGTTGTCCACGTACCCTCGTAGACCGACAGTGGAAGCGTTATCACAACGCGGTTGATGTAGTCGTACGTCTTCACGATCCGACCGATCAAGTACCGAACGCACGGCACCTCCGAAGTTCTACACACGTTCAGCTCGATGACGTCCCTCGAACTCCGATCCAGCCGAGCGTTGAGGGAGAGTTTCGTCAGCACGACGGCGTGGTGACGATGATGATGTTCCACCGACGCAGGGCTTCGCCTAAGCTTCGCGACGGTATTATCGAGGTGTAATCTGGTGGAGGGGGGCACCGCACACGGCTAAAATATCGTATATCAAGTGTGTTCTTAGGTGCCCCCTGCCCCCGTATATAAAGGAGCAAGGGGAGGCCGGCTGCCTATGGGGCGCGCCAAGGAGAGGGGGGGAGTCCTCCTCCTAGTAGGAGTAGGACTCCCCTTTCCTAGTCCTACTAGGAAAAGAAGGGGGGAAGGAAAGAGAGGGAGAGGGAGAGGGAAAGGGGGCTGCGCCCCCCTCTCCTAGTCCAACTAGGACTCCTCTGGGAGGGGGCGCACCACCTCATGGCTGCTGCCCTCTTTCTCCCCTCAAGGCCCACTAAGGCCCAATACTTCCCCGGGGGGTTCCGGTAACCCTCCGGCACTCCGGTTTAATCCGAAACTTCTCCGGAACACTTCCGGTGTCCGAATATAGTCGTCCAATATATCAATCTTTACGTCTCGACCATTTCGAGACTCCTCGTCATGTCCGTGATCACATCCGGGACTCCGAACAACTTTCGGTACATCAAATCACATAAACTCATAATATAACTGTCATCGTAACTTTAAGAGTGCGGACCCTTTGGGTTCGAGAACAATGTAGACATGACCGAGACACCTCTCCGGTCAATAACCAATAGCGGGACCTGGATGCCCATATTGGCTCCCGCATATTCTACGAAGATCTTTATCGGTCAGACCGCATAACAACATACGTTGTTCCCTTTGTCATCGGTATGTTACTTGCCCGAGATTCGATCGTCGGTATCTCGATACCTAGTTCAATCTCGTTCCCGGCAAGTCTCTTTACTCGTTCCGTAATACATCATCCCGTAACTAACTCATTAGTCACAATGCTTGCAAGGCTTATAGTGATGTGCATTACCGAGTGGGCCCAGAGATACCTCTCCGACAATCGGAGTGACAAATCCTAATCTCGAAATACGCCAACCCAACAAGTACCTTTGGAGACACCTGTACAGCACCTTTATAATCACCCAGTTACGTTGTGACGTTTGGTAGCACACAAAGTGTTCCTCCGGTAAACGGGAGTTGCATAATCTCATAGTCATAGGAACATGTATAAGTCATGAAGAAAGCAATAGCAACATACTAAACGATCGGATGCTAAGCTAACGGAATGGGTCATGTCAATCATGTCATTCTCCTAATGAGGTGATCCCGTTAATCAAATGACAACTCATGTCTATGGCTAGGAAACATAACCATCTTTGATTAACGAGCTAGTCAAGTAGAGGCATACTAGTGACACTCTGTTTGTCTATGTATTCACACATGTATTATTTTTCCGGTTAATACAATTCTAGCATGAATAATAAACATTTATCATGATATAAGGAAATATATAATACTTTATTATTGCCTCTAGGGCATATTTCCTTCAAGCTTTACTCTAAAGAATTGAGCTAAAGCAACTCTAATGGTGTGAAGACAACAATGCTTTATGTAAAATTGGTAACCCCACTTGTGCTTAAACGATGAGTATGACCTATGATCAAATGTTCTCATTTGACTCCTAAGTCAATATACTCATATATAGATGACCTAGTCATTGCCAATTGTATGATAGATGCTAGAATTGGTTGTGCATGGTTTGCCACATATTTCATTTGCCACTTTATTGTATGAGCATGTTGGTTGCATATTTTACTCATTCGAGGACATCCACTTGTTGTTTTGATTGTTTGGATCTTTTTCTTTTGCCAAGTGGATGGAAAAAATGCCTAAGAACCTTCTCTAGCTATCTATGCTTTTCTCATCTCAAACTCTATTCATGCTACATCACAAAGTTCGATCAAGTAAGATTCAAACCACTCTGTGTGAGGAGCACTCGGAGTCCCCGATTCGTCATAGACTTAAACTTACAAAACCTCTTTGTGGATTTTGGTCTGATCGAGAAATCCATTTCGGTCAAACCGAGTTCACTAAGTTGATCTAGGTTTTCATCTCGGTGCAACCAATTTGAACACTTCGGTCACACCGAGTTGCAGCAACCGCTTGCGATTCTGCAATCTCGGTGCCACCGAGTTGTTCCACTCGGTCACACCGACAGGGTCAGGATATAAATACCCACGGGTGAGATTTTGGAAATTAGTTCAAATCTTCTTCACCCGCGCGTGTCCTGCTCTGCCTCCTCAGGTCTTCGGACCATCTCCTTGCCGCAACCGACCTCCCATCGATGGACTCTGCCACTGTCGACGGATTTTTCTCCGCTGTCGCTGCCGTAGCGAACACTCGCCGCTCTAGGGTAAGTGTTCGAGCCCTTGTGCTGTCTTTTTCACTCTGATTCCTAGCACAAGGACAATGCCATGTGTTGGAGATCGTTGCAGAAATTAAAATTTTCTACGCATCACCAAGAACAATCTATGGAGTCTTCTAGCAACGAGAGGGAAAAGAGTGCATCTACATACCCTTGTAGATCGCGAGCGGAAGCGTTCAAGTGAACGGGGTTGATGGAGTCGTACTCGTCGTGATCCAAATCACCGATAACCGAGCGCCGAACGGACGGCACCTCCGCCTTCAACACACGTATGGTTGGGGAAGACGTCTCCTCCTTATTGATCCAGCAAGGGGGAGGGAGAGGTTGATGGAGATCCAGCAGCATGACGGCGTGGTGGTGGAAGCAGCGGGGATCTCGGCAGGGCTTCGCCAAGCTCAGCGAGAGGGAGAGGTGTCACGGGAGGGGGAGGGAGGCGCCAGGGGCAGGGGTCCGGCTCCCATGCGCCTCCCCACTATATATAGGGGTGGAGGGGGCTGGTTTCTTGCCCTCCAAGTCCATTGGGGCGTTGGCAAAGGTGGGGGAAAGAAATCCCATCATTTCCCTTCCCCACCGATTGTTATCCCCCTTTTTTAGGGATCTTGATCTTATCCCTTCGGGATATGATCTTATTCCTTCTAAGGGGGGATCTTGGTGCGCCTTGACCAGGGGTGTGGGGCCTTGCCCCCACTACCCACGTTCATGTGGGTCCCCCCATGCAGGTGAGCCCCACTCCGGAACCTTCTAGAACCTTCCCGGTACAATACCCAAAAATCCCGAACATTTTCCGGTGGCCAAAATAGGACTTCCCATATATAAATCTTTACCTCCGGACCATTCCGGAACTCCTCGTGACGTCCGGGATCTCATCCGGGACTCCGAACAACTTTTAGATTTCTGCATACTAATATCTCTACAACCCTAGCGTCACCGAACCTTAAGTGTGTAGACCCTACGGGTTCGGGAGACATGCAGACATGACCGAGACGACTCTCCGGTCAATAACCAACAGCGGGATCTGGATACCCATGTTGGCTCCCATATGTTCCACGATGATCTCATCGGAGGAACCACGATGTCGAGGATTCAATCAATCCCGTATACAATTCCCTTTGTCAATCGGTACGTTACTTGCCCGAGATTCGATCGTCGGTATCCCAATACCTTGTTCAATCTCGTTACCGGCAAGTCACTTTACTCGTACCGTAATGCATGATCCCGTGACCAAACACTTGGTCACATTGAGCTCATTATGATGATGCATTACCGAGTGGGCCTAGAGATACCTCTCCGTCATACGGAGTGACAAATCCCAGTCTCGATTCGTGCCAACCCAACAGACACTTTCGGAGATACCCGTAGTGCACCTTTATAGCCACCTAGTTACGTTGTGACGTTTGGCACACCCAAAGCACTCCTATGGTATCCGGGAGTTGCGCAATCTCATGGTCTAAGGAAATGATACTTGACATTTGGAAAAGCTCTAGCAAACGAACTACACGATCTTGTGTTATGCTTAGGATTGGGTCTTGTCCATCACATCATTCTCCTAATGATGTGATCCCGTAATCAATGACATCCAATGTCCATAGTCAGGAAACCATGACTATCTGTTGATCAACGAGCTAGTCAACTAGAGGCTCACTAGGGACATGTTGTGGTCTATGTATTCACACATGTATTACGATTTCCGGATAACACAATTATAGCATGAACAATAGACAATTATCATGAACAAGGAAATATAATAATAACCATTTTATTATTGCCTCTAGGGCATATTTCCAACAGTCTCCCACTTGCACTAGAGTCAATAATCTAGTTACATTGTGATGAATCGAACACCCATAGAGTTCTGGTGTTGATCATGTTTTGCTCTAGGGAGAGGTTTAGGCAATGGATCTGCTACATTCAGGTCCGTATGTACTTTACAAATATCTATGTCTCCATTTTGAACATTTTCACGAATCGAGTTGAAGCGACGGTTGATATGCCTGGTCTTCCTGTGAAACCTAGGCTCCTTGGCAAGGGCAATAGCTCCAGTGTTGTCACAGAAGAGAGTCATCGGGCCCGACGCATTGGGAATAACTCCTAGGTCGGTAATGAACTCCTTCACCCAGATTGCTTCTTGTGCTGCCTCTGAGGCCGCCATGTATTCCTCTTCACATGTAGATCCCGCCACAACGCTTTGCTTGCAACTGCACCAGCTTACTGCCCCACCATTCAAAATATACACGTGTCCGGTTTGTGACTTAGAGTCATCCAGATCTGTGTCGAAGCTAGCATCGACGTAACCCTTTACGACGAGCTCTTCGTCACCTCCATAAACGAGAAACATATCCTTAGTCCTCTTCACGTACTTCAGGATATTCTTGACCGCTGTCCAGTGTTCCATGCCGGGATTACTTTGGTACCTTCCTACCAAACTTACGGCAAGGTTTACATCAGGTCTGGTACACAGCATGGCATACATAATAGACCCTATGGCCGAGGCATAGGGGACGACACTCATCTTTTCTCTATCTTCTGCCGTGGTCGGGCATTGAACCGTGCTCAATTGCACACCTTGCAATACAGGCAAGAACCCCTTCTTGGACTGATCCATATTGAACTTCTTCAATATCTTGTCAAGGTACGTACTTTGTGAAAGACCAATGAGGCGTCTTGATCTTTCTCTATAGATCTTGATGCCTAATATATAAGCAGCTTCTCCAAGGTCCTTCATTGAAAAACACTTGTTCAAGTAGGCCTTTATGCTTCCTGAGAATTCTATATCATTTCCCATCAACAGTATGTCATCCACATATAATATGAGAAATGCTACAGAGCTCCCACTCACTTTCTTGTAAACACATGCTTCTCCATAAGCCTGTGTAAACCCAAACGCTTTGATCATCTCATCAAATCAAATGTTCCAACTCCGAGATGCTTACACCAGCCCATAGATGGAGCGCTGGAGCTTGCATACCTTGTTAGCATTCTTAGGATCGACAAAACCTTCCGGCTGCATCATATACAATTCTTCCTTAAGAAAGCCGTTAAGGAATGCCGTTTTGACGTCCATTTGCCATATCTCATCATCATAGAATGCGGCAATTGCTAACATGATTCGGACGGACTTCAGCTTCGCTACGGGTGAGAAAGTCTCATCGTAGTCAACCCCTTGAACTTGTCGATAACCCTTAGCGACAAGTCGAGCCTTATAAATGCTCACATTACCATCCGCGTCTGTCTTCTTCTTAAAGATCCATTTATTTTCTATGGCTCGCCGATCATCGAGCAAGTGAGTCAAAGTCCATACTTCGTTTTCATGCATGGATCCTATCTCGGATTTCATGGCTTCTAGCCATTTGTCGGAATCTGGGCCCGCCATTGCTTCTTCATAGTTTGAAGGTTCACCGTTGTCTAACAACATGATTTCCTGGACAGGGTTGCCATACCACTCTGGTGTGGAGTGTGTCCTCGTGGACCTACGAAGTTCAGTGGTAACTTGATCCGAAGTACCTTGATCATCATCATTAGCTTCCTCTCTAGTCAGTGCAGGCACCACAGGAACATCTTCCTGAGCTGCACTACTTTCCGGTTCAAGAAGTAGTACTTCATCAAGTTCCACTTTCCTCCCACTTACTTCTTTCGAGAGAAACTCTTTCTCCAGAAAGGACCCGTTCTTGGCAACAAAGATCTTGCCTTCGGATCTGAGGTAGAAGGTATACCCAATGGTTTCCTTAGGGTATCCTATGAAGACGCATTTTTCCGACTTGGGTTCGAGCTTTTCAGGTTGAAGTTTCTTGACATAAGAATCGCATCCCCAAACTTTTAGAAACGACAGCTTAGGTTTCTTCCCAAATCATAATTCATACGGTGTCGTCTCAACGGATTTCGACGGAGCCCTATTTAAACTGAATGCGGTAGTCTCTAAAGCATAGCCCCAAAATGAGACCGGTAGATCGGTAAGAGACATCATAGATCGCACCATATCCAATAGAGTGCGATTACGACGTTCGGACACACCATTTCGCTGAGGTGTTCCAGGCGGCGTGAGTTGTGAAACTATTCCACAATTCCTTAAGTGTGTACCAAATTCGTGACTCAAATATTCCCCGCCACGATCTGATCGTAAGAATTTTATTTTCCTGTCACGTTGATTCTCAACCTCACTCTGAAATTCCTTAAACTTTTCAAAGGTCTCAGTCTTGTGTTTCATTAGGTAGACATACCCATATCTAGTCAAGTCATCAGTGAGAGTGAGAACATAACGATAGCCACCGCGAGCCTCAACACTCATTGGACCACACACATCAGTATGTATGATTTCCAATAAGTTGGTTGCTCGCTCCATTGTTCCGGAGAACGGAGTCTTGGTCATCTTACCCATGAGGCATGGTTCGCACATGTCAAATGATTCGTAATCAAGAGACTCCAAAAGTCCATCTGCATGGAGCTTCTTCATCCGTTTGACACCAATGTGACCAAGACGGCAGTGCCACAAGTATGTGGGACTATCATTATCAACCTTACATCTTTTGGTATTCACACTATGAATATGTGTAACACTACGTTCGAGATTCATTAAGAATAAACCATTAACCAGCGGGGCATGACCATAAAACATATCTCTCATATAAATAGAACAACCATTATTCTCGGATTTAAATGAGTAGCCATCTCGAATTAAACGAGATCCTGATACAATGTTCATGCTCAAAGCTGGCACTAAATAACAATTATTGAGGTTTAAAACTAACCCCGTAGGTAAATGTAGAGGTAGCGTGCCGACGGCGATCACATCAACCTTGGAACCATTCCCGACGCGCATCGTCCCCTCGTCCTTTGCCAGTCTCCGTTTATTCCGCAGCTCCAGCTTTGAGTTACAAATATGAGCAACCGCACCGGTATCAAATACCCAGGAGCTACTACGAGTGCTGGTAAGGTACACATCAATAACATGTATATCACATATACCTTTGGTGTTGCCGGCCTTCTTGTCCGCTAAGTACTTGGGGCAGTTCCGCTTCCAGTGACCACTTCCCTTGCAATAAAAGCACTCAGTCTCAGGCTTGGGTCCATTCTTTGGCTTCTTCCCGGCAACTGGCTTACCGGGCGCGGCAACTCCCTTGCCGTCCTTCTTGAAGTTCTTCTTACCCTTGCCTTTCTTAAACTTAGTGGTTTTATTCACCATCAACACTTGATGTTCCTTTTTGATCTCCACCTCCGCTGATTTCAGCATTGAATATACCTCAGGAATGGTCTTTTCCATCCCCTGCATAATGAAGTGCATCACAAAGCTCTTGTAGCTCGGTGGAAGCGACTGAAGGATTCTGTCAATGACCGCGTCATCCGGGAGATTAACTCCCAGCTGAGTCAAGCGGTTGTGTAACCCAGACATTTTGAGTATGTGCTCACTGACAGAACTATTTTCCTCCATCTTACAACTGAAGAACTTGTCGGAGACTTCATATCTCTCGACCCGGGCATGAGCTTGGAAAACCATTTTCAGCTCTTCGAACATCTCATATGCTCCGTGTTGCTCAAAACGCTTTTGGAGCCCCGGTTATAAGTTGTAAAGCATGCCGCACTGAATGAGGGAGTAATCATCAGCACGCTGCTGCCAAGCGTTCATAACGTCTTGGTTCTCTGGGATGGGTGCATCACCTAGCTGTGCTTCTTGGACATAATCTTTCTTGGCAGCTATGAGGATGATCCTCAGGTTCCGGACTCAGTCCGTATAGTTGCTGCCATCATCTTTCAGCTTGGTTTTCTCTAGGAACGCGTTGAAGTTGAGGGCAACATTAGCGTGGGCCATTTGATCTACAAGACATATTGTAAAGATTTTAGACTAAGTTCATGATAATTAACTTCATCTAATCAAATTATTCAATGAACACCCACTCAGATAGACATCCCTCTAGTCATCTAAGTGAAACATGATCCGAGTCAACTAGGCTGTGTCCGATCATCACGTGAGACGGACTAGTCAACATCGGTGAACATCTTCATGTTGATCGTATCTTCTATATGACTCATGCTCGACCTTTCCGTCTTCCGTGTTCCGAGGCCATGTCTGTACATGCTAGGCTCGTCAAGTCAACCAAAGTGTATTGCATGTGTAAATCTGGCTTACACCCGTTGTATTCGAACGTTAGAATCTATCACACCCGATCATCACGTGGTGCTTCGAAACAACGAACCTTTGCAACGGTGCACAGTTAGGAGGAACACTTTCTTGAAATTATTGCGAGGGATCATCTTATTTAAGCTACCTTCATTCTAAGCAAATAAGATGTAAAACATGATAAACATCACATGCAATCAAATAGTGACATGATATGGCCAATATCATTTTGCTCCTTTTGATCTCCATCTTCGGGGCGCCATGATCATCGTCGTCACCGGCATGACACCATGATCTCCATCATCGTGTCTTCATGAAGTTGTCTCGTCATTTATTACTTCTACTACTATGGCTAACGGTTTAGCAATAAAGTAAAGTAATTTACATGACGTTATATGTTGACACGCAGGTCATAAATAAATTAAGACAACTCCTATGGCTCCTGCCGGTTGTCATGCTCATCGACATGCAAGTCATGATTCCTATTACAAGAACATGATCAATCTCATACATCACATATATCATTCATCACATCCTTTTGGCCATATCACATCACACGCATATGCTGCAAAAACAAGTTAGACGTCCTCTAATTATTGTTGCAAGTTTTTACGTGGCTGCTATAGGTTTCTTAGCAAGAACATTTCTTACCTACGCCAAAACCACAACGTGATATGCCAATTTCTATTTACCCTTCATAAGGACCCTTTTCATCGAATCTGATCCGACTAAAGTGGGAGAGACAGACACCCGCTAGCCACCTTATGCAACTAGTGCATGTCAGTCGGTGGAACCTGTCTCACATAAGCGTACGTGTAAGGTCGGTCTGGGCTGCTTCATCCCACGATGCCGCCGAAACAAGATAAGACTAGTAGTGGCAAGAAAATTGACAACATCTACGCCCACAACAAGTTTGTGTTCTACTCGTGCATAGAAACTACGCATAGACCTAGCTCATGATGCCACTGTTGCAGATCGTTGCAGAAATTAAAATTTTCTACGCATCACCAAGAACAATCTATGGAGTCTTCTAGCAACGAGAGGGAAAAGAGTGCATCTACATACCCTTGTAGATCGCGAGCAGAAGCGTTCAAGTGAATGGGGTTGATGGAGTCGTACTCGTCGTGATCCAAATCACCGATGACCGAGCGCCGAACGGACGGCACCTCCGCGTTCAACACACGTACGGTTGGGGAAGACGTCTCCTCCTTATTGATCCAGCAAGAGGGAGGGAGAGGTTGATGGAGATCCAGCAGCATGACGGCGTGGTGGTGGAAGCAGCGGGGATCTCGGCAGGGCTTCGCCAAGCTCAGCGAGAGGGAGAGGTGTCACGGGAGGGAGAGGGAGGCGCCAGGGGCAGGGGTCCGGCTCCCATGCGCCTCCCCACTATATATAGGGGTGGAGGGGGCTGGTTTCTTGCCCTCCAAGTCCATTGGGGCGTTGGCAAAGGTGGGGGAAAGAAATCCCATCATTTCCTTTCCCCACCGATTGTTATCCCCCTTTTTTAGGGATCTTGATCTTATCCCTTCGGGATATGATCTTATTCCTTCTAAGGGGGGATCTTGGTGTGCCTTGACCAGGGGTGTGGGGCCTTGCCCCCACTACCCACGTTCATGTGGGTCCCCCCACGCAGGTGGGCCCCACTCCGGAACCTTCTAGAACCTTCCCGGTACAATACCCAAAAATCCCGAACATTTTCCGGTGGCCAAAATAGGACTTCCCATATATAAATCTTTACCTCCGGACCATTCCGGAACTCCTCGTGACGTCCGGGATCTCATCCGGGAATCCGAACAACTTTCGGATTTGCGCGTACTAATATCTCTACAACCCTAGCGTCACCGAACCTTAAGTGTGTAGACCCTACGGGTTCAGGAGACATACAGACATGACCGAGACGACTCTCCAGTCAATAACCAACGGCGGGATCTGGATACCCATGTTGGCTCCCACATGTTCGACGATGATCTCATCGGATGAACCACGATGTCGAGGATTCAATCAATCCCATATACAATTCCCTTTGTCAATCGGTACGTTACTTGCCCGAGATTCAATCGTCGGTATCCCAATACCTTGTTCTATCTCGTTACCGGCAAGTCACTTTACTCGTACCGTAATGCATGATCCCATGACCAAATGGTCACATTGAGCTCATTATGATGATGCATTACCGAGTGGGCCCAGAGATACCTCTCCATCATACGGAGTGACAAATCCCAGTCTCGATTCGTGCCAACCCAACAGACACTTTCGGAGATACCCGTAGTGCACCTTTATAGCCACCTAGTTACGTTGTGACGTTTGGCACACCCAAGGCACTCCTATGGTATCCGGGAGTTGCGCAATCTCATGGTCTAAGGAAATGATACTTGACATTTGGAAAAGCTCTAGCAAATGAACTACACGATCTTGTGCTATGCTTAGGATTGGGTCTTGTCCATCACATCATTCTCCTAATGATGTGATCCCGTTATCAATGACATCCAATGTCCAGAGTCAGGAAACCATGACTATCTGTTGATCAACGAGCTAGTGAAGTAGAGGCTCACTAGGGACATGTTGTGGCCTATGTATTCACACATGTATTACGATTTCCGGATAACACAATTATAGCATGAACAATAGACAATTATCATGAAAAAGGAAATATAATAATAACCATTTTATTATTGCCTCTAGGGCATATTTCCAACACCATGCTTCTTGCCACAAATGAGATTAATCTATCCAGCTAAATCTTCCTTAGGTCTAGATTGATTCGAAAGTTTTCGGGTTAGCCCTCCGCAGAACTCATCTCGGACAAACCGAAATGTAGAAATCGGTCTCGCCGATTCGGCTTAGGCCATTACACATGCGCTTTTCGGTCTGACCGAAACATGCAAATCGGTGTGACCGAGTTCAGGATTCTGTGAAACCCTAGCAATCTCGGTGCCACCGAACTGTGACTCAGCCCAACCAAGTTCACTAGTTTAGGTTCCAAGTGTTGCTTCGGTATCCCCGAGTTTGTCAATTCGGTAGCTCCGAGATCACTTCTGTAGAGAACTAAAACTAAGTTTTTTGACTCAATTTGTTTTGCAAAACCTCTGTACTTTGTGATACTCATCAACTCTACCTCATCTACAACCTATTCACAGGGTCTGCTGACAGTTTGCCTGCAAGATGTCTGACCAGAGTGACAGCCAGAACAGATCTGAACAGCAAGGACAGTTGAGTGAGGGCACTAGTCCCTCCAGCAGCTATGATGAGGCAAGCAGAAGCACACCTACTAACTTGCCCAAGGCAGCTACTAGAACAAGGAAGAAGAGAACTTCTGGTTCAGAGGATGAAGACTATATTGCAGCTGAGGATGAGGCCACTTCCAAGAAGAAGGTGGTGAAGAAAGATTTTGGCACATCTGCATCAACAAAGCCAGGCATGAACAGAAAGGTACCAGCTAGGAGAGTGCCTACATCCAAGCCAAGGAAATTTGCCACAGGTGAAACTATGAAGTTCACCATTGAATCTGAAGAAGAGGCAGTTGGTGAGGACAAAAACAAGAAGAGGGCAAGAACTACAACAGCTAAAGTTCTTGGAAAGTCCTCAATGGTGAGATCTGATGATGAAGAGGAAGAGGATGCTGCTCCAGCACCTAAGGCACAGAAGCTCATGGGAGATGCTATAAAGTCAGGGGCTGCTGCTAAGCCCAAAACTGCTCCCAAAGCTGTTGCTCCTGTCGTGGATTTGTCACGGCAGATGTCCTAGTGTGAGGACTTAGTCGTGAGGCCAACGCATCTATATGGTAGCTTGATAGGGGTTGAGCGGAATTGAGAGACGCAACGCAAGACAAGGGTTTAGACAGCTTCGGGTCCCGGGAAACTGTCGGCGTTCTGGGAATGGGGGTCCCCAGACTTGCCTGCCTGCGTGTCGGAGTAAATGGCCACGGGTAGCCTAACCGACTACCCCTGGCTCTTTAGAAAAATTATCAGGCCTTTGGGCCTTCAAGCACTCCAAGCATTTGGGCCGCCTTCCCTGGCCGGCTAACTCTGAAGCCGACTCCCGGAAGGCGACCCAGCCTCAAGCAACCCCTCCCCAGGACGACTACGGGGTGGCCGACTCCAAGAAGCCGGCCAAGAAGGACGCCGACACCTAGGAGCCGACCGAGACCACAACCACCAAAGCTGTTCCCACATAACGGCGACAAGACGGGGTGTGGCCACAGTGCGGCCCACTACCTCCGAAGCCCGAGGCGGGCATGGCTACAGGAGGCCGTACGGGACGGCCGTCTCCCGTGCGGCTCGGCACTGTAGCCATGTCAGCCTCGACGTCATCCACGACAGACTCCCGTACGGCCCACGGGCGGCGGGCCCCTTCAGCCAGAGAGAGGCGTGGAGGCGGCCCGGCCTTTCCCAGTCGGCCAAGGGCGTAGCCGGCTCCCAGAAGCCGGCTACTCCCTTCCTCGAAGCAGGAGCCCCATTAAGGAGACAAGACGAGGTAAGGCTACAGTGAGAGACCCCAAGGCGGCCCACTGTAGCCACGCTTACCTCGACAAAGCCCTCGTCATCAGAGGCGAGGCTACAGTAAGCAGCCGCCGACAAGACCCTAGGCGGTGGGGCCGGCCTGTCGACCAAGAAGCCGGCAGCCGGCGGGACCCACCAGCCGGCGGGACCCAATTGCCGGTGGAGAAGCCGGCAAGCGTAGACACTGACGGCTGGGACCAGCTCCCAGTCGGATTACCATTGTACCCCCGGGGGGTAGGCCTATATAAAACCCCCGGAGCACCCATGCAAAGGGTTGGCATCTGAGCATAGTTGGCTTCTAAACATAGCACCCACACCATAGATAGAGAGAAGTAAGAGCTAGCCTTGTTCTTTTTCTCCCTTGAAGCCAAACAGCTCTAGGAGCGATTGTAGCTGCTTTCACCGATCTAGTGATCATGCGGAGACCCCGCAGAGCAGGACTAGGGGTGTTATCTCCTCGGAGAGCCCCGAACCTGGGTAAGATCTGCCGGCGTGCATGTCTTCGCCTCATCCCGTTTCCAGGCACCGGCGACGTCTTATTGGCTCCCACAATGATAAGCCATCCCTTGGCATATGTCGCACCAACCACCCGACATTTGGCGCCCATCATGGGGCCAGGTGCACCGTCGTCCGGAGACCTGTTCTGGACGGGAACCCTCTTCCTCCCCCGCGAGCGCAGCCAGCCTGCTGCGCCCGATGGCGTTTGCCACGACGCGCTGCAAGGCGTCGACGACGCCTGCGCAGCGAGCTGCCTCGCCGATCAGCTCGGCGAGACTCGCATCTCCGACGAGCCTGCGTCCGACGCAGGCACCGACTACCCCGAGAGCCGCCTCGTCAGCCTCCTCGACCAACTCCACGTCTCCAGCGAGCCTGCTGTAGACATGGAGTCGGTCGGCTCCACCGACCCGATGCTCATCGACTCCGACACAGCATCGCTCGACGCCTACCCCTCCGACGTGGTGGTCTTCGACGACCCCCTCCCTCGAGCTGACAGCGGCAGCAGCGCTGTCACCGAAGTGCTGGTCATCAGCCACGTCGCCAACTCGAGCGAGAACGCCCACGACGCCCTGCAAGCGGCAATGCATGACCTCTCCGTCCCCATCCCGGCCGATGCCGACGCCGAGACCCTGGAGGCACGCCGCCTCGCCCTCATCACGGAGGGCCAGAAGATAGCCTCCATGAGACGCCTCACTGAGGCCCACCAGCGCGAAGTCGACCGCGCCGCCTTCGGCACGCCGCCGCCTAGCGGCCCTAGCCAAGCCGGCTTCGTCCAGAAGCGCGGCGCGGCCGTCGCCACCATGCTGGGGGCAGATCGCCCCGTCTACGCCACCCCGCTCGAGAATTTGCGAGCCGCCCAGGCGGCCGCAGAAGAGCTCAATGAGCTGGGAGCTGATGAGCTCCCCTACATGACAAGACGGATCCAGCAGCTGATCGACGCGGCTGCAGAACGGCACGAAGCCGGCGCCCGTGCTGATAGTCATCCCCCGCGCCGGGAGCACGCCGCGACGTCCCGCTCGCCGACTGCGAGCGACGCGCGCCACAAGAAAGACAAGGAGCCGGCTGCCAGCTGCAGCCGGACTCGCATCACCATCGAGCGCGATGCGGAGGGCCGCCCTCGAGCAGTAGAGCACCAAGGAAACCTGCCTCCTCCCCCGCCTCGAAGAGAAAGACGCCTCACTCCGCCGCCTATCACCCACCCGACTCTTGGCGACCGACTCGGCCGCCGAGAAGGAGTCGGCGAGAACGACGCCCGCCATAGGATCGACCGCCTTGCTCGATCCTTGGCGTTAGAAGAAGAAGACGATGTCGGCCCGCCATGCTTTGGCCCCCGCATCCGCGACGAGCCCTTCCCCAAAGGGTTCTCGCTCCCCAGAGACACGCCCAAGTACAACGGCTCGGTGAAGCCGGAAGATTGGCTCATCGACTACTCCACGGCCATCAGCATAGCCAACGGCAATCGGCGCGTCGCCGTGAAGTATGTCCCCCTCATGCTGCAAGGCACGGCACGCACATGGCTCAACAGCCTCAAGCCCTACAGCATCAACAGTTGGCTGGACTTCACCGAAGTCTTCGTCCGCAACTTCACCAGCACCTACAAGCGGCCTCCCAAGCCTCGCCAGCTCTCCCTCTGCGTCCAGGGGCCCAACGAGTCGACCCGCGACTACCTCACGCGATGGGCCGAGCTCCGGAACTCCTGCGAGGGAGTGCACAAGGTCCAGGCCATCGAGTACTTCACCGCCGGGTGCCGAGAGGGCACCCTCCTCAAGCACCGACTCCTCTGCGACGAGCCGGCTACCCTCGACGAGTTACTAGTCATCGCCGACAAGTACGCCACCGCCGACTCCTCAATGAAGACCGAGCTCCGAGTGGATGCCTCGGGGAAAGTAATTGCTCTGGCTCCCAAGACGCCGGCTGGCGACCCTAATCGGCGCCCCTACCAGAACGACCACAAGCGCAATGGCCCCATGCCGACTTCCTCCTGTCGGCAGGTGGCCACAGTTGAAGACGAGCAGCCCGAAGATCGGCCCGCTCCCAAGAAGAAGGGTGGCCGGCCGCCTTGGCAGCCGTCTTTCTCCTACGAGCAAGCTCTCGACGCCCCAGCAAGTTCCACAGCGGCGCGAAGCCGTCCAACCACACAACTTGGAAATGCCACTGGCTCACCCGCATCACCAAGGGCGAGGGGATGCTGCCGCCTCCGCCTCCCGGCCCGCCGCCTCCAGCCCCCCAGCAGCCGGCGGCTCGGCCGGCAGTCGGCGCCATCCAAGACGAATTCCCCGAAGAACACGCCGCTTACGTCGTCTTCACTAGTCAAGCCGACGACGAGCGCAGTCGGCGCCGATAGCATCAAGAAGTTAACGCGGTCGCCTCTAGCACCGCCGAGTTCATGCACTGGTCAGAAAAGCCAATCAGCTGGAGCCAGGCCGACCACCCAGAGGTGATGCCTTCGCCTGGCTCCTATGCAATGGTCTTGGACGTCACCCTCGCGACGGAGAGGCGAGCTGCCAAATTTTCTCGCATCCTGATAGATGGCGGAAGCAGTATCAACATACTGTACCGCGATACCATGGAGAAGCTGAACATCAAAGCGAAGCAGCTCATGCCGAGCCGCACCGTCTTCCATGGTATCGTCCCCGGCCTGTCTTGCTCTCCAATCGGCAAGATCAAAATGGATGTCCTCTTCGGAGACAAAGATCATTTTCGCCGGGAAGCAATATGGTTCGAGGTAGTGGATTTGGAGAGCCCCTTTCATGCACTGCTTGGCCGACCTGCTTTGGCCAAGTTCATGGTTGTGCCCCACTACGCCTACCTGAAGATGAAGATGCCGAGCTCGAAGGGGATCATCACGGTAGCCGGCGACTACAAGAAGTCCATCGAGTGTGCCATGGCCAGCAGCCGGCTGGCCGAGTCCCTCGTGGTGGCAGAAGAGAAGAAGATGTTGGAACGGGTTGTGGCCATGGCCGGCAAGCAGCCGGCCTTGTCCCCCAACCCCAAGGATTGTGATGTGCAGGGCTCCATCCAGCCTGCCAAAGAGACGAAGAAGATACCTCTGGACCCGGAGAACCCGGAGAGGTTCGCTGTGATTGGGGCGAACTTGGATAGTAAATAGGAAGGCGAGCTCGTCAACTTCCTCCGTGAGAATCGAGACATCTTTGCATGGTCCCCAAAGGACATGCCGGGTGTCCCGAAGGATTTTGCCGAGCACAAATTACATGTCCGAGCTGATGCGAAGCCGGTCAAGAAACCCCTTCGCCGACTGTCAGAAGAGAAGCGAAGAATTGTGGGAGAAGAGATAGCCCGGCTCCTTGCCGCCGGCTTTATCATGGAAGTGTTCTTTACAGAGTGGCTTGCCAACCCAGTTCTGGTTCTGAAGAAGAATAACAAGTGGCGTATGTGTATAGACTACACGAGTTTGAACAAGGCCTGCCCAAAGGATCCGTTTGCTCTGTCACGGATTGACCAAGTGATAGACTCCACAGCCGGATGCGACTGTTAAGTTTTTTGGATGCATACTCAGGGTATCATCAGATCAAGTTGGACCCGGCTGACCGCCTGAAGACTGCCTTCATCACACCCTTTGGAGCTTTCTGCTACCTGACAATGACATTCGGCTTGAGAAATGCCGGTGCCACTTTTCAGCGTTGCATGCAGAAATGTCTCTTGAAACAACTCGGCAGAAATGCCCACGTCTACGTAGACGACATTGTGGTGAAGACAGAGAAGCGCGGTACCTTGCTGGAAGACCTGAAAGAAACATTCGCCAACTTGCGCCGATTCCAGATCAAGCTCAACCCCGAGAAGTGCGTGTTCGGAGTGCCAGCCGGCCAGCTGCTAGGCTTCCTGGTCTCCGAACGCGGGATTGAGTGCAACCCCATCAAGATCAAGGCCATCGAGAGGATGGAGATTCCCACCAAGCTGCGAGATGTGCAGAAGTTCACTGGCTGCTTAGCCTCCCTGAATTGTTTTATCAGCCGACTAGGAGAGAAGGCCCTCCCCCTGTACCGACTCATGAAGAAGTCCACTCACTTCGAGTGGAATGATCAAGCCGACCAAGCCTTCCATGAGTTGAAGACAATGCTGACCACTCCGCCTGTCCTGGCTGCGCCGACCGAGAAGGAGCCCATGCTCCTCTACATCGCCGCGACTAGCCGAGTCGTCAGCACTGTTGTCGTGGTCCAGCGCCCGGAGGAAGGCCGAGCCCAGCTAGTCCAGAGGCCGGTGTACTATCTCAGCGAAGTGTTGTCCAGCTCAAAGCAAAACTACCCGCACTACCAGAAGATGTGCTATGGGGTGTACTTCGCTGCCAAGAAACTGAAGCCCTACTTCCAAGAGCACCCCATCACGGTCGTGTGCACTGCTCCGCTCGCCGAGATCATAGGCAGCCGGGATGCATCCGGCCGGGTGGCCAAATCCGCCATTGCATTGGCGCCCTACACGATCTTCTATCAACCCCGCACCGCCATCAAGTCACAAGCATTGGCCGACTTCCTCGTCGACTGGGCCGAGACCCAGTACTTACCGCCGGCTCCCGACTCTACCCATTGGCGGATGCACTTTGACGGGTCCAAGATGCGCACCGGCTTGGGAGCCGGCATCGTCCTCACCTCTCCCAAAGGCGACAAGCTCAAGTACACGCTGCAGATCCACTTCGCCGCCTCCAACAACGTGGCCGAGTACGAGGCGCTCGTACACGGGCTCCGCCTAGCCAAAGAGCTTGGCATACGCCGGATCCTGTGCTACGGCGACTCGGACTTGGTGGTCCAGCAATCATCTGGCGACTGGGACGCCAAGGACGCGAACATGGCGAGCTACCGATTCCTCGTCCAGCAGATAAGCGGATATTTCGAGGGGTGCGAGTTCCTTCACGTGCCAAGGGCCGACAACGACCAAGCAGATGCCCTAGCACGGATCGGCTCCACCCGACAAGCCATACCGACTGGCGTCTCCCTCCAGCGCCTCCTCAAGCCGTCCATCAAGTCGTCTCCAGAGTCGGATTCCATCTCCGTACCGCCTGCACCAGATACAGCCGGATCCGACTGGAGAAATCCCGCAGGCGGCACGGGGACTTCGACAACTGGCCCGGGGACTACCGTAGTCGCACCCGGCCCGGGGACTTCAGAACCCGGCCCGAGGACTGCAGCAGTCGGCCCGAGGACTGCAACGACACAGGAAGCGGTGGCCGACTCCAATTCAACGCCACCCAACCCACCCACCCGAGTCATGGTGGCCACGTTAACAGAAGAAGAAGTCACAGCTCCCTCATGGGCCCAGCCCATCCTCAAGTTCCTAGTCAGAAAAGAGCTGCCGGCTGATGAGATCTCAGCAAGACTAGTGCAACGAAGAGCCCCAGCATACACAATAATCAACAGAGAGCTTGTGAAGCGCAGTGTCACTGGAGTCTTCCAGCGTTGTGTCGAGCCAGAAAAAGGAGTGGCAATCCTCAAAGACATCCACCAAGGCGAGTGCGGCCACCACGCAGCCTCAAGATCCCTTGTGGCCAAGGCTTTCCGCCATGGTTTCTTCTGGCCGACTGCCTTGGAGGATGCTAAAGATATAGTCAAGAGCTGCAGAGGATGCCAAGTTTTTAGTTCCAAGCAACACCTGTCGGCTTTTGCACTCAAGACCATTCCCCTCACCTGGCCTTTTGCCGTCTGGGGACTGGACATGGTGGGACCCTTCAAGACAGCCCGCGGCGGCCTGACACATCTACTTGTTGCTGTGGACAAGTTCACAAAGTGGATTGAAGCAAAGCCAATCAAGAAGCTCAATGGGCCGACTGCCGTAACATTCATCACCGACATCACCACTCGGTACGGCGTGCCACACAGCATCATCACCGACAACGGCACGAATTTCGCCAAAGGAGCACTGGCACATTTCTGCGCGACGCAGGGCATCCGACTGGACTTAGCGTCCGTTGCCCACCCGCAGTCAAACGGCCAGGTCGAGCGAGCAAATGGACTCATCCTCTCCGGCATCAAGCCCCGACTGGTTGTACCACTGGAGCGATCGGCCGGCTGCTGGCTCGAAGAGCTGCCGGCTGTCCTCTGGAGCCTGCGCACTACACCCAACAAGTCAACCGGCTTCACTCCATTTTTTCTCGTGTACGGTGCCGAGGCTGTCATCCCAACAGACATCGAGTTCGACTCGCCTCGGATCACCATGTACACGGAAGAGGAGGCCAAAGAAGCAAGAGAAGACGGCGTGGACCTACTGGAAGAAGGCCGGCTGTTAGCACTCAGCCGGTCCGCCATCTACCAGCAAGGGCTGCGCCGCTACTACAACCGCAAGGTCAAGCCAAGATCCTTCCAAGAGGGCGACCTTGTGCTCCGGCTGATCCAGCGAACAGCCGGCCAGCACAAGCTCTCGGCCCCTTGGGAAGGCCCCTTCGTCGTCAGCAAGGCACTCGGCAACGACTCCTACTACTTGATCGACGCGCAAAAACCAAGAGCACGCAAGAGAGACGACTCCGGTAAGGAGTCGGAGCGACCATGGAACGCAAACCTCCTAAGACGATTTTACAGCTGAGAAGCAGTATGTATCACGCTACCCCTTTTTGTATTAAGTACAAACCAACAGGCCCCCTGAACAGTACTCGGGGACTGCCTTTTATTTATCTATGAATGACGAGTGTCATATCCATGAATCTATTATTACATTTCGAATTCTTGTCCGGCACCGGGTCCGACTAGTTGGCCCGGGGACTGGCCGCCTTGAGCTATATCGAAAGTTATTCCTACAGTCAGAAAAGTAGTGCGCCGGCTCCCAAGTCCTCTCTTGTTGAAAGTCGCAGCTCAAAGAACTGACTATCCGACTAGCAAGAGGGAAGACAGAAAGGATGCCCACACGAAAAATGGCTAAGGAACAATGAACCTATATAGCAAAAAGACAGCCTCCAGACATGCCTGCCGGCTGTCAAAGCAGCCGGCTGGCCGGCTTCCTAAAACACTCAAGCTTTAGTCCAACAAAGCTCGAGTACTTCCGCCCCCCCCCCCCAATCGGCCAAGCACTCCCCCGGCTACAGACTGCGGAGCAACTGTTGGACTGGGGAGGCGGCAACCAAGGGAGGGCGGCAAAGGAAAAAGCAGAAGGACAAAAAGCAAAAGTACAAGGAAAGGCCAAATGCATAAGTTATATATATACATAAAGCCGCCAACAGGCCGGCAACAGACATAAGTTCGAATACACCCAGTGGGTGGAATTGTGCGAATTTAACCAAACATTGTTCTAAAGAGTAACAAGACAGGAAAAGCAAAAGACGGCAGACTAGGGCGCGACAGGGAGGCCGAGCTGGTCGGTGAAGGCGGCCTCGCCGGCTGAAGGAGTGGCCGACTAGAGGGTCCCGGCTTGACCACCACCTGCGGCAGGAGACGCACTCGCGCGCGACGTAGTGCTGGAGGCGCGGTCAGGCTGAGGCTGGCCGGCTGCTCCATCAGCCGGCTCGGCGTCTTCACCCTCCTCCTCCTCCTCTTCGCCCTCGTCGCTGGAGTCGATCTCCTCCGCCGAGTCCTCACCGTACGCCGGGTCCAGCCCGAACCACTCTTCCGGCTGGGCGACTCCATTGTCGTCCACCTCGGGGGCGAAGACGCTGGTGTCGGTGTAGTCGGTGATCGCCGAAGCCCGCCGAATGATGGCCGGCCGCGCCGGCTCCAGCTCCATGTCGGCTTGCTGCCGCCAGGTAGCCAGCTGGTCCAGGCTCAGGCTGGGATACCAAGCCTTGACGAACTCCAGCGCGCGCCTGGCGCCGGAGCTAGCCGCCGAGGCCTTCCAAGCCTCGAAGCGGCCGACTGCCACCTCCAGCCAGTCGGCAGTCCGACTGGGGGTGCGAGGGACCACTTGGCCGGGCCAGAGGGCGGCCAAGACTTGCGCCCCGGCACGCTGAAGCCGGCGGAGCAGCCGGTGAGCCGGCTGGATGCGAGCCTGGATCGCCAGGAGCTGTTCCTCCAGCGAGCGGCCGGCGGTTGGCGAGATCTCAAAGCCGGCCTGCCATCGCGCTTGGCGACGGGCCTCGATGGCCTGGTTGGCAGCAGTAGAATAGCCAGGGAAATATTCTGCGCGAAGAAGAAGAAAGGAAGAAAAGAACACCAAAATCAGAAAACAAGCCAAAGTGGCAGATGGCAAGAAAGGACGAAGAGGTAGACGGCTTACCGTCAACCAGATCTTCGATCTGGCCATAGCCGGAGACCAGAGTCTGCCTGGCCTCTGCCCAGCCGGCCGCCTCCGTCTCGAACTCGGCCTGGAGAGTGGCTCCGCGGTCCTGCGCCGCCTTCAGTGCCGCCTTGTGGCTTTCCTCCTAGTCGGCCAGCTTCTTGACCAGGCGGTCGCGCTCCTGCACCAAGGCGGCGAGCTCGGCATCCTTGGCACGAAGAGCAGTCTGGGACTCCCCCAGCTATGCCCTTAGACTGGCGTTGGCCGCTGCAAAGATGACAGAAGAAGAAGAACAGTAAGAAATCGTCAAGGAAGATCCGACCCGACTGCTCAGCAGTCGGCCCGAATCTCGGGGACTACACCCAGTGGGTGCACTGACGCGCCCCCACATGAGATAAAGATCAAGTCACGTACCTCGGCTCTCAGTAAGGTCGGCGGTCTTCTGAGTCAACTCCCGAGCCTGGGAGTTGAAGGCGGCCACTCGAAGGTTGTGGTAGTCCTGCAAGATGGACAGAAGACCAAAGTAAGAACAAAAACAGCAAAGGCAAATCCTCCAAGAAGTTCCAAGCCGCCTGCTCAGCAGCCGACTCGGAACTCGGGGACTACACCCAGTGGGTGCGCTGACGCGCCCCCACGGAAGAAATCAAGATCAAGAAGAGAAATCAAGATCAAGAAGAAGCAAGATGGGAATACTAACCCGGATGGCGGCCCGCGTTGCGAGGAACTCGTCGGTGAACTGCCTCAGCGCCACGGCTTGGCCTTGGAGCCGGGTCCAGGCGTCTTGTGCAGCCACGTTCACCACGGCCGTCCCTCCGCCTGGCGTCCACCCTGAGGTAGCGCTGGCCGCCTCCGCATCTTGGGCCGACGAGCTGGAACCCACGACCGGCTGTGGCTCCGACGCGGCCTTCTGCGGCTCCGACGCGGCCTTCCCCGCACGCCGGCTCGGCGGAATCCGGACCGCCGTCTCAACCCTCGCTGCCGGCTCGCCCTCCGCCGACTGTGCAGGCGGCGGATCAGGCCGGCCGCCTTGGGCCGCCCCAGTTGGCGGGGTCGGCTCCGGCGCCTTCTGCAAGATGATGACGTCGTTGCCGCTTCCTCCCAGCCCTGGCTGGTCGCCGCTGGCTCCCCCTGGCGAGGGCTCCATGTCCCCAGGCGCCATGACGCGCAGCGGGGTGACCATCAAAACCTCCCCCGCCGCCACCGCGGCCTCAGCCTCTGCCTGGGCCCTGGCTGCGGCCTCGGCGAGTGCCTTTGCCGCCGCCTCCTCCCGTGCCGCCTTCCGTGCCTCCGCCTCCCGTGCCTCCTGCTCCTCCCGTGCCTCCCGCGCGTTCCATTCCGTCACCTCCTGGAGGTCGGCGCGGGGGTCCACGCGGCGGGTGGTGCTCCCAGAGCCCCTTGGCGACTCGACGACGGAGCCGGCAGCCGCCCGCTCAAGTGACAACGGAGCTCTGATCGTTGAAGAAAAAGACGAGAGCTCAAGAACCACCAAAGAAAAGAAAGAAAGAGAATACGCAAAGAAAGCAAGCTTACGCCGACACGGTCTGCGTTTGCTTCACCGCCTTGCGGAAGCGAGCCGCCTTTGCGGCCGCCTCCTCCCGCCTGGTGGCTACCGCCCCGCCTCTGGGTTTCTTCGTTCGGCTGCCGAACAAGCCCTGGGTGGCGCGACGCTCCTGACCTCCACCCCGAACAGGCTGCGCGACGGAGGAACCCGCGCCGCGTCCAGATGCCGGCTGGCGGCGCGGTACGGCTTCGGCTTCATCGTCGTCCGGCCAGTCGTCAAAGGTGGCACTGAACCCGGAGCCGCCTGCTTCGCCGCCGGCTTGGCCTCCCCCCGGCTCGATGTCGTCGTCCATACCGACCGCCCTCAGGTCGGGGTCCTCCAGGTCGTGTTCGGTCCTGTCGGGGACGAATCGGCGCTCCGCGTCTGACCCGCCGGCCGGCCGAAGTAGAGAGCTCTGCCGAAGAACAAGCCGACTAAGTCAGAGTCGGCCAAGAGGTGCTCGGCAACAAATCAAAGAGAGAGAAAAAGAGACAAGGAGAACATACCGTAGGCGGAGGATTGGCTCGGCTATATGGCTCCTTGCCGAACTGCCACTCTTCGGTGAGTTTGCAGTTCGCAAGGTAGTTCACCATGTAGGCGACCTCCTCGCGCGGCATCTCCTTGGTGCACATTCGGCTCGGATGGAGCTGGCCGCTCATCTGACAGCTCAGATGAGGCCGCCTCTGGAGCGGAAGAACCCAGCGCGTGACGAACGCGGCCAGAAGATCGGGCCCCGTCAGGCCCTCCGACTGGACCATCACCCGCAGTCGGGCGACGGCGGCGTTTCCAGCCGGCGACAGCGTTACCGCCCGGAAGGACCACTGGGGCAACCTGCCCGCCGGTGGGCCGGCTACGTAAGCCGGCAGGTTGATGTAGTCGCCCCGTGGGGCGATGTTCCGCACGTAGAAGTACGACTTCTGCCACTTCTTCACCGATTGGATTACCGGGATGACGGGGATGGGGTTGTCGGCGACCGATCTCCGCGACGCGATGAAGGCGCCAGTCTGAGCCGGCATGCCCCGCATGCGCGTGCCCAGCTTCGACTGGAAGAACTCCCCCCAGAGCTCGAGGGTGGGGAGGGCGCCGAGGTAGCCCTCGCACAGGGTGACGAAGGCGGACAGCAGCACCACCGCGTTGGGGGTGAGATGGTGCGGCTGGAGCTGATAGAAGCCGCGCAAGAAGTGCGAGCGGAAGACCACCCGCTCGCCCTCCTGCGGCTCCGGTGTGATTTCCCACGCCGGCGCGAGGTGGACCTCCACTTTGTCCGCGGTGGGCAGCCGCCGCGTCTCGCGGAGGAAGTCGACGTGGTCGTCGTGGACGTTGGAGCCGTCCCAATCCCCGCCATACTGCTCCGTGGCGGGAGGCATGGCGAAAGCTAGCGCGGCGGTGGAGGAATGCGCCGTGGAAGAGCGCGGCGGCAAGGCGCTGTCGCGAGAGCGGGCGAGCAAAGAAGACGGTGGAAGTAGGAGGAGCGTGCGAGGGCCTACCACCCTCCACCTCCCCCTACTTATAGCCTCGCGAGGCGAGGCCGAAGAGGCCGGACGTGGGGGGAGACGTGGGATTAACTGCCCCACTCCCCCCACGTCTCGCGATTATTGCACATAAATGCGAGCCGAAACTGCCGCACGGGACGTGCGGGCGGTTTCGGGATGCAAAGGATCCGCGCCTGGGCCGGGGCGCGGACGTGGCGGGCCCCCTCCCTGCGGCGACGTCCCGTCACTCGCGTGGGCTGGCAGGCTTTCCGGCCACGTGGTTCGCAGACGGCCAGTGGCCGGCCCGCGGCCCGATGCGCGCGCCTGCGGGCTCCCGCCCTCCGACTCCAGAAAATTTCGACTCAGGCGGCGCGCCTGACCAAGGCCGGCTCCCAGCTGCTGGCTCGTCAAGATAGGAAGCTGATCGAGCTTCTCAACCCCTACTCCACCTCGAAGCCCAATCAACTTCGGGGACTACTGTCGGAGTAAATGGCCACAGGTAGCCTAACCGACTACCCCTGGCTCTTTAGAAAAATTATCAGGCCTTTGGGCCTTCAAGCACTCCAAGCATTTGGGCTGCCTTCCCTGGCCGGCTACCTCTGAAGCCGACTCCCGGAAGGGACCCAGCCTCAAGCAACCCCTCCCCAGGACGACTACGGGGTGGCCGACTCCAAGAAGCCGGCCAAGAAGGACGCCGACTCCTAGGAGCCGGCCAAGACCACAAGCACCAAAGCTGTTCCCACATAACGGCGACAAGACGGGGTGTGGCCACAGTGTGGCCCACTACCTCCGAAGCCCGAGGCGGGCATGGCTACAGGAGGCCGTACAGGACGGCCGTCTCCCGTGCGGCTCGGCACTGTAGCCATGTCAGCCTCGACGTCATCCATGACACACTCCCGTACGGCCCACGGGCGGCGGGCCCCTTCAGCCAGAGAGAGGCGTGGAGGCGGCCCGGCCTTTCCCAGTCGGCCAAGGGCGTAGCCGGCTCCCAGAAGCCGGCTACTCCCTTCCTCGAAGCAGGAGCCCCATTAAGGAGACAAGACGAGGTAAGGCTACAGTGAGAGCCCCCAAGGCGGCCCACTGTAGCCACGTTTACCTCGACGAAGCCCTCGTCATCAGAGGCGAGGCTACAGTAAGCAGCCGCCGACAAGACCCTAGGCGGTGGGGCCGGCCTGTCGACCAAGAAGCCGGCAGCCGGCGGGACCCACCAGCCGGCGGGACCCAATTGCCGGCGGAGAAGCCGGCAAGCGTAGACACTGACGGCTGGGACCAGCTCCCAGTCGGATTACCATTGTACCCCCGAGGGGTAGGCCTATATAAACCCCCCGGAGCACCCATGCAAACGGTTGGCATCTGAGCATAGTTGGCTTCTAAACATAGCACCCACACCATAGATAGAGAGAAGTAAGAGCTAGCCTTGTTCTTCTTCTCCCTTGAACCCAAATAGCTCTAGGAGCGATTGTAGCTGCTTTCACCGATCTAGTGATCATGCGGAGACCCCGCAGAGCAGGACTAGGGGTGTTATCTCCTCGGAGAGCCCAACCTGGGTAAGATCCGCCGGCGTGCATGTCTTCGCCTCATCCCGTTTCCAGGCACCGGCAACGTCTTATTGGCTCCCACAATGATAAGCCATCCCTTGGCATATGTCGCACCAACCACCCAACACTGCGGCCTGCAGCGTGGCTCACCAGCGGCCCAGTACGGCCCATCTTCATGAACCCAAGCTCAAGACCCTCGCGAGGGGCCACGCCTCGCGGGGCGGACGACACAAGGCCTCCTCGAGGGCGGCCTCACCAGGCAGGCTCGCGAGGAGGCGGAGAGATCAAGGCGAGGGGTACCTCGCGAGGTGCTCATGACGTAAGCCATGATGATCAAGACCAGGTGGGCGCCAGCCCGCACAGTGTCCTCGTTTCCTCTTTGGGGCAAAGGGGGCAAGTGCAGGCGTGGGGTACCGAGGCATCAAGCAAAGGTTTCCTTAACGGTGCAACAAGACCAAGACCAGCAGATCGGCAGGACGGAGGTCACCGTGGAGCCCAAGACGGCGTCATCACCAGTGCTTTTGGCAGCCGTAGACCACCTTTAGTCAGGATAGCTTGTACTAGCTGTCCCCTTTCAAAATGGCCGTTGTTGGCTCCCTTCCTGCTCAATATTTGGGAAGAGGACCAGGGCCTCTATAAATAGAGCTAGCCACGACAATAGAGAGGGACGGACCTCTGAAGGGATCGAATCCTTCCCAAGTAGAACACCGCGCCACATCAAGAACACCCCTCGCGAGGTTGTTCTTCCTCTGTACTGTTCATCATCAGCCCCAGAGGCAATCCACCACACCACACACTGGATTAGGGTATTACACCACAACGGTGCCCCAAACCAGTATAAACCTTGTGTCCTTTGTGTTGTTCATCGTGCTAGCTTAGATCCGCGGCGAGGTGGTGAGCGTAGTTCGGTAGGGAGTAGATCTTCGCGCGCACCCCAGTGTTCGAACCTTAAGGGTTTTGCCGGAACCCCACATCCGACATTTGGCGCGCCAGGTAGGGGTGCGCCGAAATCTTTTCTGCTGATCAGCGTCCCATCGCTTCGTTGCATCCATGACAGACGCTTGCCGAGCTCGCACCGAGCGCCGTGCTGCTCTGGCCGCCCGCGTCGCCCAGACGGCTCCCGTGGGCCTCCTCATCGTTCTCTGTTGCCTGCCGCCAACGCCGCCACAGGCCTGGCGGGGAACGAGCAGCAAGCATCTTCGTTGCACCCCTCGGTGCGGCGCGAAGGCCGAACCGCCACTCCATCACTGACCCCATCTGGTTCGTCGCCTCACGTTCGTTGTGCCCCCATGGACGCGCAGGCCGCGTTGCTCCTGGCACGTGAGCTCCTACACTACCGCCCCGTCGACGACCTCTACAAAGAGTGGCTCGCTTGCGTCACCGAGCTTGTCAGCGCCGCAGGGGGCTCTCCCGCACCGTCCCTTTCGCTGCCTCGTCCTCCGTCATGTGTGGGGGACGCAGCTCAGGGAGCGCCTCCGCCTCCTCCTCCTCAAGAAGGCGCCCTGGCTCCAAGGAGCGCGGCCCCCGGACGCGACCCGCCGCGTCCGGCGCTCGCGCAACAAGAAAGAAGCTGCCAAGAAATCCATCAGCCTCAAGAAGGCGCCCACATGCTCCCTGCACCAGCACGGCAAGACCGCATCCCTGCGCCAGTACGTCAAGACCCCGTGCTGCCCCTGGCGGCGGTGCGCGGGAGCAACCAAGAGCAAGTTCTGCATCAGCAAAGGGCTCCGGAGACCAAGGCGGGCTGCCGACCTTCACCACCGAGCTGCAAAACGTCGCCTGGCCCGGCAAGTTCAAGCCGGACCTGCCTCCTCGCTACGATGGTACTGCCGACCCCGCGGAGTTCCTGCAGCTCTACGAGCTGGGTATCGAGGCGGCAAATGGAGATGAAAAGGTCATGGCGAACTGGTTTCCCATGGCGCTCAAGGATGGTGCCCGCACCTGGCTCCTGAACCTGCCTCAAGGCTCGATCTCCTCTTGGGACGAGATGTGTAGCCGCTTCATCGCCAACTTCCAGGGCACTCGCGACCGCCCCTCGGCCGCGGGCGACCTGCGCCGCATCAAGCAGCAGCCTGGGGAAACCCTGCAGAAGTACATCCAGCGCTTCAACGGCGCTCGCCTCAAGATCGCCAAGGTGATGAACGAGGCAATCATCTCAGCGTTTTCTGATGGCGTCCGCGACGTCAAGATGAAGGAGGAGCTCACCATCCACGAGGATCTGTGCACATCTCTGGAGCTGTTCAACCTGGCGACCAAGTGCGCAAGGGCTGAGGAAGGGCGGCTCTCCCTTCTCGAGGTTCCAGCTGCTGACCCAGAGGAGAAGACGGCCAAGGCCAAGGAGGTGAAGCGCAAAGGAGCAGCCGTGCTCACGGCAGAGCCGGACATGAAGCACGGCAGGGACCAGCCGGAGTCGTCCAATGGCAACCGATTCTTCGCCTACCACAACCTCTACACCCACAAGACCAACGAATGCCAGGATCTCAGAGCCGTTCGAGAAGGACGTGTCGGTCGGCGCCCCGAGCACAATGACCGGGGCTACGGCCGAGGAGGAGGAAGAGGAGGACGATGGGACGACCGAGGCCCTCCCCAGGAGTGGTGTGACCGACCTCGCGAGGACCACTTGCAGGACCAGCCTCGCGAGGGAGCCTGGAGGGATCAGCCTCGCGAGGACCGCCCGCAGGGCAACGCAGGCCTTCGTCCGCTGCCGCCACCACCAAGAAGGAATGACGACCACCATCAAGACGAGGAGGCTCGGGGCTTCCAGGAACCGCGTGCTATCGCCTACATCTTGGGTGGCGCCCAGGCCCCAGCTTCTCAGCGCATCTTCAAGCAGTTTGCTTGTGAGGTTTACGCAGTCCTCCCCAAGCTCGAGGCCAGGCGCCCTCTCAGGTGCTCCAAGTGCGCCATCACGTTCCGCTCAGCCGATCAGGTCAAGTGTGCGGCTACTGCTGGCATCCTCCCGATGCTTTGCTACGCAGTCATCAGCAATGTGCAAGTCACCAAGACCCTCATCGATGGCGGTGCAGGGCTCAATGTTTTATCCGTCGAGACGTTCAACAACCTTCAAGTGCCATATGATCAACTTCAGCCTACCAAGCCTTTCTCAGGAGTCACTAACGGCTCCACCACCCCGATAGGGCAGGTCCACCTCCCTGTCATGTTTGGGCAGCGCGACAACTACCACACCGAGCTCATTGACTTCGACGTCGCCCACATTCGCCTGCCGTACAACGCCATCCTCGGGTATCTGGCCCTGGCCAAGTTCATGGCGGTGACCCACCATGGCTACAATGTCCTCAAGATGCTAGGAAGCGGCGGAATCATCACAGTCCCCTGCGAAGAGAGAGATGCGGTGTGCTCCCTCGAGCGCCCTTCCAAGCTGCATCAATCGAGGACCCGGACAGCAGGGGCAAGAACCATCCTGAGGCAGTCCCCAAGAAGAAGAAGACATCATCCGGCTCAAGGCCTCAGGAGGTTGGCGTTTCAGGAGGTGCCGCATCAGGATCCGCGCCCGTGCAAGGGGCGCCTCCCTCCATCGCATAGGAAGGCGCGCCCGGCGCCCTCCTCGGGCAGGGCTCGGGAGCTCTTTTCTGGAGGGCCTCAGACCTTGCCAAAATCACGAGGGAGGCGCTCGGGCACCATTTGGAGGCGTGCTTCGCGGCCCGTTTCCCTCAGGAAGTCTCAGGGCGTGGAAGGCCCAACCCTCAGGAGTTCATCATCAAGACCACTCAAGAGCTTCAGGAATCAAGAGTCACGTGCGGCGATCGCCGCCTGCCTGGCATAGCTCCCCATCCAGGCGAGGATGGCGGGCTGCGCGTCTGCATCGACTTCCCAGGGCTCAACTGAGCCGCGTGTCAGGAGCGCTTCTGGCCCTCGCGCGTGGGACGTTGCGAGGGGCCGCCGCATAGCTACGTTCGCATGCTTTTCGGCCTGCCGAACGCGGCAGCCACTCGCCAGCACCATCTGCGGAGGATTCTGGCGGCTCAGGAGGCTAGGCGTCACGCGGTCCTGGCCGAGATGGAGACGGTCCTCGAGGAACCGCCTGGGCCCCCAGGGTCTCACGAGGCTCAGGGCTCCGGTGGCTCGTGAGGGTCGGCCTCTTCACTGCGCATCATCAGCTACTCCAACATCCCCCAGGGTCTCATTTCAGCTGGGAGCGCCCTCAGGGCTTTATCATTCCCAGGCCGCGTGGGTCCGTCCCTGTGGTGTGTATCCCTTTTGCTTATGTCTTTGATTTACCTTGCTGGGGGTGCCCCTCGGGCTGCATCATCCCCAAGCCGCTCGGGCCTGACCCAGTGGCATATATCCGTTCTGCACTTACCTAAGCTGATTTGCCTTTCATGCTTAACCTGCCTGTGCTTATAGCCTGCTCGATTGAGACCTACCCTTGGAGCTACTTACTCTGGCACGGCGCTTGTGCATGGGTCCGTCCCTGCAACGTCGACAAATCTGAGCGGTCAAGCTCTGGCCCGCGGCAGCCCCGCAAGCGTCACCTCACCAGGCCCTCAGTGCCCTCACCACTCTCTCGGAGCAACCAATGGCCGGCCGGTAATCGTAATGGCAACCTGTGCTTTTCTTGTGTTGGTTTACAGGAACCTCCTGAGGCTCATGGCGGGTAGCCTCACGGGCGCTCTCCCTCTTCCCCGCGCGATTCGCTTGCGCGTTAAAAGGGGGGCTCCTGAGCATCGCGACTCAGGAGCTCTTACTGGCTCTCCAGCCCTCACCCCCTGGCCTTGTCCACGGCACCGCGACCTGGCATACCAGCGGCGGCTGAGCTCGCTCGAGGGCCGGGACCTGAGGACGTAGAGCACTAAGGAGAACGTGGGGAAGAGAGGGGAAGCTCGTGAGGGCTTAACCCAGCTACATCCCAGCTGCCGACGTGCAAGTCCGGCGTGTCACGAAGGAATGACTCCATGTTTTTTAAGATAAGTTTTGCGCTTCGAATAGTTAATTGATGCGACACAAACTCTCCACACAATGCGGCTCTGTGATGGCAACGTTGCCTTCCTTTCTCACCCTTCGGCGGCTGCTTGTGTGCTAAAGGGGACCTCCCGAGCATCGGGCCTTGGGGGCTCTTACTGGACCTCGGGCCGCTCACCTCCTGCCCTTGACCACGGCATCGCGACCTGGCATACCAGCGACGGCTGAAGCCGCCTGGGGACCGAGACTTGTCAGCATAGAGCACCAAGTCGTCGCGAGGTTAGAAAGGGGGAACCGAACCGGGACAGGACAACCATTCGCACTGCTTCGAAACGAGGACAATTTCAACTAGATATGTCATGGATCCTTTACATGCCCCCACGGGGTGTTTTGTTGATTCCTCGCAGGGAACAAAAGACAAAAATCCTAAGGAGCCCTAACTACGCTTGCCTCCATGGCTGACGCCATCATCAACAGAGGGCGACGAGGGGCCGGCGCCAACCTCATCCAGATCAGCTGCGCCTGCGCCCTGATGCAGCCGCCTTGCCTCGGGGGCGGCGCGAGCTCGGGGCACGTAGCTGTCGTCGCTCGTCTCCGGAGTTGCGAGGAGCTCGGGAGAGTCGCTGGACTCCCAAGTGTCGCCGCTGCTGCAAAAGGAGCCGTTGGGGAAGCGGACGGCAGGCCTGGCCCCTGCCACATCGACGTCCCGGCTGCCTCCCCTGGGGCAGCACTCCAGGCGGCGGCCTTCTGCGTTGAAGACCTTGAAGAGCATCAATGAGGCGCCATCGTAGGGCACCCCTCGTTCGGCAGACCCAGGTGACCTCGCCCCAGCCGCGGGTCATGAAGATCTTGCCCGGAGGGACGACTTCAACCTCTGCTCCGGTCACCGGAGCACTACAGTTGGCGTGCTACAGCCAAAGCTCGAGAGGCCCCATCGGCGGCATCTCGGAGGCGAAGAAGGCAGGGAGGCGAATCCAGGTGCTTGGAGGCATCGTGGCGTAAAGCACGAGCTCGCGAGAGGAATCCGTGGCGTGGACTCCAGGAGCGGTGGCGCGCGCCACCGTGGCTCGTCGGCCTCGCCTGCGGCGCGGGCGGCGTCGCTCACCGTCTCCTCCTCCAGGGCCCTCGGCCCGGGCGTACAGGGGTAGCGGGAACCCAGGAGTTGGCCGCTCGTACCAAGGCCTCGTCATCTCCTGCCACGGGGCCTCGTCGCAATGGCACTGGACCGGCCGTTTCTTCGGCGGGAGCGGGTCGGGTCCCTCGCGGGGGGCCTTTCCTTTCTCGTCGGCTGAGAACTGGCGGATCGGTGCCATAGGCGTCGAGAGTGAAGGTGGAGCGAGGAGGAAGAAGAAGCAAGGGAGCAAGGAAGGGGATCTGGAGCAAAGCAAAGGACAGCAATGAGGGCAAGCCTTATCCAGACCAGCCTTTTGTCAGTCGGGCAGTTGCCAAGGCAGCGTGGGGAAGTGGAGACGCCCATGTCCAGTCAAGTCGCCACGCGTCGACCTAGACCGCAGGCTGTTGGGGCCTGCGGTGCTCCGCACTTGCCCTTTGGCTTTGCTGCTAAGCCAAGTCCGAGTGCGCCTTGGGCCCGGGGGCTACTGTCGGCGTTCTAGGAATGGGGGTCCCCAGACTTGCCTGCGTGCGGCCTGCAGCGTGGCTCACCAGCGGCCCAGTACGGCCCGTCTTCATCAACCCAAGCTCAAGACCCTCGTGAGGGGCCGAGCCTCGTGGGGCGGATGACACAAGGCCTCCTCAGGGGCGGCCTCACCAGGTAGGCTCACGAGGAGGCGGAGAGATCAAGGCGAGGGGTACCTTGCGAGGTGCTCATGACGTAAGCCATGACGATCAAGACCAGGCGGGCGCCAACATGCGAAGTGTTCTTGTTTCCACTTTGGTGCAAAGGGGGCAAGCGCAGGCGCGGGGTACCGAAGCATCAAGCAAAGGTTTCCTTATTGGTGCCACAAGACCAAGACCAGCAGAGCGGCAGGACGGAGGTCACCGTGGAGCCCAAGATGGCGTCATCACCAGTGCTTTTGGCAGCCGAAGACCACCTTTAGTCAGGATAGCTTGTACTAGCTGTCCCCTTTCAAAATGGCCGTTGTTGGCTCCCTTCCCACTGAATATTCGGGAAGAGGACCAGGGCCTCTATAAATAGAGCTAGCCACCACAGTAGAGAGGGACGGACCTCTGAAGGGATCGAATCCTTCCCAAGTAGAACACCGCGCCACCTCAAGAACACCCCTCGCGAGGTTGTTCTTCCTCTGTACCGTTCATCATCAGCCCCAGAGGCAATCCACCACACCACACACTGGATTAGGGTATTACACCACAACGGTGGCCCAAACCAGTATAAACCTCGTGTCCTTTGTGCTATTCATCGTGCTAGCTTAGATCCGCAGCGAGGTGGTGAGCGTAGTTCGGTAGGGAGTAGATCTTCGCGCGCACCCCAGTGTTTGAACCTTTAGGGTTTTGCTGGAACCCCACATCCGACAGAAACATCATCCGGTAACAACCCTACATGTTGTTTGTGGCTAGGTCTCATTATCATCACGAGGGAGTCACCGGCGACCGGCTCTCCTAGTTGTGTCTAGCCCTAAGATTATTACTTCTTGCTTGTCCCTCTTGGGGTGCCCTGCCCCTCCTTATATAAGTTTAAGGGGCGGGTTACATGTGGAGTCCTATTAGGATTAGGACTAGTCTATTACAAGTGGAATCGTAGTCTGCCCCCTTAAGGGAAAACTCCTTATGCCTTTCCTCGTAAACCGGCCCACCATAACATGAGCCGGCCTTCTGGGCCTTGGGCCTAGTCTTCTATCTGACACGCCGTCAGGGCCATCCGTGAGTCGCTAGGCTCGTGAGTCGTCAGGCCAGTGAGCCGCCAGACTCGTGAGTCGCCAGTCCTCCGGCGGGTTACCAATGAAAACGCCAAGCCCGACCGGGTCATACTTCCGGCCGGGTAATACCGTGGGGTATATCCCTGACATTAGCCCCCAGTTTAATTTGGATTTATCCATGTTAAACTGATCCTGTAAAATAAACACAAGAACAAACTTGATAGGTTGTGCTCCGGGTTAAATATTTTCCTAAACCGGCACCTGATCATCTTTAAGTCCTTGTTATTTCCTCCTGGATGCATACTCAAGATCTTATAGAAAATCTCATTTAACAGATATGTCCAAACCTTTCCAATGCAAAAAATACAGGCACTTCATCTAAAAATCTGGGTCAATAGGCCAGCTTCATAACCAATTTGCTAACATTGGCTCTTGTAGAGAAATATTATAAGAAATAATCCATTTGAGTCAGCCTTCAATGCTCTGACTTGACAAAAATATTGGTCTTGAAATATTCAACTGATATTCAGCCGGCTTAAAGATGTAGATCTTGTCGATTTATGATTGCCAAAATTGCCGGTTTATAAATATTGATGGCGCCGGGTCATACTGTTTGTTAACATCAGCTTTGAAAATATACCTCTTATATGCCTATCACTTGTAGCCCCCAAGTCTTAAGAAGGTAACGTAGTAACAGCTTAAGAATTGCTTCAATATGAATGTCACAAGTTTGAACAAATCCATGTTGTTCATCTCAATCATTAGTCATAAACTGAGTATTCCACATATGTAGCCCCCAAGTGCCGGGTTGTCATGCTTGCAGCAACCTGGGACTTGAAATTGCCTTAGACTCATAAAACTTCAACCAGTGTAGCCCCCAAGGGCCGGGTCATTATGCAATAATGAGCAGGGACCTTATAAATATGATCATGTAGACTTTGAACAGCAACATGTAGCCCCCAAGTGTCGGCTCAGTAAGATAATATTGAGCTGAGACTTTATAAATACTTCATTGAAAATAACATCATATGATGTAACCCCCATCATGGGGCTTGAACCCACGTCCACAAGGTTGAGAGCTTTGTGCTTTACCAACTGAGCAGTGGATCCTTCAATATAATGGATTAAGACTTGTATACCTTGAATTGTTGAGAGGAGCAATTGGTAGCCCCCAAGGGCCGGCTCATTATGATGTGATAAGTCTTTTCTTCAATAAGGCTAGTAAAAATAACTTTGCATTAGCCCCCAAGTGTCATGGTGCATGCTTGCAGCGACATGAGACTTGCATATTTGATGTAATCTCAACTTGAATAATGTAGCCCCCAAGTGCCGGGTTGTAAGCCTGCAGCGACTCGGGACTATTCCTTCCATTGTAGAATAAATCATATCCATTGATAAAATAATAGCTATTGCGCCAAAGCGACTTTGAATACCTCATCTGTTGATAAGTAAATCTGGAGTTTAAATACCCGGTGGCTCTTGGCCGATGGCGATTTAATACGCCTCCATTGTAAGCCGGAATTTTTATAACCCGGCGGTTTATAGCCTTTGAGAAAATCCAGAACGGATAATCATTTTGAAGCATCAATTTTGATAATGAGCTTTAACTTAATCCTTTATATAAGTCATATTTCTGCAAATCCTGCACATAATTTAAACAACATATGCCCTAACGACTTAACGTCAAAGCCAGGGCGGGTAACAACCCAAACATATAGTCTTTATGCAATTATGGAAAAGACTAGGATTAAGGCCTTTCAAGCCTAAACATACTGGCGACTTAATGTCAAAAGCCAAGGCGGGTTATCCAACCTCACATATTTATATAATCAGGAAAACATACCTGTAGAAATTGGCTTATACTATCGGCTTACATCGCCGTATCCAATAAGGGCAATAATCCAATGATTGATAAGCGCATGATTTGAACGGCGCAATCCAAAATAAACCGGTGACTTAAAGTCCATAGCCAGGGCCGGTTTAAACATAATCATGTATAAACAATATCATACCTGTGATATTGAATCGTACTGCCGGCTTATCATACCCGTGCAGTAAGGGTGATGACCCGGATTGTAGAAGCCAAGACTTCCAACTATTTGATGTTTGTCATATGCTGGCCACTTATCATTCAAAGTCAAGCCGGGTTAAATAGAAACCACATATATATGCCTTAGATATGAGCAAAAAGTCTCAAGACAAACCCGAAAGACTGTTTTCAAAAAACATAAGCCCAACAGAGAGAAAAAACGAGGCTTATGATTCGAATACAATCAGTAAACCGTTCCAAAGGGGTTAAGCTAGGATTCAAATACGATCATGTAGCCCCCAGTGGCTTTGGCGTTGCGCCGATCAAGAGGGTACCGATAGCTATGTTCTCTTTGGTTCGAATATGACCTATGTTTGAACAGGAAGCCCCCTAATGACCTTGAGAGTTTTTTAACGACTCTGATTCAAATACGATCAAAGTCAGTTCCCAAAAGGGGTTGAGCTATGATTCAAATACGATCAAGAAGCCCCCTAGTGAGCTTGGCAGTGTGCTGATCAAGAGGGTACCAACAGCTATGTTCTTTTTGGTTCGAATACGACCTATGTTTGAATAGGAAGCCCCCAAGTGATCATATAAGTTTTGGCATTGCGCCGATCAAGAGGGTGCCGACAGCTATGCTCGATGAGCAGGAAGCCCCCAAGTGACCATAATAAGATAAGCCGTAAGGCAGGATACCCATGTTTGAACCGCGCATCATGGCAGCAAGTTCTCTTTGGCAACCTTTAATTTTTCTGAGCACTCGAACTTGCGAGAGATTAATTCTTTTTGAACCAGAACTTTAAACCGGATTTGGGAGCTTCAGAGCTTTGTGGGAGATAAGTTTCCCTTAAACCAGATTTTGACCCGGAATCCTTCTTCTTCTTTTTTTAAGCCGGAGATTCTCTGACGGCCTTCAAATTTTCCCCAATAGGGCAGTAGCCTCCGAGACCGGGTTATCTTCCCTCCACTGACCCGGAGTTCTTGAATCTGCTTTAAACTGGGAATCATTTACTGAGCCATGTCATCCTAGCCCCCATGTCTCAAGGCGGCTCGAGGAGTCGTCTTGAGATTCTCCATAGTTGACCATAGCAGAAGGTGTATATCATTGGCGTTGATAGCGTAATGTGAATCCACAGAATGTTGAGGTGACTGCGGCGGGTTATAAATGATCCTGTATGAGCCGTTTCAGCAACTCGGCCAATGGTTCCTTCCAACTGGTTGTTTGAAGTTAACCAAGCTGTAGTGGCGGCAACTTGTGTGCCTGTCCATTGAGCCATCCAGTGCAGACGGCGGCTGATAATACATGATAATCTGCCTCCAATTTGTTGGAAGAAAACCGGGCTACCCAAGTAGTGACTTGCTCATACTCAATAATCAGCTTATGCAGGTGTGGCCTGGTACGCTGATATAAACCAGGCCGCAAGAAACGTACGGTAAGATGACTGCAGCATCAGAGGCGGCGCAGACAAATGAGTCGGCCGTGGCTTGTAAGCCGGCGCGGGCGGTGGAGTCGGCCGCGGGCGGCGGACGGGTGAGTTATCTGTGGTGTTGTAAACCGGCGCAGATGGGTGAGCCAGCCACAATGTTGTTTTTGTAGACTGAGCCACAGAGGCGGCGGCTTGCGGACACACATCAGTTAAACAATGCGGTATGGTTGGATGCTGACGCTTGATAATATTGGTGCGAGCTTCATATCCGTGACATAACGATCATTCTTGCAGTGAATAATTGTCCTGCATAGAAAACATCGCGAGCCAGAGCAATTGTTCTTTGACAAAAAGCAATATATACTAAATAAAATAAACTTAAACGGATAGATATCACCTGATTGTTCGGATGACGGATGATCCGTTCAACGCAACAGAGCCGGCTCAACGCGGCTCCGTCGGCTCAACACAGCAGAGAAACGGAGGCATCACCATGGCAGCGGCTCGGAAACTGCAGCCGCATCATGTTTGTGACGGGCGGAGGCGATTTGAACAGCTTGAAACGGACGCAAGTCGGCCCGAGGCAGGCAGTGGCTCATCGTGTGACTGCGGTTTAGAATGGTCCCAGCGACTCAACGCAACATCTTTGTATGCATGTCTAGCGGATGTAGCAGTAACATCCACGTGACCCTCCTTTGTCTAGTACTGTTTAAACTTGAATTGTTTTTATTGCCCCCAATACTAGTTGTCCATCATAAGCAATCGCTCGAGCGGTGGCTCAACAATGAAACGAAGCAGAGAGGCCTTGGTCTTTTCCACCAGACAGCGTGACACGGACGACCCGGCAGAATAATGTTGGCGCGCACTCTGTATGCACGATAATTACCACTTTTGTAATTGTTGTGCATAAAAAATGCTGCAGGCCAGAATAATTGTTATGGAATGAATTAATATATATGATGAGAAAGCATAGGAGAAGTAACACCTGATATTTTGTCGGATGACCGTGGATGCTGCCGCCTGATAATACTGGACATAACCCGGACGGTTGCTCTTGCAGATGTTGACGATAAAAATCCTGGCTCAGCACGGAAGAACGTGATTTAGAGACACCAGGCTGCGGCCGAAACGGAGATCACCAGAGAGGCCCGGCGACCTGCAACAGAAGTTGAGGCCACGCTAGGCCACATGGGCGAGCTCACATGGGAGCGAGGAGGAGCAGCTCGTAGGAAAGCAGGTGCGATGGCGGCTCATCGCGGCGAATCCGATTCATGGTTGTCTTCCTCTCTGGGTCGTGGTCTCTTTTTCCTTTTCCCTTCTTTTTTTTATTTCCATGTTGGAATCAGGATTCCCGCATGCCAGCTGCCTTCTTTCTTTCTATACACAAGTACTAGTAATCTCTGATAAATCCAATCCCGTGCTGTGAACGGCCGTACCATCGATCTTTGACTTGACGCCGACTTATATACTTTTTGCCATGATCGGCTCAAGTCCTCGGAGTTGCTTGCAGCAAATAGAAAATCAATCCAGTATTCGCTTCATCTAAGGATGTCTTGATGTACTGGTTGCTTTGCATTGATGTGACTTGCTGATTGATTCTCATGTGGGCCGATGCCGCTGCTACGAAATTTCTCGGGACCTGCATGTATACACAGTTGAACAAGTCTGGTGGAAACCCTTCTGCTGATCTCGGCGACTTGCGGCGACAAACAAATCGCAGCCTTAATTTCTGCTTTTTGACTTAAATCTCATGGATATGTAAAATCTAAACCGATGAATCCGAAGTTGATGTAGATCCTCCCAACAAACTGGAATTTTCCTCATCCTGATGCAAGCTTCTCAAACCCTAGATGAAATCCCTCCAAGAACTCAACACTACCGTGCGCAAGCCCCACGGTGGTCGCCAACTGTCGTGGATTTGTCATGGCAGATGTCCTAGTGTGAGGACTTAGTCGTGAGGCCAACGCATCTATGTGGTAGCTTGAGAGGGGTTGAGCGGAATCGAGAGACGCAACACAAGACAAGGGTTTAGCAGCTTCGGGCCCCGGGAAACATCATCCGGTAACAAGCCTACATGCTATTTATGGCCAGGTCTCGTTATCATCACGAGGGAGTCACCGGCGACCGGCTCTCCTAGTTGTGTCTAGCCCTAAGATTATTGCTTCTTGCTTGTCCCTCTTGGGGTGCCCTGCCCCTCCTTATATAAGTTGAAGGGGCGGGTTACATGTGGAGTCCTATTAGGATTAGGACTAGTCTATTACAAGTGGAATCCTAGTCTGCGCCCTTAAGGGAAAACTCCTTATGCCTTTCCTCGTAAACCGGCCCACCATAACATGAGTCGGCCTTCTGGGCCTTGGGCCTAGTCTTCTATCTGACCCGCCGTTAGGGCCATCCGTGAGTCGCCAGACTCGTGAGTCGTCAGACCAGTGAGCTGCCAGACTCGTGAGTCGCCAGTCCTCCGGCGGTTTACCAATGAAAACGCCAAGTCCGACCGGGTCATACTTCCGGCCGGGTCATACCGCGGGGTATATCCCTGACTGTTCCAGTTCCCAAGACTGCACCCAAGAGGAGTACCAGGAACATACCTGCTGAGGAGAAGAACAAGGCCCCAGTGCCTGAGATTGAAGAAGAGGAAGCTGAAGCCCAAGTGCTAAGGAAGCTAAAGCCAAAGATCCCAGACCATAATTATGCACATCCTATTGCAGAAGACATGAGGATCAGGAAGGATGCAGGACTGAGACAGTGGAGAAAGACTGACCCATATGCTGTCAGGAGGAGAACTGCTGTGGATTACAAGTTCCACACAAAAGAACAACAAGATTTCTATGAGACAATCCTGCTTGACAAGAAGCCCATAGTGTGAGATGAGATGGGTAGACTGGACCTACATTAGATAGAATGGAGATCACTTCCCAGGTGTTTATGACAGCTTCAAGGCTTGTGAGGTTGACAAGTTTGTTGGCCAGAAGCTCACAAAGTGGAATGATGAGCTGATCATGCAATTCTACTCTACTGCTCATTTCTATCCAGATGGCAGAATTGTATGGATGTCAGAGGGTACAAGGTACCAGTCTACAGTTGATGAGTGGGCTAGATTGATCAATGCCCCAGAAGCTTATGAAGATGACTTGGATGTCTATGCCAAGAAGAAGAAGGATCACAACTGAATGGCTAGCATGTACAAGGAGATTCCTGATGCAGACCTGGAGACTCACAAGTTTGGCTCAGTGAAGCACTTACTGTCAGGCCTGCCTACTATCAATACCATTCCGAGGCACACTCTGTTGCCAAAATCTGGAGATCACAGAATTATTAGAGGACACTCCATCAACTTGCTGCATATATTTGATGTCTCTCACAAGTTCAAAGTGATGAGTCTGATTGTGGAAACAATCAAGCTGACAGCTGCAGATCCGAAGAGATCTTGTGGGTATGCTCCACAAATTCAGGTGCTCATCAACTCCAAGACGGGCACAGGCACATTTCTGTTGGACAAGGAGCGTTTACCCCTCAGGCCAGAATTTGAGGACAACATTGTTGTCATGACTGAGGAAGATCCATCCTCAGTGCAAGCACATGAGAAAAGAGAGAAGGCAAGGGCAGAGAAAGCTGCAAAGATGCCAACAGCTGAAGAGGCATCTCAAGTGTTCTTGAAGAGCAAGCAAGATTAGCTTGGATATCTGATCCAATCCACCTTGAGGATTGAGAAGGGCTTGGCCACCCTGACTCAAAACCAGGAGAGCTTGGAGAGGATCATTGAGCAGAAATTCTATGATCTTGATGTCAAGGTAACTGAGATTCAGTCAGTGGTTGAGCAACTTCAGGAGGAAGTGGAGGAGAATAAGGGCAAGTCTACTACAGATGCTTTTACTAGAGTGCCCAGAAGTCACAGGTCTGCTGCAGTGCTTGTTCTAGACACAAGAGCTACTACATCTGCACCAGCAGCCACAGCTTCAGTGCCACCAGCTTCAGCAGCCGCTCCACCAGCTCCAGCCACATCTACAGACGCTTTCGTCCTTGGAGTCATCTCTACACCACCTCATGAAGACCAAGCCTGAGAGAGATGCATAGCACTATGCATATTTTTAACTTTTTGGCAACTTGTTGCCAAAGGGGGAGAAATATGTATAGATCATAGTCTTCGAGAGAGAGAGAGTGTTGATTTTTCTCTCTTTGCACTTTATTTGCTTGAACTTTATTGTGTGTTTGCTTGTTACATTATGTCTTTTGTGAGATACTTGGATGATCATGTGTTTGATCATTTGCTACTTTAATGTGTGCTTGAATGACATTATCCTTCATATCCACTTATGACCATTCACTTTGCTTGGTGATGAGTGCATGTTTTCAATTATTGTCATTCTGAGCGCTCCACCAAGATGTATGTGACATGGAAGAGTGACCCATGATCCTAACACATTGTGCATTTGCAGTCCAAAGCAAATTTTAAATAATGCACAAATTTAGGGGGAGCTCTTGTTTGTCACATACTTCTCAAAGCGACAATGTAATTCAATCTTATTATCATTTGTCGAAGCTTTGATCTATATGTTGTCATCAATTACCAAAAAGGGGGAGATTGAAAGTGCAACTATCCCTGGGTGATTTTGGTAATGATTAACAACATATAGCTCATTGAACTAATGCCATTACAAGATAAATATTTCAGGAAAGTTCACTGATTGGCATGGCATGGATAAGGAATGTGGACCCCTCAAAATGCTAAGGACAAAAGATTGGCTCGAGCTTCAAAGTCCAAGACTCTACATTTTCTATTTTAGTGATCCAAGATCACATTGAGTCTATAGGAAAGCCAATACTATTAAAATGGGATGAGGTGTTGCTTAATGGCTTGCTTGCTCAAAATGCTTAATGATATGCTCCAAAATCCCTCAACCACTTTCTCATATCCACATATGTCCCAAACCAAAAGTCAAACTCGGCTCCGCCGATTTGATCCATCTGGCGCCACCGAGTTTATTTGACATAGCCACTGCCAGAAACCCTAGACTTTTCGTACTCACCGATAGGGATCTCGGTCTCACCGAGATGGGGTTGCAAACTCTCTGTTTCCCTTCGTAACGTTTCGGTTTAACCGAGATGAGCGATCTGTCCCACCGAGTCTGCAATGCAAACTCTCTGTTTCCTTTTCGTAATACTTTGGTCCCACCGAGACGAGCGAATCGGTCCCACCGAGTTTGCCTGACCAACTCTCTGTTAGCTTATTACCAAAGTCGGTCCAGCCGAGTTTGAGTAATCGGTCCAACCGAGATTATGTTATGCCCTAACCCTAATGATATCAGTCCCACCTAGATGACATGTCGGTCCCACCGAAATTGCCTAACAGTCACATATGTCCTGAATTGGTCCGACCGAGTTTTCTGATTCGGTCCCACCGAGTTTGGTATAATGTGTGTAATGGTTAGATTTTGTGTGGAGACTATATATACCCCTCCACCCTCTCCTCATTCGTGAAGGAAAGCCATCAGATCGTGCCTACACTTCCATTACCCATTTTCTGAGAGAGAGCCACCTACTCATGTGCTGAGACCAAGATATTCCAATCCAACCATATGAATCTTGATCTCTAGCCTTCCCCAAGTTGCTTTCCACTCAAATCATCTTTCCACCAAATCCAATCCTATGAGATGAGTTGAGTGTTGGGGAGACTACCATTTGAAGCACAAGAGCAAGGAGTTCATCATCAAAACACCATCTATTACCTTTTGGAGAGTGGTGTCTCCTAGATTGGTTAGGTGTCACTTGGGAGCCTCCGACAAGATTGTGGAGTGAACCAAGGAGTTTGTAAGGGCAAGGAGATTTCCTACTTCATGAAGATCTACCCTAGTGAGGCAAGTCCTTCGTGGGTGATGGCCATGGTGGGATAGACAAGGTTGCTTCTTCGTGCACCCTTCGTGGGTGGATCCCTCCGTGGACTTGCGCAGCACTTACCCTTTGTGGGTTGAAGTCTCCATCAACGTGGATGTACGATAGCACCACCTATCGGAAACCCGACAAAAACATCCGTGTCTCCTATTGCGTTTGCACTCTCCAAACCCTTCCCTTTACATTCTTGCAAGTTGCATGCTTTACTTTCCGCTGCTCATATACTCTTTGCATGCTTGCTTGAATTGTGTTAAGATTGCTTGACTTGTGCTAAGTTGTTAAAATCTGCCAAGAACAAAAATTGGGAAAAGGTTAAGTTTTTATTTGGTCAAGTAGTCTAATCACCCCCCTCTAGACATACTTTCGATCCTACAACCGTTCAACGTTTCGGGAACCGCTACCCTCTGCCTCGTTGGCATTCAAGCCGTATCAACGTAAATGCGTGTCAAAAAGAGAATAGTCAGTAGTTTTTTCTTATGATGAACTAGTCAGTAGTAGTATACTCAATATTGTGCACCGCGACCAAGGTAGAGAGGAAAACGAGAGAACTACGTATTTGTTTACAGTGTAGATTCACTCATTTTGCTCCGTTGTACTCATTTAGGGTGTACTCCTGGTCACTTGTTGAAATCTCTAGAAAGGCAAACACTCCCTATATATGTTTGTATTTACTCTGCATATTAGAGTTGACTGAAGTCAAATTTTCATAAAGTTTGACCAAGTTTATAAAAAATAATATAAACATTTATCATAATAAATAGTGTATGATGTGTATATATGATGTGAAAGTACATTCAATAATAAATTTAATTGTATTGGTTTGTTATTGCTTATGTTAATATTTTTTTGTAAACTTGGTCAAAGTTTATAAAGCTTGACTTTTACCAAATCTAATACGCGGACTAAATAAAAACGGAGGGAGTAGTCCCTCCTTTCCAGTTTACAGGGCTATACTATTAAGAGCAAGTACAATAGTGGGCTTATAGCCTGCTTACATGGCAATTTTGTCTCTTGCAAGAGCCTGGCTATATGCGTGCTCCAAGGATCCTCACCACGCCCCACCCCTACACAAAGACTACCACGCGAGCGTTCGCAACTACCACGTTCGGGTTGCGCTTGGCTCTTCGCCTCTTTGAGAAGACGAACAATGATGTTTCTACTTCTACAGTATCGAATCAACCGATGCATGTCCGTCCACCGCGTGCGGGAGGGATAGCTTGTTGTAGTAAGCAAAAGTCTGTCCCTGTCTGCGAGACACCGTCCGCCCCATGCAAGGGAGAGGGCGTGTAGTAGTAGAATCAAGCTTCTCCTCGTTGTACGAGTTGACAGGACACATCATAGCACTGGCCCCACATGCTTGCCTCTAAACTTGTCTAAAAGACCAGCAGTGTACAATATATTTGCTGCAACCTCTAACATTTACCCCACCACAAATTAAAGTATATAATCCTGTCTTGACCAGATGAGCGTGCAAACTACAATAACCAGGATGACAGGTAGGGCCATATTATTTTAATAAAAAAAGATGCTTCGAGACGACCTCCTAGCATGGAGCCGACTCCAACGATTTTAAGCTTAGAGGCACGGTACACGCTATCCTAGACTACGTCACTATACTACCTGCCTTAGACATGAAACTGCCACACGGGCGTCCGGGTTGCGCTTGGCTCTTTGCCTCTTCGGGAAGTCGAACAATGATGGTACTACTGCAGTGGAGTAATACTAGTATGCTTCTGGCCATCTGACACCGAATGAGCTCCTGCATGTCCATCGCGTGCGGGAGGGAGAGCATGTAGCGAAAGCTTCTCCTAGTCTTGCGAGCCACCACGCTCATAGGCGAGGGAGAGGGCGTTGTAATGAAACTTCTCCTTTGCACTGTATGAGTTGACGCGACACATCAAAGTAGTGCACTCGCTATATTTCAATAATTTGCGTTTACTGATGCATTAATTACAACGAATGCATGCATGCCGTGACTTTCCTTTTGATACTATACTTGCATGTGTTGATCTAATGCACCTTGAAGTAGTATGAGTATCTGATGTAATGCCCCGGCCCTAAAGCGAGAGATGGTTGTGCACGAGGAGGGCGAGATCATGCCGACGGAACATGACTTGACGATGGAGCTCTCTATGGTTTCTATTAACCTCACCTTGCTCCACTGCCCCTTTTGCCTCCGCCCCTTGAAGCCTCTAGTGTATGAGGTTCGAATACACCTCGTCCATTCGGCTGATCGAGCCAGGTACAAGTTTCTTGATGGATGTGTTGTTCCATTGATTTTTGTTGTGCAAGGGAGGGCACCTGGCCTGCGCGGACTGCCGTGGAGAGCGCCCCGGGAACCAGCGGTAGTGTCAGAAGTGCGAGCATGACAGCGGCTTCAACTTACAAAACATGGCGATGGAGGTCGTCCTCTCCTCGGTGAGGGGGAGTGCCTGCATGAAGGCTGTAGGCTCTACGTCACTTACCACAAGCTCGCCGATCACCAGAGCGTGTGTCCGCTCGCGCCCTGCAAATGCCCCGTGCCCGTCTGCAGTTACGAAGGCCCGTCGCCGACGCTGTCCCACCAAATCAGCACCATGCATCCCATGCCCGTGCACAGGATCCAGTACGGCGAGGTGCTCCAGCTACAAGGGCTAGTGTCAGAGCCATGACTCTTGCTGTTCGTGGAGGAGGACAGCCGCGCGTTTTTCTTGGTTGGCGGCGTGCTCGACATCGGCGCGCCTATCGCCGTGTCGGTCATCTGCATCAGAGCAGGAGTGTCCCCACTGCCGCACTATGCGGTCAAGCTGTGGGCGAACTACCCGCCGGGAGAGCCCAAAGGCAGGACCGATGCCATCAAGGTGGAAATCGATGTGACAAGCAGCAAGGATCCCAACGATGTAGACGTGCAGGAGCTGACCTTCTTCACAGTTCCGCCCAAGCTGCTGGCCAGGGCTGGATTGTCGAGGACGGTGTCCCTCCACATTCAGATTGACAAGCTCACCTCCTAAATGATTCTACAGTGCCTTCTGCTTATCTTAGTAATATGCTAATATAGGGGTTAGCTCGGTCTACTTTAGCTTAAGAGAAGTTGGGTTTTGGTGGCGACACAGCAATTACTTCGACATCAGATCAACAGTTAAAGTAATTTCCAACAGTCGAACGGATATTTTGTGTCTGTTGGATATAAAGATCCTTTGGGTAAGAAGTATAAGTAGCTTATATGCTTTTTTGTTCAGGAAGTGTTGCATCCTTGTGCGAGTTGACGCCACACATCAAAGTAGTAGTACTACTAGTAGTACTCACCCGACTGCGCACCAGGTAGACGAAGCTTCATGTCGTGTTGGTGCCGTGTGCGGCCTGCACATTAACCAAAACCTCGCGCCTCCATCTTAGCCTCCGCGTTTTAAACTTCTCAATCTCAAGGCCATGGAGCAACGGGAACCTATGATAGAGCCAATCGGATGGTTGAGAACACTAAAATTCGTAGCTGCAGATGCATGTGTGAGAGAGGATGAGTGCATGTGTGCACCTCTTCTCTTTGTAGTAAACTCAGAGTACAAGTGTATGTGGGTGGCATCGACCTAGGAAGCTAGAGATGGTGCGTGCGAGAAGTCCCGAGAGACTAGGTGTGTGCGTGGGAAAGAGGGAGAGAGATGATATGTGTCGATGTAATGCGTGTGAAAAAATACTAGTCTATAGCTCACCACGAGGCTATTCCTGTTGAACTCCCCAATAACCGTAAGATATGTATCTGACGGTGCGAGTTATTGCACCTACACAGCAGTAGAAAAAGAAGTACCATGGCATATTATACAAAACAGCTACACCACAGCTGAGAACAAGTGCCCACGTTACGCCATCCAGGAATAGTGCCGCACTTAGAAACTAGAACCGTCAATAAATTTTGAGCTTGCGTCTCGTCACATTCCAAATTACTACTCATGTTCACACCGATATAGGAGTAGTATTTAATTACAAACCTATTCACACTGATCACAACCTAAACCGTTTCCCACTTAGGAGCGTATTAGTGCTCGATTATAAATACTGTACTATGCCAAGATGACTGCACATTCCTTCCTCAACTCCTCATCCACAAAAGCAAACAAGTCATTCAGCATCGTTCTCTTGCATTTGCCATGGCCAGATTGGGTTTTGGGTCCAGAGATTACCACTAGGGAGAGGCGAGCATGGAAGCAGAAGCATGACAGATGTCCCGCTTAGCCACGAAAGCAGTCGACTTGTCCCGCCACGCCGCTGAAGCAGCACGGAGGTCCCGCCGCGGCGCCGAAGGAGCACAGAGGTCCCGCCGCACCGTCGATGCAGCAGACTGGTCAAGTCGCACCGCGGAAGCAGCAAAGATGTCCTGCCATGCCGCGAATGCAGCAGGGATGTCCTTGCTACCTCTTGAGCTTGCGTTGGTTTTTCCCTTGAAGAGGAAAGGCTGATGCAACAAAGTAGCGTAAGTATTTCCCTCAGTTTTGGGAACCAAGGTATCAATCCAGTAGGAGACGACGCACAAGTCACCGAATACCTGCACAAACAATCAAGAACTTGCAACCAACGCGATAAAGGGGTTGTCAATCCCTTCACGGTCACTCGCAAAAGTGAGATCTGATAGAGATAATAAAGTAATTTTTTGGTATTTTTGATGTATAGATTGGAAAGTAAAGATTGCAAAATAATAGATCGGAAACTAGCAAGATGTAAACAAGATTCAATAATATGGAAAAGAGACCCGGGGACCATAGGTTTCACTAGTGGCTTCTCTTGAGATAGCATGTATTACGTTGGGTGAACAAATTACTATCGAGCAATTGATAGAAAAGCGCATAATTATGATGACTTCTAAGGCAATGATCATGAACATAGGCATCACGTCCATTTCAATTAGACCGACTCCTGCCTACATCTACTACTATTACTCCACACATCAACCACTATCCAGCATGCATCTAGAGTATTAAGTACATAAAGAATGGAGTAACGCATTAAGCAAGATGACATGATGTAGAGGAATTAACTCAAGAAATGTGATGAAAACCCCATCTTTTTATCCTCGATGGCTACAATACAATACGTGCCTTGCTGCCCCTACTGGCACTGGGAAAGGACACCACAAGATTGAACCCAAAGCTAAGCACTTCTCTCATGGCAAGAAAGATCAATCCAGTAGGCCAAACTAAACCGATAATTCGAAGAGACTTGCAAAGATATCAAATCATGCATATAGAATTCAGAGAAGAACCAAATAATATTCATAGATAATCTTAATCATAAATCCACAATTCATCGAATCTCGGCAAACACACCGCAAAAGAGTATTATATCGAATAGATCTCCAAACATCGAGGAGAATTTTGTATTGAGAATCAAAGAGAGAGAAGAAACCATCTAGCTAATAACTATGGACCCGAAGGCCTGTGGTAAACTACTCACGCTTCATCGGAGAGGTAATGGTGTTGATGTAGAAGCCCTCTGTGACCGAATCCCCCTCCGGCAGATCGCCGGGAAAGGCCCCAAGATGGGATCTCACGGGTACAGAAGGTTCCGGCGGTGGAAAGTGGTTTCGTGGCTTCCCTTGTGTTTTAGGGTATAAGAGTATATATAGGTGAAAGAACTAGGTCGGTGGAGCTACGAGGGGCCCACGAGGGTGGGGGCGCGCCTACCCCCCGGGCGCGCCCTCCTGCCTCGTGGCCTCCTCGTTACGTCTCCGACTTCATCTCCAAGTCTTCTGGTTTGCTTTCGGTCCAAGAAAGATCATCGCGAAGGTTTCATTCCGTTTGGACTCCGTTTGGTATTCCTTTTCTGCAAAACTCTAAAATAGGCAAAAAAGGAAACTGGCACTGGGCCCTCGGTTAATAGGTTAGTCCCAAAAATAATATAAAAGAGCATCTTAAAGCCCATTAAACATCCAAAACAGATAATAAAATAGCATGGAACAATCAAAAATTATTGATACGTTGGAGACGTATCAAGCATCCCCAAGCTTAATTCCTGCTCGTCCTCGAGTAGGTAAATGATAAAAACAGAAATTTTGATGTGGAATGCTACCTAACAAATTTATCAATGTAATTTCTTTCTAGTGTCATGAATGTTCAGATCCGAAAGATTCAAGACAAAAGTTTAATATTGACATGAAAAAAATAATACTTCAAGCATACTAACAAAGCAATCATGTCTTCTCAAAATAACATGGCCAAAGAAAGCTATCCCTACAAAATCATATAGTCTGGCCATGCTGTATCTTCATCACACAAAGTATTTAATCATGCACAAACCCGATGACAAGCAAATCAATTGCTTCATACTTTTGATGTTCTCAAACGTTTTCAATCTTCACACAATACATGAGTGTTAGCCATGGACATAGCACTATAGGTGGAATAGAATGGTGGTTGTGGAGAAGACAAAAAGGAGAAGATAGTCTCACATCAACTAGGCGTATCAACGGGCTATGGAGATGCCCATTAATAGATATCAATGTGAGTGAGTAGGTATTGCCATGCAACGGATGCACTAGAGCTATAAGTGTAATAAAGCTCAAAAAGAAACTAAGTGGGTGTGCATCCAACTTGCTTGCTCACGAAGACCTAGGGCACTTTTGAGGAAGCCCATCATTGGAATATACAAGCCAACTTCTATAATGAAAAATTCCCACTAGTATATGAAAGTGACAACATAGGAGACTCTCTATCATGAAGATCATGGTGCTACTTTGAAGCACAGGTGTGGAAAAAGGATAGTAGCATTGCCCCTTCTCTTTTTTTCTCTCATTTTTATATATTTTTTATTTGGGCCTTTTCTCTTTTTTTATGGCCTCTTTTTTATTTTTTTATTTTTCGTCCGAAGTCTCATCCAGACTTGTGGGGGAATCATAGTCTCCATCACCCTTTCCTCACCGGGACAATGCTCTAATAATGAAGATCATCACACTTTTATTTACTTACAACTCAAGAATTACAACTCGATACTTAGAAAAAATATGACTCTATGTGAATGCATCCGGCGGTGTACCGGGACGTGCAATGATTCAAGAGTGACATGTATGAAAAAATATGAACGGTGGCTTTGCCACAAATACGATGTCAACTACATGATCATGAAAAGAAATATGACAATGATGGAGCGTGTCATAATAAACGAAACGGTGGAAAGTTGCATGGCAATATATCTCCGAATGGCTATGAAAATGCCATAATAGGTAGGTATGGTGGCTGTTTTGAGGAAGGTATATGGTGGGTGTATGGTACTGGCGAAAGTGGCGTGGCACACGAGAGGCTAGCAATGCTGGAAGGGTGAGAGTGCATAGTTAAGAATAAATTCTAACCATAGCATTAAACTTTTGGATCCAATCGGTCCCTTACGGAATAGCGCATAAACTGGGGTTTAAGCTTCTGTCACTCTCGCAACCCACCATCTAATAACTACTCCACAATGCATTCCCTTAGGCCCAAATATGGTTAAGTGTCATGTAGTCGACGTTCACATGACACCACTAAGAGAATGATAACATAAATATCATCAAAATATCGAACACATATCAAGTTCACATGATTACTTGCAACATGATTTCTCCCGTGACCTCAAGAATGAAAGTAACTACTCACAAATGTTGAACATGCTCAATATCAGAGGGGTATTATATAGAGTAATGGATCTGAACATATAATCATCCACCAAATAAACCATATAGTAATCAACTACAAGATGTAATCAACACTACTAGCCAGCCACAAGCACCAGTCTGTAGTTTTGGTACAAAGATTGAACACAAGAGATGAACTAGGGTTTGAGAGGAGTTGGTGCTGTGAAGATGTTGATGAAGTTAGCCCTCCCCAAGATGGGAGAGTTGTTGGTGATGATGATTATAATGATTTCCCCCTCCGGGAGGGAAGTTCCCCCGGCGGAATCGCTCCGCCGGAGGGCAAAAGTGCTCCTGCCCAAGTTCCGCCTCGAGGCGGCGGCGCTTCGTCCCGAATGTCCTCCTATTATTTTTTTAGGTCAAAATGACCTATATACCAGAAGATGGGCACCGGAGGTGGGCCAAGGTGGGAAGCACCCACTAGGGCGCGCCTGGGCCTCCTGGCGCGCCCAGGTGGATTGTGCCCACCTGGTGGCCCCCTCTGGTACTTATTGGCTGCAATAATTCTTAAATATTCCGTAAAAAATCCTCGGGAAGTTTCAGCTTATTTGGACTTGTGCAGAATAGGTAGCCTGACGTAGCTTTTTCAGGTCCAGATTTCCAGCTACCAGAATTCTCTCCCTTTGTGCATACCTTGCATATTATGAGAGAAAAGGCATTAGAATTACTCCAAAAAGCATTATTATACAATAAAACAACATAAATAATAGTAGGAAAACATGATGCAAAATGGACGTATCCCAAATCAATCATTGTGTACTGGTTAGATAGCGAACAGTGGTATCATACCTAACTCTGCAGACAGAGCAGAGCGCATTAAATGCGCCGCTTAGCGTCACATCGTGGGCCGTTCAGCCACCTTCTTGTCTGTCTGCTTGACACGTCTCTGGATGGGTGTCATTTGGAGGTGATTTCCTTCAGAAGTGGCTGCCATGTGTCAAATAACTGCCACTTAGTCACTTGGGGGATTGACACCGCACTGATCGCTGACTTGCGTTGCTGTGAGGTGGAGCGGTGGAGCCTTGGCGGGGTAGGCCGCCCTTGGCATCCCCGGCAAGCTTGTCGGGGCAATCTTGAGACTTGTCTTCGGGGCAAACCTCGACCTTGCCGGGCTCGCCTCCCAGGCAAGGGTGGTTTTTCCTTAGTGGCATCTTGCTCCTTCAGCTTGGCTTGGTCTCGTCATGGATATTGTAACCTTGCCAGGCCGGTGGCTTGCTATCCATGCACAAGTCAGGGGAAACATACACCCCTGTTTGTGTACCCCGACAGTTTATGACACACATCATCATTGTCATATTGCTTTGCATGATCATATAGAGCTGACATAGTATTTGTGGCTCAGCCATTGTTCAACATTTTTTATACATTTTACGCTAGATCATCGCACATCCTACTGCACTGCTAGAGGCATTCATATAGTCATATGTGGCATTCATATAGAGTCATATGTTTCAGTTTTATCGAGTTGTAATATCGAGTTGTAAGTAAACAGAAGTGTGATGATCATCATTATTAGAGCATTGTCCCAGTGAGGAAATAAAAAAGGAGATAAAAAAACAGCCCAACAAAATAATGAGAAAAAACAGAGAAGGGGCAATGTTAATATCCTTTTCCACACTTGTGCTCCAAAGTAGCACCTTGTTTTTCATATAGAGAGTCTCATATGTCGTCCCTTTCATATACTAGTGGGTATTTTCCGTTATAGAACTTGGCTTATATATTCCGATGATGGGCTTTCTCAAATGCCCGAGGTCTTCATGAGCAAGCAAGTTGGATGCACACCCACTTAGGTTTCAGTTTAAGATTTCATGCACTTATAGCTCATAGTGCATCCGTTGCATGGCAATCCCTACTCCTCGCATTGACATCAATAGATGGGCATCTTCATAGCCCGTTGATTAGTCGCGTCGATGTGAGAATATGTTCCTTTTTTTACTTCCCCTTATTAATCTCTACCACCACATTCTATTCCACCCATAGTTTTATATCCATAGCTTGCGCTCATGTATTGCGTGGGGGTTGAAAAAGCTAAAGCACGTTAAAAAGTATGAACCAATTGCTCGGCTTGTCATTGGGTCTATGCATGATAAATACATTGTGTTAAGAAGATGGAGCATCACAAGACTATGATTTTGTAGGGATAACATTCTTTAGCATTTTTGTTTTAAAAGCCATGATTGTTTGTTAGTATGCCTGAGTATTGATAGATTTATATCAAATTGTAGACTATTGCTTTGAATCATTCGGATCTCAATTTTCATATCATAAAATAAAGATTGCATGATGATAATGTTAGGTAGCATTCCACATCAAAATTTTGGTTTTTATCATTTACCTACTCGAGGATGAACAACAATTGAGCTTGGGGATGCTTGACACGTCCCCAACATATTTTGATTATTCCATCCTATTATAGTATCAATCTTGGATGTTTTATATACAATTATATATCATTTTTTGGGACTAACCTATTAACCTAGTGCTAGAGACAGTTGCTGTTTTTTTTCTTGTTTTTGGCTTTTCAGGAAGTCAGTACCAAACGGAGTCCAAACGCTCTTTTTGATAAAAAAAAATCTTGACAAGAAAGACCATAGAAGGTTCAGGAGTGAAGGAAATATGCCCTAGAGGAAATAATAAAATTGTCATTTTATATTTCCTTATTCATGATAAAGGTTTATTATTCATGCTAGAATTGTATTAATCGGAAACTTCAATAAATGTGTGAATAAAAAAACAAATACCGTGTCCCTAGTAAGCCTCTACAAGACTAGCTCGTTGATACGCCTCCAACGTATCTATAATTTATGAAGTATTGATGCCATTATATTATCATTCTTGGATGTTTTACAATCATTGTATAACAACTTTATGTCATTTTTTGGGACTGACCTATTGACCCAGTGTCGAGTGCCAGTTGCTGTTTTTTGCTTGTTTGTTACATCGCAGGAGATCAATATCAAAAGGAGTCCAAATGCAACGAAACTCCTGGAGGATTTTTTGGGCCAGAAGAAAGCCAGTGGGCCAAGGAAGCACCTGGGGGCTGTTCGAGGGGAGCAGCACCCACCAGGGCACGCCAGGAGGCCCAGGCGCGCCCTGGTGGGTGCTGCCCACCTCACGTGTCCCCGGGACCGCCTCTTCGCCTTATAAATTCCTAAATATTCCAAAACCCTTTGGGGTAGCCCAAGATCAGAAGTTCCGCCGCCGCAAGGCCTCTGTATCCACGAGATCCAATCTACACCCCGTTCTGCCACCCTGCCGGAGGGGGGAATCATCACCGGTGGCCACCACGATGAGGAGGGAGTAGTCCACCCTCAGGGCTGAGGGTTTGTACCAGTAGATATGTGTTTAATCTCTCTCTCTCTCTCGTGTTCTTGAGATGTCACGATCTTGATGTATCACGGGCTTTGTTAATATAGTCGAATCATATGGTGTTTTCCCCTCTCTATCTTGTTGTGATGAATTGAGTTTTTCCCTTTGAGATTTCGTTGTTATCAGATTGAATACTTCTATGGATTTGACAACACTTCATATATGTCTTGCAATTGAATACTCATGGTGACAATGGGGTATCGTATTGATTCACTTGATATATGTTTTGGTACTCAACCTGCGGATTCCCGAGGTGACATTGGGGTAATCTATGCGTTGGGGTTGATGCACATTCTTGTCTTTGTTTCCCTGGTAGAAATCTTGGGGCACTCTTTGAAGTTCTTTATGTTGGATTGAATATTATAAATCTTAATTTTTCTTTGGTGTTATTTTAGTACGAACTCTAGGATAGATCGAACGGAGAGAATAGCTTTGTGTTATTTTAGTACGAACTCTTGAACAGATCGAACGGAAAGAATAGCTTTGAGGTGGTTTCATACCCTACAAACAATTCCGTCTTATGTTCTCCGCTAGATAGGAACTTTGGAGTGATTCTTCATCGCACTTTGAGGGACGGTTATATGATACAACTATGTTAGCATTGTTGAGAGATTGCACTAGTGAAAGTATGCACCCTAGGCCTCATTTTCCATCATTGCAATACCGTTTTTGCTCTTTTTTACTATTTACTACCTTGCTATTTTTTATTGTTCGCACTACAAAAACTCATATCTACTATCCATACTACACTTTTATCACCATCTCTTCGCCGAACTAGTGCACCTATACAATTTTCCATTGTATTGGGTGTGTTGGGGACATAAGATATTTGTTGTATTTGATTGTAGGGTTGCTTGAGAGAGACTATCTTCATGCTACGCCACCCACGGATTGATAAACCTTAGGTCATCCACTTGAGGGAAAATTGCTACTGTCCTACAAAACTCTGCGCTTGGCAGCCAACACGTGTCTACACGAATAAAGTTGCATAGTAGACATCAAGCTCTTTTCTGGCGCCGTTGCCGGGGAGGTGAGTGCATGAAGGTATATCTTTAGATCTTGCAATCGAATCTTTTAGTTTCTTGTTTTATCACTAGTTTTGTTTATAAAATAAGACTAAAAAAGGAATTGAGGTTGCATCATATTATTGATCTTCTTTATAATATCTTTCTTGAAAATGATGGATCGAAAAGTTGTGCTCAGTTGTTAGAAGAAGAATGCTATAAAATGTTTGGCATAGAACCTTTGAATGATGAGCATGATTGCAATGTTGTTAGTATGAACTCTTTGAATATCCATGATACTAATGATATGCAAAGCCACAAGCTTGGGGATGCTATGTTTGATGAAGATGATGTTTTTAGTCCCCCAATATTTGATGTGCCAATTTGTTATAATGATTGCATGCCTCCTATTTATGATGATTATAATGATGAAAGTGGATTCGGAGAGGTCATGACTTTATTTAATGATGAATGCACCATTTTTGATGAGACTTCAATAGACTATGAGAAAAAAGTTCCTATCTATGATAATTATGGTGATGACATGTATGCTATAAAGAATAATGATAACCATGAAACTTGTCATCATGATTTTAATTTTCACTCTCATGATAGTTATTTTGTTGAGTTTGCTCCCACTACTATTGATGATAAGAAATTTGCTTATGTGGAGAGTAATAAGTTTTGTATGCTTTTGTGTCATGAAAAGAATGCTTTATGTGATGGTTATATTGATGAATCTATTCATGATGCTACTGAAAGTTATTATGAGAGAGGAACTTATGATTCATGATGCTCTTATTATGTTTCAAACCTTATCTTTTAAGCGAGCATCATTGAACTCATCATGCCTAGCTAAAAGGTATTAAAGAAAAGTGCTTGTTGGGAGACAACCCAAAACTTTTATCTACTGTTTTTGTGTGTTCGCATGATTATGCTACTGTAGTAATCATGTTTTATTGCTTTGGTTCCAATAAAGTGCCAAGTAAAGCCTTTGGGATCATGTTGGGTGATAGTTGATTTGATCTTGCTGAAAAACAGAAACTTTTGTGCTCACAAAAATAACTCTCATTTTTAACAGAAGAGTGATTTTGAGTTGATTCTTTTTGCAGAAGATTAATATACAAATTTCTCACGTGGTCATAGTTTCTTCATAATTTTTGGAGTAGCATAAGTATGGCTTGAGTACAGATTACTAGATACTGTTCTGTTTTTGACAGATCCTGTTTTCAATCCATAGTTTGCTTGTTTCCTTATTTCTATGGCTTATATTGCTCAATATAAATTGTAGAAATGATATGCTACATTATGAATTGTGTGGAAAAATTTATGAATCTTGTCTTTGACAGTACCAAAAGTGAAATGGTTTGCTCTTTATCATACTAACCTATATCACTAGGTTTCGTTAAGTTTTGTGTGATTGAAGTTTTCAAGTTTTGGGTGAGATGTCGATATGAGGAGAATAAGGAGTGACAAAGCCCTAAGCTTGGGGATGCCAAAGGCACCCCAAGGTAATATTCAAGGAAGATCCAAGCAACTAAGCTCGTGGATGCCCCTGAAGGCATCCCCTCTTTCCTCTCCAACATTATCGGTAACCTCACTTGGAGCTATGTTATCATTCGTCACATGATATGTGTTTTGCTCGGAGCATCAATTTATTTTGTTAGGATTTGCTTTATGTCATTTAGAATAATGTTTTGCATCTTTTATTTCAATAAAAGTGGCAATGATAACTTTTGCCATGCTTATTTTGCAAGTTTACATGTTGCTGTTTCAAAACAGAAAGTTTTTCGCTGTTGCAAAAATTCCCTAGAAAAGTCAGAACGTGATAAAATGCTGAAACTTTTTGCAAAATAATCTCTGATAAATTTTTGAAGTGTGGTATTTTTTCAGAATTTTTGGGGTTAGGGAAGTATGACGAATCTTGCATTCTTTACAGATTGTACTGTTTTGGCAGAATGCTGTTATGGTTGCATTGTTTGCATATGTTTGCTTGTTTAATGATTCTATTTGAGGATAGGACTATTAAATATGCAGAGGCATTTAGTATGCAATGTTGAATAATAATTTTAGTGATTTGCTATAGTAGAGAATGATAAGGTTATTGCATTGGTTTATACTAACTTATCTCACGAGTTCTTGTTCAGTTTTGTGTGGATGAAGTTTTCGAGATTTGGGGAAACCGTGATATGAGAAGAATTATGGAGACACAAAAGCTCAATATTGGGGATGACCAAGGCACCCAAACATTATATTTCCAGAAGTCTCAAGCATCTAAGCTTGGGGATGCCCCGGTAGGAATCCCACCTTTCTTCATCAGCAATTATCGGTTAGTATCGGTTGAGCCTAAATTTTTGCTTCTTCACTTGAGTTGTGCTATTCTTAGAATGTCATTTTATTTTCATTTCTTGTTGTTTTAATAAAATACTTAGACCTGAATTTTTTAAATAAAATAGAGTCCTCAATTAGTTGCCAGGGAGGCTAGGTAAGCGGCATTCACATTCCGTCAACGAAGCTCTTTTTTATGGATTTGCTGTAGTGCTTCACTTATATCTTTTTGAGCACGGAGTGCTTTAGTATTTTTGAAGAAATTCTCTCTTGCTTCACTTATATCCTATGAGTATAATTTGAGAGAAAGAAATATTATGCTCATATTCTTCATCTATATCTTTTTGGAGTAGCTTGTCATTTACTCTTGTGCTGCACTTATATCCTATGAGTAATTTGTTGAATAAATTGAATGTCGTGAAGTTGAAATCATATCATGCCTAGTGGAAGCTTCACACTGGGTTTATAAAGTGAAATCTGTTGAGGCTTGACAATCACAACATTGGTCATGCGAGCAATTCATGAATAATTAGTATAAGGAAGATAACTTTCACATGCAAATACACTATCTTGGAAATCTTTTGTGATTGTGAGCCCCCATCAAAATATTATATGCCAAAATGGTTTACGTTGGACAAGGAAGACAAAGTAATGATTTATGTTTGTTCATATTCACATAGAAGTTATATTGTCATAGATCCTTCAACATGTGGTGCTTGCCCCCTATCTTTGCTAGCCAAAAATTCCGCACTAAGTAGAGATACTACTTGTGCATCCAAAAACCCTTAAACTCAAATCTTGTTTTGAGAGTCCAGCATACCTACCTAAGGATTGAGCAAGATCCTTCAAGTAAGTTGTCATCGGTGCAATAAGGCAATAAAAATTACTTCTAAAAGTGTTAGATCATTTAGTGTAAGAGAAAATTGAGCGTTGTACGAACTTGTGATGGCAAAGAATAAAAGCGACAGACTGCATAATAAAGGTTGCTATCACAAGGGGCAATATAACATGACGTTCTTTTGCACTAAGGGGTTGAGCATACAAACAAATAAGCGCATGGCAACCTCTGCTTCCCTCTGCGAAGGGCCTATCTTTACTTTTATGCAAAGAGTCAAAGCTTTTCTCTCTATTCCTTTTTATTTTTATCTTTTGGCAAGCATCATGTGGTGAGGAAAGATCCAGGCACATATATCCAGTTGAATATGGGTAGCATGAGTTATTATTGTTGACATCACCCAAAGGTGAATACATTGGGAGGCGAAATTATAATCCCCTATCTTTCTATGTGTCCGGTTGAAACGTTCTGCTCATGTGTATGCGGTGAGTGTTAGCAATCATAGAAGACTATATGATGGTTGAGTATGTGGAGCTCTTACTTAGACTCTGTTGAATAAGTTGAATTGCAATTGCTTGGTGACTGAGAACATAGGTTTTTGAGTTTCAAGAGAATTCATTGTTTGAACCTTAACATGTGAATTGGTTGCTACTATAACATGAGAAGTTTTATAAGAAAGAATTGTTGTTATGATGCTAGGAAAAGTAATTGAAATTATCATTGATCAAACTTATGCACTTTGCTAGCATTCACACTTCATAAATTATTTCTTTTATCATTTACCTACTCGAGGACGAGTAGGAATTAAGCTTGGGGATATTGATACGTCTCCAACGTATCTATAATTTATGAAGTATTGATGCCATTATATTATCATTCTTGGATGTTTTACAATCATTTTATAGCAACTTTATATCATTTTCTTGGAGTAACCTATTGACCCAGTGCCCAGTGCTAGTTGCTGTTTTTTGCTTGTTTTTTACATCGCAGGAAATCAATATCAAATGAAGTCCAAATGCAACAAAACTCCTGGAGGATTTTTTTGGGGCCAGAAGAAAGCCAGTGGGCCAAGGAAGCACCTGGGGGCTGCTCGAGGGGAGCAGCACCCACCAGGGCGCGCCAGGAGGCCCAGGCGCGCCCTTGTGGGTGCTGCCCACCTCGGGTGCCCCCCTGGACCGCATCTTCGCCCTATAAATTCCCAAATATTCCAAAACCCTTTGGGGTAGCCCTAGATCAGAAGTTCCGCCGCCGCAAGGCCTCTGTATCCACGAGATCCAATCTAGACCCCGTTCCGGCACCCTGCCGGAGGGGGGAATCATCACCGGTGGCCGCCACGATGAGGAGGGAGTAGTCCACCCTTGGGGCTGAGGGTTTGTACCAGTAACTATGTGTTTAATCTCTCTCTCTCTCTCTCGCTCTCTCTTGTGTTCTTGAGATGTCACGATCTTGATCTATCGCGGGCTTTGTTAATATAGTCGGATCATATGGTGTTTTCCCCTCTCTATCTTGTTGTGATGAATTTAGTTTTTCCCTTTGAGATTTTGTTGTTATCGGATTGAATACTTTTATGGATTTGAGAACACTTGATATATGTCTTGCAATTGAATACTCGTGGTGACAATGGGGTATCGTATTGATTCACTTGATATATGTTTTGGCACCCAACTCACGGATTCCCGAGGTGACATTGGGGTAATCTATGCGTAGGGGTTGATGCACGTTCTTGTCTTTGTTTTTCTGGTAGAAATCTTGGGGCACTCTTTGAAGTTCTTTATGTTGGATTGAATATTATAAATCTGAATTTGCTTTGGTGTTATTTTAGTTCAAACACTAGAATAGATCGACTGGAAAGAATAGCTTTGTGTTATTTTAGTACGAACTCTTGAATAGATCAAACGGAAAGAATAGCTTTGAGGTGGTTTTGTACCCTGCAAACAATTCTGTCTTATGTTCTCCGCTAGATAGGAACTTTGGAGTGATTCTTCATCGCACTTTGAGGGATGGTTATATGATCCAACTATGTTAGCATTGTTGAGAGATTGCACTAGTGAAAGTATGCACCCTAGGCCTCATTTTCCATCATTGCAATACCGTTTGTGCTCTGTTTTACTATTTACTACCTTGCTGTTTTTTATTGTTCGCACTACAAAAACTCATATCTACTATCCATACTACACTTTTATCACCATCTCTTTGCTGAACTAGTGCACCTACACAATTTGCCATTGTATTGGGTGTGTTGGGGACACAAGAGATTTGTTGTATTTGATTGCAGGGTTGCTTGAGAGAGACTATCTTCATCCTACGCCTCCCACGGATTGATAATCCTTAGGTCATCCACTTGAGGGAAAATTGCTACTGCCCTACAAAACTCTGCGCTTGGACGCCCAACACGTGTCTACAAGAATAAAGTTGCATAGTAGACATCACTCGGTAACCAAAGATGGTTAAGGTTTCCTAACCATGGACATGTGTTGTCATTTGATAACGGGATCACATCATTAGGAGAAAGATGTGATGGACAAGACCCACTCATTAGCCTAGTATAATGATCGTTCAGTTTATTGCTATTGCTTTCTTCATGTAAAATACTTATTCCTTCTGCTATGAGATTATGCAACTCCCAGATACCGGAAGAATACCTTGTGTGCTATCAAAAGTCACAACGTAACTGGGTGATCGTAAAGATGCTCTACAGGTATCTCCGAAGGTCTTTGTTGATTTGGCATAGATCAAGATTAGGATTTGTCACCCCGAGTATCACTACAAAAAAAAGACACATCCATGACATTTTGGGCCGAACAAAAAAAATTCTGTCATACTTATGACACTTCCATGACGATAATTGTGACAAAACCCGGTATCATCATCGATGTGGTGGGTTCCTACTTCTATGACAAAAAATCATGACAGAAGATGGGCTTTTCGTCCTGGGCGGGCCGGAGACGCAACTGCATGACATCCTTTGGGCCGTGCATGATGGAAAAAACCGTGGTAGAAGCGAGGGCAAGGAAAATATCAGGGAGTTCCCCGTTATGGTGGGTGGTCGGGGGCCGAGCGATGCGCGTTTCTCTCGTACACGTACGCGCGTGGGTCTGAGAGGCGTTGGGCTCTAACTGAACCCGAGCAATTGCACTAGCTACGTTACTGAACCCGTGCGATCGATCCCTTGCTGTTAACTGAACCCGAGTGATTCCTTCGCTACTGCTGCTAACTGAAGCCGATCGATGCTGCCTCAGGATGAACAGTGAGCGTTGTTGGGGGGTGGATGAACAGTTCCCGGTGGGGGGTTGGATGAACAGGATCCCGTGGTAGTAGAGGTCGTTGCCACTGGATGAACATGACCCCGATCGAGGCGGTTGGGGGTGGATGAACAGGACCCCGTGGAGGGCTAGATGAACAGGACCCCGTGGAGGGCTGGTTGAACAGTAGCCGGTGGAGGGCTGGATGAACAGTAGCCCGTGCAGGGGTGGTTGAACAGGACCCCATGGAGAGCGCTGGTTGAACAGTAGCCGGTGGAGGAGCGCGCGGTGGACGCTGGATGAACAGGAGCCCGTGGATGAACAGTCGTAGGTGGAGGCTGGAGGAGGTCGACGGTGGATGAACAGTAGCCTGTGGAGGTTGGAGGAGGTCGACGGTGGAGATGAACAGTATCCTGTGGAGTCCCGTTTTGCGGTACGCCACACCCCTCCCGATGAATAGGACCCCCGTTTCAACCGTAGCGCTCCAACACAAGTCTATTTCCTCCGTTTTGCGGTACGCCACACCGCTCTCGATCAACAGGACCCCGTTTCAACCGTACGAGGTCCAACAGAAGTCCGTTTCCTCTGTTTTGCGGTATGCCAGACCCCTCCCGATGAATAGGATCCCGTTTTGACCGTGGCTGGTCGAACACAAGGCCATTTCCTCCGTTCTGCGGTACACCAAGCCTCGTTTCCATCGGTTGTTCCATCCAAGCCCTCCCGATGAACACGACGTATTCCGGCCCAGTTGGTTGCCTTCTCTGTTCCGACCCAGCCGGTTCGCTGCCTGATGAACAGGACGCGGTTGTTGCCGTCCGTTGCCTCTCCATGTACACAAGCCCTGGCCGTCCGTATATATATGCGCGAGTACGCGCTCGAGACCCCGCCCGTATGTACGTACATGGCCGTATTTTCTTTCTTACACCCTGGCCGCTGTACATACGTGTACATGCTATGAGCGCGCCTCTACTACGACACGCGCCCTTCCTTACACGGCCACGGTTCATCGCTGCAGCCTGCAGACAGACCGACCGTATGTACGTACATGTTCGCGACTAGAATGACAACGCTATGTACGCTTCGACCAGGTGGGTCCCGACTGTCAGGCACTTCCTTGCGTGCGAAGATGTAGCTAGTGGGTCCCAGCAGTCAGGGGGCGAATCATATTTTTTTGCCCGTAATATGGACGCACTTCCTTGCGTGCGAAGATGTAGCTGGTAGGTACCAGCAGTCAGGGGGGAAACATTTTTTTTTGCGAAATACGGTGGCCCGTCCGGTGGGTCCCTGCTGTCAGGTGGAGGAATCATTTTTCCCGCGTAATAAGGAGGCACTTCCTTGCTGCGGCCGTGGACCCAGCTGTCAGCCTCTCCACGTACAGTACTGTTCCAATGGAAGTCGGTCGTTGACCACATTGACCACGCCGCACCGAAAGCACTAAGGCGGTGGACGACTACGAGGCCTAGGAAGGGGACGACATGGAGCCAGGAAAGACGCGGCAGTTGATGCCCACGCGGAGAGGAGTACGATTCACTGGTTCGGCTGCGGTGTGAGGCTGCCGTCGCCGTAGAATAACAGGGGGTGTGGGTGAGTGGAGGGATGGCCTGGCCAGCGGTGGGAGTAGTAGGGGGCGGTGAGGCCTCCGCGGCAGCGCAGCCGGCCACGGGAGGCAGGAGCAGGCAGCACGACTGGCGCTGCTTTCGGCGGCTGGAGCAGGAATACCAGAGGTTGAAGAAGCATGACGGCCGTTGGATGGACATCGTATGGTCAGTGCAGCTAGAATCGTTTATATTGACTAAGTCGTCACAGCCCTTGGTACGCGTCAACTTAGTAGGCCCACAGGTCAGCTTTCGAAACGGTGCGGCCCAGATGTCAGGGGGAGGAATCATTTTTCAGGTAGGTGAAGCTAGAATATCCGAGATTGAAGAAGAAGCACGGCATCTATTGGATGGACATCCAACGGCCACTGCTGCTAGAACCGTGTGTTGACTATAAGTTGACAAAGCCTTGCATACGCGTCAACTTTTTTTGTTGAGGGGATGCGTCAACTTAGTAAGCCCACAAGTTTGTGGCAGAGTACTTATAGCCCATTTGAGATTTGTAAGAATGTGCAGCCCATTTTTAAATTCTAATGGAATTTACTACAGCCCATTTACAGTTTGTTAAAAGTACAACCCATTTTCTAGCTAGGACAACAATTAATAATTTCAACCAACCGTTGAAATCAGAATTCAATAAAATATCCCACATTTTGATGGGATCCAAAATATTTTTATCCCGAAATTTCAAGTTAGATTAAATACAATTTCAATATAAATTTGTATTACGTAAAAATCCAACGAAACATTGCATGCACAATAATTAATGAAATTAAAATTTTCAATATCCAAAAATAATATTTTATAAAGTAATTACGTGTTTGGTGCATTTTTTTACAGTTACTACCTAGTTTTTATAATTACATCCCATTTATTATTTCTTAAAGCCCATTTTCTTGTTAAGCCTAATGCATCCCTCCTAGGAAAGATTTGTAGCCTAGCGAGGCGGAGAATAACAAGTTGACCTTGCCTGGGTATTCCTCCAAAAAAAGTATAGCTGGGCTAGCCATTTTCAGCTTGAAAAAAATTAATATCTGGGCTGGATATCTGGCCTGAGCTAGATGGGCCACAGCCCGCCCAGTTAATACCCTGCTCTCCTCTGAACAACAACGAAAACATCGCTCAAGAAAAACTCTGCAGTGCTCACACCTCAAAAACGCAACACTACAAAAAAATACACTTCCGTGATGATACGTGTTTGTCACAGTAGGTCACTTTTTTGTCATGCATGTACATCCATGACGATTTTATGACAGAATCAAGATAGTCATACATGTGCTGCCATAGAAGTGTTCCATGACATTACCAAAATTATCATCACGGAAGTGTCCACTTCCATGACGATAAATCGCGCGTCACAGAAGTGCTTTTGTCAAGGGTGACCGACATGTGGCATCCACCGTAATGGAACGCCGTTAAGCTATCGGGTCCGGTTTTGGATCCGATAACCCGTTAACAGCCCGGACCAATGGGGATTTTCCACGTGTAAAATCATCATTGGCTGGAGGAAACACGTGTCAGTTCCGCGTTGGCACAGGTGTCACTCATCCAATGGGCGAGATGTGCCTATGATATGTTGACACGTGGACTGACCCATAAAGTTTAAATGGGCCGGCCCAACTAAAGACCCACAAGATTTTGTGGACCATAATGCGCCGGCCCAGCAAAAGGCCCACGAGATTTTGCGGACCATAATGGGCCGGCCCAGCTAAAGGCCCACAAGATTTTGCGGGCCATAATGGGCCGGCCCAGGTAAAGGCCCACCAGATTTTTGTGGGCCATAATGGGCCGGCCCAGGTAAAGGCCCACAAGATTTTTGCAGATCATAATGGGCCGGCCCATCTAAAGGCCCACGAGATTTTGCCGACATTAATGGGCCGGCCGAGCTGTAGGCCCACAAGATTTTGAGGACCCTAGTAGGCCGGCCCATTAACTGGCTGCCATGTTTTGGGCCAAATGTCGGCCCATATTTGATCTGGTCCATTAATGGCCCGCCACGTTCCGGGCCTAATAATGGCCCATATGAGATCCGGCCCGTTAAAAGCCTACCACGTTCTGGGCCAAATTACGGCCCAGATCAGGTACGGCCCTTGAAGAGGCTTTGGGCTAAATTATGACCCGTATCAGATTCGGCCCGTCAACTGGACGGTATGCTTTTGGGCCCACTTGCTAAAGGCCCATTTAGTAATTCGGCCTGATATTAGTTTCGGCCTGTTAAGGGCCTGTTTAACATTTCGGCCCTATATTAATTTTGGCTTGTTAAAAGCCCGTCATATAGTTGGGCCTAACTACGGCCCGGTTTGCATCTGGCCTGCTCGCAGCCGATAATCTGATTGGGCCAAACAAGGACCAAGACAATTTTGGCCTGTTAAAAGCCCATGATTTGATTCGCACAATCATGGGCCGGGGTCCATTTCGGGATGCTGCCGGCCCGTGAGCTATTCGGCACGTTTCAGGCCCAACCTACTTCTCAGCCTCCTAAAAGCCCATTGAGTTTTCTTGCGAAAAGAGGGCTCGCGGTTTACTCGGCCTATTAAAGGCCCAAATCTACTAGTGGGCCAGTTTACATTTAGGCCTTTTAACGCACCAAGATGACGGGGCCCATGATGCGGATCATACATCGTGATCGCATGACGGCTCGATTATGTACCGTAATTTTACGGTTTGGTCGGTTTACTGTGAAGACAAGATATATATACAGTAAAATAACTGCAGCATCGTGAAGAAGAAAAAACCTAGACTATACAATAAAGAAATTATGGCATATTACATCCACTGGGCATCAAAGTTCGCCACTATGATAATAAAGCACAAGTAGACAGCAGATTACATACACTAGGCATCAAAGATCGCCACCAGTGCAAATAAACACGCCGACAAAATAATATACAAAACCGACAACACTTCAATAGAGTTCAAGAAAGGTTAGCCCTGCTGGGGAGCTGCAGCGCAAGCAGTTGAGCAAGCTGATGAGACTGCGCTTGTTTAACACTTATATCCTCCTCACTCTGAAAGATAAACAAGCAGACAGATGACAGGTTTTGCACATAAAAGTATCAGTGCTGACAATTCATCACATTTCTTACTGACGAATAAAGTGACACAGTTTAAAATTGCATTAACACAATATGGTATTGTTCAGGTCAAGACATGGCAGGAAATGACATTGTGAAGGAGTTGGCAGCTTCACGACACCACGGGATTACAGATCAATAACTCATAAGTATCAATGGTTAGTGTGCTGTCAATTTATCCTATTTCAGATAGGCAAATAAAGAGACGTTAAATAATAGTAGAATGATATGACATTGTTCATAGTTAAGACATTGCAGAATATGACATTGTGCTGTAGTGGGTAGGTTCACCACAGCACTGGATTACGGATCAAGAACAGAAGCATACATGCAGTGCAAAAGAAGATCACTTGCTCTGTATAGTTTAATTTACATGGTATGAAGAAGGAACTTGGTTGTACAACTGAAAACTTAAATTGAGAAGGACAAACTTTTGTTTATGACCTACATAATAAACTTTAAACATGCAATTTGATGCAAACACCAAAAATAAACAGTTGTTGCAGTCATGCCTAACCAAATATACACAACAAAGTTTGAAGGCTTGAGAAGGACAAACTTACATTATTGGTGAAGATAGGCTCTATAAAGCCCTTGTCCATGCTGATGGGGGCGCAATTCAAGATGTTTACCACAGAATCTTCTTCATAAGCATTGCCTTTATTCTACATTTTGTTAAGAGTAAATATAGATGTGATAATATATGAAAAAATGGAGAATATTTAAGATAAGATGAAGAGTGATGCTACATAACCAAGTAGCTATAAATGTAAGTGCAACGATACAGGCAAAAGGTACAACCAAGAGCAATGCATAGCTAAACTTCTTCAGTACCATCGGTGTTATCCAACCTTATGGTAAGAGTAAATATAGATCTGATGTGTAGAAAATGGAGGGAAAAGGAAAATAAGCTGCAGAGTGATGGTACATGAACAACTACCTGTCAATGTAAGTACACTGATAAAGGACAGCATGTACTTACAAGAACAATGCAGAGCTAAAAAAATTCATTGGCATTGGATATATTCTACACTAATGTAACCATTCATACAGATCAGATAATTTGGAGCGAACAATTGATAAGCAAGATATCATGCATACTGCTGTCACATAATGAACCAGGTATGTATGCAAGTACAGTGATATAGGACAACAGGTACTAACAAGAGCAAAGCAGCAGGCAGCATATTTGCGATATTCTGTCGTTCTTTTCAAACCGGAATTCTTCTTCGAGCAGATTTCCTGCAAAAAAGATCCGTAAGGCACATGCGGAAAAGTGGAAGTTCAAATTGTCATGTGATTTCATAGACAGTACCTCATCCTGGGAACGAGACCAGTGCATAACAAGTTTTTTCCATTCAATGTCTTCTAAATTTAGCACAGGAGACTTCACCGGAAATTCATTTATAGACTTGCCATCAATGTGTGATTTTCTCAGGTAACACCGATACTGCTGCAATGCTTCCTTGAAAAGCACAAGCAAGCTTTGCTCGTCATGACTATCCAGATTGACCCTCGCCTACTTACAACAATGTAATGTAAATCATTGATGTGTTCAATCAGCAGAAAACAGGAAAATAATAACCATGAATAATAGCACTTACACGTAAGTTGGACAAGAAGATGTGAAAATGGTGTTTGTCTTCACTATAATCTTCCCATGATGGGAATATATGCACGTGTTCCCTAACAACATTGAAAGCATTATCTTTTAAAATGGGAATAACTAGAATGAGGTTCCAGTCTGTAGGAATTGGCCGTCTCCGCAGTTGGGATAGGTCTTCGGCCGGTGGACTTGCTGTACTTTTTGCTCGAGTGGGATTTTTCTGTGGTACGGCTGGTGCTATGGCAACTGAAATTGGTATACCTTTTGCTGGAGTGCAGGTCCTGTGTGGTGGGGCTAGTGGTGTGGCCAGTGAAGTATGGGTACAGTTTGCTGGAGTCTGTCCTACGTTTTGTGTCACTGGTTGTACAACCAATATAAGTGGGGTGCTGTCTGATTTCTCCGGCACCACGACGTTTTTCAAGGACTTTGCTGGTGCTCCTTCAGGTTCGGCAATCACCCTCTTCCTTTTTGATGTCTGATGCACAAGAACAACATTTGAGTGGAAAAACATGGTATGATGATAGATGGAACATGTATTGATAATGGATGGGCATGGCATCTCGACATATATGATGAGTAAACTAAGCAAATGGCAGTGCAACAAAGTAGAAGAAATGGAAGACAACATATGCAAGATATGCGCAATCAATAAAACCTTGCCAAATTAGAATAGGCACCTTGATGGGTGAAAAGGACAGGCCATCTGCCTTTGACTCCTCGAGGTTAGAATAGTCATTAGGATCATATTCTAAACAAGAATCAACAGGTGGGGAGCGTACGAGTTTCATTGCATCCAGAATGGAACTCAATGCCTTAGTGCCAATTTTGTAAGTCATTGCAGTGTTTAGCTTCAAGAGTGGACTGCTGCTAGTGGGACACAAAGCAGCTACACAGATCATAGTGTAGATATAACGGGAAAACCGTAAGCATTAGAGTAAAATCAGCAAAGTGGAACTTGCTGGAATATATGTGCTAGTATTGCCGGTACGGCTAGAAAGGCTTCGGATACCAGTTCTCTTCAACTGAAGGTGCAGTACTGTTAATATCAGTGTAACTCTCAAAGCCCACACAGCTCCCCGCATTTCCTTGCTATTCTTATAGGATTCAAGTGGGCAGGCCACTACAAATCCTATTCCTATGTTTACAAAATCCTATGAATCAAAGAGGCTCAAAGTGTCCATCACAACCGACCGTATAGACCTCTACACTACAAATGTCCCTGCTCATCTTCGCTACAAGGAACATATTGTACTACTATCATACTCCCTCCGTTCCAAAATATAAGTCTTGGTAGAGATTTCCACTACGGATCACATACAGATGTATCCAGATACATTTTAGAGTGTAGATTCACTCATTTTGCTCCATATGTAGTCCATGGTGGAATCTATACAAAGACTTGTATTTAGGAACGGGGAGAGTACTTATTAAAGAAGAACGGAAGAGGAACATGGTAAAGAAGAGCAAGCAGATTTTGGATAATAAAATGTTCGTTGCGCAGTGCCCACACATGATGAACCAGAGCGCATTAAGAATGCAACTCCCTGCTGTCTCTCGACCATTTCAGGCGGTTGGATGAAGATCCTACGTCTCCTAACCCTTCTTCTTCCTCGTCTCTGATTCTTCCCATACAGAACACCGCACGGGCCGCCGGCCGGACCACCGGCTCCCACCGCCTGTGTTCCTCCGCCACCCCCACCCCCACCCCCGCCCGCACCCGCGTCGAGTTTTCTTCGTTCGGCGAGGCCCCACCACCGCCCCCCACAACCACCCGAGCCCCTTCGTTCACACCGGCGATCTCTAAAAAATCGACTGACCCAATTTTGAAATTTAGTCTACTGTGATTTAACTAGTGTGGAATATAAAAGGGGAAAACCATAAGCATTGGGAGTATAGTGTTGAGCGTGCCATGGCGGATCTGAAGGTGCAAAACGGACAAAGGCAACTTCGCAACCAAGACAAGAAATCAGAGTAAAGCAGTGGCGATCTATTTTCTTGCTGCGATAAATAAGTTGAGCAGATACGAAAGAGTACCGACTCTGGTGCGGCGCCGTGTATGCATCTGCTGAGAATTTGACGGTGCTGCGGTAGCGATGGCTGTCGGCGGCATGGAAGCAGATCTAGGAGGGTAGACGGTGGCGCCGGGGCGCGGTGGACGAGACGGTCGTAGGAGCGGCACCGGCAAGGTGGACGACGTCGGGGATGAAGCGAGAGGACGGGATGCAAGGATCCCAGTCTGAAGCCGTGGATGAGAGAGGTCGATCTCTTGTAATGGACGGCGGCGTCGGGGTATCAGCTCCGGCATGGTGGAGGAGGACGGCGGTGGATGGTGTGGCGGACGAAGGAGGCTGGGGTGGAGAGGGTGTTTTGGCGCCCACGGAGTACGAATGGGGAAAAGGGAGGTAGAGAGGAAGGGGGGAACCACGTATTCAGGGCGCGCTTGTCTCAAATGCAAGGAAATTTACAAACTTAGCCCCCGTTTCAAATTTCCTACATCACAGCAATATTAGTCGGTTGGGGATAGGACGGTAATCTCGCATACACCGAATATTTGCCGACGAGAGTTTGTTTTTGGCGCCCACCGTGTATGAATCGGGGAGGGAGTCGATTTCGGCCGAGGACACACTGTGTTTTGGCACCCACCATGTATGAATCCGGGTGAGAGGCGGTTATGTCACGTTTGGGTGAAATTACAAACCTACCCCTATCGAAACCTATAGAAATCGAGTAGATAGGCTTTGCATGGCAGGGATAGGCAGTAGTAATTTCCATCTCGCAGATTTTGGTTTCGGGCGGTTACTGTGACTTTCCCCGCTTCGTTCAAATTTTGCAGAGTGCACATTTACTGTGCCAACTCAATTCGAATCCCGTTTGTATTCTATTTTTTTCGGGCGGGATCCATTTTTGATTGGAATCAAATTCTATATACGTCATTTTTTTATATATACTTTCAAAAGCACAACAAAGAATTCTACTCCTTTATATGTATAATATGATTTACAAATACAATGATATCAAAATCATAAGGTTAAATTCAAAAAATTTAAACCAAACTATGTTCTACTAAAATGTATGGATCAGTAATATCTACATACTAAATAACATAGATGCGCGTGAATTCATATGAGTATGCTTGTTTGATAGATCAATTTTGGTTCGAGTATGGATTACATGTATCATCATCTCGAATTCAAATATTTGAATCCCTTTTATGTTCACTCCTTTCACGCCCATCTCTCTCGCATGCATGCTCCTTCATGTAGCTATCACTCTCTTTTCTCCAGCTCACCCGCACGCTCACTTCATGTTTCTCCTATCCTCGCAAACATGGTCTGTCGACGTCTCCCTTGAGAAGTGTCACACTCTCCCTATCATTATACATTACACGGTTTTCATTATCTCTCATGTCTCTACTGTTCTCTGGTATCACTAGGTACCTAAGCTTTCTTTTTCACCGCCACACACACAGTCTCCACTCGTCTTTCACTTTGTCTTTCTCTCTATGGGATTCTCTCACACACCCTATATGTCTCTAGATATGACTCATACCACTAAAATTACTCTCTCTCTCTCTCCTGTAGACACAACATTTGTTGCGGTCTCCTTTTCGTCTCCATCCCAGACTGACATTATTCATTTGTTTACCGATTAGACAACCCCCCCTCTCTCTCACACACAACTCCTGCTTCCACTCCCCTTCCCGACTACCGACTCTCTCTCACACACACAAAACTCTCGCTTTCGCACCCCGACTCGTATTTCTCTCACAAACATTTATCGACTAGCCTCTAGATAGGTTTATACACCCGCACACTCGTGCTTCCACTATCGCATACATGTCTCTCTCCCACTCCTTGTATCTATGTAGATTTTTCTTCCCTTCTTGAGACACGCCCTCTCGATCGTGCACACACACACTATCGCCTCATTTTAAGCTGATACCTCTCGCACGCACACTCTTTGTGTCTTTGTCACACATGCACTCCGTCCTCCTCCTCTCTCCCTCTCTCTCTCACACACACATGGGCTTTTTGCAACAACTAGCAAGATTCCCATGTGTTGCACGGAACATCAAGATGCATTTGTATGAGTAGTTTATCTTGTGGGGGAAAAGATTGAACGAGGGAAGGCCTTATTTGCAAATGTGGAGAGGGGTGTGGGTATCTTTTTGCAAAATTGCCATAGTTTCCTTCCTATCCGTCAGATATAGATCGGACGGCCTATATTGCAGGATGGCAGGCACAGGATCATCACCGACTATGCTTTTTATAAGAGTAGGGATAAAAAACAGAGTTGGTGATGATGGTGGGCCTGCCATCCTGCAATGTAGGTCGTCCGATTTATATCTGACGGATAGGAAGGAAAATATGGCAATTTACCCGCACTCCTCACCACATTTGCAGATAAGGCCTTCCCTCGTTCATCCTTTTCTCCCACAAAATCTTGATATTCCGTGCAACGCACGGGCATCTTGCTAGTAAGAGTAGAAATTAGACATATACCACTTCTCGAATCTTGAAACCAACAACATTCCTCCCTTATCTCATCAAAACCGCCAAAGGAATATATTTTTAGTGAAACATAACATATTTTTAGTGATATACGTATTTCAAAACTAGACTTTTTTTCTATCAAATCGGTGAATATGTATTAATCTACTTTGATCGTGTGGCAACGCATTGGCACATTGCTAGTAGTTATTATAACTTTTTGGACACCAGACAAACGGTGGAGTACATATACGAAGAGAAGAGGCGCACGCACGCAGTCGGTCTCTCGTTGTCTCGCACACATGAGTGTTACGTAAAGGCAACTTTAACAAATAAATCCTAAAACCCTAGGTGCACGATTGCTGCATTCGCGGGTACCGGGTACGTGGTGGAGCACCTTTGTAGGAATAGTCAGCTCGCATGATAATTTGATCCGTAGGAGTTGATGGTCGGGACCACAGGTGAACGACTTGGAGGCGGTGGCTCGCCAGTTACCACAGATCGAGTAGCCACGTTTAAAATATCATTTTTTAGCGGGTTTAACAGTTCCGATTTTGAATGGCACGTTATAAGTACTAAGTAGTTTTTAGAACGATTGGTATGGAGCGAAAATGGAATTTATAGTACTACGTACCTCCTTGGCGTATGGTTGTATGGGTTTATGTTGCGAGATGTTGAACCTGGTAGTTCTAGGGCAAATACTATGGTTTAGATTGAGATGCTGGTTTTCAGTAATGAAAATCGGAAGGGGGGAACCCTTCTTTGATTAAAAAATAAACTACTACCTCCATTCTGGTTTACTAGTCCCCATCATATTTTGGGTCAAAGTTTGTCCACGAATTTTACTTGTAAAATGTGAATGGAAAACGAGATTTTGTTATACCCAAACAAAAAAGGACTGGAGGGAGTGATTGCTCTGACACGGATGCGACCTCTCATAGCGCAGGCATTGAACCGGCGCGCCGGCCAAGAGGGCCGCACTCGCTGCAGGCCCGGCTGAGCACGCCTCCTCGCCGCGTGCAACCGGCTTCAGACTGCCCTGCCTGCCTTCTTTGAATCCTCACGTGTGCCGGCAACACGTCCTTCCATGAGCCGGTCGGCATTTTAGAACACAAAAAATGACCAAAATATAATTAATTTGCGCATGGTCTTGACTTGTTGTGCTCGCACTGGTAGAAGGAACTAGTAGAGGTTTTTCTTTATTTATAACTCTCCTCACATTTTTTGTGGCTTTGAAGTGAATCATGGTTGTGGACATTATGTATGAATGTGCAGATATCTGTGAACATGAGTTTGATGTGGCAGTTGAACTTGGAACGTCGGGCTTGCGCATGAACTATACCATGTCCAATGCTTCGGCTATTATTGTTTGGAAAGTAAGTGCTGTTATTACATGACCCGAAAAAAAATATTTTGTGCCACATCAGTAGATGCACGGACATCACAAAGGCATGCTGACTGGATAAACATTTGAACCTAGCTATTATGAAGGAAATTTTGTATTGAGAACAGTTTTAGATAGCATGAGACGCCTAGCCTGCTCCGCCTCTGCTAGCTTATTTCTGGCTTCTTCCATCTCTTCTTTGGCTTGGGTGAAGAGAGCATCTGATTGCTCTTTTCGCTTCTTCAAGAACTCAGCTACATTCTCAAGGGCTGCTACACGCTTTCTTTAAGCCTTTACTAGAGCCACGAGGACACGAACAGCTAACGACTCCACCTGGCTTGTGTGTAATCCAGCATCATTTGGGAATTTGCACCTTGTGTCTAATCCAGCATCATTAGGGAACTGGCACCTTGTGTGTAATCCAGCCTCATTTTGGAAACATGATCTCGAGGTTGACCATAGTTCCCTCCTCGAAGGAACTGCATCCTGACATGAAGTTACTTCTTTTTTAGATCAACACTCAGAGCAACCCAGATCCATTTAGTAGAAGCCAGATAAACAGAACTCGGAGAAGTGAATTCAAAAGGAAAAAAATATAAAAACAGACTACAAGGTGAGAACACCCACTTCCTACATCAAGCTAAAAACGAAAGCATTAGGACAATTAAGACTCTTCTTATTACATATCGAAGAACACGAGGCTTAAGAGAAACAGAAACTACAACATATACACATCGAAGAACACGAGGCTAAACGAATGTAATTGAAAGGGTGTTACTTACCAAAGCTCGTTTTACAGGTTTGGTGCAGCTCCACTTTAACTTTCCACGCTCCTTGAAGATGTCCCCAATATCCCATGTTTTGTCTTCATTGCTCCTCTACCTGTTCGCACTCGTGGTTTTAAAATCTCAACATGGCAAGAAAAATATACTACTAGTAATACTCGCGCATCTTGTGGGAAACATTAAAGCACTCGTCTGCCATCTTAGAGCATCTCCAACAGAATTGCAACGCGCGGCGCTTTAGAAAAGCGTTCACAGTGCTGAGATCGAGAAGTAGAGAGACTAGAGAGTAGAGGATAGTTCTCAGCATTGATAGATAAAAAAAATAGATAATTCAACTACTCCTCGTCGTCCGACTCCTCCTCGGTGATGTCCTTCTCCGATGTCTGACTGTAGGCGTGAAGATACCGATCGTCGTCGGATTCCCAGGGTGACGCTGCTCCTAGAGTCATGTTGAATTGAGCGTCCGCTTTTCGCCTACGCTTGTCCTCGCGGTAGGTGGCTCGCTCCGCCCTCCTCTTATCCCTCTCCGCCCTCCTTTGCGTGTAGAACTCGCGCTCGTTTATGATGTCCTGCGGGAAGCGTTGGCGCCACAACGCCATGTCTTCCTCTTCCATCTCGGTGATGCCGAGACTGTGCTCCCGCCTCCGATTGTCGCAACGATCCTCGTCGGTGCTAAGCCGCGGTAGAGGCGCGAGCTCCTGCGCCCGCTCCCGCGATGGCATGTTGGGGAAGTTCAATGTTCTATGACGCCACCGGAGGCGCCACGCCGCCGCGTCGTACGCGCGGGCGGCCTCGTTGGCGGTGTCGAAATTGCCAAGGCCGAGGCGCATCCCGCGGAACCGGATCTCGGCAGAGAAGCCGCCGGAGGGGCGCGCGCGAACGCGGCGATATCCCCAAGTTTCCCGGCACGGCGGCATGGTTGCGCGGCGGCGGCGAGGCGAGAAAGAGCGGGGATAGAGCGGTGGCGAGGCACAGAGCGGGGAGAGAGCGGTGGCAAGGCACAGAGCGGTGGGAGGGCGTTGGATTTTATAAAGCGCGCCGGACGCCGCGCGCCAAAACTAGCGCACGCCTGACCGCTTTTTCCCGCGCGCGCGATCCTTTCCTGACGTCTCTGCTATCTCTACTCTCTTCTCTACTCTTATATTTATTTTATATTTTATATTTATCTCTACTTCTCTACTGTCTACTTTTTTTCCTCTATACTTCTTATAAAAAAACAGAGTTGGTGATGATGGTGCGTGCCATCTTGCAATATAGGCCGTCCGATTTATATCTGACAGATAGGAAGGAAACAATGGGAATTTTGCAAAATGATACCCATACCCCTCTCCAGATTTGCAAATAAGGCCGTCCCTCGTTCATCCTTTTCTCCCACAAGATAAACTACTCATACAAATGCATCTTGATGCGTGGAACGCATGGGCATCTTGCTAGTTCTAAATTTTTTTCCATCATTTGCCACACTACTGGTTGCAGATGAAAAACCTACCCAAGCACAGCACGATACAGGAGCGACGCACAATTACAAGCTGATATTCGGTTGGACAATGGAGGCTATAACCAATTACTTTTATGGGAACAATAGAACCCAAGAAATTTGAAGGGCAGGTATGAACAAAATTGGAACTGCACATGTCACTACTAGGAAAAGGGCTATAGATAATATGAACACTAATGGCGCACCACACATGTGGTGCGCCACTAGTAGTAGTGGCGCACCATGTGCTGGTACGCCATTAGTGTCCATCACACTAATGGCGCACCACACCCACGGTGCGCCACTACTAACAAACTTTTTTTTCCAAAACTAGTAATGGCGCACCACGGAACAGTGCACCATTACTAGTTTTAACTAGTAATGGCGCACCACACACCCAGTGCGCCACTACTAACATTTTTTTTACTTTTTTTTCTCAAAACTAGTAATGGCGCACCAGTGTATAGTGCGCCATTACTAGTTCAAACTAGTAATGGCGCACCATATACACGATGCGCCACTACTAACATTTACTTTTTTTTTTGCAAACCTAGTAATGGCGCACCACCTAAGGGTGCGCCATTAGTAACCAGGGTTACTAATGGCGCACCCTTAGGTGGTGCGCCATTACTAAGTTTGAAAATTCTCACCAAATGCACCCCCCTGTGGACCGCCTTTTCAGTTTAAAAAATCAAAGAAAATGATGGAAATGTCAAAAAAATAAAAGAAAATAAGTTTCCCATGAGATATGTGGTCTACTTGCTGGGAAAATTTACAAATATGAATTTCGACTTTATTTGCAAAATCTCTCTGGAATTTGTAAAATGGGCATAACTTTTGCATACGAACTCGGATTAAAAAGTTTTTTATATGAAAAATCATCTACTCGAAAAGTTACATCTGAGTTCGTATGCAAAAAACCTAACAGAAAAAAAGTTATGATGCTTTTAAGATCTGGAGGCAAAAAAATTGAAAAAATTTCAAACTTAGTAGTGGCGCACCATTTGCCAGGTGCGCAACTAGTAACAGAAAAAAAATTAGTTTTGAATTTTTTTTCAAAAAAATGTTCAAAATATGATACGTAATATGAACGGAAGTTTGAAATATTTTTTCAAAATTTTAGCACACTCATGAACATGAACAAAGTCCTAGACATCAACAAGTTTTAATAGGATTGATATGCTAGATATATCAACAAGTGCCTGTTAAGTGAGCTGGCGCTGGAGTTGGATAGAATTTTTGAAGTTAAGCGTGCTTAGGCTGGAGTAGTGTGAGGATGGGTGACCTTTCGGGAAGTTTGACCACGGAGTGCGATTTGACTTGAGATTAAGCATATTGACCCGAGATTAAGCCGTAGTGATCCGAGATTAAGAAAAAAAAAGAAAAACAATTTGAAAAAATTTCTTAAATTTTTTTTTTTAAAATTTGTTAGTAATGGCGCACTTCTATGTGGTGCGCCATTAGTAAGCCAGAGCACAAGGTAAATATGGCCCCCTGGGAGGCATACTAATGGCGCACCTTGTGATATACTAATGGCGCACTCCCTGGTGCACCATTAGTATACTAATGGCGCACCATTAGTCTTAATTACTAGTGGTGTGATGCTAGTGGCGCACCTGTAGTGCGCCATTAATGGCCAAAACAGGTGCGCCACTAGCAGGCCTTTTCCTAGTAGTGTGTACTGCTAAGTGATTCAATACACACATTACCAATCAAGGAGGAGAATGATGGTCGCAGCAGCCTCAATGAGTCATGGTCGGCAACGGGAGTCAGTTCATTGTCCACGACGGTGGTGCTTCTGCGCTTGGCGTCGACTTCCGAGAAGCAGATCCGAGACCGTGGAAGACGGTGCCGGGGAAGAGGCTCCGTGTACGAGGACGACGGTGGACCTCCTCCAGTGCGGCGTACGAGGTCGTCGATGAGGCAGATGCGCTGCGGTGGACAAGTGCGCCGATGTAGAAGGGGAGGAGCACGAAGGCTGCGGTGCGGTGGAGAAGTCTATTTTGCGGTGGGGATAGAAAATGGGGAGTATTCAGGTGTACTACTCTGGGTGCCGGGGTGGGGTTGGCTGGGTAGGGTGAACCTGACGTTACGAAAACAGCCCCCTACCAAGCGTCATCCATATGCCTGTTCCGAAGGCAATGATGGTAACTTCCCATTTCTCGAATCAAGGTCGCGGGATATTTTCCCGCCGACCTCAAAATTTTGTGACACTGAACTCCCCGTGTGGCATGTTGAGTGATTCGGCTAAGCAACTAGCGAGTAGTACTAGTAAACTCTGCATATTAGGTTTGACCGAAGTCAAACTTCCTAAAGTTTGACCAAGTTTATAGAAAAATATAAACATTTACCATAACAAATATGTATGATGTGAAAGTACATTCAATAATGAATCTAATGGTATTTATTTGTTATTGTATATGTTAATATTTTTGTTATAAGCTTTCTGAGAGTTTACAAAACTTGACTTTGACCAATGCTAATATGCGGACTTAAATAAAAACAAAGGGAGTACACATTTGTTTTCTTAGTTTGTAGTGAACTAATCATTTGTTGAAATTGTGAAATAAATATATTAGGCTACTGACTTCGAATGTAATGGTCTATACAATTCAGTAGTTACTATCATTGTCGAATTCCAAGATGTATACAAGGTCTATAGTACTTCACAACATGCTCAAACTCACATAATCCCAGTCAAATGAGAATCTAAATGCATTTCATAGTTATTACTTTGTAGGATGCAACAAAACCAACCATAACAATACATCAGCCATTATAAAAGCAACATTTTGAACATATCCCAATGAGTGAATGAAACGTGCAGAGAGAGCTTGCGAAGATGGAGCAGATAGGCAGGAAAGATTGTATGTATGTGGACGAGAGAGTAGGAGACAACCGTAATGAGACAGAGAGAGAGATAGAGAGAGAAAGAGAGAGGAAGAAGTTAGGTCTGTGAGAAAGATGGAGACATGTAATATACGTGAGATGCATGTGCATCCGGATTCTGTATACGTGGAAGGAGAAGAGACATTAGGTTCAGTGAGAGAGCTGGAAAAACATGGACGAGAGGGGAAGGATCTCGTGGGTTGAGGGGTTGATAATTTTGTGCGGGGGAGAGAGGGATTCGTAATTTTGTGCAAGAGAGAGAGGGTGGGGGGAGGAGTCAGTCAGCCGTCGTCACATCATCCTGCTTCCAAATGGCCCCGCATTCTCTGGCGCATGTGGTCGCCGTCTTCGATCTCCTCGATGCCCTCTTTGAAGATTGTGGTGTTGTGCATGCTGGGGTGCAAAGAAGCACAAGCGAGAGTGGTCTCCATATAACCTTGGATGGGGATGAATTGTGTGCTCAGGGGAGGGTGTGTGTGTGTGTGAGATATTGAGAGAAAACAAACATAAGGAGAGAAATGGGTGTGTATGTGACGGAAAGCTACAAGCTAAACAGGGTATTCACGAAGAGATTGTGCGGGCCTTGAGGTGGGCAGGGGTCGGGTGAGGGTGTCAAAATGTGCGTGTTGATGCATGTGTTACATGCGATCGTTCGAGGGACGGATGAATCGAGAGAGATGGTTGTTGTGTTACGGATGCTCCTCTCTCTCACACACACACAGACACACATACACACACACAAGTAAACTAGAAGACCGTTCTCTCATGTATACACAACGTATCGGCATCTGTCTATGTCTCACTCATGCATGATCATTTCACATTCACACCTCTCTATGTCTCTATCACACGCACACCGTCTCCACATTGTCCTTCCGCCACAACACACATATGGACACATACACACGTTCTCTCTCAGTTGCACCTAAAACATCCAAATCAAAATACACATGATTTGGAGCTAAATTCAAATATATGGAAATATTGTAGCGTCAAGAACTTTTCCAGGAAAAAAAAGTTGAGTAATATTCGGGGATTGTTTTCACATGCAAAAAAGGTTCGGTGGATGTCCTTCAAGCGCGACACAGTGACGCACCGTTCGATCGACCGCGCGGCCGCGGTTCACGCGCTTGCACAGGATTCCGTATCGTGGCTGTGGTAACTAATAAAAGCGCTGCCTAAGTCTAATGTTTACGTGTACTAGTAAGGTTTTCTTTTAAGTTTGACGAACCCTATAGAAAACTAAAGTAAGCTCCCATACGCGCACTCATCAATATGCGGCCGCCGCCGTTGCGCATGCCGGCGCCCGCCAGCTTTGGCCAACAATTTCTCGCCATCACCGCAAGCCGAAGGCTCGCCTGCTCACGTCGTTTGCAGTCCCTCCTCGCGATGCCGCCGCGCTGCCAAGCATGCGAGCAGCTGGTGGAGCCGCTCTATGCACGCAGCGTACGAAGAGGAGGACGAGCGCGTGCTCCAGCATGCCGGCAAGGAGGAACTAGCGTGTCGATGTCGTCTCCGCCCGCGCGGAGGAGGCGCGCATGGTGGCTGTCACGGCGGAAGCCGGTCACGCACGCGTCGAGCCTGCAAACCGGGTGCGGACGCGGAATCTACCTTCGAGACCTTGAATGCCACGTGGATCCTGCTATCTGAAGGAGCAATTTGGGTCAGTCGACTCTTGTGAGCCGTTTGATGCAACATGGATGGCTAGAAGGGCTTCTTCAACCTCCGAAATTGATGCACGGTTCATCTTATCAGCCCGCCACACGCCTAACCGCCTGTCGCCGCCACCCCGCCCTCCCCTGAACTGTCTGGCACTGCCATGCTCCCCCCCCCCCCACCCGGCCATCCGTTTAACCTCGGGCATGATCCATTTTTTTCGGCGAACTGCATTCCACACCCAACACTCATAAGATAGATCATGGGCACCCTGCCCCTAATATAGATACTGGGGTAGCTTCTCTGCCGTCTTCTTCCTTCGCTCCGTCGAACTTCTTTCACAAATCGACTGACCCAAATTATACTACTAGTACGAACGTATTAATTACAGTAGGAACACGAAGATACGAGCAGTAGTACCAACTGCAAGAAGAACAGTAGTAAGACATAGTACTAGTACTACTGTACGTACTAAAGAGTTCAAATAACGAGAAAGAACATAAACATAGTTCTTCTGGGGCCTCAGCACAACACGCCCTTGAAAATAAACTAAGCAACTAGTCTGCTTGACACTGCAGTAGAACCAGCATGAGCGACACCACTGCCACCTACTCGGAATCCGAGTCCACGTCCTCGACTTCGTCCTTGTCCCACTTCCTCTTCCTCTTCGCCGACGCTTCTTTGCTTGAACCGGACACTGGGCTCTACTTCTTCATCCAACCCTTGTAGATATTTAAACAAAGGTAGGCATCCATTGTTGCGTATAGGATGTGATCTTCATCTAATGTCTTCGACTCCCATGCATGATGAAACTCGTTATGAGGTTTCTTCAATTTAGCGTACAAAAGATCAATCATGGCTGCTGCCAGGGTCAGCATTGAAGGCTGAGAGGAGGACACCAGGCTTGCCTTCTAGAGATCGAAGGGCTGGACTACAACGAGGCCTATCCGACGCAGGACATCCCTGTCGTTCCTAAAGTCTACAGTAACGAATTTCACTCTTTCGTCCTTGATGAAGTTCTTAAAATCCTGGCACTCAATGTCGGCATGGCATATGTGGTAGACCAAGCACACGTTATGTACGCAAACCTTGATCACGGCGGGCTTCTTCCTCTCTGCCTCCTTTAGAATCTTCTCTCTTTCCAGGACTGTGGTGTACTCAACATCTAGCCCAGCGACCCACTCATCCGTTGAACTGTTGAACATGCGTAGGAAGCGAGCAAGGCATGCTTTCACCATCGCGGATCCACGTGTGTAGATGACGATGAACTCATCGCCGGTGATGGCTCTAACCTGGTACTCAGCGGCGACCATGGAGATTTGGGAGGCCATGGATTTTGGAGGAGGGTTAGGAGAAGTTGAACTGTTGTACCCCGCAAAAAAAAGTTGAACTGGTGTAATGTGAAAGGACGGGACGACTGGGAGCGAACTATTGTAAGGTAGAAGACGGGGAGGAGTAGGGCTTGCGAACGACGTGGGGTTTCTGGCTTGCCCGGTGGATAAACGGCTGCAAGCCCCGAAAGAGTTCTCGAGAACTATGCGGGACCCACTAGATGTCATGTCTACTAGATCCATATCGTAGACCTGACGGTATAGCTTTTGCCTGTTCGCACGCCATGCCAGCGCGCGGATGTAACTTCACTTAATTCCATCAACCGTCGCACCTCCCACGACCTTTGCCTCCCTCGCGCAGTCGCGCCCTTTGAGACTTCGACCGGCTATAAATGAGCAATTTGTTTTGCCTACTCCGCATGCATGATACTCCCTCTGGTCCTTTTTACTTCCGTCAACCATTTGCAAAGTGTTTGACCAAATTTATACTAAAAATATCAATATCTACAATACTGATTATAATGAGTATAAGAACTACGTTCTATAACAAGTATAAAAATATTGATTTGACATTGTGAATGTTGATACATTTTTCTATAAGTTTGGTCAAAGTAGAGGTACATTGACTTTAGACAAAACTTAAATGCACAATGCAGACTAGTTCCTCCGTCCAGGTGCGTGCCATGTCCTATCTTGTCATCACAACAAGGTTAGCTATTAGAGTACTACTACCTCCCTTCTAGTTTAAAGGGCTCGATTCAAAAATTTCACCTACTCTTAGCAAGATAGAGGCGGTGGAATAGTTTTTGTAGTCTGCAAAAGTACTCAACTAATGATGTCGTTCTTCACAAAAAAATGTGTTTACTAATGCATGCATGAACACTAGTTACTCTAACCCCCCTCTCTTCTTTAATTCTTTGCCACATCAGCATGTTTGCTATTCCCGTGTGCATGATACCAGCTAAGATACCACCATTATGGCCAGCCTTAATCATCGCGTGCAATAATTTAGTGCACCTTGAAATATGAACATGTGTGGGGCGTGTATGTTTTTAATGACTTGAGACTATACCTAGCGCGGCATGCAAGATGACTTATTATGCACCGTTCCCCATACCTGCAGGAAGCCCGTTCGTCTCCAAATCTTTTCCTCTCCATGTGTGGAAACAATATGGCTGCCAGACTCTCCTTCTCCCTCTGGCGGTCCCACCACTCCACCCCGTGTGGAAAAAATCTGCATGCATGACTCTCCTCCCCCCACGCTCGTCCAATCCATTGTGACCAGCAATATTTCCACCCCTTCCCTCCCCCGTAATTTACTCCAACAAATATGCCCACGTAGTTGTTACGTTAATCACGCAACATATCTTCCGGGACGCTGCTTCAGTTACTTAACTGCAGGTGCTTTGGGTCACTGACATATGGGCCCAACAAGGGTCTGGCCCACATGTCAGTGACGCAACTGGACCTGCAGTTAAGTCAGTGCAGCTCAGTCCATATCTTACATAGGTGTGCCATTGCTCGCTATAAATACTGCACCTCCCACGGCATTCGGAATAATGCTCACGTTCATCGCTATCTCCTCCCCTCCCTCTCATGTCGACCACCATGGCATCGCCCCTCCCAAGCCCTAGGCGCCCCACGCTGAACCTCCCGAACGGTCACGCGTCGCCGTTCCATTCCTCGCCGCCACTACTCGAGGAGGACGCGTCAGCATTCCACTCCTTGCCGTGATGCGTCGAGGTGGACGCGTAGGCGTTCCCAATCTCGCCAGCACGCGCGTCGGAGGACGCGTCGGCTCCCCGCTACGAGGAGAACGCCGCGCCGCCCGCCGAGCCCCCCAGCCTTGAGGATCTTTGGAAAGAAATGGATGTCGCCATATGGGAGGATTTTCCGCCGGCAGAGCACGCCAAAATAGAGGCAGAGAAGAAGGTCGAGGAAGAGAAGCGCGCCGCGGGGCAAGCTGCCTGGCAGGTCTATGTCGCGTCCGAGAGAGTCAGGAAATTGGCTCTTTGGCAGAAGGCTCGTGCAAGGGCCGTGAGGGTGGTGGAGGACGCCCGTGCCAAAGCCCTGAGTGTAGTCGGGCCCAAGCCCCTCATCTACGCTTGGCGGTACGTGGACCGGGTGCACGCTTCCAGCAAGGAGGAGTACCTGCTGGCGCCGGATCACCACACCGGTGAGATCGCGCTCGCCCGCCGGCAAGCCGCCAATCAGCACCTCGCGAGTTGCAAGGCTGAGGAAGAGGCGTTGTGTCGGCGCGCTGCGAAACGACCGCGCACCAGGGCTCTCGTGGCGCGCCGCAAGCACTCCTGCGAGCGCCGTGGGTTTTAGTAGGACTATAATTTAGTTTCGTAAGGTGATCTCATTAGTTTTTTGACACAAATGATAAATCTTGAACGTTCGGGAATTATTAGCGTCCTTATTTAAGTATGTAAGAGGGATTGGAAACCTTGTGTATCGTTACGCATTTTGTAAGTAGGTGCATATAGCACAAACTTTACTACTATATACTATCGCACTACACGTCTCTCTCTCTATATGCTTGCAGACTGTGCTACTCCCTCCGTCCAGGTGAATAAGTCATCTTTGGTTGTGCACCGTGACCAAGAAGAAGGGAAGACTTTATACACCTAGACGGAGGGAGTACTAATATTACTTATGTACGTGCAAATGCACATTTTAACATTACGATGCGGTTTTTGTAAAAGTAGAAAAATAGCACTAGTCAAGCTTGTGAAACGATTCAATGCAACAAATGCAAAAATGCTCGTTTGATTGTTTACTTTTAGCTTCCTTCTCTGTGGTACTCCCTCCATTTTTGTATACAAGGCCACTATAAAAAAATACATTTTGCATCTATACAAGGCCACCAACAGTAACCGAGACAAATATTAATGATGTTTCCTCGTACTAGTAACCCATGGCTTAATTACTAGCATGCATGTAGTGGATGATAATGACAAACTCATCTACTTCCTCTCTCACGGCCACTCAATTTCTTCTAATGTGCATGCACCCTATTAATTAACCCGGTAAACGAGAAAATAAATTGACTTGTAAAGCACACATTGATTTTTATCTTGGTACCTGTAATTTGAGTTTGTGGCCTTGTATATAAAAATGAAGGGAGTACTAGTAGTAGTTTAGAAGCCCAAATAAATGAGTGAGGCGCCTTAATGTTACTCTCCACTGTGACTAGTCTTATGGGAAAAGCTGGGAAAGAGACGGCTTATTTTTTAAGCCTCCAAAAGAACTGGCCCTAGGAGTAGTAGCTAGGGATCGAGTGTGCAAGATGAACCGGAGAAAGTAAATGCAGAGAGATGAAATGCAAAAAAGGCGGAGGGATGTGATGGTTGCTTGTCTGTTTATTTTACCAGGCCACTTATTACTGGCAGTGGTTGGGTTTTATGATATGAGGCCTTTACTGCCGCGCCACGAGCGGGGTGAGACTTCCGTGTAGCGCCGCCCTCTACACTTGTACTACATCGGTCGTGGTTTATTAGTCCCCCATTGAATTTGACTGAAGATTTAACTAACAAAATGTTAGTGCATGTCAACAAAAACTATATCGTTGGATTCGTATTTGAACATAGTTTTCAATGATATAATTTTAGGTGACATGCATCAGCATTTATCGTACTATATATAATGTTAGTTCAATTTTTGGTCGTACTAATCTATAGTAGTAAGGTGCCTGTGCGTTGCACGGAAGAGTGAAATGCATTGATCCGGGAGTTGTTTATTTTGACAAAGGATGTGGGGGTCATCTCATGTGTAACGGGTATCGATAGGTTTCTTTGGATATTATTTCATCTCTAGAGCTCACAAACATCCGGGTGAAATAGATAAAAAGGTATCTTTTGCAAACAAAAGCGTTCAACTGTTCAACCTGCATCCAAAACTTGTGAAGAAATAACACTTATTGTGCTTTGCAAGAAATGATCTTGAAGAATTAGTTTTTGAGTATCGATTGTTATACATGTTGGCTACAGATGACATGGCACTTTCTTGTAGTCAACCGTTGGCTATACTATTAAGTATTAACCATGCCCTTATACACGTAGACGGAGGGATTAAATCAGGATGACTTGGAAGGGGCAGAGGAGATGTAAGAAATTGTTCATAGTAAGTCTTTCACCAGTACTGTAGTAAAAGTTCATACATGGAAGATTCTAGACTAAACCATAAACGGATACACTTTATCCATGCACGATACTCCAATAGAGCAAGATCATGCATGGAAGTCTCCACATTCTTAAATAGCGGATTACATTGAGCGAAGACTAATGATCAACATTTAACTTGATAATGCATATGTCCAGGTGAACCTCCTTGGAGTCCCGGTGCACCGCGTTGGGGGTAAATAAGACCATGGGTTTTCCATGTCCACATCGGCGGGAAGGTCCCAGCTCGGCAGAGTCCAAGTCAGTTTGATGAAGCCGGTGTCACCGCCCACGTAACTCAGAGGGGTAGTAACAGTGAGCACGCACCCGTACATCGGCCTCGTGTCAGTGTCAGCGTCAGCGGCGTCGCCCCTGACACGGACTACAGAGATGGGGCGGCGGCCTGCGCGGGCCTCGCCGGTGCCCACGATCAAGAGGAAGATGCTGCCGTCCTCCTCCGAGACTAGCAGGCGGCGGTGATCCTCCAGCGACTCCAGCATGGTGAACGGGTAGCACGTCTCGTACTTGATGTTCTCCGCCAAGGGCCAGTAGTGACTGCTGCACGCATCCGTGAGGTGATGCACGATGTCCGCCGGCGAGCCCCAAAACGGCATCGGGCACTCCTAGCAGTAGACGATGGGCTCCTTGGAGGCATCGACCAGGCCGTCCATGAAACGGGAGTGGCTGTAGGGGACGTTGCGCCGGTTGAATATATGAGCAAGTTACTACGAGATTTATTCCGAATAAGCACAAAATAAATCATGACGGCTATAACAGAGATTACACTAATCATGTGGACTAGCATAGTACTAGTATACAGAGTAGAAACATGACTTCTTCCACGATTTCAAACAGGAAGGACGGAAACACATACGGTGCAACGGGAGCAACATCATTGGCGTTGAGGTTGTCGCCCATGTCGTTGAGGAAGAGGTTGCCGAGGTCGGCGAAGAAGTCGTCGTCGGTGAAGTCGTGGCTGCCAGCAGTCGCGAGAGTGCGCTCCCCAAATTTCAACAGCGCCCGCCGAATGGAGCGCAGGAGGGACTGGCTGTAGGGGACGTTGCGGCCGTCGAATGGAGCGCAGGAGTAGCACACGAAGCAGTAGATGGTGTCCTTACTAGTACTCCCTAGTCTCTACTCTTATAGAAAACCGAGTTGGTGATGATGGTGTGCCTGCCATCTTGTAAGATAGACCGCCCAATCTATATCTGACGGATAGAAAGCCAACTATGACAATTTTACAAAAGATACCCGCACCTCTCTCCACATTTATAGATAAGGCCTTGCCTCGTTCATCCTTATCTCCCACAACCTCGTGCTCCTCCCTAAGTCTCTATCTCAACTCTTATCTCTATCTCTACTACTCTTCTTTGTTTTTTTATAACAAATCGAATAGTACTGCGTCGTTCGCTGCACCCCCGGCTGAACACGCCTCCTCGCCTCCATCATCACGAACTGAGTCTTTTATAGGAGTAGGAGTAGAGAAAAAATCGAGTTGGTGATGATGGTGTGCCGTGCAATGCACGGGCATCTTGCTATTTTTTTGCATATAATTCCAAACACCACATAGACACGGTCTTTGACCATTTTACAACTATTTTAGTATCATTGTTAGTGGTCAGCCGGTACAAGTTATAGCCCTGGGTGTTTTAACCTTTTTTTAGTAATGATATCTCACGATTGTTCGGCACGAGCTCAATCCTGGCGAATCCCACGTAACCGTCAGATTTCCATCCGACGGTGGCCTGTTTTTAAGCCATAGTATTTTACAAAACCGCCACCCTTAACACGTACTGTAACTGCGTTGCGGGCGTTTGCAACTTCCATGTCTCCCAGCGAACGTTTGCTGGGGATTGGAGTGAGCACGGTTCGTAGTCGTTCCACGCTCGGGCATTGAAGTTTGTAACTATTTAGATTAGAATATACTACTCCTCCGGTGCTAGTTGTAGAGAAGAGTCCTACTCTACTACTCTACTCAAGCAAGTTAGGGCATAGTAGTAGGTACTATAGGGAGTACCAGTACTGTGATCACTCAAGAAAGTTGTCTGGCATCGATATGACCCTACGCTGCTGGTATGTGTCTCGTAAGTCAAGCGGCGTGCTGTAGTCATCATCACCTGTCCACTTCCCGCAGCACATATTCGCTTCTCCGTCTTTGTCCGCACATAATCTCGTCCAATCTTCCATCCCCGCTAAGGCGCCTCCCCCGCTCGTCCGAAACCCAAGCACTAACAATGGCAGAACCGAGCAGCGTCTGCCGAAAGAGTGGCTGGAATTCGCTCCCCACAGAGGTAATCAAGCTCATTGTTTCGCGTGTGGACAATCTCAGTACCATGCCGCTCGCCACATGCTCGTCAAGGTTGTACCATTTACTCAAAGCCCTCAGGACGGAGCTTTTTAAGCCAGCTCCTTGCTTGCTGATGCCGCCTAATCTTCAGAAACGGCATGTCACACAGCATAAAGATCGTAGGGTGGCGAGCATCAACCCCCGTTACTGCGATCCGATCGCCGTCACCATCAACTACATTAACGGTATGTACTGGGTCGGCATGAACACGTCTTGGATGGTGCTTGTCGACGGTCGCGGCAGCTGGATGCTCGTGGAGGTCTACACCCGGCGATTGACCCCCCTTCCTTCGATTAACACTGCACTGCTTTGGCACCGCGGCCCAGAATACTCGGAATCTTACAGTAGCCAACATGATACCAAGTTTGATTTGCTCAAGGTTGTAATCTGCCAACTGCCCACAAGATCTGCGAATTATAAAGACTTCAGGCTAATTGCGTTCTTCAACCGCGGTGTCGCCTATCTAACAGGTCACTGCGGTAAGTGGATAAATCTGCACGTCCATCGCAGGATCATACATCCTCCATGGTTCTCTGATGCCATTGAACACAAGGGCTTCATTTATGCTGTCGACTCCTTCTATGGCTGGATGTATTGCTGGCCTACTCTAGTCATCGCTACAAACGGCTGTTACAACAGTATGTTACTTTCCTATGATATCATGATGGCTTGCTTATATTACTGCCAACATTTACTGAAAAATATTCATGCTCATAATATGTTGTTCTTAAGATTGACTACATCAAGAGCCCTTTTTATTTGACTCCAACTTGATATGATGTTGTAGGCCACCTGGTGTCCCCACCCTTCCTAATCCTAGAACCTTTCGAAGAAAAGCGGGATGGCAGTTGCAGGTGGTTCCTGGCTCGATCAGTCGATGGCGAACAATTGATGATCGTTCGCATGTACCGGACGTGTTGTTTCGCGGAATACAATCACAGTCACTCCAAGGTCTTTGAGCAGGATCCTAGCTTCTCTGGGCCTTCATAATTTTTGACTGGAGGCTGGTAAGTAGCCTTGGTACATGCTCTCTGTTTGTCGAACTGAATTATCCGATTAACCAGGAGATAACCGACGGCAAGGATCATGATGGCAGCGCGGTTTCGTTCATCAGGCAAAACTGTGTGTACACAGCGTACCATGCGTCTCTGCATGCACCATACCCTGATATGTGCCGCCACACTCTGCAGCCCAAAGTAGGACAGAGGGTCGCAAGTATCAGACTTTGACCTGCTGGCTGGAGTTTCCCCCGTCAGGCACCCATCTGGTTCAAGTCGTCAGCCAATCTCCACAGCTTAATAAATAGTAATGTCTAACTGAGCCAGTTAGTTAGATGCGTACACTTGGTGTAGTAGGATCTTTTTTTAGTTTGATGCATACACTTGTTCTTTTTTGGTAGCCCTTTTTTAATAATGGCTGATGTTTGGTTTGGAAGAGAGAGCTGCGTCTTCACTCTTCTGGCCTGCTTACTGCTTCTGTTGCACCCCCAGCCCTGGCTGTTGCTGCTGCTGTTTTCAATGAACAATCAGTAGTATATTTCGTCTGTTGGTTGAATAAATATGTTGTTAGAACGACAAACACAATGTTTTGGAAGTCGTTGCATGGTTCGATCCTTAGTGCCCTGTACCGTACGTAACACATACTATTTTTCGTACGGAACACATTTTCCACTTGTTGATAACTTGCAGCCCACTGATGAAGGCCCAATAGAGGAGCCCATAATTAACTGGAAGGGAGGCTCTCACACGAATCCGGCCCAGGTACATGCTCATGGTCCCCTAAACATAAATAAGTAAATAAATAAATAAATAAAGCTAAATGCTCATGCACCAGTTCTTTAAATTCATGATTTAACAGGAGGATATTATTTCCTATGATAGTGTCGTTACATTCAGTCGATATTATTCTTAGGCAAAGATAGCGACCAGTCTTCTTTCTCCCAGCATTTTCTTCCTGCAACCAGCGAACCCATGCAAATCGCAGTCAATGTCGTAAATAGTTCCAGTCCATTTTTATTTTTCAATAAGAATGTCCAACCCAGCCCAGCACATTGGCGACACCACTTTATCCTCCGCCTTGGTGCACTCGCCGCGGCGCCGCCGTCCGGCCCTGTCAACATAGTTTTTTTCGAAATAGTCCCTGTCAACATAGTGAATCGGGAGAGAACTGTAGTTGCGAGTATGACAGTACGGACCCACCAGGTCCACTCCCGAACACAAGCAAGCGCCTCTATTACTACTCAGATGCACCCCTCGTTTTTTTACTCTAATCCACCCTGCTGATATCTGGGACCCACATCATTTTCAACGTATAGTCAATTAACGACAGAACTGCACAACTTTTTTTTAGTAGTAATTCGGAGGAGCAGGCTATAAACTGGGTTGTGCGGTCTCTGTGGCCCGTCTAACAACATGACCAGCCCAGCAGGTTGATCTTTGGGAAAATAGTTAGCCCAGTATTTCTTTTTGAAGAATACCCAAGCTAGGCCTATTTGTTTTCTCTGACTTACTAGGCTGCAAATCTTTCAAGACGAGGAGGGATGCATTCCGGCCTGGCCAAAGAGTATGGTCAGTGTCTGTTAAAAGTAATATCAAAGGGGTTGAAAATTCAAAAAAATTATAGCAAATGGGATATTAGTTTCTTTTTTTGTTTTTGTTCTTCACTGATATTTTATAGTATTTCATTGGATTTAACATGACATAGTACTTATTTATTTTTAAATTTGTTTTAGTATGGCTACTAATTGTTGGATTAAGAATATTTTGTTCCCCAGCAAAAATTTGTGAATTTTCAAAATTTCGCACATATTTAGTTAATTTTTTAACCCTGGTACTCACCAGAAAATGGGCAGCAATTCTAAAAATGGAAAATGGGCCGCAATAAATTCTATATGAATTAGAAAATGAGTAAAATTTATAAAAATAATAGCAAATGGGGTGTACACGCCACAGATTTCGAGGCTGACTTGTTTACGCAAGGCTTTGTCAGTCAACACATGATTCTAGCAGCAGTGACTGTTGGATGTCCATCCAACGGCCGATGTGCTTCTTCAATATCTGATCTTCCTGCTCCAGCCGCCTAAACTAGCGCCGGCGGGACTGCCTGCTCCCTCCTCTTGTGGCCCGCTGTGATGTCGCACAGGCTTCCCCGGCCCACCCTACTCCCTCCGCTGGCCTGGCCGCACGCAATCAACTGCCTCCTTATTACGCGAAAAAATGATTCCTCCCACTGACATCCGGGGTGCACCGGTTGGGAGGCTGACCTGTGGGCCTACTAAGTTGACGTGTACGCAGGGTTGTCAACTTAGTCAACAAACTATTCTAGCACCAGTAACCGTTGGATTTGAATCGAACGGTCCTGCTGCTTCTTCAAGTGCTGCTCTTCTTCCACCAGCCGCCCAAACCATCGCCGGCAAGACCGCCTGCTCCTGCTTCCAGTGGCCGTCTGTGCTGCCGTTGAGGCCTCACCGCCCCCTACTACTCCCACCGCTAGCCAGGCCCTGCGGCGACGGCAGCCTCACACCGCAGCCGAGCCAGTGAACCCTCGTACTCCTCTTCGCGTGGGCATCCACTGCCGCGTTTTCCCCGGCTCCGCGTCGTCCCCTTCCTAGGCCTCGCCGTCTTCCACCGCCCTGGTGCTCTCGGCGCGGCGTGGTCAATGTGGTCATGGAACGACTTCCATCGGACGTGGACTGTACGTGGAGAGGCTGACAGCTGGGTCCACGGCCACACACACGGAAATGCCTCCTTATTATGTGCAAAATAATGATTCCTCCAGCTGACATCTAGGACCCACTAGAAGGGCCTCTGTATTTTGCGAAAAAATGTTCCCCCCGCTGACAGGTCGGACCCACCAGCTATATCTTCGCACGCAAGGAAATGCCTCCTTATTACGCACAAAAAAATGAATACCCCCTGCTAGCTGGGACCCACCATAGTGGGTGGCTGACTTGTGGGCCTACTAAGTTGACAGGGATGGAGGGCTTTGTCAACTTAGTCAATACTCCAGTGACCGTATGATGTCCATCCAACGGCCATAGTGCTTCTTCAACCTCTGGTCTTCTTGCTCCAGCCGCCCAAAGCAGCGCCGGTCGTGCCGCCTGCTCTTGCCTCCCGTGGCCGGCTGTGCTGCCGCGGAGGCCTAACCGCCCCCATACTACTCCCACCGCTGGCCAGGCCATCCCTCTACTCACCCACACCCCCTGTTATTCTGCGGCGACAGTAGCCTCACACCGCAGCCGAACCAGTGAACCCTCGTACTCCCCTCCGCGTGGGCATCCACTACCGCGTCTTCCCCGGCTCCACGTCGTCCCCTTCCTAGGCCTCGCCGTCGTCCACCGCCGTGGTGCTCTCGGCGTGGTGTGGTCAATGTGGTCAACGACCGACTTCCATCGGAAGAGTACTGTACATGGAGAGGCTGACAGTTGGGTCCATGGCAGCCGCAAGGAAGTGCCTCCTTATTACGCGGAAAATAATTATTCCTCCACGTGACAGCAGGGACCCACCGGACGGGCCACCGTATTTCACGAAAAAAACATTTCCCCCCTGACTGCTGGGACCCACCAGACGGGCCACCGTATTTCGTGAAAATAACGTACCCCCCGCTGTCGTCTCGGACCCACCGGAAGTGCCTCCTTATTACGCACAAAAAATGAATACTCCCCCAGCTAGCTGGGGCCCACCTTGGTGGGAGGCTGACTTGTGGGCCTACTAAGTTGACGGGGATGGAGGCCTTTGTCAACTTAGTCAATATGAACGATTCTAGCTCCAGTGACCGTACGATGTCCATCCAACAGCCGTAGTGCTTCTTCAACCTCTGGTCTTCTTGCTCCAGCCGCCCAAAGCAGTGCTGGTCGTGCCGCATGCTCCTGCCTCCCGTGGCCGGCTGTGCTGCCGCGGAGGCCTCACCGCCCCCTACTATTCCCACGCTGGCTAGGCCCTGCGGCGACGGCAGCCTCACACCGCAGCCGAACCAGTGAACCCTCGTACTCCTCTCCACGCGGGCTTCCACTGCCGCGTCTTCCTCGGCTCCGCGTCGTCCCCTTCCTAGGCCTCGTCGTCGTCCACCGCCTTGGTGCTCTCCGCGCGGCGTGGTCAACGTGGTCAAGGAACGACTTCCATCGGAAGAGTACTGTACGTGGAGAGGCTGACAGCTGGGTCCACGGCGGCCGCAAGGAAGTGCCTCCTTATTACGCGGAAAATAATTATTCCTCCACCTGACAGATGGGACCCACCGGACGGGCCACCGTATTTCATGAAAAAACATTTCCCCCCTGACTGTTGGGACCCACCAGCTACTTCTTCGCACGCAAGGAAGTGCGTCCGGGCAAAAAAATGATTAGCCCTCCTGACTGCTGGGAGCCACCAGCTACATCTTCGCACACAAGGAAGTGCCTGACAATCGGGACCCACCTGGTCGAAGCGTACGTAGCGTTGTCATTCTGGTCGCGAACGTGTACGTACATACTAGTCGATGTAGAGGCGCGCATGTGTCGTAGTAGCGGCGCGCACGTGTCGTAGTAGAGGCGCGCATGTAGCATCTACACGTACGTACAGCGGCCAGGGTGCAAGAAAGTAAATACGGCCACGTACGTACATACGGGCGGGGTCTCGAACGCCTACTCGCGCATACGTACGTCCAGGGCTCGTGTACATGGCTGGGTCGGAACGGAGAAACAGCGTCGTCGTGTTCACGGGGAGCCAACCGGCTGGGTTGGAACGGAATGCGTCGTCGTGTTCATCGGGAGGGCTTGGACGGAACGGGCGATGGAAACGAGGCCTGGCATACCGCGGAACGGAGGAAACGACCTTGTGTTCGACCGGCCACGTTTGAAACGGGATCCTGTTCATCGGGAGGGGTCTGGCGTACCGCAAAACAGAGGAAACGGACTTGTGTTGGACCTCCTACGATCGAAATGGGGTCCTGTTGATCGGGAGGGGTGTGGTGTACCGCGAAACGGAGGAAACGGACTTGTGTTGGAGCGCTACGGTCGAAACGGTGGTCCTATTCATCGGGAGGGGTGTGGCGTACCGCCAAACGGGACTCCACGGGATACTGTTCATCTCCACCGTCGACCTTCTCCAGCCTCCACGGGCTACTGTTCATCCACCGTCGACCTCCTCCAGCCTCCACCTGCGACTGTTCATCCACGGGCTCCTGTTCATCCAGCCTCCACCGCGCGCTACTCCACCGGCTACTGTTCAACCACCCCTCTCCACGGGCTCCTGTTCAACCACCCCTCCACGGGCTACTGTTCATCCACCCCTCCACCGTCTACTGTTCATCCAGCCCTCCACAGGGTCGTCCTGTTCATCCAGCCCTCCACGGGGTCCTGTTCATCTAGAGGCAACACCACAGGGTCCTGTTCATCCACCCCCACCGCTCACTGTTCATCAACCCCCCCACCCCCCGCAACGCTCACTGTTCATCCAGAGGCAACATCGATCGGCTTCAGTTAGCAGCAGTAGCGAAGGAATCGCTCGATCGGGTTCAGTTAACAGCCATCGATCGATCGCTCGGGTTCAATAACACGTAGCCTGCAGTGCAATCGCTCGGGTTCAGTTAGAGCCTAACGCCTCGCTCGGGTTTAGTTAGAGCCCAACGCCTCGCACACATGCGCGTACGTGTGCGAGAGAAACGCGCATCGCTCGGCCCTCGCCCTCGCCTCTACCACGGTTTTTTCTGTCATGGACGGCCCAAAGAATGTCATGCAGCTGCGTCTCTGGCCCGCCCAAGAAGAAAAGCCCATTTTCTGTCATGATTTTTTGTCATAGAAGTAGGAGCCCACCACATCTATGATGATACCGGGTTTTTTCACAATTATCGTCATAGAAGTGTCATAAGTATGACAGGAAAAAATTTCGTTCGGCCCAAAATGTCACGGATGTGTCTTTTTTTTGTAGTGCAAATACTGCTCGAGCTGCTTGGTCCCAGCTTTCGGCCGCTCCTTGTGCAATTTTCTCGTTAATTGACTACATAGGTTGACAATGGTGTGGGACCGTGATGTCAGGAAACCAGGAGGAAGCAAATAAAATTACAGTTGTATATAGGCACTTGCGTACGTGCTGCTCTGGCCCTGGTGGGTCCCCACTGTTATCCTCTCCAAGTAAAGTCAGCTCCTCATTCCTCATGTTCGTTGACCATGTTGACAACACGAGACGACGGCGCCACGACGAGCGCAACAACTCGAAGGACGACGGAGAGGGCCTCGCGGGCCCTACGGATGGTCTGATACAGCGCCCGCTGCTCATTCGGGAAGCCAGGATCATAGGGCCACATGTCCGCGATGGCATTGTCGTTCGCTTGTTCATCGGTGCTCGTTGAGGAGACAGAGCTTGCAGCACAGGTCCTCCTGCGCTGGAAGCTCTTCCACCATTAGGGCGTCGAAGTGCGGCCGCGCCTGCTCTATGGTGAACACGGCATGAACCGGCTTGGACAGTGGCGCCGGCTCCTGGTCGGAAGCTCCGTCCATCGTCTGATTATCGTCGCTCAGCTCGGCGAGCTCGCTGGCGAGCCAGCATGTCCGGCTGCTGGACCGACCCGCTGCCAAGCACGAGTCTGACTGCCCTGGCCCATCCAGACCGCCTCCCTTGCCCGCGCGAGCTTTCCGCCTGAAACGGTCAGCGCCACCCGCCGCGCTTCCCGGTGCAGGCGATTGCTCCACCTTCAAAAGACACAAGTGTCGTCCGTCCGTCCGTCTGCCGCCCACATTAATGGTACGCAGTTGCCGAGGCAGCTACTCCGGTGCCACATGTACGTCCCTCCGCCACCCACCACTGCTATATAAACTGCTGCGCCGGCCATAGCCGCAGTCATCCACCTCCGTTCTCTTTCTCCTGTCCAGACAACTACTGCCCACCATGGCTTCCTCGCACTCCAGCGCTCTTCGGGACGGGCGGACGACGGACCACAAGGACATGGCAGCCATTGCTGCCGACTGGCTGGCCGGCAGCCAGCCGGAGGACGACGACGTGCCAATGGAGAACATGGTAGTAGACGATCCGGCGCCAACCCCCTCCTCCGCGCCATCCTCGCCGGTGCATTGCACCATGACCATCGGCGTGGCCCGTGCCCAATACATGGACACAGTAAGGCAGAAGCATGAGGAGCAGTTCCGGGAGGTGCGGGCCAACACCGCCTACAACCACCATCTCCTCCAGGAGCACGTGCAGGCGGAGGAGCAGATCGCCGCAGAGCGGGCGGAGCAGGAGGCACTGCTCGACTCATACCGCTCCGCCCGCGAGGGCCGCCTCGAGCGTTGGTGGTACCGCGTGCGGGTCGCGGAGGTTGCGGCCGCCTACAAAGAGGGCAATGAAGTGGGCGAGGTGCTATTTGGTGAGACCGAGGACGAGGCAGAGGACAATGCCGGCTCTGACGAGTCCCCGCTCTGCTGGCGTCAATGAGGCCCTGCTCTGCCGAGGCCCCGCGGCACCAACAACGAGGCAGAGGACACCGCCGGCTCTGCCGAGGCCCCTCCCCGCGAACAATGAGGCAGAGGACATCGCCGGCTTAGCCAAGGCCCCACCCTGCCGGCAACGAGGGGGCAGATTTCTCCCGCTCCGCCGAGGTGCCGCCCCGCCGGCAACGAGACAGAGGACATCACCGGCTCCACCGAGGCCCCGCCCCGCCGGCACAGAGGCGGACGCCCTACTTCGCCGAGGCCCCACCCCGCCAACAACGAGGCAGAGGACATCGCCGGCTCAGCCGAGGCCCAACCCTGCCGGCAATGAGGGGGAGGTTTCCCCCGCTTCGCAGAGGCGCCGCCCCCCCCGGCAATGCGATACAGGACATCGCCGGCTCGGTCGAGGCCCCGTCCCGCTGCCAACGAGGCCGCGCCACACAGAAAACGAGGAAGAGTAGAACATGGTAGGTCGCCGCTGCTCGGGTCCAAGTAATGCCACCGCTGCTACCATCGGTTGAAGCCAAGCTAGGCGGGTTGACCATTGACAGCCGATTAGCTTCTTGGCAGCAACGTGGAGTCGGAGAGCTATGTTGGAGAAGGACGTTGTTTCTACTTAACTGCTGGTGCAGTTGGCTGACTGACACATTGGCCCAACAGGCATCTCGGCCACATGTCAGTTACACAACTGCACCTGCAGCTAAGTCACTGAAGCTCAGTCCGCTGGAGAAGAAGCTTCTGTTCAGCTCAGCCGGACATAGGTGGGTAGCTTCGGTTAATTAATTATACCTCTAGCGCACCCCTTTTTAGTTGAAGAATGTATGAAATGTAATGAAATCGTGCATGCTTATATGAAATCCGACCTTGTATGAATGAATTTATTTTGATTAGTTCGAACTCTTGTATCACTGGCATTGGATGAACATGCAAAACAATTCGTAATAGCATCATTCCTAGGGTGATCACCTCGTTTGCAGCAGTTTCACATGTACTCCCTCCGGTCCTTTCAAGTCTGCATACAAGTTTTGTCTGCAGTCAAAGTATCTCTACGTTGAACAATCTTATAGAAAAAAGTATGCACTTTCACAATGTGCAAAGTAAAAAGGAACAGAAGGAGTACAAAGAGTTTGAGCAGCTTTTTAGCGTTCCTGTACATTGCAATCAAACACACAGGCCTGACAATTCATAGAGAACATTTAAAACAATCGATGATTATGCATCTCAGTGATTCCCATGTCAGAGCCAATATTTACTTCACAACTAAAGAATAAAGAAAAATCGATCAACGTTGCTGACAGCAAAGGGCGTCCCATTCGAAAATATCAAACGCATGTTTTCTTCCTAACATCAATGAGTAAAATTTGACAAGGTTGTCCCATTCAAAAATAGCAAATGCCTACGATTGTGGAATGGGCAGGGTTTGCCATCAGTTCGGACATTGACATGGCACCTCGTGCTAAATAAACCAATTGTTTTTTTGTGCAGTTCCACCAAAATCAACCAAATTCGCGCGTAGCTTGTATGGTTTCGCCCTTATATGTTGCAACGCCTTGAACTTATCAGCACCTCCTTTATTGTGGTGGAAATGAATGATTCGATGTATTCATGAACATTTTGTGTAGTTCCCATTGAAATCAAGCTGAGCACCCCTGTTTGCACAAATACAAAAAAAAGTGATTAGTATAAAGCAAACTTTACTATGAATTGACAGTTTAAACACGCACCTACATGGTCCATGTAGAGCACACTTTTAGAAAAATGGAACTCACCGGAAAGAATCCTAGAACAACATTGTACTTGGGCATCACAGGAAGAAAATGGAGATTTGTCAGTCCTTCTGAGCTGAAGTTAGTTTGGTCTTGTGGGGAGTAATGTAACCATCCTTCAACTGCTCCATCTAATGAGAAGATAGACAAGGCTTCTTCATCCTGGCATAATCAGAACTAGTCACTTCACGTACTCCAAATTCTTCTTCAGAGGAGGATGATCCTGTTGTGCAAAGACAAGAGGACAACTAAATGCTAGCATCCCTGTTTGCTCGAAAAAAGGAAAGGAAATATTTAAAACAGCATAGATGAAGCACTTCTCAAGGACAATACCACTTTCTCATGACAATATTTAAACAGTAGCACAACACCAATAGAGATGACAAAGCTCAATCATATGGATGAAATCCGTGGGCGAGTACCAACCTTTGTCAGGAGGCTTATTGTGTAGAGCATACAGATGAAGCACTTCTCCGGAACCATCTGTTGCTATCTACTGTGGTGGCCATGCTTACTATATACTCCTCGATTAGTTTAATGTTTCCAACATCTTCTTGTGTAGTTCCACTAAAATATATGGTATCTTCAAAGAAGATCCCTGTTTGCACAAGTAGAGATAATTACATATTACATTAAGAGTGGCACCAAATCAGTGGCAAAACAATTGCTCGTTCCAGCCATAGCAATGAATTAAGATGCAACACTATATCATTACTTGTGTCATCATAGTTCCAATGCTTCATTACACCATCGGGAGTTGATTTTTGTTTTTCTTCCGCTTGTTCTTCCCCTTCATCACTTGGTTCAATAACAGACAAGCTTCGCCTTCAATGTAAGATTTGGCATGTCAATTAGGGAGCACAAGTATAGCACTAAACAATGACATTAATTTTTTGATGAAAGTGGCAAAATACAGGCCAACAGTTGTGAAATATCCTTATCTTACATCAATGGGATATTACGGTGCAGATACAGATTGGAAGTCTTGTCTCCATTTGTGCAGTTCACTAAAATCAAGCAACATTACCGTACAAGTAGCACAACATATGAAAGCACACTGCAGAATCATGTGAAAGAAGGCTAGTACTGACCTCTCATTACGCAGAATTCAAACAACGCACAAGAAGAAGATCTGAACCAAATTTGCCAACACGGATAGGAAGTAAGATCTCCTCTTGTGCAGTTCCACTAAGATCAAGCAATCAAGCAATGTTGTCGGTGTGACATTTTGGTTGAATTGCACAAAACACTCTTAAAACAAAAGTGTTTTGTGCAGTGCAACAAAAGGTCACAATAGCAACGAGGTGAAGTAGATAACCCTATTTACATAGAGGTGCAAAGGAAACAACTAGTGGTCAATAACGGTGGATGACAGAGAAGCTAACAAAAAGAAGCATCTAACTAATCTAAATGGGAAAGAAAGCAAGACAATAGCATTTCTCAAACTGTGGCATTTATTAATATTAACAGAGAGATTATATTAACAATAAAATTTGTTAAACATGTAATTTGCTTTTAACTATGGCATTGCATCAATTTTCTAGCGGCATTATTACAGGGTGTTTGTTTACAGGGACATTTTGGTGTAGGGACTAAAAAAACTCTGTGTCAGTCCCATCTAAACCAAACAGGAGGGACTTTTAGGGACTAAAAGTGGGAATTTAGGACTAAAGAAAGAAGACCCCGAGGGAGAGTCTTTTTGGGAATTTTTCCAACAGTTGCCCCTGCCCCGCATCGCACCTTGTCTCTATTAGTTCATTACTAGGGCTAACATGGTCTTTTAGCATCTCATTTAAGAACCTCTATTCCATGTTTAGTCCCTGGAACCGAGCAGGTAGGGACTAGGGAGTTTTTAACCAAACAGGGCCTTAGATTAACAATAGCTAAAGAGTTGCATGGGACAGTGGACGCACCAGCACCATGTGCATCTACCGATATACTATGAAGGGGTGATGCACAGTCTGTTGCAACAAAGAACAAACAACCAAGGAGCATATTTGTGTTGGTCCCAGTTTTGTTATCTTTAGATACCTTTCCCTATGTGAGCGCAGCAAATCTAGTCCCGCTCAAACTCTACAGCCTTGTCCCCAAAACAAAAGATCAGTTTGTTACAGATGTGCGTACTGCGTTTGTCATTGTTTTCCTTTTTATTTTGACCAACGTAGGTGCTGGATAGTTAGTCTGTACTAGTACTTCCCCCCTTCCTTTCCTCTTTGAACCACGTCCTAGATTCATGCTATGCAACTTTCCCCACTACTTTCCCTCATTCCTTTCCTCTTTGAACCACGTCTTAGATTCATGCTATACAACTTTCCCCACTACTTTCCCCCCTTCCTTTCCTTTTTGAACCACGTCCTAGATTCATGCTATACAACTTTCGCCACTACTTTCCCCCATTCCTTTCCTCTTTGAACCATGTCCTAGATTCATGCTATACAACTTTCCTCACTACTTTCCTGTTTGATCCAACACCTAGATTCGAGTGCAGAAGCAGAAAAAGCCCACATGCAGCTAGAGCAATGCATGTGGAATAAGTACTCCCTCCATCCCATAATATAAGAACGTTTTTGGCACTAGTGTAGTGTCAAAAACGTTCTTATATTATGAGACAGAGGGAGTAAATTATACCTTAAGGTTCTTGGGGTGTGGTTCGGTGGGCGGCCGGAGGCCGTTCGGCCCACACTATGTACGGCGGCGAAGAAGAAGGGGTCGGAGGCCCTCCCGCACCGCTGCTGGGTGAAAGTGAACAGCTGCACCGGTAGTGGATTCCCTCCCTTGCCGACGGCGACAGCATTAAGCCTCCTTCCCTTCCCGGCGGACGGATCCTGCCGGCTCTTTGACCAGCAGTGAGGGGAGAGAGAGGGGCCAACGAAGTCTTGTTTAGATCTGGAGAGGGTGAGAGAGTGTGAAGAGAGCAACTACAAGCGCTAAGGCTCCAGCGTGTATATATATACTGGAGAGAGAATGTGAAGAGTGCAAACCCTAGAAAACAAGCACCGAGGCTGCAGCTTATACGTGATGAGGTGATTATACGGTCACTACGAGATCCTATAGCTCTGTATCCATCCATTTTGACCAGTCAAAGAATCCTCCTAGCACCGCCCCAGATCACTTTCTCTCTCTGTCATGCGGGGCCTACCTGTCATTGGGTGGAAGCAAGAAGTCGAACAAAAACAAAATTATGCTCAAGTGTAGTTATCGAACCCGAGACCTCAAGTTTGATGAGCGAACAGGCTAACCAGCTACACAACCATCCTGTTATGTTCAACGAGAGGAAAATAACCTTTTATACATTCCTGCATTCCTGTGACAAGCATGCCATGTTTTTTTTGCGTGGGAGTCATTGGGATTTAAATCATAATCGTGTCATGTGGCTTTGGTGGTAAGACTATCCAGAGTGGGAGTAACATAGGTGGTAACATCACACATCTTTAGGCAAAATAGATGATGTGGCGAGTAATTAATGAGGAAAGAGAGGCATGTGGTAACATATCTAGTTAGGGCATCTCCAACAGCTGTAAGATAGGTGTTGGTAAATTTTCCACCTAGTACATAGTGATGATGTGGCATGTAATAAATGTGGAGAGAGAGCAAAGTTGTATGTAGAATGACCAACAACGTTTGCACAAGCTCCAAGGTGAAATAGAGAGCAATCACATTTATTTTCTCATCATCAATTCGATAGCTTAGATACAACCTATTGGAGTAGTTGTATGATAGCTTGTTGGTTGATGACATGGACATTATACCAACGAGACTAACATACAATCTACTAGCTTGTTGGTTGATGACATGGACATTATACCAACAAGACTAACATACAATCTATTGGACATGCCCTTACTGTAACATCACACATACCAAGACAAAATGAGTCTACAATCTAATAAATGAAGTGTTGCATGATACCACACAATGTTACTCCCCACTATAGAGGTAGTAACATGGACTAGTAACATATACATGTTACTAGTCTAAGTTACTATCCATTGTGACTAGTCTAAGGTGTTTTGGGATTTAAAGCAGTGTTGGTAGTACAGAAATAATGCAGCCTTAGTCACCTTACCTCTCTCCACGTAGTATGTTGGATCCCACCAGTCAGAGGGTGAAACAAACAAATTAATAAGAAAAATTAAAAGCGCCAACGGTGTATCTTACCTCACACATCTCGCTACTACTCATGAACACTGTCCAATTGATCCCTCTGTTCGCTCATGTACTATTTTAAGTGAATCCTTATTATAACATGCACACAATTTTGGGCACTTGTATTCGACCTAAGACAGTGTGCCACCGTATCTCGTACTACTCCCTCCGTCTCTAGGTGTAATAAGTCACATTAGAAGGTGCAGCGGGACCAAGGTGCAAGCAGATTGGAGGAGAAGGAGAAACTTGACCGGTCCTTCCTCCAATCAAAGCCCTGATTTCTGTCTCTAAACGCAACAATTAATCCAAACAACTAAGAGATGTCGTTTTAGCTACCATGCAGGGCCACGTATTAACTCGCATGCAAGCCGACTTTGATTTCTTGACTGATCAACGCGTAGTTGCGCTCCATGCATTGGGTTTCCGGGGGAGATAACCAGGCAGAGTAAGGAGCATTTGGTTACATTGCTTAGGCTGGTCATAGTGGTGAGTAACTTGGAGCGAGCCGATCTGGCTCTACTGAGCTAGCAAGATTTTTCTAGCCCACCCAAGCTAGCTGGCCCACAAAAGCTAACATATTTTAACAGTTCCAAACGCCTAACCTTGCCCGGCTAGGCTATAAGCTGTTCTTGCTGAGGATCCAAACGCTCCCTAAGTAACAACGCTCGCTAGCCTAGAGGCCAGGAGGGGATTGAGATGCGAAGTTAATGGGCGACGCCTAAACATTTTGGCAATATCTGATTTCTGTAAGATGATGTAACACCTAGACAGAGGGAGTACTACTCCTCAGTCCAGGTTTGATGGAATATTCGTCACCCCTTCTCTCTTGTACGTACTCCATTTGTATCTCACTTCTTGTGGCTTCGCACTCGCACGATTTCCCTATTCTATGAACCTGTGTGTGCGTGTGCACGTGTGTGTGTGTGTGTGTGTGTGTGTTTAACAGCATGTGTGTGTTAGAGAGAGCGACAGATCGACCTACTCCTACAAAGAGATGGTGTGTAGTGTATGATTTAGCCGCGAGAGTCGGTGCATCCTCTCGTTTCCGGGCGTCCGGTCGGGATAGGCGGACAGCTGCCACGCCCGCTCCTGACCAGCCTGGCCCACCCAAAGCCCCTCCATCGCCCGCACGCGCTTCCCGCTCGGGACGGTCAGCGCTGCTCCAAAGAATCGGTGCCGCATTCATGCCCGGGCAGAGTGGACGCGACCTCTCACTGGCGCCTGCATTGAAGGGAGAAGCGGATTCAAGAGTGATGGTTGCTTTGTCCGTCCAACTTACTGCTGGGTCTATGTGATTTGACGGCTCATTAGTCATTATTACTGAGGTGGTAGGACTGTTGGATGTCCCACGCTTTCGGTGAAAGTAGGTACTACTAGATTATAATTTTCTCCATTCTACTGTAATTTATCAGCAAGATAAATTTGTACAATGCTATGAAGCTTCCAGCTTCTGTTTCATGTATCTTGCATCCAAGGTTGCCCGTTGCAACATTTCATCAATTACAAAGGAGACTAACATGCATGCTATTGCATCTCAATGATTGACAGATCATAGCCAATATGTACTCCCTCCGTTCCAAAATAAGTGTCTCAACTTTATGCAAACTTTAGTACAAAGTTGTACTACTAGTAAAGTTGACACTTATTTTGGAACAGAGACAGCTAAAGAGAAAAATGATCCATGCAGTCCCTAGCCCTGGAAACGTAAACCCTAACTAGGCTTTAATTTGCTGGCAACGTTGGAGCTTCCCAAGAAATGAAGTTTGCAACCCTTTGACCATCGGATCATTTTGTGCAGTTTCACCAAAATTGAGATGAGCATCCCTATGGCAAAGAAATTGAAGAAGCGTGATTAGAATAAGATTACTGGGACTAGTTGATCAGACATAAACTCATCACAAATACAGTACGTAGAAGCTAGTAGAGGTATGTGTGGGGCAAAGAAGTAGAGAAATATCCACATGGAGTGATGTGGGCAGCTGGAGCAGTGGTGCAAGCCGGCTGTAAAGGGAGTTTTACCTGAGGGATGTCGGGACGTAGCTCAACCTCGAGGAGGGCGGTGGGAGGCGGCAACTGCCCAAGTCACGGCACTGAGCAAGGGACGAAGGCAACCACACCGGCTTTGTGAGAGAGAACGGTGGGGACCCCTGATCGGGACATGCCGATAGTGGGTTTTCAACGTCGGCGACGGCGACCGCATCTACACTAAGCATCAACCCCTTCCCCCGGCGGACGTGATCCGCCGGGATGTTAGAGATGTGGCCATAGTCATTTTGTGCGAGAGAGTGTGAAGAGAGCAACCCCAGCAAGCAACCGTGTAGGTTGGCCCGTCCTGACTATGTATATAGTGGAGCGGTTTCCTTTTCTCTCCATATGAACCTATTATATTGCGTACGTGCCACTGAAGAAAAAAAACTTTATTTATAAATGACACGGCACCTACTACTCGTTCTCCTATAAACCTTGCGCTTGGCATCTCCGAAATATTAGCCTTGCGATTGGCTCTTCGCCTCTTCAGGAAGTCGAGGAATAATGGTACTGAAGTATATATCATTCTGGCTATATGAGACCGAATGAATTGCTGCACGTCCACCACGTGGGCGAGGGTCGAGGGGCGAGGGAGAGTGCATACTATTACATCCGTTTCAATATGGACTACATACGGAGCAAAATGGGTGAATCTACACTCTAAAATACGTCTATATACATCAGTGTTTGGAGTATGTACTAGTAGTTCATATGGAAATCTACTAAAGGACATATATATTCCAAACAATATGATAATCTCTCTAACCAAGGTAGGGACGAGGAGTAAACGGAGGGAGTAGTAAAATTTTATCCTCGTCCTGCGAGCCACCGCGCGCGTGGACGAGGGAGCGGGCGTAAGGCGTAGAGTTCTAGTAAGCAAGCTTCACCTCATCCTGTGAGCCACCACGCCCGTGGGCGGGGGAGACGGCGTACTAACCAAGCTTCTCCTTGTTTTGCGAGTTGACGGGACACATCAAAAGTACTCCAGTGTATAGAGCCTTGCCTCTAAGGTAGGCCCCACATGGTTTGCCTCTTTTTTAACATAACGCGTCAAGTCGCAATTTGTTTGTTCACCCATGGTAGACGATCCTCCCTCGATCAAGTGGACAACTAGTACACGTGTCAAATTACCACGTGGGCTGCCATTTCATACAGAAATGAGCTCCACCATGTACCCACGCGGGTGTGGTTGGGAAAGAGACGGGAGTACGTGCGCTGTGCGTGCACCTCTTCTCTTCGTGCACGTCCCCCACCTGTGTGGGTGTGTGTGAGAGAGATACAAACCTAGACAGATGGCGTGTGTGTTCTTCAGTGTTTTTTGTTTGGGGGGGTGATTTCATGAATGTATTTGTGGGAATATGTGTCGATGACATCTCAAACAAAATTTTGCATGCAATGTGTGTGAAATGGAGGCCAATCCATATCATATATAGAGGGTCAGACGATCCACGAGAAGAGAGGGAGGGGTCATAGATATCGATAGAGTCGAAGAGAGGATCAAGTGGGTGGGTGCGAGATCGATGAAGAGAGCCATCAAAATTGTGTGTGTGTGCAAGTAAAAGATATAGGGCGACTGACCTACCGGAACGTCAGAGGGCACAGGTCAAGTTTGTGTGTGGCAGGGAGACATGACTAGAGCGCTCGATGTATCGGTGTGTGTGTGTGTGGGAGGGGGTGGGGGGAGGGGGAGGTCGAGGCCTAACTATAGAGGTAGAACGACTCGTATATGTGTTGAGAAGGAGAGACCCAGCTATGTCTTGAGGGAGATCGGTCGACATCCATACATAACTGATGGACGGGAAACAGGATGGGACAGAGAGAGAAAGAGAGGAGAGAGAGGGAGGGAGAGTGGTAGAGTGCTGGATGGGTGATGGAGTTGCTTCTCGAAGATGGTGGGAGAGGCCTACTAGACAAACTGAGGGTGGAACTGCAATATTATCAATAAGAGTGGGGATGTGTTTCTGTGTGTGCCTGTGCGTGATAGATCTGTCGGGACACATGCATGGATGATGAAGGGGAACCATGTATTTGGTAAGCAAACCTAACTAGATCGGTAGATCAATTGTTGTTTGTCGGAGGAAGGGAGAGACATAACTAATGAGGTAGATCGATCGATGCGTGGGGAAAAATGAGTTATAAGGACCTAGCTAGCTATATGTATAGCGGGAGATCGGTCGGTGTACATCCATTTGTTAGAGGCAAATAAGGCCCAGTGAGACGGATAGACAGAGAGAATGGAGCTAGGAGGTGGTGCCAGAGGCCGAGCTACTAGCTAGATAGGGGGAGGAGTGTGTGGTTGTGAGATCGATGAAAAGAGGGGCGAGAGTTTACACGTGTGTGGGACAATATGAGAGACACGAGGCATGGACACAAAAAGGAGGAGATGGAAGGTGCGTGTGTATGTTGTAGGTAGACATCGCTGGAGAGGTTTATCAATCGGTGTGTGTCGGAAAGGAGTTGTGGAGACTGTGGGAGAACGACCTAAAGACAAAAAATGAATGTGCACGATGGATAGAATGCTGAGGGAGGGGGAGGGCGAGGAGGGCGTGTGCATGCACGAGAGAAAGTTAGTGCTAGATACAAAGGTTAGAGGATTGTGTGGGTGTAAGAGACTAACAAAGATCATAATTTGATATGAAAGTGGATTCATATATTTGAATAGGAGATCGTAGTGTTATAAACATATGCATGCATGAATATAGCGGTGATACGCGTGTTGTGGTTTTGCACATGTTATACCATAATGTGATAATGCATGGCGTTTGCAACTCACAGCTAAATGTCGAATAATCTAAACCATACTATACATCGAACAATCTCACATTTTATTTGAATTTGTGATAATGTGTGGCGTTTGCAGCTTACAACTAAATATCGAACAATCTAAACAATACTATATATCAAACAATCTCACATTTTATTTGAATTTGTGGTAATGTGTGGTGTTTGCAACTCACATCTAAATACTTGTAGGCGTAGGGGGCGGGGCACCATACATTATGTAATAAACACATTATACATATGAGACATGCTTTAGATTATGAAGATCTAGCTAGAGCTTAAAATGTACTGCGATTTGAAATCAACATAAAGTGGATTCAAAAAATCGAGTTCGAGTTCATATAGTACACATAGTTCATATGTAACTCGAGAGTAATCATGTGGTGTGCTGTGAAGATAATACACAAACGATGGTTTAACTTGACAATAATGATGATTGTAGATCTTATTAAAATAGAGAAATGAATTCAAATGGTTTGACTTCACAACAATCATTATTGTAGATCTTATTCAAATAGAGAAACGAATTCAAATTTAGTTCATATTGAAGCGGTAGTATATACGTTTGGAATGCACTAAAACGTTCATTCGAATAGTAGGTTGCATGCATTATACACGTAGTGAAATATTTTAATTGAACATAACATGAGTAGTAGATTCTGTTTTTGATGCATAGTCTGCTTATTTTGATGAAACTATCAATTTCTATCAGTGGATTAAGCCATGGAAAAGTTATATTACAGTAGCTACAATACAAAAACAAAATATGAATTGGTTTGCAACAGTACTTAGAGTAGTGATTTGCTTTATTATACTAACGGATCTTACCGAGTTTTCTATTGAAGTTTAGTGTGGATGAAGTGTTCAAAGATCGAGGAGGTCTCGATATGAGGAGAAGGAGGAGAGGCAAGAGCTCAAGCTTGGGGATTCCCAAAGCACCCCAAGTGAATATTCAAGGAGACTCAAGCGTCTAAGCTTGGGGATGCCCCAGAAGGCATCCCATCTTTCTTCAACAAGTATCTGTATGTTTTCGAATTCGTTTCATTCACGCGATATGTGCAAATCTTGGAGCATCTTTTGCAATTAGTTTACACTTTTCTTTTATGCACCATGCTGGTATGACATAATCCATGATTGATTTATAGAATGCTCATTGCACTTTACTTAAATCTTTTGAGTATGGCTTTATAGAATGCTTCATGTGCTTTACTTATATCATTTGAAGTTTGGATTGCCTATTTCTCTTCACATAGAAAACCGCCATTTGTAGAATGCTCTTTTGCTTCACTTATGTTTGTTAGAGCGTGGGCATATCTTTCGTAGAAAGAATTAAACTCTCTTGCTTCACTTATATCTATTTAGAGAGATGACAGGAATTGGTCATTCACATGGTTAGTCATAAAATCCTACATAAAACTTGTAGATCACTGAATATGATATGTTTGATTCCTTGCAATAGTTTTCGATATAGAGATGATAATATGTGGGAGGTTCTAGTAAATGGTTGTGTTTAGTAAGAATATCGGTGTTAAGGTTTGTGATTCCCGAAGCATGCACATATGGTCTCCTAACTATGTAACCAAATTGGCGCGCATTGTATTTTGATTGTTTATCTTTGCATGAAGGTCGGGGGCGCGCGATGGTTAACTCCTACCAACCTCCCCCCTAGGGGCATCCGTAGTAGTACTTTGCTTCGAGGGCTAATAAACTTTTGCAATAAGTATATGAGTTCTTTATGACTAATGTGAATCCATGGATTATACACACTCTTACCTTTTCGCAATTTGCTAGCGTCTACGGTACCGTGCATTGCCCTTTCTCGCCTCGAGAGTTGGTGCAAACTTCGCCGGTGCATCCAAACCTCGTGATACGATACGCTCTATCACACATAAGCCTCCTTATATCTTCCTCAAAACAGCCACCATACCTACCTATTATGGCATTTCCATAGCCATTCCGACATATATTGCCATGCAACTTCCATCATCATCATATACATGACTTGAGCATTCATTGTCATATTGCTTTGCATGATCGTAAGGCAGCTAGCATGATGTTTTCATGGCTTGTCCGTTTTGATATCTTTGCTATGCTAGATCATTGCACATCCTAGTACACTGCCAGAGGCATGCATATAGTCATCATGTATTAGTTTTATCGAGTTGTAATATTGAGATGTAAGTAAATATAAGTGTGATGATCATCATTATTAGAGCATTGCCCAAGTGAGAAAAGGATGATGGGGACTTGATAACCCACAAGTATAGGGGATCGCAACATTTTTCGAGGGTAGAGTATTCATCCCAAATTTATTGATTCAACACTAGGGGAGCCAAAGAATATTCTCAAGTATTAGCAGTTGATTTGTCAATTCAACCACACCTGGATAACCTAATATCTGCAACAAAGTATTTAGTAGCAAACTAATATGGAAGTAATGGTAATGGTAGCAAAAGTAACAGTTGCAGTTTTGTAGTAATTGTAACAGTGGCAACGGTAAAGTAAATAAGCAAAGAGCAATATGTGAAAAGCTCGTAGGCATTGGATCAGTGATGGATAATTATGTCGGATGCAATTCCTCATGTAATAGTTATAACATAGGGTGACATAGAACTAGCTCCAATTCATCAATGTAATGTAGGCATGTATTCCGAATATAGTCATACGTGCTTATGGAAAAGAACTTGCATGACATCTTTTCTCCTACCCTCCCGTGGCAGCGGGGTCCTAATGGAAACTAAGGGATATTAAGGCCTCCTTTTAATAGAGTACCGGACCAAAGCATTAACACTCAGTGAACACATAAACTCCTCAAACTACGGTCATCACCGGTAAGTATCCCGATTATTGTAACTTCGGGGTTAACGGATCATAACACATAATAGGTGACTATAGACTTGCAAGATAGGATCAAGAACTCCCATATATTCATGAAAACATAATAGGTTCAGATCTGAAATCATGGCACTTGGGCCCTAGTGACAAGAATTAAGCATAGCAAAGTCATAGCAACATCAACCTCAGAACATAGTGGATACTAGGGATCAAACCCTAACAAAACTAACTTGATTACATGGTAAATCTCATCCAACCCATCACCGTCCAGCAAGCTTACGATGGAATTACTCACGCACGGCGGTGAGTATCATGAAATTGGTGATGGAGGATGGTTGATGATGACGACGGCGTCGGATCCCCCTCTCGGGAGCCCCGAACGGACTCCAGATCAGCCCTCCCGAGAGAGTTTAGGGCTTGGCGGCGGCTCCGTCTCGTAAAACATGATGAATCTTTCTCTCTTATTTTTTTCTTTGCGAACGTGAATATATGGAGTTGGAGTTGACGTTGGTGGAGCTTCAGGGGGACCACGAGGCAGGGGGGCGCGCCCCCCACCCTCGTGGACAGGGTGTGGGCCCCCTGGTGCTAATTCTTTCACCAGTATTTTTTATTAATTCCAAAAAGTTGCTTCGTGGATTTTCAGGTCATTCCGAGAACTTTTATTTCTGCACAAAAATAACACCATGACAGTTCTGCCGAAAACAGCGTCAGTCTGGGTTAGTTCCATTCAAATCATGCAAGTTAGAGTTCAAAACAAGGGCAAAAGTGTTTGGAAAAGTAGATACGATGGAGACGTATCAACTCCCCCAAGCTTGAACCTTTGCTTGTCCTCAAGCAATTCAGTTGATAAACTGAAAGTGATAAAGAAGAACTTTTACAAACTCAGTTTGCTCTTGTTGTTGTAAATATGTAAAGCCAACATTCAAGTTTTCAGCAAAGATTATGAACTAACCATATTCAAAATAACACTTAGGTCTCATGTTTACTCATATCAATGGTATAATCAGCTAGCGAGCAATAATAATAAATATCGGATGACAACACTTTCTCAAAACAATCATAATATAATATAACAAGATGGTACCTCGCTAGCCCTTTCTGAGACCGCAAAACATAAATGCAGAGCACCTTTAAATATCAAGGACTGACTAAACATTGTAATTCATGGTAAAAGAGATCCAGTCATAGTCATACCCAATATAAACAAATAGTTATGCATGCAAATGACAGCGGTGCTCTCCAGCGGGTGCTTTTTAATAAGAGGGTGATGACTCAACATAAAAGTAAATAGATAGGCCCTTCGCAGAGGGAAGCAGGGATTTGTAGAGGTGCCAGAGCTCGATTTTGAAATAGAGATAAATAGCATTTTGAGCGATATACTTTCACTATCAACATAACAACTGAGAGATCTCAATATCTTCCATGCTACACACATTATAGGCGGTTCCCAAACAGAATGGTAAAGTTTATACTCCCCCTCCACCAACAAGCATCAATCCATGGCTTGCTCGAAACAACGGGTGCCTCCAACTAACAACAATCCTGGGGGAGTTTTGTGTAATTATTTTGATTTGATTTGAGCACGGGACTGGGCATCCCGGTGACCAGCCATTTTCTCGTGAATGACGAGTGGAGTCCACTCCTCTTGAGAATAACCCGCCTAGCATGGAAGATACATAGAACCCTAGTTGATACATGAGCTGTTCGAGCATACAAGACAGAATTTCATTTGAAGGTTTGGAGTTTGGCACATACAAATTTACTTGGAACAGAAGGTAGATACCGCATATAGGAAGGTATGGTGGACTCATATGCAATAACTTTGGGGTTTATGGAGTTTGGATGCACAAGCAGTATTCCCATTTAGTACAGGTGAAGGCTAGAAAGAGACTGGGAAGCGACCAACTAGAGAGCGACAACAGTCATGAACATGCATTAAAATTAATCAACACCGAGTGCAAGCATGAGTAGGATATAATCCACCATGAACATAAATATCGTGAAGGCTATGTTGATTTCGTTTCAACTACATGCGTTAACATGTGCCAAGTCAAATCACTCAAATCATTCAAAGGAGGATACCACCCCATCATACCACATCACAACCATTTTAATAGCATGTTGGCACGAAAGGTAAACCATTATAAGCTCCTAGCTAATTAAGCATGGCATAAGCAACTATAATCTCTAATTGTCATTGCAAACATGTTTATTCATAATAAGCTGAATCAGGAACGATGAACTAATCATATTTACAAAAACAAGATAGGTCGAGTTCATACCAGCTTCTCTCATCTCAATCAATCCATCATATATCGTCATTATTGCCTTTCACTTGCACGACCGAACGGTGTGGATAATAATAATAGTGCACATGCATTGGACTAGGCTGGAATCTGCAAGCATTCAATTCAAGGGAGAAGACAAGGTAATATGGGCTCCTGGTTCAATCTACAATAAAGCATATGAGAGCCACTCAATATTTTCATCATGGTCTTCTCCTCTCGACCCCCAAAGAAAAGAAATAAAACTATTTACACGGGAAAGCTCACAACAAACAAAAGAAGAATGAATCTTTTTGGGTTTTCTTTTAATTACTACTACTACAGGCATGGAAAGTAAACTAACTAATTTTTTGGTTTTTCTTAAGGTTATTTAAACACACAAGAAGAAAACTAGAAAAAGAAATTAAACTAGCATGGATAGTACAATGAAAAAGTATGAGCACCGACAACTAGAGTGAGTGTGTGAACATGAATGTAATGACGGTGAGAAATACGTACTCCCCCAAGCTTAGGCTTTTGGCCTAAGTTGGTCAATGCCTATGGATGGCCTCGCGGATATCCGAAGTTGTAACTGGGGTCGTACTGAGATGCAACAGCCATTGCCTCACGAGCTGCAGCCTGGGGGCGAGCTGCCTCCGTCCACCTCTCGTACTCGTTCGCCTCCTCCCTGGTGATAACATATCTTCCTTTTGCCTGATAATCAAAGAAGGCAGGAGCAGGGAGAGTAATATGGACAGCGCGACGTCTGTCAAAGATTAGTCGATACTGGAGGATTTGTTCATTCCTCTCAAGAAAATGATGATTAACCATGGCATTATAATCTAAATAAGCGGGAGGCAACTCCATATCATTTTCATGTGCGGGTATACCAAGATAATTAGCCACACGGGTCGCATAAATCCCTCCAAACAGGTCTCCATCAAGACCATTATTATGTAACCTACGTGCAACAATTTCCCCCAGCTATATTGTTTATCACCTAATACAGCACTCTTGAGAACACTAAGATCCGGGACACACATGTGACAAGCTTCATCTTTACCGTTAATGCATCTATCTATGAAGAGAGCAAAATAATGTATAGCAGGAAAATGAATGCTCCCTATGGTAGCTTGTGCTATTTCTCTGGATTCTCCGACAGTGATACTAGCAAGAAAATCTTTATATTCAGATTTACGAGGTTCATTGATACTACCCCATTGCGGAAGTTTACAAGCGGTGGTAAAATCTTCTAAGTCCATGGTATATGATTTATCATAAAGATCAAACAGGACATTGTGAGAATTGCGCGAAGATGAAAATTTAAACCTTCTCACAAAGGAATCAGTTAAATGGTAGTATTGAGGACACTTATCTTGCATGAAGTCCTCGAGGTCAGCATTACGAACATATGCATCAAATTCATCCTTGATGCCTGCTCTGACCATAAACTCTTCTGACGGCCATTAACAAGGCCACACATAAGCTTCTCTCGGTGGTTCATCGTCCTGCTCACGTATTGCGAGCCTGGGTGCTTGCTTCCTTGAAGAACCACCTTGGTACATTTTCCTAGACATATTTCTCTGAAAAATTTCTGAAATTTTTAGTAACTCGAAATAAAAGTAAACCAAACTCAACAAAATTTATAGCAACTACTCCTACAAGTGCCTAGAGACTATATCATGCATTAGAATTACTTGGGACCATATAAATTTGACATGCAAGCTCAAGAACAGGGTCACCTAGGCAGCAAAAATTTACAATGAATAGAGCACTAGAACAAAAACTAATTGGATCATTGGAGGAGTCACATACCAACGAACAATCCCCCAAAGCAGTGTTGTGAATGGAGCTTTGAGCAAGGAGATCGAAAATGGCAGCAAGATGAGCTAGAACTCGTGCTTGAGATGGATAGTGATTTTTTGGGAGGAAGAAGAAGTGTGTGTGTGCAGGAATAAGTGGAGGGGGGCACCATGGGCCCACGAGGCAGGGGGCGCACCCAGGGGTGTAGGGCTTGCCCCTGACCCTCGTGGCCAGATGCTTGCTCCCCCTGCTGTGTCCTCAGTGCCAGATATTCTCAAATATTCCAGAAAAAAATCATATTAAATTTGCAGGGCATTTGGAGAACTTTTATTTTCGGGGTATTTTTTATTGCATGGATAATTCAGAAAACAGGCAGAAAATACTATTTTTGCTTTATTTAATCTAAATAACAGAAAGTAAAAAGAGGGTATAGAAGGTTGTGCCTTCTAACTTCATCCATCTCATGATCATCAAAAGGAATCCACTAACAAGGTTAATCAAGTCTTGTTAACAAACTCATTCCGAATAACATGGAACCGGAGAAATTTTGAATAACACTAGGTTACCTCAACGGGGATATGCACATCCCCAATAATAAGAATATCATATTTCTTCTTGACAGTAGGAAGAGAAAATTCAAAACCTCCAATAAAAATTGTTGGAGTTTTTCCAATAGAATTGATGCTATGAACTTGAGGTTGTTTCCTCAGAAAGTGTACCGTATGCTCATTACCATTAACATGAAAAGTGACATTGCCTTTGTTGCAATCAATAACAGCCCCTGCAGTATTCAAAAAGGGTCTACCAAGGATAATTGACATACTATCGTCCTCGGGAATATCAAGAATAACAAAGTCCGTTAAAATAGTGACGTTTGCAACCACAACAGGCACATCCTCACAAATCCCGACAGGTATAGCGGTTGATTTATCGGCCATTTGCAAAGATATTTTAGTAGGTGTCAACTTATTCAATTCAAGTCTATGATATAAAGAGAGAGGCATAACACTAACACCGGCTCCAAGATCACATAAAGCATTTTTAACATAGTTTCTTTTAATGGAGCATGGTATAGTTGGTACTCCTGGATCTCCAAGTTTCTTTGGTATTCCACTCTTAAAAGTATAATTAGCAAGCATGGTGGAAATTTCAGCTTCTGGTATCTTTCTTTTATTTGTAATAATCCTTCATGTACTTAGCATAAGGATTCACTTTAAGCATATCAGTTAAGCGCATACGTAAGAAGATAGGTCTAATCATTTCAGCGAAGCGCTCAAAATCCTCATCATCCTTTTTCTTGGATGGCTTAGGAGGAAAAGGCATGGGTTTCTAAACCCATGGTTCTCTTTCTTTACCGTGCTTCCTAGCAACAAAATCTCTCTTATCATAACGTTGATTCTTTGATTGTGGGTTATCAAGATCAACAGCAGGTTCAATCTCTACATCATTATTATTGCTAGGTTGAGCATCAACATGAACATTATCATTAACATTATCACTAGGTTCATGTTCATCACCTGATTGTGTTTCAGCATCAAAAATAGAAATATCATTGGGATTCTCAGGTGTGTCTACAACAGGTTCACTAGAAGCATGCAAAGTCCTATCATTTTTCTTTTTCTTCTTTTTAGAAGGACTAAGTGCATCTAAATTATTTCTCTGAGAATCTTGCTCAATTCTCTTAGGGTGGCCTTCAAGATACAAAGGTTCCTGAGGCATTCTACTAGTTCTAGTAGGCACTCTAACAACAAAATCATGTTTATTATTTAATTCATCAAGAAAATCACTTTGAGCTTTAAGTACTTGTTCTGCTTGAGTGGTAACCATAGAAGCATATTTGCTAATGAGTTTAAGTTCACCTTTAACTCTAGCCATATAATCACTCAAGTGTCCAATCATGTAAGCATTACTTTTTAATTGTCTACCAACATAAGCATTGAAATTTTCTTGTCTAGCCATAAATTCATCAAATTCATCCAAGCATTGGCTAGCAAACTTAGTAGACGGGATTTCAACTTTATCATATCTATAGAGAGAATTTACCTTTACTACCTGTGTCGGGTTATCAAGACCATGTGTTTCTTCAATAGGTGGTATATTAACGCCATGTATTTGTCCCATAGGAGGTAAATTCTTAACATCTTCAGCTTTAATACCTTTCTCTTTCATAGATTTCTTTGCCTCTTGCATATCTTCATGACTGAGAAATAGAACACCCCTTTTCTTCAGAGTTGGTTTAGGAGTTGGCTCGGGAGTTCGCTCAGGAAGTGTCCAATTATTTTCATTAGTCAACATATTATTCAATAGCAATTTAGCTTGATCGACTGTTCTTTCCCTGAAAACACAACCAGCACAACTGTCCAAGTGGTCCTTGGAAGCATCAGTTAGTCCATTATAAAAGATATCAAGTATTTCATTTTTCTAAAGAGGATGATCAAGCAAAGGATTAAGTAATCGGAGGAGCCTCCCCCAAGCTTATGGGAGACTCTCTTCTTCAATTTGCACAAAATTATATATTTCCCTTAAAGCAGCTTGTTTCTTATGAGCAGGCATATATTTAGCAGAGAAGTAATAGATCATATCCTGGGGACTACGCACACAACCAGGATCAAGAGAATTAAACCAAGTTTCAGCATCACCCTTTAATGAGAACGAAAATATCTTAAGGATATAGTAGTAGCGAGATTTCTCATCATTAGTGAACAGGGTGGCTATATCATTTAACTTAGTAAGATGTGCCACAACAGTTTCAGATTCATAGCCATAAAAAGGATCAGATTCAACCAGAGTAATTATGTCAGGATCGACAGAGAAATCATAATCCTTATCAGTAACAAAGATAGGTGAAGTAGCAAAACCAGGGTCATATTTCATTCTAGCATTCAGAGATTTCTCTTTCAGTTTAGCTAAGAACTTCTTAAGATCAGATCTATCATTGCAAGCAATAAAATATCTAGCAGTTTCTTCATCCATAACATAACCCTCAGGAACAACAGGCAATTCATATTTAGGGGGAGAACCTTCATCATCACTATCATCAATAATATCAGTTTCAAGAATTTCATTCTCTCTATCCCTAGCAAGTTGTTTATCAAGATATTCACCTAATGGCACAGTAGTATCAAGCATAGAAGTAGTTTCATCATAAGTATCATGCATAGTAGAAGTGGCATTATCAATAACATTCGACATATCAAAATTCATAGCAGAAGGAGAATCAAGTGCAGAGCTAGATGGCAGTTCCTTACCTCCCCTCGTAGTTGAGGGCCAAATCTTAGTTCTCTCATCTTTCAAGTTCCTCCTAGTGATCAGCAGATATAAATCCCAAGTGACTCAAAGAATAGAGCTATGCTCCCCGGCAACGGCGCCAGAAAATAGTCTTGATAACCCACAAGTATAGGGGATCGCAACAGCTTTCGAGGGTAGAGTATTCAACCCAAATTTATTGATTCGACACAAGGGGAGCCAAAGAATATTCTCAAGTATTAGCAGTTGAGTTCAATTCAACCACACCTGGATAACTTAATATCTGAAGCAAAGTATTTAGTAGCAAAGTAATATGGAAGTAACGGTAACGGTAGCAAAAGTAATAGTAGCAGTTTTGTAGTAATTGTAACAGTGGCAACGGTAAAGTAAATAAGCAAAGAGCAATATGTGAAAGGCTCGTAGGCATTGGATCAGTGATGGATAATTATGTCGGATGCGATTCCTCATGTAATAGTTATAACATAGGGTGACACAGAACTAGCTCCAATTCATCAATGTAATGTAGGCATGTATTCCGAATATAGTCATACGTGCTTATGGAAAAGAACTTGCATGACATCTTTTGTCCTACCCTCTCGTGGCAGCAGGGTCCTAATGGAAACTAAGGGATATTAAGGCCTCCTTTTAATAGAGTACCAGACCAAAGCATTAACACTTAGTGAATACATAAACTCCTCAAACTACGGGCATCACTGGTAAGTATCCCGATTATTGTCACTTCGGGGTTAACGGATCATAACATATAATAGGTGACTATAGACTTGCAAGATAGGATCAAGAACTCACATATATTCATGAAAACATAATAGGTTCAGATCTGACATCATGGCACTCGGGCCCTAGTGACAAGCATGAAGCATAGCAAAGTCATAGCAACATCAATCTCAGAACATAGTGGATACTAGGGCTCAAACCCTAACAAAACTAACTTGATTACATGGTAAATCTCATCAAACCCATCACCGTCTAGCAAGCCTACGATGGAATTACTCATGCACGACGGTGAGCATCATGAAATTGGTGATGGAGGATGGTTGATGATGACGACGGCATCGGATCCCCCTCTCGGGAGCCCCGAACGGACTCCAGATCAGCCCTCCCGAGAGAGTTTAGGGCTTGGCGGCGGCTCCGTCTCGTAAAACGCGATGAATCTTCTCTCTGATTTTTTTCTTCGTGAACGTGAATATATGGAGTTGGAGTTGACGTCGGTGGAGCTTCAGGGGGCCCACGAGGCAGGGGACGTGCCCTAGGGGGGCGCCCCCACCCTCGTGGACAGGGTGTGGGCCCCCTGGTGCTAATTCTTTCGCCAGTATTTTTTATTAATTCCAAAAAGTTGCTCCGTGGATTTTCAGGTCATTCCGAGAACTTTTATTTCTGCACAAAAATAACATTATGGTAGTTCTGCTGAAAACAGCGTCAGTCCGGGTTAGTTCCATTCAAATCCTGCAAGTTAGAGTTCAAAACAAGGGCAAAAGTGTTGGGAAAAGTAGATACGACGGAGACGTATCAAGACTATGATTCCCCCACAAGTCGGGATGAGTCTCCGGACTTTATGGAAAATAAAAGAGGCCAAAGAAGCCCACCAAAAAATGAGAGAAAAAGAGAGGACGGCGATGTTACTATCCTTTTACCACACTTGTGCTTCAGAGTAGCACCATGTTCTTCATATAGAGAGTCTCCTATATTATCACTTTCATATACTAGTGGGAATTTTCATTATAGAACTTGGCTTGTTTATTCCGATGATGGGCTTCCTCAAATGCCCGAGGTCTTCATGAGCAAGCAAGTTGGATGCACACCCACTTAGTTTCAGTTTGAACTTTCATACACTTATAGCTCCAGTGCATCCGTTGCATGGCAATCCCTACTCCTCGCATTGACATCAATTGATGGGCATCTCCATAGCCCATTGATTAGCCGCGTCGATGTGAGACTTTCTCCCTTTTATCTTCTCCACACAACCTCCACCATCATACTCTATTCCACCTGTAGTGCTATATCCATGGCTTGCGCTCATGTATTGCGTGAGGGTTGAAAAAGCTGAAGCGCGTTAAAAAGTATGAACCAATTGCTTGGCTGACACCGGGATGGGCATGATGGGTACGTTGTGTTAAGAAAAGGGAGCATACAAGACTATATGATTTTGTAGGGATAGTGTTCTTTAGCATTGATATTTTGAAAGACATGATTGTTTGTTGGGATGCCCGAGTATTAAATTCTTTTATGTCAAATGATAGACTATTGCTCTGAATCACTCGTGTCTTAATATTCATGCCATGATTAGATTACATGATCAAGATTATGCTAGGTAGCATTCCACATCAAAAATTATCTTTTTTATCATTTACCTACTCGAGGACGAGCAGGAATTAAGCTTGGGGATGCTAATACGTCTCCGCCGTATCTATAATTTTTTATTGTTCCATGCCTATATTATACAACTTTCATATACTTTTGGCAACTTTTAATACTATTTTTGGGACTAACATATTGATCCAGTGCCCAGTGCCAGTTCCTGTTTGTTGCATGTTTTTTGTTTCGCAGAAAATCCGTATCAAACGGAGTCCAAACGGGATAAAAACGGATGGAGAATTTTTTTGGAATATTTATGAATTTTGGGAAGAAGAATCAACGCGAGACGATGCTCGAGGGGCCCACGAGGCAGGGGCGCACCCCTGACCCTCGTGGACACCCTGTAAGGTGGTTGTTGCCCTTCTTTCGCCGCAAGAAAGCTAATATCCGAAAACAAATCGTGTTCAAAGTTTCAATCCAATCGGAGTTACGGATCTCCGGGAATATAAGAAACGGTGAAAGGGCAGTAGGAACGCGGAAACAGAGAGAGACAGAGAGACAGATCCAATCTCGGAGGGGCTCTCGCCCCTCCCACGCCATGGAGACCATGGACCAGAGGGGAAACCCTTCTCCCATCTAGGGAGAAGGTCAAGGAAGAAGAATAAGAAGAAGGGGGGCTCTCTCCCCCTCGCTTCCGGTGGCACCGGAACGCCGCCGGGGCCATCATCATCACCGCAATCTACACCAACACCTCCGTCATCTTCACCAACATCTTCATCACCTTCCCCCATCTATCTACAGCGGTCCACTCTCCCGCATCCCGTTGTACCCTCTACTTGAACATGGTGCTTTATGCGTCATATTATTATACAATGATGTGTTGCCATCCTATGATGTCTGAGTAGATTTTCGTTGTCCTTTCGGTAATTGGCGAATTGCTATGATTGGTTTAATTTGCTTGTGGTTATGTTGCTGTCCTTTGGTGCCCATCATATGAGCGCACGTATGGATCACACCATAGGGTTAGTTCTATGTTGATAGGACTATGTATTGGAGGGCAAGAGGGACAGAAGCTTCTACCTAGCATAGAAATTGATGCATACGGGATTGAAGGGGGGACCAATATATCTTAATTCTATGGTTGGGTTTTACCTTAATGAACGTTAGTAGTTGCGGATGCTTGCTAATAGTTCCAATCATAAGTGCATAGAATTCCAAGTCAGGGATGACATGCTAGCAGTGGCCTCTCCCACATAAAACTTGCTATCGGTCTAGTAAAGTAGTCAATTGCTTAGGGACAATTTCACAACTCCTACAACCACTTTTCCACACTCGCTATACTAACTTTATTGCTTCTTTATCTAAAAAGCCCCTAGTTTATATTTAAGTGCTCTTTATATTCTTGCAAATCTATCCAACAACAACTACAAAGTACTTCTAGTTTCATACCTGTTTTAGGTAAAGCGAACATTAAGCGTGTGTAGAGTTGTATCGGTGGTCGATAGAACTTGAGGGAATATTTGTTCACCTTTAGCTCCTCATTGGGTTCGACACTCTTACTTATCGAAAGAGACTACAACTGATCCCCTATACTTGTGGGTTATCATCCACCTCCAAGGAGCTGCCCCGACGTTCCCCTCGACTTTCGCGCCACCTCCATTCCCACACCACCGTCTTCACCTGCACCACCGGAAGAGCAGCATCATCACCGTTTCCTCGGATGAAGCAGCGGCCTAATCGGCGCCACCAAAGAAGTTGTACACTAATCGCCGCATTTTCTTCTTGATTCAATCTCACGGTGCTGCCGGCGCTCGGTCCCGAGCCGACACGGCGCGGCTCCATCCACGGCAGCGCCACCGGCCACTTCCTCCACGACGTCGCTCCCTCAGCGGTGATGTCCACATCAGTAGGAGCTGCTGTTGCTTTAGCTCTCGCTCGTGCTGCTGCTCTGCTCTTGCTCTCGGTCCCCTGCCTGGTCTGCTCTTGCTATTGCTCTTGCTCTTGCACTTGCTCGTGCTGCTGCTCTCTCTCTTGCTCTTGCTTGCGATGCTGCTCTGATTTAGCTACACTTCAGTTGACTGAATCGACTTTTGGGTCAGTTAATTTTCAGGGGGTGGGAGGGCTCGCCGGAGTCAAGGAAGAACCAGCCGCAGCGGGGAGGGTGGCTCGCCGAAGAGGTACCCCACTATCTATCTTAGGGTTCAGGGTGGGGGCGGTGGTGGGGCGGTGGCGTGGGGATCGCCGGAGAAAAAGCTCATCACGGGGGGGCCTAGAGGGATGGCCGGGGTGACGGCGGACCGGCGGTGGGGAGTGTTTTCGGGGCGGGTGGGGCGGCGCACCGCTGGCCGCAGGTGGCGGCGGGCGACGGTTTGGCCAGTGGTGGCTGGCGGCTCAGGGGGTGGAGGTTGAAGATGAACTGCAGGCCCTTGATTTCGTATCCAACGGCTGGAAAATCGACTAACCAGAGATGAAAAAGTCTGTCAACTGACGTGTAGCCTCACCTCTAGTGCATTCAGTTTCGACAGTAAAATTCAGTTTCGATAGCAAAATTCAGTTTCAACAGTTAAGTTCAGTTTTGACAGTTCAATTCAGTTTCGACAGTTAAGTTCAGAGATGAGCGGCTGATGTATTTTACATCTAGCACTTTGTGGTTATGTATTTTACGTCATCTATTGGAGATGCTACTAGAATTCCACTCAGGTTAAAGTTGTCTCTCCTGTCCTGCTTCAGCCTCGGCATCTTACAACTCACCGGAGCTGCTCCAACGACCAAACCCTCCATCACAGCGGAGCAGTACCCCGAGTTTCATCTCAAGATGCCTAAGATATTCTTCCCCTCCTCTGACAGCCAAGTCAGTCGGATCATCCTCACCGACCAACCGAATCACGCTGAGATTGACATGGCTTCGCCAAAGAGGTTGTACACTTGTTGCATATCTTCTTTACTTTACATGTTATATATATTGTCCAGAGAGCACACGCAGTAACGTGAAATACGATTAGTTTCTCCTACTATATGTCAAGCTGTGAGGTACCAGGCAACTTAGCTATCCGTGATGGACTCTCTTGAACGCCATCATTATTTATCTCTGCGCGTTTGAGCTATGCATTTGTCGATGGGCCTGGGAGTTGAGCTAGTAGGGCAGTGTCCTGGGTCCAAAGTAGTAGAAGTAGCACAAAAACATTTTTTGAGTGTAGACTTTTCCTTGCTCAAGCCTGCCTACTAGAATCGCCAGTGCTTGAAAGGAAAAGTGAAGGAAAAACATAGGAATTGGAAAGATTCCTGTGGTACTACTATTCATGCATTTGGTTCGAAGGAATGGAGCAAAGGAAAACTGTAGGATTTGTTCATTTAGTGTCTCCTTGAAAGAAAAACCATAGGAATTTTAATATCCACTTGTCCTCCTTTTTAAATTCCTATTCGTGAAGCATAAGACTAAGAGATAGTGGCATAATAGCATTATAACCGTACATTTTCTTGTGGTTTGACTTAATCTCACCATTCTTCTTTGCATCCTCTGATCTTCCAATTCTTGTGAACCAAACAACCAGATTGGCAGAAATCCTGTGTTTTTAAATTCTCTGTTTTGCACGTGCATTCCTATCCTATTACTGTGTATTTCCTATCCCTGCATTGTTAGAATCCTCCAATTCAAACGAGCCCTTACAGAATTACTTCTCTTACAGATAGTTGTCAAAGAAAACCTTGTGTGGTTTGTCCCGCTCCTGCTGCGCCGTCGTCCACCCCAGCTCAGCTGCTCCAACAACAGAAGGGTCCAGCACAGCAGGGATCTAGCCTCCAGACTGTCTTTCGTGGCCTCAGATCTTCTTCCCCACTACCGGCAGCCATGAAAACCGCATTACCATCATCAACCGAGCAGATGACCTCGAGGACTACACGGGTCCGCAAGAGAGGTTGCACTCTTTCATGTCTACTAACGTTATGCATCGCTTAATATTACATGCTACTTTATCGTCCTGTTCATCGATTAGACTCTAAGTCAGCTCCAAACTAATGGTCAAATGTGAGTTTTTAAATGGTTGTGGGGTACATATTGGGGCCGCAATCAATAGTATCTATCTACTATCTGGTTAATCTCTGGTGTCTACTGTGAGTTTCATGTTGGGTGGGAAACAAACAATAAAGAAGCCATTATCTGTATTTTTTAACTGAAGCCATTATCTGCCTACTATCATTGGTTTTGGGTCTATCCACAGGTTGCTACCATCACTCTGGATTTCTGCATGCACTCCTTACATAATCTCACTATGTTTTATACCTATGCATGTCAGTTATTGTAAACAATGGAACTGAACATGTAGAGCAAAAGAGACGAGCCTTGCGTGGCAATAAAATTTCATGCAGATGTTGCTCCATGGTAGGCGCAAAGGCAGCCCCCCTCCACCCATTTCGGATTGTAATCGAGAGGAAGATATCTGTTCTGAGGGGGATTCAGAAGGAGAAGACCACTCCTATTTACCCCCTGAGGTCTTCGCTCTAACTTGGCATGCTGATGTTGGTTATAACATGCATATGGTGCCTTGCATTGCTTACTTTATACATCAAATATGTCATCTGCTTAGTTTAGACATCCTTTGTGTGAATGCCATCTGTTTAGTTTATTCATTGTTTATGTGAATTATGCAACGCCATCTGGTTTAGCCAGGCATCATATATGTGAATTTTGCAATGCCATCCTGCTTAGCCAGTCATCTTATATGTGAATTATATCAGGCCATCCTTTTTTCGCTACGTATTACATTTGTCAACAATGTTAGTACATTCAACTACTCTTCCTGTGCATCAGCCATTTGACACGGTGATGGAAAATTTTGGAGTGAAAACAAGGTTTTAGAGCAGACTATGCTATCTGACAAAGCGCATATGTCGCTGGTTACGGATAGCTCCTCAGAGGAGGATTCAGAGACAGATGACCACTCATATTCCCCCCCCCCCCGAGGTGTATGCTCTAACTTGGCAGGGTTATGTTGCTCATATCGTGTGTATGGTGTCTTGCATTGCTATGTCATTTGATTAGTTTAGACATGCTTTGTGTGAATGCCACCTGTTTAGTGTCTAATTACCATATATGTGAATTATGCATTGCCATCTTGTTGCAAGACATTATATATGTGAATTATGCAATGCTATCTTGTTGCAAAGGCATTATATATGTGAATTATGCAATGCCATGCTGTTTAGCCAATCATCATGTATGTGAATTATATCATGCTATCTTTTTTTGTATTACGTGTTCCATTTGTCGACAACGTTTGTATATTCAACTACTCTTCCTGTGCATCAGCCATTTGAAGTGGTGATGGAAGTATCTGAAGTGAAAACAAGGTATTCAGAGCAGACAATGTTACCTGCTGAAGCAGACATCTTGCTGGTTACAGAGAGCTCCTCAGAGGAGGATTGAGAGACTGATGACCAGTCCTATTTCCCCCCTGAGGTCTATGCTCAAACTTGGCAGGGTTATATTACCCATTTCATGCATGTTGTCTTGCATTGCTTAGTTTTTACATCATATATGGATTGCCATCTGCTTACTTGCTTACTATATAAATCATATATTTGAATTATATCATGCCATCATGTTTACATACACAGCATCTATATGAATTATGGCATGGCAACCCATTTAATAAAGACATCATATAGTAATATCATCTCATCCTGTTTAGTGTTTACAGTCATCATATTTTGAATTATGTCATTCTATCTGTGAATTATATCATGCTATCATGTTTCCATAGGTGCCATGTATGTGAATTATGGCATGCCAACCTAATATAGTTATATCATGTCATCCTGTTTACATAGTCATCATATTTTGAACTATGTCTTTCCATCTTTTCTAGTTAGCCATCATAATGTGTAATTGTGTCATGCTATCCTGTTTAGTTAGCCATCATATATGTGAAATTGTGTCATGATATCCTGTTTGGTTAGACAACATAAATGTGAATTATTTCATGCCCTCTTTTATTCCCACTATCCATTGCACCTTCCTATCATACAATGTCTATACTTACAATTACTTTTCTTGTTTATCAGCCATTTGAATTAGAGAGGGTGATGGCAGTATCTAAGGGAGTAACAACACGGTCTTCAGAAAAGATAGTGCTACCAGTTGATGCAGATAGAACCACGGTTGTACTTGCCCAAGAACCAGCCCCACCACACATAACCCAGACTCTCGCAGATTGTACCCCTACCCAATTGGACAAAGAACCAGCTACACCCCTTCTAACCCCAACACCGGCAGATAGTAACCCAGTTCCAGTTGACACAGCACCGTCTCCACCACAGAGCACCCAAACACGAGCAGTTAGTAAGGGAACTGCAGTGCCCAAAGCACGAGGCCACCACTCCGAATCCCAACTCAACGCTTAAAGGAGAAAAAGATTTGTTCTCAGGTCAGGTTTTGTAGCTATGGTTCCTACTCCTTTGCTCTTGCATCACTGTATTTACTCATACCAATTATTTTCAAATTTTAAGGATGGAATTGAAACTCCAATGGCGCAACAGGTATGTTTTAAACCTGTTTCTTTAACTGGTTTGCTGTTGTAACTTGCTCTATGTTGATTTCAGTCTCAATTGAATAAACAATTATGTTCTCATGTCATGCACATTACAAGTGTTGTTATTGCTCTATAGTTTCCCACACTTATATTCTGTCTATTCTCCTTTGTCTTGAACAAATATTATTTGAACTGTGTCTCTATCTTGATTTGGCAACAAAAACTAGAATGATATAGACCATAAAGTGACCATGGTACATAGATATACGTTTGTTTCATGCTGTTATCCTGTCCACTTTACTACTGAACTGATTTACCAAAATGAGTTTCATATACAACATGGTAAACGTGTGACGTGTCTGCTTGTTTCTCTATTAGAATGCGGATAAAATATTGGAGAATAGTACCCCGTTATGCAATGGTAAAGGAAGTAATGAAGATAAGGTTCAAGATAGTGAGACATCCTTGTTGGTCTCCAAGAAAGCTGATAAAAACTAGCTTGATGGCAGTGAGAGAACCCAAAAGTCATGTCTTGATGTAGTGTTCGAGTTACTGGCCACTACTGCTGGCACAAGCTCTTCGAACTCGCTGCCTGAATCAGTTCATCTTCTTGAGTCTCAACTTCAAGTTGAAAGACATCGATCAGATGTGCTACGACAGGAAGCTGAAGGACTGAGGAAGTCCCTGCAGAATTCAGATGCATACTTTCTGGTGCAACATCAAGCGCTGGAGGATTTGAGCGCCAAATAAGAGAAAGTTAATAAGCTTGCTAAGCATCTTGCCAGCATTATGGGTACCCAGGATATTGTTTCTTGAGATCTTTTGAAGTGGCTTCAGTTCTGGACTTGTTTTGCTGCAGCGTTTATTTGCATTGGTCGCCAACTTTGACAACTAGTGTATATGATATGCTGCTTTGTTCCCTACATTTGCACTGGTGGCAAACTTTGATGCCCAGTGGATGTAATATGTGTAATAGCCGTGATAGCCTAGCATAAGTTTCTTGCTTATTTATTTCCCTCTTGTCTTGTATATTTGTTTTCTTGTAGTGAGTGCAATTCTTTTTCCGCGGTTTGCTAGTGGCCGCAATAACCTATTTTTTAAAACTAGGCCACAATAACCATGGGCTACATATTTACTGTAGTGACACTGGGCCTCCTACGGGCCGTAGAAACAATGGGCCTTCTACGGGCCATAGAAACAATAGGCCTCCTATGGGGAGTAGAAACAATGGTCCTTCAACGGGCCGTAGACACAATGGGCCTTCTACGGGCCGTATCATCAATGGGCCTTCTACGGGCCGTATGATCGATTGGCCAAACATTGGCCAATAATGGACCGCATTATGGTCGTAAACGGGCTAGAGTTGGAATCGTCCATTCATGGGCCGACCATAATGAGCCGTCATTAATCGGCCGTATTTGATGATGCTATGAAAATGCCCCAACGTATTAACGGGCCACAAACGGGCCGACTGTAACCACGGGCTGAATTTGGCCCACAAGCAGAAAATTACAGTAACGGGCCATAAGTAACCGAATGCTGGAAATGAGCCCAAGAATAAATGGGCCCTGAGAAGGCCGAAAGATAACATGGGCTGGAAACGGCCCAATGGAATAATGGGCTGTTAATGGGTATAAAGTGATACACTGTTCATTACGGACCAGTTTCACCATGGGTCGTTAATGGGCCAAGAGTTACAAAGGGCCTCATATGGGCCGAAAGACGTCATGGGCCATACATGGGCTGTCGTGGTATTCACACGGGGGGCTTGCGAGTCGACAGATGCCACAAGGGCTTAGTGTGAGGGTAAGACTGCTGCTGATAGGCCCGGGAGCAGGTATGCGTGTAGCACGCGCTAGTTTACCCAGGTTCGGGGCTCTCCGGAGAGATAATGGCCCTACTCCTGCATGTCTGAGTATATATATCTGGGGTGTACATCGGGCAGTACAAAGAGCTCCTGGAGCTGTATCTGGATCAGTGCCACGGGCATCTGACTCTGTATATCTGTATGGCCGGAGTGAGCATGCATGCTCTTGTGGCCAGGCATGGCCGTGGTGGAGTGTGTGGCCGTGGGAGTCCATCCCCTGGATGGATGGATGTGTGCCTTTATATAGGCATGGCTAGCTTACTTCCTAAGCTATGTAGTGGCATGGACAAGTGGGCATGGGGGCATGGTGTGGGTGTCATGCTTGTCTCCTGGGTCACTTCATGAATAGTGCCCAGGGACAAGTGACACTGTACATGATGGCGTCGCGGTATAGCTGTCTCGTCCGCGGTATGGCCGTCTCGTTGGGGTCTTGTCGGTATCGGGTCGAGCTGCAGTCGGCAGTCGGCTGGATGGCGCAGTCGGCAGCCGGCAGCCGGCCGTGTGGAGCAGTCGGACGGGGAGCCAGCCGGAGCGGCCAGGCAGTCGGACTGAGGGGCTTTGCTAGCCCCGATGTCTTGAATTATTGTCTCGTCGTCTTCGTGGTACCCGTGGTCAATTACTCCGTTAGTAGCCTCCAAGCCTCCGGGCAACTTGGCAAAGTTGGGCGGAGGTTTTTTGGCGGGTGTTGATGTAGAAAATGTCGATGAGGGCTGGCTGCAGGCCGCAGCCGTCGTAGCTTGCTTCGGGCGGGGGCGCGCCAGCGCACCCGCTGGGTGTACCCTCCGAGCCTCCGGGCAACTTGGAAAAGTTGGGCGGAGGCTTTTCGCGGTTGTTGGTGCAGACGATGGCGTCGTGGGTGCCGGGCGCGGACAGAAGTCGCGGGATCCGCTGACTGATGGTGTCGGGCGTGGACGCGGGGGTGCGCCGACTGATGCTGTTGCTGACAGCCGGCTGCGGGCTGCAGCCGGCGCGTCTTGCTTCCAGTGGGGGCACGCCAGCTCAGCCACTGGGTGTAGCCTCCGAGCCTCTGAGCGAGGAGGGGGGTTCCCCACGAAAATGATCATGCAAAAGACAAAGTTAGTCCGTGCAGATATATCAAATGTTTGCTTTTAGCACTGCAAGTTTTATGCGGAGGGTGCCGACTCGGTTTCGTCCGAGCCCCCTTCAATCTTTTTCATGTTCCTTCCACTCTTTGGCTTGCTCTCGCTTGCCGGACAGCCGCTCTGCGGTCTGTGGCTGAGAGTGGGCCGCGGAGTGGAGTGTACAGTACTCAGACTCTGGGAGCAGATTTGACCGAGCAGATACTCGTAAAAGAAACGACCGGGTCGCCCGAACCGTTTTTTCTTCCCGGACGTTTTTCGCGTGGGTGGCCTCCAACGTTCACTCTTGCTAGCCGGACAGCCGCTCTGCGGTCTGTGACTAAGAGTGGGCCTTTGGTACCACCCACGCTACTAAGCCGTCTGTGGGAACTAACGTCTCAGGCCAAGCAGCCAGCCTCCGGGCCAACTCTGGCTGGCGCCGGGGCGAACAGTGGTGCAACTGTAATAAAAACGGAGGTGGTCACCGAGCGTCGCTCGAGGTTATCCGTGTTTGTGTGGTGCAAAAATAAGCGGGTGAGGAGCTCACATTGCTTTTGGCGTAGATGAAGCGGAGGTTGACGAAGACAGCCGGCGCAGTCTTGCGCTCGCGGAGCGCGTGAGCGCACCCGCTGGGTGTAGCCTTCGAGCCTCCGGGTGCTTGAAGGGAGGCCCTGGCAGGTCAGGCTCGACCGGCCAGACGGCGGAGCGGGACGCGACCGAGCCGGCCTGGCACAATCGGCCAGGCGTTGGGGCAGGAGGCGGTCCAGCCGGCCAGGCGGCGAAGCGGACAGATGAGCCAGTCGGCCAAGTGGCGACGCGGGCGGTTGACCAGAGCAGTCGGCGGAACTGCTGTCTCTGCAGTCGGCCACGCACGCACGTACATACTCTTCTTCTTCTTCTTCTTCTTCTTCATCTTCTTCTTTTTTCGGGCGGCCGGCTGGGCACCCGGCCACTTCTCTCTTTTCTCCCAGCCGGCTTTGAGTAGTTGGACACAACCCTTCCTATATTTTTTCTCTTTTGGGCTAGCAGCCAACTGTTGACTTTTCTTTCTTTGTCTCCAGCCGGCCCGAGACCGCACGGACGTAGTCGGCCGACGCACGCACGGGGGTGGAGTGAAGAGCCGGCCGCAGGGGCGCCTGCGGGGAGGAGCCAGAGGCGCGGGGCGGCGAGCAAGTGGAGCCGGCCCGCGGGGGCGGCCAGGTGCGAAGGCGGACGCCGTCTGGGAGCGGCGACCCGGCCAACAGGCGCGCGGTAGCCGGCCGGCCGAGCGAGGAGGCGGCCAGACGCGGGCGACGTCGGGGGCGGGATCCGGCGGGCGGCGCAGGAGCCGGCCCTGGCCGGGCGCACGGAGCGGAGGCGGAGTCGGCATAGTGCTGGGAAGCTGGCAGCCATGAGGCGGCGAGCGACGCAGAGGCGCGGCCCGGCTGTGGGTGAGGCGGCGACCCGGAGCCGGCCTGGGGAGGCCGGGCGCCGGGGAGGCGCGTTCGAAGGCAGGCACGGGTGGCACAGACAACGGCCGCGGGGGCCGGCTGCGGGTGCAGGGCACCCGGCCGCGACGCGAGGTGGCGAGGAGCGGAGGCCGGCCCAGGGCCACGGCAGCCGGCGTAGCCGGATCCGGAGTCGGCTGGCGAAGCGGAGCCGTAGCAGGCACAGCGCGGCGGCGAGGCCAGCGCGGACGGGGGTAGCTCAAGCGGAGGTCCCGGAGGCGAGTGGTCGCGGCTCCGCGCAACCTGGCGCGGTGGCGGAGTGGAGCGCGACCACGGGCGAGGGTCGCGCGCGAGTCGCTGGGAAAGGGAGCAGCAACGGCGAGGCGAGCACTGAGCGGAGCAGGGACCATGTGGCACACGCGCGCGGAGACGGCGCGGCTGGTGATGCAGAACCGCGGAGGCAAGATAGTACGTACATACGTACGTATGCAAGTAGCGCTAGCAAGCTAGCTACAAAATCCATCGAGCTGCCAGGTAGTGTGCTTGATTGCCAGCCGTGCACATGCGCACAGCTGCAGGAGAGGTTGGCGGGCGGCCTGGAGCTCGAAGCAGAGGACGGACGCGGCCAACGAAAGTGAGGCGATGGCGACGCACGCACGCGGGTAGAGGCGGTGCGGAGCCGGGGCGAAGTGGCATGCGGACTGACGACAAGTGATGAAGACGCACCGCCGAGCACGGACGTGCCGAGGGTGTGCTGACATCGAGCCCTCGACCGGCGCCGGGGAGGCGGCGACGTCACGATGGTGATGAAGATTGCGAGGCCGACGGTCAGGACGCGCCGCCCCTCGCGGCCATTCCGGGGCATGTCGATGTCGAGCACCCGACCGCTATCGGAGAGACGGCACGACGCCGCGGCGGTGAAGACGAAGATAGCGAAAAAAGGGTCCCGCCCGGACTGCGAAACCAGCAGCAGCGTGGTAGCATAGTAGTAGTAGTACCACCCCACGGTGGGCGCCAACTGTCGTGGTATTCTCACGGGGGGCTTGCGAGTCGACAGATGCCACAAGGGCTTAGTGTGAGGGTAAGACTGCTGCTGATAGGCCCGGGAGCAGGTATGCGTGTAGCACGCGCTAGTTTACCCAGGTTCGGGGCTCTCCGGAGAGGTAATGCCCCTACTCCTGCATGTCTGAGTATATATATCTGGGGTGTACATCGGGCGGTACAAAGAGCTCCTGGAGCTGTATCTGGGATCAGTGCCACGGGCATCTGACTCTGTATATCTGTATGGCCGGAGTGAGCATGCATGCTCTTGTGGCCAGGCACGGCCGTGGTGGAGTGTGTGGCCGTGGGAGTCCATCCCCTGGATGGATGGATGTGTGCCTTTATATAGGCATGGCTAGCTTACTTCCTAAGCTATGTAGTGGCATGGACAAGTGGGCATGGGGGCATGGTGTGGGTGTCATGGTTGTCTCCTTGGTCACTTCATGAATAGTGCCCAGGGACAAGTGACACTGTACATGATGACGTCGCGGTACAGCTGTCTCGTCCACGGTATGGCCGTCTCGTCGGGTCTTGTCGGTGTCGGGTCGAGCTGCAGTCGGCAGTCGGCTGGTTGGCGCAGTCGGCAGCCGGCAGCCGGCCGTGTGGAGCATTCGGACGGGGAGCCAGCTGGAGCGGCCAGGCAGTCGGACTTAGGGGCTTTGCTAGCCCCGATGTCTTGAGTTATTGTCTCGTCGTCTTCGAGGTACCCGTGGTCAATTACTCCGTCATGGGCCGGAAGTTAAAATGGGCTGGAATCATATTGGACGGCCTAGGTGACACTACTGGGCCTAATTCGGATAGGTCGTAACAGGCCCTGGGTTAGCGGGCTGTAAATGGGCTATATGCGAACAGGCCATTAACAGGCTTTCCATGGGCCGGCCCGCCACCTTTTGACCAAGTCAAACCGGCCGGCCTTTTGACAGGAATGGGCCTCTGTTGGGCCGTGCCACGTGTCAAAGTATCATAGGCGCCTTTGGTCCAATGAGTGGATGACATTTGTCCCAATGGTGAGCCGACAAGTGTTATCGGATCTGTTAATGGGTTATCGGAAAATCCCCATTGGTCAGGGCTGTTAATGGGTTATCGGATCCAAAACTGGACCCGATAGCTTAACGGCATTCTGTTACGGTGGATGCCACGTGTCGGTCACCCTTGACGAAAGCACTTTTATGACGCGCGATTTATCGTCATGGAAGTAGACACTTCCGTGATGATAGTTTTGATAATGTCATGGAACACTTCTACGACAGCGCATGTATGACTATCTTGATTCTGTCATAAAATCATCATGGATGTACATGCATGACAGAAAACGTGACCTACTGTGACAAACACGTGTCATCACGGAAGTGTATTTTTTTTGTAGTGTATCGCAGAGGTATCTCTGGGCCCTCTCGGTAATACACATCATAAGAGCCCTTGCAAGCAAAGTGACTAATGAGTTAGTTGCAGTATGATGTATTACGAAACAAGTAAAGAGACTTTCCGGTAACGAGATTGAACTAGGTATAGAGATGCCGACGATCGAATCTCGGGCAAGTAACATACCGATGGACAAAGGGAATTACATATGTTGTCATACCGGTTCGACCGATGAAGATATTCGTAGAATATGTGGGAGCCAATATGAGCATCTAGGTTCCACTATTGGTTATTGACCGGAGAGGTGTCTCGGTCATTTCTACATAGTTCTCAAACCCGTAGGGTCCACACGCTTAACGTTCGTTGACGATACAGTATTATATGAGTTATGTAATTTGGTGATCGAATGTTGTTCGGAGTCCTGGTTGATAACACGGACATGACGAGGAGTCTCGAAATGGTCGAGAGGTAAATATTGATATATAGGACGATGGTATTCAGACACCGGAAGTGTTCCGGAGGGTACCGGGTACATATCGGGTCACTGGAAGGGGTTCCAGGCACCCACGGCAAAGATATCGGCTTAATGGGCCAAGGGAAGGATAGACCAGCCCACAAGGGGCTGGTGCGCCCCTCCACCAGGCCGGACAACCCTAGGGACGGAAAGGGGGAGGGCAAGTCCCTCCTTCCTTCCCCTCCTCAAGGGAGAAAGGAAAAGGGGGGCGCCACCTCCCCCTTCCTTCCCTGGCGCCTATACAAGGAAGCGGGGCCGAACCAGGGCAGGAGCCCAAGTGGGATTCAGCCCCACTTGGGGCGCCCTGGGCCTCTCCCCTCTCCCTCCCACCTATATATATGAGGAGGGGGTCGCCTAGCCGTGTGCGGCGCCCCCCTCCACCGTTTACAACCCCGGTCATATATTCGTAGTGCTTAGGCGAAGCACTACGGAGATCACTTCACCATCATCATCACCATGCTGTCGTGCTGACGGAACTCATCTACTACCTCGACGTCTTGCTAGATCAAGGAGGCGAGGGACATGTGCAGAACATGGTGTGACGTGTGTTCGGTACTTGACCGGTTGGAACGCGGAGAAGTTCAACTACATCAACCGCGTTGTTAGACGCTTCCGCTTACGGTCTACAAGGGTACGTAGACACACTATCCCCCTTGTTTCTATGCATCTCCTAGATAGATCTTGCGTGAGCGTTGGAATTTTCTTGAAATTGCATGCTACGTTACCCAGCAGTGGCATAATGAGCCAGGTCTATGCGTAGATGATATGCACGACTAGAACACAAAGAGTTCTGGGCGGTGATCGTTATACTGCTTACCCCCAATGTCTTACTTTGACTCAGCGGTATTGTTGGATGAAGCGGCCCGGACCAACCTTACATGACCACGTTCATGAGAACAGTTCCACCGATTGACATGCAACTTATTTTGTATAAAGGTGGCTGGCAGGTGTCTGTTTCTCCTACTTTATTTGAATCGGATTTGACTGCGACCGGTCCTTTTTGAAGGTCAAAAATTCAAACTTGATAAATCACCATTGTGGGTTTTGTCCCGTAGGTAAGAACGGTTCTTGCTAGAAGCCCATAGCAGCCACGTAAAACTTGCAACAACAAAGTAGAGGACATCTAACTTTTTTTGGCAAGGCATGTTGTGATGTGATATGGTCAAGGCATGATGTTATATACGTTATTGCATGAGATGATCATGTTTTGTAATCTATGGGCAACCGACAGGAGCCTGATGGTTGTCTCTTTATTGTATGAAATGCATACGCCATGTAATTGCTTTAATTTATCGCTATGAGTTAGCAATAGTCGTAGAAGCAATAGTTGGCGAGACGACCACGATGCAACGATGGAGATCAAGATGTCGAGCCGGTGATGATGGAGATCATGACGATGCTTTGGAGTTGGAGATCAAAAGCGCAAGATGATGATGGCCATATCATGTCACATATTTCTGATTGCATGTGATGTTTATCCTTTATGCATCATATTTTGCTTAGAACGGCGGTAGCATTATAAGATGATCCCTTCACTAAATTTCAAGGTAAAAGTGTTGTCCCTAAGTATGCACCATTGCTACAGTTCGTCGTGTTGAGACACCATGTGATGATCGGGTGTGATAGACTCTACGTTCATATACAACAGGTGTAAGCCAGCTTTACACATGTAGAATACTTGGGGTAACTTGATGAGCCTAGCATGTATAGATATGGCCTCGGAACACTGTAGATCAAAAGATCGAATGTGAATCATATAGTAGATATGAACAACATAGAGATGTTCACCATTGATGACTACCCCATCTCACGTGATGATCAGACATGGGTCAGTTGATTTGGATCACGTTACACTTAGATGACTTGAGGGATGTCAGTTTAAGTGGGAGTTCTTAAGTAATTTGATTAATTGAACTTAATTTATCATGAACTTAGTCTTGATAGTATTTGCATATCTATGTTGTAGATCAATGGCCCGTGCTACGGTTCCCATGAATTTTAATGTGTTCCTAGAGAAAGCTAAGTTGAAAGACGATGGTAGCAACTACATGGACTGGGTCCGTAACTTGAGGATTATCCTCATTGCCGCATAGAAGAATTATGTCCTTGATGCACTAGGTAATGCACCTGCTGCAGGAGCTAAAGCAGATGTTATGAACATCTGGCAAGCTTGATCTGATGACTACTTGATAGTTCAGTGTGCCATGCTTTGCAGCCTAGGACCGGGACTTCAAAAACATTTTGAATGTCATGGAGCATATGAGATGTTCTAGGAATTGAAGTTAATATTTCAAGCGAATGGCTGGGTTGAGAGATATGAAATCTCCAACAAGTTCTATAGCTGCAAGATGGAGGAGAACGGTTCTGTCAGTGAACACATACTCAAAATGGCTGGGTATTATAATCACTTGACTCAGCTGGGAGTTAATCTTCTAGTTGATTGTGTCATTTACAGAGTTCTTCTATCACTGCCACCAAGCTATAAAGGCTTCATGATGAACTATAATATGCAAGGGATGGACAAAACAATTCCCGAGCTCTTCGCAATGCTTGAAGCTGCGGAGGTAGAAATCAAGAATGAGCATCAAGTGTTGATGGTTAACAAAACCACTAGTTTCAAGAAAAAGGGCAAGGGAAAGAAAGGGAACTTCAAGAATAATGGCAAGCAAGTTGCCACTCCCAGGAAGAAACCCAAAGCTGGACCCAAGCCTAAAATTGACTGCTTCTACTTCAGAGGGGCTGGTCACTGGAAGCGGAACTGCCCCAAGTATTTTGCAGATAAGAAGGATGGCAAAGTGAACAAACGTATATTTGATATACATGTTATTGATGTGTACCTTACTAATGCTCATAGTAGCGCCTCGGTATTTGATACTGGTTCGGTTGCTCATATTTTTAACTCGAAACATGAGCTACAGATTGAATGAAGATTGGCTAAGGATGAGGTGAATGCATGTTGGGAATGGTTCCAAGGTCGATGTGATCGCCATCGGCCGTCTACCTCTACATCTACCTTTGAGATTAGATTTAAACCTGAATAATTTGTATTTGGTGCCAGCGTTAAGCATGAATATTATATTTGGATCTTCTTTAGTGCGAGACGGTTATTCATTTAAATCAGAGAATAATGGTTGTTCTATTTATATGAATAATATCTTTTATGGTCATGCACCCATGAAGAGTGGTCTGTTTTTTGTTGAATCTCGATTGCAGTGATACACATATACATAATATTGAAGCCAAAAGTTGCAAAGTTGATAATGATAGTGCAACATATTTGTGGCACTGCCATTTAGGTCATATTGGTATAAAGCGCATGAAGAAACTCCATGCGGATGGGCTTTTGGAATCACTTGATTATGAATCATTTGATACTTGTGAACCATGCCTCATGGGTAAGATGACTAAAACTCCGTTCTCCGGAACAATGGAGCGAGCCAATGACTTATTGGAAATAATACATACCGATGTATGCGGTCCGATGAGTGTTGAGGCACACGGCGGGTATCTATATTTTCTGACCTTCAAAGATGATTTGAGCAGATATGGGTATATCTACTTAATGAAACACAAGTCTAAAACATTTGAAAAGTTCAAAGAATTTAAGAACGAAGTAGAGAATTATTGTAACAAGAAAATAAAGTTTCTATGATCTGACCGCGGAGGCGAATATTTGAGTTATGAGTTTGGCCTTCATTTAAAATAATGTGGAATAGTTTCACAACTCACGCCACCTGGAACACCACAGCATAATGGTGTGTCCGAATGTCGTACCCGTACTTTAGTAGATATGGTGCGATTGATGATGTCTCTTTCTGATTTACCACTATCGTTTTGGGGTTATGCATTAGAGACAGTTGCATTCACGTTAAACAGGGCACCGTCTAAATCCGTTGAGACGACACAGTATGAACTGTGGTTTGGCAATAAACCTAAGCTATCGTTTCTTCAAGTTTGGGGATGTGATGCTTATGTCAAAAGGCTTCAGCCTGATAAGCTCGAACCCAAGTCGGAGAAGTGCATCTTCATAGGATACCCGAAAGAAACAATTGGGTATACCTTCTACCGCAGATCCGAAGGCAAAATCTTTGTTGCTAAGAATGGGTCCTTTCTAGAGAAGGAGTTTCTCTCGGAAGAAGTGAGTGGGAGGAAAGTAGAACTTGATGAGGCAGTTGTACCTTCCCTCGAATTGGAAAGTAGCACATCAAAGAAATCCATTCCCGTGATGCCTACACCAACTAGAGAGGAAGCAAATGATAATGATCATGAAACTTCAGATCAAGTTGCTACTGAACCTCGTAGGTCAACCAGAGCATGATCTGCACCAGAGTGGTACGGTAATCTTGTTATGTAAGTCATGTTATTAGACCAAGGCGAACATACGAACTACGAAGAAGCTATGATGAGCCCAGATTCTGATAAATGGCTTGAGGCCATGAAATCTGAGATAAGATCCATGTATGAGAACAAAGTGTGGACTTTGGTGGATTTGCCCGATGATCGGCAAGCCATAGAGAATAAATGGATGTTCAAGAAGAAGACTGACGCTGATGGTAATGTTACTATCTACAAAGCTCGACTTGTCGCAAGAGTTTTTTGACAAGTTCAAGGAGTTGACTATGACGAGACTTTATCACCCGTAGCGATGCTTAAGTCTGTCCGAATCATGTTAACAATTGCTGCATTTTATGATTATGGAATCTGGCAAATGGACGTCAAAACTGCATTCCTCAATGGATTTCTTAAAGAAGAGTTGTATATGATGCAACCAGAAGGTTTTATCGAACTTAAAGGTGCTAACAAAGTGTGCAAGCTCCACTGATGCATCTATGGACTGGTGCAATCATCTCAGAGTTTGAATATACGCTTTCATGAGGTGATCAAAGCATATGGTTTTATACAGACTTATGCTGAAGCCTATATTTACAAGAAAGTGAGTGGGAGCACTACAGCGTCTCTGATAAGTATATGTGGATGACATATTGTTGATTGGCAATGATGTAAAATTTTCTGGAAAGCATAAAGGGTTGTTTGAAAGGAGTTTTTCAAAGAAATACCTCTGTGGAGCTGCTTACATATTGGTGAAGGAAATATGCCCTAGAGGCAATAATAAAGTTATTATTTATTTCCTTATTTCATGATAAATTTTTATTATTCATGCTAGAATTGTATTAACCGGAAAATTAGTACATGTGTGAATACATAGACAAAACATAAGTGTCCCTAGTATGCCTCTATTTGACTAGCTCATTAATCAAAGATGGTTATGTTTCCTAACCATAGACATGTGTTGTCATTTGATGAATGGGATCACATCATTAGGAGAATGATGTGATGGACATGACCCATCTGTTAGCTTAGCATTATGATCTATATAGTTTCATTGCTACTACTTTCTTCAGGACTTATACATGTTCCTCACACTATGAGAATATGCAACTCCCGACTACCGGAGGAACACCTTGTGTGCTATCAAACGTCACAACGTAACTGGGTGATTATAAATGTGCTCAACTGGTGTCATCGAAGGTGTTTGTTGGGTTGGCATAGATCGAGATTAGGATTTGTCACTCCGCGTTTCATAGAGGTATCTTTGGGCCCTCTCGGTAATACTCATCACTATAAGCCTTGCAAGCATTGTGACTAATGAGTTAGTTGCGGGATGAAGTATTACGGAACGAGTAAAGAGACTTGCCAGTAACGAGATTGAACTAGGTATGATGATACCGACGATCGAATCTCGGGCAAGTAACATACCGATGACAAAGTGTACAACGTATGTCGTTATGCGGTTTGACCGATAATGATCTTCATAGAATATGTAGGAGCCATTATGAGCATCCAGGTTCCGCTATTGGTTATTGACCGGAGATGTGTCTTGGTCATGTCTACATAGTTCTCGAACCCGTAGGGTCCGCATGCTTAACGTTCGATGACAATTTGTATTATGAGTTATGTGTTTTGATGTCCGAAGTTTGTTCCCTGTCCCGTATGAGATCACGGATGTGACGAGGAGTGTCGAAATGGTTGAGACATAAATATTCATATATTGGAAGGCTATATTCGGACATCGGAAAGGTTCCGAGTGATTAGGGTATTTTTCGGAGTACCGGAGAGTTACGCGAATTCGCCGGGGAAGTAGTGGGCCTTAATGGGCCATACGGGAAAGGAGAGAAGGGCCTCAAGGGGTAGCCCCGCGGCCCCCCATGGGCTGGTCCGAATTGGATTAGGAGGGGGCGGCGCCCCCCTCCTTCCTTCTCCCCTCTTCCTCCTTCCCTCCTTCTCCTACTAGGAATAGGAAAGAGGAGGGGAATCCTACCTGGACCGGGGAGTCCTAGTAGAATTCCCCACACCTGGCGCGCTCCCCTTGGGACGGCCACCTCTTCCCTCCCCTCCTTTATATACGTGGCCAGGGGGCACCCCATAGACACACAAGTTGATCTTTAGCCGCGTGCGGCGCCCCCCTCCACAGTTTTCCACCTCGGTCATATCGTCGTAGTTCTTAGGCGAAGCCCTGCGCCGGTAGCTTCATCATCACCGTCACCATGCCGTCATGCTGACGGAACTCTCCCTCGGCCTCAGCTGGATCTAGAGTTCGAGGGACGTCACCGAGCTGAACATGTGCAGATTGCGGAGGTGCCATGTGTTTGGTACTTGATCGGTTGGATCACGAAGACGTTTGACTACATCAACCGCGTTACTTAACGCTTCCGCTTTCGGTCTACGAGGGTACGTGGACAAACTCTCCCCTCTCGTTACTATGCATCTCCTAGATAGATCTTGCGTGATCGTAGGATTTTTTTTTAAATTACTGCGTTTCCCAACAGTGGTATCCGAGCCAGGTTTATGCGTAGATGTTATATGCACGAATAGAACACAAAGAGTTGTGGGCGATAATAGTCATACTGCTTACCACCAACGTCTTATTTTGATTTGGCGGTATTGTTGGATGAAGCAGCCCGGACCGACATTACATGACCACGTTCATGAGACTGGTTCTACCGACGTGCTTATGCACATAGGTGGCTGGCGGGTGTCTGTTTCTCCAACTTTAGTTGAATCAAGTTTGACTACGCCCGGTCCTTGTTGAAGGTTAAAACAGCACACTTGACGAAAAATCGTTGTGGTTTTGATGCATAGGTAAGAACGGTTATTGCTAGAAGCCTGTAGCAGCCACGTAAAACTTGCAACAACAAAGTAGGGGACGTCTAACTTGTTTTTGCAGGGCTTGCTGTGATGTGATATGGTCAAGGCACGATGTGATATAAATTGTTGTATGAGATGATCATGTCTTATAACAAAGTTATCGGCAACTGGCAGGAGCCATATGGTTGTCGCTTTATTGTATGCAATGCAATCGACATGTCATTGTTTTACTTTATCACTAAGCGGTAGCGATAGTCGTAGTAACAATAGTTGGCGAGACGACAACGATGCTACGATGGAGATCAAGATGTCGCGCCGGTGACGATGGAGATCATGACAATGCTTCGGTGATGGAGATCATGAGCACAAGATGACGATGGCCATATCATGTCACATATTTTGATTGCATGTGATGTTTATCTTTTATGCATCTTATTTTGCTTAGTACGGCGGTAGCATTATAAAATGACCCCTTACTAAATTTCAAGGTATAAGTGTTCTCCCTGAGTATGCACCATTGCTACAGTTCTTCGTGTTGAGACACCACGTGATGATCGGGTGTGATAAGCTCTACGTTCACATACAATGGGTGCAACCAGTTTTGCATATGCAGAATACTCGGGTTAAACTTGACGAGCCTAGCATATGCAGATATGGCCTCGAAACACTGGAGACCGAAAGGTCGAGCGTGAATCATATAGTAGATATGATCAACATAGTGATGTTCACCATTGAAAACTACTCCATCTCACATGATGATCGGACATGGTTTAGTTGATTTGGATCACGTGATCATTTAGATGACTAGAGGGATGTCTGTCTAAGTGGGAGTTCTTAAGTAATATGATTAATTGAACTTTAATTTATCATGAACTTAGTCCTGATAGTATTTTGCAAATTATGTTGTAGATCAATAGCTCGCGTTATAGCTTCCCTATGTTTTTTATATGTTCCTAGAGAAAACTAAGTTGAAAGATGATAGTAGCAATGATGCGGACTGGGTCCATGATCTGAGGTGTATCCTCATTGCTGCACAGAAGAATTATGTCTTTGATGCACCGCTATGTGACAGACCTATTGCAGGAGCAGATGCAGATGTTATGAACGTTTGGCTAGCTCAATATGATGACTACTTGATAGTTTAGTGCACCATGCTTTACAGCTTAGAATCGTGACTTCAAAAACGTTTTTGAAACGTCACGGAGCATATCAGATGTTCCAAGAGCTGAAATTGGTATTTCGGACTCATGCCCGTGTCAAGAGGTATGAGACCTCTGACAAGTACTTGGCCTAAAAGATGGAGGAGAATTGCTCAACCAGTGAGCATGTGCTCAGAATGTCTGGGTAATACAATCACTATAATCAAGTGGGAGTTAATCTTCCAGATAAGATATTGATTGATAGAGTTCTCTAGTCACCATCACCAAGTTACTGTAACTTCGTGATGAACTATATTGTGCAAGGGATGACGAAAACGATTCCCCGAGCTCTTCGTGATGCTGAAATCGACGAAGGTAGAAATCAAGTAAGAGCATCAAGTGTTGATGATTAAACAAGACCACTAGTTTCAAAAAAATGGCAAAGGGAAAGAAAGGGAACTTCAAGAAGAATGGCAAGAAAGTTGTCACTTCCGTGAAGAAGCCCAAAGCTGGACCTAAGCCTGAAACTGAGTGCTTTCTACTGCAAAGGAAATGGTCACAGGAAGTGGAACTGCCCCAAATATTTGGCGGATAAGAAGGATGGCAAAGTGAACAAAGGTATATTTGATATACATATTATTGATGTGTACCTTACTAGTGCTCGTAGTAATCCCTGGGTATTTGATACTTGTTCGGTTGCTAAGATTAGTAACTCGAAACAGGAGTTGCAGAATAAATAGAGACTAGTTGAGGATGTAGTGACGATGTGTGTTGGAAGTGGTTCCAAGATTGATATGATCATCATCGAGCACTCCCTATACTTTCGGGATTAGTGTTGAACCTAAATAAATGTTATTTGGTGTTTGCGTTGAGCATGAATATGATTAGATCATGTTAATTGCAATACGGTTATTCATTTAAGACCGAGAATAATTGTTATTCTATTTACATGAATAAAACATTCTATGGTCATACACCCAATGTTGATGGTTTATAGAATCTCGATCGTGCTAATAGACATATTCATAGTATTGATGCCAAAAGATGCAAAGTTCCTAATGACAGTGCAACTTATTTGTGGAACTGCCATTTGGGTCATATCGGTGTAAAGCGCATGAAGAAACTCCATGCTGATGGACTTTTTGGAATCACTTGATTATTAATCATTTGATGCTTGCGAACCATGCCTTATGGGCAAGATGACTAAAACTCTGTTCTCCGGAACAATGGAACGTGCTAATGACTTGTTGGAAATAATACATACTGATGTATGCGGTCCAATGAGTGTTGATGCTCGTGGCTGGTATCATTATTTTCTGACCTTCACAGATGATTTGAGAAGATATGGGTATATCTGATTGATGAAGCACAAGTCTGAATCATTTGAAAAGTTCAAAGAATTTCATAGTGAAGTGGAGAATCATCGTAACAAGAAAAATAAAGTTTCTACGATCTGATCGCAGAGGCGAATATTTGAGTTACGAGTTTGGCCTTCATTTAAAACATTGTGGAATAGTTTCACAGCTCACGCCACCTAGAACACCACAGCGTAATGGTGTGTCTTAACATCGTAACCACACTTTATTTGATATGGTGCGATCTATGATCTCTCATACCGATTTACCACTATCGTTTTGGGGTTATGCATTAGAGACAGCTGCATTCACTTTAAATAGGGCACCATCAAAATCCGTTGAGACGATGCCTTATGAACTGTAGTTTGGCAAGAAGCCAAAGTTGTCGTTTCTTAAAGTTTGGGGCTGCAATGTTTATGTGAAAAAGTTTCAACTTGATAAGCTCGAACCCAAAGTGGAGAAGTTCGTCTTCATAGGATACCCAAAGGAAACTATTCGGTACACCTTCTATCACAGATCCGAAGGCAAGATATTCGTTGCTAAGAATGGATTCTTTCTAGAGAAGGAGTTTCTCTCGAAAGAAGTGAGTGGGAGGAAAGTAGAACTTGATGAGGTAATTGTACCTTCTCCCGAATTGGAAAGTAGTTTATCACAGAAATCAGTTCCAATGATTTCTACGCCAAGTGAGGAAGCTAATGATGATGATCATGAAACTTCAGATCAAGTTACTACCGAACCTCGTAGGTCAACCGGAGTACGGTCCGCACCAGAGTGGTACGGTAATCCTATTCTGGAAGTCATGTTACTAGAACATGATGAACCTACAAACAATGAGGAAGCGACGATGAGCCCAGATTCCGCGAAATGGCTTGAGGCCATGAAATCTGAGATGGGATCCATGTATGAGAACAAAGTATGGACTTTGATTGACTTGCCCGATGATCGGCGAGCCATTGAGTTAAGTGGATATTCAAGAGGAAGACGGACGCTGATAGTAGTGTTACTATCTACAAAGCTCGACTTGTCGCAAAAGGTTTTCGACAAGTTCAAGGTGTTTACTACAATGAGATTTTCTCAACTGTAGCGATGCTTAAATCCGTCCGAATCATGTTAGCAGTTGCCATATTTTATGAAATCTGGCAGATGGATGTCAAAACTGCATTCTTGAATGGATTCCTGGAAGAAGAGTTGCGTATGATGCAACCAGAAGGTTTTGTCGATCCAAAGGGTGCTAACAAAGTGTGCAAGCTCCAGCGATCCATTTATGGACTGGTGCAAGCCTCTCGGAGTTGGGATTAATGCTTTGATAGTGTGATCAAAGCATATGTTTTCATACAGACTTTTGGAGAAGCCTGTATTTACAAGAAAGTGAGTGGGAGCTCTGTAGCATTACTAATATTATATGTGGATGACATATTGTTGATTGGAAATGATATAGAATTTCTGGATAGCATAAAGGGATACTTGAATTAGAGTGTTTCAAAGAAAGACCTCGGTGAAGCTGCTTACATATTGGGCATCAGGATCTATAAAGATTGATCAAGACACTTGATAAGATTTTTCAATGAGTATATACCTTGACAAGTTTTTGAAAGAGTTCAAAATGGATCAGTCAAAGAAGGAGTTCTTGTCTGTATTACAAGGTGTAAAATTGAGTAAGACTCAAAGCCCGACCACAACAGAGGATAGAAAGAGAATGAAAGTCATTCCCTATGCTTCAGTCATAGGTTCTATAAAGTATGTTATGCTGTGTACCAGACCTATTGTGTACCTTGCCATGAGTTTGGCAAGGGGGTACAATAGAGATCTAGAAGTAGATCACTGGACAGCGGTCAAAATTATCAGTAGTGAGGACTAAGGAAATGTTTCTCGGTTACGGGGGTGCTAACAAAGTGTGCAAGCTCCAGCGATCCATCTATGGACTGGTGCAAGCATCTCAGAGTTTGAATATACGCTTTCATGAGGTGATCAAAGCATATGGTTTTATACAGACTTATGCTGAAGCCTGTATTTACAAGAATGTGAATGGGAGCACTACAGCGTCTCTCATAAGTATTATGTGGATGACATATTGTTGATCGGCAATGATGTAGAATTTTCTGGAAAACACAAAGGGTTGTTTGAAAGGAGTTTTCAAAGAAATACCTCGGTGAAGCTGCTTACATATTGGTGAAGGAAATATGCCCTAGAGGCAATAATAAAGTTATTTATTTCCTTATTTCATGATAAATGTTTATTATTCATGCTAGAATTGTATTAACCGGAAACTTAGTACATGTGTGAATACATAGACAAAACATAAGTGTCCCTAGTATGCCTCTACTTGACTAGCTCGATTATCAAAGATGGTTATGTTTCCTAACCATAGACATGTGCTGTCATTTGATGTATGGGTTCACATCATTAGGAGAATGGTGTGATGGACATGACCCATCCGTTAGCTTAGCATTATGATCATTACAATTTCATTGCTACTACTTTCTTCATAACTTATACATGTTCCACAGACTATGAGATTATGCATCCAGAATACCGGAGGAACACCTTGTGTGCTATGAAATGTCACAACGTAAATGGGTGATTATAAAGGTGCTCTACAGGTGTCTCCAAAGATGTTTGTTGGGTTGGCATAGATCGAGATTAGGATTTGTCACTCCGTGTTTCGGGGAGGTATCTCTGGGCCCTCTCGGTAATACTCATCACTATAGGCCTTGCAAGCATTGTGACTAATGAGTTAGTTGCGGGATGAAGTAATACGGAACGAGTAAAGAGACTTGCCGGTAACGAGATTGAACTAGGTATGATGATACCGACGATCGAATCTCGGGCAAGTAACATACCGATGACAAAGGGAACAATGTATGTTGTTATGCAGTTTGACCGGTAAAGATCTTCGTATAATATGTAGGAGCCAATATGAGCATCCAGGTTCCGCTATTGGTTATTGATCGGAGATGTGTCTCGGTCATGTCTACATAGTTCACGCTTAATGTTCGATGACGATTTGTATCATGAGTTATGTGTTTTGATGACCGAAGTTTGTTCGGAGTCCCGGATGAGATCACGTACGTGACGAGGAGTTTCGCACTAGTAGGAAAAGGGCTATAGATAATATGGACATTAATGGCGCACCATGTGTTGGTGCGCCATTAGTGTGATGGACACTAATGGCGCACCGCACCCACGGTGTGCCACTACTATCAAACTTTTTTTTTATTTTTCCAAAACTAGTAATGGCACACCAGGGCACAGTGCGCAATTACTAGATTTAACTAGTAATGGCGCACCACTCACCCCGTGCGCCACTACTAACAAATTTGTTTTACTTGTTTTTTTCATAACTAGTAATGGCGCACTAGTGTATAGTGCGCCATTACTAGTTCAAACTAGTAATGGCGCACCACACACACGGTGCGCCACTAACATTTTTTTTGCAAAACTAGTAATAGCGCACCACCTAACTAATGGCGCACCCTTAGGTGGTGCGCCATTAATAAGTTTGAAAAATTTCACCAAATGCACACCCCCCTCCGTGGACCGCCTTTTCAGTTTAAAAAAAATCAAAGAAAATGATGGAAATGTCAAAAAAATAAAAGAAAATAAGTTTCCCATGAGATGTGTGGTCTAGTTGTTGGGAAAATTTACAAATATGAATTTCGACTTTATTTGCAAAATCTCTCTGGAATTTGTAAAATGGGCATAACTTTTGCATACGAACTCGGATTAAAAAGTTTTTTATATGAAAAATCATCTACTCGAAAATGATGGGAACCCCATTAAAGATTTTTAGAATCACCAAAAACCTAACAGAAAAAAAGATACGGGGCTTTTAAGATCTAAAGGGGGGGAAATGGAAAAAAATTCAAACTTAGTAATGGCGCACCTTTTGCTAGGTGCGCCACTAGTAACAGAAAAAAATTGGTTTCGAATTTTTTATTTTGGAAAAAATGTTCAAAATATGATACGTAATACGAGCGGGAAGTTTGAAATATTTTTTCAAATTTTCATCACACTCATGAACATGAACAAAGTCCTAGACATCAACAAGGTTTAATATGATTGATATGATAGATATATTAACAAGTGCCTGTTAAGTGAGTTGGTGCTGGGGTTGGATAGAACTCTGAAGTTAAGCGTGCTTTGGCTGGAGTAGTGTGAGGATATGTGACCTTCCGGGAAGTTTGACCATGGAGTGCGATTTGACTTGAGATTAAGCATATTGACCTGAGATTAAGCCATAATGACCCGAGATTAAGAAAAAAATTGAAAAACATTTTTAGAAAAAAATTTGAAAAAAATATTCTGAATTTTTTTTTGAAAAAAAATTGTTAGTAGTGGCGCACCTTCTATGTGGTGCGCCATTACTAGTAATGGCGCACTTCTAGGCATAGTAATGGCGCACTATGTGGTGCGCCACTACAATCTGGGATACTAATGGCGCACCATAGGTGCGCCATTAGTATTTGTTACTAGTGGCGTGGTAATAGTGGCGTACCTATAGTACGACATTAATGGAAAAAATAGGTGCGCCACTAACAGGCTTTTTTCTAGTAGTGATCGAAATGGTCGAGACATAAAGATTCATATATTGGAAGGCTATATTCGGACATCGGAAAGGTTCCGAGTGATTCTGGTATTTTTCGGAGTACCGGAGAGTTACGGGAATTCGCCCGGGGAAGTAGTGGGCCTTAATGGGCCATACAGGAAAGGAGAGAAGGGCCTCAAGGGGTGGCCGTGCGCCCCCCAATGGGCTGGTCCGAATTGGACTAGGAGGGGGCGGCGCCCCCCTCCTTCCTTCTCCCCTCTTCCTCCTTCCGTCCTTCTCCTACTAGGAATAGGAAAGAGGAGGGGAATCCTACTTGGACTGGGGAGTCCTAGTAGGATTCCCCACACCTGGCGTGCCCCCCTTGGGACGGCCACCTCTTCCCTCCCCTCCTTTATATACGTGGCTAGGGGGCACCCCATAGACACACAAGTTGATCTTTAGCCGTGTGCGGTGCCCCCCTCCACAGTTTTCCACCTCGGTCATATCATCGTAGTGCTTAGCCGAAGCCCTACGCCGGTAGCTTCATCATCACCGTCACCACACCGTCATGCTGACGGAACTCTCCCTCGGCCTCAGCTGGATCTAGAGTTCAAGGGACGTCATCGAGCTCAACGTGTGCAGATCGCGGAGGTGCCTTGTGTTTGGTACTGGATCGGTTGGATCGCGAAGACGTTCGACTACATCAACCACGTTACTTAACGCTTCCGCTTTCGGTCTACGAGTGTACATGGACAGACTCTCCCCTCTCGTTACTATGCATCTCCTAGATAGATCTTGCGTGATCGTAGGAATTTTTTTGAAATTACTTCGTTCCCCAACAATTGGGCATCAACATCTATAGGGATAGATCAGGACGCTTAATAGGACTTTCACAAAACACATACCTTCATAATGTTTTGAAGAAGTTCAAAATGGATCAGTCAAAGAAGGAGTTCTTTCCAGAGTTGTAAGGTATGAAGTTGCGTAAGACTCAAAGTCATTCCCTATGCCTCAGCCATAGGTTCTATAAAGCTTGCCATGTTGTGTACCAGACCTAATGTGTGCCTTGCCATGTGTATGGCAAGGGGTACAAGAGAGATCCAGGAGTGGATCACCGGACAGCGGTCAAAATTATCCTTAGAGGAATAAGGAAATGTTTCCCGACTATGGAGGTGATAAAGAGTTTGTCATAAAGGGTTACGTCGATGCAAGCTTTGACACTAATCCAGATGACTCTGAGTATCAATCTGGATGTTGTATTAAACGTACGAGCAATTAGCTAGAGTAGCTCTATGCAGAGCATTGTAGACATAGAAATTTGCAAAGTACACACGGATCTGAATATTGTAGACCCGTTGACTAAACTTATCTCACAAGCAAAACATGATCACACCTTAGTACTCTTTGGGTGTTAATCAAATGGTGATGTGAACTGGATTATTGACTCTAGTAAACCCTTTGGGTGTTGGTCACATGGCGATGTGAACTACGAGTGTTAATCACATGACATGATGTGAACTATTGGTGTTAAATCACATGGCGATGTGAACTAAATTATTGACTCTAGTGCAAGTGGGAGACTGAAGGAAATATGCCCTAGAGGCAATAATAAAATTGTTATTTTATATTTCCTTATTCATAATAAAGGTTTATTATTCACGCTAGAATTGTATCAATCGGAAACTTAAATACATGTGTGAATACATAAACAAATACTGTGTCCCTAGTAAGCCTGTACTAGACTAGCTTGTTGATCAAAGATGGTTAAGGTTTCCTAACCATGGACATGTGTTGTCATTTGATAATGGATCACATCATTAGGAGAATAATGTGATGGACAAGACCACCCGTTAGCTTAGCATAATGATCGTTCAGTTTATTGCTATTGCTTTCTTCATGTCAAATACTTATTCCTTCGACTATGAGATTATGCAACTCCCGGATACCGGAGGAATACCTTGTGTGCTATCAAACGTCACAACATAACTGGGTGATCATAAAGATTCTCTACAGGTATCTCTGAAGGTGTTTGTTGATTTGGCAAAGATCGAGATTAGGATTTGTCACTCCGAGTATCGGAGAGGTATCTCGGGGCCCTCTCGGTAATACACATCATAAGAAGCCTTGCAAGCAAAGTGACTAATGAGTTAGTTGCAGGATGATGTATTACGAAATGAGTAAAGAGATTTGCCGGTAATGAGATTGAACTCGGTATAGAGATACCGACGATCGAATCTCGAGCAACAGTAACATACCGATGGATAAAGGGAATTACGTATGTTGTCATACCGGTTCGACCGATAAAGATATTCTTAGAATATGTGGGAGCCAATATGAGCATCCAGGTTCCGCTATTGGTTATTGACCGGAGAGGTGTCTCGGTCATGTCTACAGAGTTCTCGAACCCGTGGGTCCACACGCTTAACGTTCGTTGATGATATAGTATTAGATGAGTTATGTGATTTGGTGACCGAATGTTGTTCGGAGTCCCGGATGAGAACAGGGACATGACGAGGAGTCTCTAAATGGTCGAGAGGTAAATATTGATATATAGGACGGTGGTATTCGTACATCGGAAGTGTTCCGGAGGGTACCGGGTACATATCGGGTCACCGGAAGAGGTTCCGGGCACCCCCGGCAAAGATATGGGCTTAATGGGCTAATGGAGGGACAAACCAGCCCACAAGGGGCTGGTGCACCCCTCCACCAGGCCGGCCAGCCCTTGGGAAGGAAAGAGGGAGGGCAAGTCCCTCCTTCCTTCCCCTCCTCAAGGGAGAAAGGAAAGGGGGGGGCGCCACCTCCACCTTCCTTCCCCTGGCGCCTATACAAGGAAGGGGGCGAACCAGGGTAGGAGCCCAAGTGGGATTCGGACCCTGTCTGTGTACAAAAGTATGGGTTCTTCTGTACCCCTTACTCGTGCACGGGCAGTTGTAGCCACACCTGTGGTCGGGCCCGGCAGGGCAGTAGAAGACAGAACAGAAGACTGCCGAGGCAGATACTCAAGTCAAGGAACAAGGAGCAGAAGGCGAGCTGGACCTCCCCCGGCAACATCCTTGCCGGCGCAACCTACGTAGCACCAGCAAGCCCAACACCCTTGAGGCTGAGAGTTCTGACACCATCGACAACGTTAAGACCAAGATTTGGGAACGCATGCGTGGTAGCATGTGGATCTTCATGGAGATTGATAGCCTGTGGGTCCACGTGGGACCAGAAGATGAAGACCCTCGGCAAGGCCCTTGCCAGGGACGACTCCAAGGCCCCTAGCAAGCCTTGCCGGGGACGATTGCTGGGCCGCGGCCAGGTCCGCGCTCGGTAAGAATTTGCCACCTCACCACCACTCCAGTGCGACGACCAGTGTGCCAACTAACTAGGCGCCTGCGTGGCGGCATGCAGATCTTCGTGGAGGCTCTACCACTGCGCCAACACAGCAGCTAGATAGCCAGCGTGGCACTGCATTCCTCCTCAGCCTGGACGCGTGTCGAAGCAAGGAAGACCACCGATGGACGGGATGGCTTCTGTTGCCGTCCCCGATAAAGTAAGAGGGCACGTAGGCAGCGCATTAAATGCGTTTGTCCTACGGTGCCGAGCGATAAGCTCGTACACTGTAGCTTGCTTTCCACCTCCTGTGTGCCACTGTGGCAACCCCTTTACATATAAAAGGAGGCCCAAGGCATACAGAGGGAGGATTGGGACTTTTTGGACTATGCATGCGCCACAGCTAGTTCAAAAGCTCAAGAACACATATATCCAAACAAGCAGGACTAGGGTATTACGCATCTTTGCGGCCCGAACATAGGTAAAACCCCCTTGTGCTAACTGCTAGACCTGCTCTTCATGCAGCTGCTCTCCCCATCGAATGTAGAAGGGATTCTTGTGATCCCATAGGTGTTCGTTTCCCTGACATCTTTGTCGCGCCAGGTAGGAGGGCTTAGTTGTGAGAATCAGGTCTATTAGTTAGTGCAGTAGTTTCTTCACCGTGATGGCTCCGAAGAAGAAGACGATCGCACCGGTCGGCCCGTCCGGAGCCGCTCTGCCTGTGCCAGCACGGACGGGCGATGTGGCAGATGCCAGTGGTGGAGGAGATCAAGATCGTCCACGCTACCCTGGTACGAGGAGCAAGGAAAGCGGTGTCATCCGTAGCCACGACGGCGATCCACGCAGTAATAAATTGCTAAGTCATGCCAGAAACCTTGACTAATTTCCTTTTTGTAAGTTTATTCCCCCCGAATGGTTTCGGTCTTTGTATGGAAAACCTGTACGCAAAGGAACCCAGCCACTATTGGCAGCGCCCTTGTTCTGTTTCGAGTCCGCTCAACAACACAAGTGGCTGCGCCAAGAACGGCGAGGTGGCTTGCCCGGCAGCAACACCCCCAAGCAGGCTGCTACGGATCCGTCCTTTGAAGCGCCCACGGCAAGGGTTAATGCGCCTTCAAGCCTATCCAACTAAGCGCAGGGTGTAGTACATACAAGGAGAAATCAAACAGGGAAATAACATGCATTTAGTTCAAAGCACAGCAAAGTTATATTACATCAGTGATTGCCAAAGTTCTAACTTAAGATAAAATGGTCTTGGGTGCGAACTCGCAGTGGCAACGAGGAACGAAGCAGCTAATCCCGACGCTGGCCCTCCAGCCTATTGACTCCACCGACGCAGCTGATGATGGGCTCGATGCGCTCCTCGAGCGCCTGGAGCTCGATGCCCTCCGGCAAGCTATCAAGCGCCTGGGCAAAGTCAACGCTGGGGTTCTAGTACGCCACCTTGGTAAGCACCTTGGTCAAGGCCCCTCGACAAAGCTTCCGGGACTCCTTGGCCAGATAAGTTGCCCTATTGGAGTAGAGCAGCTTTAGGGCGTCGAGGACACGCTCCGAAAATAGGGTCAGACGGGCAATGGCAGTCACGTTCACCTCATGGGAGAACCTGAAGCTCGACATGCCCATGGCAGACAACTGTGTGGTGAGCTTCTCCGCAACGTCCACAAGGCAGCTGGTCCAAAGTTTCATGCCGGCCACGAGCTCGTTGTGGGAGGTGGCAGTGTTCTACAGCAGCAGCCTCTCGTCCGCGAGCTCCTTGGCCAGGGTCAGCTTGCGGGCCCTGCTCTCAGAAAGCATCTTCTCATGGGTCTCCAGCTTCAGCTTCAGATCAGCAATGGAATCGTTGGCCTTGGAGAGCAGTTTCTTCTTGTCGGAGATAGTGACTTGTAGCTCCGCCAAGGTGTGGGCAGTCATGTCCCTGTCCTTCTTCATCTTCAAGGTCTCCTTCCTCAGCTCCTCCAACTCCAGCTCTAGCTTCTCCACCTTGCCATCCAGCTCAACCTTGGCGGCCTCTGCGGCCTCAGCACTGTCAATGGCCTCCTTCAGCTTGTCGGCATGGTCCAGGGTCAGAGCGTCAACTGCTTCTTTGTGCTCCTGCATCAGATCCTGGGCCCACTTCACAACAAGTCTTTCAACTTCTTCGTTCTTGGCACGAATCTTGGCGGCAAGCGCCGCTTCACGGGTGACCAAGTCCTCTTCTTGGGCGTCTAGCAGGATGCGGCGCTGCGTCTGGTTAGACTCGTCCTTGGCGGCCTTTGCTTTCGCCACCTCTTGTGCCTTGTCGAAGTCGGCCTGCTTCTGAAGGAGCTCCCGCTGGCGCTCGTCCAGCTGGATCTGGTTGGCCTTCAGATCTTCCCGAGCCTCGGCAAACCAGACTTTCATTTGAGCAATGCGCTTCTTGAAGTCTGCCTCTGCCTTGTCCATGATAGCCATCCTGGAGTCCACCTTGTCCCGGCGGGCGCGATAGAGCGCCTGGAGCTTCTGTAAGTTGGCGCTCATGGCCTGGAGGAGCTGATCTTCCTTGGTGCTGCTGGTGCTGGTGCTCGGTTCATCAACGACCTAGAACCAGGCAGCGGTGAGGACCTCGTCGTCGAACACCTCCCCTTCGGTTGGCGCTCCGGTGCTCGCCGTCCCTCGGAGCCTGACGAACAGATCGTCGCCCACCTTCAAGTACCTGCTCGGGGCAGGGGCTGAGGAGGAAGAAGGCTGATCATCGACCACCTCGTCCCCGGCAGGTGATACGTCTCCAACGTATCTACTTTTTCTCACGCTTTTCCTCTTCTTTTGGACTCTTATTTGCATGATTTGACTGAAACTAACCCCGGACTGCTGCTGTTTTCAGCAAAACTACCATGGTGTTGTTTTTGTGCAGAAATAAAAGTTCTCGGAATGGAACGAAACTTTGCGAGGATTTTTTATATCAATAATAAGAATTTCTGGAGCCAAGACCTGCCGGAGAGGGGCACCTGGGTGGGCACAACCCACCAGGGCGCGCCCCCCTCTCCTGCCGCGCCCAGGTGGGCTGTTGTCGGGGAAACCGATCACATATGGGGTCACAAGGATCCCTTCTACGTTCGGCGGGGGATTAGTTGCACAAAGAGGAGGTCGAGTCGTTAGCACACAGAGGATTTTTATCCAGGTTCGGGCCGCGGAGATGCGTAATACCCTAGTCCTACTTTATCTCATTATATGAGTGTTCTTGAGCTTTTGAACTAGCTAAAGTGCGTGCCTTGTTCAAAAGTCCGAATCCTCTCTCTGTGCGCCTCGGGCCTCCTTTTATCCACAAAGGGGTTGCCACAATGGCACACAGGAGGTGGCAAGCTACAGTGGTACGAGCTTATCGCTTGACCAACATAGGACAAGCGCATTTAATGCGATGCCTACATGTCCTCTCGCTTTATTGGGGATGGCAACAGAGGCCATCCCTTCCTTCACCGCTTCCCCTTGCCTTGCCACGCGTCTGGGCCGACGAGGCATGCAGCGTCACGCTGGCCAACCAGCTGTTGTGTTGGCAAAGTGGTAGGCTTCCACGAAGATCTGCATGCCGCCACGCAGGTGTCTGCTTCGCTGGCATTCTTATCGCTGCGTTGGAGTGGTGGTGACGTGGCGGAACCCTGCCGAGCGCGGGCCTGGTCGCGCCCGGCGGTCGTCCCCAACAAGGCTTGCCGGGGGCCTTGGAGTCATCCCCGGCAAGGGTCTTGCTGGGGGTCTTCATCATTTGATCCCACGTGGACTCGTGGTTTGTCGATCTCCGTGAGGAGCCGCATGCTACCAGGCATGTGCTCTTCAAATCTTGGTCTTTAACATTGTTGATGGTGTCAGAGCTCTCAAGCCCAAGGGTGGTGGCCTTGCTAGTCTCTTCGCAAGCTGCCCTGGCAAGGGCCTTGCCGGGGGCCGCGTAGGTCGCTTCGGCAAGGCTTGTTGCCGGGCATGGCCCTACTTGCCTCTTGCTGCTTACTACTCTGGGCAGCTGTCTTGATATTCTTTGTACTTGTCTTGCCTTTTGCTGTCTTCCTCTGCCTCGCCATGCCCTACTGTAGGGGTGGCTGTGACCGTCCGTGCACAAGTAAGGGGTACAGAAGTGCCCATACTTGTGTACACAGACAGGAGCCCCCGGGCCTGCTCCACATGTAAGCGCAAGGCGTAGTTGGGCCAGACCCAAAGCAGTTCGCGGGCGGGCGTGGCAGAGGCGAACCGCCATGATTTTTCTGGTAGTTGCTCTTCCCCACACCCCGTGTCATGCGCGTGACGTGGGGGTCATGTGTGGGATGGCCTCAACAAGCTCGCGTCATCTCGCAGTGGATAGCAAAGAGGCGGCCCGTGCTTCGATTATCAAAAAGGAAGGAATCTGCAGGGGCGCTACTCATTTACTAAGTGGACTCGGGTCGCAGCCTGCATGGCGCCGCTCCCCACGATCACGGGGTGGCAATTGGTCGTCCCACCCGTCCTCACGCCCCCTTCTACTTCGCCACATACCCTCCATGCATTGCGAAGGGCAGGCGGCGGGTGCGGAGGATGTGGGCATTAATGCCGAGGTAGAAAATCAGGCGCTTGTGGATTGGGGGAGCGGGCCGGTTCCGATTCCCCATGCTTCAAGAGGCCGCATTGGTCGGGCGGGGCGGCCGCCCCTTCGGCTGGGTGGCCACACTCGCCCTCCTTTCCCCCTCTTGCTTGCCATCTTCTTCCGACTCTCCATGGTGAAAGGGCGCGCTAGCGCCTCGATGGCGGCAACGAGGGCTTCTGCTCGACAACGCGTCCCTCCTTCCTCGGAGCCTCCGGAAGTGGTGCCGCTGCGAGGGGGAGAGGAAGGGGAGGGGGCCGAGGTTGTCGCGGTGCTCGGGGAGGAGGCGGACGGGGCGGCGTACCCGTTGCGCTCTCGCCGGCGGCCCCTCGTCCGATGGGCGGCCACATTGGGGACCAACCCTATGTGTTCTTCATCAGGCTGCATAAGCCTGTGTGCAGTCGCCTCCGGCTTCCGACTCCGTTCACTCGGGTGATGGAGGAGGAGGCCCCGCGGGTCTTGATGCTTCACATGAGGGACTGTGGGAACGACAGCATGTGGGCTGACGTCGACTTTCGCCGCCCTCACGTCATGCATCTTTGTCAGGGGTGGAAGACCTTCGCACGTGCCCACAGCTTGATAGAGCGGCACGTTCTCTATTTTAAGTTAATGGAGAGCGGCCTACTCTCCGTCAAGTTCTTCGGGAACTCCGAAATTCGCCTAGGATGCTGCCTGGAGAGCTCCACTAACGATGAAAGCTCCTCCTCGAGCGACAGCGGTGAGGAGGACAGCTCCAGTGACGACGAAAGCAGCGGGCGGGAGGACGACGACTCTGACTCCGGCTGACCGCCAGTGGCCGCACCATCGTCTGGCCCGCTCCCTCCCCCGGCAACGCGCCTTGCCGGGGGCCTCGTCCTGCTGTCCCTGGCGACGGTGGTTGGCGGGCTTCCTCGTCAAGCTCTCCATCGCCCAGTTCCCCATGCCTGTCACCTTGCACGGCCTGCCATGCCTGGAGAGGAATGGGGCAAGAACGGGGATTATGGGACACTTATCTTTTTCTCAATTTGTAGGCACTTGCCAAATCTTAACTTTCTAGGAAATGTACTCTACCGAGCCCATGCTTATGTTCTGTAATATCTGTACTTGCATCAGCATATCAATGAAAAAGATGAGCTTTCTCTGGGAACTCATGCACGCATACGTTCGTCAGAGGCAAAATGCCCCTTCAATGAAAAATAAATGAGTCTCCCTGGCAAGCTATCTTGCCGGTGCTCCTGTGCCTGCCGGAGAATCACATCTGCCGGGTTACAGGCACAGGGTCCAGCACCTGCTAAACTCTTCTTTTGCCTATGGTTACCGCAATTACCCCGACCGAAGCAGCGTTAGAGTCAGGGATGAGAGCACCCAAGTCTAGATAGAGTGGCGAGGTTTCTTAATGTGCATGTCACAAATTACGAACATTAATGGGCAGGGGAGGAACTTTATCTAATTAAGTTGTTGATGGAGACGCCGCGCCAAGCAGTCTTCTCAGTCTCTTGCCGGGGTGTTGTCACTGCGGCCGAAGGGAAGAGAGGACAGGGGCATGGAATCTTGGCGGTTTCCCAACACCTGTTAGAATCTAAGGTAGCACAATATCCTGGACAAGTACGCATTCATACATATATATAAACATGGAAACTAGCAGGAAACTCTACAAGCTAAAAACTATCTAGCTGCACCCAGGGTCTGCGCCTGGCTCTGTACATAGGGTTACATGCCTTGCCGGCAAGGCTAGTACAAAAGGGGGTTGCCGGACCTCCCGGCAACCGCGCCCTATGCGTAAAACTTGCGAAGATGTTCGATGTTCCAGGAGTTGCTCACTGGAATGCCATCTTCGGTCTCCAGGCGGACTGCGCCGGGCCTGGTGACTCGTATTACCCAATAGGGCCCTCCCACTTTGGCGTCAACTTGTTTGAATTCTTGGCGGACTGAACGCGCCGAAGAACAAGTTCGCCTTCCTCAAGGCTTCCGGCGTGAACCTTGCGGCTATGATAGCGGCGCTAGGCTTGCTGGTAGCGAGCGGCTCGCACAGCAGCTCGAAGACGATCTTCCTCAAGGAGCGTTGCATCATCTTGGCGCAACTGATGTTGCTCAAGCTCATCATAAGCGAGCACTCGAGGTGATCCGTATATGAGTTCAGTGGGGAGAACTGCTTATGCCTCGTAGACTAGGGCAAAGGGTGTCTGGCGAGTGGCTCGATTTGTTGTCGTTCTGATTGACCAAAGAACTGTTGGCAACTCATCAATCCAGCGCCTTCCACACTTGCGCAGCTTGTCGAAAGTCCTTGTTTTGAGGCCTCGCAACACTTCAGCATTTTCCTTTTCTGCTTGGCCATTGCTCCTTGGATGAGCAACAGAAGCAAAACATACCTTGCTGCCAAGGTCCTGGATATACTACATGAAGGTGCGGCTCGTGAACTATGTGTCGTTGTCGGTGATGACTCTGTTTGGCACACCAAAACGGTAGACGAGTCCCTTAAAGAACTTGACGATTGATTGTGCTGTCACCTTCCTCACTAGATCCACTTCCGGCCACTTTGTGAACTTGTCAATCGCGACGTACAAGTACTCAAAGCCCCCGACAGCTCGGGGAAAGGGGCCTAGTATGTCGAGCCCCCGGACTGAAAATTGCCAGGAGAGAGGGATTGTCTAAAGGGCTTGAGCTGGTTGATGAAGCTTCTTTGAATGAAACTGGCACGCTTCACAATTGGTTACTAGTGCCGTTGCATCCTGGAGGGCAGTGGGCCAGAAGAAACCTTGCTGGAACGCTTTGCCGGCAAGGGCTCTTCACCCTATGTGGGAGCCACATATGCCTCCGTGTATCTCTGCCAACAACTCCAGTCCGTCCTCCCGAGGAATGCACTTCAATTTCACGCCGCTTGGCCTTCTTCTGTAAAGAGCATCATCCACAAACTGGTACATGCTAGACCGGCGGGCTACTTTCTCTGCTTCTTCCTGCTCCTCGGGGAGCTCCCCTGTTTGGAGGAAACGGACCGTATGATGTGCCCATGCCGGAGCCTGGGGCTCGATGGCAAGGACCAAAGGCATGCTTTCTGCTATGGGGGCAGGTACCTCGACGGCAAGGGCTTGGGCCCCTGTCGGGGGCTGCTGCTATTCAGCAAGCTTGGGGTACCAGGCAACTTTGCCGGCGGCTCCTGGGAGCTCTGCGGGAAAGTACTTGCCAGGCCCCGCTTTCCTTCGCTTTCTCTGTTCCGCTGATGGCTCGACGGATGGCTGAGTTAATTGAAGCACAAAGGTACCTGGTTCCACAGGTATCTTGAGGGTAGCGCGCTTCAACAGGTCATCGGCGATGCTGTTCTCTGCACGGGGAACATGCTCTGCTTGCAGACCGTCAAAGCGCTCTTCCAACTTCCTCACTTCATCCACATAAGCCTCAATCAGCGGGCTCTGATAATCCTTGTTGACTTGCCTGATTGGAAGTTGTGAATCTCCTCTGATAATAAGCTTCCTAATCCCAAGGTCAGCCGCGATTCTGAGACCAGCGAGCAGCCCCTCGTATTCGGCGGTGTTGTTTGTCGTCCTCTCCCGGGGGAAGTGCATCTGGATCACGTACTTGAGGCATTCTCCGGTGGGCGCGACAAGCAACACGCCGGCACCTGCACCTTATAACGAGAAGGCTCCATCAAAGTACATAATCCAATGACTACTTGCCTCTTTGCCGGGAAGGGTGGTTTCTTGAACTTCTTCGTCGGGCATGGATGTCCATTCTGCTATGAATTCTGCCAATGCTCCGCTCTTGATTGTCGAGGTACTTTCAAATCTGATCCCAAAGCTTGACAGCTCCACTGCCCACTCCACAATCCTCCTGTCGCATCTGGATTGTGCAGTATCCGTTGCAACGGGAGTCGAGTGATGACGGTGATCTCGTGTGCATGAAATTAATGATGCAGCTTTCTTGAGGCTATAAGGAGGCCAAAAAGCAACTTCTGCATCCCAGAGTACCTTGACCTAGCCCCTGCAAAAGGGAGCTGACAAAGTAGACTGGGTGCTGCACCACCTTGAAAGCACAAGTACTCCCTGGGTGATTTTGGTAATTAATGTCAACATATCTCTTGTTGGACTAATACTTTTATCTAGTGTATTTCAGATAAGTCCAACAGTGGAGTGGCATGGACAAGAGGATGTGGAACCCCTTCAAGATGCTAAGGGCAAAGGATTGGCTCAAGCTCTAAAGTTCAAGACTCTACATTTTCTATTCAGTTATCCAAGATCACATTGAGTCCATAGGAAAGACAATACTATTAAAAGGGGATGAGGTGTTGCTTAATGGCTTGCTTGCTCAAAGTGCTTAGTGATATGCTCCAAAGCCCTGAACCATTTCTCATATCCACGTATGTCCCAAACCAAAAGTCAAACTCGGCCCCACCGATTTGATCTATCCGGCGCCACCGAGTTCAGTTGACATAGCCACTGCCAGAAACCCTAGTCACTTCGATCTAACCAATGGGATCTCGGTCTCACCGAGATGGGCTTGCAAACTCCCTGTTGTCTATTACAATATCTTCGGTCTCACCAAGAATATGTAATTGGTCACAACGAGTTTGCCTGACGAACTATCTGCTTTGCTTATTACCAAATCGGTCCCACCGAGTTGTGTAATCGGTCAAACCGAGATGAGGTTTTACCCTAACCCTTGCACATCGGTTCCACCAATTTGACGTGTCGGTCCCATCGAAATGCCTAACAGTCACATTATGAACTAAATCGGTCCGACCGAGTTTTCTTATTCGGTCCCACCGAGTTTGGTGAATTGTGTGTAACGGTTAGATTTTGTGTGGAGGCTATATATACCCCTCCACCCTCTCCTCATTCGTGAGGGAAGCCATCAGAACATGCCTACACTTCCAGCATTCATTTTCTGAGAGAGAACAACCTACTCATGTGTTGAGACCAAGATATTCCAATCCAACCATAAGAATCTTGATCTCTTGATCTCTAGCCTTCCCCAAGTTGCTTTCCACTCAAATCTTCTTTCCACCAAATCCAATCCTATGAGAGAGAGTTGAGTGTTGGGGACACTATCATTTGAAGCACAAGAGCAAGGAGTTAACAACACACCATCTATTACCTTTTGGAGAGTGGTGTCTCCTAGATTGGTTAGGTGTCACTTGGGAGCCTCTGTCAAGATTGTGGAGTTGAACCAAGGAGTTTGTACGGGCAAGGAGATCGCCTACTTCGTGAAGATCTACCCTAGTGAGGCAAGTCCTTCGTGGGCGATGGCCATGGTGGGATAGACAAGGTTGCTTCTTCATGGACCCTTCGTGCGTGGAGCCCTCCGTGGACTCGTGCAACTGTTACCCTTTGTGGGTTGAAGTCTCCATCAACGTTGATGTACGATAGCACCACCTATCGGAACCACGCCAAAAATCTCCGTATCTCCAATTGCGTTTGCACACTCCAATCCCATCCCTTTACTTTCTTGCAAGTTGCATGCTTTACTTTCCGCTGCCCATATACTCTTGCATGCTTGCTTGATATGTATTGTGAATGGTTAAACTTGTGCTTAAACTCCACCTCAACTTGAAAAACTTAAATACTGCCAACTTTGTGTATTGAGGGTCTATTCACCCCCCTCTAGACACCTCTTCTCGATCCTTTCAATTGGTATTAGAGCTTTGGTCTCCATTGCTTTGGTTTAAACACCATTGGAGGAAGATGGATGAGTCTACTTTGGGGAGTCTTAGACATAGAGTGCCTATACTTGATGGAGAGTACTTTCATGAGTGAAAAAATGAGATGTTTGTGATTTTCAATGAATATCATTTGAACAAGTACATTACTAGCCCTTGTGCACCTCATGTTGATCCTATGCACCCTACTCTTGATGAGTCCATTGACATGATTCGCAATCTTAGAACTGTTAATCTTATCACTAGAGGTTTGCCTAGAAACTTGATTGGTTGCTTGCCTACTCTTAATTGTGCCTACACTATATGGAGATTTCTTGAGGAAAGATTTCCAAAATATTCCTTGCAAAATCTAGATGATATTGTTCATAAGTCCATTGCCTTGAGTAAAATGAATTCCAATGATCCTAAGTTTGGTGATTGTCTATTTGAGCTTACAAATCTTATGCGTGCCAAAGGAGATGTTGGAATTATTAGCAATATTATTTCCGAAGCTATTAGAATTCACAAAGATGATCACTGTCAAAATCATTTATCTAATGAATCACCCTCTCTAGGAATTGATCCACCACATGATAATGTTGAACACGGATACCATGATGAGGATGATGATAGTGACTATGATCTTGATGATGCAATGAGATACTTTGGTCTTATGGCAAATCTTCGCGGATACATGGCAGGAGGAAACGAATGGGTCCTTGATAGTGGATGTACCGATCACATGACCGGAGATAAAGATATGTTCCGTGAGCTTGCTGAAAACGACGACCCTCGCAAGTATGTCACTTTTGGTGATAACTCAAAGGGTAAGGTGGTTGGCCTCGGTAAGGTGGCCATCTCACACGATAGCTCCATACAAAATGTCATGCTCATTGAATCTCTTGGCTATAATCTGCTTTCTATTTCTAGACTAGCTGACTTTGGTTTCAGTGTCCTATTTACTAAAGTAGATTGCCAAGTGTTTCATAGAGATAATCATAAAATGGTCTTTACCGGCATACGTAGAGGTGATCTATACATTGTTGATTTCAGTAAAAAGGCTCAACCTAGAACTTGCTTAATTGCTAAATCTTCCAGAGGTTGGTTGTGGCATAGACGGTTGGGTCATGTGGGCATGCGAAACCTTGACAAGCTTATTAAAGGTGATCATATCCTTGGTGTTAAAGATGTCATATTTGATAAGGATAGACTTTGCAGCATTTGCCAAGCAGGAAAACGGGTTGGAGGAAGCCACCCCGTGAAGAACATCATGACCACAAGGAGACCGCTCGAGCTACTTCACATGGATCTTTTCAGTCCCAACACTTACAAAAGTCTCGGTGGAAACTCATTTGGTCTAGTTATAGTTGATGATTTTTCAAGATTTACGTGGGTGTTGTTTCTCGATGATAAATCGCGGGTCCAAAGGATCTTCAAAAACTTTGCTGGGAAGGCCCAAAATCAATTTGAAGTCTAGATCAAGAAGGTTCGCAGCGACAATGGAACGGAGTTCAAGAACGCCAATTTGGACACCTTTCTTGACGAAGAAGGGATTTCACATGAGTTCTCGGGTACGTACACACCTCAACAAAATGGAGTTGTTGAGAGGAAGAACCGGATGCTCATCGAAATGGCGAGAACGATGCTTGATGAGTACAAGACGCCAAAGCACTTTTGGGCGGAAGCGGTTGAGACAGCTTGTCATGCAACAAATCACTTGTATCTTCACAAGCTACTCGGCAAGACGGCATACGAGCTCCTCACCGGTAACAAACCTCAAGTTGGATACTTTCGAGTATTCTGCTCAAAGTGCTACATTCTTGATAAGCATCATCGTTCTAAATTTTCTCCCCAATCTCATGAAGGTTTCCTACTTGGTTATGGCTCAAACTCTCACACTTACCGTGTCTACAACAATTTCACCCGAAAGGTTGAAGAGATGGTAGATATTAAGTTTGATGAATCTAACGGCTCGCAAGTAGAGCAATTGCCAATTGATGTAGGAGACAAAGACCCTTCGGAAGCAATCCAAGACTTGTCTATTGGCAAGATCCGTCCAACGGAGGTGAAGGAGAGTACCTCGTCCATCCAAGTGGAAGCTTCTACCTCACGACAAGGTGAACCAAGAGTTGATATGGAAGCATCCACAAGTGGGACACACCAAGATGAAGAAAACGAGGAAGTACACCAAGATGAACCGCATCAACTCCTTCTCCACCACGACGAGAGAATGACAACGTCAACAATGAAGAAGGCCAAGAGGAAGAACGAGATGATGAAGAAGATGTTCCACCCCGATCAAAGCAAAAGCTCTCACGGGTTCGAGCAAGAGTCGCTAGAGACCATCCTATCGAGCAAATCTACAATGATATCCAAACCGGGAGAATCGCTCGCTCTAAATCTCGTTTGGCTAATTTTTGTGAACACTATTCATTCATCTCTAGCATTGAACCCATGAAGGTTGAAGAAGCATTGGAAAGATCCGGATTGGATAAATGCCATGCATGAAGAAGTACACAACTTTGAGAGAAACCAAGTGTGGACACTGGTCGAGAAGCCCGACAACAACCACAACATCATCGGTACCAAATGGGTGTTTCGCAACAAGCAAGATGAAGATGGACAAGTAGTTCGCAGCAAAGCACGTCTCGTCACCCAAGGCTACACTCAAGTCGAAGGTATGGACTATGGTGAAACATATGCCCCCGTTGCTAGACTTGAGTCCATTCGCATCTTACTTGCCTATGCTAATCACCATGATATCACTTTATACCAAATGGACATTAAGAGTGCGTTTCTAAATGGTGAAATTGAGGAGGAAGTTTATGTTAAACAACTTCCCGGCTTTGTTAATCCTAAGAAACCAAATTAGTTCACAAACTCCACAAAGCTCTTTATGGTCTTAAACAAACTCCTAGAGCGTGGTATAAATGCTTGACCAAGTTCCTTATTCAAAAAGGCTTTGAGATTGGAAAAATTGATTCTACTCTCTTCAGTAAAATGGTTAATGGAGAATTATTTGTGTGCCAAGTTTATGTTGATGATATTATATTTGGATCAACTAACCCTCATTTTAGTGAAAAGTTTGGAAATCTTATGTCGGAGAAGTTTGAGATGTCTATGATGAGTGAACTCAAGTTCTTTCTTGGTTTGCAAATCAAGCAAACTAAGGAAGTTACCTTTGTCTCTCAAACAAAGTATACCAAGGACTTGTTCAAGAAGTTCAATATGCAAGAATGCAAAGGTATGAGTACACCCATGCCTACTAGTGGACATCTTGACTTGACTAAAGATGGTGAACCCGTTGATCAAAAGGTTTACCGCTCTATGATTGGTTCATTATTATATCTATGTGCATATCGTCTTGATATTATGCTAAGTGTGTGCATGTGTGCACGATATCAAGCGGCCCCTAAAGAATGTCATCTTAAGGCGGTGAAAAGGATAGTGAGATACTTAATACATACACCAAATTTTGGTATTTGGTATCCTAAGAGGTCTTCTTTTGATCTTGTTGGCTACTCCGGTTCGGACTATGCCGGAGACAAGGTTGACAGAAAGTCCACTTCGGGTACTTGTCAATTTCTTGGTAGATCTCTTGTGTCTTGGTCCTCCAAGAAACAAAACTCGGTATCCTTATCCACTGCCGAAGCGGAATACATTGCCGCCGGTTCATGTTGTGCTCAGTTACTTTGGATGACCCAAAGTCTTAAAGATTATGGGATATATGTGAAACATGTTCCTTTGCTTTGTGACAATGAAAGTGCTATTAAGATTCCTCACAATCCCGTGCAACATTCTCGAACTAAGCACATTGAAGTTCGTCATCATTTCATTCGAGATCATGTTGCTAAGGGTGATATTAACCTTAAGCATGTACGTACCGACAAGCAATTGGCGGATATATTCACTAAACCACTTGATGAGAAAGTGTTTTGCAGGTTGAGAGGTGAATTGAACATCATTGATGCTTCAAGCTTGGAGTAGGAACTCCATTTGGATACATGCAAGACATAAGCCTATGACTAATCCTTGATATTTCTCTTATGATGATAATCACATATCTTGGATATATTTGCACCCTTGTATGCTATCTAACCCTTGTAGGTACTTGGAGGAAACTAAATCTACGAGATTGCAACTCACTCACATCTTGAGAAATATCTACATCACCAAGTTTCTACATTACGGTGGTTGAAGACAAGGAAGCTTGAAACCCTTCAAATATATCCTTTGACAAAATTCCTATATCAAAGTTCATGATTGTCATTTTGGATACACAAGTGCTATTCCTTGCAAGGCTAACTCATGTAGGTAGATGAACTCCAATTACAAGTGGTGCTACAAATGAACTACATCAACATTGAGCATCCCACACAAGTTCAACTACATGATCAAGATCAACACCACCAACCAAGGTATGTTATTCCATCTTAGAGAAGCTTTACCCCAAGACATGGGTCAAAGAAGATCAACAAGATATGAATACATCAAAATGCTTAAACGAAAAATGGCAACCCCATTTTGAGATTAAATGATGAGTATGACCTATGATCAAGTGTCTTCACTTGACTCCTAAGTAAATATGCTCTAACATAGGTGACTTCATCACCGACCAATTCTAGATGAAGTTCTCTAGTGCTTTCTCCTTGTTCTTGCATTTGTCTCATGCATATTTGTTCCCTTTTTTCAAAAAAAAACTTCATCTAGATTTCTTCTCTTTTATTTCCTTTTTTTTTTGAAAAACACCCGACCATATATTAATTAATTAAAACGTCATTACAATCGTTCATAACAGCATGCGCCACACAGGGCGGAAAATTATTAAAAAGAAAATCATCACATCTATTATTGAAACTAAATTTAGCAATCTCATGCGCCACTGAATTGGCCCTTCTATTTATTTTTGACAACTTGAAGTTTCCCAGAAGCCTAATGATGCTAAGTGCTTCCTTCTTGAGGTCTATGAGCGAGCATCTGTCACAACTTTCATTTGCTAGGAAAGAAGCCACAAACACACAATTAGTTTCCAAAATAATAGGCATGTTAAGAGAAATACTGATATAAAGCCCAGCTAGGCATGCTCGAAGCTCCGCTTCATCCACACCAGGGCATAACCCAATGAAGTCCCTAGATGAGACAATGATATCACCCATACAGCTCCTGGCCACCACCCCAACGCTCGCGGCACTTAAACTCTCCACAAAACTTGCATCGACATTGATCTTGATGTGGCCAAAAGGAGGCGGCTGCCACACCTCTCTGGACCTCTCAACAGTATTACTTGCACCAAAACCAGCCACCACCTCTTTTCCTTTGTAATTGGTGATTACCTCATTTGTAGGCTGACAAGACGAGAATGCCAACCAGTAACTTTCCAAAAACATGGTGGATCCTACAACAGTTTCTTTTCCTTTCCCAAAAATCAAATTATTCCTTAAGTGCCAAACTCGCCAGAAAAGAAACAAGATGTGCTCCCTTTGCGAACAACTTAACTGGTCTAATAAAATAAGTAACCAGTCAGGCCCAGTATAATTCAAAGCCTCTTCCCCAGGCAAATTCCACACTTTCCTCAACGCCAAACGAAGTGCATGAGCCTTTGTGCAAGAAACAAGAGCGTGGAAAGTACTCTCATCTTCAACCCCGCAGATAGAGCAAGTGGGAATGGTAGCTTGATGATGTAAAACTCTATTAACCTGAACCACCAGGCTATCAGATGTTGCACGCCATCCAAAAATTCTGATATTTTGTGGGATGTTGGCCTTTCCAGATAATATCCCACAATCTCCTTTCTCCGTTAATAGCAGTAGTGGATTGCCCACCATTCTCTTTCCGATCCTTAAGCTTTAGCGCCAGATTGTACGCACTTTTCACTGAAAATTATCCATTCTTTTCAAAATGCCAAGCAATGAAATCACCATCCCCCGAGGATTGAATTGCAACTTCAATATCTCTTCCGCGTCGTGATGATAAAAAAGATGTCTAATGATATTATCATCCCATTCCCTAGACCCTCTCTTGAATAAATATGAAACCCATTCTAGTCTTGATCTGTTCTTCTTGCCAGAGATTTTGAGGCCAGAAATCCTTGGAAGCTAATTGTCCCTCCAGATATTGATTTTCCCTCCATCAACCATCCTCCAAACGACACCATTTTTAAGGAGTTCTAGACCATGCATAATACCTTGCCATGTCACTGAGGTTGACTGAGGAAAAACCGTGTCAAGAAGATGCCCCTGAGGATAATATTTTGCCTTCATTACCTTAGCACATGGCGAGTTTGGGTTAACCAGTAAACGCCAAGCTTGTTTCACCAGAAGATCTTGATTAAATAACCTCAGGTCACGGAAGCCCATTCCACCCTCACCCTTTGGTCGCGTTAATTTATCCGAAGCCAACCAATGGGTTTTCCTCCTATCCTCCTCATCGCCCCACCAAAAATTTCTTATAATCTATGATAAATCCTCACAAAGAGAAGTAGGAAATTTAAAAGTACCCATCGCGTACACCGGGAGAGCCTAAATTACTAACTTAATAAGTTCTTCTTTCACCCTTTGAAGCATATTTATCAATCCAATCAGATAGACGTTTCACTGCCTTTTCCTTAGTAGACTGGAATCTACCAGCTTTCATTCTTCCTTGAGGAACAGGAAGGCCAAGATATTTATCCTCAAAACCCTCCGTAGTAATCTTTAAGATGACCATTGTAGACACTTGGTTTTCCATACTGCACGACTTCCCAAACATAATCGAACATTTATCCGGACTGAGTAACTGACCAGTCCCCCTCTCGTACATATTCAAAATATTCTTGATGGTCAAAGCTTGATCAATGGATCCTTTGAAGAATAATAGACTATCATCGGCAAATAATAAATGAGAGATACCTGAACCATTTTTGTTCAGCCTGAACTCCTTGAGGGAACCATTCACGCATGCATTCTGGAGCAATAACGGAAGTGCTTCTGCCACAAACAAGAATAAGTACGGGGATAACGGATCACCTTGCCTTAGTCCACAAGAGGGGGAGAACATCTCCAACAGCTGCCCATTCGAACGCACAACAAACTTCACAGTTGTAACACATGTCATAATCCAATTAATCCACATAGTGTTGGGAATCGTAGCATAATTTTAAAATTTTCCTACGTTCACCAAGATGCATCTATGGAGTGTACTAGCAACGAGGGGAAGGGAGTGCATCTACATACCCTTGTAGATCGCGAGCGGAAGCGTTCCAATGAACGTGGATGACGGAGTCGTACTCGCCGTGATCCAAATCACCGATGACCGAGTGCCGAACGGACGGCACCTCCGCGTTCAACACACGTACGGTGCAGCGACGTCTCCTCCTTCTTGATCCAGCAAGGGGGAAGGAGAAGTTGATGGAGATCCAGCAGCACGACGGCGTGGTGGTGGATGTAGCGGGTCTCCGCAGGGCTACGCCGAGCTTCTACGAGAGAGAGAGAGGTGTTGCAGGGGAGGAGGGAGGCGCCCAAGGCTGTTGTGTGCTGCCCTCCCTCCCCCCCTTTATATAGGCGCCCTGGGGGGGGGCGCTGGCCCTGGAGATCAGATCCAAGGGGGGGGGGCGGCGGCCAAGGGGGGGGAAGGGGTTGCCTTGCCCCCCAAGGCAAGGGGGAACTCCCCCCCCTTAGGGTTCCCAACCCTAGGCGCAGGGGGGAGGCCCAAGGGGGGGCGCCCCAGCCCACTAGGGGCTGGTTCCCTTCCACTTTCAGCCCACGGGGCCCTCCGGGACAGGTGGCCCCACCCGGTGGACCCCCGGGACCCTTCCGGTGGTTCCGGTACAATACCGGTAACCCCCGAAACTTTCCCGGTGGCCGAAACTGGACTTCCTATATATAATTCTTCACCTCCGGACCATTCCGGAACCTCTCGTGATGTCCGGGATCTCATCCGGGACTCCGAACAACTTTCGGGTATCTGCATACATATATCTCTACAACCCTAGCGTCACCGGACCTTAAGTGTGTAGACCCTACGGGTTCGGGAGACATGCAGACATGACGGAGACGCCTCTCCGGTCAATAACCAACAGTGGGATCTGGATACCCATGTTGGCTCCCACATGCTCCATGATGATCTCATCGGATGAACCACGATGTCGAGGATTCAGTCAATCCCGTATACAATTCCTTTTGTCAATCGGTATGTTACTTGCCCGAGATTCGATCGTCGGTATCCCAATACGTTGTTCAATCTCGTTACCGGCAAGTCTCTTTACTCGTACCGCAATGCATGATCCCGTGACTAACGCCTTAGTCACATTGAGCTCATTATGATGATGCATTACTGAGTGGGCCCAAAGATACCTCTCCGTCATACGGAGTGACAAATCCCAGTCTCGATCCGTGCCAACCCAACAAACACTTTCCGAGATACCCGTAGTGCACCTTTATAGTCACCTAGTTATGTTGTGACGTTTGGCACACCCAAAGCACTCCTACGGTATCCGAGAGTGGCACGATCTCATGGTCTAAGGAAAAGATACTTAACATTGGAAAAGCTCTAGCAAACGAAACTACACGATCTTTTATGCTATGCTTAGGATTGGGTCTTGTCCATCACATCATTCTCCTAATGATGTGATCCCGTTATCAATGACATCCAATGTCCATAGTCAGGAAACCGTGACTATCTGTTGATCAACGAGCTAGTCAACTAGAGGCTTACTAGGGACAGGTTGTGGTCTATGTATTCACACATGTATCACGATTTTCGGACAATACAATTATAGCATGAATAATAGACAATTACCATGAACAAAGAAATATAATAATAACCATTTATTATTGCCTCTAGGGCATATTTCCAACAGTCTCCCACTTGCACTAGAGTCAATAATCTAGTTACATTGTGATGAATCGAACACCTATTGCGTGCTGGTGTTGATCATGTTTTACCCTAGGGAGAGGTTTAGTCAACGGATCTGCTACATTCAGGTCCGTATGTACTTTACAAATATCTATGTCTCCATTTTGAACACTTTCACGAATGGAGTTGAAGCGACGCTTGATATGTCTGGTCTTCCTGTGAAACCTGGGCTCCTTCGCAAGGGCAATAGCTCCAGTGTTGTCACAGAAGAGAGTCATCGGGCCCGACGCATTGGGAATCACCCCTAGGTCGGTAATGAACTCCTTTATCCAGACTGCTTCCTGTGCTGCCTCCGAGGCTGCCATGTACTCCGCTTCACATGTAGATCCCGCCACGACGCTTTGCTTGCAACTGCACCAGCTTACTGCTCCTCTATTCAAAATATACACGTATCCGGTCTGTGATTTCGAGTCATCCAGATCTGTGTCGAAGCTAGCGTCGACGTAACCCTTTACGACGAGCTCTTCGTCACCTCCATAAACGAGAAACATATCCTTGGTCCTCTTCAGGTACTTCAGGATATTCTTGACCGCTGTCTAGTGTTCCTTGCCGGGATTACTTTGGTACCTTCCTACCAAACTTACGGCAAGGTTTACATCAGGTCTGGTACACAGCATGGCATACATAATAGACCCTATGGCCGATGCATAGGGGATGACACTCATCTCTTCTATATCTTCTGCCGTGGTCGGGCATTGAGCCGTGCTCAATTGCACACCTTGCAATACAGGCAAGAACCCCTTCTTGGACTGATCCATATTGAACTTCTTCAATATCTTGTCAAGGTATGTACTCTGTGATAGACCAATGAGGCGTCTTGATCTATCTCTATAGATCTTGATGCCTAATATATAAGCAGCTTCTCCAAGGTCCTTCATTGAAAAACACTTATTCAAATAGGCCTTTATACTTTCCAAGAATTCTATATCATTTCCCATCAATAGTATGTCATCCACATATAATATGAGAAATGCTACAGAGCTCCCACTCACTTTCTTGTAAACACAGGCTTATCCATAAGTCTGTGTAAACCCAAACGCTTTGATCATCTCATCAAAGCGAATGTTCCAACTCCGAGATGCTTGCACCAGCCCATAGATTGAGCGTTGGAGCTTGCATACTTTGTTAGCATTCTTAGGATCGACAAAACCTTCCGGCTGCATCATATACAACTCTTCCTTAAGGAAGCCGTTAAGGAATGCCGTTTTGACGTCCATCTGCCATATCTCATAATCATAGTATGCGGCAATTGCTAACATGATTCAGACGGACTTCAGCTTCGCTACGGGTGAGAAAGTCTCATCGTAGTCAACCCCTTGAACTTGTCGATAACCCTTAGCGACAAGTCGAGCTTTGTAGATGGTCACATTACCATCTGCGTCCGTCTTCTTCCTAAAGATCCATTTGTTTTCTATGGCTCGCCGCTCATCGGGCAAGTCAGTCAAAGTCCATACTTTGTTCTCATACATGGATTCTATCTCGGATTTCATGGCTTCTAGCCATTTGTCGGAATCCAGGCCCGCCATCGCTTCTTCATAGTTCGAAGGTTCACCGTTGTCTAACAACATGATTTCCAGGACAGGGTTGCCGTACCACTCTGGTGCGGAACGTGTCCTTGTGGACCTACGAAGTTCAGCAACTTGATCTGAAGCTTCATGATCATCATCATTAACTTCCTCCCCAGTCGGTGTAGGCACCACAGGAACATTTTCCCGCACTGCGCTACTTTCCGGTTGGGAAGGGGTGACTATCACCTCATCAAGTTCCACTTTCCTCCCACTCAATTCTTTCGAGAGAAACTCCTTCTCTAGAAAGGACCCGTTCTTGGCAACGAAGATCTTGCCTTCAGATCTGAGGTAGAAGGTATACCCAATAGTTTCCTTAGGGTATCCTATGAAGACGCATTTTTCCGATTTGGGTTCGAGCTTTTCAGGTTGAAGTTTCTTGACATAAGCATCGCATCCCCAAACTTTTAGAAACGACATCTTAGGTTTCTTATCAAACCATAATTCATACGGTGTCGTCTCAACGGATTTAGACGGTGCCCTATTTAAAGTGAATGCGGCAGTCTCTAAAGCATAACCCCAAAATGAGAGCGGTAAATTGGTAAGAGACATCATAGATCGCACCATATCCAATAGAGTGCGATTACGACGTTTGGACACACCATTTCTCTGAGGTGTTCCAGGCGGCGTGAGTTGTGAAACTATTCCACATTTCCTTAAGTGTGTACCAAATTCGTGACTTAAATATTCTCCACCACGATCTGATCGTAAGAATTTTATTTTCCTATCACGTTGATTCTCAACCTCACTCTGAAATTCCTTGAACTTTTCAAAGGTTTCAGACTTGTGTTTCATTAGGAAGACATACCCATATCTACTTAAATCATCAGTGAGAGTGAGAACATAACGATATCCTCCGCGAGCCTCAACACTCATTGGACCACACACATCGGTATGTATGATTTCCAATAAGTTGGTTGCTCGCTCCATTGTTCCGGAGAACGGAGTCTTGGTCATCTTACCCATGAGGCATGGTTCGTACGTGTCAAATGATTCGTAATCAAGAGACTCCAAAAGTCCATCTGCATGGAGCTTCTTCATGCGCTTGACACCAATGTGACCAAGGCGGCAGTGCCACAAGTATGTGGGACTATCGTTATCAACTTTACATCTTTTGGTATTCACACTATGAACATGTGTAACATCACGTTCGAGATTCATCAAAAATAAACCATTGACCAGCGGGGCATGACCATAAAACATATCTCTCAAATAAATAGAACAACCATTATTCTCAGATTTAAATGAGTAGCCATCTCGAATTAAACGAGATCCAGATACAATGTTCATGCTCAAAGCTGGCACTAAATAACAATTATTGAGGTTTAAAACTAATCCCGTGGGTAGATGCAGAGGTAGCGTGCCAACGGCGATCACATCGACCTTGGAACCATTCCCGACGCGCATCGTCACCTCGTCCTTTGCCAGTCTCCGTTTATTCCGTAGTTCCTGCTTTGAGTTACAAATATGAGCAACCGCACCGGTATCAAATACCCAGGAGCTACTACGAGTACTGGTAAGGTACACATCAATTACTTGTATATCACATATACCTTGGGTGTTGCCGGCCTTCTTCTTGTCCGCTAAATATTTGGGGCAGTTCCGCTTCCAGTGACCACTTCCCTTGCAATAAAAGCACTCAGTCTCGGGCTTGGGTCCATTCTTTGACTTCTTCCCGGTAACTGGCTTACCGGGCGCGGCAACTCCCTTGCCGTCCTTCTTGAAGTTCTTCTTACCCTTGCCCTTCTTGAACTTAGTGGTTTTATTCACCATCAACACTTGATGTTCTTTTCTGATCTCTACCTCAGCTGATTTCAGCATTGAATATACCTCGGGAATGGTCTTTTCCATCCCCTGCATATTGTAGTTCATCACAAAGCTCTTGTAGCTTGGTGGAAGCGACTGGAGGATTCTGTCAATGACCGCGTCATCCGGGAGATTAACTCCCAGCTGAGACAAGCGGTTGTGCAACCCAGACATTCTGAGTATGTGCTCACTACCAGAACTGTTCTCCTCCATTTTACAGCTGAAGAACTTGTCGGAGACATCATATCTCTCGACTCGGGCATGAGCTTGAAAAACCAGTTTCAGCTCCTCGAACATCTCATATGCTCCATGTTTCTCAAAACGCTTTTGGAGACCCGGTTCTAAGCTGTAAAGCATGCCGCACTGAACGAGGGAGTAATCATCAGCACGCTGCTGCCAAGCGTTCATAACGTCTTGGTTCTCAGGGATTGGTGCTTCACCTAGCGGTGCTTCTAGGACATAATCTTTCTTGGCTGCTATGAGGAGGATCCTCAGGTTCCGGACCCAGTCCGTATAGTTGCTGCCATCATCTTTCAGCTTGGTTTTCTCTAGGAACGCGTTGAAATTGAGGACAACATGGGCCATTTGATCTACAATACATAGTGTAAAGATTTAGACTAAGTTCATGATAATTAAGTTCATATAATCAAATTATTTAATGAACTCCCACTCAGATTGACATCCCTCTAGTCATCTAAGTGAAACATGATCCGAATTTGACTAGGCCGTGTCCGATCATCACGTGAGACGGACTAGTCAAGATCGATGAACATCTCCATGTTGATCGTATCTTCTATACGACTCATGCTCGACCTTTCGGTCCTCCGTGTTCCGAGGCCATGTCTGTACATGCTAGGCTCGTCAAGTGAACCTAAGTGTATTGCGTGTGTTCCGAGGCCATGTCTGTACATGCTAGGCTCGTCAACACCCGTTGTATTCGAACGTTAGAATCTATCACACCCGATCATCACGTGGTGCTTCGAAATTACGAACCTTCGCAACGGTGCACAGTTAGGGTGAACACTTTCTTAAAATTATTATAAGGGATCATCCTACTTGCTACCGTCGTTCTAAGCAAATAAGATGCAAAAAACATGATAAACATCACATGCAATCAAATAGTGACATGATATGGCCAATATCATCATGCTCCTTTGATCTCCATCTTCGGGGCACCATGATCATCTTTGTCACCGGCATGACACCATGATCTCCATCATCATGATCTCCATCATTGTGTCTTCATGAAGTCGTCACGCCAACGATTACTTCTACTTCTATGGCTAACGCGTTTAGCAACAAAGTAAAGTAATTTACATGGCGTTATTCAATGACACGCAGGTCATACAAAATAATAAAGACAACTCCTATGGCTCCTGCCGGTTGTCATACTCATCGACATGCAAGTCGTGATTCCTATTACAAGAATATGATCAATCTCATACATCACATATATCATTCATCACATCTTCTGGCCATATCACATCACATAGCACTTGCTGCAAAAACAAGTTAGACGTCCTCTAATTGTTGTTGCAAGTTTTTACGTGGTTTGTAGGTTTCTAGCAAGAACGTTTCTTACCTACGTATGACCACAACGTGATTTGCCAATTTCTATTTACCCTTCATAAGGACCCTTTTCATCGAATCCGTTCCGACTAAAGTAGGAGAGACAGACACCCGCTAGCCACCTTATGCAACTTGTGCATGTCAGTCGGTGGAACCAGTCTCACGTAAGCGTACGTGTAAGGTCGGTCCGGGCCGCTTCATCCTACAATGCCACCGAAACAAGAAACGACTAGTAGCGGCAAGAAGAATTGGCAAACTCAACGCCCACAACTGCTTTGTGTTCTACTCGTGCATAGTAACTACGCATAGGCCTGGCTCATGATGCCACTGTTGGGAATCGTAGCATAATTTTAAAATTTTCCTACGTTCACCAAGATGCATCTATGGAGTGTACTAGCAACGAGGGGAAGGGAGTGCATCTACATACCCTTGTAGATCGCGAGCGGAAGCGTTCCAATGAACGTGGATGACGGAGTCGTACTCGCCGTGATCCAAATCACCGATGACCGAGTGCCGAACGGACGGCACCTCCGCGTTCAACACACATACGGTGCAGCGACGTCTCCTCCTTCTTGATCCAGCAAGGGGGAAGGAGAGGTTGATGGAGATCCAGCAGCACGACAGCGTGGTGGTGGATGTACCGGGTCTCCGCAGGGCTACGCCGAGCTTCTACGAGAGAGAGAGGTGTTGCAGGGGAGGAGGGAGGCGCCCAAGGCTGTTGTGTGCTGCCCTCCCTCCCCCCTTTATATAGGCGCCCTGGGGGGGCGCCGGCCCTGGAGATCAGATCCAAGGGGGGCGGCGGCCAAGGGGGGGGGAAGGGGTTGCCTTGCCCCCCAAGGCAAGGGGGAACTCCCCCCCCCTTAGGGTTCCCAACCCTAGGTGCAGGGGGAGGCCCAACGGGGGGCGCCCCAGCCCACTAGGGGCTGGTTCCCTTCCACTTTCAGCCCACGGGGCCCTCCGGGACAGGTGGCCCCACTCGGTGGACCCCCGGGACCCTTCCGGTGGTCCCGGTACAATACCGGTAACCCCCGAAACTTTCCCGGTGGCCGAAACTGGACTTCCTATATATAATTCTTCACCTCCGGACCATTCCGGAACCTCTCGTGACGTCCGGGATCTCATCCGGGACTCCGAACAACTTTCGGGTTTCCGCATACATATATCTCTACAACCCTAGCGTCACCGGACCTTAAGTGTGTAGACCCTACGGGTTCGGGAGACATGCAGACATGACCGAGACGCCTCTCCGGTCAATAACCAACAGCGGGATCTGGATACCCATGTTGGCTCCCACATGCTCCACGATGATCTCATCGGATGAACCACGATGTCGAGGATTCAGTCAATCCCGTATACAATTCCTTTTGTCAATCGGTATGTTGCTTGCCCAAGATTCGATCGTCGGTATCCCAATACCTTGTTCAATCTCGTTACCGGCAAGTCTCTTTACTCATACCGCAATGCATGATCCCGTGACTAACGCCTTAGTCACATTGAGCTCATTATGATGATGCATTACCGAGTGGGCCCAGAGATACCTCTCCGTCATACGGAGTGACAAATCCCAGTCTCGATCCGTGCCAACCCAACAGACACTTTCGGAGATACCCGTAGTGCACCTTTATAGTCACACAGTTACGTTGTGACGTTTGGCACACCCAAAGCACTCCTACGGTATCCGGGAGTTGCACGATCTCATGGTCTAAGGAAAAGATACTTGACATTGGAAAAGCTCTAGCAAACGAAACTACACGATCTTTTATGCTATGCTTAGGATTGGGTCTTGTCCATCACATCATTCTACTAATGATGTGATCCCGTTATCAATGACATCCAATGTCCATAGTCAGGAAACCGTGACTATCTGTTGATCAACGAGCTAGTCAACTAGAGGCTTACTAGGGACAGGTTGTGGTCTATGTATTTACATATGTATCACGATTTCCGGACAATACAATTATAGCATGAATAATAGACAATTACCATGAACAAAGAAATATAATAATAACCATTTATTATTGCCTCTAGCGCATATTTCCAACACATAGGTGCAAAGCCCAATGCGCCAAGCATACTCCTCAAGAAATGTCAATCCACCCGATCATATGCCTTAGCAAGATCAAGCTTGTAAGCGCAAAACTCCCCCCTTTGATCTTTTAACGTACTCAAAGAATGCATACATTCAAAAGCTATAAGAGCATTATCAGAAATTAACCTGCCTGGAATGAACGCACTTTGAGCAGGGGAGATCATACCATCCAATAGGTGTCTCAGTCTGTTAACAAGACATTTGGAAATAATCTTGTAAATAACATTGCATAGACTGATTGGCCGGAAATCTTTCATTGACTGGGGGTTCTTCACTTTAGGAATAAGAACAATAGATGTGTCATTGACCCCATCTGGCATCCTTCTAGAGGTAAAAAATTGTTGCACTGCTCGGACAATATCATTCTTAATCAATCCCCAATTACGTTGGAAGAATCTAGCTGGAAAGCCATCCGGACCCGGAGCCTTTAAAGGCCCAATTTGGAAAAGGTGTCACTAATTTCTTGCTCAGTGAAAGGTTTGCATAACTCATCATTCATATCATCACTAACAAGAGGTCTCACAAGCGGTATAATAATAGTCGGGTCAACCATGGCATCACAAGTATACAATTGGTTAAAGAAGGAATTAGCCATACCTTGAATTTCTTCCATATCTTCTCTTTTATTTCTGTTCTGCATATCTCTGCATCCAATTCCTTGCAAATCCTTGTGAGATCTTATTTGCTTAGTGAGCTGAGGTGACTAGTGCTTTTTCTCTGAACTGAACTCGGACACACCGACTTGCCTCTTTCGGTCAATCCGAAACTTTTCGGTGCCATCGAAGAAAACAACTCGGTGTAGCCGATCTCAATGCTGAGAAAGAAATTTGTCATTTGCATCCTGCACATTTTGTTCCAGCTCCACTCAATGATTCTTTTCCTCTACCAGCACCTTATTTTTTCTTGCAACTTTGCCATCTGACTCAAGGACCAATCCTATTTTGACTCACACTCCAGAGAAGACCCTTCTTGGAAATTGATGTCAAAGGGGGAGAGAGAGTTCACATCAAAGCTTAATCATATCAAAAAGGGGAAAGAGTGCTAAATTATCACATCAAGAGAGACCCCAGCTGCTTGGTATTCAAAGAGGAGAGAATTTACATGTCTTTAGAGGGGAAAGACATGTTCATGTTGTTTTTGTGTGTGCTTTGCTCTGGTTTTCTATTCCCTATCTTCTCCCAATATCCCATATAAGATTCAGGGGGAGCAAGACATCTAAGGGAAGGAAATCTTCAAATTCATTGCATATCTTTACCTTTGGGGACATGTATACACTCAAATAGAGTACCTAGTACTCACTCTATACATGTCATCCCAAATCTTGGTACTCTTGTGGTTTACTGCTCTTGCTCTGCTTAGTAGATGTTTCTGTGTTGTCTAACCTTGTTTACTCAGGTTCATCTCTTCCAAAGCTAGCTCAAGACCACAAGGTAAGTATATGCATCACACTCATGTGCATGAGGATATGTTGCTGATGAACATATTGTTTGCAAGGACTCATGAACATGAAGGCACATTTCTCATATTCACACCATTTACTCTGATGCATATAGCCAAGATACATGTAACTCATTGCTTGCTCTGTCATGATTATGCACTCACATGATCTTATGTTCCATATTTGCATGATTGCATACATGTAGGGGGAGCCTATGCATGTTACATGTCCTTCCAAAGCTTTACTTGCCTTTCTGTATATCTCTATCTAAAGCTTTGACGTATGTTGTCATCAATTACCAAAAAGGGGACATTGAAAGCACAAGTGCTCCCTGGGTGATTTTGGTAATCAATGTCAACATATCTCTTGTTGGACTAATGCTTTTGTCTAGTGTATTTCAGATAAGTCCAACAGTGGAGTGGCATGGACAAGAGGATGTGGAACCCCTTCAAGATGCTAAGGACAAAGGATTGGCTCAAGCTCTAAAGTTTAAGACTCTACATTTTCTATTTCAGTGATCCAAGATCACATTGAGTCCATAGGAAAGCCAATACTATTAAAAGGGGATGAGCTGTTGCTTAATGGCTTGCTTGCTCAAAGTGCTTAGTGATATGCTCCAAAGCCCTGAACCACTTTCTCATATCCACATATGTCCCAAACCAAAAGTCAAACTCAACCCCACCGATTTGATCTATTCGGCGCCACCGAGTTCAGTTGACATAGCCACTGCCAGAAACCCTAGTCACTTCGGTCTAACCGATGGGATCTCGGTCTCACCGAGATGGGCTTGCAAACTCCCTGTTGTCTATTACAATATCTTCGGTCTCACCGAGAATATGTAATCAGTCACACTGAGTTTGCCTAACCAACTCTCTGCTTTGCTTATTACCAAATCGGTCCCACCGAGTTGTGTAATCGGTCAAACTGAGATGAGGTTTTACCGTAACCCTTGCACATCGGTTCCACCAAGTTGACGTGTCGGTCCCACCGAAATGCCTAACGGTCAAATTATGAACTAAATCGGTCCGACCGAGTTTTCTAATTCGGTCCCACCGAGTTTGGTGAATTGTGTGTAACGGTTAGATTTTGTGTGGAGGCTATATATACCCCTCCACCCTCCCCTCATTCGTGAGGGAAGCCATCAGAACATGCCTACACTTCCAGCATTCATTTTCTGAGAGAGAACCACCTACTCATGTGTTGAGACCAAGATATTCCAATCCAACCATATGAATCTTGATCTCTAGCCTTTCCCAAGTTGCTTTCCACTCAAATCTTCTTTCCACCAAATCCAATCCTATGAGAGAGAGTTGAGTGTTGGGGAGACTATCATTTCAAGCACAAGAGCAAGGAGTTCATCAACAACACACCATCTATTACCTTTTGGAGAGTGGTGTCTCCTAGATTGGTTAGGTGTCACTTGGGAGCCTCCGTCAAGATTGTGGAGTTGAACCAAGGAGTTTGTACGGGCAAGGAGATCGCCTACTTCGTGAAGATCTACCCTAGTGAGGCAAGTCCTTCATGGGCGATGGCCATGGTGGGATAGACAAGGTTTCTTCTTCATGGACCCTTCGTGGGTGGAGCCCTCCGTGGACTCGTGCAACCGTTACCCTTCGTGGGTTGAAGTCTCCATTAACGTGGATGTACGATAGCACCACCTATCGGAACCACGCCAGAAATCTCCGTGTCTCCAATTGGGTTTGCACACTCCAATCCCATCCCTTTACCTCCTTGCAAGTTGCATGCTTTACTTTCCGCTGCCCATATACTCTTGCATGCTTGCTTGATATGTATTGTGAATGTTTAAACTTGTGCTTAAACTCCACCTCAACTTGAAAAACTTAAAAAACTGCCAACTTTGTGTGTTGAGGGTCTATTCACCCCCCTCTTGACACCTCTTCTCGATCCTTTGACACCTTCTTCTTCTGCTTTACCTCGCTTGCTTGCGCAGATGCTGTGTCGCCGTGATCGGACCCTGCCAGGGGTTCTCCCTTGCCGAGGTCGGATCCTGCCGGGTCCAGTTTTTCTCCTAAGGGCCTTGCCGCTATTGTCGCCTCTTCCTCAACTTCTCTCTGCGCCACTAGCTCAGCACTAACACTTGATTTGTTGCTGCCAGGTATAGCAGCAACGGCTCTTGTGGCCTGGGTGCGACCAGTACTGGTGTAGAGGATAGGTATCTCTTCAACCCCTGCAATGTTGCCTCTGCCTCCGGGGTCCATTTCATTGGACCTGCCTTTTTCAAATCTTGAAGTAGGGGAGGGCACGCTCAGCGGACTTAGAGATGAACCTGCTCAGGGCGGCGATGCAGCCGGCAAGCCTTCGGACATCTTTGACCCGCCTTGGCGCCTCGATTTGCTCAATTGCTTTGATCTTGTCGGGATTTGCTTCGATCCCGCGTTGAGACACGAAGAACCCAAGAAGCTTGCCGGACGGAACGCTAAACACACACTTCTCTGGGTTGAGCTTGAGGTTGATCTTGCGCAAGTTTGCAAAAGTTTCTTCCAAGTCCTTTACGAGCGTAGCTTTGTCTTTGGTTTTGACCACTATGTCATCCCTGTAAGCTTCCATGTTTCTATGGAGCTGGGGCTCAAAACTAGTTTGGACCGCTCAAGCGAACATTGAACCAGTGCTCTTCAACCCGAAAGGCATCCGTACAAAACCGTATGTACCTCATGGGGTGATGAACGCGGTTTTCTCTTAATCTTCCTTTGCCATGAAGATCTGATGATACCCTGAGTAAGAATCAAGGAATGACAGCAGGTCGCACCCATCGGTGGAGTCCACTATCTGATCGATACATGGTAACGGGAAAGGATCCTTTGGACAGCCTTTATTGATATCAGTATAGTCGATACATAGCCTCCACTTCCCATTTGCCTTATGTACTACGACCGGATTGGCCAACCACGTCGGGTGAAGAACTCCCTTGACCAAACTTGTCGCCTCCAACTTCCTGATCTCCTCGATGATAAACTCTTGTCGCTCCAAAGCTTGCTTTCTGACCTTCTGCTTGATGGGCCGTGCATGAGGGCAGATAGCAAGATGGTGCTCAATCACCTCCCAGGGAACGCCGGGGATGTCGGATGCTTGCCATGCAAACACGTCGACATTTCGCCCGTGGGAAGGCGGCGAGCGCGCTTTCCTATTTGCTGTCAAGGGTGGAGCTTATGACGAAAGCTCCGCCCATGCCATCCTCCTTGACGGACACCTTCTTGGTTTCCGGTGGCGCCGCCTTGGACCTTTTTCTCTTGCCGGTAGAGCTCTCTGGTACATCTCCAGCGGAAACACAGCACTCCAAGGAGGCGCATTTATCGGAGATGGTACAGGAGCCCTTGCCAGAGCCAGGAGTCCTGTCGGCGGCTGAAGCCTTACTGATCCTCTTCCTGGTGGTAGGAGCAGGTGCATTGGCGGCAGATGCTGCAACCGCCTCTCGGTAGAGCTGATCGGCGCAAATGAGCGCATCCTTCCTATAGCAGCCGACGGTGATGATGCTCATTGGGCCAGGCATTTTCAACTTGTTGTAGGCGTAGTGCAACGCCGCCACGAACTTGGCCAGTGCAAGGCAACGGGATCTCAGCGACATCGAAAATGATCCTCTCCGTCCTGTAGTTGAGGTCGCCACCAAATGTAACTGGTAGCGTGACCTTTCCCTTGGGCTGACTCCTCCCCGGATTGATCCCTTGGAACGTGCCCGTCTCCTCGAGATCTTCATCAGGGATCTGCAGCCTCTTGACCACGTTGGGTGAGATCAAGTTAAGGCCGGCCCCACCATCAACTAACATCTTCGTCACCTTGAGGTTGCGTATTGTTGGGGATACCAACAACGGCAAACACCCGACCGCAGTGATGTGATCAGGGTGATCCTTGGTGTCGAAAACGATAGGCGTGTGAGACCACCTCAACGGCTTCTGGGCGTCGACCATTGGTTTCGTTGCATTAATATCACGCGCCCACTGTTTTAGTTGGCGGTGGGAAGAATGCAGCAAAGCATCTCTGTCGACACAAATGACTTATGTCGCCCTCTGGAACTCATGCTCGGTGGATTCGTCGTCATCATCACGATCGTCATCCTCCTCCTTGTCACGGCCTCGGGCAGGCCTCTCCTGTTGCTTTTCCTTGTTGCTGCGCCCTCCTTGGCCACTGCGCTTCTTGCCGGACCCTTCAGCGCCTCCTTGGCCCTTCTCCTTATCTCGTCTCTCGTACTCATCCCTTTGCTTCTCCACCAGCAGCTCCACTTGGCGGCAGTTCTGGAGGTCGTGGCCCTTGGTACGGTGAATCTTGCAGTACTGCTTGTCGGAGCCAAGGCCAGGCAGGCGTCGCACTCGGCAACCTCCTTGCCGGGGTCGTCGACCTTGGCCTTGTTGGCGGTGTCGGGGTCGCCGGATTCCTCAATGGCAAGCACAGTCTGGCCCTTGCGCTTCCTGTTACGCCGCCGGCCTTTCTTTGCTGGGGCGACGATGTCTTCGTCTTCTGAGTCACTTCCCGCGTCGGAGTCTTCGCCGGGGTACTTCCTTCCTTCCTCCGCTCGGGCGCATCTGTCAGCCAGAACATATAGCTCGGCAACATCCGCGACCTTGTTCATGGCCAAATCTTCACGCATCTTTCAATTACGCACGTTTTGGTGGAACGCGCTGATGACAGCGGCGGGATGAACATCCAGGATGTTGTACTGCACACGGCTAAACCTCTGTATGTACTTGCGCAAGGATTCGCCGTCTCTCTAAGGGATCACGTGCAAATCACTTGCCTGCCCAGGAGCTACGTGGCCACCTGTGAAGGCACCAACAAACTCGTGGCATAGGTCGGACCAGGAGGCAATGGAATCTATCAGCAGATGCATCAAGCATGACATGTCGTTGGGCTTAAGTGCGAACGGGAAATAGTTGGTAAGTATCTTGTCGTCTCGTGCTCCGGCAGCTTGCATCGCAATAGTGTAAACGCTCAAGAACTCGGACGGGTGAGTCTTGCCGTCATACTTCTCTGGGACCTCTGGTTTGAACATGCGGGTGTTGGGCCACTGGAATTGCCGCAGCTCACGGATGAATGCTAGACAAGTGATTGCATATGGCAAGTTACTAGCATCCCCCAGCGCAGGCCTGTACTCAAAGGGCCCAGCACGCCTATCGGACTAGTGAAGTGCTTCCCGTCGCCGTTCAATAGTAGTCCGGGCGTCCTCCTTGAGGCACTCTTGAAGAACTTGGCGCTGGTCACGGCGCGTCCGTGGGTCTGATGACGCCGTGGACACGTTGTCCCGGGTGTCGCCCCGACGGGCCGACCATGGCGGAGGGGAGTGCACCGTGGTTGCGGCGCCCTCGACCCTTCCACTGCCCGCACGCGTCGGCTCGTCGTTTCGGCGTCGTGAGGAGCTTGTTCCCCGGTGTCCATCTCTGTTGGCATGGCTAATAAGGCTTTGGATAGCGTCCCTCCACTCTTCTTGCTTCTCCAAGGCAGGAGGGAAGTCGAGGAGCAACTGCGCTCGCGACAGGCGCGAGGAATGGGAGGAACTTGGACTTCTAACAATGTTAGAAGGAGTCCCATCTCGATTCCACGGCCGCGCGCTCTTTTCGCCTGCACCATCATGTGCATGTTGGCCCTGCATGCGTTGAGAGTGACGCTGAGGGCTCTTGTCGCGGCTATGCCCGGGGTCCTCAACATCGCGGCGCCGTTTGTCGTGCATGAGCTTAGGAGACCGCGGCACGCGCGTTGGCGAGGTCGATCTCCTGCCCTTGGAGGTCCCCGCACCACCCCCAGGTGGCACAGCTCCACCCTTGGGCACGGCGGCATGCCGACCTCCGTCGCCGCTGCGGAGGATGCCCGCGGCCTGGCTTCTGGTATTCGGATGATGCGGACGATCTCGATCTCCTCCACCACTGGCGCCCGCCCCGTCGCCTGCTCGCGCGGGTGCGGGCGGAGCGGCCTCGGACAGGCCGACCGCCGCAGTCGTCTTCTTCTTCGGAGCCATAGTGATGTAGGTGCTACTGTCCTAACTACAGACCAGATTCTCACAACTAAATCCCCCTACCTAGCGTGCCAAAGATGTCGGGGAAACCAATCACCTATGGGGTCACAAGGATCCCTTATACGTTCGGCGGGGGATTAGTTGCACGAAGAGCAGGTCGAGTCGTTAGCACACAGAGGATTTTTATCCAGGTTCGGGCCGCGGAGATGCGTAATACCCTAGTCCTGCTTTATCTGGTTATATGAGTGTTCTTGAGCTTTTGAACTAGCTACAGTGTGTGCCTTGTTCAAAAGTCCGAATCCTCTCTCTGTGCACCTCGGGCCTCCTTTTATACACAAAGGGGTTGCCACAGTGGCACACAGGAGGTGGAAAGCTACAGTGGTACGAGCTTATCACTCGACCAACGTAGGATAAGCGCATTTAATGTGATGCCTATGTGTCCTCCCGCTTTATTGGGGATGGCAACAGAGGCCATCCCGCCCTTCGCCGCTTCCCCTTGCCTTGCCACGCGTCTGGGCTGTCCAGGCATACAGCGCCACGCTGGCCAACCAGCTGCTATGTTGGCAAAGTGGTAGGCTTCCACGAAGATCTGCATGCCGCCACACAGGTGCCTGCTTCACTGGCATGCTTATCGCTGCGTTGGAGTGGTGGTGAGGTGGCGGAACCCTGCCGAGCGCGGGCCTGGTCGCGGCCCAGCGGTCGTCCCCGGCAAGGCTTGCCGGGGGCCTTGGATTCGTCCCCGGCAAGGGTCTTGCCGGGGGTCTTTATCATTTGATCCCACGTGGACTCGTGGGTTGTCGATCTCCGTGAGGAGCCGCATGCTACCAGGCATGTGCTCTTCAAATCTTGGTCTTTAACATTGTCGATGGTGTCAGAGATCTCAAGCCCAAGGGTGGTGGCCTTGCTGGTCTCTTCGCAAGCTGCCCCGGCAAGGGGCTTGCCGGGGGCCGCACAGGTCGCTTCGGCAAAGGCTTGTTGCCGGGCGTGGCCCTGCTTGCCTCTTGCTGCTTACTACTCTGGGCAGCTATCTTGATATTCTTTGTACTTGTCTTGCCTTCAGCTGTCTTCCTCTGCCTTGCCATGCCCTCCTGTAGGGTGGCTGCGACCGTCCGTGCACAACCTAAGAATAAAAGATATGATAAAAGAGACTTTGTTGCTAGAAAACACGGTAAAGAAAGAGAACCGTGGGTTCAAAAACCTATGCCTTTTCCACCCAAGTCAACTAAAAAGAATGATGATGAAGAATTTGAACGCTTTGCTGAAATGCTGAGGCCAGTCTTTTTGCGTACTCGCTTGACTGATATCCTTAAAATGCCTCCTTATGCAAAGTATATGAAAGATATCATCACAAATAAGAGAAAACTACCAGAAGCTGAAATCTCCACTATGCTTGCTAACTATAGTTTTAAAGATGGATTACCTAAATAACTTGGAGATCTGGGTATACCAACTATACCTTGCTCTATAAAAAAGAATTATGTAAAACTGCTTTGTGTGATTTAGGAGCTGGTGTTAGTGTTATGCCTTTCTCTTTATATAAAAGACTTGACTTGAATAAACTCACACCTACTGAAATATCTTTGCAAATGGATGACAAATCAACTGCCATACCTATTGGTATCTGTGAGGATGTGCCCGTTGTTGTTGCTAATGTTACTATTTTGACTGACTTTGTTATACTTGGGATGCCCGAGGACAACAACATGTCGATTATCCTTGGTAGACCCTTCTTGAATACTGCAGGGGCTGTTATTGATTGCAATAAAAGCAAGGTCACTTTTCATATTAATGGTAATGACCATACGGTGCACTTTCTGAAGAAACCATTCCAAGTGAATGGTATTAATGTTATTGAAAAATCTCCGACAATCACTATTGGAAGTTTCAAATACCTCTACCTACTGTCAAAAAAAATGAAATGCTTATTGCTGGGGAAATGCATATCCCCTTTGAGGTAACTTAGTAATTTACGAAAGTTCTTCGGTTTCATGCTAATCGAAAGTGGTTGTTAATAAGACCTGATCAACCTTATTAATGAATCATTTTTGAACGGTATGAAGTTGATGAATTTAGTAAGCACTACCTTTTGTCCCTACCTTTTGTTTTCTGTTTTTATTAGTTAAATAAAATAAAATGCCATGTTTTGTCTGTTTTCTGAATTTCCCGTGCAACAAAAAATGACCCAAAAATAAAAGTTCTCAGAATGCTCTAAAAATTTTACATTAATTTTTTCTGAATATTTCTGAATTTCTGGTGCAAATAATACCAGAGGGAGGTGCACCAGGTGGGCACAACCCACCTGGGAGCGCCAGGACCCCTAGGCGCGCCCTGGTGGGTTGTGGCCCCCACATGGGCCCCCTCACTTATCTCTTTAGCCCACATCATCACTTACCTGTAGAAAAAATTCTCCATTGCTCTCTCTCCCGTGTGCTTGAGCTCAAACCCGCGGATTTCGACCTCTTTGCTCGAAGCTCCGTTTCTCAAACTGTTTCGGGGGATTGTTGCTTGGTATGTGACTCCACAGTTTGTTAGTTTTTGTTTTAGTGGTTTATACTTTGAATAATTAGCTACTCTTGGTGCTGTTGTAGATGAGCTTGCATGTTGAGTTCTTAGTGTTCTATGTAGTTTGAATGCTTGCTATGGCCTCTATGTATCCCTATGAGTAGCTGCTATCAATTTTATAAAGTTTTGCTGACAAATTTTTGTCATCCCAGAAATTTTATTTTCAGAAATATGCGAACATGAATATCTTCTGGAAGTTTGGCTCTAAGAAGAACTCCAAGGGTGTTATTGGGGACTCTTCTGACAGTGATCTCCACCCTCGGAGGTTGGCGGAAGTACGGCCGTGCGAATGGCCGCACACCCCTTTCCTACAAGAGGCAGGAATTCTTGAGGAGTACATGCAATATATTGCTAATGCCGGCCTCACCGACTTCATCACAGACGAGTGTGACCAGCACCAAATCCTCACAAACATCTTTGTTCAAAGTTTTACTTTCCTGCCTAGGAATAATCCTCCTGAAGTGAGCTTTGATTTATATGCTGAAAACCATCAGATACCACTTACTGAATTTTGTAACATATGCATGATCCCTTCTGATGGGAGCTTGGCTGAGCCTAGGCCGACTGAGTTTGAGGCATTTTATCGCACTTTGACGGTGGGTGATGAGAGAGGAGTGTCAGACATCACTGCCGGTGGCTTACATTTTCCTGCTGTTCGTTACTTTGCACTTTTCATTACTAAATGCTTGCTTGTTGTTTTACGTCGTGCACTTGAGGGCGACAACACGCATAGCTTGGGAGATATCGTGGCTCGTCGCCTGCATCTTAATAAATCCCAGGGTAAAATACATGGTGGGATTTTTGCTACTCATTTGGCGGCTCACTTCAATGTTGGGAAACGCCCTCATGTTACCCTCTGACTAAGGTTTACCTAGACCGTGGAGCCATGGAACACCATCACTTTCTTGCACATGATCTCCTAACATCCCTATTCCGTATAACCTGGTTTTTAGCATAAGAACTCGTGATATTATTACGTTGCCTGCTCCTGCTTTGTTTGATTTTGTTGCCAGGGGCGGATATACGATTATGCCTGCAGACATCATCGCCTACCGGAAAGCTCAGGCTGCTGCGGAGGCAACACATGAGGAGCCTCAGCAGTGGGATGAGTGGATGCCCGCTCCTCGGCACCCCTACTACCCTCCAGGCTACTGATCAACTACCAAGTTACGCCAAAAGCCTAAGCTTTGGGGAGTACGTGTTTCCACCGACCTTACATTCATGTCCACATATTTCCCTTGTTGGTGTTCACACTTTTTCATTGTATCATGCATGCTTAGATTTATTTTCTTGCTTTCTTCTTGTGTGTTTGAAAAACTTTAGAAAAATAAAAAAAATTAGTTGTAGTAATTTACTTTCTTTGCATGCTTAGTAGTATTAAAAAGAAAACCCAAAAAGATTTCCTTGTTCTTCTTTTGTTTGTTGGGAGCTTTCCCATGTAAATAGTTTTTCTCGTTTTTGCTTTTCCCTTTTATTTGCTTGTTCAAGAAAACCAAAAACTCCAAAAATATTTCAATATGTTTCTCTGAACTTCTTTTCTTTTTATTCGAGTTGTACCAAGGAGAAGACCACGATGAAAATGTTGAGTGGCTCTCATATGAATAATTGTTGAACTAATAAGAGCACATTTTACCTTGTCTTCTCCTGTTGAATAAAATGTCTTGCAGATTCCAGCTTAGTCCATGCCACTCTTGCACTATTATTATTTTCATATCGTTCGGTCGTGCAAGTGAAAGGCAATAATGACGACATCCGATGAACTGGCCGTGGCAGGGAGAAACTGGTATGAACTCGACTTGTTCTGTTTGTGTAAATATGTTTAACCTAGTATCCATGATTCAACCCATTATGATTAAACATGTTTGCAATGACAATTAGAGATTATAGTTTCTCATGCCATGCATAAGTAGCCGGGAGTGAATAATGATTTATCTTGGATATCAACATGGCGTTAAAATGATTGTGACGTAGTATGATGATATGGTATCCTCCTCTGAATGTTCGAGTGGCTTGACTTGGCACACGTTCATGCATGTAGTTGAATCAAAGTCAACATAGCCTCTATGATATTTATGTTCATGGTGTTCGTATCCTACTCATGCTAGTGTCCAATGTTACTTATGCATAATGCATGGTTATGATCGTTGTTGCTCTCTAGTTGGCCGCTTCTCAATCTAAATTGCTAGCCTTCGCCTGTACTAAGTGGGAATTCTGCTTGTACATCTAAAAACTTGAACCCAAAGTTATTCCAAATGAGTCCACCATACCTACCTATATGCGGTATTACCATGTCGTCCTAAGTAAATTTGCATGTGCCACCTCCAAACATTTCTAAAAATTATCCTTTTTGTGTGCCTGGATCGTTCGTGGATCGACAGGAGGTGGTCGGTATCGCCATCGCACGAGAAAATGGGCGGTAATAGGGATGCCCAGTCCCAAACTACAAACATGAAAAAGAGTTCATCTCTGAAATAATCAAACAAAAACTCCAAATGGAGTCAAAACCTTTACTTTTATCGCTTGGGGACCGCCACTAGCGTGCTTAGCATGGAAGATATTGATAACTGATGGTCGTGAAGTGAATAAGAAGGGTGCATGTCTCAAAATATAATTTATCTCTGTTTTAAAAATTGAGCTCTGGCACCTCTGCAAATCACTGCTTCCCTCTGCGAAGGGACTATCTATTTACTTTTATGTTGTGTCACCACCTTCTAAAACAAGCGCCAGAAACTAATTAGAGCACAGCTGTCATGATTTATGCATTATGTGTAGCTAATGTTGGGTGCATCATGACTAGATCTTTTCTACCATGAATTACAATGTTTAGTCGTTGCTTGAACTTTGGAGATTTTCTGCATTTATGTTTTGCGGTCTCAGAAAGGGCTAGCGAGATACCACTATTGTCATATTATATCATAGTTGTTTTGACAGCGTGTTGCTGTTTGAGATATTTTATTATTACTCGCTAGCTAATTATGTCATTGATATGAGTCATTATAATCTTTAAATGTTATTCTTGACATGGTTAGTTATAATGTTGGCTGAAAACCTGGGTGCTATTTAAGTTTATTTATGCAAACAAGAGCAAAAGAGTTCCTAAAAGTTTTTCTTTCTCACTTTCAGTTTATCAGCAAAGGTTTAAGCTTGGGGGAGTTGCCATGTATCCGACGTATCTATTGTTTCTCATGCTTTTCCTCTTGTTTTGGACACTAATTTGCATGATTTGAATGAAACTAACCCCAGACTGACGTTGTTTTCAGCATAACTACCATGGTGTTGTTTTTGTGCAGAAATAAAAGTTCTCGGAATGGAACGAAACTTTGCGAGGATTTTTTATATCAATAATAAGAATTTCTGGAGCCAAGACCTGCCGGAGAGGGGCACCTGGGTGGGCACAACCCACCAGGGCGCGCCCCCTCTCCTGGAGCGCCCAGGTGGGTTGTACCCACCTGGTGGCCCCGCAGACGACCCCCTAATACTACAAAATCACATATTTCCAGAAAAAAATTAAGGGAGAAAGAATTATCGCGATCCATGAGACGGAGCCGCTGCCAAGCCCTATTCTTCCTCGGGAGGGCAGATCTGGAGTCCGTTTGGGGCTCCGGAGAGGGGGATCTTCGTTCTTCGTCATCACCAACCCATCTCCATTGCTAATTCCATGATGCTCCCCACCGGGAGTGAGTAATTCCTTCATAGGCTCACTGGTCGGTGAGGAGTTGGATGAGATTCATCATGTAATCGAGTTAGTTTTGTTAGGGCATGATCCCTAGTATCCACTATGTTCTTAGATTGATGTTGCTATGACTTTGCTATGCTTAATGCTTGTCACTTTGGGCCTGGGTGCCATGAACTCAGATTTGAACCATTTATGAATTCATCATTATATCCATGTTTTAGATCCGATCTTGCAAGTTATAGTCACCTACTACGGTTATGATCCGATAACCCCGGAGTGACAACAACCGGGCCCACTCTCGGTGATGGTCGTAGTTTGAGGAGTCCATGTATTCACTATGTGTAAATGCTTTGTTCCGGTTCTCTATTAAAAGGAGGCCTTAATATCCCTTAGTTTCCAATATGGACCCCGCTGCCACGGGAGGGTAGGACAAAAGATGTCATGCAAGTTCTTTTAATGAAGCAGGTATGATTATTTACAGAATACATGCCTAAATTATATCGATGAATTGGACCTAGTGTTGTATCGCCCGAGGTTATAACTGTCACAAGATGAATATCATCCATCAAGTCACCGATCCAATGCCTACGAATTTATCTTATATTGTTCTTGCTAAGTTACTACCGTTGCTACTGCTATCGTTACTGCTACAAATTACTGCTATCACTGTTACTGTTACCATTGCTCCTGCTACTATCATCAAAACTATCATACTACTGTGCTACTAATCACTTTGCTGCGGATAATTAATCTCCAGGTGTGGTTGAATTGACAACTCAACTGCTAATACCTTCAAATATTCTTTGGCTCCCCTTGTGTCGAAACTATAAATTTGGGTTGAATACTCTACCCTCGAAAACTGTTGCGATCCCCTATACTTGTGGGTTATTAGCAGGCTCCTTGGCGGCCTCCCCAGTGGTGGCCTTGCCGGCCTCCCCGGCAGGCCCCGTGAAGGGAGGACAATTATAAGTCGGCTAGAAGCATACGCATTACGAATATCAAAGGTGACTAAGGATGTTTAAAGTATAATCCGACAAAGGGATTATCATGATTCAAGAGCCGAGAAGAGGGCGATTGGAAATATGTTTAGGTTTTCTAAAGTAAGAGTCGGCAGGATTACAGAGCAATTTCAGGGGCAAAATGGTTACAAACAGTTACTATTCGAATGCAACGACATATATAGATCTGAAATATACTGAGGGAAAAGGAAAATAAAAGCCCTAACTATGGCGACGGATGCGGGATTGTTACGAAAGGGATCTTCTTCAACAGTAAAAGGAGTTCAATGCAAGATCAAATCAACTACGGAGTGGTTTTAACATGAAATGGTCAATAGATCTGCAGACAAACTACGATTATTTTCCTAAAATGAATCACCGATGAACTTGATGAACTACGGAAGAACTATGGCAGTGGAAGAATGCTATAGATGAGATGCAAGACTTACAGATGTACGCAGAGCAGGTTGAAGATTTCAAGCTTCATGGATGCGGCCGCGGCGGTTCTGATGAGTCTCGGCGACGGCGTCAATGGGTTTGCTTCCGCTACGGTTGAAGTCAACGTGCTCGAGGTGTTCGCGAGGGTGACTGAGTCGAGAGGAAGAAGAGCATGAAGGGGCGGGGTAAAAAGTGAATCTGAGACCCCACTGGCCTATTTATAGGCATGGTAGGATCGAGGAGACGGGGTGGAACCCCAGGGCAGCGCAGTAAATTTTGGCTAAAAAGGCGCCTCCATTTTCGTGTTGACAAGATTTGACATATCCACTCAAATATTCGTTACGAGGTCATGCACATGTGTCAAAGTGGCTGAAATGATGTAACATATGGAGCAGTAAAAACGCTAAGTGTTGAAGAATTTTGAGACTCAAAAACATTTGGATTTTGGGCGGAGACCCGACCATAAGATTTAAAGGAATAAGAAATTATAAGACAGGAAAGATGAAGCGGAAGCTGGCTCTGAAGGAATTCAGACCCGGGGTACAACCCTTCACATATTTTCACTTATCTTATTTTTTCAGGATGGAGTTTAACATGGATGAATCCAAGATAAACTCGGAGCTAATGTTGGGGATATTCCCCACGGTTTAGACCTGGCATAAGTGTTGTTGGGAAACATAGCATGCAATTTCAAAAAAAATCCTACGCTCACTCAAGATCTATCTAGGAGATGAATAGCAACGAGAGGGTGAGAGTGTGTCCACGTACCCTTATAGACCAAAAGTGGAAGCATTAACTTAACGCGGTTGATGTAGTGGAACGTCTTCTCGAATCAACCGATCAAGTACCGAACGTATGGCACCTCCGAGTTCTGCACACGTTCAGCTCGATGACGTCCCTTGAACTCTTGATCCAGTAGAGGTACAAAGGAGTCCTAAGCACTACGACAATATGACCGGAGGAGTAAACGTGGAGGGGGCACCGCACACGGCTAAGAAACAACTATTGTGCTTTGGGGTGCCCCCTTGCCCCCGTATATAAAGGAGGATAGGGGAGGCCGCCGGCCCTAGGGGGCGCGCCAAGTGCGGGGAGTCCCACTAGGACTCCAAGTCCTAGTCGGCCCCAGCTTCCTTTCCAACGAAGGGGAAAGAGGGAAAGAGAGGGACAGGCAAAGGGGGGCCGCGCCCCCTCCCCTAGTCCAATTCGGACTCCTCATGGGGGGGCGCCACCTCTTGTGGCCTGCCTCCTCCTCTCCACTATGGCCCATTAAGGCCCAATACTTCCCCGGGGGGTTCCGGTAACCCCTCAGTACTCCGAAAAATACTCGAACCTCTCCGGAACCATTCCGTTGTCCGAATATAACCTTCCAATATATCAATCTTTACCTCTCGACCATTTCGAGACTCCTCGTCTTGTCCGTGATCTTATCCGAGATCCGAACAACCTTCAAGTCCATGATCTTACCTCTCAGTCCAGCTTTGGGTTTCTTCCCGGGAGTGACAACTTGCTTCTCATTCTTCTTGAAGTTCCCCTTCTTCCCTTTGCCCTTTTTCTTGAAACTAGTGGTCTTGTTAACCATCAACACTTGATGCTCCTTCTTGATTTCTACATCCACAGCCTTTAGAATTGCGAAGAGCTCAGGAATTGTCTTTTCCATCCCTTGCATATTATAGTTCATCACGAAGCCTTTATAGCTTGGTGGTAGTGATTGAAGAACTATGTCATTGACACTATCATCAGGAAGATTAACTCCCAGTTGAGTCAAGTGGTTATGGTACCCAGACATTCTGAGTATGTGCTCACTAACAGAACTGTTCTCCTCCATCTTGCAGCTATATAACTTGTTGGAGACTTCATATCTCTCAACTCGGGCATTTTCTTGAAATATTAACTTTAACTCCTGGAACATCTCATATGGTCCATAATGTTCAAAACTTCTTTGAAGTCCCGATTCTAAGCCGTAAAGCATGGCACACTGAACTAACGAGTAGTCATCAACACGCGACTGCTAGGCATTCACAATGTCTGCAGTTGCTGGGGCAGGTGGTACACCTAGCGGTGCATCAAGGACATAATTCTTCTGTGCGGCAATGAGGATAATCCTCAAATTACGGACCCAATCCGCGTAGTTGCTACCATCATCTTATAACTTAGCTTTCTCTAGGAGCACACTAAAATTCAAAGGAACGGTAGCACGAGCCATTGGTCTACAACATAGATATGCAAAAACTATCAGGACTAAGTTCATGATAAATTAAGTTCAATTAATCATATTACTTAAGAACTCCCACTTATATAGACATCCCTCAAGACATCTAAATGATACGGATCCAAATCAACTAAACCATGTCTGATCATCACGTGAGATGAAGTATTCATCAATGGTGAACATCACTATGTTAATCATATCTACTATATGATTCACGTTCGACCTTTCCATCTCCAGTGTTCCGAGGCCATATATGTATATGCCAGGCTCGTCAAGTTTAACCCGAGTATTCCACGTGTGCCAAACTGGCTTGCACCCATTGTATTTGAATGTAGAGTTTATCAGACCCGATCATCACGTGGTGTCTCAGCACGAAGAACTTTTGCAAGGGTGCATACTCGGGGAGAACACTTATACCTTGAAATTTTAGTAAGGGATCATCTTATAATGCTACCGCCGTACTAAGCAAAATAAGATGCATAAAGATAAACATCACATGCAATCAAAATATGTGACATGATATGGTCATCATCATCTTGTGCTTTTGATCTCCATCATCGAAGCAACGTCATGATCTCCATCGTCACCGGCTTGACACCTTGATCTCCATCGTAGCGTCGTGGTCGTATCACTAACCATTGCTTCTACGACTATCGCTATCGCTTGGTGATACAGTAAAGCAATTACATAGTGTTTGTATTTCATACAATAAAGCGAGAACCATATAAGACATTGGTCATATAAGGTTGGTCCGGGCCGCTTCATCAAACAATACCGTCGAATCAAAATAAGACATCGGTGGTAAGAAGTATGACGATCACCGCCCACAACTCTTTGTGTTCTACTCGTGCATATCATTTACGCATAGACCTGGCTCGGATGCCACTGTTGGGAAACGTAGCATACAATTTCAAAAAAACTCCTACGCTCACGCAAGATCTATCTAGGAGATGCATAGCAATGAGAGGGGGAGAATTTGTCCACGTACCCTCGTAGACCGAAAACGGAAGCGTTAACTTAACGCGGTTGATGTAGTCGAATGTCTTCTCGAATCAACCAATCAAGTAGCGAACGTACGGCACCTCTGAGTTCTGCACACGTTCAGCTTGATGACGTCCCTCGAACTCTTGCTCCAGTAGAGGTACGAAGGAGTCGATGAGTTCCGTCAGCAAGATGGTGTGGTGACGGTGTTGGTGATGTGATCCGCGCAGGGCTTCGCCTAAGCACTACGACAATATGACCGGAGGAGTAAATAGTGGAGGGGGGCACCGCACATGGCTAAGAAACAACTATTGTGCTTTGGAGTGCCCCCTTGCCCCCGTATATAAAGGAGGATAGGGGAGGCCGCCGGCCCTAGGGGGCGCGCCAAGTGGGGGGGAGTCCCACTAGGACTCCAAGCCCTAGTCGCCCCCCCTCCTTTCCAACGGAGGGGAAAAAGGGAAAGAGAGGGAGAGGGAGAGGGAAAGGGGGGCCGCGCCCCCTCCCCCTAGTCCAATTCGGACTCCCCATGGCGGGGGGCGCGCCACCTCTTGTGGCCTGCCTCCTCCTCTCCACTATGGCCCATTAAGGCCCAATACTTCCCCGGGGGGTTCCGGTAACCCCTTGGTACTCCGAAAAATACCCAAACCTCTCCGGAACAATTCTGGTGTCCGAATATAACCTTCCAATATATCAATATTGACCTCTCGACCATTTAGAGACTCCTCGTCATGTCCGTCATCTCATCCAGGACTCAGAACAACCTTCGGTCACCAAAACACATAACTCATATAATACACATCGTCATCGAACGTTAAGCGTGCGGACCCTACGGGTTCGAGAACTATGTAGACATGACCGAGACACCTCTCCGGTTAATAACCAATAGCGGAACCTGCATGCTCATATTGGTTCCCACATATTCTACGAAGATCTTTATCGGCCGAACCACAATGTCAACATACGTTATTCCCTTTGTCATCGGTATGTTACTTGCCCGAGATTCAATCGTCGGTATCTTCATACCTAGTTAAATCTCGTTACCGAGAAGTCTCTTTACTCGTTCCGTAGTGCATCATCCCGTAACTAACTCATTAGTCACATTGCTTGCAAGGCTTCATATGATGTGCATTACCGAGAGGGCACAGAGATACCTCTCCGATACTCGGAGTGACAAATCCTAGTCTCGATCTATGCCAACCCAACAAACACCTTCGGAGATAGCTGTAGAGCATCTTTATAATCACCCAGTTACATTGTGACGTTTGATAGCACATAAGGCATTCCTCCGGTGTCCGTGAGTTGCATAATCTCATAGTCGGAGGAATATATATTTGACACGAAGAATGCAGTAGCAATAAAACTGAACGATCATTATGCTAAGCTAACGGATGGGTCTTGTCCATCACATCATTCCACTAATGATGTGATCCCGTTTATCAAATGACAACTCATGTCCATGGCTAGGAAAATTTAACCATCTTTGATCAACGAGCTAGTCTAGTAGAGGCATATATACTAGGGACACGGTGTTTTGTCTATGTATTCACACATGTATCAAGTTTCCGGTTAATACGATTCTAGCATGAATAATAAACATTTATCATGAATAAGGAAATATAAAATAACAAATTTATTATTGCCTCTACGGCATATTTCCTTCAAGTGTGACCCGATCTTTGAGCTTGTAAGCTTTAGGATTCACACCACTTCCGAGTCATGGAAGAGCCAAGCCAGAAGAGAAACCAAAGGTCTAAAACAAGACTCGGCCTGATGACCAGCTCTCACATGAGCCTTGTGCATGCAGAGGCCTAGGAGAAGTTTCCTAAACTTGGAGAGCACGATCAATATGAGATCGAGCAAGATACGGGTTAAGAGTACGACCCGTATTCTTCTGTAAAACTAGGGACTTAACCTGTTATATAAATGGTAGTTCCTAGGACCCAAAGTTAGGTTACAACCTCTCAAAATATAGGTAGTGAAAGTGAATCCTTGTAATCGAGATCATCATCAATATCAATCAGGCAGGAGTAGGATTTTACCTCCACCATGATGCGCCAAACTTGGGTAACTCGTGTCCTTCGTTTTCGATCAACCCCGTTCAAGGCACCACCTAGTTGCCATGGCCTCAAGACTTAATCCTTTCACGAGGACATCTGTTGTGACAAAACTACGATACTCGATGACGAACTTCTTTAGTTCAAACACCCTCCATTGCCACTTCCAAAGAAGCAATATACTTTAGCCTCTATTGTCAAATCTGTCGCAGTTTGTGCTCAAAATAATTCCACCTTACTGTGCCACCAATTTGTGTAATTACAAAACCATAATTAAAATCAAAAATCATTTGTATCACTAGTGAAGATAGCACTGACGTAACTTAGAACGAGCTTGCATCGGTGTAATATTTTACAACTTAACTCTTCATCATGTCCATTACGAGAAATATGCCCCCAAGTACTTCTCAGGTACATAAGGATATCTTCCACTGCTGTCCACAGATCAATATCTTGATCATTGTATTTTGCTCGTAACACTTAAAACAAGTTTGCGATTTCAAACGAAAAAATCATGATTTTGAAAACTTCATGGATTTGAAAAAAGTTCACGAGTTTGAAAAAGAACTTCACCAATTTGAAGAAAGTACGCATATTTTAAAAATGCTCATGAATTTAGAAAATATTTAGGAATGTGAGAAATGTAAGGGATTTGCAAAAAGTTCACAAATTTGAAACAATTTTGCGGATTTAAAAAGAACATTCATAGATTTAAAAATCTTCATGAAAACTATAAACAATTATCGATTTGAAGAAGTTAACAAAAATTAAAAATTGTTTGCAATTTAAAAAAATCATGAAATTTAAAATGGATAAAGAAAAAGGAAAAAATGAAAAAGAAAAAAAGAAAAAGAAAGAAAAAGGAAACCAAAAAACACAGTGAAACCAGTGAAAACGAAAACTAGAGAAAAACCTAATAAAAAGGAAAATAAAAAGAAAGGCAAAAAACATTTGGAAGCTTTCTAAAACAGGTTAAAAGGGTATCTGACGTGGGTTGGCCGGTCAACAGCGAGGACACCTCTCGCGTCGGCGCTCGCTACGGAATACGTTGTAACGGGCTCGTTAAGCGTCGAACAGGAAACGGCTTGTTGACTGACAGTAGCGGCTTTGCTACACACAAGGAATAATTTCACGGATTTTTACAGGACGTGCTGATGTGGAAAGGTGTCATTGGAAAGAAGAGGTGAACCGGGCCCCACCCCATAAAAATCAGGGGTAGTTTAAGAGTAAGATGGAAGGGGTCCGTTGCAGCCCCCTAAAGATCCGTGTGTGTAGCATTTTTGCTGATAGTAGAGACGAAATTATTAATTGAGGAGTACTTCTCACAAAGATCACTCTCACCTTCTAAGGTTATGACAAGTGGCGTGCTGCATGTGCATCCCTTGTCGCATACTATGAGTTTTCTTTTTTTTCGTAGATCCGATTATTCAAAACATTTTACCTCTTAAACCGTGTGTGCAGAGCTCGAACCGTTTTCACCGTTGGATTCCTCGCGTCGAGATCTTTAAAACTAGATACCATGTTAATGGGTTTTGATGAACTTTTTTTCACGAAAAAACCGAACGAAACAATCATCCCGGGAGCTCGGTTTATTTCCCCTTTCCGAAAGAGGCACGGCCATGCCTCTCGCGAAATCACAACCGTGCCTCTCATGAAAGCAAAATTGTGCCTCTAGCGGAAGAAAAAAAATAAAAAAAACGTATTTTTTTCGTTTCTTAGAGGCACGGTCGTGTCTCTCGTGAAAGCAAAACCGTGACTCTGGCGGACGCAAAATGTGCCTCTAACGGAAGAAAAAAATACAGAAAATGCGTTTTTTTCGTTTCCGAGAGGCATGGCTCGGTCTCTCTAAAAAGCAAAACCGTGACTCTCGCGGAAGTAAAACCGTGCCTCTCGCGAAAGGAAAAAAACACGTTTTTTTGCTCAAATTTCTTTGCCCAAAAGCTAAGGAAGACCGATGAAAAACCAAAACGTCGAAAAAACCCCGGGGAAAACTGTTTTAAAAGACGAAAACGCGTGCGGAAAAATTAAAAAGATCGAAGAGAGCGCCCAGAGCGCGACACGTGGCGGCGGCTGAGAGCATGCCAAGTGGGCTGATCGTTGTGAGGCTCCCGAATGAGCGCTCGTCAACTAGTTGCTCTCCATTAGAGATGCAAACACATGCACTTGTGGCCTCCTGTTAACAAGGCCGGCCCAAGGATATGTCGTTCTTTTCAAGGACTAGGCAGAAAAAAGGGTTGGGCTCGGTTATAAGTTGTTGGTGGAGTCGCAACCAAGGCAAAAAGGTTGGGCCCAGATCAAGCTCAGTTGTGGGTCCATGATGGATCTGTAACTGGGACAAAAAAAATACTTTAGGACCAGTTGTGAGTCGATGGTGGACTTGCAACCGAGGCAAAAAAAAGGATGGGGCTTGGTTGCAAGTTGTCTGTAGACTTGCATTTGATGTGCAAAAAAGGTTGGGTCCAGTTACAAGTTGAGCTTGAGTTTGCAACTAAGACAAAAATCAATCAGGCCAGGATCAAGCGTAGTTACGAATCAATGGTGGACTTGTAACTGGGACAACAAATATTTGGGCCTAGTTGCGAGTCAAGAGTGGATATGCAATTGAGACAAAAAAACTTTGGGTCCAGTCGCGAGTCGATGGTGGACCTGCAACTGATGCGGAAAAAGGTTGGGCCTAGATCACGCCCAGTTACGAGTCGATGGTGGACTTGCAACTGGGAGAAAAGAACTTCGGGCCCAATTAGAAGTAGAGGGTGGACTTGATATTGAAGCAAAGAAAAAGGATCGGACCTAGCTATTGGTGGACTTGCAAATGAGGTAGAAAAAATATTTGCCCACTTAGAACTTTAGGGTCACTTTGCAACCAAGGCAAAAAAGGGTGTCGGACCCAAGTTGAGCCCAGTTGTGAGTTGATGGCGGACTTGCAACTGGAGAAAAAAATACTTCAAGCCTAGTTGTGAGTTGAGGATGGACTTGTAACTGGGGCAGAAAAAAATGTCAGGCTTGGTTACAAATTGTTGCTATACTTGCAACTGAGGGTGTGGTGGTGGGGGGGATCAAACCAGCTGAAAGTTAAGGGTGACTTTGCAATGTGTAATTGCGCATTAGAGGCAGACATGCAAACTTATCACGTTATTTTTCTTAAAACATTTTTCGGGAAAAAATCGTAGGACATTGTTCCCATTATGTACCAGTTTAAACATATTGGAAAACACGTACACCCATTGACCCTACACTACACATGCGTGAAACCTCAAAGCCCAACGGGCATGCAAACAAAACACATGACCGACAAGGGACGGACATGCACACACATCGATGCAGCAGAGACACACAGGACATAGAGGCCCTAGCGTGCGACCAAAAAAATGGGCCGATGTGGAACACAACCACACAGGACACATCGATCAAATAGTTTCGACAAAATATTTTAGCAATTGATTGTGTAGTGGAAAATTTTGATGTGGCAAAGCTTCATCTAGATGAGAATTAGCAAAACCATTTAAAAATCGTTTAACATTATTTAAGAAATATACTTCACATATTTAAAAATATTTTATTTGTCTTTTATAAATGTTTGTTGCGTATTTAAAATTACATACATCATTCATTTAAAAATATGTTCAATTCTATTCCCATTAACTATTGAAAAAAGACAAGAAAAGGAAAGGAATTTTGGAATAGTAGAAAAATAAAATAAATAATAAAGAGAGGAAAAAATCTTGGTCTTGCCACCTCCAGTTGCATGTCGATGGTGGACTTGTAACTAGGATAAAAAAGATCGTACCCAGTTATGAGTCGAGAGTGGACTTGCAACTGGGGCCCCAGTTGCAAGTTGAGGGTGGACATGCAAGTAGGGGGGGGGGAATGTCATGGTCTGGTTGCGTGTCGAGTGTGGACTTGCAACTAGGGAAAAAAACATAGCTCGGGTCTAGTTGCGAATCGAGAGTGAACTTGAAACTGGTACAAAAATACTATCGGGTTGTGGGTCAAAGGACGAACTGCAACTGAGGCATAAAAAGGGGTTGAGGGCCAGTTTCATATCAAGGGTGGACTTGCAACTAGGAAAAAATGCTAGGGTCCGGTTGCATGTCGAGTGTGGACTTGCAACTAGGACAAAACAAGGTAGCTCTTGCCTTGATGCGAGTCGAAGATGGATGTGAAACTGGTACAAAAAAATGTCGGGCCCAGTTACGGGTCAAAGGGTGGACTTCCAGTTGGGACAAGAAAAAGGGTCGACGATCAGTTGCAGGTCGAGGGTGGACTTACAACTGAGCAGAAAAAAACTCAGATCCAATTTGTGAGTTGAGGGTGGGCTTGCAAATGAGACAAAATAAAGTCAGGCCCAGTTGCGAGTCTGGGGTGGACTTGTAACTTGGGAAAAAAAGGTTGAGGGGTTATTTTGCATGTTGAGTGTGTACTTGCAACTGGGACGAAAAAGGATCAGGCCTAATTATCAGTGGAGGGTGAACTTGCAACCGAAGCAAAAGGTCGAAACAAGAAAAAAAATGTTAGGACCAGTTGCGAGTCGAGGTTGGACTTGTAACTATGACAAAAAAAGTCGCTACTAGTTTGCTAGTCGAGTGTGAACTTGTAACTTTGACAAAAAAAAGGGCCGAGGCCCGATTGCGAGTCAATGATGGACGTGCAAACGAGGCTAATAGAAAGCCTAGTTGGGAATATATGGTAAAGTTGCAACTGGGGCAGGCAAGTTGCCTGTCGAGGGTGGACATGCAACTTGATCGGGTGAGTTGTTTGTCAAAGAAGGACATGCACTGGCCCGCTATGGCCAAGTAACGTATCAAGAATGGGCATGCAACTGGTAGATGTCGGGCAAGTTGTGTGTCAAGGGTGAACAAGCAACTGAGTCGGGCGAGTACCCCTGAAGAACTCGGAGGCGAAGGAGTTGCGGCTGGAGGCGGAGTCCGCGCTGGAGTTTGTTCACCCTTAATGCCCTTAAGCCAAGTTGTGTACAAGCATACGATAGTGGATTTTTCATAAAAAGAAATTTCATAAGAAGGAATGAATTAGAGGCATTGGTATTATGACTAAAAAGAAAGAAAATAAAATAATAACAAAAACAAAATCAATATCAAAATAATGAAGTTTTATAAGGTAGTGGCATTGGTATTAACCTTTAGGAAAAGTAGTGGTTGAACCTACCCTCGGTGCACCCACGCAAGAAGACATATAGAGCTCCTCCGATGTCATTTGACCACCAAACTTGGCAAGCCTCTTTAACATTTGTTGATGATCATTCCCACAAATTTTCAGATTTTTTCAAAATGTTTTGGTATGTTTTCTTGCGTGGATGCACTGTGGGTGCACCAAGGATGGGTGTAGAAAACCACTCTCTACCCTTAAAAAGTAAGAAAATAAAATAAAATTCAAACAAAATCAAAATAATGAAGTTTCCTAAGAAAGAAGCGGGCCAAACCAGCTCACAAAAACAGTCCAGAAAAAATACGTCAAGAAATCGACTAACACAATTTCAAAATTCAAGCTGCTACCTACAGTGAATTAGCAAATCCGCTAAAATAAGTGCAAAAACCACTACACATACAACATATGATTTTGTTGTATCAGTGGTTTATTTTGCATCGGCATGGAATTAAGCAGCTGCATCGCCAGCTCTAGGTTGGACAACACGCCCCCCATGGTAGGCCGCTCCATGCCTTGGTCAGCGAGGCACTTCACGGCCGTCTCGGCGAATTTCTCGAGGCATTCTGGCGTGATCTCGTCCTTGATCACCGGGTCGACGGCGTCCGGCAGGGTGCCGTTCCGCTGGCAGGCAAGCGCGTAATTGGCGAGGCTGACCTGGTCACTTGGCAGCGCCGGGTTCAGCGCCGTCCTTGCCATAAGCACCTCGAAGAGCACGACGCCGAAGGAGTAGACGTCTGACTTGTCAGTGAGCTGCTCCCGACAAAAATACTCCGGGTCAGTGTATCCGTAGCTCCCGTTGACATGACTGGTGCTGAGGTGCATTTGGCTCGCCCTGGTCAGGGCGGACTTGGGGAAGCCGAAGTCCGACACCTTGGCGACCCAATTCTTGTCGATGAGGATGGTGGTGGTCTTGACGTTCCGGTGGATGATGCCGCCGGTGTGGAGGTAGTGCAAGCCCCGCGCGGCACCGATGCACATGTGGAGGCGGTGCCGCCATGAACATGATAGCACCGGCTTGCCGCTGTTGTTGTACAGGTGCTCCCGAAGCGTGCCGTGCTCCATGTATTCCCACACGAGGATCATCTCCTTCTTAAACAGACAAAAGCCAATGAGGGAGACAAGGTGCGGGTGCTGCAGCTTGGACAGCGCCTCGATCTTCGCCTGGACCTCGTGCATGCTCTGCTCCGGTGACGGGTTCCACCGCTTGATGGCCACTTTCTTGGTACCGTCGTCCACGACGCCGCAAAACACTTTCCCAAAGCCGCCCACGCCGATCACCAGCGACTGTGCGAAATTACTGGTTGCCTCCCTTATCTCCTCGAATGTGAACGACTTACCAACGGCGTAAGAGTTGTATTGCGGCAACCACCTTGCAGACGTGCGTGACCCGGCGTCGCTGAGCTCCCTGTTCTTCTTCCTCTTGTTCCTTTTGTGGTACAACACTACAACCACGCTGATGGCCACGATGATCGCGGTAGCGGCCACAACGGCAAGCAAGATCAGCAATGGGTGACGAGCTGTGTCAGCCATGTTCTGCCGTGCACGGACTGACACACAGGTGGAGTGAGGCGGCCGGGCCAATGCAGAAGGAAGGAGATCTAAAGATTGGTGATTAGGACATGCATGGTTCGTTTGGATCGGTCAGAGAGAACAGGGGAAGAGCTAGTCACGGAAAGGAGGGATGGAGTGGGAGCGTTTGTCGGGAGCCAAGTCTTCAAGAGGGCTTCTGCCTTGGATGAGAGCCACAACTCAAAAAAGGAGACGAGAAAATTTCAAAAAAAAGAAAGAAAAGGAGACGAGAGGCAGGTGTGGGAAGGGGAATAATACTACATCTACTAACAACTTACGAAGCCTCACTTAACTTTCCTTCACAACATTCTCTCTCCCCGCCTGATTTCTAGGGGGTGGGCCCCTCCTCCTCTCTAATCCCAATCACAGTTTGTCGTCTGGTTATTTACGTAAAACTTAAAGTAAGTTTTATTAGATGTAGCATTGCTCGTGGGACGGGTAATACTACACCTACGAGTCAGCTGGGGGATTAGTATCGGAGGATTGGGGAGGAAGGGGCCCACCCACTTGAAAATGGGGAGGAGGGAGTTATTTATCCAAAACTATCACACTTGGGGTTAGGGTAACAACTTAGTACCATATTTGAGTCAGGGCATAAAAAACCATCAACTTTGTGCCTAACGACTAACGAAGATCACTGATTGTCTGATAAGCACGTGTCGTGGAATTGTCCTCGTCTTGGGCTTCATGAATCGTCATAGTTATAACCCCGCCCCTCCTAGGCGGGTCATACCTAATAGTTATATCCCCAACAGCACGTGAAAACAACAAAACTGACAAGTTGGGTCCACCTGTCAAGATGACATGGCTTGCTTGTGTGGACAATATGCTGAGTTGGACAAGGTTCCACCTGTAAATGACTCAAGTATTTATCTCTTTTCCATTTTTGCTTTTTCTCCTTGGGATTTTCTTCTTGGGCTTTTCAACAAACAGGTGATGGGCATTTCTTCCTGCACGCCGCCGGCACAGCTCGATGCCCTTGCTGGTCATCGAGACATGGCCATCGTGGCTAGCCGCTGGAGCTCCCCTCGCCGCCCTTTCTTTTCCTTCCTCTTCCTTCCACCCTGATCTCTACAATGCCTGGATGCCATGCCTGCCTTCATGGATGAACTCCACCTCGCCGCGTTGCCCCAGCCCTCTACAGCGCTTGGATCCGACAAGTTCGATCGGTAACTCGTGTGCGCTGTGGTGGAGCGCCATGGCCGTGCCCGTGCTTCCGTGCTCGTGGCGACCGCTAGAGGCCCTGGCCGCGCCCGAGCTCGGGACGCCCGCGAGGAGGCCCTGGCCGCGCCGCCGTCGTGGAGCACCATGGCCACGCCCGTGTTCGCCGCGCCCGCCGGGTGGCCCTGACCGCGCCCGTCGTGGAGCGCCATGGCCATGCCTGTGTTCGTCGCGCCCGCCGGGACGCCCTGGTCGCACCCGTGCTCAAGCAAGCAGCAACCGGCGGCGAAAGCAAGCACGTATGGGCCAAGGTGTGACGGTGTAGCACGTCGCCGTGCACAACACCTCGAGCACTTGGTCACTGGCGCTCCCATCTGGGCCGTGGATGCGACTTCCTGCGTTGTACCTTGTCGCGGGAGGGAGCGTGTTGCTCTCCATGATAGCACAGCCGCTGTACGTGGACGCCGGTGCCGAAGAAGAACGGCGCGACTGAGGGAGTCCTGGACTAAGTGGTCCTCGGACAGCCGGACTATTAACATGGGCCGGACTGTTGGGCTATGAAGATACAAGACGAAGACTTCTTTCCGTGTTCGGATGAGACTCTCCTTGGCGTGGAAGGCAAGCTTGGCGATTCGGATATGTAGATTCCTTTCTCTGTAACTGACTTTGTGTAAACATAGCCCCCTTCGGTGTCTATACAAACCGGAGGGTTTAGTCCGTAGGACAACAATCATAATCTCATAGGCTAGGCTTCTAGGGTTTAGCCACTACAACCTCGTGGTAGATCAACTCTTGTAATACTCATATTCATCAAGATCAATCAAGCAGGAAGTAGGGTATTACCTCCATAGGGAGTGCCCGAACCTGGGTAAACATTGTGTCCCCCGCCTCCTATTACCATTAGCCTTAGACGCACAGTTCGGGACCCCCTACCCGAGATCCGCCGGTTTTGACACCGACATTGGTGCTTTCATTGAGAGTTACGCTGTGACGTCGAAGATAGGCTTGATGGCTCGCCTTGTTATCAAGGATAACATCACCTCCGGGGGAGCCCTAGCCTCAGGCCAAACCCTCCGGCTGGGCGGCTTTACCATGGCCGCCCGTTCGACCGTCGGGCTGACGATGACTTCTCGGGTCATCGAAAATCGCCTCTGCGTCAACTCAGAATACTCCGAGCAGATGGATCCGATGGAGTTGTCGTCTTTAAACGAACTCCTGGATCGCATCGCCGCCTTGGGAGTCGCTACGACTATGATCGGACTGGGCTTAAACCCGACTAGAGAGAAATTGAATCTCCGCCGATCACCCATCAGATAGCGGAAGTGGAGGAGCAATACGACAACTCTTCCTCTATATTGAGGACGAACTATGTTCGGATTTCGCAGCTCACAGAGCCGGATACCCGCCCACGGGCGGACACGCCCCGTATTCTGAACCTAGAGTCGGACTGTGGGCCTGAAAAATTGGTTGATATCCCGGAGCCCGAGCTGTTAAGCTCGGAAATTTCTCAAACTCCGGATCCCAGATTGGGTCAGGGTTCGGACTTAAATCCACCCGCCCACCCAGATACAAGCGATCTTACCCACATCAGATAGCAGTCCCAGGAAATGGTCCATCACTTTTGGGCCAGATTCCTCCTTGTCAAGGACAAGATCAAAGACTGCCGCAATGAGGACGCAATCTCATTATTCTGCAAAAATTGCACGGACGAGGGAATCCTCAATGCAATCAACCGCCGTCACGTATCACACTTTGTTGACTTGGCAACAATAGTACAGAAGTACTGCGCAATGGAAAGCGCCTGGAAAACTCAGGCAGCCTCTTGGGAGCCACCGGTTTCCACTAAACCCCTAGTCCGGACAAAAAGGATGCACCCTCGTCGGTCGCCTGATCCAATAACAAAAAAAATCAAAGCCCGTTACGGGGTGCGGAACCGTTCTGGAGGGATGGCTTGATAGGCCATGCAAAATACACACAACACCGGATACCGTACCAACCCATAGCCTTAGAGCATGTTGGATACTCCGACAGGTGGCCAAGAGCGGCGAAGATCTCCTCACCAAAAATACCACAGAGCAACATCCCACGGAAGACAACAACCCTACAGTATGGACAGTCTTCGAGACCTTCGCCTCAAACAATAGGCGCAAAAGGGCACTCCGTGGCCTCGCCGAAGTCTGCCAAGTTGCAGAAATAAACCCCTAGAACGACACGGCCATAACTTTCAATGCCAGTGACGAACCAAAATTCAGAATAGTCCGGGCACCAGCCGCATTGGTCCTTAGTCCGACTGTGGACGGCTTTCGGCTTACCAAAGTGCTCGTGGACGGCTGCAGCGGACTAAACCTCATTTACGAGAAAACTCTCAACAAAATGGAAATAGGAGCCGCATTGAGCAAAGTAGCACGACCTTCCAAGGAATTATTCCCAGTCGGGAGGCGCGATGTGCGGGAAAAATCACACCCGGTGTGGTATTCGGCACGCCGTAGAATTATCGGTCCGAAGAGATAACCTTCCAAGTGGCCCCTTTCAACAGTGGATATCACACCTTGTTAGGGCGAGATGCATTTGCAAGCTTCCAAGCTATACCCCGTTACGGGTACATGAAGCTCAAGATGCACGGGCCCAATGGAATCATCACTCTTGCTAGTGATCCGGACATAGCACTCAGCGCCAAAAACATAACCACCGCCTTGGCCCTCGAGGCATTGTTTGAAGCCCTCGCGGCCGAAGAATTAACCGCGTTGCGCTCCGCGGTGGATAGGGACGACGTGATACTCGATAAGCGATCCCAATCCACCTCTTTTAAACCAGCAGACGAAATAGTCAAATTCCAGGTCCACCCAACGGACTCCACGAAGACAGCATCCATCGGGGCACAGCTGGACCCCAAGGTCGACGCCGCACTACGGGCGTTCCTACGCAAAAACTGGGACATATTCGCCTGGCACCCTTCTGATATGCCAGGGATCCCACGCAGGCTGGCCGAACACAGCCTAAACATACTGAAGGGATATAAGCCGGTCAAGCAAACATTACGGCGCTTCTCTGAACCTAAACAACAAGCCATGGGAGAGGAGCTAGCCAAGTTACTCGAGGCCGGATTCATCAGAGAGATAAAACACCCGGACTGGCTAGCAAACCTGGTAATGGTACCAAAGAAGGATAAATCCTGGCGCCTATGTGTCGATTTCAAAGACCTTAACAAGGCCTGCCCTAAGGATCCCTCTCCCCTCCCCCGCATCGATCAGATTATCGATGCTACTGCAGGACACGACTCACTGTGTTTCCTCAACGCATACTCCGGATACCATCAAATCAAGATGAAGGAGTCCGATCAGGCCGCAACGACATTTATCACCCCATACGGGCCTTTCTGCTTCAATACTATGCTTTCGGGCTCAAAAGCGCTGGTGCCACCTATCAACGCATGATTCAAACATGCCTGGAGAAACAAATCGGCAAGACAGTTGAAGCATACGTGGACGACGTAGTCATCAAAACTAGGCACGTCGAGTCCTTAATAGACGATTTGCGTCTCACATTCGACAACCTCCGAACATATGACATCAAGCTCAATTCGGAAAAGTGTGTTTTCGGCGTTCCCGCTGGAAAGCTTCTGGGGTTCATCGTTTCCAATAGAGGAATTGAGGCAAACTCAGCTAAAATCCGAGCTCTGTCATAGTTGGCTACAGCAACAGACCTTAAACAAGTCCAAAAATTACCCGGATGTGTGGCAGCTTTAAGCCGCTTTATCTCCAGACTAGGGAGAAAAGGCATTGCCACTCTATCGCCTTCTCCGACGCACCGATCACTTCGAGTGGACGGACGCGGCAACGGCCGGATTAGAAGAAATAAAGGCTCTTCTAGCAAGCAACCCAATCCTGGCCGCGCCAAAACGTCGGAAAACCCATGTTATTATACATATCGGCCACACACCAAGTCGTGAGATCGGTGCTCATCGTTGAACGAGAGGAGGACGAACACAAATTCCCGCTTCAGAAGCCGGTATACTACGTATCCACTGTCCTCACACCATGCAAATACCGGTACCCACATTACCAAAAAATAGCATAAGCGGTCTTCATGGCATCCCGGAAGCTACGACACTACTTTCAAGAATGCTCCATAACGGTGGCCTCCGAGGTACCACTCAATGACATAATAAATAACCGTGACACCACGGGCCGGATTGCCAAGTGGGCCATTGAGCTCCTCCCATTCGACATTACATCCAAACCGCGGCGAGCCATTAAATCTCAAGTACTGGCCGACTTCGTCGCCGAATGGACAGAGGCCAAACTCCTTAAAGAGTACGGTACATATTCCAACTAGATCATGCACTTCGACGGCTCCAAAATGCTGGCAGGCCTAGAGGCAGGCGTTGTCTTAACATCCCCTACTGCAGATACTGTTCAGTACGTCCTACAAATATTATTCACGGACTCCAACAATACAGCCGAATACGAAGCCTTATTGCATGGTCTTCGGATGGCCGTCTCCATGGGCATACAACGCCTGGAAGTGCGCGGGGATTCAAACCTTGCAATATCTCAAATAAATGGAGATTTCGATGCCAAAGATCCAAAGTTGGCGGCTTACCGTAACGCCGTTCTCAAAATATTGGGTCGGTTCGAGGGGCTCGAGTTTCACCATGTAGCTCGAGAAAGTAATGAAGCGGTGGATGTCCTTGCTCGCATCGGCGCCAAACATGACCCCGTCCCACCTAACATCTTTCTGGAAAGGCTTTTGAAGCCATCCGTGGTGTGGGAAGGGGACAACGGCAACACCAATTCAGATCCGAATACAACCCCAGATTCCGAACACACCGACATCATCGGGGACTCAGCCACAGAAATTACACCGTCGGCCCATCTCGTCATGGCAGTCATCGCCCCATGGACCGAACCCTTCTTGGCCTACCTTAATAGGCGAGAGCTTCCTGAGGATCAGAATGAGGCACGCTGCATTGTGCGGCGCTCTAAAGCCTACAAGGTTCACGAGGGAGAACTCTATAAGAAAAGCGCTACCGGAGTACTTCAAAGATGTATCTCCGAGGAAGAAGGGCGGCAGCTCTTGGCTGAAATTCATGCCGGTCTCGGCGGTCACCATGCCACGGCTCGGGCCCTTGTAAGCAAGGCCTTCCGTACAGTTGGCCAACGGCCCGAGCAGATGCGCAGGACCTTGTCCAACATTGCATCGGATGCCAGCTTTTCTTCAACCAAAGCCATATGCCACCTACCGCTCTACAAACGATCCCCATCACTTGGCCTTTTTGCGGTCTGGGGGCTTGATATGGTCAGACCCCTTAAAGGAGGAAGCCATAAGAAAAAATATGTGCTAGTTATGGTGGATAAATTCACTAAGTGGGTAGAGGCCAAACCAGTTAAAATGGTCAAAGCCGGGCCAGTGATAGACTTTATATGCGGTGTTGTGCACTGTTATCGTGTTCCACACAACATCATCACCGACAACGGCTCCAATTTCACAGCTGATGAGGTGAAATCCTGGTGTGCTAATCTGGGCATCAAGCTTGACTATGCCTCCATCTACCACCCACAAACCAACAGTCAAGTCGAACAAGCCAATGGTCTTATTATGAGTGGCATCAAACCCAGATTAGTGCGGTCTCTAAAAGAATCCGACAAGCACTGGGTGGAGGAGCTCGACTCGGTACTCTAGGGGCTGCGGACCACGCCCAATTGTTCTACCGGATATACACATTTCTTCATGGTGTACGGCACAGAGGCTGTGTTGCCCTGCGACATTATTCATGACTCACCTCGAGTGCGCATGTGAAGAGAGAGAGGCCGAACTTGATCGGCAAGACAGCTTAGATGCCCTGGAGGAGGAGCGCGATGTCACAAAAGCCCGTTCCGCATTCTATCAACAACAGGCCCGCAGATATCAAAGCAGAGATGTACGGGCCAAGACTTATAATGTTGGCGAACTCGTTCTACGCTTGCCGGAGAAGAAAAAGGACAAACTCAAGCCCAAGTGGGAGGGTCCCTTCATCATTGACGAAGTACTCACCGGAGGAGCGTACCGCCTGCATGATGCGTCAGACAATCGCCTAGAGCCGAACCCGTGGAACGCGGCCAGACTCTGAAGATTCTATGCCTAGCACCGGACACTTCGTTCGTCTCCTTTACCCCTTTTCGTTTCCAGTATTTATTTTCCTCTCTTTTCACATTTTTTCCCTTTTAAGCCTTAAAGCTTTTGTGCGGCTAAACCGCGCACCTTTGACGCACACATTCTAAAATATGTACATCAATTATACCTGGGGGCTTCTCGTACAGAAGCTTATTATTATTATTATTATTATTATTATTATTATTATTATTATTATTATTTTCAGAGCATCAAGCTCAACACATATGTGTCTTTTTCGCGTATGTACCTTTTCTTCGCCATTATATGCATCGATATGACTTAAGATTTGTCCAAGCTGGGTTGTCTGGCTCCTGTGCTTATGCCCTACGTTCCCGTTAGTTCGGCTAGGGCATAAAGGGAGCACCTTTGCGATTGTTACTGTCGGGTCATCCGGATGTGTACCTCAGACTGGGTGAAGCCGAAAGCTAGCGTTCTTAAGGGAATATTCGGTCGGCGAACTAGAGATGTTTTTTACTTATCATATTATGAACCCCCAGATGTTATGTATGCTGTGTTTTTTCAAACACAGTTCAGACAAGCACAATTAATGCATGCTTACCCAGGGAAAGGAACCCTTAACGCAACTATTCTCTCTGGAAGATGTTTCTTACGATCAAAATGTAATATAACATAACTAGCTGGATACTTGTCTGTTCAAGCAACTATGACCCCTACGCCTGGTTTCCAAGCGTACCCCGGTATATCTTACTGAGCGGGTATTCAGAAACACTCCGCACCTTCGGGTCCAGAGGTTGAAGCGAAAAGGTCTGCCATGACAATCGTTTTACAATCCAACTAGGGACAAATTTGTCAATTGAAGTACATAGTCACTTGGACTCAAAAACTTCTTCCTCTATGCCATCCAACAGGCCATCTAGCCTACAATCCTGTTGGGAATACTTGGCGGCTACTTGTACCTGGTTATATACCAAACTAACGGGAATTTCTTCTCCATTTGACCCTACAGGTCCGACCTGGGCCATGTGATTTGGGTCGAGTTTGGTATACCGAGTTTTCACCATTGCCTAGGCCTCTCGCGCACCTTCCCGGCAGGCCGATATCTTCCATAATCGGAAGCGCCGCCGCGCTCCCTTGAATAGCTGTACAGGCCCCTCCATACTTCCTGGAGGAGAGTCAGATGGCCATAAGGCCTTGTCAATACTTTGCATCGCCTGCCGAGCTCGCTCATGCATTTGCGACAGCTCTTGTAGCAGATCGCTCGATGATCTGGACACCTCCTCTTTGGAACGGCCCGTCAATATACCTACACATATAATTATTGTCAGTTTCTTTCCTTGCCGAACTATGTAAAGGTAAGTCCGAACACATACTAAATATGCCACCTCGCAGCCTCCTATTCTCCTTCACGGAGTCAGCCAGCTGGGCACGCACGTCTTTTAGTTCCACGCCCAGCTCGGTGTTGGCATCTTGGAGTTTGTTCTTCTCCGCCCTGACCTGTGTCAGTATACGTTCGCCGGCGGCCAGTTACCTTTGAGCTCCTGGACCTCCCGCTCGTGCGACTTCCGGTGCCTCTTCCAGATGATCTGATGATTCTGCCATACGATTTGCACCTGTATTAATGCTCCTGGTATATGATCATGTTTTGTCGATAGAGGGGAACATTACCAGACGCCGCCTTCTTGGATTTCTCCAGTTCGGTGGTAGCAGGAGTCAGCTGGGCCTGACACTTTTTCAGCTCTTGAGACAACAGGTTGTTCTTCTCTGTGAGCACCTGGTCATATAACGATCCTTAAATCAGTTGTACCAACTGTTTCAAGTCTCGGGGGCTACTGGTATATGATTATCAGTTTTGCACAAATGTGTACTTATCCGCATATCTTTCAAATACTGGTCTGTGGCTCTGGTAAGCCCATCTCGAGCTTCTCGGATATACGCATCACCCGAATTGAAGGCATTGAAAGCCTCTTCTGAAAACCTGGGGTCGCGAAGAGCGGCTCGCCGGCGCCGATGATTCATGGCGCTTTCCACTTCAGAGTTTGTGATGGATACTTTATCCAAATCCTCTGCAGAGGGACAATCCGGTGTCACTTCCGCGTTAGCCTCTGTCCTTGAGACAGGGTCCGGAATCCGGCTACTAGAGGCATGACCGGCACGATCCCTAGACATAGTATAGTGAATGTTTTTCCTGATAAGACACAACGGATATTGTCACACTTCAAATGTGACAGCCATAGAGCATATATAAAAAACCATACCTCTTTGATGAAGGCTCGACCGCGCTTCAATTGGCTTTCCTCTTCGAAGGCCTGCCCGGCGTATGCGCAACCTTCTTGCGCGTCTCCTCAGGTGCAGTGTGGCGCGCCGATCGCCTCCCCTTTAGAGCATAATATAGTGCGGTGGGTAAGGTGGAAAGAGGAAATTCTCTCGAAGGATAAGTCTCCTGATTACTTACATGCAACGCAGGGAGAAGGCCGGGATAGTAAGCAATGATGGCCACTTCGGTGCCGTCACAGCTCGCCTGGTAAAACACCCCTTCCCCAAGCTCCATGAATATATCTGGATCCTCTTCGAATCCGGGGTCAAGGGCCCAGTTGTGGTCCTCTGGTTGTGGTGCGGGGCTGTGGATCTCCCTGGTAATTTTCCGCCATTCCTGTTATAAATGGATGGATTAATGTTTATGTAAAAGGACTCAGGGAGTAAATGGAGTAGAGTAGTGAGATGGAAACTCACCCAGCTAGGAGGGTTGTACGTGGAAAATCCATCTCTGGGCTTGATGCGGATGAACTCCTCCTTCTCCCCTTTGTATAATCCGGACAGTATTTTCGTCAAAGCAGCGGCAGTGTCCGGACCCTTCCGACCGTAGCGGGTGGCATCGTCTTCTCCATTGAAGTGCCACATAGGGTGCCCTCGGTATTGGAGTGGCTGAACCCCTCGCATTATGGATATCGCCATAACCTCGACTATTGACAATCCGGATTGAGCGAGCGTCTTTATCTTGCTCATCAATTGGTGGACTTTCGTGCTATCTTCCTCCCTGAGGCTCCGAGGACGCCAGCTGATGCGCTTCTTCAATGGAGCACTTGAAAATTCAGGAAGACCCCTTCGGATTGGGTAAGGAAGGGAGACGTCCTCAACATAGAACCATTCGGAAGGCCATTCCTTGGATGCCTTCTTCGGCGTGCCGGATAGGTATCCGGTCCCGGCAATGCGCCATATCTCGGCTCCGCCCACTTGGAATATTGATCCCTCTTGATTATGAGGGACGAGGCAAAACAGCTTCTTCCATAACTCAAAATGAGCCTCGCAACCCAGAAATGGCTCGCAAAGAGCAACATAACCCGCAATATGCAGGATGGAGGCAGGTGTGAAGTTGTGCAATTGGAGGCCATAGTACTCTAGAAGCCCTCGGAGGAACGGATGGATTGGAAATCCAACACCTCTCAGCAAGTAGGGAACAAAGCCTACTCGTTCCCCCCTGGATGGGTTGGGGAACTTCTCCGCCTGCTCCCCACCGTCGAAGGAAGCCAATCCGGCTCGAACGGGAACTAGATCTGCGGGGGGAAGAAATCCCTGGGTCTGCAGCTTCAGCAGTTGGCCGTGGGATACGGAACACTTCTCCAAATCACCCTGTTTGGGGCTGTGAGGGCGGGAGGAAGAACTGGGAGCGCTAGCCATGTTTGGGTGGTTTCTGCTGGCAAGCTCTAAGGATTCCGCGCTTGGTGTGGGCTGGATCTGAAGATCCCCATCTCTTGAAATAGATAACTTTCTTGTATGGTCAGGGTGGTAAGTGAAAAAATGCCCCGACCTCTCGTATTCGCTCGACACGTGGAAGCTGGAATCATGAAGGTGCAGAAGCCGATGAGCGGGACATTAAATTGATGGCTGGATACTGCTCTTTAAGTCAGGTACTTTCAAGTATTCGGAGAAGGAACCCGCCTTGCAATGCCGAAGACAATCTGCGGCCGGACTCATCGTCATTGAAGCCTGGTTCGGGGGCTACTGAGGGAGTCCTGGACTAAGGGTTCCTTGAACAGCCGGACTATTAACATGGGTCGGACTGTTGGCATATGAAGATACAAGACGAAGACTTCTTCCCGTGTCCGGATGGGACTCTCCTTGGCGTGGAAGGCAAGCTTCGCGATTCGGATATGTAGATTCCTTTCTCTATAACCGACTTTGTGTAACCCTAGCCCCCTCCAGTGTCTATATAAACCGGAGGGTTTAGTCCGTAGGACAACAATCATAATCTCATAGGCTAGGCTTCTAGGGTTTAGCCACTACGTTCTCGTGGTAGATCAACTCTTGTAATACTCATATTCATCAAGATCAATAAAGCATGAAGTAGGGTATTACCTCCATAGAGAGGGCCCGAACCTGGGTAAACATTGTGTCCCCCTCCTCCTGTTACCATTAGCCATAGACGCACAGTTCGGGACCCCCTACCAGAGATCCGCCAGTTTTGACACCGATAGCGACCGCGCGGGCGCCACGGCGGAGCGCGCGCTGGAGCTCAGTGCATGGTGGCCGGTGGCGCCGCGACGGTGCTCATGGAAGCCATGGTCGCGCCCGTGCAGGCTTGCGCGATGCAGGGCATGTCTGTCCTTGGCCATCTATGGCGGGGAGGCCACGGGTGAAGGAAATATGCCCTACAGGCAATAGTAAAGTTGTTTTTTATATTTCCTTATATCATGATAAATGTTTATTATTCATGCTAGAATTGTATTAACCGGAACTTAGTACATGTGTGAATACATAGACAAAACAAAGTGTCCCTAGTATGCTTCTACTTGACTAGCTCGTTAATCAAAGATGGTTATGTTTCCTGACCATAGTACATGTGTTGTCATTTGATGAACGGGATCACGTCATTAGAGAACGATGTGATGGACAAGACCCATCTGTTAGCTTAGCATAATGATCGTTAAGTTTTATTGCTATTGCTTTCTTCATGACTTATACATGTTCCTCTGACTATGACATTATGCAACTCCCGAATACCGGAGGAACACCTTGTGTGCTATCAAATGTCACAACGTAACTGGGTGATTATAAAGATGCTCTACAGGTGTCTCCAAAGGTGTTTGTTGGGTTGGCATAGATCGAGATTAGGATTTGTCACTCCATGTATCGGAGAGGTATCTCTAGGCCCTCTCGGTAATGCTCATCACTATAAGCCTTGCAAGCAATGTGACTAATGAGTTAGTTACGGGATGATGCATTACGGAATGAGTAAAGAGACTTGCCGGTAACGAGATTGAACTAGGTTTGATGATACCGACGATCGAATCTCGGGCAAGTAACATACCGATGACAAAGGGAACAACGTATGTTGTTGTGCGGTTTGACCGATAAAGATCTTCGTAGAATATGTAGGAACCAATATGAGCATCCAGGTTCCACTATTGGTTATTAATTGGAGATGTGTCTTGATCATGTCTACATAGTTGTCGAACCCGTAGGGTCCGCACGCTTAACGTTCGATGACGATTTGTATTATGAGTTATGTGTTTTGGTGACTGAAGTTTTTTAGAGTCCCGGATAAGATCATGTACATGACGGGGAGTCTTGAAATGGTCGAGAGGTAAAGATTGATATATTGGAAGGTTACATTCGGACACTGGAATGGTTTCGGGAAGTTTTAGAGTACCGGGGGGTTACCGGAACCCCCCCGGGAGAGTAATGGGCCAACATGGGCCTTAGTGGAGGAGAGAGGGCCGACCATAGGAGGTGGCGCCCCCCTCCCCCTTGCCAATCCGAATTGGACAACAGGTGGGGGCGGTGCCCCCTCCTTTCCTTCTCCTACTCCCTCTCCTTTCCCCCTTTGCTACTCCAGAAAAAAGGAAAAAGTGAGGGGGGGGGCGAATCCTACTAGGAGTGGGGTCCTAGTTGGACTCCCCCCTCCATGGTGTGCCCCCTGGTGGCCGGCCTCCTCCCCCTCCTTTATATACGGCGGCAGGAGGGCACCCCAAAGGCACAACATTGTCTTAGTCATGTGCGGTGCCCCCCTCCACCGCTTACTCCTCCGATAGTATCTGTCGGGTATCGGGTTCCGGCAAAACCCTTAAGGTTTGAACACTGGGGTGCGCACGAAGATCTCTCCCTACCGAAACGCGCCCACAACCTTGCCGCGGGTTCTAAGCTAGCACGATGAACAACACAAGAGACACGAGGTTTATACTGGTTCGGGCCACCGTTGTGGTGTAATACCCTAATCCAGTGTGTGGTGTGGTGGATTGCCTCTTGGGCTAATGATGAACAGTACAGAGGAAGAACAGCCTCGCGAGGAGAGGTGTTGTTGTGGTGGTGTGTTTGGAGAGGAGTCTATCCGTCTCTGTTGGCTCTAGATCCGGTGTTTTCTACTATGGTGGCTAGCCCTATTTATAGAGGCCCTGGTCTTCTTCCAAAATATTGAGCAAGAAGGGATCCAACAACGGCCATTTTGTAAGGGGACAACTAGTACAAGCTATCCTGACTAAAGGTGGTCTTCAACTGCCAAAGGTGCTGGTGATGACGCCGTCTTGGGCTCCACGGTGACCTCCGTCCTGCCGTCCTGCTGGTCTTGGTCTCGTTGCACCGATAAGGAAACCTTTGCCTGATGCCTCGGTACTCCGCGCCTGCGCTTGCCCCCTTTGCACTAAAGAGGAAACGAGAACACTACGTAGGCTGCCGCCCACCTGGCGCCCGCCTGGTCTCGATCGTCATGGCTTGCGTCATGGGCACCTCGCGAGGTACCCCTTGCCTTGATCTCTCCACCAACTCGCGATCCTGCCCGGTGAGGCCGCCCCTGAGGAGGCCTTGCATCGTCCGCCCCGTGAGGCTTGGTCCCTCGCGAGGGTCTTGGGTGTTGGTTGATGAAGACGGGCCGTACTGGGCCACCGGCTGAGCCACGCTGCAGGCCGCAGGCAGGCAAGTCTGGGGACCCCCATTCCCAAAATGCCGACAGTATCATCGTAGTGCTTAGGCAAATCCCTGCGCGGATCACTTCACCAACAACGTCATCACGCCGTCGTGCTGATGAAACTCTCCCTCAACCCTATGCTGGATCAAGAGTTCATGGGACATCATCGAGCTGAACGTGTGCTGAACTCGAAGGTGTCGTACGTTCGGTACTAGATCGGTTGGATCGTGAAGACGTTCGACTACATCAACCGCGTTAACCTAATGCTTCCTCTTTCGGTTTACTAGGGTACGTGGACACACTCTCCCCCTCTCGTTTCTATATATCTCCTAGATAGATCTTGCGTGATCGTAGGAAAAAAATTTAAATTGCATGCTACGTTCCCCAACAGTGGCATCCGAGCTAGGTCTATGCGTAGATGATATGCACGAGTAGAACACAAAGAGTTGTAGGTGATAATAGTCATACTGCTTACCACCAATGTCTTACTTTTATTCGGCGGTATTGTTGGATGAAGCGGCCCGGACCAACATTACATGACCACGTTCATGAGACCGGTTCTACCGACGTGCTTTGCACACAGGTGGCTGGCGGGTGTCTTACTCGCCAACGCCGCGGACTCCTCTCGCGAGCTCATGCTGCACGCGGCGATGCCTCCAAGCACCTGGATCCGCTTCCCTTCATTCTTCGCCATCGAGATGCCACCGAGGGGGCCTCTCGAGCTTTGGCTACAGCACGCCGACTGCGGTGCTCCGGCGACCGGAGCGGACGTTGAAGTCGTCGCTCCGGGCAAGGTCTTCATGACCCGAGGCTGGGGCGAGGTCGCCCGGGTCTGCCAAACGGGGTGCGCCCTCGTGATTCACTTCGAATACGATGGCGCCTCCTTAATGCTCTTCAAGGTCTTCGACGCAGAAGGCCACCGCCTGGAGTGCTGCCCCAGAGGAGGCGGCCGGGACATCGTCGCGGCAGGAGCTAGGCCTGCCGCTCGCTCTCCCGCCGGCTCCTCCGGCAGCAGCAGTGATGCTTGGGAGTCCAGTGACTCTCCCGAGCTCTTCGTGACTCCGGAGACGAGCGACGACAGCTACGTGCCCCCGAGATCGCGCCGTGCCCGGAGCAAGGCGGCTGCATCAGGGCGTCGGCGCAACTGATCTGGATGGGGTTGGCGCCGGCCTCCCGTGGCCCACTGTTGATGATGGCGTCGGCCCTAGAGGCGCTAGTGGTTAGGATTCCTTAGGAATCTCGTCTTTTGTTTCCTGCGAGTAATCGAGAAAACACCCCGTGGGGGCATGTAAAGGGTCCGCGATGTCTTTTATTGATGCAATCCTTATTATGAAATCACGCAAATGCTTGTCCTGTCCCGGCTCGGTTCCCCCTTTCTATCCCCGCGACGACTTGGTGATCTACGCTGACAGGTCCCGGTCCCCAGGCAGGCTTCAGCCGTCGCTGGTATGCCAGGTCCCGATGTCGTGGTCAAGGCCAGGAGGTGAGCGCCCGAGGTCCAGTAAGAGCCCCTGAGGCGCGATGCTCGGGAGGTCCCCTTTAGCGCGCAAGCAGCCGCCGAGAGGCAAGAAAGGAAGGCGACATTGCCGTCACAGAGCCGCATTAAGTGAAGGTTCTGCGCTGCATCGATTAGCTATTCCAAGCTTGAAACTTATCTCAAAAACATGGAGTCGTTCCTTCGCGTTGCACCGGACTTGCATGTCGGCAGCTTCGGCGCAGCTAGGTTAGGCCCTTGCGAGCTTTCCCGTTCTCCCCCAGACACTCCTTTGTGCTCTACGTCCTCAGGTCCCGGCCCTCGAGCGAGCTCAGCCGCCGCTGGTATGCCAGGTCGCGATGCCATGGACAAGGCCAGGGGGGAGGGCTGGAGAGCCAGTAAGAGCTCCTGAGTCATGATGCTCAGGAGCCCCCCTTTTAACGCGCAAGCGGATCGAGTGGGAAAGAGAGAGAGAGCTCGTGGTGCCACCCGCTTCAGACCTCAGGGGGTTCCTGCCAGGTGACAAGAGAAAAGCACGGATTGCCATTATGATTGCCGGCCGGCCATTGGCTGCTCCGAGAGAGTGGTGAGGGCACTGAGGGCCTGGTGAGGTGACGCTCGCGGGGTTGCCGCGGGCCAGAGCTCGACCACTCAGATTTGTCGACGTTGTAGGGACGGACCCATGTGCAAGCGCCGTGCCAGCGCGAGCGGCTCCAGAGGTAGATGTCAATCGGTCAGGCAATAGTCACAGGCAGGTTAGGCATGAAAGGCAAATCAGCTTAGATAAACGCAGAAAGGATACATGCCACTGGGTCAGGCCCGGGCGGCTTGGGGATGATGCAGCCCAAGGGACGCCCCCAGCAAGGTAAACTAAAGACATAAGCAAACAGGATACGTGCCGCAGGGACGGACCCATGCGGCCTGGGAATGATGCAGCCCTAAGGGTGCTCCCAGCTGAAATGAACTCGGAAGATATCACCTGGTACCATTGTAGAGGGGGTGTTGGAGTAGCAGAAGACGCGCGATGAAGGGGCCGATCCTCACGAGCCACCAGAGCCCTGAGCCTCGGGAGGCCCTGGGGATCCAGGTGGTTCCTCGAGGACCATCTCCATCTCCGCCAGGACCGCGTGACACCTGGCCTCCTGAGCTGCCAGAATGCTCCGCACATGGCGCTGGTGGGTGGCAGCCGCGTTCGGCGGGCCGAAAAGCATGCGAACCTAGCTGTGCGGCGGACCCTTGCAACGTCCCACGCGCGAAGGCCAGATGCGCTCCTGAGTTGCAGCTCGGTTGAGCCCTGGGACATCGATGCAGACGCGCAGCCCACCGTCCTCGCCTGGATGGGAGGACTACGCCACGCAAACGGCGGTCGCCGCGCATGACTCTTGCTTCCTGAAGCTCCTGAATGGCCTTGGTGATGAATTCCTGAGGGTTGGGCTTTCCTTGCCCCGTGCCTTCCTGAGGGAAACGTGCTGCGAAGCGCGCCTCCAAGTGGTGCCCGAGCGCCTCCCTCGTGATCCTGGCAATGTCTGAGGCCCTCCAGAAGAGAGCCCACGAGCCCTGCCCAAGGAGGGCGCCGGTCGCGCCTTCCTATGCGATGGAAGGAGGCGCCCCTTGCATGGGCGCGGATCCTGATGCGACACCTCCTGAGATGCCAACCTCCTAAGGCCTTGAGCTGGGCGATGTCTTCTTCTTCTTGGGGATTGCCTCAGGAGGGTTCTCGCCCTTGCTGTCCGGGTCCTCGATTGATGCAGCTTTGAAGGCGCGCTCGAGGGAGCACACCGCATCCTTCTCTTCGCAGGGGACTGTGATGATTCCGCCGCTTCCTGGCATCTTGAGGACGTTGTAGCTGTGGTGGGTCACCGCCATGAACTTGGCCAGGGCTGGATATCCGAGTATGGCATTGTATGGCAGGCGGATGTGGGCGACGTCGAAGTCGATGAGCTCGGTGTGGTAGTTGTTGCGCTGTCCGAAGGTGACAGGGAGGCGGACCTGCCCTATCGGGGTGGTGGAGCCGTTAGTAACTCCTGAGAAAGGCTTGGTAGGCTGAAGTTGATCATATGGCACTTGAAGGTTGTCGAACATCACAACAGACAGAACATTGAGCCTTGCGCCGCCGTTGATGAGCGTCCTGGGGACTTGCACGTTGCTGATGACTGTAGAACAAAGCATCGGGAGGACGCCAGCGGTAGCCGCACACTTGAGTTGATCCGCTGAGCTGAAAGTGATGGCGCACTTGGACCACCTGAGCGGGCGCGTGGCCTCAAGCCTGGGGAGGACTGCATTCACCTCGCGAGCAAACTGCTTGAAGATGCGCTGAGAGGCTGGGGCCCGAGCTCCGCCCAAGATGCAAGCGATAGCACCTGGCTCCTGGAAGCCCCCAGCCCCCTCGTCCTGGTGGTGGTCGTCATTCCTTCTTGGCGGTGGCGGCAGAGGAGGAAGGCCTGCATTGCCCTACGGGCGGTCCTCGCGAAGCTGATCCCTCCAGGCTCCCTCGCGAGGCTGGTCTTGCCAGCGATCCTCACGAGGACAGTCAAGCCACTCCTGGCGAGGGCCTCGGTCGTCCCAGCATCCTCCGCCTCGTCCTCCTCCTCGGCCGTTGCCCCGGTCGTTGCGCTCGGGGCGTCGACCGAAGCGTCCTTCTCGAACGGCCCTGAGCTCCTGGCATTCGTTGGTGTTGTGGGTGTGGAGGTTGTGGTAGGCGCAGAATGGTCGGCTGCCCTTGGACGACTCCAGCTGGTCCCTGCCGCGCTTCGTGTCGGGCTCTGCTGCGAGCACGGCTGCTCCTTTGCGCTTCACGTCCTTGGCCTTGGTTTTCTTCTCTTCTGGGTCTGCAGCTGGAAGCTCGAGGAGGGAGAGGCGTCCCTCCTCAGCTCTTGAGCACTTGGTCGCCAGGTTGAACAGCTCTAGGGATGTGCACAGCTCGTCGTGGATGGCGAGCTCCTCCTTCATCTTGACGTCGCGGACGCCATCGGCGAACGCTAAGATGATGGCCTCGTCCGTCACCTTGGGGATCTTGGGGATGGCGCTGTTGAAGCGCTGGATGTATTTCTGCAGGGTCTCTCCAGGCTGCTGCTTGATGCGGCGCAGGTCACCCACAGCCGGGGGGCGGTCGCGAGTACCCTGGAAGTTGGTGATGAAACGGCTACGCATCTCGTCCCAGGAGGAGATCGAGCCGGGAGGCAGGTTCAGGAGCCAGGTGCGGGCACCATCCTTGAGCGCCATGGGGAACCAGTTCGCCATGACCTTTTTGTCTCTGTTGGCCGCCTCGATGCCCACCTTGTAGACCTGCAGGAACTCCGCGGGGTCGGCAGTACCGTCGTAGCGAGGAGGCAGGTCCGGCTTGAACTTGCCTGGCCAGGCGACGCTGCGCAGCTCGGTGGTGAAGGCACGGCAACCTGCCGTGGCCACCAGAGCCCTTTGCTGACGCGGGGCTTGCTCCTGAAGATTCCCGCGCACCGCTGCCAGGGGCAGCACGGGGTCTTGGCGTGCTTGTGCAGGGATGCGGTCTCACCGTGCTGGTGCAGGAAGCACGGGAGCACCTTCTTGAGGTCGAGGGATTTCTTGGCAGGTTCTTTCTTGCCGCGCGGGCGCTGGATGTGGTGGGTCACGTCCAGGGGCCGCGCGCCTTGGAGCCAAGGCGCCTTCTTGGGGAGGAGGTGGCGGAGGCGCTCCCTGAGCCGCGTCGCCCATGCATGACAGAGGGACGGCGCGGGAGAGCCCCCTGCGGCGCTGACGAGCTCGGTGATGCGAGCGAGCCACTCTTCGTAGAGGTCGTCGACGGGGCGGTAGTGCAGGATCTCACGTGCTAGGAGCAACGTGGCCTGCGCGTCCGTGGGGGCGCGACGAGCGTGAGACGACGAACCAGCTGGGGTCGGTGACGGAGTGGCGGTGCGGCCTTCCCGCCGCACCGAGGGGTGCAGCAAAGATGCTTGCTGCTCGTTCCCCGCGGGCCGGTGGCGGCGTTGGCGGCAGGCGACGGAGAACGACGAGGAGGCCCGTCGACGGGAGCCGTCTGGGCGACGCTCGGCGCGAGCTCGGCGAGCGTCTGCCATGGATGCGACGGAGCGATGGGACGCAGATCAGCGGAAAGTAGATTTTGGCGCACCCCTACCTGGCGCTCCAAATGTCAGATATCGGGTTCCGGCAAAACCCTTAAGGTTCGAACACTAGGGTGCGCATGAAGATCTCTCCCTACCAAAACGCGCCCACAACCTCGCCGTGGGTTCTAAGCTAGCACGATGAACAACACAAGAGACACGAGGTTTATACTGGTTCGGGCCACCGTTGTGTTGTAATACCCTAATCCAGTGTGTGGTGTGGTGGATTGCCTCTTGGGCTAATGATGAACAGTACAGAGGAAGAACAGCCTCGCGCGGAGAGGTGTTCTTGTGGTGGTATGTTTGGAGAGGAGTCTATCCGTCTCTGTTGGCTCTAGATCCAGTGTTTTCTACTGTTGTGGCTAGCCCTATTTATAGAGGCCCTGGTCCTCTTCCCAAATTTTGAGCGGGAAGGGATCCAACAACGGCCATTTTGTAAGGGGACAGCTAGTACAAGCTATCCTGACTAAAGGTGGTCTTCAACTGCCAAAGGTGCTGGGGATGACGCCGTCTTGGGCTCCAGGGTGACCTCCGTCCTGCCGTCCTGCTGGTCTTGGTCTCGTTGCACCAATAAGGAAACCTTTGCCTGATGCCTCGGTACTCCACGCCTGTGCTTGCCCCCATTGCACCAAAGAGGAAACGAGGACACTACGCAGGCTAGAGCCCACCAGGCACCCGCCTGGTCTCGATCGTCATGGCTCGCGTCATGGGCACCTCGTGAGGTACCCTTTCCCTTGATCTCTCCGCCTCCTCGCGATCCTGCCTTGTGAGGCCGCCCCTGAGGAGGCCTTGCGTCGTCCGCCCCGCGAGGCTTGGCCCCTCGCGAGGGTCTTGGGTGTTGGTTGATGAAGACGGGCCGTACTGGGCCACCGGCTGAGCCACGCCGCAGGCCGCAGGCAGGCAAGTCTGGGGACCCCCGTTCCCAGAACGCCGACAGTATCATCGTAGTGCTTAGGCAAATCCCTGCGCGGATCACTTCACCAACAACGTCATCACGCCATCGTGCTGATGGAACTCTCCCTCGACCCTATGCTGGATCAAGAGTTCGAGGGACGTCATCGAGCTGAACGCGTGCTGAACTCGGAGGTGTCATACGTTTGGTACTAGATCGGTTGGATCGTGAAGACGTTCGACTACATCAACCGCGTTAACCTAATGCTTCCGCTTTCGGTTTACTAGGGTACGTGGACACACTCTCCCCCTCTTGTTGCTATGCATCTCCTAGATAGATCTTGCGTGATCGTAGGAAAAATTTAAATTGCATGCTACGTTCCCCAACAGTGGCATCCGAGCTAGGTCTATGCGTAGATGATATGCACGAGTAGAACACAAAGAGTTGTGGGTGATAATAGTCATACTGCTTACCACCAACGTCTTACTTTTATTCGGCGGTATTGTTGGATGAAGTGGCCCGGACCAACATTACATGACCACGTTCATGAGACCGGTTCTACCGACGTGCTTTGCACACAGGTGGCTGGCGGGTGTCTGTCTCTCCAACTTTAGTTGAATCGAGTTTGACTACGGCCGGTGCTTGTTGAAGGTTAAAACAGCACACTTGACGAAAAATCATTGTGGTTTTGATACGTAGGTACGAATGGTTCTTGCTAGAAGCCCGTAGCATCCACGTAAAACTTGCAACAACAAAGTAGAGGATGTCTAACTTGTGTTTTGCAAGGCATGTTGTGATGTGATATGGTCAAGACATGATGTGATCTAAATTGTTGTATGAGATGATCACGTTTTGTAACAAAGTTATCGGCAACTGGCAGGAGCCATATGGTTGTCGCTTTATTGTATGGAATGCAATCGCCATGTAATTGCTTTACTTTATCACTAAGCGGTAGTGATATGATAACCCACAAGTATAGGGGATCGCAACAGTTTTCGAGGGTAGAGTATTCAACCCAAATTTATTGATTCGACACTAGGGGAGCCAAAGAATATTCTCAAGTATTAGCAGTTGAGTTGTCAATTCAACCACACCTGGATAACTTAGTATCTACAGCAAAGTGTTTAGTAGCAAAGTAATATGGAAGTAACGGTAATAGTGGCAAAAGTAACAGTAGCAGTTTTGTAGTAATTGTAACAGTGGTAACGGTAAAGTAACTAAGCAAAGAGCAATATGTGAGAAGCTCGTAGGCATTGGATCAGTGATGGATAATTATGTCGGATGTGATTCCTCATGCAACAGTTATAACATAGGGTGACACAGAACTAGCTCCAGTTCATCAATGTAATGTAGGCATGTATTCCGAATATAGTCATACGTGCTTATGGAAAAGAATTTGCATGACATCTTTTGTCCTACCCTCCCGTGGCAGCGGGGTCCTATTGGAAACTAAGGGATATTAAGGCCTCCTTTTAATAGAGTACCTGACCAAAGCATTAACACTTAGTGAATACATGAACTCCTCAAACTACGATCATCACCGGTAAGTATCCCGATTATTGTCACTTCGGGGTTAACGGATCATAACTCATAATAGGTGACTATATACTTGCAAGATAGGATCAAGAACTCACATATATTCATGAAAACATAATAGGTTCAGATCTGAAATTATGGCACTCGGGCCCTAGTGCCAAGCATTAAGCATAGCAAAGTCATAGCAACATCAATCTCAGAACATAGTGGATACTAGGGATCAAACCCTAACAAAACTAACTCGATTACATGGTAAATCTCATCCAACCCATGACCGTCTAGCAAGCCTGCGATGAAATTACTCACGCACGGCGGTGAGCATCATGAAATTGGTGATGGAGGATGGTCGATGATGACGACGGCGAGGGATTCCCCTCTCCGGAGCCCCGAACAGACTCCAGATCAGCCCTCCCGAGAGAGATTAGGGCTTGGCGGCGGCTCCGTATCGTAAAAACGCGATGAATCCTTCTCCTTGATTTTTCTCTCCCCAAACGTGAATATACGAAGTTGGAGTTGAGGTCGGTGGAGAACCAGGAGGCCCACGAGGCAGGGGGGAGCGCCCAGGGGGGTAGGGCATGCCCCCACCCTCGTGGACAGGGTGTGGGCCCCCTAGCCTTGATTATTTCACCAATATTTTTTATTAATTCCAAAAATAACTTCCGTTGAGTTTCAGGTCATTCCGAGAACTTTTATTTCTGCACAGAAATAACACCATGGCAATTCTGCTGAAAGCAACGTCAGTCCGGGTTAGTTCCATTCAAATCATGCAAGTTAGAGTCCAAAACAAGGGCAAAAGTGTTTGGAAAAGTAGATACGATGGAGACGTATCAACTCCCCCAAGCTTAAACCTTTGCTTGTCCTCAAGCAATTCAGTTGACAAACTGAAAGTGATAAAGAAAAACTTTTACAAACTCTGTTTGCTCTTGTTGTTGCAAATATGTAAAGCCAGCATTCAAGTTTTTAGCAAAGATTATGAACTAACCATATTCACAATAACACTTAGGTCACATGTTTACTCATATCAATGGCATAATCAACTAGCGAGCAATAATAATAAATCTCGAATGACAACACTTTCTCAAAACAATCATAATATGATATAACAAGATGGTATCTCGCTAGCCCTTTCCGAGACCCCTGAAGATCAAGGACTGACTAAACATTGTAATTCATGGTAAAAGAGATCCAGTCATAGTCATACTCAATATAAAGTAATACTAATGCATGCAAATGACAGCGCTGCTCTCCAACTGGTGCTTTTTAATAAGAGGGTGATGACTCAACATAAAAGTAAATAGATAGGCCCTTCGCAGAGGGAAGCAGGGATTTGTAGAGGTGCAAGAGCTCGAATTTGAAATAGAGATAAATAATATTTTGGGTGGCATACTTTCATTGTCAACATAACAACCAAGAGATCTCGATATCGTCCATGCTACACACATTATAGGTGGTTCCCAAACTGAATGGTAAAGTTTATACTCCCCCTCCACCAACAATCATCAATCCATGGCTTGCCCGAAACAACGGGTGCCTCCAACTAACAACAATCCTGGGGGAGTTTTGTTTGCAATTATTTTGATTTGATTTGAGCATGGGACTGGACATCCCGGTTACCGGCCATTTTCTCGTGAGTGAGGAGCGGAGTCCACTCCTCTTGAGAATAACCCGCCTAGCATGGAAGATATAGATAGCCCTAGTTGATACATGAGCTATTCGAGCATACAAAACAGAATTTCATTTGTAGATTTAGAGTTTGGCACATACAAATTTACTTGGAACGGCGGGTAGATACCGCATATAGGAAGGCATGATGGACTCATATGGAATAACTTTGGGGTTTATGGAAGTGGATGCACAAGCAGTATTCCCGCTTAGTACAAGTGAAGGCTAGAAAGAGACTGGGAAGCGACCAACTAGAGAGCGACAACAGTCATGAATATGCATTAAAATTAATCAACACTGAGTGCAAGCATGAGTAGGATATAATCCACCATGAACATAAATATCGTGGAGGCTATGTTGATTTTGTTTCAACTACATGGGTGAACATGTGCCAAGTCAAGTCACTCGAATCGTTCAAAGGAGGATACCACCCTATCATACCACATCACAACCATTTTAATAGCATGTTGGCACGCAAGGTAAACCATTATAAACTCCTAGCTAATTAAGCATAGCATAAGCAACTATAATCTCTAATCGTCATTGCAAACATGTTTATTCATAATAGGCTGAATCAGGAATGATGAACTAATCATATTTACAAAAACAAGATAGGTCAAGTTCATACCTGCTTCTCTCATCTCAATCAGTCCATCATATATCGTCATTATTGCCTTTCACTTGCACGACCGAACGATGTGGATAATAATAGTGCACGTGCATTGGACTAAGCTGGAATCTGCAAGCATTCAATTCAAGGGAGAAGACAAGGTAATATGGGCTCTTGGTTAAATCAACAATAATGCATATGAGAGCCACTCAACATTTTCATCATGGTCCTCTCCTCTCAACCCCCAAAGAAAAGAAAAGAACTAAAACTATTTACACGGGAAAGCTCCCAACAAGCAAAAGAAGAACGAGAAATCTTTTTGAGTTTTCTTTAATCACTACTACTACAAGCATGGAAAGTAAACTAGCTAAAAGATATAACTATTTTTTTGATTTTTCTTAAGGTTTTTCAAACACACAAGAAGAAAGCGAGAAAAATAAAATAAACTAGCATGGATAGTACAATGAAAAAGTATGAGCACCGACAACTAGCATGAGTGTGTGAACATGAATGTAATGTCGGTGAGAAATACGTACTCCCCCAAGCTTAGGCTTTTGGCCTAAGTTGGTCTATGCCCATGGATCGAGGCTACTCTCGCCGGTGTACTGAGGAGTGTCATCTGAGTGCCACTGGCTGGCGATCTCCTCCGGGTCCCACTGGTAAAAAGACTGTCCATAAGGGTCAAGTGGTGGTTCCGGCTCAGGCTCTGGAGCTGGTGTCTGGCTTCGGTATGCATAAACAGCCTCCGGCAAGATGAGGTACGTGCCTGAAAACATGACAAACAAAGAGGGTGCAGGCAAGATAATAGTCTCACTGTGAGTTTTATTAAATCTCAAATTATACTTAAGCATCATCTCATTATTTTTAACAATAAATTCATGTGCTACCATACTCTTATAATCTAGAAAAATAGAGGGCAGCAGCTTTTCCTCTTTCTCATAATGCCTAATAGGTATCCTAAAGTGTTTAGCAAGGCGTGAAGCAAAGATGCCTCCAAAGATGGGGCCCTTTGTACGGTTGTTTAGCAATAATAGAGCCTAAACTAAAAGTGTTATCGCGAAACAAAGCATGGCACAAAATAACAATATCGGGGGCACTAAGGTTTCCATAGTTCCTGCGACCAATTAAGCATCTACTCAAAAATATTGAAAAGTAACGTAGAACAGGAAAGTGTATGCTAGTAATTCTTGCATCGGAAACCTTCCTCGTTTCCCCTACAGTGATCATATCAATAAATCCATCCACATCTCTACGATGTGGTTCCTCTATGCTGCCCGCAAAGGGTATCTTACAGACCCCACAAAAATCATATAGTGACATCTCCTTAACCTCATCATATAAATGAAACTCCACTGAAGGTGGTGATTTCCTAGCATGAAAGGAAAAAATTTGCACGAAAGTATTAGTGAGTAGGAGATACTGATCGAGCTGGTCCTGGAGGAAGTCGGTGAGGCCTGCATTCTCAGCCAAATGATAAAAATCATCATGAATCTCGGCTGCTCTCAAGAACTCATCACAAGGCCATTCACACGGCCGAACCTTCGCGACGCGAGGGATATTATATTTGGGCTTTTTATTCTCCTCATTTTGTTTATCCTTCAAGCTTCGGCTCGAAGAGCCCCTCAAAAATCTCTTCATCATTTTCTGAAAATTTCTACAACTTTTAGTAACTCAAAATAAAAGTGAACCAAACTCAACAAAATTGATAGCAACTACTCCCACAAGTGCCTAGAGACTATATCATGCATTAGAACTACTTGGGACCAAATAAATTTGACATGCAAGCTCAACAACAGGGTCACCTAGGAAGTAAAAATTTGCAATGAATAAAGTACTAGAACAAAAACTAATTGGACCATTGGAGGAGTCACATACCAAAGAACAATCCCCCAAAGCAGTTTTGTGAGTGGAGCTTTGAGCAAGGAGGTCGAAAATGGGCAGCAAGATGAGCTAGAACTCATGCTTGAGTTGGTTGATGATTTTTTTGGGAGGAAGAAGAAGTGTGTGGGTGCAGGAATAAGTGGAGGGGGCCACCAGGGGCCCACGGGGCAGGGGGCGCGCCCCGGGGGGTCGGCGCGCCCTGGACCCTCGTGGCCAGGTGCTTGCCCCCTCTCGTGTGTTCTCAGTGCCAGATATTCTCAAATATTCTAGAAAAAATCATATTTCATTTTCAGGGCATTTGGACAACTTTTATTTTCGGGGTATTTTTTTATTGCAAGGATAATTCAGAAAATAGACAGAGAATACTATTTTTCCTTTATTTAATCTAAATAACAGAAAGTAAAAGGAGGGTACAGAAGGTTGTGCTTTCTAACTTCATCCATCTCATGCTCATCAAAAGGAATCCACTAACAAGGTTGATCAAGTCTTGTTAACAAACTCAATCCGAATCGCATGAAATCGGAGAATTTTTGAATAGCACTAGGTTACCTCAAAGGGGATATGTACATCCCTAATAATAAGAATATCATATTTCTTCTTCATAGTAGGAAGAGGAAATTCAAAACCTCCAATAATAATCGATGGAATTTTTCCAATAGAATTGATACTGTGGACTTGAGGTTGTTTCCTCGGAAAGTGTACCGTATGCTCATTACCATTAACATGAAAAGTGACATTGCCTTTGTTGCAATCAATAACAGCCCCTGCAGTATTCAAAAAGGGTCTACCAAGGATAATCGACATACTATCGTCCTCGGGAATATCAAGAATAACAAAGTCCGTTAAGATAGTAACGTTTGCAACCACAACAGGCACATCCTCACAAATACCGACAGGTATAGCAGTTGATTTATCGGCCATTTTCAAAGATATTTCAGTAGGTGTCAATTTATTCAATTCAAGTCTACGATATAAAGAGAGAGGCATAACACTAACACCGGCTCCAAGATCACATAAAGCAGTTTTAACATAGTTTCTTTTAATGGAGCATGGTATAGTTGGTACTCCCGGATCTCCAAGTTTCTTAGGTATTCCACCCTTGAAAGTATAATTAGCAAGCATGGTGGAAATTTCAGCTTCCGGTATCTTTCTTTTATTAGTAACAATGTCTTTCATGTACTTAGCATAAGGATTCATTTTAAGCATATCAGTCAACCGCATACGCAAAAAGATAGGTCTAATCATTTCAGCAAAGCGCTCAAAATCCTCACCATCCTTTTTCTTGGATGGTTTAGGAGGAAAAGGCATGGGTTTCTGAACCCATGGTTCTCTTTCTTTACCGTGCTTCCTAGCAACAAAGTCTCTCTTATCATAACGTTGATTCTTTCATTGTGGGTTATCAAGCTCAACAGCAGGTTCAATCCCTACCTCATTATTATTGCTAGGTTGAGCATCAACATGAACATCATCATTAACATTATCACTAGGTTTATGTTCATTACCAGATTGTGTTTCAGCATCAGAAATAGAAATATCATTGGGGTTCTCAGGTGTGTCAACAACGGGTTCACTAGAAGCATGCAAAGTCCTATCATTTTTCGTTTTCTTCTTTTTAGAAGGACTAGGTGCATCATCATTAGTTCTCTGAGAATCTTGCTCAATTCTCTTAGGGTGGCCCTCAGGATACAAAGGTTCCTGAGTCATTTTACCCCCTCTAGTCATAACTCTAACATCATTATCATTTTTCTTATCATTTAATTCATTGAGCAAATCATTTTGAGCTTTAAGCACTTGTTCTACTTGAGTAGTAACCATAGAAGCATGTTTACTAATGAGTTTAAGTTCACCTTTACCTCTAGACATATAATCACTCAAGTGTTCAATCATATAAGCATTACGTTTCAATTGTCTACCAACATAAGCATTGAAGTTTTCTTGTTTAGCCATAAAGTCATCAAACTCATCCAAGCATTGGCTAGCAAACTTAGTAGACAGGGTTTCAACTTTATCATATCTATACAGAGAATTTACCTTTAGTACCCGTGTCGGGTTATCAAGACCATGTATCTCTTCAATAGGTGGTAAATTCTTAACATCTTCTGCTTTAATACCTTTTTCTTTCATAGATTTCTTTGCCTCTTGCATGTCTTCAGGACTGAGAAATAGAATACCCCTTTTCTTCGGAGTTGGCTTAGGAGTTGGTTCAGGAAGCGTCCAGTTTTTTTCATTAGTCAACATATTATTCAATAACAATTCAGCTTGATCAACAGTTCTTTCCCTGAAAACACAACCAGCACAACTATCCAGGTGGTCTCTGGAAGCATCGGTTAGTCCATTATAAAAGATATCAAGTATTTCATTTTTCATGAGAGGATGATCAGGCAAAGCATTAAGTAATTGGAGAAGCCTCCCCCAAGCTTGTGGGAGACTCTCTTCTTTAATTTGCACAAAATTATATATTTCCCTTAAAGCAGCTTGTTTCTTATGAAAGGGGAAATATTTAGCAGAGAAATAATAAATCATATCCTGGGGACTACGCACACAACCAGGATCAAGAGAATTAAACCATGTTTTAGCATCACCCTTTAATGAGAACGGAAATAACTTAAGATATAGTAGTAATGAGTTTTCTCATCATTAGTGAATAGGGTGGCTATATCATTTAACTTAGTAAGATGTGCCACAACAGTTTCAGATTCATAGCCATAAAAAGGATCAGATTCAACCAAAGTAATTATCTCAGGATCGACAGAGAAATCATAATCCTTATCAGTAACACAGATAGGTGAAGTAGCAAAAGCAGGGTCATATTTGCATTCTAGCATTCAGAGACTTTTCTTTCAGCTTAGCTAATAATTTCTTAAGATCAGATCTATCATTGCAAGCAAGAAAATCTCAAGCAGTTTCTTCATCCTTAACATAACCCTCAGGCACAACAGGCAATTCATATCTAGGGGGAGAATCTTCATCATCACTTTCATCAATATTATCAGTTTCAATAATTTCATTCTCTCTAGCCCTAGCAAGTTGTTCATCAAGAAATTCACCTAATGGCACAGTATTATCAAGCATAGAAGTAGTTTCATCATAAGCATCACGCATAGCAGAAGTGGCATCATCAATAACATGCGACATATCAGAATTAATAGCAGAAGCAAGTTTAGGTGTCGCAAGTTTACTCAAAACAGACGGAGAATCAAGTGTAGAGCTACATGGAAGTTCCTTACCTCCCCTCGTAGTTGAGGGGAAAATCTTAGTTCTTTCGTCTTTCAAGTTCCTCATAGTGATCAGCAGATATAAATCCCAAGTGACTCAAAGAATAGAGCTATGCTCCCTGGCAACGGCACCAGAAAATAGTCTTGATAACCCACAAGTATAGGGGATCGCAACAATTTTTGAGGGTAGAGTAGTCAACCCAAATTTATTGATTCGACACAAGGGGAGCCAAAGAATATTCTCAAGTATTAGCAGTTGAGTTGTCAATTCAACCACACCTGGATAACTTAGTATCTGCAGCAAAGTATTTAGTAGCAAAGTAATATGGAAGTAACGGTAACAGTGGCAAAAGTAACAGTAGCAGTTTTGTAGTAATTGTAAGAGTGGCAACGGTAAAGTAACTAAGCAAAGAGCAATATGTGAAAATCTTGTAGGCATTGGATCAGTGATGGATAATTATGTCGGATGTGATTCCTCATGCAACAGTTATAACATAGGGTGACACAGAACTAACTCCAGTTCATCAATGTAATGTAGGCATGTATTCCGAATATAGTCATACATGCTTATGGAAAAGAACTTGCATGACATCTTTTGTCCTACCCTCCCATGGCAGCGGGGTCCTATTGGAAACTACGGGATATTAAGGCCTCCTTTTAATAGAGTACCGGACCAAAGCATTAACACTTAGTGAATACATGAACTCCTCAAACTACGGTCATCACTGGTAAGTATCCCGATTATTGTCACTTCGGGGTTAACGGATCATAACTCATAATAGGTGACTATACACTTGCAAGATAGGATCAAGAACTCACATATATTCATGAAAACATAATAGGTTCAGATCTGAAATCATGTCACTCGGGCCCTAGTGGCAAGCATTAAGCATAGCAAAGTCATAGCAACATCAATCTCAGAACATAGTGGATACTAGGGATCAAACCCTAACAAAACTAACTCGATTACATGGTAAATCTCATCCAACCCATCACCGTCCAGCAAGCCTACGATGGAATTACTCACGCATGACGGTGAGCATCATGAAATTGGTGATGGAGGATCGTCGATGATGACGACGGCGACGGATTCCCCTCTCCGGAGCCCCGAATGGACTCCAGATCAGCCCTCCCGAGAGAGATTAGGGCTTGGCGGCGGCTTTGTATCATAAAACGCGATGAATCCTTCTCCCTGATTTTTTCTCCCGGAACATGAATATATGGAGTTGGAGTTGAGGTCGGTGGAGCACCAGGGGGTCCACGAGGCAGGGGGCGCGCCCCCACCCTCGTGGACAGGGTGTGGGCCCCCTGGCCTTGATTCCTTCGCCAATATTTTTTATTAATTCCAAAAATAACTTCCGTGGAGTTTCAGGTCATTCCGAGAACTTTTATTTCTGCACAAAAATAACACCATGGCAGTTCTGCTAAAAACAGCACCAGTCCAGGTTAGTTCCATTCAAATCATGCAAGTTAGAGTCCAAAATAAGGGCAAAAGTGTTTGGAAAAGTAGATACGATGGAGACGTATCACGATAGTCGTAGAAGCAATAGTTGGTGAGATGACAACGATGCTACGATGGAGATCAAGGTGTCAAGCCGGTGACAATGGAGATCATGACGATGCTCTGGAGATGGAGATCAAAGGCACAAGATGATGATGGCCATATCATGTCACAGATTTTGATTGCATGTGATGTTTATCTTTTATGCATCTTATTTTGCTTAGTACGGCGGTAACATTATAAGATGATCCCTCACTAAATTTCAAGGTATAAGTGTTCTCCCTGAGTATGCACCATTGCTACAGTTCGTCGTGCCGAGACACCATGTGATGATCGGGTGTGATAAGCTCTACGTTCACATACAACGGGTGCAAGGTAGTTTTGCACATGCAGAATACTCGGGTTAAACTTGACGAGACTAGCATATGCAGATATGGCCTCGGAACACCGAGACCAAAAGGTCGAACATGAATCATATAGTAGATATGATCAACATAGAGATGTTGACCATTGAAAACTACTCCATCTCACGTGATGATCGGACATGGTTTAGTTGATATGGATCACGTGATCATTTAGATGACTAGAGGGATGTCTATCTAAGTGGGAGTTCTTTAGTAATATGATTAATTGAACTTAATTTATCATGAACTTAGTCCTGATAGTATTTGCATATCTATGTTGTAGATCAATGGCCCCGTGCTACCGTTCCCCTGAATTTTAATGCGTTCCTAGAGAAAGCTAAGTTGAAAGATGATGGTAGAAACTACACGGACTGGGTCCGTAACTTGAGGATTATCCTCATTGCTTCATAGAAGAATTATGTCCTTGAAGCATCACTAGGTTCAAGGCCTGCTGCAGGAGCAGATGCTGATGTTATGAACGTCTGGCAAGCTCGATCTGATGACTACTCGATAGTTTAGTGTGCCATGCTTCACGGCTTAGAATCGGGACTTCAAAGACGTTTTGAACGTCATGGAGCATATGAGATGTTCCAAGAGTTGAAATTAATATTTCAAGCAAATGCCCGAGTTGAGAGATATGAAGTCTCCAACAAGTTCTATAGCTGCAAGATGGAGGAGAATAGTTCTGTCAGTGAACACATACTCAGAATGTCTAGGTACCATAACCACTTGACTCAGCTGGGAGTTAATCTTCCTGATGATAGTGTCATTGACATAGTTCTTCAATCACTGCCACCAAGCTATAAAGGCTTCGTGATGAACTATAATATGCAAGGGATGGAAAAGACAATTCCCGAGCTCTTCACAATGCTAAAGACTGTGGAGGTAGAAATCAAGAAGGAGCATCGAGTGTTGATGGTTAACAAGACCACTAGTTTCAAGAAAAAGGGCAAAGGGAAGATGGGGAGCTTCAAGAAGAATAGCAAGCAAGTTGCTACTCCTGGGAAGAAACCCAAGTCTGGACCTAAGCCTGAACTGAGTGCTTCTACTGCAAAGGGACTGGTCACTTGAAGCGGAACTGCCCCAAGTATTTGGCGAATAAGAAGGATGGCAAAGTGAAAGGTATATTTGATATACATGTTATTGATGTGTACCTTACTAATGCTTGTAGTAGCGCCTGGGTATTTGATACTGGTTCTGTTGCTCATATTTGCAACTTGAAACAGGGGCTACGGATTAAAAGAAGATTGGCTAAGGACGAGGTGATGATGCGCGTCAGAAATGGTTCCAAGGTCGATGTGATCGCCGTCGGCACGCTACCTCTACATCTACCTTCGGGATTAGTTTTAGACCTGAATAATTGTTATTTGGTGCCAGCGTTGAGCATGAACATTATATCTGGATCTTGTTTGATGCGAGACAGTTATTCATTTAAATCAGAGAATAATGGTTGTTCTATTTATATGAGTAATATCTTTTATGGTCATGCACCCTTGATGAGTGGTCTATTTTTTGTTGAATCTCGATCGTAGTGATACACATGTTCATAATATTGAAGCCAAAAGATGCAAAGTTAGTAATGATAGTGCAACTTATTTGTGGCATTGCCGTTTAAGTCATATTGGTGTAAAGCTCATGAAGAAACTCCATGCTAATGGGCTTTTGGAATCACTTGATTATGAATCACTTGATACTTGCAAACCATGCCTCATGGGCAAGATGACTAAGACTCCGTTCTTCGGAACAATGGAGCGAGCCACTGACTTATTGGAAATAATACATACCGATGTATGCGGTCCAATGAGTGTTGAGGCTCACGGCAGGTATCATTATTTTCTGACCTTCACATATGATTTGAGCAGATATGGGTATATCTACTTAATGGATCATAAGTCTGAAACATTTGAAAGGTTCAAAGAATTTCAGAGTGAAGTGGAAAATCATCGTAACAAGAAAGTAAAGTTTCTACAATCTGATCGCGGAGGCGAATATTTGAGTTATGAGTTTGGTCTTCATTTGAAGCAATGTGGAATAGTTTCGCAACTCATGCCACCTGGAACACCACAGCGTAATGGTGTGTCTGAACGTCGTAATCGTACTTTATTAGATATGGTGCAATCTATGATGTCTCTTACTGATTTACCGCTATCGTTTTGGGGTTATGCTTTAGAGACAGCTGCATTCACGTTAAATAGGGCACCATATAAATCCGTTGAGACGACACCATATGAACTGTGGTTTGGTAAGAAACCTAAGCTGTCGTTTCTTAAAGTTTGGGGCTGCGATGCTTATGTGAAAAAGCTTCAACCTGATAAGCTCAAACCCAAATCGGAGAAATGCGTCTTCATAGGATAACCAAAAGAAACTGTTCGGTACATCTTCTATCACAGATCCAAAGGCAAGATATTTGTTGCTAAGAATGGATCCTTTCTAGAGAAGGAGTTTCTCTCAAAAGAAGTGAGTGGGAGGAAAGTAGAACTTGATGAGGTAATTGTACCTTCTCCTGAATTGGAAAGTAGTTCATCACAGAAATCAGTTCCAGTGATTCCTACACCAATTAGTGAAGAAGCTAATGATGATGATCATGAAACTTCAGATCAAGTTACTACTGAACCTCGTAGGTCAACCAGAGTACGGTCTGCACCAGAGTGGTACGGTAATCCTATTCTGGAAGTCATGTTACTAGACCATGATGAACCTATGAACTATGAGGAAGCGATGATGAGCCCAGATACCGCGAAATGGCTTGAGGCCATGAAATCTGAGATGGGATTCATCTATGAGAACAAAGTGTGGACTTTTGTGGACTTGCCCGATGATTGGCAAGCCATAGAAAATAAATGGATCTTCAAGAAGAAGACTGGCGCTGACGGTAATGTTACTATCTACAAAGCTCGACTTGTTGTGAAAGGTTTTCGACAAGTTCAAGGAGTTGACTACGATGAGACATTCTCACCCGTAGCAATGCTTAAGTTTGTAAGAATCATGTTAGCAATTGCCGCATTTTATGGTTATGAAATTTGGCAAATGGATGCCAAAACTGCATTCCTTAATGGATTTCTTAAAGAAGAGTTGTATATGATGCAACCAGAAGGTTTTGTCGATCCAAAAGGTGCTAACAAAGTGTGCAAGCTCCAGCGATCCATTTATGGACTGGTGCAAGCCTCTCAGAGTTGGAATATACGCTTTGATAATGTGATCAAAGCATATGGTTTTATATAGACTTTTGGAGAAGCCTGTATTTACAAGAAAGTGAGTGGGAGCTCTGTAGCATTTCTAATATTATATGTGGATGACATATTGTTGATTGGAAATAATACAAAATTTCTGGATAGCATAAAAGGATACTTGAATAAGAATTTTTCAATGAAAGACCTTGGTGAAGTTGCTTATATATTGGGCATGAAGATCTATAGAGATAGATCAAGACGCTTAATTGGACTTTCACAAAGCACATACCTTGATAAAGTTTTGAAGAAGTTCAAAATGGATCAGTCAAAGAAAGGGTTTTGCATGTGTTACAAGGTGTGAAGTTGAGTCAGACTCCATGCCCGACCACTGCAGAAGATAGAGAGAAAATGGAAGTCATTCCGTATGTCTCAGCCATAGGTTCTATCATGTATGCAATGTTGTGTACCAGACCTGATGTGTGCCTTGCTATAAGTTTAGCAGGGAGGTACCAAAGTAATCCCAGAGTGGATCACTGGACAGCGGTCAAGAACATCCTAAAATACCTGAAAAGGACTAAGGATATGTTTCTCGTTTATGGAGGTGACAAAGAGCTTGTCGTAAATGGTTACGTCGATGCAAGCTTTGACACTGATTCGAATGAATCTAAGTCACAAACCGGATATGTATTTATATTGAATGGTGGAGTTGTTAGTTGGTGCAGTTCCAAGCAGAGCGTTGTGGCGGGATCTACGTGTGAAGCGGAGTACATAGCTGCTTTGAAAGCAGCAAATGAAGGAGTCTGGATCACTACTAGGAAAAGGCCTACTAGTGGCGCACCAGTTTTGCCTACTAATGGCACACTACTGGTGCGCCACTAGTACCACACCACTAGTATTAAATACTAATGGCGCACCACTGGTGCGCCATTAGTATAGGCCACTGGTGCGCCATTAGTATAGGCCACGGTGCGCCATTAGTATTTTTGAATTTTGAAGTCGGGAAAATAGTAGTGGCGCACCGTCTAACCCCCACCGTGCGCCATTTCTATTTTTGAATTTGGATCTGGATCGCGATTTTTTTGCCCATTTTTTGCTCGTTTTTTGCTTGTTTTTTTCACGAAATTTTTTCAAATTTTGTTCTCGTTTTTGGATCATGTACGTTCTTTTGCCGGAGAGGAGTTCGCCGGAGAGGAGGGCCGAGGTCACCGGAGAGGAGGAGGAGGTCACCGGAGAGGCGCTCGCCTACATCGCCGGAGAGGAGGAGGAGGTCGCCGGAGTGGAGTTCACCGGAGCACCGGAGAGGAGGAAGGAGAAACCGTGAGGGGAGGGGAGGAGAGGAGGGAGGAGGAGCTCACCGGAGAGGAGGGAGGAGGAGATCACCGGAGAGGAGGGAGGAGAAACCGTGAGGGGAGGGGAGGAGAGGAGGGAGGAGGAGGTCGCCGGAGAGGAGGAGGAGGAGGTCGCCAGAGAGGAGGAGGGTAGTATGGTGGAGGAGAGAAGGGGAGATGGAGTGGAGGAGATGGAGTGGAGGAGAGGTGGAGTGGAGGAGAAGAATGAAGAGGTAAGGGGGAGAGGACCACGCCCAGCCATATATACGGCATAGTAATGGCGCACCGTCGGCAGGTGCGCCATTACTAACCTTTTTTTTTATTTTTTTGATCTATTTTGGATTTTGAAGGCGGGAAGATAGTAATGGCGCACCATGGGCAGGTGCGCCATTAGTAAGTTTGAATTTTTTTGCCTCTCCAGATCTTAAAAGCCCCGTATCTTTTTTTCTGTTAGGTTTTTGAGGATTTTGAAAATGTTTAACGAGGTTCCCTCGATTAAATTCGGATGTAACTTTTCGAGTAGATGATTTTTCATATAAAAAACTTTTTCATCCGAGTTCGTATGCAAAAGTTATGCCCATTTTACAAATTCTCGAGAGATTTTGCAAAAAAGTCGAAAATTCATGTTTGTAAATTTTGCTAACAACTAGACCACATATCACATGGGAATCTTATTTTCTTTTATTTTTTTGACATTTCTATCATTTTCTTTTATTTTTTAACTGAAAAGGCGGTCCACGGGGGGGGGGGGGGGTGCATTCGGGGGAATGTTTGGGCCAAACTACTAATGGCGCACCGTGGGAGTGGTCGAGAGGTAAATACTGATATATTGGAAGGTTACATTCGGACACCGGAATGGTTTCGGGAAGTTTTGGATAAGTTTCGGAGTACCGGGAAGTTACCGGAACCCCCCCCCCCCCCCCCCCGGAGAGTAATGGGCCAACATGGGCCTTAGTGGAGGAGAGAGGGCCGGCCATAGGAGGTGGCGAGCGCCCCCCCTTGCCAATCCGAATTGGACAAGGGGTGGGGGCGGGCCCCCCTCCTTTCCCTCTCCTACTCCCTCTCCTTTCCCTCTTTGCTACTCTAGAAAAAAGGAAAAAGTGGGGGGGGGGGCGAATCCTACTAGGAGTGGAGTCCTAGTAGGACTCCCCCTCCATGGCGCGCCCCTGGTGGCCGGCCTTCTCCCCCTCCTTTATATACAGGGGCAGGGGGTGCCCCAAAGGCACAACATTGTCTTAGCCGTTTGCGGTGACCCCCTCCATTGTTAACTCCTCCGATAATATCATCGTAGTGCTTAGGCGAAGCCCTTCGCGGATCTAATCACCAACACCGTCGTCACGCTGTCATGGTGACGAAACTCTCCCTCGACCCTCTGCTGGATCAAGAGTTCGAGGGAGGTCATCGACATGAACGTGTGCTGAACTCGGAGGTGCCATACGTTCGGTACTAGATCGGTTGGATCGTGAAGACATTCGACTACATCAACCGCGTTAACCTAATGCTTCCTCTTTCGGTCTATGAGGGTACGTGGACACACTCTCCCCCTCTCGTTGCTATGGATCTCCTAGATAGATCTTGCGTGATCGTAGGAAATTTTTTGAAATTGCATGCCACGTTCCCCAACAATGGGCCCGTGGTAGGCGCGGGCGGGCAGCGCATCTCATTGCCGCGAATACATCAGCCGGCTCCCCAGTGCGCCGCCGCGCGGCCTCGCCTTTGATGGTGCCACTGACGACACGCCCATAACCTGTTCGATGAAATGCCCATGAGAAAATGGAGAGAGAAATAGGAAGAAAAGGTGAAAAAGATAAACACTCGAGTCATTGACAGGTGGGACACTCATCCAACTCAGCAAATTGTCCACACAGGCATGCCATGTCAGCCCAACAGCCAGGCTCCACCTATCTGTTTTGCTGTTTTGACAACTAAATTCCAGCATCAGTGCTCCGCGTTATGCATTAAGCGCATTTCTTGTGGTTTTTTGTGCCCTAGCTTAAATGTCTTAGTAAGTTGTTACCCTAGCCCCAAGTGTGGTGGTTTTTGGTAAATAACTCGGGAGGAGGGGAGGGGAGAGGAGAGTTAGGTAGGTAGTTTACGTAGGTGTTTAAGTAGGCTTACGTAGATGTAGCATTATCGGTGTGGGAGAAATAGTGAAAATATATTCCCACCACGCCAAGTTGGACGTTCCGACCTGTCCGCGACATCCATCTTGAGGTGCGATTCATGCGGCAGAGCACTGACTGAAGTTTATACTACAATATTCTTGCGGAAGAGCATTGACTGATGTTTATAGTTTTTTTCAATGGAACTGATGTTTATAGTTGTTCAGAAAATCTGGGCCCTTGGGCCTTGGTTGGACCCACCATGATGACCCACAAGTATATGGGGTCAATTGTAGCCTTTTCTATATGTAAGAGTATCGAACCCAACGAGGAGGACAAGGAAATGACAAGTGGTTTTCAGCAAGGTATTGTCTGCAAGTGCTAAAATTGTAAGTAGCGGAGTAGTTTGATAGCAAGATAATTTGTAACGAGCAAGTAACAAAAGTAGTAATAAAAGTGCAGCAAGGTAGCCCAATCCTTTTGAGGCAAAGGACAGGCCAAAACGGTTTCTTATGATAAGCAAAGTGTTCTTGAGGGTACACGGGAATTTCATCTAGTCACTTTCATCATGTTGGCTTAATTCGTGTTCGGTACTTTGATAATTTGATATGTGGGTGGACCGGTTCTTAGGTCCTGTTCTTACTTGAACAAACCTCCTACTTATGATTAACCCTCTCGCAAGCATCTGCAACTAAGAGAAAAGTATTAAGAATAATTTCTAACCATAGCATTAAACTTTTGGATCCAATCGGTCCCTTACGAAATAGCGCATAAACTGGGGTTTAAGCTTCTATCACTCTCACAACCCACCATCTAATAACTACTCCACAATGCATTCCCTTAGGCCCAAATATGGTGAAGTGTCATGTAGTCGACATTCACATGACACCACTAAGAGAATGGCACCATACATATCATCAAATATCGAACACATATCAAGTTCACATGATTACTTGCAACATGATTTCTCCGTGACCTCAATAACGAAAGTAACTAATCACAAATGATAAACATGCTCAAGACCAGAGGGGTATTAAATAGCATAATGGATCTCAACATATAATCTTCCACCAAATAAACCATATAGTAATCAACTTCAAGATGTAATCAACACTACAAGTCACCCACAAGCACCAATCTACATTTTTGATACAAAGATTGAACACAAGAGATGAACTAGGGTTTGAGAGGAGTTGGTGCTTTGAAGATGTTGATGAAGATAGCCCTCCCCAAGATGGGAGAGTTGTTGGTGATGATGATGACGATGATTTCCCCCTCCGGGAGGGAAGTTCCCCCGGCGGAATCGCTCCGCCGGAGGGCAAAAGTGCTCGTGCCAAAGTTCCGCCTCGAGGCGGCGGCGCTTCGTCCCAAATGTCCTCCTCAGATTTTTTTTCTTGGTCAAAATGACTTATATACCAGAAGATGGGCACCGAAGGTGGGCCGAGGAGGGCAGCACCCACCAGGGCACGCCTGGGCCTCCTGGCGCGCCCAGGTGGGTTGTGCCCACCTGGTGGCCCTCCTCTGGTACTTATTTGCTCTAATATTTATTAAATATTCCATAAAAATTCCTCGGGAAGTTTCAGCTCATTTGGAGTTGTGCAAAATAGGTAGCTTGACGTAGCTTTTTCAGGTCCAGATTTCCAGTTGCCGGAATTCTCCCCCTTGGTGCATACCTTGCGTATTATGAGGGGAAAGACATTAGAATTACTCCAAAAAGCATTATTATACAATAAAACAACATAAATAATAGTAGGAAAACATGATGCAAAATGGACGTATCAACTCCGCCAAGCTTAGACCTCGCTTGTCCTCAAGCGAAAACCAAAATCGAAAAACATATCCACATGCTTAGAGAGAGAGGTGTCGATAAAAACTAAAGTACGGACATAGCAGCATCATGTGACTTATTATAACAGCAACAAACTTTACTATAAAACTTTTATCATAGAACTTTTATCATAGACTTCTCATGAACAAGTGACAATTCATCACAACATCAAAGTATAAAGCATAAACTCTATTGGAAACCGACAAACTATGTTCTTAGTCAACTTTGCAACAACAATTCATCATCTTTTCAGGAAGGGTCACATATCGGAGCCTTTAGGCAAGTCCACATACTCAACCATCATTTAGTCTTCTATGATTGCTGACACTCATCAAATACACATGAGCAAAACATTTAAACCGGACACAAAGAAAGATGGGGGCGTATAGTTTCGCCTCCCAACACACTCACCTCAAGGGTGATGTCAACAACAATAACTTATGCCACCCATATTCAACTGGACATATGTGCCTAGATCTTTCCTCACCACTTGATTCTTGCCAAAGGAGAAAACTAAAAGGAATAGAGAGAAAAACTTTGACTCTTGCATGAAAGTAAATACGTGAAATTAACAGATATGCCCTTCGCAGAGGGAAGCAGAGGTTGCCATGCGCTTTTTGTTTGTATGCACAACCCCTTAGTGCAAGAGAATGTCATGTTATATTACCCATTGTGATGGCAACCTTTATTATGCAGTCTGTCGCTTTTATTCTTCACCATCACAAGTTCATACAACACTCAATTTTCCCTTACACTAAATGATCTCACACTTTTAGAAGCAATTTTTATTGCCCTTTTTGCACCGATGACAACTTACTTGAAGGATCTTGCTCAATTCATATGTAGGTATGGTGGACTCTCAAACAAGATTTGGGTTTAAGGGTTTTGGATGCAGAAGTAGTATCTCTACTTAGTGCGGAGTTTTTGGCTAGCAAAGATAGGGGCAAGCACCACATGTTGAAGGATCTATGACAATATAACTTCTATGTGAATATGAACAAACATAAATCATTAAGTTGTCTTCCTTGTCCAACTTCAACAATTTTGGCATATAATATTTTGATGGGTGCTCACAATCATAAAAGATTTCTAGGATAGTATATTTATATGTGAATCTTCTCTTCCCTTATTAATTCTTTCATGAGTTGCATCATTGACCAATGCTATGTTTGTCAATCTACAATAAAATTTTCTACTTATACCTTTCCTTGTGTAATGTCATCACTTACCATAAGATTAGCATATGATCTTTTTATTTTTTTATTTCCTTTCTTTTTATTGCAACAAGAAAGTAAAGAAGGCAAAACTCAAACTAAACTTTATTATATCTCGCACACGATTACAAGGATTGATCACTAAGCAAACTCACAAAAAGAAAGGATTTAACTAAACTTTTATTCATCTAATAGCAAAAGATAACCATTGATCAAACTAAGAAAGTAAAGGCAAAAGATAGTTGAGATTGATACGATAGCGGGGCACCTCCCCCAAGCTTGGCAAAAGCCAAGGGGAGTGCCCATACCCAATACTCAGTTTTCTTTTGGTGGTGATGAAGAAGATGGTGGTGATGAAGTAGAAGGTTTCTTGACCAATACATCTCTGAGCATATCTCTTTAGCTGTGAATCTCTTGAAGAGCTTCATGCAGCAGCTCAGTGTTCTTCTCTACTTCAGCCATGATATGCTTATTTTCCGGACCCCAAGAGTTTGTCCCTACATCACTTTCTCTTGGACGAGATATGTCCCAATTGGACGGTATATGCGCACGAGGAGTGTTTTCGAACCCATAATTATGAATCAAATTGTGAAAATTGTTTTGATGTAACCTGTGTAGAGGCCTCCTTGTAGGGAATTCTTCTAGATCTCTTGGGTCCTCTTGATTGTCCAGGAACCTCATGGCTTGATGGGGGTTAGGATGAGTGGAGATACCAGCCAGGGTCCCTCTCTTAGAAGCCGGAGGGTGAATTCCGAATGAGTCCCCCTCATCTTCCTCCATAACGATCTCCGCAAATTCCTCTCCTCTGGATTCTACCTGAAGCAACCAAGCTTCGCCTTCTTCAGTGTTGGAGGAGGGAGAAGACATGATGCCTGGCTCAACAGATCTTATAGAAAATAGCAAGAAAAGAAAACAGGAGATTTCTCCATGATACGGAGGTTAACGGGTTCGGGAGGTATATATAGATTTTTTATCTTGGGGAACAAGAAGAACGGAAGAAAAATGGAGTCCGGAAAGTACCCGAGGCGAGCACAACCCACCTGGGCGCGCTAGGCATGCCTGGCCGGCCTGGTGTATCGTGCCCCCCAGGGTCACTTTCCTGGAAGTTTCTTATTTTCCTAATTTTCTAAATATTCCAAAACTGTCAAAAAATATTTTTGCGGATTTTTCGGAGTCTGTTTACTTACTGTATCACGTACCTCCCTTTTTTCATTATTCTGGAGTGTTCTGAAAGGTTTCCTTTATGTGTTTTCCGGTGTAGAAGTTTAGATAACATTGCTTCCAACATTAATGGGCGTACTTGAGATATAGTGTTTTATTCATTGCCCATTGACAACCTTCGGGTTAGTCCCTTCGGCATTATTTATTTTGATAGCTCCGGATCGATAGACCTCCTCGATGACATAGGGTCCTTCCCATTTGGAGAGGAGTTTTCCTACAAAAAATCTGAAACGAGAGTTGTACAAAAGAACGTATTCTCTGACTTTGAACTCACGCTTTTGGATTCTTTTGTCATGCCATCTTTTAACTTTTTCTTTGAATAACTTAGCATTTCCATAAGCATGGGTTCTCCATTCATCTAATGAGCTAATATCAAATAACCTCTTTTCCCCAGCTTGTTTGAAATCATAATTGAGTTCTTTTATTGCCCAAAATGCTTTGTGTTATAACTCAAGAGGTAAATGTCAAGCTTTTCCATAAACCATTTTATATGGAGACATACCCATAGGATTTTTATAAGCCGTTCTATAAGCCCAAAGTGCATCATCTAATTTCTTAGACCAATTCTTCCGGGACCTATTGACAGTCTTTTGTAAGATTAATTTTATTTCTCTATTGCTAAGTTCAATTTGACCACTAGATTGAGGATGATAAGGTGACGCGGTTCTATGCTTAACATCATACTTAGCAAGCATTTTACGGAAAGCACCATGAATAAAGTGTGAACTGATATGCCTCCAACGTATCTATAATTTTTGATTGTTCCATGCTATTATATTATCTGTTTTGGATGTTTAATGGGCTTTAATATGCTCTTTTATATTATTTTTGGGACTAACCTATTAACCGGAGGCCCAGTGCCAGTTTCTGTTATTTGCCTATTTTAGAGTTTTGCAGAAAAGGAATATGGAACGGAGTCCAAACGGAATGAAACCTTCGCGAGGATCTTTCTTGTACCAAAAGCAATCCATAAGACTTGGAGTTGAAGTCTGGAACTCTACGAGGAGGCCAGGAGGCAGGAGGGAGCGCCCAGGGGGGTAGGTGTGCCCCCACCCTCGTGGGCCCCTCGTAGCTCCACCGACGTACTTCTTTCGCCTATATATACTCTTATACCCTAGAAACATGAGGGGAGCCACGAAACCACTTTTCCACCGCCGCAACCTTCTGTACCCAGGAGATCCCATCTTGGGGCCTTTTCCGGCGATCTGCCGGAGGGGGAATCGATCACGGAGGGCTTCTACATCAACACCATTGCCTCTCCGATGAAGCATGAGTAGTTTACCTCAGACCTTCGGGTCCATAGTTATTAGCTAGATGGCTTCTTCTCTCTCTTGAATTCTCAATACAAAGTTCTCCTCGATGTTCTTAGAGATGTATTTGATGTAATACTCTTTTGTGGTGTGTTTCCCGAGATCCGATGAATTGTGGATTTATGAACAAGATTATCTATGAATATTATTTGGTTCTTCTCCGAGTTCTTATATGCATGATTTGATATCTTTGCAAGTCTCTCTGAATTATTGGTTTAGTTTGGCCTACTAGATTGATCTTTCTTGCAATGGGAGAAGTGCTTAGCTTTGGGTTCAATCTTGCAGTGCCCTTTCCCAGTGACAGTAGGGGCAGCAAGGCACGTATTGTATTGTTGCCATCGAGGATAAAAAGATGGGGTTTATATAATATTGCTTGAGTTTATCCCTCTACATCATGTCATCTTGCTTAATGCGTTACTCCGTTCTTTATGAACTTAATACTCTAGATGTATGCTGGATAGCGGTCGATGTGTGGAGTAATAGTAGTTGATGCAGAATCATTTTGGTCTACTTGACACGGACGTGATGCCTATGTTCATGATCATTGCCTTAGATGTCTTCATAATTATGCGCTCTTCTATCAATTGCTCGGCAGTAATTTTTTCACCCACCGTAATACATGCTATCTCGAGAGAAGCCAGTGAAACCTATGGCCCCCGGGTCTCTTTCTTATTATATTACATCTCTTTTATTTACATCGCATCTCGTTTACTATTTTGCAATCTTTACTTTCCAATCTATACAACAAAAATACCAAAAATATTTACTTTACTATCTCTATCAGATCTCACTTTTGCGAGTGGCCGTGAAGGGATTGACAACCCCTTTATCGCGTTGGTTGCAAGGTTCTTGATTGTTTGTGCATGTACTAGGTGACTTGTGTGTGGTCTCCTACTGGATTGATACCTTGGTTCTCAAAACTGAGGGAAATACTTACGCTACTTTGCTCCATCACCCTTTCTGCTTCAAGGGAAAACCAACGCATGCTCAAGAGGTAGCAGGAACCACCATCAGTCACTAAATATCTAGGGACTCCAAACCTTGGGAAAATAACTTCCTTAAGCATTTTAATAGAGGTGTTGTGATCAGCTCTACTGGTTGGAATAGCTTCTACCCATTTAGTAACATAATCAACAGCAACCAAAATATGTGTATACCCATTAGAGGAAGGAAAAGCTCCCATGAAGTCAAATCCCCAAACATAAAATGGTTCAACAGCAAGTGAATAATTCATAGGCATTTCTGGACACGTACTGATATTACCTATTCTTTGGCATTCATCACAAGATGAGACGAACTTACGGGCATCTTTGAAGAGAGTAGGCCAATCAAAACCAGATTGCAATACCTTATGAGCGGTTCTGTCTCCCGCGTGATGTCCTCCATAAGCTTCAGAGTGACATTTCCGTAGGATTTGTTCCTGTTCATGCTCAGGTACGCAACGTCTAGTAATACCATCTACTCCTTCTTTATAAAGATGTGGGTCATCCCAAAAGTAATGTCTTAAATCATAGAAGAATTTTTTCTTTTGTTGGTATGTGAAGCTAGGTGGTATGTATTTAGTAACAATATAATTAGCATAGTCAGCATACCAAGGTGTACTATGAGAAACATTTATTGCAACTAGTTGTTCATCAAGGAAGCTATCATTAATTGGTTGTGGGTCATCAAGAATATTTTCAAGTCTAGACAAGTTATCAGCTACGGGGTTCTTTGTTCCTTTCCTATCAGTGATATGCAAATCAAATTCTTGTAGTAGAAGGACACACCTAATGATTCTAGGTTTAGCATCTTTCTTTTCCATAAGATATTTTATAGCAGCATGATCGGTGTGAACAATTACTTTAGAATCAACAATGTAAGATCTGAATTTATCACAAGCAAACACCACTGCTAAGAATTCTTTTCAGTAGTAGTATAGTTTCGTTGAGCACTGTCTAGAGCTTTACTAGCATAATGAATAACATTTAGTTTCTTATCAACTCTTTATCCTAGAACAGCACCAACAGCATAATCACTAGCATCACACATAATCTCAAAAGGCACGTTCCAATCAGGTGTTGAACAACAGGTGCAGTAATTAAGGCTTTCTTTAGTGTTTCAAAGGCTTCCATACAATCATCATCAAACACAAAGGTAATATCCTTTTGCAAAAGATTAGTAAGAGGCCTAGAAATTTTAGAAAAGTCTTTGGTAAACCTCCTATAGAAACCAACATGACCAAGTAAACTACGAATACCTTTGATATCTTTAGGACATGGCATTTTCTCAATTGCATCAACCTTGGCTTTGTCCACCTCAATGCCTTTTTCAGAAATTTTATGGCCCAAAACAATACCTTCGTTAACCATAAAGAGGCACTTCTCCCAATTCAAGACAAGTTTTTTTGTTCACATCTCTGCAAGACTCAATCAAGATTGCTTAAACAATCATCAAAAGACTTCCCATAAACAGAAAAGTCATCCATGAAAACCTCAACAATCTTTTCACAAAAATCAGAGAATATAGCAGTCATATATCTTTGAAAGGTAGCAGGTGCATTACATAAACCGAAAGGCATACGTCTATAAGCAAATGTTCCAAAAGGACAAGTAAAAGTGGTCTTTTCTTGATCAGATTGTAAAACAGGTATCTGTGAAAAGCCAGAGTATCCATCAAGAAAGCAAAAATGTGTGTGCTTGGATAATCTTTCTAACATTTGATCGATAAAAGGCAGAGGGTAATGATCTTTTCTAGTAGCTTTATTTAATTTTCTATAATCAATTACCATTCTATAGCCCGTGACAATTCTTTGTGGAATAAGCTCATTCTTATCATTAGGAACAACAGTAATACCTCCTTTCTTAGGGACACAGTGAACAGGACTTACCCATCTACTATCAGCTATAGGATAGATTATAGCTGCTTCCAGAAGTTTCAATATTTATGTTCTTACCACTTCTTTTATTTTTGGATTTAACCATGTTGGTGATCAACAACGGGTTTAGCAACAGGTTCCATATTAATCTTGTGCTGACATAGGGTCGGACTAATGCCCTTAAGATCATCAAGAGTATATCCAATAGCGGTCCTGTGCTTCCTTAGAACTTTCAATAATCTGTCTTCTTCATGTTCTGAAAGGTTAGCACTAATAAACAGGATATATCTTCTTTTCATCAAGATAAGCATATTTCAGAGTGTCTGGCAATTGTTTTAATTCAAACACAGGATCACCTTTAGGTGGAGGAGGACCTCCTAGAGTTTCAATAGGCAAATTGTGTTTAAGCAGGGGTTGTTGTTCGAAAAAGATTCTATCTATTTCATTTCTTTCACGCATATGCAAATCATTTTCATGGTCTAGCAAATATTGTTCCAAAGGATCAGTAGGAGGTACAGCAATAGAAGCAAGACCTAGAGAAAACTAAGTTGAAAGATGATAGTAGCAATGATGCGGACTGGGTCCATGATCTGAGGTGTATCCTCATTGCTGCACAGAAGAATTATGTCTTTGATGCACCGCTAGGTGACAGACCTATTGCAGGAGCAGATGCAGACATTATGAATGTTTGGCTAGCTCAATATGATGACTACTTGATAGTTTAGTGCACCATGCTTTACAGCTTAGAATCGTGACTTCAAAAACATTTTTGAAACGTCACGGAGCATATCAGATGTTCCAAGAGCTGAAATTGGTATTTCAGACTCATGCCCGTGTCAAGAGGTATGAGACCTCTGACAAGTACTTGGCCTAAAAGATGGAGAAGAATTGCTCAACCAGTGAGCATGTGCTCAGAATGTCTGGGTAATACAATCACTATAATCAAGTGGGAGTTAATCTTCCAGATAAGATAGTGATTGATAGAGTTCTCTAGTCACCGTCACCAAGTTACTGTAACTTCGTGATGAACTATATTGTGCAAGGGATGACGAAAACGATTCCCCGAGCTCTTCGTGATGCTGAAATTGACGAAGGTAGAAATCAAGTAAGAGCATCAAGTGTTGATGATTAAACAAGACCACTAGTTTCAAAAAAATGGCAAAGGGAAAGAAAGGGAACTTCAAGAAGAATGGCAAGAAAGTTGTCACTTCCGTGAAGAAGCCCAAAGCTGGACCTAAGCCTGAAACTGAGTGCTTTCTACTGCAAACGAAATGGTCACTGGAAGTGGAACTGCCCCAAATATTTGGCGGATAAGAAGGATGGCAAAGTGAACAAAGGTATATTTGATATACATATTATTGATGTGTACCTTACTAGTGCTCGTAGTAATCCCTGGGTATTTGATACTTGTTCGGTTGCTAAGATTAGTAACTCGAAACAGGAGTTGCAGAATAAATAGAGACTAGTTGAGGATGTAGTGACGATGTGTGTTGGAAGTGGTTCCAAGATTGATATGATCATCATCGAGCACTCCCTATACTTTCGGGATTAGTGTTGAACCTAAATAAATGTTATTTGGTGTTTGCATTGAGCATGAATATGATTAGATCATGTTAATTGCAATACGGTTATCCATTTAAGATCGAGAATAATTGTTATTCTATTTACATGAATAAAACATTCTATGGTCATACACCCAATGTTGATGGTTTATTGAATCTCGATCGTGCTAATAGACATATTCATAGTATTGATGCCAAAAGATGCAAAGTTCCTAATGACAGTGCAACTTATTTGTGGAACTGCCATTTGGGTCATATCGGTGTAAAGCGCATGAAGAAACTCCATGCTGATGGACTTTTTGGAATCACTTGATTATTAATCATTTGATGCTTGCGAACCATGCCTTATGGGCAAGATGACTAAAACTCTGTTCTCCGGAACAATGGAACGTGCTAATGACTTGTTGGAAATAATACATACTGATGTATGCGGTCCAATGAGTGTTGATGCTCGTGGCTGGTATCATTATTTTCTGACCTTCACAGATGATTTGAGAAGATATGGGTATATCTGATTGATGAAGCACAAGTCTGAATCATTTGAAAAGTTCAAAGAATTTCATAGTGAAGTGGAGAATCATCGTAACAAGAAAAATAAAGTTTCTACGATCTGATCGCAGAGGCGAATATTTGAGTTACGAGTTTGGCCTTCATTTAAAACATTGTGGAATAGTTTCACAGCTCACGCCACCTAGAACACCACAGCGTAATGGTGTGTCTTAACATCGTAACCACACTTTATTTGATATGGTGCGATCTATGATCTCTCTTACCGATTTACCACTATCGTTTTGGGGTTATGCATTAGAGACAGCTGCATTCACTTTAAATAGGGCACCATCAAAATCCGTTGAGACGATGCCGTATGAACTGTGGTTTGGCAAGAAGCCAAAGTTGTCGTTTCTTAAAGTTTGGGGCTGCAATGTTTATGTGAAAAAGTTTCAACCTGATAAGCTCGAACCCAAAGTGGAGAAGTTCGTCTTCATAGGATACCCAAAGGAAACTATTCGGTACACCTTCTATCACAGATCCGAAGGCAAGATATTCGTTGCTAAGAATGGATTCTTTCTAGAGAAGGAGTTTCTCTCGAAAGAAGTGAGTGGGAGGAAAGTAGAACTTGATGAGGTAATTGTACCTTCTCCCGAATTGGAAAGTAGTTTATCACAGAAATCAGTTCCAATGATTTGTACGCCAATTAGTGAGGAAGCTAATGATGATGATCATGAAACTTCAGATCAAGTTACTACCGAACCTCGTAGGTCAACCGGAGTACGGTCCGCACCAGAGTGGTACGGTAATCCTATTCTGGAAGTCATGTTACTAGAACATGATGAACCTACAAACTATGAGGAAGCGACGATGAGCCCAGATTCCGCGAAATGGCTTGAGGCCATGAAATCTGAGATGGGATCCATGTATGAGAACAAAGTATGGACTTTGATTGACTTGCCCGATGATCGGCGAGCCATTGAGTTAAGTGGATATTCAAGAGGAAGACGGACGCTGATAGTAGTGTTACTATCTACAAAGCTCGACTTGTCGCAAAAGGTTTTCGACAAGTTCAAGGTGTTTACTACAATGAGATTTTCTCAACTGTAGCGATGCTTAAATCCGTCCGAATCATGTTAGCAGTTGCCATATTTTATGAAATCTGGCAGATGGACGTCAAAACTGCATTCTTGAATGGATTCCTGGAAGAAGAGTTGCGTATGATGCAACCAGAAGGTTTTGTCGATCCAAAGTGTGCAAGCTCCAGCGATCCATTTATGGACTGGTGCAAGCCTCTCGGAGTTGGGATTAATGCTTTGATAGTGTGATCAAAGCATATGTTTTCATACAGACTTTTGGAGAAGCCTGTATTTACAAGAAAGTGAGTGGGAGCTCTGTAGCATTACTAATATTATATGTGGATGACATATTGTTGATTGGAAATGATATAGAATTTCTGGATAGCATAAAGGGATACTTGAATTAGAGTTTTTCAAAGAAAGACATCGGTGAAGCTGCTTACATATTGGGCATCAAGATCTATAAAGATTGATCAAGACACTTGATAAGATTTTTCAATGAGTATATACCTTGACAAGTTTTTGAAAGAGTTCAAAATGGATCAGTCAAAGAAGGAGTTCTTGTTTGTATTACAAGGTGTAAAATTGAGTAAGACTCAAAGCCCGACCACAGCAGAGGATAGAAAGAGAATGAAAGTCATTCCCTATGCTTCAGTCATAGGTTCTACAAAGTATGTTATGCTGTGTACCAGACCTATTGTGTACCTTGCCATGAGTTTGGCAAGGGGGTACAATAGAGATCTAGAAGTAGATCACTGGACAGCGGTCAAAATTATCAGTAGTGAGGACTAAGGAAATGTTTCTCGGTTACGGGGGTGCTAACAAAGTGTGCAAGCTCCAGCGATCCATCTATGGACTGGTGCAAGCATCTCGGAGTTTGAATATACGCTTTCATGAGGTGATCAAAGCATATGGTTTTATACAGACTTATGCTGAAGCCTGTATTTACAAGAATGTGAATGGGAGCACTACAGCGTCTCTCATAAGTATTATGTGGATGACATATTGTTGATCGGCAATGATGTAGAATTTTCTGGAAAACACAAAGGGTTGTTTGAAAGGAGTTTTCAAAGAAATACCTCGGTGAAGCTGCTTACATATTGGTGAAGGAAATATGCCCTAGAGGCAATAATAAAGTTATTTATTTCCTTATTTCATGATAAATGTTTATTATTCATGCTAGAATTGTATTAACCGGAAACTTAGTACATGTGTGAATACATAGACAAAACATAAGTGTCCCTAGTATGCCACTACTTGACTAGCTCGATTATCAAAGATGGTTATGTTTCCTAACCATAGACATGTGTTGTCATTTGATGTATGGGATCACATCATTAGGAGAATGGTGTGATGGACATGACCCATCCGTTAGCTTAGCATTATGATCATTACAATTTCATTGCTACTACTTTCTTCATAACTTATACATGTTCCACAGACTATGAGATTATGCATCCCGAATACCGGAGGAACACCTTGTGTGCTATGAAATGTCACAACGTAAATGGGTGATTATAAAGGTGCTCTACAGGTGTCTCCAAAGATGTTTGTTGGGTTGGCATAGATCGAGATTAGGATTTGTCACTCCGTGTTTCGGGGAGGTATCTCTGGGCCCTCTCGGTAATACTCATCACTATAGGCCTTGCAAGCATTGTGACTAATGAGTTAGTTGCGGGATGAAGTAATACGGAACGAGTAAAGAGACTTGCCGGTAACGAGATTGAACTAGGTATGATGATACCGACGATCGAATCTCGGGCAAGTAACATACCGATGACAAAGGGAACAATGTATGTTGTTATGCAGTTTGACCGGTAAAGATCTTCGTACAATATGTAGGAGCTAATATGAGCATCCAGGTTCCGCTATTGGTTATTGATCGGAGATGTGTCTCGGTCATGTCTACATAGTTCTCGAACCCGTAGGGTCCGCACGCTTAACGTTCGATGACGATTTGTATCATGAGTTATGTGTTTTGATGACCGAAGTTTCGCACTACTAGGAAAAGGGCTATAGATAATATGGACATTAATGGCGCACCACACATGTGGTGCGCCACTACTATATAGCAGTGGCGCACCATGTGTTGGTGCGCCATTAGTGTGATGGACACTAATGGCGCACCGCACCCACGGTGTGCCACTACTATCAAACTTTTTTTATTTTTCCAAAACTAGTAATGGCACACCAGGGCACAGTGCGCAATTACTAGTTTTAACTAGTAATGGCGCACCACTCACCCCGTGCGCCACTACTAACAATTTTTTTTTACTTGTTTTTTTCATAACTAGTAATGGCGCACTAGTGTATAGTGCGCCATTACTAGTTCAAACTAGTAATGGCGCACCACACACACGGTGCGCCACTACTAACATTTTTTTTGCAAAACTAGTAATAGCGCACCACCTAACTAATGGCGCACCCTTAGGTGGTGCGCCATTACTAAGTTTGAAAATTTTCACCAAATGCACACCCCCCCTCCGTGGACCGCCTTTTCAGTTTTAAAAAAATCAAACAAAATGATGGAAATGTCGAAAAAATAAAAGAAAATAAGTTTCCCATGAGATATGTGGTCTAGTTGTTGGGAAAATTTACAAATATGAATTTCGACTTTATTTGCAAAATCTCTCTGGAATTTGTAAAATGGGCATAACTTTTGCATACGAACTCGGATTAAAAAGTTTTTTATATGAAAAATCATCTACTCGAAAATGATGGGAACCCCATTAAAGATTTTTAGAATCACCAAAAACCTAACAGAAAAAAAGATACGGGGCTTCTAAGATCTAAAGGGGAGAAAATGGAAAAAAATTCAAACTTAGTAATGGCGCACCTTTTGCTAGGTGCGCCACTAGTAACAGAAAAAAATTGGTTTCGAATTTTTTATTTTGGAAAAAATGTTCAAAATATGATACGTAATACGACCGGGAAGTTTGAAATATTTTTTCAAATTTTCATCACACTCATGAACATGAACAATGTCCTAGACATCAACAAGGTTTAATATGATTGATAAGATAGATATATTAACAAGTGCCTGTTAAGTGAGTTGGTGCTGGGGTTGGATAGAACTCTGAAGTTAAGCGTGCTTTGGCTGGAGTAGTGTGAGGATATGTGACCTTCCGGGAAGTTTGACCATGGAGTGCGATTTGACTTGAGATTAAGCATATTGACCCGAGATTAAGCCATAATGACCCGAGATTAAGAAAAAATTGAAAAACATTTTTAGAAAAAAATTTGAAAAAAATATTCTGAATTTTTTTTTGAAAAAAAATTGTTAGTAGTGGCGCACCTTCTATGTGGTGCGCCATTACTAGTAATGGCGCACTTCTAGGCATAGTAATGGCGCACTATGTGGTGCGCCACTACTATCTGGGATACTAATGGCGCACCAGAGGTGCGCCATTAGTATTTGTTACTAGTGGCGTGGTAATAGTGGCGTACCTATAGTACGACATTAATGGCAAAAATAGGTGCGCCACTAACAGGCTTTTTTCTAGTAGTGATCGAAATGGTCGAGACATAAAGATTCATATATTGGAAGGCTATATTCGGACATCGGAAAGGTTCCGAGTGATTCTGGTATTTTTCGGAGTACCGGAGAGTTACGGGAATTCGCCGGGGGAAGTAGTGGGCATTAATGGGCCATACAGGAAAGGAGAGAAGGGCCTCAAGGGGTGGCCGTGCGCCCCCCAATGGGCTGGTCCGAATTGGACTAGGAGGGGGCGGCGCCCCCCTCCTTCCTTCTCCCCTCTTCCTCCTTCCCTCCTTCTCCTACTAGGAATAGGAAAGAGGAGGGGAATCCTACTTGGACTGGGGAGTCCTAGTAGGATTCCCCACACCTGGCATGCCCCCCTTGGGATGGCCACCTCTTCCCTCCCCTCCTTTATATACGTGGCCAGGGGGCACCCCATAGACACACAAGTTGATCTTTACCGTGTGCGGTGCCCCCCTCCACAGTTTTCCACCTCGGTCATATCATCGTAGTGCTTAGCCGAAGCCCTGCGCCGGTAGCTTCATCATCACCGTCACCACACCGTCGTGCTGACGGAACTCTCCCTCGGCCTCAGCTGGATCTAGAGTTCAAGGGACGTGTGCAGATCGCGGAGGTGCCCTGTGTTTGGTACTTGATCGGTTGGATCGCGAAGATGTTCGACTACATCAACCACGTTACTTAACGCTTCCGCTTTCGGTCTACGAGTGTACATGGACACACTCTCCCCTCTCGTTACTATGCATCTCCTAGATAGATCTTGCGTGATCATAGGAATTTTTTTGAAATTACTGCGTTCCCCAACAATTGGGCATCAACATCTATAGGGATAGATCAGGACGCTTAATAGGACTTTCACAAAACACATACCTTGATAAAGTTTTGAAGAAGTTCAAAATGGATCAGTCAAAGAAGGAGTTCTTTCCTGAGTTGTAAGGTATGAAGTTGCGTAAGACTCAAAGTCATTCCCTATGCCTCAGCCATAGGTTCTATAAAGCTTGCCATGCTGTGTACCAGACCTAATGTGTGCCTTGCCATGTGTATGGCAAGGGGTACAAGAGAGATCCAGGAGTGGATCACCGGACAGCGGTCAAAATTATCATTAGAGGAATAAGGAAATGTTTCCCGACTATGGAGGTGATAAAGAGTTTGTCATAAAGGGTTACGTCGATGCAAGCTTTGACACTAATCCAGATGACTCTGAGTATCAATTTGGATGTTGTATTAAACGTACGAGCAATTAGCTAGAGTAGCTCTATGCAGAGCATTGTAGACATAGAAATTTGCAAAGTACACACGGATTTGAATATTGCAGACCCGTTGACTAAACTTATCTCACAAGCAAAACATGATCACACCTTAGTACTCTTTGGGTGTTAATCAAATGGTGATGTGAACTGGATTATTGACTCTAGTAAACCCTTTGGGTGTTGGTCACATGACGATGTGAACTACGAGTGTTAATCACATGACATGATGTGAACTATTGGTGTTAAATCACATGGCGATGTGAACTAAATTATTGACTCTAGTGCAAGTGGGAGACTGAAGGAAATATGCCCTAGAGGCAATAATAAAATTGTTATTTTATATTTCCTTATTCATAATAAAGGTTTATTATTCACGCTAGAATTGTATCAATCGAAAACTTAAATACATGTGTGAATACATAAACAAATACTGTGTCCCTAGTAAGCCTGTACTAGACTAGCTTGTTGATCAAAGATGGTTAAGGTTTCCTAACCATGGACATGCGTTGTCCTTTGATAATGGATCACATCATTATGAGAATAATGTGATGGACAAGACCACCCGTTAGCTTAGCATAATGATCGTTCAGTTTATTGCTATTGCTTTCTTCATGTCAAATAATTATTCCTTCGACTATGAGATTATGCAACTCCAGGATACTGGAGGAATACCTTCTGTGCTATCAAACGTCACAACATAACTGGGTGATCATAAAGATTCTCTACAGGTATCTCTGAAGGTGTTTGTTGATTTGGCGAAGATCGAGATTAGGATTTGTCACTCCGAGTATCGGAGAGGTATCTCGGGGCCCTCTCGGTAATACACATCATAAGAAGCCTTGCAAGCAAAGTGACTAATGAGTTAGTTGCAGGATGATGTATTACGAAATGAGTAAAGAGATTTGCCGGTAATGAGATTGAACTCGGTATAGAGATACCGACAATCGAATCTCGAGCAACAGTAACATACCGATGGACAAAGGGAATTACGTATGTTGTCATACCGGTTCGACCGATATATATATTCTTAGAATATGTGGGAGCCAATATGAGCATCCAGGTTCCGCTATTGGTTATTGACCGGAGAGGTGTCTCGGTCATGTCTACATAGTTCTCGAACCCGTGGGTCCACACGCTTAACGTTCGTTGACGATATAGTATTAGATGAGTTATGTGATTTGGTGACCGAATGTTGTTCGGAGTCCCGGATGAGAACATGGACATGACGAGGAGTCTCTAAATGGTCGAGAGGTAAATATTGATATATAGGACGGTGGTATTCGTACATCGGAAGTGTTCCGGATGGTACCGGGTACATATCGGGTCACCGGAAGAGGTTCCGGGCACCCCCGGCAAAGATATGGGCTTAATGGGCTAATGGAGGGACAAACCAGCCCACAAGGGGCTGGTGCACCCCTCCACCAGGCCGGCCAGCCCTAGGGAAGGAAAGAGGGAGGGCAAGTCCCTCCTTCCTTCCCCTCCTCAAGGGAGAAAGGAAAGGGGGGGCGCCACCTCCACCTTCCTTCCCCTGGCGCCTATACAAGGAAGGGGGCGAACCAGGGCAGGAGCCCAAGTGGGATTCGGACCCTGTCTGTGTACAAAAGTATGGGTTCTTCTGTACCCCTTACTCGTGCACGGGCAGTTGTAGCCACACCTGTGGTCGGGCCCGGCAGGGCAGTAGAAGACAGAACAGAAGACTGCCGAGGCAGATACTCAAGTCAAGGAACAAGGAGCAGAAGGCGAGCTGGACCTCCCCCGGCAACATCCTTGCCGGCGCAACCTACGCAGCACCAGCAAGCCCAACACCCTTGAGGCTGAGAGTTCTGACACCATCGACAACGTTAAGACCAAGATTTGGGAACGCATGCGTGGTAGCATGTGGATCTTCATGGAGATTGATAGCCTGTGGGTCCACGTGGGACTAGAAGATGAAGACCCTCGGCAAGGCCCTTGCCAGGGACGACTCCAAGGCCCCTAGCAAGCCTTGCCGGGGACGATTGCTGGGCCGCGGCCAGGTCCGCGCTCGGCAAGAATTTGCCACCTCACCACCACTCCAGTGCGACGACCAGTGTGCCAACTAACCAGGCGCCTGCGTGGCGGCATGCAGATCTTCGTGGAGGCTCTACCACTGCGCCAACACAGCAGCTAGCTAGCCAGCGTGGCACTGCATTCCTCCTCAGCCTGGACGTGTGTCGAACCAAGGAAGACCAGCGATGGACGGGATGGCTTCTGTTGCCGTCCCCGATAAAGTAAGAGGGCACGTAGGCACCGCATTAAATGCGTTTGTCCTACGGTGCCTAGCGATAAGCTCGTACACTGTAGCTTGCTTTCCACCTCCTGTGTGCCACTGTGGAAACCCCTTTACGTATAAAAGGAGGCCCAAGGCATACAGAGGGAGGATTGGGACTTTTTGGACTGTGCATGCGCCGCAGCTAGTTCAAAAGCTCAAGAACACATATATCCAGACAAGCAGTACTAGGGTATTATGCATCTTTGTGGCCCGAACCTGGGTAAAACCCCCTTGTGCTAACTGCTAGACCTGCTCTTCATGCAGCTACTCTCCCCCGAATGTAGAAGGGATTCTTGTGATCCCATAGGTGTTCGTTTCCCTGACATCTTTGTCGCGCCAGGTAGGAGGGCTTAGTTGTGAGAATCAGGTCTATTAGTTAGTGCAGTAGTTTCTTCACCGTGATGGCTCCGAAGAAGAAGACGATCGCACCGGTCGGCCCGTCCGGAGCCGCTCTGCCCGTGCCAGCACGGACGGGCGATGTGGCAGATGCCAGTGGTGGAGGAGATCAAGATCGTCCACGCTACCCTGGTACGAGGAGCAAGGAAAGCGGTGTCATCCGTAGCCACGACGGCGATCCACGCAGTAATAAATTGCTAAGTCATGCCAGAAACCTTGAATAATTTCCTTTTTGTAATTTTATTCCCCTTGAATGGTTTCGGTCTTTGTATGGAAAACCTGTACGCAGAGGAACCCAGCCACTATTGGCAGCGCCCTTGTTCTGTTTCGAGTCCGCTCAACAACACAAGTGGCTGCGCCAAGAACGGCGAGGTGGCTTGCCCGGCAGCAACACCCCCAAGCAGGCTGCTACGGATCCGTCCTTCGAAGCGCCCACGGCAAGGGTTAATGCGCCGTCAAGCCTATCCAACTAAGCGCAGGGTGTAGTACATACAAGGAGAAATCAAACAGGGAAATAACATGCATTTAGTTCAAAGCACAGCAAAGTTATATTACATCAGTGATTGCCAAAGTTCTAACTTAAGATAAAATGGTCTTGGGTGCGAACTCACAGCGGCAACGAGGAACGAAGCAGCTAATCCCGACGCTGGCCCTCCAGCCTATTGACTCCACCGACGCAGCTGATGATGGGCTCGATGCGCTCCTCGAGCGCCTGGAGCTCGATGCCCTCCGGCAAGCTATCAAGCGCCTGGGCAAAGTCAACGCTGGGGTTCCAGTATGCCACCTTGGTAAGCACCTTGGTCAAGGCCCCTCGACAAAGCTTCCAGGACTCCTTGGCCAGATAAGCTGCCCTATTGGAGTAGAGCAGCTTTAGGGCGTCGAGGAAACGCTCCGAAAACAGGGTCAGACAGGCAATGGCAGTCACGTTCACCTCATGGGAGAACCTGAAGCTCGACATGCCCATGGCAGACAACTGTGTGGTGAGCTTCTCCGCAACGTCCACAAGGCAGCTGGTCCAAAGTTTCGTGCCGGCCACGAGCTCGTTGTGGGAGGTGGCAGTGTTCTACAGCAGCAGCCTCTCGTCCGCGAGCTCCTTGGCCAGGGTCAGCTCGCGGGCCCTGCTCTCAGAAAGCATCTTCTCATGGGTCTCCAGCTTCAGCCTCAGATCAGCAATGGAATCGTTGGCCTTGGAGAGCAGTTTCTTCTTGTCGGAGATAGTGACTTGTAGCTCCGCCAAGGTGTGGGCAGTCATGTCCCTGTCCTTCTTCAGCTTCAAGGTCTCCTTCCTCAGCTCCTCCAACTCCAGCTCTAGCTTCTCCACCTTGCCATCCAGCTCAACCTTGGCGGCCTCTGCGGCCTCAGCACTGTCAATGGCCTCCTTCAGCTTGTCGGCATGGTCCAGGGTCAGAGCGTCAACTGCTTCTTTGTGCTCCTGCATCAGATCCTGGGCCCACTTCACGACAAGTCTTTCAACTTCTTCGTTCTTGGCACGAATCTTGGCGGCAAGCGCCGCTTCACGGGTGACCAAGTCCTCTTCTTGGGCGTCTAGCAGGATGCGGCGCTGCGTCTGGTTAGACTCGTCCTTGGCGGCCTTTGCTTTCGCCACCTCTTGTGCCTTGTCGAAGTCGGCCTGCTTCTGAAGGAGCTCCCGCTGGCGCTCGTCCAGCTGGATCTGGTTGGCCTTCAGATCTTCCCGAGCCTCGGCAAACCAGACTTTCATTTGAGCAATGCGCTCCTTGAAGTCTGCCTCTGCCTTGTCCACGACAGCCATCCTGGAGTCCACCTTGTCCCGGCGGGCGCGATAGAGCGCCTGGAGCTTCTGTAAGTTGGCGCTCATGGCCTGGAGGAGCTGATCTTCCTTGGTGCTGCTGGTGCTGGTGCTCGGTTCATCAACGACCTAGAACCCGGCAGCGGTGAGGACCTCGTCGTCGAACACCTCCCCTTCGGTTGGCGCTCCGGTGCTCGCCGTCCCTCGGAGCCTGACGAACAGATCGTCGCCCACCTTCAAGTACCTGCTCGGGCAGGGGCTGAGGAGGAAGAAGGCTGATCATCGACCACCTCCTCCCCGGCAGGTGATACGTCTCCAACGTATCTACTTCTTCTCACGCTTTTCCTCTTGTTTTGGACTATTATTTGCATGATTTGACTGAAACTAACCCCGGACTGCTGCTGTTTCTAGCAAAACTACCATGGTGTTGTTTTTGTGCAGAAATAAAAGTTCTCGGAATGGAACGAAACTTTGTGAGGATTTTTTATATCAATAATAAGAATTTCTGGAGCCAAGACCTGCCGGAGAGGGGCACCTGGGTGGGCACAACCCACCAGGGCGCGCCCCCCTCTCCTGGCGCGCCCAGGTGGGCTGTTGTCAGGGAAACCGATCACCTATGGGGTCACAAGGATCCCTTCTACGTTCGGCGGGGGATTAGTTGCACGAAGAGCAGGTCGAGTCGTTAGCACACAGAGGATTTTTATCCAGGTTCGGGCCGCGGAGATGCGTAATACCCTAGTCCTACTTTATCTCATTATATGAGTGTTCTTGAGCTTTTGAACTAGCTAAAGTGCGTGCCTTGTTCAAAAGTCCGAATCCTCTCTCTGTGCGCCTCGGGCCTCCTTTTATCCACAAAGGGGTTGCCACAATGGCACATAGGAGGTGGCAAGCTACAGTGGTACGAGCTTATCGCTTGACCAACATAGGACAAGCGCATTTAATGTGATGCCTACGTGTCCTCTCGCTTTATTGGGGATGGCAACAGAGGCCATCCCGCCCTTCGCCCCTTCCCCTTGCCTTGCCACGCGTCTGGGCCGACGAGGCATGCAGCGTCACGCTGGCCAACCAGCTGTTGTGTTGGCAAAGTGGTAGGCTTCCACGAAGATCTGCATGCCGCCACGCAGGTGTCTGCTTCGCTGGCATTCTTATCGCTGCGTTGGAGTGGTGGTGACATGGCGGAACCCTGCCGAGCGCGGGCCTGGTCGCGCCCGGCGGTCGTCCCCAACAAGGCTTGCCGGGGGCCTTGGAGTCATCCCCGGCAAGGGTCTTGCTGGGGGTCTTCATCATTTGATCCCACGTGGACTCGTGGTTTGTCGATCTCCGTGAGGAGCCGCATGCTACCAGGCATGTGCTCTTCAAATCTTGGTCTTTAACATTGTCGATGGTGTCAGAGCTCTCAAGCCCAAGGGTGGTGGCCTTGCTGGTCTCTTCGCAAGCTGCCTTGGCAAGGGGCTTGCCGGGGGCCGCGTAGGTCGCTTCGGCAAGGCTTGTTGCCGGGCATGGCCCTACTTGCCTCTTGCTTCTTACTACTCTGGGCAGCTGTCTTGATATTCTTTGTACTTGTCTTGCCTTTTGTTGTCTTCCTCTGCCTCGCCATGCCCTACTGTAGGGGTGGCTGTGACCGTCCGTGCACAAGTAAGGGGTACAGAAGTGCCCATACTTGTGTACACCGACAAGAGCCCCCGGGCCTGGGCCACACGTAAGCGCAAGGCGTAGTTGGGCCAGGCCGAAAGCAGTTCGCGGGCGGGCGTGGCAGAGGCGAACCGCCATGATTTTTCTGGCAGTTGCTCTTCCCCACACCCCGTGTCGTGCGCGTGATGTGGGGTCATTCGTGGGATGGCCTCAACAAGCTCGCGTCATCTTGCAGTGGATAGCAAAGAGGCGGCCCGTGCTTCCCTTATCAAAAAGGAAGGAATCTGCAGGGGCGCTACTCATTTACTAAGTGGACTCGGGTCGCAGCCTGCATGGCGCCGCTCCCCACGATCACGGGGTCGCAATTGGTCGTCCCACCCGTCCTCACGCCCCCTTCTACTTCGCCACATACCCTCCATGCATTGCAAAGGGCAGGCGGCGGGTGCGGAGGATGTGGGCATTAATGCCGAGGTAGAAAATCAGGCGCTTGTGGATTGGGGGAGCGGGCCGGTTCTGATTCCCCATGCTTCAAGAGGCCGCATTGGTCGTGCGGGGCGGCCGCCCCTTCGGCTGGGTGGCTACACTCGCCCTCCTTTCCCCCTCTTGCTTGCCATCTTCTTCCGACTCTCCATGGTGAAAGGGCGCGCTAGCGCCTCGATGGCGGCGACGAGGGCTTCTGCTCGACAACGCGTCCCTCCTTCCTCGAAGCCTCCGGAAGTGGTGCTGCTGCGAGGGGGAGAGGAAGGGGAGGGGGCCGAGGTTGTCGCGGTGCTCGGGGAGGAGGCGGACGGGGCGGCGTACCCGTTGCGCTCTCGCCGGCGGCCCCTCCTCCGATGGGTGGCCACATCGGGGACCAACCCTATGAGTTCTTCATCAGGCTGCATAAGCCTGTGTGCAGTCGCCTCCGGCTTCCAACTCCGTTCACTCGGGTGATGGAGGAGGAGGCCCCGGGGGTCTTGATGCTTCACATGAGGGACTGCGGGAACGACAGCATGTGGGCTGACGTCGACTTTCCCCGCCCTCACGTCATGCATCTTTGTCAGGGGTGGAAGACCTTCACACGTGCCCACAGCTTGACAGAGCGGCACATTCTCTATTTTAAGTTAATGGAGAGCGGCCTACTCTCCGTCAAGTTCTTCGGGAACTCCGGAATTCGCCTAGGATGCTGCCTGGAGAGCTCCACTAACGATGAAAGCTCCTCCTCGAGCGACAGCGGTGAGGAGGATAGCTCCAGTGACGACGACAGCAGCGGGCGGGAGGACGACGACTCCGACTCCGGCTGACCGCCAGTGGCCGCACCATCGTCTGGCCCGCTCCCTCCCCCGGCAACGCGCCTTGCCGGGGGCCTCGTCCTGCTGTCCCTGGCGACGGTGGTTGGTGGGCTTCCTCGTCAAGCTCTCCATCGCCCAGTTCCCCATGCCCGTCACCTTGCACGGCCTGCCGTGCCTGGAGAGGAATGGGGCAAGAACGGGGATTATGGGACACTTATCTTTTTCTCAATTTGTAGGCACTTGCCAAATCTTAACTTTCTAGGAAATGTACTCTACCGAGCCCATGCTTATGTTCAGTAATATCTGTACTTGCATCAGCATATCAATGAAAAAGATGAGCTTTCGCTGGGAACTCATGCACGCATACGTTCGTGCAGAGGCAAAATGCCCCTTCAATGAAAAATAAATGAGTCTCCCTGGCAAGCTATCTTGCCGGTGCTCCTGTGCCTGCCGGAGAATCACATCTGCCAGGTTACAGGCGCAGGGTCCAGCACCTGCTAAACTCTTCTTTTGCCTATGGTTACCGCAATTACCCTGACCGAAGCAGCGTTAGAGTCAGGGATGAGAGCACCCAAGTCTAGATAGAGTGGCGAGGTTTCTTAATGTGCATGTCACAAATTACGAACATTAATGGGCAGGGGAGGAACTTTATCTAATTAAGTTGTTGATGGAGACGTCGCGCCAAGCAGTCTTCTCAGTCTCTTGCCGGGGTGTTGTCACTGCGGCCGGAGGGAAGAGAGGACAGGGGCATGGAATCTTGGCGGTTTCCCAACACCTGTTAGAATCTAAGGTAGCACAATATCCTGGACAAGTACGCATTCATACATATATATAAACATGGAAACTAGCAGGAAACTCTACAAGCTAAAAACTATCTGGCTGCACGCAGGGTCTGCGCCTGGCTCTGTACATAGGGTTACATGCCTTGCCGGCAAGGCTAGTACAAAAGGGGGTTGCCGGAGCTCCCGGCAACCGCGCCCTATGCGTAAAACTTGCGAAGATGTTCGATGTTCCAGGAGTTGCTCACTGGAATGCCATCTTCGGTCTCCAGGTGGACTGCGCCGGGCCTGGTGACTCGCATTACCCAATAGGGGCCCTCCCACTTTGGCGTCAACTTGTTTGAATTCTTGGCGGACTGAACGCGCCGAAGAACAAGTTCGCCTTCCTCAAGGCTTCCGGCGTGAACCTTGCGGCTATGATAGCTAGGCTTGCTGGTAGCGAGCGGCTCGCACAGCAGCTGGAAGACGATCTTCCTCAAGGAGCGTTGCATCATCTTGGCGCAACTGCTCTTGCTCAAGCTCATCATAAGTGGGGAGAACTGCTTATGCCTCGTAGACCAGGGCAAAGGGTGTCTGGCGAGTGGCTCGATTTGTTGTCGTTCTGATTGACCAAAGAACTGTTGGCAACTCATCAATCCAGCGCCTTCCACACTTGCGCAGCTTGTCGAAAGTCCTTGTTTTGAGGCCTCGCAACACTTCAGCATTTTCCCTTTCTGCTTGGCCATTGCTCCTTGGATGAGCAACAGAAGCAAAACATACCTTGCTGCCAAGGTCCTGGATATACTGCATGAAGGTGCGGCTCGTGAACTATGTGTCGTTGTCGGTGATGACTCTGTTTGGCACACCAAAACGGTAGACGAGTCCCTTAAAGAACTTGACGATTGATTGTGCTGTCACCTTCCTCACTGGATCCACTTCCGGCCACTTTGTGAACTTGTCAATCGCGACGTACAAGTACTCAAAGCCCCCGACAGCTCGGGGAAAGGGGCCTAGTATGTCGAGCCCCCGGACTGAAAATTGCCAGGAGAGAGGGATTGTCTAAAGGGCTTGAGCTGGTTGATGAAGCTTCTTTGAATGAAACTGGCACGCTTCACAATTGGTTACTAGTGCCGTTGCATCCTGGAGGGCAGTGGGCCAGAAGAAACCTTGCTGGAACCTTTGCCGGCAAGGGCTCTTCACCCTATGTGGGAGCCACATATGCCTCCGTGTATCTCTGCCAACAACTCCAGTCCGTCCTCCCGAGGAATGCACTTCAATTTCACGCCGCTTGGCCTTCTTCTGTAAAGAGCATCATCCACAAACTGGTACATGCTAGACCGGCGGGCTACTTTCTCTGCTTCTTCCTGCTCCTCGGGGAGCTCCCCTGTTTGGAGGAAACGGACCATATGATGTGCCCATGCCGGAGCCTGGGGCTCGATGGCAAGGACCAAAGGCATGCTTTCTGCTGTGGGGGCAGGTACCTCGACGGCAAGGGCTTGGGCCCCTGTCGGGGGCTGCTGCTCTTCAGCAAGCTTGGGGTACCCGGCAACTTCTTTGCCGGCGGCTCCTGGGACCTCTGCGGGAAAGTACTTGCCGGGCCCCCTTTCCTTCGCTTTCTCTGTTCCGCTGATGGCTCGACTGATGGTTGAGTTAATTGAAGCACAAAGGTACCTGGTTCCACAGGTATCTTGAGGGTAGCGCGCTTCAACAGGTCATCGGCGATGCTGTTCTCTGCTCGGGGAACATGCTCTGCTTGCAGACCGTCAAAGCGCTCTTCCAACTTCCTCACTTCATCCACATAAGCCTCAATCAGCGGGCTCTGATAATCCTTGTTGACTTGCCTGATTGGAAGTTGTGAATCTCCTCTGATAATAAGCTTCCTAATCCCAAGGTCAGCCGCGATTCTGAGACCAGCGAGCAGCCCCTCGTATTCGGCGGTGTTGTTTGTCGACCTCTCCCGGGGGAAGTGCATCTGGATCACGTACTTGAGGCATTCTCCGGTGGGCGCGACAAGCAACACGCCGGCACCTGCACCTTATAACGAGAAGGCTCCATCAAAGTACATAATCCAATGACTACTTACCTCTTTGCCGGGAAGGGTGGTTTCTTGAACTTGTTCGTCGGGCATCGATGTCCATTCTGCTATGAATTCTGCCAATGCTCTGCTCTTGATTGTCGAGGTACTTTCAAATCTGATCCCAAAGCTTGACAGCTCCACTGCCCACTCCACAATCCTCCTGTCGCATCTGGATTGTGCAGTATCCGTTGCAACGGGAGTCGAGTGATGACGGTGATCTCGTGTGCTTGAAATTAATGATGCAGCTTTCTTGAGGCTATAAGGAGGCCAAAAAGCAACTTCTGCATCCCAGAGTACCTTGACCTAGCCCCTGCAAAAGGGAGCTGACAAAGTAGACTGGGTGCTGCACCACCTTGAAAGCACAAGTACTCCCTGGGTGATTTTGGTAATTAATGTCAACATATCTCTTGTTGGACCAATACTTTTATCTAGTGTATTTCAGATAAGTCCAACAGTGGAGTGGCATGGACAAGAGGATGTGGAACCCCTTCAAGATGGTAAGGGCAAAGGATTGGCTCAAGCTCTAAAGTTCAAGACTCTACATTTTCTATTCAGTTATCCAAGATCACATTGAGTCCATAGGAAAGCCAATACTATTAAAAGGGGATGAGGTGTTGCTTAATGGCTTGCTTGCTCAAAGTGCTTAGTGATATGCTCCAAAGCCCTGAACCATTACTCATATTCACGTATGTCCCAAACCAAAAGTCAAACTCGGCCCCACCGATTTGATCTATCCGGCGCCACCGAGTTCAGTTGACATAGCCACTGCCAGAAACCCTAGTCACTTCGATCTAACCAATGGGATCTCGGTCTCACCGAGATGGGCTTGCAAACTCCCTGTTGTCTATTACAATATCTTTGGTCTCACCAAGAATATGTAATTGGTCACACCTAGTTTGCCTGACGAACTCTCTGCTTTGCTTATTACCAAATCGGTCCCACCGAGTTGTGTAATCGGTCAAACCGAGATGAGCTTTTACCCTAACCCTTGCACATCGGTTCCACCAATTTGACGTGTCGGTCCCATCGAAATGCCTAACAGTCACATTATGAACTAAATCGGTCCGACCGAGTTTTCTTATTCGGTCCCACCGAGTTTGGTGAATTGTGTGTAACGGTTAGATTTTGTGTGGAGGCTATGTATACCCCTCCACCCTCTCCTCATTCGTGAGGGAAGCCATCAGAACATGCCTACACTTCCAGCATTCATTTTCTGAGAGTGAACCACCTACTCATGTGTTGAGACCAAGATATTCCAATCCAACCATAAGAATCTTGATCTCTAGCCTTCCCCAAGTTGCTTTCCACTCAAATTTTCTTTCCACCAAATCCAATCCTATGAGAGAGAGTTGAGTGTTGGGGAGACTATCATTTGAAGCACAAGAGCAAGGAGTTAACAACACACCATCTATTACCTTTTGGAGAGTGGTTTCTCCTAGATTGGTTAGGTGTCACTTGGGAGCCTCTGTCAAGATTGTGGAGTTGAACCAAGGAGTTTGTACGGGCAAGGAGATCGCCTACTTCGTGAAGATCTACCCTAGTGAGGCAAGTCCTTCGTGGGCGATGGCCATGGTGGGATAGACAAGGTTGCTTCTTCATGGACCCTTCGTGCGTGGAGCCCTCCGTGGACTCGTGCAACTGTTACCCTTTGTGGGTTGAAGTCTCCATCAACGTTGATGTACGATAGCACCACCTATCGGAACCACGCCAAAAATCTCCGTATCTCCAATTGCGTTTGCACACTCCAATCCCATCCCTTTACTTTCTTGCAAGTTGCATGCTTTACTTTCCGCTGCCCATATACTCTTGCATGCTTGCTTGATATGTATTGTGAATGGTTAAACTTGTGCTTAAACTCCACCTCAACTTGAAAAACTTAAATACTGCCAACTTTGTGTATTGAGGGTCTATTCACCCCCCTCTAGACACCTCTTCTTGATCCTTTCAATTGGTATCAGAGCTTTGGTCTCCATTGCTTTGGTTTAAACACCATTGGAGGAAGATGGATGAGTCTACTTTGGGGAGTCTTAGACATAGAGTGCCTATACTTGATGGAGAGTACTTTCATGAGTGAAAAAATGAGATGCTTGTGATTTTCAATGAATATCATTTGAACAAGTACATTACTAGCCCTTGTGCACCTCATGTTGATCCTATGCACCCTACTCTTGATGAGTCCATTGACATGATTCGCAATCTTAGAACTGTTAATCTTATCACTAGAGGTTTGCCTAGAAACTTGATTGGTTTCTTGCCTACTCTTAATTGTGCCTACACTATATGGAGATTTCTTGAGGAAAGATTTCCAAAATATTCCTTGCAAAATCTAGATGATATTGTTCAGCCTTGAGTAAAATGAATTCCAATGATCCTAAGTTTGGTGATTGTCTATTTGAGCTTACAAATCTTATGCGTGCCAAAGGAGATGTTGGAATTATTAGCAATATTATTTCCGAAGCTATTAGAATTCACAAAGATGATCATTGTCAAAATCATTTATCTAATGAATCACCCTCTCTAGGAATTGATCCACCACATGACAATGTTGAACACGGATACCATGATGAGGATCATGATAGTGACTATGATCTTGATGATGCAATGAGATACTTTGGTCTTATGGCAAATCTTCGCGGATACATGGCAGGAGGAAAGGAATGGGTCCTTGATAGTGGATGTACCGATCACATGACCGGAGATAAAGATATGTTTCGTGAGCTTGCTGAAAACGACGACCCTCGCAAGTATGTCACTTTTGGTGATAACTGAAAGGGTAAGGTGGTTGGCCTCGGTAAGGTGGCCATCTCACACGATAGCTCCATACAAAATGTCATGCTCGTTGAATCTCTTGGCTATAATCTGCTTTCTATTTCTAGACTAGCTGACTTTGGTTTCAGTGTCCTATTTACTAAAGTAGATTGCCAAGAGTTTCATAGAGATATTCATAAAATGGTCTTTACCGGCATACGTAGAGGTGATCTATACATTGTTGATTTCAGTAAAAAGGCTCAACCTAGAACATGCTTAATTGCTAAATCTTCCAAAGGTTGGTTGTGGCATAGACGGTTGGGTCATGTGGGCATGCAAAACCTTGACAAGCTTATTAAAGGTGATCATATCCTTGGTGTTAAAGATGTCTTATTTGATAAGGATAGACTTTGCAGCATTTGCCAAGCAGGAAAACAGGTTGGAGGAAGCCACCCCGTGAAGAACATCATGACCACAAGGAGACCGCTCGAGCTACTTCACATGGATCTTTTCAGTCCCAACACTTACAAAAGTCTCGGTGGAAACTCATTTGGTCTAGTTATAGTTGATGATTTTTCAAGATTTATGTGGGTGTTGTTTCTCGATGATAAATTGCGGGTCCAAAAGATCTTCAAAAACTTTGCTGGGAAGGCCCAAAATCAATTTGAAGTCTAGATCAAGAAGGTTCGCAGCGACAATGGAACGGAGTTCAAGAACGCCAATTTGGACACCTTTCTTGACGAAGAAGGGATTTCACATGAGTTCTCGGGTACGTACACACCTCAACAAAATGGAGTTGTTGAGAGGAAGAACCGGATGCTCATCGAAATGGCGAGAACGATGCTTGATGAGTACAAGACACCAAAGCACTTTTGGGCGGAAGCGGTTGAGACAGCTTGTCATGCAACAAATCACTTGTATCTTCACAAGCTACTCGGCAAGACAGCATACGAGCTCCTCACCGGTAACAAACCTCAAGTTGGATACTTTCGGGTATTCAGCTCAAAGTGCTACATTCTTGATAAGCATCATCGTTCTAAATTTTCTCCCAAATCTCATGAAGGTTTCCTACTTGGTTATGGCTCAAACTCTCACACTTACCGTGTCTACAACAATTTCACCCGAAAGGTTGAAGAGATGGTAGATATTAAGTTTGATGAATCTAACGGCTCGCAAGTAGAGCAATTGCCAATTGATGTAGGAGACAAAGACCCTTCGGAAGCAATCCAAGACTTGTCTATTGGCAAGATCCGTCCAACGGAGGTGAAGGAGAGTACCTCGTCCGTCCAAGTGGAAGCTTCTACCTCACGACAAGGTGAACCAAGAGTTGATATGGAAGCATCCACAAGTGGGACACACCAAGATGAAGAAAACGAGGAAGTACACCAAGATGAACCGCATCAACTCCTTCTCCACCACGACGAGATAATGTCAACGTCAACAATGAAGAAGGCCAAGAGGAAGAACGAGATGATGAAGAAGATGTTCCACCCCGATCAAAGCAAAAGCTCTCACGAGTTCGAGCAAGAGTCGCTAGAGACCGTCCTATCGAGCAAATCTACAATGATATCCAAACCGGGAGAATCCCTCGCTCTAAATCATGTTTGGCTAATTTTTGTGAACACTATTCATTCATCTCTAGCATTGAACCCATGAAGGTTGAAGAAGCATTGGAAAGATCCAGATTGGATAAATGCCATGCATGAAGAACTACACAACTTTGAGAGAAACCAAGTGTGGACATTGGTCGAGAAGCCCGACAACAACCACAACATCATCGGTACCAAATGGGTGTTTCGCAACAAGCAAGATGAAGATGGACAAGTAGTTCGCAGCAAAGCACGTCTCGTCACCCAAGGCTACACTCAAGTCGAAGGTATGGACTATGGTGAAACATATGCCCCCGTTGCTAGACTTGAGTCCATTCGCATCTTACTTGCCTATGCTAATCACCATGATATCACTTTATACCAAATGGACATTAAGAGTGCGTTTCTAAATGGTGAAATTGAGGAGGAAGTTTATGTTAAACAACCTCCCGGCTTTGTTAATCCTAAGAAACCAAATCAGTTCACAAACTCCACAAAGCTCTTTATGGTCTTAAACAAGCTCCTAGAGCGTGGTATAAATGCTTGACCAAGTTCCTTATTCAAAAAGGCTTTGAGATTGGAAAAATTGATTCTACTCTCTTCACTAAAATGGTTAATGGAGAATTATTTGTGTGCCAAGTTTATGTTGATGATATTATATTTGGATCAACTAACCCTCATTTTAGTGAAAAGTTTTGAAATCTTATGTCGGAGAAGTTTGAGATGTCTATGATGAGTGAACTCAAGTTCTTTCTTGGTTTGCAAATCAAGCAAACTAAGGAAGTTACCTTTGTCTCTCAAACAAAGTATACCAAGGACTTGTTCAAGAAGTTCAATATGCAAGAATGCAAAGGTATGAGTACACCCATGCCTACTAGTGGACATCTTGACTTGACTAAAGATGGTGAACCCGTTGATCAAAAGGTTTACCGCTCTATGATTGGTTCATTATTATATCTATGTGCATATCGTCTTGATATTATGCTAAGTGTGTGCATGTGTGCACGATATCAAGCGGCCCCTAAAGAATGTCATCTTAAGGCGGTGAAAAGGATAGTGAGATACTTAATACATACACCAAATTTTGGTATTTGGTATCCTAAGAGGTCTTCTTTTGATCTTGTTGGCTACTCCGGTTCGGACTATGCCAGAGACAAGGTTGACAGAAAGTCCACTTCGGGTACTTGTCAATTTCTTGGTAGATCTCTTGTGTCTTGGTCCTCCAAGAAACAAAACTCGGTATCCTTATCCACTGCCGAAGCGGAATACATTGCCGCCGGTTCATGTTGTGCTCAGTTACTTTGGATGACCCAAAGTCTTAAAGATTATGGGATATATGTGAAACATGTTCCTTTGCTATGTGACAATGAAAGTGCTATTAAGATTGCTCACAATCCCGTGCAACATTCTCGAACTAAGCACATTGAAGTTCGTCATCATTTCATTCGAGATCATGTTGCTAAGGGTGATATTAACCTTAAGCATGTTCGTACCGACAAGCAATTGGCGGATATATTCACTAAACCACTTGATGAGAAAGTGTTTTGCAGGTTGAGAGGTGAATTGAACATCATTGATGCTTCAAGCTTGGAGTAGGAACTCCATTTGGATACATGCAAGACATAAGCCTATGACTAATCCTTGATATTTCTCTTATGATGATAATCACATATCTTGGATATATTTGCACCCTTGTATGTTATCTAACCCTTGTAGGTACTTGGAGGAAACTAAATCTACGAGATTGCAACTCACTCACATCTTGAGAAATATCTACATCACCGAGTTTCTACATTACGGTGGTTGAATACAAGGAAGCTTGAAACCCTTCAAATATATCCTTTGACAAAATTCCTATATCAAAGTTCATGATTGTCATTTTGGATACACAAGTGCTATTCCTTGCAAGGCTAACTCATGTAGGTAGATGAACTCCAATTACAAGTGGTGCTACAAATGAACTACATCAACATTGAGCATCCCACACAAGTTCAACTACATGATCAAGATCAACACCACCAACCAAGGTATGTTATTCCATCTTAGAGAAGCTTTACCCCAAGACATGGGTCAAAGAAGATCAACAAGATATGAATACATCAAAATGCTTAAACGAAAAATGGCAACCCCATTTTGAGATTAAATGATGAGTATGACCTATGATCAAGTGTCTTTACTTGACTCCTAAGTAAATATGCTCTAACATAGGTGACTTCGTCACCGACCAATTCTAGATGAAGTTCTCTAGTGCTTTCTCCTTGTTCTTGCATTTGTCTCATGCATATTTGTTCCCTTTTTAAAAAAAAAAAACTTCATCTAGATTTCTTCTCTTTTTTTTTTTTGAAAAACACCCGACCATATATTAATTAATTAAAACGTCATTACAATCGTTCATAACAGCATGCGCCACACAGGGCGGAAAATTATTAAAAAGAAAATCATCACATCTATTATTGAAACTGAATTTAGCAATCTCATGCGCCACTGAATTGGCCCTTCTATTTATTTTTGACAACTTGAAGTTTCCCAGAAGCCTAATGATGCTAAGTGCTTCCTTCTTGAGGTCTATGAGCGAGCATCTGTCACAACTTTCATTTGCTAGGAAAGAAGCCACAAACACACAATCAGTTTCCAAAATAATAGGCATGTTAAGAGAAATACTGATATAAAGCCCAGCTAGGCATGCTCGAAGCTCCGCTTCATCCACACCAGGGCATAACAACAATGAAGTCCCAAGATGAGACAATGATATCACCCATACAGCTCCTGGCCACCACCCCAACGCTCGCGGCACTTAAACTCTCCACAAAACTTGCATCGACATTGATCTTGATGTGGCCAAAAGGAGGCGGCTGCCACACCTCTCTGGACCTCTCAACAGTATTACTTGCACCAAAACCAGCCACCACCTCTTTTCCTTTGTAATTGGTGATTACCTCATTTGTAGGCTGACAAGACGAGAATGCCAACCAGTAACTTTCCAGAAACATGGTGGATCCTACAACAGTTTCTTTTCCTTTCCCAAAAATCAAATTATTCCTTAAGTGCCAAACTCGCCAGAAAAGAAACAAGATGTGCTCCCTTTGCGAACAACTTAACTGGTCTAATAAAATAAGTAACCAGTCAGGCCCAGTATAATTCAAAGCCTCTTCCCCAGGCAAATTCCACACTTTCCTCAACGCCAAACGAAGTGCATGAGCCTTTGTGCAAGAAACAAGAGCGTGGAAAGTACTCTCATCTTCAACCCCGCAGATAGAGCAAGTGGGAATGGTAGCTTGATGATGTAAAACTCTATTAACCTGAACCACCAGGCTATCAGATGCTGCACGCCATCCAAAAATTCTAATATTTTGTGGGATGTTGGCCTTTCCAGATAATATCCCACAATCTCCTTTCTCCGTTAATAGCAGTACTGGATTGCCCACCATTCTCTTTCCGATCCTTAAGCTTTAGCACCAGATTGTACGCACTTTTCACTGAAAATTATCCATTCTTTTCAAAATGCCAAGCAATGAAATCACCATCCCCCGAGGATTGAATTGCAACTTCAATATCTCTTCCGCGTCGTGATGATAAAAAAGATGTCTAATGATATTATCGTCCCATTCCCTAGACCCTCTCTTGAATAAATATGAAACCCATTCTAGTCTTGATCTGTTCTTCTTGCCAGAGATTTTGAGGCCAGAAATCCTTGGAAGCTAATTGTCCCTCCAGATATTGATTTTCCCTCCATCAACCATCCTCCAAACGACACCATTTTTAAGGAGTTCTGGACCATGCATAATACCTTGCCATGTCACTGAGGTTGACTGAGGAAAAACCGTGTCAAGAAGATGCCCCTGAGGATAATATTTTGCCTTCATTACCTTAGCACATAGCGAGTCTGGGTTAACCAGTAAACGCCAAGCTTGTTTCACCAGAAGATCTTGATTAAATAACCTCAGGTCGCGGAAGCCCATTCCACCCTCACCCTTTGGTCGCGTTAATTTATCCGAAGCCAACCAATGGATTTTCCTCCTATCCTCCTCATCGCCCCACCAAAATTTTCTTATAATCTATGATAAATCCTCACAAAGAGAAGCAGGAAATTTAAAAGTACCCATCGCGTACACCGGGAGAGCCTAAATTACTGACTTAATAAGGTCTTCTTTCACCCCTTGAAGCATATTTATCAATCCAATCAGATAGACGTTTCACTGCCTTTTCCTTAGTAGACTGGAATCTACCAGCTTTCATTCTTCCTTGAGGAACAGGAAGGCCAAGATATTTATCCTCAAAACCCTCCGTAGTAATCTTTAAGATGACCATTGTAGACACTTGGTTTTCCATACTGCACGACTTCCCAAACATAATCGAACATTTATCCGGACTGAGTAACTGACCAGTCCCCCTCTCGTACATATTCAAAATATTCTTGATGGTCAAAGATTGATCAATGGATCCTTTGAAGAATAATAGACTATCATCGGCAAATAATAAATGAGAGATACCTGAAGCATTTTTGTTCAGCCTGAACTCCTTGAGGGAACCATTCACGCATGCATTCTGGAGCAATAACGGAAGTGCTTCTGCCACAAACAAGAATAAGTACGGGGATAACGGATCACCTTGCCTTAGTCCACAAGAGGGGGAGAACATCTCCAACAGCTGCCCATTCGAACGCACAACAAACTTCACAGTTGTAACACATGTCATAATCCAATTAATCCACATAGGTGCAAAGCCCAATGCGCCAAGCATACTCCTCAAAAAATGTCAATCCAACCGATCATATGCCTTAGCAAGATCAAGCTTGTAAGCGCAAAACTCCCCCCTTTGATCTTTTAACGTACTCAAAGAATGCATACATTCAAAAGCTATAAGAGCATTATCAGAAATTAACCTGCCTGGAATGAACGCACTTTCAGCAGGGGAGATCATACCATCCAATAGGTGTCTCAGTCTGTTAACAAGACATTTGGAAATAATCTTGTAAATAACATTGCATAGACTGATTGGCCGGAAATCTTTCATTGACTGGGGGTTCTTCACTTTAGGAATAAGAACAATAGATGTGTCATTGACCCCATCTGGCATCCTTCTAGAGGTAAAAACTTGTTGCACTGCTCGGACAATATCATTCTTAATCAATCCCCAATTACGTTGGAAGAATCTAGCTGGAAAGCCATCCGGACCCGGAGCCTTTAAAGGCCCAATTTGGAAAAGCTGTCACTAATTTCTTGCTCAGTGAAAGGTTTGCATAACTCATCATTCATATCATCACTAACAAGAGGTCTCACAAGCGGTATAATAATAGTCGGGTCAACCATGGCATCACAAGTATACAATTGGTTAAAGAAGGAATTAGCCATACCTTGAATTTCTTCCATATCTTCTCTTTTATTTCTGTTCTGCATATCTCTGCATCCAATTCCTTGCAAATCCTTGTGAGATATTATTTGCTTAGTGAGCTGAGGTGACTAGTGCTTTTTCTCTGAACTGAACTCGGACACACCGACTTGCCTCTTTCGGTCAATCCGAAACTTTTCGGTGCCATCGAAGAAAACAACTCGGTGTAGCCGATCTCAATGCTGAGAAAACACTTTGTCATTTGCATCCTGCACATTTTGTTCCAGCTCCACTCAATGATTCTTTTCCTCTACCAGCACCTTATTTTTTCTTGCAACTTTGCCATCTGACTCAAGGACCAATCCTATTTTGACTCACACTCCAGAGAAGACCCTTCTTGGAAATTGATGCCAAAGGGGGAGAGAGAGTTCACATCAAAGCTTAATCATATCAAAAAGGGGAAAGAGTGCTAAATTATCACATCAAGAGAGACCCCAGCTGCTTGGTATTCAAAGAGGAGAGAATTTACATGTCTTTCGAGGGGAAAGACATGTTCATGTTGTTTTTGTGTGTGCTTTGCTCTGGTTTTCTATTCCCTATGTTCTCCCAATATCCCATATAAGATTCAGGGGGAGCAAGACATCTAAGGGAAGGAAATCTTCAAATTCATTGCATATCTTTACCTTTGGGGACATGTATACACTCAAATAGAGTACCTAGTACTCACTCTATACATGTCATCCCAAATCTTGGTACTCTTGTGGTTTACTACTCTTGCTTTGCTTAGTAGATGTTTCTGTGTTGTCTAACCTTGTTTACTCAGGTTCATCTCTTCCAAAGCTAGCTCAAGACCACAAGGTAAGTATATGCATCACACTCATGTGCATGAGGATATGTTGCTGATGAACATATTGTTTGCAAGAAGGACTCATGAACATGAAGGCGCATTTCTCATATTCACACCATTTACTCTGATGCATATAGCCAAGATACATGTAACTCATTTCTTGCTCTGTCATGATTATGCACTCACATGATCTTATGTTCCATATTTGCATGAGTGCATACATGTAGGGGGAGCCTATGCATGTTACATGTCCTTCCAAAGCTTTACTTGCCTTTCTATATATCTCTATCTAAAGCTTTGACGTATGTTGTCATCAATTACCAAAAAGGGGACATTGAAAGCACAAGTGCTCCCTGGGTGATTTTGGTAATCTATGTCAACATATCTCTTGTTGGACTAATGCTTTTATCTAGTGTATTTCAGATAAGTCCAATAGTGGAGTGGCATGGACAAGAGGATGTGGAACCCCTTCAAGATGCTAAGGACAAAGGATTGGCTCAAGCTCTAAAGTTTAAGACTCTACATTTTCTATTTCAGTGATCCAAGATCACATTGAGTCCATAGGAAAGCCAATACTATTAAAAGGGGATGAGGTGTTGCTTAATGGCTTGCTTGCTCAAAGTGCTTAGTGATATGCTCCAAAGCCCTGAACCACTTTCTCATATCCACATATGTCCCAAACCAAAAGTCAAACTCAACCCCACCGATTTGATCTATTCGGTGCCACCGAGTTCAGTTGACATAGCCACTGCCAGAAACCCTAGTCACTTCGGTCTAACCGATGGGATCTCGGTCTCACCGAGATGGGCTTGCAAACTCCCTGTTGTCTATTACAATATCTACGGTCTCACCGAGAATATGTAATCAGTCACACTGAGTTTGCCTGACCAACTCTCTGCTTTGCTTATTACCAAATCGGTCCCACCGAGTTGTGTAATCGGTCAAACTGAGATGAGGTTTTACCGTAACCCTTGCACATCGGTTCCACCAAGTTGACGTGTCGGTCCCACCAAAATGCCTAACGGTAAAATTATGAACTAAATCGGTCCGACCGAGTTTTCTAATTCGGTCCCACCGAGTTTGGTGAATTGTGTGTAACAGTTAGATTTTGTGTGGAGGCTATATATACCCCTCCACCCTCCCCTCATTCGTGAGGGAAGCCATCAGAACATGCCTACACTTCCAGCATTCATTTTCTGAGAGAGAACCACCTACTCATGTGTTGAGACCAAGATATTCCAATCCAACCATATGAATCTTGATCTCTAGCCTTCCCCAAGTTGCTTTCCACTCAAATCTTCTTTCCACCAAATCCAATCCTATGAGAGAGAGTTGAGTGTTGGGGAGACTATCATTTCAAGCACAAGAGCAAGGAGTTCATCAACAACACACCATCTATTACCTTTTGGAGAGTGGTGTCTCCTAGATTGGTTAGGTGTCACTTGGGAGCCTCCGTCAAGATTGTGGAGTTGAACCAAGGAGTTTGTACGGGCAAGGAGATCGCCTACTTCGTGAAGATCTACCCTAGTGAGGCAAGTCCTTCGTGGGCGATGGCCATGGTGGGATAGACAAGGTTGCTTCTTCATGGACCCTTCGTGGGTGGAGCCCTCCATGGACTCGCGCAACCGTTACCCTTCGTGGGTTGAAGTCTCCATTAACATGGATGTACGATAGCACCACCTATCGGAACCACGCCAAAAATCTCCGTGTCTCCAATTGGGTTTGCACACTCCAATCCCATCCCTTTACCTCCTTGCAAGTTGCATGCTTTACTTTTCGCTGCCCATATACTCTTGCATGCTTGCTTGACATGTATTGTGAATGGTTAAACTTGTGCTTAAACTCCACCTCAACTTGAAATACTTAAAAAACTGCCAACTTTGTGTGTTGAGGGTCTATTCACCCCCCTCTTGACACCTCTTCTCGATCCTTTGACACCTTCTTCTTCTGCTTTACCTCGCTTGCTTGCGCAGATGCTGTGTCGCCATGATCGGACCCTGCCAGGGGTTCTCCCTTGCCGAGGTCGGATCCTGCCGGGTCCAGTTTTTCTCCTAAGGGCCTTGCCGCTATTGTCGCCTCTTCCTCAACTTCTCTCTGCGCCAGTAGCGCAGCACTAACACTTGATTTGTTGCTGCCAGGTATAGCAGCAACGGCTCTTGTGGCCTGGGTGCGACCAGTACTGGTGTGCAGGATAGGTATCTCTTCAACTCCTGCAATGTTGCCTCTGCCTCCGGGGTCCATTTCATTGGACCTGCCTTTTTCAAATCTTGAAGTAGGGGAGGGCACGCTCAGCGGACTTAGAGATGAAGCTGCTCAGGGCGGCGATGCAGCCGGCAAGCCTTCGGACATCTTTGACCCGCCTTGGCGCCTCGATTTGCTCAATTGCTTTGATCTTGTCGGGATTTGCTTCGATCCCGCGTTGAGACACAAAGAACCCAAGAAGTTTGCCGGACGGAACGCTAAACACGCACTTCTCTGGGTTGAGCTTGAGGTTGATCTTGCGCAAGTTTGCAAAAGTTTCTTCCAAGTCCTTTACGAGCGTAGCTTTGTCTTTTGTTTTGACCACTATGTCATCCCTGTAAGCTTCCATGTTTCTATGGAGCTGGGGCTCAAAACTAGTTTGGACCGCTCAAGCGAACATTGAACCAGCGCTCTTCAACCCGAAAGGCATCCGTACAAAACCGTATGTACCACATGGGGTGATGAACGCGGTTTTCTCTTAATCTTCCTTTGCCATGAAGATCTGATGATACCCTGAGTAAGAATCAAGGAATGACAGCAGGTCGCACCCATCGGTGGAGTCCACTATCTGATCGATACGTGGTAATGGGAAAGGATCCTTTGGACAGGCTTTATTGATATCAGTATAGTCGATACATAGCCTCCACTTCCCATTTGCCTTATGTACTACGACCGGATTGGCCAACCACGTCGGGTGAAGAACTCCCTTGACCAAACTTGCCGCCTCCAACTTCCTGATCTCCTCGATGATAAACTCTTGTCGCTCCAAAGCTTGCTTTCTGACCTTCTGCTTGATGGGCCGTGCATGAGGGCAGATAGCAAGATGGTGCTCAATCACCTCCCTGGGAACGCCGGGGATGTCGGATGCTTGCCATGCAAACACGTCGACATTTCGCCCGTGGGAAGGCGACGAGCGCGCTTTCCTATTTGCTGTCAAGGGTGGAGCTTATGACGAAAGCTACGCCCGTGCCATCCTCCTTGATGGACACCTTCTTGGTTTCCGGCGGCGCCGCCTTGGACCTTTTTCTCTTGCCGGTAGAGCTCTCTGGTACATCTCCAGGGGAAACACAGCACTCCAAGGAGGCGCATTTGCCGGAGATGGTACAGGAGCCCTTGCCAGAGCCAGGAGTCCTGTCGGCGGCTGAAGCCTTACTGATCCTCTTCCCGGTGGTAGGAGCAGGTGCATTGGCGGCAGATGCTGCAACTGCCTCTCGGTAGAGCTGATCGGTGCAAATGAGCGCATCCTTCCTATAGAAGCCGACGGTGATGATGCTCATTGGGCCAGGCATTTTCAACTTGTTGTAGGCGTAGTGCAACGCCGCCATGAACTTGGCCAGTGCAAGGCAACGGGATCTCAGCGACATCGAAAATGATCCTCTCCGTCCTGTAGTTGAGGTCGCCACCAAATGTAACTGGTAGCATGACCTTTCCCTTGGGCTGACTCCTCCCCGGATTGATCCCTTGGAACGTGCCCGTCTCCTCGAGATCTTCATCAGGGATCTGCAGCCTCTTGACCACGTTGGGTGAGATCAAGTTAAGGCCGGCCCCACCATCAACTAACATCTTCGTCACCTTGAGGTTGCGTATTGTTGGGGATACCAACAACGGCAAACACCCGACCGCAGTGATGCGATCAGGGTGATCCTTGGTGTCGAAAACGATAGGCGTGTGAGACCACCTCAACGGCTTCTGGGCGTTGACCATTGGTTTCGTTGCATTAATATCACGCGCCCACTGTTTTAGTTGGCGGTGGGAAGAATGCAGCAAAGCACCTCTGTCGACACAAATGACTTATGTCGCCCTCTGGAACTCATGCTCGGTGGATTCGTCGTCATCATCACGATCGTCATCCTCCTCCTTCTCACGGCCTCGGGCAGGCCTCTCCTGTTGCTTTTCCTTGTTGCTGCGCCCTCCTTGGCCACTGCGCTTCTTGCCGGACCCTTCAGCGCCTCCTTGGCCCTTCTCCTTATCTCGTCTCTCGTACTCATCCCTTTGCTTCTCCACCAGCAGCTCCACTTGGCGGCAGTTCTGGAGGTCGTGGCCCTTGGTACGGTGCATCTTGCAGTACTGCTTGTCGGAGCCAAGGCCAGGCAGGCGTCGCACTCGGCAACCTCCTTGCCGGGGTCGTCGACCTTGGCCTTCTTGGCGGTGTCTGGGTCGCCGGATTCCTCAATGGCAAGCACAGTCTGGCCCTGGCGCTTCCTGTTACGCCGCCAGCCTTTCTTCGCTGGGGCGACGATGTCTTCGTCTTCTGAGTCACTTCCCGTGTCGGAGTCTTCGCCGGGGTACTTCCTTCCTTCCTCCGCTCGGGTGCATCTATCAGCCAGAACGTATAGCTCGGCAACATCCGCGACCTTGTTCATGGCCAACTCTTCACGCATCTTTCGATTACGCACGTTTTGGTGGAACGCGCTGATGACAGCGGCGGGATGAACATCCAGGATGTTGTACTGCACACGGCTAAACCTCTGTATGTACTTGCGCAAGGATTCGCCGTCTCTCTAAGGGATCACGTGCAAATCACTTGCCTGCCCAGGAGCTACGTGGCCGCCTGTGAAGGCACCAACAAACTCGTGGCACAGGTCGGACCAGGAGGCAATGGAATCTATCAGCAGATGCATCAAGCATGACATGTCGTTGGGCTTAAGTGCGAACGGGAAATAGTTGGTAAGTATCTTGTCGTCTCGTGCTCCGGCAGCTTGCATCGCAATAGTGTAAACGCTCAAGAACTCAGACGGGTGAGTCTTGCCGTCATACTTCTCTGGGACCTCTGATTTGAACATGCGGGTGTTGGGCCACTGGAATTGCCGCAGCTCACGGATGAATGCTAGACAAGTGATTGCATATGGCAAGTTACTAGCATCCCCCAGCGCAGGCCTGTACTCGAAGGGCCCAGCACGCCTATCGGACTGGTGACGTGCTTCCCGTCGCCGTTCAATAGTAGTCCGGGCATCCTCCTTGAGGCACTCTTGAAGAACTTGGCGCTGGTCACGGCGCGTCCGTGGGTCTGATGACGCCGTGGACACGTTGTCCCGGGTGTCGCCCCGACGGGCCGACCATGGCGGAGGGGAGTGCACCGTGGTTGCGGCGCCCTCGACCCTTCCACTGCCCGCACGCGTCGGCTCGTCGTTTCGGCGTCGTGAGGAGCTTGTTCCCCGGTGGCCATCTCTGTTGGCATGGCTAATAAGGCTTTGGATAGCGTCCCTCCACTCTTCTTGCTTCTCCAAGGTAGGAGGGAAGTCGAGGAGCAACTGCGCTCGCGACAGCGCTTCCGCTCCCGCGGGTGGCAGCGACAGGCGCGAGGAATGGGAGGAACTTGGACTTCTAACAATGTTAGAAGGAGTCCCATCTCGATTCCACGGCCGCGCGCTCTTTTCGCCTGCACCATGATGTGCGTTCTAGCCCTGCATGCCTTGAGAGTGACGCTGAGGGCTCTTGTCGCGGCGATGCCCGGGGTCCTCAACATCGCGGCGCGGTTTGTCGTGCACGAGCTTAGGAGACTGTGGCACGCGCGTTGGCGTGGTCGATCTCCTGCCCTTGGAGGTCCCCGCACCACCCCCAGATGGCACAGCTCCACCCTTGGGCACGGCGGCATACCGACCTTCGTCGCCGCTGCGGAGGATGCCCGCGGCCTGGCTTCTGGTATTCGGATGATGCGGACGATCTCGATCTCCTCCACCACTGGCGCCCGCCCTGTCGCCTGCTCGCGCAGGTGCGGGCGGAGCGGCCCCGGACGGGCCGACCGCCGCGGTCGTCTTCTTCTTCGGAGCCATAGTGATGTAGGTGCTACTGTCCTAACTACAGACCAGATTCTCACAACTAAATCCCCCTACCTGGCGTGCCAAAGATGTCGGGGAAACCAATCACCTATGGGGTCACAAGGATCCCTTATACGTTCGGCGGGGGATTAGTTGCACGAAGAGCAGGTCGAGTCGTTAGCACACAGAGGATTTTTATCCAGGTTCGGGCCGCGAAGATGCGTAATACCCTAGTCCTGCTTTATCTGGTTATATGAGTGTTCTTGAGCTTTTGAACTAGCTACAGTGTGTGCCTTGTTCAAAAGTCCGAATCCTCTCTCTGTGCACCTCGGGCCTCCTTTTATACACAAAGGGGTTGCCACAGTGGCACACAGGAGGTGGAAAGCTACAGTGGTACGAGCTTATCACTCGACCAACGTAGGATAAGCGCATTTAATGTGATGCCTATGTGTCCTCTCGCTTTATTGGGGATGGCAACAGAGGCCATCCCGCCCTTCGCCGCTTCCCCTTGCCTTGCCACGCGTCTAGGCCGTCGAGGCATGCAGCGCCACGCTGGCCAACCAGCTGCTGTGTTGGCAAAGTGGTAGGCTTCCACGAAGATCTGCATGCCGCCACACAGGTGCCTGCTTCACTGGCATGCTTATCGCTGCGTTGGAGTGGTGGTGAGGTGGCGGAACCCTGCTGAGCGCGGGCCTGGTCGCGGCCCAGCGGTCGTCCCCGGCAAGGCTTGCCGGGGGCCTTGGATTCGTCCCCGGCAAGGGTCTTGCCGGGGGTCTTTATCATTTGATCCCACGTGGACTCGTGGGTTGTCGATCTCCGTGAGGAGCCGCATGCTACCAGGCATGTGCTCTTCAAATCTTGGTCTTTAACATTGTCGATGGTGTCAGAGATCTCAAGCCCAAGGGTGGTGGCCTTGCTGGTCTCTTCGCAAGCTGCCCCGGCAAGGGGCTTGCCGGGGGCCGCGCAGGTCGCTTCGGCAAAGGCTTGTTGCTGGGCGTGGCCCTGCTTGCCTCTTGCTGCTTACTACTCTGGGCAGCTGTCTTGATATTCTTTGTACTTGTCTTGCCTTCAGCTGTCTTCCTCTGCCTTGCCATGCCCTCCTGTAGGGTGGCTGCGACCGTCCGTGCACAACCTAAGAATAAAAGATATGATAAAAGAGACTTTGTTGCTAGAAAACACGGTAAAGAAAGAGAACCGTGGGTTCAAAAACCTATGCCTTTTCCACCCAAGTCCACTAAAAAGAATGATGAAGAAGAATTTGAACGCTTTGCTGAAATGCTGAGGCCAGTCTTTTTGCGTACTCGCTTGACTGATATCCTTAAAATGCCTCCTTATGCAAAGTATATGAAAGATATCATCACAAATAAGAGAAAACTACCAGAAGCTGAAATCTCCACTATGCTTGCTAACTATAGTTTTAAAGATGGATTACCTAAATAACTTGGAGATCCGGGTATACCAACTATACCTTGCTCTATAAAAAAGAATTATGTAAAACTGCTTTGTGTGATTTAGGAGCTGGTGTTAGTGTTATGCCTTTCTCTTTATATAAAAGACTTGACTTGAATAAACTCACACCTACTGAAATATCTTTGCAAATGGATGACAAATCAACTCCCATACCTATCGGTATCTGTGAGGATGTGCCCGTTGTTGTTGCTAATGTTACTATTTTGACTGACTTTGTTATACTTGAGATGCCCGAGGACAACAACATGTCGATTATCCTTGGTAGACCCTTCTTGAATACTGCAGGGGCTGTTATTGATTGCAATAAAAGCAAGGTCACTTTTCATATTAATGGTAATGACCATACGGTGCACTTTCTGAAGAAACCATTCCAAGTGAATGGTATTAATGTTATTGAAAAATCTCCGACAATCACTATTGGAAGTTTTCAAATACCTCTACCTACTGTCAAAAAAAATGAAATGCTTATTGCTGGGGAAATGCATATCCCCTTTGAGGTAACTTAGTAATTTACGAAAGTTCTTCGGTTTCATGCTAATCGAAAGTGGTTGTTAATAAGACATGATCAACCTTATTAATGAATCATTTTTGAACGGTATGAAGTTGATGAATTTAGTAAGCACTACCTTTTGTCCCTACCTTTTGTTTTCTGTTTTTATTAGTTAAATAAAATAAAATGCCATGTTTTGTCTGTTTTCTGAATTTCCCGTGCAACAAAAAATGACCCAAAAATAAAAGTTCTCAGAATGCTCTAAAAAATTTACATTAATTTTTTCTAAATATTTCTGAATTTCTGGTGCAAATAATACCAGAGGGAGGTGCACCAGGTGGGCAGAACCCACCTGGGAGCGCCAGGACACCTAGGCGCGCCCTGGTGGGTTGTGGCCCCCACATGGGCCCCCTCACTTATCTCTTTAGCCCACATCATCACTTACCTGTAGAAAAAAATTCTCCATTGCTCTCTCTCCCTTGTTCTTGAGCTCAAACCCGCAGATTTCGACCTCTTTGCTCGAAGCTCCGTTTCTCAAACTGTTTCGGGGGATTGTTGCTTGGTATGTGACTCCACAGTTTGTTAGTTTTTGTTTTAGTGGTTTATACTTTGAATAATTAGCTACTCTTGGTGCTGTTGTAGATGAGCTTGCATGTTGAGTTCTTAGTGTTCTAAGTAGTTTGAATGCTTGCTATGGCCTCTGTGTATCCCTATGAGTAGCTGCTATCAATTTTATAAAGTTTTGCTGACAAATTTTTGTCATCTCAGAAATTTTATTTTCAGAAATATGCGAACATGAATATCTTCAGGAAGTTTGGCTCTAAGAAGAACTCCAAGGGTGTTATTGGGGAGTCTTCTGACAGTGATCTCCACCCTCGGAGGTTGGCGGAAGTACGGCCGTGCGAATGGCCGCACACCCCTTTCCTACAAGAGGCAGGAATTCTTGAGGAGTACATGCAATATATTGCTAATGCCGGCCTCACCGACTTCATCACAGACGAGTGTGACCAGCACCAAATCCTCACAAACATCTTTGTTCAAAGTTTTACTTTCCTGCCTAGGAATAATCCTCCTGAAGTGAGCTTTGATTTATATGCTGAAAACCATCAGATACCACTTACTGAATTTTGTAACATATGCATGATCCCTTCTGATGGGAGCTTGGCTGAGCCTAGGCCGACTGAGTTTGAGGCATTTTATCGCACTTTGACGGTGGGTGATGAGAGAGGAGTGTCAGACATCACTGCCGGTGGCTTACATTTTCCTGTTGTTCGTTACTTTTCACTTTTCATTACTAAATGCTTGCTTGTTGTTTTACGTCGTGCACTTGAGGGCGACAACACGCATAGCTTGGGAGCTATCGTGGCTCGTCGCCTGCATCTTAATAAATCCCAGGGTAAAATACATGGTGGGATTTTTGCTACTCATTTGGCGGCTCACTTCAATGTTGGGAAACGCCCTCATGTTACCCTCTGACTAAGGTTTACCTAGACCGTGGAGCCATGGAACACCATCACTTTCTTGCACATGATCTCCTAACATCCCTATTCCATATAACCTGGTTTTTAGCATAAGAACTCGTGATATTATTACGTTGCCTGCTCGTGCTTTGTTTGATTTTGTTGCCAGGGGCGGATATACGATTATGCCTGCAGACATCATCGCCTACCGGAACGCTCAGGCTACTGCGGAGGCAACACATGAGGAGCCTCAGCAGTGGGATGAGTGGATGCCCGCTCCTCGGCACCCCTACTACCCTCCAGGCTACTGATCAACTACCAAGTTACGCCAAAAGCCTAAGCTTTGGGGAGTATGTGTTTCCACCGACCTTACATTCATGTCCACATATTTCGCTTGTCGGTGTTCACACTTTTTCATTGTATCATGCATGCTTAGATTTATTTTCTTGCTTTCTTCTTGTGTGTTTGAAAAACTTTAGAAAAATAAAAAAAATTAGTTGTAGTAATTTACTTTCTTTGCATGCTTAATAGTATTAAAAAGAAAACCCAAAAAGATTTCCTTGTTCTTCTTTTGTTTGTTGGGAGCTTTCCCATGTAAATAGTTTTTCCCGTTTTTGCTTTTCCCTTTTATTTGCTTGTTCAAGAAAACCAAAAACTCCAAAAATATTTCAATATGTTTCTCTGAACTTCTTTTCTTTTTATTCGAGTTGTACCAAGGAGAAGACCACGATGAAAATGTTGAGTGGCTCTCATATGAATAATTGTTGAACTAATAAGAGCACATTTTACCTTGTCTTCTCCTGTTGAATAAAATATCTTGCAGATTCCAGCTTAGTCCATGGCACTCTTGCACTATTATTATTTTCATATCGTTCGGTCGTGCAAGTGAAAGGAAATAATGACGACATCCGATGAACTGGCCGTGGCAGGGAGAAACTGGTATGAACTCGACTTGTTCTGTTTGTGTAAATATGTTTAACCTAGTATCCATGATTCAACCCATTATGATTAAACATGTTTGCAATGACAATTAGAGATTATAGTTTCTCATGCCATGCATAAGTAGCCGGGAGTGAATAATGATTTATCTTGGATATCAACATGGCGTTAAAATGATTGTGATGTAGTATGATGATATGGTATCCTCCTCTGAATGTTCGAGTGGCTTGACTTGGCACATGTTCAAGCATGTAGTTGAATCAAAGTCAACATAGCCTCTATGATATTTATGTTCATGGTGTTCGTATCCTACTCATGCTAGTGTCCAATGTTACTTATGCATAATGCATGGTTATGATCGTTGTTGCTCTCTAGTTGGCCGCTTCTCAATCTAAATTGCTAGCCTTCGCCTGTACTAAGTGGGAATTCTGCTTGTACATCTAAAAACTTGAACCCAAAGTTATTCCAAATGAGTCCACCATACCTACCTATATGCGGTATTACCATGTCGTCCTAAGTAAATTTGCATGTGCCACCTCCAAAAATTTCTAAAAATTATCCTTTTTGTGTGCCTGGATCGTTCGTGGATCGACAGGAGGTGGTCGGTATCGCCATCGCACGAGAAAATGGGCGGTAATAGGGATGCCCAGTCCCAAACTACAAACATGAAAAAGAGTTCATCTCTGAAATAATCAAACAAAAACTCCTAATGGAGTCAAAACCTTTACTTTTATCGCTTGGGGACCGCCACTAGCGTGCTTAGCATGGAAGATATTGATAACTGATGGCCGTGAAGTGAATAAGAAGGGTGCATGTCTCAAAATATAATTTATCTCTGTTTTAAAAATTGAGCTCTGGCACCTCTGCAAATCACTGCTTCCCTCTGCGAAGGGACTATCTATTTACTTTTATGTTGTGTCACCACCTTCTAAAACAAGCGCCAGAAACTAAGTAGAGCACAGCTGTCATGATTTATGCATTATGTGTAGCTAATGTTGGGTGCATCATGACTAGATCTTTTCTACCATGAATTACAATGTTTAGTCACTGATTGAACTTTGGAGATTCTCTGCATTTATGTTTTGCGGTCTCAGAAAGGGCTAGCGAGATACCACTATTGTCATATTATATCATAGTTGTTTTGACAACGTGTTGCTGTTTGAGATATTTTATTATTACTCGCTAGCTAATTATGTCATTGATATGAGTCATTATAATCTTTAAATGTTATTCTTGACATGGTTAGTTATAATGTTGGCTGAAAACCTGGGTGCTATTTAAGTTTATTTATGCAAACAAGAGCAAAAGAGTTCGTAAAAGTTTTTCTTTCTCACTTTCAGTTTATCAACAAAGGTTTAAGCTTGGGGGAGTTGCTATGTCTCCAACGTATCTATTGTTTCTCATGCTTTTCCTCTAGTTTTGGACACTAATTTGCATGATTTGAATGAAACTAACCCCAGACTGACGTTGTTTTCAGCAGAACTACCATGGTGTTGTTTTTGTGCAGAAATAAAAGTTCTCGGAATGGAACGAAACTTTGCGAGGATTTTTTATATCAATAATAAGAATTTCTGGAGCCAAGACCTGCCGGAGAGGGGCACCTGGGTTGGCATAACCCACCAGGGCGCGCCCCCTCTCCTGGAGCGCCCAGGTGGGTTGTACCCACCTGGTGGCCCCGCAGACGACCCCCTAATACTACAAAATCACATATTTCCAGAAAAAAATTAAGGGAGAAAGAATTATCGCGATCCATGAGACGGAGCCACTGCCAAGCCCTATTCTTCCTCGGGAGGGCAGATCTGGAGTCCGTTTGGGGCTCCGGAGAGGGGGATCTTCGTTCTTCGTCATCACCAACCCATCTCCATTGCTAATTCCATGATGCTCCCCACTGGGAGTGAGTAATTCCTTCGTAGGCTCACTGGTCGGTGAGGAGTTGGATGAGATTCATCATGTAATCGAGTTAGTTTTGTTAGGGCATGATCCCTAGTATCCACTATGTTCTTAGATTGATGTTGCTATGACTTTGCTATGCTTAATGCTTGTCACTTTGGGCCTGGGTGCCATGAACTCAGATTTGAACCGTTTATGAATTCATCATTATATCCATGTTTTAGATCCGATCTTGCAAGTTATAGTCACCTACTACGGTTATGATCCGACAACCCCGGAGTGACAACAACCGGGCCCACTCTCGGTGATGGTCATAGTTTGAGGAGTCCATGTATTCACTATGTGTTAATGCTTTGTTCCGGTTCTCTATTAAAAGGAGCTCTTAATATCCCTTAGTTTCCAATATGGACCCCGCTGCCACGGGAGGGTAGGACAAAAGATGTCATGCAAGTTCTTTTAATGAAGCAGGTATGATTATTTACAGAATACATGCCTAAATTATATCGATGAACTGGACCTAGTGTTGTATCGCCCGAGGTTATAACTGTCACAAGATGAATATCATCCAACAAGTCATCGATCCAATGCCTGCGAATTTATCTTATATTGTTCTTGCTAAGTTACTACCGTTGCTACTGCTATCATTACTGCTACAAATTACTGCTATCACTGTTACTGTTACCATTGCTCCTGCTACTATCATCAAAACTATCATACTACTGTGCTACTAATCACTTTGCTGCGGATAATTAATCTCCAGGTGTGGTTGAATTGACAACTCAATTGCTAATACCTTCAAATATTCTTTGGCTCCCCTTGTGTCGAAACTATAAATTTGGGTTGAATACTCTACCCTCGAAAACTGTTGCGATCCCCTATACTTGTGGGTTATCAGCAGGCTCCTTGGCGGCCTCCCCAGTGGTGGCCTTGCCGGCCTCCCCGGCAGGCCCCGTGAAGGGAGGACAATTATAAGTTGGCTAGAAGCATACGCATTATGAATATCAAAGGTGACTAAGGATGTTTAAAGTATAATCCGACAAAGGGATTATCATGATTCAAGAGCCGAGAAGAGGGCGATTGGAAATATGTTTAGGTTTTCTAAAGTAAGAGTCGGCAGGATTACGGAGCAATTTCAGGGGCAAAATGGTTACAAACAGTTACTATTCGAATGCAACGACATATATAGATCTGAAATATACTGAGGGAAAAGGAAAATAAAAGCCCTAACTATGGCGAGGATGCGGGATTGTTACGAAAGGGATCTACTTCAACAGTAAAAGGAGTTCAATGCAAGATCAAATCAACTATGGAGTGGTTTTAACATGAAATGGTCAATAGATCTGCAGACAAACTATGATTATTTTCCTAAAATGAATCACCGATGAACTTGATGAACTACGGAAGAACTATGGCAGTGGAAGAATGCTATAGATGAGATGCAAGACTTACAGATGTACGCAGAGTAGGTTGAAGATTTCAAGCTTCATGGATGCGGCCGCGCCGGTTCTGATGAGTCTCGGCGACGGCGTCAATGGGTTTGCTTTCGCTACGGTTGAAGTCAACGTGCTCGAGGTGTTCGCGAGGGTGACTGAGTCGAGAGGAAGAAGAGCATGAAGGGGCGGGGTAAAAAGTGAATCTGAGACCCCACTGGCCTATTTATAGGCATGGTAGGATCGAGGAGACGGGGTGGAACCCCAGGGCAGCGCAGTAAATTTTTGCTAAAAAGGCGCCTCCATTTTCGTGTTGACAAGATTTGACATATCCACTCAAATATTCGTTACGAGGTCATGCACATGTGTCAAAGTGGCTGAAATGATGTAACATATGGAGCAGTAAAAACGCTAAGTGTTGAAGAATTTTGAGACTCAGAAACATTTGGATTTTGGGCGGAGACCCGACCATAAGATTTAAAGGAATAAGAAATTATAAGACAGGAAAGATGAAGCGGAAGCTGGCTTTGAAGGAATTCAGACCCGGGGTACAACCCTTCACATATTTTCACTTATCTTATTTTTTCAGGATGGAGTTTAACATGGATGAATCCAAGATAAACTCGGAGCTAATGTTGGGGATATTCCCCACGGGTTTGACCTGGCATAAGTGTTGTTGGGAAACATAGCATGCAATTTCAAAACAATTCCTACACTCACTCAAGATCTATCTAGGAGATGAATAGCAACGAGAGGGTGAGAGTGTGTCCACGTACCATTATAGACCAAAAGTGGAAGCATTAACTTAACGCGGTTGATGTAGTGGAACGTCTTCTCGAATCAACCGATCAAGTACCGAACGTATGGCACCTCCGAGTTCTGCACACGTTCAGCTCGATGACGTCCCTTGAACTCTTGATCCAGTAGAGGTACGAAGGAGTCGATGAGTTCCGTTAGCACGACGGCGTGGTGTTGGTGATGTGATCTGCGCAGGGCTTCGCCTAAGCACTACGACAATATGACCGGAGGAGTAAACGTGGAGGGGGCACCGCAGACGGCTAAGAAACAACTATTGTGCTTTGGGGTGCCCCCTTGCCCCCGTATATAAAGGAGGATAGGGGAGGCCGCCGGCCCTAGGGGGCGCGCCAAGTGCGGGGAGTCCCACTAGGACTCCAAGTCCTAGTCGACCCCAGCTTCCTTTCCAACGAAGGGGAAAGAGGGAAAGAGAGGGACAGGCAAAGGGGGGCCGCGCCCCCTCCCCTAGTCCAATTCGGACTCCTCATGGGGGGGCGCCACCTCTTGTGGCCTGCCTCCTCCTCTCCACTATGGCCCATTAAGGCCCAATACTTCCCCCGGGGGTTCCGGTAACCCCTCGGTACTCCAAAAAATACTCGAACCTCTCCGGAACCATTCCGGTGTCCGAATATAACCTTCCAATATATCAATCTTTACCTCTCGACCATTTCGAGACTCCTCGTCTTGTCCGTGATCTTATCCGAGATCCGAACAACCTTCAAGTCCATGATCTTACCTCTCAGTCCAGCTTTGGGTTTCTTCCCGGGAGTGACAACTTGCTTCTCATTCTTCTTGAAGTTCCCCTTCTTCCCTTTGCCCTTTTTCTTGAAACTAGTGGTCTTGTTAACCATCAACACTTGATGCTCCTTCTTGATTTCTACATCCACAGCCTTTAGAATTGCGAAGAGCTCAGGAATTGTCTTTTCCATCCCTTGCATATTATAGTTCATCACGAAGCCTTTATAGCTTGGTGGTAGTGATTGAAGAACTATGTCATTGACACTATCATCAGGAAGATTAACTCCCAGTTGAGTCAAGTGGTTATGGTACCCAGACATTCTGAGTATGTGCTCACTAACAGAACTGTTCTCCTCCACCTTGTAGCTATAGAACTTGTTGGAGACTTCATATCTCTCAACTCGGGCATTTTCTTGAAATATTAACTTTAACTCCTGGAACATCTCATATGGTCCATGATGTTCAAAACTTCTTTGAAGTCCCGATTCTAAGCCGTAAAGCATGGCACACTGAACTAACGAGTAGTCATCAACACGCGACTGCTAGGCATTCACAATGTCTGCAGTTGCTGGGGCAGGTGGTACACCTAGCGGTGCATCAAGGACATAATTCTTCTGTGCGGCAATGAGGATAATCCTCAAGTTACGGACCCAGTCCGTGTAGTTGCTACCATCATCTTATAACTTAGCTTTCTCTAGGAACACACTAAAATTCAAAGGAACGGTAGCACGAGCCATTGGTCTACAACATAGATATGCAAAAACTATCAGGACTAAGTTCATGATAAATTAAGTTCAATTAATCATATTACTTAAGAACTCCCACTTATATAGACATCCATCAAGACATCTAAATGATACGAATCCAAATCAACTAAACCATGTCTGATCATCACGTGAGATGAAGTATTCATCAATGGTGAACATCACTATGTTAATCATATCTACTATATGATTCACGTTCGACCTTTCCATCTCCAGTGTTCCGAGGCCATATATGTATATGCCAGGCTCGTCAAGTTTAACCCGAGTATTCCGCGTGTGCCAAACTGGCTTGCACCCGTTGTATTTGAATGTAGAGTTTATCACACCCGATCATCACGTGGTGTCTCAGCACGAAGAACTTTTGCAAGGGTGCATACTCGGGGAGAACACTTATACCTTGAAATTTTAGTAAGGGATCATCTTATAATGCTACCGCCGTACTAAGCAAAATAAGATGCATAAAGATAAACATCACATGCAATCAAAATATGTGACATGATATGGTCATCATCATCTTGTGCTTTTGATCTCCATCATCGAAGCAACGTCATGATCTCCATCGTCACCGGCTTGACACCTTGATCTCCATCGTAGCGTCGTGGTCGTATCACTAACCATTGCTTCTACGACTATCGCTATCGCTTGGTGATACAGTAAAGCAATTACATAGTGTTTGTATTTCATACAATAAAGCGAGAACCATATAAGACATTGGTCATATAAGGTTGGTCCGGGCCGCTTCATCAAACAATACCGTCGAATCAACATAACACATCGGTGGTAAGAAGTATGACGATCACCGCCCACAACTCTTTGTGTTCTACTCGTGCATATCATCTACGCATAGACCTGGCTCGGATGCCACTGTTGGGAAACGTAGCATACAATTTCAAAAAAATTCCTACGCTCACGCAAGATCTATCTAGGAGATGCATAGCAACGAGAGGGGGAGAGTGTGTCCAGGTACCCTCATAGACCGAAAACGGAAGCGTTAACTTAACGCGGTTGATGTAGTCGAATGTCTTCTCGAATCAACCGATCAAGTAGCGAACGTACGGCACCTCTGAGTTCTGCACACGTTCAGCTTGATGACGTCCCTCGAACTCTTGCTCCAGTAGAGGTACGAAGGAGTCGATGAGTTCCGTCAGCAAGATGGTGTGGTGACGGTGTTGGTGATGTGATCCGCGCAGGGCTTCGCCTAAGCACTACGACAATATGACCGGAGGAGTAAATAGTGGAGGGGGGCACCGCACACGGCTAAGAAACAACTATTGTGCTTTGGAGTGCCCCCTTGCCCCCGTATATAAAGGAGGATAGGGGAGGCCACCGGCCCTAGGGGGCGTGCCAAGTGGGGGGGAGTCCCACTAGGACTCCAAGCCCTAGTCGCCCCCCCCCCCTCCTTTCCAACGGAGGGGAAAGAGGGAAAGAGAGGGAGAGGGAGAGGGAAAGGGGGCCGCGCCCCCTCCCCTAGTCCAATTCAGACTCCCCATGGCGGGGGGCGCGCCACCTCTTGTGGCCTGCCTCCTCCTCTCCACTATGGCCCATTAAGGCCCAATACTTCCCCGGGGGGTTCCGGTAACCCCTTGGTACTCCGAAAAATACCCAAACCGCTCCGGAACAATTTTGGTGTCTGAATATAACCTTCCAATATATCAATATTTACCTCTCAACCATTTAGAGACTCCTCGTCATGTCCGTCATCTCATCCAGGACTCAGAACAACCTTCGGTCACCAAAACACATAACTCATATAATACACATCGTCATCGAACGTTAAGCGTGCGGACCCTACGGGTTCGAGAACTATGTACACATGATCGAGACACCTCTCCGGTTAATAACCAATAGCGGAACCTGCATGCTCATATTGGTTCCCACATATTCTACGAAGATCTTTATCGGCCGAACCACAATGTCAACATACGTTATTCCCTTTGTCATCGGTATGTTACTTGCCCGAGATCAATCGTCGGTATCTTCATACCTAGTTAAATCTCGATACCGAGAAGTCTCTTTACTCGTTCTGTAGTGCATCATCCCGTAACTAACTCATTAGTCACATTGCTTGCAAGGCTTCATATGATGTGCATTACCGAGAGGGCACAGAGATACCTCTCCGATACTCGGAGTGACAAATCCTAGTCTCGATCTATGCCAACCCAACGAACACCTTCGGAGATAGCTGTAGAGCATCTTTATAATCACCCAGTTACATTGTGACGTTTGATAGCACATAAGGCATTCCTCCGGTGTCCGTGAGTTGCATAATCTCATAGTCGGAGGAATATATATTTGACACGAAGAAAGCAGTAGCAATAAAACTGAACGATCATTATGCTAAGCTAACGGATGGGTCTTGTCCATCACATCATTCCACTAATGATGTGATCCCGTTTATCAAATGACAACTCATGTCCATGGCTAGGAAAATTTAACCATCTTTGATCAACGAGCTAGTCTAGTAGAGGCATATATACTAGGGACACGGTGTTTTGTCTATGTATTCACACATGTATCAAGTTTCCGGTTAATACGATTCTAGCATGAATAATAAACATTTATCATGAATAAGGAAATATAAAATAACAAATTTATTATTGCCTCTACGGCATATTTCCTTCAAGTGTGACCCGATCTTTGAGCTTGTAAGCTTTAGGATTCACACCACTTCCGAGTCATGGAAGAGCCAAGCCAGAAGAGAAACCAAAGGTCTAAAACAAGACTCGGCCTGATGACCAGCTCTCACATGAGCCTTGTGCATGCAGAGGCCTAGGAGAAGTTTCCTAAACTTGGAGAGCACGATCAATATGAGATCGAGCAAGATACGGGTTAAGAGTACGACCCGTATTCTTCTGTAAAACTAGGGACTCAACCTGTTATATAAATGGTAGTTCCTAGGACCCAAAGTTAGGTTACAACCTCTCAAAATATAGGTAGTGAAAGTGAATCCTTGTAATCGAGATCATCATCAATATCAATCAGGCAGGAGTAGGATTTTACCTCCACCATGATGCGCCAAACTTGGGTAACTCGTGTCCTTCGTTTTCGATCAACCCCGTTCAAGGCACCACCTAGTTGCCATGGCCTCAAGACTTAATCCTTTCACGAGGACATCTGTTGTGACAAAACTACGATACTCGATGACAAACTTCTTTAGTTCAAACACCCTCCATTGCCACTTCCAAAGAAGCAATATACTTTAGCCTCTATTGTCAAATCTTTCACAGTTTGTGCTCAAAATAATTCCACCTTACTGTGCCACCAGTTTGTGTAATTACAAAACCATAATTAAAATCAAAAATCATTTGTATCACTAGTGAAGATAGCACTGACGTAACTTAGAACGAGCTTGCATCGGTGTAATATTTTACAACTTAACTCTTCATCATGTCCATTACGAGAAATATGCCCCCAAGTACTTCTCAGGTACATAAGGATATCTTCCACTGCTGTCCACAGATCAATATCTTGATCATTGTATTTTGCTCGTAACACTTAAAACAAGTTTGCGATTTCAAACGAAAAAAATCATGATTTTGAAAACTTCATGGATTTGAAAAAAGTTCACGAGTTTGAAAAAGAACTTCACCAATTTGAAGAAAGTACGCATATTTTAAAAATGCTCATGAATTTAGAAAATATTTAGGAATTTGAGAAATGTAAGGGATTTGCAAAAAGTTCACAAATTTGAAACAATTTTGCGGATTTAAAAAGAACATTCATAGATTTAAAAATCTTCATGAAAACTATAAACAATTATCGATTTGAAGAAGTTAACAAAAATTAAAAATTGTTTGCAATTTAAAAAAATCATGAAATTTAAAATGGATAAAGAAAAAGGAAAAAATGAAAAAGAAAAAAAGAAAAAGAAAGAAAGAGGAAACCAAAAAACACAGTGAAACCAGTGAAAACGAAAACTAGAGAAAAACCTAATAAAAAGGAAAATAAAAAGAAAGGCAAAAAACATTTGGAAGCTTTCTAAAACAGGTTAAAAGGGGATCTGACGTGGGTTGGCCTGTCAACAGCGAGGACACCTCTCGCGTGGGCGCTCGCTACGGAATACGTTGTAACGGGCTCGTTAAGCGTCGAACAGGAAACGACTTGTTGACTGACAGTAGCGGCTTTGCTACACACACGGAATAATTTCACGGATTTTTACAGGACGTGCTGATGTGGAAAGGTGTCATTGGAAAGAAGAGGTGAACCGGGCCCCACCCCATAAAAATCAGGGGTAGTTTAAGAGTAAGATGGAAGGGGTCCGTTGCAGCCCCCGTGTGTGTAGCATTTTTGCTGATAGTAGAGACGAAATTATTAATTGAGGAGTACTTCTCACAAAGATCACTCTCACCTTCTAAGGTTATGACAAGTGGCGTGCTGCATGTGCGTCCCTTGTCGCATACTATGAGTTTTCTTCTTTTTCGTAGATCCGATTATTCAAAACATTTTACCTCTTAAACCGTGTGTGCAAATCTCGAATCGTTTTCACCGTTGGATTCCTCGCGTCCAGATCTTTAAACCTAGATACCGTGTTAATGGGTTTTGACGAACTTTTTTTCACGAAAAAACCGAACGAAACAATCATCCCGGGAGCTCGGTTTATTTCCCCTTTCCGAAAGAGGCACGACCATGCCTCTCGCGAAATCACAATGGTGCCTCTCATGAAAGCAAAATTGTGCCTCTAGCGGAAGAAAAAAAATAAAAAAAACGTATTTTTTTTGTTTCTTAGAGGCACGGTCGTGTCTCTCGTGAAAGCAAAACCGTGACTCTGGCAGACGCAAAATGTGCCTGTAACGGAAGAAAAAAATACAGAAAATGCGTTTTTTTGTTTCCGAGAGGCATGGCTCGGGCTCTCTAAAAAGCAAAACCGTGACTCTCGCGGAAGTAAAACCGTGCCTCTCGTGAAAGGAAAAAAACACGTTTTTTTGCTCAAATATCTTTGCCCAAAAGCTAAGGAAGACTGATGAAAAACCAAAACGTCGAAAAAAACCCCGGGGAAAACTGTTTTAAAAGACAAAAACGCGTGCGGAAAAATTAAAAAGATCGAAGAGAGCGCCCAGAGCGCGACACGCGGCGGCGGCTGAGAGCATGCCAAGTGGGCTGATCGTTGTGAGGCTCCCGAATGAGCGCTCGTCAACTAGTTGCTCTCCATTAGAGATGCAAACACATGCACTTGTGGCCTCCTGTTAACAAGGCCGGCCCAATGATATGTCGTTCTTTTCAAGGACTAGGCAGAAAAAAGGGTTGGGCTCGGTTATAAGTTGTTGGTGGAGTCGCAACCAAGGCAAAAAGGTTGGGCCCAGATCAAGCTCAGTTGTGGGTCCATGATGGATCGGTAACTGGGACAAAAAAATACTTTAGGACCAGTTGTGAGTCGATGGTGGACTTGCAACCGAGGCAAAAAAAAGGATGGGGCTTGGTTGCAAGTTGTCTGTAGACTTGCATTTGATGTGCAAAAAAGGTTGGGTCCAGTTACAAGTTGAGCTTGAGTTTGCAACTAAGACAAAAATCAATCAGGCCAGGATCGAGCGTAGTTACGAATCAATGGTGGACTTGTAACTGGGACAACAAATATTTGGGCCTAGTTGCGAGTCAAGAGTGGATATGCAATTGAGACAAAAAAACTTTGGGTCGAGTCGCGAGTCGATGGTGGACCTGCAACTGATGCGGAAAAAGGTTGGGCCTAGATCGCGCGCAGTTACGAGTCGATGGTGGACTTGCAACTGGGAGAAAAGAACTTCGGGCCCAATTAGAAGTAGAGGGTGGACTTGATATTGAAGCAAAGAAAAAGGATCGGACCTAGCTATTGGTGGACTTGCAAATGAGGTAGAAAAAAATATTTGCCCACTTAGAACTTTAGGGTCACTTTGCAACCAAGGCAAAAAAGGGTGCCGGACCCAAGTCGAGCCCAGTTGTGAGTTGATGGCGGACTTGCAACTGGAGAAAAAAATACTTCAAGCCTAGTTGTGAGTTGAGGATGGACTTGTAACTGGGGCAGAAAAAAATGTCAGGCTTGGTTGCAAATTGTTGCTATACTTGCAACTGAGGGTGTGTGGGGGGGGGGATCAAACCAGCTGAAAGTTAAGGGTGACTTTGCAATGTGTAATTGCGCATTAGAGGCAGACATGCAAACTTATCACGTTATTTTTCTTAAAACATTTTTCGGGAAAAAATCGTAGGACATTGTTCCCATTATGTACCAGTTTAAACATATTGGAAAACACGTACACCCATTGACCCTACACTACACATGCGTGAAACCTCAAAGCCCAACGGGCATGCAAACAAAACACATGACCGACAAGGGACGGACATGCACACACATCGATGCAGCAGAGACACACAGGACATAGAGGCCCTAGCGTGCGACCAGAAAAATGGGCCGATGTGGAACACAACCACACAGGACACATCGATCAAATAGTTTCGACAAAATATTTTAGCAATTGATTGTGTAGTGGAAAATTTCGATGTGGCAAAGCTTCATCTAGATGAGAATTAGCAAAACCGTTTAAAAATCGTTTAACATTATTTAAGAAATATACTTCACGTATTTAAAAATATTTTATTTGTCTTTTATAAATGTTTGTTGCGTATTTAAAATTACATACATCATTCATTTAAAATATGTTCAATTCTATTCCCATTAACTATTGAAAAAAGACAAGAAAAGGAAAGGAATTTTGGAATAGTAGAAAAATAAAATAAATAATAAAGAGAGGAAAAAATCTTGGCCTTGCCACCTCCAGTTGCATGTCGATGGTGGACTTGTAACTAGGATAAAAAAGATCGTACCCAGTTATGAGTCGAGAGTGGACTTGCAACTGGGGCCCCAGTTGCAAGTTGAGGGTGGACTTGCAAGTAGGGGGGGGGGGGAATGTCATGGTCTGGTTGCGTGTCGAGTGTGGACTTGCAACTAGGGAAAAAACATAGCTCGGGTCTAGTTGCGAATCGAGAGTGAACTTGAAACTGGTACAAAAATACTATCGGGTTGTGGGTCAAAGGACGAACTGCAACTGAGGCATAGAAAGGGGTCGAGGGCCAGTTTCATATCAAGGGTGGACTTGCAACTAGGAAAAAATGCTAGGGTCCGGTTGCATGTCGAGTGTGGACTTGCAACTAGGACAAAACAAGGTAGCTCTTGCCTTGATGCGAGTCGAAGATGGATGTGAAACTGGTACAAAAAAATGTCGGGCCCAGTTACGGGTCAAAGGGTGGACTTCCAGTTGGGACAAGAAAAAGGGTCGACGATCAGTTGCAGGTCGAGGGTGGACTTACAACTGAGCAGAAAAAAAACTCAGATCCAATTTGTGAGTTGAGGGTGGGCTTGCAAATGAGACAAAATAAAGTCAGGCCCAGTTGCGAGTCTGGGGTGGACTTGTAACTTGGGAAAAAAAGGTTGAGGGGTTATTTTGCATGTTGAGTGTGTACTTGCAACTGGGACGAAAAAGGATCAGGCCTAATTATGAGTGGAGGGTGAACTTGCAACCGAAGCAAAAGGTCGAAACAAGAAAAAGAATGTTAGGACCAGTTGCGAGTCGAGGTTGGACTTGTAACTATGACAGAAAAAGTCGCTACTAGTTTGCTAGTCGAGTGTGAACTTGTAACTTTGACAAAAAAAAAGGGTCGAGGCCCGATTGCGAGTCAATGATGGACGTGCAAACGAGGCAAATAGAAAGCCTAGTTGGGAATATATGGTAGAGTTGCAACTGGGGCAGGCAAGTTGCCTGTCGAGGGTGGACATGCAACTTGATCGGGTGAGTTATTTGTCAAAGAAGGACATGCACTGGCCCGCTATGGCCAAGTAACGTATCAAGAATGGGCATGCAACTGGTAGATGTCGGGCAAGTTGTGTGTCAAGGGTGAACAAGCAACTGAGTCGGGCGAGTACCCCTGAAGAACTCGGAGGCGAAGGAGTTGCGGCTGGAGGCGGAGTCCGCGCTGGAGTTTGTTCACCCTTAATGCGCTTAAGCCAAGTTGTGTACAAGCATACGATAGTGGATTTTTCATAAAAAGAAATTTCATAAGAAGGAATGAATTAGAGGCATTGGTATTATGACTAAAAAGAAAGAAAATAAAATAATAACAAAAACAAAATCAATATCAAAATAATGAAGTTTTATAAGGTAGTGGCATTGGTATTAACCTTTAGGAAAAGTAGTGGTTGAACCTACCCTCGGTGCACCCACGCAAGAAGACATATAGAGCTCCTCCGATGTCATTTGACCACCAAACTTGGCAAGCCTCTTTAACATTTGTTGATGATCATTCCCACAAATTTTCAGATTTTTTCAAAATGTTTTGGTATGTTTTCTTGCGTGGATGCACTGTGGGTGCACCAAGGATGGGTGTAGAAAACCACTCTCTACCCTTAAAAAGTAAGAAAATAAAATAAAATTCAAACAAAATCAAAATAATGAAGTTTCCTAAGAAAGAAGCGGGCCAAACCAGCTCACAAAAACAGTCCAGAAAAAATACGTCAAGAAATCGACTAACACAATTTCAAAATTCAAGCTGCTACCTACAGTGAATTAGCAAATCCGCTAAAATAAGTGCAAAAACCACTACACATACAACATATGATTTTGTTGTATCAGTGGTTTATTTTGCATCGGCATGGAATTAAGCAGCTGCATCGCCAGCTCTAGGTTGGACAACACGCCCCCCATGGTAGGCCGCTCCATGCCTTGGTCAGCGAGGCACTTCACGGCCGTCTCGGCGAATTTCTTGAGGCATTCTGGCGTGATCTCGTCCTTGATCACCGGGTCGACGGCGTCCGGCAGGGTGCCGTTCCGCTGGCAGGCAAGCGCGTAATTGGCGAGGCTGACCTGGTCACTTGGCAGCGCCGGGTTCAGCGCCGTCCTTGCCATAAGCACCTCGAAGAGCACGACGCCGAAGGAGTAGACGTCTGACTTGTCAGTGAGCTGCTCCCGACAAAAATACTCCGGGTCAGTGTATCCGTAGCTCCCGTTGACATGACTGGTGCTGAGGTGCATTTGGCTCGCCCTGGTCAGGGCGGACTTGGGGAAGCCGAAGTCCGACACCTTGGCGACCCAATTCTTGTCGATGAGGATGGTGGTGGTCTTGACGTTCCGGTGGATGATGCCGCCGGTGTGGAGGTAGTGCAAGCCCCGCGCGGCACCGATGCACATGTGGAGGCGGTGCCGCCATGAACATGATAGCACCGGCTTGCCGCTGTTGTTGTACAGGTGCTCCCGAAGCGTGCCGTGCTCCATGTATTCCCACACGAGGATCATCTCCTTCTTAAACAGACAAAAGCCAATGAGGGAGACAAGGTGCGGGTGCTGCAGCTTGGACAGCGCCTCGATCTTCGCCTGGACCTCGTGCATGCTCTGCTCCGGTGACGGGTTCCACCGCTTGACCCGGCGTCGCTGAGCTCCCTGTTCTTCTTCCTCTTGTTCCTTTTGTGGTACAACACTACAACCACACTGATGGCCACGATGATCGCGGTAGCGGCCACAACGGCAAGCAAGATCAGCAATGGGTGACGAGCTGTGTCAGCCATGTTCTGCCGTGCACGGACTGACACACAGGTGGAGTGAGGCGGCCGGGCCAATGCAGAAGGAAGGAGATCTAAAGATTGGTGATTAGGACATGCATGGTTCGTTTGGATCGGTCAGAGAGAACAGGGGAAGAGCTAGTCACGGAAAGGAGGGATGGAGTGGGAGCGTTTGTCGGGAGCCAAGTCTTCAAGAGGGCTTCTGCCTTGGATGAGAGCCACAACTCAAAAAAGGAGACGAGAAAATTTCAAAAAAAAGAAAGAAAAGGAGACGAGAGGCAGGTGTGGGAAGGGGAATAATACTACATCTACTAACAACTTACGAAGCCTCACTTAACTTTCCTTCACAACATTCTCTCTCCCCGCCTGATTTCTAGGGGGTGGGCCCCTCCTCCTCTCTAATCCCAATCACAGTTTGTCGTCTGGTTATTTACGTAAAACTTAAAGTAAGTTTTATTAGATGTAGCATTGCTCGTGGGACGGGTAATACTACACCTACGAGTCAGCTGGGGGATTAGTATCGGAGGATTGGGGAGGAAGGGGCCCACCCACTTGAAAATGGGGAGGAGGGAGTTATTTATCCAAAACTATCACACTTGGGGTTAGGGTAACAACTTAGTACCATATTTGAGTCAGGGCATAAAAAACCATCAACTTTGTGCCTAACGACTAACGAAGATCACTGATTGTCTGATAAGCACGTGTCGTGGAATTGTCCTCGTCTTGGGCTTCATGAATCGTCATAGTTATAACCCGGCCCCTCCTAGGCGGGTCATACCTAATAGTTATATCCCCAACAGCACGTGAAAACAACAAAACTGACAAGTTGGGTCCACCTGTCAAGATGACATGGCTTGCTTGTGTGGACAATATGCTGAGTTGGACAAGGTTCCACCTGTAAATGACTCAAGTATTTATCTCTTTTCCATTTTTGCTTTTTCTCCTTGGGATTTTCTTCTTGGCTTTTCAACAAACAGGTGATGGGCATTTCTTCATGCACGCCGCCGGCACAGCTCGATGCCCTTGCTGGTCATCCGAGACATGGCCGTCGTGGCTAGCCGCTGGAGCTCCCCTCGCCGCCCTTTCTTTTCCTTCCTCTTCCTTCCTCCCTGATCTCTACAATGCCTGGATGCCATGCCTGCCTTCATGGATGAACTCCACCTCGCCGCGTTGCCCCAGCCCTCTACAGCGCTTGGATCCGACAAGTTCGATCGGTAACTCGTGTGCGCCGTGGTGGAGCGCCATGGCCGTGCCCGTGCTTCCGTGCTCGTGGCGACCGCTAGAGGCCCTGGCCGCGCCTGAGCTCGGGACGCCCGCGAGGAGGCCCTGGCCGCGCCGCCGTCGTGGAGCACCATGGCCACGCCCGTGTTCGCCGCGCCCGCCGGGTGGCCCTGACCGCGCCCGTCGTGGAGCGCCATGGCCATGCCTGTGTTCGTCGCGCCCGCCGGGACGCCCTGGTTGCACCCGTGCTCAAGCAAGCAGCAACCGGCGGCGAAAGCAAGCACGTATGGGCCAAGGTGTGACGGTGTAGCACGTCGCCGTGCACAACACCTCGAGCACTTGGTCACTGGCGCTCCCATCTGGGCCGTGGATGCGACTTCCTGCGTTGTACCTTGTCGCGGGAGGGAGCGTGTTGCTCTCCATGATAGCACAGCCGCTGTACGTGGACGCCGGTGCCGAAGAAGAACGGCGCGACTGAGGGAGTCCTGGACTAAGTGGTCCTCGGACAGCCGGACTATTAACATGGGCCGGACTGTTGGGCTATGAAGATACAAGACGAAGACTTCTTTCCGTGTTCGGATGAGACTCTCCTTGGCGTGGAAGGCAAGCTTGGCGATTCGGATATGTAGATTCCTTTCTCTGTAACTGACTTTGTGTAACCATAGCCCCCTTCGGTGTCTATATAAACCGGAGGGTTTAGTCCGTAGGACAACAATCATAATCTCATAGGCTAGGCTTCTAGGGTTTAGCCACTACAACCTCGTGGTAGATCAACTCTTGTAATACTCATATTCATCAAGATCAATCAAGCAGGAAGTAGGGTATTACCTCCATAGGGAGTGCCAGAACCTGGGTAAACATTGTGTCCCCCGCCCCCTATTACCATTAGCCTTAGACGCACAGTTCGGGACCCCCTACCCGAGATCCGCCGGTTTTGACACCGACATTGGTGCTTTCATTGAGAGTTACGCTGTGACGTCGAAGATAGGCTTGATGGCTCGCCTTGTTATCAAGGACAACATCACCTCCGGGGGAGCCCTAGCCTCAGGCCAAACCCTCCAGCTGGGCAGCTTTACCATGGCCGCCCGTTCGACCGTCGGGCCAACGATGACTTCTCGGGTCATCGAAAATCGCCTCTGCGTTAGCTCAGAATACTCCGAGCAGATGGATCCGATGGAGTTGTCGTCTTTAAACGAACTCCTAGATCGCATCGCCGCCTTGGGAGTCGCTACGGGCTATGATCGGACTAGGCTTAAACCCGACTAGAGAGAAATTGAATCTCCGCCGATCACCCATCAGATAGCGGTAGTGGAGGAGCAATACGACAACTCTTCCTCTATATTGAGGATGAACTATGTTCGGATTTCGGAGCTCACAGAGCCGGATACCCGCCCACGGGCGGACACGCCCCGTATTCTGAACCTAGAGTCGGACTGTGGGCCTGAAAAATTGGTTGATATCCCGGAGCCCGAGCTGTTAAGGTTAAGCTCGGAAATTTCTCAAACTCCGGATCCCAGATTGGGTCAGGGTTCGGACTTAAATCCACCCGCCCACCCAGATACAAGCGATCTTACCCACATCAGATAGCAGTCCCAGGAAACGGTCCATCACTTTTGGGCCAGATTCCTCCTTGTCAAGGACAAGATCAAAGACTGCCGCAATGAGGATGCAATCTCATTATTCTGCAAAAATTGCATGGACGAGGGAATCCTCAATGCAATCAACCGCCGTCACGTATCACACTTCGTTGACTTGACAACAATAGTACAGAAGTACTGCGCAATGGAAAGCGCCTGGAAAACTTAGGCAGCCTCTTGGGAGCCACCGGTTTCCACTAAACCCCTAGTCCGGACAAAAAGGATGCACCCTCGTCAGTCGCCTGATCCAATAACAAAAAAAATCAAAGCCCGTTACGGGGTGCGGAACCGTTCTGGAGGGATGGCTCGATAGGCCATGCAAAATACACACAACACCGGATACCGTACCAACCCATAGCCTTAGAGCACGTTGGATACTCCGACAGGTGGCCAAGAGCGGCGAAGATCTCCTCACCAAAAATACGACAGAGCAACATCCCACGGAAGACAACAACCCTACAGTATTGACAGTCTTCGAGACCTTCGCCTCAAACAATAGGCGCAAAAGGGCACTCCGTGGCCTCGCCGAAGTCTGCCAAGTTGCAGCAATAAACCCCTGGAACGACACGGCCATAACTTTCAATGCCAGTGACGAACCAAAATTCAGAACAGTTCGCGCACCAGCCGCATTGGTCCTTAGTCCGACTGTGGACGGCTTTCGGCTTACCAAAGTGCTCGTGGACGGCTGCAGCGGACTAAACCTCATTTACGAGAAAACTCTCAACAAAATGGAAATAGGAGCCGCATTGAGCAAAGTAGCACGACCTTCCAAGCAATTATTCCTAGTCGGGAGGCGCGATGTGCGGGAAAAATCACACTCGGTGTGGTATTCGACACGCCGTAGAATTATCGGTCCGAAGAGATAACCTTCCAAGTGGCCCCTTTCAACAGTGGATATCACACCTTGTTAGGGCGAGATGCATTTGCAAGCTTCCAAGCTATACCCCGTTACGGGTACATGAAGCTCAAGATGCACGGGCCCAATGGAATCATCACTCTTGCTAGTGATCCGAACATAGCACTCAGCGCCAAAAACAAAGCCGCCGCCTTGGCCCTCGAGGCATTGTTGGAAGCCCTCGCGGCCGAAGAATTAACCGCGTTCCGCTCCGCGGTGGATAGGGACGACGTGATACTCGATAAGCGATCCCAATCCACCTCTTTTAAACCAGCAGACGAAATAGTCAAATTCCAGGTCCACCCAACGGACTCCACGAAGACAGCATCCATCGGGGCACAGCTGGACCCCAAGGTCGACGCCGCACTACGGGCGTTCCTACGCAAAAACTGGGACATATTCACCTGGCACCCTTCTGATATGCCAGGGATCCCACGCAGGCTGGCCGAACACAGCCTAAACATACTGAAGGGATATAAGCCGGTCAAGCAAACATTACGGCACTTCTCTGAACCTAAACAACAAGCCATGGGAGAGGAGCTAGCCAAGTTACTCGAGGCCGGATTCATCAGAGAGATAAAACACCCGGACTGGCTAGCAAACCTGGTAATGGTACCAAAGAAGGATAAATCCTGGCGCCTATGTGTCGATTTCAAAGACCTTAACAAGGCCTGCCCTAAGGATCCCTCTCCCCTCCCCCGCATCGATTAGATTAACGATGCTACTGCAGGACACGACTCACTGTGTTTCCTCGACGCATACTCCGGATACCATCAAATCAAGATGAAGGAGTCCGATCAGGCCGCAACGACATTTATCACCCCATACGGGCCTTTCTGCTTCAACACTATGCTTTCGGGCTCAAAAGCGCTGGTGCCACCTATCAACGCATGATTCAAACATGCCTGGAGAAACAAATCGGCAAGACAGTTGAAGCATACGTGGACGACGTAGTCATCAAAACTAGGCACGTCGAGTCCTTAATAGACGATTTGCGTCTCACATTCGACAACCTCCGAACATATGACATCAAGCTCAATTCGGAAAAGTGTGTTTTCGGCGTTCCCGCTGGAAAGCTTCTGGGGTTCATCGTTTCCAATAGAGGAATTGAGGCAAACTCAGCTAAAATCCGAGCTCTGTCATAGTTGGCTACAGCAACAGACCTTAAACAAGTCCAAAAATTACCCGGATGTGTGGCAGCTTTAAGCCGCTTTATCACCAGACTAGGGAGAAAAGGCATTGCCACTCTATCGCCTTCTCCGACGCACCGATCACTTCGAGTGGACGGACGCGGCAACGGCCGGATTAGAAGAAATAAAGGCTCTTCTAGCAAGCAACCCAATCCTGGCCGCGCCAAAACGTCGGAAAACCCATGTTATTATACATATCGGCCACACACCAAGTCGTGAGATCGGTGCTCATCGTTGAACGAGAGGAGGACGAACACAAATTCCCGCTTCAGAAGCCGGTATACTACGTATCCACTGTCCTCACACCATGCAAATACCGGTACCCACATTACCAAAAAATAGCATAAGCGGTCTTCATGGCATCCCGGAAGCTACGACACTACTTTCAAGAATGCTCCATAATGGTGGCCTCCGAGGTACCACTCAATGACATAATAAATAACCGCGACACCACGGGCCGGATTGCCAAGTGGGCCATTGAGCTCCTCCCATTCGACATTACATCCAAACCGCGGCGAGCCATTAAATCTCAAGTACTGGCCGACTTCGTCGCCGAATGGACAGAGGCCAAACTCCTTAAAGAGTACGGTACATATTCCAACTAGATCATGCACTTCGACGGCTCCAAAATGCTGGCAGGCCTAGAGGCAGGCGTTGTCTTAACATCCCCTACTGCAGATACTGTTCAGTACGTCCTACAAATATTATTCACGGACTCCAACAATACAGCCGAATACGAAGCCTTATTGCATGGTCTTCGGATGGCCGTCTCCATGGGCATACAACGCCTGGAAGTGCGCGGGGATTCAAACCTTGCAATATCTCAAATAAATGGAGATTTCGATGCCAAAGATCCAAAGTTGGCGGCTTACCGTAACGCCGTTATCAAAATATTGGGTCGGTTCGAGGGGCTCGAGTTTCACCATGTAGCTCGAGAAAGTAATGAAGCGGTGGATGTCCTTGCTCGCATCGGCGCCAAACATGACCCCGTCCCACCTAACATCTTTCTGGAAAGGCTTTTGAAGCCATCCGTGGTGTGGGAAGGGGACAACGGCAACACCAATTCAGATCCGAATACAACCCCAGATTCCGAACACACCGACATCATCGGGGACTCAGCCATAGAAATTACACCGTCGGCCAATCTCGTCATGGCAGTCATCGCCCCATGGACCGAACCCTTCTTGGCCTACCTTAATAGGCGAGAGCTTCCTGAGGATCAGAATGAGGCACGCTGCATTGTGCGGCGCTCTAAAGCCTACAAGGTTCACGAGGGAGAACTCTATAAGAAAAGCGCTACCGGAGTACTTCAAAGATGTATCTCCGAGGAAGAAGGGCGGCAGCTCTTGGCTGAAATTCATGCCGGTCTCGGCGGTCACCATGCCACGGCTCGGGCCCTTGTAAGCAAGGCCTTCCGTACAGTTGGCCAACGGCCCGAGCAGATGCGCAGGACCTTGTCCAACATTGCATCGGATGCCAGCTTTTCTTCAACCAAAGCCATATGCCACCTACCGCTCTACAAACGATCCCCATCACTTGGCCTTTTTGCGGTCTGGGGGCTTGATATGGTCAGACCCCTTAAAGGAGGAAGCCATAAGAAAAAATATGTGCTAGTTATGGTGGATAAATTCACTAAGTGGGTAGAGGCCAAACCAGTTAAAATGGTCAAAGCCGGGCCAGTGATAGACTTTATATGCGGTGTTGTGCACTGTTATCGTGTTCCACACAACATCATCACCGACAACGGCTCCAATTTCACAGCTGATGAGGTGAAATCCTGGTGTGCTAATCTGGGCATCAAGCTTGACTATGCCTCCATCTACCACCCACAAACCAACAGTCAAGTCGAACAAGCCAATGGTCTTATTATGAGTGGCATCAAACCCAGATTAGTGCGGTCTCTAAAAGAATCAGACAAGCACTGGGTGGAGGAGCTCGACTCGGTACTCTAGGGGCTGCGGACCACGCCCAATTGTTCTACCGGATATACACATTTCTTCATGGTGTACGGCACAGAGGCTGTGTTGCCCTGCGACATTATTCATGACTCACCTCGAGTGCGCATGTGAAGAGAGAGAGGCCGAACTTGATCGGCAAGACAGCTTAGATGCCCTGGAGGAGGAGCGCGATGTCACAAAAGCCCGTTCCGCATTCTATCAACAACAGGCCCGCAGATATCAAAGCAGAGATGTACGGGCCAAGACTTATAATGTTGGCGAACTCATTCTACGCTTGCCGGAGAAGAAAAAGGACAAACTCAAGCCCAAGTGGGAGGGTCCCTTCATCATTGACGAAGTACTCACCGGAGGAGCGTACCGCCTGCATGATGCGTCAGACAATCGCCTAGAGCCGAACCCGTGGAACGCGGCCAGACTCTGAAGATTCTATGCCTAGCACCGGACACTTCGTTCGTCTCCTTTACCCCTTTTCGTTTCCAGTATTTATTTTCCTCTCTTTTCACATTTTTTCCCTTTTAAGCCTTAAAGCTTTTGTGCGGCTAAACCGCGCACCTTTGACGCACACATTCTAAAATATGTACATCAATTATACCTGGGGGCTTCTCGTACAGAAGCTTATTATTATTATTATTATTATTATTATTATTATTATTATTATTATTATTTTCAGAGCATCAAGCTCAACACATATGTGTCTTTTTCGCGTATGTACCTTTTCTTCGCCATTATATGCATCGATATGACTTAAGATTTGTCCAAGCTGGGTTGTCTGGCTCCTGTGCTTATGCCCTACGTTCCCGTTAGTTCGGCTAGGGCATAAAGGGAGCACCTTTGCGATTGTTACTGTCGGGTCATCCGGATGTGTACCTCAGACTGGGTGAAGCCGAAAGCTAGCGTTCTTAAGGGAATATTCGGTCGGCGAACTAGAGATGTTTTTTACTTATCATATTATGAACCCCCAGATGTTATGTATGCTGTGTTTTTTCAAACACAGTTCAGACAAGCACAATTAATGCATGCTTACCCAGGGAAAGGAACCCTTAACGCAACTATTCTCTCTGGAAGATGTTTCTTACGATCAAAATGTAATATAACATAACTAGCTGGATACTTGTCTGTTCAAGCAACTATGACCCCTACGCCTGGTTTCCAAGCGTACCCCGGTATATCTTACCGAGCGGGTATTCAGAAACACTCCGCACCTTCGGGTCCAGAGGTTGAAGCGAAAAGGTCTGCCATGACAATCGTTTTACAATCCAACTAGGGACAAATTTGTCAATTGAAGTACATAGTCACTTGGACTCAAAAACTTCTTCCTCTATGCCATCCAACAGGCCATCTAGCCTACAATCCTGTTGGGAATACTTGGCGGCTACTTGTACCTGGTTATATACCAAACTAACGGGAATTTCTTCTCCATTTGACCCTACAGGTCCGACCTGGGCCATGTGATTTGGGTCGAGTTTGGTATACCGAGTTTTCACCATTGCCTAGGCCTCTCGCGCACCTTCCCGGCAGGCCGATATCTTCCATAATCGGAAGCGCCGCCGTGCTCCCTTGAATAGCTGTACAGGCCCCTCCATACTTCCTGGAGGAGAGTCAGATGGCCATAAGGCCTTGTCAATACTTTGCATCGCCTGCCGAGCTCGCTCATGCATTTGCGACAGCTCTTGTAGCAGATCGCTCGATGATCTGGACACCTCCTCTTTGGAACGGCCCGTCAATATACCTACACATATAATTATTGTCAGTTTCTTTCCTTGCCGAACTATGTAAAGGTAAGTCCGAACACATACTAAATATGCCACCTCGCAGCCTCCTATTCTCCTTCACGGAGTCAGCCAGCTGGGCACGCACGTCTTTTAGTTCCACGCCCAGCTCGGTGTTGGCATCTTGGAGTTTGTTCTTCTCCGCCCTGACCTGTGTCAGTATACGTTCGCCTGCGGCCAGTTACCTTTGAGCTCCTGGACCTCCCGCTCGTGCGACTTCCGGTGCCTCTTCCAGATGATCTGATGATTCTGCCATACGATTTGCACCTGTATTAATGCTCCTGGTATATGATCATGTTTTGTCGATAGAGGGGAACATTACCAGACGCCGCCTTCTTGGATTTCTCCAGTTCGGTGGTAGCAGGAGTCAGCTGGGCCTGACACTTTTTCAGCTCTTGAGACAACAGGTTGTTCTTCTCTGTGAGCACCTGGTCATATAACGATCCTTAAATCAGTTGTACCAACTGTTTCAAGTCTCGGGGGCTACTGGTATATGATTATCAGTTTTGCACAAATGTGTACTTATCCGCATATCTTTCAAATACTGGTCTGTGGCTCTGGTAAGCCCATCTCGAGCTTCTCGGATATACGCATCACCCGAATTGAAGGCATTGAAAGCCTCTTCTGAAAACCTGGGGTCGCGAAGAGCGGCTCGCCGGCGCCGATGATTCATGGCGCTTTCCACTTCAGAGTTTGTGATGGATACTTTATCCAAATCCTCTGCAGAGGGACAATCCGGTGTCACTTCCGCGTTAGCCTCTGTCCTTGAGACAGGGTCCGGAATCCGGCTACTAGAGGCATGACCGGCACGATCCCTAGACATAGTATAGTGAATGTTTTTCCTGATAAGACACAACGGATATTGTCACACTTCAAATGTGACAGCCATAGAGCATATATAAAAAACCATACCTCTTTGATGAAGGCTCGACCGCGCTTCAATTGGATTTCCTCTTCGAAGGCCTGCCCGGCGTATGCGCAGCCTTCTTGCGCGTCTCCTCAGGTGCAGTGTGGCGCGCCGATCGCCTCCCCTTTAGAGCATAATATAGTGCGGTGGGTAAGGTGGAAAGAGGAAATTCTCTCGAAGGATAAGTCTCCTGATTACTTACATGCAACGCAGGGAGAAGGCCGGGATAGTAAGCAATGATGGCCACTTCGGTGCCGTCACAGCTCGCCTGGTAAAACACCCCTTCCCCAAGCTCCATGAATATATCTGGATCCTCTTCGAATCCGGGGTCAAGGGCCCAGTTGTGGTCCTCTGGTTGTGGTGCGGGGCTGTGGATCTCCCTGGTAATTTTCCGCCATTCCTGTTATAAATGGATGGATTAATGTTTATGTAAAAGGACTCAGGGAGTAAATGGAGTAGAGTAGTGAGATGGAAACTCACCCAGCTAGGAGGGTTGTACGTGGAAAATCCATCTCTGGGCTTGATGCGGATGAACTCCTCCTTCTCCCCTTTGTATAATCCGGACAGTATTTTCGTCAAAGCAGCGGCAGTGTCCGGACCCTTCCGACCGTAGCGGGTGGCATCGTCTTCTCCATTGAAGTGCCACATAGGGTGCCCTCGGTATTGGAGTGGCTGAACCCCTCGCATTATGGATATCGCCATAACCTCGACTATTGACAATCCGGATTGAGCGAGCGTCTTTATCTTGCTCATCAATTGGTGGACTTTCGTGCTATCTTCCTCCCTGAGGCTCCGAGGACGCCAGCTGATGCGCTTCTTCAATGGAGCACTTGAAAATTCAGGAAGACCCCTTCGGATTGGGTCAGGAAGGGAGACGTCCTCAACATAGAACCATTCGGAAGGCCATTCCTTGGATGCCTTCTTCGGCGTGCCGGATAGGTATCCGGTCCCGGCAATGCGCCATATCTCGGCTCCGCCCACTTGGAATATTGATCCCTCTTGATTATGAGGGACGAGGCAAAACAGCTTCTTCCATAACTCAAAATGAGCCTCGCAACCCAGAAATGGCTCGCAAAGAGCAACATAACCCGCAATATGCAGGATGGAGGCAGGTGTGAAGTTGTGCAATTGGAGGCCATAGTACTCTAGAAGCCCTCGGAGGAACGGATGGATTGGAAATCCAACACCTCTCAGCAAGTAGGGAACAAAGCCTACTCGTTCCCCCCTGGATGGGTTGGGGAACTTCTCCGCCTGCTCCCCACCGTCGAAGGAAGCCAATCCGGCTCGAACGGGAACTAGATCTGCGGGGGGAAGAAATCCCTGGGTCTGCAGCTTCAGCAGTTGGCCGTGGGATACGGAACACTTCTCCAAATCACCCTGTTTGGGGCTGTGAGGGCGGGAGGAAGAACTGGGAGCGCTAGCCATGTTTGGGTGGTTTCTGCTGGCAAGCTCTAAGGATTCCGCGCTTGGTGTGGGCTGGATCTGAAGATCCCCATCTCTTGAAATAGATAACTTTCTTGTATGGTCAGGGTGGTAAGTGAAAAAATGCCCCGACCTCTCGTATTCGCTCGACACGTGGAAGCTGGAATCATGAAGGTGCAGAAGCCGATGAGCGGGACATTAAATTGATGGCTGGATACTGCTCTTTAAGTCAGGTACTTTCAAGTATTCGGAGAAGGAACCCGCCTTGCAATGCCGAAGACAATCTGCGGCCGGACTCATCGTCATTGAAGCCTGGTTCGGGGGCTACTGAGGGAGTCCTGGACTAAGGGTTCCTTGAACAGCCGGACTATTAACATGGGTCGGACTGTTGGCATATGAAGATATAAGACGAAGACTTCTTCCCGTGTCCGGATGGGACTCTCCTTGGCGTGGAAGGCAAGCTTCGCGAGTCGGATATGTAGATTCCTTTCTCTATAACCGACTTTGTGTAACCCTAGCCCCCTCCAGTGTCTATATAAACCGGAGGGTTTAGTCCGTAGGACAACAATCATAATCTCATAGGCTAGGCTTCTAGGGTTTAGCCACTACGTTCTCGTGGTAGATCAACTCTTGTAATACTCATATTCATCAAGATCAATAAAGCATGAAGTAGGGTATTACCTCCATAGAGAGGGCCCGAACCTGGGTAAACATTGTGTCCCCCTCCTCCTGTTACCATTAGCCATAGACGCACAGTTCGGGACCCCCTACCAGAGATCCGCCAGTTTTGACACCGATAGCGACCGCGCGGGCGCCACGGCGGAGCGCGCGCTGGAGCTCAGTGCATGGTGGCCGGTGGCGCCGCGACGGTGCTCATGGAAGCCATGGTCGCGCCCGTGCAGGCTTGCGCGATGCAGGGCATGTCTGTCCTTGGCCATCTACGGCGGGGAGGCCACGGGTGAAGGAAATATGCCCTACAGGCAATAGTAAAGTTGTTTTTTATATTTCCTTATATCATGATAAATGTTTATTATTCATGCTAGAATTGTATTAACCGGAACTTAGTACATGTGTGAATACATAGACAAAACAAAGTGTCCCTAGTATGCTTCTACTTGACTAGCTCGTTAATCAAAGATGGTTATGTTTCCTGACCATAGTACATGTGTTGTCATTTGATGAACGGGATCACGTCATTAGAGAACGATGTGATGGACAAGACCCATCTGTTAGCTTAGCATAATGATCGTTAAGTTTTATTGCTATTGCTTTCTTCATGACTTATACATGTTCCTCTGACTATGACATTATGCAACTCCCGAATACCGGAGGAACACCTTGTGTGCTATCAAATGTCACAACGTAACTGGGTGATTATAAAGATGCTCTACAGGTGTCTCCAAAGGTGTTTGTTGGGTTGGCATAGATCGAGATTAGGATTTGTCACTCCATGTATCGGAGAGGTATCTCTAGGCCCTCTCGGTAATGCTCATCACTATAAGCCTTGCAAGCAATGTGACTAATGAGTTAGTTACGGGATGATGCATTACGGAATGAGTAAAGAGACTTGCCGGTAACGAGATTGAACTAGGTTTGATGATACCGACGATCGAATCTCGGGCAAGTAACATACCGATGACAAAGGGAACAACGTATGTTGTTGTGCGGTTTGACCGATAAAGATCTTCGTAGAATATGTAGGAACCAATATGAGCATCCAGGTTCCACTATTGGTTATTAATTGGAGATGTGTCTTGATCATGTCTACATAGTTGTCGAACCCGTAGGGTCCGCACGCTTAACGTTCGATGACGATTTGTATTATGAGTTATGTGTTTTGGTGACTGAAGTTTTTTAGAGTCCCGGATAAGATCATGTACATGACGGGGAGTCTTGAAATGGTCGAGAGGTAAAGATTGATATATTGGAAGGTTACATTCGGACACTGGAATGGTTTCGGGAAGTTTTAGAGTACCGGGGGGTTACCGGAACCCCCCCGGGAGAGTAATGGGCCAACATGGGCCTTAGTGGAGGAGAGAGGGCCGACCATAGGAGGTGGCGCCCCCCTCCCCCTTGCCAATCCGAATTGGACAATAGGTGGGGGCGGTGCCCCCTCCTTTCCTTCTCCTACTCCCTCTCCTTTCCCCCTTTGCTACTCCAGAAAAAAGGAAAAAGTGACGGGGGGGCGAATCCTACTAGGAGTGGGGTCCTAGTTGGACTCCCCCCTCCATGGTGTGCCCCCTGGTGGCCGGCCTCCTCCCCCTCCTTTATATACGGCGGCAGGAGGGCACCCCAAAGGCACAACATTGTCTTAGTCATGTGCGGTGCCCCCCTCCACCGCTTACTCCTCCGATAGTATCTGTCGGGTATCGGGTTCCGGCAAAACCCTTAAGGTTTGAACACTGGGGTGCGCACGAAGATCTCTCCCTACCGAAACGCGCCCACAACCTTGCCGCGGGTTCTAAGCTAGCACGATGAACAACACAAGAGACACGAGGTTTATACTGGTTCGGGCCACCGTTGTGGTGTAATACCCTAATCCAGTGTGTGGTGTGGTGGATTGCCTCTTGGGCTAATGATGAACAGTACAGAGGAAGAACAGCCTCGCGAGGAGAGGTGTTGTTGTGGTGGTGTGTTTGGAGAGGAGTCTATCCGTCTCTGTTGGCTCTAGATCCGGTGTTTTCTACTATGGTGGCTAGCCCTATTTATAGAGGCCCTGGTCTTCTTCCAAAATATTGAGCAAGAAGGGATCCAACAACGGCCATTTTGTAAGGGGACAACTAGTACAAGCTATCCTGACTAAAGGTGGTCTTCAACTGCCAAAGGTGCTGGTGATGACGCCGTCTTGGGCTCCACGGTGACCTCCGTCCTGCCGTCCTGCTGGTCTTGGTCTCGTTGCACCGATAAGGAAACCTTTGCCTGATGCCTCGGTACTCCGCGCTTGCGCTTGCCCCCTTTGCACTAAAGAGGAAACGAGAACACTACGTAGGCTGCCGCCCACCTGGCGCCCGCCTGGTCTCGATCGTCATGGCTTGCGTCATGGGCACCTCGCGAGGTACCCCTTGCCTTGATCTCTCCACCAACTCGCGATCCTGCCCGGTGAGGCCGCCCCTGAGGAGGCCTTGCATCGTCCGCCCCGTGAGGCTTGGTCCCTCGCGAGGGTCTTGGGTGTTGGTTGATGAAGACGGGCCGTACTGGGCCACCGGCTGAGCCACGCTGCAGGCCGCAGGCAGGCAAGTCTGGGGACCCCCATTCCCAAAATGCCGACAGTATCATCGTAGTGCTTAGGCAAATCCCTGCGCGGATCACTTCACCAACAACGTCATCACGCCGTCGTGCTGATGAAACTCTCCCTCAACCCTATGCTGGATCAAGAGTTCATGGGACGTCATCGAGCTGAACGTGTGCTGAACTCGAAGGTGTCGTACGTTCGGTACTAGATCGGTTGGATCGTGAAGACGTTCGACTACATCAACCGCGTTAACCTAATGCTTCCTCTTTCGGTTTACTAGGGTACGTGGACACACTCTCCCCCTCTCGTTTCTATATATCTCCTAGATAGATCTTGCGTGATCGTAGGAAAAAATTTTAAATTGCATGCTACGTTCCCCAACAGTGGCATCCGAGCTAGGTCTATGCGTAGATGATATGCACGAGTAGAACACAAAGAGTTGTAGGTGATAATAGTCATACTGCTTACCACCAATGTCTTACTTTTATTCGGCGGTATTGTTGGATGAAGCGGCCCGGACCAACATTACATGACCACGTTCATGAGACCGGTTCTACCGACGTGCTTTGCACACAGGTGGCTGGCGGGTGTCTGTCTCTCCAACGCCGCGGACTCCTCTCGCGAGCTCATGCTGCACGCGGCGATGCCTCCAAGCACCTGGATCCGCTTCCCTTCATTCTTCGCCATCGAGATGCCACCGAGGGGGCCTCTCGAGCTTTGGCTACAGCACGCCGACTGCGGTGCTCCGGCGACCGGAGCGGACGTTGAAGTCGTCGCTCCGGGCAAGGTCTTCATGACCCGAGGCTGGGGCGAGGTCGCCCGGGTCTGCCAAACGGGGTGCGCCCTCGTGATTCACTTCGAATACGATGGCGCCTCCTTAATGCTCTTCAAGGTCTTCGACGCAGAAGGCCACCGCCTGGAGTGCTGCCCCAGAGGAGGCGGCCGGGACATCGTCGCGGCAGGAGCTAGGCCTGCCGCTCGCTCTCCCGCCGGCTCCTCCGGCAGCAGCAGTGATGCTTGGGAGTCCAGTGACTCTCCCGAGCTCTTCGTGACTCCGGAGACGAGCGACGACAGCTACGTGCCCCCGAGATCGCGCCGTGCCCGGAGCAAGGCGGCTGCATCAGGGCGTCGGCGCAACTGATCTGGATGGGGTTGGCGCCGGCCTCCCGTGGCCCACTGTTGATGATGGCGTCGGCCCTAGAGGCGCTAGTGGTTAGGATTCCTTAGGAATCTCGTCTTTTGTTTCCTGCGAGTAATCGAGAAAACACCCCGTGGGGGCATGTAAAGGGTCCGCGATGTCTTTTATTGATGCAATCCTTATTATGAAATCACGCAAATGCTTGTCCTGTCCCGGCTCGGTTCCCCCTTTCTATCCCCGCGATGACTTGGTGATCTACGCTGACAGGTCCCGGTCCCCAGGCAGGCTTCAGCCGTCGCTGGTATGCCAGGTCCCGATGTCGTGGTCAAGGCCAGGAGGTGAGCGCCCGAGGTCCAGTAAGAGCCCCTGAGGCGCGATGCTCGGGAGGTCCCCTTTAGCGCGCAAGCAGCCGCCGAGAGGCAAGAAAGGAAGGCGACATTGCCGTCACAGAGCCGCATTAAGTGAAGGTTCTGTGCTGCATCGATTAGCTATTCCAAGCTTGAAACTTATCTCAAAAACATGGAGTCGTTCCTTCGCGTTGCACCGGACTTGCATGTCGGCAGCTTCGGCGCAGCTAGGTTAGGCCCTTGCGAGCTTTCCCGTTCTCCCCCAGACACTCCTTTGTGCTCTACGTCCTCAGGTCCCGGCCCTCGAGCGAGCTCAGCCGCCGCTGGTATGCCAGGTCGCGATGCCATGGACAAGGCCAGGGGGGAGGGCTGGAGAGCCAGTAAGAGCTCCTGAGTCATGATGCTCAGGAGCCCCCCTTTTAACGCGCAAGCGGATCGAGTGGGAAAGAGAGAGAGAGCTCGTGGTGCCACCCGCTTCAGACCTCAGGGGGTTCCTGCCAGGTGACAAGAGAAAAGCACGGATTGCCATTATGATTGCCGGCCGGCCATTGGCTGCTCCGAGAGAGTGGTGAGGGCACTGAGGGCCTGGTGAGGTGACGCTCGCGGGGTTGCCGCGGGCCAGAGCTCGACCACTCAGATTTGTCGACGTTGTAGGGACGGACCCATGTGCAAGCGCCGTGCCAGCGCGAGCGGCTCCAGAGGTAGATGTCAATCGGTCAGGCAATAGTCACAGGCAGGTTAGGCATGTAAGGCAAATCAGCTTAGATAAACGCAGAAAGGATACATGCCACTGGGTCAGGCCCGGGCGGCTTGGGGATGATGCAGCCCAAGGGACGCCCCCAGCAAGGTAAACTAAAGACATAAGCAAACAGGATACGTGCCGCAGGGACGGACCCATGCGGCCTGGGAATGATGCAGCCCTAAGGGTGCTCCCAGCTGAAATGAACTCGGAAGATATCACCTGGTACCATTGTAGAGGGGGTGTTGGAGTAGCAGAAGACGCGCGATGAAGGGGCCGATCCTCACGAGCCACCAGAGCCCTGAGCCTCGGGAGGCCCTGGGGATCCAGGTGGTTCCTCGAGGACCATCTCCATCTCCGCCAGGACCGCGTGACACCTGGCCTCCTGAGCTGCCAGAATGCTCCGCACATGGCGCTGGTGGGTGGCAGCCGCGTTCGGCGGGCCGAAAAGCATGTGAACCTAGCTGTGCGGCGGACCCTTGCAACGTCCCACGCGCGAAGGCCAGATGCGCTCCTGAGTTGCAGCTCGGTTGAGCCCTGGGACATCGATGCAGACGCGCAGCCCACCGTCCTCGCCTGGATGGGAGGACTACGCCACGCAAACGGCGGTCGCCGCGCATGACTCTTGCTTCCTGAAGCTCCTGAATGGCCTTGGTGATGAATTCCTGAGGGTGGGGCTTTCCTTGCCCCGTGCCTTCCTGAGGGAAACGTGCTGCGAAGCGCGCCTCCAAGTGGTGCCCGAGCGCCTCCCTCGTGATCCTGGCAATGTCTGAGGCCCTCCAGAAGAGAGCCCCCGAGCCCTGCCCAAGGAGGGCGCCGGTCGCGCCTTCCTATGCGATGGAAGGAGGCGCCCCTTGCATGGGCGCGGATCCTGATGCGACACCTCCTGAGATGCCAACCTCCTAAGGCCTTGAGCTGGGCGATGTCTTCTTCTTCTTGGGGATTGCCTCAGGAGGGTTCTCGCCCTTGCTGTCCGGGTCCTCGATTGATGCAGCTTTGAAGGCGCGCTCGAGGGAGCACACCGCATCCTTCTCTTCGCAGGGGACTGTGATGATTCCACCGCTTCCTGGCATCTTGAGGACGTTGTAGCTGTGGTGGGTCACCGCCATGAACTTGGCCAGGGCTGGATATCCGAGTATGGCATTGTATGGCAGGCGGATGTGGGCGACGTCGAAGTCGATGAGCTCGGTGTGGTAGTTGTTGCGCTGTCCGAAGGTGACAGGGAGGCGGACCTGCCCTATCGGGGTGGTGGAGCCGTTAGTAACTCCTGAGAAAGGCGTGGTAGGCTGAAGTTGATCATATGGCACTTGAAGGTTGTCGAACATCACAACAGACAGAACATTGAGCCTTGCGCCGCCGTTGATGAGCGTCCTGGGGACTTGCACGTTGCTGATGACTGTAGAACAAAGCATCGGGAGGACGCCAGCGGTAGCCGCACACTTGAGTTGATCCGCTGAGCTGAAAGTGATGGCGCACTTGGACCACCTGAGCGGGCGCGTGGCCTCAAGCCTGGGGAGGACTGCATTCACCTCGCGAGCAAACTGCTTGAAGATGCGCTGAGAGGCTGGGGCCCGAGCTCTGCCCAAGATGCAAGCGATAGCACCTGGCTCCTGGAAGCCCCCAGCCCCCTCGTCCTGGTGGTGGTCGTCATTCCTTCTTGGCGGTGGCGGCAGAGGAGGAAGGCCTGCATTGCCCTACGGGCGGTCCTCGCGAAGCTGATCCCTCCAGGCTCCCTCGCGAGGCTGGTCTTGCCAGCGATCCTCACGAGGACAGTCAAGCCACTCCTGGCGAGGGCCTCGGTCGTCCCAGCATCCTCCGCCTCGTCCTCCTCCTCGGCCGTTGCCCCGGTCGTTGCGCTCGGGGCGTCGACCGAAGCGTCCTTCTCGAACGGCCCTGAGCTCCTGGCATTCGTTGGTGTTGTGGGTGTGGAGGTTGTGGTAGGCGCAGAATGGTCAGCTGCCCTTGGACGACTCCAGCTGGTCCCTGCCGCGCTTCGTGTCGGGCTCTGCTGCGAGCACGGCTGCTCCTTTGTGCTTCACGTCCTTGGCCTTGGTTTTCTTCTCTTCTGGGTCTGCAGCTGGAAGCTCGAGGAGGGAGAGGCGTCCCTCCTCAGCTCTTGAGCACTTGGTCGCCAGGTTGAACAGCTCTAGGGATGTGCACAGCTCCTCGTGGATGGCGAGCTCCTCCTTCATCTTGACGTCGCGGACGCCATCGGCGAACGCTAAGATGATGGCCTCGTCCGTCACCTTGGGGATCTTGGGGATGGCGCTGTTGAAGCGCTGGATGTATTTCTGCAGGGTCTCTCCAGGCTGCTGCTTGATGCGGTGCAGGTCACCCACAGCCGGGGGGCGGTCGCGAGTACCCTGGAAGTTGGTGATGAAACGGCTACGCATCTCGTCCCAGGAGGAGATCGAGCCGGGAGGCAGGTTCAGGAGCCAGGTGCGGGCACCATCCTTGAGCGCCATGGGGAACCAGTTCGCCATGACCTTTTTGTCTCTGTTGGCCGCCTCGATGCCCAGCTTGTAGACCTGCAGGAACTCCGCGGGGTCGGCAGTACCGTCGTAGCGAGGAGGCAGGTCCGGCTTGAACTTGCCTGGCCAGGCGACGCTGCGCAGCTCGGTGGTGAAGGCACGGCAACCTGCCGTGGCCACCAGAGCCCTTTGCTGACGCGGGGCTTGCTCCTGAAGATTCCCGCGCACCGCTGCCAGGGGCAGCACGGGGTCTTGGCGTGCTTGTGCAGGGATGCGGTCTCACCGTGCTGGTGCAGGAAGCACGGGAGCACCTTCTTGAGGTCGAGGGATTTCTTGGCAGGTTCTTTCTTGCCGCGCGGGCGCTGGATGTGGTGGGTCACGTCCAGGGGCCGCGCGCCTTGGAGCCAAGGCGCCTTCTTGGGGAGGAGGTGGCGGAGGCGCTCCCTGAGCCGCGTCGCCCATGCATGACAGAGGGACGGCGCGGGAGAGCCCCCTGCGGCGCTGACGAGCTCGGTGATGCGAGCGAGCCACTCTTCGTAGAGGTCGTCGACGGGGCGGTAGTGCAGGATCTCACGTGCTAGGAGCAACGTGGCCTGCGCGTCCGTGGGGGCGCGACGAGCGTGAGACGACGAACCAGCTGGGGTCAGTGACGGAGTGGCGGTGCGGCCTTCCCGCCGCACCGAGGGGTGCAGCAAAGATGCTTGCTCCTCGTTCCCCGCCGGGCCGGTGGCGGCGTTGGCGGCAGGCGACGGAGAACGACGAGGAGGCCCGTCGACGGGAGCCGTCTGGGCGACGCTCGGCGCGAGCTCGGCGAGCGTCTGCCATGGATGCGACGGAGCGATGGGACGCAGATCAGCGGAAAGTAGATTTTGGCGCACCCCTACCTGGCGCTCCAAATGTCAGATATCGGGTTCCGGCAAAACCCTTAAGGTTCGAACACTAGGGTGCGCATGAAGATCTCTCCCTACCAAAACGCGCCCACAACCTCGCCGTGGGTTCTAAGCTAGCACGATGAACAACACAAGAGACACGAGGTTTATACTGGTTCGGGCCACCATTGTGTTGTAATACCCTAATCCAGTGTGTGGTGTGGTGGATTGCCTCTTGGGCTAATGATGAACAGTACAGAGGAAGAACAGCCTCGCGCGGAGAGGTGTTCTTGTGGTGGTATGTTTGGAGAGGAGTCTATCCGTCTCTGTTGGCTCTAGATCCAGTGTTTTCTACTATTGTGTCTAGCCCTATTTATAGAGGCCCTGGTCCTCTTCCCAAATTTTGAGCAGGAAGGGATCCAACAACGGCCATTTTGTAAGGGGACAGCTAGTACAAGCTATCCTGACTAAAGGTGGTCTTCAACTGCCAAAGGTGCTGGGGATGACGCCGTCTTGGGCTCCAGGGTGACCTCCGTCCTGCCGTCCTGCTGGTCTTGGTCTCGTTGCACCAATAAGGAAACCTTTGCCTGATGCCTCGGTACTCCACGCCTGTGCTTGCCCCCATTGCACCAAAGAGGAAACGAGGACACTACGCAGGCTAGAGCCCACCTGGCACCCGCCTGGTCTCGATCGTCATGGCTCGCGTCATGGGCACCTCGTGAGGTACCCTTTCCCTTGATCTCTCCGCCTCCTCGCGATCCTGCCTTGTGAGGCCGCCCCTGAGGAGGCCTTGCGTCGTCCGCCCCGCGAGGCTTGGCCCCTCGCGAGGGTCTTGGGTGTTGGTTGATGAAGACGGGCCGTACTGGGCCACCGGCTGAGCCACGCCGCAGGCCGCAGGCAGGCAAGTCTGGGGACCCCCGTTTCCAGAACGCCGACAGTATCATCGTAGTGCTTAGGCAAATCCCTGCGCGGATCACTTCACCAACAACGTCATCACGCCATCGTGCTGATGGAACTCTCCCTCGACCCTATGCTGGATCAAGAGTTCGAGGGACGTCATCGAGCTGAACGCGTGCTGAACTCGGAGGTGTCATACGTTTGGTACTAGATCGGTTGGATCGTGAAGACGTTCGACTACATCAACCGCGTTAACCTAATGCTTCCGCTTTCGGTTTACTAGGGTACGTGGACACACTCTCCCCCTCTTGTTGCTATGCATCTCCTAGATAGATCTTGCGTGATCGTAGGAAAAATTTAAATTGCATGCTACGTTCCCCAACAGTGGCATCCGAGCTAGGTCTATGCGTAGATGATATGCACGAGTAGAACACAAAGAGTTGTGGGTGATAATAGTCATACTGCTTACCACCAACGTCTTACTTTTATTCGGCGGTATTGTTGGATGAAGTGGCCCGGACCAACATTACATGACCACGTTCATGAGACCGGTTCTACCGACGTGCTTTGCACACAGGTGGCTGGCGGGTGTCTGTCTCTCCAACTTTAGTTGAATCGAGTTTGACTACGGCCGGTGCTTGTTGAAGGTTAAAACAGCACACTTGACGAAAAATCATTGTGGTTTTGATACGTAGGTACGAATGGTTCTTGCTAGAAGCCCGTAGCAGCCACGTAAAACTTGCAACAACAAAGTAGAGGATGTCTAACTTGTGTTTTGCAAGGCATGTTGTGATGTGATATGGTCAAGACATGATGTGATCTAAATTGTTGTATGAGATGATCACGTTTTGTAACAAAGTTATCGGCAACTGGCAGGAGCCATATGGTTGTCGCTTTATTGTATGGAATGCAATCGCCATGTAATTGCTTTACTTTATCACTAAGCGGTAGTGATATGATAACCCACAAGTATAGGGGATCGCAACAGTTTTCGAGGGTAGAGTATTCAACCCAAATTTATTGATTCGACACTAGGGGAGCCAAAGAATATTCTCAAGTATTAGCAGTTGAGTTGTCAATTCAACCACACCTGGATAACTTAGTATCTACAGCAAAGTGTTTAGTAGCAAAGTAATATGGAAGTAACGGTAATAGTGGCAAAAGTAACAGTAGCAGTTTTGTAGTAATTGTAACAGTGGTAACGGTAAAGTAACTAAGCAAAGAGCAATATGTGAGAAGCTCGTAGGCATTGGATCAGTGATGGATAATTATGTCGGATGTGATTCCTCATGCAACAGTTATAACATAGGGTGACACAGAACTAGCTCCAGTTCATCAATGTAATGTAGGCATGTATTCCGAATATAGTCATACGTGCTTATGGAAAAGAATTTGCATGACATCTTTTGTCCTACCCTCCCGTGGCAGCGGGGTCCTATTGGAAACTAAGGGATATTAAGGCCTCCTTTTAATAGAGTACCTGACCAAAGCATTAACACTTAGTGAATACATGAACTCCTCAAACTACGGTCATCACCGGTAAGTATCCCGATTATTGTCACTTCGGGGTTAACGGATCATAACTCATAATAGGTGACTATATACTTGCAAGATAGGATCAAGAACTCACATATATTCATGAAAACATAATAGGTTCAGATCTGAAATTATGGCACTCGGGCCCTAGTGCCAAGCATTAAGCATGGCAAAGTCATAGCAACATCAATCTCAGAACATAGTGGATACTAGGGATCAAACCCTAACAAAACTAACTCGATTACATGGTAAATCTCATCCAACCCATCACCGTCTAGCAAGCCTGCGATGAAATTACTCACGCACGGCGGTGAGCATCATGAAATTGGTGATGGAGGATGGTCGATGATGACGACGGCGAGGGATTCCCCTCTCCGGAGCCCCGAACAGACTCCAGATCAGCCCTCCCGAGAGAGATTAGGGCTTGGCGGCGGCTCCGTATCGTAAAAACGCGATGAATCCTTCTCCTTGATTTTTCTCTCCCCAAACGTGAATATACGAAGTTGGAGTTGAGGTCGGTGGAGAACCAGGAGGCCCACGAGGCAGGGGGAGCGCCCAGGGGGGTAGGGCATGCCCCCACCCTCGTGGACAGGGTGTGGGCCCCCTAGCCTTGATTATTTCACCAATATTTTTTATTAATTCCAAAAATAACTTCCGTTGAGTTTCAGGTCATTCCGAGAACTTTTATTTCTGCACAGAAATAACACCATGGCAATTCTGCTGAAAACAACGTCAGTCCGGGTTAGTTCCATTCAAATCATGCAAGTTAGAGTCCAAAACAAGGGCAAAAGTGTTTGGAAAAGTAGATACGATGGAGACGTATCAACTCCCCCAAGCTTAAACCTTTGCTTGTCCTCAAGCAATTCAGTTGACAAACTGAAAGTGATAAAGAAAAACTTTTACAAACTCTGTTTGCTCTTGTTGTTGCAAATATGTAAAGCCAGCATTCAAGTTTTTAGCAAAGATTATGAACTAACCATATTCACAATAACACTTAGGTCACATGTTTACTCATATCAATGGCATAATCAACTAGCGAGCAATAATAATAAATCTCGAATGACAACACTTTCTCAAAACAATCATAATATGATATAACAAGATGGTATCTCGCTAGCCCTTTCCGAGACCCCTGAAGATCAAGGACTGACTAAACATTGTAATTCATGGTAAAAGAGATCCAGTCATAGTCATACTCAATATAAAGTAATACTAATGCATGCAAATGACAGCGCTGCTCTCCAACTGGTGCTTTTTAATAAGAGGGTGATGACTCAACATAAAAGTAAATAGATAGGCCCTTCGCAGAGGGAAGCAGGGATTTGTAGAGGTGCAAGAGCTCGAATTTGAAATAGAGATAAATAATATTTTGGGTGGCATACTTTCATTGTCAACATAACAACCAAGAGATCTCGATATCGTCCATGCTACACACATTATAGGTGGTTCCCAAACTGAATGGTAAAGTTTATACTCCCCCTCCACCAACAATCATCAATCCATGGCTTGCCCGAAACAACGGGTGCCTCCAACTAACAACAATCCTGGGGGAGTTTTGTTTGCAATTATTTTGATTTGATTTGAGCATGGGACTGGACATCCCGGTTACCGGCCATTTTCTCGTGAGTGAGGAGCGGAGTCCACTCCTCTTGAGAATAACCCGCCTAGCATGGAAGATATAGATAGCCCTAGTTGATACATGAGCTATTCGAGCATACAAAATAGAATTTCATTTGTAGATTTAGAGTTTGGCACATACAAATTTACTTGGAACGGCGGGTAGATACCGCATATAGGAAGGCATGATGGACTCATATGGAATAACTTTGGGGTTTATGGAAGTGGATGCACAAGCAGTATTACCGCTTAGTACAAGTGAAGGCTAGAAAGAGACTGGGAAGCGACCAACTAGAGAGCGACAACAGTCATGAATATGCATTAAAATTAATCAACACTGAGTGCAAGCATGAGTAGGATATAATCCACCATGAACATAAATATCGTGGAGGCTATGTTGATTTTGTTTCAACTACATGTGTGAACATGTGCCAAGTCAAGTCACTCGAATCGTTCAAAGGAGGATACCACCCTATCATACCACATCACAACCATTTTAATAGCATGTTGGCACGCAAGGTAAACCATTATAAACTCCTAGCTAATTAAGCATAGCATAAGCAACTATAATCTCTAATCGTCATTGCAAACATGTTTATTCATAATAGGCTGAATCAGGAATGATGAACTAATCATATTTACAAAAACAAGATAGGTCAAGTTCATACCTGCTTCTCTCATCTCAATCAGTCCATCATATATCGTCATTATTGCCTTTCACTTGCACGACCGAACGATGTGGATAATAATAGTGCACGTGCATTGGACTAAGCTGGAATCTGCAAGCATTCAATTCAAGGGAGAAGACAAGGTAATATGGGCTCTTGGTTAAATCAACAATAATGCATATGGGAGCCACTCAACATTTTCATCATGGTCCTCTCCTCTCAACCCCCAAAGAAAAGAAAAGAACTAAAACTATTTACACGGGAAAGCTCCCAACAAGCAAAAGAAGAACGAGAAATCTTTTTGAGTTTTCTTTAATCACTACTACTACAAGCATGGAAAGTAAACTAGCTAAAAGATATAACTATTTTTTTGATTTTTCTTAAGGTTTTTCAAACACACAAGAAGAAAGCGAGAAAAATAAAATAAACTAGCATGGATAGTACAATGAAAAAGTATGAGCACCGACAACTAGCATGAGTGTGTGAACATGAATGTAATGTCGGTGAGAAATACGTACTGCCCCAAGCTTAGGCTTTTGGCCTAAGTTGGTCTATGCCCATGGATCGAGGCTACTCTCGCCGGTGTACTGAGGAGTGTCATCTGAGTGCCACTGGCTGGCGATCTCCTCCGGGTCCCACTGGTAAAAAGACTGTCCATAAGGGTCAAGTGGTGGTTCCGGCTCAGGCTCTGGAGCTGGTGTCTGGCTCCGGTATGCATAAACAGCCTCCGGCAAGATGAGGTACGTGCCTGAAAACATGACAAACAAAGAGGGTGCAGGCAAGATAATAGTCTCACTGTGAGTTTTATTAAATCTCAAATTATACTTAAGCATCATCTCATTATTTTTAACAATAAATTCATGTGCTACCATACTCTTATAATCTAGAAAAATAGAGGGCAGCAGCTTTTCCTCTTTCTCATAATGCCTAATAGGTATCCTAAAGTGTTTAGCAAGGCGTGAAGCAAAGATGCCTCCAAAGATGGGGCCCTTTGTACGGTTGTTTAGCAATAATAGAGCCTAAACTAAAAGTGTTATCGCGAAACAAAGCATGGCACAAAATAACAATATCGGGGGCACTAAGGTTTCCATAGTTCCTGCGACCAATTAAGCATCTACTCAAAAATATTGAAAAGTAACGTAGAACAGGAAAGTGTATGCTAGTAATTCTTGCATCGGAAACCTTCCTCGTTTCCCCTACAGTGATCATATCAATAAATCCATCCACATCTCTACGATGTGGTTCCTCTATGCTGCCCGCAAAGGGTATCTTACAGACCCCACAAAAATCATATAGTGACATCTCCTTAACCTCATCATATAAATGAAACTCCACTGAAGGTGGTGATTTCCTAGCATGAAAGGAAAAAATTTGCACGAAAGTATTAGTGAGTAGGAGATACTGATCGAGCTGGTCCTGGAGGAAGTCGGTGAGGCCTGCATTCTCAGCCAAATGATAAAAATCATCATGAATCTCGGCTGCTCTCAAGAACTCATCACAAGGCCATTCACACGGCCGAACCTTCGCGACGCGAGGGATATTATATTTGGGCTTTTTATTCTCCTCATTTTGTTTATCCTTCAAGCTTCGGCTCGAAGAGCCCCTCAAAAATCTCTTCATCATTTTCTGAAAATTTCTACAACTTTTAGTAACTCAAAATAAAAGTGAACCAAACTCAACAAAATTGATAGCAACTACTCCCACAAGTGCCTAGAGACTATATCATGCATTAGAACTACTTGGGACCAAATAAATTTGACATGCAAGCTCAACAACAGGGTCACCTAGGAAGTAAAAATTTGCAATGAATAAAGTACTAGAACAAAAACTAATTGGACCATTGGAGGAGTCACATACCAAAGAACAATCCCCCAAAGCAGTTTTGTGAGTGGAGCTTTGAGCAAGGAGGTCGAAAATGGGCAGCAAGATGAGCTAGAACTCATGCTTGAGTTGGTTGATGATTTTTTTGGGAGGAAGAAGAAGTGTGTGGGTGCAGGAATAAGTGGAGGGGGCCACCAGGGGCCCACGGGGCAGGGGGCGCGCCCCGGGGGGTCGGCGCGCCCTGGACCCTCGTGGCCAGGTGCTTGCCCCCTCTCGTGTGTTCTCAGTGCCAGATATTCTCAAATATTCTAGAAAAAAATCATATTTCATTTTCAGGGCATTTGGAGAACTTTTATTTTCGGGGTATTTTTTTATTGCAAGGATAATTCAGAAAATAGACAGAGAATACTATTTTTCCTTTATTTAATCTAAATAACAGAAAGTAAAAGGAGGGTACAGAAGGTTGTGCTTTCTAACTTCATCCATCTCATGCTCATCAAAAGGAATCCACTAACAAGGTTGATCAAGTCTTGTTAACAAACTCAATCCGAATCGCATGAAATCGGAGAATTTTTGAATAGCACTAGGTTACCTCAAAGGGGATATGTACATCCCTAATAATAAGAATATCATATTTCTTCTTGATAGTAGGAAGAGGAAATTCAAAACCTCCAATAATAATCGATGGAATTTTTCCAATAGAATTGATACTGTGGACTTGAGGACTTGAGGTTGTTTCCTCGGAAAGTGTACCGTATGCTCATTACCATTAACATGAAAAGTGACATTGCCTTTGTTGCAATCAATAACAGCCCCTGCAGTATTCAAAAAGGGTCTACCAAGGATAATCGACATACTATCGTCCTCGGGAATATCAAGAATAACAAAGTCCGTTAAGATAGTAACGTTTGCAACCACAACAGGCACATCCTCACAAATACCGACAGGTATAGCAGTTGATTTATCGGCCATTTTCAAAGATATTTCAGTAGGTGTCAATTTATTCAATTCAAGTCTACGATATAAAGAGAGAGGCATAACACTAACACCGGCTCCAAGATCACATAAAGCAGTTTTAACATAGTTTCTTTTAATGGAGCATGGTATAGTTGGTACTCCCGGATCTCCAAGTTTCTTAGGTATTCCACCCTTGAAAGTATAATTAGCAAGCATGGTGGAAATTTCAGCTTCCGGTATCTTTCTTTTATTAGTAACAATGTCTTTCATGTACTTAGCATAAGGATTCATTTTAAGCATATCAGTCAACCGCATACGCAAAAAGATAGGTCTAATCATTTCAGCAAAGCGCTCAAAATCCTCACCATCCTTTTTCTTGGATGGTTTAGGAGGAAAAGGCATGGGTTTCTGAACCCATGGTTCTCTTTCTTTACCGTGCTTCCTAGCAACAAAGTCTCTCTTATCATAACGTTGATTCTTTCATTGTGGGTTATCAAGCTCAACAGCAGGTTCAATCCCTACCTCATTATTATTGCTAGGTTGAGCATCAACATGAACATCATCATTAACATTATCACTAGGTTTATGTTCATTACCAGATTGTGTTTCAGCATCAGAAATAGAAATATCATTGGGGTTCTCAGGTGTGTCAACAACGGGTTCACTAGAAGCATGCAAAGTCCTATCATTTTTCTTTTTCTTCTTTTTAGAAGGACTAGGTGCATCATCATTAGTTCTCTGAGAATCTTGCTCAATTCTCTTAGGGTGGCCCTCAGGATACAAAGGTTCCTGAGTCATTTTACCCCCTCTAGTCATAACTCTAACATCATTATCATTTTTCTTATCATTTAATTCATTGAGCAAATCATTTTGAGCTTTAAGCACTTGTTCTACTTGAGTAGTAACCATAGAAGCATGTTTACTAATGAGTTTAAGTTCACCTTTACCTCTAGACATATAATCACTCAAGTGTTCAATCATATAAGCATTACGTTTCAATTGTCTACCAACATAAGCATTGAAGTTTTCTTGTTTAGCCATAAAGTCATCAAACTCATCCAAGCATTGGCTAGCAAACTTAGTAGACAGGGTTTCAACTTTATCATATCTATACAGAGAATTTACCTTTAGTACCCGTGTCGGGTTATCAAGACCATGTATCTCTTCAATAGGTGGTAAATTCTTAACATCTTCTGCTTTAATACCTTTTTCTTTCATAGATTTCTTTGCCTCTTGCATGTCTTCAGGACTGAGAAATAGAATACCCCTTTTCTTCGGAGTTGGCTTAGGAGTTGGTTCAGGAAGCGTCCAGTTTTTTTCATTAGTCAACATATTATTCAATAACAATTCAGCTTGATCAACAGTTCTTTCCCTGAAAACACAACTAGCACAACTATCCAGGTGGTCTCTGGAAGCATCGGTTAGTCCATTATAAAAGATATCAAGTATTTCATTTTTCATGAGAGGATGATCAGGCAAAGCATTAAGTAATTGGAGAAGCCTCCCCCAAGCTTGTGGGAGACTCTCTTCTTTAATTTGCACAAAATTATATATTTCCCTTAAAGCAGCTTGTTTCTTATGAAAGGGGAAATATTTAGCAGAGAAATAATAAATCATATCCTGGGGACTACGCACACAACCAGGATCAAGAGAATTAAACCATGTTTTAGCATCACCCTTTAATGAGAACGGAAATAACTTAAGATATAGTAGTAATGAGTTTTCTCATCATTAGTGAATAGGGTGGCTATATCATTTAACTTAGTAAGATGTGCCACAACAGTTTCAGATTCATAGCCATAAAAAGGATCAGATTCAACCAAAGTAATTATCTCAGGATCGACAGAGAAATCATAATCCTTATCAGTAACACAGATAGGTGAAGTAGCAAAAGCAGGGTCATATTTGCATTCTAGCATTCAGAGACTTTTCTTTCAGCTTAGCTAATAATTTCTTAAGATCAGATCTATCATTGCAAGCAAGAAAATCTCAAGCAGTTTCTTCATCCATAACATAACCCTCAGGCACAATAGGCAATTCATATCTAGGGGGAGAATCTTCATCATCACTTTCATCAATATTATCAGTTTCAATAATTTCATTCTCTCTAGCCCTAGCAAGTTGTTCATCAAGAAATTCACCTAATGGCACAGTATTATCAAGCATAGAAGTAGTTTCATCATAAGCATCACGCATAGCAGAAGTGGCATCATCAATAACATGCGACATATCAGAATTAATAGCAGAAGCAAGTTTAGGTGTCGCAAGTTTACTCAAAACAGACGGAGAATCAAGTGTAGAGCTACATGGAAGTTCCTTACCTCCCCTCGTAGTTGAGGGGAAAATCTTAGTTCTTTCGTCTTTCAAGTTCCTCATAGTGATCAGCAGATATAAATCCCAAGTGACTCAAAGAATAGAGCTATGCTCCCTGGCAACGGCACCAGAAAATAGTCTTGATAACCCACAAGTATAGGGGATCGCAACAATTTTTGAGGGTAGAGTATTCAACCCAAATTTATTGATTCGACACAAGGGGAGCCAAAGAATATTCTCAAGTATTAGCAGTTGAGTTGTCAATTCAACCACACCTGGATAACTTAGTATCTGCAGCAAAGTATTTAGTAGCAAAGTAATATGGAAGTAACGGTAACAGTGGCAAAAGTAACAGTAGCAGTTTTGTAGTAATTGTAAGAGTGGCAACGGTAAAGTAACTAAGCAAAGAGCAATATGTGAAAATCTTGTAGGCATTGGATCAGTGATGGATAATTATGTCGGATGTGATTCCTCATGCAACAGTTATAACATAGGGTGACACAGAACTAACTCCAGTTCATCAATGTAATGTAGGCATGTATTCCGAATATAGTCATACATGCTTATGGAAAAGAACTTGCATGACATCTTTTGTCCTACCCTCCCATGGCAGCGGGGTCCTATTGGAAACTACGGGATATTAAGGCCTCCTTTTAATAGAGTACCGGACCAAAGCATTAACACTTAGTGAATACATGAACTCCTCAAACTACGGTCATCACTGGTAAGTATCCCGATTATTGTCACTTCGGGGTTAACGGATCATAACTCATAATAGGTGACTATACACTTGCAAGATAGGATCAAGAACTCACATATATTCATGAAAACATAATAGGTTCAGATCTGAAATCATGTCACTCGGGCCCTAGTGACAAGCATTAAGCATAGCAAAGTCATAGCAACATCAATCTCAGAACATAGTGGATACTAGGGATCAAACCCTAACAAAACTAACTCGATTACATGGTAAATCTCATCCAACCCATCACCGTCCAGCAAGCCTACGATGGAATTACTCACGCATGACGGTGAGCATCATGAAATTGGTGATGGAGGATCGTCGATGATGACGACGGCGACGGATTCCCCTCTCCGGAGCCCCGAATGGACTCCAGATCAGCCCTCCCGAGAGAGATTAGGGCTTGGCGGCGGCTTTGTATCATAAAACGCGATGAATCCTTCTCCCTGATTTTTTCTCCCGGAACATGAATATATGGAGTTGGAGTTGAGGTCGGTGGAGCACCAGGGGGTCCACGAGGCAGGGGGCGCGCCCCCACCCTCGTGGACAGGGTGTGGGCCCCCTGGCCTTGATTCCTTCGCCAATATTTTTTATTAATTCCAAAAATAACTTCCGTGGAGTTTCAGGTCATTCCGAGAACTTTTATTTCTGCACAAAAATAACACCATGGCAGTTCTGCTAAAAACAGCACCAGTCCAGGTTAGTTCCATTCAAATCATGCAAATTAGAGTCCAAAATAAGGGCAAAAGTGTTTGGAAAAGTACATACGATGGAGACGTATCACGATAGTCATAGAAGCAATAGTTGGTGAGATGACAACGATGCTACGATGGAGATCAAGGTGTCAAGCCGGTGACAATGGAGATCATGACGATGCTCTGGAGATGGAGATCAAAGGCACAAGATGATGATGGCCATATCATGTCACAGATTTTGATTGCATGTGATGTTTATCTTTTATGCATCTTATTTTGCTTAGTACGGCGGTAACATTATAAGATGATCCCTCACTAAATTTCAAGGTATAAGTGTTCTCCCTGAGTATGCACCATTGCTACAGTTCGTCGTGCCGAGACACCATGTGATGATCGGGTGTGATAAGCTCTACGTTCACATACAACGGGTGCAAGGTAGTTTTGCACATGCAGAATACTCGGGTTAAACTTGACGAGACTAGCATATGCAGATATGGCCTCGGAACACCGAGACCAAAAGGTCGAACATGAATCATATAGTAGATATGATCAACATAGAGATGTTGACCATTGAAAACTACTCCATCTCACGTGATGATCGGACATGGTTTAGTTGATATGGATCACGTGATCATTTAGATGACTAGAGGGATGTCTATCTAAGTGGGAGTTCTTTAGTAATATGATTAATTGAACTTAATTTATCATGAACTTAGTCCTGATAGTATTTGCATATCTATGTTGTAGATCAATGGCCCCGTGCTACCGTTCCCCTGAATTTTAATGCGTTCCTAGAGAAAGCTAAGTTGAAAGATGATGGTAGAAACTACACGGACTGGGTCCGTAACTTGAGGATTATCCTCATTGCTTCATAGAAGAATTATGTCCTTGAAGCATCACTAGGTTCAAGGCCTGCTGCAGGAGCAGATGCTGATGTTATGAACGTCTGGCAAGCTCGATCTGATGACTACTCGATAGTTTAGTGTGCCATGCTTCACGGCTTAGAATCGGGACTTCAAAGACGTTTTGAACGTCATGGAGCATATGAGATGTTCCAAGAGTTGAAATTAATATTTCAAGCAAATGCCCGAGTTGAGAGATATGAAGTCTCCAACAAGTTCTATAGCTGCAAGATGGAGGAGAATAGTTCTGTCAGTGAACACATACTCAGAATGTCTAGGTACCATAACCACTTGACTCAGCTGGGAGTTAATCTTCCTGATGATAGTGTCATTGACATAGTTCTTCAATCACTGCCACCAAGCTATAAAGGCTTCGTGATGAACTATAATATGCAAGGGATGGAAAAGACAATTCCCGAGCTCTTCACAATGCTAAAGACTGTGGAGGTAGAAATCAAGAAGGAGCATCGAGTGTTGATGGTTAACAAGACCACTAGTTTCAAGAAAAAGGGCAAAGGGAAGATGGGGAGCTTCAAGAAGAATAGCAAGCAAGTTGCTACTCCTGGGAAGAAACCCAAGTCTGGACCTAAGCCTGAACTGAGTGCTTCTACTGCAAAGGGACTGGTCACTTGAAGCGGAACTGCCCCAAGTATTTGGCGAATAAGAAGGATGGCAAAGTGAAAGGTATATTTGATATACATGTTATTGATGTGTACCTTACTAATGCTTGTAGTAGCGCCTGGGTATTTGATACTGGTTCTGTTGCTCATATTTGCAACTTGAAACAGGGGCTACGGATTAAAAGAAGATTGGCTAAGGACGAGGTGATGATGCGCGTCAGAAATGGTTCCAAGGTCGATGTGATCGCCGTCGGCACGCTACCTCTACATCTACCTTCGGGATTAGTTTTAGACCTGAATAATTGTTATTTGGTACCAGCGTTGAGCATGAACATTATATCTGGATCTTGTTTGATGCGAGACGGTTATTCATTTAAATCAGAGAATAATGGTTGTTCTATTTATATGAGTAATATCTTTTATGGTCATGCACCCTTGATGAGTGGTCTATTTTTTGTTGAATCTCGATCGTAGTGATACACATGTTCATAATATTGAAGCCAAAAGATGCAAAGTTAGTAATGATAGTGCAACTTATTTGTGGCACTGCCGTTTAAGTCATATTGGTGTAAAGCTCATGAAGAAACTCCATGCTAATGGGCTTTTGGAATCACTTGATTATGAATCACTTGATACTTGCAAACCATGCCTCATGGGCAAGATGACTAAGACTCCGTTCTTCGAAACAATGGAGCGAGCCACTGACTTATTGGAAATAATACATACCGATGTATGCGGTCCAATGAGTGTTGAGGCTCACGACAGGTATCATTATTTTCTGACCTTCACATATGATTTGAGCAGATATGGGTATATCTACTTAATGGATCATAAGTCTGAAACATTTGAAAGGTTCAAAGAATTTCAGAGTGAAGTGGAAAATCATCGTAACAAGAAAGTAAAGTTTCTACAATCTGATCGCGGAGGCGAATATTTGAGTTATGAGTTTGGTCTTCATTTGAAGCAATGTGGAATAGTTTCGCAACTCATGCCACCTGGAACACCACAGCGTAATGGTGTGTCTGAACGTCGTAATCGTACTTTATTAGATATGGTGCAATCTATGATGTCTCTTACTGATTTACCGCTATCGTTTTGGGGTTATGCTTTAGAGACAGCTGCATTCACGTTAAATAGGGCACCATATAAATCCGTTGAGACGACACCATATGAACTGTGGTTTGGTAAGAAACCTAAGCTGTCGTTTCTTAAAGTTTGGGGCTGCGATGCTTATGTGAAAAAGCTTCAACCTGATAAGCTCAAACCCAAATCGGAGAAATGCGTCTTCATAGGATAACCAAAAGAAACTGTTCGGTACATCTTCTATCACAGATCCGAAGGCAAGATATTTGTTGCTAAGAATGGATCCTTTCTAGAGAAGGAGTTTCTCTCAAAAGAAGTGAGTGGGAGGAAAGTAGAACTTGATGAAGTAATTGTACCTTCTCCTGAATTGGAAAGTAGTTCATCACAGAAATCAGTTCCAGTGATTCCTACACCAATTAGTGAAGAAGCTAATGATGATGATCATGAAACTTCAGATCAAGTTACTACTGAACCTCGTAGGTCAACCAGAGTACGGTCTGCACCAGAGTGGTACGGTAATCCTATTCTGGAAGTCATGTTACTAGACCATGATGAACCTATGAACTATGAGGAAGCGATGATGAGCCCAGATTCCGCGAAATGGCTTGAGGCCATGAAATCTGAGATGGGATTCATCTATGAGAACAAAGTGTGGACTTTTGTGGACTTGCCCGATGATTGGCAAGCCATAGAAAATAAATGGATCTTCAAGAAGAAGACTGGCGCTGACGGTAATGTTACTATCTACAAAGCTCGACTTGTTGTGAAAGGTTTTCGACAAGTTCAAGGAGTTGACTACGATGAGACATTCTCACCCGTAGCAATGCTTAAGTTTGTAAGAATCATGTTAGCAATTGCCGCATTTTATGGTTATGAAATTTGGCAAATGGATGCCAAAACTGCATTCCTTAATGGATTTCTTAAAGAAGAGTTGTATATGATGCAACCAGAAGGTTTTGTCGATCCAAAAGGTGCTAACAAAGTGTGCAAGCTCCAGCGATCCATTTATGGACTGGTGCAAGCCTCTCAGAGTTGGAATATACGCTTTGATAATGTGATCAAAGCATATGGTTTTATATAGACTTTTGGAGAAGCCTGTATTTACAAGAAAGTGAGTGGGAGCTCTGTAGCATTTCTAATATTATATGTGGATGACATATTGTTGATTGGAAATAATACAAAATTTCTGGATAGCATAAAAGGATACTTGAATAAGAATTTTTCAATGAAAGACCTTGGTGAAGTTGCTTATATATTGGGCATGAAGATCTATAGAGATAGATCAAGACGCTTAATTGGACTTTCACAAAGCACATACCTTGATAAAGTTTTGAAGAAGTTCAAAATGGATCAGTCAAAGAAAGGGTTTTGCATGTGTTACAAGGTGTGAAGTTGAGTCAGACTCCATGCCCGACCACTGCAGAAGATAGAGAGAAAATGGAAGTCATTCCGTATGTCTCAGCCATAGGTTCTATCATGTATGCAATGTTGTGTACCAGACCTGATGTGTGCCTTGCTATAAGTTTAGCAGGGAGGTACCAAAGTAATCCCAGAGTGGATCACTGGACAGCGGTCAAGAACATCCTAAAATACCTGAAAAGGACTAAGGATATGTTTCTCGTTTATGGAGGTGACAAAGAGCTTGTCGTAAATGGTTACGTCGATGCAAGCTTTGACACTGATTCGAATGAATCTAAGTCACAAACCGGATATGTATTTATATTGAATGGTGGAGTTGTTAGTTGGTGCAGTTCCAAGCAGAGCGTTGTGGCGGGATCTACGTGTGAAGCGGAGTACATAGCTGCTTTGAAAGCAGCAAATGAAGGAGTCTGGATCACTACTAGGAAAAGGCCTACTAGTGGCGCACCAGTTTTTCCTACTAATGGCACACTACTGGTGCGCCACTAGTACCACACCACTAGTATTAAATACTAATGGCGCACCACTGGTGCGCCATTAGTATAGGCCACTGGTGCGCCATTAGTATAGGCCACGGTGCGCCATTAGTATTTTTGAATTTTGAAGTCGGGAAAATAGTAGTGGCGCACCGTCTAACCCCCACCGTGCGCCATTTCTATTTTTGAATTTGGATCTGGATCGCGATTTTTTTGCCCATTTTTTGCTCGTTTTTTGCTTGTTTTTTTCACGATTTTTTTTCAAATTTTGTTCTCGTTTTTGGATCATGTACGTTCTTTTGCCGGAGAGGAGTTCGCCGGAGAGGAGGGCCGAGGTCACCGGAGAGGAGGAGGAGGTCACCGGAGAGGCGCTCGCCTACATCGCCGGAGAGGAGGAGGAGGTCGCCGGAGTGGAGTTCACCGGAGCACCGGAGAGGAGGAAGGAGAAACCGTGAGGGGAGGGGAGGAGAGGAGGGAGGAGGAGCTCACCGGAGAGGAGGGAGGAGGAGATCACCGGAGAGGAGGGAGGAGAAACCGTGAGGGGAGGGGAGGAGAGGAGGGAGGAGGAGGTCGCCGGAGAGGAGGAGGAGGAGGTCGCCAGAGAGGAGGAGGGTAGTATGGTGGAGGAGAGAAGGGGAGATGGAGTGGAGGAGATGGAGTGGAGGAGAGGTGGAGTGGAGGAGAAGAATGAAGAGGTAAGGGGGAGAGGACCACGCCCAGCCATATATACGGCATAGTAATGGCGCACCGTCGGCAGGTGCGCCATTACTAACTTTTTTTTTATTTTTTTGATCTATTTTGGATTTTGAAGGCGGGAAGATAGTAATGGCGCACCATGGGCAGGTGCGCCATTAGTAAGTTTGAATTTTTTTGCCTCTCCAGATCTTAAAAGCCCCGTATCTTTTTTTCTGTTAGGTTTTTGAGGATTTTGAAAATGTTTAACGGGGTTCCCTCGATTAAATTCGGATGTAACTTTTCGAGTAGATGATTTTTCATATAAAAAACTTTTTCATCCGAGTTCGTATGCAAAAGTTATGCCCATTTTACAAATTCTCGAGAGATTTTGCAAAAAAGTCGAAAATTCATGTTTGTAAATTTTGCTAACAACTAGACCACATATCACATGGGAATCTTATTTTCTTTTATTTTTTTGACATTTCTATCATTTTCTTTTATTTTTTAACTGAAAAGGCGGTCCACGGGGGGGGGGGGGGGGTGCATTCGGGGGAATGTTTGGGCCAAACTACTAATGGCGCACCGTGGGAGTGGTCGAGAGGTAAATACTGATATATTGGAAGGTTACATTCGGACACCGGAATGGTTTCGGGAAGTTTTGGATAAGTTTCGGAGTACCGGGAAGTTACCGGAACCCCCCCCCCCCCCCGGAGAGTAATGGGCCAACATGGGCCTTAGTGGAGGAGAGAGGGCCGGCCATAGGAGGTGGCGAGCGCCCCCCCTTGCCAATCCGAATTGGACAAGGGGTGGGGGCGGGCCCCCCTCCTTTCCCTCTCCTACTCCCTCTCCTTTCCCTCTTTGCTACTCTAGAAAAAAGGAAAAAGTGGGGGGGGGGGGGCGAATCCTACTAGGAGTGGAGTCCTAGTAGGACTCCCCCTCCATGGCGCGCCCCTGGTGGCCGGCCTTCTCCCCCTCCTTTATATACAGGGGCAGGGGGCGCCCCAAAGGCACAACATTGTCTTAGCCGTGTGCGGTGACCCCCTCCATTGTTAACTCCTCCGATAATATCATCGTAGTGCTTAGGCGAAGCCCTTCGCGGATCTAATCACCAACACCGTCGTCACGCTGTCATGGTGACGAAACTCTCCCTCGACCCTCTGCTGGATCAAGAGTTCGAGGGAGGTCATCGACATGAACGTGTGCTGAACTCGGAGGTGCCATACGTTCGGTACTAGATCGGTTGGATCGTGAAGACATTCGACTACATCAACCACGTTAACCTAATGCTTCCTCTTTCGGTCTATGAGGGTACGTGGACACACTCTCCCCCTCTCGTTGCTATGGATCTCCTAGATAGATCTTGCGTGATCGTAGGAAATTTTTTGAAATTGCATGCCACGTTCCCCAACAATGGGCCCGTGGTAGGCGCGGGCGGGCAGCGCATCTCATTGCCGCGAATACATCAGCCGGCTCCCCAGTGCGCCGCCGCGCGGCCTCGCCTTTGATGGTGCCACTGACGACACGCCCATAACCTGTTCGATGAAATGCCCATGAGAAAATGGAGAGAGAAATAGGAAGAAAAGGTGAAAAAGATAAACACTCGAGTCATTGACAGGTGGGACACTCATCCAACTCAGCAAATTGTCCACACAGGCATGCCATGTCAGCCCAACAGCCAGGCTCCACCTATCTGTTTTGCTGTTTTGACAACTAAATTCCAGCATCAGTGCTCCGCGTTATGCATTAAGCGCATTTCTTGTGGTTTTTTGTGCCCTAGCTTAAATGTCTTAGTAAGTTGTTACCCTAGCCCCAAGTGTGGTGGTTTTTGGTAAATAACTCGGGAGGAGGGGAGGGGAGAGGAGAGTTAGGTAGGTAGTTTACGTAGGTGTTTAAGTAGGCTTACGTAGATGTAGCATTATCGGTGTGGGAGAAATAGTGAAAATATATTCCCACCACGCCAAGTTGGACGTTCCGACCTGTCCGCGACATCCATCTTGAGGTGCGATTCATGCGGCAGAGCACTGACTGAAGTTTATACTACAATATTCTTGCGGAAGAGCATTGACTGATGTTTATAGTTTTTTTCAATGGAACTGATGTTTATAGTTGTTCAGAAAATCTGGGCCCTTGGGCCTTGGTTGGACCCACCATGATGACCCACAAGTATATGGGGTCAATTGTAGCCTTTTCTATATGTAAGAGTATCGAACCCAACGAGGAGGACAAGGAAATGACAAGTGGTTTTCAGCAAGGTATTGTCTGCAAGTGCTAAAATTGTCAGTAGCGGAGTAGTTTGATAGCAAGATAATTTGTAACGAGCAAGTAACAAAAGTAGTAATAAAAGTGCAGCAAGGTAGCCCAATCCTTTTGAGGCAAAGGACAGGCCAAAACGGTTTCTTATGATAAGCAAAGTGTTCTTGAGGGTACACGGGAATTTCATCTAGTCACTTTCATCATGTTGGCTTAATTCGTGTTCGGTACTTTGATAATTTGATATGTGGGTGGACCGGTTCTTAGGTCCTGTTCTTACTTGAACAAACCTCCTACTTATGATTAACCCTCTCGCAAGCATCTGCAACTAAGAGAAAAGTATTAAGAATAATTTCTAACCATAGCATTAAACTTTTGGATCCAATCGGTCCCTTACGAAATAGCGCATAAACTGGGGTTTAAGCTTCTATCACTCTCACAACCCACCATCTAATAACTACTCCGCAATGCATTCCCTTAGGCCCAAATATGGTGAAGTGTCATGTAGTCGACATTCACATGACACCACTAAGAGAATGGCACCATACATATCATCAAATATCGAACACATATCAAGTTCACATGATTACTTGCAACATGATTTCTCCGTGACCTCAATAACGAAAGTAACTAATCACAAATGATAAACATGCTCAAGACCAGAGGGGTATTAAATAGCATAATGGATCTCAACATATAATCTTCCACCAAATAAACCATATAGTAATCAACTTCAAGATGTAATCAACACTACAAGTCACCCACAAGCACCAATCTACAGTTTTGATACAAAGATTGAACACAAGAGATGAACTAGGGTTTGAGAGGAGTTGGTGCTGTGAAGATGTTGATGAAGATAGCCCTCCCCAAGATGGGAGAGTTGTTGGTGATGATGATGACGATGATTTCCCCCTCCGGGAGGGAAGTTCCCCCGGCGGAATCGCTCCGCCGGAGGGCAAAAGTGCTCGTGCCAAAGTTCCGCCTCGAGGCGGCGGCGCTTCGTCCCAAATGTCCTCCTCAGATTTTTTTTCTTGGTCAAAATGACTTATATACCAGAAGATGGGCACCGAAGGTGGGCCGAGGAGGGCAGCACCCACCAGGGCACGCCTGGGCCTCCTGGCGCGCCCAGGTGGGTTGTGCCCACCTGGTGGCCCTCCTCTGGTACTTATTTGCTCTAATATTTATTAAATATTCCATAAAAATTCCTCGGGAAGTTTCAGCTCATTTGGAGTTGTGCAAAATAGGTAGCTTGACGTAGCTTTTTCAGGTCCAGATTTCCAGTTGCCGGAATTCTCCCCCTTGGTGCATACCTTGCGTATTATGAGGGGAAAGACATTAGAATTACTCCAAAAAGCATTATTATACAATAAAACAACATAAATAATAGTAGGAAAACATGATGCAAAATGGACGTATCAACTCCGCCAAGCTTAGACCTCGCTTGTCCTCAAGCGAAAACCAAAATCGAAAAACATATCCACATGCTTAGAGAGAGAGGTGTCGATAAAAACTAAAGTACGGACATAGCAGCATCATGTGACTTATTATAACAGCAACAAACTTTACTATAAAACTTTTATCATAGAACTTTTATCATAGACTTCTCATGAACAAGTGACAATTCATCACAACATCAAAGTATAAAGCATAAACTCTATTGGAAACCGACAAACTATGTTCTTAGTCAACTTTGCAACTACAATTCATCATCTTTTCAGGAAGGGTCACATATCGGAGCCTTTAGGCAAGTCCACATACTCAACCATCATTTAGTCTTCTATGATTGCTGACACTCATCAAATACACATGAGCAAAACATTTAAACCGGACACAAAGAAAGATGGGGGCGTATAGTTTCGCCTCCCAACACACTCACCTCAAGGGTGATGTCAACAATAATAACTTATGCCACCCATATTCAACTGGACATATGTGCCTAGATCTTTCCTCACCACTTGATTCTTGCCAAAGGAGAAAACTAAAAGGAATAGAGAGAAAAACTTTGACTCTTGCATGAAAGTAAATACGTGAAATTAACAGATATGCCCTTCGCAGAGGGAAGCAGAGGTTGCCATGCGCTTTTTGTTTGTATGCACAACCCCTTAGTGCAAGAGAATGTCATGTTATATTACCCATTGTGATGGCAACCTTTATTATGCAGTCTGTCGCTTTTATTCTTCACCATCACAAGTTCATACAACACTCAATTTTCCCTTACACTAAATGATCTCACACTTTTAGAAGCAATTTTTATTGCCCTTTTTGCACCGATGACAACTTACTTGAAGGATCTTGCTCAATTCATATGTAGGTATGGTGGACTCTCAAACAAGATTTGGGTTTAAGGGTTTTGGATGCAGAAGTAGTATCTCTACTTAGTGCGGAGTTTTTGGCTAGCAAAGATAGGGGCAAGCACCACATGTTGAAGGATCTATGACAATATAACTTCTATGTGAATATGAACAAACATAAATCATTAAGTTGTCTTCCTTGTCCAACTTCAACAATTTTGGCATATAATATTTTGATGGGTGCTCACAATCATAAAAGATTTCTAGGATAGTATATTTATATGTGAATCTTCTCTTCCCTTATTAATTCTTTCATGAGTTGCATCATTGACCAATGCTATGTTTGTCAATCTACAATAAAATTTTCTACTTATACCTTTCCTTGTGTAATGTCATCACTTACCATAAGATTAGCATATGATCTTTTTATTTTTTTATTTCCTTTCTTTTTATTGCAACAAGAAAGTAAAGAAGGCAAAACTCAAACTAAACTTTATTATATCTCGCACACGATTACAAGGATTGATCACTAAGCAAACTCACAAAAAGAAAGGATTGAACTAAACTTTTATTCATCTAATAGCAAAAGATAACCATTGATCAAACTAAGAAAGTAAAGGCAAAAGATAGTTGAGATTGATACGATAGCGGGGCACCTCCCCCAAGCTTGGCAAAAGCCAAGGGGAGTGCCCATACCCAATACTCAGTTTTCTTTTGGTGGTGATGAAGAAGATGGTGGTGATGAAGTAGAAGGTTTCTTGACCAATACATCTCTGAGCATATCTCTTTAGCTGTGAATCTCTTGAAGAGCTTCATGCAGCAGCTCAGTGTTCTTCTCTACTTCAGCCATGATATGCTTATTTTCCGGACCCCAAGAGTTTGTCCCTACATCACTTTCTCTTGGACGAGATATGTCCCAATTGGACGGTATATGCGCACGAGGAGTGTTTTCGAACCCATAATTATGAATCAAATTGTGAAAATTGTTTTGATGTAACCTGTGTAGAGGCCTCCTTGTAGGGAATTCTTCTAGATCTCTTGGGTCCTCTTGATTGTCCAGGAACCTCATGGCTTGATGGGGGTTAGGATGAGTGGAGATACCAGCCAGGGTCCCTCTCTTAGAAGCCGGAGGGTGAATTCCGAATGAGTCCCCCTCATCTTCCTCCATAACGATCTCCGCAAATTCCTCTCCTCTGGATTCTACCTGAAGCAACCAAGCTTCGCCTTCTTCAGTGTTGGAGGAGGGAGAAGACATGATGCCTGGCTCAACAGATCTTATAGAAAATAGCAAGAAAAGAAAACAGGAGATTTCTCCATGATACGGAGGTTAACGGGTTCGGGAGGTATATATAGATTTTTTATCTTGGGGAACAAGCAGAACGGAAGAAAAATGGAGTCCGGAAAGTACCCGAGGCGAGCACAACCCACCTGGGCGCGCTAGGCATGCCTGGCCCGCCCTGGTGTATCGTGCCCACCAGGGTCACTTTCCTGGAAGTTTCTTATTTTCCTAATTTTCTAAATATTCCAAAACTGTCAAAAAATATTTTTGCGGATTTTTCGGAGTCTGTTTACTTACTGTATCACGTACCTCCCTTTTTTCATTATTCTGGAGTGTTCTGAAAGGTTTCCTTTATGTGTTTTCCGGTGTAGAAGTTTAGATAACATTGCTTCCAACATTAATGGGCGTACTTGAGATATAGTGTTCTATTCATTGCCCATTGACAACCTTCGGGTTAGTCCCTTCGGCATTATTTATTTTGATAGCTCCGGATCGATAGACCTCCTCGATGACATAGGGTCCTTCCCATTTGGAGAGGAGTTTTCCTACAAAAAATCTGAAACGAGAGTTGTACAAAAGAACGTAATCTCTGACTTTGAACTCACGCTTTTGGATTCTTTTGTCATGCCATCTTTTAACTTTTTCTTTGAATAACTTAGCATTTCCATAAGCATGGGTTCTCCATTCATCTAATGAGCTAATATCAAATAACCTCTTTTCCCCAGCAAGTTTGAAATCATAATTGAGTTCTTTTATTGCCCAAAATGCTTTGTGTTATAACTCAAGAGGTAAATGACAAGCTTTTCCATAAACCATTTTATATGGAGACATACCCATAGGATTTTTATAAGCCGTTCTATAAGCCCAAAGTGCATCATCTAATTTCTTAGACCAATTCTTCCGGGACCTATTGACAGTCTTTTGTAAGATTAATTTTATTTCTCTATTGCTAAGTTCAATTTGACCACTAGATTGAGGATGATAAGGTGACGCGGTTCTATTCTTAACATCATACTTAGCAAGCATTTTACGGAAAGCACCATGAATAAAGTGTGAACTGATATGCCTCCAACGTATCTATAATTTTTGATTGTTCCATGCTATTATATTATCTGTTTTGGATGTTTAATGGGCTTTAATATGCTCTTTTATATTATTTTTGGGACTAACCTATTAACCGGAGGCCCAGTGCCAGTTTCTGTTATTTGCCTATTTTAGAGTTTTGCAGAAAAGGAATATGGAACGGAGTCCAAACGGAATGAAACCTTCGCGAGGATCTTTCTTGTACCAAAAGCAATCCATAAGACTTGGAGTTGAAGTCTGGAACTCTACGAGGAGGCCAGGAGGCAGGAGGGAGCGCCCAGGGGGGTAGGCGTGCCTCCACCCTCGTGGGCCCCTCGTAGCTCCACCGACGTACTTCTTTCGCCTATATATACTCTTATACCCTAGAAACATGAGGGGAGCCACGAAACCACTTTTCCACCGCCGCAACCTTCTGTACCCAGGAGATCCCATCTTGGGGCCTTTTCCGGCGATCTGCCGGAGGGGGAATCGATCACGGAGGGCTTCTACATCAACACCATTGCCTCTCCGATGAAGCATGAGTAGTTTACCTCAGACCTTCGGGTCCATAGTTATTAGCTAGATGGCTTCTTCTCTCTCTTGAATTCTCAATACAAAGTTCTCCTCGATGTTCTTAGAGATGTATTTGATGTAATACTCTTTTGTGGTGTGTTTCCCGAGATCCGATGAATTGTGGATTTATGAACAAGATTATCTATGAATATTATTTGGTTCTTCTCCGAGTTCTTATATGCATGATTTGATATCTTTGCAAGTCTCTCTGAATTATTGGTTTAGTTTGGCCTACTAGATTGATCTTTCTTGCAATGGGAGAAGTGCTTAGCTTTGGGTTCAATCTTGCAGTGCCCTTTCCCAGTGACAGTAGGGGCAGCAAGGCACGTATTGTATTGTTGCCATCGAGGATAAAAAGATGGGGTTTATATAATATTGCTTGAGTTTATCCCTCTACATCATGTAATCTTGCTTAATGCGTTACTCCGTTCTTTATGAACTTAATACTCTAGATGTATGCTGGATAGCGGTCGATGTGTGGAGTAATAGTAGTTGATGCAGAATCATTTTGGTCTACTTGACACGGACGTGATGCCTATGTTCATGATCATTGCCTTAGATGTCTTCATAATTATGCGCTCTTCTATCAATTGCTCGGCAGTAATTTTTTCACCCACCGTAATACATGCTATCTCGAGAGAAGCCAGTGAAACCTATGGCCCCCGGGTCTCTTTCTTATTATATTACATCTCTTTTATTTACATCGCATCTCGTTTACTATTTTGCAATCTTTACTTTCCAATCTATACAACAAAAATACCAAAAATATTTACTTTACTATCTCTATCAGATCTCACTTTTGCGAGTGGCCGTGAAGGGATTGACAACCCCTTTATCGCGTTGGTTGCAAGGTTCTTGATTGTTTGTGCAGGTACTAGGTGACTTGTGTGTGGTCTCCTACTGGATTGATACCTTGGTTCTCAAAACTGAGGGAAATACTTACGCTACTTTGCTCCATCACCCTTTCTGCTTCAAGGGAAAACCAACGCATGCTCAAGAGGTAGCAGGAACCACCATCAGTCACTAAATATCTAGGGACTCCAAACCTTGGGAAAATAACTTCCTTAAGCATTTTAATAGAGGTGTTGTGATCAGCACTACTGGTTGGAATAGCTTCTACCCATTTAGTAACATAATCAACAGCAACCAAAATATGTGTATACCCATTAGAGGAAGGAAAAGCTCCCATGAAGTCTAATCCCCAAACATAAAATGGTTCAACAGCAAGTGAATAATTCATAGGCATTTCTGGACACGTACTGATATTACCTATTCTTTGGCATTCATCACAAGATGAGACGAACTTACGGGCATCTTTGAAGAGAGTAGGCCAATCAAAACCAGATTGCAATACCTTATGAGCGGTTCTGTCTCCCGCGTGATGTCCTCCATAAGCTTCAGAGTGACATTTCCGTAGGATTTGTTCCTGTTCATGCTCAGGTACGCAACGTCTAGTAATACCATCTACTCCTTCTTTATAAAGATGTGGGTCATCCCAAAAGTAATGTCTTAAATCATAGAAGAATTTTTTCTTTTGTTGGTATGTGAAGCTAGGTGGTATGTATTTAGTAACAATATAATTAGCATAGTCAGCATACCAAGGTGTACTATGAGAAACATTTATTGCAACTAGTTGTTCATCAAGGAAGCTATCATTAATTGGTTGTGGGTCATCAAGAATATTTTCAAGTCTAGACAAGTTATCAGCTACGGGGTTCTTTGTTCCTTTCCTATCAGTGATATGCAAATCAAATTCTTGTAGTAGAAGGACACACCTAATGATTCTAGGTTTAGCATCTTTCTTTTCCATAAGATATTTTATAGCAGCATGATCGGTGTGAACAATTACTTTAGAATCAACAATGTAAGATCTGAATTTATCACAAGCAAACACCACTGCTAAGAATTCTTTTCAGTAGTAGTATAGTTTCGTTGAGCACTGTCTAGAGCTTTACTAGCATAATGAATAACATTTAGTTTCTTATCAACTCTTTATCCTAGAACAGCACCAACAGCATAATCACTAGCATCACACGTAATCTCAAAAGGCACGTTCCAATCAGGTGTTGAACAACAGGTGCAGTAATTAAGGCTTTCTTTAGTGTTTCAAAGGCTTCCATACAATCATCATCAAACACAAAGGTAATATCCTTTTGCAAAAGATTAGTAAGAGGCCTAGAAATTTTAGAAAAGTCTTTGGTAAACCTCCTATAGAAACCAACATGACCAAGTAAACTACGAATACCTTTGATATCTTTAGGACATGGCATTTTCTCAATTGCATCAACCTTGGCTTTGTCCACCTCAATGCCTTTTTCAGAAATTTTATGGCCCAAAACAATACCTTCGTTAACCATAAAGAGGCACTTCTCCCAATTCAAGACAAGTTTTTTTGTTCACATCTCTGCAAGACTCAATCAAGATTGCTTAAACAATCATCAAAAGACTTCCCATAAACAGAAAAGTCATCCATGAAAACCTCAACAATCTTTTCACAAAAATCAGAGAATATAGCAGTCATATATCTTTGAAAGGTAGCAGGTGCATTACATAAACCGAAAGGCATACGTCTATAAGCAAATGTTCCAAAAGGACAAGTAAAAGTGGTCTTTTCTTGATCAGATTGTAAAACAGGTATCTGTGAAAAGCCAGAGTATCCATCAAGAAAGCAAAAATGTGTGTGCTTGGATAATCTTTCTAACATTTGATCGATAAAAGGCAGAGGGTAATGATCTTTTCTAGTAGCTTTATTTAATTTTCTATAATCAATTACCATTCTATAGCCCGTGACAATTCTTTGTGGAATAAGCTCATTCTTATCATTAGGAACAACAGTAATACCTCCTTTCTTAGGGACACAGTGAACAGGACTTACCCATCTACTATCAGCTATAGGATAGATTATAGCTGCTTCCAGAAGTTTCAATATTTATGTTCTTACCACTTCTTTTATTTTTGGATTTAACCATGTTGGTGATCAACAACGGGTTTAGCAACAGGTTCCATATTAATCTTGTGCTGACATAGGGTCGGACTAATGCCCTTAAGATCATCAAGAGTATATCCAATAGCGGTCCTGTGCTTCCTTAGAACTTTCAATAATCTGTCTTCTTCATGTTCTGAAAGGTTAGCACTAATAAACAGGATATATCTTCTTTTCATCAAGATAAGCATATTTCAGAGTGTCTGGCAATTGTTTTAATTCAAACACAGGATCACCTTTAGGTGGAGGAGGACCTCCTAGAGTTTCAATAGGCAAATTGTGTTTAAGCAGGGGTTGTTGTTCGAAAAAGATTCTATCTATTTCATTTCTTTCACGCATATGCAAATCATTTTCATGGTCTAGCAAATATTGTTCCAAAGGATCAGTAGGAGGTACAGCAATAGAAGCAAGACCTAGAGAAAACTAAGTTGAAAGATGATAGTAGCAATGATGCGGACTGGGTCCATGATCTGAGGTGTATCCTCATTGCTGCACAGAAGAATTATGTCTTTGATGCACCGCTAGGTGACAGACCTATTGCAGGAGCAGATGCAGACATTATGAATGTTTGGCTAGCTCAATATGATGACTACTTGATAGTTTAGTGCACCATGCTTTACAGCTTAGAATCGTGACTTCAAAAACATTTTTGAAACGTCACGGAGCATATCAGATGTTCCAAGAGCTGAAATTGGTATTTCAGACTCATGCCCGTGTCAAGAGGTATGAGACCTCTGACAAGTACTTGGCCTAAAAGATGGAGAAGAATTGCTCAACCAGTGAGCATGTGCTCAGAATGTCTGGGTAATACAATCACTATAATCAAGTGGGAGTTAATCTTCCAGATAAGATAGTGATTGATAGAGTTCTCTAGTCACCGTCACCAAGTTACTGTAACTTCGTGATGAACTATATTGTGCAAGGGATGACGAAAACGATTCCCCGAGCTCTTCGTGATGCTGAAATCGACGAAGGTAGAAATCAAGTAAGAGCATCAAGTGTTGATGATTAAACAAGACCACTAGTTTCAAAAAAATGGCAAAGGGAAAGAAAGGGAACTTCAAGAAGAATGGCAAGAAAGTTGTCACTTCCGTGAAGAAGCCCAAAGCTGGACCTAAGCCTGAAACTGAGTGCTTTCTACTGCAAACGAAATGGTCACTGGAAGTGGAACTGCCCCAAATATTTGGCGGATAAGAAGGATGGCAAAGTGAACAAAGGTATATTTGATATACATATTATTGATGTGTACCTTACTAGTGCTCGTAGTAATCCCTGGGTATTTGATACTTGTTCGGTTGCTAAGATTAGTAACTCGAAACAGGAGTTGCAGAATAAATAGAGACTAGTTGAGGATGTAGTGACGATGTGTGTTGGAAGTGGTTCCAAGATTGATATGATCATCATCGAGCACTCCCTATACTTTCGGGATTAGTGTTGAACCTAAATAAATGTTATTTGGTGTTTGCATTGAGCATGAATATGATTAGATCATGTTAATTGCAATACGGTTATCCATTTAAGATCGAGAATAATTGTTATTCTATTTACATGAATAAAACATTCTATGGTCATACACCCAATGTTGATGGTTTATTGAATCTCGATCGTGCTAATAGACATATTCATAGTATTGATGCCAAAAGATGCAAAGTTCCTAATGACAGTGCAACTTATTTGTGGAACTGCCATTTGGGTCATATCGGTGTAAAGCGCATGAAGAAACTCCATGCTGATGGACTTTTTGGAATCACTTGATTATTAATCATTTGATGCTTGCGAACCATGCCTTATGGGCAAGATGACTAAAACTCTGTTCTCCGGAACAATGGAACGTGCTAATGACTTGTTGGAAATAATACATACTGATGTATGCGGTCCAATGAGTGTTGATGCTCGTGGCTGGTATCATTATTTTCTGACCTTCACAGATGATTTGAGAAGATATGGGTATATCTGATTGATGAAGCACAAGTCTGAATCATTTGAAAAGTTCAAAGAATTTCATAGTGAAGTGGAGAATCATCGTAACAAGAAAAATAAAGTTTCTACGATCTGATCGCAGAGGCGAATATTTGAGTTACGAGTTTGGCCTTCATTTAAAACATTGTGGAATAGTTTCACAGCTCACGCCACCTAGAACACCACATCGTAATGGTGTGTCTTAACATCGTAACCACACTTTATTTGATATGGTGCGATCTATGATCTCTCTTACCGATTTACCACTATCGTTTTGGGGTTATGCATTAGAGACAGCTGCATTCACTTTAAATAGGGCACCATCAAAATCCGTTGAGACGATGCCGTATGAACTGTGGTTTGGCAAGAAGCCAAAGTTGTCGTTTCTTAAAGTTTGGGGCTGCAATGTTTATGTGAAAAAGTTTCAACCTGATAAGCTCGAACCCAAAGTGGAGAAGTTCGTCTTCATAGGATACCCAAAGGAAACTATTCGGTACACCTTCTATCACAGATCCGAAGGCAAGATATTCGTTGCTAAGAATGGATTCTTTCTAGAGAAGGAGTTTCTCTCGAAAGAAGTGAGTGGGAGGAAAGTAGAACTTGATGAGGTAATTGTACCTTCTCCCGAATTGGAAAGTAGTTTATCACAGAAATCAGTTCCAATGATTTGTACGCCAATTAGTGAGGAAGCTAATGATGATGATCATGAAACTTCAGATCAAGTTACTACCGAACCTCGTAGGTCAACCGGAGTATGGTCCGCACCAGAGTGGTACGGTAATCCTATTCTGGAAGTCATGTTACTAGAACATGATGAACCTACAAACTATGAGGAAGCGACGATGAGCCCAGATTCCGCGAAATGGCTTGAGGCCATGAAATCTGAGATGGGATCCATGTATGAGAACAAAGTATGGACTTTGATTGACTTGCCCGATGATCGGCGAGCCATTGAGTTAAGTGGATATTCAAGAGGAAGACGGACGCTGATAGTAGTGTTACTATCTACAAAGCTCGACTTGTCGCAAAAGGTTTTCGACAAGTTCAAGGTGTTTACTACAATGAGATTTTCTCAACTGTAGCGATGCTTAAATCCGTCCGAATCATGTTAGCAGTTGCCATATTTTATGAAATCTGGCAGATGGATGTCAAAACTGCATTCTTGAATGGATTCCTGGAAGAAGAGTTGCGTATGATGCAACCAGAAGGTTTTGTCGATCCAAAGTGTGCAAGCTCCAGCGATCCATTTATGGATTGGTGCAAGCCTCTCGGAGTTGGGATTAATGCTTTGATAGTGTGATCAAAGCATATGTTTTCATACAGACTTTTGGAGAAGCCTGTATTTACAAGAAAGTGAGTGGGAGCTCTGTAGCATTACTAATATTATATGTGGATGACATATTGTTGATTGGAAATGATATAGAATTTCTGGATAGCATAAAGGGATACTTGAATTAGAGTTTTTCAAAGAAAGACATCGGTGAAGCTGCTTACATATTGGGCATCAAGATCTATAAAGATTGATCAAGACACTTGATAAGATTTTTCAATGAGTATATACCTTGACAAGTTTTTGAAAGAGTTCAAAATGGATCAGTCAAAGAAGGAGTTCTTGTTTGTATTACAAGGTGTAAAATTGAGTAAGACTCAAAGCCCGACCACAGCAGAGGATAGAAAGAGAATGAAAGTCATTCCCTATGCTTCAGTCATAGGTTCTACAAAGTATGTTATGCTGTGTACCAGACCTATTGTGTACCTTGCCATGAGTTTGGCAAGGGGGTACAATAGAGATCTAGAAGTAGATCACTGGACAGCGGTCAAAATTATCAGTAGTGAGGACTAAGGAAATGTTTCTCGGTTACGGGGGTGCTAACAAAGTGTGCAAGCTCCAGCGATCCATCTATGGACTGGTGCAAGCATCTCGGAGTTTGAATATACGCTTTCATGAGGTGATCAAAGCATATGGTTTTATACAGACTTATGCTGAAGCCTGTATTTACAAGAATGTGAATGGGAGCACTACAGCGTCTCTCATAAGTATTATGTGGATGACATATTGTTGATCGGCAATGATGTAGAATTTTCTGGAAAACACAAAGGGTTGTTTGAAAGGAGTTTTCAAAGAAATACCTCGGTGAAGCTGCTTACATATTGGTGAAGGAAATATGCCCTAGAGGCAATAATAAAGTTATTTATTTCCTTATTTCATGATAAATGTTTATTATTCATGCTAGAATTGTATTAACCGGAAACTTAGTACATGTGTGAATACATAGACAAAACATAAGTGTCCCTAGTATGCCACTACTTGACTAGCTCGATTATCAAAGATGGTTATGTTTCCTAACCATAGACATGTGTTGTCATTTGATGTATGGGATCACATCATTAGGAGAATGGTGTGATGGACATGACCCATCCGTTAGCTTAGCATTATGATCATTACAATTTCATTGCTACTACTTTCTTCATAACTTATACATGTTCCACAGACTATGAGATTATGCATCCCGAATACCGGAGGAACACCTTGTGTGCTATGAAATGTCACAACGTAAATGGGTGATTATAAAGGTGCTCTACAGGTGTCTCCAAAGATGTTTGTTGGGTTGGCATAGATCGAGATTAGGATTTGTCACTCCGTGTTTCGGGGAGGTATCTCTGGGCCCTCTCGGTAATACTCATCACTATAGGCCTTGCAAGCATTGTGACTAATGAGTTAGTTGCGGGATGAAGTAATACGGAACGAGTAAAGAGACTTGCCGGTAACGAGATTGAACTAGGTATGATGATACCGACGATCGAATCTCGGGCAAGTAACATACCGATGACAAAGGGAACAATGTATGTTGTTATGCAGTTTGACCGGTAAAGATCTTCGTACAATATGTAGGAGCTAATATGAGCATCCAGGTTCCGCTATTGGTTATTGATCGGAGATGTGTCTCGGTCATGTCTACATAGTTCTCGAACCCGTAGGGTCCGCACGCTTAACGTTCGATGACGATTTGTATCATGAGTTATGTGTTTTGATGACCGAAGTTTCGCACTACTAGGAAAAGGGCTATAGATAATATGGACATTAATGGCGCACCACACATGTGGTGCGCCACTCCTATATAGCAGTGGCGCACCATGTGTTGGTGCGCCATTAGTGTGATGGACACTAATGGCGCACCGCACCCACGGTGTGCCACTACTATCAAACTTTTTTTATTTTTCCAAAACTAGTAATGGCACACCAGGGCACAGTGCGCAATTACTAGTTTTAACTAGTAATGGCGCACCACTCACCCCGTGCGCCACTACTAACAATTTTTTTTTACTTGTTTTTTTCATAACTAGTAATGGCGCACTAGTGTATAGTGCGCCATTACTAGTTCAAACTAGTAATGGCGCACCACACACACGGTGCGCCACTACTAACATTTTTTTTGCAAAACTAGTAATAGCGCACCACCTAACTAATGGCGCACCCTTAGGTGGTGCGCCATTACTAAGTTTGAAAATTTTCACCAAATGCACACCCCCCCTCCGTGGACCGCCTTTTCAGTTTAAAAAAAATCAAACAAAATGATGGAAATGTCGAAAAAATAAAAGAAAATAAGTTTCCCATGAGATATGTGGTCTAGTTGTTGGGAAAATTTACAAATATGAATTTCGACTTTATTTGCAAAATCTCTCTGGAATTTGTAAAATGGGCATAACTTTTGCATACGAACTTGGATTAAAAAGTTTTTTATATGAAAAATCATCTACTCGAAAATGATGGGAACCCCATTAAAGATTTTTAGAATCACCAAAAACCTAACAGAAAAAAAGATACGGGGCTTTTAAGATCTAAAGGGGAGAAAATGGAAAAAAATTCAAACTTAGTAATGGCGCACCTTTTGCTAGGTGCGCCACTAGTAACAGAAAAAAATTGGTTTCGAATTTTTTATTTTGGAAAAAATGTTCAAAATATGATACGTAATACGACCGGGAAGTTTGAAATATTTTTTCAAATTTTCATCACACTCATGAACATGAACAAAGTCCTAGACATCAACAAGGTTTAATATGATTGATAAGATAGATATATTAACAAGTGCCTGTTAAGTGAGTTGGTGCTGGGGTTGGATAGAACTCTGAAGTTAAGCGTGCTTTGGCTGGAGTAGTGTGAGGATATGTGACCTTCCGGGAAGTTTGACCATGGAGTGCGATTTGACTTGAGATTAAGCATATTGACCCGAGATTAAGCCATAATGACCCGAGATTAAGAAAAATTTGAGAAACATTTTTAGAAAAAAATTTGAAAAAAATATTCTGAATTTTTTTTTGAAAAAAAATTGTTAGTAGTGGCGCACCTTCTATGTGGTGCGCCATTACTAGTAATGGCGCACTTCTAGGCATAGTAATGGCGCACTATGTGGTGCGCCACTACTATCTGGGATACTAATGGCGCACCAGAGGTGCGCCATTAGTATTTGTTACTAGTGGCGTGGTAATAGTGGCGTACCTATAGTACGACATTAATGGCAAAAATAGGTGCGCCACTAACAGGCTTTTTTCTAGTAGTGATCGAAATGGTCGAGACATAAAGATTCATATATTGGAAGGCTATATTCGGACATCGGAAAGGTTCCGAGTGATTCTGGTATTTTTCGGAGTACCGGAGAGTTACGGGAATTCGCCGGGGGAAGTAGTGGGCATTAATGGGCCATACAGGAAAGGAGAGAAGGGCCTCAAGGGGTGGCCGTGCGCCCCCCAATGGGCTGGTCCGAATTGGACTAGGAGGGGGCGGCGCCCCCCTCCTTCCTTCTCCCCTCTTCCTCCTTCCCTCCTTCTCCTACTAGGAATAGGAAAGAGGAGGGGAATCCTACTTGGACTGGGGAGTCCTAGTAGGATTCCCCACACCTGGCATGCCCCCCTTGGGACGGCCACCTCTTCCCTCCCCTCCTTTATATACGTGGCCAGGGGGCACCCCATAGACACACAAGTTGATCTTTACCGTGTGCGGTGCCCCCCTCCACAGTTTTCCACCTCGGTCATATCATCGTAGTGCTTAGCCGAAGCCCTGCGCCGGTAGCTTCATCATCACCGTCACCACACCGTCGTGCTGACGGAACTCTCCCTCGGCCTCAGCTGGATCTAGAGTTCAAGGGACGTGTGCAGATCGCGGAGGTGCCCTGTGTTTGGTACTTGATCGGTTGGATCGCGAAGATGTTCGACTACATCAACCACGTTACTTAACGCTTCCGCTTTCGGTCTACGAGTGTACATGGACACACTCTCCCCTCTCGTTACTATGCATCTCCTAGATAGATCTTGCGTGATCATAGGAATTTTTTTGAAATTACTGCGTTCCCCAACAATTGGGCATCAACATCTATAGGGATAGATCAGGACGCTTAATAGGACTTTCACAAAACACATACCTTGATAAAGTTTTGAAGAAGTTCAAAATGGATCAGTCAAAGAAGGAGTTCTTTCCTGAGTTGTAAGGTATGAAGTTGCGTAAGACTCAAAGTCATTCCCTATGCCTCAGCCATAGGTTCTATAAAGCTTGCCATGCTGTGTACCAGACCTAATGTGTGCCTTGCCATGTGTATGGCAAGGGGTACAAGAGAGATCCAGGAGTGGATCACCGGACAGCGGTCAAAATTATCATTAGAGGAATAAGGAAATGTTTCCCGACTATGGAGGTGATAAAGAGTTTGTCATAAAGGGTTACGTCGATGCAAGCTTTGACACTAATCCAGATGACTCTGAGTATCAATTTGGATGTTGTATTAAACGTACGAGGAATTAGCTAGAGTAGCTCTATGCAGAGCATTGTAGACATAGAAATTTGCAAAGTACACACGGATTTGAATATTGCAGACCCGTTGACTAAACTTATCTCACAAGCAAAACATGATCACACCTTAGTACTCTTTGGGTGTTAATCAAATGGTGATGTGAACTGGATTATTGACTCTAGTAAACCCTTTGGGTGTTGGTCACATGACGATGTGAACTACGAGTGTTAATCACATGACATGATGTGAACTATTGGTGTTAAATCACATGGCGATGTGAACTAAATTATTGACTCTAGTGCAAGTGGGAGACTGAAGGAAATATGCCCTAGAGGCAATAATAAAATTGTTATTTTATATTTCCTTATTCATAATAAAGGTTTATTATTCACGCTAGAATTGTATCAATCGAAAACTTAAATACATGTGTGAATACATAAACAAATACTGTGTCCCTAGTAAGCCTGTACTAGACTAGCTTGTTGATCAAAGATGGTTAAGGTTTCCTAACCATGGACATGCGTTGTCCTTTGATAATGGATCACATCATTATGAGAATAATGTGATGGACAAGACCACCCGTTAGCTTAGCATAATGATCGTTCAGTTTATTGCTATTGCTTTCTTCATGTCAAATAATTATTCCTTCGACTATGAGATTATGCAACTCCAGGATACTGGAGGAATACCTTCTGTGCTATCAAACGTCACAACATAACTGGGTGATCATAAAGATTCTCTACAGGTATCTCTGAAGGTGTTTGTTGATTTGGCAAAGATCGAGATTAGGATTTGTCACTCCGAGTATCGGAGAGGTATCTCGGGGCCCTCTCGGTAATACACATCATAAGAAGCCTTGCAAGCAAAGTGACTAATGAGTTAGTTGCAGGATGATGTATTACGAAATGAGTAAAGAGATTTGCCGGTAATGAGATTGAACTCGGTATAGAGATACCGACAATCGAATCTCGAGCAACAGTAACATACCGATGGACAAAGGGAATTACGTATGTTGTCATACCGGTTCGACCGATAAATATATTCTTAGAATATGTGGGAGCCAATATGAGCATCCAGGTTCCGCTATTGGTTATTGACCGGAGAGGTGTCTCGGTCATGTCTACATAGTTCTCGAACCCGTGGGTCCACACGCTTAACGTTCGTTGACGATATAGTATTAGATGAGTTATGTGATTTGGTGACCGAATGTTGTTCGGAGTCCCGGATGAGAACAGGGACATGACGAGGAGTCTCTAAATGGTCGAGAGGTAAATATTGATATATAGGACGGTGGTATTCGTACATCGGAAGTGTTCCAGATGGTACCGGGTACATATCGGGTCACCGGAAGAGGTTCCGGGCACCCCCGGCAAAGATATGGGCTTAATGGGCTAATGGAGGGACAAACCAGCCCACAAGGGGCTGGTGCACCCCTCCACCAGGCCGGCCAGCCCTAGGGAAGGAAAGAGGGAGGGCAAGTCCCTCCTTCCTTCCCCTCCTCAAGGGAGAAAGGAAAGGGGGGGCGCCACCTCCACCTTCCTTCTCCTGGCGCCTATACAAGGAAGGGGGCGAACCAGGGCAGGAGCCCAAGTGGGATTCGGACCCTGTCTGTGTACAAAAGTATGGGTTCTTCTGTACCCCTTACTCGTGCACGGGCAGTTGTAGCCACACCTGTGGTCGGGCCCGGCAGGGCAGTAGAAGACAGAACAGAAGACTGCCGAGGCAGATACTCAAGTCAAGGAACAAGGAGCAGAAGGCGAGCTGGACCTCCCCCGGCAACATCCTTGCCGGCGCAACCTACGCAGCACCAGCAAGCCCAACACCCTTGAGGCTGAGAGTTCTGACACCATCGACAACGTTAAGACCAAGATTTGGGAACGCATGCGTGGTAGCATGTGGATCTTCATGGAGATTGATAGCCTGTGGGTCCACGTGGGACTAGAAGATGAAGACCCTCGGCAAGGCCCTTGCCAGGGACGACTCCAAGGCCCCTAGCAAGCCTTGCCGGGGACGATTGCTGGGCCGCGGCCAGGTCCGCGCTCGGCAAGAATTTGCCACCTCACCACCACTCCAGTGCGACGACCAGTGTGCCAACTAACCAGGCGCCTGCGTGGCGGCATGCAGATCTTCGTGGAGGCTCTACCACTGCGCCAACACAGCAGCTAGCTAGCCAGCGTGGCACTGCATTCCTCCTCAGCCTGGACGCGTGTCGAACCAAGGAAGACCAGCGATGGACGGGATGGCTTCTGTTGCCGTCCCCGATAAAGTAAGAGGGCACGTAGGCACCGCATTAAATGCGTTTGTCCTACGGTGCCTAGCGATAAGCTCGTACACTGTAGCTTGCTTTCCACCTCCTGTGTGCCACTGTGGAAACCCCTTTACGTATAAAAGGAGGCCCAAGGCATACAGAGGGAGGATTGGGACTTTTTGGACTGTGCATGCGCCGCAGCTAGTTCAAAAGCTCAAGAACACATATATCCAGACAAGCAGTACTAGGGTATTATGCATCTTTGTGGCCCGAACCTGGGTAAAACCCCCTTGTGCTAACTGCTAGACCTGCTCTTCATGCAGCTACTCTCCCCCGAATGTAGAAGGGATTCTTGTGATCCCATAGGTGTTCGTTTCCCTGACATCTTTGTCGCGCCAGGTAGGAGGGCTTAGTTGTGAGAATCAGGTCTATTAGTTAGTGCAGTAGTTTCTTCACCGTGATGGCTCCGAAGAAGAAGACGATCGCACCGGTCGGCCCGTCCGGAGCCGCTCTGCCCGTGCCAGCACGGACGGGCGATGTGGCAGATGCCAGTGGTGGAGGAGATCAAGATCGTCCACGCTACCCTGGTACGAGGAGCAAGGAAAGCGGTGTCATCCGTAGCCACGACGGCGATCCACGCAGTAATAAATTGCTAAGTCATGCCAGAAACCTTGAATAATTTCCTTTTTGTAATTTTATTCCCCTTGAATGGTTTCGGTCTTTGTATGGAAAACCTGTACGCAAAGGAACCCAGCCACTATTGGCAGCGCCCTTGTTCTGTTTCGAGTCCGCTCAACAACACAAGTGGCTGCGCCAAGAACGGCGAGGTGGCTTGCCCGGCAGCAACACCCCCAAGCAGGCTGCTACGGATCCGTCCTTCGAAGCGCCCACGGCAAGGGTTAATGCGCCGTCAAGCCTATCCAACTAAGCGCAGGGTGTAGTACATACAAGGAGAAATCAAACAGGGAAATAACATGCATTTAGTTCAAAGCACAGCAAAGTTATATTACATCAGTGATTGCCAAAGTTCTAACTTAAGATAAAATGGTCTTGGGTGCGAACTCGCAGCGGCAACGAGGAACGAAGCAGCTAATCCCGACGCTGGCCCTCCAGCCTATTGACTCCACCGACGCAGCTGATGATGGGCTCGATGCGCTCCTCGAGCGCCTGGAGCTCGATGCCCTCCGGCAAGCTATCAAGCACCTGGGCAAAGTCAACGCTGGGGTTCCAGTATGCCACCTTGGTAAGCACCTTGGTCAAGGCCCCTCGACAAAGCTTCCAGGACTCCTTGGCCAGATAAGCTGCTCTATTGGAGTAGAGCAGCTTTAGGGCGTCGAGGAAACGCTCCGAAAACAGGGTCAGACAGGCAATGGCAGTCACGTTCACCTCATGGGAGAACCTGAAGCTCGACATGCCCATGGCAGACAACTGTGTGGTGAGCTTCTCCGCAACGTCCACAAGGCAGCTGGTCCAAAGTTTCGTGCCGGCCACGAGCTCGTTGTGGGAGGTGGCAGTGTTCTACAGCAGCAGCCTCTCGTCCGCGAGCTCCTTGGCCAGGGTCAGCTCGCGGGCCCTGCTCTCAGAAAGCATCTTCTCATGGGTCTCCAGCTTCAGCCTCAGATCAGCAATGGAATCGTTGGCCTTGGAGAGCAGTTTCTTCTTGTCGGAGATAGTGACTTGTAGCTCCGCCAAGGTGTGGGCAGTCATGTCCCTGTCCTTCTTCAGCTTCAAGGTCTCCTTCCTCAGCTCCTCCAACTCCAGCTCTAGCTTCTCCACCTTGCCATCCAGCTCAACCTTGGCGGCCTCTGCGGCCTCAGCACTGTCAATGGCCTCCTTCAGCTTGTCGGCATGGTCCAGGGTCAGAGCGTCAACTGCTTCTTTGTGCTCCTGCATCAGATCCTGGGCCCACTTCACGACAAGTCTTTCAACTTCTTCGTTCTTGGCACGAATCTTGGCGGCAAGCGCCGCTTCACGGGGGACCAAGTCCTCTGCTTGGGCGTCTAGCAGGATGCGGCACTGCGTCTGGTTAGACTCGTCCTTGGCGGCCTTTGCTTTCGCCACCTCTTGTGCCTTGTCGAAGTCGGCCTGCTTCTGAAGGAGCTCCCGCTGGCGCTCGTCCAGCTGGATCTGGTTGGCCTTCAGATCTTCCCGAGCCTCGGCAAACCAGACTTTCATTTGAGCAATGCGCTCCTTGAAGTCTGCCTCTGCCTTGTCCACGACAGCCATCCTGGAGTCCACCTTGTCCCGGCGGGCGCGATAGAGCGCCTGGAGCTTCTGTAAGTTGGCGCTCATGGCCTGGAGGAGCTGATCTTCCTTGGTGCTGCTGGTGCTGGTGCTCGGTTCATCAACGACCTAGAACCCGGCAGCGGTGAGGACCTCGTCGTCGAACACCTCCCCTTCGGTTGGCGCTCCGGTGCTCGCCGTCCCTCGGAGCCTGACGAACAGATCGTCGCCCACCTTCAAGTACCTGCTCGGGGCAGGGGCTGAGGAGGAAGAAGGCTGATCATCGACCACCTCCTCCCCGGCAGGTGATACGTCTCCAACGTATCTACTTTTTCTCACGCTTTTCCTCTTGTTTTGGACTCTTATTTGCATGATTTGACTGAAACTAACCCCGGACTGCTGCTGTTTCTAGCAAAACTACCATGGTGTTGTTTTTGTGCAGAAATAAAAGTTCTCGGAATGGAACGAAACTTTGTGAGGATTTTTTATATCAATAATAAGAATTTCTGGAGCCAAGACCTGCCGGAGAGGGGCACCTGGGTGGGCACAACCCACCAGGGCGCGCCCCCCTCTCCTGGCGCGCCCAGGTGGGCTGTTGTCGGGGAAACCGATCACCTATGGGGTCACAAGGATCCCTTCTACGTTCGGCGGGGGATTAGTTGCACGAAGAGCAGGTCGAGTCGTTAGCACACAGAGGATTTTTATCCAGGTTCGGGCCGCGGAGATGCGTAATACCCTAGTCCTACTTTATCTCATTATATGAGTGTTCTTGAGCTTTTGAACTAGCTAAAGTGCGTGCCTTGTTCAAAAGTCCGAATCCTCTCTCTGTGCGCCTCGGGCCTCCTTTTATCCACAAAGGGGTTGCCACAATGGCACATAGGAGGTGGCAAGCTACAGTGGTACGAGCTTATCGCTTGACCAACATAGGACAAGCGCATTTAATGTGATGCCTACGTGTCCTCTCGCTTTATTGGGGATGGCAACAGAGGCCATCCCGCCCTTCGCCCCTTCCCCTTGCCTTGCCACGCGTCTGGGCCGACGAGGCATGCAGCGTCACGCTGGCCAACCAGCTGTTGTGTTGGCAAAGTGGTAGGCTTCCACGAAGATCTGCATGCCGCCACGCAGGTGTCTGCTTCGCTGGCATTCTTATCGCTGCGTTGGAGTGGTGGTGACGTGGCGGAACCCTGCCGAGCGCGGGCCTGGTCGCGCTCGGCGGTCGTCCCCAACAAGGCTTGCCGGGGGCCTTGGAGTCATCCCCGGCAAGGGTCTTGCTGGGGGTCTTCATCATTTGATCCCACGTGGACTCGTGGTTTGTCGATCTCCGTGAGGAGCCGCATGCTACCAGGCATGTGCTCTTCAAATCTTGGTCTTTAACATTGTCGATGGTGTCAGAGCTCTCAAGCCCAAGGGTGGTGGCCTTGCTGGTCTCTTCGCAAGCTGCCTTGGCAAGGGGCTTGCCGGGGGCCGCGTAGGTCGCTTCGGCAAGGCTTGTTGCCGGGCATGGCCCTACTTGCCTCTTGCTTCTTACTACTCTGGGCAGCTGTCTTGATATTCTTTGTACTTGTCTTGCCTTTTGTTGTCTTCCTCTGCCTCGCCATGCCCTACTGTAGGGGTGGCTGTGACCGTCCGTGCACAAGTAAGGGGTACAGAAGTGCCCATACTTGTGTACACCGACAGGAGCCCCCGGGCCTGGGCCACACGTAAGCGCAAGGCATAGTTGGGCCAGGCCGAAAGCAGTTCGCGGGCGGGCGTGGCAGAGGCGAACCGCCATGATTTTTCTGGCAGTTGCTCTTCCCCACACCCCGTGTCGTGCGCGTGATGTGGGGTCATTCGTGGGATGGCCTCAACAAGCTCGCGTCATCTTGCAGTGGATAGCAAAGAGGCGGCCCGTGCTTCCCTTATCAAAAAGGAAGGAATCTGCAGGGGCGCTACTCATTTACTAAGTGGACTCGGGTCACAGCCTGCATGGCGCCGCTCCCCACGATCACGGGGTGGCAATTGGTCGTCCCACCCGTCCTCACGCCCCCTTCTACTTCGCCACATACCCTCCATGCATTGCAAAGGGCAGGCGGCGGGTGCGGAGGATGTGGGCATTAATGCCGAGGTAGAAAATCAGGCGCTTGTGGATTGGGGGAGCGGGCCGGTTCTGATTCCCCATGCTTCAAGAGGCCGCATTGGTCGTGCGGGGCGGCCGCCCCTTCGGCTGGGTGGCCACACTCGCCCTCCTTTCCCCCTCTTGCTTGCCATCTTCTTCCGACTCTCCATGGTGAAAGGGCGCGCTAGCGCCTCGATGGCGGCGACGAGGGCTTCTGCTCGACAACGCGTCCCTCCTTCCTCGAAGCCTCCGGAAGTGGTGCTGCTGCGAGGGGGAGAGGAAGGGGAGGGGGCCGAGGTTGTCGCGGTGCTCGGGGAGGAGGCGGACGGGGCGGCGTACCCGTTGCGCTCTCGCCGGCGGCCCCTCCTCCGATGGGTGGCCACATCGGGGACCAACCCTATGAGTTCTTCATCAGGCTGCATAAGCCTGTGTGCAGTCGCCTCCGGCTTCCAACTCCGTTCACTCGGGTGATGGAGGAGGAGGCCCCGCGGGTCTTGATGCTTCACATGAGGGACTGCGGGAACGACAGCATGTGGGCTGACGTCGACTTTCCCCGCCCTCACGTCATGCATCTTTGTCAGGGGTGGAAGACCTTCACACGTGCCCACAGCTTGACAGAGCGGCACATTCTCTATTTTAAGTTAATGGAGAGCGGCCTACTCTCCGTCAAGTTCTTCGGGAACTCCGGAATTCGCCTAGGATGCTGCCTGGAGAGCTCCACTAACGATGAAAGCTCCTCCTCGAGCGACAGCGGTGAGGAGGATAGCTCCAGTGACGACGACAGCAGCGGGCGGGAGGACGACGACTCCGACTCCGGCTGACCGCCAGTGGCCGCACCATCGTCTGGCCCGCTCCCTCCCCCGGCAACGCGCCTTGCCGGGGGCCTCGTCCTGCTGTCCCTGGCGACGGTGGTTGGTGGGCTTCCTCGTCAAGCTCTCCATCGCCCAGTTCCCCATGCCCGTCACCTTGCACGGCCTGCCGTGCCTGGAGAGGAATGGGGCAAGAACGGGGATTATGGGACACTTATCTTTTTCTCAATTTGTAGGCACTTGCCAAATCTTAACTTTCTAGGAAATGTACTCTACCGAGCCCATGCTTATGTTCAGTAATATCTGTACTTGCATCAGCATATCAATGAAAAAGATGAGCTTTCGCTGGGAACTCATGCACGCATACGTTCGTGCAGAGGCAAAATGCCCCTTCAATGAAAAATAAATGAGTCTCCCTGGCAAGCTATCTTGCCGGTGCTCCTGTGCCTGCCGGAGAATCACATCTGCCAGGTTACAGGCGCAGGGTCCAGCACCTGCTAAACTCTTCTTTTGCCTATGGTTACCGCAATTACCCTGACCGAAGCAGCGTTAGAGTCAGGGATGAGAGCACCCAAGTCTAGATAGAGTGGCGAGGTTTCTTAATGTGCATGTCACAAATTACGAACATTAATGGGCAGGGGAGGAACTTTATCTAATTAAGTTGTTGATGGAGACGTCGCGCCAAGCAGTCTTCTCAGTCTCTTGCCGGGGTGTTGTCACTGCGGCCGGAGGGAAGAGAGGACAGGGGCATGGAATCTTGGCGGTTTCCCAACACCTGTTAGAATCTAAGGTAGCACAATATCCTGGACAAGTACGCATTCATACATATATATAAACATGGAAACTAGCAGGAAACTCTACAAGCTAAAAACTATCTGGCTGCACGCAGGGTCTGCGCCTGGCTCTGTACATAGGGTTACATGCCTTGCCGGCAAGGCTAGTACAAAAGGGGGTTGCCGGAGCTCCCGGCAACCGCGCCCTATGCGTAAAACTTGCGAAGATGTTCGATGTTCCAGGAGTTGCTCACTGGAATGCCATCTTCGGTCTCCAGGTGGACTGCGCCGGGCCTGGTGACTCGCATTACCCAATAGGGGCCCTCCCACTTTGGCGTCAACTTGTTTGAATTCTTGGCGGACTGAACGCGCCGACGAACAAGTTCGCCTTCCTCAAGGCTTCCGGCGTGAACCTTGCGGCTATGATAGCTAGGCTTGCTGGTAGCGAGCGGCTCGCACAGCAGCTCGAAGACGATCTTCCTCAAGGAGCGTTGCATCATCTTGGCGCAACTGCTCTTGCTCAAGCTCATCATAAGTGGGGAGAACTGCTTATGCCTCGTAGACCAGGGCAAAGGGTGTCTGGCGAGTGGCTCGATTTGTTGTCGTTCTGATTGACCAAAGAACTGTTGGCAACTCATCAATCCAGCGCCTTCCACACTTGCGCAGCTTGTCGAAAGTCCTTGTTTTGAGGCCTCGCAACACTTCAGCATTTTCCCTTTCTGCTTGGCCATTGCTCCTTGGATGAGCAACAGAAGCAAAACATACCTTGCTGCCAAGGTCCTGGATATACTGCATGAAGGTGCGGCTCGTGAACTATGTGTCGTTGTCGGTGATGACTCTGTTTGGCACACCAAAACGGTAGACGAGTCCCTTAAAGAACTTGACGATTGATTGTGCTGTCACCTTCCTCACTGGATCCACTTCCGGCCACTTTGTGAACTTGTCAATCGCGACGTACAAGTACTCAAAGCCCCCGACAGCTCGGGGAAAGGGGCCTAGTATGTCGAGCCCCCGGACTGAAAATTGCCAGGAGAGAGGGATTGTCTAAAGGGCTTGAGCTGGTTGATGAAGCTTCTTTGAATGAAACTGGCACGCTTCACAATTGGTTACTAGTGCCGTTGCATCCTGGAGGGCAGTGGGCCAGAAGAAACCTTGCTGGAACCTTTGCCGGCAAGGGCTCTTCACCCTATGTGGGAGCCACATATGCCTCCGTGTATCTCTGCCAACAACTCCAGTCCGTCCTCCCGAGGAATGCACTTCAATTTCACGCCGCTTGGGCTTCTTCTATAAAGAGCATCATCCACAAACTGGTACATGCTAGACCGGCGGGCTACTTTCTCTGCTTCTTCCTGCTCCTCGGGGAGCTCCCCTGTTTGGAGGAAACGGACCATATGATGTGCCCATGCCGGAGCCTGGGGCTCGATGGCAAGGACCAAAGGCATGCTTTCTGCTGTGGGGGCAGGTACCTCGACGGCAAGGGCTTGGGCCCCTGTCGGGGGCTGCTGCTCTTCAGCAAGCTTGGGGTACCCGGCAACTTCTTTGCCGGCGGCTCCTGGGACCTCTGCGGGAAAGTACTTGCCGGGCCCCCTTTCCTTCGCTTTCTCTGTTCCGCTGATGGCTCGACTGATGGCTGAGTTAATTGAAGCACAAAGGTACCTGGTTCCACAGGTATCTTGAGGGTAGCGCGCTTCAACAGGTCATCGGCGATGCTGTTCTCTGCTCGGGGAACATGCTCTGCTTGCAGACCGTCAAAGCGCTCTTCCAACTTCCTCACTTCATCCACATAAGCCTCAATCAGCGGGCTCTGATAATCCTTGTTGACTTGCCTGATTGGAAGTTGTGAATCTCCTCTGATAATAAGCTTCCTAATCCCAAGGTCAGCCGCGATTCTGAGACCAGCGAGCAGCCCCTCGTATTCGGCGGTGTTGTTTGTCGACCTCTCCCGGGGGAAGTGCATCTGGATCACGTACTTGAGGCATTCTCCGGTGGGCGCGACAAGCAACACGCCGGCACCTGCACCTTATAACGAGAAGGCTCCATCAAAGTACATAATCCAATGACTACTTACCTCTTTGCCGGGAAGGGTGGTTTCTTGAACTTGTTCGTCGGGCATCGATGTCCATTCTGCTATGAATTCTGCCAATGCTCTGCTCTTGATTGTCGAGGTACTTTCAAATCTGATCCCAAAGCTTGACAGCTCCACTGCCCACTCCACAATCCTCCTGTCGCATCTGGATTGTGCAGTATCCGTTGCAACGGGAGTCGAGTGATGACGGTGATCTCGTGTGCTTGAAATTAATGATGCAGCTTTCTTGAGGCTATAAGGAGGCCAAAAAGCAACTTCTGCATCCCAGAGTACCTTGACCTAGCCCCTGCAAAAGGGAGCTGACAAAGTAGACTGGGTGCTGCACCACCTTGAAAGCACAAGTACTCCCTGGGTGATTTTGGTAATTAATGTCAACATATCTCTTGTTGGACCAATACTTTTATCTAGTGTATTTCAGATAAGTCCAACAGTGGAGTGGCATGGACAAGAGGATGTGGAACCCCTTCAAGATGGTAAGGGCAAAGGATTGGCTCAAGCTCTAAAGTTCAAGACTCTACATTTTCTATTCAGTTATCCAAGATCACATTGAGTCCATAGGAAAGCCAATACTATTAAAAGGGGATGAGGTGTTGCTTAATGGCTTGCTTGCTCAAAGTGCTTAGTGATATGCTCCAAAGCCCTGAACCATTACTCATATTCACGTATGTCCCAAACCAAAAGTCAAACTCGGCCCCACCGATTTGATCTATCCGGCGCCACCGAGTTCAGTTGACATAGCCACTGCCAGAAACCCTAGTCACTTCGATCTAACCAATGGGATCTCGGTCTCACCGAGATGGGCTTGCAAACTCCCTGTTGTCTATTACAATATCTTTGGTCTCACCAAGAATATGTAATTGGTCACACCTAGTTTGCCTGACGAACTCTCTGCTTTGCTTATTACCAAATCGGTCCCACCGAGTTGTGTAATCGGTCAAACCGAGATGAGCTTTTACCCTAACCCTTGCACATCGGTTCCACCAATTTGACGTGTCGGTCCCATCGAAATGCCTAACAGTCACATTATGAACTAAATCGGTCCGACCGAGTTTTCTTATTCGGTCCCACCGAGTTTGGTGAATTGTGTGTAACGGTTAGATTTTGTGTGGAGGCTATGTATACCCCTCCACCCTCTCCTCATTCGTGAGGGAAGCCATCAGAACATGCCTACACTTCCAGCATTCATTTTCTGAGAGTGAACCACCTACTCATGTGTTGAGACCAAGATATTCCAATCCAACCATAAGAATCTTGATCTCTAGCCTTCCCCAAGTTGCTTTCCACTCAAATTTTCTTTCCACCAAATCCAATCCTATGAGAGAGAGTTGAGTGTTGGGGAGACTATCATTTGAAGCACAAGAGCAAGGAGTTAACAACACACCATCTATTACCTTTTGGAGAGTGGTTTCTCCTAGATTGGTTAGGTGTCACTTGGGAGCCTCTGTCAAGATTGTGGAGTTGAACCAAGGAGTTTGTACGGGCAAGGAGATCGCCTACTTCGTGAAGATCTACCCTAGTGAGGCAAGTCCTTCGTGGGCGATGGCCATGGTGGGATAGACAAGGTTGCTTCTTCATGGACCCTTCGTGCGTGGAGCCCTCCGTGGACTCGTGCAACTGTTACCCTTTGTGGGTTGAAGTCTCCATCAACGTTGATGTACGATAGCACCACCTATCGGAACCACGCCAAAAATCTCCGTATCTCCAATTGCGTTTGCACACTCCAATCCCATCCCTTTACTTTCTTGCAAGTTGCATGCTTTACTTTCCGCTGCCCATATACTCTTGCATGCTTGCTTGATATGTATTGTGAATGGTTAAACTTGTGCTTAAACTCCACCTCAACTTGAAAAACTTAAATACTGCCAACTTTGTGTATTGAGGGTCTATTCACCCCCCTCTAGACACCTCTTCTTGATCCTTTCAATTGGTATCAGAGCTTTGGTCTCCATTGCTTTGGTTTAAACACCATTGGAGGAAGATGGATGAGTCTACTTTGGGGAGTCTTAGACATAGAGTGCCTATACTTGATGGAGAGTACTTTCATGAGTGAAAAAATGAGATGCTTGTGATTTTCAATGAATATCATTTGAACAAGTACATTACTAGCCCTTGTGCACCTCATGTTGATCCTATGCACCCTACTCTTGATGAGTCCATTGACATGATTCGCAATCTTAGAACTGTTAATCTTATCACTAGAGGTTTGCCTAGAAACTTGATTGGTTTCTTGCCTACTCTTAATTGTGCCTACACTATATGGAGATTTCTTGAGGAAAGATTTCCAAAATATTCCTTGCAAAATCTAGATGATATTGTTCATAAGTCCATTGCCTTGAGTAAAATGAATTCCAATGATCCTAAGTTTGGTGATTGTCTATTTGAGCTTACAAATCTTATGCATGCCAAAGGAGATGTTGGAATTATTAGCAATATTATTTCCGAAGCTATTAGAATTCACAAAGATGATCATTGTCAAAATCATTTATCTAATGAATCACCCTCTCTAGGAATTGATCCACCACATGACAATGTTGAACACGGATACCATGATGAGGATCATGATAGTGACTATGATCTTGATGATGCAATGAGATACTTTGGTCTTATGGCAAATCTTCGCGGATACATGGCAGGAGGAAAGGAATGGGTCCTTGATAGTGGATGTACCGATCACATGACCGGAGATAAAGATATGTTTCGTGAGCTTGCTGAAAACGACGACCCTCGCAAGTATGTCACTTTTGGTGATAACTGAAAGGGTAAGGTGGTTGGCCTCGGTAAGGTGGCCATCTCACACGATAGCTCCATACAAAATGTCATGCTCGTTGAATCTCTTGGCTATAATCTGCTTTCTATTTCTAGACTAGCTGACTTTGGTTTCAGTGTCCTATTTACTAAAGTAGATTGCCAAGAGTTTCATAGAGATATTCATAAAATGGTCTTTACCGGCATACGTAGAGGTGATCTATACATTGTTGATTTCAGTAAAAAGGCTCAACCTAGAACTTGCTTAATTGCTAAATCTTCCAAAGGTTGGTTGTGGCATAGACGGTTGGGTCATGTGGGCATGCAAAACCTTGACAAGCTTATTAAAGGTGATCATATCCTTGGTGTTAAAGATGTCTTATTTGATAAGGATAGACTTTGCAGCATTTGCCAAGCAGGAAAACAGGTTGGAGGAAGCCACCCCGTGAAGAACATCATGACCACAAGGAGACCGCTCGAGCTACTTCACATGGATCTTTTCAGTCCCAACACTTACAAAAGTCTCGGTGGAAACTCATTTGGTCTAGTTATAGTTGATGATTTTTCAAGATTTATGTGGGTGTTGTTTCTCGATGATAAATTGCGGGTCCAAAAGATCTTCAAAAACTTTGCTGGGAAGGCCCAAAATCAATTTGAAGTCTAGATCAAGAAGGTTCGCAGCGACAATGGAACGGAGTTCAAGAACGCCAATTTGGACACCTTTCTTGACGAAGAAGGGATTTCACATGAGTTCTCGGGTACGTACACACCTCAACAAAATGGAGTTGTTGAGAGGAAGAACCGGATGCTCATCGAAATGGCGAGAACGATGCTTGATGAGTACAAGACACCAAAGCACTTTTGGGCGGAAGCGGTTGAGACAGCTTGTCATGCAACAAATCACTTGTATCTTCACAAGCTACTCGGCAAGACAGCATACGAGCTCCTCACCGGTAACAAACCTCAAGTTGGATACTTTCGGGTATTCAGCTCAAAGTGCTACATTCTTGATAAGCATCATCGTTCTAAATTTTCTCCCAAATCTCATGAAGGTTTCCTACTTGGTTATGGCTCAAACTCTCACACTTACCGTGTCTACAACAATTTCACCCGAAAGGTTGAAGAGATGGTAGATATTAAGTTTGATGAATCTAACGGCTCGCAAGTAGAGCAATTGCCAATTGATGTAGGAGACAAAGACCCTTCGGAAGCAATCCAAGACTTGTCTATTGGCAAGATCCGTCCAACGGAGGTGAAGGAGAGTACCTCGTCCGTCCAAGTGGAAGCTTCTACCTCACGACAAGGTGAACCAAGAGTTGATATGGAAGCATCCACAAGTGGGACACACCAAGATGAAGAAAACGAGGAAGTACACCAAGATGAACCGCATCAACTCCTTCTCCACCACGACGAGATAATGTCAACGTCAACAATGAAGAAGGCCAAGAGGAAGAACGAGATGATGAAGAAGATGTTCCACCCCGATCAAAGCAAAAGCTCTCACGAGTTCGAGCAAGAGTCGCTAGAGACCGTCCTATCGAGCAAATCTACAATGATATCCAAACCGGGAGAATCCCTCGCTCTAAATCATGTTTGGCTAATTTTTGTGAACACTATTCATTCATCTCTAGCATTGAACCCATGAAGGTTGAAGAAGCATTGGAAAGATCCAGATTGGATAAATGCCATGCATGAAGAACTACACAACTTTGAGAGAAACCAAGTGTGGACATTGGTCGAGAAGCCCGACAACAACCACAACATCATCGGTACCAAATGGGTGTTTCGCAACAAGCAAGATGAAGATGGACAAGTAGTTCGCAGCAAAGCACGTCTCGTCACCCAAGGCTACACTCAAGTCGAAGGTATGGACTATGGTGAAACATATGCCCCCGTTGCTAGACTTGAGTCCATTCGCATCTTACTTGCCTATGCTAATCACCATGATATCACTTTATACCAAATGGACATTAAGAGTGCGTTTCTAAATGGTGAAATTGAGGAGGAAGTTTATGTTAAACAACCTCCCGGCTTTGTTAATCCTAAGAAACCAAATCAGTTCACAAACTCCACAAAGCTCTTTATGGTCTTAAACAAGCTCCTAGAGCGTGGTATAAATGCTTGACCAAGTTCCTTATTCAAAAAGGCTTTGAGATTGGAAAAATTGATTCTACTCTCTTCACTAAAATGGTTAATGGAGAATTATTTGTGTGCCAAGTTTATGTTGATGATATTATATTTGGATCAACTAACCCTCATTTTAGTGAAAAGTTTTGAAATCTTATGTCGGAGAAGTTTGAGATGTCTATGATGAGTGAACTCAAGTTCTTTCTTGGTTTGCAAATCAAGCAAACTAAGGAAGTTACCTTTGTCTCTCAAACAAAGTATACCAAGGACTTGTTCAAGAAGTTCAATATGCAAGAATGCAAAGGTATGAGTACACCCATGCCTACTAGTGGACATCTTGACTTGACTAAAGATGGTGAACCCGTTGATCAAAAGGTTTACCGCTCTATGATTGGTTCATTATTATATCTATGTGCATATCGTCTTGATATTATGCTAAGTGTGTGCATGTGTGCACGATATCAAGCGGCCCCTAAAGAATGTCATCTTAAGGCGGTGAAAAGGATAGTGAGATACTTAATACATACACCAAATTTTGGTATTTGGTATCCTAAGAGGTCTTCTTTTGATCTTGTTGGCTACTCCGGTTCGGACTATGCCAGAGACAAGGTTGACAGAAAGTCCACTTCGGGTACTTGTCAATTTCTTGGTAGATCTCTTGTGTCTTGGTCCTCCAAGAAACAAAACTCGGTATCCTTATCCACTGCCGAAGCGGAATACATTGCCGCCGGTTCATGTTGTGCTCAGTTACTTTGGATGACCCAAAGTCTTAAAGATTATGGGATATATGTGAAACATGTTCCTTTGCTATGTGACAATGAAAGTGCTATTAAGATTGCTCACAATCCCGTGCAACATTCTCGAACTAAGCACATTGAAGTTCGTCATCATTTCATTCGAGATCATGTTGCTAAGGGTGATATTAACCTTAAGCATGTTCGTACCGACAAGCAATTGGCGGATATATTCACTAAACCACTTGATGAGAAAGTGTTTTGCAGGTTGAGAAGTGAATTGAACATCATTGATGCTTCAAGCTTGGAGTAGGAACTCCATTTGGATACATGCAAGACATAAGCCTATGACTAATCCTTGATATTTCTCTTATGATGATAATCACATATCTTGGATATATTTGCACCCTTGTATGTTATCTAACCCTTGTAGGTACTTGGAGGAAACTAAATCTACGAGATTGCAACTCACTCACATCTTGAGAAATATCTACATCACCGAGTTTCTACATTACGGTGGTTGAATACAAGGAAGCTTGAAACCCTTCAAATATATCCTTTGACAAAATTCCTATATCAAAGTTCATGATTGTCATTTTGGATACACAAGTGCTATTCCTTGCAAGGCTAACTCATGTAGGTAGATGAACTCCAATTACAAGTGGTGCTACAAATGAACTACATCAACATTGAGCATCCCACACAAGTTCAACTACATGATCAAGATCAACACCACCAACCAAGGTATGTTATTCCATCTTAGAGAAGCTTTACCCCAAGACATGGGTCAAAGAAGATCAACAAGATATGAATACATCAAAATGCTTAAACGAAAAATGGCAACCCCATTTTGAGATTAAATGATGAGTATGACCTATGATCAAGTGTCTTTACTTGACTCCTAAGTAAATATGCTCTAACATAGGTGACTTCGTCACCGACCAATTCTAGATGAAGTTCTCTAGTGCTTTCTCCTTGTTCTTGCATTTGTCTCATGCATATTTGTTCCCTTTTTTCAAAAAAAAAACTTCATCTAGATTTCTTCTCTTTTTTTTTTTGAAAAACACCCGACCATATATTAATTAATTAAAACGTCATTACAATCGTTCATAACAGCATGCGCCACACAGGGCGGAAAATTATTAAAAAGAAAATCATCACATCTATTATTGAAACTGAATTTAGCAATCTCATGCGCCACTGAATTGGCCCTTCTATTTATTTTTGACAACTTGAAGTTTCCCAGAAGCCTAATGATGCAAAGTGCTTCCTTCTTGAGGTCTATGAGCGAGCATCTGTCACAACTTTCATTTGCTAGGAAAGAAGCCACAAACACACAATCAGTTTCCAAAATAATAGGCATGTTAAGAGAAATACTGATATAAAGCCCAGCTAGGCATGCTCGAAGCTCCGCTTCATCCACACCAGGGCATAACAACAATGAAGTCCCAAGATGAGACAATGATATCACCCATACAGCTCCTGGCCACCACCCCAACGCTCGTGGCACTTAAACTCTCCACAAAACTTGCATCGACATTGATCTTGATGTGGCCAAAAGGAGGCGGCTGCCACACCTCTCTGGACCTCTCAACAGTATTACTTGCACCAAAACCAGCCACCACCTCTTTTCCTTTGTAATTGGTGATTACCTCATTTGTAGGCTGACAAGACGAGAATGCCAACCAGTAACTTTCCAGAAACATGGTGGATCCTACAACAGTTTCTTTTCCTTTCCCAAAAATCAAATTATTCCTTAAGTGCCAAACTCGCCAGAAAAGAAACAAGATGTGCTCCCTTTGCGACTTAACTGGTCTAATAAAATAAGTAACCAGTCAGGCCCAGTATAATTCAAAGCCTCTTCCCCAGGCAAATTCCACACTTTCCTCAACGCCAAACGAAGTGCATGAGCCTTTGTGCAAGAAACAAGAGCGTGGAAAGTACTCTCATCTTCAACCCCGCAGATAGAGCAAGTGGGAATGGTAGCTTGATGATGTAAAACTCTATTAACCTGAACCACCAGGCTATCAGATGCTGCACGCCATCCAAAAATTCTAATATTTTGTGGGATGTTGGCCTTTCCAGATAATATCCCACAATCTCCTTTCTCCGTTAATAGCAGTACTGGATTGCCCACCATTCTCTTTCCGATCCTTAAGCTTTAGCACCAGATTGTACGCACTTTTCACTGAAAATTATCCATTCTTTTCAAAATGCCAAGCAATGAAATCACCATCCCCCGAGGATTGAATTGCAACTTCAATATCTCTTCCGCGTCGTGATGATAAAAAAGATGTCTAATGATATTATCGTCCCATTCCCTAGACCCTCTCTTGAATAAATATGAAACCCATTCTAGTCTTGATCTGTTCTTCTTGCCAGAGATTTTGAGGCCAGAAATCCTTGGAAGCTAATTGTCCCTCCAGATATTGATTTTCCCTCCATCAACCATCCTCCAAACGACACCATTTTTAAGGAGTTCTGGACCATGCATAATACCTTGCCATGTCACTGAGGTTGACTGAGGAAAAACCGTGTCAAGAAGATGCCCCTGAGGATAATATTTTGCCTTCATTACCTTAGCACATAGCGAGTCTGGGTTAACCAGTAAACGCCAAGCTTGTTTCACCAGAAGATCTTGATTAAATAACCTCAGGTCCCGGAAGCCCATTCCACCCTCACCCTTTGGTCGCGTTAATTTATCCGAAGCCAACCAATGGGTTTTCCTCCTATCCTCCTCATCGCCCCACCAAAATTTTCTTATAATCTATGATAAATCCTCACAAAGAGAAGCAGGAAATTTAAAAGTACCCATCGCGTACACCGGGAGAGCCTAAATTACTGACTTAATAAGGTCTTCTTTCACCCCTTGAAGCATATTTATCAATCCAATCAGATAGACGTTTCACTGCCTTTTCCTTAGTAGACTGGAATCTACCAGCTTTCATTCTTCCTTGAGGAACAGGAAGGCCAAGATATTTATCCTCAAAACCCTCCGTAGTAATCTTTAAGATGACCATTGTAGACACTTGGTTTTCCATACTGCACGACTTCCCAAACATAATCGAACATTTATCCGGACTGAGTAACTGACCAGTCCCCCTCTCGTACATATTCAAAATATTCTTGATGGTCAAAGATTGATCAATGGATCCTTTGAAGAATAATAGACTATCATCGGCAAATAATAAATGAGAGATACCTGAAGCATTTTTGTTCAGCCTGAACTCCTTGAGGGAACCATTCACGCATGCATTCTGGAGCAATAACGGAAGTGCTTCTGCCACAAACAAGAATAAGTACGGGGATAACGGATCACCTTGCCTTAGTCCACAAGAGGGGGAGAACATCTCCAACAGCTGCCCATTCGAACGCACAACAAACTTCACAGTTGTAACACATGTCATAATCCAATTAATCCACATAGGTGCAAAGCCCAATGCGCCAAGCATACTCCTCAAAAAATGTCAATCCAACCGATCATATGCCTTAGCAAGATCAAGCTTGTAAGCGCAAAACTCCCCCCTTTGATCTTTTAACGTACTCAAAGAATGCATACATTCAAAAGCTATAAGAGCATTATCAGAAATTAACCTGCCTGGAATGAACGCACTTTCAGCAGGGGAGATCATACCATCCAATAGGTGTATCAGTCTGTTAACAAGACATTTGGAAATAATCTTGTAAATAACATTGCATAGACTGATTGGCCGGAAATCTTTCATTGACTGGGGGTTCTTCACTTTAGGAATAAGAACAATAGATGTGTCATTGACCCCATCTGGCATCCTTCTAGAGGTAAAAACTTGTTGCACTGCTCGGACAATATCATTCTTAATCAATCCCCAATTACGTTGGAAGAATCTAGCTGGAAAGCCATCCGGACCCGGAGCCTTTAAAGGCCCAATTTGGAAAAGCTGTCACTAATTTCTTGCTCAGTGAAAGGTTTGCATAACTCATCATTCATATCATCACTAACAAGAGGTCTCACAAGCGGTATAATAATAGTCGGGTCAACCATGGCATCACAAGTATACAATTGGTTAAAGAAGGAATTAGCCATACCTTGAATTTCTTCCATATCTTCTCTTTTATTTCTGTTCTGCATATCTCTGCATCCAATTCCTTGCAAATCCTTGTGAGATATTATTTGCTTAGTGAGCTGAGGTGACTAGTGCTTTTTCTCTGAACTGAACTCGGACACACCGACTTGCCTCTTTCGGTCAATCCGAAACTTTTTGGTGCCATCGAAGAAAACAACTCGGTGTAGCCGATCTCAATGCTGAGAAAACACTTTGTCATTTGCATCCTGCACATTTTGTTCCAGCTCCACTCAATGATTCTTTTCCTCTACCAGCACCTTATTTTTTCTTGCAACTTTGCCATCTGACTCAAGGACCAATCCTATTTTGACTCACACTCCAGAGAAGACCCTTCTTGGAAATTGATGCCAAAGGGGGAGGGAGAGTTCACATCAAAGCTTAATCATATCAAAAAGGGGAAAGAGTGCTAAATTATCACATCAAGAGAGACCCCAGCTGCTTGGTATTCAAAGAGGAGAGAATTTACATGTCTTTCGAGGGGAAAGACATGTTCATGTTGTTTTTGTGTGTGCTTTGCTCTGGTTTTCTATTCCCTATGTTCTCCCAATATCCCATATAAGATTCAGGGGGAGCAAGACATCTAAGGGAAGGAAATCTTCAAATTCATTGCATATCTTTACCTTTGGGGACATGTATACACTCAAATAGAGTACCTAGTACTCACTCTATACATGTCATCCCAAATCTTGGTACTCTTGTGGTTTACTGCTCTTGCTCTGCTTAGTAGATGTTTCTGTGTTGTCTAACCTTGTTTACTCAGGTTCATCTCTTCCAAAGCTAGCTCAAGACCACAAGGTAAGTATATGCATCACACTCATGTGCATGAGGATATGTTGCTGATGAACATATTGTTTGCAAGAAGGACTCATGAACATGAAGGCGCATTTCTCATATTCACACCATTTACTCTGATGCATATAGCCAAGATACATGTAACTCATTTCTTGCTCTGTCATGATTATGCACTCACATGATCTTATGTTCCATATTTGCATGAGTGCATACATGTAGGGGGAGCCTATGCATGTTACATGTCCTTCCAAAGCTTTACTTGCCTTTCTATATATCTCTATCTAAAGCTTTGACGTATGTTGTCATCAATTACCAAAAAGGGGACATTGAAAGCACAAGTGCTCCCTGGGTGATTTTGGTAATCAATGTCAACATATCTCTTGTTGGACTAATGCTTTTATCTAGTGTATTTCAGATAAGTCCAATAGTGGAGTGGCATGGACAAGAGGATGTGGAACCCCTTCAAGATGCTAAGGACAAAGGATTGGCTCAAGCTCTAAAGTTTAAGACTCTACATTTTCTATTTCAGTGATCCAAGATCACATTGAGTCCATAGGAAAGCCAATACTATTAAAAGGGGATGAGGTGTTGCTTAATGGCTTGCTTGCTCAAAGTGCTTAGTGATATGCTCCAAAGCCCTGAACCACTTTCTCATATCCACATATGTCCCAAACCAAAAGTCAAACTCAACCCCACCGATTTGATCTATTCGGTGCCACCGAGTTCAGTTGACATAGCCACTGCCAGAAACCCTAGTCACTTCGGTCTAACCGATGGGATCTCGGTCTCACCGAGATGGGCTTGCAAACTCCCTGTTGTCTATTACAATATCTTCGGTCTCACCGAGAATATGTAATCAGTCACACTGAGTTTGCCTGACCAACTCTCTGCTTTGCTTATTACCAAATCGGTCCCACCGAGTTGTGTAATCGGTCAAACTGAGATGAGGTTTTACCGTAACCCTTGCACATCGGTTCCACCAAGTTGACGTGTCGGTCCCACCAAAATGCCTAACGGTCAAATTATGAACTAAATCGGTCCGACCGAGTTTTCTAATTCGGTCCCACCGAGTTTGGTGAATTGTGTGTAACAGTTAGATTTTGTGTGGAGGCTATATATACCCCTCCACCCTCCCCTCATTCGTGAGGGAAGCCATCAGAACATGCCTACACTTCCAGCATTCATTTTCTGAGAGAGAACCACCTACTCATGTGTTGAGACCAAGATATTCCAATCCAACCATATGAATCTTGATCTCTAGCCTTCCCCAAGTTGCTTTCCACTCAAATCTTCTTTCCACCAAATCCAATCCTATGAGAGAGAGTTGAGTGTTGGGAGACTATCATTTCAAGCACAAGAGCAAGGAGTTCATCAACAACACACCATCTATTACCTTTTGGAGAGTGGTGTCTCCTAGATTGGTTAGGTGTCACTTGGGAGCCTCCGTCAAGATTGTGGAGTTGAACCAAGGAGTTTGTACGGGCAAGGAGATCGCCTACTTCGTGAAGATCTACCCTAGTGAGGCAAGTCCTTCGTGGGCGATGGCCATGGTGGGATAGACAAGGTTGCTTCTTCATGGACCCTTCGTGGGTGGAGCCCTCCATGGACTCGCGCAACCGTTACCCTTCGTGGGTTGAAGTCTCCATTAACATGGATGTACGATAGCACCACCTATCGGAACCACGCCAAAAATCTCCGTGTCTCCAATTGGGTTTGCACACTCCAATCCCATCCCTTTACCTCCTTGCAAGTTGCATGCTTTACTTTCCGCTGCCCATATACTCTTGCATGCTTGCTTGACATGTATTGTGAATGGTTAAACTTGTGCTTAAACTCCACCTCAACTTGAAATACTTAAAAAACTGCCAACTTTGTGTGTTGAGGGTCTATTCACCCCCCTCTTGACACCTCTTCTCGATCCTTTGACACCTTCTTCTTCTGCTTTACCTCGCTTGCTTGCGCAGATGCTGTGTCGCCATGATCGGACCCTGCCAGGGGTTCTCCCTTGCCGAGGTCGGATCCTGCCGGGTCCAGTTTTTCTCCTAAGGGCCTTGCCGCTATTGTCGCCTCTTCCTCAACTTCTCTCTGCGCCAGTAGCGCAGCACTAACACTTGATTTGTTGCTGCCAGGTATAGCAGCAACGGCTCTTGTGGCCTGGGTGCGACCAGTACTGGTGTGCAGGATAGGTATCTCTTCAACTCCTGCAATGTTGCCTCTGCCTCCGGGGTCCATTTCATTGGACCTGCCTTTTTCAAATCTTGAAGTAGGGGAGGGCACGCTCAGCGGACTTAGAGATGAAGCTGCTCAGGGCGGCGATGCAGCCGGCAAGCCTTCGGACATCTTTGACCCGCCTTGGCGCCTCGATTTGCTCAATTGCTTTGATCTTGTCGGGATTTGCTTCGATCCCGCGTTGAGACACAAAGAACCCAGGAAGCTTGCCGGACGGAACGCTAAACACGCACTTCTCTGGGTTGAGCTTGAGGTTGATCTTGCGCAAGTTTGCAAAAGTTTCTTCCAAGTCCTTTACGAGCGTAGCTTTGTCTTTTGTTTTGACCACTATGTCATCCCTGTAAGCTTCCATGTTTCTATGGAGCTGGGGCTCAAAACTAGTTTGGACCGCTCAAGCGAACATTGAACCAGCGCTCTTCAACCCGAAAGGCATCCGTACAAAACCGTATGTACCACATGGGGTGATGAACGCGGTTTTCTCTTAATCTTCCTTTGCCATGAAGATCTGATGATACCCTGAGTAAGAATCAAGGAATGACAGCAGGTCGCACCCATCGGTGGAGTCCACTATCTGATCGATACGTGGTAATGGGAAAGGATCCTTTGGACAGGCTTTATTGATATCAGTATAGTCGATACATAGCCTCCACTTCCCATTTGCCTTATGTACTACGACCGGATTGGCCAACCACGTCGGGTGAAGAACTCCCTTGACCAAACTTGCCGCCTCCAACTTCCTGATCTCCTCGATGATAAACTCTTGTCGCTCCAAAGCTTGCTTTCTGACCTTCTGCTTGATGGGCCGTGCATGAGGGCAGATAGCAAGATGGTGCTCAATCACCTCCCTGGGAACGCCGGGGATGTCGGATGCTTGCCATGCAAACACGTCGACATTTCGCCCGTGGGAAGGCGACGAGCGCGCTTTCCTATTTGATGTCAAGGGTGGAGCTTATGACGAAAGCTACGCCCGTGCCATCCTCCTTGACGGACACCTTCTTGGTTTCCGGCGGCGCCGCCTTGGACCTTTTTCTCTTGCCGGTAGAGCTCTCTGGTACATCTCCAGGGGAAACACAGCACTCCAAGGAGGCGCATTTGCCGGAGATGGTACAGGAGCCCTTGCCAGAGCCAGGAGTCCTGTCGGCGGCTGAAGCCTTACTGATCCTCTTCCCGGTGGTAGGAGCAGGTGCATTGGCGGCAGATGCTGCAACCGCCTCTCGGTAGAGCTGATCGGTGCAAATGAGCGCATCCTTCCTATAGAAGCCGACGGTGATGATGCTCATTGGGCCAGGCATTTTCAACTTGTTGTAGGCGTAGTGCAACGCCGCCATGAACTTGGCCAGTGCAAGGCAACGGGATCTCAGCGACATCGAAAATGATCCTCTCCGTCCTGTAGTTGAGGTCGCCACCAAATGTAACTGGTAGCGTGACCTTTCCCTTGGGCTGACTCCTCCCCGGATTGATCCCTTGGAACGTGCCAGTCTCCTCGAGATCTTCATCAGGGATCTGCAGCCTCTTGACCACGTTGGGTGAGATCAAGTTAAGGCCGGCCCCACCATCAACTAACATCTTCGTCACCTTGAGGTTGCGTATTGTTGGGGATACCAACAACGGCAAACACCCGACCGCAGTGATGCGATCAGGGTGATCCTTGGTGTCGAAAACGATAGGCGTGTGAGACCACCTCAACGGCTTCTGGGCGTTGACCATTGGTTTCGTTGCATTAATATCACGCGCCCACTGTTTTAGTTGGCGGTGGGAAGAATGCAGCAAAGCACCTCTGTCGACACAAATGACTTATGTCGCCCTCTGGAACTCATGCTCGGTGGATTCGTCGTCATCATCACGATCGTCATCCTCCTCCTTCTCACGGCCTCGGGCAGGCCTCTCCTGTTGCTTTTCCTTGTTGCTGCGCCCTCCTTGGCCACTGCGCTTCTTGCCGGACCCTTCAGCGCCTCCTTGGCCCTTCTCCTTATCTCGTCTCTCGTACTCATCCCTTTGCTTCTCCACCAGCAGCTCCACTTGGCGGCAGTTCTGGAGGTCGTGGCCCTTGGTACGGTGAATCTTGCAGTACTGCTTGTCGGAGCCAAGGCCAGGCAGGCATCGCACTCGGCAACCTCCTTGCCGGGGTCGTCGACCTTGGCCTTCTTGGCGGTGTCTGGGTCGCTGGATTCCTCAATGGCAAGCACAGTCTGGCCCTTGCGCTTCCTGTTACGCCGCCAGCCTTTCTTCGCTGGGGCGACGATGTCTTCGTCTTCTGAGTCACTTCCCGCGTCGGAGTCTTCGCCGGGGTACTTCCTTCCTTCCTCCGCTCGGGCGCATCTATCAGCCAGAACGTATAGCTCGGCAACATCCGCGACCTTGTTCATGGCCAACTCTTCACGCATCTTTCGATTACGCACGTTTTGGTGGAACGCGCTGATGACAGCGGCGGGATGAACATCCAGGATGTTGTACTGCACACGGCTAAACCTCTGTATGTACTTGCGCAAGGATTCGCCGTCTCTCTAAGGGATCACGTGCAAATCACTTGCCTGCCCAGGAGCTACGTGGCCGCCTGTGAAGGCACCAACAAACTCGTGGCACAGGTCGGACCAGGAGGCAATGGAATCTATCAGCAGATGCATCAAGCATGACATGTCGTTGGGCTTAAGTGCGAACGGGAAATAGTTGGTAAGTATCTTGTCGTCTCGTGCTCCGGCAGCTTGCATCGCAATAGTGTAAACGCTCAAGAACTCAGACGGGTGAGTCTTGCCGTCATACTTCTCTGGGACCTCTGATTTGAACATGCGGGTGTTGGGCCACTGGAATTGCCGCAGCTCACGGATGAATGCTAGACAAGTGATTGCATATGGCAAGTTACTAGCATCCCCCAGCGCAGGCCTGTACTCGAAGGGCCCAGCACGCCTATCGGACTGGTGACGTGCTTCCCGTCGCCGTTCAATAGTAGTCCGGGCATCCTCCTTGAGGCACTGTTGAAGAACTTGGCGCTGGTCACGGCGCGTCCGTGGGTCTGATGACGCCGTGGACACGTTGTCCCGGGTGTCGCCCCGACGGGCCGACCATGGCGGAGGGGAGTGCACCGTGGTTGCGGCGCCCTCGACCCTTCCACTGCCCGCACGCGTCGGCTCGTCGTTTCGGCGTCCTGAGGAGCTTGTTCCCCGGTGGCCATCTCTGTTGGCATGGCTAATAAGGCTTTGGATAGCGTCCCTCCACTCTTCTTGCTTCTCCAAGGTAGGAGGGAAGTCGAGGAGCAACTGCGCTCGCGACAGCGCTTCCGCTCCCGCGGGTGGCAGCGACAGGCGCGAGGAATGGGAGGAACTTGGACTTCTAACAATGTTAGAAGGAGTCCCATCTCGATTCCACGGCCGCGCGCTCTTTTTCGCCTGCACCATGATGTGCGTGCTAGCCCTGCATGCCTTGAGAGTGACGCTGAGGGCTCTTGTCGCGGCGATGCCCGGGGTCCTCAACATCGCGGCGCGGTTTGTCGTGCACGAGCTTAGGAGACTGTGGCACGCGCGTTGGCGTGGTCGATCTCCTGCCCTTGGAGGTCCCCGCACCACCCCCAGATGGCACAGCTCCACCCTTGGGCACGGCGGCATGCCGACCTTCGTCGCCGCTGCGGAGGATGCCCGCGGCCTGGCTTCTGGTATTCGGATGATGCGGACGATCTCGATCTCCTCCACCACTGGCGCCCGCCCTGTCGCCTGCTCGCGCGGGTGCGGGCGGAGCGGCCCCGGACGGGCCGACCGCCGCGGTCGTCTTCTTATTCGGAGCCATAGTGATGTAGGTGCTACTGTCCTAACTACAGACCAGATTCTCACAACTAAATCCCCCTACCTGGCGTGCCAAAGATGTCGGGGAAACCAATCACCTATGGGGTCACAAGGATCCCTTATACGTTCGGCGGGGGATTAGTTGCACGAAGAGCAGGTCGAGTCGTTAGCACACAGAGGATTTTTATCCAGGTTCGGGCCGCGAAGATGCGTAATACCCTAGTCCTGCTTTATCTGGTTATATGAGTGTTCTTGAGCTTTTGAACTAGCTACAGTGTGTGCCTTGTTCAAAAGTCCGAATCCTCTCTCTGTGCACCTCGGGCCTCCTTTTATACACAAAGGGGTTGCCACAGTGGCACACAGGAGGTGGAAAGCTACAGTGGTACGAGCTTATCACTCGACCAACGTAGGATAAGCGCATTTAATGTGATGCCTATGTGTCCTCTCGCTTTATTGGGGATGGCAACAGAGGCCATCCCGCCCTTCGCCGCTTCCCCTTGCCTTGCCACGCGTCTAGGCCGTCGAGGCATGCAGCGCCACGCTGGCCAACCAGCTGCTGTGTTGGCAAAGTGGTAGGCTTCCACGAAGATCTGCATGCCGCCACACAGGTGCCTGCTTCACTGGCATGCTTATCGCTGCGTTGGAGTGGTGGTGAGGTGGCGGAACCCTGCTGAGCGCGGGCCTGGTCGCGGCCCAGCGGTCGTCCCCGGCAAGGCTTGCCGGGGGCCTTGGATTCGTCCCCGGCAAGGGTCTTGCCGGGGGTCTTTATCATTTGATCCCACGTGGACTCGTGGGTTGTCGATCTCCGTGAGGAGCCGCATGCTACCAGGCATGTGCTCTTCAAATCTTGGTCTTTAACATTGTCGATGGTGTCAGAGATCTCAAGCCCAAGGGTGGTGGCCTTGCTGGTCTCTTCGCAAGCTGCCCCGGCAAGGGGCTTGCCGGGGGCCGCGCAGGTCGCTTCGGCAAAGGCTTGTTGCCGGGCGTGGCCCTGCTTGCCTCTTGCTGCTTACTACTCTGGGCAGCTGTCTTGATATTCTTTGTACTTGTCTTGCCTTCAGCTGTCTTCCTCTGCCTTGCCATGCCCTCCTGTAGGGTGGCTGCGACCGTCCGTGCACAACCTAAGAATAAAAGATATGATAAAAGAGACTTTGTTGCTAGAAAACACGGTAAAGAAAGAGAACCGTGGGTTCAAAAACCTATGCCTTTTCCACCCAAGTCAACTAAAAAGAATGATGAAGAAGAATTTGAACGCTTTGCTGAAATGCTGAGGCCAGTCTTTTTGCGTACTCGCTTGACTGATATCCTTAAAATGCCTCCTTATGCAAAGTATATGAAAGATATCATCACAAATAAGAGAAAACTACCAGAAGCTGAAATCTCCACTATGCTTGCTAACTATAGTTTTAAAGATGGATTACCTAAATAACTTGGAGATCCGGGTATACCAACTATACCTTGCTCTATAAAAAAGAATTATGTAAAACTGCTTTGTGTGATTTAGGAGCTGGTGTTAGTGTTATGCCTTTCTCTTTATATAAAAGACTTGACTTGAATAAACTCACACCTACTGAAATATCTTTGCAAATGGATGACAAATCAACTCCCATACCTATCGGTATCTGTGAGGATGTGCCCGTTGTTGTTGCTAATGTTACTATTTTGACTGACTTTGTTATACTTGAGATGCCCGAGGACAACAACATGTCGATTATCCTTGGTAGACCCTTCTTGAATACTGCAGGGGCTGTTATTGATTGCAATAAAAGCAAGGTCACTTTTCATATTAATGGTAATGACCATACGGTGCACTTTCTGAAGAAACCATTCCAAGTGAATGGTATTAATGTTATTGAAAAATCTCCGACAATCACTATTGGAAGTTTTCAAATACCTCTACCTACTGTCAAAAAAATGAAATGCTTATTGGTGGGGAAATGCATATCCCCTTTGAGGTAACTTAGTAATTTACGAAAGTTCTTCGGTTTCATGCTAATCAAAAGTGGTTGTTAATAAGACCTGATCAACCTTATTAATGAATCATTTTTGAACGGTATGAAGTTGATGAATTTAGTAAGCACTACCTTTTGTCCCTACCTTTTGTTTTCTGTTTTTATTAGTTAAATAAAATAAAATGCCATGTTTTGTCTGTTTTCTGAATTTCCCGTGCAACAAAAAATGACCCAAAAATAAAAGTTCTCAGAATGCTCTAAAAATTTTACATTAATTTTTTCTAAATATTTCTGAATTTCTGGTGCAAATAATACCAGAGGGAGGTGCACCAGGTGGGCAGAACCCACCTGGGAGCGCCAGGACCCCTAGGCGCGCCCTGGTGGGTTGTGGCCCCCACATGGGCCCCCTCACTTATCTCTTTAGCCCACATCATCACTTACCTGTAGAAAAAAATTCTCCATTGCTCTCTCTCCCTTGTTCTTGAGCTCAAACCCGCAGATTTCGACCTCTTTGCTCGAAGCTCCGTTTCTCAAACTGTTTCGGGGGATTGTTGCTTGGTATGTGACTCCACAGTTTGTTAGTTTTTGTTTTAGTGGTTTATACTTTGAATAATTAGCTACTCTTGGTGCTGTTGTAGATGAGCTTGCATGTTGAGTTTTTAGTGTTCTAAGTAGTTTGAATGCTTGCTATGGCCTATGTGTATCCCTATGAGTAGCTGCTATCAATTTTATAAAGTTTTGCTGACAAATTTTTGTCATCTCAGAAATTTTATTTTCAGAAATATGCGAACATGAATATCTTCAGGAAGTTTGGCTCTAAGAAGAACTCCAAGGGTGTTATTGGGGAGTCTTCTGACAGTGATCTCCACCCTCGGAGGTTGGCGGAAGTACGGCCGTGCGAATGGCCGCACACCCCTTTCCTACAAGAGGCAGGAATTCTTGAGGAGTACATGCAATATATTGCTAATGCCGGCCTCACCGACTTCATCACAGACGAGTGTGACCAGCACCAAATCCTCACAAACATCTTTGTTCAAAGTTTTACTTTCCTGCCTAGGAATAATCTCTGAAGTGAGCTTTGATTTATATGCTGAAAACCATCAGATACCACTTACTGAATTTTGTAACATATGCATGATCCCTTCTGATGGGAGCTTGGCTGAGCCTAGGCCGACTGAGTTTGAGGCATTTTATCGCACTTTGACGGTGGGTGATGAGAGAGGAGTGTCAGACATCACTGCCGGTGGCTTACATTTTCCTGTTGTTCGTTACTTTTCACTTTTCATTACTAAATGCTTGCTTGTTGTTTTACGTCGTGCACTTGAGGGCGACAACACGCATAGCTTGGGAGCTATCGTGGCTCGTCGTCTGCATCTTAATAAATCCCAGGGTAAAATACATGGTGGGATTTTTGCTACTCATTTGGCGGCTCACTTCAATGTTGGGAAACGCCCTCATGTTACCCTCTGACTAAGGTTTACCTAGACCGTGGAGCCATGGAACACCATCACTTTCTTGCACATGATCTCCTAACATCCCTATTCCATATAACCTGGTTTTTAGCATAAGAACTCGTGATATTATTACGTTGCCTGCTCGTGCTTTGTTTGATTTTGTTGCCAGGGGCGGATATACGATTATGCCTGCAGACATCATCGCCTACCAGAACGCTCAGGCTGCTGCGGAGGCAACACATGAGGAGCCTCAGCAGTGGGATGAGTGGATGCCCGCTCCTCGGCACCCCTACTACCCTCCAGGCTACTGATCAACTACCAAGTTACGCCAAAAGCCTAAGCTTTGGGGAGTATGTGTTTCCACCGACCTTACATTCATGTCCACATATTTCGCTTGTCGGTGTTCACACTTTTTCATTGTATCATGCATGCTTAGATTTATTTTCTTGCTTTCTTCTTGTGTGTTTGAAAAACTTTAGAAAAATAAAAAAAAATTAGTTGTAGTAATTTACTTTCTTTGCATGCTTAATAGTATTAAAAAGAAAACCCAAAAAGATTTCCTTGTTCTTCTTTTGTTTGTTGGGAGCTTTCCCATGTAAATAGTTTTTCCCGTTTTTGCTTTTCCCTTTTATTTGCTTGTTCAAGAAAACCAAAAACTCCAAAAATATTTCAATATGTTTCTCTGAACTTCTTTTCTTTTTATTCGAGTTGTACCAAGGAGAAGACCACGATGAAAATGTTGAGTGGCTCTCATATGAATAATTGTTGAACTAATAAGAGCACATTTTACCTTGTCTTCTCCTGTTGAATAAAATATCTTGCAGATTCCAGCTTAGTCCATGGCACTCTTGCACTATTATTATTTTCATATCGTTCGGTCGTGCAAGTGAAAGGCAATAATGACGACATCCGATGAACTGGCCATGGCAGGGAGAAACTGGTATGAACTCGACTTGTTCTGTTTGTGTAAATATGTTTAACCTAGTATCCATGATTCAACCCATTATGATTAAACATGTTTGCAATGACAATTAGAGATTATAGTTTCTCATGCCATGCATAAGTAGCCGGGAGTGAATAATGATTTATCTTGGATATCAACATGGCGTTAAAATGATTGTGATGTAGTATGATGATATGGTATCCTCCTCTGAATGTTCGAGTGGCTTGACTTGGCACATGTTCAAGCATGTAGTTGAATCAAAGTCAACATAGCCTCTATGATATTTATGTTCATGGTGTTCGTATCCTACTCATGCTAGTGTCCAATGTTACTTATGCATAATGCATGGTTATGATCGTTGTTGCTCTCTAGTTGGCCGCTTCTCAATCTAAATTGCTAGCCTTCGCCTGTACTAAGTGGGAATTCTGCTTGTACATCTAAAAACTTGAACCCAAAGTTATTCCAAATGAGTCCACCATACCTACCTATATGCGGTATTACCATGTCGTCCTAAGTAAATTTGCATGTGCCACCTCCAAAAATTTCTAAAAATTATCCTTTTTGTGTGCCTGGATCGTTCGTGGATCGACAGGAGGTGGTCGGTATCGCCATCGCACGAGAAAATGGGCGGTAATAGGGATGCCCAGTCCCAAACTACAAACATGAAAAAGAGTTCATCTCTGAAATAATCAAACAAAAACTCCTAATGGAGTCAAAACCTTTACTTTTATTGCTTGGGGACCGCCACTAGCGTGCTTAGCATGGAAGATATTGATAACTGATGGCCGTGAAGTGAATAAGAAGGGTGCATGTCTCAAAATATAATTTATCTCTGTTTTAAAAATTGAGCTCTGGCACCTCTGCAAATCACTGCTTCCCTCTGCGAAGGGACTATCTATTTACTTTTATGTTGTGTCACCACCTTCTAAAACAAGCGCCAGAAACTAAGTAGAGCACAGCTGTCATGATTTATGCATTATGTGTAGCTAATGTTGGGTGCATCATGACTAGATCTTTTCTACCATGAATTACAATGTTTAGTCACTGATTGAACTTTGGAGATTCTCTGCATTTATGTTTTGCGGTCTCAGAAAGGGCTAGCGAGATACCACTATTGTCATATTATATCATAGTTGTTTTGACAACGTGTTGCTGTTTGAGATATTTTATTATTACTCGCTAGCTAATTATGTCATTGATATGAGTCATTATAATCTTTAAATGTTATTCTTGACATGGTTAGTTATAATGTTGGCTGAAAACCTGGGTGCTATTTAAGTTTATTTATGCAAACAAGAGCAAAAGAGTTCGTAAAAGTTTTTCTTTCTCACTTTCAGTTTATCAACAAAGGTTTAAGCTTGGGGGAGTTGCTATGTCTCCAACGTATCTATTGTTTCTCATGCTTTTCCTCTAGTTTTGGACACTAATTTGCATGATTTGAATGAAACTAACCCCAGACTGACGTTGTTTTCAGCAGAACTACCATGGTGTTGTTTTTGTGCAGAAATAAAAGTTCTCGGAATGGAACGAAACTTTGCGAGGATTTTTTATATCAATAATAAGAATTTCTGGAGCCAAGACCTGCCGGAGTGGGGCACCTGGGTTGGCACAACCCACCAGGGCGCGCCCCCTCTCCTGGAGCGCCCAGGTGGGTTGTACCCACCTGGTGGCCCCGCAGACGACCCCCTAATACTACAAAATCACATATTTCCAGAAAAAAATTAAGGGAGAAAGAATTATCGCGATCCATGAGACGGAGCCACTGCCAAGCCCTATTCTTCCTCGGGAGGGCAGATCTGGAGTCCGTTTGGGGCTCCGGAGAGGGGGATCTTCGTTCTTCGTCATCACCAACCCATCTCCATTGCTAATTCCATGATGCTCCCCACCGGGAGTGAGTAATTCCTTCGTAGGCTCACTGGTCGGTGAGGAGTTGGATGAGATTCATCATGTAATCGAGTTAGTTTTGTTAGGGCATGATCCCTAGTATCCACTATGTTCTTAGATTGATGTTGCTATGACTTTGCTATGCTTAATGCTTGTCACTTTGGGCCTGGGTGCCATGAACTCAGATTTGAACCGTTTATGAATTCATCATTATATCCATGTTTTAGATCCGATCTTGCAAGTTATAGTCACCTACTACGGTTATGATCCGACAACCCCGGAGTGACAACAACCGGGCCCACTCTCGGTGATGGTCATAGTTTGAGGAGTCCATGTATTCACTATGTGTTAATGCTTTGTTCCGGTTCTCTATTAAAAGGAGCTCTTAATATCCCTTAGTTTCCAATATGGACCCCGCTGCCACGGGAGGGTAGGACAAAAGATGTCATGCAAGTTCTTTTAATGAAGCAGGTATGATTATTTACAGAATACATGCCTAAATTATATCGATGAACTGGACCTAGTGTTGTATCGCCCGAGGTTATAACTGTCACAAGATGAATATCATCCAACAAGTCATCGATCCAATGCCTGCGAATTTATCTTATATTGTTCTTGCTAAGTTACTACCGTTGCTACTGCTATCATTACTGCTACAAATTACTGCTATCACTGTTACTGTTACCATTGCTCCTGCTACTATCATCAAAACTATCATACTACTGTGCTACTAATCACTTTGCTGCGGATAATTAATCTCCAGGTGTGGTTGAATTGACAACTCAATTGCTAATACCTTCAAATATTCTTTGGCTCCCCTTGTGTCGAAACTATAAATTTGGGTTGAATACTCTACCCTCGAAAACTGTTGCGATCCCCTATACTTGTGGGTTATCAGCAGGCTCCTTGGCGGCCTCCCCAGTGGTGGCCTTGCCGGCCTCCCCGGCAGGCCCCGTGAAGGGAGGACAATTATAAGTTGGCTAGAAGCATACGCATTATGAATATCAAAGGTGACTAAGGATGTTTAAAGTATAATCCGACAAAGGGATTATCATGATTCAAGAGCCGAGAAGAGGGCGATTGGAAATATGTTTAGGTTTTCTAAAGTAAGAGTCGGCAGGATTACGGAGCAATTTCAGGGGCAAAATGGTTACAAACAGTTACTATTCGAATGCAACGACATATATAGATCTGAAATATACTGAGGGAAAAGGAAAATAAAAGCCCTAACTATGGCGAGGATGTGGGATTGTTACGAAAGGGATCTACTTCAACAGTAAAAGGAGTTCAATGCAAGATCAAATCAACTATGGAGTGGTTTTAACATGAAATGGTCAATAGATCTGCAGACAAACTATGATTATTTTCCTAAAATGAATCACCGATGAACTTGATGAACTACGGAAGAACTATGGCAGTGGAAGAATGCTATAGATGAGATGCAAGACTTACAGATGTACGCAGAGTAGGTTGAAGATTTCAAGCTTCATGGATGCGGCCGCGCCGGTTCTGATGAGTCTCGGCGACGGCGTCAATGGGTTTGCTTTCGCTACGGTTGAAGTCAACGTGCTCGAGGTGTTCGCGAGGGTGACTGAGTCGAGAGGAAGAAGAGCATGAAGGGGCGGGGTAAAAAGTGAATCTGAGACCCCACTGGCCTATTTATAGGCATGGTAGGATCGAGGAGACGGGGTGGAACCCCAGGGCAGCGCAGTAAATTTTTGCTAAAAAGGCGCCTCCATTTTCGTGTTGACAAGATTTGACATATCCACTCAAATATTCGTTACGAGGTCATGCACATGTGTCAAAGTGGCTGAAATGATGTAACATATGGAGCAGTAAAAACGCGAAGTGTTGAAGAATTTTGAGACTCAGAAACATTTGGATTTTGGGCGGAGACCCGACCATAAGATTTAAAGGAATAAGAAATTATAAGACAGGAAAGATGAAGCGGAAGCTGGCTTTGAAGGAATTCAGACCCGGGGTACAACCCTTCACATATTTTCACTTATCTTATTTTTTCAGGATGGAGTTTAACATGGATGAATCCAAGATAAACTCGGAGCTAATGTTGGGGATATTCCCCACGGGTTTGACCTGGCATAAGTGTTGTTGGGAAACATAGCATGCAATTTCAAAACAATTCCTACGCTCACTCAAGATCTATCTAGGAGATGAATAGCAACGAGAGGGTGAGAGTGTGTCCACGTACCATTATAGACCAAAAGTGGAAGCATTAACTTAACGCGGTTGATGTAGTGGAACGTCTTCTCGAATCAACCGATCAAGTACCGAACGTATGGCACCTCCGAGTTCTGCACACGTTCAGCTCGATGACGTCCCTTGAACTCTTGATCCAGTAGAGGTACGAAGGAGTCGATGAGTTCCGTTAGCACGACGGCGTGGTGTTGGTGATGTGATCTGCGCAGGGCTTCGCCTAAGCACTACGACAATATGACCGGAGGAGTAAACGTGGAGGGGGCACCGCAGACGGCTAAGAAACAACTATTGTGCTTTGGGGTGCCCCCTTGCCCCCGTATATAAAGGAGGATAGGGGAGGCCGCCGGCCCTAGGGGGCGCGCCAAGTGCGGGGAGTCCCACTAGGACTCCAAGTCCTAGTCGACCCCAGCTTCCTTTCCAACGAAGGGGAAAGAGGGAAAGAGAGGGACAGGCAAAGGGGGGCCGCGCCCCCTCCCCTAGTCCAATTCGGACTCCTCATGGGGGGGGCGCCACCTCTTGTGGCCTGCCTCCTCCTCTCCACTATGGCCCATTAAGGCCCAATACTTCCCCCGGGGGTTCCGGTAACCCCTCGGTACTCCAAAAAATACTCGAACCTCTCCGGAACCATTCCGGTGTCCGAATATAACCATCCAATATATCAATCTTTACCTCTCGACCATTTCGAGACTCCTCGTCTTGTCCGTGATCTTATCCGAGATCCGAACAACCTTCAAGTCCATGATCTTACCTCTCAGTCCAGCTTTGGGTTTCTTCCCGGGAGTGACAACTTGCTTCTCATTCTTCTTGAAGTTCCCCTTCTTCCCTTTGCCCTTTTTCTTGAAACTAGTGGTCTTGTTAACCATCAACACTTGATGCTCCTTCTTGATTTCTACATCCACAGCCTTTAGAATTGCGAAGAGCTCAGGAATTGTCTTTTCCATCCCTTGCATATTATAGTTCATCACGAAGCCTTTATAGCTTGGTGGTAGTGATTGAAGAACTATGTCATTGACACTATCATCAGGAAGATTAACTCCCAGTTGAGTCAAGTGGTTATGGTACCCAGACATTCTGAGTATGTGCTCACTAACAGAACTGTTCTCCTCCACCTTGTAGCTATAGAACTTGTTGGAGACTTCATATCTCTCAACTCGGGCATTTTCTTGAAATATTAACTTTAACTCCTGGAACATCTCATATGGTCCATGATGTTCAAAACTTCTTTGAAGTCCCGATTCTAAGCCGTAAAGCATGGCACACTGAACTAACGAGTAGTCATCAACACGCGACTGCTAGGCATTCACAATGTCTGCAGTTGCTGGGGCAGGTGGTACACCTAGCGGTGCATCAAGGACATAATTCTTCTGTGCGGCAATGAGGATAATCCTCAAGTTACGGACCCAGTCCGTGTAGTTGCTACCATCATCTTATAACTTAGCTTTCTCTAGGAACACACTAAAATTCAAAGGAACGGTAGCACGAGCCATTGGTCTACAACATAGATATGCAAAAACTATCAGGACTAAGTTCATGATAAATTAAGTTCAATTAATCATATTACTTAAGAACTCCCACTTATATAGACATCCATCAAGACATCTAAATGATACGAATCCAAATCAACTAAACCATGTCTGATCATCACGTGAGATGAAGTATTCATCAATGGTGAACATCACTATGTTAATCATATCTACTATATGATTCACGTTCGACCTTTCCATCTCCAGTGTTCCGAGGCCATATATGTATATGCCAGGCTCGTCAAGTTTAACCCGAGTATTCCGCGTGTGCCAAACTGGCTTGCACCCGTTGTATTTGAATGTAGAGTTTATCACACCCGATCATCACGTGGTGTCTCAGCACGAAGAACTTTTGCAAGGGTGCATACTCAGGGAGAACACTTATACCTTGAAATTTTAGTAAGGGATCATCTTATAATGCTACCGCCGTACTAAGCAAAATAAGATGCATAAAGATAAACATCACATGCAATCAAAATATGTGACATGATATGGTCATCATCATCTTGTGCTTTTGATCTCCATCATCGAAGCAACGTCATGATCTCCATCGTCACCGGCTTGACACCTTGATCTCCATCGTAGCGTCGTGGTCGTATCACTAACCATTGCTTCTACGACTATCGCTATCGCTTGGTGATACAGTAAAGCAATTACATAGTGTTTGTATTTCATACAATAAAGCGAGAACCATATAAGACATTGGTCATATAAGGTTGGTCCGGGCCGCTTCATCAAACAATACCGTCGAATCAACATAACACATCGGTGGTAAGAAGTATGACGATCACCGCCCACAACTCTTTGTGTTCTACTCGTGCATATCATCTACGCATAGACCTGGCTCGGATGCCACTGTTGGGAAACGTAGCATACAATTTCAAAAAAATTCCTACGCTCACGCAAGATCTATCTAGGAGATGCATAGCAACGAGAGGGGGAGAGTGTGTCCAGGTACCCTCATAGACCGAAAACGGAAGCGTTAACTTAACGCGGTTGATGTAGTCGAATGTCTTCTCGAATCAACCGATCAAGTAGCGAACGTACGGCACCTCTGAGTTCTGCACACGTTCAGCTTGATGACGTCCCTCGAACTCTTGCTCCAGTAGAGGTACGAAGGAGTCGATGAGTTCCGTCAGGAAGATGGTGTGGTGACGGTGTTGGTGATGTGATCTGCGCAGGGCTTCGCCTAAGCACTACGACAATATGACCGGAGGAGTAAATAGTGGAGGGGGGCACCGCACACGGCTAAGAAACAACTATTGTGCTTTGGAGTGCCCCCTTGCCCCCGTATATAAAGGAGGATAGGGGAGGCCACCGGCCCTAGGGGGCGTGCCAAGTGGGGGGGAGTCCCACTAGGACTCCAAGCCCTAGTCGCCCCCCCCCCCTCCTTTCCAACGGAGGGGAAAGAGGGAAAGAGAGGGAGAGGGAGAGGGAAAGGGGGCCGCGCCCCCTCCCCTAGTCCAATTCAGACTCCCCATGGCGGGGGGCGCGCCACCTCTTGTGGCCTGCCTCCTCCTCTCCACTATGGCCCATTAAGGCCCAATACTTCCCCGGGGGGTTCCGGTAACCCCTTGGTACTCCGAAAAATACCCAAACCGCTCCGGAACAATTCTGGTGTCTGAATATAACCTTCCAATATATCAATATTTACCTCTCAACCATTTAGAGACTCCTCGTCATGTCCGTCATCTCATCCAGGACTCAGAACAACCTTTGGTCACCAAAACACATAACTCATATAATACACATCGTCATCGAACGTTAAGCGTGCGGACCCTACGGGTTCGAGAACTATGTAGACATGATCGAGACACCTCTCCGGTTAATAACCAATAGCGGAACCTGCATGCTCATATTGGTTCCCACATATTCTACGAAGATCTTTATCGGCCGAACCACAATGTCAACATACGTTATTCCCTTTGTCATCGGTATGTTACTTGCCCGAGATTCAATCGTCGGTATCTTCATACCTAGTTAAATCTCGATACCGAGAAGTCTCTTTACTCGTTCTGTAGTGCATCATCCCGTAACTAACTCATTAGTCACATTGCTTGCAAGGCTTCATATGATGTGCATTACCGAGAGGGCACAGAGATACCTCTCCGATACTCGGAGTGACAAATCCTAGTCTCGATCTATGCCAACCCAACGAACACCTTCGGAGATAGCTGTAGAGCATCTTTATAATCACCCAGTTACATTGTGACGTTTGATAGCACATAAGGCATTCCTCCGGTGTCCGTGAGTTGCATAATCTCATAGTCGGAGGAATATATATTTGACACGAAGAAAGCAGTAGCAATAAAACTGAACGATCATTATGCTAAGCTAACGGATGGGTCTTGTCCATCACATCATTCCACTAATGATGTGATCCCGTTTATCAAATGACAACTCATGTCCATGGCTAGGAAAATTTAACCATCTTTGATCAACGAGCTAGTCTAGTAGAGGCATATATACTAGGGACACGGTGTTTTGTCTATGTATTCACACATGTATCAAGTTTCCGGTTAATACGATTCTAGCATGAATAATAAACATTTATCATGAATAAGGAAATATAAAATAACAAATTTATTATTGCCTCTACGGCATATTTCCTTCAAGTGTGACCCGATCTTTGAGCTTGTAAGCTTTAGGATTCACACCACTTCCGAGTCATGGAAGAGCCAAGCCAGAAGAGAAACCAAAGGTCTAAAACAAGACTCGGCCTGATGACCAGCTCTCACATGAGCCTTGTGCATGCAGAGGCCTAGGAGAAGTTTCCTAAACTTGGAGAGCACGAGCAATATGAGATCGAGCAAGATACGGGTTAAGAGTACGACCCGTATTCTTCTGTAAAACTAGGGACTCAACCTGTTATATAAATGGTAGTTCCTAGGACCCAAAGTTAGGTTACAACCTCTCAAAATATAGGTAGTGAAAGTGAATCCTTGTAATCGAGATCATCATCAATATCAATCAGGCAGGAGTAGGATTTTACCTCCACCATGATGCGCCAAACTTGGGTAACTCGTGTCCTTCGTTTTCGATCAACCCCGTTCAAGGCACCACCTAGTTGCCATGGCCTCAAGACTTAATCCTTTCACGAGGACATCTGTTGTGACAAAACTACGATACTCGATGACAAACTTCTTTAGTTCAAACACCCTCCATTGCCACTTCCAAAGAAGCAATATACTTTAGCCTCTATTGTCAAATCTTTCACAGTTTGTGCTCAAAATAATTCCACCTTACTGTGCCACCAGTTTGTGTAATTACAAAACCATAATTAAAATCAAAAATCATTTGTATCACTAGTGAAGATAGCACTGACGTAACTTAGAACGAGCTTGCATCGGTGTAATATTTTACAACTTAACTCTTCATCATGTCCATTACGAGAAATATGCCCCCAAGTACTTCTCAGGTACATAAGGATATCTTCCACTGCTGTCCACAGATCAATATCTTGATCATTGTATTTTGCTCGTAACACTTAAAACAAGTTTGCGATTTCAAACGAAAAAAATCATGATTTTGAAAACTTCATGGATTTGAAAAAAGTTCACGAGTTTGAAAAAGAACTTCACCAATTTGAAGAAAGTACGCATATTTTAAAAATGCTCATGAATTTAGAAAATATTTAGGAATTTGAGAAATGTAAGGGATTTGCAAAAAGTTCACAAATTTGAAACAATTTTGCGGATTTAAAAAGAACATTCATAGATTTAAAAATCTTCATGAAAACTATAAACAATTATCGATTTGAAGAAGTTAACAAAAATTAAAAATTGTTTGCAATTTAAAAAAATCATGAAATTTAAAATGGATAAAGAAAAAGGAAAAAATGAAAAAGAAAAAAAGAAAAAGAAAGAAAGAGGAAACCAAAAAACACAGTGAAACCAGTGAAAACGAAAACTAGAGACAAACCTAATAAAAAGGAAAATAAAAAGAAAGGCAAAAAACATTTGGAAGCTTTCTAAAACAGGTTAAAAGGGGATCTGACGTGGGTTGGCCTGTCAACAGCGAGGACACCTCTCGCGTGGGCGCTCGCTACGGAATACGTTGTAACGGGCTCGTTAAGCGTCGAACAGGAAACGACTTGTTGACTGACAGTACCGGCTTTGCTACACACACGGAATAATTTCACGGATTTTTACAGGACGTGCTGATGTGGAAAGGTGTCATTGGAAAGAAGAGGTGAACCGGGCCCCACCCCATAAAAATCAGGGGTAGTTTAAGAGTAAGATGGAAGGGGTCCGTTGCAGCCCCCGTGTGTGTAGCATTTTTGCTGATAGTAGAGACGAAATTATTAATTGAGGAGTACTTCTCACAAAGATCACTCTCACCTTCTAAGGTTATGACAAGTGGCGTGCTGCATGTGCGTCCCTTGTCGCATACTATGAGTTTTCTTCTTTTTCGTAGATCCGATTATTCAAAACATTTTACCTCTTAAACCGTGTGTGCAAATCTCGAATCGTTTTCACCGTTGGATTCCTCGCGTCCAGATCTTTAAAACTAGATACCGTGTTAATGGGTTTTGACGAACTTTTTTACACGAAAAAACCGAACGAAACAATCATCCCGGGAGCTCGGTTTATTTCCCCTTTCCGAAAGAGGCACGGCCATGCCTCTCGCGAAATCACAACGGTGCCTCTCATGAAAGCAAAATTGTGCCTCTAGCGGAAGAAAAAAAATAAAAAAACGTATTTTTTTTGTTTCTTAGAGGCACGGTCGTGTCTCTCGTGAAAGCAAAACCGTGACTCTGGCAGACGCAAAATGTGCCTATAACGGAAGAAAAAAATACAGAAAATGCGTTTTTTTTGTTTCCGAGAGGCATGGCTCGGGCTCTCTAAAAAGCAAAACCGTGACTCTCGCGGAAGTAAAACCGTGCCTCTCGTGAAAGGAAAAAAACACGTTTTTTTGCTCAAATATCTTTGCCCAAAAGCTAAGGAAGACCGATGAAAAACCAAAACGTCGAAAAAAACCCCGGGGAAAACTGTTTTAAAAGACAAAAACGCGTGCGGAAAAATTAAAAAGATCGAAGAGAGCGCCCAGAGCGCGACACGCGGCGGCGGCTGAGAGCATGCCAAGTGGGCTGATCGTTGTGAGGCTCCCGAATGAGCGCTCGTCAACTAGTTGCTCTCCATTAGAGATGCAAACACATGCACTTGTGGCCTCCTGTTAACAAGGCCGGCCCAATGATATGTCGTTCTTTTCAAGGACTAGGCAGAAAAAAGGGTTGGGCTCGGTTATAAGTTGTTGGTGGAGTCGCAACCAAGGCAAAAAGGTTGGGCCCAGATCAAGCTCAGTTGTGGGTCCATGATGGATCGGTAACTGGGACAAAAAAATACTTTAGGACCAATTGTGAGTCGATGGTGGACTTGCAACCGAGGCAAAAAAAAGGATGGGGCTTGGTTGCAAGTTGTCTGTAGACTTGCATTTGATGTGCAAAAAAGGTTGGGTCCAGTTACAAGTTGAGCTTGAGTTTGCAACTAAGACAAAAATCAATCAGGCCAGGATCGAGCGTAGTTACGAATCAATGGTGGACTTGTAACTGGGACAACAAATATTTGGGCCTAGTTGCGAGTCAAGAGTGGATATGCAATTGAGACAAAAAAACTTTGGGTCGAGTCGCGAGTCGATGGTGGACCTGCAACTGATGCGGAAAAAGGTTGGGCCTAGATCGCGCGCAGTTACGAGTCGATGGTGGACTTGCAACTGGGAGAAAAGAACTTCGGGCCCAATTAGAAGTAGAGGGTGGACTTGATATTGAAGCAAAGAAAAAGGATCGGACCTAGCTATTGGTGGACTTGCAAATGAGGTAGAAAAAAATATTTGCCCACTTAAAACTTTAGGGTCACTTTGCAACCAAGGCAAAAAAGGGTGTCGGACCCAAGTCGAGCCCAGTTGTGAGTTGATGGCGGACTTGCAACTGGAGAAAAAAATACTTCAAGCCTAGTTGTGAGTTGAGGATGGACTTGTAACTGGGGCAGAAAAAAATGTCAGGCTTGGTTGCAAATTGTTGCTATACTTGCAACTGAGGGTGTGTGTGGGGGGGGGGGATCAAACCAGCTGAAAGTTAAGGGTGACTTTGCAATGTGTAATTGCGCATTAGAGGCAGACATGCAAACTTATCACGTTATTTTTCTTAAAACATTTTTCGGGAAAAAATCGTAGGACATTGTTCCCATTATGTACCAGTTTAAACATATTGGAAAACACGTACACCCATTGACCCTACACTACACATGCGTGAAACCTCAAAGCCCAACGGGCATGCAAACAAAACACATGCCCGACAAGGGACGGACATGCACACACATCGATGCAGCAGAGACACACAGGACATAGAGGCCCTAGCGTGCGACCAGAAAAATGGGCCGATGTGGAACACAACCACACAGGACACATCGATCAAATAGTTTCGACAAAATATTTTAGCAATTGATTGTGTAGTGGAAAATTTCGATGTGGCAAAGCTTCATCTAGATGAGAATTAGCAAAACCGTTTAAAAATCGTTTAACATTATTTAAGAAATATACTTCACGTATTTAAAAATATTTTATTTGTCTTTTATAAATGTTTGTTGCGTATTTAAAATTACATACATCATTCATTTAAAAATATGTTCAATTCTATTCCCATTAACTATTGAAAAAAGACAAGAAAAGGAAAGGAATTTTGGAATAGTAGAAAAATAAAATAAATAATAAAGAGAGGAAAAAATCTTGGCCTTGCCACCTCCAGTTGCATGTCGATGGTGGACTTGTAACTAGGATAAAAAAGATCGTACCCAGTTATGAGTCGAGAGTGGACTTGCAACTGGGGCCCCAGTTGCAAGTTGAGGGTGGACTTGCAAGTAGGGGGGGGGGGAATGTCATGGTCTGGTTGCGTGTCGAGTGTGGACTTGCAACTAGGGAAAAAACATAGCTCGGGTCTAGTTGCGAATCGAGAGTGAACTTGAAACTGGTACAAAAATACTATCGGGTTGTGGGTCAAAGGACGAACTGCAACTGAGGCATAGAAAGGGGTCGAGGGCCAGTTTCATATCAAGGGTGGACTTGCAACTAGGAAAAAATGCTAGGGTCCGGTTGCATGTCGAGTGTGGACTTGCAACTAGGACAAAACAAGGTAGCTCTTGCCTTGATGCGAGTCGAAGATGGATGTGAAACTGGTACAAAAAAATGTCGGGCCCAGTTACGGGTCAAAGGGTGGACTTCCAGTTGGGACAAGAAAAAGGGTCGACGATCAGTTGCAGGTCGAGGGTGGACTTACAACTGAGCAGAAAAAAAACTCAGATCCAATTTGTGAGTTGAGGGTGGGCTTGCAAATGAGACAAAATAAAGTCAGGCCCAGTTGCGAGTCTGGGGTGGACTTGTAACTTGGGAAAAAAAGGTTGAGGGGTTATTTTGCATGTTGAGTATGTACTTGCAACTGGGACGAAAAAGGATCAGGCCTAATTATGAGTGGAGGGTGAACTTGCAACCGAAGCAAAAGGTCGAAACAAGAAAAAGAATGTTAGGACCAGTTGCGAGTCGAGGTTGGACTTGTAACTATGACAGAAAAAGTCGCTACTAGTTTGCTAGTCGAGTGTGAACTTGTAACTTTGACAAAAAAAAGGGTCGAGGCCCGATTGCGAGTCAATGATGGACGTGCAAACGAGGCAAATAGAAAGCCTAGTTGGGAATATATGGTAGAGTTGCAACTGGGGCAGGCAAGTTGCCTGTCGAGGGTGGACATGCAACTTGATCGGGTGAGTTGTTTGTCAAAGAAGGACATGCACTGGCCCGCTATGGCCAAGTAACGTATCAAGAATGGGCATGCAACTGGTAGATGTCGGGCAAGTTGTGTGTCAAGGGTGAACAAGCAACTGAGTCGGGCGGTTACCCCTGAAGAACTCGGAGGCGAAGGAGTTGCGGCTGGAGGCGGAGTCCGCGCTGGAGTTTGTTCACCCTTAATGCCCTTAAGCCAAGTTGTGTACAAGCATACGATAGTGGATTTTTCATAAAAAGAAATTTCATAAGAAGGAATGAATTAGAGGCATTGGTATTATGACTAAAAAGAAAGAAAATAAAATAATAACAAAAACAAAATCAATATCAAAATAATGAAGTTTTATAAGGTAGTGGCATTGGTATTAACCTTTAGGAAAAGTAGTGGTTGAACCTACCCTCGGTGCACCCACGCAAGAAGACATATAGAGCTCCTCCGATGTCATTTGACCACCAAACTTGGCAAGCCTCTTTAACATTTGTTGATGATCATTCCCACAAATTTTCAGATTTTTTCAAAATGTTTTGGTATGTTTTCTTGCGTGGATGCACTGTGGGTGCACCAAGGATGGGTGTAGAAAACCACTCTCTACCCTTAAAAAGTAAGAAAATAAAATAAAATTCAAACAAAATCAAAATAATGAAGTTTCCTAAGAAAGAAGCGGGCCAAACCAGCTCACAAAAACAGTCCAGAAAAAATACGTCAAGAAATCGACTAACACAATTTCAAAATTCAAGCTGCTACCTACAGTGAATTAGCAAATCCGCTAAAATAAGTGCAAAAACCACTACACATACAACATATGATTTTGTTGTATCAGTGGTTTATTTTGCATCGGCATGGAATTAAGCAGCTGCATCGCCAGCTCTAGGTTGGACAACACGCGCCCCATGGTAGGCCGCTCCATGCCTTGGTCAGCGAGGCACTTCACGGCCGTCTCGGCGAATTTCTTGAGGCATTCTGGCGTGATCTCGTCCTTGATCACCGGGTCGACGGCGTCCGGCAGGGTGCCGTTCCGCTGGCAGGCAAGCGCGTAATTGGCGAGGCTGACCTGGTCACTTGGCAGCGCCGGGTTCAGCGCCGTCCTTGCCATAAGCACCTCGAAGAGCACGACGCCGAAGGAGTAGACGTCTGACTTGTCAGTGAGCTGCTCCCGACAAAAATACTCCGGGTCAGTGTATCCGTAGCTCCCGTTGACATGACTGGTGCTGAGGTGCATTTGGCTCGCCCTGGTCAGGGCGGACTTGGGGAAGCCGAAGTCCGACACCTTGGCGACCCAATTCTTGTCGATGAGGATGGTGGTGGTCTTGACGTTCCGGTGGATGATGCCGCCGGTGTGGAGGTAGTGCAAGCCCCGCGCGGCACCGATGCACATGTGGAGGCGGTGCCGCCATGAACATGATAGCACCGGCTTGCCGCTGTTGTTGTACAGGTGCTCCCGAAGCGTGCCGTGCTCCATGTATTCCCACACGAGGATCATCTCCTTCTTAAACAGACAAAAGCCAATGAGGGAGACAAGGTGCGGGTGCTGCAGCTTGGACAGCGCCTCGATCTTCGCCTGGACCTCGTGCATGCTCTGCTCCGGTGACGGGTTCCACCGCTTGACCCGGCGTCGCTGAGCTCCCTGTTCTTCTTCCTCTTGTTCCTTTTGTGGTACAACACTACAACCACACTGATGGCCACGATGATCGCGGTAGCGGCCACAACGGCAAGCAAGATCAGCAATGGGTGACGAGCTGTGTCAGCCATGTTCTGCCGTGCACGGACTGACACACAGGTGGAGTGAGGCGGCCGGGCCAATGCAGAAGGAAGGAGATCTAAAGATTGGTGATTAGGACATGCATGGTTCGTTTGGATCGGTCAGAGAGAACAGGGGAAGAGCTAGTCACGGAAAGGAGGGATGGAGTGGGAGCGTTTGTCGGGAGCCAAGTCTTCAAGAGGGCTTCTGCCTTGGATGAGAGCCACAACTCAAAAAAGGAGACGAGAAAATTTCAAAAAAAAGAAAGAAAAGGAGACGAGAGGCAGGTGTGGGAAGGGGAATAATACTACATCTACTAACAACTTACGAAGCCTCACTTAACTTTCCTTCACAACATTCTCTCTCCCCGCCTGATTTCTAGGGGGTGGGCCCCTCCTCCTCTCTAATCCCAATCACAGTTTGTCGTCTGGTTATTTACGTAAAACTTAAAGTAAGTTTTATTAGATGTAGCATTGCTCGTGGGACGGGTAATACTACACCTACGAGTCAGCTGGGGGATTAGTATCGGAGGATTGGGGAGGAAGGGGCCCACCCACTTGAAAATGGGGAGGAGGGAGTTATTTATCCAAAACTATCACACTTGGGGTTAGGGTAACAACTTAGTACCATATTTGAGTCAGGGCATAAAAAACCATCAACTTTGTGCCTAACGACTAACGAAGATCACTGATTGTCTGATAAGCACGTGTCGTGGAATTGTCCTCGTCTTGGGCTTCATGAATCGTCATAGTTATAACCCGGCCCCTCCTAGGCGGGTCATACCTAATAGTTATATCCCCAACAGCACGTGAAAACAACAAAACTGACAAGTTGGGTCCACCTGTCAAGATGACATGGCTTGCTTGTGTGGACAATATGCTGAGTTGGACAAGGTTCCACCTGTAAATGACTCAAGTATTTATCTCTTTTCCATTTTTGCTTTTTCTCCTTGGGATTTTCTTCTTGGCTTTTCAACAAACAGGTGATGGGCATTTCTTCATGCACGCCGCCGGCACACCTCGATGCCCTTGCTGGTCATCCGAGACATGGCCGTCGTGGCTAGCCGCTGGAGCTCCCCTCGCCGCCCTTTCTTTTCCTTCCTCTTCCTTCCTCCCTGATCTCTACAATGCCTGGATGCCATGCCTGCCTTCATGGATGAACTCCACCTCGCCGCGTTGCCCCAGCCCTCTACAGCGCTTGGATCCGACAAGTTCGATCGGTAACTCGTGTGCGCCGTGGTGGAGCGCCATGGCCGTGCCCGTGCTTCCGTGCTCGTGGCGACCGCTAGAGGCCCTGGCCGCGCCCGAGCTCGGGACGCCCGCGAGGAGGCCCTGGCCGCGCCGCCGTCGTGGAGCACCATGGCCACGCCCGTGTTCGCCGCGCCCGCCGGGTGGCCCTGACCGCGCCCGTCGTGGAGCGCCATGGCCATGCCTGTGTTCGTCGCGCCCGCCGGGACGCCCTGGTTGCACCCGTGCTCAAGCAAGCAGCAACCGGCGGCGAAAGCAAGCACGTATGGGCCAAGGTGTGACGGTGTAGCACGTCGCCGTGCACAACACCTCGAGCACTTGGTCACTGGCGCTCCCATCTGGGCCGTGGATGCGACTTCCTGCGTTGTACCTTGTCGCGGGAGGGAGCGTGTTGCTCTCCATGATAGCACAGCCGCTGTACGTGGACGCCGGTGCCGAAGAAGAACGGCGCGACTGAGGGAGTCCTGGACTAAGTGGTCCTCGGACAGCCGGACTATTAACATGGGCCGGACTGTTGGGCTATGAAGATACAAGACGAAGACTTCTTTCCGTGTTCGGATGAGACTCTCCTTGGCGTGGAAGGCAAGCTTGGCGATTCGGATATGTAGATTCCTTTCTCTGTAACTGACTTTGTGTAACCATAGCCCCCTTCGGTGTCTATATAAACCGGAGGGTTTAGTCCGTAGGACAACAATCATAATCTCATAGGCTAGGCTTCTAGGGTTTAGCCACTACAACCTCGTGGTAGATCAACTCTTGTAATACTCATATTCATCAAGATCAATCAAGCAGGAAGTAGGGTATTACCTCCATAGGGAGTGCCAGAACCTGGGTAAACATTGTGTCCCCCGCCCCCTATTACCATTAGCCTTAGACGCACAGTTCGGGACCCCCTACCCGAGATCCGCCGGTTTTGACACCGACATTGGTGCTTTCATTGAGAGTTACGCTGTGACGTCGAAGATAGGCTTGATGGCTCGCCTTGTTATCAAGGACAACATCACCTCCGGGGGAGCCCTAGCCTCAGGCCAAACCCTCCAGCTGGGCGGCTTTACCATGGCCGCCCGTTCGACCGTCGGGCCAACGATGACTTCTCGGGTCATCGAAAATCGCCTCTGCGTTAGCTCAGAATACTCCGAGCAGATGGATCTGATGGAGTTGTCGTCTTTAAACGAACTCCTAGATCGCATCGCTGCCTTGGGAGTCGCTACGGGCTATGATCGGACTGGGCTTAAACCCGACTAGAGAGAAATTGAATCTCCGCCGATCACCCATCAGATAGCGGTAGTGGAGGAGCAATACGACAACTCTTCCTCTATATTGAGGATGAACTATGTTCGGATTTCGGAGCTCACAGAGCCGGATACCCGCCCACGGGCGGACACGCCCCGTATTCTGAACCTAGAGTCGGACTGTGGGCCTGAAAAATTGGTTGATATCCCGGAGCCCGAGCTGTTAAGGTTAAGCTCGGAAATTTCTCAAACTCCGGATCCCAGATTGGGTCAGGGTTCGGACTTAAATCCACCCGCCCACCCAGATACAAGCGATCTTACCCACATCAGATAGCAGTCCCAGGAAACGGTCCATCACTTTTGGGCCAGATTCCTCCTTGTCAAGGACAAGATCAAAGACTGCCGCAATGAGGATGCAATCTCATTATTCTGCAAAAATTGCACGGACGAGGGAATCCTCAATGCAATCAACCGCCGTCACGTATCACACTTCGTTGACTTGACAACAATAGTACAGAAGTACTGCGCAATGGAAAGCGCCTGGAAAACTTAGGCAGCCTCTTGGGAGCCACCGGTTTCCACTAAACCCCTAGTCCGGACAAAAAGGATGCACCCTCGTCACTCGCCTGATCCAATAACAAAAAAAAATCAAAGCCCGTTACGGGGTGCGGAACCGTTCTGGAGGGATGGCTCGATAGGCCATGCAAAATACACACAACACCGGATACCGTACCAACCCATAGCCTTAGAGCACGTTGGATACTCCGACAGGTGGCCAAGAGCGGCGAAGATCTCCTCACCAAAAATACGACAGAGCAACATCCCACGGAAGACAACAACCCTACAGTATTGACAGTCTTCGAGACCTTCGCCTCAAACAATAGGCGCAAAAGGGCACTCCGTGGCCTCGCCGAAGTCTGCCAAGTTGCAGCAATAAACCCCTGGAACGACACGGCCATAACTTTCAATGCCAGTGACGAACCAAAATTCAGAACAGTTCGGGCACCAGCCGCATTGGTCCTTAGTCCGACTGTGGACGGCTTTCGGCTTACCAAAGTGCTCGTGGACGGCTGCAGCGGACTAAACCTCATTTACGAGAAAACTCTCAACAAAATGGAAATAGGAGCCGCATTGAGCAAAGTAGCACGACCTTCCAAGGAATTATTCCCAGTCGGGAGGCGCGATGTGCGGGAAAAATCACACTCGGTGTGGTATTCGACACGCCGTAGAATTATCGGTCCGAAGAGATAACCTTCCAAGTGGCCCCTTTCAACAGTGGATATCACACCTTGTTAGGGCGAGATGCATTTGCAAGCTTCCAAGCTATACCCCGTTACGGGTACATGAAGCTCAAGATGCACGGGCCCAATGGAATCATCACTCTTGCTAGTGATCCGAACATAGCACTCAGCGCCAAAAACAAAGCCGCCGCCTTGGCCCTCGAGGCATTGTTGGAAGCACTCGCGGCCGAAGAATTAACCGCGTTCCGCTCCGCGGTGGATAGGGACGACGTGATACTCGATAAGCGATCCCAATCCACCTCTTTTAAACCAGCAGACGAAATAGTCAAATTCCAGGTCCACCCAACGGACTCCACGAAGACAGCATCCATCGGGGCACAGCTGGACCCCAAGGTCGACGCCGCACTACGGGCGTTCCTACGCAAAAACTGGGACATATTCACCTGGCACCCTTCTGATATGCCAGGGATCCCACGCAGGCTGGCCGAACACAGCCTAAACATACTGAAGGGATATAAGCCGGTCAAGCAAACATTACGGCACTTCTCTGAACCTAAACAACAAGCCATGGGAGAGGAGCTAGCCAAGTTACTCGAGGCCGGATTCATCAGAGAGATAAAACACCCGGACTGGCTAGCAAACCTGGTAATGGTACCAAAGAAGGATAAATCCTGGCGCCTATGTGTCGATTTCAAAGACCTTAACAAGGCCTGCCCTAAGGATCCCTCTCCCCTCCCCCGCATCGATTAGATTAACGATGCTACTGCAGGACACGACTCACTGTGTTTCCTCGACGCATACTCCGGATACCATCAAATCAAGATGAAGGAGTCCGATCAGGCCGCAACGACATTTATCACCCCATACGGGCCTTTCTGCTTCAACACTATGCTTTCGGGCTCAAAAGCGCTGGTGCCACCTATCAACGCATGATTCAAACATGCCTGGAGAAACAAATCGGCAAGACAGTTGAAGCATACATGGACGACGTAGTCATCAAAACTAGGCACGTCGAGTCCTTAATAGACGATCTGCGTCTCACATTCGACAATCTCCGAACATATGACATGAAGCTCAATTCGGAAAAGTGTGTTTTCGGCGTTCCCGCTGGAAAGCTTCTGGGCTTCATCGTTTCCAATAGAGGAATTGAGGCAAACTCAGCTAAAATCCGAGCTCTGTCACAGTTGGCTACACCAACAGACCTTAAACAAGTCCAAAAATTACCCGGATGTGTGGCAGCTTTAAGCCGCTTTATCTCCAGACTAGGGAGAAAAGGCATTGCCACTCTATCGCCTTCTCCGACGCACCGATCACTTCGAGTGGACGGACGCGGCAACGGCCGGATTAGAAGAAATAAAGGCTCTTCTAGCAAGCAACCCAATCCTGGCCGCGCCAAAACGTCGGAAAACCCATGTTATTATACATATCGGCCACACACCAAGTCGTGAGATCGGTGCTCATCGTCGAACGAGAGGAGGACGAACACAAATTCCCGCTTCAGAAGCCGGTATACTACGTATCCACTGTCCTCACACCATGCAAATACCGGTACCCACATTACCAAAAAATAGCATAAGCGGTCTTCATGGCATCCCGGAAGCTACGACACTACTTTCAAGAATGCTCCATAACGGTGGCCTCCGAGGTACCACTCAATGACATAATAAATAACCGCGACACCACGGGCCGGATTGCCAAGTGGGCCGCTGAGCTCCTCCCATTCGACATTACATCCAAACCGCGGCGGGCCATTAAATCTCAAGTACTGGCCGACTTCGTCGCCGAATGGACAGAGGCCAAACTCCCTAAAGAGTACGGTACATATTCCAACTAGATCATGCACTTCGACGGCTCCAAAATGCTGGCAGGCCTAGAGGCAGGCGTTGTCTTAACATCCCCTACTGGAGATACTGTTCAGTACGTCCTACAAATATTATTCATGGACTCCAACAATACAGCCGAATACGAAGCCTTATTGCATGGTCTTCGGATGGCCGTCTCCATGGGCATACAACGCCTGGAAGTGCGCGGGGATTCAAACCTCGCAATATCTCAAATAAATGGAGATTTCGATGCCAAAGATCCAAAGTTGGCGGCTTACCGTAACGCCGTTCTCAAAATATTGGGTCGGTTCGAGGGGCTCGAGTTTCACCATGTGGCTCGAGAAAGTAATCAAGCGGTGGATGTCCTTGCTCGCATCGGCGCCAAACGCGACCCCGTCCCACCTAACATCTTTCTGGAAAGGCTTTTGAAGCCATCCGTGGTGTGGGAAGGGGACAACGGCAACACCAATTTGGATCCGAATACAACCCCAGATTCCGAACACACCGACATCATCGGGGACTCAGCCACAGAAAATACACCGTCGGCCCATCTCATCATGGCAGTCATCGCCCCATGGACCGAACCCTTCTTGGCCTACCTTAATAGGCGAGAGCTTCCTGAGGATCAGAATGAGGCACGCTGCATTGTGCGGCGCTCTAAAGCCTACAAGGTTCACGAGGGAGAACTCTATAAGAAAAGCGCTACCGGAGTACTCCAAAGATGTATCTCCGAGGAAGAAGGGCGGCAGCTCTTGGCTGAAATTCATGCCGGTCTCGGCGGTCACCATGCCACGGCTCGGGCCCTTGTAAGCAAGGCCTTCTGTACAGTTGGCCAACGGCCCGAGCAGATGCGCAGGACCTTGTCCAACATTGCATCGGATGCGAGCTCTTCTTCAACCAAAGCCATATGCCACCTACCGCTCTACAAACGATCCCCATCACTTGGCCTTTTTGCGGTCTGAGGGCTTGATATGGTCAGACCCCTTAAAGGAGGAAGCCATAAGAAAAAATATGTGCTAGTTATGGTGGATAAATTCACTAAGTGGGTAGAGGCCAAACCAGTTAAAATGGTCAAAGCCGGGCCAGTGATAGACTTTATATGCGGTGTTGTGCACTGTTATGGTGTTCCACACAACATCATCACCGACAACGGCTCCAATTTCACAGCTGATGAGGTGAAATCCTGGTGTGCTTATCTGGGCATCAAGCTCGACTATGCCTCCATCTACCACCCACAAACCAACAGTCAAGTCGAACGAGTCAATGGTCTTATTATGAGCGGCATCAAACCCAGATTAGTGCTGGGTGGAGGAGCTCGACTCCGTACTCTAGGGGCTGCGGACCACGCCCAATTGTTCTACCGGATATACACATTTCTTCATGGTGTACGGCACAGAGGCTGTGTTGCCCTGCGACATTATTCATGACTCACCTCGAGTCCGCATGTGAAGAGAGAGAGGCCGAGCTTGATCGGCAAGACAGCTTAGATGCCCTGGAGGAGGAGCGCGATGTCACAAAAGCCCGTTCCGCATTCTATCAACAACAGGCCCGCAGATATCAAAGCAGAGATGTACGGGCCAAGACTTATAATGTTGGCGAACTCGTTCTACGCTTGCCGGAGAAGAAAAAGGACAAACTCAAGCCCAAGTGGGAGGATCCCTTCATCATTGACGAAGTACTCACCGGAGGAGCGTACCGCCTGCATGATGCGTCAGACAATCGCCTAGAGCCGAACCCGTGGAACGCGGCCAGACTCTGAAGATTCTATGCCTAGCACCGGACTCTTCGTTCGTCTCCTTTACCCCTTTTCGTTTCCAGTATTTATTTTCCTCTCTTTTCACATTTTTTCCCTTTTAAGCCTTAAAGCTTTTGTGCGGCTAAACCGCGCACCTTTGACGCACACATTCTAAAATATGTACATCAATTATACCTGGGGGCTTCTCGTACAGAAGCTTATTATTATTATTATTATTATTATTATTATTATTATTATTATTATTTTCAGAGCATCAAGCTCAACACATATGTGTCTTTTTCGCGTATGTACCTTTTCTTCGCCATTATATGCATCGATATGACTTAAGATTTGTCCAAGCTGGGTTGTCTGGCTCCTGTGCTTATGCCCTACGTTCCCGTTAGTTCGGCTAGGGCATAAAGGGAGCACCTTTGCGATTGTTACTGTCGGGTCATCCGGATGTGTACCTCAGACTGGGTGAAGCCGAAAGCTAGCGTTCTTAAGGGAATATTCGGTCGACGAACTAGAGATGTTTTTTACTTATCATATTATGAACCCCCAGATGTTATGTATGCTGTGTTTTTTCAAACACAGTTCAGACATGCACAATTAATGCATGCTTACCCAGGGAAAGGAACCCTTAACGCAACTATTCTCTCTGGAAGATGTTTCTTACGATCAAAATGTAATATAACATAACTAGCTGGATACATGTCTGTTCAAGCAACTATGACCCCTACACCTGGTTTCCAAGCGTACCCCGGTATATCTTACCGAGCGGGTATTCAGAAACACTCCGCACCTTCGGGTCCAGAGGTTGAAGCGAAAAGGTCTGCCATGACAATCGTTTTACAATCCAGCTAGGGACAAATTTTTCAATTGAAGTACATAGTCACTTGGACTCAAAAACTTCTTCCTCTATGCCATCCAACAGGCCATCTAGCCTACAATCCTGTTGGGAATACTTGGCGGCTACTTGTACCTGGTTATATACCAAACTAACAGGAATTTCTTCTCCATTTGACCCTACAGGTCCGACCCGGGCCATGTGATTCGGGTCGAGTTTGGTATACCGAGTTTTCACCATTGCCCAGGCCTCTCGCGCACCTTCCCGGCAGGCCGATATCTTCCATAATCGGAAGCGCCGCCGCGCTCCCTTGAATAGCTGTACAGGCCCCTCCATACTTCCTGGAGGGGAGTCAGATGGCCATAAGGCCTTGTCAATACTTTGCATCGCCTGCCGAGCTCGCTCATGCATTTGCGACAGCTCTTGTAGCAGATCGCTCGATGATCTGGACACCTCCTCTTTGGAACGGCCCGTCAATATACCTACACATATAATTATTGTCAGTTTCTTTCCTTGCCGAACTATGTAAAGGTAAGTCCGAACACATACTAAATATGCCACCTCGCAGCCTCCTATTCTCCTTCACGGAGTCAGCCAGCTGGGCACGCTCGTCTTTTAGTTCCACGCCCAGCTCGGTGTTGGCATCTTGGAGTTTGTTCTTCTCCGCCCTGACCTGTGTCAGTATACGTTCGCCTGCGGCCAGTTACCTTTGAGCTCCTGGACCTCCCGCTCGTGCGACTTCCGGTGCCTCTTCCAGATGATCTGATGATTCTGCCATAAGATTTGCACCTGTATTAATGCTCCTGGTATATGATCATGTTTTGTCGATAGAGGGGAACATTACCAGACGCCGCCTTCTTGGATTTCTCCAGTTCGGTGGTAGCAGGAGTCAGCTGGGACTGACACTTTTTCAGCTCTTGAGACAACAGGTTGTTCTTCTCTGTGAGCACCTGGTCATATAACGATCCTTAAATCAGTTGTACCAACTGTTTCAAGTCTCGGGGGCTACTGGTATATGATTATCAGTTTTGCACAAATGTGTACTTATCCGCATATCTTTCAAATACTGGTATGTGGCTCTGGTAAGCCCATCTCGAGCTTCTCGGATATACGCATCATCCTAATTGAAGGCATTGAAAGCCTCTTCTGAAAACCTGGGGTCGCGAAGAGCGGCTCGCCGGCGCCGATGATTCATGGCGCTTTCCACTTCAGAGTTTGTGATGGATACTTTATCCAAATCCTCTGCAGAGGGACAATCCGGTGTCACTTCCGCGTTAGCCTCAGTCCTTGAGACAGGGTCCGGAATCCGGCTACTAGAGGCATGACCGGCAGGATCCCCAGACATAGTATAGTGAATGTTTTTCCTGATAAGACACAATGGATATTGTCACACTTCAAATGTGACAGCCATAGAGCATATATAAAAAACCATACCTCTTTGATGAAGGCTCGACCGCGCTTGAATTGGCTTTCCTCTTTGAAGGCCTGCCCGGCGTATGCGCAGCCTTCTTGCGCGTCGCCTCAGGTGCAGTGTGGCGCGCCGATCGCCTCCCCTTTAGAGCATAATATAGTGCGGTGGGTAAGGCGGAAAGAGGAAATTCTCTCGAAGGATAAGTCTCCTGATTACTTACATGCAACGCAGGGAGAAGGCCGGGATAGTAAGCAATGATGGCCACTTCGGTGCCGTCACAGCTCGCCTGGTAAAACACCCCTTCCCCAAGCTCCATGAATATATCTGGATCCTCTTCGAATCCGGGGTCAAGGGCCCAGTTGTGGTCCTCTGGCTGTGGTGCGGGGCTGTGGATCTCCCTGGTAATTTTCCGCCATTCCTGTTATAAATGGATGGATTAATGTTTATGAAAAAGGACTCAGGGAGTAAATGGAGTAGAGTAGTGAGATGGAAACTCACCCAGCTAGGAGGGTTGTACATGGAAAATCCATCTCTGGGCTTGATGCGGATGAACTCCTCCTTCTCCCCTTTGTATAATCCGGACAGTATTTTCGTCAAAGCAGCGGCAGTGTCCGGACCCTTCCGACCGTAGCGGGTGGCATTGTCTTCTCCATTGAAGTGCCACATAGGGTGCCCTCGGTATTGGAGTGGCTGAACCCCTCGCATTATGGATATCGCCATAACCTCGACTATTGACAATCCGGATTGAGCGAGCGTCTTTATCTTGCTCTTCAATTGGTGGACTTTCGTGCTATCTTCCTCCCTGAGGCTCTGAGGACGCCAGCTGAGGTGCTTCTTCAATGGAGCACTTGAAAATTCAGGAAGACCCCTTCGGATTGGGTCAGGAAGGGAGACGTCCTCAACATAGAACCATTCGGAAGGCCATTCCTCGGATGCCTTCTTCGGCGTGCCGGATAGGTATCCGGTCCCGGCAATGCGCCATATCTCGGCTCCGCCCACTTGGAATATTGATCCCTCTTGATTATGAGGGACGAGGCATAACAGCTTCTTCCATAACTCAAAATGAGCCTCGCAACCCAGAAATGGCTCGCAAAGAGCAACATAACCCGCAATATGCAGGATGGAGGCAGGTGTGAAGTTGTGCAGTTGGAGGCCATAGTACTCTAGAAGCCCTCGGAGGAACGAATGGATTGGAAATCCAACACCTCTCAGCAAGTAGGGAACAAAGCCTACTCGTTCCCCCCTGGATGGGTTGGGGAACTTCTCCGCCTGCTCCCCACCGTCGAAGGAAGCCAATCCGGCTCGAACGGGAACTAGATCTGCGGGGGGAAGAAATCCCTGGGTCTGCAGCTTCAGCAGTTGGCCGTGGGATACGGAACACTTTTCCAAATCACCCTGTTTGGGGCTGTGAGGGCGGGAGGAAGAACTGGGAGCGCTAGCCATGTTTGGGTGGTTTCTGCTGGCAAGCTCTAAGGATTCCGCGCTTGGTGTGGGCTGGATCTGAAGATCCCCATCTCTTGAAATAGATAACTTTCTTGTATGGTCAGGGTGGTAAGTGAAAAAATGCCCCGACCTCTCGTATTCGCTCGACACGTGGAAGCTGGAATCATGAAGGTGCAGAAGCCGATGAGTGGGACATTAAATTGATGGCTGGATACTGCTCTTTAAGTCAGGTACTTTGAAGTATTCGGAGAAGGAACCCGCCTTGCAATGCCGAAGACAATCTGCGGCCGGACTCATCGTCATTGAAGCCTGGTTCGGGGGCTACTGAGGGAGTCCTGGACTAAGGGTTCCTTGAACAGCCGGACTATTAACATGGGTCGTACTGTTGGCATATGAAGATACAAGACGAAGACTTCTTCCCGTGTCCGGATGGGACTCTCCTTGGCGTGGAAGGCAAGCTTCGCGATTCGGATATGTAGATTCCTTTCTCTATAACCGACTTTGTGTAACCCTAGCCCCCTCCGGTGTCTATATAAACCGGAGGGTTTAGTCCGTAGGACAACAATCATAATCTCATAGGCTAGGCTTCTAGGGTTTAGCCACTACGATCTCGTGGTAGATCAACTCTTGTAATACTCATATTCATCAAGATCAATAAAGCATGAAGTAGGGTATTACCTCCATAGAGAGGGCCCGAACCTGGGTAAACATTGTGTCCCCCTCCTCCTGTTACCATTAGCCATAGACGCACAGTTCGGGACCCCCTACCAGAGATCCGCCGGTTTTGACACCGATAGCGACCGCGCGGGCGCCACGGCGGAGCGCGCGCTGGAGCTCAATGCATGGTGGCCGGTGGCGCCGCGACGGTGCTCATGGAAGCCATGGTCGCGCCCATGCAGGCTTGCGCGATGCAGGGCATGTCTGTCCTTGGCCATCTACGGCGGAGAGGCCACGGGTGAAGGAAATATGCCCTAGAGGCAATAGTAAAGTTGTTTTTTATATTTCCTTATATCATGATAAATGTTTATTATTCATGCTAGAATTGTATTAACCGGAACTTAGTACATGTGTGAATACATAGAGAAAACAAAGTGTCCCTAGTATGCTTCTACTTGACTAGCTCGTTAATCAAAGATGGTTATGTTTCCTGACCATAGTACATGTGTTGTCATTTGATGAACGGGATCACGTCATTAGAGAATGATGTGATGGACAAGACCCATCTGTTAGCTTAGATAATGATCGTTAAGTTTTATTGCTATTGCTTTCTTCATGACTTATACATGTTCCTCTGACTATGAGATTATGCAACTCCCGAATACCGGAGGAACACCTTGTGTGCTATCAAATGTCACAACGTAACTGGGTGATTATAAAGATGCTCTACAGGTGTCTCCAAAGGTGTTTGTTGGGTTGGCATAGATCGAGATTAGGATTTGTCACTCCATGTATCGGAGAGGTATCTCTAGGCCCTCTCGGTAATGCCCATCACTATAAGCCTTGCAAGCAATGTGACTAATGAGTTAGTTACGGGATGATGCATTACGGAATGAGTAAAGAGACTTGCCGGTAACGAGATTGAACTAGGTTTGATGATACCGACGATCGAATCTCGGGCAAGTAACATACCGATGACAAAGGGAACAACGTATGTTGTTGTGCGGTTTGACCGATAAAGATCTTCGTAGAATATGTAGGAACCAATATGAGCATCCGGGTTCCACTATTGGTTATTGATTGGAGATGTGTCTTGATCATGTCTACATAGTTCTCGAACCCGTAGGGTCCGCACGCTTAACGTTCGATGACGATTTGTATTATGAGTTATGTGTTTTGGTGACTGAAGTTTTTTAGAGTCCCGGATAAGATCATGTACATGACGGGGAGTCTTGAAATGGTCGAGAGGTAAAGATTGATATATTGGAAGGTTACATTCGGACACCGGAATGGTTTCGGGAAGTTTCAGAGTACCGGGGGGTTACCGGAACCCCCCCGGGAGAGTAATGGGCCAACATGGGCCTTAGTGGAGGAGAGAGGGCCGACCATAGGAGGTGGTGCCCCCCTCCCCCTTGCCAATCCGAATTGGACAACAGGTGGGGGCGGTGCCCCCTCCTTTCCTTCTCCTACTCCCTCTCCTTTCCCCCTTTGCTACTCCAGAAAAAAGGAAAAAGTGGGGGGGGGGGGGCGAATCCTACTAGGAGTGGGGTCCTAGTTGGACTCCCCCCTCCATGGTGTGCCCCCTGGTGGCCGGCCTCCTCCCCCTCCTTTATATACGGCGGCAGGAGGGCACCCCAAAGGCACAACATTGTCTTAGTCATGTGCGGTGCCCCCCTCCACCGCTTACTCCTCCGATAGTATCTGTCGGGTATCGGGTTCCGGCAAAACCCTTAAGGTTTGAACACTGGGGTGCGCACGAAGATCTCTCCCTACCGAAACGCGCCCACAACCTTGCCGCGGGTTCTAAGCTAGCACGATTAACAACACAAGAGACACGAGGTTTATACTGGTTCGGGCCACCGTTGTGGTGTAATACCCTAATCCAGTGTGTGGTGTGGTGGATTGCCTCTTGGGCTAATGATGAACAGTACAGAGGAAGAACAGCCTTGCGAGGAGAGGTGTTGTTGTGGTGGTGTGTTTGGAGAGGAGTCTATCCGTCTCTGTTGGCTCTAGATCCGGTGTTTTCTACTGTGGTGGCTAGCCCTATTTATAGAGGCCCTGGTCCTCTTCCAAAATATTGAGCAAGAAGGGATCCAACAACGGCCATTTTGTAAGGGGACAACTAGTACAAGCTATCCTGACTAAAGGTGGTCTTCAACTGCCAAAGGTGCTGGTGATGACGCCGTCTTGGGCTCCACGGTGACCTCCGTCCTGCCGTCCTGCTGGTCTTGGTCTCGTTGCACCGATAAGGAAACCTTTGCCTGATGCCTCGGTACTCCGCGCCTGCGCTTGCCCCCTTTGCACCAAAGAGGAAACGAGGACACTACGCAGGCTGGCGCCCGCCTGGTCTCGATCGTCATTGCTTGCGTCATGGGCACCTCGCGAGGTACCCTTTGCCTTGATCTCTCCGCCAACTCGCGATCCTGCCCGGTGAGGCCGCCCCTGAGGAGGCCTTGCATCGTCCGCCCCGCAAGGCTTGGTCCCTCGCGAGGGTCTTGGGTGTTGGTTGATGAAGACGGGCCGTACTGGGCCACCGGCTGAGCCACGCTGCAAGCCGCAGGCAGGCAAGTCTGGGGACCCCCATTCCCAAAATGACGACAGTATCATCGTAGTGCTTAGGCAAATCCCTGCGCGGATCACTTCACCAACAACGTCATCACGCCGTCGTGCTGATGAAACTCTCCCTCAACCCTATGCTGGATCAAGAGTTCATGGGACGTCATCGAGCTGAACGTGTGCTGAACTCGGAGGTGTCATACGTTCGGTACTAGATCGGTTGGATCGTGAAGACGTTCGACTACATCAACCGCGTTAACCTAATGCTTCCGCTTTCGGTTTACTAGGGTACGTGGACACACTCTCCCCCTCTCGTTTCTATGCATCTCCTAGATAGATCTTGCGTGATCGTAGGAAAAAAATTTAAATTGCATGCTACGTTCCCCAACAGTGGCATCCGAGCTAGGTCTATGCGTAGATGATATGCACGAGTAGAACACAAAGAGTTGTGGGTGATAATAGTCATACTCCTTACCACCAATGTCTTACTTTTATTCCGCAGTATTGTTGGATGAAGCGGCCCGGACCAACATTACATGACCACGTTCATGAGACCGGTTCTACCGACGTGCTTTGCACACAGGTGGCTGGTGGGTGTCTGTCTCTCCAACGCCGCGGACTCCTCTCGCGAGCTCATGCTGCACGCAGCGATGCCTCTAAGCTCCTGTATCCGCTTCCCTTCATTCTTCGCCATCGAGATGCCACCGAGGGGGCCTCTCGAGCTTTGGCTGCAGCACGCCGACTGTGGTGCTCTGGCGACCGGAGCGGACGTTGAAGTCGTCGCTCCGGGCAAGGTCTTCATGACCCGAGGCTGGGGCGAGGTCGCCCGGGTCTGCCGAACGGGGGGCGCCCTCGTGATTCACTTCGAATACGATGGCTCCTCCTTAATGCTCTTCAAGGTCTTCGACGCAGAAGGCCACCGCCTGGAGTGCTGCCCCAGAGGAGGCGGCCGGGACATCGTCGCGGCAGGAGCTAGGCCTGCCGCTCGCTCTCCCGCCGGCTCCTCCGGCAGCAGCAGTGATGCTTGGGAGTCCAGTGACTCTCCCGAGCTCTTCGTGACTCCGGAGACGAGCGATGACAGCTACATGCCCCCGAGATCGCGCCGTGCCCGGAGCAAGGCGGCTGCATCTGGGTGTCGGCGCAGCTGATCTGGATGGGGTTGGCGCCGGCCTCCCGTGGCCCACTGTTGATGATGGCGTCGGCCCTAGAGGCGCTAGTGGTTAGGATTCCTTAGGAATCTCATCTTTTGTTTCCTGCGAGTAATCGAGAAAACACCCCGTGGGGCATGTAAAGGGTCCGCGATGTCTTTTATTGATGCAATCCTTATTATGAAATCACGCAAATGCTTGTCCTGTCCCGGCTCGGTTCCCCCTTTCTATCCCCGCGACGACTGGTGCTCTACGCTGACAGGTCCCGGTCCCCAGGCAGGCTTCAGCCGTCGCTGGTATGCTAGGTCGCGATGTCGTGGTCAAGGCCAGGAGGTGAGCGCCCGAGGTCCAGTAAGAGCCCTTGAGGCGCGATGCTCGGGAGGTCCCCTTTAGCGCGCAAGCAGCCGCCGAGAGGCAAGAAAGGAAGGCGACGTTGCCGTCACAGAGCCGCACTAAGTGAAAGTTCTGCGCTGCATCGATTAGCTATTCCAAGCTTGAAACTTATCTCGAAAACATGGAGTCGTTCCTTCGCGTTGCACCGGACTTGCATGTCGGCAGCTTCGGCGCAGCTAGGTTAGGCCCTTGCGAGCTTTCCCGTTCTCCCCCAGACTCTCCTTTGTGCTCTACGTCCTCAGGTCCCGGCCCTCGAGCGAGCTCAGCCGCCGCTGGTATGCCAGGTCGCGATGCCGTGGACAAGGCCAGGGGGTGAGGGCTGGAGAGCCAGTAAGAGCTCCTGAGTCATGATGCTCAGGAGCCCCCCTTTTAACGCGCAAGCGGATCGAGTGGGAAAGAGAGAGAGAGCTCGTGGTGCCACCCGCTTCAGACCTCAGGGGGTTCCTGCCAGGTGACAAGAGAAAAGCACGGATTGCCATTATGATTGCCGGCCGGCCATTGGCTGCTCCAAGAGAGTGGTGAGGGCACTGAGGGCCTGGTGAGGTGACGCTCGCGGGGCTGCCGCGGGCCAGAGCTCGACCACTCAGATTTGTCAACGTTGCAGGGACGGACCCATGTGCAAGCGCCGTGCCAGCGCGAGCGGCTCCAGAGGTAGATGTCAATCGGTCAGGCAATAGTCACAGGCAGGTTAGGCATGAAAGGCAAATCAGCTTAGATAAACGCAGATAGGATACATGCCACTGGGTCAGGCCCGGGCAGCTTGGGGATGAGCAGCCCAAGGGACGCCCCCAGCAAGGTAAACTAAAGACATAAGCAAACAGGATACGTGCCGCAGGGACGGACCGATGCGGCCTGGGAATGATGCAGCCCTAAGGGTGCTCCCAGCTGAAATGAACTCGGAAGATATCACCTGGTACCATTGTAGAGGGGGTGTTGGAGTAGCAGAAGACGCGCGATGAAGGGGCCGATCCTCACGAGCCACCAGAGCCCTGAGCCTCGGGAGGCCCTGGGGATCCAGGTGGTTCCTCGAGGACCATCTCCATCTCCGCCAGGACCGCGTGACACCTGGCCTCCTGAGCTGCCAGAATGCTCCGCACATGGCGCTGGTGGGTGGCAGCCGCGTTTGGCGGGCCGAAAAGCATGCGAACCTAGCTGTGCGGCGGACCCTTGCAACATCCCACGCGCGAAGGCCAGATGCGCTTCTGAGTTGCAGCTCGGTTGAGCCCTGGGACATCGATGCAGACGCGCAGCCCACCGTCCTCGCCTGGATGGGGGGACTACGCCACGCAAACGGCGGTCGCCGCGCATGACTCTTGCTTCCTGAAGCTCCTGAATGGCCTTGGTGATGAATTCCTGAGGGTTGGGCTTTCCTTGCCCCGTGCCTTCCTGAGGGAAACGTGCTGCGAAGCGTGCCTCCAAGTGGTGCCCGAGCGCCCCCCTCGTGATCCTGGCAATGTCCGAGGCCCTCCAGAAGAGAGCCCCCGAGCCCTGCCTAAGGAGGGCGCCGGTCACGCCTTCCTATGCGATGGAAGGAGGCGCCCCTTGCACGGGCGCGGATCCTGATGCAACACCTCCTGAGATGCCAACCTCCCGAGGCCTTGAGCTGGGCGATGTCTTCTTCTTCTTAGGGATTACCTCAGGAGGGTTCTCGCCCTTGCTGTCCGGGTCCTCGATTGATGCAGCTTTGAAGGCGCACTCGAGGGAGCACACCGCATCCTTCTCTTCGCAGGGGACTGTGATGATTCCGCCGCTTCCTGGCATCTTGAGGACGTTGTAGCTGTGGTGGGTCACCGCCATGAACTTGGCCAGGGCTGGATATCCGAGTATGGCATTGTATGGCAGGCAGATGTGGGAGACGTCGAAGTCGATGAGCTCGGTGTGGTAGTTGTTGCGCTGTCCGAAGGTGACAGGGAGGCGGACCTGCCCTATCGGGGTGGTGGAGCCGTTAGTAACTCCTGAGAAAGGCTTGGTAGGCTGAAGTTGATCATATGGCACTTGAAGGTTGTCGAACATCACAACGGACAGAACATTGAGCCTTGCGCCGCCGTTGATGAGCGTCCTGGGGACTTGCACGTTGCTGATGACTGGAGAACAAAGCATCGGGAGGACGCCAGCGGTAGCCGCACACTTGAGTTGATCTGCTGAGCTGAAAGTGATGGCGCACTTGGACCACCTGAGCGGGCGCGTGGCCTCAAGCCTGGGGAGGACTGCATTCACCTCGCGAGCAAACTGCTTGAAGATGCGCTGAGAGGCTGGGGCCTGAGCTCCGCCCAAGATGCAAGCGATAACACCTGGCTCCTGGAAGCCCCCAGCCCCCTTGTCCTGGTGGTGGTCGTCATTCCTTCTTGGCGGTGGCGGCAGAGGAGGAATGCCTGCATTGCCCTACGGGCGGTCCTCGCGAAGCTGATCCCTCCAGGCTCCCTCGCGAGGCTGGTCCTGCCAGCGATCCTCACGAGGACAGTCAAGCCACTCCTTGCGAGGGCCTCGGTCGTCCCAGCATCCTCCGCCTCATCCTCCTCCTCGGCCGTTGCCCCGGTCGTTGCGCTCGGGGCGTCGACCGAAGCGTCCTTCTCGAACGGCCCTGAGCTCCTGGCATTCGTTGGTGTTGTGGGTGTGGAGGTTGTGGTAGGCGCAGAATGGTCGGCTGCCCTTGGACGACTCCAGCTGGTCCCTGCCGCGCTTCGTGTCGGCCTCTGCTGCGAGCACGGCTGCTCCTTTGTGCTTCACGTCCTTGGCCTTGGTTTTCTTATCTTCTGGGTCTGCAGCTGGAAGCTCGAGGAGGGAGAGGCGTCCCTCCTCAGCTCTTGCGCACTTGGTCGCCAGGTTGAACAGCTCCAGGGATGTGCACAGCTCCTCGTGGATGGCGAGCTCCTCCTTCATCTTGACGTCGCAGACGCCATCGGCGAACGCTAAGATGATGGCCTCGTCCTTCACCTTGGGGATCTTGGGGATGGCGTTGTTGAAGCGCTGGATGTATTTCTGCAGGGTCTCTCCAGGCTGCTGCTTGATGCGGCGCAGGTCACCCACGGCCGGGGGGCGGTCGCGAGTACCCTGGAAGTTGGTGATGAAACGGCTACGCATCTCGTCCCAGGAGGAGATCGAGCCGGGAGGCAGGTTCAGGAGCCAGGTGCGGGCACCATCCTTGAGCGCCATGGGGAACCAGTTCGCCATGACCTTTTCGTCTTTGTTGGCCGCCTCGATGCCCAGCTTGTAGAGCTGCAGGAACTCCGCGGGGTCGGCAGTACCGTCGTAGCGAGGAGGCAGGTCCGGCTTGAACTTGCCTGGCCAGGCGACGCTGCGCAGCTCGGTGGTGAAGGCACGGCAACCTGCCGTGGCCACCAGAGCCCTTTGCTGACGCGGGGCTTGCTCCTGAAGATACCCGCGCACCGCTGCCAGGGGCAGCACGGGGTCTTGGCGTGCTCGTGCAGGGATGCGGTCTCGCCGTGCTGGTGCAGGAAGCACGGGAGCACCTTCTTGAGGTCGAGGGATTTCTTGGCAGCTTCTTTCTTGGCGCGCGGGTGCTGGACGAGGTGGGTCACGTCCAGGGGTCGCGCGCCTTGGAGCCAAGGCGCCTTCTTGGGGAGGAGGTGGCAGAGGCGCTCCCTGAGCCGCGTTGCCCATGCATGACAGAGGGCGAGGCGGCGAGAGGGACGGCGCGGGAGAGCCCCCTGCGGCGCTGACGAGCTCGGTGATGCGAGTGAGCCACTCTTCGTAGAGGTCGTCGACGGGGCGGTAGTGCAGGATCTCACGTGCTAGGAGCAACGTGGCCTGCGCGTCCGGGGGGGGCGCGACGAGCGTGAGACGACGGACCAGCTGGGGTCAGTGATGGAGTGGCGGTGCGGCCTTCCCGCCGCACCGAGGGGTGCAGCAAAGATGCTTGCTGCTCGTTCCCCGCCAGGCCGGTGGCGGCGTTGGCGGCAGGCGACGGAGAACAACGAGGAGGCCCGCCGACGGGAGCCGTCTTGGCGACGCTCGGCGCGAGCTCGGCGAGCGTCTGCCATGGATGCGACGGAGCGATGGGACGCAGATCAGCGGAGAGTAGATTTTGGCGCACCCCTACGTGGCGCCCCAAATGCCAGATATCGGGTTCCGGCAAAACCCTTAAGGTTCGAACACTAGGGTGCGCACGAAGATCTCTCCCTACCGAAACGCGCCCACAACCTCGCCGTGGGTTCTAAGCTAGCACGATGAACAACACAAGAGACACGAGGTTTATACTGGTTCGGGCCACCATTGTGTTGTAATACCCTAATCCAGTGTGTGGTGTGGTGGATTGCCTCTTGGGCTAATGATGAACAGTACAGAGGAAGAACAGCCTCGCGCGGAGAGGTGTTCTTGTGGTGGTGTGTTTGGAGAGGAGGCTATCCGTCTCTGTTGGCTCTAGATCCAGTGTTTTCTACTGTTGTGGCTAGCCCTATTTATAGAGGCTCTGGTCCTCTTCCCAAATATTGAGCGGGAAGGGATCCAACAACAGCCATTTTGTAAGGGGACAGCTAGTACAAGCTATCCTGACTAAAGGTGGTCTTCAACTGCCAAAGGTGCTGGGGATGACGCCGTCTTGGGCTCCAGGGTGACCTCCGTCCTGCCGTCCTGCTGGTCTTGGTCTCGTTGCACCAATAAGGAAACCTTTGCCTGATGCCTCGGTACTCCACGCCTGTGCTTGCCCCCTTTGCACCAAAGAGGAAACGAGGACACTACGCAGGCTAGAGCCCACCTGGCGCCCTCCTGGTCTCGATCGTCATGGCTCGCGTCATGGGCACCTCGCGAGGTACCCTTTCCCTTGATCTCTCCGCCTCCTCGCGATCCTGCCTGGTGAGGCCGCCCCTGAGGAGGCCTTGCGTCGTCCGCCCCGCGAGGCTTGGCCCCTCGCGAGGGTCTTGGGTGTTGGTTGATGAAGACGGGCCGTACTGGGCCACCGGCTGAGCCACGCCGCAGGCCGCAGGCAGGCAAGTCTGGGGACCCCCGTTCCCAGAACGCCGACAGTATCATCGTAGTGCTTAGGCAAATCCCTGCGCGGATCACTTCACCAACAACGTCATCACGCCGTCGTGCTGATGAAACTCTCCCTCGACCCTATGCTGGATCAAGAGTTCGAGGGACGTCATCGAGCTGAACACGTGCTGAACTCGGAGGTGTCATACGTTTGGTACTAGATCGGTTGGATCGTGAAGACGTTCGACTACATCAACCGCGTTAACCTAATGCTTCCGCTTTTGGTTTACTAGGCGTGGACACACTCTCCCCCTCTTGTTGCTATGCATCTCCTAGATAAATCTTGCGTGATTGTAGGAAAAAATTAAAATTGCATGCTACGTTCCCCAACAGTGGCATCCAAGCTAGGTCTATGCGTAGATGATATGCACGAGTAGAACACAAAGATTTGTGGGTGATAATAGTCATACTGCTTACCACCAACGTCTTACTTTTATTCGGCGGTATTGTTGGATGAAGTGGCCCGGACCAACATTACATGACCACGTTCATGAGACCGGTTCTACCGACGTGCTTTGCACACAGGTGGCTGGCGGGTGTCTGTCTCTCCAACTTTAGTTGAATCGAGTTTGACTACGGCCGGTGCTTGTTGAAGGTTAAAACAGCACACTTGACGAAAAATCATTGTGGTTTTGATACGTAGGTAAGAATGGTTCTTGCTAGAAGCCCGTAGCAGCCACGTAAAACTTGCAACAACAAAGTAGAGGATGTCTAACTTGTGTTTTGCAAGGCATGTTGTGATGTGATATGGTCAAGACATGATGTGATATAAATTTTTGGATGAGATGATCATGTTTTGTAACAAAGTTATCGGCAACTGGCAGGAGCCATATGGTTGTCGCTTTATTGTATGGAATGCAATCGCCATGTAATTGCTTTACTTTATCACTAAGCGGTAGCGATATGATAACCCACAAGTATAGGGGATCACAACAGTTTTCGAGGGTAGAGTATTCAACCCAAATTTATTGATTCGACACTAGGGGAGCCAAAGAATATTCTCAAGTATTAGCAGTTGAGTTGTCAATTCAACCACACCTGGATAACTTAGTATCTACAGCAAAGTGTTTAGTAGCAAAGTAATATGGAAGTAAGGGTAATAGTGGCAAAAGTAACAATAGCAGTTTTGTAGTAATTGTAACAGTGGTAACGGTAAACTAACTAAGCAAAGAGCAATATGTGAGAAGCTCGTAGGCACTGGATCAGTGATGGATAATTATGTCGGATGTGATTCCTCATGCAACAGTTATAACATAGGGTGACACAGAACTAGCTCCAGTTCATCAATGTAATGTAGGCATGTATTCCGAATATAGTCATACGTGCTTATGGAAAAGAATTTGCATGACATCTTTTGTCCTACCCTCCCGTGGCAGCGGGGTCCTATTGGAAACTACGGGATATTAAGGCCTCCTTTTAATTGTCACTTCGGGGTTAACGGATCATAACTCATAATAGGTGACTATAGACTTGCAAGATAGGATCAAGAACTCACATATATTCATGAAAACATAATAGGTTCAGATCTGAAATCATGGCACTCGGGCCCTAGTGCCAAGCATTAAGCATAGCAAAGTCATAGCAACATCAATCTCAGAACATAGTGGATACTAGGGATCAAACCCTAACAAAACTAACTCGATTACATGGTAAATCTCATCCAACCCATCACCGTCCAGCAAGCCTGCGATGGAATTACTCACGCACGGCGGTGAGCATCATGAAATTGGTGATGGAGGATGGTCGATGATGACGACGGCGAGGGATTCCCCTCTCTAGAGCCCCGAACAGACTCCAGATCAGCCCTCCCGAGAGAGATTAGGGCTTGGCGGCGGCTCCGTATCGTAAAAACGCGATGAATCCTTCTCCTTGATTTTTTTCTCCCCAAACGTGAATATACGAAGTTGGAGTTGAGGTCGGTGGAGAACCAGGAGGCCCACGAGGCAGGGGGGAGCGCCCAGGGGGGTAGGGCGCGCCCCCACCCTCGTGGACAGGGTGTGGGCCCCCTAGCCTTGATTCTTTCACCAATATTTTTTATTAATTCCAAAAATAACTTCCGTTGAGTTTCAGGTCATTCCGAGAACTTTTATTTCTGCACAGAAATAACACCATGGCAATTCTGCTGAAAACAACGTCAGTCCGGGTTAGTTCCACTCAAATCATGCAAGTTAGAGTCCAAAACAAGGGAAAAAGTGTTTGGAAAAGTAGATACGATGGAGACGTATCAACTCCCCCAAGCTTAAACCTTTGCTTGTCCTCAAGCAATTCAGTTGACAAACTGAAAGTGATAAAGAAAAACTTTTACAAACTCTGTTTGCTCTTGTTGCAAATATGTAAAGCCAGCATTCAAGTTTTTAGCAAAGATTATGAACTAACCATATTCACAATAACACTTAGGTCACATGTTTACTCATATCAATGGCATAATCAACTAGCGAGCAATAATAATAAATCTCGGATGACAACACTTTCTCAAAACAATCATAATATGATATAACAAGATGGTATCTCGCTAGCCCTTTCCGAGACCGCAAAACATAAATGCAGAGCACCCCTGAAGATCAAGGACTGACTAAACATTGTAATTCATGGTAAAAGAGATCCAGTCATAGTCATACTCAATATAAAGTAATAGTAATGCATGCAAATGACAGCGCTGCTCTCCAACTGGTGCTTTTTAATAAGAGGGTGATGACTCAACATAAAAGTAAATAGATAGACCCTTCGCAGAGGGAAGCAGGGATTTGTAGAGATGCGAGAGCTCGATTTTGAAATAGAGATAAATAATATTTTGGGTGGCATACTTTCATTGTCAACATAACAACCAAGAGATCTCGATATCGTCCATGCTACACACATTATAGGTGGTTCCCAAACAGAATGGTAAATTTTATACTCCCCCTCCACCAACAATCATCAATCCATGGCTTGCCCAAAACAACGGGTGCCTCCAACTAACAACAATCCTGGGGGAGTTTTGTTTGCAATTATTTTGATTTGATTTGAGCATGGGACTGGACATCCCGGTTACCGGCCATTTTCTCGTGAGTGAGGAGCGGAGTCCACTCCTCTTGAGAATAACCCGCCTAGCATGGAAGATATAGATAGCCCTAGTTGATACATGAGCTATTCGAGCATACAAAACAGAATTTCATTTGCAGATTTAGAGTTTGGCACATACAAATTTACTTGGAACGACAGGTAGATACCGCATATAGGAAGGCATGATGGACTCATATGGAATAACTTTGGGGTTTATGGAAGTGGATGCACAAGCAGTATTCCCGCTTAGTACAAGTGAAGGCAAGAAAGAGACTGGGAAGCGACCAACTAGAGAGCGACAACAGTCATGAATATGCATTAAAATTAATCAACACTGAGTGCAAGCATAAGTAGGATATAATCCACCATGAACATAAATATCGTGGCGGCTATGTTGATTTTGTTTCAACTACATGTGTGAACATGTGCCAAGTCAAGTCACTCGAATCGTTCAAAGGAGGATACCACCCTATCATACCACATCACAACCATTTTAATAGCATGTTGGCACGCAAGGTAAACCATTATAAACTCCTAGCTAATTAAGCATGGAATAAGCAACTATAATCTCTAATCGTCATTGCAAACATGTTTATTCATAATAGGCTGAATCAGGAATGATGAACTAATCATATTTACAAAAACAAGATAGGTCAAGTTCATACCTGCTTCTCTCATCTCAATCAGTCCATCATATATCGTCATTATTGCCTTTCACTTGCACGACCGAACGATGTGGATAATAATAATAGTGCACGTGCATTGGACTAAGCTGGAATTGCAAGCATTCAATTCAAGGGAGAAGACAAGGTAATATGGGCTCTTGGTTAAATCAACAATAATGCATATGAGAGCCACTCAACATTTTCATCATGGTCCTCTCCTCTCAACCCCCAAAGAAAAGAAAAGAACTAAAACTATTTACACGGGAAAGCTCCCAACAAGCAAAAGAAGAACGAGAAATCTTTTTGAGTTTTCTTTAATCACTACTACTACAGGCATGGAAAGTAAACTAGCTAAAAGATATAACTAATTTTTTGGGTTTTTCTTAAGGTTTTTCAAACACACAAGAAGAAAGCGAGAAAAATAAAATAAACTAGCATGGATAGTACAATGAAAAAGTATGAGCACCGACAACTAGCATGAGTGTGTGAACATGAATGTAATGTCGGTGAGAAATACGTACTCCCCCAAGCTTAGGCTTTTGGCCTAAGTTGGTCTATGCCCATGGATCGAGGCTACTCTCGCCAGTGTACTAAGGAGTGTCATCTGAGTGCCACTGGCTGGCGATCTCCTCCGGGTCCCACTGGTAAAAAGACTGTCCATAAGGGTCAAGTGGTGGTTCCGGCTCAGGCTCTAGAGCTGGTGTCTGGCTCCGGTATGCATAAACGGCCTCCGGCAAGATGAGGTACATGCCTGAAAACATGACAAACAAAGAGGGTGCAGGCAAGATAATAGTCTCACTGTGAGTTTTATTAAATCTCAAATTATACTTAAGCATCATCTCATTATTTTTAACAATAAATTCATGTGCTACCATACTCTTATAATCTAGAAAAATAGAGGGCAGCAGCTTTTCCTCTTTCTCATAATGCCTAATAGGTATCCTAAAGTGTTTAGCAAGGCGTGAAGCAAAGATGCCTCCAAAGATGGGGCCCTTTGTACGGTTGTTTAGCAATAATAGAGCCTAAACTAAAAGTGTTATCGCGAAACAAAGCATGGCACAAAATAACAATATCGGGGGCACTAAGGTTTCCATAGTTCCTGCGACCAATTAAGCATCTACTCAAAAATATTGAAAAGTAACGTAGAACAGGAAAGTGTATGCTAGTAATTCTTGCATCGGAAACCTTCCTCGTTTCCCCTACAGTGATCATATCAATAAATCCATCCACATCTCTACGATGTGGTTCCTCTATGCTGCCCGCAAAGGGTATCTTACAGACCCCACAAAAATCATATAGTGACATCTCCTTAACCTCATCATATAAATGAAACTCCACTGAAGGTGGTGATTTCCTAGCATGAAAGGAAAATTTTTGCACGAAAGTATTAGTGAGTAGGAGATACTGATCGAGCTGGTCGTGGAGGAAGTCGGTGAGGCCTGCATTCTCAGCCAAATGATAAAAATCATCATGAATCTCGGCTGCTCTCAAGAACTCATCACAAGGCCATTCACACGGCCGAACCTCCGCGACGCGAGGGATATTATATTTGGGCTTTTTATTCTCCTCATTTTGTTTATCCTTCAAGCTTCGGCTCGAAGAGCCCCTCAAAAATCTCTTCATCATTTTCTGAAAATTTCTGAAACTTTTAGTAACTCAAAATAAAAGTGAACCAAACTCAACAAAATCGATAGCAACTACTCCCACAAGTGCCTAGAGACTATATCATGCATTAGAACTACTTGGGACCAAATAAATTTGACATGCAAGCTCAAGAACAGGGTCACCTAGGCAGTAAAAATTTGCAATGAATAAAGTACTAGAACAAAAACTAATTGGACCATTGGAGGAGTCACATACCAAAGAACAATCCCCCAAGGCAGTTTTGTGAGTGGAGCTTTGAGAAAGGAGGTCGAAAATGGCAGCAAGATGAGCTAGAACTCATGCTTGAGTTGGTTGATGATTTTTTTGGGAGGAAGAAGAAGTGTGTGGGTGCAGGAATAAGTGGAGGGGGCCACCAGGGGCCCACGGGGTAGGGGGGCGCGCCCCGGGGGGGTCGGCGCGCCCTGGACCCTCGTGGCCAGGTGCTTGCCCCCTCTCGTGTGTTCTCAGTGCCAGATATTCTCAAATATTCTAGAAAAAATCATATTTCATTTTCAGGGCATTTGGAGAACTTTTATTTTCGGGGTATTTTTTTATTGCAAGGATAATTCAGAAAATAGACAGAGAATACTATTTTTCCTTTATTTAATCTAAATAACAGAAAGTAAAAGGAGGGTACAGAAGGTTGTGCTTTCTAACTTCATCCATCTCATGCTCATCAAAAGGAATCCACTAACAAGGTTGATCAAGTCTTGTTAACAAACTCAATCCGAATCGCATGAAATCGGAGAATTTTTGAATAGCACTAGGTTACCTCAAAGGGGATATGTACATCCCCAATAACAAGAATATCATATTTCTTCTTGATAGTAGGAAGAGGAAATTCAAAACCTCCAATAATAATCGATGGAATTTTTCAAATAGAATTGATACTGTGGACTTGAGGTCGTTTCCTCGGAAAGTGTACCGTATGCTCATTACCATTAACATGAAAAGTGACATTGCCTTTGTTGCAATCAATAACAGCCCCTGCAGTATTCAAAAAGGGTCTACCAAGGATAATCGACATACTATCGTCCTCGGGAATATCAATAATAACAAAGTCCGTTAAGATAGTAACGTTTGCAACCACAACAGGCACATCCTCACAAATACCGACAGGTATAGCAGTTGATTTATCGGCCATTTTCAAAGATATTTCAGTAGGTGTCAATTTATTCAATTCAAGTCTACGATATAAAGAGAGAGGCATAACACTAACACCGGCTCCAAGATCACATAAAGCAGTTTTAACATAGTTTCTTTTAATGGAGCATGGTATAGTTGGTACTCCCGGATCTCCAAGTTTCTTAGGTATTCCACCCTTGAAAGTATAATTAGCAAGCATGGTGGAAATTCAGCTTCCGGTATCTTTCTTTTATTAGTAACAATGTCTTTCATGTACTTAGCATAAGGATTCATTTTAAGCATATCAGTCAACCGCATACGCAAAAAGATAGGTCTAATCATTTCAGCAAAGCGCTCAAAATCCTCACCATCCTTTTTCTTGGATGGTTTAGGAGGAAAAGGCATGGGTTTCTGAACCCATGGTTCTCTTTCTTTACCGTGCTTCCTAGCAACAAAGTCTCTCTTATCATAACGTTGATTCTTTCATTGTGGGTTATCAAGCTCAACAGCAGGTTCAATCTCTACCTCATTATTATTGCTAGGTTGAGCATCAACATGAACATCATCATTAACATTATCACTAGGTTTATGTTCATTACCAGATTGTGTTTCAGCATCAGAAATAGAAATATCATTGGGGTTCTGAGGTGTGTCAACAACGGGTTCACTAGAAGCATGCAAAGTCCTATCATTTTTCTTTTTCTTCTTTTTAGAAGGACTAGGTGCATCATCATTAGTTCTCTGAGAATCTTGCTCAATTCTCTTAGGGTGGCCCTCAGGATACAAAGGTTCCTGAGTCATTTTACCCCCTCTAGTCATAACTCTAACATCATTATCATTTTTCTTATCATTTAATTCATTGAGCAAATCATTTTGAGCTTTAAGCACTTGTTCTACTTGAGTAGTAACCATAGAAGCATGTTTACTAATGAGTTTAAGTTCACCTTTACCTCTAGACATATAATCACTCAAGTGTTCAATCATATAAGCATTACGTTTCAATTGTCTACCAACATAAGCATTGAAGTTTTCTTGTTTAGCCATAAAGTCATCAAACTCATCCAAGCATTGGCTAGCAAACTTAGTAGACAGGGTTTCAACTTTATCATATCTATAGAGAGAATTTACCTTTACTACCCGTGTCGGGTTATCAAGACCATGTATCTCTTCAATAGGTGGTAAATTCTTAACATCTTCAGCTTTAATACCTTTTTCTTTCATAGATTTCTTTGCCTCTTGCATGTCTTCAGGACTGAGAAATAGAATACCCCTTTTCTTCGGAGTTGGCTTAGGAGTTGGTTCAGGAAGCGTCCAGTTTTTTTCATTAGTCAACATATTATTCAATAACAATTCAGTTTGATCAACAGTTCTTTCCCTGAAAACACAACCAGCACAACTATCCAGGTGGTCTCTGGAAGCATCGGTTAGTCCATTATAAAATATATCAAGTATTTCATTTTTCATGAGAGGATGATCAGGCAAAGCATTAAGTAATTGGAGAAGCCTCCCCCAAGCTTGTGGGAGACTCTCTTCTTTAATTTGCACAAAATTATATATTTCCCTTAAAGCAGCTTGTTTCTTATGAAAGGGAAAATATTTAGCAGAGAAATAATAAATCATATCCTGGGGACTACGCACACAACCAGGATCAAGAGAATTAAACCATGTTTTAGCATCACCCTTTAATGAGAACGGAAATAACTTAAGATATAGTAGTAATGAGTTTTCTCATCATTAGTGAATAGGGTGGCTATATCATTTAACTTAGTAAGATGTGCCACAACAGTTTCAGATACATAGCCATAAAAAGGATCAGATTCAACCAAAGTAATTATCTCAGGATCGACAGAGAAATCATAATCCTTATCAGTAACACAGATAGGTGAAGTAGCAAAAGCAGGGTCATATTTGCATTCTAGCATTCAGAGACTTTTCTTTCAGCTTAGCTAATAATTTCTTAAGATCAGATCTATCATTGCAAGCAAGAAAATCTCAAGCAGTTTCTTCATCCATAACATAACCCTCAGGCACAACAGGCAATTCATATCTAGGGGGAGAATCTTCATCATCACTTTCATCAATATTATCAGTTTCAATAATTTCATTCTCTCTAGCCCTAGCAAGTTGTTCATCAAGAAATTCACCTAATGGCACAGTATTATCAAGCATAGAAGTAGTTTCATCATAAGCATCACGCATAGCAGAAGTGGTATCATCAATAACATGCGACATATCAGAATTAATAGCAGAAGCAAGTTGAGGTGTCGCAAGTTTACTCAAAACAGACGGAGAATCAAGTGCAGAGCTAGATGGAAGTTCCTTACCTCCCCACGTAGTTGAGGGGAAAATCTTAGTTCTTTCGTCTTTCAAGTTACTCATAGTGATCAGCAGATATAAATCCCAAGTGACTCAAAGAATAGAGCTATGCTCCCTGGCAACGGCACCAGAAAATAGACTTGATAACCCACAAGTATAGGGGATCGCAACAATTTTTGAGGGTAGAGTATTCAACCCAAATTTATTGATTCGACACAAGGGGACCCAAAGAATATTCTCAAGTATTAGCAGTTGAGTTGTCAATTCAACCACACCTGGATAACTTAGTATCTACAGCAAAGTATTTAGTAGCAAAGTAATATGGAAGTAACGGTAACAGTGGCAAAAGTAACAGTAGCAGTTTTGTAGTAATTGTAAGAGTGGCAACGGTAAAGTAACTAAGCAAAGAGCAATATGTGAAAATCTTGTAGGCATTGGATCAGTGATGGATAATTATGTCGGATGTGATTCCTCATGCAACAGTTATAACATAGGGTGACACAGAACTAACTCCAGTTCATCAATGTAATGTAGGCATGTATTCCGAATATAGTCATACGTGCTTATGGAAAAGAACTTGTATGACATCTTTTGTCTAACCCTCCCGTGGCAGCGGGGTCCTATTGGAAACTACGGGATATTAAGGCCTCCTTTTAATAGAGTACCGGACCAAAGCATTAACACTTAGTGAATACATGAACTCCTCAAACTACGGTCATCACCGGTAAGTATCCCGATTATTGTCACTTCGGGGTTAACGGATCATAACTCATAATAGGTGACTATACACTTGCAAGATAGGATCAAGAACTCACATATATTCATGAAAACATAATAGGTTCAGATCTGAAATCATGGCACTCGGGCCCTAGTGACAAGCATTAAGCATAGCAAAGTCATAGCAACATCAATCTCAGAACATAGTGGATACTAGGGATCAAACCCTAACAAAACTAACTCGATTACATGGTAAATCTCATCCAACCCATCACCGTCCAGCAAGCCTACGATGGAATTACTCACGCATGACGGTGAGCATCATGAAATTGGTGATGGAGGATCGTCGATGATGACGACGGCGACGGATTCCCCTCTCCGGAGCCCCGAACGGACTCCATATCAGCCCTCCCGAGAGAGATTAGGGCTTGGCGGCGGCTTTGTATCATAAAACGCGATGAATCCTTCTCCCTGATTTTTTCTCCCGGAACATGAATATATGGAGTTGGAGTTGAGGTCGGTGGAGCACCAGGGGGTCCACGAGGCAGGGGGCGCGCCCCCACCCTCGTGGACAGGGTGTGGGCCCCCTGGCCTTGATTCCTTCGCCAATATTTTTTATTAATTCCAAAAATAACTTCCGTGGAGTTTCAGGTCATTCCGAGAACTTTTATTTCTGCACAAAAATAACACCATGGCAGTTCTGCTAAAAACAGCACCAGTCCAGGTTAGTTCCATTCAAATCATGCAAGTTAGAGTCCAAAATAAGGGCAAAAGTGTTTGGAAAAGTAGATACGATGGAGACGTATCACGATAGTCATAGAAGCAATAGTTGGTGAGATGACAACGATGCTACGATGGAGATCAAGGTGTCAAGCCGGTGACAATGGAGATCATGACGGTGCTCTGGAGATGGAGATCAAAGGCACAAGATGATGATGGCCATATCATGTCACAGATCTTGATTGCATGTGATGTTTATCTTTTATGCATCTTATTTTGCTTAGTATGGCGGTAACATTATAAGATGATCCCTCACTAAATTTCAAGGTATAAGTGTTCTCCCTGAGTATGCACCATTGCTACAGTTCGTTGTGCCGAGACACCATGTGATGATCGAGTGTGATAAGCTCTACGTTCACATACAACGGGTGCAAGGTAGTTTTGCACATGCAGAATACTCGGGTTAAACTTGACGAGCCTAGCATATGCAGATATGGCCTCGGAACACCGAGACCAAAAGGTCGAACATGAATCATATAGTAGATATGATCAACATAGAGATGTTGACCATTGAAAACTACTCCATCTCACGTGATGATCGGACATGGTTTAGTTGATATGGATCACGTGATCATTTAGATGACTAGAGGGATGTCTATCTAAGTGGGAGTTCTTTAGTAATATGATTAATTGAACTTAATTTATCATGAACTTAGTCCTGATAGTATTTGCATATCTATGTTGTAGATCAATGGCCCCGTGCTACCGTTCCCCTGAATTTTAATGCGTTCCTAGAGAAAGCTAAGTTGAAAGATGATGGTAGAAACTACACGGACTGGGTCCGTAACTTGAGGATTATCCTCATTGCTTCATAGAAGAATTATGTCCTTGAAGCATCACTAGGTTCAAGGCCTGCTGCAGGAGCAGATGCTGATGTTATGAACGTCTGGCAAGCTCGATCTGATGACTACTCGATAGTTTAGTGTGCCATGCTTCACGGCTTAGAATCGGGACTTCAAAGACGTTCTGAACGTCATGGAGCATATGAGATGTTCCAAGAGTTGAAATTAATATTTCAAGCAAATGCCCGAGTTGAGAGATATGAAGTCTCCAACAAGTTCTATAGCTGCAAGATGGAGGAGAATAGTTCTGTCAGTGAACACATACTCAGAATGTCTGGGTACCATAACCACTTGACTCAGCTGGGAGTTAATCTTCCTGATGATAGTGTCATTGACATAGTTCTTCAATCACTGCCACCAAGCTATAAAGGCTTCGTGATGAACTATAATATGCAAGGGATGGAAAAGACAATTCCCGAGCTCTTCACAATGCTAAAGACTGTGGAGGTAGAAATCAAGAAGGAGCATCGAGTGTTGATGGTTAACAAGACCACTAGTTTCAAGAAAAAGGGCAAAGGGAAGATGGGGAGCTTCAAGAAGAATAGCAAGCAAGTTGCTACTCCTGGGAAGAAACCCAAGTCTGGACCTAAGCCTGAACTGAGTGCTTCTACTGCAAAGGGACTGGTCACTGGAAGCGGAACTGCCCCAAGTATTTGGCGAATAAGAAGGATGGCAAAGTGAAAGGTATATTTGATATACATGTTATTGATGTGTACCTTACTAATGCTTGTAGTAGCGCCTGGGTATTTGATACTGGTTCTGTTGCTCATATTTGCAACTTGAAACAGGGGCTACGGATTAAAAGAAGATTGGCTAAGGACGAGGTGATGATGCGCGTCAGAAATGGTTCCAAGGTCGATGTGATCGCCGTCGGCACGCTACCTGTACATCTACCTTCGGGATTAGTTTTAGACCTGAATAATTGTTATTTGGTGCCGGCGTTGAGCATGAACATTGTATCTGGATCTTGTTTGATGCGAGACGGTTATTCATTTAAATCAGAGAATAATGGTTGTTCTATTTATATGAGTAATATCTTTTATGGTCATGCACCCTTGATGAGTGGTCTATTTTTTGTTGAATCTCGATCGTAGTGATACACATGTTCATAATATTGAAGCCAAAAGATGCAAAGTTTGTAATGATAGTGCAACTTATTTGTGGCACTGCCGTTTAAGTCATATTGGTGTAAAGCTCATGAAGAAACTCCATGCTAATGGGCTTTTGGAATCACTTGATTATGAATCACTTGATACTTGCAAACCATGCCTCATGGGCAAGATGACTAAGACTCCGTTCTTCGGAACAATGGAGCGAGCCACTGACTTATTGGAAATAATACATACCGATGTATGCGGTCCAATGAGTGTTGAGGCTCACGGCGAGTATCATTATTTTCTGACCTTCACATATGATTTGAGCAGATATGGGTATATCTACTTAATGGAACATAAGTCTGAAACATTTGAAAAGTTCAAAGAATTTCAGAGTGAAGTGGAAAATCATCGTAACAAGAAAGTAAAGTTTCTACAATTTGATCGCGGAGGCGAATATTCGAGTTATTAGTTTGGTCTTCATTTGAAGCAATGTGGAATAGTTTCGCAACTCACGCCACCTGGAACACCACAGCGTAATGGTGTGTCTGAACGTCGTAATCGTACTTTATTAGATATGGTGCAATCTATGATGTCTCTTACTGATTTACCGCTATCGTTTTGGGGTTATGCTTTAGAGACAGCTGCATTCACGTTAAATAGGGCACCATATAAATCCGTTGAGATGACACCATATGAACTGTGGTTTGGTAAGAAACCTAAGCTTTCGTTTCTTAAAGTTTGGGGCCGCGATGCTTATGTGAAAAAGCTTCAACCTGATAAGCTCAAACCCAAATCGGAGAAATGCGTCTTCATAGGATAACCAAAAGAAACTGTTCGGTACATCTTCTATCACAGATCCGAAGGCAAGATATTTGTTGCTAAGAATGGATCCTTTCTAGAGAAGGAGTTTCTCTCGAAAGAAGTGAGTGGGAGGAAAGTAGAACTTGATGAGGTAATTGTACCTTCTCCTGAATTGGAAAGTAGTTCATCACAGAAATCAGTTCCAGTGATTCCTACACCAATTAGTGAAGAAGCTAATGATGATGATCATGAAACTTCAGATCAAGTTACTACTGAACCTCGTAGGTCAACCAGAGTACGGTCTGCACCAGAGTGGTACGGTAATCCTATTCTGGAAGTCATGTTACTAGACCATGATGAACCTATGAACTATGAGGAAGCGATGATGAGCCCAGATTCCGCGAAATGGCTTGAGGCCATGAAATCTGAGATGGGATCCATCTATGAGAACAAAGTGTGGACTTTTGTGGACTTGCCCGATGATTGGCAAGCCATAGAAAATAAATGGATCTTCAAGAAGAAGACTGGCGCTGACGGTAATGTTACTATCTACAAAGCTCGACTTGTTGTGAAAGGTTTTCGACAAGTTCAAGGAGTTGACTACGATGACACATTCTCACCCGTAGCAATGCTTAAGTCTGTAAGAATCATGTTAGCAATTGCCGCATTTTATGGTTATGAAATTTGGCAAATGGATGTCAAAACTGCATTCCTTAATGGATTTCTTAAAGAAGAGTTGTATATGATGCAACCAGAAGGTTTTGTCGATCCAAAAGGTGCTAACAAAGTGTGCAAGCTCCAGCGATCCATTTATGGACTGGTGCAAGCCTCTCGGAGTTGGAATATACGCTTTGATAATGTGATCAAAGCATATGGTTTTATATAGACTTTTGGAGAAGCCTGTATTTACAAGAAAGTGAGTGGGAGCTCTGTAGCATTTCTAATATTATATGTGGATGACATATTGTTGATTGGAAATAATACAAAATTTCTGGATAGCATAAAAGGATACTTGAATAAGAATTTTTCAATGAAAGACCTTGGTGAAGTTGCTTATATATTGGGCATCAAGATCTATAGAGATAGATCAAGACGCTTAATTGGACTTTCACAAAGCACATACCTTGATAACGTTTTGAAGAAGTTCAAAATGGATCAGTCAAAGAAAGGGTTTTGCATGTGTTACAAGGTGTGAAGTTGAGTCAGACTCCATGCCCGACCACTGCAGAAAATAGAGAGAAAATGAAAGTCATTCCCTATGTCTCAGCCATAGGTTCTATCATGTATGCAATGTTGTGTACCAGACCTGATGTGTGCCTTGCTATAAGTTTAGCAGGGAGGTACCAAAGTAATCCCGGAGTGGATCACTGGACAGCGGTCAAGAACATCCTAAAATACCTGAAAAGGACTAAGGATATGTTTCTCGTTTATGGAGGTGACAAAGAGCTTGTCGTAAATGGTTACGTCGATGCAAGCTTTGACACTGATTCGAATGAATCTAAGTCACAAACCGGATATGTATTTATATTGAATGGTGGAGCTGTTAGTTGGTGCAGTTCCAAGCAGAGCGTTGTGGCGGGATCTACGTGTGAAGCGGAGTACATAGCTGCTTTGAAAGCAGCAAATGAAGGAGTCTGGATCACTACTAGGAAAAGGCCTACTAGTGGCGCACCAGTTTTGCCTACTAATGGCACACTACTGGTGCGCCACTAGTACCACGCCACTAGTATTAAATACTAATGGCGCACCACTGGTGCGCCATTAGTATAGGCCACTGGTGCGCCATTAGTATAGGCCACGGTGCGCCATTAGTATTTTTGAATTTTGAAGTCGGGAAAATAGTAGTGGCGCACCGTCTAACCCCCACCGTGCGCCATTTCTATTTTTGAATTTGGATATGGATCGCGATTTTTTTGCCCATTTTTTGTTCGTTTTTTTGCTTGTTTTTTTCACGAATTTTTTTCAAATTTTGTTCTCGTTTTTGGATCATGTACGTTCTTTTGCCGTGTTCTTTTGCCGGAGAGGAGTTCGCCGGAGAGGAGGGCCGAGGTCACCAGAGAGGAGGAGGAGGAGGTCACCGGAGAGGCGCTCGCCTACATCGCCGGAGAGGAGGAGGAGGTCGCCGGAGAGGAGTTCACCGGAGCACCGGAGAGGAGGAAGGAGAAACCGTGAGGGGAGGGGAGGAGAGGAGGGAGGAGGAGCTCACCGGAGAGGAGGGAGGAGGAGATCACCGGAGAGGAGGGAGGAGAAACCGTGAGGGGAGGGGAGGAGAGGAGGGAGGAGGAGGTCGCTGGAGAGGAGGAGGAGGAGGTCGCCAGAGAGGAGGAGGGTAGTATGGTGGAGGAGAGAAGGGGAGATGGAGTGGAGGAGATGGAGTGGAGGAGAGGTGGAGTGGAGGAGAAGAATGAAGAGGTAAGGAGGAGAGGACCACGCCCAGCCATATATACGGCATAGTAATGGCGCACCGTCGGCAGGTGCGCCATTACTAACTTTTTATTTTTTTGATCTATTTTGGATTTTGAAGGCGGGAAGATAGTAATGGCGCACCATGGGCAGGTGCGCCATTAGTAAGTTTGAATTTTTTTTTGAATTTTTTTGCCTCTCCAGATCTTAAAAGCCCCGTATCTTTTTTTCTGTTAGGTTTTTGAGGATGTTGAAAATGTTTAACGGGGTTCCCCCGATTAAATTCGGATGTAACTTTTCGAGTAGATGATTTTTCATATAAAAACTTTTTCATCCGAGTTCGTATGCAAAAGTTATGCCCATTTTACAAATTCTCGAGAGATTTTGCAAAAAAGTCAAAAATTCATGTTTGCAAATTTTGCTAACAACTAGACCACATATCACATGGGCATCTTATTTTCTTTTATTTTTTTGACATTTCTATCATTTTTTTATTTTTTTAACTAAAAAGGCGGTCCACGAGGGGGGGGGTGCATTCGGGGGAATGTTTGGGCCAAACTACTAATGGCGCACCGTGGGAGTGGTCGAGAGGTAAATACTGATATATTGGAAGGTTACATTCGGACACCGGAATGGTTTCGGGAAGTTTTGGATAAGTTTCGGAGTACCGGGAAGTTACCGGAACCCCCCCCCCCCCGGAGAGTAATGGGCCAACATGGGCCTTAGTGGAGGAGAGAGGGCCGGCCATAGGAGGTGGCGAGCGCCCCCCCTTGCCAATCCGAATTGGACAAGGGGTGGGGGCGGGCCCCCCTCCTTTCCCTCTCCTACTCCCTCTCCTTTCCCTCTTTGCTACTCTAGAAAAAAGGAAAAAGTGGGGGGGGGCGAATCCTACTAGGAGTGGAGTCCTAGTAGGACTCCCCCTCCATGGCGCGCCCCTGGTGGCCGGCCTTCTCCCCCTCCTTTATATACAGGGGCAGGGGGCACCCCAAAGGCACAACATTGTCTTAGCCGTGTGCGGTGACCCCCTCCATTGTTAACTCCTCCTATAATATCATCGTAGTGCTTAGGCGAAGCCCTTCGCGGATCTAATCACCAACACCGTCGTCACGTTGTCATGGTGACGAAACTCTCCCTCGACCCTCTGCTGGATCAAGAGTTCGAGGGAGGTCATCGACATGAACGTGTGCTGAACTCGGAGGTGCCATACGTTCGGTACTAGATCGGTTGGATCGTGAAGACGTTCGACTACATCAACCGCGTTAACCTAATGCTTCCTCTTTTGGTCTACGAGGGTACGTGGACACACTCTCCCCCTCTCGTTGCTATGCATCTCCTAGATAGATCTTGCATGATCGTAGGAAATTTTTTGAAATTGCATGCCACGTTCCCCAACAACGGGCCCGTGGTCGGCGCGGGCGGGCAGCGCATCTCATTGCCGCGAATACATCAGCCGGCTCCCCAGTGCGCTGCCACGCGGCCTCGCCTTTGATGGTGCCACTAACGACACGCCCATAACCTGTTCGATGAAACGCCCATGAGAAAATGGAGAGAGAAATAGGAAGAAAAGGTGAAAAAGATAAACACTCGAGTCATTGACAGGTGGGACCCTCATCCAACTCAGCAAATTGTCCACATAGGCATGCCATGTCAGCCCAACAGCCAGGCTCCACCTATCTGTTTCGCTGTTTTCACAACTAAATTCCAGCATCAGTGCTCCGCGTTATGCATTAAGCGCATTTCTTGTGGTTTTTTGTGCCCTAGCTTAAATGTCTTAGTAAGTTGTTACCCTAGCCCCAAGTGTGGTGGTTTTGGGTAAATAACTCGGGAGGAGGGGAGGGGAGAGGAGAGTTAGGTAGGTAGTTTACGTAGGTGTTTAAGTAGGCTTACGTAGATGTAGCATTATCGGTGTGGGAGAAATAGTGAAAATATATTCCCACCACACCAAGTTGGACGTTCCGACCTGTCCGCGACAGCCATCTTGAGGTGCGATTCATGCGGCAGAGCACTGACTAAAGTTTATACTACAATATTCTTGCGGAAGAGCATTGACTGATGTTTATAGTTTTTTTCAATGGAACTGATGTTTATAGTTGTTCAGAAAATCTGGGCCCTTGGGCCTTGGTTGGACCCACCATGATGACCCACAAGTATATGGGGTCAATTGTAGCCTTTTCTATATGTAAGAGTGTCGAACCCAACGAGGACGACAAGGAAATGACAAGTGGTTTTCAGCAAGGTATTGTATGCAAGTGCTAAAATTGTAAGTAGCGGAGTAGTTTGATAGCAAGATAATTTGTAACGAGCAAGTAACAAAAGTGCAGCAAGGTAGCCCAATCCTTTTGAGGCAAAGGACAGGCCAAAACGGTTTCTTATGATAAGCAAAGTGTTCTTGAGGGTACACGGGAATTTCATCTAGTCACTTTCATCATGTTGGCTTAATTCGTGTTCGGTACTTTGATAATTTGATATGTGGGTGGACCGGTGCTTAGGTCCTGTTATTACTTGAACAAACCTCCTACTTATGATTAACCCTCTCGCAAGCATCTGCAACTAAGAGAAAAGTATTAAGAATAATTTCTAACCATAGCATTAAACTTTTGGATCCAATCGGTCCCTTACGAAATAGCGCATAAACTGGGGTTTAAGCTTCTGTCACTCTCACAACCCACCATCTAATAACTACTCCACAATGCATTCCCTTAGGCCCAAATATGGTGAAGTGTCATGTAGTCGACGTTCACATGACACCACTAAGAGAATGGCACCATACATATCATCAAATATCGAACACATATCAAGTTCACATGATTACTTGCAACATGATTTCTCCGTGACCTCAATAACGAAAGTAACTACTCACAAATGATAAACATGCTCAAGACCAGAGGGTATTAAATAGCATAATGGATCTCAACATATAATCTTCCACCAAATAAACCATATAGTAATCAACTACAAGATGTAATCAACACTACAAGTCACCCACAAGCACCGATCTACAGTTTTGATACAAAGATTGAACACAAGAGATGAACTAGGGTTTGAGGGGAGTTGGTGCTGTGAAGATGTTGATGAAGATAGGCCTCCCCAAGATGGGAGAGTTGTTGGTGATGATGATGACGATGATTTCCCCCTCCGGGAGGGAAGTTCCCCCGGCGGAATCGCTCCGCCAGAGGGCAAAAGTGCTCGTGCCAAAGTTCCGAAGGTGGGCCGAGGAGGGCAGCACCCACCAGGGCACGCCTGGGCCTCCTGGCGCGCCCAGGTGGGTTGTGCCCACCTGGTGGCCCTCCTCTGGTACTTATTTGCTCCAATATTTATTAAATATTCCATAAAAATTCCTCGGGAAGTTTCAGCTCATTTGGAGTTGTGCAAAATAGGTAGCTTGACGTAGCTTTTTCAGGTCCAGATTTCCAGCTGCCGGAATTCTCCCCCTTGGTGCATACCTTGCGTATTATGAGGGGAAAGACATTAGAATTACTCCAAAAAGCATTATTATACAATAAAACAACATAAATAATAGTAGGAAAACATGATGCAAAATGGACGTATCAACTCCGCCAAGCTTAGACCTCGCTTGTCCTCAAGCGAAAACCAAAATCGAAAAACATGTCCACATGCTTAGAGAGAGAGGTGTCGATAAAAACTAAAGTACGGACATAGCAGCATCATGTGACTTATTATAACAGCAACAAACTTTACTATAAAACTTTTATCATAAAACTTTTATCATAGACTTCTCATGAACAAGTGACAATTCATCACAACATCAAAGTATAAAGCATAAACTCTATTGGAAACCGACAAACTATGTTCTTAGTCAACTTTGCAACTACAATTCATCATCTTTTCAGGAAGGGTCACGTATCGGAGCCTTTAGGCAAGTCCACATACTCAACCATCATTTAGTCTTCTATGATTGCTGACACTCATCAAATACACATGAGCAAAACATTTAAACCGGACACAAAGAAAGATGGGGGTGTATAGTTTCGCCTCCCAACACACTCACCTCAAGGGTGATGTCAACAATAATAACTTATGCCACCCATATTCAACTGGACATATGTGCCTAGATCTTTTCTCACCACATGATTCTTGCCAAAGGAGAAAACTAAAAGGAATAGAGAGAAAAACTTTGACTCTTGCATGAAAGTAAATACGTGAAACTAACAGATATGCCCTTCGCAGAGGGAAGGAGAGGTTGCCATGCGCTTTTTGTTTGTATGCACAACCCCTTAGTGCAAGAGAATGTCATGTTATATTGCCCATTGTGATGGCAACCTTTATTATGCATTCTGTCGCTTTTATTCTTCACCATCACAAGTTCGTACAACACTCAATTTTCCCTTACACTAAATGATCTCACACTTTTAGAAGCAATTTTTATTGCCCTTTTTGCACCGATGACAACTTACTTGAAGGATCTTGCTCAATTCATAGGTAGGTATGGTGGACTCTCAAACAAGATTTGGGTTTAAGGGTTTTGGATGCAGAAGTAGTATCTCTACTTAGTGCGGAGTTTTTGGCTAGCAAAGATAGGGGCAAGCACCACATGTTGAAGGATCTATGACAATATAACTTCTATGTGAATATGAACAAACATAAATCATTAAGTTGTCTTCCTTGTCCAACTTCAACAATTTTGGCATATAATATTTTGATGGGTGCTCACAATCATAAAAGATTTCTAGGATAGTATATTTATATGTGAATCTTCTCTTCCCTTATTAATTCTTTCATGAGTTGCATCATTGACCAATGCTATGTTTGTCAATCTACAATAAAATTTTCTACTTATACCTTTCCTTGTGTAATGTCATCACTTACCATAAGATTAGCATATGATCTTTTTATTTTTTTATTTCCTTTCTTTTTATTGCAACAAGAAAGTAAAGAAGGCAAAACTCAAACTAAACTTTATTATATCTCGCACACGATTACAAGGATTGATCACTAAGCAAACTCACAAAAAGAAAGGATTGAACTAAACTTTTATTCATCTAATAGCAAAAGATAACCATTGATCAAACTAAGAAAGTAAAGGCAAAAGATAGTTGAGATTGATACGATAGCGGGGCACCTCCCCCAAGCTTGGCGAAAGCCAAGGGGAGTGCCCATACCCAATACTCAGTTTTCTTTTGGTGGTGATGAAGAAGATGGTGGTGATGAAGTAGAAGGTTTCTTGACCAATACATCTCTGAGCATATCTCTTTAGCTGTGAATCTCTTGAAGAGCTTCATGCAGCAGCTCAGTGTTCTTCTCTACTTCAGCCATGATATGCTTATTTTCCGGACCCCAAGAGTTTTTCCCTACATCACTTTCTCTTGGACGAGATATGTCCCAATTGGACGGTATATGCGCACGAGGAGTGTTTTCGAACCCATAATTATGAATCAAATTGTGAAAATTGTTTTGATGTAACCTGTGTAGAGGCCTCCTTGTAGGGAATTCTTCTAGATCTCTTGGGTCCTCTTGATTGTCCAGGAACCTCATGGCTCGATGGGGGTTAGGATGAGTGGAGATACCAGCCAGGGTCCCTCTCTTAGAAGCCGGAGGGTGAATTCCGAATGAGTCCCCCTCATCTTCCTCCATAACGATCTCCGCAAATTCCTCTCCTCTGGATTCTACCTGAAGCAACCAAGCTTCGCCTTCTTCAGTGTTGGAGGAGGGAGAAGACATGATGCCTGGCTCAACAGATCTGATAGAAAACAGCAAGAAAAGAAAACAGGAGATTTCTCCATGATACGGAGGTTAACGGGTTCGGGAGGTATATATAGATTTTTTATCTTGGGGAACAAGCAGAACGGAAGAAAAATGGAGTCCGGAAAGTACCCGAGGCGAGCACAACCCACCTGGGCGCCCCAGGCATGCCTGGCGCGCCCTGGTGTATCGTGCCCACCAGGGTCACTTTCCTGGAAGTTTCTTATTTTCCTAATTTTCTAAATATTCCAAAACTGTCAAAAAATATTTTTGCGGATTTTTCGGAGTCTGTTTACTTACTGTATCACGTACCTCCCTTTTTTCATTATTCTGGAGTGTTCTGAAAGGTTTCCTTTATGTGTTTTCCGGTGTAAAAGTTTAGATAACATTGCTTCCAACATTAATGGGCGTACTTGAGATATAGTGTTTTATTCGTTGCCCATTGACAACCTTCGGGTTAGTCCCTTCGGCATTATTTATTTTGATAGCTCCGGATCGATAGACCTCCTCGATGACATAGGGTCCTTCCCATTTGGAGAGGAGTTTTCCTGCAAAAAATCTGAAACGAGAGTTGTACAAAAGAACATATTCTCTGACTTTGAACTCACGCTTTTGGATTCTTTTGTCATGCCATCTTTTAACTTTTTCTTTGAATAACTTAGCATTTCCATAAGCATGGGTTCTCCATTCATCTAATGAGCTAATATCAAATAACCTCTTTTCCCTAGCAAGTTTGAAATCATAATTGAGTTCTTTTATTGCCCAAAATGCTTTGTGTTCTAACTCAAGAGGTAAATGACAAGCTTTTCCATAAACCATTTTATATGGAGACATACCCATAGGATTTTTATAAGCCGTTCTATAAGCCCAAAGTGCATCATCTAATTTCTTACACCAATTCTTCCGGGACCTATTGATAGTCTTTTGTAAGATTAATTTTATTTCTCTATTGCTAAGTTCAATTTGACCACTAGATTGAGGATGATAAGGTGACGCGGTTCTATGCTTAACATCATACTTAGCAAGCATTTTACGGAAAGCACCATGAATAAAGTGTGAACTGATACGCCTCCAACGTATCTATAATTTTTGATTGTTCCATGCTATTATATTATCTGTTTTGGATGTTTAATGGGCTTTAATATGCTCTTTTATATTATTTTTGGGACTAACCTATTAACCGGAGGTCCAGTGCCAGTTTCTGTTTTTTGCCTATTTTAGAGTTTTGCAGAAAAGGAATATGGAACGGAGTCCAAACGGAATGAAACCTTCGCGAGGATCTTTCTTGGACCAAAAGCAATCCATAAGACTTGGAGTTGAAGTCTAGGACTCTACGAGGAGGCCAGGAGGCAGGAGGGAGTGCCCAGGGGGGTAGGCGCGCCCCCACCCTCGTGGGCCCCTCGTAGCTCCACCGACGTACTTCTTTCGCCTATATATACTCTTATACCCTAGAAACATCAGGGGGACCCACGAAACCACTTTTCCACCGCCGCAACCTTCTGTACCCATGAGATCCCATCTTGGGGCCTTTTCCGGCGATCTGCCGGAGGGGGAATCGATCACGGAGGGCTTCTACATCAACACCATTGCCTCTCCGATGAAGCGTGAGTAGTTTACCTCAGACCTTCGGGTCCATAGTTATTAGCTAGATGGCTTCTTCTCTCTCTTGAATTCTCAATACAAAGTTCTCCTCGATGTTCTTGGAGATCTATTTGATGTAATACTCTTTTGTGGTGTGTTTCCCGAGATCCAATGAATTGTGGATTTATGAACAAGATTATCTATGAATATTATTTGGTTCTTCTCTGAGTTCTTATATGCATGATTTGATATCTTTGCAAGTCTCTCTGAATTATTGGTTTAGTTTGGCCTACTAGATTGATCTTTCTTGCAACGGGAGAAGTGCTTAGCTTTGGGTTCAATCTTGCATATGCCTTGCCATGTCACTGAGGTTGACTGAGGAAAAACCGTGTCAAGAAGATGCCCCTGAGGGTAATATTTTGCCTTCATTACCTTAGCACATAGCGAGTCTGGGTTAACCAGTAAACGCCAAGCTTGTTTCACCAGAAGATCTTGATTAAATAACCTCAGGTCACGGAAGCCCATTCCACCCTCACCCTTTGGTCGCGTTAATTTATCCGAAGCCAACCAATGGGTTTTCCTCCTATCCTCCTCATCGCCCCACCAAAAATTTCTTATAATCTATGATAAATCCTCACAAAGAGAAGCAGGAAATTTAAAAGTACCCATCGCGTAAACCGGGAGATCCTAAATTACTGACTTAATAAGGTCTTCTTTCACCCCTTGAAGCATATTTATCAATCCAATCAGATAGACGTTTCACTGCCTTTTCCTTAGTAGACTGGAATCTACCAGCTTTCATTCTTCCTTGAGGAACAGGAAGGCCAAGATATTTATCCTCAAAACCCTCCGTAGTAATCTTTAAGATGACCATTGTAGACACTTGGTTTTCCATACTGCACGACTTCCCAAACATAATCGAACATTTATCTGGACTGAGTAACTGACCAGTCCCCCTCTCGTACATATTCAAAATATTCTTGATGGTCAAACCTTGATCAATGGATCCTTTGAAGAATAATAGACTATCATCAGCAAATAATAAATGAGAGATACCTGAAGCATTTTTGTTCAGCCTGAACTCCTTGAGGGAACCATTCACGCATGCATTCTGGAGCAATAACGGAAGTGCTTCTGCCACAAACAAGAATAAGTACGGGGATAACGGATCACCTTGCCTTAGTCCACAAGAGGGGGAGAACATCTCCAACAGCTGCCCATTCGAACGCACAGCAAACTTCACAGTTGTAACACATGTCATAATCCAATTAATCCACATAGGTGCAAATCCCAATGCGCCAAGCATACTCCTCAAAAAATGTCAATCCACCCAATCATATGCCTTAGCAAGATCAAGCTTGTAAGCGCAAAACTCCCCCCTTTGATCTTTTAGCGTACTCAAAGAATGCATACATTCAAAAGCTATAAGAGCATTATCAGAAATTAACCTGCCTGGAATGAACGCACTTTGAGCAGGGGAGATCATACCATCCAATAGGTGTCTCAGTCTGTTAACAAGACATTTGGAAATAATCTTGTAAATAACATTGCATAGACTGATTGGCCGGAAATCTTTCATTGACTGGGGGTTCTTCACTTTAGGAATAAGAACAATAGATGTGTCATTGACCCCATCTGGCATCCTTCTAGAGGTAAAAAATTGTTGCACTGCTCGGACAATATCATTCTTAATCAATCCCCAATTATGTTGGAAGAATCTAGCTGGAAAGCCATCCGGACCCGGAGCCTTTAAAGGCCCAATTTGGAAAATGTGTCACTAATTTCTTGCTCAGTGAAAGTTTTGCATAACTCATCATTCATATCATCACTAACAAGAGGTCTCACAAGCGGTATAATAATAGTCGGGTCAACCATGGCATCACAAGTATACAATTGGTTAAAGAAGGAATTAGCCATACCTTGAATTTCTTCCATATCTTCTCTTTTATTTCTGTTCTGCATATCTCTGCATCCAATTCCTTGCAAATCCTTGTGAGATCTTATTTGCTTAGTGAGCTGAGGTGACTAGTGCTTTTTCTCTGAACTGAACTCAGACACACCGACTTGCCTCTTTCGGTCAATCCGAAACTTTTCGGTGCCATCGAAGAAAACAACTCGGTGTAGCCGATCTCAATGCTGAGAAAACACTTTGTCATTTGCATCCTGCACATTTTGTTCCAGCTCCACTCAATGATTCTTTTCCTCTACCAGCACCTTATTTTTTCTTGCAACTTTGCCATCTGACTCAAGGACCAATCCTATTTTGACTCACACTCCAGAGAAGACCCTTCTTGGAAATTGGTGTCAAAGGGGGAGAGAGAGTTCACATCAAAGCTTAATCATATCAAAAAGGGGAAAGAGTGCTAAATTATCACATCAAGAGAGACCCCAGCTGCTTGGTATTCAAAGAGGAGAGAATTTACATGTCTTTAGAGGGGAAAGACATGTGCATGTTGTTTTTGTGTGTGCTTTGCTCTGGTTTTCTATTCCCTATCTTCTCCCAATATCCCATATAAGATTCAGGGGGAGCAAGACATCTAAGGGAAGGAAATCTTCAAATTCATTGCATATCTTTACCTTTGGGGACATGTATACACTCAAATAGAGTACCTAGTACTCACTCTATACATGTCATCCCAAATCTTGGCACTCTTGTGGTTTACTGCTCTTGCTCTGCTTAGTCGATGTTTCTGTGTTGTCTAACCTTGTTTACTCAGGGTCATCTCTTCCAAAGCTAGCTCAAGACCACAAGGTAAGTATATGCATCACACTCATGTGCATGAGGATATGTTGCTGATGAACATATTGTTTGCAAGAAGGACTCATGAACATGAAGGCGCATTTCTCATATTCACACCATTTACTCTGATGCATATAGCCAAGATACATGTAACTCATTGCTTGCTCTGTCATGATTATGCACTCACATGATCTTATGTTCCATATTTGCATGATTGCATACATGTAGGGGGAGCCTATGCATGTTACATGTCCTTCCAAAGCTTTACTTGCCTTTCTGTATATCTCTATCTAAAGCTTTGACGTATGTTGTCATCAATTACCAAAAAGGGGACATTGAAAGCACAAGTGCTCCCTGGGTGATTTTGGTAATCAATGTCAACATATCTCTTGTTGGACTAATGCTTTTATCTAGTGTATTTCAGATAAGTCCAACAGTCGAGTGGCATGGACAAGAGGATGTGGAACCCCTTCAAGATGCTAAGGACAAAGGATTGGCTCAAGCTCTAAAGTTTAAGACTCTACATTTTCTATTTCAGTGATCCAAGATCACATTGAGTCCATAGGAAAGCCAATACTATTAAAAGGGGATGAGGTGTTGCTTAATGGCTTGCTTGCTCAAAGTGCTTAGTGATATGCTCCAAAGCCCTGAACCACTTTCTCATATCCACATATGTCCCAAACCAAAAGTCAAACTCAACCCCACCGATTTGATCTATTCGGCACCACCGAGTTTAGTTGACATAGCCACTGCCAGAAACCCTAGTCACTTCGGTCTAACCGATGGGATCTCGGTCTCACCGAGATGGGCTTGCAAACTCCCTGTTGTCTATTACAATATCTTCGGTCTCACCGAGAATATGTAATCAGTCACACTGAGTTTGCCTGACCAACTCTCTGCTTTGCTTATTACCAAATCGGTCCCACCGAGTTGTGTAATCGGTCAAACTGAGATGAGGTTTTACCGTAACCCTTGCACATCGGTTCCACCAAGTTGACGTGTCGGTCCCACCGAAATGCCTAACGGTCAAATTATGAACTAAATCGGTCCGACCGAGTTTTCTAATTCGGTCCCATCGAGTTTGGTGAATTGTGTGTAACGGTTAGATTTTGTGTGGAGGTTATATATACCCCTCCACCCTCCCCTCATTCGTGAGGGAAGCCATCAGAACATGCCTACACTTCCAGCATTCATTTTCTGAGAGAGAACCACCTACTCATGTGTTGAGACCAAGATATAACAATCCAACCATATGAATCTTGATCTCTAGCCTTCCCCAAGTTGCTTTCCACTCAAATCTTCTTTCCACCAAATCCAATCCTATGAGAGAGAGTTGAGTGTTGGGGAGACTATCATTTCAAGCACAAGAGCAAGGAGTTCATCAACAACACACCATCTATTACCTTTTGGAGAGTGGTGTCTCCTAGATTGGTTAGGTGTCACTTGGGAGCCTCCGTCAAGATTGTGGAGTTGAACCAAGGAGTTTGTACAGGCAAGGAGATCGCCTACTTCGTGAAGATCTACCCTAGTGAGGCAAGTCCTTCGTGGGCGATGGCCATGGTGGGATAGACAAGGTTGCTTCTTCATGGACCCTTCGTGGGTGGAGCCCTCCGTGGACTCGCGCAACCGTTACCCTTCGTGGGTTGAAGTCTCCATTAACGTGGATGTATGATAGCACCACCTATCGGAACCACGCCAAAAATCTCCGTGTCTCCAATTGGGTTTGCACAGTCCAATCCGATCCCTTTACCTCCTTGCAAGTTGCATGCTTTACTTTCCGCTGCCCATATACTCTTGCATGCTTGCTTGATATGTATTGTGAATGGTTAAACTTGTGCTTAAACTCCACCTCAACTTGAAAAACTTAAAAAACTGCCAACTTTGTGTGTTGAGGGTCTATTCACCCCCCTCTTGACACCTCTTCTCGATCCTTTGACACCTTCTTCTTCTTCTGCTTTACCTCGCTTGCTTGCGCAGATGCTGTGTCGCCGTGATCGGACCCTGCCAGGGGTTCTCCCTTGCCGAGGTCGGATCCTGCCGGGTCCAGTTTTTCTCCTAAGGGCCTTGCCGCTATTGTCGCCTCTTCCTGAACTTCTCTCTGCGCCACTAGCGCAGCACTAACACTTGATTTGTTGCTGCCAGGTATAGCAGCAACGGCTCTTATGGCCTGGGTGCGACCAGTACTGGTGTAGAGGATAGGTATCTCTTCAACTCCTGCAATGTTGCCTCTGCCTCCGGGGTCCATTTCATTGGACCTGCCTTTTTCAAATCTTGAAGTAGGGGAGGGCACGCTCAGCGGACTTAGAGATGAACCTGCTCAGGGCGGCGATGCAGCCGGCAAGCCTTCGGACATCTTTGACCCGCCTTGGCGCCTCGATTTGCTCAATTGCTTTGATCTTGTCGGGATTTGCTTCGATCCCGCGTTGAGACACGAAGAACCCAAGAAGCTTCCCGGACGGAACGCTAAACACGCACTTCTCTGGGTTGAGCTTGAGGTTGATCTTGCACATGTTTGCAAAAGTTTCTTCCAAGTCCTTTACGAGCGTAGCTTTGTCTTTGGTTTTGACCACTATGTCATCCCTGTAAGCTTCCATGTTTCTATGGAGCTGGGGCTCAAAACTAGTTTGGACCGCTCAAGCGAACATTGAACCAGCGCTCTTCAACCCGAAAGGCATCCGTACAAAACCGTATGTACCACATGGGGTGATGAACGCGGTTTTCTCTTAATCTTCCTTTGCCATGAAGATCTGATGATACCCTGAGTAAGAATCAAGGAATGACAGCAGGTCGCACCCATCGGTGGAGTCCACTATCTGATCGATACGTGGTAATGGGAAAGGATCCTTTGGACAGGCTTTATTGATATCAGTATAGTCGATACATAGCCTCCACTTCCCATTTGCCTTATGTACTACGACCGGATTGGCCAACCACGTCGGGTGAAGAACTCCCTTGACCAAACTTGCCGCCTCCAACTTCCTGATCTCCTCGATGATAAACTCTTGTCACTCCAAAGCTTGCTTTCTGACCTTCTGCTTGATGGGCCGTGCATGAGGGCAGATAGCAAGATGTTGCTCAATCACCTCCCTGGGAACGCCGGGGATGTCGGATGCTTGCCATGCAAACACGTCGACATTTCGCCCGTGGGAAGGCGACGAGCGCACTTTCCTATTTGCTGTCAAGGGTGGAGCTTATGACGAAAGCTCCGCCCGTGCCATCCTCCTTGACGGACACCTTCTTGGTTTCCGGCGGTGCCGCCTTGGACCTTTTTCTCTTGCCGGTAGAGCTCTCTGGTACATCTCCAGCGGAAACACAGCACTCCAAGGAGGCGCATTTGCCGGAGATGGTACAGGAGCCCTTGCCAGAGCCAGGAGTCCTGTCGGCGGCTGAAGCCTTACTGATCCTCTTCCCGGTGGTAGGAGCAGGTGCATTGGCGGCAGATGCTGCAACCGCCTCTCGGTAGAGCTGATCGGTGCAAATGAGCGCATCCTTCCTATAGCAGCCGACGGTGATGATGCTCATTGGGCCAGGCATTTTCAACTTGTTGTAGGCGTAGTGCAACGCCGCCATGAACTTGGCCAGTGCAAGGCAACGGGATCTCAGCGACATCGAAAATGATCCTCTCCGTCCTGTAGTTGAGGTCGCCACCAAATGTAACTGGTAGCGTGACCTTTCCCTTGGGCTGACTCCTCCCCGGATTGATCCCTTGGAACGTGCCCGTCTCCTCGAGATCTTCATCGGGGATCTGCAACCTCTTGACCACGTTGGGTGAGATCAAGTTAAGGCCGGCCCCACCATCAACTAACATCTTCGTCACCTTGAGGTTGCGTATTGTTGGGGATACCAACAACGGCAAACACCCGACCGCAGTGATGCGATCAGGGTGATCCTTGGTGTCGAAAACGATAGGCGTGTGAGACCACCTCAACGGCTTCTGGGCGTCGACCATTGGTTTCGTTGCATTAATATCACGCGCCCACTGTTTTAGTTGGCGGTGGGAAGAATGCAGCAAAGCACCTCTGTCGACACAAATGACTTATGTCGCCCTCTGGAACTCATGCTCGGTGGATTCGTCATCATCATCACGATCGTCATCCTCCTCCTTCTCACGGCCTCGGGCAGGCCTCTCCTGTTGCTTTTCCTTGTTGCTGCGCCCTCCTTGGCCATTGCGCTTCTTGCCGGACCCTTCAGCGCCTCCTTGGCCCTTCTCCTTATCTCGTCTCTCGTACTCATCCCTTTGCTTCTCCACCAGCAGCTCCACTTGGCGGCAGTTCTGGAGGTCGTGGCCCTTGGTACGGTGAATCTTGCAGTACTGCTTGTCGGAGCCAAGGCCAGGCAGGCGTCGCACTCGGCAACCTCCTTGCCGGGGTCGTCGACCTTGGCCTTCTTGGCGGTGTCGGGGTCGCCGGATTCCTCAATGGCAAGCACAGTCTGGCCCTTGCGCTTCCTGTTACGCCGCCGGCCTTTCTTCGCTGGGGCGACGATGTCTTCGTCTTCTGAGTCACTTCCCGCGTCGGAGTCTTCGCCGGGGTACTTCCTTCCTTCCTCCGCTCGGGCGCATCTGTCAGCCAGAACGTATAGCTCGGCAACATCCGCGACCTTGTTCATGGCCAACTCTTCACGCATCTTTCGATTACGCACGTTTTGGTGGAACGCGCTGATGACAGCGGCGGGATGAACATCCAGGATGTTGTACTGCACACGGCTAAACCTCTGTATGTACTTGCGCAAGGATTCGCCGTCTCTCTGAGGGATCACGTGCAAATCACTTGCCTGCCCAGGAGCTACGTGGCCGCCTGTGAAGGCACCAACAAACTCATGGCATAGGTCGGACCAGGAGGCAATGGAATCTATCAGCAGATGCATCAAGCATGACATGTTGTTGGGCTTAAGTGCGAACGGGAAATAGTTGGTAAGTATCTTGTCGTCTCGTGCTCCGGCAGCTTGCATCGCAATAGTGTAAACGCTCAAGAACTCGGACGGGTGAGTCTTGCCGTCATACTTCTCTGGGACCTTTGGTTTGAACATGCGGGTGTTGGGCCACTGGAATTGCCGCAGCTCACGGATGAATGCTAGACAAGTGATTGCATATGGCAAGTTACTAGCATCCCCCAGCGCAGGCCTGTACTCAAAGGGCCCAGCACGCCTATCGGACTGGTGACGTGCTTCCCGTCGCCGTTCAATAGTAGTCCGGGCGTCCTCCTTGAGGCACTCTTGAAGAACTTGGCGCTGGTCACGGCGCGTCCGTGGGTCTGATGACACCGTGGACACGTTGTCCCGGGTGTCGCCCCGACGGGCCGACCATGGCGGAGGGGAGTGCACCGTGGTTGCGGCGCCCTCGACCCTTCCACTGCCCGCACGCGTTGGCTCGTCGTTTCGGCGTCGTGAGGAGCTTGTTCCCCGGTGGCCATCTCTGTTGGCATGGCTAATAAGGCTTTGGATAGCGTCCCTCCACTCTTCTTGCTTCTCCAACGTAGGAGGGAAGTCGAGGAGCAACTGCGCTCGCGACAGCGCTTCTGCTCCCGCGGGTGGCAGCGACAGGCACGAGGAATGGGAGGAACTTGGACTTCTAACAATGTTAGAAGGAGTCCCATCTCGATTCCACGGCCGCGCGCTCTTTTCGCCTGCACCATGATGTGCGTGTTGGCCCTGCATGCCTTGAGAGTGACGCTGAGGGCTCTTGTCGCGGCTATGCCCGGGGTCCTCAACATCGCGGCGCGGTTTGTCGTGCACGAGCTTAGGAGACCGTGGCACGCGCGTTGGCGAGGTCGATCTCCTGCCCTTGGAGGTCCCCGCACCACCCCCAGGTGGCACAGCTCCACCCTTGGGCACGGCGGCATGCCGACCTCCGTCGCCACTGCGGAGGATGCCCGCGGCCTGGCTTCTGGTATTCGGATGATGCGGACGATCTCGATCTCCTCCACCACTGGCGCCCGCCTCGTCGCCTGCTCGCGCGGGTGCGGGCGGAGCGGCCCCGGACGGGCCGACCGCCGCGGTCGTCTTCTTCTTCGGAGCCATAGTGATGTAGGTGCTACTGTCCTAACTACAGACCAGATTCTCACAACTAAATCCCCCTACCTGGCGTGCCAAAGATGTCGGGGAAACCAATCACCTATGGGGTCACAAGGATCCCTTATACGTTCGGCGGGGGATTAGTTGCACGAAGAGCAGGTCGAGTCGTTAGCACACAGAGGATTTTTATCCAGGTTCGGGCCGCGGAGATGCGTAATACCCTAGTCCTGCTTTATCTGGTTATATGAGTGTTCTTGAGCTTTTGAACTAGCTACAGTGTGTGCCTTGTTCAAAAGTCCGAATCCTCTCTCTGTGCACCTCGGGCCTCCTTTTATACACAAAGGGGTTGCCACAGTGGCACACAGGAGGTGGAAAGCTACAGTGGTACGAGCTTATCACTCGACCAACGTAGGATAAGCGCATTTAATGTGATGCCTATGTGTCCTCTCGCTTTATTGGGGATGGCAACAGAGGCCATCCCGCCCTTCGCCGCTTCCCCTTGCCTTGCCACGCGTCTGGGCCGTCGAGGCATGCAGCGCCACGCTGGCCAACCAGCTGCTGTGTTGGCAAAGTGGTAGGCTTCCACGAAGATCTGCATGCCGCCACACAGGTGCCTGCTTCACTGGCATGCTTATCGCTGCATTGGAGTGGTGGTGAGGTGGCGGAACCCTGCCGAGCGCGGGCCTCGTCGCGGCCCAGCGGTCGTCCCCGGCAAGGCTTGCCGGGGGCCTTGGATTCGTCCCCGGCAAGGGTCTTGCCGGGGGTCTTTATCATTTGATCCCACGTGGACTCGTGGGTTGTCGATCTCCGTGAGGAGCCGCATGCTACCAGGCATGTGCTCTTCAAATCTTGGTCTTTAACATTGTCGATGGTGTCAGAGATCTCAAGCCCAAGGGTGGTGGCCTTGCTGGTCTCTTCGCAAGCTGCCCCGGCAAGGGGCTTGCCGGGGGCCGCGCAGGTCGCTTCGGCAAAGGCTTGTTGCCGGGCGTGGCCCTGCTTGCCTCTTGCTGCTTACTACTCTGAGCAGCTGTCTTGATATTCTTTGTACTTGTCTTGCCTTCAGCTGTCTTCCTCTGCCTTGCCATGCCCTCCTGTAGGGTGGCTGCGACCGTCCGTGCAAGACCTAAGAATAAAAGATATGATAAAAGAGACTTTGTTGCTAGAAAACACGGTAAAGAAAGAGAACCGTGGGTTCAAAAACCTATGCCTTTTCCACCCAAGTCAACTAAAAAGAATGATGATGAAGAATTTGAACGCTTTGCTGAAATGCTGAGGCCAGTCTTTTTGCGTACTCGCTTGACTGATATCCTTAAAATGCCTCCTTATGCAAAGTATATGAAAGATATCATCACAAATAAGAGAAAACTACCAGAAGCTGAAATCTCAACTATGCTTGCTAACTATAGTTTTAAAGATGGATTACCTAAATAACTTGGAGATCCGGGTATACCAATTATACCTTGCTCTATAAAAAAGAATTATGTAAAACTGCTTTGTGTGATTTAGGAGCTGGTGTTAGTGTTATGCCTTTCTCTTTATATAAAAGACTTGACTTGAATAAACTCACACCTACTGAAATATCTTTGCAAATGGATGACAAATCAACTGCCATACCTATCGGTATCTGTGAGGATGTGCCCGTTGTTGTTGCTAATGTTACTATTTTGACTGACTTTGTTATACTTGAGATGCCCGAGGACAACAACATGTCGATTATCCTTGGTAGACCCTTCTTGAATACTGCAGGGGCTGTTATTGATTGCAATAAAAGCAAGGTCACTTTTCATATTAATGGTAATGACCATACGGTGCACTTTCTGAAGAAACCATTCCAAGTGAATGGTATTAATGTTATTGAAAAATCTCCGACAATCACTATTGGAAGTTTTCAAATACCTCTACCTACTGTCAAAAAAAATGAAATGCTTATTGCTGGGGAAATGCATATCCCCTTTGAGGTAACTTAGTAATTTACGAAAGTTCTTCGGTTTCATGCTAATCGAAAGTGGTTGTTAATAAGACCTGATCAACCTTATTAATGAATCATTTTTGAACGGTATGAAGTTGATGAATTTAGTAAGCACTACCTTTTGTCCCTACCTTTTGTTTTCTGTTTTTATTAGTTAAATAAAATAAAATGCCATGTTTTGTCTGTTTTCTGAATTTCCCGTGCAACAAAAAATGACCCAAAAATAAAAGTTCTCAGAATGCTCTAAAAAATTTACATTAATTTTTTCTGAATATTTCTGAATTTCTGGTGCAAATAATACCAGAGGGAGGTGCACCAGGTGGGCACAACCCACCTGGGAGCGCCAGGACCCCTAGGCGCGCCCTGGTGGGTTGTGGCCCCCACATGGGCCCCCTCACTTATCTCTTTAGCCCACATCATCACTTACCTTTAGAAAAAATTCTCCATTGCTCTCTCTCCCGTGTTCTTGAGCTCAAACCCGCGGATTTCGACCTCTTTGCTCGAAGCTTCGTTTCTCAAACTGTTTCGGGGGATTGTTGCTTGGTATGTGACTCCACAGTTTGTTAGTTTTTGTTTTAGTGGTTTATACTTTGAATAATTAGCTACTCTTGGTGCTGTTGTAGATGAGCTTGCATGTTGAGTTCTTAGTGTTCTAAGTAGTTTGAACGCTTGCTATGGCCTCTATGTATCCCTATGAGTAGCTGCTATCAATTTTATAAAGTTTTGCTGACAAATTTTTGTCATCTCAGAAATTTTATTTTCAGAAATATGCGAACATGAATATCTTCAGGAAGTTTGGCTCTAAGAAGAACTCCAAGGATGTTATTGGGGAGTCTTCTGACAGTGATCTCCACCCTCGGAGGTTGGCGGAAGTACGGCCGTGCGAATGGCCGCACACCCCTTTCCTACAAGAGGCAGGAATTCTTGAGGAGTACATGCAATATATTGCTAATGCCGGCCTCACCGACTTCATCACAGACGAGTGTGACCAGCACCAAATCCTCACAAACATCTTTGTTCAAAGTTTTACTTTCCTGCCTAGGAATAATCCTCCTGAAGTGAGCTTTGATTTATATGCTGAAAACCATCAGATACCACTTACTGAATTTTGTAACATATGCATGATCCCTTCTGATGGGAGCTTGGCTGAGCCTAGGCCGACTGAGTTTGAGGCATTTTATCGCACTTTGACGGTGGGTGATGAGAGAGGAGTGTCAGACATCACTGCCGATGGCTTACATTTTCCTGCTGTTCGTTACTTTGCACTTTTCATTACTAAATGCTTGCTTGTTGTTTTACGTCGTGCACTTGAGGGCGACAACACGCATAGCTTGGGAGCTATCGTGGCTCGTCGCCTGCATCTTAATAAATCCCAGGGTAAAATACATGGTGGGATTTTTGCTACTCATTTGGCGGCTCACTTCAATGTTGGGAAACGCCCTCATGTTACCCTCTGACTAAGGTTTACCTAGACCGTCGAGCCATGGAACACCATCACTTTCTTGCACATGATCTCCTAACATCCCTATTCCGTATAACCTGGTTTTTATCATAAGAAGTCGTGATATTATTACGTTGCCTGCTCCTGCTTTGTTTGATTTTGTTGCCAGGGGCAGATATACGATTATGCCTGCAGACATCATCGCCTACCGGAACGCTCAGGCTGCTGCGGAGGCAACACATGAGGAGCCTCAGCAGTGGGATGAGTGGATGCCCGCTCCTCGGCACCCCTACTACCCTCCAGGCTACTGATCAACTACCAAGTTACGCCAAAAGCCTAAGCTTTGGGGAGTACGTGTTTCCACCGACCTTACATTCATGTCCACATATTTCACTTGTTGGTGTTCACACTTTTTCATTGTATCATGCATGCTTAGATTTATTTTCTTGCTTTCTTCTTGTGTGTTTGAAAAACTTTAGAAAAATAAAAAAAAATAGTTGTAGTAATTTAATTTCTTTGCATGCTTAGTAGTATTAAAAAGAAAACCCAAAAAGATTTCCTTGTTCTTCTTTTGTTTGTTGGGAGCTTTCCCATGTAAATAGTTTTTCTCGTTTTTGCTTTTCCCTTTTATTTGCTTGTTCAAGAAAACCAAAAACTCCAAAAATATTTCAATATGTTTCTCTGAACTTCTTTTCTTTTTATTCGAGTTGTACCAAGGAGAAGACCACGATGAAAATGTTGAGTGGCTCTCATATGAATAATTGTTGAACTAATAAGAGCACATTTTACCTTGTCTTCTCCTATTGAATAAAATGTCTTGCAGATTCCAGCTTAGTCCATGGCACTCTTGCACTATTATTATTTTCATATCGTTCGGTCGTGCAAGTGAAAGGCAATAATGACGACATCCGATGAACTGGCCGTGGCAGGGAGAAACTGGTATGAACTCGACTTGTTCTGTTTGTGTAAATATGTTTAACCTAGTATCCATGATTCAACCCGTTATGATTAAACATGTTTGCAATGACAATTAGAGATTATAGTTTCTCATGCCATGCATAAGTAGCCGGGAGTGAATAATGATTTATCTTGGATATCAACATGGCGTTAAAATGATTGTGATGTAGTATGATGATATGGTATCCTCCTCTGAATGTTCGAGTGGCTTGACTTGGCACATGTTCATGCATGTAGTTGAATCAAAGTCAACATAGCCTCTATGATATTTATGTTCATGGTGTTCGTATCCTACTCATGCTAGTGTCCAATGTTACTTATGCATAATGCATGGTTATGATCGTTGTTGCTCTCTAGTTGGCCGCTTCTCAATCTAAATTGCTAGCCTTCGCCTGTACTAAGTGGGAATTCTGCTTGTACATCTAAAAACTTGAACCCAAAGTTATTCCAAATGAGTCCACCATACCTACCTATATGCGGTATTACCATGTCATCCTAAGTAAATTTGCATGTGCCACCTCCAAAAATTTCTAAAAATTATCCTTTTTGTGTGCCTGGATCGTTCGTGGATCGACAGGAGGTGGTCGGTATCGCCATCGCACGAGAAAATAGGCGGTAATAGGGATGCCCAGTCCCAAACTACAAACATGAAAAAGAGTTCATCTCTGAAATAATCAAACAAAAACTCCTAATGGAGTCAAAACCTTTACTTTTATCGCTTGGGGACCGCCACTAGCGTGCTTAGCATGGAAGATATTGATAACTGATGGTCGTGAAGTGAATAAGAAGGGTGCATGTCTCAAAATATAATTTATCTCTGTTTTAAAAATTGAGCTCTGGCACCTCTGCAAATCACTGCTTCCCTCTGCGAAGGGACTATCTATTTACTTTTATGTTGTGTCACCACCTTCTAAAACAAGCGCCAGAAACTAAGAGCACAGCTGTCATGATTTATGCATTATGTGTAGCTAATGTTGGGTGCATCATGACTAGATCTTTTCTACCATGAATTACAATGTTTAGTCGCTGCTTGAACTTTGGAGATTCTCTGCATTTATGTTTTGCGGTCTCAGAAAGGGCTAGCGAGATACCACTATTGTCATATTATATCATAGTTGTTTTGACAACGTGTTGCTGTTTGAGATATTTTATTATTACTCGCTAGCTAATTATGTCATTGATATGAGTCATTATAATCTTTAAATGTTATTCTTGACATGGTTAGTTATAATGTTGGCTGAAAACCTGGGTGCTATTTAAGTTTATTTATGCAAACAAGAGCAAAAGACTTCGTAAAAGTTTTTCTTTCTCACTTTCAGTTTATCAGCAAAGGTTTAAGCTTGGGGGAGTTGCTATGTCTCCAACGTATCTATTGTTTCTCATGCTTTTCCTCTTGTTTTGGACACTAATTTGCATGATTTGAATGAAACTAACCCCAGACTGACGTTGTTTTCAGCAGAACTACCATGGTGTTGTTTTTGTGGAGAAATAAAAGTCCTCGGAATGGAACGAAACTTTGCGAGGATTTTTTATATCAATAATAAGAATTTCTGGAGCCAAGACCTGCCGGAGAGGGGCACCTGGGTGGGCACAACCCACCAGGGCGCGCCCCCTCTCCTGGAGCGCCCAGGTGGGTTGTACCCACCTGGTGGCCCCGCAGACGACCCCCTAATACTACAAAATCACATATTTCCAGAAAAAAATTAAGGGAGAAAGAATTATCGCGATCCATGAGACGGAGCCGCTGCCAAGCCCTATTCTTCCTCGGGAGGGCAGATCTGGAGTCCGTTTGGGGCTCCGGAGAGGGGGATCTTCGTTCTTCGTCATCACCAACCCATCTCCATTGCTAATTCCATGATGCTCCCCACCGGGAGTGAGTAATTCCTTCGTAGGCTCACTGGTCGGTGAGGAGTTGGATGAGATTCATCATGTAATCGAGTTAGTTTTGTTAGGGCATGATCCCTAGTATCCACTATGTTCTTAGATTGATGTTGCTATGACTTTGCTATGCTTAATGCTTGTCACTTTGGGCCTGGGTGCCATGAACTCAGATTTGAACCGTTTATGAATTCATCATTATATCCATGTTTTAGATCCGATCTTGCAAGTTATAGTCACCTACTACGGTTATGATCCGACAACCCCAGAGTGACAACAACCGGGCCCACTCTCGGTGATGGTCATAGTTTGAGGAGTCCATGTATTCACTATGTGTTAATGCTTTGTTCCGGTTCTCTATTAAAAGGAGCTCTTAATATCCCTTAGTTTCCAATATGGACCCCGCTGCCACGGGAGGGTAGGACAAAAGATGTCATGCAAGTTCTTTTAATGAAGCAGGTATGATTATTTACAGAATACATGCCTAAATTATATCGATGAACTGGACCTAGTGTTGTATCGCCCGAGGTTATAACTGTCACAAGATGAATATCATCCAACAAGTCACCGATCCAATGCCTACGAATTTATCTTATATTGTTCTTGCTAAGTTACTACCGTTGCTACTGCTATCGTTACTGCTACAAATTACTGCTATCACTGTTAATGTTACCATTGCTCCTGCTACTATCATCAAAACTATCATACTACTGTGCTACTAATCACTTTGCTGCGGATAATTAATCTCCAGGTGTGGTTGAATTGACAACTCAACTGCTAATACCTTCAAATATTCTTTGGCTCCCCTTGTGTCGAAACTATAAATTTGGGTTGAATACTCTACCCTCGAAAACTGTTGCGATCCCCTATACTTGTGGGTTATCCGCAGGCTCCTTGGCGGCCTCCCCAGTGGTGGCCTTGCCGGCCTCCCCGGCAGGCCCCGTGAAGGGAGGACAATTATAAGTTGGCTAGAAGCATACGCATTATGAATATCAAAGGTGACTAAGGATGTTTAAAGTATAATCCGACAAAGGGATTATCATGATTCAAGAGCCGAGAAGAGGGCGATTGGAAATATGTCTAGGTTTTCTAAAGTAAGAATCGGCAGGATTATGGAGCAATTTCAGGGGCAAAATGGTTACAAACAGTTACTATTCGAATGCAACGACATATATAGATCTGAAATATACTGAGGGAAAAGGAAAATAAAAGCCCTAACTATGGCGACGGATGCGGGATTGTTACGAAAGGGATCTAGTTCAACAGTAAAAGGAGTTCAATGCAAGATCAAATCAACTACGGAGTGGTTTTAACATGAGATGGTCAATAATCTGCAGACAAACTACGATTATTTTCCTAAAATGAATCACCGATGAACTTGATGAACTACGGAAGAACTATGGCAGTGGAAGAATGCTATAGATGAGATGCAAGACTTACAGATGTACGCAGAGTAGGTTGAAGATTTCAAGCTTCATGGATGCGGCCACGGCGGTTCTGATGAGTCTCGGCGACGGCGTCAATGGGTTTGCTTCCGCTACGGTTGAAGTCAACGTGCTCGAGGTGTTCGCGAGGGTGACTGAGTCGAGAGGAAGAAGAGCATGAAGGGGCGGGGTAAAAAGTGAATCTGATACCCCACTGGCCTATTTATAGGCATGGTAGGATCGAGGAGACGGGGTGGAACCCCAGGGCAGCGCAGTAAATTTTGGCTAAAAAGGCGCCTCCATTTTCGTGTTGACAAGATTTGACATATCCACTCAAATATTCGTTACGAGGTCATGCACATGTGTCAAAGTGGCTGAAATGATGTAACATATGGAGCAGTAAAAATGCTAAGTGTTGAAGAATTTTGAGACTCATAAACATTTGGATTTTGGGCGGAGACCCGACCATAAGATTTAAAGGAATAAGAAATTATAAGACAGGAAAGATGAAGCGGAAGCTGGCTCTGAAGGAATTCAGACCCGGGGTACAACCCTTCACATATTTTCACTTATCTTATTTTTTTAGGATGGAGTTTAACATGGATGAATCCAAGATAAACTCGGAGCTAATGTTGGGGATATTCCCCACGGGTTAGACCTGGCATAAGTGTTGTTGGGAAACATAGCATGCAATTTCAAAAAAATTCCTACGCTCACTCAAGATCTATCTAGGAGATGAATAGCAACGAGAGGGTGAGTGTTTGTCCACGTACCCTTATAGACCAAAAGTGGAAGCATTAACTTAACGCGGTTGATGTAGTGGAACGTCTTCTCGAATCAACCGATCAAGTACCGAACGTTTGGCACCTCCGAGTTCTGCACACGTTCAGCTCGATGACGTCCCTTGAACTCTTGATCCAGTAGAGGTACGAAGGAGTCGATGAGTTCCGTCAGCATGACGGCGTGGTGTTGGTGATGTGATCTGCGTAGGGCTTCGCCTAAGCACTACGACAATATGACCGGAGGAGTAAACGTGGAGGGGGCACCGCACACGGCTAAGAAACAACTATTGTGCTTTGGGGTGCCCCCTTGCCCCCGTATATAAAGGAGGATAGGGGAGGCCGCCGGCCCTAGGGGGCGCGCCAAGTGCGGGGAGTCCCACTAGGACTCCAAGTCCTAGTCCGCCCCAGCTTCCTTTCCAACAAAGGGGAAAGAGGGAAAGAGAGGGACAGGCAAAGGGGGGCCGCGCCCCCTCCCCTAGTCCAATTCGGACTCCTCATGGGGGGGCGCCACCTCTTGTGGCCTGCCTCCTCCTCTCCACTATGGCCCATTAAGGCCCAATACTTCCCCGGGGGGTTCCGGTAACCCCTCGGTACTCCGAAAAATACTCGAACCTCTCCGGAACCATTCCGGTGTCCGAATATAACCTTCCAATATATCAATCTTTACCTCTCGACCATTTCGAGACTCCTCGTCTTGTCCGTGATCTTATCCGAGATCCGAACAACCTTCAAGTCCAGGATCTTACCTCTCAGTCCAGCTTTGGGTTTCTTCCCGGGAGTGACAACTTGCTTCTCATTCTTCTTGAAGTTCCCCTTCTTCCCTTTGCCCTTTTTCTTGAAACTAGTGGTCTTGTTAACCATCAACACTTGATGCTCCTTCTTGATTTCTACATCCACAACCTTTAGAATTGCGAAGAGCTCAGGAATTGTCTTTTCCATCCCTTGCATATTATAGTTCATCACGAAGCCTTTATAGCTTGGTGGTAGTGATTGAAGAACTATGTCATTGACACTATCATCAGCAAGATTAACTCCCAGTTGAGTCAAGTGGTTATGGTACCCAGACATTCTGAGTATGTGCTCACTAACAGAACTGTTCTCCTCCACCTTGCAGCTATAGAACTTGTTGGAGACTTCATATCTCTCAACTCGGGCATTTTCTTGAAATATTAACTTTAACTCCTGGAACATCTCATATGGTCCATGATGTTCAAAACTTCTTTGAAGTCCCGATTCTAAGCCGTAAAGCATGGCACACTGAACTAACGAGTAGTCATCAACACGCGACTGCTAGGCATTCACAATGTCTGTAGTTGCTGGGGCAGGTGGTACACCTAGCGGTGCATCAAGGACATAATTCTTCTGTGCGGCAATGAGGATAATCCTCAAGTTACGGACCCAGTCCGTGTAGTTGCTACCATCATCTTATAACTTAGCTTTCTCTAGGAACACACTAAAATTCAAAGGAACGGTAGCACGAGCCATTGGTCTACAACATAGATATGCAAAAACTATCAGGACTAAGTTCATGATAAATTAAGTTCAATTAATCATATTACTTAAGAACTCCCACTTATATAGACATCCCTCAAGACATCTAAATGATACGGATCCAAATCAACTAAACCATGTCTGATCATCACGTGAGATGAAGTATTCATCAATGGTGAACATCACTATGTTAATCATGTCTACTATATGATTCACGTTCGACCTTTCCATCTCCAGTGTTCCGAGGCCATATATGTATATGCCAGGTTCGTCAAGTTTAACCCGAGTATTCCGCGTGTGCCAAACTGGCTTGCACCCGTTGTATTTGAATGTAGAGTTTATCACACCCGATCATCACGTGGTGTCTCAGCACGAAGAACTTTTGCAAGGGTGCATACTCGGGGAGAACACTTATACCTTGAAATTTTAGTAAGGGATCATCTTATAATGCTACCGCCGTACTAAGCAAAATAAGATGCATAAAGATAAAGATCACATGCAATCAAAATATGTGACATGATATGGTCATCATCATCTTGTGCTTTTGATCTCCATCATCGAAGCAACGTCATGATCTCCATCGTCACCGGCTTGACACCTTGATCTCCATCGTAGCGTCGTGGTCGTATCACTAACCATTGCTTCTACGACTATCGCTATCGCTTGGTGATACAGTAAAGCAATTACATAGTGTTTGTATTTCATACAATAAAGCGAGAACCATATAAGACATTGGTCATATAAGGTTGGTCCGGGCCGCTTCATCAAACAATACCGTCGAATCAAAATAAGACATCGGTGGTAAGAAGTATGACGATCACCGCCCACAACTCTTTGTGTTCTACTCGTGCATATCATCTACGCATAGACCTGGCTCGGATGCCACTGTTGGGAAACGTATCATACAATTTCAAAAAAATTCCTACGCTCACGCAAGATCTATCTAGGAGATGCATAGCAACGAGAGGGGGAGAGTGTGTCCAGGTACCCTCGTAGACCGAAAACGGAAGCGTTAACTTAACGCGGTTGATGTAGTCGAATGTCTTCTCGAATCAACCGATCAAGTAGCGAACGTACGGCACCTCTGAGTTCTGCACACGTTCAGCTTGATGACGTCCCTCGAACTCTTGCTCCAGTAGAGGTACGAAGGAGTCGATGAGTTCCGTCAGCAAGATGGTGTGGTGACGGTGTTGGTGATGTGATCCGCGCAGGGCTTCGCCTAAGCACTACGACAATATGACCGGAGGAGTAAATAGTGGAGGGGGGCACCGCACACGGCTAAGAAACAACTATTGTGCTTTGGAGTGCCCCCTTGCCCCCGTATATAAAGGAGGATAGGGGAGGCCACCGGCCCTAGGGGGCGTGCCAAGTGGGGGGGAGTCCCACTAGGACTCCAAGCCCTAGTCGCCCCCCCTCCTTTCCAACGGAGGGGAAAGAGGGAAAGAGAGGGAGAGGGAGAGGGAAAGGGGGGCCGCGCCCCCTCCCCTAGTCCAATTCAGACTCCCCATGGCGGGGGGCGCGCCACCTCTTGTGGCCTGCCTCCTCCTCTCCACTATGGCCCATTAAGGCCCAATACTTCCCCGGGGGGTTCCGGTAACCCCTTGGTACTCCGAAAAATACCCAAACCTCTCCGGAACAATTCTGGTGTCTGAATATAACCTTCCAATATATCAATATTTACCTCTCAACCATTTAGAGACTCCTCGTCATGTCCGTCATCTCATCCAGGACTCAGAACAACCTTCGGTCACCAAAACACATAACTCATATAATACACATCGTCATCGAACGTTAAGCGTGCGGACCCTACGGGTTCGAGAACTATGTAGACATGATCGAGACACCTCTCCGGTTAATAACCAATAGCGGAACCTGCATGCTCATATTGGTTCCCACATATTCTACGAAGATCTTTATCGGCCGAACCACAATGTCAACATACGTTATTCCCTTTGTCATCGGTATGTTACTTGCCCGAGATTCAATCGTCGGTATCTTCATACCTAGTTAAATCTCGTTACCGAGAAGTCTCTTTACTCGTTCTGTAGTGCATCATCCCGTAACTAACTCATTAGTCACATTGCTTGCAAGGCTTCATATGATGTGCATTACCGAGAGGGCACAGAGATACCTCTCCGATACTCGGAGTGACAAATCCTAGTCTCGATCTATGCCAACCCAACGAACACCTTCGGAGATAGCTGTAGAGCATCTTTATAATCACCCAGTTACATTGTGACGTTTGATAGCACATAAGGCTTTCCTCCGGTGTCCGTGAGTTGCATAATCTCATAGTCGGAGGAATATATATTTGACACGAAGAAAGCAGTAGCAATAAAACTGAACGATCATTATGCTAAGCTAACGGATGGGTCTTGTCCATCACATCATTCCACTAATGATGTGATCCCGTTTATCAAATGACAACTCATGTCCATGGCTAGGAAAATTTAACCATCTTTGATCAACGAGCTAGTCTAGTAGAGGCATATATACTAGGGACACGGTGTTTTGTCTATGTATTCACACATGTATCAAGTTTCCAGTTAATACGATTCTAGCATGAATAATAAACATTTATCATGAATAAGGAAATATAAAATAACAAATTTATTATTGCCTCTACGGCATATTTCCTTCAAGTGTGACCCGATCTTTGAGCTTGTAAGCTTTAGGATTCACACCACTTCCGAGTCATGGAAGAGCCAAGCCAGAAGAGAAACCAAAGGTCCAAAACAAGACTCGGCCTGATGACCAGCTCTCACATGAGCCTTGTGCATGCAGAGGCCTAGGAGAAGTTTCCTAAACTTGGAGAGCACGATCAATATGAGATCGAGCAAGATACGGGTTAAGAGTACGATCCGTATTCTTCTGTAAAACTAGGGACTCAACCTGTTATATAAATGGTAGTTCCTAGGACCCAAAGTTAGGTTACAACCACTCAAAATATAGGTAGTGAAAGTGAATCCTTGTAATCGAGATCATCATCAATATCAATCAGGCAGGAGTAGGATTTTACCTCCACCATGATGCGCCAAACTTGGGTAACTCGTGTCCTTCGTTTTCGATCAACCCCGTTCAAGGCACCACCTAGTTGCCATGGCCTCAAGACTTAATCCTTTCACGAGGACATCTGTTGTGACAAAACTACGATACTCGATGACGAACTTCTTTAGTTCAAACACCCTCCATTGCCACTTCCAAAGAAGCAATATACTTTAGCCTCTATTGTCAAATCTGTCACAGTTTGTGCTCAAAATAATTCCACCTTACTGTGCCACCAGTTTGTGTAATTACAAAACCATAATTAAAATCAAAAATCATTTGTATCACTAGTGAAGATAGCACTGACGTAACTTAGAACGAGCTTGCATCGGTGTAATATTTTACAACTTAACTCTTCATCATGTCCATTACGAGAAATATGCCCCCAAGTACTTCTCAGGTACATAAGGATATCTTCCACTGCTGTCCACAGATCAATATCTTGATCATTGTATTTTGCTCGTAACACTTAAAACAAGTTTGCGATTTCAAACGAAAAAAATCATGATTTTGAAAACTTCATGGATTTGAAAAAAGTTCACGAGTTTGAAAAAGAACTTCACCAATTTGAAGAAAGTACGCATATTTTAAAAATGCTCATGAATTTAGAAAATATTTAGGAATTTGAGAAATGTAAGGGATTTGCAAAAAGTTCACAAATTTGAAACAATTTTGCGGATTTAAAAAGAACATTCATAGATTTAAAAATCTTCATGAAAACTATAAACAATTATTGATTTGAAGAAGTTAACAAAAATTAAAAATTGTTTGCAATTTAAAAAAATCATGAAATTTAAAATGGATAAAGAAAAAGGAAAAAATGAAAAAGAAAAAAAGAAAAAGAAAGAAAGAGGAAACCAAAAAACACAGTGAAACCAGTGAAAACGAAAACTAGAGAAAAACCTAATAAAAAGGAAAATAAAAAGAAAGGCAAAATACATTTGGAAGCTTTCTAAAACAGGTTAAAAGGGGATCTGACGTGGGTTGGCCGGTCAACAGCGAGGACACCTCTCGCGTGGGCGCTCGCTACGGAATACGTTGTAATGGGCTCATTAAGCGTCGAACAGGAAACGGCTTGTTGACTGACAGTAGCGGCTTTGCTACACACACGGAATAATTTCACGGATTTTTACAGGACGTGCTGATGTGGAAAGGTGTCATTGGAAAGAAGAGGTGAACCGGGCCCCACCCCATAAAAATCAGGGGTAGTTTAAGAGTAAGATGGAAGGGGTCCGTTGCAGCCCCCTAAAGATCCGTGTGTGTAGCATTTTTGCTGATAGTAGAGACGAAATTATTAATTGAGGAGTGCTTCTCACAAAGATCACTCTCACCTTCTAAGGTTATGACAAGTGGCGTGCTACATGTGCGTCCCTTGTCGCATACTATGAGTTTTCTTTTTTTTCGTAGATCCGATTATTCAAAACATTTTACCTCTTAAACCGTGTGTGCAAATCTCGAACCGTTTTCACCGTTGGATTCCTCGCGTCGAGATCTTTAAAACTAGATACCGTGTTAATGGGTTTTGACGAACTTTTTTACACGAAAAAACCGAACGAAACAATCATCCCGGGAGCTCGGTTTATTTCCCCTTTCCGAAAGAGGCACGGCCATGCCTCTCGCGAAATCACAACCGTGCCTCTCATGAAAGCAAAATTGTGCCTCTAGCGGAAGAAAAAAAATAAAAAAAAAACGTACTTTTTTTTGTTTCTTAGAGGCACGGTCGTGTCTCTCGTGAAAGAAAAACCGTGACTCTGGCGGACGCAAAATGTGCCTCTAACGGAAGAAAAAAATACAGAAAATGCGTTTTTTTGTTTCCGAGAGGCATGGCTCGGTCTCTCTAAAAAGCAAAACCGTGACTCTCGCGGAAGTAAAACCGTGCCTCTCGTGAAAGGAAAAAAACACGTTTTTTTGCTCAAATTTCTTTGCCCAAAAGCTAAGGAAGACCGATGAAAAACCAAAACGTCGAAAAAAACCCCGGGGAAAACTGTTTTAAAAGACGAAAACGCGTGCGGAAAAATTAAAAAGATCGAAGAGAGCGCCCAGAGCGCGACACGTGGCGGCGGCTGAGAGCATGCCAAGTGGGCTGATCGTTGTGAGGCTCCCGAATGAGCGCTCGTCAACTAGTTGCTCTCCATTAGAGATGCAAACACATGCACTTGTGGCCTCCTGTTAACAAGGCCGGCCCAATGATATGTCGTTCTTTTCAAGGACTAGGCAGAAAAAAGGGTTGGGCTCGGTTATAAGTTGTTGGTGGAGTCGCAACCAAGGCAAAAAGGTTGGGCCCAGATCAAGCTCAGTTGTGGGTCCATGATGGATCTGTAACTGGGACAAAAAAATACTTTAGGACCAGTTGTGAGTCGATGGTGGACTTGCAACCGAGGCAAAAAAAGGATGGGGCTTGGTTGCAAGTTGTCTGTAGACTTGCATTTGATGTGCAAAAAAGGTTGGGTCCAGTTACAAGTTGAGCTTGAGTTTGCAACTAAGACAAAAATCAATCAGGCCAGGATCGAGCGTAGTTACGAATCAATGGTGGACTTGTAACTGGGACAACAAATATTTGGGCCTAGTTGCGAGTCAAGAGTGGATATGCAATTGAGACAAAAAAAACTTTGGGTCCAGTCGCGAGTCGATGGTGGACCTGCAACTGATGCGGAAAAAGGTTGGGCCTAGATCGCGCCCAGTTACGAGTCGATGGTGGACTTGCAACTGGGAGAAAAGAACTTCGGGCCCAATTAGAAGTAGAGGGTGGACTTGATATTGAAGCAAAGAAAAAGGATCGGACCTAGCTATTGGTGGACTTGCAAATGAGGTAGAAAAAAATATTTGCCCACTTAGAACTTTAGGGTCACTTTGCAACCAAGGCAAAAAAGGGTGCCGGACCCAAGTCGAGCCCAGTTGTGAGTTGATGGCGGACTTGCAACTGGAGAAAAAAAATACTTGAAGCCTAGTTGTGAGTTGAGGATGGACTTGTAACTGGGGCAGAAAAAAATGTCAGGCTTGGTTGCAAATTGTTGCTATACTTGCAACTGAGGATGTGTGTGGGGGGGGGGGGGGATCAAACCAGCTGAAAGTTAAGGGTGACTTTGCAATGTGTAATTGCGCATTAGAGGCAGACATGCAAACTTATCACGTTATTTTTCTTAAAACATTTTTCGGGAAAAAATCGTAGGACATTGTTCCCATTATGTACCAGTTTAAACATATTGGAAAACACGTACACCCATTGACCCTACACTACACATGCGTGAAACCTCAAAGCCCAACGGGCATGCAAACAAAACACATGACCGACAAGGGACGGACATGCACACACATCGATGCAGCAGAGACACACAGGACATAGAGGCCCTAGCGTGCGACCAGAAAAATGGGCCGATGTGGAACACAACCACACAGGACACATCGATCAAATAGTTTCGACAAAATATTTTAGCAATTGATTGTGTAGTGGAAAATTTTGATGTGGCAAAGCTTCATCTAGATGAGAATTAGCAAAACCGTTTAAAAATCGTTTAACATTATTTAAGAAATATACTTCACGTATTTAAAAATATTTTATTTGTCTTTTATAAATGTTTGTTGCGTATTTAAAATTACATACATCATTCATTTAAAAATATGTTCAATTCTATTCCCATTAACTATTGAAAAAGACAAGAAAAGGAAAGGAATTTTGGAATAGTAGAAAAATAAAATAAATAATAAAGAGAGGAAAAAATCTTGGTCTTGCCACCTCCAGTTGCATGTCGATGGTGGACTTGTAACTAGGATAAAAAAGATCGTACCCAGTTATGAGTCGAGAGTGGACTTGCAACTGGGGCCCCAGTTGCAAGTTGAGGGTGGACTTGCAAGTAGGGGGGGGAATGTCATGGTCTGGTTGCGTGTCGAGTGTGGACTTGCAACTAGGGAAAAAACATAGCTCGGGTCTAGTTGCGAATCAAGAGTGAACTTGAAACTGGTACAAAAATACTATCGGGTTGCGGGTCAAAGGACGAACTGCAACTGAGGCATAAAAAGGGGTCGAGGGCCAGTTTCATATCAAGGGTGGACTTGCAACTAGGAAAAAATGCTAGGGTCCGGTTGCATGTCGAGTGTGGACTTGCAACTAGGACAAAACAAGGTAGCTCTTGCCTTGATGCGAGTCGAAGATGGATGTGAAACTGGTACAAAAAAATGTCGGGCCCAGTTACGGGTCAAAGGGTGGACTTCCAGTTGGGACAAGAAAAAGGGTCGACGATCAGTTGCAGGTCGAGGGTGGACTTACAACTGAGCAGAAAAAAACTCAGATCCAATTTGTGAGTTGAGGGTGGGCTTGCAAATGAGACAAAATAAAGTCAGGCCCAGTTGCGAGTCTGGGGTGGACTTGTAACTTGGGAAAAAAGGTTGAGGGGTTATTTTGCATGTTGAGTGTGTACTTGCAACTGGGACGAAAAAGGATCAGGCCTAATTATGAGTGGAGGGTGAACTTGCAACCGAAGCAAAAGGTCGAAACAAGAAAAAAAATGTTAGGACCAGTTGCGAGTCGAGGTTGGACTTGTAACTATGACAGAAAAAGTCGCTACTAGTTTGCTAGTCGAGTGTGAACTTGTAACTTTGACAAAAAAAAGGGTCGAGGCCCGATTGCGAGTCAATGATGGACGTGCAAACGAGGCAAATAGAAAGCCTAGTTGGGAATATATGGTAGAGTTGCAACTGGGGCAGGCAAGTTGCCTGTCGAGGGTGGACATGCAACTTGATCGGGTGAGTTGTTTGTCAAAGAAGGACATGCACTGGCCCGCTATGGCCAAGTAACGTATCAAGAATGGGCATGCAACTGGTAGATGTCGGGCAAGTTGTGTGTCAAGGGTGAACAAGCAACTGAGTCGGGCGAGTACCCCTGAAGAACTCGGAGGCGAAGGAGTTGCGGCTGGAGGCGGAGTCCGCGCTGGAGTTTGTTCACCCTTAATGCCCTTAAGCCAAGTTGTGTACAATAGTGGATTTTTCATAAAAAGAAATTTCATAAGAAGGAATGAATTAGAGGCATTGGTATTATGACTAAAAAGAAAGAAAATAAAATAATAACAAAAACAAAATCAATATCAAAATAATGAAGTTTATAAGGTAGTGGCATTGGTATTAACCTTTAGGAAAAGTAGTGGTTGAACCTACCCTCGGTGCACCCACGCAAGAAGACATATAGAGCTCCTCCGATGTCATTTGACCACCAAACTTGGCAAGCCTCTTTAACATTTGTTGATGATCATTCCCACAAATTTTCAGATTTTTTCAAAATGTTTTGGTATGTTTTCTTGCGTGGATGCACTGTGGGTGCACCAAGGATGGGTGTAGAAAACCACTCTCTACCCTTAAAAAGTAAGAAAATAAAATAAAATTCAAACAAAATCAAAATAATGAAGTTTCCTAAGAAAGAAGCGGGCCAAACCAGCTCACAAAAACAGTCCAGAAAAAATACGTCAAGAAATCGACTAACACAATTTCAAAATTCAAGCTGCTACCTACAGTGAATTAGCAAATCCGCTAAAATAAGTGCAAAAACCACTACACATACAACATATGATTTTGTTGTATCAGTGGTTTATTTTGCATCGGCATGGAATTAAGCAGCTGCATCGCCAGCTCTAGGTTGGACAACACGCCCCCCATGGTAGGCCGCTCCATGCCTTGGTCAGCGAGGCACTTCACGGCCGTCTCGGCGAATTTCTCGAGGCATTCTGGCGTGATCTCGTCCTTGATCACCGGGTCGACGGCGTCCGGCAGGGTGCCGTTCCGCTGGCAGGCAAGCGCGTAATTGGCGAGGCTGACCTGGTCACTTGGCAGCGCCGGGTTCAGCGCCGTCCTTGCCATAAGCACCTCGAAGAGCACGACGCCGAAGGAGTAGACGTCTGACTTGTCAGTGAGCTGCTCCCGACAAAAATACTCCGGGTCAGTGTATCCGTAGCTCCCGTTGACATGACTGGTGCTGAGGTGCATTTGGCTCGCCCTGGTCAGGGCGGACTTGGGGAAGCCGAAGTCCGACACCTTGGCGACCCAATTCTTGTCGATGAGGATGGTGGTGGTCTTGACGTTCCGGTGGATGATGCCGCCGGTGTGGAGGTAGTGCAAGCCCCGCGCGGCACCGATGCACATGTGGAGGCGGTGCCGCCATGAACATGATAGCACCGGCTTGCCGCTGTTGTTGTACAGGTGCTCCCGAAGCGTGCCGTGCTCCATGTATTCCCACACGAGGATCATCTCCTTCTTAAACAGACAAAAGCCAATGAGGGAGACAAGGTGCGGGTGCTGCAGCTTGGACAGCGCCTCGATCTTCGCCTGGACCTCGTGCATGCTCTGCTCCGGTGACGGGTTCCACCGCTTGATGGCCACTTTCTTGGTACCGTCGTCCACGACGCCGCAGAACACTTTCCCAAAGCCGCCCACGCCGATCACCAGCGACTGTGCGAAATTACTGCTTGCCTCCCTTATCTCCTCGAATGTGAACGACTTACCAACGGCGTAAGAGTTGTATTGCGGCAACCACCTTGCAGACGTGCGTGACCCGGCGTCGCTGAGCTCCCTGTTCTTCTTCCTCTTGTTCCTTTTGTGGTACAACACTACAGCCACACTGATGGCCACGATGATCGCGGTAGCGGCCACAACGGCAAGCAAGATCAGCAATGGGTGACGAGCTGTGTCAGCCATGTTCTGCCGTGCACGGACTGACACACAGGTGGAGTGAGGCGGCCGGGCCAATGCAGAAGGAAGGAGATCTAGAGATTGGTGATTAGGACATGCATGGTTCGTTTGGATCGGTCAGAGAGAACAGGGGAAGAGCTAGTCACGGAAAGGAGGGATGGAGTGGGAGCGTTTGTCGGGAGCCAAGTCTTCAAGAGGGCTTCTGCCTTGGATGAGAGCCACAACTCAAAAAAGGAGACGAGAAAATTTCAAAAAGAAAGAAAGAAAAGGAGACGAGAGGCAGGTGTGGGAAGGGGAATAATACTACATCTACTAACAACTTACGAAGCCTCACTTAACTTTCCTTCACAACATTCTCTCTCCCCGCCTGATTTCTAGGGGGTGGGCCCCTCCTCCTCTCTAATCCCAATCACAGTTTGTCGTCTGGTTATTTACGTAAAACTTAAAGTAAGTTTTATTAGATGTAGCATTGCTCGTGGAACGGGTAATACTACACCTACGAGTCAGCTGGGGGATTAGTATCGGAGGATTGGGGAGGAAGGGGCCCACCCACTTGAAAATGGGGAGGAGGGAGTTATTTATCCAAAACTATCACACTTGGGGTTAGGGTAACAACTTAGTACCATATTTGAGTCAGGGCATAAAAAACCATCAACTTTGTGCCTAACGACTAACGAAGATCACTGATTGTCTGATAAGCACGTGTCATGGAATTGTCCTCGTCTTGGGCTTCATGAATCGTCATAGTTATAACCCGGCCCCTCCTAGGCGGGTCATACCTAATAGTTATATCCCCAACAGCACGTGAAAACAACAAAACTGACAAGTTGGGTCCACCTGTCAAGATGACATGGCTTGCTTGTGTGGACAATATGCTGAGTTGGACAAGGTTCCACCTGTAAATGACTCAAGTATTTATCTCTTTTCCATTTTTGCTTTTTCTCCTTGGGATTTTCTTCTTGGGCTTTTCAACAAACAGGTGATGGGCATTTCTTCCTGCACGCCGCCGGCACAGCTCGATGCCCTTGCTGGTCATCCGAGACATGGCCGTCGTGGCTAGCCGCTGGAGCTCCCCTCGCCGCCCTTTCTTTTCCTTCCTCTTCCTTCCTCCCTGATCTCTACAATGCCTGGATGCCATGCCTGCCTTCATGGATGAACTCCACCTCGCCGCGTTGCCCCAGCCCTCTACAGCGCTTGGATCCGACAAGTTCGATCGGTAACTCGTGTGCGCCGTGGTGGAGCGCCATGGCCGTGCCCGTGCTTCCGTGCTCGTGGCGACCGCTAGAGGCCCTGGCCGCGCCCGAGCTCGGGACGCCCGCGAGGAGGCCCTGGCCGCGCCGCCGTCGTGGAGCACCATGGCCACGCCCGTGTTCGCCGCGCCCGCCGGGTGGCCCTGACCGCGCCCGTCGTGGAGCGCCATGGCCATGCCTGTGTTCGTCGCGCCCGCCGGGACGCCCTGGTCGCACCCGTGCTCAAGCAAGCAGCAACCGGCGGCGAAAGCAAGCACGTATGGGCCAAGGTGTGACGGTGTAGCACGTCGCCGTGCACAACACCTCGAGCACTTGGTCACTGGCGCTCCCATCTGGGCCGTGGATGCGACTTCCTGCGTTGTACCTTGTCGCGGGAGGGAGCATGTTGCTCTCCATGATAGCACAGCCGCTGTACGTGGACGCCGGTGCCGAAGAAGAACGGCGCGACTGAGGGAGTCCTGGACTAAGTGGTCCTCGGACAGCCGGACTATTAACATGGGCCGGACTGTTGGGCTATGAAGATACAAGACGAAGACTTCTTTCCGTGTTCGGATGAGACTCTCCTTGGCGTGGAAGGCAAGCTTGGCGATTCGGATATGTAGATTCCTTTCTCTGTAACTGACTTTGTGTAACCATAGCCCCCTTCGGTGTCTATATAAACCGGAGGGTTTAGTCCGTAGGACAACAATCATAATCTCATAGGCTAGGCTTCTAGGGTTTAGCCACTACAACCTCATGGTAGATCAACTCTTGTAATACTCATATTCATCAAGATCAATCAAGCAGGAAGTAGGGTATTACCTCCATAGGGAGTGCCAGAACCTGGGTAAACATTGTGTCCCCCGCCCCCTATTACCATTAGCCTTAGACGCACAGTTCGGGACCCCCTACCCGAGATCCGCCGGTTTTGACACCGACATTGGTGCTTTCATTGAGAGTTACGCTGTGACATCGAAGATAGGCTTGATGGCTCGCCTTGTTATCAAGGATAACATCACCTCCGGGGGAGCCCTAGCCTCAGGCCAAACCCTCCGGCTGGGCGGCTTTACCATGGCCGCCCGTTCGACCGTCGGGCCGACGATGACTTCTCGGGTCATCGAAAATCGCCTCTGCGTCAGCTCAGAATACTCCGAGCAGATGGATCCGATGGAGTTGTCGTCTTTAAACGAACTCCTGGATCGCATCGCCGCCTTGGGAGTCGCTACGGACTATGATCGGACTGGGCTTAAACCCGACTAGAGAGAAATTGAATCTCCGCCGATCACCCATCAGATAGCGGTAGTGGAGGAGCAATACGACAACTCTTCCTCTATATTGAGGACGAACTATGTTCGGATTTCAGAGCTCACAGAGCCGGATACCCGCCCACGGGCGGACACGCCCCGTATTCTGAACCTAGAGTCGTCGATATCCCGGAGCCCGAGCTGTTAAGCTCGGAAATTTCTCAAACTCCGGATCCCAGATTGGGTCAGGGTTCGGACTTAAATCCACCCGCCCACCCAGATACAAGCGATCTTACCCACATCAGATAGCAGTCCCAGGAAACGGTCCATCACTTTTGGGCCAGATTCCTCCTTGTCAAGGACAAGATCAAAGACTGCCGCAATGAGGACGCAATCTCATTATTCTGCAAAAATTGCACGGACGAGGGAATCCTCAATGCAATCAACCGCCGTCACGTATCACACTTCGTTGACTTGGCAACAATAGTACAGAAGTACTGCGCAATGGAAAGCGCCTGGAAAACTCAGGCAGCCTCTTGGGAGCCACCGGTTTCCACTAAACCCCTAGTCCGGACAAAAAGGATGCACCCTCGTCGGTCGCCTGATCCAATAACAAAAAAAATTAAAGCCCGTTACGGGGTGCGGAACCGTTCTGGAGGGATGGCTCGATAGGCCATGCAAAATACACACAACACCGGATACCGTACCAACCCATAGCCTTAGAGCACGTTGGATACTCCGACAGGTGGCCAAGAGCGGCGAAGATCTCCTCACCAAAAATACCACAGAGCAACATCCCACGGAAGACAACAACCCTACAGTATTGACAGTCTTCGAGACCTTCGCCTCAAACAATAGGCGCAAAAGGGCACTCCATGGCCTTGCCGAAGTCTGCCAAGTTGCAGCAATAAACCCGTGGAACGACACGGCCATAACTTTCAATGCCAGTGACGGACCAAAATTCAGAACAGTCCGGGCACCAGCCGCATTGGTCCTTAGTCCGACTGTGGACGGCTTTCGGCTTACCAAAGTGCTCGTGGACGGCTGCAGCGGACTAAACCTCATTTACGAGAAAACTCTCAACAAAATGGAAATAGGAGCCGCATTGAGCAAAGTAGCACGACCTTCCAAGGAATTATTCCCAGTCGGGAGGCGCGATGTGCGGGAAAAATCACACTCGGTGTGGTATTCGGCACGCCGTAGAATTATCGGTCCGAAGAGATAACCTTCCAAGTGGCCCCTTTCAACAGTGGATATCACACCTTGTTAGGGCGAGATGCATTTGCAAGCTTCCAAGCTATACCCCGTTACGGGTACATGAAGCTCAAGATGCACGGGCCCAATGGAATCATCACTCTTGCTAGTGATCCGGACATAGCACTCAGCGCCAAAAACAAAACCGCCGCCTTGGCCCTCGAGGCATTGTTGGAAGCCCTCGCGGCCGAAGAATTAACCGCGTTGCGCTCCGCGGTGGATAGGGACGACGTGATACTCGATAAGCGATCCCAATCCACCTCTTTTAAACCAGCAGACGAAATAGTCAAATTCCAGGTCCACCCAACGGACTCCACGAAGACAGCATCCATCGGGGCACAGCTGGACCCCAAGGTCGACGCCGCACTACGGGCGTTCCTACGCAAAAACTGGGACATATTCGCCTGGCACCCTTTTGATATGCCAGGGATCCCACGCAGGCTGGCCGAACACAGCCTAAACATACTAAAGGGATATAAGCCGGTCAAGCAAACATTACGGCGCTTCTCTGAACCTAAACAACAAGCCATGGGAGAGGAGCTAGCCAAGTTACTCGAGGCCGGATTCATCAGAGAGATAAAACACCCGGACTGGCTAGCAAACCTGGTAATGGTACCAAAGAAGGATAAATCCTGGCGCCTATGTGTCGATTTCAAAGACCTTAACAAGGCCTGCCCTAAGGATCCCTCTCCCCTCCCCCGCATCGATCAGATTAACGATGCTACTGCAGGACACGACTCACTGTGTTTCCTCGATGCATACTCCGGATACCATCAAATCAAGATGAAGGAGTCCGATCAGGCCGCAACGACATTTATCACCCCATACGGGCCTTTCTGCTTCAACACTATGCTTTCGGGCTCAAAAGCGCTGGTGCCACCTATCAACGCATGATTCAAACATGCCTCGAGAAACAAATCGGCAAGACAGTTGAAGCATACGTGGACGACGTAGTCATCAAAACTAGGCACGTCGAGTCCTTAATAGACGATCTGCGTCTCACATTCGACAACCTCCGAACATATGACATGAAGCTCAATTCGGAAAAGTGTGTTTTCGGCGTTCCCGCTGGAAAGCTTCTGGGCTTCATCGTTTCCAATAGAGGAATTGAGGCAAACTCAGCTACAATCCGAGCTCTGTCACAGTTGGCTACACCAACAGACCTTAAACAAGTCCAAAAATTACCCGGATGTGTGGCAGCTTTAAGCCGCTTTATCTCCAGACTAGGGAGAAAAGGCATTGCCACTCTATCGCCTTCTCCGACGCACCGATCACTTCGAGTGGACGGACGCGGCAACGGCCGGATTAGAAGAAATAAAGGCTCTTCTAGCAAGCAACCCAATCCTGGCCGCGCCAAAACGTCGGAAAACCCATGTTATTATACATATCGGCCACACACCAAGTCGTGAGATCGGTGCTCATCGTCGAACGAGAGGAGGACGAACACAAATTCCCGCTTCAGAAGCCGGTATACTATGTATCCACTGTCCTCACACCATGCAAATACCGGTACCCACATTACCAAAAAATAGCATAAGCGGTCTTCATGGCATCCCGGAAGCTACGACACTACTTTCAAGAATGCTCCATAACAGTGGCCTCTAAGGTACCACTCAATGACATAATAAATAACTGCGACACCACGGGCCGGATTGCCAAGTGGGCCATTGAGCTCCTCCCATTCGACATTACATCCAAACCGCGGCGGGCCATTAAATCTCAAGTACTGGCCGACTTCGTCGCCGAATGGACAGAGGCCAAACTCCCTAAAGAGTACGGTACATATTCCAACTAGATCATGCACTTCGATGGCTCCAAAATGCTGGCAGGCCTAGAGGCAGGCGTTGTCTTAACATCCCCTACTGGAGATACTGTTCAGTACGTCCTACAAATATTATTCACGGACTCCAACAATACAGCCGAATACGAAGCCTTATTGCATGGTCTTCGGATGGCCGTCTCCATGGGCATACAACGCCTGGAAGTGCGCGGGGATTCAAACCTCGCAATATCTCAAATAAATGGAGATTTCGATGCCAAAGATCCAAAGTTGGCGGCTTACCGTAACGCCGTTCTCAAAATATTGGGTCGGTTCGAGGGGCTCGAGTTTCACCATGTGGCTCGAGAAAGTAATCAAGCGGTGGATGTCCTTGCTCGCATCGGCGCCAAACGCGACACCGTCCCACCTAACATCTTTCTGGAAAGGCTTTTGAAGCCATCCGTGGTGTGGGAAGGGGACAACGGCAACACCAATTTGGATCCGAATACAACCCCAGATTCCGAACACACCGACATCATCGGGGACTCAGCCACAGAAAATACACCGTCGTCCCATCTCATCATGGCAGTCATCGCCCCATGGACCGAACCCTTCTTGGCCTACCTTAATAGGCGAGAGCTTCCTGAGGATCAGAATGAGGCACGCTGCATTGTGCGGCGCTCTAAAGCCTACAAGGTTCACGAGGGAGAACTCTATAAGAAAAGCGCTACCGGAGTACTCCAAAGATGTATCTCCGACGAAGAAGGGCGGCAGCTCTTGGCTGAAATTCATGCCGGTCTCGGCGGTCACCATGCCACGGCTCGGGCCCTTGTAAGCAAGGCCTTCTGTACAGTTGGCCAACGGCCCGAGCAGATGCGCAGGACCTTGTCCAACATTGCATCGGATGCCAGCTTTTCTTCAACCAAAGCCATATGCCACCTACCGCTCTACAAACGATCCCCATCACTTGGCCTTTTTGCGGTCTGAGGGCTTGATATGGTCAGACCCCTTAAAGGAGGAAGCCATAAGAAAAAATATGTGCTAGTTATGGTGGATAAATTCACTAAGTGGGTAGAGGCCAAACCAGTTAAAATGGTCAAAGCCGGGCCAGTGATAGACTTTATATGCGGTGTTGTGCACTGTTATGGTGTTCCACACAACATCATCACCGACAACGGCTCCAATTTCACAGCTGATGAGGTGAAATCCTGGTGTGCTAATCTGGGCATCAAGCTCGACTATGCCTCCATCTACCACCCACAAACCAACAGTCAAGTCGAACGAGCCAATGGTCTTATTATGAGCGGCATCAAACCCAGATTAGTGCGGTCTCTAAAAGAATCAGACAAGCACTGGGTGGAGGAGCTCGACTCCGTACTCTAGGGGCTGCGGACCACGCCCAATTGTTCTACCGGATATACACATTTCTTCATGGTGTACGGCACAGAGGCTGTGTTGCCCTGCGACATTATTCATGACTCACCTCGAGTGCGCATGTGAAGAGAGAGAGGCCGAGCTTGATCGGCAAGACAGCTTAGATGCCCTGGAGGAGGAGCGCGATGTCACAAAAGCCCGTTCCGCATTCTATCAACAACAGGCCCGCAGATATCAAAGCAGAGATGTACGGGCCAAGACTTATAATGTTGGCGAACTCGTTCTACGCTTGCCGGAGAAGAAAAAGGACAAACTCAAGCCCAAGTGGGAGGGTCCCTTCATCATTGACGAAGTACTCACCGGAGGAGCGTACCGCCTGCATGATGCGTCAGACAATCGCCTAGAGCCGAACCCGTGGAACGCGGCCAGACTCGGAAGATTCTATGCCTAGCACCGGACTCTTCGTTCGTCTCCTTTACCCCTTTTCGTTTCCAGTATTTATTTTCCTCTCTTTTCACATTTTTTCCCTTTTAAGCCTTAAAGCTTTTGTGCGGCTAAACCGCGCACCTTTGACGCACACATTCTAAAATATGTACATCAATTATACCTGGGGGCTTCTCGTACAGAAGCTTATTATTATTATTATTATTATTATTATTATTATTATTATTATTATTATTATTATTATTTTCAGAGCATCAAGCTCAACACATATGTGTCTTTTTCGCGTATGTACCTTTTCTTCGCCATTATATGCATCGATATGACTTAAGATTTGTCCAAGCTGGGTTGTCTGGCTCCTGTGCTTATGCCCTACATTCCCGTTAGTTCGGCTAGGGCATAAAGGGAGCACCTTTGCGATTGTTACTGTCGGGTCATCCGGATGTGTACCTCAGACTGGGTGAAGCCGAAAGCTAGCGTTCTTAAGGGAATATTCGGTCGGCGAACTAGAGATGTTTTTTACTTATCATATTATGAACCCCCAGATGTTATGTATGCTGTGTTTTTTCAAACAGAGTTCAGACATGCACAATTAATGCATGCTTACCCAGGGAAAGGAACCCTTAACGCAACTATTCTCTCTGGAAGATGTTTCTTACGATCAAAATGTAATATAACATAACTAGCTGGATACATGTCTGTTCAAGCAACTATGACCCCTACGCTTGGTTTCCAAGCGTACCCCGGTATATCTTACCGAGCGGGTATTCAGAAACACTCCGCACCTTCGGGTCCAGAGGTTGAAGCGAAAAGGTCTGCCATGACAATCGTTTTACAATCCAGCTAGGGACAAATTTGTCAATTGAAGTACATAGTCACTTGGACTCAAAAACTTCTTCCTCTATGCCATCCAACAGGCCATCTAGCCTACAATCCTGTTGGGAATACTTGGCGGCTACTTGTACCTGGTTATATACCAAACTAACAGGAATTTCTTCTCCATTTGACCCTACAGGTCCGACCCGGGCCATGTGATTCGGGTCGAGTTTGGTATACCGAGTTTTCACCATTGCCCAGGCCTCTCGCGCACCTTCCCGGCAGGCCGATATCTTCCATAATCGGAAGCGCCACCGCGCTCCCTTGAATAGCTGTACAGGCCCCTCCATACTTCCTGGAGGGGAGTCAGATGGCCATAAGGCCTTGTCAATACTTTGCATCGCCTGCCGAGCTCGCTCATGCATTTGCGACAGCTCTTGTAGCAGATCGCTCGATGATCTGGACACCTCCTCTTTGGAACGGCCGGTCAATATACCTACACATATAATTATTGTCAGTTTCTTTCCTTGCCGAACTATGTAAAGGTAAGTCCGAACACATACTAAATATGCCACCTCGTAGCCTCCTATTCTCCTTCACGGAGTCAGCCAGCTGGGCACGCTCGTCTTTTAGTTCCACGCCCAGCTCGGTGTTGGCATCTTGGAGTTTGTTCTTCTCCGCCCTCACCTGTGTCAGTATACGTTCGCCTGCGGCCAGTTACCTTTGAGCTCCTGGACCTCCCGCTCGTGCGACTTCCGGTGCCTCTTCCAGATGATCTGATGATTCTGCCATAAGATTTGCACCTGTATTAATGCTCCTGGTATATGATCATGTTTTGTCGATAGAGGGGAACATTACCAAACGCCGCCTTCTTGGATTTCTCCAGTTCGGTGGTAGCAGGAGTCAGTTGGGCCTGACACTTTTTCAGCTCTTGAGACAACAGGTTGTTCTTCTCTGTGAGCACCTGGTCATATAACGATCCTTAAATCAGTTGTACCAACTGTTTCAAGTCTCGGGGGCTACTGGTATATGATTATCAGTTTTGCACAAATGTGTACTTACCCGCATATCTTTCAAATACTGGTCTGTGGCTCTGGTAAGCCCATCTCGAGCTTCTCGGATATACGCATCACCCGAATTGAAGGCATTGAAAGCCTCTTCTGAAAACCTGGGGTCGCGAAGAGCGGCTCGCCGGCGCCGATGATTCATGGCGCTTTCCACTTCAGAGTTTGTGATGGATACTTTATCCAAATCCTCTGCAGAGGGACAATCCGGTGTCACTTCCGCATTAGCCTCAGTCCTTGAGACAGGGTCCGGAATCCGGCTACTAGAGGCATGACCGGCAGGATCCCCAGACATAGTATAGTGAATGTTTTTCCTGATAAGACACAACGGATATTGTCACACTTCAAATGTGACAGCCATAGAGCATATATAAAAAAGCATACCTCTTTGATGAAGGCTCGACCGCGCTTGAATTGGCTTTCCTCTTTGAAGGCCTGCCCGGCGTATGCGCAGCCTTCTTGCGCGTCGCCTCAGGTGCAGTGTGGCGCGCCGATCGCCTCCCCTTTAGAGCATAATATAGTGCGGTGGGTAAGGCGGAAAGAGGAAATTCTCTCGAAGGATAAGTCTCCTGATTACTTACATGCAACGCAGGGAGAAGGCCGGGATAGTAAGCAATGATGGCCACTTCGGTGCCGTCACAGCTCGCCTGGTAAAACACCCCTTCCCCAAGCTCCATGAATATATCTGGATCCTCTTCGAATCCGGGGTCAAGGGCCCAGTTGTGGTCCTCTGGCTGTGGTGCGGGGCTGTGGATCTCCCTGGTAATTTTCCGCCATTCCTGTTATAAATGGATGGATTAATGTTTATGAAGATACAAGACGGACTATTAACATGGGTCGGACTGTTGGCATATGAAGATACAAGACGAAGACTTCTTCCCGTGTCCGGATGGGACTCTCCTTGGCGCGGAAGGCAAGCTTCGCGATTCGGATATGTAGATTCCTTTCTCTATAACCGACTTTGTGTAACCCTAGCCCCCTCCGGTGTCTATATAAACCGGAGGGTTTAGTCCGTAGGACAACAATCATAATCTCATAGGCTAGGCTTCTAGGGTTTAGCCACTACGATCTCGTGGTAGATCAACTCTTGTAATACTCATATTCATCAAGATCAATAAAGCATGAAGTAGGGTATTACCTCCATAGAGAGGGCCCGAACCTGGGTAAACATTGTGTCCCCCTCCTCCTGTTACCATTAGCCATAGACGCACAGTTCGGGACCCCCTACCAGAGATCCGCCGGTTTTGACACCGATAGCGACCGCGCGGGCGCCACGGCGGAGCGCGCGCTGGAGCTCAATGCATGGTGGCCGGTGGCGCCGCGACGGTGCTCATGGAAGCCATGGTCGCGCCCATGCAGGCTTGCGCGATGCAGGGCATGTCTGGCCTTGGCCATCTACGGCGGAGAGGCCACGGGTGAAGGAAATATGCCCTAGAGGCAATAGTAAAGTTGTTTTTTATATTTCCTTATATCATGATAAATGTTTATTATTCATGCTAGAATTGTATTAACCGGAACTTAGTACATGTGTGAATACATTGAGAAAACAAAGTGTCCCTAGTATGCTTCTACTTGACTAGCTCGTTAATCAAAGATGGTTATGTTTCCTGACCATAGTACATGTGTTGTCATTTGATGAACGGGATCACGTCATTAGAGAATGATGTGATGGACAAGACCCATCTGTTAGCTTAGATAATGATCGTTAAGTTTTATTGCTATTGCTTTCTTCATGACTTATACATGTTCCTCTGACTATGAGATTATGCAACTCCCGAATACCGGAGGAACACCTTGTGTGCTATCAAATGTCACAACGTAACTGGGTGATTATAAAGATGCTCTACAGGTGTCTCCAAAGGTGTTTGTTGGGTTGGCATAGATCGAGATTAGGATTTGTCACTCCATGTATCGGAGAGGTATCTCTAGGCCCTCTCGGTAATGCCCATCACTATAAGCCTTGCAAGCAATGTGACTAATGAGTTAGTTACGGGATGATGCATTACGGAATGAGTAAAGAGACTTGACGGTAACGAGATTGAACTAGGTTTGATGATACCGACGATCGAATCTCGGGCAAGTAACATACCGATGACAAAGGGAACAACGTATGTTGTTGTGCGGTTTGACCGATAAAGATCTTCGTAGAATATGTAGGAACCAATATGAGCATCCGGGTTCCACTATTGGTTATTGATTGGAGATGTGTCTTGATCATGTCTACATAGTTCTCGAACCCGTAGGGTCCGCACGCTTAACGTTCGATGACGATTTGTATTATGAGTTATGTGTTTTGGTGACTGAAGTTTTTTAGAGTCCCGGATAAGATCATGTACATGACGGGGAGTCTTGAAATGGTCGAGAGGTTAAGATTGATATATTGGAAGGTTACATTCGGACACCGGAATGGTTTCGGGATGTTTCAGAGTACCGGGGGGTTACCGGAACCCCCCCGGGAGAGTAATGGGCCAACATGGGCCTTAGTGGAGGAGAGAGGGCCGACCATAGGAGGTGGCGCCCCCCTCCCCCTTGCCAATCCGAATTGGACAACAGGTGGGGGCGGTGCCCCCTCCTTTCCTTCTCCTACTCCCTCTCCTTTCCCCCTTTGCTACTCCAGAAAAAAGGAAAAAGTGGGGGGGGGCGAATCCTACTAGGAGTGGGGTCCTAGTTGGACTCCCCCCTCCATGGTGTGCCCCCTGGTGGCCGACCTCCTCCCCCTCCTTTATATACGGCGGCAGGAGGGCACCCCAAAGGCACAACATTGTCTTAGTCATGTGCGGTGCCCCTCTCCACCGCTTACTCCTCCGATAGTATCTGTCGGGTATCGGGTTCCGGCAAAACCCTTAAGGTTTGAACACTGGGGTGCGCACGAAGATCTCTCCCTACCGAAACGCGCCCACAACCTTGCCGCGGGTTCTAAGCTAGCACGATGAACAACACAAGAGACACGAGGTTTATACTGGTTCGGGCCACCGTTGTGGTGTAATACCCTAATCCAGTGTGTGGTGTGGTGGATTGCCTCTTGGGCTAATGATGAACAGTACAGAGGAAGAACAGCCTTGCGAGGAGAGGTGTTGTTGTGGTGGTGTGTTTGGAGAGGAGTCTATCCGTCTCTGTTGGCTCTAGATCCGGTGTTTTCTACTATGGTGGCTAGCCCTATTTATAGAGGCCCTGGTCCTCTTCCAAAATATTGAGCAAGAAGGGATCCAACAACGGCCATTTTGTAAGGGGACAACTAGTACAAGCTATCCTGACTAAAGGTGGTCTTCAACTGCCAAAGGTGCTGGTGATGACGCCGTCTTGGGCTCCACGGTGACCTCCGTCCTGCCGTCCTGCTGGTCTTGGTCTCGTTGCACCGATAAGGAAACCTTTGCCTGATGCCTCGGTACTCCGCGCCTGCGCTTGCCCCCTTTGCACCAAAGAGGAAACGAGGACACTACGCAGGCTGGCGCCCGCCTGGTCTCGATCGTCATGGCTTGCGTCATGGGCACCTCGCGAGGTACCCTTTGCCTTGATCTCTCCGCCAACTCGCGATCCTGCCCGGTGAGGCCGCCCCTGAGGAGGCCTTGCATCGTCCGCCCCGCGAGGCTTGGTCCCTCGCGAGGGTCTTGGGTGTTGGTTGATGAAGACGGGCCGTATTGGGCCACCGGCTGAGCCACGTTGCAGGCCGCAGGCAGGCAAGTCTGGGGACCCCCATTCCCAAAATGCCGACAGTATCATCGTAGTGCTTAGGCAAATCCCTGCGCGGATCACTTCACCAACAACGTCATCACGCCGTCGTGCTGATGAAACTCTCCCTCAACCCTATGCTAGATCAAGAGTTCATGGGACGTCATCGAGCTGAACGTGTGCTGAACTCGGAGGTGTCGTACGTTCGGTACTAGATCGGTTGGATCGTGAAGACGTTCGACTACATCAACCGCGTTAACCTAATGCTTCCGCTTTCGGTTTACTAGGGTACGTGGACACACTCTCCCCCTCTCGTTTCTATGCATCTCCTAGATAGATCTTGCGTGATCGTAGGAAAAAAAATTTAAATTGCATGCTACGTTCCCCAACAGTGGCATCCGAGCTAGGTCTATGCGTAGATGATATGCACGAGTAGAACACAAAGAGTTGTGGGTGATAATAGTCATACTCCTTACCACCAATGTCTTACTTTTATTCGGCGGTATTGTTGGATGAAGCGGCCCGGACCAACATTACATGACCACGTTCATGAGACCGGTTCTACCGACGTGCTTTGCACACAGGTGGCTAGCGGGTGTCTGTCTCTCCAACGCCGCGGACTCCTCTCGCGAGCTCATGCTGCACGCGGCGATGCCTCCAAGCACCTGTATCCGCTTCCCTTCATTCTTCGCCATCGAGATGCCACCGAGGGGGCCTCTCGAGCTTTGGCTGCAGCACGCCGACTGCGGTGCTCCGGCGACCGGAGCGGACGTTGAAGTCGTCGCTCCGGGCAAGGTCTTCATGACCCGAGGCTGGGGCGAGGTCGCCCGGGTCTGCCGAACGGGGGGCGCCCTCGTGATTCACTTCGAATACGATGGCGCCTCCTTAATGCTCTTCAAGGTCTTCGACGCAGAAGGCCACCGCCTGGAGTGCTGCCCCAGAGGAGGCGGCCGGGACATCGTCGCGGCAGGAGCTAGGCCTGCCGCTCGCTCTCCCGCCGGCTCCTTCGGCAGCAGCAGTGATGCTTGGGAGTCCAGTGACTCTCCCGAGCTCTTCGTGACTCCGGAGACGAGCGATGACAGCTACGTGCCCCCGAGATCGCGCCGTGCCCGGAGCAAGGCGGCTGCATCAGGGTGTCGGCGCAGCTGATCTGGATGGGGTTGGCGCCGGCCTCCCGTGGCCCACTGTTGATGATGGCGTCGGCCCTAGAGGCGCTAGTGGTTAGGATTCCTTAGGAATCTCGTCTTTTGTTTCCTGCGAGTAATCGAGAAAACACCCCGTGGGGCATGTAAAGGGTTCGCGATGTCTTTTATTGATGCAATCCTTATTATGGAATCACGCAAATGCTTGTCCTGTCCCAGCTCGGTTCCCCCTTTCTATCCCTGCGACGACTTGGTGCTCTACGCTGACAGGTCCCGGTCCCCAGGCAGGCTTCAGCCGTCGCTGGTATGCTAGGTCGCGATGTCGTGGTCAAGGCCAGGAGGTGAGCGCCCGAGGTCCAGTAAGAGCCCCTGAGGCGCGATGCTCGGGAGGTCCCCTTTAGCGCGCAAGCAGCCGCCGAGAGGCAAGAAAGGAAGGCGACGTTGCCGCCACAGAGCCGCACTAAGTGAAGGTTCTGCGCTGCATCGATTAGCTATTCCAAGCTTGAAACTTATCTCGAAAACATGGAGTCGTTCCTTCGCGTTGCACCGGACTTGCATGTCGGCAGCTTCGGCGCAGCTAGGTTAGGCCCTTGCGAGCTTTCCCGTTCTCCCCCAGACTCTCCTTTGTGCTCTACGTCCTCAGGTCCCGGCCCTCGAGCGAGCTCAGCCGCCGCTGGTATGCCAGGTCGCGATGCCATGGACAAGGCCAGGGGGTGAGGGCTGGAGAGCCAGTAAGAGCTCCTGAGTCATGATGCTCAGGAGCCCCCCTTTTAACGCGCAAGCGGATCGAGTGGGAAAGAGAGAGAGAGCTCGTGGTGCCACCCGCTTCAGACCTCAGGGGGTTCCTGCCAGGTGACAAGAGAAAAGCACGGATTGCCATTATGATTGCCGGCCGGCCATTGGCTGCTCCAAGAGAGTGGTGAGGGCACTGAGGGCCTGGTGAGGTGACGCTCGCGGGGCTGCCGCGGGCCAGAGCTCGACCACTCAGATTTGTCAACGTTGCAGGGACGGACCCATGTGCAAGCGCCGTGCCAGCGCGAGCGGCTCCAGAGGTAGATGTCAATCGGTCAGGCAATAGTCACAGGCAGGTTAGGCATGAAAGGCAAATCAGCTTAGATAAACGCAGATAGGATACATGCCACTAGGTCAGGCCCGGGCGGCTTGGGGATGATGCAGCCCAAGGGACGCCCCCAGCAAGGTAAACTAAAGACATAAGCAAACAGGATACGTGCCGCAGGGACGGACCCATGCGGCCTGGGAATGATGCAGCCCTAAGGGTGCTCCCAGCTGAAATGAACTCGGAAGATATCACCTGGTACCATTGTAGAGGGGGTGTTGGAGTAGCAGAAGACGCGCGATGAAGGGACCGATCCTCACGAGCCACCAGAGCCCTGAGCCTCGGGAGGCCCTGGGGATCCAGGTGGTTCCTCGAGGACCATCTCCATCTCCGCCAGGACCGCGTGACACCTGGCCTCCTGAGCTGGCAGAATGCTCCGCACATGGCGCTGGTGGGTGGCAGCCGCGTTCGGCGGGCCGAAAAGCATGCGAACCTAGCTGTGCGGCGGACCCTTGCAACATCCCACGCGCGAAGGCCAGATGCGCTCCTGAGTTGCAGCTCGGTTGAGCCCTGGGACATCGATGCAGACGCGCAGCCCACCGTCCTTGCCTGGATGGGGGGACTACGCCACGCAAACGGCGGTCGCCGCGCATGACTCTTGCTTCCTGAAGCTCCTGAATGGCCTTGGTGATGAATTCCTGAGGGTTGGGCTTTCCTTGCCCCGTGCCTTCCTGAGGGAAACGTGCTGCGAAGCGCGCCTCCAAGTGGTGCCCGAGCGCCCCCCTCGTGATCCTGGCAATGTCCGAGGCCCTCCAGAAGAGAGCCCCCGAGCCCTGCCCAAGGAGGGCGCCGGTCGCGCCTTCCTATGCGATGGAAGGAGGCGCCCCTTGCATGGGCGCGGATCCTGATGCGACACCTCCTCAGAAGCCAACCTCCCGAGGCCTTGAGCTGGGCGATGTCTTCTTCTTCTTGGGGATTACCTCAGGAGGGTTCTCGCCCTTGCTGTCCGGGTCCTCGATTGATGCAGCTTTGAAGGCGCACTCGAGGGAGCACACCGCATCCTTCTCTTCGCAGGGGACTGTGATGATTCCGCCGCTTCCTGGCATCTTGAGGACGTTGTAGCTGTGGTGGGTCACCGCCATGAACTTGGCCAGGGCTGGATATCCGAGTATGGCATTGTATGGCAGGCGGATGTGGGAGACGTCGAAGTCGATGAGCTCGGTGTGGTAGTTGTTGCGCTGTCCGAAGGTGACAGGGAGGCGGACCTGCCCTATCGGGGTGGTGGAGCCGTTAGTAACTCCTGAGAAAGGCTTGGTAGGCTGAAGTTGATCATATGGCACTTGAAGGTTGTCGAACATCACAATGGACAGAACATTGAGCCTTGCGCCGCCGTTGATGAGCGTCCTGGGGACTTGCACGTTGCTGATGACTGGAGAACAAAGCATCGGGAGGACGCCAGCGGTAGCCGCACACTTGAGTTGATCTGCTGAGCTGAAAGTGATGGCGCACTTGGACCACCTGAGCGGGCGCGTGGCCTCAAGCCTGGGGAGGACTGCATTCACCTCGCGAGCAAACTGCTTGAAGATGCGCTGAGAGGCTGGGGCCTGAGCTCCGCCCAAGATGCAAGCGATAACACCTGGCTCCTGGAAGCCCCCAGCCCCCTTGTCCTGGTGGTGGTCGTCATTCCTTCTTGGCGGTGGCGGCAGAGGAGGAATGCCTGCATTGCCCTACGGGCGGTCCTCGCGAAGCTGATCCCTCCAGGCTCCCTCGCGAGGCTGGTCCTGCCAGCGATCCTCACGAGGACAGTCAAGCCACTCCTTGCGAGGGCCTCGGTCGTCCCAGCATCCTCCGCCTCATCCTCCTCCTCGGCCGTTGCCCCGGTCGTTGCGCTCGGGGCGTCGACCGAAGCGTCCTTCTCGAACGGCCCTGAGCTCCTGGCATTCGTTGGTGTTGTGGGTGTGGAGGTTGTGGTAGGCGCAGAATGGTCGGCTGCCCTTGGACGACTCCAGCTGGTCCCTGCCGCGCTTCGTGTCGGGCTCTGCTACGAGCACGGCTGCGCCTTTGTGCTTCACGTCCTTGGCCTTGGTTTTCTTCTCTTCTGGGTCTGCAGCTGGAAGCTCGAGGAGGGAGAGGCGTCCCTCCTCAGCTCTTGCGCACTTGGTCGCCAGGTTGAACAGCTCCAGGGATGTGCACAGCTCCTCGTGGATGGCGAGCTCCTCCTTCATCTTGACGTCGCGGACGCCATCGGCGAACGCTAAGATGATGGCCTCGTCCGTCACCTTGGGGATCTTGGGGATGGCGCTGTTGAAGCGCTGGATGTATTTCTGCAGGGTCTCTCCAGGCTGCTGCTTGATGCGGCGCAGGTCACCCACGGCCGGGGGGCAGTCGCGAGTACCCTGGAAGTTGGTGATGAAACGGCTACGCATCTCGTCCCAGGAGGAGATCGAGCCGGGAGGCAGGTTCAGGAGCCAGGTGCGGGCACCATCCTTGAGCGCCATGGGGAACCAGTTCGCCATGACCTTTTCGTCTCTGTTGGCCGCCTCGATGCCCAGCTTGTAGAGCTGCAGGAACTCCGCGGGGTCGGCAGTACCGTCATAGCGAGGAGGCAGGTCCGGCTTGAACTTGCCTGGCCAGGCGACGCTGCGCAGCTCGGTGGTGAAGGCACGGCAACCTGCCATGGCCACCAGAGCCCTTTGCAGACGCGGGGCTTGCTCCTGAAGATACCCGCGCACCGCTGCCAGGGGCAGCACGGGGTCTTGGCGTGCTCGTGCAGGGATGCGGTCTCGCCGTGCTGGTGCAGGAAGCACGGGAGCACCTTCTTGAGGTCGAGGGATTTCTTGGCAGCTTCTTTCTTGCCGCGCGGGCGCTGGACGTGGTGGGTCACGTCCAGGGGTCGCGCGCCTTGGAGCCAAGGCGCCTTCTTGGGGAGGAGGTGGCAGAGGCGCTCCCTGAGCCGCGTCGCCCATGCATGACAGAGGGCGAGGCGGCGAGAGGGACGGCGCGGGAGAGCCCCCTGCGGCGCTGACGAGCTCGGTGATGCGAGTGAGCCACTCTTCGTAGAGGTCGTCGACGGGGCGGTAGTGCAGGATCTCACGTGCTAGGAGCAACGTGGCCTGCGCGTCCGTGGGGGCGCGACGAGCGTGAGACGACGAACCAGCTCGGGTCAGTGACGGAGTGGCGGTGCGGCCTTCCCGCCGCACCGAGGGGTGCAGCAAAGATGCTTGCTGCTCGTTCCCCGCCAGGCCGGTGGCGGCGTTGGCGGCAGGCGACGGAGAACAACGAGGAGGCCCGCCGACGGGAGCCGTCTGGGCGACGCTCGGCGCGAGCTCGGCGAGCGTCTGCCATGGATGCGACGGAGCGATGGGACGCAGATCAGCGGAGAGTAGATTTTGGCGCACCCCTACCTGGCGCCCCAAATGCCAGATATCGGGTTCCGGCAAAACCCTTAAGGTTCGAACACTAGGGTGCGCACGAAGATCTCTCCCTACCGAAACGCGCCCACAACCTCGCCGTGGGTTCTAAGCTAGCACGATGAACAACACAAGAGACACGAGGTTTATACTGGTTCGGGACACCATTGTGTTGTAATACCCTAATCCAGTGTGTGGTGTGGTGGATTGCCTCTTGGGCTAATGATGAACAGTACAGAGGAAGAACAGCCTCGCGCGGAGAGGTGTTCTTGTGGTGATGTGTTTGGAGAGGAGTCTATCCGTCTCTATTGGCTCTAGATCCAGTGTTTTCTACTGTTGTGGCTAGCCCTATTTATAGAGGCCCTGGTCCTCTTCCCAAATATTGAGCGGGAAGGGATCCAAAAACGGCCATTTTGTAAGGGGACAGCTAGTACAAGCTATCCTGACTAAAGGTGGTCTTCAACTGCCAAAGGTGCTGGGGATGACGCCGTCTTGGGCTCCAGGGTGACCTCCTTCCTGCCGTCCTGCTGGTCTTGGTCTCGTTGCACCAATAAGGAAACCTTTGCCTGATGCCTCGGTACTCCACGCCTGTGCTTGCCCCCTTTGCACCAAAGAGGAAACGAGGACACTACTCAGGCTAGAGCCCACCTGGCGCCCGCCTGGTCTCGATCGTCATGGCTCGCGTCATGGGCACCTCGCGAGGTACCCTTTCCCTTGATCTCTCCGCCTCCTCGCGATCCTGCCTGGTGAGGCCGCCCCTGAGGAGGCCTTGCGTCGTCCGCACCGCGAGGCTTGGCCCCTCGCGAGGGTCTTGGGTGTTGGTTGATGAAGACGGGCCGTACTGGGCCACCGGCTGAGCCACGCCGCAGGCCGCAGGCAGGCAAGTCTGGGGACCCCCGTTCCCAGAACGCCGACAGTATCATCGTAGTGCTTAGGCAAATCCCTGCGTGGATCACTTCACCAACAACGTCATCACGCCGTCGTGCTGATGAAACTCTCCCTCGACCCTATGCTGGATCAAGAGTTCGAGGGACGTCATCGAGCTAAACGCGTCCTGAACTCGGAGGTGTCATACGTTTGGTACTAGATCGGTTGGATCGTGAAGACGTTCGACTACATCAACCGCGTTAACCTAATGCTTCCACTTTTGGTTTACTAGGGTACGTGGACACACTCTCCCCCTCTTGTTGCTATGCATCTCCTAGATAAATCTTGCGTGATCGTAGGAAAAAATTTAAATTGCATGCTACGTTCCCCAACAGTGGCATCCGAGCTAGGTCTATGCGTAGATGATATGCACGAGTAGAACACAAAGATTTGTGGGTGATAATAGTCATACTGCTTACCACCAACATCTTACTTTTATTCGGCGGTATTGTTGGATGAAGTGGCCCGGACCAACATTACATGACCACGTTCATGAGACCGGTTCTACCGACGTGCTTTGCACACAGGTAGCTGGCGGGTGTCTGTCTCTCCAACTTTAGTTGAATCGAGTTTGACTACGGCCGGTGCTTGTTGAAGGTTAAAACAGCACACTTGACGAAAAATCATTGTGGTTTTGATACGTAGGTAAGAATGGTTCTTGCTAGAAGCCCGTAGCAGCCACGTAAAACTTGCAACAACAAAGTAGAGGATGTCTAACTTGTGTTTTGCAAGGCATGTTGTGATGTGATATGGTCAAGACATGATGTGATATAAATTGTTGGATGAGATGATCATGTTTTGTAACAAAGTTATCGGCAACTGGCAGGAGCCATATGGTTGTCGCTTTATTGTATGGAATGCAATCGCCATGTAATTGCTTTACTTTATCACTAAGCGGTAGCGATATGATAACCCACAAGTATAGGGGATCGCAACAGTTTTCGAGGGTAGAGTATTCAACCCAAATTTATTGATTCGACACTAGGGGAGCCAAAGAATATTCTCAAGTATTAGCAGTTGAGTTGTCAATTCAACCACACCTGGATAACTTAGTATCTACAGCAAAGTGTTTATTAGCAAAGTAATATGGAAGTAACGGTAATAGTGGCAAAAGTAACAATAGCAGTTTTGTAGTAATTGTAACAGTGGTAACGGTAAACTAACTAAGCAAAGAGAAATATGTGAGAAGCTCGTAGGCATTGGATCAGTGATGGATAATTATGTCGGATGTGATTCCTCATGCAACAGTTATAACATAGGGTGACACAGAACTAGCTCCAGTTCATCAATGTAATGTAGGCATGTATTCCGAATATAGTCATACGTGCTTATGGAAAAGAATTTGCATGACATCTTTTGTCCTACCCTCCCGTGGCAGCGGGGTCCTATTGGAAACTACGGGATATTAAGGCCTCCTTTTAATTGTCACTTCGGGGTTAACGGATCATAACTCATAATAGGTGACTATAGACTTGCAAGATAGGATCAAGAACTCACATATATTCATGAAAACATAATAGGTTCAGATCTGAAATCATGGCACTCGGGCCCTAGTGCCAAGCATTAAGCATAGCAAAGTCATAGCAACATCAATCTCAGAACATAGTGGATACTAGGGATCAAACCCTAACAAAACTAACTCGATTACATGGTAAATCTCATCCAACCCATCACCGTCCAGCAAGCCTGCGATGGAACTACTCACGCACGGCGGTGAGCATCATGAAATTGGTGATGGAGGATGGTCGATGATGACGACGGCGAGGGATTCCCCTCTCCAGAGCCCCGAACAGACTCCAGATCAGCCCTCCCGAGAGAGATTAGGGCTTGGCGGCGGCTCCGTATCGTAAAAACGCGATGAATCCTTCTCCTTGATTTTTTTCTCCCCAAACGTGAATATACGAAGTTGGAGTTGAGGTCGGTGGAGAACCAGGAGGCCCACGAGGCAGGGGGGAGCGCCCAGGGGGGTAGGGCGCGCCCCCACCCTCGTGGACAGGGTGTGGGCCCCCTAGCCTTGATTCTTTCACCAATATTTTTTATTAATTCCAAAAATAACTTCCGTTGAGTTTCAGGTCATTCCGAGAACTTTTATTTCTGCACAGAAATAACACCATGGCAATTCTGCTGAAAACAACGTCAGTCCGGGTTAGTTCCAATCAAATCATGCAAGTTAGAGTCCAAAACAAGGGCAAAAGTGTTTGGAAAAGTAGATACGATGGAGACGTATCAACTCCCCCAAGCTTAAACCTTTGCTTGTCCTCAAGCAATTCAGTTGACAAACTGAAAGTGATAAAGAAAAACTTTTACAAACTCTGTTTGCTCTTGTTGTTGCAAATATGTAAAGCCAGCATTCAAGTTTTTAGCAAAGATTATGAACTAACCATATTCACAATAACACTTAGGTCACATGTTTACTCATATCAATGGCATAATCAACTAGCGAGCAATAATAATAAATCTCGGATGACAACACTTTCTCAAAACAATCATAATATGATATAACAAGATGGTATCTCGCTAGCCCTTTCCGAGACCGCAAAACATAAATGCAGAGCACCCCTGAAGATCAAGGACTGACTAAACATTGTAATTCATGGTAAAAGAGATCCAGTCATAGTCATACTCAATATAAAGTAATAGTAATGCATGCAAATGACAGCGCTGCTCTCCAACTGGTGCTTTTTAATAAGAGGGTGATGACTCAACATAAAAGTAAATAGATAGGCCCTTCGCAGAGGGAAGCAGGGATTTGTAGAGGTGCGAGAGCTCGATTTTGAAATAGAGATAAATAATATTTTGGGTGGCATACTTTCATTGTCAACATAACAACCAAGAGATCTCAATATCGTCCATGCTACACACATTATAGGTGGTTCCCAAACAGAATGGTAAAGTTTATACTCCCCCTCCACCAACAATCATCAATCCATGGCTTGCCCAAAACAACGGGTGCCTCCAACTAACAACAATCCTGGGGGAGTTTTGTTTGCAATTATTTTGATTTGATTTGAGCATGGGACTGGACATCCCGGTTACCGGCCATTTTCTCGTGAGTGAGGAGCGGAGTCCACTCCTCTTGAGAATAACCCGCCTAGCATGGAAGATATAGATAGCCCTAGTTGATACATGAGCTATTCGAGCATACAAAACAGAATTTCATTTGCAGATTTAGAGTTTGGCACATACAAATTTACTTGGAACGGCAGGTAGATACCGCATATAGGAAGGCATGATGGACTCATATGGAATAACTTTGGGGTTTATGGAAGTGGATGCACAAGCAGTATTCCCGCTTAGTACAAGTGAAGGCTAGAAAGAGACTGGGAAGCGACCAACTAGAGAGCGACAACAGTCATGAATATGCATTAAAATTAATCAACACTGAGTGCAAGCATGAGTAGGATATAATCCACCATGAACATAAATATCATGGAGGCTATGTTGATTTTGTTTCAACTACATGTGTGAACATGTGCCAAGTCAAGTCACTCGAATCGTTCAAAGGAGGATACCACCCTATCATACCACATCACAACCATTTTAATAGCATGTTGGCACGCAAGGTAAACCATTATAAACTCCTAGCTAATTAAGCATGGCATAAGCAACTATAATCTCTAATCGTCATTGCAAACATGTTTATTCATAATAGGCTGAATCAGGAATGATGAACTAATCATATTTACAAAAACAAGATAGGTCAAGTTCATACCTGCTTCTCTCATCTCAATCAGTCCATCATATATCGTCATTATTGCCTTTCACTTGCACGACCGAACGATGTGGATAATAATAATAGTGCACGTGCATTGGACTAAGCTGGAATCTGCAAGCATTCAATTCAAGGGAGAAGACAAGGTAATATGGGCTCTTGGTTAAATCAACAATAATGCATATGAGAGCCACTCAACATTTTCATCATGGTCCTCTCCTCTCAACCCCCAAAGAAAAGAAAAGAACTAAAACTATTTACACGGGAAAGCTCCCAACAAGCAAAAGAAGAACGAGAAATCTTTTTGAGTTTTCTTTAATCACTACTACTACAGGCATGGAAAGTAAACTAGCTAAAAGATATAACTAATTTTTTGGGTTTTTCTTAAGGTTTTTCAAACACACAAGAAGAAAGCGAGAAAAATAAAATAAACTAGCATGGATAGTACAATGAAAAAGTATGAGCACCGACAACTAGCATGAGTGTGTGAACATGAATGTAATGTCGGTGAGAAATACGTACTCCCCCAAGCTTAGGCTTTTGGCCTAAGTTGGTCTATGCCCATGGATCGAGGCTACTCTCGCCGGTGTACTGAGGAGTGTCATCTGAGAGCCACTGGCTGGCGATCTCCTCCGGGTCCCACTGGTAAAAAGACTGTCCATAAGGGTCAAGTGGTGGTTCCGGCTCAGGCTCTGGAGCTGGTGTTTGGCTCCGGTATGCATAAACGGCCTCCGGCAAGATGAGGTACGTGCCTGAAAACATGACAAACAAAGAGGGTGCAGGCAAGATAATAGTCTCACTGTGAGTTTTATTAAATCTCAAATTATACTTAAGCATCATCTCATTATTTTTAACAATAAATTCATGTGCTACCATACTCTTATAATCTAGAAAAATAGAGGGCAGCAGCTTTTCCTCTTTCTCATAATGCCTAATAGGTATCCTAAAGTGTTTAGCAAGGCGTGAAGCAAAGATGCCTCCAAAGATGGGGCCCTTTGTACGGTTGTTTAGCAATTATAGAGCCTAAACTAAAAGTGTTATCGCGAAACAAAGCATGGCACAAAATAACAATATCGGGGGCACTAAGGTTTCCATAGTTCCTGCGACCAATTAAGCATCTACTCGAAAATATTGAAAAGTAACGTAGAACAGGAAAGTGTATGCTAGTAATTCTTGCATCGGAAACCTTCCTCGTTTCCCCTACAGTGATCATATCAATAAATCCATCCACATCTCTACGATGTGGTTCCTCTATGCTGCCCGCAAAGGGTATCTTACAGACCCCACAAAAATCATATAGTGACATCTCCTTAACCTCATCATATAAATGAAACTCCACTGAAGGTGGTGATTTCCTAGCATGAAAGGAAAATTTTTGCACGAAAGTATTAGTGAGTAGGAGATACTGATCGAGCTGGTCGTGGAGGAAGTCGGTGAGGCCTGCATTCTCAGCCAAATGATAAAAATCATCATGAATCTCGGCTGCTCTCAAGAACTCATCACAAGGCCATTCACACGGCCGAACCTCCGCGACGCGAGGGATATTATATTTGGGCTTTTTATTCTCCTCATTTTGTTTATCCTTCAAGCTTCGGCTCGAAGAGCCCCTCAAAAATCTCTTCATCATTTTCTGAAAATTTCTAAAACTTTTAGTAACTCAAAATAAAAGTGAACCAAACTCAACAAAATTGATAGCAACTACTCCCACAAGTGCCTAGAGACTATATCATGCATTAGAACTACTTGGGACCAAATAAATTTGACATGCAAGCTCAAGAACAGGGTCACCTAGGCAGTAAAAATTTGCAATGAATAAAGTACTAGAACAAAAACTAATTGGACCATTGGAGGAGTCACATACCAAAGAACAATCCCCCAAGGCAGTTTTGTGAGTGGAGCTTTGAGCAAGGAGGTCGAAAATGGCAGCAAGATGAGCTAGAACTCATGCTTGAGTTGGTTGATGATTTTTTTGGGAGGAAGAAGAAGTGTGTGGGTGCAGGAATAAGTGGAGGGGGCCACCAGGGGCCCACGGGGTAGGGGGGCGCGCCCCGAGGGGGTCGGCGCGCCCTGGACCCTCGTGGCCAGGTGCTTGCCCCCTCTCGTGTGTTCTCAGTGCCAGATATTCTCAAATATTCTAGAAAAAAATCATATTTCATTTTCAGGGCATTTGGAGAACTTTTATTTTCGGGGTATTTTTTTATTGCAAGAATAATTCAGAAAATAGACAGAGAATACTATTTTTCCTTTATTTAATCTAAATAACAGAAAGTAAAAGGAGGGTACAGAAGGTTGTGCTTTCTAACTTCATCCATCTCATGCTCATCAAAAGGAATCCACTAACAAGGTTGATCAAGTCTTGTTAACAAACTCAATCCGAATCGCATGAAATCGGAGAATTTTTTAATAGCACTAGGTTACCTCAAAGGGGATATGTACATCCCCAATAATAAGAATATCATATTTCTTCTTGATAGTAGGAAGAGGAAATTCAAAACCTCCAATAATAATCGATGGAATTTTTCCAATAGAATTGATACTGTGGACTTGAGGTCGTTTCCTCGGAAAGTGTATCGTATGCTCATTACCATTAACATGAAAAGTGACATTGCCTTTGTTGCAATCAATAACAGCCCCTGCAGTATTCAAAAAGGGTCTACCAAGGATAATCGACATACTATCGTCCTCGGGAATATCAATAATAACAAAGTCCGTTAAGATAGTAACGTTTGCAACCACAACAGGCACATCCTCACAAATACCGACAGGTATAGCAGTTGATTTATCGGCCATTTTCAAAGATATTTCAGTAGGTGTCAATTTATTCAATTCAAGTCTACGATATAAAGAGAGAGGCATAACACTAACACCGGCTCCAAGATCACATAAAGCAGTTTTAACATAGTTTCTTTTAATGGAGCATGGTATAGTTGGTACTCCCGGATCTCCAAGTTTCTTAGGTATTCCACCCTTGAAAGTATAATTAGCAAGCATGGTGGAAATTTCAGCTTCCGGTATCTTTCTTTCATTAGTAACAATGTCTTTCATGTACTTAGCATAAGGATTCATTTTAAGCATATCAGTCAACCGCATACGCAAAAAGATAGGTCTAATCATTTCAGCAAAGCGCTCAAAATCCTCACCATCCTTTTTCTTGGATGGTTTAGGAGGAAAAGGCATGGGTTTCTGAACCCATGGTTCTCTTTCTTTACCGTGCTTCCTAGCAACAAAGTCTCTCTTATCATAACGTTGATTCTTTCATTGTGGGTTATCAAGCTCAACAGCAGGTTCAATCTCTACCTCATTATTATTGCTAGGTTGAGCATCAACATGAACATCATCATTAACATTATCACTAGGTTTATGTTCATTACCAGATTGTGTTTCAGCATCATAAATAGAAATATCATTGGGGTTCTCAGGTGTGTCAACAACGGGTTCACTAGAAGCATGCAAAGTCCTATCATTTTTCTTTTTCTTCTTTTTAGAAGGACTAGGTGCATCATCATTAGTTCTCTGAGAATCTTGCTCAATTCTCTTAGGGTGGCCCTCAGGATACAAAGGTTCCTGAGTCATTTTACGCCCTCTAGTCATAACTCTAACATCATTATCATTTTTCTTATCATTTAATTCATTGAGAAAATCATTTTGAGCTTTAAGCACTTGTTCTACTTGAGTAGTAACCATAGAAGCATGTTTACTAATGATTTTAAGTTCACCTTTACCTCTAGACATATAATCACTCAAGTGTTCAATCATATAAGCATTACGTTTCAATTGTCTACCAACATAAGCATTGAAGTTTTCTTGTTTAGCCATAAAGTCATCAAACTCATCCAAGCATTGGCTAGCAAACTTAGACAGGGTTTCAACTTTATCATATCTATAGAGAGAATTTACCTTTACTACCCGTGTCGGGTTATCAAGACCATGTATCTCTTCAATAGGTGGTAAATTCTTAACATCTTCAGCTTTAATACCTTTTTCTTTCATAGATTTCTTTGCCTCTTGCATGTCTTCAGGACTGAGAAATAGAATACCCCTTTTCTTCGGAGTTGGCTTAGGAGTTGGTTCAGGAAGCGTCCAGTTTTTTTCATTAGTCAACATATTATTCAATAACAATTCAGCTTGATCAACAGTTCTTTCCCTGAAAACACAACCAGCACAACTATCCAGGTGGTCTCTGGAAGCACCGGTTAGTCCATTATAAAATATATCAAGTATTTCATTTTTCATGAGAGGATGATCAGGCAAAGCATTAAGTAATTGGAGAAGCCTCCCCCAAGCTTGTGGGAGACTCTCTTCTTTAATTTGCACAAAATTATATATTTCCCTTAAAGCAGCTTGTTTCTTATGAAAGGGGAAATATTTAGCAGAGAAATAATAAATCATATCCTGGGGACTACGCACACAACCAGGATCAAGAGAATTAAACCATGTTTTAGCATCACCCTTTAATGAGAACGGAAATAACTTAAGATATAGTAGTAATGAGTTTTCTCATCATTAGTGAATAGGGTGGCTATATCATTTAACTTAGTAAGATGTGCCACAACAGTTTCAGATTCATAGCCATAAAAAGGATCAGATTCAACCAAAGTAATTATCTCGGGATCGACAGAGAAATCATAATCCTTATCAGTAACACAGATAGGTGAAGTAGCAAAAGCAGGGTCATATTTGCATTCTAGCATTCAGAGACTTTTCTTTCAGCTTAGCTAATAGTTTCTTAAGATCAGATCTATCATTGCAAGCAAGAAAATCTCAAGCAGTTTCTTCATCCATAACATAACCCTCAGGCACAATAGGCAATTCATATCTAGGGGGAGAATCTTCATCATCACTTTCATCAATATTATCAGTTTCAATAATTTCATTCTCTCTAGCCCTAGCAAGTTGTTCATCAAGAAATTCACCTAATGGCACAGTATTATCAAGCATAGAAGTAGTTTCATCATAAGCATCATGCATAGCAGAAGTGGCATCATCAATAACATGCGACATATCAGAATTAATAGCAGAAGCAAGTTGAGGTATCGCAAGTTTACTCAAAACAGACGGAGAATCAAGTGCAGAGCTAGATGGAAGTTCCTTACCTCCCCTCGTAGTTGAGGGTAAAATCTTAGTTCTTTCGTCTTTCAAGTTCCTCATAGTGATCAGCAGATATAAATCCCAAGTGACTCAAAGAATAGAGCTATGCTCCCTGGCAACGGCACCAGAAAATAGTCTTGATAACCCACAAGTATAGGGGATCGCAACAATTTTTGAGGGTAGAGTATTCAACCCAAATTTATTGATTCGACACAAGGGGACCCAAAGAATATTCTCAAGTATTAGCAGTTGAGTTGTCAATTCAACCACACCTGGATAACTTAGTATCTACAGCAAAGTATTTAGTAGCAAAGTAATATGGAAGTAACGGTAACAGTGGCAAAAGTAACAGTAGCAGTTTTGTAGTAATTGTAAGAGTGGCAACGGTAAAGTAACTAAGCAAAGAGCAATATGTGAAAATCTTGTAGGCATTGGATCAGTGATGGATAATTATGTCGGATGTGATTCCTCATGCAACAGTTATAACATAGGGTGACACAGAACTAACTCCAGTTCATCAATGTAATGTAGGCATGTATTCCGAATATAGTCATACGTGCTTATGGAAAAGAACTTGCATGACATCTTTTGTCTAACCCTCCCGTGGCAGCGGGGTCCTATTGGAAACTACGGGATATTAAGGCCTCCTTTTAATAGAGTACCGGACCAAAGCATTAACACTTAGTGAATACATGAACTCCTCAAACTACGGTCATCACCGGTAAGTATCCCGATTATTGTCACTTCGGGGTTAACGGATCATAACTCATAATAGGTGACTATACACTTGCAAGATAGGATCAAGAACTCACATATATTCATGAAAACATAATAGGTTCAGATCTGAAATCATGGCACTCGGGCCCTAGTGACAAGCATTAAGCATAGCAAAGTCATAGCAACATCAATCTCAGAACATAGTGGATACTAGGGATCAAACCCTAACAAAACTAACTCGATTACATGGTAAATCTCATCCAACCCATCACCGTCCAGCAAGCCTACGATGGAATTACTCACGCATGACGGTGAGCATCATGAAATTGGTGATGGAGGATCGTCGATGATGACGACGGCGACAGATTCCCCTCTCCGGAGCCCCGAACGGACTCCAGATCAGCCCTCCCGAGAGAGATTAGGGCTTGGCGGCGGCTTTGTATCATAAAACGCGATGAATCCTTCTCCCTGATTTTTTCTCCCGGAACATGAATATATGGAGTTGGAGTTGAGGTCGGTGGAGCACCAGGGGGTCCACGAGGCAGGGGGCGCGCCCCCACCCTCGTGGACAGGGTGTGGGCCCCCTGGCCTTGATTCCTTCGCCAATATTTTTTATTAATTCCAAAAATAACTTCCGTGGAGTTTCAGGTCATTCCGAGAACTTTTATTTCTGCACAAAAATAACACCATGGCAGTTCTGCTAAAAACAGCACCAGTCCAGGTTAGTTCCATTCAAATCATGCAAGTTAGAGTCCAAAATAAGGGCAAAAGTGTTTGGAAAAGTAGATACGATGGAGACGTATGACGATAGTCGTAGAAGCAATAGTTGGTGAGATGACAACGATGCTACGATGGAGATCAAGGTGTCAAGCCGGTGACAATGGAGATCATGACGGTGCTCTGGAGATGGAGATCAAAGGCACAAGATGATGATGGCCATATCATGTCACAGATCTTGATTGCATGTGATGTTTATCTTTTATGCATCTTATTTTGCTTAGTATGGCGGTAACATTATAAGATGATCCCTCACTAAATTTCAAGGTATAAGTGTTCTCCCTGAGTATGCACCATTGCTACAGTTCGTTGTGCCGAGACACCATGTGATGATCGGGTGTGATAAGCTCTACGTTCACATACAACGGGTGCAAGGTAGTTTTGCACATGCAGAATACTCGGGTTAAACTTGACGAGCCTAGCATATGCAGATATGGCCTCGGAACACCAAGACCAAAAGGTCGAACATGAATCATATAGTAGATATGATCAACATAGAGATGTTGACCATTGAAAACTACTCCATCTCACGTGATGATCGGACATGGTTTAGTTGATATGGATCACGTGATCATTTAGATGACTAGAGGGATGTCTATCTAAGTGGGAGTTCTTTAGTAATATGATTAATTGAACTTAATTTATCATGAACTTAGTCCTGATAGTATTTGCATATCTATGTTGTAGATCAATGGCCCCGTGCTACCGTTCCCCTGAATTTTAATGCGTTCCTAGAGAAAGCTAAGTTGAAAGATGATGGTAGAAACTACACGGACTGGGTCCGTAACTTGAGGATTATCCTCATTGCTTCATAGAAGAATTATGTCCTTGAAGCATCACTAGGTTCAAGGCCTGCTGCAGGAGCAGATGCTGATGTTATGAACGTCTGGCAAGCTCGATCTGATGACTACTCGATAGTTTAGTGTGCCATGCTTCACGGCTTAGAATCGGGACTTCAAAGACGTTCTGAACATCATGGAGCATATGAGATGTTCCAAGAGTTGAAATTAATATTTCAAGCAAATGCCCGAGTTGAGAGATATGAAGTCTCCAACAAGTTCTATAGCTGCAAGATGGAGGAGAATAGTTCTGTCAGTGAACACATACTCAGAATGTCTGGGTACCATAACCACTTGACTCAGCTGGGAGTTAATCTTCCTGATGATAGTGTCATTGACATAGTTCTTCAATCACTGCCACCAAGCTATAAAGGCTTCGTGATGAACTATAATATGCAAGGGATGGAAAAGACAATTCCCGAGCTCTTCACAATGCTAAAGACTGTGGAGGTAGAAATCAAGAAGGAGCATCGAGTGTTGATGGTTAACAAGACCACTAGTTTCAAGAAAAAGGGCAAAGGGAAGATGGGGAGCTTCAAGAAGAATAGCAAGCAAGTTGCTACTCCTGGGAAGAAACCCAAGTCTGGACCTAAGCCTGAACTGAGTGCTTCTACTGCAAAGGGACTGGTCACTGGAAGCGGAACTGCCCCAAGTATTTGGCGAATAAGAAGGATGGCAAAGTGAAAGGTATATTTGATATACATGTTAATGATGTGTACCTTACTAATGCTTGTAGTAGCGCCTGGGTATTTTATACTGGTTCTGTTGCTCATATTTGCAACTTGAAACAGGGGCTACGGATTAAAAGAAGATTGGCTAAGGACGAGGTGATGATGCGCGTCAGAAATGGTTCCAAGGTCGATGTGATCGCCGTCGGCACGCTACCTCTACATCAACCTTCGGGATTAGTTTTAGACCTGAATAATTGTTATTTGGTGCCAGCGTTGAGCATGAACATTATATCTGGATCTTGTTTGATGCGAGACGGTTATTCATTTAAATCAGAGAATAATGGTTGTTCTATTTATATGAGTAATATCTTTTATGGTCATGCACCCTTGATGAGTGGTCTATTTTTTGTTGAATCTCGATCGTAGTGATACACATGTTCATAATATTGAAGCCAAAAGATGCAAAGTTTGTAATGATAGTGCAACTTATTTGTGGCACTGCCGTTTAAGTCATATTGGTGTAAAGCTCATGAAGAAACTCCATGCTAATGGGCTTTTGGAATCACTTGATTATGAATCACTTGATACTTGCAAACCATGCCTCATGGGCAAGATGACTAAGACTCCGTTCTTCGGAACAATGGAGCGAGCCACTAACTTATTGGAAATAATACATACCGATGTATGCGGTCCAATGAGTGTTGAGGCTCACGGCGAGTATCATTATTTTCTGACCTTCACATATGATTTGAGCAGATATGGGTATATCTACTTAATGGAACATAATTCTGAAACATTTGAAAAGTTCAAAGAATTTCAGAGTGAAGTGGAAAATCATCGTAACAAGAAAGTAAAGTTTCTACAATCTGATCGCAGAGGCGAATATTTGAGTTATGAGTTTGGTCTTCATTTGAAGCAATGTGGAATAGTTTTGCAACTCACGCCACCTGGAACACCACAGCGTAATGGTGTGTCTGAACGTCGTAATCGTACTTTATTAGATATGGTGCAATCTATGATGTCTCTTACTGATTTACCGCTATCGTTTTGGGGTTATGCTTTAGAGACAGCTGCATTCACGTTAAATAGGGCACCATATAAATCCGTTGAGACGACACCATATGAACTGTGGTTTGGTAAGAAACCTAAGCTTTCGTTTCTTAAAGTTTGGGGCCGCGATGCTTATGTGAAAAAGCTTCAACCTGATAAGCTCAAACCCAAATCGGAGAAATGCGTCTTCATAGGATAACCAAAAGAAACTGTTCGGTACATCTTCTATCACAGATCCGAAGGCAAGATATTTGTTGCTAAGAATGGATCCTTTCTAGAGAAGGAGTTTCTCTCGAAAGAAGTGAGTGGGAGGAAAGTAGAACTTGATGAGGTAATTGTACCTTTTCCTGAATTGGAAAGTAGTTCATCACAGAAATCAGTTCCAGTGATTCCTACACCAATTAGTGAAGAAGCTAATGATGATGATCATGAAACTTCAGATCAAGTTACTACTGAACCTCGTAGGTCAACCAGAGTACGGTCTGCACCAGAGTGGTACGGTAATCCTATTCTGGAAGTCATGTTACTAGACCATGATGAACCTATGAACTATGAGGAAGCGATGATGAGCCAAGATTCCGCGAAATGGCTTGAGGCCATGAAATCTGAGATGGGATCCATCTATGAGAACAAAGTGTGGACTTTTGTGGACTTGCCCGATGATTGGCAAGCCATAGAAAATAAATGGATCTTCAAGAAGAAGACTGGCGCTGACGGTAATGTTACTATCTACAAAGCTCGACTTGTTGTGAAAGGTTTTCGACAAGTTCAAGGAGTTGACTACGATGAGACATTCTCACCCGTAGCAATGCTTAAGTCTGTAAGAATCATGTTAGCAATTGCCGCATTTTATGGTTATGAAATTTGGCAAATGGATGTCAAAACTGCATTCCTTAATGGATTTCTTAAAGAAGAGTTGTATATGATGCAACCAGAAGGTTTTGTCGATCCAAAAGGTGCTAACAAAGTGTGCAAGCTCCAACGATCCATTTATGGACTGGTGCAAGCCTCTCGGAGTTGGAATATACGCTTTGATAATGTGATCAAAGCATATGGTTTTATATAGACTTTTGGAGAAGCCTGTATTTACAAGAAAGTGAGTGGGAGCTCTGTAGCATTTCTAATATTATATGTGGATGACATATTGTTGATTGGAAATAATACAAAATTTCTGGATAGCATAAAAGGATACTTGAATAAGAATTTTTCAATGAAAGACCTTGGTGAAGTTGCTTATATATTGGGCATCAAGATCTATAGAGATAGATCAAGACGCTTAATTGGACTTTCACAAAGCACATACCTTGATAATTTTGAAGAAGTTCAAAATGGATCAGTCAAAGAAAGGGTTTTGCATGTGTTACAAGGTGTGAAGTTGAGTCAGACTCCATGCCCGACCACTGCAGAAGATAGAGAGAAAATGAAAGTCATTCCCTATGTCTCAGCCATAGGTTCTATCATGTATGCAATGTTGTGTACCAGACCTGATGTGTGCCTTGCTATAAGTTTAGCAGGGAGGTACCAAAGTAATCCCGGAGTGGATCACTGGACAGCGGTCAAGAACATCCTAAAATACCTGAAAAGGACTAAGGATATGTTTCTCGTTTATGGAGGTGACAAAGAGCTTGTCGTAAATGGTTACGTCGATGCAAGCTTTGACACTGATTCGAATGAATCTAAGTCGCAAACCGGATATGTATTTATATTGAATGGTGGAGCTGTTAGTTGGTGCAGTTCCAAGCAGAGCGTTGTGGCGGGATCTACGTGTGAAGCGGAGTACATAGCTGCTTTGAAAGCAGCAAATGAAGGAGTCTGGATCACTACTAGGAAAAGGCCTACTAGTGGCGCACCAGTTTTGCCTACTAATGGCACACTACTGGTGCGCCACTAGTACCACGCCACTAGTATTAAATACTAATGGCGCACCACTGGTGCGCCATTAGTATAGGCCACGGTGCGCCATTAGTATTTTTGAATTTTGAAGTCGGGAAAATAGTAGTGGCGCACCGTCTAACCCCCACCGTGCGCCATTTCTATTTTTGAATTTGGATCTGGATCGCGATTTTTTTGCCCATTTTTTTGCTTGTTTTTTTACGAAATTTTTTCAAATTTTGTTCTCGTTTTTGGATCATGTACGTTCTTTTGCCGTGTTCTTTTGCCGGAGAGGAGTTTGCCGGAGAGGAGGGCCGAGGTCACCGGAGAGGAGGAGGAGGAGGTCACCGGAGAGGCGCTCGCCTACATTGCCGGAGAGGAGGAGGAGGTCGCCGGAGAGGAGTTCACCGGAGCACCGGAGAGGAGGAAGGAGAAACCGTGAGGGGAGGGGAGGAGAGGAGGGAGGAGGAGCTCACCGGAGAGGAGGGAGGAGGAGATCACCGGAGAGGAGGGAGGAGAAACCGTGAGGGGAGGGGAGGAGAGGAGGGAGGAGGAGGTCGCCGGAGAGGAGGAGGAGGAGGTCGCCAGAGAGGAGGAGGGTAGTATGGTGGACGAGAGAAGGGGAGATGGAGTGGAGGAGATGGAGTGGAGGAGAGGTGGAGTGGAGGAGAATGAAGAGGTAAGGAGGAGAGGACCACGCCCAGCCATATATACGGCATAGTAATGGCGCACCGTCGGCAGGTGCGCCATTTCTAACTTTTTTTTATTTTTTTGATCTATTTTGGATTTTGAAGGCGGGAAGATAGTAATGGCGCACCATGGGCAGGTGCGCCATTAGTAAGTTTGAATTTTTTTGAATTTTTTTGCCTCTCCAGATCTTAAAAGCCCCGCATCTTTTTTTCTGTTAGGTTTTTGAGGATTTTGAAAATGTTTAACGGGGTTCCCCCGATTAAATTCGGATGTAACTTTTCGAGTAGATGATTTTTCATATAAAAAACGTTTTCATCCGAGTTCGTATGCAAAAGTTATGCCCATTTTACAAATTCTCGAGAGATTTTGCAAAAAAGTCGAAAATTCATGTTTGTAAATTTTGCTAACAACTAGACCACATATCACATGGGAATCTTATTTTCTTTTATTTTTTTGACATTTCTATCATTTTCTTTTATTTTTTAACTAAAAAGGCGGTCCACGGGGGGGGGGGGTGCATTCGGGGGAATGTTTGGGCCAAACTACTAATGGCGCACCGTGGGAGTGGTCGAGAGGTAAATACTGATATATTGGAAGGTTACATTCGGACACCGGAATGGTTTCGGGAAGTTTTGGATAAGTTTCGGAGTACCGGGAAGTTACCGGAACCCCCCCCCCCCCCGGAGAGTAATGGGCCAACATGGGCCTTAGTGGAGGAGAGAGGGCCGGCCATAGGAGGTGGCGAGCGCCCCCCCTTGCCAATCCGAATTGGACAAGGGGTGGGGGCGGGCCCCCCTCCTTTCCCTCTCCTACTCCCTCTCCTTTCCCTCTTTGCTACTCTAGAAAAAAGGAAAAAGTGGGGGGGGCGAATCCTACTAGGAGTGGAGTCCTAGTAGGACTCCCCCTCCATGGCGCGCCCCTGGTGGCCGGCCTTCTCCCCCTCCTTTATATACAGGGGTAGGGGGCACCCCAAAGGCACAACATTGTCTTAGCCGTGTGCGGGGACCCCCTCCATTGTTAACTCCTCCTATAATATCATCGTAGTGCTTAGGGGAAGCCCTTCGCGGATCTAATCACCAACACCGTCGTCACGTTGTCATGGTGACGAAACTCTCCCTCGACCCTCTGCTGGATCAAGAGTTCGAGGGAGGTCATCGACATGAACGTGTGCTGAACTCGGAGGTGCCATACGTTCGGTACTAGATCGGTTGGATCGTGAAGACGTTCGACTACATCAACCACGTTAACCTAATGCTTCCTCTTTCGGTCTACGAGGGTACGTGGACACACTCTCCCCCTCTCGTTGCTATGCATCTCCTAGATAGATCTTGCGTGATCGTAGGCAATTTTTTGAAATTGCATGCCACGTTCCCCAACAACGGGCCCGTGGTAGGCGCGGGCGGGCAGCGCATCTCATTGCCGCGAATACATCAGCCGGCTCCCCAGTGCGCCGCCGCGCGGCCTCGCCTTTGATGGTGCCACTAACGACACGCCCATAACCTGTTCAATGAAACGCCCATTAGAAAATGGAGAGAGAAATAGGAAGAAAAAGGTGAAAAAGATAAACACTCGAGTCATTGACAGGTGGGACCCTCATCCAACTCAGCAAATTGTCCACATAGGCATGCCATGTCAGCCCAACAGCCAGGCTCCACCTATCTGTTTCGCTGTTTTCACAACTAAATTCCAGCATCAGTGCTCCGCGTTATGCATTAAGCGCATTTCTTGTGGTTTTTTGTGCCCTAGCTTAAATGTCTTAGTAAGTTATTACCCTAGCCCCAAGTGTGGTGGTTTTGGGTAAATAACTCGGGAGGAGGGGAGGGGAGAGGAGAGTTAGGTAGGTAGTTTACGTAGGTGTTTAAGTAGGCTTACGTAGATGTAGCATTATCGGTGTGGGAGAAATAGTGAAAATATATTCCCACCACACCAAGTTGGACGTTCCGACCTGTCCGCGACAGCCATCTTGAGGTGCGATTCATGCGGCAGAGCACTGACTGAAGTTTATACTACAATATTCTTGCGGAAGAGCATTGACTGATGTTTATAGTTTTTTTCAATGGAACTGATGTTTATAGTTGTTCAGAAAATCTGGGCCCTTGGGCCTTGGTTGGACCCACCATGATGACCCACAAGTATATGGGGTCAATTGTAGCCTTTTCTATATGTAAGAGTGTCGAACCCAACGAGGAGGACAAGGAAATGACAAGTGGTTTTCAGCAAGGTATTGTCTGCAAGTGCTAAAATTGTAAGTAGCGGAGTAGTTTGATAGCAAGATAATTTGTAACGAGCAAGTAACAAAAGTAGTAACAAAAGTGCAGCAAGGTAGCCCAATCCTTTTGAGGCAAAGGACAGGCCAAAACGGTTTCTTATGATAAGCAAAGTGTTCTTGAGGGTACACGGGAATTTCATCTAGTCACTTTCATCATGTTGGCTTAATTCGTGTTCGGTACTTTGATAATTTGATATGTGGGTGGACCGGTGCTTAGGTCCTGTTATTACTTGAACAAACCTCCTACTTATGATTAACCCTCTCGCAAGCATCTGCAACTAAGAGAAAAGTATTAAGAATAATTTCTAACCATAGCATTAAACTTTTGGATCCAATCGGTCCCTTACGAAATAGCGCATAAACTGGGGTTTAAGCTTCTGTCACTCTCACAACCCACCATCTAATAACTACTCCACAATGCATTCCCTTAGGCCCAAATATGGTGAAGTGTCATGTAGTCGACGTTCACATGACACCACTAAGAGAATGGCACCATACATATCATCAAATATCGAACACATATCAAGTTCACATGATTACTTGCAACATGATTTCTCCGTGACCTCAATAACGAAAGTAACTACTCACAAATGATAAACATGCTCAAGACCAGAGGGGTATTAAATAGCATAATGGATCTCAACATATAATCTTCCACCAAATAAACCATATAGTAATCAACTACAAGATGTAATCAACACTACAAGTCACCCACAAGCACCAATCTACAGTTTTGATACAAAGATTGAACACAAGAGATGAACTAGGGTTTGAGAGGAGTTGGTGCTGTGAAGATGTTGATGAAGATAGCCCTCCCCAAGATGGGAGAGTTGTTGGTGATGATGATGACGATGATTTCCCCCTCCGGGAGGGAAGTTCCCCCGGCGGAATCGCTCCGCCAAAGGGCAAAAGTGCTCGTGCCAAAGTTCCGAAGGTGGGCCGAGGAGGGCAGCACCCACCAGGGCACGCCTGGGCCTCCTGGCGCGCCCAGGTGGGTTGTGCCCACCTGGTGGCCCTCCTCTGGTACTTATTTGCTCCAATATTTATTAAATATTCCATAAAAATTCCTCGGGAAGTTTCAGCTCATTTGGAGTTGTGCAAAATAGGTAGCTTGACGTAGCTTTTTCATGTCCAGATTTCCAGCTGCCGGAATTCTCCCCCTTGGTGCATACCTTGCGTATTATGAGGGGAAAGACATTAGAATTACTCCAAAAAGCATTATTATACAATAAAACAACATAAATAATAGTAGGAAAACATGATGCAAAATGGACGTATCAACTCTGCCAAGCTTAGACCTCGCTTGTCCTCAAGCGAAAACCAAAATCGAAAAACATGTCCACATGCTTAGAGAGAGAGGTGTCGATAAAAACTAAAGTACGGACATAGCAGCATCATGTGACTTATTATAACAGCAACAAACTTTACTATAAAACTTTTATCATAGAACTTTTATCATAGACTTCTCATGAACAAGTGACAATTCATCACAACATCAAAGTATAAAGCATAAACTCTATTGGAAACCGACAAACTATGTTCTTAGTCAACTTTGCAACTACAATTCATCATCTTTTCAGGAAGGGTCACGTATCGGAGCCTTTAGGCAAGTCCACATACTCAACCATCATTTAGTCTTCTATGATTGCTGACACTCATCAAATACACATGAGCAAAACATTTAAACCGGACACAAAGAAAGATGGGGGTGTATAGTTTCGCCTCCCAACACACTCACCTCAAGGGTGATGTCAACAATAATAACTTATGCCACCCATATTCAACTGGACATATGTGCCTAGATCTTTCCTCACCACATGATTCTTGCCAAAGGAGAAAACTAAAAGGAATAGAGAGAAAAACTTTGACTCTTGCATGAAAGTAAATACGTGAAATTAACAGATATGCCCTTCGCAGAGGGAAGCAGAGGTTGCCATGCGCTTTTTGTTTGTATGCACAACCCCTTAGTGCAAGAGAATGTCATGTTATATTGCCCATTGTGATGGCAACCTTTATTATGCAGTCTGTCGCTTTTATTCTTCACCATCACAAGTTCGTACAACACTCAATTTTCCCTTACACTAAATGATCTCACACTTTTAGAAGCAATTTTTATTGCCCTTTTTGCACCGATGACAACTTACTTGAAGGATCTTGCTCAATTCATAGGTAGGTATGGTGGACTCTCAAAAAAGATTTGGGTTTAAGGGTTTTGGATGCAGAAGTAGTATCTCTACTTAGTGCGGAGTTTTTGGCTAGCAAAGATAGGGGCAAGCACCGCATGTTGAAGGATCTATGACAATATAACTTCTATGTGAATATGAACAAACATAAATCATTAAGTTGTCTTCCTTGTCCAACTTCAACAATTTTGGCATATAATATTTTGATGGGTGCTCACAATCATAAAAGATTTCTAGGATAGTATATTTATATGTGAATCTTCTCTTCCCTTATTAATTCTTTCATGAGTTGCATCATTGACCAATGCTATGTTTGTCAATCTACAATAAAATTTTCTACTTATACCTTTCCTTGTGTAATGTCATCACTTACCATAAGATTAGCATATGATCTTTTTATTTTTTTTATTTCCTTTCTTTTTATTGCAACAAGAAAGTAAAGAAGGCAAAACTCAAACTAAACTTTATTATATCTCGCACACGATTACAAGGATTGATCACTAAGCAAACTCACAAAAAGAAAGGATTGAACTAAACTTTTATTCATCTAATAGCAAAAGATAACCATTGATCAAACTAAGAAAGTAAAGGCAAAAGATAGTTGAGATTGATACGATAGCGGGGCACCTCCCCCAAGCTTGGCGAAAGCCAAGGGGAGTGCCCATACCCAATACTCAGTTTTCTTTTGGTGGTGATGAAGAAGATGGTGGTGATGAAGTAGAAGGTTTCTTGACCAATACATCTCTGAGCATATCTCTTTAGCTGTGAATCTCTTGAAGAGCTTCATGCAGCAGCTCAGTGTTCTTCTCTACTTCAGCCATGATATGCTTATTTTCCGGACCCCAAGAGTTTGTCCCTACATCACTTTCTCTTGGACGAGATATGTCCCAATTGGACGGTATATGCGCACGAGGAGTGTTTTCGAACCCATAATTATGAATCAAATTGTGAAAATTGTTTTGATGTAACCTGTGTAGAGGCCTCCTTGTAGGGAATTCTTCTAGATCTCTTGGGTCCTCTTGATTGTCCAGGAACCTCATGGCTTGATGGGGGTTAGGATGAGTGGAGATACCAGCCAGGGTCCCTCTCTTAGAAGCCGGAGGGTGAATTCCGAATGAGTCCCCCTCATCTTCCTCCATAGCGATCTCCGCAAATTCCTCTCCTCTGGATTCTACCTGAAGCAACCAAGCTTCGCCTTCTTCAGTGTTGGAGGAGGGAGAAACATGATGCCTGGCTCAACAGATCTGATAGAAAACAGCAAGAAAAGAAAACAGGAGATTTCTCCATGATACGGAGGTTAACGGGTTCGGGAGGTATATATAGATTTTTTATCTTGGGGAACAAGCAGAACGGAAGAAAAATGGAGTCCGGAAAGTACCCGAGGCGAGCACAACCCACCTGGGCGCGCCAGGCATGCCTGGCGCGCCCTGGTGTATCGTGCCCACCAGGGTCACTTTCCTGGAAGTTTCTTATTTTCCTAATTTTCTAAATATTCCAAAACTGTCAAAAAATATTTTTGCGGATTTTTCGGAGTCTGTTTACTTACTGTATCACGTACCTCCCTTTTTTCATTATTCTGGAGTGTTCTGAAAGGTTTCCTTTATGTGTTTTCCGGCGTAAAAGTTTAGATAACATTGCTTCCAACATTAATGGGCGTACTTGAGATATAGTGTTTTATTCGTTGCCCATTGACAACCTTCGGGTTAGTCCCTTCGGCATTATTTATTTTGATAGCTCCGGATCGATAGACCTCCTCGATGACATAGGGTCCTTCCCATTTGGACAGGAGTTTTCCTGCAAAAAATCTGAAACGAGAGTTGTACAAAAGAACATATTCTCTGACTTTGAACTCACGCTTTTGGATTCTTTTGTCATGCCATCTTTTAACTTTTTCTTTGAATAACTTAGCATTTCCATAAGCATGGGTTCTCCATTCATTTAATGAGCTAATATCAAATAACCTCTTTTCCCCAGCAAGTTTGAAATCATAATTGAGTTCTTTTATTGCCCAAAATGCTTTGTGTTCTAACTCAAGAGGTAAATGACAAGCTTTTCCATAAACCATTTTATATGGAGACATACCCATAGGATTTTTATAAGCCGTTCTATAAGCCCAAAGTGCATCATCTAATTTCTTACACCAATTCTTCCGGGACCTATTGATAGTCTTTTGTAAGATTAATTTTATTTCTCTATTGCTAAGTTCAATTTGACCACTAGATTGAGGATGATAAGGTGACGCGGTTCTATGCTTAACATCATACTTAGCAAGCATTTTACGGAAAGCACCATGAATAAAGTGTGAACTGATACGCCTCCAACGTATCTATAATTTTTGATTGTTCCATGCTATTATATTATCTGTGTTTGGATGTTTAATGGGCTTTAATATGCTCTTTTATATTATTTTTGGGACTAACCTATTAATCGGAGGCCCAGTGCCAGTTTCTGTTTTTTGCCTATTTTAGAGTTTTGCGGAAAAGGAATATGGAACGGAGTCCAAACGGAATGAAACCTTCGCGAGGATCTTTCTTGGACCAAAAGCAATCCATAAGACTTGGAGTTGAAGTCTGGGACTCTACGAGGAGGCCAGGAGGCAGGAGGGAGTGCCCAGGGGGGTAGGCACGCCCCCACCCTCGTGGGCCCCTCGTAGCTCCACCGACGTACTTCTTTCGCCTATATATACTCTTATACCCTAGAAACATCAGGGGGAGCCACGAAACCACTTTTCCACCGCCGCAACCTTCTGTACCCATGAGATCCCATCTTGGGGCCTTTTCCGGCGATCTGCCGGAGGGGGAATCGATCACGGAGGGCTTCTACATCAACACCATTGCCTCTCCGATGAAGCGTGAGTAGTTTACCTCAGACCTTCGGGTCCATAGTTATTAGCTAGATGGCTTCTTCTCTCTCTTGAATTCTCAATACAAAGTTCTCCTCGATGTTCTTGGAGATCTATTTGATGTAATACTCTTTTGTGGTGTGTTTCCCGAGATCCGATGAATTGTGGATTTATGAACAAGATTATCTATGAATATTATTTGGTTCTTCTCTGAGTTCTTATATGCATGATTTGATATCTTTGCAAGTCTCTCTGAATTATTGGTTTAGTTTGGCCTACTAGATTGATCTTTCTTGCAATGGGAGAAGTGCTTATCTTTGGGTTCAATCTTGCATATGCCTTGCCATGTCACTGAGGTTGACTGAGGAAAAACCGTGTCAAGAAGATGCCCCTGAGGGTAATATTTTGCCTTCATTACCTTAGCACATAGCGAGTCTGGGTTAACCAGTAAACGCCAAGCTTGTTTCACCAGAAGATCTTGATTAAATAACCTCAGGTCACGGAAGCCCATTCCACCCTCACCCTTTGGTCGCGTTAATTTATCCGAAGCCAACCAATGGGTTTTCCTCCTATCCTCCTCATCGCCCCACCAAAAATTTCTTATAATCTATGATAAATCCTCACAAAGAGAAGCAGGAAATTTAAAAGTACCCATCGCGTACACCGGGAGATCCTAAATTACTGACTTAATAAGGTCTTCTTTCACCCCTTGAAGCATATTTATCAATCCAATCAGATAGACGTTTCACTGCCTTTTCCTTAGTAGACTGGAATCTACCAGCTTTCATTCTTCCTTGAGGAACAGGAAGGCCAAGATATTTATCCTCAAAACCCTCCGTAGTAATCTTTAAGATGACCATTGTAGACACTTGGTTTTCCATACTGCACGACTTCCCAAACATAATCGAACATTTATCCGGACTGAGTAACTGACCAGTCCCCCTCTCGTACATATTCAAAATATTCTTGATGGTCAAAGCTTGATCAATGGATCCTTTGAAGAATAATAGACTATCATCAGCAAATAATAAATGAGAGATACCTGAAGCATTTTTGTTCAGCCTGAACTCCTTGAGGGAACCATTCACGCATGCATTCTGGAGCAATAACGGAAGTGCTTCTGCCACAAACAAGAATAAGTACGGGGATAACGGATCACCTTGCCTTAGTCCACAAGAGGGGGAGAACATCTCCAACAGCTGCCCATTCGAACGCACAGCAAACTTCACAGTTGTAACACATGTCATAATCCAATTAATCCACATAGGTGCAAATCCCAATGCGCCAAGCATACTCCTCAAAAAATGTCAATCCACCCGATCATATGCCTTAGCAAGATCAAGCTTGTAAGCGCAAAACTCCCCCCTTTGATCTTTTAGCGTACTCAAAGAATGCATACATTCAAAAGCTATAAGAGCATTATCAGAAATTAACCTGCCTGGAATGAACGCACTTTGAGCAGGGGAGATCATACCATCCAATAGGTGTCTCAGTCTGTTAACAAGACATTTGGAAATAATCTTGTAAATAACATTGCATAGACTGATTGGCCGGTAATCTTTCATTGACTGGGGGTTCTTCACTTTAGGAATAAGAACAATAGATGTGTCATTGACCCCATCTGGCATCCTTCTAGAGGTAAAAAAATTGTTGCACTGCTCGGACAATATCATTCTTAATCAATCCCCAATTATGTTGGAAGAATCTAGCTGGAAAGCCATCCGGACCCGGAGCCTTTAAAGGCCCAATTTGGAAAATGTGTCACTAATTTCTTGCTCAGTGAAAGGTTTGCATAACTCATCATTCATATCATCACTAACAAGAGGTCTCACAAGCGGTATAATAATAGTCGGGTCAACCATGGCATCACAAGTATACAATTGGTTAAAGAAGGAATTAGCCATACCTTGAATTTCTTCCATATCTTCTCTTTTATTTCTGTTCTGCATATCTCTGCATCCAATTCCTTGCAAATCCTTGTGAGATCTTATTTGCTTAGTGAGCTGAGGTGACTAGTGCTTTTTCTCTGAACTGAACTCAGACACACCGACTTGCCTCTTTCGGTCAATCCGAAACTTTTCGGTGCCATCGAAGAAAACAACTCGGTGTAGCCGATATCAATGCTGAGAAAACACTTTGTCATTTGCATCCTGCACATTTTGTTCCAGCTCCACTCAATGATTCTTTTCCTCTACCAGCACCTTATTTTTTCTTGCAACTTTGCCATCTGACTCAAGGACCAATCCTATTTTGACTCACACTCCAGAGAAGACCCTTCTTGGAAATTGATGTCAAAGGGGGAGAGAGAGTTCACATCAAAGCTTAATCATATCAAAAAGGGGAAAGAGTGCTAAATTATCACATCAAGAGAGACCCCAGCTGCTTGGTATTCAAAGAGGAGAGAATTTACATGTCTTTAGAGGGGAAAGACATATGCATGTTGTTTTTGTGTGTGCTTTGCTCTGGTTTTCTATTCCCTATCTTCTCCCAATATCCCATATAAGATTCAGGGGGAGCAAGACATCTAAGGGAAGGAAATCTTCAAATTCATTGCATATCTTTACCTTTGGGGACATGTATACACTCAAATAGAGTACCTAGTACTCACTCTATACATGTCATCCCAAATCTTGGCACTCTTGTGGTTTACTGCTCTTGCTCTGCTTAGTAGATGTTTCTGTGTTGTCTAACCTTGTTTACTCAGGTTCATCTCTTCCAAAGCTAGCTCAAGACCACAAGGTAAGTATATGCATCACACTCATGTGCATGAGGATATGTTGCTGATGAACATATTGTTTGCAAGAAGGACTCATGAACATGAAGGCGCATTTCTCATATTCACACCATTTACTCTGATGCATATAGCCAAGATACATGTAACTCATTGCTTGCTCTGTCATGATTATGCACTCACATGATCTTATGTTCCATATTTGCATGATTGCATACATGTAGGGGGAGCCTATGCATGTTACATGTCCTTCCAAAGCTTTACTTGCCTTTCTGTATATCTCTATCTAAAGCTTTGACGTATGTTGTCATCAATTACCAAAAAGGGGACATTGAAAGCACAAGTGCTCCCTGGGTGATTTTGGTAATCAATGTCAACATATCTCTTGTTGGACTAATGCTTTTATCTAGTGTATTTCAGATAAGTCCAACAGTCGAGTGGCATGGACAAGAGGATGTGGAACCCCTTCAAGATGCTAAGGACAAAGGATTGGCTCAAGCTCTAAAGTTTAAGACTCTACATTTTCTATTTCAGTGATCCAAGATCACATTGAGTCCATAGGAAAGCCAATACTATTAAAAGGGGATGAGGTGTTGCTTAATGGCTTGCTTGCTCAAAGTGCTTAGTGATATGCTCCAAAGCCCTGAACCACTTTCTCATATCCACATATGTCCCAAACCAAAAGTCAAACTCAACCCCACCGATTTGATCTATTCGGCACCACCGAGTTTAGTTGACATAGCCACTGCCAGAAACCCTAGTCACTTCGGTCTAACCGATGGGATCTCGGTCTCACCGAGATGGGCTTGCAAACTCCCTGTTGTCTATTACAATATCTTCGGTCTCACCGAGAATATGTAATCAGTCACACTGAGTTTGCCTGACCAACTCTCTGCTTTGCTTATTACCAAATCGGTCCCACCGAGTTGTGTAATCGGTCAAACTGAGATGAGGTTTTACCGTAACCCTTGCACATCGGTTCCACCAAGTTGACGTGTCGGTCCCACCAAAATGCCTAACGGTCAAATTATGAACTAAATCGGTCCGACCGAGTTTTCTAATTCGGTCCCATCGAGTTTGGTGAATTGTGTGTAACGGTTAGATTTTGTGTGGAGGCTATATATACCCCTCCACCCTCCCCTCATTCGTGAGGGAAGCCATCAGAACATGCCTACACTTCCAGCATTCATTTTCTGAGAGAGAACCACCTACTCATGTGTTGAGACCAAGATATTCCAATCCAACCATATGAATCTTGATCTCTAGCCTTCCCCAAGTTGCTTTCCACTCAAATCTTCTTTCCACCAAATCCAATCCTATGAGAGAGAGTTGAGTGTTGGGGAGACTATCATTTCAAGCACAAGAGCAAGGAGTTCATCAACAACACACCATCTATTACCTTTTAAAGAGTGGTGTCTCCTAGATTGGTTAGGTGTCACTTGGGAGCCTCCGTCAAGATTGTGGAGTTGAACCAAGGAGTTTGTACAGGCAAGGAGATCGCCTACTTCGTGAAGATCTACCCTAGTGAGGCAAGTCCTTCGTGGGCGATGGCCATGGTGGGATAGACAAGGTTGCTTCTTCATGGACCCTTCGTGGGTGGAGCCCTCCATGGACTCGCGCAACCGTTACCCTTCGTGGGTTGAAGTCTCCATTAACGTGGATGTACGATAGCACCACCTATCGGAACCACGCCAAAAATCTCCGTGTCTCCAATTGGGTTTGCACAGTCCAATCCCATCCCTTTACCTCCTTGCAAGTTGCATGCTTTACTTTCCGCTGCCCATATACTCTTGCATGCTTTCTTGATATGTATTGTGAATGGTTAAACTTGTGCTTAAACTCCACCTCAACTTGAAAAACTTAAAAAACTGCCAACTTTGTGTGTTGAGGGTCTATTCACCCCCCTCTTGACACCTCTTCTCGATCCTTTGACACCTTCTTCTTCTGCTTTACCTCGCTTGCTTGCGCAGATGCTGTGTCGCCGTGATCGGACCCTGCCAGGGGTTCTCCCTTGCCGAGGTCAGATCCTGCCGGGTCCAGTTTTTCTCCTAAGGGCCTTGCCGCTATTGTCGCCTCTTCCTCAACTTCTCTCTGTGCCACTAGCGCAGCACTAACACTTGATTTATTGCTGCCAGGTATAGCAGCAACGGCTCTTGTGGCCTGGGTGCGACCAGTACTGGTGTAGAGGATAGGTATCTCTTCAACTCCTGCAATGTTGCCTCTGCCTCCGGGGTCCATTTCATTGGACCTGCGTTTTTCAAATATTGAAGTAGGGGAGGGCACGCTCAGCGGACTTAGAGATGAACCTGCTCAGGGCGGCGATGCAGCCGGCAAGCCTTCGGACATCTTTGACCCGCCTTGGCGCCTCGATTTGCTCAATTGCTTTGATCTTGTCGGGATTTGCTTCGATCCCGCGTTGAGACACGAAGAACCCAAGAAGCTTGCCGGACGGAACGCTAAACACGCACTTCTCTGGGTTGAGCTTGAGGTTGATCTTGCACATGTTTGCAAAAGTTTCTTCCAAGTCCTTTACGAGCGTAGCTTTGTCTTTGGTTTTGACCACTATGTCATCCCTGTAAGCTTCCATGTTTCTATGGAGCTGGGGCTCAAAACTAGTTTGGACCGCTCAAGCGAACATTGAACCAGCGCTCTTCAACCCGAAAGGCATCCGTACAAAACCGTATGTACCACATGGGGTGATGAACGCGGTTTTATCTTAATCTTCCTTTGCCATGAAGATCTGATGATACCCTGAGTAAGAATCAAGGAATGACAGCAGGTCACACCCATCGGTGGAGTCCACTATCTGATCGATACGTGGTAATGGGAAAGGATCCTTTGGACAGGCTTTATTGATATCAGTATAGTCGATACATAGCCTCCACTTCCCATTTGCCTTATGTACTACGACCGGATTGGCCAACCACTTCGGGTGAAGAACTCCCTTGACCAAACTTGCCGCCTCCAACTTCCTGATCTCCTCGATGATAAACTCTTGTCGCTCCAAAGCTTGCTTTCTGACCTTCTGCTTGATGGGCCGTGCATGAGGGCAGATAGCAAGATGTTGCTCAATCACCTCCCTGGGAACGCCGGGGATGTCGGATGCTTGCCATGCAAACACGTCGACATTTCGCCCGTGGGAAGGCGACGAGCGCGCTTTCCTATTTGCTGTCAAGGGTGGAGCTTATGACGAAAGCTCCGCCCGTGCCATCCTCCTTGACGGACACCTTCTTGGTTTCCGGCGGTGCCGCCTAGGACCTTTTTCTCTTGCCGGTAGAGCTCTCTGGTACATCTCCAGCGGAAACACAGCACTCCAAGGAGGCGCATTTGCCGGAGATGGTACAGGAGCCCTTGCCAGAGCCAGGAGTCCTGTCGGCGGCTGAAGCCTTACTGATCCTCTTCCCGGTGGTAGGAGCAGGTGCATTGGCGGCAGATGCTGCAACCGCCTCTCGGTAGAGCTGATCGGCGCAAATGAGCGCATCCTTCCTATAGCAGCCGACGGTGATGATGCTCATTGGGCCAGGCATTTTCAACTTGTTGTAGGCGTAGTGCAACGCCGCCATGAACTTGGCCAGTGCAAGGCAACGGGATCTCAGCGACATCGAAAATGATCCTCTCTGTCCTGTAGTTGAGGTCGCCACCAAATGTAACTGGTAGCGTGACCTTTCCCTTGGGCTGACTCCTCCCCGGATTGATCCCTTGGAACGTGCCCGTCTCCTCGAGATCTTCATCGGGGATCTGCAGCCTCTTGACCACGTTGGGTGAGATCAAGTTAAGGCCGGCCCCACCATCAACTAACATCTTCATCACCTTGAGGTTGCGTATTGTTGGGGATACCAACAACGGCAAACACCCGACCGCAGTGATGCAATCAGGGTGATCCTTGGTGTCGAAAACGATAGGCGTGTGAGACCACCTCAACGGCTTCTGGGCGTCGACCATTGGTTTCGTTGCATTAATATCACGCGCCCACTATTTTAGTTGGCAGTGGGAAGAATGCAGCAAAGCACCTCTGTCGACACAAATGACTTATGTCGCCCTCTGGAACTCATGCTCGGTGGATTCGTCGTCATCATCACGATCGTCATCCTCCTCCTTCTCACGGCCTCGGGCAGGCCTCTCCTGTTGCTTTTCCTTGTTGCTGCGCCCTCCTTGGCCACTGCGCTTCTTGCCGGACCCTTCAGCGCCTCCTTGGCCCTTCTCCTTATTTCGTCTCTCGTACTCATCCCTTTGCTTCTCCACCAGCAGCTCCACTTGGCGGCAGTTCTGGAGGTCGTGGCCCTTGGTACGGTGAATCTTGCAGTACTGCTTGTCGGAGCCAAGGCCAGGCAGGCGTCGCACTCGGCAACCTCCTTGCCGGGGTCGTCGACCTTGGCCTTCTTGGCGGTGTCGTGGTCGCCGGATTCCTCAATGGCAAGCACAGTCTGGCCCTCGCGCTTCCTGTTACGCCGCCGGCCTTTCTTCGCTGGGGCGACGATGTCTTCGTCTTCTGAGTCACTTCCCGCGTCGGAGTCTTCGCCGGGGTACTTCCTTCCTTCCTCCGCTCGGGCGCATCTGTCAGCCAGAACGTATAGCTCGGCAACATCCGCGACCTTGTTCATGGCCAACTCTTCACGCATCTTTCGATTACGCACGTTTTGGTGGAACGCGCTGATGACAGCGGCGGGATGAACATCCAGGATGTTGTACTACACACGGCTAAACCTCTGTATGTACTTGTGCAAGGATTCGCCGTCTCTCTGAGGGATCACGTGCAAATCACTTGCCTGCCCAGGAGCTACGTGGCCGCCTGTGAAGGCACCAACAAACTCATGGCATAGGTCGGACCAGGAGGCAATGGAATCTATCAGCAGATGCATCAAGCATGACATGTCGTTGGGCTTAAGTGCGAACGGGAAATAGTTGGTAAGTATCTTGTCGTCTCGTGCTCCGGCAGCTTGCATCGCAATAGTGTAAACGCTCAAGAACTCGGACGGGTGAGTCTTGCCGTCATACTTCTCTGGGACCTCTGGTTTGAACATGCGGGTGTTGGGCCACTGGAATTGCCGCAGCTCACGGATGAATGCTAGACAAGTGATTGCATATGGCAAGTTACTAGCATCCCCCAGCGCAGGCCTGTACTCAAAGGGCCCAGCACGCCTATCGGACTGGTGACGTGCTTCCCGTCGCCGTTCAATAGTAGTCCGGGCGTCCTCCTTGAGGCACTCTTGAAGAACTTGGCGCTGGTCACGGCGCGTCCGTGGGTCTGATGACGCCGTGGACACGTTGTCCCGGGTGTCGCCCCGACGGGCCGACCATGGCGGAGGGAGTGCACCGTGGTTGCGGCGCCCTCGACCCTTCCACTGCCCGCACGCGTCGGCTCGTCGTTTCGGCGTCGTGAGGAGCTTGTTCCCCGGTGGCCATCTCTGTTGGCATGGCTAATAAGGCTTTGGATAGCGTCCCTCCACTCTTCTTGCTTCTCCAAGGTAGGAGGGAAGTCGAGGAGCAACTGCGCTCGTGATAGCGCTTCCGCTCCCGCGGGTGGCAGCGACAGGCACGAGGAATGGGAGGAACTTGGACTTCTAACAATGTTAGAAGGAGTCCCATCTCGATTCCACGGCCGCGCGCTCTTTTCGCCTGCACCATGATGTGCGTGTTGGCCCTGCATGGTTTGTCGTGGCTATGCCCGGGGTCCTCAACATCGCAGCACGGTTTGTCGTGCACGAGCTTAGGAGACCGTGGCACGCGCGTTGGCGAGGTCGATCTCCTGCCCTTGGAGGTCCCCGCACCACCCCCAGGTGGCACAGCTCCACCCTTGGGCACGGCGGCATGCCGACCTCCGTCACCGCTGCGGAGGATGCCCGCGGCCTGGCTTCTGGTATTCGGATGATGCGGACGATCTCGATCTCCTTCACCACTGGCGCCCGCCTCGTCGCCTGCTCGCGCGGGTGCGGGCGGAGCGGCCCCGGACGGGCCGACCGCCGCGGTCGTCTTCTTCTTCGGAGCCATAGTGATGTAGGTGCTACTGTCCTAACTACAGACCAGATTCTCACAACTAAATCCCCCTACCTGGCGTGCCAAAGATGTCGGGGAAACCAATCACCTATGGGGTCACAAGGATCCCTTATACGTTCGGCGGGGGATTAGTTGCACGAAGAGCAGGTCGAGTCGTTAGCACACAGAGGATTTTTATCCAGGTTCGGGCCGCGGAGATGCGTAATACCCTAGTCCTGCTTTATCTGGTTATATGAGTGTTCTTGAGCTTTTGAACTAGCTACAGTGTGTGCCTTGTTCAAAAGTCCGAATCCTCTCTCTGTGCACCTCGGGCCTCCTTTTATACACAAAGGGGTTGCCACAGTGGCACACAGGAGGTGGAAAGCTACAGTGGTACGAGCTTATCACTCGACCAACGTAGGATAAGCGCATTTAATGTGATGCCTATGTGTCCTCTCGCTTTATTGGGGATGGCAACAGAGGCCATCCCGCCCTTCGCCGCTTCCCCTTGCCTTGCCACGCGTCTGGGCCGTCGAGGCATGCAGCGCCACGCTGGCCAACCAGCTGCTGTGCTGGCAAAGTGGTAGGCTTCCACGAAGATCTGCATGCCGCCACACAGGTGCCTGCTTCACTGGCATGCTTATCGCTGCATTGGAGTGGTGGTGAGGTGGCGGAACCCTGCCGAGCGCGGGCCTCGTCGCGGCCCAGCGGTCGTCCCCGGCAAGGCTTGCCGGGGGCCTTGGATTCGTCCCCGGCAAGGGTCTTGCCGGGGGTCTTTATCATTTGATCCCAAGTGGACTCGTGGGTTGTCGATCTCCGTGAGGAGCCGCATGCTACCAGGCATGTGCTCTTCAAATCTTGGTCTTTAACATTGTCGATGGTGTCAGAGATCTCAAGCCCAAGGGTGGTGGCCTTGCTGGTCTCTTCGCAAGCTGCCCCGGCAAGGGGCTTGCCGGGGGCCGCGCAGGTCGCTTCGGCAAAGGCTTGTTGCCGGGCGTGGCCCTGCTTGCCTCTTGCTGCTTACTACTCTGGGCAGCTGTCTTGATATTCTTTGTACTTGTCTTGCCTTCAGCTGTCTTCCTCTGCCTTGCCATGCCCTCCTGTAGGGTGGCTACGACCGTCCGTGCACAACCTAAGAATAAAAGATATGATAAAAGAGACTTTGTTGCTAGAAAACACGGTAAAGAAAGAGAACCGTGGTTCAAAAACCTATGCCTTTTCCACCCAAGTCAACTAAAAAGAATGATGATGAAGAATTTGAACGCTTTGCTGAAATGCTGAGGCCAGTCTTTTTGCGTACTCGCTTGACTGATATCCTTAAAATGCCTCCTTATGCAAAGTATATGAAAGATATCATCACAAATAAGAGAAAACTACCAGAAGCTGAAATCTCCACTATGCTTGCTAACTATAGTTTTAAAGATGGATTACCTAAATAACTTGGAGATCCGGGTATACCAACTATACCTTGCTCTATAAAAAAGAATTATGTAAAACTGCTTTGTGTGATTTAGGAGCTGGTGTTAGTGTTATGCCTTTCTCTTTATATAAAAGACTTGACTTGAATAAACTCACACCTACTGACATATCTTTGCAAATGGATGACAAATCAACTGCCATACCTATCGGTATCTGTGAGGATGTGCCCATTGTTGTTGCTAATGTTACTATTTTGACTGACTTTGTTATACTTGAGATGCCCGAGGACACCAACATGTCGATTATCCTTGGTAGACCCTTCTTGAATACTGCAGGGGCTGTTATTGATTGCAATAAAAGCAAGGTCACTTTTCATATTAATGGTAATGACCATACGGTGCACTTTCTGAAGAAACCATTCCAAGTGAATGGTATTAATGTTATTGAAAAATCTCCGACAATCACTATTGGAAGTTTTCAAATACCTCTACCTACTGTCAAAAAAAATGAAATGCTTATTGCTGGGGAAATGCATATCCCCTTTGAGGTAACTTAGTAATTTACAAAAGTTCTTCGGTTTCATGCTAATCGAAAGTGGTTGTTAATAAGACCTGATCAACCTTATTAATGAATCATTTTTGAACGGTATGAAGTTGATGAATTTAGTAAGCACTACCTTTTGTCCCTACCTTTTGTTTTCTGTTTTTATTAGTTAAATAAAATAAAATGCCATGTTTTGTCTGTTTTCTGAATTTCCCGTGCAACAAAAAATGACCCAAAAATAAAAGTTCTCAGAATGCTCTAAAAATTATACATTAATTTTTTCTGAATATTTCTGAATTTCTGGTGCAAATAATACCAGAGGGAGGTGCACCAGGTGGGCACAACCCACCTGGGAGCGCCAGGACCCCTAGGCGCGCCCTGGTGGGTTGTGGCCCCCACATGGGCCCCCTCACTTATCTCTTTAGCCCACATCATCACTTACCTTTAGAAAAAATTCTCCATTGCTCTCTCTCCCGTGTTCTTGAGCTCAAACCCGCGGATTTCGACCTCTTTGCTCGAAGCTTCGTTTCTCAAACTGTTTCGGGGGATTGTTGCTTGGTATGTGACTCCACAGTTTGTTAGTTTTTGTTTTAGTGGTTTATACTTTGAATAATTAGCTACTCTTGGTGCTGTTGTAGATGAGCTTGCATGTTGAGTTCTTAGTGTTCTAAGTAGTTTGAATGCTTGCTATGGCCTCTATGTATCCCTATGAGTAGCTGCTATCAATTTTATAAAGTTTTGCTGACAAATTTTTTTCATCTCAGAAATTTTATTTTCAGAAATATGTGAACATGAATATCTTCAGGAAGTTTGGCTCTAAGAAGAACTCCAAGGGTGTTATTGGGGAGTCTTATGACAGTGATCTCCACCCTCGGAGGTTGGCGGAAGTACGGCCGTGCGAATGGCCGCACACCCCTTTCCTACAAGAGGCAGGAATTCTTGAGGAGTACATGCAATATATTGCTAATGCCGGCCTCACCGACTTCATCACAGACGAGTGTGACCAGCACCAAATCCTCACAAACATCTTTGTTCAAAGTTTTACTTTCCTGCCTAGGAATAATCCTCCTGAAGTGAGCTTTGATTTATATGCTGAAAACCATCAGATACCACTTATTGAATTTTGTAACATATGCATGATCCCTTCTGATGGGAGCTTGGCTGAGCCTAGGCCGACTGAGTTTGAGGCATTTTATCGCACTTTGACGGTGGGTGATGAGAGAGGAGTGTCAGACATCACTGCCGGTGGCTTACATTTTCCTGCTGTTCGTTACTTTGCACTTTTCATTACTAAAGGCTTGCTTGTTGTTTTACGTCGTGCACTTGAGGGCGACAACACGCATAGCTTGGGAGCTATCGTGGCTCGTCGCCTGCATCTTAATAAATCCCAGGGTAAAATACATGGTGGGATTTTTGCTACTCATTTGGCGGCTCACTTCAATGTTGGGAAACGTCCTCATGTTACCCTCTGACTAAGGTTTACCTAGACCGTGGAGCCATGGAACACCATCACTTTCTTGCACATGATCTCCTAACATCCCTATTCCGTATAACCTGGTTTTTATCATAAGAACTCGTGATATTATTACGTTGCCTGCTCCTGCTTTGTTTGATTTTGTTGCCAGGGGCAGATATACGATTATGCCTGCAGACATCATCGCCTACCGGAACGCTCAGGCTGCTGCGGAGGCAACACATGAGGAGCCTCAGCAGTGGGATGAGTGGATGCCCGCTCCTCGGCACCCCTACTACCCTCCAGGCTACTGATCAACTACCAAGTTACGCCAAAAGCCTAAGCTTTGGGGAGTACGTGTTTCCACCGACCTTACATTCATGTCCACATATTTCACTTGTTGGTGTTCACACTTTTTCATTGTATCATGCATGCTTAGATTTATTTTCTTGCTTTCTTCTTGTGTGTTTGAAAAACTTTAGAAAAATCAAAAAAAATAGTTGTAGTAATTTAATTTCTTTGCATGCTTAGTAGTATTAAAAAGAAAACCCAAAAAGATTTCCTTGTTCTTCTTTTGTTTGTTGGGAGCTTTCCCATGTAAATAGTTTTTCTCGTTTTTGCTTTTCCCTTTTATTTGCTTGTTCAAGAAAACCAAAAACTCCAAAAATATTTCAATATGTTTCTCTGAACTTCTTTTCTTTTTATTCGAGTTGTACCAAGGAGAAGACCACGATGAAAATGTTGAGTGGCTCTCATATGAATAATTGTTGAACTAATAAGAGCACATTTTACCTTGTCTTCTCCTATTGAATAAAATGTCTTGCAGATTCCAGCTTAGTCCATGGCACTCTTGCACTATTATTATTTTCATATCGTTCGGTCGTGCAAGTGAAAGGCAATAATGACGACATCCGATGAACTGGCCGTGGCAGGGAGAAACTGGTATGAACTCGACTTGTTCTGTTTGTGTAAATATGTTTAACCTAGTATCCATGATTCAACCCATTATGATTAAACATGTTTGCAATGACAATTAGAGATTATAGTTTCTCATGCCATGCATAAGTAGCCGGGAGTGAATAATGATTTATCTTGGATATCAACATGGCGTTAAAATGATTGTGATGTAGTATGATGATATGGTATCCTCCTCTGAATGTTCGAGTGGCTTGACTTGGCACATGTTCATGCATGTAGTTGAATCAAAGTCAACATAGCCTCTATGATATTTATGTTCATGGTGTTCGTATCCTACTCATGCTAGTGTCCAATGTTACTTATGCATAATGCATGGTTATGATCGTTGTTGCTCTCTAGTTGGCCGCTTCTCAATCTAAATTGCTAGCCTTCGCCTGTACTAAGTGGGAATTCTGCTTGTACATCTAAAAACTTGAACCCAAAGTTATTCCAAATGAGTCCACCATACCTACCTATATGCGGTATTACCATGTCGTCCTAAGTAAATTTGCATGTGCCACCTCCAAAAATTTCTAAAAATTATCCTTTTTGTGTGCCTGGATCGTTCGTGGATCGATAGGAGGTGGTCGGTATCGCCATCGCACGACAAAATGGGCGGTAATAGGGATGCCCAGTCCCAAACTACAAACATGAAAAAGAGTTCATCTCTGAAATAATCAAACAAAAACTCCTAATGGAGTCAAAACCTTTACTTTTATCGCTTGGGGACCGCCACTAGCGTGCTTAGCATGGAAGATATTGATAACTGATGGTTGTGAAGTGAATAAGAAGGGTGCATGTCTCAAAATATAATTTATCTCTGTTTTAAAAATTGAGCTCTGGCACCTCTGCAAATCACTGCTTCCCTCTGCGAAGGGACTATCTATTTACTTTTATGTTGTGTCACCACCTTCTAAAACAAGCGCCAGAAACTAAGTAGAGCACAGCTGTCATGATTTATGCATTATGTGTAGCTAATGTTGGGTGCATCATGACTAGATCTTTTCTACCATGAATTACAATGTTTAGTCGCTGCTTGAACTTTGGAGATTCTCTGCATTTATGTTTTGCGGTCTCAGAAAGGGCTAGCGAGATACCACTATTGTCATATTATATCATAGTTGTTTTGACAACGTGTTGCTGTTTGAGATATTTTATTATTACTCGCTAGCTAATTATGTCATTGATATGAGTCATTATAATCTTTAAATGTTATTCTTGACATGGTTAGTTATAATGTTGGCTGAAAACCTGGGTGCTATTTAAGTTTATTTATGCAAACAAGAGCAAAAGAGTTCGTAAAAGTTTTTCTTTCTCACTTTCAGTTTATCAACAAAGGTTTAAGCTTGGGGGAGTTGCTATGTCTCCAACGTATCTATTGTTTCTCATGCTTTTCCTCTTGTTTTGGACACTAATTTGCATGATTTGAATGAAACTAACCCCAGACTGACGTTGTTTTCAGCAGAACTACCATGGTGTTGTTTTTGTGCAGAAATAAAAGTTCTCGGAATGGAACGAAACTTTGCGAGGATTTTTTATATCAATAATAAGAATTTCTGGAGCCAAGACCTGCCGGAGAGGGGCACCTGGGTGGGCACAACCCACCAGGGCGCGCCCCCTCTCCTGGAGCGCCCAGGTGGGTTGTACCCACCTGGTGGCCCCGCAGATGACCCCCTAATACTACAAAATCACATATTTCCAGAAAAAAATTAAGGGAGAAAGAATTATCGCGATCCATGAGACGGAGCCGCTGCCAAGCCCTATTCTTCCTCGGGAGGGCAGTCTGGAGTCCGTTTGGGGCTCCGGAGAGGGGGATCTTCGTTCTTCATCATCACCAACCCATCTCCATTGCTAATTCCATGATGCTCCCCACCGGGAGTGAGTAATTCCTTCGTAGGCTCACTGGTCGGTGAGGAGTTGGATGAGATTCATCATGTAATCGAGTTAGTTTTGTTAGGGCATGATCCCTAGTATCCACTATGTTCTTAGATTGATGTTGCTATGACTTTGCTATGCTTAATGCTTGTCACTTTGGGCCTGGGTGCCATGAACTCAGATTTGAACCGTTTATGAATTCATCATTATATCCATGTTTTAGATCCGATCTTGCAAGTTATAGTCACCTACTACGGTTATGATCCGACAACCCCGGAGTGACAACAACCGGGCCCACTCTCGGTGATGGTCGTAGTTTGAGGAGTCCATGTATTCACTATGTGTTAATGCTTTGTTCCGGTTCTCTATTAAAAGGAGGCCTTAATATCCCTTAGTTTCCAATATGGACCCCGCTGCCACGGGTGGGTAGGACAAAAGATGTCATGCAAGTTCTTTTAATGAAGCAGGTATGATTATTTACAGAATACATGCCTAAATTATATCGATGAACTGGACCTAGTGTTGTATCGCCCGAGGTTATAACTGTCACAAGATGAATATCATCCAACAAGTCACCGATCCAATGCCTACGAATTTACCTTATATTGTTCTTGCTAAGTTACTACCGTTGCTACTGCTATCGTTACTGCTACAAATTACTGCTATCACTGTTACTGTTACCATTGCTCCTGCTACTATCATCAAAACTATCATACTACTGTGCTACTAATCACTTTGCTGCGGATAATTAATCTCCAGGTGTGGTTGAATTGACAACTCAACTGCTAATACCTTCAAATATTCTTTGGCTCCCCTTGTGTCAAAACTATAAATTTGGGTTGAATACTCTACCCTCGAAAACTGTTGCGATCCCCTATACTTGTGGGTTATCAGCGGGCTCCTTGTCGGCCTCCCTAGTGGTGGCCTTGCCGGCCTCCCCGGCAGGCCCCGTGAAGGGAGGACAATTATAAGTTGGCTAGAAGCATACGCATTACGAATATCAAAGGTGACTAAGGATGTTTAAAGTATAATCCGACAAAGGGATTATCATGATTCAAGAGCCGAGAAGAGGGCGATTGGAAATATGTCTAGGTTTTCTAAAGTAAGAGTCGGCAGGATTACGGAGCAATTTCAGGGGCAAAATGGTTACAAACAGTTACTATTCGAATGCAACGACATATATAGATCTGAAATATACTGAGGGAAAAGGAAAATAAAAGCCCTAACTATGGCGACGGATGCGGGATTGTTACGAAAGGGATCTACTTCAACAGTAAAAGGAGTTCAATGCAAGATCAAATCAACTACGGAGTGGTTTTAACATGAGATGGTCAATAATCTGCAGACAAACTACGATTATTTTCCTAAAATGAATCACCGATGAACTTGATGAACTACGGAAGAACTATGGCAGTGGAAGAATGCTATAGATGAGATGCAAGACTTACAGATGTACGCAGAGTAGGTTGAAGATTTCAAGCTTCATGGATGCGGCCGCGGCGGTTCTGATGAGTCTCGGCGACGGCGTCAATGGGTTTGCTTCCGCTACGGTTGAAGTCAACGTGCTCGAGGTGTTCGCGAGGGTGACTGAGTCGAGAGGAAGAAGAGCATGAAGGGGCGGGGTAAAAAGTGAATCTGAGACCCCACTGGCCTATTTATAGGCATGGTAGGATCGAGGAGACGGGGTGGAACCCCAGGGCAGCGCAGTAAATTTTGGCTAAAAAGGCGCCTCCATTTTCGTGTTGACAAGATTTGACATATCCACTCAAATATTCGTTACGAGGTCATGCACATGTGTCAAAGTGGCTGAAATGATGTAACATATGGAGCAGTAAAAACGCTAAGTGTTGAAGAATTTTGAGACTCATAAACATTTGGATTTTGGGCGGAGACCCGACCATAAGATTTAAAGGAATAAGAAATTATAAGACAGGAAAGATGAAGCGGAAGCTGGCTCTGAAGGAATTCAGACCCGGGGTACAACCCTTCACATATTTTCACTTATCTTATTTTTTCAGGATGGAGTTTAACATGGATGAATCCAAGATAAACTCGGAGCTAATGTTGGGGATATTCCCCACGGTTTAGACCTGGCATAAGTGTTGTTGGGAAACATAGCATGCAATTTCAAAAAAATTCCTACGCTCACTCAAGATCTATCTAGGAGATGAATAGCAACGAGAGGGTGAGAGTGTGTCCACGTACCCTTATAGACCAAAAGTGGAAGCATTAACTTAACGCGGTTGATGTAGTGGAACGTCTTCTCGAATCAACCGATCAAGTACCGAACGTATGGCACCTCCGAGTTCTGCACACGTTCAGCTCGATGACGTCCCTTGAACTCTTGATCCAGTAGAGGTACGAAGGAGTCGATGAGTTCCGTCATCACGACGGCGTGGTGTTGGTGATGTGATCTGCGCAGGGCTTTGCCTAAGCACTACGACAATATGACCGGAGGAGTAAACGTGGAGGGGGCACCGCACACGGCTAAGAAACAACTATTGTGCTTTGGGGTGCCCCCTTGCCCCCGTATATAAAGGAGGATAGGGGAGGCCGCCGGCCCTAGGGGGCGCGCCCAGTGCGGGGAGTCCCACTAGGATTCCAAGTCCTAGTCGGCCCCAGCTTCCTTTCCAACGAAGGGGAAAGAGGGAAAGAGAGGGATAGGCAAAGGGGGGCCGCGCCCCCTCCCCTAGTCCAATTCGGACTCCTCATGGGGGGGCGCCACCTCTTGTGGCCTGCCTCCTCCTCTCCACTATGGCCCATTGAGGCCCAATACTTCCCCGGGGGGTTCCGGTAACCCCTCGGTACTCCGAAAAATACTCGAACCTCTCCGGAACCATTCCGGTGTCCGAATATAACCTTCCAATATATCAATCTTTACCTCTCGACCATTTCGAGACTCCTCGTCTTGTCTGTGATCTTATCCGAGATCCGAATAACCTTCAATTCCATGATCTTACCTCTCAGTCCAGCTTTGGGTTTCTTCCCGGGAGTGACAACTTGCTTCTCATTCTTCTTGAAGTTCCCCTTCTTCCCTTTGCCCTTTTTCTTGAAATTAGTGGTCTTGTTAACCATCAACACTTGATGCTCCTTCTTGATTTCTACATCCACAGCCTTTAGAATTGCGAAGAGCTCAGGAATTGTCTTTTCCATCCCTTGCATATTATAGTTCATCACGAAGCCTTTATAGCTTGGTGGTAGTGATTGAAGAACTATGTCATTGACACTATCATCAGGAAGATTAACTCCCAGTTGAGTCAAGTGGTTATGGTACCCAGACATTCTGAGTATGTGCTCACTAACAGAACTGTTCTCCTCCATCTTGCAGCTATAGAACTTGTTGGAGACTTCATATCTCTCAACTCAGGCATTTTCTTGAAATATTAACTTTAACTCCTGGAACATCTCATATGGTCCATGATGTTCAAAACTTCTTTGAAGTCCCGATTCTAAGCCGTAAAGCATGGCACACTGAACTAACGAGTAGTCATCAACACGCGACTGCTAGGAATTCACAATGTCTGCAGTTGCTGGGGCAGGTGGTACACCTAGCGGTGCATCAAGGACATAATTCTTCTGTGCGGCAATGAGGATAATCCTCAAGTTACGGACCCAGTCCGTGTAGTTGCTACCATCATCTTATAACTTAGCTTTCTCTAGGAACACACTAAAATTCAAAGGAACGGTAGCACGAGCCATTGGTCTACAACATAGATATGCAAAAACTATCAGGACTAAGTTCATGATAAATTAAGTTCAATTAATCATATTACTTAAGAACTCCCACTTATATAGACATCCCTCAAGACATCTAAATGATACGGATCCAAATCAACTAAACCATGTCTGATCATCACGTGAGATGAAGTATTCATCAATGGTGAACATCACTATGTTAATCATATCTACTATATGATTCACGTTCGACCTTTCCATCTCCAGTGTTCTGAGGCCATATATGTATATGCCAGGCTCGTCAAGTTTAACCCGAGTATTCCGCGTGTGCCAAACTGGCTTGCACCCGTTGTATTTGAATGTAGAGTTTATCACACCCGATCATCACGTGGTGTCTCAGCACGAAGAACTTTTGCAAGGGTGCATACTCGGGGAGAACACTTATACCTTGAAATTTTAGTAAGGGATCATCTTATAATGCTACCGCCGTACTAAGCAAAATAAGATGCATAAAGATAAACATCACATGCAATCAAAATATGTGACATGATATGGTCATCATCATCTTGTGCTTTTGATCTCCATCATCGAAGCAACGTCATGATCTCCATCGTCACCGGCTTGACACCTTGATCTCCATCGTAGCGTCGTGGTCATATCACTAACCATTGCTTCTACGACTATCGCTATCGCTTGGTGATACAGTAAAGCAATTACATAGTGTTTGTATTTCATACAATAAAGCGAGAACCATATAAGACATTGGTCATATAAGGTTGGTCCGGGCCGCTTCATCAAACAATACCGTCGAATCAAAATAAGACATCGGTGGTAAGAAGTATGACGATCACCGCCCACAACTCTTTGTGTTCTACTCGTGCATATCATCTATGCATAGACCTGGCTCGGATGCCACTGTTGGGAAACGTAGCATACAATTTCAAAAAAACTCCTACGCTCACGCAAGATCTATCTAGGAGATGCATAGCAATGAGAGGGGGAGAATTTGTCCACGTACCCTCGTAGACCGAAAACGGAAGCGTTAACTTAACGCGGTTGATGTAGTCGAATGTCTTCTCGAATCAACCGATCAAGTAGCGAACATACGGCACCTCTGAGTTCTGCACACGTTCAGCTTGATGACGTCCCTCGAACTCTTGCTCCAGTAGAGGTACGAAGGAGTCGATGAGTTCCGTCAGCAAGATGGTGTGGTGACGGTGTTGGTGATGTGATCCGCGCAGGGCTTCGCCTAAGCACTACGACATTATGACCGGAGGAGTAAATAGTGGAGGGGGCACCGCACACGGCTAAGAAACAACTATTGTGCTTTGGAGTGCCCCCTTGCCCCCGTATATAAAGGAGGATAGGGGAGGCCGCCGGCCCTAGGGGGCGCGCCAAGTGGGGGGAGTCCCACTAGGACTCCAAGCCCTAGTCGCCCCCCTCCTTTCCAACGGAGGGGAAAGAGGGAAAGAGAGGGAGAGGGAGAGGGAAAGGGGGGCCGCGCCCCCTCCCCTAGTCCAATTCGGACTCCCCATGGCGGGGGGCGCGCCACCTCTTGTGGCCTGCCTCCTCCTCTCCACTATGGCCCATTAAGGCCCAATACTTCCCCGGGGGGTTCCGGTAACCCCTTGGTACTCCGAAAAATACCCAAACCTCTCCGGAACAATTCTAGTGTCCAAATATAACCTTCCAATATATCAATATTTACCTCTCGACCATTTAGAGACTCCTCGTCATGTCCGTCATCTCATCCAGGACTCAGAACAACCTTCGGTCACCAAAACACATAACTCATATAATACACATCGTCATCGAACGTTAAGCGTGCGGACCCTACGGGTTCGAGAACTATGTAGACATGACCGAGACACCTGTCCGGTTAATAACCAATAGCGGAACCTGCATGCTCATATTGGTTCCCACATATTCTACGAAGATCTTTATCGGCCGAACCACAATGTCAACATACGTTATTCCCTGTGTCATCGGTATGTTACTTGCCCGAGATTCAATCGTCGGTATCTTCATACCTAGTTAAATCTCGTTACCGAGAAGTCTCTTAACTCGTTCCGTAGTGCATCATCCCGTAACTAACTCATTAGTCACATTGCTTGCAAGGCTTCATATGATGTGCATTACCGAGAGGGCACAGAGATACCTCTCCGATACTCGGAGTGACAAATCCTAGTCTCGATCTATGCCAACCCAACAAACACCTTCGGAGATAGCTGTAGAGCATCTTTATAATCACCCAGTTACATTGTGACGTTTGATAGCACATAAGGCATTCCTCCTGTGTCCGTGAGTTGCATAATCTCATAGTCGGAGGAATATATATTTGACACGAAGAAAGCAGTAGCAATAAAACTGAACGATCATTATGCTAAGCTAACGGATGGGTCTTGTCCATCACATCATTCCACTAATGATGTGATCCCGTTTATCAAATGACAACTCATGTCCATGGCTAGGAAAATTTAACCATCTTTGATCAACGAGCTAGTCTAGTAGAGGCATATATACTAGGGACACGGTGTTTTGTCTATGTATTCACACATGTATCAAGTTTCCGGTTAATACGATTCTAGCATGAATAATAAACATTTATCATGAATAAGGAAATATAAAATAACAAATTTATTATTGCCTCTACGGCATATTTCCTTCAAGTGTGACCCGATCTTTGAGCTTGTAAGCTTTAGGATTCACACCACTTTCGAGTCATGGAAGAGCCAAGCCAGAAGAGGAACCAAAGGTCTAAAACAAGACTCGGCCTGATGACCAGCTCTCACATGAGCCTTGTGCATGCAGAGGCCTAGGAGAAGTTTCCTAAACTTGGAGAGCACGATCAATATGAGATCGAGCAAGATACAGGTTAAGAGTACGACCCGTATTCTTCTGTAAAACTAGGGACTCAACCTGTTATATAAATGGTAGTTCCTAGGACCCAAAGTTAGGTTACAACCTCTCAAAATATAGGTAGTGAAAGTGAATCCTTGTAATCGAGATCATCATCAATATCAATCAGGCAGGAGTAGGATTTTACCTCCACCATGATGCGCCAAACTTGGGTAACTCGTGTCCTTCGTTTTCGATCAACCCCGTTCAAGGCACCACCTAGTTGCCATGGCCTCAAGACTTAATCCTTTCACGAGGACATCTGTTGTGATAAAACTACGATACTCGATGACGAACTTCTTTAGTTCAAACACCCTCCATTGCCACTTCCAAAGAAGCAATATACTTTAGCCTCTATTGTCAAATCTGTCACAGTTTGTGCTCAAAATAATTCCACCTTACTGTGCCACCAGTTTGTGTAATTACAAAACCATAATTAAAATCAAAAATCATTTGTATCACTAGTGAAGATAGCACTGACGTAACTTAGAACGAGCTTGCATCGGTGTAATATTTTACAACTTAACTCTTCATCATGTCCATTACGAGAAATATGCCCCCAAGTACTTCTCAGGTACATAAGGATATCTTCCACTGCTGTCCACAGATCAATATCTTGATCATTGTATTTTGCTCGTAACACTTCAAACAAGTTTGCGATTTCAAACGAAAAAAATCATGTTTTTGAAAACTTCATGGATTTGAAAAAAGTTCACGAGTTTGAAAAAGAACTTCACCAATTTGAAGAAAGCACGCATATTTTAAAAATGCTCATGAATTTAGAAAATATTTAGGAATTTGAGAAATGTAAGGGATTTGCAAAAAGTTCACAAATTTGAAACAATTTTGCGGATTTAAAAAGAACATTCATAGATTTAAAAATCTTCATGAAAACTATAAACAATTATCGATTTGAAGAAGTTAACAAAAATTAAAAATTGTTTGCAATTTAAAAAAATCATGAAATTTAAAATGGATAAAGAAAAAGGAAAAAATAAAAAAGAAAAAAAGAAAAAGAAAGAAAGAGGAAACCAAAAAACACAGTGAAACCAGTGAAAACGAAAACTAGAGAAAAACCTAATAAAAAGGAAAATAAAAAGAAAGTCAAAAAACATTTGGAAGCTTTCTAAAACAGGTTAAAAGGGGATCTGACGTGGGTTGGCCGGTCAACAACGAGGACACCTCTCGCGTGGGCGCTCGCTACGGAATACGTTGTAACGGGCTCGTTAAGTGTCGAACAGGAAACGACTTGTTGACTGACAGTAGCGGCTTTGCTACACACACGGAATAATTTCACGGATTTTTACAGGACGTGCTTATGTGGAAAGGTGTCATTGGAAAGAAGAGGTGAACCGGGCCCCACCCCATAAAAATCAGGGGTAGTTTAAGAGTAAGATGGAAGGGGTCCGTTGCAGCCCCCTAAAGATCCGTGTGTGTAGCATTTTTGCTGATAGTAGAGACGAAATTATTAATTGAGGAGTACTTCTCACAAAGATCACTCTCACCTTCTAAGGTTATGACAAGTGGCGTGCTGCATGTGCGTCCCTTGTCGCATACTATGAGTTTTCTTTTTTTTTCGTAGATCCGATTATTCAAAACATTTTACCTCTTAAACCGTGTGTGCAAATCTCGAACCGTTTTCACCGTTGGATTCCTCGCGTCGAGATCTTTAAAACTAGATACCATGTTAATGGGTTTTGACGAACTTTTTTTCACGAAAAAACCGAACGAAACAATCATCCCGGGAGCTCGGTTTATTTCCCCTTTCCGAAAGAGGCACGGCCATGCCTCTCGCGAAATCACAACCGTGCCTCTCATGAAAGCAAAATTGTGCCTCTAGCGGAAGAAAAAAATAAAAAAAATGTATTTTTTTCGTTTCTTAGAGGCACGGTCGTGTCTCTCGTGAAAGCAAAACCGTGACTCTGGCGGACGCAAAATGTGCCTCTAACGGAAGAAAAAAATACAGAAAATGCGTTTTTTTCGTTTCCGAGAGGCATGGCTCGGTCTCTCTAAAAAGCAAAACCGTGACTCTCGCGGAAGTAAAACCGTGCCTCTCATGAAAGGAAAAAAACACGTTTTTTTGCTCAAATTTCTTTGCCCAAAAGCTAAGGAAGACCGATGAAAAACCAAAACGTCGAAAAAACCCCGGGGAAAACTGTTTTAAAAGACGAAAACGCGTGCGGAAAAATTAAAAAGATCGAAGAGAGCGCCCAGAGCGCGACACATGGCGGCGGCTGAGAGCATGCCAAGTGGGCTGATCGTTGTGAGGCTCCCGAATGAGCGCTCGTCAACTAGTTGCTCTCCATTAGAGATGCAAACACATGCACTTGTGTCCTCCTGTTAACAAGGCCGGCCCAATGATATGTCGTTCTTTTCAAGGACTAGGCAGAAAAAAGGGTTGGGCTCGGTTATAAGTTGTTGGTGGAGTCGCAACCAAGGCAAAAAGGTTGGGCCCAGATCTAGCTCAGTTGTGGGTCCATGATGGATCTGTAACTGGGACAAAAAAATACTTTAGGACCAGTTGTGAGTCGATGGTGGACTTTCAACCGAGGCAAAAAAAAGGATGGGGCTTGGTTGCAAGTTGTCTGTAGACTTGCATTTGATGTGCAAAAAAGGTTGGGTCCAGTTACAAGTTGAGCTTGAGTTTGCAACTAAGACAAAAATCAATCAGGCCAGGATCGAGCGTAGTTACGAATCAATGGTGGACTTGTAACTGGGACAACAAATATTTGGGCCTAGTTGCGAGTCAAGAGTGGATATGCAATTGAGACAAAAAAAACTTTGGGTCCAGTCGCGAGTCGATGGTGGACCTGCAACTGATGCGGAAAAAGGTTGGGCCTAGATCGCGCCCAGTTACGAGTCGATGGTGGACTTGCAACTGGGAGAAAAGAACTTCGGGCCCAATTAGAAGTAGAGGGTGGACTTGATATTGAAGCAAAGAAAAAGGATCGGACCTAGCTATTGGTGGACTTGCAAATGAGGTAGAAAAAAATATTTGCCCACTTAGAACTTTAGGGTCACTTTGCAACCAAGGCAAAAAAGGGTGTCGGACCCAAGTCGAGCCCAGTTGTGAGTTGATGGCGGACTTGCAACTGGAGAAAAAAAATACTTCAAGCCTAGTTGTGAGTTGAGGATGGACTTGTAACTGGGGCAGAAAAAAATGTCAGGCTTGGTTAGAAATTGTTGCTATACTTGCAACTGAGGGTGTGGGGGGGGGGGATCAAACCAGCTGAAAGTTAAGGGTGACTTTGCAATGTGTAATTGCGCATTAGAGGCAGACATGCAAACTTATCACATTATTTTTCTTAAAACATTTTTCAAGAAAAAATCGTAGGACATTGTTCCCATTATGTACCAGTTTAAACATATTGGAAAACACGTACACCCATTGACCCTACACTACACATGCGTGAAACCTCAAAGCCCAACGGGCATGCAAACAAAACACATGACCGACAAGGGACGGACATGCACACACATCGATGCAGCAGAGACACACAGGACATAGAGGCCCTAGCGTGCGACCAGAAAAATGGGCCGATGTGGAACACAACCACACAGGACACATCGATCAAATAGTTTCGACAAAATATTTTAGCAATTGATTGTGTAGTGGAAAATTTCGATGTGGCAAAGCTTCATCTAGATGAGAATTAGCAAAACCGTTTAAAAATCGTTTAACATTATTTAAGAAATATACTTCACGTATTTAAAAATATTTTATTTGTCTTTTATAAATGTTTGTTGCGTATTTAAAATTACATACATCATTCATTTAAAAATATGTTCAATTCTATTCCCATTAACTATTGAAAAAAGACAAGAAAAGGAAAGGAATTTTGGAATAGTAGAAAAATAAAATAAATAATAAAGAGAGGAAAAAATCTTGGTCTTGCCACCTCCAGTTGCATGTCGATGGTGGACTTGTAACTAGGATAAAAAAGATCGTACCCAGTTATGAGTCGAGAGTGGACTTGCAACTGGGCTCCGGTGACGGGTTCCACCGCTTGATGGCCACTTTCTTGGTACCGTCGTCCACGACGCCGCAGAACACTTTCCCAAAGCCGCCCACGCCGATCACCAGCGACTGTGCGAAATTACTGGTTGCCTCCCTTATCTCCTCGAATGTGAACGACTTACCAACGGCGTAAGAGTTGTATTGCGGCAACCACCTTGCAGACGTGCGTGACCCGGCGTCGCTGAGCTCCCTGTTCTTCTTCCTCTTGTTCCTTTTGTGGTACAACACTACAACCACGCTGATGGCCACGATGATCGCGGTAGCGGCCACAACGGCAAGCAAGATCAGCAATGGGTGACGAGCTGTGTCAGCCATGTTCTGCCGTGCACGGACTGACACACAGGTGGAGTGAGGCGGCCGGGCCAATGCAGAAGGAAGGAGATCTAAAGATTGGTGATTAGGACATGCATGGTTCGTTTGGATCGGTCAGAGAGAACAGGGGAAGAGCTAGTCACGGAAAGGAGGGATGGAGTGGGAGCGTTTGTCGGGAGCCAAGTCTTCAAGAGGGCTTCTGCCTTGGATGAGAGCCACAACTCAAAAAAGGAGACGAGAAAATTTCAAAAAAAAGAAAGAAAAGGAGACGAGAGGCAGGTGTGGGAAGGGGAATAATACTACATCTACTAACAACTTACGAAGCCTCACTTAACTTTCCTTCACAACATTCTCTCTCCCCGCCTGATTTCTAGGGGGTGGGCCCCTCCTCCTCTCTAATCCCAATCACAGTTTGTCGTCTGGTTATTTACGTAAAACTTAAAGTAAGTTTTATTAGATGTAGCATTGCTCGTGGGACGGGTAATACTACACCTACGAGTCAGCTGGGGGATTAGTATCGGAGGATTGGGGAGGAAGGGGCCCACCCACTTGAAAATGGGGAGGAGGGAGTTATTTATCCAAAACTATCACACTTGGGGTTAGGGTAACAACTTAGTACCATATTTGAGTCAGGGCATAAAAAACCATCAACTTTGTGCCTAACGACTAACGAAGATCACTGATTGTCTGATAAGCACGTGTCGTGGAATTGTCCTCGTCTTGGGCTTCATGAATCGTCATAGTTATAACCCGGCCCCTCCTAGGCGGGTCATACCTAATAGTTATATCCCCAACAGCACGTGAAAACAACAAAACTGACAAGTTGGGTCCACCTGTCAAGATGACATGGCTTGCTTGTGTGGACAATATGCTGAGTTGGACAAGGTTCCACCTGTAAATGACTCAAGTATTTATCTCTTTTCCATTTTTGCTTTTTCTCCTTGGGATTTTCTTCTTGGGCTTTTCAACAAACAGGTGATGGGCATTTCTTCCTGCACGCCGCCGGCACAGCTCGATGCCCTTGCTGGTCATCCGAGACATGGCCGTCGTGGCTAGCCGCTGGAGCTCCCCTCGCCGCCCTTTCTTTTCCTTCCTCTTCCTTCCTCCCTGATCTCTACAATGCCTGGATGCCATGCCTGCCTTCATGGATGAACTCCACCTCGCCGCGTTGCCCCAGCCCTCTACAGCGCTTGGATCCGACAAGTTCGATCGGTAACTCGTGTGCGCCGTGGTGGAGCGCCATGGCCGTGCCCGTGCTTCCGTGCTCGTGGCGACCGCTAGAGGCCCTGGCCGCGCCCGAGCTCGGGACGCCCGCGAGGAGGCCCTGGCCGCGCCGCCGTCGTGGAGCACCATGGCCACGCCCGTGTTCGCCGCGCCCGCCGGGTGGCCCTGACCGCGCCCGTCGTGGAGCGCCATGGCCATGCATGTGTTCGTCGCGCCCGCCGGGACGCCCTGGTCGCACCCGTGCTCAAGCAAGCAGCAACCGGCGGCGAAAGCAAGCACGTATGGGCCAAGGTGTGACGGTGTAGCACGTCGCCGTGCAGAACACCTCGAGCACTTGGTCACTGGCGCTCCCATCTGGGCCGTGGATGCGACTTCCTGCGTTGTACCTTGTCGCGGGAGGGAGCGTGTTGCTCTCCATGATAGCACAGCCGCTGTACGTGGACGCTGGTGCCGAAGAAGAACGGCGCGACTGAGGGAGTCCTGGACTAAGTGGTCCTCGGACAGCCGGACTATTAACATGGGCCGGACTGTTGGGCTATGAAGATACAAGACGAAGACTTCTTTCCGTGTTCGGATGAGACTCTCCTTGGCGTGTAAGGCAAGCTTGGCGATTCGGATATGTAGATTCCTTTCTCTGTAACTGACTTTGTGTAACCATAGCCCCCTTCGGTGTCTATATAAACCGGAGGGTTTAGTCCGTAAGACAACAATCATAATCTCATAGGCTAGGCTTCTAGGGTTTAGCCACTACAACCTCGTGGTAGATCAACTCTTGTAATACTCATATTCATCAAGATCAATCAAGCAGGAAGTAGGGTATTACCTCCATAGGGAGTGCCAGAACCTGGGTAAACATTGTGTCCCCCGCCTCCTATTACCATTAGCCTTAGACGCACAGTTTGGGACCCCCTACCCGAGATCCGCCGGTTTTGACACCGACATTGGTGCTTTCATTGAGAGTTACGCTGTGACGTCGAAGATAGGCTTGATGGCTCGCCTTGTTATCAAGGACAACATCACCTCTGGGGGAGCCCTAGCCTCAGGCCAAACCCTCCGGCTGGGCGGCTTTACCATGGCCGCCCGTTCGACCGTCGGGCCGACGATGACTTCTCGGGTCATCGAAAATCGCCTCTGCGTCAGCTCAGAATACTCCGAGCAGATGGATCCGATGGAGTTGTCGTCTTTAAACGAACTCCTCGATCGCATCGCCGCCTTGGGAGTCGCTACGGACTATGATCGGACTGGGCTTAAACCCGACTAGAGAGAAATTGAATCTTCGCCGATCACCCATCAGATAGCGGTAGTGGAGGAGCAATACGACAACTCTTCCTCTATATTGAGGACGAACTATGTTCGGATTTCGGAGCTCACAGAGCCGGATACCCGCCCACGGGCGGACACGCCCCGTATTCTGAACCTAGAGTCGGACTGTGGGCCTGAAAAATTGGTTGATATCCCGGAGCCCGAGCTGTTAAGCTCGGAAATTTCTCAAACTCCGGATCCCAGATTGGGTCAGGGTTCGGACTTAAATCCACCCGCCCACCCAGATACAAGCGATCTTACCCACATCAGATAGCAGTCCCAGGAAACGGTCCATCACTTTTGGGCCAGATTCCTCCTTGTCAAGGACAAGATCAAAGACTGCCGCAATGAGGACGCAATCTCATTATTCTGCAAAAATTGCACGGGCGAGGGAATCCTCAATGCAATCAACCGCCGTCACGTATCACACTTCGTTGACTTGGCAACAATAGTACAGAAGTACTGCGCAATGGAAAGCGCCTGGAAAACTCAGGCAGCCTCTTGGGAGCCACCGGTTTCCACTAAACCCCTAGTCCGGACAAAAAGGATGCACCCTCGTCGGTCGCCTGATCCAATAACAAAAAAATTAAAGCCCGTTACGGGGTGCGGAACCGTTCTGGAGGGATGGCTTGATAGGCCATGCAAAATACACACAACACCGGATACCGTACCAACCCATAGCCTTAGAGCACGTTGGATACTCCGACAGGTGGCCAAGAGCGGCGAAGATCTCCTCACCAAAAATACCACAGAGCAACATCCCACGGAAGACAACAACCCTACAGTATTGACAGTCTTCGAGACCTTCGCCTCAAACAATAGGCGCAAAAGGGCACTCCGTGGCCTCGCCGAAGTCTGCCAAGTTGCAGCAATAAACCCGTGGAACGACACGGCCATAACTTTCAATGCCAGTGACGGACCAAAATTCAGAACAGTCCGGGCACCAGCCGCATTGGTCCTTAGTCCGACTGTGGATGGCTTTCGGCTTACCAAAGTGCTTGTGGACGGCTGCAGCAGACTAAACCTCATTTACGAGAAAACTCTCAACAAAATGGAAATAGGAGCCGCATTGAGCAAAGTAGCACGACCTTCCAAGGAATTATTCCCAGTCGGGAGGCACGATGTGCGGGAAAAATCACACTCGGTGTGGTATTCGGCACGCCGTAGAATTATCGGTCCGAAGAGATAACCTTCCAAGTGGCCCCTTTCAATAGTGGATATCACACCTTGTTAGGGCGAGATGCATTTGCAAGCTTCCAAGCTATACCCCGTTACGGGTACATGAAGCTCAAGATGCACGGGCCCAATGGAATCATCACTCTTGCTAGTGATCCGGACATAGCACTCAGCGCCAAAAACAAAACCGCCGCCTTGGCCCTCGAGGCATTGTTGGAAGCCCTCGCGGCCGAAGAATTAACCGCGTTGCGCTCCGCGGTGGATAGGGACGACGTGATACTCGATAAGCGATCCCAATCCACCTCTTTTAAACCAGCAGACGAAATAGTCAAATTCCAGGTCCACCCAACGGACTCCACGAAGACAACATCCATCGGGGCACAGCTGGACCCCAAGGTCGACGCCGCACTACGGGCGTTCCTACGCAAAAACTGGGACATATTCGCCTGGCACCCTTCTGATATGCCAGGGATCCCACGCAGGCTGGCCGAACACAGCCTAAACATACTGAAGGGATATAAGCCGGTCAAGCAAACATTACGGCGCTTCTCTGAACCTAAACAACAAGCCATGGGAGAGGAGCTAGCCAAGTTACTCGAGGCCGGATTCATCAGAGAGATAAAACACCCGGACTGGCTAGCAAACCTGGTAATGGTACCAAAGAAGGATAAATCCTGGCGCCTATGTGTCGATTTCAAAGACCTTAACAAGGCCTGCCCTAAGGATCCCTCTCCCCTCCTCCGCATAGATCAGATTATCGATGCTACTGCAGGACACGACTCACTGTGTTTCCTCGACGCATACTCCGGATACCATCAAATCAAGATGAAGGAGTCCGATCAGGCCGCAACGACATTTATCACCCCATACGGGCCTTTCTGCTTCAACACTATGCTTTCGGGCTCAAAAGCGCTGGTGCCACCTATCAACGCATGATTCAAACATGCCTGGAGAAACAAATCGGCAAGACAGTTGAAGCATACGTGGACGACGTAGTCATCAAAACTAGGCACGTCGAGTCCTTAATAGACGATCTGCGTCTCACATTCGACAACCTCCGAACATATGACATCAAGCTCAATTCGGAAAAGTGTGTTTTCGGCGTTCCCGCTGGAAAGCTTCTGGGCTTCATCGTTTCCAATAGAGGAATTGAGGCAAACTCAGCTAAAATCCGAGCTCTGTCACAGTTGGCTACACCAACAGACCTTAAACAAGTCCAAAAATTACCCGGATGTGTGGCAGCTTTAAGCCGCTTTATCTCCAGACTAGGGAGAAAAAGCATTGCCACTCTATCGCCTTCTCCGACGCACCGATCACTTCGAGTGGACGGACGCGGCAACGGCCGGATTAGAAGAAATAAAGGCTCTTCTAGCAAGCAACCCAATCCTGGCCGCGCCAAAACGTCAGAAAACCCATGTTATTATATATATCAGCCACACACCAAGTCGTGAGATCGGTGCTCATCGTCGAACAAGAGGAGGACGAACACAAATTCCCGCTTCAGAAGCCGGTATACTACGTATCCACTGTCCTCACACCATGCAAATACCGGTACCCACATTACCAAAAACTAGCATAAGCGGTCTTCATGGCATCCCGGAAGCTACGACACTACTTTCAAGAATGCTCCATAACGGTGGCCTCCGAGGTACCACTCAATGACATAATAAATAACCGCGACACCACAGGCCGGATTGCCAAGTGGGCCATTGAGCTCCTCCCATTCGACATTACATCCAAACCGCGGCGGGCCATTAAATCTCAAGTACTGGCCGACTTCGTCGCCGAATGGACAGAGGCCAAACTCCCTAAAGAGTACGGTACATATTCCAACTAGATCATGCACTTCGACGGCTCCAAAATGCTGGCAGGCCTAGAGGCAGGCGTTGTCTTAACATTCCCTACTGGAGATACTGTTCAGTACGTCCTACAAATCTTATTCACGGACTCCAACAATACAGCCGAATACGAAGCCTTATTGCATGGTCTTCGGATGGCCGTCTCCATGGGCATACAACGCCTGGAAGTGCGCGGGGATTCAAACCTCGCAATATCTCAAATAAATGGAGATTTCGATGCCAAAGATCCAAAGTTGGCGGCTTACCGTAACGCCGTTCTCAAACTATTGGGTCGGTTCGAGGGGCTCGAGTTTCACCATGTGGCTCGAGAAAGTAATCAAGCGGTGGATGTCCTTGCTCGCATCAGCGCCAAACGCGACCCCGTCCCACCTAACATCTTTCTGGAAAGGCTTTTGAAGCCATCCGTGGTGTGGGAAGGGGACAACGGTAACACCAATTCGGATCCGAATACAACCCCAGATTCCGAACACACCGACATCATCGGGGACTCAGCCACAGAAATTACACCGTCGGCCCATCTCATCATGGCAGTCATCGCCCCATGGACCGAACCCTTCTTGGCCTACCTTAATAGGCGAGAGCTTCCTGAGGATCAGAATGAGGCACGCTGCATTGTGCGGCGCTCTAAAGCCTACAAGGTTCATGAGGGAGAACTCTATAAGAAAAGCGCTACCGGAGTACTTCAAAGATGCATCTCCGAGGAAGAAGGGCGGCAGCTCTTGGGTGAAATTCATGCCGGTCTCGGCGGTCACCATGCCACGGCTCGGGCCCTTGTAAGCAAGGCCTTCCGTACAGTTGGCCAACGGCCCGAGCAGATGCGCAGGACCTTGTCCAACATTGCATCGGATGCCAGCTTTTCTTCAACCAAAGCCATATGCCACCTACCGCTCTACAAACGATCCCCATCACTTGGCCTTTTTGCGGTCTGGGGGCTTGATATGGTCAGACCCCTTAAAGGAGGAAGCCATAAGAAAAAATATGTGCTAGTTATGGTGGATAAATTCACTAAGTGGGTAGAGGCCAAACCAGTTAAAATGGTCAAAGCCGGGCCAGTGATAGACTTTACATGCGGTGTTGTGCACTATTATGGTGTTCCACACAACATCATCACCGACAGCGGCTCCAATTTCACAGCTGATGAGGTGAAATCCTGGTGTGCTAATCTGGGCATCAAGCTCGACTATGCCTCCATCTACCACCCACAAACCAACAGTCAAGTCGAACGAGCCAATGGTCTTATTATGAGCGGCATCAAACCCAGATTAGTGCGGTCTCTAAAAGAATCAGACAAGCACTGGGTGGAGGAGCTCGACTCCGTACTCTAGGGGCTGCGGACCACGCCCAATTGTTCTACCGGATATACACATTTCTTCATGGTGTACGGCACAGAGGCTGTGTTGCCCTGCGACATTATTCATGACTCACCTCGAGTGCGCATGTGAAGAGAGAGAGGCCGAGCTTGATCGGCAAGCAGCTTAGATGCCCTGGAGGAGGAGCGCGATGTCACAAAAGCCCGTTCCGCATTCTATCAACAACAGGCCCGCAGATATCAAAGCAGAGATGTACGGGCCAAGACTTATAATGTTGGCGAACTCGTTCTATGCTTGCCGGAGAAGAAAAAGGACAAACTCAAGCCCAAGTGGGAGGGTCCCTTCATCATTGACGAAGTACTCACCGGAGGAGCGTACCGCCTGCATGATGCGTCAGACAATCGCCTAGAGCCGAACCCGTGGAACGCGGCCAGACTCTGAAGATTCTATGCCTAGCACCGGACTCTTCGTTCGTCTCCTTTACCCCTTTTCGTTTCCAGTATTTATTTTCCTCTCTTTTCACATTTTTTCCCTTTTAAGCCTTAAAGCTTTTGTGCGGCTAAACCGCGCACCTTTGACGCACACATTCTAACATATGTACATCAATTATACCTGGGGGCTTCTCGTACAGAAGCTTATTATTATTATTATTATTATTATTTTCAGAGCATCAAGCTCAACACATATGTGTCTTTTTCGCGTATGTACCTTTTCTTCGCCATTATATGCATCGATATGACTTAAGATTTGTCCAAGCTGGGTTGTCTGGCTCCTGTGCTTATGCCCTACGTTCCCGTTAGTTCGGCTAGGGCATAAAGGGAGCACCTTTGCGATTGTTACTGTCGGGTCATCCGGATGGGTACCTCAGACTGGGTGAAGCCGAAAGCTAGCGTTCTTAAGGGAATATTCGGTCGGCGAACTAGAGATGTCTTTTACTTATCATATTATGAACCCCCAGATGTTATGTATGCTGTGTTTTTTCAAACACAGTTCAGACATGCACAATTAATGCATGCTTACCCAGGGAAAGGAACCCTTAACGCAACTATTCTCTCTGGAAGATGTTTCTTACGATCAAAATGTAATATAACATAACTAGCTGGATACTTGTCTGTTCAAGCAACTATGACCCCTACGCGTGGTTTCCAAGCGTACCCCGGTATATCTTACCGAGCGGGTATTCAGAAACACACCGCACCTTCGGGTCCAGAGGTTGAAGCGAAAAGGTCTGCCATGACAATCGTTTTACAATCTAGCTAGGGACAAATTTGTCAATTGAAGTACATAGTCACTTGGGCTCAAAAACTTCTTCCTCTATGCCATCCAACAGGCCATCTAGCCTACAATCCTGTTGGGAATACTTGGCGGCTACTTGTACCTAGTTATATACCAAACTAACGGGAAGTTCTTCTCCATTTGACCCTACAGGTCCGACCCGGGCCATGTGATTCGGGTCGAGTTTGGTATACCGAGTTTTCACCATTGCCCAGGCCTCTCGCGCACCTTCCCGGCAGGCCGATATCTTCCATAATCGGAAGCACCGCCGCGCTCCCTTGAATAGCTGTACAGGCCCCTCCATACTTCCTGGAGGGGAGTCAGATGGCCATAAGGCCTTGTCAATACTTTGCATCGCCTGCCGAGCTCGCTCATGCATTTGCGACAGCTCTTGTAGCAGATCGCTCGATGATCTAGACACCTCCTCTTTGGAACGGCCCGTCAATATACCTACACATATAATTATTGTCAGTTTCTTTCCTTGCCGAACTATGTAAAGGTAAGTCCGAACACATACTAAATATGCCACCTCGCAGCCTCCTATTCTCCTTCACGGAGTCAGCCAGCTGGGCACGCACGTCTTTTAGTTCCACGCCCAGCTCGGTGTTGGCATCTTGGAGTTTGTTCTTCTCCGCCCTGACCTGTGTCAGTATACGTTCGCCTGCGGCCAGTTACCTTTGAGCTCCTGGACCTCCCGCTCGTGCGACTTCCGGTGCCTCTTCCAGATGATCTGATGATTCTTCCATAAGATTTGCACCTGTATTAATGCTCCTCGTATATGATCATGTTTTGTCGATAGAGGGGAACATTACCAGACGCCGCCTTCTTGGATTTCTCCAGTTCGATGGTAGCAGGAGTCAGCTGGGCCTGACACTTTTTCAGCTCTTGAGACAACAGGTTGTTCTTCTCTGTGAGCACCTGGTCATATAACGATCCTTAAATCAGTTGTACCAACTGTTTCAAGTCTCGGGGGCTACTGGTATATGATTATCAGTTTTTTCACAAATGTGTACTTATCCGCATATCTTTCAAATACTGGTCTGTGGCTCTGGTAAGCCCATCTCGAGCTTCTCGGATATACGCATCACCCGAATTAAAGGCATTCAAAGCCTCTTCTGAAAACCTGGGGTCGCGAAGAGCGGCTCGCCGGCGCCGATGATTCATGGCGCTTTCCACTTCAGAGTTTGTGATGGATACTTTATCCAAATCCTCTGCAGAGGGACAATCCGGTGTCACTTCCGCGTTAGCCTCAGTCCTTGAGATAGGGTCCGGAATCCGGCTACTAGAGGCATGACCGGCAGGATCCCCAGACATAGTATAGTGAATGTTTTTCCTGATAAGACACAACGGATATTGTCACACTTCAAATGTGACAGCCATAGAGCATATATAAAAAACCATACCTCTTTGATGAAGGCTCGACCGCGCTTCAATTGGCTTTCCTCTTCGAAGGCCTGCCCGGCGTATGCGCAGCCTTCTTGCGCGCCGCCTCAGGTGCAGTGTGGCGCGCTGATCGCCTCCCCTTTAGAGCATAATATAGTGCGGTGGGTAAGGCGGAAAGAGGAAATTCTCTCGAAGGATAAGTCTCCTGATTACTTACATGGAACGCAGGGAGAAGGTCGGGATAGTAAGCAATGATGGCCACTTCGGTGTCGTCACAGCTCGCCTGGTAAAACACCCCTTCCCCAAGCTCCATGAATATATCTGGATCCTCTTCGAATCCGGGGTCAAGGGCCCAGTTGTGGTCCTCTGGCTGTGGTGCGGGGCTGTGGATCTCCCTGGTAATTTTCCGCCATTCCTGTTATAAATGGATGGATTAATGTTTATGAAAAAGGACTCAGGGAGTAAATGGAGTAGAGTAGTGAGATGGAAACTCACCCAGCTAGGAGGGTTGTACATGGAAAATCCATCTCTGGGCTTGATGCGGATGAACTCCTCCTTCTCCCCTTTGTATAATCCGGACAGTATTTTCGTCAAAGCAGCGGCAGTGTCCGGACCCTTCCGACCGTAGCGGGTGGCATCGTCTTCTCCATTGAAGTGCCACATAGGGTGCCCTCGGTATTGGAGTGGCTGAACCCCTCGCATTATGGATATCGCCATAACCTCGACTATTGACAATCCAGATTGAGCGAGCATCTTTATCTTGCTCATCAATTGGTGGACTTTCGTGCTATCTTCCTCCCTGAGGCTCCGAGGACGCCAGCTGAGGCGCTTCTTCAATGGAGCACTTGAAAATTCAGGAATACCCCTTCGGATTGGGTCAGGAAGGGAGACGTCCTCAACATAGAACCATTCGGAAGGCCATTCCTCGGATGCCTTCTTCGGCGTGCCGGATAGGTATCCGGTCCCGGCAATGCGCCATATCTCGGCTCCGCCCACTTGGAATATTGATCCCTCTTGATTATGAGGGATGAGGCAAAATAGCTTCTTCCATAACTCAAAATGAGCCTCGCAGCCCAGAAATGGCTCGCAAAGAGCAACATAACCCGCAATATGCAGGATGGAGGCAGGTGTGAAGTTGTGCAGTTGGAGGCCATAGTACTCTAGAAGCCCTCGGAGGAACGGATGGATTGGAAATCCAACACCTCTCAGCAAGTAGGGAACAAAGCCTACTCGTTCCCCCTGGATGGGTTGGGGAACTTCTCCGCCTGCTCCCCACCGTCGAAGGAAGCCAATCCGGCTCGAACGGGAACTAGATCTGCGGGGGGAAGAAATCCCTGGGTCTGCAGCTTCAGCAGTTGGCCGTGGGATACGGAACACTTTTCCAAATCACCCTGTTTGGGGCTGTGAGGGCGGGAGGAAGAACTGGGAGCGCTAGCCATGTTTGGGTGGTTTCTGCTGGCAAGCTCTAAGGATTCCGCGCTTGGTGTGGGCTGGATCTGAAGATCCCCATCTCTTGAAATAGATAACTTTCTTGTATGGTCAGGGTGGTAAGTGAAAAAATGCCCCGACCTCTCGTATTCACTCGACACGTGGAAGCTGGAATCATGAAGGTGCAGAAGCCGATGAGCGGGACATTAAATTGATGGCTGGATACTGCTCTTTAAGTCAGGTACTTTGAAGTATTCGGAGAAGGAACCCGCCTTGCAATGCCGAAGACAATCTGCGGCCGGACTCATCGTCATTGAAGCCTGGTTCGGGTGCTACTGAGGGAGTCCTGGACTAAGGGTTCCTTGAACAGCCGGACTATTAACATGGGTCGGACTGTTGGCATATGAAGATACAAGACGAAGACTTCTTCCTGTGTCCGGATGGGACTCTCCTTGGCGTGGAAGGCAAGCTTCGCGATTCGGATATGTAGATTCCTTTCTCTATAACCGACTTTGTGTAACCCTAGCCCCCTCCGGTGTCTATATAAACCGGAGGGTTTAGTCCGTAGGACAACAATCATAATCTCATAGGCTAGGCTTCTAGGGTTTAGCCACTACGATCTCGTGGTAGATCAACTCTTGTAATACTCATATTCATCAAGATCAATAAAGCATGAAGTAGGGTATTACCTCCATAGAGAGGGCCCGAACCTGGGTAAACATTGTGTCCCCCTCCTCCTGTTACCATTAGCCATAGACGCACAGTTCGGGACCCCCTACCAGAGATCCGCCGGTTTTGACACCGGTAGCGACCGCGCGGCGCCACGGTGGAGCGCGCGCTGGAGCTCAGTGCATGGTGGCCGGTGGCGCTGCGACGGTGCTCATGGAAGCCATGGTCGCGCCCGTGCAGGCTTGCGCGATGCAGGGCATGTCTGTCCTTGGCCATCTACGGCGGGGAGGCCACGGGTGAAGGAAATATGCCCTAGAGGCAATAGTAAAGTTGTTTTTTATATTTCCTTATATCATGATAAATGTTTATTATTCATGCTAGAATTGTATTACCGGAACTTAGTACATGTGTGAATACATAGACAAAACAAAGTGTCCCTAGTATGCTTCTACTTGACTAGCTCGTTAATCAAAGATGGTTATGTTTCCTGACCATAGTACATGTGTTGTCATTTGATGAACGGGATCACGTCATTAGAGAACGATGTGATGGACAAGACCCATCTGTTAGCTTAGCATAATGATCGTTAAGTTTTATTGCTATTGCTTTCTTCATGACTTATACATGTTCCTCTGACTATGAGATTATGCAACTCCCGAATACCGGAGGAACACCTTGTGTGCTATCAAATGTCACAACGTAACTGGGTGATTATAAAGATGCTCTACAGGTGTCTCCAAAGGTGTTTGTTGGGTTGGCATAGATCGAGATTAGGATTTGTCACTCCATGTATCGGAGAGGTATCTCTAGGCCCTCTCGGTAATGCTCGTCACTATAAGCCTTGCAAGCAATGTGACTAATGAGTTAGTTACGGGATGATGCATTACAGAATGAGTAAAGAGACTTGCCGGTAACGAGATTGAACTAGGTTTGATGATACCGACGATCGAATCTCGGGCAAGTAACATACCGATGACAAAGGGAACAACGTATGTTGTTGTGCGGTTTGACCGATAAAGATCTTCGTAGAATATGTAGGAACCAATATGAGCATCCGGGTTCCACTATTGGTTATTGATTGGAGATGTGTCTTGATAATGTCTACATAGTTCTCGAACCCGTAGGGTCCGCACGCTTAACGTTCGATGACGATTTGTATTATGAGTTATGTGTTTTGGTGACTGAAGTTTTTTAGAGTCCCGGATAAGATCATGTACATGACGGGGAGTCTTGAAATGGTCGAGAGGTAAAGATTGATATATTGGAAGGTTACATTCGGACACCGGAATGGTTTCGGGAAGTTTCAGAGTACCGGGGGGTTACCGGAACCCCCCCGGGAGAGTAATGGGCCAACATGGGCCTTAGTGGAGGAGAGAGGGCCGACCATAGGAGGTGGCGCCCCCCTCCCCCTTGCCAATCCGAATTGGACAACAGGTGGGGGCGGTGCCCCCTCCTTTCCTTCTCCTACTCCCTCTCCTTTCCCCCTTTGCTACTCCAGAAAAAAGGAAAAAGTGGGGGGGGGGCGAATCCTACTAGGAGTGGGGTCCTAGTTGGACTCCCCCCTCCATGGTGTGCCCCCTGGTGGCCGGCCTCCTCCCCCTCCTTTATATACGGCGGCAGGAGGGCACCCCAAAGGCACAACATTGTCTTAGTCATGTGCGGTGCCCCCTCCACCGCTTACTCCTCCGATAGTATCTGTCGGGTATCGGGTTCCGGCAAAACCCTTAAGGTTTGAACACTGGGGTGCGCACGAAGATCTCTCCCTACCGAAACGCGCCCACAACCTTGCCGCGGGTTCTAAGCTAGCACGATGAACAACACAAGAGACACAAGGTTTATACTGGTTCGGGCCACCGTTGTGGTGTAATACCCTAATCCAGTGTGTGGTGTGGTGGATTGCCTCTTGGGCTAATGATGAACAGTACAGAGGAAGAACAGCCTCGCGAGGAGAGGTGTTGTTGTGGTGGTGTGTTTGGAGAGGAGTTTATCCGTCTCTGTTGGCTCTAGATCCGGTGTTTTCTACTATGGTGGCTAGCCCTATTTATAGAGGCCCTGGTCCTCTTCCAAAATATTGAGCAAGAAGGGATCCAACAACGGCCATTTTGTAAGGGGACAACTAGTACAAGCTATCCTGACTAAAGGTGGTCTTCAACTGCCAAAGGTGCTGGTGATGACGCCGTCTTGGGCTCCACGGTGACCTCCGTCCTGCCGTCCTGCTGGTCTTGGTCTCGTTGCACCGATAAGGAAACCTTTGCCTGATGCCTCGGTACTCCGCGCCTGCGCTTGCCCCCTTTGCACCAAAGAGGAAACGAGGACACTACGCAGGCTGGCGCCCACCTGGCGCCCGCCTGGTCTCGATCGTCATGGCTTGCGTCATGGGCACCTCGCGAGGTACCCTTTGCCTTGATCTCTCCGCCAACACGCGATCCTGCCCGGTGAGGCCGCCCCTGAGGAGGCCTTGCATCGTCCGCCCCGCGAGGCTTGGTCCCTCGCGAGGGTCTTGGGTGTTGGTTGATGAAGACGGGCCGTACTGGGCCACCGGCTGAGCCACGCTGCAAGCCGCAGGCAGGCAAGTCTGGGGACCCCCATTCCCAAAATGCCGACAGTATCATCGTAGTGCTTAGGCAAATCCCTGCGCGGATCACTTCACCAACAACGTCATCACGCCGTCGTGCTGATGAAACTCTCCCTCAACCCTATGCTGGATCAAGAGTTCATGGGACGTCATCGAGCTGAACGTGTGCTGAACTCGGAGGTGTCGTACGTTCGGTACTAGATCGGTTGGATCGTGAAGACGTTCGACTACATCAACCGCGTTAACCTAATGCTTCCGCTTTCGGTTTACTAGGGTACGTGGACACACTCTCCCCCTCTTGTTTCTATGCATCTCCTAGATAGATCTTGCATGATCGTAGGAAAAAAATTTAAATTGCATGCTACGTTCCCCAACAGTGGCATCCGAGCTAGGTCTATGCGTAGATGATATGCACGAGTAGAACACAAAGAGTTGTGGGTGATAATAGTCATACTGCTTACCACCAATGTCTTATTTTTATTCGGCGGTATTGTTGGATGAAGCGGCCCGGACCAACATTACATGACCACGTTCATGAGACCGGTTCTACCGACGTGCTTTGCACACAGGTGGCTGGCGGGTGTCTGTCTCTCCAACGCCGAGGACTCCTCTCACGAGCTCATGCTGCACGCGGCGATGCCTCCAAGCACCTGGATCCGCTTCCCTTCATTCTTCGCCATCGAGATGCCAGCGAGGGGGCCTCTCGAGCTTTGGCTGCAGCACGCTGACTGCGGTGCTCCGGCGACCGGAGCGGACGTTGAAGTCGTCGCTCCGGGCAAGGTCTTCATGACCCGAGGCTGGGGCGAGGTCGCCCGGGTCTGCCGAACGGGGGGCGCCCTCGTGATTCACTTCGAATACGATGGCGCCTCCTTAATGCTCTTCAAGGTCTTCGACGCAGAAGGCCACCGCCTGGAGTGCTGCCCCAGAGGAGGCGGCCGGGACATCGTTGCGGCAGGAGCTAGGCCTGCCGCTCGCTGTCCCGCCGGCTCCTCCGGCAGCAGCAGTGATGCTTGGGAGTCCAGTGACTCTCCCGAGCTCTTCGTGACTCCAGAGACGAGCGACGACAGCTACGTGCCCCCGAGATCGTGCCGTGCCCCGAGCAAGGCGGCTGCATCAGGGCGTCGGCGCAGCTGATCTGGATGGGGTTGGCGCCGGCCTCCCGTGGCCCACTGTTGATGATGGCGTCGGCCCTAGAGGCGCTAGTGGTTAGGATTCCTTAGGAATCTCGTCTTTTGTTTCCTGCGAGTAATCGAGAAAACACCCCGTGGGGGCATGTAAAGGGTCCGCCATGTCTTTTATTGATGCAATCCTTATTATGAAATCACGCAAATGCTTGTCCTGTCCCGGCTCGGTTCCCCCTTTCTATCCCCGCGACGACTTGGTGCTCTACGCTGACAGGTCCCAGTCCCCAGGCAGGCTTCAGCCGTCGCTGGTATGCCAGGTCACGATGTCGTGGTCAAGGCCAGGAGGTGAGCGCCCGAGGTCCAGTAAGATCCCCTGAGGCGCGATGCTCGGGAGGTCCCCTTTAGCGCGCAAGCAGCCACCGAGAGGCAAGAAAGGAAGGCGACGTTGCCGTCACAGAGCCGCATTAAGTGAAGGTTCTGCGCTGCATCGATTAGCTATTCCAAGCTTGAAACTTATCTCGAAAACATGGAGTCGTTCGTTCGCGTTGCACCGGACTTGCATGTCGGCAGCTTCGGCGCAGCTAGGTTAGGCCCTTGCGAGCTTTCCCGTTCTCCCCCAGACTCTCCTTTGTGCTCTACGTCCTCAGGTCCCGGCCCTCGAGCGAGCTCAGCCGCCGCTGGTATGCCAGGTCGCGATGCCATGGACAAGGCCAGGGGGTGAGGGCTGGAGAGCCAGTAAGAGCTCCTGAGTCATGATGCTCAGGAGCCCCCCTTTTAACGCGCAAGCGGATCGAGTGGGAAAGAGAGAGAGAGCTCGTGGTGCCACCCGCTTCAGACCTCAGGGGGTTCCTGCCAGGTGACAAGAGAAAAGCACGGATTGCCATTATGATTGCCGGCCGGCCATTGGCTGCTCCGAGAGAGTGGTGAGGGCACTGAGGGCTTGGTGAGGTGACGCTCGCGGGGCTGCCGCGGGCCAGAGCTCGACCACTCAGATTTGTCGACGTTGCAGGGACGGACCCATGTGCAAGCGCCGTGCCAGCGCGAGCGGCTCCAGAGGTAGATGTCAATCGGTCAGGAAATAGTCACAGGCAGGTTAGGCATGAAAGGCAAATCAGCTTAGATAAACGCAGAAAGGATACATGCCACTGGGTCAGGCCCGAGTGGCTTGGGGATGATGCAGCCCAAGGGACGCCCCCAGCAAGGTAAACTAAAGACATAAGCAAACAGGATACGTGCCGCAGGGACGGACCCATGCGGCCTGGGAATGATGCAGCCCTAAGGGTCCCAGCTGAAATGAACTCGGAAGATATCACCTAGTACCATTGTAGAGGGGGTGTTGGAGTAGCAGAAGACGCGCGATGAAGGGGCCGATCCTCATGAGCCACCAGAGCCCTGAGCCTCGGGAGGCCCTGGGGATCCAGGTGGTTCCTCGAGGACCATCTCCATCTCCGCCAAGACCGCGTGACACCTGGCCTCCTGAGCTGCCAGAATGCTCCGCACATGGCGCTGGTGGGTGGCAGCCGCGTTCGGCGGGCCGAAAAGCATGCGAACCTAGCTGTGCGGCGGACCCTTGCAACGTCCCACGCGCGAAGGCCAGATGCGCTCCTGAGTTGCAGCTCGGTTGAGCCCTGGGACATCGATGCAGACGCGCAGCCCACCGTCCTCGCCTGGATGGGGGGACTACGCCACGCAAACGGCGGTCGCCGCGCATGACTCTTGCTTCCTGAAGCTCCTGAATGGCCTTGGTGATGAATTCCTGAGGGTTGGGCTTTCCTTGCCCCGTGCCTTCCTGAGGGAAACGTGCTGCGAAGCGCGTCTCCCTCGTGATCCTGGCAATGTCTGAGGCCCTCCAGAAGAGAGCCCCCGAGCCCTGCCCAAGGAGGGCGCCGGTCGCGCCTTCCTATGCGATGGAGGGAGGCGCCCCTTGCACGGGCGCGGATCCTGATGCGACACCTCCTGAGATGCCAACCTCCTGAGGCCTTGAGCTGGGTGATGTCTTCTTCTTCTTGGGGATTGCCTCAGGAGGGTTCTCGCCCTTGCTGTCCGGGTCCTCGATTGATGCAGCTTTGAAGGCGCGCTCGAGGGAGCACACCGCATCCTTCTCTTCGCAGGGGACTGTGATGATTCCGCCGCTTCCTGGCATCTTGAGGACGTTGTAGCTGTGGTGGGTCACCGCCATGAACTTGGCCAGGGCTGGATATCCGAGTATGGCATTGTATGGCAGGCGGATGTGGGCGACGTCGAAGTCGATGAGCTCGGTGTGGTAGTTGTTGCGCTGTCCGAAGGTGACAGGGAGGCGGACCTACCCTATCGGGGTGGTGGAGCCGTTAGTAACTCCTGAGAAAGGCTTGGTAGGCTGAAGTTGATCATATGGCACTTGAAGGTTGTCGAACATCACAACGGACAGAACATTGAGCCTTGCGCCGCCGTTGATGAGCGTCCTGGGGACTTGCACGTTGCTGATGACTGGAGAACAAAGCATCGGGAGGACGCCAGCGGTAGCCGCACACTTGAGTTGATCTGCTAAGCTGAAAGTGATGGCGCACTTGGACCACCTGAGCAGGCGCGTGGCCTCAAGCCTGGGGAGGACTGCATTCACCTCGCGAGCAAATTGCTTGAAGATGCGCTGAGAGGCTGGGGCCTGAGCTCCACCCAAGATGCAAGCGATAGCACCTGGCTCCTGGAAGCCCCCAGCCCCCTCGTCCTGGTGGTGGTCGTCATTCCTTCTTGGCGGTGGCGGCAGAGGAGGAAGGCCTGCATTGCCCTACGGGCGGTCCACGCGAAGCTGATCCCTCCAGGCTCCCTCGCGAGGCTGGTCCTGCCAGCGATCCTCACGAGGACAGTCAAGCCACTCCTGGCCAGGGCCTCGGTCGTCCCAGCATCCTCCGCCTCGTCCTCCTCCTCGGCCGTTGCCCCGGTCGTTGCGCTCGGGGCGTCGACTGAAGCGTCCTTCTCGAACGGCCCTGAGCTCCTGGCATTCGTTGGTGTTGTGGGTGTGGAGGTTGTGGTAGGCGCAGAATGGTCGGCTGCCCTTGGACGACTCCAGCTGGTCCCTGCCGCGCTTCGTGTCGGGCTCTGCTGGGAGCATGGCTGCTCCTTTGCGCTTCACGTCCTTGGCCTTGGTTTTCTTCTCTCCTGGGTCTGCAGCTGGAAGCTCGAGGAGGGAGAGGCGTCCCTCCTCAGCTCTTGTGCACTTGGTCGCCAGGTTGAACAGCTCCAGGGATGTGCACAGCTCCTCGTGGATGGCGAGATCCTCCTTCATCTTGACGTCGCGGACGCCATCGGCGAACGCTAAGATGATGGCCTCGTCCGTCACCTTGGGGATCTTGGGGATGGCGCTGTTGAAGCGCTGGATGTATTTCTGCAGGGTCTCTCCAGGCTGCTGCTTGATGCGGCGCAGGTCACCCACGGTCGGGGGGCGGTCGCGAGTACCCTGGAAGTTGGTGATGAAACGGCTACGCATCTCGTCCCAGGAGGAGATCGAGCCGGGAGGCAGGTTCAGGAGCCAGGTGCGGGCACCATCCTTGAGCGCAATGGGGAACCAGTTCGCCATGACCTTTTCGTCTCTGTTGGCCGCCTCGATGCCCAGCTTGTAGAGCTGCAGGAACTCTGCGGGGTCGGCAGTACCGTCGTAGCGAGGAGGCAGGTCCGGCTTGAACTTGCCTGGCCAGGCGACGCTGCGCAGCTCGGTGGTTAAGGCACGGCAACCTGCCGTGGCCACCAGAGCCCTTTGCTGACGCGGGGCTTGCTCCTGAAGATTCCCGCGCACCGCTGCCAGGGGCAGCACGGGGTCTTGGCGTGCTCGTGCAGGGATGCGGTCTCGCCGTGCTGGTGCAGGAAGCACGGGAGCACCTTCTTGAGGTCGAGGGATTTCTTGGCAGCTTCTTTCTTGCCACGCGGGCGCTGGACGTGGTGGGTCACGTCCAGGGGCCGCGCGCCTTGGAGCCAAGGCGCCTTCTTGGGGAGGAGGTGGCGGAGGCGCTCCCTGAGCCGCGTCGCCCATGCATGACAGAGGGCGAGGCGGCGAGAGGGACGCCGCGGGAGAGCCCCCTGCGGCGCTGACGAGCTCGGTGATGCGAGCGAGCCACTCTTCGTAGAGGTCGTCGACGGGGCGGTAGTGCAGGATCTCACGTGCTAGGAGCAACGTGGCCTGCGCGTCCGTGGGGGCGCGACGAGCGTGAGACGACGAACCAGCTGGGGTTAGTGACGGAGTGGCGGTGCGGCCTTCCCGCCGCATCGAGGGGTGCAGCAAAGATGCTTGCTGCTCGTTCCCCGCCGGGCCAGTGGCGGCGTTGGCGGCAGGCGACGGAGAACGACGAGGAGGCCCGCCGACGGGAGCCGTCTGGGCGACGCTCGGCGCGAGCTCGGCGACCGTCTGCCATGGATGCGATGGAGCGATGGGACGCAGATCAGCGGAAAGTAGATTTTGGCGCACCCCTACCTGGCGCTCCAAATGTCAGATATCGGGTTCTGGCAAAACCCTTAAGGTTCGAACACTAGGGTGCGCACGAAGATCTCTCCCTACCGAAACGCGCCCACAACCTCGCCGTGGGTTCTAAGCTAGCACGATGAACAACACAAGAGACACGAGGTTTATACTGGTTCGGGCCACCGTTGTGTTGTAATACCCTAATCCAGTGTGTGGTGTGGTGGATTGCCTCTTGGGCTAATGATGAACAGTACAGAGGAAGAACAGCCTCGCGCGGAGAGGTGTTCTTGTGGTGGTGTGTTTGGAGAGGAGTCTATCCGTCTCTGTTGGCTCTAGATCCAGTGTTTTCTACTGTTGTGGCTAGCCCTATTTATAGAGGCCCTGGTCCTCTTCCCAAATATTGAGCGGGAAGGGATCCAACAACGGCCATTTTCTAAGGGGACAGCTAGTACAAGCTATCCTGACTAAAGGTGGTCTTCAACTGCCAAAGGTGCTGGGGATGACGCCGTCTTGGGCTCCAGGGTGACCTCCGTCCTGCCGTCCTGCTGGTCTTGGTCTCGTTGCACCAATAAGGAAACCTTTGCCTGATGCCTCGGTACTCCACGCCTGTGCTTGCCCCCTTTGCACCAAAGTGGAAACGAGGACACTACGCAGGCTAGAGCCCACCTGGCGCCCGCCTGGTCTCGATCGTCATGGCTCGCGTCATGGGCACCTCGCGAGGTACCCTTTCCCTTGATCTCTCCGCCTCCTCGCAATCCTTCCTGGTGAGGCCGCCCCTGAGGAGGCCTTGCGTCGTCCGCCCCGTGAGGCTTGGCCCCTCGTGAGGGTCTTGGGTGTTGGTTGATGAAGACAGGCCGTACTGGGCCACCGGCTGAGCCACGCCGCAGGCCGCAGGCAGGCAAGTCTGGGGACCCCCATTCCCAGAACACCGACAGTATCATCGTAGTGCTTAGGCAAATCCCTGCGCGGATCACTTCACCAACAACGTCATCACGCCATCGTGCTGATGAAACTCTCCCTCGACCCTATGCTGGATCAAGAGTTCGAGGGACGTCATCGAGCTGAACGCGTGCTGAACTCTGAGGTGTCATACGTTTGGTACTAGATCGGTTGGATCGTGAAGACGTTCGACTACATCAACCGCGTTAACCTAATGCTTCCGCTTTCGGTTTACTAGGGTACGTGGACACACTCTCCCCCTCTTGTTGCTATGCATCTCCTAGATAGATCTTGCGTGATCGTAGGAAAAAATTTAAATTGCATGCTACGTTCCCCAACAGTGGCATCCGAGCTAGGTCTATGCGTAGATGATATGCACGAGTAGAACACAAAGAGTTGTGGGTGATAATAGTCATACTGCTTACCACCAACGTCTTACTTTTATTCGGCGGTATTGTTGGATGAAGTGGCCCGGACCAACATTACATGACCACGTTCATGAGACCGGTTCTACCGACGTGCTTTGCACATAGGTGGCTGGCGGGTGTCTGTCTCTCCAACTTTAGTTGAATCGAGTTTGACTACGGCCGGTGCTTGTTGAAGGTTAAAACAGCACACTTGACGAAAAATCATTGTGGTTTTGATACGTAGGTAAGAATGGTTCTTGCTAGAAGCCCGTAGTAGCCACGTAAAACTTGCAACAACAAAGTAGAGGATGTCTAACTTGTGTTTTGCAAGGCATGTTGTGATGTGATATGGTCAAGACATGATGTGATATAAATTGTTGTATGAGATGATCATGTTTTGTAACAAAGTTATCGGCAACTGGCAGGAGCCATATGGTTGTCGCTTTATTGTATGGAATGCAATCGCCATGTAATTGCTTTACTTTATCACTAAGCGATAGCGATATGATAACCCACAAGTATAGGGGATCGCAACAGTTTTCGAGGGTGGAGTATTCAACCCAAATTTATTGATTCGACACTAGGGGAGCCAAAGAATATTCTCAAGTATTAGCAGTTGAGTTGTCAATTCAACCACACCTGGATAACTTAGTATCTACAGCAAAGTGTTTAGTAGCAAAGTAATATGGAAGTAACGGTAATAGTGGCAAAAGTAACAGTAGCAGTTTTGTAGTAATTGTAACAGTGGTAACGGTAAAGTAACTAAGCAAAGAGCAATATGTGAGAAGCTCGTAGGCATTGGATCAGTGATGGATAATTATGTCGGATGTGATTCCTCATGCAACAGTTATAACATAGGGTGACACAGAACTAGCTCCAGTTCATCAATGTAATGTAGGCATGTATTCCGAATATAGTCATACGTGCTTATGGAAAAGAATTTGCATGACATCTTTTGTCCTACCCTCCCGTGGCAGCGGGGTCCTATTGGAAACTAAGGGATATTAAGGCCTCCTTTTAATAGAGTACCTGACCAAAGCATTAACACTTAGTGAATACATGAACTCCTCAAACTACGGTCATCACCGGTAAGTATCCCGATTATTGTCATTTCGGGGTTAACGGATCATAACTCATAATAGGTGACTATAGACTTGCAAGATAGGATCAAGAACTCACATATATTCATGAAAACATAATAGGTTCAGATCTGAAATCATGGCACTCGGGCCCTAGTGCCAAGCATTAAGCATAGCAAAGTCATAGCAACATCAATCTCAGAACATAGTGGATACTAGGGATCAAACCCTAACAAAACTAACTCGATTACATGGTAAATCTCATCCAACCCATTACCGTCCAGCAAGCCTACGATGGAATTACTCACGCATGACGGTGAGCATCATGAAACTGGTGATGGAGGATGGTCGATGATGACGACAGCGAGGGATTCCCCTCTCCAGAGCCCCGAACAGACTGCAGATCAGCCCTCCCGAGAGAGATTAGGGCTTGGCGGCGGCTCCGTATCGTAAAAACGCGATGAATCCTTCTCCTTGATTTTTTTCTCCCCAAACATGAATATACGAAGTTGGAGTTGAGGTCGGTGGAGAACCAGGAGGCCCACGAGGCAGGGGGGAGCGCCCGGGGGGTAGGGCGCGCCCCCACCCTCGTGGACAGGGTGTGGGCCCCCTAGCCTTGATTCTTTCACCAATATTTTTTATTAATTCCAAAAATAACTTCCGTTGAGTTTCAGGTCATTCCGAGAACTTTTATTTCTGCACAGAAATAACACCATGCCAATTCTGCTGAAAGCAACGTCAGTCGGGGTTAGTTCCATTCAAATCATGCAAGTTAGAGTCCAAAACAAGGGCAAAAGTGTTTGGAAAAGTAGATACGATGGAGACGTATCAACTCCCCCAAGCTTAAACCTTTGCTTGTCCTCAAGCAATTCAGTTGACAAACTGAAAGTGATAAAGAAAAACTTTTACAAACTCTGTTTGCTCTTGTTGTTGCAAATATGTAAAGCCAGCATTCAAGTTTTTAGCAAAGATTATGAACTAACCATATTCACAATAACACTTAGGTCACATGTTTACTCATATCAATGGCATAATCAACTAGCGAGCAATAATAATAAATCTCGGATGACAACACTTTCTCAAAACAATCATAATATGATATAACAAGATGGTATCTCGCTAGCCCTTTTCGAGACCGCAAAACATAAATGCAGAGCACCCTGAAGATCAAGGACTGACTAAACATTGTAATTCATGGTAAAAGAGATCCAGTCATAGTCATACTCAATATAAAGTAATAGTAATGCATGCAAATGACAGCGCTGCTCTCCAACTGGTGCTTCTTAATAAGAGGGTGATGACTCAACATAAAATTAAATAGATAGGCCCTTCGCAGAGGGAAGCAGGGATTTGTAGAGGTGCGAGAGCTCGATTTTGAAATAGAGATAAATAATATTTTGGGTGGCATACTTTCATTGTCAACATAACAACCAAGAGATCTCGATATCGTCCATGCTACACACATTATAGGTGGTTCCCAAACAGAATGGTAAAGTTTATACTCCCCCTCCACCAACAATCATCAATCCATGGCTTGCCCGAAACAACGGGTGCCTCCAACTAACAACAATCCTGTGGGAGTTTTGTTTGCAATTATTTTGATTTGATTTGAGCATGGGACTGGACATCCCGGTTACCGGCCATTTTCTCGTGAGTGAGGAGCGGAGTCCACTCCTCTTGAGAATAACCCGCCTAGCATGGAAGATATAGATAGCCCTAGTTGATACATGAGCTATTGGAGCATACAAAACAGAATTTCATTTGTAGATTTAGAGTTTGGCACATACAAATTTACTTGGAACGGCAGGTAGATACCGCATATAGGAAGGCATGATGGACTCATATGGAATAACTTTGGGGTTTATGGAAGTGGATGCACAAGCAGTATTCCCGCTTAGTACAAGTGAAGGCTAGAAAGAGACTGGGAAGCGACCAACTAGAGAGCGACAACTCATGAATATGCATTAAAATTAATCAACACTGAGTGCAAGCATGAGTAGGATATAATCCACCATGAACATAAATATCGTGGAGGCTATGTTGATTTTGTTTCAACAACATGTGTGAACATGTGCCAAGTCAAGTCACTCGAATCGTTCAAAGGAGGATACCACCCTATCATACCACATCACAACCATTTTAATAGCATGTTGGCACGCAAGGTAAACCATTATAAACTCCTAGCTAATTAAGCATGGCATAAGCAACTATAATCTCTAATCGTCATTGCAAACATGTTTATTCATAATAGGCTGAATCAGGAATGATGAACTAATCATATTTACAAAAACAAGATAGGTCAAGTTCATACCTGCTTCTCTCATCTCAATCAGTCCATCATATATCGTCATTATTGCCTTTCACTTGCACGACCAAACGATGTGGATAATAATAATAGTGCACGTGCATTGGACTAAGCTGGAATCTGCAAGCATTCAATTCAAGGGAGAAGACAAGGTAATATGGGCTCTTGGTTAAATCAACAATAATGCATATGAGAGCCACTCAACATTTTCATCATGGTCCTCTCCTCTCAACCCCCAAAGAAAAGAAAAGAACTAAAACTATTTACACGGGAAAGCTCCCAACAAGCAAAAGAAGAACGAGAAATCTTTTTGAGTTTTCTTTAATCACTACTACTACAGGCATGGAAAGTAAACTAGCTAAAAGATATAACTATTTTTTTTGGTTTTTCTTAAGGTTTTTCAAACACACAAGAAGAAAGCGAGAAAAATAAAATAAACTAGCATGGATAGTACAATGAAAAAGTATGAGCACCGACAACTAGCAAGAGTGTGTGAACATGAATGTACTGTCGGTGAGAAATACGTACTCCCCCAAGCTTAGGCTTTTGGCCTAAGTTGGTCTATGCCCATGGATCGAGGCTACTCTCGCCGGTGTACTGAGGAGTGTCATCTGAGTGCCACTGGCTGGCGATCTCCTCCGGGTCCCACTGGTAAAAAGACTGTCCATAAGGGTCAAGTGGTGGTTCCGGCTCAGGCTCTGGAGCTGGTGTCTGGCTCCGGTATGCATAAACGGCCTCCGGCAAGATGAGGTACGTGCCTGAAAACATGACAAACAAAGAGGGTGCAGGCAAGATAATAGTCTCACTGTGAGTTTTATTAAATCTCAAATTATACTTAAGCATCATCTCATTATTTTTAACAATAAATTCATGTGCTACCATACTCTTATAATCTAGAAAAATAGAGGGCAGCAGCTTTTCCTCTTTCTCATAATGCCTAATAGGTATCCTAAAGTGTTTCGCAAGGCGTGAAGCAAAGATGCCTCCAAAGATGGGGCCCTTTGTACGGTTGTTTAGCAATAATAGAGCCTAAACTAAAAGTGTTATCGCGAAACAAAGCATGGCACAAAATAACAATATCGGGGGCACTAAGGTTTCCATAGTTCCTGCGACCAATTAAGCATCTACTCAAAAATATTGAAAAGTAACGTAGAACAGGAAAGTGTATGCTAGTAATTCTTGCATCGGAAACCTTCCTCGTTTCCCCTACAGTGATCATATCAATAAATCCATCCACATCTCTACGATGTGGTTCCTCTATGCTGCCCGCAAAGGGTATCTTACAGACCCCACAAAAATCATATAGTGACATCTCCTTAACCTCATCATATAAATGAAACTCCACCGAAGGTGGTGATTTCCTAGCATGAAAGGAAAAAATGTGCACGAAAGTATTAGTGAGTAGGAGATACTGATGGAGCTGGTCGTGGAGGAAGTCGGTGAGGCCTGCATTCTCAGCCAAATGATAAAAATCATCATGAATCTCGGCTGCTCTCAAGAACTCATCACAAGGCCATTCACACGGCCGAACCTCCGCGACGCGAGGGATATTATATTTGGGCTTTTTATTCTCCTCATTTTGTTTATCCTTCAAGCTTCGGCTCGAAGAGCCCCTCAAAAATCTCTTCATCATTTTCTGAAAATTTCTAAAACTTTTAGTAACTCAAAATAAAAGTGAACCAAACTCAACAAAATTGATAGCAACTACTCCCACAAGTGCCTAGAGACTATATCATGCATTAGAACTACTTGGGACCAAATAAATTTGACATGCAAGCTCAAGAACAGGGTCACCTAGGTAGTAAAAATTTGCAATGAATAAAGTACTAGAACAAAAACTAATTGGACCATTGGAGGAGTCACATACCAAAGAACAATCCCCCAAAGCAGTTTTGTGAGTGGAGCTTTGAGCAAGGAGGTCGAAAATGGCAGCAAGATGAGCTAGAACTCATGCTTGAGTTGGTTGATGATTTTTTTGGGAGGAAGAAGAAGTGTGTGGGTGCAGGAATAAGTGGAGGGGGCCACCAGGGGCCCACGGGGCAGGGGGCGCGCCCCAGGGGGGTCGACGCGCCCTGGACCCTCGTGGCCAGGTGCTTGCCCCCTCTCGTGTGTTCTCAGTGCCAGATATTCTCAAATATTCTAGAAAAAATCATATTTCATTTTCAGGGCATTTGGAGAACTTTTATTTTTGGGGTATTTTTTTATTGCAAGGATAATTCAAAAAATAGACAGAGAATACTATTTTTCCTTTATTTAATCTAAATAACAGAAAGTAAAAGGAGGGTACAGAAGGTTGTGCTTTCTAACTTCATCCATCTCATGCTCATCAAAAGGAATCCACTAACAAGGTTGATCAAGTCTTGTTAACAAACTCAATCCGAATCGCATGAAATCGGAGAATTTTTGAATAGCACTAGGTTACCTCAAAGGGGATATGTACATCCCCAATAATAAGAATATCATATTTCTTCTTGATAGTAGGAAGAGGAAATTCAAAACCTCCAATAATAATCGATGGAATTTTTCCAATAGAATTGATACTGTGGACTTGAGGTTGTTTCCTCGGAAAGTGTACCGTATGCTCATTACCATTAACATGAAAAGTGACATTGCCTTTGTTGCAATCAATAACAGCCCCTGCAGTATTCAAAAAGGGTCTACCAAGGATAATCGACATACTATCGTCCTCGGGAATATCAAGAATAACAAAGTCCGTTAAGATAGTAACGTTTGCAACCACAACAGGCACATCCTCACAAATACCGACAGGTATAGCAGTTGATTTATCGGCCATTTTCAAAGATATTTCAGTAGGTGTCAATTTATTCAATTCAAGTCTACGATATAAAGAGAGAGGCATAACACTAACACCGGCTCCAAGATCACATAAAGCAGTTTTAACATAGTTTCTTTTAATGGAGCATGGTATAGTTGGTACTCCCGGATCTCCAAGTTTCTTAGGTATTCCACCCTTGAAAGTATAATTAGCAAGGATGGTGGAAATTTCAGCTTCCGGTATCTTTCTTTTATTAGTAACAATGTCTTTCATGTACTTAGCATAAGGATTCATTTTAAGCATATTAGTCAACCGCATACGCAAAAAGATAGGTCTAATCATTTCAGCAAAGCGCTCAAAATCCTCACCATCCTTTTTCTTGGATGGTTTAGGAGGAAAAGGCATGGGTTTCTGAACCCATGGTTCTCTTTCTTTACCGTGCTTCCTAGCAACAAAGTCTCTCTTATCATAACGTTGATTCTTTCATTGTGGGTTATCAAGCTCAACAGCAGGTTCAATCTCTACCTCATTATTATTGCTAGGTTGAGCATCAACATGAACATCATCATTAACATTATGACTAGGTTTATGTTCATTACCAGATTGTGTTTCAGCATCAGAAATAGAAATATCATTGGGGTTCTCAGGTGTGTCAACAACGGGTTCACTAGAAGCATGCAAAGTCCTATCATTTTTCTTTTTCTTCTTTTTAGAAGGACTAGGTGCATCATCATTAATTCTCTGAGAATCTTGCTCAATTCTCTTAGGGTGGCCCTCAGGATACAAAGGTTCCTGAGTCATTTTACCCCCTCTAGTCATAACTCTAACATCATTATCATTTTTCTTATCATTTAATTCATTGAGCAAATCATTTTGAGCTTTAAGCACTTGTTCTACTTGAGTAGTAACCATAGAAGCATGTTTACTAATGAGTTTAAGTTCACCTTTACCTCTAGACATATAATCACTCAAGTGTTCAATCATATAAGCATTATGTTTCAATTGTCTACCAACATAAGCATTGAAGTTTTCTTGTTTAGCCATAAAGTCATCAAACTCATCCAAGCATTGGCTAGCAAACTTAGTAGACAGGGTTTCAACTTTATCATATCTATAGAGAGAATTTACCTTTACTACCCGTGTCGGGTTATCAAGACCATGTATCTCTTCAATAGGTGGTAAATTCTTAACATCTTCAGCTTTAATACCTTTTTCATTCATAGATTTCTTTGCCTCTTGCATGTCTTCAGGACTGAGAAATAGAATACCCCTTTTCTTCGGAGTTGGCTTAGGAGTTGGTTCAGGAAGCGTCCAGTTTTTTCATTAGTCAACATATTATTCAATAACAATTCAGCTTGATCAACAGTTCTTTCCCTGAAAACACAACCAGCACAACTATCCAGGTGGTCTCTGGAAGCATCGGTTAGTCCATTATAAAAGATATCAAGTATTTCATTTTTCATGAGAGGATGATCAGGCAAAGCATTAAGTAATTGGAGAAGCCTCCCCCAAGCTTGTGGGAGACTCTCTTCTTTAATTTGCACAAAATTATATATTTCCCTTAAAGCAGCTTGTTTCTTATGAAAGGGGAAATATTCAGCAGAGAAATAATAAATCATATCCTGGGGACTACGCACACAACCAGGATCAAGAGAATTAAACCATGTTTTAGCATCACCCTTTAATGAGAACGGAAATAACTTAAGATATAGTAGTAATGAGTTTTCTCATCATTAGTGAATAGGGTGGCTATATCATTTAACTTAGTAAGATGTGCCACAACAGTTTCAGATTCATAGCCATAAAAAGGATCAGATTCAACCAAAGTAATTATCTCAGGATCGACAGAGAAATCATAATCCTTATCAGTAACACAGATAGGTGAAGTAGTAAAAGCAGGGTCATATTTGCATTCTAGCATTCAGAGACTTTTCTTTCAGCTTAGCTAATAATTTCTTAAGATCAGATCTATCATTGCAAGCAAGAAAATCTCAAGCAGTTTCTTCATCCATAACATAACCCTCAGGCACAACAGGCAATTCATATCTATGGGGAGAATCTTCATCATCACTTTCATCAATATTATCAGTTTCAATAATTTCATTCTCTCTAGCCCTAGCAAGTTGTTCATCAAGAAATTCACCTAATGGCACAGTATTATCAAGCATAGAAGTAGTTTCATCATAAGCATCACGCATAGCAGAAGTGGCATCATCAATAACATGCGACATATCAGAATTAATAGCAGAAGCAAGTTTAGGTGTCGCAAGTTTACTCAAAACAGACGGAGAATCAAGTGCAGAGCTAGATGGAAGTTCCTTACCTCCCCTCGTAGTTGAGGGGAAAATCTTAGTTCTTTCGTCTTTCAAGTTCCTCATAGTGATCAGCAGATATAAATCCCAAGTGACTCAAAGAATAGAGCTATGCTCCCTGGCAACGGCACCAGAAAATAGTCTTGATAACCCACAAGTATGGGGGATCGCAACAATTTTTGAGGGTAGAGTATTCAACCCAAATTTATTGATTCGACACAAGGGGAGCCAAAGAATATTCTCAAGTATTAGCAGTTGAGTTGTCAATTCAACCACACCTGGATAACTTAGTATCTGCAGCAAAGTATTTAGTAGCAAAGTAATATGGAAGTAACGGTAACAGTGGCAAAAGTAACAGTAGCAGTTTTGTAGTAATTGTAAGAGTGGCAACGGTAAAGTAACTAAGCAAAGAGCAATATGTGAAAATCTTGTAGGCATTGGATCAGTGATGGATAATTATGTCGGATGTGATTCCTCATGCAACAGTTATAACATAGGGTGACACAGAACTAACTCCAGTTCATCAATGTAATGTAGGCATGTCTTCCGAATATAGTCATACGTGCTTATGGAAAAGAACTTGCATGACATCTTTTGTCTTACCCTCCCGTGGCAGCGGGGTCCTATTGGAAACTACGGGATATTAAGGCCTCCTTTTAATAGAGTACCGGACCAAAGCATTAACACTTAGTGAATACATGAACTCCTCAAACTACGGTCATCACCGGTAAGTATCCCGATTATTGTCACTTCGGGGTTAACGGATCATAACTCATAATAGGTGACTATACACTTGCAAGATAGGATCAAGAACTCACATATATTCATGAAAACATAATAGGTTCAGATCTGAAATCATGGCACTCGGGCCCTAGTGACAAGCATTAAGCATAGCAAAGTCATAGCAACATCAATCTCAGAACATAGTGGATACTAGGGATCAAACCCTAACAAAACTAACTCGATTACATGGTAAATCTCATCCAACCCATCACCGTCCAGCAAGCCTACGATGGAATTACTCACGCATGATGGTGAGCATCATGAAATTGGTGATGGAAGATCGTCGATGATGACGACGGCGACAGATTCCCCTCTCCGGAGCCCCGAACGGACTCCAGATCAGCCCTCCCGTGAGAGATTAGGGCTTGGCAGCGGGTTTGTATCATAAAACGCGATGAATCCTTCTCCCTGATTTTTTCTCCCGGAACATGAATATATGGAGTTGGAGTTGAGGTCGGTGGAGCACCAGGGGGTCCACGAGGCAGGGGGCGCGCCCCCACCCTCGTGGACAGGGTGTGGCCCCCCTGGCCTTGATTCCTTCGCCAATATTTTTTATTAATTCCAAAAATAACTTCCGTGGAGTTTCAGGTCATTCCGAGAACTTTTATTTCTGCACAAAAATAACACCATGGCAGTTCTGCTAAAAACAGCACCAGTCCAGGTTAGTTCCATTCAAATCATGCAAGTTAGAGTCCAAAATAAGGGCAAAAGTGTTTGGAAAAGTAGATACGATGGAGACGTATCACGATAGTCGTAGAAGCAATAGTTGGTGAGATGACAACGATGCTACGATGGAGATCAAGGTGTCAAGCCGGTGACAATGGAGATCATGACGGTGCTCTGGAGATGGAGATCAAAGGCACAAGATGATGATGGCCATATCATGTCACAGATTTTGATTGCATGTGATGTTTATCTTTTATGCATCTTATTTTGCTTAGTACGACGGTAACATTATAAGATGATCCCTCACTAAATTTCAAGGTATAAGTGTTCTCCCTGAGTATGCACCATTGCTACAGTTCGTCGTGCCGAGACACCATGTGATGATCGGGTGTGATAAGCTCTACGTTCACATACAACGGGTGCAAGGTAGTTTTGCACATGCAGAATACTCGGGTTAAACTTGACGAGCCTAGCATATGCAGATATGGCCTCGGAACACCGAGACCAAAAGGTCGAACATGAATCATATAGTAGATATGATCAACATAGAGATGTTGACCATTGAAAACTACTCCATCTCACGTGATGATCGGACATGGTTTAGTTGATATGGATCACGTGATCATTTAGATGACTAGAGGGATGTCTATCTAAGTGGGAGTTCTTTAGTAATATGATTAATTGAACTTAATTTAACATGAACTTAGTCCTGATAGTATTTGCATATCTATGTTGTAGATCAATGGCCCCATGCTACCGTTCCCCTGAATTTTAATGCGTTCCTAGAGAAAGCTAAGTTGAAAGATGATGGTAGAAACTACACGGACTGGGTCCGTAACTTGAGGATTATCCTCATTGCTTCATAGAAGAATTATGTCCTTGAAGCATCACTAGGTTCAAGGCCTGCTGCAGGAGCAGATGCTGATGTTATGAACGTCTGGCAAGCTCGATCTGATGACTACTCGATAGTTTAGTGTGCCATGCTTCACGGCTTAGAATCGGGACTTCAAAGACGTTTTGAACGTCATGGAGCATATGAGATGTTCCAAGAGTTGAAATTAATATTTCAAGCAAATGCCCGAGTTGAGAGATATGAAGTCTCCAACAAGTTCTATAGCTGCAAGATGGAGGAGAATAGTTCTGTCAGTGAACACATACTCAGAATGTCTGGGTACCATAACCACTTGACTCAGCTGGGAGTTAATCTTCCTGATGATAGTGTCATTGACATAGTTCTTCAATCACTGCCACCAAGCTATAAAGGCTTCGTGATGAACTATAATATGCAAGGGATGGAAAAGACAATTCCCGAGCTCTTCACAATGCTAAAGACTGTGGAGGTAGAAATCAAGAAGGAGCATCGAGTGTTGATGGTTAACAAGACCAGTAGTTTCAAGAAAAAGGGTAAAGGGAAGATGGGGAGCTTCAAGAAGAATAGCAAGCAAGTTGCTACTCCTGGGAAGAAACCCAAGTCTGGACCTAAGCCTGAACTGAGTGCTTCTACTGCAAAGGGACTGGTCACTGGAAGCGGAACTGCCCCAAGTATTTGGCGAATAAGAAGGATGGCAAAGTGAAAGGTATATTTGATATACATGTTATTGATGTGTACCTTACTAATGCTTGTAGTAGCGCCTGGGTATTTGATACTGGTTCTGTTGCTCATATTTGCAACTTGAAACAGGGGCTACGGATTAAAAGAAGATTGGCTAAGGACGAGGTGATGATGCGCGTCAGAAATGGTTCCAAGGTCGATGTGATCGCCGTCGGCACGCTACCTGTACATCTACCTTCGGGATTAGTTTTAGACCTGAATAATTGTTATTTGGTGCCGGCGTTGAGCATGAACATTGTATCTGGATCTTGTTTGATGCGAGACGGTTATTCATTTAAATCAGAGAATAATGGTTGTTCTATTTATATGAGTAATATCTTTTATGGTCATGCACCCTTGATGAGTGGTCTATTTTTTGTTGAATCTCGATCGTAGTGATACACATGTTCATAATATTGAAGCCAAAAGTTGCAAAGTTAGTAATGATAGTGCAACTTATTTGTGGCACTGCCGTTTAAGTCATATTGGTGTAAAGCTCATGAAGAAACTCCATGCTAATGGGCTTTTGGAATCACTTGATTATGAATCACTTGATACTTGCAAACCATGCCTCATGGGCAAGATGACTAAGACTCCGTTCTTCGGAACAATGGAGCGAGCCACTGACTTATTGGAAATAATACATACCTATGTATGCGGTCCAATGAGTGTTGAGGCTCACGGCGGGTATCATTATTTTCTGACCTTCACATATGATTTGAGCAGATATGGGTATATCTACTTAATGGAACATAAGTCTGAAACATTTGAAAAGTTCAAAGAATTTCAGAGTGAAGTGGAAAATCATCGTAACAAGAAAGTAAAGTTTCTACAATCTGATCGCGGAGGCGAATATTTGAGTTATGAGTTTGGTCTTCATTTGAAGCAATGTGGAATAATTTCGCAACTCATGCCACCTGGAACACCACAGCGTAATGGTGTGTCTGAATGTCGTAATCGTACTTTATTAGATATGGTGCAATCTATGATGTCTCTTATTGATTTACCGCTATCGTTTTGGGGTTATGCTTTAGAGACAGCTGCATTCACGTTAAATAGGGCACCATATAAATCCGTTGAGACGACACCATATGAACTGTGGTTTGGTAAGAAACCTAAGCTGTCGTTTCTTAAAGTTTGGGGCTGCGATGCTTATGTGAAAAAGCTTCAACCTGATAAGCTCAAACCCAAATCGAAGAAATGCGTCTTGATAGGATAACCAAAAGAAACTGTTCGGTACATCTTCTATCACAGATCCGAAGGCAAGATATTTGTTGCTAAGAATGGATCCTTTCTAGAGAAGGAGTTTCTCTCAAAAGAAGTGAGTGGGAGGAAAGTAGAACTTGATGAGGTAATTGTACCTTCTCCTGAATTGGAAAGTAGTTCATCACAGAAATCAGTTCCAGTGATTCCTACACCAATTAGTGAAGAAGCTAATGATGATGATCATGAAACTTCAGATCAAGTTACTACTGAACCTCGTAGGTCAACCAGAGTACGGTCTGCACTAGAGTGGTACGGTAATCCTATTCTGGAAGTCATGTTACTAGACCATGATGAACCTATGAACTATGAGGAAGCGATGATGAGCCCAGATTCCGCGAAATGGCTTGAGGCCATGAAATCTGAGATGGGATCCATCTATGAGAACAAAGTGTGGACTTTTGTGGACTTGCCCGATGATTGGCAAGCCATAGAAAATAAATGGATCTTCAAGAAGAAGACTGGCGCTGACGGTAATGTTGCTATCTACAAAGCTCGACTTGTTGTGAAAGGTTTTCGACAAGTTCAAGGAGTTGACTATGATGAGACATTCTCACCCGTAGCAATGCTTAAGTCTGTAAGAATCATGTTATCAATTGCCGCATTTTATGGTTATGAAATTTGGCAAATGGATGTCAAAACTGCATTCCTTAATGGATTTCTTAAAGAAGAGTTGTATATGATGCAACCAGAAGGTTTTGTCGATCCAAAAGGTGCTAACAAAGTGTGCAAGCTCCAGCGATACATTTATGGACTGGTGCAAGCCTCTTGGAGTTGGAATATACGCTTTGATAATGTGATCAAAGCATATGGTTTTATATAGACTTTTGGAGTAGCCTGTATTTACAAGAAAGTGAGTGGGAGCTCTGTAGCATTTCTAATATTATATGTGGATGATATATTATTGATTGGAAATAATACAAAATTTCTGGATAGCATAAAAGGATACTTGAATAAGAATTTTTCAATGAAAGACCTTGGTGAAGTTGCTTATATATTGGGCATCAAGATCTATAGAGATAGATCAAGACGCTTAATTGGACTTTCACAAAGCACATACCTTGATAAAGTTTTGAAGAAGTTCAAAATGGATCAGTCAAAGAAAGGGTTTTGCATGTGTTACAAGGTGTGAAGTTGAGTCAGACTCCATGCCCGACCACTGCAGAAGATAGAGAGAAAATGAAAGTCATTCCCTATGTCTCAGCCATAGGTTCTATCATGTATGCAATGTTGTGTACCAGACCTGATGTGTGCCTTGCTATAAGTTTAGCAGGGAGGTACCAAAGTAATCCTAGAGTGGATCACTGGACAGCGGTCAAGAACATCCTAAAATACCTGAAAAGGACTAAGGATATGTTTCTCGTTTATGGAGGTGACAAAGAGCTTGTCGTAAATGGTTACGTCGATGCAAGCTTTGACACTGATTCGAATGAATCTAAGTCACAAACCGGATATGTATTTATATTGAATGGTGGTGCTGTTAGTTGGTGCAGTTCCAAGCAGAGCGTTGTTGCGGGATCTACGTGTGAAGCGGAGTACATAGCTTCTTTGAAAGCAGCAAATGAAGGAGTCTGGATCACTACTAGGAAAAGGCCTACTAGTGGCGCACCAGTTTTGCCTACTAATGGCACACTACTGGTGCGCCACTAGTACCACGCCACTAGTATTAAATACTAATGGCGCACCACTGGTGCGCCATTAGTATAGGCCACTGGTGCGCCATTAGTATAGGCCACGGTGCGCCATTAGTATTTTTGAATTTTGAAGTCGGGAAAATAGTAGTGGCGCACCGTCTAACCCCCACCGTGCGCCATTTCTATTTTTGAATTTGGTTCTGGATCGCGATTTTTTTGCCCATTTTTTGCTCGTTTTTTTGCTTGTTTTTTTCACGAAATTTTTTCAAATTTTGTTCTCGTTTTTGGATCATGTACGTTCTTTTGCCGTGTTCTTTTGCCGGGGAGGAGTTCGCCGGAGAGGAGGGCCGAGGTCACCGGAGAGGAGGAGGAGGAGGTCACCGGAGAGGCGCTCGCCTACATCGCCGGAGAGGAGGAGGAGGTCACCCGAGAGGAGTTCACCAGAGCACCGGAGAGGAGGAAGGAGAAACCGTGAGGGGAGGGGAGGAGAGGAGGGAGGAGGAGCTCACCGGAGAGGAGGGAGGAGGAGATCACCGGAGAGGAGGGAGGAGAAACCGTGAGGGGAGGGGAGGAGAGGAGGGAGGAGGAGCTCACCGGAGAGGAGGGAGGAGGAGATCACCGGAGAGGAGGGAGGAGAAACCGTGAGGGGAGGGGAGGAGAGGAGGGAGCAGGAGGTCGCCGGAGAGGAGGAGGAGGAGGTCGCCAGAGAGGAGGAGGGTAGTATGGTGGAGGAGAGAAGGGGAGATGGAGTGGAGGAGATGGAGTGGAGGAGAGGTGGAGTGGAGGAGAAGAATGAAGAGGTAAGGAGGAGAGGACCACGCCCAGCCATATATACGGCATAGTAATGGCGCACCGTCGGCAGGTGCGCCATTACTAACTTTTTTTTATTTTTTTGATCTATTTTGGATTTTGAAGGCGGGAAGATAGTAATGGCGCACCATGGGCAGGTGCGCCATTAGTAAGTTTGAATTTTTTTTGAATTTTTTTGCCTCTCCAGATCTTAAAAGCCCCGTATCTTTTTTTCTGTTAGGTTTTTGAGGATTTTGAAAATGTTTAACGGGGTTCCCCCGATTAAATTCGGATGTAACTTTTCAAATAGATGATTTTTCATATAAAAAACTTTTTCATCCGAGTTCGTATGCAAAAGTTATGCCCATTTTACAAATTCTCGAGAGATTTTGCAAAAAAGTCGAAAATTCATGTTTGTAAATTTTGCTAACAACTAGACCACATATCACATGGGAATCTTATTTTCTTTTATTTTTTTGACATTTCTATCATTTTCTTTTATTTTTTTAACTGAAAGGGCGGTCCACGGGGGGGGGGGTGCATTCAGGGGAATGTTTGGGCCAAACTACTAATGGCGCACCGTGGGAGTGGTCGAGAGGTAAATACTGATATATTGGAAGGTTACATTCGGACACCGGAATGGTTTCGGGAAGTTTTGGATAAGTTTCGGAGTACCGGGAAGTTACCGGAACCCCCCCCCCCCCCCCGGAGAGTAATGGGCCAACATGGGCCTTAGTGGAGGAGAGAGGGCCGGCCATAGGAGGTGGCGAGCGCCCCCCCTTGCCAATCCGAATTGGACAAGGGGTGGGGGCGGGCCCCCCTCCTTTCCCTCTCCTACTCCCTCTCCTTTCCCTCTTTGCTACTCTAGAAAAAAGGAAAAAGTGGGGGCGGGGGGGCGAATCCTACTAGGAGTGGAGTCCTAGTAGGACTCCCCCTCCATGGCGCGCCCCTGGTGGCCGGCCTTCTCCCCCTCCTTTATATACAGGGGCAGGGGGCACCCCAAAGGCACAACATTGTCTTAGCCGTGTGCGGTCACCCCCTCCATTGTTAACTCCTCCTATAATATCATCGTAGTGCTTAGGCGAAGCCCTTCGCGGATCTAATCACCAACACCGTCGTCACGCTGTCATGGTGATGAAACTCTCCCTCGACCCTCTGCTGGATCAAGAGTTCGAGGGAGGTCATCGACATGAACATGTGCTGAACTCGGAGGTGCCATACGTTTGGTACTAGATCGGTTGGATCGTGAAGACGTTCGACTACATCAACCGCGTTAACCTAATGCTTCCTCTTTCGGTCTACGAGGGTACATGGACACACTCTCCCCCTCTCGTTGCTATGCATCTCCTAGATAGATCTTGCGTGATCGTAGGAAATTTTTTGAAATTGCATGCCACGTTCACCAACAACGGGCCCGTGGTAGGCGCGGGCGGGCAGCCCATCTCATTGCCGCGAATACATTAGCCGGCTCCCCAGTGCGCCGTCGCGCGGCCTCGCCTTTGATGGTGCCACTGACAACACGCCCATAACCTGTTCGATGAAATGCCCATGAGAAAATGGAGAGAGAAATAGGAACAAAAGGTGAAAAAGATAAACACTCGAGTCATTGACAGGTGGGACCCTCATCCAACTCAGCAAATTGTCCACATAGGCATGCCATGTCAGCCCAACAGCCAGGCTCCACCTATCTGTTTCGCTGTTTTCACAACTAAATTCCAGCATCAGTGCTCCGCGTTATGCATTAAGCGCATTTCTTGTGGTTTTTTGTGCCCTAGCTTAAATGTCTTAGTAAGTTGTTACCCTAGCCCCAAGTGTGGTGGTTTTGGGTAAATAACTCGGGAGGAGGGGAGGGGAGAGGAGAGTTAGGTAGGTAGTTTACGTAGGTGTTTAAGTAGGCTTACGTAGATGTAGCATTATCGGTGTGGGAGAAATAGTGAAAATATATTCCCACCACGCCAAGTTGGACGTTCCGACCTGTCCGCGACATCCATCTTGAGGTGCGATTCATGCGGCAGAGCACTGACTGAAGTTTATACTACAATATTCTTGCGGAAGAGCATTGACTGATGTTTATAGTTTTGTTCAATGGAACTGATGTTTATAGTTGTTTAGAAAATCTGGGCCCTTGGGCCTTGGTTGGACCCACCATGATGACCCACAAGTATATGGGGTTAATTGTAGCCTTTTCTATATGTAAGAGTGTCGAACCCAACGAGGACAAGGAAATGACAAGTGGTTTTCAGCAAGGTATTGTCTGCAAGTGCTAAAATTGTAAGTAGCGGAGTAGTTTGATAGCAAGATAATTTGTAACGAGCAAGTAACAAAAGTAGTAACAAAAGTGCAGCAAGGTAGCCCAATCCTTTTGAGGCAAAGGACGGGCCAAAACGGTTTCTTATGATAAGCAAAGTGTTCTTGAGGGTACACGGGAATTTCATCTAGTCACTTTCATCATGTTGGCTTAATTCGTGTTCGGTACTTTGATAATTTGATATGTGGGTGGACCGGTGCTTAGGTCATGTTCTTAGTTGAACAAACCTCCTACTTATGATTAACCCTCTCGCAAGCATCTGCAACTAAGAGAAAAGTATTAAGAATAATTTCTAACCATAGCATTAAACTTTTGGATCCAATCGGTCCCTTACGAAATAGCGCATAAACTGGGGTTTAAGCTTCTGTCACTCTCACAACCCACCATCTAATAACTACTCCACAATGCATTCCCTTAGGCCCAAATATGGTGAAGTGTCATGTAGTCGACGTTCACATGACACCACTAAGAGAATGGCACCATACATATCATCAAATATCGAACACATATCAAGTTCACATGATTACTTGCAACATGATTTCTCCGTGACCTCAATAACGAAAGTAACTACTCACAAATGATAAACATGCTCAAGACCAGAGGGGTATTAAATAGCATAATGGATCTCAACATATAATCTTCCACCAAATAAACCATATAGTAATCAACTACAAGATGTAATCAACACTACAAGTCACCCACAAGCACCAATCTACAGTTTTGATACAAAGATTGAACACAAGAGATGAACTAGGGTTTGAGAGGAGTTGGTGCTGTGAATATGTTGATGAAGATAGCCCTCCCCAAGATGGGAGAGTTGTTGGTGATGATGATGACGATGATTTCCCCCTCCGGGAGGGAAGTTCCCCCGGCGGAATCGCTCCGCCGGAGGGCAAAAGTGCTCGTGCCAAAGTTCCGCCTCGAGGCGGCGGCACTTTGTCCCGAATGTCCTCCTCTGATTTTTTTTCTTGGTCAAAATGACTTATATACCAGAAGATGGGCACCGAAGGTGGGCCGAGGAGGGTAGCACCCACCAGGGCACGCCTGGGCCTCCTGGCGCGCCCAGGTGGGTTGTGCCCACCTGGTGGCCCTCCTCTGGTACTTATTTGCCCCAATATTTATTAAATATTCCATAAAAATTCCTCGGGAAGTTTCAGCTCATTTGGAGTTGTGCAAAATAGGTAGCTTGACGTAGCTTTTTCAGGTCCAGATTTCCAGCTGCCGGAATTCTCCCCCTTGGTGCATACCTTGCGTATTATGAGGGGAAAGACATTAGAATTACTCCAAAAAGCATTATTATACAATAAAACAACATAAATAATAGTAGGAAAACATGATGCAAAATGGACGTATCAACTCTGCCAAGCTTAGACCTCGCTTGTCCTCAAGCGAAAACCAAAATCGAAAAACATGTCCACATGCTTAGAGAGAGAGGTGTCGATAAAAACTAAAGTACGGACATAGCAGCATCATGTGACTTATTATAACAGCAACAAACTTTACTATAAAACTTTTATCATAGAACTTTTATCATAGACTTCTCATGAACAAGTGACAATTCATCACAACATCAAAGTATAAAGCATAAACTCTATTGGAAACTGACAAACTATGTTCTTAGTCAACTTTGCAACTACAATTCATCATCTTTTCAGGAAGGGTCACGTATCGGAGCCTTTAGGCAAGTCCACATACTCAACCATCATTTAGTCTTCTATGATTGCTAACACTCATCAAATACACATGAGCAAAACATTTAAACCGGACACAAAGAAAGATGGGGGCGTATAGTTTCGCCTCCCAACACACTCACCTCAAGGGTGATGTCAACAATAATAACTTATGCCACCCATATTCAACTGGACATATGTGCCTAGATCTTTCCTCACCACATGATTCTTGCCAAAGGAGAAAACTAAAAGGAATAGAGAGAAAAACTTTGACTCTTGCATGAAAGTAAATACGTGAAATTAACAGATATGCCCTTCGCAGAGGGAAGCAGAGGTTGCCATGCGCTTTTTGTTTGTATGCACAACCCCTTAGTGCAAGAGAATGTCATGTTATATTGCCCATTGTGATGGCAACCTTTATTATGCAGTCTGTCGCTTTTATTCTTCACCATCACAAGTTCGTACAACACTCAATTTTCCCTTACACTAAATGATCTCACACTTTTAGAAGCAATTTTTATTGCCCTTTTTGCACCGATGACAACTTACTTGAAGGATCTTGCTCAATTCATAGGTAGGTATGGTGGACTCTCAAACAAGATTTGGGTTTAAGGGTTTTGGATGCAGAAGTAGTATCTCTACTTAGTGCGGAGTTTTTGGCTAGCAAAGATAGGGGCAAGCACCACATGTTGAAGGATCTATGACAATATAACTTCTATGTGAATATGAACAAACATAAATCATTAAGTTGTCTTCCTTGTCCAACTTCAACAATTTTGGCATATAATATTTTGATGGGTGCTCACAATCATAAAAGATTTCTAGGATAGTATATTTATATGTGAATCTTCTCTTCCCTTATTAATTCTTTCATGAGTTGCATCATTAACCAATGCTATGTTTGTCAATCTACAATAAAATTTTCTACTTATACCTTTCCTTGTGTAATGTCATCACTTACCATAAGATTAGCATATGATCTTTTTATTTTTTTTATTTCCTTTCTTTTTATTGCAACAAGAAAGTAAAGAAGGCAAAACTCAAACTAAACTTTATTATATCTCGCACACGATTACAAGGATTGATCACTAAGCAAACTCACAAAAAGAAAGGATTGAACTAAACTTTTATTCATCTAATAGCAAAAGATAACCATTGATCAAACTAAGAAAGTAAAGGCAAAAGATAGTTGAGATTGATACGATAGCGGGGCACCTCCCCCAAGCTTGGCGAAAGCCAAGGGGAGTGCCCATACCCAATACTCAGTTTTCTTTTGGTGGTGATGAAGAAGATGGTGGTGATGAAGTAGAAGGTTTCTTGACCAATACATCTCTGAGCATATCTCTTTAGCTGTGAATCTCTTGAAGAGCTTCATGCAGCAGCTCAGTGTTCTTCTCTACTTCAGCCATGATATGCTTATTTTCCGGACCCCAAGAGTTTGTCCCTACATCACTTTCTCTTGGACGAGATATGTCCCAATTGGACGGTATATGCGCACGAGGAGTGTTTTCGAACCCATAATTATGAATCAAATTGTGAAAATTGTTTTGATGTAACCTGTGTAGAGGCCTCCTTGTAGGGAATTCGTCTAGATCTCTTGGGTCCTCTTGATTGTCCAGGAACCTCATGGCTTGATGGGGGTTAGGATGAGTGGAGATACCAGCCAGGGTCCCTCTCTTAGAAGCCGGAGGGTGAATTCCGAATGAGTCCCCCTCATCTTCCTCCATAACGATCTCCGCAAATTCCTCTCCTCTGGATTCTACCTGAAGCAACCAAGCTTCGCCTTCTTCAGTGTTGGAGGAGGGAGAAGACATGATGCCTGGCTCAACAGATCTGATAGAAAACAACAAGAAAAGAAAACAAGAGATTTCTCCATGATACGGAGGTTAACGGGTTCGGGAGGTATATATAGATTTTTTATCTTGGGGAACAAGCAGAACGGAAGAAAAATGGAGTCCGGAAAGTACGCGAGGCGAGCACAACCCACCTGGGCGCGCCAGGCATGCCTGGCGCGCCCTTTTGTATCGTGCCCACCAGGGTCACTTTCCTGGAAGTTTCTTATTTTCCTAATTTTCTAAATATTCCAAAACTGTCAAAAAATATTTTTGCGGATTTTTCGGAGTCTGTTTACTTACTGTATCACGTACCTCCCTTTTTTCATTATTCTGGAGTGTTCTGAAAGGTTTCCTTTATGTGTTTTCCGGTGTAAAAGTTTAGATAACATTGCTTCCAACATTAATGGGCGTACTTGAGATATAGTGTTTTATTCGTTGCCCATTGACAACCTTCGGGTTAGTCCCTTCGGCATTATTTATTTTGATAGCTCCGGATCGATAGACCTCCTCGATGACATAGGGTCCTTCCCATTTGGAGAGGAGTTTTCCTGCAAAAAATCTGAAACGAGAGTTGTACAAAAGAACATATTCTCTGACTTTGAACTCACGCTTTTGGATTCTTTTGTCATGCCATCTTTAACTTTTTCTTTGAATAACTTAGCATTTCCATAAGCATGGGTTCTCCATTCATCTAATGAGCTAATATCAAATAACCTCTTTTCCCCAGCAAGTTTGAAATCATAATTGAGTTCTTTTATTGCCCAAAATGCTTTGTGTTCTAACTCAAGAGGTAAATGACAAGCTTTTCCATAAACCATTTTACATGGAGACATACCCATAGGATTTTTATAAGCCGTTCTATAAGCCCAAAGTGCATCATCTAATTTCTTAGACCAATTCTTCCGGGACCTATTGACAGTCTTTTGTAAGATTAATTTTATTTCTCTATTGCTAAGTTCAATTTGACCACTAGATTGAGGATGATAAGGTGACGCGGTTCTATGCTTAACATCATACTTAGCAAGCATTTTACGGAAAGCACCATGAATAAAGTGTGAACTGATACGCCTCCAACGTATCTATAATTTTTGATTGTTCCATGCTATTATATTATCTGTTTTGGATGTTTAATGGGCTTTAATATGCTCTTTTATATTATTTTTGGGACTAACCTATTAACCGGAGGCCAGTGCCAGTTTCTGTTTTTTGCCTATTTTAGAGTTTTGCAGAAAAGGAATATGGAACGGAGTCCAAACGGAATGAAACCTTCGCGAGGATCTTTCTTGGACCAAAAGCAATCCATAAGACTTGGAGTTGAAGTCTGGGACTCTACGAGGAGGCCAGGAGGCAGGAGGGAGCGCCCAGGGGGGTAGGCGCGCCCCCACCCTCGTGGGCCCCTCGTAGCTCCACCGACGTACTTCTTTCGCCTATATATACTCTTATACCCTAGAAACATCAGGGGGAGCCACGAAACCACTTTTCCACCGCCGCAACCTTCTGTACCCATGAGATCCCATCTTGGGGCCTTTTCCGGCGATCTGCCGGAGGGGGAATCGATCACGGAGGGCTTCTACATCAACACCATTGCCTCTCCGATGAAGCATGAGTAGTTTACCTCAGACCTTCGGGTCCATAGTTATTAGCTAGATGGCTTCTTCTCTCTCTTGAATTCTCAATACAAAGTTCTCCTCGATGTTCTTGGAGATCTATTTGATGTAATACTCTTTTGTGGTGTGTTTCCCGAGATCCGATGAATTGTGGATTTATGAACAAGATTATCTATGAATATTATTTGGTTCTTCTCTGAGTTCTTATATGCATGATTTGATATCTTTGCAAGTCCCTCTGAATTATTGGTTTAGTTTGGCCTACTAGATTGATCTTTCTTGCAATGGGAGAAGTGCTTAGCTTTGGGTTCAATCTTGCAGTGCCCTTTCCCAGTGACAGTAGGGGCAGCAAGGCACGTATTATATTGTTGCCATCGAGGATAAAAAGATGGGGTTTATATAATATTGCTTGAGTTTATCCCTCTACATCATGTCATCTTGCTTAATGCGTTACTCCGTTCTTTATGAACTTAATACTCTAGATGCATGCTGGATAGCGGTCGATGTGTGGAGTAATAGTAGTAGATGCAGAATCATTTTTGTCTACTTGACACGGACGTGATGCCGATGTTCATGATCATTGCCTTAGATGTCTTCATAATTATGCGATCTTCTATCAATTGCTCGGCAGTAATTTTTTCACCCACCGTAATACATGATATCTCGAGAGAAGCCACTAGTGAAACCTATGCCCCCCGGGTCTCTTTCTTATTATATTACATCTCTTTTATTTACATCGCACCTCGTTTACTATTTTGCAATCTTTACTTTCCAATCTATACAACAAAAATACCAAAAATATTTACTTTACTATCTCTATCAGATCTCACTTTTGCGAGTGGCCGTGAAGGGATTGACAACCCCTTTATCACGCTGGTTGCAAGGTTCTTGATTGTTTGTGCAGGTACTAGGTGACTTGTGTGTGGTCTCCTACTGGATTGATACCTTGGTTCTCAAAACTGAGGGAAATACTTACGCTACTTTGCTCCATCACCCTTTCCGCTTCAAGGGAAAACCAACGCATGCTCAAGAGGTAGCAGGAACCACCATCAGTCACTAAATATCTAGGGACTCCAAACCTTGGGAAAATAACTTCCTTAAGCATTTTAATAGAGGTGTTGTGATCAGCACTACTGGTTGGAATAGCTTCTACCCATTTAGTAACATAATCAACAGCAACCAAAATATGTGTATACCCATTAGAGGAAGGAAAAGCTCCCATGAAGTCAAATCCCCAAACATAAAATGGTTCAACAACAAGTGAATAATTCATAGGCATTTCTGGACACGTACCGATATTACCTATTCTTTGGCATTCATCACAAGATGAGACGAACTTACGGGCATCTTTGAAGAGAGTAGGCCAATCAAAACCAGATTGCAATACCTTATGAGCGGTTCTGTCTCCCGCGTGATGTCCTCCATAAGCTTCAGAGTGACATTTCCGTAGGATTTGTTCCTGTTCATGCTCAGGTACGCAACGTCTAGTAATACCATCTACTCCTTCTTTATAAAGATGTGGGTCATCCCAAAAGTAATGTCTTAAATCATAGAAGAATTTTTTCTTTTGTTGGTATGTGAAGCTAGGTGGTATGTATTTAGTAACAATATAATTATCATAGTCAGCATACCAAGGTGTACTATGAGAAACATTTATTGCAACTAGTTGTTCATCAAGGAAGCTATCATTAATTGGTTGTGGGTCATCAAGAATATTTTCAAGTCTAGACAAGTTATCAGCTACGGGGTTCTTTGTTCCTTTCCTATCAGTGATATGCAAATCAAATTCTTGTAGTAGAAGGACACACCTAATGATTCTAGGTTTAGCATCTTTCTTTTCCATAAGATATTTTATAGCAGCATGATCGGTGTGAACAATTACTTTAGAATCAACAATGTAAGATCTGAATTTATCACAAGCAAACACCACTGCTAAGAATTCTTTTCAGTAGTAGTATAGTTTCGTTGAGCACTGTCTAGAGCTTTACTAGCATAATGAATAACATTTAGTTTCTTATCAACTCTTTATCCTAGAACAGCACCAACAGCATAATCACTAGCATCACACATAATCTCAAAAGGCACGTTCCAATCAGGTGTTGAACAACAGGTGCAGTAATTAAGGCTTTCTTTAGTGTTTCAAAGGCTTCCATACAATCATCATCAAACACAAAGGTAATATCCTTTTGCAAAAGATTAGTAAGAGGCCTAGAAATTTTAGAAAAGTCTTTGGTAAACCTCCTATAGAAACCAACATGACCAAGTAAACTACGAATACCTTTGATATCTTTAGGACATGGCATTTTCTCAATTGCATCAACCTTGGCTTTGTCCACCTCAATGCCTTTTTCAGAAATTTTATGGCCCAAAACAATACCTTCGCTAACCATAAAGAGACACTTCTCCCAATTCAAGACGAGTTTTTTTGTTCACATCTCTGCAAGACTCAATCAAGATTGCTTAAACAATCATCAAAAGACTTCCCATAAACAGAAAAGTCATCCATGAAAACCTCAACAATCTTTTCACAAATATCAGAGAATATAGCAGTCATATATCTTTGAAAGGTAGCAGGTGCATTACATAAACCGAAAGGCATACGTCTATAAGCAAATGTTCCAAAAGGACAAGTAAAAGTGGTCTTTTCTTGATCAGATTGTAAAACAGGTATCTGTGAAAAGCCAGGGTATCCATCAAGAAAGCAAAAATGTGTGTTCTTGCATAATCTTTCTAACATTTGATCGATAAAAGGCAGAGGGTAATGATCTTTTCTAGTAGCTTTATTTAATTTTCTATAATCAATTACCATTCTATAGCCCGTGACAATTCTTTGTGGAATAAGCTCATTCTTATCATTAGGAACAACAGTAATACCTCCTTTCTTAGGGACACAGTGAACAGGACTTACCCATCTACTATCAGTTATAGGATAGATTATAGCTGCTTCCAGAAGTTTCAATATTTCTGTTCTTACCACTTCTTTTATTTTTGGATTTAACCACGTTGGTGATCAACAACGGGTTTAGCAACAGGTTCCATATTAATCTTGTGCTGACATAGGGTCGGACAAATGCCCTTAAGATCATCAAGAGTATATCCAATAGCGGTCCTGTGCTTCCTTAGAACTTTCAATAATCTGTCTTCTTCATGTTCTGAAAGGTTAGCACTAATAAACAGGATATATCTTCTTTTCATCAAGATAAGCATATTTCAGCGTGTCTGGCAATTGTTTTAATTCAAACACAGGATCACCTTTAGATGGAGGAGAACCTCCTAGAGTTTCAATAGGCAAATTGTGTTTAAGCAGGGGTTGTTGTTCGAAAAAGATTCTATCTATTTCATTTCTTTCACGCATATGCAAATCATTTTCATGGTGTAGCAAATATTGTTCCAAAGGATCAGTAGGAGGTACAGCAATAGAAGCAAGACCAATAATCTCATCCTTATTAGGCAAATCTTTCTTATGAGGTTGTTTACTAAACTTGAAAAAAAATCATGAGATTCATCACCAAAGCTAACACCGACAGTTTGTTTCTCACAATCTATTTTGGCATTGACGGTGTTCAAGAAAGGCCTCCCAAAAATAATGGGACAAAAGTCATCTTGTGGGGAGCTAAGGACAAGAAAATTAGTAGGGTATTTTATTTTCCCACACAAGACTTCAACATCTCTAAAAATCCCAATTGGTGATATAGTATCTCTATTAGCAAGTTTAATAGTGACATATATGCCTTCTATTTTAGCAGGCACTATTTCATCTTTAATTTCTTGATATAAGGAAAAAGGAATAGCACTCACACTAGCACCCAGGTCACATAACCCATGATAACAGTGATCTCCTATCTTAACTGAGACAACAGGCATGCCAACAACTGGTGTATGTTTATCTTTTCCTTCACGTTTGGCAATTCTATAAGCTTCACCACAGAAGTAAATAACATGCCCATCAATATTATCAACTAAGAGATCTTTAACCATAGCAACACTAGGTTCAACCTTGATTTGTTCAGGTGGTTTGGGTGTTCTAACATAACTTTTGTTAACCATAGTTGAAGCTTTAGTATGTTCCTTCACCCTAACAGGAAAAGGGGGGTTTTCAATATAAGGAGTGGGAACAACTGGATCAACATTGTAAATAATGGTTTCTTCTTTAGCTTTTACCGGTTCTTTAACTGGTGGTTCATATTTAAACCACTTATCCTTAGGGAGATCAACATGAGTAGCAAAAGATTCACATAAGGAAGCTACTATCTCAGAGTCAAGTCCAAATTTAGTGCTAAACTTTTGAAAAGCTTCGGTATTCATAAAAGATTTAACACAATTAGGTTCAATACCTGACTCTTTACCTTCGTCGAGTTCCCAATCTTCAGAGTTGCGTTTAATTCTTTCTAAAATATCCCATCGAAATTCAATAGTTTTATTCATAAAAGAACCAATGCAAGAAGTATCGAGCATGGATTGATCATTATGAGAAAGCCGAGCATAAAAATTCTGAATACTAATTTCTCTCGAGAGCTCATGATTGGGGCATGAATATAACAATGACTTAAGCCTCCCCCAATCTAGAGCGATACTTTCTCCTTCACGAGGCCAAAAATTTATATATATAATTCCAATCACGATGAACTAGATGCATAGGATAATTTTTTTGATGAAATTCCAATTTCAAACGGTTCCAGTTCCAAGATCCAAAATCATCGCATAGCGTATACCATGTCAATGCTTTTCCCTTCAAAGATAAAGGGAAAACCTTCTTCTTAGCTTCATCTCCGGGCAAACCTACAAGCTTAAACAATCCGCAAATTTCATCCACATATATCAAGTGCACATCAGGATGTTCGGTTCCATATCCTGCATAAGGATTAGCTAGCAGTTGATCTAACATACCCGAAGGAATTTCATATTCAATATTTTTAGTAGGTGAAGTAGGTTGAGGGCAACTAATTGTGGTTCCGGTCGAGGTGAAGATACCCCGAACAAACCCCTCAAAGGATTGTTTTCCATAGTAGCAAGTGACAATAAATTTCAGCACGTAGTAGTAATGTTTCCTTACCAATTTCCACTTACCAAGAGCGCTTCACTCCCCAGCAACGGCGCCAGAAAATAGCCCTGATGACCCACAAGTATATGGGGTCTATTGTAGCCTTTTCGATAAGTAAGAGTGTCGAACCCAACAAGGAGCAGAAGGAAATGACAAGTGGTTTTCACCAAGGTATTGTCTGCAAGTGCTAAAATTGTAAGTAGCGGATTAGTTTGATAGCAAGATAATTTGTAACGAGCAAGTAACAAAAGTAGTAACAAAAGTGCAGCAAGGTAGCCCAATCCTTTTGAGGCAAAGGACATGCCAAAATGGTTTCTTATGATAAGCAAAGTGTTCTTGATGGTACACGGGAATTTCATCTAATCACTTTCATCATGTTGGCTTAATTCGTGTTCGGTACTTTGATAATTTGATATGTGGGTGGACCGGTGCTTAGGTGCTGTTATTACTTGAACAAACCTCCTACTTATGAATAACCCTCTTGCAAGCATCCTCAACTACGATAAAAGTATTAAGAATAAATTCTAACCATAGCATTAAACTTTTGGATCCAATCGGTCCCTTACGGAATAGCGCATAAACTGGAGTTTAAGCTTCTGTCACTCTCGTAACCCACCATCTAATAACTACTCCACAATGCATTCCCTTAGGCCCAAATATGGTGAAGTGTCATGTAGTCAACATTCACATGACACCACTAAGAGAATGGCAACATACATATCATCAAAATATCGAACACATATCAAGTTCACATGATTACTTGCAACATGATTTCTCCCGTGACCTCAAGAACGAAAGTAACTACTCACAAATAATAAACATGCTCAAGATCAGAGGGGTATTAAATAGCATAATGGATGTGAACATATAATCTTCCACCAAATAAACCATATAGTAATCAACACTACTAGTCACCCACAAGCACCTATCTATAGTTTTGATACAAATATTGAACACAAGAGATGAACTAGGGTTTGAGAGGAGTTGGTGCTATGAACATGTTGATGAAGATAGCCCTCCCCAAGATGGGAGAGTTGTTAGTGATGATGATGACGATGATTTCCCCCTCCGGGAGGGAAGTTCCCCCGGCGAAATCGCTCCGCCATAGGGCAAAAGTGCTCCTGCCCAAGTTCCGCCTCGAGGCGGCGGCGCTTCGTCCCGAATGTCCTCCTCTGATTTTTTTCCTAGGTCAAAATGACTTATATACCAGAAGATGGGCACCGAAGGTGGGCTGAGGAGGGTAGCACCCACCAGGGCGCGCCCAGGTGGGTTGTGCCCACCTGGTGGCCCTCCTCTGGTACTTATTTGCTCCAATATTTATTAAATATTCCATAAAAATTCCTCGGGAAATTTTAGCTCATTTGGAGTTGTGCAGAATAGGTAGCTTGACGTAGCTTTTTCAGGTCCAGATTTCCAGCTGCCAGAATTCTCCCCCTTGGTGCATACCTTACATATTATGAGGGAAAAAGGCATCAGAACTACTCCAAATGCATTATTATACAATAAAACAACATAAATAACAGTAGGAAAACATGCTACAAAATGGACGTATCACACCACAGCAATCTCCTTCTTTATTTTTTTATGAGACAACAGGCGAAGCTTTATTAACCCGCCACAATGTTTAAAGAGATGAAAGAAAGATCATCGGGTGGCCTAACCAAACATGACGGTCAACTCCTAACTGTAAAGCTCGCTTTGTTAGATGTTTACACGGATGAAAGAAAGATCATCGGGGTGGCCTAACCAAACATGATGGCCAGCCCCTTACTATGAAGCTCGCTTTGCTAGGTTGTGAGCCTCGAAATTTGAGCTCCTAAACACATGAACGAAATCATATAAAATGAAACTACTAGAGTAATCTATGAATTCGTGTATAATGACACCGTAGACTACCCCACTTTTCTGCTTGACGTCCCCGATCACCACCTTGCAATCTGATGTTGCATGGATGGATTGCAAATTCAAATCTTCAGCTAAAGCCATGGCCTCACGAATTGCCATTGCTTCCAGTGTTGTGGACTTAGTGATGCCCCTTTTTTAAAAAGGAGGTCATCCCCCGGCTTCTGCATCGAAAAGATGCATACAGTCACTTTATTAGAGCAAGTTCAACAAAACAAATAGTCTGGTCTGTAAAGTACCACTCACAAAAGGAGCGAAATAAAAAAAGGAACAACTCAAAGACACAACCGGCCGGACGAAAGGACACTAAGGACCTATCCTATTATGCGACTGCCATCCAAACCGGTTGAATATAGCCCGTACTACCATCTCCCACTGGTTGCACCTAGTAGCCAGCTGCTCCCTGGATCCCGTAGGAGTGAGTAACGACCATGTACGGATCCATGTCATAGCCCTCAAGATACCCTGCAAGAAGTTAATAATAGATAGTCTGTTAAAAATCATATCATTCCTGCAGTTCCATGTAGCCAAAGAAGTGTGCATATTCCGTTCTGAATACTTGACGCAGTATGAGGAATCACTCCATTTAGCCACGTCCCAAACAACGCGTCAATGCTAACAGGAGGAATAATATTAGGGACAGACCACCAAAGTAACTTCGCGAGAGGGCAATCAAGAAAAAGGTGTTGGATTGTTTCATCGTGAACACAAAAGCAACATCGTGAACTGCCTACCCATCGCCGCTTTATTAAGTTATCTTTGGTAAGGATCACTTGCTTGTGAACAAACCACATAAAAAATTTAATACGCAAGGGAACCTTAACTTTCCAAATGTGTAATGATCTTGGGATTGGGCCAGGATTAATGAGTTCTAAGTACATTGATTTGACTGTAAACACTCCATTACCCCTTAACTTCCAATTTGATGTACCTCCCTGATATGAGAGTTGAACATCCATCAACCTCCTCACTAAGTGTAACTAGGAACTCCATCATTCCCCTACCAGGGACCTCCTGAACTGGATATTCAAAGGTAGCGTCTGCAAAACCGTTGCTACGGAATCCTCCTTATGTTGAGCAATATGATACAGGGAAGGATATTGGAGAGCTAGCGGTGTGTCTCCTAACCATGTATCCTCCCAAAACATTGTTGTTGTTCCGTCCCCAACAATGAATTTCACCCTATGGAATAAGGTTTCTTTCACTCTCATGAGACCCTTCCAAAATGGTGAATCATTAGGTCTTATGGTCACCTGAGCGAGAGTTTTAGAGTGCAAGTATTTATTTCTTAGGATTTGTGCCCACATACCCTCGGATTCCTGAGATAACCTATATAGCCATTTACTCAGCAGGCATTTATTTTTAATCTCAAGGTTCTCGATCCCAAGACCCACCTGGTCTTTTGGTCGACAAATAATATCCCATCTTGCCAGACGATACTTTGTCTTAACCTCGTCAAACTGCCAGAAAAAATGGGATCAATAGAAGTCTAGTCTCTTGTGTACCCCTTTAGGCACCTCAAAGAAAGATAGAAGGAACATTGGCATACTCGTAAGTACCGAATTGATCAATACTAGCCTTCCTCCATATGACATAATCCTACCCTTCCAGCAGCTTAGTTTCTTCTCGAATCGATCCTCAATACATTTCCACTTGTTATTAGTTAATTGCCTATGATGGATTGGAATGCCTAGATAGCTGAACGGTAATGACCCTAGTTCAAAACCAAACAGTTGCTTGTAGTTGTCTTGATCATCTTTGGCCCTACCAAAGCAGAACAACTCACTCTTGTGGAAGTTGATCTTAAGACCAGACAGTTGTTCGAATAGGCATAACACTAGTTTCATATTCCTCGCCTTTGCAAGGTCATGCTCCATGAAGACAATAGTGTTGTCCGCATATTGTAGGATAGAAATGCCCCCATCCACCAAATGGGGAACAAGACCACCTACCAAGCCTCTCTCCTTGGCCCGACCTATGAGAACTGCCAACATGTCTGCCACAATGTTGAACAGAATCGGAGACATTGGGTCTCCTTGTCTCAGGCCTTTATGCGTTTGAAAATAATGACCAATGTCATCATTTACCTTTATCCCAACACTACCTTTCTGGACAAAATAATCCACCTGATTCCTTCATGCCCCATTAAAGCCCTTCATGCGCATGGCTTGCTGCAAAAATGGCCATTTGACCTTTCATAAGCCTTCTCAAAATCTACTTTGAATATCACCCCATCGAGTTTCTTCGAATGGATTTCATGTAAAGTTGCGTGTAAGACAACAACCCCTTCTAGGATGTGCCTTCCAGGCATAAAGGCAGTCTGACTTGGTTGCACTACCGAATGGGCCATCTGTGTCAGTCTATTGGTGGCCACTTTCGTAAATATCTTGAAACCAACATTCAATAGAAAGATGGGTCTGAATTGCTCGATGCGTATTGCTTCCTCTTTCTTTGGCAGCAGCGTTATCGTGCCAAAATTTAAGTGGAACAGTTGCAGATGTCCATTAAAGAAGTCATGAAACATAGACATAAGATCATCTTTCACAATGTGCCAACATTTCTTATAGAATTCTGCTGGGAACCCATCTGGTCCCGGAGCTTTATTGGGTTTCATTTGAGCGATCGCCTCGAACACCTCCTTCTCAGTAAAAGGGGCAGATAAAATCTCATTTTCATCTCACCTTAACTGAGGAATATCCTCGATTACATGCTCTTCTAGGGCCACCGCGTTGTCCACCGGAGGCCCAAAAAGTTGCTTGTAATAGTTGGATATATATAACTTGAGATTCTCGTGACCCACCACTGTTCCCTCATCTTGCTCAAGCTAGATAATTTTCTTGTTCCTATGTTTGCCATTTGCAATCATATGAAAGAATTGAGTGTTGTCATCACCTTGGACTACTTTAAGAACCTTAGTGCGTAAGGCCCATTTCATTTCCTCTTCCCTAAGCAAAAAACCGGCAGTTTCAACTCGGCTTCGGACTTAACAGCTTGCTCTGTCTCATCCAGCAGAATTGTTTCCGCTCTCAAATCAAGCGTCTCAATCATTTGGATAAGCTAATCTTTCTCTTGTTTATAAATCCCACTCTCATTTCTGGCCCAACCCCTCAAAATTGTCTCAGCTGTCGAATCTTGTTCTGCCAATGCTCCATATTGGATCTACCCGCGACAGGACTTGCCCATTCTCTCACAACCATTTCTAAAAAACCTGCTTTTTCAAACCAACTTAGTTCAAAAGAGAAATTATTCTTATTGCCAATATGTGTTGTTTCTCCCGAGTCAACTAACAGGGGCGTGTGGTCGGAAATTCCCCTCTGCATCGCATGCACCGATAGCAGAGGGTATTTATGTTCCCATTCCACACTTGTTAGAACCCTGTCAAGCTTCTCATATGTAGGAGTGGGAAGAGAGTTTTCCCAAGTAAACTGTCTACCCGTGAGCTCTATCTCTCTGAGATTGAGACTTTAAATGATCATATTGAACATAAAGGACCACCGCCCGTCAAAATGATCATTATTCTTTTCTTCTTTCCTCTTATTGATGTTGAAGTCACCTCCCAATAGAATTGGTAGCCTCTCATCCCACAAATCCTAACCAGATCTTCTAGAAAATTAGGTTTAAATTAGGGTTGGGCTGCGCCATATACCGCCACTAAGGCCCATCGGAATCCATCCAATCTAGACCTTACCCGAAATTTAATAGTATAGTCTCCGCTTACTACGTTTAGAACCTCGAGTGTTTCACACTTTACCCCCAATAGAATCCCACCCGACCTTCCTCTAGGCGGTAGGCAGTGCCAGTCGAAATCAATTCCACCAGTAAGAGAACCGAGAAATTGTGAAGTGAAGTTATCTCTACCAGTTCAAGAAGTGCGACGAAATCTAGTTTATCTTCTATGGTGTTTTCAGCGAGGAATCGTTTCTTAGCCAAGTTTGCTAGACCTCTGCTATTCCAAAAGATCCCTTTCATACCTCGTCATGGAATTTTTTTTGCTTGATCTTCACTCTCGCACTTCTATGGACCGCCGATATTGGATAGATCTTCCTCTTCTAGGAACGTTTAGGTTTATCCAGTATCAACTCCTCGTCGCCACTATTTTTGGTCGGTTGTACCTCCGCCACTAGAGGCGAGAGGCCAACAGGTCCCTCAGACTCCTCATCTCATGCCTCTCCTTCGGCATCCAAGGTAGGCAACATTCCGTCACAGAAATTTTCTAGCGAAGAAATGCCCATCTTATTAATCTCAGTATCTGACATAGGTTTGACAGCCGCTTACGCTCGGATTAACTCTGAAGCTCTCTCTGCCTCTAAGTCTAAAATGTCATTAACCGATTTAGCAATTTCTTTTCCATTAGGCCCCAGTGAGACACCTATCACTACAAAAAAAAGACACATCCGTGACATTTTGGGCCGAATGAAAAAAAGTTATCTCATACTTATGACACTTCTATGATGGTAATTGTGACAAAACCCGGTATCATCATAGATGTGGTGGGCACCTACTTCTATGACAAAAAATCATGACAGAAAATGGTATTTTCGTCCTGGGCGGGCCGGAGACGCAGCTGCATGACATTCTTTGGGCCGTCCATGACGGAAAAAACCATGGTAGAAGCAAGGGCGAGGAAAATTTCGGCGAGTTCCCGGTTACGGTGGGTGGTCGGGGGCCGAGCGATGCGCGTTTCTCTCGTACACGTACGCGCATGTGTGCGAGGTGTTGGCTCTAACTGAATCTGAGCGAGGCCTTGGGCTCTAACTGAACCCGAGCGATTGCACTGCAGGCTACGCGTTACTGAACCCGAGCGATCGATCGATGGCTGTTAACTAAACCCGATCGAGCGATTCCTTCGTTGCTGCTGCTAACTAAAGCCGAACGATGCTGCCTCTGGATGAACAGTGAGCGTTGCGGGGGGTGGGGGTTGGATGAACAGTGAGCGGTGGGGGTGGATGAACAGGACCCCGTGGCGTTGCCTCTGGATGAACAGGACCCCGATCGACCGAGCCGGTTGGGGCTGGATGAACAGGACCCCGTGGAGGGCTGGATGAACAGGGCGACCCCGTGGAGGGTTGGATGAACAGTAGACGGTGGAGGGGTGGATGAACAGTAACCTGTGGAGGGGTGGTTGAACAGGAGCCCGTGGAGAGGGGTGGTTGAACAGTAGTCGGTGGTGTAGCGCGCGGTGGAGGCTGGATGAATAGGAGCCCGTGGATGAACAGTCGCAGGTGGAGGCTGGAGGAGGTCGACGGTGAATGAACAGTAGCCCGTGGAGGGTGGAGGAGGTCGATGGTGGAGATGAACAGTATCCGGTGGAGTCCCGTTTTGCGGTACGCCACAGCCCTCCCGATGAACAGGACCCCTATTTCGACCGTAGCGCTCCAACACAAGTCCGTTTCGTCCGTTTTGCGGTACGCCACACCCCTCCCGATCAACAGGACCCCGTTTCGACCGTAGGAGGTCCAAGACAAGTCCGTTTCCTCCATTTTGCGGTACGCCAGACCCCTCCCAATGAACAGGATCCCGTTTCGAACGTGGCCGGTCGAACACAAGGCCGTTTCCTCCATTCTGCGGTACGCCGGGCCTCGTTTCCTTCGCCTGATCCGTCCAAGCCCTCCCGATGAACACGACGACGCATTCCGTTTCGACCCAGCCGGTTGGCTCCCCATGAACACGACGACGATGCTTTTTCTCCGTTCCGACCCCGCCATGTACACGAGCCCTGGCTGTACGTATGCGCGAGTAGGTGTTCGAGACCCCGCCCGTATGTACGTACGTGGCCATATTTACTTTCTTGCACCCCAGCCGTTGTACGTACGTGTACAAGCTACATGCGTGCCTCTACTATGACACGTGCGCGCCTCTACATCGACCAATATGTACGTACACGTTCACGACCAGAATGACAACGCTACGTACGCTTCGACCAGGTGGGTCCCGACTGTCACGCACTTCCTTGCGTGCGAAGATGTAGCTAGTGGGTCCCAGCAGTCAGTGGGGCAAATCGTTTTTTTGTGCTCGGACGCACTTCCTTGCGTGCGAAGATGTAGCTGGTGTGTCCCAGCAGTCAGGGGGCGAATCATTTTTTTACCCGTAATATGGACGCACTTCCTTGCGTGCGAAGATGTAGCCGGTAGGTCCCAGCAGTTAGGGGGAAACGTTTTTTTCACGAAATACGGTGGCCCGTTCGGTGGGTCCCTGCTGTCAGGTGGAGGAATCATTACTTTCCGCGTAATAAGGAGGCACTTCCTTGCTGCGGCCGTGGACCCAGCTGTCAGCCTCTCCATGTACAGTCCACGTCCGATGGAAGTCGTTCCTTGACCATGTTGACCACGCCGCGCCGAGAGCACCAGGGCGGTGGACGACGGCGAGTCCTAGGAAGGGGACGACGTGGAGCCGGGGAACACGCGGCAGTGGATGCCCACGCGGAGAGGAGTACGAGGGTTCACTGGTTCGGCTGTGGTGTGAGGCTGCCGTCGCCGCAGAATAACAGGGGGTGTGGGTGAGTAGAGGGATGGCCTGGCCAGCGGTGGGAGTAGTAGGGGGCGGTGAGGCCTCCGTGGCATCACAGCCGGCCACGGGAGGCAGGAGCACGCGGCACGACCGGTGCTGGTTTGGCGGCTGGAGCAAGAAGACCAGAGGTTGAAGAAGCACTACGGCCGTTGGATGAACATCTTACGGTAACAGGAGCTAGAACCGTTCATATTGACTAAATTGACAAAGCCCTCCGTCCCCGTCAACTTGGTAGGCCCACCAGTCAGCCTCCCACTATGCTGGGTTCTAGCTGGCAGGGGGAGTATTCATTTTTTTGTGCGTAATAAGGAGGCACTTCCTTGCGTGTGAAGATAGCTGGTGGGTCCAACCTGTCAGCGGGGGGCACATTTTTTTCGCGAAATACAGAGGCCTTTCCGGTGGATCCCAGATGTCAGGTGGAGGAATCATTATTTTGCGCGTAATAAGGAGGCATTTCCTTGTGTGCGGCCGTGGACCCAGCTGTCAGCCTCTCCACGCATAGTCTACTTCCGATCGTGTCGTTCGTTGACCATGTTGACCACGCCGCGCCGAGCGCATCCAAGGTGGTGGACGACGGCGAGGCCCTGGACAGCAACAAGCCGGAGATGGGAAGACGCGGGAGTAGAGTCGCAGACGGAGAGGTGTACGAGGGTTAACTGGTTCTAGTGCGGTGTGGTTCGGCAGTCGGTGGAGAAGAACAGGAGGTGTGGAGGGGTGGAGGGATGGCCTGGCCAACGGTGGAGTAGCGCTTCACAGTGAAGCGTGCTAAGCAGAGCTGCTAGCAGCAGGAGGCGGGAGGTGGTCCCGGCGGCGCTGGAGGAAGAAGACGACTGATTGAAGATGGATGCCGGTCGTTGGATGTAAATCCAATGGCTAACGATGTCAGAATCATTTGTTGACTAAGTTGACAACGACTTGTGTTGGCTTCGACCTATTGGCCCACATTTCAGCCTCCAAAAATGTGGCACGTATTCAACCCATTTTTCAGAATTTACAGTCTTTTTTGCGCGGTAGAATTTTCAGTCAATTTGATATATTTTTTTGAATTACAATCCATTAGCTGGGCTGGGTGAACAAATAATGTAGCGTCCATGCAGCCCATTTATTTTTTTCCTAAAAAATTACAGGCCATTTGCACTTTCTCGAAATACAAGATTTTGCTGGGCTGATTCTAATTATAATGTTGGGTTGGGCCAGCAATGTTATCAAAAAATAAACAGGGGCTGAGCATTTTGTTATAAATATATTTAAATAATAAGTGATATTATTACATTCATCCTTAAATCTTACCAAGCTTTTGTACACAATCACTGGGATTTTCGTGCCAAAACAATCCAGGATTTTATTGTTAAGAAATTATTTTTATAAGTTAATAAGATGTGGGATATTGTTTTCTTACATATGTAAGTATCTGTTAAATATATGATGACAATAAAAATAATATATAATAACATATAAAATAATTTAAATATATATAATATAGTTAGAAGGGAAACATAAGTTGGACGTTGCGTTCCTATTCTTATATAGAAAAATAGAACAGACCTCTGTGTTTTCTTCAAAAAAATACATAAATTGGGTTGCCGATGTTTCAGGAAAAATAAAACCTCGGATGGGAGGTCCATAGGCCGAACATGCCTATGGACCTCCCATCCGAGGTCGTGGGCTGCGCATGTTAAAAAAGAAAGCCTAGACGGGGCAGCCCAAAACCCAGCTGATACTTGCTGCCCCAGTGATAATAAATGATACCTGCAAGCTCCCCGCTTCGTTGTGAATTTATCTCCTATAGTAACTACGTTGAAGCACCTGAAAAAAATGTAAGTATGTTGACAAACCCGTGGGCCCCAACGTCAGTATAGCATTAGGAGGAAGTACTTTTTCGAAGAGGCACTTGCTTGCGTACGGCCATAGACCTGGTGGGTCCCGACTGTCCGTCTCTCCACGTACAGTCCTCTCCAGATTCCTCTCGTTTGTTCAGCATGTTCACAACGGCAGACAGCGGTGTCGCGGCGAGCGCACAAAGGCGCAGGAGGGGATCCGACCACCTGAGGAAGTGTCTTATTATTAACGAAATTACTGAACTAGCCTAGTGGCCAAGTGACACTACCCGACAGTTGTTCGGCCCGGGTCCGATTCCACCTGTGCAGGGAAAATATATCCAAATTTTTTGCCTCTACCTTTATTGACATGTGGGGTCCCCATTGTCATCTACGCACAACACGTCCAACACTTGCCAAAACTTCATCCCTTGTTTTCTCTATGTTTCGCACACTCGACATTGTGTGGGCATTTTGAAAATAGCATATCTTTTTGATTATGCATCATATGAAGATGTGCTATGCATGAATGTTGATTAGCATGATGTTAACTGGCTGGTAGTTCCATTTTTGACAATGAATAAAACTTCCAACATGGTGTTAACCCTGTTTGAAAAGGCTGTGTTAATATAAATGCTCTGCCTCTGAAAGTTGCAGTTTCTTATCTGAAACTGAACTTGCAGTTTCTTATCTGAAACTGATACTTGCAGTTTCTTCTCTGAGAATCACATTGTCTGTACTTTTATACTCCTATGAAACTACATTTTTTTAAGTGCTAAAAATAGATCTCTAGAATTCATAAAATAGTTCATATGCTCAATACTGCAAATCTGAAATTCAAAAGACATTCATATCTGAAAGTACTCTCAAAATACACAACACAAAACACAATTCACAACCTGCAAATACTGACAACCCTAAGCTCCTCCTGACAATTCACAACCTGCCCGACTATTGGGCTGGGGGGGCAGGCCCCTCCTATTCCTCGGCGGCAGACAGCCGCCCCGTGAGACGATGTGAACGGCGAGGGAGAGGATGGCGGGGAAGCGTCATCGGGCCAACTGCTTTTCTCCTCTTGCAGTTGGGTTCGGTCGACGAAGACTCCACTGGCTCGCTCTAGCAGGACACCCTCACAAACGGCGCCCTGTAGATGCTCGATCCTTCAAACTCTGGTGGATGCTCCATCTGGGATCGATACTCCCACCACCGCTCCCTCATGATCGGATTCGGTGAATCTGTTTGCTCCATGGCCCAGAGTGTTGGAAATATGCCCTAGAGGCAATAATAAAATGGTTATTATTATATTTCCTTGTTCATGATAATTGTCTATTGTTCATGCTTTAATTGTGTTATCCGGAAATCGTAATACATGTGTGAATACATAGACCATAACATGTCCCTAGTGAGCCTCTAGTTGACTAGCTCGTTGATCAATAGATGGTTATGGTTTCCTGACCATGGACATTGGATGTCATTGATAACGGGATCACATCATTAGGAGAATGATGTGATGGACAAGACCCAATCCTAAGCATAGCACTAGATCGTGTAGTTCGTTTGCTAAAGCTTTTCTAATGTCAAGTATCATTTCCTTAGACCATGAGATCGTGCAACTCCCGGATACCGTAGGAATGCTTTGGGTGTACCAAATGTCACAACGTAACTGGGTGGCTATAAAGGTGCACTATAGGTATCTCCGAAAGTGTCTGTTGGGTTGGCTCGCATCGAGACTGGGATTTGTCACTCTGTATGACGGAGAGGTATCTCTGGGCCCACTCAGTATTGCATCATCATATTGAGCTCAATGTGACTAAGTAGTTAGTCACGGGATCATGCATTACGGAACGAGTAAAGTGACTTGCCGGTAACGAGATTGAACGAGGTATTGGGATACCGACGAACGAATCTCGGGCAAGTAAAGTACCGATTGACAAAGGGAATTGTATACGGGATTGCTTGAATCCTCGACATCGTGGTTCATCCGATGAGATCATCGTGGAACATGTGGGAGCCAACATGGGTATCCAGATCCCGCTGTTGGTTATTGGCTAGAGAGGTGTCTCGGTCATGTCTGCATGATTCCCGAACCCGTAGGGTCTACACACTTAAGGTTTGATGACGCTAGGGTATAAGGAAGGTTTGTTTGTGATTACCGAATGTTGTTTGGAGTCCCGTATGAAATCCCGGACGTCACGAGGAGTTCCGGAATGGTCCGGAGGTAAAGATTTATATATGGGAAGTCACCATACGGTCAACGGAAATATTCGGGGGTATACCGGTATTGTACCGGGACCACCGGAGGGGTTCCGAGGGTCCACCGGGAGGGTCCACCTGCCCCGGAGGGCCTTATGGGCTGTAGGTGGAAGGGAACCAGCCCTTAGTGGGCTGGGCGCCAACCCCCCTAGGGCCCATGCGCCTAGGGTTTGGGGGGGAACCCTAAAGGGGGGCGCCCCCCTTGCTTGGGGGGCAAGCTCCCTCCCCCCTTGGCCGCCCCCCCCCCCCCCCTCTAGATCTCATCTAGAGGGGCCGGCCCCTTCCCCCTTCTCGCTATAAATAGAGGGGTGATGGGAGGGCTGCAGCACCACATCCAAGGCGCAGCCCCTCCCCTCCCCAACACCTCCCCTCCTGCGCGTGTGCTTGGCGAAGCCCTACCGGAGAACTGTCACTCCACCACCACCACGCCGTCGTACTGCTGTTGGAGCCTTCTTCCTCAACCTCTCCCTCCTCCTTGCTGGATCAAGGCATGGGAGACGTCACCGCTCCGTACGTGTGTTGAACACGGAGGTGCCGTCCGTTCGGCGCTTGGATCATCGGTGATTTGGATCAAGACGAGTACGACTCCTTCAACCCCGTTCTCTTGAACGCTTCCGCTCGCGATCTACAAGGGTATGTAGATGCACTCCTCCCCTCTCATTGCTAGTAAACTCCATAGATTGATCTTGGTGATGCGTAGAAAATTTTAATTTCTTCTACGATCCCCAACAGTGGCATCATGAGCTAGGTCTATGCGTAGTTTCTATGCACGAGTAGAACACAAGTTGTTGTGGGCGTCGATTTTGTCAATTTACTTGCCGTTACTAGTCTTATCTTGATTCGGCGGCATCGTGGGATGAAGCGGCCCGGACCGACCTTACACGTACGCTTACGTGAGACCGGTTCCACCGACTGACATGCACTAGTTGCATAAGGTGGCTAGCGGGTGTCTGTCTCTCCCACTTTAGTCGGATCGGATTCGATGAAAAGGGTCCTTATGAAGGGTAAATAGAAATTGGCATATCACGTTGTGGTTTTGGCGTAGGTAAGAATCGTTCTTGCTAGAAACCTATAGCAGCCACGTAAAAGTTTGTAACAACAATTAGAGGACGTCTAACTTGTTTTTGCAGCAAGTGTCATGTGATGTGATATGGCCAGAAGGATGTGATGAATGATATATGTGATGTATGAGATTGATCATGTTCTTTTAATAGGAATCACGACTTGCATGTCGATGAGTATGACAACCGGCAGGAGCCATAGGGGTTGTCTTAATTTATTTATGACCTGCGTGTCAACTGGAACGTCATGTAATTACTTTACTTTATTGCTAACCGTTAGCCATAGTAGTAGAAGTAATAGTTGGCGAGACAACTTCATGAAGACACGGTGATGGAGATCATGGTGTCATGCCGGTGACGATGATGAACATGGCGCCCCGAAGATGGAGATCAAAAGGAGCAAAATGATATTGGCCATTTCATGTCACTATTTGATTGCATGTGATGTTTATCATGTTTTACATCTAATTTGCTTAGAACGACGGTAGCATAAATAAGATGATCCCTCGCTAAAATTTCAAGAAAGTGTTCCCCCTAACTGTGCACCGTTGCGAAGGTTCGTTGTTCCGAAGCACCACGTGACGATCGGGTGTGATAGGTTCTAACGTTCGCATACAACGGGTGTAAGCCAGATTTACACACGGAATACACTTAGGTTGACTTGACGAGCCTAGAATGTACAGACATGGCCTCGGAACACAAGAGATCGAAAGGTCGAACATGAGTCGTATAGCAGATACGATCAACATGAAGATGTTCACCGATGATGACTACTCCGTCTCACGTGATGATCGGGCACGCCTAGTTGACTCGGATCATGTATCACTTAGATGACTAGAGGTATGTCTGTCTAAGTGGGAGTTCGTTAATAATTTAATTAGATGAACTTAATTATCATGAACTTAGTCTAAAAAACCTTTACAATATGTCTTGTAGATCAAATGGCCCATGCTAATGTTGCCCTCAACTTCAACGCATTCCTAGAGAAAACCAAGCTGAAAGACGACGGTAGCAACTACACGGACTGGTTCCGTAACCTGAGGATTATCCTCATAGCTGCCAAGAAAGCATATGTCCTTGAAGCACCGCTAGGTGATGCACCTGTTTTCCCAGCAACGCAAGACGTTCTGAACTCCTGGCAGTCACGTAGTGATGATTACTCCTTGGTTCAGTGCGGCATGCTTTATAGCTTAGAACCGGGTCTCCAAAAGCGTTTTGAGCAGCACGGAGCATATGAGATGTTCCAAGAGCTGAAAATGGTATTCCAAGCTCATGCCCGGGTCGAGAGATATGAAGTCTCCGACAAGTTCTACAGTTGTAAGATGGAGGAGAATAGTTCCGTCAGCGAACACATACTCAAAATGTCTGGGTTGCACAACCGCTTGTCTCAGCTGGGAGTTAATCTCCCGGATGATGCGGTCGTTGACAGAATCCTTCAGTCGCTCCACCTAGCTACAAGAGCTTTGTGATGAACTTCAATATGCAGGGGATGGAAAAGACCATTCCTGAGGTATATTCAATGCTGAAACCAGCGGAGGTGGAGATCAAAAAGGAACATCAAGTGTTGATGGTGAATAAAACCACTAAGTTCAAGAAAGGCAAGGGTAAGAAGAACTTCAAGAAAGACGGCAAGGGAGTTGCCGCGCTCGGTAAGCAAGCTGCCGGGAAGAAGACAAAGAATGGACCCAAGCCTGAGACTGAGTGCTTTTATTGCAAGGGAAACAGTCATTGGAAGCGGAACTGCCCCAAGTACTTAGCGGATAAGAAGGCCGGCAATACCAAAGGTATATGTGATATACATGTTATAGATGTGTACCTAACCAGCGCTCGTAGTAGCTCCTGGGTATTTGATACCGGTGCGGTTGCTCATATTCGTAACTCAAAGCAGGAGCTGCGGAATAAGCGGAGACTGGCGAAGGACGAGGTGACGATGCGCGTCGGGAATGGTTCCAAGGTCGATGTGATCGCCGTCGGCACGCTACCTCTACATTTACCTACGGGACTAGTTTTAAACCTCAATAATTGTTATTTAGTGACAGCTTTGAGCATGAACATTGTATCTGGATCTCGTTTAATGTGAGATGGCTACTCATTTAAATCCGAGAATAATGGTTGTTCTATTTATATGAGAGATATGTTTTATGGTCATGCCTCGCTGGTCAATGGTTTATTCTTAATGAATCTCGAACATGATGTTACACATATTCATAGTGTGAATGCTAAGAAATGTAAGGTTGATAATGATAGCCCCACATACTTGTGGCACTGCCGCCTTGGTCACATTGGTGTCAAACGCATGAAGAAACTCCATGCAGATGGACTTTTGGAGTCTCTTGATTATGAATCATTTGACACGTGCGAACCATGCCTCATGGGCAAAATGACCAAGACTCCGTTCTCCAGAACAGTGGAGCGAGCAACCAACTTATTGGAAATCATACATACTGATGTGTGCGGTCCAATGAGCGTTGAGGCTCGCGGTGGCTATCGTTATGTTCTCACCCTCACTGATGACTTGAGTAGATATGGGTATGTCTACTTAATGAAACACAAGTCTGAGACCATTGAAAAGTTCAAGGAATTTTAGAGTGAGGTTGAGAATCAACGTGACAGGAAAATAAAGTTCTTACGATCAAATCGTGGAGGGGAATATTTGAGTCACGAATTTGGCACACACTTAAGGAAATGTGGAATTGTTTCACAACTCACGCCGCCTGGAACACCTCGGCGTAATGGTGTGTCCGAATGTCGTAATCGCACTCTATTGGATATGGTGCGATCTATGATGTCTCTTACTGATGTACCGCTATCATTCTGGGGTTATGCTTTAGAGACTGCCGCATTTACTTTAAATAGGGCTCCGTCGAAATCCGTTGAGACGACACCGTATGAATTATGGTTTGGAAAGAAACCTAAGCTGTCGTTTCTTAAAGTTTGGGGATGCGATGCTTATGTCAAGAAACTTCAACCTGAAAAGCTCGAACCCAAGTCGGAAAAATGCGTCTTCATAGGATACCCTAAGGAAACCATTGGGTATACCTTCTACCTCAGGTCCGAAGGCAAGATCTTCATTGCCAAGAACGGGTCCTTTCTGGAGAAAGAGTTTCTCTCGAAAGAAGTAAGTCGGAGGAAAGTGGAACTTGATGAGGTGACCCCTCTCGAACCAGAAAGTAGCGCAGCACAAGAAAATGTTTCTGTGGTGCCTGCACCGACTAGAGAGGAAGTTAATGATGACAATCATGATCAAGTTACCACTGAACTTCGTAGGTCCACAAGGACACGTTCCGCACCAGAGTGGTACGGCAACCCTGTCCTGGAAATCATGTTGTTGGACAGCGGTGAACCTTCGAACTATGAAGAAGCAATGGCGGGTCCAGATTCCAACAAATGGCTTGAAGCCATGCAATCCGAGATAGGATCCATGTATGAAAACAAAGTATGGACTTTGACAGACTTGCCCGATGATCGGCGAGCGATAGAAAATAAATGGATCTTTAAGAAGAAGACGGACGCCGATGGAAATGTTACCATCTATAAAGCTCGACTTGTCGCTAAGGGTTATCGACAAGTTCAAGGAGTTGACTACGATGAGACCTTCTCACCCGTAGTGTTGGAAAACATGATCGCTGCAGCGGCGCGACTGACGGCTCTCCCAGTCGAGGGTGACTCTCCAACGGCGGTCGAAACCCGCAGGGTCAGAGAACTTCTTCAGATAGCTTTGGCACAACAGGAGGCATATTCATATAGCCGGGACAGGATTCATTCAACCCCTTGTCCAAGCCGGAGCCCAAGTTATAGCAGACACATGGTTTCAGCGGCCGGCTCAAGTAACGTCCGGTGCTGTGACTTGCCAGCTGGCCATGGCCCGACGCATAATGGAGCCTTTAACGCGGTAGAACAAGATAGAGCACGTCAAGAGGCGGAGCAGGTGGCTCAGCTGACGGCTTACCAGCCCTTCCCGGTTTATCCGACAGCTTCTATCGAGGCAGGCATAGCTACGAGGACCGGAGGTGTCCCTTGTCTGGTGCCAGCTCTCCGTAACGAACGTCTGCCCAAAGATTTCAAAGGACCTAGGAAGGTACCTAATTACACGGCTGATTTACAGCCCGGAGCATGGATCGAAAGCTACGAGATGGCTATGGAGTTGCTGGAGGTCAGCGAAGCGGCGATGGCCAAATATTTCACCATGATGTTGGATGGGACTGCCCGCACTTGGTTGAAGGGACTGCCACCTAATTCCATCGGGTCATGGGCAGAGCTGAAAGCCCGCTTCATCCAAAACTTCAAAGCTAGATGTAGGCAATATATGTCAATTGTGGATTTGACTAACTGCAAGCAGCAGGAAGGCGAGTCTACAACCCATTGGGTACGCCGGGTCAAGGAAATAATACATTCATCTGATAAGATGGATGCCGGCTCTGCGGTCTTAATGTTGGAGCAAAATTGTCGTTTTGTGCCCCTGAAGATGAAGCTTGGGCGGCTCAAGCGCGATTGCAACGATATGGGTACACTGATGGCGGCTCTGGTCAAGTACGCCGACTCTGACAGTACCAAGGATCCCGCGTCTGATGAGGAAAAGATAGGGAAGGGAAAGAAGAATGGCAACGGCAAGGGCCCTCAGCATAACCCGGCGAGTCAAGGAGGTAATAAGCGTAAGGCTGATGATGGTATGGAGTTTGTGGCCAACACCAACACGCAGGGTAACAATCACCGACGTAAGGGGAGACCGCCTCCCCGGTCTGGCGGGTCAGGCCCGACGCTTGAGCAGTTGTTAAATGAGCCCTGCCCAAGGCATGGCTCTAGGGAGAAGCCGGCCACTCATCTATGGAAAGACTGCGCGATCATGAAAGCTTTCAAGAATTCCAACATGTTCAATGGTAACAATGGGCAGGGCGGCGGCTCAGGTGGCGGCGGCTTTCATGGCCCGGGCGGCGGTTCAAATTCCAATTTTCAGAGTTCTCAAGGTAATCAAGGTGGTTTTAACCAGCAATCTGGTGTAACACCCACGATGCGGCTATATCTCCCACGTGTCGAGGCACGACTTAGAGGCATAACCGCATTGTGGTTTTGTCGCAAGAAGGGTCATCTTCACACAATCCCATGTAATGAACAAGAATGGGATAAAGAGTTGGCTTACAATCGCCACTTCACACAATACATAAATAAATCATACATCAATCAGAGTACACACATAGGTCCGACTACGGAACCAAAATAAAAGAAGACAACCCAACTGCTAGATTCCCGATCGTCCCAACTGGGCTCCACTACTGATCAACGGGAAATGAAACATAGTAACGACCAAGGTCCTCGTCGAACTCCCACTTGAGTTCGGTAGCATCACTTGCACTGGTATCCTCGGCACCTGCAACTGTTTGGAAGTATTTGTGAGTCACGAGGACTCAGCAATCTCACACCCGCGAGATCAAGACTATTTAAGCTTATGGGTAGGAGAAGGTAGTGAGGTGGAGCTGCAGCAAGCACTAAGCATATATGGTGGCTAACATACGCAAATAAGAGCGAGAAGAGGAGCAACGGAACGGTCGTCAACTAGTAATGATCAAGAAGTGATCCTGAACTCCTACTTACGTCAAACATAACCCAAAAACCGTGTTCACTTCCCAGACTCCGCCGAAAAGAGACCATCACGGCTACACATGCGGTTGATGCATTTTAATTAAGTCAAGTGTCAAGTTCTCTACAACCGGACATTAACAAATTCCCATCTGCCACATAACCACGGGCACGGCTTTCGAAAGATAATACCCTGCAGGGGTGTCCCAACTTAGCCATTATAAGCTCTCACGGTCAACGAAGGATATTCCTTCTCCCAGGAAGACCCGATCAGTCTCGGAATCCTGGTTTACAAGACATTTCGACAATGGTAAAACAAGACCAGCAAAGCCGCCCGATGTGCCGACAAATCCCGATAGGAGCTGCACATATCTCGTTCTCAGGGCAACACCGGATGAGTCTAGCTACGAGTAAAACCAGCCCTCAAGTTTCCCCAAGGTGGCCCCGCAGGCAGCTCGGTTCGGACCAACACTCGAAGGAGCACTGGCCCGGGGGGTCTAAAATAAAGATGACCCTTGAGTCTGCAGAACCCAAGGGAAAAGGGGATAGGTGGTAGCAAATGTTAAAACCAAGGTTGGGCCTTGCTGGAGGAGTTTTATTCAAAGCGAACTATCAAGGGGGTCCCATAAATCACCCAACCGTGTAAGGAACACAAAATCAAGGAACATAACACCGGTATGACGGAAACTAGGGCGGCAAGAGTGGAACAAAACACCAGGCATAAGGCCGAGCCTTCCACCCTTTACCAAGTATATAGATGCATTAATTAAATAAGTGATATTGTGATATCCCAACAAAGTTCATGATATCCATGTTCCAACATGGAACAAACTTCATCTTCACCTGCAACTAGCAATGCTATAAGAGGGGCTGAGCCAAAAGCGGTAACATAGCCAAACAACGGTTTGCTAGGAAAGGTGGGTTAGAGGCTTGACATGGCAATATGGGAGGCATGATATGCCAAGTGGTAGGTAGCGCGGCATAGCAATAGAGCGAACAACTAGCAAGCAAAGATAGAAATGATTTCGAGGGTATGGTCATCTTGCCTGAAATCCCGCTAGGAAGAAGAACGAGTCCATGAAGAAGACAAACGGACGTAATCGAACGAATCCTCACAACTCCGGAACGAAACCGAAGCTAAAGAGAGAAGCAACCCAGAAAGAAACAAACAACATAGTAAACAATCATCACATAAACATGGCATGATGCACAATCAAGTATGATGCATGTCCGATTTAATGAGGCATGGCATGGCAAAGTGCACAAACAATACTACAAATTAAGTGGAGCTCAATATGCAACGAGTTGCATATTGACGAAACACCACATGACTCATTTAGTTCTCTCTCGGTTATGTACCCAACAATATTAAATGTTGTTAGACATGGCAAGAGGTGAAGCATAAGTAAAATAACTATTTAGGCAAATTTAAATGAGGCCGGAACAACAAACAACATTTCCGAAAAATCCTGATGTCCATATTTTAGATTTGGTACTGTTCTGTCTAAAACCATATTTTAATATTGTTAAACAGCAAAATAAAGTGCACCATGTTAAAGTAGAAATTTTTCTACCCCATTTACATATAAAGTTTATTTAATTTGGAGCTACGGTTATTTAGTTATGAAATAAATCATTTTAGCATGGCATTTGAGCAAAATTAAACAAACAGCATTTTAAACATTTCAAACATGGATGAAAGTAGCATATTATGAAACTAGATAAAATTCTAAACATTTTACATATATAGTTTGTTTAGTTTGGATGCATGCATATTTAGATATGAGCAATGCAAAACAATGGCAGTTCTGAAAATATGCAGGCACTGGATATATGACAAGATCACAGACTGGAAAAAAATATCATCGGGCCGAATCTGAAACAGTGGCAGTGGCCCAGGAGGAGATCTGGCCCAGCGGCTGAGTGTGCAAAAGAAAAGAAAAAAAGGAGCAAAACTTGGGCTCGAACCCAGGACCTCACAGTTGAAAACATGGAAAAGAAAGTTGCGCCCGTGGGGATTTGATCCCTGGTCGCCTAGGTGCAAACCTGCCAGTCTAACCAGTAGCAACAGGAGTCCACTTGAGATAAATTGCAGAGAAATGACAACTGAACAACAGTTCGAGCGAACCTGACTGAAAATAACAGAAACAAGATGAAAAAGAAACAGGGCAATAACAGGGGCGCCTGGGATTTGATCCCCAGACCCCATGTTGGAGCAGCGTGGTGCAAACCACTGCACTGCCGCGGCTGCTATTGATAGGATAGGGCGCGGCCTTCTAAGAGATAACCCAGGGTTGAGCTTCTCTGTTTAGACAAAGAAGACGACGGCTGCGACGACGGCGCTGGCGAGGGCAGCCGTGGCGACGGTGGGGGCTTGAGAGGCAACGGCGGGCGTGCGGAATAGGCTAAGGAGGTGCGCGTGCGGATGCATGCAATAGGTGAAGCGAGCAGGGGCTAGAACACGAGCTTGGGCTCGCTGCCATGATCGTCCATGCCGGACATGGCCTCTGACGCGACGGGATCGGCAACCACAACGACAGAATCGAACCGGAGATGGGCTGGGGGGAATGGCTGCTCACCTAGGTCCCGTAGGACAAGATGAGGATGCCGGAGATGTGGTGCAGCGAGGGCGAGGACGCGTTGCTTGGCGGGGCTCCTGTCCATGGCGGCGCTGCGAAGACAACAGAGAGCAGCGTGAGAGGGAGAGAAAAGAGAGAGCAGATGGGGAAGGAAGGGAGCAGGGCATGGCGGGGAACTCATCTGCTGGCTATGGTGAGCTGCGGCTTGCTCAGGGACAGAAGGACGGACGCCACGCTCGGGGTTGCTGGTGCTGCTAAACATCGGGAGGACGGAGAGGACAGGGCAAGGCGGCGGTGGAGCATCTGGGCACGGGGAAGTGGCCTGGTGGTGCAGTGGTCGGTGGCTGGCCTCGGGAGGAGCTCGTGCTGAACCGGCGGGTGGCGCTACGGCAGGGTGGAGTTGGATTGGTGGGTGGCTGCGAGATGTGGTTGGATCGGGGTGGATCGAGGGGAGGAGGTGGTTGGCCCGATGGGGAAAACGAGGAAGGAGGCTGGTCGGGTGGCTGGATCGAGTGGATCGGGCAAGATCGCGAGGAACAAGGAGGACTGGGTGGCGGCGGCGGGGAGGATTTGATGGATGGATGGGACAGGGCTAGGGTTAGTCTATATATATAGGTAGGGGATTAGGGTAGGGTTAAACCGGTCCGCCCGATTGTAATCGGGCGGCCGAGAATAAATAGGTTAGGGAGTCTAAATAAGAAAATGGAGATGTTTTAGGGATGTTTGGGGATGATCTGAATGCAACGGTAACAACAACCCGGGTCGGGTTCGGGGCAATTTTCGGACGCGCGCGAGGGGTGGTCTGAGAGGGGTCGACAAAGACAAAGTGTTTTACAAAAGGCCCTGGAGAAGACAAGAGAGAAAACGAGGAGCAATGTTGCAAGTGAGGTTGGTCTCGAAACGGTCAACGAAAGCAAGGGGGACGCGACAACTATGAGCGGATGCAAGTTTTATGAAAACATGCGGATGCAATGCGAATGATGCGATGATGAATGCAACAAACAAATAAATAACACAGCTGGCACGCAAAACAAGGAAGACATCTGGAGCGTCGGTCTTGGGGCGTTACATCTGGCCAGGGTAATCAGCAGCAACAGCAGGGGGGATATCAGACCCATCCAAAGCAGCTCAACAGTGGACAGTATCATGTGTTTACTACCAGTTTGTGCAAGCGAGACCAGAAGCTTCATCAGAGGGCTGTGAACGCTGTTGAGCCGGCAGTTCCACGTTACTTGCGATGGTCAGAGCAGCCGATTGTATGGAATAGGGAAGATCACCCTCCCCGGGTTGATAATCCGGGTCACCTGGCCTTGGTGGTGGCTCCTCAAGTTGGTGGATATAAATTCACTAAGGTACTCATGGACGGAGGTAGTAGCATCAACATCCTCTATTATGAGACCTTCCGTCGTATGGGATTAACTGACAAAAGCCTCAACCAGTCCAATATTGTTTTCCATGGTGTGGTGCCCGGTAAGTCGGCGTATCCAGTTGGTAAGATCGAGCTGGAAGTAGCCTTTGGAGATGAGTACAACTACAGGGCGGAAAAGCTGACTTTTGAGGTGGTCAAAATCAGAAGCCCGTACCATGCTTTATTTGGGCGGCCGGCTTACGCCAAGTTCATGGCACGGCCGTGTTACGTATATTTGCAGCTCAAGATGCCGGGTCACAATGGGACCATTACGATTCATGGCAGCCGAAAGATAGCCTTGGAGTGCGAGGAAGGTGACGCTGCTTACGTTGAATCTGTTTGTGCGACAGAGGAATTAAAGTTTTACAAGGATAATGTTGACCCGGCAGATATGACGTCTTTGAAAAAGCTGACCATGGAGCATGAGCCGGTAATGAAATTTAAGTCGGCCGATGAGACTAAGCTTATTGACTTTGTGCCAGGCGACTCATCTAAGCAGTTCAGCATCAGTGCCAATCTCGATCCTAAAGAGGAAAGCGCGCTCATCGAGTTCATCCGTGAGAACCGGGACATCTTTGCATGGAAACCTTCTGACATGCCGGGTGTACCGAGAGAACTCGCTGAGCACACTCTTAATATTGATCCAAAATTTAAGCCAATCAAGCAATTTCTCCGGCGGTTTAATGAGGAGAGGTGGAAAGCCATTGGTGAGGAAGTAGCCCGGCTCTTGGCGGCCGGGTTCATCATTGAAGTCTTTCATCCAGAATGGCTAGCTAACCCGGTGCTCGTGCTCAAGAAGAACGGCACCTGGCGTATGTGTGTGGATTATATGGATTTAAACAAGGCTTGTCCGGCTGATCCTTTTGCTTTCCCCCGTATTGATCAAATTATTGATGCTACAGCGGGTTGTGAGCGTTTGAGTTTTTTGGATGCTTACTCTGGATACCATCAGATCAAAATGGCAGTTAAGGACCAAGAGAAGATGGCGTTCATTACCCCTTTTGGAGCCTTCTGTTATGTGTCTATGCCTTTTGGGCTCAAGAGCGCCCAGGCGACTTACCAGCGGTGCGTACAGAATTGTCTTCATAATCAGATTGGGCACAACGTTCATGCCTATGTGGATGATATTGTGGTAAAATCCAGAGAGAAGGAGACCTTGATAGATGATCTGAGAGAGACCTTTGGTAATCTCCGGGTCTACAAGATGATGCTTAACCCGGCCAAGTGTGTTTTTGGTGTTCCTGAAGGCAAGCTCTTGGGTTTTCTGGTTTCTCATAGAGGCATTGAAGCTAACCCGGAGAAGATCAAGGCAATCACCTCTCTGGCTAAGCCGGCGTGTATAAATGACGTCCAGTGTCTGGCGGGTCGGATCGCTGCTTTAAGTCGATTTATAAGCCGGTTGGGTGAAAAGTCCATACCGCTGTATCAGATGATGAAGAAAACAGATGACTTTGTCTGGAGTGATGCTGCCAACACCGCCTTTGAGGATTTGAAAAGACAGTTAGCTGAACCGCCAGTTCTTGCTGCTCCTATCGATAAGGAGCCCTTATTATTGTATGTAGCCGCTAACACACGAGCCGTCAGTGTGGCCATCGTGGTGGAGCGCAAGGAGGCGGGTAAGGAACATCCGGTTCAGCGGCCGGTTTACTATGTCAGCGAAGCAACGGTATCCACATTGGCAGAAGCTTGTTTATGGGGTATTCATGGAAAGCCGGAAGCTTAAGCAATATTTCCAGGGCCACCCTATCACTGTGGTTAGTTCTGCTCCTTTAGGAGATATCATCCACAACAGAGAAGCCACAGGAAGAGTCGCTATGTGGGCCATTGAACTTGGGCCTCATGGTCTAAAGTATGTGCCACGCACGGCTATCAAATCACAAGCGTTGGTAGATTTCATCAACGATTGGACAGAGCTACAGATGCCTGAAGAGAAACCGGATAACACATACTGGACTATTCACTTCGACGGGTCCTGGCAATTGGAGGGCTCGGGGGCTGGAGTCGTGTTAGCTTCCCCTCGAGGTGACAAATTTTGTTATGTACTACGGTTGATGTTTCCCTGTACTATCAATGCAGCTGAGTACGAGGCCTTGCTCCATGGTCTTCGGATGGCTAAGGAGATGAGCTTAAGCCGGGTAAGGTGTTTTGGCGACTCAGATTCGGTGGCCCAACAAGTATCAGGAAAGTGGGATTCCAAGGACCCCCTCATGGCGGCTTATCGCCGTGAAGTTGATGCCATTGCCGGACATTTTCAGGGTTACCAAGTAGAGCACATTGACCGCAGAAAGAATGAGACAGCTGATGCCTTAAGCCGGCTGGGCTCTCAGCGAAAGCCGGTGCCGCCTAATACTTTCTTGGATATTCTACATAACCCTTCTGTCAAGTTACCTATAGAGGAAGACTTGGCTGTTCCGGACCCTAAAGCACAGTTGGTGGCGGCTCTTCATGTTATCCCAGATTGGACAGTGCCATACTTGGCGTACATGACCCAGGGAGAATTGCCTGAGGATGAAATTTTGGCCAGACAAATAACCCGGCGGTCTAAGTCAATGATAATTGCCAATGGCGAGTTGCATCATCGCAGTGTCACTGGGGCTTTTCAGCGTTGTGTTTCCCCTGAGGAAGGGCAAGAAATTTTACGAGAGATTCACGAGGGGGATTGTGGCCATCATGCTGGCTCAAAATCCCTTGTGGCCAAAGCTTTTCGTCACGGTTTTTATTGGCTGACGGCTCATGCTGATGCAAAGGACTTAGTCAGTAAATGTAATGGTTGTCAGAAGTTCTCACGACGTGCTCACGTGCCGGCTCAAGAGTTGAGGATGATTCCAATCACTTGGTCGTTTGTAGTCTGGGGGCTTGATATGGTTGGACCTTTCAAAAGGTCCAAGGATAAGAAGACCCACCTCTTGGTGGCGGTTGACAAGTTCACAAAGTGGGTTGAGGCAGAGCCAGTTGGCACGATGGAAGAATTTTGTCAACGAGAGCATATTCAACTTGATGTCTCATCAGTGGCTCACTCCCAATCCAATGGTCAAGCTGAGAGAGCCAATCAGGAAATCTTGAAAGGCATCAAGCCCCGGCTTTTGGTCCCTTTGCAGCGGACGTCGGTTTGTTGGGTGGAGGAGTTACCCTCTGTGATATGGAGCATCAATACTACTCCTAATAGGTCTACGGGTTATACGCCTTTCTTCATGGTTTACAGAGCCGAGGCGGTTCTCCCTAGCGACATCCGTCATGACTCGCCTCGTGTGGCGGCTTATGTTGAGACGGACAATGAACAAGTGCGTCAGGATGCTCTTGACTTGTTGGACGAACAGCATGATATAGCAGCAGCTCGCTCGGCGATTTACCAACAAGACCTGCGCCGCTATCACAGCCGCCGGGTTAAGTCCAGAACCTTTCAGGAAGGTGACTTGGTGCTCCGGCTCCTCCAGGATCAAACAAATGCGCACAAGTTATCCCCACCTTGGGAAGGGCCCTTTGTGGTCAGCAAGAACTTGCACAATGGGTCATACTACCTCATCGATGTTCGAGAACACAAAGATTCACGTAAGTCAGAGGAGGAGACCCGCCGGCCGTGGAATATAGCTCAGCTTGGGCCTTATTACACTTGAGCCACCGGCTCTCATAATGTACATACTTCCGTGACAATGTATATATTATGATAAATAATAAAGCAGGACCTCTGTCCTTTTTCCCCTCAAAGGTAAATGTGTCATTGTTATTTTCATTATGATATCACATGGTCACTTGGGGGCTGATCCGGCTTACGATCGTATTCGAATCTAGCCGCTAAAAATAATGATCACTAGGGGGCTTCTTGTTCAAACATAGGTCGTATTCGAACCAAAGAGAACATAGCTGTCGATACCATTTTGATCGGCACACTGCCAAGCTTATTGGGGAGGTTCTTCGTCATATTTGAACCATAGCTCAACCCCCTTTGAGAACCGACGTGGATCGTATTCGAATCAGCGTCGTTAAACAACTCTCAAGGTCATTTGGGGGCTTCCTGTTCAAACATAGGTCATATTCGAACCAAAGAGAACATAGCTGTCGGTACCCTCTTGATCGGCAACGCCAAAGCCATTGGGGGCTATATCATCGTATTCGAATCTTAGCTTAACCCCTTTGGGATGGTTTTCTGGTCGTATTCGAATCAGAAGCCTCCAAATTTTTTGAAGTCTTTTCTTGTAAACAATTTTTGGATTCCATTTGAAGTTCTTTTGATCATGTCTAAAGTGTTCAAGGGTGGTTCCTTTTCCACCGGCTTAACCTTGATCAATAAAGATGATCGCATATAATAGACATCATATTACAGAGTTGGGTTCTCATCCTCATTGTTCGGGTCACATAAACCGGAAGTATAATCGAAGGGTCACAGGTATGCTGTTGTGGTTGTCTCAAAGATATAATTGAGAACCGGCTTTTTATGATTTTGACTCCGGGTTATATGTAAAATATATGACCCTCTATGCGGTAAGCCGCCAAGGGACTTGTAATTTGTTCTCTATGCAGGACAGTTAAAGGCAGCCCTTTAAACATAAGGAAGAAGAGGATCAGCATAAAATAGGGGAATATAAGATGGCGGCTTAAACAGTGTTGAGCGCCACACAGGTGCGCGATGGCACGACAAAAATAAGTGTTTTCCTACTGTACTACATGACTCCCCGAGTCCAAATAGTGAAGCATTGTTTTTTATCAAGACATAAATATGAGCCGCCTGAGGAATCAAAGGTGTTGTTGGGCTGACGCTTCCGGTTCATCCCTTTCCACTCCTCCGGCTGTTTCCTTGTCCTGGAAAGTTGATGATTTCCAGTCAATGCCACTCAAGGCTTCAAATTCAGCTTCATCATCAATTAACCCGGCCGGATCAACTTCAGGGGCGAAAGTATGCTTACGAGGGGGGGGGATCAGACTGATTGCCTCATAATGTGGTGTTGGAATTCTCTGATTATCGGCGTCATAACCCGGTTGGTATTTGGTAAGATCCGTATCATTACCGATCAGAGTGGCCACAGGACGTACGTCCTTCACGCAAGTGACGAAATCCTTCTGGTCAAATGGGGTGCCGTCCTCCTTCAAACTGGGATACCCAAGGGCGATGTCGGCCGGGTCTAGCTCCGGTAGCCATGCCTTGGCCCGGCTTAAAGCAGCTATGGCTCCGGCTCTCGCAGAAGCTCGTCTTAATTCCTGGAATCATTGAGGTAGCACGGCAAGCCGCCTTAGCACATCCGCCAGATGAGTGGGAACTTCATTTGACATAGCCACGACGGCTAAGGCGCGTTGTGACCCGGTGTAGAGTTGTTCCACCAGGGTATAAACGGCCTTCAGTTTTGTCAGCATGTTCTGGTTGAGATTGGCACTCCTGGAGCCTGCATTACAAGGTCAGGTGAGCTGAGGACAATTGAGATGTTTGTTGAAAAATATTCAAGCTAGCTAACACTTACAGAATAACTTACCAAAGATTGCTGAGACCATATGAGATATATGGCGTTTTAAGCCTGATAGCTCGGCGGTTGTTTCTGCAAGAGTGGCCTCCGCTTGTTCAGCCCGGTTGAGTAAAGCGGTCTTTTCATCCGCCCAGGCTTTTCTTTCTGCCTCAAACTTCTTTTTCAATTTCTCTTGTGCGGATATACTGACTTCAAACTTGGAATTTGCCTTTTGGGTTTCAATTTCTTGAGTTTTCAGGCGATTCTTCAAGTCGGAGATCTCCGATTCAAATTGCTTAATGGCGGCCTGTATAAATTCCGGGTTACAGTTAGGATTATCATAATGCAACATTAAGTCCCAAGCACTTTGCAAGCAAAGATACTTGGCACTTGGGGGCTAATGCGTATTGCTGTTCAAGTACTTGGTTAAAATACGGTGAAGACCGGTTCAACTATGTTGTCTAAGCCGGCCCTTGGTTGCTACCGGATAAGCCGGTTTTCTTACAGTGATTATTAAGCTGATGACAAGTCTATAACATATTTCATCATAAGTAATAGACTTGGGGGCTGGCCAAGTAAGGATAACTAAGGAACAAGCAACAAGAGTTATACCTCAGATTTTTGGTGTATTTGTTTCACCATATCAACTTCCAGATCCTGGCTGTTGTGCACTTGGTTTACATAACCAGAGACGATTTCTCCAATACTCAGATGAGCATAATCAGTGACATCCAGCCGGGTTTTGCGACGTTCCAGAAGTTCTTCTTTGGCGGAGCACTTGGCCAGCGCGGTGGGTCTTCCCGGTTCAACGAAGTCAGTCCGGATGATTTCGACGTCCGGGTCATCTGCCTTGGCCTGGCTAGGGTTCTCCGGATCTTCAGAACCTTCCATGGCTTGTTCGACGAGCGGATCAGTGGTGAGAGTTGGAGTGTCATGAGCTAGTTCAGGCGGTGGCTCATGAGCGGAAGTATCAGGAGCAGCCGTTCTGAGCTCCGGGTCAGCAAAGACTGGCTCTTCGGCCGGCTTATTTTTTTGTCCTCTTGCTGGGCTTTACTTGTACACTGAAAATTAAAGGGTTAGTACAAAAAACATGAGTAAGATAAGCACAAGATAAGCAGATTATCATTACCCTGGAGCGGTTTTGAAAGCCAGCATGCTGGACTGCATTGATTCGTCGGAGGAAGGTGAAGTTCCCTGATAGTTTGAGTCAAAAGAATTGAGTGGTTGACGAGTGAAACCCGCTAAAGGATACAAAGAATATAAATCAGAGGTAACCTCAGCCCGGCGTTTTCTTGTTGCATCGGGTAAGCCGGAGGAGAGGTCTGCATCTTTACTGGTCCGGGTCTGCCTCCGACTCTCGTGAATCTGTTGCTTCAAAAGAAATTGAGGATCTTGATAAGCTAAAGGATGTGAAAATCTTACTTTCCGGGTTACCCTTCGGACTTTCTGTCTCGGCAAAGGCTCGGAGTCGGAGGAAATTATAGTTACCTCTTCAGTTACTGCATGGCTTGCTCCTGTATCCTCCTGCTGATAATCAGTGTCAATAAGATGGTTAAAGAAGGAGCCTAAAGAGTCAAGAGTTACCTCTGACTCGGAGTATAGTCCAGATGAAACATATCCGAGGCGCTAGGTTTGTTCCCCTTCTTACAGGCAGCGGCTTTTCTGGCGGCTTTCTTGGCCTTTCTGGCCTTCTTTGCAGCCTCATGGTCATACTTGACCTTCCAGAATTTATCACCAGCCTGTAAAATATAGCAAGAGTTTTTTAGTAAAGATGAAATTGTCAAAGTGGAAAGTAAGGTGCTCAAGTTAATGGTTTACCGCTGGAGCCGGGTTAGCCTTGCAGAAAGGACTTAAGCCCGCTTTCCCGCAATCTGCCAGGCTCTCGTTCAGAAGAGACTTGGTCATGTCATCAACGATATCCTCAGGTAAGTCGTCGGGACTGTGCCGTAGAGGATCATTTTTCTGGCCTGTGTAATCGCACATCAAGCCGGGGCGGCGGCTCAAGGGAATCACCCGCCAGGCAATCCAAACCCATACCAAGTCAATGCCGTTTAGGCCGTTCCCCAGAAGAGCTTTGATCTTGTTGATAGTGGGGGCAAGTGTTTGACGTTCAGCCAGAGATAATTTATATGGTAAAGGGTGAGTTGACTCCAGGCGCAGGGCGCGAAAGCCGGGTAAGGGGTTCTCATCAGCCGCAGAAGTGTCCTGACAGTAGAACCAAGTCTGGTTCCAATCTTTAGGGTGACTCGGCGGCTCGGCATAAGGGAAGAGGCAGTCTCTACGTCGCTGGATTGAGATCCCGCCAAGTTCCAAACTGGGCCCGTGGGCACATTCGTTTTGACGGTTCAGATAAAATAACTCTCTAAAGAGTAGTATGCTGGGTTCTTCTCCAAGGTACACCTCACAGAATACTTGGAAATTGCAGATGTTTGACACGGAATTGGGTCCGATGTCTTGAGGCCGCAGGTCAAAAAAGTGCAAGACGTCTCTGAAAAATTTTGAGCCGGGTGGAGCAAAGCCCCGGCTCATGTGATCAGTAAAAATGACAACTTCCCCATCCTTGGGTTGAGGTTTTTCTTCTGACGGGTCAGGAGCACGATAAGACAAGATCTCTTTCTTCGGCAGATGACCACTCTTCACAAAACCGTCTAAGATGCTATCAGTGACGGTGGATTTAACCCAGTTGCATGTGATGGGTGCTTTGGGAGCCTTGGGCGGCATTATGAAGGATGGAAGCCTATGACAAAATAAAAATTTCCGGCTCAAATTTAAGCCGGAGAAAATACTTCAATTCATATTCAAGATGGCGGCTTACGAAGGGGCCTAATGATATATGGCTAATTGTGTCAGATTGTTTAAGCCGCCATGGGAAACAGTAGCAATTAAATTCTTTAAATCCACTATGAGTGATCAGAATCATTCATTGAGCATTGCCTCGTTAAGCCGGCGGTAAGAGCCGCCATGGATAATGGATACAGTTTTTTTGCCTACGTATCGCACAAACAGGTTTCACAGGTTGCCGTTGCTATTTTGGATCAAACGGTGGTTCAGAAAAGAAAATATTCTAGACCTAAAAACTAGTACAGATGAGTTCGTGAGCTCTAATGAGGTCTTTTTACAAGCAAAAGGGATCTGCAAGTATTGAAAATGGATGCGAAGCAACTACCGCATGAGTTCCATACTACTTTTGGATCAAATAAAGCCGCGGTGGGGGAACTACGAAGAAACTGTGTTGAACCATGAAGAACACGGAAGAACTTGAAAACCCTAAATGCAGATCTGAAGTGCGGGAAGGTGAAGACTTACGACTGTAGATCTACTGCGGAGGATCGCCGTCGTTCTCTGGTCGATTCAGGTTGATGCAGCGGCCAAGATCAACGAAGATGAGGTGTTCTGCTGCGGCGGCGGCGACGGAGCTCGAGCAGCAGCGGAGTCGCGAGAGGAAGAAGATGACAGAAAGGGGGAGAATGAAGAAAGACCTAAAGGTCATGCTTATTTATAAGGAAAGACTGACAGAGAGGGTGCGAGAAACGAGGAGGCCAGACATGGATATCCAGCTACTCCGACGCCTCGATTTTCGGGATGGTCATTAAGATAAAGATCCGTTGAGATATGACAGAATAAAAATGAATTTAATGGAAGATGACGTCATGGCGGGTTATCATGAATCCAGAAGATGACGTCATGGTGGGTTATAACTTTTGCACAGACAGAAGCCAGAAGGTTTTTCTTAAAGTATTGAAGATTGATATGAACCAGTTCAAATCAATCTGGGTCCTAATGTTGGGGATATAACTACTGTTGTAACCCGCCCAGGAGGGGCCGGGTTACGCTATAGCAATTCATTATATGAAGCCCAATATCAAGCTTGAAGATGGTGGTTCAATAATGGGCCTAAAGCCCGTAGGCGACTTAAGGCCCGTAGTGATAAACCGCCGTAATGGCATGACTTGTGTTGTAAGGCAAGATTAACTAGTTACCGAGCTGGATACTGTTTATAAGCCGGCCGGGACTCTTTAGGCTACGGGGCGTCAACCCGTGTATATAAGGGGATGACCCGCCGGCGGCTTAAGAGAGGTAACACCAAATCGGTAGCCAGGCATAGCGGATTCCCTCCCTGGTCATCGAAACCCTAGTAATTCCACCTCAACTGGAGTAGGCTTTTAACTTCACCGTAAGGGGCCGAACCAGTATAACCCTCATGTCCTTTGTCCCGCTTTAACCCCTTTAAGCTTCCTAGTTGCGATGGCTCCACGACACGTAGCGAAGCTGAAGTCCGTCCGAATCGTGTTAGCAATTGCCGCATTCTACGATTATGAAATATGGCAAATGGACGTCAAAACGGCATTCCTTAACGGCTTCCTTAAGGAAGAATTGTATATGATGCAGCCGGAAGGTTTTGTCGATCCTAAGAATGCTGACAAAGTATGCAAGCTCCAGCGCTCAATCTATGGGCTGGTGCAGGCATCTCGGAGTTGGAACATTCGCTTTGATGAGATGATCAAAGTGTTTGGGTTTATGCAGACTTATGGAGAAGCCTGTGTTTACAAGAAAGTGAGTGGGAGCTCTGTAGCATTTCTCTTATTATATGTGGATGACATACTATTGATGGGAAATGATATAGAATTCTTGGAATGTATAAAGGCCTACTTGAATAAGTGTTCTTCAATGAAGGACCTTGGAGAAGCTACTTACATATTAGGCATCAAGATCTATAGAGATAGATCGAGACGCCTCATAGGTCTTTCACAAAGCACATACCTTGACAAGATATTGAAGAAGTTCAATATGGATCAGTCCAAGAAGGGGTTCTTTCCTGTATTGCAAGGTGTGAGATTGAGCACGACTCAATGCCTGACCACGGCAGAAGATAGAGAAAAGATGAGTGTCGTCCCCTATGCCTCGGCCATAGGGTCTATTATGTATGCCATGCTGTGTACCAGAACTGATGTAAACCTTGCCGTAGGTTTGGTAGGAAGGTACCAAAGTAATCCCGGCATGGAACACTGGATAGCGGTCAAGAACATCCTGAAGTACCTGAAAAGGACTAAGGATATGTTTCTCGTTTATGGAGGTGACGACGAGCTCGTCGTCAAGGGTTACATCGATGCTAGCTTCGACACAGATCTGGATGACTCTAAGTCACAAACCGGATACGTGTATATTTTGAATGGTGGGGCAGTCAGCTGGTGCAGTTGCAAGCAAAGTGTCGTGGCGGGATCTACATGTGAAGCGGAGTACATGGCAGCCTCAGAGGCAGCACATGAAGCAATCAGGATGAAGGAGTTCATTGCCGACCTAGGAGTTATTCCCAATGCATCGGGGCCGATGACTCTCTTCTGTGACAACACTGGAGCTATTGCCCTTGCCAAGGTGCCCAGGTTTCACAAGAAGACCAGGCACATCAAGCGTCGCTTCAACTCCATTCGTGAAAATGTTCAAAATGGAGACATAGATATTTGTAAAGTGCATACGGATTTAAAAGTCGCAGATCCGTTGACTAAACCTCTTCCACGAGCGAAACATGATCAACACCAGAACTCTATGGGTGTACGATTCATCACAATGTAACTAGATTATTGACTCTCGTGCAAGTGGGAGACTGTTGGAAATATGCCCTAGAGGCAATAATAAAATGGTTATTATTATATTTCCTTGTTCATGATAATTGTCTATTGTTCATGCTTTAATTGTGTTATCCGGAAATCGTAATACATGTGTGAATACATAGACCATAACATGTCCCTAGTGAGCCTCTAGTTGACTAGCTCGTTGATCAATAGATGGTTACAGTTTCCTGACCATGGACATTGGATGTCATTGATAACGGGATCACATCATTAGGAGAATGATGTGATGGACAAGACCCAATCCTAAGCATAGCACTAGATCGTGTAGTTCGTTTGCTAAAGCTTTTCTAATGTCAAGTGTCATTTCCTTAGACCATGAGATCGTGCAACTCCCGGATACCGTAGGAATGCTTTGGGTGTACCAAACGTCACAACGTAACTGGGTGGCTATAAAGGTGCACTACAGGTATCTCTGAAAGTGTCTGTTGGGTTGGCTCGGATCGAGACTGGGATTTGTCACTCCGTATGACGGAGAGGTATCTCTGGGCCCACTCGGTATTGCATCATCATAATGAGCTCAATGAGACTAAGTAGTTAGTCACGGGATCATGCATTACGGAACGAGTAAAGTGACTTTCCGGTAACGATATTGAACGGGGTATTGGGATACCGACGATCGAATCTCGGGCAAGTAAAGTACCGATTGACAAAGGGAATTGTATATGGGATTGCTTGAATCCTCGACATCGTGGTTCATCCGATGAGATCATTGTGGAACATGTGGGAGCCAACATGGGTATCCAGATCCCGCTGTTGGTTATTGGCTAGAGAGGTGTCTCGGTCATGTCTGCATGATTCCCGAACCCGTAGGGTCTACACACTTAAGGTTCGATGACGCTAGGGTTATAAGGAAGGTTTGTATGTGATTACCGAATGTTGTTCGGAGTCCCGGATGAGATCCCGGACGTCACGAGGAGTTCTGGAATGGTCCGGAGGTAAAGATTTATATATGGGAAGTCACCATACGGTCACCGGAAATATTCGGGGGTATACCGGTATTGTACCGGGACCACAGGAGGGGTTCCGGGGGTCCACCGGGAGGGTCCACCTGCCCCGGAGGGCCTTATGGGCTGTAGGTGGAAGGGAACCAGCCCTTAGTGGGATGGTCGCCAACCCCCCTAGGGCCCATGCGCCTAGGGTTTTGGGGGGAACCCTAAAGGGGGGCGCCCCCCTTGCTTGGGGGGCAAGCTCCCTCCCCCTTGGCCGCCGCCCCCCCTCTAGATCTCATCTAGAGGGGCCGGCCCCCTTCCCCCTTCTCCCTATAAATAGAGGGGTGAGGGGAGGGCTGCAGCACCACATCCAAGGTGCAGCCCCTCCCCTCCCCAACACCTCTCCTCCTGCGCGTGTGCTTGGCGAATCCCTGCCGGAGAACTGTCACTCCACCACCACCACACCGTTGTGCTGCTGTTGGAGCCTTCTTCCTCAACCTCTCCCTCCTCCTTGCTGGATCAAGGCATGGGAGACGTCACCGCTCCGTACATGTGTTGAACGCGGAGGTGCCGTCCGTTCGGCGCTTGGATCATCGGTGATTTGGATCACGACGAGTACGACTCCTTCAACCCCGTTCTCTTGAACGCTTCCGCTCGCGATCTACAAGGGTATGGAGATGCACTCCTCCCCTCTCGTTGCTAGTAAACTCCATAGATTGATCTTGGTGATGCGTAGAAAATTTTAATTTCTGCTACGATCCCCAACACAGAGGAGCAGCTCTATGTACTCCCGCGCGACTCCCTCCGGGAGTATCGCCGCCTTCTCGCTCTGTTGCAGATATTTGGCCATGGATGTCGCTGTCGCCGCTAGTTGGTCCTTGTTGTCAAACCAAGAATGTATCTTCAACATCCTAGCTAGCTTCACAGGATCGCCATCTGCGATCCTCATGTATCGATTGTACTCCTCCATCGATATACTTCTCCACAGCACCTTCACTCGCCGGTGGTGGTTTTTGAATGGAAGAGGAGAGGAGGAGCGCTGGTTTTGGATTAGAACCGGAGAGGAGTGACGTTGATTTTGGACTGGAACGGGAGAGGAGGGGCGGTGGTTTTGAAATGGAAGAGGAGAGGAGCGGCGCTGGATTTAAATTGGAACAGGAGAGGAGCGGCGGTGGTTTAAGAGGAGAAGAGCGGAAGAGCGGCGCTGGTCTTGGAAGTAATTTTTTGTTTTGTGTATTTTGGGTCAAAGTTTGATCACGTACTGTATTTGACAAGCAAAATGTGAATGCATGTCACCAAAAATTGTATCGTTTGGTTCGTATCTGAATGTACTTTCAAATTATATTATTTCTGCAACGTATAACATATATTTTATGTGCGAAAACCATGGTCAATTATGACCCAGAATAAAAGGGAGACTAGTTAATGTGGGGTCGCTTTCTTAATTGAAGGGTAAATTGATTTTGATTTTGATCCAGTCACAGCGCGCCGGCCCTCTCATCCAATCCTAAATCGCTGCTGCACACTCCTCTCCCTCTTCTCCATTGCAAAACCACCTCCTCTCCTCTCCATCATCTCCATTCCAAAACCACCGTCTTGCCTCTCCCTCTTCTGATCTTCTCCATTGCAAAACCACCTCCTCTCCTCTCCATCATCTCCATTTCAAAACCACTATCTCGCCTCTCCCTCTTCTCTATTGCAAGACCACCGTCTCTCCTCCCATCTTCCAAAGCTAGCACCGGACCACTCAGAAGGACATCTATGGAGAGGATGTAGCAGCGAATCAGGCAGATCGCCGGCGGCGACCAGGCAAAGTTAGCCAGGTTGAAGGAGATCCTTACTTGGTTTGACAATGAGTGGGAAATTTCGAGGACGGTGAGGGCCATGTGGCAATGTATGCGAAAGAGCGAGACGGCGGCGATGAGGGCGGCGATGTACATGTACTCCTCGGCGGCAGTCACGCCGCAGTCCTCCGAGTTCATCGAGTATCTCCTCTGGGCGATGGAGCAGACAGATTCGCCCGAGGCGACAGTCAGGCGGAGGTGGTGGGCGTACAGGTTGAAGGTCGAGCACCCATAGGATAACGAATCGATCGAGTATGGTGTGCCGTTCGTGAGGGTGCAGAGCCAGCCCGAGCCACAGGAGTATTCGTTCTCCCACCACAAGAGGAGGCCGGATGGCGCGACTTCGCTTCCCCGCCGTTCTCCATGGTTCCCTCGACGCTCGCCTCATTTCAACGGCGGCGGTAGGGTTTAAGGTAAGCTTCGCACTAACCTAATATTCCACCTGCTCATCCTTACAATCAGTGTGACAGCTAATGAAAATCATGCTTACAATCAGTCTCCGAGTACTACACCAATCACCCTAAAATAGCTCTGGACCTTTGGGTCAAAGTTGTGACACAGTGTACAAATAAAGAAAAATAGATTGGTGCTTCTTTCAGATAAGATTACTCCCTAGAAAACTGCCAATATAAGCTACTAGTATTTGGTTAGAGGATTTGCTGCCGAGAAAGATCCATCCAAAGAGAGCGCCACACATCCCACTGGTGGTGGTGGATGCCAATGTGTGCATGGAGCATGGTTGGTGTCGGTAATTTTTACTTGGCACACCTCGCACTCTGCATATATGTCGGTTCCATACGTACATTTGTGCAGGTCCACCAAAATGCAGCTGAATAACCCTGTTTGCACAGATAATGAAAAAGCGTGATTACATTATAGTGGCACTAGTTGATGAAACACACAAAATAAATAGAAGAAAATATTGTGATAGTATCATAGTATGCCATGCTGCAAGGGCAAGATGGGCCCTGCGACGCCTCATACGGTACGCCTCATACTGGAAAGCGTCCCAAGTCTCCCAGATACACCTTCTGCCAGTGATGAACATCAGTGTACAGCGGTAGTACAAGAAGGCGCCTTGAGACATTCAAATCTCTATTTTTGTACAGATCAACTAAAATTAAGCACCCCAGTTTGCAGAAACGCTTAAACATTAACAATGGGACTAGTTGATGAAACATACATTAACAAAGAGAAGCACTTTCTTTATCTACATTGGAAATGAAATGATAGAGAGGACACTCGCTCTATTTTAACTGTATTATTACTTCATTTTAACAGTGACACTAGGGTCGAGCAGGTGGCAAACGAGGTGTACCGTGCGTCGCAAGGATGGAGGCCGGGGGTGCTTAGACTGGGATGCTGAAGCTAGCTCTTTCAGTCACCAACATGGATGATTCAATTCATGGGACCTTTTGGTGCAGTTCACCTAAAGTGAAGCAATGTCCCGTGAGCTAGCAGCTTCTTCTTCAAAAAAATTTAAGAAAAGGACTCCAGCCCCGGTTCCATTTCCATCAGAAAACGAAACCCACAGAGCTTCTTCTTCATTAGTTGCAATAAAATTGAGCAACATCAAGGTTGGTTGTGAAGCTCCTGGAATGTTCAACTATAATTTGGATATCATTTGTGCAGTTCAACTAAGATCGAGCGTGAAATGTATATCTCTGTTTGCACAAAAAAGGTGGAAAGGAGGGTGACTAACAAGTGATGAAACATGCATCAAATGAAAAGAAGCCTGTTCCTTATCTGAATGGCAACCCTACAAGGACAGTAGCAATTTCTAAAGCAGTGGCATTGCTAGATATTAGTGTGGGCATTAGGATTAACTATGACAACCGTTAAATACGACATTACTTTGGGCACGGGAGAGTAGGCGGACCAGGACAGTTGCATTTCTAACGAAAAGAACCAACTTATCTTAATGGGAAATTTAGCAGGACATGTAAAAAAGTGCCATTGATTCATATTACTGGAGGCATTACATTGAAAACAACATTGGTTTAACGTGTCCTTACTTTAATAGAGCGACTGCTACATTTTACCAGTGGCATTACATAAGAGTGGCTCGGGGCAACAAACATCAGAATAGGATATCTGGGTTGGTCCCATTTTTGTTCTGTATAGCCACCTTATACTGTGTGAGGCTAGCAAATCTAGTGCTGGACTTACTCTGTTGACTTGTCCCCCAGTCCCCACTTTCTTTCCTTTTTCAACCAATAGATCGGGTTTATATTGAGTTTGTACTGTGTTTCCCTTTATTTCCCTATTAGACCTAGAGACCAGTTGGATAGCCAGTCTCTGCTACTTTTTGCCCCCATTATTTCCTCTTTCCACCAAGTCCTAGATTCAGGTAACAAATCTCCCCCCACCCCCACCCCCTTTCTTCCTTGTGTGAACCAAGTAGTACTAGATTCGAGTGCATGAACTAGTTTTACCTCTTAACCGTACAAATTTAGGTGGTTTTCGAACAGTCGATCGATCCTATCTACGAGGGGGCCTGAGAAATAGTAAAAAAGATACAAATGCAGCGACGTCGGGAGCTCCGGAAGTAGAGCAAGGCCGGTTTCGAAGGAAGTTATACCTGATGGTCGCCGGGATGTCACTAGGTGGGTGGCGGGAGGCCAGATCTGCCCACACTACGGTAGCAAGGAAGAAGGGGTCGGAGGCCCTCCCTCGCCAGCGGTGCTTGGGAGAGAACGGCAAGGCAGGCTGATCGGGACGCGCCAGCAGTGGGTAAGAGCCGTCGCCAAGGACGACCGCGTGAACATTGCACCTTCTCGCCTTCCCCGGCGGAGAGGATCCGGCTGGATCTGTGACCAGCGGTGAGCAGAGAGAGAGTGTGTGTGTGGCCACCGCTGTCGTGTTTAGATCTGGAGAGGACGAGACAGTGTGAAGAGAGCAACACTAGCAAGCAAGCACGGAGGCTCCTGCCTATATAGTGGAGTACTAGTTTTCTTTTGTCTACCGGAGCCGGCTTGACCTCGTCAATGACTGTCGAGAAGTCTTCATGCACGTGCCCCGGAGGCGCAGTTGTCGTCATTTTGATCTGAAGCACCGGATTATAACATATAACATGAAAAAATGCCACATGACAAGAAATCATAACCTCACTGCCCAAAGGAGACAACATGAATCCCGGCGGACAAACTAGACGAGGATCAAAGCTCAAATTAAAGATAAACTCGTAGAAAAGGGGTCCATCAATAGATGTCCTAATTAACATAGCCGGCTTGACCTAGATGGCAGCCGAGTAGTCTTCGTGCATGTGCCCCCAATGACTAGCCCAACTCAGTTATCCGAAGTGATCCGAAGCACATGACACCTAATTTTGCGAGATGACAAGAAACCTTTTTTTAGATTTCTCACCAGAACTACAGCCCTATACAACACAGCCTGCACGATATGTAGACGATAGCCAATCCAGGCGTGTCTGCTGGAGTCTGGTCACATGCATGGACGAACTGATCTTCCATGTCTTGCAGGGATCGTCCAGGCACCAACGTAGTACAACACTTCTCTAGTACTATCGCTCGTCTCCCTCTTCTATTAAGTCACCCGACTTGCGGGGCCGGGGAGTGTGCCTATGGTCGGTTCTCAATTGCAGTCCCACATGTGTGTGCAAACGCAATATGACGTGCGTTCCATTCGGATAGCAGCGTGCCAGACCGACCGACCGTCTGGGGTGCGACACGAACGCGGCGGGCGTGCTGTATACTCCGTACATGTGTACCGCCGTTTCCTAGAGGCTTTGCTCCATGGCGCAATCCATGGATACAAAATTAGTATACTGTACTATTTAAAAGTCAAGGGCGGGGCAGTTCCGCCTAGTCGGTTCGACAGAGACGCGAGAAGATGAGGGAGTAGCAAACGTAGGGCTGTGTGATTTGACAGCGAGTTACTGCTGGACAGGTGGGGCCCCGTGATTTGACTTGCCATTATCATTTTAACTACGGTGCTACGACCGGCGTGAGTCTCCCGATTCCTGACCACCTCCATACAGGTGCCTCTCCCAATGCTCCACCATGTAGTAGAGGCTGGCTCTTGCATGAGAGCCCACTTCTCCACTTTTTCCTTGCCCCTCTTTCCTCCACATATAGCTCACTATTGTACTACTACATCCTTCCTGGTTTATTAGTCCCCTTTGTAATTTGTGCTAAATTTTGACCAAAGATTTAACTAACAAAATGTTGATGCATGTCAACAAAAATTATATTTTTGGATTCGTATTTGAACATAGTTTTCAGTGATATAATTTTTAGTAACATGCGTAAACATTTTGTTAGTTAAATCTGTGGTCAAAATTTGACACGGATTACAATGGGGACCAATAAACCAGGACGGGGGTAGTACTTACTTGCTCCTACAGGTGCTAAGCTTGCCACATAGGCATAAAGTCTGATGTGGCAAGTTAATTAAGAAGAGAGAGACTAGTTTGGTGACCCAAGGAAGAAACGGTGATAAGCACGTGTACCTAGGTGAAAAGACAATTTTGAGTCTATAGCTAATTAAATGAAGCAAACTTAGCAACAAAAAACTATTAAGCACCTATGCATTGGGGACTTGATTGCTAAGCCATTTAATGCCCTTAGCACCTCATCTAAAGCACCATTTCATTGGAAGAGGTCACTCCTTGGCAAATGCAATAAATACTACTCCCTTTGTCCCATAATATAAGAACGTTTTTGGCACTACACTAGTGTCAAAAACGTTCTTATATTATGGGACGGAGGGAGTACGACGAAAGAGATAGAGAGAAGTAAAAAAATACACTTATAGCCAACCTTATAGCTAACCTTGTTGTAGTATGAGTGACTAAGTGATGACATGCCAACATCAGATAGCCTAACGCATCGTGTTAAATCTCCAAGGGCGCGAGCGACGCGACGGTCGTGGTAGGCGCGACCATGATACGGGCTGCTGGCAGCCCTTGGATCTGAGATCGAACGGTTGCATGCTAAGTTGCTAAAAATTTGCAGAATAACCCTCCAGGATAGGATATTCACCCATAGGTCTAGAATCACGCCATGCAACCATTCGATCTCAGATCCAAGGGCTCTCGGAAGCCCGTATTATGGGAGAATGGAAAGCCACTACCCTGCCATTCGCACGCTAGCAGTTCGCTCCTACTCGTCCTCGCACGTCCTTTAATATTACGGCGGTTCGCTCCTAGTCGTCCCGTCCTTTCACATTACGGCAGTTCCACTAATCCTAACCCTCCTCCCAAATCCATGGCATTCCAAATCTCCATGATCGGTGGTGAGTACAAGGTTAGAACCATCACTGGCGATGAGTTCGACGTCATCTACACCCGTTCTTCCGCGACGGTGAAAGGATGCCTTGATCGCTTCAGACGCATATTCGAAAACTCAGATGATTAGTGGTTCGCTGGGCTAGATGTTGAGTACACCACAGTCCTGGGACGAGAGAAGGATCTAAAGGAGGAAGAGAGGAAGAAGCCCGCCGTGATCCAGGTTTGCGTGCATGACTTATGCTTGGTCTATCACATATGCCATGCCGACGTTGAATGCCTGGATTTTAAGAACTTCCTCAAGAGCAACCTAGTCAAATTCGTTACTGTAGACTTTACGAACGACAAAAAAGTCCTGGGTCGGATAGGCCTCATTGTAGGCAACCCCTTTGACCTCCAGAAGAATCGGCTGCTGCCCTCCAGTGGCCAGCCTTCAATGCTGGCAGGAGCCATGGTTCATCCTTCGTATAGTAAATTGGAGAAACCTCAATACACGTTTCATCGTCATGCATGGCAGCGGAATGTACTAGATATAGACCACATCCACTACGCTGCAATGGATGGCTACCTTTGTTTCAATATCTACAAGGGTTGGATGAAGAGCAAGAGCCAAGTATGCGGTTCAAGCAAAGAAGTATCGGCCAACAGGAAGAGGGACAAGGACGAAGTCGAGGACATGGACGAGGACTCCGAGTGAGTAAGGTGTCAGTGTCGTTGCTCATGGTGGTTCTAATGCTGTGTCTACCGGATTAGTTGCATAGTTTAATTTCAGGTGTGCTTAGTTTAATTTGAGGGGTGTGTTGTGCTGAGCCCCCAGCAGAACTATGTTATGTTTCTTCTCGTTAATTTAACTCTTCAGTACGTAAATACTAGTATTTCTTACATTTCATCTTTTAGTTGGTATAGTACTACCACTCGTTTCTTCACATTATATACATACAATATATATGGCCATCATGTGCATTGCATCTTCATGTTTTTCAAAACTAGCATCCGGTCTCTTTCTCCGTTGTCCGTTTCGGAATCCGACTCTCTCTCTCTCTCTTGCACTCGTTGCCCCTCTCAGACCTTGTTTCGTGAGCGGGGGAAAAATGTTCTCGGAATGGGCCGAGATTTTTCGAGCGGCCTTGGTACATCACCGGTAGACCGCCTGTCAAATTTTGTTCCATTTGGAGGTCGTTTGATGCCCCAACGGTTAACCGCGTTAACCGAAACCCCTCTCTCTTTGTAGCCCAGCACCCCTCCACAACAGCCCACTAGCCCATCTAAACCCCTTCCATCCTCTCCGTCGTTGGATCACGATCGTGTGGGCGAAAACCGCACCTCGTTTGGGCTCTCTAACTCCCTCTACCTATAAATTAGTCCCCTCCCCCGAAATTTCGGGCAAACCCTAGCTTTCTTCCTCCTCCCGCCGCCGGACATGTCCATCCCGCACCGGACGTGTCCGCGCCGCCGCTCCTCGCCCAATCCTACGCCGACACGTCACCCCGCCGCAGTCTCCACCGCGCCGGCCCTCCCGTCCCAGATCGGGGCCCACTGAGCCCATCGGGGCCCGGATGAGCCCGTGCGCCGCCGCCCGTATGCCCCTCGCGCCCGTGTCGCCCCTCGCCGGCGTTCGTCGTCCGCCGCCGCCTCGACCCCACCAGAGCACGCCGCCGTCTCGCCATACCCTTGCCGCCCCAGGTCACCGGCCACCGCGCCCGTCTCCATCTCCTTCTTCCTCCTCTTGCCCGATCTCTCTCACACCTCGCTCTCTCTCTCTCTTCTCCCCGCAGGACCCGCCGCCGCCGCCCCGTGAAGCTCCTCTCGACGCCGGTGGCCCTCACCGATGTCGGGAACGGAGACCCCGCCCCGTTCTCCACTGGACCCGGCCGGCTTTGGCCATCCCCACCGCCGTCCTGCCACCCTCGAGGCTCGCCGGAGCCTCAAGGTGCGCCGCCGCCGCCATGCCTCGCTGCCGATCCAATCGGGAGGAGGACGACATCCCCGTCGGCCCTGCCACGTGGGCCCGCGTGGGCCACCGCTTCCCATCCGGCCCAGATCCAGGTCCAGCGCCGGCCCGCCTTGCCTCTTTCTTCCTGGGCCAAGCCCGCTATTTGAGCCCCCTTCTAGAACCCGCCCGAGTGTCATTTAGTTTACCCGCGCTCGTCTGTTTTTTTCCAAGTCCCTGAAAATCCATTTTATGTGTGCCTGTTTGGGTGGCTCTGTCTCCATGCATATAGCTCCAATTTGCGCATATGATATATCAAAATGTTCGCCTCGTGATGCTCTTCATGCTAGCGTCATTTTCATTCATGTTACTGTCCATGTTGATGCCCTAATCTTCGTTGCAAGAGTGCTATATGATGTTAACTGCTGAAACTTGACATAACTTGTTGTTTTGTCTTTTCCGTTAAATTTGGTGTGTGCACGTTTTGAGCATGATGTCTACATGTTTTAGGAGAATATTCATGCCATATTTACAGTGGTGCAATCCATGTATTTTTTATGTGCATTGTGGTGAGTGCACAAGCTTGCGAAGTGTGCTACTTAATGTTGCTAATTTCTGAGACTTGGTGTATTTTGCTGTCTGTAACTGTTACATTGTGATGCCTTGTAAGCTTGAAGCTACAATTTATTCCATGCATAATCTGGAGATGTTTAGTTCACATGTTTTGATGCACATGTGATGCTCTATCATGCCATGCCTTTTGTTTCCTCATATATGTCACGTAGCCTACGTTTTGATTGCCATGAACATGCCTATATGATGTTCCAGTATTCTGTTAACTTTATGATGCCATATTGTCATCTTGATATTGATTAATCTATGACTCTTTTGGTGATGCCCCTTTTACATGAATTGAAGCATGCTATGGGTACATTGTCCACATGCCAAGTTTGAAAATGTTGCACTTCATATGACCACTGTTCCAATCTTGCAAACATGCTATGTTGATGTTACTGTTTTGCATTCCCAGATTTTCTAAGTCTGAGAATCAGCTTATATCATGTTGCATCTTGTCTTGTTGATTGCCATTGATCTAGGGCTCATATGGAGATGCTTAGTAATAATGTTTTGCTATGTTTAACCTGTAATTTAATGCCATGCTTATGCTTGTTATGTTATTGCCATATATCATCATTGTTTCATGCCTCCAACATGTCAACATGTTATTCCTGCTCATATATGCCCTCTTTTTCACCAAGTCATAATCTGTAGTATTAAGTTGCCTTGTTGCATTGATCATCTTGGATTAATCTTGAGGCATATGAACCTGAACCTTAAAGATGTTTTGAAGCATGTTATCTTTACTTTGAGTGCATGTCAAGTTTATGCCCATATGATTCCTGTAGGATGTTGTTTCCTTGATTGCAAAGTGCTTATTTGCTGTTTTGGGCAGGTTGTGTTTGAATCTTGTATGGAGTGTATGTGTTGAACCGTGGCTCCGTTTTGAGCATGCTCTATATGAAACTTGCGTAGTTTTGCATGTAGTTTCATGTTACCTTGTTGCATCCTTGTTTTGAAGTGTTTGTGATGTTGTTTTGCTTGCATTTGCATCAATGCCATGTTTAACTTGTTTTGCTCATATCTTCTAGGCCGTAGCTCCGAATTAAACGAACTTTATCTGTAACCTGACTAGAAAACCATGTAGATCATCTTGGTGCACTTTAACTTGATTTTTAACAACTTCAACATTGTGTTCTAATAAAATCTGGACCAATTTCGAAAATTTGCATATGAGGACTTACCGGAATTGTTATATGTTGTCTCCAACCTCATTTAAACTTGCTTTGATGTGTTATTCTTGTATGCTTCATCTCTTACCATGAGTAGCATCATATAGCCTTGTCATGTATCATGCTTGGTTGTGCATCATGTCATTTTTATGTGTTGTGTGTTTACCATGTTGTTTGCTTCGTTCCGGTTGTGCTTCTTCTTGATAGTTCCTGTTTCGTTGCGATCGTGAGGATTCGTTCGACTATGCTTGGTTCGTCTTCAGCCGTTCATCTTCTTCATGGACTTGTTCTCCTTCCTAGCAGGATTTCAGGCAAGATGACCGTCACCTTGGATCTCACTACTATCTTTGCTATGCTAGTTGTCTCGATGCTATCGCTATGTCGCGCCACCTACCACTTGTGTATCAAGCCTCCCAAATTGCCATGAAAACCTCTAACCTTTTCACCCTTCCTAGCAAATCGTTGTTTCGCTATGTTACCGCTTTGCTCAGCCCTTTATAGCATTGCTAGTTGCAGGTGCAGGTGCAGGTTGTTCCATGTTGGAACATGGATATCATGAACTTTGTTGGGATATCACAATATCTTTTATTTAATTAATGCATCTATATACTTGGTAAAGGATGGAAGGCTCGGCCTTATTCCTGGTGTTTTGTTCCACTCTTGCCGCCCTAGTTTCCGTCATACCGGTGTTATGTTCCTTGATTTTGCGTCCCTAACACGGTGAGGGGTATGGGACCCTCTTGACAGTTCGCTTTGAATAGAACTCTTCCAGCAAGGCCCACCATTGGTTTTACATTTGCCTATCACCTATTTCTTTTCCCTAGGGAGTCACTCTCCCGAGGGTCATCTTTATTTAGCCCCTCGGGCCAGTGCTCTTCGGAGTGTTGGTCCAACCTAGAGCCACTTGCGGTGCAACCCCTTCTTCCGGGGTCTTCGGTTGCCGTACGTAGTGTTCATCCGGTCGTGGCCTGAGACGAGATACGCGCGGCTACTATCAGGGTGTCGGCACGCCTGGAGGTCTTGCTGGACTTATTTTACCATTGTTGAAATGTCTTGTGCACTGGGATTCCGAGTCTGATCGGATGTCCCGCGATGGAGGATTGTCTCCGTGGATCGTGAGCTTCTAATGGGCTAAGTTGGGACACCCCTGCAGGGTTTAAACTTTCGAAAGCCGTGTCCGCGGTTATGTGGCTGATGGGAATTTGTTAATATCCGGTTGTGGTAAACTTGAAGTAGACTCAGTTAAAATACACCAACTGCATGTGTAACCGTGATTTTCTCTTTTCGGGAAATCCGGGAAGTCAACACGGTTTGGGTTATGTTTGAACGTAAGTAGTTCAGGATCACTTCTTGATCATTACTAGTTGGCGACCGCTTGCGTAGCTTCTCGTCTCACTCTTGTATTCATAAGTTAGCCACCATACATGCTTAGTCGTTGCTGCAACCTCACCACTTTACCACTTTCCTACCCATTAAGCTTTGCTAGTCTTGATACCCATGGTAATGGGATTGCTGAGTCCTCGTGGCTCACAGATTAATACAACAACTGTTGCAGGTACAGGTAATGCGTTGGTCATCACGCGAGAGCGATGTTTGCTTGTTTTGGAGTTCTTCTTCTGCTTCTTCTTCGATCAGGGGATAGGTTCCAGGTCGGCAGCCTGGGCTAGCAGGGTGGATGTCATTTGAGTTTCTGTTTGTGTTTCATCCGTAGTCGGATGTTGCTCTTATGTATGATGTTGTTGTATTCATGTGGCATTGTATGCCTCTTGTATGTATCCCCAACTATTATGTAATGGTACGATGTAATGATATCCACCTTGCAAAAGCGTCTCCAATATGCGCTTCTATCCTTGGTGGGACCTTCGAGTTCCTTTAGGATAGGGTCGCATATTGGGCGTGACACCAACATCATATAGCCAGCAGTTTAGTCGTCAAAGAATTTCAGGGTGCTTAGTTTTGTCAAAGAATTCCAGGGTGCTTAGTTTTATTTGAGGGGTGGGTTGTGCTGGACACCATTATTGTGACTAGCCTTTTTAATAGTACTATATGCATAATTTGGCGATGAGCGCTCTCCATATGTACCACCTTTTTTTAATTTCAAGTTTTGCTCCATGGCGCAATCCATCGATACTACTACTGTACAAAAGTATACGTTTTTAAAAGGCTAGAGGGCGGGGCAGTCTAGCTTGGTCGGTTACACGAGAGGCGAGGGCCTTTGTGATTTGATGGCTCATTACTGCTGGAAGGCGGGGCCTTGTGATTTGACTGCTCGTATAAATGTGTCGATGACCTGAGGAGGAGCAAAGAATCGTACGGTATACTCAAGTTTTCCACTGGAGTAGTACTACGACGGAGGAGCACGAAACACGGCAGCCCAGTGCCATTTGGCGATAAAAATGATCTAATTTGCTAGTCATCTCATTGTTAGCATCGTTCTATTCATGCCTCGCAGAGAACGTGACACGTGCGGCGAAACACCCGAAGCAAAAGATGAAACACAGGAGCAAAAGAAGAAGGAAGATTATCACCCCAAATGATCTAATTCCCCGCGGAGTCGTAACTGCTTCTTCATCGCCTCCATGACCTCCATCTCCTTGTGCGTCTCCTCCGCCATCTTCTTCATTCCGTCCATGACGCGGGATTTCTCGACGCGAGCCTTCATCATCTGTTCCACGGCCGCATTACGTACCTTGACAGCAGCCGGGTGCTCGATGCGGAGCTTCGCCAACTCCTCCTTCTGTTCCATGACGAGGGCCTGCAGCATCTTCATCGAGGAACCACTATTCTCATGCAGCTTCTTCCATCCGGCGCTCTTCTCCTTCAACAGGTTGAGCTCGTGGCAGAGCTTCGCCTTGTCCTCCTGAAGTTGCAGGATTTCGCCGGTCGCCTTCTTCTCCGAGGCAATGCTCTTCTTCAGCAGCATCACCAAGCCGGCGGTCAACTCCCCCTGCTTATTGAGCTTAGCGGGCATGTCGTCGAGGCTCTCCTTCAGCAGCTCCACCAAGCCGTGGATGAACTCCTTCTGCTTATTGAGGTGCTTATTGAGCTGATCGGGCATGCCGTCGAGGGATAACGACTCCAGCGCCGCCAGCTGGGCATGTTCGCCTCCGCGGCTAGGGCGCTCCTGGGAGCCATCGCCTGCCCATGAGAGATCTTTCGAGGTCTCTGCGTGGCGGCGAGCCCTCTCTTTTTTTTCCACGGCCTTGGTTGCCGCTCCCTTGTTACGAGTAGTTCTCGACCTAGAGCTCTGCTCACCGGCCATGGCAAGGATGGACGAAGAAGAAGCACGTATGAGGAGGAAAGGTAGAGTAATCTTCGGTTAGGTACTTCCCCTTTTTATAACATAAGTACTAGCACTAGTACTAATACCTGCATAGTGGGAACACGTTCAGGTTTGGTACGTACTAGTAGGTGTGAGCAGGCTTTCGAATGGGATGGGAACAAGGTAAAGATTAATTGATGGTTTTGGTTTCGAGGCCCGAAACGGCTCCCGATGAGTTTAGTGGAACATAAATTTCAAGTAGACTACACTGCTCAAATGCGTAAATATTATGTTACTGTCAAAAATTGGCACAAAATACGAAGGAGACCAATGGAAGTACTACTAGCAACCCATGATTTAACTACTCGCATGCGCGTAGTGGAGTAGTAATGTCTTTCTTCCGCCCTCACGTCCACTCAATTTGCATGCGTTGTATTAATTGACCATCATGAAGTGAACGACTTTACACGCGTCAAATTATCACATGTGGTGGATCTTGGTACAAAATTGCGTCCGCCCGTGTACCCGCGTGTGCGCGCGAGGGAATGAGTGCGTGCGTGGCGTGCGTGCACATCTTCGCTTCATGCATGTACCGACAGTATGGCTCAGGGAGGACGAGTACATTCTTCTGGAACCAGCAGCACGTCGTTGTGATCAATCCACACAAGGAGGTCGCGACAACGCCTCCACATGTGCCACGTGGCTTCATGAACTGTAAGAGAGACACTGTGTAGCGTGCCATTGGAATTCTAATTTACGTGTTTTGCAAATACTCGAAGTACTAGTAAGGTACACGTGCATTGCACGCATCAGATTTTGCAACCAAATTATGAATAAATACCACACTATAGCATGTAAGCTCTGAGTCATATATGCCTGATGTTGACCTTTGTTTAATTCTTATAGTTCATCTCATTCAAAATCAATTAGTTTTTATAAAAAAGCTAGGGCCTCTTGGATTCATAGGATTTCCAAAAGGCGGGAATAGGAAAAAGATGGGATTATAGTGGAATGTCGTCTTGAATCCTACAGGATTGTACGAGTGTTTGATTGTGCATAGAAAAAACGCAGAATTCTTTCAAAGAGGTTTGAGTGGATGGGATGTTTCCTATGAAATCTAGTGCAAATGAATCATATGCAAAAATTCATATGGTTTACAATCCTACGAATCAAACAACCAAGATAGGAAAATTCCTAAGGATTAGAATCCTCCAAAATTCCTTTGAGAATCCTTTGAATCAAAGAAGCCCTTAGTCTATTTTATGATTCATGGAATTGTGCGTTGTAAAGCATAAAGTAAAAAACAAATAATGGCAATTCAACTAGAAAAAAAGTTTGGGCAGTTATGATACGGAAGATTCTAGAACAAAGGAGAACCACTGTTGTTTTGACGTTTGTGCATTATGCTTAAGTTCAACCATGGAGTCTGCTAGATTGTACATGTGGCAAAATCGGATGGGGGGCTAGAAGATGGTGCGAGGGCCCAAGTGGAGGGAGACTATGAAGGAGTGCACAAGTGCGAGATCGATATTTAGAGAGAGGGGGCGAGAACGTGCGCTGTTGCGCGCAGTGGCGGAGCCATGAAAAATAAATGAGCTAGGGCGCCAAGCATTGCTAATCCTTTACGAGGAGGGCCAATTCATGAACTTAAACCATTTTTAGCAGCAATTGTCTAATGATCACATTCATATTAGCCTCGATATATAGTTATGTTAGGGGGGAAGGGCCCTTGCTGCCCCTGTCTTCGCCATTGTGCGCGCGTCTGAGAGATGAAGCGGAAGGCATGGATGATGAGAGGGGGACGTTGGATATATAATTAATGTGGGTGTATTAGCTATATATGTAGGGGTTGTTTGGTTCTAGGCCTAGGAGTGCCACACTTTGCCATTCAATGTTGCCAAACTTGCCTAAGGTTAGTTCTTCAAAATGAGAGCCACAAGTTGGCAAGCCTAAGGGAATCTTGCCACACTTGTTGTGTGTATGTGATGTGGGACCATAGTGTGGCTTGCCTAAGATGTGGCTTGAACCAAACACACACCTAAGTTGGTCAAATTTGCCTAACCTTAGGTGTGGCAAGCTTTGGCAAACTTAGTCTCAAACCAAACAACCTCGTAATCCTATATAGAGAGGTATAGATTGATCGATGTGGACGTGGGAAAGAGGGTGAGACCTCACTGGATATATCGATTGATCGGTTTGTGTGGAAAACTATGAAAGACCTAGCTATATACACATAGACATAGAGGAACATCGATCGTTGCGCATGCACGCGTGTGAGATAAAGAATGCCCGATATGATGGAGAGGATGATGTGTGTGGGTGTGTGCCTTCATGGGAGACCGACCCGAAGAAAAATATTGCATGTGTGTGATGGATAATGCCGACTGGTAGTGTGTGTGCATGCATGCACGAGAGAAAGTTAGTGGTACAATTATAAAGAGAAGACGACTGCGTGGGTGTAAAAGACTAGGTGAGGTCATAATCAATCTAAAGTTGAATTCAAATATTTGAATAAGAGATCCTGATGTTTGAAACCCATGCATGCATGAATATAACGGAGATCTGCGCGGTGTGGTTTGGAAACGAGCATGTTGTAATGTATACACATTGAACAAGGTCAGACTGATTTGAATTTGAGATACCGGTGGCAGACATCGTTTGGCCACATTGCATCCGTGCATGGAAACACTATTCTAATTGGAGATGATGGGTGGCTTTCGCATCACATATCTATATCTATACCCCTATATATATTATATTTTATATTTTTTATATTGTGTGCGGGTAACTTTAACTTTGAAAGATGGTTGTTGGATGAGGCGAATCTGATGGTGCGGAGATGGCAAATTTGAGCACTACTGGTCGCTGGATATCATCTAGATTCCACCAGATTTCGCCACATGTACAATCTAGAAGACTCCATGGTTGAACTTAAGCATAATGCACAAACCTCAAAACACAAGCACTTCTTCTTTGTTCTAGAATCTTCCGTATCAGAATTGCCCAAATGTTTTTCTGCATGATTTGCCATTATTTGTTTTTACTTTATGTCTTACAACGCACAATTCCATGAATCTTAAAACAGATTAGATTTCTTATAAAAACTAAATGATTTTGAATGAAATGAACTATAAGAATTAAACGAACATCTACGTCATGCATATATGACTCAAAGCTTACATGCTATAATGTGGTATTTATTCATAATTTGGTTGCCAAATCTCATGCATGCAATGCAAGTGTACCTTACTCTAGTCTAAATGGTGTTTGTGTGTGTGTTGTGCGTGTAGAGGTGCAAATTGTCTTTTTTTGGTACACGTTAAGATTGTTCTCCCGAAATTTCAAGCCGCGCCTTGTTATGCCGAAATTTCAAGCTAGCGTCTCTGTTTATCGTGCTGCGAAACTCCCGCCCCTTCAACCCACGCCTTGTTAGCCCAAAATATTTAAGATATATCTTTGTCTCGTTGTGCTCCGACAATTCCCTCCATCTCAACCCGCGCCTTGCTATTCCAAAATTACAACGCGCGCGAAAACTCCCACCTCCTGTGAAATCCCGACACGCGAAATGCCCGTGGTATCCCTGAACCGAAAGAACCTCCTCAAATCGATGGGGGAACTTTCGTAACTTACCCCACATTTCGGACAAGCGCGTCCCTAAGCCATGGTTCCCCACTCCCATCCCATCCGCCCACCCATTCATACACCGAGGCCGCGAAAACCCGCGACGAAGCCCCACACCCTCCTCCGTCCGCCACCCAGCCGGAGCCTCTTCCCCGACGACGTCGCCCACAGCAACACCTCGACGTCCCTCATCCACCATACCGAATGAGGATCCGTCGTCGATCTCGTCGTCCCGCCGGTTCAGCCACCCCGTCCTCCACCTCCAAGGAGCTGCCCCAATGTTCCCCTCGTCTTTCGTGCCACCTCCATTCCGACACCGCCGTCTTCACCTACACCACCGGAAGAGCATCATCATCACCGTTTCCTCGGATGAAGCTGCGGCCTAATCGGCTCCACCAAAGAGGTTGTACACTAATCACCACATTTTCTTCTTGATTCGATCTCACGGTGCTGCCGGCGCTTGGTCCCGAGCCAACACTGCGCGGCTCCATCCACGGCGGCGTCCGGCCACTTCCTCCACGGCATCGCTCCCTCGGCGGCGACGTCACAATAGTAGGAGCTGCTGCTGCTTTAGCTCTCACTCACGCTGCTGCTCTGCTCTTGCTCTCGGTCCCCTGCCTGGTCTGCTCTTGCTATTCCTCTTGCTCGCGCTGCTGCTCTTGCTCTTCCTCTTGCTTGCGATGCTGCTCTGATTTAGCTACACTTCCGTCGACTGAATCGACTTTTGGGTCAGTCGATTTTCATGGGGTGGGGGGGCTCGCCGGAGTGAAGGAAGAACCCGATGCAGCGGGGAGGGGGGCTCGCCGGAGAGGTACCCCACTATCTATCTTAGGGTTCAGGGTGGGGGCGGTGGTCGCCGGCGGTGGTGGGGCGGTGGCGTGGGGATCGCCGGAGCCTCAAGGTGCGCCGCCGCCACCATGCCTCGCTCCCCATCCGATCGGGAGGAGGACGACGTCCCCGTCGGCCCGGCCTCGTGGGCCGCGTGGGCCACCGCTTCCCGTCCGGCCCAGATCCAGGTCCAGCGCCGGTCCGCCTTGCCTCTTTCTTCCTGGGCCGAGCCCGCTATGTGAGCCCCCTTCTAGAGCCCGCCCGAGCGTCATTTAGTTTACCCGGGCTCGTCTGTTTTTTTTCATGTCCCTGAAAATCCATTTTATGTGTGCCTGTTTGGGTGGCTCTGTCTCCATGCATATAGCTCCAATTTGCGCATATGATATATCGAAATGTTCGCCTCGTGATGCTCTTCATGCTACCGTCATTTTCATGCATGTTACTGTCCATATTGATGCCCTGATCTTCGTTGCAAGAGTGCTATATGATGTTAACTACTGAAACTTGACATAACTTGTTGTTTTGTCTTTTTCGTTGCATTTGGTGTGTGCACCTTTTGAGCATGATGTCTACATATTTTAGGAGAATATTGATGTCAAATATACAGTGGTGCAATCCATGTATTTTTTATGTGCATTGTGGTGAGTGCACAAGCTTGCGAAGTGTGCTACTTAATGTTGCTAATTTCTGAGACTTGGTGTATTTTGCCAAGTCTGTAACTGTTACATTGTGATGCCTTGTAAGCTTGAAGCTATAATTTATTCCATGCATAATCTGGAGATGTTTAGAACACATGTTTTGATGCACATGTGATGCTCTATCATTTCATGCCTTTTGTTGCGTCATATATGTCATGTAGCCTATGTTTTGATTGCCATGAACATGCCTATATGACATTCCAGTTTTCTGTTAACTTTATGATGCCATGTTGTGAGCTTGATATTGATTAATCTATGCCTCTTTTGGTGATGCTCCTTTTACATGAATAGAAGCATGCTATGGGTACATTGTCCACATGCCAAGTCTGATAATTTTGCACTTCATATGACCTTTGTTCGAAGCTTGAAAACATGCTATGTTGATGTTACTGTTTTGCATTCCCAGATTTTCTAAGTCTGAGAATCAGCTTATATCATGTTGCATCTTGTCTTGTTGATTGCCATTGATCTATGGCTCATATGGAGATGCTTAGTAATAATGTTTTGCCATGTTTAACCTGTAATTTAATGCCATGCTTATGCTTGTTATGTTCTTGCCCTATATCATCATTGTTTCATGCCTCGAACATGTCAACATGTTATTCCTGCTCATATATGCCCTGTTTTTCACTGTCATAATCTGTAGTATTAAGTTACCTTGTTGCATTGATCATCTTGGATTAATCTTGAGGCCTATGAACCTGAACCTTAAAGATGTTTTGAATCATGTTATCTTTACTTTGAGTGCATGTCAAGTTTATGCCCATATGATTCCTGTAGCATGTTGTTTCCTTGATTGCAAAGTGCTTATTTGCTGTTTTGGGCAGGTTGTGTTTGAATCTTGTATGGAGTGTATGTGTTGAACCGTGGCTCCGTTTTGAGCATGCTCTATATGAAACTTGCGTAGTTTTGCAAGTAGTTTCATGTTACCTTGTTGTATCCTTGTTTTGAAGTGTTTGTGATGTTGTTTTGCTTGCATTTGCCTCAATGCCATGTTTAACTTGTTTTGCTCATATCTTCTAGGCCGTAGCTCCGAATTAAACGAACTTTATCTGTAACTTGACTAGAAAACCATGTAGATCATCTTGGTGCACTTTAACTTGATGTTTAACAACTTCAACATTGTGTTCTAACCAGATCTGGACCAATTTCGAAAATTTGCATATGAGGACTTACCGGAATTGTTATATGTTGTTTCCGGCCTCATTTAAACTTGGTTTGATGTGTTATTCTTGTATGCTTCATCTCCTACCATGAGTAGCATCATATAGCCTTGTCATGCATCATGCTTGGTTGTGCATCATGTCATGTTTATGTGTTGTGTGTTTACCATGTTGTTTGCTTCTTTCCGGTTGTGCCTCTTCTCGATAGTTCCTGTTTCGTTGCGATCGTGAGGATTCGTTCGACTACGCTTGGTTCGTCTTCAGCCGGTCATCTTCGTCATGGACTCGTTCTTCTTCCTAGCAGGATTTTAGGCAAGATGACCGTCACCTTGGATCTCACTATTATCTTTGCTATGCTAGTCGTCTCGATGCTATCGCTATGTCGCACCACCTACCACTTGTTTATCAAGCCTCCCAAATTGTCATGAAAACCTCTAACCTTTTCACCCTTCCTAGCAAACCGTTGTTTGGCTATGTTACCGCTTTGCTCAGGCCCTCTTATAGCGTTGCTAGTTGCAGGTGCAGGTGCAGGTTGTTCCATGTTGGAACATGGATATCATGAACTTTGTTGGGATATCACAATATCTCTTATTTAATTAATGCATCTATATACTTGGTAAAGGGTGGAAGGCTCGGCCTTATGCCTGGTGTTTTGTTCCACTCTTGCCGCCCTAGTTTCCGTCATACCGGTGTTATGTTCCTTGATTTTGCGTCCCTAACACGGTGAGGGGTATGGGACCCTCTTGACAGTTCGCTTTGAATAGAACTCTTTCAGCAAGGCCCAATATTGGTTTTACATTTGCCTATCACCTATTTCTTTTCCCTAGGGAGTCGCCCTCCCGAGGGTCATCTTTATTTAGCCCCCCGGGCCAGTGCTCTTCGGAGTGTTGGTCCAACCTAGAGCCACTTGCGGTGCCACCCCTTCTTCCGGGGTCTTCGGTTGCCGTACGTAGTGTTCATCCGGTCGTGGCCTGAGACGAGATACGCGCGCCTACTATCAGGGTGTCGGCACGCCGGGAGGTCTTGTTGGACTTGTTTTACCATTGTTGAAATGTCTTGTGCACCGAGATTCCGAGTCTGATCGGATGTCCCGCGATGGAGGATTGTCTCCGCGGATCGTGAGCTTATAATGGGCTAAGTTGGGACACCACTGCAGGGTTTAAACTTTCGAAAGCCGTGCCCGCGGTTATGTGGCAGATGGGAATTTGTTAATATCCAGTTGTAGTAAACTTGAAGTAAACTCAGTTAAAATACACCAACTGTATGCGTAACCGTGATTGTCTCTTTTCAGGAAGTCCGGGAAGTGAACACGGTTTGGGTTATGTTTGAACGTAAGTAGTTCAGGATCACTTCTTGATCATTACTAGTTGGCGACCGCATGCGTAGCTTCTCATCTCACTCTTGTATTCATAAGTTAGCCACCATACATGCTTAGTCGCTACTGCAACCTCACCACTTTACCCCTTTCCTACCCATTAAGCTTTGCTAGTCTTGATACCCATGGTAATGGGATTGCTGAGTCCTCGTGGCTCACACATTACTACAACAACAGTTGTAGGTAGAGGTAATGCGTTGGTCATGACGCGAGAGTGATGTTTGCTTGTTTTGGAGTTCTTCTTCTGCTTCTTCTTCGATCAGGGGATAGGTTCCAGGTCGGCAGCCTGGGCTAGCAGGGTGGATGTCATTTGAGTTTCTGTTTGTGTTTCATCCATAGTCGGATGTTGCTCTTATGTATGATGTTGTTGTATTCATGTGGCATTGTATGCCTCTTGTATGTATCCCCAACTATTATGTAATGGTACGATGTAATGATATCCACCTTGCAAAAGCGTCTCCAATATGCGCTTCTATCCTTGGTGGGACCTTCGAGTTCCTTTAGGATAGGGTCGCATATTGGGCGTGACACCAACATCATATAGCCAGCAGTTTAGTTGTCAAAGAATTTCAGGGTGCTTAGTTTTGTCAAAGAATTCCAGGGTGCTTAGTTTTATTTGAGGGGTGGGTTGTGCTGGACACCATTATTGTGACTAGCCTTTTTAATAGTACTATATGCATAATTTGGCGATGAGCGCTCTCTATATGTACCACCTTTTTTTAATTTCAAGTTTTGCTCCATGGCGCAATCCATCGATACTACTACTGTACAAAAGTATACGTTTTTTAAAAGGCTAGAGGGCGGGGCAGTCTAGCTTGGTCGGTTACACGAGAGGCGAGGGCCTTTGTGATTTGATGGCTCATTACTGCTGGAAGGCGGGGCCTTGTGATTTGACTGCTCGTATAAATGTGTCGATGACCTGAGGAGGAGCAAAGAATCGTACGGTATACTCAAGTTTTCCACTGGAGTAGTACTACGACGGAGGAGCACGAAACACGGCAGCCCAGTGCCATTTGGCGATAAAAATGATCTAATTTGCTAGTCATCTCATTGTTAGCATCGTTCTATTCATGCCTCGCAGAGAACGTGACACGTGCGGCGAAACACCCGAAGCAAAAGATGAAACACAGGAGCAAAAGAAGAAGGAAGATTATCACCCCAAATGATCTAATTCCCCGCGGAGTCGTAACTGCTTCTTCATCGCCTCCATGACCTCCATCTCCTTGTGCGTCTCCTCCGCCATCTTCTTCATTCCGTCCATGACGCGGGATTTCTCGACGCGAGCCTTCATCATCTGTTCCACGGCCGCATTACGTACCTTGACAGCAGCCGGGTGCTCGATGCGGAGCTTCGCCAACTCCTCCTTCTGTTCCATGACGAGGGCCTGCAGCATCTTCATCGAGGAACCACTATTCTCATGCAGCTTCTTCCATCCGGCGCTCTTCTCCTTCAACAGGTTGAGCTCGTGGCAGAGCTTCGCCTTGTCCTCCTGAAGTTGCAGGATTTCGCCGGTCGCCTTCTTCTCCGAGGCAATGCTCTTCTTCAGCAGCATCACCAAGCCGGCGGTCAACTCCCCCTGCTTATTGAGCTTAGCGGGCATGTCGTCGAGGCTCTCCTTCAGCAGCTCCACCAAGCCGTGGATGAACTCCTTCTGCTTATTGAGGTGCTTATTGAGCTGATCGGGCATGCCGTCGAGGGATAACGACTCCAGCGCCGCCAGCTGGGCATGTTCGCCTCCGCGGCTAGGGCGCTCCTGGGAGCCATCGCCTGCCCATGAGAGATCTTTCGAGGTCTCTGCGTGGCGGCGAGCCCTCTCTTTTTTTTCCACGGCCTTGGTTGCCGCTCCCTTGTTACGAGTAGTTCTCGACCTAGAGCTCTGCTCACCGGCCATGGCAAGGATGGACGAAGAAGAAGCACGTATGAGGAGGAAAGGTAGAGTAATCTTCGGTTAGGTACTTCCCCTTTTTATAACATAAGTACTAGCACTAGTACTAATACCTGCATAGTGGGAACACGTTCAGGTTTGGTACGTACTAGTAGGTGTGAGCAGGCTTTCGAATGGGATGGGAACAAGGTAAAGATTAATTGATGGTTTTGGTTTCGAGGCCCGAAACGGCTCCCGATGAGTTTAGTGGAACATAAATTTCAAGTAGACTACACTGCTCAAATGCGTAAATATTATGTTACTGTCAAAAATTGGCACAAAATACGAAGGAGACCAATGGAAGTACTACTAGCAACCCATGATTTAACTACTCGCATGCGCGTAGTGGAGTAGTAATGTCTTTCTTCCGCCCTCACGTCCACTCAATTTGCATGCGTTGTATTAATTGACCATCATGAAGTGAACGACTTTACACGCGTCAAATTATCACATGTGGTGGATCTTGGTACAAAATTGCGTCCGCCCGTGTACCCGCGTGTGCGCGCGAGGGAATGAGTGCGTGCGTGGCGTGCGTGCACATCTTCGCTTCATGCATGTACCGACAGTATGGCTCAGGGAGGACGAGTACATTCTTCTGGAACCAGCAGCACGTCGTTGTGATCAATCCACACAAGGAGGTCGCGACAACGCCTCCACATGTGCCACGTGGCTTCATGAACTGTAAGAGAGACACTGTGTAGCGTGCCATTGGAATTCTAATTTACGTGTTTTGCAAATACTCGAAGTACTAGTAAGGTACACGTGCATTGCACGCATCAGATTTTGCAACCAAATTATGAATAAATACCACACTATAGCATGTAAGCTCTGAGTCATATATGCCTGATGTTGACCTTTGTTTAATTCTTATAGTTCATCTCATTCAAAATCAATTAGTTTTTATAAAAAAGCTAGGGCCTCTTGGATTCATAGGATTTCCAAAAGGCGGGAATAGGAAAAAGATGGGATTATAGTGGAATGTCGTCTTGAATCCTACAGGATTGTACGAGTGTTTGATTGTGCATAGAAAAAACGCAGAATTCTTTCAAAGAGGTTTGAGTGGATGGGATGTTTCCTATGAAATCTAGTGCAAATGAATCATATGCAAAAATTCATATGGTTTACAATCCTACGAATCAAACAACCAAGATAGGAAAATTCCTAAGGATTAGAATCCTCCAAAATTCCTTTGAGAATCCTTTGAATCAAAGAAGCCCTTAGTCTATTTTATGATTCATGGAATTGTGCGTTGTAAAGCATAAAGTAAAAAACAAATAATGGCAATTCAACTAGAAAAAAAGTTTGGGCAGTTATGATACGGAAGATTCTAGAACAAAGGAGAACCACTGTTGTTTTGACGTTTGTGCATTATGCTTAAGTTCAACCATGGAGTCTGCTAGATTGTACATGTGGCAAAATCGGATGGGGGGCTAGAAGATGGTGCGAGGGCCCAAGTGGAGGGAGACTATGAAGGAGTGCACAAGTGCGAGATCGATATTTAGAGAGAGGGGGCGAGAACGTGCGCTGTTGCGCGCAGTGGCGGAGCCATGAAAAATAAATGAGCTAGGGCGCCAAGCATTGCTAATCCTTTACGAGGAGGGCCAATTCATGAACTTAAACCATTTTTAGCAGCAATTGTCTAATGATCACATTCATATTAGCCTCGATATATAGTTATGTTAGGGGGGCAGGGCCCTTGCTGCCCCTGTCTTCGCCATTGTGCGCGCGTCTGAGAGATGAAGCGGAAGGCATGGATGATGAGAGGGGGACGTTGGATATATAATTAATGTGGGTGTATTAGCTATATATGTAGGGGTTGTTTGGTTCTAGGCCTAGGAGTGCCACACTTTGCCATACAATGTTGCCAAACTTGCCTAAGGTTAGTTCTTCAAAATGAGAGCCACAAGTTGGCAAGCCTAAGGGAATCTTGCCACACTTGTTGTGTGTATGTGATGTGGGACCATAGTGTGGCTTGCCTAAGATGTGGCTTGAACCGAACACACACCTAAGTTGGTCAAATTTGCCTAACCTTAGGTGTGGCAAGCTTTGGCAAACTTAGTCTCAAACCAAACAACCCCGTAATCCTATATAGAGAGGTATAGATTGATCGATGTGGACGTGGGAAAGAGGGTGAGACCTCACTGGATATATCGATTGATCGGTTTGTGTGGAAAACTATGAAAGACCTAGCTATATACACACAGACATAGAGGAACATCGATCGTTGCGCATGCACGCGTGAGAGATAAAGAATGCCCCATATGATGGAGAGGGGGATGTGTGTGGGTGTGTGCCTTCATGGGAGACCGACCCAAAGAAAAAGATTGCATGTGTGTGATGGATAATGCCGACTGGTAGTGTGTGTGCATGCATGCACGAGAGAAAGTTAGTGGTACAATTATAAAGAGAAGACGACTGTGTGGGTGTAAAAGACTAGGTGAGGTCATAATCAATGTAAAGTTGAATTCAAATATTTGAATAAGAGATCCTGATGTTTGAAACCCATGCATGCATGAATATAACGGAGATCTGCGCGGTGTGGTTTGGAAACGAGCATGTTGTAATGTATACACATTGAACAAGGTCAGACTGATTTGAATTTGAGATACCGGTGGCAGACATCGTTTGGCCACATTGCATCCGTGCATGGACACACTATTCTAATTGGAGATGATGGGTGGCTTTCGCATCACATATCTATATCTATACCCCTATATATACTATATTTTATATTTTTTATATTGTGTGCGGGTAACTTTAACTTTGAAAGATGGTCGCTGGATGAGGCGAATCTGATGGTGCGGAGATGGCAAATTTGAGCACTACTGGTCGTTGGATATCATCTAGATTCCACCAGATTTCGCCACATGTACAATCTAGAAGACTCCATGGTTGAACTTAAGCATAATGCACAAACCTCCAAACACAAGCACTTCTTCTTTGTTCTAGAATCTTCCGTATCAGAATTGCCCAAATGTTTTTCTGCACGATTTGCCATTATTTGTTTTTACTTTATGTCTTACAACGCACAATTCCATGAATCTTAAAATAGATTAGCTTTCTTATAAAAACTAGATGATTTTTGAAATGAACTATAAGAATTAAACGAACATCTACGTCATGCATATATGACTCAAAGCTTACATGCTATAATGTGGTATTTATTCATAATTTGGTTGCCAAATCTCATGCGTGCAATGCACGTGTACCTTACTCTAGTCTAAATGGTGTTTGTGTGTGTGTTGTGCGTGTAGTGGTGCAAATTGTCTTTTTTTGGTACACGTTAAGTTTGTTCTCCCAAAATTTCAAGCCGCGCCTTGTTATGCCGAAATTTCAAGCTAGCGTCTCTGTCTATCGTGCTGCGAAACTCCCGCCTCTTCAACCCGCGCCTTGTTGGCCCGAAATATTTAAGATATATCTTTGTCTCGTTGTACTCCGACAACTCCCTCCATCTCAACCCGCGCCTTGCTATTCCAAAATTACAATGCGCGCGAAAACTCCCACCTCCTGTGAAATCCTGACACGCGAAATGCCCGTGGTACCCCTGAACCGAAAGAACCGCCTCAAATCGGTGGGGGACCTTTCGTAACTTACCCCACATTTTGGACAAGCGCGTCCCTAAGCCATTGTTCCCCACTCCCATCCCATCCGCCCACCCATTCATACACCAAGGCCGCGAAAACCCGCGACGAAGCCCACACCCTCCTCCGTCCGCCACCCAGCCGGAGCCTCTTCCCCGACGACGTCATCCACAGCAACACCTCGACGTCCCTCATCCACCGTACCGGATGAGGATCCGTCGTCGATCTCGTCGTCCCGCCGGTTCAGCCACCCCGTCCTCCACCTCCAAGGAGCTGCCCCAATGTTCCCCTCGTCTTTCGCGCCACCTCCATTCCGACACCGCTGTCTTCACCTGCACCACCGGAAGAGCATCATCATCACCGTTTCCTCGGATGAAGTTGCGGCCTAATCGGCTCCACCAAAGAGGTTGTACACTAATCACCACATTTTCTTCTTGATTCGATCTCACGGTGCTACCGGCGCTTGGTCCCGAGCCAACACGGCGCGGCTCCATCCACGGCGGCGTCGTCGGCCACTTCCTCCACGGCATCGCTCCCTCGGCGGCGACGTCACAATAGTAGGAGCTGCTGCTGCTTTAGCTCTCGCTCATGCTGCTGCTCTGCTCTTGCTCTCGGTCCCCTGCCTGGTATGCTCTTGCTATTGCTCCTGCTCGCGCTGCTGCTCTGATTTAGCTACACTTCAGTCGACTGAATCGACTTTTGGGTCAGTTGATTTTCATGGGGTGGGGGGGCTCGCCGGAGTGAAGGAAGAACCCGACGCAGCGGGGAGGGGGGCTCGCCGGAGAGGTACCCCACTATCTATCTTAGGGTTCAGGGTGGGGGCGGTGGTCGCTTCGGTGGTGGGGCGGTGGCGTGGGGATCGCCGGAGAAAAAGCTCGGCACGGGGGGGGCTAGAGGGATGGCCGGGGCGGCGGCGGACCGGCGGTGGGGAGTGTTTTCGGGGCGGATGGGGTGGCGCACCGCCGGCCTCGGGCAGCGGGGGGCTGCTGTTTGCCCGGTGGTGGCTGGCGGCTCAGGGGGGTGGAGATTGATGATGAACTGCAGGCCCTTGATTTCGTATCCAGCGACTGCAAAATCGACTGACCAGAGATGAAAAAGTCAGTCGACTGACGTGTAGCCTCACCTTGCTAGTGCGTTCAGTTTCGACAGTAAAATTCAGTTTCGATAGCAAAATTCAGTTTCGACAGTTAAGTTTAGTTTCGACATTTAAATTCAGTTTCGACAGTTAAGTTCATAGATGAGCGGCTGATGTATTTTACATCTAGCACTTTGTGGTTATTTATTTTACGTCATATATTGGAGATGCTTTTAGAATTCCACTCAGGTTAACGTTGTCTCTCTTGTCCTGCTTCAGCATCGGCGTCGTACAACTCACCGGAGCTGCTCCAACGACGAAACCCTCCATCACAGCAGAGCAGTACCTCGGGCTCCATCTCCAGACGCCTAAGATCTTCTTCCCCTCCTCCGACAGCCAAGTCAGCCGGAGCATCCTCACCGGCCAACCCAATCACGCTGAGATCGACATGGCTTCGCCATAGAGGTTGTACACTTGTTGCATCTCTTTTTTACTATACATGTTATATATATTGTCCACTGAGCACACGTAGTAACGGGAAATACGATTATTCTATCCTACTATATGACAAGCAGTGAGGTACCAGGTAACTTAGCTATCTGTGATGGACTCTCTTGAACGCCATCATTATTTATCTCTGCGTGTTTGAGCTGTGCATTTGTCGATGGGCCTGGGAGTTGAGCTAGTAGGGAAGTGGCCTGGGTCCAAAGTAATAGAAGTAGCACAAAAACATTTTTTTAGTGTAGGATTTTCCTTGCTCAAGCCTGCCTACTAGAATCGTGAGTGGTTGAAAGGAAAAGTGAATGAAAAACATAGGAATTGGAAAGTTTCCTATGGTACTACTTTTCATGAATTTGGTGCAAAGGAATGGAGCAAAGGAAAACTGTAGGATTTGTTCCTTTAGTGTCTCCTTGAAAGAAAAACCGTAGGAATTCTAATTTCCACTTGTCCTCCTTTTCATATTCCTATTCATCAAGCACAAGACTAAGAGATAGTAGCATAATAGCATTATAACCGTACATTTTCTTGTGGTTTGACTTAATCTCACCATGCTTTTTTGCATCCTGTGATCTTCCAATTCTTGTGAATCAAACACCCAGATTGGCAGAAATCCTGTGTTTTTAAATTCTCTGTTTTGCACGTGCATTCCTATCCTATTCCTGTCTATTTCCTATCCCTGCATTGTTAGAATCCTCAAATTCAAACAAGCCCTTACACAATTACTTCTGTTATAGATATGTGTCAAAGAAAACCTTGTGTGGTTTGTCCTGCTCCTGTGGCGTTGTGTTCCACCCCAACTCAGCTGCTCCAACGACGGAAGGGTTCACCATAGCAGGGATCCGCTCTCCAGACTGTCTTTCGCCGCCTCAGATCTTCTTCCCCACCGCCGGCAGCCACGACAATTGCATTACCATCATCAACTGAGCAGATGACCTTGAGGACTACACGGGTCCGCAAGAGAGGTCGCACTCTTCTGTGTCTGCTTACGTTATGCATCGCTTAATATGATGACATGCTACATTATCGTCGTGTTCACCTATTAGACTCCGAGTCAGGTCCAAAATAATGCTGAAACTTGAGTTTTTAAATGGTTGTGGGGTACATATTGGGGCAGCAATCAGTACTATCTGTCTACTATCTGGTTAATCTCGGGTGTCTACTATGAGTTTCATGTTGGGTGAAAACAAACATTAAAGGAGCCATTATCTGTATTTTTTAACTAAAGCTATTATCTGCCTGCTATCATTGGTTTTGGGTCTATCCATAGTTTGCTACCATCGCTCTGGATTTGTGCGTGCACTCCTTACATAATCTCACTATGTTTTATTCCTATGCATGCCAGTTATTGTACACAATGGAACTGATCATGTAGAGCAAAAGAGACGAGCCTTGCGTGGCAATAAAATTTCATGCAGACGTCGCTCCATGGTGGGCGCAAAGGCAGCCCCCCCTCCACCCATTTCGGATCGTAATCAAGAGGAAGATAACTGTTCTAAGGGGGATTCAAAAGGAGAAGACCACTCCTATTTACCCCATGAGGTCTTCGCTCTAACTTGGCATGCTAATGTTGGTAATATCATGCATATGGTGCCTTGCATTGCTTACTGTATACATCAACGATGTCATCTGCTTAGTTTACACATGCTTTGTGTCAATGCCATCTGTTTAGTTTGTTTATCGTATATGTGAATCATGCAATGCCATCTTGTTTAGCCAGGCATCATATATGTGAATTTTGCAATGCCACCCTGGTTAGCCAGTCATCTTATATGTGAATTATATCATGCCATCATTTTTTATTACGTGTTAAATTTGTCAACAATTTTAGTACATTCAATTACTCTTCCTGTGCATCAGCCATTCGGCACGGTCATGGAAAAATCTGGAGTGGAAACAAGGTCTTCAGAACAGACAATGCTATCTGACGAAGCGCATGTCTTGCTGGTTACCGATAGCTCCTCAGAGGAGGATTCAGAGACAGATGACCAGTCATATCCCCCCCCCCCGAGGTGCATGCTCTAAATTGGTAGGGTTATGTTGCTCATATCGTGCGTATGGTATCTTGCATTTCTATGTCATTTGCTTAGTTTAGACATGCTTTGTGTGAATGCCACCTGTTTAGTGTCTAATTACCATATATGTGAATTATGCAATGCCATCTTGTTGCAAGACATTATATATGTGAATTATGCAATGTTATCTTGTTGCAAGGCATTATATATGTGAATTATGCAATGCCATGCTGTTTAGGCAAGCGTCATATATGTGAATTATATCATGCCGTCCTTTTTTTTGTATTTCTCATTGCTTTTGTCGACAATGTTTGTATATTCAACTGCTCTTCCTGTGCATCAGCCATTTGAATTGGTGATGGAGAAATCTGGAGTGAAAACAAGGTCTTCAGAGCAGACAATGCTACCTGCTGAAGCAGATATCTTGCTGGTTACAGATAGCTCTTCAGAGGAGGATTCAGAGGCAGATGACCAGTCCTATTATCCCCCTGAGGTGTATGCTCAAACTTGGCAGGGTTTTATTACTCATATCATGCATATGTTGTATTGCAATGCTTAGTTTTTACATCATATACACAATATTGAATGCCATCTCCTTAGTTGACACATCATACATGTGATTGCCCTCTGCTCACTTCCTTAGTATATAAATCACATATTTGAATTATGTCATGCCATGATGTTTACATAGACAGCATGTATCTGAATTATGGCATGCCAACCCATTTTCTAAAGACATAATATAGTTATATCATCTCATCATGTTTACATAGTCATCATATTTTAAATTATGTCATTATATCCGTGAATTATATCATGCCATCATGTTTCCATCGACGGCATGTTTGTGATTTATGGCATGCCAACCACTTTAATAGACACATCGTATAGTTATATCATGTCATCCTGTTTACATAGTCATCATATTTTGAAGTATGTCATTCTATCCTGTTTAGTTAGCCATCATACATGGGAAATTGTGTCATGCTATCCTATTTAATTAGCCATCATATATGTGAAATTATGTCCTGCTATTCTGTTTGGTTAGACAACATAAACGTGAATTATTTCATGCCATGTTTTCTTCCCTACTATCCATTGCACCTGTCTATCTTACAATGTCTGGACATTCAATTACTTTTCTTGTTTATCAGCCATTTCAATTGGAGGGGGTGATGGCAGTATCTGTGGGAGTAAAAACACGGTCTTTAGAAAAGATCGTGCTACCTGTTGATGCAGATAGAACCATGGTTGTACTTGCCCAAGAACCAGCCCCACCACACATAACCCAGACTCATGCAGATTGTACCCCTACCCAGTTGGACAGAGAACTAGCTACACCCCTTCTAACCCCAACTGTTGAGGATATAGACCTTAAGGTCACCCGCCAGGAGGGGCCGGGTTACTCTAATAGTCATTACCAGAAGCCCAGCGCCAAGCTTGAAGACGGTGGGCCAAAGATGGGCTTAAGACCCGGATATGGCTTAAGGCCCGTAGTTACAATCATTATCATGGTAGAACTTGTAGTGTAAGGCAAGTATAGTTGAGAGTCCGAGACGGACACTCTTATGAGCCGGCCGGGACTCTGAGGGCTGCTGGGCGTCAGCCTCCCTATATAAAGGGACGACCCGACAGCGGTTTAGTGACAAGAACAATCTCATCGAGAGCCGGGCATAGCAGTTTAGCTCCCTGGTGATCGTAACCCTAATCAAAACCACCTCAAACTGGACGTAGGCTTTTACCTTCACCGTAAGGGGCCGAACCAGTATAAACCCTCGTGTTCCTTGTCTCGCATTAACCCCTTCAAGCTTCCTAGCTGCGATGGCTCCACGACTAAGTCCTAGCTCGTGGACATCTGCCGTGACAATTCCATGACAGTTGGTGCCCACCGTGGGGCCAGCGCATGGTGGATTTGAGTTCTTGAAGGGCAGCTTCGAAGGGCTCAAGGGATACGCTGTGGGCCGGATGACCAAGAGTCGTCGCGGCAGGCTCTACATCGACGATGCGAACTGGGGCCCCGACGCCGGCTCAATTGAGTACGGGTACCGGGTCCCCTTCGGCGGAATTCATGTTTTCATCGGCAAGATTGGTGAGCCGGGCCCTGAGCCGGATCTCTGCGCCGATCTCATCGAGACGGCTCAGCGTGCGCGACCCGCCCGGGCCCGGCCTGCCTTAAGGCACACTTTTGTGGGATGTATCCATGGAGGACTCTCTGATCGATCTGGATCTGGTGATGAGACGGCCGCCGGCTCTGACGGCGAGTCGGCCACCGATGAGTCAAACTCGTTGTATCAACTTCAAGATGGCAGGCTCATGGGTTATTCCGATGGTGACAGTATTCCGGACCCGTTTGAGCCGCCAAGTCAGGTTGGGGTCTTTATGGCCGGTGCACAGCCTGTTCAGAACCCTGCTGCTGGAGCGGGAAACCCGGTGTCCTCGCCGGCTCAGGTGCTAATGGATCTCACGGACAAGATGACGGCCCTGTTAACCGCCACGGGTCAAGCTCAGCATGATGCGGAGGTGGCACAGTTAAAATTGGATCTAGTGAAGGCTAAGGAGGATCTGGCAGCGGAAGGGATCAAGATGGCTACGGAGCGAGCAGCTCTCGATGCCCAAACCCAGTTGATTCAAGCACAATCCTTCCGGCTCACGATGGATCAAAACGCGGCCAATGAGGTCCTGAGAAGGAGGCATCAAAAGGCCCAATCTCGACTCCCTCCAGTTTACGATCCACGCAACCTCTTCAACACGCCAGGTGCAGGGTCTAGTAACCCGCCAGGGGTCATAGTGCCCGGGTCGGGGACACCTATTCAGCACAAGTAATGGGGCCTCCCCAGGTGCCCCCTGCCCCGCCTCAGTACGTGCCAATACCACCGGGTCATTATAATAACCCGCTGGAGAACATGGTTGCTGCGACAGCACGGCTGGCGGCTCTCCCGGTCGACGGCGACTCTCCGACGGCTATTGAAACCCGCCGGGTCAGGGAACTCCTTCAGACAGCACTGGCGCAGCAAGAGGCGTACTCCTACAGCCGGGATAGGATCCACTCGACCCCTCGTCCGGGTCAGAGCCCGAGTTACAGCAGGCACATGGTCTCAGTGACCGGCTCAAGTAACGTCCGACGCCATGACCCGCCCCCTGGCCATGGCCCGGCTTATAATGGAGCCTTTCACGCAGCAGACCAAGACAGAGTGCAGAAAGAGGCGGAGCAGGTGCCTCAGCTGACGGCTTACCAGACTCCCCCGGCTTATCCGACGACGTCCGTCGATGTGGATATCCCTACCAGGACTGGGGGTGTCCCTTGCTTAGTGCCAGCTATCCGCAATGAACGTCTACCCAAGGACTTCAAAGGCCCTAGAAAGGTGCCCAATTACACGGCTGACTTGCAACCCGCAGCTTGGATCGAGAGTTACGAGATGGCCATGGAACTACTGGAGGTCAGTGAAGCGGCAATGGCCAAAAGTACTTCACCATGATGTTGGATGGGACTGCCCGCACTTGGTTGAAAGGGCTACCACCGAATTCCATCGGGTCTTGGGCTGAGCTGAAAGCCCGGTTCATCCAAAACTTCAAAGATACCTGTAGGCAGTATATGTCAATTGTGGATTTGACTAACTGTAAGCAGCAGGAGGGTGAATCCACGACTCATTGGGTTCGCCGGGTCAAGGAGATCATACATTCATCAGATAAGATGGATGCCGGCTCTGCAGTCTTAATGTTGGAACAGAATTGTTGCTTCGTGCCCCTGAAGATGAAACTCGGGCGGCTTAAGCGCGACTGCAGTGACATGGGTACACTAATGGCGGCTCTTGTCAAGTACGCCGATTCTGATGGTACCAAGGATCCCCCTTCAGATGATGAAAGGGCAGGGAAGGGAAAGAAGAATGGCAATGGCAAGGGTCCTCAGCATAACCCGGGGAACCAAGGAGGAGGCAAGCGCAAGGCTGATGGCAGCCTAGAGTTTGTAGCCAATGCCACCTCACAAGGTAATGACCAGCGACGCAAGGGGAGACCCCCTCCCCGAGGCGGCGGGTCAGGTCCGACGCTGGAGCAGCTGTTGAATGAGCCTTGTCCAAGGCATGGCTCTAGAGAGAAGCCAGCGACTCATCTGTGGAAGGATTGTGCAATCATGAAGGCCTTTCAGAATTACAATGGCCCGGGCGGCGGCTCAGGCGCCGGCGGCTTTCATGGCCCGGGGGGCGGCTCAAATTCTGGTCCTCATAACGGTCAAGGGGGCTTTAATCAACAGTCTGGCCAGGGTCATCAACAGCAGCAGGGGGGTTATCAGACCAATCCAAAGCAACTTAGCGGTGGACAGTATCATGTGTTTACCACTAGTTTGTGCAAGCGAGATCAGAAGCTTCACAAGAGGGCTGTGAATGCTGTTGAGCCGGCGGTTCCACGCTACTTGCGGTGGTCTGAACAGAGAGGCGGAAAGCTATTGGTGAAGAGGTGGCCCGGCTCTTGGCGACCGGGTTTATTGTCGAAGTCTTTCACCCAGAGTGGTTGGCTAACCCGGTGCTTGTACTCAAGAAGAACGGCACCTGGCGGATGTGTGTGGACTACACGGACTTAAACAAGGCGTGTCCGGCTGATCCTTTTGCCCTCCCCCGTATTGATCAAATCATTGATGCTACGGCAGGTTGTGCACACTTAAGTTTCTTGGATGCTTATTCCGGATATCATCAGATTAAAATGGCAGTTAAGGACCAGGAGAATACGGCGTTCATCACTCCCTTTGGAGCCTTCTGCTATGTGTCTATGCCCTTTGGACTCAAGTGTGCACAGGCGACTTACCAGCGTTGTGTACAGAACTGTCTTCATAAACAGATTGGGCGCAATGTTCACGCTTATGTGGACGATATTGTGGTTAAGTCCATAAAAGAGGAAACCCTGATAGATGATTTAAGGGAAACCTTTGATAATCTCCGGGTCTACAAGATGATGCTTAACCCGGCCAAGTGTGTTTTTGGTGTTCCTGCAGGCAAACTCTTGGGTTTTTTGGTTTCTGACAGAGGCATTGAAGCTAACCCGGAAAAGATCAAGGCCATCACCTCCCTGGCTAAACCGGCGTGTATAAATGACGTTCAGCGCTTGGCGGGTCGCATCGCTGCCTTAAGCCGGTTCATAAGCCGTTTGGGTGAGAAGGCCATGCCTTTATATCAGTTGATGAAGAAAACTGATAACTTTGTCTGGAATGATGCAGCTAATACTGCCTTTGAGGATTTGAAGAAGCAGCTGGCAGAGCCTCTAGTCCTTGCTGCTCCGGTTGATAAGGAGCCCTTATTATTATATGTGGCGGCGAACACACGAGCCGTCAGTGTGGCTATGGTGGTGGAGCGCAAAGAGGAGGGTAAGGAGCATCCGGTTCAGCGGCCGGTTTATTATGTCAGCGAAGTGCTCATTGAGTCCAAGCAGCGATATCCACATTGGCAGAAGCTTGTTTATGGTGTGTTCATGGCGAGCCGGAAACTTAAGCATTATTTCCAGGGTCATCCCATAACCGTGGTCAGTTCTGCCCCTCTTGGTGATATCATTCAAAACAGAGAGGCCACAGGGAGAGTGGCTAAGTGGGCTATCGAGCTCGGATCTCATAGTCTCAAGTACGTGCCACGCACTGCTGTTAAATCTCAGGCCTTGGTGGATTTCATCAATGATTGGACAGAGTCACAAGTGCCCGAGCAGAAGCCGGATAACACATATTGGACTATCCACTTTGATGGGTCCAGGCAGTTGGAGGGCTCGGGGGCTGGAGTCGTGTTGGCTTCCCCTAAGGGTGACAAGTTCCATTATGTGCTACAGTTGTTGTTTCCTTGCACTAACAACGCGGCTGAGTACGAGGCCTTGCTCCATGGTCTTCGGATGGCTAAGGAGATGAGCTTAAGCCGGGTAAGGTGCTTCGGCGACTCAGACTTGGTGGCTCAGCAAGTATCAGGAAAGTGGGATTCCAAGGACCCTCTCATGGCGGCTTATCGCCGCGAAGTCGATGCCATTGTTGGGCACTTTCAGGGTTACCAAGTGGAACACATTGACCGCAGGAAGAACGAGGCGGCGGATGCTTTAAGCCGGCTGGGCTCTCAGCGAAAACGGGTGCCGCCCAACACTTTCCTGGACGTCCTGTATAGCCCTTCTGTTAAGTTGCCTACTGAGGAAGACTTGGCTGTCCCTGACCCGGAGGCACGACTGGTGGCGGCTCTTCATATCATACCAGACTGGACAATGCCATATCTGGCTTACATGACCCGGGGCGAGTTGCCTGAGGATGAAACTCTGGCCAGGCAAATAACTCGGCGGGCTAAGTCAATGATTGTTATCAATGGAGAGTTGCATCACCGCAGCGTTACGGGAGCATTTCAGCGTTGTGTTTCCCCCGAGGAAGGTCAAGAAATCTTGCGTGAGATCCATGAAGGGGATTGTGGCCATCACGCCGGCTCAAAGTCTCTTGTGGCCAAGGCTTTTCGCCATGGTTTTTATTGGCTGACGGCTCATGCTGATGCGGAGGACTTGGTCAGCAAATGTGATGGTTGCCAGAGGTTCTCACGACGGGCTCATGTGCCGGCTCAGGAGCTGAGGATGATCCCAATCACTTGGCCCTTTGCGGTCTGGGGGCTTGATATGGTTGGGCCTTTTAAGAGGTCCAAGGATAAGAAGACCCACCTCTTGGTGGCAGTTGACAAATTCACAAAGTGGGTGGAAGCTGAGCCAGTTAGCAAGTGCGATGCAGCCACGGCGGTTCAGTTTATGAAAAAGGTGATTTTCCGTTTTGGCTTTCCGCACAGCATTATAACTGACAATGGCACCAATCTCTCCAAAGGCGCCATGGAAGAGTTTTGTCAACGAGAGCATATCCGACTTGATGTTTCCTCAGTGGCTCATCCTCAATCCAATGGTCAAGCTGAGAGAGCTAATCAGGAGATTCTGAAGGGCATCAAGCCCCGGCTTTTGGTCCCTTTGCAACGGACGCCGGGTTGTTGGGTGGAGGAGTTGCCCTCCGTGCTATGGAGCATCAACACTACTCCTAACATGTCTACAGGCTTCACACCTTTCTTCATGGTTTATGGAGCAGAAGCAGTCCTCCCCAATGACATCCGTCATGACTCACCTCGATTGGCGGCTTACGACGAGGCGGATAATGAACAGGCGCGCCAAGATGCTCTTGACTTGTTGGACGAACAGCGTGATGTGGCAGCAGCCCGTTCAGCGATTTACCAGCAAGACCTGCGCCGTTATCATAGCCGCCGGGTTAAGTCCCGGGTCTTCTAGGAAGGCGATCTTGTGCTCCGGCTCATCCAGGATCAAACAGATGCACACAAGTTATCCCCCCCTTGGGAAGGGCCCTTTGTGGTCAGCAAGAACTTGCACAACGGGTCATATTACCTCATCGACATTCGGGAGCACAAAGATTCACGTAAGTCGGAGGAAAAGACCCGTCGGCCGTGGAACATAGCTCAACTTCGGCCTTACTACACTTGAGCCACCGGCTCTCGTGGTGTACATATTTCTCTCAGCCATGTATATATTATGATAAGCAATAAAGCAGGACCTCTGTCCTTTTTTCTCCTCCAAATATGCACGTGTTGTTTTTATTGCAAGATTACATGATGACTTAAAGGAGGATCCGGCTTATGATCGTATTCGAATCTAGCCGTAAGCAGTAAAGTCACTTGGGGGCTTCCTGTTCAAACATGGGTCGTATTCGAACCAAAGAGAACATAGCTGTCGATACCCATTTGATTGGCAAAGTGCCGAGCTCATTGGGAGGTTACCTTTGGTCATATTTGAATCATAGTTTAACCCCTCTGAGAACCGACATGGATCGTATTCGAATCAGCGTCGTTAAACAATTCTTAAAATCACTTGGGGGCTTCCTTTTCAAACATGGGTCGTATTCGAACCAAAGAGAACATAGCTGTCGGTACCCTCTTGATTGGCATCGCCACACCCACTGGGGGCTATATGATCGTATCCGAATCTTAGCTTAACCCCTTTGGGCCGGGTCTCTGGTCGTATTCGAACCGGAAGCCCCTAAGTTCTTCTGCTTTATCACAAGTTTTCTTTGATTATGTCAAGGTATGTACAGCCGGGTCTCACTTTGCCGGCTTAACCTTGGTTTACAGTATTGCTGAATGCAATGGGTGTTATAAGGCAGGTAAACCGGAGTTGCGGTACCAACTTTCTCATCCGGATTATCTAAACCGGAAGTATGCTTGCAGGCCGTTCAGTATGTTCTTACGGCTATATTCAGGATATCATTGAAGACAAGTCCTTTTTGATTCATATTCCGGGTTCTCTAAAATTTATGATTCTCAGGACAGTAAGCCGCCTCGAGACTTGTGATTTGCCCTTCTATGCAGGATAATTAAAGGCACCTCTTTGAGGTTAAGCAAAACAAAGGATTGATTATGACCCGGAGAAGTATCAAAGAGACAACTTCAAAAGACTTTAGCATTCAATACGTGCACGATGGCACGGCAGAGATAAACTGTTGCACCTACTCTATTACAAAACTCATCAAGTCTAAAAAGGGTGGAGCATTGTTTGGTAAACCGCCAGCTGAGTTACGACGCTTGCTGAGTGGAAGTCCCCGGCTCGTTCCTATCTTCTCCTCCTGCTGATCCCAAGACCTGGAAGGTTGATGACTTCTAGTCGATGCCGCTGAGAGCTTCGAATTGGGCTTCCTCGTCAATTAACCCGGCCGGGTCAATCTCCGGGGCGAAAGTGTGCTGACGAGCCGGCGGGATCAAATTGAGGGCTTCATAGCGAGGGGTTGGAATCCTCTGATTCTCCGCATCATAACCCGGCTGGTACTTGGTCAGATCTGTGTCGTTCCCGATAAGGGTAGCCACCGGGCGTACGGCCTTCACGCAAGCTGCGAAGTCCTTCTGATCGAAAGCTGAGACGTCTTCCTTCAAGCTTGGATAGCCAAGGGCGATGTCCGCCGGGTCTAACTCCGGCAGGAATGCCTTGGCCCGGCTCAGCGTGGCGATCGCTCTGGCTCTTGCAGAGGCCCGTCGCAGCTCTTGGATCCGTTGAGGCAGCACAGCGAGTCGGCGAAGGACTTATGCCAGGTGAGTCGGCACCTCGTTGGATAGGGCCACCACAGCTAAGGCACGCTGTGACCCGGTGTAGAGCTGCTCCACCAGGGTATACACGGCCTTCAGCTTGGTTACCACGCTCTGGTTGAGGTTGGCACTTCTGGGACCTGTTTAACAGAGTCAGATAAGCCGCCGACAAGGATGAAATTTTGAGATATAAACATTCTAAACTTCATGAAAGCCGGCGCGACGACTTACCGAAGATTGCGGCCACCATCTGGGACACTTGGCGCTTTAGGCCAGAGAGCTCGGCGGTCTTCTCAGAGAGAGCCTTCTCCGTCTGTTCAGCCCGGGTCACCAATGCGGCCTTCTCTTCGGCCCAGGCTTTCCGCTCAGCATCAAATTCTGTCTTCAGCTTCTCTTGAGCGGCGATGCTGGATACAAACTTGGCGTTTGCCTTCCGGGTCTCCATCTCTTGCGTCTTCAGCCGGCTCTTGAGATCCGCAAGGTCCGCCTCTAGCTTCTTGCCAACAGCCTGCATACATTTCCGGGTTATTAACAGTTACTATATAAGTCCCAAGCGTTTTCCAAGCAAAGACACTTGGCACTTGGGGGCTAATGCATATTGAACGTGTCTATCTACAAACTGCCGGCTCAATTGCGTAAGCCGGAACCTAAGTCTACAACATATTCAATCATAAGTCGTTGACTTGGGGGCTAGCATGGTAAAGGTAACTATGCAGTAAGTAAGAGGACAGCAGAATGATACCTCAGATTTCTGCTGGATCTGGTTCACCATGGCAACCTCTGCATCCCGGCTCTTGTGTACTTGGCTGATGTAGCTAGAGACGAGTTCTCCAATGCTCAGGTTGGTGTAGTCGGAGAGGTCCAGATTCACCCGGTGGGGCTGCAGTAACTCCCCCTTAGCGGAGCACTTGGCCAGCACGGTCGGTCTCCCGGGCTCAACGAACTCCGTCCGGGTGATTACCACGTCCGGGTCGTCTGCTGGTGGAGCCGAGCCGGAGGCCTCCGGGTTAACCGAAGCTTCTGTAGTTGCCTTGGTAGTAGGGGCAGCGGCCTCAGGTGCCTTGTCGGTTGGAATGGTGGCTTCGGGGGCGGAGGCAGCTGGCGGTTCTTGAGCCGTCACCTCTGGTTCAGGTAAATCCGGCACTCCGGCTGACTTGGTCTTCTTCGCTCTCTTGGTGAGCTTTGCCTGGGCGCTGAAAGGACAGAAACGTTAAGCACAAAAAGAGTAAGTACAGACAAGTATAATATGAGATGGTTGTCATTACCCGGGCGCGGTCTTGAAAGTCGGAAGACTCGACTGCATAGAGTCGCCCGAAGAGGGGGATGTCTCCTGATAATTGGAGTCAGAAGAATTGAGTGGCTGACGGATAACACCCGCCAACGGATGAAAGGGGTACAAGTGGGAAATAACCTCAGTTCGGCGCTTCCTTGTTGCGTCGGGTAACCCGGCGGAGAGGTCGGTGTTCTTGTTGGTCCGGGTGTGACGCCGGCTTTCATGAACCTGTCGCTTCAAAATAAATTGAGGGTCTTGATAAGCTAAAGGATGTGAAAAGCTTACTTTCCGGGTTACCCTTCGGACTTTCAGCTGTGGCAAGGGCTCCGAGTCGGAGGAAAGTGACATTACCTCTTCAACCACCGGGTTACTTGCGCCGGTGTCATCCTGTCAATGAGCAAGTATTGATAAGGCGGACAGCAACAAACAGTGAATATAGCAAGGACTTAAAGGCTCAGGGGTTACCTCTGACTCGGAGCTGTCGCTTAATTGCATCAGCTCGGAGGCAGTAGGCCTGCTTCCTTTCCTGCGAGGAGCGGCTTTCTTGGCTGCTTTCTTCACCTTTCTGGCCTTCTTGGCCGCCTCATGGTCGTATTTGACCCGCCAGAACTTGTCGTCAGCCTGAAAAATACAATGGTGATTTCGTTAGAAGATTCAGATGAAAGTTATATACAGAAGAAGATTGGATATTCAGATTGGCGGCTTACCACTAGGGCTGGGTTGGTCTTGCAGAAGGGGGCTAACCTGGTCCTTCCACAGTCTGCCAGGCTCTCGTTCAAGAGAGCCTTGGTCATCTCCTCTGCAACATCTTCAGGAAGATCATTGCGGCTGTGTCTCTGAGGGTCGTCCTTTCGGCCCGTGTACTCACACATTAAGCCGGGGCGGCGGCTCAATGGGATCACCCGCCATGAGATCCAGACCCGGACCAGGTCGATTCCATTCAGACCATTGCCCAGGAGAGCCTTGATCCTGTTGATAGTGGGGAGCAGAGGTTGGCGCTCCGCTTGAGTCGGTTTGTCTGACAGTGGGTGAGTCCGCTCCAGACGCGATGGGCGAAAGCCGGGCAGCGGACTTTCATCAGCCGGTGATGTGTCTTGGCAATAGAACCAAGTCATGTTCCAGTCCTTTGGGTGGCTCGGCAGCTCTGCGTAAGGGAAAAGGCAGTCCCTACGCCGCTGGATGGAGATACCACCTAACTCCAGACTTGGCCCATTGGCGCACTCATTCTGACGGTTCAAGTAAAAAAGCTCTCTGAAGAGCAGCAGACTAGGTTCTTCTCCAAGGTAAACCTCGCAGAAGACTTGGAAATTGCAGATGTTGGACACTGAGTTGGGTCCTATATCTTGAGGCCGCAAGTCGAAGAAGTTTAGCACGTCCCTAAAAAACTTTGAGCCGGGCGGTGCGAAGCCCCGGCTCATATGATCCGCAAAAATCACTACCTCCCCGTCCTTTGGCTGTGGTCTCTCTTCTGACGGGTCAGGGGCACGGTAGGACATGATGTCTTTCTTGGGCAGATATCCGGACTTGACAAGGTCTGCTAGGGTCTCATTGGTGACATTGGACCTCATCCAGTTGCAAGTAATGGGAGCTTTGGGAGGCATGGTGAAAGTCGGCAGTCTATGACAAAAAGGAAAAACGTCCGGGTTAATTATAAGCCGGAGGAGATCTACAGTTCAAAACTAAGGTGGCGGCTTATGAAGGGGACTAATGGTATATACCTAAGTACAGCGGGTTATTTAAGCCGCAGGGGCATTCGGAATAAATTGATTATCTACGGCCTTATCACAGCTAAGCCGGAGGATTCTACGAAGCATGGTTTTCTTTAAGCCGGAAGGTTCTACGGCGCGTGGTTTCTTTAAACCGAAAATGTAAACCGCCGAGGTTCAATGATTGCAGTTTTTTACTAAGTGTGGTAAAACAGGTTTCACACATCGCAGTAAAACTTTTGGATCAAAATGGTCGGGTAAAATAAAAAGTTTCTAGACCTAGAAACAGACGAGCGGATGTTCTTGACCTCGAACGAAGCCGTTATGCAGTGGAAAGAGACCTACTGGCATTTGACATAAGTGCCAAACAACCGCCGCACTAGTTCTATGCAGATCTAAGATCAAAAGGGGCAGTAAGAAAGAAAACTACCGGAGTTTGTGGCAATGGCGACGAACACGAAGAATGCGGACGAACCCTACGGCAGATCCATTCTACAGGACAAGCAGGACTTACAGGAGCTGGAGAGCTGCGGAGGTTGTCGCGTTTCTCTGGTCCGATCAGGGTGATGCAGCGGCCTGAGCTGGTGATGACGAGAAGACCCGCGGCGGCGACGGCGGCGGAGCTCGAGCAGCACGGGGCTGTGAGAGGAAGGAGACGACAGAGGTAGGAGAGTGAGAAAGGCCCGTCGGGCCGGCCTATTTATAAGGCGAGCTCGTAAAGCGGGCACGAGGATCAAGGAGACCGTGGCGTGGTTATCTCCCCACGCAACGCCTCGATTCTCGGGAGGACAGTAAATGCAAAGATCCGTTGCAGATCTGGCGGAGTAAACAACGGGCTTAATGGAAGATGACGTCACGGCGGATTATCCGGAGTCCAGAGGATGACGTCACGCCGGGTTATGGCTTTCACACAAATGGTGAGCCGGAGATTTTTTTCTGTCGAAAGAATTGAAGATTGACATGAGCCGGCTCAAATCAATCTGGGGCCTAATGTTGAGGATATAGACCTTAGAGTCACCCGCCAGGAGGGGCCGGGTTACTCTAATAGTCATTACCAGAAGCCCGGCGCCAAGCTTGAAGACGGTGGGCCAAAGATGGGCTTAAGACCCGGATATGGCTTAAGGCCCGTAGTTACAATCATTATCATGGTAGAACTTGTAGTGTAAGGCAAGTATAGTTGAGAGTCCGAGCCGGACACTCTTATGAGCCGGCCGGGACTCTGAGGGCTGCTGGGCGCCAGCCTCCCTATATAAAGGGACGACCCGGCAGCGGTTTAGTGACAAGAACAATCTCATCGAGAGCCGGGCATAGCAGTTTAGCTCCCTGGTGATCGTATCCCTAATCAAAACCACCTCAAACTGGACGTAGGCTTTTACCTTCACCGTAAGGGGCCGAACCAGTATAAACCCTCGTGTTCCTTGTCCCGCATTAACCCCTTCAAGCTTCCTAGCTGCGATGGCTCCATGACTAAGTCCTAGCTCATGGACATCTGCCGTGACAATTCCACGACACCAACCCCAGCAGATAGTAACCCAGTTCCCGTTGACACAGCACCGTCTCCACCACAGAGCACCCAAACACGAGCAGTTAGTAAGGCAACTGCAGTGCCCAAAGCACGAGGACCACCACTCCGATCCCCAAGTCAACGCTTAAAGCAGAAGAAAGAATTGTTCTCAGGTCAGGTTCCGTAGCTATGGTTCATACTACTTTGCTCTTGCATCACTGTATTTACTCATACCAACTAATTTCAAATTTGAAGGATGTAATTGAAACTCCAATGGCGCAACAGGTATGTTTTAAACCTGTTTCTTTAACGTGTTTGCTGTTGTAACTTGCTCTAAGTTGATTTCAGTTTCAATTGAATAAACAGTTATGTTCTCATGCCATGCACATTACAAGTGTTGTTATTGCTGTGTAGTTTCCCACACTTATATTCTGTCTATGCTGCTTTGTCTTAAATAGATATGATTCGAACTGTATCTATCTTGATTTGGCAACATAAACTCGAATGATATAGACCATACAGTGACCATACTACATAGATATATGTTTGTTTCATGTTGTTATCCTGTCCACCTTACTACTGAACTAATTAGTCAGTGCAGTTTTTTTTCCGCGGTTTGCTAGTGGCCGCAATAACCTATTTTTTAAAACTAGGCCACAATAACCCTGGGCTACATATTTACTGTAGTTACCATTTCCCTCCTACGGGCCGTAGAAACAATGGGCCTTCTACGGGTCGTAGAAACAATGGGCCTTATATGGTTCGTAGACACAATGGGCCTTCTGCGGGCCGTATCATCAATGGGCCTTCTACGGGCCGTATGATCGGTTGGCCAAACATGGGCCAATAACAAACCGCATTATGGCCGTAAACGGGCTAGAGTTGGAATCGTCTGTTCATGGGCCGACCATAACGGGCCGTCGTTAATCGGCCGTATTTGATGACGCTATGAAAACGGCCCAACGTATTAACGAGCCACAAACGGGCCGACTGTAACCTCGGGCTGAATTTAGCCCACAAGCAGAAAATGACCATAACGGGCCGTAAGTAAATGAATGCTGGAAATGAGCCCAAGAATAAATGGGCTCTGAGAAGGCCGAAAGATAACATGGGCTGGAAACGGCCCAACGGAATAATGGGCCGTTAATGGGTATAAAGTGATACACTGTTCATTACGAGCCAGTTTCACCACGGGCCGTTAATGGGTATAAAAGTGATACACTGTTCATTATGGGCCAGTTTCACCACGGGCCGTTAATGGGCCAAGAGTTACAAAGGGCCTCATATGGGCCGAAAGACGTCATGGGCCATACATGGGCCAGAAGTGAAAACGGGCTAGAATCATATTGGATGGCCCAGATGACGCTACTGGGCCTAATTCGGATAGGGCGTAACGGGCCTTGGGTTAGCGGGCTGTAAATGGGTTATATGCGAACAGGCCGTTAACAGGCTTTCCATGGGCCGGCCCGCCACCTTTTGACCAAGTCAAACGGGCCGGCCTTTTCACAGGAATGGGCCTCTGTTGGGCCGTGCCACGTGTCGACGTATCATAGGCGCCTTCTGTCCAATGAGTGGATGACATCTGTCCCAACGTTGAGCCGACACGTGTTTCCTCCAGCCAATGATGATTTTACACGTGGAAAATCCCCATTGGTCGGGGCTGTTAACGGGTTATCGGATCCAAAACCGGACCCGATAGCTTAACGGTGTTCCGTTACGGTGGATGCCACGTGTCGGTCACCCTTGACGAAAGCACTTCTGTGACGCGCGATTTATCGTCATGGAAGTGGACACTTCCGTGATGATAATTTTGGTAATGCCATGGAACACTTCTACGACAGCACATGTATGACTATCTTGATTCTGTCATAAAATCATTATGGATGTACATGCATGACAAAAAACGCGACCTACTGTGACAAACACGTATCATCACGGAAGTGTATTTTTTTGTAGTGTATGTCATTTGCCTTACTAATAATCTCATTTTCAGAAAAATGCATAATAGAACATTGCTTATTAACTGACATACCTGTCTGGGTCTCGACGTCCCTTAGCTTGACGGCCCTCATAGCTCATCCAAGCTGAAAGTCGTTGACATATGGCTGGTCCTGGACCCGGCTACTGACACGCCTGCTAGTCGTCACCGGGTCCTGGTGTCCACCGAATGCAATCACCTCCTCTGTAGTCTAGACCTGCGGCGACTGGACCATCTCCATAGATGTGTCCTACCTGGTAGGCCCCGGTGAAGGTAAGGAGGAAGGTCTGGCGCCTCCAGAACCTCCTCCCACAGCCCCCATCAGCGTCAGAGGCGCCCCCACGTCCAGTGAAGAAGGTGCCGGTGTAGCAACCGGGCTATGCGCGGGTAAATCGTGAGCCTCCTGCCCATGACTCATCCGCATAGGGGAGCCCTCCAGATGCCTTGCCGGAGTCGTAAGCGCGTGCACCGCTGGCAGCTCTGGGCTCGCCTCGGCCTCCTGCCCAACAAAGTCTGGCTGCACCTCCTCCCCCATCGTCGGCCTAGAGCTATGGCCAGAGACACCCCCAACTCCACAGTCGGGGACGCCTCTGCAGGAAGGGAGACCAAAGGGATAGGCAGCAACACAAGCTCAGAAGCATCATCACTATCCACCCGATCACCCCAGAGACGAGGAGGCGCGGATGACGACCCGAAAGACCCAAATCTCAAAGAGTGCACAGGTGCAGAAGAAGAGAAGAAGGCGGCACCGCACCCTTCTCCGGCGCCTGAGTGGTGGCCTTTCCACCCGCCGAACGAGAACCATCCCAAGAACCAGAATCATCTCTCTTTTCCTGATTACCCATACCATCATCCTTATCAGACATGTCCACATCCCCACATCCCTGTAGTGCCTCCTGAAACATTTCAGCGTCCTCTAACTCAATCTCCAGGTTATACATCTTACCAGCATGCGTCCATCTGACCACATCCGGTATAGGATCAATATCCATGACACTCACGAGCAACCTTGCCACCCCATGCGCATGGGTAAAAGGCATATCCACACGATCTATCTTACCAATAAGCGTCCCAAAACTGCAGACCAATCTAGCATCATTGAGAGGCTTAGATAGTGCCCCAGAGAATCGTACCCAAACCTGAGATAAAGGTGTGCCCTTTGGTTCTGTCTGCTTCCAAGCATCAAACTCTAGGATGCACTCTGTACCGCGCACACGAGCAATACCAAACTTAAGGAGATTCTTCAGCTCTTCTGCCGAAGGAAAATCAACCTTGTACAAATTATCCTCAAGCCTAATAAGCTCCCAGTGAGAATTCCCTGGAGCAAGCTCATTCAGCCTCTGCATAATCTAAGCCTCAAACAAAAAACCCTTAGTGACTTTGACCACTCTCTTAGACAAATTTTGCGGTGTATCCAGGATAGCAGCAGCTGTGGGGGACTCAAAGAACATCAACTCAGCGCAACAGACCCCATAGATGGTGACTGCCGTCATCGGCTGCAATAACAACGGGCACTCGCCCGAGTCGTGCCGGTTTGAGACAGGTGTCACATAACTCCGTGGTGCATTCAGCAATGAAGTGCCCCTATTCACCGCACCGGTAACACAACATTTTTTCTTTCTTGCGAGCCCACTTGGCAGCCCTCTCACCATCGAGCTTGTCAGAAGATTTGTCATTAGCCTGTTCCCGACCCTTCGCCCCAGTTGGCTCGGCCACCAGCAAGTTTGTAGCAGCAAGGGCAGTCACCACCGCCATGGCCTCGCCAGACATAATTCTGAGCCACCTCCGCTGCCTTCGGTGACAGCCCCGTTTCCATGGAGACCGCAGCATCAGCAGAGACCGGTGATGGTGGCGGTCGCTGGCGGTATTGGGATGGACGCTTGGCACCACCTCTACCTCCACGAAAGTCGCGATACCCACCTCAGTTCCTGTAATCCGGGCTAGTTGCCCCCTCCACAAAGTTGCCCGGAGGTCCATGAAACGGACGCTCAGCCGAGCCATCGCTTTGCCAGGCATATCCATGGCCACCACCAGCCAAAGACGAGCCCCGATGTTGGCCCTCCCCGTAGGCATCAAAACCATCATCGCCCCAACGCCCTCGGGGGGGCCCACAGCCAGCATGCCCGACAACGGCATTCTCCCTGCCAAAGGCGGCCCCGCGACCCGCAGCAGCATGGGCAACCTCCGGCGCCTTGATCGGCCATCCCGCACACCCTGCGGCGGCGGCATCGCCTGATGCGGTGGCGGAGCAGGCCGGTGCTGAGGCGGCCCGGTCTGATGCGGCAGGCCACCCCTGCCTTGTTGCGACACAGCCTTGTGCTGGGGCGGCGCGGCCCTGGCCGGCGGCAGCGCAGCCTTAGGCACCGGAGGAGCTGGCTTGTGCGGCAGCGGCAGCCCCCTCCCGCGACCCGCCATGACTCCCGATGAGATCGATGCAGACGGAGAAACCCTCGCAGCACGACCCCGAGCCAGCTTTGGAAAACCAGGCCTAGCGATCAGTCGGGTCCTAGTTTCCTTACATGCATGGGGAGGCATGCAATCCCACACCGGCACATGCAACAGGCCCTGGGCCTTAGAACCCTCGTCCGACCCCTAGGTTACGATCTGGGCCTCATACCCAGGTCGCATCGGCCCCAGCATCGGCGAAACGGCCTCCGGCCCATCCAGGGCGAGCAGCTGATTCAAATGCGCACGATGCGCCGCTCGGATCTTGCCTGGACCGACGGCCACCGGCGGCGTATGAATCACTGCCGGAATCACTTTCTTCTTCTTCTTTCTAGTAACTTTCGTCCACCCATCCGGTGGAAAATAATCCGACAAGGTGACTTGTGGTAAACTTACCTTGGGAAGGGGACCTTTCCACGGCTTGATCGCCAGCGCCGCGGATTTGCAGCTAGCCTCCGGTCTTGGCGCTGTGCTCCTCTTGTCCTTGCGCCTCTCTCCCGGCATCATCTGCATAGAACGTGCAGCAGCAGGTACCATCGACGTCGACAACGACATGTGCGTCGCCGGCCCGTTCGCAACATGCGATATTGGATCTTCAGCGTCCTCATCTTCATCATCGACTAGCACCCAGAACCTTCCTCCGATCCCCAGATTCAGCATCGGGCTTCGATGTTCCGATGTCGTTAGATCAACGATCTCGATCTGCTCCTCCCCGTTGGAAGAAACCTGCAAGCGACCCAGAACAAGAATCTCGAAATAGTCAATATGCAAACACGTACATGTTTGAATCATCTCACCGTCGCCCAGGTACCGTCCCGGCCAGGATATCATGATCCTGGTCTCTCACCGTCGTCCATCTCGACGGCGAGTGCTCGTAAGGCAATCCATCCCTCCATCTCTTGGCCCTCCGGCCATCTACGAAGCGAATCCTCCATCTCACTGGATCCAGATGCCCGGAGGCCCGATCCTGATCCAGATCCGACTCGGACTCGGATCCACTAGACTCACGTTGTGGCAGAGCCTGCTCTCCCGCTGTGGCCACAGACGCCGGCACGGGCAGCGGCGGTGGCGGTGGTTCAGGCGGAGGCGTCAAGGCCGCCGCCCCCTCTCCCTCTCCCCCACGTGCGGTCATACACCCAAGACGATGGCTGATACACCCAAGAACAAGCCCTCCATGTCTCTGCAAACAGATGAAACTGATCCAACACCCGCACCTCCGGCGACAGCAGCATCCACGTTCACCTTGACCATGTGTTTCTAGAGGTTGTAGCCAATGTGTTGGCCTAGCTTTTCTAGTCTGTCCCCCCGGCGTCCTCGACTTCTTCAGAACTTGTAGATCATTAATGGATGACTGGATAAATAAGTGAGTTGATAAAGGGCTTTGGTAGATATCCTCATACACCGCCTTCTTAGCTCCCCAAATCACCCATAGGGCGATGACCATGCACGCGAAAAGATCGTGCGACCTAACATCGTTCATTCTGAAAAGCCAGTCCCTCAAACTCTGGTTGGCATGTTGGCACATTTGTTCAACAAGATCCTCATCCAATAACGCTCAAATGCGTCTTGCCATTGAGCAACTGATCAAAGTATGTCACCATGAGTCCATTGCACCACATAACACATGCCGCTGATGTATTCATTTCCTATGTTCAAGCACATCCGCCATAGGTATAGAGATCCTTGCTAACCTCCACAGGAATAACTTATCTTAGAAGGTAAACTCGCTTTCCAAAGCGCTGGCCGTGCATTGCTTTCCTGTTCCAATCCAGACGATCCTTCATTCTCATGAATCTAATTTTCCCTAGTGATTCTGGTGTTCAAGATTATCCATTACGCAGACTTAACAGAAAACCCTCCCTTCTTCTCACCACTGCAAGCCCAAAAGTCACTAATGTTTCTATTGCAAACAGGGATTAATTCCCAATATCCCTTTGGCATCAATCGGAAAGAACACCGTACGCACTAGTGCCTCGTCCCATGTCGTCGTAGTTGTATTGATAAACTCTGACACATGTTGTGATGGGTTAGGAATCAGAGAGGTAATAGGTCGCATCATGCCTGGTCTCGGAAGCCAGTTGTATCTCCATTGTTGAGAAACATAGTAGAAAACAAAAAAAATCGCCCTACGATCATCCAGGAATAATATGAAGATGCATTAACGGTTTGGATTTGATCGTTACCAACGAGAGACGTGATTCAGGACCATGGTTCAGCCGAACCTATGGTCTATGCCGTACGATTTAACATCCTACTACATGTGGATCCGTGACATGCATGCCAACTATATTTTTTCATCAACCATGCATGGATCCTCATGAATAGACATGCATGCCAACTGCATTTTTTAATCAACCATGCATGGATCCTCATGAATAGTGTCTAAAAATCAATGGTGTCGAGTGTAGGTTCGGCTGAACCATGATTCCGTACAACATTTTCGACTCCGACTTGCAACGGAAGAAGACGAGTTAGTGTAGATCGTACTTGAAACGCAGATCGTACTTGGAGTCACTTGAAACATAGATGAACGATCCCGCAAACAACCCACGAACAATCCCTCGAACGGAAGACCGAAAGCCCGGCCTCTCCACGAGTTGCAAGCGTACAGTCTTCACGATCAGGCGGCGCTTCACCGTCCAGAGCTAATCGTTACCGGAGAATTAGAGGGAGGAGATTAGAACCACACTGGGATTCTAATTATGTGAATTAGAAGATCTAGTTCTAGCTCTAATTAGATCAACTATGACCAACTAGAACTAGAACTAGAGAGGACTAGAGGAGGCTCCAAAACTTGTATATTTAAAAGTGCCCAAAACCACTAGTATATATAGGTTGGAGGATAGGGAGAGTGCGCCACATGAGGCAGCGGGGATTCGACTTCCCCTGGGGGTAGGGAGTATTATGAAAGGAGGTTAATGGGGGAAAGGAAACCTCCCCCTTAGCCGGCCAAGGGGGGGTCCCAATCCAATTCGGCCTCCCCTTGGCCTCCAAAAAGGCTAAGAGGTGGCACCTCTTTTATTGGGGCTTTGTAGCCCAATACTCCTTCCACTATTTGGCTTTTCAAGACCCGTTGATATAAATTAAATATAAAAGCCTCCTAACAATTACTAGAGCCTTTTATTATTAATTTAACATCACCGGAAACATTTTTCACCTATATATAATTTATCTATACTACCTGATATTGCTGATAAACTCTGAAACCCTTATGGTGACCCTGAAACGCTTCCGGTTCCTCTCGAAATTATTTAGAATATTAAGGAAACTATGTCACAAATATTTCCTCATTACTCTTGTCCTACTAACACTCAACATATCGTGATTACCTTAAGCTTGTGACCATGTCGGTTCGGTAAAACATAGACGTGAACAAAACTCCTTTGTTCAATGACCGATAGCGGAACTATGGACATCCATATCGATCGCTATGATTACACGAATGACATTTGAGTGAACCTTTGGTTATCAAGTGCTATTCCCTTTGCTTCACGATACTTTACAAAACCCAGGGTGAGATGTATCAGTATCCTTTTGAGTCATACACATGCTCACTATACCGGTCTCCTTGTTATCGGTTTTGTTCTTCTTTCTCGTTGACATGTTTCGGCATCCCCGTGACATAGTCATATGTGTCTGGCCAGACGATGATGGATGTCGTCACACCGAGAGAGCCCTAAGAATATATCTCCATCGTCTGAGGAGCAAATTCCACTATCGAGCTATCTAGTCCCTTGTAGAACTTTCCGATGAACATGTGAGTTGTCGTTATTATTACTGTGTTACAGATGACGTTTGAGCAACATCAAAGTCCACTGTATGGTAAGAAGTGACTTTGATACTCTCATGGTCTAAGGAACTAAAACACACGTTAACACTCGGTGTTATAACAACTGACTTCTGACTATGTACTCTCAAAGTATAACAAACAAGTTTGGATCGATTCAATATGATTATTCTTCTAATGTCATATTGAAAGTGCAACCAATCCCGGACGGTTTTGGTAATTCATAACAACATATATCTCACTGCACTAGTGTCTATTCAAGTTAAAGCTTTCAGGATGTTCAATGATTGGCATGGCATGTCTAATGCCATAAGTGAGTTTAAGCTTCCCCGTAAAAATAAGACCGTGTCCGTCTTAAGGGTTCGCGTTGGAGATGCCTTATGGAAGTGCCATATTGTTCATCTACTAGAGCTTCGATCCAGTTGATGATAGTATCACATAAGACTATGGGAAGCTTGACATGACATACATCCAAAACTACCACCAATCAGTACGAGTGTGAAGTTGGATGCTCGGGGACACAGATGTAGCCCGTCAACTTCAACGGCTGTACTGTCCATTTCAGGGCTGTTGGCGCACAGAAAAATGGTTGGAACGTCAATGAACACACTGTACCTCTGAAGATAATAATACAGGTGACCCAAAAGGCAAAGGGCGGACGACTAAGCGAGTGCCTGTGCTGTGCTGAAGCAATAATTTGTGCATTCTGCCTTGATGGTTGAGATAAGTCTGAAGAGTACCCAAAAAAACACAAGTTTGAAGAGTGCCAATCCCTGAACAAACATCATCGTGTTGGACCTGCATCTCTACACGACGCCTTAATGATGCATTTAGGCAAACGTTTCTTCCGAGGGAAAAATCAGCTATAATCATGGAATATCTTGAACGGCCATCAAGAGAACATCTTGAATTACCCTGGCGAGTTTGCAACAAAAGTGAAGTCTGCAATTCAAAAATATTTTTTCAAAAGAGATTTTACTACCTTGCCCAACTTACTATAGTCTAACGGAAATAATCAGAAGACTCACAATAAGATGAAGAGGTAAATGCATCCGACCACATAGAGTCTAACTGGTATGTACTATGCTAGAAGTACAAGTACACAACCGACATACACGCTGTCTCTGCAAAGCCGGCCAACCAAGGCAACAGGTTCAATCAACAAGGGTTCCTAAAATCGACAAAGCTAGCTAGGTATTATCTTGCCTCCATTCTGGTGTCCTACTACCATTAAAGGTTTCATGACGCCTTTGCCGGCTCATCGCTGGGAATATCATCCTCGTCATGGTAGATGTTCTCCGCCATCTGCCATATCTGAAGGATGTTGTCTTCAGCAACGCTTGCAAGCACCCAGTCCTCACACGGGTTCCAGGAGAAGTCAGAGATTTTGCTTGTATGAACAAGAGCTCAGGAGGGCCGTCCTCCGCATCCTCTGGTGTTTGCTCCTGATCAATTCTGTCAACACAAACATCATTCACATCAAGAGGGAAGTGAGGAGACAAAAAGGAATACTGAAAAAAAAACTTTGAAAGCTGGACGGCTGTTTACCTGCTTAGATCCCAAACCATCAGCCTCCTTCCCAGACAACAAGATGCAAGTATAGTTTCATTCTTTGGGCTCCATCCAACTTGAAATACTTCCCCTCTGATTACACAATCAAATTCAGATTCAAGATCGATAATAACAAACATACGATGAATAACACAAACATATACTCATTCCTTCTAAGCTAAAAATAGGATGGATGGAACTTCGAACAGAAAAGTGATGGTAAAACTGAAGCATACTTGTGACAATCAAAAGTGTGCAGCGAAGTATCAATCTTCCGAAGATCAAATAATTTGACAGTCTTGTCGGTTGAACCAGTTGCAACAACCCATTCATTGAAAGGACTGAAAGCCAGGCAATTCACCTATAAATGTGACATAAGGAAACAAAGTGGAAAGTGTAAGAACATATTTCTTTATACAAACAACAGAAACAAAGGTAATTGGCTATTCCAGAAGAATAGAAATCATGCACGAGTAGAAACTACTAGAGTGATATGACTATATGAGTATTCATAAAATTGCTACCAGATGCCATCTTTCTTTTCTGGATATAGCAGTTGAGGTTTTCAAGTGAAACAGTTCGTGCAGCCGGATAAATAGATTGTAGTTTTCCTCCGATCACTACAGCATTCAGAATGAGATCATTTAGGATGTCCTCGGCTAATTTGTTTACAACCAATACTTGAAGAGAGGACCTAGATTCTAGAACAATGAACGTGTTAACACCCCATATGTTATCGTTATACAAATATGCTACTCTGTTTTGTATCCTGAACCACCATTGGCTGCATCAGCTTCAGGGGTAAGAACCAATAAACAAATTAACAAGATATCACCCACCATTGTAAGTTCAAGCAAGAATTGACCTCAACTTCTTACAAAGATAAATTTAAAAAAAAATCAGCACAGATACAAGATCAGTAATCTCACTTGTTCACATATTCAACACACTGAGCATTAAGCAGTATTATTGTTATGACTTATGATGCTTAACTGACTATGGACCATGACATGCGGTACCAACAGCTAGAGAACCAAAAGGATGGAATTGAAAGTCTTAGATTAATAAAACTGCCAGAGCTGCCATGTCTGAGTGTGAAATACAGACTATAATTCTATTCTTCAGGATAACACAGCAAAACCTGCTGACATGGACGGTGCATCACCCAAAATTACCCATGAAAGCTGCTGTTAGACCTAATGTGAATGGTTTCAACTAGGAGGGTGTAAAAGAAGTGTCGTAATTAGGATGCAGATAGACTTTTTCCTCATGTATACCATCTTCACAAAAGACCATCAGGAATATATTATATATATTATTTCTCCAAGGATGAATACCAGATATGACTAGCACACAAACACATTCAGAGAAACATGCTATCAGAATGGCATGTCATGAGGAAAGCTTTAACCAATGGTACAAACAAAGCTATGCGTTAATGCACCTGAATGGAAAAAGGATCATGAGCCATACCTTAAAAATCTGGTATGCGTCGAGAGTTTTATTTTTACCATTTGCTGTGATGTCCCATAAGCAAATTTGAGCATCATCCGATCCACTCAGCAAATGACCCTCTTTAAAGATACTCCAGGACAGGCCATATCCTTCAGAGTTGTGTCCCTTCAGCCGTAAATCAGGATTGCACGCACCATCTAGTGGAGGCTTTGATGGGTGCTTGCTATAATCAAAGACATACACCTCTGCACTGACTGTCTTGGTAGCAATAATAAAAGAATTTTGGGGCATATATCGAGCCCGATTAACTTCTCCATCATGATTTATCTGTTGTTTGAAGTCAAACTACATAGAGTTTGACCTAATTTATCTAAAAAATAGCAGCATTTACAGTACAAAAATTATAAGTATGAACATCTCAATCACAAAAACATGCCTCTAGCCAATATTGAGCTCCGTGACCGAGCTAAGGTACATAATATAATTACAGGCATGTCATTAAACTGCTAGGTATTCAATGAGAAGAAGTTCATTTTTTTTTTGCGGGAAGAGAACAAGTTAAAATTGACAGTATAACACAATAGATCAAAGCAATACCAAATCCTATATATATTCAACAAAGGTATAAAAAATAAAACAGAGAGTAGGCCAACTGTTATCCAGGTATGCCAACAGCAACGAGAGATTCATGGAAAACAAGAGAAAAAACATCCCAAGTTCTCTCAATGGCATACAAGCAATGAAAGAAAATCATAAATGATTCTCTTTCTTTTTGCAGGGGAATCATAAATGATTCAACTCAACGTGAACAGAGATTTCTCAGATATGGCATCCAAGATCATAAAGAGCCAAGGTTCATCATCCTGCAGTAGCTGGTTACAATCACTGCAACAGTGGAGCCGCAGCAAGAGGTTTTCGCCAATGATAGACAACACTTGATAATCTTAAAAGGTTCGATACAAACTCAAACATACGTTATAAGTTTGCGCTTACTGATCTGGTCCACGACTTAATAGTCTCAAAAGACTTGATACAAACCTAAAAATAGCATTACACTGACACACGAAAAAGATACCGACAGAATATTAAGACTCAGACTCAAACAAACAAGTGCAATGAGAGCTGATTGAACACAGACAGACTAGATTGATTTGCTCAGTTCCCTAGATCCTGTAGACTTCCACAACAGTGGTGTGATCATAGCAGTGCTCTGAACTTGGAGAATCGATCTCTAGGCATCAAGGTTCGGGTATCGCAGTGCCGTCTCCGCTGAATTAAAGATGACAATATGGAATGCACATGAGATTCAGACAACGAGAGAAGAAAGTAGAAAGAAGAAAAAAGGAGTAAACTTTCATGATCGCGCTCTCACCTGGTGAGCCGTGAGTGAGAAGAACGATGTGCAGTGGGTAGTTGTTCCTAGGAAGATCGACCACCAAGGGGACTAAGCGCCCGTAGCGGCCCGAGCGGATACACAGCATGAGTGTGAAGTACACGTTAAGACCCAGCCTGTTTTGTAGCTCCACCGTCAGATTGTCCAAGGACTGGGACATGGCTACCTCGAACATTTCCCACGCATCCTCGTCCACAGACCCATCAGCAGCGGCCTGCACGTAGAAGACTTGGCGCAAGGGGCCGACCTGGGAAAGCGGGTGGAGCGGATGCTGCGCCTGAATTTGTGACATGACATGCGTCTCAGTGTTCTGAACCAGATAAGAAAGGTTGGGGAACTCTACGAACTGTACTCACCTCAACTGGAAGAGGGATGTCCATTCGGACCGGCAGAGGAGGGATGGTCTCCGCCACCCAGAACGACATATTGCTTAAATCACCAGGAGCAGGGGCGTCGCTGACGCTGACGGCGGTGTTCCAGCGGCGGATCCTGCCGTTGGCACGGAGGTAGCCGCCGGTAGCGTTGCGGAGGATGACGGCAGCATCAGTGGACCCCTCGTCGGCGGCGATGGACTCCCACGCGATGGACTGGAGACCCCGGACCACGAAGTCCAGCTGCGTCGCGGCACGGCCAAGATGGCCGCGCGGCGCCTGTCCGGACACGCCCAGGTAGCGGCCGTAGGCGGCGGAGTGGAGGAGGACGTGATCCCCGGAGAGATGCACGCTCCACGCCGCTTGGAGCACCGCGCGGCGCGAGTGGACGGACACTCCCAGCCCGTCGGCGTCGGCGTGGAGGTACAGGTCACGGCCGACGTTGCGCAGCCAGACGTGGTCACCGTCGACGAAGGCCCCCATCGCAAAGGAACCAGCTTCCGAAGTGGTGAAAGGGTGGGTTTTTTTGGAGAGCAGAACAGAGAAGCCGCCTGATCTGTGCGGGCTGGCGCTGGTGTATTTTCGAGACGGGTCTCTGGTGGTCTCGGTCTCCCCGGTTTGGTTTGCTTTAACGTACACAGGCTATCCACTGTCAAAGTTGCCAGTCTTTTCAGAAAAAGAAACTGGGAATACGAATTTGGCCTGGTACCATTTTCCCGCAACAGAAACATTCAAAATTGACACACCGAGATAGTGGCGCTACCAGACACCAATCTTTGAAATTTTGAAATACTACTAGACAACTCTCCGCAAAAATCGTGCGTTCCAATTGATGTGCGACAATTGGATTATGCCCACAAAATAGCTGATGTTGGTTAGTAAAAAAATGACGCTAACCATTGAAACATCAAACATCTATGTCCAGAAGTTAGAGCATGTAATTTCTTTTTTAAAACCTAAACTTATACTTTTTTCTTCTAGAATACGCAAAAGCATGCATACCATATACACCATCCCTTACATAATACTTGTCGTGGTTTTAGTTCAAATTTGAACTAAAACCACGACAAATATTATGGAACGGAGGGAGTATTGAAGAAGAGAGGGTTAAAAAACTCATCCACGTTGCAGTGTCAGGGCATCTTCAACGGCGTCCCCTAAAACGGACACTATTTGTTCATGGACTGGTCCGGACTGCATCCCTATATGTTTGCCCAGTTTTGACACCAATTTTCATTTCAAATGCATAACAATATGGATCACATTAAAGTGCGGCGTTCATAGTGGCCGATCACAACCAAAAAGAGGCGGATGTCCATAGTTTTTACATGCGTTTGATCACAAAAGATCCAGTCCGACAGTTCCGCGGCCAACATAGTGTGTACACGAGCGGCTACTACAGCGGTGGCACCCCGCATCCCTGGCCCCACCCGGCCCATGCACCCCGTCCCCCGCCACGCCCGCCCTTTTTGCTAGCACCTTCCTTTGCCTTCTTTTTGAGGCGGTTGGTTTGCCGTGTCGCCGAGTTGATCCTCTAGGCCTCCGCCTTCAGTGGATCCTCCACTTGCAGCGGCTCCAGCTGCTCGTGGATCGGGTCCATGCGGAGGCCGATACAAAAAGGGTGGGAATTGGGGTGGAGAGCGGCGGCGACCGAAGCTGAGAGGATGGAAAAAGTGGGGGTTTTGGCACAGAAACAGTGCAGACTGCTCCAAATGCGCGGGCTCCACCTCGGTTTTGGAGGGCCTGCGGTGTCGGAGTCCTATGTGGAGGAGGTTTGGACTACCGTAAAGTCCCTTGTTTGCTTCTGGTTTGCGGGAAAATAGACGTCCGAACCGGTCCACAGACCGATGGGGTACCGCGTTGGATGGCAAAGTGTGTCCGGACTGCTCGTTCCGGACGGTTGTGGGTAGTGGAGGGTCCACGATGGAGATACCCTTACGTCCAAACGTCTTAACCACCACTTCCATCACTACCCTTTCTTTTTTTTACAGAAACACAGTAACAAACGCAACCCCTCACATACATGCATTCACAATCACCCATATTAACACAGACACACACAATCCCTAACCCTATGAGCACCTTCGAGAGACTGAACCGACAGATCATGAGATTGACAAAGTCGTCACAAATGCCTCGTAGTTGATGGGCACACCATACCGTTCAAAGAGCAAGGAAGAACCTGGAATAAATCCAGGAAATATGCAAGCGCCCATGGCAAGTCTACAACTTCCTAGGTGGGATAGTTCCACCACAAGGAATCCAACCATCTAACTTATGCTTAGTTCACTGCTACAATCATTACCTGGAGAAGTTAAGTTGTTTACTCATTGAAACCCCACCTAGCCATCACCCCAAAGAAGGGTTCCCTATCACCACATAGAAGGCATGATTGCTTCCAAGCGCGAGCCCCATAGCCGAACATGTGGAGCACACATCCCAACAAAGGCGCATCTCGATCAAACACTATCACATTCTTGTGCTTCCAAAGATCCTGCTGGCCTAGAAAGATAATCGAACATATGACATCAACCTAAAACCATAATGTTTATACATGATGGCAACCCACCTACGAGCAACCCATCACACTTTGTAGACATACAAATTATTGCAATCTCATGTATTACTACATTACCATCCCCTTGATATTAAGGAACAAAAAATTACATTACTCCACACAGTTCTTCCTTCAAATCCACTAAGGCTGAGCTATCCCATGAATCATATGATGAAATCATGTGCACCATGCCAAAGGGAACTGGGTTTCCCCCTTCCCAGACCTCCGCCTCTCAGGGATTGGGCCTTGAAAGTCCGTAAGAGCATGAACTGAGGGACCCATATCTGGGCCACCTACTTACACACCTGGTACATCCATTTGCATCACTATTTCCTACTATAATTTATCCTATTTTAATTATATATTTTGCATTATGATTCAATTCTAATGCATTTTCTTTCTTAAAATGCAAGGTATACGCAGAGGGGGGAATTGTTGCACAGCTGAAATGTGGACCTAAGCTTGCAAATAGGGCTACTATTTCACCTATAGGGATTGTAAGGGATGTTGTGGTTCTATGTGGTAAGATTAAGTATCCTACTAATTTCTTAGTACTTGGAACTCTTCAAGAAAACTTTTTTCCTTTATATGTCTCCAACTTATCTATAATGTTTTATTGTTTCATGCTATTATCATACTACTTTTACATATTTTTGGTATCATTTTATATTAGAGAAAAGTATGTTTTTGGTCCCTCAAATTCCCAAAAAGTATAGACTTGGTCCCTCAAGATTTTTTGTAGACATTTGGCCCTTCAAGTCTCAAAACCGGATAAGTTTGGTCCAAAACCAGATTTTGACCACATTGATCGGATTTCAATGGGTTTGACCATGTTGACCAGGTTTGATCGATGAACAACAAATTCAAAAAATAGCAAAAAATTCAAAAAAATCTGATTTTTTGGCATCCAATATGCTCAAGTGCTCAAGGTGCGTGCAAATTTTCATAGTGTTTGGACACTCGAGGAGCTTATGGCAAAAAAGTACAAATCTACTCTAGGTGAATTGTAAATTTGAAAAAAAATAGCAAACAAAATAAAAATATGAATTCTTTTGGCAACTAAGATGCTTGGGTGCTCTGGTGCTTGTAAAGTTTTGTGGTCAAATAACATCCGAGGAGCTCTAGCAATTTTTTTTGGCTTTTTATGAGCCAAAATTTGTTTTTTATGCCATGTGCTCCTCGAATGTCAGAACACCACAGAAATTTCATGCACCTAGCGCACCCAAAAATCTTGCTTGCCACAAAATTTCAGATTTTTTTTTGGATTTTGTTGCTATTTTTTTGGATTTACTGTTCACCTAGAGTAGATTTGTATTTTTTTTACCATGAGCTCCTCGAGTGACCAAACACAAGGAAAATTTGCACGCACCTTGAACATATTGGATGCCAAAAAATCATATTTTTTGAATTTGTTTACTATTTTTTTGAATTTACTGTTTATTGGTCAAACCCGTTCAACATGGTCAAAATCTGCTTTTGGATGAAACTTATCCGGTTTTGGGACTTGAAGGACCAAATGTCTACCAAAAAATCTAGAAGGACCAAGTCTATACTTTTGGGGAACTTGAGGGACCAAAAACATACTTTTATCTTTATATTATTTTTATTTGTACTAACCTATTAACCCAGTGCCAAAGGCCAGTTCCTGTTTTATATTGTTTATGAGTTTTTAGGTGAAAAAATCACGGAGCCAGAATGGCTTGGAATTTTTTTGTGAATTTTTATGGGAATAATCAGAATTTGGGGAGAAGAAATAAACATAAACTGGTGCGCGATGGAGGGACATAGCCACACAATGCGCCCTGGCCCCTGAGTGCGCCGGGGGGCATGTGGCCCCTCCTTAAGTCGGTTGGTGCTCTACTTTGGCCAAAAGAAGGGGTTGTGATAAATAACGGTAGTGTATCCACTGTACTAGTAATAATTATTTTTCTGGGTAGTTGTAGAGTGTCTCCACTGTATTAGTAGTAAGTGTTTCTCTGGGCCCAAGACAAAACAACCCATCCACCCTAGTAAATAATAAAATCAATTCAAAAGCCCATATATTTACTTAATGAGAGGCGCTACCCAGCACACCGCTCCCCAAAAAAACATGGGTGCTCTTCTTCCTCCTCTCTCCCACCCACCTCACGTCGGCTCGCTCCACTCGTACCCCCAAATTCCTCACCTCACTCCTACAGAAAACCCCAGCTCCCTTTCTTCCTCACTACTACAGAAAAACCCCGGCTCCCTTTCTTCTTCACTCGCACTACAACTAGGCTCCTCATTCGTTACTCTGCTCAAATCCGTGAGCTCGACGCGACGCCCTCGAGGAAAATGGATTCGGCTGACCCCAGCGCCAAGAAGATGAGGCTCCCGCCAGCGGCGACGCCTGTTGTAGATCCCGCACCCGGCAACACGGGTAGAAGCGGCGAGCCCGCCCCCACCGGATCCTAGGAACCCGTAGAATCTCGGGTGGACCGCATCAGCGATCTCCCGGACGCCATCCTTGGGGAGATCATCTCGCTTCTCCCCACCAAGGATTGCTGCCCCACCCAAGTTCTCTCAATTCGGTGGTGCCCTTTATGGCGCGCCGCGTCCCTTAATCTCGACTGTCGTCAGCTATCTGTCTTTAATGATTTTGAACTCCCCAGAGCCATCATCTCCTCCCACCAGGGCTCTGTTCAAAGCCTCTGCATCCCGTCATGCTACCTGAGCAAGCATACCATGCCCTGCATGGTAGACGCCTGGCTGAAAGCCCCTGAATTCACAGAACTACAGTTGCTTGAGTTCTACTATTCCCCAGGAAATCACCTACCAGATACCGAACGCCATGTACTTGTGCCCTCAGCACCGATGTCCATCTCATGGTTTTCCTCCTCTCTCCACACCGCCACCTTTGCGCTGTGCTACCTACTAGACAATCTGGTACTAAACCTTCGACTCCCATTTCTCAAAAAACTTTCACTTGTGTGGGTTTGTATATCGGAGGCCTCATTGCACTGCATCATCCACTCCAGTTGCCCTGTCCTGGAGTGCTTGGTGCTTGTTTTCATAGTTAGACTCGGTTGTCTCCAAATAAAGTTGCCTAACCTTGTAAGAATTGGAATTTCTTTTGACGGAAGGTAGCTCATCATCCAAGATGCCCCTTCACTTCAAAGGTTGATCCTTGATTCTAGTTATTCACCGTCGCAATAACCGTCGTCTCTGTGCCTAAACTGGAGACCTTGGGTGTAAAACATGATCTCTGTGCTCATTTCAAGATGGTGTTTGGCTCCACAGTTATTCAGGTACTGTATATTATCATCTACACTTGTACCATAAGCTGCATTTTAAATGTCTGGGCATAAGTTTTATATCATCTTGGAGTACACATTTTGTACTAATATTATGTTCTATGCTCAGTGAAGAGTTTCTCCATGGATAGCTTATCAATGGTGCTCGATTCTGTTAAGAGCTTGTATATCCAAATGGATAGTTTTGATCTGAACAAGATTATTGGCTTGCTGCAATGCTTTCCATGTCTGGAGAAGTTGTATATAAAGGTGATAATTTCATGCACATTGGAAGCCCGCATATAGTGTACTAGAATTAACCATTCTACTGTTGCTCTTTCGACACTCTTTTTTTAGACCTTAACTGTTTTCAATCTTCATGTCTATTTAGGCAACATGACGGGGTAAGAAAGTTATAATCAATCGGTGGATTCATAAGCACCAGGATTTTCTCACTTCTCATGACATTCAACTGAAGACAATAACGCTGGAACGATATGTAGCCAACCATGCAAACACTAGATTTGTCACATTCTTCCTGCTGAATGCGAGGTTACTATTGTCCATCAGGCTTAAGTTCATCAGCAGCATGGTTTTGACGGATGGGTATGTCAAAGAGCAGAAAAGGGAGTTTCAGGTGGAGAAAAGAGCTTCTCAACGTGTCGGGCTTCTATTTACAACATCTTGTGGTCGTAATCCAGTAAATTTTACGACCCAGGATGTTCATTCTATGGACCGGACTGGCCCATTTGACTGTGACTGCTGAAAACAGTGCTGGAGTTAGATGTTGTTGCCCTTTTCAATCTGGGTTTTGTCTAAACCTGATGAACAATTAACCCTCGTGCTTTTGTATAGTTTGTAAGCTGGAGTTAGATGTTGTTGCCCTTTTCAACTCGGCTGTAACTGTCATATTTTCTTTGAAACAAGGCAAATGGCTAATTAAGAATGAAATATTGTAACAAATCCCAACCAAGGGAAATAACATCACTCTCGCTGGCTGCTTGAGCTCACTTTGCATTACAGAACCCAACTGATTAGCCCCCACCAGCACCCACAAACTTATTTTGAACTAGCACACCAAATGGGCTGTAAATTTTCATAAAAAAGGCTGCATGACCGTGACAGATTTGGATTCTGACATTTGGGACCCACGAGGAAAAAGCCTATCCAAGGTGGTGTCGACTTACTAGCTAGTCAACAACGATTTTGCCTACCCATCGTTGGATTGACATCCAACATTTGTCATGTATCTTCTATCTCTTGTCTTCTTCCTCCAGCCGCCCAAACCAAACCACCCCGTCGGTTCCGCCTGCTCCCGCCTCCCACGGCTGGCTGCGCCTCCGCCGCCCTACCGTACCCTCCAACGTTGGCCAGTCCCTCCCTCTATTCCCCCACACGTCCTGTTATTCTCCTGCGACGTCAGCCCCAACACGCACCCGCACCCGAACCACTCAACCCTCATACTCCCCTCCGCCTGCGATTGGACCGGCGCATCTTCCATGGCTCCTGTTCGTTTCGTCCGAGGCCTCGTCGTCGTCCTCCGCCTTGGTTCGCTCGTCATCTGTGGTGCGTCGCCCTCTTGCGTTGTCAATTTCCGCAACAACCAAGAGGAACAAGGAGATGACTGTACGTGGAGAGGATGATAGCAGGGACCCACCAGGGTCATGGCAGTACGCAAGCAAGTGTCTCGTTATTACAAGCCCAAAAAATGGTTCGTCCTAATGGTTGGACATCTGAGGCCCATGCCATTGTCAACATAGTCAATAAATGAGAGAATTACACAACGAGCAGCTGACACCAGGGACCGAGCAGGTCGCGCAGTTGTTATTTACTTTTTTTAGAAACAAGCAGTTGTTATTTATACTAGTTTTAGAGATGGATCAGGGTAACAACGGGGTTGTGCGGGGGCCGTGGCCCGTCTAGTCAGGGTTTTATTTATGTTTACCACATCATGAGCCCAGTTGTGTTTTTCTTGCTGAAAATGGCTAGCTCTGTTGAGGATATAACCATTAGAGTCACCCGCCCGGGAGGGGCCAGGTTACGTCATAATGGTCATCACGCGTAGCCCAGCACCAAACTTGAAGACGGCGGGTCAATAATGGGCTTAAGACCCGGAGATGGCTTAAGGCCCGTAGTGTTAACCGCCGTTAGGGTGAAACTTGTAGTGTAAGGCAAGGATAGTTAAGAGTCCGAGTCGGACAGTGTTATGAGCCGGCCGGGGCTCTGAGAGCTGCTGGGCGTCAACCTCTCTATATAAAGGGACGACCCGGCGGCGGTTTAGGGACGAGTAAGACAAAATCGATAACTAGGCAGGACGGTTTAGCTCCTGGTCATCGAAACCCTAATCAATACCACCTCAACTGGACGTAGGCTTTTACCTTCACCGTAAGGGGCCGAACCAGTATAACCCTCGTGTTCCTTGTCCCGTTTAACCCCTTTAAGCTTCCTAGCTGCGATGGCTCCACGACTAAGTCCTTCCACGAGGACATCGGCCGTGACAATTCCACGACAGTTGGCGCCCACCGTGGGGCTGGCGCACGGTGGATTTGAGTTCTTGAAGGGCAGCTTCGAAGGGCTCAAGGGATACGCTGTGGGCCGGATGACCAAGAGTCGTCGCGGCAAGCTCTTCATCGACGATGCAAACTGGGGCCCCGACGCCGGCTCAATTGAGTACGGGTACCGGGTCCCCTTCGGCGGAATTCATGTCTTCATTGGCAAGATTGGTGAGCCGGGCCCTGAGCCGGATCTCTGCGCCGATCTCATCGAGACGGCTCAGCGTGCACGACCCGCCCGGGCTTTACCTGCCTTGAAGCATGCTTTCGTGGGATGTGTCCATGGAGGACTCTCTGAAGGATCTGGATCTGGTGATGAGACGGCCGCTGGCTCTGATGGCGAGTCATCTACGGATGAGTCAAACTCGTTGTATCAACTTCAAGATGGCAGACTCAGGGGTTGTTCCGATGGCGACAGCATTCCGGACCCCTTTGAGCTGCCGAGCCGGGTTGGAATCTTCATGGCCGGCGCGCAACCTGTTCAAAACCCCGCCTCCGGGTCAGGAAGCCCGGTGCCTTCACCGGCTCAGGTGCTGATGGATCTCACAGACAAGATGACGGTCCAGTTAACCGCTACGGTTGCTCCGGCGGATCAAGTTCAGCATGACGCGGAGGTGGCACAGTTAAAGTTGGATCTAGCAAAGGCCAGGGAGGATCTGGCGGCGGAGGGGATCAGGATGGCTGCAGAGAGGGCGGCTCTCGACGCCCAGACTCAGCTGATTCAGGCACAATCCTTCCGGCTCACGATGGATCAAAACGCGTCCAATGAGGTCATGAGAAGGAGGCATCAAAAGGCCCAATCTCGACTCCCTCCGGTTTACGATCCTCGAAACCTCTTCAACACGCCGGGTGCAGGGTCTAGTAACCCGCCGGAGATCATAGTGCCCGGGGCTGGGACGCCAATTCAGCCCCAAGTGATGGGACCTCCCCGGGTGAACCCTGCCCCGCCTCAGTACGTGCCAATACCACCGGGTCATTATGCCAACCCGTTGGAAAACATGGTCGCCGCGGCAGCACGGCTGGCGGCTCTCCCAATTGATGGTGACTCTCCAACGGCGGTTGAAACCCGCCGGGTTAGAGAACTCCTTCAGACGGCTCTGGCGCAGCAAGAGGCATATTCTTATAGCCGGGACAGGATTCATTCAACCCCTCGTCCAGGCCGGAGCCCGAGTTATAGCAGACACATGGTCTCAGCGACCGGCTCAAGTAATGTCCGACGCCATGACTTGCCTCCTGGCCACGGCCCGGCTCATAACGGAGCCTTTCACGCAGTAGACCAAGACAGAGCACGGCAAGAGGCGGAGCAGGTGCCTCAGTTGACGGCTTACCAGCCACCCCCCGGCTTATCCGACGGCTTCCATCGACGTGGGTATCCCTACAAGGACTGGAGGTGTCCCTTGTCTAGTGCCGGCTCTCCGCAATGAACGTCTGCCCAAGGATTTCAAAGGGCCTAGGAAGGTGCCTAATTACACGACGGATTTACAACCCGGAGCCTGGATCAAGAGTTATGAGATGGCCATGGAGTTGCTGGAGGTCAGCGAAGCGGCAATGGCCAAGTACTTCACCATGATGTTAGATGGGACTGCCCGCACTTGGTTGAAAGGGCTGCCACCGAATTCTATCGGGTCTTGGGCTGAGCTGAAAGCCCGGTTCATCCAAAACTTCAAAGATACCTGTAGGCAGTCTATGTCAATTGTGGATTTGACTAACTGTAAACAGCAGGAGGGTGAGTCCACAACCCATTGGGTTCGCCGGGTCAAAGAGATAATACATTCATCTGATAAGATGGATGCCGGCTCTGCAGTCCTAATGTTGGAGCAGAATTGTCGTTTCCTGCCCCTGAAGATGAAACTCGGGTGGCTCAAGCGCGATTGCAATGATATGGGTACGCTGATGGCGGCTCTCGTCAAGTACGCCAACTCTGATAGTACCAAGGACCCCGCGTCAGATGATGAAAGGACATGGAAGGGAAAGAAGAACGGCAATGGCAAGGGTCCTCAGCATAACCCGGCGAACCAAGGAGGTAGCAAGCGTAAGGCTGATGGCAGCATAGAGTTTGTGGCCAATGCCAGCTCACAGGGTAACAACCAGCGACGTAAGGGGAGGCCACCTCCCCGAGCCGGCGGTTCAGGCCCAACGCTTGAGCAGTTGTTGAATGAGCCTTGTCCCAAGGCATGGCTCTAGGGAGAAGCCAGCTACTCATCTATGGAAAGATTGCGCAATCATGAAGGCCTTTAAGAATTCCAATGCCTTTAATGGCAACAATGGCTCGGGCGGCGGCTCAGGCGCTGGCGGCTTTCATGGCCCGGGCGGCGGCTCAAATTCCAATCCTCAGAATGTTCAAGGGGGCTTTAACCATCAGTCCGGCCAGGGTCATCAACAGCAGCAGGGGGGATACCAGACCAATGCAAAGCAGCTCAATGGTGGACAGTATCATGTGTTTACCACCAGTCTGTGTAAGCGAGATCAGAAGCTTCATAAGAGGGATGTGAATGCTGTTGAGCCGGCGGTTCCACACTATTTAAGATGGTCTGAGCAGCCTATTGTGTGGAGTAGGGAGGATCACCCTCCCCGGGTTGATAATCCGGGTCACCTGGCCCTGGTGGTGGCTCCTCAGGTGGGAGGATATAAGTTCACTAAAGTGCTCATGGATGGAGGCAGCGGCATCAACATCCTCTATTATGAGACCTTCCGTCGTATGGGGTTGATTGATAAGAACCTCAGCCAGTCCAATACTGTTTTCCATGGTGTGGTGCCTGGTAAGTCGGCTTATCCAGTTGGTAAGATCGAGCTGGAAATGGCCTTTGGAGATGAGTACAACTACAGGGCGGAAAAATTGACCTTTGAGGTGGTCAAGATAAGAAGTCCGTATCATGCCATATTTGGGCGGCCGGCTTACGCCAAGTTCATGGCACGGCCGTGTTACGTATATTTACAACTCAAGATGCCGGGTCACAATGGGACCATTACGGTTCATGGCAGCCGGAAGATAGCCTTGGAGTGTGAGGAAGGTGACGCGGCTTATGCAGAATCTGTTTGTGCAACAGAGGAGTTGAAGTTTTACAAGGACAATGTTGACCCAACAGATATGACATCTCTGAAAAAGCCGACCACGGAGCATGAGCCGGCAATGAAATTTAAGTCAGCTGAGGAGACTAAACTTGTTGATTTCGTTCCAAGTGACTCATCTCAGCAGTTTAGCATCAGTGCCAATCTGGATCCAAAATAGGAAAGCGCGCTCATCGAGTTCATCCGTGAGAATAGGGACATTTTTGTTGGAAATATGCCCTAGAGGCAATAATAAATGGTTATTATTATATTTCTTTGTTCATGATAATTGTCTATTATTCATGCTATAATTGTATTGTCCGGAAATCGTAATACATGTGTGAATACATAGACCACAACGTGTCCCTAGTAAGCCTCTAGTTGACTAGCTCGTTGATCAACTGATAGTCATGGTTTCCTGACTATGGACATTGGATGTCATTGATAACGGGATCACATCATTAGGAGAATGATGTGATGGACAAGACCCAATCCTAAGCATAGCATAAAAGATCGTGTAGTTTCGTTTGCTAGAGCTTTTCCAATGTCAAGTATCTTTTCCTTAGACCATGAGATCGTGCAACTCCCGGATACCGTAGGAGTGCTTTGGGTGTGCCAAACGTCACAACGTAACTGGGTGACTATAAAGGTGCACTACGGGTATCTCCGAAAGTGTCTGTTGGGTTGGCATGGATCGAGACTGGGATTTGTCACTCCGTGTGACGGAGAGGTATCTCTGGGCCCACTCGGTAATGCATCATCATAATGAGCTCAATGTGACTAAGGCGTTAGTCACGGGATCATGCATTGCGGTACGAGTAAAGAGACTTGCCGGTAACGAGATTGAACAAGGTATTGGGATACCGACGATCGAATCTCGGGCAAGTAACATACCGTTTGACAAAGGGAATTGCATACGGATTGATTGAATCCTCGACACCGTGGTTCATCCGATGAGATCATCGTGGAACATGTGGGAGCCAACATGGGTATCCAGATCCCGCTATTGGTTATTGACCGGAGAGGCGTCTCAGTCATGTCTGCATGTCTCCCGAACCCGTAGGGTCTACACACTTAAGGTCCGGTGACGCTAGGGTTGTAGAGATATATGTATGCGGAAACCCGAAAGTTGTTCGGAGTCCCGGATGAGATCCCGGACGTCACGAGAGGTTCCGGAATGGTCCGGAGGTGAAGAATTGTATATAGGAAGTCCAGTTTCGGCCACCGGGAAAGTTTCGGGGGTTACCGGTATTGTACCGGGACCACCGGAAGGGTCCCAGAGGTCCACCGGGTGGGGCCACCTACCCCGGAGGGCCCCGTGGGCTGAAAGTGGAAGGGAACCAGCCCTTAGTGGGCTGGGGCGCCCCCCTTGGGCCTCCCCCCATGCGCCTAGGGTTGGGAACCCTAGGGGGGAGCTTTCCCCTTGCCTTGGGGGGCAAGGCACCCCCTTCCCCCCACTTGGCCGCCGCCCCCCTTGGAGATCTGATCTCCCAAGGGCTGGCGCCCCCCAAGGGTCCTATAAATAGTGGGGGGGAGGGAGGGCAGCAACCTACAGCCTTGGGCGCCTCCCTCCTCCCCTGCAACACCTCTCTCTCTCGCAGAAGCTTGGCGAAGCCCTGCCGGAGACCCGCTACATCCACCACCACGCCGTCGTGCTGCTGGATCTCCATCAACCTCTCCTTCCCCCTTGCTGGATCAAGAAGGAGGAGACGTCGCTGCATCGTACGTGTGTTGAACGCGGAGGTGCCGTCCGTTCGGCACTCGGTCATCGGTGATTTGGATCACGGCGAGTACGACTCCGTCATCCACGTTCATTGGAACGCTTCCGCTCGCGATCTACAAGGGTATGTAGATGCACTCCTTTCCCCTCGTTGCTAGTAGACTCCATAGATGCATCTTGGTGAGCGTAGGAAAATTTTAAATTATGCTACGATTCCCAACAATTTTTGCATGGAAACCTTCTGACATGCCGGGTGTACCTAGAGAACTTGCTGAGCACACTCTCAATATTGATCCGAAATTTAAGCCGGTCAGGCAATTCCTTCGGCGGTTTAATGAGGAGAGGCGGAAAGCCATTGGTGAGGAGGTGGCCCGGCTCTTGGCGGCCGGGTTTATTGTCGAAGTCTTTCATCCAGAATGGTTAGCTAACCCGGTGCTCGTGCTCAAGAAGAATGGCACCTAGCGGATGTGTGTGGACTACACGGACTAAAACAAGGCGTGTCCGGCTGATCCTTTTGCTCTCCCCCGTATTGATCAAATCATTGATGCTACGGCGGGTTGTGAGCGCTTAAGTTTTTTGGATGCTTATTCTGGATACCATCAGATTAAAATGGCAGTTAAGGACCAGGAGAAGACGGCGTTCATCACACCCTTTGGAGCCTTCTGTTATGTGTCTATGCCTTTTGGACTCAAGAGTGCATAGGCGACTTATCAGCGTTGTGTGCAGAATTGTCTTCATAACCAGATTGGGCGCAATGTTCATGCCTATGTGGATGATATCGTGGTTAAGTCCAGGGAGAAGGAGACCCTGGTCGATGACCTTAGAGAAACCTTTGATAATCTCCGGGTTTACAAGATGATGCTTAACCCAGCCAAGTGTGTTTTTGGTGTTCCCGCAGGCAAGCTCTTGGGTTTCCTGGTTTCTAACAGAGGCATTGAAGCTAACCCAGAAAAGATAAAGGCAATCACCTCTCTGGCTAAGCCGGCGTGCATCAACGACGTCCAGTGTCTGGCAGGCCGCATCGCTGCTTTGAGCCGGTTTATCAGCCGTTTGGGTGAAAAGGCCATGCCACTGTACCAATTGATGAAGAAAATAGAGGACTTTATTTGGAATGATGCTGCTAATGCTGCTTTTGAGGATTTGAAGAGACAGCTGGCTGAGCCCCCAGTTCTTGCTGCTCCGGTTGACAAGGAGCCCTTATTACTGTATGTAGCTGCTAACACACGAGCCGTCAGTGTGGCTGTGGTGGTGGAGCGCAAGGAAGAGGGTAAGGAGTATCCGGTTCAGCGGCCGGTTTACTACGTTAGTGAAGTGCTCATTGAGTCTAAACAGCGGTATCCACATTGGCAGAGGCTTGTTTATGGTGTGTTCATGGCAAGCCGGAAGCTTAAGCATTATTTCCAGGGTCACCCCATCACTGTGGTTAGTTCTGCTCCCCTTGGAGATATCATCCAAAACAGAGAAGCTACAGGAAGAGTGGCTAAGTGGGCTATAGAGCTTGGGCCTCATGGTCTGAAATACGTACCACGCACTGCTGTCAAATCTCAAGCATTGGTGGATCTCATCAACGATTGGACAGAGCTGCAGGTGCCTGAAGAGAAGCCGGATAATACATATTGGACTATTCACTTCGATGGGTCTAGGCAATTGGAGGGCTCGGGGGCTGGAGTTGTATTGACTTCCCCTAAAGGTGACAAGTTTCGTTATGTGCTACGGTTGATGTTTCCCTGCACTAACAATGCGGCTGAGTACGAGGCCTTGCTCCATGGTCTTCGGATGGCTAAGGAGATGAGCTTGAGCAGGGTAAGGTGCTTTGGCGACTCAGATTTAGTGGCTCAACAAGTATCAGGCAAGTGGGATTCCAAGGACCCTCTCATGGCGGCTTATCGCCATGAAGTTGATGCCGTTGCTGGACACTTTCAGGGTTACCAAGTAGAGCACATCGATCGCAGGAAGAACGAGGCGGCTGATGCATTAAGCCGGCTGGGCTCTCAGCGAAAGCCGGTGCCGCCTAATACTTTCTTGGACATCTTGCATAACCCTTCTGTTAAGTTACCTACAGAGGAAGACTTGGCTGTCCCTGACCCGGAAGCACAGTTGGTGGCGGCTCTCCGCACCACCCCAGACTGGACAGTACCATATTTGGCTTACATGACCCGGGGAGAGTTGCCTGAGGATGAAACTTTGGCCAGACAAATAACCCGGCGGTCTAAGTCAATGATAATTATCAATGGTGAGCTACATCATCGCAGTGTCACTGGAACTTTCCAGCGCTGCGTTTCCCCTGAGGAAGGCCAAGAAATTTTGCGTGAGATTCACGAGGGGGATTGTGGCCATCATGCCGGCACAAAATCCCTGGTGGCCAAGGCTTTTCGTCATGGTTTTTATTGGCTGACGGCTCATGCTGATGCGGAGGACTTGGTCAGTAAATGTGACGGTTGTCAGAGGTTCTCGCGACGGGCTCATGTGCCGGCTCAGGAGCTGAGGATGATTCCAATTACTTGGCCATTTGCGGTCTGGGGGCTTGATATGGTTGGGCCTTTTAAAAGGTCCAAGGATAAGAAGACCCACCTCTTGGTAGCGGTCGACAAGTTCACAAAGTGGGTTGAAGCAGAGCCAGTTAGTAAGTGTGACGCGGCCACGGCGGTTCAGTTCATGAAAAGGGTGATATTTCGCTTCGGCTTTCCACATAGCATTATAACTGACAATGGTACCAATCTGTCTAAGGGCGCCATGGAGGAGTTTTGTCAACGAGAGCATATTCGACTTGATGTTTCATCAGTGGCTCACCCTCAATCCAATGGTCAAGCTGAGAGAGCTAATCAGGAGATCTTGAAGGGCATCAAGCCCCGGCTTTTGGTCCCTTTGCAACGGACGCCAGGTTGTTGGGTGGAGGAGTTACCCTCCGTGTTATGGAGCATCAATACTACTCCTAACAGGTCTACGGGTTACACGTCGTTCTTCATGGTTTATGGAGCGGAAGCAGTCCTCCCCAGTGACATCCGTCATGACTCGCCTCGAGTGGCGGCTTATGTTGAGGCGGATAATGAGCGGGCGCGCCAAGATGCTCTTGACTTGTTGGACGAACAGCGTGATGTGGCAGCAGCTCGCTCGGCGATTTACCAACAAGACCTGCGCTGTTATCACAGCCGCCGGGTTAAGTCCCGGGTCTTCCAGGAAGGTGATCTGGTGCTCCGGCTCATCCAAGATCAGGCAGATGCACACAAGTTATCCCCGCCTTGGGAAGGGCCCTTTGTGGTCAGCAAGAACTTGCACAACGGGTCATACTACCTTATCGACGTTCGGGAGCACAAAGATTCACGCAAGTCGGAGGAAGAGACCCGTCGGCCGTGGAACATAGCTCAGCTTCGGCCTTATTACACTTGAGCCACCGGCTCTCATAATGTACATATTTCTATAGCCATGTATATATTATGATAAATAATAAAGCAGGACCTCTGTCCTTTTCTCCTCCAAAGGTAAACATGTTATTTCCATTCCAACATCACATGGTCACTTGGAGGTGGATCCGGCTTATGATCGTATTCGAATCTAGCCGTAAACAATATGATCACCTGGGGGCTTCCTGTTCAAACATAGGTCGCATTCGAACCAAAGAGAACATAGCTGTCGATACCCACTTGATTGGCAAATTGCCGAGCTCATTGGGGAGTTTTCTTTGATCATATTTGAATCATAGCTCAACCCCCTTTGGGAACCGACGTGGATCGTATTCGAATCAGCGTCGTTAAACAACTCTTAAGGTCATTTGGGGGCTTCCTGTTCAAACATGGGTCGTATTCGAACCAAAGAGAACATAGCTGTCGGTACCCTCTTGATCGGCATCGCCAAAGCCACTGGGGGCTATATGATCGCATTCGAATCTTAGCTTAACCCCTTTGGGACGGTTCTCTGGTCGTATTCGAACCGGAAGCCCCTAAGTTTTGATCTTCTGACTTACAACAAGTTCTTTTGGTCATATCAACAGTGTGCAAGGGCGGCTCTTACTTCGCCGACTTAATTTTGATTCACAACGTTGATAACACATAGTAAGTATTATTGATGCTGGTGAACCGGAGTTGAGATCTTAACCTCATTATTCGGGTTATTACATGAACCAGAAGTATACTTGAAGGCTTGCAAGTATGCTATTATGGTTACATCAAGGATATAATTGAGGGCCAGTCTTTGGTGACTTTTATTCATATTCCGGGTTATATATATAAGGTTTATGATTCTCAGTGCGGTAAGCCGCCCAGAGACTTGTGACTTGTTTTCTATGCAGGATGGTTAAAGACAGCTATTCGAGCTTAAGGAAAATAACTGATCAATTATAACCCGGAGGAATAAGAAGAAGCAGCTTCAATGGAGTTAAGCATTCAACACGTGCATGATGGCACGACAAAATTAAGTGTTTGTCCTACTCTATTACAAGACTCCCCGAGTCCAAAAGGTGAGGCATTGTTTTAAGGTGTACCCATGAGCCGCCTAAAAGTCAAGGTGCTTGTTGAGTTGAAGCTTCCGGCTCATCCCTCTCCGCTCCTCCGGCTGATTCCATGACCTGGAAGGTTGATGATTTCCAGTCAATGCCGCTCAAAGCTTCAAATTGAGCCTCGTCATCAATTAACCCGGCCGGGTCAACTTCCGGGGCGAAGGTATGCTTACGAGTCGGAGGGATCAACCTGATGGCTTCATAACGTGGAGTGGGGATCCTCTGATTTTCCGCGTCGTAGCGCGGCTGATACTTGGTAAGGTCGGTGTCATTCCCAATCAGGGTGGCCACCGGGCGCACGCTCTTCACACAGGCAGCAAAGTCTTTTTGGTCAAAGGGGGTGCCGTCTTCCTTCAGGCTGGGGTATCCAAGAGCGATGTCGGCCGGGTCTAGCTCCGGAAGAAAAGCCTTGGCCCGGCTCAAAGCAGCTATAGCTCCGGCTCTTGCAGAGGCCCGTCTTAGCTCTTGGAAGCGCTGAGGAAGAACGGCAAGCCGCCTGAGTACATCCGCCAGGTGAGTCGGAACCTCGTTGGACAGAGCCACAACGGCTAACGCACGCTGTGACCCGGTGTAGAGTTGCTCCACCAAGGTGTACACGGCCTTCAACTTGGTCAGAACATTCTGATTAAGGTTGGAGCTTCTGGGACCTGCATAACAAAATTAGGTGAATTGATGGCAATTGTGGGATTTCTAAGACATAAAGAATGTAAGCTTGTTAAAGGCTTGCAGAACGACTTACCGAAGATTGCGGCAACCATCTGTGACACATGGCGCTTTAAGCCGGAGAGTTCGGCGGTTCTCTCCGTCAGAGCAGCCTCCTCTTGTTCGGCCCGGCTGACCAAAGCAGTTTTCTCCTCGGCCCAAGTCTTTTTTTCGGTTTCAAATTTCTTCTTCAGCTTTTCTTGTGCAGCAACACTGAATTCAAATTTGGCGTTGGCCTTCCAGGTCTCAGTTTCCTGAGTCTTCAGGCGGTTCTTCAGCTCAGAGATTTCAGCTTCAAATTTTTTGCAGGCAGCCTGTACAAATTCCGGTAGTATGAGTAATTATTATGCAACATTAAAGTCCCAAGCACTTTGCAAGCAAAGACACTTGGCACTTGGGGGCTAATGTAAGCTGAAAGATTCTATTTACAATTGTCGGTTCATGAAGGTAAGCCGGAAGTTAAGTCTACAACATATTCTATCATAAGTAATAGACTTGGGGGCTAGCATACTAAGACTGACTATGGAGTAAGCAAGAGGGTTGTACCTCAGATTTTTGCTGTATCTGCTTCACCATATCAATCTCCAGGTCCCGGCTGTTGTGCACTTGACCAATGTAACCAGAAACAATGTCTCCAATGCTCAAGTTAGCATAATCAGTGATCTCCAGTCTAGCCCGGCGGCGCTCTAGCAGCTCTTCCTTGGCAGAGCATCTGGCCAGCACAGTGGGTCTTCCCGGCTCAACGTATTCAGTCCGGGTAATCACCACATCCGGGTCATCGGCCGGTTGAGCTGAGCTGGGAATCTCCAGGTTGTCGGAGCCCGCCATGTTTTGTTCTTCAGTTGAGGCGGCGGTGTCCGGAGCTGGTGCAGATGGCGGCTCGTGAGCAGAAGCTTCTGGTTCAGTCAAGACCGGCTCTTCGACCGGCTTATTTTTCTTGGCCCTTTTGCTGAGCTTGGCTTGGGCACTGAAAGTCAAAAGATTAGTACAAAAAACATAAATAAGATAAGCACAAATGAGATGATTATCATTACCCGGGTGCGGTCTTGAAAGCCGGCAGGTTAGATTGCATGGAGTCACCAGAGGAAGGTGAAGTTTCCTGATAATTTGAATCAGACGAGTTGAGTGGTTGAGGCGTGACGCCCGCTAAAGGATGAAAAGGGTATAAGTTGGAGATAACCTCAGTCCGGCGCTTTCTTGATGCCTCGGGTAAGCCGGAGGAGAGGTCTGCATCCTTGCTGGCCCGGGTTTGCCTCCGGCTCTCATGAATCTGTTGCTTCAAAAGAAATTGAGGATCTTGATAAGCTAAAGGATGCGAAAATCTTACTTTCCGGGTTACTCTTCGGACTTTCAGCCTTGGCAAGGGGTCCGAGTCGGAGGAAAGTATAGTTACCTCTTCAGTCACCGGGTTACTCGCTCCGGTATCATCCTGCGGATAATCAAGTCAATAAGGTGGTTAAAAACAGATGAAAAGCAGAATAGGAGCCTAACGAATCAAGTGTTACCTCTGACTCGGAGCTATCATCCAACTGAAGCAGCTCTGAGGCGCTAGGCCTACTTCCCTTCTTACGGGGAGCGGCTCTCCTGGCGGCTTTCTTAGCTTTCCTGGCTTTTTTAGCAGCCTCGTGGTCATACTTGACCTTCCAGAACTTGTCATTAGCCTGGAAAAATGCAATGAAGGTTTCCTTAAGTTAAAACGAAAACTGTTAAAATGGAAGGTAAAGTGCTCAGATTGGTAGCTTACCGCCGGAGCCGGGTTAGCTTGGCAGAAGGGGCTTAAGTCGGTCCTCCCACAGTCGGCTAAGCTCTCATTCAAGAGAGACTTGGTCATGTCGTCCACGACATCCTCAGGAAGATCGTTGGAGCTGTGCCACAGAGGGTCATCCTTCCGGCCCGTGTAATCACACATTAAGCCGGGGCGACGGCTCAGGGGAATCACCCGCCAAGAAATCCAGACCCGGACCAGATCTACGCCGTTAAGGCCATTTCCCAGAAGGGCCTTAATCTTGTTGATGGTAGGAATCAGTGGTTGACGTTCAGCTTGAGATAGTTTGTCTGGCAGGGGGTGAGTTGGCTCTAGACGCAGGGCACGAAAGCCGGGCAGAGGGCTCTCATCAGCTGGAGAAGTGTCTTGGCAGTAGAACCATGTCTGGTTCCAGTCCTTTGGGTGGCTTGGCGGCTTAGCATAAGTGAAAAGGCAATCTCTCCGTCGTTGAATGGAGATTCCGCCAAGCTCCAAGCTAGGCCCGTTGGCGCACTCATTCTGGCGGTTCAGATAAAACAACTCCCTAAAAAGCAGTAGGTTGGGCTCTTCTCCAAGATATACTTCACAGAATACTTGAAAGTTGCAAATGTTTGACACGGAATTGGGTCCTATGTCTTGCAGCCGCAGATCGAAGAAGTTCAGAACATCTCTAAAGAATTTTGAGCCGAGAGGTGCGAAGCCCCGGCTCATGTGATCAGCAAATATCACCACCTCGCCATCTCTTGGTTGAGGTCTTTCCTCCGACGGGTCAGGGGCACGATAAGACATGACCTCCTTCTTGGGCAGGTAACCCGTCTTCACGAAATCAGCTAAAGTGTCATCAATAACATTGGATCTCATCCAGTTGCATGTGATGGGTGCCTTGGGAGCCTTGGGTGGCATTGTGAAAGACGAAAGCCTATGACAAAAGGAAATGTCCGGTTCAACTATAAGCCGGAGGAAGTTTATAGTTCAATATTCAAGATGGCGGCTTATGAAGGGGCCTAATGATATATGGCTAATTGCGTCGGGTTATCTAAGCCGCTGAGGGCATCGTGAGTAATTCAAGTTGTCTAAAACTTTATCATAAATGAGCCGGAAATTTTACAGCGCGTGGCCTCTTTTAAGCTGGAGATATGAGCCGCCATAGCTAAACAGATGCAATTTTTGACTAAGTGTGGCGCAAACAAGTTTCACAGATCGCAGTAATTATTTTGGATCAAACGATCGGCTAAAAAGGAAAAATTTCTGGACCTAGAAAGCTGATACAGAGAAGTTCATGAGCTCTAAGGGGATCTCTTTGCAAGTAAAGGGGGCGTGCTACTATTGAAAACGGGTGCGAAACCACAGCCGCACGAGTTCTATATGTTTTCTGGATCTAAGGGGGCCGTGTAGAAGAAACTGTGAAGAAATGGCGACGAACTGCGAAGAACAGGGGAGAACAGCAAGAACCCTAATGCGGATCTACTCTATGGAGTGGCAAGGACTTACGGGTGTTGATGAGTCGCGGAGGTCGCCGCCGTTTCTCTGGACAGGTTAGGGTGATGCAGCGGCTGAGGTTGACGAAGACCAGGAGAGCGGCGGCGGCGGAGCTTGAGCTCTCGGGTGTCAGAGGAGGAAGACGATGGAGGCGACAAGTGAATGAAGGCTCATGGGCCGGGCTTATTTATAAGGTGCGGCTAATAAGTGGGCGCGAGAAACGAGGAGGCCACGGCGTGATTATCTCGCCACAGAAGCGCCTCGATTTTTGGGATGGCCATTAAAGATAAGATCCGTTGGGATATGACAGAATAAAAAATGAACTTAATGGAAGATGACGTCATGGCGGGTTATCAGGAATCCAGAAGATGACGTCACGGCGGGTTAAAACCTTCGCACAAGTATAAGCCGGAAGATTTTTCTCTCAAAGGGATTGAAGATTGACATGAACCGGTTCAAATCAATCTGGGACCTAATGTTGAGGATATAACCATAAGAGTCACTCGCCCAGGAGGGGCCGGGTTACGTCATAATGGTCATCACGCGAAGCCCAGCACCAAACTTGAAGACGGCGGGTCAATAATGGGCTTAAGACCCGGAGATGGCTTAAGGCCCGTAGTGTTAACCGCCGTTAGGGTGAAACTTGTAGTGTAAGGCAAGAATAGTTAAGAGTCCGAGCCGGACACTGTTATGAACCGGCCGGGGCTCTGAGAGCTGCTGGGCGTCAACCTCTATATAAAGGGGCGACTCGGCGGCGGTTTAGGGACGAGTAAGACAAAATCGATAACCAGGCAGGACGGTTTAGCTCCTGGTCATCGAAACCCTAATCAATACCACCTCAACTGGACGTAGGCTTTTACCTTCACCGTAAGGGGCCGAACCAGTATAACCCTCGTGTTCCTTGTCCCGTTTAACCCCTTTAAGCTTCCTAGCTGCGATGGCTTCACGACTAAGTCCTTGCACGAGGACATCTGCCGTGACAATTCCACGACAAGCTCAGTTCTACTTTTTTAAAGAAATACCCAATCGAGGCCTCCTTGCTTTGCCAGCCCTGCTGGCCTGCAAATCTTTCAAGACGAGGAGAGTTTTATTCGGCTTGCCCAGAAATGGGCTATCAGTAATGAGAAATGGGCTGTACATTTTTAAAACACATCAAACCGGAAATTAGTTTCTTTTTTTTATTTCAAGATTTTAAATTCCATTAATTTTTATACGTAATCAATTATTTGGATTTTATATTTATATAAATTTATTCTTCAAATTAGAATTAGCAAATGGGCTGTAAATTATTATAAATAATGGCAGATGGGTTGTATGTTGTTTTCCACACATTTGAGGCTGACTTGTGCGCCTACTATAGGTTGACGCGTACGCTTTCTTAAAAAAAGATTGACGCACACGCAACGCCGTGTTAACTTAGTCAACACACAAGAGCAGTAACTGTTGGACGTCCATCCAACGGCCGTCATACTTCTTCAATCTCTGTTATTCCTGCTCCAGCTGCTCAAACAAGCACCGGCGAGACTGCCTGCTCCCTCCTCCCGCGGCCGGCTGTTCTAACGCGCAGGCCTCACCGACCCACCGTACTCCCATCGCTGGCCTAGCCATCCCTCTACTCACCTACACCTGCTGTTATTCTCCAGCAACGGCATACAAACTAATAGACCCTCGTACTCCCCTTCGTGTGGGAAACAACTGCCGAATCTTCTCTGGCTCCGTGTCGTTCCCTTCCTAGGCCTCGCTGTTGTCCAATGCCATGGTGCCGTCGTCGCGGCATGGTCAACATGGTCAACAAATGACATCCATCGAAAGTGGACTCAACTTTGTACCAACTTTAGTACAAAGTTAGTATAAAGTTGGATCATCTATTTTGAAACGGAGGGGGTAAATATCTAACGGTATAATCCCCAGGACTCACGATATGGTGAAACAGGTAAATGCATCAACTACAACCGACAGGTAGTCTAATTGGTATGTACTATGCTGGAAGTGCCGAGTACAACGCACATACAAATCCAACCAAGACAACATGTTCAATCACAGAAGGTTACCTAAAATCGACAAAGCTAAGGTATTATCTTGCCTCCATTCAGGTGTCCTACCATTAAGGGTTTCATGAAGCCTTTGCCGGCTCATCGCTGGGAAGATCATCCTCGTCATGGTAGATGTTCTCCGCCATCTGCCATATCTGAAGGATGTTGTCTTCAGCAACGCTTGCAAGCACCCAGTCCTCACACGGGTTCCAGGAGAAGTCTGAGATTTTGCTTGTGTGGCCTCCATGAATGAACAAGAGCTCAGGAGGGCCGTCCTCCGCGTCCTCTGGTGTTTGCTCCTGATCAATTCTGTCAACACAAACATCATTCACATCAAGAGGGAAGTGAGGAAACGAAAAAGGAATGTTGAAAAAACTTTGAAAGCTGGACGGTTTTTACCTGCTTAGATCCCAAACCATCAGCCTCCTTCCCAGACAACAAGATGCAAGTATAGTTTCATTCTTTGGGCTCCATCCAACTTGAAATACTTCCTCTCTGATTACACAATCAAATTCAGATTCAAGACCGATAATAACAAACATACAATGAATAACACAAACATATACTCGTTTCCTTCTAAGCTAAAAATAGGATGGATGGAACTTCGAACAGAAAAGTGATGGTAAAACTGAAGCATACTTGTGACAATCAAAAGTGTGCAGCGAAGTATCAATCTTCCGAAGATCAAATAATTTGACAGTCTTGTCGGTTGAACCAGTTGCAACAACCCATTCATTGAAAGGATTGAAAGCCAGGCAATTCACCTATAAATGTGACATAAGGAAACAAAGTGGAAAGTGTAAGAACACATTTCTTTACACAAACAACAGAAACAAAACCAATTGGCTCTTCCAGAAGAATAATATAGGGAAAGCAAGGTGTGCCCAGTGATAACAGCCTCTGAATAGAAATCATGCACGAGTAAAAACTACTAGAGTGATATGACTATATGAGTATTCATAAAATTGCTACCAGATGCCATCTTTCTTTTCTGGATACAGCAGTTGAGGTTTTCAAGTGAAACAATCCATGCAGCCGGATAAATAGATTGTAGTTTTCCTCCGATCACTACAGCATTCAAAATGAGATCATTTAGGATGTCCTCGGCTAATTTGTTTACAACCAATACTTGAAGAGGACCTAGATTCTAGAACAATGAACGTGTTGACACCCCATATGTTATCGTTATACAAATATGCTACTCTGTTTTGTATCCTGAACCACCATTGGCTGCATCAGCTTCAGGGGTAAGAACCAATAAACAAATTAACAAGATATCTAACCATGATATTGTATTCTTCACATAATGTTAATAGTATAGCATTAAACCAATAGTAAGTAGAGACTTGAGGCTCCCCAGGAAACCTACCTCACCCTGGTGTGCCACCACAGACTGTACAGGCTTGGTAGGTGCAGGACTACGCATATCCCAAATTAGGAGATGATGATCATCACCAACTGAGCCGAATAAGTATTCATGCCTCAAATGCCAAGCAACATCTTCAACGACGCCATCATGAAACTAAACAGAACAGAACCAAAAGAAATATCGTGTTAAGCCACTAACAGATGTGCTGGTCACATGAAAAATATCAGTTGAATAATCATACAAGTGAAACTTCCATGTTTTTGCTATAGTATAACTAGGAAAGTTATTGGTCCAATGTACTGGGGACCATGTCAATTGACTGAAAATACACATGGTGCTAAAAGGGCAGCTTGGTCGGGAAGAAAAACAGACCCCCTTATTTTCCTACAAGGTGAAGTTATCCATGCACTACCAATATGTTTCCAATTGAGTATTGTTACTGTGTAGCACTGATTTTTTTTTATGGCCCTGCATTCTGTGCAGAAGCTTACAAAGATAAACTTCAAAACAAAATCAGCACCGATACCAGATCAGTAATCTCACTTGTTCACATATTCAACACACTGAGCATTAAACAGTATTATTGTTATGATTTATGATTCTTAACTGACTATGGACCATGCCATGCGGTACCAACAGCTAGAGAACCAAAAGGAAGGAATTGACAGTCTTAGATTAATAACACTGCCAGAGCTGCCATGTCTGAGTGTGAAATACAGACTATAATTCTATTCTTCAGGATAACACAGCAAAACCTGCTGACATGGACGGTGCATCACCCAAAATTACCCATGAAAGCTGCTGTTAGACCTAATGTGAATGGTTTCAACTAGGAGGGTGTAAAAGAAGTGTCGTAATTAGGATGCAGATAGACTTTTTCCTCATGTATACCATCTTCACAAAAGACCATCAGGAATATATTATGTATATTATTTCTCCAAGGATGAATACCAGATATGACTAGCACACAAACACATTCAGAGAAATATGCTATCAGAATGGCATGTCATGAGGAAAGCTTTAACCAATGGTACAAACAAAGCTATGCGTTAATGCACTCAAATGGAAAAAGGATCATGAGCCATACCTTAAAAATCTGGTATGCGTCGAGAGTTTTATTTTTACCATTTGCTGTGATGTCCCATAAGCAAATTTGAGCATCATCCGATCCACTCAGCAAATGACCCTCTTTAAAGATACTCCAGGACAGGCCATATCCTTCAGAGTTGTGTCCCTTCAGCCGTAAATCAGGATTGCACGCACCATCTAGTGGAGGCTTTGATGGGTGCTTGCTATAATCAAAGACATACACTTCTGCACTGACTGTCTTGGTAGCAATAATAAATGAATTTTGGGGCATATATCGAGCCCGATTAACTTCTCCATCATGATTTATCTGTTGAACTATTTGCACCTACAAAAGACAGACAAAATGCCTCCAAATGTGATTTTTTGCACCATCAAAAACAAAATAAATAGCAAGAATGGTACATGGCATGTTATCTATATGCACTAAAAGTTTCTTCACGAAAACAATTGTTCTAGAGGTATACAAATATACCCCAGGTTATCTTAATCTGTTTTCTAACAATGGCACAAGTGCAAGTCATATTTGAAGGCCTGGCCAAACTTACAAATCATCAATACTATATTTGTCTAATGAGTTCTGGATTGTCACATTTCCTTACAGTCCAAGTACAATCGATAACTGGTTTGTTGATCAAATAGACAACAACTCAAAGGCGCATCCAAACATTGTTACATGCGAAAAGGACACCTGAATTCAACAGAAGGGTTTATATTCCAACTTCCATCTATATCACAGAAAGATGCTATTATTATATGGGTCCAACAAAGCAACACCACTGTTAGAATGATTCAAAATCAATTGGTTATGGCCTTTTACATAGCAGCATGAATTGAGGACTCGTACTAGTAAGCAAAACAAGTAGTTAAATTAATAGGCGCGTGACAAGAAAGCACAAACATCTCAATCACAAAAACATGCGTCTAGCAAATTTTGAGCTCCATGACTGGGCTAAGGTACATAATATAATTATAGACATGGCGTTAATCTACTAGGGTACTTCAATTTAAAGAAGTTAAATCAACAGTCTAACACAATAGATCAAAGCAATTAACCAAATCCCATATATATTCAACAAAGGGATCAAACATAAAACAGACAGTAGGTCAACTGGTGTCCAGGTATGGGAACAGAAATGAGAGATTCATGGAAAACAAGAAAAATCTACATGAACAAGTGAAGATGCTAAGCAAGTATTAAAGATATCATCAGACATCCCAAGTTTTCCCAATAGCACACAATAACCAACTCAGTATGCATTGGTGACCAACAATAAAACACGTAAAAAATGCAATAGTGCTCACAACAGCCCACTAGTCTTCACGAAAATCACCCAACCTGATAAAGTACCCAAACAAGTTCACAAAAAATTAATCTAAAATCTAGATGTGATCAGATCCCTAATCTGACAGAACAATTCATCTCAAATCACTATTGGGCATGCAATGCGCGATGGACCACAATAAAACAAATTGCCCAGAACTTCTCACAGTATCTCAAATCAGTACCACAACCACCCAGAAAACTGTTGCCAAAGAATCAGCAAAGGAACCATGACTCAACCTAGTGAATTGGCCACAAACTAGGAACTCCATTAGTTCATAGATCGCATCATAAGCAAGTAAGAGAGAAGACTACTACCTTGTTGGATTCTGAACAAATCTGACTATCTTCATTGTCCAATTTGGCCATGGCATCCTCAGGAGGTAGATGGACTTGGGCAACTGTGAGGTAATTGGGATTGCCTACGGATACGTGTGTGCCAAACAACACTTTTTGGACAGACTGTTCATGGCTAGGGAGCCACTGCACAGTGAGCAATGGCCACTCTAACGCGTGTGTGATGATGAGATCATATAGAAATGGCGCATTACACTTCCAAATCACGAATTCCTCCAAAATGTGTTTATTCATCATATCTTCATCCTCATGAATCTGTACCTCCTCCGCATGAAATTCCTCCTCTATTCCCACAGACATCTCCAGTCCTTTCGCTCGTCCTTCCTGTGTGTGGAAGTAGGGGATTGGGATTCTAGGGTTTGGATCTAGGGGATTGGGATTCTAGGGTTTGGATTTAGGGGGGTTGGTGGGGGTTATGGTGTGGAGGAGATCAAGGTTTTACTGGTTGGTTGGGAATCATATCTGGGCTAGGCAAGTTTGAGAGGTAGGATCAAAGCCCAAGGCTGGAGGGGGGATTTCTGACTTCATTCTAGCACTGGGCTAACATATTGCCAAGGTAAGGTCAATAAGGCCCAGTTAAAGAGGTAGGCGCTCGCTCTGTTTGGATCAGGTTCAACTGCATTATAATTTTACAACTATGTTGACCTTAGAAGGTACCAATAATTCCAAGCAAAACCCAAGTAAGGGGTGTATCATCAATATCCCCAAAGAACCTTATACCATTTTGAAAGGGAGGCAACCAATTACTTACTTACTTACTAAGCCTTTTGCCCCAAACAAGTTGGGGTAGGCTAGATATGAAACCCTTTCACGAGGACTTCCCAGGAGGTCACCCATCCTAGTACTACTCTCGCCCAAATGGGTTTCATACCCAAAGGACTGGCTAGTTTTTACGTTGGCTCGCCAAGCCTATCACAACCCTTAGATATGAAACCCTTTCACGAGGACTTCCCAAGAGGTCACCCATCCTAGTACTACTCTCACTCAAATGGGTTTCATACCCATGGGACTGGCTAGTTTTTACGTTGGCTCGCCAAGCCTATCACAACCCTCCTCCTTTACCCAGGCTTGGTACCGGCTATGCCTTTGATCTCCTCCAACCATATCCTCAACCAAGCCCCCTAAAACCAAAGACAGCAACTTCAATCCACTAAGCTTCCAAGGACAAGATGAACAAACCAGAGGTCTTGGTGGGGAACAGAGGAGGAGTTTTGTGGGGAGCTTATGCGGGGTAGCTGTAAGTTGAGAATGCCCAGGGATGCAAATCTGTGACCCTTAGGGTACCCTCTGACCCTCCTTAGTTCAACCATATTAACAAAAATTTCAAAAAGTGATGTAACTTCTGAAAATTTACTTCATTTGGTCGAACTGAAGAGGGCAAAAGGATATCCTTAAGGGTCCATTTGCACTCTTAAGAAAGCCCACAAGATGAGGTTTCAAGAGAGGACGTTGGAGATAAGCAGGTCATTGAGAAATTCAGGATTTCTATGTGTAGCATACCATACATGTATGATTGCTTCCGCACCCGTGCGTTTTGACTGGTCCTCACTTACTATGCAGTGATGCCTAGACAAGAATCTGTGCAGAAAGTGTTGTTTGGCAAATCTCCCAGAACTAGGCCAATTACCTCGTAACCACCCAAATACAACCTAGCCCCTGAAGATACCAAGGCCAAATTTGACAAGGATAGCAATAGCTAGATTAGTGCATGGTCCAACAAGGTAATATCTTCTCTCATATTTGCTATGATAATGTGACATGTGAACAGGCTGAGTTTCCGGTTGTGTTTGATACAGTAGGTTGAGTTATAATTTCCTTCTGTTGATTATGATTATTTGGTGATCTATAAGATCTTATATTAGTTTACAGAGGGAGTAACAGAATAGCACGAGATATAATCAAACTCAGAAGGTCGTAATCAGAAAATTCCAAAGCGCCAACCATCAACATCCCTACAGACCCGTGCACCATTCAAAGAGGGGTTCACAAGTTCCTTTCCTAACACTAACACAAAAAAATGTAAGACAGATACAAAACCTGTACAGCACACAATTTACACCAAGAAAGCCAATCAACTAGTAATAGAACAGTGCAGTTAAAAACATGTTATGAGGGGAAGGGTGGAGGGGGCTTAACCAATACAATAATTAGGTGACCACTGATGCAGAGTAAGTGCCTGGAATGTGATATGATGAAAGTTTACAACTGTAAAAGCACACATTGTTGCTTCAACTGCAGCTTACAGAAAGACAAAGTAAATGATATATAGCTGCACTTCCTACTGCTGACATGTGAAATCAGGTTGCTAAACCAGCAAAGATGAAGCACTTTCAACTGCCAGATCTAGACCCATAGTCTGCACCATTGAAATGTGACATCCTAGAAGCTTACAGTTACAGAACAGAAGCAATTTTGGTTACCCAAGTATCACGATACAACCCCACTACCTTCATCTGAAACGCCTGCTGCTAATCAATAAGCCAAGACAGTGATTAACGCAACACACAAGCCGCCAAACCCCTCCGAAACTAACGCAACACACAAACCGCCCACAAACTTCGAACCCCCCCCCCCCCAGTACGCCTAGCTAGAGGAACAGGCCAGCATAAATCCCCTCCCTCCTCCCAAAATTACCATTACCCTCGCCAATAAACTACCAATACACGCTCGATTACCACACAGCTAACACGAACCCTAACTAACCCCCACGAGCAAAGTGGATCAGCCCGGAACAGAATTGCACGAGCCCACAGCACAGCAGCACCGGTAATTAATTACCCATAAACAGCAGAGGATGCGAGATTGGGGGAGGGGGAGGGGGACGGGCGCGAAGTATCGAACCTTGCCGGATGCGGCCCCGAAGCCGCCGATGTCGGCGTGGTCGTCGTCGTAGTGGCGCGCGTCGGCCTCGGCGTCGTCGAGGGGGAGCTGGACCTGGGCGAGCATGAGGTAGTTGGGCTCGTTGTCGGAGGTGTGGGTGCCGAGCACCATCTTCTGCACGGAGTGGTCCTTGCCGGCGGGCTCGGTGCGGTCGGGGAGCCACTGCACGGTGAGCGAGGGCCATTCGAGCGCGTGGGTGATGACGAGGTCGTAGAGGAAGGGCGTGTTCTTCTTCCAGATCTTGTACTCCTCGTTGATCAGCCGCTCCTCCACCTCGGCGCGGAACTCCTCCTCGTCCCCGCCGCCGGCCTTCGGCATCGCCGTCGCCCCGCTAGGGTTAGGGTTTGGCTTTGGGCGGGGGTTTTGGGGCGGGGGGAGGGGGGAAATGGCGGGAGGGTGATGGGGGGTGGGGGTGGGGACTGGGGAGCGTGACGGGGGGAGGAGAGAGGAGAAACTGTGGGGGGCGCGGCGCTGTGGTGCGGTGCGGAGCGGAGGGGGAAGAATAAAAAGAGAGAGCCGAAAGAGAGGTCTCGAGCTGTCAAAACGAAGGGGTTTACACGCGAGTTTGGGCCTCATTGCTTCAGCGGAGGCCCAGGCCCGGCTACGAGGCGTTGGAGGCGTTGGACCCACATGTCAGCCAGAGTGGAAGGTGTGAGCAGTGGAGTAAATGTGGAACGATGCTGAGTAAGCAGATTACTGCTATACGGAGGGAGCAATAAGTTCTTTCCAGAAAAGCAGAAAAGAGAATCAAGAAAGATACAAAATCTAATAACGTTTTCAATTAAGGCAGCAATTGATGACAAATGTGAGCTGGCGGGAGCGAGGTATTACCATTTTTATTGGGGTGGCACACAGCATGTGCACGTCACGACAAAAATTCCTCTCTTCTAACATGCTCCCTCGATCCGGAATTACTTGTCACGGAAAAGGATGTATCTAGACGTATTTTAGTTCTAAATACATTCATTTTCTATTCATTCCTGCGACAAGTTATTCTGAACAGAGGGAGTATTATGTTATAGCGTGTGCCCCTATTCAAGCGTAGGAAATGATAAATAGGTGGTCTTCCTTCTCCCGCATACACCCTTGGCTCTTCGTTGATGTCTCCCACTCTTGTGAGCTTTAACACCTCTCATGGTCATTGTCTATAACCACAACTATTTGAAAACTACATTGTTGTTACTTCATTATAGTATATACTCGAATATATCCTAAAGGTCCTAACTAAAAGGAATTCAAAACAGGATCACGGTCTATCTTGGTTTGCCTATCATTCACCCACTGTATTACACCACGTCTTATCACATCGAAGTGAGGTCAGGTTGCTTGCAGGTCACACATGCGAGTTGGATCCACTAGGTAGTAAATTACACAAACCAACCACATATGAGGCTAGGGTAAACACGTTGGTACCAAATTTAGGACAACTCACGGAGAGCCACCAAGTTTGTGCCTATTGAGTAACAAAACACATCACGCGCATGGGTGATGATGAGGTCACAGAGGAAGGGTGTGTTCTTCCAGATCTTGTACTCCTCATTGATCAACCGCTCCTCAACCTCGGCACAGAAACTCCTCCCCGTTCTTGCCGCCGGCTTTCGGCATCGCCGTCTCGACATTTTTTATGTTAATAAGGGTACATAGCGTCCACCCTATTCGAGCATAGGAAAGAACAAAAAAGTAGTCTTCCTTCTCCCGCCTTGCAATGTCTCTCACTCTCGTGAGCTCTGCACCTCTCTCGGTCATTGTTTATAGCCACGACCCTCATAATTTCCCCTCATATGAAAGAAAAACCTTAAGCAGAACTAAATACTTTGCAAGGAAAGATCTAATGTGCTATTATTCTGAAAAACTACATAGTTGTTAGTTCATTATGGTATACTTGGAGATAGCCTAACTGCCCTAACAAAAAAGAATTCGCAACAACAAAACCTGCTTGACAATCAAATCGGATACAACCATATCGAAGCTAGGTCAGATTGCTCGGAGGCCATAGTTGCCACAATCATCACGGAATGCTCCCAGTTAATCGTTCAGATAGGCAATGCGCATTGTGCTCGCGAAGCTAACGAGGTAGCCTTATAATCCTACACCCAGATTACCATTTGTTTTCTGGTCATGTCACACTAGATCTTACAAACATGGAGCATATTGCAAATATAACCTTAAACCCTACAGCGACCATCCCAACAATTACGTGGTGTCCATCTCACATATACACAAGGAAAAGAAGCAAAAGGCATATATCTACCAAGTCCAGTTATGTACATACGCCACAAAATGTGTATGCAGAAGCTTCTGGAAGAATAAATGCTGCAATTTTCGGCAAACAAAGGATGAAGATAGCTTGTTGCTTCACTTCTCACGAAGAATGGATCTTCACTGCAGATCTCGTCACTAACATGCTAAGTTTAGGTGATAAACCGACTATTCCAGAGGAGTTTCAAGATCTGGTCTTTGGTCCATGGTCTTTGCCATCGCGCCATCAGGGAAAGCGTCTGGATATGTTGTTGCTAACCTTGATTTCATGCTTCTACAATAACAGCATAAAAGACAAGTTACCTGCGCCGGAGAACTACTATAGAGGTACAGCTCAAATAACACTCCTGGAGAAGAGAATCATCCCGTAGATAGACAAAACCGCACTAGAAAATAATAGAATAGAGACTAAAAAGCAGCTGGCACTTTAGAAGAAGAATAAGCATGCAAGAAGGTACCTCAGCTTCATGAAAATATGGTCAAGATCATCCTTCATCGACTTGAGAAGGCGAGCTTTGCTAGCAAGGTCACTGGACACCTCCGCAAAGCATTGCTCAGAATACTCGTTGAAATGTATGAGAACTGCATTACTATCTTGCAATCGCCCCAGTCTGCAAAGTAACAGTATGGATCATTAGGCCACAATTCCGAAAACTTCTACTGCCATGCAGTAGATACCTGTCATTTAAGCATTCAGAATTACACAAGTCTAACAACGTAATGGATGCCAACCTAAATGTTTCGGTAGCTAAAATGCTCTAAGTGGAGAGTGAGAAGCACTCTCACCAAAAAAGGAAAACAAGAGTGCCACTACTAAGAGATGTTACTAATTACGTTACCATGGCACGAATTTTGCAGAAACGGGGGAAGCAGGCTGGCTTGGCATTACAGCATGCACTAACCAAGGCCAAGATTACCAGCATTTGTTGCATAAGAGTACTGACTAAACTTGGAAGCTCACATTTTTCCATAGGGCAAAGTGAGGGTCAGAAATATACCAATTTAATTAGGCAAGACTTCAATTTACTTGGGAAATGGGAATAAGGATTGTTAGGTAAGCACAGATCAATTTTTGTGGTCCAAGTCAATCTTCCCTACAGAAGGGGACAGCTTGTACCTGAGATGGATTACCCAAGTAATGAGAACAATCAATCAGTATTCAGTAAAGATCTATATCCCAGTCCCCAACCTTCCCTCCATTTCAACTCGGCAACATGGCTGGCATGTCATTGGTCCTCGGGGCCGTACCTCCAACCTTGTCATGTCAATTGGTCTTCGGGCCAGTACTAAGTTTAGCACGTCACAGGGTCAGGTCAGGCAGCCCACACTAAAGCATGGTGCGTGGAAAAGGGAAACTGAAATGTCACATGTCTATGGCCAAAAATGAAACGGACAGAAGTATTCTTTTTGTAATACCAGCAATATCCATTACTCAATGGGCCTGACTGGTGAATAGTAGGTCTTATGGTTTGCCAGTAGCACATTACTTATTTAGTGGATGACCGGTGACCCAGACCATGTTGTATTGGCATGAAGAAGCAAAATCAGGAACTTATACCCCAAGTAATTTAGATGAGCAGTTGTGCTATACTCCCTCCAATTCCCTAGAAGCTGTTGTTTTGGAGGCATGGGTGAAGTCCGACTTTAGAAACTGAAATATCGATATCCTTTGAAATATTTAGATTAGACAAATGAAAAATCATATGTGCAACTTTGTCTCAAGAAAGACTATGAAAAGACATAATGGTGTGGCTTTTAGAATATATTATAATAGAAATCAGTCGCCACAGTTACGCTTTGAACCATGCTGATGTACAAACAACGGTGTCGGAAACTGGATGGAGTAATCAAATTACCCACCTATCCCATTAAGGAAACAGCTAATCATACAACTCTATCAAGGAAATCAGAAAAATAACAAGCATTGGCGTACTAAGGATAAATCTATCATTTGATATTATGCATGCTTAATTGGAGAATAGAATATGCAGTGAACAAATCACTAGCGATATCTGTGTAGCGAGTATATCTGCCAGGGCAAGATGCCATTTATGAAAGTCGAAAGCTGATATTTTATAGAAAGGAAAGTAGGAGTTCAAGAGGGAAAGTGGCACGTGCATTACCTGCGTACTAACGAGAATTACTGCAATTAATTACAAGATCTAGGAACTATGACCACCCTATGCCTGTTGGGAGTCCAAAACTGTTGAGCCAATAGGGTACAGAGCGTTGGTGGGTTCTGAGAAATTATATACGACTATGAAACATAATTTGACTCATTACACATGTAAGAATGAGAGCACAGAGCACTTAACCTTTTCGCAAGCTATGACCACTTCAAATTACATGCATTCCCTAAACAACATATACAAACCACACGGAATTGTCTACAAGTATAATAGAGTAAATTTTAAGGCCCTGTTTGGAATGGATGTAAATTTTGTGTGCTGCCCGGTATTCAGTTCAAACTTGAGCTAAATTGCGGGGAGCACATGGATTTTACACTCAATCCAAGCAGGGCCTAACATGTACTTGATTTAAAAAAAATACTAACAGCACATTCTACAGCTGTTTTAGGTTGACTAGAATCTCAGTGCAATCCTTTACAAATTATACAAACTCTTGTTTGAGAATCAAGGTTAGGGCAGGTGAACGCCACATGCCTGTGCAAAAAGAGGCAGAAGTATCACAGCAAGCACCGCAAGTGCTCGGGGAGGAAAATGAGAAACAAAAGTGTAAGTGTACAGTAGGGTGTCTCCATGATACTGATAGCACCAAAAGTCCCAGCAATAGAGCCTAGTACTGCCTATTTACATGTTTATCAGATTTGATTCATGAACCATTTCAGGGGCAACTGGACAGGGATGCACGGGTATATGGGTGTTTTGGATGCAAAGAGGAAAACAATCAAACAGATAGGCAAACAGTGGAGACAAAAGCTGGATGAGGCAAAGGGACATCAACAGTTCTATTATCCTCGGTGTCACAGAGATAATGTTGTGCACACATATAGTAGAAGCATAGCACTTGGAATTTTTATAAAACTTATAACCAGCCATATATTTGACGGCCCATCACTAAATGCGAGCATTTGGCTTAACTCTACAAGCTCTTTCTAGTTTGAACTCATCAGTCATCACTAACAAATACCCAATTAGGAGGTAATAGGATGAACAGAGGACAGAAATAAACAGTGGAACACTCAAAATGTGCACATGGCAAAGGGCCACCGATATGGTATGCTCATATGAAAGTAGTACAGAACCATCACTAACAACCGCCTATACATTTACAAACCATCACTTAACAGCAGCAATTAGCTGAACTCCGTAAGCTCTTTCCACTCATCAGTCACTCCTAACAATGGTCCAATTAAGAGGTGGCAGGGGGCTCTTACTATCGGATAAACATGGGTGCGGAAACAGTGGATGAGCCAAGAATTAGAATTTGATGCGGCCAGATGAATCAAACTATTAATAAGAGGGGACAAAGTATGCGGCAATGAAAAGTTTATTTGATATTGTAAGGATTAACAGCACCATGTGCATGCACTTAAGATGGCACGGAGTAGCCATGGCTCCTGCCAGTCTCCCCTGTCTCCGATCCTGTGCCGAAATGAAGGCTACCAGCAAACTCGATGACATCCCAGATTTCTATCCAAGATCCATTTACCAGTTAAAAAGCTTCACAACTTGTACAAGAATAAAAAGATCGCGAAAACAAGTAATTATGTTTGTAGGACACAGATTTTCCTTCTTCATGTCTAACTTGTAAGATCCAATGCCAACAGGTGGCCCCTGATGACAAAAAAGCGGAGTGTTGATTTGCTCTGCGTCACTAGATCACTGCCTAACAAGGCTTAAAGTAACATAAGTATGTACTGTGAGATGTGAATGCCACCTAGAAATTCTAGCGACCACTTGGTAAAATCTCCGGGCAGTCAGGCACGACCCGACTTTCAGGTTTACTACATACCAAAGAATAAACCGAATTCACATCATCTACCATTGTTCAACCCAATTCGTACTCGGACACTCTTGAAGGGAGGAATAAGTAGATCTCCCTACGGCTCTGAATCAAGCACCAGAACTGCAAGCACTCAACAGTTGAGGCATACATCTGCAGACACAAACAACCTATGATACTGGCAAAAAGAAAGCAACCTATGATAAAACTGGGATTTTACGAAATCTGTGGCAAAACTAGGGGCGGTATTCTGATGTGTTAGAACAAATCGAACTGAAACCAAATTACGAGCGAAGGCGTCGGAGACGGGGAATCACTCACATGAGGTGCTGCGCCTGCTTGATGGATTCCACATCCTCGGCGCTGACGAGCGACCTGAACTGCGCCGCCACCTCCGCGGCTGCCGCCGCGGTCTCCGGCGAAGCCCCCGGCTGCTTCTCCATAGCCCACCCCCCCTCTTCCTCCCCCTCGTCGTGAGCTGGTACCGCGGATGTGCGCAGGGGCGTCACGTGTGGCCGTGGCGAGGTTGCGGGGCTGTGGGATCGGCTCTGACGCTGCCTCCAGTGGTAGCCTTGTCGTCGGCGGCGAGGACGGTGGACGGAGAGGCTGCGCGATGTGGGCAGGCGTTTAGATCGGTGGAGACGGGGTGGATAAATACGCCATCGACGTCAGACTGCGCCGGGTAAACAGGCCGTGTGGGGTGCTATGCCAATCTCTACTCTTTTTTTTCTTTTGATGAAAACTTTAACCTGCCTATCAGCCTATCAGGCAAGAGCATCTAGCATACCCCTTAAACCGCGGAATTGAAAATATGGTTTAAGGATCGGTTTGATATGTGGTTTTCAGTTCACGGAAAATGCATTTTAAAGATTGATTTAAGCTATGGCTGAACAGACTACTCAAACTTAAACTGTAAAAATCGAATATTCATTTATATTTTTCCCCACATCTTTCTCTCGCCCGTGTCCAAGGTCAGTTAGCTCGCCCTACGAAATCGGTGGACAGCGCACGAAGCGGCCAAATCCAGGAGCTAGCTAGCTCCTCCGTCAGGTGGCCAGCTCGAATCGATCCGTAGCTAGCTTCTAGGAGAGACGCGGGCGGGCGTCGGCCGGGGCGGGCGGCTGGCGTCTGGGGACGGGTGGGGCGGCGCGGACGGCAAATGCGGATGTTTCCGTGGCAGTTGGGCTCCCTCGATACAGAGCATCATAGAAGTGGACGCAAAAACTGTATTTTTGTAGATCGGTTGGAATTTTTTTTACCGCATCCCTTAAAAAAAAAAGGTCAAAGGTGTCTGTTCGGGCTACTTTTTCCGTATAAAACTAAAAATTGATGGTTATTTTACAGTTTGATGGGATATAAAGGGTGTGCTAGAGATCTCTAACATATGTTCTGAAACTGAAGCTGAACTTTGTGAACTTTAACTTTTTCTTTGGATACGGACTGATGCAGATATATTGCGGACAAAGCTGCTCTGAAGCTGAAGCTGCTGTAAACAACTTCAGTGTTGAAAGTTGAAATTAAACAAAGGACGCACGATTATTAGGGGCACATTCGAATCGAAGATGGTAAGTTGTCGCTCTTGTGCTTGACCATTCACGAGTCTAATTATTTTCTCCTCCGTTGACAATCGATCTCCACACGGGTGAGGATAGAAGCGGGCAGTCAGAACACAGACTCAATGCCACAACGCTCAAAGATGTAGGTTCTGCTCTTGTGCTCGACCATGCGCAGCTTGCCTCTGCTCGCTTCTCCGTTCACGATCTCCACGCCGGTGAGGATAGCAGCCGTGTGAGCTGCTAGCTGTTCATCATGCTTCTGGGGTTCCATGAAAACGCCATAGGTTTTGGCTATGCAAAACCTGTTGGCCCCCAGGTACACCATGCTGCTGCGGATCAACAGCCAGTGGTTGGGAGGGCCGGAGACTCGCCACCTGCGCAGTACCTTGGGAGCGCGGTCCAGAGACGAGAGGTCGGCGGCGCAGAGCTCGTGCTGGCTCTCGCCGCCGATGCCGAACCACAGGCCGTGGAGCTCCGGGACTCGCAGGGCGTGGCCATGGAAGGGCAGCACCCAGCGGCCTGCCTTGGCCCACTGCTGGTTGGACGTGTCGAAGCAGTAGGTGCCGAAGGCGCCTTTCTCGCGCTCTGAAGAGATGCAGATGGTCTCGCCGTCCTCGAGCAGCGCGTATGACTGGATGGTGCGGGCTTCGCAGGCCGGATCGTCGAGGTAAGGCGGCGGCGGGAGATTGCGCCAGTGCCAAGCCTTGTCTTCATCGCACCTCCCGAGCCCGTATGGGTTGTAATGGACAAGAGCCTCGAATTCGCTGGGGTACGAGCTGCTGATCGCGTAGAGGGAAGTGGAGCGACCGGAGTCCTGGGCGCCGTTGGCGCTGGCCTTGGTGACGCACAGGAAGATGGGACTCCGCCACTTGGAGGAGTTAGGCGGGGCAGCATCTCAATGGAGCCTCCGTCGCCGTCGGCGTCGGCGTCGGCGTCGTACAGGACGGTTTGGCCGGCGAAGTCCACCGCGACGATCTTGCCTTCGCCGCCGCCTCGTCCGTAGAAAGGCATGAAGTCGAGCGTCAAGCAGGCCTCGCGGGATGATTTGAATCTGACCACCGGCCGGGTGAGTTCCTGGGTGCTCCTGTACGGCAGCGACATCTTATTGGGCTGCGCGTGTGCCGTGATTGCCTCTGCCGCTGAGGGGTAGAAGAGATTCTCATGGGGCATCATGCGGCTCAGCCAATACGAGCCGCCGCCGCCGAAGTCCTTCATCACCAGGTTGATGAACTGCCGGGAGAACATGGCCTCTTGCCAGGGAGGAAGCTGGATTCGTTCAAGATGCGAGAGAGGATTCACGAGGGGAGGATGGGGGCGATAAGGGGAGGGGGAATAGCAATCCCTACTACGCTCGCTGACTCTTGGAAAGGCTCTACCCAACCCAAGGCGACTAGGGTTTTACTATTCCGCCGTCTTCCACTTTATAAACACGTAGTTCCTCTGTCCAAAAATACTTACTCGGAGAAATGGATAAAAATTGATGTATTTAAAACTAAAATACGTCTAGATACATTCATTTCTCTGATGAGTATTTCTTTCTTTTTTTTTCATTGTTTTTCTCTGACGAGTATTTTAGGACGGACGAAGTATAAAGCAACCAACAGAAAGACCCCAACCACCCCCGACCACCACGTCCCTCCCAGAGGCGACACGGGGAACCCTAGCTCCGCCCACCGCCGGCCCTTTCCCTCGTCGTCGCCGAGGCTCTCTGCCCTGCGAAGCCCGGAAAATGCCGATGTCGGCGGGGCCATACCTCCCTTTCTCCAAGGCGATGGCGCTGCTTGGCGGCGGCGGTGCCGGCGGGTCGAGCACCGCCCGACGGCTCGCCCTCGACTGAAGAGGCGGTTGTGAGCTCTCGATCCATGCATTTTGGATCTGAGTTCGATGGAGGTTCTCGGTTTGTGGCCGCCTGCGGGTATGGTGGGCACGGTGTTGACTCGCCGATAGTAGCGGCTTAGGGCTTCGGTGCTTGCTAGGCTGATGGCCATGGTTGTTGGCGGGTGTGGTGTCGCCAAGGCTCGGTGGCTACTGGGCGCCGTGGTGGTGCTGGTAGCTGCACTATGCTCGTTGTGGTGGTACTGGTGAGATGTGACGACGTGGCTTCAATGGTTTGGCGCTGCGGCAGTGGCGAGGTGAATCAACATGGATGGAGTTGAAGGAAATATGCCCTAGAGGCAATAATAAAGTTATTATTTATTTCCTTATTTCATGATAAATGTTTATTATTCATACTAGAATTGTATTAATCGGAAACTTAGTACATGTGTGAATACATAGACAAAACATAAATGTCCCTAATATGCCTCTACTTGACTAGCTCGTCTATCAAAGATGGTTATGTTTCCTAATCATAGACATGTGTTGCCATTTGATGAACGGGATCACATCATTAGGAGAATGATGTGATGGACAAGACCGATTCGTTAGCTTAGCATTATGATCGTTACAGTTTCATTGCTACTGCTTTCTTCATGATTTATACATGTTCCTCAGACTATGAGATTCTGCAACTCCCAAATACCGGAGGAACACTTTGTGTCCTATCAAACGTCACAACGTAAATGTGTGATTATAAAGATGCTCTACAGGTGTCTCCGAAGGTATTTGTTGGGTTGGCATAGATCGAGATTAGGATTTGTCACTCCGTGTTTCGGAGAGGTATCTCTGGGCCCTCTCGGTAATGCTCATCACTATAAGCCTTGCAAGCAATGTGACTAATGAGTTAGTTGCGGGATGAAGTATTTTGAAATGAGTAAAGAGACTTTCCGGTAACGAGATTGAGCTAGGTATGATGATATCGACGATCGAATCTCGGGCAAGTAACATACCGATGACAAAGGGAACAACGTATGTTGTTATGCGGTTTGACCGATAAAGATCTTCGTAGAATATGTAGGAGTCAATATGAGCATCCGGTTCTATTATTGGTTATTAACCGGAGATGTGTCTCGGTCATGTCTACATAGTTCTCGAACCCGTAGGGTCCGCACGCTTAAAGTTCGATGACGATTTGTATTATGAGTTATGTTGATTTGATGAACCGATGTTTGTTTGGAGTCCCGGATGAGATCACGGACATGACGAGGAGTCTCGAAATGGTCGAGACATAAATATTGATATATTGGACCATGTTATTCGGACACCGGAAGTGTTCCGGATAGTTTTGGATAAAACGGAGTCCGGAGGGGTTACCGGAACCCCCCGGGGAAGCAATGGGCCATCATGGGCCATAGGGTAGAGAGAGGACAACCCACATAGGGGAGCCCTCCCCCCCCATGGGGAGTCCGAATAGGACTAGGGGAGGGGGCGCGACCCCCCTTTCCCTCTCCCTCTCCCTCTCCCTTCCTCCCCCTTCCATCAAGTGGAATCCTACTAGGACTTGGAGTCCTAGTAGGACTCCCTTCTCCTTGGGCGCACCCCTAGGGCTGCCCGGCCTCCCCCTCCCTCCTTTATATACGGGGGCAGGGGGCACCCTAGAACACACAAGTTTATCTTTTAGCCGTGTGCGGTGCCCCCCTCCACAGTTACACACCTCGGTCATAACGTCGTAGTGCTTAGGCGAAGCCCTGCGCCGGTAACTTCATCATCACCGTCGCCACACCGCCGTGCTGACGGAACTCTCCCTCGGCCTCAACTGGATCAATAGTCCGAGGGACGTCATCGAGCTGAACGTGTGCTGATCGCGGAGGTGCCGTACATTCGGTACTTGGATCGGTTGGATCACGAAGACGTTCGACTACATCAACCGCGTTACTAAACGCTTCCGCTTTCGGTCTACGAGGGTACGTGGACACACTCTCCCCCCTCGTTGCTATGCATCTCCTAGATAGATCTTGCGTGATCGTAGGATTTTTTGGAAATTACTGCGTTCCCCAACAGTGGCATCCGAGCCAGGTCTATGCGTAGATGTTATATGCACGAGTAGAACACAAAGAGTTGTGGGCGATAATAGTCATACTGCTTACCAGCAACGTCCTACTTTGATTCGGCGGTATTGTTGGATGAAGCGGCCCGGACCGACATTACATGACCGCATTCATGAGACTGGTTCTACCGACGTGCTTCGCACACATGTGGCTAGCGGGTGTCTGTTTCTCCAACTTTAGTTGAATCGAGTTTGACTACGCCCGGTCCTTGTTGACGGTTAAAATAGCACACTTGACGAAAAATCGTTGTGGTTTTGATGCGTAGGTAAGAACGATTCTTGCTAGAAGCCCGTAGCAGCCACGTAAAACTTGCAACAACAAAGTAGAGGACGTCTAACTTGTTTTTGCAGGGCTTGATGTGATGTGATATGGTCAAGACATGATGTGATATAATTTTTTATGAGATGATCATGTTTTGTAACAGAGTTATCGGCAACTGGCAGGAGCCATATGGTTGTCGCTTTATTGTATGCAATGCAATCGCCATGTAATTGTTTTAGTTTATCACTAAGCGGTAGCGATAGTCGTAGAAGCAATAGTTGGCGAAACGACAACGATGCTACGATGGAGATCAAGGTGTCGTGCCGGTGACGATGGAGATCATGACGATGCTTCGGTGATGGAGATCATGAGCACAAGATGATGATGGCCATATCATGTCACATATTTTGATTGCATTTGATGTTTATCTTTTATGCATCTTATATTGCTTAGAACGGCGGTTGCATTATAAGATGATCCCTTACTAAATTTCAAGGTATAAGTGTTCTCCCTGAGTATGCACCGTTGCTACAGTTTGTCGTGCCGAGACAACACGTGATGATCGGGTGTGATAAGCTCTACGTTCACATACAACGGGTGCAAGCCAGTTTTGCACACGCAAAATACTCGGGTTAAACTTGACGAGCCTAGCATATGCAGATATGGCCTCGGAACACTGAGACCGAAAGATCGAACGTGAATCATATAGTAGATATGATCAACATAGTGATGTTCACCATTGAAAGCTACTCCATCTCACATGATGATCGACATGGTTTAGTTGATTTGGATCACGTGATCATTTAGATGACTAGAGGGATGTCTATCTAAGTGGGAGTTCTTAAATAATATGATTAATTGAACTTTAATTTATCATGAACTTAGTCCTGATAGTTAGTTTGCATGTCTATGTTATTGTAGATCGATGGCCCGTGCTACCGTTCCTTTGAATTTTAATGTGTTCCTAGAGAAAGCTAAGTTGAAAGATGATGACAACAACTACACGGACTGGGTCCGTAACTTGAGGATTATCCTCATTGCTGCACAGAAGAATTACGTCCTGGAAGCACCGCTAGGTGCTAGGCCTGCTGCAGACACTACTGATGACGTTAAGAACATCTGGCAGGGCAAAGCTGATGACTACTCAATAGTTTAGTGTGCCATGCTTTACGACTCAGAATCGGGACTTCAAAGACGTTTTGAACGTCATGGAGCATATGATATGTTCCAAGAGTTGAAGTTAATATTTCAAGCAAATGCCCGAGTTGAGCGATATGAAGTCTCCAACAAGTTCTATAGCTGCAAAATGGAGGAGAATAGTTCTGTCAGTGAACACATACTCAGAATGTCTGGGTACCCATAACCACTTGACTCAGCTGGGAGTTAATCTTCCTTATGATAGTGTCATTGACAGAGTTCTTCAATCACTGCCACCAAGCTATAAAGGCTTCGTGATGAACTATAATATGCAAGGGATGAACAAGACAATTCCCGAGCTCTTCGCAATGCTAAAGGCTGCGGAGGTAGAAATCAAAAAGGAGCATCAAGTGTTGATGGTCAACAAGACCACTAGTTTCAAGAAAAGGGCAAATGGAAGAAGGGGAACTTCAAGAAGAACGGCAAGAAAGTTGCTGCTCAGGAGAAGAAACCCAAGTCTGGACCTAAGCCTGAAACTGAGTGCTTCTACTGCAAAGGGACTGGTCACTGGAAGCGGAACTGCCCCAAGTATTTGGCGGATAAGAAGGATGGCAAAGTGAAAGGTATATTTGATATACATGTTATTGATGTGTACCTTACTAATGCTCGTAGTAGCGCCTGGGTATTTGATACTGGTTCTGTTGCTCATATTTGCAACTCGAAACAGGGGCTACGGATTAAACGAAAATTGGGACGAGGTGACGATGCGCGTGGGAAATGGTTCCAAACTCGATGTGATCGCCGTCGGCACGCTACCTCTACATCTACCTTCGGGATTAGTTTTAGACCTAAATACTTGTTATTTGGTGCCAACGTTGAGCATGAACATTATATCTGGATCTTGTTTGATGCGAGACGGTTATTCATTTAAATCAGAGAATAATGGTTGTTCTATTTATATGAGTAATATCTTTTATGGCCATGCACCCTTGCTGAGTGGTTTATTTTTATTGAATCTCGATCGTGATGATACACATATTCATAATGTTGAAGCCAAAAGATGCAAAGTTGATAATGATAGTGCAACTTATTTGCGGCACTGCCGTTTAGGTCATATCGGTATAAAGCGCATGAAGAAACTCCGTGCTGATGGGCTTTTGGAATCAATTGATTATGAATCACTTCATGCTTGCGAACCGTGCCTCATGGGCAAGATGACTAAAACTCCGTTCTCCGGAACAATGGAACGAGCTACTGACTTATTGGAAATAATACATACCGATGTATGTGGTCCAATGAGTGTTGAGGCTCGTGGCGGGTATCGTTATTTTCTTACCTTCACAGATGATTTGAGAAGATATGGTTATATCTACTTAATGAAGCATAAGTCTGAAACATTTGAAAAGTTCAAAGAATTTCAGAGTGAAGTGGAAAATCATCGTAACAAGAAAATAAAGTTTCTATGATCTGATCGTGGGGGTGAATATTTGAGTTACGAGTTTGGTCTTCATTTGAAACAATGTGGAATAGTTTCACAACTTACGCCACGTGGAACACCACAACGAAATGGTGTGTCTGAACATCGTAACCATACTTTATTGGATATGGTGCGATCTAGGATGTCTCTTACTGATTTACCACTATCGTTTTGAGGTTATGCTTTAGAGACGGTTGCATTCACTTTAAATAGGGCACCATCAAAATCCGTTGAGATAACACCTTATGAACTGTGGTTTGGCAAGAAACCAAAGTTGTCGTTTCTTAAAGTTTGGGGCTGCGATGCTTATGTGAAAAAGCTTCAACCTGATAAGCTCGAACCCAAATTGGAGAAGTGCGGCTTCATAGGATACCCAAAGGAAACTGTTGGGTACACCTTCTACCACAGATCCGAAGGCAAAATATTCATTGCCAAGAATGGATACTTTCTAGAGAAGGAGTTTCTCTCGAAAGAAGTGAGTGGGAGGAAAGTAGAACTTGATGAGGTAATTGTACCTTCTCCCGAATTGAAAAGTAGTTTGTCACAGAAAATAGTTCCAGTGATTCCTACACCAATTAGTGAGGAAGCTATTGATGATGATCATGAAACTTCAGATCAAGTTACTACAGAACCTCATAGGTCTTCCAGAGTACGGTCCGCACCAGAGTGGTACGTTAATCTTGTTCTGGAAGTCATGTTACTAGACCATGGTGAACCTGCGAACTAGAGGAAGCGATGATGAGCCCAGATTCCGCGAAATGGCTTGAGGCCATGACATCTGAGATGGGATCTATGTATGAGAACAAAGTGTGGACTTTGGTGGATTTGCCCGATGATCGGCAAACCATAGAAAATAAATGGATCTTCAAGAAGAAGACTGACGCTGACGGTAATGTTACTGTCTACAAAGCTCGACTTGTTGCAAAAGGTTTTCAACAAGTTCAAGGAGTTGACTATGATGAGACTTTCTCACCCATAGCGATGCTTAAGTCTGTCCGAATCATGTTAGCAATTGCCGCATTTTATGATTATGAAATTTGGCAAATGGATGTCAAAACTGCATTCCTGAATGGATTTATAGAAGAAGAGTTGTATATGATGCAACCAGAAGGTTTTGTCGATCCAAAGGGTGCTAACAAAGTGTGCAAGCTCCAGCGATCCATTTATGGACTGGTGTAAGCCTCTTGGAGTTGGAATAAACGTTTTGATAGTGTGATCAAAGCATATGGTTTTATACAAACTTTTGGAGAAGCCTGTGCTTACAAGAAAGTGAGTGGGAGCTCTGTAGCATTTCTAATATTATATGTGGATGACATATTGTTAATTGGAAATGATATTGAATTTCTCGATAGCATAAAAGGATACTTGAATAAGAGTTTTTCTATGAAAGACCTCGATGAAGCTGCTTACATATTGGGCATCAAGATCTATAGAGATAGATCAAGTCACTTAATTGGACTTTCACAACGCACATACCTTGATAAAGTTTTGAAGAAGTTCAAAATGGACCAGTCAAAGAAAGGGTTCTTGCCTGTGTTACAAGGTGTGAAATTGAGTCAGACTCAATGCCCGACCACTTCAGAAGATAGAGACAAAATGAAAGTCATTCCCTATGCTTCAGCCATAGGTTCTATCATGTATGCAATGCTGTGTACCAGACCTGATGTGTGCCTTGCTATAAGTATAGCAGGGAGGTACCAAAGTAATCCCGAAGTGGAGCACTGGACAGCGGTCAAGAACATCCTGAAATACCTGAAAAGGAATAAGGATATGTTTCTCATTTATGGAGGTGACAAAGAGCTCTTCGTAAACGGTTATGTCGATGCAAGCTTTGACATTGATCTGGATGACTCTAAGTCACAATCCGAGTACGTGTTTTTATTGAATGGTGGAGCTGTTAGTTGGTGCAGTTCCAAGCAAAGCGTCATGGCGGGATCTACGTGTGAAGCAGAGTACATAGATGCTTCGGAAGCAGCAAATGAAGGAGTCTGGATGAAGGATTTCATATCCGATCTAGGTGTCATACCTAGTGCATCGGGTCCAATGAAAATCTTTTGTGACAATACTGGTGCAATTGCCTTGGCAAAGGAATCCAGATTTCACAAGAGAACCAAGCACATCAAGAGACGCTTCAATTCCATCCGTCATCAAGTGTCGGAAGGGGACATAGAGATTTGCAAGATATATATGAAGGAAATATGCCCTAGAGGCAATAATAAAGTTATTATTTATTTCCTTATATCATGATAAATGTTTATTATTCATGCTAGAATTGTATTAACCGGAAACATAATACTTGTGTGAATACATAGACAAACAGAGTGTCACTAGTATGCCTCTACTTGACTAGCTCGTTGATCAAAGATGGTTATGTTTCCTAGCCATTGACATGAGTTGTCATTTGATTAACGGGATCACATTATTAGGAGAATGATGTGATTGACTTGACCCATTCCGTTAGCTTAGCACTCGATCGTTTAGTATGTTGCTATTGCTTTCTTCATGACTTATACGTGTTCCTATGACTATGAGATTATGCAACTCCCGTTTACCGGAGGAACGCTTTGTGTGCGACCAAACGTCACAACGTAACTGGGTGATTATAAAGGTCCTCTACAGGTGTCTCCGAAGGTACTTGTTGGGTTGGCATATTTCGAGATTAGAATTTGTCACTCCGATTGTCGGAGAGGTATCTCTGGGCCCTCTCGGTAATGCACATCACTTAAAGCCTTGCAAGCATTGCAACTAATGAGTTTGTTGCGAGATGATGTATTACGGAACGAGTAAAGAGACTTGCCGGTAACGAGATTGAACTAGGTATTGAGATACCCGACGATCGAATCTCGGGCAAGTAACATACCGATGACAAAGGGAACAACGTATGTTGTTATGCGGTCTGACCGATAAACATCTTCGTAGAATATGTGGGAGCCAATATGAGCATCCAGGTTCCGCTATTGGTTATTGACCGGAGACGTGTCTCGGTCATGTCTACATAGTTCTCGAACCTGTAGGGTCCGCACGCTTAACGTTTCGATGAAAGTTATATTATGAGTTTATATGTTTTGATGTACCGAAGGTTGTTCGGAGTCCCGGATGTGATCACGGACATGACGAGGAGTCTCGAAATGGTCGAGACATGAAGATTGATATATTGGAAGCCTATGTTTGGATATCGGAAGTGTTCCGGGTGAAATCGGGATTTTACCGGAGTACCGAGAGGTTACCGGAACCCCCCGGCAACATAATGGGCCTTAGTGGGCCTAGGTGGAAGAGAGGAGAGGCGGCTAGGGCTGGGCCGTGCGCCCCTCCCCCCTAGTCTGAATAGGACAAGGAGAAGGGGGCGGCGCCCCCCCTTCCTTCTTCTCCCTCTCCTCTTTCCCCCCTCCCAAGTCCTAATCCAACTAGGAAAAGGGGGAGAGTCCTACTCCCGGTGGGAGTAGGACTCCTCCTGGCGTGCCCCAAGGCTGGCCGCACCTCCCCCCTTTGATCCTTTATATACGGGGGCAGGGGGCACCCCAAAGACACAACAATTGATCATTGATCTCTTAGCCGTGTGCGGTGCCCCCCTCCACCATAGTACACCTCGATAATACTGTAGCGGTGCTTAGGCGATGCCCTGCGTCGGTAGAACATCATCATCGTCACCACGCCGTCATGCTGACGAAACTCTCCCTCAACACTCGGCTGGATCGGAGTTCGAGGGACGTCATCGAGCTGAACGTGTGCTGAACTCGGAGGTGCCGTGCGTTCGGTACTTGATCGGTCGGATCATGAAGACGTACGACTACATCAACCGCGTTGTGTTAACGCTTCCGCTTTCGGTCTACGAGGGTACGTGGACAACACTCTCCCCTCTCATGGCTATGCATCACCATGATCTTGCGTGTGCGTAGGAATTTTTTTGAAATTACTACGTTCCCCAACAGTGGCATCCGAGCCTGGTTTTATGTGTAGATGTCATATGCACGAGTAGAACACAAGTGAGTTGTGGGCGATATAAGTCATACTGCTTACCAGCATGTCATACTTTGGTTCGGCGGTATTGTTGGATGAAGCGGCCCGGACCGACATTACGCGTTCGCTTACGCGAGACTGGTTCTTCCGACGTGCTTTGCACAGAGGTGGCTGGCAGGTGTCAGTTTCTCCAACTTTAGTTGAACCGAGTGTGGCTATGCCCGGTCCTTGCGAAGGTTAAAACAGCACCAACTTGACAAACTATCGTTGTGGTTTTGATGCGTAGGTAAGAACGGTTCTTGCTCAGCCCGTAGCAGCCACGTAAAACTTGCAACAACAAAGTAGAGGACGTCTAACTTGTTTTTGCAGGGCATGTTGTGATCTGATATGGTCAAGGCATGATGCTATATTTTATTGTATGAGATGATCATGTTTTGTAACCGAGTTATCGGCAACTTCCAGGAGCCATATGGTTGTCGCTTTATTGTATGCAATGCAATCGCCATGTAATTGCTTTACTTTATCACTAAGCGGTAGCGATAGTCGTAGAAGCAATAGTTGGTGAGACGACAACGATGCTACGATGGAGATCAAGGTGTCGCGCCGGTGACGATGGGGATCATGACGGTGCTTCGAAGATGGAGATCACAAGCACAAGATGATGATGGCCATATTATGTCACATATATTGATTGCATGTGATGTTTATCTTTTATGCATCTTATCTTGCTTTGATTGACGGTAGCATTATAAGATGATCTCTCACTAAATTTCAAGATAAAAGTGTTCTCCCTGAGTATGCACCGTTGCCAAAGTTCGTCGTGCCCAGACACCACGTGATGATCAGGTGTGATAAGCTCTACGTCCATCTACAACGGGTGTAAGCCAGTTTTGCACACGCAGAATACTCAGGTTAAACTTGACGAGCCTAGCATATGCAGATATGGCCTCGGAACACTGAGACCGAAAGGTCGAGCGTGAATCATATAATAGATATGATCAACATAGTGATGTTCACCATTGAAAACTACTCCATTTCACATGATGATCGGTTATGGTTTAGTTGATTTGGATCACGTGATCACTTAGATGATTAAAGGGATGTCTATCTAAGTGGGAGTTCTTAAGTAATATGATTAATTGAACTTAAATTTATCATGAACTTAGTACCTGATAGTATCTTGCTTGTCTATGTTGATTGTAGATAGATGGCCCGTGTTGTTGTTCCGTTGAATTTTAATGTGTTCCTTGAGAAAGCAAAGTTGAAAGATGATGGTAGCAATTACACGGAATGGGTTCGTAACTTGAGGATTATCCTCATTCCTGCACAGAAGAATTACGTCCTGGAAGCACCGCTGGGTGCCAGGCCTGCTGCCGGAGCAACACCAGATGTTATGAACGTCTGGCAGAGCAAAGCTGATGACTACTTGATAGTTCAGTGTGCCATGCTTTACGGCTTAGAACCGGGTCTTCAACGGCGTTTTGAACGTCATGGAGCATATGAGATGTTCCAGGAGTTGAAGTTAATATTTCAAGCAAATGCCCAGATTGAGAGATCTGAAGTCTCCAATAAGTTCTACAGCTGCAAGATGGAAGAGAATAGTTCTGTCAGTGAGCATATACTCAAAATGTCTGGGTATAACAATCACTTGATTCAACTGGGAGTTAATCTTCCGGATGATAGCGTCATTGACAGAATTCTTCAATCACTGCCACCAAGCTACAAGAGCTTCGTGATGAACTATAACATGCAAGGGATGGATAAGACGATTCCCGAGCTCTTCGCAATGCTAAAGGCTGCGGAGGTAGAAATCAAAAAGGAGCATCAAGTGTTGATGGTCAATAAGACCACTAGTTTCAAGAAAAAGGGTAAAGGGAAGAAGAAGGGGAACTTCAAGAAGAACAGCAAGCAAGTTGCTTCAGGAGAAGAAACCCAAGTCTGGACCTAAGCCTGAGACTGAGTGCTTCTACTGCAAGCAGACTGGTCACTGGAAGCGGAACTGCCCCAAGTATTTGGTGGATAAGAAGGATGGCAAGGTGAACAAAGGTATATGTGATATACATGTTATTGATGTGTACCTTACTAGAGCTCGCAGTAGCACCTGGGTATTTGATACTGGTTCTGTTGCTAATATTTGCAACTCGAAACAGGGACTACGGATTAAGCGAACACTGGCCAAGGACGAGGTGACGACGCGCGTGGGAAACGGTTCCAAAGTCGATGTGATCGCTGTCGGCACGCTACCTCTACATCACCTTCGGGATTAGTATTAGACCTAAATAATTGTTATTTGGTGCCAGCGTTGAGCATGAACATTATATCTGGATCTTGTTTGATGCGAGACGGTTATTCATTTAAATCAGAGAATAATGGTTGTTCTATTTATATGAGTAATATCTTTTATGGTCATGCACCCTTGAAGAGTGGTCTATTTTTAATGAATCTCGATAGTAGTGATACACATATTCATAATGTCGAAGCCAAAAGATGCAGAGTTGATAATGATAGTGCAACTTATTTGTGGCACTGCCGTTTAGGTCATATCGGTGTAAAGCGCATGAAGAAACTCCATACTGATGGACATTTGGAATCACTTGATTATGAATCACTTGGTACTTGCGAACCGTGCCTCATGGGCAAGATGACTAAAACGCCATTCTCCGGAACTATGGAGAGAGCAACAGATTTGTTGGAAATCATACATACAGATGTATGTGGTCCGATGAATATTGAGGCTCGTGGCGGATATCGTTATTTTCTCACCTTCACAGATGATTTGAGCAGATATGGGTATATCTACTTAATGAAACATAAGTCTGAAACATTTGAAAAGTTCAAAGAATTTCATAGTGAAGTTGAAAATCATCGTAACAAGAAAATAAAGTTTCTACGATCAGATCGTGGAGGAGAATATTTGAGTTACGAGTTTGGTCTACATTTGAAACAATGCGGAATAGTTTCGCAACTCACGCCACCCGGAACACCACAATGTAATGGTGTGTCCGAACGTCGTAATCGTACTTTACTAGATATGGTGCGATCTATGATGTCTCTTACTGATTTACCGCTATCGTTTTGGGGTTATGCTTTAGAGACGGCTGCATTCACGTTAAATAGGGCACCATCGAAATCCGTTGAGACGACGCCTTATGAACTGTGGTTTGGCAAGAAACCAAAGTTGTCGTTTCATAAAGTTTGGGGCTGCGATGCTTATGTGAAGAAGCTTCAAACTGATAAGCTCGAACCTAAATCGGAGAAATGTGTCTTCGTAGGATACCCAAAGGAGACTGTTGGGTACAGCTTCTATCACAGATCAGAAGGCAAGACATTCATTGCTAAGAATGGATCTTTTCTAGAGAAGGAGTTTCTCTCGAAAGAAGTGAGTGGGAGGAAAGTAGAACTTGATGAGGTAACTGTACCTGCTCCCTTATTGGAAAATAGTTCATCACAGAAACCGGTTCCTGTGACGCCTACACCAATTAGTGAGGAAGTTAATGATGATGATCATGGAACTTCAGATCAAGTTGTTACTGAACCTCGTAGGTCAACCAGAGTAAGATCCGCACCAGAGTGGTACGGTAATCCTGTTCTGGAGGTTATGTTACTAGACCATGACGAACCTACGAACTATGAAGAAGCGATGGTGAGCCCAGATTCCGCAAAATGGCTTGAGGCCATGAAATCCGAGATGGGATCCATGTATGAGAACAAAGTATGGACTTTGGTTGACTTGCCCGATGATCGGCAAGCCATTGAAAATAAATGGATCTTCAAGAAGAAGACTGACGCTGACGGTAATCTTACTGTCTATAAAGCTCGACTTGTTGCGAAAGGTTTTCAACAAGTTCAAGGGATTGACTACGATTAGACCTTCTCACCTGTAGCGATGCTTAAGTCTGTCCAAATCATGTTAGCAATTGCCGCATTTTATGATTATGAAATTTGGCAAATGGATGTCAAAACTGCATTCCTGAATGGATTTCTGGAAGAAGAGTTGTATATGATGCAACCGGAAGGTTTTGTCGATCCAAAGGGAGCTAACAAAGTGTGCAAGCTCCAGCGATCCATTTATGGACTGGTGCAAGCCTCTCGGAGTTGGAATAAACGCTTTGATAGTGTGATCAAAGCATTTGGTTTTGTACAGACTTTTGGAGAAGCCTGTATTTACAAGAAAGTGAGTGGGAGCTCTGTAGCATTTCTGATATTATATGTGGATGACATATTGCTGATTGGAAATGATATAGAATTTCTGGATAGCATAAAGGGATACTTGAATAAGAGTTTTTCAATGAAAGACCTCGGTGAAGCTGCATATATATTGGGCATCAAGATCTATAGAGATAGATCAAAACGCTTAATTGGACTTTCACAAAGCACATACCTTGACAAAGTTTTGAAGAATTTCAAAATGGATCAAGCAAAGAAAGGGTTCTTGCATGTGTTACAAGGTGTGAAGTTGAGTAAGACTCAATGCCCGACCACTGCAGAAGATAGAGAGAAGATGAAAGATGTTCCCTATGCTTCAGCCATAGGCTCTATCATGTATGCAATGCTGTGTACCAGACCTGATGTGTGCCTTGCTATAAGTCTAGCAGGAAGGTACCAAAGTAATCCAGGAGTGGATCACTGGACAGCGGTCAAGAACATCCCGAAATACCTGAAAAGGACTAAGGATATGTTTCTCGTTTATGGAGGTGACAAAGAGCTCATCGTAAATGGTTACGTCGATGCAAGCTTTGACACTGATCCAGACGATTCTAAATCGCAAACCGGATATGTGTTTACATTGAACGGTGGAGGTGTCAGTTGGTGCAGTTCTAAACAAAGCGTCGTGGCGGGATCTACGTGTGAAGTGGAGTACATAGCTGCTTCGGAAGCAGCAAATGAAGGAGTCTGGATGAAGGAGTTCATATCCGATCTAGGTGTCATACCTAGTGCATCGGGTCCAATGAAAATCTTTTGTGACAATACTGGTGCAATTGCCTTAGCAAAGGAATCCAGATTTCACAAGAGAACCAAGCACATCAAGAGACGCTTCAATTCCATCCGGGATTTAGTCCAGGTGGGAGACATAGAAATTTGCAAGATACATACGGATCTGAATGTTGCAGACCCGTTGACTAAGCCTCTTCCACGAGCAAAACATGATCAGCACCAAGGCTCCATGGGTGTAAGAATCATTACTGTGTAATCTAGATTATTGACTCTAGTGCAAGTGGGAGACTGAAGGAAATATGCCCTAGAGGCAATAATAAAGTTATTATTTATTTCCTTATATCATGATAAATGTTTATTATTCATGCTAGAATTGTATTAACCGGAAACATAATACTTATGTGAATACATAGACAAACAGAGTGTCACTAGTATGCCTCTACTTGACTAGCTCGTTGATCAAAGATGGTTGAGTTTCCTAACCATAGACATGAGTTGTCATTTGATTAACGGGATCACATCATTAGGAGAATGATGTGATTGACTTGACCTATTCCGTTAGCTTAGCACTTGATCGTTTTAGTTTACTGCTATTGCTTTCTTCATGACTTATACATGTTCCTATGACTATGAGATTATGCAACTCCCGATTAGCGGAGGAACACTTTGTGTGCTACCAAACATCACAACGCAACTGGGTGATTATAAAGGTGTTGTACAGGTGTCTCTGATGGTACTTGTTGGGTTGGCATAGATCGAGATTAGAATTTGTCACTCCGATTGTCGGAGAGGTATCTCTGGGCCCTCTCGGTACTGCACATCACTATAAGCCTTGCAAGCAATGTGACTAATGAGTTAGTTGTGGGATGATGCATTACAGAACGAGTAAAGAGACTTGCAGGTAACGAGATTGAGCTAGGTATTCAGATACCGACGATCGAATCTCGGCAATACTGGTGCAATTGCCTTGGCAAAGGAATCCAGATTTCACAAGAGAACCAAGCACATCAAGAGACGCTTCAATTCCATCCGTCATCAAGTGTCGGAAGGGGACATAGAGATTTGCAAGATATATATGAAGGAAATATGCCCTAGAGGCAATAATAAAGTTATTATTTATTTCCTTATATCATGATAAATGTTTATTATTCATGCTAGAATTGTATTAACCGGAAACAAAATACTTGTTGAATACATAGACAAACAGAGTGTCACTAGTATGCCTCTACTTGACTAGCTGGTTGATCAAACATGGTTATGTTTCCTAGCCACTGACATGAGTTGTCATTTGATTAACAGGATCACATCATTAGGAGAATGATGTGATTGACTTGACCCATTCCGTTAGCTTAGCACTCGATCGTTTAGTATGTTGCTATTGCTTTCTTCATGACTTATACGTGTTCCTATGACTATGAGAGTATGCAACTCCCGTTTACCGGAGGAACGCTTTGTGTGCGACCAAACGTCACAACGTAACTGGGTGATTATAAAGGTGCTCTACAGGTGTCTCCGAAGGTACTTGTTGGGTTGGCATATTTCGAGATTAGAATTTGTCACTCCGATTGTCGGAGAGGTATCTCTGGGCCCTCTCGGTAATGCACATCACTTAAAGACTTGCAAGCATTGCAACTAATGAGTTTGTTGCGAGATGATGTATTACGGAACGAGTAAAGAGACTTGCCGGTAACGAGATTGAACTAGGTATTGAGATACCGACGATCGAATCTCGGGCAAGTAACATACCGATGACAAAGGGAACAACGTATGTTGTTATGCGGTCTGACCGATAAAGATCTTTGTAGAATATGTGGGAGCCAATATGAGCATCCAGGTTCCGCTATTGGTTATTGACCGGAGACGTGTCTCGGTCATGTCTACATAGTTCTCGAACCCGTAGGGTCCGCACGCTTAACGTTTCGATGAAAGTTATATTATGAATTTATATGTTTTGATGTACCGAAGGTTGTTCGGAGTCCTGGATGTGATCACGGACATGACGAGGAGTCTCGAAATGGTCGAAACATGAAGATTGATATATTGGAAGCCTATTTTTGGATATCGGAAGTGTTCCGGGTGAAATCGGGATTTTGCCGGAGTACCGGGAGGTTACCGGAACCCCCCGGCAACATAATGGGCCTTAGTGGGCCTAGGTGGAAGAGAGGAGAGGCGGCTAGGGCTGGGCCGCGCGCCCCTCCCCCCTAGTCCGAATAGGACAAGGAGAAGGGGGCGGCACCCCCCTCCCATTCTTCTCCCTCTCCTCTTTCCCCCCTCCCAAGTCCTAATCCAACTAGGAAAAGGGGGAGAGTCCTACTCCCAGTGGGAGTAGGACTCCTCCTGGCGCGCCCCAAGGCTAGCCGCACCTCCCCCCTTTGATCCTTTATATACGGGGGCAGGGGGGCACCCCAAAGACACAACAATTGATCATTGATCTCTTAGTCGTGTGCGGTGCCCCCCTCCACCATAGTACACCTCGATAATACTGTAGCGGTGCTTAGGCGAAGCCCTGCGTCGGTAGAACATCATCATCGTCACCACGCCGTCGTGCTGACGAAACTCTCCCTCAACACTCGGCTGGATCGGAGTTCGAGGGACGTCATCGAGCTGAATGTGTGCTGAACTCGGAGGTGCCGTGCGTTCGGTACTTGATCGGTCGGATCGTGAAGACGTACGACTACATCAACCGCGTTGTGTTAACGCTTCCGCTTTCGGTCTGCGAGGGTACGTGGACAACACTCTCCCCTCTCGTTGCTATGCATCACCATGATCTTGCGTGTGCCTAGGAATTTTTTTAAAATTACTACGTTCCCTAACAATATACGGATCTGAATGTTGCAGACCGGTTGACCAAGCCTCTTCCACGAGCAAAACATGATCAACGCCAAAACTCCATGGGTGTTAGAATCATTACTTTGTAATCTAGATTATTGACTCCAGTGCAAGTGGGAGACTGAAGGAAATATGCCCTAGAGGCAATAATAAAGTTATTATTTATTTCCTTATTTCATGATAAATGTTTATTATTCATGCTAGAATTGTATTAATCGGAAACTTAGTACATGTGTGAATACATAGACAAAACATAAGTGTCCCTAGTATGCCTCTACTTGACTAGCTCGTTTATCAAAGATGGTTATGTTTCCTAACCATAGACATGTGTTGTCATTTGATGAACGGGATCACATCATTAGGAGAATGATGTGATGGACAAGACTCATTCGTTAGCTTAGCATTATGATCGTTACAGTTTCATTGCTACTGCTTTCTTCATGACTTATACATGTTCCTCAGACTATGAGATTATGCAACTCCCAAATACCGGAGGAACACTTTGTGTGCTATCAAATGTCACAACGTAAATGGGTGATATAAAGATGCTCTACAAGTGTCTTCGAAGATATTTGTTGGGTTGGCATAGATCGAGATTAGGATTTGTCACTCCGTGTTTCGGAGAGGTATCTCTGGGCCCTCTCGGTAATGCTCATCACTATAAGCCTTGCAAGCAATGTGACTAATGAGTTAGTTGCGGGATGAAGTATTACAGAACTAGTAAAGAGACTTGCTGGTAACGAGATTGAACTAGGTATGATGATATCGACGATCGAATCTCGGGCAAGTAACATACCAATGACAAAGGGAACAACGTATGCTGTTATGCGGTTTGACCGATAAAGATCTTTGTAGAATATGTAGGAGCCAATATGAGCATCCAGGTTCCTCTATTGGTTATTGACCGGAGATGTGTCTCGGTCATGTCTACATAGTTCACGAACCCGTAGGGTCCGCACGCTTAACGTTGGATGACGATTTGTATTATGAGTTATGTGATTTGATGAACCAAAGTTTGTTCGGAGTCCCGGATGAGTTCACGGGCATGACGAGGAGTCTTGAAATGGTCGAGACATAAAGATTGATATATTGGACCATGTTATTCGTGAAGGAAATATGCCCTAGAGGCAATAATAAAGTTATTATTTATTTCCTCATGTCATGATAAATGTTTATTATTCATGCTAGAATTGTATTAACCGGAAACATAATACATGTGTGAATACATAGACAAACATAGTGTCACTAGTATGCCTCTACTTGACTAGCTCGTTGATCAAAGATGGTTGAATTTCCTAACCATAGACATGAGTTGTCATTTGATTAACGGGATCACATCATTAGGAGAATGATGTGATTGACTTGACCCATTCCGTTAGCTTAGCACTTGATCGTTTTAGTTTACTGCTATTGCTTTCTTCATGACTTATACATGTTCCTATGACTATTAGATTATGCAACTCCCGATTACCGGAGGAACACTTTGTGTGCTACCAAACGTCACAACGCAACTGGGTGATTATAAAGGTGTTGTACAGGTGTCTCCGATGGTACTTGTTGGGTTGGCATAGATCGAGATTAGGATTTGTCACTCCGATTGTCAGAGAGGTATCTCTGGGCCCTCTCGGTAATGCACATCACTATAAGCCTTTTAAGCAATGTGACTAATGAGTTAGTTTTGGGATGATGCATTACGGAACGAGTAAAGAGACTTGCAGGTAACGAAATTGAGCTAGGTATTGAGATACCGACGATCGAATCTCGGGCAAGTAACATACCGATGACAAAGGGAACAACGTATGTTGTTATGCGGTTTGACCGATGAAGATGTTCGTAGAATATGTGGGAGCCAATATGAGCATCCAGGTTTCGCTATTGGTTATTGACCGGAGATGTGTCTCGGTCATGTCTACATGGTTCTCGAACCCGTAGGGTCCGCACGCTTAACGTTCGGTGACGATCGGTATTATGAGTTTATGTGTTTTGATGTACCGAAGGTAGTTCGGAGTCCCAGATATGATCACGGACATGACGAGGAGTCTTGAAATGGTCGAGACATAAAGATCAATATATTGGACGGCTATATTCGGACACCGGAAGTGTTCCGGGTGATTTCGGAGAAAATCGGAGTGCCGGAGGGGTTACCAGAACCCCCCGGGGAAGTATTGGGCCCTAGTGGGCCTGAGGGGAGAGAGAGGGCAGCAGCCCAGGAGGTGGCACGCCCCCTCCCATGAGGAGTCCGAATTGGACTAGGGGAGGGGGGCGCGGCCCCTCTTTCCCTCTCCCTCTCCCTCTCTTTCCTTCCCCCTTCCCTCTTCCTAGTTGGACTAGGAAAGGGGAGTCCTACTCCTACTAGGAGGAGGACTCCCCCCTCCTTGGTGCGCCCCAAGGGCCGGCCGGCCTCCCCCCTAGCTACTTTATATACGGGGGCACCTCTAGACACACAAGTTGATCTGTTGATCTCTCCCAGCCGTGTGCGGTGCCCCCCTCCACCATATTCCACCTCGGTAATATCGTAGCGGTGCTTAGGCGAAGCCCTGCGTCGGTAGCATCATCAACACCGTCATCACGCCGTCGTGCTGACGGAACTCTCCCGCAAAGCTCTGCTGGATCGGAGTTCGTGGGACGTCATCGAGCTGAACGCGTGCTGAACTCGGAGGTGCCGTGCGTTCGGTACTTGGATCGGTCGGATCATGAAGACGTTCGACTACATCAACCGCGTTGTCATAACGCTTCCGCTATCGGTCTACGAGGGTACGTAGACAACACTCTCCCCTCTCGGTGCTATGCATCACCATGATCTTGCGTGTGCGTAGGAATTTTTTTGAAATTACTACGTTCCCCAACAGTGGCATCCGAGCCAGGTTTATGTTGGGGAACGTAGCAGAAATTCAAAATTTTCTACGCATCACCAAGATCAATCTATGGAGTAATCTAGCAACGAGGGGAAGGGGAGTGCATCTACATACCCTTGTAGATCGCGAGCGGAAGCGTTCAAGTGAACGGGGTTGATGGAGTCGTACTCGTCGTGATCCAAATCATCGATGATCCTAGCGCCGAACGGATGGCACCTCCGCGTTCAACACACATACGGAGCAGCGATGTCTCCTCCTTCTTGATCCAGCAAGGGGGGAGGAGAGGTTGATGGAGATCCAGCAGCACGACGGCGTGGTGGTGGAAGTAGCGGGGATCCCGGTAGGGCTTCGCCAAGCACTAACGGGAGGGAGAGGTGTCACGGGAGGGAGAGGGAGGCGCCAAGGCTTAGGATTTTCTGCCCTCCCTCCCCCCCACTATATATAGGGCCCAGGGAGAGGGGGGGCGCAGCCTTGGCCCTTCCTCCAAGGAAGGGTGCGGCCAGGGAGGAGTCCATCCTCCCCAAGGCACCTCGGAGGTGCCTCCCCCTTTTAGGACTCTCCCTTTCCCTTATCTCTTGGCGCATGGGCCTCTTGGGGCTGGTGCCCTTGGCCCATATAGGCCAAGGCGCACACCCCTACAGCCCATGTGCCCCCCCCCGGGGCTGGTGGACCCCCTTGGTGGACCCCCGGACCCCTTTCGGCACTCCCGGTACAATACCGATAATGCACGAAACTTTTCCGGCGACCAAAATAAGACTTCCCATATATAAATCTTTACCTCCGGACCATTTCGGAACTCCTCGTGACGTCCGGGACCTCATCCGGGACTCCGAACAACTTTCGGGTTACCGCATACTAATATCTCTATAACCCTAGCGTCACCGAACCTTAAGTGTGTAGACCCTACGGGTTCGGGAACCATGCAGACATGACCGAGACGTTCTCCGGCCAATAACCAACAGCGGGATCTGGATACCCATGTTGGCTCCCACATGCTCCTCGACGATCTCATCGGATGAACCACGATGTTGAGGATTCAATCAATCCCGTATACAATTCCCTTTGTCTATCGGTATGTTACTTGCCCGAGATTCGATCGTCGGTATCCCGATACCTTGTTCAATCTCGTTACCGGCAAGTCTCTTTACTCGTTCCGTAACTCACATCATCCCGTGATCAACTCCTTGGTCACATTGTGCACATTATGATGATGTCCTACTGAGTGGGCCCAGAGATACCTCTCCGTTTACACGGAGTGACAAATCCCAGTCTCGATTCGTGCCAACCCAACAGACACTTTCGGAGATACCTGTAGTGCACCTTTATAGCCACCCAGTTACGTTGTGACGTTTGGTACACCCAAAGCATTCCTACGGTATCCGGGAGTTGCACAATCTCATGGTCTAAGGAAATGATACTTGACATTAGAAAAGCTCTGAGCAAACGAACTACACGATCTTGTGCTAGGGTTAGGATTGGGTCTTGTCCATCACATCATTCTCCTAATGATGTGATCCCGTTATCAACAACATCCAATGTCCATGGTCAGGAAACCGTAACCATCTATTGATCAACGAGCTAGTCAACTAGAGGCTTACTAGGGACATGGTGTTTTCTATGTATCCACACATGTATCTGAGTTTCCTATCAATACAATCCTAGCATGGATAATAAACGATTATCATGAACAAGGAAATATAATAATAACCTATTTATTATTGCCTCTAGGGCATATTTCCAACAGTCTCCCACTTGCACTAGAGTCAATAATCTAGTCCACATCACCATGTGATTAACACTCATAGGTCACATCACCATGTGACCAACATCCAAAGAGTTTACTAGAGTCAACAATCTAGTTCACATCACTATGTGATTACCACTCAATGAGTTCTGGTTTGATCATGTTATGCTTGTGAGAGAGGTTATTAGTCAATGGGTCTGAACCTTTCAGATCCGTGTGTGCTTTACGAATATCTATGTCATCTTGTGGATGCTACCACGCGCTACTTGGAGCCATTTCAAGTATCTGCTCTACTATACGAATCCGGTTTACTACTCAGAGTCATCCGGATTAGTGTCAAAGTTCGCATCGACGTAACCCTTTACGACGAACTCCTTTTCACCTCCATAATTGAGAAAATTCCTTAGTCCACTATATACTAAGGATAAGTTCGACCGCTGCCATGTGATCCATTCCCGGATCACTATTGTACCCCTTGACCAACTCATGGCAAGGCACACTTCATGTGCGGTACACAACATAGCATACTATAGAGCCTACGCCTGAAGCATAGGGGACGACCTTCGTCCTTTCTCTCTCTTCTGCTGTGGTCAGGTCTTGAGTCTTACTCAATACTCACACCTTGTAACACAGCCAAGAACTCCTTCTTTGCTGATCTATTTTGAACTCTTTCAAAATCATGTCAAGGTGTGCGTTCTTTGAAAGTATCATCAGGCGTCTTGATCTATCTCTATAGATCTTGATGCCCAATATGTAAGCAGCTTTATCCAGGTCTTCCTTTGAAAAACTCCTTTCAAACAACCCTTTATGCTTTCCAGAAATTTTACATCATTTCGGATCAACAATATGTCATTCACATATACTTATCAGAAATGTTGTAGCGCTCCCACTCACTTTATTGTAAATACAAGTTTCTAACAAACTTTGTATAAACCCAAAAACTTTGATCACTCCATCAAAGCGTATATTCTGACTCCGAGATGCTTGCTCTAGTCCATGGAAGGATCGCTGGAGCTAGCATACCTTTTAGCATCCTTAGGATCGACAAAACCTTTCTGATTGTATCACATACAACCTTTCCTTACGAAAACTGGTAAGGAAACTTGTTTTAACATCCATCTGCCAGATTGCAGCTAATGCTAACATGATTCCGACGGACTTAAGCATCGCTACGGATGGGAAAATCTCATCATAGTCAACTCCTTGAACTTGTGGAAATACTCTTTGCCACAAGTCGAGCTTCATAGACAGTAACATTACCGTCCACGTCCGTCTTCTTCTCAAAGATCCATTTATCTCGGATTTCATGGCTTCTAACCATTTGTCGGAATATGGGCCCACCATCGCTTCTCCATAGCTCGTAGGTTCAGTATTGTCCAACAACATGATATCCCAGACAGGATCACGTACCACTCTGAAGTAGCACGCATCCTCGTCGTCCTATGAGGTTTGGTGGTGACTTGATCCGAAGTTTCATGATCACTATCATAAGCTTCCACTTCAATTGGTATAGGTGCCACAGGAAACAACTTCTTGTGCCCCGCTATACACTAGTCGAAGTGACGGTTCAATAACCTTATCAAGTCTTCACCATCCTCCCACTCAATTCTTTCGAGAGAAACTTTTCCTCGAGAAAGGACCTGTCTCTAGAAGCAATTACTTTTGCTTCCAGATCTGAAATAGGAGGTATACCCAACTGTTTTGGTTTTTCTATGAAGATGCATTTATCCACTTTAGGTTCGAGCTTATCAGCCTGAAATTTTTTCACATAAGCATCACAGCCCCAAACTTTTAAGAAACGACAACTTAGGTTTCTCTAAACGGTGTCGTATCAACGGAATTGCGTGGTGCCCCTTTTTAAGTGAATGCGGTTGTCTCTAATGCCTAACCCATGAACGATAGTGGTAATTCAATAAGAGACATCATGGTATGCACCATATCCAATAGGGTGCAGTTATGATGTTCGGACACACCATCACACTGTGGTGTTCCAGGCGGTATTAATTGTGAAACACTTTCCACAATGTCTTAATTGTGTGCCAAACTCGTAACTCAGATACTCATCTCTATGATCATATCACAGACATTTTATCCTCTTGTCACGACGATCTTCAACTTCACTCTGAAATTACTTGAACCTTTCAATAATTCAGACTTGTGTTTCATCAAGTAAATACACTCAGCATCTACTCAAATCATCTGTGAAGTAAGAACATAACGATATCCACTGCATGCCTCACCACTCATTGGACTGCATACATCAAAATGTATTACTTCCAACAAGTTGCTCTCTTGTTCCATCTTACTGAAAACGAGGCCTTTCAGTCATCTTGCCCATGTGGTATGATTTGCATGCCTCAAGTGATTCAAAATCAAGTGAGTCCAAACGATCCATCTGCATGGAGTTTCTTCATGCATATATACCAATAGACATGGTTCGCATGTCTCAATCTTTTCAAAAACGAGTGAGTCCAAAGATCCATCTACATGGAGCTTCTTCATGCGTTTTATCCCAATATGACTCAAATAGCAGTGCCACAAGTATGTGGTACTATCATTACTTTTGGCATGAACATGTGTATCACTACGATCGAGATTCATTTTAGGTGCAAGACCATTGAAGGTATTATTCAAATAAACAAAGCAACCATTATTCTCCTTAAATGAATAACCGTATTGCGATAAACATAATCCAATCATGCTCAGCGCAAACACCAAATCTCGATGGCAGAGGGAGCATGCGATGCTTGATCACATCAACCTTGGAAACACTTCCAACACATATCGTCATCTCACCTTTAGCTAGTCTCCGTTTATTCCGCAGCTTTTATTTCGAGTTACTAACACTTAGCAACCGAACCGGTATCTAATACCCTGGTGCTTCTAGGAGTACTAGTAAAGTACACATTCATATAACATATATCCAATATACTTCTGTCGACCTTGCCTGCCTTCTGATCTACCAAGTATCTAGGGTAGTACTGCTTCAGTGACCGTTCCTCTCATTACAGAAGCACTTAGTCTCGGGTTTGGGTTCAACCTTGGGATTCTTCACTAGAGCAGCAAATGACTTGCTGTTTCATGAAGTATCCCTTTTGCCCTTGCCCTTCTAGAAACTAGTGGTTTTACTAACCATCAACAATTGATGCTCCTTCTTGATTTCTACTCTCGCGGTGTCAAACATCGCGAATAGCTCAAGGATCATCATAACTATCCCTGATATGTTATAGTTCATCACGAAGCTCTACTAGCTTGGTGGCAGTGACTATGGAGAACTATCACTATCTCATCTGGGAGATTAACTCCCACTCGATTCAAGTGATTGTAGTACTCAGACAATCTGAGCACATGCTCAACGATTGAGCTTTTCTCCTTAGTTTGCAGGCTTAAGAAACTTGTCAGAGGTCTCATACCTCTTGACGTGGGCACTAGTCTGAAATCCCAATTTCAGTCTTCGGAACATCTCATATGTTCTGCGACGTTTCACAAACGTCTTTGGTGCCACAATTCTAAACCATTAGAACTATCAGGTAGTCATCAAAACGTGTATGTCAGATGTTTCGCAACATCTACAGACGACGCTGAGGTTCAGCACACCGAGCGGTGCATTAAGGACATAAGCCTTCTGTGCAGCAATGAGGACAATCCTCAGTTTACGGACCCAGTCCGCATAATTGCTACTACCAACTTTCAACTAAATTTTCTCTAGGAACATATCTTAAACAGTAGAACTAAAGCGCAAGTTATGACATAATTTGCAAAGACCTTTTGACTATGTTCATGATAATGAAGTTCATCTGATTATAGAACTCCCACTCAGATAGACATCCCTCTAGTCATCTAAGTGATACATGATCCGAGTCAAACTAGGCCGTGTCCGATCATCACGTGAGACGGACTAGTCATCATCGGTGAACATCTCCATGTCGATCGTATCTTCTATACGACTCATGCTCGACCTTTCGGTCTCTTGTGTTCCGAGGCCATGTCTGTACATGCTAGGCTCGTCAAGTCAACCTAAGTGTTTCGCATGTGTTCCGAGGCCATGTCTGTACATGCTAGGCTCGTCAACACCCGTTGTATTCGAACGTTAGAATCTATCACACCCGATCATCACGTGGTGCTTCGAAACAACGAACCTTCGCAACGGTGCACAGTTAGGGGGAACACATCTCTTGAAATTTTTAGTGAGGGATCATCTTATTTATGCTACCGTCGTTCTAAGCAAATAAGATGTAAACATGATAAACATCATATGCAATCAAATAGTGACATGATATGGCCAATATCATTTTGCTCCTTTGATCTCCATCTTCGGGGCACCATGATCATCTTTGTCACCAGCATGACACCATGATCTCCATCATCATGATCTCCATCATTGTGTCTTCATGAAGTTGTCACGCCAACGATTACTTCTACTTCTATGGCTAACGCGCTTAGCAATAAAGTAAAGTAATTTACATGGCGTTATTCAATGACACGCAGGTCATACAAAAAATAAAGACAACTCCTATGGCTCCTGCCGGTTGTCATACTCATCGACATGGAAGTCGTGATTCCTATTACAAGAATATGATCAATCTCATACATCACATATAACATTCATCACATCTTCTGGCCATATCACATCACATAGCACATGCTGCAAAAACAAGTTAGACGTCCTCTAATAGTTGTTGCAAGTTTTACGTGGCTTGTATAGGTTTCTAGCAAGAACGTTTCTTACCTACGTAAGACCACAACGTGATATGCCAATTTCTATTTACCCTTCATAAGGACCCTTTTCATCGAATCCGTTCCGACTAAAGTGGGAGAGACAGACACCCGCTAGCCACCTTATGCAACTAGTGCATGTCAGTCGGTGGAACCTGTCTCACGTAAGCGTACGTGTAAGGTCGGTCCGGGCCGCTTCATCCCACAATGCCGCCGAAACAAGATAAGACTAGTAGCGGCAAGAAGAATTGGCAACATCGACGCCCACAACTACTTTGTGTTCTGCTCGTGCATAGAAACTACGCATAGACCTAGCTCATGATGCCACTGTTGGGGAACGTAGCAGAAATTCAAAATTTTCTACGCATCACCAAGATCAATCTATGGAGTAATCTAGCAACGAGGGGAAGGGGAGTGCATCTACATACCCTTGTAGATCGCGAGCGGAAGCGTTCAAGTGAACGGGGTTGATGGAGTCGTACTCGTCGTGATCCAAATCACCGATGATCCTAGCGCCGAACGGACGGCACCTCCGCGTTCAACACACGTACGGAGCAGCGATGTCTCCTCCTTCTTGATCCAGCAAGGGGGAGGAGAGGTTGATGGAGATCCAGCAGCACGACGGCGTGGTGGTGGAAGTAGCGGGGATCCCGGTAGGGCTTCGCCAAGCACTAACGGGAGGGAGAGGTGTCACGGGAGGGAGAGGGAGGCGCCAGGGCTTAGGATTTGCTGCCCTCCCTCCCCCCACTATATATAGGGCCAAGGGAGAGGGGGGGCACAGCCTTGGCCCTTCCTCCAAGGAAGGGTGCGGCCAGGGAGGAGTCCATCCTCCCCAAGGCACCTCGGAGGTGCCTTCCCCTTTTAGGACTCTCCCTTTCCCTTATCTCTTGGCGCATGGGCCTCTTGGGGCTGGTGCCCTTGGCCCATATAGGCCAAGGCGCACACCCTACAGCCCATGTGGCCCCCCGGGGCTGGTGGACCCCCTTGGTGGACCCCCGGACCCCTTTCGGCACTCCCGGTACAATACCGATAATGCGCGAAACTTTTCCGGCGACCAAAATAAGACTTCCCATATATAAATCTTTACCTCCGGACCATTCCGGAACTCCTCGTGACGTCCGGGACATCATCCGGGACTCCGAACAACTTTCGGGTTACCGCATACTAATATCTCTATAACCCTAGCGTCACCGAACCTTAAGTGTGTAGACCCTACGGGTTCGGGAACCATGCAGACATGACCGAGACGTTCTCCGGCCAATAACCAACAGCGGGATCTGGATACCCATGTTGGCTCCCACATGCTTCTCGATGATCTCATCGGATGAACCACGATGTTGAGGATTCAATCAATCCCGTATACAATTCCCTTTGTCTATCGGTATGTTACTTGCCCGAGATTCGATCGTCGGTATCCCGATACCTTGTTCAATCTCGTTACCGGCAAGTCTCTTTACTCGTTCCGTAACTCACATCATCACGTGATCAACTCCTTGGTCACATTGTGCACATTATGATGATGTCCTACTGAGTGGGCCCAGAGATACCTCTCCGTTTACACGGAGTGACAAATCCCAGTCTCGATTCGTGCCAACCCAACAGACACTTTCGGAGATACCTGTAGTGCACCTTTATAGCCACCCAGTTATGTTGTGACGTTTGGTACACCCAAAGCATTCCTACGGTATCCGGGAGTTGCACAATCTCATGGTCTAAGGAAATGATACTTGACATTAGAAAAGCTCTGAGCAAACGAACTACACGATCTTGTGCTAGGCTTAGAATTGGGTCTTGTCCATCACATCATTCTCCTAATGATGTGATCCCGTTATCAACGACATCCAATGTCCATGGTCAGGAAACCGTAACCATCTATTGATCAACGAGCTAGTCAACTAGAGGCTTACTAGGGACATGGTGTTGTCTATGTATCCACACATGTATCTGAGTTTCCTATCAATACAATTCTAGCATGGATAATAAACGATTATCATGAACAAGGAAATATAATAATAACCTATTTATTATTGCCTCTAGGGCATATTTCCAACAGTCTCCCACTTGCACTAGAGTCAATAATCTAGTCCACATCACCATGTGATTAACACTCATAGGTCACATCACCATGTGACCAACATCCAAAGAGTTTACTAGAGTCAACAATCTAGTTCACATCACTATGTGATTACCACTCAATGAGTTCTGGTTTGATCATGTTATGCTTGTGAGAGAGGTTATTAGTCAACGGGTCTGAACCTTTCAGATCCGTGTGTGCTTTACGAATATCTATGTCATCTTGTGGATGCTACCACGCGCTACTTGGAGCCATTTCAAGTATCTGCTCTACTATACGAATCCGGTTTACTACTCAGAGTCATCCGGATTAGTGTCAAAGTTCGCATCGACGTAACACTTTACGACGAACTCCTTTTCACCTCCATAATTGAGAAAATTCCTTAGTCCACTATATACTAAGGATAAGTTCGACCGCTGTCATGTGATCCATTCCCGGATCACTATTGTACCCCTTGACCAACTCATGGCAAGGCACACTTCATGTGCGGTACACAACATAGCATACTATAGAGCCTACGTCTGAAGCATAGGGGACGACCTTCGTCCTTTCTCTCTCTTCTGCTGTGGTCAGGTCTTGAGTCTTACTCAATACTCACACCTTGTAACACAACCAAGAACTCCTTCTTTGCTGATCTATTTTGAACTCTTTCAAAATCATGTCAAGGTGTGCGTTCTTTGAAAGTATCATCAGGCGTCTTGATCTATCTCTATAGATCTTGATGCCCAATATGTAAGCAGCTTTATCCAGGTCTTCCTTTGAAAAACTCCTTTCAAACAACCCTTTATGCTTTCCAGAAATTTTACATCATTTCGGATCAACAATATGTCATTCACATATACTTATCAGAAATGTTGTAGCGCTCCCACTCACTTTATTGTAAATACAAGTTTCTAACAAACTTTGTATAAACCCAAAAACTTTGATCACTCCATCAAAGCGTATATTCTGACTCCGAGATGCTTGCTCTAGTCCATGGAAGGATCGCTGGAGCTAGCATACCTTTTAGCATCCTTAGGATCGACAAAACCTTTCTGATTGTATCACATACAACCTTTCCTTACGAAAACTGGTAAGGAAACTTGTTTTGACATCCATCTGCCAGATTGCAGCTAATGCTAACATGATTCCGACGGACTTAAGCATCGCTACGGATGGGAAAATCTCATCATAGTCAACTCCTTGAACTTGTGGAAATACTCTTTGCCACAAGTCGAGCTTCATAGACGGTAACATTACCGTCCACGTCCGTCTTCTTCTCAAAGATCCATTTATCTCGGATTTCATGGCTTCTAACCATTTGTCAGAATATGGGCCCACCATCACCATCTCCTCTCAAACCCTAGTTCATCTCTTGTATCAAATCTTTGTCCCAAAGCCTCAGATTGGTACCTGTAGGTTGCTAGTAGTGTTGATTACTCTTTGTAGTTGATGCTAGTTGGTTTATTCGGTGGAAGATTATATGTTCATATCCTTAATGCATATTAATACCCCTCTGATTGTGAACATGAATATGATTTGTGAGTAGTTACATTTGTTCCTGAGGACATGGGAGAAGTCTTACTATTAGTAGTCATGTGAATTTGGTATTCGTTCGATATTTTGATGAGATGTATGTTGTCTCTCCTCCAGTGGTGTCATGTGAACGTCGACTACATGACACTTCACCATTGTTTGGGCCTAGGGGAAGGCATTGGGAAGTAATAAGTAGATGATGGGTTGCTAGAGTGACAGAAGCTTAAACCCCAGTTTATGCGTTGCTTCGTAAGGGGCTGATTTGGATCCATATGTTTCATGCTATGGTTAGGTTTACCTTAATACTTCTTTTGTAGTTGCGGATGCTTGCAATAGGAGTTAATCATAAGTGGGATGCTTGTCCAAGTAAGGGCAGCACCCAAGCACCGGTCCACCCACATATCAAATTATCAAAGTACCGAACGCGAATCATATGAGCGTGATGAAAACTAGCTTGACGATAATTCCCATGTGTCCTCGGGAGCGTTTTCCTTCATATAAGAAATTGTCCAGGCTTGTCCTTTGCTAGAAAAAGGATTGGGCCACCTTGCTGCACCTTATTTACTTTTGTTACTTGTTGCTCGTTACCAATTATCTTATCACAAAACTATCTGTTACCGATAATTTCAGTGCTTGCAGAGAATACCTTACTGAAAATCGCTTGTCATTTCCTTCTGCTCCTCGTTGGGTTGGACACTCTTACTTATCGAAAGGACTGCGATAGATCCCCTACACTTGTGGGTCATCAAGACTCTTTTCTGGCGGCGTTGCAGGGGAGTGAAGCGCCTTTGGTAAGTGGAACTTGGTAAGGAAAAATTTATATAGTGTGCTGAAATTTACTGTCACTTGTTACTATGGAAAGTAATCCTTTGAGGGGCTTGTTCGGGGTATCTTCACCCCGTCCAGTAGAGCAAAGAGTTGCTCCTCAACCTACTGAACCTGCTGAAAATGTTTACTTTGAAATTCCTCTGGGTATGATAGAGAAACTGCTAGCTAATCCCTTTACAGGAGATGGAACATTGCATCCCGATTTACACCTAATCTATGTGGATGAAGTTTGTGGATTATTTAAGCTTGCAGGTATGCCCGATGATGTTATCAAGAATAAGGTCTTCCCTTTATCTTTGAAGGGAGAGGCATTGACATGGTATAGGCTATGTGATGATATGGGATCATGGAACTACAAACGATTGAAATTGGAATTTCATCAGAAGTTTTATCCTATGTATCTTGTTCATCGGGATCGTAATTAGATATATAATTTTTGGCCTCGCGAAGGAGAAAACATCGCTCAAGCTTGGGGGAGGCTTAAGTCAATGTTATATTCATGCCCCAATCATGAGCTCTCAAGAGAAATAATTATTCAAAAAATTTATGCTCGACTTTCTGACAACAAACGCTCCATGCTCGATACTTCTTGTACTGGTTCTTTTATGATGAAGACTATTGAATTCAGATGGGATTTATTGGAAAGAATTAAACGCAACTCTGAAGATTGGGATCTCGACGAAGGTAAGGAGTCAGGTATAACACCTAAGTTTGATTGTGTTAAATCTTTTATGGATACCGATGTTTTCCGTAAGTTTAGCACTAAATATGGACTTGACTCTGAGATAGTAGCTTCTTTCTGTGAATCATTTGCTACTCATGTTGATCTCCCTAAGGAGAAGTGGTTTAAATATCATCCTCCCATAGAAGTAAAAGTAGTTGAACCTATTAAAGTTGAAGAAAAGACTATCACTTATAATGATCCTATTGTTCCTACTACTTATGATGAGAAACCACCTTTCCCTGTTAGAATAAAGGATCATGCTAAAGCTTCAACTGTTGTCAACAAAAGTAATATTAGGACACCTAAACCCCCTGAGCAAATTAAAGTTGAACCTAATATTGCTATGGTTAAAGATCTCTTGGCTGATAATATTGATGGGCATGTTATCTACTTCTGTGATGAAGCTGCTAGAATTGCTAGACCCGATTCTAAAAATAAACATAGACCTGTGGTTGGCATGCCTGTTATTTCTGTTAAAATAGGAGATCATTGTTATCATTGCTTATGCGATGTGGGTGCTAGTGCTAGTGCAATACCTCAATCTTTATACGAAGAAATTATGCATGATATTGCACCCGCTGAGATAGAAGATATTGATGTTACAATTAAGCTTGCCAATAGAGATACTATATCACCGATTGGGATTGTTAGAGATGTTGAAGTCTTCTGTGGGAAGGTTAAATACCCTGCTGATTTTCTTGTTCTTGGTTCCCCACAAGATAGCTTTTGTCCCATTATATTCGATAGACCCTTCTTGAACACCGTTAATGCTAGGATAAACTGCGAAAAGGATATTGTTACTATTGGTCTGGGTGATATGTCTCATGAGTTTAACTTTGCTAAATTTTGTAGACAACCCCGTGACGAGGAATTGCCTAGTAAAGATGAAATTATTGGTCTTGCTTCTATTGCCGTGCCTCCTAATGATCCTTTAGAACAATATTTGCTAGACCATGAAAATGATATGTTTATGAATGAAAGAATGGAAATAGATGAAGTATTCTTTAAACAGGGACCCATTCTGAAACACAACTTGCCTGTTGAAATCTTAGGGGATCCTCCTCCACCCAAGGGTGATCCCGTGTTTGAGCTTAAACCATTACCTGATACTCTCAAATATGCTTATCTTGATGAAAAGAAGATATATCCTGTTATTATTAGTGCTAACCTTTCAGAGAAGGAGGAAGAGAAATTATTGAAAACTCTGAAGAAGCACCATGCTGCTATTGGATATACTCTTGATGATCTTAAGGGCATTAGTCCCACTCTATGTCAACACAAAATAAATTTGGAGAAAGACGCCAAACCAGTCATTGATCATCAACGACGGCTAAATCCTAAGATGAAAGAAGTGGTAAGAAAGAAATATTAAAGCTCCCTGAGGTAGGTATAATTTATCCCATTGCTGATAGTCAGTGGGTAAGTCCTGTCCATTGTGTCCCTAAGAAGGGAGGTATTACTGTTGTCCCTAATGATAAAGATGAATTGAGCCCACAAAGAATTGTTACAGGTTATAGAATGGTAATTGATTTCTGTAAGTTAAATAAAGCCACTAAAAAGATCATTACCCTTTGCCTTTTATTGATCAAATGCTAGAAATATTATCAAAACATACACATTTTTGCTTTCTAGATGGCTATTCTGGTTTCTCTCAAATACCTGTGTCAGCCGATGATCAAGAAAAGACCACTTTTACTTGCCCTTTCGGTACTTTTGCTTATACACGTATGCCTTTTGGTTTATGTAATGCACCTGCTACCTTTCAAAGATGCATGATGGCTATATTCTCTGACTTTTGTGAAAAGATTTGTGAGGGTTTCATGGATGATTTCTCCGTTTATGGATCCTCTTTTGATGATTGCTTGAGCAACCTTGATCGAGTTTTGTAGAGATGTGAAGAAACTAATCTTGTCTTGCATTGGGAGAAGTGCCACTTTATGGTTAATGAAGGCATTGTCTTGGGGCATACAATTTCTGAAAGAGGTATTGAAGTTGATAAAGCTAAGGTTGATGCTATTGAGAAGATGTCGTGTCCCAAGGACATCAAAGGTATAAGAAGTTTCCTTGGTCATGCCGGTTTTTATAGGAGGTTCATTAAGGACTTCTCAAAAATTTCTCAGCCTCTGACTAATCTATTACAAAAATGTATACCTTTTGTCTTTGATGATGATTTTGTAGAAGCATTTGAAATACTTAAGAAAGCTTTAATTTCTGCACCTATTGTTCAGCCACCTGATTGGAATTTACCCTATGAGATTATGTGTGATGCTAGTGATTATGCTGTAGGTGTTGTTCTAGGGCAAAGAGTTGATAAGAAATTAAATGTTATCCAATATGCTAGTAAAACTCTAGGCAGTGCCCAGAGAAATTATGCTACTACTGAAAAAGAATTTTTAGTTGTTGTATTTGCATGTGATAAGTTCATACCTTATATTGTTGATTCTAAAGTAACTATCCACACTGATCATGCTGCTATTAAATACCTTATGGAAAAGAAAGATGCTAAACCTAGACTTTTTAGATGGGTTCTCTTGCTACAAGAATTTGATTTGCATATTATTGATAGAAAGGGAGCTGAGAACCCTGTTGCAGACAACTTGTCTAGGTTAGAGAATGTTCTTGATGACCCACTACCTATTGATGATAGCTTTCCCGATGAACAATTAGCTGTCATAAATGCTTCTCGTACTGCTCCTTGGTATGCTGATTATGTTAATTACATTGTTGCTAAATTTATACCACCTAGTTTCACATACCAGCAAAAGAAAAAGTTTTTCTATGATTTGAGACATTACTTGTGGGATGACCAACACCTTTATAAAGAAGGAGTAGATGGTGTTATTAGACGTTGTGTACCTGAGCATGAATAGGAACAAATCCTACGCAAGTGTCACTCTGAGGCTTATGGAGGACACCACGCTGGAGATAGAACTGCACATAAGGTATTGCAATCCGGTTTTTATTGGCCTACTCTCTTCAAGGATGCCCGTAAGTTTGTCTTGTCTTGTGATGAATGTCAAAGAATTGGTAATATTAGCAGACGTCAAGAAATTCCTATGAATTATTCACTTGTTATTGAACCATTTGATGTTTGGGGCTTTGATTATATGGGACCGTTTCCTTCCTCTAATGGATATACACATATTTTAGTTGCTGTTGATTACGTTACTAAGTGGGTAGAAGCTATTCCAACTAGTAGTGCTGATCATAACACTTCTATTAAGATGCTTAAAGAAGTTATTTTTACGAGGTTTGGAGTCCCTAGATACTTAATGACTGATGGTGGTTCACACTTTAATCATAGAATTGCATCTCCATACCACCCACAGTCTAGTGGTCAAGTAGAATTGAGTAATAGAGAGATTAAATTAATTTCGCAAAAGACTGTTAATAGATCTAGAAAGAATTGGTCTAAGAAACTTGATGATGCATTATGGGCTTATAGAACTGCATACAAAAATCCTATGGGTATGTCTCCATATAAAATAGTTTATGGAAAAGCATGTTACTTACCTCTCGAACTTGAACATAAGGCATATTGGGCTATTAAGGAGCTCAATTATGATTTCAAACTTGCCAGTGAGAAGAGGTTATTTGACATTAGCTCACTTGATGAATGGAGAACCCAGGCCTATGAGAATGCCAAGCTGTTTAAAGAAAAAGTTAAAAGATGGCATGACAAAAGGATACAAAAGCATGAGTTTAATGTAGGTGATTATGTGTTGCTATTCAACTCTCGTTTAAGATTTTTTGCAGGAAAACTTCTCTCTAAATGGGAAGGTCCTTATGTTATCGAGGAGGTCTATCGTTCCGGTGCCATAAAAATCAACAACTTCGAAGGCACGAATCCGAAGGTGGTGAACGGTCAAAGAATCAAACATTATATTCAGGTAATCCCATAAATGTTGAAACCATTATTATTGAAACCGTAACCCCGGAGGAATACATAAGGGATACTTTCCAGAACGTTTTAGACTCCGAAAAGGAATAGGTATGTGGTGCGGTAAGTAAACTGACTCCAAAACAGTTCTAATGGCAATTTTTCTCCGTTTTGGAATATTTAAGAAAATAGGAAAATAAGAAGCAGTCCGGGAACGACACGAGGCTTCCACGAGGGTGGAGGGCGCGCCCTACCCCCCTGCCTCGTGGGCACCTCGTGTACTCTCCGGACTCCGTTTTCTTGCATGATACTTCTTTCGGTCGGCAAAAATTCATTATATAAACTCCCGAAGGTTTTGACCACCGTATCACGCAATTTTCCTCTATTTTTGTTTTGAGCTGTTTTCTGCCAGACTTGTCAAGGCCAGGCATCATGTCGTCCCCTCCTCCAACAATGGTGACAACGATGCTTGGCTAATGAAGATAGAGCTGAAGAGAGAAGAAACCGGGAAGATCAATAAGGAAGATGGGATCAAGAAGGCCATGGAGGATCAAGCTCCGGCAGCAGAAGAAGAAGAAGACATCCTTCCACCTCTCTTTACCCCGACTGAGATTGAAGCTTTCAAGATGATTGTTGTGGCACCCCGATCCGCATGGAGCAGGGGGCCTTCGCACGTCAGCCCAGGATAACACCTGACGCACGACAGGTCCATAATACAGCATTCCAGGTACAAAAATATTCATCAAATACATGTATATGAGATTACATCATTGATGAATACAATTATCTGGCATAGCCCTAAGGCTATTAAATGACAGCGGAAGTCTGATAAAAATGGCGGCGGAAGTCTTGGTTTGGCAGCATAACAACTCTGGCTGGGCTCCACAACTCACAGGACTGGCAAGGTTACGGCCTAGCACGACGGATCAAGCGAACAACTCGGGTACGACCTACAAAACTGGCATGACACGCCAGGTCAGTACATTGAATGTACTTGCAAGACAACCAAATATATAGCATCCAAACAAGCAGAAGACAAGGCAAGAACTGAGCGCAACAACCTATCTCATATTAATTACTAAACATGGCATGATAAAGATCAACTAAGCATGAACAATATCATAGCATCTACTGACATGACAGTAATCAGGGCATATCAAAACATGCTTATAACATGGTAATAGCAAAACATAGCATATTATCTCAATCATGGCATAACTTAACATGTCAATCAAAGCATGGCATGGCATCATGAAACTATGCTGAAAATAAACTACAGATTATATCCAATGTAGACATAGCATTTAACTTTATGCAATCATCTTCTGTTCTGCCTTAGGTTTTTAAATGCAACATATTACTCATGCAATGCAACCAAACTTGTGCACCGAGTCCCTCGGACTCTCTTACCAACATTTTGCCTCGCAACCGAGCGGTGATCTTTCCGGCGATCACAACCATGACCAACGCTTGGTCTCCAACACTTATCGAGACCTCGTCTCGTGATCATATCAAAACATCATCGTGACTTCTCACGACTATCTCATAGTCCAAGTCACCATATTTTTGTTATCACATATTTATTTACCAATTTAATTATTTCAGGTTTATCCTCCATTTCGACCAAGACCTGATAGTGGGACCTACTACGAACTGTTGCTATCGATAGACTTTATACACTCTGCAGAGGTAGCACACTGTACCCACACCACGGAACCCATGGCCTCGTCATCCCATTCGGGTGGACCAACGGCATTCCGACGAAACCAACCTACTGCCATGACGCTCTCCCAGCCACTCCGACCCAATCCCCAACGGGCTGGTCCTGGGTGGCCCCGTGTCTACCAAAGACACCCCGACCACCGTCGTGGTCAACTCCCAGTCGGGGACACTCCCACTCGGGGACTGGTACCAAAAATCTCAAAAACGAGCACACAAGGTTATGTCCGCTTACCTGATCAGGGTAAGCACGCCCATAACCTTCCCTAGTGGGAGGCACCGGCGAGAGGTCACGACAATAGCTCGCATTAAGGCCTCCCATAAGGCAAATGTGGCTGCACTGAAAAAGTTCGGTTTGGTGGCACTATGACTCAATCCCATCGATGACGGAGGAGGTTTGTTATTATTAATTCATTTTATTTCCTTCTCCATCATCATGAACATATTTAACATGAGTGCAACATGCCGCATACAAATGCACGAACAAAATATTGAACTCCTCAAGTGCACAACCATAACATAAAGGACACGACAATAGTATATCAACGGTGCATTACAATCCTCATAACAGTTTATAACAATGACATGAAAATAAAGTAGAGTAGTGGCATGGCATTATTAATAATAACATTCTAATTAACATGGCAAAGGTATCATGAAACACAAGCATGCAAGATAGGCATAAAGAAATAACTGCGGATGAAAACGATATAAAACAACTGCAACTACACACACACACAAGGTGCAAGCAAAGTCAACATGCAAGTTCGGGGCTCATGATAAGAGGTTGGCTTGCCTGGGGGTCGACAAATACTCCGGGAAGAAGTGCGAAATGATCGCGAAAAGATTTGCCGGAAACAGTTCTCTCTCGGAGGAGGCTGTTTACGGGCAAGGGCAAAATGGTCATTTTCACTGTGTGAAAATATTATGGAAATGATATCAACGGAACGGGCTCAACGAAACAAAGACGTGGGCTTTGGAATCACCTTATTTAGAGTTACGGGTAAAAAGATACGGACGTTTAAAGCTCAGGGACTAGTCTGTAAAAATACTTCTACAAACAGGTCCCTGGTAGTTTAAACAGAACGTGTCTTTTCTGAAAATACGTTTTCCAGAGAGGAAAACGTATTCCCGGCCGAAGGAGAGGAAGAATACAATTTCTGAGACTGAAAGCGTACTTTCCCAAAAGGCGCTTTCGCGTGGGGAAAGCGGCTTCGCGGCGGGGCGCCGCCACTTATCCACGCTGGCAGGACCGGTCAACACGGCAGAGGCGGGGCCGGGCGCCAGAGTCGCTGCCAGGTGGGGTCAGGGAAAGGCGCGGGGCCCGCCTGGCCAGGTCAACACCTCCTCCTGGCCGTCTCCTTCTTCTCCCCGACGCGGAACAGAAGAGGCGAGGCCAGACGCGTCACCGGCGACGGGCCGGCCGGCTCCGGCCACCTCCGACCAGGGCGAAGATGACGGCGGGCTCAGGGAGGGACGCCGCGTCCATCCTGATGGGAAACGGGCGCTGGGGAGATCCACAGCCGCGACGGCCATGGAAGCAAAGAGCTCCATGGCGGCGGTAGTGGCTCTAGGGGCGCGGCCACAGGGCACTCCGGCGGTAAGGGGAGGGAGTGGGGACGGTCTACGGGCTCCGGGGAGGCTGCTGGTGGAGGAGATAGGGAGAGGCCCGCCCGCCATTGCTCAAATTTGAGCAGGCCGAGGCAGCGGCTATGGAGATGGGGAGGGGATGGAGAGGCTCCGAGGCAAGGGGGAGAGAGCTGCGGGTGGTTGGGGACTGCGAGGGAGCTCGGGGCTTGCTTATATAGCCACGGGGAGGGCTCGAGGAGGTGGCACGCGACAGGCGACGTGTCCGTGCGCCGGCGAGGGGCGCAGTGTCGGCAGGCGCGGCCAAAGCTCATGGGAAGCGGTGGGAAGGTGACGAGGAGGGAGCAGACGCGGCGCAGAGGCTCACGGAGACGAGCAAGGCTCGAGGACAAGAGGAGGACGCGGACACCGGCGAGGAAGAGGACGAGCTCACGGGCACGCGCTGCTCGAGCGTTGGCATGGCTCGCCGGAGAAGAAAACTAAGGGGGCCAGAGGTCCAGAGGGAAGACGACGTCGAGGGGGAGCTTTTGGGCATTAATGGCGAGGCCAGAGACGGTCGGAGCAGCGCTGCCGACGAGAACAGTGGCTAGACCACCGTTTTGGCTGGCTGCCCTCGTAGTCACCACTGACATGGCGCGCTCTGGAGTTTTTACTGAGGCCAGCTCATGTCTACCGCGTAGTCCTTCCAGAGTGGAGTATTACCATGGTAAAGAAACGGGCAGAGACAAATTGAGCTGAGTAAACCAAGCTGCACAAGTTTGCTGCTGCAAACTTGGCAACATCCTAGAGATAAAATCAGAGAGGTTAAATGGTAAAATGGTTGTCCGGGAGGCTTGGGGTAGAAAGGACTACGTTCCTGGGAGTTTTGAGGTAAAATGGACAACTATTTACCATAGTTGCTGTACAACCACCAAAACTGACCCAGAAACTTAATCATGATGAAACACTCACTAGGAGTGATGGATTGGGCTATAACTTGGCGAAGCCTGATGATTTGAACATACCATGATGCTGTAAAAATTTTATACCAAATGGACTCACCAAAATGGTACTTCCTTCACAGCTATCATTTCTGTCCAAAAACTTCAGAAAAATTCTCAGGGCAATTGGTCAAGTGAAATGAGCCACAATCTTGTGGATATAGTTTATATGAGTAGGAGAAGGCCTGGAAACATTATCATCCATAATGGAGCAAGATAAAATACACTTGCTTCACAAACTGAAAATTTGGACAGAAAACATGAATTGCTCCTGTGCTCACATAGTTCAATGAAATGAACTGAATTTGGGTGGAGGATAATGATTTGATATACTTGATAGGATGGAAAAGTTTCATCCCATTTGGAAACACTATGAAGGTACTTCCTTCACAAACTTCTGTTCTGGTCAGAAACTTTGAAAAATTGCACAGGGAGCTAGGGTGAATGGATTGAGCTCATCTTTGGCATCCATGGGTTATTTAACAATGTTAAACACCCTGCCAAATTTCAACTCAATTGAACTTAGCAATAAAGCACTTCCTTTGCAAAATTTCAGAGAAGGCAGAAACTTGCATTGGATCATGTGCCAAATTTTGAACTGTGGAATCATGATATTAGGATGGAACTAGTGATTATATAGCAAGGACAAGCTCCACAATTTATGTGGAAATTTTCTATGTTATAAAAATAGTAGTTCCTTTGGAAATTGGCAGAAATGCAATATTGGCATTAAATAGGAAAAGGCAATTTTCCTTATTTAATTATGGCCAATATACTTGCCAGAGCTTGGATTAGGCATAAGCATCAACTCCACCAATTCTCATGAATTTAGGAGATGGCTAGATATGCCTTTGGATTTTATTCCTTAGAAAGGCAAGAAAAGGAATAAATCATAATTCAAAAATATTGCATTGGACTTAGCAATATTTTTGCATATCCTAGGTTCAGAAAGATAGGAGGATCTCTGGGAATGATTGGGAGGATCAACAGATGAAGGAAAATGATGGCTCCTTTGTAAGCACAAAGGACATATCCAAATTCCAAAAATTTGGAATTAGGGTTTGAGAGGATTTGAGCTGATGAAAATGAGGTCTTGCCCACTGAAAAAGACATGAGCAAGGTTTTGAAAGGTTGGAAATGACAAGAATTCTCAGAGTCATCCAACAACTCAGGACAAATTTTTTGAAAAATGAGTGCCAGGAAGGAATAACAGCTCAAAAATTGATAACCCAATTTTGGGGCTGTTACAACTGTGTTAGCTCGTATACAAAACAAGTATCTCACAAGTGAAAATATTTTGTTGAAGGAGCATATCGTCGCACTCAAGGGCATCATTCGCAAGTTGGAAGATCTCTTACGCTCGATGTGCGACTATCCATCAACAACTCCATCATCATCACCTCCGAAGAAAGAGACATAATCACAATGGGTATGGGCACTCCCCTTGGCAACTGCCAAGCTTGGGGGAGATGCCCCGGTATCGTATCACCATCACACTCCTATCTTTACCATTTTTCTTAGTTCGATCCTTTTGGTAATATCTTGATTTAGTAGAATAAAGTTTTAGTATGATCTAGTTTTGAGTTTTGCTTTATGATCCTTCTATGTAATCGAATCCGTGAGCTATATATAATAAAGATTAGTGTTGAGTCAAGGGCTTTAGTTATCATGCTATGATCTTGAGTGAATAAAAGAAAGAGAAAGAAATAAAAAGAAATAAAGAGATCATATTTATCTTATGGAGAGTAATGACTTCACATATAAAGAGTATGATGATTAAAAGTTGTTGAGAGTTGACAAACATAGTTTTGGTCATCGTTGCAATTAATATGAAGTAATAAAGAAAGAGAGGCTTCACATATAAATATACTATCTTGGACATCTTTTATGATTGTGAGCACTCATTAAAATATGACATGCTAAAGAGTTGATGTTGGACAAGGAAGACAACGTAATGGGTTATGATTTCTTATATCTGAAATAAAGTATATTGTCATGGATCATCCAATATGTTGAGCTTGCCTTTCCCCCTCATGCTAGCCAATTCTTTGCACCAAGTAGAGATACTACTTGTGCTTCCAAATACCCTTAAACCCAGTTTTGCCATGAGAGTCCACCATATCTACCTATGGATTGAGTAAGATCCTTCAAGTAAGTTGTCACTGTTGCATGCAATAAAAATTGCTCTCTAAATATGTATGATTTATTAGTGTGGGAGAAAATAAGCTTTATACGATCTTGTGATGTAGAAGTAATAAAAGCGACGGACTGCATAATAAAGGTCTATATCACAAGTGGCAATATAAAGTGACATTCTTTCGCATTAAGACTTTGTGCATCCACCCTTAAAAGCACATGACAACCTCTGCTTCCCTCTGCGAAGGGCCTATATTTTACTTTTATCTTCTACCTTATGCAAGAGTCACGGTGATCTTCACCTTTCCTTTTTATATTTTATCCTTTGGCAAGCACATTGTGTTGGAAAGATCCTGATATATATATCCAATTGGATGTAAGTTAGCATGAGCTATTATTGTTGACATTACCCTTGAGGTAAAAGGTTGGGAGGCAACACTATAAGCCCCTATCTTTCTCTGTGTCCGATTAAAACTCCATAACCACAAGTATCGCGTGATTGTTAGCAATTGTGAAAGACTAAATGATAGTTGAGTATGTGGACTTGATGAAAAGCTCTTATATTGACTCTTTCCGATGTTATGATAAATTGCAATTGCTTCAATGACCGAGATTATAGTTTGTTAGTTTTCAATAAAGTTTCTGATTCATACTTGACATTGTGAATAGATTGTTACTTTATCATAAGAATTCATATGACAATATTCATATATGTTGCTGTTATAAGAATGATCATGATGTCCCCATGTCCGTATTTTATTTTATCGACACCTCTATCTCTAAACATGTGGACATATTTTTCGATTTCGGCTTTCGCTTGAGGACAAGCGAGGTCTGAGCTTGGGGGAGTTGATACGTCCATTTTGCATCATGCTTTGATATTGATATTTATTGCATTATGGGTTGTTATTACACATTATGTCACAATACTTATGCCTTTTCTCTCTTATTTTACAAGGTTTACACGAAGAGGGAGAATGCCGGCAGCTGGAATTCTGGGCTGGAAAAGGAACAAATATTAGAGACCTATTCTGCACAACTCCAAAAGTCCTGAAACTCCACGGAAGTTATTTTTGGAATTTATAAAAAAATACTGAGCGGAGAAAATACCAGAGGGGGCCCACACCCTAGCCACGAGGGTGGGGGCGCGGCCCCTGCCTCGTGGGCCCCCTGGCAGGCCTCCGGTGTCCATCTTCTGCTATATGAAGTCTTTTACCCTGGAAAAAATCATAAGCAAGCTTGCGGGACGAAACTCCGCCGCCACAAGGCGGAACCTTGGCGGAACCAATCTAGGGCTTCGGCGGAGCTGTTCTACCAGGGAAACATCCCTTCGGGAGGGGGAAATCATCGCCGTCATCATCACCAACGATCCTCTCATCGGGAGGGGGTCAATCTCCATCAACATCTTCACCAGCACCATCTCCTCTCAAACCCTAGTCCATCTCTTGTATCAAATCTTTGTCCCAAAGCATCAGATTGGTACATGTAGGTTGCTAGTAGTGTTGATTACTCTTTGTAGTTGATGCTAGTTGGTTTATTCGGTGGAAGATTATATGTTCATATCCTTAATGCATATTAATACCCCTCTGATTATGAACATGAATATGATTTGTGAGTAGTTACATTTGTTCCTGGGGACATGGGAGAAGTCTTACTATTAGTAGTCATGTGAATTTGGTATTCGTTCGATATTTTGATGAGATGTATGTTGTCTCTCCTCCAGTGGTGTCATGTGAACGTCGACTACATGACACTTCACCATTGTTTGGGCCTAGGGGAAGGCATTGGGAAGTAATAAGTAGATGATGGGTTGCTAGAGTGACAGAAGCTTAAACCCCAGTTTATGCGTTGCTTCGTAAGGGGCTGATTTGGATCCACTATGCTATGGTTAGGTTTACCTTAATACTTCTTTTGTAGTTGCGGATGCTTGCAATAGGAGTTAATCATAAGTGGGATGCTTGTCCAAGTAAGGGCAGCACCCAAGCACCGGTCCACCCACATATCAAATTATCAAAGTACCGAACGCGAATCATATGAACGTGATGAAAACTAGCTTGACGATAATTCCCATGTGTCCTCGGGAGCGTTTTACTTCATATAAGAAATTGTCCAGGCTTGTCCTTTGCTACAAAAAGGATTGGGCCACCTTGCTGGACCTTATTTACTTTTGTTACTTGTTGCTCTTTACCAATTATCTTATCACAAAACTATCTGTTACCGATAATTTCAGTGCTTGCAGAGAATACCTTACTGAAAACCGCTTGTCATTTTCTTCTGCTCCTCGTTGGGTTCGACACTCTTACTTATCGAAAGGACTACGATAGATCCCCTACACTTGTGGGTCATCAAGGGATGTCTATCTAAGTGGGAGTTCTTAAGTAATATGATTAATTGAACTCTAATTTATCATGAACTTAGTACCTGATATTATTTTGCATGTCTATGTTGTTGTAGATAGATGGCCCGTGCTGTTGTTCCGTTGAATTTTAATGCGTTCCTTGAGAAAGCAAAGTTGAAAGATGATGGTAGCAATTACACGGACTGGGTCCGTAACTTGAGGATTATCCTCATTGCCGCAAAGAAGAATTACGTCCTGGAAGCACCGCTGGGCGCCAGGCCTGCTGCAGATGCAACTGAAGACGTTAAGAATGTCTGGCAGAGCAAAGCTGATGACTACTCGATAGTTCAGTGTGCCATGCTTTACGGCTTAGAACCGGGACTTCAACGACGTTTTGAATGTCATGGAGCATATGACATGTTCCAGGAGTTGAAGTTAATATTTCAAGCAAATGCCCGGATTGAGAGATATGAAGTCTCCAATAAGTTCTACAGCTGCAAGATGGAGGAGAATAGTTCTGTCAGTGAACATATACTCAAAATGTCTGGATATAACAATCACTTGATTCAACTGGGAGTTAATCTTCCAGATGATAGTGTCATTGACAGAATTCTTCAATCACTGCCACCAAGCTACAAGAGCTTCATGATGAACTATAATATGCAAGGGATGGATAAGACAATTCCTGAGCTCTTCGCAATGCTAAAGGCTGCGGAGGTAGAAATGACGAAAGGAGCATCAAGTGTTGATGTTCAACAAGACCACCAGTTTCAAGAAAAGGGGTAAAGGGAAGAAGAAGGGGAACTTCAAGAAGAATAGCAAACAAGTTGCTGCTCAGGAGAAGAAACCCAAGTCTGGACCTAAGCCTGAGACTGAGTGCTTCTACTGCAAACATACTGGTCACTGGAAGTGGAACTGCCCCAAGTATTTGGCGGATAAGAAGGATGGCAAGGTGAACAAAGGTATATGTGATATACATGTTATTGATGTGTACCTTACTAATGCTCGCAGTAGCACCTGGGTATTTGATACTGGTTCTATTGCTAATATTTGCAACTCAAAACAGGGGCTACGGATTAAGCGAAGATTGGCTAAGGACGAGGTGATGATGTGCGTGGGAAATGGTTCCAGAGTCGATGTGATCGCCGTCGGCACGCTACCTCTACATCTACCTTCGGGATTAGTTTTAGACCTAAATAATTGTTATTTGGTGCCAGCGTTGAGCATGAACATTATATCTGGATCTTGTTTGATGCGAGACGGTTATTCATTTAAATCAGAGAATAATGGTTGTTCTATTTATATGAGTAATATCTTTTATGGTCATGCACCTTTGAAGAGTGGTCTATTTATATTGAATCTCGATAGTAGTGATACACATATTCATAATATTGAAGCCAAAAGATGCAGAGTTGATAATGATAGTGCAACTTATTTGTGGCACTGCCGTTTAGGTCATATTGAAGCGCATGAAGAAACTCCATACTGATGGACTTTTGGAATCACTTGATTATGAATCACTTGGTACTTGCAAACCATGCCTCATGGGCAAGATGACTAAAACGCCGTTCTCCGGAACAATGGAGCGAGCAACAGATTTGTTGGAGATCATACATACTGATGTATGTGGTCCGATGAATGTTGAGGCTCGCGGCGGGTATCGTTATTTTCTCACCTTCACAGATGATTTGAGCAGATATGGGTATATCTACTTAATGAAACATAAGTCTGAAACATTTGAAAAGTTCAAAGAATTTCAGAGTGAAGTAGAAAATCATCGTAACAAGAAAATAAAGTTTCTACGATCAGATCGTGGAGGAGAATATTTGAGTTACGAGTTTGGTCTACATTTGAAACAAAGCGGAATAGTTTCGCAACTCACGCCACCCGGAACACCACAACGTAATGGTGTGCCCGAACGTCATAATCGTACTTTACTAGATATGGTGCGATCTATGATGTCTCTTACTGATTTACCGCTATCGTTTTGGGGTTATGCTTTAGAGACGGCTGCATTCACGTTAAATAGGGCACCATCAAAATCCGTTGAAATGACGCCTTATGAACTGTGGTTTGGCAAGAAACCAAAGTTGTTGTTTCTTAAAGTTTGGGGCTGCGATGCTTATGTGAAAAAGCTTCAACCTGATAAGCTCGAACCCAAATCGGAGAAATGTGTCTTCATAGGATACCCAAAGGAAACTGTTGGGTACACCTTCTATCACAGATCCAAAGGCAAGACATTTGTTGCTAAGAATGGATCCTTTCTAGAGAAGGAGTTTCTCTCAAAAGAAGTGAGTGGGAGGAAAGTAGAACTTGATGAGGTAATTGTACCTGCTCCCTTATTGGAAAGTAGTTCATCACAGAAACCGGTTCCTGTGACATCTACACCAATTAGTGAGGAGGCTAATGATATTGATCATGAAACTTTAGATCAAGTTACTACCGAACCTCGTAGGTCAACCAGAGTAAGATCCGCACCAGAGTGGTACAGTAATCCTATTCTGGAGGTCATGTTACTTGAACAAGGCGAACCTACGAACTATGAAGAAGCGATGGTGAGCCCAGATTCCGCAAAATGGCTTTAGGCCATGAAATCTGAGATAGGATCCATGTATGAGAACAAAGTGGGGAATTTGGTTGACTTGCTCGATGATCAGCAAGCCATTGAGAATAAATGGATCTTCAAGAAGAAGACTGACGCTGACGGTAATGTTACTGTCTACAAAGCTCGACTTGTTGCGAAAGGTTTTCGACAAGTTCAAGGGGTTGACTACGATGAGACTTTCTCACCCGTAGCGATGCTTAAGTCTGTCTGAATCATGTTAGCAATTGCCGCATTTTATGATTATGAAATTTGACAAATGGATGTCAAAACTGCATTCCTGAATGGATTTCTGGAAGAAGAGTTGTATATGATGCAACCAGAAGGTTTTGTCGATCCAAAGGGAACTAACAAAGTGTCCAAGCTCCAGCGATCCATTTATGGACTGGTGCAAGCCTCTCGGAGTTTGAATAAATGTTTTGATAGTGTGATCAAAGCATATGGTTTTATACAGACTTTTGGAGAAGCCTGTATTTACAAGAAAGTGAGTGGGAGCTCTGTAGCATTTCTAATATTATATGTGGATGACATATTGCTGATTGGAAATGATATAGAATTTCTGGATAGCATAAAAGGATATTTGAACAAGAGTTTTTCAATGAAAGACCTCGGTGAAGCTGCTTATATATTGGGCATCAAGATCTATAGAGGTAGATCAAGACGCTTAATTGGACTTTCACAAAGCACATACCTTGACAAAGTTTTTAAGAAGTTCAAAATGGATCAAGCAAAGAAAGGGTTCTTGCCTGTGTTACAAGGTGTGAAGTTGAGTCAGACTCAATACCCGACCACTGCAGAAGATAGAGAGAAAATGAAACATGTTCCCTATGCTTCAGCCATAGGCTCTATCATGTATGCAATGCTGTGTACCAAACCTGATGTGTGCCTTGCTATTAGTTTAGCAGGGAGGTACCAAAGTAATCCAAGAGTGGATCACTGGACAACGGTCAAGAACATCCTGAAATACCTGAAAAGGACTAAGGATATGTTTCTCGTTTATGGAGGTGACAAAGAGCTCGTCGTAAATGGTTACGTCGATGCAAGCTTTGACACTGATCCGGACGATTCAAAATCGCAAAATGGTTACGTGTTTATATTGAACGGTAGAGCTGTCAGTTGGTGTAGTTCTAAACAAAGCGTCGTGGCGGGATCTACGTGTGAAGCGGAGTACATAGTTGCTTCAGAAGCAGCAAATGAAGGAGTCTGGATGAAGGAGTTCATATCCGATCTAGGTGTCATACCTAGTGCATCGGGTCCAATGAAAATCTTTTGTGACAATACTGGTGCTATTGCCTTAGCAATGGAATCCAGATTTCACAAGAAAACCAAGCACATCAAGAGACGCTTCAATTCCATCCGGGATCAAGTCCAGGTGGGAGACATAGAGATTTGCGAAATACATACGGATCTGAATGTTGCAGACCCGTTGACTAAGCCTCTTCCACGAGCAAAACATGATCAACACCAACACTCCATGGGTGTTAGAATCATTACTGTGTAATCTAGATTATTGACTCTAGTGCAACTGGGAGACTGAAGGAAATATGCCCTAGAGGCAATAATAAAGTTATTATTTATTTCCTCATGTCATGATAAATGTTTATTATTCATGCTAGAATTGTATTAACCGGAAACATAATAAATGCGTGAATACATAGACAAACATAGTGTCACTAGTATGCCTCTACTTGACTAGCTCGTTGATCAAAGATGGTTGAGTTTCCTAACCATAGACATGAGTTGTCATTTGATTAACGGGATCACATCATTAGGAGAATGATGTGACTGACTTGACCCATTCCGTTAGCTTAGCACTTGATCATTTTAGTTTACTGCTATTGCTTTCTTCATGACTTATACATGTTCCTATGACTATGAGATTATGCAACTCCCGTTTACCGGAGGAACACTTTGTGTGATACCGAACGTCACAACGTAACTGGGTGATTATAAAGGTGGTCTACAGGTGACTCCGATGGTACTTGTTGGGTTGGCATAGATCGAGATTAGGATTTTTCACTCCGATTGTCGGAGAGATATCTCTGGCCCCTCTCGGTAATGCACATCACTATAAGCCTTGCAAGCAATGTGACTAATGAGTTAGTTGCGGGATGATGCCTTACGGAACGAGTAAAGAGACTTGCCAGTAACGAGATTGAGTTAGGTATTGAGATACCAACGATCGAATCTCGGGCAAGTAACATACCGATGACAAAGGGAACACCGTATGTTGTTATGCGGTTTGACCGATAAAGATCTTCGTAGAATATGTGGGAGCCAATATGAGCATCCAGGTTCCGCTATTGGTTATTGACCGGAGACGTGTCTCGGTCATGTCTACATAGTTCTCGAACCCGTAGGGTCCGCACGCTTAACGTTCGGTGACGATCGGTATTATGAGTTTATGTGTTTTGATGTACCTAAGGTGGTTCGGAGTCCCAGATATGATCACGGACATGACGAGGAGTCTCGAAATGGTCGAGACATAAAGATCGATATATTGGACGGCTATATTCGAACACCGGAAGTGTTCCGGGTGATTTCGGAGAAAACCGGAGTGCCGGAGGGGTTACCGGAACCCCCTGGGGAAGTATTGGGCCTTAGTGGGCCTGAGGGGAGAGAGAGGGCAGCAGCCCAGGAGGTGGCGCGCCCCCTCCCATGAGGAGTTCGAATTGGACTAGGGAAGGGGGGCGGCCCCTCTTTCCCTCTCCCTCTCCCTCTCTTTCCTTCCCCCTTCCCTCTTCCTAGTTGGACTAGGAAAGGGGAGTTCTACTCCTACTAGGAGGAGGACTCCCCCCTCCTTGGCGCGCCCCAAGGGCCGGCCAGCCTCCCCCTTGCTCCTTTATATACGGGGGCAGGGGGCACCTCTAGACACACAAGTTGATCTGTTGATCTCTCCCAGCCGTGTGCGGTGCCCCCCTCCACCATATTCCACCTCGGTAATATCGTAGCGGTGCTTAGGCGAAGCCCTGCGTCGGTAGCATCATCAACACTGTCATCACGCCGTCGTGCTGACGGAACTCTCCCACAAAGCTCTGCTGGATCGGAGTTCGTGGGACGTCATCGAGCTGAACGTGTGCTGAACTCGGAGGTGCCGTGCGTTCGGTACTTGGATCAGTCGGATCGTGAAGACGTTCGACTACATCAACCGCGTTGTCATAACGCTTCCGCTATCGGTCTACGAGGGTACGTAGACAACACTCTCCCCTCTCGTTGCTATGCATCACCATGATCTTGCGTGTGCGTGGGCTTTTTTTGAAATTACTACGTTCCCCAACAATTCGGACACCGGAAGTGTTCCGGATAGTTTCGGATAAAACGGAGTGCCGGAGGGGTTACCGGAACCCCCCAGGGAAGCAATGGGCCATCATGGGCCATAGGGTAGACAGAGCACAACCCACATAGGGGAGGCGCCCCCCATGGGGAGTCCGAATAGGACTAGGGGAGGGGGCGCGGCTCCCCTTTCCCTCTCCCTCTCCCTCTCCCTTCCTTCCCCCTTCCACCAAGTGGAATCCTACTATGACTTGGAGTCCTAGTAGGACTCCCTTCTCCTTGGGTGCGCCCCTAGGGCCGGCCGCCTCCCCCTCCCTCCTTTATATACGGGGGCAGGGGGCACCTAGAACACACAAGTTGATCTTTTAGCCGTGTGCGGTGCCCCCCTCCACAGTTACACACCTCGGTCATATCGTCATAGTGCTTAGGCGAAGCCCTGTGCCGGTAACTTCATCATCACCGTCTCCACGCCGTCGTGCTGACGGAACTCTCCCTTGGCCTCAACTGGATCAAGAGTTTGAGGGACGTCATCGAGCTGAACGTGAGTTGATCGCGGAGGTGCCGTACGTTCGGTACTTGGATCGGTTGGATCGCGAAGACGTTCAACTACATCAACCGCGTTACTAAACGCTTCCGCTTTCGGTCTACGATGGTACGTGGACACACTGTCCCCCCTTGTTGCTATGCATCTTCTAGATAGATCTTGCGTGATCATAGGATTTTTTTGAAATTACTGCGTTCCCCAATAGGAGTTACCCTTTCCGGTGAGCGCGATATAGATGAAAATCCGCACGTCTTTGAACGGTGCTAGCGGATTTGGCGCCTATGTGGGTGTCATTCCCCTCCTTGGAGGTGTCAATGTGGTGTGTCGGCACCTCGCTCTCTCTCTCTCACTCGGTTTTTTATCTCCGGGCGAAAGCCTAGGTTCGGTTCCGGGTCGGCGGCTTTGGCGTTGTTCCTCAGTTGGGAACATCGTTTGTGGAGACATGGCTTAGTGGTTCTATACTGCGTCCCTTTGGTGCTCGTCACTATTTCGGATTGTTATTCAAGGGCGCTATGTATGCCATTGCGGGTGAGTCCAAGACGATGACTACTTGGAGTTGTCCGAGTCCACCACTACCTGCCAAATCTTTTAGGCGCTCAAGGGTGGTTGGTGCATCGATAAGGAGAGTTCTTTGGAGGTGTTGCTCTTAGAAGGTGACCAGTGTTGGTGGAGGCACGACTTTGGTAATCAATTTAGGACATAAGCTTATGCATGGTTGCTGTTTCGTGTGCGTTAGTGTTGGAGTTGTTTTGCTTCTCACAGGATTATGGTGGGAGCTTGTCGACCTTTCTTCTAACTTATCCTCTACCTTCTATAAAGCTAAGACGAGCAATTTGCCTACTTAAAATAAAAGCAACCACAAAATAAAGTACACGGCCGAGTAATATAAAGTGGTGAGGTAGCCCTCATAAAACGCCGATCCCAGAATAACCGAATCATGCAAGACACAACGACTACGCTATCGAAATACAAAACGGGGAGAATTGGGTACAACGGCACACTACGCCCTAAAACACCTAAGCTCCACGACAACGCTGCCAAGAGGGAGAACGACACCAAGCGTCGTCGTTGTCGAATCCACAACGAACAAAGGTTTCACCCGGAACCCGTACACGGAGAGGAGCACCACGACGACATCTCTCACCTCTCCCCCCTCTATCATGAGCTACAACAGATCCGTGAAGGGGTGTCACGTGTGGCGGTGGCAAGGTCACGTGGCTGTAGGATTGGCTTTGAAATTGGCTACAGCGGTAGCCTTGTCGGCGGCCTTGGATGGAGAGGGGGTTGCGAATGCAATGCGCCTAGGCGTTTAGATTTTTATTTTTAGGGAAAAGGCGTTTAGATTGGTTTTTTAGGCAACCTCGCAAAGCTTTATTACGTCGTCACAATGTTTATAGGGACGAATAGAATGCCTTCACGCTAGCCTAACCAAACATGGCGGCCAACGCTCAGAGTTAAAGCATGCTTTGCTAAGTTGTGAGCATCGTAATTTGAGCTCCTAGACTGGTGAACTACTTTACATGAAATGAAAGAGGACGCTTGCAACTCAATTTCTCTAACCACTGGCCCGTAAGCCGCAGTGCTTCTCCTGCCAATCTCACTTGCGACAACCTTGCAATCTGTAGCAACATGTGCCTTTGTGATGTTTAGATCAGCTGCTAGATCGAGGCCTTCCCGTACTGCCAATGCTTCTAGAGTAGCAGGATCTTTGATATGTTTGAAGATAATGGCTAATGCTCCAAGGAAATTGCCGACTTGGTCTCTGCATATCGCCGACACAGCTCCAAACCAGCTCCGACTACCCACAGCTGCATCCACATCCAGCTTCGCAAAACCATCAGGAGGGGCAATCCAAGTTGGGTGTTGTACAGATCCACCCCCTGTCCCTGCTCTCGTTGGGGATAAGACCTGGAAATCAGATATATAAGAGTTTATGAAACCATGCGTCGCCTGGGGTGACTTAAAAATGCCTTCATACAATGCTTTCCTCCTTGCTCCCCACATGGCCCAAAGTGAGACTGAAAACCTGACAAAATCTTCAGATTTTAGCGCTCTCATCATTGCAAATAACCATGTCTTTGGGCACTCTTGTTGTTGAGAGCTCAGCTCGTCCAAGATGACCTCCGAAGAAAGTGCCCAAGTGCAGCGTGCCATAGGACAATTCAGCAACGCATGTCTCCAAGAGTCCGGCGACCCGCACAGCCTGCATGCCCCCGTTGTCGCCATATTCCTCCTATGTAACACATCGCTCGATGGTATCGAGTGTCGAGCAAGTCGCCACAGAAAAACCTTGATTTTGCTTGGTACATCTATCTTCCAGATGGCTCTCCATTCGTTGCTGTCCCCCTCGCTAGAAGATGGTGCCTCTCGATCTTCCAGCCAGCCCTCTCTATCATATTTGGTCCGAACCAACATGCGGTATGCAGACCCAACAGAAAAGTTCCCACGAGGTTCTTCGCCCCAGGACAAGAAGTCAGCTATCCGTCTTGTACAGAGAGGAATCTTAAATATTGCTTCCGCATCAAACGCACTGAAAAATGCTCGGATCAGATCCTCTCTCCAAGAAGCCGTGGTTGTCTCAATGAGATCGGCAACCATTAGTGGCGGGGCTGTAACCAATGAAGCAATCGGTCTCTTGTAACTATCTCGTGGGATCCAGTTATGGTCCCATATCCTGGTAGAGACTCCATCACCAACTCTTCTGACCACATCCTGAGCCAAAACATCTCTTCCATCTAGAATCGCTCGCCAAATCTGAGACGGGTGCGACCCCAATTCAGCCTGTAGCGGTGACACATCCGGATAATAAACAGCCTTCAGCAACCTAGCACTCAATGACTCAGTTTCATTCAATAACTTCCAGGCTTGTCTCGAGAGCAAAGCTAAGTTGAAAAGCTCATTGTCCCTAAACCCCATTCCTCCCATGTGCTTTGGTTTAGTCATTATGTCCCACGCTACCCAAGCTGGTTTGCGTTTCCCCCTACTGCTTCCCCACCAGAACTGACAAATAATAGATGTGATATTGTCACAAAGTTCCCTTGGCAGCCTGAAAACACGCCATTGAAAATACTGGTATAGCCTGCGCTACTGACTGTTTAGATTGGTGGAGACTGAGGAGTAGGGACGATACGCCGTCGACGTCGAACTGGACCGGGTAAACTGGGAGAAGTCTCGTATGCTAGCGATTGGGCCGGCCCAATTCGGGCGTTCTCGGTCCGTTCGTCCGCTTGTCAGAGCGCTCCTGCTGGATTAAACCCTCGCCTCCTCCCCGAAACCCCAACCCCCCGCCGCCGGAAAACCTAACACAGCCGCCCGCCCACCTCCCTCCGTCTCCCCTGCCCCTCCCAACATGGACCCCGACTTCCGGTTCGACCCGGACGGCTCCGACGACGAGGCACCGGCGGGTGCCGCCGCGCGGCGCAAGCCCGCGCAGTCGCCGTGGGAGTTCTCCACGTACGCCGAGTCCGTGGCGGCGGAGCACGCGGCGCGCCGCACCACCTCCATCGACGAGAAGATCTCCCAGGCCCTCCGGGGCCGGCGCAACCCCTCCATGCCCGATGGCTCCGAGGACGAGGAGGAGGATGATGCTGATGACGACAGCGACGAGGAGGCGGCGGTGAAGGGGGAGAGCGGGGACGACGAGGACGAGATCGAGGAGAGCGACGACGACGAAGAGATCGAGTCGAGCGGCGGGGAGGAGGATGGTGAAGTGGAAGCTGGCGGGCAAGAAGAAGAGGAAGAGGATGAAGAGGTGGGGGAAGAAGAAGAGGCTGTGCAAGAGGAAGACGATGCACCCGAGCAACCGGATCCATCTCAATTCTTCGCGTCATCGGAAGGAGCTTCATTCAGTGCAAGGTCGTTTCTTGAGCTCAACTTATCACGCCCACTCATTCGAGCCTGTGAAGCACTGGGCTACCAGAAGCCGACACCGATTCAGGCCGCATGCATCCCTCTGGCATTAACAGGGCGGGACATATGCGGCAGCGCCATCACAGGATCAGGGAAGACGGCTGCTTTCTCTCTGCCCGTGCTGGAGCGTCTGCTTTTCCGGCCAAAGCGCGTGCCTGCCATCAGGGTGCTTATTCTCACTCCAACCAGAGAGCTGGCTGCACAGGTCCATAGCATGATTGAGAAATTAGCCCAGTTTACTGATATCAGGTGCTGTCTCATAGTGGGTGGGCTTCCAACCAAGGCACAGGAGGTGGCTTTAAGGTCGAATCCTGACATTGTGGTTGCCACTCCTGGGCGTATAGTGGATCATCTGCGCAACTCCCTTTCTGTCGGGCTTGAAGATCTTGCAGTTTTGATCCTTGACGAAGCTGATCGTTTGCTAGAATTGGGTTTCAGTGTTGAAATTGGTGAGCTGATTCGCATGTGTCCTAAAAGGAGGCAGACCATGCTCTTTTCTGCTACAATGACGGAGCAGATCGATGAGCTCGTGAAACTTTCTCTGAACAAGCCAGTCCGTCTTGAAGCTGATCCTTCGCTGAAACGCCCTGCAACATTGACTGAAGAGGTGGTTAGAATACGGCGATCACGTGAAGCAACTCAAGAAGCTGTTCTGCTTGCTCTCTGTTTGAAGACCTTCAAGGAAAGAGTGATCATTTTTAGTGGGACAAAGCATTCTGCTCACAGACTGAAGATACTGTTTGGTCTGTCTGGGATAAAAGCTGCTGAGCTTCATGGCAACCTTACACAGGCGCAGCGGCTTGAGGCTTTAGAACAATTCAAAAAGCAAGAAGCGGACATCCTGATTGCAACTGATATTGCAGCTCGTGGTATTGACATTGTTGGTGTTCGAACTGTCATAAATTTTGCCTGTCCACGTGATGTCAAAACTTACCTTCATCGTGTTGGCCGTACTGCAAGGGCTGGCAGGGAAGGATATGCTGTGACATTTGTTACTGATGATGATAGATCCCTCTTGAAAGCTATTGCAAAGAAGGCTGGTTCTCAGCTGAAAAGCCGCATTGTTGCCGAGAAACCTGTGTCTGACTGTGCAAAATTAATTGAGCAGCTGGAGCATCAAATTTCTAACATAATTCTGGAAGAAAGGGAGGAAATGGCATTGAGAAAGGCTGAAATGGAAGCTACAAAGGCAGAAAATATGATAGCTCACAGGGATGAGATATATTCACGCCCCAAGAGAACCTGGTTTGCTACTGAGAAGGAAAAGAAACTTTTGGCAAAGGCTGCTAAAGAATCCTTGGATCAAGTTAAAGGTGGTTCTGTAGTTGTTAGTGCTCAGCAAGCTGAAGATCTTCGTCTGAAGGAGAAAAGAAGAAGAGAGCGTGAGAAAAACCTACCTAGGAAGAAACGCAGAAAATTGGAGGCGCAACGGGAGATGCTGGAGGAGGAGAAGGAAGATGAGGAGGAAGCTCAGGAAAGCAAAGGAGGGAAGAAAGCAAAGAGTAGCCAATCTGTAGTTGATGTCGCTTATCGCAGGGCAAAATCAATGAAGGCGACGGGCAAAACCGGCATTCGCTCTAGCAAAGGAAAGAATGAGAAAGGGTCAAAACAGCCTTCTGAAAAGGGCCAAACCAGGCAAGAGGAAATGCATGAACTGTTCCAGAATGATATGAGTGAATGGAAGCAGGGTCGTTCCCTGAAGAAAAAGGACACCTCGTTTGCAAAGAAATCTAAGAATTCCTTCAAGAGCAAATCAAGGTACAAGCGACGTAAGTAGAAGGCCTGTCAACATGTGACGGCTTATCACAACTGGGCGGGCACTGCATTCTGTTGTGACATTTTTTATAAGTTTGCCCTAAAGAATTGCCAGGGTCCTCATGTTGTTCCCTGTTTAGTAGTTCTAAGAATTTTACCCATACTATGTAATGGCATTGTTCTGAAATTATCTTGTGGTTTCCGGTTCAGCGGTTTATTATACTCCCTCCGTTCTTAAATACTTGTCTTTCTAGGCATTTCAACAAGTGACTACATACGGAGTAAAATGAGTGAATCTACACTCTAAAATATGTCTACATACATCCGTATGTGATAGTCATTTGAAATGCCTAGAAAGACAAGTATTTAGGAACGGAGGGAGTAGTTTCTTTCAGTTCTTTATTATTATTATTTCCATTTTCCGCTTTTCCTTCAGATTTCCTTTTTCTGTCGTTTATTTCAGTTTTTTTAAGTTTCCTTTCAGGTTTTTTCTTGTTTTCATTGTTTCTTTTCTCCTGTTAATTTCATAACGCTTCGTCTGGATGTTGCATTCGGGCCTGGTATTGGGTATTGGCATTCGTCTCAGCTGAATATCCCGAATACCACCATTTGGTTGATCTTGGCATTTATCTGTGGCATTTGGGCAAGATATCAAGCGACCCGCCCCTAAAGCAAAAAACCTGCCGGCCCAAGTTGGAGCATCTGTGCTCGACATCGAGCCGGCGTGCCTGCACCCCGAGCGCTGCCGTCAGTGCGGGTGTTTTGCTGACAGCCTCCCTCCCCTCTTCGTAGATATCCGACCCTCTCCCTGTTCAGTGTCCATCTCCTCTTTGCTTGATCTCTCATCTTTTTCCTCTGCAGAACACGCGGCCGAGATTAAGAAGGCCAACGGCGACCTCTACCTCAATATATTTTTTGCTTGCTGTCGTAATTACTGCAATGTTGTGGCTGCTGTCAAGTGTGTATTGTGTTTTATCCTGCTAGTGGCAAGCAATTTTATGCAGATACAACTATATTTGCAAGCTAGGAATCTGGTCTTGTGGATTGTTTTCGGCCAACCTGCAGGTTTAGCATTTCTCTTGGTGTTCCTAACTCGTAAGCTGTTGAAGAACCGGTTATGTTTTGTAGTGGCTCAGATGTAAGCTTGGTGTCTTAAGCTGCCCAGCTGTTGAGCTTATGCCTTCTTTTCATTGGTTATTATTACTGTACCTGTCAATAGGCACAACTGTTTAAGTAGAACCTGGAACTTTTGTACTCACAGCACCTTATCTGCTGATGGGACTTGATGGCCATGTTTCGTCGCAGTCTCAAATGCAGTATTTGTTAATTGTGTCGATCTTTGTGCACTTGTGTGTTAGTGTATACATGAAAATACACTTGGTCTGAATCTCTTGCAGGTTTGCACCATCATCTTTGTTGCATTATTTTTATGTGATATATAATTATTCAAATACATTCAGATGGTCAATTCCTCACTTTATCAACATCAAGTCTGTGTTCTGAATACCTAAACATCCAAACAAAAATATTGACATGCAATCTCAATACTTCGACCCAATGCAATGCCAAGGCTTCCAATGCAAACATCCAAACAGAGAGTAAGTACAATTATGTTAAACATATTTATGTTGACTGTACACAAAAAAAATCATTACACTGTGGACTTTAAACAAATGATAAAAATTATTTTACAATGTTTATCAATTAGAAAATCGTGCATGCATTTTTTTAGTCATGTTATTCTCAAAACTCTTCATGCTTTTAAAAATCATTCATTCATTTTTAGAAATGTTCACACTTTATCAAAAATCTTCATGTCATTCTTTGTTTTTCAGTTTTAAAGTAAATATTATTGTTTTATGATAAATTAAAAAAACACATGAAAACCTGCGCAAACCAAAGATAGAAATCGCACAAAAACCGGATGGGTGCTTAAGGCGCCGAACTGGACCAGCCCACATGCACGCATAGTGGTTGTGTGTTCCGTCGCGTCAAATAGGACGCAAATGTTGCCTCCTCCTCCTCCAAGAAAGAAAGTTAGGGCTTGTGCCTGCCAGCGCCGACGCAGATTCGCCCCGTCTCCGGTGGCCCTAGGGCGATGGAGCCGCGGTGGATCCTGGCAAGGGCCGACGGGAGGGCTCCATTTTTAGTCTTTTTTTCAATCTTGCTAGGGTTTGTGTCCTGCTCAGGAAGGCGAGACGGCGGCGACTCCCTAAAGATGGAATAAAGGCCGCCTAGCCCGCGTTCCAGCGGTGCGTCTAGCATCGTTGGTGGGCGTGTGGAGGTGTGTCTCCGGCAGATCTATCTTTGGTGGATTTGCTCGGATCTCGTCGTTGTTCGTCTACGTTCGTGTGTCTTCGGTTTGGATCCTTCCGATCTACATTATTTTTCATCAGCGGCGGTTGCTGTTCTGGGGTGCTGGTCCTATGGGGCCTTCGCACGACGACTTCCTGACTGTCTACGATAACAAGTTGTGCCCGACTCCGGCTATGGAGGAGCGATGAAGGCAGCACGCCTTCGGCTCGCTTCAGTGCTTGTAGTCGTCGCTAGGTGGTCTACGGATCTGGATGTAATTTTTATTTCTGGTGTTCGTTGTACTGGTATGATTGAAGATGAATATATTAGAAGTCTACCCCCCAAAAAAGGATGCAAATGTTATTTCTTGCTTATTCCGAGTATAGCAGGCGTGCCTCATGGCTGATCGGGTTTTTTACGTAGGTTTATTTTTTCCAGGGGTTTTCACGGTTTTTTCTGTAGGTTTTGTTATTATGTTCTTGGGCTACAGGTCTGTACAGTTTTCTCCTGTTTTTTTTGGTTTTAAATCTCTCTTTCTTCCTATTTTTTAATTTTTTTCCACCTTTTTGTCCAATACACAAACATTTCCAAATACACTATGACCATTTTTTAGTACCCTAAACATTTATTTAATACATGGCAACAATTTTAAATACACAATGAACATTTTTAAAATACAGGATGAACATTTTTCTAATACTTGGAGATTCTTTTTTGTAAATTTACAAGTACACAATGAACATTTTATTATATTTTACAAATATTCTTGAACAAATATACAGGGAAAAACTTTAATGAAATACTACATATATAATGAGAAAACATAGAAGGAAAAGAAAAGAAAATCTTAGATGTACGTATGTAGCCTGTGCAAACTAACCCATCGATCGCTACACATGTTTGCTTCCTAAGGGCATGCACTTTTTTTTCAACAGAAAGAACAATAGTTTTGCGTTCTCGCCGCCACAGCCGCTAGCGGCGCTTTCTTTCACAGCCGTCCTCCGGTGGCCCCCCTCCGTCGACGATCTCGGTCGTCGGTGGTGAGGGGGTCACCGGATTCAAGCGTGTGGATCGTTTTAGGTTTTGGGTTGTCCATCGTCTTGGCTTCGGCGTGGCGATGGCGACGCTGAATAAAGATTCTTCAGATCCTACCCCGACGAGGTGATTGGTCCTATGGTTGGGGATGGATTTGGAAACCAGTCTGTTCAAGTAAGGATGGTGTGGCGGCGGCATCCTTGTGGTGGACCTGTGTCCTTGGGCTCCACTATTGCGACGACGTCCGCTCCAGCGCCGGCGCGGAGCTTGGGAGGTAGTCCAGGAGCAGATGCAGGTTGTGGTTTGCTTCGCCGGCATCTGGAGGATGGTGGATCGTGTGTTGAGTCTGTGGTTTGTGGATGGCAGGTATGATTTTCTCCTCCAACGTCTTAGTCATGTGGGGTTGCCAGATCTGGAGTTCGATGGCGTGTCCGGGGTGTTGCCCCAGTCTGATTCGTTCAACGGAAATGGTTTCGCCTTTGGCGAGTCACCTTGGAGGTCCGCAAAGCTGCATATCAGCAATGAAGCTGCGTCGAGCTCGGGTGTGGAGGTGATCCGTCATTTTTTTCCTTTGGTGGCTGTTGTGGTGGTGCCTGAGGCAGGTGACAGGCGTTGGTGTCAAGCTGAGAGGATTCTTCGGTCTTGTTTGTAATTTTACTTCTTGGTTGGTGTTTCTTTGTGCAAAGGCTAGCGTTCCGCTATCTTGTCAATTTTGTCAGGTCGGTATGTATGTGACTTGTACTATGATGCTTCCGATATAAATGAGACACGTATTGCCATGCAAAAATGCATTTTTTTTGAGAAATATCCAAATTCATTATGCAAGTTCATTAGAAGTACAAATCACCTCAAACATTATAAAACTTAAATCAAGGACTTTAGACCATCGAACGACCACTACGGCACCAGAACGAGCCTCGGATGCATCGCTGGTTGCTTGACTTATTGACGATAGCCGAGTAGTCTTCGTGCACATGCCCCCAAGGACCAACGTCCTGAAGCCACAACCATCGACTTTGAACCCTTCAATAAATCTGAAGGAACTGACATCAAAACTCACTATCGAGCATGCACGAGGAGAAACCCTAACCTTGTCATTCCAAGGAGAGGACAAGAATCTACGCCAGAGCTCCGTCGACAACATCTAGATGGGCACACTCTATGAGGCTCAGAGCCCGAAGACAAGCGTCGCCATCTACCGGAGCACCGACCCCGAGAGGACTAAAAATCTCTAGCCTGAGCGAAGGCATCGGCATTCCTCTACCCGCCACAGGCTGCCGGAGCTGTAGGCAGAGGGGAGGCAAAATCACGGGCTAGCCTAATACGTCTCCAACGTATCTATAAATTTTTATTGTCCCATGCTATTATATTATTTGTTTTGGATGTTCTATATGCATTATTATACTATTTTATATCATTTTTTGGGACTAACCTATTAACCTAGTGCCAGTGCGAGTTGCTATTTTTTTCTTCTTGTTTTTGGCTTTTTCAGAAGGAATATCAAACGGAGTCCAAACGGAATAAAACTTTCGCGGTGATTTTTCTTGGACCAGAAGACACCCGTAGGACTTGGAGAGGGGGCCAGAAGCTTCCCGAGGAGGCCACAAGCCTCCTAGGCGTGCCCGGGGGGGGGGGGGTGCCCTGAGGGCTTGTGGGCCCCTCGGGAGTCCTCCAACCCTAATTCTTGCACTATAAATTCGCAGATATTCTCAAATCACCCGAAGCGTCCATGAAAATACTTTTCCACCGCCGCAAGCCTCTGACCTCGTGAGATCCCATCTTGGGGCCTTTTCCGGTGATCTGACGAAGGGGGATTCAATCACGGAGGGCCTCTACATCAACCCTATCGCCCTACCAATGATGCGTGAGTAGTTTACCACAAACCTACGGGTCCATAGCTAGTAGCTAGATGGCTTCTTCTCTCTTTGATCTTCAATACAATGTTCTCCTCGATGTTCTTGGAGTTATATCCGATGTAATACTTTTTTGCGGTGTGTTTGTTGAGATCCGATGAATTGTGGATTTATGATCAGATTATCTATGAATATTATTTGAGTCTCCTCTGAATTCTTATATGCATGATTTGATATCTTTGTATTTCTCTTCGAACTATCGATTTGGTTTGGCCAACTAGATTATTTTTTCTTGCAATGGGAGAGGTGCTTAGTTTTGGGTTCAATCTTGCGGTGTCCTCACCAAGTGACATAGTAGGGGTAGCGAGGTACGTATTGTATTGTTGCCATCAAGGATAAAAAGATGGGGTTACATCATATTGCTTGAGTTTATCCCTCTACATCATGTCATCTTACTTAAAGCGTTACCCCGTTCTTATGAACTTAATACTCTAGATGCATGCTGGATAGCGGTCGATGTGTGGAGTAATAATAGTAGATGCAGACAGGAGTCGGTCTACTTATCACGGACGTCATGCCTATATTCATGATCATTGCCTTAGATATCGTCATAACTTTGCGCTTTTCTATCAATTGCTCTATAGTAATTTGTTTACCCATCGTATGTTTTCTTCAAGAGAGAAGCCTCTAGTGAAACCTATGGCCCCCAGGTCTATTTTCCATCATATATTTTCAGATCTATAAACCAAAAACCCAAAAATACCTCATTGAGTTTTATTTACTTTTATTTTGTTTTACATTTTAGTAATCTTTTATATCTATCTCTATCAGATCTCATCCTTGTAAATGACCGTGAAGGGATTGACAACCCCTTTATCGCATTGGGTGCAAGTGTTTGATTGTTTGTGCAGGTGCATAGATTGGAGACTTGCTTGTACCTCCTACTGGATTGATACCTTGGTTCTCAAACTGAGGGATACTTATCTCTACTTTGCCGCATCACCCTTTCCTCTTCAAGGGAAAACCCAACGCAAGCTCAAGAAGTAGCATAGCCCACGAAGCTTGGAGAGGAGAGTTTACCCTATCCGCCGAGGGGAAGGGGAGAAAACACTTGTAGGGGACAACGGATTTTACATTTGTTGATAAGACGGTCTTATCTTAAGCATGCTACATAATCTGGAGGAAAAAAATGATGCGCTTTTCATCATTGTGGAAGTTTTTAATTTTTTCGCCTTGAACCTTGTTTTTTATTCCCTCCATACTGACATGATTCACTTGAGCCTTTTTTTGGGTAAAGGTAGCATGTCTTAAGAGACTATTTATTCACACCAAGAAGAAAGGAATCACAAAACCATTAAAGAATAATCTGGATAGACTCGTAATCGCTCGCATATGGACCACTCCCATTTAACTCCAACAGAAAAGGGAGAAAGAGTATAAATGAAATATCATGGACTTGCTCACCCTAAGAAACTGAAGGAAAATCATACACAAATACATGTTTTGCTTCCACATAAGAAAGGTTGCTACAAAGCTGGCTCATGAGTGTATAAAGTCATGGATGGAGCTTGATGCAGCAACCACTAGATTCCTACCTTTAGTGCGCCAATGGATGATCCTTCTTTCCCTTTTGATACATAAAAATGATTTCTTTGCCTTCTCACTAGTGGTCTCAATCCTTGACTCCAATATGTATCTCATATCAGGTGCCATACTCCTTTTCATACACAGATTCGTTTGGAGACTGATGACGCTTGTGATCTCTTTCTTTTTCTATTGGTCAAGGAATGCCAATAATGAAATAACTCATAGAGATGCAAATGGATTTCATGTCCCTATTGATCTCCATTCTAATCGGAAATTTTGACTTAGTAGCTATGTGATTTTCACTTTGATCCACGAACTTATATCTCTCCTTTCACCACTTATTTCGTCTATCTTCTTCAGGCCCTGTATTGGGAACCATTCTTTTCCCAGTTCTCATTAGAATAAGAGTCCTTTCATTCTGACAACCAACTATATCTCTTATCCCTAGCTCGGCTCTTAACCATTTTCCATCTTTCCAGTGACAGTTGTGAAGAGCTCCCCTTCATTAGGTATGGTTGTTTTTGGTTCATAATGGTGCTCTAAGAGAACCCAAAACTAGAGCACCCACAGGGTATGTACTTTTTGTATGGTTTGTGATTGTCGCAACCACCTATCTCTTTTTTAACTTTATCACATATTTCATAAAATGAACACTCTATGGATCCTCACCAGGTGAATGGAAAAAGGAGCTAATGGACTCAGTTAGGGCAATAGATGATAACGGCTCATCATGTTTGAACCGGCATAGGCCTTACTAAGACCTATATTCCATGAAGGAGTCGTAAAACTTTTATTAGGTTCTTATATGAGATTCTTCCTATAAGGAGTCTAGATCTTTTCTCACACAACAGAACATATTAATCCGAGATTCCGTCTATAGTGAGTGTATGCTGGTTTAGAACGACTAGATAATTGTCCGTGCATCGCATCACCTGCATATATATTTATATGCGATTATCATGATTTACATGCCAGTTTATTGCTAATGTGATTACAGACAAAAAATGAAGCCATTGCTTAACGACTTACATAAAAAACATGATTTTCTTAAGTAAGCCTATAATACATGGGGCTGTTGTCGTTATTTTTAAAACCATGGAAAAATTAGTAAAACCGCAAACAAAGAAGCTAGGTCTGGACGGATGACAAAGAAAAGGAATGTATAACACAACCTTAGGCGTCTTTTAAGCATGAGAGAATATCGCCACATTATGTGTCATGTCCTCAAAGCTGAGCTTTGTTATTGTCAGAATTTAGAACCATCTGCAGAGGAATAACACACTGTTGCGTTTCCGAACTTGAATATCATAGATTTTTTTGAAAAAGAAATGTGCAGATGCGATGAATGTTAGAAGTCTAGAGGCTGGTTAAGTCTGGATAAGAGCCATGTACAGTTCATCATACTTAAGACACTTTTTTTTCTTTTTTTCGAAAAGGGGGTTTGCCCCGGCCTCTGCATCAGATAAATGCATACGGCCATATTATTGATAAGAAAAAGGTCCAACAAAAGTCTCGCAGTCTCAAAACAAAGGAACAAGTGCCCAAAAAGAGCACGAAAACAAAAACAGGACTGCCACAACCGGCAGGCAAAAAACAGATAGGAAACTAAACACCTATCTATTTAGTTGACCGCCATCCAAACCGGTTGAAGATATCCCGTGCTACCGTATCCCAACGGATACATCCAGTAACCAAATGCTCCCAGGCTTCCGTCGGAGTGAGTAGCGACCACATACGGATAAGTGTGGTGGCCCTGAAGATAACCCGCAAGAAATGAATATTTGTTGTTCTGTTAAAAACCAAATCGTTTCTGCAGTTCCAAATTGCCCATAGTAAAGCACATACTCCTACACGGGTATGTCTCGCGGTTACTACGTCAATCCCATCTAGCCACGTCCCAAATAACGTGTTGATGGAATTCAGAGGAGTTATATTAAAAGCTATGTGGACCGACCTCCACAAAATCTTTGCCAGAGGGCAATTGAGAAAGAGGTGTCTGATTGATTCATCACTATCACAAAAACTACATCTTTTAGAACCCGTCCAGTTTCGTTTCGCCAAATTATCTTTAGTTAAGATGACCTGTTTGTGGACAAACCACATAAACACTTTGATTTTTAAAGGCACTTTGACTTTCCAAACATGTTTCGAACTAGGAATCACGCTAGTGTTGATAATATCCAAATACATGGATTTCACCGAAAACTCCCCATTCTTAGCTAGTTTCGAGCACAGCTGATCTGGCTATTGAGATAGTTGGACATCCATCAATCTTCTCACAAGATGGAGCCAAGCTTCCCAATGGTTTCCCACTAGCGTCCTCCTGAATTAGATATTAAGAGGAGTTGACTGTAGTACTGTTCCAACGTAAGTGTCTCTTCACTGAATAATATTATAGAGAGACGGATATTGGATCGCAAGGGGTGTCTCCCCTAGCCATGTATCCTCCCAGAATCTTGTGGAAGTACCATTTCCAACTACAAATTTTGTCCTATTGAAAAAGGCTGATTTCACTCGCATGAGTCCCTTCCAAAAAGGCGAATCAGTCGGTCTTACCGTCACCTGGGACAAAGTTTTGGAATGAAGGTACTTATTACGAAGAATTTGTGCCCAAGTGGCATCCGTCTCTACAGATAACTTATACAGCCATTGGTGAGAAGACATCTGTTCTTCACCTCTAAATTTTCAATGCCTAGAACCCCTTGGTCTTTCAGCCTACAAATGATATCCCACTTAGCGAGTCTATATTTTATTTTTAATTCATCACTCTGCCAGAAGAAGCGTGATCGATAGAAGTCTAGCATTTTCCGTACTCCAACTGGTACTTCGAAAAAAGACAATAAAACATAGGCATACTTGTGAGAACCGAATTAATCAGAATCAATCATCCTCTGTATGACATAAGCTTGCCCTTCCAGCAGCTCAGTTTTTTTTCAAATCGATCTTCAATGCTCTTCCACTCTTTGTTAGAGAGCTTGCGATGGTGGATTGGTATACCCAGATACGTGAAGGGTAGAGACCCCAATTCACACCCAAACAATTCTTTGTAAGCTTGTTGTTCTTCTTTAGCTCTTCCAAAGCAGAACAATTCACTTTTATGAAAGTTAATCTTCAACCCCGACAATTGTTCGAACAAGCATAAAACTAGTTTCATGTTTCTAGCTTTAGCCAAATCATGATTCATAAAGATGATAGTATCATTAGCGTACTTTAGGATAGATACTCCCCCGTCAACTAAATGCGGGGCGAGGCCACCTACCTGACCATCATCCTTGGCCCTTCCTATGAGAATTGTCAACATGTCAACGACTATGTTGAACAAAATCGGCGACATCGGATCTCCTTGTCGCAGACCCTTATGTGTTTGGAAATAATGACCTATGTCATCATTAACCCTAATTCCAACACTCCCTTTTTGCGTGAATGAGTCTACCTGATCTCTCCAGACCTGATCGAATCCTTTCATACGCAAAGCCTACTGAAGAAAAGGCCATTTTACCTTGTCGTACGCTTTCTCAAAATCCACTTTGAAAACCACCCCATCTAGTTTTTTCGTGTGGATTTCATGGAGCGTTTCATGCAGAACCACAACCCCTTCTAGGATATTTCTGTCCGGCATGAAAGCAGTTTGGGACGGCTGCACCACAGAATGCGCAATCTCTGTGAGCCTATTAGTCCCAACTTTGGTGAAGATTTTAAAGCTAACATTAAGAAGACAGATCGGCCTAAATTGCTCAATTCTTATAGCCTTTGTTTTCTTATGAAGCAGAGTGATAGTACCGAAATTCAAGTGAGACAACTGCAACTGTCCCAAGAAAAGATCCTGGAACATCGGAAGCAAGTCACCCTTAATAATGTGCCAGCACTTTTTATAAAACTCCGCCGGAAAACCATCCGGTCCTAGAGCTTTATTATTTTTCATTTGGGAGATTGCTTCAAACACCTCTTTGTCTGAAAATGGGGCAGTCAAAATATCATTCTCATCAACTGCGAGCTGAGGAACATCCTCAACCCTCGACTCATCCAAAGAAACAAAATTGTCCTCAGAAGGCCCAAACAGCTGCTTATAATAATTGGTGATATAAACCTTTAGGTTCTCCTGTCCTAAAATCGTTCCCTCATCTTGCTCAAGCTGAAAGATTCTCTTCTTTCGGTGCTTGCCATTCGCAATCATGTGGAAGAATTGTGTGTTATCATCCCCTTGGACGATTTTGCGCACTTTAGCTCGCAGTGCCCACTTCATTTCCTCCTCACGGAGCAGTTCTTTTAATCATAACTCCGCCTCCACTTTAGTTTCCTGCTCTTTGGCATCTAAGATGGAGGACTCATCTTTTAAGTCTAGGGATTGAATAAGCAAAAGGAGCCTTTCCTTCTCAGCCTTATATATCCCACTGAGATGTTTAGCCCAACCCAGCAAGAACTGCCTCAAATGCCTGATTTTATTTTGCCAATGCTTGATGTCTACTACACAACCTTCTTCTTGTAGACGTTGTTGGGCCTCCAAGTGCAGAGGTTTGTAGGACAGTAGAAAATTTCCCTCAAGTGGATGACCTAAGGTTTATCAATCTGTGGGAGGCGTAGGATTAAGATGGTCTCTCTCAAACAACCCTGCAACCAAATAACAAAGAGTCTCTTGTGTCCCCAACACACCCAATACAATGGTAAATTGTATAGGTGCACTCGTTCGGCGAAGAGATGGTGATACAAGTGCAATATGGATGGTAGATATAGGTTTTTGTAATCTGAAAATATAAAAACAGCAAGGTAGCAAGTGGTAAAAGTGAGCGTAAATGGTATTGCAATGCTAGGAAACAAGGCCTAGGGTTCATACTTTCACTAGTGCAAGTTCTCTCAACAATAATAAAATAATTAGATCATATAACAATCCCTCAACATGTAACAAAGAGTCACTCCAAAGTCACTAATAGCGGAGAACAAACGAAGAGATTATTGTAGGGTACGAAACCACCTCAAAGTTATCCTTTCTGATCGATCTATTCAAGAGTCCGTAGTAAAATAACACGAAGCTATTATTTTGGTTCGATCTATCCTAGAGTTCGTACTAGAATAACACCTTAAGACACAAATAAACCAAAACCCTAATGTCACCTAGATACTCCAATGTCACCTCAAGTATCCGTGGGTATGATTATACGATATGCATCACACAATCTCAGATTCATCTATTCAACCAACACAAAGAACTTCAAAGAGTGCCCCAAAGTTTCTACCGGAGAGTCAAGACGAAAACGTGTGCCAAGCCCTATGCATAAGTTCACAAGGTCACTAAACCCGCAAGTTGATCACCAAAACATACATCAAGTAGATCACGTGAATATCCCATTGTCACCACAGATAAGCACATGCAAGACATACATCAAGTGTTCTAAAATCCTTAGAGACTCAACCTGATAAGATAACTTCGAAGGGAAAACTCAATCCATTACAAGAGAGTAGAGGGGAAGAAACATCATAAGATCCAACTATAATAGCAAAGCTCGCGATACATCAAGATCATGCCATATCAAGAACATGAGAGAGAGATCAAACACATAGCTACAAGTACATACCCTCAGCCCCGAGGGTGAACTACTCCCTCCTCGTCATGGAGAGCGCCAGGATGATGAAGATGGCCACCGGTGATGGATCCCCCCTCCGGCAGGGTGCCGGAACAGGGTCCCAATTGGTTTTTGGTGGCTACAGAGGCTTGCGGCGGCGGAACTCCCGATCTGGGTTATTTTTTGGAGGTTTGGGTATTTATAGGAATTTTTGGCGTAGGTCTCATGTCAGGGGGGTCTCCGAGTCGTCCACGAGATAGGGGGACGCGCCCAGGGGGGTAGGGCGCGCCCCCACCCTCGTGGACGGCTCGGGACTCTTCTGGCCCAACTCTTTTACTCCGGGGGCTTCTTTTGGTCGATAAAAAATCATCAAAAATTGGCACGTCAATTGGACTCTATTTGGTATTCCTTTTCTGTAAAACTCAAAAACAAGGAAAAAACAGAAACTGGCACTGGGCTCTAGGTTAATAGGTTAGTCCAAAAAATCATATAAAATAGCATATAAATGCATATAAAACATCCTAGATGGATAATATAATAGCATGGAACAATCAAAAATTATAGATACGTTGGAGACGTATCAAGCATCCTCAAGCTTAATTCCTGCTCGTCCTCGAGTAGGTAAATGATAAAAACAGAATTTTTTATGTGGAATGCTACCTAACATATTTTTCAATGTAATTTTCTTTATTGTGGCATGAATGTTCAGATCCGAAAGATTCAAGACAAAAGTTTAATATTGACATAAAAATAATAATACTTCAAGCATACTAACCAAGCAATTATGTCTTCTCAAAATAACACAACCAAAGAAAGCTCATCCCTACAAAATCATATAGTTTGGCCATGCTCCATCTTCGTCACACAAAATGCTCCCATCATGCACAACCCCGATGACAAGCCAAGCAATTGTTTCATATTTTAGCATTCTCAAACTTTTTCAAGTTTCACGCAATATATGAGCGCGAGCCATGGACATAGCACTATAGGTGGAACAGAGTATGATGATGGAGGTTGTATGGAGAAGACAAAAGGGAGAAAGTCTCAGATCAACACGGCTAATCAACGGGCTATGGAGATCCCATCAATTGATGTCAATACGAGGAGTAGGGATTGCCATGCAACGGATGCACTAGAGCTATAAATGTATGAAAGCTCAACAAAAGAAACTAAGTGGGTGTGCATCCAACTTGCTTGCTCACGAAGACCTAGGGCATTTTGAGGAAGCCCATCGTTGGAATATACAAGCCAAGTTCTATAACAAAATTCCCACTATTATATGAAGGTGACAAAATAAGAGACTCTCTATCATGAAGATCATGGTGCTACTTTGAAGCACAAGTGTGGAAAAAGGATAGTAACATTGCCCCTTCTCTCTTTTTCTCTCATTTTTTGTTTGGGCCTTCTCTTTTTTTATGGCCTCTTTTTTTTTTCGTCCGGAGTCTCATCCCGACTTGTGGGGGAATCATAGTCTCCATCATCCTTTCCTCACATGGGACAATGCTCTAATATGAAGATCATCACACTTTTTTTACTTACAACTCAAGAATTACAACTCGATACTTAGAACAAAATGTGACTCTATGTAGATGCCTCCGGCGGTGTACCGGGATGTGCAATGAATCAAGAGTGACATGTATAAAAAATTATGAATGGTGGCTTTGCCACAAATACGATGTCAACTACATGATCATGCAAGGCAATATGACAATGATGAAGCGTGTCATAATAAACGGAACGGTGGAAAGTTGCATGGCAATATATTTCGGAATGGCTATGGAAATGCCATAATAGGTAGGTATGGTGGCTGTTTTGAGGAAGATATAAGGAGGTTTATGTGTGATAGAGCGTATCATATCACGGGGTTTGGATGCACCGACGAAGTTTGCACCAACTCTCGAGGTGAGAAAGGGCAATGCATGGTACCGAAGAGGCTACAATGATGGAAGGGTGAGAGTGCGTATAATCCATGGACTCAACATTATTCATAAAGAACTCACATACTTATTGCAAAAATCTACAAGTCATCAAAACCAAGCACTACGCGCATGCTTCTAGGGGGATAGATTGGTAGGAAAAGACCATCGCTCGTCCCCGACCCCACTCATAAGGAAGGCAATCAAAGAAACAACTCATGCTTCAAATTTGTCACACAACGGTTACCATACGTGCATGCTACAGGACTTGCAAACCTCAACACAAGTATTTCTCAATTTCTCAATTATTCAACTAGCACGACTCTAATATCACCATCTTCATATCTCAAAACAATTATCAAGTATCAAACTTCTCATAGTATTTAATGCACTCTATATGAAAGTTCTTATTATACCCATCTTGAATGCCCATCATATTAGGACTAATTTTATAACCAAAGCAAATTACCATTCTGTTCTAAAAGACTCTCAAAATAATATATGTGACGCATGAGAGATCAATTATTTCTATAAAATAAAACCACCACCTTGCTCTAAAAAGATATAAGTGAAGCACTAGAGCAAAAATTATCTAGCTCAAAAGATATAAGTGAAGCACATAGAGTATTCTAATAAATTCCGATTCATGTGTGTCTCTCCCAAAAGGTGGGTACAACAACGATGATTGTGGTAAACTAAAAAGCAAAGACTCAAATCATACCAGGCGCTCCAAGCAAAATACATATCATGTGGTTAAAAATATAGCCTTAAGTAAAGTTACCGATAGACGAAGACGAAAGAGGGGATGCCATCCGGGGCATCCCCAAGCTTAGGCTCTTGGTTGTCCTTGAATATTACCTTGGGGTGCCTTGGGCATCCCCAAGCTTAGGCTTTTGCCACTCCTTATTCCATAGTCCATCGAATCTTTACCCAAAACTTGAAAACTTCACAACACAAAACTCAACAGAAAACTCGTAAGCTCCGTTAGTATAAGAAAATAAATCACCACTTAGGTACTTGTCGTGGTGGGCGCACAGCAGATGCCATGGGATGGCTAAAGATAGGAGGAGGCTCGAGGGCACTGGTGGGCTCCAGAGGCGAGGTCGGCATGAGCGAGCGCGGGACGCAAGACATACCAGGTTTGGGGCTCTCCGGAGAGATAACAAGCCTAGTCCTGCTGAGTGTGGTTTATACGTAACAGTACAGAGTTGCTCCTAGAGCTGTGTGGAGGAAGAAGGAGGTCAGGCCAAGGCTTAGGCTGCTCCCTCTCCTCGGGTGTTGCTTGCTGGGTGTGTGTGGGTGGACAGGTGAGTGTGTTGCCTTCTTACTTGCTCTCCGTATGCATGAGGGCTCCTGGGGGTTTTTATAGGTCAACCCCCCCAGGGGTACAAGGGTAATTTTAAAAGGCCGTAGGGCCAGGTTGTCAGTGTCTAGGAACCCGGTGCTGGGACCCGCCGGGTGCCAGGGCTCGCCGGGTTCACCGGGCGTAGGCCCCATGCGCCTAGGGGGCACTGTGTGCCGTCTTGTCGATCGTCAGGGCGAGGCCGAGTCGAGTCGGCTATAGTGGCGCTCCGTCAGGTCGCAGCTTACTGGCGTCATGGGTGGCGTCGGGCGCACTGTTGCCACGCTAGCCCTGGTCAGCGGGTAGGTGAGGGGCACTGTTGCCTCGTCCGGCTGACCAGAGGCATGGGCGGGGTACTATGGCTTTGGTCATCGGTTGGGGGAGTCTCATCCCATCGTACAACGGGGATGGGACGACCGCTAACCCTTGGCCGGGTTTGGAGAACACGCCAAGGGCGGTGCTGGCTTGTTGGGGAAGTCTTGAGCTTTGTTGCTGGGGCCGTGTTGAGGAGTCCGGCTGGGTTGCAGAGCCTATCCGGGTCGCAGGGCCTGGCCGGGTTGGGCGCCCGGCCAAGGGCGAGCCGGATCGAGGGGCGATGCTGGCCCCGTTGTTTTTGAAAAGGATCCGGGTTCCGTTGCCTGCCTGGGGTTCATCCCCCCGACAGTAGTCCTCGAAGCTGTGAAGGTCCGCCGTCTTCAGGTGGGAGGGCCTTCACAGTTCCCCCCCTTGTGGAGGCGGATTTGGTGACCGCCGGGTCCGGCAACACCCACTGTGTGCCGGCTTTCAAAAGCCGGATCGCGGCATCCCGCTTGTGGCGGGAAACCAAGGAGTTCGATGAATCTTGGGCGATCTTTCGGGCTTCGTGCGGCCGCCATGTGGCGCCTGGGAGACGGAGGGGCCTGACAGGCCACGCGCGCGACGGGATGGGGCGACGGCCTGGGGCCCGCCGCTGCGCCCCCTCGGCCCACGCGCACGGATTTATTGCGGCGTCCTTGGGTCGGTTGCCATTCTCGATGCAGTTGCTGCGTGCATGCGTGCGCACTTATTGCGGGGACGTGGGAGGGGCGAGCGCAAACCATCCCACTTCCCCACGTTTCAAACCGTGGCCTATAAATTGGGGGCAAAGGGGGCGGCGGAGATAATCCACGCTCGTGCTTTCCTGCCTCTTCATCCTCCCTCTGCTTCTGACGACCGCCGCTAGCTGCGACGCCCGCCGTCTTGAGCAGAGCTTTCTCGCCATCTTCTTTCTTTCCTCCTTCCTCTTCCTCCGCGCTCGGGTTGATGGCGCTGCCGTCAGGGTCGTGGATGGGTTCCACCGTCACCCTCGACGACATCGCCTACCTTCGCGACACCAGGCGCCTGCCGAGGGCGGAGGAGGTCGAGGCGCGCCTCCCGCAGGGAGGGCGGGAGCCGCGGCCTGAGGGCTCGGAGCGGGTGGTCTTCCTGCCGCATTTCAAGTGCGGGTTCGGGCTGCTCGCAAGCAGTTTCTTCCGTGACTTTCTAGAGTTCTTCGGGTTCCAGCCCCACCATCTTGGCGCCGGCGCGATTGTGCAGCTGTCCGGCTTCGTCACCCTCTGCGAGGGGTACCTGGGGGTCGAACCTTCGATCAACCTCTGGGTGCGCTTCTTCTCCCTGAAGCAGTAGGGGCCGAGGGCCGGGGAGATGTCCGAGTGCGGGGCAGCCGTCATCACCAAGCGGTCGGGCGCCGACTGCCCGAGGATGCCGCTGGAGGATTCTGCCAAGAAATGGTAGAACTCCTTCTTCTACGTCCGCAACCTCGGCGAGGACCGCATCAACCTTTCGCCGTTCATCAACTCGCCGCCGTGGGGGAAGCAGAACTGGGGGTATTACCCCAAGCGCCCGTCGCAGGAGGTGCTCAACCTGTGCGAGCGGGTGTCGGTGATGAAGGAGCGGGAGAGGCTCACCAGCACCGACCTCATCACCGCCTTTATCTCCCGGCGGGTGCTGCTGCTGCAGCAGCGCAACCATCTCATCGGTCAGATGACCGGCCTCCAAGATCCCAACCACATGGCGAACACGCGGTTGGCGGCAGACCAAGTTGCGCGCCGGGTCAACGATATCTCCAAGGCCAACTTGGGGGTGAACTGGGAGTTCGGGAAGGCCCCGTATAGCCGTCGGACCCGGCACCATTGGTGAGTCCCTGGTCCCCGTACTTTGCTGCTGCTTATCTTCTTGTTCGTCCCGACGCGACGTGCGAGGTGCTTCTGAACGCCATTCGACATCCTTACGACCGGGCGCGGGCGCAGGTGGTGCGGGTCGCCTCAGAGGAGCCCGAGGCCCATGGTGGAGGGGAGGCGGCGGCCGCCGACACGGGCGCGGAGCGCCGAGTAGGTGAGTCCTGTTTACATTTCTCGAGTCGCCGGTTGTGGGAAAGCTGGGGATGCTGACACGAGTCGCTGGTGTAGCGGCGCGGGGTGGAGAAGGCGGCGGCGCGGCTGGAGCCGGGTCGTCTCGGGGGGCGGCGATGGTGCGGCGCCCGCATGGGAAGGACAGCGTCCCGCCGCGGGCAACCGCGAAGCGCGCGGCGGACCCGGCTGGGGGTGCAAAGCCGCCCGCCAAGAGGAGGCGCGACGCTCCATAGGAGAGGGCGGAAAGGCCCGCCGTTCCGGTGGTGCCGGGGTAAGTAACCCTTTTGTCCCGAGCCGAGTTGCTGAGCGGCTCCGCTCGACTCGGCGTGATTGTTTCTTGTCTAGTGCTTTAGGTCGCCGATCTCGCTGGCGCTGGCGGCGGCGGATGCCGCGTCCACCGAGGGCGCCGTGTTCCGGAGGAGCCGGTCCGACACCGTTGACCGGGACGAGGAGGAGGCGCCGGTGGACCCGGACCTTGGTCTGGACCCAACCGATGCCGAGGGCCTGGCCTGGCGGGACCGGAATCGGGCCCAGGTGGAGCTGGAGGCGGCGTCGACCCAGGCCCGGGTCAGCGCCGCGATGGCGTGGGCGCAAGCCGGCGAGGGGCCGGCGTGGCCGGAGATGCCGGCGGGGACGGTGGTGGTGGCGGCGACGGTCTTCGTGCCGGTGTCAGACAGGGAGCATGGCCAAGGCGGCCGTGCGGGTGCGATGGAACTCGACCAGGAGGTCGTGGTCATCGGAGATGACACCGCACCGCGGACCGACGTGGTCAAGCGGGAGGGGGGCCGATGGAGGCCACGCGGGCAGCACCGGAGGGGGTGTCCTGGACGCTGGCGTGCGAGGCGCTGCCGGTGGTGGAGCCTCAAGCCGCTCCACCCACCGAGCCGGCGTCGGTGCCGGAGAGGGCGCCGGAGAAGGCGCCGGCTTCGCGGGGGGGGGGGGGGGGGGTGGAGAGCACGCCCTGGTGCTCAGGTCCGGAGGGCGCCGGGTCGCCGAGCCGCGGCCTTCGCGGAGCGGGGCCAACGAGGTCCTCTTCGGTCCTCCGACCCAGGAGGAGGCGGCGATGGCCGCCGTGACCCGCCGCCTGCGTGGGCGGACGGACCGGAACCAGGCCTTCACCCAGGCCGAGGTTGAGGCGACGCAGGAGCTGGAGCGCGCCGTCTTCGTAAGTTTCCGTTTGCGTTCTGCTTTTCTTTCCATTGTTTTCTCCATTGTGGGGGCGCGCCAGCGCACCCACTGGGTGTAGCCCCCGAGATTCGGGCCAACTGCGTAGTAGTTGGGTCGAATCTTATCTTGCTGTCTTGAGCTGATCGCTTCCTTCTGTAGCAACTTGACTCCTACCGGGTCAATGTCTTCAACCGGCTCCTCGAGACGCATCGGCGTCTTAAGGAGAGGCTCGCCGCCAAGGAGGAGGAGCTCCGCGTCGCGACAGGTATTTCTTCTTCATGCTCTTTTCTAGTGGGGGCGTGCTAACGCACCCACTGGGTGTAGCCCCCAAAATTCGGGCCAATTGCGTAGCAGTTGGGTCGAATCTTAAAATAGTACTTTGTTGCTGAGTTTTTCTTCTGCAGCCGAGGTGCTGTCTTGGAGGACCCGGCTGGTTCGGGTTTCATTATGACCGGCTTGTCGCAGACGTTGGCCGGCTCGGGGCCGAGGCGGAGAAGGCGAAGGCGACGGGAGCCCGACAGGCGCTCGACGAAGCCAGCCGGCTGCGGGAGCAGCTGGCGGGCGACAAGAGCCGCCTCGAGGCCGACGTGGAGCGCCTCCAGGCGGAGGCCGCCAAAGTCGTGGAGGCGCAGCAAGCCCTTGCCGAGGCGGACCAGCAACGCGGCAAGCTGGCTGACGACAAGGGGCAGCTCCAGACCGAGGTGGAGCGCCTGAAGGCGCTGGTGGCCGCGGCGGAGGAGACCCGGCAGGGGGAGACCCGACTCGATGAGGGGGTCGTGAAGGCGGCCGAGGACCAGGACGCCGAGCTGAAGGTGGCCCTTGCCAAGGTCGCCGACCTGGAGAAGGCGCTGGAGAAGCGTGACCGCACTATTGCCCGGGAGTGGCGCGGTACATTGCTTTAAGCGCAGCACCTGGAAGAGTCCTTCTTCGGTAAGTGCTTTCTTTTGGTTTTGTTGTTGCCGGGTTGGGACTCCGGCTCTTTTTCCTTAGTAATCTTCTTCTGACTTACTTTTCTTCTTGGGAGGGGCCTTCCCGAAGACGCGCCAGCTGGCGGAGGAGGCGGTCCGCTTTCAGTGCAACCCGCAAGGGGTCGTTGGCTCCGAGATGGACCCGTGGGTGGCCTAGACCTTCCCGGAGATCGTTGCTGCTGCCGAGGCCCATCTGCGGGTTCTGAGTGAGCAGATGAGGCGGCTTTCTGAGGCCGGCGCGGTGATGACGGCGACCCTCTGGCCGGGTGCCGTCGCGCCGACCAGCTTCACGCGGCTGGCGCGGTGGTTGGAGGCGGGCCCGGACCGCCTTCACGAGTGGCGGGTTTCTGCCGCCCATGCCGGCGCCGAGATGGCGCTCCGGTTCGTGGTGTCGTGGCATTCGGATTTGGCACTGGACGCGTTGATGGGCCAGCGAGCCAGCTCGGAGAGCCAACTGCAGGCGGAAGCCGGACGGATCGCCGCCCGAGCCAGCTACATCGCCGGGTTCGCCTTCCATGACGGGTTCTAGCCGGAGCGGGCGGAGGATGGTGGAGTCGTGCCTACCGACGACTATGGCCTTCTTCTGGACGACCCGGAGGGCAGCTCCGAGGAGACGGATGTCTACCGTGACGCGGACGCCGGGGAGGAGGATACCGGCACTTCTGCGGACCCGGGGGCTGCGCGCTCTGGCGGAGGTGATGCCTGATTTTTTAACTTTATGAAAAATTTCTGTTAGGTAGCAGGTCCAACCCACTGGGGGTTTGACTGGGTGTAATGAACTCTGGCCTTGGGCCTGTTTAAATTTATGATGTATGAGCTGCGTGAATGTTTGCGCCTTTGCTTCTCTTTTTTGCAGCTGTTTTCTTGCGATCGTCCCCCTTTAGGTTTCACCCCCACGAGTCTGACGGCCGAATCTCTGGTCCGTGACAAGGGGTTCGGCTTTGAGAGGAACGTGCAGTACTTGTGCTTTCGAAATGCTGAGCGCGAGCGAAACACTCACTAGGCCGGCTGGCGGCAATCCGGCGGGGCCGGGTTGGCGGGCAGCCGGTCGTGCGGCAACTTAATGTGGTGAGGCCAGGTCGAGCGATCCGGTGATATGCAGAAACTTTGTGGATGTTTTCGCTTTTGCTTCCCGTTTTTAGAGCCGTTTTCTTGCAACTCTCCCCCTTTGGGGTTTCCCCCCGCGAGTCTGACGGCCAAGGCTCTGGTCCGTGAGAAGGGGTTCGGCCTTCGGGAGGAGCGTTCAATACTTAGCCTTTTGAAACATTAAGTGAGCGAAACACCCACTGGGCCGGCTGGCGGCGATCCGGTGGGGCCGGGTTGGCGGGCAGTCGGTCGTGCGGCAACTTATAGTGGCGGGCCAGGTTGGGCGACCCGGCAGTTCTTGACTTAGTTCTTGTGGCACACTGGTGCTTTGGACTCATGTGCTTGCCAGCCGACAGCCGAAGCCGGATCTGCGGCTTAGGGCGAAGCGAGAAGCTTATGGCGAACCAACGCATTTGAGAATCGCTAAGGGAAAAACGACGGGTGACCAAGCCGGCCAGCCCCCGAGCCCCCGGGTTGAGCGGGTCGACCCGGTGGCCGGGTTTGATTTGAGAGTAAAGTAGTGCACAGATGTAGGAGACACAATAGCTTGGTCGCAAAAGGGGCAGCCCCCGAGCGTCGTTCAGGGACCCCATAATTTTAGACGGTTTACAAAAGGCAGCGATACATACGTGCACTCGGCTAACTGTAAAACGGGCGGAGGAGCTCTGCATTCCATGGCCGGGTTGTTTTTTCGCCGGCGGTGTCCCTCTTGCGCTTGTTTGTCTTGCAGGCGCCGATGAGGTAGTACGCGTTGCGGTCGCATACGGCCTTGCTGACGATGAAGGGTCCCTTCCATGGAGAGGACAGCTTGTGTTGGCTAGTCTGCTCTTGGACGAGTCGGAGGACGAGGTCTCCCTCTCGGAAAGCGAGCGGCTTGATCTTCTTGCTGTGGTAATGCCTCAGACCTTGCTGGTAGATGGCTGAGCGACTGAGCGCTAGGAGACGTGCTTCTTGGAGCAGGTCGACGCCGTCTTCGCAGGCTTCTTTTGCTTCGGCTTCCGTGTACATCGTGACGCGCAGCGAGTCGAACTCGACGTCGGTCGGGATGACAGCTTCTGCTCCGTAGACAAGGAAGAACGGGGTGAACCCGGTCGACCTGTTTGGCGTGGTGCGGAGACTGGACGGCTGGCAACTCGTCAAGCCAACTGCCGGGTGAACGGATGAGCGGCTCGACGAGTCGCAGCTTGATGCCGGATAGGATGAGGCCGTTGGCCCGCTCGACCTGGCCATTGGACTATGGATGTGCAACGGAAGACAGGTCGAGGAGGATGCCGGAGACGGAGCAGTACTGCGCGAGCGCGCCCTTGGCAAAGTTGGTGCCGTTGTCCGTGATGATGCTGTTTGGCATTCCGTAGTGTACCGCAATGTCCTTGATGAATCGGACGACCGTCGGAACGTCTAGCTTCTTGATCGGCCTTGCCTCGATCCACTTGGTGAACTTGTCCACCGCCACCAGCAGATGCGTCATGCCACCTCGAGCGGTCTTGAAGGGTCCCACCATGTCGAGTCCCCAGACCGCGAAGGGCCAGGCGATCGGGATAGTTCGGAGTGCCGATGCTGGCTGGTGGCTGCGCTTGCTGAAGCATTGGCATCCCTCACACCTGAGGACGAGTGACTCTGCGTCGGGCCGTGGGCCAGTAGAAGCCATGGCGGAAAGCCTTGGCCACCAGGGACCGCAAGGCGGCGTGGTGCCCGCAGTCGCCCTGGTGTATGCCGAGGAGGATCTCAATGCCCTTATCCTGCTCGACGCAGCGTTGGAACACGCCGGTGGAGCTGCGTTTGATGAGCTCGTTGTTGATGATGCTGTAGGCGGACGCTCAGTGCTGCACTTGCCGGGCTTCGGTTTCGTCCATGGGAAGGACCCCGTTTTCCAGGAACTCTGAGATGGGTAGGGCCCAGGATGGCGCCGCGACCCCGGCGAGGACAGCCATCACGACGGGTTCCGGGGTGGCAGTCCCCGAGCCGGGTTCAGCAGCCCCAGGGCCGGGTTGGGGTGTGGTCGGGCTGGCTGGAGCAGTCCCCGGGCCGGGTTGAGGCGCGGCTGGGTCGGTTGGAGCAGTCCCCGGGCCGGGTTGAGGCGCGGCCAGGTCGTCTGGAACATGGATGGACTCGGAGTCCGGAGATGGCTTGATGGTCGGCTTGTGTAGATGCTTGAGGGAGACGCCAGGCGGAATGGACTGTCGGGACGAGGCGATCTTGGCGAGCGTGTCGGCCGCTTGATTCTCGGCGTGCGGGACGTGGAGGAACTCGCAACCCGCGAAGAATCCGGACAGCTTCTGGACGAGGAAGCGGTAGCTCGCATGTTGGAGTCGTGGGCGTCCCACTCGTCAGAGCTCTGCTGCACCACCAGGTCCGAGTCGCCGTAGCACAGGATGCGCTGAATGCCGAGTTCCTTGGCAAGCCGGAGACCGTGCACAAGGGCTTCATACTCGGCGACGTTGTTGGAGGCGGCGAAGTGGATCTGCAGTGCGTATCTGAGCCGGTCGCCCTTGGGGGAGGACAGCACGATGCCGGCCCCTAGGCCAAGTCGCATCTTCGAGCCGTCGAAGTGCATGCGCCAGTGCGTCGAGTCCGGTGGCGGCGACAGGTACTGGGTCTCGGTCCAGTCGACGAGGAAGACGTCCAAGGCCTGGGACTTGATCGTGGTGCGGGGTTCGTAGAGGATGGTGTGGCCGGCTAGCTCGAGTGCCCACTTGGCAACCCGGCCAGAGGCGTCCCAACACCCGATGATGTCGCCGAGAGGGGCCGTGCTGACCACGGTGATGACATGCTCTTGGAAGTACTGCCTCAGTTTCTTGGCGGTGAAGTACACGCCGTAACACATTTTCTGGTAGTGCGGGTAGTTCTGCTTCGAGGAGGAGAGCACCTCGCTCAGGTAGTAGACGGGACGCTGGACGGCTTGGACCTTGTCCTTCTTTGGTCGCTCGACCACCATCACCGTGCTGACCGACCGCGAGGTTGCGGTGATGTAGAGCAACAACGGCTCCTTATCGGCCGGTGCGGCCAGGACTGGTGCGGTGGAGAGCATGCGCTTGAGATCCCGGAAACCTTCGTCCGCCTGGTCGTTCCACTCGAACGGCGTCGTCTTCTTCATCAGCTGATACAGGGGCAAGGCCCTCTCGCCCAGTCGGCTGAGAAACCGGCTGACCGAGGCCAAGCAGCCGGTGAACTTCTGGACATCGCGCAGCCGAGCCGGCTTGCGCATGCGCTCGATGGCTTGATCTTCTCCGGGTTTGCCTCAATGCCGCGCTCCGAGACGAGGAAGCCGAGTAGCTTTCCGACTGGGATGCCGAAAACGCATTTCTCCGGGTTGAGCTTGACCTTGTACTCGCGCAGGTTGGCGAAGGTTTCCTTCAAATCGTCGAGGAGCGTGAGGTGCTGCTTGGTCTTCACCATGATGTCGTCCACGTAGACGTGGATGTTGCGGTCGAGTTGCGGCAGCAAGCATTTCTGCATGCAGTGCTGGAAGGTGGCGCCGACGTTCTTCAAGCCGAACGACATGGTGATGTAGCAATACGCCCCGAAGGGCGTGATGAAGGACGTCTTCAGGGCGTCGGCCGGGTCCAGCTTGATCTGATGATAGCCGGAGTAAGCATCCAGGAAGGACAGGAGCTCGCACCCGGCGGTGGAGTCGATGACTTGGTCGATCCGCGAGAGGGCGAACGGGTCTTTGGGGCAGGCTTTGTTCAGACTTGTGTAGTCGATACACATGCGCCAGATCTTTTTCTTCTTCAGGACGAGGACTGGGTTGGCCAGCCACTCGGGATGAAACACTTCCATGATGAAGCCAGCCGCTAAGAGCTTGGCGACCTCTTCTCCGATGGTCCTTCTCTTCTCTTCGGAAAAATGTTGCAGGGGTTGACAGACAGGCTTGGCGTCCTTGGAGGCGTGGAGTTTGTGCTCGGCGTACTTCCTCGGGACACCCGGCATGTCCTTGGGGGTCCATGCAAAAATATCCCGATTCTCACGGAGGAAGTTGACGAGCTCGCCTTCCTATTTGTTGTCGAGGCGGGTGCCTACGATAACGTACTTGCTGCAGCTGGGGTCTTCTGGGTTCAGCTTCACCTTCTTGGTCTCCTTGGAGGGCTTGAACGCGGCCTCATCGGCCGGCTCCTCCGTCGGGATCTGCGCGGCAGACGACTCTTGGGCCAGGGCGACGATCCGGTCGAGCTGGCGCCGCTCCTCGGCTATGACCAGCGACTCGGCTAGCTTGGCGCCGTCTCGGGCGTAGTCCAGGGACTTGCGGTAGTCGCCAATGATGGTGATGAGGCCCTTTGGACCCGACAACTTCATCTTCAGGTAGGCGTAGTGGGGGACCGCCATGAACTTGGCGAGCGCGGGCCGGCCCAGCAGCGCGTGGTACGCTGTGGATAGGTCCACTACCTCGAACCAGATCGGCTTGCGTCGGAAGTGACTGCTGTCGCGGAACATGACGTCGAGCCGGACCCGGCCGGTCGGGGAGCAGGAGAGGCCGGGGACGATGCCGTGGAAGATTGTCCGGGTCGGCTCCAGATCCTTGGCCTCGAGGCCGAGCTTGGTCATGGTGTCGCGGTAGAGGATGTTGATGCTGCTGCCGCCATCGACGAGAACCCGGGAGAATTTGCACGTGCGCCGGGGCACAGCGATAGTGGGGTCGAGAACGAGGGCGTAACCACCCGGGTTCGGCATGATGGCCGGGTGGTCCTCCCGGGTCTAGTTGACTGGGCGATCCGACCAATGCATGTATTCCGTCCTAGCCGGGATGACAGTGTTCACCTCCTGCCGAAGGAGGCGCTCGCTGCACTTGTCGTCGCCGAGGCTGGTGAATACGATGTAGGTCGCGTTCGGGGCCTGGTAGGGGTCGTCGCGCATCGCGCCGCCGACTGGAGGTGGTGGCAGAGGCAGAGGCGGCTGCCTTGCTCCCAGAGCTGGAGCCGGAGGCGGTGGGACATTGCCCCTCGCGATGCGCTTGGTGATGACGCACTGTCGGAGCGTGTGCTTAGACGGCCTCGCGCCGCTGTGGTGCTTGCAAGGAGCGTCGAGCATCTCCTCGAAACTCATGGCGGGCTGCCATGTCGTTTTGCCGGTGTTCCGGCGCTTGGCGGCCGGGTCAGTCGCGGGCGCCTGCTCGGCGGCCGCGACGAGCCGGTTGTCGTAGCGCTGAGCCGGTTGATCGGCTTTGCGCTTGTTGTTCTGCTGGTTGTGCTGCTGCCGGCTTCCCTCGCCGGCCGGCTTCGGAGGTGGCACCGGCTTGGCCTTGCCGGCTTCATCCAGTGCCACCTGGATCTTCATGGCGGAGTCGGCATTGGCATACTTGTCCGCTGTCACCATGAGCGTGGCCATAGTGGTCGGCTCGGAGCGCAAGAGCTTGTGCTTGAGGAGGGTGCCGTCTCGGCACCCATTGACGAAGTACTGGATCGCTTGGACTTCATGGACGCCCTTGCAGCTGTTCCGGAGCTCGGTCCAGCGTGCGAGGTACTCGCGGCCGGTTTCCGCCGGCCCCTGCACGCACATGGCGAGCTGACTGGGGCGGCCAGGTCGCTTGTAGGTGCCGGTGAAGTTGCGCACGAAGGCCTGCTCGAAGTTGACCCACGCGTTGATCCTACCAGCCGGCAGCCTATTTAACCAGGTGTGGGCCGACCCTTGGAGCATGAGAGGCACATAGCGCACGGCGAGGCGGTGGTTACCGCCGGTGATGCCGATGGCGGTGGTGTAGTCGTGAGCCAGTCTTCCGGCTTCATGGTGCCGTTGTACTTGGGGGTGTCGCGGGGGAGCGTGAACCCTTTGGTGAAGGGCTCGCCCCGGATGCGTGGCCCGAAGCACGCTGGTCCGACGGGGCCGGTCTCCTCCAGCTCCTGGGAGAGGGCGAGTCGGTCGAGGCGGTGGCGAGCATCAGTGCCGTCGATGGCGCGCGGGCCCAGCCGGTCGGTGATCGCGCCGCGGGGGGCCGGGTCGCCTGTAGCCGGACGCCGGCCGGGTTGAAGCAGGGGGTCGAGGCAGCGCCGGGCCTCCGAGGACGGTTCGTCCGCCAAGCTGCCGGCAGCCATCGGTGCGGGGTTGCGCCGGGTCCGGGTGCGGCCAGAGTGCGCCTCGCCGGGTGGAGAAGACGCCGTATGCTGGTTGTCGCCGGGTCCGGCGACTCGGACGGAGCCGGATCCGGCCGGCCTGGCGAGCTGGTTGAGGCGGTCCTACTGTGCGTTGGCCGCGGTGAGGAGGTCGTTCACTCTCTTGAGGCGATCCTGCAGTTCCTCGCCCGCGAGCTGATCCAGGCCGACCGCGGCTGCCTAGGTAGCACGCATGTTCTTCATGGGAGTCTTGTAGACGGGAGGGAGGGCGCCGAAAGCGCGCCCGATCGCGCCACCCCGGGCTCGCACGTCGGGAACCCAGCTTGGCTCGGGGGCAGTAGGCGTGAAGCCGTAGGCGGCGTCGCGCTCCACCTGGGCGGAGTCGAGGCGATGCTGCGTGGCGGCGAGTGTCTCGGTCAGGTCCAACAGGCGCTGGCGGTCCTCGTTGAGGCGGGACCGGGCCTTGGCGATGTTGGAGGCATCGACGTCGGCGACGATCACTACAAAAAAAGACACATCCGTGACATTTTGGGCCGAACGAATTTTTTTCTGTTATACTTATGACACTTCTATGACGATAATTGTGACAAAACACGGTATCATCATAGATGTGGTGGGGTCCTACTTCTATGACAAAAAATTATGACAGAAAATGGGCTTTTCGTCCTAGGCGGGCCGGAGACGCAGCTGCATGACATTCTTTGGTCCGTCCATGATGGAAAAAACCGTGGTAGAAGCGAGGGCGAGGAAAATATCAGGGTGTTCCCTGTTACGGTGGGTGGTCGAGGCCGAGCGATGCGCGTTTCTCTCGTACACGCACGCGCGTGGGTGCGAGGCGTTGGGCTCTAACTGAACCCGAGCGATTGCACTATAGGCTACACGTGAAAGTGCGTTATATCGACTAGAGGGGGGGGGGGTGAATAGGCGATTTTTATGAATTATTCAGAATTTGCGGGTGAGGAAATTCCTTAGCGAAGAACTACTTGCAGCGGAATAAGTACTCAGAAGTAAACATAACAAAACACAGGCATGGTCATCATGATGAAATGAAGACAGGCACAGAGTACAGAAAGCGTAAACACAGGATAACACAGGATGAAGACAAATAGACTGAAGAAATTGAACTGAGGAAATTGAGAAAGTCTTCAGTCAAAGTCTTCAAACACAGATATGAACAAGTGCACAACACAGTAATGAGGAAGTGAAAGAGTTGAGGAAATAGAAGCAGTAAGCTTGGTGAAGACAATGATTTGGTAGACCAGTTCCAACTGCTGTCTTCGTTGTACATCTAGTTGGAGCGGCTAGGTATTAAAACCTGAGGACACACAGTCCCGGACACACAGTCCTCACCGTATTCTCCTTGAGCTAAGGTCACATAGACCTCTCCCAATCTCTCATGGTAAGTCTTCATGTGACTTCCGAACCTTCACAAACTCGGTCACTCGGTGATCCACAATTCCTCTTGGATTCTCTAGACCATGAAGCCTAACCGTCTGGAAGAAGCACAGTCTTCAAAGGTAACAAGCATCGGATCCACGCAGGATCAATCTCTTCAGTGATGCTCAATCACTTTGGGTTTGGGTTTTCCTAACTCGATGATTTTCACTCAAAGTCCTCGGAGGATGGGATGCTCTCAAATGACAAGTGTCAGTTTCTCTTGGAGCAGCCAACCAGCTAGTGGTTGTAGGGGGCGGCTATTTATAGCCTAGGGAGCAGCCCGACATGATAAGACATAAATGCCGTTCAATAATATGACCGTTAGGTGGGTAGATATTTTGGGACAGCTGGCGCATAGCACAACAACGGTCGGAAATTTGAGTATCAAATTCCTCAGGGCTATCATGTTCCTCGCAGTGTAGGCAATCCGCACTGGTGAATTCCTAACTCCTCAGTCAGAACAAATTCCTCAGCGACCAGAGGAACTTCGTCTCTGTCACTGAAGAATATGACTGAACTGTATGAGATTTCCAATGGCTTCACTCGAAGGTATTGGTAGGTGTAGGATTTTGAGTTGAGCATCACATGGAAATTTTTCCTTAGTATTTCCTCGACCCCCTTTAACAGTACGGTGTTTCCTATGACTCAAGAAAGAGAAAATGAAACTACGAAAACAAAAGTCTTCACGCTTCATGTTCCTCAAATGAATACCAAGTCTTCAAGGTCACACCAATTTCTTCACTTTCAAAGTCTTCAGTAAGTCTTCAGAAATCCAAAGTCTTCAGTTGAAGAACTTCATTTTTAGGAGTCGACTTTCTCTGTAAATATCAAACTCCTCATAGACTTATAGACCTGTGTACACTCATAAACACATTAGTCCCTTAACCTATAATTCTTCAATACACCAAAATCACTAAGGGGCACTAGATGCACTTACAATCTCCCCCTTTTTTGTGATTGATGACAATATAGGTTAAGTTTTCAACGGGGATAAACATATGAAGTGTAAATACTGATATTGAGGAATTTGATTGCAAGATATAGAAGAACTCCCCCTGAAGATGTGCATAGAGAGGAATTTGCTTTTGAAGCAATGCACACTTGAAGAGTAGAATCATGGAGATCTCCCCCTATATCTTGTAATTCATACACGCATTTGACATATAATATGAAGAATTTGAAATGCATGATGAAATATGGTGACTAATGTAATTCAGCATGCGTGCATAAACATTAATGAGGAATAAGCATGTAGAAAAAGAACTACAGCAAAAGTATCAGGTCACCATAGAGTTTAAGTTTACAACTCGATCCAGCAAAGTCATCAGAAGAACGAGAGTTGTAACTTAGCAAAAAAAACGTCCATATAGTATAGACCCGCTTGAAGACTAACTCAAATTTCCCCCCCTTTGTCATCGAATGACCAAAAGGATCTAAATTGAGGACTAACGCCCCTGAAGAATATCAAGTTGATGAAGGAGCGCCAGCGTTGTTGGGGTCAATTGTTGATGTAGGGCCTGCCGCAGTGTCGTCCAAGTCTTCATGCTCGTCGGTGTCGCGCGATGAAGAATAGGAGCTGGCCACCAAGGAAGGAACCTTGACCTTCTTGTATTTCTTCGGTGGAGGAGCAGACCAGTCAAAATCTTCCTTGAGACCCATTTTCTTCAGATCTTCTGCGCTCTAAATGTGAGACAGAACAGCCCAGGTATGGTTGAAGGTTTCATGGAGGTAGTAATGGTTTTTCTTCACTGCATTATGGGTAGCAGTCATGTTGTGAAGAATTGAACCAAACTGACGCTTGACCCATTTGTGATTGCGATCAACCTTCTGGTGAAGACTGAGGAGAAGCTCACGATCAGTCATCACCCTAGGAGCTATGCCTTGAGGATTTGGCTTGGTTGCGTTGGCGGCAGAGTCATGAGTGGCAGAGTCATCATTGGTGGAATAAGATGCAGCTTTGCGAAATTGACCATCCAATGGACGAATGCCTTCATCAATAACAGCAGCGGCCTTTCCCTTGTCATCAGCTGAGGAAAATGTCCGTTTGAGGACTTCAATCGGGGGAAAGTAGCTGCAATGGTTCAGTGTATCAGCTTTGTAGTTGAGTGAAGACCTTGTTCTAATGAACCTCATAATCCACGGAGCATAAGGCTTCAACTCAAACGGTGACATTGCGACATTGGCCAGAGTCCTCATGAAGAAATCATGGAAGTTGACGGGTGAGGGAGTCCTGGATTAGGGGGTCCTCGAACAGCCGGACTATATCCCTTAGCCGGATGTTGGACTATGAAAATACAAGATTGAAGACTTCGTCCCGTGTCCAGATGGGACTCTCCTTGGCGTGGAAGGCAAGCTTGGCAATACGGATATGTAGATCTCCTCCCTTGTAACCGACTCTGTGTAACCCTAGCCCCCTCCGGTGTCTATATAAACCGGAGGGTTTAGTCCGTAGGACAACAACAACAATCGTACCATAGGCTAGCTTCTAGGGTTTAGCCTCTACGATCTCATGGTAGATCAACTCTTGTAATACTCATATCATCAAGATCAATCAAGCAGGAAGTAGGGTACTACCTCCATCGAGAGGGCCCGAACCTGGGTAAACATCATGTCCCCCGCCTCCTGTTACCATCCGCCTTAGACGCACAGTTCGGGACCCCCTACCCGAGATCCGCCGGTTTTGACACCGACATTGGTGCTTTCGTTGAGAGTTCCACTGTGCCGTCATCGTAAGGCTAGATGGCTCCTTCGATCATCGGCAACGATGCGATCCAGGGTGAGGTTTTCCTCCCCGGACAGATCTTCGTATTCGGCGGCTTCGTACTGTGGGCCAACTCGCTTGGCCATCTGGAGTAGATCGAGAGCTACGCCCCTGGCCATCAGGTCAGGTTTGGAAACTTGAACTATACTGCCGACATCCGCGGAGACTTGATCTTCGACGGATTCGAGCCCATGTCAGGTGCGCCGCACAATCACGACGAGCACGACTTAGCTCTGCCGTCGGACAGTGTTCGGGAGATCACACCTGCATCCACTCCGGCCCTTAATCCGGAACAAATTGCGCCATCTGAGGAAGGGTGGATGGACCCCGCCACGGCGATTGAGCCAAATACTGACTTCACCTCCTACGAGACCCGTGTTGCCGAACCATTTGATTCGTCCCCGGCCATGGGCTCCGAGCCGCCTGTGTCCGTGCCTATCGACTCCGATTGGGCACCGATCATGGAGTTTACCTCCGCGGATATCTTTCAGCACTCGCCCTTTGGCGACGTGCTAAACTCGTTGAGGTCTCCCTCCTTGTCAGGAGACCCTTGGCTGAACTATGTCCGGCTAGAATGGGATGCGGACGACGAAGAAATTTGCTCCCCACCCACCACCCACTTAGTAGCCACTGTCGACGATTTAACCGACATGCTCGACTTCGGCTCCGAAGACATCGACGGTATGGACGACGATGCAGGAGACGAACAGGAACCACCGCCCACAGGGCGCTGGACAGCCAATTCATCACACGATGTATATATGGTGGATACACCCAAAGAAAACAATGACGAGGAACAGAAGGATGCAGCAAAGGATAGCTCCCTCGAGAAGCAATCAAAGCGACGGCGTAGGCGCCGCTCCAAATCCCGCCTCGGCAAAAACAGCGATAACAGCGCAAGAAAAAAATAATACCCCGGTCGACTAAAGAGGAAACGGCGACCACATTGACCCAGCGATAGAGCAGGATGAACCAGCGAACGGCGAACATAGTACGGAGCCGCTGTCCGAACACGTCGATGCCGAGGATAAAGCTCATCAACCTCTCTCCGGAGAGGAAAACAGTCCGGACGACGACGCACACATCATCCCGGAAAGGCACTTGGAACAAGAGAACCTCCGTTGAAGGCTTATTGCCACCGCGAGGAGTCTGAAGAAGCAGAAGCAAAGGCTTAAGGCCACGCAGAATACACTCAACATTAGATGGAACAAAGTGCTCGACACTCGACACTGAAGAAAAGTATGGTGGTAGTTGCCACACAAAGAGCTATCCAAAGCGCAAGCTGTTGCCTGAATTCGATGATGAGGCCTTAGAGCCCACACAGCCGAAAAATAAAACGGCCGACCCGTCGGATCGACCACCTCGTGGCCGTGATAGGGTGGCTAACGAGGTCGCACATAAGTCAGCACATGATACACGCGAGGACTTGCATCAAAAGGCTGGCGTTACCAGATCCATCTACGGATCTAGGAAGCGCGCTCCAGTGCATAATCAAAACCGAACACTACAACCGTCAGAACGCAATGACACATCCAAATACAGGGGTGCCGCGCACCCCTATGTTTAACCGATGAGGTGCTGGATCATGAATTTCCAGAGGGATTCAAACCCGTGAACATAGAGGCGTACGATGGAACAACGGACCCTGGGGTCTGGATTGAGGACTTCATCCTCCACATCCATATGGCTCGCGGAGACGATCTCCACGCCATCAAGTACCTGCCCCTCAAGCTGAAAGGACCAGCTCGACACTGGCTGAAGAGCCTCCCTGAAAATTCAATTGGAAGTTGGGAGGAGCTTGAGGATGCTTTTAGGGCCAACTTTCAAGGGACCTATGTCCGACCTCCGGATGCAGACGATTTAAGTCATATAATTCAACAGCCCGGAGAGTCAGCCCGAAAGCTTTGGAACAGATTCCTCACTAAGAAGAACCAAATCGTCGACTGCCCGGACGCCGAAGCCTTAGCAGCTTTCAAACACAGCGTCTGAGACGAATGGCTCGCTAGACACCTCGGCCAAGAAAAACCAAGGACAATGGCAGCCCTAACAAGCCTTATGACCCGCTTTTGCATGGGCGAAGATAGCTGGCTGGCCCGTAGTAGCACCAGCGACCCAGGCACATCTGAAGTCAGGGATGGTAATGGAAAACCACGACGCAGTAAAAACAAGCATCGAAATAATGAAGACATCCCAGACAACACAACGGTAAACGCCGGATTTAGGGGCTCTCGACCCGGTCAACGGAAAAAGCCTTTCAACGGCAACAGAGATGGACCGTCCAGCCTGAACAAGATTCTAGACAAATTATGTCAGATTCATGGCACCTCCGATAAACCTGCAAATCACACCCACAGAGAATGCTGGGTCTTCAAGCAGGCCGGCAAGCTAAACGCCGAACACAAGGGGAGGGAGACACCAAGTGAAGAGTTGGATGAGCCTCGTCAGCAAAACACTAGGGGACAGAAAAAGTTCCCACCAAAGGTCAAAATAGTGAACATGATTCACATGACGAAGAGGAGGAGCAAACATGCACTCCGAGATGAATGCGCCGTAGAGCCCGTCACCCCCAAGTTCAACTCTTGGTCGACCCGCCCGATCACTTTTGATCGCAGGGATAGCCCGACCAATGTCCGGCACAGAGGATCGGCTGCCTTGAAGCTCGACCCAATAATCAACGGATACCATCTCACCCGAGTCCTCAAGACGGCGGCAGTAGTCTCAATCTGATATATCAAGACACAGTCCGCAAAATGGGGATAGACCCAACAAGAATTAGCCAAAGCAGTACTACCTTTAAAGGAGTAATACCAGGCCCAGAGGCCAGCTGCACGGGCTGTCTCGTACTAGAGGTTGTATCCGGTTCCCCCGACAACTTCCGAAGTGAAAAGTTAACCTTCGACATCGCTCCATTCTGAAGCAGCTATCAAGCACTACTCGGAAGAATGGCCTTCGCTCGTTTTAATGCAGTACCGCACTATGCTTATCTTAAGCTCAAGATGCCCGGTCCACGCGGCATCATCACAGTCAGCGGAAACACTGAGCGTTCCTTACGCGCGGAAGAATGTGCGGCAGCTTTAGTAGCCAAACACTAAAATGGCCTCTCCAACTAGCATAAACGATCGGTCATCAAGACCGCGGACACGGCTAGACGAGTCCGGCGCACCACTAGCTGTAATAGCTTAGATAAACCTGAGATGGGGTTGATGAATATACCCCCGTAGCCGGTGCTAGGGGCTTCCCGCATGTCAAAAAAAACAAAGTCTACAGTTCGACTCGACCTTATTTTGAATTTTAATGGTTTATTAAGAAAAACCAATTTTTCGCACGACAAATTTCATCTAAGTTCTTCTCTTTTAACAGATGATAATCGTGCTACACCCTTCCAGGATACGGCACAACGGAGACACAGGCACAGACGTGCAGCAGGGCCCCGCTCAAAGGTTTCTTTTTAGATTAAGACCCTGTGTAAACCTTTCTTACTGTCTCTTGTTGCTTCACACCCTCCGGATACTCAACACAACCGAGAGGGACACTGGCGTTATTGGCATTTCGCTACGTCAGACTAATGCACGTACCTGGAAATTCAGGGTTCAAGGGCGTTACTCAGCCCAATATATGTTGTAAAGACCGAATACCTTAGGGAGTGTTCGGCGTCGTGAGTTTGGCCTTATATGCATCAGCTCCGAATCATGTCTTTGGTCAAATGTTGGGTTTGCCCGGCTCCCGTGTTTTGCTACCTTACGTTCTGCTCTATTGGCTAAGGTGGCACCGGGAGAACTACTGCGATTGTGCCCCGGTTCATCTGGACGAGCACCTTAGTAGAGAAAGCCGAAAACTGACTGTCATGATAAAGCGTGAGACTGGTCAACCACTCAATGACTTATCGAAATCTTCGGGATTCCTCCGCATTAACGAAGGACCAGTTTCCCCGGTCATGTACGTACGCACACTGTATTCGGATAGCCGCGGAAATACCAGGGCTATATAGTAGCCCCACTGTCAAAATCCTATGGTTAAGTGAAAGTGTTAAAGCAATATAGTCCGATTGCCTCGTTCACCGTGCTACCACCTCCTTTGGACCAAGACGTTGGATCAAGTGTGAAGACGCGCTTTCGCGAACACCCCCGCATTATATGCGTGGGGGCTGAAGCCGACGACTGCAAACTTTTAGGTTATATATATACATAAATGACCGCATAGGAGGCATAATAATACTTTCAGGCAAAAGTATAAACACAGCCTTTATAATTCAAATAACATTGTTCTTACAATTGGGATACATGTCACTAGAACATGATACTCTTCGAGCACCGAGCCTCTATTAAACGAGCGCCTTCTAAGACTTCTTCAATATAGTGCTCGGCCAATACCCGGCCTACGGCCAAACTCTGGGTTGCAACAGCGGTGGCCTCCATCTCTGCCCAGTATGTCTTGACACGGGCAAGAGCCATCCGCGCACCCTCTATGCACGCCGATCTCTTCACAGCGTCGATATGCGGCACAGCACCAAGGAATCGTTGCACTAAGCCAAAATAACTATTCGGCCTTGGTCCTTCCGGCCAAAGATGATCCACAACAGACCTCATGGCAAGCCCGGACAACCTATGGAGCTCGGCCCACTCGGCCATTCACTCATTTAACTGCAGCGGACGCACCAGAATATTGAACTGCGACCAGAACAGTTTTTCCACTTCGTGATCTTTTTGATCTTTGAAAAACTCGGTCGCATCAGCAGCGCTCGCTGCCAAATCCAAGTATGCGTCTGCAGAACTCCATAATTGATCCAGAAGGGCATACTTAGGATCTCCGAACTTCGTCCGCAACAAAAAGGGCTTCCCAGCCGCGATATCTCCGGCTTGACGTAGCTCCTCCTTCGCCGCTCTAATTTTATAGCGGGCTTCCTTGGCTGCTACCATGGCTTTCTCCAGGTCCGCCGTTTGCGTTTGGCTTTCCTTTTCAAGAAGCTCATAACGGTCGGCGGCATCTTTCAGCTCAATAGCCATCTGGGCTATTTTCTCTTTGCTCTGGCAATGCGCAGCCTGTTCGGCTCTTAGCTCTTCGACCGCCTTTAGGGCGGCCGCATCACTCTTCCTGGCTTGTTCCTTGGCTCGGGCAAGTTCCGCCCGAAGGGTCTCCACGGCGATAGCTCCATCTGCAGTCACAACATATTACAGATACTAGCATCATGCTCCTCTTAATATGTGTTGATCATTGGAGAATACATACCCTGTGCCTCGTCAAGCCGCTTGTTTACAAGAACGATGTTGGCATCTGCCGCATCAAGTTGCCGCTTCAGTTCGGCAAACTCACCAGTCCGACTCGCCACCGGACCCTCAGTAGCCTGCACATGAAAGCAGCACGGTTATTACCTGGGACTATGATCCTCTATTTGCCGTCTTTTTCGACAGCAACCAGAGTCTCAGGGGCTACTATCTGCATAGGGCACACCTAGCGTGTGCGGTACCATCAAAAAATATATATTAGTTTGCGTACCGCAAAGCCTCTCAGCAGGCTCATAAAAGCTTCATGCAGCCCGCTTTCGGCGGATGAAATCCTCTCAACCACCGTACCCATTAGCGTACGATGCGCTTCTGAGATAGCCGCTTGCTCCAGAAGATTCATCAGTGCGTCTGGTCGTGCACCGGACAGTTCCAGACTCTTTCTGTTGCTCTCCTTAGGAGCCGAATACTCCGGACTTCGGGTGGCCGAAGGGTTACCCTCTGGCCTTGGCGGATCAGGAGAAATCCTCCGTGACGACACCTCAGGGTCATCCGCTTCACGAGGCGGGGAGGCACGGGGAGGCGTGTCGCTCTCCATCATCTCCGGAAGAAGATCCCCCGAAGACGAACTCTGTCGAGAAGGGCTACGATCCGAACTACAAGACATACGTCTCGGTTATTGTTCTCAGAAATAAAGCAGGGTATATTTACTATGAAGTACTGTTGTTTACTTACAGCTTGGTGGAGGGCTGGTCCCCTTGCGGGTACTGTGCGGTAAGGATGCCCTCTGGGGTAGGGCCCCCTAACGAAGGTTTCTTCCCGTGTTTGGAAACCATTGTTTCCAAGTCTTCAGAGGCGTCCCTCTTCCTTCCTTGGGGAGAAGGAATTTTAGATTCTTCTCCCCGGTTATCCTCCTTCGCGTAGGCACTAATTCCCCCAGTTTGGATGAATAATGAGTGAGGCTCGCTTTCGGCTTCTTTATTCCCCCCTTTATCTTCCCCTGATGGCGCTTGATAAGGCGCGAGCTCAAGCATTCTTGCCAGTACTGGATCTGTTGAGCCTTCGGGAAGGGGGGACGAACACCTGATCATCTTCGCCTTTTTTACCCAGTCCTGGTCAAAGAGTGACTTTTTAGAATGATGTTGTGATAAATAAAGAGACAGCATGTTCGGCCGAAGAATTAATTACTTGGGTAGCTGGACGATTGCAGCTCAGACCCGCATCCTCGGTGGTGTCCGGACACTTTATTTGTGATCCGAAGAACAATCCATACATCTCTTCGGGCGTCATGCCGAAGAGGTGCTGAATAGTTCGCGGTCCTTCCGGGTTGAACTCCCACATACGGAGAGGTCGACGTTTGCAAGGCAGGGCTCGACGAACTAGCATGACTTGCATTACCTTGACAAGGCTGACATCTCTCTCGAGGAGATCTCGGATGCGACTCTGCAATGTCGGCACATCATTTACTGGCCCCCAGTCCAGCCCCTTGTTGACCCATGACGCCAGTTGTGGCGGGGGCCCGAGCGGAAGGCAGGGGCAGCTACCCACTTAGTACCACGGGGAGCTGTGATGTAAAACCACTCCCGTTGCCATAAGCTGGACACCTCCGGGAAGGAACCCTTTGGCCATGGAGCATCGGCGCCTTTGCTTATTATGGCACGTCCGCATTCTACGTGTCACCCGTTAATCATCTTCGGCTTCACATTAAAGGTCTTGAGCCATAAGCCGAAGTGTGGGGTGACGTGGAGGAAGGCCTCACAGACGACGATGAACGACGAGATGTGAAGGATGGAATCCGGGGCTAGATCATGGAAATCAAGCCCGTAATAGAACATTAGCCCTCTAACGAAGGGATCTAGACTAAAGCCTAGCCCTCAGAGGAAGTGGGAGAAAAATACGACACTCTCGTTGGGCTCGGGAGTGGGGACGACCTGCCCTCGAGCAGGCAGCCTGTGCAAAATTTCGGCGGTCAGATACCTGGCTTCTCTTAGTTTCTTGATGTCCTCCTCTGTGATGGAGGAGTGCATCCACCGACCTTGAAGGTTGGATCCGGACATGATTGAAGGTCTGAAATGCCTAGCCTGAGCCTTGGGTGTTGGAGCTCGGGGTGGGGGAAGGATTCAATTGAGCGCGAGAAGAAAAGGACAGGCCTTGGCCCCTTTATAAAGAGGGTGAATATCAAGCGTCCTCCGCGTGGCCGTTTGGAACTTGCCTAAAATCGAGGAGTCATACCAACAGACACGATTGGGTTACCCATACCCGTATTGATGAGAATCCCATGAAATATTATTCTCTCTACGGTGGTATGTGGAATTTGTTTTGCAGAGCCGGACACTATCCTTGTGTTCAAAATCTTCTATGGAATATTCGGAGGAGGAACCCGCCTTGCAATGACCGAAGACAATCTGCGCGCCAGACTCATCGTCATTGACGCCTGGTTCAGGGGCTACTGAGGGAGTCCTGGATTAGGGGGTCCTCAGACAGCCGGACTATATCCCTTAGCCGGACTGTTGGACTATGAAGATACAAGATTGAAGACTTTGTCCCGTGTCCGGATGGGACTCTCCTTGGTGTGGAAGGCAAGCTTGGCAATACGGATATGTAGATCTCCTCCCTTGTAACCGACTCTGTGTAACCCTAGCCCCCTCCGGTGTCTATATAAACCGGAGGGTTTAGTCCGTAGGACAACAACAACAATCATACCATAGGCTAGCTTCTAGGGTTTAGCCTCTACGATCTCGTGGTAGATCAACCCTTGTAATACTCATATCATCAAGATCAATCAAGCAGGAAGTAGGGTATTACCTCCATCGAGAGGGCCCGAACCTGGGTAAACATCGTGTCCCCCGCCTCCTGTTACCATCCGCCTTAGACGCACAGTTCGGGACCCCCTACCCGAGATCCGCCGGTTTTGACACTGACAACGGGAACGCCATGCATGATATTGAAAAGCAGATTCTTCATAATGCCAACGACTTCTTCTTCATTCGAGTCGTGGCCCTTGATAGGACTCAATGTCTTCGTCAGAATGCGATAGACAGTCCGAGGCACATATAGCAATTCCTTCACGAGGAATTTGGTTCTTGGGGCCTGACCTGGCTTCAATGGCTTCATCAGCACTTGCATATAGTGATCTGTAAGCTCAGGCTCTTGGTACATGCAACGAGCAGCTTCAAGGGGAGGACTGAGAGGCAATGCACGAAGCAATTCAGTAGCTGGTGCCTTATAGTGAGTATTTTCAGTCATCCAGTCCAGCACCCATGAATTCACATCTTCAGAGTCTCCGGTGATGTGCAGCGTTGCATAGAATTGAAGAATGAGTTCTTCATTCCAATCACAGATGTCAGTGCAGAAAATTTAACAGTCCAGCGTCGTGAAGAACACTGAGGACTGGCACGAAGCACGACAGAGATTCCATATCCATGTGAGGAATGTGCTCATGATCAAAGACTTTTTCTTTGTTGAACAACACTGAGGAATAAAAATTTGCCTGGCTGGCAGTCCAGAAACGCCTCTTCCTAATGCGAGCAGAGTCATAGGGGTTGTAGTCAGTAAAGAATACGTGCTTGCCGAAGAAATCATCAGTCTTGAATTTTTGTTTCCTTGAGAATGGATCCTTTGGCTTGGGTTGAGGAGTGTCAGTCAGTTGCATCACAACCTCAGGAATCGCAATCTCAGGTTCTTCAGGCTGAGGAATTTCTGGTTCCTCTTCAGTGGCAGTCTGTGTCTTCAAAGATTAGCAGCAACAGTTTCTTCAGCACTAGTGGCTGGAATTTCTTCATGTAAAGATGCAGTGGGTTGATTTTCTTCAGAGCCCATTTGAACAGTTTGTGCTGGGAACTGAGGGATTTGTTGCAATGGCGTGAATAGAGGGGAGTTGGGATGCTGACTATCCCAAAAATTATCATTCATTAATGGAGTGGTACTCCCAATGACCACGTTAGAATTTTGTTCATCCAATTCCTCAACGCCGGCCTCTTCAGCAGTGAACTGAGGCATGGGCGAGGAGACAATTGGAGTTGAAGGGATTGCGTCCGCTTCAATTTCTTCATCCATCTGCTCTAAGGAAGCAGCAGAGAGAATGTCTTCATCAGATCCGCTGGGGATGACATATTCTTCATCGAAAGGGACGATTTCCTTTGATGGCATGCTGGAAACAGGAACAACATCAATTGGATTTGCAAATGAGCTTGTCAATTTCTTCATCTTCTTCGGTGCTGAAGAATCTGATGAAGTTGATGCTTTCCTTTTCTTCACAGCTGCACGCTCTACAGCCTTGGTCTTCTTCACATCTGATGCAGATGGAAGGATTGGAGTTGGAGTAGGTGCAGGAGGAGCAGAGGAATTTGGTTGAGTTTCTTCAGGCACAACTGATGCAGTTGCCCTGACTTCTTCATTTTCTTCAGGCGCACCGCTAGTGGATGCCCCGGCAATTTCTTCAGCGGTTGGAATGCAGTCATCAGCCCTGGAACTCACATTTTCTTCAGCAGCCTGATTTTCATCAGCAGTGCTGGCGTGCTCTTCTGTTGGTTGAGCAGATGCTTCGGCTTAAGGAATTTCTGGTTGCGATGGAGCTGCAGCCTTTGAAGTGTATTTCTCAGTCAGTTTTACAAACCTGACTTTGGCTCCTTGCCAATCAGCATAGTAAGCATTGAAGTCATCACTGAGGCCTTTGATTTCAGCCTGGATCTTCACTAGTTCTTCAGTTGTCATAGTGACAACATTTTTCTTCAGGAAGCGCTCCTTCCTGTACTGAGCTTTCTTCAGCTGCCTTGCCTTCTCAAATTTCCATTTCTCTTCTTCAATGAAGGCAGTCAAAACATGACTTTGACCAGGTGTGAGGTTCATCTCAGGCAAAGGTGTGTTGGGATCCTTGTGCCAGAGATCGATGAAGTCTAGGATCAGCTTCGGATCCAAAAGCAGTGGCACATTGCTTCCTTTGGCACTAGCGGCCTTGACTTGTCTGTCTCTGATGATTTCAGCAAGTTCTTCATCATCAGCCTCATCATCATCAGAGGGCACTTGGAAAGCAACCTGCTTCTTGTGAGGACTTGGTCGAGGACCTCGTCCAGCAGTGGTCTTCTTCTTCAGCAGAGAGGGGCCAGCTGAGGAACTTGGAGCGGCTGAGGAACTTGCAGAGGCTCCTGAGGCAATAGATATGCCTGTGGTCCTTTGGCACGTGGCGAGATGCACTAGTGCAGAGGATTTGGATGGAGCAGCCGAAGACTTAGGCGGAGGGGCTGAGGACTTTGGAGGAGCAGGAGCAGTTTGAGGATTTGGCCATGAGGGCTTTGAAGAATCTGGCCGTGAGGGCATTGCTGAGGAACTTGGCCTTGAGGGCATTGAAGGTGAAGCACTTGGCTTATGCGCAGGCTTCTTTGCCATGGCCTTCTTCGGCTTGCTAGCAGAGGCCTCCGCAGTGGCAGCAGCAGCAGAGTCTTCAGTGAATTTCCTCACTGCTTCTCTAGCTTGTCTGGCCAACTTGGCCTGGCGCTTGGCCCATTCATCAGGATAATCCTCACCGCGCTTGAGGCTGGTGGGATCAGCTACTTGGCCAGGTGCCAATCGAGGTCTTGGGCATGGAGGATTGAGTGCAAATTTCTTCATGTACTTGGGAGTGACATATCTGTACTCCCTCCATTCTCTTGCCCATCTCCTCTCTATCCTCTGTATGCGCACCTTGCGCTGATTTTTGTCCTCTTTTCCAAACTTGCCCTCATCAGGAGTGCAGTAGTCAGCATATATGTCATCAGGGATTTCAAACGTAGTATTGACCTCAGGCCTCTTTCCTCCCTTTTGTGGCTTCTTTCCATCAGCCATTTTCTTCAGATGAGGAATTTGAACAATGGAATTCTCTGAAGAGGTATGCAACTTTTCTTCGAGGAATGCTGCAAATGAGTTAAGTTGATGAGAACCTAGTGATTCAGCAGCGGACATGAGTACCTGTGAACAGAGTATAGTTCCGAGGAATTTGGAGAGGTCATATGCGTTCTCAGAATGTTTTGTAAAAAGAACAAAGTTGAGGATTTTGACCAGATGAGTCTTGAAGAATTTCACTAAGCGTTCTTTGTCTTAGGTTCCAGAGTTGTACGGATCAGAAATCCACACAATTGAGGAATCTTGAAGAAAAATATAGCTTAGAGAAATGAAACAAGAGTAGGTGACATGTGAGGTGTTTTAGTGTGTGAGAATCTGAAGAATAAACACCTTTAAAGATTTTGTAGAAAACATTTGAATCAAAGAGGGCAGTAAAAGTAACTTTTAATTACCCTGGACGAAGAACACGACGAACTGGGAAGTGGAGATGTGAAGTTCGTCAGTGCAGATCTTTCACGCCCTAACTCGGGAGAGGAAGACAGCTACGGCGGCGGCGGAGTGAGGAAATCCGCGGTCGGCGCGAATACGGCGGCGACGAGGTCGAGGCAGCGAAGCTCTTCCTCATCGGTGAAGATCAAGAAGCGGCGGCGCTAGGGTTTGAGAAGCTCGAGCTGGAGAGAGGTCGAGCGGAGTAAAGGAGAAGTGAGGAAGGGAAGGGGGGTATTTATAGCCACGGTGAAAAAACTGTTCGCCCGAAGAAATTTAACGAATGTGCCCCTGACCCTTCTCATTCGCTTGACATGTGTCACCCACGTACTGAGAAGTGGAGATCGTGTGAGATCGTGGGTGAATAGATAAGTATTTCGTGGGATGCGGACGGTTTGAGCGGCAAAGCCGAAAATTTGGATAAGATAAGTTAAAAGTTCCGTTCGCAAATTCTTCAGCTGACAAGGACACAGTGAAGATTTTGAACGAGTTTCAAATAGAATGCACATGAAGAATTTGTGAATAGAATGGGTTGAGTTTAGCATAGAGGGGGAAGGGTCCGATCACATTCATTTAGCAGAAAAAGGCAACTTGAAGAAATAGCAATAAGTGAATGCTGTAGAGGACATAAACTCATATATATATATATATATATATATATATATATATATATATAGCCAATGAAGAAAAACGACGGAAACAGTGAAGACAATGCAAAGTTGAAGAACATGAACAACTGAGGAATTTCTAAACTGAGGAAAAACTCAAATTGAAGATTTTCAACTTTGGTGGTGGCGTGACCCACCGTATAAAAATGATGATTTTAGACACCGCGTACAATTGTCGTAGGGTTCTGAGAATCAAATTCTTCGTTAATTTCTTCACACTTAGAGTGTTATTCTTCATTGATTGAAGAAAAACGTTTCTTCATGTGTTGCACATCTAAGTCATCAATTTTGCATAAGTGTTAGGATGAGGGTCCTTTTCAAAGAACATTCGAAGAATATGCTTCACAGCCTTATGGTGTGATTCCTTCGGTGTAGCTTGAAATCGGGCACACATGCAAACACTAAGCATTATATCTGGCCTAGATGCACATAGTTACAATAAAGAACCAATCATGGAGCGGTATACCTTATGATCGAAGTCAATACCATTTCAATCAGTGCACAGATGGCCATTTGTGGGCATAGGAATTTTGACGCCTTTGCAATATTTCATGCCAAATTTCCTTAGTACATCCTTGAGGTATTTCTCCTGAGAAATGAATATGCCATTGAGCTGTTGACGAATTTGAAGACCTAAGAAGAATTTCAATTCTCCCATCATAGACATTTGATATTCTTCACTCATCATATAGGCAAATTCATCACTATAATGTTGGTTAGTACAGCCAAAGATAATATCATCAACATATATTTGGCACACAAACAGTTCACCATCATAAGATTTAATGAAAAGAGTAGGGTCGAGTGAACCGGGTTTGAAGCCTTTCTTCATGAGGAATTCCTTCAAAGTATCATACCACGGCCGAGGGGCCTGCTTGAGGCCATAGAGGGCCTTATCGAGTCTGAAGACTTTGTCAGGATGCTTTGGATGTTCAAAACCTGGGGGTTGAGCTACATATACTTCTTCCTCAAGCTTACCATTGAGGAATGCAGTTTTCACATCCATTTGATATAAAGTGATATCATGATGGTTAGCATAAGCAAGTAATATGCGAATAGCCTCAAGTCTAGCAACAAGTGCAAAAGTTTCATTGAAATCAATTCCTTCAACCTGTGTGTAGCCTTGAGCTACTAGCCGTGCCTTATTCCTCACCACAAGGCCATTTTCATCTTGCTTGTTGCGGTAGATCCACTTTGTGCCAATGACATTGTGCTTGCGAGGATCTGGACGTTTGACCAGTTCCCAGACATTGTTGAGCTTGAACTGATGTAATTCTTCTTGCATAGCTTGAATCCACTCAGGCTCCATAAATGCTTCATCTACCTTAGTGGGCTCTGTGATAGAGACAAAAGCAAAGTGCCCACAAAAGTTAGATAAATGTGAAGCTCTTGAGCGTGTGAGAGGACCTGGTGCTTCAATGCCATCGATGATCTTTTCAACTTGCACTTCTTTTGCAACGCGAGGATGAGCTGGTTGTCGTCGAGGAATTTGATCAGCATTTTCTTCAACACCATTTTCTTCAGCATCATTTTCTTCAGCAATTTCTTCAGGTGCATTAGCTCGACGTTCTTCACGTTCTGGAATGAATTCTTCAGCAGATTCCTTGGTCGGAATGACATCCTCAGTAGCCTTGAACTTGATACATTCCTCAGGTTCTGGTTCATCTATCACAGAAGGTAGGTGCTCTCTTTGCGAGCCATTAGTTTCATCGAACAGCACATCTACAGGTTCAACAACCTTGTGAAGAACGTTGTTGAAGACTCTGTAGGTGTGCGAGTCCTTTCCGTAACCAAGCATAAAACCTTCATGTGCTTTCGGTGCAAATTTCGAGTTGTGATGAGGATCTCTAATCCAACATTTAGCACCGAAGACTTTGAAATAACTCACATTGGGTTTCTTGTCAGTGAGGAGTTCATAGGCAGTCTTCTTGAAGAATTTGTGAAGATATACTCTGTTGATGATATGGAACGCAGTATCAATTGCATCAATCTAGAAACGATGAGGCGTTTTGTATTCATCAAGCATAGTGCGAGCCATCTCAGCAAGAGTCCTGTTCTTGCGCTCCACGACGCCATTCTGCTGAGGAGTATAAGGAGCAGATAACTCATGAGTAATACCAAGTTCATCAAGATAGTCATCAAGACCAGAATTCTTGAACTCAGTTCCATTGTCACTCCTGATGTGCTTGATCTTCACACCAAAGTTGGTTGAAGCCCTCGAGGAAAATCGTTTGAAGACTTCCTGCACTTCATGTTTGTAAGTAACAATGTGTGCCCATGTGTATCGAGAGTAATCATCAACAATAACAAAGCCATATTGAGATGCATCATTTGAAACTGCAGAATAATGGTTAGGACCGAAGAGATCCATGTGAAGCAATTCAAATGGGCGAGTGGTAGTCATGATTGTCTTCGCTGGATGCTTAGCCTTTGTCATCTTTCCAGCTTCACAGGCTCCGCATAAGTGATCCTTGAGGAATTTGACATTCTCAATGCCAATGACATGCTTCTTCTTCGCAAGCGTGTGCAAATTCCTCATGCCTGCATGACCAAGTCGTCGATGCCATAGCCAGCCTTCTAAAGCTTTTGCAAGTAGGCACACGACTGGTTGTGGTCCTGTAGAGAAATCAACAATATACAAGTCTCCTCTCCTAAAGCCTTCGAAGACTTTGGAATTGTCAGCTTCCATGACCACAACACAACGATACTTGCCAAAGACAACAACCATATCAAGATCACAAAGCATTGAGACAGACATGCGGTTGTATCCTAAGGACTCGACAAGCATGACTTTGTCCATGTGTCGATCCTTTGTGATCACAACCTTACCTAGACCCAATACCTGACTTTTGCCTTTGTTAGCGAAGATGATATGCTTCAGATGCGATGGAGATAAGGGAGCATCCATCAATAGATTCTTGTCACCAATCATGTGATTTGTACATCCACTATCGAGGACCCACTCAGTGGCTTTGGGTTGATTATCCTGCAGATGAATTAGTGCAGCTTACACTACAAAAAAAGACACATCCGTGACATTTTGGGACGAACGAATTTTTTTCTGTCATACATATGACACTTCTATGACGATAATTGTGACAAAACCCGGTATCATCATAGATGTGGTGGGCTCCTACTTCTATGACAAAAAATCATGACAGAAAATGGGCTTTTCATCCTGGGCGGGCCGGAAACGCAGCTGCATGACATTCTTTGGGCCGTCCATGACGGAAAAACCGTGGTAGAAGCGAGGGCGAGGAAAATTTCGGGGAGTTCCCGGTAACGGTGGGAGGTCGGGGGCCGAGCGATGCGCGTTTCTCTCGTACACGTACGCGTGTGTGCGCGAGGCGTTGGCTCTAACTGAACCCGAGCGAGGCGTTGGGCTCTAACTGAACCCGAGCGATTGCACTGCAGGCTACGCGTTACTGAACCCGAGCGATCGATCGATGGCTGTTAACTGAACCCGATCGGGCGATTCCTTCGCTACTGCTGCTAACTGAAGCCGATCGATTGGATGAACAGTGAGCGTTGCGGGGGGGGGGGGGGGGTGGATGAACAGTGAGCGGTGGCGTTGCCTCTGGATGAACAGGACCCCGTGGTGTGGAGGGCTGGATGAACAATAGACGGTGGAGGGGTGCCCGTGGAGGGGTGGTTGAACAGGACCCCGTGGTGTGGAGGGCTGGATGAACAGTAGACGGTGGAGGGGTGGTTGAACAGTAGCCGGTGGAGTAGCGCGCGGTGGAGGCTGAAGGAGGTCGATGGTGGAGATGAACAGTATCCCGTGGAGTCCCGTTTTGCGGTACGCCACACCCCTCCCGATGAACAGGACCCCCGTTTCGACCGTAGGAGGTCCGTTTTGTCCGTTTTGCGGTACGCCACACCCCTCCCGATCAACAGGACCCCCGTTTCGACCGTAGGAGGTCCGTTTCCTCCGTTTTGCGGTACGCCACACCCCTCCCGATCAACAGGACCCCCGTTTCGACCGTAGGAGGTCCGTTTCCTCTGTTCTGCGGTACGCCAGACCTCGTTTCCATCGCCTGTTCCGTCCAAGCCCTCCCGATGAACACGACCACGCATTCCGTTCCGACCCAGCCGGTTGGCTCCCACGCGTTCCGTTGCCACCCGATGAACACGACGCATTCCGTTGCCTCCCCATGAACACGACGCATTCCGTTGCCTCCCCATGAACATGATGCATTCTGTTGCCTCCCCATGAACACGACGACGACGCTGTTTCTCCGTTCCGACCCAGCCATGTACACGAGCCCTGGCCGTACGTATGCGCGAGTAGGCGTTCGAGACCCCGCCCATATGTACACATACATGGCCATATTTTCTTTCTTGCACCCTGGCCGCTGTACGTACGTGTACATGCTACGTGCGCGCCTCTACTACGACACGTACGCGCCTCTACTATGACACGTGCGCGCCTCTACATCCACCAGTATATATGTACGTACACGTTCGCGACCAGAATGACAACGCTACATACGCTTTGACCAGGTGGGTCCCGACTGTCAGGCACTTCCTTGCGTGCAAAGATGTAGCTGGTGGGTCCCAGCAGTCAGGGGGGCGAACCGTTGTTTTTTGCCCGGACGCACTTCCTTGCGTGCGAAGGTGTAGCTGGTGGGTCCCAGCAGTCAGGGGGGAAACATTTTTTCACGAAATACGGTGGCCCGTCCGGTGGGTCCCCGCTGTCAGGTGGAGGAATAATTATTTTGCACGTAATAAGGAGGCACTTCCTTGCTGCGGCCGTGGACCCAACTGTCAGCCTCTCCACGTACAGTCCACGTCCGATGGAAGCCGTTCCTTGACCATGTTGACCACGCCGCGCCGAGAGCACCAGGGCGGTGGACGACGGCGAGGCCTAGGAAGGGGACGACGCGGCAGTGGATGCCCACGCGTAGAGGAGTACGAGGGTTCACTGGTTCCCTGCGGTGTGAGGCTACCGTCGCCGCATAATAACAGGGGGTGTGGGTGAGTAGAGGGATGGCTTGGCTAGCGGTGGGAGTAGTAGGGGGCGGTGAGGCCTCCGCCGCATCACAGCCGGCCACGGGAGGCAGGAGCACGAGGCACGACCAGCGCCGGTTTGGGCGGCTTGAGCAAGAAGACCAGAGGTTGAAGAAGCACTACGGCCGTTGGATGGACATCGTACGGTCACTGTAGCTAGAATCGTGCATATTGACTAAGTTGACAAAGCCCTCCGTCCCCGTCAACTTAGTAGGCCCACAAGTCAGCCTGCCACTATACTGGGTCCCAGCTAACAGGGGGAGTATTCATTTTTTTGTGCGTAATAAGGAGGCACTTCCTTGCATGCGAAGATATAGCTGGTGGGTCCGAGCTGTCAGCGGCGGTAACATTTTTTTCGCGAAATACAGAGGCCCTTTCGGTGGGTCCCTGATGTTAGGTGGAGGAATCATTATTTTGCGTGTAATAAGGAGGCATTTCCTTGTGTGCGGCCGTGGACCCAGCTGTCGGCCTCTCCACGTACAGTCCACTTCAGATGCATGTCGGTCGTTGACCACGTTGACCAGGCCGCGCCGAGAGCACCAGGGCGGTGGACGACGGCGAGGCCTAGGAAGGGAACGACACGGAGGCAGGGAAGACTCGGCAGTTGTTTCCCACGCGGTGGGGAGTACGACTGTACGAGGGTTTACTGGTTCGTCTGCCGTCGCCGGAGAATAACAGCAGGTGTGGGTGAGTAGAGGGATGGCTAGGCCAGCGATGGGAGTACGGTGGGGTGGTGAGGCCTGCGCGGCAGCAGAGCCGACCGCGGGGAGGAGGGAGCAGGCAGTCCCGCCGGCGCTTGTTTGAGCGGCTGGAGCAGGAAGAGCAGAGATTGAAGAAGCACGACGGCCGTTGGATGGACATCGTATGGTCACTAGAGCTAGAATCGTTCATATTGACTAAGTAGACAAAGCCCTCCATCCCCGTCAACTTAGTAGGCCCACAAGTCAGCCTCCCACCATAGTGGGTCCTAGCTAGCAGGGGGAGTATTCATTTTTCTGTGCGTAATAAGGAGGCACTTCCGGTGGGTCCGAGCTGACAGCGGGGGGAACGTTTTTTCGCGAAATACGGTGGTCCGTCCGGTGGGTCCCAGCAGTCAGGGGCAAACGTTTTTTTCGCGAAATACGGTGGCCCGTCCGGTGGGTCCCAGCAGTCAGGGGGGAAACGTTTTTTCCGCGAAATACTGGTGGCCCGTCCGGTGGGTCCCTGCTGTCAGGTGGAGGAATAATAATTTTGCGCGTAATAAGGAGGCACTTCCTTGCGGGTGCCGTGGACCCAGCTGTCAGCCTGTCCACGTACAATACTCTTTCGATGGAAGTCGGTCATTGACCACATTGACCACGCCGCGCCGAGAGCACCACGGCGGTGGACGATGGCGAGGCCTAGGAAGGGGACGACACGGAGCCGGGGAAGACGCGGCAGTGGATGCCCACGCGGAGAGGAGTACGAGGGTTCACTGGTTCGGCTGCGGTGTGAGGCTGCCGTCGCCGCAGAATAATAGGGGGAGTGGGTGAGTGGAGGGATGGCCTGGCCAGTGGTGGGAGTAGTATGGGCACGGTGAGGCCTCCGCAGTAGCACAGCCGACCACGGGAGGCAGGAGCATGCGGCAGGACCGGCGCTGCTTTGGGCGGCTGGGGCAAGAAGACCAGAGGTCGAAGAAGCAGTACGGCCATTGGATGGACATCGTTGACCACGCCGTGCTGAGAGCACCAGGGCGGTGGACGACGGTGAGGCCTACGAAGGGAACGACACGGAGCCGGGGAAGACACGAGAGTGGCTGCCCATGCGGTGGAGAGTACGAGGGTTGACTGGTTCGGCTGCCGTCGCCGGAAAATAACAGGAGGTGTGGGTGAGTAGAGGGATAGACAGGCCAGGGATGCGAGTATGATGGGGCCGTGAGGCCTGCTCGGCAGCAATGCCGGCCACGGGAGGCGGGAGAAGGCGGTTCCGACGGCGCTGGTTTGGGCGGCTGGGGCAGGAAGATCAGGGACTGAAGAAGCACGATTGCCGTTAGATTGACATCTAACGGTCTGATGCTGGTAGAGTCGATTGTTGACTAAGTTTCTTTTTTGAGAAACCTTGTGTATGCATGAACTTAGTAGGCCCACAAGTCAGCCTCCAAATCTGTGGCACACAATATAAAGCCCATTTGCTATTTTTTATAATTTTTAGCCCATTTGCTAATTCTTAAGTAATTTATTACAGCCCATTTTCTGCCCAGGACCACGGTCAAAAAGTTAAACCTTATTTTGCATATTTCGGTGGAGTCCGAACTGTTGTAATCCCGAAATGATAAACATTTTTTTAAGAACTTATTGATTTGCCAAAAAAATCGTTTTGTTTTTGTAAGCAAATAAGATGTGGGACAATTGAGTTGGTTTAAGGGAAAACCAGTGGTAAAACAATCAGCGCTGGGTGGGAAAAAACAACAAAAATAAGGATGTAAATATGAAAAGGGAATTTTATGTGTTTTCAATATAATGATACGTGTATATGAACTAGTAAAACTATAGGTAGAGATTAGAAAACGGATGTAGGACATGCGTTTCAAGAGGAAAATAGAACTGGGCTGTGTGTTTGATTCAGTAAAAAAACTGCCTGCGGATGTTGTAAGACAAAATATAACTAACGCTGGTGGGCCAGAGGCCAGTAGATACTTGCTGGATCTTTGTGCCCCGTTGTCGTCATGGGCTGGGCCTGTTAAAAACAAAACCAACCCTGGGCAGTCTACAACCTAGTTGAAACTTGCTCGACCTGAAAAAACAATATATGTGCTCAATAAACGAGAGAATTCTGCAAGTACAGACTGATAACTGGGATGCAGCACGGATATTGTTTTTTATCGTGATAATAAGTGCACGCACTTGTTTCGAAAAAATTAGAGAACTGGGAATTCGAACGGCGGGTGCTTATGCTACCCATCAAATAAAAATCAGGTGCCTGAAAATTCGTTTCGAAACAAATGATTCAGCTTTATATCCACGTCGACCCTCGGCATGATGGTTGGAAGCAAATGCAAGTTCATACCAAAAGATCGTTAACAACAATACCAACTTGCGGACGACAAGGTAGTACAACTACCAATACCAAACTAACTTATAATCTTTTTACTCCTGGCCCTAGTGTTCGTCTGGTAGAAAATCTTGCAGAGGACCAGCTCCCGCTCCTTCTCTTGCTCCAGGTCCCCGAGGTGGTACTGGTGCATCACCCAGTTGGTCCTCTGCTGGTCGAAGTTCTTGTTGGTGTGCAGCACCAGAACCTTTTTTGCTGCCCGTCTGCCGGCCGTTGACCATCACCGGCAAGGTATTGCCGGTCTTGTGCCACATCGCGTGCATGCCGCACTCCGACTGTATCTTGCGACGCGTCCACGTGCCCCTTTTGAACGCCCTGGAATTGCGCTGGTGGAAATGCTTTCTTAGGCCACTCAGTGTGATACCTGCAGTATTGTGGAATACAGGTTTTAGTGTACCTAGTTGGCATTTTCATAACATCTTTGGCATGTTGCAGTCACTTGTTTCACTTTTTATTAACTGTCAAATTGTAATTGCTTCACCAGGTCTGCGTCTAAAAAGAAAAATAGAGCTATAAACAAAGGAATATGTTTGTGCAAGTAGACGGCCGATCGGTGTCTTACCTGGAAGTTTCTCAGGTTGGGTGTAGCATATGCCGTGCTCGCTGTCGATGGTTGGTATGAACAAATCGATGAGAGACTGAAATCTCGCGCTGTCAGCACTCACTTTGGTCTCAAGGTGCTCGATCAGCTCCTGATCCGTGGGATCGAACTTGACGCCAGGCGGCAGCACCGACCAATCCTTCTTCGACTTGCATCGGTAATTCCAGTTATATGGTCCTCAATGTATGATCAATCGACTGTTTTAAGTGAATGATGAAAGATTTCGACAGATAAGTGGTACTCCAAATCTGAAGTCCAGAATACCCGAACACGCCGCCGGGATTCTTGTGTCACCTCACGTGCAGCGTGTTGTCACGTCAATTCAATGTGTGGACATGATGAATAATTTGACCGACGTATACTAGTACTGCTAGTGTACTACTTACTAGTCGTATTTAGTGTCACAATTTATACATAGGTTTAACTAACAAGTACGCACTTGAAGCCTAACTGATATATATATATATATATATATATGGCTTCTGCACAGCATCTCCATCATCATTATCAGTACATCCTACGCAGGTGAGTTAGGATGCACTTGATCCCAGGAAGGTATCTATCGTTCAAACCAGAGGAGTGCTTCAAACTAACAACAGTACATAATATCCAACAAAAGAGGGTCGTGCTACAGCAGCAGAATACATGGCTCAGTCTAGATATCAGCACGAATCAAGTTGTGCATATTTGTTGTTGGCATGAACCACATCGCCGCATGTCGGGTTTGCAAAAGCCATCCATCGCATGGAAGCTTGATGCCTTTCACACACTGAAGATTATCTAGCAACAAGCTGTGTCGACGAATCTCTGGATATGGTGATTCATGAAACCCATGGTATGATGTGTAAACACAACCCCCCCTCGCGAATGGAAGTTGCATAGCATAGTAATCATCGCTGGTGATATGATCGATGATTGGTTGGATGATCGGATACTTGAGGCCGAGGAACAAGGAGTGGTTGCCGAGGCTGTAAACCCACCTCCAGTTGAATACGCCTGGCCCAATGGAGCTGGGATCTTTCTCAAACACGAAGCAGCCATAGCCATCAATGTCATGAACGCCCCACACATTGTACTGCATGTGGTTTGATGTAATGGTTTGGTCAATTTGGTACGTGCGAATGAGCATCAAATGACCGCCGTCAGCTGAACGAGCGATAAACCACCACCCATCGGCTGGTATGATTCCAGGTCCTGGAATCATGAAGGCCAGCGCATTTGCGTCTGCTGCAACAATTCAAATTGGAGACCAAAAGGAAAAAAATAAACAATCATGTTCAGAGTATGTGTGGAATTAAGATTATTATAACAGTGACACATATCATAGACAGAGAATTGAAATGCCGTGGTCATAATCATACCCCAAGTTAAAAAAATAAGCCAATGGCTTTCATATTCTAGCAATATGTCATGGTTCAAACATCATGTAACAATGAGAGGAAAACAACTATGACAGTGCCTACTCATATTCTACCATAGCACTTACTACTGCTGTTCTCATATCAACTCTAAGCAATAAGATGCGTTGTTATAAAAATCTTGTAAACGAGAGTAACATATAGCAATCATGATGTTATGCTCATAATATGTATTCTAACAATCATTAGATGCCAATTGTTCTCATATCAACTCTAACAATAACATGTGTGGTCATAAAAATCTAGGAAATGAGAGGAACATATAGCAATGATGTGGTTATAGACATGCTATGCATTCTAAATTTGTAACAAATGAACGGGCAGTTGTATTCATAAGGTAAAGATGAGATGAGATAGAACAATTACATGACGATAGATTCCACCAGTATAGGCAGCCAATCTGTGCGTCGACCGCGTAAACGATGCCATCGTGCACTATAGCATCAGACAGAAATGTTGCCTCAACAGGATTGATGATGAGCCATAACCATGTATGGCGACCGGATTCCAGATAGACTAATCCCATGTTGAACAAGGCAATGAGCTTGTAATCCATGTAGTCTTCTGATGGTGTGGGCACTTCGCAGATTACAACTTTCTGCAAACAGAGGTCGAGCCAAAAGCTTAACGCGTCTCATGCGTAGTAGGCAGGAGTGTCCGGCGGGCCGCGAGGCTCGATGGCGGTGGTATCCAATGATGGAAGGGTGATCTCTCGCTGGGTGTAGATATCCATGAGACGCCACGGACTACCGGTGTGTTGGATCAGGACGATCCAGTTGGCCTTCATGCCCGCCCAGTAGTGGCCGCGCATGAAGGGCAGGTGGACGGGTAGTGGTAGCATGTCGAGGGGCACCACGGCAACCTCTGTAGGATCGTCAAGTCGGTGTCTGGGCCACCTGCGAGGATCGGGCATCAGCAAGCAGGGTGTCTTGAAAAGAGCCGGCCGGTTGCAGACGAGTAGACGGTACAAAGACACCGAGCATGCGGCCAGACGGACGGTGCTGAGTAGGTCCATACGACTACAGATCTGCTCCAAGAGAACATCAGGAAGGGAATTCCAATCGCGGCTCTGCGTGTCAGTCGGTTCTGCCATTGGGGTTTTCGGTGCCTGCGAGCCAGCGGGGAAGTGGATTCGGGCGGGCGAGCGAAGAAGCTTCTCCTCGTGTGGCCGAGCAGTGAGCCGGGGGATATGGTACGCGCGAGCTACCAAGGAAGATGGCGCGGGCGGGCGAGCAGTGAGCGGGGGTAAATGGTGTGCGGCCGACGATGGGGAAGAGAGGAGGAAGAAGAAGAGAGGAGGAAGAAGAAGAGAGGAGGAAGAAGAAGAGAGGAGGAAGAAGAGTGGAAGACGGGGAGGAAAGTGCATTCAATCTCAATTCTACTAGTACTACTACCAGGATATACCGTCCTTCGGAGTGTAAATAGTTACACCGATGACATGTGGGTCTACCACAACAGGGCCCATATGTCAGTTAATGGAGGACAGAGGTGCGTAGGCGTATTTGCGGAAGCGTGCTCTACTGGCAAACATGATGGCAGTACTGGGTAAGGCTGATTTAGTAACACCAACACGCTGGTTCAGCTTATTAATTACGTGTCCCATCTGCTGCAGCGTGTATTGTCACTTCACTGCGAAGACTAGTTGAATAGTTCTCTCTGACCGAGATGGGGAATAATGGATCGCGAGGACTTCCTTTCTATAGTATCCCTATGCCTCTACGCTCACTTCACTCATTTTGCTCCGTACCTAGTCACTTGTTGAAATATGTAGAAAGACAAATACTCCATATTTGGGAACAGAGGGAGGCTTTTACTCCGTACTATTTGGGAACAGAGGGAGTATCACCATATGGAGGGAACAGAGGAAGCTTGAAATATGAACATGTCAATGGGAGGGAGTAAGCCCCATGCATGCATGCATGCAACATGCAACACTCACACGTACACATGGACGCACGCAACACTCACGCACCCATGCGGCACACAACACACGACGCAACACACACGCTCACGCTCAAGTGCTCAACCTACTCCCTACGTCCGTGAAAGACTGTACATTTAGAGATTTACATATTGACCAGGGCATAATTAACGCCCAAAAGTAGCAGACTTATGTGTGCATGCGACCATTGAGATAAGAAGATTAAATGAAGGCCGTTGCATGCTGTAATTAAGGATAGACATGTAGCCTATACCTACAGCACAAGTTGGTGCATTAGTTAATCAATATCGATTTAGATTAAAGGCTAAATGCATTGGAAGTGTAGATGTACATCATGTACTACACTCTTTGTTTTATAGCCGATGTACACTCTTTGTTGGAAAACCAAGGGAGGACACTTGCATGCACTCACATACACAGCCAGGGCGGTTCGCGCGCAAGGGTTGGACTCGTGTCGCGCCTGTGTAAAGTTTTGTTTAACTGATTTCTTTGCTCTACCAACTGACAGGTGGGACCCAGAAACCAGGTGACAATTTAACCAGTCAACAAAGTGCCACGTCTACTATGTGGCCGGTCAGTAGGGTGCAATACGGTGCTCTACGATGAGCTAGTGATCGTATAATCGCCGCAAAACTATATATAGTGACCGTAAAGAGCGTATTATTACATACGTTGACCGCCAGTGTATTTTTCTTGTTTCAAATTAAGCCATATTAATCGGAAAGGACGCAGTATGGACTACTACTACTAGTACTAGTACTGCTTTGATGTGTCCCGTCAACTCGCCGAACGAGGAGAAGCTTGCTTACTATGCCTCTCCCTCGCCCACACGCGCGGTGGTTCGCAGGACGAGGAGAGGGTTTTGACTACAGTGCCCTCTCCCTCTCCCTCTCCCTCTCCCTCGCCCTCGTGGTGGACGTGCGGCAGTTCAATCGGTGTCAGATTGCCAGAAGCATATTGTACTGTAGTATCATCATTGTTGGACCTTCCGAAGAGGCGAAGAGCCAAGTGCAAGGTTCACACGAGTACGAACTGTTGAACCTCCCGAAGAGGCAAAGAGCCAAGCGCAAGGTTTTATAGGAGTTGTCGTCCTAGTAGGAGTGTACTACAACTATAGCAAATGATGCTACTGTATGATGCCGCCACGTCACGTATATCCAAAGCTGTGCCACCTTTTTTTCTCAAAGAGCGTGTTGGAGCCCGTGCAACAACCACACAAGTTGCACGTACACATAACACATTTACTAGTAATAAATTCTAAAGGACAAATGCCAGTATGCCACACAAGTTCATCTCCAATTCATGTGATAAATGTGTGCACGACTAGTCTACATATATTCACAGCGCTACCGTTCACAATTACCGTACTCCACTTACACGTTATAGATGGGCTACATGTCCTCCTCCAGGTTCCAGTCCCAGGTGTTCTTCATGGATGGCACGGTCCATAGCGGTGGGCAACGAGAATCATTGTCGCAGCTTTCTAGTCCGGTTCCACACGATGGAGACTCATCCAAGCTTAAGCGGCATAAATCAGGGATAGCGTGTCCCAGCATGTCGTTCATCCGGCGGTGCGCACTGAAGACACAACCATGCTTCATGAATGGCAGGCCTTCCGTGTCGTGCACGGAAGGTGGCATCGGCTTCACAATGGGGTAGCTGTCCCCGATGAAAAGCGAGTACTCTCCAAGAGTGTTCCTCGGGACCCACGTAGCATCACAGGGGTCGAACTCGGCGCCGTTCATCTGGTACACGCGGCATCCCAGATCTAGACACATGGTGACGTACATAGTCAAGGTCCATGCATAATAATGTTGTGCTCAAATATGGCGGTCAGTAATACTATGCAGCAAATAGTACTACTCCGGTATAGAGGAAGTAAGATAACCGGCTTATTATATATAGCCACTCTTGGCTACATGGATGAGATAGTAAGACATGGAAAAACAAAAATGGTGGCAGCTAGTGGGTTCAAGTCTTCAAGGGCCTAGCTAGCTATACGCGTCCTCCAAAGTAAAAAGTACTCCTACTAGTACTACAAAGTATACTACTAGTACAACAATGAAAGAGAAGGCGAGAGGGTTAAAAAATGGAATACCTGGGTAGATGGTGACGGTCCGATCGTGGTAGATTGTGTGACCATGTTGCACATTAGTGGTACCATGGGTAACGACTGCTAAGATAGTTGATCCCAATATGCCAAAGTCAGCTACAAGGTTCCAGGTTAGACCGAATCGCAGATGCAAATGCACATCCAGGATCAGCGATCTTATTTTGATCGGGGGATGACTGATCCCTGCAAAATAATGGAGTACCGTTAGGGATGCAAATGATGGTTTGTGCATTCCGTTTGTAATCTCCCGTACCGTAGGATGGCAACCAAATGAAACAAGTCCCCTGGCTTGTCACTGCGAAGTTGCTGCCTAGATGGCGCACGGTGTCTTCGAACGTGTAGGGGTACAAATCTGCCCCGCCAACATGCGCCAGCCTCTGCCGTTACTGCCTCTTGCATTGATGACAATCCTTATGTCGAACACCGCGATGAGATAGTAATCGTCGTAGCCGCGTCGCTTTGTCGGCGGGTCCGCAATTGCTATCTTCTTCAATCTCATGTAGGCATCATCATACGTATTCAAGCCCAGCCAGTCTGGAAGGCCGATCCCAATGGTGGAGAAGGGGTCTACCGGAACGGCCGCACTGCTGTGGATGTTGTGCAAAATGATGGTGGTTCCGGCCGGAGGTATGCAAGCCAATCTTCGTTGGCACCGACCCAGACCTATATATAAGACGGTGGGCAGTGGAGAAATTACGGGATGGAAATGGAATAACTAAGTACTACATGATCAAACTCCATTACTGACCTGCTCATCGGACAAAATCCGACTACCTCTCAACGTCGGCAACTCTAGCGGAGTCAACGTGCAACCATGGCTAGGGAGCGGTGGACTGTTCGAAGGATTGTCCCATAGAAGAACCTTCTCCTCGAGGACGCATGGAAGACCAACAAGCATGGCCTTTTCCCAAGCATGTTTAAGCAGCGTCTTGAAAAAGTTGGTGCAGGAAGCACTGAGTCTTGCGGCAGTGAGGACATCGGAGCGGCGTGCGATTTCTCCCAGAGGATCGTCGTCCAAGGTCTCCCAGCCCCAACGAGGAGGAGAACCGCCTGGCGAATCCATGGGTGCAGCAACGAACTGCCTTCTCTTCGGGGGGAGGGGAACTGGCGAGGAGGAGATAAGAGCGTAGTAATCGCAGGGCCTCGCCCTTCCAACTGTAGATCGTTCCTCAGCGAAGGGGTGAGGCTATTATTTACTACTAGTACTAGCATTATGGAACATTATGGGATTGCATTATACTGTAAATAATAGCACTAGTAAGAAATTTTTGGCACTAGGTAGTAGTTTTTTGCGTGGATTAAGAAATTTTGGGTATGTTTTTGCCATTTTTTGTACACGCCAACTAGTGTCAAAAAACGTCTTACATTATGTGACGGAGGAGTACGTACTCGTACTGTAGCAGTACTAGTACTACTTTTCTCAACTAGTAGTGCGATGTACTGTACTTCTAGTCTAGTCTAGTATAGTGCACCAGTTTTGAACTCTTGAATCTCAGGGCCAAGGAGCTACAGTTGGAAGTGGAGGGTACTACTGTTCTCTAGAACCATCGCTGTACTATCAATGCAGGGGAAGTACACCTGCGTAGTGGCCTAGTGGGTACTCTCGGTGCTCTATTCAGCCGCTCCTCTCACGTAGCTGGCCTACTCAGCCGCTCCTCTCACGCACACACTAGCAGCCTGTTTATCAGCGACGGTTACTGCGGGGGCAGAACATTTGAGTTATTTGATACAGCGAGACTAGGCTTTTCGCTTCCATTTGTGGAGCTGTAATGGATCTCGTCAAACTTTGTTAGTAGTTCCTTCTTTATGAATGAGATGAAGCAAAGCTTTTGCCTCCGTTTCAAAAAAAACACGTCAAGAGGAATTTCTTTTATAGTAGAGCTGATAATGGAGTGAAGTCCATGCGTGCAACGCCACAAGCTACAGAGTAGTAGTAGAGCACTTTACGTACAGAGCCATATTGCATAGTTCCCAATGCCCCGCCAGGCTTTTCCGGCTCCTCGGGCTTAATTGGGAGGCACTAGTTTAAATATGCTACTAGCTGGAAGCTGCAAGCAAGGTGCGGCTAGGGCGAGCACGCGAGCCACGGGATGCTGGGAAGGAAAACCCGTTCACGTGGCTAGGCTGTCCAGTGCACCCAGATTGTGGGGCCGCACGTCCGTTTGACTTCAAAACTCAAACTACCCGTGTAAAATATTGGCTCGCAGCAAAGTGTAGTAGTACTATTTTTTTAAAAAGGCCGCCGTGCGTTCGGCCGGGATCGAACCCACAAAACGAGGTATACACTCCCGCGACCACTAGTAGTACTCATTGGAGTACAACGCAACCTAGAATCGCCTTTTGTCGCTAGTAGTACGTACATTGTTCCTTACAAGAAACCCCTAAGAGCATGGTTAATAGTATAGCCAGCTACTGGCTATAAGCCAGTGCCATGTCATCTACAGCCCATCTTATAGCCAACATGTACAATAATAGATCAAAAGAATGTACTACTTTTTTATTATGTGGCCCACTTCTCATTCTCACAAAGTGCCTAGGAGCACGTGCTAGAGCTGGCTCTTCACGAAGAGCCCGCTTACCTTCTCTCTCCTCTTCTGTTTCCTCCAACTAAGCAGAAATATACTAGTTTATTTTTTATAGCCCGCTGACTCAGCTCTATTGTACTTGCTCTAATAATGCAAGAAACCACTAAAATGCCAAGAAACTACTACCACTTGCATACGTGGCAGACTTAAGATAAGACTACCTTATCAACCATTGTACATGCTCTTACCAACAAAAATCCTCGAGTGACCTCCTACCTCCGGCCCATCCACCTAATCATCCTCGGCCATGGGACGCAGCTACCGCCGCCGGCAGAAGGCGAGGTCAAAACTGCCGGCGGTGCGGAGCCCATGTTGCGGCAGCCCGAATGCCAGCTCCGTCCGGCGCTCGCGGCTGCTAGCTAGCCAAGATAGCTCCGTCCAGCTGCTTGTCTGCAAGGTTTGCTAGCTAGATTGGCACGGCAGCGCGGCGGCTTGCTCGCGCGCGCCGCGCTAAGGCCAGCCATCTGGCTCGAGCGAAGGCTAGCGCGGCGACTTGCTCGCTCGTGAGTCACGCTCGGGCCAGCCTGCCAACCCGTGCGGAGGCCAGCGCGGCGTCCGGTCCGTCCGGCGGAGCGGCGGCCAACTCGCTCATCACCGGCGCCACCGACGAACACGCATCAGTACTGTTTGAAGTAATGTTCAGGAAAAATAATTATTTGAGGGGGAATAACATGATAGAAGGTCAGATGTGGGTCCCTTGTGTCAACGGTCAAACAAAATGTGTTGGTTTAAGCTGCCTCTCAGCACACGTGTGGGCCAACCCTGTCATAAATGGGTTTAAACGAACCTAATCGGTAGGAGTACTAGGTAGTTTTTGGCGTGGATTAAGAAATTTTGGGTATGTTTTTGCTATTTTTTGTACAATAGATTCTTCCTAGGGCTGGTTGAAAGTGGTAGTTTTTTGTTAAATACTCCACATATTGTAAGTAGGAGTGAAAGTTAAGCTTTGGAAGCCAATAAGCAAGGCTAGTTACATAGTGCATATGTGTACATGATTGAAAGTAAATATCAACCATGAGTGACTAATATCTTGATGGAAAACTCGAAACTATGGAATACTAGGAAAAAATGCATGGTTGGAAATACTAGCAATGTTCATGTCCATTGCAACGAATCATAATTAGAATAATACTTATTCACAAACTTGGTACAAAACACTCTAATTTTGATATACATATGTCACTAGAGATATATTATGTTTCAATTAGAATATATTCCTTGGGCTGTTTTGGTGAGGTCAGGGAGGGATGTGGTTGGTTTTAAGATACTAATTATGGGTTTTTCTGCAAATTGGTAGACAAGTGGGATGTTGGTGAGAAAAGGCAACGACTTACCTCACAATCGTTAGATGTAGATCTAATGGCCAGAAACGACAGATGACAGACACACCAGCATCACCAACTTAGTCTTGTGTAGGAGTACTAGCAAGATCCGTGCATTGCACGGAACATGAAGATGCATTTTTTTATAAAACACTTGTTGTGATTGACCCTTGCGGGAGTAATCCCATGTGTAAAAACTAATGATATCTCAAGAAATATGAGATAAGGTGAAGAGGAGTGGGGTGTGGTGGTGGTTGGTGGTCGGACTGAGCGGAGGCATGGGGATTGACGACGTCGGCAGCGGCCACCAGGACAGTTTGTTCCAGAGGCTTCCTTTCTTAATTGCTCAACAATGAGGTTTGTTGGAGATAAGGATGAATGAGGGAAGGCCTTGTCTGCAAATGTGGAGAGGGGTGCGGGTATCTTTTAGTTTAATTTCCATCCGTCAGATATAGATCGGACGGTCTATATTGCAAGATGGCACACGTACCATCATCACCAACTCGGTTTTTATAAGAGAATAAATATAAGTATGGAGATACAAACGTATTATCGATACTTGCTTCCGTAAACTAGCATCTACATTCTATTCAACGCCTCAGCATGTGGGGCCTTAGCACAATGACTTCTCGACTGTGTAAAACAAAGATTTTCCCGTCGCCGACAAGGAGGGGGTGACGGCGGCACGCTTTTTGGCTTGCTCTCATCCTAGTAGTCATACTAGGTGGTCTAAGCACATGTAGATTTATTCTTTTTCACGTCTCATGTTCGCCGTACTGCCACGACTGTTGATGAATAGACGGTAAGTTATTCACGGGGAAACCCTTGTTGAGCGTGTTTGCGAGAGAGAGAGAGTGCGTGTGTGATATGTTAGAGACTGAGGCAATGATAACAGATTCTTTGTGTCTATGTGTGTGGAGGATAGAGAGAGACATGTACATGGGGCTTTGTGTTGTGTAATGTGGAGACACATATACATAATTAGAGAGTGAGTGTGTGAGATACACATGCGGACATGAGGAGAGATGAGGATCCATATAAATGGGTGTTTGTGCGTGTCTGTGTGTGTTTGTGCACGCGTTTGTGTGTGAGAGGGAGAGAGTGTATGTGGAGTAGAGAGACCACTGATGATGTAAACCTAGTATAAGGGAAGGGGGAATGGTGTGACATGTGTAGTAGCGAGATAGCACGGGTGCGGGCGGGGGGAGCAGACTATTTGGAAGAGACATCAAGTGTGTGTGTGGGAGAGGGTGTGAGAGCGAGAAAAAGAGAGAGCTAGCGACGGAGAGAGAGAGAGAGAGAGGAAGAGAGGGGGCGAGAGGGGTCGTTTGTGTCCATAAATGGCGTATAGATAGGGAGACAATGTTGATGTTGTCCGAAATTGGCCTATGAACGGAGACACAAGGGAAGCGAGTCATTGTGTGTGTGATAGGGACTTCATGAGAGATCTAGAATAGATGGTGTAGAGAACAATGTGCGAAATCGAGAACGATTATACATTAGGGAGCTATGCAAAGAGTCATGACATATATGTATATAGGGAAGGAGCTGGGGCGGGTCCGCATGTGGGAGATATAGAAAGAGGAGAGTGGTGCACAAGGAGACAAAGTGTGCTTGTTTGCAGTGGGGGTGGTGTGTGAGGTGAGTGCGCGAGAACCACATAACTAGGGAGATAGACGTTTGGGGGCAACGTTTTGTGTGTATGGGAAATATACACTCTACATAGTGCGTGTGCTTGGGTAAGAGAGATAGCGGGAGACCTAGAGAGTGAGGGAAGAGATGTGCGCATGCCCGAGAGATAGTCATAGAGACCTATGTTGGGGGTCCGGACTTTACAAGAGAGAGGGGTGTTAATGTGCTCGTGTGTTGGTGTTTGGGGGAGAGAACGACTTCTCTATGTGTGTGTGTGTGTGTGGTGGTGGGGGGGGGGGGGGTTTGACTTCAGATAAAGAGTGAGGTGTCTATATTTGAGGGACTTTAGCGTAATTGAGATATTGTGCACTCATGGTTGATCAATTTGTTTCACAGTTTGTACTATGAGATAACGATACTTTTGAACATGCGTGATATACCTTGATGTACCAGAATTACAAACCTAAGATTGGAATTTTGGAATTCGACTCCGTCATTAGCTTTTGTAATTCATTTAAACGGAGGTACATTTTTTAAGCTGGGATTTCGTGATTTCAAATTCATATATCAAACCTAGAGATATACACATACGGGCATGTTCAAACTTTATAATCATCCACTTTATTCATACACATACACATTTTTGCTTTTGTCATCATATTTAGGATAAACACATTTGGAATTTCATTTGAATTGGACCGTATGATGGTATTTGCTTGTAGTAGCTCAATGATCCATATTTGAATTGAATGGACAATCTAAGTTTCGAGTTGGAGACATTGATTTTCAAAACTTGCACAATTTTTTTGCGCGCAAAACAAACAAATTGTCGGCCATGATATCATAGTCGGCCATACGAGAGAAGAATACTTATAATTTTAGGCACCAAAAGCTTTCAAACTTCCCGCTCACATCGAAATATCACGCGCCCGAAAGTTTAGCCCTGCGATATTCCTGTTTTACCCCTGCCACATGAACGGAAAAGGGCTGCTTTGGTAACTCCATTGTTTTCCCCTCTTTGCCCCCAACATTCTTCCCCAGAGCCCCTCCCCTTCCCCTCCCCGACCCCCCAACCACGGCAAGCCGCCGAATCTAGTCCTCCGCCGCAGCGGTGGACCTCACACCCCGCCGGATCTACCTTTCGCACGTTGGAACCCCCAACTGCCAACTCACCACTTCACCGGAGCCCCTTCAGCGACTGGCTTGTCCACCGCTCCAGATCTCCTTTACCGCCATCATGGTCCACCGCACCGGATCTGCTTAACCGGGGCCCTCGTCCACCACAGCGTAGGCCCTTCACTGAATCCCTCGTCCGCCCCTTCGCTGGCCCTTCATACAAGCCCTCGTCCGCCGCAACAGATCCGCCTCATCGAAAGCACTGTACAACGCGCCCGCCAAAGCCTTCGTCCACTGCACCGGACCCGCTCCACGGACGCCATATTCGAATCCACCGGCCCGGCTTTACCGACGCCGCAGCCTCATCAGGTTATTTCGATTTGTACTCCTTCGGTTTTTCTCTTTATCGTGCAACTGTTCACTTACCACAGATGAGCTTTCTTGTATGTCGACAGGCGCCGCAACTGTAGCACCGGAGCAGCTTCAGTGACGGCGACAGCCGGCCCAAACTCAACCGCAACACGAGCACCATCGACGATCCTTAGCTATCAAGTATGACAACGATACCCATACGCCGCCGAGAATCAGGTACTATTATCCAACGGCCGGTGCCTACGTTCACTTTCCTAGCATAAGCACCGCACCTTTGAATTTCTTCAGGGCATCATTCAGTTTTTCATGAGATGCATTATTCTGCTTGCACCTGTAGGGCCATACTTCTGGCAGTGAACATGTTACATGTGCTAAATTACATACCAGTGCACATATAGTTAATATGCTTTACTTTTGTTCTGATGCCACCTGTTGGTTCCATCAGACTGCTTAATGTTCTCTATGCTTAATTACACATCAGCAAACTAGCATGTCGTTCCGCTGCTTTTTTTCGTTTTACCCTACATTTTCTGATGCTAGCTATTACATCACTGCTCCGAGCCTCTGTTCATTACTTGTTTGTGTGTTCTTGATCTTCCCAAGTTGCTTGACTAATTTGATGCTTCTATTAATTATGGAGCTGCCAACCCCATCAAGCAAAATATTTGTTCTTTTGGGGCTGGCACCTCGAACAAGCATAAAAATAGAGGGAAGCAGATATATTGTCGTGTATGCACACACCCTTCTTTCATTAGTTTAGATGAACCATTGATGATCAATTCGGACCAGTGCATGTGATTAAAATTAATTTTACCTGAATAGATGGTGCAGAATAAACTACAACAACTAGATTTGCAACCATGGGATGCTGACGATATCTTCAAAGAACATTGCAACAGCAGCTAGGCTTCACAGCAACATATGGTCAGCCAGTGTGTTTTAGTACATGTGAAATGTAATGCGAGTGGGCTGCTTTCTTGGCTTGTGCCCTCAACGTGTAATCCTACCGAATTACAAATAGTTCAGTTGTTTGCTTTGCTGTATTGCTTGATTCGAATGCTTATTTGTTGTTACGCTATACCTGAGTTGGCCAATATGTCAGCAGTGCCTGCTGTACTATCATAAAGAAATGCATGCCTATTTCATTTGAGTCCTTAACTTTTCCTCTCAACTTCATCACAAGACTGTCTTCGTAGTTTATATGAGGCCACACTGTTAAGTGCTTTCTCAGATTATTTCAACTGCTTAGATGCCTTGGCAACTTAAATATAGCGGTTGTACACTCCCTTTCAACTAGGGATGTCAACTGGGTCCCGTTTAATCCCGATTAAAGTCCACTAGTGGTATGATAGTTCAAAAGAGTTTTTGTTTTGTGAGGAAAATGAACTAGGGAGATAGCAAACACTAACTAGATGGGACTGGCGGATGTCGTTTATTTGCCACTTACATCCCTAGTTTCATCTTACCATTTTAATTTCTTTTCGGCTGATGCTGCTTCGAACCATTTAAATATAGTTTGCCATGCTCGGCAATAATTCGTCCGTCGTTTACCATGTAAGCTTACTGCCTGGATCATACGATAACTATCTCTTACTGATGTCCAGCAGAAACCTTTCAGGATGCTGTTCACACTAGGACACAATGTACAACCCCAGAATCTATTTGTGGAAGCAGTGTGCCATCCATGTTACCAGATGGTAGCAGTTCAGAGGCAACACCGCCGGAGAGCAGTCTGAGCATAGATATTATAGTGCTTGAGGCTCTACTAGAGGCAGAAAGAGATGGTGTGGCTGCCATGAATGAGGTAATCTTTATTTTGAGGCTGGAAATTACGGAATTAGCGGCACGCATTATGCAAGCAACCCAAGAATTGGAGGAAATAAGAATGTTGCATTTGAAGACGGAGGAGGTCCTGCTGTTTTTGCTATCTGAAGCCCAAGGTAATCCCGGTTCTTCTTTAGATACCAGTTGAAATTGTCATTAGATTATTGTACTTGCATGTTGTGTCATGTCTCTGAATGGATTATGTTGCAAGACCCCCTATGTTGTCCATGTGTTGTAATGATTCGAATTTTTTTGGCGAGGTAATCCTCAGTACTTGTATGATTGACATAAGGTGAACTGTTTTTCGTGTGAGCATATTGTATTGGATGAAATAACTGTTTGACTCAGAGTGTATCCAACCTACTGAATTCGAAGATCACGGCATTTCTAAATCATAATCATATATAAAGGTGGAATAAATCTTTGTTGTGGTTTTGAAGAAATAAATAACAAAACGTATAATTATCTGTGGATATTCGTAATCGAATACAAATTGGATTTGAATTTAGTTTGCCAGGTCCCAGGGCAAACGTGAATGCTAATTCTCCCAAGTTTTGAACGAAGTGGCTAAACACCCACTATAATTTGTGGGCTGCCCGACGCAAGTTTTTTTGAGATGGAAATTACTGTCTACCCCTGACACTTGACATCCTTATCGACCGGATTTACACTGCTGTCGATAGGGGTAGACTAGTAACTTCAGTCAGACGTGACACGACGGCCTCTGAGCCCATTCAGACACGGTGGGCGCCAAACGTGGGCGACAAAACACATTTGATTCAAGCTCGTCCGAAAGACATGTGTCTCTTCCTCCATTTCCCCATTCATACACGGTGGGCGGCAAAACAAACTCTCCTCGTCCGAAATCGATGTAGGCTAATATTTTAAATAGGGGCACATGTGTAACTTCCATCAGACGTGACACAACCGCCCTACCTGTCAGCCCCGTTCATATACCGTGGGCGCCAACCGTGGGCGGCAAAACACCCTCTCCTCGCCTGAAATAGTTAGCGGCAAATATTTGGGAGATGTGAGATTACCGTCCTATCCCCAACCGACGCGATGTCCGAAATTTTAAACGGGGGATATGTTCGTAACTTTCCCCCATTTCAGAGAAGCACGTCCCAAAGTTTGAGACCCCCCTCCCCTCCATTTCCCCATTCATACACCGTCGGCGGCACGACAACCTCCGCACTGCGGCCAGCCTCCTCCGTCCGCCACCCCATCCTCCACCTTGCCGGAGCCGCTACCCCTACCCCGTCGTCCACTGCAAGAGATGGACGTCTCTCATCCACGGCTCTGGACCAGGATCCTTGCATCGCCTCCTCTCGCTTCATCGGCGCCGTCGTCCACCTTGCCGTTGCCGCTCCTACGACCGCCTCATCCACGGCAAGGATATATCCCCCAACCCGGCCGTCTGCCGTCTAAAGTCTTCTTCCCCGCCGCCGACAGCCATCGCACCCGCAGCACCCTCAACGTATCAGCGTAGGCCTACACGGCGTTGCAAGAGAGGTGGTACTCTTCCATATGTGCTTAAGTTATTGATCTCACCCGGAAAATAGATCGTAATTTGTTTACTATAATTTTCTTGTCCGTACCAAATCGTAGTGGCTAGTTGAAAGCAAACATTGGTTGCGAAGTAGCTTTGTCCGGTTTGCACCTTCAGATCCGCCATGGCACGGGCACTATACTCGTAAAGCTTATGGTTTCCCCCCTTTATATTCACTACCATCATCGTAGGTGCTTCGTGTCGTGCTAGCACTGCTCCTCAAGACCTCAACCCAAAGCTTACGTGTTGAAATACGAATCTGATACGATGCTCATATCACTAAAACAGAGAATGTTTAATTGGTCACCTAATGTTCGTATATTCGTTTCGAAAAGCATGTGCGCCACCCACTGGTCCAGCTAGTTCCACTTTCCTGATTTTTCTCTTGATGCTTAGGGTTTTCCCCTTTTATCTACTCTACTATGATCTGCATAGGTGCTTTCTGTCGTACTAGCATTACTCGACCCTTCAAGCTAAACAACACAACACTCAGAATTCGAAAGCTTAGTTGTTCAAATATGATTGTGATATGATACTAATATTAGTTAACCGACACATTTAATTGGTTAGCTAAAGGTCCCACTTGAGTTTCCAAATGCATGTCGCGACATATAGAGAGACAGCATAATTGTATTTCTTTGTCACTTGTTGACCGTACTTTCTTGTCCATACCAAATCTTAGTTGTTATTTCAAAGCAAACATCAGTTGCTAACTACCCTTTGCGCGGTTTGTAGCTTCAGATCTGCCATCCCACTGCCACGGTCAACACTGTACTCATCATGCTTATGTTTTCCCCATTTTATGATGACCACAATCAGCCTACGTGGTTCGTGTCGTAATAGCACTGCTCCACCCATCGAGCTAAACAAGCTTAGTTGTACAAATTCATATATGATATTATTGCTGATATTAGTAAAACTGAGAGATGTTTAATTGGTTAGCTAAATGTTCCTACTTTAGTTTCGAAATGCATGTGAGCCACATATGGGGAGACCGGAAAGAATAGTATTTCTCTGTGCGCTCTGGTTCATCATGGGTGGCCAACCGACATTGTATTGAAAGACTTGTAATATCTTCAATCTGCTTGCTCTTCTGCTGGTCTTTAAGATGATACTCTTCTCTTGCGGTCGACTGGTCAGGTCGAGTTGTTCTCCCTTAGTATATTTTGAATCTGTCAGGTCAGGTCGACTTGTTCTTCTTTACTATATGTTGAAGCTATCATCTGCGAAGTGTCATCACTTCTGGAGCTCTCATATTTTGAGTAGTAGGCCACATTATATTAATGCACACAACAAATTACAGCATGCATGGCATCTTTTAAAAGAATTGCAGAGATAGCACAAAAGGGTTTACAGGGAGGCAGTATTGGATTAGAATCACTTCTGCATTACAAAGAAAATCTCACTTGTTTTTATGTTTTCATGCATGTCAGATATTGAACACTATCAAAATGAATATGAGAATGGGCGCACGAGAGGAATATTGCGGAACGATCCACTGGCCAACAAACTTGGCATGGTGGAGGATGGCCTATCTTATTCACCCATCAAGGTGCTTGCTCTAACTTTGCAAAGTTGTATTGGTCGCACATATTTTGCATCTGACCTCTTGCATTACTTCTACTTTGTTACACCATCTGCTTAGTTTAAGCATCATATATGAGTATATGCCATACCTATCCATTTTCTGTACCTATTCCATGTGTCGTCACACCATGTTTTTCCAGTCAAATGTTGTTCTTTCGTAATAGATGTCCAAAAGGAAGAGGGTGAGTGCAGATCCTAAAGGAGTACAAACTAGGTATTTGGAAAAGGTAGTGATACCTGTTAAATCAGATAGATCAGCAGCCACAGAAAACACAGGCCCAACTTTACCACACTTTACCCCTACTCCAGCGGCCAAACCCCTATTAGAACTGCCGGGAGCCCAGTGTCACGTACTGTCTATGATATCAATTCAAAATTTGAACTCCTAAATTTCTGCTTGTGCCTTACCTTCTCTCTTGTATGAAAACTAATTTCAGATGAATCTCCTTGCTCAAAGGATCATACGATCTCAAAACAATAATGGGCTCTGCATTGCTCTTGTCAGTACCTCTCTCCCTTTTGCCTTGTAACGCTGTACTTAATTAATTGCTATTTGATTATGTATCATCAGTCTGCACCTGAGCTTCATTATCCTCTGTTTCTTCCAATATTATTTGATCTATATTTACTCTTTGCAAAATGTAGAATAATGGCAACGCTTATAAAGAATTTTCTTTGAGGAATTTATTGAATTATCCTTCCATCAACATGGAGAAGGGCTTTGTCCAGCCCGTGTTAACATGTAATGTAAGTTCATCCTTCTCAAGCCTTCAAACTTTGTTCTAGTATAGATTTGGATAGGCATCATTTCCTCCACTCCTGTTTGCTTTGCTGTTTACATCTGATTGGATGTTTGCAACAACTACCAGTTTCAAATTGTAGTTGTAAAAACATGTTCCTTATGCAGAATAGATCCATTTATTTGCTTATATAATTGTGAAACCTGTTACGTGTCTCCTTGTTTCTCTTTCAGACTCGTATCTCTTACGCCAGGCAGAACTTTAGGGAAGATAGTGAGCCAAACCATCTTGAGGACAGCGAGATGACCCCAAGGTCCTGTCTTGATGAAGACAGTGAGTTGAAGCTACTCACCAGCAGGTGTGAGACAACCTCTGTGCAGTCGCTGCCACAATCAGTTCGACTTCTTCAGTCTCAACTTAAAGCGGAAAGGCTTGCTTCAGCTCAGCTCTGACTTGAAGTCAAAGATGCAATGAAGATGTCAGAGGACTGCCGTGCGCACCATCATGCCTTAAATCTAGTGTTGATGCATCTATCGTTGACACAACTGAGGTCTACTCAGCTTCTTCAGCTGTTTGGGGGGCCCGACGTGGCCAGGCCTAGTGCCTTCTGAAGTGCTCTTAGTTTTGTATATTCTTTTGTCGGCGCGTTTACTTGCACTGGTGGCGAACTTTGATGCCCAGTGGATGTAATATGTGTGATAGCCGTGATAGCCTAGCGTAAGTTGCTTGCTTATTTATTTCCTTGTTGTCTTGTTTATTTGTTTGCTTGTAGTCATTGCAGTTCTTTTTCCGCGGTTTGCTAGTGGCTGCAATAACCTATTTTTTAAAACTAGGCCACAATAACCATGGGCTAATATTTACTGTAGTGACACTGGGCCTCCTACGGGCCGTAGAAACAGTGGGCCTTCTATGGGTCGTAGAAACAATGGGCCTTCTACGGGCCGTAGAAACAATGGGCCTTCTACGGGCCGTATCATCAATGGGCCTTATACGGGCAGTACGATCGATTGGCCAAACATGGGCCAATAACAGGCCGCAATATGGCCGTAAACGGCCTAGAGTTGGAATCATCCGTTCATGGGCCGACCATAACGGGCCATCATTAATAGGCCGTATTTGATGACGCTATGAAAACGGCCCAACGTATTAACGGACCACAAACAGGCCGACTGTAACCACGGGCTGAATTTGGCCCACAAGCAGAAAAAGACAGTAACGGGCCGTAAGTAAACGAATGCTGGAAATGAGCCCAAGAATAAATGTGCTCTGAGAAGGCCGAAAGATAACATGGGCTGGAAACGGCCCAACGGAATAATGGGCCGTTAATGGGTATAAAGTGATACACTGTTCATTACGGGCCAGTTTCACCACGGGCCGTTAATGGGTGTAAAGTGATACACTGTTCATTACGGGCCAGTTTCACCACGGGCCGTTAATAGGCCAAGAGTTACATAGGGCCTCATATGGGCCGAAAGACGTCATGGGCCATACATGGGCCAGAAGTGAAAATGGGCTGGAATCATATTGGGTGGCCCAGATGATGCTACTGGGCCTAATTCGGATAGGGCGTAAAGGGCCTTGGGTTAGCGGGCTGTAAATGGGCTATATGCGAACATGCCGTTAACAGGCTTTACAAGGGCTGGCCCGCCACCTTTTGACCAAGTCAAACGGGCCGGCCTTTTCATAGGAATGGGCCTCTGTTGGGCCGTGCCACGTGTCGACGTATCATAGGCGCCTTCTGTCCAATGAGTGGATGATATCTGTCCCAACGATGAGCCGACACGTGTTTCCTCCAGCCAATGATGATTTTACACGTGGAAAATCCCCATTGGTCGGGGCTGTTAACGGGTTATCGGATCCAAAACCCGACCCGATAGCTTAACGGTGTTTCGTTACGGTGGATGCCATGTGTCGGTCACCCTTGACGAAAGCACTTCTGTGACGCGGGATTTATCGTCATGGAAGTGGACACTTCCGTGATGATAATTTTGGTAATGTCATGGAACACTTCTACGACAGCACAGGTATGACTATCTTGATTCTGTCATAAAATCGTCATGGATGTACATGCATGACAGAAAATGCGACCTACTGTGACAAACACGTATAATCACGGAAGTGTATTTTTTTGTAGTGTTACAAACTCATATACTTCATCAGTGAAGAATATGACATCAATTCATCAGATCAATTTCATCAAGTAATAGAACAGATAAAGCAGTATGAGGATGTGAGAAATGAGAGTTCATTTCTTCATGATTAGCCTGCGTCAGGCACTTTTCAGGTCTCCAGCAAATTCTTCAGACGTTTGAGCACGTCTGGAGACCTGACCCTGCAGAAGAGATTAGTTCTTTTCCTTCACCACCCACATCTGAAGGGGTGGCAAAGAGTTCATCACTCTGCGAGCTCCATACGGGAAAGGTGGCATAGAAGCCAATCCATTTCGTTTCACATAAGATGAGTTAGGATAAACATATGAACAAGCAGAGAAATTCTTCGAGGACTTATGAACATAATGGTTAGAAGAATAATGCTCATATTCATAGCCCTTAGCTCTTCCCTGCGAAACAGAGTTGTTAGCACGATGATATTCATATGAGGACTTTGACCCTTTTGAGGAATTTGATCCACATGAGGAATTTGGTCCGTATGAGGACTTGGATCCATATGAAGAATTTGGTCCATATGAGGAATTTGATTTGGGGTTCCTATTCTTCATAGGTGGTATCATGAGGACATTCACCTGAAGACTTTCAAGGCACCTTTTGGGAACCCAGATTTTCTTCATAGGGGAACTGTCGTGGAATTGTCACGGTAGATGTCCTCAAGCTAGGACTTAGTCGTGGAGCCATCGCCGCTAGGAAGCTTGAAGGGGTTAAACGGGACAAGGAACACGAGGGTTTATACTGGTTCGGCCCCTTATGGTGAAGGTAAAAGCCTACGTCCAGTTGAGGTGGTATTGATTAGGGTTTCGATGACCAGGGAGCTTAACTGCTATGCCTGGCTCTCGACGAGATCTTTCTTACCCCTAAACCGCTGCCGGGTCGTCCCTTTATATAGAGAGGTTGACGCCCAGCAGCTTCTGAGAGTCCCGGCCGGCTCATAAGAGTGTCCTGCTCGGACTCTCAACTATTCTTGCCTTACACTACAAGTTCTACCATAATGACGGTTGTAACTACGGGCCTTAAGCCATCTCCGGGTCTTAAGCCCATATTTGGCCCACCGTCTTCAAGCTTGGCGCCGGGCTTCAGGTGATGACCCTTATGAGTAACCCGGCCCCACCGGGCGGGTGACTCTAAGGTTTATATCCTCAACATTAGGCCCCAGATTGATTTGAGCCGGCTCATGTCAATCTTCAATCCTTTCGACCGAAAAATCTCCGGCTTACCATTGTGTGAAGGCCATAACCCGGCGTGATGTCATCCTCTGGATTCCGGGTAATCCGCCGTGACGTCATCTTCCACTAAGTCCATTTTTTTACTCCACCATATCCGCAACGGATCTTATCTTTACTGCCATCCCGAAAATCGAGGCATTTTTATGGTGAGATAACCGCGCCGTGGCCACCTCGTTTCTCGCGCTCACTTATGAGCTTGCCCTTATAAGTAGCCCGACCCGTTGAGCCTCCAGCAGCCCGTCTTCCTCCTCACGCCACTGTTCTTCCGCTTGAGCTCCGTCGCCGTCGCCACCGCGGGTCTTCTCATCCTCACCGACTCCGGCCGCTGCATCAACCTGTTGCGTCCAGAGAAAACGGCGGCGATCCCCGCGACTCACCAGCGCCCGTAAGTCTTCGCCACTCCGTAGAGTAGATCCACATTAGGCTCCTGTTGTTCTTCCCGTGTTCTTCGCCGTTCCTCGCAAGTCCCGGTAGTTTTTATTTTTACTGCCTTTCTTGATCTCCAACTGCATAGGACTGTTGCGGTAGTTGTTTTACGCCCGTTCCAATGTTCATAGATCCCTTCTTACTGCGTACAGGCTCTGTTCAGGCTTATGAACTTCCTCGGCGTCTGTTTTAGGTCTAGAAATCTTTCCTTTTATTCAACCATTTTGATCCAAAATTTTCACCACGATCTGTGAAACTTGTTTTCACCACACACAGTAAAAAACTGCATCTGGTGAGCTATGGCGGCTTACATTTCCGGCTCAAAGAAGCCACGCACCATGAAATTTTGCTGGCTCATTTATGATAACGCTGTAGATAATGTGAATTACTCTCAATACCTCCGGCGGCTTATATAACCCGATGCACTTAGACATATGTCATTAGGCCCCTCCATAAGCCGCCACTTTAAACATTGAATTGTAAATTCCCTCCGACTTATAATTAAACCGGGCATTTCCTTTTATCATAGGATTCCGACTTGCACCATGCCTCCCAAAGCTCCCAAAGCACCCATCACTTGCAACTGGATGAGGTCCAACGTCACCGATGAAACCTTAGCAGATTTTGTGAAGACGGGTTACCTGCCCAAAAAGGACGTCATGTCTTACCGCGCCCCTGACCCGTCAGAGGAGAGACCACAACCAAAGGACGGGGAGGTGGTAATATTTGCGGATCACATGAGCCGGGGCTTCGCACCGCCCGGCTCAAAGTTCTTCAGAGATGTACTGAATTTCCTTGACCTGCGGCCACAAGATATAGGACCCAATTCGGTGTCGAACATATGCAACTTCCAAGTGTTCTGTGAGGTCTACCTTGGAGAGGAGCCCAGCCTTCTGCTCTTTAGAGAGCTGTTCTATTTGAACCGCCAGAACGAGTGCGCCAACGGACCGAGCTTAGAACTTGGTGGAATCTCCATTCAGCGACGGAGAGACTGCCTTTTTCCTTACGCCGAGCTGCCAAGCCACCCAAAGGACTGGAACCAGACGTGGTTCTACTGCCAAGACACGTCGCCGGCTGACGAGAGCCCGCTGCCCGGCTTTCGTCCTTCGCGTCTGGAACCAACTCACCCTCTGTCAGACAAGTTAACTCAGGCGGAGCGCCAACCTCTGATCCCCACCATCAACAAAATCAAGGCTCTCCTGGGAAATGGCCTTAATGGCATTGATCTGGTCCGAGTCTGGATCTCGTGGCGGGTGATCCCCTTAAGCCGCCGCCCCGGCTTAATGTGTGAGTACACGGGCCGGAAAGATGACCCCCTGAGACACAGCCACAACGATCTTCCTGAAGACGTTGCTGAGGACATGACCAAGGCTCTCTTGAACGAGAGCTTGGCAGACTACGGGAGGACCGGCTTAAGCCCCTTCTGCAAGACCAACCCGGCCCCAGCGGTAAGCCGCTGATCTGAACATCTTATTTTTCTTCTATAGATAGCTTTCATCTGAACCTTAAGAACCCGTCATTATATTTTCAGGCTGATGACAAATTCTGGAAGGTCAAATATGACCATGAGGCAGCCAAGAAGGCCAGAAAGTCTAAGAAAGCCGCTAAGAGAGCCGCCCCCCGCAAGAAGGGAAGCAGGCCCACTGCCTTAGAGCTGCTTCAACTGAGCGACAGCTCCGAGTTAGAGGTAACCCCTGAACCTGTGAGCTCTTGTTGCATTTCTTGTTTATTTCTGTCCACCTTTATCAATACTGTTCATCAACAGGATGACACCGGAGCAAGTAACCCGGTGGTTGAAGAGGTAATGACACTTTCCTCCGACTCGGAGCCCTTGCCAAGGCTGAAAGTCCAAAGGGTAACCCGGAAAGTAAGATTTTCACATCCTTTAGCTTATCAAGATCCTCAATTTATTTTAAAGCAACAGATTCATGAGAGCCGGCGGCACACCCGGACCAACAAAGATGCTGACCTCTCCTCCGGCTTACCTGAAGCATCAAGGAAGCGCCGGACCGAGGTTATTTCCAACTTATATCCTTTTCATCCTCTGGCGGGTGTTATACGTGAACCTCTCAATTCTTCTGATTCAAATTATCAGGAAACGTCTCCTTCCTCTGGTGACTCGATGCAGTCAAATCTTCCGGCTTTCAAGACCGTACCCGGGTAATGATGACCATCTCTTGCTGTGCTTTATCTTTACTCATACTTTTGTACTAATCTCTTGTCCTTTTAGTGCTCAAGCAAAGCTCAGTAAAAGAGCAAAGAAGAATAAGCCGGTCGAAGAGACGGTCTTGCCTGAGCCGGAGGTTTCAGTTCAAGAGCCGCCAGCTGCTTCTGCTCCTGACGGCACCATTCCAGCTGATGAGCCAGCCATGGAGACTTCCACCAACCCGGATATCTCCAGCCCGGCTCAACCGGCCGATGACCCAGACGTGGTAATCACCCGGACGGAGTTTGTCGAGCCGGGGAGACCCACTGCACTGGCTAAGTGCTCTGCGAAGGAGGAGTTGCTAGCGCGCCACCGGGCCAAGCTGGACGTCACCGACTACACCAACCTGAGCATTGGAGAGATCATCTTCGGCTATGTCAATCAAGTGCACAGCAGCCGGGACTTGGAGATCGACATGGTGAAACAGATACAGCAGAAGTCTGAGGTACCACTCTACTGCTTACTGCATAATCCTCTTTACCATACTCTAGCCCCCAAGTCTACTACTTATGATAGAATATGTTGTAGACTTAACTTCCGGCTTACTTCCATGAACCGGTAATCTGTAGATAGAGACTTTCAACATGCATTAGCCCCCAAGTGCCAAGTGTCTTTGCTTGGAAAGTGCTTGGGACTTTAAATTTGCATAGTAACTGTTCATACTATAACCCGAAAATTATGCAGGCTGCTTGCAAGAAGCTTGAGGCTGACATCTCTGATCTGAAGACCCGCCCGAGGACGCAGGAAACTGAAACCCGGAAAGCCAACGCCAAATTTGTGTCCAGCATTGCTGCTCAAGAGAAGCTGAAGAAGGACTTTGAAACGGAAAGGAAGACTTGGGCCGAAGAGAAGGCTGCGCTTGTAAGCCGGGCCGAACAGGCGGAGAAGGCTCTGTCGGAGAGAACCGCCGAACTCTCCGGCTTGAAACGCCATGTGTCACATATGGTCGCCGCCATCTTCGGTAAGTTATTCCACCGGCTCTCAATAAGTTCATAACCTTTATATCTCATAACTCCCATTACTAAGAACGGCTTATCCTACTTTATTAAACAGGTCCCAGAAGTGTCAACCTCAACCAAAGTGTGCTGACCAAGTTGAAGGCCGTGTACACTCTGGTGGAGCAACTCTACACCGGGTCACAGCGCGCCTTGGCCGTGGTGGCCCTATCCAATGAGGTGCCGACTCACCTGGCGGAAGTTCTTCGCCGGCTTGCTGTTCTTCCTCAGCGTGTCCAAGAGCTGCGACGGGCCTCTGCAAGAGCCGGAGCCATAGCTGCTCTGAGCCGGGCCAAGGCGTTCCTTCCAGAATTAGACCCGGCGGACATTGCCCTTGGCTATCCCAGCTTGAAGGAAGACGGCACCCCCTTCGACCAAAGGGACTTTGCAGCCTGCGTGAAGATCGTGCGCCCGGTGGCCACCCTGATTGGAAATGACACGGATCTGACCAAGTACCAGCCGGGTTACGATGCAGAGAATCAGAGGATCCCCACTCCGCATTATGAAGCCATCAGCTTAGTCCCGCCGACTCGTAAGCACACCTTTGCCCTGGAAATTGACCCGGCCGGGTTAATTGACGAGGAAGCTCAATTTGAAGCTCTGAGCGGCATTGACTGGAAATCGTCAACTTTCCAGGTCTTGGGAACAGCCGGAGGAGCAGAGAGGGATGAGCTGGAAGCGTCGACCCAGCAAGCATCTTAACTCTGTAGGCGGCTTATTTAAACAATGCTTCACCCTTTTGGACTCGATGAGTCTTGTAATAGAATAGGACCAACACTTTAACTTTGCCGTGCCATTGTGCATGTGTTGAATGCTGAATTCCATTGAAGTTGCTTCCTTATATTTCTCCGGGTCATAATTTGATCATTCATTTTCCTTAAGCTCAAATAGTTGCCTTTAACTATCCGGTCTTCAAATACACTTCCGGTTTATATAACCCGGGTAATAAGGCTGGTACCTCAATTCCGGCTTACCAGTCTTAACAACGCCGATTGTGTTCGACTAGTACTGTGAATCAAAGTTAAACCGGCAAAGTGAGACCCGCCTTGCACACTGTTGAAACAATCAGAAGAACTCATTGTAAATCAAAAAAAACTTAGGGGCTTCCGGTTCGAATACGACCAGAGACCCATCCCAAAGGGGTTATGCTAAGATTCGAATGCGATCATATAGCCCCCAGTGGGTGTGGCGATGCCAATCAAGAGGGTACCGACAGCTATTTTCTCTTTGGTTCGAATACGATCCATGTTTGAACAGGAAGCCCCCAAATGACCTTAAAAGTTGTTTAACGACGCTGATTCGAATACGATCCACGTCGGTTCCCGAAGGGGGTTGAACTATGATTCAAATATGATCAAAGAAAACTCCCCAATGAGCTCGGCACTTTGCCAATCAAATGGGTATCGACAGCTATGTTCTCTTTGGTTCGAATACGACCTATGTTTGAACAGGAAGCCCCCAAGTGACGTTATCGCGTACGGCTAGATTCAAATATGATCATAAGCCGGATCCTCCTTCAAGTTATCCTGTGATCTTGCAATGGAAATAACACGTCCACCTTTGGAGGAGAAAAAAGGACAGAGGTCCTGCTTTATTGCTTATTATAATATATACATGGCTATAGAAATATATACATTATGAGAGCCGGTGGCTCAAGTGTAGTAGGGTCGAAGCTGAGCTATGTTCCACGGCCAACGGGTCTCTTCCTCCGACTTACGTGAATCTTTGTGCTCCCGAATGTCAATGAGGTAATATGACCCGTTGTGCAAATTCTTGCTGACCACAAAGGGCCCTTCCCAAGGCGGGGATAGCTTGTGCGCATCTGTTTGATCTTGGATGAGCCATAGCACCAGATCGCCTTCCTGGAAGACCCGGGATTTAATCCGGCGACTGTGATAACGGCGCAGGTCTTGTTGGTAAATCGCTGAGCGAGCTGCCGCCACATCACGCTGTTCGTCCAACAAGTCGAGAGCATCTTGGCGCGCCTGTTAATTATCCGCCTCAACATAAGCCGCCACTCGAGGCGAATCATGACGGATGTCACTGGGGAGGACTGCTTCCGCTCCATAAACCATGAAGAAAGGCGTGAAACCTGTAGACCTGTTAGGAGTAGTGTTGATGCTCCACAACACGGAGGGTAACTCCTCCACCCAACAACCCGGCGTCCGTTGTAAAGGGACCAAAAGCCGGGGCTTGATGCCTTTCAGAATCTCCTGATTAGCCCTCTCAGCTTGACCATTGGATTGAGGGTGAGCCACTGATGAAACATCAAGTCAAATATGCTCTCGTTGACAAAACTCCTCCATGGCGCCTTTGGATAGATTGGTACCATTGTCAGTTATAATGCTGTGCGGAAAGCCAAAGCGAAAGATCACCTTTTTCATAAACTGAACCGCCGTGGCTGCGTCACACTTGCTAACTGGCTCTGCTTCAACCCACTTTGTAAATTTGTCAACTGCCACCAAGAGGTGGGTCTTCTTATACTTGGACCTTTTAAAAGGCCCAACCATATCAAGCCCCCAGACCGCGAAGGGCCAAGTAATTGGGATCATCCTCAGCTCCTGAGCCGGCACATGAGCCCGTCGCGAGAACCTTTGGCAACCATCACATTTACTGACTAAGTCCTCCGCATCAGCATGAGCCGTCAGCCAGTAAAAACCATGACGAAAAGCCTTGGCCACAAGGGATTTTGAACCAGCATGATGGCCACAATCCCCTTCATGAATCTCACGCAAGATCTCTTGACCTTCCTCAGGGGAGACACAACGCTAGAACGCTCCCGTAACACTACGGCGATGCAGCTCACCATTGATGACAACCATTGACTTAGACCGCCGGGTTATTTGTCTGGCCAAAGTTTCATCCTCAGGCAAATCTCCCCGGGTCATGTAAGCCAGATAGGGCACTGTCCAGTCTGGGATGATGTGGAGAGCCGCCACCAGTCGTGCCTCCGGGTCAGGGACAGCCAAGTCTTCCTCTGTAGGCAACTTAACAGAAGGGTTATGCAGGACGTCCAGGAAAATATTAGGCGGCACCGGTTTTCGCTGAGAGCCCAGCCGGCTTAAAGCATCAGCCGCCTCGTTCTTCCTACGATCAATGTGCTCTACTTGGTAACCCTGAAAGTGCCCAGCAATGGCATCAACTTCACGGCGATAAGCCGCCATGAGAGGGTCCTTGGAGTCCCACTTTCCTGATACTTGTTGAGCCGCCAAGTCTGAGTCGCCGAAGCACCTTACCCGGCTCAAGCTCATCTCCTTAGCCATCCGAAGACCGTGGAGCAAGGCCTCGTACTCAGCCGCATTATTAGTGCAAGGAAACATCAACTGTAGCACATAATGGAACTTGTCACCCTTAGGGGAAGCCAACACGACTCCAGCCCCCGAGCCCTCCAATTGCCTGGACCCATTGAAGTGAATAGTCCAGTATGTGTTATCCGGCTTTTGCTCGGGCACTTGTAACTCTGTCCAATCGTTGATGAAATCCACCAAGGCTTGAGATTTAACAGCAGTGCGTGGTACGTATTTCAGACCATGAGGTCCGAGCTCTATAGCCCACTTAGCCACTCTCCCTGTGGCCTCGCTGTTTTGAATGATATCTCCAAGGGGGGTAGAACTGACCACGGTGATGGGGTGACCCTGGAAATAATGTTTAAGCTTCCGGCTTGCCATGAACACCCCATAAACATGCTTCTGCCAATGTGGATACCGCTATTTGGACTCGATGAGCACTTCGCTGACATAATAAACCGGCCGCTGAACCGGATGCTCTTTACCCTCTTCCTTGCGCTCCACCACCACAGCCACACTGACAGCTCGTGTGTTAGCAGCCACATACAACAATAAAGGCTCCTTGTCAACCGAAGCAGCAAGGACTGGGGGCTCTGCCAGCTGCCTCTTCAAATCCTCAAAAGCATATTAGCTGCATCATTCCAGACAAAGTCATCAGTTTTCTTCATCAACTGATATAATGGCATGTCCTTCTCACCCAAACGGCTTATAAACCGGCTTAAAGCAGCGATGCGACCCGCCAAGCGCTGGACGTCGTTTATACACGCCGGCTTAGCCAGGGCGGTGATGGCCTTGATCTTCTTCGGGTTAGCTTCAATGCCTCTGTTAGAAACCAAGAAACCCAAGAGCTTGCCTGCAGGAACACCAAAAACACACTTGGCCGGGTTAAGCATCATCTTGTAGACCCGGAGATTATCAAAGGTTTCCCTCAGATCATCTATCAAGGTTTCCTCCTTCCTGGATTTAACCACAATATCATCCACATAAGCATGAACATTGCGCCAATCTGGTTATGAAGACAGTTCTGCACGCAACGCTGATAAGTCACCTGTGCACTCTTGAGCCCAAAGGGCATAGACACATAGCAGAAGGCTCCAAAGGGAGTGATGAACGCCGTCTTCTCCTGGTCCTTAACTGGCATTTTAATCTGATGATATCCAGAATAAGCATCCAAGAAACTTAAGCGCTCACAACCCGTCGTAGCATCAATGATTTGATCAATACGGGGAAGGGCAAAAGGATCAGCCGGACACGCCTTGTTTAAGTCCGTGTAGTCCACACACATCCGCCAGGTGCCGTTCTTCTTGAGTACGAGCACCGGGTTAGCTAACCACTCTGGGTGAAAGACTTCAACAATAAACCCGGCAGCCAAGAGCCGGGCCACCTCTTCACCAATAGCTTTCCGCCTCTCTTCATTAAACCGCCGAAGGAATTGCCTGACCGGCTTAAATTTCGGATCAACATTGAGAGTGTGCTCAGCGAGTTCTCTAGGTACACCTGGCATGTCAGAAGGTTTCCATGCAAAAATGTCCCTATTCTCACGGATGAACTCGATGAGCGCGCTTTCCTATTTTGGATCCAGATTGGCACTGATGCTAAACTGCTGAGATGAATCACCTGGAACGAAATCAACAAGCTTAGTCTCATCAGCCGACTTAAATTTCATTGCCGGCTCATGCTCCGTAGTTGGCTTTTTCAGAGAGGTCATATCTGTTGGGTCAACATTGTCCTTGTAAAATTTTAACTCCTCTGTTGCACAAACAGATTCTGCATAAGCTGCATCGCCTTCCTCACACTCCAAGGCCACCTTCCGGCTGCCATGAACCATAATGGTCCCATTGAGACCCGGCATCTTGAGCTGTAAATACACGTAACACGGCCGTGCCATGACCTTGGCGTAAGCCGGTCGCCCGAATATGGCATGATACGGGCTTCTTATCTTGACCACCTCAAAGGTCAATTTTTCCACCCTGTAGTTGTGCTCGTCTCCAAAGGCCACTTCCAACTCGATCTTGCCGACTGGATAAGCCGACTTACCAGGTACCACACCATGGAAAATAGTGTTCGACTGGCTGAGGTTCTTATCAATCAACCCCATATGACGGAAAGTCTCATAATAGAGGATGTTGATGCTGCTGCCTCCATCCATGAGCACCTTGGTGAACTTATATCCTCCCACCTGAGGAGCCACCACCAAGGCCAAGTGACCCGGATTATCCACTCGGGGAGGGTGATCCTCCCTACTCCACACGATAGGTTGCTCAGACCATCTTAAATAGCGTGGAACCGCCGGCTCAACAGCATTCACAGCCCTCTTATGAAGCTTCTGATCTCGCTTACACAGACTGGTGGTAAACACATGATACCGTCCACCGCTAAGCTGCTTTGGATTGGTCTGATAACCCCCCTGCTGCTGCTGATGACCCTGGCCAGACTGCTGATTAAAGCCCCCTTGACCATTCTGAGGATTAGAATTTGAGCCGCCGCCCGGGCCATGAAAGCCGCCGGCGCCTGAGCCACCGCCCGGGCCATTGTTACCATTAAAGGCGTTGGAATTCTTAAAGGCCTTCATGATTGCACAATCCTTCCATAGATGAGTAGCTGGCTTCTCTCTAGAGCCATGCCTTGGACAGGGCTCATTCAACTGCTGCTCCAGCGTCGGGCCTGACCCGCCGGCTCGGGGAGGGGGCCTCCCCTTGCGTCTCTGGCTATTACCCTGTGAGCTGGCGTTGGCCACGAACTCTAGGCTGCCGTCGGCCTTACGCTTGCCACCTCCTTGGTTCCCCGGGTTATGCTGAGGACCCTTGCCATTGCCGTTCTTCTTTCCCTTCCCTGTCCTTTCATCATCTGAAGCGGGGTCCTTGGTACTACCAGAATCGGCGTACTTGACGAGAGCCGCCATCAGCGTGCCCATATCATTGCAGTCGCGCTTAAGCCGCCCGAGTTTCATCTTCAGGGGCAGAAAACGACAATTTTGCTCCAACATTAAGACTGCAGAGCCGGCATCCATCTTATCCGATGAATGTATGATCTCCTTGACCCGGCGAACCCAGTGTGTCGTAGACTCACCCTCCTGTTGTTTACAGTTAGTCAAATCCACTATTGACATAGACTGCCTACAGGTGTCTTTGAAGTTTTGTATGAACCGGGCCTTCAGCTCAGCCCAAGAGCCGATGGAATTCGGCGGTAGCCCTTTCAACCAAGTGCGGGCGGTCCCATCTAGCATCATGGTGAAGTACTTGGCCATCGCCGCTTCACTGACCTCCAGCAGTTCCATGGCCATCTCGTAACTTTCGATCCAGGCGGCGGGTTGTAAGTCAGCCGTGTAATTAGGCACCTTCCTAGGGCCTTTGAAGTCCTTGGGTAGCGTTCATTGCGGAGAGCCGGCACTAAACAAGGGACACCTCCAGTCCTCGTAGGGATACCCACGTCGACGGAAGTTGTCGGATAAGCCGGAGGGTTCTGGTAAGCCGTCAACTGAGGCACCTGCTCCGCCTCTTGCCGCGCTCTGTCTTGGTCTGCTGCGTGAAAGGCTCCGTTATGAACCGGGCCATGGCCAGGGGGCAGGTCATGGCGTCGGACATTACTTGAGCCGGTCGCTGAGACCATGTGTCTGTTATAACTCGGGCTCCGGCCTGGACGAGGGGTCGAGTGGATCCTGTCCCGACTGTAAGAGTACGCCTCTTGCTGCGCCAGCGCTGTCTGAAGGAGTTCCCTGACCCGGCGGGTTTCAATAGCCGTTGGAGAGTCGCCGTCAATTGGGAGGGCCGCCAGCCGTGCTGCCGCGGCGACCATGTTCTCTAGCGGGTTAGCATAATGACCCGGTGGTATTGGCACATACTGAGGCGGGGCAGGGCTCACCCGGGGAGGCCCCATCACTTGTGGCTGAACAGGGGTCCCAGACCCGGGCACTATGATCCCTGGCGGGTTACTAGACCCTGCACCTGGCATGTTGAAGAGGTTTCGAGGATCATAGACCGGAGGGAGTCGATATTGGGCCTTTTGATGCCTCCTTCTCATGACCTCATTGGACGCGTTCTGATCCATCGTGAGCCGGAAGGACTGCGCCTGAATCAACTGAGTTTGGGCGTCGAGAGCCGCCCTCTCCGCAGCCATCCTGATCCCTTCCGCTGTCAGATCCTCCTTGGCTTTCACTAGATCTAACTTTAACTGTGCCACCTCCGCATCATGCTGAGCTTGATCCGCCGGGTCAACCGCGGCGGTCAACAGGGCCGTCATCTTGTCCGTGAGATCCATCAGCACCTCAGCCGGCGAGGGCACCGGGTTTCCCGCCCCAGCAGCGGGGTTCTGAACAGGCTACGCACCGGCCATGAAGATTCCAACCTGACTCGGCGGCTCAAACGGGTCCGGAATACTGTCACCATCGGAGCAACCCATGAGCTTGCCATCTTGAAGTTGATACAATGAGTTTGACTCATCTGTGGACGACTCGCCGTCAGAGCCGGCGGCCGTCTCATCACCAGATCCAGATCTATCGGAGAGCCCTCCATGGACACATCCCACAAAAGCATGCTTCAAGACAGGCAGGGCTCGGGCGGGTCGTGAGCGCTGAGCCGTCTCGATGAGCTCGGTGCAGAGATCCGGCTCAGGGCCCGGCTCACCAATCTTGCCAATGAAAACATGAATTCCGCCAAAGGGGACCCGGTATCCGTACTCAATTGAGCCGGCGTCGAGGCCCCAGTTTGCATCGTTGATGTAGAGCTTGCCGCGACGACTCTTGGTCATCCGGCCCACAGCGTCTCCCTTGAGCCCTTCGAAGCTGCCCTTCAAGAACTCAAATCCGCCGTGCGTTGGCTCCACGGTGGGCGCCAACTGTCGTGGAATTGTCACGGCAGATGTCCTCAAGCTAGGACTTAGTCGTGGAGCCATCGCCACTAGGAAGCTTGAAGGGGTTAAACGGGACAAGGAACACGAGGGTTTATACTGGTTCGGCCCCTTACGGTGAAGGTAAAAGCCTACGTCCAGTTGAGGTGGTATTGATTAGGGTTTCGATGACCAGGGAGCTTAACTGCTATGCCTGGCTCTCGACGAGATCTTTCTTACCCCTAAACCGCTGCCGGGTCGTCCCTTTATATAGAGAGGTTGACGCCCAGCAACTTCTGAGAGTCCCGGCCGGCTCATAAGAGTGTCCTGCTCGGACTCTCAACTATTCTTGCCTTAGACTACAAGTTCTACCATAATGACGGTTGTAACTACGGGCCTTAAGCCATCTCCGGGTCTTAAGCCCATCTTTGGCCCACCGTCTTCAAGCTTGGCGCCGGGCTTCAGGTGATGACCCTTATGAGTAACCCGGCCCCACCGGGCGGGTGACTCTAAGGTTTATATCCTCAACAGGAACCGTTCCTGCAGTTAGTGCCAACATATCTAGCAAATACTTCACCATTCTGATTTTTGAACAGTTTATAGTTGGAGTCAAATGACTCATCAGAAGAATGAGGAGATTCACATGTAAAGCCAGATAAATTAGATGGATCAACTGGAGGTCCCTTTGCAGCAACCCATGAGGTTTTGGGGTACTGCTCAGGCTTCCAATATGTACCGTCAGCACTGAGTTTCCTCTCAAAGGCAATACCCTCTTTCCTAGGGTTCCTGTTGAGGATCTGCTTTTTAAGCACATCACAAAGAGTCTGATGCCCTTTGAGGCTTTTGTACATGCCTGTCATGTACAATTCCTTCAGCCCTGCATCATCAGTGATACTAGCAATGTCCTTAGATGAGGAATTAGTGATAGCAGAGGCAGTTGAAGAATTTGTAGCATTAGATGCATTTGAACATTCAGGTGAAGAATTAGCATATTCACGTTCAATGCATTTCAAGCATGGAGGAACAAATTCTTCCTGAGAAGCGCTGATTTGTTGAGCAAGTAATGGATCGCGCTCCTTCTGAAGATCTTCATAACTCACTCTTAGCTTTTCAAGATCTTGCTTTCTCTAAAGAAATTCATAAGAAAGCTTCTCATGATCAGATAAGAGAGTGTTATGATGACCTTGAAGGTTGTCAAACCTAGACTGAAGTCTCTGAAGATTTTCAGTCAAGGTTTTAGTGCGATCCATTTCTTCACCCAACATATCATCACTTTTATCTAGCATGTTTTGAACCTTTTCAAAAGACTTTTGTTGTTTTACAACAATCTTAGCAAGTTTAGAATAGTTGGGCTTGAGGTTTTCATCAGATTCATTCTCACTTGATTCAGAGGAGGTATATTTGAGTACCTTGGCACCCTTTGCCATGAAGCAATAGGTGGGAGTGTAGTCATCATTGCCCTCATTAGCCTTGTTGGTGAAGCCATTTTCTTCAGAGTTGAAGATAGACTTGCTGACGAATGCAGTAGCGAGAGCTAGACTCGCCACACCAGACTCGGACTCCTCAGATGCCTCCTCTTCCTCATGTTCCTAGGATTCAGCCTCAGAGTCCATTTCCTTGCCAATGAATGCCCGTGCCTTTTTGGAGCTGCTCTTCTTATGAGATGAAGACTTCAAGGATTTTGATGATGAAGATTTTGACGATTTCTTCTTCTTCTTCGCGTCATCAGAACTGTAATCCTTGTATTTCTTCTTCTTTGATTCCTTTTCCCACTGCGGACAATCTTGAATGTAGTGTCCAGGTTTCCTGCATTTGTGACAAAGCCTCTTCTTGTAGTCACTGGATGATGAATCATTACTACTTGACGATTTTCCAAGGCGACCATGTCTTGAGAACCTCTGAAATTTCTTCACGAGCAGTGCTAGCTCCTGGCTCAGTTCTTCAGGATCACCAAGGCTACTACGAGAATCTTCACCTTCAGATTCAGAGACAGCCTTGGCCTTCAGGGCACGTGATCTGCCATAGCTCGAACCATAGAGATCTCTCTTCTCAGCAAGCTGGAACTCATGAGTATTTAGCCTCTCGAGGATATCAGTGGGATCAAGTGACTTGTAATCAGCACTTTCCATTATCATCAATGCCAGAGTATCAAATGAGGAATCAAGCGATCTCAGAAATTTCTTCACCACCTCATGGTCGGTGATGTCAGTGGCACCAAGCGCTTGAAGCTCATTTGAGATGTCAGTGAGGCGATCGAAGGTTTGTTGAACATTTTCATTGTCGACTCTTTTGAAGCGGTTGAAGAGATTGCGAAGAACATCAACTCGAGAGTCACGCTGTGTTGAGACTCCTTCATTGACTTTGGACAGCCTTTCCCAGATAAGCTTAGCAGTTTCCAAAGCACTCACTCTTCCATACCGTCTTTTGCTCAGATGGCCACATATGATATTCTTCGCTTGAGAATCGAGTTGTTTGAATCTCTTCACATCAGTAGCGTTCAGAGAAGGTGTGACTGAGGGAACACCATTTTCCACAACATACCAGAGATCGTTATCAATTGCCTCAAGATGCATTCGCATCTTATTCTTCCAGTAGGGGTAGTCCATCCCATCGAAGGTAGGACACCCAGCAGAGACCTTCATCATACCTGCGGTCGACATAACTAAAACTCCAGGCGGTTAAACCAAAATCACACAGAACAAGGGAGTACCTTTCTCTGATACCAATTGAAAGTGCGTTATATCGACTAGAGGGGGGTGAATAGGCGATTTTTATGAATTCTTCACTAAGGAATTTGCAGGTGAGGAAATTCCTTAGCGAAGAACTACTTGCAGCGGAATAAGTACTCAGAAGTAAACATAACAGAACACATGCATGGTCATCATGATGAAATGAAGACAGGCACAGAGTACAAAAAGCGTAAACACAGGATGAAGACAAAGAGACTGAAGAAATTGAACTGAGGAAATTGAGAAAGTCTTCAGTCAAAGTCTTCAAACACAGATATGAACAAGTGCACAACACAGTAATGAGGAAGTGAAAGAGTTGAGGAAATAGAACCAGTAAGCTTGGTGAAGACAATGATTTGGCAGACCAGTTCCAACTGCTGTCTCAGTTGTACATCTGGTTGGAGCGGCTAGGTATTAAAACCTGAGGACACACAGTCCCGGACACACAGTCCTCACCGTATTCTCCTTGAGCTAAGGTCACACAGACCTCGCCCAATCACTCGTGGTAAGTCTTGGATGCTCTAGACCATGATGCCTAACCGTCTGGAAGAAGCACAGTCTTCAAAGGTAACAAGCGTCGGATCCATGCAAGATCAATCTCTTTAGTGATGCTCAATCACTTTGGGTTTGTAGGTGTTTGGGTTTGGGTTTTCCTCACTCGATGATTTTCGCTCAATGTCCTCGGAGGATGGGATGCTCTCAAATGACAAGTGTCAGTTTCTCTCGGAGCAACCAACCAGCTAGTGGTTGTAGGGGGCGGCTATTATAGCCTAGGGAGCAGCCCGACATGATAAGACATAAATGCCCTTCAATAATATGACCGTTAGGTGGGTAGATATTTTGGGACAGCTGGCGCATAGCATAGCAACTGTCAGAAATTTGAGTATCAAATTCCTCAGGGCTATCATGTTCCTCGCTGTGTAGGCAATCTGCACTGGCGAATTCCTAACTCCTCAGCCAGAACAAATTCCTCAGTGACCAGAAGAACTTCGTCTCTGTCACTGAAGAATATGACTGAACTGTATGAGATTTCCAATGGCTTCACTCGAAGGTATTGGTAGGTGTAGGATTTTGAGTTGAGCATCACATGGAAATTTTTCCTTAGTATTTCCTCGACCCCCTTTAACAGTATGGTGTTTCCTATGATTCAAGAAAGAGAAAATGAAACTACAAAACCAAAAGTCTTCACGCTTCATGTTCCTTAAATGAATACCAAGTCTTCAAGGTCACACCAATTTCTTCACTTTCAAAGACTTCAGTAAGTCTTCAGAAATCCAAAGTCTTCAGTTGAAGAACTTCATTTTTAGGGATCAACTTTCTGTAAATATCAAACTCCTCATAGACTTATAGACCTGTGTACACTCATAAACACATTAGTCCCTTAACCTATAATTCTTCAATACACCAAAATCACTAAGGGGCACTAGATGCACTTACAACGCGTTACTGAACCCGAGCGATCGATCGATGGCTGTTAACTGAACCCGATCGAGCGATTCCTTCGCTACTGCTGCTAACTGAAGTCGATCGATGCTGCCTCTGGATGAACAGTGAGCGTTGCGGGGGGGGGGGGGGTTGCATGAACAGTTCCCGGTGGGGGTGGATGAACAGGACCCCGTGGCGTTGTCTCTGGATGAACAGTGAGCGTTGCTAGGGGGTTTGGATGAACAGTTCCCGGTGGGGGTGAATGAACAGTACCCCGATCGTTCGAGCCGGTTGGGGCTGGATGAACAGGACCCCGTGGAGGGCAGGATGAACAGGACCACCCCGTGGAGGGCAGGATGAACAGTAGACGGTGGAGGGCAGGATGAACAGTAGCCCGTGGAGGGGTGGTTGAACAGGAGCCCGTGGAGAGGGCTGGTTGAACAGTAGCCGGTGGAGTAGCGCGTGGTGGAGGCTGGATGAACAGGAGCCCGTGGATGAACAGTCGCAGGTGGAGGCTGGAGGAGGTCGACGGTGGATGAACAGTAGCCCGTGGAGGCTGGAGGGGGTCGATGGTGGAGATGAACAGTATCCCGTGGAGTCCCGTTTTGCGGTATGCCACACCCCTCCCGATGAACAGGACCCCCGTTTCGACCGTAGCGCTCCAACACAAGTCCGTTTCCTCCGTTTTGCGGTACGCCACACCCCTCCCGATCAACAGGACCCCCGTTTCGACCGTAGGAGGTCTATTTCCTCCGTTTTGCGGTACACCAGACCCCTCCCGATGAACAGGATCTCGTTTCGAACGTGGCCGGTCGAACACAAGGCCGTTTCCTCTGTTCTGCGGTACGCCAGGCCTCGTTTCCATCGGTTGTTCCGTCCAAGCCCTCCCGATGAACACAACTACGCATTTCGTTCCGACCCAGCCGGTTGGCTCCCCATGAACACGACGGCGACGCTGTTTCTCTGTTCCGACCCAGCCATGTATATGAGCCCTGGCCGTACGTATGCGCGAGTAGGCGTTCGAGACCCTGCCCGTATGTATGTACGTGCCCGTATTTTTTTCTTGCACAATGGCCGCTGTACGTACGTGTACATGCTACGTGCGCGCCTCTACTACGACACGTGCGCGCCTCTACATCGACCAGTATGTACATACACATTCGCGACCAGAATGACAATGCTACGTACGCTTCGACCAGGTGGGTCCCCACTGTCAGGCACTTCCTTGCCTGCGAAGATGTAGCTGGTGGGTCCCAGCAGTCAGGGGCGAATCGTTTTTTTGCCCGGACGCACTTCCTTGCGTGCGAAGATGTAGCTGCTGGGTCCTAGCAGTCAGGGGGAAACGTTTTTTTCACGAAATACGGTGGCCCGTCCGGTGGGTCCCCGCTGTCAGGTGGAGGAATAATTATTTTGCGCGTAATAAGGAGGCACTTCCTTGCTGCGGCCGTGGACCCAGCTGTCAGCCTCTCGACATACAGTCCACGTCCGATGGAAGCCCTTCCTTGACCACGTTGACCACGCCGCGCCGAGAGCACCAGGGTGGTGGACGATGGCGAGGGCTAGGAAGGGGACGACGCGGAGCCGGGGAAGACGCGGCAGTGGATGCCCACGCGTAGAGGAGTACGAGGGTTCACTGGTTCGCTGCGGTGTGAGGCTGCAGTCCCCGCAGAATAACAGGGGGTGTGGGTGAGTACAGGGATGGCCTGGCCAGCGGTGGGAATAGTAGGGGGCGGTGAGGCCTCCGCGACAGCACAGCCGGCCACGGGAGGTAGGATCATGCGGCACGACCGACCCTGCTTTGGGCGGCTGGAGCAACAAGACCAGAGGTTGAAGAAGCACTACGACCGTTGGATGGACATCGTACGGTCACTGGAGCTAGAATCGTTCATATTGACTAAGTTGACAAAGCACTCCGTCCCCATCAACTTAGTAGGCCCACAAGTCAGCCTCCCACCAAGGTGGGTCCCAACCAGTAGGGGGAGTATTCATTTTTTTGTGCATAATAAGGAGGCACTTCCGGTGGGTCCGAGCTGACAGCGGGGGGAACGTTTTTTTCGCGCAATACGGTGGCCTGTCCGGTGGGTCACAGCAGTCAGGGGGGAAACGTTTTTTCGCGAAATACGGTGGCCCGTCCGGTGGGTCCCTGCTGTCAGGTGGAGGAATCATTATTTTCTGCATAATAAGGAGGCACTTCCTTGCTGCCGTCGTGGACCCAGCTGTCAGCCTCTCCACGTACAGTCCACGCCCGATGGAAGCCGTTCCTTGACCACGTTGACCACGCCGCGCCGAGAGCACCAGGGCGGTCGACGAAGGCGAGGCCTAGGAAGGGGACGACGCGGAGCCGGGGAAGACGCGACAGTGGAAGCCCGCGTGGAGAGGAGTACGAGGGTTCACTGGTTCGGCTGCGGTGTGAGGCTTCCGTCGCAGCGGAATAACAGGGGGTGTGGGTGAGTAGAGGGATGGCCTGGCCAGCGGTGGGAGTAGTAGGGGGCGGTGAGGCCTCCGCGACATCACAGCCGGCCACGGGAGGCAGGAGCACGCGGCACGACCGGCGCTGCTTTGGGCGGCTGGAGCAAGAAGAACAGAGGTTGAAGAAGCACTACAGCCGTTGGATGGACACCGTACGGTCACTGCAGCTAGAATCGTTTATATTGACTAAGTTGACAAAGCCCTTGGTATGCGTCAACTTAGTAGGCCCACAGGTCAGCCTCCGAAACGGTGCGCCCGAGACGTCAGGGGGAGGAATCATTTTTTGGGCCGCTGAAGCAAGAATATCCGAGATTGAAGAAGAAGCACGATATCCGTTGGATGGATATCCAATGGCCACAGCTGCCAGAACGGTGTGTTGTTGACAAAGCCTTGCATACGCGTCAACTTAGTTTTTTCAGGGGACGCGTCAACTTAGAAGGCCACAAGTGTGTGGCAGAGAACATATAGCCCATTTGCGATTTGTAAGAATGTACAGCCCATTTTTTAATTCTAATGGAATTTACTACAGCCCATTTACAATTTGTTAAAAGTACAGCCCATTTACAATTTGTTAAAAGTACAGCCCATTTTCTAGCTAGGACAACGATTAATAATTTCAACCAACCGCTCAAAACAGAATTAAAAAAAATTCCCACATTTTTATGGAATCCCAAATATTTTTATTCGAAATTTCTAGTCAGATTAAATATAATTTCAAAATAAAGTTGTATTACGTTAAAATCCAACGAAATATTGCGCGCGCAACAAGTAATGAAATTAAAAATTTCAAATTCCAAAAATAATATATTTTTAAACTAATTACGCGTTTGTTGCATCTTTTTATAATTACTGCCCAGTTATTATAATTACATCCCATTTATTATTTCTTAAAGTCCATTTTCTTGTTAAGCCTAATGCATACCTCCTAGGAAAGTTTGCAGCCGAGCGGGGCGGAGAATAACAAGTTGACCCGGATATTGTGTACAACTGTCGGCCCAGTTGCATTGCTGATGTTGAAAAAAAGGCCTGTGTAGTACAGTACAACCTAACATGGCTAGTCAGCCCACATTCAGCGACACCGGAAAGGCCCAAACAAGGCTTCTGTACAACTTTTTGAAGTCACGGAGCTCAATTAATAACTTAAGAAAAAAGTTAGATTATAGTGGAACCTAATTAAAAGCTGTCACGAGCAAAGAAATAATTCAACGGGTCCCACTTGTGCGTGTGTGCGTGTGTGTGAGAGAGAGAGAGACCCATCAGTCGATGCTCGTAAATACATCTTTCAGCCATATACATTGCTGATGCTCAGTAAAAACTTATATAGTTGACACAATCATATAGAATATCATAACACACTTAACTTGCATACAAAAATTTCACGCAGGCGGCACAATCAGGATGGAAGCAGTGGATCGCTACGGGTAGGGCTATGTTGAAACCAACGAACTCGTACATAACGGTTCATCTTCTTTATCAATGATAGGGAAATATCTTGAATGTTGTGCAAAGAAAACAGACAGACAACACAATAAGTTCTGCTAGCACATTAAGTTGACGTACAACCCTTTCTAAAAAAAGTTCAGGTACAAAATTAGAACATATCACAATCAAATGTACTGGCACATCAGTGCTTCACACCCATAGCTCGGATTTAACTAGTAGTATCTGACAAGATTCAGTTGTTACCTCAAATTAGATCACATCCAGGCAGCCAACCCTGCCTATTCTCCAAAAGAACCAGTGGCCTCCGCCGCGCGATGGAGTAGGCCCTGTGCCATCCATCGTTCCGAGCAACACGGGGAAAGTCTGACGTTGACTCCTGTAATGGACGTCGTCGACAGACCCTGGCACCAGTGGCGGCGGCAGGACTTCGATTGATGGATTGACCACTTCTTCAACATGCACGAACACTCGATACAGGTACATCCCTAACGTGGTCCGCGGCAGCCTTGGTGGTGACGAATAGTACAACCCCGGTTCCTGCGCCAGTATCTCAACACCAATCACCTTCAGTATGGTGGACGGCTTCTTCATCCATGACATAACCGTCAGAGCCCAGCTGTCTGGAGGAACAAACATACTTACGAGTTCACCTCCAAGGTCGTTGATAAGCTCATTCATGGACTCGCTGTTCCAAGCATGTCGAGGCATGCCGTGGAAGGTAAGCTTTGTTAAAAACTCAAGCTCAGAGGGCACCGAGCCCCATCCTGGGTGCCACCAATCAAAGCTCACCAGCGCACCATCGCAGAACAAACGCCGGGAAGATTCGAACACACGACTGCAGTCGAAAGTTGTCCGGAACCTGACGAAGAAATCAGCCGGTGGCGGACAGACTTCGACGAGCAAGTCACTTATTTGGATGTCGTGCGCAATGCCAAGAGCTTTGACAAGGTCGTCCGGCGAGACGGGAGGCCGGTCGCCGTTGATGGTTACCATCAGCACTTTGCCGGCAAACTGGTCGTCAAGCGCCGCCATGCCACTGTTGAGCGACAGCACGCAGCAACCGAAGGCATGACGGACCTCAGGATCTCCAGCTCGGAGATTGATACGTCTCCAACGTATCTATAATTTATGAAGTATTCAAGTTATTATATTATCCATCTTGGATGTTTTATGGGCTTTACTATGCACTTTTATATTACTTTTGGGACTAACCTATTGACCCAGAGCTCAGTGCCAGTTTCTGTTTTTTCCCTTGTTTCAGTGTTTCGCAGAAAAGGAATATCAAACGGAGTCCAAACGGAATGAAACCTTCGGAAAAGTTATTTTTGGAAAGAAAGCAATACGGGAGACTTGGAGTGCACGTCAGGGGATCAACGAGGAGAGCACGAGGCAGGGGCACGCCCACCCCCTGGGCGCGCCCTCCACCCTCGTGGGCCCCTCGTGGCTCCCCTTACCGACTTCTTTCGCCTATATATCTCCATATACCCTAAAACCATCGGGGAACAGAATAGATCGGGAGTTCCGCCGCCGCAAGCCTCTGTAGCCACCAAAAACCAATCGGGACACTGTTCCGGCACCCTGCCGGAGGGGGGATCCCTCACCGGTGTCCATCTTCATCATCCCGACGCTCTCCATGATGAGGAGGGAGTAGTTCACCCTCGGGGCTGAGGGTATGTACCAGTAGCTATGTGTTTGATCTCTCTCTCTCTCTCTTGTGTTCTTGAGGTGATACGATTTTGATGTATCGTGAGCTTTGCTATTATAGTTGGATCCTATGATGTTTCTCCCCCTCTACTCTCTTGTAATGGATTTACTTTTCCATTTTGAAGTTATCTTATCGGATTGAGTCTTTAATGATTTGAGAACACTTGATGTATGTCTTGCGTGGGATAACCGTGGTGACAATGGGTTATTCTATTGATTCACTTGATGTATGTTTTGGTGATCAACTTGCGGGTTCCGCCGATGAACCTATGCATAGGGGTTGGCACACGTCTTCGTCTTGACTCTCCGGTAGAAACTTTGGGGCACTCTTTGAGGTTCTATGTGTTGGTTGAATAGATGAATCTGAGATTGTGTGATGCATATCGTATAATCATATCCACGGATACTTGAGGTGGCATTGGAGTATCTAGGTGACATTAGGGTTTTGGTTGATGTGTGTCTTAAGGTGTTATTTTACTATGAACTCTAGGGCTGTTTGTGACACTTATAGGAATAGCCCAATGGATTGATCGGAAAGAATAACTTTGAGGTGGTTTCGTACCCTACCATAATCTCTTCGTTTGTTCTCCGCTATTAGTGACTTTGGAGTGACTCTTTGTTGCATGTTGAGGGATATTTATATGATCCAATTATGTTATTATTGTTGAGAGAACTTGCACTAGTGAAAGTATGAACCCTAGGCCTTGTTTCCTATCATTGCAATACCGTTTACGCTCACTTTTATCATTAGTTACCTTGCTGTTTATATATTTTCAGATTACGAAACCTTTATCTACCATCCATATTGCACTTGTATCACCATCTCTTCGCCGAACTAGTGCACCTATACAATTTACCATTGTATTGGGTGTGTTGGGGACACAAGAGACTCTTTGTTATTTGGTTGCAGAGTTGCTTGAGAGAGACTATCTTCAACCTATGCCTCCCACGGATTGATAAACCTTAGGTCATCCACTTGAGGGAAATTTGCTACTGTCCTACAAACCTCTGCACTTGGAGGCCCAACAACGTCTACAAGAAGAAGGTTGCATAGTAGACATCAAGCTCTTTTCTGGCGCCATTGCCGGGGAGGCCAGGTAAGCGGCACTCACACCCCGTCAACTAAGCTCTTTTCTGGCGCCGTTGCCGGGGAGGTGAGTGCTTGAAGGTATATCTTTAGATCTTGCAATCGAATCTTTTAGTTTCTTGTTTTATCACTAGTTTATTTTATAAAAGAAAACTACAAAAAAATGGAATTGAGTTTACCTCATACGCTTCATCTTTTTAATATCTTTCGTGAGTATGATGGAAAGGAAAATTGTGCCAAAGTGCTAGAAGAAGAAGTCTATAAAATGTTTGGCACTAAATATTTGAACGATGAGCATGATGGCAATGTTGTTAGTATGAATTCCTTGAATATCCATGATGCTAATGATATGCAAAGCCAGAAGCTTGGGGAAGCTATTTTTGATGAAGGTGATATTTTTTGTTCCCCAAGCTTTGATGAGCAAATTCACTATGATGAAAACATGCCTCCTATCTATGATGATCATTATGATGACACGTATGCTTTAAAGAATAATGATAACCATGAAACTTGTCATCTTTATCTTAATTTTCAATCATATGATAGTTATTTTGTTGAGTTTGCTCCCACTACTATTCAAGAGAAGAATTTTGCTTATGTGGAGAGTAGAGCAAATTCTATGCTTGTAGATCATGAAAAGAATGCTTTAGGTGCTGGTTATATTGTTGAATTCATTCATGATTCTACTGAAAATTATTATGAGGGAGGAATATATGCTTGTAGGAATTGCAATAATATCAAGTTTCCTCTCTATGTGCTTAAATTTTTAAAGTTATGCTTGTTTTGCCTTCCTATGCTAGTTGATTATTGTTCTCATAATTTGTTTGCTCACAAAATCCCTATGCATAGGAAGTGGGTTAGACTTAAATGTGCTAGTCATATTCTTCATGATGCTCTCTTTATGTTTCAATTCTTATCTTTTATGTGATCATCATTGAAATCATCATGCCCAGCTAGGGGCGTTAAACATTAGCGCTTGTTGGGAGGCAACCCAATTTTATTTTAGTTTCTTTCTTTTTGATTCTGTTTAGGAATAAATAATCCATCTAGATTCTGTTTAGATGTGGTTTTGTGTTTTAATTAGTGTGTGTGCAAAGTAGAACCTTTGGGAAGACTTGGGTGAAGTCTTTATGATCATGCAGTAAAAAACAGAAACTTTAGCGCTCACGAGATTAGATAAAACCTTTTACTGGAGAGTGCTATTTAGTTGATTCTTTTTGAAGATAATTACTAGACAAATTACTCAGGTCCACCAATTTATTTTAGAATTTTTGGAGTTCCAGAAGTATACGTTTGATACAGATTACTACAGACTGTTCTGTTTTTGACAGATTCTGTTTTCTATGTGTTGTTTGCTTATTTTGATGAATCTATGAGTAATATCGGAGGGTATGAACCATAGAGAAGTTAGAATACATTAGATTACACCAACATGAATTAAGTATGAGTTCGATATAGTACCTTGAAGTGGTGTTTTGTTTTCTTTCGCTAACAGAGCTTACGAGTTTTCTGTTAAGTTTTGTGTTGTGAAGTTTTCAAGTTTTGGGTAAAGATTCGATGGACTATGGAATAAGGAGTGGCAAGAGCCTAATCTTGGGGATGCCCATGGCACCCCAAGATAATATTCAAGGATAACCAAGAGCCTAAGCTTGGGGATGCCCCGGATGGCATCCCCTCTTTCGTCTTCGTTCATCGGTAACTTTACATGGAGCTATATTTTTATTCACCACATGATATGTGTTTTGCTTGGAGCGTCATTTTATTTTGTTATTATTTGCTTGCTGTTACTTAGAATAATGTTTTGCATCTCTATTTTCAATAAAAATGTCAATGATAGCCTTTACCATGCTTATTTTGCAAGTATACATGTTGCTGTTTCAAAACAGAAAGTTTACCGCTGTTGCAAAAATTCCCTAGAAAAGTCAGTATGTGATAAAATGTTGAAACCTTTTCCATAATAAGCTCTGATAAATTTACTACAGTGGGAATTTTCTTTCATAATTTTTGGAGCTAGGGAAGTATGACGAATCTTGCATTCTTTTACCGACTGTACTGTTTTGGCAGATTGCTGTTATGTTTGCATTGTTTGCATATGTTTGCTCGTTTAATGATTCTATTTGAGGATAGGAGTATTAAATATGCAGAGGAATTTAGTATGCAATGTTGAATAATAATTTTAGTGATTTGTTACAGTATAGTATGATAAGGTTTTTGCATTGGTCTATACTAACTTATCTCACGAGTCCTTGTTGAGTTTTGTGTGGATGAAGCTTTTGAGATTTAGGGAGACCGTGATATGAGAGGAATTAAGGAGACACAAAAGCTCAAGATTGGGGATGCCCAAGGCATCCCAAGATAATATTTCAAGAAGTCTCAAGCGTCTAAGCTTGGGGATGCCCTGGTTGGCATCCCACCTTTCTTCTTCGACAACTATCGGTTAGTATCGGTTGATCCTAAGTTTTTGCTTCTTCACGTGATGAGTGCAATCCTTGAAATGTCGTTTTATTTTGTTTTGCTTGCTGTTTGAATAATATCCCAAGATCTGAAATTATTAAATGAGAGAGAGTCTTCACAAAGCTACATAATTATTTAACTACTCATTAATCTTCACTTATATCTTTCTGGAGTAGTTTGTCATTTACTCGTGTGCTTCACTTATATCCTATGAGTAAATGGTTGAATGAATTGAATGTCATAAATCTGAAATTATATATGTTTCATATGCTTATCCCATGGGGAGTAATTCCTTCACATATAAGAAGTAGAGGTGGTAAATTTTTTGAAGGTTAGCAAACATTGTATTGGTCACTTGAACAATTCATGAAAGAATATTGAAGGAAGAGAGATTTCACATATAATATGAATCTTGGACATCTTCTATGATTGTGATCTCTATTAATTATTTTCAAACCTGAGCAAATTAGTTGAAGTTGGACAAGGAAGACAACATAATGAGTTATGCTTGGGTATATTTGTATAGAAGTTATATTGTTATGGATCCTCTAACATGTGGTGCTTGCTATTTAGAATCCTTTCCTAGCCAAAATATCTGTACTAAGCAGGAATACTGCTTGTGCATCCAAACTCCTTGAACCAAGTTTATTCCATGAGTGTCCACCATATCTACCTATATGCGGTATTTACCTGCCGTTCCAAGTAAATTTGCATGTGCCAAACTCTAAACCTTCAAATAATAATCTGTTTTGTATGCCCGAATCGCTCATGTAGCGACTAGGGGCTAGCAGTATCTTCCATGCTAGGTGGGTTATTCTCACGATGAGTGGACTCCGCTCATCATTCACGAGAAAATGGCTGGTAACTGGGATGCCCAGTCCCATGATCAAAAGATCGAAATCAAATCAAAAATAATTGCAAACAAAACTCCCCCAGCATTGATGTTAGTTGGAGGCACCCGTTGTTTTGGGCAAGCCATGGATTGATGATTGTTGGTGGAGGAGGAGTAAAAATCTTTACCTTTCTGTTTGGGAACCGCCTATAATGTATGTAGTATGGAAGATATTGGGAACTCTTGGTCGTTATGTTGACAATGAAAGCTTACCTCTCAAAATTATTTTCATCTCTGTTTTTGCTTCGAGCTCTGGCACCTCTACAAATCCCTACTTCCCTCTGCGAAGGGCCTATCTTTTACTTTTCTGCAAGAGTCAGTAGTATTCCTTCTCATTCCAACCTACTCTTTAGTTGGCAAGCATCATATGATGGAAAGATCTAAGCATATATGGCCATTCAAATATATTTGATCATGAATTATTACTGTTGACATTACCCTTGAGGTAAAAGGCCGGGAGGCGAAATATTAAGCCCCTATCTTTCTCTGTGTTCGATAAATACTATTTGTTCTAAAAATATGCTTTGAGTGGTAGCAATCATGGAAGACTAAATGATAGTTGAGTATGTGGAGTTTGCTAAATCAAAGCTCTGACATGGACTCTTCCTGAAAATAAGATGAATTGTAATTGTTTGATGACTAATAACACAGTTTGTTAGTTTTCAAGAAAGTTTATGATCTATAATTTAACATGTGATGGATCATGCAAAGTTCTATGAGTTGAGCTACTGTTATGACATATAATGATGCTAGAAAAGGCGATTGAAATTATCATTGATCAAACTTGTGCACCTGCTAGCATTGACACTTCATAAATTATTTCTTTTATCATTTACCTACTCGAGGACGAGCAGGAATTAAGCTTGGGGATGCTGATACGTCTCCAACGTATCTATAATTTATGAAGTATTCATGCTATTATATTATCCATCTTGGATGTTTTATGGGCTTTACTATGCACTTTTATGTTACTTTTGGGACTAACCTATTGACCCAGAGCCCAGTGCCAGTTTCTGTTTTTTCCCTTATTTCAGTGTTTCGCAGAAAAGGAATATCAAATGGAGTCCAAACAGAATGAAACCTTCGGAAAAGTTATTTTTGGAAAGAAAGCAATACAGGAGACTTGGAGTGCATGTCAGGGGATCAACGAGGAGAGCACCAGGCAGGGGGCGCGCCCACCCCCTGGGCGCGGCCTCCACCCTCGTGGGCCCCTCGTGGCTCCCCTTACCGACTTCTTTCGCCTATATATCTACATATACCCTAAAACCATCAGGGAACAGAATAGATCGGGAGTTCCGCCGCCGCAAGCCTCTGTAGCCACCAAAAACCAATCGGGACCCTATTCCGGCACCCTGCCGGAGGGGTGGTTCCCTCACCGGTGGCCATCTTCATCATCCCGGCGCTCTCCATGACGAGGAGGGAGTAGTTCACCCTCGGGGCTGAGGGTATGTACCAGTAGCTATGTGTTTGATCTCTCTGTCTCTCTCGTGTTCTTGAGGTGATACGATCTTGATGTATCGCGAGCTTTGCTATTATAGTTGGATCCTATGATGTTTCTCCCCCTCTACTCTCTTGTAATGGATTGCGTTTTCCCTTTTGAAATTATCTTATCGGATTGAGTCTTTAATGATTTGAGAACACTTGATGTATGTCTTGCGTGGGATAACCGTGGTGACAATGGGTTATTCTGTTGATTCACTTGATTTATGTTTTGGTGATCAACTTGAGGGTTCCGCCCATGAACCTATGCATAGGGGTTGGCACACGTTTTCGTCTTGACTCTTCGGTAGAAACTTTGGGGCACTCTTTGAGGTTCTATGTGCTGTGTCGGAGTAATGGGCCACTGGTAGGCTAACCCGAGACCCAGAACCTTTCAGGACATCGGGGCAGGCTGCGCCCCTCAAGGCACCAAGACGAAGTGCCGCCTTCTGGTGGCCGGCTGGAGGAATAGCCGGCTGCCCGTAAACGGTGAGTTCCAAAGGCCAGCATCAAGACAAGCCGACTCCTGGTGGGCGGCTTCCAGAGAAGCCGGCCCCTAGCAGTCGGCCCGAGGCATCAACGACGCCTGCGCCCACATCAAGGAAGACAAGACAAGGAGTGGCTACAGAACAGCCCATCCCTCCCAAATCCCGGGATGGGCGTGGCCACAGTGCATCGTACCAGCAGAGATCTCCACCCGGCGCAGCACTGTTGCCACTCCACCCCTGGCGTCACCACAAGTAGGCGGAGCCCTGCTCCCACGACGGCCTGTCGGTACGGTCCAAGGACGACGGGCCCCACCAATCAGCGAGAGCCCGGAAGACTGCTAGAGCCCCACCAGTCGGACTCGAAGGAGGTCGGCCTCCACCAGTCGGCCTGCCCCTTCCTTGGGCCCCATGCGCCATTAACCAGACGAGACGCAGAGTGGCTACAGTAATCGCTCGCCAGGCGGCGGAGCTGTAGCCACGCCTGCATCATTAGCATCACGGCAACAGTGCTCAGCCGCTGACAAGACCCGTGAGCGGCGGGGGCGGCCTGTCGGCCCAATACCAGACCAGTCGGCGAAGTCGGCAACCAGAGAGACTGACAGCCGAGTCCTACACCCGGCCGGATTACCATTGTACCCCTGGGGGGTAGGCCTATATAAACCCCCCAGGGCACCCATGCAAAGGATTCCGAACCTGTTAGAACTAGACCAACCCATAGAGGAAGGAGAGAGCTAGCCTTGCCTTCTCCTACCTCTAGCATACAGCTCGAGGAGCACCATTGTATTCACTTGTGCCTTAGTGATCATGCAGAGACCCCGCAGAGCAGGACTAGGGGTGTTATCTCCTAGGAGAGCCCCGAACCTGGGTAAAGTGCGCCGGCGTTCGTGTCTACGCCTTATCCCGCTTCAGGCACCAGCGATGTTCTACTCGCTCCCACCATGATAAGCCATCCATTGGCATATGTCGCACCCAACCCCCGACATTTGGCGCCCACCGTGGGGCGAGGTGCACCGTCGTCCGGAGACCTGTTCTGGACGGGAAACCTTTCCCTCCCTGGCGAGCGCAGCCAGCCCGACACGCCAGACGGAGTCTGCACCGACGCGCCAGACGGAGGTCGCCTGCGCGGCGAGCTGCCTCGCCGACCTTGTTGGCGAGGTTCGCCTCTCCGACGAGCCAGCGTCCGATGCGGGCGATGATGGCCCCGAGAGCCGCCTCGTCAGCCTCCTTGATCAGCTACACGTCGCCAACGAGCTTGCTGTAGACTTGGAGTCTGTTGGCTCCACCGACCTGATGCTTGTCGATTCCGACACTGCGTCGCTTGACGCATTCCCCACCAACGTGGTGGTCCACGACGAGCCGCTTCCTCGCGCGGAGAGCGGCAAAAGCGCCGTCACAGAGGTGCTAGTCATCGGCCACAGCGAGCACTCCGGCGGAGGTGCTCATGACCCGCTCGATGCGGCACTACAAGACCTGACGGCGTCCATCCCAGAAGACGTCGACGCTGAGATGCTGGAAGCACGCCGCATCCAGCTCGTCGAGGGCGCCAAGAAGCTGGCCAGCATGAGACGCCTATCGGAGGCCTACTAGCGCGAGATGGACCGCGCTGTGGGCGGCACGCCGGCTCCCGATGGGCCCAGCCGCCTTGGCACGGTCCGGCAGCACGGCGTGGCCATCGCCAACCTGTTCGGGGCAGATCGCCCCGTCTATGCCCCGCCTGCGGAAAATATCTGAGCTGCCCAGGTGGCAGCAGAAGAGCTGGACAAGTTCGAGGGTGAAGAGCGTCGCCAGGTGGCCGAGCGCGTCCAGCGACTCCGCGACGCGGCTGCTGAGTAGCACGAGGCCGGTTGCCGCACTACCGGCAAAATGACGATCTGCCGCCCCCCGCCGAGATCAAGGCGCGACATCTCGGACACCGACTAGTGGCGTCCGCGGAAGAAGAGACAAGGAGCCGGCTGCCAGCCGCAGCCGGACTCGCATCACCATTGAGCGTGACCAAGACGGCCGCCCGAGAGCAGTGGAACGACGGGATGACTGTCCGCCTCCTCCCACTCGCACGGAAAGGCGCGTCTCCCCGCCGCCTGTTGAACACCCGACACTCGGCGACCGCCTTGGCCGCCGAGAGGGAGTTGGAGAGAACGATGCCTGCCACCGGATCGACCGTCTCCACCGATCCCTGGCGCTAGAAGAAGAATATGAGCTGGGTCCGCCTTATTTTGGCCCCCGCATTCGAGACGAGCCCTTCCCCAAAGGGTTCACGCTCCTGAGAGACACGCCCAAGTAGACCGGCTCCATGAAGCCGGAGGACTGGCTAGTCGACTACTCCACAGCCGTCAGCATCACGAACGACAACAAGCGCGTTGCTGTGAAGTACGTTCCGCTCATGCTCCAGGGCACGGCCCGGGCATGGCTGAACAACCTGAAGCCCCGCAGCACCAACAGCTGGGTCGACTTCACTGAAGCCTTCATCCGCAACTTCACCAGCACGTACAAGCGGCCGCCCAAACCTTGCCAGCTCTCCTTGTGCGTACAAGGCCCCAACGAGTCGACTCGCGACTACCTCACGCGCTGGGCCAAGCTCCGCAACTCTTGCAAAGGCATGCACGAGGTGCGGGCCATTGAGTACTTCACCGCTGGGTGCCGAGAGGGCACCCTCCTCAAGCACCGACTTCTCTGCGACGAGCCGGTGACCCTCGACAAGCTGCTGATCATAGCAGATAAATATGCCACGGCCGACTCCTCCATGAAGGCAGAAATCCAAGTTGATGCATCTGGCAAAGTGGCCCCTCAGGCTCCTCGGACCCCTGCTGGTGACACGAGTCGGCACCAGCAACCAAGTGACATCAAGCGCAATGCCATGCAGTCGGCTTCCACAAGCCGGCAGGTGGCGACAGTCGAAGACCAGCAGCCAGAAGGGCAGCCTCCATCCAAGCGCCAGAAGGGCGGCAAGCCCAATTGGCTGCCTGCTTTCTCGTATGAACAAACTCTTGACGCACCATGCTAGTTCCACAGTGGTGCAAAGCCATCCAACCACACCACTCGGAAATGCCATTGGCTCACCAGGATCGCCAAGGGAGACGACCTTCTGCCTCCTCCGCCTGCTGGGCAGCCGCCTCCTCCTCCCCCCAGCAGCCGGCGGTTCGACCAGTCGGAGCCATACAAGACGAGTACCCTGAAGAGCACGGAGCTTATGTCGTGTTCACCAGCGTGGCCGACGACAAGCACAGCAGACGACAACGACAGCAAGAAGTGAATGCAGTGGCATCAGAGACCCCCGAGTTCATGCATTGGTCCGAGAAGCCCATCAGCTGGAGCAGAGCCGACCACCCGGAAGTGATGCCCAATCCCGGTTCCTACGCCCTGGTTCTGGATGCCACTTTTGCCACAGATAGGCGAGCTGCTCGTTTTTCCTGAGTTCTGATAGATGGCGGTAGCAGCATCAACATCCTGTAGAAGGATACCATGGAGAAGTTAGGAATCAAACAAAGGCAGCTTCAGTCCAGCCGGACCGTATTTCATGGCATAGTTCCTGGCCTTTCCTGCACACCAACCGGCAAGATCCAGATAGACGTCCTCTTCGGAGACAATGATCATTTCCGCCGAGAGCCAGTCTGGTTTGAGGTGGTGGACCTTGAAAGCCCATACCATGCACTACTTGGCCGGTCTGCTCTGGCCAAGTTCATGGCAGTCCCCCACTATGCTTACCTCAAGATGAAGATGCCGAGTTCGAAGGGAATTCTGACCATAGCAGGGGATTACAAGAAGTCGTCCGCTTGCACAGCAGATAGCAGCCGGCTGGCCGAGTCCCTTGTGATCGCGGCTGAAAAGCGGCTCCTTGACCGAGTTGTGGCGATGGCAGGCAAGCAGCCGGAGATGTCACCCAACCCCAAGGAGTCGGAAGCCGAGGGCTCGTTCAAGCCAGCCAAGGAGACAAAGAGGATACCCTGGACCCGGAGCACCCGGAGAGGTACGCCGTCATAGGTACAAACCTCGACAGCAAATAGGAAGGCGAGCTCGTCGATTTCCTCTGTGAGAATCGGGATATCTTTGCATGGTCACCTAAGGACATGCCGGGTGTTCCGACGGATTTCGCCGAGCACAAGTTACATGTCCGGTCTGATGCCAAGCCAGTTAGGCAGCCCTTGCGCCGCCTATCAGAAGAGAAGAGAAGAGTCATTGGAGAAGAGATAGCCCGGCTGCTGGCAGTCGGCTTCATCATGGAAGTGTTCTTTCCAGAGTGGCTGGCCAACCCAGTCCTTGTGCTGAAGAAAAACAAGCAGTGGCGCATGTGTATTGATTATACCAGCCTCAAGAAAGCCTGCCCGAAAGATCCGTTTGCTTTACCAAGAATTGACCAAGTGATAGACTCCACAGCCGGATGCGAGCAGTTGAGTTTTTTGGACGCTTACTCAGGGTATCACCAGATCAAGCTGAACCCGGCCAACCGACTGAAGACAGCCTTCATCACACCATTTGGAGCCTTCTGCTACTTGACCATGACGTTCGGCTTGAGGAATGCCGGCGCCACGTTTCAATGTTGCATGCAGAAGTGCCTCCTCAAACAACTCGGCAGAAACGCCCACGTTTATGTGGACGATGTTGTGGTGAAGATGGAGAAGCATGGAACGCTGCTAGAAGACCTCAAGGAGACCTTTGAGAACTTGCGCCGATTTCAAATCAAGCTCAACCCAGAGAAATGCGTCTTCGGAGTACCAGCCGGCCAGCTTCTTGGATTCCTGGTCTCAGAGCGTGGCATAGAGTGCAACCCTGTGAAGATCAAGGCCATCGAGAGGATGGAAGTGCCCACCCGACTGCTGGATGTGCAGAAGTTCACCGGCTGTTTGGCGTCCATCAGCCGTTTCATCAGTCGGCTGGGAGAGAAGGCTCTTCCCCTGTACCAGCTCATGAAGAAGACCAATTTTTTCGAGTCGAACAACAAGGCGGATGAAGCTTTTCGCCAGCTCAAAAAGATGTTGACTATTCCACCTGTCCTGGCGGCTCCGACTCCTAAGGAGCCCATGCTCCTCTACATCGCCGGCACCAGCCGAGTGGTCAGCACAGTCATAGTGGTAGAGCGCAAGGAGGAAGGCAAGGCACTACCTGTCCAGAGACCGGTGTATTACCTGAGTGAAGTGTTGTCAGCTTCCAAGCAAAACTACCCCCACTACCAGAAGATGTGCTACGGCGTGCACTTTGCCGCCAAGAAATTGAAGCCCTATTTTCAAGAGCACCCAATCAGTGTGGTCTGCACAGCTCCACTGGCCGAGATCATTGGAAGCCGGGACGCTTCAGGACGAGTGGCCAAATGGGCCATCGATTTGCCCCCCTACACCATCTACTACCAGACTTGCACCGCCATCAAGTCACAAGCGCTGGCCGACTTCCTCGTCGACTGGGCCGAGACCCAGTACCTGCCGCCAGCGCCAGACTCCACCCATTGGCGGATGCATTTTGATGGTTCCAAGACGCGCACCGGTTTGGGAGCCGGCATCGTCCTCACGTCTCCCAAAGGCGACAAGCTCAGATATGTGCTGCAAATCCATTTTGCCGCCTCCAACAACGTCGCTGAATATGATGCACTCATTCACGGGCTCCGGCTTGCCAAAGAGCTCGGCATTCACCGGATCCTGTGCTATGGTGACTCTGACTTGGTGGTTCAGCAGTCGTCAGGCGACTGGGACGCCAAAGATGCAAACATGGCGAGCTACCGCTTCCTCATACAGCAACTCAGTGGATATTTTGAAGGGTGCGAGTTTCTCCATGTGCCAAGAAATGACAATGAGCAAGCAGATGCCTTGGCACGAATCGGCTCCACCCGTCAAGCAATACCAACCGGCGTCGCCCTACAAAGCCTCCTCAAGCCGCCTGTCAAGCCATCATCAAAGTCAGATTCTATCTTCGTGCCGGCTCCTCCTGAAGCAGTTGGATCCGACTTGAGAGCTCCAGCAGCCGGCACGGTAATTCCGGCAGGCGGCCCGAGGGCCGCGGCAGTCGCACCCGGCCCCGGGACTTCAGAACCCGGCTCGGGGACTGCAGCGGTCAGCCCGAGGACTTCAGAGCCCGGCCCGGGGACTGCACCAATCGGCCCGGGGACTTCGTCAACTCAGCAAGCGGCAGCGGCAGCTGACTCCAACCCGCCACCTCCCGGCCCAACCGCCCTTGTGCAAGTAGCAGTCTTAATAGTCGAAGAAATCGCAGCACCTTCATGGGCCCATCCCATCCTCAACTTTCTGGTGAACAAAGAGCTACCGACTGATGAGATCTCGGCCCGGCAAGTGCAACGTCGGGCAGCAGCATACACCATAGTCAACAAAGAGCTTGTGAGGCGCAGTGTCACTGGTGTCTACCAGCGCTGCGTGGAGCCGGAGTAAGGCCAAGCAATCCTCAAAGACATCCATCAAGGCGAATGTGGCCACCATGCGGCTTCAAGAGCACTTGTCGCCAAAGCTTTCCGCCATGGTTTTTTCTGGCTGGCTTCTCTAGAAGACGCCAAAGACTTGGTTCAGAAATGCAAAGGGTGCCAGAAGTTCCGTTCCAAGCCACATCAGCCGGCTTCTGCACTCAAGACTATCCCCATTGCCTGACCCTTTGCTGTCTGGGGCCTGGACATGGTGGGACCATTCAAGACTGCACGAGGTGGCATGACTCATCTGCTTGTCCCAGTAGACAAGTTCACCAAGTGGATAGAAGCAAAACCAATCAAGAAGCTGAACGGTCCGACTGCTGTGACTTTTGTTTCCGACATCACCATCCGGTATGGCATACCAAACAACATCATCACCGACAATGGCACAAACTTTGCCAAAGGCGCCTTGGCCCGTTTCTGCGCGACGCAGGGCATCCGACTGGTCCTAGCGTCCGTTGCCCATCCGCAGTCAAACGGCCAAGTAGAGCGAGGAAACGGCCTCATCTTGTTCGGCATCAAGCCCCGACTGGTCGAGCCTCTGGAGCGTTCGGCGGCTGCTGGCTCGACGAGCTGCCAGCCGTCCTCTGGAGCCTGCGCACAACTCCGAACAAGTCAACCAGCTTCACGCCTTTCTTCCTCGTCTACGGTGCTGAAGCCGTCATCCCAACGGACATAGAATTCGACTCCCCTCGAGTCACCATGTACACCGAAGAGGAGGCAGAAGAAGCACGTCAAGACGACGTCGATCTGCTGGAGGAGGGCCGGCTGTTGGCACTCAGCCGGTCCAGCATCTCCCAGCAAAACCTGCGCCGATACTACAATCGGAAGGTCAAGCCGAGATCTTTCCAAGAGGGAGACCTTGTGCTCCGGCTGATCCAGCGAACAGCCGGCCAGCACAAGCTCTCAGCGCCTTGGGAAGGCCCCTTCATCATCAGCAAAGTGGTGGGCAACGACTCCTACTACCTGATCGATGCCCAGAAGCCTCGAGCACGCAAAAGGGACGACCCTGGCAAGGAGACAGAGCGGCCATGGAATGCAAATCTCCTCCGAAGATTTTACAGTTAACGCAGTATGTACCACACTGCCTTTTGTATTAAAGTACGAAGACTCCGGGTCCCCCGAGAAGAGCTCGGGGACTGCCCTCTTTTATCTATATGATAAGAATTATGCCTATGAATGTGTCATTTTCTTTATGCCGCTTGGTACCGGGTCCGACTAGTGACCCGGGGACTTGCCGCCTTGTACTATGAAATGCTTCCTGCAGCCGGACAAGTAATGTGTTGGCACTTAAGCCGTCTCCTGCCAGAAGCCGCAGCTCGCAGAGTGACTGTCTGGTAGGCAGGAGCAAGGTAGAAAGGGTGCCCACATGAAAAATGGCTAAGGACACAAAGCATGTGCATAGTTTAAGCCGGCTTCCCGCCTTCTACGACCGGCTGTTGAGTAGCCGGCCGACCGGCTTCTACTTAACTTGCTAAAATGTTCTAAAACGGCTAAGTACTTGCCTCCCTGGAAGTAGTTAAGTGCTTGACCCAGCCGCAGTCCGCAGAGCGGCTGTTCGGCTGGCAAGACGGCAACCAAGGGAAGGTGGCAAAGGAAAAAGCCAAAGAGCAGCAAGCAAGAAAAGATAGAACTCGGAAAAATATTTACATAGCAAAGGCCCTTGGCCGATATTCAACAGAAGTTTGAGATACACCCCGCGGGTGGAATTGTGCAAAATTAACAAGTTCGTCGAGACTGATAGACAGGAAAAGCAAAGATAAACCGGCAGCCTAGGGAGCGGCAGACGGGTTCGGTGGATCGGAGGAGTCGGTGGTGCCGGTTGGTGGAGCGGCCGGCTGGTCAGTCTCCGCTTGGTCGCCTCCAGTGGTAGCCGGCTTAGTTGGGCGTGGCTCGGTGCTGGAGGCGCGGTCGAGCTGAGGCTGGCCGTCCGCTCCGACCTCTGGCGCCTCCTCTTCGCCTTCCTCCTCTGCCTCGCCTTCTTCCTCGCCGCTGGAGTCGATCACCTCCGCCGAGTCCTCGGCGTCTTCCGGGTTCAGCCCGAACCATTCTGGTGGCGCCTCGGCACCGTCCTCAACCCGCTCCGAGACGAAGATGCTGGTGTCGGTGTACTCGGCGATTGACGCCGCACACTTGACGAGGTCATCTTCCATGACCGCCAACTCCTCCTGAGCCTCCAGTCGGAACGTGGCTAGCCGGGCTAGACTTAGCCCAGGGTACCACGCCTTGACGAATTCCAAGGCCCGGCGCGCTCCAGCCCGGGCCGAGGAGCCTTTCCAGGCCTCAAGACGGTCGGCCGCCACCTCCAGCCAGTCGGCAGTCCAACTAGGAGTGCGCGGTGCCGGCATGTCCGGCCACAGGGCGGCGATCGCCTGGGCGCCGACACGCTGAAGCCGGTGCAGCATCCGGCGAGCCGGCCGAACACGGGCCTCGATGCTCAGGATATGCTCACTAAGGGTTCGGGGGGCGTCGTTGGCGATTTGTGTGCCATCCGCCCTCCGTCCTTCACGGTCGGCTTCAATGGCCTGATTGGCGGCGTCCGAGTGACCAGGGAAGAAGTCTGCCAAGACAAAAAGCAAAGAGCCAAAGTTAGAGACGAGAAGCCGGCTCGACCAACAGCCGGCAGCTCAAAGAAGGAAAAAGAGGGAAGCTCACCATCGACTATGTCCTCGATCTCGTGAAAGCCAGAAGTCAGCATCGCCTCCTTGTCGGTCCAGGCGGAGCGTTCAGTCGCGAACTCAGCAAGGAGGCCGGTCTCCTTGTCCTCCGCCTCCTTCTGGGCTTTCTTGAGAAGCTCCGCCTGTTCCGCCAGTTGCGCGACAAGCCGGTCGCGCTCTTCAGCCAGCTTGCGGCGCTCCTCCTGGTTAGCGCGCAGCGCAGTGTTGGCTTCGCCCAGCTGCTGCTGCAAGGTGGCGTTGGCCTCTGCGGAAGAAAAGAAGAAGGGAAGGCATCAGTTGTCAACAGAGAAGAGGCAGAGTCGCCGGGGAGATCCGGCCCGACTGCTCAGCAGTCGGCCCGAAACTCGGGGACTACAGCCCGCGGGTGCGCCAGCGCGCCCCCACGGAGAAAGGAGTCATCAAAATCAACAGAAAGAAGAACAGTCGCCGGGGAGATCCGGCCCGACTGCTCAGCAGTGGGCCTGAATCTCGGGGACTACAGCCCGCGCGTGCGCCAGCGCCCCCGCAGGAAAAGGTAGAAGACTCACTTCGGCTCTCTGACAAGTCAGCAGCGCATTGATGCAGCTCCTGGACCTTGGAGTTGAAGGCGGCAGCACGAAGGTTATGATAATCCTGCAGGAAGGATATCAGCACTTAGAGCCTGCTAATTAAAGTTCCGAGCCGCCTGCTCAGCAGCCGGCCCGGAACTCGGGGACTACACCCAATGGGTGCGTTGACGCGCCCTCACGAAGCAGTACAAGAGTTAAAAACGAAGAAGCAAGAAGCATACCCGGATGGCCTCTCGCGATGCCAGATACGCCTTGTTGCAGTTCTTGATGGTGTCGGCTTCAGTGCGGAGTTTGGTTTGAACATCCAGCATCGCCTTGTTCGTTAGGGCCCGTCCCGCCAACCCGCACCCACCCAGTGGGCGCGGCGCTGGTCACCTCGGTGTCCGGGATCGAGGAGCTCGCGGCGCCAGTCTCCAGCGGGCATGGCGCCGAAGCCTCCTTTGCAAGTCGGCGACGCGTCGGTGTGCCGCCTCAAGAATCAGGCCCGTCGCCACCTCGTTTTCAGTTGGCGGCACTAGCGGGTCCGCCAGCTGCTCGCCTTGCACGCTCCCGGACGGCGGCGGTGGAGGCACAATCACGTCCGGCATAATGACGTTGCCGCCGTCCCTCTCCATGACCAGGTGCTTGTCGCCGGCCTCCCCAGTCTGCGCCACGAACTCCGGAGGTGGCGGCGCAGAGTTCAGGGGAGTGATGAAAATTGCCGACTGGCGGTGCGCGGCTTCTTCAGCCTACTTCTTCGTCGCGTCGGCGGCCTCGGCCTCCGCCAGTTTATTCAGGGCGGCGGCCTCCCCCTTCTCAGCCTCCGCCTTCTCCAGGCGGGCGGCTTCCTATTCCTCGCGCGCTTCCTGCGCGTTCCGCTCCCTCGCCTCCCGGAGGTCGGCGGCCGGATCGATCCGCCGAGTGGTGGTGGAGGTTTCCGCCGACCCCACGATGGACGCGGTGGCCGATTTCTCGAGAGAGAGTGGAGCCCTAGATCAAGGGAATCAAAGTGAAGAAACTTAGACAAGATCAACAAGAAAAAATGAAGGTACGAGATAAAGGCCGAACTTACGCGGAAACCAGCTGCGGCTTCTTCACCTCCTTGCGGAAGCGGATGGCCTTTGCGGCCGCCTCGTCCCGCTTGGTCGCTGCGGCCGAGCCCTTGGGCTTCTTCGGCCGGCTGCCGAACAAGCTCGGCGCGGCCCTGCGCTTCTTCGCGCCGCCTTGGGCATCCGACACGGCAGACGAGCTCGCGCCCGGCTGACCGGCTCCTGGCTGGTGGCGTGGGGCGACTTCCCCCACGTCGTCATCAGGCCAGTCCTCGAGGCTGGCTTCGAGCCTCGAGCCGCCTGCTTCGCCGCCTCATCCCTCGGCGTCGTCCTCCAAGGCCGCCGCCCCCAAGTCGGGGTCGTCGACATCGCTCTCCGCTCGGTCGGGGAGGAATTGGTGCTCCGGCTCCGCGGCGCCAGCTGCTGGCTGGAGGAGGGGGCTCTGTTCAAAAGCCGATTGGTCAGGCTGGACAGGACGAACTCGGCAACAAAGATACAGAGAAAAAAGACAGATGACTTACCATAGGCGGGGGGTTGGTGCGTGAATACGGCTCCTTGCCAAACCGCCACTCCTCCGTGAGCTCGCAGTTCGCAAGATAGTTCACCATGAGAGCTACCTCTGCGTGAGGCATCTCCTTGGTGCACAGCTGACTCGGGTTCCGATGTCCGCTCATCTGGCAGATCATGTGAGGGCGGCTCTGGAGCGGGAGCACTCGGCGTGCCACGAAGGCGGATAGCAAGTCGGGCCCGGTCAGGCCCTCCGACTGTGTCAGCACTCGGAGCCGCGCGATGGCGGCGGCTCCAGAGGGCGACAGCGTCCTGGCCCGGTACGACCAGTTGGGCCGCCTCCCAGCCGGTGGGCCAGCTTCTTAAGCCGGCAAGTTGACCCAGTCGTCCTCCGCAAAGACGCTCTTCACGTAGAAGTACGACCGCTGCCACATCTTCACCGACTTGATCAGCGGGATGGGAGGAAACGGATTTTCGGCCGCCGGCCTCCACACCGCCATGAACGCGCCGCATTGAGCCGGCACGCCCGCGACGAGGGTGCCGAGCTTGATGTAGAAGAACTCCCCCCAGAGCTCGATGGTGGGGAGGACGCCGAGGAAGCCTTCGCACAAGGTGACGAAGGCGGACAGCAGCACCACTGTGTTCGGAGTGAGGTGGTGCGGCTGGAGACCGTAGAACTCGAGGAAGGACTTGAAGAAGCTGCTCGCCGGCAGGCCGAGGCCGCACAGGCAGTGCGAGCGGAAGACGACCCGCTCGCCCTCCTCCGGCACCGGCGAGATCTCCCTCTTCGGCGCGAGGCGGACCTTCACGTAATCTTTGCCGGGCAGCCGCAGCGTCTGGCGGAGGGAATCGATGTGGTCGTCGTAAACTTCGGAGCCGTCCCATGCTCCGGAACGCGCCATGGGCGGCGTGGGATTGGAGGATGAGCTCATCGGAGATGACCACCGCAGCGCTCAGCGTGGCTTGGGGGCGCTACGGCAAGAGGAGGGAGGAGGAAAGAATGGGAAGGAGGGATGCGCGCGCTCCGCCGCTCCCCCTCCTCCCCCTACTTATAGGCCTACGGGCTGCGAAGCCGAGGGGGCGATCGTGGGATTTACTGCGCCCACGACCCCACGCCCCCACGTTTGTCGCGCGAGTTACTACGCGCAGAAACTCCACGGGAACCTCAACCGCCCACCTCGGCCACAGCGGATCCGCTCGCGTGCCGAGGCGTGGTAGTGGCGGGCCCCGCCAGTAGGCGTGTCCCATCGTGACATGGGTTGGCAGACTGGCCCGGCCACTCGACGCCACGTGACATGCCCACAACGGGCGGCGGCCTAGAGGCTTAGCTAGCACGCCACTTGGTTACCGCCGATGCACTCGAAGTTTGGATAAGTCAGACTGGACAAGGCCGACTCCCACCAGTCGGCCCAACAAAAGTCGGACGAAGCTCCACCTTAAGCACTCGGAGAAAGAAACTGCTGAGGCTCCTCGGCTGCTCAGCCGCGGCACCTCACCAGCTTCGGGGACTACTGTTGGAGTAATGGGCCATGGGTAGGCTAACCCGAGACCCAGAACCTTTCAGGACATCGGGGCAGGCTGCGCCCCTTAAGGCACCAAGACGAAGTGCCGCTTCTGGTGGCCGGCTGGAGGAATAGTCGGCTGCCCGTAAATGGCGAGTTCCAAAGGCCGGCATCAAGACAAGCCGACTCCTGGTGGGCGGCTTCCAGAGAAGCCGGCCCCTAGCAGTCGGCCCGAGGCATCAACGACGCCTGCACCCCCATCAAGGAAGACAAGACAGGGAGTGGCTACAGAACAGCCCATCCATCTCAAATCCCGGGATGGGCATAGCCACAATGCATCATACGGGCGGAGATCTCCGCCTAGCGCGGCACTGTTGCCACTCCACCCCTGGCGTGACCACAAGCAGGCGGAGCCCTGCTCCCACGACGGCCTGTCGGTACGGCCCAAGGACGACGGGCCCCACCAATCAGCTAGAGCCCCGCCAGTCAGACTCGAAGGAGGTCGGCCTCCATCAGTCGGCCCGCCCCTTCCTCGGGCCCCATGCGCCATTAACCAGACGAGACGCAGAGTGGCTACAGTAATCGCCCGCCAGGCGGCGGAGCTGTAGCCACGCTTCCCTGACCGTGCCTGCATCATTAGCATCACGGCAACAGTGATCAGCCGCTGACAAGACCCGTGAGCGGCGGGGGCGGCCTGTCGGCCCCGTACCAGACCAGTCGGCGGGGCCCACCAGGCGGCGGGCCCCACCAGACGGCCGAGAAGCCGGCAACCAGAGAGACTAACCGCCGGGTCCTCCACCCGGCCGGATTACCATTGTACCCCTGGGGGTAGGCCTATATAAACCCCCCAGGGCACCCATGCAAAGGGTTCCAAACCTGTTAGAACTAGACCAACCCATAGAGGAAGGAGAGAGCTAGCCTTGCCTTCTCCTACCTCTAGCATACAGCTCGAGGAGCACCATTGTATTCACTTGTGCCTTAGTGATTATGCGGAGACCCCGCAGAGCAGGACTAGGGGTGTTATCTCCTAGGAGAGTCCCGAACCTGGGTAAAGTGCGCCGGCGTTCGTGTCTACGCCTTATCCCGCTTCCAGGCACCGGCGACGTTCTACTCGCTCCCACCATGATAAGCCATCCATTGGCATATGTCGCACCCAACCCCCGACATGTTGGTTGAGTAGATGAATTTGAGATTGTGTGATGCATATCGTATAATCATACCCATGGATACTTGAGATGACATTGGAGTATCTAGGTGACATTAGGGTTTTGGTTGATGTGTGTCTTAAGGTGTTATTTTACTACGAACTCTAGGGCTGTTTGTGACACTTATAGGAATAGCCCAATGGATTGATCGGAAAGAATAACTTTGAGGTGGTTTCGTACCCTACCATAATCTCTTCGTTTGTTCTCCGCTATTAGTGACTTTGGAGTGACTCTTTGTTGCATGTTGAGGGATATTTATACAATCCAATTATGTTATAATTGTTGAGAGAACTTGCACTAGTGAAAGTATGAACCCTAGGCCTTGTTTCCTATCATTGCAATACCGTTTACGCTCACTCTTATCATTAGTTACCTTGCTGTTTTTATATTTTCAGATTACAAAAACCTTTATCTACCATCCATATTGCACTTGTATCACCATCTCTTCGCCGAACTAGTGCACCTATACAATTTACCATTGTATTGGGTGTGTTGGGGACACAAGAGACTCTTTGTTATTTGGTTGCAGGGTTGCTTGAGAGAGACCATCTTCAACCTACGCCTCCCACGGATTGATAAACCTTAGGTCATCCACTTGAGGGAAATTTGCTATTGTCCTACAAACCTCTGCACTTGGAGGCCCAACAACGTCTACAAGAAGAAGGTTGCGTAGTAGACATCAGAGATCCGCTTTGACCGGTGACATGATAGTGAGCTTGAGTACAGGGAGTACAGGAGGGGGATTTGGGGGAACTGGAGTAGGAATCGAGATTCCAGAGGTGGTGGACGGGCGTAGATTGGGGATGAAAAGGTAGCTTGAATTTCGAACACGCGCCAATATGCTCTCGGCGCGCAAGCGCACGAAAACACCAGTGGCGCCCACATGTCGGCCTAAGAGTCCTTATTCTTTCTTTTTTGGAGAGCCCGGCCTTTTTTTAAGGATCTTTTGAGAGCCCGGCCTGAGAGTCATAATTGACCTGTTTGGCTTGCGTTACTACTCGGCCCATATTCAATGACACCTCACTGGCCCAAACAAGTGTACACCATCGAAAAGACACTGAGCTCAAATTATATAACTTGAAAAAAGGAGATACACTATGAACACTGGAGAATGGTGATGCCCTCATTTAGCCCACCAGTAGTTCGAGACAATAAACAGTTCGAAACAACAATATATACAACATTCAAACACTGACTAGTGACTACTACTAACATAAACAGCAAGACATGATAGTTCATAAGAAGTCTTGCTACACCACCAAAACTGTCACGACCGGATTTTTGGGATATAAATTCCTAGAAAAACGGCCTGTGCGCTCACCAGCCCCAGGATTACTGTTAGCTGATGAGGTACCAACTTGATACAAGAATTCCAAGCAAGGAACAAAAATATGTAGTACAAGACCATTTAGGCCTGGGAGTACAACACTTGGTTTCTAATGGTTGAGGGCGGAAGCGGTTGGAAACATCTGCGTCTATGGGACTCCATTTCCCACAAGAACAGCTGACTAGGATAACTCCTATCTTCGCGAGGCTGCAAACGTCAACAGCGTAGGTTCCGAGGTTGTCACCGCGATGCTTAACTCCAAGCAAGGAATCTGGCCAAGACAATAGCCAGGGACAAGCCAGTTAGTACGTTTGAATGTACTCGCAAACATTAAGGACACGGGTATAATATATCAAACATACTCCAGGTTTAATAGATGATCATACATCCGTCACGAAAATATACGAGAAACCATGATGCACACATATGGATAAAAATATACCAAAATAAAATACTGGGTGCCAAACGAGTGTCTGAATGACTCCTCGAGCGGAAAATGCAGAATAGTAATGCTGGTGCCAAACGAGTGTCTGAATGACTCCTCGAGCGGAAAATGCAGAATAGTAAACGAGTGTCTAAATGACTCCTCGAGCGGAAAGTGCAGAATAGTAAACGAGTGTCTGAATGACTCCTCGAGCGGACAATGCAGAAATAATAATACTGGTGCCAAACGAGTGTCTGAATGACTCCTCGAGCGGAAAATGCAGAAATAATAATACTGGTGCCAAACGAGTGTCTGAAGGACTCCTCGAGCGGAAAACGCAGAAATAATAATGCCGCAGTCGGGCGTCGGGGCGACACCACCTAAAGGGCTTATAAGAGAATAATCACAGTGAATATCCAGGAGGTAGAACCGTCCCAGGGATACTCAATAATATACATAAAATAAATGGTTAGTCCATAATAATAAAGATCGTAATCCAAAGGTGCCATAATCATAAACAATATTTAGTACAGTCGTTTCTCCATCCGAAAACCGATAATTCAGTCAAGTCGTATCTCCATCCGAATACCGTTACTGAGCTCTAGTTAAACCGTTCTCCATCCGAATACCATTACAGAGTTCTAGTTAAATCGTTCTCCATCCGAATACCGTTATCAAGATTTAACCCAGACTGTGGTCCTATACTCAAGAACATGACTATCCAACAGGGTATCCTCTGCAGAGGGAGTACCATTTTCCACGAGTAACGGGATTACTCAGTCCCTCGGGACTAATTCCGTCTACGGTCTTTTGATTGAAAACACGCCTGACCTGCACACACCAGCTTAACTCACCAGTGCCTGGAATCACCCACGACACCTGCCAAGCAAAACTCTAAGTGGGGAGGCTACAACCTCGACGTAGCATGGGATCACAAAATTTATACCGCGCGCAAACTGGGGAAGCTATCCCCTTCGGCTACAACCGAAAACACCCATGCCCCCGGACCGAATGACAGGCTTTAATCCGTGGCCACGGGACCTTCATCCTGGCCTCTCTGTACGGTGTGTGCTTTGGAAAGGGGTTGACAACCTACTGAACCATACCCTGTCCCCTGCAGGGACAAGTGGTGGTACTGACAAAGAAGGAAGCTATTGAACAAGACTCGGTCTACAACCGACTCAGGTGATCCAAGTATCCACCAACAATATTACCACTAGTGAAATAAATCACCACTCCTCGAGCCTCACCATGCTATGCCGGGCATACTCGTCACAACGAGGGATTAGGGACAAGCTCGTGTCTACCCAAGACCACGACTTTCCCGCTTCCTACCGCTGTGCAAGAGAAGCTCACGAGGGCGATCCAAATCCTCAGGGTATCCATTGCTGGCCACAAACAACTCCAAAGTGCACTCATGCACGAGACTACATCGATACATAAACTGTCACTTATACTCCAAGACAAAAGGTGCTGTGATCGTATCCAAACACCACAACAAATATTATGCCAGAGTTCAGAAATGCTTGCCTTCAAGAGTATGCAAAGGATGCACTTATTGGAAGCTTTCCTTTTCCTCCAAAAATCCTATTTTGCAAAATACACAAATACAAATATTTCAAACACAGTACCAAAACCTGTGTCAAATATTTTTGAAATAAATCTTAAAATAAACTAGATGAAATTTGAGAGAGGTAGGAAAAGAATCAACTCATTTGGAGTTTTATTTTAAAAGTTATAGCCAGTCAAAGCTTGGTCAAATCTGTTTTCAAATAAAACCAGAAAAAAGGAAAACGCTTCAGCAGTAATACGCTTACGCAGCAGGGAAAACGCACTCGGGGTTTTGCGCCTCCACTTAAACAGAGAGAGGGCGCTGCGCGGGTCGCTGACAGTGGGTCCAGAGGGCCCACTGGTCAGGTTTGACCGTTCCTTCCCTCCTTCTCTTCTCTTCTGCCCGACGGGAGCGGGGCTCCGGCGATCGCCGGCGACGGACGGCGGCTCCTCGAGGGCATCTGCGGGCGGGGATGGAACGGCTAGACCGAGGCGGTCCTTTGGGTGGTTGAAGGGTCGTCGGAGGTGGAAGGAATCGCCGGCGGCGAGCTCCTCGGTGGGTGAAGGCTACGGTGGTGAAGTGACTATTGTGCTCCGGTGGTCTCCGATCGAGTTTGGGCAGCTGGGCAGCTCCGCAAGACTACGGGGAAGCTTCTGGTGGTGTTGGTTGGGGGAGAGGGTGGCCGGTTGCGACGAATCGCACCGGGGCTTGGCGGCGGCCGAGCTGGCCAGAGTTGAGGGAGACGGCCACCACAGGTCGATTCACTACGCGGGAAGCTCTACGAGGAGTGCCTGAAGTCGCGTGAGTGCTCGGAGGGGCTCGGGGACCCTTTATATAGCGCTCGAGGCAGGTTCCCGCGGTGGCAGAGGATAGGATCGCCGGCGACAGCCGTTGCTGTAGGTGCAGGGCATCTTGGCGGCGACGAACGCGTTCCGACGAGCGGGGGATAAGCACGGCCTGTGCTCCGGGGCAGCTGTCGTGCGCTGGTGGCTTGGGCGGCGCCGTCCGCGGCGGAATCCACTGCCGACGCCGGCGTGCCGCCAAGGGCGCGGCCAGCGGCGCAGCAGGGTGCCAGAGTGATCGTGGAGCAGGGGGCGACTAGTGCGCGGCTCAGTGATGCAGAGGGACCAGGGTCGGGTCACGTCGAGCGCGGCAGTGCGGCGTGTCGGCGTAGTGCGCGCGCGTGCAAAACGTGCGCTCTGGGCGCGCCCAGAGCACGCACGGCAGGTGCTCGACGGAATGCCAGCGTGGTCTAGAGCGCGAGGGTGGAGCTGGCAAAGCACAGATCGAGGGTAGGGGTGGCTAGGCACTCTGTGGACAAGTTTGATAGGCCAGGGGTTCAAGTCCACAATGCAAACCAGAGAGCTTGCCAAAACTGACTGTGCACCCCAGGTGTTCGACAGAATGTCAAGTGCACTTAGGCAACTCTTGGAGTGGCCAAAGTCTCCAGATCAGTGCCTCCTTAGACACAGGAGATGGTGGTAGGGTCAGCTTGGCAAAAACAGAAAGTTGATAGTGCAAGTTTTGCAAAACTCCAGTTTTGGGCAGAAAGAAAAGGGGTTTAGAACATGCACTTCAAAATCCCCAATGAGCCCAATCTCCTGGACTTAAGAGTTTGGTAGGGAGGGCTACAAGTAGGAGAAAGCTCAGGGTCACCAGAGCAAGGAAAAATATGGTTGCAGTACAAATCACCAATTTGGACCAGAAAGCAAAAGAGGTTGATCCACTCAAATTTTCCAAAGAACATCATTGGGTTTTTGCTTGAAGATGAGTTGTATGCATCCACTGTCATCTCCAAACACTTGGAAGAATTTTTGAAGAAAAATTTAAATGGGTTGCAGTGCAAAAGTGCCTACTGGACCAGATTGGAAAAATTGGTGTAGAGCTCAAAGTCTCCAATGGCCAGAAGGTATCTTTGCATAAAAGTGATGTGGAAACATCACATGACATCCCCAAATTTTGGTGGAATTTTTAGAAGCATTTATCAAATAGTTGCAGTGCAAAAAGGGGCTCCAAATTTATGAAAGATCATTTTAAAAGAATAAAACTCATGAAAAATAATTATGCAAATTAATCCACTGATAAAGGGTTGATTTTATAAAGAGGGCACACAAGTCCAAAAATACTCTTTGAAGGTTTTCCCACTTTGAAGTAAAAATTCATCATAACAAAACGTTAAATCTTGACAAATGGAAAAGTTTTATTTCCTGGCAATATTTTAATAAACAAAATAAGGCCAAAAATTTTGGGTGTCACAACACTACCCCCCTTAAGAAAAATCTCGTCCTCGAGATTTGTTAAAAGTTGTAACGATGATGCGCGAATAAAAGGTCTATGCCGGGAAAATGTATATATACGCAGCAATAACTCGGGGAAAAGAAATATCCTTGAAAATATGTTGCGAGAGAAAAAATAATTAAAACAACACTAACAGCAGTAACACTGCTCACAAAACAGGAACTAAAGAAAGATCGGATCCGTCGCACGAGGATTTTACGAACATGCTGCAACACATAAATACAAGTACTGGACAATAAATACATCGGAGGCGTTTACAAAGAAAAGGGTAAAGCGACAGGGTCCTGAGAAAACGCCTCTGGCACTGGGGCACACTCCTCTTCTATCGGGGGAAGCGGGTTGACCAGACGATGAATGTGCCCTTCTTGGTCAGGCCTCAGTGGTCTGCCAATAGCGATCCGAGGATTTAAATCAGCGAGGCTCTGGAGATAACCCATTACTCGCTGAGTTAAACGCTCCTGGGCAATGACGTACTGGGCAAGGTTGGCCAGTACTGGATCTCTCTCAATGCGCCCACCGGGGAAAGATGCAACTTCTCCGGGTGCTGCACGGCTCGGAAAATAATAGTATCCTCGCTCGCTGGCATAGGGTACTGCGAATCGAAGACGAGTGAGCGCCTCGTACGCGGCAGCTTCTATGGCCATCTGCGGAGTCGGCATGGATTTCCCCACGAAGGAGGCTTCCGTTGGATCTTGGTTTGGGTAGGCGGGAGGGATGTGCACCACTGCCCAATATTTCGAGGTGGACGGAGTGATCCTCGATTTGAGCAACTCGTACTGGGGTGGACGGGTGGCGCTCATAGTACTGCAGGTAAAGTCCCACAATAATTTGACAAAACTGCCGGGGGTTGCGTCTGGGGTTCTCAGATAAAAGCTGGGGGTCGACATGGCAGGGAAAGGCTGTGAGTGCTGTGCACAAAGGTGAGGGGTGCTCGGCAAGGTCAGTAAGTGGCCTTTATATAGCACCCGGGGCTGGGACATCTACCAGGGTAAAAAGGCGACTGGCTGACGATCCTGTACTCGGGTCAAAGCCACAGATATACACGTCACATAAATGGGACGCATTACTGTGGGAGCCGACGGGGTTGGTCTTGGTAGCTGTGCCCGAGAAATAAAAATGCAATTGTACGCCAACGTACACATGCATAGCTACGACTCCAAGAAAATAAGAGCGCTCAAACCGACAGCATGCAACAAAAGCGATACAAGGCCACACATTACAAAGCGTAGAAAAACTAAGGCTCGATACAACTTTGAGCGACTTAGTCTACTTCATTAATGTCTAAGTGGGCTGGCCTTGCGGACGCCGATGCTTCTCCACGGTTCTCACCATCGGGATTTGCTGGTTGAGGCTGAGGTGCTGCAGGGTCGGGGAGATGGTGATGACCATCCCGGGGGTTGTTGGCCCAAATCCCGTTGGAATGAGTTTCCAAAAGGCGACGAAGCGCTTCTGGGGTCACCAAAGTGCTCTGGTTGATGGTTGGCGCAGACCTCAAGGGATCGATCGGGTGTCCGAACAGCACGACTGGGTTGTCGGTGTCGGGCTCCGCTTCTCTCCTCGCCGGGGCTCGGCGAACCAGCTCTCCACGAGCTGCGATCAGATCCAGAGTGACCTGGTCGAACAGTTGCTCTAGTGCGCTTACATAGCGCACCAGATGCAACAGCGCAGGATCCGTCTCGTGGTCTCCGTCGGCAACTTGGGGCGGCCTACCATACCCATCGCGACTGGGGTAGTAGTAGAATGAGCGACAGTTAACTCCGGGCGTCAAGTGCCGGAGTTGAACTATAGCTTCTCGGGCTGCCAGTTGGATGGCTTGTGGCTCAAAGGAAGTTGTCCTTCCAGTGAACCTGTAGGGGCGTTCTGGCGACAGACCCCTACCGTAGATGTGCAAAGTGGCCCAGTACTGACGGCTTTCACCGTACATGGGTCCTTGGTACACAACATACTCAGGAGGTTCTTCTAACGCGTAGGCACGGCGGGTGAGGTTTGCAAGCACGGTCACAAAACCTCCAAGGTTGGTCGCTGTGGTCTCATTGTGAACAATGGGGCCAGGCATCGTGGCTGGGTTTGGGGGAAAGAGGCTGTGCTGTGCCGTGGCTAGCGTGCCCTTTTTATAGGAAAAGGGGGCGGAGTCTTCCTCCGCACGCTTGCGATAGAGACGGGTTGGACGTCGGTCACTGGCGCGTGATCGACGGGCTAGGTTGATAGGTTGGGCACCGTCCGCCGAAAAGGCGTCGGGTCACTGTGGAGCTACCTTACGCGGGAAGCTTGACCGGGGTCAAGCTAAGGTCTGATGGTTTGGGATAACCTGGGTTTATTGACCTGGCTAAGATAGGATTAGCCAATGGTCAGCCTGGCTCTGATACCAAGTCTGTCACGACCGGATTTTTGGGATATAAATTCCCAGAAAAATGGCCTGTGCGCTCACCAGCCCCAGGATTACTGTTAGCTGATGAGGTACCAACTTGATACAAGAATTCCAAGCAAGGAACAAAAATATGTAGTACAAGACCATTTAGGCCTGGGAGTACAACACTTGGTTTCTAATGGTTGAGGGCGGAAGCGGTTGGAAACATCTGCGTCTATGGGACTCCATTTCCCACAAGAACAGCTGACCAGGATAACTCCTATCTTCGCGAGGCTGCAAACGTCAACAGCGTAGGTTCCGAGGTTGTCACCGCGATGCTTAACTCCAAGCAAGGAATCTGGCCAAGACAATAGCCAGGGACAAGCCAGTGAGTACGTTTGAATGTACTCGCAAACATTAAGGACACGGGTATAATATATCAAACATACTCCAGGTTTAATAGATGATCATACATCCGTCACGAAAATATACGAGAAACCATGATGCACACATATGGATAAAAATATACCAAAATAAAATACTGGGTGCCAAACGAGTCTCTGAATGACTCCTCGAGCGGAAAATGCAGAATAGTAATGCTGGTGCCAAACGAGTGTCTGAATGACTCCTCGAGCGGAAAATACAGAATAGTAAACGAGTGTCTGAATGACTCCTCGAGCGGAAAGTGCAGAATAGTAAACGAGTGTCTGAATGACTCCTCGAGCGGACAATGCAGAAATAATAATACTGGTGCCAAACGAGTGTCTGAATGACTCCTCGAGCGGAAAATGCAGAAATAATAATACTGGTGCCAAACGAGTGTCTGAAGGACTCCTCGAGCGGAAAACGCAGAAATAATAATGCCGCAGTCGGGCGTCGGGGCGACACCACCTAAAGGGCTTATAAGAGAATAATCACAGTGAATATCCAGGAGGTAGAACCGTCCCAGGGATACTCAATAATATACATAAAATAAATGGTTAGTCCATAATAATAAAGATCGTAATCCAAAGGTGCCATAATCATAAACAATATTTAGTACAGTCGTTTCTCCATCCGAAAACCGATAATTCAGTCAAGTCGTATCTCCATCCGAATACCGTTACTGAGCTCTAGTTAAACCGTTCTCCATCCGAATACCATTACAGAGTTCTAGTTAAATCGTTCTCCATTCGAATACCGTTATCAAGATTTAACCCAGACTGTGGTCCTATACTCAAGAACATGACTATCCAACAGGGTATCCTCTGCAGAGGGAGTACCATTTTCCACGAGTAACGGGATTACTCAGTCCCTCGGGACTAATTCCGTCTACGGTCTTTTGATTGAAAACACGCCTGACCTGCACACACCAGCTTAACTCACCAGTGCCTGGAATCACCCACGACACCTGCCAAGCAAAACTCTAAGTGGGGAGGCTACAACCTCGACGTAGCATGGGATCACAAAATTTATACCGCACGCAAACTGGGGAAGCTATCCCCTTCGGCTACAACCGAAAACACCCATGCCCCCGGACCGAATGACAGGCTTTAATCCGTGGCCACGGGACCTTCATCCCGGCCTCTCTGTACGGTGTGTGCTTTGGAAAGGGGTTGACAACCTAATGAACCATACCCTGTCCCCTGCAGGGACAAGTGGTGGTACCGACAAAGAAGGAAGCTATTGAACAAGACTCGGTCTACAACCGACTCAGGTGATCCAAGTATCCACCAACAATATTACCACTAGTGAAATAAATCACCACTCCTCGAGCCTCACCATGCTATGCCGGGCATACTCGTAACAACGAGGGATTAGGGACAAGCTCGTGTCTACCCAAGACCACGACTTTCCCGCTTCCTACCGGTGTGCAAGAGAAGCTCACGAGGGCGATCCAAATCCTCAGGGTATCCATTGCTGGCCACAAACAACTCCAAAGTGCACTCATGCACGAGACTACATCGATACATAAACTGTCACTTATACTCCAAGACAAAAGGTGCTGTGATCGTATCCAAACACCACAACAAATATTATGCCAGAGTTCAGAAATGCTTGCCTTCAAGAGTATGCAAAGGATGCACTTATTGGAAGCTTTCCTTTTCCTCCAAAAATAATATTTTGCAAAATACACAAATACAAATATTTCAAACACAGTACCAAAACCTGTCTCAAATATTTTTGAAATAAATCTTAAAATAAACTAGATGAAATTTGAGAGAGGTAGGAAAAGAATCAACTCATTTGGAGTTTTATTTTAAAAGGTATAGCCAGTCAAAGTTTGGTCAAATCTGTTTTCAAATAAAACCAGAAAAAAGGAAAACGCTTCAGCAGTAATACGCTTACGCAGCAGGGAAAACGCACTCGGGGTTTTGCGCCTCCACTTAAACAGAGAGAGGGTGCTGCGCGGGTCGCTGACAGTGGGTGCAGAGGGCCCACTGGTCAGGTTTGACCGTTCCTTCCCTCCTTCTCTTCTCTTCTGCCCGACGGGAGCGGGGCTCCGGCGATCGCCGGCGACGGACGACGGCTCCTCGAGGGCATCTGCGGGCGGGGATGGAACGGCTAGACCAAGGCGGTCCTTTGGGTGGTTGAAGGGTCGTCGGAGGTGGAAGGAATCGCCGGCGGCGAGCTCCTCGGCGGGTGAAGGCTACGGTGTTGAAGTGACTATTGTGCTCCGGTGGTCTCCGATCGAGTTTGGGCAGCTGGGCAGCTCCGCAATACTACGGGGAAGCTTCTGGTGGTGCTGGTTGGGCGAGAGGGTGGCCGGTTGCGACGAATCGCACCGGGGCTTGGCGGCAGCCGAGCTGGCCGGAGTTGAGGGAGACGGCCACCACAGGTCGATTCACTACGCGGGAAGCTCTACGAGGAGTGCCTGAAGTCGCGTGAGTGCTCGGAGGGGCTCGGGGACCCTTTATATAGCGCTCGAGGCAGGTTCCCGCGGTGGCAGAGGATAGGATCGCCGGCGACAGCCGTTGCTGTAGGTGCAGGGCATCTTGGCGGCGACGAACGCGTTCCGACGAGCGGGGGATAAGCACGGCCTGTGCTCCGGGGCAGCTGTCGTGCGCTGGTGGCTTGGGCGGCGCCGTCCGCGGCGGAATCCACTGCCGACGCCGGCGTGCCGCCAAGGGCGCGGCCAGCGGCGCAGCAGGGTGCCAGAGTGATCGTGGAGCAGGGGGCAACTAGTGCGCGGCTCAGCGATGCAGAGGGACCAGGGTCGGGTCACGTCGAGCGCGGCAGTGCGGCGTGTCGGCGTAGTGCGCGCGCGTGCAAAACGTGCGCTCTGGGCGCGCCCAGAGCATGCACGACAGGTGCTCGACGGAATGCCAGCGTGGTCTAGAGCGCGAGGGTAGAGCTGGCAAAGCACAGATCGAGGGTAGGGGTGGCTAGGCACTCTGTGGACAAGGTTGATAGGCCAGGGGTTCAAGTCCACAATGCAAACCAGAGAGCTTGCCAAAACTGACTGTGCACCCCAGGTGTTCGACAGAATGTCAAGTGCACTTAGGCAACTCTTGGAGTGGCCAAAGTCTCCAGATCAGTGCCTCCTTAGACACAGGAGATGGTGGTAGGGTCAGCTTGGCAAAAACAGAAAGTTGATAGTGCAAGTTTTGCAAAACTCCAGTTTTGGGCAGAAAGAAAAGGGGTTTAGAACATGCACTTCAAAATCCCCAATGAGCCCAATCTCCTGGACTTAAGAGTTTGGTAGGGAGGGCTACAAGTAGGAGAAAGCTCAGGGTCACCAGAGCAAGGAAAAATATGGTTGCAGTACAAATCACCAATTTGGACCAGAAAGCAAAAGAGGTTGATCCACTCAAATTTTCCAAAGAACATCATTGGGTTTTTGCTTGAAGATGAGTTGTATGCATCCACTGTCATCTCCAAACACTTGGAAGAATTTTTGAAGAAAAATTTAAATGGGTTGCAGTGCAAAAGTGCCTACTGGACCAGATTGGAAAAATTGGTGTAGAGCTCAAAGTCTCCAATGGCCAGAAGGTATCTTTGCATAAAAGTGATGTGGAAACATCACATGACATCCCCAAATTTTGGTGGAATTTTTAGAAGCATTTATCAAATAGTTGCAGTGCAAAAAGGGGCTCCAAATTTATGAAAGATCATTTTAAAAGAATAAAACTCATGAAAAATAATTATGCAAATTAATCCACTGATAAAGGGTTGATTTTATAAAGAGAGCACACAAGTCCAAAAATACTCTTTGAAGGTTTTCCCACTTTGAAGTAAAAATTCATCATAACAAAACGTTAAATCTTGACAAATGGAAAAGTTTTATTTCCTGGCAATATTTTAATAAACAAAATAAGGCCAAAAATTTTGGGTGTCACAAAAACGCACCCATCTGCAGCGCTCAGACTCTCGTGATCTAGACGAGAATGACATTCTAAATAGAGCCAAGTATTACATAGTAAGAGTGACATAGACGAGGATGACCAAACGACAAGGAATATGCATAACAAAAGAAAGAACTACCCATCCAGAACAAGCAGCAAAGACAACAAAGTCATTCGAAAAGATGATCCAACACCATCATAATTTGCAGCCCCGCTTCAGCGACCAATGATCCGGAGACAACAGTACTCCACCCTTTCGACGCAACAGCCCAATTACCTATCAACCTGAAGGCTTGAACCACATCACTACCTGTCGTAATTGAGACATCCAAGGATCAAAGTTAATCCGGATGCCTTTGTCATTCTCACCTTCTTTTGGCTGCAGGCTGTATCATTGACAATCAGGGGAGTTTGCTCCCGAACTCCTAGGGCTCGCTGTGTAGACACAGTTTTCCATAGCAAACAGAGCCTCTCTGCCATCAAGGTCCTTGCCAACGGTGATCTCCTAGTTAATTGGATAATTTAGTCCGAGAAACAGGGAGTGTAAACCAAGGCTGTTTACCCGCCTCCAACTAAAATATCCTGAAGGCCGCAACAAGCTGGTATCCTGCTCATAGACGTAACAACCACCGTCCGCATACTCACTGTTGGGGATATTACCACTGGGCGTAAACCGGCTAGGAGAGGCCGGGTTAACCCCATCAGTAGTTCATTATATCTGAAGCCCATGAAGGCAGACGGTGACGCTTTATGAAGGCCCAGGGCCCAAAACTGGGTTCAGGCCTGTAGACATAAACCGGTATTCATAGGTAAACTAGTGTTGTAAGATAGAAAGAGCGGAGACCGAGCCGGACACGTTTATGAGCCGGCCTCGGGATTCTGTAAACCGACGAGCGTCAACCCATGTATATAAGGGGACGACCCGGCGGCGGTTCATGGACAACAGACAACAACTCGAGACTCAGGCAAAAGCGTATTCGCTCCCTGGTCATCGAAACCCCAGCAATTCCATCACGACTAGACATAGGCTTTTACCTTCATCATAAGGGGACGAACTAGTATAAAACTCTCTTGCGTCCCTTGTCCGCTTTAACCCCTTTAAGCTAACCCGTAGCGATGGCTCCACGACTAAGTCCTTTCTCTAGGACATCTGTCGTGACAAAACCACGACAGCTGGCACCCACCATGGGGCTATCGCACGATGGTTTCAAGTTCTTGGAGGCCAACTTCGAAGGACTCAAGGGTTACGCTGTGGGCCGGATGACCAAGAGTCGTCGCGGCAAGCTCTACATCGACGATGTAGGCTGGGGCCCCGAGGCCGGCTCAATCGAGTACGGGTACCGGGCCCCCTTTGGTGGCATACACGTTTTCATTGGCAAGATCGGCGAACCGGGCCCTGAGCCGGACATCTGCACCGACCTCGTCGAAACGGCTCAGCGTGCGAGATCTGCCCGGGTCAAGCCTGTCATGAAGCGTACCTTCGTGGGACTCATCCATGGAGGGGAATCTGAGGATAGATCGGAATCTGGTGGTGAAACCGTCGTTTATTCTCGCGATGAATCATCGACCGGAGAGACCGAGTCATTATATCAGTTACAAGATGGCCGGATTGGGGGCTGTTCTGATGGCGACAGTATTCCGGGCCCCTTTGATCTGCCAAACCGGGTTGCGATCTTCATGGCCGGTACGCAACCGGCGCTCCACTCTTCGACCGCAGCAGTGATGATTTCCGGATCGGCAGCAGCAACAGCGGCCGGGGCGGGAGGCCCTGTGCGACCGCCAGCTCAGGTTCTATCTGATTTGTTTGACGCGTTGGCAACGCTGATGGCGGAGGTTAACCCGGCGGATCAGGAGGCACACAATGCGGAAATCGCGAAAGTGAAAGATCAGATCACCCAGGCCAAAGCCGACTTGGCAGCTGAGGATACCAGGATGGCCACGGAACGGGCCGCTTTGGATGCACAGGCTTACCGGCTTATGCTGGATCAGAGTGCGTCGAACAAAGTCCTGAAGAGGAGGTACCGATCTCGCCTGCTGCCGGTTTATGATGCCAGAAACCTCTTTAACACCCCAGGAGCGGGGACCAGTAATCCGCCGGTGGTAAACCAGGTGGAGGCACCTGGAGCAGGGGCGCCGGTTCAGCCACGTTTGGTGGATCCGCCTCGTCAGAACAACATTGTAACACCGCATGTCCCCATGCTAGCGGGTCATTACTCTAACCCGATGGACAACATTGTCGCTGTCGCTTCACGGCTGCCGGCCATCCCGATCGAAGGTGATTCTCCGGCGGCGGTCGAGACGCGTCGGGTTAAGGAGCTTCTTCAGACAGCCTTGGTTCAACAGGAGGCTTATTCATATAGTCGCGATCGGATTCATTCCACTCCCCGTCCAAGCCGGAGTTACAGCAGGCGTATGGATGAACCGGCAGTGTCAAGCAACGCGCGGAACCGTGATCCGTCCCGTGGCACTAACCCGGCGGGTGGTGCTGGTGATGCTCAGGAAGTGGTGGACCGGTCTCGGGCACGCAGAGAGGCCGAGTTACCTGCGCAGCATGAAGCCCGTCAGCTTACTCCGGTTCGTCCAACCACATTAGTGGAACCAGGAGTTACTTCAAGTTCTTTGGGAGTGACGTGTCTCGTCCCAGCGTTGCGCAATTTACGCCTGCCCAAGGATTTCAAGGGCCCGCGCAAGGTGCCAAATTACACCGCCAATTTATCCCCTGAGGCATGGGTCGAAAGCTATGAGATGGCCATGGAGATCCTGGATGTGGATGATGCGGCATGTGCGAAATACTTCACCATGAGGCTAGAAGGGACGACCCGCACATGGCTAAAGAGCTTACCGGCTAATTCTATCAGGTCATGGGCCGAGTTGAGAGCCCGGTTTATCCAGAATTTCAAGGATACATGCAAGCAGCCCATGTCAATTGTGGACTTAGCTGCTTGTGTCCAGGAGGAAGGAGAATCAACAACCCGTTGGGTGCGCCGGGTTTCGGAGATTTTGCAATCATCGGACCGCATCAACGCGGATACCGCAGTTTTAACATTGGAAGGCAATTGCCGGTTTGAACCCCTGAAGTTGAAGTTGGGACGGCTCAAACGTCATTGTAATGACATGGGAACCCTCATGGCTGCCCTGGTGAAGTATGCCGACTCTGATAGTACCAAGGATCCTGAGTCTAACGATGATAAGACAGGGAAGGGAAAAAAGAGCGGCAACGCCAAGGGGCAGCACCACAACCCGGCGGGTCATGGAAACGGCGGCAAGCGTAAAGCGGACCACGGTTTAGACTTTGTGGCTAATACCAATACACATGACAAGGGCCAGCGGCGTAAGAGATAAACCGCCCCAGCGCAGCGGAGGGCCAAGTCCTAACCCGGACCGTTTGTCTTATCTGTTGAATCAGCCCTGTCCAAAGCATGGTACGAAGGAGAACCCGTCCACGCACCTCTGGAAGGATTGTTACATCATGCAAGAGTTCAAAAATTCTGGTTCTTTCCGGTATGATCATGGGCCAGGAGGCGGTTCGGGCCCCGGGTCTCATTGGCCGGGTTATGGCGGAGGAAATTCCGGTTCAGGCTTCTACGATAATCAGGGTGGACATAACAACCAAGGTAATCAGGGCAACCAAGGTGGCTATAATCATCAGGGCAATCAGCAGCAACAGCAGCAGTCAGGTTATCAGAGCAACCCAAAGCAATTGCATAGTGGGCAGTATCATGTCTTCACCACTAGCCTGGACAAGCGTGATCAGAAGCTTCATAAAAGGGCAGTGAATTCCGTTGAACCGGCGGTGCCCCGTTATTTGCGTTGGTCTGAGCAGCCAATCGTGTGGAGTAGAGAAGATCATCCGCCCCGGGTTGATAATCCGGGTCATCTGGCGTTGGTGGTGGCACCTCTGGTGGAAGGTTATAAGTTCACCAAGGTACTCATGGATGGAGGGAGAAGTATCAATATCCTTTATTATGAAACTTTCCGTCGCATGGGGTTAACAGATAAAAATCTTAAACCGTCCAGTACGGTGTTCCATCGCGTGGTGCCTGGTAAGTCGGCATATCCTGTTGGTAAAATAGCTCTGGAAGTGGCTTTTGGAGATGAGCATGACTCGAGATCAGAAACCTTGACCTTTGAAGTGGTGAAAATCAGAAGCTCGTATCATGCCCTGTTTGGACGGCCAGCTTATGCTAAGTTTATGGCTCGGCCTTGTTATGTCTATCTGCAGCTCAAGATGCCGGGTCACAAGGGAACTATAACCGTGCATGGGAGCCGCAAGATCGCTCTGGAGTGTGAAGAAGGTGATGCGACTTATGCTGAGTCGGTTTGTGCAACAGAAGAGTTGAAGTTTTACAAAGACAATGTTGATCCGACAGATATGACTTCATTGAAGAAACGAACTACTGAGCATGATCCGGTCCTGAAGTTGAAATCGGCTGATGAGACTAAGCTTGTTGACTTCGTGCCTGGCGATTCGTCCAAGCAGTTTAGCATCAGCGCTAACTTGGATCCGAAATAGGAAAGCGTGCTCATCGAGTTCATCCGTGAGAATCGGGACATCTTTGCGTGGAAGCCTTCTTGACATGCCAGGTGTACCGAGAGAACTCGCTGAGCACACTCTCAATGTTGATCCCAAGTATAAACCGGTCAAGCAGTTTCTCCGCCGGTTCAATGAAGAAAGACGTAAGGCTATTGAACAAGAGGTAGCCAGGCTCTTGGCGGCTGGATTTATCATTGAAGTATTCCATCCTGAGTGGTTGGCTAATCCGGTGCTGGTCCTCAAGAAGAACGGCACTTGGCGTATGTGTGTGGACTACACAGATCTCAACAAAGCTTGTCCAGCAAATCCTTTTGCCCTCCCCCGTATTGATCAAATTATTGATGCTACGGCGGGTTGCGAGCGTTTAAGCTTTTTAGATGCATATTCTGGTTATCATCAGATCAAAATGGCAGTTAAGGACCAGGAGAAGACAGCCTTCATAACTCCCTTTGGAGCCTTCTGCTATGTGTCCATGCCCTTTGGGCTCAAGAGTGCCCAAGCGACTTATCAACGTGTGTGCAGAATTGTCTTCATAAACAGATCGGCTGTAATGTTCACGCCTATGTGGATGATATTGTGGTGAAATCAAGGAAGAAGGAGACATTGATTGATGACTTGAAAGAAACCTTCGATAACTTGCGGGTTTACAAAATGATGCTTAATCCGGCCAAGTGCGTCTTTGATGCACCTGCAGGCAAGCTCTTGGGCTTTTTGGTGTCTAACAGGGGCATTGAAGCTAATCCGGAAAAGATCAAAGCCATCACCTCCTTGGCCAAACCGAAGTGTATCAATGATGTTCAACGCCTGGCAGGGCCGGATTGCCGCGTTGAGCCAGTTTATCAGTCGCCTTGGCGAGAAGGCCAACCCTTTATATCCGATGTTGAAGAAAACGGATAACTTCGTCTGGAGTAACGCCGCTAATGAAGCGTTTGAGGACTTAAAGCGGCAGCTGGCTAATCCACCAGTTCTTGCTGCTCCGATTGACAAGGAGCCATTGTTGCTATATGTAGCAGCTAACGCTCGGGCTATTAGTGTGGCTATTGTGGTGGAGCGCAAAGAGGCAGGAAAGGAATATCCAGTTCAGCGGCCGGTTTACTATATCAGTGAGGTACTTATTGAGTCCAAGCAGAGGTACCCGCATTGGCAAAAATTGGTGTATGGGGTTTTTATATCAAGCCGGAAGCTTAAGCAGTATTTCCAAGGTCATCCCATCACGGTGGTTAGCTCTTCTCCTTTGGGGGATATAATCCAGAACAGGGAAGCAACTGGCCGGATTGCTAAGTGGGCTATCGAACTCGGGCCACACGGGTTGAAATACATACCCCGAACGGCGATCAAATCTTAGGCACTTGTGGATTTCATCAATGATTGGACAGAATTACAAGCGCTAGAAGAGAAGCCGGATCACACTTATTGGACTATTCATTTTGATGGGTCCAGGCAATTGGAGGGCTCGGGGGCTGGAGTCGTATTAACTTCCCCACGAGGTGATAAGTTTTGTTATGTTCTCCGTTTAATGTTCCCTTGCACTAACAATGCAGCTGAATATGAGGCCCTACTCCATGGTCTTCGGATGGCTAAGGAGATGAACCTAATCCGAGTCAAGTGCTTCGGTGACTCGGATCTGGTCGCTCAACAAGTGTCCGACACTTGGGATTCCAAGGACCCACTCATGGCAGCATATCGCCGTGAGGTGGATATTGTTGCAGGACACTTTAAAGGTTATCAGGTGGATCATGTGGACCGGCGGAAGAATGAAGCGGCGGACGCTTTAAGCCGCCAGGGTTAACAACGTAAACCGGTTCCACCTAATGTCTTCCTGAATGTTCTGCATAATCCGTCCGTCAAGCTCCCTGGTGAAGAGGATTTGGCTGTTCCTGATCTGGAAGCTCAGTTGGTGGCGGCTCTTCATGTTATCCCGGATTGGATGGTTCCATATCTGGCGTATATGAACCGGGGCGAGTTACTAGAGGATGAAACTTTGCAAGGCAGATAATCCGGCGGTCCAAGTCCATGACTATTATCAATGGAGAGTTACATCATTGCAGTGTGACATGGGCGTTTCAATGTTGTGTGTCTCCTGAGGAAGGCCGTGAAATTTTGCGTGAGATCCACGAAGGAGATTGGGGTCACCACACTGGTTCAAAATCTTTGGTGGCCAAGGCGTTTCGTCACGGTTTCTATTGGTTGACAGCTCATGCTGATGCCGAGGACTTAGTCAAAAGATGTGATGGCTGTCAGAAATTCTCAAGGCGCGCTCATGTACCGGCTCAAGAATTGAGGATGATTACAATCACCTGGCCGTTTGCAACTTGGGGGCTGGATATGGTTGGGCCTTTCAAGAGGTCCGAGGACAAGAAGACCCACCTTTTGGTGGCGGTTGATAAGTTCACGAAGTGGGTGGAGGCAGAGCCAGTTAGTAAGTGTGACGCAGCCACGGCGGTTCAATTAATCAAAAATGTGATCTTCCGGTTTGGCTTTCCACACAACATTATAACAGACAATGGTACCAATCTATCAAAAGGTGCCATGAAGGAGTTTTGTCAACGTGAGCAAATCCGGCTTGACGTGTCATCAGTGGCTCACCGCCAATCCAATGGTCAAGCGGAGAGGGCCAATCAAGAGATCTTGAGAGGCATCAAACCCCGGCTTATGGTTCCTTTGCAACGGACGCCGGGTTGTTGGGTTGAGGAGTTACCTTCTGTGTTGTGGAGCATCAATAGGACACCCAACAGATCGACAGGATACACACCATTCTTCATGATTTATGGAGTGGAAGCAGTTCTTCCTAGTGACATCCGTCATGACTCACCTCGTGTAGCGGCATATGTTGAAGCTGACAACGAGAAGGCATGGCAGGAAGCTCTTGACCTGTTAGATGAGGAACGTGACATGGCGGCAGCCCGTTCGGCGATTTATCAGCAAGATCTGCGTCGTTATCATAGCCACCGGGTTAGAACCAGAACCTTTCAAGAATGTGATTTGGTGCTTCGACTCATCCAGGATCAGACGGATATGCATAAACTATTCCCCCTTGGGAAGGACCCTTTGTGGTCAGCAAGAATCTTCACAACGGGTCATACTACCTAATCGATGTCCGAGAGCGCAAAGACTCACGTAAATCGGAGGAGGAGACCAACCGGCAGTGGAATATTGCTCATCTTTGGCCCTACTATACTTGAGCCATAGGCTCTGCTTATGTACATATTATGACATTGTATATATTATGATCAATATAATAAACCGGAACCTTAGCTAAAGCTGGGTATCCGTTGTTTTTCTTACATCATGTGTGGTTACATGGAGCTTACAAAGCGGCGTCCGGTTTACCCCTTGATTCAGCTTCTCAAAGCTTTATATTACATCACTTGGGGGCTTGGTCGTATCCGAACCATAGCTACACCTCTTGATCGGCGCAATGCCACAACATCACTTGGGGGCTGGGTCGTATCCGAACCACAGTCACACCTGTTGATCGGCTAAAAGCCACAATCAACCTGGGGCCAAAGAGAGTGTTGTAAAACAACAACTCAAACATAGGCACCCACTGAGCACAGCTCACAATGTTACTTGGGGATTCTTTGCTGTCGAAATGAACTAAGAATCTACACTTGTAATAGGCTATCAAGCCATGGCTTGGAAGCCTGGTGTATACACCTAAAACCCCGGGTTGACCTGCCTATTTAAGTAAGTCACTCCGCCCAGGTAAACCTGGTATGACCCTTCGAACTTTGACAAGTTACTCTAAAATAAAGACCCTGAACTTGTCAAGTTAAAACGATGATTGGTTAAGGATTGAGGACCATCTTAAAAGGCTTTGCAAAAATGGTTTAACTCAGTGGCCTGGCAGCCCATGAAAAGCCTCGAATTTGGGGCCTGGCAGCCCGTGAAAAGCCTCGACTACAACGGTTTTTATTTGCCTTTTGCTAAGTTTTTCTTTGTTTTCATAAGGATTTGTGATGTTTTCAAACCGGTGTTTATCAACCCGGTTAGGCTGTCAACTACAAGTTGTCAGTACACGATCAAATTATAATCCGGAGACTGGTCTAGTTTTGACTCAAAGTCACTAGTATGGAATAAACAGGTGTTTATCACAACCCGGAACGGTTTTATTGTAAACCGGCATCATATAACAGGAATTACTTATCCTCTAGAGTAGGGTTACGGCCCTCACTACAAAGTTGGTCAGCCAACATCATGCCTAAAGGTTGCAGGTATTATACATTTCCATATTTGGTTATCTTTTACAACCTTGGTTACAAACCTTAGTCATATATATATTTGGGTATCATGACCCGCCCGGGGGTAAACCGCCAGGGCGCTTTAAGCTTCTTATCTACAGGAACAGCTTGAATAAATGGCTATGGATTATGAATATCATATCTTAAGCATGTCGGATTAAGCAAGCATCAGTCGCAGATAAATATGCACGAAGGCATACCAGACCAAGTATTTTAACTAGCCTATTACAAGGCGTTACAGTGCCCAAAAGGATAATTGTTTTCTCAAATACATGTTGCAGCATGTAGAAGACTAAATCGGCCTCCGGTTCATGGTTGGTCGCCAGCTTGGCCTGACGGCTGTGGATCATCTCGCACCGGTTCAACTCCCTCCTCTCTACCCAGTGGCTGGAAATCAACAGTTGCCCAGTCGATCCCAGTTAGGGCTTGGAATACAGCTTCATCGCTTATCAGCGTGGACGGTTCAATGTCAGGGGCATAAGTGTGCTTACGGATTGGTGGGATAAGATTTTGCGCTTCTGGAATTGGTGCCGCAACCCGTCTGTTCTTATCATCATAACTCGCCTGATAGTACGAAAGATCTGCCTCTTCAACCAGTTGACAAGCCAATGGGCGTACTTCCCGGTTTATGATTCGGAGATCATCATTGCCAAATTCTGTTCCGTCTTCCTTTAAACTGGGATAGCCTTGGGCCGCCTCCACTGGATCAAAGTCAGGTACCCACGCTTTTGCCCGGGTTAGTGCGGCCAAAGCGCCCGTTCTAGCGGCATACTTTTTTAGCTCGTCTACCCGGGCAGGAAGCATAGATAACCTTTCTAAGGTATCCTTGATCAGAGTGGGAGGAGGATTATTGTGTGAAGCAGTATAGATGATCTGCTGCGCACTGGTATACAGCTGCTCTATCAGAGTGTAGGCAGCTTTCAACTTCTTCTGTACATCATAGCCCAGATGGCTAATGCGAGTTCCTGCACCATTGTACACATCAGTACACCGACAACACATGGGAAAGATATGTTGGAAGTATTAAGGGAAAAGATGTTTACCGAACACAGTAGCAGTCATGGCATGGATCTGCCGCTTTACGCCGGTCAGTTCATCAACCACCGGTTTAAGAGCGACTTCTGCCTTTTTAGCCCTTTTTATCAAAGCGGATTTTTCAGTCTCCCAATCTGCCCGCTCTTTGTTGAAGCCCTCTTTCAGTTTCTCCATAGCGCCTAGAGCGCCGGTCAATTCTTCCTTCACTTTGGAGGTTTCAGCTTGCTGGGATTTGAGGTTCTCTTGCAGATCAGCGGTTTGGCTTTCCTTCTTGCTCAGTTCAGCCTATAAAGAGACAGATATATAATGAGTTGACAGTACATATTTGAAGTACCAAGCACATAACAAGTTATGCCCTTAGTACTTGGGGGCTAATGCATATTTGCTCTTTATCAGAAATTTTTACAACTTCCAAGCACAATACAAGTATTAAGCCTGGTACATGGGGGCTAATGTGTATTTGCTCATAAATTGCTGATATGGGAATTCATCTACAAAGTCCCGGTTCATCTTTAAAAAGTTAAACCGGTCCTTGGGGGCTACATCAGTGAAGTTAAGATGCATTGTTGCAAACATGAAATTTTTACTAAAGTCTTGGTTTAAATTGGTATCTTAAACCGTCACTTGGGGGCTACTGGAGTTGATAAGCTGCAATTAAATATAAGAGAGAAACACTTATGAAGTTACCTCATATCGCTCCTTCATCATATTTACCAAACTGGCTTCATAGTCACGGCTGGTGTACAGACGGTTCAGGAAGCCAGAGTGAAGGTCTTGAGCATTCAGATGGGCATAATTTGACAAATCGGCGTTCCATTTGCCTTTGCCAATTGTAGAGAGCTCATCTTTGGCAGTATGCTTTGACAAAGCGACAGGATTGCCAGGAGCGGTATGGCCAGTGCCAGTAATCATAATATCATCATTTTGTCATCAGCAGCCGTTACTGGGGTTGGCGGTTTGTCAGTATTTTTAACCGGACTTGTCGGTTTGTTGTCAGTTCGGACAGGGCTGGTTGGCTGGTCAGCATGGCTTGTGGTGTCAACTTCTACCTGCTCAGCAACGAAGTCACGATCTTGAGGCGGTGGGTCATTCAGTATGGCATCAATGTTGGTCTCTTCAGGATCTGGAGTTTTCTCCGGTTCAACAACCACGTCCTCATCAGCCGGTTTATTCAACCGAGCCTTCTTGCTGGGTCTGGGCTTGGCGCTGAGAAAAATAAACATGAGGATCAGTATAGTATATATTAAAATAACATATCAAGGATAAAATTGAGTGTATGACTCACCCAAGAACTGTTTTGAGGGGTGGAAGCTTTGTGGCAGACGACTCGCCAGAAGATGAGTGAGAAGTACCCTGATAATTTGAATCAGATGGGTTAAGAGGCTGGCGGAAACAACCTGCTTTGGGGCATGAAGTGTCAAGGGGATAAGAGACCTCTGATCGGCATTTCCGAAATGGGCTGTTCGGTAAACCGGTGGAGGTAACTACCTGGCCGCTGTGCCGGGTTGTGCAGCGAGCCTCGTGCTCCTGTGTCTTCAAAAGAAAGTTTGGGTCCAAGTAAGCAAGGGGGTGAGAAAATTTTACTTTCCGGTTTGCTCGACGGATTTTTGATGTTGGCAGAGGATCTGAATCGGAGGAAAGAATGATTACCTCTACATCATCAGCATGACTGCCTTCAGCGTCGCCCTGATAATAATGATTGTCAATGAGGTGTACGAAAAATGAACCAAGAGAGTCAAGTTCTACCTCTGATTCCGGATTACCCACATCGTTATCAGCTGGTAGCTCGGAGGATGCAGTGGTCCTTTTCTTGGCAGGTTTTTTAACAACCTTGGTCTTTGGACGAACTGGCTTGACCGGTTTATCTTGCGGCTTGACCGGTTTGTCTTGCGGCTTCGCCGGTTTGTCTTGTGGTGGTTTCTTGTACCAGAATGGATCATCACCCTGTTAGAAAATAATAACACTTTCAGAGAATATTTGAACAGAAGCAAGTTCAGATAAAAAGATTATATGTTGCTTACAGCTGGCGGTTTGTTGAAGGTGCAGAAAGGGAGTAGTCCGGTTTGGGCACAGACAGCCTCCAGTTCGTTCAACATCTTTTTTACAGCCTCAGTGACTTCTGCATCTGTAAGCTGAATGTCAATGTGCCGCTGAGCATCCTTCAAACTCCCCGTATACTCACACATCAAACCAGAGCGCTGGCTTAAGGGCAGAATACTCCAGCTTATCCAACAACGAGCAAGATCAACTCCTGTCAAACCGTTCGCCATGAAGGCTCTAAGCTTTGATAATTGAGGAGCATAGTTGGCCCTTTCTTTTGCAGTCAACCTCTGGGGAAAGGGATGTGTATTGCTAAGGCATTCAGGGCGATAACCCGGCAAGGGGTTCTCATCGGTTGGAGATATATCTTTGCAGTAAAACCAAGTCTGGTTCCACTCTTTGGCGTGACTGTGGAGCTTGGGATGAGGGAACGTAACTTCCTTCCTTTTCTGAACTGCCATTCCACCCAATTCCGTATTGGGTCCATCCGTGAACTCTGTGCAACGGTTTAAGTGAAAGAAATCCCTAAACAGTTCGACTGTAGGTTCCTCTTGCAGATAAACCTCACAGAAGACTTGGAAGTGGCAGATGTTGGTCACAGAATTGGGGCCGATGTCTTGAGGGCGCAGCTGAAAATTGGCTAGTACATCTCAGAAAAATTTCGAACTGGGAGGGCTAAAACCTCGACCCAGATGGTTGGCAAACACGACTACCTCTCCATCCTTGGGTGTAGGAGGATTTTCCGGGCCAGGGACCCTCCAGGGGATGACATCTTTCTTGGCTAAAGCGCCCATTTTAACAAGATTGTTTAACTGTTCTTCGGTTACTCGAGAAGGAGCCCAATTGCATTCATAGACTTGCTTGGCCGTGGCAATGAAAGATCTGAAACATGATTATAGCCGGTTTAAGATTACAGTGGACAACTATACAGCGGTGTAAGGATGTAAGCATATTGTTAAACCAGAGTTGGTTATTCGCAAACCGGAGTCTGACAATGGAAACAGTACAATGATGAATGCATTGGCGGTTCCACAGGGGACTAATGGTATCTACTGGGTCATCATTTTATCTATGAAGTTAAACCGCCCAATCTGGTATTAAAGGTGTATAAGTGAAGGAAGAAACAAGTTTCACATCTTGCCATGGTAATTTCAGATCTACCGCGCGTTGGAAAAACAAAATATATTCTGACCTAATTTTCAGCGTGTTAAGAGTTCACAAGGTGAGATGAGTTTTATACAAGGCAGATGTTCTAACAAGGAAGCAGGAGTTTAAAGTACAAAGGCTTTGGAAAAAAGCAGATCTAAACTAGCCATTGGTACTACTAAAGAAAAACGAACAGATTCAAGAACTTCGAAGAACTACGAAAGAACGACGAACCCTAATGGTCGATCTGGAGTAAGAAAGGAGGAACGTACTGGTACTGAGGAAGCAGCGGAGGATTGCCGCGGTTTTTCTGGTCCAGTCAGGTTGATGCAGCGGCCGTCGTGGAGGAAGAAACGAAGGTCGACGGCGGCGGCGGAGCTCCAAAGGTCGGGCAGTGTGAGGAAGAAGATGAGGTGAAGAGATACGGGGGGAATGGAAAGACCCCCTGGCCCTATTTATGAGGATAAAAAGATAAGCGTCAGGCGCGAAAATCGAGGAGCCTAAAATTTGGATGTGAGGCAGAGCTGTCACCTCGATTGTCAGAGGCTCATTAATGAAGGTGGGTTATACACAGTTTTAAATAACAGGTGACGTCACGGCGGCTTACCATGGTCCTGGAAGATGACGTCACGGCGGTTTACAAGATTATAAGAAGATGTTGAGGAAGAAATTTTCTTAAGTATTGAGGATTGACATGAACCAGTTCAAATCAATCTGGGACCTAATCTTGGGGATATTACCACTGGGCGTAAACTGGCCAGGAGAGGCCGGGTTAACCCCATCAGTAGTTCATTATATCTGAAGCCCATGAAGACAGATGGTGACGCTTTATGAAGGCCCAGGGCCCAAAACCGGGTTAAGGCCTGTAGACATAAACCGGTATTGATAGGTAAACTTGTGTTGTAAGATAGAAAGAGCAGAGACCGAGCCCGACACGTTTATGAGCCGGCCTCGGGATTCTGTAAACTGACGGGCGTCAACCCATGTATATAAGGGACGACCCGCCGGCGGTTCAAGGACAACAGACAACAACTTGAGACTCAGGCAAAAGCGTATTCGCTCCCTGGTCATCGAAACCCCAGCAATTCGATCACAACTAGACGTAGGCTTTTACCTTCATCGTAAGGGGCCGAACTAGTATAAAACCCTCTTGCGTCCCATGTCCGCTTTAACCCCTTTAAGCTAACCCGTAGCGATGGCTCCATGACTAAGTCCTTTCTCTAGGACATCTGCCGTGACAAAACCACGACACTCACGTATTTCACGGTGCTTGTATACAGTGGGGTTTTTGCAATATAACTTTTCCGGCTCATGTGTCCGAATGATCATCAGTCTTTTGCTGTCGTCTGATCGAGCGAGGAACCAGTTGTGCTTCCCTGTTTTTGGCAAAGGTGGTGTGATTACAAAGGGCAGTAACTGTAGGGACACTGCATCATATCAAAAAGGACAGGCATTGTTAATGTAAGATCAGCATTGTTCAGAGTATGAGTAGGATAATGCAAGAAACAGCATTGATATGTCCCTGTTGGAACTGGGAGGAAAATACAGGGAAATGTATACTGGGTTCGAAAATATAGAAGTGCCATGCATGGTTATACTCATGTTATCTCGCAATCGATTCTTCACAGGAAACTACCATGTCATGCATGTTATGGAATCATGTTCTGTCCTCACAAACAAATTCTTCAAGGTAACTAACAGACCATGCATTGTTATATACTCGTGTTCTGTGGCAAATTTTTTGTGAGGATATTATTCTAGCCATTGATTGCTGAAAGGCGAATATAGGTATGTACACATGGTAAGCATTACAGGATTTCACTACTTCCAAATATAGAGTTCTCCATACGCACATTTACTTCCCTAATGTATGGTTAGATGAAACCAACAGTGTGGTGCATGTTTCTACATCATGAAAATGAGGAAACTAACATGGCCATTCATACACACTCATATTTAGTAGTAGTATATAGATTACTATAGAATAAGGAGAATATCCATATATTCCTAACCATTTGATTATTCAGGGGTACAAATTGGCTGTAATGACATGATCACAATCGCATGAATTAACTCATTCCAAATATAGCTGATTTACGGCGTCTCTAATACATTGCCATAGTTCTACTCAAATTCTGCTCAAACAGGGATATGCCAATCATCACAAAAAGTTCAAACAGTGTCATGGAGTCATCATTAACATGAGACGGAAACAACTTACACGCGCCGTCCCAGCAATACGTGGTGCCATCTGCTTTGTCGATCACGTAGATGATGCCATTGTGTTCAATAGCATCACAGAAGTGTGTATCAGCTTTGACGACGATCAACTGCGAGCTGAGTTGTCTCCATCTAAAGAAGGCACCGGCGTAAAGATAGGCGAGTCCCTTGTCGAACAAGGCAATTAGCTTGAAGTCTGCGTAATCCACATGTCATGTGGGCACTTGGCAGATTACAATCTTCTACAAAACAAGGTCCGTCCAACTGACGCGGTAATTAGACTAGGACCGGGATGGTAATACTCTATATAATCCAACGGAGGAAGGATAATCTCATGGGAGGTCTGGAAGTTCACGAGCACCAACCTTTTACCGTCTTCTCTGACGGCAGCCATCCAGTGGGAGTTCATGCCGACCCATTACATACCTGCCAAGAAGTTTCGGGCGATGGTGATCGGATCGAAGTCGAGGGAAATGATGTACGGCGACCCACTACATACCTGCAAAGAAGTTTCGGCTAATGGAGATCGGATTGAAGTCGAGGGGCATCATGTATGCCTCCGTATCATGGTGAGCCAATCTCGCAAGACCAGATAGCAGCAAGCAGGGTGTCTTGAAAAGCTTAGGCCTCGCTTCAACGATGGCCGTGTGCATGCCCCTCGAGCATGCAGCCAGCCGCAGGGCGCTCAACATATCCATACACGAACAACAGAGGTCGAGGACGTCACTGGGGAGATAGCTCCAATCGCGGCTCATATGGATCCTGCGCGGTTCGCGTTCGGCCCTGGTGGAGTTTGGAAGGTGGGGTTTTGGGGGGCTTGATTTACGGGGGAGAAGGCTGTCGGTGCTGGAGCGGCTAGCAAGGGAATAGTGGTACTGGGGGAGGCGAGCGAGGCGAGGGTATGCGGGGCATAGTGAGATAATGAAGAGTGACCTCAGGATCTCCGGCGAGACGGAGATGGAGATGGAGTGGTGCTAGGGGAGAGGGAGACGAGGCGAGACATGCTATACAGTGGCGGTGACAGTGACTGCACAGTGCACAAGGTGAGGCTGACTTTGGTAACCCGGACACGCCGCCTGGACTGGTGTCACCTCGGGCGCAGGGTCTTGTCACTTCAGTGTAAGGACCGGAAGAATAATAGTATTTTGACCATCAAGTGTACCACAGTTGTACTACTAGTAGTAGTAGTAGTAGGAGTAGTAGGAACATGAGTACACTCACATGCTAGCATGCCTCTGGGTTCACTTCATCCTCCAGCTATCATCCATATTGCGAGCGGAACCAAATTCTCGTGCATGCGGAAGCGCGAAGAAGGACTTTTCTTTTTTGAGGATAACCGCATATTCCTTAACCGTGGTAGGAACATGAGTAGTACTCCCTCCGGTCCTCTTTTGTCCGTGCATAACTTTTTTCAGTATTTCTCTAATTAGTCTGCGTATATACCCTTTTGCATGCGCCCATTTCCCTCCATGCCCCGCATTCACATCATTAATTAGCGTACACATGAGCAGCTGCAGCCCGACTCCAGCCAATAAACTGCAGCATGCAAGTGGGCCACTCTGTGCGCGTGGGAGAGAGAAAAGGCAACCGAAGAGCCCGTCCAATCCATTGCATGAAGCAGTCAAAACACCGCACCTCTCCTCACGCATGCGCATAACTTCTCCCATTTACTTCTCCATCGGGAACCGATTTTCCTCGGCTTTTCACTACTCCTTGATCTTCATTTGCATCCAAACCACACTGCATTCACATTGTTTTAACCTCTTCACATCCTCCTAGAGTAATTCCGAAGCCCCTATATATAATCATCTTCTTCAGTTAGATTAGCCATCTAATCCTAATTCTCCAAACCATAGCCCTCTGGTCCAGCGGTTCCAAATGGCGAAAGAGATCGAGATGCAGGTTTTTAGCGTCCAACATGTCCTCGTCGAAGGCTCGTTGAGCATAGTTGCCACAGTCACCGACCACCCAAGGGTTGTTCGAAAGTGGATCAACAATGTATCCAACTCCCTCCAAAAGGTGGAGATGAATGTCATCGGTCTCGACGCAGAGTACACGGAGCGTGCCACTGGGAAGATCCAACGCGCCGCTGTCCTTCAGCTATGCCTCGAAGATGATGTTTTGGTGAACCACATCATACACACGCCCTCGATACCAGGTGAGCTTCACGATTTCTTGTCTCGGGAGGACATATACTTCTGTGGGGCAGCCATCGCAGGGGACAAACAGAAGTTGGAGCCGTACAACCTTGATTTGAAAAGTATCGCTAACCTACAAACCAGAATAAAAATTCCTGTAGAAGATTGTGATAAACCGACACCATCCCTATTCGACGTAGCAAATTTTGTGCTAGGAAGAAATCTTCAGAAGGGTGACGAGATGCTGGCATTAAGGTCGTTTGGATGGGAGAATTATCCCTTGACGTACGAGCGGATAAAATATGCTGCCCTCGATGCCCGTGTGAGTTTCGAGATAGCTGCAAGGTCCAGAGAGCTTGTTGCGAAGCCGTCTCCCACAGAAAATGAGAACAAGAAGAAGAAGAAGAAGAAGAAGAAGATGCTGCACCAGTAGCAGGGCATTATGGATGGATGAACTATTTCCTCTCTTGTAAAAAGATATTCCCTCTCTATGTATATTGATATAGATGGACTATTTCGATGGTGTGCTTGTATTTGGAACAAGTAGTAGCGTGGGTCCGCTTGACTATAAGTTACTATTTATCCGCCTAGCTTTCTCTACTACTCCTTCTAGTGATCGGTATGCAATGCATGTGTCCGTAGACATGACAGCTTGTCCATGGAAGTTCAACTACGGTGACCATCACGTTTCATCCAGTGCCACTTGCGATTCCCACAACGCTGCTCCAACCCACAGCACCACGGCCCCCGATGTGCACCTCACCCCTCTCGGCCGCACCGCCCCTCTGCCTTTGTGTGCATGACATGTCGGCCACCTTAAATGCGGCGAGCATCAAGTTTCTACCACATCCACACGCGATTCCCACGACGCTGCACGAACCCATGACACCACACGTCCCGCACAATCGAATTTTCATCCTGCGGCTGTGACACATTTCGTCCCGGGCATCAATCCTCAGCGGGAGTACTTCTGTACGACAGGTTGTACCCGCCGGTGTGGCCATCTACGCCTCGTAACACCCCGAGGCCCAGCTGTGGCACCCTCGCCACGGCCACGCCACCACCGGCCGGTTCATCTCGAACGAGTGAGTCGCGAACCACACCACCACCATGAGAATGACATGTGGGCCAGCCGCATTTAACGTCCGCATGTCATTGACTCAAAGCATGGTTAATAATATAGCCGGCTGCTGGCTATATGATGTTGCCACGTCACATATAGCCAAGCTTGTAGCCAGCAAGTACAATAGTTGAATATTAATATGTACTACTTTTTTGTTACATGACCCACCTCGCTCTCTCATAAAATGCCTAGGAGCACGTGCTGCAGCCGGCTGTTAACTAGTAGCCCGCTTCTCTTCTCTTTCATCTTCTCTCTCGTCCAACTAAGCAAAAATATAATATTTAATGTCTTACAGCCAGCCTACATCACCTTATTGTACTTGCTCTCATAGGCCGGGCACTAAGCCACTGAAGTTCGGTCCCGTGGGCCCCGAGAGGGAAATGTAACTCCTGCGGCAGGCCTTGTGGTGCTCCCGCAGTACGAGCTCGTGCCAAACCCGGAATTTGTTTCCTACTACTACCAACTACTAGCAAGGTACACGTGCATTGCACGCATGAGATTTTGGTGGTTTGTGCATTATGCTTCTACATGTGGAGTCTTCTAGATTCTACATGTGGCAAAATCTGGTGGAATGTAGATGATATCCAACGGCCAATAGTGCTCGGATTTGCCATCTTTGTACCGTCGGATTGGCTTCATCCAACGACCAACTTACAAAGTTATGGTTTGGTTTGCAGCCTAAGGTTGCCACGACTAAGCTTAGGCGTGCCGGCATGTGTTTGGTTCATTGCTACACTTGTGGCTTGCCACACTTTTCTAGCTACATGGTCCACATGTCATAGACTCAACTTCTTGCCAAATCTTGCCACACTTGTGGTGGCCATTTTGTTAGCCACATTTTTTGTGGCAGACACACTTTGCCTAAGCTTCGTTGTGGCAAAGTTAGTCATGAATGAAGTTCAACCATGGAGTCTTCTAGATTGTACATGTAGCGGAATCTGGTGGAATGTAGATGATATCCAATAGCCAGTAGTGCTCGGATTTGCCATCTTTGTACCGTCGGATTGGCTTCATCCAATGACCAACTTTGAAAGTTATTCACACACTATATAGGGGGTATAGATATAGATGTGTCGGCCCGTTGCAATGGATCCAAAGTATATCTGTTTAGTGGAGTGTACTCTAAACACATTATCTATTTATTTTTCTCTAACCTTTCGTAGCCATCCAACCAAGCCACATAAGCTTCATGGGTGCCCCCACATCATATTATTCATACTACGTTGCCAGAAAAAAATATAAATCACCCAAAACACGATCTTCCCTTTTTTGTTCCTACGATGCTGTGCCGTGCATGTACCTACTAGTTGTATAGTGGTAGTACTAGTTGTATAGTACAAACTTGGTACTAGTAGGAGCAGAGTAGTACGGAATGCTCCTACTCTATCAACGAGCCCCATCTGACACCAAATTTCTTGGCTTCCGTGCTACAGCTAGATCTTCCCCTCGTTTCTGTTTTCCAACCCGGCAGCGGGCGGGGTGCGGTTTGCCAATAGTCGGTTTGCTCAACGGCGGCCCCACATGAAAGTGAAAATGCTAGGCAACACGCCTTCCCTAAGCTATGTGTCGTGCCGGACGGGCCGTGGAGTACTCCCGATTCCCGGGCGCATGTGGGGGGAGTGCGACACGAACGCGGCAGACCTTTTCCTTTTACTAGCAATGTGCCCGTGCGTTGCGACGGATCCAAAGTAGTAGAATAGTAGTACTTGTTCACAAACTTGAAAGTAATCACTCTTGTTTTGATATACTCCTAATATATTACTCCCTCCGTTCCTAAATATTTGACTTTTTAGAGATTTCAAATGGACTATCACATACGGATTATATAGACATATTTTGAAGTGTAGATTCACTCATTTGCTCCGTATGTAGTCACTTATTGAAAAATCTCTAGAAAGACAAATATTTAGAAGTGGACTGTAAGTGCTACTCCCTCCGTCCAGGTCAATAAGTCATCTTTGGTTGTGCACCATGACCAAGAAGGAGGGAATACTTATACACCTAGACGGAGATAGTACTACTATTACTTATGTACGTGCAAATGCACGTTTTAACATTAAGATGCGGTTTTTGTAAAAGTAGAAAAACAGCGCTAGTCAAGCTTGTGAAGCGGTTCAATGCAAAACAAATGCAAAAATGCTTGTTTGATTGTTTACTTTTAGCTTCCTTCTCTGTGGTTATTTCTCTGTCGTACTTTGTACGGAGTATCTCACTGGTTGGAAAGGCATGCAAATTCCCAAACCGCTTCCTACACCCTGTATCGAATTTTTTGCCTAACAAGTTGTGCCGTGCAATTGGAATTCCAACTTGAGTACTACTACTAGCAGGAGTACCAGGGGCCAGTTCTTTTAGGCTTCTAGATTAGTAATCCCATAACTACTACCTCCGTCCTGGTTTATTGGTCCCCATTGTAATCTGTGTTAAATTTTGATCATAAATTTAACTAATGAAATGTTAGTGCATGTCACATGCACTAACATTTTATCAGTTAAATCTTTGGTCAAAATTTAGCACAAATTACAATGGTGAGGAATAAACCAGGACGGGGGTACTACTAGTAGTAGTTTAGAAGCCCAAATAAATGAGTGAGGAGCCTTAATGTTACTCTCCACTGTGACTAGTCTTATGGGAAAAGCTGGGGAAGCCGCCACAAGAACTGGCCCTAGGAGTAGTAGCTAGGGATACTAGGAGTAGTAGCTAGGGATTGAGTGTGCGAGATGAATCGGAGAAAGTAAATGCAGAGAGATGAAATGCAAAAAAGATGGAGGGATGTGATGGTTGCTTGTCCGTTTATTTTACCAGGCCACTTATTACTGGGAGTGGTTGGGTTTTTTGATATGACGGCTTTACTGCCGCGCCACGAGCGGGGTGAGTCTCCCGTGCAGCGCCGCCCTCTACACTAGTACGACTACATCGGTCGTGGTTTATCCCCCATTGAATTTGACTGAAGATTTAACTTACAAAATGTTAGTGCATGTCAACAAAAACAATATCGTTGGATTCGTATTTGAACATAGTTTTCAATGATACTCCTATAATTTTAGGTGACATGCATCTTGTACTATATATATAATGTTAGTACAATTTTTGGTCGTACTAATCTATAGTAGTAAGGTGCCCGTGCGTTGCACGGAAGAGTGAAATGCATTGATCGGGGAGTTGTTTATTTTGACAAAGGATGTGGGGGTCATCTCATGTGTAACGGGTATCGCTAGGTTTGTTCGGATATTATTTCATCACTAGAGCTCACAAACATCCGGGTGAAATAGATAAAAAAGTATCTTTTGCAAACAAAAGCGTTCAACTATTCAACATGCATCCAAAACTTGTGAAGAAATAACTCTTATTGTGCTTTGCATGAAATGATCTTCAAGAATTAGTTTTTGAGTATCCATTGTTATACATGTTGGCTACAGATGACATGGCACTTTCTTATAGTCAACAGTTGGCTATACTATTTAAGTATTAGCCATGCCCTTATACACCTAGACGGAGGGATTAAATCAGGATGACATGGGAGGGGGCAGAGGATATGTAAGAAATGGTTCATCATAAGTCTTTCACCAGTACTGTAGTAAAAATTCAAACATGGAAGATTCTAGACTAAACCATAAATGGATACACTTTTATTCATGCGCGATACTCCAATAGAGCAAGATCATGCATGGAAGTCTCCACATGCTTAGACAGCGGATTACATTGAGCGAAGACTAATGATCAATATTTAACTTGATAATGCAGATGTCCAGGTGAACCTCCTTGGAGTCCCCGTGCACATCGTTGGGGTTCAAATAACACCGTGCCCTTTCCATGTCCACATCGGCGGGAAAGTCCCAGCTCGACAGAGTCCAAGTATGCTTGGCGTAGCCAGTGTCGCCGCCCACGTACCTCCGAGGGGTAGTAATAGTGAGCACGCACGCGTACATCGGCCTCGTGTCAGTGTCAACGTCTGCGGCGTCGCCCCTGACGCACACTACAGAGATGTGGCCGCGGCCTGCGCGGGCCTCGTCGGTGGCCACGATCAAGAGGAAGACGCTGCCGTCCTCCTCCGAGACTAGCAGGTGGCGCTGATCCTCCAGCGACTCCGGCACGGTGAACGGGTAGCACGTCTCGTACTTGATGTTCTTCGCCAAGGGCCAGTAGTGATTGCCGCACGCCTGCGTCAGGTGATGCACGATGTCCGTCGGCGAGCCCCAAAACGGCACCGGGCACTCATAGCAGTAGACGAAGGGATCCTTGGAGGCATCGACCAGGCCGTCCATGAAATGGGAGTGGCTGTAGGGGTCGTTCCGCCAGTTGAATATATGAGCAAGTTACTACGAGATTTACTACAAAATAAAACATGACGGCTATAACAGAGATTAAACTAATCTTGCGGACTAGCATAGTAGATGAACAGATCGAATCTAGGACACAGACTAGAAACATGAATTCTACCACGATTTCGAACAGGAAGGACAGAAACACATACGGTGCAACGGGAGCAGCACCATTGGCGTTGAGGTTGTCGCCCATGTCGTTGAGGAAGAGGTTGCCGAGGTTGGGGAAGAAGTCATCGTCAGTGAAGTCGTCGCTGCTAGCAGTCGCGAGAGTGCGCTCCCCAAATTTCAACAACGCCCGCCGAATGGAGCGCAGGAGGGAGTGGCTGTAGGGGACGTTGCGGCCGCCGAATGGAGCGCAGGAGTAGCCCATGAAGCAGTAGATGGTGCTCCCCCTAGTCTCTATTCTTATCTCTATCTCTACTACTCTTCTTTGTTTTTTATAATATACTAGTTGTAGTTGTCAAATCGAATAGTACTGCGCCGTCCACTGCATGCCCGGCTGAACACGCCTCCTCGCCTCCATCAAACCCCTCCGTTAAACCCGCATGCAAACCGAGAAACCTACTCCGGCCACACGTCCGTTCATGAGCGGGCCGGAATTAAACGCAACACCGGCCGAGCTCCTCCCGTTCGCCCTTAGTTTAAACGAGGCCAGACACCGGCCAAGCTCCTACCGTCCGCCTTTATTTACACGAGGCCAGACAGACAGCAGGCAAGAATTGCACCCCTCCACCGCTCCCCCATCTCCGCCTTCACCAATTTCTCCACTCTTCCGATGGCTTCCGAGGAGCCGTTCTCCGGCATATTACCCGGCTGGGTGGCCCGCCGAGCCCTCCGGATACGGGCGAGGCCGCCGAGCCCTCCGGATACGGGCGAGGCCACTCGGTGCTTCACCAACCTCGCTTGGCCCGACGGAGCCAGTTGCCGCCCCAAGCAGGCGCGTGGTTCAGCAACTCGCCGCTCCAGTTCAGCTCGATGAGGAGTGGCGAGTTGCTCCACGCCGGTATGGCGGCGAGCACACTGGTACGGGCGTCGTCTCTGCCGCATCGTACATCACCTCCCGTGTCTGTGGGCGCGCCTCCCGTGCCTGCGGCAGCGCCATGCAGGCAGAGACAGATGCCGGGTGCGTGGACATCGACGAGTCGGTGGCCAGCTTCTCCGTGTCCGCCGCCATCATCGAGGAGAAGTAGAACACGGGAGGCCGCCGCCACTCGGGTCCCATGAAGGCCACCGCCGAGGCGACGACTGCGCATTCAGGTGGTTTCTTTGCTTCTTCGTCTCTTCTGAGGACCTTCGTCGACCCCGCAAAGTGTCTGCCGGACATGAGGAAGACAAAGGGATCCGCGGGCGGCCATTTAGATTATGTACTCCCTCTCCAGCTGGCGGGAAATTTTTGTTCTAAGAATGGATAAATTGTATGTATCTATAACTAAAATAAGTCTAGATACATCCATTTCTGGGACAAGTATTTCCGGACGGAGGGAGTATTAATTATACCAAGATAGCCGGATTGGCACCGCTTAGTTCATGTAAATGTAATGAAATCCATCATGTTTATATGAAGATCCGGCTTTTTTATACGAAATCCTTCATGCCTATATGAAATTAGTCCGTGTTTGCACGAATTTCATCTGGTTGGTTAGAGTTGTGAAAAAGTATGCCGCTGGCGTTTGATGTCGTCCTCCGCGGAAGGAAATGGGAAGAAATTTGCAGCTGCCGTTGGAGATGCTCTTATGCTGGAAATAATAGAGTGACATCCAATCCATTTGAGTTAATTGCGTGTATGATTGTCCCTCTATAAAAATTTAATTGCATGTACAGTGTACACGTGACTTGCAGGGTGGCTATAGCTTCGTACAGAAAGTTAAAAAGAAACAAGTCCATCCTTAATCCTGTATTCTAAGTACTCTGTGGGTTATAATGTCAGTACAATAGCGAAAGAAGTATATATTAAATAAGTAATATATAATATAAAAATCTAAAGTTAAAGAAAGAATTCGAACTCATGTCATCGCGTTGCGAGCATCCGGTGCTAACCAGTCCAGCACATTTTTGTTGTAGACCATGCTGCTGATATATCTCCATGTCTACTCTTATACTTCATCCGTTCCTAAATATTTGTCTTTTTCAGATTTCAAATGGACTACCACATACGGATGTGTATGTAGACATATTTTAGAGTGTAGATTCACTCATTTTGCTCCATATGTAGTCACTTGTTAAAATCTCTAAAAAGACAAATATTTAGGAACGGAGGGAGTAGAAAACAGAGTTGGTGATGATGGTGTGCGTGCCATCCTGCAATATAGGCCATCGGATTTACATCTAACGGATAGGAAGAAAACTGTGGCAATTTTGCAAAAAATTACCCACACCCCTCTCCACGTTCGCAAATACGGCCTTCCCTCGTTCATCTTTTTCTCTCACAAGATAAACTACTCATACAAATGCATCTTGATTTTCCGTGCAACGCGCGGGCATCTAGCTAGTTTCTTTTAAAATAGTTACTGCGATAATTGGGTTGAAGTGATATATTTTATGTCTGCCCCGAATGATTTCGGATTCACTAGTAGTAACAAAGAAAAGGTTGCCTTGTTAATTAACAGAAAACAGGGTGAAAACTATCACATGAGGCCGGTAAAAACGAGGCACACTGGGTTCAGCGTCATCGTCACTACAGCTATGCGCGCGCGAGAAGTCTACATATCGAGGGGGCTACTGAGCGAGGCACAGAGACACAATGTTCGAGAGAGAAACCAATTGACAGATTACGATCAGATTGAGTTGTCACCCTTCTGCTGTCATTGTTGGGGTGGGGGGAGGGGGAGGGAGAGAAAGACGTATCGAGAGTGTGCGCGGTAGGCACAGAGGCACAACTAGCGAGTGTGTGTGTGTGTGTGTTTGAAAGAGGAGTAGATAGATTACTATCAAGATCGAGGTGCCGCCCTACTCCTTCGGTGTCGGGTAGTGTGTGTGTGTGTGTGTGTTTGAGAGAGAAGCCAGTCGATAGATTAGTATCAAGATCGAGGTGTCACCCTACTCCTTCGGTGTTGGGAAGTGTGTGTGTGTGGTTGTGTGGGTGTGGGTGTGTGTGTCGGGGGGCCGGGGGGGGGGGGCAGTGACACTTACATATCCCTACTCTTATAAAAAACAGAGTTGGTGATGATGGTGTTCCTGCCATCCTGCAATATAGGCCATCCGATTTATACCCGACGGATAGGAAGGAAACTGTGACAATTTTGCAAAAAGATACCCACACCCCTCTCCGCATTTGCAAATAAGGCATTCCCTCGTTCATCCTTTTCTCCCACAAGATAAACTACTCATACAAATGCATCTTGATGTTCGGTGCAACGCATGGGCATCTTGCTAGTAGGGAGAAGGAGTTTGTGTGACACATATCTAGCTATATTAAGGGATAGGTAGATAGCATTTGTGCGAGGCATACTTAAAGCATCATGAAGATAAACAAAATTGTGTGCATGCAAGTGCCGAAAAAAATGAAGCGAGAAACAATGTGTTGGAGAGAGAGAGCAAAATCTCAAAACAAAAGGTGATCTGTTGGAATCCCATTGTATGTATTCATATGGTTCCAGAACTCGAGTTAACCTTAGGCATATGTGTGAGAGACATTATTATATTTTGAGACATTAGTAGTTGTGGGTGGGCGGAATTAAAGGGGTGGGCGTGTTCGGCAGAGAAAGCGTGTGTGTTTCTGTGTGAGAGACTTGTAGGACGGGGTTGAAAGACAAATTCTAACCTTGACGGAGGGAGAGAAATACATGAAGTGCGCGTGTGTGATTCCGATGACCACAGGGAATATGTATGCGTGTGAGAGAGATTGCACAATTCATTCACGTAACACTATCTAGCGACCGTGGACGTGCATCGCTTGAACATAAATCAATATCTACTTCGTATCGTGGCCAAAGATACAATATCGATTCAACGCTATAAAGATTGGACACTCACATATCACATTTTTTTCTATTTAAATAAACCTTTTCAGTTGTGCATGCCAAAGTTACAGTGATGTTTCTTCAAACAACCAATGTAGCTATCATGTACATGCACCATTGTTACTCTTGCATTCAAAATCATTAGTCTTGGATGATTTAAGGTTCTATTATGAAGTAATATATGTAATATTCATATATGAATTCAACGGGTACGCAATTTATGAAATGGAGGCTCTGTAATCATATGAGGTAACACTTTTAAGTAGCGGACTTCTTTTTGTGCGCCTCTACACTAACACGTCAATGCATTATGTTTAAAGTAAATAACCAATTGCACTAAATTATTTATTTACACGAGAAATACATAGGCTGAGCATTTGATCCCTTTTTTTGTGAACGCGCCACTACACCTGTACGATTGGCCGCGCCCGTGTGAACGTCCAAGTTATCGGCGCATCATCCCGCGTTATTGTCTTTTTTTCTAGGGTGGACACACCAGTTATTAACTGCTGACGCGTGCCCCGTGTACACAGTCTCGCATGACCTTCCCGCTAGCACGGTCCAAAATTAGTTGAAACTGGATACGAACGATCCCGCGGGCGGCAAAATCTCCCGCCTCCTTCTAAAATTTCCGCCACTTTAGTCTTTAGCATGCGAAATTCCCCTTTTGTCCTTGGTGCACGGAGACCAACAGTTACAATACCGCCCTCATCTACATAATAGGTCGGGGCTACTTTGGTAACTTCCGGTTCCCCCCACTACACGGCACCCCCATTTCCTCTCCCCCTCCCGCAAAAACGACTAACTCCACAGCACCAGAGCATCTCACATCACGCCGTCCGTACTTCATCGGCCTTTCTTCCCTCCCCTCTCGAAACCCTAGACTGCTCATCCACCGGCGTACCAGAGCCCATTCACTGCCAGCGGCGTCCACCTCGCCGGATCTGCTTCTGCGGCCGCATCTACCCCTCCCACCTCCCCTAGAAACAAGTAGACTGCTCATCCACCACTGTACCACAGCCCATTCAGTGTCGGCCTTGTCCATGGCGCCAGATCTGCTTCGCCGGTACTCTCGTCAACCACAGCGCATCTGCAACGGCTCATTCGTACTCCCCACCGGAGACGCTTCGTCCACACCCCCTGGAGCCGCCCCACCGACGCCCCTGTCGACGGCCTCTGATCCTCTTCGCCGACACCTTCCTCAACCCTACCGGAGCCGCTTCGCCGACAACATCGTCAACCCCACCGGAGTGGCTTCGGCTATACCATTTTCAACCCTACACTACTAGGAAAAGGGCTATAGCTGATATGGACATTAATGGCGCACCATGTATGTGGTGCGCCAATGCTATATAGCAGTGGCGCACCAGATAGCAGTGGCGCACCAGATAGCAGTGGCGCACCAGATACAGGTGCGCCATTAGTGTCCTCATTACTAATGGCGCACCAGACACACGGTGCGCCATTACTAGCAATTTTTTTATTTTTCCAAAACTATTAATGGCGCACCAGGGCACAGTTCGCCATTACTAGTTTTAACAAGTAATGGCGCACCACAAGCTCCATGCGCCACTAGTAACAATTTTTTTTACTTTTTTTTCAAAACTAGTAATGGCGCACCTGTGTGAAGTGCGCCATTGCTAGTTCAAACTAGTAATGCCGCACCACAACCACGGTGCGCCACTACTAACAATTTTTTTTTTGCAAAACTAGTTATGGCGCACCCCTAACTGGTGCGCCATTAGTAACCAGGGTTACTAATGGCGCATTTTTAGGTGGTGCGCCATTAGTAACCTGAGACCAGCTAGATATTTTGGACAGCCACCTACCACACTCACTTTCCCCACTTCATTCTCTCCACCTCCTCCTCCAAGCTTGTCTCGGCTGCCTCCTCCTCCTCACCTCATTTGCACCATAGATTCACCCAAATTAAGTGGTTAAATTATCTTTTTTTGATAGGTAAGTAAGGGGAAAGCTTTCTTTATGTTGTAGATCTACTTTTTTCTCCCTCCAACAACGTGCACATGCACTTTTTATGGCCTAGCTAGATCTACGTATGTTTGTGGTGTTGCATATGTTTGTGTTTGCAGGTACCGGTATTTGAAATGCGATAGTTGCCAATATTTTGCCGGAATGTTGATTCATTTCCGTTTCGGCGAGAATTTGGCACTATGCATTCTTTTTGGTCCTATTTTTAGGCAAAGTCATGCCAAATTTTTTCTTGGTTCTAAAATATCGTTTTGCTCTACCCCGCAGGCGACCATGGTCCGCATGATGACCGAAGGCATCGTGAATAGGTTTTTGAGCTCCGCGAAGGCTGAGATGCTTCAAAAGAACGAGACAGAGATAAGATGTCCGTGTCAAAGATGCAAGCTGAAGAGCCTTATTGTGGACCCGGATTTCGGGCAGGTGCGGGACCACCTGCTCTTGCGTGGTTTCATGGATGGCTGTCGGTGGCAAGGTGATGAAGATGACTATAAAGTCGTCCATGGGGGCCGGGCAAGAAATGAGGAAGGGCGCAAGCCAACCACCGCGGCGAGGGCGAGCGAGAAGACGAAGAATCTCCAGGACATGATCACGACGGTGATGCTGTACACAGTCATCATGTAGAAGATGCCGGACATGATGATGAGGAAGATCAACACGAAGGGCATGATCATGAAGATGAAGATGCCAGAGCAGACGACGATGGACCATCGATGGGCTGGGTGCAGGACCCTCATATTCAAGAGTTGCTTCTCAAGCAGACGGATAACACAAGAGCTGCCGCCCGAGAGAAAGCAAAGCTGGATCAACTGGAGATAGATGCGGTTACTCCATTGTATGAAGGAGGCAGGCCCGAGGATGCCTGCCTAAAAGTAACGCTCATGGCTCTGGAGATGAAGGTAAAACACAAAATGGCCGACGCATGCTTCGACGAGAACATGTCATTCTGGCACGAATGTCTTACCAAGGGGAACAAGTGCCCGACCAGTTTTGAGGAGGCGAAGAAAATCGTGTGTCCTCTAGATTTACCGCACGTGAAATACCATGTGTGCATGAACAATTGCATCATTTATCGTGATGAGCACGCGGAGTCTACCATATGTCCGGTGTGCGGCGTCACTCGATACAAGAAGAGGAAGAAAGCTCCTCGAAAAGTGGTGTGGTACTTTCCGATCACTCCTCGTCTGCAGCAGTATTTCGCGGACCCTAAGCTAGCAAAGCTCCTGCGTTGGCACGCGGATAGGGAGAAGAAGAAGTGAGAATATGCCGGAAATGATCCGGAGATAAATAAAAAAGACAAGATGCTGAGTCACCCTAAGGATGCGAGCCAGTGGCAAGTGTTGAACTTCGAACACCCAGAATTTGGGGACGATCCAAGGAACATCGTGCTGGGTGCGAGCACCGATGGAATCAATCCGTTTGGCAGCCAGAGAAGCACACATAGCACATGGCCTGTGTTTGTGTGGATGTACAACCTTCCCCCCTGGTTGTGCATGAAGAGGAAGTACATTCACATGAGTATGCTAATTGAAGGGCTGAAACAACCAGGGAACGACATCAATCTGTATCTGGGGCTGCTGAAAGAGGAGCTAGACACGTTGTGGAAAACGCCAGCCAATACGTGGGACCACCCAGAGAAAGAATATTTCCCTATGAGAGCCGCACTGCTCACGACGGTGCACGACTATCTCGGTTACGGATATCTCGCGGGGCAGGTGGTCCACGGATTTTCTGGATGCGTCAGGTGCATGGATGACACAACGTATCGCCAGCTAGATAGAGATCCCGGGTCTTCGAAAACCGTGTTCATGGGACATCGAAGGTGGCTTCGCGACGATGACCCATGGAGAAAACGCAAGGATCTGTTCGATGGTGAAACTGAACCCCGAAGACGCCTGCGTACGAGGAGCGGCGAGGAAATAGACGAGCTGTTGAAAAAATTGGAAAGATTGCCCACTGCCGGGAAAGAAGCAACAGGCGCCAGAGCCGGGAAAGAAGCGAAAGGCGCCAGAGCTGCTGCTGAAGGTATGGAAAACGAGGTCTGTTTTCTTGGACTTGCCGCACTGGAAGATCCACCGTGTGCCTCACAACCTTGATGTCATGCATATCACGAAGAACGTGTGCGAGAGTCTGCTTGGTACCTTGCTCAACATGCTAGAGAGGACCAAAGTTGGGCCGAAAGCAAGGGCAGACTTGAAATCAATGGGCATCAGGGAGGAGCTTCACGCTAATGATGATGATGATGATGATGATGAGGCGAAGCAGGACAAGGAAAGTCGTCGCAAAGGCAAAAGGGCCAAGAAGCCCGGAAATGACTACCCTCCCGCGTGCTTCACTCTAAGTCAGGAGGAGATCGAGCAGTTTTTCACCTGCCTCGTAGGAGTAAAACTTCCTTACGGTTACGCGGGGAAGATAAGCAGATACCTAGACTCAGCGAAGCAGAAGTTCAGCGGGATGAAGTTTCACGACTGTCACGTGCTGATGACGCAGATACTTCTAGTTGCAATCCGTGGGATCATGGACGCGCACGTCCGTGAAACGCTATTTGGCCTATGCAACTTTTTCGACGTCATCTCTCGGAAGTCGGTTGGCGTGAGGCAACTCAGAAGGCTACAGGAAGAGATCGTGGTGATACTATGCGAGCTTGAGATGTACTTCCCGCATGCATTCTTCGATGTTATGGTGCATCTGCTGGTCCATATCGTGGAGGATATCATCCAACTCGGGCCGACGTTCCTGCACAGCATGATGCCGTTCGAAAGGATGAATGGTGTCATCAAAGGATACGTTCGCAACATGTCACGTCCAGAAGCATAGCCAGGGGCTTTTTGACCAAAGAGTGCATCTCCTACTGCACGAATTATCTAGGCATTGAGAACCCCGTTGGTCTGCCCGTCAACAGGCACCTCGGCAGGCTCGCTAGATGGGGTCACCGCGATGGTCGCCGCGAAATGCATGTCGACTTCGAGGGTCGACTCGCCGACTTTGAAAGAGCAAACCTAGTCGTGCTACAACACATAGACGTGGTCGATCCTTGGGTGGTAGAGCACAAAACCTTTATTGAGAAGACGTACAATGATCGAGGCCAACAGGGACGGACGGAGATATAATCAAAGAGCACAACTCATGTTTCACGCGTTGGTTCAAGGAGAAGCTTCTGTCGTACCCTTAACATGAGGATTCTTCTGCGGAAGAAAAACTCATATTCGCCTTGTCACAGGGCGCCGAGCACAACCTGATGACCTATGAGGCGTACAATATCAACGGCTACACATTCTACATCGACGACAAGGACATGAAGAGCGATGGTTATGAGAACTCCGGGGTAACGATGGAATCCTACACTGGTAACGACAAGGACAGATACTACGAAAGGATCGAGGAGATCTGGGAGCTGAGCTACGCTGGAGAGAAGGTCCTGATGTTCTGTGTCAGATGGGCCAAGAGCGTCCTAAAAGAAGACCGGTATTTCACCACCATGGTTATACCCGAAGCCAAATCCAAGACCGCGGGCGCAAACGACACCGCGAAAAATGAGCCATGGGTACTGGCTTCCCAAGTGGACCAATGCTTCTTCATTACCGACCCGTCAAAGCCCAGTCATGTTGTCGTGAGGAGAGGCAAAAGGAAGATCATCGGAATGGATGGAGTCGCCAATGAGCAAGACTTCGACAAGTACGGCGACCCGAAGATGGAACATGACGACGACGATGAAGTGCCATACACCACAAGAAGAAGCAGGACCACCCTACCTAAAGGACGTCCGTTCAAGAGAAGAACTCCGTTTGAGAAAAAGAAGGGAAAGAAGATTGTGAAAAGATAGCTAGCTAAGATCGATTGTATTTAAATCGTAGTCTTCATTTCTCGATTGTAATTCGACATATTGAAATGATATTTCTTCTGTTCTAGTCCTCATGAATATTTATTTATGTTTATTATGGTATTGAATTTCTAACTCACAAAAAGTATTTAATTTGTTAATATTTTTTGAACCCATGAATATTTTTAAATTTCATGGGCACGTTTTGAATTCATGAATATTTTTTCAAATTTGATGATATTTTTTCATATTCATAAATGTTTTACCAATTCACAAATGAATGCAATTAAAAATCCAAAAAACAACAAATTTGATGATATTTTCAAATAACAAATTTGATGATATTTTCAAATAACAAATTTGATGATATTTTTTCATATTCATAAATATTTTCAAATAACAAATTTGATGATATTTTTTTAAAAATTATTACTGTTTTTATAAAAAATTATTACTGTTTCATATTCATATTCATTTTCTAAAAAATTATTAGATGCAAAAAATAATAAAGAAAAAGTTACTAATGGCGCACCAGAGGTGGGTGCGCCATTGCTATCACTGTTTTTATAAAAATTATTACTGTTTCATATTCATATTCATTTTCTAAAAAATTATTAGATGAAAAAATAATAATAATAAAAGTTACTAATGGTGCACCAGAGGTGGGTGCGCCATTGCTATCACTGTTTTTATAAAAAATTATTACTGTTTCATATTCATATTCATTTTCTAAAAAATTATTAGATGTAACTAAAAAAAGTTACTAATGGCGCACCCCTCGCCCCCCGCGCCAGATCGCTCACCCCTCACCCCTCGGTGGTGCGCCATTGGTATGGATGTACTTATGGTGCACCCCTAGGAGGTGTGCCATTGCTAACCTTCCCCCCTCTATCCCTTTGCCCCTCGCCCCCCGCGCCAGATCGCTTGCCAGATCCCCCTTCAATTCCCTCCCTCGCCAGATCCCCGCGCCCGCTCCACCGCCGCCGACGACCCTCCGCACCCGTTCCGACGACCCCCGTGCCCGCTCCGACGAGGTGCACTGCCCACTGCTTCTTCCTCCTGGACCACCAGCTGGAGCCGGGAAGCTCTCCTGCGCCGGATCGCCTCGCTCCACCACCGTCGGCATCGCTGCTGCCGCCGCCTCGAGCTGCAACATCGGCGCCCCCCCGACCTCTCCAAGCACGCCCCGACCTTACTGTGAGCCCCCCGATCGCTTCCCTCCCTCGCCAGATCCCCTATCTCCCCTCACTCCAAGCATGCCCCGATCTCTGCCCGTGGCCGCCATGGCCGGACCCCCGTGTCCCCTGCATTTCTAACCTAGACTAGATGCTTGACTGAATTTTGTTGGGCACTACTGCTGTCAGACTAGTGCAGAATGAGAACTCTTCCCCACTGTTTGATTTGCTTGCTGCCACAAAAAATCACTAGAATTTAGTTGCACGCGTCTCATAATCTTGTTGAGTGCTACTGCTGTCGTCATGAAGCATACATGGTGTACTTATGAGATCAACTTTGAAATTGATTTGTTCCTGCATGAAGTATTGATAAACATTGCAGTTCAGTTGTGTTCATTTGGTTTGAGAAAGTCGCTACTACAAAGGATGTCTGCGTGTTGCTGCAGCTGGGACTTTGTTTGATTGTTTGCACTAGTGGTAGTACTACCAAGTTGGAAGTGATGGTGGCAATGCTTCTGGATTTGATGACCGCTATTTTATTTATATTCAGTGTGCCTGCTATATATGCATGTCAAGCGTTCCATTTTATGGTTATATTGGTTGTTGAAATCCGAAGTTTCAGGAAAGCAACTTTTCGAGTTTGTACAAGCCCATTTTGCATGAAGTTTGTGTTTTTATTTGCTTTGTTCCGAAATCTTCTTGTGAACACTGCAATTACTTATCCCTCGATGATGATGATGTTAATTTATTCTGTCTTTCGAGCCAACGGCCCTGGATTGCAAACTCAAGATACAAATGGTAAATGTGCTTGCCTATAGACTGTAGCTTTTGTTTGCTTTGCTCTGTTTTCTCCAACTCTGAATACTTGCCTTTAGAGCTTGAGGTTTCCATTTCATGTGTCGGGATGAAGTCCATGGATGTCTTGAGTTATTTGAGATTGGACCATGTGGTTCTGCAAACCCAGCTGTTAGGTTCTGGCATGCATATATTATATTTTGTTAGCAGGGTATGGTTGTAGATTTTGATGGACTGAAATTCTGTCAGTGGATATCACTCAACCATAACAGGTAGTTGTTGTTACTGTTTGAAAGAAGAATCCAGCAGTGACTGGGATTTTTCTTTTGTCCCAGTCAAATTGATTGTTGTAGTAAAAAGCAGGTAAGTGTTTGAAAATGCAATATTTGCCTGATTTAATGATCTGCTATGCTACTTACCAAAATGCACTTACTTATGGCGCGGAGAGGCATACATGCCTTGCCCAGTTATTTGTTCTTTGAGTGTACTGGAAACTTAAGAGTGTGGTGTTGGAATTCGAGAGCCTAAACTTCAGATATGTGTGTGGGTGTGTGGCTTTGCTCTCTGAGTCTAGTCTCTGTGTATCATCAAAAGGGATGCATGCTTACCAGTGCCACTTCTCTTTCAAGCATTGTTGTTGAAATGAGATTATATGTGTGTGGGTGTGTGGCAACCGTACCTTTGAGGATGTAGTGATTTGGCACAGGGGAATCTTGAAAAAACAATTTGCCTCTAGGACTGTCATTGTCAATAATATGTGTGAACTGTGAAGTGTACCTGCTAGGAACAACATTTTTCTTCTGTTACCAGTAGAGGTTCTATGTTGGTAAAGGCAACTGTAATACAAGGAATTTATATCTTGATCATAGGATGATGTTTCAGGAATTTCTGCACGTCTGTTCAGTCAGCAGGGCTATCTAGCCTAGTGACTAGCACTATGGTCTTTCTGTTTCATACAACTGCAATTTCATTTATGTTGTTATAAGTTTGTTGCTGTCAGCATGAGTTAACTTGCTGTCATTTATCGAAATTCAGAATGTGCTGGACTATATGTTCATTGGTACTACTTGTGATGCTGCTGCTGTACTACTTGGGAATTTTGTCAACTTGTGATGCTGCTGCTGTACCCCGAGAGGCCCTTGAGTTTGCCAGAATGTCGATTAACTTCTGTTCCGGCAAATTCGGGTACTCCATATGTCCTATTTTCAGCAAAGGTCATGCTGAAATTTTTCGTGAATTTTAGCATGACTTTGCTAAAAATAGGACATATGGGGTACTTGCGACTAATGCATGGGCCGGGGTATCTTAGTACTTAATTAAGTAGGATCAACTGCCCCTTTATTCTTGTTGCATTAAACCATAGGTGGCAATAGAGCCAAGTGATTAGGCCCAACTTAGAATTCTCCTTCCCTTTTCTTGATAGGGTATATTATTAGAAGATACCCATATATATCAGTCAACCTAGGGTGCCACGGCATCGATAAACCCTAAATGATGAAAACTTAGCTTAGCATTTAGGGTGCCTCAGCGTCGACAAACCCTACATGATAAAACCTTGGCTTTTAGGGTGCCTCGGTGTCGATAAAAACCTAAATGATGAAACTTAGGCTGTTAGGGTGCCTCGGCGTCGACAAACCCTAAATGATAAAAGCTTAGCTTTTAGGATGCCTCGGTGTCGACAAACCCTAAATGATGAGACCATGATCTTGTTCCTTGACAATAACCAACTTTTTGACCAAACTTTTTTCCTATTTAGAGCGAAACATGGCCCACAACGATGAGGCCGGCGGTTCGGGCAAGGCATTCTGGGAGCTGTCCCAGGAGATGGAGGAAGAACCTCACCGCTATGAGGATGCCGCGGAAGACACCGATCCCGACTACACAACCCCTAGTGGCGTTGGGGATGACACCACTGATGGTGCCGCCGAGGATGCCACCACTGATGATGGCGGCGCACGCACAGATGGAAGCCAACCGAAGAGGCAACGGAAGGACCGGCACCCGAACGTGCTCGGCACTATCAAGGAGGAATTTACTGAAGTGTCCTCCGAGGGGCATCCAACGGCGCCCAAAGAAATAGTCAAGGGGTACGCGGGACAGCTCGGGTGCATTCTCCGGAGCACCGTCTCAATCAACACCGAGAACCTAAGGCATCGTGACCGAGGGAATTTGCGCAACCTCCTCTTCACGAAGCTGCACGAACGATAGAAGTTCCCCGGTGACTTCGCAAACACACGCCTCTCAGGGAATAAAGTGAACAGTGCTGCCCTCACGAAGATGAGCAAGGCCCTGGCTACTTGGAGAGGCGCGGTGAAGAGCATGATTGAAAAAGGTGATAGGTATGAGAAGATCAAGGAGAAAAATCCTTCGATCAGCGAAGATGACTACCGGGAGTTCAAGATCAAGTGCGAGAGCAACGCATCCGAGGAATCAAGTCAGTGGGGGAAAGATATGTGGGACTTGAACTTAGGGGTCCACAAACTCTGTCCCGGTGGTTACAGAGTGGCGGAACCTATATGGGACAAGGAGGACGCGGAGCGTGCCGAGCAAGGCCTACTGCCCCGCTTCGAGAAATACCGTGACAAGCAGACCAGGAACTATGTCAGGGCCCGGTACAAGATTGACCGGTAACCAAGGAGCTCACCACGGATCCGAAGACCAAGGCGCTTGAGCGTGTTCTGGTAAGGAATACACCCCCACGTAATTAGCTCCATATGGTTGCATTCTAGTTAATGAAGCCAAATTTCTAAATGGTTCACGTTCCTTCCGCAGGACACTGAAAGCAGTAGTGCGGGGTCGTCTCAGAGCTCCCCTTTCGACACCCCTTTAAATAGGGCGTTGAACATAATGAAAAACAAGGAAGCTCAGTAAGCCGTCGTCAGCTGGTCGTGTGGTCGGCAAAGGCTTGTCCACGAAATGGTCGGAATACTATACCGCTGGGCGAAAGGAGAGAAAGACCAGCTCGAAAGCCAGCAGCGTGAGGTTCAAAAACTCAAGGCACAAGTGGCGCGGATTCCGAAGATGGTCGAAGAGCAAGTGCGAGACCAACTGGGAGCGACGATCACCGCCATTATACCTACCTTGGTTTCTGGGCTGCAGGCGTGGGTGGCGGGCGGCCAACAGGGGCCGCCCCCGATTCCCAGCTTCACGGGTAGCAACTTGCGCAACGCACCGGCGGCGCCATTGGTGTCTCCGGCGTAGGCGGCATTGGTGTCTCCCGCGGCGGCGCCGGCATTGCGGCTTAATGCACCCGGGTGTGGGAAGAATACGCCGGCCGGCACCTCGGCAGCAAGCGGCCCCTCCGTCAATTGCACGCCCGCCGTTGGCGGTGCCTCGACATTAGCCGAGCTCGACGCCATCACGGTAACTAATTAAGCCTCTCGGCCAACGACTTCATCTCCTTGCCTTTGACTGGGAATCCCTGACGCCCTACATGTTTTCGCATGGCGCCGCCGATGTTCCATGCACTCTCCTGCACTTCGTGAACGACGAGTTGGTCGATGTCGCCAAGGGCAGAATCGTTCAACCGGGCAGCCGCGTGTTCCACGGTAATCCGATGCCACCCACCGTTTATATGGTTCAACTGGTTCGGGTGCTGCCGGGCTTCGACGACATGTTACCTCCGTATCGACCCCATGGGGCCGACGAAGATGATGTGATGACCCTCAGCGCCTGCATAAGCTGGCCCATGCTTTGGCCGAAGAGCCAGATTCGTTTGGGGGCAGGGGACACCACCCCACAGACAACACCGCCAGTCGTGCCGGTGCCAAGCCATGGCAAGACCCCCGCAACGCTACCGGACATGCCGGATGTGACACCCAAATTTTTATTTGGATTTTTTTTCAAAAAAAAAATTTATTTGACTTGAGGGAGGTGATTTAAATTTTTCTTCAAAAGAACTCTCCCTTTTCAAATATTTTTTTATGGCAAGAGTTTTATTTGGATTCACCCAAGGTCTGTCTTTGGTCTTGGAGGTTCTTGCTTTTTATTTTGACTCAAGACAAAATACTTTTCACTTGGGAAAATCCCTTTTGAAAATCTCTTTGAAATTTGCACTATGGCTTTTGGAATAATCCTTTGCCACTTTCAACATTTCTCTCTTGCCATGGCCTTAGTGCAAATACTCTCTCCTAAACCTTCCCTCACCTTTGGATCATGAGTTGCATCAAATCCAGCAAGTTGAACCTCCCCATATGGTTATTTTCCATTTAAATCTTATTTAAACAAATTTCTGTCTTCTATTCTAGCCATTGGTGATTTACAAAGGAGCTACACTTCCTGCTTTGATTTTTGCCCCCAAACCTTTTTCCCTTCCTAGTCCTTTGAACCCTCAACCAAGATCCATGAAGATTCACTGGTCTTCAGTTCATATTTTTCAAACTACACTTGCTGCAAGTTTGGACCAGATTTGTCAAATTTGGTGAAATTCATTCAAATCTTTCTCCAAAAATTCCAAGTAAAATCAGACAGCCTCTGGGTGCATTGAGTGGTCACCTCACCAAGTCCCAGCCCCAGGAAAATTTTTCTCATTGCCAAATCATTCTGTCGAACACCTGCAGTGCATTGTCAAACTCAGGTTCAGTAAAGTTCAGAGAACATTTCAGTGCACTGTCGTTTTCTTCAGAACTTGTTGTCGATCTCGACAGTGCCTCGATGTCGCCTTGCTCCCCGTCCCCTCCCCCTTGTTCCTGCACCGCACGAGCGTCTGGCACCTTGCGGACGTCGGCGACGAGCAGCAGAAGGTGCGCCGCCCCGTGACCGACGCCAGCGGCGGCTTTGCGGCCGCCAGGGAGAGGCGCGGCGCTGACGACGCCACCCAGCGCCGCCCAAGCCACCGGAGCTCGCCGCGTGGCCTTCCACTCCCCAGAACGCGCTGCCACTCTCGTCGTGAACCGCAGGGCGCGGAGCGCGCTCTCTGCCGCCGACGTGCCCGTGCGGCCACCCCACCGTGGACCGGTGCCGTTACGCCAAGACCAGCCGAGATTAGCGGGGGAATGACACCAGTAACATCCACTGATGCTGCCTGGCCACTCAAACCTCCTGCCAATCCACTGCATCGCCGTAATTGCTCGCCGGAGATTCTCCGTTCACGGCCACCCCGTCGATCCGCCTATAAATAGAGGCCCCGAGCTTCAACTCGAACCCACACCATCCCTGCACTCCACCTAGAGCACGCCTAGCCACTGGAAGAGCCCCGAGGAGGTCTCCTTCCTCGACTCCGGCCGCCGCGGCCCACCACGGGATCCAGCTCGATTCGCTCCCGTGCGTGCGCCTCTGGCCCCCATCTCTTGCCAGTAGCTTCACTATGCATCCCTCCTTCTGACCCGTGCTTCAATTCGAAGTTTGCAGCCCTCCACCGGAGTTCTCCACCCTCACCCGAGCCGCCGTCCACCGGAGAAAGTGTCGCCGTCGACGTGGTGCTCCCCGTTGGTCGAGTCCACCACCCACCGACGCGGAAGAACACGCTGAAGCTCTTGGTACCCTCCGATCTCCCTGACTCACCGTGGTTCGACGCCGGCGTCCACCGCAGTCTTCGGGCGCCGGCGAGGTTTTTAAACCTGACATGTGGGACCCCCTGTCAGCCTCTCTTCTATTTCCACTCGCGAACCATTTTCTGTTGGCGCCTTCGGGCAAAATACGCTTTCCCTTTTTAGCTGGCGCATTTCTTTCCGAAGCATTTTCTGTTTTCTCAGTTTAAACCCTGGAACTTTTCTGTTTCATTACAGATAAGTTCCTGGACAGAAACCTTTATAACTTTTTAATAAAAAGGTATTTTTGAGTGATTCTTTTTCTGACAGTCTTAAAATTTTGTCTAGTTTTTTATAGGATTTATTTGAAAAAAAATTGAGAAGTTTTTGTGCACGCGTTGGTTTTCACGTTAGAACCCGTTTTCGTTGTGCCGTAGGTTCCGGAAGAGGTGATGGAGCCGCGAACTTCGCCGAGCTAGACTCCGACTTCTCCGAACCAGGCAAGCATGTTTTGAACATTTGATATGACAGGTGTTTTGCATGTTTGCGTGAAAGTTTGTGCGTGGCATATGAGTGTCGGTGAATACCTCGTTGCTTGTGAGGCAACTACCCGCATGTTCCAAAGTTGCGATGATCTCTGATGAGAGATGGCCTAATCATGTGGTGACATGAAGGGCAGCAAGGTGGTACTGTTGTAGCATACCAGCCTTGCGTCATCCGATGAATTCCGACGTTAACATGGACGGAGTCACGTTATCGTCCTTTCCCCTCCGTGCTACCACATGTTTCTTTGCCAGGATGCGGTTTAGTAAGTTGGTAACCTCTTTCCGTGTACACACCCAACAGAGGGGCCGGGATGATGGTACCTTGGCCCAGGATTAAAGCCAGTCATCCGGTCAGGGGGCATGGGTGTTTCCGGTTGGGACCGAGAGGGGGGGCACCCCCTTAGAGCGCGCGTATAGAAATTTGATCCCATGCTACGCGAGGTTGTAGCCTCCCCGTCTCAAGGTTTTTCTTGAACGTTGCCGAGGGTGATCCCTAGCTTCGGAATGTTGAATGGGTGTGTACTGGTTAGACGTGTTTCTTCTAAAACACCGTAAACGGAACTAGTCCCCGTGACTACTGGAATCCGTTGGCTGCGGTTAAGTACAAACTCTGCAGAGTCAAATTCTTCCAAGTCATCGTATCCATGATCAAGTAGTGTAATCATTATATCCATATCTATCCGCGTGGAAAACTTGTCCCCGGTGAACAAGCTCAAGTGGTAAATCCAGTTTAATTATTATTCTTGTGGATGGACTAACTTTATATTTGTCTCGTACTTGTGATAATTTATGTTCCCGAACTATTGAATTATTGAGCTACAATATAAGCCCTTTATGTGACGTCGCGCAGACGTCTGACTGTGGCGTGTTTTTGTTTCTTACTTTAAATATAAGCCCTTTATGTGATGTCGCTCAGACGTCCGACTGTGGCACGCACTGCCTTTATTTCTGTCATAAGCCCTTTATGTGGTGTCGCCCCGACGCCCGACTGTGGCATTATTATTCTTGCAGTTTCCTCTCGAGGAGTCATTCAGACCCTCGTTTGGCACCAGTATTATTATTATTGCAGTTTCCTCTCGAGGAGTCATTCAGACCCTCGTTCGGCACCAGTATTATTATTATTGCAGTTTCCTCTCGAGGAGTCATTCAGACCCTCGTTTGGCACCAGTATTATTATTATTGCAGTTTCCTCTCGAGGAGTCATTCAGACCCTCGTTTGGCACCAGTATTATTATTATTGCAGTTTCCTCTCGAGGAGTCATTCAGACCCTCGTTTGGCACCAGTATTATTATTATTGCAGTTTCCTCTCGAGGAGTCATTCAGACCCTCGTTTGGCACCAGTACTACTATTCTTGCAGTTTCCGCTCGAGGAGTCATTCAGACCCTTGTTTGGCACCCAGTAATTACTATCTCTATTTCTGAACGCACTGGTTAACTTGTTCTTATGCTTCATGTTTACATTTGTTATATCTTATGTCCGAACTGTCTTGCGAGTACTTTCATAGTACTCACCTGGCTTGTTGATTTGGCCAGATGTTGACGAAGGCGATCTCTTGGATGAAGAGTTTGATAGCGCGTCCGATGCCTAGAGGAGTCCCGGTCAGTCCTGCGCGATCCCGGATATTGGTCACTTGTATTATATACGCTTCCGCCACCCGCAATAAGTCTCCTCGAGCCTCACTCCTACGCTCGATGAGCTGTAGTCTTCAGGAGTCATATCACTCGCTTCGGGGTGATATTTCCACCACCGTTATTATCGTGAGTTAGTAGTTATGCCACCCTATCCGCCGTCTTGTTTTATCGGCGTGCATGTAATAAATTGTTGGGCAGTCTCCGCTCAACCTTGTATTATATTCCGTACTCCTGTTATTTTTCTTCTGTGACCAATATATTGTCTACCAGTGAGAAGGAATTCTTCCTCGCTGGTCCGTAAAAGGGATTGGTCTCTCAATAATTATTTTATTGAAAAACCGCCGATTTCGACCTCGGGTGCCGGTGATCCCCACCGTTGTTTCGCCGGACCCCGTGCCTCCCCTGCCCCGCCAGCAGCACTAGAAGAACCGCGGTGAGCCGTTGCACCGTTTCCCCCATGCCTCATTGCCTGATTTGCCCCCTAGCCGCATCAACCACCGGAGCCGAGTGCTCCCCGCCGCCGGCCATGTCGCCGCCGCGGTTGCAACACCCGCACGTCGCACCAGAGCACGTAGGCGTGCTCAGCGCCTCCTCAGGAAGCCGCAGACCCCACCCGTTCGCCTGGAAACGCGCTGTAGCACCTAAACTATCAGTGCCCGTACTCCGGCCGCCGCGGAAGTGCTCGCCGCCATCAACTCTGGCCCTCCCAGCCGCTGCTGCGTGCACCACTCGACGCGGACGAGCCTCCCCGTCGCGTAGATGCCTCCGCCGGCCATTTGGTCGCCGTAGGAGGAATCCCGAGCCCCTCCGCCGTCTCTGGCCCTGCCGGCGACGAGCCCGGGGTCAACTCCGGCGAGTTTGACCCGGGTTGACCTTGTTTGACTCCCCCCTGAGTCACTAACATGTGGGGCCAACCCCTAACTAATTTCTAGTTTAGGATTAAATTAGCGTTAATTAACCCTATCAATTAGCTGACCAGATGACATGCGGGCCCCACTGTCAGTTTGACCCGGACCGCCCCGTTGACCAGCTGACGTCTTAGTGACGCAGTTAATAATTTTCTGGATTTAAAATAATTCAGGAAATTCCAGAAAATCCTATAAACTTCTAAAAATCATAGAAAATAATCTATAGCTCAGGATGAAAAGATTTGTATATGAAAAATGATCAGAAAAATCTAATCTATCCATCTGCACCATTTTCATGCATGTTTGAACAACTTAAAGCTGCTGTATAAAACAATTTGAATTAATGGCATTTGAAATGTCATATATGGAGTTTGAATTTGAATCTTAGATTCAAACCAATTCCATTACTTGCTGCTAGTTGCATTAGCCCAAACCACAGCATATTGCCATGTCATGATCATGCATCATAATTTGCATTGCATTGATTGTGTTTCCTCTCTGTTGCCGTTGTTTGTCCCCTCTCGGTAGACGATGTTCCGACGTTGTGATCGTTGACACTAATGAAGACTCAATGCTCTCTTCAAAAGTGCCAGGCAAGCAAAACCCCCTTGTTCATTCCGATACAATCCCACTCTCTCGCTCCTGCTCTCTTTTACTGCATTAGGACAACAACGATTTATCTGTTACTTGCTGCGGTAGCTGAACCCCTTTATCCTCTGCATGACCTGTCATTGCCACAGTAAATAGATGAAACCCACTAGCATGAGTAGGAGTTGTTTGAGCCCTGATGTGCCTACTCATTCATGCTTGTTTGTCATGCCTGCTATTGCTTAGAGTTGTGTCAGGTCTGATTCATCGGGAATGAATTGGAATGTGGTGAACATGTCCTACTGTTGAGAGCTAAGTGTGTGAACACGATTTGGTAAAGGTAGCGGTGAGAGGCCATGTAGGAGTACATGGTGGGTTGTCTCATTGAAACCGTCCTCAGGAACTGAGTTCTGTGTTTGTGATCCATGAACAGTTACTACCACACATTGGGCTCCGGGCGCTCCAAGCTCTCTCGACTTATTAACCGCCTCGATCTCTGTCCAGGAGTTGCAACTAGTTTCTGGTGTTTGTAGGTTGTGTTAGTAGTCTACCAAGTGGTACCCAGTACAGGTGGGCTTGGGACAGACTGGGCACCGTGGCACGGTGTACCAAGCGTAGATCCATCCGTCGAGGTGGGCTTGGGAACCCTGTTCACATCGTTTGGGGCCGTGAGAGACACCCCGGCCGGATCTCCTTGCGGATGGAACCCGAATAGGCGATAAACCTGGACGAGAGACTTGTGTGGTTAGTCAGGTCGTGGCCGACTCCCTCGCCAGGCTTCCGCTTGAAGGTTGCCGAGGTACACGACGTGTACATGGTGGTAAGTGGCGAGAGCGTGTGTGACGAAGTACACCCCTGCAAGGTTAATATGATCTATTCGAATAGCCGTGTCCGCGGTAAAGGACTTCTGGGTCGCCTGTACAGTTCATAGACAAGTGAAAGTGGATACTCTAAAATGCGCAAGATAAGCGTGAGTCCTATGGTTGGCATTCTCGTAGGGTGACGGGAGCGGATCCATAGTGGAGTATTGATATGGTGAATATGTGGACTCGTGTGCACCACCTCAAAAGGGTTACTTGCAGTCGTAGTTCAGGATAGCCACCGAGTCAAAGCTGGCTTGCTGCAGTTAAACTCCACCACCCCCTTTGTTGATACCGATGCATATGTAGATAGTTCTAATGTAAGTCTTGCTGGGTACATTTGTACTCACGTTTGCTTATTTTATGTTTTGCAGAGAGACGTCAGTCTCGCTAGTAGTTCCGTGTGGACTTCGACGTTTAGCTTGATACCTCAGCTACGATCTTGTGCCCTCGGCAGGATCTAGTAGATAGTCAGGCTTCTCAGCCCTTTTCATTTGTAGATGTCTGTACTCAGACATGTTAAGCTTCCACATGTGCTTTGACTTGTATGCTCTGAATGTTGGGTCATGAGACCCATGTTTGTAATATCTGGCTCTTCGGATCCTAATGAATAAATACTCTGAGTCATAGAGTCTTGTTGTGATGCCATGTTGTATTTGCACATATCGAGCATATTGTGTGTATGATTGAAATGCTTGGTATGTGTGGGATCCGACAACCTAGTTGTCTATCCTTAGCAGCCTCTCTTATGGGGAAATGTAGTCTAGTGCCTCCTTGAGCCATAGTAGTCCGCTACAGCCCGGTTCACCGGAGTCCTGCTAGCCCAGCACTACTGCTCTGGACACTTGACTGGCCGGCATGTGTTTCATATCGTTCCTGTGTCTGTCCCCTCGGGGAAATGTCACGCGGTGACATCTGGAGTCCTGCCTAGCCTGCTACAGCCCGGGTTCCCGGAGTCCTATTAGCCCAGTGCTACAGCCCGGATTCGCACGCTGCTGACCGACACGTTCGATGTTGATTCATGTATGCCTGTCCCCATACGTTAGTGCCGCTTTGGGTTCACGACTAGCCATGTCGGCCCGGGTTCTCTGTCATATGGATGCTAGCGACATTGTCATATACGTGAGCCAAAAGGCGCAAACGGTCCCGGGCCATGGTAAGGCGACACCTGTGGGAGTACCGTGCGTGAGGCCACAAAGTGATATGAGGTGTTATAGGCTAGATCGGTGTGACTTGGAATCGGGGTCCCGACAGCTTTGGTATCAGAGCCTGACTGCCTGTAGGTTTACCAAGCCAAACTGGTCGAAGTTGAGTCTAGAAATGCTTTAGTTATATAAGGGAATTGACTGTGGAAGGGAACGTAAGGCTCTTTTTACTCCTTTACCTTATAGCCTTCTGATCTGAGTCATCATCTTCTCTTCTACGGGGATTAAGAACTAGGCTCCTCATCTTTCTATCAGGATCACGTGTTACTAATCCGTAGACTCGTAAGATTGTTGGTTCCAGGCCTCAGTTCAGTTCCTACTACTTCCGTATGTTGACCATTGATCCCGGAAGTTTATATTGTGATGTTGAGTGGTTATGCCACCATTTTGCAGGATGTCTCAATTCTTTTTGAGCATTTACAGCCGTTATGTTGTCCGAGTCATCCCAGGTTTCTAAACAATCTGATGCATTTGCAAAATCCTTTCCCTCTGTTTTGCGTCCCTTTGGGCCAGATTAAGCACACTACCGGTGCGTTGAGGCACTCTGTTGCCTTGTCAGATATGTTGGAATTATTATTATTATGACCCTAGGTGTCTTAGAGGACCACTTAGTAATCTAGCAATGTTTGCATCCCCAGTGTGATGATTCTGGCCATTATTCTCGAAAGCATCCCGTGATGCCATTTAGTTAGTAGGCATTCTATTTCTGGGTTCTTGAGCCCAAGATTCACTCCACCCTACCTCATGTTGTTAGTATTTGCTAGTTCCATTAGGATATTAGTAACCTTGCGATAGTCCTCGAGGTCCGTGGTATATCGTTCTTCCAATACCATGAACTGCTTATGGCAGAAGTTCTCTTGAACTGAAAGATCACAACCAGAGTGCTCTTGACGAGTTCTCCATTCATATTGTGACTCTGCCAGTTCTACCTTCCTGCATGGGTTATCCGGAAGAAATATGTTGAACTCGTTCGACATACTAATTCATGCATCCGCAACTCAGAAAACCATATGTTCTTTTGGGTTGTCCCTCTTTAGCTGTATTCCGGCCCTCGTCTGTCAATTGATAGTCAGGAGGAATTATGCATCCGTGTTATCGATGCCTATTATTCTTGTGGTCTGTCAAGCCATTCTAATCCGGAATGACTAGGAGAAACAAACTCCAGTACCTCGTCCATCTTTGGGATTGGGTCAAAGCAATTGTATTCCGCAGACCAAAATGCCAATCCAGCTTTTGCTCTGCTCTACCTTGGAGCGTTACCATCTTTATGTCAAGAGTGTCATGAGAATTGCACCACCTCTTATGAATTCTTGACGCAGTGATACTTTCCGCCATCATTATTCATTCCTCGGTCCCGTGTTGTCACAACCGGAATACCGACAAGTGAACCGTGATGTGTGAAATCAATACTCTGAGCAACTCGTTGCTTGGTAGTTAATGGCAATACTCTCATTCTTAGCGTGCTGGTTATTGAATCATCATCCTAAGATTGATCGTGCTACCTAGTCATTATTTTTGGTGCACTCTTCAATCAATGAGTTAGGAATTTGTCAAACCCTTGCTCAGTTGATCATATCGTCTTGCCCTGAAAAGCAAGATTGTTCTCGAGCTTAGTAACATATCGGTGGTTCGTGATTTTCCGAATATCTTCTCAGAAGTATCACCAGGTTGTCACCTGACCGCTATGTTGAGCTCGTGATCAAATGGTTTTCCTATAAACCACCCCTTCTCCAAGAATCTGTGTTGGATACCCCTGAGCTAGTTGGTCAAGCTAAACAACAACTTGGAGGGTTGGAAGATAAAAGCTTGTCTAACTTAGTTCATTTCCAAAGGGATATCTTGTGATGTGTGTTTGTTGTAGAAGGATGATCTCTTCATCGATTGGTCCTCGAGATCAGTTGTTGAACCTATCGTCTTGCCCAAACCTTGATTTGAGTGTGGGCCATCGTCAAATCAAGTTAGGACCAACGATAATCGTAATGTTGTCTTACTCGTGGTTGATTCCTCGAGCATACACCATTACATCTTTTGGTCTGACCAATGCTAGCACTTGTTCACATAATTATGGAATTCCATCTCCATGGAAACCTGGATGAATTGTTGTTGAGCCCATCAGCAACACTGCTACCTACTCCATGACTCGTGTTGAACATCCAGCTAGTATTGGAAACTTTATAAGCATTATCTTCGTGTTCCGTTCATGAAGCATATGTTTGGATGAAAGTAGTGACTTCCTCTAATTCACGTGCATCTGATGCAAGTTGCCGTCGTGGATTGATAAAGTCAATGTTGCTTCTTTTGGAATCATCCCAAAATCGGTCATGCATACGTGCGAAGTATTCTGTGGTTCGGAGACTTGCAACCTTCGTTCTATATGTGTTCTTAGCACCCCAAGCCATTGATTGATTTGTTCGAGGAAAAGGAGTTAAGTGCTAATCCATGGTAATGCACAAGATTCCGTTATCCTCAATGATGGTTCCCAACCAGAACCCGGTAGTGTTTTGTGGTAAGACTACTACGTGGTCATGCTTGTCTTGGACAGCGTGTTCTCATGAATGTAGCAGAACCAGCTCGTGTTTAGAGCTTGCTATCGTAGTTCATTCCCGAGAATCTCGCAACATCATCTCGTCGATTTGTGTTGCAAACTTTCTTTTCCGGACATGCTGTCTGAAATATCCTGTTACCAACCAGATCTGAATCTCAGGCAGATATGATGGTTGGAACATCTCCCAATAGCTATAATATTGGTCTTCATAACCCGGTAAGTGGATGTTGTGGCCAACACACCCAGCCGAAAGACCTATTATTGTAGTATCCTGATTGATAAAGTTGGCCACCTCCCCATAAGGATTTCGTAGGAGTTGCTCCCTAGTTGTTCCTTATGGATTTTTATATTTCCGAAGTCCGACCTTTTACTTGATGTTCTAGATATCTAACCATATCTATGAATGGGATATGCTAGTGCATCAAGGAGAACATTAGAAGCGGAGTGCTAAATGTCTCTCGGTCGATCATCCAGATTTGCTTCTTTGGCATTGCTAAGGAAAAATCTGAGAAAGTGATGTCCTCCTTTGCACCTGCATCCTCCATCACCGTCCATCATGGTAGTATGATGAGTTGCCAGGATCCTCAGCACGGATGTTGGTAAAACCTTGATGAATATGGAAATGCTCAAGTTCTTGAAAGCACGCTCAGTCACTAGGTTATATCCTTGGTATCAACTGGAATGTGCCTTCCATTTGCCGAGTTGTTCTATAACCATAGTTTCCTTTCCAAATTGAGTGTGCCATTCTTTTGAATTCTTTCAAACGATCATTTGTAAATTGCCTTACACTGGTATGAAGAGTTTCAATGATCTCTGAATCAAAAGTAATTCTTTTTGCCACTTAAGGGAATATTTCTATGAGTCACCTTTCCTAAGGTGCCCCATTATGGAGTCATGGCAATTAACTCCTCGCTGCTTTGGAACCCATGCACCATATTATCTAAGTGTGGGATTGTTGCCCACCAAATCAAACCTCATCGTTTGTTCTTATATCCCTCTCGATGTGTTTTGTGTCTCAACTCGAGATGTGTCAACATCTCATTCCGCGAGTTGATCTTGTATAGCTCGATCTTCGAGAAGATCAATCCTGTAGAGTTTCCCTCTCTTCCGTCATCATAGTTGGATGAAGCTCTCGAAAGAAAAGATGTCAAGATCAAGATAATGCAATGAATCAACATCTTCGAGGAGAACAATTGGATCGTGAAGATTATGTTACTTTGCGTTCCCCTTTCATCTTACCCTACGCTTAAATCTCGGGACGAGATTTTTGTTTAGTGGGGGTGAGTTGTCACATCCCTAGCCTTGCTATGCACTAGGCTAGCTAGTCATGCTTGCATCATGTCTAAATTTATTGAAATTTGAAATGGGGATGAACAAACCCTAGCACCAAATGAACTCAACTAGGGTCAAATTCAAATGTTTTCAATGAACCCAAAATGCCTTTGGAAATGTTCATGATTTTCATAAAGGTGAAAACCTCTTCCAAAAATGATGAGCATATTTCTTGGCCATTTATGGATTTTTGAATTAACTCATATTGTATTTGAATTGGGGCATTTAAATTCTATAAATATTTTAAATGCTCTAATAATTCTGAAAGGTAGTTGAGGGCTGTTGGGAATAATCCAGTATCTGCCCACAATTTATTTCAGGATTTTATAAAGTGGTTTAGTATTTTACTAAATCCAAATAAAACAAAGACAGAAAATAGAAAACAGAAATAGAAAGCAGAGAGAGAGTTACCTTGGCCCGTTGCTGTAGCAGTCCAGCCCACTGGAGATGCCAGTCATCCCCTACCTCACGCCAGTAGGCAGGGGCGCGTGGCCTCCGCACGCCAGCACGCGCGCGGCCACCTCCTGCTTGCCGCCGCTACTGCTAGAGGGCGCCAAGGGCGCCACGACACCCCCTGCATCTCCCCCCCTCTCTGGTTCCTCCTTCTCCCCCCCAGCGCTCGCGCCGCAGCCACCCGAGCGAGCCCGTCGCCGCCGATCGCCACCACCGCGGCCACCGCCTTCCCCTCGCCTCACCAACGCACCCAGAAGCTCCGCCACGACGTCGTCGTCCTCTCCATCGAGTCACACGGCGCCAGAAGCTCTGCTGCATCTCCAACGCTGCCGATTTCGACCTCGGGTGCCGGTGATCCCCACCGTCGTTTTGCCGGACCCCGTGTCTCCCCTGCCCCGCCAGCAGCACTAGAAGAACCGCGGTGAGCCGTTGCACCGTTTCCCCCATGCCTCGTTGCCTGATTTGCCCCCTAGCCGCATCAACCACCAGAGCCGAGTGCTCCCCGCCGCCGGCCATGTCACTGCCGTGGTTGCAACACCCGCACGTCGCACCAGAGCACGTAGGCGTGCTCAGCGGTTCCTCAGGAAGCCGCAGACCCCACCCGTTCGCCTCGAAACGCGCTGTAGCGCCTAAACTGTCAGTGCCCGTACTCCGGCCGCCGCGGAAGTGCTCGCCGCCGTCAAGTCCGGCCCTCCCAGCCGCTGCTGCGTGCACCACTCGACGCGGACGAGCCTCCCCGTCGCGTAGATGCCTCCGCCGGCCATTTGGTCGCCGTAGGAGGAATCCCGAGCCCCTCCGCCGTCTCTGGCCCTGCCGGCGACGAGCCCCGGGTCAACTCCGGCGAGTTTGACCCGGGTTGACCTTGTTTGACTCCCCCCTGAGTCACTAACATGTGGGGCCAGCCCCTAACTAATTTTTAGTTTAGGATTAAATTAGCGTTAATTAACCCTGTCAATTAGCTGACCAGATGACACGCGGGCCCCACTGTCAGTTTGACCTGGACTGCCCCGTTGACCAGCTGACGTCTCAGTGACGCAGTTAATAATTTTCTGGATTTAAAATAATTCAGGAAATTCCAGAAAATCCTATAAACTTCTAAAAATCATAGAAAATAATCTATAGCTCAGAATGAAAAGATTTATATATGAAAAATGATCAGAAAAATCCAATCTATCCATCTGCACCATTTTCATGCATGTTTGAACAACTTAAAGCTGCTGTATACAACAATTTGAATTAATGGCATTTGAAATGTCATATATGGAGTTTGAATTTGAATCTTAGATTCAAACCAATTCCATTTAACTTGCTGCTAGTTGCATTAGCCCAAACCACAGCATATTGCCATGTCATGATCATGCATCATAATGTGCATTGCATTGATTGTGTTTCCTCTCTGTTGCCGGTGTTTGTCCCCTCTCGGTAGACGATGTTCCGACGTTGTGATCGTTGACACTAATGAAGACTCAATGCTATCTTCAGAAGTGCCAGGCAAGCAAAACCCCCTTGTTCATTCCGATACAATCCCACTCTCTCGCTCCTGCTCTCTTTTACTGCATTAGGACAACAACGATTTATCTGTTACTTGCTGCGGTAGCTGAACCCCTTTATCCTCTGCATGACCTGTCATTGCCACAGTAAATAGATGAAACCCACTAGCATGAGTAGGAGTTGTTTGAGCCCTGATGTGCCTACTCATTCATGCTTGTTTGTCATGCCTGCTATTGCTTAGAGTTGTGTCAGGTCTGATTCATCGGGAATGAATTGGAATGTGGTGAACATGTCCTACTGTTGAGAGCTAAGTGTGTGAACACGATTAGGTAAAGGTAGCGGTGAGAGGCCATGTAGGAGTACATGGTGGGTTGTCTCATTGAAACCGTCCTCAGGAACTGAGTTCTGTGTTTGTGATCCATGAACAGTTACTACCACACATTGGGCTCCGGGCGCTCCAAGCTCTCTCGACTTATTAACCGCCTCGATCTCTGTCCAGGAGTTGCAACTAGTTTCTGGTGTTTGTAGGTTGTGTTAGTAGTCTACCAAGTGGTACCCGGTACAGGTGGGCTTGGGACAGACTAGGCACCGTGGCACGGTGTACCAAGCGTAGATCCATCCGTCGAGGTGGGCTTGGGAACCCTGTTAACATCGTTTGGGGCCGTGAGAGACACCCCGGCCGGATCTCCTTGCGGATGGAACCCGAATAGGCGATAAACCTGGACGAGAGACTTGTGTGGTTAGTCAGGTCGTGGCCGACTCCCTCGCCAGGCTTCCGCTTGAAGGTTGCCGAGGTACACGACGTGTACATGGTGGTAAGTGGCGAGAGCGTGTGTGACGAAGTACACCCCTGCAGGGTTAATATGATCTATTCGAATAGCCGTGTCCGCGGTAAAGGACTTCTGGGTCGCCTGTACAGTTCATAGGCAAGTGAAAGTGGATACTCTAAAATGCGCAAGATAAGCGTGAGTGCTATGGTTGGCGTTCTCGTAGGGTGACGGGAGCGGATCCATAGTGGAGTATTGATATGGTGAATATGTGGACTCGTGTGCGCCACCTCAAAAGAGTTACTTGCAGTCGTAGTTCAGGATAGCCACCGAGTCAAAGCTGGCTTGCTGCAGTTAAACTCCACCACCCCCTTTGTTGATACCGATGCATATGTAGATAGTTCTGATGTAAGTCTTGCTGGGTACATTTGTACTCACGTTTGCTTATTTTATGTTTTGCAGAGAGACGTCAGTCTCGCTAGTAGTTCCGTGTGGACTTCGACGTTTAGCTTGATACCTCAGCTACGATCTTGTGCCCTCGGCAGGATCTGGTAGATAGTCAGGCTTCTCAGCCCTTTTCATTTGTAGATGTCTGTACTCAGACATGTTAAGCTTCCGCATGTGCTTTGACTTGTATGCTCTGAATGTTGGGTCATGAGACCCATGTTTGTAATATCTGGCTCTTCGGAGCCTAATGAATAAATACTCTGAGTCGTAGAGTCTTGTTGTGATGCCATGTTGTATTTGCACATATCGAGCATATTGTGTGTATGATTGAAATGCTTGGTATGTGTGGGATCCGACAACCTAGTTGTCTATCCTTAGCAGCCTCTCTTATGGGGAAATGTAGTCTAGTGCCTCCTTGAGCCATAGTAGTCCGCTACAGCCCGGTTCACCGGAGTCCTGCTAGCCCAGCACTACTGCTCTCGACACTTGACTGGCCGGCATGTGTTTCATATCGTTCCTGTGTCTGTCCCCTCGGGGAAATGTCACGCGGTGACATCCGGAGTCCTGCCTAGCCTGCTACAGCCCGGGTTCCCGGAGTCCTATTAGCCCAGTGCTACAACCCGGATTCGCACGCTGCTGACCGACACGTTCGATGTTGATTCATGTATGCCTGTCCCCATACGTTAGTGCCGCTTTGGGTTCACGACTAGCCATGTCGGCCCGGGTTCTCTGTCATATGGATGCTAGCGACATTGTCATATACGTGAGCCAAAAGGCGCAAACGGTCCCGGGCCATGGTAAGGCGACACCCGTGGGAGTACCGTGCGTGAGGCCGCAAAGTGATATGAGGTGTTACAGGCTAGATCGGTGTCACTTGGAATCGGGGTCCCGACATTTTCGCTGACTATGGAGATGCGGATCATTAGAGACAAGCCCCGGACATCGTGATAGTCGACCCCTTCTACATGCGTGCCAAGATCTTGGGCAGCACTGGGGACCGGCAAGTCGCGAGTTCATACCTCGAAGGCGTCATTCTGGCAAACCCAGATAAGGATAACTTCCTCGTGCCTTACTTTCCCGAGTAAGTCATCCCCTCACTGCCCCGTAACATATGATTTCTTAGATTTCGATCGTTCTTTTTTTTCTAACATTCCGTGTTTTGTGCAGTGACACACATTGCACACTCATCCTCTTAAGCCCGAAATATTCCATGGCCACGTATTTCGACTCGGACCGTCAGTCGAAGAAAGACTACACAAATATCAAGAAAGTTCTTGATGATGTTCTCCCCGGCTATGCCAGATCTGGAGGCACCTTCAGCAGGCCAGTTCGTAGGTACGGCAATCACGTGTTCACCCACAATACGACGTTCCCCTGCGTCAAGTAGCCGCCTGGCAGTCAGAAGGATGCCTACTACGCCCTCCATCACATGCGGGCGATCGTACGGGACCATAATCACCTTCTGCTACCAAATAATCTCAATGATTGGTCCGCATGCTTGTCGGCAATCCAGGACGCGGACATCAGACAAGAATTCTTTCGCATCCAGTCGGAGTTTGCGGAAATCATCCATCAAGATGTCCTTCGTACCTCGGGGCAGTTCTACCTCAGATATCAACCGTCCAACAGTGAGATAGAAACAATGCTACAAATGCAGGCTGACAATGCCCACGATTTCATGACCATCACAACAGACGGCGGCTTCATCCACGCTCCGGTCCATGAGTCGAGTCGAAAGTAGTGATGCTATGTAGTTCTGAAATATCGATTAGCTCATGTTGTAATTAAACTTTAATGAACTTGTATGTCTCTTTGGTTTGGACAGTCGCTCAACTTATATGTAATCGATGCTATTTATTAGTAGGACCATGAATCGTGCTATTAATGTCTTGCTTTTCTCTTCCGATCCTTTTGTTGCATACTTATATATTGCTTATGTATTGTCTGTGAATTTCTACTAACGTTTTGTTTGGCTAGTGCATAGAGATGCCGTCGTATGTCGTGTACAAGGGTAAGTTTCCCGGAGTCTACGACGACTGGGAGGAGTGTCGGAGACAGGTTCACCGTTTCAGCGGTAACAGTTATAAAGGGTACACCACTAGGGCGGAGGCGGAAGCTAGATACGCGCGCTATCTAGCGGGAGAGAGGAGGGAGCGGAGGAGGAACCGGATGAAGACCAGTTTCATCGCGATGATGCTCATCGTGATGACCGTAGCTCTCTTCTATGTGATGGTAGTTTAGATGATCGATATCGACTTGTAATGTGAAGACAAACTCGCTACTCGCGGTCTCGAGACTTGTAATGTTCTAACTTTGTTCGGTATTTTGAATTCGGAGACTAGCTAATATGATGAATTGTATTCAGAGACTAATCTTCTATTGTATTCGATGAATCTGCTGTTTATATGTTTTGTTGTCTATATTCTGTGCAGTAATATATTTTGTAACCTGCGCAAATATCAGAAAAGAAAAAAATAATTCCTAATATTCATACTAGTGGCGCACCATACAGCACATTAGTGGCGCACTGCTATAAAAATACTAGTGGCGCATTATCAGTTAGTGCACCATTAGTAACCCAGAGCACAAGGTAAATATGGCCCCCTGGGAGGCATACTAATGGCGCACCAGGGGACATACTAATGGTGCACTGCCTGGTGCGCCACTACTGTCTGGTATACTAATGGCGCACCAGGGGTGCGCCATTAGTATTAGTTACTAATGGCGTGATGATAGTGGCGCACCTGTAGTGCGCCATTAATGGCCAAAACAGGTGCACCACTAACATGCCTTTTCCTAGTAGTGCTACTGGGCCGCTTTGCCAACTCACAAGTCCACGGCCTCAGATCAGCTTCCTCGCACCCTCATCCAACCTATCTGAGCAGCTTCTGACGCCCTGTTCACGGCCGCAGATCCGCATCGTCGACACCATCCTTAACGCAACCACCGGAGCAGCTTCACCTACGCCCTCGTCCATGGCCACAGATCCGCTTCGCCCACACCGTAGTCCACCCTACCGTAGCCGCTCCACAAACACCCTACTCGACGGTTCTAGATCTCCTTACCAGACCTCGACAGCCAGCGCAGCGTCATCACCCTTGACGTTTATAACATGATTCCCACCGTCTGGCAAGATGCCAAGCACCCGCCACGGCCTAGGTACTTGTCACCTTTAAACCCGTCCAGCATCACCTGCCCGATGTACTTCAAATATACTAACAGGTCGCTTTTACCTGTTATGCAGTTGGCAAAAACTACAAGGACGATTTTCTTCTGGATCTAATAGCTTGGCCAACCAAGATCCTGGACCGAGGCATTGCTATGATCTTGTAAGCGTGTCTCTCTCTCTCTTGTATTGTTCTGTGCCTGCCAGCGTGCTTTGCTAGGATTTTCGACCAGTAATCCCTTTTGTGCAGACAATGATTTCTACTACTGGCTACTAAATTAGATATGCAGATGTCATACATGATACTACCTCGTACCTCCGTTCCTAAATATAAGTCTTTCTAGAGATTCCAATATAGGCTACATATGGAGCAAAATGAGTGAATCTACACTCGAAAATGCATCTATATACATTTGTATGTGGTCCATACTGGAATCTCTAAATAGACATATATTTAGGAACAGAGGCAGTACATTACACAAAATCGTAGGTGGCATGTAGGAATTCCAGTACACTCCATTAGGCTCCCTTAGAGTGCCTGCTAGTCCAGCACACAGAGTCATGGCTAGTTTATGCTACGCACACAATCATTAATTGGTGGTTTAAATATGCGCAAGGGATATGCAATGTATTATCATGTAGAGATGTCTGAAATTAGCCGTGCCAACTTGCAGATTGGGTTACACAATGAAAAAGTACAACATGTATGTGGCAATTTCATGGAACATCGCAAAAAAGGAGAGCCAGCGGTGAGCCTATACAGTGTGCTATGGTACGTCACTCCTCCATTGCAATCATCGTGACATGTTATTTGTATGTCAGTTCTATTGGCCAAGTTTCTTAGGGACAGTTATTACGAGTTATCCTAAGAAAATAAGCACCTGTGAATATAAGCTCCATGTAATAAGCCAACCAGTTCTTTTCATTGCGTTTTCAGCTTATCTTTGGTATGATAAGTGAAAATTCTAGATTGCATTATATTTTTTCATTTTGCTGCCCATATGAAAATTAATTTGACTTGCAAACATCACAAAATGAACCCAGTGCAGTAATTAATATGATAGGAAAACAGACCATCACTATTTGCTCAAAATGCAAATACAAAGATACCATCTACTTGGCACAATCTACTTTGGTCAATGTTTTCCATAGAGATCCCATTGCCTAATTTAAACGAAAAATGCATGACCCACATTTAAATGAAGAACAAATATTTATTGAAATTCAATGGTCCAAGTGGCTGGTTATAATCCTATAGCAGCAGCACCTGAAAGCATCATATAGCAGCAGCTCATAGCAACTCATCATACAGCAGCAGCCGTAGCAGTAGTGTGCAATTCATCATATACCAGCAACAGCTCATAGCAATTCATCATATAGCAGCAGGAGGAGCAGCTCATAGCAATTCATCATATAGCAGCAGGAGCAGCTCATAGCAATTCATCATATAGCAGCAGCAGGAGCAGCTCATAGCAATTCATCATATAACATCAGCAGGAGCAGCTCATAGCCATTCATCATACAACAGTAGCAGGAGCAGCTTATAGCAACTCATCATATAGCAGCAGCAGCTCATAGCAATTCATCATATAGCAGCAGCAGCTCATAGCAATTCATCATATAGCAGCAGCAGCTCATAGAAATTCATCATATAGCAGGAGCAGGAGCAGCTCATAGCAATGCATCATATAACAGCAGCAAAAGTAGCTCATAGCAATTCATCGTATAGTGGATCGGAATGAAAATTTGGCAAAAAAATCAAAGGAGATCCTCACCTTGTTGGATGAGCTCATCCTTCAACAGCACCTCAAGGCCACGGCCTGGGAGGTGGGGAGGGGGAATAAGGTGCCTTCTGCTGTAGTGTGGCATCAGCCGTAGTTGTGCAGCGCCTGCCGGAGTAGTGCGTTGGACGAACCACAGTGGAGCAGCTGCTGGAGACCGTGAGAATGAGGGCGGCACCAGAGGGAGGAGCAGCCAGGGAGATTTGCCCCTACCCGCCGGCCATGTAGCCTAGCTGGGCAGAGCATCGTCGAGGACCAGGCCAGATGGGACCAGTGGCGACGACTTGCTGGAGGAACCCTAGTGTTGCAGGCAGGGGATCGAGGTAGAGGGAAAGGGGAGAGGAGATGCAAGCGGTCAAGGCAATGAAGGCTTGCGTGTTTGTTTTTACTTGAGGGTGAGGTGTGACGCGGGCGTCAACAGTTGCATTTTGAGTGTAATATAGGCAGACAACAGATTCATTTCACTATTCCCCTTCCCTTCAATTTTTAGTGAGGTTCTACCCGAAACACCCCCCTCCAAAGCGAAATTAGTTAAGCCCAAGCCCATAACTCAAAAATGACTTCTTTACATCTTTTATGGCTTATTTTGACAATAAGCCCTGAAAAGGCGGAATAGAACTGGCCCTTAACCTGCAATTCAATTGTGCGTGCAATGATGAATCACTCCTGCCTGCTATTGTGTACATTTAGGCATCATCATACATGGCATAACCTAATACATGTGCATTCCCTTGTAGAATCTGGAATATGCAATGTTTATGTTAGTTCATACATTGCACATGATGTTTAAATGCCCCTTAAATCTGGTCAGTCAAGTGATGGTCTTTAAGCCTCCTTCTTTGCTTCTTTTCTTGATATGTAAGATTTTCTCACACATCTCTTCAATTGCTTGTTTGCATCAGCCAGCCATACTAGGACTGTTTGCTTAGATTACTTGATGTTCTTGACCTAACACTCTAACAGAGCTTGTCAACGATTTAAACACTAAGGGTTGCTGTAGTGGGGCCTTTTCTAACTCATAGGTGACATAAAGGTTTGGTTGTACACTAAAGTAGGCTCTCCAAGAGTACCTGGAGGTCCAGTTCGAAGGTATGCCTAGTTTTTACATAGTGCACACATAGTAAATGCTCATTTCATTGTGTGCAAGTGCAAGAGATGCGGCATGTTTCATTATGTGGTGTTGTTTTGTTATAATCTCATCCTTTTGTGTTCACAGACTGGAAAGTATGCATATTTATCTTCCAAGGAGACGAGTAACTAGTTTGTGTCACCCTGCAGAGGGGGTGCAATGAAGATAAGATTGAGGATTTCCAAGTACAAGATGTTAGGAAGGAGCCTTGCAAGAGAAGTAGGAGCTGCGCTGAGCCTCTTCAACATGTTAAGGTAAGTCACTGTATCCAACTCAACAGTTCAATTCCTTGTTTGTTTCGGGCATAGTTAATTTGCTCTTTTCAATTGCTTTATTTGTCCTCAGTTAATGAGATGCCCAAAGAATGATGCCTGATGTTGGGTACATGTATAACTATTAGTTGACATAATTAAAGGCCTTACCATTTAATTACTCTGCCGAAGTGTGCCTGAAACTTTGAAGTCTATTAACTAACTATTATTGAATGAGGCTCACAATCTAGTTTATACTAGGCTAATAATTGCATAGTTTTGCTTGATGTAGTATGTTTGTATGAAATCCTCTGCTGTTCATTATGCTCCCTAAGACTTTAATTGAGCTACAGAATGGCCAACTGCTTGCTTACTTCTATGCAACGTGATGTCTAAATTTGTAACTTGTCTGTGTTTTGGATTGGGCCCCAACATCATGCTCCTTTGGTGAGCTAAGAGAGATTTCTGTATGCAGGCTGCACAGACTACCTTTTTTATAATTTTTAAAATATCACCTGCTTATGCTTCATGACGTGTAACATTATTGTTAGTCCTGTTTTGCCATGTACAAAATAGTCTGTCTTGCTCGCTTCACTGTTGTAACTATATTTTTGCCTTAGTCACGTGTACTTACAGAAACATTTCAGGATGAAGTGACATCAACACAAAGATCTGCGAGCAGTGCGGCATGGCCGTTACCGAATGATTATGGATTGGAATTGGAATGTGCTGATGTTCTCGAGCATCAACTAGAGGTGGCAAGACAACGTGTACATGATTCTGAACGTACAATCAACAAGTTGAGACTGGACATGCAGGTATTTGATGCAGGAGTCAAAAAAATGAAACAAGACACTGAGGTAACAACGAAGGAATTGGAGATTTTGCAGACTGAAATTTCTGCTATCTAAATCCGGCCAATCCTATTTTCTGAAGAGATTGTAGTTCAAATGGTAAGTTATGTTAATGCGCGTCCATGATGTATGAGCTGTATTTGCCCAGTGTATGTAATTTGCTGTTTGTGTATGCTTTATAATCACTGTGCCAAACCATAATGCCCAGTGGGTATAATCGGCTGTAATTTCCTTATTGTATAGTGTAGGATTATTCTACGTTTCTATGCCTTAGTCTCTTTATTGTATAGTGTATATTTTTTAGAGGTAATAGTATAGAGTAGGATAATTCTTTGAATATGCTATATCGTTCAAATAGGAGCCAACTCGCCCAAACGTTGTAGTGACCATGGCCCTCCACAGGCCGTACGTTCCATGGGCCATCTACGGGACGGACGATCCCTGGCCTTCTGTGGCCGTCGGAATCGTGGGCCTTCTATGGGCTGTCGGATCCGTGGGCCTTCTATCGGCTGTCGGATCCATGGGCCTTCCATGGGCCAGCGGATCCATGGGCCTTCTATGGGCCATCGGGTCAATGGGCCTTCTGTGGGCCGTCAGGTCAATGGGCCTTCTACGGGCCGTCGGGTCAATGGGCCTTCTACGGGCCGTCGGGTCAATGGGCCTTCTACGGGCCGTATAAGGGGCTGTAAATGGGCTAGAGTGGAAATCGTACGTTTTATGGGCTGACCATAATGGGCCATTAAACGGCCGTATTTGATGATGCTATGAAAATGGCCCAACAGATTAACGGGCCACAAACGGGCCGACTGTATCCACGGGCTAAATTAGGCCTACAAGCAGAAAAGGCCTGTAACGGGCCGTAAGTAAACGAATGCTGGAAATGAGCCCAAGAATAAATGGGCCCTGAGAAGGCCGAAATATAACATGGGCTGGAAATGGCCCAACGGTATAATGGGCCGTCAATGGGTATAAAGTGATACACTGTTCATCACGGGCCAGTTTTACCACGGGCCGTTAACGGGCCGAGGGTTACTAAGGGCCTCAGATGGGCCAAAAGACGTCATGGGCCATACATGGGCCGGAAGTTAAAATGGGCTGGAATTATATTGGACGGCCCAGATGATGCTACTGGGCCTAATTCGGATAGGCCGTAAACGGGCCCTGGGTTAGCGGGCTGTAAATGGGCTATATGCGAACAAGCCGTTAACAGGCTTGCCGTGGGCCGGCCCGCCACCTTTTGACCAAGTCAAACGGGCTGGCCTTTTCACAGGAATGGGCCTCTGTTGGGCCGTGCCACGTGTCAATGTGTCATAGGCGCTTTGGGTCCAATGAGTGGATGACATCTGTCCCAACGGTGAGCCGACACATGTTTCCTCCAGCCAATGATGATTTTACACATGGAAAATCCCCATTGGTCGGGGCTGTTAGCGGGTTATCGGATCCAAAACCGTACCCGATAGTTTAACGACATTCTTTTACGATGGATGCCACGTGTCGGTCACCCTTGACGAAAGCACTTCTGTGACGCGCGATTTATCGTCATGGAAGTGGACACTTCCGTGATGATAATTTTGGTAATGTCATGGAACACTTCTACGACAGCACAGGTATGACTATCTTGATTCTGTCATAAAATTGTCATGGATGTACATGCATGACAAAAAATGCGACCTACTGTGACAAACATGTATCATCACGGAAGTGTATTTTTTGTAGTGGATGGGGACGCGGAGGCTCTCCATCATGGCGCGCAGCGGGTTGGGCAAGTCGGCCCTAACCGCCGCGGCCTTAGCTTCGGCAGCCTTCCTTGCCGCGCTCGATGAGGAGGAGGCGTCGATGTCGGTGACGAAGACCTCCACGCAGAGGTCCATCGCTCCGATAGGAGTGTCGTCGTTGATGGAGATCAGGGAGTCGGAAAAGCTAAGTACCCTGGGGGGTACTCGTCGTCCGTAGGCACGTCGAAGATGCGCAGCATGGCGAAGGAGGCGGCGAGCGCGTCGATGATGTCGTCCGCCAGCGTGACGGGCTCGTCGGAGTCGGAGAAGATCCCCTTCTGAAGCATGCTCCCGGCCAGGACCTCGAGCTGCCCCACGGTGGGCGCCAACTGTCGTGGTGGGCGCACGGTAGATGCCATGGGATGGCTAAAGATAGGAGGAGGCTCAAGGGCACTGGTGGGCTCCAGAGGCGAGGTCGGCATGAGCGAGCGCGGGACGCAAGACATACAAAGGTTCGGGGCTCTCCGGAGAGATAACACCCCTAGTCCTGCCGAGTGTGGTTTATACGTAACAGTACAGAGTTGCTCCTAGAGCTGTGTGGAGGAAGAAGGAGGTCAGGCCAAGGCTTAGGCTGCTCCCTACCCTCAGGTGTTGCTTGCTGGGTGTGTGTGGGTGGACGGGTGAGTGTGTTGCCTTCTTACTTGCTCTCCGTATGCATGAGGACTCCTGGGGGGTTTTATAGGTCAACCCCCCAGGGGTGCAAGGGTAATGTTACAAGGCCGTAGGGCCGGGTTATCAGTGTCTAGGAACCCGATGCTGGGACCCGCCGGTTGCCAGGGCTCGCTGGGTTCGCCGGGCGCGGGCCCCATGCGCCTAGGGGGCACTGTGTTCCATCTTGTCGATCGTCAGGGCGAGGCCGAGTCGAGTCTGCTACAGTGGTGCTCCGTCAGGTCGCCGGTTACTGGCGTCATGGGTGACGTCGGGCGCACTGTTGCAACGCCAGCCCTGGTCAGCGGGTAGGTGGGGGGCACTGTTGCCTCGTCTGGCTGACCAGAGGCATGGGCGGGGTACTGTGGCTTTGGTCATTAGTTGGGGGAGTCTCGTCCCATCGTACGTCAGGGATGGGACGGCCGCTGACCCTTGGCCAGGTTTGGAGAACACGCCAAGGGCGGTGTTGGCTTGTTGGGGAAGTCTTGAGCTTGGTTGCTACGGCCGTGTTGAGGAGTCCGGCCGGGTTGCAGAGCCTGGCCGGGTCACAGGGCCTGGCCGGGTTGGGCGACTTGGCCAAGGGCGAGCCAGATCGAGGGGCGATGCTGGCCCCGTTGTTTTTGAAAAGGATCCGGGTTCCGTTGCCTGCCTGGGGTTCATCCCCCCGACAGTACAGTTGTGAACTCATTCTTTATTCATATTGGTGTAATATCTACTGTATTCCAACTTCTTTATGGTTCATACCCTCCCATACTACTCATAGATTAATTAAAATAAGCAAACAACACACACTACAAAAAAAAGACACATTCGTGACATTTTGGGCTGAACGAATTTTTTTCTGTCATACATATGACACTTCTATGACGATAATTGTGACAAAACCCGGTATCATCATAGATGTGGTGGGCTCCTACTTCTATGACAAAAAATCATGACAGAAAATGGGCTTTTCGTCCTGGGCGGGCCGGAGACGCAGCTACATGACATTCTTTGGGCCGTCCATGACGGAAAAAACCGTGGTAGAAGCGAGGGGGAGGAAAATTTCGGGGAGTTCCCGGTTACGGTGGGAGGTCGGGGGCCGAGCGATGCGCGTTTCTCTCGTACACGTACGCGCGTGTGTGCGAGGCGTTGGCTCTAACTGAACCCGAGCGAGGCGTTGGGCTCTAACTGAACCCGAGCGATTGCACTGCAGGCTACGCGTTACTGAACCCGAGCGATCGATCGATGGCTGTTAACTGAACCCGATCGAGCGATTCCTTCGCTACTGCTGCTAACTGAAGCCGATCGATACTGCCTCTGGGATGAACAGTGAGCGTTGCGGGGGGGGGGGGGTTGGATGAACAGTGAGCGGTGGCGTTGCCTCTGAATGAACAGGACCCCGTGGTGTGGTGGAGGGCTGGATGAACAGTAGACGGTGGACGGGTGCCCGTGGAGGGGTGGTTGAACAGGACCCCGTGGTGTGGAGGGCTGGATGAACAGTAGACGGTGGAGGGGTGCCCGTGGAGGGGTGGTTGAACAGGACCCCGTGGTCGTGTTCCATCAAAGCCCTCCCGATGAACACGACCACGCATTCCGTTCCGACCCAGCCGGTTGGCTCCCACACGTTCCGTTGCCTCCCGATGAACACAACGCATTCCGTTGCCTCCCCATGAACACGACGCATTCCGTTGCCTCCCCATGAACACGACGACGACGCTGTTTCTCCGTTCCGACCCAGCCATGTCAACGAGCCCTCGCCGTACGTATGCGCGAGTAGGCGTTCGAGACCCCGCCCGTATGTACACATACGTGGCCGTATTTTCTTTCTTGCACCCTGGCCGCTGTACATACGTGTACATGCTACGTGCGCGCCTCTACTACGACACGTGCGCGCCTCTACATCCACCAATATATATGTACGTACACGTTCGCGACCAGAATGACAATGCTACGTACGCTTCGACCAGGTGGGTCCCGACTGTCAGGCACTTCCTTGCGTGCGAAGATGTAGCTGGTGGGTTCCAGCAGTCAGGGGGGCGAATCGTTTTGTTTTTTTGCCCGGACGCACTTCCTTGCGTGCGAAGGTGTAGCTGGTGGATCCGAGCAGTCAGGGGGGAAACGTTTTTTCGCAAAATACGGTGGCCCGTCCGGTGGGTCCCCGCTGTGAGGTGGAGGAATAATTATTTTGCGCGTAATAAGGAGGCAGTTCCTTGCTGCGGCCGTGGACAGAGCTGTCAGCGTCTCCACGCACGGTACTCTTCCGATGGAAGTCGGTCGTTGACCACATTGACCACGCCGCGCTGAGGGCACCACGGCGGTGGACGACGGCGAGGCCTAGGAAGGGGACGACACGGAGGCAGGGAAGACTCGGCAGTTGTTTCCCACGCGGAGGGGAGTACGACTGTACGAGGGTTTACTCGTTCGTCTGCCGTCGCCGGAGAATAACAGCAGGTGTGGGTGAGTAGAGGGATGGCTAGGCCAGCGATGGGAGTACGGTGGGGCGGTGAGGCCTGCGCGGCAGCACAGCCGGCCGCGGGGAGGAGGGAGCATGCAGTCCCGCCGGCGCTTGTTTGAGCGGCTGGAGCAGGAAGTGCAGAGATTGAAGAAGCACGACGGCCGTTAGTGTTGGGAAACGTAGTAATTTCAAAAAAATTCCTACGCACACGCAAGATCATGGTGATGCATAGCAACGAGAGGGGAGAGTGTTGTCCACGTACCCTCGTAGACCGACAGCGGAAGCGTTATCACAACGCGGTTGATGTAGTCGAACGTCTTCACGATCCGACCGATCAAGTACCGAACGTACGGCACCTCCGAAGTTCTACACACGTTCAGCTCGATGACGTCCCTCGAACTCCGATCCAGCCGAGTGTTGAGGGAGAGTTTCGTCAGCACGACGGCGTGGTGACGATGATGATGTTCCACCGACGCAGGGCTTCGCCTAAGCTTCGCGATGGTATTATCGAGGTGTAATCTGGTGGAGGGGGGCACCGCACACGGCTAAAATATCGTATATCAAGTGTGTTCTTAGGTGCCCCCCTGCCCCCGTATATAAAGGAGCAAGGGGAGGCCGGCTGCCTATGGGGCGCGCCAAGGAGAGGGGGGGAGTCCTCCTCCTAGTAGGAGTAGGACTCCCCTTTCCTAGTCCTACTAGGAAAAGAAGGGGGGAAGGAAAGAGAGGGAGAGGGAGAGGAAAAGGGGGCTGCGCCCCCCTCTCCTAGTCCAACTAGGACTCCTCTGGGAGGGGGCGCACCACCTCATGGCTGCTGCCCTCTTTCTCCCCTCAAGGCCCACTAAGGCCCAATACTTCCCCGGGGGGTTCCGGTAACCCTCCGGCACTCCGGTTTAATCCGAAACTTCTCCGGAACACTTCCGGTGTCCGAATATAGTCGTCCAATATATCAATCTTTACGTCTCGACCATTTCGAGACTCCTCGTCATGTCCGTGATCACATCCGGGACTCCGAACAACCTTCGGTACATCAAATCACATAAACTCATAATATAACTGTCATCGTAACTTTAAGCGTGCGGACCCTTTGGGTTCGAGAACAATGTAGACATGACCGAGACACCTCTCCGGTCAATAACCAATAGCGGGACCTGGATGCCCATATTGGCTCCCACATATTCTACGAAGATCTTTATCGGTCAGACCGCATAACAACATACGTTGTTCCCTTTGTCATCGGTATGTTACTTGCCCGAGATTCGATCGTCGGTATCTCGATACCTAGTTCAATCTCGTTACCGGCAAGTCTCTTTACTCGTTCCGTAATACATCATCCCGTAACTAACTCATTAGTCACAATGCTTGCAAGGCTTATAGTGATGTGCATTACCGAGTGGGCCCAGAGATACCTCTCCGACAATCGGAGTGACAAATCCTAATCTCGAAATACGCCAACCCAACAAGTACCTTTGGAGACACCTGTAGAGCACCTTTATAATCACCCAGTTACGTTGTGACGTTTGGTAGCACACAAAGAGTTCCTCCGGTAAACGGGAGTTGCATAATCTCATAGTCATAGGAACATGTATAAGTCATGAAGAAAGCAATAGCAACATACTAAACGATCGGGTGCTAAGCTAACGTAATGGGTCATGTCAATCACGTCATTCTCCTAATGAGGTGATCCCGTTAATCAAATGACAACTCATGTCTATGGCTAGGAAACATAACCATCTTTGATTAACGAGCTAGTCAAGTAGAGGCATACTAGTGACACTCTGTTTGTCTATGTATTCACACATGTATTATTTTTCCGGTTAATACAATTCTAGCATGAATAATAAACATTTATCATGATATAAGGAAATATATAATACTTTATTATTGCCTCTAGGGCATATTTCCTTCAGTCTCCCACTTGCAATAGAGTCAATAATCTAGTTCACATCGCCATGTGATTTAACATCAATAATTCACATCACCATGTGATTAACACCCATAGTTCACATCTCTATGTGACCAACACTCAAAGGGTTTACTAGAGTCAATAATCTAGTTCACATCGCTATGTGATTAACACCCAAAGAGTACTAAGGTGTGATCATGTTTTGATTGTGAGATAATTTTAGTCAACGGGTCTGTCACATCCAGATCCGTAAGTATTTTGCAAATTTCTATGTCTACAATGCTCTGCACGGAGCTACTCTAGCTAATTGCTCCCACTTTCAATATGTATCTAGACCGAGACTCAGAGTCATCTAGATTTAGTGTCAAAACTTGCATCGACGTAACCCTTTACGATGAACCTTTTGTCACTTCCATAATCGAGAAACATATCCTTATTCCACTAAGGATAATTTTGACCGCTGTCCAGTGATCTACTCCTAGATCACTATTGTACTCCCTTGCCAAAATCAGTGTAGGGTATACAATAGATCTGGTACACAGCATGGCATACTTTATAGAACCTATGGCCAAGGCATAGGGAATGACTTTCATTCTCTTTCTATCTTCTGCCGTGGTCGGGCTTTGAGTCTTACTCAATTTCACACCTTGTAACACAGGCAAGAACTCTTTCTTTGACTGTTCTATTTTGAACTACTTCAAAAATCTTGTTAAGGTATGTACTCATTGAAAAAACTTATCAAGCGTTTTGATCTATCTCTATAGATCTTGATGCTCAATATGTAAGCAGCTTCACCGAGGTCTATCTTTGAAAAACTTCTTTCAAACACTCCTTTATACTTTGCAGAATAATTCTACATTATTTCTGATCAACAATATGTCCTTCACATATACTTATCAGAAATGCTGTAGTGCTCCCACTCACTTTCTTGTAAATACAGGCTTCACCGCAAGTCTGTATAACACTATATTCTTTGATAAACTTATCAAAGTATATATTCCAACTCCGAGATGCTTGCACCAGTCCATAGATGGGTCGGTGGAGCTTGCATATTTTGTTAGCACCTTTAGGATTGACAAAACCTCCTGGTTGCATCATATACAACTCTTCTTTAATAAATCCATTAAGGAATGCATTTTTGTTTATCCCTTTGCCATATTTCATAAAATGCGGCAATTGCTAACATGATTTGGACAGACTTAAGCATAGATACGAGTGAGAAACTCTCATCGTAGTCAACATCTTGAACTTGTCGAAAACCTTTTGCGACAATTCTAGCTTTGTAGATAGTTACCCTACTATCAGCGTCCGTCTTCCTCTTGAAGATCCATTTAATCTCAATGGCTCGCCGATCATTGGGCAAGTCAATCAAAGTCCATACTTTGTTCTCATATATGGATCTTATCTCAGATTTCATGGCCTCAAGCCATTTTGCGGAATCTGGGCTCACCATCGCTTCTTCATAGTTCGTAGGTTCGCCATGGTCTAGTAACATGACCTCCAGAAGAGGATTACTATACCACTCTGGTGCGGATCTTACTCTGCTTTACCTACGAGGTTTGGTAGTAACTTGATCTGAAGTTACATGATCATCATCATTAACTTCCTCACTAATTGGTGTAGGAGTCACAGGAACAGATTTCTGTGATGAACTACTTTCCAATAAGGGAGCAGGTACAGTTACCTCATCAAGTTCTACTTTCCTCCCACTCACATCTTTCGAGAGAAACTCCTTCTCTAGAAAGGATCCATACTAAGCAACGAATGTCTTGCCTTCGGATCTGTGATAGAAGGTGTACCCAACTGTCTCCTTTGGGTATCCTATGAAGATACATTTCTCCGATTTGGGTTTGAGCTTATCAGGATGAAACTTTTTCACATAAGCATCACAACCCCAAACTTTAAGAAACGACAACTTTGGTTTCTTGCCAAACCACAGTTCATAAGGCGTCGTCTCAACGGATTTTGATGGTGCCCTATTTAACGTGAATGTAGCTGTCTCTAATGCATAACCCCAAAACAATAGTGGTAAATTGGTAAGAGACATCATAGATTGCACTATATCCAATAAAGTACGGTTATGACGTTCGGACACACCATTATGCTGTGGTGTTCCAGGTGGCGTGAGTAGTGAAACTATTTCACTTTGTTTTGACTGAAGGCCAAACTCGTAACTAAAATACTCTTCTCCACGATCAAATCGTAGAAACTTTATTTTCTTGTAACGATGATTTTCGCTTCACTCTGAAATTATATGAACTTTTCAAATGTTTCAGACTTCTGTTTCATTAAGTAGATATACCCATATCTGCTCAAATCATCTGTGAAGATCAGAAAATAATGATACCTGCTACGAGCCTCAATATTCATCGGACCACATACATCTGTATGTATGATTTCCAACAAATCTGTTGCTCTCTCCATAGTTCCGGAGAACGGCGTTTTAGTCATCTTGCCCATGAGGCACGATTCGCAAGCATCAAGTGATTCATAATCAAGTGATTCCAAAATCCCATTAGTATGGAGTTTCTTCATGCGCTTTACACCAATATGACCTAAACGGCAGTGCCACAAATAAGTTGCACTATCATTATTAACTTTGCATCTTTTGGCTTCAATATTATGAATATGTGTATCACTACGATCGAGATCCAACAAACCATTTTCGTTGGTGTGTATGACCATAGAAGGTTTTTATTCATGTAAACAGAACAACAATTGTTCTCTAACTTAAATGAATAACCGTATTGCAATAAACATGATCAAATCATATTCATGCTCAACGCAAACACCAAATAACACTTATTTAGTTTCAACACTAATCCCGAAAGTATAGGGAGTGTGGGATGATGATCATATCAATCTTGGAACTACTTCCAACACACATCGTCACCTCGCCTTTTACTAGTCTCTGTTTATTCTGCAACTCCATTTTCGAGTTACTACTCTTTAGCAACTGAACCAGTATCAAATACTGAGGGGTTGCTATAAACACTAGTAAGTACACATCAATAACATGTATATCCAATATACCTTTGTTCACTTTGCCATCCTTCTTATCCACCAAATACTTGGGGCAGTTCCGCCTCCAGTGACCAGTTCCTTTGCAGTAGAAGCACTTAGTCTCAGGCTTAGGACCAGACTTAGGCTTCTTCACTTGAGCAGCAACTTGCTTGCCGTTCTACTTGAAGTTCCCCTTCTATCCCTTTGCCCTTTTCTTGAAACTAGTGGTCTTGTTAACCATCAACACTTGATGTTTTTCTTGATTTCTACCTTCGTCGATTTCTGCATCACGAAGAGCTCGGGAATTACTTTCGTCATCCCTTGCATATTATAGTTCATCACGAAGTTCTACTAACTTGGTGATGGTGACTAGAGAATTCTGTCAATCACTATTTTATCTGGAAGATTAACTCCCACTTGATTCAAGCGATTGTAGTACCCAGACAATCTGAGCACATGCTCACTAGTTGAGCGATTCTCCTCCATCTTTTAGCTATAGAACTTGTTGGAGACTTCATATCTCTCAACTCGGGTATTTGCTTGAAATATTAACTTCAACTACTGGAACATCTCATATGGTCCATGACGTTCAAAACGTCTTTGAAGTCCCGATTCTAAGCCATTAAGCATGGTGCACTAAACTATCAAGTAGTCATCATATTGAGCTAGCCAAACGTTCATAACGTCTGCATTTGCTCCTGCAATAGGTCTGTCACCTAGCAGTGCATCAAGGACATAATTTTTCTGTGCAGCAATGAAGATAATCCTCAGATCACGGATCCAATCCGCATCTTTGCTACTAACATCTTTCAACATAATTTTCTCTAGGAACATATCAAAAATAAAACAGGGAAGCAACAACGCGAGCTATTGATCTACAACATAATTTGTAAAATACTATCAGGACTAAGTCATGATAAATTTAAGTTCAATTAATCATATTTCTTAAGAACTCCCACTTAGATAGACATCTCTCTAATCATCTAAGTGATTACGTGATCCAAAGCAACTAAACTATGACCGATTAATACGTGAGATGGAGTAGTTTCAATGGTGAACATCACTATGTTGATCATATCTACTATATGATTCACGCTCGACCTTTCGGTCTCTGTGTTCCGAGGCCATATCTGTATATGCTAGGCTCGTCAAGTTTAACCCGAGTATTCCGCGTGTGCAACTGTTTTGCACCCGTTGTATTTGAACGTAGAGCCTATCACACCCGATTAACACGTGGTGTCTCAGCACGAAGAACTTTTGCAACGGTGCATACTCAGGGAGAACACTTTTATCTTGAAATTTTAGTGAGAGATCATGTTATAATGCTACCGTCAATCAAAGCAAGATAAGATGCATAAAGGATTAACATCACATGCAATCAATATAAGTGATATGATATGGCCATCATCATCTTGTGCTTGTGATCTCCATCTTCGAAGCACCATTATGATCACCATCGTCACCGGCTCGACACCTTGATCTCCATCGTAGTATCGTTGTCGTCTCGCCAACTTATTGCTTTTACGACTATCGCTACCGCTTAGTGATAAAGTAAAACTATTACATGGCGATTGCATCTCATACAATAAAGCGACAACCATATGGCTCCTGCCAGTTGCCGATAACTCGATTACAAAACATGATCATCTCATACAACACATTATATCACATCATGTCTTGACCATATCACATCACAGCATGCCCTGCAAAAACAAGTTAGACGTCCTCTACTTTGTTGTTGCAAGTTTTACGTGGCTGCTACGGGCTTAGCAAGAACCGTTCTTACCTACGCATCAAAACCACAACGATAGTTTGTCAAGTTGGTGCTGTTTTAACCTTCGCAAGGACCGGGCGTAGCCACACTCGGTTCAACTAAAGTGAGAGAGACAGACACCCGCCAGTCACCTTTAAGCAACGAGTGCTCCGAACGGTGAAACCAGTCTCGCGTAAGCGTACGCGTAATGTCGGTCCGGGCCGCTTCATCTCACAATACCGCTGAACCAAAGTATGACATGCTGGTAAGCAGTATGACTTATATCGCCCACAACTCACTTGTGTTCTACTCGTGCATAGCATCAACGCATAAAACCAGGCTCTGATACCACTGTTGGGAAACGTAGTAATTTCAAAAAAAATCCTACGCACACGCAAGATCATGGTGATGCATAGCAACAAGAGGGGAGAGTGTTGTCCACGTACCCTCGTAGACCGACAGCGGAAGCGTTATCACAACGCGGTTGATGTAGTCGAACGTCTTCACGATCCGACCGATCAAGTACCGAACGTACGGCACCTCCGAAGTTCTACACACGTTCAGCTCGATGATGTCCCTCGAACTCCGATCCAGCCGAGTGTTGAGGGAGAGTTTCGTCAGCACGACGGCGTGGTGACGATGATGATGTTCCACCGACGCAGGGCTTCGCCTAAGCTTCGCGACGGTATTATCGAGGTGTAATCTGGTGGAGGGGGGCACCGCACACGGCTAAAATATCGTATATCAAGTGTGTTCTTAGGTGCCCCCCTGCCCCCGTATATAAAGGAGCAAGGGGAGGCCGGCTGCCTATGGGGCGCGCCAAGGAGAGGGGGGGAGTCCTCCTCCTAGTAGGAGTAGGACTCCCCTTTCCTAGTCCTACTAGGAAAAGAAGGGGGGAAGGAAAGAGAGGGAGAGGGAGAGGAAAAGGGGGCTGCGCCCCCCTCTCCTAGTCCAACTAGGACTCCTCTGGGAGGGGCGCACCACCTCATGGCTGCTGCCCTCTTTCTCCCCTCAAGGCCCACTAAGGCCCAATACTTCCCCGGGGGGTTCCGGTAACCCTCCGGCACTCCGGTTTAATCCGAAACTTCTCCGGAACACTTCCGGTGTCCGAATATAGTCGTCCAATATATCAATCTTTACGTCTCGACCATTTCGAGACTCCTCGTCATGTCCGTGATCACATCCGGGACTCCGAACAACCTTCGGTACATCAAATCACATAAACTCATAATATAACTGTCATCGTAACTTTAAGCGTGCGGACCCTTTGGGTTCGAGAACAATGTAGACATGACCGAGACACCTCTCCGGTCAATAACCAATAGCGGGACCTGGATGCCCATATTGGCTCCCACATATTCTACGAAGATCTTTATCGGTCAGACCGCATAACAACATACGTTGTTCCCTTTGTCATCGGTATGTTACTTGCCCGAGATTCGATCGTCGGTATCTCGATACCTAGTTCAATCTCGTTACCGGCAAGTCTCTTTACTCGTTCCGTAATACATCATCCCGTAACTAACTCATTAGTCACAATGCTTGCAAGGCTTATAGTGATGTGCATTACCGAGTGGGCCCAGAGATACCTCTCCGACAATCGGAGTGACAAATCCTAATCTCGAAATACGCCAACCCAACAAGTACCTTTGGAGACACCTGTAGAGCACCTTTATAATCACCCAGTTACGTTGTGACGTTTGGTAGCACACAAAGTGTTCCTCCGGTAAACGGGAGTTGCATAATCTCATAGTCATAGGAACATGTAGAAGTCATGAAGAAAGCAATAGCAACATACTAAACGATCGGGTGCTAAGCTAACGTAATGGGTCATGTCAATCACGTCATTCTCCTAATGAGGTGATCCCGTTAATCAAATGACAACTCATGTCTATGGCTAGGAAACATAACCATCTTTGATTAACGAGCTAGTCAAGTAGAGGCATACTAGTGACACTCTGTTTGTCTATGTATTCACACTTGTATTATTTTTCCGGTTAATACAATTCTAGCATGAATAATAAACATTTATCATGATATAAGGAAATATATAATACTTTATTATTGCCTCTAGGGCATATTTCCTTCAGTTAGATGGACATCCAACAGTCAGTGCTTGTGCGTCAACCTTTTTTTAGGAAAGCCTCAAATCCGTGGAAAACAGCATACAACCCATCTGCCATTATTTCTAATAATTTACAGCCCATTTGCTAATTCTTAAGGTTTTTTTGGAGCCCATATTCTTTTTGTTAGCATTACAGCCCATATTGTGGCCACGGTTAAAAAATTATATGAAATTTTGCATATTTCGGTGCGGTCCGAACTGTTTTTAATCCTGAAATTTCGACTCACATTCAAACTGATTTTAAAAATAAATGTATATCAATATAAATTCCAACAAATTCTCCACGCATAAAAATTAATGTAATTTAAAATCTTGATATGAAAAAAAAGATATTTGAAACTAATTGCCGATTTGATGTGTTTTAAAAATGTACAGCCCATTTCTCATTACTGATGGGCCATTTTCTCAGCCAGCCGAATGAAAGCTCTCCTTGTCTTGAAAGATTTGCAGCCCAACAGGCCTGACAAACGACTTACTTGGCAAATCACAAAAAAACTGGGCTATGGTCGTGGACCCAGCTGTCAGCCTCTCCACGTACAGTACTCTTTCGATGGAAGTCGTTCCTTGACCACGTTGACCACGCCGCGCGGAGAGCACCACGGCGGTGGACGACGGCGAGGCCTAGGAAGGGGACTACGCGGAGCCGGGGAAGACGCGGCAGTGGAAGCACGCGCGAAGAGGAGTACGAGGGTTCACTGGTTCGGCTGCGGTGTGAGGCTGCCGTCGCCGCAGGGCCAGGCCAGCGGTGGGAATAGTAGGGGGGTGAGGCCTCTGCGGCAGCACAGCCGGCCACGGGAGGCAGGAGCATGCGGCACGACCGGCGCTGCTTTGGGCGGCTGGAGCAAGAAGACCAGAGGTTGAAGAAGCACTACGGCCGTTGGATGGACATCGTACGGTCACTGGAGCTAGAATTGTTCATATTGACTAAGTTGACAAAGCCCTTCGTCCCCATCAACTTAGTAGGCCCACAAGTCAGCCTCCCACCAAGGTGGCTCCCAGCTAGCCGGGGGAGTATTCATTTTTTTGTGCGTAATAAGGACGCACTTCCGGTGGGTCCGAGCTGACAGCGGGGGGAACGTTTTTTTTGTGAAATACGGTGGCCCGTCTGGTGGGTCCCAGCAGTCAGGGGGAAATGATTTTTTTCACAAAATACTGGTGGCCCGTCCGGTGGTTCCCCGCTGTCAGGTGGAGGAATAATTATTTTCCGCGTAATAAGGAGGCACTTCCTTGCGGCTGCCGTGGACCTAGCTGTCAGCCTCTCCACGTACAGTACTCTTTCGATGGAAGTCGGTCGTTGACCACATTGACCACGCCGCGCCGAGAGCACCACGACGGTGGACGACGGCGAGGCCTAGGAAGGGGACGGCGCGGAGCCGGGCAAGACGCGACAGTGGATGCCCACGTGGAGAGGAGTACGAGCGTTCACTGGTTCGGCTCGGTGTGAGGCTGCCGTCGCCGCAGAATAACAGGGGGTGTGGGTGAGTGGAGGGATGGTCTGGCCAGTGGTGGGAGTAGTATGGGGGCGGTGAGGCCTCCGCGGTAGCACAGCCGGCCATGGGATGCAGGAGCAGGCGGCACGACCGGCGCTGCTTTGGGCGGCTGGAGCAAGAAGACCAGAGGTTGAAGAAGCACTATGGCCGTTGGATGGACATCATACGGTCACTAGAGTATTGACTAAGTTGACAATGCCCTCCGTGCCCGTCAACTTAGTAGGCCCACAAGTCAGCCAAACAATATGGTGGCTCCCAGCTAGCAGGGGGTATTCATTTTTTGGGCGTAATAAGGAGACACTTCCTTGCGTGCGAAGATATAGCTGGTGGGTCCGACCTGTCAGCGGGGGGAACGTTTTTTCGCGAAATACAGAGGCCCTTCCTATGGGTCCAAGCTGTCAGGTGGAGGAATCATTATTTTGCGCGTAATAAGGAGGCATTTCCTTGCGTGCGGCCGTGGACCCATCTGTCAGCCTCTCCACGTACAGTCCACTTCCGATGGATGTCGTTCATTGACCACATTGACCAGGCCGCGCCGAAAGCACCAGGGTGGTGGACGATGGCGAGGCCTAGGAAGGGAACGACACGGAGCCAGGGAATACTCGGTAGTTGTTTCCCACGCGGAGGAGTACGAGGGTTTACTGGTTCGTCTGCCGTCGCCGGAGAATAACAGCATGTGTGGGTGAGTAGAGGGATGGCTAGGCCAGTGATGGGAGTACGATGGGTCCATGAGGCCTGCGCGGCAGTATAGCCGGCCGCGGGAGGAGGGAACACGCAGTCCCGCCGGCGCTTGTTTGAGCGGCTGGAGCATGAAGAGCAGAGATTGAAGAAGCACGACAGCCGTTGGATGGACATCCAACAGTCACTGCTCTCGTGTGTTGACTAAGTTGACAGGGCGTTGCGTGTGCGTCAACCATTTTTTTATGAAAGCATACGCGTCAACCTGTAGTAGGCGCACAAGTCAGCCTCAAATCTGTGGAAAACAGCATACAGCCCATCTGCCATTATTTCTAATGATGTACAGCCCATTTGCTAATTCTTAAGATTTTTTTGGAGCCCATCTTCGTTTTGTTAGCATTACACCCCATATTGTGGCCACGGTTAAAAAGTATACGAAATTTTGCATATTTCGGTGCGGTCAACTGTTTTTAATCCAGAAATATCGATTCACATTCAAACTATTTTGAAAAATAATTTATATAAATATAAAATCCAAATAATTGTCCACGCATAAAAATTGAAACTAATTCCCGGTTTGATGTGTTTTAAAAATGTACAGCCCATTTCTGGGCAAACCGAATGAAACTCTCCTCGTCTTGAAAGATTTGCAGCCCAGCAGGGCCGATAAAGCAAGTAGGCCTTGTTTGGGTATTTCTTTAAAAAAATAGAACTGGGCTAGCCATTTTCAGCAAGAAAAAAACACAACTGGGCTCATGATGTGGTAAACATAAATAGAACCCTCGTTAGACGGGCCACAGCCCCCGCACAGCCCCGTTGTTACCCTGGTCCGTCGCTAAAACTAGTATAAATAACAACTGCTTGTTCCTCAAAAAAACTGCGCGACTTGCTGGGTCCCTGGTGTCATCCGCTCGTAGTGTTATTCTCTCGTTTATTGACTACGTTGACAATGGCGTGAGCCCTAGATGTCCAACCATTAGGAGGAACCATATTTATGGGCTTGTACTATAGAGGCACTTGCTTGCGTACTGCCATGACGCTGGTGGGTCCCTACTGTCATCCTCTCCACGTACAGTCATCTCCTTGTTCCTCTCTGTTGTTGACGATGTTGACAACGCAAGAGGGCGGCGCCCCGTGCACGGCGAGTGACCCAAGGCCGCAAGGCAGAGGACGACGATGAGGCCTCGGACGGAACGAACAGGAGCCGTTGAAGATGCGCCGGTCCAGTCGCAGGCGGAGGGGAGTACGAGGGTTGACTGGTTCGGGCGAGGGTGCGTGTTAGGGCTGACGTCGCCGGAGAGGGTACGTACGATAGGGCGGTGGAGGCGCAGCCATCCATGGGAGACGGGAGCAGGCGGAGCCGACGGGGTGGTTTGGTTTGGGCGGCTGGAGGAAGAAGAAGACAAGAGATAGAAGATACACGACAGATGTTGGATGTCAATCCAACGGCTGGTAGGCAGAATCGTTTGTTGACTGGCTAGTAAGTCGACACCACCTTGGATAGGCTATTTCCTCGCGGGTCCCAAATGTCAGAATCCAAATCTGTCACGGTCATGCAGCCTTTCCTATGAAAATTTACAGCCCATTTGATGTGCTAGTTTGAAATAAGTTTGTGGGTGCTGGTGGGGGCTAATCACTTGGCTTCTGTAATGCACAGTGAGCTCAAGCAGCCGGCGAGAGTGATGTTATTTCCCTTGGTTGGGATTTGTTACAATATTTCACTCTAAATTAAATGAATGGCAAGCCATTTGCCTTGTTTCAAAGAAAATATGACAGTCACAGCCGAGTTGAAAAGGGCAGGAACATCTAACTCCATCTTATAAACTGTACAAAAGCACGAGGGTTAATTGTTCATCAGGTTTACAAAAAACAGATTGAAAAGGGCAACAACATCTAACTCCAGCACTGTTTTCGGTAGTCACAGTCAAATGGATCGGTCAGGTCCATATAATGAACATCCTGGGTCGTAAAATTTACTGGATTATGACCACAATATGTTGTAAATAGAAGCCCGGCACGTTCAGAAGCTCTTTTGCCCACCGGAAACTCCTTTTTTGTTCTTCGACATACCCATCCATCTAAACCATGCTGCTGATAAACTTAAGCCTGATGGACAATAGTAACCTCGCATTCAGCAGGAAGAATGTGACAAACCTTGTGTTTGCACGGTTGGCTACATATCGTTCTAGCGTTATTGTCTTCAATCGAATCTCATGAGAAGTGAGAAAATCCCGATGCTTACGAATCCACCGATTGGTTATAACTTTCTTACCCCGTCCTGTTGCCTAAATAGACATGAAGATTGAAAACAGTTAAGGTCTAAAAGAAGAGTGTCGAAAGAGCAACAGCTGAACGGTTAATTCTAGTACACTATATGTGGGCTTCCAATGTGCGTGAAATTATCACCTTTATATACAACTTCTCCAGACATGGAAAGCATTGTAGCAAGACAATAATCTTGTTCAGATCAAAACTATTCATTTGGATATATAAGATCTTGACAGAATCTAGCACCATTGATAGGCCATCCATGGAGAAACTCTTCATTGAGTATAGAACATAATATTAGTACAAAATGTGTACTCCAAGATGATATATAAATTATGCACAGAAATTTAAAATGCAGCTTATGGTTACAAGTGTAGATGATAATATAAAGTACCTGAAGAACTGTGGAGCCAAACACCATATTGAAATGAGCACAAAGATCATGTATTACACCCAAGGTCTCCAGTTTAGGCGCAGAGAGGACGGTTATTTGCAACGGTGAATAACTAGAATCAAGGATCAACCTTTGAAGTGAAGGGGCATCTTGGATGATGAGCTGCCTTCCGTCAAAAGAAATTCCAATTCTTACAAGGTTAGGCGAATTTATTTGGAGACAACCGATTCTAACTGTGAAAACAAGCACCAAGCACTCCAACGCAGGGCAACTGGAGTGGATGATGTTGTGCAATGAGGCCTCCGATATACGAACCTGCACAAGTGAAAGTTTCTTGAGAAATGGGAGTCGAAGGTTTAGTACCAGATTGTCTGGTAGGTAGCATAGCGCAAAGGTGGCGGTGTGGAGAGAGGACGAAAACTGCGAGATGGACATCGGTGCTGAGGGCACAAGTTCATGGCGTTCGGTATGTGGTATGTGATTTCCAGGGGAATAGTAGAACTCAAGCAGATGTAGTTCTGTGAATTCAGGGGATTTCAGCCAGGCGTCCACCGTGCAGGGCATGGTATGCTTGCTCAGGTAGCATGACGGGATGCAGAGGCTTTGAACGGAGCCCTGGTGGGAGGAGATGATGGCTCTAGGGATTTCAAAATCATTGAAGAGAGATAGCTGACGACGGTCGAGATTAAGGGGCACGGCGCGCCATAGAGGGCGCCACCGAATTGAGAGGACTTGGGTGTGGCAGCAATCCTTGGTGGGAGAAGCGAGATGATCTCCCCAAGGACGGCGTCCGGGAGATCACTGATGCGGTCCACCCAAGATTCTACGGGTTTCTGGGATCCGGTGGGGGCGGGGTCGCCGCTTCTCCCCACGCTGCCGGGTGCGGGATCTACAACAGGCGTCGCCGCTGGCGGGAGCCTCATCTTCTTGGCGCTGGGGTCAGCCGACTCCATTTTCCACGAGGGCGTCGCGTCGCACTCACGGATTTGAGTAGAGTAACGAATGACGAGCCTAGTTGTAGTGCGAGCGAAGAAGAAGGGGGGCTGGGGGTTTTCTGTAGGAGTGAGGAAGAAGGGGAGCTGGGGTTTTCTGTAGGAGTGAGGTGAGGAATTTGGGGGTACGAGTGGAGCGAGCTGACGTGAGGTGGGTGGGAGCGAGGAGGAACAAGAGCACCCAGTGTGGATGGGCTTTTGAATTGATTTTACTATTTACTAGTGTGGATGGGCTGTTTTGTCTTGGGCCCAGAGAAACAATTACTACTAGTACAGTGGAGACACTCTACAGCTACCCACAAACACAATTACTACTAGTACAGTGGAGACACTCTACCGCTTCTGGCTCCTCCTAGGTCATTGAAACGTCTCCCTCTACTGAACGTCGTTATACTTTTGTTCACCGACATGCGGGCCATGCAGCGCACGGGCCCAAATGCCATCCACCAAATTAGAAGGCAGTATGCAGGCGGAGAGTCACCCCGGTCGTAGCGTGGCAGTAACAAGCCGTCATATCACAAAACCCCACCTCCCCGCAGTCTAAGTTTGACGGACGAAGCAACCATCATTTCACTCTACGCTGAATCCCCTTCTCCCTCACCGTCTTCAAGAAAGGCAACACTCGCATCTACCACTGTTCTTGTCTCCGAACGAAGGGAAGGTAAGCGGATCCGTGATGTTGGTATATTTTCGTTCAGAGAAAAAAAAAGAACTTTTGCAAAGCAGTAACCGATCCTCACTCTCTTTTTTGTTTCATTGTGATTGCGATTGTGTTTTCCTTTCAGTGGTCTCCTAGTATTCGTCAGTTTCATGATGGACCAAGGAGAACCAGGCAAAGATCTGCCAATATTGGAGCAGACGCGGGAGGCTGATCCCCACAAGACAGAGAGCTCCAAGAAGATGGAGGAAACCACGGAGCTGACCCCAGATACGCTCACGGCCACTACTGAGATGGTCAACGCCCCGTTTGAGGTTACAACCCCCGTGGCACTGCAGGAGCAGTTTTCCCCCTTTGAGGATGTGTCCCCCCCCCTCCCGCTAAGCTGCCCAAGGTGATTTCCTTCTTTGCCGATCTCGATTGTGGTTTTTCATCTAAGTATGTGGTGATTTTTTTTAGAAAAGGAAGTATGTGGTGATTAATAATGCAAAATTTTATTAGCTTCGATGCCATGCTATACATAGTGGTTTAAATAACTTGTGTTTCTTATACTGAAAAGTAATTCAGAATTTGTTTCTGTTTCAATTAGAGCCCTGATGCAGACAAGGATTGTGTGGTTGTACATGTCACTCGCTATGAGGCGGACGACCTGAATATACACACTGGGAAAACAGAGTTCTTAGGCTGTTGGATCCTGGAAGCCATTTGCGGTTATACCAATGAAGAGTTGTATTCCAGCCTCACTGTTGTCAGGCGTGTTGTCCAAGGTGTACTGAAGCACAAGAAGTTCAAAGCTACTCCTTCGTTTGTGAGGCATACTGTTCTTGTCAAGCTTACGCAGGAAGATGACGTGGCATGCCTCCACAAACAAGTTTATCAGTGGCAAGGCCACAAGGTTGTCTTCATGAAGGTTCACAGGATTGAGCTACTGCGGGACGTCCTCGATGATGTTCATGGCAAGGTCCGTCTTGTGTCCAGCCCAAATTAGATCGAGACATGAAATAGTTGCCCCAGCTAGTGTTTAATAGTAGTTCGGATTGTGTCTAATTATCCGAACCTTGCCTGTTATCGACCCCTTTGGGGCTAGTACCCTGTTTCAATCCATCCATGGGAACTGCTGCTACTTTTGTGTGCCCGTGAATCATGTGAGAACCATCGTAATTGTTGCCGAAACAGATGCGTCCTCACTAGTTTTTTCATGAATATGGCATGGTAAGACATAAGTTGTCACGGTTTATCATACGAGCAGTGTGTGTTTTGATGAAATAGAGCACTCGTTCGAGAACCATGCGCCGACGTATACATAAGTACTTGTAAACACTGTTGGTGCTACCCCACTTGTAAGCAATTGTGCAAAACACGGCACATTGGCTCAGCTCGCTTCAACACTTGGCTATCGACCAGCTAACAATCAACAATCTACTGTCTGACATATAATCAACTATGTATCTTGTTACAGTGGTTCATGCAGTTAATTGAGGCCACAATGTAATAAATTCCAAACGTTCACACGCTAGTCCAGCGCTCATGTGGAACACTCACATTAAACTCGTCTTCATAAAAAACTTGAAAAGCATAAGTTAAGCAATTTTATACATCTCAATGATTCATAGAACATAACAAACATATACTAGTTCACAGCAAAAGACAAAGTTGTGAGAAGGTTTACAAATCAGGAAAAACCAAGCAAGGCTTCTCTGAGCAAAGGGCCTCCCGGCAGGCTTAAATTTCCAGGAGTTCACTCTGGTTTTTTCTTGTTGCCACCATTCAGGGTTAGGTTCTCTCATTCCAGAATAACCAATTATAATTGTGGTCTCAGCTAGAATGCTGAACTGAACCATGCAGTGTACTGACCAGCTGAAATGCTTATGCATTCCACTAAATTTAAGCACCGCTATTTGCAGAAATAAGCAGAACACAATGCCTCTTGTCCGCGCACCTGTCCAAAAAACCGCCGTGCAGCCGTGCCAGCTAGTCCTCGGTCCATGGATGAACTGGTAGAAAGTGCATTCCGGACTAGGATGCAGTTGTTTTCGATCGTCCCTGCACTGCAATCAAGAAGTAAAACGTACGAATCAGCTTCTTTTAGATTGCATTGGTCATTCTACCTTAGTTACTAGTACCAATGTAGGGATACCTTGAAGACGGGAGGTTAGACAACGGCAACGAGGGATAGCCAGCTCATTTTGCGCAGTTGTACTAAAACTAAGGTGTGTGCTTTTGATTGCGCGGATAGAAACGATACGGAGACAGACATCCCGAAACGATATGGAGACAGACATCCCTGTTTGCGCAAATACGAAATACGGTTATTTAAACAGTGATAGATATTACTACTTTCCCCCATTTCCTCTTAGAACCAAGTCCTAGATTCATGCTACAGCTTTCCCACTTTCTTCCCTGTTTGAACCAACGCTTTGAGTCGACTATATGAACTAGCTTTACTTCTAATAATAGTAGAAGTCTAGGTGGCTTTGGAACAGCGGACGGAAGTAGAAAAGGATGCACACGAAGGGAGCTGGGGCAGTAGAGCAAGGCAGGTTTCGAAGGAATATATACCTGAGGGTCGTCGGCATGTGGCAAAGACGGCGTCGGGAGGCCGCATCTTGGCCACAATACCGCAGGGAGGAAGAAGGGGTCGGAGGCCCTCCCGAGCCGACGCTCTCTCGGAGAGAACGACACGGCCGCCAATCGGGACGCGCGGGCAGCCGTTGGTCTCCTCCCTCGCCGCCGACGACGGCGTGAACGATGCACCTACACCCCTGCCCTGGTCGAGGTTGTCCGGCCGGATTTGTGACCAGCCGTGAGCTGAGGGAGAGTGTGGCCGCCTATGTGTTGCTTAGATCTGGAGAGCATGAGAGAGTGAACGAGAGGAACTCTAGTAAAGCAAGCGCTAAGGCTCTTGCGTTTATATATAGTGGAGTGATTTTGTTGTACCAGCTTCAAAAAAATGCGCTCCTACGTGTACCCGCGAGTGGGTGTGAGAGAACTAGTGCGTGCGTGCACCGCTTCTCTTCGTGAGAGTACAATAAACTATGCCCAAAGAACGTTCGCCGCAAGAGTAATAGTATAAGTGTGTGACGTGTGAGCTAAAATAAAATGTGCGTGTCGTCTTTTGTTTTTTAGAAGTTCTGAGGGTAGGGTGTGAAGAGGACATATGTGCGTGACGTCTACCTGCAGATAGACGGTGGGTGCAACGTGCGAGTCTGCGAGAGGACTCGGGAGAGTCGTGACTCGTGAGGGTGCGTGTGCGTGAGAGAGAGGGGGGCACGTATCAATGCAATGCATGTGTCCGTAAATCATTATCCGACAAACGTTCGCCATAAGCCTTTTCCTGACGAACGCCGTAAGAACCGTTAGATCGGCATCCGACAGTGTCAGTTTTGCCATGTCATTTAACAGAACAGCCACTCCTCCTACACACAAATCTTCTACGTGAGTGTTAGCAACTGCCGTATGCTCCCTCCGTTCCGAAATGCAGTGCATATAGCTTTATTGAAAATTCGAACCTCGCAAACTTTTACCGAGTTTTTGTGTACCAAATTGCACATGTAGAATACCATGTATATATCATTTCATTCATCTTCGAGAGGTAACCATAAAGATGGGTGAGGAGTCTACAAAGAAAGACCATCATATCACCCACAGCAATTTCAAGCATCCTTTAGTGTCGAGGAATATCATAGGAACTCTATATGATATGATTTTTATAGGATTTTTTCCTTTAGAGCCAATTGATTCATAGGAATAGATTCATATACTCCACATTTCAAAGGAAATAAACATGATATCATTTCTATAGCTTTAGAGCCACTTGGTTCATATGAATGGATTCCTATAATCCCTTAATTTCAAAGGAAAATAAACATTAGCGTATATTCAATAGAAAAGTTCCTATGATATGAACCAAATTACATCTCTTTTCTAATCCCTCCTCATAGGAATTGAGATACATGTCATCTCTAGATCAATAGAAAAGTTCCTATGATGTGAACCAAATGACATCTCTTTTCCAATCCCTACTCATAGAAATTGGAATGCTCCATGTCATCTCTTTCCCTACAACTTCCATGTATACATCTTCTATTCCTAAATAGATAGTACAACCCACTAGTAGCTTTTTCCAAAACATGCAACTATTGCACAAGAACTATATAGTGTGCCAATAACTTTGAAAGATGGTCGCTGGATGAAGCTAACCCGACAGTGCAGAGATAGGCAAATTCGAGCAGTACTGGCCGTTGGATATCATCAACATTCCACCAGATCTGCCACATGTACAATTTAGAAGACTCCATGGTTGAACTTAAGCATAATGCACAAACCTCAAAACACAAGCACTTCTCCTTTGTTCTAGAATCTTCTGTATCATAATTGATTAATTTTTTCTAAATGAATTGCCATTATTTGTTTTTTACTTTATGATTTACAATGCATAACCCCATGAATCTTAACATTTTTATAAAACTAATTGATTTTGCATGAGATGAACTATAAGAACTAAACGAACATCTACATCATGCATATATGACTCAAAGCTTTACATGCTATAGTGTGTATTTATTCGTAATTTGGTTTCGAAATCTCATGCGTTCAATACATGTGTACCTTACTAGTTTTGAGTAGAGTAGCAAATTTCACGCGGCCCCGGGTATATCAAAATGCAGGGCCCATGCATCATTGCCTTTCGGTCGAACCTACGTCCACAATTTTTTGTACCTACTATATCTCCACTGGTCCCCGAACCCAAAATGCTGCCTCGTTCCCGTAAACCCAAGCGGCCCACACATATTTAAGGCGTCGACTCAAACCCGTTTACTACGACGTGGCCCCGCACGCCGTAGTACTCCTACAAACCCTACCGCCGCACGCATCATTGTTTTCTCTTTTCTTTATGCTCTTGCGCCCTAGAGTGAAATGATGGTTGCTTCGTCCGTCCAGCTTAATGCGGGAAAGGTGGGGCTTTGTGATTTGACCCCTCATCGCTCATTTTCTACTACTGCGGCGCTACGACCGGGGTGCCTCCAATTCCAACCGCTGCTCCAAACTGTAATTTGGTGCATCGCACGTGGAACAAGACGGTGGATGAGCCACATGTCAGCCAAAGGGGTCCTGTTAAGTGTGTCGCCATTTCGTGTGCGGACTGGCCCTGCTTGAGTTGCTACGCTAACACGACAGGAGCAGCCTACCACTTGGTTTTGCTCCTTGGTGAATCCCAACTATATTGATCTAGAAAGATACGTGCTGAACTACCCTCTCCGTCTCGGTTTTTTTATTTTTAGGCGTCTTGGTTTATAGGGCCTGCACGTAGTTCTAGGTCATCCATTTGACTAACTAAATATGAGTTACTATGTCACAAAAAGTATATCATTGGATTCTTAAGCGGATGTAGTTATATTTAAAAGTCGAGGGCGGGGCTTTTCTTGCGCAGTAGGCGGGGCAGTTCCGCCTAGTCGGTTCGACAGAGACGCGAGCAGACGAGGGAGTAGGCTGCTGCAAACGTAGGGCCGTGTGATTTGACAGCGAGTTACTGTCGGACACGTGGGGCCCCGTGATTTGACTGGCCATTATCATTTTAACTGCGGCGCTACGACCGGCGTGAGTCTCCCGATTCCTGACCACCTCCATACAGGTGCCTCTCCCAATGCTCCACCATGTAGTAGAGGCTGGCTCTTGCATGAGAGCCCACTTCTCCACTTTTTCCTTGCCTCTCTTTCCTCCACATATGCAAAAATGCCATGTAAAGCGCACTATTGTACTTACTTTTACTTGCTCCTACAGGTGCTTAAGCTTGCCACATAGGCATAAAGTCTGATGTGGCAAGTTAATCAAGAAGAGAGAGACTAGTTTGGTGACCCAAGGAAGAAACGGTGCTAAGCGCGTGTACCTAGGTGAAAAGACAATTTTGAGTCTATAGCTAATTAAATGAAGCAAACTTAGCAACACCATTTCATTCGAAGAGGTCACTCCTTGGCAAATGCAATAAATACTAGTACTCCTTGTGTCCCATAATATAAGAACATTTTTGGCACTACACTAGTGTCAAAAACGTTCTTATATTATGGGACGAAGGGAGTACGAAGAAAGAGATAGAGAGGAGTAAAAAAATACACTTATAGCCAACCTTATAGCCAACCTTGTTGTAGTATGAGTGACTAAGTGATGACTATGTATGACATGCCAACATCAGATAGCCTAACGCACCGTGTTAAATCTCCAAGGGCGTGACCGTGCGAGCGACGCGACGGTCGTGGTAGGCGCGACCATGATACGGGCTGCTGGCAGCCCTTGGATCTGAGATCAAATGGTCGCATGCTAAGTTGCTGAAAATTTGCAGAATAACCCTCCAGGATAGGATATTCACCCATAGGTCTAGAATCATGCCATGCAACCGTTCGATCTCAGATCCAAGGGCTCTCGGAAGCCCGTATCATGGGAGAATGGAAAGCCACTACCCTGCCGTTCGCATGCTGGTAGTTCGCTCCTACTCGTCCCCGCACGTCCTTCAATACTACGGCGGTTCGCTCCTAGTCGTCCCGTCCATTCACATTACGGCAGTTCCACTAATCCTAACCCTCCTCCCAAATCCATGGCATCCCAAATCTCCACGATCGGCGGTGAGTACAAGGTTAGAACCATCACCGGCGATGAGTTCGACGTCATCTACACCCATTCTTCCGCGATGGTGAAAGGATGCCTTTCTCGCTTCAGACGCATGTTCGAAAACTCAGATGATGAGTGGGTCGTTCGGCTAGATGTTGAATACACCACAGTCCTGGGATGAGAGAAGGATCTAAAGGACGAAGAGAGGAAGAAGCCCGCCGTAATCCAGGTTTGCGTACATAACGTTTGCTTGGTCTACCACATATGCCATGCCGACGTTGAGTGCCAGGATTTTAAGAACTTCCTCAAGGACAAAACAGTGAAATTCGTTACTGTAGTCTTTAAGAACAACAAAGAAGTCCTGGGTCGGATAGGCCTCGTTGTAGGCAACCCCTTCGACCTCCAGAAGAATCGCCTGGTGCCCTCTCGTCAGCCTTCAATGTTGACCCTGGCAGGAGCCATGGTTCATCCTTCGTATCGTAAACTGGAGAAACCTCATTACACGTTTCATCGTCATGCATGGCAGCGGAGTGTACTAGATATAGACCACATCCACTACGCTGCAATGGATGGCTACCTTTGTTTCCATATCTACAAGGGTTGGATGAAGAGAAATAGCCAAGTGTGCGGTTCAAGAAAAGAAGTATCGGCCAAGAGGAAGAGGGACAAGGACGAAGTCGAGGACGTGGACGAGGACTCTGAGTAAGGTGGCAGTGTCGCTGCTCATGATGGTTCTAAACTTCTAATGCAGTGTCTACCGGATTAGTTGCATAGTTTAATTTCAGGTGTGCTTAGTTTAATTTGAGGGGTGTGTTGTGCTGAGCCCCCAGCAGAACTATGTTATGTTTCTTCTCGTTACTTTAACTCTTCAGTATGTACATACTACTAGTATTTCTTTAATAGAATTTAGCACCCCAATTAAGCACGTACTAGCTTTTTTAATAGTACTATATGCATAATTTGGCGACGAGCGCTCTCTATATGTACCACCTTTTTTTTAATTTCAATTTTTGCTCCATGGCGCAATCCATAGATAGTACTACTGTACAAAAGTATACATTTTTTAAAAGGCTAGAGTACTGTTCATCACATATATAGCCAGTTAAATTCTCAACCTAGAACGACATGCATGCCATGTAGTAAACCGATACGGAGGAAGTATAGTAAAAATGAGGTGATTTTACCGAGCGATCGGCGGGGGAGCATGGCCTGTCATGCGGTCCCACGTGTCATGATGTACCAAGGCGATGCGCGTGTCCCTCTTGAGGCAGAAGCAATACTACGTGGTTTGAGATGATGGCGAACTGAAGTGTGAAATAATGGTTGCTTCGTCCGTCTGGGAAGGTGCGGCATTGTGATTTGACGTCTCATTGCTCATTACTACTACTGGGCCGGTACGAGTGGGGTGCGTCCCCCCTGCTGTTCTGCACTGTTATTTGGTGCTTGACACGTCAACCCGGTTGCTATATGTCCCACATGTCGGCGACAGGAAGTACATAATTCATGAAAGGGAGCGTCGACGGAGGAGTATACTACAGAATTCATGAAAGGGAGCGACATAGTTTTGGAAAAATCTGTTTTTACGGAGTACGTACCCACTAGGGTTTATAGGGCTCATCTAAAAAACATTCGTTTTTCCATTTGATAAGTCTCAATTCTACTATACTAGTAGTAGTACCATTACATGTTGGATTTGGAGGTGCGTTAGATCACCCGACACAAGCAGTGTCAAGAGGAAACTAACCAATTCATGTACAAGTTCATGGAAATTTAGTGGTCATTCATGCATTCGTTCTAATTAATGCCTCGGTAAACATAACTTCTTGAGAAAAACGAGCGTACTAATTACTTGTGCAAACTACGAAATTAATTCGACCACTCACCGTCTACCTTGGTTGGAGAGATTTTGAAATTGATCCATAAACTGGAAAGGAGGGAGTAGTAACTTTTGTCTCGATTACTATTTGTGGCCTTGTATAGATGCAAAATTTATTTTTTATAGTGGCCTTGTATAAGTAAATGGAGGGAGTACTAACCAAAGTACATAGTAGGGACGAGGAGTAAACGGAGGGAGTAGTAAAATTTTCTCCTCGTGCTGCGAGCCACCGCGCGCGTGGGCGAGGGAGCGGGCGTAAAGGCGTACAGTAGTAGTACTAATACTACTACTACTCGTAAGCAAGCTTCACCTCATCCTGCGAACCACCACGCCCGTGGGCGGGGGAGACGGCGTACTAAGCAAGCTTCTCCTCGTTCTGCGAGTTGACGAGACACATCAAAAGTACTCCACTGTATAAAGCCTTGCCTCTAAGGTAGGCCCCACATGGTTTGCCTCTTTTTTTAACTTAACATAACGCGTCAAGTCACAATTTGTTTGTTCACCCGTGGTAGACGATCCTCCCTCCACCAAGTGGACAACTAGTACACGTGCCAAATTACCACGTGGGCTGCCTTTTTCGTACAGAAATGAGCTCCACCGTGTACCCGCGCGGGTGTGGTTGGGAAAGAGACGGGAGTACGTGCGCCGTGTGTGCACCTCTTCTCTTCGTGCACGTCCCCCACCTACGTGGGTGTGTGTGAGAGAGATACAAACCTAGACATAATGCGTCGTCCATCCCCATGCCTCCGCCCAGTCCGACCACCAGTCACCACCACGCCCCACTCCTCCTCACCTTATCTCTCATCTTTCTCCCTCCATTTTTATATACAAGGGGCCACTATCAAAATTACAATTTGCAGATATACAAGGCCACTAACACTAATCGATGCAATATTAATGGTGTTTGCCTCGTGGTACTAGCAAAGGAGGACATTAATTATCCCTTGCATGCATGCGGGAGTTTGTAAAAAATACATCTTGATGTTCCGTGCAATGCACGGGCATCTTGCTACTCCATGAAAACAACACATGGCAAAATTCCACAGCGAACGAGGGATTTGAATCTGCTGGGAGGGGCTGTTTGGATCTTGCACGGGGTAGCCAAAATATTGGCGACCCTTTTGTCCACCGGTGCCTTTGCCACCGATGAACAAGGAATGGCTCGGGTGCTCATGCTGTCATGCATCCTCCAGCGCGCACGTTGGAGACGAGCTCGCACGAGCTGTGTTTTTTTGTCCCACAATGCCGCCCGAGCCGCCCGACCGACCGGCGACCCGCAAATTACGCCATCCAACCGTAGCCGCACACATTATGACAGCAACTCAACCAACCGGACGAAATTCACGCAAACACGTAGACAAACTGATATTTCATATAAACAACGACGAAAATCATATAAAATACCGGGTTTTCATACAAACATGATGGATTTCATTACATTCAAATGAACTACGCGGTGCTAGTTCTGGACAGCATAGGTATATAATACCTGGCCTAAATGGTCACCAACCGATCGATTTGTGTTCCTCATGTCCGGCAGCACGATCACCGGACTGCCGGGAGCCCCGGAGGTATATGCTTCAGCGCAAAGGACGGCTCGCTTCCCCACTGCCCAACTGATATCATTGGCTGGTGCCGAAGATGATGGTGGCCGGCACCGGTTCGAGTTCATCACCGGCCACTACTTCGCCATGGCCGGCACCGGCTCGAGTTCATCCTAACATTCCCCTCTTCCGTGGAGCCCATGCGGGGTCAACGAAGGTCCTCGCAACAAAAGGATTCGGCAAGACACCTGCTGTGTACGCCGGCGTCGCCTCCGCGGTGGCCTTCATGGGACCCAAGCGGCGGTGGCCTCCCGTGTTCTACTTCTCCTCGATGATGGCGGCGGACGCGGAGGCGCTGGCCACCGACTCGTCGCTCTCCGCGCACCCGGCTTCTGTCGCTGCTTGCATGGCGCGGCCGCCAGCATGGGAGTCTCGGCCACAGAAACGGGAGGCACGGTACGAGGCGGCAGCGTGGACGGCAGCAACGACGCCCGTGCGCCACTCCTCGTCGAGCTGGCCTGGAGCGGCGAGTTGCTGAGCCGCGCGCCGGTTTGGGGCAGCAACTGGCTCCATCGGGCGAGGGGAGGGTGGTGGATCAGCGAGCTGCATAGCTCGTATCCGGCGGGCTACCCAGCCGGCTTGGATGCGGAATAACTACTCTTCGTAAGCCATTGTAAGAGTGGACAAAATGGTGGAGGAGATAGGGGAGCGGCAGAGGTGTGCGATTCTTGGCCGGCGTTTGGCCTCGTTTAAATAGGAGATTAAATAGACGGCGGACAGGAGGAGCCCGGCCGGCGTTGCGTTTAACGCCGGCCCGGTCATGAACGGACGTGTGTCCAGAGTGGGTTTCTCGGCTTCCACACGGGCGGGTTTCATGGAGGGGTTTGAATGCGACACGGAGGCGTGTTCAACCGGGCGTGCCGCGAGTGGCGCCCTCGACTCTGACCTAGGACACCGCATCGTTCTTCCACTGACGTGTGGGCTCTTTGGGAGCATGGCCTGCATGTCAGTGACCCAACGCAGGCAGCGCACAATAGAGGAACCTTTGGTGGGCTAGGGCGGTCAGAAGCGGGCATTTCATAAACCGATGATTGTTCATTGAGTGTGATGTCATCCTTTTCATGTAGATAAGCCTACTAAGTTGATAGCCCGTTTGACATGTTGTGATTCCTAAAGACCACTGCAAACATCAATGTTCTTCTTATCACAGATAAGATTGATTAATACCCGTAACAATCCATGTCCTTAACAAAGGGTGCATGCACGTATAGGTTGAGCGTGTGTCTTGCATCGTGTGCTGTGTGCATGCAGGCGTGCGAGTGTTGCGTGCGTGCAAGGGTACGTTTCAGTGTTGCATGCATGGGTGCGTACGTGCGTGTGTTCGTGAGTGCATGTGTATGTGTCAGTGTTGCACGCCAGCATGCGTGCGTGCGTACGTGTCAGTGTTGCACGCCTACATGCATGCGTGTCTTGCGTGCGTGCATGTGTACGTGCGGGGTGAGGCTACACGTCAGTCGACTGACTTTTTCATCTCTGGTCATTAGATTTTCGAGCCGTTGGATACGAAATCAAGGGCCTCCAGTTTATCATCAAACTCCACCCCCCTGAGCCGCCAGCCACCACCGGCCGAACCGCCAGCCCCCGGCGCCCGCGGCCGGCCCACCCTCCCCGAAACCACTCCCCACCGCCGGTCCGCCGCCGCACCGGCCATCCCTCTAGCCCCCCGCCCCCTCGCCGAGCTTTTTTCTCCAGGGATCCCCACCCCACCGCCCAATGAACGCCCCCCAACCGCCGGTGACTGCCAACCAGAGGTCTCACGACTTCGAATACCCACCGACCACTAATTTATTACCATTTCTGTACTTCATATACGCGCTGACGGGTGGGCCCTATGGTAATGTGCGCTGCTGAATGTGGACCGTTTGACTGGTCAATTGATCGTGTTATCAACAAATTACGGAGCTGTATGGTGAGCAAGTGACCGTATGATCACCCTAAAATGTACTCCTATTTTATTAACACAGTACAGACTCAAACTACCATTTCTTTCTTTCATATACGGGCTGACAGGTGGGCCCCACGGTTACGCGCCCCGATGGTGCAACACTAGTTGCGCCGCGTGGAACATTTGACTGGTCAATTGATTGTGTCATCAACAAAATACGGAGTTGTACGGGTGAGCCAGTGACCGTATAATCATGATATGTATTTGTTTAACATGGTACAAACGCAAGGGCTCATATATACGCGCAAGCACTCACCGCTATAAGCGCACACATGCGAACCCTACCCCTATGAGCACCTTCGAGAGAGTGGGACAGCATATATGATCTTGAGATTTTACGAAGCCACCATAGGTGCCTCGTAGTCGAGTGGAACGTCTCCTCCCACTGAACGTACATCGCCGGAAAATACTGAAATTAACACAAGATAAATGCGAGCACCGGGACTTTAGACTTGGTGGGCTCGAGAAACCACTGTCCTCTAACCATCCAACCACATGTTGGTTAGCACGACAAAATGTATGTGGTGACCGTGATGAGCTTATTCTGAAGTCCAGTGACCATATCGTGCTTTCGCTTCAAATACAATGACCGTAAGTGTCCTCAACAAAATACGGAGCACGCATCAAATGCAAAGTCCGTCAGTGTCATCAACAAAATATGGAGACGTATCGTGAGCTAGATACCGTTGTACTATTGTATATGCTTATTTGCTTAGTGGCCGATTGCGTGTGTGGTGTGGTGGGCACATCATTTCTAGTTGTGGTGGGTCAACATGAAGACTCATGGGTCGGTTCCATCCTACACCACATATAGGTTGGACCGAGACGTGTTATACGAAGACCCATGTGGAGGACTCGGCGTACAACACGAAGCTACGAGAGTCGCGGAGGACTCTATCCCCACTGATGATAAGCCGACTATATATGATTTGTAACCCTATGCCCTTAGTATGTTATACAAGCTTGGGGGCTAGTTCGTTGATAGTATACACACACGCACAATGCCTGGTATTCACGTGTACTTTGTACACACCCCTATCACTAATATACAGTACCAAGAGTAGGCTCTTTCTTCAACTGCAAGGGTCCGATCCGAACTAGGGTAAAACTTTGCCTCGTATTACCATCCAGCCTAACAGCCAGGGGTATCCTACCGAATGATATGATGAAATCATATCTGCCAACTACTAAGAGAGAGGTGTGTCGGGGGGCAATGTGTGCGAGAGAGGCCTAAAGATAATGTGCGTGCGGGAGACACGTAGGCACATATATGTGCGTATAGAGGGCTAGTAGAGACCGTGCATGTGTATATATGCATGTGAGAGAAATAGTGTTTTCCAACTGAGATTAGTGAAAAGAGTGGTACATAGTAGTCAGAAAGAGAGAGAGAGAGAGAAACAGAGAGAGCATGTGCATGAGACACCCCGACACCCTGAGAGAGATTGTGAGCATGTGTGAAAGAGAAATGCCGATGCATATAAAGTGTGTGCACTTATGCTTTAGATAGAGAGAGATATAACACGTTTGTGAGAACGGGGCGAGGCATAGTGCATCTACGTGTAAAAGGCGGTTCTACGCATTAAATTAAAATATAAATGGCATTATTATTTTTGGATGAGATCATGAATTTTGCAAATTGCGTATGGACGAAAATCGGTCTATCAGACACCCATACTCTATTGAATTCTAGCATGTGCATGTGTTTATTTCATATTATCGATCCATAGAGTGAGAGCGGTTTGAAATACAGGCAATGGATGCTTTTGCAATTCATATATAAACATTAATTAGTGCACTCCATGTTGTTAGTGTGAAGCACTTTATACATTTGTCACTTGCATGGATACATTCCAAATTGCTAGCTACGAAATAGAATACATGTTGAATTCAACATAAAGGGGGTTTCGAAGATTCGAATTCATAGGAAGTGCATTCATCTATTTGAACCCGAGATAATGGCATTTGTAAATCAGATGTAGGGGGCATCAATCTTTGTTGTGAGTTTGAACATGCTATATATATTCATACGCATATCTAACTTTTTTTTTGCAACCAAGGAGATTATATCTGGAACCATGCATGAACTGAGGTAAGTTGCATATTTTTTAATATATACTCGTGTACAATGTATATTCAAATGTACCCCCTCCATTCCAAAATAATCGTAGCTTTAGGATTTTCAAGAGTAAAGATTTGTGAAGTTTGACAAATCCTGAAAGTTCAATTCAAGAGAACTGAAAACGTTAATGCTTCTGCTCCCAAATATTGAACGAAGCGCCAAATAGGCCTCTGGTCACCCGAAACCGCGTGAGACTAATATTTTGGTGGTAGGAAATTACTGTCCTGACTCTGGCCCGTGTAGCCTATCGGCCCGATGTCCAAAGGTCTAAACCGGGGTGGGTTTGTAACTTCACCAAGACTCCAGTCTCAACCGCCTCCGAGAAGCATTCATACGCCGTGGGCGCCTACCCATGCGCTCGGCCGAAATCTATCCCGCCCACATTTGGGACACCTGATATGACTGTCCTACCCCCAACTCGCAATATGTCCGAAATTTTAGATGGGGACAAAGTTTGTAACTTTCCCCAAATTTCAAACAAGCGCGTCTCAAACCGAAACATTGTTCCCTCTTAGTTCCCCCCCTCCCTCCGTTTCCCCATTCATACTCCATGGGCGCGAAAACGCCCTCTCCACCATCCGCAAAACCCCAGCTCCTCCGTCCTCCACCCCATAGCGACCAATCCACCGCCGCCCTCCTCCATCACGCCGGAGCCGGTACCCCGACGTCGTCGTCCAACGCAACCGCAACCGCAACGCCCTCAAGGACTTAGCAGCAGAAGCTGAGGCAGAGCTGCCTCCACGACGCCGACGCCGACGCCGACGTGCGCCGTACCAGAACCACTCCGACCACGCCGTCCTGCGCCTCACTACTGTGGCTCCACTGTCGCAACCGTCCACCGCACCAGAGCTGTTCCCGCTACGCCTTCGTTCGCCGCCTCGGATCTGCTTCCCCGCCGCCGACAAACGGCCACCCCACCACACTCAACAACTTGGCCATGGGTTCGTCCAAGGCTGCACCGTCCTCCACAACTTCTGGTTTCCGGCGAGCAACAAGAAGATCGTCAAAAAAACAGAAGGAGGACATAGCACTGCCAGCAGAAAGAGGTACTCCTCTTCCCTTATTCGTGCAAATCTTACGTCTCCGCTCACACCGTATTCATCCCACGAAAGAAACTAGTTGAGCGCTTCTTACTGCATCTTCTTCGTGATACTAAATGCACAAGGTTTCCTCCCTTTTACTATTTCACCTTTGCTAGAGGTCAGTAGACCGCCTAGATTTCAATTCAGGGTCAGTCGAACCGCAATTAAAAGAAGCAGCACCCGATTAGGCGCGTGGAGCACCTAGTCCGCCTGTTCCCCGGGGAAGCGGCGCATCGGTGTCTATCATAGGGGTGTGGGGCGCAGGAGCTGCTTGTGCCCGATCTGGAGGTCGGCGGGGCTTGAATGGATGGCCGGGGGGGCGGTGCCAACCACAGCGGTGCGGTGAGGTCGAGGGGAGGGCACAGGCAGGGGACGAATACTGGGCCGGTGGTCGCTGGCGTTTCGAGGAAGATCGTCAACACTGACTGGCTGGAGGTAGATGAAGGCGATCTGCCCGTTCTTTGTACATCGGACGGTGCAGCAAAAATGGACTGACCTATTTGCTTTCAGTCGACTGTTATTTTCATAGAATCCTGTAGTAATTTAGTGTGCCATGCATGTTGTAGAGCTATCATATGTCTCCCATCATTTATTTCTCACCGACCTGCTATCTGCTACCTTTACACTGTACTAATTGTGCACACACTTCGCCCATACTCACACTATTGTTGTTTTATGCATGGGTATTTCAGACTCTGACGCAGTGTTGATGAATGCAGAAAAGAAAAGACAGAAGTTGCTCCAGTGTAATTCAAAGATAAGCACTAAGAATTTCAGCGCTCTAATGGGTGCAGGTGTCAGCAGTTGGAGACAGTAAACGTAGCTCTGCAGTTGATGATCTCAATTGCCACACACAACCATCCCAGGTGCTTGCTTTAACTTCGCGCTGTCAAATGTGGTTGCATGTTGCATATGGTGTCTAGCTTGTATTGCTTCCAATTTGGTTAAATTGCATCTGCTTACTTTACACATTATACCTTTGATAATGACATGCCTTCCTGTTTTTGATACATACTACATATGTCTATTAACCATGTTCGTACATCAAACTAATCCTATTTTGTATCCCTCGTCAATCACTTATGATGAGACAGTCACCCGAGTGGGTTACTGTGAGACGCCCTACTCGTTTAAAGAGTGCATTGTCATCCTCCCCACATGATTCTCAAGAAACAGCAAGGCTAAATGAAGATAGTCAACGTAGCTCTCTAGTTGATCACCGCAATTCACCCACACCACCATCACAGGTGCTTGCTCTTACTTGGCAGTGTGATATGTGGTTGCATGTTGCATATGGTGTCTACCTTGTAATGCTTCTAATTTGGGTAAATTGCATCTGCTTAGTTAACACATTATACCTGTGAATATGACATGCCTTCCTGTTTTTGGTACATACTACGTCTTTCTATTAACCATGTTCTTACATCAAACTACTTTTCTTGTGTATCCATCATGAATGCTCCTAATTTGTTAAATTGCATCTCCTTAGCTTACACATTATACATGTGAATATGACACGCCTTCCTGTTTTTGGTACATACTACATCTGCCTATCACACCATGTTCTTACATCAAACTACTGTTCTTGTGTATCCTGCGTCTATCGCTTATGATGAGACAGTCACGCGCGTGGGTTAATATGAGACGCAATACTCTTATAAAGAATGCAATTTCATCCTCTCCACATGATTCTCAAGAAACAGCAAGCCTAAATGAAGATATTGAACGTAGCTCTGTACCTTAAGACCGCACTTCCCCTACACCACCATCACAGGTGCTTGTTCTAACTTCGCAGTGTGATATGTGGTTGCACGTTGCATACGGTGTCTAGCTTGTAATGCTTCTAATTAGGGTAAATTGCATCTGCTTAGTTTACACACTATACCTGTGAATATGACATGCCTTCCTATTTTTGGTACACACTACATCTATGTGTTAACCTTGTTCTTACATGAAACTACCTCTCTTCTGTATCCTGCATCAATCACTTACGATGAGTCACCTTTATTCGTTGCATATTGCATATTATTTCTAGCATGTTGCCATGTATTGCTTCTAATTTGGTCAAATACATTTGTTAGGGCACCCTTTTAATTTGGCAGAGTGATATTGGTTTCATCTTTCATATGGTTTCTAGCTTGCATCGATTCTAACAAGTTCAAGCACCTTGTGCTTAGTTTACACTTTATACATCATACCTGTCAATATGTCACGTCGTCCTGTTTTTCATACATATTCCATCCTCCTATCATGCGGCTGCCTTACATGAAAGTAGTGTTCGTCAGTATCATGCATCAATGAGTTCTGAAGAGCAAATTTTATTCCTTTTTCTTGTGGGTTTGACTTGACAAGGCAAAATCAAGAAAGAGGAAGGAAAAGAGTAAGGAAGGCGATGATGGTGGTCCTCTGCAGGAACGTAAGCGGAGCATCTGTACCGATTCTCCTTGTACTGATGGTGCATTACAAGGTCCAAGTCTCCGCTCCCCTACTCCACCATCCAAGGTGCTTGCTCTAACTTGGCAGTGTGATATCTGGTTGCATGTTGCATATGGTGTCTAGCTCGTATTGCTCCTAATTAGTGTAAACTGCATCTGCTTAGCTTACACATGATACATGTGAATATGACACGCTTTCCTGTTTTTGGTACATACTATATCTGTCTATCACACCATGTTCTTACATGAAACTACTCTTCTTGTGTATCCTGCATCAGTCACTTATGATGGGACACCTTTAAGTTGGTAGTGTGATATTGGTTTGCGTCTTGAATATGATTTCTAGCATGTATTGCTTCTAGTTTGATGAACGCCACCTATGACGAGACAGTTTTAACTTGGCAGAGTGATATTGATTGCACCTTCCATATGGTGTCTTGCAGTGTTTCTAATTTGTTGAAGTGCCTTCTACTTAGTTACCACATCATAGGTGTGAATATGTCAAGCCGTCCGTTTTTTCGTACATATTCCATCCTCGTATCATGACTTTGCCTTTCATCATAGTAGTGTTCGTCAGTATCATGCATGAATGAGTTCTGAAGAGCGAATGATATTCCTTTTTCTTGTCGGTATGACCTCACAATGCAAAATCAATAAAGCTGAAGGAAATTGGCAAGGCATTGGATGATGGTGGTCCTTCCGAGCAACTGAAACGGAGGTTCTCTATGGATTCTACTCCGCCATCCTCCCAACAAGATTCGCAAGACAACGCAAGGCTAGACAGTCAACGTAGCTGTGTAGATGATGAGCACATCTCCCCTACTCCACCATCACAGGTGCTTGCTCTAACTTGGCACTATTATATGTGGTTGCATGTTGCGTATGATGTCTAGCTTGTATTGCTTCTAACTTTGTTGAATTGCATCTGCTTACTTTACACATAATGCCTATGAATATGACATGTGTTCCTGTTTCTACATCAGACTACTATTCTTGCATATCCCGCATCAGTCACTTATGATAAGGCACCTTTAAGTCGCCACTGTGATATTGGTTGTGTCTTGCATATGATTTCTAGCATGTACTGCTTCTAATTTGTTGAAACGCCATACAGTTTGAACTTGGCAGAGTGATATTGGTTGCATCTTTCATATGGTGTCTAGCTTGCAGTGCTTCTAATTTGTTGAAATGCCTTCTGCTTAGTTACCACATCATAGGTGTGAATATGTCACACCATCCTGTTTTTCATACATATTCCATCCTCGCATCATGTGTTTGCCTTTCATCCGAGTAGTGTTCGTCAGTAGCATGCATGAATGAGTTCTGAAGAGCGAATTTTATTCCTTTATCTTATCGGTTTGACTTCACAATGCAAAATCATTACAGCTGAAGGAAATTAGTCCGGCCGTGGATGATGGTGGTCCTTCGGAGCAACTCAAACACGGGGTCTCTACAGATTCTACTCCGCCATCCTCCCAACAAGATTCGCAAGACAACACAAGGCTGGACAGTCAATGTAGTTGTGTAGATGATGAGCACATCTCCCCTACTCCACCATCACAGGTGCTTGCTCTTACTTGGAACTGTTATACGTGGTTGCGTTTTCCGTATGATGTCTAGTTTGTATTGCTTCTGATTATGTTGAATTGCATCTGCTTACTTTACACATAATGCCTGTGAATATGACACGTGTTCCTGTTTCTAGAACATACGTGTACATGATGAGCACATCTCCCCTACTCCACCATCACATGTGCTTGCTCTTACTTGGAACTGTTATACGTGGTTGCGTTTTCCGTATGATGTCTAGTTTGTATTGCTTCTGATTATGTTGAATTGCATCTGCGTAGCTTACAACTTATACCTGCAACGAGCACTTACCCATAAGACACATTTAACTTGGGACTGTGATGTAGGTTGCATCTTGCATTGTCTTCTAGCTTGTATTGCTTCTAATTTCTTGAAATGTCACTTATGACGAGACACTTTTTACCTGATAGAGTGATATTGGTTGCATGTTCATATGGTGCCTAGCTTTCATTTCTTCTAATTTGTTGAAATGCCTTCCGCTTACTGTTTTTTCATACATATTCCATCCTCCTATCGTACGTGTGAATATGAAACGCTGTCTTTTTTTGTATATATTCCATCCTCCTATCGTACGTGTGAATATGAAACGCTGTCTTTTTTTGAATATATTCCATCCTCCTATCATGCGCTTGCCTTACATAAAAGTAGTGTTCGTCTGTATCATGCATCAACCAGTTATGCAGAGCTAATTTTATTCATCTTCTTGTGGTTTTGACTTCATAAGGCAATATCAGAAAATAGGAAGGAAAAGAGTAAGTTAGGGGATGTTGGTGGTCCTCCGGACCGACGCAAACAGAGACTCTCTAGATTTGCCACTGCTACTGCTAATGAAGTTGAAGTCCCAAGTCTAGATGATGAGTTCATCTCCCATACTCCACCATCACAGGTGCTTGCTCTAAGTTGACAGTGTGATAATTGGTTTCATGTTGCATATCTTGTCTAGCCAGTATTTCTTCTATTTTGATTAAGTTGCACGTGCTGAGTTCATACGTTATACATGTGCATATGACATGGCTTTCTGTGTCTAGAATACACTGCATCTATCTATCATACCATGTTCTTACATCAAAGTACTGATGTTGTGTATCCCGCATCAGTCACTCATGATTGGACGCTTTTAACATGGCAGTTTGATAGTGGTTGCATCTTGCATTGATTTCCACGTTGTACTGCTTCTAATTTTTCGAATTGCCACTTGTGACAAGACACTTTTAACTTGGCAGAGTAATATTGGTTGCATCTTTCATATGGTGTCTCGCTTGCATTACTTCTATTTTCTTGAAAATCCTTCTGCTTAGTTTGCACATCGTAGCTGTGAATATGTCATGCCGTCTTGTTTTTATTACATATTCTATCCTCATACGGTTGTCTTACATCAAAGTATTGCTTGTCTGTATCATGCATCAATGAGTTCTGAAGAGTGATTTTATTCTTTTGTGTTGTGGGTACAGCTTGACATGGCAAAGTCAAAAAAGAGCAAGGAAAATAATATAGTAGGGAGTGCTGTTACTCATCGGGTGAAACGAAAAAGGTTCTGCCGTCGAGATTCTGCTGGTACTTATAGTGCAGTAGAAGGTCCAAGTCCACCGGCTAAATCTACAAACACAGTATCACCTGCTCCACTAGCTGCAGCATCCGCTTCAACTGTACCAGCATCTCAACCAGTTACTCGTTCATTTGCTCCGGAACTGGCCAGTTCCCAATCTGCCTTCACACCTAACACTACTTCCGAAGCACTGCTGACACAACAGGACTTGGCAAGATCAGATGAACCTCATGAGCATCAACACCAAGACGGTACCTGACCGAGTCAAGTTGCAGTTGCATGCTCCTTTATATGTACTCTCACAGTTTGATGTACACTAACACTTTCCATATTCATTGTTGAACTAGCACCACGGCGCAAGCGGAAACAGACACCAGGGATAATGCTTGAAAGATTAACAAAATCTAAAGGAGGAAGAATGGAGATCCATTTTGAGGCAGGTTTAAAAAGGCCACGTGATGCTACAGAGTCAGCCAAGTTAGTATCAGAGGCAGCCGTTGCCGTTAGGTGTCATGCACGTATCCTCCCAACGTGGATCCAGTACAGGAATGAGAAAGACAATACCCAGTTTAACACCTTCCTTGACCATTTATCCGTAAGTATTGTTATTCATCGCAATTAGTAATATTGTCTTGCTCTGTCCCATACTTTGTAGCTTCCTCCTAATAAGACTCACATTCTTTTTTCAACAGATGAGGTTCAAGTTGGATCCGAAAGATGATGCAACTAAACAAGCATGCACTCATGTTTTTCAGTCTGCTCTGCGACAGTATCGGTACCACCTTAGAAAATCTCACTTTGAAGGCAAGGCTAACAATGAAATCGCCCAAACATCTCCAGTGGAATACATTACAGATGAAGACTGGACAGCCCTCATTAAACACTGGTCTGATCCAAAGTATCAGGTAGGCTATATGTATTTGATCAGACCACATATTGAACTTGTATTTATGTATGTGCCTTACAAGTGTATCTTCTTCTAGGCTAACTGTTTGAAGAACAAAACCAACCGTTCTAAAGTGAAATTCCAATAGACAACAGGATCTCACAGCTATATTGCACACTGCGAGGCTCTTGTAAATAGCTGCTACTTCCTTCTTTTTTGTGCCATATTATCGTATCTATATTGACTTGTTCCAAATACAGAGGAAAGCCCGTGCGGACCAAAAAGAACCTGAACCGAATGCAGTGCAAATCTTCAAGGATTGCCACACCAGCAAGATGAAGGGCATGAGCACACCAGTTCAAGCCGCTGTTGTAAGTCCTTACTCCTCCTGCCTTGAACTGATTGGTACTGTGATGTGTTCATTTAACTACTTGGTTTGCAGCCAATGTCAGTTACTCTGTTCACTTTTATTCACAGTTGTCTTAACATATCATTTCACCTTACATGGTTTAAAAGAGATGAAGGTTATTCTTTTGGTCTTGATCTGTAATCTAGTTGTTATGTTCACGTGCGCACACAATGATAAAATAGCCTGTTTGTTTTATATCTGTTTGCCCATGATATGAATGATGTCATACTATGTTCATCCTACTTTAAACCATGTCTCTTTATCCTTAGATGTCAACGAATGTGAGGAAATAGACAATACAGTAAGCATGCTACATGGACATATGTTCCGAAAGTGATTTTATTATGTAGTTGGCACTACAATACATGCTAATGTATTACAGTAGTTCACCAAAATAAGTTATGTATAAACGTTTAACCTACTTTGTTTGTTTTTGTCTCATTAGTAACTTATCTGGTACACTAATCTACAAGTTCAAACTTTCAGGAAGCTATGGAACAAATGATTGAACAGCCACAACCACCTGAAGGTGACGAGGCTACTACAGGCACAATGTCACCTCTTGCTGCAGTGCGTCAGTATCTCTCCACTAACAGTGCAAAAAGCACCTTCCTCTGTAATTCTGGGTTGGTTGTCAAGGTAACCTCGTCCAAATCGCCTACTAAACAAAATCTTCCTGCTAGAAAGAGTGATATATCTATGCTCCAGACACAACTCCAATCCCTAATGGACGTTGTTTCGGAAACAAGAATAGTGGTTGAGAAATGTCGTTAAGATATGAATGGTTTTGAAACCAGACTATCAGACATTCGCTTCGTTGTTCAAGAGCAATGGCAGAAAAAAGGTGGAGATCGTGCTGCTCCATCAGATTCTATAGCCTGAAACATTAGCACTCCGGTCAAATGATCTGTGCTTCTATACATCTGATGGTGCTTTTATCTGGAAGGACTGTAAACTTTATGCCAACAGGCCTTTTGTTGTATGGTTGGAATTTATTTTGTTGTGATACAACATTTATGATGCTGCCTCAGGCTGCAGTAATTACGACGCTATTTTTGTATAGTGTAGGTTTATCTTAGTAATGTATTCGGCCGAAAGCTTCGTAGGAGCCCAACATGCCAACATTCGTCAGGCCCATTCCAATTGGGCTAAAAACGATTACGGGCCGAAATTGGCATGTAGCCCACTAAAAATATCTGGGCCTAAATCAGCATAAGCTTTCATATTTTTCTGGTAGGCCTGTGCCCATAGTGGGCCTTTAACAGGCCTAAACATAATTTGGGCCCTCGGTAACAATAGGCCGTTTACAGGTGTAAATATCTCGAGCCCATAAAAAACATGGGCCTTTAATAGACCGAAAGTGAGATTGGGCCCTGATTGTGCCAAATAACCCACTGGACTTAGCAGGCCGAAATGGTGGCCCATTTACGATGCGGATCTTTAACAGGCCAAAATTCGGACGGCCCGTAAATGCGCCGACCTAATACACGGGCCTTTAATAGGCCGGAACTTCGGTCGGGCTAGATTATCGTCATTCTTATATGGGCCATTAATGGGCCCGATATGACGTTGGGCCACATATGGCCCATGGTTTACGTCCGGCGTTAACAGGCCGAAAATGACAACAGGCCGAAAGTGGCCCAAAGCTATAGTGGGCCTCTAACAGGCCGAATGTCAGACATGGCCGAATATGACCCAAATCCTTCACGGTCGTTTATGGGCCGAAAGTTTTGATGGCCTGTAAATGGGCCCAAATGAAGCCGGACCTTTAACAGGCCGGAAATACACCGGGCCGTAATTCGGCCCAATTACTTAGCGGACTGTTAACGGGCCAGAAGTGACCATGGGCCGCGTTGATGACAAGTTTAGGACAGGCCGTTGACGGGCCGATTTGACAGAGAGTGTTGGGCCTTTAGCTGGGCCGGCCCATTATGGTCTGCAGAATCTTGTGGGCCTTTAGCTGGGCCGGCCCATTGTGATCCGCAAAATCTTGTGGGCCTTTACTGGGTCGGCCCATTATGGTCTGCAAAATCATGTGGGCCTTTACCTGGGCCGGCCCATTATGGTCCGCTAAATTTTGTGGGCCTTTGGCTTGGCCGGCCCATTATGGTCCGCTAAATCTTATGGGCCTTCGGTTGGGCCGGCCCATTTAAACTTTGTGGGCCACTTTTGGGCCGGTCCATGTGTCAACATATCATAGGCCCATCTCGACCGTTGGATGAGTGACACCTGTGCCAACGCGGAGCTGACGCGTGGATCCCTCAGCCAATGAGAATTTTACACGTGGAAAATCGGCATTGGTCGTGGCTGTTAACGGGTTATCGATCCAAAATCCGACCCGATAGCTTAACGGCGTTCCGTTACGGTGGATGCCACGTGTCGGTCACCCTTGACGAAAGCACTTCTGTGACGCGCGATTTATCGTCATGGATGTGGACACTTCCGTGATGATAATTTTGGCAATGTCATGGAACACTTCTACGACAGCACAGGTATGACTATCTTGATTCTGTCATAAATTTGTCATGGATGTACATGCATGACAGAAAACGCGACCTACTGTGACAAACACGTATCATCACGGAAGTGTATTTTTTCTGTAGTGACAATGAAAACAGAATCTGTCAAAAACAGAATAGTCTGTAGTAATCTGTAACTCCCGAATACTTCTGTAACTCCAAAAATCCTACCAAATTAGGAAAACCAGAGCAATTTGTGTACCAATCTAGAGTGTTGGGGATATGACTATTATATGACCCGCCCAGGAGGGGCCGTGTCATCCCTATGGCGGTTCATCTCAATGAAGCCCAAAAGTATATTAAGATGGCGGTTCATAGACAGGCTTATTAGAGGGCCCAAACCCGAAGGCGGCTTAAGGCCCACAAGTATAAACCACCATGTATATGTAAACTTGTATTGTAAGGCATGTAAGATAAGTCACCGAGCCGGACACGTTGTATGAGCCGGCCGGGACTCTGTAGGCCGCAGGGCATCAACCCGTGTATATAAGGGGACGACCCGGCAGCGCTTAGGGCAAGAAACAACAAGTCGAGAGCCAGGCAAAGCGTATTCGCTCCCTGGTCATTGAAACCCTGGCAATACCACCTCAAACTGGACTAGGCCTTTACCTTCACCGCAAGGGGCCGAACCAGTATAAACTCCTCGCGTCCTTTGTCCCGTTTAACCCCTTTAAGCTAACCTCATCGCAATGGCTCCACAACTAAGTCCTTCCATGAGGACATCTGTAGTGACACTTCCACGACAGTTGGCGCCCACCGTGGGGCCAGCGCACGGTGGTTTTGAGTTCTTAAAGGGCAGCTTTGAAGGGATCAAGGGATACGCCGTGGGCCGGATGACCAAGAGTCGTCACGGCAAGCTCTACATCGACGACGCAGGCTGGGGCCCCGAGGCTGGCTCAATTGAGTAACGGTACGGGGTCCCCTTCGGCGGAATCCACGTCTTCATCGGCAAGATCGGCGAACCGGACCCTGAGCCGGACATCTGCACCGACATCATCGAGACGGCTCAGCCTGCGCGACCCGCCCGGGTTCAGCCCGCCATGAAGCGTGCCTTTGTTGGATGTATCCATTGGGCTGGGTTGGAAGGCTCTGTGTCTGCGGGTGAGACGGCCATCTACTCTGATGGTGAGTCGTCCACAGGTGAAACCGATTCTATGTATCAACTGCAAGACGGACGGCTTGGGGGCTGTTCCGAGGGCGACAGTATTCCATACTCCCTTGAGCCGCCGAACAGAATGGCGATCTTCATGGCTGGCACCCAGCCGGTTCTCGGTTCAACATCCGCCGCGGCCATGACCTCCAGTGCGGCAGCGGTAACAACGGCTAGTGTTGGCGGGTCAGTTCGCCCGCCGGCTCAAGTTTTAACAGATTTGTTGGACGATCTGGCAACCCTGATGGGAGTGGAGGTAACCGCAGACAACCAAGAACAGCATAAGGTGGATGTGGCTAGATTGCGTGATGAGATAACGCAAGCTAAGGCGGAATTGGCAGCGGAAAACGCTAGGATGGCTGCAGAGCGGGCCATCTTAGAGCATCTCCAGCCGTTGGCCCCCCAGGAGGGGCTAAAAATCGCCCCCTGGGGGCGCACCAAAGCTAAACCGCGCACTGGGGGCGTGATGCCCCCCAGTCGCGGCGCCCACGTTTTTTTGAAAAACTTAAATACGGCGCAAACACGGCTCAAATTTAACGCAAACATCGGCGAGTTCGTTCAAATTTAAATGTATTTTACAAAAAAAGAAAAAAACTACTAGGGGCTGCTCCTCGCCGTCTCCATCACCGCTCCTCGCCGTCTCCCTCGCCGCTCCACGCCGGCCGCCCTTGCAGTTCTACATGCCGAGGAGGCTGTAGAACCGCGTGTAGTCGCCGCCGTCGTCGTCGTCGTCATCGCCGCCGCCTCCGCCGCCGTCGTCCCTGTTGCATCCCTCCCCTGGTTGGCGCGGCGGGTTGGACGGTCCGGGGGCGTCCTCGTCGTTGTCGCTGTCGAGGATCACGACGCCGTGCTCATCCTCGCGCCCATGTTTGCGGGCTTCTATCTCCTCCAGGGCCCGGCGCTTGCGGACCATCTCGTTGCGGTAGTAGTCGTCCCGCGCCCACTGTAGGGCCTCCTCGTCGGAGAAGCCGCGCCGGGCTATCTCCTCGTACTCCGGGGGGAGGCCGGGCTCCGGCTTGGGCTCGACGAGGACGAAGCGGCCGGAGGGGGGGTGGAGTCGCCGATGCGGATACCGGAGCTGCGGGTGCGCGCGCTGACAGGCGTGTCCTGGGGCTCCGGCTTGACGGGGCGGAGGCAGGGAGAGCCGGACGAGCGGCCGGACGAGGAGGAGGATGCCCCGGGCCGCTCCATGCGCCTCGGCGTCCAGGACCTCCCACGGCGGCGTGAGAAGGACGGGGGAGAGGGGTACTCGAGGCGCGGCGTGTTGCCGCCCTCGATATACTCGAGGACGGCCTCCAACGTGCGGTCGGGCACGCCGCACCACTGTCGCCGGCCCTCGGAGTTGCGCCTGCCGGAGAGCACGACGTCGTTCGTCGCCTCGAGCTGTTCGGCGTGGTGGCGGCGGAAGTAGGGCTCCCAGAGCGGGCTGTCGGGGGTGTACCGCGGGCCTTCCCTCGCCGCCCGCGGCAGGGACGCGCGGATACGTGCAATCTCCGCACGCCGCACCGCCCCGGTGGGTGGTGGTGGCACCGGCACGCCGCCGGCGCTGATCCTCCACGCCCCGGGCACCCGCATGTCCGGCGGGACCGGGTACTCGGCCTCGAAAAGGAGGCGAGCCTCGTCCTCGTGAAGATGGCGGCGCCCGAAGCCATTCGCCGCCGCGCCGTCGCCTGGGAAGCGCTCGGCCATTCTTCTGAACTAGAGACGGCGAGAGGAGGCGAGGGAGGAAGGGGGAGAAATGGGCGCGTCGGCGGTGGAGGATCTGTGCATGTCTCCGGCGCGCTGGTGGTCGGCTTATATAGGCGGAGGCGGCCGCGTAGTACGCGTGGCCGGCGCGTTACGCGTGGCGGGCGAGGGGCGCGTGTCGCCCGGCCTTCACTGCGCCGCCCGTGAGGCATCAATGGAGGCTGACCGGCGCAGCAGCGCGCGCAGCTTTGGCATTGATTCGCCGCGGGGAACGAGGCGATGAGGACGACGAAGCGGCGAGAAGAGAGTCGAGTCACTGGCAAGGGGGCCCACGGCTCTTCGCGCCAAAAACGATTCGCCCGGCGCCCTCGAGCGCCCCCCAGTGCGCCGGGTTCGGGTTGGGTCCGCCGGCGCCAATTTCGGCTCGAGCCGGCGAAAACTGGGCCCTTGGGGGCGCGACCGGGCCTTTTTTGGCGCCGGCGGCCGAAAAATCGCCTGGGGGGCCTTGTTGGGGGCGCGGCTGGAGATGCTCTTAAACGCCCAGGCACAGCGGATTCAAGCAGATTCATACCGGCTTATGGTGGATCAGAACGCTTCAAACGAGGTCTTGAGGAGAAAGCGCCAGAGTCGTCTGCCCTCGATTTATGAGTCAAGGAACCTCTTCAACACACCCGGAGCGGGGGCTAGTAACCCGCCGGTGATAAACCCGACGGTTGAGGCGCCGGGGGGTGGAGCGTTAGGTCAGCCGCGCATAGCAGGCTCTCCGCATATGAATAATACCCCACCTCAGCACGTAATGACGCCACCGGGTCATTACTCTACCCCTCTGGATAACATGATTGCTGCAGCTACACGATTGGCGGCTCTGCCAGTCGAGGGTGAAACTCCCGCGGCGGTTGAAACCCGAAGGGCCAGGGAGCTTCTTCAAACGGCTTTGGTACAGCAGCAGGCTTATTCCTACAGTCGTGACCGGATTCATGCGACCCCTCGTCCAAGCCGGAGCTACAGTAGGCACATTGACTCGCCAGCAGTCTCGAGTACCGAGCGGTGTCGTGGTCATGACCCGGTGCGCCGGGAGGCTGAGCTGGCGGCTCAACCAGCGATTCATCAGCACGCGCCGGCTTACCCGACGTTTTCAGTTGAGGTGGGTGTAACCTCTAGAGCTTTCGGTGTGCCGTGTTTAACGGCGCTCTACGGAACGAGCGTTTACCCAAGGATTTCAAAGTCCCTCGTAAAGTGCCCAATTACACAGCAGATCAGCCCCCTGAGGCTTGGGTGGAGAGTTATGAGATGGCTATGGAGATGTTGGATGTTAGCGAGGCTGCGTACGCCAAGTACTTCACCATGATGCTGGAGGGGACGGCTCGTACCTGGTTGAAGGGGCTGCCGGCTAATTCCATAGGGGCATGGGCGGAGCTAAAGGCCCGGTTCATCTAGAATTTCAAAGATACATGCAAGCAGCCCATGTCAATTGTGGATTTGGTTTCTTGTGTTCAAGCAGAGGGCGAGTCAACAACCAGCTGGGTACGCCGGGTCTCGACTATCATACATTCTTCAGAGAACATAAACGCCGGTTCAGCGATTCTGATGTTGGAGAAAAATTGTCGTTTTACTCCACTCAAGCAGAAGCTTGGACGGCTCAAGCGTCATTGCGATGACATGGGTACTCTAATGGCGGCTCTTGTTAAGTATGCCGACTCTGATGGTACCAAGGACCCCGACTCTGAGGATGAAAGATCGAGAAAGGGAAAGAAGAGTAGCGGCATGAAGGGACAGCAGCACAATCCTACCAATCAGGGCGGGAACGGTAAGCGCAAGGCTGATGAATTTGTGGCTAACACCGATGCGCGCAATTATAACCAACAACGTAAGGGGCAGCCGGCTCCAAGGACAGGATTTGATCTTGAGGCAATGTTAAATCAGCCGTGTCCGAAACACGGAACGGGTCAGAAGCCGGCTACTCATTCGTGGAAAGATTGAAGCATAATGAGAAACTTTAGGGAGTCCATCCAGCACCAACATGGCCCGAACGGCGGATCAGGGTCCGGTTCTCATGGTCCGGGTCATGGCGGTGGCGGTTCAAGTTCCGGGTTTCAAGGCCACGGTAACCAAGGTGGTTACAATCAGTAGAGTAATCAGGGGATTCAATAGCAGCAGTAGTGTGGTTATCAGAGCAGCCCAAAGCAGTTGAATAGTGGACAGTACCACGTCTTAACCACTAGCTTATGTAAGCGGGATTAGAAGCTTCACAAGAGGGCAGTTAATGCTATTGAGCCGGCAGTGCCGCGTTACTTGCGGTGGTCAGAGCAGCCTATAGTGTGGAGTCGTGAGGATCACCCACCTCGGGTTGATAATCCGGGTCAGCTGGCTCTTGTGGTGGCGCCTCAGGTTGGGGGCTATAAGTTTACTAAGGTGCTCATGGATGGAGGTAGCAGCATTAACATCCTTTATTATGAGACCTTCCGTCGCATGGGACTGGCAAATAAGAATCTTAAGCCGTCAAACACTGTTTTCCATGGTGTGGTGCCGGGTAAGTCAGCCTACCCGGTGGGTAAGATATCTTGGGAAGTTGCCTTTGGACATGAGCATGATTCCAGGTCTGAAACTTTAACCTTCGAAGTGGTCAAGATCAAGAGCCCTTATCATGCTGTGTTTGGGCGGCCGACTTATGCTAAGTTCATGGCGAGGTCTTGCTATGTTTACTTGCAGCTTAAGATGCCGGGTTATAAGGGCACCATCACAGTGCATGGGAGTCGCAAGGTGGCCTTGGAGTGTGAGGAAGGTGATGCGGCTTATGCTGAATTGGTTTGTACAGCGAAGGAGTTGAAATTTTACAAGGATAATGTTGACCCGGCAGACATGACGCCCTTGAAAAAGCCAACCACAGAGCATGATCCGCCGCTCAAGTTTAAGTCAGCGGACGACACCAAAATGGTTGACTTCGTCCCTGGCGATTCATCGAAGCGGTTCAGTATCAGTGCTAATTTGGATCCGAAATAGGAAAGCGCGCTCATCGAGTTCATCCGTGAGAACCGAGACATCTTTGCATGGAAGCCCTCAGACATGCCGGGTGTACCGAGGGAACTCGCTGAGCATACTCTTAATATTGATCCGAAGTTTAAGCCAGTCAAGCAATTTCTTCACCGATTTAACGAGGAGAGGCGGAAGGCCATTGGTGAGGAAGTGGCTCGACTCTTGGCTGCCGGGTTTATTATTGAAGTTTTCCATCCTGAGTGGTTGGCTAACCCGGTGCTGGTACTCAAGAAGAATGGCACTTGGCGGATGTGTGTGGATTACACGGACATGAACAAGGCTTGTCCGGCTGATCCGTTTGCTCTCCCTCATATTGATCAAATCATTGATGCTACAGCGGGTTGTGAGCGTTTAAGTTTTTTGGATGCTTACTCTGGTTATCATCAGATCAAGATGGTAGTTAAGGACCAGGAGAAGACAACTTTCATTACTCCGTTTGGAGCCTTCTGCTATGTGTCTATGCCTTTTGGGCTCAAGAGTGCCTAGGCGACTTATCAGCGGTGTGTGCAAAATTGCCTTCACAATCAGATTGGGCGCAATGTTCATGCTTATGTAGATGAAATTGTGGTGAAGTCAAGAGAGAAGGAGACCCTGATTGATGATTTGAAGGAGACGTTTGACAATCTCCGGGTCTACAAGATGATGCTTAACCCGGCTAAGTGCGTCTTTGGTGTGCCAGCAGGCAAGCTCTTGGGTTTCCTAGTTTCTAACAGAGGCATTGAAGCTAACCCGGAGAAGACCAAAGTCATTACTTCATTGGCTAAGTCGGCTTGTGTTAATGATGTTCAGCGTCTGCCGGGTCGTATTACAGCTCTGAGCCGGTTCATAAGCTGGCTGGGTGAAAAGGCTATTCCTCTTTATTAGATGATGAAGAAGACAGATCACTTTGTTTGGAGTGATGCTGCTAATCAAGCGTTTGATGATCTGAAGAAACAGTTGGCTGAGTTGCCCGTGCTTGCTGCCCCTATTGATAAAGAGCCTCTGTTGTTATATGTGGCTGCTAATAGTCGGGTCGTCAGTGTAGCCATTGTGGTGGAAAGAAAAGAGGCAGGCAAGGAATACCCGGTTCAATGGCCGGTTTATTATATCAGTGAGGTGCTTATTGAGTCTAAGCAGAGATATCCACACTGGCAGAAGCTGGTGTATGGGGTTTTCATGCCAAGCCGGAAGCTTAAGTAATACTTTCAGGGTCATCCAATCACTGTGGTTAGTTCTGCTCCTTTAGGAGACATCATCCAAAACAGGGAAGCCACAGGCCGGGTTGCTAAAAGGGCCATTGAGCTTGGACCTCACGGCTTAAAGTATGTGCCACGTACGGCCATCAAGTCCCAAGCACTTGTGGATTTCATCAATGATTGGACAGAGTTACAGGCACCTGAGGAAAAGACGGATAACACATATTGGACTATTCACTTTGATGGATCCAGAAAGTTGGAGGGCTCGGGGGCTGGAGTTGTCTTGACTTCCCCACAAGGTGACAAATTTTCTTATGTTCTCCGGCTAATGTTCCCCTGTACTAACAATGCAGCTAAGTATGAGGCCTTGCTCCATGGTCTTCGGATGGCTAAGGAGATGAACATAAGCCGGGTGAGGTGCTTTGGTGATTCAGATCTCGTGGCTCAGCAAATTTCTGGTACTTGGGATTCTAAAGATCTGCTCATGGCGGCTTATCGTCGAGAGGTTCATGCTATTGCGGGTCACTTCAAGGGTTATCAAGTTGAGCATATTGATCGCCGGAAGAACGAGGCGGCTGATACTTTGAGCCGGCTAGGGTATCAGCGTAAGCCGGTGCCACCTAACACGTTCCTAGATATTTTACTTAACCCTTTTGTCAAATTGCCTATAGAGGAAGATCTTGTTGTCCCTGACCCGGAAGCGCAATTGGTGGCGGCTCTTCACGCTATTCCTGATTGGACAGTTTTGTATTTGGCTTACATGACCCGGGGTGAGTTGCCGGAGGATGAAATCTTGGCCAGACAGATAAACCGGCGGTCTAAGTCAATGACAATTCTCAATGGGGAGTTGCACCATTGCAGTGTCACAGGGGCGTTTCAGCGTTGCGTCTCTCCTGAAGAAGGCCGTGAAATTCTACGGGAGATTCATGAAGGAGATTGTGGTCATCATGCCGGCTCTAAATCCCTTGTAGCCAAGGCTTTTCGTCATGGGTTATATTGGTTGACGGCTCATGCTGATGCCAAGGATTTGGTCAGTAAATGTGATGGTTCTCAGAAATTTTCACGAAGAGCTCATGTGTCGGCTCAGGAATTGAGGATGATTCCAATTACTTGGTCGTTTGCAACTTGGGGGCTTGATATGGTTGGGCCTTTCAAGAGGTCCAAGGATAAGAAGACCCACCTTTTGGTGGCAGTTGACAAGTTCACTAAGTGGGTTGAACCAGAGCCGACCAGTAAGTGTGATGCGGCAACGACGGTTCAATTCATCAAGAAGGTGATCTTCTGCTTTCGCTTTCCACACAACATTATAACAGATAATGGCACTAATATTTCTAAAGGTGCTATGAGAGAATTCTGTCAACGAGAGCATATCCGGCTTGACGTCTCTTCTGTGGCTCACCCCAGTCTAATGGTCAAGTGGAACAAGCTAATCAGGAGATTCTGCAAGGTATCAAGCCCCGGCTTATGGTTCCTCTACAGAGAACGCCGGGTTGTTGGGTAGAAGAATTACCCTTAGTATTATGGAGTATCAATACAACCCCCAATAGATCAACGGGTTACACACCTTTCTTCATGGTTTATGGAGCAGAGGCGGTTCTCCCTAGTGACATCCATCACGATTCACCCCGGGTGGCTTACGTTGAAGCTGACAATGAAAAGGCACGACAAGATGCACTCGACCTGTTAGATGATGAGCGTGACCTCGCGGCGGCTCGTTCAGCGATTTACCAGCAAGATCTACGTCGTTATCAGAGCCGCCGGGTCAAAACCAGAACCTTTCAAGAAGGCGACTTAGTACTCCGGCTCATCCAGGATCAAACAGACATGCATAAGCTCTCGCCGCCCTGGGAAGGACCTTTTGTGGTCAGCAAGAATCTGCATAAAGGGTCATATTATCTTATCGACGTTCGAGAACACAAGGATTCACGTAAGTCGGAGGAGGAGACCCGTCGGCCGTGGAATATTGCTCATCTTTGGCCCTACTATACTTGAGCCACCGGCTCTCATGGTGTACATGGTTACATGATGTATATATTATAGACAGTATAATAAAGACGGCATCCCTGATAATTCAGGGCCTCTGTCGTTTCACTTCCTAGAAGTTGAGTCTTTATCATCATCTTACATATTCTTTTAAGAGGCTTGACGCCCAAATTACAGGGACCAAAGAGAATTGGATGCACAGCACAGCTCAAACATAGGTCCCTGGTGAAGCGCAATTCGTCAGTGTGTCACTTGGGGGCTTCCTAATCGTATTCAAATCATAGCTGTCGGTACCCTCTTGACCGGCTCGACGCCACACTTGTCAGTATGTCACTTGGGGGCTTCCTGGTCGTATTCGAATCATAGCTCACTACAAAAAAATACACTTCCGTGATGATACGTGTTTGTCACAGTAGGTCGCGTTTTTTGTCATGCATGTACATCCATGACAAATTTATGACAGAATCAAGATAGTCATACATGTGCTGTCGTAGAAGTGTTCCATGACATTACCAAAATTATCATCACGGGAGTGTCCACTTCCATGACGATAAATCGCGCGTCACAGAAGTGCTTTCGTCAAGGGTGACCGACACGTGGCATCCACCGTAACGGAACGCCGTTAAGCTATCGGGTCAGATTTTGGATCCGATAACCCGTTAACAGCCCCGACCAATGGGGATTTTCCACGTGTAAAATCATCATTGGCTAGAGGAAACACGTGTCGGCTCATCGTTCGGACAGATGTCATCCACTCACTGGACAGAAGGCGCCTATGATACGTCGACACGTGGCACGGCCCAATAGTGGCCCATTCCTGTGAAAAGGCCGGCCCGTTTGACTTGGTCAAAAGCTGGCGGGCCGGCCCATGGAAAGCCTGTTAACGGTCTGTTCGCATATAGCCAATTTACAGCCCGCTAACCCAAGGCCCGTTACGCCCTACCCGAATTAGGCCCAGTAGCGTCATCTGGGCCATCCAATATGATTCCAGCCCATTTTCACTTCTGGCCCATGTATAGCCCATGACGTCTTTCGGCCCATATGAGGCCCTTTGTAACTCTTGGCCCATTAGCGGCCCGTGCTGAAACTGGCCCATAATGAACAGTGTATTACTTTACACCCATTAACGGCCCATGGTGAAACTGGCCCGTAATAAACAATGTATCACTTTATACCCATTAACGGCCCGTTATTCCGTTGGGCCGTTTCTAGCCCAAGTTAACTTTCGGCCTTCTGAGGGCCCATTTATTCTTGGGCTCATTTGTAGCATTCGGGTACCCGTTACTATCATTTTCTGCTTGTGGGCCAAATTCAGCCCATCGTTACAGTCGGCCCGTTTGTGGACCGTTAGTCTGTTGGGCCATTTTCATAGCATCACCAAATATGGCCTATTAACGGCCTGTTATGGTCAGCCCATAAAACGTACGATTTCCATTAAAGGCCCATCTACGGCCCATTAAAGGCCTGTACAAGACCCATAAATGAGTCGCCGGGCCCATGGATCCTACGAGATGTAGAAGGCCCATGGATCCTACGAGACGTACAAGGCCCATGGATCCTACGAGACGTACAAGGCCCATGGATCCTACGAGACGTACAAGGCCCATGGATCCTACGAGACGTAGAAGGCCCATGGATCCGACGTCCCGTGAAGAGATCAAGGCATAGAAAGGTAGAATAATCCTACACTATACAATAAAGAAATTACAGCCGATTATACCCACTGGGCATTATGGTTCGGCACAGGTGATAATAAAGCATACACAAACAGCAAATTACATACACTGGGCAAATACAGCTCATACATCATGGACGCGCATCAACTTAACTCCATTTGAACTATAATCTCTTCAGAAAATAGGATTGGCCGGATTCAGATAGCACAAATTTCAGTCTGCAAAATCTCCAATTCCTTCATGGTTACCTCAGTGTCTTGTTTCATTTTTTTTTGACTCCTGCATCTAATACCTGCATGTCCAGTCTCAACTTGTTGATTATACGTTGACAATCATGTACACGTTGTCTTGCCACCTCTAGTTGATGCTCGAGAACATCAGCACATTCCAATTCCAATCCATAATCATTCGGTAACGGCCATGCCGCACTGCTCACAGATCTTTGTGTTGACGTCACTTCATCCTGAAATGTTTCTGTAAGTACACATGACTAGGGCAAAAATATAGTTACAACAGTGAAGCGAACAACACACTATTTTGTACTACATGGCAAAACATGACTAACAATAATGTTACACGTCACTTTCAAAAACAATGTTACACGTCATGAAGAATAAGCAGGTGATATTTTAAAAATTATAAAAAATATAGTATGTGCAGCCTGCATACAGAAATCCCTCCTAGCTCACCAGAGGAGCATGATGTTGGGGCCCAATCGAAAACACAGACAAGTTACAAATTTAGACAGCACGTTGCGTATAAGTAAGCAAGCAGTTGGCCATTCTGTGCCTCAATTAAAGTCTTAGGGAGCATAATGAACAGCAGAGGGTTTCATACAAACATACTACAATAGGCAAAACTATGCAATCATTAGCGTAGTATAAACTAGATTGTGAGCCTCATGCAATAATAGTTGGTTAATAGACTTCAAAGCTTCAGGCACACTTCGGCAGAGTAATTAAATGGTAAGGCCTTTAATTATGTCAACTAATAGTGATACAAGTACCGAACATCAGGCATGATTATTTGGGCATCTTATTAACTGAGGACAAATAAAGCAATTGAAAAGAGAAAATTAACCATGCCTGAAACAAACAAGGAATTGAAGTGTTGAGTTGCATACAGTGACTTACCTTAGCAGGTTGAAGAGGCTCAGCGCAGCTCCTACTTCTCTTGCAAGGCTCCTTCCTAACATCTTGTACTTGGAAATCCTCAATGTTATTTCCATTGCACCCCCTCTGCAGGTGACACAAACTAGTTACTCGTCTCCTTGGAAGATAAATATGCATACTTTCCAGTCTGTGAACACAAAAGGATGAGATTATAACAAAACAACACCACATAATGAAACATGCCGCATCTCTTGCACTTGCACACAATGAAATGAGCATTTACTATGTCTGCACTATGTAAAAACTAGGCATACCTTCGAACTGGATCTCCAGGTACTCTTGGAGAGCCTACTGTAGTGTACAGCCAAACCTTTATGTCACCTATGAGTTAGACAAGGCCCCACTATAGCAGCCCTTAGTGTTAAAATCGTTGACAAGCTCTGTTAGAGTGTTAGGTCAAGAACAACAAGTAATCAAAGCAAACAGTCCTGGTATGGCTGGCTGATGCAAACAAGCAATTGAACAGATGTGTGAGCAAATCTTACATATCAAGAAAAGAAGCAAAGAAGGAGGCTTAAAGACCATCACTTGACTGACCAGATTTAAGGGGCATTTAAACATCATGTGCAACGTATGAACTAACATAAACATTGCATATTCCAGATTCTACAATGGAATGCACATGTATTAGGTTATGCCATGTATGATGATGCCTAAATGTACAGATAGCAGGCAGGAGTGATTCATCATTGCACGCACAATTGAATTGCAGGTTAAGGGCCAGTTCGATTCCGCCTTTTCAGGGCATATTGTCAAAATAAGCCATAAAAGATGTAAAGAAGTCATTTTTGAGTTATGGGCTTGGGCTTAACTAATTTCGCTTTGGAGGGGGGTGTTTCGGGTAGAACCTCACTAAAAATTGAAGGAAGGGGAATAGTGAAATGACTCTGTTGTCTGCCTATATTACACTCAAAATGCAACTGCTGACGCCCGTGTCACACCTGACCCTCAAGTAAAAACAAACACGCAAGCATTCATTGCCCTGCCCGCTTGCATCTCCTCTCCCCTTTCCCTCTACCTCAATCCCCTGCCTGCAGCACTAGGGTTCCTCCAGCGAGCCGTCGCCACTGGTCCCATCTGGCCTGGTCCTCGACGATGCTATGTCCAGCTAGGCTACATGGCCGGCGGGTAGGGGCAAATCTCCCTGGCTGCTCCTCCCTCTAGCGCCGCCCCTCATTCTCATGGTCTCCAGCAACTGCTCCACTGTGGTTCGTCCAATGCACTACTCCGGCGGGCGCTGCACAACTACGGCTGATGCCACACTGCGGCAGAAGGCACCTTATTCCCCCTCCCCTCCTCCCAGGCCATGGCCTTGAGGTGCTGTTGAAGGATGAGCTCATCCAACAAGGTGAGGATCTCCTCTGATTTTTTGCCAAATTTTCATTTTGATCCACTATATGATGAATTGCTATGAGCTGCTTCTGCTGCTGCTATATGATGCATTGCTATGAGCTGCTCCTGCTGCTGCTATATGATGAATTACTATTAGCTGTTGCTGCTGCTGCTATATGATGCATTGCTATGAGCTGCTCCTGCTGCTGCTATATGATGAATTACTATGAGCTGTTGCTGCTGTATGATGAGTTGCTATGAGCTGCTGCTGCTATATGATGAATTGCTATGAGCTGCTGCTGCTGCTATATGATGAGTTGCTACAAGCCGCTCCTGCTGCTGCTATCTGATGAATTGCTATGAGCTGCTCCTGCTGCTGCTATATGATGAATTGCTATGAGCTGCTCCTGTTGCTGCTATATGATGAATTGCTATGAGCTACTGCTGGTATATGATGAATTGCAGACTGCTGCAATTGTATGATGAGTTGCTATGAGCTGCTGCTGCTGCTATATGATGTTTTCAGGTGGTGCTGCTATACGATAATAACCAGCCACTTGGACCATCGAATTTCAATAAATAATTGTTCTTCATTTAAATGTTGGTCATGCGTTCTTCATTTAAATTAGGCAATGGGATCTCTATGGAAAACATGGACCAAAGTAGATTGTGCCAAGTAGATGGTATCTTTGTATTTGCATTTTGAGAAAATAGTGATGGTCTGTTTTCCTATCATATTAATTACTGCACTGGGTTCATTTTGTGATGTTTGCAAGTCAAATTAATTTCCATATGGGCAGCAAAATGAAAAAATATAATGCAATCTAGACTTTCCACTGATCATACCAAAGATAAGCTGAAAACGCAATGAAAAGAACTGGTTGGCTTGTTACATGGAGCTTATATTCACAGGTGCTTATTTTCTTAGGATAACTCGTAATAACTGTCCCTAAGAAACTTGGCTAATAGAACTGGCATACAAATAACATGTCACGATGATTGCAATGGAGGAGTGACGTACCATAGCACACTGTATAGCTCACCGCTGCCTCTCCTTTTTTTGCGATGTTCCATGAAATTGCCACATACATCTTGTACTTTTTCATTGTGTAACCCTATCTGCAAGTTGACACGGCTAATTTCAGACATCTTGTTGGAAATATGCCCTAGAGGCAATAATAAATGGTTATTATTATATTTCTTTGTTCATGGTAATTGTCTATTATTCATGCTATAATTGTATTGTCCGGAAATCGTGATACATGTGTGAATACATAGACCACAACCTGTCCCTAGTAAGCCTCTAGTTGACTAGCTCGTTGATCAACAGATAGTCACGGTTTCCTGACTATGGACATTGGATGTCATTGATAACGGGATCACATCATTAGGAGAATGATGTGATGGACAAGACCCAATCCTAAGCATAGCATAAAAGATCGTGTAGTTTCGTTTGCTAGAGCTTTTCCAATGTCAAGTATCTTTTCCTTAGACCATGAGATCGTGCAACTCCCGGATACCGTAGGAGTGCTTTGGGTGTGCCAAACGTCACAACGTAACTGGGTGACTATAAAGGTGCACTACGGGTATCTCCGAAAGTGTCTGTTGGGTTGGCACGGATCGAGACTGGGATTTGTCACTCCGTATGACGGAGAGGTATCTCTGGGCCCACTCGGTAATGCATCATCATAATGAGCTCAATGTGACTAAGGCTTTAGTCACGGGATCATGCATTGCGGTACGAGTAAAGAGACTTGCCGGTAACGAGATTGAACAAGGTATTGGGATACCGACGATCGAATCTCGGGCAAGTAACATACCGATTGACAAAGGGAATTGTATACGGGATTGATTGAATCCTCGACACCGTGGTTCATCCAATGAGATCATCGTGGAACATGTGGGAGCCAACATGGGTATCCAGATCCCGCTGTTGGTTATTGACCGGAGAGGCGTCTCGGTCATGTCTGCATGTCTCCCGAACCCGTAGGGTCTACACACTTAAGGTCCGGTGACGCTAGGGTTGTAGAGATATATGTATGCGGAAACCTGAAAGTTTTTCGGAGTCCCGGATGAGATCCCGGACGTCACGAGAGGTTCCGGAATGGTCCGGAGGTGAAGAATTATATATAGGAAGTCCAGTTTCGGCCACCGGGAAAGTTTCGGGGGTTATCGGTATTGTACCGGGACCACCGGAAGGGTCCCGGGGGTCCACCGGGTGGGGCCACCTGTCCCGGAGGGCCCCGTGGGCTGAAAGTGGAAGGGAACCAGCCCCTAGTGGGCTGGGGCGCCCCCCTTGGGCCTCCCCCCATGCGCCTAGGGTTGGGAACCCTAGGGGGGAGTTCCCCCTTGCCTTGGGGGGCAAGGCACCCCTTCCCCCCCACTTGGCCGCCGCCCCCCCCCCCCTTGGATCTGATCTGCAGGGCCGGCGCCCCCCCCCCCAGGGGGCCTATATAAAGGGGGGAGGGAGGGCAAAAAACAACAGCCTTGGGCGCCTCCCTCCTCCCCTGCAACACCTCTCTCTCTCTCGTAGAAGCTCGGCGAAGCCCTGCACGAGACCCGCTACATCCACCACCACGCCGTCGTGCTGCTGGATCTCCATCAACCTCTCCTTCCCCCTTGCTGGATCAAGAAGGAGGAGACGTCGCTGCACCGTACGTGTGTTGAACACGGAGGTGCCGTCCGTTCGGCACTCGGTCATCGGTGATTTGGATCACGGCGAGTACGACTCCGTCATCCACGTTCATTGGAACGCTTCCGCTCGCGATCTACAAGGGTATGTAGATGCACTCCCTTCCCCTCGTTGCTAGTAGACTCCATAGATGCATCTTGGTGAACGTAGGAAAATTTTAAAATTATGCTACGATTCCCAACAGTGGTATCAGAGCCAGGCCTATGCGTAGTTACTATGCACGAGTAGAACACAAAGCAGTTGTGGGCGTTGAGTTTGCCAATTCTTCTTGCCGCTACTAGTCGTTTCTTGTTTCGGCGGCATTGTAGGATGAAGCGGCCCGGACCGACCTTACACGTACGCTTACGTGAGACTGGTTCCACCGACTGACATGCACAAGTTGCATAAGGTGGCTAGCGGGTGTCTGTCTCTCCTACTTTAGTCGGAACGGATTCGATGAAAAGGGTCCTTATGAAGGGTAAATAGAAATTGGCAAATCACGTTGTGGTCATACGTAGGTAAGAAACGTTCTTGCTAGAAACCTACAAACCACGTAAAAACTTGCAACAACAATTAGAGGACGTCTAACTTGTTTTTGCAGCAAGTGCTACGTGATGTGATATGGCCAGAAGATGTGATGAATGATATATGTGATGTATGAGATTGATCATATTCTTGTAATAGGAATCACGACTTGCATGTCGATGAGTATGACAACCGGCAGGAGCCATAGGAGTTGTCTTTATTATTTTGTATGACCTGCGTGTCATTAAATAAACGCCATGTAAATTACTTTACTTTATTGCTAAACGCGTTAGCCATAGAAGTAGAAGTAATTGTTGGCGTGACGACTTCATGAAGACACAATGATGGAGATCATGATGATGGAGATCATGGTGTCATGCCGGTGACAAAGATGATCATGGTGCCCCGAAGATGGAGATCAAAGGAGCATGATGATATTGGCCATATCATGTCACTATTTGATTGCATGTGATGTTTATCATGTTTTTGCATCTTATTTGCTTAGAACGACGGTAGCAAGTAGGATGATCCCTTATAATAATTTCAAGAAAGTGTTCACCCTAACTGTGCACCGTTGCGAAGGTTCGTTGTTTCGAAGCACCACGTGATGATCGGGTGTGATAGATTCTAACGTTCGAATACAACGGGTGTTGACGAGCCTAGCATGTACAGACATGGCCTCGGAACACACGCAATACACTTAGGTTCACTTGACGAGCCTAGCATGTACAGACATGGCTTCGGAACATGGAGGACCGAAAGGTCGAGCATGAGTCGTATAGAAGATACGATCAACATGGAGATGTTCACCGATCTTGACTAGTCCGTCTCACGTGATGATCGGACACGGCCTAGTCGAATTCGGATCATGTTTCACTTAGATGACTAGAGGGATGTCTATCTGAGTGGGAGTTCATTAAATAATTTGATTATATGAACTTAATTATCATGAACTTAGTCTAAATCTTTACACTATGTATTGTAGATCAAATGGCCCACGTTGTCCTCAATTTCAACGCGTTCCTAGAGAAAACCAAGCTGAAAGATGATGGCAGGAACTATACGGACTGGGTCCGGAACCTGAGGATCATCCTCATAGCAGCCAAGAAAGATTATGTCTTAGAAGCACCGCTAGGTGAAGCACCAATCCCTGAGAACCAAGACGTTATGAACGCTTGGCAGCAGCGTGCTGATGATTACTCCCTCGTTCAGTGCGGCATGCTTTACAGCTTAGAACCGGGTCTCCAAAAGCGTTTTGAGAAACATGGAGCATATGAGATGTTCGAGGAGCTGAAACTGGTTTTTCAAGCTCATGCCCGGGTCGAGAGATATGATGTCTCTGACAAGTTCTTCAGCTGTAAAATGGAGGAGAACAGTTCTGTTAGTGAGCACATACTCAGAATGTCTGGGTTGCACAACCGCTTGTCTCAGCTGGGAGTTAATCTCCCGGATGACGCGGTCATTGACAGAATCCTCCAGTCGCTTCCACCAAGCTACAAGAGCTTTGTGATGAACTACAATATGCAGGGGATGGAAAAGACCAATCCCGAGGTATATTCAATGCTGAAATCAGCTGAGGTAGAGATCAGAAAAGAACATCAAGTGTTGATGGTGAATAAAACCTCTAAGTTCAAGAAGGGCAAGGGTAAGAAGAACTTCAAGAAAGACGGCAAGGGAGTTGCCGCGCCCGGTAAGCCAGTTACCGGGAAGAAGTCAAATAATGGACCCAAGCCCGAGACTGAGTGCTTTTATTGCAAGGGAAGTGGTCACTGGAAGCGGAACTGCCCCAAATACTTAGCGGACAAGAAGAAGGCCGGCAACACCCAAGGTATATGTGATATACTAGTAATTGATGTGTACCTTACCAGTACTCGTAGTAGCTCCTGGGTATTTGATACCGGTGCGGTTGCTCATATTTGTAACTCAAAACAGGAACTACGGAATAAACAGAGACTGGCGAAGGACGAGGTGACGATGCGCGTCGGGAATGGTTCCAAGGTCGATGTGATCGCCGTCGGCACGCTACCTCTGCATCTCCCTACGGGATTAGTTTTAAACCTCAATAATTGTTATTTAGTGCCAGCTTTGAGCATGAACATTGTATCTGGATCTCGTTTAATTCGAGATGGCTACTCATTTAAATCCGAGAATAATGGTTGTTCTATTTATTTGAGAGATATGTTTTATGGTCATGCCCCGCTGGTCAATGGTTTATTTTTGATGAATCTCGAACGTGATGTTACACATGTTCATAGTGTGAATACCAAAAGATGTAAAGTTGATGACGATAGTCCCACATACTTGTGGCACTGCCGCCTTGGTCACATTGGTGTCAAGCGCATGAAGAAGCTCCATGCAGATGGACTTTTGGAGTCTCTTGGTTACGAATCATTTGACACGTGCGAACCATGCCTCATGGGTAAGATGACCAAGACTCCGTTCTCCGGAACAATGGAGCGAGCAACCAACTTATTGGAAATCATACATACCGATGTGTGTGGTCCAATGAGTGTTGAGGCTCGCGGAGGATATCGTTATGTTCTCACTCTCACTGATGATTTAAGTAGATATGGGTATGTCTACCTAATGAAACACAAGTCTGAAACCTTTGAAAAGTTCAAGGAATTTCAGAATGAAGTCGAGAATCAACGTGACAGGAAAATAAAATTCTTACGATCAGATCGTGGTGGAGAATATTTAAGTCACGAATTTGGTACACACTTAAGGAAATGTGGAATAGTTTCACAACTTACGCCGCCTGGAACACCTCAGAGAAATGGTGTGTCCGAACGTCGTAATCGCTCTCTATTGGATATGGTGCGATCTATGATGTCTCTTACCGATTTACCGCTCTCATTTTGGGGTTATGCTTTAGAGACTGCCGCATTCACTTTAAATAGGGCACCGTCTAAATCCGTTGAGACGACACCGTATGAATTATGGTTTGGGAAGAAACCTAAGCTGTCATTTCTAAAAGTTTGGGGATGCGATGCTTATGTCAAGAAACTTCAACCTGAAAAGCTCGAACCCAAATCGGAAAAATGCGTCTTCATAGCATACCCTAAGGAAACTATTGGGTATACCTTCTACCTCAGATCCGAAGGCAAGATCTTCGTTGCCAAGAACGGGTCCTTTCTAGAGAAGGAGTTTCTCTCGAAAGAATTGAGTGGGAGGAAAGTGGAACTTGATGAGGTGATAGTCACCCCTTCCGAACCGGAAAGTAGCGCAGCGCGGGAAAATGTTCCTGTGGTGCCTACATCGACTGGGGAGGAAGTTAATGATGATGATCATGAAACTTCAGATCAAGTTACTAAACTTCATAGGTCCACAAGGACACGTTCCGCACCAGAGTGGTACGGCAACCCTGTCCTAGAAATCATGTTGTTAGACAACGGTGAACCTTCGAACTATGAAGAAGCGATGGCGGGCCCGGATTCTGACAAATGGCTAGAAGCCATGAAATCCGAGATAGAATCCATGTATGAAAACAAAGTATGGACTTTGACTGACTTGCCCGATGAAAGGCGAGCCATAGAAAACAAATGGATCTTTAAGAAGAAGACGGACGCAGATGGTAATGTGACCATCTACAAAGCTCGACTTGTCGCTAAGGGTTATCGACAAGTTCAAGGGGTTGACTACGATGAGACTTTCTCACCCGTAGCGAAGCTGAAGTCTGTCCGAATCATGTTAGCAATTGCCACATACTATGATTATGAGATATGGCAGATGGACGCCAAAACGGCATTCCTTAATGGCTTCCTTAAGGAAGAGTTGTATATGATGCAGCCGGAAGGTTTTGTCGATCCTAAGAATGCTAACAAAGTGTGCAAGCTCCAGCGCTCAATCTATGGGCTGGTGCAAGCATCTCGGAGTTGGAACATTCGCTTTGATGAGATGATCAAAGCGTTTGGGTTTACACAGACTTATGGAGAAGCCTGTGTTTACAAGAAAGTGAGTGGGAGCTCTGTAGCATTTCTCATATTATATGTGGATGACATATTATTGATGGGAAATGATATAGAATTCTTGGAAAGTATAAAGGCCTATTTGAATAAGTGTTTTTCAATGAAGGACCTTGGAGAAGCTGCTTATATATTAGGCATCAAGATCTCTAGAGATAGATCAAGACGCCTCATTGGTCTTTCACAAAGTACATACCTTGACAAGATATTGAAGAAGTTCAGTATGGATCAGTCCAAGAAGGGGTTCTTGCCTGTAGTGCAAGGTGTGCAATTGAGCACGGCTCAATGCCCGACCACGGCAGAAGATATAGAACAGATGAGTGTCATCCCCTATGCCTCGGCCATAGGGTCTATTATGTATGCCATGCTGTGTACCAGACCTGATATAAACCTTGCCGTAAGTTTGGTAGGAAGGTACCAAAGTAATCCCGGCCAGGAACACTGGACAGCGGTCAAGAATATCCTGAAGTACCTGAAGAGGACTAAGGATATGTTTCTCGTTTATGGAGGTGACGAAGAGCTCGTCGTAAAGGGTTACGTCGACGCTAGCTTCGACACAGATCTGGATGACTCGAAGTCACAGACCGGATACGTGTATATTTTGAATAGAGGAGCAGTAAGCTGGTGCAGTTGCAAGCAAAGCGTCGTGGCGGGATCTACATGTGAAGCGGAGTACATGGCAGCCTCAGAGGCAGCACAGGAAACAGTCTGGATGAAGGAGTTCATTACCGACCTAGGGGTGATTCCCAATGCGTCAGGCCCAATGACTCTCTTCTGTGACAACACTGGAGCTATTGCCCTTGCGAAGGAGCCCTGGTTTCACAGGAAGACCAGGCATATCAAGCGTCGCTTCAACTCCATTCGTGAAAGTGTTCAAAATGGAGACATAGATATTTGTAAAGTACACACGGACCTGAATGTAGCAGATCCGTTGACTAAACCTCTCCCTAGGGCAAAACATGATCAACACCAGGACGCAATGGGTGTTCGATTCATCACAATGTAACTAGATTATTGACTCTAGTGCAAGTGGGAGACTGTTGGAAATATGCCCTAGAGGCAATAATAAATGGTTATTATTATATTTCTTTGTTCATGGTAATTGTCTATTATTCATGCTATAATTGTATTGTCCGGAAATCGTGATACATGTGTGAATACATAGACCACAACCTGTCCCTAGTAAGCCTCTAGTTGACTAGCTCGTTGATCAACAGATAGTCACGGTTTCCTGACTATGGACATTGGATGTCATTGATAACGGGATCACATCATTAGGAGAATGATGTGATGGACAAGACCCAATCCTAAGCATAGCATAAAAGATCGTGTAGTTTCGTTTGCTAGAGCTTTTCCAATGTCAAGTATCTTTTCCTTAGACCATGAGATCATGCAACTCCCGGATACCGTAGGAGTGCTTTGGGTGTGCCAAACGTCACAACGTAACTGGGTGACTATAAAGGTGCACTACGGGTATCTTCGAAAGTGTCTGTTGGGTTGGCACGGATCGAGACTGGGATTTGTCACTCCGTATGACGGAGAGGTATCTCTGGGCCCACTCGGTAATGCATCATCATAATGAGCTCAATGTGACTAAGGCGTTAGTCACGGGATCATGCATTGCGGTACGAGTAAAGAGACTTGCCGGTAACGAGATTGAACAAGGTATTGGGATACCGACGATCGAATCTCGGGCAAGTAACATACCGATTGACAAAGGGAATTGTATACGGGATTGATTGAATCCTCGACACCGTGGTTCATCCGATGAGATCATCGTGGAACATGTGGGAGCCAACATGGGTATCCAGATCCCGCTGTTGGTTATTGACCGGAGAGGCGTCTCGGTCATGTCTGCATGTCTCCCGAACCCGTAGGGTCTACACACTTAAGGTCCGGTGACGCTAGGGTTGTAGAGATATATGTATGCGGAAACCTGAAAGTTGTTCGGAGTCCCGGATGAGATCCCGGACGTCACGAGAGGTTCCGGAATGGTCCGGAGGTGAAGAATTATATATAGGAAGTCCAGTTTCGGCCACCGGGAAAGTTTCGGGGGTTATCGGTATTGTACCGGGACCACCGGAAGGGTCCCGGGGGTCCACCGGGTGGGGCCACCTGTCCCGGAGGGCCCCGTGGGCTGAAAGTGGAAGGGAACCAGCCCCTAGTGGGCTGGGGCGCCCCCCTTGGGCCTCCCCCCATGCGCCTAGGGTTGGGAACCCTAGGGGGGAGTTCCCCCTTGCCTTGGGGGGCAAGGCACCCCTTCCCCCCCACTTGGCCGCCGCCCACCACCCCCCCCCCCTTGGATCTGATCTCCAGGGCCGGCGCCCCCCCCCAGGGGGCCTATATAAAGGGGGGAGGGAGGGCAAAAAACAACAGCCTTGGGCGCCTCCCTCCTCCCCTGCAACACCTCTCTCTCTCTCTCGTAGAAGCTCGGCGAAGCCCTGCACGAGACCCGCTACATCCACCACCACGCCGTCGTGCTGCTGGATCTCCATCAACCTCTCCTTCCCCCTTGCTGGATCAAGAAGGAGGAGACGTCGCTGCACCGTACGTGTGTTGAACACGGAGGTGCCGTCCGTTCGGCACTCGGTCATCGGTGATTTGGATCACGGCGAGTACGACTCCGTCATCCACGTTCATTGGAACGCTTCCACTCGCGATCTACACGGGTATGTAGATGCACTCCCTTCCCCTCGTTGCTAGTAGACTCCATAGATGCATCTTGGTGAACGTAGGAAAATTTTAAAATTATGCTACGATTCCCAACACATCTCTACATGATACTACATTGCATATCCCTTGCACATATTTAAACCACCAATTAACGATTGTGTGCGTACCATAAACTAGCCATGACTCTGTATGCTGGACTAGCAGGCACTCTAAGGGAGCCTAATGTAGTGCACTGGAATTCCTACATGCCGATTTTGTGTAATGTACTGCCCCTGTTCCTAAATATATGTCTTTGTAGAGATTCCAGTATGGACCACATACAGATGTATATAGATGCATTTTCGAGTGTAGATTCACTCATTTTGCTCCGTATGTAGCCTATAGTGGAATCTCTAGAAAGACTTATATTTAGGAACGGAGGTACGAGGTAGTATCATGTATGACATCTACATATCTAATTTAGCAGCCAGTAGTAGAAATCATTGTCTGCACAAAGGGATTACTGGTCGAAAATCCTAGCAAAGCACGCTGGCAGGCACAGAACAATACAAGAGAGAGAGACGCGCTTACAAGATCATAGCAATGCCTCAGTCCAGGATCTTGGTTGGCCAAGTTGTTAGATCCAGAAGAAACATCGTCCTTGTAGTTTTTGCCAGCTGCATAACAAGTAACAGCGACCGGTTAGTATATTTGAAGTACATCGGGCAGGTGATGCTGGACGGGTTTAAAGGTGACAAGTACCTAGGCCGTGGCGGGTGCTTGGCATCTCTCCGGACGGTGGGAATCAGGTTAGAAACGTCGAGGGTGATGATGTTGCGCTGGCTGTCGGGGTCCGGTAAGGAGATCTAGAACCATCGAGTAGGTTGTTTGTGGAGCGGCTCCGGTAGGGTGGACTACGGTGTGGGCGAAGCGGATCTATGGCCGTGGACGAGGGCGTAGGTGAAGCTGCTCCAGTGGTTGGGTTAAGGATGGTGTCGACGACGCGGATCTGCGGCCGTGGACGGGGCGTCAGAAGCTGCTCCGGTGGTTGGGTTAAGGATGGCGTCGACGATGCGGATCTGCGGTCGTGGACGGGGCGTCAGAAGCTGCTCCGGTGGTTGGGTTAAGGATGGTGTCGACGATGCGGATCTGCGGCCGTGGACGGGGCGTCAGAAGCTGCTCCAGTGGTTGGGTTAAGGGTGGTGTCGACGATGCGGATCCGCGGCCGTCGACGGGGCGTCAGAAGCTGCTCCGGTAGGTTGAATGAGGGTGCGAGGAAGCGGATCTAAGGCCGTGGACTTGTGAGTTGGCAAAGCGGCCTCGGTAGGGTTGAGAATGGTATAGGTGAAGCTACTCCGGTAGGGTTGACGATGGTGTCGGCGAAGCGGCTCCGGTAGGGTTGAGGAAGGTGTCGGCGAAGCGGCTCCGGTAGGGTTGAGGAAGGTGTCGGCGAAGAGGATCAGAGGCCGTCGACGGGGGCGTCGGTGGGGCGGCTTCGGGGGTGTGGACGAAGCGTCTCCGGTGGGGAGTACGAATGAGCCGCTGCAGATGCGTGGCGGTTGACGAGAGTACCGGCGAAGCAGATCCGGCGCCGTGGACAAGGCCGGCACTGAATGGGCTGTGGTACAGTGGTGGATGAGCAGTCTACTTGTTTCTAGGGGAGGTGGGAGGGGTAGATGCGGCCGTAGAAGCAGATCCGGCGAGGTGGACGCCGCTGGCAGTGAATGGGCTATGGTATGCCGGTGGATGAGCAGTCTAGGGTTTCGAGAGGGGAGGGGAGAAAGGGCAATGAAGTATAGACGGCGTGATGTAAGATGCTCTGGTGCTGTGGAGTCAGTCATTTTTGCGGGAGGGGGAGAGGAAATGGGGGTGCCGTGTAGTGGGGGAACCGGAAGTTACCAAAGCAGCCCCGACCTATCATGTAGATGAGGGTGGTATTGTAACTGTTGGTCTCCGTGCACCAAGGACAAAAGGGGGATTTCGCACGCTAAAGACTAAGGTGGCGGAAATTTTAGAAGGAGGCGGGAGATTTGCCGCCCGCGGGATCGTTTGTATCCAGTTTCAACTAATTTTGGACCGTGCTAGCGGGAAGGTCATGCTAGACTGTGTACACGGGGCACGCGTCAGCAGTTAATAACTGGTGTGAAGTCCACCCCAGAAAAAAAGACAATAACTCGGGATGATGCGCCGATAACTTGGACGTTCACACGGGCACGGCCAATCATACGGGTGTAGTGGCGCGTTCACAAAAAAAGGGATCAAACGCTCAGCCTATGTATTTCTCGTGTAAATAGATAATTTAGTGCCATTGGTTATTTACTTTAAACATAATGCATTGATGTGTTAGTGTAGAGGCGCACAAAAAGAAATGGATATTGTAGTCAGCTACTTAAAAGTGTTACCTCATATGATTACATAGCCTCCATTTCATAAATTGCGTACGCATTGAATTCATATATGAATATTACATATATTACTTCAAAATAGAAACTTAAATCATCCAAGACTAATGAATTTGAATGCAAGAGTAACAATGGTGCATATACATGATAGCTACATTGGTTGTTTGAAGAAACATCACTGTAACTTTGGCATGCACAACTGAAAAGGTTTATTTAAATAAAAAAATGTGATATGTGAGTGTCCAATCTTTATAGCGTTGAATCGATATTGTACCTTTGGCCACGATATGAAGTAGATATTGACTTATGTTCAAGCGATGCACGTCCACGATCGCTAGATAGTGATACGTGAATGAATTGTGCAATCTCTCTCACACGCATACATATCTCATTTCCCTGTGGGCATCGGAATCACACACGCGCACTTCGTGTATTTCTCTCCCTCCGTCAGGGTTAAATTCGTCTTTCTACCCCGTCCTACAAGTCTCTCACACAGAAACACACACGCTCTCTATGTCTAACACGCCCACCCCTTTAATTCCGCCCACCCACAGCCACTAATGTCTCAAAGTATAATAATGTCTCTCACACATATGCCATCTACCTATCCCTTAATATAGCTAGATATGTGTCACACAAACTCCTTCTCCCTACTAGCAAGATGCCCATGCGTTGCACGGAACATCAATATGCATTTGTATGAGAAGTTTATCTTGTGGGAGAAAAGGATGAACGAGGGAATGCCTTATTTGCAAATGCGGAGAGGGGTGTGGGTATCTTTTTGCAAAATTGCCATAGTTTCCTTCCTGTCCGTCGGATATAAATCGGATGGCCCATATTGCAGGATGGCAGGAACACCATCATCACCAACTCTGTTTTTTATAAGAGTAGAGATATGTGAGTGTCACTGCCCCCCCCCCACACACACACCCACACTTCCCACCACCGAAGGAGTAGGGTGACACGTCGATCTTGATACTAATCTATCGACTCGCTTCTCTCTCAAACATACACACACACACTACCCGGCACCGAAGGAGTAGGGTGGCACATCGATCTTGATAATAATCTATCTACTCCTCTTTCAAACACACACACACACTCGCTAGTTGTGCCTCTGTGCCTACCGCGCACACTCTCGATACGTCTTTCTCTCCCTCCCCCCCCCCAACAATGACAGCAGAAGGGTGACAACTCGATCTGATCATAATCTGTCAATTGGTTTTTCTCTCAAACATTGTGTCTCGGTGCCTCGCTCGGTAGCCCCCTCGATATGTAGACTTCTCACGCGCGCACAGCTGTAGTGACGATGACGCTGAACCCAGTGTGCCTTGTTTTTACCGGCCTCATGTGATAGTTTTCACCCTGTTTTCTGTTAATTAACAAGGCAACCTTTTCTTTGTTACTACTAGTGAATCCGAAATCATTCGGGGCAGACATAAAATATATCACTTCAACCCAATTATCGCAGCAACTATTTTAAAAGAAATTAGCTAGCTGCCCGTGCGTTGCATGGAACATCAAGATGCATTTGTATGAGTAGTTTATCTTGTGAGAGAAAAGGTTGAATGAGGGAAGGCCTTATTTGCGAACGTGGAGAGACGTGTGGGTATATTTTTGCAAAATTGTCATAGTTTCTTTCCTATCCATTAGATATAAATCCGACGGCCTATATTGCAGGATGGCACGCACACCATCATCACCAACTCTGTTTTCTACTCCCTCCGTCCGAAAATACTTGTCATCAAAATGGATAAAAAGAGATGTATCTAAAACTAAAATACGTCTAGATACATTTCCTTTTATCCATTTTGATGAAAAGTATTTCCGGACGGAGGGAGTATTTGTATTTTTAGAGATTTCAACAAGTGACTATGACCGGACCTTACCAACATACTCAAAAAAGTAGTCCATAATTTTGATGTTACCCTCTTTTCTTGGCGGTGCAGTGTCATCTGGATACCTCATAAATAAATCAAGGACAAATCTGACCCCTTCCTGAAAAGACATATGGAGCAAAATGAGTGAATCTACACTCTAAAATATGTCTACATACACATCCGTATGTGGTAGTCCATTCGAAATCTGAGAAAGACAAATATTTAGGAACGAATGGAGTATATATAAGAGTAGACATGGAGATATATCTCCAGCATGGTCTACAACAAAAATGTGCTGGGCTGGTTAGCGCCGGATGCTCGCAACGCGATGACATGAGTTTGAATTCTATCTTTTAACTTTATATTTTTATATTATATATTACTCTACTTATTTAATATATACTTCTTTCGCTACTGTACTGACAGTGGAACCCACAGAGTACTTAGAATACAAGATTAAGGATGGACTTGTTTCTTTTTAACTTTCTGTACGAAGCTGTAGCCACCTTGCAAGTCACGTGTACACTGTACATGCAATTAACTTTTTATAGAGGGACAATCATACAGGCAATTAACTCAAATAGATTGGATGTCACTCTATTATTTCCAGCATAAAGAGCATCTCCAACGGCAGCCGGCAAATTTCCTCCCGCTTCCTTAAGCGGAGGATGACATCAAACGCCAGCGGCATACATTTTTACAACTCTAACCAACCAGATGAAATTCGTGCAAACACGGACTGATTTCATATAAGCATGAAGGATTTCGTATAAAAAAGCCGGATCTTCATATAAACATGATGGATTTCATTACATTTACATGAACTAGGAGGTGCCAATCCGGCTCTCTTGTATAATTAGTACTCCCTCCGTCCGGAAATACTTGTCCTAGAAATGGATGTATCTAGACTTATTTTAGTTCTAGATGGCCGCCCGCGGATACCTTTGTCTTCCTCATGTCCGTCAGACACTTGCGGGGTCGACGAAGGTCCTCGGAAGAGACGAAGCAGCAAAGAAACCACCTGAATCCGCGGTCGTCGCCTCGGCGGTGACCTTCATGGGTCCCAAGTGGCGGCGGCCTCCCGTGTTATACTTCTCCTCAATGATGGCAGCGGACACGGAGAAGCTGGCCACCGACTTGTTGCTCTCCACGCACCCGGCTTCTGTCTCTGCCTGCATGGCGCTGCCGCAGGCACGGGAGGCGCGCCCATAGACACGGGAGGCGCGGCCACCGCAGACACTGGTGGCGCGGTACAACGCGGCAGCGACGGCGCCCGTACCGGCGTGCCAGCCGCCGTGCCGGCGTGGAGCAACTCGCCACTCCTCATCAAGCTGAACTGGACCGGCGAGTTGCTGAACCACGCGCCTGCTTGGGGCGGCAACTGGCTCCGTCGGGCCAAGCAAGGTTGGTGAAGCACCGAGCGGCCTCGCCCGTATCCGGAGGGCTCGGCGGGCCACCCAGACGGGTAATATGCCGGAGAACGGCTCATCGGAAGCCATCGGAAGAGTGGAGAAAATGGTGAAGGAGGAGATGGGGGAGCGGCGGAGGGGTGCGATTCTTGCCCGCTGTCTGTCTGGCCTCGTGTAAATAGAGGGCGGACGGTAGGAGCTTGGCCGGCGTCTGGCCTCATTTAAACTGAGGGCGGACGGGAGGAGCTTGGCCGGTGTTGCGTTTAATTCCGGCCCGCTCATGAACGGACGTGTGGCAGGAGTAGGATTCTCGGTTTGCATGCGGGTTTAACGGAGCGGTTTAATGGAGGCGCCGGGCGTGCAGCGGGCGGCGCAGTACTATTCGATTTGACAGCAGTAATGAGCCGTCAAATCACAAAGGCCCTCACCTCTCGTGAAACCGACCGAGCTAGACTACCCCGCCCTCTAGCCTTTTAAAAATGTATATACTCCACTTTTGTACAGTAGTAGTATCGATGGATTGCGCCATGGAGCAAAACTTGAAATTAAAAAAAAAGGTGGTACATATATAGAGCGCTCGTCGCCAAATTATGCATATAGTACTATTAAAAAGGCTTGTCACAATAATGATGTCCAGCACAAGTGCACAACCCACCCCTCAAATAAAACTAAGCACCCTGGAATTCTTTGACAAAACTAAGCACCCTGAAATTCTTTGACAACTAAACTGCTGGCTATATGATGTTGGCCATATATATTGTACGTATATAATGTGAAGAAATGAGTGGTAGTACTATACCAACTAAAAGATGAAATGTAAGAAATACTAGTATGTACGTACTGAAGAGTTAAAGTAACAAGAAGAAACATAACATAGTTCTGCTGGGGGCTCAGCACAACACATCCCTCAAATTAAATTAAGCACACCTGAAATTAAACTTTGAAACTATTCCGGTAGACACTGCATTAGAACCACCATGAGCAACGACACTGCCACCTTACTCGGAGTCCTCGTCCACGTCCTCGACTTCGTCCTTGTCCCTCTTCCTCTTGGCCGATACTTCTTTGCTTGAGCTGCACACTTGGCTGTTGCACTTCATCCAACCCTTTTAGATATTGAAGCAAATGTAGCCATCCATTTCAGCGTAGTGGATGTGGTCTATATCTAGTACATTCCGCTGCCATGCATGACGATGAAACGTGTATGGAGGTTTCTCCAGTTTACCGTACGAAGGATGAACCATGGCTCCTGCCAGGGTCAGCATTGAAGGCTGACGAGAGGACACCAGCCGATTCTTCTGGAGGTCGAAGGTGTTGCCTACAACGAGGCCTATCCGACGCAGGACTTCTTTGTCATTACCAAAGTCCACAGTAGCGAATTTGACTAGGTTGCTCTCGAGGAAGTCCTTAAAATCCTGGCACTCAACGTCGGCATGGCATATGTGGTAGACCAAGCATAAGTCATGCACGCAAACCTGGATCACGGCGGGCTTCTTCCTCTCTTCGTCCTTTAGATCCTTCTGTCGTCCCAGGACTGTGGTGTACTCAACATCTAGCCCAGCGACCCACTCATCATCTGAGGCTTCGAACATGCGTCTGAAGCGAGAAAGGCATCCTTTCACCGTCGCGGAAGAACGGGTGTAGATGACGTCGAACTCATCGCCGGTGATGGTTCTAACCTTGTACTCACCGCCGATCGGGGAGATTTGGGACGCCATGGATTTGGGAGGAGGGTTAGGATTAGTGGAACTGCCGTAATGTGAATGGACGGGACGACTAGGAGCAAACCGCCGTAGTATTGAAGGACGTGCGGGGACGAGTAGGAGCGAACTGCCAGCGTGCGAACGGCAGGGTAGTGGCTTTCCATTCTCCCATGATACGGGCTTCTGAGAGCCCTTAGATCTGAGATCGAACGGTTGCATGGCGTGACTCTAGACCTATGGGTGAATATCCTATCCTGGAGGGTTATTCTGCAAATTTTCAGCAACTTAGCATGCAACCGTTTGATCTCAGATCCAAGGGCTGGCAGCAGCCCGTATCGTGGTCGCGCCTACCACGACCATCGCGTCGCTCGTGCGGTCGCGCCCTTGGAGATTTAACACGGTGCGTTAGGCTATCTGATGTTGGCATGTCATACATAGTCATCACTTAGTCACTCATACTACAACAAGGTTTTGGCTATAAGGTTGGCTATAAGTGTATTTATTTTTTTTACTTCTCTCTATCTCTTTCTTCGTACTCCCTCCGTCCCATAATATAAGAATGTTTTTGACACTAGTGTAGTGCCAAAAACGTTCTTATATTATGGGACACAGGGAGTACTAGTATTTATTGCATTTGCCAAGGAGTGACCTCTTCCAATGAAATGGTGTTGCTAAGTTTGCTTCATTAAATTAGCTATAGACTCAAAATTGTCTTTTCACCTAGGTACACGCGCTTAGCACCGTTTCTTCCTTGGGTCACCAAACTAGTCTCTCTCTTCTTGATTAACTTGCCACATCAGACTTTATGCCTATGTGGCAAGCTTAAGCACCTGTAGGAGCAAGTAAGTACAATAGTGCGCTTTACATGGCATTTTTGCATATGTGGAGGAAAGAGATGCAAGGAAAAAGTGGAGAAGTGGGCTCTCATGCAAGAGCCAGCCTCTACTACATGGTGGAGCATTGGGAGAGGCGCCTGTATGGAGGTGGTCAGGAATCAGGAGACTCACGCCGGTCGTAGCGCCGTAGTTAAAATGATAATGGAAAGTCAAATCAAGGGCGCCACCTGTCCAGCAGTAACTCGCTGTCAAATCACACAGCCCTACGTTTGCAGCAGCCTACTCCCTCGTCTTCTCGCGTCTCTGTCGAACCGACTAGGCGGAACTGCCCCGCCTACCGCGCAGGAAAAGCCCGCGTAGTATACTCCCTCCGTCTAGGTGACCAAGGTGGAGAGGAAAACGAGAGAACTTAATGTTTAGTACAGTATTTGCTAAGGCTGGTTGTAATGGTACTAGCCTTAGCAATTTTGATGAGGTGTCATAGAATTAAATGAAGAAAGAGAGAGAGTTGAGTACTATGTGCCATACATGGCAATAAATAAAGTACTACATGATACTAATATATGATACATGGCGCAGGAGTACTAAGTATTATTAATACAGTTTTGCTAGAACTCATCTAGATGAGATATAATTTGGTCTCATTCATCTTTTATAGCCATTGGATGTGATGCTATATAAGATGTGTGTGTGCTGATGTGGGTTGTATTTGTTCTTGTGCAACGAACTGACCACTGCATGTCATGTTTGATAGTCTCAAGTCATTAAAAGCATACAAGCCCCACATCTCTTCTTGGTTGATTCCTCTATTTATGTCAAAAAATAAGAAACAACGTGAGAGTTAATGCACCACGCCTATGTGTTTACTATTTGGTTTTCGTAAGATGACTTAATACTCACCTAGACGGAGGGAGTATTCGATTTGACAGCGGGCGGCGCAGTTCCCGATACGGCTTTAATGCAGACGAGGGAGGGAGTAGCGGTTCCCGATATGTTGAATGGCCAATGCATCCTCCTTCAATTAATGCATGAGGGAAGTAATGGGAGGAGGTCCGGGAAAAGAGGCTGCACGATGTGAATGCAACGCAGTTTGCCCTCATTGCCCTCATATAAAGGCGCCCCTCCATTCCAATGCATCTACCACATCGTACGCACCTAAGCATTTGCCTAAGCACCTACACTAAGCGCAAAAGAGCTCACTCCAGACCCATGGCGGCGATGCGCGTGAGCGGCCAGTGGCTGCGCCAGATGGTCCACGACGCCGGCCTGCGGCATGGCGCCGAGGATCGTCTCCAGACGGTGTTGGAGACCGGCTGGTGGATGGCCGCCGTCGACGCCAACTACGACTCTCAATTGGACCAGATGATCGTTGCCACCAGCAACAAGTTCACCGTCCTCAAGAAGCTCGCGGACGACATCGCCGTACTCCTCCAGCCCGCGCGCCCGGGCTCCTCATTGCCTGCCACCCTAATCGGCCTCCATGGCCGGAACCTCTTTCAAGCACTGGTGGCCCTGCGACTGCCCGCCGACGCTACGAAGAATGTCCACCTGGAGGTCGCGCTCGCCGCGAGGCGCCTCGCCCTGCAAGAATTCGTTGACCTTCACATCCATGTGTACGAGCAAATCGTGTACATAGGTATCTACAACGCCAGTGAGGACGCTACGATGTTGGCCTTCCTCAACCGGCTGGAAGCCTTGGATGCCTTTGCTGAGAAGCACCTCGACGTCGCCATAAAAGTCGTCGCTCCTTAGCCGCCGGTCGGTGGCCCGGCGCACTAAGTTGAGGAGGAGGAGGTTGTACGTTCGTGGATCCATCTTTCTTCTTGCCTTCTGTAACCACCACTGCGATTGCATCATCGTGGCCTTAATTCTTATTGTGCTGTTGCATTCTCATTCCAGTCAATACCGACATGTGCGATCCCTTTGCTTAATTATATGCATCACTGTAACTAGTACTCCATCCGTCAATTTATAAGTTGTGCTACCTTTTCCATCAACTTCGTGCAACGCACGGGCATCTTGCTAGAAACACTAGAATATGTCTATATAATCCGTATGTGATAGTCCATTTGAAATCTCAAAAAAGACAAATATTTAGGTACGGAGGGAGTAATATATTAGGAGTATATCAAAACAATAGTGATTTCTTTCAAGTTTGTGAACAAATACTACTATTCTACTACTTTGGATCCGTCGCAATGCACGGGCACATTGCTGGTAAAAGGAAAAGGCCTGCTGCATTCGCGTCGCACCCCCACACGCCCGGGAATCGGGAGTACAACACGGCCCATCCGGCATGACACATAGCTTAGGGAAGGCGTGTTGCCTAGCATTTTCACTTTCATGTGGGACCGCTGTTGAGCAAACCGACACCCCGCCCGCCGCCGGGTTGGAAAACATAAACGAGGGGAAGATCTAGCTGTAGCACGGAAGCCAAGAAATTTGGTGTCAGACGGGGCTCGTTGATAGAGTAGGAGCATTCCGTACTAGTACTACTCCTACTAGTACCAAGTTTGTACTCCTAATACTATATTACTAGTACTACCACTATACAACTAGTAGGTACGTGCACGGCACAACATCGTAGGAACAAAAAACGGGAAGATCTTGTTTTGGGTGATTTATCTTTTTTTCAATCAACGTAGTATGAATAATATGATGTGGGGGGCACCCATGAAGCTTATGTGGCTTGGTTGCATGGCTACGGAAGGTTAGAGAAAAATAAATAGATAATGTGTTTAGAGTGCACTCCACTAAATAGATATACTTTGGATCCATTGCAACGGATCGGCACATCTATATCTATACCCCCTATATAGTGTGTGAAAAACTTTGAAAGTTGGTCGTTGGATGAAGCCAATCCGACGGTACAAAGATGGCAAATCCGAGCACTACTGGCCGTTGGATATCATCCACCAGATTCTGCCACATGTATAATCTAGAAGACTCCATGGTTGAACTTAATTCATGACTAACTTTGCCACAACTAAGCTTAGGCAAAGTTATTAGTTCTTCAAAATGAGAGCCACAAGTTGGCAAGCCTAAGGGAATCTTGGCACATTTTTTGTGTGTATGTCATGTGGGGCCTTAGTGTGGCTTGCCTAAGGTGTGGCTTGAACCAAACACTCACCTAAGTTAATCAAACTTGCCGAACCTTACATTCCACCAGATTTTGCCACATGTTAGAATCCAGAAAGCTCCACATGTAGAAGCATAATGCACAAACCACCAGAATCTCATGCGTGCAATGCACGTGTACCTTACTAGTACTAGTTGGTAGTAGTAAGAAACAAATTCCAGTTTGGGCACGAGCTCGTACTGTGGGAGCACCACAAGGCCTGCCGCAGGAGTTACATTTCCCTCTCGGGGCCCACGGGACCGAACTTCAGTGGCTTAGTGCCCGGCCTATGAGTCAATGACATGCGGACCTTAAATGCGGCTGGCCCACATGTCATTCTCATGGTGGTGGCGTGGTTCGCGACTCACTCGTTCGAGATGAACCTGCCGGTGGTGGCGTGGCCGTGGCGAGGGTGCCACAGCTGGGCGTCGGGGCGTTACGAGGCGTAGATGGCCACACCGGCGGGTACTACCTGTAGTACATAAGTACTCCAGCTGAGGATTGATGACCGGGACGAAATGTGTCACGGCCGCTGGATGAAAATTCGATGGTGCGGGAGTACGGATCGGAGCACAGCAGCGGAGCAGGCAAACCGCGTCCAATCGGGTGTGTCTGTGGTAGAAAGTTGATGGTCGCCGCAGTTCAGCTGGCCCGCATGTCATGCACACAAAGGCAGAGGAGCGGTGGGGCCGAGAGGGATGAGGGGCACGTCGGGGGGGATGAGGATCCCCTGACGCAAACAATCCTACCATTCTGTCACTGACATGTGGGACCCATAAGCGTGGGTCCCACCTGTCAGCAAAGGAAAGGCAGGGCAAGGCAGTGATAGCCACGTCAGAGGATCCATGTGCACGTTGGGGGACGTCGTGCCGTGGGTTGGAGCGGCATCGTGGGAATCGCGTGTGGGTGTGGCAGTGGTAGAAACAAGAAACGTGATGGTCGTCGTGGTTCAACTTCCATGGACAAGTTGTCATGTCTGCTAACACATGTATATCAAAACTAGAGTGTTTATATTTCAAGCACGTGAACAAGTATTATTCTACTACTTTGGATCCATTGCAACGCACGGGCCAGCACATTGGTAGTAGTAGTGTCCATCTCTATCTCTAGAGGCCTTCCCTCGTTCATCCTTTTCTCTCACAAGATAAACTACTCATACAAATGCATCTTGATGTTCCGTGGAACGCACGAGGATGTTTCCTTGGGGGTCTCTCCAGCGCGGCGTGGCCGTAGTTGCAAGTTGACACCCCTTGAGATGCCGACGTTGAGGGGCACTCGGATTTCCTCCGATGAGCAGGTAAGATGAGTTTGATCACGTAGTAAATGCATTCTAAAGACTACTTCCATGTCCATTTCCTAATTCTCCCCTTGCCCACTGTTTCACAGGTTAGGCTCGGTGCGAGTGGAGATTGGCTTGCATATGTACGGGAGGGTACCAACATCAATTTGCACAACATTTACAACGGTGACACCGTTCCCGTAGAACCTTTGTCCAACATTGGGATCAGCCATGCAACGGGCCACCGCATGAATTTTCTAACCGCATCTTCGCGGTGACAAACCAGGGGACTTATTTTGTATGGGACACATCCTACGATATACTCCCTCTCCCCCAGTTTATTTGTTTTGAATCTTTTCGTTTTATAAGTTTCAAATTCAAATTTAGAGCTCCCCATCACATGTTGAGATTACAATGTCCATTAAATCGTTGCGTGCATGTATAGTAAAGAAACAAATCTCGAGTTTGGCACGAGTTCGTGCTGCGGGAGCACCACAACCCCTGGCGCAGGAGTTACATTTCCCTCTCAGGGCCGTCGGGACTGAGCTTCAGTGCCTTACTACACCTACCTTTGAGTCAATAACATGTGGACCTGATAGGTGACTGGTCCACATGTAATGCTCCCGTAGGCAGAGGGGCAGTGGGGCCAAGAGGGGTGAGCCGCAGGTCGGGGGATGTGTGGTTTCATGGGTTCGAGCGGCGTCGTGGGAATCGCGGGTGGCTATGGTAGAAACTTGATGCTCGCCGCATTTTAGGTGGCCCACATGTCATGCACACAAAGGTAGAGGGGCGGTGCGGCCGAGAGGGGTGAGGCGCACGTCGGGGGGCGTGGTGCCGTGGGTTGGAGAGGCGTCGTGGGAATCGCGAGCTGAAACGTGATGGTCGCCGTAGTTGAACTTCCATGGACAAGCTGTCATGTCTACGGACACATGCACTGCATACCGATCACTGGAAGGAGTAGCAGAGAAAGCTATATATGCGGATAAATAGTTCCTTATAGTCAAGCGGACCCACGCTACTACTCTGTTCCAAAGACATGCACACCATCGAAATAGTCCATCTATATCAATATACACCGAGAGGGAATAATTTTTTTACAAGAGAGGAAATAGTTCATCCATCCATAATGCCCTCCTGCTGGTGCAGCCTTTTCTTCTTCTTCTTCTTCTTCTTCTTCTTCTTCTTCTCATTCTCTGTGGGAGATGGCTTCGCAACAAGCTCTTTGGACCTTGCAGCTATCTCGAAACTCACACGGGCATCGAGGGCAGCATATTTTATCCGCTCGTACGTCAAGGGATAATTCTCCCATCCAGACGACCTTAATGCCACCGTCTCGTCACCCTTCTGAAGATTTGTACCAAGCACAAAATTTGCTACGTCGAATAGGGATGGTGTCTGTTTATCACAATCTTCTACAGGAATTTTGATTCTGGTTTGTAGGTTAGCGATGCTTTTCAAATCAAGGTTGTACGCTCCAGCTTCTGTTTGTCCCCTTCGATGGCTGCCCCACAGAAGTATACGTCCTCCCGAGACAAGAAAACGTGAAGCTCACCTGGTATGGAGGGCGAGTGTATGATGTGGTACACCAAAACATCATCTTCGAGGCACAGCTGAAGGACCACGGCGCGCTGGATCTTCCCAGGGGCACGCTCCGTGTACTCTGCGTCGAGACCGATGACCCTTGTCTCTACCTTTTCGAGGGAGTTGGATACATTGTCGATCCACTGCCGAACAACCCTTGGGTGGTCGGTGACGGTGGCAACTATGCACATCGAGCCTTCGACGAGGACATGTTGGACGCTAAAAACCTACATCTCGATCTCTTTCGCCATTTGGAACCGCTGGAACGGAGGGCTATTGTTTGGAGAATTAGGATTAGATGGCTAGTCTAACTGAAGTAGTAGATGATTATTTAAAGAGGTTAAAACAATGTGAACGTAGTGGGGTTTGGATGCAAATGAAGACGAAGGGGAGGTGAAGAAGCCGAGGAGAATCGGTTCCCGATGGAGAAGTAAATGGGAGAAGTGGCGTGCAGGCAGTTGATTAGACGGCTAGGTAGACTAAACGAAAAGGCTATGCGGGTAGACTGATGAGTCGTACCTGTTCGTGTACGTGCCCATCCTTCCTGATAGGTGGGACCTATGCAAACAGATAAAAAAATGTGTCGTAGTTTTTTTGAGCGCGTGAGTGGGAGACACAACATTCTCTTGTTAAGGAATACTCCCTCCGTTTAGGTGAGTATAAGTCACCTTATGAAAATCAGGTTTTCCCAAAACCTTTAGGCGTGGAGCATTAACTTCCTGCTCGATCCCCTCCCAGCCTCGTTAGCCAGCGTTCTCTTCCTCTGCTGTCGCGTTCTACCTTTCCATTTTTCCTCTTCTCAAGTGTGGAACGATCTGCATGCCGTCCTTGATGCACCAGAACGACCACTGCATGCATCGCGGCAGGGCATTGATTGGGCATGCACGAGAATTTGGTTCTGCTCGCAATATGGATGATACCTGAACGATGAAGTGAACAGGCATGCTAGCACGGGAGACCTATTTCCGCTATACAATACTGGAGTACTCATGTTCCTACTAGTAGTAGTAGTAGTAGTACAACTGTGGTACACTTGATGGTCAAAATACTATTCATCCGGTCCTCACAGTGAAGTGACAACACCCTACGCCTGACACTAGTCCAGGCGGCGTGTTCGGGTTACCAAAGTCAGCCTCACCCTGTGCACTGTGCAGTCTGTCACCGCCGCTGTACAGCACATTGGCGCCTCGCCTCGTCTCCCTCTCCGCTCCCATAGCACCACTCCATCTCCATCTCCTTCTCCGTCTCCGTCTCCATCTCACTGTGCCCCCGTGTACCGTCGCCTCACTCGCCTCCCCCAGTACCACTATTCCCTCGCTAGCCGCTCCAGCACCGACATCCTTCTCCCCCGTAAATCAAGCCCCCTTCCAAACTCCACCATGGCTGAACGCGAACCGCACAGCATCCATATGAGCCGCGATTGGAGCAATCTCCCCAGTGACATCCTCGACCACTGTTGTTCGTGTATGGATATGTTGAGCACCCTGCGGCTGGCTGCATGCTCGAGGGACATGCACACGGCCATCGTCGAAGTGAGGCTTAAGCTTTTCAAGACACCCTGCTTGCTGCTATCTGGTCTTGCGAGATTGGCTCACCATGATACGGAGGTGTGCATGATGCCCCTCGACTTCAATCCGATCTCCATTAGCCGAAACTTCTTTGCAAGTATGTAGTGGGTCGCCGTACATCATTTCCCTCGACATCGATCCGATCACCATCGCCCGAAACTTCTTGGCAGGTATGTACTGGGTCGGCATGAACTCCCACTGGATGGCTGCCTTCAGAGAAGACGGTAAAAAGTTGGTGCTCGTGAACTTCCAGACCTCCCATGAGATTATCCTTCCTCCGTTGGATTATATAGAGTATTACCATCGCGGTCCAAGTCATCTAGATTACTACGTCAGTTGGACGGACCTTGTTTTGCAGAAGATTGTAATCTGCCAAGTGCCCACACGACATGCGAATTACGCAGACTTCAAGCTAATTGCCTTGTTCGACCGCGGACTCGCCTATCTTTACGCCGGTGCCTTCTTTAGCTGGAGACAACTCGGCTCGCAGTGGATCATCGTCAAAGCTGATACACACTTCTGTGATGCTATTGAACACAATGGCATCATCTACGCGATCGACAAAGCAGATGGCACCACGTATTGCTGGGACGGCGCATGTAAGTTGTTTTCGTCTCATGTTAATGATGACGCCATGACACTGTTTGAACTTTTTGTGACGATTGGCATATCCCTGTTTGAGCAGAATTTGAGTAGAACTATGGCAATGTATTAGAGACGCCGTAAATCAGCTATATTTGGAATGAGTTAATTCATGCGATTGTGACCATGTCATTATAGCCAATTTGTACCCTGAATAATCAAACGGTTAGGAATATATCGATATTATCCTTATTTTACAGTAATCTATATACTACTAGTAAATATGAGTGTGTATCAATGGCCATGTTAGTTTCCTCATCATGCACCACACTGTTGGTTTCATCTAACCATACATTAGGGAAGTAAATGTGCATATGGAGAACTCTATATTTGGAAGTAGTGAAATCCTGCAATGCTTACCATGTGTACATACCTATATTCGCCCTTCAGCAATCAATGGCTAGAATAATATCCTCACAAAAAATTTGCCGACAGAACACGAGTATATAACAATGCATGGTCTGTTAGTTACCTTGAAGAATTTTTTTGTGAGGACAGAACATGATTACTCCCTCCGTTCCCAAATATTTGTCTTTCTAGAGATTTTAACAAGTGACTACATACGGAGCAAAGTGAGTGAATCTACACTCTAAAATATGTCTACATACATCCGTATGTTGTGTCTATTTGAAATGCCTAGAAAGACAAATATTTGGGAACGGAGGGAGTACATAACATGCATGACATGGTAGTTTCCTGTGAAGAATCGATTGCGAGATAACATGAGTATAACCATGCATGGCACTTCTATATTTTCGAACCCAGTATACATTTCCCTGTATTTTCCTCCCAATTCCAACAGGGACATATCAATGTTGTTTCTTGCATTATCCTACTCATACTCTGAACAATGCTGATCTTACATTAACAATGCCTGTCCTTTTTGATATGATGCAGTGTCCCTACAGTTACTGCCCTTTGTAATCATACCACCTTTGCCAAAAACAGGGAAGCACAACTGGTTCCTCGCTCGATCAGACGACGGCAAAAGACTGGTGATCATTCGGACACATGAGCCAGAAAAGTTATATTGCAAAAACCCCACTGTATACAAGCACCGTGTAATACGTGAGTATCCGGACAGTGGTTGTTACGTCTATGAGCAAGATACCAGCTTGTTGGGGCCTTTAGGATTTTTTAGTTGGAGGCGGGTAAATAGCCTTGGTTCACACTCTCTGTTTCTCGGACTCAATTATCCGATTAACCAGGAGATCACCGTTGGCAAGGACCTTGATGGCAGAGAGGCTCTGTTTGCTATGGAAAATTGTGTCTACACGGCGAGCCCTAGGAGTTTGGGAGCAAACTCCCCTGATTGTCAACGATACAGCCTGCAGCCAAAAGAAGGTGAGAATGACAAAGGCATCCGGATTAACTTTGATCCTTGGATGTCTCAATTACGACAGGCAGTGATGTGGTTCAAGCCTTCAGGTTGATAGGTAATTGGGCTGTTGCATCGAAAGGGTGGAGTACTGGTGTCTCTGGATCACTGGTCGCTGAAGCGGGGCTGCAAATTATGATGGTGTTGGATCATCTCTTCGAATGACTTTGTTGTCTTTGTTGCTGGTTCTGGATGGGTAGTTGTTTCTTTTGTTATGCATATTCCTTGTCATTTGGTCATCCTCGTCTATGTCACTCTTACTATCTAATAGTTGCTTCTGTTTAGAATGTCATTCTCGTCTGGATCACGAGAGTCTGAGCGCTGCAGATGGGTGCGTTTTTGTGGTGTAGCAAGACTTCTTATGAACTATCATGTCTTGCTGTTTATGTCAGTAGTAGTCACTAGTCAGTGTTTGAATGTTGTATATATCGTTGTTTCAAACTGTTTATTGTCTCGAACTACTGGTGGGCTAAATGAGGGCATCACCATTCTCCAGTGTTCAGAGTATATCTTCTTTTTTCAAGTTATATAATTTGACCTCAGTGTCTTTTCGATGATGTACACTTGTTTGGGCCAGTGAGGTGTCGTTGAATATGGGCCGAGTAGTAACGCAATGCCAAACAGGTCAATTATGATTCTCAGGCCGGGCTCTCAAAAGATCCTAAAAAAAGGCCGGGCTCTCCAAAAAAGAAAGAATAAGGACTCTTAGGCCGACATGTGGGCGCCACCGGTGTTTTCGTGTGCTTGCGCGCCGAGAGCATATTGGCGCGTGCTCGAAATTCATGCTACCTTTTCATCCCCAGTCTCCCACCCCTCCCCCACCTCTGGAATCTCGATTCCTACTCCAGTTCCCCCAAATCCCCCTCCTGTACTCCTTGTACTCAAGCGCACTATCATGTCGCCAGTCAACGCGGATCTCCGAGCCGGAGATCCTGAGGTCCGTCCTGCCTTCGGTCGCTGTGTGCTGTCACTCAACAGTGGCATGGCAGCGCTTGACGACCAGTTTGCCGGCAAAGTGCTGATGGTAACCATCAACGGCGACCGGCCTCCCGTCTCGCCGGACGACCTTGTCAAAGCTCTTGGCATTGCGCACGGCATCCAAATAAGTGACTTGCTCATCGAAGTCTGTCCGCCACCGGCTGATTTCTTCGTTAGGTTCCGGACAACTTTCGACTGCAGTCGTGTGTTCGAATCTTCCCGGCGATTGTTCTGTGATGGCGCGCTGATGAGCTTTCATCGGTGGCACCCAGGATGGGGCTCGGTGCCCTCTGAGCTTGAGTTTTTAACAAAGCTTACCTTCCACGGCATGCCTCGACGTGCTTGGAACGGCGAGTCCATGAACGAGCTTATCAACGACCTTGGAGGTGAGCTCGTAAGTATGTTTGTTCCTCCAGACAGCTGGGCTCTGACGGTTATGGCATGGATGAAGAAGCCGTCCACCATACCGAAGGTGATTGGTGTTGACATACCGGTGCAGGAACCGGGGTTGTACTATTCGTCACCACCAAGGCCGCCGCGGACCACGTTAGGGATGTACCTGTATCGAGTGTTCGTTCATGTCGAAGAAGTGGTCAATCCATCAATCGAAGTCCTGCCGCCGCCGCTGGTGCCAGGGTCCGTCGACAACGTCCATTACAGGAGTCAACGTCAGACTTTCCCCGTGTTGCTCGGAACGATGGATGGCACAGGGCCTACTCCATCGCGCGGCGGAGGCCACTGCTTCTTTGGGAGAAGAGGCAGGGCTGGCTGCCTGGATGTGCTCTAATTTGAGGTAACAACTGAATCTTGTCAGATACTAGTTAAATCCGAGCTATGGGTGTGAAGCACTGATATGCCAGTACATTTGATTGTGACCTGTTCTAATTTTGTACCTGAACTTTTTTTAGAAAGGGTTGTACGTCAACTTAATGTGCTAGCAGAACTTATTGTGTTGTCTGTTTGTTTTCTTTGCACAACATTCAAGATATTTCCCCGTCATTGATAAAGACGATGAACCGTTATGTACGACTTTGTTGGTTTCAACATAGCCCTTCCCGTAGCGATCCACTGCTTCCATCCTAATTGTGCCGCCTGCGTGAAATTTTTGTATGCAAGTTCAGTGTGCTATGATGTTCTATATGATTGTGTCAACTATATAAGTTTTTACTCAGCATCAGCAATGCATATGGCTGAAAGATGTATTTACGAGCATCGACCGATGGGTCTCTCTCTCTATCTCTCTCTCTCTCTCTCTCACACACACACACACACATGCACACACACACGCACACGCACAAGTGGGACCCGTTGAATTATTTATTTTCTTGTGACAGCTTTTAATTAGGTTCCACTGTAATCTAACTTTTTTCTTAAGTTATTAATTGAGCTCAGTGACTTCAAAAAGTTGTACAGAAGCCTTGTTTGGGCCTTTCCGGCATCGCTGAATGTGGGCTGAGTAACCATGTTAGGTTGTACTGTACTACACAGGCCTTTTTTTCAACATCGGCAATGCAACTGGGCCGACAGTTGTACACAATATCTGGGTCAACTTGTTATTCTCCGCCCCGCTGGGCTGCAAACTTTCCTAGGAGGTAGGCATTAGGCTTAACAAGAAAATGGACTTTAAGAAATAATAAATGGGATGTAATTATAATAACTGAACAGTTACTATGCACCAAACACGTAATTAGTTTGAAAAATATATTATTTTTGGAATTTGAAAATTCTAATTTCATTACTTGTTGCGCACGCAATATTTCGTTGGATTTTAACGTAATACAACTTTATTTTGAAATTATATTTAACCTGACTAGAAATTTCGGATAAAAATATTTCGGATCCCATCAAAATGTGGGAATTTTTTTTGAATTCTGCTTTGAGCGGTTGTTTTAAATTATTAATCGTTGTCCTAGCTAGAAGTTGGGCTGTACTTTTAACAAACTGTAAATAGGCTGTAGTAAATTCCATTAGAATTAAAAAATGGGTTGTACATTCTTACAAATCGCAAATGGGCTATATGTTCTCTGCCAAATCCGAGCTGTGGGCCTACTAAGTTGACGCGTACCAAGGGCTTTGTCAACTTAGTCAATATAAACGATTCTAGCTGCAGTGATCGTACGATGTCCATCCAATGGCCGCAGTGCTTCTTCAACCTCTGGTCTTCTTGCTCTAGCCGCCCAAAGCAGCGCCGGTCGTGTCGCATGCTCCTGCCTCCCGTGGCCGGCTGTGATGCCGCGGAGGCCTCACCGCCCCGTACTACTCCCACCGCTGGCCAGGTCATCCCTCTACTCACCCACACCCCCTGTTATTCTGCGGCAACGGCAGCCTCACACCGCAGCCGAACCAGTGAACCCTCGTACTCCTCTCCGCGCGGGCTTCCACTGCTACGTCTTCCGCGGCTCCGCGTCGTCCCCTTCCTAGGCCTCGCCGTCGTCCAGACCACCGCCCTGGTGCTCTCGGCGCGGCGTGGTCAACGTGGTCAACGACCGACTTCCATCGGAAGAGTACTGTACGTGGAGAGGCTGACAGCTGGGTCCGGGCGGCCGCAAGGAAGTGCCTCCTTATTACGCGCAAAATAATTATTCCTCCACCTGACAGCAGGGACCCATCGGACGGGCCACCTTATTTCGCGAAAAAAATGTTTCCCCCCTGACTGCTGGGACCCATCGGACGGGCCAGCTTATTTCGCGAAAAAAATGTTCCCCCCGCTATCAGCTCGGACCCACTGGAAGTGCCTCCTTATTACGCACAAAAAAATAAATACTCCCCCTGCTAGATGGGACCCGCCATGGTGGGAGGCTGACTTGTGGGCCTACTAAGTTGACTGGGATGGGGGACTTTGTCAACTTTAGTCAATATGAACGATTCTAGCTCCAGTGACCGTACGATGTCCATCCAACGGCCGTAGTGCTTCTTCAACCTCTGGTCTTCTTGCTCTAGCCGCCCAAAGCAGCGCCGGTCGTGCCGCATGCTCCTGCCTCCCGTGGCCAGCTGTGCTGCCGCGGAGGCCTCACCGCCCCCTACTATTCCCACCGCTGGCCAGGCCCTACGGCGACGGCAGCCTCACACCGCAGCCGAACCAGTGAACCCTCGTACTACTCTCCGCGCGGGCTTCCACTGCCGCGTCTTCCCCGGCTCCGCGTCGTCCCCTTCCTAGGCCTCACCGTCGTCCACCGCCGTGGTGCTCTCCGCGCGGCGTGGTCAACGTGGTCAAGGAACGACTTCCATCGGAAGAGTACTGTACGTGGAGAGGCTGACAGCTGGGTCCACGGCTACAGCCCAGTTTTGTTGTGATTTGCCAAGTAAGTCGCTTTGTCAGGCCTGTTGGGCTGCAAATCTTTCAAGACGAGGAGAGCTTTCATTTGGCTGGCCGAGAAAATGGCCCATCAGTAATGAGAAATGGGTTGTACATTTTTAAAACACATCAAACCGGCAATTAGTTTCAAATATCTTTTTTTTCATTTCGAGATTTTAAATCACATTATTTTTTATGCGTGGAGAATTTGTTGGATTTTATATTGATATACATTTATTTTTTAAATCAGTTTGAATGTGAGTCAAAATTTCAGGATTAAAAACAGTTCGGACCGCACCGAAATATGCAAAATTTCATATAATTTTTTAACCGTGGCCACAATATGGGTTGTAATGCTATCAAAAAGAATATGGGCTCCAAAAAAACCTTAATAATTAGCAAATGGGCTGTAAATTATTAGAAATAATGGCAGATGGGCTGTATGTTGTTTTCCACATATTTGAGGCTTTCCTAAAAAAAGGTTGACGCACAAGCAGTGACTGTTGGATGGCCATCCAACGGCCGTCGTGCTTCTTCAATCTCTGCTCTTCCTGCTCCAGCCGCTCAATAAAGCGCCGGCGGGACTGCCTGCTCCCTCCTCCCCGCGGCCGGCTCTGCTGCCGCGCAGGCCTCACCACCCCACCGTACTCCCATCGCTGGCGTAGCCATCCCTCTACTCACCCACACCTGCTGTTATTCTCCGGCGACGGCAGACGAACCAGTAAACCCTCGTACAGTCGTACTCCCCTCCGCGTGGGAAACAACTGCCGAGTCTTCCCTGCCTCCGTGTCGTTCCCTTCCTAGGCCTCACCGTCATCCACCGCCCTGGTGCTCTCGGCGAGGCCTGGTCAACGTGATCAACGACCGACATGCATCTGAAGTGGACTGTACGTGGAGAGGCCGACAGCTGGGTCCACGGCCGCACGCAAGGAAATGCCTCCTTATTACGCGCAAAATAATGATTCATCCACCTGACATCAGGGACCCACCGAAAGGGCCTCTGTATTTCGCGAAAGAAACGTTACCGCCGCTGACAGCTCGGACCCGCCAGCTATATCTTTGCACGCAAGGAAGTGCCTCCTTATTACGCACAAAAAAAATGAATACTCCCCCTGCTAGCTGGGACCCACCATGGTGGGAGGCTGACTTGTGGGCCTACTAAGTTGACTGGGACGGGGGCCTTTGTCAACTTTAGTCAATATGAACGATTCTAGGTCCAGTGACCGTACGATGTCCATCCAACGGCCGCAGTGCTTCTTCAACCTCTGGTCTTCTTGCTCCAGCCGCCCAAAGCAGCGCCGGTCGTGCCGCATGCTCCTGCCTCCCGTGGCCGGCTGTGCTGCCGCGGAGGCCTCACCGCCCCCTACTATTCCCACCGCTGGCCAGGCCCTGCGGCGACGGCAGCCTCACACCGCAGCCGAACCAGTGGACCCTCGTACTCCTCTCCGCGCGGGCTTCCACTACCGCGTCTTCCCCGGCTCCCCGTCGTCCCCTTCCTAGGCCTCGCCGTTGTCCACCGCCCTGGTGCTCTCGGCGCGGCGTGGTCAACGTGGTCAAGGAACGACTTCCATCGGACGTGGACTGTACGTGGAGAGGCTGGCAGCTGGGTCCACGGCCGCAGCAAGGAAGTGCCTCCTTATTACGCGGAAAATAATGATTCCTCCACCTGACAGTTGGGACCCACCGGACGGGCCACTGTATTTCGCAAAAAAACATTTCCCCCTGACTGCTGGGACCCACCAGCTACATCTTCGCACGCAAGGAAGTGCGTCCGGGCAAAAAAAATGATTCGCCCCCCTGACTGCTGGGACCCACCAGCTACATCTTTGCAGGCAAGGAAGTGCCTGGCAGTCGGGACCCACCTGGTCGAAGCGTACGTAGCATTGTCATTCTGGTCGCGAACGTGTACGTACATACTGCTCAATGTAGAGGCACGCATGTGTCGTAGTAGAGGCGCGCACGTAGCATCTACACTTACCTACAGCGGCCAGTGTGCAAGAAAGAAAATATGGCCACGTACGTACATACGGGCAGGGTCTCGAACGCCTACTCGCGCATACGTACGGCCAGGGCTCGTGTACATGGCTGGGTCGGAACGGAGAAACAGCGTCGTCGTCGAGTTCATGGGGAGCCAACCGGCTGGGTCGGAACGGAATGCGTCATCGTGTTCATCGGGAGGGCTTGGACGGAACAGCTGATGGAAACGAGGCCTGGCGTACCGCAAAACGGAGGAAACGGCCTTGTGTTCGACCGGCCACGTTTGAAACGGGATCCTGTTCATCGGGAGGGGTCTGGCGTACCGCAAAACGGAGGAAACGGACCTCATACGGTCGAAACGGGGGTCCTGTTGATCGGGAGGGGTGTGGCGTACCGCAAACGGAGGAAACAGACTTGTGTTGGAGCGCTACGGTCGAAACGGGGGTCCTGTTCATCGGGAGGGGTGTGGCGTACCGCAAAACGGGACTCCACGGGACCTGTTCATCTCCACCGTCGACCCCCTCCCGCCTCCACGGGCTACTGTTCATCCACCGTCGACCTCCTCCAGCCTCCACCTGTGACTGTTCATCCACGGGCTCCTGTTCATCCAGCCTCCACCACGCGCTACTCCACCGGCTACTGTTCAACCAGCCCTCTCCACGGGCTCCTGTTCAACCACCCCTCCATGGGCTACTGTTCATCCAGCCCTCCAACGTCTACTGTTCATTCTGCCCTCCACAGGGTGGTCCTGTTCATCCTGCCCTCCACGGGGTCCTGTTCATCCAGCCCCAACCGGCTCGATCGATCGAGGTCCTGTTCATCCAGAGGCAACACCACGGGGTCCTGTTCATCCACCCCCACCGGGAACTGTTCATCCAAACCCCCCCCCCCCCGGCAACGCTCACTGTTCATCCAGAGGCAGCATCGATCGGCTTCAGTTAGCAGCAGTAGCGAAGGAATCGCTTGATCGGGTTCAGTTAACAGCCATCGATCGATCGCTCGGGTTCAGTAACGCGTAGCCTGCAGTGCAATCACTCGGGTTCAGTTAGAGCCCAACGCCTCGCTCGGGTTCAGTTAGAGCCAACGCCTCGCACACACGCGCGTACGTGTACGAGAGAAACGCGCATCGCTCGGCCCCCGACCTCCCACCGTAACCGGGAACTCCCCGAAATTTTCCTCGCCCTCGCTTCTACCACGATTTTTTCCGTCATGGACGGCCCAAAGAATGTCATGCAGCTGCGTCTCCGGCCCGCCCAGGACGAAAAGCCCATTTTCTGTCATGATTTTTTGTCATAGAAGTAGGAGCCCACCACATCTATGATGATACCGGGTTTGTCACAATTATCGTCATAGAAGTGTCATATGTATGACAGAAAAAAATTTCGTTCGGCCCAAAATGTCACGGATGTGTCTTTTTTTGTAGTGGTTGTCGGTACCGTCTTAACCAGCTCAACACCACACTTGTCAGTATGTCACTTGGGGGCTTCGTGTTCAAACATAGGCGTATTTGACCAAAGAGAACATAGCGTTACTACCCTCTTGACCAGGTTTGTCCAAACATAGGCGTATTCAACCAAAGAGGACATAACCTTTCCGGGTCGTCCTACCTGTAGCCAGCTACTTCAACTCCATCGGGTAATCCCGATTGACCCGTCGAACTCTTAAACGATCAATCTTACGCCGTATTCGACCAAGATCTGAGCTTGTTAAGGTTCAAACGGCGGCTTGTCATGCGAGAGCACGGTTTACAGATAGTCAGGATAGATCCAGGCTTCATAAGCCGCCTTCCCTGAAACTTGGATAAATCGGCCCATGATGTATGCTGTTACTCTGGCCCCGCGTACTCCTGATAAGTCTTTGAGCAAGACCAGACTTTATCTAGGGTTCAAACATCGATTGGGCACACTGTGAGTCAGGATCACAGAACGCACGAACAATCCAGTGGCTCATGCTAGTTTCATTGAAGAAGACACTTTGGCTTGGCAGCCCACAAAAGCCTCGAATTTCTTTTGATTTTTCATCCGAAGATTTCTTCTTTGACTTATGGTTTTTTACAAGTCGAGCCCAATTGCCCTATTTATGGCTCATATTTGAAAGCATCTTCCGGGTCTCTATAACCCGCCAGGATGGCAGACTCTAAGTCGCCAGAATATCATACTCTTATGTTTACAATTACGGCTCTACCGCCTCTAACTGCATAAGGTTGCTCAACCGGCAGTCTAAGCATACAGCCACAGGTATGATATTTTATGTTAAACATTACAGTCAGACTACCCTGGTTATGGACTATTTGTTCCCAGTGGCTTCAATTGGATATCATGACCCGCCCGGCGGTAAGCCGCCAGGGCGCTTGTATTTTCTTTGTGTGCAGGATAATAATCATTCAGATCTGCATAAATCAAAGGCTATCATACCCATAATGCTTTTTTAAAACCGGCGGATCAGCAGTATTAAGCAAAAGCAGAAACGTGCACGGTGGCATGACAGATTCAAGTTTTTACTACCCTATTACACGGCTCCATGAGCCGAATGAGATCAAGTGTTTTTCAAAAAGATCAAGTATCTAAACCGCCCGGTGGTTCAATCTTCCTAGCCTTGCTGACTGGAGGCTTCTGCATCATCCCTTGTCGGTTCTTCGTCTTCTTCCGCCGTCTAAAAAGTTGGTGATGACCAATCAATGCCAGATAAAGCTTGAAATTTAGCTTCGTCATCTATAAGATCAGACGACTTAACTTCAGGGGCAAAGGTGTGCTTACGGATTGGGGGGATTAAATCCATCACTCTATAAGCCGGGGTCGGCATCTTCTGATTCTCCTGGTTATAAGCCGGATGATACTTTGCAAGATCAGAATCATTGGCACTCAGAGTCGCCATTGGACGTATTTCCTTTATGCAAGCTGAGAAGTCCTTCTGATCAAACGAAGTGCCATCTTCCTTTAAGCTTGGGTATCCAGTGGCTACCTCGAACGGGTCAAGCTCTGGTACCCATGCTTTGGCCAGGCTCAAAGCCATCACGGCGCCGGCCCTTGTAGACGATCGTTTCATCTCCTCAAACCTGGCAGGCAGCACAGAAAGCTTTTTCAACACATCTATCAACATAGTAGGTGCCTGATTCATTGGAGAAACTGCGGCCAATGCACGTTGGGTTCCGTTGTACAACTGTTCTACAAGTGTGTAGACAGCCTTGAGCTTCACAAGCATGTCTTGATTGAGGTTGCTGCTCCTGGGACCTGGATATATCACAGATTGGTTAAATGGCGAGTTATATGATCACAACAAAAATTCACTTTTGATGACTAGCAAGGCGACTCACCAAAGATAGCAGAAACCATCTGCGATACACGGTGTTTCAAGCCAGAGAGCTCAGTGGTCACCTCTTGAAGCGCTACCTCTGCTTTCTCAGCCCACTGCGTTAAAGCAGTCTTTTCTTTAGCCCAAGTCTTTTTCTCCGCCTCAAAACTGGTCTTCAGCTTTTCCGACTCAGCCACGCTAAACTGGAACTTTGACTCAGCTTTCCGGGTCTCAGTTTCCTGAGTCGCCAGCCGGGTCTATGCATCGTTCAATTGAGACTCCAGTTCAGTAGTAGCAGCCTATATGAAGTATAGAGTTATCAACATTTCTATGAAGGTTACAAGAATATAAGTCCCAAGTCTTTTGCAAGCAACAACACTTGACACTTGGGGGCCAATGTATGTCAAAGAAATTTTTCATGAAACGGCTCTTATAACTAAAGTCCCAAGCACTTTGCAAGCAAGACTACTTGGAACTTGGGGGCTAATGCATATCGCTTGTATCTTCTTCATCATGAGCCGGATGTACTGTAAACAGTCCCAACCGACTCATGGGGGCTATGCTATTAAGCTCTCTTTTCTTACACATTGATAAATAGGACCGGCTCATTCGTGCTGATTAAACCGGCCCTTGGGGACTACGAATGCAAAGTTAAACTGCTTAAGCATCCGGTTTATTTTAAACTGGACTTGGAGGGAATCTATGGCAGAAGCTTATGGATTCTTCTAAGTCTACAGCCTATTCCATATTATCATAACCAGTAGACTTGGGGGCTGGCAGGAGGTACATAACTTATTTAAAAGCCGGAAGTCATACCTCATATTTCTGGTGCATCTGTTTCACCATATCAATCTCAAGGTCGCGACTGGAATGAACTTGGTTAAGATAACCAGAGAATACTTCATTGACGGTCAGTTGAGAATAATCAGTGATGTCAAATTTCAATTTCCACCTCTCAATGAACTCATCCTTTGGGGAGTGTTTGGCCAAGACAGTTGGACGTCCCGGTTCTTGGAAGCTGGTGCCAGTAATCATAACGTCTTCACCATGTTCTTCTGGCGGCTTAAGTGGGTTGGATGACTCGGTGGGCGCAGGATTGACATCCGTACGGTCCCGGGAGAGGTCGGGAATTTCAGGTGCAAGGTCAGAGACAGGTTCTTCCGGCTGTTTGTTAGAAACTTCAGACGCAGAGACTTGTTGCTCCGGCTCAGCAGCTTTAGGTGCCTCAGTTGGCTTGGTCACCTTTGCCTTCTTGTTTGGCTTTGCTTGACCACTACACGGGTTATGACAAGTCAGTACAAATATAAGAGTATAAAGAGTTACAGAGTAAAATTAATTGCCATTACCCAGGGGCAGTCTTAAAAGCCGGCAACTCAGTTTGTGATGAGTCGCCAGAGGAAGAATGGGCAAGCTCCCGGTTAATTGAATCAACAGAGTTAGGAGGAAGACAGATAAGACCCGCCAGCGGGTAAAAAAGAGTTTAAGTTAAAAAAGCACCTCGTTTCGATGTTTCCAAGGAGCAGGGGTGTTCGGTAAGCCGGAGGACAATTCTTCACCTCCACTGGTCCGGGTCTGACGCCGACCTCGTGTTGCTATTGCTTCAAAAGAAAGTGAGGATCTAAATAAGCCAAGGGTGTGAAAACCCTACTTTTTGGGTTACTTGTCGAAGTTTCTGTCTTGGCAAAGAGTCTGAGCCGGAGGAAATGATAGTTACCTCTTCTTCAGCTGCTTGGATGGCTCCCGTGTCATCCTGGTAATAGTCAGAGTCAACAAGATGATGGAAAAACAAGCCAAGAGAATCAAGGGCTACCTCCGACTCAGAGGTGTCATCCAGATTCAGCAGTTTAGAGGCACTGGGTTTCTTTTTGCTCTTGGTGGCTTTCCTGGCGGCTTTCTTGGCAGCCCTGGCCTTCTTAGCAGCCTCATGATCATACTCCATTTTCCAAAAATCATACTTAGCCTGCAAAGGTTATTAAGGGTTGAGTTAGTAAGGTATTTGAATGATGAGGTCAAGATAAGTAAATTCAGAAACTCACATCTGGTGGCGGGTTAAGCTTGCAGAAAGGGGCCAGACCCACTTTAACACAATCTTCTGGATCTTCATTCAGAAGAGACTTAACCATTTCATTTACTGTTTCATCAGTTAATGGTGCAGAGCTATGGCGCAGTGAATCCTTTACACCACCAGTGTAAGTACACTTTAAGCCGGTGCGGCGGCTCAAGGGTATGATCCGCCAAGAAATCCAACACCTGACTAAATCAATGCCAGTTAGCCCATTTCCTAGCAGAGCCTTAACCTTCACAATGCTAGGAGCAATTTTCTTCCGCTCAGTAGCGGTAAGTTTTTCAGGAAGATTGTGCTTTGGATCTAGGCGCTCGACACGGTAACCCGGCAGTGAATTCTCGTCAGCTGGAGAAGTATCTTTGCAATAAAACCACGTCTGGTTCCAATCTTTTGGGTGACTTGGCAGGCAGGCATAAGGGAAGATGGCATCTCTTCTGCGTTGAATTGATATTCTGCCGAGCTCCAAGCTACGGTCGTTCGTGAACTCAGTCTGGCGGTTCAAGTAGAAATACTCTCTAAAGAGATCAACACTGGGCTCCTCTTGAAGGTATACTTCACAGAAGACTTGAAAGTTGCAGATATTTGACACGGAATTGGGTCCAATGTCTTGAGGATGGAGCTGAAAAAAGTTCAGAATGTCCCGGAAGAATTTAGAGCTGGGCGGCGAGAAGCCCCAGTTCATGTGGTCAGTAAAAACGATGACTTCGTCATCCTTCGGCTGAGGTCTTTCTTCACCCGGGTCAGGAGCACGGTAATGCATGACACTCTTTGTTGGCAAGTACCCGACTTTGATAAAATCTTTAAATGTGCCCTCAGTGACGATGGAGGGGACCCAATTGCATGTACAGACAGTCTTTGGCGGACTTGTGAAAGAAAGAAAGCCTAAAGGAAAGGAAATTTTTGCCGGTTCAAGTCAATTGGTGAAATCACAGGTTAAGCGGTTACAGTATACATTCAGAATGGCGGCTTAAGTGAGGACTAATGATATATGAGTAATTGTAAGCCGGGCATGTAAGCCGCCATGACATGTAAAGGTATTCAAAATCTGACAAAGAGCAAAATTCTACTAAGTGTTGGACAAACAGGTTTCATAGATTTAGGCTATAAATTCGGATCTGCAACTGTTTAGAAAAAGGAAATAAATTCTAAACCTACAGAGGCGGAAGCAGAAAAGCGGAGGTGCCTCAGAGGAGATCTGTCGCGATAAGGATATGCTCTAATATAAAAAAAACAGGTGCTAAAACTACTACCGCGCAAGATTTATGTGGTTTTTTTGGATCTAATCCATGGATCTAAGCAAGAAAAAAGAAGGGCGGTGATGAACACCGATGAACACTGAAACCCTAATGACAGAACTATGGCAAAGAAAAGGAGGACTTACTGATGCTGATGAAATAGTGGAGAGGCGCCGCGGCGTTTTCTGGTCCGTTCAGGGTGATGCAACGGCCAGAGTTGAAGAAGGGGACGAAGGTCAACGGCGGCGGAGCTCGTGCGGGCTGGTGCGTCGCGAGGAAGAAGAAGAAGGCGAGAAGGAAAAGGGGAGAATGAGAGGAGAGTCCATGGTCTTATTTATAGGGCTGGAAGGACAAACGACAGGCGCGAGAATCGAGGAGGCAGAAAAATGGATAAGTGACGGCGCGGGCGCCTCGATTTTCGGAGGGACAATAAAGAAAGAGATTTATTAAGATTTTCGGAGGGACGTCACGGCGGGTTACTACAATTTCCGAAGATGACGTCATGGCGGGTTACAATATTTCACAGTAAGACGAAGAAGGATTTTTCTAAGTGTTGAAGATTGACGTGAACAAGTTCAAATCAACATGGGGCCTAATGTTGGGGATATGACTATTAGATATGACCCGCCCAGGAGGGGCCGGGTCATCCCTATGGCGGTTCATCTCAATGAAGCCCAAAAGTATATTAAGATGGCGGTTCATAGACAGTCTTATTAGAGGGCCCAATCCCGAAGGCGGCTTAGGGCCCACAAGTATAAACCGCCATGTATATGTAAACTTGTATTGTAAGGCATGTAAGATAAGTCACCGAGCCGGACACGTTGTATGAGCCGGCCGGGACTCTATAGGCCGCAAGGCGTCAACCCGTGTATATAAGGGGACGACCCGGCAGCGGCTTAGGGCAAGAAACAACAAGTCGAGAGCCAGGCAAAGCGTATTCACTCCCTGGTCATCGAAACCCTAGCAATACCACCTCAAACTGGACTAGGCCTTTACCTTCACCGCAAGGGGCCGAACCGATATAAACTCCTCGCGTCCTTTGTCCTGTTTAACCCCTTTAAGCTAACCTCGTCACAATGGCTCCACAACTAAGTCCTTCCATGAGGACATCTGCCATGACACTTCCACGACACAGAGCAAAAAGAATCAGATCAAAAGCACATTTCTGTGAATTATCAAAACTAGTTTACTGGGCGCAAAAGTTTCTGATTTTCAGCAGGATCAACACAACTATCGCCGTAAGCTATCCTAAAGGTCTTACTTGGCACTTTAAAACAAAAGCTATAAAACATGATTACAAAGTAGCTTAATCATGTGAACACACAAAAACAGTAAGGGTAAATATTGGGTTGTCTCCCAACAAGCGCTTTTCTTTAATGCCTTTTAGCTAGGCATGATGATTTCAATGATGCTCACATAAAAGATAAGAATTGAAACATAAAGAGAGCATCATGAAGATATGACTAGCACATTTAAGTCTAACTCACTTCCTATGCATAGGGTTTTTGTGAGCAAACAACTTATGGGAACAATATTCAACTAGCATAGGAAGGCAAAACAAGCATAACTTTGAGATTTTCAACACATAGAGAGGAAACTTGATATTATTGCAATTCCTACAAGCATATATTCCTCCCTCATAATAATTTTCAATAGCATCATGAATGAATTCAACAATGTAACCATCACATAAAGCATTCTTTTCATGATCTACAAGCATAGAATTTTTATTACTCTCCACATAAGCAAATTTCTTCTCATGAATAGTAGTGGGAGCAAACTCAACAAAATAACTATCATGTGAGGGATAATACAATTGAAAATTAAAATCAAGATGACAAGTTTCATGATTATCATTAATCTTTATAGCATACATGTCATCACAATAATCATCATAAATAGGAGGCATGCTATCATCATAATATATTTTCTCATCAAAACTTGGGGGACTAAAAATATCATCTTCATCAAACATAGCATCCCCAAGCTTGTGGCTTTGCATATCATTAGCATCATGGATATTCAAGGAATTCATACTAACAACATTGCAATCATGCTCATCATTCAAAGATTTAGTGCCAAACATTTTAATGCATTCTTCTTCTAGACTTGGGCACAATTTTCCTTTCCATCATTTTCACGAAAGACATTAAAAAGATGAAGCATATGAGGCACCCTCAATTCCATTTTTTTGTAGTTTTCTTTTATAGACTAAACTAGTGATAAAACAAGAAACAAAAAGATTTGATTGCAAGATCTAAAGATATACCTTCAACCACTAACCTCCCCGGCAACGGCGCCAGAAAAGAGCTTAGTTGACGGGGTGTTAGTGTCGCTTACCTAGCCTCCCCGGCAACGGCGCCAGAAAAGAGCTTGATGTCTACTACACAGCCTTCTTCTTGTAGACGTTGTTGGGCCTCCAAGTGCAGAGGTTTGTAGGACAGTAGCAAATTTCCCTCAAGTGGATGACCTAAGGTTTATCAATCCGTGGGAGGCGTAGGATGAAGATGGTCTCTCTCAAACAACCCTGCAACCAAATAACAAAGAGTCTCTTGTGTCCCCAACACACCTAATACAATGGTAAATTGCATAGGTGCAGTAGTTCGGCGAAGAGATGGTGATACAAGTGCAATATGGATGTTAGATATAGGTTTTTGTAATCTGAAAGTATAAAAACAGCAAGGTAGCAAGTGGTAAAAGTGAGCGTAAACGGTATTGTAATGCTAGGAAATAAGGCCTAGGGTTCATACTTTCACTAGTGCAAGTTCTGTCAACAATAATAACAAAATTAGATCATATATTGATCAAGAAAACGGACCAAGGCGAAAAAATTACCTCCCTTGCTTCTTGGGACATGGTGTGTCGGCCCAAAGCCAGTGGTGGCCTGGGCGTAATAAATCTGCGTATCCAAGGTGATGCCTTATTGCTCAAATATCTCCACAAGTTTTATAACGGATGGGACACACCATGGGTGCAATTAATCTGGGACACATACTACACAGACCAAATCCCACATGCTTCCGATCCATGCGGGTCCTTTTGGTGGAGAGATGTGACCAAATTAATGCCAACATATAGAGGTATTTCAAAGGTGAACGTGGGAAATGGTGAAAATGTACTATTCTGGAAAGACATGTGGAGAGAGGAGATCATGGCTGAATCATATCCTCACGCTTTTTCCTACGTCAAAAATGAGGATCTGTCTATCAAGGAATTCTTGGGCATCACGACTTTACAAGAGGCGTTTCATCTACCACTCTCCCCACAAGCGCATGCAGAACTGAGATAGCTACAATCCGAAGTTATGGAGGTTCAGCTTTCCAATGAGCTTGACCAGTGGACATATATTTGGGACACCAGCATCTTCACTGCAAAACAATACTATACATTCTACTTCAGAGAAATTCAAGCACATGAAGCTTTCGGATGGATTTGGAAATCTAAGTCAACCATGAAAATCAAAGTCTTCGGGTGGCTGCTACTTTTTGACCGTCTCAACACTAGGAACATGCTTAAACGACGACATTACAATATTGGAGATGTTCATGATTGCATTCTTTGTGGATTACAAATCGAAGAGACGTTGGAGCATCTCTTCTTCGAGTGCCATTTCAGCTCTGACTGCTGGTCCCACATTGGTCTCTCTTGGCTTCCGGGCAACACAAGATTAAACAACATCTCCAAAGCAAAAGAAGACTGGAATAGGCCACTTTTTATGGAGCTATTTTTGTTGGCCGCTTGGAGTATATGGAAGGAGCGCAATAACAAGTACTTTAGAAGGATCATACCCTCCAAAAACTCCTGGTTGGATAGACTTAAGGCTGATTTTTCCCTGCTCATCCATAGGGTTAGGGACGAACACAAACAATACATTCCACTCATCCTTGCATCCTTGTAAAATAACATTCGCATCCCACCCCCAAAGGGGGATGGATTGTAATTACAATGTACAGTGTCACTAATTTAACTTAATATATACTACAGTGGGAGGTACTCCTACTGTTTCTGGTCAAAAAAATTAGATCATATAACAATCCCTCAACATGTAACAAAGAGTCACTCCAAAGTCACTAATAGCGGAGAACAAACGAAGATATTATTGTAGGGTACGAAACCACCTCAAAGTTATCCTTTCTGATCGATCTATTCAAGAGTCCGTAGTAAAATAACACGAAGCTATTATTTCCGTTCGATCTATCCTAGAGTTCGTACTAGAATAACACCTTAAGACACAAATCAACCAAAACCCCAATGTCACCTAGATACTCCAATGTCACCTCAAGTATCCGTGGGTATGATTATTCGATATGCATCACACAATCTCAGATTCATCTATTCAACCAACACAAAGAACTTCAAAGAGTGCCCCAAAGTTTCTACCAGAGAGTCAAGACGAAAACGTGTGCCAAGCCCTATGCATAAGTTCACAAGGTCACCGAACCCGCAAGTTGATCACCAAAATATACATCAAGTAGATCACGTGAATATCCCATTGTCACCACAGGTAAGCACATGCAAGACATACATCAAGTGTTCTCAAATCCTTAAAGACTCAATCCGATAAGATAACTTCGAAGGAAAAACTCAATCCATTACAAGTGAGTAGTAGAGGGGGAGAAACATCATAAGATCCAACTATAATAGCAAAGCTCGCGATACATCAAGATCATGCCATATCAAGAGCACAAGAGAGAGATCAAACCCATAGCTACTGGTACATACCCTCAGCCCCGAGGGTGAACTACTCCCTCCTCGTCATGGAGAGCGCCGGGATGATGAAGATGGCCACCGGTGATGGATCCCCCCTTCGGCAGGGTGCCAAAACAGGGTCCCAGTTTGTTTTTGGTGGCTACAAAGGCTTGCGGCGGCGGAACTCCCGATCTGGGTTATTTTCTGGAGGTTTGGGTATTTATAGGAATTTTGGCGTAGGTCTCACGTCAGGGGGGTCTCTGAGTCGTCCACGAGATAGGGGGACGCGCCCAGGGGGTAGGGCGCACCCCCCACCCTCGTGGACGGCTCGGGACTCTTCTGGCCCAACTCTTTTACTCTGGGGGCTTCTTTTGGTCCATAAAAAATCGTCAAAAATTGGCACGTCAATTGGACTCCGTTTGGTATTCCTTTTCTGTAAAACTCAAAAACAAGGAAAAAACAGAAACTGGCACTGGGCTCTAGGTTAATAGGTTAGTCCAAAAAATCATATAAAATAGCATATAAATGCATATAAAACATCCTAGATGGATAATATAATAGCATGGAATAATCAAAAATTATAGATACGTTGGAGACGTATCAACGCTCAACATTCGTTCTCCCTCCTGAGTCTATGGCCCATTCTCTTGCAATTAGATCCAGAAACCCTTCTCTTTCAAACCACGCTGATTTAAAAGAGAACGTGCTCTTGTTCCCCACATGCGTTGCCTCTGCCGAGTCAACCAATAATGGGGTATGATCTGAGATTGCGCGAGAGAGCGCTTGGACCGTCACAAGGGGAAACTTCTGTCCCCATTCGACGCTCGCAAGAACCCGATCCAACTTCTCAAAAGTCGGGACCGGTAATGTGTTAGCCCAAGTGAACTTCCTACCAGAAAGCTCAATCTCTCGAAGGTCTAGGCTTTCAATAATTGTATTAAACATAAACGACCATCTGCCGTCAAAGTTATCATTGTTTTTTTCCTCCCGTCTACGGATAATATTTTTGATCGCGGTGGAAAAAGTTATCATTGTTTTTCCCCAACAATTAATGTGACCGTCTAGAGAAGACTTTACACCATAGCTACTCGTGCATAATGTTTCTATTGAAACATTAAACATGCGAGATGGCTAACGAGTGACAAAAGTCTCTTTACTCGTTCGTAATGCAACCCTCCCCCCTTGCCCCCCCCCCCTCTAGATCCATCTGGAGGGGGCCGGCCCCCTCTCCCTTGCCTCTATAAATAGAGGGGAGGTGGGAGGGCTGCCGCACCCTTCCCCTGGCGCAGCCCTCTCCCTCCCCAACACCTCCTCCTCCTCTGTAGTGCTTGGCGAAGCCCTGCCGGAGAACTGCAAGCTCCACCACCACGCCGTCCGTTCGGCGTTAGATCGGATCTTCTGCGATTTGAATCGGCGCGAGTACGACTCCCTCATCCGCGTTCTAGTAACGCTTCCGCATCACGATCTTCAAGGGTATGAAGATACACTCCCCTCTCTCTCGTTGCTAGTCTCTCCATAGATTGATCTTGGTGATGCGTAGAAATTTTTTAAATTTCTGCAACGATCCCCAGCAGTGGCATCATGAGCTAGGTCTATGCATAGTTTCTATGCACGAGTAGAACACAAGTTGTTGTGGGCGTCGATTTTGTCAATTTACTTGTCGTTACTAGTCTTATCTTGATTCGGCGGCATCGTGGGATGAAGCGGCCCGGACCGACCTTACACATACGCTTACGTGAGACAGGTTCCACCGACTGACATGCACTAGTTGCATAAGGTGGCTAGCGGGTGTCTGTCTCTCCCACTTTAGTCGGATCAGATTCGATGAAAAGGGTCCTTATGAAGGGTAAATAGCAATTGGCATATCACGTTGTGGTTTTGGCGTAGGTAAGAAACGTTCTTGCTAGAAACCTATAGCAGCCACGTAAAAAAACTTACAACAACAATTAGAGGACGTCTAACTTGTTCTTGCACCATATTGTGTGTGATGTAATATGGCCAAAAGGATGTGATGTATGAGATTGATCATGTTCTTGTAATACGAATCACGACTTGCAAGTCGATGAGTATGACAACAGGCAGGAGCCATAGGAGTTGTCTTAATTTATTGTATGACCTGCGTGTCAATGAAAACGCCATGTAATTACTTTACTTTATTGCTAACCGTTAGCCAAGGTAGTAGAAGTAACAGTTGGCGAGACAACTTCATGAAGACACGATGATGGAGATCATGGTGTCATGCCGGTGACGATGATGATCATGGCGCCCCGAAGATGGAGATCAAAAGGAGCAAAAATGATATTGGCCATATCATGTCACTATTTGATTGCATGTGATGTTTATCATGTTTTTACATCTTATTTGCTTAGAATGACGGTAGCTTAAATAAGATGATCCCTCGCTAAAATTTCAAGAAAATGTTCCCCCTAACTGTGCACCGTTGCGAATGTTCGTTGTTTCGAAGCACCATGTGATGATCGGGTGTGATAGATTCTAACGTTCGAATACAACGGGTGTAAGCCAGATTTACACATGCAAAACACTTAGGTTGACTTGATGAGCCTAGCATGTACAGACATGGCCTCGAAACACGAGAGACCGAAAGGTCAAACATGAGTCGTATAGTAGATGCGATCAACATGAAGATGTTCACCGATGATGACTAGTCCGTCTCACGTGATGATCGGACACGGCCTGGTTGACTCGGATCATGTATCACTTAGATGACTAGAGGGATGTCTATCTGAGTGGGAGTTTATTAAATAATTTGATTAGATGAACTTGATTAGATGAACTTGATTATCATGAACATAGTCTAAAAAATCTTTGCAATATGTCTTGTAGATCAAATGGCCCACGCTAATGTTGCCCTCAACTTCAACGCGTTCCTAGAGAAAACCAAGCTGAAAGACGATGGTAGCAACTATACGGACTGGGTCCGGAACTTGAGGATCATCCTCATAGCTGCCAAGAAAGCATATGTCCTTGAAGCACCGTTAGGTGACGCACCCATTTTCCCAGCAACTCAAGACGTTATGAATGCCTGGCAGTCGCGTAGTGATGATTACTCCCTGGTTTAGTGCGGCACGCTTTACAGCTTAGAACCGGGGCCCCAAAAGCGTTTTGAGCAGCACAGAGCATATGAGATGTTCCAAGAGCTGAAAATGGTTTTCCAAGCTCATGCCCGGGTCGAGAGATATGAAGTCTCCGACAAGTTCTACAGTTGTAAGATGGAGGAAAACAGTTCTGTCACTGAGCATATACTCACTATGTACGGGTTACACAACCGTTTGTCTCAGTTGGGAGTTAATCTCCCAGATGACTCGGTCATTGACAGGATCCTCCAGTCGCTCCCACCTAGCTACAAGAGCTTTGTGATGAACTACAATATGCAAGGGATGGAGAAGTCCATTCCTGAGTTATATTCAATGCTGAAATCAGCGGAGGTGGAGATCAAAAAGGAACATCAAGTGTTGATGGTAAATAAGACCACTAGTTTCAAGAAGGGCAAGGGTAAGAAGAACTTCAAGAAGGATGGCAAGGGAGTTGCCGCGCCCGGTAAATCAGTTGCCGGGAAGAAGCCAAAGAATGGACCCAAGCCCGAGACTCAGTGATTTTATTGCAAGGGAAATGGTCACTGGAAAGCGGAACTGCCCCAAGTACTTAGCGGATAAGAAGGCCGGCAATACCGAAGGTATATATGATATACATGTTATTGATGTGTACCTTACCAGCACTCGTAGTAGCTCCTGGGTATTTGATACCGGTGTGGTTGCTCATATTTGTAACTCAAAACAGGAGCTGTGGAATAAGCGGAGACTGGCAAAGACGAGGTGACGATGCGCGTCGGGAATGGTTCCAAGGTCGATGTGATCGCCGTCGGCACGCTACCTCTACATTTACCTACGGGATTAGTTTTAAACCTCAATAATTGTTATTTAGTGGCAGCTTTGAGCATGAACATTGTATCTGGATCTCGTTTATGCGAGATGGCTACTCATTTAAATCTGAGAATAATGGTTGTTCTATTTATATGAGAGATATGTTTTATGGTCATGCCCCGCTGGTCAATGGTTTATTCTTATTGAATCTCGAACCTGATGTTACACATATTCATAGTGTGAATGCCAAAAGATGTAAGGTTGATAATGATAGTCCCACATACTTGTGGCACTGCCGCCTTGGTCACATTGGTGTCAAACGCATGAAGAAACTCCATGCATATGGACTTTTGGAGTCTCTTGATTATGAATCATTTGACACGTGCGAACCATGCCTCATGGGAAAAATGACCAAGACTCCGTTCTCTGGAACAATGGAGCGAGCACCCAACTTATTGGAAATCATACATACTGATGTGTGCGGTCCAATGAGCATTGAGGCTCGCGGTGGTTATCGTTATGTTCTCACCCTCACTGATGACTTAAGTAGATATGGGTATGTCTACTTAATGAAACACAAGTCTGAGACCTTTGAAAAGTTCAAGGAATTTCAGAGTGAGGTTGAGAATCAACGTGACAGAAAAATAAAGTTCTTACGATCGGATCGTGGAGGGGAATATTTGAGTCACGAATTTGGCACGCACTTAAGAAAATGTGGAATTGTTTCACAACTCACGCCGCTTGGAACACCTCAGCGTAATGGTGTGTCTGAACACCGTAATCGCACTCTATTGGATATGGTGTGATCTATGATGTCTCTTATCGATCTACCGCTATCATTTTGGGGTTATGCTTTAGAGACTGCCGCATTCACTTTAAATAGGGCTCCGTCGAAACCGTTGAGACGACACTGTATGAATTATGGTTTGGGAAGAAACCTAAGCTATCGTTTCTGAAAGTTTGGGGATGCGATGCTTCTGTCAAGAAACTTCAACCTGAAAAGCTCGAACCCAAGTCGGAAAAATGTGTCTTCATAGGATACCCTAAGGAAACTATTGGGTATACCTTCTACCTCATATCCGAAGGCAAGATCTTTGTTGCCAAGAATGGATCCTTTCTAGAGAAAGAGTTTCTCTCGAAAGAAGTAAGTGGGAGGAAAGTAGAACTTGATGAGGTACTGCCTCTTGAACCGGAAAGTAGCGCAGCTCAGGAAAATGTTTCTGTGGTGCCTGCACCGATTAGAGAGGAAGTTAATGATGATGATCATGAAACTTCGGATCAAGGTACTACTGAACTTCGTAGGTCCACGAGGACACGTTCCGCACCAGAGTGGTACGGCAACCCTGTCCTGGAAATCATGTTGTTAGACAACGGTGAACCTTCAAACTATGAAGAAGCGATGGTGGGCCCAGATTCCAACAAATGGCTTGAAGCCAAGAAATCTGAGATAGGATCCATGTATGAAAACAAAGTATGGACTTTGACAGATTTGCCCGATGATCGGCGAGCCATAGAAAATAATTGGATCTTTAAGAAGAAGACAGACGCGGATGGTAATGTGACCATCTATAAGGCTCGGCTTGTCGCTAAGGGTTATCGACAAGTTCAAGGGGTTGACTACGATGAGATCTTCTCACCCGTAGCCAAGCTGAAGTCCGTCCGAATCATGTTAGCAATTGACACATTCTATGATTATGAGATATGGCAAATGGACGTCAAAACGGCATTCCTTAATGGTTTCCTTAAGGAAGAATTGTATATGATGCAGCCGGAAGGTTTTGTCGATCCTAAGAATGCTGACAAGGTATGCAAGCTCCAAAGCTCAATCTATGAGCTGGTGCAAGCATCTCGGAGTTGGAACATTCGCTTTGATGAGATGATCAAAGCATTTGGGTTTACGCAGACTTATGGAGAAGCCTGTGTTTACAAGAAAGTGAGTGGGAGCTCTGTAGCATTTCTCATATTATATGTGGATGACATACTATTGATGGAAAATGATATAGAATTTTTGGAAAGCATAAAGGCCTACTTGAATAAGTGTTTTTCAATGAAGGACCTTGGAGAAGCTGCTTACATATTAGGCATCAAGATCTATAGACATAGATCGAGACGCCTCATTGGTCTTTCACAAAGCACATACCTTGACAAGATATTGAAGAAGTTCAATATGGATCAATCCTTAAGACCTCTGCTATTACAAAAAATTCCTTTCATAATTCATCATGAAATTTTTTAGTGGTTCGGATCCTAGCACTTCTACACACAGCCGATGTCGGAAAAATCCTACGATTCCATTTGCGCTTCAGTTTGTTCTGGTCCTCTACCCGGTCCTCACAACCGAGTACGGTGGACACATCCACCTGGGACGCAACAATACTGGAATTCCTTGGGGAGGTACAGCAGTCCTCCTCCTCATTCTCAGGGATAGAGGGTGCCATATCCGCACAAAAGCTATCAAGCACATTGACCCCCAAAGCATCTACCTCAGAATCGTTCATAGGTTTAATAGCCGCTAGGTTTCTAATCATCTCTAAAGCGCGCTCCGCTTCAAGATCCAATAGATCATTAACGGACTTAGAAACCTCAATGTCGTTACTACCCAGAGAAACTCCCAACTGATTTGCGCTATGAATAATCTCTTCATTAGAAAAATGCAAAATTGAATTGGAAGTGTTGACTGACATACCCGTAGTGACCTCAATATCACGAAGCTTGGCCGCCCGCATGGCGCACCGGAGCTGCATGTCATCAGCATCCGGCTGATCCTGGAGGCGACAGCTCATCCGTCGACCATCAGAAACCGGGTCCGGAATCCCTCCAAAGGCGATGATGTCGTCCCGAGTGACCCCGTTCGAGGTAAGGCCTCCTGCCCGACCCCAACAGGGCTCAGCTGAGCTGAACCAGCCGGAGAGCTTCCCTGCGTCGGCAGGACCAACGAAGCTCCCCCAACCATCACCGCCACCGGGCTCGGCACGCCCGGCAATCCCGGTCCAAAACCACCACCCGGGACCTGAGCAAGGACCGCCCCCTCCAGGGATGGCATGGGAGAGGTAGGGGCGGAGGCCACCTGCCCGCGCCCCCCTCCCGATCCGACATCTCCTCCGGTGCGCGGCGCGTCCACCAAGGGAGAAGTAGGGGCGGGGGCCTCCTGCCCGCACCCCCCTCCCGGACCGTCACCGCCAGGAACGTGAAGCATGTCCATAGCGTCGCTCGACGTCGCCGGACACCTCATCTGCAGCGAATTACCATCCCGCTCGAGGGCAGTGGTGGATCGGTGGGCCTCCTGCCCATGATCCTCCCTGTCCTCGCAGCAAAGCTCCGTAGTAAGACCCCATATCTAAGCAACAACAAAAGAGTTGTGCAAAAGTTATATCTGACTTATTGTGAGTTATATCGAGCGGTCTCCCAAATGTCTCCTATACGTTGGCCGGCTCAAGATACGATTTACTCTTCTGTGCCTGCTCCTCTTGCATTGAGTAGTTAACACGGGACATTTTATTTTCTCTTATTTGCTCGCTCGCTCTTGATGGGCTGGTATAGATCCCTCTTTTTCTCCTTTTCTTCATTTATATTGTTTTTTCATTGTCTTTTCCTTTACTGCTTCCACTTGTTTCTCCATTTAGGAATTTATATTTTTTGTTACATGTTTTTATGTTATTCTTATTTTTTACGATTCTTTGTTTCTAAAATGCGTGAATATATTTCTAGATGACATCCTTTTAAAAATACTTGAACACTTTTTAAAATACAAAATGATTTTTCAGATACACGACCAAAAGTGTATATAAACTATAAATATTTTTTAGTTACACTACAAGAAAAATGAAATACAAGACTAACATTTTATAAATACATCTTGAACAGTTTTATAATATGTGACACCCTTTACTTAGTCCACAAAGAACATTTATAGGAAAAAATATGTTGACCAGTTTTCCCACACACGATAAATCTTTAAAATACACAATCGTTTTTTAAATGATGGATTATTTTTAATATGTGACAAACATTTTTTAATACATGACAAACAATATTTTACATGATATACTGTTTAATTACACTATGATCATTGTAAAGTACACGATGAACATTTTTTTAAACACAATGACCTTTTTCTAAATACACAATGACCATTTTTCAAATACATGATTTTTTATAAAATATATAATATATTTCGGAATATGCGACAATAATTGCTTAAATATGTGATGATCACATTTTTATCCACGGCGACCCTTTATATAAACATGATTAAAAAATTAGTGTGTTACGAAAGATTTTTTATAGTACGGTATGTCTCTATGTACAATTTCTAATGCATGATGAAATTTTATAGAAACATCAAAAACCACTTTTTAATACACAGTGAACATTTTTCAGTCACATGAACATTTAGAAAAATAACGAAATTTTTTCATTGAAAATATGCAAAGACATTTCTTTAGTTACAATCTAAAAATACAGAGATTATTTTGGTTACATGGAATTTTTCACTTCTACTCTTTTAACATAGGAAACATAAAACCAGTGAAATAATGACATTTTCAGAAAATATATGTGAACTAATTTTTTTTAAATGTGGTTCATCCATAAATATACCGAACAAACATGTGCAAGAAGGTACTCACCTCAGGAAAAAAACAAAAAGAAACACGCTCACGGCAGGGAACGCCTCCACAAGTAAGCCACAAACCACTGAACAACCCCCCTCCGTCTTGGGCTCGGCCCCTTTATTTCTTCTTTCTTTCTTTCTTTTATAACCTTCCAAAAAATAGTTGTGTTGGTGGGATTCGAAATTCGAATTATCGACCTCTCGGTATAATTCCGCACACTGTAACCACAACGAAAGCTCACTTATGGAGCCTAATTCTTCTTGTTTCTTCTCTGTCTGTTTTCTTGTTTGGCCTTTTTCTTCGGTTATTCTTTTTCTTTTCCATTTGCATAAATTCGTGGATTTTTTTTAAACCCATGAATTTTTCCAAACTCGTGAACCTTTAAAAAAATTGATGAGGTTTCTCAAATTCGTGAACCTTTTTCAAAACCTACAAACTACTTTCAAATTCATGAACTGTTTATCAAAACCGATGAGCTTTAAATTCAAAATTGATAAAGTTTTTTTTAAAATAGATACTTTTTTTTCAATTTCATGATTTTTTTCAAAATTGATGAGCTTTTTATGAAAACTGCAAACGTTTTTTAAAATTCATGAACTTTTTTAAATTTGCATACGTTTTCCAATTTCTATGAACCTTTTCTCGAATTCATGGTTTTTTTTAATATGTACTAAATGTGTGCTAAGCTCTATCGTTACAATAGCTATCACCCACTGCAGTGCTCCTCCAGGCCTAACCCATTGGCAGGGTACGAAAGCATGTCGGGAGTGGTTATCAGAATCTTCTGACCGGCTTTCATAAATGTTCTGTTCTTTTTCCTTTTCCTTTTGTTTTTGTCGTTATCTTTTTTATTTTCCATTTTTCTATTTTTCTGTTTGTTGTTTCCTTTAAGTACATATTTTTTTCTTCAAATGGTCATAAAAATGTTGAACATTTAAATGCACATGAGCATATTTTAAACACATGTTGAACATTTTAAATGCACATGGAATAAATTTTAAACAGATATTAAATGTTTTCTATGCACAATGTAAACATGTTGTAATTACATGATGATTTTTTTTAAACACGATAAATATTTCTCAAACTTATGATGCACATTTCTGGAATACATGATAAACAATTTGTTAAATGAATGTCAAACGTTTTTCTTATAAATTAAGAAAATATAATATGCTTAAAACATTTGCTAGACCATTCCTAAAATTAGTGGAATAAATAAAAACGCGATTTTTTTAAAAAAGATAGAAAAAGAAGCGTGCATACGCTAAGTGATACACATGACCTCCTGTATTATCCCTTCAAAATAAAAGACCTCCTCTATTACTCGTCGCAACTGAGGAATAGACCAACTCGAATAGTTATGAGTATGTTTACCTTATATAATATTTAGTTATTGGCTCCCTCAATAAAGAGGAAGGAAAAAAAAAAGACAAAAGAAAATGTCTGCACCAATCTCCGCGTAAAATCAATGATATATGATTTAGATGTGCAATGGTTAGGACACATCGAGATGTGATTTAACAAAACTGTTTAGTTATTTACCACCCTAGTTTGAACGTATCTTAAGCACAACTAGCATCTAGAGTATGTTTGGTTGCTATCCATACTTTGCGGCAATTTTGCCACAAGCGTGGCCTTCAATAACCTATTTGACCATCATCACACTGGTGGGTCGTGGCACAAAAGTGTGGTTAAATGTGGAGGCCAACCAATCATATGCCCGTACTATAGTCTTGATGGTATATCTGCACTAGAGAACAAACCTTCAATCGACATGTACATTTTAAATTTAGCATCTGGACCGAGACAACGAGAGAAATCAGGGAGGGCCGGCAATGCCAACGACTACGTACCCCGGCGTTTAATTCCCCGTGGACTGGTGGTCGACCTACATCGACCTACATACAGCTATGCGACGTAGGGTGCCAGCAATGAAAATGTTTGCAAATATTTGTCAAACATATGATGTACATTTCTGGAATACATGATAAACAATTTGTTAAATGAATGTCAAACGTTATTATTATAAATTAAGAAAATATAATATGTTTAAAACATTATCTAGACCATTCCTAAAATTAGTGGAAAAAACAGAAACGCAAAAAAAAAATTCAAAAGATAGAAAAAAGAAGCGTGCACACGCTAAGTGATACACATGACCTCCTGTATTACCCCTTCAAAATAAAAGACCTCCTGCATTACTCACAACAACTGAGGAATAGACCTACGCGAAGAGTTGTCGGTATGTTTACCTTGTGTAATAGTAGTATTTAGTTATTTACCACCCTAGTTCGAACATATCTTAAGAACAACTAGTATGTAATAAAGTATGTTTGGTTGCCATCCACACTTTGCGACACTTTTGCCACAAGCGTGGCCTCCAATAACCAACTTGACCATCACAAGAACTGTGGCACAAAAGTGTGGTTAAACGGGAAGGCTAACCAATCGTGGCCGTATATTGTCTTGATGGTATATCCGCACTAGAGAACAAACCTTCAATCGACATCAAAATTTTAATGTAGGGGATCTCGACCGAGACAAGGAGAGAAATCGGGGAGGTCCAGCAATGCCAACAACCACGTACCCGGCGTTTAATTCCCCATGGGTGACTGGTCGCCGACCTACATACATACAGCTACGCGAGGTAGGGTCTGGCTACTCCTCCAGCATGCCGCACGCCGGCCGGCCGCGTCACCGCGCTCGCCGGCACACACGCACGCGCGCACAGTGACGGGTCAACACCGGTCGTTCGCGCAGCTCGCGGCGGCATTGAAACCTCGCTGCCCTCCCTGATCACATCAGAGTTCAAACTTTAAAGCCTGGAACGAGCGCAGCCACGACGCTGCATGATGCGCACAGGCGCCAGCCAGCCATGATGGCCTGCGCTGCGCCGCGTACTACGTAGCACTGTGCCGTGCCTCAGCCTGCGCTGCGGCCACGGCGGCGACAGGTGGCGCGCGCGTGCCTGGCTCGGCCGTCGTCATCGATTCCCGTCCGTCAGCGGGGGAGATGGCAATGGTATGGTATATGGTAGGCCGTCACCCGCGTGCGCGCTGTGCCGTGCCCCCGGACGCGCGCGCAACCGCACCGCACAGCGCGCGGAGCCCCAGGGAGGAAAGGTGGCGAGGACGACGACGGGCGCGGGCCACGATCGGCACCACCACGGCTTGCGCCCACTGGCCCCGTCGCGGGCGGCGAGGCCACCTCGGCATTGTCCCCCCACCCCACCAGCATGGCAGGGCAGCAGGCGAGGCGAGGCGATTATTCCCGACCGGCGGATCCCGGCGCCTCGGGGCGGCCGCGGCCGTCTGATCCATTCGGATTATTCCTCCTGCCCCGCGGTACGGCCAGCCCGCTCCTCGGCCGCCGCGACGCTCGTCCCCTCCTTCCCCGTGACTGTTGCCCGGTCATATCGTCGCCTCACGTCGCTCTCCACGCAGACAGACACCGCCATTGAATGTGCCTGACCATGGCAGGCATGGAGCAGAAGCAACAAAACCGCAGCCGTTTACGCTCGTCGTCACGTCGGACGACGGCGACGGATGAGAGAGTCCTGCAGCGGGAATTAAGCTGGCTGGCTCGCGCGTATAAATGCGCTGCAGGCAAAACGGAGGGAGGGGAAGAATGGCATTGACAGGACACGGGCTGTCTGCTCTGGCGTGGCACGAGCGGGGCCCGCCGCTACCGCTGCTGCACACGAACCAACCGGAGCAGCTGCACGTCTGCGGCGCCGTAGCAAGCTGCATCGGCGCATGCATGCTACCCTACTCTCGCGGCCTCCTCTGTGTTTTACCGCCGCTCGTTTTTACTACTCCCTCCGTCTACGATTGACTAAAACTACTCACCGTCCCTAAATACGAGTCATCTCAATATGGACTACATACGGTATTAAAATCTCTATAATGACTTATATTTAAAATGGAGGGAGTACAAGTGATACGCCACAAAAATTATATTGTTGAATTCGTATTTGAAATTCTCTACAAAAAGAATTCGGATTTGAAATTAGTTTTCAACGACACTATCTTGGCTCCATACAAATTGTATTTTATTAGTTAAATTTATAATCAAATTTAACACGAAATGCAAAGATGACCAATAAATCCGGAAAGAGGAAGTACCCACTGTAAAGCCTCTAGCTTGATCGATGTGGTCGCGCAAACGAGCCTTACCGACACGAAGCACGCGGTAGATTACCGTCCGTCCACCCCAGCACCACTGTGGCCGCACCACAAGAGCTTGATGCGGGCCTGACTTTGCCGCCATTCCTCCCTTCCACAACTTGCTGAGGAGGTCGGCCCCATGCTCGTTTCCAAGACAGCGATACCTTGGCATGGCTGGTGGTCAGTAGGTGCTAAAACCTGCCCACATGCCCGCATTTTGGTTTTTGCGAAAAAACTTTTGATCTATTCATCTTCAATCATGGCGGTGTGTACTCATCTTTCGCCTTAATGAAACGTCGTGGGCCGTCTAAGCCATGGTCTAGTTTTCTTTGTGTGATCCTATCATCACGAATGAGATATACTATGTCCATGTAAACTACGAGTATAACTTTATTGGCTAAACTGTCAACCTGGTAGAAACCTAGGCTAGGCTGTATTCAGACTTTTCTAGAGGTTTACCGGAAGACTGAAGACCGAGGCATCCCATGACCAGATATGCAAAGATCTCGTTGAGCATGAGTGGTAGCTACATGGGCGATAATATGCTTAAATTTGCTTAATTGTTTTCGGAGCATTTTGTTTCACTGTATTATGTTTCGCTGTATTATTAGCCGCATTCAGAAAATTTGTTAATTTAGATTAATGGGTGTCTTCGGACCCCATTCTTTGTTAAAACTTGGATTCATGATTTGAACCTACGGATATTAAGATATTACTGAATTGGTTGACGGACTTGACACTGAAACGTGAAAAATTGAATTATAATGATCTGAACCTTGAGTTGGAATAAAGTTTGTATGCACATCCATACAAAAATATTGGGGTAACAAATCGTAGAGGCTAGGCTGTAGTTTTGGGAATCCGAGTTTGCACACTACCTCTGCCACTTTTTTGAAATTATGAAGTGCGTTACAAAATCCATTTTGGATGCTACCTATATGAATCTGTTGATTTTTTGGTTCCTAGAGGGAACGGGAAATAGCCCAACAATGGTTTTGGTCTTGTACCCCTCCATCCCTCTTCTATCCGAACTTAGGCTTTTAGGGTTTCACGTCTTCTGCCGGTGCCGGCGCCCGTTTCCTGTGGCCTTAGGCCATGGAGACCTGGTGAACCTCGCCCTTATCGGCGGGAGGGCCTCCGCTCCGATTTTAGGTGTCTATTTAGGGTTTGTGCCATGTTTGAAAAGGCAAGACAACAGCGGCTCCATGAAGATGAAATAAGATTCTCTTCACCTAGCCCTTGTCTCGGCGGTGCGTCTAGCATTGTCGAAGAGCGTGTGTAGATGTGTCTCTGGTAGACCCTATAGGATTTGAACGGAGTTTGCCTATGGTGGATCTACTTGAATCCAACTTTCGTTCTTGTGCATTCGTGTGTCTACATGTTGAATACTTTAGATCCACGCTTCTCTTCATTGGCGACGATTGTTGTTTTGGTGCGCTGATCTTGTGGGCCTTAACACGAGGACTTTTCGACTGTCAACTACAACAAGATTTGCCCGGCTCTGACAAGGGAGAGACGATGATGGTGACGCGTCTTGGGCTTGCTCCGGTGCTCATGGTCGTCGCTAGGTGGTTTATGGATCTGGATGTATCTTCGGTTTGCTCCGGTGCTTATGGTCGTCGCTAGATGGTTTATGGATCTGGATGTATCTTCGGTTTGCTCCGGTGCTTATGGTCGTCGCTAGATGGTTTATGGATCTGGATGTATCTTCGGTTTGCTCCGGTGCTTATGGTCGTCGCTACGTGGTTTATGGATCTGGATGTATCTTCGGTTTGCTCCGGTGCTTATGGTCGTCGCTACGTGGTTTATGGATCTGGATGTATCTTCGGTTTGCTCCGGTACTTATGGTCGTCGCTACGTGGTTTATGGATCTGGTTGTAACTCTTTTTCCTATGCGATTTAGATGTTCTCTTTTTTCATGTGATCTAGATGGAACTTTTGTTAGTACTACTTGAGAACTGCCACGAATAGATCAGAAGTTTTTTTTCGCAAAATAATAGTAATAATACGGTGAATCTAGTTGCTCTTAACGCAACTTGATTTCGGATTGAAAGGAGTCTCAAAACATCCTCGGGGTCCCATTAAACGCGGAAAGCGAAACCCTGGTTACCTCGGGTGATCGTGCATCACCTCAGGCCATCACCGAGACCCGCGCGGCGCACGCGTCTGGACAGCGAGCCTCCGCTCCCCTCTTCGAAGAAAAAGAAGAAGCGGTCAAAACACGGCAAGTTGGCGCGCCGTCGCCGTCCTCAGGTGCCCTCCGGCCGACCGCAGCTTCCCCGCCTTACTTTCAGTCTTTCACGACCAGCCCACCACCCCACCCCAAGGCCACCCAGCCAGCCACGGAGACCTCACCGGCCGAGACGCGACCACCACCGCCGGTCACCGTCCGGGGTCCCTCCCGCGCCTCGCAGCCGCCCCGCCGTTGGCCCGGGGTCGGCACACGGCCGCATCACGCCTCACCTCACACCAGGCACGCGGGGCAAGCAACCACGCCGTCACCGGGGACCCCCCCAAGATCGAATCACGATCAGTCGGTCACACGATTCACATGACACGCAATCCATTCATACAGCGGGCAACAACAACAACAACAAAGCAGGTAGGCGTGTTCCACAGGGTGATGGATGATGATGATAAAACTGAATGAAAGAGGGTCTTGACTCTAGACACAAGGCAAAAGCGACCGAGCGCCGGCACACGAAGGTTCTTTGCAGAACAGTTTGTGAACTAGTAACTACAAACTACTAGACGAAGGACCAGTTGACGAACATGAAGGCGAGGCAGTGCGGCGCGTCGTCGTCGCCCAGCACCTTCCACGCCACCGCCTGCTCGTACGACACCGGCCGCCCCATGCTCGACACGCACACGCCGCCCGGGAGGTACGCGAAACCCTGAAAAGATGCACACACACACAGCAAAGACAGTTTGAGTTTCAGCACATTGCTGTTCATCATTCAGAACGGTGGCTGGCTCTGCCTGGCTACGTAGTACGCACCTGCTGCATGATCTTGGGGAACTCGGAGCACAGCGCCTTGCGGCCGTCGTCGTCGAGGATCTTCTCGAGCGAGATGTCCTGGAGCGCGATCAGCGTCGTCTCCAGCATGTCGAGCCCGGCCTGATTGGCGAAGGTGAACACCGGAGCAGCCTGAAATTGTTGCAAGCCAAACATTTTTGTTGTTAGGCCCAGACAGCACCAGTGTGAATATATGTGCTGTGACAACATGATCAAACACGCAACCGACCTTCAGGGAACAGCACATGATTGAATCCGAGTGCTGCCACAGCGCCTTCAGGGAAGCGTCCGCGCTCTGTGACTCCGTGCATAGGAGTTCCGCCCCAGTGTGAAACCTGGAAGTTTTTCACGCAACCAAATTACTTCTCCATTGTGATACCATGGAGTAATAGTACAGGCAGTGCTGCTAAGATGAAATGGATAAATGGCAACCATCTTCAGAGTGAGGGAAAAAAAAGAGACAGCCATATACCTGTAGCTCCTGCCGATCCACCTCGCAAGCGTGTGAGCCTCAGGAGATCCTGGAGGGTTCTTCATTTCAAGCTGTCCACCAGGGCGGGAAGGGGCTATCGCCATGGCCACTCTCTGCACCGATGCCACAACAGTCCTCACATACTGCCTCGCCATTGCCGCAACACTCTCTCGAAGGTGGTTCTCATACGAGAACTGGAAAGCAATGGTAAGCACTGATCTTGTGTTGCTGGTGCTGGATGCGTCGCTGGGAGCACGAGTCCCACCAGGTCCAACCTCAAGAGTGGATGCAAGGTCAAGTGTACGTGTCGCAGATGGTGCATCCTACAGTTTTAAGTGCATAACACCAAGTTAGTTCAGTGTTAAACAATAGACAAGATCAATGTTACCAGTGCAAACTATACTAACCGTCTTGGCATCAAGTGGTATCACACGGAAGCCTGACGGTAGCAGTGGAGCATCATCAGCGAACGATTCATCAATCGGCGCAAAGACAAGCTGTGCACATGCACCAGCAGCATTCTCATCAACACCGCTGCATAACTGCCATAGAAGACACAGATTCGTAAGGGCGATGCAACAAATAAAATGAAAATGATGCAAACTAGCTAGTGCCGGCTGAAAGGATACCTGCAGAAGATACATATCTCTTGATAGAACAACTTCATCATGACAGAGACTGTGTCCCTCCAGTCTAATAACCTCCAAGAACTGCAATTTAAGAGGTTAGTTTAAGGGACGAAGACCGGTTAAATATGAGTACAAGACAATGTATAAGAACTTAAGCGAACTTGAAATACCTCTTCATGCTCTAAGGTGTGTGCAAGTGGCAGTATAACCTGACTGCCCATAAATCCACTCGCTCGTAGACCAGGAACTGCATAAGGACTAGCTCGCAAAGCAGCGGCAGAATAAGCATCAACACCAGGATCAGCCCATTCAGAGCGGTGCTCCCTCAGAAATCGTACTAGTAGAGCGGGCGGTACATTCTACATGATGAAACCAAGTTCGCCAGGCTCAGTTATGGTCAGGTCACACAAGCATCAACACATCCCCCCTACTAAATAAAACGTAGATGGTTTACGAGTAAAAACCTGCAGCAACATTGAAGCCTTGGCACATAAGACGCCGCCCCCAATTGCAGTAAACATCTGGGAGGGGTTGACATGAGATCCAGCAAGTTTGTTTGGAGATGAGTTGATAGCAATTGTAACATCCTCAGCACGATCACTGCTCATCAGTGACCAGCCATCATCCAGAAATCCATTAACAGCGTCGTTGAAGCCTCTGCAAAACATGTCGAGGACCTTAGTCATGGGGCATGTATGGGATATCTTTTGGTAAACTAAGGTGGTGTGAATGGCATGCACGGAATATTAGAGCATTGCCACAAACCTGCTCAATCTCTGACTAAATGTTCTTAGAACTGCTGGCTGGCGCCCCCCTCCATAGGGCATTTCTCCACTTGATTCATGAGCAATCTGCCTAATGTGACGCAGAGCCTGTAAAAAGTGGACAAGTGATTGTCACTTAATAATTCATATCTTAGTGCCACAGGAACAGGCAAATGCTTAGCACAGACAAAATCCTAATGAAAATGCAATGGTAGAACATACAGCAATTGTCATCTTCTGCGCAAGAATCTTTGGAGACTCATAAAGTGGTCTAAGGACCTCAGGCACACTCCAAGCCTACAAAGAGATAGGATTCTAAGATACAAGTACATATTATGAAAGTTGCAAATTTGATCAAGTATAATTTTGCTTACATCCAAATCAACATGATCTACAATGTGGATCATGGAGCCACCCCCCTCGCAAGGGCGTATTAAATAGCCACTAGGTAGCACCTCGGCTCGGACAAAATTTGGAGCGTTAGGTCCTGATGGACCGCCAGTGGCTTGAGTCAACGATCTCTCACATATCTACATAAGAAGGCAGTGAGTAACGGTTACCAGATCTCAGCACAAACAATATTCTGAACAGTCAACCTAGTAGCATTAACATGGCATCGCAAATGTTACAGTGTAAAGTGTAACAAAAAGTCGTTTGATCCAAACAGACCAAGCCCAACAGAGAAGTTGACAAACAGATGAACAAACCAACATAAATGTCATAATCAATTAATCATAACAAGCAATGAGACATATCAATACCACAAGACTGCCGTCTTCAAGACCGCTAGTGTAGCGGAGAATCCAGAAGTCACGCGGTGCCGCCAAAGTTGTCGGTGCATAAGTCTACATAATTGGAAGAACAATATGTTACAGTCAACACAGAAGACCATATCCAAATAAACCCAGACAAGGGAACCCAAGTCAACTATAACTTGCAAGAGGATGCAATACCTGCATGTAGATAAGCTCAATAGTTCCACCATTACCCGTAGGGATAATTTGGAGCACATCCACACACCGACAGTCACGATACCAAGAGGGGCGATCCTTGAGGATCTCGGCAACCTGTGTGGTAGTAGTCTGTTAGCAGGTGTCTGCTGAATGGAAACAAAAAGGCTCTGTGATGATGAACAACAACAACGTACCTTTGTGGGCTCAAGGCTCACAAGACCGCAAGCTCGGGCTGCTACGCCACTACAATTGTGCGAAACAGCAATGATTCCAATGGAATCCGGACCAGGCTGTAAAGAAACACCGATTTTAAATTTACCGGGTATAAAGAAACTGAAATAATCAACGCATGCCGGAGTTCCACCAGTTGGAATTATGACATTACCTTCATCCCAACCATTTGCACCCAATCGACAGCAGTCCCCGTCGCCTTGGACAGGAACTCTGCCAATGTCTCCTCAGCGATAGCGAGTAGACTGTAACAAACATAACAAATTCAATCAAACTTAAGCAAAATGACATGCAAACATCATAAAAAAGTGAAACTGTAATTACCCTGCTGGGTTGTTCGCGTCCCTTTGCGGACGCGGAACTACTGCGTTCTGCTGCTGCTGGTGCTGACCACTAGTAACAACAGACTCACAGCTTGTGTCTGTAGTCGCTACAGAAGGCTGCAAAGCATCATTCAACAAAAGTTTAGGCGCAGGAGCCAACGATTTGAACAGCAGATAATGCATGAATCCAACACGAATTTGCATTTATTTAGAAGATAACAGTAGCATTCACAGCCCACTAGCCCCGAGGTTTCAAATCAGAGGCCATAACAGTATCCAAGAACTCAAAACTGTTCCTCCTGCTGAAATTATTATCTCTTGGGGAAAAACTCAATGCAAAATGTTCACACGATTTGAGTATCAAGTGATGGGACAAAACTCACATTATTGAGGTGCGTCCGCATGTAGCCGTTCTCGTAGACGAGACGGGACACCTGCTTCTGCAGCCTGTCGTTCTCCTCCATCAGCAGCTTGTTCATCGCAGACAGCTTCCGGTTCACAGTCTGCAGGCGAGAGGCCTCCTTCCGTTGCTTCTCGCGGCACCTACAATCAGAACATCAATCAATCTTGGCAGCCACACCAAAACAAGGGCTGCAAAAATGTCACTTGCTCATGAAGAAAGCCAAGACAGCGATCTTCGACGCGCGCACGAGATTCCCGCGTCGTTGCTAACATTTTTGACATGTCACATCTCAGGTGAGCACCAAGTGTGTTAGGTGTGGAGGCATTGCAGCTACAAAATGCTCTGGCACGAAAGCAACTAATACTATGATCTAAAATCTGAACAAGAACACAAAGCTCTGAAGATAATAAATGCTCCAGAAGGATCACACTTGTTCAGCGAAGATTCAGCAAAAGAACAGCTCTTTTTCTAGAAACAAGAAGCACACACCAAAAAAAGGCACGCCACAAATGGCAAAAACATGGTGAAAGGCATTTAGGGCAGGACACAAGGACTCGATTTCTGGTATTGTCGAGGAACCATCACGAAATCTTAGCAACTTTTAGACCGGTGGAGCCAAAACCAGACTCTAATTTGGGCGCGGCATATGCTACTACTAGGTGCGTGGGTGCCTGCTTCCACGCCCAAATACATCCTGGAACCACTGAGCAGAAACGGGCGAAACGGAAAGCCGCCGCCTGGAAAGGAGACGTGGATTCTTCCTGGAGCCACTAACTAAGCTCGGTGGAAGGATCAGCACCGGAATCAAAAAGTTGAGGACCGAAGCCAGATTTTTAGCCACGGGGGCCGGGCAACCACAAACCCAAGAAAAGACGGCCAATTTCGAGCACCAAGAAGGAGCGGACGCGAGCGGTGAGCCAGATCGAGAGGCGCGGGCGAGGAGGACGCACCTGCGGTTCTGGAACCAGACCTTGATCTGCTTGGGCTCGATGTTGCTGAGGATGGGGCACTCCCGTATGAGCTGCTGCCGGCGCAGCGAGCTGGGCTTGGGGCACTCGCTGTAGACGCGCTCCAGCGCGTCCACCTGCTCCGGGGTGTAGCGCACGTACTTGCCCGTGTCCACCTGCGGCGCCCCGCTGCCGCCGGGCGACGACCTGTCCCGGTCCCGGTCCCTGCCGCCCCCGCCGTGCCCGTGCACCACCATCGCCCCCGCCATCTCGAGCCGGCTACCGGGACGACCGCCGCCGACCGAGTGAGTAGTAGTTGTTGTTGTAAAGAGAGGTTGAGCCAGGGCCAGGGGCGCCGCCGCGTCATGCCCTCCGCGCGCCGCCTCCCGTGGACGCCATAGCCGTGGTGGCGGTGGTGGTGGTGTGCGGAGTCGTTGCGCCGGTGAGGTGAGGTGGAGGGGAGAGGGGAGCGCAGGGAGAGGGAAGGGAAAGGCAGTAGTGGAGCAGAGCGCAGAGGAGATGAACAAAGGGAAAAGCAGAGCCCCGAGCTCTTGTTTATACTGCTGGCCTTCTCCTCGTCTCCCTGTGGACTGTGGTCTCCCCAGGGGCGTTTCCGTAATTTGAGCGCTTTTTCGTTGAAATGTATTTTCCGTCCATTCATCTTATTTTTTGAAAATAAAAAAATCTATATTCGTCAACGAATTCAAATGATTCTCAAAATATGGTAATAAAAGAAATTCACGATTGGAAACATGGCATATTATCTTCACCAGTGTCAAAAACGCTCTTATATTATGGGACGGAGGGAGTACGGTGGTACAAAATAAAAACACTCAAACGAGTGTTTTAATTTGTGTCACTGCGCCACAATAACGCTTTTTGGATTTTCTTTGAGCTCAGGCGTGTCGTACAGTGATCCAAGTGACTTGTAGAAACAAAAACATTTGACTATAGGCCCACAAATCAAACATGTTCCGTAGCAAAAGAATTGAAATTGAACTTGTACAAAATTACATTTGAATTGAAGAAGATCATAGAGTAAAATTCACGATACCGTAACACCCAACTTGTTTTTGCAAAACCTTAAAACACAAAATGTAGAGTTAAGCAAATTCTCGAGCTACTCCATTACATGTTTTGTTCGCATTTCGGACGCATTAGCAAAAAGAGCCAAAACGCCCTATTGCCTGGGAGATAACGATTTCGTGGCACCGCACGGGTCTAATTTTGCAGCAGATTACATAAATTGTCAGTGCATTTTTGATGAAAATTATCGTAATGTATACAATCAGTGCCTCGCCTACATTGTTTTTCATTAGGTGCCATGCATGCTTGGCTAGAACTACGAAGTGTTCACCTACACTTGTATAAATCCTGGTTCCGTAGGATTAAAATGGGCATTGCTCTCTCTTTTAGAGGAGTAGTTTTCAGTTTTCAGGGCTCGAGAGGGCGTGTGCGCTGCCTTGGTGGCGCCATGCTTTTCGTGGCAAGCACATGGCCACGCCACAAGCATGCGTGCTCATTCATAGTCAGTCATAGGGTGGGTAAATGCTTGCGACGGGCCCCGTGCTGCCGGGCTTTTGGAGGTGAGCGTAAACACAAAGCACACCTGCCCTTCCCGTTCGTCAGTGGTTTTCATATCGGGTCGATCGACGTAATAATCATCGTTAAAATAATTTTAATAGGAAAGACCACACTAGTAAAGTCGCTATATGTCCTTCCACCGTCATAATTTATGGAGTGCGCCACAAATCGAGCGCGCGAGCCTTCATATTTGTAGACTGGGGGCGGTGATATGGAGCAGCCTCCATCCGCAACCACTCGCGCGGGAGGGAAGTTTCGGTCCGACCTCTTCCTCTTATGCGCAACCTCGTCAATGATGTCGTCATCCTCCATATGGCTGCTGCTTCCGCCCATGCAAATGCCTCAACTTTTTTCCAATGAAAAGGAGTGGCCGCCAACATGTTCCGCACCCGTTTTCACCCTGTACGTGGAAATCCGCCCTTGTTTCATGCCGGAGCGAACTCATTCACGGGTAGGTAAACCATCATCGTTGTTGTCGCCACTCACCCCCTAAGCCAGTTGCCATCCCTCCTGCTCTGTTCCCCTTCCCTGCCGCCGCAATAATCACTCAGTCGACCATGTCAATGCGACTGAGCCCTCCCCGGCATGATCAAAGAGGACTACAAAGAGAGAAAGTCTTGGGGAGAGGGAGTGGAACTACCCTGAGTGGGTCCGGGACTATGCGCGTTGTAAGGCTAAATAAGCCGTCAGCTGCACCTGCTTCCCTGCTGCCTCTACCTAGTTCGACCGCACTCGACGAGCGCCTTCGCAAAAATGGAAATCACACTCACCATGGCCTTAAAAAATGTGGTCGTATCCCGCATTCATTGACCACCTGGCCGGGGAAGATACGACAGCCGAAGCCTCCCTCACCCGCAAGGTCACTTCCAGAGGAGGAAGAGCCTGTAATTCAATCATTAAAGAATCATAGTTTTAAGGTTGTCCAAATCAAAGTTGTAATCCTTCTTAAAATCCATTTCGTAAATTCATTTTGAAATCCTAGTTAAAAACTTCCATTGTTTAGGTGGTCGGCGTTTGTGCCAACGAGCGTCGATGTGAGATCTTGGATGCCGGCACAGTGGCCCTTGAAGGTGGGATGCGCGTGCGGCTCTCCGGCGAGCCACGCGGCAACGGTGATGGATGTGCCCTTCGCTATGTGGATGGTGTGGGGTGCAGTGGCGGGTGGTCCTAGTAAGGCTGCTATCAGTGTTGGTGGCTAATCCTTGATCCAGATCTGGAGGCCCAGATCCGCCGTGACAAATCTCCTATCGGGGTTGGCTCGATGACTAGGATCCGCGACAATTAGATGTCCCGAGCGAAAGTGCAACGCTTCGGCAATGGCGGTGAATATGCCTACGGGTGTCCCGCCCCCCTCGGGGGCAAAGTCGTGGGCCTCGAGTTTACGGATCGCGAACTGGAAGGTTTCATCACAGGGACGTGAGTTCGGAGGTGATCTGTGGCACGTATGTGTGGGGGCACCGACCCAACTTTCCTTTAACTTTCGCTTTTCAATCAATTATATCTTTTGAACTGAAAGTCCGATTTATTTTTCGATTGCATGTTCATGCTCTTTGTGACGGGGGCTTTGAAATAAGACCACCTCTGAATACGTTTTGACAAGTTTACAAAATTTCACTAAGTTTCACCTACTGAAACTTATAGAAACGAATGATAAAATCACCATATTGTAGAAACTAAAACTTAAAACCATGCAAGGACTCAAACGACTCTGCGGATCTCAAAGCAATCGCGCGGCCGGACACGGCCGGGCAAGTGCGTGCCCCTGCAAAATTCTCGACGCGAGTTCTTTGATTGTCGGTTCCTAGGTTTCTTTTAGTCGTGTTTCGGCCACTCACCGTGCGGCTCTTATCTATGAACCGGAACCTAAACCTGTTCTGAGAATTTTCGACCGGAGGAGACCAGCCATGCATGCATGCATAACCCAAGGCAAAGCAATGACGAAATATGCTTCTGGATTAATTTCACATTGACTCCAATACTGTGGCCTCTGCTGGCTGCTCTGGCACGTAGCATGTTCCAAGTTAAAACCCAAACAGTTTAACAGCATCTCTCCTGCCACGCACAGTACTCCTATATAGGAGTAGAATAAAATCGCTTCCTGTTGCTGCGCTACAAAACAAGCAGCACAACGAAAACCGGCCCATGAGAGGGGGCGCTTTTTTAGACGAGAGTGTACACAACTATTCACATATACTGTTCGACAGTCGGCTCAAAAAAATATACTGTTCGACAGACTGATACGATTCCAGTGGAGTACGTGAGCGCGCTGCTCCGCCTAGCTAGCTAGCCAGCCACGGTTGTCTGTCCGTGATGCCGTCGTCGTCTATGCGCTCGACAGTGCTGTCCTGTCAATCAGTGCAGGCAAATTGTGTGTTCCGTATGTGAGTGAATCTTGCGCTTTACAAAATCCTGTCTGGCCCTTTCGAACAAATTTTTGGATTCCTATCCAAAAGCTCGACCTGTCCCAACATACAAGGAATTCTATCACCAGATTTTTCACGCTGCCTCCGTCCATAATTAGTTGACGCTGAAATGGATGTAAATATATTAAAAAAAGCAATGTGTACACGGGAAGAAGGGGGGGGGGGGGGGGGGGGGGAGAAAATAAATAGCTATTGAATTCATGTTTTGGGCAGCATTAAGAAACTCGGGTTGGACTCAAAAGATGAGGGCAAATCTGTCTTGGGAGATAAGTGTCAATTCAATTCTTGAGACAATCTGATATTTTCCTTTTCGCCTTGTGACCCACAAGACTCGAAGGATTTCTGGTGTTTAATTCTTGGAAAATTTCACCCTTTTTTTGCATCTACACATTTCAACAACCCATTATAATGACACCCATAGCAATCCGTTGAGGAAGATCCTGAGTGGCCAAAATAGTTTCAACAAAGATTGAAAATCCGCTCCTTCTGTCGGGTGCTATAGAGAGCCAAGATTTTCAGGCAAATTCACTATCCCAGAAAAGATGCAAAGGTATTCATGAAAATGTGCATGAAGAGGCTTCTCGTGCTCACATGATGAACATCAACATCCTCACTTTTCAGCTTCCTTGAGGTGCCCTTTTAGTTTCACCGTAGACTATTGTACTTTAAAGTTGTACTAAATGTGCATCAATTAATTTGGATCGAAGGGAGTATTTGTTTCTCCTCTCTCCTATCCAGCCTTTCTCTCCAAAGAAAGGTCCGCCTAAGTGTCACACTCGTTGGTTTCCCCCACCTTCGAATGCCTTCTAGCGCCAACGAGGTGAGGGGAACCCTGGTTTGGGTTGACGTGTTTGGGTCGCCCTAACTCAGTCTAGGGCTTAGTCTAGGCGTCTGACTGGCGGTTGTTAGGTGGTTTGTAATCAACATTGACGGATAAGTTTTCTCCATCATGTCCTCGTTCCAGCGATGTTCATTGTCGTCGGTGGAGGGTGTGTAGAGCTTTGTTCATGGTCAAATCTTGGGCCCTGTTTTGTCTACATTTTGTCAAGATGGTCTTGGGCGTTGCTATTCAGTGGAGTGGACGACAAAGGTTTGTGTTTTCGGCCTCCAGGCTTCTTCTCCGTTTGGTGATGCACGACCAACTTTGACTTCGCTGGGAAGCTAATGAGGTAAGGCATCCCCAATTCTGTCCGGCCGGATCTGAGATGGTTGTCCAGCCCCCTTCGCCACCTTCTTCTTTGAGACGACGATCTAACACCTCGCTGTTGACTGCTTCTTTTGGCTCCAATTTGTGACTTCCAAGCCGTCGCATCCACAATGTTACCCTAGCTCCGATGATCCGAAAGCGACATCGAACTTTACACACAACGCAGCGACGACGAGTGCATGATGAAGACAGTGTTGATATACCCCCAGGACCCATGTTTTACTTTCTGCTTTTGGAAGGATGGTCATGTAAGAGTTGGGAGATTTTAACATACGGCCTTGACCTTCTAAAGAGAAGAGAGAGCGTAAGTTTGCTCCTCAACTTTAGTGCAAGACCTTATTCTATTAGCGTTAAACCATCCGAAATTAGTTTCTCAATGAATTCGATTAAAAAAACTCTACATAAACCATGTAATTCCTAGTTTATTGTTAATATTACCATATGCTCGATTTTTTTAGTACTCCTTTGTCTATTCCCCATTTGATTTTCTTACTTATCATTATATTCCTTGTAGTAAATTTCTCAAATATAATTTCAGTTTCATAAAATAAGTTTTTAATTATTTTTCTAATTTTTAAAAAACTGCCAAAATTTTCTTTAAAAATGTAGTTTCAAAGAAAACAAACTAAGTTTTCCCATGATTTTAGGCAAATTTTTGTGCTCGCAGCATGCCATGTATGTAAAGCCGACGCCATTCCATCTTCGAAACCACTTCCGACGGGGGTGAGGACAAGGGAAGGGAATACAAACTATAGACAGCCTGTCACTTGTCGGACAAATAGTATTGGGATTGAAATGTTGAACTTAACTTATTGTTGAATATTTGTTTTAAGATAGCTAACTAACCGTTCACGCCGAGCGGTTATTGAAACTTAACCTAGACCTCTTCCTACTCCATAGAGTATGGTTTTGTTGTCATGCATAAGCAATTTATTGTGTTTCCTTGTGTCTAGGTACCAGACAAGTCTTTTACAATATTTTTCGCAATATTTTTTACTCTTTGACTTACACAATTGATGCTGCACTCACTGTAGACATGGCTACACGATTGATAATTGGAGCATGTTCAGAGCACAATCATAGTTCTAAATGAGAATATGCATACTCTTTTCCTTTATAATAGATTGAACATTCAGAATGGTTCACTGCAACAGTTGGATCAAGTTCGCCGGAGAAAACTGAACAGCAGAATGTTGCTGCCGGGAGTTCAATGTTTTAGCCGGCGAGAGACCAGGAGATTGCAGGAGGTGCTTTGGCATGGCATGTCTCATCATGCATGCTCCCTTCCATGCATATTGCTGCTGTCCTCTGTCATTGAATGCATGAATATACATGAGCTGCAAAGCAAGCTGCAGGAGATAAATCGATCTAGTAACTCATGCATATATTCAACGGCTATAGACTACAGATCGGCATGTCATAGATTTACAGGCAGGTATGCGTTCTTCCAGCTCAAGATCGAGGCAGGGTGCGCCTATTGTACTACTACTGCTTCATTTGGTTCATTCGATGGGCATGCTTAATTAACCATGCATGCCGGTCCAGCCAGAGGTGTTAGGTTACCGTAGAGACTCGTCCATGGAAGTGAGGCTTCTTGATCAATCCGCTTTACAAGCATGCGAGCGGCGGCCGTTAAGGCGTACTACCGTCGCCGTCGATCAGCCCGCCGTCTCGTGGCCGGCCGGGCGCGGCCGCCTTTTGCGGCGAAGCTTTGCAGCTGGGCGTGGCCTCTTGCGGGTGTGTCTGGCTGTCTGCTCGGGGCCCGCGCGCGTGCTCCGTCCCGCGTCAGCCTTTTGCCGCGGCCGCAGCCGACACCGCCCGGCGCACGCAGCGCACGCCAAGGCCCCATGCCCATGCCACCGCGCCAGCCGGTGACATGGCTGGCTACGGCTAGTGGTACAATCTTATCTCTGACTCCGAGGCCCCCATCAGCTTTCTTGTTCTCGCCCCCGTCCGTCTCGTGCATACTATGCATAGCAAATGTGCAGTGCAAACCGCGAGCTGACCGAGAGGGAGGGAGGGAATGTCTGTTTGATTTGGATTTGGACCATCATGGCCCCTTTTGATGCTACCTGTGCTGCTCGGTGCTCCCTTTTCTGGTAATTTTGGAGCGTTTCCTGTGCACGCATGCAAATGCTGTTTACCTGCACACTGTCATCTCATTTACCAATTGACCGGTCCACTTGCGAAATGGAACCATGATGTGTTTTGAAACTGACATGTATAACCTGTTTTGCTCATCTCCCTTCCTTTCCCTTTTCCCTTTGCGACGTAAACTTTCTATTATACATGTGGCACGCGTGCGTGCCAGAGCCAGAGCAAAACACGCGTGGCCGGCCACATGCATGCACCCCGGCCGGCCCGGCCGGGGAGGAAGACGAGCCGCTAAATTCTAAACGATCCCTTTCCGCAGAAATTGTTGCCACCTTTTGGTCTTTACATTCTGGCTGAAATCTCGCCATGGAAAAGCAGCTCGGTTTTATGTTTTGCTTACAAGCTACACATGCATGCTGTCCAGTATATATCCAAAAGAAATCAATCTTACTTGAAAGGTGGTGTAATATATGTACATGTTGCATTGCACGTTCAAAGTCCAACGTGCTCAACTGGCACACACATATGATATAAAATCTCTATATATTGCCGGTTAAAGTGCGCCGGGCCTACAAATACCAACAAGAAATGAGGAACGAAACATAACTTTCGGGCCTTAAGTGCACATGCCATTACAGAGAGTACTTGTACTTAGCGGGGTATTTGAGATATGTTTGTTTTATTGGCACATTTAATTTAGTACTACATGCATAATCGGAGCATGCACTGGCCCGTGTTAGGGGGCAAAGCACGAGCCAGCAATTGGAAAAGCTTGCATCTTTTTTCCTTGGGTTTCGGTGATGTGCCTTGCATCCAAAGGTAGGGCTGCTAATTCCCCACTAAGCCCCACAAATGCAGGCTTTAGCTCATGATCGCATATTGTGCCGCCCAGAAAAGAAGAGATAAAGTTTTCGGCGCAAAATGTGCTTGGAAAAGCGAGATTTCTTAAAGGCGCGTGCCAAGGGATACACCAAAAATGAGGCGGCATTCGATTGGTTCGACGTACATGAATGCCAAAGATAGTCTTGCTGGAATTTGGTAGCATTGACCAAGATTTAGAGGAAGTACATAGGATGACATAGGCGGGTTGTAAGACTTTAAATATTATATTTTAGATGAGTTGGAGGAGAGAGAAGTGAAGCGGGCTACTCACTAACAGCCGGTTGTAGCACGTGCTCCTAGACACTTTGTGAAAGAGGGAGGTGGGCTATGTATCAACAAAGTAGTACAAATTTATATGCATCTATTGTACTTGCCGGCTATAAGGCTGGCTATAGACGACGTGGCAAGATCATATAACCAGCAGCTGGCTATACTATTAACCATGCTCTTAGCTAGCCTCCATTTCTAGTAACCTGATAAGAAACGAGTTTTGTGAATGGAGAAGATAGTTAAAGAGAGTGATATTACCGGATTTAAATGAACAACATTCAGTCTTTCTGACAATAATTCCTAATTGCCAGGGGGAGCAACTGAAGCTTGCATTAGAAGTGAGTGTATACACATGATTAAACCATCCCAAAACAATGTGTGACATTTACGTCGACCAGGTTACTGCCAGATAAAGAAAGACTGGCAACCCATGTCATCTTTCACCCTTGACGACGGCATATCCATGATGTTGTTGCAATGCAAACCAGAGCTGTTCCAAGAGTTTTCTATTGACTGATCAGGCTGATCAGTTCTCGCATCGCCATCACGAAGCCACGCGCGCACAGAGAAGAAGAGGGTTCGCTTCAGGCATACTATCAAAGACGAAATAATTCTCAGCGAAAAGTGCATTCTTGCTCGCGTCTAGCTAGCTCTTGCTTCAGAAGGGAGGCCGGCCGGGGAGGCGCACAAAGCTGACAATGATGCAGGATCTATGCATTAGGGTTAGCAGCTGGACGAGTCAATGGATGAATGAGTGGAGCTGCGCAGTGCTTGTCCTGTACATTATGAGGATGTGAATATGCATGCTGGATCAGTTAGCAGGTTTTTTGTGGTCGAAAAACCTGCTGACTGATTTTGCATGCCTTGAGTTGGTCTGAGGTGTTCGTTGGTTGGTTGGCATTGCTAGCTTACTGAAGCATTAAATCAAGTACTCCCTCTGTCCCATAATATAAGACGTTTTCTAACACTGGTGGTGTTAAAAAACGTCTTACATTATTGGATGGAGGGAGTAGTAGTCTGGCACTGCTATCCGGAGTTAATCATATTATCCACACAAGGGCAGCGTATGCATAGGTTGATTCATGATCCTCACCACCCATACCAGCCTTTCAGTTAATTTCAGTTGAATTGCTTAGCCACTTATTGCTAGCAGTCAAAAGGTGCTCATATAAGTATGGCCGACTGCGGTAGCTTACATTTCTGGACAGCTATTACGTTATTAAACCTGGTAAAAAGGAGCCTTCATGTTGTCCCGAACACTAGGGTTTAGAGTTTAGAAATGTTCTTATTAACTGAACAAGGAAAAAAAAGAAAAGATTGCACTGTTATTTTTTCAGGGCTATAGACTATATGTGCATATTAATCATGTGTACAGTCCACCCATCTTTCCCCCCTTATATTATAAATAATGACACACGATTAATATGCATCATCGACAAAAAAAAAGAACCTTGTCAAATCACCAATAAGTCAAAAGTTAATCGCGTTGTTAGAACGACGTGACTCATTCACGTCTTATTTTCACGTTGGTTTTTGTCTCGAATAACTGTCCAACATTCTTCTTCTTAAGGAAATATGGAGCTCAATCCACCCATTACAGCCGTCGCTAAAAAAGTGACAACGATGCGACGATGGTGTTTTCCCCGCACCATTTGATAGGTTCAAAATGGAGCAATATTGTAACTTGTAAGAGTAATTTCAATTCTTTTTTAGTAGCAGTGTCGATCTAAATAGAACTACTAAACCCTACGTGTTCACGTACGTAATCAAGGAGAGAAATGACGTAGTAGGCTAGTAGCAGCTTGCAGGTTACAACTAACAAGTGCATGAGAGAGGTCAAATTTCATACTAGGTATCCTATGATTGTTTTTTCTTGCACACTAGTTATTACACAATCAATTTAAGATAACGAACCTATCTAGTCGTCCACGGGCGAGCACTCGTACTCGCTATCAACTTCTTTTCGGTGGGCAGCTTTTTGCTAGAGGCTAACAAAAAGGGAAGGAACACGCTGAGTAGTGGCATCAAAGTAAGAGCAGCAAAAGGCACTCCTGCCCCTTGGAACGGTACAATACAAACATAGCCTTTCAAATCCATCCACTGCAAAAAGAGATTTTTCAAGATCGTGGAGCCAGCAGAGTGGCCACGCATTTCAGTGCTCTCCTTCTCTCTCTAGTCCTTCTCTCTCTCTGAGAGAGAGAGAGAGAGAGAGAGAAACCCTAGGTAGCCAGCATAGCATGCATATGGGCATGGCCCTCTCTTTTGTCCCAAAAGCTAGCAGCTTTCTTGGCATGAGGAGGCACCAACCATCACTTCCCAATAAAATCCATCCCCCATCCTTCCTGTCTTTTATTTTCTCTTGCATTGGGGTGACAAGTGAGAGTGTTTGGCCTGCCTGGCCACACCACACCACCACCCTCTCCCTTCGCTCCCAAGCTTGTCACACTGCCTTTATTTATGCACTCAAGAGAGAGAGAGAGAGAGAGAGAGAGAGAGAGAGAGAGAGAGAGAGAGAGAGAACAGTACTTTAGGTTGCTTTTCTTTTGAGGAGGAGTATTTTTGAGGTTTGACATGCGCGGCCGCACACCGTGTCCTTTTTGTGCTTTTCATACATACCCCATGCATGCATGCATACTCGCAACAACAATTTTCACTTAAAGTTGGGAGCAAAACAATCATACCTGCCCCGGCTCCTACACGTACAAGACATAGTCTTATGCTTGTCACGTCACTTTACGCACGCAATGTTGTGTGTGGGTGTGTCTGCATGCAAGAACGGGACAAAACCTAACCACAACAACACCGGAGAATATATGTTACGTCTTCATAATTAAAGAAAAGATGGATAAGACTAGCTAGCCATGCATCTTCCAGCAGATCGAGAGTATGTCTATCTATCTATAGGACGTAGGTACGTACGTATCTCTCATAATTACGAGGCGCAAAGTTTGGCATTATGAAGGGATCCATCGATGCTAATTATATACACATACTACATGTATGTATCTAACTCATAATTAACTACTGGCGTATAGATAGACACCTTAATCTGGCGTAGATATAACATCATGGTGCAGGCCATGTCGATGAGAGCAGACACCGCTAGGAGGCTCAACTGTGCAAGAACGTGGCAAGCACGTACGAGAGAAAGTCATGCATCTATAGAGATAGATAGCTTAGGCTGGCGCTTTTCTTTTATCTCGTGCAGGGGGTGCACTGACTGAGTAAAGGACAGCAATGGCGTACTACGTCCAACCACTGCGATCGAGCACCAACCAACCGGACATGCATAACAGCACAATTACTGGCCCATGATGCGTGGATCTGCAGAGAGGATTTCAGCTCATCAACTGATAGCTAGCAGTATAGGTCAATGCCGAGGCTTGCAATGTGCCGTGCGCCGATGCTTTTCTGTGCGCGCGGTCGCCGTGCCGGCCGGCCTTGCCGTTGGCCATGGCCCTGGCGTGGCGTGGCGTGGCATGATGAGTGCTCATGTCACTTTTCCCATGCCTTGTCGTCGTCGTCTCCGTCGCTCGCGGCCAAAGAATACGGGGGCCGGGGGCATGGGGGGCCTCGCGTTGCAGTGCAAGCAAAGCATGCCCGACGTGTAATGTATGTATGTGGACGTCCATGCACGCATGTCACCGCCCTAGCCCCTAGCTACCTTTGGGCCGGTGCCGGTGGTCTACACGTACGTAGTACACATATGTCTTCTCTAGTCTCTATCTCTATACGGGAGAAAAGATGGTACATACACATGCACCGCCCGTTCTATCTACCTTAAGATGCATGAACGGTCCATGCATGGATCCAGACGTTAGAACAAAAAAACAGCAGTGGACTTTGACTTGGAACCAAACAGTCGTACGGTCTCAAGGAAGAACTCTGTCGTATGGAAGGATTTGGCATTCCATTTCCATGTATGCCTTGTTCTTTAATTTCCCAGTACGTAGATGCAAAAACGGAACGAATTCGTCATTGCTCATTCCACGAGCTGGCATATATAAACTGCGTCGTACGTATTCTCCTTGTGATTCATGTTTTCTGGAAGGATGGGAGCTGCCGTCGACGTTCATCGGTGACGGTGGCGTGGCGGAGCATAGCATAGGTCTCTGATGATCAAATCGATCCACCGACAACGATGAAACTGCCAGATCTGCATGGGCAGAATTGCATGCAAAACACGCATGATTGACCAACGGTACCGACTAATTACTTAACTTTGAGCTAGCCTATATATAGATACAGATTTCGTACATGCATCATGCATGCTAGGTGGTGCTGCAGCATGCAGGAATATGATTAAGCAGTGCCGGTACGCCAAGGGCGCTCACTATGATAACGATCTTTATGTATGGCAAATAAATAAAAACGGTACTGTATATATATATATACAAAGATATCTGCATATGCTGGCCAGCCATGCATATAGCCTACTGGTAGCGCTGGAACTAGCCAGTACAACCTAGGCAGACATGCTTAGCTCATAATTCAGGGGAGGGCCCAATTTAAGCACGATATGACTTTTCCTTTCTGCGTGCCCAAACCATTGTTTGGAATTGTTGATTACTGTACAAGAAACATTTTCCGTACAAACTCTCATGATGACAACTTCCGTCATCTTACAAAACGTTTTCCCCCTTCCACCAGCGACTCCGAGGCGACTAGGGTTTTTCCGCCTCCCGTCGGCGCCACCACCGATATTCCTTGTCTCCTCTGTTCTTAGTTTTTTTAGTTTGTTTAGGGTTTGCGTCTTACTAAAAAAAGTAAGTCAGCGGCGGCTTTCTGAAGATGGAATAATGTTCTCCCCATCTAGCCCCCGCCCCGACGATGTGTCTACCATCGTCGGAGGCCTGTGCAGGCGTGTCTCCGGTGGATCTAGCAGGATTTGATCGGTATTTGTCTTCGATGGATATGCTTGGATCTGGTGTTGTTCACCCGCGCTTGTCTGTCTACAAGTTGGATCCTTCTGATCTACGCTTCTCACGAGCGACGGTTTTTGTTTTGGTGCGTTGGTCATTTTGAGCCCTTAGCACGACGACTTCTCGACTGTCCAACACAACATGATTTGTCCATCTCCGATGTGGGATAGGAGATGATGGCGGCGTGCCTTCGGCTCTCTCCAGTGTTTATAATAGTCGTTAGGTGATCTATGGACATGGGCGTAATTTATGCTATTTCGAGTGTTCTTTGTACCACCATGGTGTTTGATAAATTGATCAAAAGTTTTTCCTGAATGAAAAGCTTCCATTACCCAGTGTTGCAAGTAGTTTCTCTGTGCTCCTTTAAGTTCAATAAAGTGTGAAATCTCCTCTTTTATTCTTTTTATATTCCTACATTTTAGAATGATGCTTTTCAATGAGGTCTTGATTGATGTAGCCGCAATTAAGCAATTAGAATATCTAAACCCATAAACTACTCCTACCGGAAAAGATGTTGGTAAGGACTTGCTCCCTTATTTCCAGTTTATAGGCCTCATCTAAAAAATTTGTTTTTTGCATTTTATAAGTCTCAATTTTACTACTTACCATCACATGTTCAAATTTTAAGGTGCATTAAATCACCGTATGCAGTGATAAGGGAAACCTCAAAATGTATGTAGAAGTTTTTGGCATTTAGTGGTCATGCATGTAAGCATTGTAATTAATGCATTGGTAAACATATTTTTTGAGAAAAACGAGTGTGCTAATTAAGTATTTTTACAAACTACAAAATTTATTCCACCACTCATCATCTATATTTTGGTTGAAAAGATTTTCAAATCGAGCTCTATAAACCGAAAGGAGGGGTATAGAGCATCTCCAATTAATTGGTGGTGTAGAGGGGTAAATATATAGGAAGAGAGGCAACTTGGTGTTTCAATCATCTGATCTGTTGATAATGAGAAGAAGTAATCATCTCTCCCTCCGTGTGAAAATAAGTGGTGTGGTTTTAGTTAATAAAAAATAAGAAGAAGATGTGGATGAGTGAATGCTAGCTGGCTCGTTGGTTAAACCTTCCGGCCTTCCTTTTCTTTCTTGCGAGAACCACTGAGGCTCAACTAGTCGATATGCATGCCGATGCAAAATTAACTAACTAATTAACTGATGGGCAGAAAGTATTATCGACAGTGGCAAACAACCCAGACAGACATTTTCTCGTGCAAAGAAAAGTATGCAGTTTGTAGTTTTTTCATAAAAAGAAAATTTAAATGTAGGAGGTTCAAGTCGAAGTGAACCAATATGCAGGCGCAATAGGTCAATTAATAGCTTAATAAACTCAGAAAACTTGGCTAATTAATTTTGACACGGGAACCATGTTTCTTTCGAACAACAAGAAAAATAAAATAGTAGTCCCTGGCTGACAGTATGTCTTGGCAATGCAGTGTTAGGCGCAGGGGCGGAGGTAGTGTACAACCATTGGGTTCAATTGAACCCAACGAGTTTTTCCTGCCACGTACATGTACATAGGTACTCACTAGTATGAACCCAGTAATTTTGTAAGGCTGAACCCATCGGAAAATAGCTACGACGCACAAGCAAAGTCTTTTAGCCCATTTAAAATATTCTAACCTGATTAACCCAGCCCATAAGCCCAAAAGTAATCGTTTAATTTCCATGTGAAGAATATATGTTTTTTAGCTACCATTAATAATGATGATATGTTCTCTGAAATGTGAGTGACTTAACATTCTTCTTTAGTTTTTATGGTACTTTATTTCCTAAATGTCAAAGTGACTTGTCATTTTTCTGCTGTCTTCGGGAAGATTACAATTTGTACTTGAATCTATAAAACTATTTTGGTACTAGTACGCTATATACAATACGTAAACAAGTGATGTTATAACTTTGTCCAACATGCATGTATTGCACTCTTCAATTTTTAGTGCAATAACTATATGTGATATTGTAATTTTTTTAATTTAGTATGTTGTCTTTGAGCATTATACTCTAGTAGTACAATGATATGAAATTGGACTTTACGCTTAATTAATTCATACAAAATTTTCACAACGGCAATGAGTGAACCCATTAGCCAAATTTTCTGGCTCCGCCCCTGGTTAGGCGTATGTACTTAGCTCCAAAGCTCATCGAGAGGTCCTGCATGCCTACTTCCACCGCTGCAGGCAGGCCATAGATAACTAACCATGAAGCTCTCCATTCTTGAAATTATGGATGGCAATTAGGGAAAACCAATAACATGCGTACAATTACAAAAACGTCGTGTGCATAGCAGTGTTCCATGGATGATCGGTGCCCCCGAATGCACACAACCCCCAACACAACTGGCAACTGTTAAGCTAAATGAGTTTATTACGAGGTACTCGTGTGCTTTTCTTTGCAGTAACTTGTGAGGTACTCCTTCCGTTCCGAATTACTTATCGCAGGTATGAATGTATCTAGATGTATTTTAATTTTAGATACATCCATTTTTACGACGAGTAATTTGGAACGGAGGGAGTAAGGGAAAGGTACATGCATATGCATGGCATGGCAGGACAATGTCATGTGTCTCACCTTTGGCGAACACCCCACATAATCAATCGCGGGCTTCTGCAGCTTGCTTAACATAACTCTGCGTGGGTCATCCCATCCCAATCCCATGTACTTATATGCCTCCCATGTACTTATATGCCTGGATAATCCTGGGAAGAAGTCATGATTACGGAGCTCCCATCATGCTTTCCATGAGAATCCTAGGCTGACTGACACACCAATACTTACTAGATTAATCAGGCTCCAACCTCAGAGCAGGGACATGTTTAAGAAGCATGGCAGCCATTGTAGGACCAGTTCTTTCATGGACATACAAAATTATTGGAATTTGAAAAATCCCGCGCGTTCAAATAGGGCTTCTAATTTTTAGCCGAATGGATCACCGTGAGATTTTAACCGACAACCCCCCATGCTGTGAGAGACTCGAACGTTTGGGGTTGTCGTCTTGCAAGCGTGGGCAAGAGGAATATGCTCGTACGAGGTCTTGTTCCCAAGAAAGGAGAGAAGCCAAGAAATATTCTCTTCTTGGAAATGGTTGCTCGGATTGTTAATCCATGGATGTCCGACGACATGTGAGCACCTCTGTAGAGGGGCGCAAACGCTATGATACGTGCACGCGGCACACCTTTTTTTAGAGCTAAGAAGAAATTCAGTAAAACCTGCTTCACCTTTTTTTTAGAACTTTTTTGAGGCAAAACTCACTCCATTTATTGATCAATGTTCATACGGATATAAATCAGATCGGCAGGTTGAAGGAGCAAAATGTGGCGCCCCCAGAAAAGCCTAGAGTGAACTTTGCGAGATTACGTGCCTCGATATTTGAGTTCCTAGTTTCAAAAATTAAAGAACAGGACAGGATTTGAAATTAGCTACAGTAGAGATAATCTCTTTCACTATAGTACCATGTAAACCACCCATGCCATGTTGATGTCGTCGACCAATCCTTTACAGTCATAAGCCACGTTGAGGTCGAGCTCTAGCGAGAGAGCCTCTCGACACGCTAGTGTTTCAAGAACAACTGGGTCCTTTAATCCCATGAGTTTCAGAGCGAGCCTTCGCTGAAGGCTCGCTCTCGGCGGGCCGGCCCATTGTTTCTGTTTCGTTGGTTTTCTTCTTCTTCCACGTTTTGGTTTTATTTCCTGTGTTTTTTTTCCGGTTTTTCATTGTTTTGTTGGTTTTTCAGTGGTTTTGTTCTGGTTTTTTGGTTTTCCCTATTTTGGTTCTCTTTTCCTTTTCGGGTTTTGTTGTTTCTTTTTCGTTTCATTTTCCCTCTTTTTGTGTATTATACAAAATGTTCACCGTGTATTACAAAACTATTCAACAAATGTTAAGAAATGTTCACCGTATATTATGAAAAAGTTCACCGGGTATATTTTATATTAATAATATTATACCACATTTTACAAAAAAAATCACCGTGTATTATAAAAATGGTCATCGTTGTTTAACATATGAAAACTTTACTGTATTTATAAAATATTCATCATATATTACAAAAAAGTTCAATGTGTATACAAAAAACATTCAACGTATATTATAAAAAAATAAAAAATTGAAAATTTCTCAGTGAGTATTTTCATAATATTCACCATATATTATAAAATAGTATTTAATAAAAAATATAAGTAAAAGTGTAAAAAAAGGCAGAAAAAACATTCAAAACTGTTTCGCTTCAATGTGTACTGATGTCATTATTTCCGTTCCACAGTAGCCGCTTACAGGGCCGGCCCATTGGCCTTTGCCTTGTCCATCCGGTCTCTTTGACGCCTGCCGACACTATCGACCCCGCGGGTGATACTTGGGTCTCGCATCTGACGCCGCACAAAACGGGCCGCCCAATACTATAGATCCTCTAGCGGTTTTAGTAAGGTTCTATGGACACCCCTCAAAAAAACAAAGGTTCTATGGACAGGTTCAGACAAGTGCTAGACCCTTCCATGTGATTTCTTCTTATTCTTTCGTTTCTCTGTCTTTCTCATTTTTTTTGTTTTCTCCGCTTTTTTTCCTATACATGTCTACTTTTTCAACACACATTGTACATCTGAAGAATTTTTTTATACACATGGAATATTTTTTAAAATATATAATTAACATCCTTCCTGAATACATGACTACTTTTTTCAACACATGTTGCACATTTTTCGCCAACATCTGAAACATCTTTTATACATACTGAACATTTTCAAAAATAGATGATTAATTTTTTTTAACTTCATGTTTTGAACATCTTTTTGAATACGTGGTAAAAAAATACACCTTGGAACATTTTTTCAGAATGATATGAAACATTTGTAGATGACCTGCACATTTTATAAACATTCTTTGAACATGTCACGAATATATATTTGAAACCCGTGTTTAAAACAAAATATAAGGTACATTCCTTTGAACGATATGATTTTTTTCTTATTACATGAAATTTGATTTACATTGTATAGGCATTTTTTTAATGTCACATACATCTTTTTGAAACACGTGAACATGTGTTTTAGTGCCACAACCAAGTTCTAAACTATGATATTAATTTTTTGACACCGTGTTAGCACATTTAAAGTTGGTGATTTTTAAAAGTTAATTTAAGTTTTAGAATATATGTATTTGGAACTTCTTTAAGAATATGGATTAAATGAAAAACTGAAAAATGAAAAAAAAACAAAGAAGAAAAATGAACTAACCTACATAAAGCTACTTGGACCGGCCCAATAGTAGCGACGGGAGGGCACCTTCTTCATCACCCGATTTATTTAGGAGCTTGAGGTGGACGCCGTGAGAGGTGCACCTAGAGCATCTCAGCCACCTAGACGAGGAGTTGTATAGATCCCCCCCCCCCCCCCCCCCCCCACAGAAGAGATGTGAAAGGAAATGTTGACGACGCCCCATCGGAAGAAAAGAGAAAGAGTGCAGTAGCTGTAACTTTTCGTTCTAAGGAGGGACAACTTTTGGGTGCGTCGGCCCTCATCATCAATGGAGTAATGGAACCACCAACGATGGCAGCAATATCATGCAGGGAGGCGATTTGTTTGGCCAAAGATATAGACTTGAACTCAATGACAATTGCTTCGTACTGTTCTGGTGTGGTCCGAAGTATCTTGGATGGGTCTCTTGGTGAGAATGGTATGATCATAAGAGAAGTTAGAGATTTGAAGCTTTCTTTCAGCAAGTTGATTTTCAAGTTTGAGAGTAGAGTATCGAATGGGGATGCCCATAATTTAACAAAATTCTCTCTTCATTTAGCTCCAGTATGGTTTCTGGAGCCTCCGGGCTTTGTAAAACTCTCTATCATTGATTAATAAAGTCTGGTGTTATGCTAAAAAACACTGGCCTCCCGCTACATGCAGCTCATCATGTTTTCCTTTATTTGTTGATAGCAAGAAAATGCACATCAAACGTGTGTGTTTGCAGGAGTTTGTTCATGTACTTTTAATAAAAAAATACACTGTGTTTCAAAAATGGTTCAATCTGTTTGACAAAACATTTCATGTACCTTAAATAAAATGTTTGTGCTATTAAGGAACTTGCTCACGTACTTTCAAAAATGTTCAGGTTGCTCAAACAAATGTCCATGTACTCTAAGTAAACTGTACACGAAGTTCAGAAGAAATGTTCATTTACTTTAAATGAAATGCTCACGCAGTAGATAAATTTCACATTTCAAAAATGTTGTGCTGTTCAAAACAATGTTCACCGTGTATTAAAAAGTTTTATCATGTATTTTAAAACCTATATACAAATGTTCAAGCATTTTAAAAAGTTAACAATGAACATTTCATGAACATTTTTGAAATACTCAATGATCAATTTCTAGATACACAACGAATAATTTTTCAAATACACATGAATGTTTTCGTCATACACGATGAACATTATGTGATAAACCTTTATAAACTACATGCCAATATTTTTTTATAACAAGGTGAATATTTTTTTAAATACGCATAGGACAATACTTAAAAAGATGAGATGAGCCCGATTTTTTAAATATGCAACAAACATTTTTTAGATACATTATACATATTGTTTTAAATGATGAAAAAAGAAAGAACTGGAGAAAATAAAAATAATTTAAAATACAAAAGGAAAAGTTTAAAAGAAAAAACAGAACACAAGGAAAAAAATAGGACATATGAAAAATAGCATAATAGAAAAGGCAAAAAAGAAGAAGAAAAAAGAAAAAATCAGGACGGACAACCGTATATATACATATGAATGCAGGGGGGTGAATGTACGTCGGTCTAACACCTATAGAGGACAACAGGCCGTCTAGCAAAAACAGAAGAAAATCGTTTACTCAGCACCGGCCGGGAGTAGTCACTATAGGCGAGAGCTATATACATCTCCAATAAGTTCTCAAAATAAAAATTAACCTTACGTTGGTTAGCTTCTACTCTCTCTGTTGGGAGTAGGTAAGTACGGTTCACTTAAAAGAAGTATGTGCGTATTTTTTAGATTGTTGTCCTTTTTTATCTCTACATTTATATATTTTAAAATTATATCCAAATATGTATTTCACAAATATTTAAATTTAATTAAGTTGAAAAAATTGTTCTTCGTGTATCAAAAAATATGTTCAGGCACCTCAAATTTGTGCATTTTTAATAAAATATTCATTACACTTGGAATGTTCACACATTTATAAAAATAATATTTGTGACATTTTTAAAAAGGTGGTACCATTTGAAGAAAGTATTCACGCGTTTAAATATTTATTTATAATTTTTTGTAAAAGATATTCATGAAGCATAAAAAAATTCACACCGATCTTGAAAAAAATGTTCTTGGCATATAAGAAAGTGTTCGAAGCCATTTTGAAAAGGGATAAGTATATTTTTCGTTTGTCAATTTTTTCAAAAGTTTAGAAATGGACCCTCAACTTCAAAATTAGCAAAAGGTAGTCTCTTAACTTCAATTCGGATAACTTTAGTTCCTCATACCGCGTTGGGTAGTTTTCGTCTGACGTGGACATGGTTTTAAGCAAATCTTGACACATCACCCAGATTTGACCGCCACGTCACATAAGTGACCCCAAACCCCAGCACCCACAACCCGTACACATCCCACCTGAAGTTCACGCGTAGGATGCTGCACACTAGCTTTGGTGCCGTCGCCGCCGTGCCGCACGGCAACTGCAGCCATACGGCTGCTGCTCATGCCTGTGCTTCTGGAGCAGTCGGGGCTGTCCAAATTTGGCGATCGGCAGATTGCACAGCGTATCCAGCATGATGTTGTTTGTCTTCACGTTTTAGTGGATCACCGGCGGCTGGAATGATTGGTGCAGGTACACACTAGCGCCTGATACGTCTCCAACGTATCTATAATTCTTAATTATTCCATGCTGTTATATTATCATTCTTGAATGTTTTACAATTATTTTATATCAATTTTTGGGACTAACCTATTGACTCAGTGCCTAGTGTCAGTTGCTGTTTTCTGCTTGTTTTTTACATCACAGGAAATCAATACCAAATGGAGTCCAAACACAACGAAACTTTATATGGATTTTTTCTGGACCAGAAGATACCTGTCGGGCCAAATAAGTACAAGAGGGGTGCTCCGAGGGGAGCACAACCCACCAGGGCGCGCCTGGGGGCCCAGGCGTGCCCAGGTGGGTTGTGCCCACCTCGGTGGGCTCCCGCACTGCCTCTTTGCTCTATAAATACCCCAATATTCCAGAAACCCTAGGGGAGTCGACGAAAATCAATTCCAGCCGCCGCAAGTTCCAGAACCACCAGATCCAATCTAGACACCATCACGGAGGGGTTCATCATCCTCATTGGCGCCTCTCCGATGATGCGTGAGTAGTTCATTGTAGACATACGGGTCTGTAGTTAGTAGCTAGATGGCTTCCTCTCTCTCTTTTGATTCTCAATACAATGGTCTCTTGGAGATCTATTTGATGTAACTCTTTTTGCGGTGTGTTTGTTGGGATCCAATGAACTTTGAGTTTATGATTAGATCTATGTTTTTATCCATGAAAGTTATTTGAGTCTTTTGATCTCTTATATGCATGATTGCTTATAGCCTCGTATTTCTTCTCTGATATTTGGGTTTTGTTTGGCCAACCTGATCTATTTATCTTGCAATGGGAAGAGGTGCTTTGTGATGGGTTTGATCTTACGGTGCTGGATCCCAGTGACAGAAGGGGAACAAACACATATGTATCGTTGATATTAAGGATAACAAGATGGGGTCTATTTCTACATAAATAGATCTTGTCTACATCATGTCACCGTTCTTATTGCATTACTCCGTTTCTCCATGAACTTAATACACTAGATGCATGCTGGATAGCGGTTGATGTGTGGAGTAATAGTAGTAGATGCAGGCAGGAGTCGGTCTACTAATCTTGGATGTGATGCCTATATAATGATCATTGCCTAGATATCGTCATGATTATTTGAAGTTCTATCAATTGCCCAACAGTAATTTGTTTACCCACCGTATGCTATTTTTCTTGAGAGAAGCCACTAGTGAAATCTACGGCTCCCGGGTCTCTTATTTATTATATTTGCCTTCGCGATCTATTTTCATTTGCTTTTATTTTCAGATCATTAATCCAAAAACACAAAAATACCTTGCTGCAATTTATTGTTATTTATTTTATCTCGCGTTCCCGCGAGATGGATTGACAACCCCTCTCTTACGTCGGGTTGCAAGTATTTGTTCTTTGTGTGCGAGAGTGATGGCGCTTGAAGCTACGTCGGTATTTCCCCAAAGAGGAAGGGATGATGCAGCACAACGACAGTAGGTATTTCCCTCAGTGATGAAACCAAGGTTATCGAATCAGTAGGAGAACTAAGCAACACAACGTAAAGAGCCCCTGCACACTAATAAAAACTACTCACAACCCGACGTGTTAAAGGGGTTGTCAATCCCTTTCAGGTAACGGCACCAGAAATTGGCAAACAGACGTGAATAAAATTGTAGTAGATTGATAGACCGAACGCCAAAAAAAAGAATAAAACGCAGCAAGGTATTTTTGTATTTTTGGTTTAATAGATCTGAAAATAAAAGCAAAGGAAAAGTAGACCGCAAAGGCAAATATATGAGAAAGAGACCCGGGGCCGTAGGTTTCACTAGTGGCTTCTCTCGAGAAAAATAGCAAACGGTGGGTAACAAATTACTGTTGGACAATTGATAGCACTTCAAATAATCATGACGACATCGAGGCAATGATCATTATATAGGCATCACGTCCAAGATTAGTAGACCGACTCCTGCCTGCATCTACTACTATTACTCCAAACATCGACCGCTATCCAGCATGCATCTAGTGTATTAAGTTCATGGAGAAATGGAGTAATGCAATAAGAACGATGACATGATGTAGACAAGATCTATCTATGTAGAGATAGACCCATCGTTTTATCCTTATTAGCAACGATACATACGTGTCGGTTTTCCTTCTGTCACTGGGATCAAGCACCGTAAGATCGAACCCACTACAAAGCACCTCTTCCCATTGCAAGATAAATAGATCAAGTTGGCCAAACAAAACCCAAATATCGGAGAAGAAATACGAGGCTATAAGAGATCATGCATATAAAAGATCAAAGAAACTCAAATAACTTTCATGGATATAAAAAGATAGATCTGATCATAAACTCAAAGTTCATCCGATCCCAACAAACACACCGCAAAAAGAGTTACATCATATAGATCTCCAAGAGACCATTGTATTGAGAATTCAGCGAGAGAGAGGAAGCCATCTAGCTACTAACTACGGACCCGAAGGTCTACAAAGAACTACTCACGCATCATCGGAGAGGCACCAATGGAAGTGGTGAACCCCTCCGTGATGGTGTCTAGACTGGATCTGGTGGTTCTGGACTATGCGTCGGCTGGAGTTGATTTTCGTCGACTCCCCTAGGGTTTCTGGAATATTGGGGTATTTATAGAGCAAAGAGGCGGTCCGTGGGGCACCCGAGATGGGCACAACCCACCAGGGCGCGCCTGGGCCTCCTGGCGTGCCCTGGTGGGTTGCGCTCTGATGACCCACAAGTATAGGGGATCAATTGTAGCTCTTTTCGATAAGTAAGGGTGTCGAACCCAACGAGGAGCAGAAGGAAATGACAAGTAGTTTTCAGTAAGGTAATGTCTGCAAGTGCTGAAATTGTAAGTAGCGGAGTAGTTTGATAGCAAGATAATTTGTAACGAGCAAGTAACGATAGTAGTAACAAAAGTGCAGCAAGGTAGCCCAATCCTTTTGAGGCAAAGGACATGCCAAAACGGTCTCTTATGATAAGTAAAGCGTTCTTGAGGGAACACGGGAATTTCATCTAGTCATTTTCATCATGTTGGTTTAATTCGTGTTCGCTACTTTGATAATTTGATATGTGGGTGGACCGGTGCTTAGGTGTTGTTCTTACTTGAACAAACCTCCTACTTATGATTAACCCTCTTGCAAGCATCCGCAACTACGAGAAAAGTATTAAGAATCAATTCTAACCATAGCATTAAACTTTTGGATCCAATCGGTCCCTTACGGAATAGCGCATAAACTGGGGTTTAAGCTTCTGTCACTCTCGCAACCCATCATCTAATTGCTACTCCACAATGCATTCCCTTAGGCCCAAATATGGTGAAGTGTCATGTAGTCGACGTTCACATGACACCACTAAGGGAATCACAACATACATACTATCAAAATATCGAACACATATCAAATTCACATGATTACTTGCAACATGATTTCTCCTGCGACCTCAAGAACAAAAGTAACCACTCACAAATAATAACCATGCTCAAGATCAGAGGGGTATTAAATAGCATAATGGATCTGAACATATAATCTTCCACCAAATAAACCATATAGTAATCAACTACAAGATGTAATCAACACTACTAGTCACCCACAAGCACCAATCTATAGTTCCGATAACAAGATTGAACATAAGAAATGAAGTAGGGTTTGAGATGAGATGGTGTTGTTGAAGATGTTGATGGAGATTGCCCTCCCGAAGATGGGAGAGTTGTTGGTGATGATGATGACGATGATTTCCTCCTCCAGGAGGGAAGTTCCCTCGGCGGAATGGCTCCACCGGAGGGCAAAAGTGCTCCTGCCCAAGTTCCGCCTCAAGACGGCGGCGCTCTGTCCCAAAAGTCCTCTCCTTATTTATTTCTAGGTCAAAATGACCTATATACTAGAAGATGGGCACCGGAGGTGGGCCTGGGTGAGCACAACCCACCAGGGCGCGCCTGGGCTCCCTGGCGCGCCCAGGTGGGTTGTGCCCACCTGGTGGGCCCCCTTTGGTAGTTATTTGCTCCGATAATTCTCAAATATTCCATAAAAATCCTCGTGAAGTTTCATCTTGTTTGGAGTTGTGCAGAATAGGTGGCATGACGTAGCTTTTCCAGGTCCAGATTTCTAGCTGCCGGAATTCTCCCTCTTTGTGTATACCTTGCATATTATGAGAGAAAAGGCATTAGAATTACACCAAAAAGCATTATTATGGATAAAAAATTATAAATAACAGTAAGAAAACATGATGCAAAATGGACGTATCAACTCCGCCAAGCTTAGATCTCGCTTGTCCTCAAGCGAAAACCGAAATCGGAAAACATGTCCACATGCTTTGAGAGAGAGGTGTCAATAAAAACAAAATACGAACATAGAAGCATCATGTAGATTATTATAACAACAAAAAATTTAAACACAAGACTTTTATCATAGAATTTTCATCAGATACTTCTCATGAATAAGTAGCAGTTCATCACACAATTGAAGTATAAAGCAAAAACTCTATTAAAAACCAACAAACTATGTTCTCAGTCAACTTTGCAACTACAATTCATTATCTTTTCAGGAAGGGTCACGTATCGGAGCCTTTAGGCAAGTCCACATACTCAACCATCATATAGTCTTCTATGATTGCTAACACTCACCGCATACACATGAGCGAAACGTTTGAACCGGACACATAGAAAGATAGGGGCTTATAGTTTCGCCTTCCAACGTATTCACCTCAAGGGTGATGTCAACAATAATGACTCATGCTATCTATATTCAACTGGACATATGTGCCTAGATCTTTCCTCACCACATGATGCTTGCCAAAGGAGAAAAATAAAAAGGAATAGAAGGAAAACTTTGACTCTTTGCATAAAAGTAAATACATAAAAGTAAAAGATAGGCCCTTCGCAGAGGGAAGCAGAGGTTTCCATGCGCTTATTTGTTTGTATGCTCAACCCCTTAGTGCAAAAGAACATCACGTTGCATTGCCCCTTGTGATAGCGACCTTTATTATGCAGTCTGTCGCTTTTATTCTTCACCATCACAAGTTCGTGCAACGCTCAATTTTCTCTTAGACTAAATGATCTCACACATTTAGAAGCAATTTTTATTGCCCTTTTGCACCGATGACAACTTACTTGAGGGATCTTTCTCAATCCCTAGGTAGATATGGTGGACACTTGAAAGTAAGATTTGGGTTTAAGGGTTTTTGGATGCACAAGTAGTATCTCTACTTAGTGCGGAATTTTTGGCTAGCAAAGATATGGGGCAAGCATCACATGTTAAAGGATCTATGACAATATGACTTCTATGTGAATATAAACATACATAAACCATTAAGTTGTCTTCCTTGTCCAACGTCAACAATTTTGGCATATAATATTTTGATGAGGGCTCACAATCACAAAATTCTAGGATAGTATATTTATATGTGAATCTTCTCTTCCCTTATTAATTCTTTCATGAGTTGCATCATTGACTAATGCTATGTTTGTCAATCTCTAATAAAATTTTCTACTTATACTTTTCCTTATGTGGTGCTATCACCTACCATAGGATTAGTATATGATCTTATTGATTTATTTCCTTTCTCTTTTTCTTTCTTATTTCTTTTCTTTATTTGCAACATGAAATTAAAGAAAGCAAAAACTCAAACTAAACTTTATTATATAACTTGCACACGATTACAAGGATAGATCACTAAGCAAACTCTCAAAGAAGAAAGGATCGAACTAAACTTTTATTCATCTAAAGAAAAAGATTGAACTAAAATAAGTAAAAGCAAAAAGATAGTGGGATGATACGATACCGGGGCACCTCCCCCAAGCTTGGCGGAAGCCAAGGGGAGTGCCCATACCCGATACTCAATTCTCTTTTGGTGGTGAAGAAGGTGATGGTGGTGATGAAGTAGTATTCTCCAATATAACTATGAGTAGATCCTTCAAACCTTGAATCTCCCGAAGGGCTTGATGAATTAATTCACTGTTTTTCTTCACCTCAACCATTATGTGTTTATTCTCTGGGGCCCACGATTTTGTTCCTGCACTATTTTCTCTTGGCCAAGATATGTCCCAGTTGGACGGTATGTGCCTACGTGGAGTGTTCTCGAACCCATATTTGTGAATCAAATTGCAAAAATTGTTACGATGTAACCTGTGTAAGGGCCTCCTCGGTGGGAGTTCTTCTTGTACTTCCAGGCTTGCTTGATTGTTCGATGATCCCATGGCTTGATGAGGATTAGGGTGAGTAGAGATGCCAGCTAATGTGCCCCTCTCGGAGGCCGGAGAGTGAACCCCAGAAGGATTTTCCTCTTCTTCCTCCATAGCAACCTCTTCAGCTTCATCCCTCCTTAGATCCTCCTGAACCAACCTTGTGTCTCCTTCTCCATTGTTGAAGGGTGAGGAAGACATGATGTTGGTCTAGCTGAATATGTCAGAAAACAGAAAGAAGAGAAAACAGAGGATTTTTTCGAGATATGGTGATTAATAGGTTCGGGAAGTACATATAGATTTTTTATCTTGGGGGACAAGCATACGGAAGAAAAAGGGAATCCGGAAGGTGTCCCAGGTGGGCACAACCCACCTAGGCGCGCCAGGCAAGCCTGGCGTCTTGTGCCCACCAGGGTACGCTTCCTGGAAGTTTCTTTACTTCCTAAATTTTTAAATATTCCAAAACTAATAAAAAATATTTTTGCGGATTTTTCGGAGTCCGTTTACTTACCGTATCACGTACCTCCTTATTTTCACTATTTTGGGGTGTTCCGAAGGACTCTTTTATGTGTTCTTCCGGTGTCAAAGTTTTGATAATATTACTTTCAACGTTAATGGGCGTACCTGAGATATAATGCTTTATTCGTTGCCCATTGACAACCTTCGGGTTAGTACCTTCGTAATTATTTATTTCGATGGCTCCAGACCGATAAACCTCCTCGATAACATAGGGGCCTTCCCATTTTGAGAGGAGTTTTCCTGCAAAGAATCTAAAACGAGAGTTATACAAAAGAACATATTCTCCAACTTTAAACTCACACTTTTGGATTCTTTTATCATGCCATCTTTTAACTTTCTAATAATTTTGCATTTTCATAAGCTTGGGTTCTCCATTCATCTAAAGAGCTAATATGAAATAACCTCTTTTCACCAGCAAGTTTGAAATCATAATTGAGTTCTTTGATTGCCCAAAATGCTTTATGTTCTGACTCAAGAGGCAAATGACAAGCTTTTCCATAAACCATTTTATAAGGAGACATACCCATTGGATTTTTATATGCTGTTCTATAAGCCCAAAGTGCATCATCTAATTTCTTAGACCAATTCTTCCTGGACCTATTGATAGTCTTTTGTAAAATTTATTTTATTTCTCTATTGCTAAGTTCAACTTGACCACTAGACCGAGGATGATAGGGTGATGCAATTCTATGGTTAACATCATACTTGGCAAGCATTTTACGGAAAGCACCATGAATAAAGTGTGAACCACCATTAGTCATTAAATATCTAGGAACTCCAAACCTTGGGAAAATAACTTCCTTAAGCATTTTAATAGAGGTGTTGTGATCAGCACTACTGGTTGGAATAGCTTCTACCCATTTAGTAACATAATGAACAGCAACCAAAATATGTGTATACCCATTAGAGGAAGGAAAAGGTCCCATGTAATCAAATCCCCAAACATCAAATGGTTCAACAGCAAGTGAATAATTCATAGGTATTTCTTGACGCTTACCGATATTACCTATTCTTTGACATTCATCACAAGATGAGACGTACTTACGGGCATCCTTGAAGTGTAGGCCAATAAAATGCAGACTGCAATACCTTGTGAGCAATTCTGTCTCCAGCATGATGCCCTCCATAAGCTTCAGAGTGACATTTCCGTAGGATTTGTCCTTGTTCATGCTCAGGTACACAACGTCTAATAATACCATCTACTCCTTCTTTATAAAGATGTGGGTCATCCCAAAAGTAATGTCTTAAGTCATAAAAGAATTTTTTCTTTTGTTGGTAAGTAAAGCTAGGTGGTAAATATTTAGCAACAATGTAATTAGCATAGTCAGCATACCAAGGAGTACTATGAGAAACATTTATTTCAGCTAACTGCTCATCAGGAAAACTATCATCAATAGGTAGTGGGTCATCAAGCACATTTTCAAGCCTAGATAAATTATCAATTACGGGGTTCTCAGCTCCTTTTCTATTAATGATATGTAAATCAAATTCTTGCAACAAGAGAACCCATCGAATAAGTCTAGGTTTAGCATCTTTCTTTTCCATAAGATATTTAATAGCAGCATGGTCTGTGTGAACAGTTACTTTGGAATCAACAATATAAGGTCTAAATTTATCACAAGCAAACACCACTGCTAAGAATTCTTTTTCAGTAGTAGCATAATTTCTTTGAGCGCCGTCTAGAGTTTTACTAGCATAATGAATAACATTCAATTTCTTATCAACTCTTTGTCCTAGAACAACACCAACAACATAATCACTATCATCACACATAATCTCAAAAGGCAAGTTCCAATCAGGTGATTGAACAATAGGTGTAGAAATTAAGGCTTTTTGAGTGTTTCAAAGGCTTCTAAACAATCATCATCAAAAACACAAGGAATATCCTTTTGCAAAAGACTAGTGAGAGGCCTAGAAATTTTAGAGAAGTCTTTAATAAATCTCCTATAGAAACCAGCATGACCTAGGAAACTACGAATAGCTTTTATATCTTTAGGACATGGCATTTTCTCAATTGCATCAACCTTAGATTGGTCCACTTCAATACCTATTTCAGAAATTTTATGACCCAAGACAATGCCTTCATTAACCATAAAGTGGCACTTCTCCCAATTCAAGACAAGATTTGTTTGTTCACATCTCTGCAAAACTCGATCAAGATTGCTTAAACAATCATCAAAAGACTTCCCGTAAACAGAGAAGTCATCCATGAAAACCTCAACAATCTTTTCATAAAAGTCAGAGAATATAGCAGTCATACATCTTTGAAAGGTAGCAGGTGCATTACATAAACCAAAAGGCATACGTCTATAAGCATAGGTTCCAAAAGGACAAGTAAAAGTGGTCTTTTCTTGATCAGGTTGAGAAACAGGTATTTGTGAAAAGCCAGAATATCCATCAAGGAAGCAAAAGTGTGTGTGCTTAGATAATCTTTCAAGCATTTGATCAATAAAAGGCAAAGGGTAATGATCTTTTCTAGTTGCTTTGTTTTACTTTCTAAAATCAATTACCATTCTATAGCCCGTAACTATTCTTTGTGGAATAAGTTCATTCTTATCATTAGGAACAACAGTTATACCTCCTTTCTTAGGGACACAATGAACATGACTTACCCATCTACTATCAGCTATAGGATAGATTATACCTGCTTCCAGAAGTTTTAATATTTCCGTTCTTACCACTTCTTTCATCTTCGGATTTAACCGACGTTGGTGATCAACAACGGGTTTAGCATCAGGTTCCATATTAGTTTTGTGCTGACATAGAGTGGGACTAATGCCCTTTAAATCATCAAGAGTATATCCAATAGCAGCTCGGTGCTTCCTTAGAACTTTCAATAATCTTTCTTCTTCATGTTCTGAAAGGTTACCACTAATAATAACAGGATATATCTTCTTTTCATCAAGATAAGCATATTTCAAAGTGTCTGGCAATTACTTTAATTCAAACACAGGATCACCTTTAGGTGGAGGAGGACCTCCTAGAGTTTCAATAGGCAAATTGTGTTTAAGTAGAGGACGTTGTTCAAAGAAAATCTTATCTATTTCATTCCTTTCATGCATATGAAAATCATTTTCATGGTCTAGAGTATTGTTCTAAAGGATCAGTAGGTGGCACATCAATAGAAGCAAGACCAATTAATTCATCCTTACTAGGCAATTCTTTTTCATGAAGATTCATACTAAACTTGGAAAAATTAAACTCATGAGAATCATTACCAAAACGAACATTGACAATTTTTTTCTCACAGTCTATTCTAGCATTAATGGTGTTCAAGAAAGGTCTACCAAAAATAATGGGACAGAAGTCATCTTGTGGGGAACCAAGAACAAGGAAATCAGTAGGGTATTTTATTTTCCCACACAAGACTTCAACATCACTAACAATCCCAATTGGTGATACCGTGTCTCTATTAGCAAGTTTAATAGTAACATCTATGTCTTCTATCTCTGCGGGTGCTATGTCATTCATAATTTCTTGATATAAAGAATATGGAATAGCACTCACACTAGCACCTATGTCACATAAACCATGATAACAGTGATCTCCTATTGTAACTGAGATGACAGGCATGCCAACAACAGGTCTATGTTTATCCTTTTTATCAGGTTTGGAAATTCTAGCAGCTTCTTCACAGAAGTAAATAACATGCCCATCCATATCTTCTTCTAAGAGATCTTTAACCATAGTAATGCTAGGTTCTACTTTAATTTGTTCATCAGGTTTAGGTGTTCTAATATAGCTTTTGTTAACCACAGTTGAAACTTTAGCATGTTCCTTTATCCTAACAGGGAAAGGTGGTTTCTCAATATAAGCAGAAGGAACAACCGGATCAACATTATAAAGTATTGATACGTCTCCAACGTATCTACTTTTTCTCACGCTTTTCCTCTTGTTCTGGACTCTAATTTGCATGATCGAATGAAACTAACCCTGAACTGACGCTATTTTCAGTAGAACTACCATGGTGTTGTTTTTGTGCAAAAATAAAAGTTCTCGGAATGGAACGAAACTTTTTGAGGATTTTTTATATCAATAATAAGAATTTCTGGAGCCAAGACCTGCGGGAGAGGGGCACCTGGGTGGGCACAACCCACCAGGGCGCGCACCCCTCTCCTGGCGCGCCCAGGTGGGTTGTACCCACCTGGTGGCCCCACTGACGACCCCCCTGATACTATAAAATCACATTATTCCAGAAAAAAAATCGGGGAGAAAGAATTATCGTGATCTACGAGACGGAGCCGCCGCCAAGCCCTGTTCTTCCACGGGAGGGCAGATCTGGAGTCCGTTTGGGGCTCCGGAGAGGGGGATCTTCGTTCTTCGTCATCACCAACCAATCTCCATCGCCAATTCCATGATGCTCCCCACCGGGAGTGAGTAATTCCTTTGTAGGCTCGCTGTTCGGTGAGGAGTTGGATGAGATTCATCATGTAATTGAGTTAGTTTTGTTAGGGCCTGATCCCTAGTATCCACTATGTTCTTAGATTGCTGTTGCTATGACTTTGCTATGCTTAATGCTTGTCACTTTGGGCCTGGGTGCCATGATGACGGAGTAATTGACCATGGGTAGCCCAAAGACGGCGAGACAATAATTCAAGACATCGGGGCTAGCAAAGCCCCTTAGTCCGACTGCCCGGCCGCTCCTGCCGGCTCCCCGTCCGACTGCGCCAACCAGCCGGCTGCCGACTGCAGCTCGACCCGACACCGACAAGACCCCGACGAGACGGCCATACCACGGACGAGACAGTTGTACCGCGACGCCATCATGTACGGTGTCACTTGTCCCTGGGCACTATTCATGAAGTGACCCATGAGACAAGCATGACACCCACACCATGCCCCCATGCCCACTTGACCATGCCACTACATAGCTTAGGAAGTAAGCTAGCCATGCCTATATAAAGGCACACATCCATCCATCCACTCCCATGGACACACACATGCACTCACACATGAACACCCACGGCCATAACCATTCGGCCACAAGAGCATGCATGCCCACTCTGGCCATACACATATACAGAGTCAGGTGCCCGTGGCACTGATCCCAGATACAGCTCCAGGAGCACTTTGTACTACCCGATGTACACCCCAGATATATATACTTAGACATGCAGGAGTAGGGGTATTATCTCTCCGGAGAGCCCTGATCCTGGGTAAACTAGCGCGTGCTACTCGCATACCCGCTCCCGGTCCTATGAGCAGCAGTCTTACCCTCACACTAAGCCCTTGTGGCATCTGTCGCCTCACACCTCCCCCGTGAGAATACCACGACAGTTGGCGCCCACCGTGGTGTGGTACTACTACTATGCTACCACGCTGCTGCTGGTTTCGCTGTCCGGGCGGGACCATTTTCGTCTTCACCGCCACGGCGTCGCGCCGTCTCTCCGATAGCGGTCGGGGGCTCAACATCAACATGCCCCCGGAGTGGCCGCGAGGGGCGGCGCGCCCTCGCCGTCGGCCTCACCATCTTCATCATCACCGCGACGTCGCCTCCGTCTCTCCGGCACCGGTCGGGGGCTCCACACCACCATGCCCCGGCGCGACTGTGCGGGACGGCGCGTCCGCGTCGTTGGCCTCGGCATCATCGGCGTCACTCGCTCCTCCGGAGGCGTTCCGCGTCGCGCGCCTCACCAACTCCATACGGGCATCCGTGGCCTTGCGCCCCGCTGTCCAAGCAGCAGCGGAGCTGCTCAACGGCGCCTAGTCCCTCGCCGGCCAGCTGCAGCGGCCGGCTGCGTGCCCATGTTCGGTGCTGTCACTCCTCCGTCGTCCTCGTTTTCCAGCCATACAATCCATCGATCGAACCACCAGCTTCTCCAATGCTTGGCCGCATTCATGCTGGACACAAGTCAGACCATACTCATACACCAGCCAGATAATCCCCATTCTCGTCCCAGACTATGGCCATACATGCCTTGTACACGCATCGGATAATGGTCAGACACAAGCCGTATATGCCTTGGTCCATGGCTAGACAATGGTATTTTTGTGCCATGCTCCATGCGTCGCCAGCGCTTTGCGGCTGCCATGCCGCGTTGCTGCTCTGCCAGCAGCGCCCTCGCACCTCGCGCGCTGCTCTGCTGCTCCGCTAACTGCTGCCCGCAGCTGCTCCGGCCCCGTCGCCGCTCCGGCGTAGGCGCCCCCGCGTCGCCTCCGGCCGCTCCCCCGAGCGCCTCCTACACGCATCTCCGCCCATGGGCCAGCCGCCCCCGTCGCCGTGCTGCCGCACTCACGCGCGCGAGGCCCGTACCCGGCCGGCAGGACGACTGCACCGCCTGTTCCCCGGGGCCGCATCCTCCCGCCCGTCGCCGGCCCGCGCGGCCCCGTCCGGCTCCGCCTAGCCGCTGGCCCTGGCCGGATTCTGCCGCGCCTGGCGGCCCCCGCACGCGTGGCTCCGCCTGCGCCCTCGCGCCCATCTTGCGCGCCGGCTTCCGCCACCCGGCCGGCCGGTTTCGCCTGCGCCGACTTCCGCCATCCGGCCTGCCGGCCTCCCACGCCACGCCGCCTACACCTCGCCGCTCCAGCCGGCTCCGACTCACACCGCGCCGGCTGCCGCCCCGCCGCGCCAGTCGACCCGTGCTGACCACCGACTCCGGATCCGGCTACGCCGGCTGCCGCCGCACCGGGCCGACTCCGCCCGTGGCCGCCTGCTCGCCGCTGCTGCCGGCTACGCGTTATCCCGCCTCCGCCTTCGCCGCCCCGCGGCTCCGCGACCCCGCGCCTGCGTCGGTCCGCCCGTGGCCGCCTGCCCCACGCGCCTCCTCTATAGCCGCGCCCCGCCCGCCGGCTTCCCCAGCCGACTGGTGCCACGCGCGGCTTGGCTGGCTCCCGCGCTGGCCGACTCCCCGGCCACCCGGCCGGCCCGGCTGCCTGCCGACTACGTGCTCCCGCGCCGCCTTCCGTCGCTCGGCAACTGCGGCCGGCTGCTCGTGCTGGAAGGGGCCGGCTGCCCAAGAGAAAAAAGAAACATGAGGTCGGCAGTGAAAGAAAAGAAAGAAGAGTCAGGGGGGCGGCTTGCGCCAAAGAAAAAAATGTGTGTGTGCGTGTCCGGCTGCCCAGATCCGGTTGAAGAAAATGCCGGGTGCCCACGGCCGACTGGCAAAAGAAAAATAAAAAAAGAGGATGCTGCGTCCGGCTGCTCAGCCGGATAAGAAAATTTACGCACAAAATATATGCGTACATGCACAGCCGGCTGCGCTTCGGCCTGCGTGACCGGCTGCACGGCCAGCAGTCCAGCCGGCTGCCCAGATCGACTGCCACGTCGCTCCACGGTCGGCTGGTCCGCTGTCTGCTTCGATGCCTTGCCGGCTGGAGGGCCGGCTAGGCCGCCTCCCGCTCCGCCGCCTGGCGGTTGGGCCTGATCGGCTGTGGCGTCCCTCGAGCACCCGGAGGCTCGGGCCGCCTGCCGGAGATCGTCTCCACCTCGACTGCGACAAAATCAATGTGAGCTCCTCACCCGCATATTTTTGCACCGCGAAAGCACGGATAACCTCGACTGACCCTCAGGGACCACCTCCGTTTTTATTACATTTGCACCACAGTTCGCCCCGGCGCTAGCCAGAGTTGGCCCGGAGGCTGGCCGCTTGGCCTGAGACGTTAGTTCCCGCAGATGGCTTAGTAGCGTGCGCGGTACCAAAGGCTCACTCTTAGTCACAGACCGCAGAGCGGCTGTCCGGCTAGCAAGAGTGAACGCTGGAGGCCACCCACGCGAAAAACGCCCGGGAAGAAAAAACGGTTCGGGCGACCCGGTCGTTTCTTTTACGAGTATCTGCTCGGTCAAATCTGCTCCAAGAGTCTGAGTACTGTACACTCCACTCCGCGGCCTACTCTCAGCCACAGACCGCAGAGCGGCTGTCCGGCAAGCGAGAGCACAAGCCAAAGAGTGGAGGGAACATGAAAAAGATTGAAGGGGCTCGGACGAAACCAAGTCGGCACCCTCCGCATAAAACTCGCAGTGCTAAAAGCAAACATTTGATATATCTACGTGGACTAACTTTGTCTTTTGCATGATCATTCTCGTGGGGAACCCCCCTCCTCGCTCGGAGGCTCGGAGGCTACACACAGTGGGTGAGCTGGCGCGCCCCCACTAGAAGCAAGCCGCGCCGGCTGCAGCCCGCAGCCGGCTGTCAGCAACAGCATCAGTCGGCGGACCCCCGTGTCCGCGCCCGACACCATCAGTCGGAGGACCCCGCGTCCGCGCCCGACAGCTTCAGTCGGCGGACCCCGCGTCCGCGCCCGGCACCCTCGACGCCATCGTCTGCACCAACAACCGCGAGAAGCCTCCGCCCAACTTTTCCAAGTTGCCCGGAGGCTCGGAGGCTACACCCAGCGGGTGCGCTGGCGCGCCCCCGCCCGAAGCAAGCTACGCCGGCTGCGGCCTGCAGCCGGCCATCATCGGCATTTTCTACATCAACACCCGCCAAAAAAAACCTCCGCCCAACTTTGCCAAGTTGACCGGAGGCTTGGAGGCTACTGACGGAGTAATTGACCATGGGTACCCCGAAGACGGCGAGACAATAATTCAAGACAGCGGGGCTAGCAAAGCCCCTTAGTCCGACTGCCCGGCCGCTCCTGCCGGCTCCCCGTCCGACTGCGCCAACCAGCCGGCTGCCGACTGCAGCTCGACCCGACACCGAAAAGACCCCGACGAGACGGCCATACCGCGGACGAGACAGCTGTACCGCGACGCCATCATGTACAGTGTCGCTTGTCCCTGGGCACTATTCATGAAGTGACCCAGGAGACAAGCATGACACCCACACCACGCCCCCATGCCCACTTGACCATGCCACTACATAGCTTAGAAAGTAAGCTAGCCATGCCTATATAAAGGCACACATCCATCCATCCACTCCCATGGACACACACATGCACTCACGCATGAACACCCACGGCCATAACCATTCGGCCACAAGAGCATGCATGCCCACTCTGGCCATACACATATACAGAGTCAGGTGCCCGTGGCACTGATCCCAGATACAGCTCCAGGAGCACTTTGTACTGCCCGATGTACACCCCAGATATATATACTCAGACATGCAGGAGTAGGGGTATTATCTCTCCGGAGAGCCCTGAACCTGGGTAAACTAGCGCGTGCTACTCGCATACCCGCTCCCGGTCCTATGAGCAGCAGTCTTACCCTCACACTAAGCCCTTGTGGCATCTGTCGCCTCGCACCTCCCCCGTGAGAATACCACGACACATGAACTCAGATCTGAACCGTTTATGAATTCATCATTATATCCAAGTTTTAGATCCGATCTTGCAAGTTATAGTCACCTACTACGTGTTATGATCCGGCAACCCCGGACAACAACCGGGTCCACTCCCGGTGATGACCGTAGTTTGAGGAGTTCATGTATTCACTATGTGTTAATGCTTTGTTCCGGTTCTCTATTAAGAGGAGGCCTTAACATCCCTGAGTTTCCAATATGGACCCCGCTGCCACGGGAAGGTAGGACAAAAGATGCCATGCAAGTTCTTTTACTAAATGCCTACATTCTATCCATGAACTGGAGCTAGTGCCGTATCGCCCTAGGTTATAACTGTTACATGATGAATATCATCCAACAAGTCACCGATCCAATGCCTATGAATTTATTTATATTGATATTGCTGCGTTACTATTGCTATCATCACTGTTACACTTGCTACAAATTACTGACTGTTACTGTTACCGTTGCTGCTGTCACTACTATCAAAACTATCAAACTACTTTGCTACTGATCACTTTGCTGCAGATAATTAATCTCCATGTGTGGTTGAATTGACAACTCAGCAGCTAATACCTTCAAATATTCTTTGGCCCCCCCTTGTGTCGAATCAATAAATTTGGGTTGAATACTCTACCCTCAAAAACTGTTGCGATCCCCTATACTTGTGGGTTATCAAGACCTTTTTCTGGCGCCTTTGCCGGGGAGCATAGCAATATTTGTTGAGTCACTTGGGATTATTATCAATTTATCACTATGAAGAATCTGAAGGATCCAAAGACTAAGATATTTGCCTCAAAGACGAGGGGAGGTAAGGACTGCCATTTAGTTCCGCTTTAGATTCACCTTCTGTTATGAGTAAACTTGCAACACCACCACATGCTATGAATTCTACTATGTCACCAGTTATTGATGATGCTACTTCTGCTATGGATAATACTTATGATGATGCTAGTACCTTGCTTGATAATGATGATGTGCCACTTGGTGAATTTCTTGATGAAGAAATTGCTAGAGTTATACAACATGATGTTGTTGAATATGATGATGAGCTTGAAACTGAAACTCCTGAAACACCTGCTAGAACTAGCCTTCCTAGATATGAATTGCCTAAGGTACCGGAAGGTTATGTTATGAGTGAGGAGGCAACTAGAGGTATTCTTGCTTGTAAGGATAGAGATGATCTAGAGAAATTACTATGAAAGTATAAAGAAAAATCTCTGAATGCTAGAATGAAATGTGATCCTAAGTTTGCTACTTCACCTATCTATGTTGCTGATAAGGATTATGAATTCTCTGTCGACCCAGAGTTAATTACTTTGGTTGAATCTGATCCTTTCCATGGTTATGAAACTGAAACTGTTGTGGCACATCTTACTAAGTTGAATGATATAGCCATCCTTTTTACTCATGATGAGAAAACTCGCTATTACTTTATTCTCAAATTATTTCCTTTCTCATTAAAGTGTGATGCTAAAGCTTGGTACAATACTCTTACTCCTGGTTGTGTGCGTAGTCCCCAGGATATGATTTATTACTTCTCTGAAAAATATTTTCCTGCTCATAAGAAACAAGCTACCTTACAGGAAATATTTAACTTTGTGCAAACTAAAGAAGAGAGTCTCCCACAAGCTTGGGGGAGGCTTTGCCAGTTACTTAATGCTTTGTGTGACGCCAGGATAATTAAGCTACAGTAACCCTCTACTAATGATGCCACGTCACCGCTGTTACTGTTACTAAAATCACTCTGATTCAAATCCCCTTCGAATTCAAAATTCAACGTCAATTGAAACGGTAAAACTTTTCAAATATTAAAACTAAAATGTTCAGGTTGTGCCAAACAATGCATAGGTAATTATGTTAAAGAAACCACACTTTTATAATGTGCTTAAATGCACAATAATAGATAAACAGTAGCAAAACAATTAGTTGAATGCCTTTTACAATAAATAAAATATTAAACTATTTTATTTAGTTGCCCAAACTTATGTGGCAGTAGCCTATTTATTAACACTAAAATAAAAGAGGAACTAAAATAAAACAGCAAAAAAAGGAGAATAAAACAAAAAGAAATGAAAGAAGAAAATACCCCCCCTCTCTTCCCTCGGCCAAGTGGCCCAGTTGGCCACAGTCGACCAGGCCGACCCAGGCCACCCCCTGCCTATACCCCCCACCACGGTAACCCTAGCCCACTACCCCACCACTCGCCCCCACCCCCATGATCCCCTGTCCCCTGATCCAGATCTGGATCGGGCCACGACCGCGTCCCTGACGCCAACGGCGCCCCGACCATCGCGCCCGTCGCCGCCACATCGCGCCTCCATCCTCCTCCGCGACGCCACCTCACCGGCGCCGCACCTCCCAGCCTCCTTCCTCTCCCTCGTGCACCGCGTCGTCTTCCCCGAGCTCCGCGCGCGCTCCATCCGTGGCCGCACCGACCCCGTCGCCGGAACCACGTCACCGTCGCCGGAGGCCACCTCGCCAGTCCACCAGCGCCGTCGTCCTCCCCTGCGTCGCCGGCGAACCCGACCTCCTCCCCGCGCCCCACTGCCCGCGAACCCTACGAACCCCCGTGAGGCCCCCTCCTTCTCCTCTTCCCTGCACCATGATGGTCGCCGTCGCTGCGGACACCGCGCCCCTCGTCCGCTCCCGTGCGCTCGCCCGCATCCGCCCGCATGCGCGCTCGCCCCGCTGGCCGCGCCCGGTTGCGCCTGCCGTCTGCCCCGCCGCGGCTCCCACTCCGCTCCGGCCGCGCGCCCCGCCTCCACAGCTGCTTGCGGCTGCTCCAGCGCGTGCCCTCAACGCCATCCGCCGCGCCCGACCACGCAGTTGCACGGGCCAAGCCCCGCTCACTGCTCCTCCAGCTCACGCGTCGTCGCCCCTCGCCCGTGCGCCCGACGTCGTGCCCGCACGCCTCGCATCGCCGCCTCGCGCCCAGCATGCCCCGCCGCTGGCTCTGCTTCTGCTGCCCGCTGCTGCTGCTCGCTCCCCCCTGCTCGCGCCCCCCGTGTCGCGCCGGCCTGCCGTTGTGCTGCTCTGCTCTGCCCGCGACGGTCGCCGCTGCAGCCGCCCCTGCTTCCCCGCACCTCCATCGGCCCCCGCTCGCGCGATCGCGCCCTCGCGCCGTCCAGCCGCCGCCCTTGCTCCCCGTGCCGAACCCCGTCGCCGCGCGCCGCATCCACTGCTGCATCCGCACCGCGCCCGCTATGGCCTCTGGCCCTTTGACAGCTGGGGTCCACGCCCCAGGGAAATTAGAACAAAAATGAAAACGAAAATAAATAATAATAAATTAGTTAATTAAGTTAATTAGTTCTGTTTAACTAAACTAGTTAAATGTTAGTTAACCTAATCAGGTAACTAAGCTAATTAGCTTTGTTTAAATAAAAACTGAGACAAAGACGAACGGGCCCCACCTTCCAGGGTTGACCTAGTCAACCTTTGGTCCTGCTGACATCATGCTGATGTCACACTGACATCATAATTGCATTTTCTAATTAATTTAAATCTATTAATACCAAAAATGAATTAAAACTTTAAAAATTAATATAAAATAATGTGTAACTCGGATGGAAAACTTTGTACATGAAAGTTGCTCAGAACGACGAGACGATTTCGGATACGCAGCCCGTTCGTCCGCTACACATCCCTAGCATAGAAAACACGCAACTTTCCCCCTCTGGTTCATTTGTCGAAAAATGGGAAACACCGGGAATACTTTCCCGGATGTTTCCCCCCTTCGCCGGTATCACCTACTACCGCGTTAGGGCACACCTAGCACCGTTCATTGTCATGTCATGCATCGTCATGCATATGTTTTCTTTTTATATTTATTGTTTCTTCCCCCTCTTCTCTCGCTAGACACCGAGACCGACGCTGCTGCTACCCAGTACGACTACGGTGTTGACGACCCCTCCTTCTTGGCTGAGCTTCCAGGCAAGCCCCCTCCTTGATCACCAGATATCGCCTATTCCTTCTCTCTACTGCTTGCATTAGAGTAGTGTAGCATGTTACTGCTTTCAGTTAATCCTATTCTGCTGCATAGCCTGTCATTGTTGCTACAGTTGTTACCCTAACCTGCAATCCTAAATGCTTAGTATAGGATGCTAGTATTCCATCAGTGGCCCTACACTCTTGTCCTTCTGCCATGCTATACTACTGGGCCGTGATCACTTCGGGAGGTGATCACGGGCATATGTTATATACTTTATACTGTTACATTACTTATGATACTATTCGAAGATGGGGGCTGAAGGGGCAGGTGGCTCCATCCCGGTAGAGGTGGGCCTGGGTTCCCGACGGCCCCCGGCTGTTACTTTGTGGCGGAGCGACAGGGCAGGTTGAGACCACCTAGGAGAGAGGTGGGCCTAGCCCTGGTCGGCGTTCGCGGATACTTCAATTAACACGCTTAACGAGATCTTGGTATTTGATCTGAGTTGGGTCGTTGACCTTATACGCACTAACCGCCACGTGGGACAAGATATGGGCAACCGGCGTCGTGGTATCAGCCGAAGCTCTTTTTGACGTCAGCAACTGAGCGGCGCGCGCCGCATTGGACCGTAAGCCCGCGCTTGTGGGGGCTAGGTCTGCTTCCGGCCGCGTACGCAATGTGCAGGTGTGCAATGGGCGATGGGCCCAGACCCCTGCGCATAGGATTTAGACCGGCGTGCTGACCTCTCTGTTGAGCCTAGGTAGGGCTGCGACGTGTTGATCTTCCGAGGCCGGGCATGACCCAGGAAAGTGTGTCTGGTCAAAGGGGATCGAGCGTGTCGGGTAATGTGGTGCACCCCTGCAGGGAAGTTGATCTATTCGAATAGCCGTGTCCACGGTAACAGGACGACTTGGAGTTGTACCTTGACCTTATGACAACTAGAACCGGATACTTAATAAAACACACCCTCCCAAGTGCCAAATACAACCCGGTGATCGCTCTCTAACAGGGCGACGAGGAGAGGATCGCCGGGTAGGATTATGCTATGCGATGATACTTGGTGAACTGCTGCAAGATGGAGGCTGCTAGAAGCGTAGTCTTCGATAGGACTAGCTATCCCCCTCTTATTCTGGCATTCTGCAGTTCAGTTCACCGATATGGCCCCTTTACACAGATACCCATGCATATGTAGTGTAGATCCTTGCTTGCGAGTACTTTGGATGAGTACTCACGGTTGCTTTTCTCCCTCTTTTCCCCCTTTCCTTTCTACCTGGTTGTCGCAACCAGTTGCTAGAGCCCAGGAGCTAGACGCCATCGTCGACGACGACCCCTACTACACCGAGGGTGCCTACTACTACGTGCAGGCCGCTGACGACGACCATGAGTAGTTTAGGAGGATCCCACGCAGGAGGCCTACGCCTCTTTCGATCTGTATCCCAGTTTGTGCTAGCCTTCTTAAGGCAAACTTGTTTAACTTATGTCTGTACTCAGATATTGTTGCTTCCGCTGACTCGTCTATGATCGAGCACTTGTATTCGAGCCCTCGAGGCCCCTGGCTTGTATTATGATGCTTGTATGACTTATTTTACTTTTTAGAGTTGTGTTGTGATATCTTCCTGTGAGTCCCTGATCTTGATCGTACACGTTTGCGTGTATGATTAGTGTACGATTGAATCGGGGGCGTCACACTTTGCCTGATCATCCTCTTAAGAAAAATGAAATACTTGATATCTTCTACAATGGACTAACCGATGCTTCTAGGGACTTCCTAGATAGTTGTGCTGGTTGTGTTTTCAGGGAACGAACTGTTGCTCAAGCTGAAGAATTATTGAATAAGATATTGAAAAATTATGATGATTGGACTATTCTTGAACCACCGCCTAAACCCACTCCAAAGAAGAGGGGTATATTATATCTCAGTCCTGAAGATATGCAAGAGGCAAAGAAATCTATGAAGGAAAAAGGTATTAAAGCTGAGGATGTTAAAAATTTACCTCCTATTGAAGAAATACATGGGCTTAATACACCATCACTGCCTAAGGTGGTAGAGGTAAATTCTCTTATGAAGTTCAATGAAAATGATAATCCTCACAATATGCATCCTAGTCAATGCCTTTATGAGTTTGAAAACTACATTAGGAAACAAGATCACTTCGATGCAAATGTTATGAAACAATTGAAATATAATTCTGATATGATTGCTCACTTGAGTGACTTGTTATTTAGAATTTCAAATGATGTTAGAGGTGTTGGAAAACACGCTTCTATGGTTCAAACTCAGCTATAACAAGTTGCTAAATCACAAAGAGAGTTACTTGATGAAATGAATCATAATATGCATGACTTCGCTGTTAGAGTTGCAACTAGAGGAGGTAAAATGACTCAGGAACCACTTTATCCTGAGGGACACCCAAAAAGAATTATACAAGGTTCACAAAGAAACAACACTAGTGCACCTAGTCCTTCTAAAAAGAAAAAGAAGAAGAGAAATGATAGGACTTTGCATGCTTCTAGTGAACCTGAAATAGAAAAACCTCCTGATAATGAAAATGAAACTTCTATCTCTGATGCTGAAACTCAATCTGGTAATGAACATCCACCTAGTGATAATGAAAAAGATAATGCTGATGTTCATGAAGATGCTCAACCAAATGAAAAAGTACCAGATAATGATGTTGAGATAGAACCACCTGTTGATCTTGATAACCCACAACCTAAAAATAAAAGATATGACAAAAGTGTCTTTGTGGCTAGGAAACACGGTAAAGAAAGAGAATCGTGGGTTCAAAAACCTATGCCTTTACCACCCAAGTCAACTAAAAAGAATGATGATGAAGAATTTGAACGCTTTGCTGAAATGCTGAGGCCAGTCTTTTTGCGTACTCGCTTGACTGATATCTTGAAAATGCCTCCTTATGCAAAGTATATGAAAGACATCATCACTAATAAGAGAAAAATACCGGAAGCTGAAATATCCACTATGCTTGCTAATTACACTTTTAAAGATGGAGTACCTAAAAAACTTCAAGATCCGGGTATACCAACTATACCTTGCTCTATCAAAAAGAATTACGTGAAAACTGCTTTGTGTGATTTAGGAGCTGGTGTTAGTGTTATGCCTTTCTCTTTATATAAAAGACTTGACTTGAATAAACTTACACCTACTGAAATATCTTTGCAAATGGCTGACAAGTCAACTGCCATACCTATCGGTATCTGTGAGGATGTGCTCGTTGTTGTTGCTAATGTTACTATTTTGACTGACTTTGTTATAATTGAGATGCCCGAGGACGACAACATGTCGATTATCCTTGGTAGACCCTTCTTGAATACTGCAGGGGCTGTTATTGATTGCAATAAAAGCAAGGTCACTTTTCATATTAATTGTAATGAGCATACGATGCACTTTCCGATGAAACAATTCCAAGTGAATGGTATTAATGTTATTGAAAAATCTCCGACAATGACTATTGGAAGTTTTCAAGTACCTCTACCTACTGTCAAAAAGAAATATGAAATGCTTATTGTTGGGGAGATGCAAATCCCCATTGAGGTAACTTAGTGATTTACGAAAGTTCTTCGGTTTCATGCTAATCGAAAGTGGTTGTTAATAAGACCTGATCAACCTTATTAATGAATCATTTTTGAACGGTATGAAGTTGATGAATTTAGTAAGCACTACCTTCTGTCTTTACTTTTTATTTTCCGTTTTTACTAGTTAAATAAAATAAAATGCCATGCTTTGTCTGTTTTCTGAATTTCTCGTGCAATAAAAAATGACCCAAAAATAAAAGTTCTCAGAATGCCCTGAAAATTTATATTATTTTTCCTGAATATTTAAGATTTTTTGGTGCAAATAATACTAGAGGGGGGTGCACCTGGTGGGCACAACCCGCCAGGGCGCGCCAGCACCCCCTGGTGCGCCGTGGGGGGTTGTGGTCCCCACATGGCCCCCCTCACTTACTTCTTCCTCCCACACAGTCACTCACCTCCAGAAAAAAATCACTCTAGCTCTCTCTCTTTCATGTTCTTGCTCCCGAAACCGCGGATTTCGATCTCTATGCTTGAAGCTCCGTTTTCGAAACTGTTTCAGGGATTTGTTGCTTGGTATGTGACTCCACCACTTGTCCAATTAGTTCTTGTTTTAGTGGTCTATACTTTGAATAAATAGCCACTCTTGGTGCTGCTGTAGATGTGCTTGCATGTTCAATTCTTAGTGTTCTAAGTAGTTTGAATGCTTGCTATGGCCTCTATGTATCCCTATGAGTAGTTGCTATTAGTCTTGTGAAGTTTTGTTGGTAAAATTTTGTGGACTAAAAATTCTTATTTTTGTTCATAGGAAAAATTGTACGCGGACATGAATATCTTCATGAGATTTGGCTCTAAGAAGAACTCCAAGGGTGTTATTGGGGAGTCTTCCGACAGTGATCTCCGTCCTCGGAGGTTGGCGGTGGTACGGCCGTGCGAATGGCCGCACACCCCGTTCCTGCAAGAGGCTGGAATTCATGAGGAGTTCATGCAATTTATTGCCAACGCCGGGCTCACCGACTTCATCACAGATGAGTGTGAGCAGCACCAAATCCTCCCAAACATGTTTGTTCAAAGTTTTACTTTCCTGCCTAGGAATAATCCTCCTGAAGTGAGTTTTGATTTATATGCTAAAAACCATCAGATACCACTTACTGAGTTTTACAACATATGCATGATCCCGACTGATGGGAGCTTGGCTGAGCCTAGGCCGGCTGAGTTTGAGGATTTTTGTCACACTTTGATAGTGGGTGATGACAAGAAGGTGTCTGCCATCACTGCCGGTGGCTTACATTTTCCTGCTGTTCGTTACTTTGCATATTTCATTACCAAATGCTTGCTTGCTAGGGAGAAGGTGGGCGCACTTAGTTCACCGGACCTTGTTGTTTTACACCGCGCAATAGAGGGCGACAACACGTATAGCTTGGGGGCTATTGTGGCTCGTCGCCTCCATCTTAATAAATCTCAGGGTAAAATACATGGTGGGATTTTTGCTACTCGTTTGGCGGCTCACTTCGAGGTTGAGATACGCCCTCATGATTATCTTCTGACCAAGGTTTACCTAGACAAGGCAGCCATGTATCACCATCACTTTCTTGCACATGATAGTCCTAGCACTGCCATTCCTTATAACCTGGTCTATAGCGTTGAGACTCGTGATGTTATCCCCTTGCCTGCACCTGCTTTATTTGATTCTGTTGCCAGGGGCGGATACCGGATTATGCCTGCAGACATCATCGCCTACTGGAACGCTCACGCTGCTGCAGAGGCTGCATAGGCACCTCAGCAGTGGGATGAGTGGATGCCCGCTCCTCAGGATCCCTACTACCCTCCAGGCTACTGATCGATTACCAAGTTAGGCCAAAAGCCTAAGCTTGGGGGAGTACGCGTTTCTCACCGACATTATATTCATGTTCACTATATCATTCTAGTTGTCGGTGCTCACACTTTTTCATTGTATCATCCATACATAGATTTATTTTCTTGCTTTCTTCTTGTGTGTTTGAAAAACCTTAGAAAAACCAAAAAAACAGTTGCAGTAATTTACTTTCTATGCATGCTTAGTAGTAGAACTAAAAAGAAAATCCAAAAAGATTTCCTTGTTCTTCTTTTGCTTCTTGGGAGCTTTCCCGTGTAAATAGTTTTTCTCGTTTTTGCTTTTTATTTGTCTGTTGAAGAAAACCAAAAACTGCAAAAATATTTTAGTGTGTTTCTCTGAATTTCTTTTCTTTTTATTAGAGTCTTACCGAGGAGAAGACCACGATGAAAATGTTGAGTGGCTCTCATATGAATAACTGTTGAACTAATAAAGAGCCCATTTTACCTTGCCTTCTCCTGTTGAATAAAATGTTTTGCAGATTCCAGCTTAGTCCATGGCACTCTTGCATTATTACTATTTTCATATCATTTGGTCATGCAAGTGAAAGGCAATAATGACGATATTCGATGAGATGGCCGTGGCAATGAGAAACTGGTATGAACTCGACTTATTCTTGTTGTGTAAATATGTTTAACCTAGTGCCCATGCTTCAGCCCATTATGATTAAACAGGTTTGCAATGACAATTAGAGATTATAGTTTCTCATGCCATGCATAAGTAGCTGGGAGTGGATAATGATTTATCTTGGATATCAAGATAGCGTTAAAATGATTGTGATGTAGTATGATGATATGGTATCCTCCTCTGAATGTTCGAGTGGCTTGACTTGGTACATGTTCACGCATGTAGTTGAATCAAAACCAACATAGCCTCTATAGTATTTATGTTCATGGTGTTCATATCCTACTCATGCTAGTGTCCAATGTTACTTATGCATAATGCCTGGTTATGATCGCTGTTGCTCTCGAGCTGGCCACTTCCCAATCTTAATTGCTAGCCTTCGCCTGTACTAAGTGGGAACTCTGCTTGTACATCAAAAACCTTGAACCCAAAGTTATTCCAGATGAGTCCACCATACCTACCTATATACATTATTACCCTGCCTTCCTAAGTAAATTTGCATGAGCCACCTCTAAAAACTTCTAAAAAATTATCCTTTTTGCGTGCCTGGATTGTTCGTGGAACGACAGGAGGTGGTCGATATCTTCCGTGCTAAGCATGTTATCCTTCGGTCGAGTGTTTATTCACTCTCCATCGCACGAGGAAATGGGCGGTATTAGGGATGCCCAGTCCCAAATTGCAAACATGAAAAAGAGGTCATCTCTTGAATAATCAAACAAAAACTCCCAATGGACTCAAAACATTTACTTTCCGCTTGGGGGCCGCCACTAGCGTGCTTAGCATGGAAGTTGTTGATAACTGATGGTCATGAAGTGAATGAGAAGGGTGCATGTCTCAAAATTATCATTTATCTCTATTTTAAAAATTGAGCTCTGGCACCTCTGCAAATCATTGCTTCCCTCTGCGAAGGGACTTTCTATTTACTTTTATGTTGTGTTACCACCTTCTAAAAACAAGCGCCAGAAACTGAGTAGAGCACAACTGTCATGATTTATTCATTGTGTATAGCTAATGTTGGGTGCATCATGACTGGATCTTTTCTACCATGAATTACAATGTTTAGTCGCCGCTTGAACTTTGGAGGTGCTCTGCATTTATGTTTTGCGGTCTCAGAAAGGGCTAGTGAGATACCACTTGTCATATTATATCATGGTTGTTTTGACAACGTGTTACTGTTTGAGATATCTTATTATTGCTCGCTAGCTTATTATGTCATTGATATGAATCATTATAATCTTTAAATGTTATTGTTGACATGGTTAGTTATAATGTTGGCTGAAAACCTGGGTGCTATTTAAGCTTATTTATGCAAACAAGAGCAAAAGAGTTCGTAAAAGTTTTTCTTTCTCACTTTCAGTTTATCAACTGAATTGCTTGAGGACACGCAAAGGTTTAATCTTGGGGGAGTTGATACGTCTCCAACGTATCTACTTTTTCTCACACTTTTCCTCTTGTTTTGGACTCTAATTTGCATGACTTGAATGAAACTAACCCCGGACTGACGCTATTTTCAGCAGAACTACCATGGTGTTGTTTTTGTGCAGAAATAAAAGTTCTCGGAATGGAACAAACTTTTTGAGGATTTTTTATATCAATAATAAGAATTTTTGGAGCCAAGACATGCGGGAGAGGGGCACCTGGGTGGGCACAACCCACCAGGGCGCGCCCCCCTCCCCTGGCACGCCCAGGTGGGTTGTACCCACCTGGTGGCCCCGCTTACGACCCCCCCTGATACTATAAAATCACATTATTCCAGAAAAAGATCGAGGAGAAAGAATTATCGCGATCCACGAGACAGGGCCGCCGCGAAGCCATGTTCTTCCTCGGGAGGGCAGATCTGGAGTTCGTTTGGGGCTCCAGAGAGGGGGATCTTCGTTCTTCGTCATCACCAACCAATCTGCATCACCAATTCCATGATGCTCCCCACCGGGAGTGAGTAATTCCTTCGTAGGCTCGCTGGTTGGTGAGGAGTTGGATGAGATTCATCATGTAATCGAGTTAGTTTTGTTAGGGCCTGATCCCTCGTATCCACTATGTTCTTAGATTGATGTTGCTATGACTTTGCTATGCTTAATGCTTGTCACTTTGGGCCCGGGTGCCATGAACTCAGATCTGAATCGTTTATGAATTCATCATTATATCCATGTTTTAGATCCGATCTTGCAAGTTATAGTCACCTACTACGTGTTATGATCCGGCAACCCCGGAGTGACAACAACCGGGCCCACTCCCGGTGATGACCGTAGTTTGAGGAGTTTATGTATTCACTATGTGTTAATGCTTTGTTCCGGTTCTCTATTAAAAGGAGGCCTTAATATTGCTTAGTATGCAATATGGACCCCGCTGCCACGGGAGGGTAGGACAAAAGATGTCATGCAAGTTCTTTTAATAAAGCACGTATGACTATTTACGGAATACATGCCTACATTCTATCGATGAACTGGAGCAGTGCCGTATTGCCCTAGGTAATAACTGTTACATCATGAATATCATCCAACAAGTCACCGATCCAATGCCTACGAATTTATTTATATTGATCTTGCTGCGTTACTATTGCTATCATCACTGTTACACTTGCTACAAATTACTGCTATCACTGTTACAGTTACCGTTGCTGTTGTCACTACTATCAAAACTATCAAACGACTTTGCTACTGATCACTTTGCTACAGATAATTAATCTCCAGGTGTGGTTGAATTGACAACTCAGCTGCTAATGCCTTCAAATATTCTTTGGTTCCCTTGTGTCGAATCTATAAATTTGGGTTGAATACTCTACCCTCGAAAACTGTTGCGATCCCCTATACTTGTGGGTTATCAAGTATAGTTTTTTCTTTAACTGGTACCGGGTCTTTAATTTCTTATTTAATAGGTGGGTGATATTTAAACCTCTTCTCTTTAGGGAGTTCAACATGAGTAGCAAATGATTCACAAAAGGAGGCTACTATCTCAGAGTCAAGTCCATATTTAGTGCTAAACTTTTGAAAAGTCGGTATCCATAAAAGATTTAACACAATCATACTTAAGTTTAATACCTGACTCTTTACCTTCGTCGAGTTCCCAATATTTAGAGTTGTGTTTAATTCTTTCCAAAAGATCCCATCGGAATTCAATAGTCTTCTTTGTAAAAGAACCAGCACAAGAAGTATCAAGCATGGTTTGATCATTACGAGAAAGCCGAGCATAAAAGTTCTGGATAATAATTTCTCTTGAGAGCTCCTGATTGGGGCATGAATATAACATTGACTTAAGCCTCCCCCAAGCTAGAGCGATACTTTCTCCTTCACGAGGCCAAAAATTATATATATAATTCCGATCACGATGAACTAGATGCATGGGATAATTTTTTTGGTGGAACTCCAATTTCAAACGATTCCAATTCCAAGATCCAATATCATCGCATAGCCTATACCATGTCAGTACTTTTACCTTCAAAGATAAACGGAAAACCTTTTTATAACTTCATCCCTGGGTAAACCTGCAAGCTTAAACAATGCACAAATTTGTTCTACATATATCAAGTGCATATCAGGATGTTCGGTTCCATCTCCTGCATAAGGATTAGCTAGCAGTTGTTCTATCATACCCGAAGGAATTTCATGTTCAATATTTCCAGTAGGTGCATTAGATTGAGGGGTAGCTAATTGTGGTTCCGGACGAGGTGAAGATGCCCCGAACAAACCCCTCAAAGGATTGTTTTCCATAGTAACAACTGACAATAAATTTCAGCACACTATATAAATGTTTCCTTACCAAATTCCACTTACCAAAGGCGCTTCACTCCCCGGCAACGGCGCTAGAACATAGCCTTGATGTCCCACAAGCATAGGGGATCAATTGTAGCTCTTTTCGATAAGTAAGAGTGTCGAACCCAACGAGGAGCAGAAGGAAATGACAAGTAATTTTCAATAAGGTAATGTCTGCAAGTGCTGAAATTGTAAGTAGCAGAGTAGTTTGATAGCAAGATAATTTGTAATGAGCAAGTAATGATAGTAGTAAAAAAAGTGCAGCAAGGTATCCCAATCCTTTTGAGGTAGCCAAAATGGTCTCTTATGATAAGCAAAGCATTCTTGAGGGTACACGGGAATTTCATCTAGTCACTTTCATCATGTTGGTTTAATTCGTGTTCGCTACTTTGATAATTTGATATGTGGGTGGACCGGTGCTTGGGTGCTGTTCTTACTTGAACAAACCTCTTACTTATGATTAACCCTCCCGCAAGCATCCGTAACTACGAGAAAAGTATTAAGAATAAATTCTAACCATAGCATTAATCTTTTGGATCCAATCGGTCCCTTATGGAATAGCGCATAAACTGGGTTTAAGCTTCTGTCACTCTCGCAACCCATCATCTAATTGCTAGTACACAATGCATTCCCTTAGGACCAAATATGGTGAAGTGTCATGTAGTCGACGTTCACATGACACCATTAAGGGAATCACAACATACATACTATCAAAATATCAAACACATATCAAATTCACATGATTACTTGCAACATGATTTCTCCCGTGACCTCAAGAACAAAAGTAACCACTCAAAAATAATAATCATGCTCAAGATCAGAGGGGTATTAAATAGCATAATGGATCTGAACATATAATCTTCCACCAAATAAACCATATAGTAATCAACTACAAGATATAATCAACACTACTAGTCACCCACAAGCACCAATCTATAGTTCCGGTAACAAGATTGAACACAAGAGATGAACTAGGGTTTGAGATGAGATGGTGTTGTTGAAGATGTTGATGGAGATTGCCCTCCCCAAGATGGGAGAGTTGTTCGTGATGATGATGACGATGATTTCCCCCTCCGGGAGGGAAGTTCCCTCGGCGGAATCGCTCCGCCGGAGGGCAAAAGTGCTCCTGCCCAAGTTCCGCCTCGAGACGGTGGCGCTCCATCCCGAAAGTCCTCTCCTTATTTTTTCTAGGTCAAAATGACCTATATACCAGAAGATGGGCACCGGAGGTGGGCCTGGGTGAGCACAACCCACCAGGGCACGCCTGGGCTCCCTGGCGCACCCAGGTGGGTTGTGCCCACTTGGTGGGCCCCCTCTGGTAGTTATTTGCTCCAATAATTCTCAAATATTCCATAAAAAATCCTCGTGAAGTTTCATCTTGTTTGGAGTTGTGCATAATAGGTGGCCTGGCGTAGCTTTTCCAGGTCCAGATTTCCAGCTGCCAGAATTCTCCCTCTTTGTGTATACCTTGCATATTATGAGAGAAAAGGCATTAGAATTACTCCAAAAAGCATTATTATGGATAAAAACATTAGAAATAACAGTAAGAAAACATGATGCAAAATGGACGTATCATGCTCACCTCGGAGCACCCCCCAGGTGCTGCCTTGGCCCATTAGGTGTCTTCTGGTCCATAAAAATTCTCCGTGAAGTTTCGTTGCATTTGGACTCCGTTTGGTATTGATTTCCTGCGATGTAAAACACATGCAGAAAACTGCAACTGTCACTTGGCACTATGTCAATAGGTTAGTACCAAAAAATGATATAAAATGATTATAAAACATCCAAGATTGATAATATAACAGCATGGAACAACCAAAAATTATAGATACGTTGGAGACGTATCAGGGAGATGTTTACGTGGTGTTGCGTGGTTCTCCTACTGGTTCGATAAACTTGATCTCATCACTGAGGGAAATACCTACCGTTTCTGTGCTGCATCATCCCTTCCTCTTTGGGGAAATACTGGCGTAGTTCAAGCCCCTTGTCGTGCTGGTCACTTTCCAGAAACACTCCACCAACGTTAGCACCAGGAACAACACGCCATCGCCGTCCTTGCCATGGAGGCGCGCTTCCAGGCCGCCGTGTGGTTTGTAGTCGGTGACAAGGAGCTCTATAGTTGCGGCGTCCAATAGTAACCCTTGAGTGGCATCAGGTTTGGATGTCATGCCTTACCAAACACGCCGCACAGGCAGCCTAGCTGCATTAAGTGGAGCTTGCTGTCGTGTGATGTCTACTACACAACTTTGTTCTTGTAGACTTGTGTTGCACCTCCAAGTGCAAAGTTTTGTAGGACAGTAGCAATTTTCCCTCAAGTGGATGACCTAAGGTTTATCAATCCGTGGGAGGTGTAGGATGAAGATGGTCTCTCTCAAACAACCCTGCAACTAGATAATAAAAAGTCTCTTGTGTCCCCAACACACCAAATACAATGGGAATTTGTATAGGTGCACTAGTTCGGCAAAGAGATGGTAATAAAAGCATAGTAATGATAGTAGATATTGATTTTTGTGATAGGAACAATAAAAATAGTATGGTAACAATTGATAAAACTGAGCACAAACGGTATTGCAATGCTTGAAAATGAGGCCTAGGGTGCTTACTTTCGCTAGTGCAATCTCCCAACAATGCTAATATAATTGGATCATATAACCATCCCTCAATGTGCAATGAAGAATCACTCCAAAGTTCCTATCTAGCAGTGAACATAAGAAGAAATCGTTTGTAGGGTACGAAACCACCTCGAAGCTATTCTTTCCGATCGATCTATCCAAGAGTTTGTACTAAAATAACACCAAATAATTTCAGATTCATAATACTCAATCCAACACAAAGAACCTCAAAGAGTGCCCCAAGATTTCTACCGGAGAAACAAAGACAAGAACGTGCATCAACCCCTATGTGTAGATTACCCCAATGTCACCTTGAGAATCCACGAGTTGAGTGCCAAAACATATATCAAGTGAATCAAAATAGTACCCCATTGTCACCACGGGCATTCATATGCAAGACATATATCAAGTGCTCTCAAATCCATAAAAGTATTCAATCCGATAAAAAGAAATCTCAAAGGGAAAACTCAATTCATCACAACAAGATAGAGAGGGGAAAACACCATATGATCCAACTATATTAACAAAGCCCGATGTTAGTGTCCAAACCGGCGGATCTCGGGTAGGGGGTCCCGAACTGTGCGTCTAAGGCGGATGGTAACAGGAGGCGGGGGACACAATGTTTACCCAGGTTCGGGCCCTCTCGATGGAGGTAATACCCTACTTCCTGCTTGATTGATCTTGATGATATGAGTATTACAAGAGTTGATCTACCACGAGATCGTAGAGGTTAAACCCTAGAAGCTAGCCTATGATTATGATTGTTCTTGTCCTACGGACTAAATCCTCCGGTTTATATAGACACCGGAGGGGGCTAGGGTTACACAGAGTCGGTTACAAGGGAGGAGATCTACATATCCAAATTTCCAAGCTTGCCTTCCACGCAAAGGAGAGTCCCACCCGGACACGGGACGAAGTCTTCAATCTTGTATCTTCATAGTCCAACAGTCCGGCCAAAGTATATAGTCCGGCTGTCCGAGGACCCCCTAATCCAGGACTCCCTCAGTAGCCCCTGAACCAGGCTTCAATGACGATGAGTCCGGCGCGCAGATTGTCTTCGGCATTGCAAGGCGGGTTCCTTCTCCGAATACTCCATAGAAGATTTCGAACACAAGGATCGTGTCCGGCTCTGCAAAACAAATTCCACATACCACCGTAGAGAGTACAATATCCCACAAATCTAATCTCCCGACAAATTTCATAGCGTGACATCACGCCTCGGCTCGGTCATTATTCGAACCGTTTTTCTCAACCAGCTACTGCACATATTGCGAGGCGGTTTTCTTGGCACGTCTTGTCGAAGCAGAGATCGTGTCCCCTTATCACGGGATTCTTATCAATAAGGGTGTGGGTAACCCAACCGCGCCATCAATCACGGCGCTTGGGGAATAAGCGAGTTTACCAGGTAAGCGGGGAGGCGCACAGTTTCTACTGCCCTTATAAAGGGACAAGGACTCTTCTTTTTCACCCACGCCTTCTTCTTCCCTACCCATCCACTCTCGCGCACTCGAGCTCCAGCGCCCAAGTTCTCATTTTCTCCGCAAAACCATTCCAAACAAGTCCGGAGCGGGAGGCAAGTGGATGGTCTCCTCCGTTACGGGGGAGAACATTACAAAGCTCCGGGAAGCCGGGTACCTGGCCGCAGACATCGCGCACCGGCTCCCAGAGGCGGGGCAGATCGTCCCCACTCCAGAACCCCACGAAAGGGTTGTATTCCTTACCCACTTCGTCCGCGGGCTGGGATTTCCCCTCCACCCGTTTGTCCGCGGGCTCATGTTCTACTACGGGCTGGACTTCCATGATCTGGCCCCTAATTTCATCCTCAACATCTCGGCGTTTATCGTCGTGTGCGAGGCCTTCCTTTGCATCAAGCCCCACTTCGGCATGTGGCTGAAGACCTTCAACGTGAAACCGAAGGTGGTGGTCGGCCAGCAAGTGGAGTGCGGAGGCGCCATGGTGGGCAAAATGCCCAACGTCACCTGGCTCGAAGGCTCCTATGTGGAGACCGTGAAGGGGTGGCAATCGGGGTGGTTCTACATCACCGAGCCGCGCGACACCAGCTGGGTGGCGGCCCCCGAATTCCGATCCGGCATCCCCATGCGGCTCACCTCCTGCAAAGAGAAGGGCCTATCCGGGCTTATCGGTGGAGCTGACCGGACTCCAGAACTGTGTCAAAAACATGATAAGCAAGAAAATCAAGCTTGTCAACGTGGTCCAGGTCATGCTCTTCCGCCGGATCCTCCCGTGTCAAAGGCGGGCATTCAATATGTGGGAGTTCGACCCGGCCAAGCACCAGACGTTGCGAGAGCTTTTCGACACGACGCACCAAGACGTCTGGAAGGTGCTGTTCCGTCGAGGTACCTCCTCCCCTTACTGAGGATCGCGGACTCAGCACAAAGCGCCCTGCCAATCCGGTAAGCTCTTTATATCTCATAAGATGTTCCTTTCCCCAGCATAATTATGTGAGGGATCTGAGCCTCCACGCCATTTTAACAGGACTGGGTTGCGACAGCGGAGCGGATCGATTGTCCGGCCCCACTACCCGAAGATCCAGCAAGGGCTCTCTTAACGGAGATGCTGGTCCCGGCGCCCTATGAGGTGCCGGAGAAGAAGGCCAAGAAGAAGGCCGCGGGGACCAGGAAAGGTCTCCGGCGCAAGGTTGTATCGGACTCATCGTCCGATAACACCGAGGCGCCCTCCTCCCACAAAAACGAGGAGGAGGAAGAGGAAAGTTCTCCCCCTCAGCCGGGGGAGACAAGAAAAGGAAGGCCGCCCCATCTGGGGAGGCCGAAGGGTCCAAGAAGGGAAGGACCCTCCCTCCGAACTACTCCACAACAGCCGCTTACAGCGACGAGGAGTGGTTGCCCAGGGACAAGCCCCTGGCGAAGTCGTAAGTATCCGGATACCATAATAGCTCTGGTATGTTTTGTTTTATTGCTTCTTATCATGCCAAACATGATCATGCAGTCCATCCAAAGCCCATATCGACGTATCCTCTTCGGATGAGTCTTTGGGTCAGTCGGCGATGAACAGCGATTCACTCCCGACCGCCACCTCCCCCCGACCTACGGACGATGTCGAGGTGCTGTCTCAAAGGGCACTAAACCAAAGGGAGGTAGTTCTGGAGGCGCCCCAAGGCGACATCCCAGATGCTGGGCGCATGGCGGGCAAGACTCCCATGGGCTCTAATGACGGGGGCAGCAAGTTCGGCCCCCAGCCGAATACTGCGCCGGAACCTCCAGTTGTTCCAGACTCTGTCAGGCGACCCCTCGCTAAGGGGGGCGAGCCGTCTGTGCCGATGGCCTTTGTCCATCCAGAGGCATCGGACAACTTGCTGGAAGCGCTTCGCGGCGCTTCCATTGACGAAGAGCACCGCGCTATCATGAGTGCGGTGGTCGAGAAGGTTCGGTCCGCCAAGAGCGGACTGACTAAACCTATGCCAGCCTCCTAACAGGCTTTGAGGTAAGTAATTAAATTATGAGGAAATGTTACAGCATAGACAGTAGCCCCTGATGCTCTGTTTGGTGTTCGTAAAGAAAGGCCGAACAGAGGATCAAATAATAATCACAGGAGTCTAATCAGAATATGTCTATGTGAATAAGCAGGCTGCGCTGCTGGCCGCTGCCGCTCGTACTGCGGAGGTCTCCGCACTGAAGCGGGATCTTGAGCGGTCCAAGGAAGAGCTCGGCCTTACCACCCTGAAGAAGGCACTGTCCGAGGCCGAAGACAAAGCGGCCAAGGAGCGCACCAGGCGCGAGAAGCAAGAGGCTCGCGTCAGCGAGGTCCAGCAAGAGCTCCAGGATTTTGGCAAGAAATACGAGTCCTTGGAGCGTGACTCTAAGACGCAGGGGTCCGAGCTTGCGAAGGCCCTTGAGAACGCACAAAATGCCAAGGCTGAAGCCCAAAAGGCCCTCCAGGAGATTCCGGCGGTCAAGAAGATACCGGCGGGTAAGGCATTCATTATGCAAAGCAAGCATGTGAAGGAAACTTTCCTTTTACTTACCCGAATTCGGAGCTCTCCAGGAGCGTTCGCAGATCTACCCAGCAGTGTATCGGATGCCGCGGAGTTCTACCGGGCTGAGGAAGGGATCTCGACGGAGAAGTTGTTCTGGTCTCAGCATACTGGGACCGAACATCCGATGCCCTTGAGCAACCAGTTGAAGCAACTAGTCGAGCTTCACAAGGCGGCCGAACTGGCCATGAAGAGTCTCATAGTCCGGATGTGGCCTGGCGAGCCCCTGCCTGGCAGCTACTTCGGCCTGGTAAAGCGGCTTGTGAATGCCTGCCCACGGTTTGAAGTCATAAAGCGGACCGTCTGCATTGAAGGTGCGCGCAGGGCCTTTGCCCGTGCGAAAGTGCACTGGGCGAAGATGGACGCCGAAAAGCTGGTGAAGGAGGGGCCGCCGGAGGGCAAGGAGCATCGCCACCCCGAAAAGTATTATGACAGTGTCCTGAAGGGTGCTCGCCTTGTGGCGAAGGAATGTGCTAAGGATGTAATATTTGAATGAATGTACTCATGTGATCCTGTAATATGAAAACGAGTTCATGTGCGCTATAACGCTTGTTGATTTAAAATATTACCTTCTGTGCGGCCGTTTATAAAATCTGAGAGTTGGCTAGTCGTCGGCTTCTGCCCCCATGTAACTAGTACTGAGGTGTTCGGGATAAACCTGATCACTCTTTATCTTAGTTTTGGGTCCTTTGAAGGAGGTGTTCAGCACAACGAACCAGGCAATCGGACTATAAAGCTTTATCACTCTGACTTAGCCATAGAAGTCTACAATTTTAAATTTTGGCGAAGCCCCTAGTATTCGGAAGGCCGAACTTGGGGCGCTATGTACGCCTAAATCGGACAAGGCTGACTCCTCGCCCGAAGCGGAAAAAATCTTTAAGGATTTGAGACCTCTCGAACAGCGACCAGCTCTCGCCGCATCATGATAGTCAGTTTTCGGCTTTCTCTACTGAGGTGCTCGTCCGGAAGAACCGGGACACAATCGTAGTAGTTCTCCGAGTGCTACCTTAGCCGATATAGTGGAACGTAAGGTACCAAAACATGGGAGCCGGGCAAACCCAACTATTGACCCAAGACATGATTCAAAGCTGATGCATATAATGCTATAAGTTCGGGGTGTTGCACTGTCGAAAGTGTTCGGACTTTTCATGCCGTGTTATGGGGTACACTGAAGCCCCTGGCGCATTGGACGTATCAGAATGTACGGGTGCAATTTGTCGTAAATAAGCAGACAAGGAAAAAAGATGAAAGAATGCAATAATGAGCTAATGCTGTACATTGTTATTTAAATGATACGTCGAAGCGTATGTATACAAGTAGTGCAATAAGTAAAAATTGGACTATTTGACATGTCCTATCCAAGGGCAAGCTGCGTGTGGGTATGTAAAACAGGTATATCAATCATTATCAGAAACCACCTGGGGATTCCCTTGTACGTCAAAGCTTCTTGCTTCCTTGGTGTTTCCTTCCCGTGACGGGTCCGATAATCAGGCGATCGGAGAGGGCCTTCAGAGAATAAGGGCCTGAAAGGAAGAAAATGTTAAAGATATACGGGTCCTGAAGCGGTTGAGCCGCATTGTGGGCCGTGCCATAGTCGTGCCTCCGCCTATGCCCATGGTATTTTGAGTGCGTAATTATGTACGCGTGGCGCAAATTTCGCCGCTTGACTGGGACTAGGACGGAGGCCGAATTGCTAGGCGAGCTCTGAACATGCCTGGCGATCCTATTGCAGGGTACTCCGGACTCGCTTGAAGGTGTCCGGGGGCTTTTTCGCCGATTGGCGGTTGGCCTCAGAAGGCTGCTTTGTACTTCCGCTGCGAGGGCCGCAGTGTGCTCCTCCGTACGGAGCGAGCGTTCTGTGTTTCCATTAACTGTTATAACCCCGCGAGGTCCTGGCATTTTGAGCTTGAGGTATGCATAATGCGGTACCGCATTGAATCTAGCAAATGCGGTTCGTCCGAGTAGTGCGTGATAGCCACTGCGGAAGGGGACGATATCGAAGATTAATTCCTCGCTTCGGAAGTTGTCCGGAGATCCGAAGACCACTTCCAGTGTGATTGAGCCCGTGCAACAGGCCTCTACACCTGGTATGACACCTTTGAAGGTGGTTTTTGTGGGTTTGATCCTTGAGGGGTCTATACCCATTTTGCGCACTGTGTCCTGATAGAGCAGGTTCAGGCTGCTGCCACCGTCCATAAGGACTTGAGTGAGGTGAAATCCGTCGGTGATGGGGTCAAGGACCAATGCGGCAGAACCGCCATGACGGATACTGGTGGGGTGGTCCCTGCGATCAAAAATCGGACAAGAAGACCATGGGTTGAACTTTGGGGCGACTGGTTCCATCGCATAGACGTCCCTTAGTGCACGCTTCCGTTCCCGCTTGGGAATATGGGTTGCATATATCATGTTCACCGTTTTCACTTGGGGAGGAAATTTCTTCTGTCCTCCTGTGTTCGGCGGCCGGGGCTCCTCCTCGTCGTCGCTATGCAGCCCCTTTTCCTTGTTTTCAGCATTCAACTTGCCGGCCTGTTTGAACACCCAGCATTCTCTGTTGGTGTGGTTGGCTGGTTTATCGGGGGTGCCATGAATTTGACATGAGCGATCGAGTATGCGGTCCAAACTGGACGGGCCCGGATTGCTTCTTTTGAATGACTTTTTCCGCTGACCGGATTTAGAGCCACTGAATCCGGCATTGACTGTCGTGTCTTCGGCGTTGTCGCCGTTGTTGCGGCGCTTGTGTCTGTTGCGACGTGGCCTGCCGTTGCTATCTTTGGCATCTGAATTGCCAGGATTTCTTGATGTGTTGTTGCTGCGAGCCAGCTAGCTGTCCTCGCCCGCACAAAAGCGGGTCATGAGTGTCGTGAGGGCTGCCATGGACTTCGACTTCTCTTGGCCGAGGTGTCGGGCGAGCCACTCGTCGCGGATGTTATGCTTAAATGCCGCTAAGGCCTCGGCATCCGGACAGTCGACAATTTGGTTCTTTTTAGTTAGGAACCGAGTCCAGAATTTCCTGGCTGATTCCCCTGGCTGTTGGGTTATCTGACTCAAGTCATCAGCATCCGGTGGTCGCACATAAGTGCCTTGGAAGTTGTCAAGGAATGCGTCTTCCAAATTCTCCCAACCGCCAATGGAGTTTCCCGGCAGGCTATTCAGCCAATGCCGAGCCGGCCCTTTGATTTTTAGTGGGAGGTACTTGATGGCATGTAGATCGTCACCGCAGGCCATGTGGATGTGGAGGAGGAAATCTTCAATCCATACCGCGGGGTCTGTTGTACCATCATATGATTCAATGTTCACGGGTTTAAAACCTTCTAGGAATTCGTGATCCATTACTTCGTCAGTGAAGCATAGGGGGTGTGCGGCGCCTCTGTGCCGGGCTATGTCACGACGTAGTTCATACGAGTCTTGTCTGTTGTATTCGGCCCGGCCAGATTTGCTTTTAGTATATCCGGCGTGATGGTCGTCGTCACGCGTTGGGGCGCGCCCCCATGATCCGTAGATCGATCTTGTATGTCCTGCTTTGTTTTCCAATACGTCTCGCAGGTCCTGCGTGTTGCCCCGGGCCTTAGTGTTTTTGTTTGACTGGTGGCGGGGTGCGGGCTGGACTTCGGGCTGATATGCCACTTTGTCTCGGCCACGAGGTGGCCGGTCAGCCGCATCATACGCTGGAAGTGTAGGCTTTAATGCCTCCTCCTCGAGTTGGGGTAGCAACCTGCGCTTTGGGTAACTTTTGGTTGGGCGCTCGAGTTCGTATTCCTCGGCCGCCAGGACCTCGGTCCATCTATCTGCTAGCAGATCTTGGTCAGCTTGAAGCTGTTGTTGCTTTTTCTTCAGGCTTTTTGCTGTGGCTATAAGCCGGCGCTTGAAGCGCTCCTGCTCGACGGGATCCTCGGGCACGATAAATTCTTCGTCGCCGAGGCTCACCTCGTCTTCGGAGAGGGGCATGTAATTGTCATCCTCTGATTCACCGTCTGCTGCTTGTTCCTTAGGGCTAGCTTTCCCATCCTCCCGCTCGAAACCTGGCTGGAGGGGATTGTCTTCGTCTTCGGCACTATCCACAGCATTATTGTCTCTTGTGCCGGTATCGCTGCTTTTGCTATGGCGGGGCTTAGAGCGGCGCCGATGACGCCGGTGCTTAGATTGCTTCTCGGGGGGATTATCCTCCGTTGCCTTATTGCCATTGCTTTCTTTGGGGGTGTCCACCATGTATATATCATATGATGAGGTGGCAGTCCAGCGCCCTGTGGGCGGTGGTTCCTGTTCTTCTCCTGCATCGTCATCCATACCGTCGATGTCTTCGGAGCCGAAATCGAGCATGTCGGTTAAGTCGTCGACAGTGGCTATTAAGTGGGTGGTGGGTGGGGAACGAATTTCTTCATCGTCCGCTTCCCACTCAAGCCGGACATAGTTCGGCCAAGGGTCTCCTGACAAGGAGAGAGACCTTAATGAATTTAGCACGTCGCCCAGGGGCGAGTGCTGAAAGATATCCGCGGAGGAAAACTCCATGATCGGTGCCCAATCAGATTCGATAGGCACGGACGCAGGCGGTTCGGAGCCCGTGGCCTGGGACGAATCCAAGTGTCCAGCAACACAGGTCTCATAGGAGGTGAAGTCAGTATTCGGCTCTATCGCCGCTGAGTGTGCGGCCTCCGTGGCGGGGTCCATCCACCCGTCCTCGGACGGCGCGATCTGCTCCGGGTCGAAGGCCGGAGTAGCCACAGGTGTGATCTCCCGAACACCATCCGACGGCAGAGCTAAGTCGTGCTCGTCGTGACTGTGCGGCGCACCTGACATGGGCTCGAATCCGTCGAAGATCAAGTCTCCGCGGATGTCGGCAGTATAGTTTAAGCTTCCAAATCTAACCTGACGGCTAGGGGCGTAGCTCTCGATCTGCTCCAGATGGCCAAGTGAGTTGGCCCGCAGTACGAAGCCGCCGAATACGAAGATCTACCCGGGGAGAAAAACCTCACCCTGGATCGCATCGTTGCTGATGATCAAAGGAGCCATCAAGCCTTTATCGTGAAGGCACAGTGGAACTCTCAATGAAACCACCAATGTCGGTGTCAAAACCGGCAGATCTCGGGTAGGGGGTCCCGAACTGTGCGTCTAAGGCAGATGGTAATAGGAGGCGGGGGACACAATGTTTACCCAGGTTCGGGCCCTCTCGATGGAGGTAATACCCTACTTCCTGCTTGATTGATCTTGATGATATGAGTATTACAAGAGTTGATCTACCACGAGATCGTAGAGGCTAAACCCTAGAAGCTAGCCTATGATTACGATTGTTCTTGTCCTACGGACTAAATCCTCCGGTTTATATAGACACCGGAGGGGGCTAGGGTTACACAGAGTCGGTTACAAGGGAGGAGATCTACATATCCGAATTGCCAAGCTTGCCTTCCACGCAAAGGAGAGTCCCACCCGGACACGGGACGAAGTCTTCAATCTTGTATCTTCATAGTCCAACAGTCCGACCAAAGTATATAGTCCGACTATCCGAGGACCCCCTAATCCAGGACTCCTTCACCCGCGATACATCAAGATCGTGACATCTCAAGAACACGAGAGAGAGAGAGAGATAGATAGAGAGAGAGAGAGAGCGAGAGAGAGAGAGAGAGAGAGGGATTAAACACATAGCTACTGGTACAAAACCTCAGCCCCGAGGGTGGACTACTCCATCCTCATCATGGTGGCCGCCGGGATGATGAAGATGGCCACCGGTGATGAATCCCCCCTCCGGCAGGGTGCCAAAACGGGGTCTAGATTGGTTTCTCAATGCTATAGTGGCTTGCGGCGGTGGAACTTCTGATCTAGGGTCTCCGCGAGGGTTTTTGGAATATTTGGGAATTTATAGGGCGAAGAGGCGGTGCGGGAGGCCACCGAGGTGGGCACAACCCACCGGGGCGCGCCTGGGGGCCCAGGCGTGCCCTGGTGGGTTGTGCCCCCCTCGGGGCACCCCCCAGGTGCTGCTCTGGCCCATTGGATGTCTTCTGGTCCATAAAAAATCCACAAAAAGTTTCGATGCATTTGGACTCCCTTTGATATTAATTTTTTGCAATGTAATAAAACAAGAAGAAACAGGAAGTGACACCCCCATCATTATATTCTATTCCACCCATCGTGCTATGTCCATGGCTCACGCTCATGTATTGCTTGAAGGTTAAAAAAGTTTGAGATTACTAAAGTATGAAACAATTGCTTGGCTTGTCATCGGGGTTGTGCATGATGAGAGCATTCTTGTGTGACGAAAATGGAGCATGACTAAACTATATGATTTTGTAGGGATGAACTTTCTTTGGCCATGTTATTTTGAGAAGACATAATTTCTTAGTTAGTATGCTTGAAGTATTATTACTTTTATGTCAATATTAAACTTTTATCTTGAATCTTTCGGATCTGAATATTCATACCACAATTAAGAGAATTACATTGAAATTATGCCAAGTAGCATTCCGCATCAAAAATTCTGTTTTTATCATTTACCTACTCGAGGACGAGCAGGAATTAAGCGTGGGGATGCTTGATACGTCTCCAACGTATCTATAATTTTTGATTGCTTCATGCTATATTATATTCTGTTTTGGATGATTAATGTGCTTTATTATACACTTTTATATTATTTTGGGACCAACCTATTAACCGGAGGCCCAACCCAGAATTTTTGTTTTTTGCCTATTTCAGAGTTTCGCAGAAAAAGAATATCAAACTGAGTCCAAACGGAATGAAACCTTCGGGAACGTGATTTTCGGAACGAACGTGATCCAGAGGACTTGGACCCTACGTCAAGACATCAACCAGGAAGGCACGAGGTAGGGGAAAGCGCCTACCCCCTGGGCGTGCCCTCCACCCTCGTGGGCCCCATGTTCCTCCGCCGACGTACTTCTTCCTCCTATATATACCTACGTACCCCCAAACTACCAGATACGGACCAAAAACCTAATTCCACCACCGCAACCTTTTGTACCCGTGAGATCCCATCTTGGGGCTTTTTCTGGAGCTTCGCCGGAGGGGGCATCGATCACGGAGGGCCTCTACATCATCTCCAAGGCCTCTCCGATGAAGTGTGAGTAGTTTACCTCAGACCTTCGGGTCCATAGTTATTAGCTAGATGGCTTCTTCTCTCTTTTTGGATCTCAATACAATGTTCTCCCCCTCTCTTGTGGAGATCTATTTGATGTAATCTTGTTTTGCAGTGTGTTTGTTGAGACCGATGAATTGTGGGTTTATGATCAAGATTATCTATGAACAATATTTGAATCTTCTCTGAATTCTTTTATGTATGATTGGTTATCTTTGCAAGTCTCTTCGAATTATCAGTTTGGTTTGGCCTACTAGATTGATCTTTCTTGCAACGGGAGAAGTGCTTAGCTTTGAGTTCAATCTTGCGCTGTCCTTTCCCAGTGACAGTAGGGGCAGCAAGGCACATATTGTATTGTTGCCATCGAGGATAACAAGATGGGGTTTATATCATATTGCATGAGTTTATCCCTCTACATCATGTCATCTTACTTAATGCGTTACTCTGTTCTTCATGAACTTAATACTCTAGATGCATGCTGGATAGCGGTCGATGTGTGGAGTAATAGTAGTAGATGCAGGCAGGAGTCGGTCTACTTGTCTCGGACGTGATGCCTATATACATGATCATACCTAGATATTCTCATAACTATGCTCAATTCTGTCAATTGCTCAACAGTAATTTGTTCACCCACCGTAATGCTTATGCTCTTGGAAGCCACTAGTGAAACCTATGGCCCCCGGGTCTATCTTCTATCATATTAATCTTCCAACACTTAGTTATTTCTATTGCATTTTATTTTAGTTTGCATCTTTATCATAAAAATACCAAAAATATTATCTTATCATATCTATCAGATCTCACTCTCGTAAGTGACCGTGAAGGGATTGACAACCCCTTTATTGCATTGGTTGTGAGGATTTATTTGTTTGTGTAGGTGCGAGGGACTCGTGCGTGGCCTCCTACTGGATTGATACCTTGGTTCTCAAAAACTAAGGAAAATACTTACGCTAATTTGCTGCATCACCCTTTCCTCTTCAAGGGAAAACCAAAAGTGCTCAAGAGGTAGCAAGAAGGATTTATGGCGCCGTTGCCGGGGAGGTCTACGCAAAAGTCAACATACCAAGTACCCATCACAAACCCTTGTCTCCCGCATTACATTATTTGCCATTTGCCTCTCGTTTTCCTCTCCCCCACTTCACCCTTGCCGTTTTATTCGCCCTCTCTTTTCCGTTCGCCTCTTTTCCACTTTTCTCCTGTTGCTTATTGCCCCTATGGCCCCGCCTAGCTTTGGTGATCTTCACCTTAAAAGGTTGGAAGAGATTGAAAATAATGTCCGAAGTTTTATGACTTACAATTTGAGCATAATAATTTCTTTAGAAATGAGCTTAAGGAACAAAAAGGCTTTATGGAGTACATGAATAAAGAGTTTGATCATATGTCTAAGGAATTTTATGGTTTGAAATCTCAAATTGCTCATCTAGGAAAACTAATCGCTGAAGTATCGGATAAGCAGGCCACCTTAGTCAATAAGATGGCTGCCAAACCGGAAAAATTCTATGAAAATAAAGATGAAGATCTAAAATTTATTGATGTGTCCCCTATTAAATCTTTGTTTTGTAATATGAATCTTGATAATGATGGGACTGAATATGAGCCACCTTTACCTAGAAGGCGTTCCAAAAATTCGGAGTTTTTAGATCTTGATGCAAAAATTGGTAAAAGTGGGATTGAAGAGATCAAAACCCTAGATATCAATGAACCCACTATTTTGGATTTCAAGGAATTTAACTATGATAATTGCTCTTTGATAGATTGTATTTCCTTGTTGCAATCCGTGCTAAATTCTCCTCATGCTTATAGTCAAAATAAAGCTTTTACTAAACATATCGTTGATGCTTTAATGCAATCTTATGAAGAAAAACTTGAGTTGGAAGTTTCTATCCCTAGAAAACTCAATGATGAGTGGGAACCTACTATTAAAATTAAAATTAAAAATCATGAATGCTATGCTTTGTGTGATTTGGGTGCTAGTGTTTCCACGATCCCAAAACTTTGTGCGATTTGCCAGGTTTCCATGATTTTGATGATTGCTCTCTAAACTTGCATCTTGCGGATTCCACTATTAAAAAACCTATGGGAAGAATTAATGATGTTATTATTGTTGAAAATAGGAATTATGTGCCCGTAGATTGTATTGTTCTTGATATAGATCACAATCCTTCATGTCCTATTATTCTTGGTAGACCTTTCCTTAGAACGATTGGTGCAATTATTGATAAGACGGAAGGGAATATTAGATTCCAATTTCCATTAAGGAAAGGCATGGAACACATCCCTATAAAGAAAATAAAATTACCTTATGAATCTATTATGAGAGCCACTTATGGATTGCCCACCAAAGATGGCAATACCTAGATCTATCCTTGCTTTTATGCCTAGCTAGGGGCGTTAAACGATAGCGTTTATTGGGAGGCAACCAAATTTTATTTTTAGTTTTTTGCTTTTTGCTTCTGTTTAGGAATAAATATGTGATCTAGCCTCTGGTTAGATTTGTTTTTATGTTTTAATTAGTGTTTGTACCAACTTAAACCTATAGGATCTTCTTGGATGATAGTTATTTGATCTTGCTGAAAATTCCAGAAACTTTCTGCTCACTAAAATAATTGTTAAAAATCACCAGAACGTGATAAAATATTGATTCAATTGCTTCTGATCAATAAACAAATTGGCTAGATCGTCCTATTTTGGCTGAGTTTTTTGAGTTCCAGAAGTTTGCGTTAGTTACAGATTACTACAGACTGTTCTGTTTTTGACAGATTCTGTTTTTCGTGTGTTGCTTGCTTATTTTGATGAATCTATGGCTAGTAAAATAGTTTATAAACCATAGAGAAGTTGGAATACAGTAGGTTTAACACCAATATAAATAAAGAATGAGTTCATTACAGTACCTTGAAGTGGTGTTTTGTTTTCTTTCGCTAACGGAGCTCACGAGATTTTTTGTTAAGTTTTGTGTTGTGAAGTTTTCAAGTTTTGGGTAAAAGATTTGATGGATTATGGAACAAGGAGTGGCAAGAGCCTAAGCTTGGGGATGACCATGGCACCCCAAGATAATCTAAGGACACCAAAAAGCCAAAGCTTGGGGATGCCTCGGAAGGCATCCCCTCTTTCGTTTACTTCCATCGGTAACTTTACTTGGAGCTATATTTTTATTCACCACATGATATGTGTTTTGCTTGGAGCGTCTTGTATGATTTGTTGCTTTTCAGTTTACCACAATCATCTTTGCTGTACACACCTTTTGAGAGAGATACACATGATTCGGAATTTATTAGAATACTCTATGTGCTTCACTTATATCTTTTAAGCTATATAGTTTTTGCTCTAGCGCTTCACTTATATCTTTTAAAGCACGGCGGTGGTTTTGTTTTATAGAAACTATTATTCTCTCATGCTTCACTTATATTATTTTGAGAGTCTTAAACAGCATGGTAATTTGTTTAAATTGAGAAATTAATCCTAATATGTTAGGTATTCAAGACTAGTAAAAAATTTCTTATGAGTGTGTTGAATACTAAGAGAAGTTTGATGCTTGATGATTGTTTTGAGATATGGAGGTAGTGATATTAAAGTTGTGCTAGTTGAGTAGTTGTGAAATTGAGAAATACTTGCGTTGAAGTTTGCAAGTCCCGTAGCATGCACGTATGGTAAACGTTATGTAACAAATTTGAAACATGAGGTGTTCTTTGATTGTCTTCCTTATGAGTGGCGGTCGGGGACGAGCGATGGTCTTTTCCTACCAATCTATCCCCCTAGGAGCATGCGCGTAGTGCTTGGTTTTTGATGACTTGTAGATTTTTTGCAATAAGTATTTGAGTTCTTTATGACTAATGTTGAGTCCATGGATTATACACACTCTTACCCTTCCATCATTGCTAGCCTCTTCGGTACCGTGCATTGCCCTTTCTCACATTGAGAGTTGGTGCAAACTTCGCCGGTGCATCCAAACCCCGTGATATGATACGCTCTGTCACACATAAACCTCCTTATATCTTCCTCAAAACAGCCACCATACCTACCTATTATGGCATTTCCATAGCCATTCCGAGATATATTGCCATGCAACTTTCCACCGTTCCATTTATCATGACACATTCATCATTGTCATATTGCTTTGCATGATCATGTAGCTGACATAGTATTTGTGGCAAAGCCACCATCCATAATTCTTCATACATGTCGCTCTCGATTCATTGCTATCCCGGTATACCGCCGGAGGCATTCATATAGAGTCATACTTTGTTCTAGTATCGAGTTGTAATCATTGAGTTGTAAATAAGTAAAAGTGTGATGATCATCATTCATAGAGCATTGTCCCAAAAAAAGAAGAATAGAAAGGCCAAATAAAAAAAGAAGGCCCAAAAATAAAAAATAAAAAGGGGGACAATGCTACTATCCTTTTTCCACACTTGTGCTTCAAAGTAGCACCATAATCTTCATGATAGAGAGTCTCTTGTTTAGTCACTTTCATATACTAGTGGGAATTTTTCATTAAAGAACTTGGCTTGTATATTCCAACAATGGGCTTCCTCAAATGCCCTAGGTCTTCGTGAGCAAGCAAGTTGGATGCACACCCACTTAGTTTCTTTTGTTGAGCTTTCATACATTTATAGCTCTAGTGCATCCGTTGCATGGCAATCCCTACTCCTTGCATTAACATCAATCGATGGGCATCTCCATAGCTCATTGATTAGCCGTGTTGATGTGAGACTTTCTCCTTTTTTGTCTTCTCCACATAACCCCCATCATTATATTCTATTCCACCCATAGTGCTATGTCCATGGCTCACGCTCATGTATTGCGTGAATGTTGAAAAAGTTGGAGATTACGAAAGTATGAAATAATTGCTTGGCTTGTCATCGGGGTTGTGCATGATGAGAGCATTCTTGTGTGACGAAAATGGAGCATGACTAAACTATATGATTTTGTAGGGATGAACTTTCTTTGGCCATGTTATTTTGAGAAGACATAATTTCTTAGTTAGTATGCTTGAAGTATTATTACTTTTATGTCAATATTAAACTTTTATCTTGAATCTTTCGGATCTGAATATTCATACCACAATTAAGAGAATTACATTGAAATTATGCCAAGTAGCATTCCGCATCAAAAATTCTGTTTTTATCATTTACCTACTCGAGGACGAGCAGGAATTAAGCTTGGGGATGCTTGATACATCTCCAATGTATCTATAATTTTTGATTGCTTCATGCTATATTATATTATGTTGTGGATGATTAATGGGCTTTATTATACACTTTTATATTATTTTTGGGACTAACCTATTAACCGGAGGCCCAGCCCAGAATTGCTGTTTTTTTTGCCTATTTCAAAGTTCCGCAGAAAAAGAATATCAAACGGAGTCCAAACGGAATGAAACCTTAGGAACGTGATTTTCGGAACGAACGTGATCCAGAGGACTTGGACCCTACGTCAAGACATCAACCAGGAAGGCACGAGGTAGGGGGGTGTGCCTACCCCCCTGGGCGCGCCCTCCACCCTCGTGGGCCTCATGTTGCTGCACCGACGTACTTCTTCCTCCTATATATACCTACGTACCCCCAAACTACCAGATACGGAGCCAAAAACCTAATTCCACCGCTGCAACCTTCTGTACCCATGAGATCCCATCTTGGGGCCTTTTCCGGAGCTCCGCGGAGGGGGCATCGATCACGGAGGGCCTCTACATCATCTCCAAGGCCTCTCCGATGAAGTGTGAGTAGTTTACCTTAGACCTTCGGGTCCATAGTTATTAGCTAGATGGCTTCTTCTCTCTTTTTGGATCTCATTACAATGTTCTCCCCCTCTTGTGGAGAATCTATTTGATGTAATCTTCTTTTGCGGTGTGTTTGTTGAGACCGATGAATTGTGGGTTTATGATCAAGATTATCTATGAACAATATTTGAATCTTCTCTGAATTCTTTTATGTATGATTGTTTATCTTTGCAAGTCTCTTCGAATTATCAGTTTGGTTTGGCCTACTAGATTGATATTTCTTGCAATGGGAGAAGGGATTAGCTTTGGGTTCAATCTTGCGGTGTCCTTTCCCAGTGACAGTAGGGGCAGCAAGGCACGTATTGTATTGTTGCCATCGAGGATAACAAGATGGGGTTTATATCATATTGCATGAGTTTATCCCTCTACATCATGTCATCTTACTTAATGCGTTACTCTGTTCTTCATGAACTTAATACTCTAGATGCATGCTGGATAGCGGTCGATGTGTGGAGTAATAGTAGTAGATGCAGGCAGGAGTCGGTCTACTTGTCTCGGACGTGATGCCTATATACATGACCATACCTAGATATTCTCATAACTATGCTCAATTCTGTCAATTGCTCAACAGTAATTTGTTCACCCACCGTAATGCTTATGCTCCTGAGAGAAGCCACTAGTGAAACCTATGGCCCCGGGGTCTATCTGCTATCATATTAATCTTCCAACACTTAGTTATTTCTATTGCCTTTTATTTTACTTTGCATCTTTATCATAAAAATACCAAAAATATTATCTTATCATATCTATCAGATTTCACTCTCGTAAGTGACCGTGAAGGGATTGACAACCCCTTTATTGCGTTGGTTGCGAGGATTTATATGTTTGTGTAGGTGCGAGGGACTCGTGCGTGGCCTCCTACTGGATTGATACCTTGGTTCTCAAAAACTGAGGGAAATACTTACGCTACTTTGCTGCATCACCCTTTCCTCTTCAAGGGAAAACCAACGCAGTGCTCAAGAGGTAGCATGGATGCTAGCAAAGTGCATAAGTTTGATCAATGATAATTGTAATCACTTTTCCTAGCATCATAACAACAATTCTTACTTATAAAAATTCTCATGTTAAAGTAGCAACCAATTCACATGTTAAGGTTCAAACAATGAATTCTCTTGAAACTCAACAACCTATATTATTCTTAGTCACCAAACTATTGCAATTCAACTTATTCAACAGAGTCTAAGTAAGAGCTCCACATACTCAACCATCATATTGTCTTCTATGATTGCTAACACTCACCGCATACACATGAGCAAAACGTTTGAACCGGACACATAGAAAGATAGGGGCTTATAATTTCGCCTCCCAACGTATTCACCTCAAGGGTGATGTAAACAATAATAACTCATGCTACCCATATCCAACTGGATATATGTGCCTAGATCTTTCCTCACCACATGATGCTTGCCAAAAGAGAGAAATAAAAAGGAGAGAAAAACTTTGACTCTTGCATGAAAGTAAATACATAAAAGTAAAAGGTAGGCCCTTCACATAGGGAAGCAGAGGTTGCCATGCGCTTTTTGTTTGTATGCTCAATCCCTTAGTGCAAAAGAACGTGACGTTATATTGCCCCTTATGATAGCAACCTTTATTATGCAGACTGTCGCTTTTATTCTTTGCCATCACAAGTTCATACAACGCTCAATTTTCTCTTACACTAAATGATCTAACACTTTTAGAAGCAATTTTTATTGCCTTATTGCACCGATGACAACTTACTTGAAGGATCTTACTCAATCCTTAGGTAGGTATGGTGGACTCTTGAGAATAAGATTTGGGTTTAAGAGTTTTTGGATGCACAAGTAGTATCTCTACTTGGTGCGGAATTTTTGGCTAACAAAGATGGGGGGCAAGCACCACATGTTGAAGGATCTATGACAATATAACTTCTATGTGAATATGAACAAACATAAATAATTACGTTGTCTTCCTTGTCCAACGTCAACAATTTTGGCATATAATATTTTGATGGGGGCTCACAATCACAAAAGATTTCCAAGATAGTGTATTTGCATGTGAAAGTGATCTTCCTTATAGTAATCATTTAGGAATTGCTTGTATGACCAATATTGTGATTGTCAAGCTTCAAAAGATTTCACTTTCTAAACCCAATGTGAAGCTACCACTAGGCATGATATGAACATATAATTTCAACTTCATGATATTCAATTCATTCAACAATTCACTCATAGGTTATAAGTGAAGCACAAGAGTAAACGACAAACTACTCCAAAAAATATATAAGTGAAGATCATGCGAGTAGTTAAGGAAATCGGTAGCTAATTGAGGACTCTCTCTTATTTAAAACTTTCAGATCTAAGTATTTTATTAAAACAACAAGCAAAACAAAATAAAAAGACATTCCAACAATAGCACAACTCATGTGAAGAAGCAAAAACTTAGGCTCAACTGATACTAACCGATAATTGTTGATGAAGAGAGGTGGGATGCCTACCGGTGCATCCCCAAGCTTAGATGCTTGATACTTCTTGAAATATTATCTTGGGATGCCTTGGGCATCCCCAAGCTTGAGCTTTTGTGTCTCCTTAATTCCTTTTCACTACTGCAGAAGACTGCTAACGCGACACTACGATCAGAGACCCTTTGCCGAAACTGTGTGCGATGCAATAATCGCAAACGGTGGTGTAAAAAACCGTCAAAAAGGTGCAACACATTTGCGATGGTATATGCATCAAACACGGTTCAGGTTTTAGTTGCGTGTGCGATGAAGGGCATACGGTTAATCCATTCAAATTGTCTGCGATGAGGCAGAACAACAGAAACGGGCAGCCATAACAATGTGTGTGCGATGCAGGACACACGGTTAATCCATTCGAACTGTTTGCGATGAGGTAGAACAAAAGAAACGGGTAGCCATATCAAATGTGTGCGATATACGGCATACGGTTAACTCGGACGAACTGTTTTCGATTAGGGAACACAACAGAAACGGTTCAACTTAACAAGATGTGTGTGATATGCAGCATACAGTTCACATGGATGAACTATTTGCGATGAGCCAAAAGAACACAAACGAGTCGTGTAAACAAGATGTGTGTGATACGTGGAAAACAGCCAACTCGGATGAACTGTTTGCGATGAGAAATTACAACACAGACGGTTAATACAGTTACTTCGTGTGTGATTCTGTGTGTACAAAAAACTTTAAAAAATGCAAACTAGTTTCTTGCGGTGGCTAGGAGTATCGCACACGATGCGTCTGTGAGTACTCGTGTGCGATGATTAGTATGTTACAGATACGTTTCCTTATGTGAACATGTGTGTGAATTTGCAATATGGACAGTTAATATGCAAATGCCTTCTGGACATCGGGCACACGCTTAAACTCAATGAACTGTGTACGATACTAATACTTTCCATGAAAATTTATGAACTTGGGTAACAACATTTGAGTAACATATATATAGTGGTTACACTATTCGACAAAAGGAGGATCTTCGTAACACGGTTTTGACAACCATATGGTCCATATCTACATACTTAACATAGTAACAACTATCACATTTTAAGAGGCTAAGGGCCAACAACCATATGGTCCATATCTACATACTTAACATATATAGTAACAACTAGCACATTTTAAGAGGCTGAGGGCCAACAACCACAACTATCCACTGGAAGCAGCTTGATCACGGCGACTCGGCATCTCGTCAATGAAAAGGAAGAGCCCTCCTGTGCCTTGGTAGAGCAGGAGTAGAACAGTGTTTCCAATTTTCCAATATGGATGCATTGCCACGAGAAGCGAGAACTTGTTAATTTGAATGGTTCCATTTTTGCGGGAAATGCAGTACCTTGCAATCACTTTGGCGTTATTAGCAGGCACAAGTGTAATTCGACCACGCCGGGAAATCGATCCAGGAACGGCTACAGGGGCAATTTCTGTTGACATGTAGAATAAAAAACAATTGTAACATATCGTTGAAGATATATATAGTTTATGAGCATCAACATTAAAATAAGACTTTTTACTAGCACTTTGTGCACACAATTGGTCTTGTTCAGTGTGTGCACCATAGGTCTAATTAATCCCATCCAAAATCCAGCATTCATACGCTGTGCTATCTCTATCAGATTATCAACAAAGTTTATGACATGCTTCAAGTCCTTCCAGTGAAATTTGGTACGCTTAGTAACATATAGATTGTTCACTATGCATCCAACATATCCTGCTTAAAAGGTGGAAAGGTATTATTTATTCAGAACATGGCAGAAGAATATATAGTGCGCATAAATTGGTAAACAGAATTTGTTACTGCCTAGGAACGGAGTCATAATATGATATCACAATTGGTTGCTTAAATAGTGATCAATTGGTTGCTTAAATAGTAATATGGCAGCATGGAGAAAGTTGAAAGGACACTAACCTCGATCAGACTTTGATCGGCTGATGACGTTGGGGAAGTAAACATCCATGTTAATTAGACCAGGCTGTGGTGCACGCACTAGAATTTTATTGCCAGCTTTCAGTTCATAACACTTAGACATTTTTCTCCAAAGGTCCGCATTAAAATAGGAGTGACCATCTTTATCAAGTATTACACTAACCGTCATTGTAAACACATGTTGCGTTGTCAATATGACATCCTGGGAGTCATCAGCAAAGTAAAGCCCAAGATTTCCTTCTACTCATGTTCTTGCAAAGCAAGGGATGTACTGCTTGAAATGAAAATTAAGATCGTAAATTAGATATATTGAAATACCCGAGCAAGATGCAAAATATGGGAGTAACTGATAGAACATATCCATATATAGATGCAAGCAAAGTACAAAAATATAGAATTAAAATAGATAATGTAACAAAGATTTGATGCAAATATATAGATAATGTAGCAACAGACGGTATATGTTCACAAATTTAGGCCATGCCGACCGTGGTAGGTTGATATTGAACATACCGAGCGCTCCCTGAAGTCATCCGGAATGGTGAGATAGAACTTCGTTTCCGACTGGCCACGACCACAGTTGCCCGATTTGTGCTCGCACTGTCAACACATGAATGAACACCCACAAATCGGCTAGAACAAAAATGATTCCACGGCGATTTCCGCCGGTTGATTAACAGCGATGGATGGACTGCGATAAGAGATGAGTGAATATTTTGCTAATTAAGTTGATTACCTTCTCCATGAGAAAAATCCCCGGCCCAATCCCGCAGAAAACCCCAGTCGACCAGAGTCTAGAATGTCGGTGCAGATAGGCGGCGGAAAGCGGTGGAGGCAAAATCCAGTGCCGTTTGGAGCGCAACCTATGGCCGCCGCCAACAGCCGTTGAGCTTAGGGTGAAGAGTTGCGGAGGAGTCCGCGGTGAGTGAGTGGGGAGGAAGTGGGTGAGGGTTTTCTTTTCCTTTTGCATGTGTGAGTGAACACACACGGTTCGCAGAGGCGATGGAGATGAACCGTGTGCGATAGTAAATCACCGAGATTGAATGGGAATCCAAATTTCCTTTGTCTTTCATCCATGAGTTTTTTTCTACGATGAACATAAACCCTGCTAATCACCGTGTTCAAATTTGACACTTTTCCGGGTTCATTTACAATATTTAGGGGATTATGTGCATTTTGTAGGCATTAAGTGCACGTAATTCAAATTCAAACAATTGGTGCATGAAAGGGTGCACAAGAACGGTCTGGAAAAACCATACTCGTGGTTTAATAATTTCTCAAGCCTTTTACAAGGAATGGGCAGAGATTTCAATGGAGTCAACCACAAACGCATCATTTACTTGGTTATCAACTATAGAACAATGAAATATGTGCTTGAAAAACATGACGGCTGGCATGGTGCCATGGTATGGCCTCACCGTGCCCTGTTTAAAAGTTGAGAAGGTTTTATTTATATCGTCATGCACGCCCTTCATAAATCGAACCATCACCGAGGAAGTTCAATGCTTTTGAGAGGGAAATCACCAAGATTGAAGGGGAATCCAAATTTCTGTCCTAGTTTGTCTTTCAGTTTTTTTCCAACGATCAGCATACCGCCTCAAATGAAACGTGTTCAAATTTGACATTTTTCCGAACTCATTTACCATATTTAGGGGATTGTGTGCATTTTCTAGGCATTAATTATGCACATAATTCAAATTCGAACAATCGGTGCATGAAAAGGTGCACAAGAACGGTCTGGAAAACCATGCTCGTGTTATTTAGCACATTCTCATGCCTTTTAAAAGGAATGGGTAGATATTTCAAGGAAATGTGTGGCAATAGTCAACCATAAACATGTCGTTTACTCGGTTAACAACTATACAAAAAATGAAACACATGGTTGGAAAACATGACGCCTGGCTTGGTGCCATGGTATGGCCTCACCATGCCCTGGTAAAAATTGGAGAATGTTTTCCTTAGGTCGTGATGCGCGCCTTTCATAAATCGAAACATCACCGAGGAAGTTTCATGGTTTCAAGGGGGAAATCGCCAAGATTGAAGGGGGGGTCCAAATTTCCTTTGTCCTTTGTCCACGAGTTTTTTCTATGATGAACATACAACCTGCAAATCACCGTGTTCAAATTTGGCACTTTTCCGGGTTCATTTGACATTTTAGGGGATTATGTGCATTTCCTAGGCATTAATGCGCATAATTCAAGTTCAAACAATCGATGCATGAAAGGGTCCAGAAGAACGGCCTAGAAAACCATGCTCGTGCCATTTAGTAAATTCGCATGCCTTTTACAGGAATGGACAGATATTTCGATGAAATGTGTGGCAATAGTCAACCACAAATGTCTGTTTGTTGGGTTTTCAACTATAAAAAATGAAACAAATGCTTAAAAACATGACGCCTGGCATGGTGCCATGGTATGACCTCACCATGGCTTGGTAAAAATTTGAGAAGGTTTGGCTTATGTTGTCATGTGCTACCTATTGAGCATGCGTTGGATTTCCCTTGAAGAGGAAAGGGTGATGCAGCAAAGTAGCGTAAGTATTTCCCTCAGTTTTTGAGAACCAAGGTATCAATCCAGTAGGAGGATACACGCAAGTCGCCTCGTACCTACACAAACAAATAAGAACCTTGCAACCAACGCGATATAGGGGTTGTCAATCCCTTCACAGCCACTTGCAAAAGTGAGATCTGATAGAGATAATAAGATAAATATTTTTGGTATTTTTATGATATAGATTGGAAAGTAAAGATTGCAAAATAAAATAGACTGGAAACTTATATGATGGAAAATGACCCGGGGACAATAGGTTCCACTAGTGGCTTCTCTCAAGATAGCATAAGTATTACGGTCGGTGAACAAATTACTTTCGAGCAATTGATTGAAAAGTGCATAATTATGAGAATATCTAGGCATGATCATGTATATAGGCATCACGTCCGTGACAAGTAGACCGAAACGATTCTGCATCTACTATTATTACTCCACACATCGACCGCTATCCAGCATGCATCTAGAGTATTAAGTTCATAAGAACAGAGTAACGCATTAGGCAAGATGACATGATGTAGAGGGATAAACACAAGCAATATGATATAAACCTCATCTTTTTATCCTCGATGGCAACAATACATTGCGTGCCTTGCTGCCCCTGCTATCACTGGGAAAGGACACCGCAAGATTGAACCCAAAGCTAAGCACTTCTCCCATTGCAAGAAAGATCAATCTAGTAGGCCAAACCAAACTGATAATTCGAAGAGACTTGCAAAGATAACAAATCATACATAAAAGAATTCAGAGAAGATTCAAATATTGTTCATAGATAATCTTGATCATAAACCCACAATTCATCGGATCTCGACAAACACACCGCAAAAAGATTTACATCGAATAGATCTCCAAGAGAATCGAGGAGAACTTTGTATTGAGATCCAAAGAGAGAGAAGAAGCCATCTAGCTAATAACTATGGACCCGAAGGTCTGTGGTAAACTACTCACACATCATCAGAGAGGCTATGGTGTCGATGTAGAAGCCCTCCGTGATCGATTCCCCCTCCGGCGGAGCACCGGAAAAGGCCCCAAGATGGGATCTCACGGGTACAGAAGGTTGTGGCGGTGGAAATAGGGTTTCGTGGTGCTCTCGGATGTTTTTGGGGTATATGAGTATATATAGGGAAAGAAGTCGGTCAGGGGAGCCACGAGGGGCCCACGAGGGTGGGGGCGCGCCTACCCCCCTGGACGCGGCTCCCTGCCTCGTGGCTTCCACGTTGCTTCCTTGACGTCCACTCCAAGTCTCCTGGATTGCGTTTGTTCCAAAAATCACTCTCCCGGAGGTTTTATTCCGTTTGATATTCCTTTTCTGCGAAACACTGAAATAGGCAAAAAAACAGCAATTTGCATTGGGCCTTCGGTTAGTAGGTTAGTCCCAAAAATAATATAAAAGTGTATAATAAATCCCATTAAACATCCAAAACAGATAATATAATAGCATGGAACAATCAAAAATTATAGATACGTTGGAGACGTATCAAGCATCCCCAAGCTTAATTCCTGCTCGTCCTCGAGTAGGTAAATGATAAAAACAGAATTTTTGATGTGGAATGCTACCTAAAATAATTCTCAATGTCATTTTCTTTATTGTGGCATGAATGTTCAGATCCGAAAGATTCAAGATAATAGTTTAACGTTGACTCAAAAATAATAATACTTCAAGCATACTAACTAAGCAATTATGTCTTCTCAAAATAACATGGCCGAAGAAAGTTCATCCCTACAAAATCATATAGTCTGGCTATGCTCTATCTTCATCACACAAAGTATTTAATCATGCACAACCCCGATGACAAGCCAAGTAATTGTTTCATACTTTTGATGTTCTCAAACTTTTTCAATCTTCACGCAATACATGAGCGTGAGCCATGGACATAGCACTATATGTGGAATAGAATGGTGGTTGTGGAGAAGACAAAAAGGGAGAAGATAGTCTCACATCAACTAGGCGTATCAACGGGCTATAGAGATGCCCGTCAATAGATATCAATGTGAGTGAGTAGGGATTGCCATGCAACGGATGCACTAGAGCTATAAGTGTATGAAAGCTCAACAAAAGAAACTAAGTGGGTGTGCATCCAACTCGCTTGCTCACGAAGACCTAGGGCATTTTGAGGAAGCCCATCATTGGAATATACAAGACAAGTTCTATAATGTAAAATCCCCACTAGTATATGAAAGTGACAACATAGGAGACTCTCTATCAAGAAGATCATGGTGCTACTTTGAAGCACAAGCGTGGTAAAAGGATAGTAACATTGTCCCTTCTCTCTTTTTCTCTCATTTTTTGTTTGGGCCTTTTCTCTTTTTTTATGGCCTCTTTTTTTAGTCCGGAGTCTCATCCCGACTTGTGGGGGAATCATAGTCTCCATCATCCTTTCCTCACTTGGGACAATGCTCTAATAATGATGATCATCACACTTTTATTTACTTACAACTCAAAAAATTACAACTCGATACTTAGAACAAAATATATGTGAATGCCTCCGGCGGTGTACCGGGATGTGCAACGAATCATGAGTGACATGTATGAAAAAATTATAAACGGTGGCTTTGCCACAAATACGATGTCAACTACATGATCATGCAAAGCAATATGACAATGATGAAGCGTGTCATAACAAACGGAACGGTGGAAAGTTGCATGGCAATATATCTCGGAATGGCTATGGAAATGCCATAGTAGGTAGGTATGGTGGCTGCATTGAGGAAGGTAAATGGTGGGTTTATGGTACCGGCGAAAGTTGCGCGGTACTAGAGAGGCTAGCAATGTTGGAAGGGTGAGAGTGCGTATAATCCATGGACTCAACATTAGTCATAATGAACTCACATACTTATTGCAAAAATCTATTAGTTATCGAAACAAAGTACTATGCGCATGCTCCTAGGGGGATAGATTGGTAGGAAAAGACCATCGCTCGTCCCCGACCGCCACTCATAAGGAAGACAATCAATAAATAAATCATGCTCCGACTTCATCACATAACGGTTCACCATACGTGCATGCTACGGGAATCAAAAACTTTAGAACAAGTATTTCTCAAATTCAAAACTACTCAACTAGCATGACTCTAATATCACCATCTTCATATCTCAAAACAATCATCAAGTATCAAACTTCTCATAATATTCAATGCACTTTTTACGGAAGTTTTATTATACCAATCTTGGATGCCTATCATATTAGGACTAATTTTATACCAAATCAAATTACCATGCTGTTCTAAAGGACTCTCAAAATAATATAAGTGAAGCATGAGAGATCAATAATTTCTATAAAATAAAACCACCACTGTGCTCTAAAATATATAAGTGAAGTACTAGAGCAAAAAAAATTCTAGCTCAAAAAGATATAAGTGAAGCACATAGAGTATTCTAATAAATTCCGATTCATGTGTGTCTCTCCAAAAGGTGTGTACAGCAAGGATTATTGTGGTAAACTAAAAATTAAAGACTCAAATCATACAAGACGCTCAAGGCAAAACACATATCATGTGGTGAATAAAAATATAGCATCAAGTAAAGTTACCGATGGACGAAGACGAAAGAGGGGATGCCTTCCGGGGCATCCCCAAGCTTAGGATTTTGGTTGTCCTTGAATTTTACCTTGGGGTGCCTTGGACATCCACAAGCTTAGGCTCTTGCCACTCCTTATTCCATAATCCATCAAATCTTTACCCAAAACTTGAAAACTTCACAACACAAAACTCAACAGAAAATCTCATGAGCTCCGTTAACGAAAGAAAACAAACCACCACTTCAAGGTACTGTAATGAACTCATTCTTTATTTATATTGGTGTTAAACCTACTGTATTCCAACTTCTCTATGGTTCATACCCCCCAATACTAGCCATAGATTCATCAAAATAAGCAAACAACACACGAAAAACATAATCTGTCAAAAACAGAACAGTCTGTAGTAATCTGTATCAAACGCAAACTTTCTGTAACTCAAAAATTCTACCAAAATAGGAAGACCTAGATAATTTGTTTATTTATCTACTTCAATTGGAATCAGTATTTTATCACGTTCTGGTGATTTTTAACAATTATTTTAGTGAGCAGAAAGTTTCTGGAATTTTCAGCAAGATCAAATAACTATCATCCAAGAAGATCCTATAGGTTTAAGTTGGCACAAACACTAATTAAAACATAAAAACAAATCTAACCAGAGGCTAGATCACATATTTATTCCTAAACAGAAGCAAAAAGCAAAAAACTAAAAATAAAATTGGGTTGCCTCCCAACAAGCGCTATCGTTTAGCGCCCCTAGCTAGGCATAAAGGCAAAAATAGATCTAGGTATTATGATCTTTGGTATGCAATCCGTAAGTGGCTCTCATAATAGATTCATAAGGTAATTTAATTTTCTTCCTAGGAAAGTGTTCCATGCCTTTCCTTAACGGAAATTGGAATCTAATATTTCCTTCTTTCATATCAATAATTGCACCAATCGTTCTAAGGAAAGGTCTACCAAGAATAATAGGACATGTAGGATTGCAATCTATGTCAAGAACAATGAAATCTACGGGCACATAATTCCTATTTGCAACAATAAGAACATCATTAATCCTTCCCATAGGTTTCTTAATGGTGGAATCCGCGAGGTGCAAGTTTAAAGAACAATCATCAAATTCACGGAAACCTAACACATCACACAAAGTTTTTGGAATCATGGAAACAGTAGCACCCAAATCACACAAAGCATAGCATTCATGATCTTTAATTTTAATTTTAATAGTAGGTTCCTATTCATCATAAAGTTTTCTAGGGATAGAAACTTCCAACTCAAGTTTACGGGCACATAATTCCTATTTTCAACAATAATAACATCATTAATTCTTCCCATAGGTTTTTTAATAGTGGAATCCGCAAGATGCAAGTTTAGAGAGCAATCATCAAAATCATGGAAACCTGGCAAATCGCACAAAGTTTTGGGATCGTGGAAACACTAGCACCCAAATCACACAAAGCATAGCATTCATGATTTTTAATTTTAATTTTAATAGTAGGTTCCCACTCATCATTGAGTTTTCTAGGGATAGAAACTTCCAACTCAAGTTTTTCTTCATAAGATTGCATTAAAGCATCAACGATATGTTTAGTAAAATCTTTATTTTGACTATAAGCATGAGGAGAATTTAACACGGATTGCAACAAGGAAATACAATCTATCAAAGAACAATTATCATAATTAAATTCCTTGAAATCCAAAGTAGTGGGTTCATTGCTATGTAAAGTTTTGACCTCTTCAATCCCACTTTTACCAATATTTACATCAAGATCTAAAAACTCCGAATCATTGGGAGGCCTTCTAACTAAAGTTGACTCATATCCAGTCCCATCATTATCAAGATTCATATTGCAAAACAAAGATTTAATAGGAGACACATCAACCACTTTTAGATCTTCATCCCTATTATCTTCTAGCTCTTCCGGTTTGGCGGCCATCTTATTAACTAGGTGGCCTGCTTATCCGAAATTTGGGCAATTAAGTTTTCAAGATGAGCAAACTGAGATTTCGAACCATAAAATTCCTTAGAACAGAGTAACGCATTAGGTTCTTTAAGTTCTTTATTCATGTACTCCATAAAGCTTTTTTGTTCTTTAAGTTCGGTTCTAAAGAAATTATTATGCTCAAATTGCAAAGTCATAAAGCTTCTGATGTTGTTTTCAATTTCTTCCAACCTTTTAAGGTGAGGATCAACGTTTTAGGCAGGGCCATTAGGGCAAACAGGCAAAAAGAAGCAAGCGAAGAGAAGCGAACGGAAAAAGAGAGCGAATAAAATGGCAAGGGTGAAGTGGGAGAGAGGAAAACGAGAGGCAAATGGCAAATAATATAATGCGAAGGATAAGAGTTTGTGATGGGTACTTGGTATGTCTTGACTTGGCGTAGATCTCCCCGGCAACGGTGCCAGAAATCGCACGTTGGCGGGAGATCAAATCTTGACTTGACTTGGCGTAAACCTCCCAAGCAACGGCGCCAGAAATCGCACGTTGGCGGGAGATCAAATCTTGACTTGACTTGGCGTAAACCTCCCCGGCAGCGGCGCCAGGAATCCTTCTTGCTACCTCTTGAGCATGCGCTGGTTTTCCCTTGAAGAGGAAAGGGTGATGCAGCAAAGTAGCGTAAGTATTTCCCTCAGTTTTTGAGAACCAAGGTATCAATCCAGTAGGAGGATACACTCAAGTCGCCTCGTACCTACACAAACAAATAAGAACCTTGCAACCAACGCGATAAAGGGGTTGTCAATTCCTTCACGGCCACTTGCAAAAGTGAGATCTGATAGAGATAATAAGATAGATATTTTTGGTATTTTTATGATATAGATTGGAAAGTAAAGATTGCAAAATAAAATAGATCGGAAACTTATATGATGGAAAATAGACCCGGGGGCCATAGGTTTCACTAGTGGATTCTCTCAAGATAGCATAAGTATTATGGTCGGTGAACAAATTACTGTCGAGCAATTGATAGAAAAGTGCATAATTATGAGAATATCTAGGCATGATCATGTATATAGGCACCACGTCCGTGTCAAGTAGACCGAAACGATTCTGCATCTACTACTATTACTCCACACATCAACCGCTATCCAACATGCATCTAGAGTATTAAGTTCATAAGAACAGAGTAACGCATTAGGCAAGATGACATGATGTAGAGGGATAAACTCAAGCAATATGATATAAGCCCCATCTTTTTATCCTTGATGGCAACAATACATTGCGTGCCTTGCTGCCCCTGCTGTCACTGGGAAAGGACACCGCAAGATTGAACCCAAAGCTAAGCACTTCTCCCATTGCAAGAAAGATCAATCTAGTAGGCCAAACCAAACTGATAATTCGAAGAGACTTGAACAGATAACAAATCACACATAAAAGAATTCAGAGAAGATTCAAATATTGTTCATAGATAATCTTGATCATAAACCCACAATTCATCGGATCTCGACAAACACACCGCAAAAAGAATTACATTGAATAGATCTCAAAGAGAATCGGGAAGAACTTTGTATTGAGATCCAAAGAGAGAGAAGAAGCAATCTTGCTAATAACTATGGACCCGAAGGTCTGTGGTAAACTACTCACACATCATCGGAGAGGCTATGGTGTTGATGTAGAAGCCCTCCGTGATCGATTCCCCCTCCGATGGAGCGCCGTAAAAGGCCCCAAGATGGGATCTCACGGGTACAGAAGGTTGCGGCGGTGGAAACAGGGTTTCATGGTGCTCTCGGATGTTTTCGGGGTATATGAGTATATATAGGCGAAAGAAGTCGGTCAGGGGAGCCACGAGGGGCCCATGAGGGTGGGGGCGTGCCTACCCCCTGGGCACGCCTCCCTGCCTCGTGGCTTCCTTGTTGCTTCCTTGACGTCCACTCCAAGTCTCCTGGATTGCGTTTGTTCCAAAAATCACTCTCCCGAAGGTTTCATTCCGTTTGGATTCCGTTTGATAATCCTTTTCTGCGAAACACTGAAATAGGCAAAAAAACAACAATTTGCACTGGGCCTTCGGTTAGTAGGTAAGTCCCAAAAATAATATAAAAGTGTATAATAAAGCCCATTAAACATCCAAAACAGATAATATAATAGCATGGAACAATAAAAAATTATAGATACGTTGGAGACGTATCATCATGCACGCCCTTCATAAATCGAACCATCACTGAGGAAGTTCCATGCTTTCGAAAGGGAAATCCTCAAGATTGAAGGGGAATCCAAATTTTCTTCATTCTTTGCCCTGGAGTTTTTTTCTACGATGAACATACACCCTGCAAATCACCGTGTTCAAATTTGGCATTTTTCCGGGCTCATTTACCATATTTAGGGGATTATGTGCATTTTCTAGGCATTAATGGACATAATTCAAATTCGAACAATCGGTGCATGAAAAGGTGCACAAGAACAGTCTGGAAAATCATGCTCGTGTTATTTAGCACATTCTCATGCCTTTTACAAGGAATGGGCAGATATTTCAAGGAAATGTGTGGCAATAGTCAACCATAAACGCGTCGTTTACTCGGTTAACAACTATACAAAAAATGAAACACATGGTTGGAAAACATGACACATGGCTTGTTGCCATGGTATGGCCTCACCATGCCCTGGTAAAAATTGGAGAATGTTTTCCTTATGTCGTGATGCGCACCTTTCATAAATCGAACCATCACCGAGGAAGTTTCATGGTTTCAAGGGGGAAATCACCAAGATTGAAGGGGGGGGTCCAAATTTCCTTTGTCCTTTGTCCACGAGTTTTTTCGACGATGAACATACAACCTGCAAATCACCGTGTTCAAATTTGGCACTTTTCCGGGTTCATTTGCCATATTTAGGGGATTATGTGCATTTTCTAGGCATTAATGCGCATAATTCAAGTTTAAACAATCGATGCATGAAAGGGTCCACAAGAACGGCCTAGAAAACCATGCTCGTGCCATTTAGTAAATTCTCATGCCTTTTACAAGGAATGGAATGATATTTCGATGAAATGTGTGGCAATAGTCAACCACAAATGTCTGTTTGTTGGGTTTTCAACTATAAGAAATGAAATAAATGCTTAAAAAACATGACGCCTTGCATGGTGCCATGGTATGACCTCACCATTCCTTGGTAAAAAAATTGAGAAGGTTTGGCTTATGTTGTCATGCACGCCCTTCATAAATCGAACCATCACCGAGGAAGTTCCATGCTTTCGAAAGGGAAATCCTCAAGATTCAAGGGGAATCCAAATTTTCTTCGTTCTTTGCCCTGGAGTTTTTTTCTACGACGAACATACACCCTGCAAATCACCGTGTTCAAATTTGGCATTTTTCCGGGCTCATTTACCATATTTAGGGGATTATGTGCATTTTCTAGGCATTTAGCGCATATAAATCCAATCTAGCTACAGGTGCACGGGTGTGATGCGAGGGACGTGGATTGCCGTTCGATCGCGGCGCATCCAATGGTGCACACACGCGATCCGCGTGGCCGGGGTTCCGACCAATCATAACGCAACACACAATAGGCTCAGCGCACACTGTTTCCGGAAGCGACGGAGATGAACCGTGTGCGATAATGAACGAGCAAAATTGTAAGGGAAGCCAAATTTCTGTTGTCGTTTGTGGTCGAGCTCTTGAATACCACCGCACTGTACGGCTGCCCGGCCCCTCCGTCCCAGAGCTCTCTCCAGGAGTCGTCCATGGCACCGCGGTGCACAGTAATTGGTAAGGAAGCGATGGCATCCCACCGCGCCGCGTTCCTCGCCGCCCGTGACCGCGCACATGGTAAGGAAGCGATGGCATCTCGCCGCGCCGAGTTCATCACCGCCGTCGGCCAGACAGTTACATGGGCGGACTTTGAGGCTGCCATGGCCGAATGGGTGGTGGATCTAGAGGCGGCCAAAGCCGCACAGAAGGAGCGGAAAAGGCAGAAAGCAGTCAAGAAAAGAGAGTCCCGCTGCCGCAAGAAAAAAGAGGCCGCACGCCGTGGTGAGGAGAGCTTGGCGGAGATCGAAGCACGGTGGGCTTCCGCCTACAAGGCCGGGAAGGAGAACGCCGACGTCTGGCCAGCATGCCCTGATGACAGCATGTGAGAAGTAGTTTAAGTTTGTAGTATTAGAGCAAAATGCCAGTAGTACTTTAAGTTTGCAGTATTAACGTACAATGTCGGTAAGAGCATCCTTTGAGGTCTTTGAGCATTGATTAGCATGTGTGCCCGTGTGCGTTTTTTTGCGTTAATCATTAGAATATCACAAAACACACGGTTTCTATGCCGTACCCGTCTGCGTTTTTTGCGTTAATGACCCATAAATCAGTTACCTATGCGATACTTCCTAATAAACCAGGCGTACCATTGACCAAAAAAAATCAAGTACACGTGTACATTTTTTTGGAGACGGGATCTGCCAACTTTCTTTTTTCTCGCACACGTGTATTTTACGCGCTTCGTCTGCGTTGTGTGTTTCCCCTGCCCAAGTTTCAAATTTCGCACAGAAATTTTCATTAGGCGCGCGGTTTCAGAATTTATTCCTCCAACCACATCCCCTTCCCCTCAGTATCCCCCCTCCCTTGCGCCTACCCCTACCGGCATCTCAAACCACCACCGCCGCAACCATAGCTTCAACCACATCTACGTTCTGCTCGGATTCAGTCAGGTAACCCATCGATCTCTATCACGTCCCCGACCTGATTGCTTAAATGGCGCCTGCGAAACATCCTCATGCCTCCAAATCCCCCCCGCCAGGAGCTGATGGCGGTCCATGGCTCGATGGTCGTTGTGCGTGTTGACCCGGAGGAACACCTCGCCTCTGCCGACATGGTGCATGCTCTGGCCCAGATGAAGTCCCCCAGCGACTACCCCCCATGACTTAATAGGTAAGATCTGACCAGCTAAATCTTATCAATACCACTTGCAACGGCTATGATTTGTACGGTTGATGTATTAAGCATGTTCGTGCCTTGTTTATTTCAATACTACACACTGTGTGATGTTCAAATATTACCGTGTCCAGCTCAATTTCACCAATACCAGCAACAAACTTACAATACATGACTCAGGATATCACTAGAGATGCTGCCCATTTGCTATTTTTAGTGGATGCTAACCCTGTTGCACTTAACATGCCTGTCCATGTACTTACGCGGGGTCATAACGGCCGATGCTTTTGTTTGCCGTCGAGGTGAGCTGCATCTCATGTCTTACAGTATTTCACATAATTTGTGAAATTGCAGTTTAACTTCTACCCATTTACTGGTTGCCTGTAGGTACACATGTCAGTGGCACTGATCCACGCTTCGACTCGGAGGAACAGCTCACCTCCGTCGTCGCTGACTTTGGGCGAGCTCTGGCCAAGATGAAGTGCCGCAGCAACTACCTCTCAGGACTTACCAAGTATGTACTCACCAGTTCAATCTTACCAATACTAGTTGCAATTAATGGCTATGTTCTGTACGGTCGATGTATTAAGCATGTTCTAGTAAACATGCCTAACACGTTTTTGCTACTATCCCTACCTTTTTATAGACATCTGGGCCATCTCTGCTCTGGCAGCACCTGCCTTGTGATGTTTAACTATGCCAATTGCATTTTTATCAGTACCGGTTTCAATGTCTATTAAGCCTGTTGCAATTAACAGTTGAATCCATTTTTAAATAGTTGCGTTTCAATGGCTACAAACTTACAAAACATGACTTAGAATGTTGTTAAGCCTGTTCCAATTAACAGTTGTATCCATTTTTTAATCTGTCCATTTGCTACCATGCTACTCTCCGCAATGAAGATATACTGGAGATTCTGCCCCATTTGCTACTTTTGGTGGATGCTAACCCTGTTGTACTTAACATGCTTGTCCAGGTACTTACGCAGGGTCATAACGGCCGATGCTGTTGTTTGCCGTTAAGGTTAGCTGCATCCCATGTCTTACAGTATTTCACATCATTTGTGCAATTGCAGTTTAACTTCTACCATTTACTGGTTGCCTGTAGGTACACATGTCAGTGGCACTGATCCACGCTTCTACCCGGAGGAACAGCTCGCCTCCGCCGCCGCTGACTTTGGGCGGGCTCTGGCCAAGATGAAGTGCCCCAGCAACTACCTCTCAGGACTTACCAAGTATGTACCCACTAGTTCAATCTTACCAATACCAGTTGCAATTAATGGCTATATTTTGTACTGTCGATGTATTAAGCATGTTGTAGTAAACATGCCTAACACGTTTGAGCTATTTTCCCTACCTTTTTATAGACAACTGGGACATTATCTGCTCTGGCAGCACCTGCCCTGTGATGTTTAACTCTGCCAATTGCATTTTTATGAGTACCGGTTTCAATGGCCATTAAGCCTGTTGCAATTAACAGTTGTATCCATTTTTAAAGAGTTGTATTTCACTGGCTACAAACTTACAAAACATGAATTAGGATGTTGTTAAGCCTGTTGCAATTAACAGTTGTATCCATTTTTTAATCCGTCCCTTTGCTACCGTGCTACTCTTTCGAAATGAAGATATCACTACAGATGCTGCCGTTTTATTACCATTTGCTATTTTTGGTGGATGTTAACCCTGTTGTAGTTAACATTGGCTTTCCATGTACTTACACAGGGCTACAATGGGCGATGCTGTTGTTTGCCGTCGAGGTTAGCTGCATCCCATGTCTTATACACCATCTATTCCTAAATATAACTATTTTTTAGAGATTCCAATATAGACTACATAAGGAGCAAAATGAGTGAATCTAGATTCTAATCTAAACTATATCTATAATTCTATATACATCCGTATGTAGTTCATATTGAAATATAAAAAAAATACTTGTACTTAGGAACATAGGTAGTTGTATTTTACATCATTTGTGCAATCTCAGTTTAGCTTCTAACATTTACTGGTTCCTTGTAGGTACATATATGAGGGGTACTGATCCACGCTTCGATCCCTTTTGCGTATGGGGCAATGAGATGTTCATGAACAAGCGTCAAGTGAGGAAACTAAGAAAGATTGTTAGTCGAAAGAAACGGGTGATTGGAATTAAGCTCTTTATTTACACTTTGTCGAAGACAACAGTGAACTTTAGGATGGTAAGTAATCTGTTGCCTTTTCCCCCTGCCCACAACAAGTTACTCTATTAGACCTCGGTATCTGATATTTTTCTCTTTTCAGTGGTTTCCGAAGCTATTTACTGATGATTACCTTGCAAACTACATGACCAGAGTGGAGGCAACTAAGGTTAAAGTATATAATTCATGCTACCATGATAATGCTCTAGAAGTCTTCCTGAAGGCGGTGAAGGATGGGTGGGCGATCGTCACAAGGGGTTGGACAAAAGTGGTTCGTGCCTATGGCATGCAGGAAGGCACATTATGGGCATTCCGCTTCTTCAACACCGTCAGTAGTCAAAATGATTTACACTTGTCTCTTCACCTTTACCGCCTTTAAATACTACGGTTCATCATAATTAATTGCTGCCTAATCCTGTAATTACTGAACATATTGTACTGTCAATTTTATTTATGGATTCGTTGTTGAACCATTGTGCTAAGAATTTGAATTGCACGTTTCGTATTTCAAAATTTCCAATTAGAATAATAAATTACAGGCAAAAATAAAAATAGAACAGACGGTCATGGAGCTTTGCAAAGGGTTCTAGCAGTAAAAGCGCTTGCGATGGATAGCCCAATGCCACATAGTTTTTTACACCAAATCGTGTGTGATGTAGTTAATGAAAGCAAAAAGTTAACCAAGGCAGAGTGTGTGTGATAGTTACACCTTTCACACACGAGCGTATACATAAAACCGTGTGGGATGTACATCCGAACGGAAACATTTTCCCTGGATTGACTGTGTGGGATGTACATAAGAACGGAAACGTATTCCTTGGATTGACTGTGTGTGATATACATACGAACGGAAATGTTTTTCTCGGATTCACCATGTGGAATGTACATACCTATGGAAATGATTCCTGGGATTCACCGTGTGGGATGTACATACCTAAGGAAATGATTTCTGGGATTCACCGTGTGGGATGTACATACCTACGGAAATGATTGGGTTTCGATGCCTCGCCCGATCGCACACGGCCCCAGCCTGGGTCCCAGGAAGGCTATCCCCGACGATTTCTGGATCATGTGGGAAGGACACCCTATCGCACACACTCACTTGGTGACGGTTCCAAATGCCATCGCGGAAAGGGGTTTTAAACCGTTTTTTAGGACCAACGCGCACCAGTGTTTATATGACGGTTTCCCTAAATCTTAAAAACTTCATCCACACAAAACTCAACAAGAACTCGTGAGATAAGTTAGTATAAACAATGCCAAAACCTTATCATTCTCTACTATAGAAAATCACAAAAAATATTATTCAACATTGCATACTAAATGCCTCTGCATATTAATACCCCTATCCTCAAAAAGAATCATTAAACAAGCAAACATATGCAAACATAACAACAATCTGCCAAAACAGTACACTCTGTAAAGAATGCAAGAGTGCCAATACTTCTTTAACTCCAAAAATTATGAAAATTTACCACACTGTAGAAAATTTATCAGAGCTTACTGTGCAAAAAATTTAAACATTTTATCACATTCTGACTTTTCTCGGGAATTTTTGCAACATCGATAAACTTACTGTTTTGAAACAACAACTCATATACTTGCAAAATAAGCATGGTGAAGGCTATCCTTGACATTTTTATTGAAATGAAAGATGCAAAACATTATTCTAAATAACAGAAAGCAAATCAAAACAAAATAAAATGATGCTCCAAGCAAAACTCATATCATGTGACGAATAAAAATATAGCCTCAAGTAAGGTTACCGATAATGTTGGAGACGAAAGAGGGGATGCCTTCCGGGGCATCCCCAAGCTTAGTTGCTTGGATCTTCCTTGGATATTAACTTGGGGTGCCTTGGGCATCCCCAAGCTTAGGGTCTTGTCACTCCTTATTCTCCTCATATCGCTGTCTCACCCAAAACTTGAAAACTTCAATCACACAAAACTTAACGGAACTTCGTGAGATAGGTTAGTATGATAAAGAGCAAACCATTCACTTTGGTACTCCCTCCGTTTCTTTTTACTCCGCATATAAGATTTGGTCAAAGTCAAACTACACAAAGTTTGACCAAATTTATATAAAAAATATGCACATCTATAATACTAAAACAATATAGTATGAAAATATGTTTCATGGTGCATCTGATAATATTGATTTCATATTGTGAATGTTTACATTTTTTAATATAAAGTTATTCAAACTCTTCAAGCTTGACTTTGACCAAACCTTATATGCGGACTAAAAAGAAACAGAGGGAGTACTGTCAAAGACAAGATTCATAATTTTTCTCACACAATGCCTACTGTACCCTATCATTTCTACAATTTATATTGAGCAATATAAGCCATAGAAACTAGAAAACAAGCAAACTATGCATTGAAAACAGAATCTGTCAAAAACAAAACAGTCTGTAGTAATCTGTACTCCAACCATACTTCTGCTATTCCAAAAATTCTAAAAAAAAACGTAGGGAATTTGTATATCTATCACCTGTAAAAAATCAGATCAAAAACACGTTCCAATGAATTTTTAAAATTCATGAACTGAGCGCAAAAGTTTCTGTTTCTGGACAGAATTAAGTCAACTATCATCCACGCTATCCCAAAGGCTTTACTTGGTACTTTATTGAAACAAAAGCAATAAAACATGATTACTACAGTAGCATAATCATGTGAACACATAAAAATAGTAGGTAAAAGTGTTGGGTTGTCTCCCAGCAAGCACTTTTCGTTAATGCCTTTTAGCTAGGCATGATGATTTCAAAGGTGCTCACATAAAAGTAAAGAATGAAACATAACGGGAGCATCATGAATCACAAGGCAAGCACATTTAAGTCTAACCCACTTTCTATGCATAGGGATTTTGTGATCAAACAATTTATGGGAACAAGAATCAACTAGCATAGTAATAAAAGCGTAGTAATGATAGTAGATATTGATTTTTGTGATAGGAACAATAAAAAACGGCAAGGTAGCAATTGATAAAACGGAGCACAAACGGTATTGCAATGCTTGAAAATGAGGCCTAGGGTCCGTACTTTCGCTAGTGCAATCTCCCAACAATGCTAATATAATTGGATCATATAACCATCCGTCAACATGCGATGAAGAATCACTCCAAAGTTCCTATCTAGCGGAGAACATAAGAAGAAATCGTTTGTAGGGTACGAAACCACCTCGAAGCTATTCTTTCCGATCGATCTATCCAAGAGTTCGTACTAAAATAACACCAAATAATTTCATATTCATAATACTCAATCCAACACAAAGAACCTCAAAGAGTGCCCCAAGATTTCTACCGGAGAAACAAAGACAAGAACGTGCATCAACCCCTATGCGTACATTACCCCAATGCTACCTTGGGAATCCGCGAGTGGAGTGCCAAAACATATATCAAGTGAATCAAAATAATACCCCATTGTCACCACGGGCATTCATATGCAAGACATATATCAAGTGCTCCCAAATCCATAAAAGTATTCAATCCGATAAAATGAAATATCAAAGGGAAAACTCAATTCATCACAACAAAATAGAGAGGGGAAAACACCATACGATCAAACTATATTAACAAAGCCCGCGATACATCAAGATCGTGACATCTCAAGAACACGAGAGAGAGAGAGAGAGAGAGAGAGAGAGATTAAACACATAGCTACTGGTACAAACCCTCAGCCCCGAGGGTGGACTAGTCCCTCCTCATCATGGTGGCCGCCGGGACGATGAAGATGGCCACCGGTGATGATTCCCCCCTTTGGTAGGGTGCCAGAACGGGGTCTAGATTGGTTTCTCATGGCTACAGAGGGTTTTTGGAATATTTTGGAATTTATAGGGCGAAGTGGCGGTGCGGGAGGCCACCCAGGTGGGCACAACCCACTGGGGTGCTCCTGGGGGCCCAGGCGCACCCTGGTGGGTTATGCCCCCCTCAGGGCACCCCCCAGGTGCTACTCTGGCCCATTGGATGTCTTCTGGTCCATAAAAAATCCACAAAAAGTTTGGCTGCATTTGGACTCCATTTGATATTGATTTTCTGCGATGTAAAAAAAAAGCAGAAAATAGGAAGTGGCACTTGGCACTATGTCAATAGTTAGTCCCAAAAAAGATATAAAACGATTGTAAAACATCCAAGAATGATAATATAACAGCATGAATACTTCATAAATTATAGATACGTTGGAGACGTATCATCGTGCAGGCAGCCTAGGTGCATCAAAGGCGCGTTTGGTAGGTTGCATACAGCCCAACCAGGGCCCGGCGAAATAAAAAAAGCATGTTTGGTTGTGTGCAAGGAGGCTTGGCTTGCATCGGCACGATACTTACCCCCAAAGCCTGGCTCACTGGGAATGCTCGAATCGGTCGTTTCCAACGAGCCAGGCTGACTCGGGCGCAAAAGCTAGTCCCGGCGTAGGGCGCGGTGCACGGGGCATTCAGGCGAACATGGCAGGGAAGGAAATAGGTGGAGGAGGGATGGCGCAAAAATAGCATCACCCCTCCCCCCCCCCATTTACTCCCTCACCCCTGGCTCTAGGACAAGTTGTTCCTCTGTTCTTGGCATCATCGGCGGCGGCGATGACTCAGATCTGCGAAAAGCGGCGGCGACGACCTTGGTGGCGGCATCATCACTCTCCGGCAGCACCAGCTGCTTCTCTCCTTCTTCTTCGACACCCTCCGGCCATCATCGTCTCAGCCATGCCCCTCCAAATCCCGAAGCTGGTAAGTGGCATACAACCCCCCCTCCTCTGTTAAGTTGTTTGTTAGGGTAGATTGCGCCATTGCTGACCGCACCATGGATGTCGCTTAGGTTGTGGATGAACAGATGAAGCTTGTACTTCAGGCAGCATCGCTGATAGTTGTGGTTCTAGCCTGGATCCTGTTGGTCCATAAGAGAGATGTTCGTCGGAATGACAAGCCTCTCATCCGGTATGGTTCGATATTAATCTGGGAACTATTCAATCTTAAACACTCCAGCCTTAGAGTTACGGCTGAGAGGGCATTTGGAGCTCTGAATAATAGGTTTAAGATCATGGATCAGAAGCCATTCCACCCTTACCCTACCTAGGTTAAGCTTGTTCTTGCATGTAGCATCCTTCATAACTGAATCCTACAATGGGGTTGTGATGAACTTGTACCAGACGAGGAAGATGTGATGCTTGATGATGTGGTCAGCTTGGAGGCGTTTGACAACAAAGCGTGGAAGAACAAAAGGTTGGAGTGGGCTCACCAATATGGAATAACATATGCCATACAAGGATCTGAAGAAGAAGAGAGCAGCACACGCTACTGGAATTTGCTTATTTGCCGTCTGCCTATTCTTTGTCGTCTGCTGACGGACGACAAAGAAGGTCTTTGCCGTCAGCTTGCAAAAAACGGACGGCAAAGAACTGGTTGATGGCAAAGAATGTCTTTGCCATCAGCCAATTCTTTGCCGTCTGCTAGCGGACGGCAAAGAATCTTTGCCGTCAGCTGGCGGACGGCAAAGAGAGAGGTGGGCCCCACTAACGAGCTGTTTAGAAAAAACCTAACGGCCCCCCTCTTTGCCGTCTGCTAGCAGACGGCAAAGAAAGTGGCCAAGCTAACGCCTGTTAGCTAGGATCTTTGCCGTTTGCTGGCGGACGGCAAAGAACCGTGCCCTAACTAAAATCCATATCAACGCCCGCCCGCGCCCCACATCTGTCCCTCTCTCTCTCCGCCTGCGCCCGAGCCGCCGCCGCCCCGCACCATCCCGCCCCCGTGCCGCCGCCGCCCCGCGCCACCCCCGTCGCCGCGCCGCCCTAGCAGCCCCGGTGACCCCCTTCCCCGCCCCGCGCCATCCCTGTCGTCGCGCCACGCCGCCCGTGCCCGAGCCGCCGCCGCCCCACGCCACCCACGTCGCCGCAGCACCCCCTTCTCCACCCCGGCGGCCCCGGCGCCCCTCTGCTCCACCACTGCGGCCGCCCCGCCGCTCCGGCGCTCCCTCCTCCACCCGGCGGCCCCGGCGCCCCTCTGCTCCACCACCGTGGCCTCCCCGCCACTCCGGCGCCCCCTCCTCCACCCGGCCGCCCCGGCGCCCCTCTCCTCCACCACCGCGGCCGCCCCACCCTCCGGTGCCCCCTCCTCCACCCGGTGAGACCTCTTGTTTTTTTTTTCTGTTTTTGTTTCTGTATTTTAAGTTTAGTTTAGGTTTATTTTAGGTTTGGTTTAGTTTAGGTTTAGAGCATAGATAGCATCTTCTCTACTATAATTGTGTATAATCTCAATTCTCACTAGTAGTCTTATTAGTTAGATCATCTTCTATACTACTATTGATCCACAGTGTTTAGTTATGCATGATCAATTTTTTGTACATTATGCTTTTTATGTGTCATTTAAATAATGTAGTGCCAGATTTCTCAACTCATTGGCATATAATGAATTATTATTGTTATATTATTAATAGATGATGGAACAAAAACTATTTCCCTTCAAAGTGAAAATCTTTCAGTGAAGTAAATATTAGTGCACGAGTTCTTTTATATACAAAACTATGAGAACTGAACTATGTCAGGTATGTCAGATCTCCAAAATGATCTATATATAGTTAGCTCTAATATGCTTAGTTACCTATGTTAGCTCTAATATGCTTAGTTACATATGTTAGCTCTAATATGCTAAGTTATCTCTACTATGCTTAGTTTCCTATAGGTTAGCTCCAAAATTACTTATGTTAGCACAAAATGACCAAGTTTACATAATAAGCTTATAGTCTTCTTCTTGTTCTTCCAAAATGACATAAGTTAGCTATAAGTTAGCTCTAATATGCTTAGTTCACTCAAAGATGGCATAATTAGCTAGGTTGGCTCCATTTTACCTAAGTTGGCTCTAATATGCTAAGTTATCTCTAATATACTTAGTTTCCTATAGGTTAGCTCCAAAATTACTTATGTTAGCACAAAATGACCAAGTTTACATAATAAGCTTAATTATAGTCTTCTTCTTCTTCTTATTATTATTATTATTATTATTATTATTATTATTATTATTCTAGTCTTCTTCTAGTATTCTTCTAGTCTTCTTCTTCTTCTTCTTCATTTTCTTCTAGGTTAGCTCCATTTTACTTAAGTATGCTTATTTCTTATAGTCTTCTTCTTCTTCTTCTTCTTTTTCTTCTTCTTTTTCTTCTTCTTTTTCTAACATCTTGTTTATCATTTTGCAGATTTGATTTAATTCACGGAAGCTTGCATGGATGGAGTGCTTCTTTTCCATTTGTGCTTTTATTTTGTATCAATGAACTTGCATGGTTGGAACTTGTTATATGGATGGATGGATAACGGTGTAGGATGAACAATGTGAAACTTTTGTAATATGTAAGGATGGAACTATATATGTGTTGGTTATGTATGTATATATGATGAAACTTGTGTGTTGGATATGCTTGTTGTGTATATATGTGAATTGCTGTGTATATCTCTGTATATCTATGAATTGCTGTCAAATTGAATGAATTAAATTAAAAACAGGGTTGTACAGGCTCTTTGCTGTCAGCTAGCTGACGGCAAACATGCCACGTGGCAGCTACCTGTGCTTCCTGGGACTGGCATGTTTGAGCACTTTTCCTATAGTGGCAGACGGCAAAGGCCGGATGCTCTTTGCCGTCAGCGGCGGACGACAAAGGCTGCCGTTAGCCGCCTAACGGACTAACAGCACATTTATTGCCGTCGGCTTTTTTTGCCGTCAGCCGCTGATGGCAAAGGCCCCTTTGCCGTCCGCTTCAGAAAGCAGACGGCAAAGAAGCTCTTTACCGTAGCCTACTTTGCCGGAGCCTTTTGCCGTCCGCCATCCTTGCCTTTGCCGTCTGCCATGGCAGACGGCGGCAGACGGCAAAGTAGTTGATTCCTGTGGTGACAAGAGAAGAAGAAGAAGCAGCACAACAATAGCAACAGCAACAGGAGAAGAGGAAGAGGATGGACTTCCACCTAGTTAGCATCGTTGAACTTTCCCCTATTCAGCCATATGGCTCATAATAATTTGTGCTGCCATTTGTTAGTAGTTAGGATAAACTGCCATTTGTTTCCTAGTTAGGACAACACGATGTTGAGTGTGTGTGGTAAGGTTAGCACTAGTGAGAAGTGGTGATCACACCTTTTGTCGTTTGCATTGTTTATCTAACAACAGCAACACATGCAACCAAACAACATGGTAGAAATTGCTCCCCCGGTGCAGAGAGCCTAATGCAGGCAACAAAACTATATGCAAATGTTGGTTTTAGCCCGCATTAGCTCAAATAGGCCCAACTGAGACAAGTATGTAAAATGCCCTAAAACAGATATGTCAATCAAACACGCCCCAAGTGGAGCAGCATGCTCATGGCATCATTCTCGTTGTCGTCATAAAACGGACCCAGCAAAAAATTCCAATCCCTTTTCTCCTCTTTCCCCCTCGTTGCCCTACCAAAATTCTCCATGCCGCTGCCTTGAGCCGAAGGCTAGTCCACACGGCTCCGGTCATTGCCTCATCTTTTGTAAGCCAATGAACCATGGTGCAAGAGCAGCTACAAGCACTTGCCATGGCACCTTAGGCTAGACATCCGACACACTACTGCAACCAGGTGCTCGAGACACAGCCGCGAGATCGTCACCTTGGAGCTAGGAGCATGGTTGCCACTCCAGTACATCACCGAGGTAGCACCAACATGGTAGATCACGTTCTCGCTGCACTTGGTGATGGGCAAGTTTTGGGGGCCACTTATGTGACGTGGACAGTGATGTGGCGGTCAAACCTGGGTGGCATGTCAAGATTTGCTTAAAATCATGCCCACATCCCACGAAAACCACCCAATGCGGTACGAGGGACTAAAGTTATCCGGTTTGACAAGTTAAGGTACTAAGTTTTGCTGGTTTTAAAGTTGAGGGACCATTTTTAAACTTTTGAAAGAATTGAGGGGTGAAAAGTATACTTACCCCTTTTAAAAATGTTCATGAAGATGTAAAAAATTGTTGATGGTTTTTTTTAAATGTTCATAACATATAATAGAATGTATATGCTCTATACAGGGATGGAAGAACATGTGCCCAGTTTGGGATCAAGGGAAGCACAAAAAGATTGAAAGGAAATAGGGATGCTTTAAATTCAAATAAAAGGAAGACAATTTAATAAATAACATTTGATTTTGGAAAATTGTGTTGAGAATTTTCTAGTGTGGCATTTAAGATTTACAATGCAATGGTACTATAACATGATGATGGAAAAATAATAATGTAATTAACATGTGCAAATAATTAAAAGGGGCTTTTGCTCCGAGATGTTACACAATTCTTGCCTATGTACTAATCCTTGGTGCAAGGATTGGAAGAATATTCATGACCATTTAAAACTTGAATTGGAGAGACCTTTGTCCTAGCGTTACTAAGGATCTTTGGCAGCCCAATTCCAAAATTTGGGATGTAGATAAGATTATACTTTCTTGGATGAGTCCTTAAAGAATGATATTTTGAACGTTCCAATTATCAATGCTGATTTCAATGATACTATATGCTAGACTCACACACCTAGTGCAGATTGTTCTACCAATAGCTCATATAAAACCTTCTTGAAGGATGTCCAATCTTCATCTCCAGGACGAAGTTCAACAGTCACGGATCAGGAAATAGTCACCCTCAATCAGGTTTGGAAAAAAAATCCCTGCTTGGAGACTCATTAGAAGGGCTATAGCTTCCTGTTTTAAGGCTTCAAGATGTTCCAAGCATACTAAAAAAGAATGTTGTGGCTATGGAAAAATTGAAACTGATTGGCATATGTTTTTTCATTGTAAATTTACGAGATCTGTTTAGTTTTCTCCAAATGATAAGTGTGGCACGAAGTAACACTGCCCTGCTATTTTTACAACTAAATATGTCATCCGAAAAAAAAATCTTAAACTTGTCATCCAAACAAAAAGTTGACATGCTTCACAACTAAAGTTGCTATCCTCACGTAACTAAACTTGGCATAAAAAAACGTCAGTGCGGATTTGCTTCGTGCCACGCGTGTGGCACTCAACTGATGCTTTGGATCCTAACCTTTATATCCTTCGTCTATCATTCACCTTATCTTGCATGCACAACATTCAGAAGTAAATCCGGCAAGTGTGTATTCACTCTTCTATGGAATGTTTGGAAAGCTACAAATGAGGTTTGATTCAAGAAAATATCTTGGACCCCTTTTCAATGCTAAATGCAGGTTTAAAAGAGGCTACAGAAGCGTTAGATTACCTCATTTTTTTTAAATCTGGATGGCTTCTAATCGCATCGGCCGAAAATCGTGCAGGAGCATGTCGTGTGTACAACACTTTCGTAAACCCCCATGCACCTTACAACCAGCATACGTTGACGCAACCTTTAATCCTTCTACGGCAGGGGATGAAGTTTCCTTTGGAGTGTTCCTCAAAAATGCATTTTCTAGACATTCTGTAGTCATTCAAGCGGCGACCTCGAATGTGTTTTCAGTTTTGCAAGTACTCCCTCCGTCCGAAAAAGATTGTTTCTTAAATGAATGTATCTAGCACCAAGTTAATGCTAGATGCATCCATTTGAGGGATGAGCTTCGGACAAGCTTTTTCGGACGGAGGGAGTAGAAGCTATGGGTTTACTTCTTGGTGGTTCGGCTGTCAAGGCCTTGGGATGGAGCTCTGTTTCTTTCAGAAAGGTCAACGCTGTGGAAGGAAGAAACTTACTCCCCAACCCAGGGCATTGGAGGACCAGGCATATATTTGCCGATTTCTTCAACTTTGCTTCTTGCCTCAACTCCTACAAGGTCTCTCACATTCCTAGGACCCAAAATCTCCTTGCTCATTCCCTGGCCAAAAAAGGCTTTCTTATGTAGATCTTCCACTAGCTGCTCTTTCCTATGCAGCAAAGCTTCCAATGTAATTTCAAAATGGGAAAGCTACTCTCTGTACACTGTCTAGGATGTTAACTTATAAAATTTTAGCCCTCTTTAAGGGCAACAATTTGGCAAAAACAATAATCTATCACAATTTTGAAGCGTCATTGGAACATGAGGGGAACACATATGCTTATTTTGTCATTGAGTCACTGTTCTCATCAATGATAAAAGAATGAAAGAATTTTCATATAGGTCAACCAAACAATGCATATGCATATCATCCGGACTAAACTACAGTACCTAAATCTACGCAGGCAGTATGTTGCTTTATTTTTCCTACCACACACATCTGCATGCACTTCAGCATTTCCAGTTGATTGGGGACGCTTCAGGTAGCTGCACTTTAACTGCAAGTGTGCTCATTTCACCTCTCATCTGCAACCAGTCCATGCTGCAGAGGTGACCGCAACGCTCCTCTCGGCGTGGACGTCTCGTTCTCGCACCCCCTTGCCACAATGCTGTTGAAGCTCCGCCTCAGCGGCGAGGCGAACCGAGTGGACGCGGACCCGGCGTCGCACCGCGGCGACAGGTTCATCTGCTCCAGCGCGTGCGCTTGGAGCTCCGAAGGGTAGTCGCGCACGCACCCGATCCGAGGGCCTGCCCCGGTCGTCCACTTGAAGGACAGCTGCTTGCCGAGCTGGTACGATTTCATGTCCTTCTTGGAGTTGATCCTCTGAAGGATCTTCTCGCGGGCCACCACTGGCTCCTCGCGTTCTTCCGTCTCCGTAGATGTTGTTTGAATGACTTGAGCTGTCTGAAGAGAGCCGGTTTCTTCAGGGCCATCTTCAGATTTGTCGTTCTCCGAAGCGATCCTCTTGAGGCTACCCCAGAATTCCTCATCCTCCTCTGCTGGGCTCATCTGCAGCAATTTGAAACATGTAGTAAGACCACAGTGCTACTACAATGTATCGACACGACACGGAGATGTCGTGTAATTTTTGTCAGAATCGTATTGTAGGATGCTTACCTTAACATCAGTGAGATCAACCAAGTTGTCATTGAGGAAGCTTTTGAACTCCTGGAAGTTCTCCTCTGTGGGGCGGTAGTGACCACTGTGAGGCCAAATTGCCTGCCAACAATGAAGTTCAGATGGCGTCAGCATGTTGCCTGAAGATAAAACTGGATGTAAAAGCAGATAAGAATTGCTTGCATACCTTGAGGGTTCCATTTTCAGCAACCAGCCTCCCAGCAGCAGAAGTAGCTCCCCCGGCAAGAAAGCTAGAATGCTGAAATTTACCTTTCTTCTTCTGCAATTCACAATGGCAAGATTCATATCACACACTGAACTGGCATTTCTACAGTTGATTATATTAGGGCTGGCTGCCTATACGATGGTATGTGCATATATAACTGCATATTCATATTTACCTGACCAACATACAAGGTCTTAGTTGTGCTAAGGACAAAGATCCACTTTGCATCTCTCGGACCGAAGGACGTGTCGATTATTTGCCGATTCTTCTTGTACAAGAACTTGCTGTCCTCAATCACGACCTCATAGTCCTCTCTTTCCTTCTGCACAGTTTAAATACATTCTGTCAGCCACCATATGTGCGTTGCTACAACTCCTACTCAGTCCTGCTCAGTCTATGATTGTAAACACTACTTACCGGACCGAGGTACTTGATGCACTGGCTCAGAAGCTTGAATCGGGAGCACTTGCCTTCAAGGTTGATCTCTTTGCCTTCTCCAACATCAAGCCTGAATAGCGAGGATCATAAGTGCACATCCCATCCGTTGGCTGAACAATTCAGAAATGTGTCTAGTGACTAGTGAGCTAACTTACCAGTAGAAGAAAGGCTGCTTGCTTTCGCTGTGGAGCCAGCAATCATAGTAGTAGTGCAGGTTGTGGCCGTAGCGGTGGCGAGGGTCAATCTCCATTAACAATTTGAGTACCAACATCAGCTCATTACGTGGTAAATAAACATACTAGCACTAACTACGTCAGTAAAAACCTTAACAAATCGCAGCATATGGAGAAAAATGATGAGACACTCACCGCCTCGAGCCAATGCTGCAATGCGAGTTTCTGCGCCTTATCATCCTTGGACAGCCCCTTTCCAACCTGAAGACCCAAATTTGACAAAATATTTAGCCCAGTTTGCCGACTTCAGATAATAAGGCAGCTGACCAGATTTGTTTGAGATGCGAGATTTGTTGTACTACCTTGGCCGCTCGGGATCTGGCCCTGGACCACTTGGACACGGCCGTCTCCTGCTTCTCGATGTCGAAGAAGGAGACGGAGCTCCGGTTGAGGAGCGCGAAGTCCAGCAGCTTCCACCAGCTCTGCTCCACCAGCACGGCGCAGTCGGCCAGCTGCCGCCGCGTGCGGAAGCTCTTGTACACCTTCTGCAGCCTCAGCGCCGCAGCATCGTGCCTCGGGCTCTCCGCCCCCGCCCTCAGCCTGGCAACCTCCCTCGGCACAAGCGGCGGCGGCGCTTCGGCCTCGGCCTCGGCGCCGGCAATGTCGCCGGCTGTCCTGATGGAGATCTCGGTCTCCAGCTGGAGAGAGCCCGGGCTGTCGTCCCGCTGCTGCTCCCTCTTGAAGCTGAGCGAGCCCTGTATGAGCAGCTTCCCGGAGCCCAAGGCCCTGAGGACCGTCGGCTCGCCGCCGTCCGCCGGCGCGAGGGCGCCTTCCTCCATGGGGTCATAGTCATCAGCAGGGCACGAGAACATGACCCCCATTGTAGATTTCTAGTGACCTTGATCTTCACACAAACTGGAAGAAACAGCACCAAAACCAAGCCATTGCTTCAGATGCCAACCATCGGTGCTCAGCTAAGCAAGAAGAAACGGCAAGAAAACATTGCTGCAAAATCATGGAGAAGAGGCTTACCTCGCGCCTCCAACGAGAAGAAGAACGTGTCCGCTGCTTGAATGTTTGCTGTTGCCCGCTGCTCCCCTGTAAACAAAGCACCGACTGGTGGTGGTTTGGTAGCTTGCTGTCAGTCGAGGCGAGGCGAGCCAATTATCCGATATGCTAGTGTGAGACAACGGCGATATATAGAGGGGGAGAGGAGACAGAGGCTGGCCGGGGGTGGCGGTGGCGGTGGCGGTGCAGACCTCATTTTCCATTATTTGTTTATCTGGATTCCACGTGCTCCGACCGAATCGCACAGGCGCTAGTCTGGTCCGGCAGCTGTCAGCCGGGAATAGCGTGTATCAAAACCAGCGACGCTACTCGTATCTGCATCTTCCTCTTGTTTTCCTCTCCATCCGTACCGAGGCATGGAGTTTTGTAGCACCGCTTGTAAACTCAAGCACTGAACCACGGCGTGCCGAAAGAACCGAAAAGTTTCCGCTGCTTCCGCTCTCGCTCCGATTTACCAAGATAATAGGTAGGTTTATGTTTTTTTTAACATAATACAGACGCAAGACGCTAATACACACGCGCATACATTCACTCCTATGAACGCACACACGCACACCCTACCCCTATAAGCATCTCCGAAAAACTGAGCCGGCATATCATCTTGAAATTTACGAAGTCACTGTAGGCACCTCGTCATCGACGGAAACGTCTCCTCCCACTAAATGCGCATCGTCGGAAATCCTGAAATAAATTCAGTAATAAATGCGAGCACCAGGATTTGAACCCTACCAAAGTCCCTCTAACCAACCAACCACACAAGCCCTCCTAGCACCTGTACATGTACATGCTAGGAGGGAGGGATGTTAGGAGCCCTCCTAGCATGTACACGTACAGGGGCTGCCCCTTGGGTCAGCCCATGGACTTGGCCCGTACGAGGCCATCGGTGCAGCTACTTAAGCATGGCTCACAGAAGGAGACGGTATCCAGTGGATCAAGGACGAACCCGGCGGCGGCTACCTTCCTCTCTTCTCCTACCTCTACTCTTCTCTGTTCCTCCTGATACTTGTATGCAATTGTAATCGCTACACCAAATTGTTTCTCTATGAGTGATTACTACATAAGCAAGAGAGATCCCCAACTATACCCTTACAGTTTACCTCCCGAACACGCTACAGAGAGGTAACATGCTCATTCCCCTTAAAGTCATCTTCACTCAAAAATTACATGTCACTAACATTGCTCATAATTTGATTTGCCCACTGCATTTTGTCACACCCAGAAATATGACAAACACCAGCACGCTCTAGTACACGATGCTCATATAATCCATAAGAGGACTGCATTGAGAAGATAAAGTAGCAGACTAGCATATATGGCTCAAGTTGCATTGACTGAAGAAAAATAATGCTGGAACTTTCTATGCTCAGGGCACCGATTCTCTGCATGCTATGAAATAGATGTGCATCCATTGACGCAAGATAGGAATACTGTAGTGCAAGAGCTGTAGTAATAGAACATTCACATAGTGTCAAAAGCCACTATTTACCTTCATGTAATGGCTGCTTAGTGAAACAAAAATCTTCATTGTACTGTCTCACAGACCACAAGCACCATAATTGACCTTGGAGGATCCTTATGCAATTTTCAAGGAGGTTGGTACACCGCCCCATGCATTGCCAATGTGTAAGCTGATTGCAGTATGACCACTTCTTTTGAATCCCTTCTGACACGAAATGTTCCAGTGCATTGACACCAAGAGGATAAGCTGCCCAAAAGTACAGGGTGGGTGCTCCACTAAAGCAGCAGGAAAAACATAGCTGCCCAACACCTCTCCTGCAATGCCAAATCCCTTGCAATGTATAGCAAGCTGCAGCGCAATCTCATCGAACATAATTTCTGCTAGGCGGTCGTCAATGTACTGCAGACTGATCAACAAGATATCCAAGTACTCAATTCCCTCGGAACCTTTTTGACTTAACCGTTTATCAATATATGTTCTTCCAGCCAGTGAACAGCAAGACTGCAACTGGGTATTTTGCACACAATTGAAGTGCTCCTCCATGGGAATCAGGTCAACCATCAGAGAGGTAATAGGATTAACCGGTTGGCTCGGAATAAGAATATCTATTGGCACCGTACGGATCCAGCAAACAACCTTCAGAAAAGTACTGGGTTTCACCTGCTATACCCTTGGCAAATATCCTTCATGAGAGCAAGAAAACGATGGCCACGGAGTAGGTCGAATCTCATTACCCTCTGCACTATGATGCACCAGAATTGACGGCCATGGCGTCAGCCGTATCGGCAGCCCTCCGTGCCTTGTGGGTGGTGGACGTCCAGGGCATGGTTCCAAAATAGCTGCATTGAACGCCAGCCTCTGTACCTGAGCGAAGGAGGTTGGTGATGAGCATCGGTGCGGCTGCTGGGAGCAGCGGCACGTTAGTGCAATCTCTCAACAATGCTAATATAATTGGATCATATAACCATCCCTCAAAGTGCGATGAAGAATCACTCCAAAGTTCCTATCTAGCGGAGAACATAAGAATAAATTGTTTATAGGGTACGAAACCACCTGAAAGCTATTCTTTCCGTTCGATCTATTCAAGAGTTCGTACTAAAATAACATAAAGCTATTCTTTCCGTTCGATCTATCCTAGAGTTCGTACTAAAATAACACCAAAGCAAATTCATATTCATAATACTCAATCCAACACAAAGAACTTCAAAGAGTGCCCCAAGATTTCTACCAGAGAAACAAAGACAAGAACGTGCATCAACCCTTATGCATAGATTACCCCAATGTCACCTCGGGAATCCGCGAGTTGAGTGCCAAAACATATATCAAGTGAATCAATACGATACCCCATTGTCACCACGAGTATTCAATTGCAAGACATATATCAAGTGTTCTCGAATCCATAAAAGTATTCAATCTGATAACAACGACATCTCAAAGGGAGAAACTCAATTCATCACAACAAGATAGAGAGGGGAAAACACCATATGATCCGACTATATTAACAAAGCCCGCGATACATCAAGATCGTGACATCTCAAGAACACGAGAGAGATAGAGAGAGAGAGAGAGATTAAACACATAACTACTGGTACAAACCCTCAGCCCGAGGGTGGACTACTCCCTCCTCATCATGGTGACCGTCGGGATGATGAAGATGGCCACCGGAGATGATTCCCCCCTCCGGCAGGGTGCTGGAATGGGTCTAGATTGGTTTTCGTTGGCTACAGAGCCTTGCGGCGGCGGAACTTCTGATCTAGGTTAACCCCGAAGGGTTTTAGAATATTTGTAAATTTATAGGGTAAAGAGGGGGTGCGGGAGGCCACCGGGGTGGGCACAACCCACCTGGGCGCGCCTGGGCCCCCAGGCACGCCCTGGTGGGTTGTGCCCCCTCGGGGAACCCCCCAGATGCTGCTTTGGCCCATCTTGGGTATTCTGGTCCATCAAAAATCTCCAAAAAGTTTCACGGTGTTTGGACTCCGTTTGATATTAATTTCCTGCGATGTAAAAAACAAGCAAAAAAATAGCAACTGGCACTGGGCACTGGGCACTGGGCACTGGGTCAATAGGTTAGTCCCAAAAAATGATATAAAGTTGCTATAAAATGATTGTAAAACATCCAAGAAGATAATATAATAGCATGAATACTTCATAAATTATAGATACGTTGGAGACGTATCAGCATCCCCAAGCTTAATTCCTACTCGTCCTCGAGTAGGTAAATGATAAAAGAAATAATTTATGAAGTGTGAATGCTAGCAAAGTGCACAAGTTTGATCAATGAAAATTTTAATCACTTTTCCTAGCATCATAACAACAATTCTTTTTTATAAAACTTCTCATGTCATAGTAGCAACCAATTCACATGTTAAGGTTCAAACAATGAATTCTCTTGAAACTCAACAACCTATGTTCTTAGTCACCAAGTAATTGCAATTCAACTTATTCAACGGAGTTTAAGTAAGAGCTCCACATACTCAACCATCATATAGTCTTCTATGATTGCTAACACTCACTACGTACACATGAGCAAAATGTTTCAACTGGACACATAGAAAGATAGGGGCTTATAATTTTGCCTCCCAACGTGTTCACCTCAAGGGTGATGTCAACAATAATAACTCATGCTACCCATATCCAACTGGATATATGTGCCTAGATATTTCCTCGCCACATGATGCTTGCCAAGGGAGAAAAATAAAAAGGAATAGAGAGAAAACTTTGACTCTTGCATAAAAGTAAATACTGAAAAGTAAAAGATAGGCCCTTCGCAGAGGGAAGCAGAGGTTGCCATGCGCTTATTTGTTTGTATGCTCAATACCTTAGTGCAAAAGAACGTCATGTTGTATTGCCCCTTATGATAGCAACCTTTATTATGCAGTCTGTCGCTTTTATTCTTTGCCATCACAAGTTCGTACAACGCTCAATTTTCTCTTACACTAAATGATCTAACACTTTTAGAAGCAATTTTTATTGCCTTATTGCACCGATGACAACTTACTTGAAGGATCTTGCTCAATCCTTAGGTAGGTATGGTGGACTCTTGAAGATAAGATTTGGGTTTAAGGGTTTTTTGGATGCATAAGTAGTATCTCTACTTGGTGCGGGATTTTTGGCTAGCAAAGATGGGGGGCAAGCACCACATGTTGAAGGATCTATGACAATATAACTTCTATGTGAAAATGAACAAACATAAATCATTACGTTGTCTTCCTTGTCCAACATCAACAATTTTGGCATATAATATTTTGATGGGGGCTCACAATCACAAAAGATTTACACGATAGTGTATTTGCATGTGAAAGTTCTCTTCCTTATACTAATTATTCGTGAATTGCTTGTATGACCAATATTGTGATTGTCAAGCCTCAACAGATTTCACTTTCTAAACCCAATGTGAAGCTACCACTAGGCATGATATGATTTCAACTTCATGACATTCAATTTATTCAACAATTTACTCATAGGATATAAGTGAAGCACAAGAGTAAATGACAAACTACTCCAAAAAGATATAAGTGAAAATCATGCGAGTAGTTAAGTAAATAGATAGTTATGTGAGGACTCTCTCTTATTTAAAAGTTTCAGATCTAAGTATTTTATTAAAACAGAAAGCAAAAATAAAATAAAATGACCTTTCAAGGATAGCACAACTCATGTGAAGAAGCAAAAACTTAGGCTCAACCGATACTAACCGATAATTGTTGAAGAAGAAAGGTGGGATGCCCACCGGGGCATCCACAAGCTTAGATGCTTGATACTTCTTGAAATATTATCTTGGGGTGCCTTGGGCATCCCCAAGCTTGAGCTTTTGTGTCTCCTTAATTCCTCTCATATCACGGTTTTCCTAAATCTCAAAAGCTTCATCCACACAAAACTCAACAAGAACTTGTGAGATAAGTTAGTATAAACCAATGCAAAAACCTTATCATTCTCTACTGTAGCAAATCACTAAAATTATTATTCAACATTGCATACTAAATACCTCTGCATATTTAATACTCCTATCCTCAAATAAAATCATTAAACAAGCAAAACATATGCAAACAATGCAACCATAACAGCAATCTGCCAAAACAGTACATTCTGTAAAGAATGCAAGAGTATCAATACTTCTCTAACTCCAAAAATTATGAAAATTCACCACACTGTAGAAAAATTATCAGATCTTACTGTGCAAAAAGTTTCAACATTTTATCACATTCTGACTTTTCTCGGGAATTTTTGCAACAGCGATAAACTTTCTGAGTTTCTGTTTTGAAACAACAACATGTAGACTTGCAAAATAAGCATGGTAAAGGCTATCCTTGATATTTTTATTGAAATAAAAGATGCAAAACATTATTATAAATAGCATCAAGCAAATCCTGACAAAATAAATTGACACTCCAAGTAAAACACATATCATGTGACGAATAAAAACATAGCTCCAAGTGAGGTTACCGATAATGTTGGAGACGAAAGAGGGGATGCCTTCCGGGGCATCCCCAAGCTTAGTTGCTTGGATCTTCCTTGAATATTACCTTGGGTGACTTGGGCATCCCCAAGCTTAGGTTCTTTTCAATCCTTATTCTCCTCATATCGATATCTCACCCTAAACTTGAATACTTCAATCACACAAAACTTAACGGAACTTTGTGAGATAGGTTAGTATGATAAAGAGCAAACCATTTCACTTTGGTACTGTCAAAAACAAGATTCATAATTTTTTCCACACAATTCCTACTGTAGCATATCATTTCCACAATTTATATTGAGCAATATAAGCCATAGAAACTAGGGAACAAGCAAACTATGCATTGAAAACAGAATCTGTCAAAAACAGAACAGTCTGTAATGACCTGCAGAATAACCATACTTCTGCTACTCCAAAAATTATGAAAAGTTAGGACCATGTGAGCAATTTGTACATTAATCTTCTGCAAAAAGAATCAACTCAAAATCACTCTTCTGTTAAAAATAGGAATTATTTCGTGAGCGCAAAAGTTTCTGTTTTTCAGCAAGATCAAATCAACTATCACCCAACATGATCCCAAAGGCTTTACTTGGCACTTTATTGAAACAAAAGCTATAAAACAATATTACTACAGTAGCATAATCATGTGAACACACAAAAACAGTAGGTAAAAGTGTTGGGTTGTCTCCCAACAAGCGCTTTTCTTTAATGCCTTTTAGCTAGGCATGATGATTTCAACGATGCTCACATAAAAGATAAGAATTGAAACATAACAAGAGCATCATAAATCACATGGCAAGCACATTTAAGCCTAACATACATCCTATGCATAGGGATTTTGTGAGAAAACAACTTATGAGAACAAGAATCAACTAGCATAGGAAGGCAAAACAAGCATAACTTCAAAACTTTCAACACATAGAGAGGAAACTTGATATTATTGCAATTCCTACAAGCATAAGCTCCTCCCTAATAATAATTTTCAGTAGCATCATGAAGAAATTCAACAATATAACCATCACATAAAGCATTCTTTTCATGACACAAAAGCATAGAAAATTTATTACTCTCCACATAAGCAAATTTATTCTCATGAATAGTAGTGGGAGCAAACTCAACAAAATAACTATCATGGGATTGAAAATTAAAATCATGGTGACATTTTTCATGCTTATAATTATTCTCTATAACATATACATCATCACCATAGTCATCATAGATAGGAACTTTGTTTCCATAGTCAATTGGAACCTCTTCCAAAATAGTGGATTCATCATTAAATAAAGTCATGAACTCTCCAAATCCACTTTCATCAATATAATCTTCATAAATAGGAGGCATGCAATCATCATAATAAATTTTCTCATCAAAACTTGGGGGACTAAAAATATCACATTCATCAAATATAGCATCCCCAAGCTTATGGCTTTGCATATCATTAGCATCATGGATATTCAAGGAATTCATACTAACAACATTGCAATCATGCTCATCATTTATACCAAACATTATATTGAATTTTTCTTCTATCAATTGAGCACAATTTTCCTTTCCATCATTTTCATGAAATACATTATAAAGATGAATAATATGATGAAACCTCAATTCCATTTTTTTGTAGTTTTCTTTTACAAAACCAAACTAGTGATAAAACAAGAAACTAAAAGATTCGATTGCAAGATCTAAAGATATACCTTCAAGCACTCACCTCCCCGGCAACGGCGCCAGAAAAGAGCTTGATGTCTACTATGCAACTTTATTCTTGTAGACACGTGTTGGGCCTCCAAGCGTAGAGTTTTGTAGGACAGTAGCAATTTTCCCTCAAGTGGATGACCTAAGGTTTATCAATCCGTGGGAGGCATAGGATGAAGATAGTCTCTCTCAAACGACCCTGCAACCAAATACAAGAAATCTCTTGTGTCCCCAACACACCCAATACAATGGCAAATTGTATAGGTGCACTAGTTCGGTGAAGAGATGGTGATAAAAGTGTAATATTGATGGTAGAAATATATTTTTATAATCTGAATAAATAAAAACAGCAAGGGAGCAAATAGTAAACGGGCACAAAAAGGTATTGCAATGCTTGAAAATGAGGCCTAGGGTCCGTAGTTTCGCTAGTGCAATCTCTCAACAGTGCTAATATAATTGGATCATATAACCATCCCTTAAAGTGTGATGAAGCATCACTCCAAAGTTCCTATCTAGCGGAGAACATAAGAATAAATTGTTTGTAGGGTACGAAACCACCTCAAAGCTATTCTTTCCGTTCGATCTATTCAAGAGTTTGTACTAAAATAACATAAAGCTATTCTTTCTGTTCGATCTATCCTAGAGTTCGTACTAAAATAACACCAAAGCAAATTCATATTCATAATACTCAATCCAACACAAAGAACTTCAAAGAGTGCCCCAAGATTTCTACCGGAGAAACAAAGACAAGAACGTGCATCAACCCTTATGCATAGATTACCCCAATGTCATCTCGAGAATCCGCGAGTTGAGTGAGAAAACATATATCAAGTGAATCAATACGATACCCCATTGTCACCACGAGTATTCAATTGCAAGACATATATCAAGTGTTCTCAAATCCATAAAAGTATTCAATCTGATAACAACGAAATCTCAAAGGGAAAAACTCAATTCATCACAACAAGATAGAGAGGGGAAAACACCATATGATTCGACTATATTAACAAAGCCGGTAATACATCAAGATCGTGACATCTCAAGAACACGAGAGAGAGAAATTAAACACATAGCTACTGGTACAAACCCTCAGCCCCAAGGTTGGACTACTCCCTGCTCATCGTGGTGGCCGTCGGGATGACGAAGATGGCCACCGGAGATGATTCCCCCCTCCGGCAGGGTGTCGAAACGGGTCTAGATTGTTTTTTGGTGGCTACAGAGCCTTGCGGCGGCGGAACTTCTGATCTAGGTTAACCCCGAAGGGTTTTTGAATATTTGTGAATTCATAGGGTAAAGAGGGGGTGCAGGAGGCCACCAAGGTGGGCATAACCCACCTGAGCGCGCCTGGGCCCCCAGGCGCACCCTGGTGGGTTGTGCCCCCCGCCCCTCGGGGCACCCCCCAGGTGCTGCTCTGGCCCATCTTGGGTGTTCTGGTCAATAAAATATCTCCAAAAAGTTTCGCGGTGTTTGGACTCCATTTGATATTGATTTCCTACGATGTAAAAAACAAGCAAAAAACATTAACTGGCACTGAGCACTGGGTTAATAGGTTTGTCCCAAAAAATGATATAAAGTTGCTATAAAATGATTGTAAAACATCCAAGAATGATAATATAACAGCATGAATACTTCATAAATTATAGATACGTTGGAGACGTATCACACGTGTAGAAAAGCAGAGGCCTCATGGCCCTTGTTCATGAAGGAGGAGACGCCTGGGAGGGCCGCAAACTCGATGGCGACGTTTGGAGCGGCACGACGGTTGTTGATTGTGGAATAATTTGGGAATGCATCCTCCACGTGGGGCGGTAGGCTGATGCTGGCCTTCACGGGGATGTTGAGGCGGTTGAACTTGCCGTGGTGACCGCAGGTGGCTTCCTTGATGGCCGCCGTGATGTTGTAGAGGTCGACAACGAGCTCGGGGCCGAGTGCGATGCTGGTGTTGCGAACCTCCGCTGCGACGGTGGCGGTGTTAGAAATATGCCCTAGAGGCAATAATAAATTGGTTATTGTTATATTTCCTTGTTCATGATAATCATTTATTATCCATGCTAAAATTGTATTGATAGGAAACTCAGATACATGTGTGGATACATAGACAACACCATGTCCCTAGTAAGCCTCTAGTTGACTAGCTCGTTGATCAATAGATGGTTACGGTTTCCTGACCATGGACATTGGATGTCGTTGATAACGGGATCACATCATTAGGAGAATGATGTGATGGACAAGACCCAATCCTAAGCCTAGCACAAGATCATGTAGTTCGTATGGTAAAGCTTTTCTAATGTCAAGTATCATTTCCTTAGACCATGAGATTGTGCAACTCCCGGATACCGTAGGAATGCTTTGGGTGTACCAAACGTCACAACGTAACTGGGTGGCCATAAAGGTGCACTACAGGTATCTCCGAAAGTGTCTGTTAGGTTGGCACGAATCGAGACTGGGATTTGTCACTCCGTGTAAACGGAGAGGTATCTCTGGGCCCACTCGGTAGGACATCATCATAATATGCACAATGTGACCAAGGAGTTGATCACGAGATGATGTGTTACGGAACGAGTAAAGAGACTTGCCGGTAACGAGATTGAACAAGGTATCGTGATACCGACGATCGAATCTCGGGCAAGTACTATACCGGTAGACAAAGGGAATTGTATACGGGATTGATTGAATCCTCGACATCGTGGTTCATCCGATGAGATCATCGAGGAGCATGTGGGAGCCAACATGGGTATCCATATCCCGCTGTTGGTTATTGACCGGAGAGTCGTCTCGGTCATGTCTGCGTGTCTCCCGAACCCGTAGGGTCTACACACTTAAGGTTCGGTGACGCTAGGGTTGTAGAGATATTAGTATGCGGTAACCCGAAAGTTGTTCGGAGTCCCGGATGAGATCCCGGACTTCACGAGGAGTTCCGGAGGTAAAGATTTATATATGGGAAGTCTTGTTTTGGTCGCCGGAAAAGTTTCGCGCATTATCGGTATTGTACCAGGAGTGCCGAAAGGGGTCCGGGGGTCCACCTGCCCCGGGGGGGGGGGCACATGGGCTGTAGGGGTGTGCGCCTTGGCCTATATGGGCCAAGGGCACCAGCCCCAAGAGGCCCATGCGCCAAGAGATAAGGGAAAGGGAGAGTCCTAAAAGGGAAAGGCACCTCCTAGGTGCCTTGGGGAGGATGGACTCCTCCCTGGCCGCACCCTTCCTTGGAGGAAGGGCCAAGGCTGCGCCCCCCCCCCTCTCCCTTGGCCCTATATATAGTGAGGGGAAGGGAGGGCAGCCGCACCCAAGCCCTGGGCCTCCCTCTCCCTCCCGTGACACATCTCCCTCCTCCCGCAGCGCTTGGCGAAGCCCTGTTGGAATCCCGCTACTTCCACCACCATGCCGTCGTGCTGCTGGATCTCCATCAACCTCTCCTCCCCCCTTGCTGGATCAAGAAGGAGGAGACGTTGCTGCTCCGTACGTCTGTTGAACGCGGAGGTGCGGTCCGTTCGGCGCTAGGATCATCGGTGATTTGGATCACGATGAGTACGACTCCATCAACCCCGTTCTCTTGAACGCTTCCGCTCGCGATCTTCAAGGGTATAAAGATGCACTCCCCTCTCTCTCGTTGCTAGTTAATCCGTAGATTGATCTCGGTGATGCGTATAAAATTTTGAATTTCTGCTACGTTCCCCAACAGTGGCATCATGAGCCAGGTCTATGCGTAGATTCTATGCACGAGTAGAACACAAAGTAGTTGTGGGCGATGATTTGTTCAATTTGCTTACCGTTACTAGTCTTATCTTGATTCGGCGGCATTGTGGGATGAAGCGGCCCGGACCGACCTTACACGTACTCTTACGTGAGACAGGTTCCACCGACTGACATGCACTTGATGCATAAGGTGGCTAGCGGGTGTCTGTCTCTCCCACTTTAGTTGGATCGGATTCGATGAAAAGGGTCCTTATGAAGGGTAAATAGCAATTGGCATATCACCGTTGTGGCTTTTGCGTAGGTAAGAAACGTTCTTGCTAGAAACCCATAGCAGCCACGTAAAACATGCAACAACAATTAGAGGACGTCTAACTTGTTTTTGCAGGGTATGCTATGTGATGTGATATGGCCAAAAGGATGTGATGAATGATATATGTGATGTATGAGATTGATCATGTTCTTGTAATAGGAATCACGACTTGCATGTCGATGAGTATGACAACCGGCAGGAGCCATAGGAGTTGTCTTAATTTATTGTATGACCTGCGTGTCAATGAAAAATGCCATGTAATTACTTTACTTTATTGCTAACCGTTAGCCATAGTAGTAGAAGTAATAGTTGGCGAGACAACTTCATGAAGACACGATGATGGAGATCATGGTGTCATGCCGATGACGAAGGTGATCATGCCGCGCCTCGAAGATGGAGATCAAAGGCGCAAGATGATATTGGCCATATCATGTCACTTTATGATTTGCATGTGATGCTTGTCATGTTTACATCTTATTTGCTTAGAACGACGGTAGCATAAATAAGATGATCCCTCACAAAAATTTCAAGAGACGTGTTCCCCCTAACTGTGCACCGTTGCGAAGGTTCGTTGTTTTGAAGCACCACGTGATGATCGGGAGTGATAGATTCTAACGTTCACATACAACGGGTGTTGACGAGCCTAGCATGTACAGACATGGCCTCGGAACACATGCGAAACACTTGGGTTGACTTGACGAGCCTAGCATGTACAGACATGGCCTCGGAACACAAGAGATCGAAAGGTCGAACATGAGTCGTATAGTAGATGCGATCAACATGGAGATGTTCACCGATGATGACTAGTCCGTCTCACGTGATGATCGGACACGGCCTAGTTTGACTCGGATCATGTATCACTTAGATGACTAGAGGGATGTCTATCTGAGTGGGAGTTCATTAAATAATCAGATGAACTTAATTATCATGAACATAGTCAAAAGGTCTTTGCAAATTATGTCATAGCTTACACTTTAGTTCTACTGTTTAAGATATGTTCCTAGAGAAAATTTAGTTGAAAGTTGATAGTAGCAATTATGCGGACTGGGTCCGTAAACTGAGGATTGTCCTCATTGCTGCACAGAAGGCTTATGTCCTTAATGCACCGCTCGGTGTGCTGAACCTCAGCGTCGTCTGTAGATGTTGCGAAACATCTGACATGCACGTTTTGATGCCTACGTGATAGTTCAGTGCGTAATGCTAACGGTTTAGAATTGTGGCACCAAAGACGTTTTTGAAACGTCGCAGAACATATGAGATGTTCCGAAGACTGAAATCGGGATTTTAGAGTAGTGCCCACGTCAAGAGGTATCAGACCTCTGACAAGTTTCTTAAGCCTGCAAACTAAGGGAGAAAAGCTCAATCATTGAGCATGTGCTCAGATTGTCTGAGTACCACAATCGCTTGAATCGAGTGGGAGTTAATCTTCCAGATGAGATAGTGATGGTTCTCCATAGTCACTGCCACCAAGCTATTAGAGCTTCGTGATGAACTATAACATATCAGGGATAGATATGATGATCCTTGAGCTATTCGCACTGTTTGACACCGTGAAAGTAGAAATCAAATAGGAGCATCAATAGTTGATGGTTAGTAAAACCTCTAGTTTCAAGAAGGGCAAGGGCAAAAAGGGATACTTCATGAAACGGCAAATCATTTGCTGCTCTAGTGAAGAATCCCAAGGTTGAACCCAAACCCGAGACTAAGTGCTTCTGTAATGAGGAGAACGGTCACTGAAGCAGAACTACCCTAGATACTTGGTAGATGAGAAGGCAGGCAAGGTCGACAGAAGTATATTGGATATACATTATATGAATGTGTACTTTACTAGTACTCCTAGTAGCACCAGGGTATTAGATACCGGTGCGGTTGCTAAGTGTTAGTAACTCGAAATAAAAGCTGCGGAATAAACGGAGACTAGCTAAAGGTGAGATGACGATATGTGTTGGAAGTGTTTCCAAGGTTGATGTGATCAAGCATCGCATGCTCCCTCTACCATCGAGATTGGTGTCAAACCTAAATAATTGTTATTTGGTGTTTGCGTTGAGCATAAACATGATTGGATTATGTTTATCGCAATACGGTTATTCATTTAAGGAGAATAATGGTTACTCTGTTTATTTGAATAATACCTTCAATGGTCTTGCACCTCAAATAAATCTCGATCGTAGTGATACACATGTTCGTGCCAAAAAATATAAAATAGTAATGATAGTACCACATACTTGTGGCACTGCCATTTGAGTCATATTGGTATAGAACGCATGAAGAAGCTCCATGTAGATGGATCTTTGGACTCACTCGTTTTTGAAAGATTGAGACATGCAAATCATACCACATGGAACAAGAAAGCAACTTGTTGGAAGTAATACATTTTGATGTGTGCAGTCCAATGAGTGCTGAGGCATGCAGTGGATATCGTTATGTTCTTGCTTCACAGATGATTTGAGTAGATGCTGAGTATATTTGCTTAATGAAACACAAGTCTGAATTATTGAAAGTTCAAGTGATTTCAGAGTGAAGTTGAAGATCGTCGTGACAAGAGGATAAAATGTCTATGATATGATCATAGAGATGAATATCTGAGTTACGAGTTTGGAACACAATTAAGACATTGTGGAAAGTGTTTCACAATTAATACCGCCTGGAACACCATAGTGTGATGGTGTGTCCGAACATCATAACTGCACCCTATTGATATGGTGCATACCATGATGTCTCTTATCAAATTACCACTATCGTTTATGGGTTAGGCATTAGAGACAACCGCATTCACTTTAAATAGGGCACCACGCAATTCCGTTGAGACGACTCCGTATGAACTATGGTTTAGAGAAACCTAAGCTGTCGTTTCTTAAAAGTTTGGGGTTGCGACGCTTATGTGAAAAAGTTTTAGGCTGATAAGCTCGAACCCAAAGCGGATAAATGCATCTTCATAGAATACCCAAAACAGTTGGGTATACCTCCTATTTCAGATCTGGAAGCAGAAGTGATTGTTTCTGAAACGGGTCCTTTCTCGAGGAAAAGTTTCTCTCGAAAGAATTGAGTGGGAGGATGGTGGAGACTTGATGAGGTTATTGAACCATGACTTCAACTAGTGTGTAGCAGGGCACAGGAAGTTGTTCCTGTGGCACCTACACCAATTGAAGTGGAAACTTATGATAGTGATCATGAAACTTCGGATCAAGTCACTACCAAACCTCGTAGGTCGACAGGGATGCGTACTACTTCAGAGTGGTACGTAACCCTGTCTTGGAAGTCATGTTGCTAGACAACAATGAACCTACGAGCTATGGAGAAGCAATGGTGGGCCCGGATTCCGACGAATGGCTCGGGCCATAAAATCCGAGAGAGGATCCATGTATAAAACAAAGTATAGACTTTGGAAGAACTACTTGATGGTCGTAAGGTTGTTGGGTGCAGATGGATTTTAAAAGGAAGACAAACAATAATGGTACGTGTCACCATTAAGAAAGCTCGAGTTGTCGTTAAGATGTTTTCCGGCAAGTTCAAGGAGTTGACTGCGATGAGACTTTCTCACTCGTAGCGATGCTAAGAGTCTGTTGGAATTGTATTAGCAGTTACTGCATTATTTATGAAATCTTGCAGATAGGATGTCAAAACATTGTTTCCTCGACGATTTTCTTGAGGAAAGGTTGTATGTGATACAACCAGAAGGTTTTGTCAATCCTGAAAGATGCTAACAAGTATGCAAAGCTCCAGCAATCCTCTAAGGACTGGAGTAAGCATCTCGGAGTTGGAATATACGCTTTGATGAGATAATCAAAGATTTTGGGTTTATACAAAGTTTATGAGAAACTTGTATTTCCAAAGAAGTGAGTGGGAGCACTATAGAATTTCTGATGAGTATATGTTGTTGACATATTTTTGATCAAAAATGATGTAGAATTTCTGGAAAGCATACAGGGTTATTTGAAAAGTGTTTTTTAATGGAAAACCAGGATTAAGCTACTGGACATTGAGCATCAAGATCTATAAGGATAGATCAAAAACCGCTTAATAGTACTTTCAAATGAATACATACCGTGACAAGATTTTGAAAGAGTTCAAAATAGATCAGCAAAGAAGGAGTTCTTGGCTGTGTTACAAGGTGTGAGTATTGAGTAAGACTCAAGACCCGAGCACGGCAGAAGAGAGAGAAAGGACGAAGGTCGTCCCCTATGCTTTAGACGTAGGCTCTACAATATGCTATGCTGTGTACCGCACATGAAGTGTGCCTTGCCATGAGTTAGTCAAGGGGTACAATAGTGATCCGGGAATGGATCACATGACAGCGGTCGAACTTATCCTTAGTATCTAGTGGACTAAGGAATTTTCTCGATTATGGAGGTGGAAGAGGTGTTCGTCGTAAAGGGTTACGTCGATGCAAACTTTGACACTAATCCGGACGACTCTGAGTAGCAAACCGGATTCGTATAGTAGAGCAGTTATTTGGAATAGCTCCAAGTAGCGTGTGGTAGCTGCATCTACAAGATGACATATATATTCGTAAAGCACACACGGATCTGAAAGGTTCAGACCCGTTGACTAATAACCTCTCTCACAAGCGAGATATGAACAAACCCCATGGGTGTTGGATTCATTACAATCACATGGTGATGTGAACTAGATTATTGACTCTAGTAAACTCTTGGGTATTAATCACATGGCGATGTGAACTAGATTATTGACTCTAGTGCAAGTGGGAGACTGTTAGAAATATTCCCTAGAGGCAATAATAAATTGGTTATTGTTATATTTCCTTGTTCATGATAATCATTTATTATCCATGCTAAAATTGTATTGATAGGAAACTCAGATACATGTGTGGATACATAGACAACACCATGTCCCTAGTAAGCCTCTAGTTGACTAGCTCGTTGATCAATAGATGGTTACGGTTTCCTGACCATGGACATTGGATGTCGTTGATAACGGGATCACATCATTAGGAGAATGATGTGATGGACAAGACCCAATCCTAAGCCTAGCACAAGATCGTGTAGTTCGTCTGCTAAAGCTTTTCTAATGTCAAGTATCATTTCCTTAGACCATGAGATTGTGCAACTCCCGGATACCGTAGGAATGCTTTGGGTGTACCAAACGTCACAACGTAACTGGGTGGCCATAAAGGTGCACTACAGGTATCTCCGAAAGTGTCTGTTGGGTTGGCACGAATCGAGACTGGGATTTGTCACTCCGTGTAAACGGAGAGGTATCTCTGGGCCCACTCGGTAGGACATCATCATAATGTGCACAATGTGACCAAGGAGTTGATCACGGGATGACGTGTTACGGAACGAGTAAAGAGACTTGCCGGTAACGAGATTGAACAAGGTATCGGGATACCAACGATCGAATCTCGGGCAAGTACTATACCGGTAGACAAAGGGAATTGTATACGGGATTGATTGAATCCCCGACATCGTGGTTCATCCGATGAGATCATCGAGGAGCATGTGGGAGCCAACATGGGTATCCAGATCCCGCTGTTGGTTATTGACCGGAGAGTCGTCTCGGTCATGTCTGTGTGTCTCCCGAACCCGTAGGGTCTACACACTTAAGGTTCGGTGACGCTAGGGTTGTAGAGATATTAGTATGCGGAAATCCGAAAGTTGTTCGGAGTCCCGGATGAGATCCCGGATGTCACGAGGAGTTCCGGAATGGTCCGGAGGTAAAGATTTATATATGGGAAGTCTTGTTTTGGTCGCCGGAAAAGTTTCGCGCATTATCGGTATTGTACCAGGAGTGCCGAAAGGGGTCCGGGGGTCCACCAAAGGGGTCCACCTGCCCCGGGGGGCCACATGGGCTGTAGGGGTGTGCGCCTTGGCCTATATGGGCCAAGGGCACCAGCTCCAAGAGGCCCATGCGCCAAGAGATAAGGGAAAGGGAGAGTCCTAAAAGGGAAAGGCACCTCCTAGGTGCCTTGGGGAGGATGGACTCCTCCCTGGGCGCACCCTTCCTTGGAGGAAGGGCCAAGGCTGCGACCCCCCCTCTCCCTTGGCCCTATATATAGTGGGGGGAAGGGAGGGCAGCCGCACCCAAGCCCTGGCGCCTCCCTCTCCCTCCCGTGACACATCTCCCTCCCCCCGCAGCGCTTGGCGAAGCCCTGTTGGAATCCCGCTACTTCCACCTCCATGCCGCCATGCTGCTGGATCTCCATCAACCTCTCCTCCCCCTTGCTGGATCAAGAAGGAGGAGAAGTCGCTGCTCCGTACGTGTGTTGAACGCGGAGGTGCCGTCCGTTCGGCGCTAGGATCATCAGTGATTTGCATCACGACGAGTACGACTCCATCAACCCCGTTCTCTTGAACGCTTCCGCTCGCGATCTTCAAGGGTATGAAGATGCACTCCCCTCTCTCTCGTTGCTAGTTAATCCATAGATTGATCTCGGTGATGCGTAGAAAATTTTGAATTTCTGCTAAGTTCCCCAACAGGCGGTGCCATGGACTTCGTCAACACTATCAACGGCGTCGACCTGGGTCGAGCACTCCGCCGAACAGCTGACGGGCACCATCGAGATGCAAATCGAAGTTGCATCATGGGCGACAGTGGGGATCCCCTGGGCCTTTGTGGTGGAGTAGTAGGTGTCAGGGACGGGCGCCGACGCCTTAGTAGTGGTCTCGAGTGCAGGGGTCGGTGTTGCTGGAGCATGGTGCTGTTTGTCATATTTCTGGGTGTGACAAAATGCAGGGGGCAAATCAGATTATGAGCATGTTAGTGATATGGAATTTTTTGTGTGAAGAGGACTTTAAGGGGAATGACCATGTGGAGATGCTTAGATTCAGGAGTAATTCACTGGTGTCTGAAACTGCTAGTTCAGTTAAAGGGTTGACTGGATTGAAATCTGAGGATGTCGGGTCTAACTCCCTGCTGCCATATGTTGCTATTCATGTATTCAATTCTCTGCTCATTGATGATGTTGATATGCTGAATCTGACCTACGCCGCTTCCAGCTAGGCGTGTCTTGGGATCCTGGAGGCCTTGCTTTGTTGTTGCTAAGGAAGGTCTTTCAAGGAGGGAGGTGCGCCATGATCTTGGTTCCCCGCGGTCTTCTCACCTTCCTAGCTTCTACGTTTCAGTCATCGAGAATTATGATGGTGGAGGTGATCAGCACGAGAGCATATGTCATGGGGGTTATAGTGCCCTCTACCTGCTCCAATCAAGAACATTCTTAAGGAGGGAGCGGTGTCATCGTTGTCGCAGCCCGCTTCGCGCAAGGCTCCATCGACCACAAGTACTACATCGACTTCAACGACGACTACTTCCTCTACAGTTCCTTCACTGGGATCGCAATCGTCCACGACTACTACTCCCATGTAGTCAAAGCCATCTCCACCTTCGGCTGCTACCATGACTTTGACCTAGTCAAGGACCATCGAGTGCAATGGGACCCGCACGGTTTACAGTGCGCCGGCTTGGGGTCAAGCCAGATTTCAAGAAGGGAGGGATTTTAGGAGCCCTCCTAGCATGTACATGTACAAGGGCTCCCCTTGGGCCAGCCCATGGACTTGGCCCGTATGAGGCCATCGGTGCAGCTACTTAAGCGTGGCACACAGAAGGAGAGGGTATCCAGCGGATCAAGGACGAACCTGGCGGCGGCTACCTTCCTCTCTTCTCGCACCTTTGCTCTTCTCTGTTCCTCCTGATACTTGTATGCAATTGCAATTGCTACACCAAATTGTTCCTCTGTGAGTGATTACTACCTAAGCAAGAGAGATCCCCAACTATACCCTTACAGTTTTCCTCCCGAACATGCTACTTGGCAAATTTCACTAGAAACTCATTGAAATACAATCAAAATGACTAAGCCCAAGGAGAGAGAGAGAGAGAGAGAGTTCACCCGCAATTTAAAAAAACATGGAGAGTGAGGGGCAGCGAATGGGCATATAGTTTACGGATACCATAAGTCCATAACTGGTGGCCGTCATCTATGCAGGATTTCGCAGTGACCCCCTTTTCCATTTGCACGAATTGCGGTGCCAAGCCGCTGCCATGTCAGGTTCAGAACTAGGCCGCTCTAAGACAAAAGGTAACAAAATTTCACTTATTCAAAACAATCCTCACCTGCTCACCACCATAGTGGCTAGAGGCGCAGTCCCCCTCATGGGAGAATTGGGTTCGAACCTACTTATTTTAAGTATGTCAGATGTTATTTTTATATTAAAAGATGGCATTTTTATTTTTAAGAGATGGTGTTTTTTCTATTGAGATGGGCCTTTTTGTATTAAGAGATTGCATCTTTATTTTTTAAAAGATGACATTTTTATTTTTATTAAAGAGATGACATTTAAAATTATTAATAGATCTCATTTTAAATTATTAAGAGATGGCATTTTAATATTAAGATGGCGTTTTTTAAAGAGGTGTCATTTATATATTAAGAGATGACATTTTTTATTTAAAGAGATGGCATTTTTATTTAAAGAGGTGGCATTTTTATATTAAGAGATGGCGTTTTTCATTTACAGAGATGGCATTTTTTTAAGAGATGGTATTTTTATATTAAGAGATCGCATTTTTCATTTAAAAGAGATGACAATTTTATATTAGAAGATGGCATTTTTTATTTAAAAGAGATGGCATTTTTATATTAAGAGATAACATTTTTTAAGAGATGACATTTTTTAAGAGATAACATTTTTATATTAAGAGATAACATTTTTTATTTAAAGAGATGGCACTTTTATATTAGAAGATGGCATTTTTTTATTTACAGGGATGGCATTTTTATATTAAGAGATGGCAATTTCTAATTAAAGGGATGGAATTTTTATATTAAGAGATGACATTTTTCATTTAAAGAGGTGTCATTTTTATATTAAGAGACGGCATTTTCATTTAAAGAAATGGCATCTTTGTATTAAGAGATGACATTTTCAATTAAATGAGGTGGCATTTTTATATTAAGAGATGGCATTTTTTAAGAGATAGCATTTTTATATTAAGAGATGACATTTTTTATTTAAAGAGATGGCACTTTTATATTAGAAGATGGCATTTTTTTATTTAAAGAGATGGCATTTTTATATTAAGAGATGGCAATTTTTAATTAAAGGGATGGCATTTTTATATTAAGAGATGACATTTTTCATTTAAAGAGGTGTCATTTTTATATTAAGAGGCGGCATTTTCATTTAAAGAAATGGCATCTTTGTATTAAGAGATGACATTTTCAAATAAATGAGGTGGCATTTTTATATCAAGCGATGGCATCTTCCATTTAAAGAGATAGCATTTTTATATTAAGAGGTGGCATTTTTATATTAAGAGAAGGCAGTTTTTTTAAAGAGATGGTATTTTTATATTAAGAGATGGCATTTTCATATAAAAGAGATGGCATTTTTTATTTAAAAGATGACACTTTTATATTAGAAGATGTTTTTTTTTGTTTAAAGAGATGGCATTTTTATATTAATTGTTGACATTTTTTAGAAAGAGATGTCACTTTATATTAAGAGATGGCATTTTTAATTTAAAGAGATGGCATTTTTATATTAAGAGATGGCATTTTTCATTTACAGAGATGGCATTATTTTTAAAGAGATGGTATTTTTATATTAAGAGATGGCATTTTTCATTTAAAATAGATGACATTTTTCATTTACAGAGATGACACTTTTATATTAGAAGATGTAATTTTTTATTTAAAGAGATGGCATTTTTATATTTAGAGATGGCTTTTTTTATTTAAAGGGATGGCATTTTTATATTAAGAGATGAAAATTTTTATTTAAAGAGGTGTCATTTTTATATTAAGAGACGGCATTTTCATTTAAAGAGGTGTCTTTTTTGTATTAAGAGATGTCTTTTTTTAAGAGATGGCATTTTTAATTTAAAGAGGTGGCATTTTTATATTAAGACATGTCGTTTTTCATTTACAGAGATGTCACTTTTTATTTAAGGAGATGGCATTTTTATATTAAGAGATGACATTTTTCATTTAAAGAGGTGTCATTTTTAGAGGGATGGCCTATCATCATGGCCTTTTTTCTCTATTTTTACAAGAAAATATGATTTCTTTTTATCCATGGCATTCAAAATAAAAAAAGAAGTAAACTAGGCCTATGGACCAATGGGGATTCGCGCTGGCCCGTCCCCTGGCGAACGATCGATGGGGACCGATTCGTTCGCTGGGAGCAGCTCATCCTTGCGAGAAATTCGATTGCTAGAGCCTCCCTCCGCGACAATCGATCGTCATTGGCATCCAGATTTTAAGAACATTTCTAATTTAAAGTAATCCTAAATCTCTACTCCTAATGGACGAGTTGGTGAATCGTCTCCGCGGTTTATTTTCGCTGGTTTTTTTCGTCTCTCCTCCCACCCTGGTCCACGGTTTATTTTCGCTGGGTTTTTTCATCTCTCCTCCCACACCCCCTCCCACCCTGGTCCATCGGTTTATTTTTCTCTCCACTCTTTATTGCAACCAGAACTTTCCTAACGTATAACAAATCACGGATCTAACTTCCTTAAATTATACAAATCAATCGATTCCTTTTATTGATTCAATTTGTCTTAGGAAACAAATAACAGATTTTCAGGAAACAAATAATACATTTTAATCTAACTTCCTTCAATTATGCAAATCAATCGATTCCTTTTATTGGTTCAATTTGTCTTAGGAAACAAATAACAGATTTTCAGGAAACAGATAATGCATTTTATGTTGGGAAACGTAGTAATTTCAAAAAAATTCCTACGCACACGCAAGATCATGGTGATGCATAGCAACGAGAGGGGAGAGTGTTGTCCACGTACCCTCATAGACCGACAACGGAAGCGTTATCACAACGCGGTCGATGTAGTAGTACGTCTTCACGATCCGACCGATCAAGTACCGAACGTACGGCACCTCCGAGTTCTGCACACGTTCAGCTCGATGACGTCCCTCGAACTCCGATCCAGCCGAGTGTTCAGGGAGAGTTTCGTCAGCACGACGGCGTGGTGACGATGATGATGTTCCACCGACGCAGGGCTTCGCCTAAGCTCCGCAACGGTATTCTCGAGGTGTAATATGGTGGAGGGGGGCACCGCACATGGCTAAGAGATCTCAAGGATCAATTGTTGTGTCTCTGGGGTGCCCCCTGCCCCCGTATATAAAGGAGCAAGGGGGAGGCAGCCGGCCAAGGGGAGAGGCGCGCCATAGGGGGGAGTCCTACTCCCACCGGGAGTAGGACTCCTCCTTTCCTTGTGGGAGTAAGAGAAGGGAAGGGGGAAGGAGAAAGAAGGAAGGGTGCGCCCCCCTTCCCTAGTCCAATTCGGACCAGACCATGGGGAGGGGTGCGGCCACCTTTTGAGGCCTTTCTCTCCTTTCCCCTATGGCCCATTAAGGCCCAATACGAATTCCCGTAACTCTCCGATACTCCGAAAAATACCCGAATCACTCAGAACCTTTCCGAAGTCCGAATATAGTCGTCCAATATATCGATTTTTACGTCTCGACCATTTCTAGACTCCTCGTCATATCACCGATCTCATCCGGGACTCCGAACTCCTTCGGTACATCAAAACTCAATAAAACTGTCATCGTAATGTTAAGCGTGCGGACCCTACGGGTTCGAGAACTATGTAGACATGACCGAGACACGTCTCCGGTCAATAACCAATAGCGGGACCTGGATGCCCATATTGGCTCCCACATATTCTACGAAGATCTTTATCGGTCAGACCGCATAACAACATACGTTGTTCCCTTTGTCACCGGTATGTTACTTGCCCGAGATTTGATCGTCGGTATCTCGATACCTAGTTCAATCTCGTTACCGGCATGTCTCTTTACTCGTTCCGTAACACATCATCCCGCAACTAACTCATTAGTCACAATGCTTGCAAAGCTTATAGTGATGTGCATTACCGAGTGGGCCCAGAGATACCTCTCCGACAATTGGAGTGACAAATCCTAATCTCGAAATACGCCAACCCACCTTTGGAGACACCTGTAGAGCACCTTTATAATCACCCATTTACGTTGTGACGTTTGGTAGCACACAAAGTGTTCCTCCGGTAAACGGGAGTTGCATAATCTCATAGTCATAGGAACATGTATAAGTCATGAAGAAAGCAATAGCAACATACTAAACGATCGAGTGCTAAGCTAACGGAATGGGTCAAGTCAATCACGTCATTCTCCTAATGAGGTGATCTCGTTAATCAAATGACAACTTATGTCTATGGCTAGGAAACATAACCATCTTTGATTAACGAGCTAGTCAAGTAGAGGCATACTAGTGACACTCTGTTTGTCTATATATTCACACATGTATTATGTTTCCGGTTAATACAATTCTAGCATGAATAATAAACATTTATCATGATACAAGGAAATAAATAATACTTTATTATTGCCTCTAGGGCATATTTCCTTCAGTCTCCCACTTGCACTAGAGTCAATAATCTAGATTATACAGTAATGATTCTTACACCCATGGAGCCTTGGTGTTGATCATGTTTTGCTCGTGGAAGAGGCTTAGTCAACGGGTCTGCAACATTCAGATCCGTATGTATCTTGCAAATTTCTATGTCTCCCTCCTGGACTAAATCCCGGATGGAATTGAAGCGTCTTTTGATGTGCTTGATCCATTTTGAACTTCTTCAAAACTTTGTCAAGGTATGTGCTTTGTGAAAGTCCAATTAAGCGTCTTGATCTATCTCTATAGATCTTGATGCCCAATATATACGCAGCTTCACCGAGGTCTTTCATTGAAAAACTTGAAGGAAATATGCCCTAGAGGCAATAATAAAGTATTATTTATTTCCTTGTATCATGATAAATGTTTATTATTCATGCTAGAATTGTATTAACCGGAAACATAATACATGTGTGAATATATAGACAAACAGAGTGTCACTAGTATGCCTCTACTTGACTAGCTCGTTAATCAAAGATGGTTATGTTTCCTAGCCATAGACATAAGTTGTCATTTGATTAACGAGATCACCTCATTAGGAGAATGACGTGATTGACTTGACCCATTCCGTTAGCTTAGCACTCGATCGTTTAGTATGTTGCTATTGCTTTCTTCATGACTTATACATGTTCCTATGACTATGAGATTATGCAACTCCCGTTTACCGGAGGAACACTTTGTGTGCTACCAAACGTCACAACGTAAATGGGTGATTATAAAGGTGCTCTACAGGTGTCTCCAAAGGTACTTGTTGGGTTGGCGTATTTCGAGATTAGGATTTGTCACTCCAATTGTCGGAGAGGTATCTCTGGGCCCACTCGGTAATGCACATCACTATAAGCCTTGCAAGCATTGTGACTAATGAGTTAGTTGCGGGATGATGTGTTACGGAACGAGTAAAGAGACTTGCCGATAATGAGATTGAACTAGGTATCGAGATACCGACGATCAAATCTCGGGCAAGTAATATACCGGTGACAAAGGGAACAACGTATGTTGTTATGCGGTCTGACCAATAAAGATCTTCGTAGAATATGTGGGAGCCAATATGGGCATCCAGGTCCCGCTATTGGTTATTGACCGGAGACGTGTCTCGGTCATGTCTACATAGTTCTCGAACCCGTAGGGTCCGCACGCTTAACGTTACGATGACAGTTTTATTGAGTTTTGATGTACCGAAGGAGTTCGGAGTCCCGGATGAGATCGGGGATATGACGAGGAGTCTCGAAATGGTCGAGAAATAAAAATCGATATATTGGACGACTATATTCGGACTTCGGAAAGGTTCCGAGTGATTCGGGTATTTTTCGGAGTACCGGAGAGTTACGGGAATTCGTATTGGGCCTTAATGGGCCATACGGGAAAGGAGAGAAAGGCCTCAAAAGGTGGCCGTACTCCTCCCCATGGTCTGGTCCGAATTGGACTAGGGAAGGGGGGCGCACCCTTCCTTCTTTCTCCTTCCCCCTTCCCTTCTCCTACTCCCACAAGGAAAGGAGGAGTCCTACTCCCGGTGAGAGTAGGACTCCCCCCTATGGCGCGCCTCTCCCCTTGGCCGGCTGCCTCCCCCTTGTTCCCTTATATACGGGGGCAGGGGGCACCCTAGAGACACAACAATTGATCCTTGAGATCTCTTAGCCGTGTCCGGTGCCCCCCTCCACCATATTACACCTCGAGAATACCGTTGCGGAGCTTAGGCGAAGCCCTGCGTCGGTGGAACATCATCATCGTCACCACGCCGTCGTGCTGACGAAACTCTCCCTCAACACTCGGCTGGATCGGAGTTCGAGGGACGTCATCGAGCTGAACGTGTGTAGAACTCGGAGGTGCCGTACGTTCGGTACTTGATCGGTCGGATCGTGAAGACGTACGACTATATCAACCGCGTTGTGATAACGCTTCCGCTGTCGGTCTACGAGGGTACGTGGACAACACTCTCCCCTCTCGTTGCTATGCATCACCATGATCTTGCGTGTGCGTTGGAAAATTTTGAAATTACTACGTTCCCCAACAGTGGTATCAGAGCCTGGTTTTATGCGTTGATGCTATGCACGAGTAGAACACAAGTGAGTTGTGGGCGATATAAGTCATACTGCTTACCAGCATGTCATACTTTGGTTCAGCGTTATTGTGAGATGAAGCGGCCCGAATTACGCGTACGCTTACGCGAGACTGGTTTCACAGTTGCGAGCACTCGTTGCTTAAAGGTGGCTGGCGGGTGTCTGTCTCTCTCACTTTAGTTGAACCGAGTGTGGCTACGCCCGGTCCTTGCGAAGGTTAAAACTGCACCAACTTGACAAACTATCGTTGTGGTTTTGATGCGTAGGTAAGAACGGTTCTTGCTAAGCCCGTAGCAGCCACGTAAAACTTGCAACAACAAAGTAGAGGACGTCTAACTTTTTTTTGCAGGGCATGTTGTGATGTGATATGGTCAAGACATGATGTGATATAATTTGTTGTATGAGATGATCATGTTTTGTAACCGAGTTATCGGCAACTGGCAGGAGCCATATGGTTGTCGTTTTATTGTATGCAATGCAATCGCCATGTAATGCTTTACTTTGTCACTAAGCGGTAGCGATAGTCATAGAGGCATAAGATTGACGAGACGACAACGATGCTACGATGGAGATCAAGGTGTCGCGCCGGTGACGATGGTGATCATGACGGTGCTTCGGAGATGGAGATCACAAGCACGGTGCTTCGGAGATGGAGATCACAAGCACAAGATGATGATGGCCATATCATATCACTTATATTGATTGCATGTGATGTTAATCCTTTATGCATCTTATCTTGCTTTGTTTGACGGTAGCATTATAAGATGATCCTTCACTAAATTATCAAAGTATAAGTGTTCTCCCTGAGTATGCACCATTGCGAAAGTTCTTCGTGCTGAGACACCACGTGATGATCGGGTGTGATAGGCTCTATGTTCAAATACAACGGGTGCAAAACAGTTGCACACACGGAATACTCATGTTAAACTTGACGAGCCTAGCATATAACAGATATGGCCTCGGAACACGGAGACCGAAAGGTCGAGCGTGAATCATATAGTAGATATGATCAACATAGTGATGTTCACCATTGAAACTACTCCATCTCACGTGATGATCGGACATGGTTTAGTTGATATGGATCACGTGATCACTTAGAGGATTAGAGGGATGTCTATCTAAGTGGGAGTTCTTAAGTAATATGATTAATTGAACTTGAATTTATCATGAACTTAGTACCTGATAGTATTTTGCTTGTCTATGTTACTTGTAGATAGATGGCCCATGCTGTTGTTTCGTTGAATTTTAATGCGTTTCTTGAGAAAGCAAAGTTGAAAGATGATCGTAGCAATTACACGGACTGGGTCCATAACTTGAGGATTATCCTCATTGCTGCACAGAAAAATTATGTCCTTGATGCACCGCTAGGTGACAGACCTATTGCAGGAGCAGATGCAGACGTTATGAACGTTTGGCTAGCTCAATATGATGACTACTTGATAGTTTAGTGCACCATGCTTAACGGCTTAGAATCGGGACTTCAAAGACGTTTTGAACGTCATGGACCATATGAGATGTTCCAGGAATTGAAGTTAATATTTCAAGCAAATACCCGAGTTGAGAGATATGAAGTCTCCAACAAGTTCTATAGCTAAAAGAGGGAGGAGAATCGCTCAACTAGTGAGCATGTGCTCAGATTGTCTGGGTACTTCAATCGCTTGAATCAAGTGGGAATTAATCTTCCAGATAAAATAGTGATTGACAGAATTCTCTAGTCACCATCACCAAGTTAGTAGAACTTCGTGATGAACTATAGTATGCAAGGGATGACGAAAGTAATTCCCGAGCTCTTCGTGATGCTGAAATCGACGAAGGTAGAAATCAAGAAAAACATCAAGTGTTGATGGTTAACAAGACCACTAGTTTCAAGAAAAAGGGCAAAGGGATAGAAGGGGAACTTCAAAAAGAACGGCAAGCAAGTTGCTACTCAAGTGAAGAAGCCCAAGTCTGTACCTAAGCCTGAGACTAAGTGCTTCTACTGCAAAGGGACTGATCACTGGAAGCGGAACTACCCCAACTATTTGGTGGATAAGAAGGATGGCAAAGTGAACAAAGGTATATTGGATATACATGTTATTGATGTGCACTTTACTAGTGTTTATAGCAACCCCTCGGTATTTGATACTGGTTTAGTTGCTAAGAGTAGTAACTCGAAACGAGAGTTGCAGAATAAACAGAGACTAGTAAAAGGCGAGGTGACGATGTGTGTTGGAAGTAGTTCCAAGATTGATATGATCATCATCGCACACTCCCTGTACTTTCGGGATTAGTGTTGAAACTAAATAAGTGTTATTTGGTGTTTGCGTTGAGCATGAATATGATTTGATCATGTTTTTTGCAATAAGGTTATTCATTTAAGTTAGAGAACAATTGTTGTTCTGTTTACATGAATAAAAAACCTTTTATGGTCATACACACCAACAAAAATGATTTGTTGGATCTCGATCGTAGTGATACACATATTCATAATATTGAAGCCAAAAGATGCAAAGTTAGTAATGATAGTGCAACTTATTTGTGGCACTGCCGTTTAGGTCATATCGGTGTAAAGCGCATGAAGAAACTCCATACTGATGGACTTTTGGAACCACTTGATTATGAATCACTTGGTACTTGCGAACCGTGCCTCATGGGCAAGATGACTAAAACACCGTTCTCCGGAACTATGGAGAGAGCAACGTATTTGTTGGAAATCATACATACAGATGTATGTGGTCCGATGAATGTTGAGGCTCGTGGCGGATATCGTTATTTTCTCACCTTCACAGATGATTTAAGCAGATATGGGTATATCTACTTAATGAAACATAAGTCTGAAATATTTGAAAAGTTCAAAGAATTTCAGAGTGAAGTTGAAAATCATCGTAACAAGAAAATAAAGTTTCTACGATCAGATCATGGAGGAGAATATTTGAGTTACGAGTTTGGTCTACATTTGAAACAATGCGGAATAGTTTCGCAACTCACGCCACCCGGAACACCACAGCGTAATGGTGTGTCCGAACGTCGTAATCGCACTTTACTAGATATGGTGCGATCTATGATGTCTCTTACTGATTTACCGCTATCGTTTTGGGGTTATGCTTTAGAGACGGCTGCATTCACGTTAAATAGGGCACCATCAAAATCCGTTGAGACGACGCCTTATGAACTGTGGTTTGGCAAGAAACCAAAGTTGTCGTTTCTTAAAGTTTTGGGGCTGCGATGCTTATGTGAAGAAACTTCAACCTGATAAGCTCGAACCCAAATCGAAGAAATGTGTCTTCATAGGATACCCAAAGGAGACTGTTGGGTATACCTTCTATCACAGATCCGAAGGCAAAACTTCTGTTGCTAAATTCAGAAATTTTCTAGAGAAGGAGTTTCTCTCGAAAGAAGTGAGTGGGAGGAAAGTAGAACTTGATGAGGTAACTATACCTGCTCCCTTATTGGAAAGTAGTTCATCACAGAAACCTGTTTCTGAGACACCTACACCAATTAGTGAGGAAGTTAATGATGATGATCATGAAACTTCAGATCAAGTTATTACTGAACCTCATAGATCAACCAGAGTAAGATCCGCACCAGAGTGGTACGGTAATCCTGTTCTGGAAGTTATGTTACTAGACCATGACGAACCTACAAACTATGAAGAAGCGATGGTGAGCCAAGATTCCGCAAAATGGCTTGAGGCCATGAAATCTGAGATGGGATCCATGTATGAGAACAAAGTATGGACTTTGGTTGACTTGCCCAATGATCGGCAAGCCATTGAAAATAAATGGATCTTCAAGAAGAAGACTGACGCTGATGGTAATGTTACTGTCTATAAAGCTCGACTTGTTGCGAAAGGTTTTCGACAAGTTCAAGGGATTGACTACGATGAGACCTTCTCACCCGTAGAGATGCTTAAGTCTGTCCGAATCATGTTAGCAATTGCCGCATTTTATGATTATGAAATTTGGCAAATGGATGTCAAAACTGCATTCCTGAATGGATTTCTGGAAGAAGAGTTGTATATGATGCAACCAGAAGGTTTTGTCGATCCAAAGGGAGCTAACAAAGTGTGCAAGCTCCAGCGATCCATTTATGGACTGGTGCAAGCCTCTCGGAGTTGGAATAAACGCTTTGATAGTGTGAGCAAAGCATTTGATTGTATACAGACTTTTGGAGAAGCCTGTAGTTACAAGAAAGTGAGTGGGAGCTCTGTAGCATTTCTGATATTATATGTGGATGACATATTACTGATTGGAAATGATATAGAATTTCTGGATAGCATAAAGGGATACTTGAATAAGTGTTTTTCAATGAAAGACCTCGGTGAAGCTGCGTATATATTGGGCATCAAGATCTATAGAGATAGATCAAGACGCTTAATTGGACTTTCACAAAGCACATACCTTGACAAAGTTTTGAAGAAGTTCAAAATGGATCAAGCAAAGAAAGGATTCTTGCCTGTGTTGCAAGGTGTGAAATTGAGTAAGACTCAATGCCCGACCACTGCAGAAGATAGAGAGAAGATGAAAGATGTCCCCTATGCTTCAGCCATAGGCTCTATCATGTATGCAATGCTATGTACCAGACCTGATGTATGCCTTGCTATAAGTCTAGCAGGAAGGTACCAAAGTAATCCAGGAGTGGATCACTGGACAGCGGTCAAGAACATCCTGAAATACCTGAAAAGGACTAAGGATATGTTTCTCATATATGGAGGTGACAAAGAGCTCATCGTAAATGGTTACGTTGATGCAAGCTTTGACACTGATCCGGACGATTCTAAATCGCAAATCGGATACGTATTTACATTGAACGGTGGAGCAGTCAGTTGGTGCAGTTCTAAACAAAGCGTCGTGGTGGGATCTACATGTGAAGCGGAGTACATAGCTACTTTAGAAGCAGCAAATGAAGGAGTCTGGATGAAGGAGTTCATATCCGATCTAGGTGTCATACCTAGTGCATCGGGTCCTATGAAAATCTTTTGTGACAATACTGGTGCAATTGCCTTGGCAAAGGAATCCAGATTTCACAAGAGAACCAAGCACATCAAAAGACGCTTCAATTCCATCCGGGATTTAGTCCAGGTGGGAGACATAGAAATTTGCAAGATACATACGGATCTGAATGTTGCAGACTCGTTAACTAAGCCTCTTCCACGAGCAAAACATGATCAGCACCAAGGCTCCATGGGTGAAAGAATCATTACTGTGTAATCTAGATTATTGACTCTAGTGCAAGTGGGAGACTGAAGGAAATATGCCCTAGAGGCAATAATAAAGTATTATTTATTTCCTTGTATCATGATAAATGTTTATTATTCATGCTAGAATTGTATTAACCGGAAACATAATACATGTGTGAATATATAGACAAACAGAGTGTCACTAGTATGCCTCTACTTGACTAGCTCGTTAATCAAAGATGGTTATATTTCCTAGCCATAGACATAAGTTGTCATTTGATTAACGAGATCACCTCATTAGGAGAATGACGTGATTGACTTGACCCATTCCGTTAGCTTAGCACTCGATCGTTTAGTATGTTGCTATTGCTTTCTTCATGACTTATACATGTTCCTATGACTATGAGATTATGCAACTCCCGTTTACCGGAGGAACACTTTGTGTGCTACCAAACGTCACAACGTAAATGGGTGATTATAAAGGTGCTCTACAGGTGTCTCCAAAGGTACTTGTTGGGTTGGCGTATTTCGAGATTATGATTTGTCACTCCAATTGTCGGAGAGGTATCTCTGGGCCCACTCGGTAATGCACATCACTATAAGCCTTGCAAGCATTGTGACTAATGAGTTAGTTGCGGGATGATGTGTTACGGAACGAGTAAAGAGACTTGCCGGTAACGAGATTGAACTAGGTATCGAGATACCGACGATCAAATCTCGGGCAAGTAACATACCGGTGACAAAGGGAACAACGTATGTTGTTATGCGGTCTGACCGATAAAAATCTTCGTAGAATATGTGGGAGCCAATATGGGCATCCAGTTCCCGCTATTGGTTATTGACCGAAGACATGTCTCGGTCATGTCTACATAGTTCTCGAACCCGTAGGGTCCGCACGCTTAACGTTACGATGACAGTTTTATTGAGTTTTGATGTACCGAAGGAGTTCGGAGTCCCAGATGAGATCGGGGATATGACGAGGAGTCTCGAAATGGTCGAGACGTAAAAATCGATATATTGGACGACTATATTCGTACTTCGGAAAGGTTCCGAGTGATTCGGGTATTTTTCGGAGTACCGGAGAGTTACGGGAATACGTATTGGGCCTTAATGGGCCATACGGGAAAGAAGAAAAAGGGCCTCAAGGGTGGCCGCACCCCTCCCCTTGGTCTGGTCCGAATTGGACTAGGGAAGGGGGGCGCCCCCTTCCTTCCTTCTCTTTTTCCCTTCCTCTTTTCCTATTCCATATGGGAGGTGGAATCCTACTAGGACTAGGGAGTCCTAGTAGGACTCCACACTTGGTGCGCCCTCTCCTAGGGCCGGCCTCCTCCTCCCTTGCTCCTTTATATACGGGGGCAGGGGGCACCCCAGAGACACAACAATTGATCCTTGAGATCTCTTAGCCGTGTGCGGTGCCACTCTCCACCATATTACACCTCGATAATACCGTTGCGGAGCTTAGGCGAAGCCCTGCGTCGGTGGAACATCATCATCGTCACCACGCCGTCGTGCTGACGAAACTCTCCCTCAACACTCGGCTGGATCGGAGTTCGAGGGACGTCATCGAGCTGAACGTGTGTAGAACTCGGAGGTGACGTACGTTCGGTACTTGATCGGTCGGATCGCGAAGACGTACGACTACATCAACCGCGTTGTGATAACGCTTCCGCTGTCGGTCTACGAGGGTACGTGGACAACACTCTCCCCTCTCGTTGCTATGCATCACCATGATCTTGCGTGTGCGTAGGAAATTTTTTGAATTTATTACGTTCCTCAACAACATGCTGGTAAGCAGTATGACTTATATCGCCCACAACTCACTTGTGTTCTACTCGTGCATAGCATCAACGCATAAAACCAGGTTCGGATACCACTGTTGGGAAACGTAGTAATTTTTACCTTTCCTAAATTTCCCCTGACTTTCCTAAATTTTTACCTTTCCTTGATAACAACCAATATTTCATGTTTTCCACCTATTGAAGGAAATCACCCCTCCATTGATATTAGCATTTTTTGAACTGAGATCTCCGGGTTATGAATTTTTTTTTTCGATTCTTCCCAATTGTGACCTCTCCTTCCACTCCGGCTCCTTCTCGCATAAACACCTCCACCACAGCCAGGTGACACCGCCCCAGACCTCCTGCCTCTCCACACCTTCTCCGCCACTTCCTTCTCGTACTCCATTAACAATCCCTCAGCCACATTTGTCCACGGCGGTGTCGAGGGCATGGCGCAGCAGCATACCAGCGGTAGAGCAGCGCATAGCAGCAGGAAGCAACACGCAGCAGGCGAGGCGAGCGGTCGACGGTGGAGGGCAGAGATGCGGCCGGCTTGGCTGAGGGGGCGGCCGGCAGAAGATGGCCACGACTGGAGGCGTCGCGAGGCAGGGGCGCGACAGCGGGGCGAGCGAAGGGATAGGCGGCGGCAGACAGGGCGAGCGCAGCCAGCGAGAGTGTGGCGCGCGGCCAGGGTGTGTGTCGCGCGGGGCACAGTGGTGCGGTGGCTGCGGCAAGCGCAACGGCAGCGGCAGGCGTGACCGACGCGGTGTAGCACGGGCGTGGGCATGGAGAGGGAGTGGCCCCGCGGGCGTGGAAGAAGAGCGGCAGGCTCGGGCATGGGTGTGCATAGGAGCGGGCATGTGCCACGGGGTCAATCCGAGGAGCTCGGTGGCTACCCCTGCAATGGCCATGGCGGACGGCGGTTCTCGGCCACGGTGAAATACCTAACGAGAGCAAACGAGAGGGGAAACAGGGGAAAGGCAAGAGGAGATCATGGCGGTGTCAATGGTGCCCTAGGGGAAGACATGGAAGCTCGGGGCGGCGCGGATCGAACGACAATGTCGTGGTGGCCCAAGGTTGAGGAAGACGGCAGCGACGTCGATGCGGGGGTGCTGGACTTGATCTCATTGACGCAGACGAAGTAGCGAAAGCGTTCAGAGCTCCTCAACAAGCTCCTAGCCCGCAGGGAGGGCAGTGGCTCGTATCTGCATCTTCCTCTTGTTTTCCTCTCCATCCGTACCGAGGCATGGAGTTTTGTAGCACCGCTTGTAAACTCAAGCACTGAACCACGGCGTGCCGAAAGAACCGAAAAGTCTCCGCTGCTTCCGCTCTCGCTCCGATTTACCAAGATAATAGGTAGGTTTATGTTTTTTTAGGGTCTGACTATATATTATCTAGATGTGAGACAATAGGTAGGTTTATGTTTTTTTTAGGGTCTGACTATATATCTCACATCCAACATGACATTACCTTCTGTTGAGTAATAACTAAACAATCTCTTATATTGTTTGTTTGTCGGGAAATTTTACATCGTGACGCCGCACCGCGACCTTCCTGTGGCGGGGCGCAGCAAGCTGCGATTTGTCTTCGCGCACTGTGGCATTTTGTGCGTGCCTTGTACTGCTACTGCATGCATGTGTCGTTGTCCAGCTATTTTTTTCTGCTTACTTGTTAGGCATTACTACAGTGAGCAGTGTCCCTTTTCTTTTTCTTTTGTGATTGTACCTAGATAGGTCTAGCTTTTCTCATTTTGGTTGTCAACATCTCCCACGAAAAAGAGAGATATAGTAAGGCCTATTTCTACAACACCTCACACAGAAAACAAATCAAATTAAATGGGGAAAAAGTGCTAAACAACGAAATGTTAGTAAATTCTCCGCATAAAAATGTTAGTATTTAATTACAAAAAAATATTTTTGAAAAAAATATAAAAGCATTTGTAAATTTTAAAAAAGTCATGAAACTTCAAATGTCCGTGAAACTGAAAAAAGCTCACAAATTAATTGCTCATCACTTGTTTCAAAAAGATGTTCACCATGCGTTTAAAATTTTACAACATTATTTTGAAAAAAATCACAGAGTATTAAAACATTGTTCGTTGCGCATTTAATATATGTGTAGGTCGAGCTGCAAGTCAAGGGTGGAGTTGCAATTAGGATGAAACACACTACGATCCTAGTTGTGAGTCAAGGGCAGACTTGCAACTCGGACAACTACACAAAACTATGATACCATTTGCGTGTCGAGGGTGAACTTGCAACTGGGACAACAACAAAAACCAAGACCAATTGCGAGTCGAGCGTGAACTTGCAACTGAGATGAAAAACACGTCCTCAGTAGCGATACAGGGGTGGACTTGCAACTAGGACAACTACGAGCTCATTTGTGACCCGAGGATGGACATGCAACTGGGACAACTACAAAACTACGAGCTCAGTTGCGAGTCGATGGTCGGCTTGCAACTGGGGCCCCTGGCAAAACATACACATACACCCTTAGTTGTTGAGTCGATGGTCGGCCTACAAATGAGGGGCCCTCGACAAAACACACGCGCCCTTGGTTGTTGAGTCGATGGACCCATAGAAAGACACTCCCCTCCCCTTCCCCCCAGTTGCGAGTCAACGGTTGGCTTGCAACTAGGAGCCTTAGACAAACACGCACACCCTTAGTTGCGATGGTTGACATGCAACTAGGGACATCGACAAACACGCAAATACACCTAGTTGCGAGTCAAAGGTCGGCTTGCAACTGGGGCCGTGACAAAACACACACACACACACACACCCTAGTTGCGAGTTGGATGGTCGGCTTGCAACCGGGGGTCCCGACAAACAAACATACACCTTGTTGCGAGTCGACTGTCGGCTTGCAACTGGGGCCGTGACAAACACACACACATGTGCGCGCCCACACACACACACACACACACACACATCCTAGTTGCGAGTTGGATGGTCGACTTGCAACTAGGCCCCCCGACAAACAAACACACACACACACACCTTGTTGTGAGTCGACTGTCGTCTTGCAACTGGGGGCCCGGACAAACACACACACACCCCTAGTTGCGAGTCGATGGTCGACTTGCAACTAGGGACCCTCGACAAACCCACACACACCCCTAGTTGCGAGTCGACTGTCGGCTTGCAACTGGGGGCCAGGATAAATATACACACCCCTAGTTGCGAGTTGATGGTCACTTGCAACTGGGGGCCCGGACAAACACACACACCCCTAGTTGCGAGTCGACGGTCGACTTGCAACTGAGGACCCTCGACAAACCCACACAGACCCCTAGTTGTGAGTCGACTGTCGGCTTGCGATTGGGGGCCAGGATAAATACACACACCCCTTGTTGCGAGTTGATGGTCGCTTGCAACTGGGGGCCACAACAAAACACACACACACCATTAGTTGCGAGTAGATGGTCGACATGCAGCTGGGGATCCTCTACAAACACACACACACACACACACACACACACACTCTCTTAGTTGCGAGTCGATGGTGGACATGCAGCTGTGGACCGTCGGCAAACACATACACCTCTAGTTGCGAGTCGATGGTCGGCTTGCAACTGGGGACCCTCAACAAACACACACCCCTAGTCGCGAGTCGATGATCGACATGCAACTGGGGACTCTAGACAAACACACAAAAGCACCCTTAGTTGCGAGTCGATGCTCGACCTGCAGCTGGGGGCACCGACAACACATACACACACACACTAGTTGTAAGTCGATGGTTGGCATGCAACTAGAGACCCTTGACAAATACACACACCCCTAGTTGCGAGTGCATAATCGGCTTGCAACTGAGGGCACCAACAAACGCGCGCGCGCACACACACACACACTTAGTTGCGAGTCGATGGTCGACTTGCAACTGAGGACCCTCGACAAACCCACACACACCCCTAGTTGCGAGTCGACTGTCGGCTTGCGATTGGGGGCCAGGATAAATACACACACCCCTAGTTGCGAGTTGATGGTCGCTTGCAACTGGGGGCCACAACAAAACACACACACCATTAGTTGCGAGTAGATGGTCGACATGCAGCTGGGGATCCTCTACAAACACACACACACACACACACACACTCTCTCTCTCTCTCTCTCTCTCTCTCTCTCTCTTAGGTGCGAGTTGGTGGTGGACATGCAGATGTGGACCGTCGGCAAACACATACACCTCTAGTTGCGAGTCGATGGTCGGCTTGCAAGTGGGGACCCTCAACAAACACACACCCCTAGTCGCGAGTCGATGATCGACATGCAACTGGGGACTCTAGACAAACACAGAAAAGCACCCTCAGTTGCGAGTCGATGCTCGACCTGCAGCTGGGGGCACCGACAACACACACACACACACACACACACACCCTAGTTGTAAGTCGATGGTTGGCATGCAACTAGTGACCCTTGACAAATACACACACCCCTAGTTGCGAGTGGATGATCGGCATGCAACTGAGGGCACCAACAAACGCGCGCGCACACACACACACACTTAGTTGCGAGTCGATGGTTGACATGTAACCGCGGGCCCAAACAAACACACACACACACACACACACACTCATTTATAATTTTTTTAATGTAAATTCAAATGAGTGTTCACAAATTAAAACTTTGTGAATTTTAGTAAGTGGTCACACACTTCAAAAAATGTTCATGTACTTAAACTATCATGAATTTGAAAAATGGAAAAAAATAAAAAAGAGAATAACAACAAAAAGGAAAAAAAGCAGCTCAATAAATGGGACAGATGAAGGGAGAGAAAGTGCCCAAATAGAGAGTGAGTGAGAGCATAAGCTAACACCAGATCCTTTGTATATGGTGTCCGTTAAGTCTTCCTATTCTCCACGATTCAGAAAATACAAGCAACGATCCTAAAAAAAATGACCCACGATAGCAGGCCGGCAAGAAAAACGGAAGAAGGGGCCAACGAACCAACGGTAAGCGGCTGCATGTGACAAACAAACGGCCGACCAAAAGCTGCCTGAGATTTACATACAGGACGGGCAGAGACTTGAGACACGGACGAGGTAAACAAAACGATTAACGGCCCGCCAATATCGGCGTACTAGATCAGCGAGACAAATACGACGCGGGTAACCACAGGATCAACCCCGTACGAATTTCGAAGACAAACAATCGAATGGTGGAAGATTTAGATGTGAGATAACTATTTCACATCTAGATGTAAAATAGCAAATCCGTTTTTTAACATAGTACAGACGCAAGAAGCTCATATACACGCGCATACACTCACCCCTATGAACGCATACACGCACACCCTACCCCTATGAGCACCTCCGAAAAACTGAGCCGGCATATCATCTTGAAATTTATGAAGTCACCGTAGGCACCTCGTCATCGACGGAAACGTCTCCTCCCACTGAATGCGCATTGTCGGAAATCCTGAAATAAATTCAGTAATAAATGTGAGCACCAGGATTTGAATCCTACCAAAGTCCCTCTAACCAACCAACCACACAAGCCCTCCTAGCACCTGTACATGTACATGCTAGGAGGGAGGGATGTTAGGAGCCCTCCTAGCATGTACACGTACAGGGGCTGCCCCTTGGGTCAGCCCATGGACTTGGCCGGTACGAGGCCATCGGTGCAGCTACTTAAGCATGGCTCACAGAAGGAGACGGTATCCAATGGATCAAGGACGAACCCGGCGGCGGCTACCTTCCTCTCTTCTCCTACCTCTACTCTTCTCTGTTCCTCCTGATACTTGTATGCAATTGTAATCGCTACACCAAATTGTTTCTCTATGAGTGATTACTACATAAGCAAGAGAGATCCCCAACTATACCCTTACAGTTTACCTCCCGAACACGCTACAGAGAGGTAACATGCTCATTCCCCTTAAAGTCATCTTCACTCAAAAAATTACATGTAACTAACATTGCTCATAATTTGATTTGCCCACTGCATTTTGTCACACCCAGAAATATGACAAACAACAGCATGCTCTAGTACACGATGCTCATATAATCCATAAGAGGACTGCACTGAGAAGATAAAGTAGCAGACTAGCGTATATGGCTCAAGTTGCATTGACTGAAGAAAAATAATGCTGGAACTTTCTATGCTCAGGGCACCGATTCTCTGCATGCTCTGAAATAGATGTGCAACCATTGACGCAAGATAGGAATACCGTAGTGCAAGAGCCGTAGTAATAGAACATTCACATAGTGTCAAAAGCGACTATTTTCCTTCATGTAATGGCTGCTTAGTGAAACAAAAATCTTCATTGTACTGTCTCACAGACCACAAGCACCATAATTGACCTTGGAGGATCCTTATGCAATTTTCAAGGAGGTTGGTACACCGCCCCATGCATTGCCAATGTGTAAGCTGATTGCAGTATGACCACTTCTTTTGAATCCCTTCTGACACGAAATGTTCCAGTGCATTGACACCAAGAGGATAAGCTGCCCAAAAGTACAGGGTGGGTGCTCCACTAAAGCAACAGGAAAAACATAGCTGCCCAACACCTCTCCTGCAATGCCAAATCCCTTGCAATGTATAGCAAGCTACAACGCAATCTCATCGAACATAATTTCTGCTAGGCGGTCATCAATACACTGCAGATTGATCAACAAGATATCCAAGCACTCAATTCCATCGAAACCTTTTTGACTTAACCGTTTATCAGTATATGTTCTTCCAGCAAGTGAACACCAAGACTACAACTGGGTATTTTGCACACAATTGAAGTGCTCCTCCATGGGAATCAGGTCACAGAAGTGGACAACCATCAGAGAGGTAATAGGATTAACCGGTTGGCTCGGAATAAGAATATCTATTGGCACCGTACGGATCCTGCAAACAACCTTCAGAAAAGTACTGGGTTTCACCTGCTATACCCTTGGCAAATATCCTTCATGAGAGCAACAAAACGATGGCCATGGAATAGGTCGAATCTCATTCCCCTCTGCACTATGATGCACCAGCATTGACGGCCATGGTGTCGGCCGTATCGGCAGCCCGTCGTGCCTTGTGGGCGGTGAGACGTCCAGGTCATGGTTCCGAAATAGCTGCATTGAATCGGCAGCGTCTGCACCTGAGTGAAGGAGGTTGGTGATGAGCATCGGTGCGGCTGCTGGGAGCAACGGCACGTGCAGAAAAGCAGAGGCCTCATGGCCCTTGTCCATGGAGGAGATGCCTGAGAGGACCGCAAACTCGATGGCGACGTCTGGAGTGGCCTCCACGAGTGTGTACTCGTACATCCCAGAAACAGCGGCACGACGGTTGTTGATTGTGGAATAATTTGGAAATGCATCCTCGACGTGGGGCGGCAGGCTGATGCTGGCCTTCACGGGCATGTTGAGGCCGTTGAACTTGCCGTGGTGACCACAGGTCCCTACCTTGATGGCCGCCCTGGTGTTGCAGAGGTCGAGCATGAGCTCGGGGCCGAGTGCGATGCTAGTGTTGCGAACCTCTGCTGCGACAGTGGCGGTGCCATGGACGTCATCGACACTGTTAACGGCGTTGACCTGGGTCGAGCCCTCCGTCGAACAGCTGACGGGCACCATCGGGATGCAGACCGGAGTTGCATCATGGGCGACCGTTGGGATCAACTAGGCCTTGGTGGTGGAGTAGTAGGTGTGAGGGACGGGCGCCAACGCCTCAGTAGTGGTCTCGAGTGCAGGGGTCGGTGCTGCTGGAGCGCGCTGCTGTTTGTCATATTTCTGGGTGTGACAAAATGCAGGGGCAAATCAGATTATGAGTATTTTAGTGATATGGAATATTTGAGTGAAGAGGATTTTAAGGGGAATGGCCGTGTGGAGATGCTCAGATTCAGGAGTAATTCACTGGTGTGTGAAACTGCTAGTTCAGTTAAAGGGTTGACTGGATTGAAATTGGAGGATGTTGGGTCTAACTCCCTGCTGCCATATGTTGTTATTCATGTATTCGATTCTCTGCTCATTGATGCTGTTGATATGCTGGAATCTGACCTACGCCGCTACCAGCTGGGAGTGTCTTGGGATCCTGGAGGGCTTGCTTTATTGTTGCTAAGGAAGTTGACTTGATGGAAGGTCTTTCAAGGAGGGAGGTGCGCCATGATCTTGGTTGCCCGCGGTCTTCTCACCTTCCTAGCTTCTACGTTTCAGTCATCGAAAATTATGATGGTGGAGGTGATCAGCATGGGAGCACATGTCATGGGGGTTATAGTGCCCTCTACCTGCTCCGATCAAGAATATTCTCAAGGAGGGAGGGGTGTCATCGTTGTCGCAGCCCACTTCACGCAAGGCTCCATCGACCACAAGTACTACATCGACTTCAACAATGACTACTTCCTCGACAGTTCCTTCAGTGGGATCACAATCGTCCATGATTACTACTCCCATGTTGTTAAAGCCATCTCCGCCTTCGGCTTCCCCCGCGACTTTGAGCTAGTCAAGGACCATCGAGTGCAATGGGATCCGTGCGGTTTCGGTGGCGCCGGCTTGGGATCAAGCCGGATTTCAAGGAGGCAGGGATGTTAGGAGCCCTCCTAGTATGTACATGAACAAGGGCTGCCCCTTGGGCCAGCCCATGGACTTGGCTCGTACGAGGCCATAGGTGCAGCTACTTAAGTGTGGCACACAGAAGGAGAGGGTATCCAGTGGATCAAGGACGAACCCGGCGGCAGCTACCTTCCTCTCTTCTCCTACCTCTACTCTTCTCTGTTCCTCCTGATACTTGTATGCAATTGTAATCGCTACACCAAATTGTTCCTCCATGAGTGATTACTACCTAAGCAAGAGAGATCCCCAACTACACTCTTACAGTTTACCTCCCGAACACGCTACAGAGAGGTAACATGATCATTCCCCTTGAACTCCTCTTCACTAAAAAAATCCATATCACTAACATGCTTATAATATGATTTGCCCCCTGCATTTTGTCACACCCAGAAATATGACAAACAATAGCACGCTCCAGTACACGATGCTCATATAATCCATAAGAGGACTGCACTGAGAAGATAAAGTAGCAGGCTAGCGTATATGGCTCAAGTTGCATTGACTGAAGAAAAATAATGCTCGACTTTCTGTGCTTAGGGAACCCATTCTATGCATGCTCTGAAATAGATGTGCATCCATTGACACGAGATAGGAATACTATAGTGCAAGAGCCATAGTAATAGAACATTCACATAGTGTCAAAAGCCACTATTTACTTTCATGTAATGGCCGCTTAGTGAAACAAAAATCTTCATTGTACTGTCTCACAGACCACAAGCACCACAATTGACCTCAGAGGATCCTTATGCACACTAGTAGAAAAAGGGCCTATTGTCCCGGTTCGTAAGGCCCATTTTGTCCCGGTTTTTGAACCGGGACTAAAGGGTCGTTACTAATGCCCTAGGCCTTTAGTCCCGGTCCTTACACAAACCGGGACAGATGGTCCTCCACATGGCCGGTGCAGCGAGCCCAGGCAGGAGGGCCTTTAGTCCCGGTTGGTGGCACCAACCGGGACCAATAGGCATCCACGCGTCAGCAGCTGGCAGGAGCTGAGGTTTTTGTTTTTTCTGAAAGGGGGTGGTTTAGGGGGTAATTTAGGGTGTGTTAGCTAGCTAACAGAGAGAAGTGTCCTCTCTTATTTTCGTTCTTGGTTTACCAACGCTACTTCTATGCCTAAACATGGCTTAGATTAAAGTGAAGGCAACATGTGGTGCATGTCGAAAGTAGTATTAATCCTAACTTGATCAATTTTGGATTAGTACTACTTTCAACATGCACCACATGCTTGTTGCCTTCACTTCAATCCAATCCATGTTCATTTCACCCACTGATATCTAATAACTCTTCATGCCCGCATCATGCATCATCATAATAATAAGTCCTACTAATCATCGTCATACAACTTCTACTCGTTATTAATAACAAGTCATACGATCATGATCCTCATAGTCATTGAACCAACCCTACTTAATTGTTCTAGGCACATGATCATCAGTATTAGGTAGGACCTAAATACCCTCTTTAAGGTAAAATAGCATAAAACAATATAGACCCTGACTCTCCATTATGGAGAATGGAGATCATCCTGTCTCCAATTCTTGCGCTTCGCTTCCTTTTGCTTCCAAGAACCTCCTTACGACTGTCCATACATTTTTTCCATTCCTTGATTTTCATGTCTCCACTTCTTTTAGAAATCCGTTATGGACAGTTGAGGTTGGTAGGATGACCTGGACGTATGTTCAAAACATCAAGGCGACCACTCTGATACATCAGATGAGGCACACAATCATTCGGGATTTCCTGTTAAAAACATATAGTAATAACTTCGTAGTTAGCGATGTAGTTAGGTTTTAAAAGAATTTATGCAAAAGATGCACGAATGTCGTAATACTAAAAAATCTTACCATGACATCTCCATGGATGTTACCGTAGTTCAACACGTGCACTAGTGGCACGTATTGACCATAATGTGGAGGAGTTTTACAATAGATATTGTAATTCTCAAGATCAGTACAAATCCGACCAGATGATTTTTCTCCTTATAAGTTAACTCAGAGCCATCGGTGTAGTAGGTTCTGTCTACCATGTTCCGCACATTGTTTGAACAATCAAAATAAGCTGTCAATGAAAATAAGCTGTCAACTATTTTGAAATGAACAATATAAATTAGTTAATAACTATGTTTGAGAAACTCACATAGCGGTAGAATTGGAGGCGTATCAACAAGGACCCAAATGTCCATATTGTCTTGGTCGATGTCAGGATCACCAAGATCCATGGTGACAAGCATACCCTCATCAAAGTCATACATCTTGCAAAATGCGTCCCAATTTTTGCAACCAAAATGGGTTACGCTCTCAGAATTATATAGATTTACTTCAAAATCCATATCATGATGGGTCCTTAGGTGAATTTTCTTTGTTTCCATACTTTCATGGTCTTCAAAACCCATCCTCTTCAAAACATAGCGTCTTGCATGGCATGGGATAAGCTAGTCGAATTGTAAAAGATGAAAATTACACGTTGAAATAGTTGAAGTCGTGCTTAATTATGAAAAAATAACATTTGTCATCGTTGCGTACCGTTTCAACATCGAAGTTCTCCTCCAGCTTAATGCTGAAGCGCCGACCTTCGTCTAGGTGAGGCCTATCGCACAGACCTCGGTCGTCGTGGCACCAGTCGCACTCCCCCGGGAGACTTTCGTCGTCCGAGTACGACATTTCCTATGTTCATAATTCAAATATTAAACTTGTACAATTAAATATATGTACTAAAAAACCTAAATTAGATCATTATTATTCAACACGGGTTGACTATCGGTCTGTCGAGTCTTTTCTTGAAAACACTCAGCTCACGTGGTGTACGTATTCGACCGTCGGTGATGGTAGCTCCTCCTTTCATCCCCGAGTGCATTACACCAAGTTGTCTAGCACACGGGAATGAAGGAGAAGCTACCCCCACGACAACAGTCGGGATTCTTCGTCCTCTCATATATATATGGTGGAGACTCTCCCTCACTGATTCCTCTCTGACATTGCGACTGTCGGTGATGGTAGCTCCTCCTTTCGTTCCCGAGTGCATTACACCAAATTGTCTAGCACACGGGAACGAAGGAGAAGCTACCCCCACGACAACAGTCGGGATTCTTCGTCCTCTCATATATGGTCGAGACTCGACAGACTTAAAGTCAACCCAAAATATTGTTTAATTATCTTTCTAAAAAAGGACATATCGTCCTCTCATATATAGGACTCATATTGACATGGAGATTTGGTTGGTCTCACCTCGAGGTCGGAGGGGGGTCGGTGACGGGGATGACGGCGGGGATGATGGAGGGGCTCCTTGATTTCTGCAAAAAACATAAACCCTATAAGCTATCAACTAACCAAATCGTAAAATAAAGTAGTATTCAAATTAGCATGCATTCAATTATAAGCAAAACTACATCATCTCTTGCGTCCGTACATCATCGAATATTATCACTAATACACCTCGAATATTATCATACATATAGCATCGCTAATACAGCTAGAACCGTAGCGCCCGACGGGTATCGGCGCGGGCGGTGGACACCCAAAGAGAAGGAACCATCCCAGGATCATAGCTCCAGTGAGATCCCTGAAGAACCTGCCAGGTATTGTCGGACCTGCCCTCCAACGCAACCATGTAGCGACGGACGTGCTCGTCCTCCTCGCTGACACGGTGACGTAGCACCTCCGTGGTTTCCGGAAGCCTCGGCACCGTCACTGGCCCACGCGACCGCCACCAAACAAGGATCGGGTCAACGACGGGCTGGCTCCTCACCAACCTACGCCCCCCGGAAGGTACCACCTCCCAATACTAGCCCGGCGGAGCCCAGTCCCGGACATGGCCCCTCTGATCAAGCCGGCCTCCTCCGCCGAGTCGACGACGAGGATGCGGGATAGGCATCGTCGACGTCGATGCGGGAATAATTGCTTGAACTAAAAATATAAACTAGTTCTATTAATTTTCTTGCTAAAAATAAACTACTTCTATAGTAAAATAAAGTAGTTTTATTAAATCAACTAGTTCAACTACTAAGCACTTACTATAAATAAAATAAAGTAGTACTTACTAAAAATAAACTACTTCTATAGTAAAATAAAGTAGTTTTATTAAATCAACTAGTTCAACTACTTAGCACTTACTATAAATAAAATAAAGTAGTACTTACTAAAAATAAACTACTTATATATATAGTAAAATAAAGTAGTTTTAATAAATCAACTAGTTCAACTACTAAGCACTTATTATAAATAAAATAAAGTAGTACTTACTAAAAATAAACTACTTCTATATATAGTAAAATAAAGTAGTTTTATTAAATCAACTAGTTCAACTACTAAGCCCCTCGACCCTCAAACCCTCGGCCCCTCGACGCCCTCGACCCTCGAACCCTTGGCCCTCGACCCCTCGACGACCCTCGCTCGACCCCTCGGTGACCCTCGACCGCTCGGTGATCGAAGAAAAAAAAGAAGAAAAAAAAAGAGGAGAAGAAGAAAGGAATAGAGGAGAAGAAGAAAAAATAGAAAAATATTTTTTCTTCTTCTCCTCTATTCCTTTCTTCTTCTCCTCTTTTTTTTCTTCTTTTTCCTCTTCTTAATTATTTTTTTCGACATCCCCCCTCATGTCATGTCCGATGTCCCCCCTCATCACATGTCCGACCCTTATTTTTTTCCTCTCCTTCTTTTTCTTCTTCTTCCTTCTTCCTAAAAGTAGAACAAACCTAAAATGCACTAAATCAACTAACCTAAAATGCACTAACCTAAAATCGATATCTACAAATTACAACCTAAATAATACATATATGAACAAAACAATTCATCATTCATCTCATTATGTACATCCATGCATACATATGAACAAAAAACATCATATATATCATCATATATGAACAAAAAAAAGCATAATATGAACAAAAAAACTTGTATGAACAAAACAGAGAGGAAAAGGGGGCCGGCCGCCAGACCGAACGGGGAGGGGCGACGCGCACCGTCGGGGTAGGGCACAGGCGCGGGGCGGCGCGTTGACGGCGAGCTCGGGGCAGGACAGGGGCGTGGGACGGCGTGGCGACGGCGAGCTCGGGGCAGGGCGCGCAGGGGCGCGGCGGCGGCGCGGACAAGGCAAGCTCGGGGCAGGGCGAGGGCGTCGACGGCGAGCACTGGCAGGGGGGCGGCGGCGGCGCGTCGACGGCGAGCTCAGGGCAGGGCGACGGCGTCTGGCAGCCTGGCGGCGTCCTTTCCGCGCGCGTCGTCGGGGGCGAACTGCAAGATGCAATCCAAAATTTTCACAAGTGTGCCTTATATACATGAAGCTTTAGTCCCGTTTCTTAGCACCAACCGGGACCAATGCACCCCTTTGGTACCGGTTGGTGCCACCAACCGGGACCAAAGGCCTCTTTTCAGCAGCCCAAAGGGCGAGAAACAGAGACATTTGGTCCCGGTTGGTGCCACCAACCGGTACCAAAGAGGGTCATTGGTCCCGGTTGGTGCTAAGAACCGGTACCAATGCCGCCCATTAGTCCCGGTTGGTGGCACCAACCGGGACCAAAGGTCGTGTGCTGGAATTGGCGCGGTGCGGTGCTATGTTTAGTCCCACCTCGCTAGCCGAGAGGGGCTCGGAGTGGTTTATAAGCCCTGCCGAGCCAACCACTTCGAGCTCCTCTCTACTGCAGGCTTACGGGCATAAATCAGTCTTTGTGCTTGTGGGCCTATTGGGGCTACTGCGGGCCTGCATCCTAGCCCTAGTAGTGGGTTTCTAGTCGTATGCAGGCCGTGGTGGCCCAGTAGGTGGCACTTTTTTTTAATTTTTTTTCCAGTTTTTTTGCTTTCTTTTTTATTTTATTTATTTTATTTTGTTTCTACTTATAGCAAAATACTTACTAGTTTTTAAGTTATTCTTTTTGGTTTTAGGTAATAAAAATTATAAACTTTCTGTTAGTGCCATTAATTGTTTTCCAGTTTTTTTGCTTTCTTTTTTGTTTTATTTATTTTATTAAAGTTTATTTATTTATTTTCCATGCATTTACTGATTTTATTTATGTTATTAAAGTTTATTTATTTTATGTTATTTTGTTTCTACTTATATATTTTATTTTATTTTGTTTCTACTTAATAAAAATTGAAAAGCATTTCAAATGAACTCTGAAAAGGTTGAAAGTTGGCATGGTATCATCATTTCATCCACATAGCATGTGCAAGAAAGTTGAGAGGGTTACGGCAAAAACTGGATGCACTTCGTGTACAAAACAGACAATCTCTTTCGAAGTATCAGGGTTTCATACGGAAACTCGTCTGTTAGAAAGGGATTTCATTTTTTAAAACTTATTTGAACTCCTGACTTTCTGTGTGTTCAAAATGCACCATTCAAAGCCACATCATCAATTTTCAACCCTTTCTGACTTCATTTGTTATTTTCATGCATTTACTGATTATTTTGAGCTAGAAGACCCTGAAATTGAAAAGCATTTCAAATGAACTCTGAAAAGGTTGAAAGTTGGCATGGTATCATCATTTCATCCACATAGCATGTACAAGAAAGTTGAGAGGGTTACGGCAAAAACTGGATGCACTTCGTGTACAAAACGGACAATCTTTTTCGAAGTATCAGGATTTCATACGGAAACTCGTCTGTTACAAAGGGATTTCATTTTTTAAAACTTATTTGAACTCCTGACTTTTTGTGTGTTCAAAATGCACCATTCAAAGCCACATCATCAATTTTCAACCCTTTCTAACTTCATTTGTTATTTTTCATGCATTTACTGATTATTTTGAGCTATAACACCCTGACATTGAAAAGCATTTCAAATGAACTCTGAAAAGGTTGAAAGTTGGCATGGTATCATCATTTCATCCACATAGCATGTGTAAGAAAGTTGAGAGGGTTACGGCAAAAACTGGATGCACTTCATGTGCACAACGGACAATCTCTTTCGAAGTATCAGGATTTCATACGGAAACTCGTGTGTTACAAAGGGATTTCATTTTTTAAAACTTATTTGAACTCCTGACTTTTTGTGTGTTCAAAATGCACCATTCAAAGCCACATCATCAATTTTCAACCCTTTCTGACTTCATTTTTTATTTTTCATGCATTTACTGATTATTTTAAGCTAGAAGACCCTGAAATTGAAAAGCATTTCAAATGAACTCTGAAAAGGTTGAAAGTTGGCATGGTATCATCATTTCATCCACATAGCATGTGCAAGAAAGTTGAGAGGGTTACGGCAAAAACTGGATGCACTTCATGTACAAAACGGACAATCTCTTTCGAAGTATCAGGATTTCATACGGAAACTCGTCTGTTACAAAGAGATTTCATTTTTTTAAACTTATTTGAACTCCTGACTTTTTGTGTGTTCAAAATGCACCATTCAAAGCCACATCATCAATTTTCAACCCTTTCTGACTTCATTTGTTATTTTTCATGCATTTACTGATTATTTTGAGCTATAAGACCCTGAAATTGAAAAACATTTCAAATGAACTCTGAAAAGGTTGAAAGTTGGCATGGTATCATCATTTCATCCACATAGCATGTGCAAGAAAGTTGAGAGGGTTACGGCAAAAAACTGGATGCACTTCGTGTACAAAACGGATAATCTTTTTCGATGTATCAGGATTTCATACGGAAACTCGTCTATTACAACAGGCATTTCAAATGAACTATGAAAAGGTTGAAAGTTGGCATGGTATCATCATAATAGTTGTGGAGAGAAAGTCTTCACTTTTTCTTCGCTTGTGTCCTTTGCTTATTGCGCCGTAACCATGGATAATCTTCATCGTTTATCAGGATGCTTGGGTCAGCCTTGACTTTGAAGGGAGGAATTTCATGAAACTTTTCATAATCTTTAGACATGTCTTTCTTGCCCTCCACTCCCAGGATGTCCCTTTTTCCTGAAAGAACTATGTGGCGCTTTGGCTCATCGTATGATGTATTCGCTTCCTTATCTTTTCTTTTTCTCGGTTTGGTAGACATGTCCTTCACATAGATAACCTGTGCCACATCATTGGCTAGGACGAACGGTTCGTCAGTGTACCCAAGATTATTCAGATCCACTGTTGTCATTCCGTACTGTGGGTCTACCTGTACCCCGCCTCCTGACAGATTGACCCATTTGCCCTTAAACAAAGGGACCTTAAAATCATGTCTATAGTCAAGTTCCCATATGTCCACTATGTAACCATAATATGTGTCCTTTCCCCTCTTGGTTGCTGCATCAAAGCAGACACCGCTGTTTTGGTTGGTGCTCTTTTGATCTTGGGCGATCGTGTAAAATCTATTCCCATTTATCTCGTATCCTTTGTAAGTCAATACAGCCAAAGATGGCCCCCTGGACAATGAGTACAGCTCATCACAAACAGTGTTGTCACCTCTGAGACGTGTTTCCATCCAACTGCTGAAAGTCCTGATGTGTTCACATGTAATCCAGTCGTCGCACTGCTCCGGGTGTTTGGAGCGCAGACTGTTCTTGTGTTCATCGACATACGGGGTTACCAAGGTAGAGTTCTGTAGAACTGTGTAGTGTGCTTGAGACCAAGAATGCCCGTCCCTGCATATTATTGAGTCCCCTCCAAGCGTGCCTTTTCCAGTCAGTCTCCCCTCATACCGCGATTTAGGGAGGCCTATCTTCTTAAGGCCAGGAATGAAGTCAACACAAAACCCAATGACATCCTCTGTTTGATGGCCCATGGAGATGCTTCCTTCTGGCCTAGCGCGGTTACGGACATATTTCTTTAGGACTCCCATGAACCTCTCAAAGGGGTACATATTGTGTAGAAATACGGGGCCCAGAATGACAATCTCATCAACTAGATGAACTAGGACGTGCGTCATGATATTGAAGAAGGATGGTGGGAACACCAGCTCGAAACTGACAAGACATTCCGCCACATCACTCCTTAGCCTTGGTATGATTTCTGGATCGATCACCTTCTGAGAGATTGCATTGAGGAATGCACATAGCTTCACAATGGCTAATCGGACGTTTTCCGGTAGAAGCCCCCTCAATGCAGCCGGAAGCAGTTGCGTCATAATCACGTGGCAGTCATGAGACTTTAGGTTCTGGAAATTTTTCTCTGGCATATTTATTATTCGCTTTATATTCAATGAGAAGCCAGTCGGGACCTTCATACTAAGCAGGCATTCAAAGAAGTTTCCTTCTCTTCTTTGGTAAGAGCGTAGCTGGGAGGACCTTCATACTGCTTTGGAGGCATGCCGTATTTTTCGTGCAAACGTTGCAAGTCCTCCCGTGCCTCAGCTGTATCTTTTGTCTTCCCATACACGCCCAAGAAGCCTAGCAGGTTCACGCAAAGGTTCTTCGTCACGTGCATCACGTCGATCGATGAGCGAACCTCTAGGTCTTTCCAGTAGGGTAGGTCCCAAAATATAGATTTCTTCTTCCACATGGGTGCGCGTCCCTCAGCGTCATTCGTAACAGCTAGTCCGCCGGGACCCTTTCCAAAGATTACGTGTAAATCATTGACCATAGGAAGTACGTGATCACCGGTACGCATGGCGGGCTTCTTCTGGTGATCTGCCTCACCTTTAAAATGCTTGCCTTTCTTTCGACATTGATGGTTGGTCGGAAGAAATCGACGATGGCCCAGGTACACATTCTTCCTGCATTTGTCCAAGTATATACTTTCGGTGTCAGCTAAACAGTGTGTGCATGCGTGGTATCCCTTGTTTGTCTGTCCTGAAAAGTTACTGAGAGCGGGCCAATCGTTGATGGTTACAAACAGCAACGTGTGCAGGTTAAATTCCTCCTGTCTGTGCTCATCCCACGCACGTACCGTTTCCATTCCACAGCTGTAAAAGTTCTTCAACTAATGGCCTTAGGTACACATGAATGTTGTTGCCGGGTTGCTTAGGGCCTTGGATGAGAACTGGCATCATAATGAACTTCCGCTTCATGCACATCCAAGGAGGAAGGTTATACATACATAGAGTCACGGGCCAGGTGTTGTGATTGCCGCTCTGCTCCCCGAAAGGATTAATGCCATCCGCGCTTAAAGCAAACCATACGTTCCTTGGGTCACCTGCAAATGCAGCCCAGTACTTTCTCTCGATTTTTCTCCACTGCGACCCGTCAGCGGATGCTCTCAACTTCTCGTCTTTCTTACGGTCCTCACTGTGCCATCGCATCAACTTGGCATGCTCTTTGTTTATGAACAGTCGTTTCAACCGTGGTATTATAGGAGCATACCACATCACCTTCGCATGAACCCTCTTCCTACGGGGCTCGCCGTCAACATCACCAGGGTCATCTCGTCTGATCTTATACCGCAATGCACCGCATACCGGGCATGCGTTCAAATCCTTGTACGCACCGCGGTAGAGGATGCAGTCATTAGGGCATGCATGTGTCTTCTGCACCTCCAATCCTAGAGGGCATACAACCTTCTTTGCTGCGTACGTACTGTCGGGCAATTCGTTATCCTTTGGAAGCTTCTTCTTCAATATTTTCAGTAGCTTCTCAAATCCTTTGTCAGGCACAGCATTCTCTGCCTTCCACTGCAGCAATTCCAGTACGGTACCGAGCTTTGTGTTGCCATCTTCGCAATTGGGGTACAACCCTTTTTTGTGATCCTCTAACATGCGATCGAACTTTAGCTTCTCCTTTTGACTTTCGCATTGCGTCCTTACATCGACAATGACCCAGCGGAGATCATCATCATCGGGCACATCGTCTGGTTCCTCTTGATCTTCAGCAGCTTCCCCCGTTGCAGCATCACCGTATTCAGGGGGCACATAGTTGTCATCATCCTCTTCTTCTTCGTCGTCTTCCATCATAACCCCTATTTCTCCGTGCCTCGTCCAAACATTATAGTGTGGCATCAAACCCTTGTAAAGCAGGTGGGTGTGAAGGATTTTCCGGTTAGAGTAATACTTCGTATTCCCACATTTAGGGCATGGACAACACATAAAACCATTCTGCTTGTTTGCCTCAGCCACTTCAAGAAAATCATGCACGCCCTTAATGTACTCAGAGGTGTGTCTGTCACCGTACATCCATTGCCGGTTCATCTGCGTGCATTATATATAATTATGTGTGTCAAAAGTAAGAAAATTAGACAAGTATCTATGTAAAGTAAGAATGTTTTTCTTTCAGAAAGAAGATAAGAACTAGAGGCTCACCACGGTGGTGCCGGCGATAAGATCGGCGCGGGCGATCGACGGCGGTGAAGACGGGGACGGGGCGTGACAGAACGCTAATATAAACCTAGAAAAATCTCGGGAAAAATGGAGCTCAGAGGTCGAGCTTCGAGAGGAGAAAGCTTAACTAGTGTGGCTCGGGCATTTCATCGAACACCTCATGTGCATAGGAGGTGAGCTAGAGCACCCAATGCCCTCCCCCTTGACGGCTAGCAAAAAACAGAGCACTGTGGAGGGCTCAGCTGCAGCGATGGGGTATATATAGGCAACTCATTTGTCCCGGTTCGTGGCAGGAACCAGAACTAAAGCTCCCCTTCTATCTCGGTTCGAGCCACGAACCGGGACCAATGGTTGTGGGCCAGGAGCGAGGCCCATTGGTCCCGGTTTGTGCCTAGAACCAGGACAAATGGGTCCACACGAACCGGGACCAATGCCCATGAGGCCCCGGCCGCCCCCCTGGGCTCACGAACCGGGACTAATGCACCCCATGGGTCCCGGTTCGTGCAGAACCGAGACTAATGGGCTGGCCAGGCCCGAACGAAAACCCTGTTTTCTACTAGTGGCAAATTTCAAGGAGGTTGGAACACCGCCCCCATGCATTGGCAATGTGTAAGCTGATTGCAGTATGACCACTTGTCACGACCGGTTTTTCAATAAAATAATTATTGAGAGACCAATCCCTTTTACGGACCAGCGAGGAAGAATTCCTTCTCACTGGTAGACAATATCTTGGTCACAGAAGAAAAATACCAGGAGTACTAAATATAATACAAGGTTGAGCAGAGACTGCCCAACAATTTATTACATGCACGCCGCTAAAACAAGACGGCGGATAGGGTGGCAAACTACTAACTCACGATAATAACGGTGGTGGAAATATCATCGCGAAGCGAGTGATATGATTCCAGAAGACTACAACTCTTCGAGCGTCGGAGTGAGGCTCGAGAAGACTTATTGCGGGTGGCGGAAGCGTATACAATACAAGTGACCAATATCCGGGATCGCGCAGGACTGACTGGGACTCCTCTAGGCATCGGACGCGCTATCAAACTCTTCATCCAAGAGATCGCCTTCGTCAACATCTGGCCAAATCAACAAGCCAGGTGAGTACTATGAAAGTACTCGCAAGACAGTTCGGACATAAGACATAACAAATGCAAACATGAAGCATATGAACAAGTTAACCCGTGCGTTCAGACATAGAGATAATAAATACTGGGTGCCAAGCGAGGGTCTGAATGACGCCTCGAGCGGAAACTGCAGAATAGTAATACTAGTGCCAAATGAGTGTCTGAAAGACTCCTCGAGCGGAAAATGCGGAATAATAAAACAGGTGCCAAACGAGTGTCTGAAAGACTCCTCGAGCGGAAAATGCGGAATAATAATACAGGTGCCAAACGAGTGTCTGAAAGACTCCTCGAGCGGAAAATGCGGAATAATAATGCCACAGTCGGGCGTCGAGGCGACACCGCATAAAGGGCTTATAACAGGAAATAAAGACAGTGCATGCCACAATCGGACGTCTGGGCGACATCACATAAAGGGCTTATATTTAAAGTAAGAAACAAGAACACGCCACAGTCGGACGTCTGCGCAACGTCACATAAAGGGCTTGTGATACAGCTCAATAATACAATAGTTCGGGAACATAAATTATCACAAGCATGAGATAATTATAAGGTTAGTCCATCCACAGGAATGACAATAAATCTGGATTTACCACTTGAGCTTGCTCACCGGGAACAAGTTTTCCACGCGGATAGATAAGGATATAATGTTTTCAGTACTTGATCATGGATACGATGATTTGGAAAGAATTGACTCTGTAGAGTTTGTACTTAACCACAGCCAACGGATTTCAGTAGTCACGGGGACTAGTTCCGTCTACGGTGTTTTGGAAGAAACACGTCTAACCAGTACACACCCAATTCAACCATCCGAAGCCAGGGATCACCCTCGGCAATATTCAAGAAAAACCTTGAGACGGGGAGGCTACAACCTCGCGTAGCATGGGATCAAATTTCTATACGCGCGCTCTAAGGGGGTGCCCCCCCTCTCGGTCCCAACCGGAAACACCCATGCCCCCTGACCGGATGACTGGCTTTAATCCTGGGCCAAGGTACCATCATCCCGGCCTCTCTGTTTGGTGTGTACACGGAAAGAGGTTACCAACTTACTAAACTGCATCCTGGCAATGAGACATGTGGTAGCACGGAAAGGGGAAAGAACGGTAACGTGGCTCCAACCACGTTAACGTCGGAGGAAGTCGGATGATGCAAGGCTGGTATGCTACAACAGTACCACCTTGCTGCCCTTCATGTCACCACATGATTTGGCCATCTCTCATCAGAGATCATCGCAACTTTGGAACATGCGGGAAAAGAACGATAACGTGGCTCCAACCACGTTAACGTCGGAGAAGTCGGATGACGCAAGGCTGGTATGCTACAACAGTACCACCTTGCTGCCCTTCATGTCACCACATGATTAGGCCATCTCTCATCAGAGATCATCGCGACTTTGGAACAACCGGGTCGTTGCCTTACAAGCAACGAGGTATTTACCGACACTCATATGCCACGCACAAACTCTCACGTGAACATGTAAAACACCTATCATATCAAATGTTCAAAACATGCTTGCCTTGATCGGAGAAGTCGGAGTCTAGCTCGGCGAAGTTCGCGGCTCCGTCACCTCTCCCGGAACCTACGGCAATCACGAAACGGGCACTAACGTGAAAACCAACACATGCACAGAAACTTTTCCAAATATTTTTCAAATAAATCCCATAAAAAACTAGACAAAATTTGAAGATTGTCAGAAAAAGAATCACTCAAAAATTCCTTTTTATTAAAAAGTTATAAAGGTTTCTGTCCAGAGACTTATCTGTAATGAAACAGAAAAGTTCCAGGGTTTTAACTGAGAAAACAGAAAACGCTTCGGTTGGGAATGCGTAAGCGCAAAGGAGAAAACGTATTTGCCCGAAGGCGCCAACAGAAAACGGTTCGGAGGAGAATAGAATAGAGGCTGACAGGCGGGGTCCACCTGTCAGGTTTAAAAAGCTCGCCGGCGCCCGAAGACTGCGGTGGACGCCGGCGTCGAACCACGGCGAGTTAGGAGAAACGGAGGGTACCAAGAGCTTCAGCGTCTTCTTCCGCGTCGGTGGGTGGTGGACTCGTCCAACGGGGAGCACCATGTCGACGGCGACACTATCTCCGGCGGACGGCGGCTCGGGTGAGGATGGGGGACTCCGGTGGAGGGCTGTAAACTACGAATTGAGGCGCGGGTCAGAACGAGGGATGCAAGGTGAAGCTACTGGCAAGAGAATGGAGGCGGAGGAGCGCACACGGGGGCGAATCGGGCTGGATCCCGTGGGGGGTCGCGGCGGCCGGAGTCGAGGAAGGAGACCTCCTCGGGGCTCTACCAGTGGCTAGGCTTGCTCTAGGGGGAGTGCAGGGATGGTGGGTGCTCGAGTTGAAGCTCGGGGCCTCTATTTATAGGCAGATCGATGGGGTGGCCGTGAACGGAGAATCTCCAGCGAGCGATTACGGCGGAGCAGTGGATTGGCAGGTGGTTTGAGCGGCCAGGTAGCGTCAGTGGAGGTTACTGGAGTCGTTTCACAGCTAAACGGAGATGGCCTTGGCGTAATGGCGTCGGTCCACGGTGAGGCGACCGCACGGGCTCAACGGCGGCAGAGAGCGTGCTCCGCGCCCTGCGGTTCACGACGAGAGCGGCAGCGCGTTCGGGGGAGTGGAAGGCCACGCGGCAAGCTCCGGTGGTTTGGGTGGCGCTGGGTGGCGTCGTCGGCGCCGTGTCTCCCGCTGGCGTCCGCAAAGCCGCCGCCGGCGTCGGTCACGGGGCGGCGCACCTTCTGCTGCTCGTCGCCGACGCCCGCAAGGCGCCAGGCGTTCGTGCGGTGCAGGAACAAGAGGGCGGGGACGAGGAGCAAGGCGACGCGGTGGTACTGGCGAGATCGATGTCCTTCTCTGAAGAAAACGACAGCAAGCCACTGACTGAATCTCTGAATTTTTCTGAACTTGATACAGACAGTGCACTACAGGTGTTCGACAGGAGGATTTTGCAATGAGATAAATTTTTCTGGAGCTGTAACTTGGTGAGGTGACCACTCAATGCACCCAGAGGCTGCCTGATTTTACTTGGAATTTTTGGAGAAGGTTTTGAATGAATTTCACCAAATTTGACAAATCTGGTCCAAACTTGCAGCAGGTGTAGTTTGAAAATTTTGAACTGAAGACCAGTGGATCTTCATGGTTCTTGGTTGAGGGTTCAAAGGACTAGGAGGGGAAAAAGGTTTGGGGGCAAAAATCAAGACAGAAAGTGGAGTTCCTTTGCAAATCTCCAAGTGCTAGGAAAGAAGGCTGAAATTTATTTGAATAGAATATAAATGGAAATAATCACATGGGGAGGTTCAACTTGCTGGATTTGATGCAAATCATGATCCAAAGGTGAGGAAAGGGTTAGGAGAGGGGATTTGCACTAAGGCCATGGCAAGAAGGAATTGTTGAAAGTGGCAAAGGATTTTCCAAAAGCCATAGTGCAAATTTCAAGGAGATTTTCAAAAGTCATTTCCCAAGTGAAAATATTTTGTCTTGAGTCCAAGTGAAAAGCAAGAACCTCCAAGACCAAAGACAGATCTTGGTTGAATCCAAATAAAACTTTTGCCATAAAGAAAAATATTTGAGAGTGAGAGTTCTCTTGAAGAAAAATTTAAATCACTCCCCTCAAGTCAAATAAAATCATTTGAAAAATCCAAATAAAAACTTGGGTGTCACAACACCTACCCCCTTAGGAAAAATCTCGTCCTCGAGATTTCTGCTGATCCTCAAATAGATATGGATGTTCTGCCCGAAGGAAATCTTCCCTTTCCCATGTAGCTTCATCCTCAGTGTGGTTGCTCCACTGAACCCTGAAAAACTTTGTCGTTTTCTGACGGGTCCTCCGTTCAGACTCTTCTAAAATCTTTACTGGCCTTTCTCTGTAGGTGAGATCTGGTTGCATATCAATGTCCTCATGAGGTACATGCTTTTCTGGGTTGCTCACACATTTTCTTAACTGTGAGACGTGGAACACGTCATGGACGTCTGACAGCTCCTTGGGGAGGTCTAGTTGGTAGGCTACGTGCCTCTTCGTGCCTTTACACAAAATGGTCCAATAAATCTTGGGGCTAGCTTCCCCTTAATTTTGAACCGTTGTAGACCCCTCATAGGAGATACTCGGAGGTATACGGAATCACCGGGTTCAAAGCTGACCTCACGGTGCTTCTGATCATAGTAGCTCTTTTGGCGGCTCTGTGCTGTCTTGAGTCTGTCCCGGATTTGTTTAACTTTCTCCTCGGCCTCTTTAAGCATGTCTGGGCCGAGGATACGGCTGTCACCTGTTTCCGACCAATTCAGTGGGGTACGACACCTTCGTCCGTACAACGCTTCAAAGGGTGCCATTTGCAAGCTAGCTTGGTAACTATTGTTGTAAGCAAATTCGGCATACGGCAAACTCTCTTCCCAACTAGATCCATAGGTGAGCACACAGGCTCTTAGCATATCCTCTAGGATCTGGTTCACACGTTCCGTCTGTCCATCAGTCTGAGGGTGGTATGCTGTACTGAAAGCTAGTTGCGTGCCCAGAGCTTGTTGTAGGTGATCCCAAAATTTGGAGACAAATTGGGTGCCTCGGTCTGATATTATAGTCTTTGGGACTCCGTGCAAGCAAACTATACGAGAGAGATAAAGCTTTGCCAGTCTTTGTGTGGAGTAGGTAGTCTTCACGGGAATGAAATGAGCAACCTTGGTTAGTCGGTCTGTGATAACCCATATGGCGTCATTCCCACGTTGTGATCGGGGTAATCCGACGATGAAATCTATTCCTATTTCATCCCACTTCCACTCCGGTATCCTGTTTGGCTGGAGTAGCCCTGCTGGCTTTTGATGCTCGGCCTTGATGCGCTGACACGAATCGCAACAAGCAATGAATGTGGCTATATCTCTTTTCATACTGTGCCACCAAAATCTTTCCTGAATGTCCTTGTACATTTTGGTTCCTCCAGGATGAATCGAGTATGGAGCGGTGTGGCTTTCCGTCAAGATCTGTTGCTTGAGTTCCTCAATGTTAGGCACGCAAAGTCTGTCTCGGTACCATAATGTTCCTTCACTGTCGGTGACGATCTCGGAAGTCTTACGAAGATTCATTTTCTTCTTTATGCCTTCGATGCTGGGATGTCCCTGTTGAGCCTTCTTGATTTGTTCCACCAGGGTGGGTTGTATCTCCAGGTTCGATATGGTGCCCTCGGAGACTAACATCATGTTGAGCCTAGCGAACTCTCGCTGAAACTCAGGCCTCAAATTTTGCTGACCGTCACTGTCCGGGCTGGGGTTTCGACTAAGGGCATCGGCCACTACATTTGCTTTCCCTGGGTGGTAGTGAATGCCGACGTCATAGTCTTTGACCAGTTCCAACCAGCGTCGTTGGCGTAAATTCAGCTCTGGCTATGTGAAAATATATTTGAGGCTCTTATGGTCCGTATATATTTCACAGCGATTTCCCAACAGAAAGTGCCTCCACTCCTTGAGTGCATGTATGACTGCTGCTAGCTCCAAGTCATGTGTTGGGTAATTTTCCTCATGTTTTCGCAGCTGCCTGGAGGCATATGCGACAACCTTGCCATCCTGCATTAGTACGCATCCAAGTCCTTTTCAGGATGCGTCACAATACACCTCAAAGCTCTTGTGTATGTCTGGCACAGTTAAGACCGGTGCGGTTGTCAGCTTCTTCTTGAGTTCTTGGAAGCTCTGCTCGCATGCTTCCGTCCATACAAATTTCTTGTCCTTCTTGAGTAACTGTGTTATAGGTTTTGCCACAGTGGAGAAACCTTCAATAAATCTTCTGTAATATCCGGCCATTCCCAGAAAACTCCGCACATCAGTAACATTGGCGGGTGGCTTCCAGTCCAGTATGGCCTTGACTTTTTCTGGGTCTACGGCCACGCCTTCTTGGTTCAGTATATGGCCCAAGAAGCCAACTTGTCTTAGCCAAAATTCGCACTTGCTAAATTTGGCGTACAACTGATGTTTCCTCAATTCTCCCAAAACAATTCTGAGGTGCTCAGCATGCTCTTCTGGTGTCCTTGAGTAAACCAGAATGTCGTCAATGAATACCACCACAAATTTGTCCATGAATTTCATGAACACTTTGTTCATGAGGTGGACGAAATATGCGGGGGCGTTCGTTAGTCCAAAAGGCATCACTGTGAACTCGTATAACCCATATCTGGAAGTGAAAGTTGTCTTGGGGATATCTTCCGTCCGTACCTTCAATTGGTGATATCCCGATCTCAAATCAATTTTTGAGAATACCTTGGCCTGTGCGAGCTGGACAAACAAATCATTTATTCGTGGCATCGGATATTTGTTTTTGATGGTGACCATTTTGAGGGCTCGATAGTCTATGCACAGCCTCAGTGTCCCATCCTTCTTTTTGGCGAACAACACAGGCGAACCCCAAGGTGAGGAGCTGGCTCGAATAAATCCTTTGTCCAACAATTCCTTTATCTGCTTCTTCAATTCCACCAATTCTGAGGGTGCCATTCTATAAGGATTCTTATAGATGGGAGCGGTGCCAGGTGCTAGTTCAATGCTGAATTCTATCTCTCGGTCTGGTGGCATGCCTGGCAGTTCTTCCGGGAACACATCAGGAAACTCGCATACCACTGGAACTTTTCTCAGTTCTGCAATGTCCATTTTGTTCAGTTTTGGTTTCTGTGATCGTGGCCTTTCTTGAGCGGAAACTCTTATAGTCTTGCCGTGATGGTGAGTGAGAATCACTGTCCGATTGAAGCAGTCAATGAATCCTTTGTTGGTGGTCAACCAGTCCATCCCTAAAATGACATCCAGTCCTTTACTTTCCAACACGATGAGATTCGCGTGGAATTGTAGTCCTTCGAACTCAATGACCACTCCTTGGCAGTAACCCTGAGCGATTTGCTTATTTCCGGGGGACTTGATGATCATAGATTTTTCCAAGGGAAGTATCGGAAAACCGTGTTGCGAAACAAAACTCTTCGAAACGAACGAATGGGAAGCTCCAGAATCAAACAAAACCGTGGCAGGTACTGTGTTGACAGGGAACGTACCGAGCACGATGTGGGGCATTCTGCGCTTCTTCCCTGGTCACATGGTTCAGGTGACCCTTCCTGTGGTTGTTGTTGGGGTTGAAATTGTTGCGCTTGGGGGCTGGATTATTCCCACCATTGTTCGGCTTGGGTGCCGAGTCTCTTGGCTTCGGGCACTGTTTAGCATAATGCCCTTGTTGACCACAAGCATAGCAGGTGACCCCTGGACGGTATGTGAACTCCTTGTCCCTGGCATGAAACTGTCCGACGGGCCTTGGCTCAGTAGTCGTGGACCTCCTTGCGTCTGTCCTTGGGACCTCAGTCTTGCCTCGGTTGCTGCGGGCAAGAGTCGTCTTGTCCCTCTTCCGCTTACGGATATCTTCCAGACTACGGTGCTCATTCTCCAAGGTGATGGCCTTGTCCACCAGCGTCTTAGAATCCGGAAAGGTGTGAACAATCAGTTGGCATCTCAGTGCTAGTGCCAGGCCGTCCAGGAATTTTTCCATCTTCTTGCTTTCTGTCATGTGCTCGTCTTAGGCATAACGAGACAGCTGGGTGAACTGACCGTTGTATTCTGTGACTGACATGCCTCTCTGCTTCAGGTCATCGAACTCTCTCTTCTTGATCTTTAGGATGCTCCTGGGGATGTGTGCCCCACGGAAGCCTTCCTTGAACTCTTCCCAGGTGATGTTGTGTTCCCTGGGATGCATGTGTAGGAAGTTTTCCCACCATGCTGCGGCTGCTCCAGTAAGGTAGTGTGGTGCATAAAGCACCTTCTCATGATCTGAGCACTGAGCAATAATCAGTTTCATTTCAATCTCACGAAGCCAATCATCGGCTTCCAGCGGCCTATCGGTGTGAGCAAAAGTTGAGGGGCGAGTCTTCTGTAACTCAGATAACTTGGAATGGGGTTGATAGGGTTCACGGTGGTTTCCCATATTGATGACATGGTTCATCATCTCTTGGTGCTGTTGCTGGCTTTGCTCGAAGAGACGGCATACTTGAGACAGTGCTGCTTCGCTGTCCTGTTGGCTGGACTGACCCTGAGTGAAATTGTTGCTGGTCTGTGTCCCGTAAACCTCTTCTGGCTGATTGGGCATGGAGCGAGTCCACGGGCGAGACATTTTTCCAGTCTGGGGTATTATTTGCAAAACCCATGAGAAAAACTGTGTAGCACAAGAAAAATCTCGCAAAGGCAATAATCAAAAGGCTTCAAGGTTTTCAAAGAAACACAAATGACTTTTTTATGGAGAAGAAGTGCTTAACATAAATCTTACATGCGAAAAGCAAACACGCGATACAGCACTCAGGATGCGCGTACACATCCTGACATGTTATTAAAACTAGCGTACTACTCCGGAAGGCAGCAAACACACCAATACAAACTATCATACAGGAATAAACAGCACATCATACAGGCAGACATAACACGCGGCTACTCGGTGCTCTCAGTCGGAGATGGTGAAGATCTCCTTCCCCTTGCCGATGGCAAGGCTCAGCGGTCCAGGAGAGTCAACCTCCACCTCCTCTCTAGCTGGCTCCTGGCGCGTGACGCTGCGCTGCGGTGATGGTGCAGGGGCGACTGGTGGTAGAGCGTGTGCGGCAGGTGGTGCGGCTCTGACTGGAGTAGGAGCGATGACTCGGTCGAACTCCTCAGTGGTAGGCAGATGGCGAGCAGTGGCCAAAATGGCCGGTGCATAAGAGGCTGAAGACGAGACGAATGTCAGGGGCGGCGCCGTGTTGAGAAGCTCCTTCTTGCTGGCAGGACCGCCCCGGACTAAGTCCATGCGGGCAGCCACAAGATCATCTACGAGGTTGTCGAAAGACTCCTCCAGAGCCTTGAGATACTCCACAACCATCTCCATGGCTTCATCTCGTTCTCCCCGATGGCAGGCAAACGCATAGTGGCTGGTGTAAGGCACATGGCATGGGAGGTAGCGGTAGCGACGAGTCTTCATCATAGCAAGGATGTCCCGAAGGCGAGCTATCGCCTCACGGGCAGCCATCTGCATGGCATGCCTCTCCGTAGGCATGGCCCTTCCCACAAAACGGAAGTGGCGAGCAGCAGAACGTCCTCCCTTGAATTGCACCACAGCCTGGTGCATAGACACGTCGTCACTGAGCTTGTGCTGGTAGAGTTTGAACTCCGGGCGAGCTACTGGCCTGATCGCGAGCTTGGTGATGGAGACGAGGAGCTTGACAAACCCCTCGGGCACGTTGGTGAACACTCGATTCTCACAGTTGCTGCCAGCCATCTACAAAAGTAGGCAAAAATTCTGAGTAGTCATGTCATAAATTTATGATGACCAACAGAAAATAGCTACAATTGCAAAATGCTGAAAAAGCACAAAAGACGCTAATAACCGATTAGCGATCGCACCTAGTGGCTTCCTACAGTCAGCCTGGCTCTGATACCAAGCTTGTCACGACCGGTTTTTCAATAAAATAATTATTGAGAGACCAATCCCTTTTACGGACCAGCGAGGAAGAATTCCTTCTCACTGGTAGACAATATCTTGGTCACAGAAGAAAAATACCAGGAGTACTAAATATAATACAAGGTTGAGCAGAGACTGCCCAACAATTTATTACATGCACGCCGCTAAAACAAGACGGCGGATAGGGTGGCAAACTACTAACGCACGATAATAACGGTGGTGGAAATATCATCGCGAAGCGAGTGATATGATTCCAGAAGACTACAACTCTTCGAGCGTCGAAGTGAGGCTCGAGAAGACTTATTGCGGGTGGCGGAAGCGTATACAATACAAGTGACCAATATCCGGGATCGCGCAGGACTGACTGGGACTCCTCTAGGCATCGGACGCGCTATCAAACTCTTCATCCAAGAGATCGCCTTCGTCAACATCTGGCCAAATCAACAAGCCAGGTGAGTACTATGAAAGTACTCGCAAGACAGTTCGGACATAAGACATAACAAATGCAAACATGAAGCATATGAACAAGTTAACCCGTGCGTTCAGACATAGAGATAATAAATACTGGGTGCCAAGCGAGGGTCTGAATGACGCCTCGAGCGGAAACTGCAGAATAGTAATACTAGTGCCAAACGAGTGTCTGAAAGACTCCTCGAGCGGAAAATGCGGAATAATAATACAGGTGCCAAACGAGTGTCTGAAAGACTCCTCGAGCGGAAAATGCGGAATAATAATACAGGTGCCAAACGAGTGTCTGAAAGACTCCTCGAGCGGAAAATGCGGAATAATAATGCCACAGTCGGGCGTCGAGGCGACACCGCATAAAGGGCTTATAACAGGAAATAAAGACAGTGCATGCCACAATCGGACGTCTGGGCGACATCACATAAAGGGCTTATATTTAAAGTAAGAAACAAGAACACGCCACAGTCGGACGTCTGCGCGACGTCACATAAAGGGCTTGTGATACAGCTCAATAATACAATAGTTCGGGAACATAAATTATCACAAGCATGAGATAATTATAAGGTTAGTCCATCCACAGGAATGACAATAAATCTGGATTTACCACTTGAGCTTGCTCACCGGGAACAAGTTTTCCACGCGGATAGATAAGGATATAATGTTTTCAGTACTTGATCATGGATACGATGATTTGGAAAGAATTGACTCTGTAGAGTTTGTACTTAACCACAGCCAACGGATTTCAGTAGTCACGGGGACTAGTTCCGTCTACGGTGTTTTGGAAGAAACACGTCTAACCAGTACACACCCAATTCAACCATCCGAAGCCAGGGATCACCCTCGGCAATATTCAAGAAAAACCTTGAGACGGGGAGGCTACAACCTCGCGTAGCATGGGATCAAATTTCTATACGCGCGCTCTAAGGGGGTGCCCCCCCTCTCGGTCCCAACCTGAAACACCCATGCCCCCTGACCGGATGACTGGCTTTAATCCTGGGCCAAGGTACCATCATCCCGGCCTCTCTGTTTGGTGTGTACACGGAAAGAGGTTACCAACTTACTAAACTGCATCCTGGCAATGAGACATGTGGTAGCACGGAAAGGGGAAAGAACGGTAACGTGGCTCCAACCACGTTAACGTCGGAGGAAGTCGGATGATGCAAGGCTGGTATGCTACAACAGTACCACCTTGCTGCCCTTCATGTCACCACATGATTTGGCCATCTCTCATCAGAGATCATCGCAACTTTGGAACATGCGGGAAAAGAACGATAACGTGGCTCCAACCACGTTAACGTCGGAGAAGTCGGATGACGCAAGGCTGGTATGCTACAACAGTACCACCTTGCTGCCCTTCATGTCACCACATGATTAGGCCATCTCTCATCAGAGATCATCGCGACTTTGGAACAACCGGGTCGTTGCCTTACAAGCAACGAGGTATTTACTGACACTCATATGCCACGCACAAACTCTCACGTGAACATGTAAAAAACCTGTCATATCAAATGTTCAAAACATGCTTGCCTTGATCGCAGAAGTCAGAGTCTAGCTCGGCGAAGTTCGCGGCTCCGTCACCTCTCCTGGAACCTACGGCAATCACGAAACGGGCACTAACGTGAAAACCAACACATGCACAGAAACTTTTCCAAATATTTTTCAAATAAATCCCATAAAAAACTAGACAAAATTTGAAGATTGTCAGAAAAAGAATCACTCAAAAATTCCTTTTTATTAAAAAGTTATAAAGGTTTCTGTCCAGGGACTTATCTGTAATGAAACAGAAAAGTTCCAGGGTTTTAACTGAGAAAACAGAAAACGCTTCGGTTGGGAATGCGTAAGCGCAAAGGAGAAAACGTATTTGCCCGAAGGCGCCAACAGAAAACGGTTCGGAGGAGAATAGAATAGAGGCTGACAGGCGGGGTCCACCTGTCAGGTTTAAAAAGCTCGCCGGCGCCCGAAGACTGCGGTGGACGCCGGCGTCGAACCACGGCGAGTTAGGAGAAACGGAGGGTACCAAGAGCTTTAGCGTCTTCTTCCGCGTCGGTGGGTGGTGGACTCGTCCAACGGGGAGCACCACGTCGACGGCGACACTATCTCCGGCGGACGGCGGCTCGGGTGAGGATGGGGGACTCCGGTGGAGGGCTGCAAACTACGAATTGAGGCGCGGGTCAGAACGAGGGATGCAAGGTGAAGCTACTGGCAAGAGAATGGAGGCGGAGGAGCGCACACGGGGGCGAATCGGGCTGGATCCCGTGGCGGGTCGCGGCGGCCGGAGTCGAGGAAGGAGACCTCCTCGGGGCTCTACCAGTGGCTAGGCTTGCTCCAGGGGGAGTGCAGGGATGGTGGGTGCTCGAGTTGAAGCTCGGGGCCTCTATTTATAGGCAGATCAACGGGGTGGCCGTGAACGGAGAATCTCCGGTGAGCGATTACGGCGGAGCAGTGGATTGGCAGGTGGTTTGAGCGGCCAGGTAGCGTCAGTGGAGGTTACTGGAGTTGTTTCACAGCTAAACGGAGATGGCCTTGGCGTAATGGCGTCGGTCCACGGTGAGGCGACCGCACAGGCTCAACGGCGGCAGAGAGCGCGCTCCGCGCCTGCGGTTCACGACGAGAGCGGCAGCGCGTTCGGGGGAGTGGAAGGCCACGCGGCGAGCTCCGGTGGTTTGGGTGGCGCTGGGTGGCGTCGTCGGCGCCGTGTCTCCCGCTGGCGTCCGCAAAGCCGCTGCCGGCGTTGGTCACGGGGCGGCGCACCTTCTGCTGCTCGTCGCTGATGCCCGCAAGGCGCCAGGCGTTCGTGCGGTGCAGGAACAAGAGGGCGGGGACGAGGAGCAAGGCGACGCGGTGGTACTGGCGAGATCGATGTCCTTCTCTGAAGAAAACGACAGCAAGCCACTGACTGAATCTCTGAATTTTTCTGAACTTGATACAGACAGTGCACTGCAGGTGTTCGACAGGAGGATTTTGCAATGAGATAAATTTTTCTGGAGCTGTAACTTGGTGAGGTGACTACTCAATGCACCCAGAGGCTGCCTGATTTTACTTGGAATTTTTGGAGAAGGTTTTGAATGAATTTCACCAAATTTGACAAATCTGGTCCAAACTTGCAGCAGGTGTAGTTTGAAAATTTTGAACTGAAGACCAGTGGATCTTCATGGTTCTTGGTTGAGGGTTCAAAGGACTAGGAGGGGAAAAAGGTTTGGGGGCAAAAATCAAGACAGAAAGTGGAGTTCCTTTGCAAATCTCCAAGTGCTAGGAAAGAAGGCAGAAATTTATTTGAATAGAATATAAATGGAAATAATCACATGGGGAGGTTCAACTTGCTGGATTTGATGCAAATCATGATCCAAAGGTGAGGAAAGGGTTAGGAGAGGGGATTTTCACTAAGGCCATGGCAAGAAGGAATTGTTGAAAGTGGCAAAGGATTTTCCAAAAGCCATAGTGCAAATTTCAAGGAGATTTTCAAAAGTCATTTCCCAAGTGAAAATATTTTGTCTTGAGTCCAAGTGAAAAGCAAGAACCTCCAAGACCAAAGACAGATCTTGGTTGAATCCAAATAAAACTTTTACCATAAAGAAAAATATTTGAGAGTGAGAGTTCTCTTGAATAAAAATTTAAATCACTCCCCTCAAGTCAAATAAAATCATTTGACAAATCCAAATAAAAACTTGGGTGTCACACCACTTCTTTGGAATCCCTTCTGACACAAAATGTTCCAATGCATTGACACCAAGAGGATAAGTTGCCCAAAAGTATAGGGTGGGTGCTCCACTGAAGCAATAGGAAAAACATAGCTGCCCAACACCTCTCCTGCAATGCCAAATCCCTTGCAATGTATAGCAAGCTGCAGCGCAATCTCATCGAACATAATTTCTGCTAGGCGGTCGTCAATGTACTGCAGACTGATCAACAAGATATCCAAGCACTCAATTCCCTCGGAACCTTTTTGACTTAACCGTTTATCAGTATATGTTCTTCCAGCCAGTGAACAGCAAGACTGCAACTGGGTATTTTGCACACAATTGAAGTGCTCCTCCATGGGAATCAGGTCACAGAAGTGGACAACCATCAGAGAGGTGATAGGATTAACCGGTTGGCTCGGAATAAGAATATCTATTGGCACCGTACGGATCCTGCAAACAACCTTCAGAAAAGTATTGGGTTTCACCTGCTATACCCTTGGCAAATATCCTTCATGAGAGCAAGAAAACGATGGCCACGGAGTAGGTCGAATCTCATTACCCTCTGCACTATGATGCACCAGAATTGACGGCCATGGCGTCAGCCGTATCGGCAGCCCTCCGTGCCTTGTGGGTGGTGGACGTCCAGGGCATGGTTCCAAAATAGCTGCATTGAATCGCCAGCCTCTGTACCTGAGTGAAGGAGGTTGGTGATGAGCATCGGTGCGGCTGCTGGGAGCAGCGGCACGTTAGTGCAATCTCTCAACAATGCTAATATAATTGGACCATATAACCATCCCTCAAAGTGCGATGAAGAATCACTCCAAAGTTCCTATCTAGCGGAGAACATAAGAATAAATTGTTTATAGGGTACGAAACCACCTCAAAGCTACTCTTTCCGTTCGATCTATTCAAGACTTCGTACTAAAATAACATAAAGCTATTCTTTCCATTCGATCTATCCTAGAGTTCGTACTAAAATAACACCAAAGCAAATTCATATTCATAATACTCAATCCAACACAAAGAACTTCAAAGAGTGCCCCAAGATTTCTACCGGAGAAACAAAGACAAGAACGTGCATCAACCCTTATGCATAGATTACCCCAATGTCACCTCGGGAATCCGCGAGTTGAGTGCCAAAACATATATCAAGTGAATCAATACGATACCCCATTGTCACCAAGAGTATTCAATTGCAAGACATATATCAAGTGTTCTCGAATCCATAAAAGTATTCAATCTGATAACAACGAAATCTCAAAGGGAAAAACTCAATTCATCACAACAAGATAGAGAGGGGAAAACACCATATGGCCTGACTATATTAACAAAGCCCGCGATACATCAAGACCGTGACATCTCAAGAACACGAGAGAGAGAGAGAGATTAAACACATAACTACTGGTACAAACCCTCAGTCCGAGGGTGGACTACTCCCTCCTCATCATGGTGGCCGTCGGGATGATGAAGATGGCCACCGAAGATGATTCCCCCTCCGGCAGGGTGCTGGAACGGGTCTAGATTGGTTTTCGTTGGCTACAGAGCCTTGCGGCGGCGGAACTTCTGATCTAGGTTAACCCCGAAGGGTTTTAGAATATTTGTGAATTTATAGGGTAAAGAGGGGGTGCGGGAGGCCACCGAGGTGGGCACAACCCACCTGGACGCGCCTGGGCCCCCAGGCATGCCCTAGTGGGTTGTGCCCCCCTCGGGGAACCCCCCAGGTGCTGCTTTGGCCCATCTTGGGTATTCTGGTCCATCAAAAATCTCCAAAAAGTTTCACGGTGTTTGGACTCCGTTTGATATTAATTTCCTGCGATGTAAAAAACAAGCAAAAAACAAATACTGGCACTGGGTCAATAGGTTAGTCCCAAAAAATGATATAAAGTTGCTATAAAATGATTGTAAAACATCCAAGAATGATAATATAATAGCATGAATGCTTCATAAATTATAGATACGTTGGAGACGTATCAGCATCCCCAAGCTTAATTCCTACTCGTCCTCGAGTAGGTAAATGATAAAAGAAATAATTTATGAAGTGTGAATGCTAGCAAAGTGCACAAGTTTGATCAATAAAAATTTTAATCACTTTTCCTAGCATCATAACTGTTGGAAATATGCCCTAGAGGCAATGATAAAATGGTTATTATTATATTTCCTTGTTCATGATAATTGTCTATTGTTCATGCTATAATTGTGCTATCCGGAAATCGTAATACATGTGTGAATACATAGACCACAACATGTCCCTAGTGAGCCTCTAGTTGACTAGCTCGTTGATCAACAGATAGTCATGGTTTCCTGACTATGGACATTGGATGTCATTGATAACGGGATCACATCATTAGGAGAATGATGTGATGGACAAGACCCAATCCTAAGCATAGCACAAAGATCGTGTAGTTTGTTTGCTAGAGCTTTTCCAATGTCAGGTATCTTTTCCTTAGACCATGTCATGTAACTCATGGATACCGTAGGAGTGCTTTGGGTGTACCAAACGTCACAACGTAACTGGGTGACTATAAAGGTACACTACAGGTATCTCTGAAAGTGTCTGTTGGGTTGACACGGATCAAGACTGGGATTTGTCACTCCGTGTGACGGAGAGGTATCTCTGGGCCCACTCGGTAATGCATCATCATAATGAGCTCAATGTGACTAAGGAGTTAGCCACGGGATCATGCATTACGGTACGAGTAAAGAGACTTGCCGGTAACGAGATTGAACAAGGTATTGGGATACCGACGATCGAATCTTGGGCAAGTAACATACCGATTGACAAAGGGAATTGTATACGGGATTGATTGAATCCTCGACATCGTGGTTCATCCGATGAGATCATCCTGGAACATGTGGGAGCCAACATGGGTATCCAGATCCCGCTGTTGGTTAGTGACCGGAGAGGCGTCTCGGTCATGTCTACATGTCTCCCGAACCCGTAGGGTCTACACACTTAAGGTTCGGTGACGCTAGGGTTGTAGAGATATTAGTATGCGGAAACCCGAAAGTTGTTTGGAGTCCCGGATGAGATCCCGGACGTCACGAGGAGTTCTGGAATGGTCCGGAGGTGAAGAATTATATATATAGGAAGTCCAGTTTCGGCCACCGGGAAAGTTTCGGGGGTTACCGGTATTGTACCGGGACCACCGGATGGGTCCCGGGGGTCCACCGGGTGGGGCCACCTATCCCGGAGGGCCCCATGGGCTGAAGTGGGAAGAGAACCAGCCCATAGTGGGCTGGGGCACCCCCCCTTGGGCCTCCCCCTGCGCCTAGGGTTGGAAACCCTAGGGGTGGGGGGCGCCCCACTTGCCTTGGGGGGCAAGCCACCCCCTTGGCCGCCGCCCCCCCTCAGATGGGATCTCCAGGGGGCCGGCGCCCTCCCCCCAGGGCCCCTATAAATAGTGGGGGGAGGGAGGGCAGTAGTACTACAGCTCCTGGCGCCTCCCTCTCCCCCTGCGACACCTCTCCCTCCCGCTTGCGCTTGGCGAAGCCCTGCCGGATCTCCGCTACTTCCACCACCACGCCGTCGTGCTGCTGGATCTCCATCAAACTCTCCTTCCCCCTTGCTGGATCAAGAAGGAGGAGACGTCTTCCCCAACCATACGTGTGTTGAACACGAAGGTGCCGTCCGTTCGGCGCTCGGTCATCGGTGATTTGGATCACGACGAGTACGACTCCATCAACCCGTTCACTTGAACGCTTCCGCTCACGATCTACAAGGGTATGTAGATGCACTCCTTCCCTTCTCGTTGCTAGTAAACTCCAAATATGTATCTTGGTGATGCGTAGAAAATTTTAAAATTCTGCTACGATCCCCAACAGTGGCATCATGAGCCAGGCCTATGCGTAGTTACTATGCACGAGTAGAACACAAAGCAGTTGTGGGCGTAGATGTTGTCAATTTTTCTTGACACTACTAGTCTTATCTTGTTTCGGCGGTATTGTGGGATGAAGCGGCCCGGACCGACCTTACACGTACGCTTACGTGAGACAGGTTCCACCGACTGACATGCACTAGTTGCATAAGGTGGCTAGCGGGTGTCTGTCTCTCCCACTTTAGTCGGAACGGATTCGATGAAAAGGGTCCTTATGAAGGGTAAATAGAAATTGGCATATCACGTTGTGGTGTTACATAGGTAACAAACGTTCTTGCTAGAAACCTATAGAAGCCACGTAAAAACTTGCAACAACAATTAGAGGACGTCTAACTTGTTTTTGCAGCATGTGCCTTGTGATGTGATATGGCCAGAAGATGTGATGAATGATATATGTGATGTATGAGATTGATCATGTTCTTGTAATAGGAATCACGACTTGCATGTCGATGAGTATGACAACCGGCAGGAGCCATAGGAGTTGTCTTTATTTTTTGTATGACCTGCGTGTCATTGAATAACGCCATGTAAATTACTTTACTTTATTGCTAAACGCGTTAGCCATAGAAGTAGAAGTAATCGTTGGCGTGACAACTTCATGAAGACACGATGATAGAGATCATGATGATGGAGATCATGGTGTCATGCTGGTGACAAGGATGATCATGGCGCCCCGAAGATGGAGATCAAAGGAGCAAAATGATATTGTCCATATCATGTCACTATTTGATTGCATGTGATGTTTATCATGTTTTACATCTTATTTGCTTAGAACGACGGTAGTAAGTAAGATGATCCCTTATAATAATTTCAAGAAAGTGTTCCCCCTAACTGTGCACCGTTGCGAAGGTTCGTTGTTTCGAAGCACCACGTGATGATCGGGTGTGATAGATTCTAACGTTCGCATACAACGGGTGTTGACGAGCCTAGCATGTACAGACATGGCCTCGGAACACACGCAATACACTTAGGTTGACTTGACGAGCCTAGCATGTACAGACATGGCCTCGGAACACAGAAGTTCGAAAGGTCGAGCATGAGTCATATAGAAGATATGATCAACATGAAGATGTTCACCGATGTTTGACTAGTCCGTCTCACGTGATGATCGGACACGGCCTAGTTGACTCGGATCATGTTTCACTTAGATGACTAGAGGGATGTCTATCTAAGTGGGAGTTCATTGAATAACTTAATTATCATGAACTTAGTCTAAAATCTTTACAATATGTCTTGTAGATCAAATGGCCCACGTTGCCCTCAACTTCAACGCGTTCCTAGAGAAAACCAAGCTGAAAGATGATGGCAGCAACTATACGGACTGGGTCCGGAACCTGAGGATCATCCTCATAGCTGCCAAGAAAGATTATGTCCTAGAAGCACCGCTAGGTGAAGCACCCATCCCAGAGAACCAAGACGTTATGAACGCTTGGCAATCACGTGTTGATGATTACTCCCTCGTTCAGTGCGGCATGCTTTACAGCTTAGAACCGGGGCTCCAAAAGCGTTTTGAGAAACATCGAGCATATGAGATGTTCGAAGAGCTGAAAATGGTTTTCCAAGCTCATGCCCGGGTCGAGAGATATGAAGTCTCCGACAAGTTCTTCAGTTGTAAAATGGAGGAAAATAGTTCTGTCAGTGAGCACATACTCAAAATGTCTGGGTTGCACAACCGCTTGTCTCAGCTGGGAGTTAATCTCCCGGATGACGCGGTCATTAACAGAATCCTTCAGTCGCTTCCACCGAGCTACAAGAGCTTTGTGATGAACTTCATGTTGGAAATATGCCCTAGAGGCAATAATAAATTGGTTATTATTATATTTCCTTGTTCATGATAATCGTTTATTATCCATGCTAGAATTGTATTGATAGGAAACTCAGATACATGTGTGGATACATAGACAACACCATGTCCCTAGTAAGCCTCTAGTTGACTAGCTCGTTGATCAATGGATGGTTACGGTTTCCTGACCATGGATATTGGATGTCGTTGATAACGGGATCACATCATTAGGAGAATGATGTGATGGACAAGACCCAATTCTAAGCCTAGCACAAGATCGTGTAGTTCGTTTGCTCAGAGCTTTTCTAATGTCAAGTATCATTTCCTTAGACCATGAGATTGTGCAACTCCCGGATACCGTAGGAATGCTTTGGGTGTACCAAACGTCACAACGTAACTGGGTGGCTATAAAGGTGCACTACAGGTATCTCCGATAGTGTCTGTTGGGTTGGCACGAATCGAGACTGGGATTTGTCACTCCGTGTAAACGGAGAGGTATCTCTGGGCCCACTCGGTAGGACATCATCATAATGTGCACAATGTGACCAAGGAGTTGATCACGGGATGATGTGTTACGGAACGAGTAAAGAGACTTGCCGGTAACGAGATTGAACAAGGTATCGGGATACCGACGATCGAATCTCGGGCAAGTACCATACCGGTTGACAAAGGGAATTGTATACGGGATTGATTGAATCCTCGACATCGTGGTTCATCCGATGAGACCATCGAGGAGCATGTGGGAGCCAACATGGGTATCCAGATCCCGCTGTTGGTTATTGACCGGAGAGTCGTCTCGGTCATGTCTGCATGTCTCCCGAACCCGTAGGGTCTACACACTTAAGGTTCGGTGACGCTAGGGTTGTAGAGATATCAGTATGCGGTAACCCGAAAGTTGTTCGGAGTCCCGGATGAGATCCCGGACGTCACGTGGAGTTCCGGAATGGTACGGAGGTAAAGATTTATATATGGGAAGTCTTGTTTTGGTCGCCGGAAAGGTTTCGCGCATTATCGGTATTGTACCGGGAGTGCCGAAAGGGGTCCGGGGGTCCACCAAGGGGTCCACCTGCCCCGGGGGGCCACATGGGCTGTGGGGTGTGCGCCTTGGCCTATATGGGCCAAGGGAACCAGCCCCAAGAGGCCCATGCGCCAAGAGATGAGATAAAGGGAGAGTCCTAAAGGGGGAAGGCACCTCCGAGGTGCCTTGGGGAGGATGGACTCCTCCGTGGCCGCACGCTTCCTTGGAGGAAGGGCCAAGGCTGCGCCCCCCCCATCTCCCTTGGCCCTATATATAGTGGGGGGAGGGAGGGCAGCAATACCTAAGCCCTGGCGCCTCCCTCTCCCTCCCGTGACACATCTCCCTCCTCCCGCAGCGCTTGGCGAAGCCCTGTTGGAATCCCACTACTTCCACCACCACGCCGTCGTGCTGCTGGATATCCATCAACCTCTCCTCCCCCCTTGCTGGATCAAGAAGGAGGAGACGTCTCTGCTCCGTACGTGTGTTGAACGCGGAGGTGCCGTCCGTTCGGCGCTAGGACCATCGGTGATTTGGATCACGACGAGTACGACTCCATCAACCCCGTTCTCTTGAACGCTTCCGCTCGCGATCTACAAGGGTATGTAGATGCACTCCTTCCCTCTCATTGCTAGTAAACTCCATAGATTGATCTTGGTGATGCGTAGAAAATTTTGAATTTCTGCTACGTTCCCCAACAGTGGCATCATGAGCTAGGTCTATCCGTAGTTTCCATGCACGAGTAGAACACAAAGTAGTTGTGGGCGTCGATTTTGTCAATTTACTTGTCGTTACTAGTCTTATCTTGATTCGGCGGCATCGTGGGATGAAGCGGCCCGGACCGACCTTACACGTACTCTTACGTGAGACAGGTTCCACCGACTGACATGCACTAGTTGCATAAGGTGGCTAGCGGGTGTCTGTCTCTCCCACTTTAGTCGGATCGGATTCGATGAAAAGGGTCCTTATGAAGGGCAAATAGAAATTGGCATATCACGTTGTGGCTTTTGCGTAGGTAAGAAACGTTCTTGCTAGAAACCCATTGCAGCCACGTAAAACATGCAACAACCATTAGAGGACGTCTAACTTGTTTTTGCAGGGTATGCTATGTGATGTGATATGGCCAAAAGGATGTGATGAATGATATATGTGATGTATGAGATTGATCATGTTCTTGTAATAGGAATCACGACTTGCATGTCGATGAGTATGACAACCGGCAGGAGCCATAGGAGTTGTCTTAATTTATTGTATGACCTGCGTGTCAATGAATAACGCCATGTAATTACTTTACTTTATTGCTAACCGTTAGCCATAGTAGTAGAAGTAATAGTTGGCGAGACAACTTCATGAAGACACGATGATGGAGATCATGGTGTCATGCCGGTGACGAAGGTGATCATGCCGCGCCTCGAAGATGGAGATCAAAAGGCGCAAGATGATATTGGCCATATCACGTCACTTTATGATTTGCATGTGATGTTTGTCATGTTTACACCTTATTTGCTTAGAACGACGGTAGCATAAATAAGATGATCCCTCACTAAAATTTCAAGAGACGTGTTCCCCCTAACTGTGCACCGTTGCGAAGGTTCGTTGTTTCGAAGCATCACGTGATGATCGGGTGTGATAGATTCTAACTTTCGAATACAACGGGTGTTGACGAGCCTAGCATGTACAGACATGGCCTCGGAACACATGCAAGCACTTAGGTTGACTTGACGAGCCTAGCATGTACAAACATGGCCTCGGAACACAAGAGACCGAAAGGTCGAACATGAGTCGTATAGTAGATGCAATCAACATGGAGATGTTCACCGATGATGACTAGTCCGTCTCACGTGATGATCGGACACGGCCTAGTTTGACTCGGATCATGTATCACTTAGATGACTAGAGGGATGTCTATCTGAGTGGGAGTTCATTAAATAAGCAGATGAACTTAATTATCATGAACATAGTCAAAAGGTCTTTGCAAATTATGTCGTAGCTTACGCTTTAGTTCTACTAAGATATGTTCCTAGAGAAAATTTAGTTGAAAGTTGATAGTAGCAATTATGCGGACTGGGTCCGTAAACTGAGGATTGTCCTCATTGCTGCACAGAAGGCTTATGTCCTTAATGCACCGCTCGGTGTGCTGAACCTCAGCGTCGTCTGTAGATGTTGCGAAACATCTGACATACACGTTTTGATGACTACGTGATAGTTCAGTGCGTAATGCTAACGGTTTAGAATTGTGGCACCAAAGACGTTTTGAAACGTCGCAGAACATATGAGATGTTCCGAAGACTGAAATTGGGATTTCAGGCTAGTGCCCACGTCAAGAGGTATGAGACCTCTGACAAGTTTCTTAAGCCTGCAAACTGAGGGAGAAAAGCTCAATCATTGAGCATGTGCTCAGATTGTCTGAGTACTACAATCGCTTGAATCGAGTGGGAGTTAATCTTCCAGATAAGATAGTGATGGTTCTCCATAGTCACTGCCACCAAGCTATTAGAGCTTCGTGATGAACTATAACATATCAGGGATAGATATGATGATCCTTGAGCAACTCGCGATGTTTGACACCGCGAAAGTAGAAATCAAGAAGGAGCATCAATTGTTGATGGTTAGTAAAACCACTAGTTTCTAGAAGGGCAAGGGCAAAAGGGATACTTCATGAAACAGCAAATCATTTGCTGCTCTAGTGAAGAATCCCAAGGTTGAACCCAAACCCGAGACTAAGTGCTTCTGTAATGAGGGGAACGGTCACTGAAGCAGAACTACCCTAGATACTTGGTAGATGAGAAGTCAGGCAAGGTCGACAGAAGTATATTGGATATACATTATATGAATGTGTACTTTACTAGTACTCCTAGCAGCACCAGGGTATTAGATGCCGGTTCGGTTGCTAAGTGTTAGTAACTCAAAATAAAAGCTGCGGAATAAACGGAGACTAGCTAAAGGTGAGATGACGATATGTGTTGGAAGTGTTTCCAAGGTTGATGTGATCAAGCATCGCATGCTCCCTCTACCATCGAGATTGGTGTTAAACCTAGATAATTGTTATTTGGTGTTTGCGTTGAGCATAAACATGATTGGATTATGTTTATCGCAATACGGTTATTCGTTTAAGGAGAATAATGGTTACTCTATTTATTTGAATAATACCTTCAATGGTCTTGCACCTAAAATGAATCTCGATCGCAGTGATACACATGTTCGTGCCAAAAGATATAAAATAGTAATGATAGTACCACATACTTGTGGCACTGCCATTTGAGTCATATTGGTATAAAACGCATGAAGAAGCTCCATGTAGATGGATCTTTGGACTCACTCGTTTTTGAAAAGATTGAGACATGCGAACCATGTCTATTGGTATATATGCATGAAGAAACTCCATGCAAATGGATCGTTTGGACTCACTTGATTTTGAATCACTTGAGACATGCAAATCATACCACATGGGCAAGATGACTGAAAAGCCTCGTTTTCAGTAAGATGGAACAAGAGAGCAACTTATTGGAAGTAATACATTTTGATGTATGCAGTCCAATGAGTGCTGAGGCATGCAGTGGATATCGTTATGTTCTTACTTCACAGATGATTTGAGTAGATGCTGAGTGTATTTACTTGATGAAACACAAGTCTGAATTATTGAAAGGTTCAAGTAATTTCATAGTGAAGTTGAAGATCGTCGTGACAAGAGGATAAAATGTCTGTGATATGATCATAGAGATGAGTATCTGAGTTACGAGTTTGGCACACAATTAAGACATTGTGGAAAGTGTTTCACAATTAATACCGCCTGGAACACCACAGTGTGATGGTGTGTCCGAACATCATAACTGCACCCTATTGGATATGGTGCATACCATGATGTCTCTTATCGAATTACAACTATCGTTTATGGGTTAGGCATTAGAGACAACCGCATTCACTTTAAAAGGGGCACCACACAATTCCGTTGAGACGACACTGTTTAGAGAAACCTAAGTTGTCGTTTCTTAAAAGTTTGGGGCTGCGATGCTTATGTGAAAAAGTTTCAAGCTGATAACCTCGAACCCAAAGCGGATAAATGCATCTTCATAGAAAACCCAAAACAGTTGGGTATACCTCCTATTTCAGATCTGGAAGCAAAATTAATTGCTTCTAGAAACAGTTCCTTTCTCGAGGAAAAGTTTCTCTCAAAAGAATTGAGTGGGAGGATGGTGGAGACTTGATGAGGTTATTGAACCATAACTTCAACTAGTGTGTAGCAGGGCACAGGAAGTTGTTCCTGTGGCACCTACACCAATTGAAGTGGAAGCTTATGATAGTGATCATGAAACTTCGGATCAAGTCACTACCAAACCTCGTAGGACGACGAGGATGCGTACTACTTCAGAGTAGTACGTGATCCTGTCTTGGAAGTCATGTTGCTAGACAACAATGAACCTACGAGCTATGGAGAAGCGATGGTGGGCCCATATTCCGACAAATGGTTAGAAGCCATGAAATCCGAGATAGGATCCATGTATCAGAACAAAGCATGGACTTTGGTGAACTTGCCCGATGATCGGCAAGCCATTGAGATAAATGGATCTTTCAGAAGAAGACGGACATGGATGGTAATGTTACCGTCTATGAAGCTCGACTTGTGGCAAAGAGTATTTTCACAAGTTCAAGGAGTTGACTACGATGAGATTTTCTCATCCGTAGCGATGCTTAAGTCCGTCGGAATCATGTTAGCATTAGCTGCATTTATGAAATCTGGCAGATGGATGTCAAAACAAGTTTCCTTACCAGTTTTCGTAAGGAAAGGTTGTATGTGATACAATCAGAAAGGTTTTGTGCATCCTAAGGATGCTAAAAGGTATGCTAGCTCCAGCGATCCTTCCATGGATTAGAGCAAGCATCTCGGAGTCAGAATATACGCTTTGATGGAGTGATCAAAGTTTTTGGGTTTATACAAAGTTTGTTAGAAACTTGTATTTACAATAAAGTGAGTGGGAGCGCTACAACATTTCTGATAAGTATATGTGAATGACATATTGTTGATCCGAAATGATGTAAAATTTCTGGAAAGCATAAAGGGTTGTTTGAAAGGAGTTTTTCAAAGGAAGACCTGGATAAAGCTGCTTACATATTGGGCATCAAGATCTATAGAGATAGATCAAGACGCCTGATGATACTTTCAAAGAACGCACACCTTGACATGATTTTGAAAGAGTTCAAAATATATCAGCAAAGAAGGAGTTCTTGGCCGTGTTACAAGGTGTGAGTATTGAGTAAGACTCAAGACCTGACCACAGCAGAAGAGAGAGAAAGGACGAAGGTCGTCCCCTATGCTTTAGACGTAGGCTCTACAGTATGCTATGCTGTGTACCGCACATGAAGTGTGCCTTGCCATGAGTTGGTCAAGGGGTACAATAGTGATCCGGGAATGGATCACATGACAGCGGTCGAACTTATCCTTAGTATCTAGTGGACTAAGGAATTTTCTCGATTATGGAGGTGAAAAGGAGTTCGTCGTAAAGGGTTACGTCGATGCGAACTTTGACACTAATCCGGATGACTGTAAGTAGTAAACCGGATTCGTATAGTAGAGCAGTTATTTGAAATGGCTCCAAGTAGCGCGTGGTATCATCCACAAGATGACATAGATATTCGTAAAGCACACACGGATCTGAAAGGTTCAAACCGTTGACTAATAACCTCTCTCACAAGCATAACATGATCAAACCAGAACTCGTTGAGTGTTAATCACATAGTGATGTGAACTAGACTGTTGACTCTAGTAAACTCTTTAGATGTCGGTCACATGGTGATGTGACGTGTGAGTGTTAATCACATGGTGATGTGAACTAGATTATTGACTCTAGTGCAAGTGGGAGACTGTTGGAAATATGCTCTAGAGGCAATAATAAATTGGTTATTATTATATTTCCTTGTTCATGATAATCGTTTATTATCCATGCTAGAATTGTATTGATAGGAAACCCAGATACATGTGTGGATACATAGACAACACCATGTCCCTAGTAAGCCTCTAGTTGACTAGCTCGTTGATCAATGGATGGTTACGGTTTCCTGACCATGGACATTGGATGTCGTTGATAACGGGATCACATCATTAGGAGAATGATGTGATGGACAAGACCCAATTCTAAGCCTAGCACAAGATCGTGTAGTTCGTTTGCTCTGAGCTTTTCTAATGTCAAGTATCATTTCCTTAGACCATGAGATTGTGCAACTCCCGGATACCGTAGGAATGCTTTGGGTGTACCAAACGTCACAACGTAACTGGGTGGCTATAAAGGTGCACTACAGGTATCTCCGATAGTGTCTGTTGGGTTGGCACGAATCGAGACTGGGATTTGTCACTCCGTGTAAACGGAGAGGTATCTCTGGGCCCACTCGGTAGGACATCATCATAATGTGCACAATGTGACCAAGGAGTTGATCACGGGATGATGTGTTACGGAACGAGTAAAGAGACTTGCCGGTAACGAGATTGAACAAGGTATCGGGATACCGACGATCGAATCTCGGGCAAGTACCATACCGATTGACAAAGGGAATTGTATACGGGATTGATTGAATCCTCGACATCGTGGTTCATCCGATGAGACCATCGAGGAGCATGTGGGAGCCAACATGGGTATCCAGATCCCGCTGTTGGTTATTGACCGGAGAGTCGTCTCGGTCATGTCTGCATGTCTCCCGAACCCGTAGGGTCTACACACTTAAGGTTCGGTGACGCTAGGGTTGTAGAGATATCAGTATGCGGTAACCCGAAAGTTGTTCGGAGTCCCGGATGAGATCCCGGACGTCACGTGGAGTTCCGGAATGGTACGGAGGTAAAGATTTATATATGGGAAGTCTTGTTTTGGTCGCCGGAAAGGTTTCGCGCATTATCGCTATTGTACCGGGAGTGCCGAAAGGGGTCCGGGGGTCCACCTGCCCCGGGGGGCCACATGGGCTGTGGGGTGTGCGCCTTGGCCTATATGGGCCAAGGGAACCAGCCCCAAGAGGCCCATGCGCCAAGAGATGAGATAAAGGGAGAGTCCTAAAGGGGGAAGGCACCTCCGAGGTGCCTTGGGGAGGATGGACTCCTCCGTGGCCGCACGCTTCCTTGGAGGAAGGGCCAAGGCTGCGCCCCCCCCCCTCTCCCTTGGCCCTATATATAGTGGGGGGAGGGAGGGCAGCAATACCTAAGCCCTGGCGCCTCCCTCTCCCTCCCGTGACACATCTCCCTCCTCCCGCAGCGCTTGGCGAAGCCCTGTTGGAATCCCGCTACTTCCACCACCACCACGCCGTCGTGCTGCTGGATATCCATCAACCTCTCCTCCCCCCTTGCTGGATCAAGAAGGAGGAGACGTCGCTGCTCCGTACGTGTTGAACGCGGAGGTGCCGTCCGTTCGGCGCTAGGATCATCGGTGATTTGGATCACGACGAGTACGACTCCATCAACCCCGTTCTCTTGAACGCTTCCGCTCGCGATCTACAAGGGTATGTAGATGCACTCCTTCCCTCTCGTTGCTAGTAAACTCCATAGATTGATCTTGGTGATGCGTAGAAAATTTTGAATTTCTGCTACGTTCCCCAACACTTCAATATGCAGGGGATGGAAAAGACCATTCCTGAGGTATATTCAATGCTGAAATCAGCGGAGGTGGAGATCAAAAAGGAACATCAAGTGTTGATGGTGAATAAAACCACTAAGTTCAAGAAAGGCAAGGGTAAAAAGAACTTCAAGAAGGACGGCAAGGGAGTTGCCGCGCCCGGTAAGCCAGTTGCCGGGAAGAAGCCAAAGAATGGACCCAAGCCTGAGACTAAGTGCTTTTATTGCAAGGGAAGTGGTCACTGGAAGAAGAACTGCCCCAAATATTTAGCGGACAAGAAGGCCGGCAACACCAAAGGTATATGTGATATACATGTAATTGATGTGTACCTTACCAGTACTCGTAGTAGCTCCTGGGTATTTGATACCGGTGCGGTTGCTCATATATGTAACTCAAAACAGGACCTGCGAAATAAGCGGAGACTGGCGAAGGACGAGGTGACGATGCGTGTCGGGAATGGTTCCAAGGTCAATGTGATCCCCGTCGGCACGCTACCTCTACATTTGCCTACGGGATTAGTTTTAAACCTCAATAATTGTTATTTAGTGCCAGCTTTGAGCATCAACATTGTATCTGGATCTCGTTTAATGCGAGATGGCCACTCATTTAAATCCGAGAATAATGGTTGTTCTATTTATATGAGAGATATGTTTTATGGTCATGCCCCGCTGGTCAATGGTTTATTCTTAATGAATCTCGAAAGTGATGTTACACATATTCATAGTGTGAATACCAAAAGATGTAAAGTTGATAACGATAGTCCCACATACTTGTGGCACTGCCGCCTTGGTCACATTGGTGTCAAGCGCATGAAGAAGCTCCATGCAGATGGACTTTTGGAGTCTCTTGATTACGAATCATTTGACACGTGCGAACCATGCCTTATGGGTAAGATGACCAAGACTCCGTTCTCCGGAACAGTGGAGCGAGCGACCAACTTATTGGAAATCATACATACCGATGTGTGTGGTCCAATGAGTGTGGTGGCCCGCGGTGGCTATCGTTATGTTCTCACTCTCACTGATGACTTAAGTAGATATGGGTATGTCTACCTAATGAAACACAAGTCTGAGACCTTTGAAAAGTTCAAGGAATTTCAGAGTGAGGTTGAGAATCAACGTGACAGGAAAATAAAGTTCCTACGATCAGATCGTGGAGGGGAATATTTGAGTCACGAATTTGGCACACACTTAAGGAAATGTGGAATAGTTTCACAACTCACACCGCCTGGAACACCTCAGCGAAATGGTGTGTCCGAACGTCGTAATCGCGCTCTATTGGATATGGTGCGATCTATGATGTCTCTTACCGATCTACCGCTCTCATTTTGGGGCTATGCTTTAGAGACTGCCGCATTCACTTTAAATAGGGCTCCGTCGAAATCCGTTGAGACGACACCGTATGACTTATGGTTTGGGAAGAAACCTAAGCTGTCGTTTCTAAAAGTTTGGGGATGTGATGCTTATGTCAAGAAACTTCAACCTGAAAAGCTCGAACCCAAATCGGAAAAATGCGTCTTCATAGGATACCCTAAGGAAACTATTGGGTATACCTTCTACCTCAGATCCGAAGGCAAGATCTTCGTTGCCAAGAACGGGTCCTTTCTGGAGAAAGAGTTTCTCTCAAAAGAAATAAGTGGGAGGAAAGTGGAACTTGATGAGGTGATAGTCACCCCTTCCGAACCGGAAAGTAGCGCAGCGCGGGAAGATGTTCCTGTGGTGCCTACACCGACTGGGGAGGAAGTTAATGATGATGATCATGAAGCTTCGGATCAAGTTACTGCTGAACTTCGTAGGTCCACCAGGACACATTCCGCACCAGAGTGGTACGGCAACCCTGTCCTGGAAATCATGTTGTTAGACAAATGGCTAGAAGCCATGAAATCCGAGATAGGATCCATGTATGAAAACGAAGTATGGACTTTGACTGACTTGCCCGATGATCGGCGAGCCATAGAAAATAAGTGGATCTTTAAGAAGAAGACAGACGCGGATGGTAATGTGACCATCTATAAGGCTCGACTTGTCGCTAAGGGTTATCGACAAGTTCAAGGGGTTGACTACGATGAGACTTTCTCACCCGTAGCGAAGCTGAAGTCCGTCCGAATCATGTTAGCAATTGCCGCATTCTATGATTATGAGATATGGCAAATGGACGTCAAAACGGCATTCCTTAACGGCTTCCTTAAGGAAGAATTGTATATGATGCAGCCGGAAGGTTTTGTCGATCCTAAGAATGCTGACAAAGTATGCAAGCTCCAGCGCTCAATCTATGGGCTGGTGCAAGCATCTCGGAGTTGGAACATTCGCTTTGATGAGATGATCAAAGCGTTTGGGTTTACACAGACTTATGGAGAAGCCTGTGTTTACAAGAAAGTGAGTGGGAGCTCTGTAGCATTTCTCATATTATATGTGGATGACATACTATTGATGGGAAATGATATAGAATTCTTGGAAAATATAAAGGCCTATTTGAATAAGTGTTTTTCAATGAAGGACCTTGGAGAAGCTGCTTATATATTAGGCATCAAGATCTATAGAGATAGATCAAGACGCCTCATTGGTCTTTCACAGAGTATGTACCTTGACAAGATATTGAAGAAGTTCAATAAGGATCAGTCCAACAAGGGGTTCTTGCCTGTATTGCAAGGCGTGCATTTGAGCACGGCTCAATGCCCGACCACGGCAGAAGATAGAGAAAATATGAGTGTCATCCCCTATGCCTCGGCCATAGGGTCTATTATGTATGCCATGCTGTGTACCAGACCTGATGTAAACCTTGCCGTAAGTTTGGTAGGAAGGTACCAAAGTAATCCCGGCATGGAACACTGGACAGCGGTCAAGAATATCCTGAAGTACCTGAAAAGGACTAAGGATATGTTTCTCGTTTATGGAGGTGACGAAGAGCTCGTCGTAAAGGGTTACGTCGACGCTAGCTTCGACACAGATCTGGATGACTCTAAGTCACAAACCGGATACGTGTATATTTTGAATGGAGGAGCAGTAAGCTGGTGCAGTTGCAAGCAAAGCGTGGTGGCGGGATCTACATGTGAAGCGGAGTACATGGCGGCCTCAGAGGCAGCACAAGAAGCAATCTGGATAAAGGAGTTCATTACCGACCTAGGGGTGATTCCCAATGCGTCGGGCCCGATGACTCTCTTCTGTGACAACACTGGAGCTATTGCCCTTGCCAAGGAGCCCAGGTTTCACAGGAAGACCAGGCATATCAAGCGTCGCTTCAACTCCATTCGTGAAAGTGTTCAAAATGGAGACATAGATATTTGTAAAGTACATACGGACCTGAATGTAGCAAATCCGTTGACTAAACCTCTCCCTAGAGCAAAACATGATCAACACCAGAACTGTATGGGTGTTCGATTCATCACAATGTAACTAGATTATTGACTCTAGTGCAAGTGGGAGACTGTTGGAAATATGCCCTAGAGGCAATGATAAAATGGTTATTATTATATTTCCTTGTTCATGATAATTGTCTATTATTCATGCTATAATTGTGTTATCCGAAAATCGTAATACATGTGTGAATACATAGACCACAACATGTCCCTAGTGAGCCTCTAGTTGACTAGCTCGTTGATCAGCAGATAGTCATGGTTTCCTGACTATGGACATTGGATGTCATTGATAACGGGATCACATCATTAGGAGAATGATGTGATGGACAAGACCCAATCCTAAGCATAGCACAAAGATCGTGTAGTTCGTTTGCTAGAGCTTTTCCAATGTCAAGTATCTTTTCCTTAGACCATGAGATCGTGTAACTCCCGGATACCATAGGAGTGCTTTGGGTGTACCAAACGTCACAACGTAACTGGGTGACTATAAAGGTACACTACAGGTATCTCTGAAAGTGTCTGTTGGGTTGACACGGATCGAGACTGGGATTTGTCACTCCGTGTGACGGAGAGGTATCTCTGGGCCCACTCGGTAATGCATCATCATAATGAGCTCAATGTGACTAAGGAGTTAGCCACGGGATCATGCATTACGGTACGAGTAAAGAGACTTGCCGGTAACGAGATTGAACAAGGTATTGGGATACCGACGATCGAATCTCGGGCAAGTAACATACCGATTGACAAAGGGAATTGTATACGGGATTGATTGAATCCTCGACATCGTGGTTCATCCGATGAGATCATCGTGGAACATGTGGGAGCCAACATGGGTATCCAGTTCCCGCTGTTGGTTATTGACCGGAGAGGCGTCTCGGTCATGTCTGCATGTCTCCCGAACCCGTAGGGTCTACACACTTAAGGTTCGGTGACGCTAGGGTTGTAGAGATATTAGTATGCGGAAACCCGAAAGTTGTTCGGAGTCCCGGATGAGATCCCGGACGTCACGAGGAGTTCCGGAATGGTCCGGAGGTGAAGAATTATATATATAGGAAGTCCAGTTTCGGCCACCGGGAAAGTTTCGGGGGTTACCGCTATTGTACCGGGACCACCGGAAGGGTCCTGGGGGTCCACCGGGTGGGGCCACCTATCCCGGAGGGCCCCATGGGCTGAAGTGGGAAGGGAACCAGCCCATAGTGGGCTGGGGCGCCCCCCTTGGGCCTTCCCCTGCGCATAGGGTTGGAAACCCTAGGGGTGGGGGGCGCCCCACTTGCCTTGGGGGGCAAGCCACCCCCTTGGCCGCCGCCCCCCCTCAGATGGGATCTCCAGGGGGGCCGGCGCCCCCCCCACCGCCCCCCCCCCAGGGCCCCTATAAATAGTGGGGGGGAGGGAGGGCAGCAGTACTACAGCTCCTGGCGCCTCCCTCTCCCCCTGCGACACCTCTCCCTCCCGCTTGCTCTTGGCGAAGCCCTGCCGGATCCCCGCTACTTCCACCACCACGCCGTCATGCTGCTGGATCTCCATCAACCTCTCCTTCCCCCTTGCTGGATCAAGAAGGAGGAGACGTCTTCCCCAACCGTACGTGTGTTGAACACGGAGGTGCCGTCCGTTCGGCGCTCGGTCATCGGTGATTTGGATCACGACGAGTACGACTCCATCAACCCGTTCACTTGAACGCTTCCGCTCGCGATCTACAAGGGTATGTAGATGCACTCCTTCCCTTCTCGTTGCTAGTAAACTCCATAGATGTATCTTGGTGATGCGTAGAAAATTTTAAAATTCTACTACGATCCCCAACAATAACAACAATTCTTTTTTATAAAACTTCTCATGTCATAGTAGCAACCAATTCACATGTTAAGGTTCAAACAATGAATTCTCTTGAAACTCAACAACCTATGTTCTTAGTCACCAAGCAATTGCAATTCAACTTATTCAACGGAGTTTAAGTAAGAGCTCCACATACTCAACCATCATATAGTCTTCTATGATTGCTAACACTCACTGCGTACACATGAGCAAAACGTTTCAACCGGACACATAGAAAGATAGGGGCTTATAATTTCGCCTCCCAACGTGTTCACCTCAAGGGTGATGTCAACAATAATAACTCATGCTACCCATATCCAACTGGATATATGTGCCTAGATATTTCCTCGCCACATGATGCTTGCCATGGGTGAAAAATAAAAAGGAATAGAGAAAAAACTTTGACTCTTGCATAAAAGTAAATACTGAAAAGTAAAAGATAGGCCCTTCGCAGAGGGAAGCAGAGGTTGCCATGCGCTTATTTGTTTGTATGCTCAATACCTTAGTGCAAAAGAACGTCACGTTGTATTGCCCCTTATGATAGCAACCTTTATTATGCAGTCTGTCGCTTTTATTCTTTGCCATCACAAGTTCGTACAACGCTCAATTTTCTCTTACAGTAAATGATCTAACACTTTTAGAAGCAATTTTTATTGCCTTATTGCACCGATGACAACTTACTTGAAGGATCTTGCTCAATCCTTAGGTAGGTATGGTGGACTCTTGAAGATAAGATTTGGGTTTAAGGGTTTTTTGGATGCACAAGTAGTATCTCTACTTGGTGCGGAATTTTTGGCTAGCAAAGATGGGGGGCAAGCACCACATGTTGAAGGATCTTGACAATATAACTTCTATGTGAATATGAACAAACATAAATCATTACGTTGTCTTCCTTGTCCAACATCAACAATTTTGGCATATAATATTTTGATGGGGGCTCACAATCACAAAAGATTTACACAATAGTGTATTTGCATGTGAAAGTTCTCTTCCTTATACTAATTATTCGTGAATTGCTTGTATGACCAATATTGTGATTGTCAAGCCTCAAAAGATTTCACTTTCTAAACCCAATGTGAAGCTACCACTAGGCATGATATGATTTCAACTTCATGACATTCAATTTATTCAACAATTTACTCATAGGATATAAGTGAAGCACAAGAGTAAATGACAAACTACTCCAAAAAGATATAAGTGAAGATCATGCGAGTAGTTAAGTAAATAGATAGCTATGTGAGGACTCTCTCTTATTTAAGAGTTTCAGATCTAAGTATTTTATTAAAAAAGAAAGCAAAAATAAAATAAAATGACCTTTCAAGGATAGCACAACTCATGTGAAGAAGCAAAAACTTAGGCTCAACTGATACTAACCGATAATTGTTGAAGAAGAAAGGTGGGATGCCCACCGGGGCATCCACAAACTTAGATGCTTGATACTTCTTGAAATATTATCTTAGGGTGCCTTGGGCATCCCCAAGCTTGAGCTTTTGTGTCTCCTTAATTCCTCTCATATCACGGTTTTCCTAAATCTCAAAAGCTTCATCCACACAAAACTCAACAAGAACTCGTGAGATAAGTTAGTATAAACCAATGCAAAAACCTTATCTTTCTCTACTGTAGCAAATCACTAAAATTATTATTCAACATTGCATACTAAATGCCTCTGCATATTTAATATTCCTATCCTCAAATAGAATCATTAATCAAGCACAACATATGCAAACAATGCAACCATAACAACAATCTGCCAAAACAGTACATTCTGTAAAGAATGCAAGAGTATCAATACTTCTCTAACTACAAAAATTATGAAAATTCACCACACTGTAGAAAAATTATCAGATCTTACTGTGCAAAAAGTTTCAACATTTTATCACATTCTGACTTTTCTCGGGAATTTTTGCAACAGCGATAAACTTTCTGAGTTTATGTTTTGAAACAACAACATGTAGACTTGCAAAATAAGCATGGTAAAGGCTATCCTTGATATTTTTATTGAAATAAAAGATGCAAAACATTACTATAAATAGCATCAAGCAAATCCTAACAAAATAAATTGATGCTCCAAGTAAAACACATATCATGTGACGAATAAAAACATAGCTCCAAGTGAGGTTACCGATAATGTTGGAGACGAAAGAGGGGATGCCTTCCGGGGCATCCCCAAGCTTAGTTGCTTGGACCTTCCTTGAATATTACCTTGGGTGCCTTGGGCATCCCCAAGCTTAGGTTCTTGTCAATCCTTATTCTCCTCATCTCGATATCTCACCCAAAACTTGAAAACTTCAATCACACAAAACTTAACGGAACTTTGTGAGATAGGTTAGTATGATAAAGAGCAAACCATTTCACTTTGGTACTGTCAAAAACAAGATTCATAATTTTTTACACACAATTCCTACTGTAGCATATCATTTCCACAATTTATATTGAGAAATATAAGCCATAGAAACTAGGGAACAAGCAAACTATGCATTGAAAACAGAATATGTCAAAAACAGAACAGTCTGTAATGACCTGCAGAATAACCATACTTCTGCTACTCCAAAAATTATGAAAAGTTAGGAACATGTGAGCAATTTGTACATTAATCTTCTGCAAAAAGAATCAACTCAAAATCACTCTTCTGTTAAAAATAGGAATTATTTTCGTGAGCGCAAAAGTTTCTGCTTTTCAGCAAGATCAAATCAACTATCACGCAACATGATCCCTAAGGCTTTACTTGGCACTTTATTGAAGCAAAAGCTATAAAACAAGATTACTACAGTAGCTTTATCATGTGAACACACAAAAACAGTAGGTAAAAGTGTTGGGTTGTCTCCCAACAAGCGCTTTTCTTTAATGCCTTTTGGCTAGGCATGATGATTTCAATGATGCTCACATAAAAGATAAGAATTGAAACATAACAAGAGCATCATGAATCACATGGCAAGCACATTTAAGCCTAACATACTTCCTATGCATAGGGATTTTGTGAGCAAACAACTTATGAGAACAAGAATCAACTAGCATAGGAAGGCAAAACAAGCATAACTTCAAAACTTTCAACACATAGAGAGGAAACTTGATATTATTGCAATTCCTACAAGCATAAGCTCCTCCCTAATAATAATTTTCAGTAGCATCATGAAGAAATTCAACAATATAACCATCACATAAAGCATTCTTTTCATGACACAAAAGCATAGAAAATTTATTACTCTCCACATAAGCAAATTTATTCTCATGAATAGTAGTGGGAGCAAACTCAACAAAATAACTATCATGGGATTGAAAATTAAAATCATGATGACATTTTTCATGCTTATAATTATTCTCTATAACATATACGTCATCACCATAGTCATCATAGATAGGAACTTTGTTGCCATAGTCAATTGGAACCTCTTCCAAAATAGTGGATTCATCATTAAATAAAGTCATGAACTCTCCAAATCCACTTTCATCAATATAATCATCGTAAATAGAAGGCATGCAATCATCATAATAAATTTTCTCATCAAAACTTGGGGGACTAAAAATATCACATTCATCAAATATAGCATCCCCAAGCTTATGGCTTTGCATATCATTAGCATCATGGATATTCAAGGAATTCATACTAACAACATTGCAATCATGCTCATCATTTATACCAAACATTCTATTGAATTTTTCTTCTATCAATTGAGCACAATTTTCCTTTCCATCATTTTCATGAAATACATTATAAAGATGAATAATATGATGCAACCTCAATTCCATTTTTTTGTAGTTTTCTTTTACAAAACCAAACTAGTGATAAAACAAGAAACTAAAAGATTCGATTACAAGATCTAAAGATATACCTTCAAGCACTCACCTCCCCAGCAACGGCGCCAGAAAAGAGCTTGATGTCTACTACGCAACTTTATTCTTGTAGACACGTGTTGGGCCTCCAAGCGCAGAGTTTTGTAGGACAGTAGCAATTTTCCCTCAAGTGGATGACCTAAGGTTTATCAATCCGTGGGAGGCGTAGGATGAAGATAGTCTCTCTCAAACGACCCTGCAACCAAATACAAGAAATCTCTTGTGTCCCCAACACACCCAATACAATGGCAAATTGTATAGGTGCACTAGTTCGGCGAAGAGATGGTGATAAAAGTGTAATATTGATGGTAGAAATATATTTTTATAATCTGAATAAATAAAAACAGCAAGGTAGCAAATAGTAAACGGGCACAAAAAGGTATTGCAATGCTTGAAAATGAGGCCTAGGGTCCGTAGTTTCGCTAGTGCAATCTCTCAACAGTGCTAATATAATTGGATCATATAACCATCCCTTAAAGTGTGATGAAGAATCACTCCAAAGTTCCTATCTAGCGGAGAACATAAGAATAAATTGTTTGTAGGGTACGAAACCACCTCAAAGCTATTCTTTCCGTTCGATCTATTCAAGAGTTTGTACTAAAATAACATAAAGCTATTCTTTCTGTTCGATCTATCCTAGAGTTCGTACTAAAATAACACCAAAGCAAATTCATATTCATAATACTCAATCCAACACAAAGAACTTCAAAGAGTGCCCCAAGATTTCTACCGGAGAAACAAAGACAAGAACGTGCATCAACCCTTATGCACAGATTACCTCAATGTCATCTCGAGAATCCGCGAGTTGAGTGCGAAAACATATATCAAGTGAATCAATACGATACCCCATTGTCACCACGAGTATTCAATTGCAAGACATATATCAAGTGTTCTCAAATCCATAAAAGTATTCAATCTGATAACAACGAAATCTCAAAGGGAAAAACTCAATTCATCACAACAAGATAGAGAGGGGAAAACACCATAGGATCCGACTATATTAACAAAGCCGGTGATACATCAAGATCGTGACATCTCAAGAACACGAGAGAGAGAAATTAAACACATAGCTACTGGTACAAACCCTTAGCCCCAAGGGTGGACTACTCCCTGCTCATCGTGGTGGCCGTCGGGATGATGAAGATGGCCACCGGAGATGATTCCCCCCTCCGGCAGGGTGTCGAAACGGGTCTAGATTTGTTTTCGGTGGCTACAGAGCCTTGCGGCTGCGGAACTTCTGATCTAGGTTAACCCCGAAGGGTTTTTGAATATTTGTGAATTCATAGGGTAAAGAGGGGGTGCGGGAGGCCACCAAGGAGGGCACAACCCACCTGGGCGCGCCTGGGCCCCCAGGCGCACCCTGGTGGGTTGTGCCCCCGCCCCTCGGGGCACTCCCAGGTGCTGCTCTGGCCCATCTTGGGTGTTCTGGTCAATAAAAAATCTCCAAAAGGTTTCGCGGTGTTTGGACTCCATTTGATATTGATTTCCTGCGATGTAAAAAACAAGCAAAAAACAGCAACTGGCACTGGGCACTGGGTTAATAGGTTTGTCCCAAAAATGATATAAAGTTGCTATAAAATGATTGTAAAACATCCAAGAATGATAATATAACAGCATGAATACTTCATAAATTATAGATACGTTGGAGACGTATCACACGTGTAGAAAACCAGAGGCCTCATGGCCCTTGTTCATGAGGGAGGAGACACCTAGGAGGGCCGCAAACTCGATGGCGACGTTTGGAGTGGCCTCCACGAGTTCGTACTCGTACATCCCAGAAACAGCGGCACGATGGTTGTTGATTGTGGAATAATTTGGGAATGCATCCTCGACGTGGGGCGGTAGGCTGATGCTGGCCTTCACGGGGATGTTGAGGCGGTTGAACTTGCCGTGGTGACCGCAGGTGGCTTCCTTGATGGCCGCCGTGATGTTGTAGAGTTCGACAACGAGCTCGGGGCCGAGTGCGATGCTGGTGTTGCGAACCTCCGCTGTGACGGTGGCGGTGCCATGGACTTCGTCGACACTGTCAACGGCGTCGACCTGGGTCGAGCACTCCGTCGAACAGCTAACGGGCACCATCGAGATGCAGATCGAAGTTGCATCATGGGCGACAGTGGGGATCCCCTGGGCCTTTGTGGTGGAGTAGTAGGTGTCAGGGACGGGCGCCGATGCCTTAGTAGTGGTCTCGAGTGCAGGGGTCGGTGCTGCTGGAGCGTGCTGCTGTTTGTCATATTTCTGGGTGTGACAAAATGCAGGGGGAAAATCAGATTATGAGCATGTTAGTGATATGGAATTTTTGTGTGAAGAGGACTTTAAGGGGAATGACCATGTGGAGATGCTTAGATTCGGGAGTAATTCACTGGTGTGTGAAACTGCTAGTTCAGTTAAAGGGTTGACTGGATTGAAATCTGAGGATGTCAGGTCTAACTCCCTGCTGCCATATGTTGCTATTCATGTATTCGATTCTCTGCTCATTGATGATGTTGATATGCTGGAATCTGACCTACGCCGCTACCAGCTAGGCGTGTCTTGGGATCCTGGAGGCCTTGCTTTGTTGTTGCTAAGGAAGTTGGCTTGATGGAAGGTCTTGTTGGGGATCGTAGCAGAATTTTAAAATTTCCTACGCATCACCAAGATCCATCTATGGAGTATACTAGCAACGAGGGAAAAGGAGTGCATCTACATACCCTTGTAGATCGCGAGCGGAAGCGTTCCAATGAACGGGGTTGATGGAGTCGTACTCGCCGTGATCCAAATCACCAATGACCGAGTGCCGAACGGACGGCACCTCCGCGTTCAACACATGTATGGAGCAGCGACGTCTCCTCCTTCTTGATCCAGCAAGGGGGAAGGAGAGGTTGATGGAGATCCAGCAGCACGACGGCGTGGTGGTGGATGTAGCGGGATCCCGGCAGGGCTTCGCCAAGCACTAGCGGGAGGGAGAGGTGTTGCAGGGGGAGAGGGAGGCGCCAGGGGCTGTGGTGCTGCTGCCCTCCCTCCCCCCCCCCCCACTATTTATAGAACCCCTGGGGGGGCGCCGGCCCTGGGAGATGGGATCTCCAAGGGGGGCGGCGGCCAAGGGGGAAGGGGGGTGGCTTCCCCCCCAAGTCAAGTGGGGCGACCCCACCCCAGGGTTTCCAACCCTAGGCGCAGGGGGAGGCCCAAGGGGGGCGCCCCAGCCCACTAAGGGCTGGTTCCCTTCCCCTTTCAGCCCATGGGGCCCTCCGGGATAGGTGGCCCCACCCGGTGGACCCCCGGGACCCTTCCGGTGGTCCCGGTACAATACCGATAACCCCCGAAACTTTCCCGGTGGCCGAAACTGGACTTCCTATATATAATTCTTCACCTCCGGACCATTCCGGAACTCCTCGTGACGTCCGGGATCTCATCCGGGACTCCGAACAACTTTCGGGTTTCCGCATACTCATATCTCTACAACCCTAGCGTCACCGAACCTTAAGTGTGTAGACCCTACGGGTTCGGGAGACATGCAGACATGACCGAGACACCTCTCCGGTCAATAACCAACAGCGGGATCTGGATACCCATGTTGGCTCCCACATGTTCCATGATGATCTCATCGGATGAACCACGATGTCGAGAATTCAATCAATCCCGTATACAATTCCCTTTGTCAATCGGTATGTTACTTGCCCGAGATTCGATCGTCGGTATCCCAATACCTTGTTCAATCTCGTTACCGGCAAGTCTCTTTACTCGTACCGTAATGCATGATCCCGTGGCTAACTCCTTAGTCACATTGAGCTCATTATGATGATGCATTACCGAGTGGGCCCAGAGATACCTCTCCGTCTTACGGAGTGAAAAATCCCAGTCTCGATCCATGCCAACTCAACAGACACTTTCGGAGATACCCGTAGTGTACCTTTATAGTCACCCAGTTACGTTGTGATGTTTGGCACACCCAAAGCACTCCTACGGTATCCGGGAGTTGCACGATCTCATGGTCTAAGGAATAGATACTTGACATTGGAAAATCTCTAGCAAACGAAACTACACAATCTTTTATGCTATGCTTAGGATTGGGTCTTGTCCATCACATCATTCTCCTAATGATGTGATCCCGTTATCAATGACATCCAATGTCCATAGTCAGGAAACCCATGACTATCTGTTGATCAACGAGCTAGTCAACTAGAGGCTTACTAGGGACACGTTGTGGTCTATGTATTCACACATGTATTATGATTTCCGGATAATACAATTATAGCATGAACAATAGACAATTATCATGAACAAAGAAATATAATAATAACCATTTATTATTGCCTCTAGGGCATATTTCCAACAGTCTCCCACTTGCACTAGAGTCAATAATCTACATTGTGATGAATCGAACACCCATAGCGTCCTGGTGTTGATCATGTTTTGCTCTAGGGAGAGGTTTAGTCAATGAATCTGCTACATTCAGGTCCGTATGTACTTTACAAATATCTATGTCTCCATTTTGAACACTTTCACGAATGGAGTTGAAGCGACGCTTGATATGCCTGGTCTTCCTGTGAAACCTGGGCTCCTTGGCAAGGGCAATAGCTCCAGTGTTGTCACAGAAGAGAGTCATCGGGCCCGACGCATTGGGAATCACCCCTAGGTCGGTAATGAACTCCTTCATCCAGACTGCTTCCTGTGCCGCCTCTGAGGCCGCCATGTACTCCGCTTCACATGTAGATCCCGCCACGACGCTTTGCTTGCAACTGCACCAGCTTACTGCTCCTCCATTCAAAATATACACGTATCCGGTTTGTGACTTCGAGTCATCCAGATCTATGTCGAAGCTTGCGTCGACGTAACCCTTTACGACGAGCTCTTCGTCAGCTCCATAAACGAGAAACATGTCCTTAGTCCTCTTCAGGTACTTTAGGATATTCTTGACCGCTGTCCAGTGTTCCATGCCGGGATTACTTTGGTACCTTCCTACCAAACTTACGGCAAGGTTTACATCAGGTCTGGTACACTGCATGGCATACATAATAGACCCTATGGCCGAGGCATAGGGGATGACACTCATCTTTTCTATATCTTCTGCCGTGGTCGGGCATTGAGCCGTGCTCAATTGCACACCTTGCAATACACGCAAGAACCCCTTCTTGGAGTGATCCATATTGAACTTCTTCAATATCTTGTCAAGGTACGTACTCTGTGAAAGACCAATGAGGCGTCTCGATCTATCTCTATAGATCTTGATGCCTAATATATAAGCAGCTTCTCCAAGGTCCTTCATTGAAAACCACTTATTCAAGTAGGCCTTTATACTTTCCAAGAATTCTATATCATTTCCCATCAATAATATGTCATCCACATATAATAAGAGAAATGCTACAGAGCTCCCACTCACTTTCTTGTAAACACAGGCTTCTCCATAAGTCTGTGTAAACCCAAACGCTTTGATCATCTCATCAAAGCGAATGTTCCAACTCCAAGATGCTTGCACCAGCCCATAGATTGAGCGCTGGAGCTTGCATACTTTGCCAGCATTCTTAGGATCGACAAAACCTTCCGGCTGCATCATATACAATTCTTCCTTAAGGAAGCAATTAAGGAATGCCGTTTTGACGTCCATCTGCCATATCTCATAATCATAGTATGCGGCAATTGCTAACAAGATTCGGACGGACTTCAGCTTCGCCACGGGTGAGAAAGTCTCATCGTAGTCAACCCCTTGAACTTGTCGATAACCCTTAGCGACAAGTCGAGCCTTATAGATGGTCACATTACCATCCGCGTCTGTCTTCTTCTTAAAGATCCATTTATTTTCTATGGCTCGCCGATCATTGGGCAAGTCAGTCAAAGTCCATACTTCGTTTTCATACATGGATCCTATCTCGGATTTCATGGCTTCTAGCCATTTGTCGGAATCCGAGCCCGCCATCGCTTCTTCATAGTTCGAAGGTTCACCTTTGTCTAACAACATGATTTCCAGGACAGGGTTGCCGTACCACTCTGGCGCGGAACGTGTCCTTGTGGACCTACGAAGTTCAGCAGTAACTTGATCCGAAGCTTCATGATCATCATCATTAACTTCCTCCTCAGTCGGTGTAGGCACCACAGGAACATCTTCACGCGCTGCGCTACTTTCCGGTTCGGAAGGGGTGACTATCACCTCATCAAGATCAACTTTCCTCCCACTCAATTCTTTCGAGAGAAACTCTTTCTCTAGAAAGGACCCATTCTTGGCAACAAAGATCTTGCCTTCGGATCTGAGGTAGAAGGTATACCCAATAGTTTCCTTGGGGTATCCTATGAAGACGCATTTTTCCGACTTGGGTTCGAGCTTTTCAGGTTGAAGTTTCTTGACATAAGCATCGCATCCCCAAACTTTTAGAAACGACAGCTTAGGTTTCTTCCCAAACCATAATTCATACGGTGTCATCTCAACGGATTTCGACGGAGCCCTATTTAAAGTGAATGCGGCAGTCTCTAAAGCATAGCCCCAAAATGAGAGCGGTAAATCGGTAAGAGACACATAGATCGCACCATATCCAATAGAGTGCGATTACGACGTTCGGACACACCGTTTCGCTGAGGTGTTCCAGGCGGCGTGAGTTGTGAAACGATTCCACATTTCCTTAAGTGCACACCAAATTCGTGACTTCAATATTCTCCACCACGATCTGATCGTAAGAATTTTATTTTCCTGTCACGTTGATTCTCAACCTCACTCTGAAATTCCTTGAACTTTTCAAAGGTTTCAGACTTGTGTTTCATTAGGTAGACATACCCATATCTACTTAAGTCATCAGTGAGAGTGAGAACATAACGATATCCTCCGCGAGCCTCAACACTCATTGGACCGCACACATCGGTATGTATGATTTCCAATAAGTTGGTTGCTCGCTCCATTGTTCCGGAGAACGGAGTCTTGGTCATCTTACCCATGAGGCATGGTTCGCACGTGTCAAATGATTCGTAATCAAGAGACTCCAAAAGTCCATCTGCATGGAGCTTCTTCATGCGCTTGACACCAATGTGACCAAGGCGGCAGTGCCACAAGTATGTGGGACTATCGTTATCAACTTTACATCTTTTGGTATTCACACTATGAATGTGTGTAACATCACGTTCGAGATTCATCAAGAATAAAGCATTGACCAGCGGGGCATGACCATAAAACATATCTCTCAAATAAATAGAACAACCATTATTCTCGGATTTAAATGAGTAGCCATCTCGAATTAAACGAGATCCAGATACAATGTTCATGCTCAAAGCTGGCACTAAATAACAATTATTGAGGTTTAAAACTAATCCCGTAGGTAGATGCAGAGGTAGCGTGCCGACGGTGATCACATCGACCTTGGAACCATTCCCGACGCGCATCGTCACCTCGTCCTTTGCCAGTCTCCGTTTATTCCGCAGTTCCTGTTTTGAGTTACAAATATGAGCAACCGCACCGGTATCAAATACCCAGGAGCTACTACGAGTACTGGTAAGGTACACACCAATTACATGTATATCACATATACCTTTGGTGTTGCCGGCCTTCTTGTCCGCTAAGTATTTGGGGCAGTTCCGCTTCCAGTGACCACTTCCCTTGCAATAAAAGCACTCAGTCTCAGGCTTGGGTCCATTCTTTGACTTCTTCCCGGCAACTAGCTTACCGGGTGCGGCAACTCCCTTGCCGTCCTTCTTGAAGTTCTTCTTACCCTTGCCCTTCTTGAACTTAGTGCTTTTATTCATCATCAACACTTGATTTTCCTTTCTGATCTCCACCTCCGCTAATTTCAGCATTGAATATACCTCAGGAATGGTCTTTTCCATCCCTTGCATATTGAAGTTCATCACAAAGCTCTTGTAGCTTGGTGGAAGCGACTGAAGGATTCTGTCAATGACCGCGTCATCCGGGAGATTAACTCCCAGCTGAGACAAGCGGTTGTGTAACCCAGACATTCTGAGTATGTGCTCACTGACATAACTATTTTCCTCCATTTTACAGCTGAAGAACTTGTCGGAGACTTCATATCTCTCGACCCGGGCATGAGCTTGGAAAACCATTTTCAGCTCTTCGAACATCTCATATGCTCCATGTTTCTCAAAACGCTTTTGGAGACCCGGTTCTAAGCTGTAAAGCATGCCGCACTGAACGAGGGAGTAATCATCAACACGTGATTGCCAAGCGTTCATAACGTCTTGGTTCTCTGGGATGGGTGCTTCACCTAGCGGTGCTTCTAGGACATAATCTTTCTTGGCAGCTATGAGGATGATCCTCAGGTTCCGGACCCAGTCCGTATAGTTACTGCCATCATCTTTTAGCTTGGTTTTCTCTAGGAACGCGTTGAAGTTGAGGACAACGTGGGCCATTTGATCTACAAGACATATTGTAAAGATTTTAGACTTTGTTCATGATAATTAAGTTCATATAATCAAATTATTCAATGAACTCCCACTCAGATAGACATCCCTCTAGTCATCTAAGTGAAACATGATCCGAGTTAACTAGGCCGTGTCCGATCATCACGTGAGACGGACTACTCAAGATCGGTGAAAATCTCCATGTTGATCGTATCTTCTATACGACTCATGCTCGACCTTTCGGTCTTCCGTGTTCCGAGGCCATGTCTGTACATGCTAGGCTCGTCAAGTCAACCTAAGTGTATTGCGTGTGTTGCGAGGCCATGTCTGTACATGCTAGGCTCGTCAACACCCGTTGTATGCGAACGTTAGAATCTATCACACCCGATCATCATGTGGTGCTTCGAAACAACGAACCTTCGCAACGGTGCACAGTTAGGGAGAACACTTTCTTGAAATTATTATAAGGGATCATCTTACTTACTACCGTCGTTCTAAGCAAATAAGATGCAAAACATGATAAACATCACATGCAATCAAATAGTGACATGATATGGCCAATATCATTTTGCTCCTTTGATCTCCATCTTCGGGGCACCATGATCATCTCCATCACCGGCATGACACCATGATCTCCATCATCATGATCTCCATCATTGTGTCTTCATGAAGTTGTCACGCCAACGATTACTTCTACTTCTATGGCTAACGCGTTTAGCAACAAAGTAAAGTAATTTACATGGCATTATTCAATGACACGCAGGTCATGCAAAATAATAAAGACAACTCCTATGGCTCCTGCCGGTTGTCATACTCATCAACATGCAAGTCGTGATTCCTATTACAAGAATATGATCAATCTCATACATCACATATATCATTCATCACATCTTTTGGCCATATCACATCACATAGCACATGCTGCAAAGACAAGTTAGACGTCCTCTAATTGTTGTTGCAAGTTTTTATGTGGCTTGTATAGGTTTCTAGCAAGAACGTTTCTTACCTACGTAAAACCACAACGTGATATGCCAATTTCTATTTACCCTTCATAAGGACCCTTTTCATCGAATCCGTTCCGACTAAAGTGGGAGAGACAGACACCCGCTAGCCACCTTATGCAACTAGTGCATGTCAGTCGGTGGAACCTGTCTCACGTAAGCGTACGTGTAAGGTCGGTCCGGGCCGCTTCCTCCCACAATACCGCCGAAACAAGATAAGACTAGTAGCGGCAAGAAGAATTGGCAACATCTACGCCCACAACTGCTTTGTGTTCTACTCGTGCATAGTAACTACGCATAGGCCTGGCTCATGATGCCACTGTTGGGGATCGTAGCAGAATTTTAAAATTTCCTACGCATCACCAAGATCCATCTATGGAGTATACTAGCAACGAGGGAAAAGGAGTGCATCTACATACCCTTGTAGATCGCGAGCGGAAGCGTTCCAATGAACGGGGTTGATGGAGTCGTACTCGCCGTGATCCAAATCACCGATGACCGAGTGCCGAACGGACGGCACCTCCGCGTTCAACACACGTACGGAGCAGCGACGTCTCCTCCTTCTTGATCCAGCAAGGGGGAAGGAGAGGTTGATGGAGATCCAGCAGCACGACGGCGTGGTGGTGGATGTAGCGGGATCCCGGCAGGGCTTCGCCAAGCACTAGCGGGAGGGAGAGGTGTTGCAGGGGGAGAGGGAGGCGCCAGGGGCTGTGGTGCTGCTGCCCTCCCTCCCCCCCACTATTTATAGGACCCCTGGAGGGCGCCGGCCCTGGGAGATGGGATCTCCAAGGGGGGGCGGCGGACAAGGGGGAAGGGGGGTGGCTTCCCCCCCCCCCAAGTCAAGTGGGGCGCCCCCCACCCCAGGGTTTCTAACCCTAGGCGCAGGAGGAGGCCCAAGGGGGGCGCCCCAGCCCACTAAGGGCTGGTTCCCTTCCCCTTTCAGCCCATGGGGCCCTCCAGGATAGGTGGCCCCACCCGGTGGACCCCCGGGACCCTTCCGGTGGTCCCGGTACAATACCGATAACCCCCGAAACTTTCCCGGTGGCCGAAACTGGACTTCCTATATATAATTCTTCACCTCCGGACCATTCCGGAACTCCTCGTGACATCCGGGATCTCATCCTCCGAACAACTTTCGGGTTTCCGCATACTCATATCTCTACAACCCTAGCGTCACCGAACCTTAAGTGTGTAGACCCTACGGGTTCGGGAGACATGCAGACATGACCGAGACGCCTCTCCGGTCAATAACCAACAGCGGGATCTGGATACCCATGTTGGCTCCCACATGTTCCACGATGATCTCATCGGATGAACCACGATGTCGAGGATTCAATCAATCCCGTATACAATTCCCTTTGTCAATCGGTATGTTACTTGCCCGAGATTCGATCGTCGGTATCCCAATACCTTGTTCAATCTCGTTACCGGCAAGTCTCTTTACTCGTACCGTAATGCATGATCCCGTGGCTAACTCCTTAGTCACATTGAGCTCATTATGATGATGCATTACCGAGTGGGCCCAGAGATACCTCTCCGTCATACGGAGTGACAAGTCCCAGTCTCGATCCGTGCCAACTCAACAGACACTTTCGGAGATACCCGTAGTGTACCTTTATAGTCACCCAGTTACGTTGTGACGTTTGGCACACCCAAAGCACTCCTACGGTATCCGGGAGTTGCACGATCTCATGGTCTAAGGAATAGATACTTGACATTGGAAAAGCTCTAGCAAATGAAACTACACGATCTTTTATGCTATGCTTAGGATTGGGTCTTGTCCATCACAGCATTCTCCTAATGATGTGATCCCGTTATCAATGACATCCAATGTCCATAGTCAGGAAACCCATGACTATCTGTTGATCAACGAGCTAGTCAACTAGAGGCTTACTAGGGACACGTTGTGGTCTATGTATTCACACATGTATTATGATTTACGGATAATACAATTATAGCATGAACAATAGACAATTATCATGAACAAAGAAATATAATAATAACCATTTATTATTGCCTCTAGGGCATATTTCCAACAGGTCTTTCAAGGAGGGAGGTGCGCCATGATCTTGGTTGCCCGCGGTCTTCTCACCTTCCTAGCTTCTACGTTTCAGTCATCGAGAATTATGATGGTGGAGGTGATCAGCACGAGAGCATATGTCATGGGGGTTATAGTGCCCTCTACCTGCTCCAATCAAGAACATTCTTAAGGAGGGAGCGGTGTCATCGTTGTCGCAGCCCACTTCGCGCAAGGCTCCATCGACCACAAGTACTACATCGACTTCAACGACGACTACTTCCTCTACAGTTCCTTCACTGGGATCGCAATCGTCCACGACTACTACTCCCATGTAGTCAAAGCCATCTCCGCCTTCGGCTGCTACCATGACTTTGACCTAGTCAAGGACCATCGAGTGCAATGGGACCCGCACGGTTTAAAGTGGCGCCGGCTTGGGGTCAAGCCGGATTTCAAGAAGGGAGGGATGTTAGGAGCCCTCCTAGCACGTACACGTACAAGGGCTCCCCTTGGGCCAGCCCATGGACTTGGCCCGTATGAGGCCATCGGTGCAGCTACTTAAGCGTGGCACACAGAAGGAGAGGGTATCCAGCGGATCAAGGACGAACCTGGCGGCGGCTACCTTCCTCTCTTCTCGCACCTTTGCTCTTCTCTGTTCCTCCTGATACTTGTATGCAATTGCAATTGCTACACCAAATTGTTCCTCTGTGAGTGATTACTACCTAAGCAAGAGAGATCCCCAACTATACCCTTAGAGTTTACCTCCCGAACACGCTACTTGGCAAATTTCACTAGAAACTCATTGAAATACAATCAAAATGACTAAGCCCAAGGAGAGAGAGAGCGAGAGAGAGTTCACCCGCAATTTAAAAAAATGGAGAGTGAGGGGCAGCGAATGGGCATATAGTTTACGGATACCATAAGTCCATAACTGGTGGCCGTCATCTATGCAGGATTTCGCAGTGACCCCCTTTTCCATTTGCACGAATTGCGGTGCCAAGCCGCTGCCATGTTAGGTTCAGAACTAGGCCGCTCTAAGACAAAAGGTAACAAAATTTCACTTATTCAAAACAATCCTCACCTGCTCACCACCATAGTGGCTAGAGGCGCAGTCCCCCTCATGGGAGAATTGGGTTCGAACCTACTTTTTTTAAGTATGTCAGATGTTATTCCTATATTAAAAGATGGCATTTTTATTTTTAAGAGATGGTGTTTTTTCTATTGAGATGGGCCTTTTTGTATTAAGAGATGGCATTTTTATTTATTAAAAGATGACATTTTTATTTTTATTAAAGAGATGACATTTAAAATTATTAATAGATCTCATTTTAAATTATTAAGAGATGGCATTTTAATATTAAGATGGCGTTTTTTAAAGAGGTGTCATTTATATATTAAGAGATGACATTTTTATTTAAAGAGATGGCATTTTTATTTAAAGAGGTGGCATTTTTATATTAAGAGATGGCGTTTTTCATTTACAGAGATGGCATTTTTTTTAAGAGTTGGTATTTTTATATTAAGAGATGGAATTTTTCATTTAAAAGAGATGACTTTTTTATTAAAAGAGATGACACTTTTATATTAGAAGATGGCATTTTTATTTAAAAGAGATGGCATTTTTATATTAAGAGATGGCATTTTTTAAGAGATAGCATTTTTATATTAAGAGATGACATTTTTTATTTAAAGAGATGGCACTTTTATATTAGAAGATGGCATTTTTTTATTTAAAGAGATGGCATTTTTATATTAAGAGATGGCAATTTTTAATTAAAGGGATGGAATTTTTATATTAAGAGATGACATTTTTCATTTAAAGAGGTGTCATTTTTATATTAAGAGACGGCATTTTCATTTAAAGAAATGGCATCTTTGTATTAAGAGATGACATTTTCAATTAAATGAGGTGGCATTTTTATATTAAGAGATGGCATTTTTTAAGAGATAGCATTTTTATATTAAGAGATGACATTTATATTTAAAGAGATGGCACTTTTATATTAGAAGATGGCATTTTTTTATTTAAAGAGATGGCATTTTTATGTTAAGAGATGGCAATTTTCAATTAAAGGGATGGCATTTTTATATTAAGAGATGACATTTTTCATTTAAAGAGGTGTCATTTTTATATTAAGAGGCGGCATTTTCATTTAAAGAAATGGCATCTTTGTATTAAGAGATGACATTTTCAAATAAATGAGGTGGCATTTTTATATCAAGCGATGGCATCTTCCATTTAAAGAGATAGCATTTTTATATTAAGAGGTGGCATTTTTATATTAAGAGAAGGCAGTTTTTTTAAAGAGATGGTATTTTTATATTAAGAGATGGCATTTTTCATATAAAAGAGATGGCATTTTTTATTTAAAGAGATGACACTTTTATATTAGAAGATGGTATTTTTTGTTTAAAGAGATGGCATTTTTATATTAATTGATGACATTTTTTAGAAAGAGATGTCACTTTATATTAAGAGATGGCATTTTTATATTAAGAGATGGCATTTTTCATTTACAGAGATGGCATTATTTTTAAAGAGATGGTATTTTTCATTTAAAAGAGATGACATTTTTCATTTATAGAGATGACACTTTTATATTAGAAGATGTAATTTTTTTATTTAAAGAGATGGCATTTTTATATTTAGAGATGGCTTTTTTTATTTAAAGGGATGTCATTTTTATATTAAGAGATGAAAATTTTTATTTAAAGAGGTGTCATTTTTATATTAAGAGACGACATTTTCATTTAAAGAGGTGTCATTTTTGTATTAAGAGATGTCTTTTTTTAAGAGATGGCATTTTTAATTTAAAGAGGTGGCATTTTTATATTAAGACATGTCGTTTTTCATTTACAGAGATGGCACTTTTTATTTAAGGAGATGGCATTTTTATATTAAGAGATGACATTTTTCATTTAAAGAGGTGTCATTTTTAGAGGGATGGCCTTTTTTATTAAGAGATGGCATTTTTTATTTTAGAGGGATGTTTTCTTTTAGGTACATGGCATTTTTTCTATCATCATGGCCTTTTTTCTCTATTTTTACAAGAAAATATGATTTCTTTTTATCCATGGCATTCAAAATAAAAAAAGAAGTAAACTAGGCCTATGGACCAATGGGGATTCGCGCTGGCCCGTCCCCTGGCGAACGATCGATGGGGACCGATTCGTTCGCTGGGAGCAGCTCATCCTTGCGAGAAATTCGATCGCTAGAGCCTCCCTCCCCGACAATCGATCATCAGATATTGGCATCCAAATTTTAAGAACATTTCTAATTTAAAGTAATCCTAAATCTCTACTTCTAATGGACGAGTTGGTGAATCGTCTCCGAGGTTTATTTTCGTTGGGTTTATTTTCGTCTCTCCTCCCACCACCCCCTCCCACCCTGGTCCACGGTTTATTTTCGCTGGGTTTTTTCGTCTCTCCTCCCACCACCCCCTCCCACCCTGGTCCATCGGTTTATTTTTCTCTCCACTCTTTATTGCAACCGGAACTTTCCTAACGTATAACAAATCACGGATCTAACTTCCTTAAATTATACAAATCAATCGATTCCTTTTATTGGTTCAATTTGTCTTAGGAAACAAATAACAAATTTTCAGGAAACAAATAATACATTTTAATCTAACTTCCTTAAATTATGCAAATCAAACGATTCCTTTTATTGGTTCAATTTGTCTTAGGAATAACAGATTTTCAGGAAACAAATAATGCATTTTAATCTAACTTTCCTAACTTATCTAAATCAATCGATTTCTCTTATTAGTGAAATTTGTTTTAGGAAACAAATAACAGACACGTCACAACTTTCCTCCCAATAAATAGTTTCTTAACATTTGCAAACTTTTCTAATCAGACACGTCACAAACGGGCAGGTACTGATATCACGTTACCAAACAATAAAACCCCATTTGCATAGAAATCAGTTCAAAAATCCTAACTTTCCTAAATTTTTACCTTTCCTTGATAACAACCAATATTTCATGTTTTTCACCTATTGAAGGAAATCACCCCTCCATCGATATTAGCATTTTTTTGAACTGAGATCTCCGGGTTATATTTTTTTTCGATTCTTCCCAATTGTGACCTCTCCTTCCACTTCGGCTCCTTCTCGCATAAACACCTCCACCACAGCCAAGTGACACCACCCCAGACCTCCTGCCTCTCCACACCTTCTCCGCCACCTCCTTCTCGTACTCCATTAACAATCCCTCAGCCACATTTGTCCACGGCAGTGTCGAGGGCATGGCGCAGCAGCGTACCAGCAATAGAGCAGCGCATAGCAGCAGGAAGCAACACGCAGCAGGCGAGGCGAGCGGCCGACGGTGGAGGGCAAAGATGCGGCCGACGTGGCTGAGGGGCGGCCGGCAGAAGATGGCCATGACTGGAGGCGTCGCGAGGCAGGGGCGCGACAGCGGGGCGAGCGAAGGGATAGGCGGCAGCAGACGGGGCGAGCCCAGCCAGCGAGAGTGTGGCGCGCGGCCAGGGTGTGTGTCGCGCGGGGCACAGTGGTGCGGTGGCTGCGGCGAGCGCGACGGCAGCGGCGGGCGCGACCGACGCGGTGTAGCACGGGCGTGGCATGGAGAGGGAGTGGCCCCGCGGGCGCGGAAGAAGAGCGGCAGGCTCGGGCATGGGTGTGCATAGGAGCGGGCATGTGCCACGGAGTCAATCCGAGGAGCTCGGTGGCTACCCCTACAATGGCCATGGCGGACGGCGGTTCTCGGCCACGGCGAAATACCTAACGAGAGCAAACGAGAGGGGAAACAGGGGAAAGGCAAGAGGAGATCATGGCGGTGTCAATGGCGCCCTAGGGGAAGACATGGGAGCTCGGGGCGGCGCGGATCGAACTGCAATGTCGCGGTGGCCCAAGGTTGAGGAAGACGGCAGCGACGTCGATGCGGGGGTGCTGGACTTGATCTCGTTGGCGCAGACGAAGTAGTGAAGGCGTTCGGAGCTCCTCGACAAGCTCCTAGCCCGCAGGGAGGGCAGTGGCCATGTGGACGGGGTCGGTCATGGTGGCCGTGGCGTCTGACTTCGTCTAGATCGACGGGATCGAGCGAGCGAGAAGGAGAAGTGGATTTGGGAGGGGGCGTCGAGGAGGAGTGAGGCCATGGGGGCAGGGAAGGAAGGGCGTCACCCTTATCCATTCCCCTTCGATGCCAGCGAGGTGGTCGGGCGGGAGCCCGGCTCTGTAGCGACGCGGCTCGGGGAACAGGAGAAGACGACCGCGCGGGGACTAGACCGCTGAGCCGGTTCAGTGGCAAGGCCCGGGGGGCAGGGCGAATCCCCTTTTACATCGTCCTTTTGGTTTTTCAATGTATTCTAATCTGTTTCTCCTTTTTAACACCGTTTTCTATTTATTCTTATCAACTAAATGATCTCTACTCCTAATGTCTCGGTTGCTAGTCTCCGTTTCGGGTTTATTTTCGTCCCACCTCCCGAGTGAGGGAGAGGGGGAGAGAGAGTGAGGAAGAGGGAGGGAGAGGGTGTGTGTGTGAGAATTTGATGGTAAAAAAGGTCGTCAATGTCACCTAATATGTATGAGAATATTAAATGTAATATTAACATAATTGATATTGAACCTTTAAAGTTAATGTGGCCCCGTTGCAACGCACGAGCGTTCTTCTAGTGCTAAATAACTAACGTCAGGTGACAACGTTTCCGGAGCCGACCTGTGGGCCGTTTGACTAAGTTTGATTGAGCGCATGAATCACGTGACAATTCACCACATGGGCAAGTTGTTTGGTCTACCGTGATTTAAGCGCGAATGCTCCCGCACTACCTACTCTCCTATGAGAGTGGTGAGCCTTATCCATACCCAACGACACTCAAATGTGGCCAAATAGGTTATATGGGCCAGGCACGACACGACCCACCTGGGGATGCCAAGTAGATGAGCCGTGCCAGGCACGACACGGCCCACCCAGGCACACAAAGTACAGCGCCCATGTCGGGCCGACACGCATGTTGCCCTCCCGGCCGAGGTATGGCCCCTTCTTACACGCGCCCGCCTATTATAGGTTGTATAAAAATTAAACATGTCGTGCTGTGTGGACACTTGTGCCCAACCTCACAGCCCAGGCATGACCCGATTATAAACATGTCAGGCAAGGCCCGCACGGGTCGGCACGCTAGGTTGAGCTTTTTCAACCAACTTCTAGCTTTTCAAAGCTACTCCCTCTGTTCAAAATAGATGACTCAATTTTATACTAAAGTTAATATAAAGTTGAGTCATCTATTTTGGAATAGAGGGAGTAGAAGCTAGGGTGAAAACTAGAAGCAGAGGTTGTAAAAGCTACCAGATTTTCGTAGTGTAATTTCAAAGCGGGCGTTACCCCAACTTCGGACTGGTATTTTTAGCTGTCCCCTGGTAGTTGGCCGTTGCCACTCCGAAGTGGAAAACGGTTCGGGCTGGTCAAGGGCAGCCCACGAGAGGACGCCTCTTCGACACCAGCTCCTCTGCTCGATCCCCATCGACACCAGCGGCAGCTAGGGTTCCTAGCCGCCGCCAGCGCCGCCACCGCCGCTTGCCAAGCTGACGGCGCCGCCTCCCGCCTCCGCCTCCCCGCCTCGATCTCCTCCCTCCCCCGCCGCTCTTCGTCTGCCTCCCCGCCTCTCCAAGTCGCGCGGGAACCAGCAAGGCCGCCGCCCTCCACCGTCGTGCGCGGTGCCGCCGGCGACGTCTCCGGCAGCCCCGCCGCAACCTGTTCCCTCCAGTCTTGAAGGTAGCTGCTCCCTTTCCATCACTCCCCATTCCCCTCCCATCTCCTGTACACGTGCTGTTGCAGCGATTGAGATTGTGGCGATTTCCCGCGATCAAAAGTATTTTTGTTAGTGATGAAATGGATGATTGTGGCGATTTTTGTGCTAGTATTGCTGCAGCTGAACATGTTGTATGTTCCTGTACATTGGATGATTGTGTACTGTTTAGTTGATTGTATGATAGTATTGCTGCACAATTCCTTCCTAGAACATACATATTGATCTATTGATATGTCATTATTTTGCTTGATTGAAGAATGACTGAAAAAGCGGTGTGGGATGATGCAAATCTGAAGAAACTCATAGATATATTCAGAGAAGAGGTTGAAAATGGGAATAGGCCCATAAGTTATTTAAATAAGAAGGGTTGGAAGAATGTTTTGGAGAAATGGGAAGCAAGAACGGGAAAGAAGTATCCCAAGGATATCTTGCTCCTTTTAAGGGGAGTACGTACCATCTACCAGAATTTCGTCTTCGTCCTCACCGTCCACCTCAAGGGAAATACGAGTTGTTCAACTTTTCACATTCGTCCCTTCGCAATGTTGTTGAGCGTGCTTTTGGGGTGCTTAAGCAGAAATGGCGCATATTGAAAGGGGTCCCAAGTTTCTCACCTCGGACGCAAAAGCATATCATCATTGCTTGCATGGCATTGCACAACTTCATTCGTGATAGCAAGTTGAGTGACAAATTTTTTGATAAATGTGATGCCAATGATGAGTATGTACCTCCAGTGCTACGACGCGAAGTAGCACAAACACAAGCGGATCCTGTTGAAGAGGAGGAGAACGAAGATACCATTGATACTATTCGTAGTAGGATAGCCGATGCTTGTCTTGCGATAGCAACATAGGTTGCTATCTTGATGGAGGTCATCATGTGAACCATATATATATATATATATATATATTCTATGGTGCATGCCTTTTGTAATATTATTATGGGATCAGTATTCTATTTACATGTAATATGCAACATGAAAGCACAATGGTTGAATTCGTACGTGTTACCTGTGAATCATCTAATATGTTCATGATTTTTGTTTGCAAAACGGTCGTTCTATTGCCTAGCAATGTACATATCACTTATTTAAGATCAAATTGCACATAAAAATATTGCCTCATTACCCAGGGTCAGTACAGACAATTCACAGTGAAATCTACAGTTTTACAGTTGTTTCAGCCAGACGGCTTTCAGCTTTTCAACAGCTGAAAGTTCACAGCAGCTTTTTCACAGCTCATAGCTCACAGCAGCTTTTACAGAATCTGCAGCTCAACCAAACACAGCCTAAGACTGGCCCATTTGGCTATGTTTGACAGCGCTCCTCTTCCTCTCACTCCATTCCCCCCTCCCACTCGCCGACACGGTCTCTCCTAGTCGCTGCCGCTTGCGCACCTACGTCCTCACCGTGCCTGTGGCTGGGTGTTGACGAGGCGCCGCATGAGATGGAGGGCGACGAGGAGCTGCCGCCTAAGAGCATCTCCAACAGCCGCGCTTCGCGCCGCGCGCTAAAAACTAGTTTGCCGCGCACCGTTCGCCTGGTTTTGCGCGAGATAGCGAATCCGACCGCGCGCCCAACTCCTTATACCGCGCTCGCTGGAGCCACCCGCCGGGTTGCGCGTGCTAAAATGACCAAATTTACGACGCGGCGCTTGTTTAGCGCGGCTGTTGGAGATGCTGGGTGGACGGCCGGGAGTCGTCGTCACAACTCATCTCCAACTTTTTGGCGCCGCAGTGGCTGGCCGTCGAAGAACTGCCACGGGGGATGGAGGACGCCAAGGAACTGTCGTGTGCAGACAACGACGACGAACCGTCATCAAATTTTTAATGAATATATGTTGTGTAAGTTTGAAAATGTATTGACGAATAGACAAAATAATTTTTTAGGACAGAGGTTTTGCTAGATGAGCAACAGTGATTCTCCTAAAAAGAAAATCGGGGAAATGGAATAGGAAGAAGAGATAGGATATCTGCTAGAGATGTTCCGAGCAATACGGCTACACTTTCACACTTGAAGTTTCATACAACTTTTTTAAGACTTTACACTCAGACAAGTGCAACGTGGTCCACTAGCAAATTTGAAGAAATCTACGGTGTCATCCTAACATAACTTGTCACCTGATTGCAGCCACAGGAACGCGAGTAAGTTCTGGCGATCGTGTATATCATACTGGCTGACACACTGTACTATACCCATACAATCACACTAGCTAGGATTCACAATTTCACGTACTGTACGTCTTATGTATCGGGCCGCGCCGCACTGGTCACTGGGTGCGAGACGACGAACCGCGCGCCGATGATATCCATCACTTGCCGTTGGTCGGCGGCGCCACCTGCCCAGCGTCCCCGTCCTCCACCTTGCCGGCGCGGGCCTCCGCGGCGATCGCCTTGGCCTCGTCGTAGGAGGCGTGCAGGCCGACGAAGAGGTAGTAGACGAGCAGCGCCGCGCTCCATATCCCGAACCGCTCGAACGACTTGGCGTCGATGGAGCCCAGCAGGAAGATGTTGATGGCGATGGACGCCGACGGCAGCCACGGCACCAGCGGCGCCCCCCACAGCTTGGGCGTCCTCGCCTGCGGCACCAGCGCCCACAGGCACACCGTGGACGCGAGCCACGCCGGCACCGTCACCGCGTACGGCACCCACCCGTCGACGTTCAGCCCCCAGCACGTGGCCGTCGCCACGGACGTCGCGAGGATGGCGGCGATGCAGGCCACGAGCTTGTTGCGGTTGGCCGCGGTGGTCTCGCCGGTGACGTAGTAGCGGCGGACGAGCAGCGCGACGGCGACGAGCATGAAGATGAAGAGCGTGGAGATGGAGAGGAGGTTGGCGAGGATGCCGAGGTCGGTGAAGAAGGCGATGACGGCGGTGGCGAAGAGCATGACGACGGTGGCGTTGACGGGCGTGCCGGTCCTGGGGTGCACCCGCGCGAGCCAGGGCGGCATCATGTGCGTGCGGGCGATGTGCGTGAGGTAGCGCGCCTGGCCGACGGCGCTGACGAGCAGCACGGTGGTCATCCCCTTGAGCGCGCCGAAGGCGACGACGTACTTGGCCCAGTCCATGCCCCGGTCGGCGAAGGCGACGGAGAAGGGCGCGTCCTTGTCGATGGCGCCGTAGGGCTGCATGAGGCAGAGCGTGACGGCGAGCACGCAGTAGAGCGCGGTGGTGACGGCCATGGACCCGACGAGGCCGACGGGGATGTCGCGGGCCGGGTTCCTGGTCTCCTCGGCCATGGTGCTGACGGCGTCGAAGCCGATGTAGGCGAAGAAGAGGACGGCGGAGGCGGCGAAGATGCCGCGGGCGCCGAAGGGCGCGAAGTCGCGCATGTTGGACGTGTCGGCCTTGGTGAGGCCGGCGACGATGATGAAGGCGACGACGGCGAGGTGGAGGATGGAGAGGAGGTAGTTGAAGCGGGAGGAGCCCTTGGTGCTGAGGACGGCGAGGGCACAGATGAGCGTGATCACCACGACGGCGATGGGGTCGAGCTCGGAGTAGTGGGGGGAGAGGGCGGGGGCGTGGATGCGGAAGTCGCTGGGCTGGTGGTTGAGCAGCGTGGCGAAGTAGGAGGTCCAGGCGCGCGCCACCGCCGCGCCGCCGATGCAGTACTCCAGCAGGATGTTGCCCGCCGCCACGAACGCCATGAAGTCGCCCAGCTCCACCCGCAGGTACGCGAACGACCCGCCTGCAGTTAATGCAATGCATCCAAATTTTTTTATCAACCTTCTTCATTCATCAGGGATTGATCGAAGCCGATCCTTCACAAGAATTTCGTCCAACGCTTCTACTATGGTTGCTACGCTCTGTTAGTATCTGGTCAAATGAAGAGAATAATCGTCTCGAGAAAGCAGGGTATTTTGACCAAAGAACAGTGGTACGTACTGGATTTCTCACTTGAGACTAGTTTGCTGAGGTGAAGTGTGAACTATCTCCCAAAGTCCAAGGAGAATTGACAAACGATATTATTTTTTAAACACCGTTCGTTTTGTTTGAAAGGAAAAAAATATATTAAGGCGTGCGAGGTTAAGGATCCATGTGAGCCAGTCTCGAGTCATCAGTTCAACTGGATAGCATTGCGGAGAAAAAGAATGCCGCACACTTGTCTGGGCTTTGAGTCTTTGACTGAACAAGTAGCCGCAGTGTGACTGTGTGAAGACTAGTACTCATCCTTCGCTGGTTCATTTGTGCAGATTAGATCAAGCGTACCCATTCATCCTTCGATGGTTCATTTGGTAATCAGACGGGGCAAGAAACTGGCCATTCATGCATGTAGGCATATACGTATATGACACCTTTGCATTCTTCTCTGTGATGTTACTATGTTTAGCACCACAGTGCCAAAATGGCTCAGAATCTCTACAAGTGTGTGCTAGTAGTTAGAATCTTTCTAATTTACGGGGCCGCTTCATGTTTGGACAATTGGACTTGTTTAGCAGTGACAGAGAATCTTTCCAGTTTGTAGCGTGCCTTCTTATCCATCTAGTAATTCACTAGAAAAACTACTTATTTTCTTCATCAATCAATCAAATCAACCAAAGGGAAATGAAAAGCATCTTAATTCATCGGCGACGACGGGAGAAATTTTGAACTTGAGATCATGCCTGTTTTTCTCTCGCGAACTTTTTAAACCAGATCATGCACGTCGATAGCACCTACTCGCGTATGTGGTGCGTGCGCACGTACGTACCTGCGACGGGTATCTCGACGGCGAACTCGGTGTAGCAGAAGACGGAGAGCATGGCGGAGACGCCGGAGACGACGTAGGAGACGACGACGGCGGGGCCGGCCACCTCCTTGGCCTCCTGCCCGGTCAGCACGAAGATGCCGGCGCCGATGACGGCGCCCACGCCGAACCAGGCGAGGTCCCACCAGGTGAGGTCCCGCTTCATGTCGGCGCCGCTCCGGGCGCGCACCTCGTGCAGCTCCGTCGCCTCCAGGGAGCGCGACGTGAGGCGGTCCGCCAGCCGCGGCGCCGTGCTCCGCAGCGCGCGCCCGTACGCCGCCCAGCTCGAGAACGACTCCTCCGGGAAGAAGTCCGCCTTGGCACACGCGCACCCGCGCCGCCGCACGCCGCCGCCGGCCTCGGCGCCCACTGCCATGGCCGTTGGCGGGCTCTCACTGTCCCGGCGCTGGTGCGTGGGCTGGTTTGTCTGGCTCTGGGCGGGCTCCCTCGTGGTGTCCGCTTGGTTGTGTCGCGGAGAGGAGATGGGCGAGAGTGGTCAAGGCGCGCGGGGTTTTAAGAACGGGGCGGGGGCGGGGCTCGTGCCACCGCTGCGCCTGTGCGTGAGATGCCAGCCGGTTAGGACGACGATCTCTTCGTTGTCTTCGGCTGAACGCGGCCGCCACTATGTGAATAGAGGCCACACGATTGGGACAGGAATTTTACCAAGCTGCTACTGCTTACTATGCTTCTGTTTCTGAAACATTTTGTCTTCTTCCAAAAGCTGCGCCGGCGCCGGCTCCGGCGTGCTCCAGGGTGGTGGCCGCGCCGGCCGGCCGGCGCGCCCCTGATCGGTTCACCGTTGTCTACTTAGTTTTTTTTGTGTGTGTGAAGAGTGAGCCAATGATTATCTGCCCATCTGACCGAGACAGCTAAGCGGGTCAACGGTCAACCCATCTCCTGCGCCTGATTGGAGCACATAGCGTGCAATGCATCGTCTGTTTATCAATGGACCGTGACGGAACACACGGCGCATGTGCAGAACGCACGGTGAGCTGTGCAGGTATAGTCCGGGTCAGCGGCGAACATGGGAACGCCATTAAAAACCGGGCCGGGTAGCATGGCAACGCACGCACGCTTGAGGTCACACTGACTAGTTTACAGGTACCCGTCTTCGGAAGGGAAACGGTCACGCTATAAATGTTTGTTTCTTTTTCATTTCGGGAAATGCATGCCTGGCTGTTTTGATATGTTATAATAAATCCGAGGCATATCGTCGACCATTCGAGGACCAAGCAATCACACGAGCACGACACCGAGATTTGTTAACGAGGTTCACCGATATGGCTATATCCCCGGGGCCTGACTACGGGCGCTCGTCCCCGTGACACCGTCACAATACCGCACACCGGCCACCGGGCGCCGGCACACGCCGCCGGCTCCCCCTTGCGCGCCTGTGCTATTATGCTGGCATAGGTTACATCGTGTGTCTACCCCTGCTATATATGAGAGGCCTAGGATACAAGTGTCCTACTTGGACACGACTCCATATCCTATCTAAACACAATACAACTCAGAGTCCAACTGTAACCTAACATACAACTCAGAGTCCAACAGTAACCTAACTTGTACACAATATTCGACACAACTCTAACATGATATGCATGGACTCTGGAACCAATCCTTGATTCGTGCTCCACAGATGGCACGGTTTGGAGTTGGTTGATCAAAAGGGTTTTGGTGCTTGTCACTAGTCACGTCCATGGTGTGGTAGGAAGAACAATTCCACGGGAGCCCAACTAATATCCTCGCCACCCGCCGCTTACCCCAACACCTCGGCCACCCTGCCAGTGAAGGGTTTGGCGCAAAGATGGCAAACCCTATGACGCCGCGTGCAAACGGTGGCCTTCTCCCGCCAGGACCGGAAGGGTCCTTAGCGAAGGGACCGAAGAAGAAGACGAGGAAGGGCCATGCCGTTGCCCCTCCTTGCCTGGTCCCGGCGGTGGCAGGCGAAATTTGGGGTGCCTTCACAGTCCTACACCAGACCAGAAACAACGATGACGTAAAAAAAATCATTTGCCTTGTATTCCGGTTTTTTCTAAAAAAGTTTGAATGCGAGGTGGTCGTGGAAAATTGTTGAGAAAATGTACAATGTTTGTGATTTAGCGATGATTGTGTGTGTGTGTGGGTGGGGGGGGGGGGGGGGGGGGGTAGACCCGCGACAATGAATTATTGCTTGTTAGTATTATGGGTGATTCTGGAACAAAAAAATGTCAACCTCGAGAGCACATTTCTGTCGCTTTTTTTATCATGTGTGCGACCGGCATACGGAATTTGATCAATTTGAACCCTCCGGCTTGTCGAGAAAGGTCACAATTTCAGGAGCTAACTTTAATCCTGACGCAGATATTGCACTTGTTAGGCATGGGAAGATATCTCCCGTAGGAAAGAAGCAAATTATGAAGGACGAGATATGGCGACTATGAGTTTACGTGTGGCCTGACCAGCCTCCATATACATATGAAGCGTGCTCCGTATATGTTACGCTCACCGCTGATATAGCGACTCTGTTAGAGTTGCTCTTAGCATATTAAGAGCAATATTACAAAGCATATTGCTCCTAAGTTGTCTTATCCACATGAACTGCAAAAGAATAGGGAAATATGTATTTTGCAAACGAAGTCATGTAATAATCAACGTTGATTTTTTACCAAGTCCTTGCCAGGTTATCTGTTACATAAATATGTAGTAAATGGAATTGGTATGAGGCGACTCGGTGACTTACAAAATTCAGGGGGAGAAATCTAATAGGTTATAACCTGTTAAGATCATCAGATCTTCGGTATTGCACTCTTTCCTTTGTGATTTTTACCTAACTGTTTCTCATGTAAGGTTTCTAATGAAGCTGTATCAGTACAAGTATGAAGAAAATATATTATTTTCTCCTTATTATCTCGCTGGGTTTTCAGAAGGAGTTTTTAATGGCATATTATATATTTCTCCTTAATTTTTTCCACTAAGTTTTTGAAGGACATGATTCCAAGGATGATCGGTCGCAAGGACAAGCAAGGATTAATGGAAGTGTTAGGATTTATTTAACCTTGTAATTGAAGTGTAGCCTTACTCGTAAAATCTCTTGTGCAGTTGGTTAGCAACCTGTGACGCTCTCCACGCCCCCATGTACCGACGCATCTTCACATCATGTATGCCCTTCATGTATAGATTCTATGATTGACGACACGTAGAAGCGTCAATACTCTCGGTAGGATGGCGAGCGTGGTCGAAAGTGTCAGAACGGAGTTCACGCGAGGGGGTTACCCAGGTTCGGGCCCTCCGAAGGAGGTAATACCATATGCCCTGCTTATGATCTGTATTCATGGTGGAGTTCCTCGTGCGAGGGATTACAATGAAGATGGTTTTTCTTCCTATCGAGACTATAGATTATGGGTGTAGATGGGAATGGCTACCCCTAGCCCATCTTATATTGATGACAGGGGCTAGGGTTTACATGAGAGTTCACGCCATCTTGCTCTGTTGCCCTCTTTTCTTGCTCACCAAGATGGTCCCCAAGCTCTATCCGGGTCTCTGGACTCCCTCTTGTCGTCGGACTCTGTCTGGGCCATATGGGCCCTGTTGTAGGCCTGCTGTCAGGCTCCCCTCCGAGAAGTCACCGGTGTATTGTACCGTCAATGATCATTTATGGATAAGGTTGTTTGATTCATTCATTCAGTTTGTCTCACAACAATCCTAGTGTTAGTGCCTCCTATTGTATTGCAATAAACCTTGTATTCTTGTGTCGAATAAAGTAACACTAGCAGAGTCGCCATATGTGGGGTCATCATATGTCTTATGGAGCGTGCTTCATATCCATTCGGAGACTGTGATTGTTGTGCGCAAACACAGATTAACTGTAATGCTTGGGGAGGGGGGGGGGAGACCCAATATTGCGCAATTTTTTGCCTCAAATCGAATCATATTGGCATTGAATCGGCGCCATATGATGCGCTCCCGCTCCGCCATGAAATTCACTTGTGCCTCCTCATAGTGGAGCCATACATCGACGTTCCTCTCGAACGCCAGCCTCTGCCCAGCGATGGTCTGCTCAAAAGTTTCATCGGGTCGTACAATCAACGTGTAGGCATCGTATCGCTCATCCCATGCCTCCTTAACAGTGAGGCGGGGAGGAGCACGTGATGGTTGATATGAGTTGTGTGTGCGAGACCTTTCCTGCCCTGTACGGGAATTGCTGGTAGATATGCTTGACATCCCAAACAATGACAAGTGTTTTGGGATTAGAATCTGACTACTCATTGAGGAGGGCAGGATCCTCCTGGATGGCCTCCTCCGCGTCACGGCGATCCCACTCCTCCTCCTCCGCGATGTTGGTGGCATCTTCTGCTGCTTCCTCCTCATCGAGCAGTCCTTTCTCCTCCTCCGAGAGAAAAACCTTTTTTGGTCGAGGGGGAACCGACATGGTGAAAGTGGAGAGGAAGAGGAGCTATGTGAGGCATGGATGGTGGAAGTGGAGAGAAAGAGGGACGACCTTTTTATTCCAGCAGGCGGCGAATCTTGGCGGGAAGGGCGCTGGCAATTGGGCACACGACGTCCACGAATAGTTGGCTCGCTTCATGATGTGATGGGCGCTGGCCACCCGCGCCATTGGTAGGGAGAGGAGGTGGACCACGCGTGAGGATGATGAGGAGGTGAACCTTCCTCTCGTGGTTGCTGGAAGGCGAACCCTCCAAAAACCAAGCCCCACAACCTTCAAATTAGGAGGCCAGCCAGCTCGATATAGAGCATCCTTCATAAATTATGACGCTACGAGGTTTGCTAGAGCGGTCTTATTTGTTAAAATCGTTATATTGGTGATTTTATTTTTTGCGCGCTAGGGGGTGGTATATTGGTGATTATTATGATGATTGGGCTGTTTTGGTGACTCAGCTGGAGTTGCTCCAAGAAACACAATGAACGTTGACGTCCATTTACGCGGGTGTACATTTGGTTCGGAGCATGCAATGATGCACTGAGCTAACAAACTTTTTATTTTGGCTGTCTCTTGCAAGTGGCGGCCAATCGAATCCATGACAGGTTCCTTTCATGGATATAAAAACATAGGAGTGTATAACAAATTTATACAAATATAATTTTGAGTACCAGGAGTGTATGTACCGGCAGGAGCCAGTTGATGGGCAAAACAGAACGCAGTAAAATATGTGTTTAGCTTGTCACCAGGCTGGGCTGGTGAGTCCTGGCCATCTCCGACCCGGCCCTGTCGGCCCACCCAGGTCCAGCCCTAAAATTCAGGGATGGGCTTGCCCGTGGGCCGGGCTTGGGCCTGAGTTTTGAGCCCACCAACACGGCCTGGACGGGCTTGGGCTTGGCATATTGGCATTTTAAGGAGAGGCCCGGCCCACGGCCCTAAGCCCTAAGGGCTTTTCAGGGCTTTTTACCAGATGGGCCGGGCTTGGGCTTGAAAAGTAGGCCCGATGGTAGGGCCTGGGAGGGCCTGGGCCTCAGTTTTCTGCCATGGGCTTTTTTAGGCCCGGCCCAAGCCTGGCCCGGCCCATGGCCAGGTATAGCTGGTGATGAGGAACATTAATAAGATAATTCTGATGCCATTGTCATCACCCAGGAAAAACAACATGCGGCGCGGGAAGAAAAGGAACTCAAAACTGCTTCAATTAATGTACTCCCTCCAAGCCAACTTTTTCCGTTAACCGGGATCATTAATATGCATGCATGCATGCAGGAAAGGAATGTGAAGGAACTAGCACATAGTTATTATGACTACATGCATGCAAGTATTAAATAAGTTGTTAGTATGAGAAAACATCATTAATTTTTGCCTCGATTACTGTTAGTGGCCTTGTATATATATGCAAAATGTAATTTTCATAGTGGCCTTGTATAAGGGAACGGAGGGAGTACTACAACTTCAAGGGTTAGTCGAGCAAATATATCATGAAGCAGATGAGCCTCCCATCTTGATCATCTCTGTCCACTAGTAAGATGCCCGTGCGTTGCACGGAACACTGAAATGCATTGATCCGGGAGTCGCTTATTTTATGTGGGGTAATCTCATGTGTAACAAATATCGATAGGTTTCTTCAGATATTATTTCTTCTCTAGGGCTCACAAGCATCTGGGTGAATAGTAAATGTAGGCAAATAGATATAAAAATATCTTTTGCAAACAAAAGCGTTCAAGTGTTCAACCTGCATCCAAAACTTTTGAAGAAATAACTCTTATTGTGCTTTGCAAAAAATAATCTTTAAGAATTATTTTTTGAGTATCGATTTTGTTTATTTTTTCTAGACCACCACGAATGTAACTCAGGATGACTTGGAAGGGGGCAGAGGAGATGGCGAGGAGGAGCGGGTCGTGGTGGTGGTTGGCAATGCAGCCCGAGAGAAGGCATGCGAGGAGTTGGGGGCAGACGGGCGCCGAAAGCGGCGACCTCTCCAGATCCTTATTGTTTTTTTCTGAGATGGCTAGACGAAGTGAGAGGGAGAGATGACTGAGCGTGAGAGGCAGGGGGTTATCTAAACAAGCGAGTGGAGTACGGGGGTCTTTTTGCAAAACTGACATAGCTTGTCTCAGATGCGTTGGATGTATATCGAATGGTTGTAAATGAAGGATGACAGGCACATCATCATCAATTCAGCTTTTTATAGGAGTAGAGATATCACACTGTCTGCTGAGCTCGCTTTGCGCCGCTAGTAAGAAAGAAAGAAATAAAGTACAAAAGAGATTTCCCTCTGGTTTCTAGAGAAACCTAGAGATTTATGATGTGGAAAAGATGCATCAAATCTGCATTGCCAGCTCGATGGCTCCGTGCTGGCCACAGAATCTGTTTGATTTGGTCAGCAATTCTCTTGCTTGATGTGTCACAGGTTCTTTGCATTGACCTGAGATGGCGATTTCTGGTCAGACTCTGGCCTTCGCAGAGCAGACAAGGATGCTTAGCTTCAGAGGTCAAAGGAATCAACTGGACTATTTGCAGCGGCCTTAACTTTCTCAGTCCACACAAATCACCACTCGTGCCAATGATACTGACCGTGCGTTGCGTGTCTGAACATTTTGTTTGAACAATCGAACCAAAGAGGAAATGATCTACAAGTCCAAATGATCAAGATATGTGCATAGATAGTAGTACTATTTCAGTCCCCTCAACTACGAACTGACGACCACTTGCACTACTTCAGTAAACACAGAGCAACATGATAACTTTGCTACACATTTCCATTCCCACTAACCAACACACCCAAAGAAAACACCAGAAATGTTCACACCAAGGGACTCAAAACACTGCACTTGGCACATGTAAACCTAAACGAAACGGCTACGGAAACTATAACACAGCTCACACCAAGTTAATTAAAATCACAGGAGTAACCAGGGAGTTTGGCGTTTCATTCAGGCGTCGGCGGAGAGCTGGCGCTTCTGCTTGGACAGCTTGGCCTGCAGCTTGTCGAGCTTGGCGCTCATGCTCTTCTGCTGCTCGCTCACCGACCCCTCCTGGGTGCTGCACATCTGCGGCTTCATCTTCAGGCTGAACCGCCTCGGGACATGGGACGCCCAGCCGCCGCCGCTCTTGCCACCGCCGCCGCCGCCGCGCCCCAGCTTCTCGATCTCCTGCCGCATGTCCGAGCACTCCTTCTCCAGCTCCGCCAGCCGCATCCTCATGTTGTCCATGCCCACCTTCAGCACCTGGTTCTCCCTCACGGCCGCCGACCACCCCCCGGCCTCGCCGGACATCGCCACCCCGCCGCTCCGCAGCGGCCTGGAGGACCCTTCCAGGTTGTCCGACACCAGCAGGCACCCCGCGATCGAGGTCCTCAGCTGCAGCTGCTCGAAGAAGAGGACCTGCACCACCACGCGCAGCGGCAGCCTCTCGTTCTGCGCCGCGTGGGTGCACGCCTCCAGGGACAGCTTCTGGCAGTCCATCAGCCGGCATAGCTGCTCCCGTTCGCCTTCTGATAGCCAGGAATGTGCCTGTGAGCAACACAAAATCAAAATGATGTCATGCAGCTGCAAATGCAGATTGTGCGTATGTCATGCAGATGCAGATAGAAGTAGGATACAAGATGTACCTTCAAGTACACATCAATGGCGCGGTAGAGGCCATCATCTAGTGGCCGGGCATACTCAGGCAAAGCAGATGCTAGAGCTTGGAATTTCGGAGGTTTCAGATTGACATCCGGTGCAACCTCTGCAAGATAGCCATCAAGCAGCTTAGCAACAGCAGTGATCGGTATCATGGAAGGGGACGCCATCATGTCATCGATGCACGGGGAGCAACCGCCGTTGGCTTGGTCCATTGCCAGAAAGTGCTCAAGAATCCTGTGCACGCACTCCACATTGTACAGTGTTTCCATGGTGTAAGAGTAGTTTGGCAGCAGTAGATCTTCCAGACTGGCCTGGTCAAGCTGCATGCCGACGCGCTTCTCCAAGTTGGCAATGCAGGTGGAGCTGGCTTTCAGAATCATGGATGTTTTAAGCAGCCCGAGCAAGAGTTTTGTAGGCACCAAACCCTTCTGAACAGGCAATAGTCTGTCGATCTCCTCAAGCAAGTTCCTCTGTTCTACATCAGAAAGAGTGCCAGCCAGGGGCATTGTTCCCATGCTGTTGCGCCTACTGAGTCCTGGGATGTACTTCCGCGCATAGTATGCCAAAGAACCAGCGATGATCTCAGGCCGTATGCGTCGAGACTCCATGCCAGATAGCAATCTCTTGTACATGGGAAAACTCAATGATGAAACATCGTCATACCACCAGTCTGAACTGAAGTTTCTGGGCCTGGCACCGGTGCTGATCCCATTCCACAGTACACTGCCTCCAGGGCTTTGCATGATGCCGTGTTCCCTTATCGGCCAGCCAAACAGGTTCGGATCAGTGGTTGCTTTCGATGCTAATGACTCGATGCATCTCTTAACAATTTGAAGATCTTCAGCATGAGGGAGAAGGTCATCGCAGGTTTCGAGGGCCTTCAAGGAATCTTTCCAGTTACGAAGCACCACCTGGTTAAGGAACATTTCTGTCTGTGCAATCAGGTTGTCATCAGATATTTCTTCAGTCATCTGGAGATGCTCAGAGGCACAACGCAGGTGGACGACATTTGCAGCAGATAGTTCTATTTTCACTCCATAGCAGAATCTTGCCACCATCTCAAATGATTTTGCACCCCCTGGGATATCATTTAGTTTGATGATGCTCTCTTCCTGGTCTGAACTCTCCTCAATCAACTGTTCAAGAACGGCACTTTTGGAAAGTAAAGGGAACTGCAAAGAGGATAACCAACATTAAGGAGAAAAACAGCCAGTGTATAGTGAAGGTCGACAAGTACAAGGTAAGAAAAATCAGTAAAGATGCATGAATGACCACTGAGAAAGTTAACAATGTCATGTGCATTTTTTCAAAAGATGAAATGTTGCCACAAATTAATTCTCCAAAAAGGAGTGCTTATCCTTCTTAATAAAGACAACATATATTCCTATAAATCCACATGTAGTTCCTTGCTGACTTATAATAGACAATGTTTGCATGTCACGAGAGACTAAAGTTTGTTAGTTCACCTTGATGCTTTGAACTACATCCTTTTTAATACCAAAACTTTAAATATCTTTCTTCTGGGGCTGTTTCTAGCGCCATAGAGGGCGAATAATTTACAGACACTAAGAGGAAATGCATATTACCTTATGAAGGTGGAAAGACATATCCCCAACCTCCACGGTAACATCACTGGGCAGTCCTGTTGTGCAGAACCTAGAAGGTTCAAAAGCAGAAGAAAAGTCAACATCACTATATCGGACGTATTTAAATACGAAACTTCACAGAGCACATTTGAACATATATATATCGACGGTAATGGTCCCTTTGATCTGATGCCACAAACAATGGTGCTAAAGGTGGTTGATTTCATGAAACATGGGAAGCTTGGGTTATCCATTTAAAACAAAATCCAAACCTGCTCCCTACTAAATAATTACATGTTGGTTGCATCGTCCTCTATAAATGAGGAACGATAGCATCTCGCTGCCAACCAATGTGATGTGGATCCATGAAAAACTGCAGGCGAGCCCCACCGGCCACCACAAACTGATTGCAGAAGCGGTCAACTGCATTCAACTGTGCATATTTCATATTTGTGGGTACAATAAGTGAATAACACCCCCACCATACTTGAATGGTGGAACTGTATCTAGCATGTGCAATGGGGCAGCAAAGCAGGGGAACAATACCGCAAGTCTTCCCTGATTTCGTGAGAAGTATTCCTCATCAACAAGTGTGTCGTCGGTAACAAAACGAAATTTGAAATTCCGGCTCACGCCTTCTTTTCAGCAATTTTTTTGGCAACTAGCATAGCATTTTTGAAACTAATGTTTTCAACCCTGAATTTTCTTTGTCAATCACCCATGCATGACAAGCAAGGAGGAGCAAGTAAACCAACTCTGCTAACCCAATCCCATGGTTTTGCAATTGAAAATAGGTGAATATGAAAGTGGCCTGTAGAGGAGTAGAAACAAAACGACTGCAGCAGATGCATCACGCAAGTGCAGTCCAGCCAAGCAAGCTAGACTTGTGAATTATGGCACCCCCAGACAGAGCTCCACCAAATTCGCACCAATTTGAGCAGAAACCCCAAGAGGCCAACCAATTACTCTGGTCCTAGTTTCTCCCCTAAATTCTTTCTTTCAGGTTTCAGCTAGTAGGAAAAGAAGGGCAGGAACAAGACAAGAAGGCCAAATTCTGTATCCGGGCAAGGGAGAGCGAGCATGTGTATGTACCGCAGAAATCAAATGAAAGCTAAATTAACGCAGAGAAGAACAACGTGCGAACAGGGAGGAAGTGAATAATGAGGGCAAGAAATTTACCACGCCTGTCCCTGCCTTCTGAAGGCGTCAGGCTTTGATCCCAGCTTGACCGACGCCGACGCCGACGCGGCCATCCTGGACGACGAGGGGCCCAAAGAAGGCTGTGGGAGTAGGACTCGAGCGCAGATGAAGAAGCCCCGACCACCAGTCGAAAGCTCAGGCCATGGCCTGGTCTGCCCCTTTCTCTCTCGCTCTCTCCCGCTGCCGCCGGAGTCAGCTCCCCGCGAAAGAAAGAAAGGGAGGGGAGGGGAGGGCAGGGCGCAGGGTCAGCAGCGATACATGGTTGGAGACTCTTTTGGCGACGGGCCTGCTGCTGATCCAACTACTCCTCCTCCTCCAATAAACCAAGCGGGGGTTGCAGAAAGAGGAGCACCAATTCAATTGAAGCAGTTGATGGTGGGCGCCGGCGCCGGGGGGATCACCTCACCTCACAATGGGGGTTGGGGAGGAGGCCAGCAGGCGAGTAGTTGGGTTGGGGGAGGAGGTGGAGGTGGGCTCTCTCTCTCTCTATTTCTCTCTCCTTGAAGACGGCAGTTTCTATTGTGTCTTCACCCTCCTCTGCTCCTCTCTCTCTCTCTCTCTCTCTCTCTCTCTGCTTTCGTGGGTGATTAAGAAGCTCTCGGGGAGTTTGATTAGAGGAGAGGTGGAGGTGGAGATGGAGAGGGGAAGCAGTTGGCGCTGTTTTTTTCCCCTCTAGTACTACTTCTACTCCTGTATTTTTTAGGGCTTGTGGTCACAGGGACAGCGCCATGACTGGGTGTAAACGAGCTGCAGAGATCTTTTTCCTTTTCTGGTGGCAATTCATTGCCAGCTCGACATTGTTTTGTTGCGAGGAGGAAGAAAAAGGAATCGGGTCAATTGGTAGTAGTAGGCGTCAGACGGAAGGGCCAGACGACAAGGGAAGGCAGACAAGGCAGCAGGTCAACTAATGGCTGGTTGTTATTATCAATCAATTATTTGGTTGGGTCGACAGGCGGAAATGTTGCGGCTGCAGAAATGCACGGCTGGTTCCCATCGATTGCAGCGGAAATGGTGGGAAATAAATTAGAGTAGTAGTAGGAATCTATACTTGTGTGATAGAGAAGGGGAAAATGTAGTAATGGCGCAAGTATCCCAAAGCTAGGAGTAGTAATATTTTTGGAAGGCGTTCTAGTATATTCCAGAAAAAAAAGGGTGTTTCTTTTTTCTTTGAAAAATAAGCAAGGTGCGTATGGGAGGAGCGGGGGGGGGGGGGGTGCGTTCCTGCCTGCCAGTCTGCTGCGTGGGTTGTTGGCGCGGGAGTCAATATTTCTACTGATGATGAGGAGGGCATTAAAGGCTCTGGAAATCTTGGGCTGCGTGTACACAGATTCTCTGAACGAGAGAGAGAGAGAGAGGCGGTGTGCCAGTACAGCCCGGCAACGTTTGTTTATGCATGCATCTTAGCCACCGCTTTGTCCTCTTGACCTCGATATATTTCCGGACGTCCGTAGCATTTTCAAATCTAGGTACGGTTGTCCTCTAGTTCTAGGGTTGCACACTTGTAGCTGCAAATCCTTTTGTTAAGAATCTTTGGAGGCGCAAATCAAATCGTCGTATATCTCATACTACTGCTATTTGTTTTTTGGGAAAAAAAAATGGAAGCTTGGGCTACCGGCAAATGTTGTTCTCGATTGGGGGTGCATGGCTTTAACCTTACGTAGTCGGTAGTATACGTACGTGCCTGGAGAAAACCCAAACCACCTTGGTGTGATAGGAGTAAAATAAAACAGGTGGCTTGTTTGGGGGCTAGCGTGGCAGTTGCGGGGTGCTTGCGTGTACGTGCAGATGCCGCCGCTGTTTGCCGCGCCCGGCTGGGTGCACAAGGAAGGTCAACTCGTTGGGACTAGCTCGATGCATGGATGCTGGGTGTTAATCCAGTTATTATGGTTTTGCACTTGTGATATAGTATGTGAATCAATCATTGTACGCAGTGTCCAAACGTACTCTAACATGAACACACATATGTCCACCACGGTTCAACGAAATTCAGTTCGGGACTATGTTACCAGCTTCGAGCATCTCTAGCAGACTCCGTATAATGCCCCGACCCGTAAAATAACCGTTAACATACGGGTCCGCGCGAAAAATATTGCCCTACCAGACCTCGCAAACACGTCGGACCCGTAAAAACTTTTGCAGGGCGCGGCAAAAGTCCCACCCCAACCCACGAAAATGCTGGTCCCCCTCGCCCCATCGGTGACTTGTATATAGAGGTAGCGGCTAGCGCGGAGGGGGGGGGGGGGGGCATTTCAGCCCGCACTCCCCACCTCCTCCACCGCCGCCTATGATTTCGGCCATACCAGCCGTCGGGATCACACCGGCGGGCCGCCACACGCCCGAGATTGTCCTCCACCACTTCCTCCTACCTCGGCCGGCCGGATAGTTACAGGTCGGCGGCTGTTTTGTCGCGGCTGCCGGATTTGGCGTTTCCGGCCACCGGTGGCTGCGCCAAGCCATGGATTGGTCGGGGAGCACCCCGCAAAGCCCCGGCAAAGCCGCAGCCCCGCATGCAGGTACTGATTCGTCCTCTAGCCGCCGCCGTCGGTTTGCCGGCAAGTACTCGGCCGACCGTTGTCCGGGCTCGTCGCTCGCGTAGCGGCTCGCTGATGCCGCTCATACGGTGCGACGACTGCAAGCAGACAGTGATACGCAGAACATCTAGCACGCCGAAACACCCTGGATGGGTATTCTTCAAATGCGAAAACGACGAGGTATGTTCTTGTTCAATTTCGATAGCTTATTGAGATGGTCATGTTTGTAGGAAGATGGATGCTCATTTTGCTCTTGAGAAGAAGAATGCATCGATTTATTGATAGAAAGAAACTTAATAGTTGTTCGTATACTCGTTGCTAGAATTGAGGCTAATGATGTGGCTGCATATGCAATTAAAGAAGAAACTAGAAGAGAAGCAACGTCTACTTCTTTAGAATCAAAGAAGAAGAATGAAGAATGCAAGATCAATAATCCGCGGATCAACAATGAATGCATGGAGAAGATGTTGATGCAACTACTGGGAGCAGTTATGAAAGTTGGATATCTTCTAAAATGCATGATTGTGGTTCTTGTTTTTTTTTGTCTTACTATTCTAGCAAAGATTTGGTGAATTATTTATGTATCCAATATCCTTGAAGAAAATAAAGATGCAAAGAAATGTGTTTTCATGCCCTAAATTGAAATGCAAATTACTGATTTGCGGGCCGGCGGTTTACGGGTCCGCTTTTGCGGGGTCTGCTCGGCCGCCGCCCGCGCCGGCCCGCAAAACCGCTTTTCCGCGAACTGTATACGCAGTTTACGGTCGACATTATACGTGGTCTGTTAGAGATGCTCTTAGATGTACTATCTGTAATCACTACTTCCCTCCGTTAACTAATATAAGGCGTTTTGGATCATTATTAAAATAGCGATCCAGCGGGGGCTGGGCGGGGGTTTTCCCCTGCCCTATGCTGTTTCGTTGCATAAATCAAATCAAATTCCATCGCATCGGTAGTTCAAAACATCTCATATATTGGGGGTGATAAACACAACGAAGCGAAGAGGTTTAAGATCTTCCCATCTACTTTGAGCGCTCAAATTTGCGGACCATCTTGGCGTAGATAGATTCTTTTCTTTTCTTTCTACTGAAGGCCATCCTGTGCAATGCAAGGAGATACGACGCACGTTGGTGGCGCATGTTTGAGCCGTACGCCACGACTCACGAGCACATCGGGGAAACTAAACCATCCCAAAACAATAATTTTCTATGCTATGCCCCAGGTGTAATAGCATGGGCAGACATGCGTGCAGATGACGCCGTTGCTTGTCAACTCCTCGATCGGGGTTTGTAGAGTCTCCCGTTACGTTAGCCGGCGGTGTATTATCCAAGTTATGACTACTCCCCCAATCTTATCGCCACATGCGTACGGATTGCCACGCGACCTAGTTTTTTTTTCATCGAAGTTCGGACTTTATTCAAAATAACAGTAGTCGGTTACAATCTGCCCGTAGGCTGGGTCGGATAAAATCCGGGCTGCTCTCTAGCCAGCATTCCGTCCCATCAAGTGTACATGCACGCTGAGCACAAAAATGGGCCGGCACATTTTGTTTCCCTACCAACATGTCGAACCGAAAAAGAAGTAAAAGTAACGACGTACTCCACTAACTCTCTAAAGATGGGCGAAGCAACCGATCTAGAATTGCCTCGCGAGTTCCAGATGTCGACCAACTGTGAGCAGTCCACCTCCATGATCACATGTGAGAAACCTCGGAGTTGGGCGAAGATGACCCCCTCCCAAAAGGCCAGTAGCTCGGCGATGAAAGGGTCGAAGCGCCTGGCAAAGGCTTACACCATGCTCCTAGGAAAGAGAGGTGAGAGCGAGCCACCCCCCCCCCCTCCCCTCCCCTAGTCGTATCTGCATACACTGATCCATCAGTGTTTATAGTGATACATCCCGCCTCCGGAGGACGCCAACCCTGGCTCGCAGTCCTGGTCCGTCATCCCGGGATGTCGATGATGGAGAGAGCTTCATGCACCCGTTTCAGCGCCGTGGCCGGGTCATACCCGTCTCGGCCATGAGTCCAGTTATTCCTTGAAGTCCAAATAGAGTGCATGATGGAGATGATTTTGCACCGTGTATCATCAGAGAACAAGCTGTCCAACAGAATGTCATGAGCCCAAGTATCGGGGTGCAGCTGTGGTAGCTGGAAGCCGAAGCGGTCCTTAGCTGCTGCCCAAAATTTCCTTGCATGAGTGCAAGAAACAAGCGCATGCAGCAGATTCTCATCCATGGCCATGCAGATGTCACACCGGCCGCTGGTTTTGATATGCCTGTACTGCAAGGTCACCGAGTCCGGTAAGATGCCTCTGAGAACTCGCCACCAGAACACTCTAACCTTCGGTAGCACATGGATCTTTCAAAGTGCAGTCCACAGCTCTCTGTTTGCCGATGAAGATTCCGTTATCGTCCCTTCCTCTATGGAGCTAGGCTCGTTGCGAGTCATAAGAGATCGATACGCTGACTTTACAGAGTAGTTTCCTGACTTTTCCAAGTCCCATGCCAAGATGTCTTCCCCTCCCACAGAATTGAGGGGAATATTCAAGATTGCCTCTGCGTCAGGATGTAGGAAATTTTGGCGTATTAGTTCCTCATCCCAATTGCTGCTCCACGAAATTTTGGCGTATTAGTCCGACCACCCCGGCCCGTCGACGCGACCTAGCTAGACGTGGCTCATAGCGTCCCTTTTCTTTTCGACACCGCGAATTCCAGCCCTGACAAAATTGTGTTCGAGCTTCCAAGCAAGCCCCTACACTACACGGTCTACACCACACATCATAGCCGGAAGCACCAAGCCGGTCGGCACCAACGCGCACGGTAACAAGACAATCATTTGGTACCAAAAGAAAGGGAGATGAGATCCACCGTCGCACACGCCCGACGAACCGTATTTGCATGCAATCTGACTGTTATCCGTCCGAGACCACACGAGAAAAGTGTCGCCCTACTACCACTACGAACTGCCGCTGGTGCTTCCAACCGAAAGCGAGAAACGACGACGGGGGTGGTTGACGGACGCACCCACATTCCAGCCTGTGTAAACGAGTCCGCCGGCCACCTAAAGGTCAAACGGTTCTCATCTCATCTGGTCCATCGGCCTGTTCCACCACCACGCCATGATCGACCGTCGCGTCGACGGCGGTCGGACCACCGCCGTGCGCCACGACGGGTCTCGGCGTTTACAGAAAAAAAAAATGCAGCGTTGATGATGATGCTACAAACGGTATGCAAAATTGGTGGGTGAGGGGCGCTGCTGTTGCTGCATTGCTGCTCCAGGAACATACGCTGGTGAAACTGGAGCTTGGCTGTTTTCTTTTGTTTTTGAAGAAGAAGAAGAAAAAGGAGGGCGGCTGCTGTTAATCCAACCGAAATTTCAAGTGTGAGGTACGGCATCATCTGCATCCTGCGTCAATGCTGGGCTGGAGCGGCTCAGGGTAGCTGCATCAAGACTGGGCCATCTGCGCACCAAAATCAACATGAATGAAGGGAGTCAGAATCTCTCATGGAGCAGCCAGCAAACATAATAATCTTTCAACAATGCCAAAGGCATGCATGCGCTTAAAATCAACACTAATACTATTCACCTAACATCTCAGTGAGCTTTGATGTCAAGATAATTAATGATACCTTTACCTAGTTCTGATATATCTGTCCAGGAGACCACATGACAAAACACATAAAAACAAGGTCAAAAGGCACAAGCATATACTAAGTGGATCCCACTTGCTTCATGTTTTTATGGCCCTGGTCATGGTTTGGTCAGCTATAGTAATTTTTTGTCCGTGGTAATGCCTGATTTAAATCCTTGACAGTTCGAGCAGAGGACTATTTACAAGTATAACAAGAAAAAAATAGCCAATCACTATTCGACTAAATTAATAGTACAAAGTCATCAAAACCTGGTCAAGTTTATTGCTTGTTTCTGGCTAACTTGAGAACATACTGTTTCAGAGGGTTTTTTTTCATGGCCTCAATATTATTCATGACTAATCCCTCCAGTGATGAAAGAGCGACGATTTTTGTTTCTCAAATTTAATAATGTACCACTTCAACCACTAATATTATTATTGTACATTCGAGAGATGATGTAACCATTTTTTTATGGCGTCTTTGCTCATATCATTTTCATATATCCAAACTACATATGCTACTAGCCAATAACTATGATCAAAATAATATGGTTTGACTGGGGGAAATAACATGCATGAGTGAGTGCAAATAACAATAAAAACATGAATTATATCTACTTTAGAAAATCATAATCTTACTCCATAAGTCAACGATTTTTATGAAAAATTGCTCAATTTAGCATTCTTTCTAACCAGGTATAACCAATCGGTTACTGAGAAATTTCCAACATCTCAAAGAAGCACCATTGGACATGTAACTAGAAATTATAAGACTAGGGCTATTACCAGTTCTGTAACGTTTCTGTTCCTTACTGCTTCAGCGAAAGCTTGCGCAGCTTGGGCATCTGCTTCTGCCGCCTCTGCTTCTCTCGTCGCTGCTTCAGCTTCTGCCATGAGAGCCTCTGCCTCTGCAACTGCACGAGCAGCAGCGGATGCAGCCTCTTCGGCGGTCATGGTTATCATATGCGCCAATTCAGCATCAACTTGAGATTTTGTAAAGGTTTTAATATCATCACTCTCTATTTTCTGGGGCTCTCTTTGCATGTCTTCTAGCAGCAGTGTTTCGGGGCTTCGTCCCTCAGAGTACATTGAACCAGGTGCAGGTGCAATCCTGTACTTCCGATTAACCTGCAATATTCATAGTGGCATACTAAAATGGCCTGTAGTCTATACTTTTCATACGAATAACTATATCCTAAGCTGAGATAACAGCAGTCCATTCCTCATGGCTTAAGCCACTTCACATGCCCACAGAATTTGCAGAACCAAGCAGCTGGTTGGCTCAAAATTCAAAAGGGATAAAGAATAAGCACCAAGTGATAAGTCACGAACAACAGTAATCCCAGCAACCAAAAAACACTTCCACCATTTTAGTACAAATAAATTACAAAATTGCAATTCAATGAGATTCCACATGAAACCGAATAGGAAATCATTATGCAAAACTAATTGGTGTTATCTGGCACACATGTTTGGCATTGTTCTTGTAGTCTAATAGAGTATGGTACACACATAAATAAGTGTATGCATATTTCGGTACACATATGCAATTATGCTGAAACATGCACATATTGGAAATGATTCGTAGATTCTGGCATTCTGCTTTAGTAAATATGCCATCGATGCCAACTATTCAGTTGAATGAAATTAGTCTTCCAAATGTTCTCATGAAGTAGGTGGTATAGAAGTAATTAATTAGTTTGACGCTGCTCCATGAGTGGTGACCAAATAGTTCCAACTCAAACATCAATACTGTAATAGCTTTATTATTCCTCTAGAAAGGATACATATGAAGTTAAGAACTAAAAGGGCATTACCTCTATCAGTTCTCCACTGGTGGTCAAGTCCTTCAGGTTTGCAGACAACATGCGATCAAAATCACTAGGTGGCCAATATTCCTCCTATTTGGAACCAGGTTACTAAAGTTATCACATGAAAGGTGAAAGCAAACAAGGGTAAGTGCAATATGTTCCTACAAGATTTCTATTAGCAAAAGGGAGCAACTGCAAACACGGTCATCTCTTCAAAATGACATCAAAGCTCTACAAGAAGTAATGATGTTTGATCAGCAAGGAACAGGAAAGAGGAGCTCTACTGGATAGTGTCTAGACCATGAACGTCATGCTTAGCCAACCCGGGTTTGAGCCTCCTTACTCTAAAGGAATGAAATCTGTGTGACGTCTCTCCTCTCTGTCGCATTCTTTTTAGCAAAGGGGAAAGAAAAGGATGCAGCAATTCATTAAAGAAAAGATGGATCAGTAGCTGAGGTAGGGTTACAAAACTGGAATCAGGTAGGGCATGGCTTTGGGTCAGTCTCCAAGGCAAGAAAACTGATTCACATTTCCTGCATTTTGAATTCCTTTTTTTTAAGAATGATTACATATTTAAAGTTGGCAATGATGTTCAGGAAACCAGAACCAGTCCAGTTCTGCTTACTGCTCGGTTCTACCATGTTTTCGACACCCTGGTTGTGGCAGCCAGCAGATAGAAGAGACTATAGTATGTTGATTGCCCAACAGAAAATTGCAGGATATCTTGAGGTACCAGACTTGTTTTATTATGGAATTCTACTAGTTGCTATATGTGAGCTCATTTTGGTACAATAGAGTCAGGCTAAATATAGTTTTTATTTTTGGTAAGAACTCTGTTTGCATAGGATTTCATTTACTGCCCATTAGTCCATTGATACTATTTTTCTCTCTTTGTGGTGCTGACTCACGGGCGACCAAACCCTCTCCAAAAACTGTCGAATAGTCCAAAGAATTTTTTGTCAGTCGAGACAATGAACCCATACACGAGAAGCTGGCATGGGCTGACTAAATATAAGTACATAAAAATGAACATTAACAAAAATAAACACTTCCGTAAAAAAATGTAAACAGTAGCTAAGCAAGAAGACAACAATAAGAAAGTTTACAGAGATTGCAAAATATATGCCTCGAGTTCTAGAGAGAAAATAAAATAAAACGAGGATGCAAACCTCTATGTACTTAGCAATCGTAGTGCTGTGTGACCCTGTAGGCTCATTCAAGTTCTTGACAGATTCCAATATGATATTGTTTAGCCTGCAGGCAAGCCATTAAAACAGTGAAGCATCCATAATAACTTGTCTTGGATAGCACTGTGTGACAAGTAATAACTGTCAGGATTTATGGTATACAATGTTATATAAGTATGATTACCTTGACCGCGATTTCTTTGGAATTGAAACATTCCACAGTTCACTTGACACTGATGCTATAGGCTGTTCATCAACAATTTCGTCATCAACATCAGAAGCAACTGTGCTCTTTGCCATTGGGTGATCATTCCTCCTTGGAGTAGCTCGGTTCTTCTTCATGGCAGTCCTTCCCTTATCCATAGAGCCTGATTCGGTGAAAAATACGTTGATGTTGCGCCACTTGTCCTAAGTAGTATTTAGCAGACAAAAGGCATGCACGTCAATAACTAAAGATGATATATGGAATTTAAAATTAAACAAAACATGATTTGCAAGAAGAGAAATTTTGGATGGCCCTTATTGAAGTAAGTGACCTCAACAAAAATGCAGTGGCGTGTAAACAGTTCTAACCTTTAGATCAACATTTGACCGGCAGCTCAAGATGGACCTGAAGTCATCATCTTTCAATATCAGGCGCCAACTTCCCACTCCATACCTTGCTATGCCAGCTCTAAGAGCAGCCTCTTCCTCTGAAGTCCACTTTTGCTTTCGAGCACCCATGCTTAGGACCAATCTCCTCTGTCAGATACAATACGAACACGAGGTTGGACCTTCTGACCTGAATTCATTACATCAGAACATTTTCAATACTTGCAGAACAAACAACATGTATGATGGCGAGTGCTGGATTACATTTGGTCGATACCCACAGCAAACACTGAATATTCTTAAATCTCCTAAATAAGGATATCTTGCCCGAAATATAACATGCAGAAAACATCATACATAAGTAAGAGAACTAGGATCATAGCCCCCTTTTTGGTTAATAATGCAATATACTAGGTTCATAGCAAATTTCATATACCAAACAATGGGGGAAGTGATGAAGTACCATCTGAAATCTGGGAAAATCTATAGTCCTTAAAAGAATAGTTGCTGTTTAATACCAAAGACGTTCTATTTCGCTCATTGTAAAATACAGCCATCATTTCCTTAGTGATACACATTTGATCACAACGGTACTTTGATACCAACGAAATAATGGCCCTTAAGATATGGCGAAACAAAGCTGCAAATTAGGTTTACAGGATAAATTCAAATTAGTTATTCATCGGAAATAATGTGAGAAGCTAAAACATGTGGTGACTAGGCCGGGGGTAATTAAAACTTCCACTTTCAGATAGAAAACATGTAGTGACTTCGATCATTCGATGCATCTTCGGATAAGCGCAAGTTGCAAGCACTGTTTCATATGGTTGTACCGTATGATGCAACGCCCAGGAGGCTTGCCCACTGGTCTTCCCTTATTAAAAAGAAACACAGTTTGATACATGACAAATTTCATTGCTACGTCGACAAGTGCCTAATGGCTCAAGCAAACTATGAGAAATAACAATAGAAGACATAAAACATAGCCATTATAACTAATAAGAGCAATAACGATGGGCATTTAACAAAGCTATTTGCTCCACCATCTCTGTTTTAGGAAACACATCCAGACATTATTGAAGTACTGGTAAAGTGCCATTGGTTCCTAATAACAGCTTAAGTATCTGTTAGGCTGCTCGTCAAATTGAACAAATTATCAGCGCAGAAATTGATGCATATGGGACATACATGGCTCATTCATCATCAGAAATAGAAAATATGACTCGGCACCTAAACGACTGCTGTGGACTATGACCAAACCCTAGCGTCACATACACGGTGGCGATGTGATAGTCTTGCCTAGTGCATCAGTATCACCAAGAAAGTTCACCCCATATTTCAGATTTGACCAAACTGACATGCCGAAGGGAGTCTTTCAAACAGAGATTAATGCTGGACAGTGAAACTTGGTACACGCAAAATCACTTAAAAACCGTTGCTGTGCAGAATCTAATCTAATATGCCTACAAAGGACAGAACTTTACACTTTACAGAGACTAGCATTGGCCAAGAAATAACACAGTAATGATGAAACATATAGTCCACACAGAACCATCTAGATACACAGCACGATGCGTCCACAATCAAATCCCAATCGCAGTAAAAAAACACCATGATGCTTGATTTTGTAGTTAGATCTAAATCAGCTAAACCGGGCATAATAATCGAATATGTCACACCAAACTTCGTGTCGAACAGAGCACGTACGGAGGGTTTACTGCCGGCTTCTCGGCCCCAATGCTCGCGCCACGTTAATCGCGGCCAGGAACTACGGGGCGCCTATGCAGTCGCTCGCCTGGCGATTCCGAGGCCAAGAACCGTATCAGCACAATACGATTGATCGGAGGAAGACGCTGTTCAAAGGGCAAGAAAATAAAGAGAGAGCCCAAACAGAGTCGGGGGTAGCCGGAACGGATTTGGGGGGAGAAAGGGTGCGTGCGAGGGATCGCGCGAGTAGTTCCAATCCGAGGAGGAAAGTTAGGGATTTGTTTCGAGAATCGTCGACGAGATATTACCTTGGCGGCTGCTCGGTGCCGGCTGGCATTGAGAGAGCTTGGTGGCAGGAGGGGGCACGACGAGACGAGGGCAGAGAAGAAAGGAAGGGCAAAGAGGAAACTTTTCTTCCGGAGGATGGGATTTTACCAGGGCTCTGTTTCTCCCCTTCCTTTTCCTTAGGGTGTTAACAGAGTGCTCTTCTTGAATTATACTACTACTCCTTTCGATCCACATTAATTGTCGTTGATTTAGCACAACTTTAATATGTTTTCTTCCTGTGGATGTCCATAACAAAAATGACCGCCTTGTCCAGCTACTCCCTCCCCTGCAAAGTAATCGAAATTCTAGATCTCATAAGACTAATACGGTGTTTTATATATTAATATGTTTTTCCCATATAAATTTTACTTCCGACAAATCTAGAACTTCAATTATTCTAGAAGATAGTGCTGAGTACACTCGCTCTTCTCTACTTTTATGTATGGGTTTATGTTTATTTTTGTAAACGGGGTTAGAAATAAAAATATCGGAGCAACAAAGAGTCCAATTCACCACATCCGAACTATGATTTTGGTTTAAATGTTGTTTCTCCCATGGTCGATCCATGGCTCAAGAACCATGCTGCCAATGAGCCCAACTCTCTATTTTCGTTCTCTTCTCCGTTGCATTTCCATGGGTTTTCCTTCCTTTTGTCATATTTCGCTCAAAGGATCGAATGAAAATAGTGCATCAAGTTATTCGTTAGGGACAATCTTTCCCAAGGATTCAAGATGGGGAAGCCTAGAGTCAATGACTCCAACTATCATCCATGTACAATCCATAGTAGACCTGATGAGGTCATCCTTACTATAGTTACATCCACAACCCCTACACCAGCTCAAGTTTCAGAAATACAAGGATCAATGACTAGAGCCTAATTATTATGTTCCTTAATTTCTAGGAACTTCCACTATTGTTCATGAGAATGTGATGATGCCTAGTCAGATGTATTTGCATTACCCAAAAATGGAGGGACTAGCATGGACAAGTATGACACACACCAGAGTATGATCAAGCATGGAGATGGCAATAGACACGCAAGGAGCAAAGACAGAGCTTCAAGTGGTGATTTCAGGACTTTGAAGCCACCATGGTGACACGTAAGGGACATGAATAAAAAAAATACAAGATGACACTTTATAATTTCGTCCATAGTCATCTATAGGTGTTGTCTCACCTTAGTTTTTGGTTGGGTCCATGTATTTTTGGAGTAAAAGACTAAGTGCAGTTTTTATAGTTCGTTTTTAGAGAGGAGATTGACTTAAGGTTGGATTCGACCCCCTTCCCATCCTTGAGCTAGCTAAATCTCCATTTTCCACTCCTAAAATACCCCCGCTCCTTAGGGTGTTGTTTTAGGGTTTGGTTTTGTGTGATCGAGTTTAGTGTTTGCTACTCTTTGCCATAGACATGAGAGTCAGTGAGACCTCGTGTACCACACATCCTGATGAGTGGTATTTTTACACTCCTCTACCCTTTGTTTAAACCAAGATATTCGCTCCGATATTGCCACTAATGACTAATGAAAGCATAGGATTCCACAAATCCTCTCTTTTTTGTGTTTCTGTAAGAGATGGGCTAAATATGGATGAAATCAAATGAGAACATGAAAAGGAGTGAAGCAGGAGATAGAAGAAATCAGGAGGAGGCGCACTAGAAGCAACAGAGCAAAAGACAACGTTTCACGCGACCGCGACCGCTCGCATGAGCGGTCGTATGGCGTGGAAACCGAGGCTTCTCGTCCATCTGAACAACTTTTATAAAGGGTTCAAGACCGAAATGTCAACAGAACATCCACGAGAAGAACCAGAACATGTTTTCTGACCCGTAATTCGGCATCTTCCCTCCCGAGCTGCACCTCGGTGATTGCGAAACACAAAATGAGGTTGAACTAGTTCTCGAGTAGATGCAATCCTAGGGTCGGCCATGTTGCCCAATCCAAGTCTCAGGGGCTACTGAATTGATGATTCAATGCCGAAAATTTAAAGTGTAATATGGTTTCCGAGGAGATTACGATCCTCAGGTTGGTTGGCGGCACCCAACCAGAATCTCAATGGCTACACACCATGTTTCTGATCCTAAAGTATGCTGCTGAGTAAGGACTTGATCCTCATGTTGATTTCATGAATCGACATAAGTCTCATGGGCTACTGGGATCATCGGTTTTATGTTATCCTTCAGGTGCACCTCGTATTTTAGGCCGACACGCACCTTGAGGGCTACTGGCTATACATCTCGGAAGAGAATAAATTGCAACCAGCTTGGCAGAAAACTTTTTTTCGGAGGCCGACAACCTACATCAACAACTCAAGACCGAGGTGGTGCACCACTTTGGAGGCAATCTGGCATTGGAGCTTGGCTACAAAAAAACAAGTCACTTGATAAAGGCCTAAAGGGCTCCTCGGATGCCGGGACATGTGAACTCTTCGGATACACCTCGGTGATCCTCAAGATCGGAGATGAGAAGATTTGTTGAACCAACTTTCAAGAATGATGCCCAAACACAAAGAACAATTCAGAAGAACCGAGGAGTGTCCCCAACTTGAAGACCGGTTTAGGGGCTACTGATGGTGTCCTAGACTAGGGGTACTCACCATGTCGTCTCCCGGCCAGGAGAGCCGGACCGAGGACCACGGTGGAGGTTAATTAATGGGCCTCTTCAGGCAGCCCATGACATATACAAGGACATATAAAAGGAAACTTCCACAAGATTTGGCGCACAAGACGAGGACTCTCTAAATCCTAGCCCTCTGGTGCATTATATAAACCAAGGCTACCCTAGTCGATAGAACATACTCGATAGAGGTGAGACATTCACATATGATCTTGAGGTGGATCATCTTGTACTTTGTACCCCATCCACAATCAATATAACGGAAGCAGGACATAGGGATTTACCTCTTCAAGAGGGCCCAACCCTGGGTAAAACATCATGTCCCACTTTGTCATGTTACCATCTAGCCAAGATCACCAGCTCGGGACCCCCTACTCGAGATGTGCCAGACTCAACCCTGACACCCCCCACGAAGTTGTCGACATCCATCGCAACCTCATCACACATGTCTCGTTCATCTTCATCAGCTTCTGTTGCTAGTGGGGGGCTGCTAAACGTATCATATCATCTTCATCGGTTGTAGTTGCCTTCTCCCTCTCATCCTATTTTGATTCATCCTCTTCCTCCGCCTCTTTTTCACATTCCGCCTCTTCTTCTTCTTCTTCTTCTGAAACTTGTAGTTCTTCCTCCTCCATTTCTTCCTCATATTCATCAGACTCAAGAACTGCCCTCACATTTCCTGCTAGTAATTTCCCTTTTTGCCTTTCCTTTATCATTGGTTGTCGCTGCCTTGCAATTCTTGGCTCGCTGCTGGTGGTCCCACCGACATCTATCCTCATCCAACTTGTCCACACCTTGCATGAACTTCTTGATTTGGGCTGACATTTTTGTGCACATTTTGTGTACCAGCAACCTTAGCTTCTTCTTTTTCCGCAACAAAAAAGCGAAACAACAGAAAAAGGCCAAAAATGTGATCCCATTTAAAAACGATGAAAAATACATTAGGGTTGTAGTCCTATGACAGCTTCATCCCAATAAACTTCTGTACATGTTGTACATGGTTCAACTTTCAAAAAGGCTATCGTGTGCGCATCATGAGAACTCAACTTTCAACTATGTAAAGAAGATGGAAAACTCAAAAAAGAGAGTTAAAATGGAAGTAGTGTTGATTTAGTAACACAAGCAAGTGAGACACTAGTTATAACAATTGTAGCACTGATTATGGGCAACTCTGTGGTTGATGTAAAAAAAAGAGTAGTAAAAAGGTCATACATTTACTTTTATTCTAGAAAACATATGCCATTCTTTACCTCCCCCCATGTATTACATGTCCATAGTGATGAAACCCATAACAAAAAAACATGTGAGTTTAGACTAGCAAAAACAAAAAACAATTGTTCTTCTAACACAGACAAAGCAGGTGTCACTAGTGAGCAACTACATGATGATACAACTCATACAAAAAATATATGGCAGCAATTCCTCTAAAGTCAGGTGTCATGGTATCATCCTGACAATACTACGGGGGTATGAATGTAGAGGATATCATATCTATCAAGTGGTTGAGAGGGGAGTAAGCGCAAGGGTTTATACCGGTTCGGGCCCTCTTCGTTGGAGGTAATACCATGCTCTTGTGGTGCTCTCATCTCTTGGCGTAAGGTACAAGGTGTGCATGCTCAACCTTCAGCCCAGTGCTTCCCTCTCGGCTTATATAGAGTGCGCTAGGAGGGGTATTTATGGGCTAGTATTAATGTTATTCACGGCCTCAGGCATAGCTAACTATTTCCTGGTCATTACTGCAAGTAACTGTCATATTTAACTAGATTACTCCATCGTGTTGGGGAACGCAGTATTTCAGAAAAATTCCTACGATCACGCAAGATCTATCTAGGAGATGCATAGCAACGAGAGGGGAGAGTGTGTCCACGTACTCTCGTAGACTGAAAGCGGAAGCATTTAGTAACGCGGTTGATGTAGTCGAACATCTTCACGATCCAACCGATCCAAGCACCGAACGTACGGCACCTCCGTGTTCAGCACACGTTCAGCACGATGACGTCCCTCGAGCTCTTGATCCAGTTGAGGATGAGGGGGAGTTTCGTCAGCACGACGGCATGGCGACGGTGATGATGAAGTTACCGGCGCAGGGCTTCGCCTAAGCACTACGACGATATGACCGAGGTGGTAAACTGTGGAGGGGGGCACCGCACACGGCTAAGAGATGTCTGTTGTGCCTTTGGGGTGCCCCCCACCTCCGTATATAAAGGAGGGGGAGGAGGTGGCCGGCCTAGGGGGGTGCGCCATAAGGGGGAGTCCTACTTGGACTCCTAGTCCAAGTAGGATTCGGCCCCCCTCCTTCCTTCCACCTGAGAGGAAAAAGGGGAAGGGAGAGAGAGGGAGAAGGAAAGAGGGGGCCGCCCCCTTCCCCTAGTCCAATTCAGTTTGGACAAGGGGAGGGGGCGCCCCTCTCACGTGGCCTTTCTCCTCTCCTCCAATAAGGCCCAATAGGCCCAATACTTCTCCCGGGGGTTCCGGTAACCCTCTGGTACTCCGGTAAAATATCCGAATCACTCGGAACCATTCCGATGTCCGAATATAACCTTCCAATATATGAATCTTTACCTCTCGACCATTTCGAGACTCCTTGTCATGTCCGTGATCTCATCCGGGACTCCGAACAAACTTCGGTCATCAAATCACATAACTCATAATACAAATCGTCATCGAACGTTAAGCGTGCGGACCCTACGGGTTCGAGAACTATGTAGACATGACCGAGACACATCTCCGATCAATAACCAATAGCGGAAACTGGATGCTCATATTGGCCCCTACATATTCTACGAAGATCTTTATCGGTCAAACCACATAACAACATACGTCATTCCCTTTGTCATCGGTATGTTACTTGCCCGAGATTCGATCGTCGGTATCCTCATACCTAGTTCAATCTCGTTACCGGCAAGTCTCTTTACTCGTTCTGTAATGCATCATCCCGTAAGTAACTCATTAGTCACATTGCTTGCAAGGCTCATAGTGATGTGCATTACCGAGAGGGCCCAGAGATACCTCTCCGATAGACGGAGTGACAAATCCTAATCTTGATCTATGCCAACTCAACAAACACCATTGGAGACACCTGTAGAGCATCTTTATAATCACCCAGTTACGTTGTGACGTTAGATAGCACACAAAATGTTCCTCCGGTATTCGGGAGTTGCATAATCTCATAGTCCTAGGAATATATATAAGTCATGAAGGAAGCAATAGCAATAAAACTAAACGATCATTATGCTAAGCTAACGGATGGGTCTTGTCCATCACATCATTCTCCAATGATGTGATCCCATTGATCAAATGACAACACATGTCTATGGTCAGGAAACTTAACCATCTTTGATTAACGAGCTAGTCAAGTAGAGGCATACTAGGGACACTCTGTTTGTCTATGTATTCACACATGTACTAAGTTTCCGGTTAATACAATTCTATCATGAATAATAAACATTTATCGTGATATAAGGAAATATAAATAACAACTTTATTATTGCCTCTAGGGCATATTTCCTTCAGTCTCCCACTTGCACTAGAGTCAATAATCTAGATTGCACAGTAATGATTCTAACATCCATGGAGTCTTGGTGCTGATCATGTTTTGCTCGTGAGAGAGGCTTAGTCAACGGGTCTGCAATATTCAGATCCATATGTATTTTGCAAATATCTATGTCTCCCTCCTTGACTTGATCGCGGATGGAATTGAAGCATCTCTTGATGTGTTTGGTTCTCTTGTGAAATCTCGATTCCTTCACCAAGGCTATTGCTCCAGTATTGTCACAAAACATTTTCACTAGACCCGATGCACTAGGTATTACACCTAGATCGGATATGAACTCCTTCATCCAGACTCCTTCATTTGCTACTTCCGAAGCAGCTATGTACTCCGCTTCACACGTAGATCCCGCCACGACGCTCTGCTTGGAGCTGCACCAACTGACAGCTCCACCATTCAATATAAATACGTATCCGATTTGTGACTTAGAGTCATCCGGATCGGTGTCAAAGCTTGCATCGAAGTAACCATTTACGACGAGCTCTTTGTCACCTCCATAAATGAGAAACATATCCTTAGTCCTTTTCAGGTATTTCAGGATATTCTTGACCGCTGTCCAGTGATCCATTCCTGGATTACTTTGGTACCTCCCTGCTAAACTTATAGCAAGGCACACATTAGGTCTTGTACACAGCATCACATACATGATAGAACCTGGCTGAGGCATAGGGAATGACTTCCATTTTCTCTCTATCTTCTGCAGTGGTCGGGCATTGAGTCTGACTCAACTTCACACCTTGTAACACAGGCAAGAACCCTTTCTTTGACTGATCCATTTTGAACTTCTTCAAAACTTTATCAAGGTATGTGCTTTGTGAAAGTCCTATTAAGTGTCTTGATCTATCTCTATAGATCTTGATGCCTAATATGTAAGCAGCTTCACCAATGTCTTTCATTGAAAAATTCTTATTCAAGTATCCTTTTATGCTATCCAAAAATTCTGTATTATTTCCAATCAACAATATGTCATCCACATATAATATTAGAAATGCTACAGAGCTCCCACTCACTTTCTAATAAATACAGGCTTCTCCAAAAGTCTGTATAAAACCATATGCTTTGATCACACTATCAAAGCGTATATTCCAACTCCGAGAGGCTTGCACCAGTCCATAAATAGATCGCTGGAGCTTGCACACTTTGTTAGCACCTTTAGGATCGACAAAACCTTCTGGTTGCATCATATACAAGTCTTCTTTAAGATATCCATTAAGGAATGCAGTTTTGACATTCATTTGCCAAATTTCATAATCATAAATGCGGAAATTGCTAACATGATTCGAACAGACTTAAGCATCGCTACGGGTGAGAAGGTCTCATCGTAGTCAACTCCTTGAACTTGTCAAAAACCTTTCACAACAAGTCGAGCCTTGTAGATAGTAACATTACCGTCAGCGTCAGTCTTCTTCTTGAAGATCCATTTATTCTCTATTGCTTGCCGATCATCGGGCAAGTCAACCAAAGTCCATACTTTGTTCTCATACATGGATCCCATCTCATATTTCATGGCTTCAAGCCATTTCGCGGAATCTGGGCTCATCATCGCTTCCTCACAGTTCATAGGTTCGTCATGGTCAAGTAACATGCCCTCCAGAACAGGATTACCGTACCACTCTGGTGCGGATTGTACTCTGGTTGACCTACGAGGTTCGGTAGTAACTTGATCTGAAGTTTCATGATCATCATCATTAGCTTCCTCACTGATTGGTGTAGGAATCACTAGAACTGATTTATGTGATGAACTACTTTCCAACTCGGGAGAAGGTACAATTGCCTCATCAAGTTCTACTTTCCTCCTACTCACTTCTTTCGAGAGAAACTCCTTCTCTAGAAAGGATACATTCTTAGCAACGACTATCTGGCCTTCGGATCTGTGATAGAAGGTGTACTCAACAATTTCCTTTGGGTATCCTATGAAGACACATTTCTCCGATTTGGGTTCGAGCTTATCAGGTTGAAGCTTTTCCACATAAGCATCGCAGCCCCAAACTTTAAGAAACGACAGCTTAGGTTTCTTGCCAAACCGCAGTTCATATGGTGTCGTCTCAACGGATTTAGATGGTGCCCTATTTAACGTGAATGCAGCCGTCTCTAAAGCATAGCCCCAAAACGATAGCGGTAAATCAGTAAGAGACATCATAGATCGCACCATATCTAATAAAGTGCGGTTACGACGTTCGGACACACCATTATGCTGTAGTGTTCAAGGTGGCGTGAGTTGCGAAACTATTCCACATTGTTTCAAATGAAGACTAAACTCATAACTCAAATATTCACCTCCACGATCAGATCATAGAAACTTTCTTTTCTTGTTACGATGATTTTCCACTTCACTCTGAAATTCTTTGAACTTTTCAAATGTTTCAGACTTATGTTTCATCAAGTAGATATACCCATATCTGCTCAAATCATCTGTGAAGGTCAGAAAATAACGATACCCACCGCGAGCCTCAATACTCATTGGACCGCATACATCAGTATGTATTATTTCCAATAAGTCAGTTGCTCGCTCCATTGTTCCGAAGAACGGAGTCTTAGTCATCTTGCCCATGAGGCATGGTTCGCAAGCATCAAGTGATTCATAATCAAGTGATTCCAAAATCCCATCAGCATGGAGTTTCTTCATGCGCTTTACACAAATATGACCTAAACGGAAGTGCCACAAATAAGTTGCACCGTCATTATTAACCTTGCATCTTTTGGCTTCAATATTATGAATATGTGTATCACTACAATCGAGATTCAACAAAAATAGACCACTCATCAAGGGTGCATGACCATAAAAAATATTACTCGTATAAATATAACAACCATTATTCTCTGATTTAAATGAATAACCGTCTTGCATTAAACAAGATCCAGATATAATGTTCATGCTCAACGCTGGCACCAAATAACAATTATTTAGGTCTAAAACTAATCCCGACGATAGATGCAGAGGTAGCGTGCCGACGGCGATCACATCGACTTTGGAACTATTTCCCACACTCATCGTCACCTCGTCCTTAGCCAATCTTCGTTTAATCCGTAGGCCCTGTTTCGAGTTGCAAATATGAGTAACAAAACCAGTATCAAATACTCAGGCGCTACTACGAGCATTAGTAAGGTACACATCAATAACATGTATATCAAATGTACCTTTCACTTTGACATCCTTCTTATCCGCCAAATACTTGGGGCAGCTCCGCTTCCAGTGACCAGTCCCTTTGTAGTAGAAGCACTCAGTCTCAGGCTTAGGTCCAGACTTGGGCTTCTTCACTTGAGCAGCGACTTCCTTGCCGTTGTTCTTGAAGTTCCCTTTCTTCCCTTTGCCCTTTTTCTTGAAACTAGTGGTCTTGTTAACCATCAACACTTGATGCTCCTTCTTGATTTCTACCTCCGCAGCCTTTAGCATCGCGAAGAGCTCGGGAATTGTCTTATCCATCCCTTCCATGTTATAGTTCCTCACGAAGCTTTTATAGCTTGGTGGCAGTGATTTGAAGAACTCTGTCAATGACACTATCATCAGGAAGATTAACTCCCAGTTGAGTCAAGTGGTTGTGGTACCCAGACATTCTGAGTATATGTTCACTGACATAACTATTCTCCTCCATCTTGCAGCTATAGAACTTATTGGAGACTTCATATCTCTCAATCCGGGCATTTGCTTGAAATATTAACTTCAACTCCTGGAACATCTCATATGCTCCATGACGTTCAAAACGTCGTTGAAGTCCCAATTCTAAGTTGTAAAGCATGGCACACTGAACTATCGAGTAGTCATCAGCTTTGCTATGCCAGACGTTCATAACGTCCGGTGTTGCTCCTGCAGCGGGTCTTGCACCTAGCGGTGCTTCCAGGACGTAATTCTTCTATGCAGCAATGAGGACAATCCTCAAGTTACAGACCCAGTCCGTGTAGTTGCTACCATCATCTTTCAACTTAGCTTTCTCTAGGAACGCATTAAAATTCAAGGGAACGGTAGCATGGGCCATTGATCTACAACAACATAGACATGCAAATACTATGATGTACTAAGTTCATGATAAATTAAAGTTCAATTAATCATATTACTTAAGAACTCCCACTTAGATAGACATCCCTCTAGTCATCTAAATGATCACGTGATCCATATCAACTAAACCATGTCCGATCATCACGTGAGATGGAGTAGTTTTCAATGGTGAACATCACTATGTTGATCATATCTACTATATGATTCACGTTCGATCTTTCGATCTCAGTGTTCCGAGGCCATATCTGCATATGCTAGGCTCGTCAAGTTTAACCCGAGTGTTCTGCGTGTGCAAAACTGGCTTGGACCCGTTGTATGTGAACGTAGAGCTAATCACACCCGATCATCACGTGGTGTCTCGGCACGACGAACTGTAGCAACGGTGCATACTCAGGGAGAACACTTATACCTTGAAATTTAGTGAGGGATCATCTTATAATGCTACCCCTGTACTAAGCAAAATAAGATGCATAAAGGATAAACATCACATGCAATCAAAATATGTGACATGATATGGCATCATCATCTTGTGCCTTTGATCTCCATCTCCAAAGCACCGTCATGATCTCCATCGTCACCGGCTTGACACCTTGATCTCCATCGTAGCATCGTTTTCGTCTCGCCTACTATTGCTTCTACGACTATCGCTACCGCTTAGTGATAAAGTAAAGCAATTACATGGCGATTGCATTTCATACAATAAAGCGACAACCATAAGGCTCCTGCCAGTTGCCGATAACTTTTACAAAACATGATCATCTCATACAAAAATTTATATCTCATCACGTCTTGACCATATCACATCACAACATGCCCTAAAACAAGTTAGATGTCCTGCCAGTTGTTGCAAGTTTTACGTGGCTGCTACGGGCTTCTAGCAAGAACCGTTCTTACCTACGTATAAAAACCACAATGATTTTTCGTCAAGTGTGTTGTTTTAACCTTCAACAAGGATCGGCTGTAGTCAAACTCGATTCAACTAAAGTTGGAGAAACAGACACCCGCCAGCCACCTGTGTGCCAAGCACGTCGGTAGAACCAGTCTCATGAACGCGGTCATGTAATGTCGGTCCGGGCCACTTCATCCAATAATACCGCCAAATCAAAGTAAGACGTTGGTGGTAAGCAGTATGACTATTATCGCCCACTACTCTTTGTGTTCTACTCGTGCATATCATCTACGCATAGACCTGGCTCGGATGCCACTGTTGGGGAACGCAGTATTTCAAAAAAAATCCTACGATCATGCAAGATCTATCTAGGAGATGCATAGCAACGAGAGGGGAGAGTGTGTCCACGTACCTCGTCACTATTGACCCTCGTAGACTGAAAGCGGAAGCGTTTAGTAACGCGGTTGATGTAGTCGAACGTCTTCACGATCCAACCAATCCAAGCACCAAACATACGGCACCTCCGTGTTCAGCACACGATCAACATGATGACGTCCCTCGAGCTCTTGATCCAGTTGAGGACGAGGGAGAGTTCCGTCAGCACGACGGCGTGGCGACGGTGATGATGAAGTTACCAGCGCAGGGCTTCGCCTAAGCCCTACGACGATATGACCGAGGTGGTAAACTATGGAGGGGGGCACCACACACGGCTAAGAGATGTCTGTTGTGCCTTTGGGGTGCCCCCTGAGGGAGTCCTGGACTAAGGGGTCCCCGGGCGTCCGACCTGTTATCCATGGGCCGGACTGATGGGCTGGGAAGACATGAAGGCCGAAGACTGTACCCGTGTCCGGATTGGACTCTCCTTGGCGTGGAAGGCAAGCTTGGCGACCGATTATGAAGATTCCTTCTTATGTAACCGACTCTATGTAAACCCTAGATCCCCCCGGTGCCTATATAAACCGGAGGGGTAGTCCGGAAAGGATATATTCATTACCATAGTCATACAGGCTAGACTTCTAGGGTTTAGCCATTACGATCTCGTGGTAGATCAACTCTTGTAATACTCATATTCATCAAGATCAATCAAGCAGGAAGTAGGGTATTACCTCCATAGAGAGGGCCCGAACCTGGGTAAACATCGTGTCCCCCGTCTCCTGTTACCATCGATCCTAGACGCACAGTTTGGGACCCCCTACCCAAGATCCGCCGGTTTTGACACCGACACCCCCCGCCTCCGTATATAAAGGAGGGGGAGGAGGTGTCCGGCCTAGGGGGGCGCGCCACATAGGGGAGTCCTACTTGGACTCCTAGTCCAAGTAGGATTCGCCCCCCTCCTTCCTTCCACCGGAGAGGGAAAAGGGGAAGGGAGAGAGAGGGAGAAGGAAAGAGGGGGGCCGCCCCCTTCCCCTACTCCAATTCGGTTTGGGCAAGGGGGGCGCCCCTCTCATGTGGCCTCTCTCCTCTCCTCCAATAAGGCCCAATAGGCCCAATACTTCTCCCGGGGGTTCTGGTAACCCTCCGGTACTCCGGTAAAATATCTGAATCACTCAGAACCATTTCGATGTCCGAATATAACCTTCCAATATATGAATATTTACCACCATTTCGAGACTCCTTGTCATGTCCGTGATCTCATCGGGACTCCGAACAAACTTCGGTCATCAAATCACATAACTCATAATACAAATCATCATCGAACGTTAAGCGTGCGGACCCTACGGGTTCGAGAACTATGTTGACATGACCGAGACACATCTCCGATCAATAACCAATAGCGGAACCTGGATGCTCATATTGGCGCCTACATATTCTACGAAGATCTTTGTCGGTCAAACCACATAACAACATACGTCATTCCCTTTGTCATCGGTATGTTACTTGCCCGAGATTCGATCGTCGGTATCCTCATACCTAGTTTAATCATAGCAGAATTTTAAAATTTCCTACGCATCACCAAGATCCATCTATGGAGTATACTAGCAACGAGGGGAAGGGAGTGCATCTACATACCCTTGTAGATCGCGAGCGGAAGCGTTCCAATGAACGAGGTTGATGGAGTCGTACTCGCCGTGATCCAAATCACCGATGACCGAGTGCCGAACGGACGGCACCTCCGCGTTCAACACACGTACGGAGCAGCGATGTTCTCCTCCTTCTTGATCCAGCAAGGGGGAAGGAGAGGTTGATGGAGATCCAGCAGCACGACGACGTGGTGGTGGATGTAGCGGGATCTCGGCAGGGCTTCGCCAAGCTTCTGCGAGAGGGAGAGGTGTTGCAGGGGAGGAGGGAGGCGCCAAAGGCTGTGTTCTCGCTGCCCTCCCTCCCCCCCTTTATATAGGCCCCTTGGGAGGGGGGCGCCGGCCTGGAACCCATCTGTGGGGGGGCGGCGGCCAAGGGGGGAAACTTCCCCCCCAAGTCAAGTGGGGCGCCCCCCCCACCCTAGGGTTTCCAACCCTAGGCGCAGGGGGGAGGCCCATGGGGGGCGCCCCAGCCCACTAAGGGCTGGTTCCCTTCCCACTTCAGCCCATGGGGCCCTCCGGGATAGGTGGCCCCACCCGGTGGACCCCCGGGATCCTTCCGATGGTCCCGGTACAATACCGATAACCCCCGAAACTTTCCCGGTGGCCGAAACTGGACTTCCTATATATAATTCTTCACCTCCGGACCATTCCAGAACTCCTCGTGACGTCCGGGATCTCATCCGGGACTCCGAACAACTTTCGGGTTTCCGCATACTCATATCTCTACAACCCTAGCGTCACCGAACCTTAAGTGTGTAGACCCTACCGGTTCGGGAGACATGCAGACATGACCGAGACGCCTCTTCGGTCAATAACCAACAGCGGGATATGGATACCCATGTTGGCTCCCACATGTTCCACGATGATCTCATCATATGAACCACGATGTCGAGGATTCAATCAATCCCGTATACAATTCCCTTTGTCAATCGGTATGTTACTTGCCCGAGATTCGATCGTCGGTATCCCAATACCTTGTTCAATCTCGTTACCGGCAAGTCTCTTTACTCGTACCGCAATGCATGATCCCGTGACTAACTCCTTAGTCACATTGAGCTCATTATGATGATGCATTACCGAGTGGGCCCAGAGATACCTCTCCGTCATACGGAGTGACAAATCCCAGTCTCGATCCGTGCCAACCCAACAGACACTTTCGGAGATACCCGTAGTGTACCTTTATAGTCACCCAGTTACGTTGTGACGTTTGGCACACCCAAAGTACTCTTATGGTATCCGGGAGTTGCACGATCTCATGGTCTAAGGAGAAGATACTTGACATTGGAAAAGCTCTAGCAAACGAACTACACGATCTTTGAGCTATGCTTAGGATTGGGTCTTGTCCATCACATCATTCTCCTAATGATGTGATCTCGTTATCAATGACATCCAATGTTCATAGTCAGGAAACCATGACTATCTGTTGATCAATGAGCTAGTCAACTAGAGGCTTACTAGGGACACGTTGTAGTCTATGTATTCACACATGTATTACAATTTCCGGATAACACAATTATAGCATGAACAATAGACAATTATCATGAACAAAGAAATATAATAATAACCATTTATTATTGCCTCTAGGGCATATTTCCAACATAATCTCGTTACCGGCAAGTCTCGTTACTCGTTCTGTAATGCATCATCCCGTAACTAACTCATTAGTCACATTGCTTGCAAGGCTCATAGTGATGTGCATTACCGAGAGGGCCCAGAGATACCTCTCCGATACACGGAGTGACAAATCATAATCTTGATCTATGCCAACTCAACAAACACCATTGGAGACACCCGTAGAGCATCTTTATAATCACCCAGTCACGTTGTGACGTTTGATAGCACACAAAGTGTTCCTCCGGTATTCGGGAGTTGCATAATCTCATAGTCAGAGGAATATGTATAAGTCATGAAGGAAGCAATAGCAATAAAACTAAATGATCATTATGCTAAGCTAACGGATGGGTCTTGTCCATCACATCATTCTCCAATGATGTGATCCCGTTGACCAAATGACAACACATGTCTATGGTCAGGAAACTTAACCATCTTTGATTAACGAGCTAATCAAGTAGAGGCATACTAGGGACACTCTGTTTGTCTATGTATTCACGCATGTACTAAGTTTCCGGTTAATACAATTCTAGCATGAATAATAAACATTTATCATGATATAAGGAAATATAAATAACAACTTTATTATTGCCTCTAGGGCATATTTCCTTCACATCGCTGGGTAACAATTGTCATTAAGACATCATGATTGAGGGGTACCATAGGTAGCTGCCAACTGTAGGTCCAGCCGACTGCTCTCGTCATCTTCATGACCAACTGCTAGGTCTCGTCCATCAGGCGGCTCAGGATCTGACTGTCAGGGCTTAGCCTAGTATCAAGCCACCCTCCTATTATTTGATGGCCTGGCGGTGGTGACACTTGGCCCACAATTTTCTAGGCCATATCTTTGATAGGATATGGCCTTTGAGTGGGCCACTCGTATACTTGGGTCTACAACCGTATTTCTAACCCCGACATCAGGCAAAGCATGTGTGACTCATGAACAACTACAAAATGGTACAACTGATACAAAAAATATCGCAATTGTTCCTCTAAAATTAGGAAACTGTGGTTTATTGGCAACTACAAAAAATAAAATTGTATGTGCAGGATCGGAAGTAGGTCTAGAGGGGGCTGATTAGACTACTTGACAGAATAAAAATCTGAAATTTTCCCAAGTTTAGTTGTGGGCAGATTTTAGCAACTTAGCACAAGTCAAGCAATCAACCTACACATGCAATTCTAAGAGTGTAGCAACGAAAAGTAAAACATTGCATATGAAGGTAAAGGGAAGGGTTTGGAGAGTGCAAACGTAATGATGACATGAAGATTTTTGGCGTGGTCCGATAGGTGGTGCTATTGTACGTCCACGTTGATGGAGACTTCAACCCACGAAGGGTAACGATTGCGCAAGTCCACAGAGGGCTCCACCCACGAAGGGTCCACGAAGAAGCAACCTTGTCTATCCCACCATGGCCATCGCCCACGAAGGACTTGCCTCACTCGGGTAGATCTTCACGAAGTAGGCGATCTCCTTGCCCTTACAAACTTCTTGGTTCAACTCCACAATCTTGTTGGAGGCTCCCAAGCGACACCTACCCAATCTTGGAGACACCACTCTCCAAAAGGTAATAGATGTTGTGTTGATGATGAACTCCTTGCTCTTGTGCTTAAAATGATGGTCTCCCCAACACTCAACTCTCTCTCACAGATTTGGATATGGTGGAAAGATGATTTGAGTGGAAAGCAACTTGGAGAAGGCTAGAAATCAAGATTCTTGTGGTTGGAATGGAATATCTTGATATCAACACATGAGTAGGTGGTTCTCTCTCAAAAAATGTAGGTTGGAAGTGTAGGCACGTTCTGATGGCTCTCTCAGATATGGAGAAGGGGTGGAGGGGTATATATAGCCTCCAAAAAATATCCAACCATTACACACATTTGACCCAACTCGGTCAGACCAAATAGAAGAACTCGGTGAGACCGATTTAGTTTGAAATGTGAATGTTAGGATTCTTGTGGGACCGACTAGAACAATTCGGTGGGACCGATGTGCTAGGGTTAGGGCAAACATCAACTCGGTTAGACCGAATTGAAGCAATAAAGGCAATAGAGAGAATGTCAAGCAAACTCGGTGGGACCGATTGCACATTTCGGTGAGACCCGAAATAATACAACAAGCAATAGAGAGTTTGCAAGGTCATCTCGGTGAGACCGAGATCCGTATCGGAGTGACCAAAGTGTCTAGAGTTTCTGGCAGTGGTTATGTCAAATCAACTTGGTGGCACTGTGATGCGGAGCATCCCACGATCATCCCCATGGACGCGTCTACATCTCCCACGACACCACTTGGACCAATGACAAGAGCCCGAGCAAAGGCTATATATTGAAGATAAGGTGAACTCGCTCCTCTCCGAACTACCGCTCCCTACACATGAGACATGGCTACTACCTCAAACGGAAACACTATGTGTGATCAGGCACTTGGAGGAAGGCCAAGGAGCAGCTACATCCAACGGACAAGACGGCGAGGACACCAAGTACGAGGGACAAGAAGAAGAGTTGCCATCGAAGCTACAGCCACCGACGACCGGTCGGGACCGGACGTCCGTCACCTGAAGCCCAGCCTGCCTAAGTCCCAGCCAACGCAAGCTGCAGCGAGTAGACGTCCGGCCAGGACCGGATGGCCGGCCACACCTCCCAGCCAGCGGACGATTGGCCTCCACCGGACGACCGGCACCATCGCCACCGAGAGGAAATTAGCGGAAGTCCTAAGTGACCGGACGTCCGGTGCCACCTTCACAGAACGGAAATAGCGGAAGTCCGGCAACTACCGGACGTCCGGACGCCCACGAGCCACCGGACGACCGGTCCCAAGCGGACGTCTGGTACCTGCCTGCACACAGTCTCAGGCCCGAGGCCCATGTACCCCTTCACTTCGCCCCCATTTGCACTAAGACTATAAATAGACCTCCCCCTCCTGCTAGTTAGAGCAGCGTTGTGATAGCTCGTATGTGAGATAGAACCTCGCTCATCCATCCGGATCTACTCCACTGAGAGAGACCGTCACCTCTTCGGAGAAGATCCACTTGGATTCAAGACCCCTAACGGGAAGACCTCAAGACCTCCTCACGGAGAAGAACCGGTTACCCTATGTATCGTTGATACGTCTCCAACGTATCTATAATTTATGAAGTATCCATGCCATGTTTACTATTGTTTTATATGATCTTGGTATGATTTGATTAGAACTAACCCGGACTGACGCTGTTTTCAGCAAAACTACCGTGGTGTTGTTTTTGTGCAGAAATAAAAGTTCTCGGAATGCGCTGAAAATCAACGGAGAATTTTTCTGGAAAATATAAAAATACTGGAACAAAAATCTACCGGAGGGGAGTCCCAGGGGCCCCACGAGGGTGGGGGCGCGCCCACCCCCCTGGGCGCGCCCCTATGCCTCGTGGACTACCTATGGGGCCCCTGACTTGTTCTCGACGCCAACCTCTCCTATAAATACAGAAACCTCCAGAAATTAACCTAGATCGGAAGTTCCACCGCCGCAAGCCTCTATAGCCACGAGAAATCAATCTAGGCCCTATCTAGCACCCTGCCGGAGAGGGCCATCATCACCGGAGGCCATGGAGGAGGATCCTGGAGGGGCCATCATCGCCATGAAGGCCAAGGACCAGAGGGAGAACCTCTCCCCATCTAGGGGGGGCCATAGAGGAGGAAGCACAAGGGGGAGAACCTCTCCTCCTCTCTCTCGGTGGCGCCGGAGTGCCATCGGGAGGGGAATCATCGCCGCGGTGATCGTCTTCATCAACATCACCATCATCATCACCATCCTCATCTCTTTTATGTGGCCCACTCTCCCGCACCCCGCTGTAATCCCTACTTGAACATGGTGCTTTATGCCACATATTATGATCCAATGATGTGTTGCCATCCTATGATGTTTTGAGTAGATATCCTTTGTCTTTGGGTTGATTGATGATCTAGATTGGTATGAGTTGTATGTTTTATTTTGGTGCTGTCCTATGGTGCCTCCATGTCGCGCAAGCGTAAGGGATTCCCGCTGTAGGGTGTTGCAATATGTCCATGGTTTGCTTATTGTCTGTGTTGCGTGAGTGACTGAAACACAAACACGGGTAAGCGGGACATGGTGTATGGGAATAAAGAGGACTTGATACTTTAATGCTATGGTTGGGTTTACCTTAATGATCTTTAGTAGTTGCGGATGCTTGCTAGAGTTCCAATCATAAGTGCATATGATCCAAGAAAAGAAAGTATGTTAGCTTATGCCTCTCCCTCATATGAAATTGCAATAGTGATTACCGGTCTTGTTAACAATTGCCTAGGACAATTCCGCACACCGACCCATCATTATTCCACACTCGCTATTTATAATATTTAGTAATATATTCTAACTTTATGATAACAGCATCTACTTTTATATTTTAGCTCTCCGATATCATGCAAAGTTATCCTCTTCATACCCACAACGTAGTTTTATTTCTCGTCTCTATTTGGAAGCAAACGTTCGGTGTACATAGAGTCGTATCAGTGGAAGATAGGGCTTGAGAGAATATTGATCTTACCTTTAGCTCCTTGTGGGTTCGACACTCCATACTTATCACTTCCACCTTTGGAAATTGCTACGATGATTCCCTGCACTTGGGGATCATCAAGCTCTTTTCTGGCGCCGTTGCCGGGGAGCAATAGCGTGGGGTTGATATTCTCGTGTGTGCTTGTTTTCTTTCTTCACTAAGTAGATTTTGTTTTTTCTTTTTGTTTATGTTTAGTTGTGGGTGAAACATACAAAAAATATAAAAGAATGAAAATACAAAAAAATTTACTTGCCTCTCATGCCTAAAAAGTTTTTCAATAAGAGAAGTGATTGGAAGATTATGCTTTGAAGAAGTGGGGGTCGACCTTGAGCACTTGTGTTCATGCTCATGGAAACAATGTAAAAAAATTCATGGAAGCTTCTCTGAAAATAATTATCCCCTTGTATATATCCATTGTATTATAAAAATAATGTGCCAAGCTTTGGTTTTAGGATGATTAGATTGCTTGTTTACTATGTGCAGTACAAAAACAGAAACTTTGGCTGTAGTGCATGAATTTACATTTTTTTACTGGAAAGTAAAATGGGTGTGAAACTTTTTTCAAATTACCTCTGTAATTTTTTTTTAAATTGTCATATTTTTTCTAGAATTTTTGGAGTTACATAAGTTTACTAAACTTCCAGATTACTACAGACTGTCCTGTTTTTGACAGATTCTGTTTTTCGTGTGTTGTTTGCTTATTTTGATGAATCTATGGGTAGTATCGGGGGGTATGAACCATGGTGAAGTTGGAATACAGTAGATATAGTTCTAATATGAATTTTTAATAAGTTTGAAACAGTACCTAAAGGTAGTGATTTGCTTTATTATACTAACGGATCTCACAAAGTTTTTGTTAAAGTTTTGTGTGGATGAAGTGTTCGAAGATCGAGGAGCTATCAATATGAGAAGAATAAAGAGAGGCAAGAGTTCAAGCTTGGGGATGCCCAAGGCACCCCAAGTAAATATTCCAAGGATACTCAAGCATCTAAGCTTGGGGATGCCCCGGTTGGCATCCAATCTTTCTTCTTCAACAATTATCGGTATACCTCAGTTTTTGTTTTGTTCACATGATTTGTGTCCTTTGTGTTTTTCTTTTTCTTTAAGAACCATGCTATTATGAGATGTCCTTTCATCAATTTATAGAATGTTTCATGTGCTTCACTTATATATTTTGAGTATGACCTTATAGAATGCTCTTTGTGCTTCACTTAAATCTTTTGAGTATGGTTTTATAGAATGCTCCGTGTGCTTCACTTATATATTTTGAGCTTGGATATTGGTTAGTCAATATTAATTGTAGAATGCTCCATGAACTTCACTTATATCTTTTGGAGTATGAATAATACTATCATCTAAAGCGGGTTTGGAAGAGTGTCAACATTAGGAATTAGTGATCCCACTATTCCGAATGAGAAGAATTTTGCTTATGTGGAGAGTAGAAAAATGTCTATGCTTGTAGATCATGAAAAGAATGCTTTATGTGATGGTTATATTGTTGAATTAATTCATGATGCTACTGAAAGTTATTATGAGGGAGGAATATATGCTTGTAGGAGTTGCAATAATATCAAGTTTCCTCTCTATGTGCTTAAAGTTTTGAAGTTATACTTGTTTTGCCTTCCTATGCTAGTTGATTCTTGTTCCTTTAAATTATGTGTTCACAAAATCCCTAGGCATAGGAAGTGGGCTAGATTCAAATGTGCTAGTCATATTCTTCATGATGCTCTCCTTATGTTTCAATTCTTATCTTTTATGTGAGCATCATTGAAATCATCATGCCTAGCTAAAAGGCATTAAAGAAAAGCGCTTGTTGGGAGACAACCCAATATTTACCCTTACTGTTTTTGTGTGTTTACATGATTAAGCTACTGTAGTAATCATGTTTTATAGCTTTTGTTTCAATAAAGTGCCAAGTAAGACCTTTGGGAAGACTTGGGTGAAAGTTAATGTGATCTTGCTGTAAAAAAACAGAAACTTTGCGCTCACGAGATTAGCTGTCATTTTTTTACAGAAGAGTGCTTTTGAGTTGATTCTTATTGCAGAAGATTAATAGACAAATGCCTCACGTACAACAATTTATTTCATAATTTTTGGAGTAGCAGAAGTATGGTTGCTGTTCAGATCATTACAGACTGTTCTGTTTCTGACAGATTCTGTTTTCATTGCATAGTTTGCTTGTTTCCTATTTTCTATGGCTTATATTTCTCAATATAAATTGTAGAAATGATATGGTACAGTAGGCATTGTGTGAGAACAATTATGAACCTTGTCTTTGACAGTACCAAAGTGAATGGTTTACTCTTTATCATACTAACCTATCTCACGAAGTGCCGTTAAGTTTTGTGTGATTGAAGTTTTCAAGCTTTGGGTGAGATATCGATATGAGGAGAATAAGGAGCAGAAAGACCCTAAGATTGGGGATGCCCAAGGCACCCCAAGGTAATATTCAAGGAAGACTCAAGCGCCTAAGCTTGGGGATGCCCCGGAAGGCATCCCCTCTTTCGTCTTCAAAACTATCGGTATACCTTACTCGGAGCTATATTTTTATTCGTCACATGATATGTGTTTTGCTTGGAGCGTATTTTCAATTTTACTTGCTGTTTGAATAAAATCATTGGATCTGAAATCTCGAATGAAAAATAATCCTCCCATGGCTAGTTAATTATTTGACTACTCAGTGTTCTTCACTTATACTCCTATATCTTTTTGGAGTAGTTTGTCATTTACTCACGTGCTTCACATATATCCTATGAGTAAATGGTTATATGAATTGAATATAATAAATCTGAATTTATATACGTTCCATATGCTTATAACATGGGGAGTAATGACTTCACACATAATGAGTATAGGTAGTAAACTTATTGAAAGTTAGCAAACGCAGAATTGGTCACTTGAACAATTCATGAAAGAATATTGAAGGAAGAGAGATTTCACATATAAATATACTATCTTGGACATCTTTTGTAATTGTGAGCACTCATTAAAATATGATATGCTAAAAGTTTGATGTTGGACAAGGAAGACAACGTAATGGGTTATGTTTTCTTATATCCGAAATAAAGTATATTGTCATGGATCATCCAACATGCTGAGCTTGCCTTTCCCCCTCATGCTAGCCAAATTCTTTGCACCAAGTAGAGATACTACTTGTGCTTCCGAATATCCCTTAAACTAGTTTTGCCATGAGAGTCCACCATACCTACCTATGGATTGAGTAAGATCCTTCAAGTAAGTTGTCATCGGTGCATGCAATAAAAATTGCTCTCTAAATATGTAAGATCTATTAGTGCGAAGAAAATAAGCTTTATACAAACTTGTGATAGGGAAGAAATAAAAGCGACGGACTGCATAATAAAGGTCTCTATCACAAGAGGCAATATAAAGTGACGTTCTTTTGCATTAAGATTTTGTGCATCCAACCTTAAAAGCGCATGACAACCTCTGCTTCCCTCTGCGAAGGGCCTATCTTTTATTCTTGCCTTATACCTATACAAGAGTCATGGTGATCTTCACCTTTCCCTTTTTTTTACACTTTTTCCTTTGGCAAGCACTTTGTGTTGGAGCGATCCGGATATATATATATCCACTTGGATGTAGGTTTTCATGAGTTATTATTGTTGACATTACCCTTGAGGTAAAAGGTTGGGAGGCGAAACTATAAGCCCCTATCTTTCTCTGTGTCCGATTAAAACTTTGAACCCATAAAATCACATGAGTATTAGCAATTGTGAAAGATTAAATGATAGTTGAGTATGTGGAGTTTGCTGAATCAAAGCTCTTACATAGACCCTTCCCAAAAATAAGATGAATTGCAATTGTTTGATGACTAAGAGCACGGTTTGTTAGTTTTCAAGAAAGTTTATGATCTATAGTTTAACATGTGAATAGCTTGTTACTTGATCATGAGAAGTTTTATGAGTTGAGCTACTGTTATGATATATAATCATGCTAGAAAAAGTGATTGGAATTATCATTGATCAAACTTATGCACTTGCTAGCATTCACACTTCATAAATTATTTCTTTTATCATTTACCTACTCGAGAATGAGTAGGAATTAAGCTTGGGGATGTTGATACGTCTCCAACGTATCTATAATTTATGAAGTATTCATGCCATGTTTACTATTGTTTTATATAATCTTGGTATGATTTGATTAGAACTAACCCGGACTGACGCTGTTTTCAGCAGAACTACCGTGGTGCTGTTTTTGTGCAGAAATAAAAGTTCTCGGAATGTGCTGAAAATCAACGGAGAATTTTTCTGGAAAATATAAAAATACTGGAACAAAAATCTACGGGAGGGAGTCCCGGGGGCCCCACGAGGGTGGGGAAGCGCCCACCCCCCATGGGCGCGCCCCTGTGCCTCGTGGACTACCTGTGGGGCCCCCCTGACTTGTTCTTGATGCCAACCTCTCCTATAAATACAGAAACCTCCAGAAATTAACCTAGATCGGAAGTTCCGCTGCCGCAAGCCTCTATAGCCACGAGAAATCAATCTAGGCCCTCTCTGGCACCCTGCCGGAGAGGGCCATCATCACCGGAGGCCATGGAGGAGGATCCCGAAGGGGCCATCATCGCCATGAAGGCCAAGGACCAGAGGGAAAACCTCTCCCCATCTAGGGGGGAGGCCATGGAGGAGGAAGCACAAGGGGGAGAACCTCTCCTCCTCTCTCTCGGTGGCGCCGGAGTGCCATCGGGAGGGGAATCATCGCCGCGGTGATCGTCTTCATCAACATCACCATCCTCATCTGTTTTACGCGGCCCACTCTCCCGCACCCCGCTGTAATCCCTACTTGAACATGGTGCTTTATGCCACATATTATGATCCAATGATGTGTTGCCATCCTATGATGTTTTGAGTAGATATCCTTTGTCTTTGGGTTGATTGATGATCTAGATTGGTATGAGTTGTATGTTTTATTTCAGTGCTGTCCTATGGTGTCCTCCGTGTCGCGCAAGCGTGAGGGATTCCCGTTGTACGGTGTTGCAATATGTCCATGGTTTGCTTATTGCCTATGTTGCGTGAGTGGCTGAAACACAAACACAGGTAAGCGGGACATGGCGTATGGGAATAAAGAGGACTTGATACTTTAATGCTATGGTTGGGTCTTACCTTAATGATCTTTATTAGTTGCGGATGCTTGCTAGAGTTCCAATCATAAGTGCATATGATCCAAGAAGAGAAAGTATGTTAGCTTATGCCTCTCCCTCATATGAAATTGCAATAGTGATTACCGGTCTTGTTAACAATTGCCTAGGACAATTCCGCACACCGACCCATCATTATTCCACACTCGCTATTTATAATATTTAGTAATATATTCTAACTTTATGATAACAGCATCTACTTTTATATTTTAGCTCTCTGATATCATGCAAAGTTATCCTCTTCATACCCACAACATAGTTTTATTTCTCGTCTGTAGTTGGAAGCAAACGTTCGGTGTACGTAGAGTCGTATCAGTGGCAGATAGGGCTTGAGAGAATATTGATCTTACCTTTAGCTCCTTGTGGGTTCGACACTCCATACTTATCACTTCCACCTTTGGAAATTGCTATGATGATTCCCTGCACTTGAGTATTATCAATCGTCCTTTGTTGGATTCGGATCATGTATCTCTTTGTGTTTCGAGGATCTAGCACATGTGTAATCGAATATTGTTGGTTTGAGTGATTCTCACGTGTTCCCCCCCCCCCCCCCCCCCGTGCTTCCCCCTCGTGTTCTTCGTGTTCTTCATAGGATCCCCTCCAATCGTGAAAGATCGGGACAATAGGGTTCTACCCTACATCACGTTGAGTAGAAGATTTCGGTGGGGCCAAGTTTGACTTTGGGTTTTGGACATATTTGGAAACGAGAAAGTGGTTGAGGGCTTTGGAGCAATATCACTAAGCATTTTGAGCAAGTAGACCATTAAGCAACACCTCATCCCCTTTTAATAGTATTGGCTTTCCTATGGACTCAATGTGATCTTGGATCACTAAAATATAAATAAGGAGTCTTGAGCTTTGGCCAACATGTGTCCTTAGCATTTTGAGGGGTCCACATTTCTAGTCCATGCCATGTCATTCATTGAACTTTCCGAAATATTAAACTTGAATGGATATTAGTTCAATGAGTTATATATTGTTATGAATTACCAAAACCACCCGGGGATTAGTTGAACTTTCAGTCTCCCCTTTTTGGTAATTGATGGCAACATATAGATCAAAGCTTCACAAATGATAATATGAATGTAATACATTGTCGCATTGAGAAGTATGTGATAAGCAAGAGCTCCCCCTAAATTTGTGCATTATTTGAAATTTTCTTTTGAATGCAAATGCACAATCGATTAGGATCATGGGTCACTCTTCCATGTCACATACATCTTGGTGGAGCGCTCAAAATGATAAGAATTACATAACATGCACTCGCCACCAAGGATACAAGTGATTGATCATACACAAACATTCATGGATATAATCATGCAAGCACACATTAAGCATAATATGATCAAACACATGATCACATAAGTATCACGAGCATAACTCAAATTGTAGCATAGGAATCAAACAACCAAACGACCAAAGTGATAAGAGTAACAAGGCAATGAAACCAACAAAAAGCAAGAGGCTCTCTCTCTCTCTCTCTCAGCCTATGATCTCACTTTCTCCCCTTTTGGCCACAAGTTACCAAAAAGTTCAAAAATGTATAGTGCTATACAACACTCTAAGCAAGATCTCCGGGAGCTCCTCAAGGGGTCTTCTGGCTTGTTGCTCCGGTGTGCGTAGACGACGTGGAGAGAAGGGCATCTGCAAATGCCTCGGCACAAGTCTGTGGAGCTGGAGGAGTTGACACTGGAGGTACAACTATGGCAGTGGGTGCAAGTGCTGAAGTGGTCGTCCTGGAGTCTCTGGCAACTGGCATAACTGATGATCTTTGTGCCCTTGGCACTCTCTAGAATGTGTCTGTTGTGGGTCTATCATCCCTTTTCTCAGCATCCTCTTGAAGCTTCTCCACAGTTGTCTGTGTCTCAGTGACCTTCACATCTAGGACATGGAATTTTGTCTCAATAATCCTCTTGAGACTTTCCTGATTTTGAGACAAGGTGGCCAAGCTCTTCTCAATTCTCACGGTACGCAGATAACTGAGTTGATCTTGCTTGGTCTCGAGTAGCACTATGGAAGCATCTGGAGCACTTGTTGCATTTGCTGCTTTGGCAGCCTTTGCTCTCTCTATCTTCTCCTGGGCTTCAGCACAAGTAGGATGTGAAGCATCCATGACAACCTCATTGTCCTTGAAGTCTGGCCTCGGGAGAAGATGCTCACTATCTAGTAGATATGTCCCAGTTTCCACCTTGGAATTGATCAGTGTCTGAATGTGTGGGGCATATCCACAAGACCTCTTCTGGTCTGCTGCTGTCCTCTTAATTGTTTCAATAATCAAGCTCATGACCTTGAATTTCGTTGGGACATCAAACATATGGAGCAAATTGATGGAATGACCACGTATCATCATGTGATCTCCATACTTGGGCAACAGAGTGTGCCTCATGATTGTGTTCATGGTGGTCAAGCCAACAAGCAGATAGTAAATAGAACCAAGCTTGTGTGTCTCCAATGCTTTGTGAGGGATTGGCTTGTACATATTTTCCATGGAGTTGTGATCCTTCCTAGTCTTAGCATCATATTAATAGCATTCTCTTCTTCCTTGGGGCATTGATCAACTTGCCCCATTCTGAGATTGTTGACTGATATCTGGTTCCTTCTGTCATCCACACTATCTTACCATCAGGGTAGAAGTGGGCAGTGAAGTAGAATTGCATTATCATTTCATCTTTCCATTTTGTCAGCTTCTGACCAACAAACTTGTCAACACCATTCATTCTAAAGCTCTCATGCACATGAGGAAAGTAATCTTCATTGGAGTCAATGTATTTCCAGTCTACCCATTTCATGTCAGAAAGAGTGGGTTTCTTGTCCAATAGGACAGTCTCATAGAAATCCTATTGTTCTTTGGTGTGAAAGTGATAGTCCACAACAGTCATCCTCCTTGTGGCAAAAGGATCGGTCTTCCTCCATAGTCTCAGATCTGCATCCTTCCTCAACTTCATGTTTCTGCCACAGGATGATCATCATTGTGATCTGGGATCTTGGGCTTGAGTTTTCTGCGCACTAGTGGCTCTTCCTCTTCTTGAACGTCTGGCACAGGGCCTTGTTCTTCTATGCAGCTGATATGTTTCTTGTAGATCTCTTGGGAGCTGTTGTCTTGGGGGCTTGAGCTGGAGCTGGGGCTTGGGTGCAGCAGGTTTGGGAGCAGACTTGGGCTTAGAAGGAGTAGCCCCAGTCCTTATGGCATCCCCCATTAGCTTCTGAGTCTTGGCAGGAGGTGCAGCAGGCTCTTCCTCATCATCATCATCATCATCTTCCAACATGGAAGGTCTTCCAAGCACCTTAGCAGTAGTAGTTCTGGCCCTCTTCTTCTTACCATCTTCTGCAGCCTCATCATTAGATTGTTCCAAGGTGAACTTCATAGTTTCCTGGGTTGAGGCTGTGACTTTTAACATTGGAGCTCTCTTTGCAGGAGCCTTCTTGGGAAGGCCTGGCTGATTAGACTACTGTATGTGTAGGATCGAAAGTAGGTCTAGAGGGGGTGATTAGACTACTTGACCAAATAAAAATCTAACCTTCTCCCAAGTTTAGTTGTGGGCAGATTTTAGCAACTTAGCACCAGTCAAGCAATCAACCTACACATGCAATTCTAAGAGTGTAGCAACGGAAAGTAAAACATTGCATATGATGGTAAAGGGAAGGGTTTGGAGAGTGCAAACACAATGATGACACGAAGATTTTTGGCATGGTTCTGATAGGTGGTGGTATCGTACGTCCACGTTGATGGAGACTTGAAAGTGCAACTAATCCCCGGGTGGTTTTGGTAATTCATAACAACATATAGCTCATTGAACTAATATCCATTCAAGTTAACTATTTCATAAAGTTCAATGATTGAAATGGCATGGACTAGAGATGTGGACCCCTCAAAATGCTAAGGACAAAGATTGGCAAAAGCTCAAGACTCTTCATTTTTTATTTTAGTGATCCAAGATCACATTGATTCCATAGGAAAGCCAATACTATTAAAAGTGGGTGAGGTGTTGCTTAATGGTCTACTTGCTCAAAGTGCTTAGTGATATTGCTCCAAAACTCTCAACCACTTTCTCATTTCCACATTTGTCCAAAACTCAAAGTCAAACCCGGGCCCACCGATTTGATCTATCCGGCGCCATCGAGTTCACTTGACCTAGCCACTGCCAGAAACCCTAGACAATTCGGTCTCACCGATACGGATCCCGGTCTCACCGAGATGGCCTTGCAAACTCTCTGTTGCCCGTTGTAATTATTTTGCTCTCACCGAAATCTGTAATCTGTCCCACCGAGTTTCCTAACCAACTCTCTGTTTGCTCATTGCAGAAATCGGTCTCACCAAGTTCATGCAATCAGTCTCACCAAGATAAGGTTTTTCCCTAGCCCTAGCACATCGGTCCCACCGAGTTGATCATGCCGGCCCCACCGAGATTCCTAACGTTCACATTTTGAACTAAATCGGTCTCACCGAGTTCTTCTATTCGTTCTGACCGAGTTGGGTCAAATGTGGGTAACGATTGGATTTTGTGTGGAGGCTATATATACCCCCTCCATCCCCATCTCCATTAATGGGAGAGCCATCAGAACGTGCCTACACTTCCACTACTCATTTTCTGAGAGAGAGAACCACCTACTCATGTGTTGAGACCAAGACATTCCAATCCAACCACAAGAATCGTGATCTCTAGCCTTCCCCAAGTTACTTTCCACTCAAATCATCTTTCCACCATAGCCAAATCTGTGAGAGAGAGTTGAGTGTTGGGGAGACTATCATTTGAAGCACAAGAGCAAGAAGTTCATCATCAACACATCATCTATTACCTTTTGGAGAGTTGTGTCTCCTAGATTGGTTATGTGTCACTTGGGAGCCTCCGACAAGATTGTGGAGTTGAACTAAGGAGTTTGTAAGGGCAAGGAGATCGCCTACTTCATGAAGATCTACCCGAGTGAGGCAAGTCCTTTGTGGGCGATGGCCATGGTGGGTGTCGGCGTTCTGGGAACGGGGGTCCCCAGACTTGCCTGCCTGCGGCCCACGGCGTGGCTGTGCTGCAGGCCTGTACGGCCCATCTTCATCGACGAGACAGTCAAGACCCTCGCGAGGGGCCAAGCCTCGCGAGGCGGACGACACAAGACCTCCTCAGGAGCGGCCTCACCAAGCTACCTCGCGAGGAGCGGAGAAATCAAGGCAGGGCGAACCTCGCGAGGCTCTCGTGACGTGAGCCATGACGATCAAGATCAGGCGGGCGCCAGGCGGGCGCCAGCACGCGCAGCGTCCTTGTTTCTTCTTTGGTGCTAAGGAGGCAAGCGCAGGCGCAGAGTACCGAGGCATCAGGCAAAGGTTTCCATATCAGTGCAACGAGACCAAGACCAGCCGGACGGTAGGACGAAGGTCACCATGGAGCCCAAGACGGCGTCATCACTAGAGCCTTTTGCAGGCGAAGACCGCTTTTGTCAGGATAAGTTGTACTAGTTGTCCCCTTTCAAATTGGCCGTTGTTGGCTCCCTTCCCGCTCAATATTTGGGGAGAGGACCAGGGCCTATATAAGTAGAACTAGCCACCACAATAGGGGCATCTGATCGAGAGCCAATACTTAGCCACACACCGAACACAAGAACACCCCAACCTCAGGAGGCTGTTCTTCCCCTTGTACTGTTCATCATTAGCCCAAGAGGAAATCCTCCACCACCACACTGGAGTAGGGTATTACACCACAACGGTGGCCCGAACCAGTATAAATCTTGTGTCTTTGTGTTGCGAGTTCGTCGAGTTCGTCCATGAGATCTTAGCGAGCTAGGGCGTAGATCGGTAGGGAGGAAATCTCCGCGTGCACCCCAGTGTTTGAACCTTGAGGGTTTTGCCGGAACCCAAGATCCGACATTTGGCGCGCCAGGTAGGGGTGCGCCGGAACTTCCCTTCCGCCGTTCGCATCCAGTCGCTCCGTCGTCTCCATGGCGGACGCTCGCCGTGCTCGTGCTGAGCGCCGGGCTGCCCTAGCCACCCGCGTCGCTCGAACGGCTCCCGTCGGTGGGCCACCTCGTCGTTCTTCGTCTCCCGCCGCCAACACCGCCACCGGCCCGGCGGGGAACGAGCAGCAGGCGTCCTCGTTGCACCCCTTGGTGCGGCAGGACGGCCGCACCGCCACACCATCGCCGACCCCGGCCGGTTCCTCATCCCACGCTCGTCGCGCCCCCATGGACGCACGGGCCGTACTCCTCATGGCGCATGAACTCCTGCGCTACCGCCCGGTCGACGACCTCTAAGAGGACTGGCTCGACCGCATCGCCGAGCTTGTCTGCGCCGCAGGGGGCTCCCCTGCACCGTCCCTCTCTCCGCCTGGCCCTCCGCCTGCTTCGGGCGACACAGCTCATCGAGCGCCTCCACCGCCTCTGCCCCAAGATGGCGTCTTGGCACCAAGGCGTGTGCCACCGCGACGCGATCCACCGCGTCTAGCACCCGCGCGTGAAGAAGGAAGCTGCCAAGAAGTTCCTCGACCGCAAGAGAACGCTCCGCCACTCCTCGCACCACCGCGCCAGGATCGTCTGCCGTGGCAGGCTCCAGCGCCGCTTGCCGTAGCGGCGCGTGGGCGTCAAGACCAGGCTCCACCTCCAAGACGGGCCCCGACGACCACGGCCGGTTGCCGCGCCTTCACCCCCGAGCTGCGTAGTGTCGCCTGGCCGGGCAAGTTCAAGCCAGATCTGCCTCCTCGCTATGACGGCACCCTCGACCCCGCGCAGTTCTTGCAGCTCTACGAGCTGAGCATCGAGGCGGCCAACGGCGACGAGAAAGTCATGGCGAACTGGTTCCCTATGGCACTCAAAGACGGCGCCCGTTCGTAGCTCCTGAACCTGCCCCAGGGCTCGATCTCCTCCTGGGACGAGATGCGCGAGCGCTTCGTCACCAACTTCCAGGGCACTCGCGACCGCCCGCCGGCTGCGGGTGACCTGCGCCGCATCAAGCAACAACCAGGAGAGACCCTCCAGAAGTACATCCAGCGCTTCAACAACACTCACCTCAAGATCCCCAAGGTCATGGACGAGGCCATCATCTCCGTGCTCTCTGACGGCGTCCGCGACATCAAGATGAAGGAAGAGCTAGCTATCCACGAGGAGTTGTGCACATCTCAGGAGCTGCTCAATCTGGCGACCAAGTGCGCAAGAGCTGAGGAAGGGCGCCTTTCCCTCCTCGAGCTGCCAGCTGCAGACCCGGAGGAGAAGAAAGCCAAGGCCAAGGACGTGAAGCGCAAGGAAGCAGCCGTGCTCGCGGCGGAGCCGGACACCAAGCGGGGCAGAGATCAGCCAGAGTCGTCCAAGAGCAGTCGCCCGTTCTGCGCCTTCCAAAACCTGAACACCCACAACACCAGCGACTGTCAAGAGCTCAGAGCCATTCACGAAGGACGCGTCGGTCGACGCCCTGAGCGCAGCAACCGGGGCTACGGCCGAGGAGGAGGACGTGGAGGCGGGCGCTGGGACGACCGTGGCCCGCGCCAGGTGTGGCGCGACAGGCCTCGTGAGGACCGCTGGCAGGATCATCCTCGCGAGGGCGCCTGGAGGGACCAGCCTCGTGAGGATCGTCCTCAGGGCAACGCCGGTCTTCCCCCGCTGCCGCCACCACCAAGAAGGAATGACGACCATCATCAAGACGAGGGGGCTGGGGGCTTCCAGGAGCCGCGCGCTATCGCCTGCATTTTGGGCGGAGCCCAGGCCCCAGCCTCGCAGCGTATCTTCAAACAGTTTGCTCGTGAAGTGAATGCAGTCCTCCCCAAGCTTGAGGCCACACGCCCGCTCAGGTGGTCCCAGTGTGCCATCACCTTCAACTCGGCAGATAAGCTCAAGTGCGCAGCCACCGCAGGCGCTCTCCCAATGCTTTGTTCACCAGTCATCAGCAACGTGCAAGTTACCAAGACCCTCATCGACGGCGGTGCAGGGCTCAACGTCCTGTCCGTCGACACGTTCGACAACCTCCAAGTACCATATGACCAGCTTCAGCCTACCAAGCCCTTCTCAAGAGTGATCGACGGCTCCACCACACCAATAGGGCAGGTCCGCCTCCCTGTCACCTTCGGAGAACGCAAGAACTACCGCACCGAGCTCATCGACTTCGACGTCGCGGACATCTGTCTGCCCTACAACACCACCCTAGGGTAACCAGCCCTAGCCAAGTTCATGGCAGTGACCCACCACGGCTACAACGTCCTCAAGATGCCGGGAAGCGGCGGAATCATCACAGTCCCATGCGAAGAAAGAGATGCGGTGTGCTCCCTCGAGCGCGCCTTTCAAGCTGCAGCAATCGATGACCCCAACAGCAAAGGCGAGGGCCCTCCAGAGGCCATCCCCAAGAAGAAGAAGCAGTTGCGCCGTGCCGGGCCTCAGGAGGGTGGCCACGCAGCTGGAGCCTCGTCAAGATCAGCGCCCGCTCCAGGGGCGCCTCCCTCCATCGCATAGGAAGGCGCGCCCGGCGCCCTCCTCGGGCATGGCTCGGGGGCTCTCTCCTTGAGGGCCTCAGACCTTGCCCACATCACAAGGGAGGCGCTCGGGCACCACTTGGAGGCGTGCTTCAAGGCACGTTTCCCTCAGGAGGACACAGGACAAGGAGCACCCACCGCTCAGGAGTTCATCACCAAGACCACTCAGGAACTGCAAGACACAAGGGCCATGCGCGGCGACCGCCACTCGTGAGGCGCAGCTCCCCATCCAGGCGAGGATGCCGGGTTGCGCGTTTGCATCGATGTCCCAGGGCTCAACAGGGCCGCTTCTCAGGAGCTTTTCTGGCCTTCGCGCGTGGGCTGGTGTGAGGGTCCGCCGCACAGCTACGTTCGCATGCCATTTGGCTTGCCGAGCGTGTCGTTCGTCCATCAGCGCAACCTGCAGCACGTACTGGCGGCTCAGGAGGCCAGGCGCCACGCCGTCCTGGCAGAGATGGAGATGCTCCTCAGGGAACCGCCTGGGCCCCCAGAGCCTCCCGAGGCTCAGGACCCTGGTGGCTCGTGAGAGGCAACCCCGTCCCCGCGTACCTTCAGCTGCTCCGACATCTCTTCATCAACAAAACTAGGTGACATTTTCCAAGTTCATTCAGCTGGGAGCGCCCCTCGGGCTGCATCATTCCCAGGCCGCGTGGGTCCGTCCCTGTGGCATGTATCCCTTTTGCTTATGTCTTTAGCTTACCTTGCTGGGGGCGCCCCTCGGGCTGCATCATCCCCAAGCCGCTCGGGCCTGACCCAAGTGGCATGTGTCTTTCTGCATTTACCCAAGCTGATCTGCCTTTCATGCTTAACCTATCCATGACTGTCACCTGCTCGACTATCACCTCCCCCAGGGGATACTCACACGGGCACGGCGCTGGTGCATGGATCCGTCCCTGCCGCGTCGACAAACCTGACTGGTCGAGCTCTGGCTCGCGGCACGCTCCGCGCACGTCACCTCACCAGGCCCTCAGTGCCTCCATTTCTTCACGGAGCAGCCGGTGGCAGGCCGGCAACCATAACAGCAAACCGTGTTTCTCCTTATACTGGTTCGCAGGGATCTCGTGAGGAGGATAGCAGGCGGCACCGCGAGCTTCCTCTTCTCCCGTGCAATTCTCTTGCGCGTTAAAAGGGGGGCTCCTGAGCATCGCGACTCAGGAGCTCTTACTGGCTCTCCAGCCCTCACCCCCTGGCCTTGACCACGGCATCGCGACCTGGCATACCAGCGGCGGCTGAGCTCGCTCGAGGGCCGGGACCTGAGGACGTAAAGCACTAAGGAGAGCACGGGAGGAGGGAGACTCGTATGGGCCGGACCTAGCTATGCTGCGGAAGCTTGCGTGCCAGCCTGGCGCATCGCAAGGAATCGACCCCAAACCGCCAAGATAAGTCTCGCGCTCAGATCGACTGATTGATGAAGCCTAAGGGTCACGCACGCCGCAGCCCCATTGCGGCCACGTCGCCTCCCTTTCTTGCCTTACCATGGCTACTTGAGCGCTAAAGGGGACCTCCTGAGCATCGCGCCTCAGGGGCTCTTACTGGACCTCGGGCCGCACACCTCCTGGCCTTGACCACGGCACGCGACCTGGCATACCAGCGACGGCTGTAGCCTGCCTGGGGATCGGGACCTGTCAGCGTAGAGCAACAAGCTATCGCGAGGATGGAAAGGGGAGACCGAGCCTTAACGGGACATGCGTTCGCAAATTTTCATAACAAGTAAGACGTACACAAAAGACATTACAGACCCTTTACACGCCCCCACGGGGTACTCCGTGATTCTTCGCAGGGAACAAAAGACTAAAACTTAGAGGAATCCTATCTACACCCTCCCGTGGTGGACGCCATTATCAACAGTGGGCCACGGGAGGCCGGCGCCAACCCCATCCAGATCAGCGGTGGCAGCGGCTGGACGCCGCGGCCCGGCTCCGGGCGCGACGAGAGCTCGGGGGGACGTAGCTGTCGTCGCTCGTCTCCGGAGTCTCGTAGAGCTCGGGAGAACTGCTGGACTCCCAGGGGCTGCTGCTGGAGTAGCCACGAGCGGAGCGTGCGTCATCCCGGCGCTCCCCTCCAGGGCAACACTCCAGGCGGCGGCCCTCTGCGTCGAAGACCTTGAAGAAAATCGTGGAGGCGTCGTCGTACTCGAAGTAGATCGCGAGGGCGCCTCTCGCATGGCAAACCCACGCGATCTCACCCCAGCCGCGGGTCATAAAATCTTGCCGGTGGGGACCGTTTCAATCTCTGCTCTGGTCGCCGGAGCGTTGCAGTCAGCATGCTGCAGCCAGAGCTCGGGGGGCCCCCTCGGCGGCATCACGTCGGAGAAGAACCGTGGGAAGTGGATCCAAGAGCTTGGGGGCATCGGCGCCCATAGCACAAGCTCGCACGAAGAATTCGCGGCGTGGACTCCGGGAGCAACAGCGCGTGCCGCCATCGCACGGCGACCGCGGACACGGCGCGGGTAGCGGCGCTCCTTCCTCCTGAGCCCTCGGCTCGGGCGTACAAGGGTAGCGGATACCCAGGAGGAGGCCGCTCGCACCAGGGCCTCGTCACCACCTGCATCGCCGCTTCGTCACGACGGTGAACCGGCCTCTTCTTCGGCGGAAGCGGCCCTGGATCATCGCGGGAAGCTTTTCCTTTCTCTTCAGCGGAAAACCTTCGGATGGGCGACATTGTTGCTAGCAGAGGAGCAAGGAGGGAGAAGCAAGCGAACCGTGAAGAGATGGGCGAAGGGGGCTCTGCCCCCTCCCCATTTATAGCAGGGGAAGGCCAACCAGCGCCACCCACGATCACAGGTAATGATGATTTTCCTTGCATGTCGCAGGGACTTGTCAAGTTGAGCAGTTGCCGAGGCAGCATGGGGAAGCGGAGAAGCCCACGTCCAATCAACCGCCACGCGTCGACCAAGGCCGCAGGCTTTTGGGGTCCGCGACGCTCCGCGCTTGACCTTTGGCTTCGCTGCGAAGCCAAGCCCGAGTGCACCTTGGGCCCGGGGGCTACTATCGGTGTTCTGGGAACGGGGGTCCCCAGACTTGCCTGCCTGCGGCCCACGGCGTGGCTGTGCTGCAGGCCTGTACGGCCCATCTTCATCGACGAGACAGTCAAGACCCTCGTGAGGGGCCAAGCCTCGCAAGGCGGATGACACAAGACCTCCTCAGGAGCGGCCTCACCAAGCTGCCTCGCGAGGAGTGGAGAAATCAAGGCAGAGCAAACCTCGCGAGGCTCTCATGACGTGAGCCATGACGATCAAGACCAGGCGGGCGCCAGCACGCGCAGCGTCCTTGTTTCTTCTTTGGTGCTAAGGAGGCAAGCGCAGGCGCAGAGTACCGAGGCATCACGCAAAGGTTTCCATATCAGTGCAACGAGACCAAGACCAGCCGGACGGCAGGACGGAGGTCACCATGGAGCCCAAGACGGCGTCATCACCAGAGCCTTTTGCACGCGAAGACCGCTTTTGTCAGGATAAGCTGTACTAGCTGTCCCCTTTCAAATTGGCCGTTGTTGGCTCCCTTCTCGTTCAATATTTGGGGAGAGGACCAGGGCCTATATAAGTAGAACTAGCCACCACAATAGGGGCATCTGATCGAGAGCCAATCCTTAGCCACACACCGAACACAAGAACACCCCAACCTCAGGAGGTTGTTCTTCCCCTTGTACTGTTCATCATCAGCCCAAGAGGCAATCCACCACCACCACACTGGAGTAGGGTATTACACCACAACGGTGGCCTGAACCAGTATAAATCTTGTGTCTTTGTGTTGCGAGTTCGTCGAGTTCGTCCACGAGATCTTAGCGAGCTAGGGCGTAGATCGGTAGGGAGGAAATCTTCGCACGCACCCAGTGTTCGAACCTTGAGGGTTTTGCCGGAACCCGAGATCCGACAGTGGGATAGACAAGGTTGCTTCTTCGTGCACCCTTCGTGGGTGGAGTCCTCCATGGACTTGCACAACCGTTACCCTTCGTGGGTTGAAGTCTCCATCAACGTGAACCATGCCAAAAATCTCCGTGTCTACATTGCGTTTGCCTTCTCCAAACCCTTCCCTTTACCTTCATATGCAATGTTTTACTTTCCGCTACCACACTCTTAGGATTGCATGTGTAGGTTGATTGCTTGACTTGTGCTAAGTTGCTAAAATCTGTCAATACTTAAAATTGGGAAAAGGCTAGATTTTTATTTGGTCAAGTAGTCTAATCACCCCCCTCTAGACCTAATTTCCATCCTACAAGACTTCAACCCACAAAGTGTCCACGAAGGGCTCCACCCACGATGTGTCCACGAAGAAGCAGCCTTGTCTATCCCACCATGTCCATCGCCCACGAAGGACTTGCCTCACTCGGGTAGATCTTCACGAAGTAGGCGATCCCCTTGCCCTTACAAACTTCTTGGTTCAACTCCACAATCTTTTTGGAGGCTCCCAAGCGAAACCTACCCAATCTAGGAGACACCACTCTCCAAAAGGTAATAGATGTTGTGTTGATGATGAACTCCTTACTCTTGTGCTTCGAATGATAGTCTCCCCAACACTCAACTCTCTCTCATAGATTTGGATATGGTGGAAAGATGATTTGAGTGGAAAGCAACTTGGAGAAGGCTAGAAATCAAGATTCTTGTGGTTAGAATGGAATATCTTGATCTCAACACATGAGTAGGTGGTTCTCTCTCAGAAAGGGTAGGCTGGAAGTGTAGGCACGTTCTGATGGCTCTCTCACACATGGAGAAGGGGGTGGAGGGGTATATATAGCCTCCACACAAAATCCAACCGTTACACACATTTGACCCAACTCGATTAGACCGAATAGAAGAACTCGGTGAGACCGATTTAGTTCAAAATGTGAACGTTAGGAATCTCGTGGGACCGACTGGAACAACTCGATGGGATCGATGTGCTAGGGACACTAGGGTTCTACCCTACATCACGCCGAGTAGAAGATTTCGGTGGGGCCGAGTTTGACTTTGGGTTTTGGACATATTTGGAAACGAGAAAGTGGTTGAGGGCTTTGGAGCAATATCACTAAGCATTTTGAGCAAGTAGACCATTAAGCAACACCTCATCTCCTTTTAATAGTATTGGCTTTCGTATGGACTCAATGTGATCTTGGATCACTAAAATATAAATAAGGAGTCTTGAGCTTTTGCCAACATGTGTCCTTAGCATTTTGAGGGGTCCACATTTCTAGTCCATGCCATGTCATTCATTGAATTTTTTGAAATATTAAACTTGAATGGATATTAGTTCAATGAGTTATATGTTGTTATGAATTACAAAAACCACCTGGGGATTAGTTGCACTTTCAGTCTCCCCTTTTTGGTAATTGATGACAACATATAGATCAAAGCTTCGACAAATGATAATATGAATGAAATACATTGTCGCTTTGAGAAGTATGTGATAAGCAAGAGCTCCCCCTAAATTTGTGCATTGTTTGAAATTTTCTTTTGAATGCAAACGCACAATCGATTAGGATCATGGGTCACTCTTCCATGTCACATACATCTTGGTGGAGCACTCAAAATGATAAGAATTACATAACATGCACTCGTCACCATGGATACAAGTGATTGTTAATACACAAACATCCTGGATATAATCACGCAAGCACACATTAAGCATAATATGAACAAACACATGATCACATAAGTATCTCACGAGCATAACTCAAATTGTAGCATAGGAATCAAACAACCAAACGACCAAAGTGATAAGAGTAACGAGGCAATTAAACCAACAAAAAGCAAGAGGCTCTCTCTCTCTCTCTCTCTCTGAGCCTATGATCTCACTTTCTCCCCCTTTGGCCACAAGTTACCAAAAAGTTCAAAAATGTATAGTGCTATACAACACTCTAAGCAAGATCTCCGGGAGCTCCTCAAGGGGTCTTCTGGCTTGTTGCTCCGATGTGCGTAGACGACGTGGAGAGAAGGGCATCTGCAAATGCCTCGGCACAAGTCTGTGGAGCTGGAGGAGTTGACACTGGAGGTACAACTATGGCAGTGGGTGCAAGTGCTGAAGTGGTCGTCCTGGAGTCTCTGGCAACTGGCACAACTGATGATCTTTGTGCCCTTGGCACTCTGTGGAATGTGTCTGTTGTGGGTCTATCATCCCTTTTCCCAGCATCCTCTTGAAGCTTCTCCACAGTTGTCTGTGTCTCAGTGACCTTCACATCTAGGCCATGGAATTTTGTCTCAATAATCCTCTTGAGACTTTCCTGATTTTGAGACAAGGTGGCCAAGCTCTTCTCAATTCTCACGGTACGCAGATAACTGAGTTGATCTTGCTTGGTCTTGAGTAGCACTGTGGAAGCATCTGGGGCACTTATTGCATTTGCTGCTTTGGCAGCCTTTGCTCTCTCTATCTTCTCCTGGGCTTCAGCACAATTAGGATGTGAAGCATCCATGACAACCTCTTTGTCCTTGAAGTCTGGCCTCAGGGGTAGATGCTCACTACCTAGTAGATATGTCCCAGTCCCCACCATGGAATTGATCAATGTCTGAATGTGTGGGGCATATCCACAAGACCTCTTCTGGTCTGCTTCTGTCCTCTTAATTGTTTCAATAATCAAGCTCATGACCTTGAATTTCTGTGGGACATCAAACATATGGAGAAAATTGATGGAATGACTATGTATCATCCTGTGACCTCCAGACTTGGGCAACAGAGTGTGCCTCAAGATGGTGTTCATGGTGGTCAAGCCAGCAAGCAGATAGTAAATAGAACCAAGCTTGTGTGTCTCCAATGCTTTGTCAGGGATTGGCTTGTACATATTTGACATGGAGTTGTGATCCTTCCTAGGCTTAGCATCATATTAATAGCATTCTCTTCTTCTTTGGGGGCATTGATCAACTTGGCCCATTCTGAGATTGTTGACTGATATCTGGTTCCTTCTGTCATCCACACTATCTTACCATCAGGGTAAAGTGGGCAGTGGAGTAGAATTGCATTATCATTTCATCTTTCCATTTTGTTAGCTTCTCACCAACAAACTTGTCAACACCATTCATTTCGAAGCTCTCATGCACATGAGGAAAGTAATCTTCATTGGAGTCAATGTATTTCCAATCTACCCATTTCATGTCACAAACAATGGGTTTCTTGTCCAATAGGACAGTCTCATAGAAATCATGTTGTTCTTTGGTGTGAAAGCGATGGTCCACAGCAGTCCTCCTCCTTGTGGTGTAAGGATCATTCTTCCTCCATAGTCTCAGACTTGCATCCTTCCTCAACTTCATGTTTTCTGCAACAAGATGATCATCATTGTGATCTGGGATCTTGGGCTTGAGTTTTCTGAGCACTAGTGGCTCTTCCTCTTCTTGAACTTCAGGTACGGGGCCTTGTTCTTCTCTGCAGCTGATATGTTTCTTGTAGATCTCTTGGGAGCTGTTGTCTTGGGGGCTTGAGCTGGAGCTGTGGGCTTGGGTGTAGCAGGTTTGGGAGCGGACTTGGGCTTAGAAGGAGCAGCCACAGTCCTTATGGCATCCGCCATTAGCTTTTGAGTCTTGGCAGGAGGTGCAGCAGGCTCTTCCTCCTCATCGTCATCATCTTCCAACATGGAAGGTCTTCAAAGCACCTTAGCAGTAGTAGTTCTGGCCCTCTTCTTCTTCTTACCATCTTCTGCAGCCTCATCATCAGATTGTTCCAAGGTGAACTTCATAGTTTCCTGGGTTGAGGCTCTGACTTTTGACATTTGAGCTCTCTTTGCAGGAGCCTTCTTGGGAAGGCCTGGCTGATTAGACTACTATATGTGTAGGATCGAAAGTAGGTCTAGAGGCGGTGATTAGACTACTTGACCAAATAAATATATAACCTTCTCCCAAGTTTAGTTGTGGGCAGATTTTAGCAACTTAGCACAAGTCAAGCAATCAACCTACACATGCAATTCTAAGAGTGTAGCAACTGAAAGTAAAACACTGCATATGAAGGTAAAGAGAATGGATTGGAGAGTGCAAATGCAATGATGACACGAAGATTTTTGGTGTGGTTCATATAGGAGGTGCTATCGTACGTCCAGGTTGATGGAGACTTGAAAGTGTAACTAATCCCCGAGTGGTTTTGGTAATTCATAACAACATATAGCTCATTGAACTAATATCTATTCAAGTTAAATATTTCAGAAATTTCAATGATTGAAATGGCATGGACTAGAGATGTGGACCCCTCAAAATGCTAAGGACAAAGATTAGCAAAAGCTCAAGACTCTTCATTTTTTATTTTAGTGATCCAAGATCACATTGAGTCCATATGAAAGCCAATACTATGAAAAGGCGATGAGGTGTTGCTTAATGGTCTACTTGCTCAAAGTGCTTAGTGATATTGCTCCAAAACCCTCAACCACTTTCTCATTTCCACATTTTTCCAATACTCAAAGTCAAACTCGGCCCCACCGATTTGATCTATCCAGCGCCACCAAGTTCACTTGACCTAGCCACTGCCAGAAACCCTAGACAATTCGGTCTCACCAATACGGATCTCGGTCTCACCGAGATGACCTTGCAAACTCTCTGTTGCCTGTTGTAATTATTTCGGTCTCAACGAAATGTGCAATCGGTCCCACCGAGTTTCCTGACCAACTCTCTGTTTGCTCATTGCTAAAATCGGTCTCACCGAGTTCATGCAATTGGTCTCACCGAGATAAGGTTTTTCCCGAGCCCTAGCACATCGGTCCCACCAAGTTGATCATGTCGTCCCCAGCGAGATTCCTAATGTTCACATTTTGAACTGAATCGGTCTGACCGAGTTGGGTCAAATGTGTGTGACGGTTGGATTTTGTGTGGAGGCTATATATACCCCTCCACCCCCATCTCCATTAGTGAGAGAGCCATCACAACGTGCCTACACTTCCACTACTCATTTTCTGAGAGAGAACCACCTACTCATGTGTTGAGACCAAGACATTTCAATCCAACCACAAGAATCTTGATCTCTAGCCTTCCCCAAGTTGCTTTCCACTCAAATCATCTTTCTACCATAGCCAAATCTGTGAGAGAGAGTTGAGTGTTGGGGTGACTATCATTTGAAGCACAAGAGCAAGGAATTCATCATCAACACACCATCTATTACCTTTTGGACAGTGGTGTCTCCTAGATTGGTTAGGTGTCACTTGGGAGCCTCCGACAAGATTGTGGAGTTGAACCAAGGAGTTTGTTAGGGCAAGGAGATCGCCTACTTCGTAAAGATCTGCCCGAGTGAGGCAAGTCCTTCGTGGGCGATGGCCATGGTGGGATAGACAAGGTTGTTTCTTCGTGGACCCTTTGTGGGTGGAGCCCTCCGTGGACTCACGCAATCGTTACTCTTCGTGGGTTGAAGTCTCCATCAACGTGGACGTACGATAGCACCGCCTATCGGAACCACGCCAAAAATCTTCGTGTCTACATTGCGTTTGCCTTCTCCAAACCCTTCCCTTTACCTTCATATGCAACGCTTTACTTTCCGTTGCTATACTCTTAAAATTGCATCTGTAGGTTGATTGCTTGACTTGTGCTAAGTTGTAAAATCTTCCAAGACTTAAAACTGGGAAAAGGGTAGATTTTTATTTGGTCAAGTAGTCTAATCACCCCCCCTCTAGACCTACTTTCGATCCTACAAGAGATTTTGACCCACGAAGGGTAACAGTTGTGTGAGTCCACGGAGGGTTCCACCCATGAAGGGTCCACGAAGAAGCAACCTTGTCTATCCCACCATGGCCATCGTCCACGAAGGACTTACCTCACTCGGGTAGATCTTCACAAAGTAGGTGATCTCCTTGCCCTTACAAACTTCTTGGTTCAACTCCACAGTCTTGTCAAAGGCTCCCAAGCGACACCTACCAAATCTAGGAGACACCTTTCTCCAAAAGGTAATAGATGTTGTGTTAATGATGAACTCCTTGCTCTTGTGCTTCAAATGATAGTCTCCCCAACACTTAACTCTCTCACACAGATATGGATATGGTGGAAAGATGATTTGAGTGGAAAGCAACTTGGAGAAGGCTAGAAATCAAGATTCGTGTGGTTGGAATGGAATATCTTGATCTCAACACATGAGTAGGTGGTTCTCTCTCAGAAAATGTAGGCTGAAAGTGTAGGCATGTCCTGATGGCTGTCTCACATATGGAGAAGTGGGTGGAGGGGGTATACATAGCCTCCACACAAAATCCAACCGTTACACACATTTGACCCAACTCGGTCAGACCGAATAGAAGAACTCGGTGAGACCGATTTAGTTCAAATTGTGAATGTTAGGAATCTCGTGAGACCGACTGGAACAACTCGGTGGGACCAATGTGCTAGGGTTAGGGCAAACATCAACTCGCTGGCACCGATTGCATCAACTCGGTTAGACCGAAGTGAAGCAATAAGGCAACAAAGAGAATGTCAAGCAAACTCGGTGGGACCGATTGCACATTTTGGTGAGATCGAAATAATACAACAAGCAATAGAGAGTTTGCAAGACCATCTCGGTGAGACCGAGATCCGCATCAGAGTGACCGAAGTGTCTAGGGTTTCTGGCAATGGCTATGTCAAATGAACTCGGTGGCGCCGGATAGAAGATTTTGGTGGGGCCGAGTTTGACTTTAGGTTTTGGACATATTTGGAAATGAGAAAGTGGTTGAGGGCTTTGGAGCAATATCACTAATCATTTTGAGCAAGTAGACCATTAAGCAACACCTCATCCCCTTTTAATAGTATTGTCTTTCATATGGACTCAATGTGATCTTGGATCACTAGAATATAAATGAGGAGTCTTGAGCTTTTGCCAACATGTGTCCTTAGCATTTTGAGGGGTCAACATTTTTAGTCCATGTCATGTCATTTCTTTGAACTTTCTGAAATATTAAACTTGAATGGATATTAGTTCAATGAGCCATATGTTGTTATGAATTACTAAAACCACCCGGGGATGAGTTGCACTTTCAGTATGTTATGTTTCCTCTCTGAAAAAAACTTGCACATAATTTTCCATAGACCCGTTTTCGATCATATCCTTGATAACTGCTTTGATAAGTATGTTATTCCATGCTTTAACCCTTCAAAAAACATATGGTGTGCCCTCGTTCATGAAGTCCTTAATGACCGAGTCAAAGTCCAAGTCAAGCGAGTCTAAGCAAAGTTGTTTCACACGCAAAAGAGGATGTGAGTTAGCAAAAACAAGATAAAGGCATATGGAAAAAGAAAAAATGGGTCAAAGGTATTTTATCACTAATAAGTGAAAAAGGCACCAATATATTGTATTCTTATTTCCCAACCCCACAAAAGATATCAGTTGATCGACGATGAACTAGCGATCTATGGATATCTCGTAGGTTCAACACGGTTGGGTAGGCGCGCGATGACACCCTAAGTCGTTGGCACGAGAAAAATATCGGAATACAACGACAAGCCATGCACTTAAGAACTACTCATCGATAACAGTTTCCAGTCGCTACCATCTCACACCAATGAGTTATTGTCGACACGGGTCGTGTGAGGGTCTTGTACATATCATGCACTCACCTAATTGTGTTTGGCTGCATATCGAAGACAACCTTCCTGCCTCCCTTTGGCAAGCCCATATCTTGTGAACGATTGTTGCATCAACCAGAATCTTCCCCCCTCTCTGGAATATCATCTCACACCAATCAGTTCGTGTTGGCGCAAGCCATGTGGGGGTCTCATGCATATCATGCACTCACCTAATTGTGTTTGGCTGCATATAGAAGACAACCTTCCTGCCTCCCTTTGGCAAGCCCTAGATCCTATGAACGCTTGCTGCATCAACTAGAATCTTCCCTCCTCTCTAAAATAACAAAGTGTGACAACTCCAAGTCGTAGCACTTCGTGGCAAACTTGACAAGGTCGCCTTTTAGGGTGCTTGTGTCAATGTCCACCCTAGACACATCCTCACACCCCCAAATCAAGTCGCTAGTCCAGACGAACCTAATGCACTAACAAGGGTCTTTCCATCGCCATTGAGAGCACCACCCTTCGCTTCCAACACATGACACGACCAACGACGACGAATGCCATCAAACCCAACCCAAAACATAAGAGAGAGGAGAGCGGAGGCGTAGAGAGGACACAGTGATGCGCAGAGAAATTCACTCAAATGTGTAGGGAGCACACGCGACTCCAATATTCAAACTAGGCAAACCACGATCATGGGCAATTTTCCTTCGAATTACTATTCATGGGCCCACCACTGTGCGCAGCGTCAACCATCTCATGTCGTCACCACATGTGTTAGAGCACACAGCCATTGCCCCCAGACGCTAAACCTTCCATCAAAATCGGACGGCTCGTGCTCGGTGACACCAACGCAACTGCGCTTATGTCATGAGCTATGGTGATAACACCTTGGTACTACCTCGGTCCAACCAGATCAGCACATGAAACATCATTGATTTAAGATTTACTCAACGCACTAGTAGCCTCATGGGACCCACCAACCAACTTACTCCATCTGTCCTTGAAAGAGTATACTTTCAACTTTGTTGGGAGGTCAAATTTTTTTATGTTTAACCATATTTATACAACAATACGCCAACATTTATGCTATCAAATTAGTAGCATTAGATTCATAATAAAATATATTTTCATCATATATCTATTTGTATTCACAAACATTGATATATTTTTGCACAAACTCGGTCAAACTTTGAAATAGCTTGACCCTCCAACAAAGTTGAAAGTACATTTTTTAAAGGACAGAAGGAGTAGTTAGTTTTTCTTCACAAACTTTCCCCATCAAATCCTCTCTCCTAAAGGCTTCCTTCTCAAATACCTCCCCAATGTCATGATGGCATCAGTAGGTGCGCCCTACCTCCCACATCCATCCAGACGGCGTTGTTCCCCAGCCTACTCAACCCAGTCTCATTCTCTTTCACACCGCCCCTTCTCCATACCCTCCTCATCAGACGCCACAATTGTACCTCTTCGACCGTCGACCAAGCAATATAGGACATCGCAACTCCCAAAAACACTTCCTTGTCCTTCCACTACTATACCGTCCACCAAGGATCCCTCCGCAACCAAGTACCCTCCGACACACTACCACGTTCTGTGACAAACACCACACCCGACAAGTGTTCAATCAAATACCATTGAAATTATTTCTAACTGAAGGCCTCAAAAAGTTTGAGGCCTCAAGAAGGCATCATGTTTGATGAAAATTTTCTAGTTTGAAATCCAATTTGGAATTTGCACGGTCAAGGTTAAAGGTCCATCTCCAGCATCAATGTGCATACACGGGTCCTCAGATTGATTCACTGTTGCTGCCTGTGGATATATAATTGAATTGCAAAAGGGCAATGATCTGCGCCGGCGCGCCGACCCAACTTTGGGCCGATCGGCCCGCAGTCACACGATTAGATCGCTAGGAACCGTTCGATACGTCGTTGTCTTTGTCAAAGCACTGGTACGAAGGATCTTTTTTGCATCTCATCGCTCCTTTCCATCTCACCGCCGCACATGTCCTCCCGTCGCTGCTCTCGCCGGCCGTCCTTGCCGCTGGTCGCCGTCCTCGCCGGCTATCCTAGTCGCCGGTCACAGCCCTTGCCGACCGTCCTCGTCGCTGGCTTCACCCATGCAACAGATGCATCCTACGGATTGGCTCCTATGGCGACGAGTTGCAGCACCGCTATGCGACGGCCGCAGCTCGCCGGCATGCTTGCCACCACTCATGGCCGATACCCTCCCCCGACATAGCTCGCCATCCCCCGTCGCCCATCATAGCAAAAAGCCCTCACTAGTTAGTATCTTTTGAGGTTGCTGGTTGAAGCAAAAATGCAACGCCGCAGTATCTAAACGAGGCATCGTCGCCGTAGTATGGTCACAAAAAATGACGACGATTGCAGCAAAAATGTCATCTCCGACGTCATGGGCTGCGATGCATGTAGCAAATTGCCGTCGCCGTGGTAGCAAAACGTCAACACGGTTGCAACCAAAAAACATCGTCGCCTTGGGCTGTAGCTCGCCGTTCATGTCGTTTCTCCAGATTGAAGCTTTTCAAAAAAAAAACATTGCAGCTATCTTGCAGCCGGTTGCAGCTTTTTTGGTTTGCGCGGTGACATCTTCCCTGTCTTTGTCTGAAACTTTTGAAGAAGCCAATGGTAGCTTCTCTGGACACCAGTTGTAGCATTTTTAGGTGTTGTTTGCAGCTCCTCCACACCATTTGCAGCCTCAGCTCTCTTTCTAGTTCCAGCAAAAAATAGCCCCGGTCATAGCATTTTGTATCACTGGTTGCAGTTCTATCAATTGCCAGTCGCAGCTCATTGGTTCCAGCAAAGAATAATAAGGCGGTTGTAGCATTTGTAGAACCTGGTTGCAGCTCTGACGACTGCCGGTCGCAGCTCTTGTTTGGGAAAGGTGAGGAGGCGTAGATGGAGAAAGGGAGCGGTCGTGAGGGAGAAGAAAGAGACAGATGGGAAAAACGGTTCGCATGAGGAGTGGATAAGGCTTGAGTAGGAAGGGCTCGTGGCCCTGGGCAACGCACGATCGATATCGATCGCAAGACCCGCGTGCGGCCGGCGGAACGTTTCGGCCGGTGCCCCGGACACAAACGTTTCCCATTGCAAAAACGTTTAAACAGATGTTCGGGACCGGAATTGCCTTGCCCCGGCCACAGACGTTTCCCATTGCAAAATCGTTTAAACAGATGTTCGGGACTACTGGGCAAAACCACTTACTTAACCCCTTGGGGCAAAGCTGTCTTAATTCATGGGATTGATGCTGAGGAAATCTGGCTACTGATGTTTTTTACAATCTGGCTGTTGATCAAATTGCTCCATTGCCCCTTAAGGGCGAAAGGTACTCATTGGTTTCATTTCCCTTCTATTTATGTCGTTCTCCGTTCTGCTGGATGAGTAACTGCAAATTTTACTTCACATTTTATTTCATTATTAAATATAGGTTTTTGGCATGAAACAGATATTGCTTAGTCCAGATCTCACACAAAACATTGTCAGCAGAAAATCTTCAGCACCAGTGACACAAAAGAGAACCATTAAAATGAGTTTCTTCAGAAAACCATAATTGCTGCAACTTGACATTCAGAATGAGTAGGAGGATTTTATCATCAAATAGATCGGACAACAATTGTATTCCTCATCATGCCAGCAACACAATCCTACCAAAATAATTTAAACGCAAGCAAAGAATTTGACTAAGCAAATGTTCCCTCAGACAAATGCCTCGATTGTCCACACGGTTTAATAGAATGGATTACATCAGACTCGTCATCTGTTTTCATCATCACAGAGAACCAAGAGCTACGAAAAACAGGGGAGGGGAAGATGCAAAAACACAGCAGTATGACAGAGAAAAAGCGACGAACAAGCGATGTTCTCTCAGACAAATGCCTCGTATTGTCCCCATGGTTTAAGGAATGGATTGTATCGGACATCTAATCAGTGTTGATCATCACCGAGAACGAAGCACAAACAATTTACAAAAACGAGTGAATGTAAACGGGGGTATAGTAACAGAAAGCTCCTGGTATGGGAGCAGCCAGTGTCGCAAAAACCCGTTTCCTTCTCGCTCTCTGCCAATCTAACGAGAAACAAGGCCATTGAAAGAGACCAAGCATCAGATACCTCATGGCATTCGTCCCACCGTACAAATCAAATCACAGATCCTATGACGCAATCAACGATAGACAGGGATTTTCCAAAACTAGATCAGACGAGAAGATAATGGATGCAATCTCAGTCGAAAGATGGTGATTGTTGTTGAGATAATCACAGAGGAACTCAGCATGAATAAACGATTACATCACCGATTGCAACCAATCGAAAAACATGAGAAAAGAAAGAAAAGGAAATCAAGAAAACAGAGAAGGAGGCGGAGGGGGTGAGATCAGATGGTAGTGCATGTTGTTTCTCATCATCTGAAGATGCAGAGATTTGGTTATGGATTGGTTTATCCTCATTTCAGTCCCCCGGAGAACTGCCCCGAAACAGAAAGACAAAGAAACAAAAAAAGCGAAGGAAAAAAGGGGAGAAGAATCCCAGGGTGAGATCAGATGGTAGTGCATGTTGTTTCTCATCATCTGTAGATGCAGAAATTTGGTTATGGATAGATGTTCCTCATTTCAACCCCAGGAGAAATGAATCGAAGAGAAAGAAAAAAGCAACAAAGAGACGGAAGGAAAATGGGGAGAAGAATCCAAGTTCTACTGCCCCAGGAGAGAGGCGGCTTGGCTCGGGTGTCAATCGCAGGCGCAGGAGGATTCCTTTTATAGGAGGCGGCGGCTAGGGTTTGCTCGGTTTGCACGGAGGACTCGCCGAACAGGTACAATACTGGGCCGGGCTAAGATGCCGTGCTATGGGCCGAAGTGCGCCGTTCGTTGCAAAATTACAGATCTACTGGTGCCCTGTTTCTTCTCAAAAAAAAAAAAATTACTGGTGCCCTGTTTGTTCCTCAAAAACAAAAAATACTGGTGCCCTGTTTCAACAAAAAAAAACCTACTGGTGCCCTACCCCTAAAAAAATTCTACTGGTGCCCTAAAAAAATTTCTACTGATGCATTTTGCAAAAATTATAAAAAAAATACTATGAACATTTGTTCTTCAACAAGAGAATCTACTAGTTCATTTCCCCAGCTGCTGCAAGGAGTTCTTGAATTCGTACATGATCAAGTGACCAACATTCTTTTTGTCTTCCGAAGTCTATTACTCCCTCCGTTCACTTTTGTAAGACGTTTTAGGCATTTAAGACAGCACCTAAAATAGCTCAATTTCAGTTGTCTTAAATGACTTACAAAAGTGAACCGAGGGAGTATTAAAGTGCTAAGCCTCGGACATAATCCAACTTAGATCGAGGTCCCTCGAATAACCAACGAAGACCACTGCCGCTACCAGAACGAATCATCGGGTGTCGTTGTCATCGCTCCCCTACCGAAGGCGGCCTAACCTTGTCGATGACCTTCGAAAGTCTCGTGTGCGTGCCCTTAAGGACCGATGCCTTGGAGCCCAAGTCGTCGTTGTTGAACCCTTGAATCGATATGAAGTGTCGTGCGCGCGCGATAAGAAACCCTAACCTCACGCCTCAAGAAGATTGCAGGAATCTACAACGAGTCTTCGTCAACTCCATCCAGATGAACAAACTCGTAGTAATACCAAGATGTCACAAGCTACCCCTGCATGATTGTGTTTGTCAATATGTAATCCATGAGGTGAATATTTTCCCATGTGACGAATGATTATTGTGTGTCCATATTATCACAGGTGAATTGATATTGATAGGTGTATATTGCTCATGTTTCATTAATCTAATTATTGATATGTCCACGTTGAAGAATAACAGTGAAAGTGGTGGCCATCGCAAAAAAAAAGTGGAAGTGGTGTGTATCACATGGGGTAGTTCCTTAATTTTTAAGTTTTTCCCGGCGACAGTAAGAAAAGAAAAAATTCATCAAGTTTGCCTCGCAAATATAAAAAAAAATCGATTGACCTTTTATCATTTATATCGCGGGTCATGGGAGTAATATGTTTTTTTTTGTGGGTAGAGTAATATGGCTTTCAATTTATATGTCGTCATGTTCAAATGCAATATCATGATTTTAAATATTGCTTATGGTGCTTACGAGTGATTTATCACCTTGTGTGGAGTATGAGCCATTAGGTTTGCCTTGTGACAATCTAATGGATTTATCCATGCACTGCATATAACATGACCCTATCCTATTTATATATTTGTGTCATGATTGTTTGATTGATCAACTACACAAGCTTATTTTTATATATTTGTGTGGCATCGCTTTCGTGATAGATTAGAGATGTTATTATCAAACATATAAACTCTGATCCAATTCCCTCCACAATTAACTCTCCAAAACACTCACATGTACACTTTGATGATTTGTTATTGCTTATTCAAATAACACGGGAAAATAAACTTCACCACATTATCTAAAAAACTATTGCAACTGCCAAAGCGAGTGAGATTGACAACTATTGCAGCTGCCAAAGCGAGTGAGATTTGGTGCATTTGTTTCTCAAACAAAGGGGAAAGTTACCGCTTGTTCCTAACCCCTGCGCTTGGGTGTCCAACTTTTGTTGGCAATCTAGGTTATTTTCATAGATACCACCCCATGCCTCTTGAGAGCGACTATGAGAGTGTTCTTCGTAGCACAAAGTTGTGAGTTTGGAGGCCAAGCTCCTCCGTTAATTGAACCCCTTTTGTCGTGCTTCGTTTCTATTTGCTTCTATCCTTTTTCTTTTGTGCGTGATAGAGAGAGACTATATGTGTTACTCTCTTGGAGTGCGTGTGTCTCTTAGGCGGCCATGAGTCATCAATGAGCATTCAAGCTGTGAAGAATCAAGGGTTGTAGAAGGTCCGGTGACCGTCTTCCTCGTGGAGATTAACCCTAAGTGATTCCTTGTCCTATGTATCAATCCATGACGCAATCAGTGACTTCATGAACTCTTGTGGATGGCCTTATCGAGGCCTTGGGACTTTTGTCTCTAAACCTTCATTAACTGTGAGCCCTATGACACCGCTAAGGGACACACAACTTGTAGAGCGCCGCGGAGAACAAAAGAGAAACACCCTTGCCATTGTTGTCTTCGGCCACGCCTGCAACACTTTTGACGCTCGGGGGTGACCATCATTTTTTCTACCCACGCACCACAAACAACAACAAGCCAATTTAATATACAATGACGTGAAACTAATAATATACGTTGTCCAGGCAGTGTGCATCTATGTTGCGGCGAGCGACGAAAAAACGCGTCAAAATTTAAGTGCATTCCATATGCCCATTTAATACTCACCACATCTATATCGGCAAAAATAAGAGATCAATTTGTAGTTTATACAAAGAAAGACAAAATCGTGTGATTTGAGAGCCGGTGGGTCCGACTAAACTGCTACATCGTGCCAAGTTTTTGCATCGTGGTTGTCATTTTCACTTAAATAAAGTTATCTATTTTTAGCAAGAGCATAATTTCCACTATCATATAAACTAGAGTTGGTGGCGGGATGTGTTCACTCTCCTGTCACTCCACCCCAATCTCCCTCATCCATCTAGAACTCATAAGACCCCTCCAATTTTAGAAAAAAAAATCACATCTTGCAAAAGTGCTTTCATCACTTTTCTCAAAAAAGAAAATCTTTCATCACTATTTCAGTTACGCAATTGTACTGTTTGCTTGCTTGATTGGGTTTCTTCCATGTAGTGTTACATGCGCATTGGCTGTTGTATATTTATTGCTAACGCAATATAGTTGAATTACTTTTGTGTTTCCGCGGCAATACACATGTGTTACGCTAGTACTCACTTCGTTCCAAACCAAATGTCGCTGATTTAGTACAAAATCAGTAGAAATATGATTTTTAAACTTTTGAGGCCATGTGTAAACCTTTTCGAAAGAAGTTGCGCACCAGCCAGAATTTAATACTTGTAGGTGGATTATTACGTCAAAAAAGAAAGAGAGTACTCCTACTAGAATTTTCCCATCAGTCCTCTCCTCATAGTTTTTCCTTCCTCTTCTGACTTATCTCACATGCTCTGACCTCAGCTCCAATCTGAGACCCTAGTCCCTCGAGCCGTCGCCGTGCCGTAGCTGATAGCATCACCGGCCGACGCCCCCCACCCGCTCCCAACCCTCCCGCCTCTCACGCGCGCCGCCCCCATCGCCGTCCCCGCCGTATCCACTCCGTCTGCAGTCGACGGGTTTTGAGGTACGAGCTTCTAGCCATCCGGTGGTTGCTTAGAGCCAAGCTAATCACAAATCTTGGGAGCGGCGGCGCGCACCCGGCGCACCATCTAGATCCGCCCATGGCGACCTAGACCACACAAGTTTCCTGCCCTCTAGCTTGAAGATGCTCTGTCTACTTCCGTGTCTGCCTGCCAAAGCCCATTTGATAATTAACTGTGGCGTCGCTCCACAATCGTTCGAGGAAGAAATTGTTGGTGCTAACAAAATCCATTTTTCTGCCCATATGCCTGGATTAGCAACCAATCGGCCCTTGCTGGTAGCTAGCGGTATAGATGGTGTTCTATTACGCCTTTGTACTAGTGTATGCAGGATCCAAATCTTGTTTATGAATATATAACCGGTCTTGGCATTTAACACATCAGTGGGTGAATTATCTAGCGACTTCGCAGTTGGTGAATTATATAAGTAACACATCAGTGGGTGAATTATCTAGCGAATTTGCAGTGCAGGATGAAGCATTTGGTTTAACAGATTTTGGCACCATGAATATTCACCTATCGTTTTCTCGAATATTCACCTCTACAGCATCTAAATGTTACCAACTTACCATACACAGAAGTGGAAAATATTCTAACACTAGCAGATGCAGTTTCTATTTTTAGTGTTGCCGTTAGTTAAGTCTATCTAGTATGCTATGTAGAACATAGTTAAAAAAATGTGCTAGGCGTTAATTTTGCATTTTGCCACCGCCTTGCGCTTTTCTGACCAAGGCACACATTTATGCGCAGATTAAGCGCAATTAAGTGCTAGGCGTTTTGTTATCGCCTAGAGCCTAACGCACCTTCTTTAGCTATGATTTGGAATGTATCCAATTAACTTTGCTTATTTTGCTTGATTGCTTACATGTAATTGTTTTCTTAAATCGATTCTTAGGTGGACATGCATTTTGCAAATGTCAGGCTCTAATCAGATGGCTTCAGATGGTAAATTTGGAAAAGGTAATGTCCTTTTGGGTACTATTTTAATTCTTCTTCATTGCTTACGAAAATGGGTAACACCATATACCAATCTTATGGTATAGCACGCTGTATAGTTTAAAAAACCAAGGAGTGTTTATAGAAATTGAGCGATACATATTTAAGAATAACAGAAGCAGATTGTCCTATTCTGCTTTTGAGTTGTTAGTAAGGCATGAAGCTTGTTCGCTTTTCATACATGACCATGAGTTTACTTACTTGCGTCATATATCTGTACATCTCTTCTGCAAATGTGGTAGTGATGGCACTCTTGATAAATGCAAAGGCGAAGTCATGTTATGTTGCTTTAGCTTTGGTCTGCTGTAACTCTCAGGGCCTTTGTCTAGTATATATATTGCATTTTATTTTATCTGAGTATGCTAATCCTAGGAAAATTAATCTAGGTGAGCTCATGTGAAATTTGATAACCTTTTCAAGCATGATCATGTTTTTTAGCTTTGCTTGATGCCCTGGTAGTACTAGACTAGTAGTTAAGTTTATCTAAAAGACGATGCCAATCATGTACCCCTGTAACTCAGTTAAAGCCGCTTCGTCATCTGACATATATCTTGATCTGTGTAGTATGAAGGTCGGCATTTTAGTATGTGTAGTATATTTTGTTTTGATTAGATAAGTTCATGAGTGCCATATGCTTATAAGTTATAACAGTATCAACGATGATGACGTACTATTCCCCGCTTTTTGAATTCTTATGCAAGTTGGTGTTATCTATGCGAAATATTCATCATTATAACAGGGTCAAATATTCATCATTAACTAAGCAAGTTGGTGTTATCTGCGAAATATTGAATTTAGACCAACGTTATGACTTGTACAACAAAGCATGCCCACCTTTGCGCTCAACTGGTTGTGTTCAGAGGCTTCCATCCTTTACCAATTTTGGCCCTGAAGGACCAAAACTTCGTTTTTGGTTGCAAATAAAAGAAGTCTTGACTCTTGACACACCATGAGTTTCGGTGTATTTCAGGTCCTCGGGAGCTCACTGGGGCTGTTGATTTAATTAGCCGCTACAGGCTGCTGAACCATCACAGTTTCTTTTGTAAGAAACCATTGCCACTGGCTATCTCAGATACACATTATCTTCAGAATGTTGTGGGTGACACTGAAATCCGTAAAGGAGAAGGGATGGAGATAGATCAACTCATTCAGAATCCAGACCCGAGGGAGAAGAAGACTGCTTATATTAAACCCTTTGACATGGAAACACTAGGGCACGCATTTCAGTTGCGAGAAACAGCGCCAGTAGATCTGCCTTCGGTAGGATATCCCCGTTAGAACATTTTCTTCTTTTGCTACATCCACTCCTTGTTTCAACTCTCTTGCATTCACCAGGCTGAAAAAGGTACTCCGACTATATCGGGGAATTCAAAGGTTAAGTCCAGGGACAAAGTCAAGAAGCATAAAAAGCACAAGGCGAAAGACAAGGACAAGGAACAGAAGAAGCACAAACATCGCCATAAGGATCGGAGTAAAGACAAAGACAAAGACAAAGAGAAAGAGAAAGAGAAAGAAAAAGAGAAAGAAAAAGAGAAGGAGAAAGACAAAGACAAAGACAAAGAAAAGAAAAAAGAGAAGAGTGTGCATCATGATTTGGGAGGTGATAATTCCAAAAAACATCATGAGAAGGTAGTCCCATTTATTCAATGTGTTTTAAATAGCATGATTGACTCATATTTTGGCTATGCTCTAAATTTTAATGATTTTGTTGTATAGAAGAGGAAACATGAAGGAATGGAAAATTTGGGGGCTGGACGTAACCACAAAAAAAGTAAGGAAGCATTTACTCAGTATTTTATTATTGCCATGGCATGTTTCCTTCAATAATGCTTTTGTCCTTGTTACCATTCCTTGTTGATATATGACAGCACAAAAGCGCAAAATTCAATGAAATGGGCAATGGACTTTGTTTGGCGTAAGATGTGACATTCGTTTCCGTGTTAGTTCTCGTAATACGACTCCATGTTTTATGCTGTTAATGGGCGGCTCTGAAGGTTTTCTTGTCAATACCACTTCCGATGGAGGTATGTGTTCCTTGAACTTTTATCATCTGTTGTTGTTTGATTTCAGTTTGTGTCCTGGACCACTTGATATGCATAATGATGGATGCATGACTTGAGTATCTTGGCTTGCATTAAGATTCTATTTTTTCGTGTACATGTCTTTTGCTAGTGCAGAATGCCTTTTATATGGTTCCTTTTGCATTGTGTCTCGCGGCTTTGGAACCAAGGCCACATTTTCTCCGTCTCCTTTCAATATTTATATTCCCTGATTTGAGTTTGGTTTAATATGATTCTGCGTTGTTCTGAATCTAAAGTGGTATAGTTCTCATTACTGGAAATAGGAAGTTCTGTTAGAACTTCGGCCAATTTATTGTACTTGCTGTCAGCGCATAGTCGAGTTATTACATGTGCCAATTTATTGTAATTGTAGTGGTGATGATTACTCCCTCCGTTCCTAAATATAAGTATTTTTAGAGATTCCAATAAGGGACTGAGTGAATCTATACTCTAAAATATGTCTATATACATCCGTATGTAGTCCATAGTGGAATCTCTAAAGAGACTTATATTTAGGAACGGAGGGAGTACAACCTTGAGTTGGGTCAATATGCCGTACGCTATGCTGGGTGCTGGGAGGGATAGGTTGGTAATCTCTCATCAGTTGTAGATGACTGATTCAATATCTCAATGCTTAATTAAGCATCTACCAGTTCTAGTTTATGGCCAGTTTCCGCCTTCCAGTGAAACTCGGGGACAGCTTTAAGGGGTTCTGTTGTGCATGTCAGCATCTGGTATAATAATTCATATGTTATCAGTTATCACAAAAGGTGTAAAAACTGATCACAATTTGGATATGTGTACTATTGATTCTCATTATGACTGCATGCATGCAAGTATTAAACAGGTTGCTAGTATGAGAAAATATCATTAATTTTGCCTCGATTATTGTTGGTGGCCTTGTATAGATGCAAAATGTATATTCCATAGTGGCCTTGTATAAGTAAATGGAGGGAGTAGATGTTTTCTGAAGTCACCCAGCCTTTGTTTATTCCCCTTGGGGCAAAACTAGGGATTTTAGTGCTTAGATGACTTCATATATCTCACTAATTTGTACTGCAGCACATGGTGAGTATAGTGCAGTGCATGATGTATTCGGAAACAGAGATGATGACTTGTTTTGTGATTTTCAGTAGGCTAAAAATAATATCACATAACGTAGTTAGATTCCGCGTGTTGAATTGGAAATAAAACAATGGTGTTTACAAACTCTCAAACATTACGAAGTGGGTGACTCTAGGGTACTCTGACCCTTTCTTTATGCTTTCCAGTTTTTTTTCTGTAATATATACTCCCTCTGTCCCACAATATAAGACGTTTTTGCAGGCTGTCTTATATTGTGGGATGGAGGGAGCAAGTTCTAATGGCCATCTTTCAGCCTCTTCAAAAATTTATAGTACTGTGCCATTTTCGCCTTTCAAGCTTTGAAAAGAGAGTTTCAAACCCCATCACTATTCAAGATGCCGCGCAACAAATTTACTCATAAACACCGCTAATTTTCTTATACAGATTGCTCATTTACCGAGCAGGATCATGAGCTACTGTTAGCATGTACCATCTTCATAATAATAATCTAATGCATACTGTTTTCTTGGCACAGTGCAGTTACCACAGATGGAATATCCTTTTATCAAGATGCCCCGGTTACAAGGGACGTGGCTAATCAAATCACGATACGCCGTAAATCAATTCTGGGGGAACTTGAACTTGTCATGTGGAATTATTTGAATTTTTGTGTTAGTTTTGCGCCCATTAGCAATTCTTTAGTGTTGCCCTCCTATATGCCCTGTCCTGTAATCCAGACAGAAGAGAAGGGCTTACCGTCAAGCCGCATGATGATGTGACCGTGTACAACAGGAGACGTCACGTGTAGAAGAGAAAAATTAGCCGTACACATTCCATGATCCAGCAAATTCAATGGTGGTGATGAACCTTAAGAAGCCCGAGTAGTATGTTGTGTGTACCAATCATGTTTTTCTAATCAAACAATCCCGCTTTATTGCTCAGTTAAACAAGGTATGTCAGATTATAAAATTGAGTTGTTGCATTTATTTTTTGGTGGCCCAGTTATCATTGGTTGAAGTATACAAGTTGAACAAGACTTTATTTTGAGAAGGGTGAATGGGTAATTTACTACTCCCTCCGTCCCATGATATAAGATTGTTTTTAGATTGAAAAACGATCTTGGGACGGAGGGAGAAGAGATTAGAAAACGAACTTAAGGGTTTTCTTTCTAAAATGCAAGAATAGAGTGGCCGCATGCAGAGGCCGGGGGTCTACCTCCTTTCCAAAATAAAAAAAATGCAAGAATAGAGCGGTCATAACATACTGAATACTACCAGATTGCATGGTCGTTTGATTGTCCATGCACGGGCGGGCTTATCTGTTGTTGCAAATCCAAAATCCAAAATGTTGGTCACACGGGCGGGCTTCCGTGGGTGGAATTCTTGTACGGCAAATATTTTCATTCAGCGCTCAGCTGCCCCCTTCTTCAAAGCTAGCTCTACATGCACAAAAGCCTTGGCACTTGGCAACCTGCATCTGCATATACGTATCCCAACCAACCAGATGTGCACAAGTGGCTGGCTGAGCAAGCAATGCTCCAAGTCCCCAACGTATGAAGAAAAGAAATATATATGCTGATGACGCCCAGTGTTCTGAGCGGCAGTTTGCTGTCTGTCTCGGCGATTGGGCGTCCTCCGCTTGCAACCATACGTACGTACGTACATTCAGGTGTCGGCCGCGCCGTGCAACCATCTTCTCTGAAGGTATCCTTGTGAGTTCTGGCTCTGGGCTATACCAGGTTCTAGAGCGAGCGAGTGGATCGAATTGCATATGGCCAAGTTCATTCCATGTCTCGCAGCTGGGCTGAAGAAAGCACTTTGGACATTTGAATCAAGCAAGCTAAAGAAGTGGGTTAAAGGTTGTGTGGAAGAATTTGCCCGGATCACAAGTGCTCTTTTCTAATTCAACACGCGGATTGTAGAAGAGTGAAGAAGAGAAGCAGAAGAAGAGAAAGGTTTTATTTTTTCAGTCTGAAGAACGGAGAAGCTAAGCGGGCCAATAAGACCGTAAAGAAGCCCAAGCCCACTAAGAGTGTCGCCTCCTTCTGGCATGAGGCGTGAGCGTGACGTCTCCAGTCGTCGGCCCTGTGTCGATGGAACCTGTGCTGTGAATTTGTCTCCAAAATAAAATAAAAAACCTGAGCTGTGAATTCTAAACAGCTTACTGCTAGTATTCCTCCTCGAGACTGGATCTTAGGAACTCACTCGCCCTTGGGCCTTGGCCCGAAGGTAGAATGAGACGTCGATGATGACGCATGCAGGATCCTCCATTCCATGTGTCAACTTGTTTAGATGGAAGCTCTTACGAGGCATGCATGTACGTACACTAGTTGTTAAGTAGCAGAAAGAAACAGCTAGCTGTGTATACACCATCAACGCACTCGCAAGTCGCAAGTCAACTTGCACACACCGATCGAGCAGCCGCAGTTACGCAGAACGCACGCTCCTCACGTCGCCCGCCACATACGAACGAACGAAGGAGCCACGCACGACATGCATCTTCCTCTTCCTCCTCGGGGTCAGCCGGCCATGTGCCCATGCCATGCCATCAGCTGGCCACTCACCTCTCCTCTCCTCTCCTCTCCTCTCAACGCCCCAACCAATTAAAAAGAGCACGCTAGCTAAGCTAATCTAGCTACCACCCTAATGATAATTATAGCGGGGACAATCTGGCTTTAAGATTCACAAGATTCCTCTTTAAATTAGATAATATAATCTGTGCATCATGCATTGCATGGACACGGCAGCGCATCGGCACCCCTGCACGGCTTGTCGCCCTACCAAGGCAAGGCAGCGCGAATATTGGCGGCCCTGTCCCTCCCCTCCCCTCCGCCCATGCCATGCACGATCCATCCCAGCTTTGCTTGTCTTTGCGGAGATCCCTCCACGAAGCCACCGTTGATTAATCATCCGTTTTACGGACCGACGGATTAGTTTAACGCTGCCAGCATCGCCCAGCGCGTAGATGGCAGCCAGCCAAGACCGACCGATCGCATGTGATCTACTCCGTAGTATCCACCTGCAGCTAGCTAGCTGCCTAAACCCCTGCGGATCTTGTTATTATCTTAGCGTTTCGAAGTTACTGCGTGATGCGCGCCGTTTCTTTTACGGAGCCAAGCCTGTCGATCGGCATCTTCCACGAGATTTCAGCACCAAAGTCAATCGTCTGCGGAGATCGATCCACCGGAGAGGCAGGCAGACAGGACAGCGATGCACTGCACCGCTGCATGCAGCTCCAGGCATCAGGCTGCTGCTAGTTTACCTGTGCAAGCCAGGCATCATTGGACCCTTGTTCAGAAATCAAGGGGCTGGCTGGCGTCCTTTGATTTTCTCGCCTCACTACCTGTGCATTCAGATCATCAGCCTCAGAGTTTGGGTGAAATGGCGACAACCCTATGATCACCTCCATATGCCTCTTTCTCTGAAAGTTTTTTTAACAGATTGTCTCGGCAGGCATGTATAGCCAGTATTATAGGGTGCCTTTTTAAGTGAAAGTTTTTTTTAAAGTTATTTTTAACTGCTTGTCTGGGCATATAGGGTGTCTGAACAGCCGAGTCCCAAATTCGGGAACAGGACAGACAGCTACCTCCCGGTGTTGTATATATGAAAGTGAGTGAGTATACAATTCTTTGGGTAAACAACCTAGAACAGGAAGCTACCACACATGTGGTCCAATAAGGCTTGCTCCAAAAAAAGCAAAGAATTTTAAGGTTATTCATATGCATCCATGGCACTTCACTCCTTATATTTGTATTCAGAAACCGAGCCGCTGCTGCTGGTTCAATGGATCCATAACAGGAACAGAATGCAGGAGGGGACAGGCAGGGGTCCATTAGGAACATGGCAGTTAATTTGCGTAATCCTCCTGCCTCTTGAACCACTGGACCATGGGGCCCCATGCCGTGCGCCCACGAATAATCCTGTCATATTCCCTCACTAATCGGGTGTGCAGTGTGGCTACATGTCTGTGCTTTGGAGTGTGGATCATGCATGTGGACTTTCCCCTTTTCCAGCCCCCACACGTATTAACAAAATGCTAAACTTGTTTCCTTTCTACTAGGAAAAGCGGTCAAAAAAAGAAGTGGGAGATCCAAAGTTCAATATGCGCCACGAAATTGGATGACACCTACTAGTAGTAGTAGAACTGATTAACGACTTTGCAAAAGGGAGAAAGGGGTCGATAGTAGTGCTCTAAAAGAGAGATGTCTCCGGTGTTCATGCGTGTCGCGCCACCTATAGCTGCCAGTTCAGTACTACGTACTACTCTACTTAGGAGTAGTAGCTAGATCATATGAATCTCTCGTGTCTTTGGCATGAAGCAACTTCGTTTTGGGGAGAAAAGTGGAGTATGTATATCGTCTTGGGTCGTTGGCGTTGCTTTGGTTGGTGTGGCTGCGGTTGGCGTTTGGGCAGACAAACTGCAGTCATGGAGTGTACTGATGCTGTTTTAAAACGGTGCAGCCCTAAATGCTGTAGGGCTTTGGCTGTAGGGTAGGGCGTCGAGCTGGACTGCCTCTGCAGAGGTTGGCGGACTGATCACTGATCACATGATGATAAAATATCATCACTGCAGTACGTAGCCCCCTCGGGCTAAATACTCGTAGCTCTTATCCCTTCACCTCACTCATATTTTGTTTTCTTGAGTGGAGAACAGACAAGAGTTGTCAGCTCTGCCCGTATCTTGTTTCCACACTTCTAATTAGCGGTGCAAAGTTAGCCACCTTTGGGGATTCATGCACGCAAGTTGGCGCGCAGCAGATCTCGCAACTTGACGGGTGCAGTATATGAGATAGATGTGGTCAGTCACTCACGAGACAAGACTCACTGGGCACGGAATATGACTCGGTCGGTCAGCAGAACAAAACGGTGAGCTCAACGCGACGGCGACGGCACGGGCCGGGGGCCGCGCACTTGAGACGGGCGGGCGCATCCCTTTCGCGAGGAGCGCGAGATGCGTCCTGTCCCCGGCGCCGGCCGCGCGCGGCCAGCCATCGCGCTCGCCATCGGCGCACAGTCCGTGCGCGCGCGCGCATACGACGCCATGGAAGCGCACAGGCCACGGAGAGACACGGACATGTATTCATTCGTGCGCGCGCGTCGCCATGGACGCACAGAGACGAGAGGTGGACATATACGCTCATGCGTGCGCGCTTGCGCATCGCCACTCGCGTGCCGGGCTGGGCGGTCGACAGGCGGAACCGATGCCCTGTCCCGCTGCCGCGGCCTGCCCCGGCAGGCAGCGGTGGCCGCTGCGCGGCGCACAGCGCAGATCCTTTTATTCCCCCGCGCCCGCCCGCTCTCGATCGAGAAGAGAACCGGGCGGCAATGTTGCGGGATTCCTTCCGGCGGTGCGTGGGCGTCAAACTGTACGTATGGTCACTACGTTGGCCCGTTGCATGCATGGATGGGACGGACTAGGTGCCCCGACAGACAGCCCGCCCTGTTGATCGATCGATTCACTGATGTGATCTGTTTGGCCAGGAGCCGGGGCGGGGATACGATGCCTGCTGGATGGGCATATATCTCCTCGTCGATCGCGTGGCTGGTGCTGCGCCTTGCGTTATCTTGTTTGTAGCGTGCGTGTGTGTATGATCGCCTTTCGTTCAGAGTTGGCCTTGTTTGGATCCAATGTCTCTCTCTACTGTAGCACTGTTGAACTTCATGGATGCGTGGCCTGCCGTGCCGACAATTAGACGGTGAAGAAGGCGATGAGGGAGAGAGAAAGTTAATTACGGCATATTGCCTTGTCTCGAATTACGACTTTGTGCCCCTGAGAAAAGGGGAATTATTGCGACTAATGTGTGCCTCCAAAAAGAGGGAATTACGACTACTTTCTGTTCAACGCCCGGCTGCCCGGCTCAAGCATCCCTTTTTCTTCCGGTGGATTGAACAGGCCCCCTTTCAACGATGAATTCAGCCGTCAAATTGACCAACATGGAAGAACCAGTGCCGTTTTGTAAGATTTTTTTGACTTTTCTACTCTCTCCGCCCCATAATATAAGAGCGTTGTTTACACTAGTGTAGTGTCAAAAACGCTCTTATATTATGGAACGAAGGGAGTACTTTTTAGCTTGATTTTCTACTTACTATTACATCTAAACTAATATGAAGAGACATTTTAGATCATTAAAGAAGTAGTGATCTAAAACGTCTTATATTACTTTACAGAGGGAGTAGTACTTAACATCAACTTTGATTGGAGGAGTGCTAACATCTCTCTTTATGGTGCTTATGGAAAAATTCTTCACATTTGTTGGACAGAAATTTCAAACAAAATTTGTATTTTTTTGGTTGTTCAATTGGTAGTACTGTGTAAACTTTGACCCCCACCCCCTTGTGGGAACATTGGATTTTGTTGTTGTTGTTGTTGTTGCATGAAGAACATAATTTTGGTTTTAATTGTGAACTCTTTAAAATAAAATTATCGAAACTAAGTTGTACTCCATCCAAGTTTATAAGACCTTACTACTAATCAACTTGTTTTCAACCTTTCTTTTCACTATCATGTTTACAATAAAATATCAACATCTACACTGCAAAATCAATATGACTACATCTATCATGATTCATGAACCATGTTTTTATAATGTATTCTACTATGTATTGTATGTATTGATTTTTTAATAATTTGGGCCAAACTTAAACAAGTTTGACTAAAGATAGGATTAATATGCCTTATGAATCCAGATCGAGGGTGCAAACATGTGACAACCAATTGCAGCAACCCAACTACTCTATCACCCCAACAAATATGTATTTTGTGAAGTAACCAAAATGCACAATATGTATCATAATTCAATGGCTAAAATTTCAATTAGTGCAGTTTTTTTTTTGCAATATTCCCCTCACATCCCACCCCAGTGATTTTGTTGTCTATTGTAAGCACCCGCTAGCATGTATGCTCGGTTGCCCTCTATCACTAACTGCCGGAGTGATTTTTGGTAGATCCACGGATAGGGTGTATTGGCTAGACGAGTAGATCGAAGGGGAAACATGAGACGGTTTACCCAGGTTCAGCCCCTCGGGATCGAGGTAAGACCCTACTTTCTGGTCTGTTATAGTGATTGATGTATAGGGGGTGTATAATGATGATTGAGGGATTGAGAGTAATCTCTAGGTTCTCCTCTCTATCGACTAGCCAGACCCAACTTATATGGGATACCGGGGTTTAGGTTTTACAGGATCCTAGCCGGTTAGGGTTGCGGAGGAGTCCTCCTGGACGTCGGCTTCCTTGTCGTGTACTCCAAGTCCATCGGGTCCTTCTCTGTATTGGGCCCACATGCCGGGACATGACCCAGGGCATAAGCTGGCCTAGGGGGCATGGGCCGTCCTACTCAAGCCGGCTTCCGGTATGACGAGGCCATTTTCGTGGTTATATTACATGTTCTATTTTCTTTGTGTTCCAAAATAGTTTTATAGTAAAAATACAAACATCTACAACACCAAATTATTGTCATTAGATTTGTTATAAATTATAGTTTTGTACTATATGTATTTGATATTGTAGATCATAACAGATTTTTTTATAGGCACAGTCAGATTTAAAAACTTCAACCTAAGATAATTTTAGAACTCGAGTAACTTATAACAGATCGCGCACGTCCAACTACCTCTTTCCCTAACCCTAGCCCCCACCAAGTCTCTTCCACGCAGTTGTCTCGGCCCCCTCCTCTCTCCCATCCGCGGTTCGTCGGCAGCGAATCGATGTATTTTTTTACTGGTCATTTTATGTTTTGTTGTTTTTCCATTGTACCGTCTATTGTTTTTTTATACTATTGAGTTCTAGGATGCCCTTTGAGTGTCTTTCGTTTTTTAAAAGAAATTAGAAGTTACTCTCTCTGTTTGTGTGTAAGGCTGTTGCTTAGACTAATGACCTCGAGAGGGACATGCAGTGCAAAGTGTGTTCCGCGTCTCTCTGAGAGTCGATCCAACATTGGCCTCGGCGAATAGCGAGGCTTGCACCGGAAAAAGCCGTCGCTTTCTCGCCGGACGGCTTTGATTGCATTGCCATCCGCGGCAACCCACAGCAGTGAGAGGCGGTTGCCGCTTGGTGAGGGTTCGTTAGTGTGGCCATACGTACATATATACTTTCGCTTTAAGTAAAGAGCAAGGAGAAGGACCATTGCCTCGAACCAAGCCGTTTTGATCCCCCCCTGCAGCAAAAAAGATGAAAGCGCTAGCTGATGTATTCAGTCTGAAGCCAAGATGGCTAATCACTTTGATTTGACTACGCAAGTCGTTCCGTTTTAGTTGCGACAGTTGTGGAGTAAAAGGGACTCCTGTGAGAACTTTGTCGTGAACAGTGACTTTGTACACCATGTCTCAGCCGAGTGATATAACATGTTAGAAAGAAAAAAGACAAATTGAAAAGAAATTTTTGCACAGATCTTAATGTAAGATTTGAGGAGTATAACGTTGACTGAGAACCAAGCCTTAGTCGACTCAGACTTAGCAAGCCTGTTTCAAGATAAGATGGAAATAAATCTCAAGCTAGGCACTTGCTCCCTCCGTAAACAAACAGGCACAGTAACTAAACGTAAGTCGCCTAGAAATAGAATTTGGGTTAGTCGATTTTCATAGGAAGGAGGCAGCCTCGACTCGCCGAAGAAGCTACCCCATGATCTATCTTATGTGTGTTGGGGGGTGGGGGTGCAGTTCGCTGAAAAATGGACTATGCCTGGAGTAAGAGGGACGGCGGCGGGGGCACGACGATGGGCAACGGTTGAGGGGAGGGCGAGGCAGGGATGGTAACGCCGCCAACCGCGGGCGGAGGCAGCAGGCGATTAGGCTGGCACTAGATCAGGCAGTTCGAGGTTTGAAGAAGATGAACAATAACTATTTTGCGACCCAAATTTGATTTTCAGGCGACTATTTAGAGTACTGTATACTACAATATATGTTGGAGTGAAAATTGGGTGAATTTCAAGCAAAAATATGACCAGGCAGGCAGTAATTAAAACTAGTGAGCACGACGAACCTTCGGTGTTTAGGATACCAAGCGTGAGTGTGTCATGCAACGTGGCAAGGCCACGTGGCCAACCATCGTAAACCTGGCCTCTCCATGCTGCTCAGCTAGGGCTCACTCTCGTTCGCCTATAAAACCACCTGCAACCACCTTCTCCGAACGCGCAAACCTCCATTAGAAAAACCAAAACCTCAGAGATCTCATCCATCCAGCCAGCCAGCCAGCCAGCGCGAGCAGCCGCGCGCGCGCTATATAATGGCTGCTCCCACCGCAGCGTCTTCGTCGACACCACCCAAACCTCCCAACGCCGCCATGCTGCAGCCCGAGTCGCACCTCCCCGACATGGCCGACGCCGCGCCGGCGCCCAACTCCAGCTCCAGCGTCAGCTCCGCGAGCAGCAGCAGCACGGCTGGCCGCTCGTCCGCCTTCTCCGTCGACTCGGCCGCCGCCACGCCCACCTCGTCCCCGCCGCGCCCTCACCGCGCGGGCGACGTCGCGTGGGCGCCCATCCGTGCCGCCCTGGCGCCGGTCGGCCCGCGGGACTTCACCCTCGTCCGCCGCGTCGGCGCGGGCGACATCGGCACCGTCTACCTCTGCCGCCTCGAGGCCGAGGGCGACCAGTCCTGCGCCTACGCCATGAAGGTGGTGGACCGCCGCGCGCTCGCCAAGAAGGGCAAGCTCGGCCGCGCTGCCGCCGAGAAGCGGGTCCTGCGCCGGCTCGACCACCCGTTCCTGCCCACCATGTTCGCCGACTTCGACGCCGGGACGGACTACTCCTGCATCGTCATGGAGTTCTGCCCCGGCGGGGACCTCCACTCCCTCCGCCACCGCATGCCCGGCCGCCGCTTCCCGCTCGCCTCCGCCCGGTTCTACGCCGCCGAGGTGCTCCTCGCGCTGGAGTACCTGCACATGATGGGCATCGTGTACCGGGACCTCAAGCCGGAGAACGTGCTCATCCGCGGCGACGGCCACATCATGCTCACCGACTTCGACCTGTCGCTCGAGTCCACGGCGTCGCCGGCGCTCGAGGAGGCATGCAACTTGACAGGCGAGGACGACGACGGCGCGAGGCCGATCCCGGCCTGCTTCCCCGAGGTGCACCTCCTCCGGCTGATGAAGTGGAGGCGGCGCGCGGCGCCGCGGCCGTGGCCGCGGTTCGTGGCGGAGCCGGTGGACGCGCGGTCGAGCTCGTTCGTGGGGACGCACGAGTACGTGGCGCCGGAGGTGGCGAGCGGCGGCGGGCACGGCGCGTCGGTGGACTGGTGGGCGTACGGCGTGTTCCTGTACGAGCTGCTGTACGGGCGGACCCCGTTCGTGGGCGCCACCAACGAGGCCACGCTCCGCAACATCGTGCGCGCCCCGCTGGAGTGCCCGCCGCTCGGCGCCGGGACGCCGCACGCGGAGGCGGCCGCGGCGCGGGACCTGATCGCGCGGCTCCTGGACAAGGACCCGCGGGCGCGGCTGGGGTCGCGGCGCGGCGCCGCGGACGTGAAGGCGCACCCGTTCTTCAAGGGCCTCAACTTCGCGCTGCTTCGGTCGTCGTCCCCGCCCGTCGTGCCGCCGCCGGCCGCGCTGCACCAGCAGCGCGGCAAGGCGTCGCCGGACGTGCACCAGCTGTTCGAGCAGTTCTGAGTCGTCGCTCGCCGGAGCAGTAATTAATCCTTGGGCCGGCGCTCAAGCATCATTTTTCTGTTGCGCGCGCGTCATCGAGGCGCGAATTAACCAGCTAGCCAGCTAGTAGAATCCTGTTGACTAATTACCCCACCGCTGTACAAGTACACGTAGTACTACTCCTGTTAATCAGTAGCAATACTGTATTGATTAATTTAATTACGTATCCAGCTCTTAACTGATTAGCTTTGCTTAAGTATATATACATGTCGGCATGGCCGGTCGATCAAACCACCTGATGACTGATCTGATCCAGCTCTTAACTTGCTTAGCTAGCACACGATGTATGAAATTGCATCGAGGGTCGCGTCATTAGCTGGTGCTGAACGCGTCTCATCGATCGGCCGGTAAACAAGTGGGGCTTCTGAGGAGTTGTAAATTTAAAATGAAATTTGAATTAGTACGTATTTCTTAAGGGTCCAGAGGTACTGCGTGCGTGTTGGTACACACTGGCACTGATGATGGCTAACGTACGATCTCAGTTGAGCTGTCACTAGGATGGAGGCGGCGGCCTGTCTTCGGGTTGCCCATGGCCATCATCTCAGGACGTTTTGTATAGTTGCATCCGTTGGTAAGTTGCAAACGTAGCCAGGTGGGAAGACACCCAACCACCCAACACAAGCTCACCCACAACTAGAGGTGGACAAAAGGCTGGTATAGGGTTACACGTTAGTCCATTGAAAAAAAAAATAGGTTTGTTTTTTTTTTTTTTTTTTTTGCACTTTCGGGACTACAAGGAATGGTCAGATGGTCTTCTTCTGTCTTCCGCCTAACACTGTTCATGATCTTCCTCAAACCGCCCACGGCCGTCGGCCGAACCGTTTGCTTCCGTTGCCCGCGGACGGTGGCGCTCCCGCGACTGCCTCGCTGCCCTGCCCTCCCCTGAACCCCCCACCCATCGTCGGGCTTGCCCCCCCCCCCCCCCCCCCCCAGCATCGCTCTATACTGGCGAACTGTTCAAATTCCCCGGCGAACCTGCACACCCCCAAACCGAACTGTCAACCTTTGGACTCGCCTTGTCGGTTGTCGCCCGTTGCGGCCCGTTCCTGGCCGAGACCTTGTCGGCGTCCTTGGGCCTCGTTTCACTCGCCTCGGCACCGTTGTCGGCGGCTTCGGTGCTTCGGGCGGCTGCTGCTTCCCCCCCAAACTAATTGACTAACCCAAATGGCCAAATATCAAATTCAGGTGACTGACATCCAGCTAAACTATTTTTGGTTAGACACTTTTGGATGAACCGGTGATCGATGAATTTACCGCATGACCCTACTAGCACAATTTAACTTGAAAGAAGTTAGTACTAAGTTGTTGCAATGCCCGACTTAGTTCACCGCTTCAAAATTGGGGTGGAATATATTTCTTCTTTGAGAAAATACAAACCATTATTAGTTTGAAATAACAGTTACATCGTCTATAAGGAGAGGTACAATTTGCTCAAAGGCTCCTCAAACAATTCATTTATCAAAGAAATTCAGCCAATCTAGCAAGCTCCTGAGCAACCTTATTGGCTTACAATGCTTAAAACTAGCGAGAGAAAAACCACAACAATATAATAAAAATCATCAACAACAATCGCCGCCACTCGCTGGCGATCGAGCATATATGATGACTCTGCTTGAGTTGTTCTTATGATTTTGTTGTGCAATTTTTTTGTCTATCACGTAAAAAGATCAAACTAAATTTGACTTACACGAAAAAAATGAAAAGGAGAAATTCTGTTGTGAATAATAGCATCACTAGTGAACATTTCTTTGGCTACAATTTCTAACCAAATTCATCCTTTCCATTTGCCCAACATGTCTAGAACATGCGAAGTGAGCCCAACTCAGATGGTTAGGTTCTTTGTGGTTGAACTAGCCCATAAAGGTTTAAGTCCTAGTATTGGCATTGATGCTCGTATTTTTTTGAATTTATTTTAGTTTTCTTATAGAGAGGAGGCGTTCTCGTCGACTAGTTGTCTGTGATGACTTCGTTAGTCTTAAAATGATGTGCCGGCAAAAAACATGTACAGAGCATGCATGTGTCCATTTTTATTCTCTTTTCAGGGAAATAAATAAAAAGAAGAGACAATTCTATTCACTCGGAAAGGGACATGCGGTGTGTGGTATCTTTCCATGTCCAGAACATCCATCCCTCTACGCACATGGCACTCCATAGATCTTTCCTCGCTGTAACGTGTGGGCATTGGGACTTGTATATACGTACATAGCTAGCACCACTCATGTTAGCTGTATTGTAGTACGACATGCGACTACACATGTTACACCGTACCGATCATGCGTGGTCGACGGACGGACGGACGCCCTGTAGATCTATCATCATCGATCCGACGACGTTGACGCGATCGCCATGCAAAAGGCCATCAACGCCGGGAGCCCCACGGGCACGGGGAATAACATGGGGGATGGCCCACGTGCTTGGCGCCAGCGCCGGTAGAGACGAGCGGAGATGAGTGGCCGGCCGGAGAAGAGGACCGGCGCGCGGTCGACAGGAAAGGTCGTGTGTCGTCTCGTCCCGGCCCATGCACGCACGCAGATGCCGCCGATGCATGGCCCTGTGGCCTGCATCCGCGTCGTGCACATGTATATGTAGTGGTCACCCCTCCCCTATGGCTATGGCTCGCAGGTGACAGCCAGCTGAGCTTTTGTACGTACGCGCGCGGGAGGAGCAGCCGGCCACGGCCACTCATGGCGCGCGCGGCGCACCGGCCGGCAGCTTTTCGCCGCTGGTGGTCGCGGCCACGTTGCCGTGCCCCCTCCCCGGCTTGCCGGGAGGTGAGACACCGCCATCTCCCCCACCCCGCTTGCATGCGCCGTGTCCGGCCCTGCCTCTGCCGCTCCCGTCTTATCGGCCCGACGTACGGCCGCTTCTTCGATATGCTCCGTGTCGTGCCGTGACAGACGTGCGTGCGCTGTGGCGCCGCGCCGCCTGGTCCTCCCCGCGCGCTCACGGGGTGTGTGGGTGGGCCTGTACATATACCATCTGTCATGTTGCCATGTTGGTGTGCAGCTTAATTAACCATCAATGTCTGTAAAATCGACCAGACTACGTAGCAGTTTGAAATTTTGAAAGCACGTACATATTTCATGGAACACTGTTACTAGTAGTAACAAAAAGATCGGGAGAGGATAAAAAGCGAAAAGCGTCAGTGCAAGCATGGAGTTCGGTCTGACGGCGGATGGAGCTTCAGCCTTATCCACTAACGTAAATGATGGCGAACAACAGTAACAATCGTGCATCCATCAGCGCTGGTTCGTTCGTTCGCCAATTCATGGTTAAATTATGCTACACTAGCGGATCAGCATTCAAGATCTCGATGATTAGCACAGGCTCGCATGCAGCTTTACCCCACGGACACACACAACAAAAAAAGCTGCAGAGTTCATCATTAGCCGGCGTGGCCGCTGGCTGAATTCGCCGAACCCGAGGACCGATCTGATCTACATCTAACCGTTCCCTCTCATCATCTCCTGCCTTTACAGGCAATAGATTGCGATGTTACGCGAAACATTGTTAGTTTGTTCGCCATGGCAGCTTGGTAGGCACACGCACCATGAATGTCTCGCTGCTCAACGGTTCTGTGTAGGATAGCGGAAGAGGAGAGAAAGCTGGGCAATTCTGTTGATTCTGGTCGCTAGCTTAGCTTGCTGCTAGTAGTGGGTGGCTGCCATGGAGGTTGGCATGCGGGCTGGGGTAGCTGGAGCTACATACAACGGCGTGTATACGCTGCAGAAGCTATACGGGTTTGATTGATAGTAGTACTAGCTTGTGCCCTTCCCAAAGTGTTTTCGATTTTCTAGCCGTGAGGATTGATGAACGTTCTAGAATCGTCTCCAGCGTTTTGCACTCTCCTTGGCTCAATGGCTCATGCCCTATTCTTTTCCACCGTTGTTTTCGGTCCAGTGGATTTTGTGTGTAGAAGATGCCTACAAAAACGCCTTATATTTTGAGACGGAGGTAGTATGAGGGTATGACAGGGACGGTTCTAAATGTAAATTCTTTCTCCCTTCAGATTTGTAAGGCTCACGAGTATATAGTCATTTCACATGAGCCCCGGATGAGATCGAGAAGCAGTGTACGTACATGATAGTATGTATGCGTTTCATGCAAGAAGTTCGTCGCTAGAATGTGTTTTCTTCGTGCCCTTTATTTGGAATCTGATAAGTACCCAACGTTCGGTACGAGGACATGGCAATTTCGAACGTTTTCGACGGCAAGTTTAGTGACGTGAGAGGATAGCAACTTTCGTGCTTCAGTTCATTTTTTGGCGAAAAATTACCGTGCTTGCCCCTAACTTGTCATCCTCCCATCAACTAAAATTGCCATGAAAAACGTTCAGATTGCTATGCCTAAAATCCGAACCTTCGGTACTTATCATTTTCGTTTTATTTTGGAAATAGTCTGCATATGGTTTCGCTGTTACATGTACACTATAACCATTGAGTTTGTAGTGCCAAATGGAGGCACATCCCGAGCACGAGGAGACTCGTGTGCTGGTGGTCCCGTGCACTTAGCAGACCATTGGGTTTGTAGATCGAGTTTTGAGCTGATTCTTTTTGGAGTTGTAGATATACATCGTAGGTATGCAATCAAATAATTTCAGAATTTTCCGCATTGTCTAAATATGGTTTTTTGGATTGATCCAACGATTTCACCAACAAGTAATACTCCCTCCATTTTATAATGTAGTGTATATAGATTTTTTGAAAAGTCAAACCTCACAAATTTTGACCAAGCTTATGGAGAAAAATAATAATAAAGTAGAGTATATACTACCACATGATAGTACATGAGAAATGGGTGTAACTACACCCGGTAGTAGGATGCATTTTCCCGTATTGTAAATATACATAGTTTTATCTGTAAGTCTAGTCAATATTTGCAAAGCTTGACTTATCAAAAAATCTATAAGCACTACATTATGGAATGGAGGGAGTAATGATCAATTCATGTGGGTTCTCCGGGTTGAACTCCCCTCTACGTTTCTTATTTGTAGCACGTTGTGACAAGTTGTTGATAAAATGGACAAGGAGCCAGTGAAGAAACGTGGGCTGGGCCGGCCCATTTACCTCATTTAGTTATCAATCCGGTTTTGGGAATCTTCTGAGAGGTTCTGGTCAGTTTTTCTGGTTTTCTTTTTTTTTACAGTTTTTATTTTTTATTTTAAAAATTCAAGAAAGTCTAAATGTTTGGAAATTTTGGAAAAACGTCTGTGTTTCTAGAAGGAAATTTTATTTTTTCTTAAATAAATATGAAATTTAAAAAATGTTCAAATTTTCAAAATAAACAAACTTTGTTTTTTAGAAAATCAACATAAAAAGTAAAAAAACCTAGAGGAAAATAGAAAAAGAACTACGCGGGGCAGCCCAACTAAGCGCACACCTGCGCAATTGGTCGCCAGTTTGACATAATAAGCGTCACACAGGGGCTCCCCTTCCCTCCCAGGCCATTGACAGAGTAGTCTGCTTGTGATATCTGTGTACATGCATCAATAGAAAGACTGGGAATCTTCAACCCCAGGCCGAGTTCATTTTTTAACGAGTCTACAGTTCGGCAGTCCAGCACGACCCAATCTAACGTCTGGGAAGTATCACGAATCCGTCGTCCTCGAATCCAAAACTTTAGTTCTAGACTAGCGGCTCTCATCATCTCGTTTTCTCTCTCGCCATGGCTCCTTCTTGGCCAATAGCCATGCATCAATTGCACATTCAAACTATTTACTGCCAGCATTACCTCGGCTTTGAGGACCATGTTCTTCCTTCCTTTGTGTGTCTACTACATAAACCACTCTATGGTTTGAAACAGGGCCCTCACACGTGGTTTTAGTGCTTTCACACTTTCATCACAACCATTGGCTTTGTTCCATCATGTTGTAACACTTCTTTGTTTATCTAAAAATCCTCAAGTCACACCGCGTACCTTCTCCTATGCGCATTTGATATAATTCTCATCACCCAGTCCTCATCCTTCCCCCAATTTGTCACCTCCACTGTTGGTCAGGAGTTCTCCATGATGGATCTAGGCAATGTCTTGAACTTTCTCAGTATTGCCATCACCTGGAGCACTTCAAGCATGGTCCTCTCTCAGTGTCAATACACCCTCAAGCTTCTTCGGCGTGTCGGCATGAGCGACTACTATCTAGTCCATATGCCCATCAACTCTGGCTCAACTTTCTTCCACGGACTTGATGAGGAAGAGGTTACCAACAACGGGCTTGGTGTGGCTGGTTGGCTCGATTTTCATATCAGCGTGCAGTTGGCAAGCAATGCTAGGGAGAAGGCTCCTGGAGGTTGCCCGAGCAGAGGCGGGGTGAGGAGATGGTGAGGGAGGGATAGATCTGGGACGGATCTGGCCGCGGGGCTCGGCTAGTGGGTTTGCGGATGCGTGGTGTGTGTGTGGCTTGGGAGGTTGATCCATGCGGAGGTGTTGTCTTCGGTCATGACCAGAGCAAGCAATAACAACACATTCTAGCAATGTTTCCTTCTTGTTGGCATCATGAAGGTGGTACTCAAAACCCTAGATCCGTGTGATTGGATGATGGCGGCGCTAATGGCATTGTTTCCCCCCTTGAGGGCATCGTCTTTGGAGTTGGGCATTCGCAAGCGGGACCGGTGAAAGATGGTGGTGTTGGCGTCGGGGCTTATGTGGCAAGGACGACAATGAGTGACGTCGGGGTTGCGACAATGGTTATGGTAGTAGGTTCTTCTTCGACATGTCCATGAGATTTCCTTAGATTGTTTGTTTTCACGAAGTCTGAGCTCTGGCGGCGGGGTCCTGATGCGACGATGACGGATAACAGGTTGTCTATTCGATAATCTTTGGTGGCACTAGCCTTTCATAGTTCTTGTTCTTAGCCCTCCATGGGAATTGGAGTTGCGATGTCCTCATCGCAGGTGGCTGAGTGCTGGACATGAATCTTCAGGTGACTTCGCATGCCTCTCTTGAAGGAAATATGCCGTAGAGGCAATAATAAAGTTATTATTTTATATTTCCTTATATCATGATAAATGTTTATTATTCATGCTAGAATTGTATTAACCGGAAACTTGATACATGTGTGGATACATAGACAAAACACACAGTCCCTAGCAAGCCTCTACTAGACTAGCTCGTTAATCAAAGATGGTTAAGTTTCCTAACCATAGGCATGTGTTGTCATTTGATGAACGGGATCACATCATTAGGAGAATGATGTGATGGACAAGACCCATCCGTTAGCTTAGCATATTGATCGCTTAGTTTTATTGCTATTGCTTTCTTCATGTCATATACATATTCCTTTGACAATGAGATTATGAAACTCCCGGATACCGGAGGAATACCTTGTGTGCTATCAAACGTCACAATGTAACTGGGTGATTATAAAGATGCTCTACAGGTATTTCCGAAGGTGTTTGTTGGGTTGGCATAGATCGAGATTAGGATTTGTCACTCTAGTATCGAAGAGGTATCTCTGGGCCCTCTCGGTAATGCACATCATAATAAGCCTTGCAAGCAATGTGACTAATGAGTTAGTTGCGGGATGATGTATTACGAAACGAGTAAAGAGACTTGCCGGTAACGAGATTGAACTAGGTATGAAGATACTGACTATCGAATCTCGGGCAAGTAACATACCGATGGCAAAGGGAATAACGTATGTTGTCATTACGGTACGACTGATAAAGATCTTCGTAGAATATGTGGGAACCAATATGAGCATCCAGGTTCCGCTGTTGGTTATTGACTGGAGAGGTGTCTCAGTCATGTCTACATAGTTCTCGAACCCGTAGGGTCCGCACGCTTAACGTTCGATGACGATTTTGTATATGAGTTATGTGATTTGTTGACCGAATGTTGTTCAGAGTCTCGGATGAGATCACGGACATGACGAGGAGTCTCAAAATGGTCGAGAGGTAAAGATTCATATATAGGATGATAGTATTCGGACACCGGAAGTGTTCCGGGGGTACCGTGTACGTATCGGGTCACCGGAAGGGGTTCCGGGCACCCCCGGGCAAAGATATGGGCCTTATTGGGCCAAGGGCGGGACAGACCAGCCCCTAGTGGGCTGGTGCGCCCCATATAGGCCGAATAGGAGGAGAAGGAAGGAGGGGAAGGGAGAAAGGAAAGGGGAGGATTCGGCCTCTCCCTTCCCTTCTCTCCCCCCTCTCTTTGTTGGGGAACGTAGTAATTTCAAAAAATTTCCTACGCACACGCAAGATCATGGTGATGCATAGCAACGAGAGGGGAGAGTGTTGTCCATGTACCCTCGTAGACCGACAGCGGAAGCGTTATCACAACGCGGTTGATGTAGTCGTACGTCTTCACGATCCGACCGATCAAGTACCGAACGCACGGCACCTCCGAGTTCAGCACACGTTCAGCTCGATGACGTCCCTCGAACTCCGATCCAGCCGAGTGTTGAGGGAGAGTTTCGTCAGCACGACGGCGTGGTGACGATGATGATGTTCCACCGACGCAGGGCTTCGCCTAAGCTCCGCAACGGTATTATCGAGGTGTAATATGGTGGAGGGGGGCACCACACACGGCTAAAATATCGTATATCAAGTGTCTAGAGGTGCCCCCTGCCCCCGTATATAAAGGAGCAAGGGGGAGGCCGGCTGCCTTTGGGCACGCCAAGGAGAGGGGGGGAGTCCTCCTCCTAGTAGGAGTAGGACTCCCCTTTCCTAGTCCAACTAGGAAGAGAAGGGGGGAAGGAAAGAGAGGGAGAGGGAGAGGGAAAGAGGGGCTGCGCCCCCTCCCCTAGTCCAATTCGGACTCCTCATGGGAGGGGGCGCGCCACCTCCTGGCTGCTGCCCTCTCTCTCCCCTCAAGGCCCACTAAGGCCCAATACTTCCCCGGGGGGTTCCGGTAACCCCTCCGGCACTCCGGTTTTATCCGAAACTTCTCCGGAACACTTCCGGTGTCCGAATATAGTCGTCCAATATATAAATCTTTATGTCTTGACCATTTCGAGACTCCTCGTCATGTCCGTGATCACATCCGGGACTCCGAACAACCTTCGGTACATCAAAACATATAAACTCATAATATAACTGTCATCGTAACTTTAAGCGTGCGGACCCTACGGGTTCGAGAACTATGTAGACATGACCGAGACACCTCTCCGGTAATAACCAATAGCGGAACCTGGATGCTCATATTGGTTCCCACATATTCTACGAAGATCTTTATCGGTCAGACCGCATAACAACATACGTTGTTCCCTTTGTCATTGGTATGTTACTTGCCCGAGATTCGATCGTCGGTATACATGATAGAGCCTATGGCTGAAGCATAGGGAACATCTTTCATCTTCTCTCTATCTTCTGCAGTGGTCGGGCATTGAGTCTTACTCAACTTCACACCTTGTAACACATGCAAGAAACCTTTCTTTGCTTGATCCATTTTGAACTTCTTCAAAACTTTGTCAAGGTATGTGCTTTGTGAAAGTCCAATTAAGCGTTTTGATCTATCTCTATAGATCTTGATGCCCAATATATATGCAGCTTCACCGAGGTCTTTCATTGAAAAACTCTTATTCAAGTATCCCTTTATGCTATCCAGAAATTCTATATCATTTCCAATCAGCAATATGTCATCCACATATAATATCAGAAATGCTACAGAGATCCCACTCACTTTCTTGTAAATACAGGCTTCTCCAAAAGTCTGTACAAAACCAAATGCTTTGATCACACTATCAAAGCGTTTATTCCAACTCCGAGAGGCTTGCACCAGTCCATAAATGGATCGCTGGAGCTTGCACACTTTGTTAGCTCCCTTTGGATCGACAAAACCTTCCGGTTGCATCATATACAACTCTTCTTCCAGAAATCCATTCAGGAATGCAGTTTTGACATCCATTTGCCAAATTTCATAATCATAAAATGCGGCAATTGCTAACATGATTCGGACAGACTTAAGCATCGCTACGAGTGAGAAGGTCTAATCGTAGTCAATCCCTTGAACTTGTCGAAAACCTTTCGCAACAAGTCGAGCTTTATAGACAGTAAGATTACCGTCAGCGTCAGTCTTTTTCTTGAAGATCCATTTATTTTCAATGGCTTGCCGACCATCGGGCAAGTCAACCAAAGTCCATACTTTGTTCTCATACATGGATCCCATCTCGGATTTCATGGCTTCAAGCCATTTTGCGGAATCTGGGCTCACCATCGCTTCTTCATAGTTCGTAGGTTCATCATGGTCTAGTAACATAACCTCCAGAACTGGATTACCGTACCACTCTGGTGCGGATCTTGATCTAGTTGACCTACGAGGTTCAGTAATAACTTGATCTGAAGTTTCATGATCATTATCATTAACTTCCTCACTAATTGGTGTAGGTGTCGCAGAAACTGATTTCTGTGATGATCTACTTTCCAATAAGGGAGCAGGTACAATTACCTCATCAAGTTCTACTTTCCTCCCACTCACTTCTTTCGAGAGAAACTCCTTCTCTAGAAAGGATCCATTCTTAGCAACGAATATCTTGCCTTCGGATCTGTGATAGAAGGTGTACCCAACAGTCTCCTTTGGGTATCCTATGAAGACACATTTATCCGATTTAGGTTCGAGCTTATCAGGTTGAAGTTTCTTCACATAATCATCGCAACCCCAAACTTTAAGATACGACAACTTTGGTTTCTTGCCAAACCATAGTTCATAAGGCGTCGTCTCAACGGATTTCGATGGTGTCCTATTTAGAGTGAATGCAGCCGTCTCTAAAGCATAACCCCAAAACGATAGCGGTAAATCAGTAAGAGACATCATAGATCGCACCATATCTAATAAAGTACGATTACGACGTTCGGACACACCATTACGCTGTGGTGTTCCGGGTGGCGTGAGTTGCGAAACTATTCCGCATTGTTTCAAATGTAGGCCAAACTCGTAACTCAAATATTCTCCCCCACGATCTGATCGTAGAAACTTTATTTTCTTGTTACGATGATTTTCAACTTCACTCTGAAATTCTTTGAACTTTTCAAATGTTTCAGACTTATGTTTCATTAAGTAGATATACCCATATCTGCTCAAATCATCTGTGAAGGTGAGAAAATAACGATATCCGCTACGAGCCTCAATATTCATCGGACCACATACATCTGTATGTATGATTTCCAATAAATCTGTTGCTCTCTCCATAGTTCCGGAGAACGGTGTTTTAGTCATCTTGCCCATGAGGCACGGTTCGCAAGTACCAAGTGATTCATAATCAAGTGATTCCAAAAGTCCATCAGTATGGAGTTTCTTCATGCGCTTTACACCGATATGACCTAAACGACAGTGCCACAAATAAGTTGCACTGTCATTATCAACTCTGCATCTTTTGGCTTCAACATTATGAATATGTGTGTCACTACTATTGAGATTCATTAAAAATAGACCACTCTTCAAGGGTGCATGACCATAAAAGATATTATTCATATAAATAGAACAACCATTATTCTCTGATTTAAATGAATAACCGTCTCGCATCAAACAAGATCCAGATATAATGTTCATGCTCAACGCTGTCACCTAATAACAATTATTTAGGTCTAATACTAATCCCGAAGGTAGATGTAGAGGTAGCGTGCCGACGGCGATCACATCGACTTTGGAACCATTTCCCACGCGCATCGTCACCTCGTCCTTAGCCAATCTTCGCTCAATCCGTAGCCCCTGTTTCGAGTTGCAAATATTAGCAACAGAACCAATATCAAAAACTCAGGTGCTACTGCGAGCATTAGTAAGGTACACATCAATAACATGTATATCACATATACCTTTGTTAACCTTGCTATCCTTCTTATCCGCCAAATACTTGGGGCAGTTCCACTTCCAGTGACCAGTCTGCTTGCAGTAGAAGCACTCAGTTTCAGGCTTAGGTCCAGACTTGGGTTTCTTCTCCTGAACAGCAACTTGCTTGGTGTTCTTCTTGAAGTTTCCCTTCTTCTTCCCTTTGCCCTTTTTCTTGAAACTAGTGGTTTTACTGACCATCAACACTTGATGCTCCTTTTTGATTTCTACCTCCGCTGCCTTTAGCATTGCGAAGAGCTCGGGAATTGTCTTATTCATCCCTTGCATGTTATAGTTCATCACGAAGCTCTTGTAGCTTGGTGGCAGTGATTGAAGAATTCTGTCAATGACGCTATCATCTGGAAGACTAACTCCCAGTTGAATCAAGTGATTATTATACCCAGACATTTTGAGTATATGCTCACTGACAGAACTATTCTCTTCCATCTTGCAGCTATAGAACTTATTGGAGACTTCATATCTCTCAATCCGGGCATTTGCTTGAAATATTAACTTCAACTCCTGGAACATCTCATATGCTCCATGACGTTCAAAACGTCGTTGAAGACCCGGTTCTAAGCCGTAAAGCATGGCACACTGAACTATTGAGTAGTCATCAGCTTTGCTCTGCCAGACGTTCATAACTTCCGGTGTTGCTCTTGCAGGAGGCCTGGCACCTAGCGGTGCTTCCAGGACGTAATTCTTCTGTGCAGCAATGAGGATAATCCTCAAGTTACGGACCCAGTCCGTGTAATTGCTACCATCATCTTTCAACTTTGCTTTCTCAAGGAACGCATTAAAATTCAATGGAACAACAGCACGGGCCATTTATCTACAATTAACATAGACAAGCAAGATACTACCAGGTACTAAGTTCATGATAAATTCAAGTTCAATTAATCATATTACTTAAGAACTCCCACTTAGATAGACATCCCTCTCATCATCTAAGTGATTACGTGATCCAAATCAACTAAACCATGTCCGATCATCACGTGAGATGGAGTAGTTTCAATGGTGAACATCACTATGTTGATCATATCTACTATATGATTCACGCTCGACCTTTCGGTCTCCGTGTCCCGAGGCCATATCTGCATATGCTAGGCTCGTCAAGTTTAACCTGAGTATTCCGCGTGTGCAACTGTTTTGCACCCGTTGTATTTGAACGTAGAGCCTATCACACCCGATCATCACGTGGTGTCTCAGCACGAAGAACTTTTGCAACGGTGCATACTCAGGGAGAACACTTTTATCTTGAAATTTTAGCGAGAGATCATCTTATAATGCTACCGTCAATCAAAGCAAGATAAGATGCATAAAGGATTAACATCACATGCAATCAATATAAGTGATATGATATGGCCATCATCATCTTGTGCTTGTGATCTCCATCTCCGAAGCACCGTCATGATCACCATCGTCACCGGCGCGACACCTTGATCTCCATCGTAGTATCGTTGTCGTCTCGCCAACTTATTGCTTTTACGACTACCGCTACCGCTTAGTGATAAAGTAAAACAATTACATGGCGATTGCATTGCATACAATAAAGCGACAACCATATGGCTCCTGCCAGTTGCCGATAACTCCGTTACAAAACATGATCATCTTATACAATAAAATTTAACATCATGCCTTGACCATATCACATCACAACATGCCCTGCAAAAACAAGTTAGACGTCCTCTACTTTGTTGTTGCAAGTTTTACGTGGCTGCTACGGGCTGAGCAAGAACCGTTCTTACCTACGCATGAAAACCACAACGATTTTTCGTCAAGTATGTGTTGTTTTAACCTTCAAAAAGGACCGGGCATAGCCATACTCGATTCAACTAAAGTTAGAGAAACTGACACCCGCCAGCCACCTGTGTGCGAAGCACGTCGGTAGAACCATTCTCGCGTAAGCGTACGCATAATATCGGTCCGGGCCGCTTCATCCAACAATACCGCCGAATCAAAGTATGACATGCTGGTAAGCAGTATGACTATTATAGCCCACAACTCACTTGTGTTCTACTCGTGCATATAACATCTACGCATAAACCTGGCTCTGATGCCACTAATGGGGAACGTAGTAATTTAAAAAAAAATTCCTATGCACACGCAAGATCACGGTGATGCATAGCAACGAGAGAGGAGAGTGTTGTCCACGTACCCTCATAGATCGTAAGCGGAAGCGTTATGACAACGTGGTTGATGTAGTCGTACGTCTTCACGATCGACCGATCCTAGTACCGAAAGTACGACACCTCCGCAATCTGCACACGTTCGGCTCGGTGACGTCCCACGAACTCACGATCCAGTAGAGTGTCGAGGGAGAGCTTCGTCAGCACGACGGCGTGATGACGGTGATGATGAAGCTACCGGCGCAGAGCTTTGCCTAAGCACTGCAACGATATGACCGAGGTGGATTATGGTGGAGGGGGGCACCGCACACGGCTAAGAGATCAATGATCAACTTGTGTCTATGGGGTGCCCCCGTCCCCCGTATATAAAGGAGTGGAGGAGGGGGAGGGCCGGCCCTCCTATGGCACGCCCCACATCGGGAGTAGGATTCCCCCTTCCCTAGTTGGACTAGGAGTGGAAGGAAGGGGGAGAGAGGGGGAAGGAAAGGGGAGCCACCCCCACCCAATTCGGATTGGGCTTGGGGGGGGGGGCGCCCCCTCCTAGGCCTCCCTCTCTTCTCCCCCACTATGTCCCAATAAGGCCCATATACCTCCCGGGGGGTTCTGGTAACCTCCCGGTGCTCCGGTATACGCGCGAACTCACCCGGAACCATTCCGACGTCCAAACATAGTCATCCAATATATCGATATTTATGTCTCGAACATTTCGAGACTCCTCGTCATGTCCGTGATCATATCCGGGACTCCGAATTACCTTCGGTACATCAAAACACATAAACTCATAATACAGATCGTCACCGAACGTTAAGCGTGCGGACCCTACGGGTTCGAGAACTATGTAGACATGACCGAGACTCATCTCCGGTCAATAACCAATAGCGGAACCTGGATGCTCATATTGGTTCCTACATATTCTACGAAGATCTTTATCGGTCAAACCACATAACAACATATGTTGTTCCCTTTGTCATCGGTATGTTACTTGCCCGAGATTCGATCGTCGATATCCCAATACCTAGTTCAATCTCGTTACCAGTAAGTCTCTTTACTCGTTTCGTAATGCATCATCCCGCAACTAACTCATTAGTCACATTGCTTGAAAGGCTTATAGTGATGTGCATTACCGAGAGGGCCCAGAGATACCTCTCCAACAATCAGAGTGACAAATCCTAATCTCGATCTATGCCAACTCAACAAGTACCATCGGAGACACCTACAGAGCACCTTTATAATCACCCAGTTACGTTGTGACGTTTGGTAGCACACAAAGTGTTCCTCCGGTTTTCGGGATTTGCATAATCTCATAGTCATAGGAACATGTATAAGTCATGAAGAAAGCAATAGCAACATACTAAACGATCATGCTAAGCTAACGGAATGGGTCAAGTCAATCACATCATTCTCTAATGATGTGATCCCGTTAATCAAATGACAACTCATGTCTATGGCTAGGAAACTTAACCATCATTGATTCAACGAGCTAGTCAAGTAGAGGCATACTAGTGACACTCTGTTTGTCTATGTATTCACACATGTACTAAGTTTCCGGTTAATACAATTCTAGCATGAATAATAAACATTTGTCATGATATAAGGAAATATAAATAACAACTTTATTATTGCCTCTAGGGCATATTTCCTTCAATAAATATAGAGTAGGCAAATCTTTTACCTCCGTTTCAAAAGAAAATAAAAAATGAACATTCATTGAAATAGTTATACGCATTATTACACCCTTAGATCTAGGCGCATAGAGGCTCATCTAAAATAGATGTAATTTTTATTTTACTTTCACATGTTAAAACACCCACCCTCAATTTGTTTGGACTCATTGCGTATTGAGCTGATGATTTGCTTCCGAGTAATGCTACACTCACGGATCAATTTTACGGATCCTACGGATTACTGCTAGGTGGCATCTTCTAGTTGGAGATTAAGGACGAGACTTGCCTGCTCCCCACGCGTGCACCCATCCGTGCTCCCGCATACGTGGCTTGATTTGATTGGAACAAAATAAGGCCTGGCCCCACCCCCTTAAAATCAAGGGGGAGATGATTAGATTAGAAAGAAAAAAGGAAAAAAAGACAGCCGTAGGATGAAGTGGGAGCACGGATGAGAGCATGGGGAGGGAGCAGGCAAGCCGGATTCGGAGATTAAGGGGGAGGTGGGGCCCACCCCCTGAAATCAGGGGGAGAGAGAGATTTAACTTTAAGGGGTCCGTACTTGTCCGTGTGTTTAGCATTTTCGTTTGGTTCCTTATGATGAACCACCCCACCAAGGTTCAAGTCCTAGACTTTGGCACCGGTGGTCGCATCTTTTTTGATTTATTTCATGCTTCCTGGTGATGATCATTTAGTAGAAGAAGATGTTCCCGTCAACTACGAATCACCTGTGGTGACTTCGTCAATCTCAAGATGTTGTGCCCGCTCAGTATTTCAAAAATGCTCATAGGGATAGGGTGTGCGTGCGCAGTGGCAGATCCATGAATTCAATTTTGGGTGTTCAAAATAAAATTTCAGCAAAAACCGATTTTTGTTCCTGTTTCAGCCCAGTCTTCAATTTGTTTACTGTTTTTATTACTAATGAAATGAATCTGATTTGGATTGACTTCTTTCTAATTCGTCTGAACTAAAATGTGTTTCATTTACCATGGATTGATCTATTTCTAATTTGTCTGAACTAAAATGTGTTTCATTTACCATGGAAGAACTAAAATGGTTTCAGAACTTGCTTGTTCAGATTTCTCGCAACTGCAATTACCGTCCTTGGTTCATGAGATGTAAAATGGTTTTCAAATTTGGTCATTCAATGTCATGGAAATTTACAAGGTGTCAAAGGATCACTTGTACCAGATAGAGCTTCCATCCTTTGTTCTCTGAATCCAGGCATTGTTGTATGCCTGTATCCCGCTGTAGTAATCCTCTGCCCTTTGCATGACGGCACAGTTCCAATGGCGCCCAAGGCCACCGTCAGTACTGACCCTGACAGGAGGGTATCTCAAAGAACCTTAAGCGGTACAGCAAGAAGGACGAACAAGAGGATCAGGACGTGTTCAACCAGGAGCGCAAAAAGTGGAAGCAGCTGCAGATGAAATGTGTCTATCCAGTCAACGTCAAGTGGGAGCAGTTACAGCCAGACGTAGGTATGCCACACAAAATATAGCATCAATGGCAACCATGTTTCCATTTGAAATAAGCGAAGGAAATTGGATTACACTTGCAACAATCTACAATGATACCAAGGAAACCGTCAGAACCAACGTCGCTTAATAATAATAATAACTGCAGCAATATTTGGTCCTATGATGCATACCTTACTATTACAGATCGATGAAGATCCGCAGGCCGTCGTGGGCTAGTTGTACCGGAATCCCTTCTCTATGATCGTTGGATATTGCACATCAGCCAGGAAAGAGAGATGAAACAATCTAGACGTTTAAGCAACCACGCACCTGTGTGACCATTCCGTCAGCATGCGGTTTTCTCTGTGATGTTCAAACTCATGGTTCATTCCAATCAGCAGGGCTTTCTTAAGGCATATCCTCTTGATAGCATAAGAGTCTGCATCAACTATAATGCGTTAGCATGAATGTTAGAGCTATAAAATCAGGCTGATGCTTAATTCTGATATTTTGACTACATATCGATGCAATTGCTTGTTCAAACTTTATAGGATACAGCTTTGCTTGAATATTACGTTCGGTTCATGAAGAGTAGGATTGCTTAAACACCAAGTTGACAAGACTAGAAATTTGAAACTTCAGGCACTGTTGCTAAGCGTTAAATCTAAAGATGAATTAACCTCACTAAGAGTAAGATGGCAACTCCGACCATTTCCCTGTTCAAATAGCACAAAAGACCGTATCAGCAGATTTGACGACATATCGTGTGTGTGTGTGTGTGTGTGTGTGTGTTTACAATTTTTCAGATCACAAACACATGCAACAGACTTACCACCCCATGTAATTGGTTAGTTTCTAGTATAAGAAGGTCAAGTTGTCCAGCACCAGACTTTGAAATTGCTGCGGCAAAAGGCTGAATCAGGAATGCATTCCAATAGAAAAATATGGAGAAAATCGATCAGGATTATGAGAATGTGAAAAGAAAAAGAATAGCTAGAACGTTTGGGGGCTGGGATCATTGTTTGCAACCATGTAACCATTCCACAATCCACATCCAGCAACATGATGCCACAACTCTAGTATAAAGAGTATGCGAATCATTATACTTGCAACTGACAAGTTTTAGTCACTGAAATTCTGAGAAAAGTTCCAGTGGTTTTCCAACGGAACCATGAAGATAAAAGACTCAGTTGTGCATGCAATACACCCATGATTTATTTCACATTGCTTTGAACAGTGCGTGTTCATTTACAAAACATTCCCTTCTAATTTATTAACTTATATAAAAATATTTTCCAATAAGAATCTAAAAGAAATGAATATGCAAAGACTAAAATATCTCCATGTTGCCACGAAAGTCACAAAAAGCTCAAATTATTTGGATGAAAAATGATGGAGAAAGAAAAAGGCATACTGTGCTCAGTTCTAGGGAGAATTCTTGAGACATCAGATAAATATGCCACTCTTGCTTTCCTCCCAAAAAGAAAGCCTAAACAAACATAACCCTCTCCGTGCATGACCTGAATAGCGAACAACAAACTCATCACATCAGGAAGAAAATATAGCAAACAAGCCTTTCACAGCAGAAGGGGGTATATGCGCCTCATACTGGCAATGGCACAAATTCTAGTCCTGATGATACAAATGGTTTGTTGACATCACTCTCAATTATGGTCCAGTCGAGTCGAGCGGTTTCATCGCCTTCCTCAAGCTCTCGTTTCACGAAGTATGGGAATCTTGCTGCAACACTGCAAAATCAGCAGCTGATATTAGCCTTGTATGATGATTAATATGTCGTGGTATCCCACTGGGAAAGATAGGGTGACCTGTCCATCGTGAACTGGGTGAGGAAAACTGCGACTTGATCATCAACATCATTTCTATGGTTACTTGACTGTACCACCCAAACATCGACAAGACCTAAGACAGCATCCGCATGGTCATGAGTCAGAATAATCTGCACTTACAAAAGTACCATCTCAGTCTTGTCATGTGTAGAAACTTAAACGAAAGGAACGTTGTAGATCTCACCGAGTCAACGGAAGGAACTTTGTGGTGAACAAACCACCGGAGAACTTGTTCTCTAAAGGTCTTGCCGACAGCAATTAGAATGTACTTATGCGTGTCATTGTCGTGGCAATAGTCTATCAAGAGGGACGTGTTGCATCTGAAAGCCAACATACAAAATATGAGCAGATGAACTATGCTGTCACATTGGCAGCCTTGTCACATTTCTGTTTGGCTTTCGCTGTCGTGGTGGTTATTTAAAACTCTGCTAAAATTTAAATATACTACAAGAAAAACAATTACTTTTTGAGTTAAAATAGAACAGATAAATGTTTCCCCTCTCGACTATATATAGATTTCACATTGTGACACAGCAACACAACAGTAGAAAACTGACCGTAAGAAAGGTCATTACGCTAGGATACCAAAAAGGCACAATTGCAGAACAGAACAAGCCAGAAGTAACGTTCCAAAGTACTCATATTTAACTTCTGGGCTTCTATTGTGTTCTCCCGACACTAGAAGCAAATCTTAAAAAATAGTAAATTACCAATGTGTTCTCCCGACATTTCACCCACTCAAGGTTAAATCTTAACACAATATATATATATATATATCGGTTAATTTTTGAGGTATAATAGAACCAATAAGTGTTTCCCTCAACTCTATGTAAATCTCCCTGCCTACAACATGTGATTTTCGTTATGAATTTAAACCATGACATGTGTGATAATAGTTTGAAGATTTTTTGGGGGCAGATAAACTTTATACTAATGCTAATTGGTGTGTGGATCGCCTGCAAGTGTACTGATAGCATGGTGTCGCGCGCGCACCTGTAGTTGGGGTTCCGGTCCGGCGGGAGGGAGAGGGCCTGGGAGCAGACGGTGCACGGCGGCGCGGACGGCTGGATGAGGCACCGCGCGTCCGGGAGCGCGCCGGAGCAGCCAGTGCCCAGGAAGACGAGCGACGATGCCGCCGCCGCCGCCGCCAAGGCGTCTCCGGTCGGATCTGTGGCCGCGGGCTCCATCGCTAGGTGGACTCCGGCTCGCTTGTCGTCTCTCCTTGGAAGAGAGAGGTTTTGAGGTTCCAGTGGGCATGGCCTCCCTCGCTGCTCGTTTGGTTTGTTTGTTTATTACTGTTGGCGACGGCCCTACTCCCAGCGGCAAGTGGGGTTTCCTAATCGCATTTTGTGCTTCGCCTGGCTTTTGACACATACGGTACATGTTTAGCCTTCTACTCCCTCCGTCTCGTAATATAAAGTGCAGTGTCAAAAACGTTCTTATATTTTGGGACGGAGGGAGTACGTAAGTAGTAGGAGTAATTCTTTTTATGAGTATGAATCCTTCTAACATTATGTTATTTTGCTTCCATGGGCTATGACTCGCCCCGCACATATCCAGCTGCAACTGAGCACTTGGGCACCTCTGGAAGTAGCAACACCCACCGATGAAATGACAGAGTCGCAGTGACGTCAGGCTACGAACTGCATAATGCACCCTGCTACTTGTTGAGAGTATATATGGGCGCCCTACGCTTCTGAGAGGTGTTCTGCACACATCATCAACCCTGAGCTGGTTCTGAACCTTTGTTAGATACCTCGCAGTCTGATGGAACCAGCATATTTTTTCCTGATGCCCTCCATGCCCAGACCTGATTGTCATTTGCTTGACAACAAGCCCATAAGTGTTCGTCAACAAACATGAACTTAATCACTCCTGCTTTTTAACTCATCATCTCTCATTTTTGTAGCATTCTTCGATCGACAATGCCGATATGTTGAATTAAGATAGCGGTGTAAAGCTTGGACTTCAGACCGGATAAGAAGAATATGCAACTTTGTTTTCGAGAAGGGAAAAGAATATGCAACTTAGGCAGGCGGGAGCGAAAGAGATGTATATATGAGCTAGGCTGATGGAGTTAGTACGGGTTGCGGAGGTGGGTAGAGTCGATGAGCTCCTCAACACCCCCATGTGCCCAAGACTGAGACCATGTGCAAGAAAATGCTACTGTAATTAATAACATGAGCAGTAGACACATGCATAAAACATGCAGAGGCATGTTGCATAGCATGACCTGGTACCTGTGCACAAGAAGGAAAAGTGGGTAAATAAACCAAACCAATCAAACCATGTTCAAGCCATATCCATAAGCACCGAGGTAAATTAATCTAAAGAGAGAAGTCTATATTTCAACTTTGAATTCTCACGGATGTCCAAGATACAACCCTGAACTTCAAAACCATCTACTTTACGATCCTAAAGTCTGAAAAACGGATAAAATTCAGGAGTGAAATCAACAGAAGTATCTAATTTGTGCCCCCATGTTAATTTGGAGATCTATCTAGTTGTACTCTTGGGTGAGTATATAATTGTGCTCAATGTAATTAACTAAGAGACCTATCTCATGTTGCTTCTATGTCCATGCATTTTAAGGATTTTAATCCATTTGGATAATATATTTTTACAAGATCTTGTGAATTTTAGAGAAAAATATTGAGTTACTTCATAACCGGATGCAATGGTAAAACCAATTCTTCTCCATATACAACAAAACATATGGCCTAAGGATCTGGGCAACGATAATTAGAGAGTTTATGGTATCAGAAGTGAATCATAAACATGCAAATTGCCGAGTTTTTTTTTTTGAGTAATAACTGGGACTTCATTCACACGATAAGGAGTCATTACAAAGCACCCTCTCCAACATCTCAGGAGTGGAAGCTCTCCATTACTTTAAATTTAAATTAACACACTCAGCTTTGGGAAGCATCTACAATCCTGCAGCAATACAAATACAACATTGAAACAAGTGCCAGATTGTAATGTTCTCCACACTGTCCCGTCCAGCAACCTTGGCCAGGTTCCGCTCAAGTGCTAGGTTTACAGCTTCCCGCCCCGCAAGAAGTTCCGTCAGGATCGGATCATTTACTATACTTTGGGAAGCATGTTAAAATTAGCCAATAAAAAATGTTACTACCCCAATGCCTGCACAAAGTAGTACAATGGTCTCTACATTGCGCCCTATCCTCGTCTCCATTCAAGCCCTCCCTGCCACACTACCAGCAATGATATGCAATGCAACCATATTACGATTTTGATTATTTTTTAATTTTCCAAACGGGTAGCAACATTTTTCAGTGGCTGGCGGTAACTCCGGTAACCTGTAGGTTACTGGAAATTTGGACTGGTAAAAAAACCCAGGCCATGACTCAACCCCCACATATTCAGCTGGAAATGAGCACTTGAGCACCTCTAGAATTAGCAATGTTCACCGGTGGATAGGACGTAATTTCAGTGAAGTCAGGCTACAAACTACATAATGCACCCTGCTACATGAGAGTATTAGCGCCCGATGCATCTCAAAGGTCTTTTGCAAACATTATCTGCCCCGAGCTGGTTCTGAACCTCTGTTAGATACGTAGCCATCTGAAGAAGCTAGCGTATTTTTTCGTGATGCCCTTCATGCCCAAACTCATTATCATTTTCTTGACAGCAAGCCCATAAGTGCTCGTCAACAAACATGAACTTAACTCCTACTATTTTAACTCATCATCTCTCATTTGTGTAGTATCGGACCGGATAAGAAAAAGATGCAACTCAACCACGCGGGGGCGAAAGAGATGTATATACGAGTTACAGTGCTAGACTGATCGAGTTAGTATGGGTGGAGGAGGTGGGTAGAGTCGATGAGCTCCTTAATACCCCCATGCCCCATGTTCCAACTCTAGAACATGTGCACGTAAATATTTATTGGTAACATGAGTACTGAGTACATATAACAGGCAGAGGCATGTTCGGTAGCCTGACCTGGTAAAAGTGTGTCAAAAAGCAAAACCAATCAACCCATTCTCAAGCCATATTCGTAAGCACCAAGATAAGTTATCTAAATAATTCTTAAAGAAAAATCACGCAATGTTGCATTTTGAAGGTACTCCCCACAAGGCCCTAAACAAAGCAAATATGGGCTCACTGCAAGTTATATATGTCCACAATAATGCGGAAAGAAAAAGAGGTAAATACACCGGGAGTCATAGAACTTGCAACTGACGGTCATTTTGATGCATAAACTTGTAAAATACATGTTTCTAGTTATCTAACTTGTCCTCTCATTCATATACGGTGCTTTCTGTTGTATTTGGCCATATCCCACGCACACTGTTGGGAAACGTAGTAATTTCAAAAAAATTCCTACGCACACGCAAGATCATGGTGATGCATAGCAACGAGAGGGGAGAGTGTTGTCCACGTACCCTCGTAGACCGAAAGCGGAAGCGTTATGACAACGCAGTTGATGTAAGTCGTACGTTTTCACGATCGACCGATCCTACTACCGAACGTACGGCACCTCCGCGATCTGCACACGTTCAGCTCGGCAACGTCCCACGAACTCACGATCCAGTAGAGCTTCGTCAGCACGACGGCGTGATGACGGTGATGATGAAACTACCGGCGCAGGGCTTCGCCTAAGCACTACGATGATATGACCGAGGTGGATTATGGTGGAGAGGGGCACCACACACGGCTAAGAGATCAATGATCAACTTGTGTATCTATGGGGTGCCCCCCTCCCCCGTATATAAAGGAGTGGAGGAGGGGGAGGAGGCCGGCCTCCTAGGCGCGCCCCAAGGGGAGTCCTACTCCCACTGAGAGTAGGATTCCCCCCTTCCCTAGTTGGACTAGGAGTGGAAGGAAGGGGGAGGAAGGAAAGGGGGGGGGCGGCCCCCCTCCCAATTTGGATTGGGCTTGGGGGGGCGCGCCCCCTCCTTTGCTCCCTTCTCCTCTCTCCCACTAAGGCCCAATAAGGCCCATATACCTCCCGGGGGGTTCCGGTAACCTCCTGATGCCCCGGTATATTCCCGAACTCACCCGGAACCATTCCGATGTCCAAATATAGTCGTCCAATATATCGATCTTTATGTCTCGACCATTTCGAGACTCCTCGTCATGTCCGTGATCATATCCGGGACTCCGAACAACCTTCGTTACATCAAAACACATAAACTCATAATACATATCGTCACCGAACGTTAAGCGTGCGGACCCTACGGGTTCGAGAACTATGTAGACATCACCGAGACTCATCTCCGGTCAATAACCAATAGCGGAACCTGGATGCTCATATTGGTTCCTACATATTCTACGAAGATCTTTATCGGTCAAACCACATAACAACATACGTTGTTTCCTTTGTCATCGGTATATTACTTGCCCGAGATTCGATCGTCGGTATCTCAATACCTAGTTCAATCTCGTTACCGGCAAGTCTCTTTACTCGTTACGTAATGCATCATCCCGCAACTAACTCATTAGTCACATTGCTTGCAAGGCTTATAGTGATGTGCATTACCGAGTGGGCCCAGAGATACCTCTCCGACACTCGGAGTGACAAATCCTAATCTTGATCTATGCCAACTCAACAAGTACCATCGGAGACACCTGTAGAACACCTCTATAATCACCCAGTTACGTTGTGACGTTTGGTAGCACACAAAGTGTTCCTCCGGTATTCGGGAGTTGCATAATCTCATAGTCATAGGAACATGTATAAGTCATGAAGAAAGCAATAGCAACATACTAAACGATCAAATGCTAAGCTAACGGAATGGGTCAAGTGTTGGGGAACGTAGTAATTTCAAAAAAATTCCTACGCACACGCAAGATCATGGTGATGCATAGCAACGAGAGGGGAGAGTGTTGTCCACGTACCCTCGTAGACCGACAGCGGAAGCGTTATCACAACGCGGTTGATGTAGTCGAACGTCTTCACGATCCGACCGATCAAGTACCGAACGCACGGCACCTCCGAGTTCTACACACGTTCAGCTCGATGACGTCCCTCGAACTCCGATCCAGCCGAGTGTTGAGGGAGAGTTTCGTCAGCACGACGGCGTGGTGACGATGATGATGTTCCACCGACGCAGGGCTTCGCCTAAGCTCCGCAACGGTATTATCGAGGTGTAATATGGTGGAGGGGGGCACCGCACACGGCTAAGAGATCTCAAGGATCAATTGTTGTGTCTCTGGGGTGCCCCCTGCCCCCGTATATAAAGGAGCAAGGGAGGAGGAGACCGGCCCTAGGAGGGGGCGCAGTGTGGAGTCCTACTAGGACTCCCTAGTCCTAGTAGGATTCCACCTCCCATAAGGAATAGGAAAAGAGGAAGGGAAAAAGAGAAGGAAGGAAGGGGGCGCCCCCCTTCCCTAGTCCAATTCGGACCAGACCAAGGGGAGGGGTGCGGCCACCCTTGAGGCCCTTTTCCTTCTTTCCCGTATGGCCCAATAAGGCCCAATACGTATTCCCGTAACTCTCCGGTACTCCGAAAAATACCCGAATCACTCGGAACCTTTCCGAAGTCCGAATATAGTCGTCCAATATATCGATCTTTACGTCTCGACCATTTCGAGACTCCTCGTCATGTCCCCGATCTCATCCGGGACTCCGAACTCCTTCGGTACATCAACATACACAAACTCATAATAAAACTGTCATCGTAACTTTAAGCGTGCGGACCCTACGGGTTCGAGAACTATGTAGACATGACCGAGACACGTGTCTGGTCAATAACCAATAGCGGGACCTGGATGCCCATATTGGCTCCCACATATTCTACAAAGATCTTTATCGGTCAGACCGCATAACAACATACGTTGTTCCCTTTGTCACCGGTATGTTACTTGCCCGAGATTTGATCGTCGGTATCTCGATACCTAGTTCAATCTCGTTACCGGCAAGTCTCTTTACTCGTTCCGTAACACATCATCCTGCAACTAACTCATTAGTCACAATGCTTGCAAGGCTTATAGTGATGTGCATTACCGAGTGGGCCCAGAGATACCTCTCCGACAATCGGAGTGACAAATCCTAATCTCGAAATACGCCAACCCAACAAGTACCTTTGGAGACACCTGTAGAGCACCTTTATAATCACCCATTTACGTTGTGACGTTTGGTAGCACACAAAGTGTTCCTTCGGTAAACGGGAGTTGCATAATCTCATAGTCATAGGAACATGTATAAGTCATGAAGAAAGCAATAGCAACATACTAAACGATCGAGTGCTAAGCTAACGGAATGGGTCAAGTCAATCACATCATTCTCCTAATGATGTGATCCCGTTAATCAAATGACAACTCATGTCTATGGCTAGGAAACATAACCATCTTTGATCAACGAGCTAGTCAAGTAGAGGCATACTAGTGACACTCTGTTTGTCTATGTATTCACACAAGTATTATGTTTCCGGTTAATACAATTCTAGCATGAATAATAAACATTTATCATGATATAAGAAAATAAATAATAACTTTATTATTGCCTCTAGGGCATATTTCCTTCAGTCTCCCACTTGCACTAGAGTCAATAATCTAGTTCACATCGCCATGTGATTTAACACCAATAGTTCACATCACCATGTGATTAACACCCATAGTTCACATCGTCATGTGACCAACACCCAAAGGGTTTACTAGAGTCAATAATCTAGTTCACATTGCTATGTGATTAACACCCAAAGAGTACTAAGGTGTGATCATGTTTTGCTTGTGAGAGAAGTTTAGTCAACGGGTCTGCCACATTCAGAGCTGTATGTATTTTGCAAATATTCTATGTCTACAATACTCTGCACGGAGCTACTCTAGCTAATTGCTCCCACTTTCAATATGTATCTAGACCGAGACTTAGAGTCATCTAGATTAGTGTCAAAACTTGCATCGACGTAACCTTTTACGATGAACCTTTTGTCACTTCCATAATCGAGAAACATATCCTTATTCCACTAAGGATAATTTTGACCGTTGTCCAGTGATCTACTCCTAGATCACTATTGTACTCCCTTGCCAAATCAGTGTAGGGTATACAATAGATCTGGTACACAGCATGGCATACTTTATAGAACCTATGGCCAAGGCATAGGGAATGACTTTCATTCTCTTTCTATCTTTTGTCGTGGTCGGGCTTTGAGTCTTACTCAATTTCACACCTTGTAACACAGGCAAGAACTCTTTCTTTGACTGTTCTATTTTAAACTACTTCAAAATCTTGTTAAGGCATGTACTCATTGAAAAAACTTATCAAGCGTCTTGATCTATCTCTATAGATCTTGATGCTCAATATGTAAGCAGCTTCACCGAGGTCTTTCTTTGAAAGAACTCCTTTCAAACACTCCTTTATGCTTTGCAGAATAATTCTACATTATTTCCGATCAACAATATGTCATTCACATATACTTATCAGAAATGTTGTAGTGCTCCCACTCACTTTCTTGTAAATACAGGCTTCACCGCAAGTCTGTATAAAACTATATCCTTTGATCAACTTATCAAAGTGTATATTCCAACTCCGAGATGCTTGCACCAATCCATAGATGGATCGCTGGAGCTTGCATATTTTGTTAGCACTTTTAGGATTGACAAAACCTCCTGGTTGCATCATATACAACTCTTCTTTAATAAATCCATTAAGGAATGCAGTTTTGTTTATCCATTTGCCATATTTCATAAAATGCGTCAATTGCTAACATGATTCGGACAAACTTAAGCATAGATACGAGTGAGAAACTCTCATCGTAGTCAACACTTTGAACTTGTCAAAAACCTTTTTGCGACAATTCTAGCTTTGTAGACAGTAACACTACTATCAGCGTCCGTCTTCCTCTTGAAGATCCATTTATTCTCAATTGCTTGCCGATCATTGGGCAAGTCAACCAAAGTCCACACTTTGTTCTCATACATGGATCTCATCTCAGATTTCATGGCCTCAAGCCATTTTGCGGAATCTGGGCTCACCATCGATTCTTCATAGTTCGTAGGTTCGTCATGGTCTAGGAACATAACCTCCAGAACAGGATTACCGTACCAATCCGGTGCGGATCTTACTCTGGTTGACCCACGAGGTTAAGTAATAACTTGATCTGAAGTTCCATGATCATCATCATTAACTTCCTCACTAATTGGTGTAGGAGTCACAGGAACAGATTTCTATGATGAACTACTTTCCAATAAGGGAGCAGGTACAGTTACCTTATCAAGTTCTACTTTCCTCCCACTCACTTCTTTCGAGAGAAACTCCTTCTCTAGAAAGGATCCATTTTTAGCAACGAATGTCTTGCCTTCGGATCTGTGATAGAAGGTGTACCCAACTGTCTCCTTTGGGTATCCTATGAAGACACATTTCTCCGATTTGGGTTTGAGCTTATCAGGATGTAACTTTTTCACATAAGCATCGCAACCCCAAACTTTAAGAAACGACAACTTTGGTTTCTTGCCAAACCACAGTTCATAAGACGTCGTCTCAACGGATTTAGATGGTACCCTATTTAACGTGAATGCAGCTGTCTCTAATGCATAACCCCAAAACGATAGTGGTAGATCGGTAAGATACATCATATATCGCACCATATCTAATAAAGCACGATTACGACGTTCGGACACACCATTACACCGTGGTGTTCCAGGTGGCGTGAGTAGTGAAACTATTTCACATTGTTTTAACTGAAGGCCAAACTCGTAACTTAAATATTCTTCTCTACAATCAGATCGTAGAAACTTTATTTTTCTTGTTACGATGATTTTCCACTTCACTCTGAAATTTATGAACTTTTCAAATGTTTCAGACTTATGTTTCATCAAGTAGATATACCCATATCTGCTCAAATCATTTGTGAAGGTCAGAAAATAATGATACCTGCTACGAGCCTCAATATTCATCGGACCACATACATCTGTATGTATGATTTCCAACAAATCTGTTGCTCTCTCCATAGTTCCGGAGAACGGCGTTTTTAGTCATCTTGCCCATGAGGCACGGTTCGCAAGCATCAAGTGATTCATAATCAAGTGATTCCAAAATCCCATCAGTATGGAGTTTCTTCATGCGCTTTACACCAATATGACCTAAACGGCAGTGCCACAAATAAGTTGCACTATCATTATTAACTTTGCATCTTTTGGCTTCATTATTATGAATATGTGTATCACTATGATCGAGATCCAACAAACCATTTTCGTTGGTGTGTATGACCATAGAAGGTTTTTTTATTCATGTAAACAGAACAACAATTGTTCTCTAACTTAAATGAATAACCGTATTGCAATAAACATGATCAAATCATATTCATGCTCAACGCAAACACCAAATAACACTTATTTAGTTTCAACACTAATCCCGAAAGTATAGGGAGTGTGCGATGATGATCATATCAATCTTGGAACTACTTCCAACACACATCGTCACCTCGCCTTTTACTAGTCTCTGTTTATTCTACAAATCCCGTTTGCGAGTTACTACTCTTTAGCAACTGAACCAGTATCAAATACTGAGGGGTTGCTATAAACACTAGTAAGTACACATCAATAACATGTATATCCAATATACCTTTGTTCACTTTTCCATCCTTCTTATGCACCAAATACTTGGGGCAGTTCCGCCTCCAGTGACCAGTTCCTTTGCAGTAGAAGCACTTAGTCTCAGGCTTAGGTACATACTTGGGCTTCTTCACTTGAGTAGCAACTTGCTTGCCATTCTTTTTGAAGTTCCCCTTCTTCCCTTTGCCCTTTTCTTGAAACTAGTGGTCTCGTCAACCATCAACACTTGAAGTGGTCTCGTCGACCATCAACACTTGATGTTTTTCTTGATTTCTACCTTCGTCGATTTCAGCATCACGAAGAGCTCGGGAATTACTTTCGTCATCCCTTGCATATTATAGTTCATCACGAAGTTCTACTAACTTGGTGATGGTGACTAGAGAATTCTGTCAATCACTATTTTATCTGGAAGATTAACTCCCACTTGATTCAAGCAATTGTAGTACCCAGACAATCTGAGCACATGCTCACGAGTTGAGCGATTCTCCTCCATCTTTTAGCTATAGAACTTGTTGGAGACTTCATATCTCTCAACTCGGGTACTTGCTTGAAATATTAACTTCAACTCCTGGAACATCTCATATGGTCCATGACGTTCAAAACGTCTTTGAAGTCCCGATTCTAAGCCGTTAAGCATGGTGCACTAAACTATCAAGTAGTCATCATATTGAGCTAGCCAAACGTTCATAACGTCTGCATCTGCTCCCGCAATAGGTCTGTCACCTAGCGGTGCATCAAGGACATAATCTTTCTGTGCAGCAATGAGGATAATCCTCAGATCACGGATCCAATCCGCATCTTTGCTACTAACATCTTTCAACATAATTTTCTCTAGGAACATATCAAAAATAAAACAGGGAAGCAAAAACGCGAGCTATTGATCTACAACATAATTTGCAAAATACTATCAGGACTAAGTTCATGATAAATTTAAGTTCAATTAATCATATTACTTAAGAACTCCCACTTAGATAGACATCCCTCTAATCTTCTAAGTGATCACGTGATCCATATCAACTAAATCCATGTCCGATCATCACGTGAGATGAAGTAGTTTCAACGGTGAACATCACTATGTTGATCATATCTACTATATGATTCACGCTCGACCTTTCGGTCTCTGTGTTCCGAGGCCATATCTGTACATATGCTTGGCTCGTCAAGTTTAACCTGAGTATTCCGCGTGTGCAACTGTTTTGCACCCGTTGTATTTGAACGTAGAGCCTATCACACCCGATCATCACGTGGTGTCTCAGCACGAAGAACTTTCGCAACGGTGCATACTCAGGGAGAACACTTTTATCTTGAAATTTTAGTGAGAGATCATCTTATAATGCTACCGTCAATCAAAGCAAGATAAGATGCATAAAGGATTAACATCACATGCAATCAATATAAGTGATATGATATGGCCATCATCATCTTGTGCTTGTGATCTCCATCTCCAAAGCACCGTGCTTGTGATCTCCATCGTAGCATCGTTGTCGTCTCGCCAACTTATTGCATTTACGACTATCGCTACCGCTTAGTGATAAAGTAAAACTATTACATGGCGATTGCATCTCATACAATAAAGCGACAACCATATGGCTCCTGCCAGTTGCCGATAACTCGGTTACAAAACATGATCATCTCATACAACAAATTATATCACATCATGTCTTGACCATATCACATCACAACATGCCCTGCAAAAACAAGTTAGACGTCCTCTACTTTGTTGTTGCAAGTTTTACGTGGCTGCTACGAGCTTAGCAAGAACCGTTCTTACCTACGCATCAAAACCACAACAATAGTTTGTCAAGTTGGTGTTGTTTTAACCTTCGCAAGGACCGGACGTAGCCACACTTGGTTCAACTAATGTGAGAGAGACAGACACCCGCCAGTCACCTTTAAGCAACGAGTGCTCCGAACGGTGAAACCAGTCTTGCGTAAGCGTACGCGTAATGTCGGTCCGGGCCGCTTCATCTCACAATACTGCTGAACCAAAGTATGACATGCTGGTAAGCAGTATGACTTATATCGTCCACAACTCACTTGTGGTCTACTCGTGCATAGCATCAACGCATAAAACCAGGCTCGGATGCCACTGTTGGGGAACGTAGTAATTTCAAAAAAATTCCTACGCACACGCAAGATCATGGTGATGCATAGCAACGAGAGGGGAGAGTGTTGTCCACGTACCCTCGTAGACCGACAGCGGAAGCGTTATCACAACGCGGTTGATGTAGTCGAACGTCTTCACGATCCGACCGATCAAGTACCGAACGCACGGCACCTCCGAGTTCTACACACGTTCAGCTCGATGACGTCCCTCGAACTCCGATCCAGCCGAGTGTTGAGGGAGAGTTTCGTCAGCACGACGGCGTGGTGACGATGATGATGTTCCACCGACGCAGGGCTTCGCCTAAGCTCCGCAACGGTATTATCGAGGTGTAATATGATGGAGGGGGGCACCGCACACGGCTAAGAGATCTCAAGGATCAATTGTTGTGTCTCTGGGGTGCCCCCTGCCTCCGTATATAAAGGAGCAAGGGAGGAGGAGGCCGGCCCTAGGAGGGGGCGCACCAAGTGTGGAGTCCTACTAGGACTCCCTAGTCCTAGTAGGATTCCACCTCCCATAAGGAATAGGAAAAGAGGAAGGGAAAAAGAGAAGGAAGGAAGGGGGGCGCCCCCCTTCCCTAGTCCAATTCGGACCAGACCAAGGGGAGGGGTGCGGCCACCCTTGAGGCCCTTTTCCTTCTTTCCCGTATGGCCCAATAAGGCCCAATACGTATTCCCGTAACTCTCCGGTACTCCGAAAAATACCCGAATCACTCGGAACCTTTCCGAAGTCCGAATATAGTCGTCCAATATATCGATCTTTACGTCTCGACCATTTCGAGACTCCTCGTCATGTCCCCGATCTCATCCGGGACTCTGAAATCCTTCGGTACATCAACATACATAAACTCATAATAAAACTGTCATCGTAACTTTAAGCGTGCGGACCCTACGGGTTCGAGAACTATGTAGACATGACTGAGGCACGTGTCTGGTCAATAACCAATAGTGGGACCTGGATGCCCATATTGGCTCCCACATATTCTACGAAGATTTTTATCGGTCAGACCGCATAACAACATACGTTGTTCCCTTTGTCACCGGTATGTTACTTGCCCGAGATTTGATCGTCGGTATCTTGATACCTAGTTCAATCTCGGTACCGGCAAGTCTCTTTACTCGTTCCGTAACACATCATCCTGCAACTAACTCATTAGTCACAATGCTTGCAAGGCTTATAGTGATGTGCATTACCGAGTGGGCCCAGAGATACCTCTCCGACAATCGGAGTGACAAATCCTAATCTCGAAATACGCCAACCCAACAAGTACCTTTGGAGACACCTGTAGAGCACCTTTATAATCACCCATTTACGTTGTGACGTTTGGTAGCACACAAAGTGTTCCTCCGGTAAACGGGAGTTGCATAATCTCATAGTCATAGGAACATGTATAAGTCATGAAGAACGCAATAGCAACATACTAAACGATCGAGTGCTAAGCTAACGGAATGGGTCAAGTCAATCACATCATTCTCCTAATGATGTGATCCCGTTAATCAAATGACAACTCATGTCTATGGCTAGGAAACATAACCATCTTTGATCAACGAGCTAGTCAAGTAGAGGCATACTAGTGACACTCTGTTTGTCTATGTATTCACACAAGTATTATGTTTCCGGTTAATACAATTCTAGCATGAATAATAAACATTTATCATGATATAAGGAAATAAATAATAACTTTATTATTGCCTCTAGGGCATATTTCCTTCATCAAGTCAATCACATCATTCTCCAATGATGTGATCCCGTTAATCAAATAACAACTGATGTCTATGGCTAGGAAACATAACCATCTTTGATTCAACGAGCTAGTCAAGTAGAGGCATACTAGTGACACTCTGTTTGTCTATGTAATCACACATGTACTAAGTTTTCGGTTAATACAATTCTAGCATGAATAATAAACATTTATCATGATATAAGGAAATATAAATAACAACTTTATTATTGCCTCTAGGGCATATTTCCTTCAGTCTCCCACTTGCACTAGAGTCAATAATCTAGATTACACAGTAATGATTCTAACACCCATGGAGTCTTGGTGCTGATCATGTTTTGCTCGTGAGAGAGGCTTAGTCAATGGGTCTGCAACATTCAGATCCATATGTATCTTGCAAATCTCTATGTCTCCCTCCTTGACTTGATCGCGAGTGGAATTGAAGCGTCTCTTGATGTGCTTGGTTCTCTTATGAAATCTGGATTCCTTTGCCAAGGCAATTGCACCAGTATTGTCACAAAAGTTTTTCATTGGACCCGATGCACTAGGTATGACACCTAGATCGGATATGAACACCTTCATCCAGACTCCTTCATTTGCTGCTTCCGAAGCAGCTATGTACTCCGCTTCACACGTAGATCCCGCCACGACACTTTGCTTAGAACTGCACCAACTGACAGCTCCACCGTTCAATATAAACACGTATCCGGTTTGTGACTTAGAGTCATCCGGATCAGTGTCAAAGCTTGCATCGACGTAACCATTTACGACGAGCTCTTTGTCACCTCCATAAACGAGAAACATATCCTAAGTCCTTTTCAGGAATTTCAGGATGTTCTTGACCGCTGCTACCTCTTGAGCTTGCGTTGGTTTTTCCCTTGAAGAGGAAAGGGTGATGCAGCAAAGTAGCATAAGTATTTCCCTCAGTTTTTGAGAACCAAGGTATCAATCCAGTAGGAGACTACACACAAGTCGCCTCGTACCTAAACAAACAAATAAGAACCTTGCAACCAACGCGATAAAGGGGTTGTCAACCCCTTCACGGCCACTTGCAAAAGTGAGATCTGATAGAGATAATAAGATAAATATTTTTGGTATTTTTATGATATAGATTGAAAGTAAAGATTGCAAAGTAAAAATAGATTGGAAACTTATATGATAGAGAATAGACCCGGGGGCCATAGGTTTCACTAGTGGCTTCTCTCAATATAGCGTAAGTATTACGGTGGGTGAACAAATTACTGTCGAGCAATTGATAGAAAAGTGCATAGTTATGAGAATATCTAGGCATGATCATGTATATAGGCATCATGTCCGCGACAAGTAGACCGAAACGATTCTGCATCTACTACTATTACTCCACACATCGACCGCTATCCAGCATGCATCTAGAGTATTAAGTTCGTAAGAACAGAGTAACGCATTAAGCAAGATGACATGATGTAGAGGGATAAACTCAAGCAATATGATATAAACCCCATCTTTTTATCCTCGATGGCAACAATACAATACGTGTTGTTTCCCTTTCTGTCACTAGGATCGAGCAACGCAAGATTGAACCCAAAGCTAAGCACTTCTCCCATTGCAAGAAAGATCAATCTAGTAGGCCAAACCAAACTGATAATTCGAAGAGACTTGCAAACATAACAAATCATACATAAAAGAATTCAGAGGAGATTCAAATATTGTTCATAAATAATCTTGATCATAAACCCACAATTCATCGGATCTCGACAAACACACCGCAAAAAGAGTTACATCAAATAGATCTCCAAGAAGATCGAGGAGAACTTTGTATTGAGATCCAAAGAGAGAGAAGAAGCCATCTACCTAATAACTATGGACCCGAAGGTCTGTGGTAAACTACTCACACATCATCGAAGAGGCTATGGTGTTGATGTAGAAGCCCTCCGTGATCGATTCCCCCTCCGGCGGAGCGCCGGAAAAGGCCCCAAGATGGGATCTCACAGGTACAGAAGGTTGCGGCAGTGGAAATAGGGTTTCGTGGTGCTCCTAGATGTTTTCGGGGTATATGGGTATATATAGGAGGAAGAAGTAGGTCGGTGGAGCTGCAAGGGGCCCACGAGGGTGGGGGCGCGCCCAAGGGGGCAGGCGCGCCTCCCTGCCTCGTGGCCTGATGACCCACAAGTATAGGGGATCTATCGTAGTCCTTTCGATAAGTAAGAGTGTCGAACCCAACGAGGAGTAGAAGAAAATGATAAGCGGTTTTCAGCAAGGTATTCTCTGCAAGCACTGAAATTATCGGTAACAGATAGTTTTGTGATAAGGTAATTTGTAACGAGTAACAAGTAACAACTGTAAATAAAGTGCAGCAAGGTGGTCCAATCCTTTTTGTAGCAAAGGACAAGCCTGGACAAACTCTTATATAGAGAAAAGCGCTCCCTAGGACACATGGGAATTATCGTCAAGCTAGTTTCCATCACGCTCATATGATTCGCGTTCGTTACTTTGATAATTTGGTATGTGGGTGGACCGGTGCTTGGGTGCTGCCCTTTCTTGGACAAGCATCCCACTTATGATTAACCCCTATTGCAAGCATCCGCAACTACAAAAGAAGTATTAAAGTAAACCTAACCATAGCATGAAACATATGGATCCAAATAAGCCCCTTACGAAGCAACTCATAAACTAGGGTTTAAGCTTCTGTCACTCTAGTAACCCATCATCTACTTATTACTTCCCAATGCCTTCCTCTAGGCCCAAATAATGGTGAAGTGTCATGTAGTCGACGTTCACATAACACCACTAGAGGAAAGACAACATACATCTAATCAAAATATCGAACGAATACCAAATTCACATGACTACTTATAGCAAGACTTCTCCCATGTCCTCAGGAACAAACGTTACTACTCACAAATCATATTCATGTTCATAATCAGAGGGGTATTAATATACATAATGGATCTGAACATATGATCTTCCACCAAATAAACCAACTAGCATCAACTACAAGGAGTAATCAACACTACTAGTAACCCACAGGTACCAATCTGAGGCTTTGGGACAAAGATTGGATACAAGAGATGAACTAGGGTTTGAGAGGAGATGGTGCTGGTGAAGATGTTGATGGAGATGGACCCCCTCCCGATGAGAGAATCGTTGGTGATGACGATGGAGATGATTTCCCCCTCTCGGAGGGAAGTTTCCCCGGCAGAACAACTCTGTCGGAGCCCTAGATTGGTTCCACCAAGGTTCCGCCTCGTGGCGGTGGAGTTTCTTCCCGAAAGCTTGCTTATGATTTTTCCTCGGACGAAAGAGTTCATATAGAAGAAGATGGGCACCGGAGGCCTGCCAGGGGGCCCACGAGGCAGGGGGCGCGCCCAGGGGGGTAGGGCGCGCCTCCCACCCTCGTGGCTAGGGTGTGGCCCCCCTCTGGTATTTTCTCCGCTCAGTATTTTTTATTAATTCCAAAAATGACTTCCGTGAAGTTTCAGGACTTTTGGAGTTGTGCAGAATAGGTCTCTAATATTTGCTCCTTTTCCAGCCCAGAATTCCAGCTGCCGGCATTCTCCCTCTTCATGTAAACCTTGTAAAATAAGAGAGAATAGGCATAAGTATTGTGACATAATGTGTAATAATATCCCATAATGCAATAAATATCGATATAAAAGCATGATGCAAAATGGACGTATCAACTCCCCCAAGCTTAGACCTCGCTTGTCCTCAAGCGGAAGCCGATAACGATAAATATGTCCACATGTTTAGAGATAGAGGTGTCGATAAAATAAAATACGGACATGAGGGCATCATGATCATTCTTATAACAGCAACATATATGGATATTGTCATATGATTTCTTATGCTCAAGTAATAATCTATTCACAATGTAAAGTATGAATCAGAAACTTCATTGAGAACTAACAAACTATAATCTCAGTCATTGAGGCAATTGCAATTTATCTTAACATTGGAAAGAGTCAATATAAGAGCTTTTCAGCAAGTCCACATACTCAACTATCATTTAGTCTTTCACAATTGCTAACACTCACGCAATACTTATGGGTATGGAGTTTTAATCGGACACAGAGAAAGATAGGGGCTTATAGTGTTGCCTCCCAACCTTTTACCTCAGGGTAATGTCAACAATAATAATTCATGCTAACTTACATCCAATTGGATATATATATATATATCAGGATCTTTCCAACACAATGTGCTTGCCCAAGGATAAAATGTAAAAAGGAAAGGTGAAGATCACCATGACACTTGCATAAAGTATAAGAAAAAAGTAAAAGATAGGCCCTTCACAGAGGGAAGCAGAGGTTGTCATGTGCTTTTATGGTTGGGTGCACAAAATCTTAATGCAAAAGAACGTCACTTTATATTGCCACTTGTGATATGGACCTTTATTATGCAGTCCGTCGCTTTTATTGCTTCCATATCACAAGATCATATAAAGTTTATTTTCTCCACACTAATAGATCATACATATTTAGAAAGCAATTTTTATTGCATGCAACATGACAACTTACTTGAAGGATCTTACTCAATCCCTAGGTGGATATGGTGGACTCTCATGGCAAAACTGGGTTTAAGGATATTGGAAGCACAAGTATTATCTCTAATTGGTGCAAAGAATTGGCTAGCATGAGGGAGAAAGGCAAGCTCAACATGTTGGATGATCCATGACAATATACTTTATTTCGGATATAAGAAAACATAACCCATTACGTTGTCTTCCTTGTCCAACATCAACTCTTTAGCATGTCATACTTTTAATGAGTGCTCACAATCATAAAAGATGTCCAAGATAGTATATTTATATGTGGGACCTCTCTTTCTTTATTACTTCCTATTAATTACAACGATGACCAAAATTATGTTTGTCAACTCTCAACAACTTTTAATCATCATACTCTTTATATGTGAAGTCATTACTCTCCATTAGATTAATATGATCTCTTTACTTCTTTTTATTCTTTCTTTTTCTTTAATACCCTCGCGATCATACCAAGATAATCAAGCCCTTGACTCAACACTAATCTTTATTATATATAGCTCACGGACTCGATTACATAGAGGGATCATAAAGCAAAACTCAAAACTAAATCATACTAAAACTTTATTCTACTAGATCAAGATATTACCAAAAGGATCGAACTAAGAAAAACGGTAAAGATAGGAGTGTGTTGGTGATACGATACTGGGGCACCTCCCCCAAGCTTGGCAGTTGCCAAGGGGAGTGCCCATACCCATGTGATTATGTCTCCTTCTTCGGAGGTGAGGAAGATGGTGGTGATGATGATAATTGCGCCTTCAGCTTTTTCATATTGTAATTGAGAAGAGCAATTTCCTCCTCCTCATCCATAGTTCGACCACAAGGAGATAGATCCCCATAGGTCTTTGGGTCAGCAATGAGGTGTGAGACATATCTCTCTACGTCGGAATCCTGAGATGACATCTTGCTCTAATCTGCGGCAGAGACAGAACAAAACGAAGACAGAAGATATTTCCGTGATATAGTGGTCAAAACCTTCGGAGGATTATATAATGTGTTTTTACCGACCAAAAGAAGCATCGTGCAAGAAAACGGAGTCCGAAGAGTACACGAGGTGCCCATGAGGCAGGGGGCGCGCCCAGGGGGGTAGGGCGTGCCCTCCACCCTCGTGGAAGCCTCGTGTCCTTCCCGGACTACTTCTTATTTTCCTATTTTCTTAAATATTCCAAAACGGAGAAAAATTGCCATTAGAACTGTTTTGGAGTCGGTTTACTTACCGTACCACATACCTATTCCTTTTCGGAGTCTGAAACGTTCTGGAAAGTTTCTCTTATGTATTCTTCCGGGGTTATGGTTTCAATAATATTAGTTTCAACATTTATGGGATTATCTGAGATATAATGTTTGATTCTTTGACCGTTCACCACCTTCGGATTTGTGCCTTCGAAGTTGTTGATTTTATGGCACCGGAACGATAGACCTCCTCGATAACGTAAGGACCTTCCCATTTAGAGAGAAGTTTTCCTGCAAAAAATCTTAAACGAGAGTTGAATAGCAACACATAATCACCTATATTAAACTCACATTTTTGTATCCTTTTGTCATGCCATCTTTTAACTCTTTCCTTAAACAGTCTCGCATTCTCATAAGCTTGGGTTCTCCATTCATCAAGTGAGCTAATGTCAAATAGACTCTTCTCACCGGCAAGTTTGAAATCATAGTTGAGCTCTTTAATGGCCCAATATGCCTTATGTTCTAGTTCGAGAGGTAAGTGACATGCTTTTCCATAAACCATTTTATACGGAGACATACCCATAGGATTTTTATATGCAGTTCTATAGGCCAATAATGCGTCATCAAGTTTCTTGGACCAATTCTTTCTAGATCTATTAACAGTCTTTTGCAAAATTAGTTTGAGCTCTCTATTACCCAATTCTACTTGACCACTAGACTGGGGGAGATAAGGAGATGCAATTCTATGATTAACATCATACTTAGCAAGCATTTTACGAAAAGCACCATGAATAAAATGTGAACCACCATCAGTCATTAAATATCTAGGGACTCCAAACCTCGGAAAAATAACTTCTTTAAGCATCTTAATAGAAGTGTTTTGATCAACACTACTAGTTGGAATAGCTTCTACCCACTTAGTAACGTAATCAACAGCAACTAAAATATGTGTATACCCATTAGAGGAAGGAAACGGTCCCATATAATCGAAGCCCCAGACATCAAATGGTTCAATAACGACTGAATAATTCATAGGCATTTCTTGACGTCTACTAATATTACCAATTCTTTGACATTCATCACAAGACAAGACAAACTTACGGGCATCTTTGAAGAGAGTAGGCCAATAAAAACCAGATTGCAATACCTTATGTGCAGTTCTATCTCCAGCCTGGTGTCCTCCATAAGCTTCGGAGTGACACTTGCGTAGGATCTGTTCCTGTTCATGCTCAGGTATACAACGTCTAATAACACCATCTACTCCTTCCTTATAAAGGTGTGGGTCATCCCAGAAGTAATGTCTTAAATCATAGAAAAACCTTTTCTTTTGCTGGTATGTGAAACTAGGTGGTATAAATTTAGCAATAATGTAATTAGCATAATCAGCATACCATGGAGCAGTACGAGAAGCATTTATGACATTTAATTGTTCATCAGGAAAGCTATCATCAATAGGTAGTGGGTCATCAAGAACATTCTCTAACCTAGACAAGTTGTCTGTAACGGGGTTCTCAGCTCCGTTTCTATCAATAATATGCAAATCAAATTCTTGTAGTAGGAGAACCCATCTAATAAGTCTAGGTTTAGCATCTTTCTTTTCCATAAGATATTTAATAGCAGCGTGATCAGTGTGAATAGTTACTATAGAATCAACAATATAAGGTCTGAACTTATCACAAGCAAATACAACTGCTAAGAATTCCTTTTCAGTAGTAGCATAATTTCTCTGGGCATTGTCTAGAGTTTTACTAGCATATTGAATGACATTTAATTTCTTATCAACTCTTTGTCCTAGAACAGCACCTACAGCATAATCACTAGCATCACACATAATTTCAAAGGGTAGATTCCAATCAGGTGGCTGAACAATAGGTGCAGAAATTAATGCTTTCTTAAGTATTTCAAATGCTTCTACACAATCATCATCAAAGACAAAAGGTATATCTTTTTTTAATAGATTAGTCAGAGGCCTAGAAATTTTTGAGAAGTCCTTAATGAACCTCCTATAAAAACCAGCATGACCAAGGAAACTTCTTATACCTTTAATGTCCTTGAGACACGGCATCTTTTCAATAGCATCAACTTTGGCTTTGTCAACTTCAATACCAATTTCAGAAATTTTATGCCCCAAGATAATACCTTCATTATCCATAAAGTGACATTTCTACCAATTCAAGACGAGATTAGTTTCTTCACATCTCTGCAAAACTCGATCAAGGTTGCTCAAGCAATCATCAAAAGAGGATCCATAAACGGAGAAATCATCCATGAAAACCTCACAAATCTTTTCACAAAAATCAGAGAATATAGCCATCATGCATCTTTGAAAGGTAGCAGGTGCATTACATAAACCAAAAGGCATACGTCTATAAGCAAAGGTACCGAAAGGGCAAGTAAAAGTGGTCTTCTCTTGATCATCAGCTGACATAGGTATTTGAGAGAAACCAGAGTAACCATCTAGAAAGCAAAAATGTGTATGTTTGGATAATATTTCTAGCATTTGGTCAATGAATGGCAAAGGGTAATGATCTTTTTTAGTAGCTTTATTTAATTTGCGGAAATCAATCACCATCCTATAACCTGTAATAATTCTTTGCGGAATCAATTCATCTATATCATTAGGAACGACAGTAATACCTCCCTTCTTAGGGACACAATGAACAGGACTTACCCACTGACTATCAGCAACGGGATAGATTATACCTACTTCAAGGAGCTTTATTATTTCCTTTCTTACCACTTCTTTCATCTTAGGATTTAGCCGTCGATGGTGATCAATAACTGGTTTGGCGTCTTTCTCCAAATTTATTTTGTGTTGACATAGAGTGGGACTAATGCCCTTAAGATCATCAAGAGTATATCCAATAGCGGCACGGTGCTTCTTCAGAGTTTTCAATAATTTCTCTTCTTCATGCTCTGAAAGGTTAGCACTAATAATAATAGGATATATCTTCTTTTCATCAAGATAAGCATATTTAAGAGTATCAGGCACTGGTTTAAGCTCAAACACGGGATCACCCTTGGGTGGAGGAGGATCCCCTAGGATTTCAACAGGCAAGTTGTGTTTCAGAATAGGTCCCTATTTAAAGAATACTACATCTATTTCCCTTCTTTCATTCATAAACATATCATATCATGGTCGAGCAAATATTGTTCTAAAGGATCATTAGGAGGCACGGCAATGGAAGCAAGACCAATAATTTCATCTTTACTAGGCAATTCCTCATCACGGGGTTGTCTACTAAATTTAGCAAAATTAAACTCATGAGACATATCACCCAAACCAATAGTAACAACATCCTTTTCGCAGTCTATCCTAGCATTAACAGTGTTCAAGAAGGGTCTACCAAATATAATCGGACAAAAGCTATCTTGTGGGGAACCAAGAACAAGAAAATTAGCAGGATATTTAACTTTCCCACACAAGACTTCAACATCTCTAACAATCCCAATCGGTGAAATAGTATCTCTATTGGCAAGCTTAATTGTAACATCAATTTCTTCTATCTCAGCAGGTGTAATATCATGCATATTTTCTTTGTATAAGGAATGAGGTATTGCACTTGCACTAGCACCCATATCACATAAGCCATGATAACAATGATCTCCTATTTTAACAGAAATAACAGGCATGCCTACCACAGGTCTATGTTTATCTTTAGCACCAGGTTTAGCAATTCTAGCGGTTTCCTCACAGAAATAAATAACATGCCCATCGATATTATCAGCCAAGAGATCTTTAACCATTGCAATATTAGGTTCAACTTTAACTTTCTCAGGGGGTTTATGTGTCCTAATATTACTTTTGTTGACTACAGTTGAAGCTTTAGCATGATCCTTTATTCTAACAGGGAAATGTGGCTTCTCAATATAAGCAGCAGGAACAACAGGATCATCATAAGTGATAGTCTTTTCTTCAACTTTAATAGGTGCAACTACTTTTACTTCAATGGGAGAATTATATTTGAACCAATTCTCCTTAGGGAGATCAACATGAGTAGCAAAGGATTCACGGAAATAAGCTACTATCTCAGAGTCAAGTCCATATTTAGTGCTAAATTCACGAAAAACATCGGTATCCATAAAAGATTTAACACAATCAAACTTAGGTGTTATACCTGACTCCTTACCTTCATCGAGATCCCAATATTTAGAGTTGTGTTTAATTCTTTTCAATAAATCCCATTTGAATTCAATAGTCTTCATCATAAAAGAGCTAGTACAAGAAGTATCGAGCATGGAGCGATTATTGAGAGAAAGTCGAGCATAAAATTTTTGAATAATCATTTCTCTTGAGAGCTCATGAATGGGGAATGAATATAACATTGACTTAAGCCTCTCCCAAGCTTGAGCAAGGCTTTCTCCTTCGCGAGGCCAAAAATTATATATATAATTACGATCACGATGAACAAGATGCATAGGTTAAAACTTCTGATGAAATTCCAATTTCAATCGTTTGTAGTTCCATGATCCCATATCATCACATAGCCTATACCATGTCAATGCCTCTCCCTTCAAAGATAAAGGGAAGACCTTCTTCTTGAAAACATCATCGGGCATACCTGCAAGCTTAAATAATCCACAAACTTCATCCACATAGATTAGGTGTAAATCGGGATGCAATGTTCCATCTCCTGCAAAAGGATTGGCTAGCAGTTTCTCTATCATACCCGAAGGAATTTCAAAATAAACATTTTCAGTAGGTTCAGTAGGTTGAGGAGCAACTCTTTGCTCTACTGGTCGGGGTGAAGATACTCCGAAGAAGCCCCTCAGAGGTTACTTTCCATAGTAACAAGTGACAGTAAATTTCAGCACACTATATAATTTTTTCCTTACCAAATTCCACCTACCAAAGGCGCTTCACTCCACGGAAACGGCGCCAGAAAAGAGTCTTGATGACCCACAAGTATAGGGGATCTATCGTAGTACTTTCGATAAGTAAGAGTGTCGAACCCAACGAGGAGCAGAAGGAAATGATAAGCGGTTTTCAGCAAGGTATTCTCTGCAAGCACTGAAATTATCGGTAACAGATAGTTTTGTGATAAGGTAATTTGTAACGAGTAATAAGTAACAAGTGTAAATAAAGTGCAGCAAGGTGGCCCAATCCTTTTTGTAGCAAAGGACAAGCCTGGACAAACTCTTATATAGAGAAAAGCGCTCCCGAGGACACATGGGAATTATCGTCAAGCTAGTTTTCATCATGCTCATATGATTCGCGTTCGTTACTTTGATAATTTGGTATGTGGGTGGATCGGTGCTTGGGTGCTGCCCTTTCTTGTACAAGAATCCCACTTATGATTAACCCCTATTGCAAGCATCCGCAACTACAAAAGAAATACTAAGGTAAACCTAACCATAGCATGAAACATATGGATCCAAATAAGCCCCTTATGAAGCAACTCATAAACTAGGGTTTAAACTTCTGTCACTCTAGCAACCCATCATCTACTTATTACTTCCCAATGCCTTCCTCTAGGCACAAATAATGGTGAAGTGTCATGTAGTCGACGTTCATATAACACCACTAGAGGAAAGACAACATACATCTCATCAAAATATCGAACGAATACCAAATTCACATGACTACTTATAGCAAGACTTTTCCCATGTCCTCAGGAACAAACGTAACTACTCACAAATCATATTCATGTTCATAATCAGACGGGTATTAATATGCATAATGGATCTGAACATATGATCTTCCACCAAATAAACAACTATCATCAACTACAAGGAGTAATCAACACTACTAGTAACCCACAGGTACCAATCTGAGGCTTTGGGACAAAGATTGGATACAAGAGATGAACTAGGGTTTGAGAGGAGATGGTGTTGGTGAAGATGTTGATGGAGATTGACCCCCTCCCGATGAGAGGATCGTTGGTGATGACGATGGCGATGATTTCCCCCTCCCGGAGGGAAGTTTCCCTGGCAGAACAGCTCTGCCGGAGCCCTAGATTGGTTCCGCCAAGGTTCCGCCTCGTGGCGGCGGAGTTTCTTCCCGAAAGCTTGCTTATGATTTTTCCTCGGACGAAAGACTTCATATAGCAGAAGATGGGCACCGGAGGCCTTCCAGGGGGCCCATGAGGCAGGGGGCGCGCCCAGGGGGGTAGGGCGCGCCTCCCACCCTCGTGGCCAGGGTGTGCCCCCCCCTCTGGTATTTTCTCTGCTCAGTATTTTTTATTAATTCCAAAAATGACTTCCGTGAAGTTCCGGGACTTTTGGAGTTGTGCAGAATAGGTTTCTAATATTTGCTCCTTTCCAGCCCAGAATTCCAGCTGTCGGCATTCTCCCTCTTCATGTAAACCTTGTAATATAAGAGAGAATAGGCATAATTATTGTGACATGATGTGTAATAACAGCCCATAATGAAATAAATATCGATATAAAAGCATGATGCAAAATGGACGTATCATGGCCTCCTCGCTTCTTTCTTGACGTCCACTCCAAGTCCTCTGGATCACGTTTGTTCCAAAAATAACTCTCCCGAAGGTTTCATTCCATTTGGACTCCGTTTGATATTCCTTTTCTGCGAAACACTGAAATAGGTTAAAAAAACAGCAATTTGCACTGGGCCTTCGGTTAATAGGTTAGTCCCAAAAATAATATAAAAGTGCTTAGTAAAGCCCATTAAACATCCAAAACAGATAATATAATAGCATGGAACAATAAAAAATTATAGATACGTTGGAGACGTATCAAGCATCCCCAAGGTTAATTTCTGCTCGTCCTTGAGTAGGTAAATGATAAAAACAGAATTTTTGATGTGGAATGCTACCTAGCATAATTCTCAATGTAATTTTCTTTATTGTGGCATGAATGTTCAGATCCGAAAGATTCAAGACAAAAGTTTAATATTGACATGAAAATAATAATACTTCAAGCATACTAATAAAGCAATCATGTCTTCTCAAAATAACATGGCCAAAGAAAGTTATCCCTACAAAATCATATAGTCTGGCTATGCTCTATCTTCATCACGCAAAGTATTTAATCATGCACAACCCCGATGACAAGCCAAGCAATTGTTTCATACTTTTAATGTTCTCAAACTTTTTCAATCTTCATGCAATACATGAGCGTGAGCCATGGACATAGCACTATATGTGGAATAGAATGGTGGTTGTGGAGAAGACAAAAAGGAGAAGATAGTCTCACATCAACTAGGCGTATCAACGGGCTATGGAGACGCCCACTGATAGATATCAATGTGAGTGAGTAGGGATTGCCATGCAACGGATGCACTAGAGCTATAAGTGTATGAAAGCTCAACAAAACAAACTAAGTGGGTGTGCATCCAACTCGCTTGCTTACGAAGACCTAGGGCATTTTAAGGAAGCCCATCATTGGAATATACAAGCCAAGTTCTATAATGTAAAATTCCCACTAGTATATGAAAATGACAACATAAGAGACTCTCTATCATGAAGATCATGGTGCTACTTTGAAGCACAAGTGTGGTAAAAGGATAGTAACATTGTCCCTTCTCTCTTTTTCTCTCATTGTTTTCTCTTTTTTGGGGGCCTTCTTTTTTTATGGCCTCTTTTCTTTCTCTTTTTTTATTTTTAGTCCGGAGTCTCATCCCGACTTGTGGGGGAATCATAGTCTCCATCATCCTTTCCTCACATGGGACAATGCTCTAATAATCATGATCATCACACTTTTATTTACTTACAACTCAAAAATTACAACTCAATACTTAGAACAAAATATGACTCTATGTGAATGCCGCCGGCGGGATACCGGGATGCAATGAATCAAGTGACATGTAGGAAAGAATTATGAATGGTGGCTTTGCCACAAATACGATGTCAACTACATGATCATGCAAAGCAATATGACAATGATGAAGCGTGTCATAATAAACGGAACGGTGGTAAGTTGCATGGCAATATATCTCGGAATGGCTATGGAAATTCCATAATATGTAGGTATGATGGCTGTTTTGAGGAAGGTATATGGTGGGTGTATGATACCGGCGAAAGGTGCACAGTATTAGAGAGGCTAGCAATGGTGGAAGGATGAGAGTGCGTATAATCCATGGACTCAACATTAGTCATAAAGAACTCACATACTTATTTTAAAAATCTATTAGTTATCGAAACAAAGTACTACGCGCATGCTCCTAGGGGGATAGATTGGTAGGAAAATACCATCGCTCGTCCCCGACCGCCACTCATAAGGAAGACAATCAATAAATAAATCATGCTCCGACTTCATCACATAACGGTTCACCATACGTGCATGCTACGGGAATCACAAACTTTAGAACAAGTATTTCTCAAATCCACAACTAATCAACTAGCATGACTCTAATATCACCATCCTCATATCTCAAAACAATTATCAAGTATCAAACTTCTCATAGTATTCAATGCACTTTATATGTTAGTTTTTATTATACCTATCTTGGATGTTCATCATATTAGGACTAATTTTATAGCCAAAGAAAACTACCATGCTGTTCTAAAAGACTCTCAAAATAATATAAGTGAAGCATGAGAGATCAATTATTTCTATAAAATAAAACCACCACCGTGCTCTAAAAGATATAAGTGAAGCACTAGAGCAAACTTTTCTAGCTCAAAAGATATAAGTGAAGCACATAGAGTATTCTAATAAATTCCGATTCATGTGTTTCTCTCCCAAAAGGTGTGTACAGCAAGGATGATTGTGGTAAACTAAAAAGCAAAGACTCAAATCATACAAGATGCACCAAGCAAAACACATATCATGTGGTGAATAAAAATATAGCATCAAGTAAAGTTACCAATGGACGAAGACGAAAGAGGGGATGCCTTCCAGGGCATCCCCAAGCTTAGGCTTTTGGTTGTCCTTGAATTTTACCTTGGGGTGCCTTGGGCATCCCCAAGCTTAGGCTATTGCCACTCCTTATTCCATAATCCATCAAATCTTTACCCAAAACTTGAAAACTTCACAACACAAAACTCAACAGAAAATCTCATGAGCTCCGTTAGCGAAATAAAACAAATCACCACTCTAAGGTACTGTAATGAACTCATTCTTTATTATATTGGTGTTAAACCTACTGTATTCCAACTTCTCTATGGTTCATAACCTCCGATACTAGCCATAGATTCATCAAAATAAGCAAACAACCCACGAAAAACAGAATCTGTCAAAAACAGAACAGTATGTAGTAATCTGGATCTAACGCAAACTTCTGTAACTCAGAAACATCTACCAAAATAGGACGACCTAGATATTTTTTTATTGATCTACTGCAATTGGAATCAGTATTTTATCACGTTCTGGTGATTTTTAACAATTGTTTTCATGAGCAGAAAGTTTCTGACTTTTTCAGCAAGATCAAATAACTATCATCCAAGAAGATCCTATAGGTTTTACTTGGAACAAACACTAATTAAAACATAAAACCACATCTAACCAGAGGCTAGATCAAATATTTATTACTAAACAGCAAGGAAAAATATTGGGTTGTCTCCCAACAAGCGCTTTTTTAAAGCCTTTTTAGCTAGGCATTGAGATTTCAATGATGCTCACATGAAAGACAAGAATTGAAGCATAAAGAGAGCATCATAAAACATGTGACAAACACACTTAAGTCTAACATACTTCCTATGCATAGGTTTTTTATAAGCAAACAAATTATCAAGGAAAGCAAAAACTAGCATATGCAAGGAGGAAGACGATAGCAATCTCAACATGAAGAGAGGTAATTTAGTAACATGAAAATTCCTACAACCATATTTTTCCTCTCTCATAATAATTACATGTAGGATCATAAGAAAATTCAAAAAAATAGCTATCACATAACATATTCTCAACACGATGCACATGCATGCAAAATTGACACTCTTCCAAGATAGTAGGATTAACATTAACTAAAGTCATGACCTCTCCAAACCCACTTTTATCAAAAATATCATAAGATTGAACATACTCCAAAAATGTGGGATATAAAGTTGACACTCTTCCAAGCCCACTTTCAATATTATTGCAAACACTATTATCAATCTCATATTCATCATGGGGCTTAAATAAATTTTCAAGATCATAAGAAGAATCACCCCAATCATGATCATTGCAACAAGTAGTAGACATAGCAAAACTAGCATCCCCAAGCTGAGGGTTTTGCATATTATTAGCACAATTGACATCAAGAGAATTTATAGTAAAATCATTGCAATCATGCTTTTTATTCAAGGAGCTATCGTGAATCTCTTCATAAATTTCTTCATCACAATTTTCAGATTCACGGATTTCAAGCAAAACCTCATAAAGATATTCTAGTGCACTCAAATCACTAGAAATTGCTTCATCATAATTGGATCTCTTAAAAATATTGGCAAGCGGATGAGGATCCATAGATCTTAGGTTCTCTGTTTAGCAATAAATACACAATTATTCCAACCAAACGAGCAAACGAGCCAAGTAAGACATCAAGGCAAACGAAAAGACGAACAGAAGAAGGGCGAAGAAAAGGCAAAGGTGAAGTGGGGGAGAGGAAAACGAGGGGAAAATGGCAAATAATGTAATGCGAGGGATAAGAGTTTGTGATGGGTACTTGGTATGTCTTGACTAGTGCGTAGACTCCCTGGCAACGGCGCCAGGAATCCTTCTTGCTACCTCTTGAGCTTGCGTTGGTTTTTTCCCTTGAAGAGGAAAGGGTGATGCAGCAAAGTAGCGTAAGTATTTCCCTCAGTTTTTGAGAACCAAGGTATCAATCCAGTAGGAGACTACACACAAGTCGCCTCGTACCTACACAAACAAATAAGAACCTTGCAACCAACGCGATAAAGGGGTTGTCAATCCCTTCACGGCCACTTGCAAAAGTGAGATCTGATAGAGATAATAAGATAAATATTTTTGGTATTTTTATGATATAGATTGAAAGTAAAGATTGCAAAGTAAAAATAGATTGGAAACTTATATGATAGAGAATAGACTCGGTGGCCATAGGTTTCACTAGTGGCTTCTCTTAAGATAGCGTAAGTATTACGGTGGGTGAACAAATTACTGTCGAGCAATTGATAGAAAAGTGCATAGTTATGAGTATATCTAGGCATGATCATGTATATAGGCATCACGTCCGCGACAAGTAGACCGAAACGATTCTGCAGCTACTACTATTACTCCACACATCGACCGCTATCCAGCATGCATCTAGAGTATTAAGTTCGTAAGAACAGAGTAACGCATTAAGCAAGATGACATGATGTAGAGGGATAAACTCAAGCAATATGATATAAACCCCATCTTTTTATCCTCGATGGCAACAATACGATACGTGTCGTTTCCCTTTCTGTCATTGGGATCGAGCAACGCAAGATTGAACCCAAAGCTAAGCACTTCTCCCATTGCAAGAAAGATCAAACTAGTAGGCCAAACCAAACTGATAATTTGAAGAGACTTGCAAAGATAACAAATCATACATAAAAGAATTCAGAGGAGATTCAAATATTGTTCATAGATAATCTTGATCATAAATCCACAATTCATCGGATCTCGACAAACACACCGCAAAAAGAGTTACATCGAATAGATCTCCAAGAAGATCGAGGAGAACTTTGTATTGAGAACCAAAGAGAGAGAAGAAGCCATCTAGCTAATAACTATGGACCTGAAAGTCTGTGGTAAACTACTCACACATCATCGGAGAGGCTATGGTGTTGATGTAGAAGCCCTCCATGATCGGTTCCCCCTCCGGCGGAGCGCCGAAAAAGGCCCCAAGATGGTATCTCACGGGTACAGAAGGTTGCGGCGGTGGAAATAGGGTTTCGTGGTGCTCCTGGATGTTTTTGGGGTATATGGATATATATAGGAGGAAGAAGTAGGTCGGTGGAGCTGCGAGGGGCCCATGAGGGTGGGGGCGCGCCCAGGGAGCAGGTGCGCCTCCCTGCCTCGTGGCCTCCTCGCTTCTTTCTTGACGTCCACTCCAAGTCCTCTGGATCACGTTTGTTCAAAAAAATAACTCTCCCGAAGGTTTCATTCCGTTTGGACTCCGTTTGATATTCCTTTTCTGCGAAACACTGAGATAGGCAAAAAAACAGCAATTTACACTGGGCCTTCAGTTAATAGGTTAGTCCCAAAAATAATATAAAAGTGCTTAGTAAAGCCCATTAAACATCCAAAACAGATAATATAATAGCATGGAACAATCAAAAATTATAGATACGTTTGAGACGTATCAACCGCTGTCCAGTGATCCACTCCTGGATTACTTTGGTACCTCCCTGCTAAACTAATAGCAAGGCACACATCAGGTCTGGGACACAGCATTGCATAAACACCTTTCATTTTCTCTCTATCTTCTGCAGTGGTCGGGCATTGAGTCTGACTCAACTTCACACCTTGTAACACAGGCAAGAACCCTTTCTTTGCTTGATCCATTTTGAACTTCTTCAAAACTTTATCAAGGTATGTGCTTTGTGAAAGTCCAATTAAGCGTCTTGATCTATCTTTATAGATCTTGATGCCCGATATATAAGCAGCTTCACCGAGGTCTTGCATTGAAAAACTCTTATTCAAGTATCCTTTTATGTTATCCAGAAATTCTATATCATTTCCAATCAACAATATGTCATCCGCATATAATATTAGAAATGCTACAGAGCTCCCACTCACTTTCTTGTAAACACAGGCTTCTCCAAAAGTCTGTATAAAACCATATGCTTTGATCACACTATCAGAACGTTTATTTCAACTCCGAGATGCTTGCACCAGTCCATAGATGGATCGTTGGAGCTTGCACACTTTGTTAGCATCCTTTGGATTGGTAAAACCTTCAGGTTGCATCATATACAACTCTTCTTCCAAAAATCCATTCAGGAATGCAGTCTTTACATCCATTTGCCAAATTTCATAATCATAAAATGCGGCAATTGCTAACATGATTCGGATGGACTTAAGCATTGCTACGGGTGAGATGGTCTCATCGTAGTCAACTCCTTGAACTTGTCGAAAACCTTTTGCAACAAGTCGAGCTTTGTAGACAGTAACATTACCGTCGGTGTCTGTCTTCTTCTTGAAGATCCATTTATTCTCGATGGCTTGCCGATCATTGGGCAAGTCAACCAAAGTCCACACTTTGTTCTCATACATGGATCCCATCTCAGATTTCATGGCCTCAAGCCATTTTGCGGAATCTGGGCTCATCATCGCTTCCTCATAGTTCGTAGGTTCGTCATGGTCAAGTAACATGACCTCCAGAACAGGATTACCGTACCACTCTGGTGCGGATCTTACTCTGGTTGACCTACTAGGTTCGGTAGTAACTTGATCTGAAGGTGCATGATCATCATCCTTAGCTTCCTCACTAATTGGTGCAGGAGTCACAGGAACAGGTTTCTGTGATGAACTACTTTCCAATAAGGGAGCAGGTACAGTTACCTCATCAAGTTCTACTTTCCTCCCACTCACTTCTTTCAAAAGAAACTCCTTCTCTAGAAAGGATCCATTCTTAGCAACGATATCTTGCCTTCAGATCTGTGATAGAAGGTGTACCCAACAGTCTCCTTTGGGTATCCTATGAAGACACATTTCTCCGATTTGGGTTCGAGCTTATCAGGTTGAAGCTTTTTCACATAAGCATCGCAGCCCAAAACTTTAAGAAACGACAACTTTGGTTTCTTGCCAAACCACATTTCATAAGGTGTTGTCTCAACGGATTAGATGGTGCCGTATTTAACGTGAATGCTGCCGTCTCTAAAGCATAACCCCAAAATGATAGCGGTAAATCAGTAAGAGACATCATAGATCGCACCATATCAAGTAAAGTACGATTATGACGTTCGGACACACCATTACGTTGTGGTGTTCCGGGTGGCGTGAGTTGCGAAACTATTCCGCATTGTTTCAAATGAAGACCAAACTCGTAACTCAAATATTCTCCTCCACGATCAGATTGTAGAAACTTTATTTTCTTGTTACGATGATGTTCCACTTCACTCTGAAATTCTTTGAACTTTTCAAATGTTTCAGACTTATGTTTCATCAATTAGATATACCCATATCTGCTCAAATCATCTCTGAAGGTGAGAAAATAACGATACCTGCCGTGAGCCTCAACATTCATCGGACCACATACATCAGTATGTATGATTTCCAACAAATCTGTTGCTCGCTCTATTGTTCCGGAGAACTGAGTTTTAGTCATCTTGCCCATGAGGCATGGTTCGCAAGTACCAAGTGATTCCAAAAGTCCATCAGAATGGAGTTTCTTCATGCGCTTTACACCAATATGACCTAAACGGCAGTGCCACAATTAAGTTGCACTATCATTATCAACTCTGCATCTTTTGGCTTCAATATTATGAATATGTGTATCACTACTATCGAGATTCAATATAAATAGACCACTCTTCAAGGGTGCATGAACATAAAAGATATTACTCATATAAATAGAAAAACCATTATTCTCTAATTTAAATGAATAACCATCTCGCATCAAACAAGATCCAGATATAATGTTCATGCTCAACGCTGGCACCAAATAACAATTATTCGGGTCTAAAACTAATCCCGAAGGTAGATGTAGAGGTAGCGTGCCGACCGCGATCACATCGACTTTGGAACTATTTCCCACGCGCATCGTCACCTCGTCCTTAGCCAATCTTCGCTTAATCCGTAGTCCCTGTTTCGAGTTGCAAATATTAGCAACAGAACCAGTATCAAATACCCAGGTGCTACTGCGAGCATTAGTAAGGTACACATCAATAACATGTATACCACATATACCTTTGTTCACCTTGCCATCCTTCTTATCCGCCAAATACTTGGGGCAGTTCCGCTTCCAGTGACCAGTTCCTTTGCAGTACAAGCACTCAGTCTCAGGCTTAGGTCCAGACTTGGGCTTCTTCACTTGAGCAGCAACTTGCTTGCCGTTCTTCTTGAAGTTCCTCTTCTGCCCTTTACCCTTTTTCTTGAAACTGGTGGGCTTGTTGACCATCAACACTTGATGATCCTTCTTGATTTCTACCTCCGCAGCCTTTAGCATTGCGAAGAGCTCGGGAATTGTCTTATCCATCCCTTGCATGTTATAGTTCATCACGAAGCTCTTGTAGCTTGGTGGCAGTGATTGAACAATTCAGTCAATGACACTATCATCCGGAAGATTAACTCCCAGTTGAATCAAGTGATTGTTATACCCAGACATTTTGAGTATATGCTCACTGACAAAACTATTCTCCTCCATCTTGCAGCTATAGAACTTATTGTAGACTTCATATCTCTCAATCCGGGCATTTGCTTGAAATATTAACTTCAACTCCTGGAACATCTCATATGCACCATACGTTCAAAACGTCGTTGAAGTCCCGGTTCTAAGCCGTAAAGCATGGCACACTGAACTATCGAGTAGTCATCAGCTTTGCTCTGCCAGACGTTCATAACATCTGGCGTTGCTCCTGCAGCGGGGTTTGGCACCTAGCGGTGCTTCCAGGACGTAATTCTTTTGTGCAGCAATGAGGATAATCCTCAAGTTATGGACCCAGTCCGTGTAGTTGCTACCATCATCTTTCAACTTAGCTTTCTCTAGGAACGCATTAAAATTCAACGGAACAACAGCACTGGCCATCTATCTACAACAACATAGACATGCGAAATATTATCAGGTACTAAGTTCATGATAAATTAAAGTTCAATTAATCAAATTACTTAAGAACTCCCACTTAGATAGACATCTCTCTAATCATCTAAGTGATCACGTGATCCATATCAACTAAACCATGTCCGATCATCACGTGAGATGGAGTAGTTTTCAATGGTGAACATCACTATGTTGATCATATCTACTATATGATTCACGCTCGACCTTTCGGTCTCAGTGTTCCGAGGCCATATCTTCATATGCTAGGCTCGTCGAGTTTAACCCGAGTATTCTGCATGTGCAAAACTGGCTTGCACCCGTTGTATGTGAACGTAGAGCTTATCACACTCGATCATCACGTGGTGTTTCGACACGACGAACTTTCACAACGGTGCATACTTAGGGAGAACACTTGTACCTTGAAATTTAGTGATCATCTTATAATGCTACCGTCGATCTAAGCAAAATAAGATGCATAAAGGATAAACATCAAATGCAATTAATATAAGTGATATGATATGGCCATCATCATCTTGTGCCTTTGATCTCCATCTCCAAAGCACCGTCATGATCACCATCGTCACCGGCGCGACACCTTGATCTCCATCGTAGCATCGTTGTCGTCTCGCCAACTATTTCTTCTACGACTATCGCTACCGCTTAGTGATAAAGTAAAGCAATTTACATGGCGATTGCATTTCATATAATAAAGCGACAACCATATGGCTCCTGCCAGTTGCCGATAACTCTGTTACAAAACATGATCATCTCATACAATAAAATTTAGCATCATGTCTTGACCATATCACATCACAACATGCCCTGCAAAAACAAGTTAGACGTCCTCTACTTTGTTGTTGCAAGTTTTACGTGGCTGCTATGGGCTGAGCAAGAACCGTTCTTACCTACGCATCAAAACCACAACGATATTTCGTCAAGTATGTGCTGTTTTAACCTTCAACAATGACCGGGCGTAGCCACACTCGATTCAACTAAAGTTGGAGAAACTGACACCCGCTAGCCACCTGTCTGCGAAGCACGTCGGTAGAACTAGTCTCGCGTAAGCATACGCGTAATGTCGGCCCGGGCCGCTTCATCCAACAATACCGCCGAATCAAAAAGTATGACATGCTGGTAAGCAGTATGACTAGTATCGCCCACAACTCACTTGTGTTCTACTCGTGCATATAACATCTACGCATAAACCTGGCTCGGATGGCACTGTTGGGAAACGTAGTAATTTCAAAAAAAATTGCTACGCACACGCAAGATCATGGTGATGCATAGCAACAAGAGGGGAGAGTGTTGTCCACGTACCCTCGTAGACCGAAAGCGGAAGCGTTATGACAACACGGTTGATGTAGTCATACATCTTCATGATCGACCGATCCTAGTACCGAACGTACGACACCTCCGTGATCTGCACACGTTCAGCTCGGCGACGTCCCACGAACTCACGATCCAGTAGAGCTTCGAGGGAGAGCTTCGTCAGCACGAAGGCGTGATGACGGTGATGATGAAGCTACCGGCGCAGGGCTTTGCCTAAGCACTACGACGATATGACCGAGGTGGAGTATGGTGGAGGGGGCACCGCACACGGCTAAGAGATCAATGATCAACTTGTGTGTCTATGGGGTGCACCCCTCCCCCGTATATAAAGGAGTGGAGGAGGGGGAGGAGGCCGGCCTCCTAGGCGCGCCCCAAGGGGAGTCCTACTCCCACCGGGAGTAGGATTCCCCCCCTCCCTAGTTGGACTAGGAGTGGAAGGAAGGGGGAGGAAGGAGGAAGGAAATGGGGGGCCGGCCCCCCTCCCAATTCGGATTGGGCTTGGGGGCGCGCCCCCTCCTTTGCTCCCTTCTCCTCTCTCCCACTAAGGCCCAATAAGGCCCATATACCTCCCGGGGGGTTCCGGTAACCTATCGGTGCTCCAGTATATTCCCGAACTCACCCGGAACCATTCCGATGTCCAAATATAGTCGTCTAATATATTGATCTTTATGTCTCGACCATTTTGAGACACCTCGTCATGTCCTGATCATATCCGGGACTTCGAACTACCTTCGGTACATCAAAACACATAAACTCATAATACCGGTCGTCACCGAACATTAAGCGTGCGGACCCTACGGGTTCGAGAACTATGTAGACATGACCGAGACTCATCTCCGGTCAATAACCAATAGCGGAACCTGGATGCTCATATTGGTTCCTACATGTTCTACGAAGACCTTTATCGGTCAAACCGCATAACACCATACGTTGTTCCCTTTGTCATCAGTATGTTACTTGCCCGAGATTCAATCGTCGGTATCTCAATACCTAGTTCAATCTCGTTACTGGCAAGTCTCTTTACTCGTTCCGTAATGCATCATCCCGCAACTAACTCATTAGTCACATTGCTTGCAAGACTTATAGTGATGTGCATTACCGAGAGGCTCAGAGATACCTCTCCGACACTCGGAGTGACAAATCCTAATCTTGATCTATGCCAACTCAACAAGTACCATCGGAGACACCTGTAGAGCACCTTTATAATCACCCAGTTACGTTGTGACGTTTGGTAGCACACAAAGTGTTCCTCCGGTATTCGGGAGTTGCATAATCTCATAGTCATAGGAACATGTATAAGTCATGAAGAGAGCAATAGCAACATACTAAATGATCAAATGCTAAGCTAACGGAATGGGTCAAGTCAATCACATCATTCTCCAATGATGTGATCCCGTTAATCAAATGACAACTCATGTCTATGGCTAGGAAACATAACCATCTTTGATTCAACGAGCTAGTCAAGTAGAGGCATACTAGTGTCTGTTTATCTATGTATTCACACATGTACTAAGTTTCCGGTTAATACAATTCTAGCATGAATAATAAACATTTATCATGATGTAAGGAAATATAAATAACAACTTTATTATTGCCTCTAGGGCATATTTCCTCCACACACATGGCATGCCAAGTTCCGGGGGGCCACTGTCAATGGCTAAGGCTGTGGGTAATCCGTGAGCACTGTTTTTTTTTCTTTCCAGAAAGCACCATTATATTTTATTTACACAAAAATCCTCAAATAAAGTTGAAAATGCCGGTGCTGGGGATGGGATTCAAACCCATGACCTGCTGCGATTAGCAGCGCATGCATAACCACTCCCAATTGACATTTGACAATTAGCTATCACAGTTAGCTTTATATAACATGGACAGTACTAATGAAAGTGGAAATTAAAACGAAAATAGGGTGTGCAAAAAATGTATAGCCCTGTGTGCAATCAAAGAGATATACACAATTTATAGTTTGTATTCTTCTTTGTTTTTTCCTGCGTAAGTAAACAACTTATATTCTCGATAAACTTTTCCAAAAAATTGACTAAAATTTTGTTTGAATTCAAATAGTTTTAAATTTGAAAATCTATATAGAAGGATATATAGTGCATAATGAATGTATGCAAATTTTTTGAACAATTCTATTAAAATTTTGTTTGAATTATAATAATTTTAAATGAAAAATCCAGTGCATTATGAATGCACGTAAATTCTTTGGAAAAATCGATGAAAATTTTGTTTGAATTTGGGTAATTTAAAATTTGAAAATCTAGATAAAAGGAAATATAGTGCAGATCGAATGTATTTTTTTTTAGATAAATCAACTTAATTTTTGTTTCAAAATTCATAATTTTTACTGAAAAATCTGGTACAGAATGAATGAACATAAATTCTTGTGGACAAATCAATGATATTTTTAATTTAAATAATTTAAACTTGAAAATCTAGTTAAAATAAAATATAAATCAGAATGAATGTATGTAAATTTTTGGGAAAAATCAACTAATTTTTTTGAATTTGAATAATTTTAAATTAAAAATCTAGATAAAAGAAGATATACTGCAGAATAAATGTACATAAATTTCTTTTGAAGAAAACAGTGAAAAGATTGTTTGAATTTGAATAATTTTGAAAAATCTAGACAAAAGAAAATATAGTTAGGCCGATTTGTCTGAAATAAATTTAAAATTTAAACAATTTTAAGTTTGAAGACATAGACTGTTCAATCAGAATGATCCCACTCTCCCTTGATAATATGGATATGTCATGGCGAATTTCTATTGACTGTGTAGTTTTTTTTAAATAGAACAAGATAAATTGCAACATACACACGAACATTTCTATTCCCCACATGAACATTTTTTTTAATATGTGAACATTTTAAAAATGCAACTTGCATGTTTTTTAGTTACACAAATATTTTTAACATTGTTTAAGCATTTTTTAAAGGTCACGTACTTTTTAATGTAACACATGAACATTTGTTGAATGTCACAAACAACGGAATATAAGTTTTTTTGCATCTATTTATTCCTGTGGGGAATAACACAACATGTTTCTGGTTTTCGTTTATTACTTTGTTGGGCTGAGCGAACATTGTGTTACGCTTGTTAGTTTTACATCAATTTATTCCTAATTAAGTGGCGACTACAGTTATCTTATGATTAATAATTGAGAAGGACGTCAATACGAATCCTGGGCCGCTATTTTTTATTCATGGTTCCCATGGCAAGACACTATGTGCTGACGGATGCTCAATTAAATAAAAGACGAGTGATATTTTCTTCAAAAAAAAAGATAATCCGTGGTTCACCTAACACCTCACCACTAACACACTGACACCGCATTCATGTCGACATGGTACGTAAGCACGAGATACGGCTGGATATGGAAGAAGTGATTGTATCTGCAAACATAGATAAGTTATGTAACTGCAATGACGTATTTTACAACTTTTAGCACTAAACTGAACATTAGATGCAAGTTCTATGACTACCATTGATATTACCTCAAATTTAGTTTAATTTAGTGCTAGAACTTTAAAAATACGGATTTATGATCATCTAACTTGATGTCCGATGCAAATACGGTGCTTTCCACCGTATTCGGGTCTGTCTAGGTGGCATGACAGCGTGGTAATGGCCCACACGTCAATTAGTCGCTGGATTTTTAATTACAAGTGACCCAACCGTAAGTGAACATTACAAAGAAAAAAAATGCTAAACTGAACATCAGATGCAAGTTCTATGACTATCACTCATATTACCTCAAATTTAGTTTAGTTTAGGGATGTGTCTAGCGAGCAGCCGTGCACTCGCTAGCACTCCCGAGCAGCCTGCAGATTTAGATATTTTTTTGTCCCATTGCATCATAAAAAGGAAAATTTATCCTCCATGTTGTCTAAAAATGCTAAAAAAAATTGATAATCAAGCACCCCACCCGTACATGCATCTCTACCTAATATTAAAGGGAGGATTGTTTCTCCATCTTTTTTCGTCATCTGGTACGTGTTCGTACGTTGTTCCTTTTTTTTCGTGCGTAAAAAAGAATTGCAGTACAAGGACTCGAACCCCGCCTACTTAGATTAATACCGCACGCACGAACCAGGCCACCTAGGTACCATATTTTGTTAAGGAAAGAAAGGAAGATATCTCTTTATATTGGTTAAAAAGAGTTTTGTAAATAAAAAAACAATACACGGTTTGGCTGTAGTGATTCTCCTGCGTTTCCGATCCTCTCACGTGTCTGCCATCTTGGGCCTCAGCCCGTCCCAACAAATACGAGAAAAACAATTACGGTCGTGAGGGATCGAATTGCAGAAGATTAAAGATTGGGTCCATGGAGGGAAAAAGAGACGCTTTGGAAAGGAAATTAATGGAGGGAACATGAGATTCTATCTGGGAATGAATGGACGGTGGCCGGATTCATGAGACATGATGCAAAATTAAATGGATGATATTAAATCAGCAATATTATTGCGTCCTTGCCATTCGAGATGAAAGAAAAAAATAGACCCTTTCATAAGGAATTAAGAGGAAAATCCGTGTTTGATGAGCAATCATGAAGAATTAATGTGAGATTAATCGGCGCTTATGCATAAAAAATGCAAACTTTTTCGAGACTAAGATATTGGCAGGACCATGATTCCTGGAAAGGGAGTTCATTACTGTTCGGTGTGAGCATTTTTTTTCTTCCGTTGCAACGCACGGGCATATTTGCTAGTCCTGCATTAAATGCAGTCCCACGTTGTCTTGTTATGTATTAAATTTGGGTTTTCAAAATTTTAAAAAGTGATATCTTTCAACCCGCGCGTCGGAATTAAGATCCGTTTTCTTCATTGGAATCCTCGCGACATGCTCTTCGAAACTAGATCCCGCATGGGTATGTTTCGACGAAATTTTTTGTGTGCAATTTAATTCCTATTTGGTGCAGCTGTTAACAGTCAATGTGCAACTATACGACAGTCGATGGGCAACTTTTTCCTTACTTGTCGACGTTCATTTTCACCGTAGAAATCTTCGTAACGTGATCTTCAAAACTAGACCCCGTATAGGGATGTTTTTACCAACTTTGTTTGTGCAATTTACTTCTCGTTAAGTGCAACTACCTAATAGTTGATGTGTAACCTTTTTCACGTACGTCAAGAGTGTGCAACTCTGCTGCCGTACGTGAGATACTACGTCGACGAGAGTGTGCAGCTACATGGTCATGCGTGTGCAACTATGCCGTTGCACATGTGCAACTCCCGCGGTCGTGCCTGAGCTACTATGCTGGTGAGAGTATGCATCTCTGGGGCCACGCGTGTGCGACTATGCCAACGAGATTGTGCAACTCCATGGTCGTGCATGTGCGACTATGCGGACGCGTGTGCTACTCCACTACCATGCGTGTGCAACTATGCCAACGAGAGTGTGCATCCTCACGGCCGTGCATGAGCTACTACGCCAACGAGAGTGTGCAACTCCATGGTCCTGTGTGTATGTCGCCGCGCGTGTGCAACTCCGTCTCTGTGCATGTCCGACTATGCCGACGACAGTGTGCAACTGTTGCGGAACGTAGTAATTTCAAAAAAATTCCTACGCACACGCAAGATCATGGTGATGCATAGCAACGAGAGGGGAGAGTGTTGTCTACGTACCCTCGTAGATCGTAAGCGGAAGTGTTATGACAACGCGGTTAATATAGTCGTACGTCTTCACGATCGACCGATCCGAGCACCGAAGGTACGGCACCCCCGCGATCTGCACACGTTTGGCTCGGTGACGTCCCACGAGCTCACGATCCAGCAGAGTGTCGGGGAAGAGCTTCGTCAGCAGGACGGCGTGATGACGGTGATGATGAAGCTACCGGCGCAGGACTTCGCCTAAGCACTACGATGATATGACCGAGGTGGATTATGGTGGAGGGGTTCACCGCACACGGCTAAGAGATCAATGATCAACTTGTGTGTTCATGGGGTGCCCCCTCCCCCGTATATAAAGGAGTGGAGGAGGGGGAGGGCCGACCCTCTCTATGGCGCACCCTAGGGGAGTCCTACTCCCACCGGGAGTAGGATTCCCCCCTTTCCAAGTAGGAGTAGGAGAGGAAGGAAGGAGGAGAGAGGGAGGAAGGAAAGGGGGGCCGGCCCCCTCACCCAATTCGGATTGGGCTTGGGGGGTGGGCGCCCCCTCCTAGGCTGCCTCCTCCTCTCTCCCACTAAGGCCCAATAAGGCCCATATACTCCCCGGGGGGTTTCGGCAACCTCCCGGTACTCCGGTAAATGCCCGAACTCACCTGGAACCATTCCGATGTCCAAACATAGCCATCCAATATATCGATCTTTATGTCTCGACCATTTCGAGACTCCTCATCATGTCCGTGATCCTATCCGGGACTCCGAACTACCTTCGGTACATCAAAACACATAAACTCATAATACCGATCGTCACCGAACGTTAAGCGTGCGGACCCTACGGGTTTGAGAACTATGTAGACATGATCGAGACACGTCTCGGGTCAATAACCAATAGCGGAACCTGGATGTTCATATTGTCTCCCACATCTTCTACGAAGATCTTTATCAGTCAAACCGCATAACAACATACGTTGTTCCCTTTGTCATCGGTGTGTTACTTGCCCGAGATTCGATCGTCGGTATCTCAATACCTAGTTCAATCTCATTACCGGCAAGTCTCTTTACTCATTCCGTAATGCATCATCCTGCAACTAACTCATTAGTCACATTGCTTGCAAGGCTTATAGTGATGTGCATTACCGAGAGGGCCCAAAGATACCTCTCCGCCACTCGGAGTGACAAATCCTAATCTTGATCTATGCCAACTCAACAAACACCATCGGAGACACCTGTACAGCATCTTTATAATCACCCAGTTACGTTGTGACGTTTGATAGCACACTAAGTGTTCCTCCGGTATTCGGGAGTTGCATAATATCATAGTCATAGGAACATATATCAGTCATGAAGAAAGCAATAGCAGTAAACTAAACGAACATAGTGCTAAGCTAACGGATGGGTCTTGTCCATCACATCATTCTCTAATGATGTGATCCCGTTCATCAAATGACAACACATGTCTATGGCTTGGAAACTTAGCCATCTTTGATTAACGAGCTAGTCTAGTAGAGGCATACTAGGGACACTCTGTTTGTCTATGTATTCACACATGTACTAAGTTTCCGGTTAATACAATTCTAGCATGAATAATAAACATTTATCATGATATAAGGAAATATAAATAACAAATTTATTATAGCCTCTAGGGCATATTTCCTCCAGTCTCCCACTTGCACTAGAGTCAATAATCTAGTTCACATCGCCATGTGATTTAACACCAATAGTTCACATCGTCATGTGATTTAACACTCTATAGTTCACATCGCCATGTGACCAATACCCAAAGGGTTTACTAGAGTCAATAATCTAGTTCACATCGTCATGTGATTAACACCCAAAGAGCATTAAAGTGTGATCATGTTTTGCTTGTGAGAGAAGTTTAGTCAACGGGTCTGCCATATTCAGATCCGTATGTATTTTGCAAATTTCTATGTCTACAATGCTCTGCACGGAGCTACTCTAGCTAAATGCTCACACTTTCTATATGTATCCAGATCGAGATTCAGAGTCATCCAGATCGGTGTCAAAACTTGCGTCGACGTAACTCTTTACGACGAACTATTTATCGCCTCCATAACCGAGAAATATTTCCTTAGTCCTCTAAGGATAATTTTTGACCAATGTCCAGTGATCTACTCCTAAATCACTATTGTACTCCTTTGCCAAACTCAGGGCAGGGTATACAATAGGTCTGGTACACAACATGGCATACTTTGTAGAACCTATGGCTGAGGCATAGGGAATGACTTTCATTCTCTCTCTATCTTCTGCCGTGGTCGGGCTTTGAGTCTTACTCAACTTCACACCTTGCAACACAGGCAAGAACTCCTTCTTTGACTGTTCCATTTTGAACTACTTCAAAATCTTGTCAAGGTATATACTCATTGAAAAAACTTATCAAGCGTCTTGATCTATAGATCTTGATGCTCAATATGTAAGTAGCTTCACCGAGGTGTTTCTTTGAAAAACTCCTTTCAAACACTCATGTATGCTCTCCAGAAAAAAAATCTACATCATTTTCGATCAACAATATGTCATTCACATATACTTGTCAGAAAGGTTGTAGTGCTCCCACTCACTTTCTTGTAAATACAGGCTTCACCGCAAGTCTGTATAAAACTATATGATTTGATCACACTATCAAAGCGTACAGTCCAACTCCGAGATGCTTGCACCAGTCCATAAATGAATCACTCGTGCTTACACACTTTGTTAGCATCTTTCGGATTGACAAAGCCTTCTGGTTGCATCATATACAACTCTTCTTTAAGAAATCCATTAAGGAATGCAGTTTTGACATCCATTTGCCAACTTTCATAAAATGCGGCAATTTCTAACATGATTCGGACAGACTTTAAGCATAGATACGGGTAAGAAACTCTCATCGTAGTCAACACCTTGAACTTGTCGAAAACCTTTTGCAAAAATTCTAGCTTTGTAGATAGTAACACTACTATCAGCGTCCGTCTTCCTCTTGAAGATCCATTTAATCTCAATGGCTCGCCAATCATCGGGCAAGTCAACCAAAGTCCATACTTTGTTCTCATACATGGATCCTATCTCAGATTTCATGGCCTCAAGCCATTTTGCGAAATCTGGGCTCATCATCGCTTCCTCATAGTTCGTAGGTTTGTCATGGTCTAGTAACATGACTTCCAGAACATGATTACCGTACCACTCTGGTGTGGAACGCACTCTGGTTGACCTACGACGTTCGGTAGTAACTTGATCCGAAGTTTTATGATCATCATCATTAGCTTCATCACTAATTGGTGTAGGAATCACTGGAACTTATTTCTGTGATGAACTACTTTCCAATTCGGGAGAAGGTACAATTACCTCATCAAGTTCTACTTTCCTCCCACTCACTTCTTTCGAGAGAAACTCCTTCTCTAGAAAGGATCCATTCTTAGCAACGAATATCTTGCCTTCAGATCTGTGATAGAAGGTGTACCCAACAGTCTCCTTTGGGTATCCTATGAAGACACATTTCTCCGATTTGGGTTCGAGCTTATCAGGTTGAAGCCTTTTCACATAAGCATCGCAGCCCCAAACTTTAAGAAACGACAGCTTAGGTTTCTTGCTAAACCACAGTTCATATGGTGTCGTCTCAACGGATTTAGACGGTGCCCTATTTAATGTGAATGCAGCTGTCTCTAATCCATAACCCCAAAATGATAACGGTAAATCGGTAAGAGACATCATAGATCGCACCATATCTAATAAAGTGCGGTTACGACATTCGGACACACCATTTTGCTGTGGTGTTCCGGGTGGCGTGAGTTGCGAAACTATTCCGCTTTGTTTCAAATGAAGACCAAACTCGTAACTCAAATATTCTCCTCTACGATCAGATCGTAGAAACTTTATTTTCTTGTTACGATGATTTTCCACTTCACTCTGAAATTGTTTAAACTTTTCAAATGTGTCAGACTTATGTTTCATCAAGTAGATATACCCATATCTGCTCAAATCATCTGTGAAGGTCAGAAAATAATGATACTCGCCGCGAGCCTCAACACTCATTGGATAGCATGTATTATTTCCAATAAGTCAGTGGTTCGCTCCATTGTTCCGGAGAACGGAGTCTTAGTCATCTTGCCCATGAGGCATGGTTCGCAAGCATCAAGTGATTCATAATCAAGTGATTCCAAAAGCCCATCAGCATGGAATTTCTTCATGCGCTTTACACCAATATGACCTAAACGGCACTGCCACAAATAAGTTGCACTATCATTATTAACTTTGCATCTTTTGGCTCCAATATTATGAATATGTGTATCACTACGATCGAAATTCAATAAACCATTTATATTGAGTGTATGACCATAGAAGGTTTTATTCATGTAAATAGAACAACAATTATTCTTTGACTTAAATGAATAACCGTATTGCAATAAACATGATCCAATCATATTATGCTCAGCGCAAACACCAAATAACATTTATTTTAGGTTCAACACTAATCCCGAAGGTAAAGGGAGTGTGCGATGGTGATCTTATCAACCTTGGAATCACTTCCAACACACATCGTCACCTCGCCCTCAACTAGTCTCTGTTCATTTTGTAATTCCTGTTTCAAGTTACTAATCATAGCAACTGAACCAGTATCAAATACCCAGGGGCTACTATGAACACTAGTAAAGTACACATCAATAACATGTATATCATATATACTTTTGTTCACTTTGCCATCCTTCTTATCCGCTAAGTATTTGGGGTAGTTCCGCTTCCAGTGACTATTTCTTTTGCAGTAGAAGCACTCAGTTTTAGCCTTGGGTCTAGCTTTGGGCTTCTTCATGGGAGTGGCAACTTGCTTGCCATTCGTCTTGAAGTTCCCTTTCTTTCCCTTGCCCTTTCACTTGAAACTAGTGGTCTTGTCAACCATCAACACTTGATGCTTTTCTTGATTTCTACCTTCGCCGATTTCAGCATCGCGAAGAGCTTGGGAATCGTTTTCGTTATCCCTTGCATATTATAGTTCATCACGAAGTTCTAGTAACTTGGTGATAGTGACTAGAGAACTCTGTCAATCACTATCTTATCTGGAAGATTAACTCCCACTTGATTCAAGTGATTGTAGTACTCAGACATTCTGAGCACATGCTCACTAGCTGAGCTATTCTCCTCCATCTTGTAGGCAAAGTACTTTGTCAGAGGTCTCATACCTCTTAACACGGGCATGAGTCTGAAATACCAATTTCAACTCTTGGAACATCTCATATGCTCTATGGCGTTCAAACCGTTTTTGAAGTCCCGGTTCTAAGCCGTAAAGCATGGTGCACTAAACTATCAAGTAGTCATCATACCGAGCTTTCTCAAACGTTCATAACGTTTGCATCTGCTCCTGCAATAGGTCTGTCACCTAGCGGTGCATCAAGGACATAATTCTTCTGTGCAGCAATGAGGATAATCCTCATATCACGGACCAAGTTCGCATCATTGCTACTATCATCTTTCAACTTATTTTTCTCTAGGATCATATAAAAAAAGAACGGGGAGCTACATCGCAAGCTATTGATCTACAACATGGATATGCAAATACTATCAAGACTAAGTTCATGATAAATTAAAGTTCAATTAATCATATTACTTAAGAACTCCCACTTAGATAGACATCCCTCTAGTCATCTAAATGATCACGTGATCCAAATCAACTAAACCATGTCTGATCATCACGTGAGATGGAGTAGTTTTCAATGGTGAACATCACTATGTTGATCAAATCTACTATATGATTGACACTCGACCTTTCGGTCTCGGTGTTCCGAGGCCATATCTGCATATGCTAGGCTCGTCAAGTTTAACCCGAGTATTTTGTGTGTGCAAAACTGGCTTGCACCCGTTGTATGTGAACGCAGAGCTTATCACACCCGATCATCACGTCGTGTCTCGGCACGATGAACTTTCGCAACGGTGCATACTGAGGGAGAACACTTGTACCTTGAAATTTAGTGAGAGATCATCTTATAATGCTACCGCCGAACTAAGCAAAATAAGATGCATATAAACATCACATGCAATCAATATAAGTGATATGATATGGCCATCATCATCTTGTGCCTTTGATCTCCATCTCCAAAGCACCGTCATGATCACCATCATCACCGACGCGACACCTTGATCTCCATCGTAGTATCGTTGTCGCCTCGCCAACTATTGCTTCTACAACTATCGCTACCGCTTAGTGATAAAGTAAAAACAATTACAGGGCGATTGCATTGCATACAATAAAGCGACAACCATAAGGCTCCTGCCAGTTGCCGATAACTGTTACAAAACATGATCATCTCATACAACAATTTATATATCATCACGTCTTGACCATATCACATCACAACATGCCCTGCAAAAACAAGTTAGACGTCCTCTACTTGTTGTTGCAAACTTTACGTGGCTGCTACGGGCTTGGCAAGAACCGTTCTTACCTACGCATCAAAAACCACAACGATTTTTCGTCAAGTGTGTTGTTTTAACCTTCAACAAGGACCGGGCGTAGTCACACTCGATTCAACTAAAGTTGGAGAAACTGACACCCACTAGACACCTGTGTGCGAAGCACGTCGGTAGAACCAGTCCCGCGTAAGCGTACACGTAATGTCGGCCTGAGCCGCTTCATCCAACAATACCGCCGAATCAAAGTATGACATGCTGGTAAGCAGTATAACTATTATCGCCCACAACTCTTTGTGTTCTACTCGTGCATATAACATCTACTCATAGACCTGGCTCGGATGCCACTGTTGGGGAACGTAGTAATTTCAAAAAAAAATCCTACGCACACGCAAGATCATGGTGATGCATAGCAACGAGAGGGGGGAGTGTTGTCTACGTACCCTCGTAGACCGTAAGCGAAAGCGTTATGACAACGCGGTTGATGTAGTCGTACGTCTTCACGATCGACCGATGCTAGCACCGAAGGGACGGCACCTCCGCTATCTGCACATGTTCGGCTCGGTGTCGTCCCACGAACTCACGATCCAGCAGAGTGTCGGGGAAGAGCTTCGTCAGCACGACGGCGTGATGACAGTGATGATGAAGCTACCGGCGCAGGGCTTCGCCTAAGCACTACGACGATATGACTGAGGTGGATTATGGTGGAGGGGGGCACCGCACACGGCTAAGAGATCAATGATCAACTTGTCTGTTCATGGGGTGCCCCCCTCCCCCGTATATAAAGGAGTGGAGGAGGGGGAGGGCCGTCCCTCTCTATGGTGCGCCCTAGGGGAGTCCTACTCCCACCGGGAGTAGGATTCCCCCCTTTCCAAGTAGGAGTAGGAGAGGAAGGAAGGAGGAGAGAGGGAGGAAGGAAAGGGGAGCCGGCCCCCTCACCCAATTCGGATTGCGCTTGGGGGGTGGGCGCCCGCTCCTAGGCTGCCTCCTCCTCTCTCCCACTAAGGCCCAATAAGGCCCATATACTCCCCAGGGGGTTTCGGTAACCTCCCGGTACTTCGGTAAATGCCCGAACTCACCTGGAACCATTCCGATGTCCAAACATAGCCATCCAATATATCGATCTTTATGTCTCGACCATTTCGTGACTCCTCATCATGTCCGTGATCATATCCGGGACTCCGAACTACCTTCGGTACATCAAAACACATAAACTCATAATACCGATCGTCACCAAACGTTAAGCATGCGGACCCTACGGGTTCGAGAACTATGTAGACATGATCGAGACATGTCTCGGGTCAATAACCAATAGCAGAACCTGGATGTTCATATTGACTCCCACATCTTCTACGAAGATCTTTATCAGTCAAACCGCATAACAACATACGTTGTTCCCTTTGTCATCGGTGTGTTACTTGCCCGAGATTCGATCGTCGGTATCTCAATACCTAGTTCAATCTCATTACCGGCAAGTCTCTTTACTCATTCCGTAATGCATCATCCTGCAACTAACTCATTAGTCACATTGCTTGCAAGGCTTATAGTGATGTGCATTACCGAGAGGGCCCAAAGATTCTCCGACAATCGGAGTGACAAATCCTAATCTTGATCTATGCCAACTCAACAAACACCATCGGAGACACCTGTACAGCATCTTTATAATCACCCAGTTACGTTGTGACGTTTGATAGCACACTAAGTGTTCCTCCGGTATTCGGGAGTTGCATAATATCATAGTCATAGGAACATATATCAGTCATGAAGAAAGCAATAGCAATAAACTAAACGAACATAGTGCTAAGCTAACGGATGGGTCTTGTCCATCACATCATTCTCTAATGATGTGATCCCGTTCATCAAATGACAACACATGTCTATGGCTTGGAAACTTAGCCATCTTTGATTAACGAGCTAGTCTAGTAGAGGCATACTAGGGACACTCTGTTTGTCTGTATTCACACATGTACTAAATTTCCGGTTAATACAATTCTAGCATGAATAATAAACATTTATCATGATATAAGGAAATATAAATAACAAATTTATTATAGCCTCTAGGGCATATTTCCTTCAGCAACATCGCGATCGTGCGTGTGCGACTATGCGAGCGAGAGTGTGCAACTCTGTTATCATGCGTGTGCGACTATGTCGACGGGAGTGTGCAACTCCGTGGCCGTGTGTGATCTGCTACTACGCCGATGAGAGTGTGCAACTTCGTGGTCGTGCATGTGCGACTATGCCACCACGCGTGTACGTCGTCGTGCGTGAGCTACTATGCCGACGAGAGAGTGCACCTCCACCGTCATGCTTGTGCGACTATGCCGATGAGAGTCTGCAAGTCCGCGACCATGCATGAGCTGCTAGACCAACTAGAGTGTGCAGCTCTGTGGTACTGTTGTGTGACTATGCCGTCCCACGTGTGCAACCGTGCATGATGTACTATGCCAACGAGAGTGTGTAACATCTGCAGCTAACAAGAGTGGACACATATGCCGACGAGAGTGTTTAACTCCGCGGCCGTGGGTGTGCAACTCCACTGTCATGCATGTGCAACTATACCGACGAGAGTGTGCAACTCACGTAACCAACGAGAGTGTGCAACCCCGTGTCCGAGCGGGTGCAACTATGCGGGCGAGAGTGTGCAACTCCGCTGCCACGCATGCGCGACTACGTCGACGAGAATGTGCAACTCCCGCAACCAACGAGAGTGGACGCGTATGCCCGATGAGAGTGCGCAACTCCGCGGCCGTGCGTGTGCAACTATGCGGGCGAGAGTGTGTAATTCTGTTGCCACACGTGTGCGACTATGACAGCGAAAGTGTGCAACTCTGTGGCCGCACATGTGCTACTACACCGGTCAGAGTATGCAGCTTCATGGTCGTGAGTGTGCGGCATGCTTCCACTTTGCCATCAGTAGTTGGTCGAGTTTACAACGTCACACATCTAGCTATACTTGAGTAAGCAATGTAAGTGCGAGATATCATCAAACCATTATTGTGGTGTGCAACTTTCTAATAGTCGTATCCAACTGAGAATTACTATGTGTGCGACTATAACTACTACGGATGCCAACAAAAAATATAACTAGCAAAAAGAGATCAACTTAAACTAAAACATCATGCACAAAATCATACCAATAGTAACATCAAATCTTTAGAGCTTCAATTTTTTATAGCCTTACATCACCACCAAAACAACCTTATTAGATTAATTTCATCCAAATGAACATTTTCAGTTCAATAGTTTTTTATTTGTTTCCGATGTAACCCAATGAATGTTAGTGTAGTCAAATCAATAGTCAGAGTAAGAGAAACGCGGCCAAAATGAGGGACTAATCCACATGGCATGCACCCATGACTCCTTTATCTGCTTTGTACGTTGCTAGATAGTAGGAGTACGTTCAGTTATGAACTGCGGCCTCTGCATTTTATCCAGTTCGATCCTAACAGAATGAGGCGTGTTGCATCTCACAACTTTTCAGTCTTGTACAGCGGAGTTCCTCGAGCTGGCACAGGACGGCGAACGGTGGCCTGCCTGATGACCACGCCCATGGCCTCGGGCAGCAGGCTGTGCGTACAGGATGCCGATGCATGCGGCGACGAGGAGAGCTCGCGCGGGAGGAAGGGCGGATGCAGAGGACGGCCGGGCTCGGGTGTGCGAGATGGCACAAGCGACGGGACGGAGGAGAAACGAGGCGGAGGCGGTGCTCGTCGACCGGCGAGTGGCGGCAGATACAAAGCTTGTGCGTGCTGGCGCACATGGCGGGCAGGAGCTGCACGGACGGGGGCGTTGTGGAGGACAGTGAGAGGGCAAGAGATTGAAGGAGGAGACGCATGAGAAGGCTGACCGGAGGAGGCGTTGCTCGCCGTCGACGGCCAAGGTGGGAGCAGGCGGGCCCGGGGCGCGTCGCTCGGGAGAGAGTGGGATTGGACAGGATGAAGATTGTGTGGTGTGTCACGTGTCGCGTAGCGCGGCCGCTCGATCACGCGAGAAAGTGCACGCGCACCTTTAAGCTTTTAGGTTAGTTTAGTGCTAGAATTTTTAAAATATGGATTTGTGATCATCTAACTTGATGTCCGGTGTAAATATGGTGCTTTCCACCGTATTCGGGTCTGTCTAGGTGGCACGACAGCATGATAATGGCCCACACGTCAGTTAGTCGCTGAATTTTTAATTACAAGTGACCCAACAGTCAGTGAACAGTACAAGGAAAAAACTAGTGTTCGAACTTGGGATATCGCGAATTATGCTCGCAGGCTGAAACATCACGCCTAGGGGCAACTGGTGCTTTCTGTGTGTAACAATTACTTATAACCTTTTCCAGGAAACACGTGGGAATCGGCTGAAATAGACAATGTTCACTGCAGCACAGTTTGCGCCTTTGGTTTTTTTGAATTTTGTAAATAGTATTAAATTATGATATCAGTAATAAACTAACATTTAAATATTCATGTGCTATATGTATTGTACATAAAAATGAAATAAATTACTTTTGAAATTACTCATGCATTATTATAAAAATATTTATATATTTAAAATAATATGTATCAATTAAAAAATGTTTGTGGCGATCTAGAAAAACTATATGTGTCAAAACACTATGTATCAATATATATTGAAAACAATATTAGTGGAGGACGAGTGTGAGAGCAGCGTGGCGAAGCTGAATAGGGGAGCTCCGGCGTCCATGCGCCTGTGTCGGAGGGGCGGGTTGTGTCAATTGGAGACGACGAGGAGTGAGGGTTGTGTCGGGAGTTTGGGGAGGGGTTTCCTGCAAAAAGAGCCAGTGCGACAAGAGTTACGGGGCGGAGGGAGTATAATTTAAAATAACACACATATTTGTAAGCACTTAATTTTCAAAATAATTATTTCAATTATACAAACATATCAGTAACTACACACGCATTTGTATAGTTTAGTGTTCATATAATTAACAATATTCATAATTTAAAAATTAACTACAATTATTTATACGTTAAATTTAAATGTTTACATTAATAATTTAATATTTCTAAATTTAAATGTTTACATATATCTGTAATATTTTAAATTATACAAACACTTTTAGTTGATACATGTTATTTTAAATATATAGATATTTTATTATAATAAATAAGTAATTTTACAAGTAAGTTATTTCCTTTTGTTTACAATACTTATAAAACACGAATATTTGAACATTATTTTATTTACTTAGATCATATTTACATACTATCTACAAATTTTCATAAACAAACAAAGTTGACCATAGCCCATTTCAACTGATTGGCCCGCATGTTTCCAGGGTAAGGTTATAAAACGTTGTAAATCCTCAAAAAAAAAGATTATAAAACGTTGTTACCCTACTAATCCAGTAGTTGTAACATGGCGTGATGGTTCAACCACCGTGATTTTGTATGGAGGTCGCGTTCATTCCCTGCCCCCAAACCGGCGATATATATAACTTTTTCCCTCTACTGTTCACTGATAGGTGGGTCTCGCGAGAGTAATTAGTTAACGAGCGCTTCTTCGGGAGTCTCGTAACGATCAGCGCCATTTGGCGCGCTCTCAGCCATCCGCCACGTGTCATGCTTTGGACGCTCCCTCCGTATTTTCTTTTTTTTTTTATTTTTCCGCACATGTTTTCGGCTTTTTAAACGTTTTTTTTCGGGTTTTTTCGATGTTTTGGTTTTCCACCGGTCTTCTTTAGCTTTTCAAATAAAAAAATTTGAAGAAAAAAATTGCGTGAAAAAACGTGTTTTTTTCCTTTCGCGAGAGTCACGGTTTTACTTCTGCGAGAGGCACGGTTTTGCTTTCGCGAGAGTCACGGCCGTGCCTCTCGGAAAGGAAAAAAAACACGTTTTCTATTTTTTTTTTTTCGCAAGTCACGGGTTTGCTTCCGTGAGAGGCACGGTTGTGCTTTCGCGAGAGTCACGACCGTGCCTCTCGGAAAGGAAAAAGAAACGCGTTTTCTGTTTTTTTCCTTTCGCGAGAGTCACGGTTTAGCTTCCACAAGAGGCACGGTTGTGCTTTCACGAGAGTCACGGCCGTGCCTCATCGGAAACGAAAAAATGTTTTCTTTTTTTTTTCCTTTCGCGAGAGTCACGGTTTTGCTTCCGTGAGGGGCACGGTTGTGATTTCGTGAGAGGCACGGGCGTGCCTCTTTCGGAAAAGGAAAAAACCCGTGCTCCCGATTTGGTTTTTTCGTCCGGTTTTTTCGTGAAAAAAAGTTCGTCAAAACCTATCAACATGGGATCTAGTTTTGAAGATCTCGACGCGAGGAATCCAACGGTGAAAGCGGTTCGAGATTTGGACGCACGGTTTGAGAGATAAAACGTTTTAAATAAACGGATCTACGAAAAAAAGGAAAACTCCGGGTTGCGACAAGTGGCGCGCTGCATGTGCGCCACTTGTCGCAACCAGGGGAATTGGAGTGATCTTTGCAACGAGTACTCCTCAATTAGTGATTTCGGGGTCTCGCTCTCACCTGGTCTTTTAGAGCATCTCCAGCCGCGCCCCCCAACAGGCCCTCCCCAGCCGTTTTTGCCGCGCCGACGCCGGAAAAAGGGCCCAGTCGCGCCCCCAGGAGCCCGATTTTCACCGGCTCGGGCCGAAACTGGTGCCGGCGGACCCAGGCCGAACCCGGCGCCCTGGGGGGCGCCGGCACAAGTGGCGCCGGCATGTGCGCCACTTGTCGCAACCTGAATCCACCCGGCAGCCATGCCTAGTACTCGCCCTGGGGCCAGCAAGGCGTCGGCTCTCCGTCGCCGCAGCCATGGGGATGCACGCCCTCGCCGGGCTACGCCGACGGGGACGCGCATGGTGGGTTCAACCCCAACGTCACCTTCCCCCATGGACACCCGGCCCAGCGCACGCTCTCGCCTGCCTTCGCCGGCGTGCAGTACCCTCCATACAACTACTCGCCGCCCGCCTACGTGTCCTCCCCGATGCCCCCTTTCCGCCGTGGCGCGCTTCCCTTCTCGCACCTCGGCGACACCGACGAGACTGAGGCCGACATGGAGAACATCATCGCGACCGGCTCGACCGTGGCTGCCGCGTCTCCCGGGTTCGTCACCCCGGACGACACAGTGGATCTCAGCGGCGGCATGGACGGCGAGCTCGGCTACGTCTACGGCGAGGAGGAGCAGGAGGAGCAGGAGGAGGACGAAGAGGAGGAGGAGGAGGAGCAGGCGACTGTTCCGGCGAGGAGGCGCAAGAAGAAGAAGTGGGCGGCTAGGTCCGGCGAGCCGCGCATCAAGTGGGCGTCCAAGGAGGAGGAATGCCTCGCCGAAGCATGGAAAATCGTCTGCCTCGACCCGACCACCGGCACGAACCAGAGCATCGACACGTACTGGGAGCGCATCAAGGCCGAGTTCGACGAACGCAAGCTCGTCGACCCCTACTTTAAAGGCGTCTACATGCAGCGCGGGGCGAGGGTAATGGCGAACCATTGGGGCGTATCCAGGGGGCGTCCAACAAATGGCATGGGATCGTCGAGGAGGTCGCGGCTCGCCCGGGGAGCGGCGCCAGCGTTGAGGATCAGGTATGGCACGCCGGTCTCCCGCCTCTCTTCGCCGTGTGCGCTCGCCAACTGTTTGTTCCTCCGCGCAGTTGCTGCGCATGTGCGCCTTGTATCGGCAGGGCAACAACGACGCCGAGTTCAAGTGCCTCCACGTTTACAAGCGCATTGACATGTGTGAGAAGTGGGCGGAAGTCCGGCGCACCCTCGACAAGGCCAAGGAGACCTACAAGCCGGACGTGCCGACTCTGGGCGCGTCAGAAGGGCGGCCGGACGGCAACAAAGGTGCCAAGAGGGGGAACACGCCGACGCGGCCACCGCTCGAGTGCAGGAGTCCATCGAGCACTGCCTCGCCGACGCACAGGCCCGGGCCGCCCTTCGTGAAGAGAAGACCGAGGCGCGGTGGTCGGCGCTGATGTCGAGCAGCGCCGTCAAGCTCGACCTACTCCGGACCAACGTCGCCGCGAAGAAGAGAAACACCGACCTGGCTTTCCTGCTGGGCGGGGCGGACATGCTCCAGAGCAACGACGAGGCGGTCAAGGCGTGGTACTTTGGCGGAGCGTGGCCTCATCCTGAACCAGCTTCCCTCGACGACGCCGCCCACGCCGACGCCGCCAAGTCCGAGTGATGATGCCGGCGAGACTCCCCGCAGCACAGAAGCCACGTCGACGCCGCCCAGCACGGAGCCGCCGCCAAGCCCGCGCACGCCGATGCCGGAGGCCGACCTCGCCGTCTGATGCGCACGCGCGTCTTTCTGCTTTTTGTACGCCGAACTTTCATTCGATCGCCGAACTTGTGGCCGCTTGATTGCCGGATTTGTGGCGTCTATTTTGTGAGCGGGAATGACTGCGTTTGAATTTGCCGTGGCTGGGGAACGGCGCCTGGGGGCGTGGCTGGGAGGTAGGTCGCCCCCAGGGGCCAATCTAGCGCCGGTTCGCCCCCAGGCCGCTCTTTTTCGGCGCCCTGGGGGCTGAACGGCTGGAGATGCTCTTATGTCTAAAAAAATCACAGCCACTAACGTGTGGGTCACAAGCCCACAGCCATGTTGGCGCAGAGCGTACACCAAGATAACAAAGCACCGTATTTGCATCGGACATCAAGTTAGATGACCGCAAATCAGTATTTTCAAAATTCTAGCACCAAACTGAACATCGAGCGCAAATTGTATGACTACCGGTGATATTACATCTTCTAGAAATATAAGAACAATTACCGAGGCCAAAGCGGGTGAACTCGAGAAAGAATTCAGACTCATCATAGAGACTGCCCATGAGTCGAGATACCTCTTCGTTGCCGATTATGTGAATTTTCTATTTCAACATATTTGAAACCTTGTCATTAGCAGAAGTATCTAATTTGTGGGGGTTGTTAGGCTGCCTAGCTCGCTCCCCCGATAGCCGAACCCTACCCTCTCGCGCCGCCACCCGCGAGGCGGACGGGAAGGGCATCTAGATCCCCTCGCCTCGAGCCTCCCCTCCTCCTCCCTCCTCCCTCGCTGCCACCAGGGGCACAGCCGGGCGAAGCCCGACCGACACTAGCAGCAGCGTGGCTCGATCTCCCTCCAGCGCGATGGGGCGGCATGGGCCTCTCCGTCGGGTGCGGGCGCGGGGCGTGGCGGCATGTGGTTTCCGGCGGGCATGGCGCTACGTGGACGACTGCGGGCGGTGGAGCGCGCCTAGTCGCGGCGGCCAGATCTGGCCGGCAGGCGGCGTGGGCGGCGGCTGGGGTACGACTTTGGGATCCCGGGTGCGGTGGGGTCTTCCCGTTGCGGGCGCCGGCGGTTCTCCTCGGGCAACGACGGTTCCAGTGGTGGAGTGATCCCTCGGGCGGCGCAAATCCGGGTGGTGAGGAGGCTGTGGCGCGGCCACTTGATGACGGGTTACCGCGGCGGCCGGTGGCGGCGCCCTCCTAGCCTAGATCTGGGCCCTTTGGGGCCCCATCTGGGTCTGGGCGGGCTTGGCTCGGCTCCCCCTGCCACGGCTCCGGCGGACGGAGGTGCGGCTCGTGCGAGGGTTGCGGAGACGGCGGCGCGTCCACTGCAGCGCAACGACGGGAGCTTCACGAGCCATTTCGAGCTCGGCCGGACCCATGTGCCTGGTTTGCTCCCTTGGTGCGTCCGGTCGGTGACCGCCGATAGCGATGGAGGTTGTCCCCTCCCGCATGGCTGCTGACGCTGCTGCTCCTTCTCGGACCCGTCGATCCCACTTCAGACTCCATGATGAGATGGCAGTGGTGACTCCAAGACCGTGGTGGCGCATGTTGGTGGGTGGCTAGTGTGGTGGAGCGCGACGCATCGATCGGGGTGGTGGGTGTGTGGCAGACGGAAGAAGTCCCTGTCGGCTTGGCCACCACCGACGTGGCGACGCCCGTGGGCGCCATCGTTCCTTCCTGAAGGGCGTCTGGTATCCCCCTCACCCATGCCCCTCCGCGTACTAGGGGAAACCCTAGGACCAGTTCGGGTAGCAGCGTCATCATCGTCATGTTCCTTCCTGAAGGTGTTGCTTGGTATGCGGTGGTCCAAAGTGCTAGGAGTGCGGTGGAAATCTCCGGAGGGCGTAGCGGCTGCAGATCATCATCGTTTTCGTCGATCCGACTCTGTTGTCATTATTTCTTTTTCTTTCTTTTTTATTTCTTTTGAGCGTGCTTGTGCTGTCTGCCCCAGCAGTGGATTCTCAGATGTATTGGGTGGTTGCTATATCTATATAGCAGGGCGAAAGCCAATTTTGAGGAGTATCTAATTTGTGCCCCCATGTTAGTTTGGAGACCTCTCTACTTGTACTCTTTGGTGAGTATATAATTTATGCAGTTACGCCCTATGTCATGTTATTAACTAAGAGACCCATCTCATTTTGCTTCTATGTTCATGAAGTTTTAAGGATTTGAATCCATTTGGATAAAATTAATTTGTTACAATAACTTGTGAATTTTATAGGAAAATTGAAATTTGCATAATAGGATGCAATGGTAAAACCAAGTCTTTTCCATAGGCAAGTGCACATATGCACACTTAGAGAGTTTATAATATCAGAAGTGAATCCTAAACATGCAAATGAACGTTTTTATTTTGAGTAATAGCTTGGACTTCATTCACATGATGAGAAGTCAGTACGAAGCACCCTCTCCAACATCTGAGGAGGGGAAGCCTTCCATGACTTTAAATTTACATTAACACACAGCTTTGGGAATCATTTACAGTCCTAAAGCACCATACAACATTAAAAGTTTACATGATCTTGAAGTTACTTTAAAAGGGTATTTTCATACATTCACGATCAACTAATTCTAATCCCTATTCTTCCAATGCATCAAACAAGAGATCAGAACAATCTAATATTTTTGATTGAAGGGGTAATTTCTAATCCCATCTTTAATCTGCGTCGAAATCTGTAAACTTTTCTAAAGGGGGTGTTCCAAAGCAAAACTCGTATGTAGTTTGTATATAAAACCTTCCTATTCTCCTAGCCGTGGAACTGTATCCTGCAACATTTTTCATGTAGAGAGCATATATGCGCTCATACCACCACATGTTAGTCTTACTAGCACATATGCCCGTGCGTTGTAACGGAAGATTTTTTTTTGCGACAAACATCAGGAGAGGTAAATTTATGTGTCCATTAAAACGGTCTCCGCAGCGATGGGACGACGGAGCGAGGAGTTGCGGTGTTCTCATGGATCATGTTTGGCCCGCGAGATTTTGATAGTGGTGTGGTTGGTTGGTGTGGTGGCCACCACTCAACTCGTCCCTTTTTTTCTCCGGGTTCGTCTCCATGTCTAGTTTATGGTTGCCTCCTCATTTTGTTGTTGCACGGTGACCTTCGGGGCATAGTTGCTTCGACCACTCTCTCCTATGATGGCCTACCCGATGGATTACTAATTCAGCGAATCCCATTTCATTGCCATAATCAGCGCATAACCAGGTAGTCCCGGCATTACCAGGGTTTATTCTCTTTGATTAATTTAGCACTTACTTGCCTACATTTGTTTAATCAGAGCCAAAACAGCATATCCTCTTTTATTGGCATGTGCCTATAATTTCTCTTAATTATAGCCAACCAACATATTCTCTTTTATGGTCAAATGGCATGTGGGATGCACAACAATTCGCGTCTGCGTTAGGCCACTGGCAGTTACCAAAACGACGTGTGTTTGTAAGACACGAATAAAAATCCAAAACAACCGCTGAGTTCAAGGATTAGAATCCTGACCTCAATATCTGAGCCATTCGAACAAACAACTCCTTCTAAAAAATGGCCAACACGAATGTTTAAGAACATAATGTAGCGTAAAATTTCAAACATTTTTTCATTTTTCTGATATTTTTTGAGCTTTTCAAAAAATAAAGTAATAATTATGAAATTCTGAATATTCTTTGAAATGTTAGCAATTTTTAAAATCCTGATTCTTTTTCTAAAAAATGCGAGCATTTATTTAAATTTCATTAAATTTGGAAAAATACGAACAAAACTTGATATGTTTTTTCTGAAATTCACAAACATTTTCTGAAAGCATGAACCTCTTTTTAAGAAATCAATGTTTTCTTAATTTGTGAACAATTTTTGAAAATAGGAACCTGTTTTCAACATTAAAAACAATTTTTAATCGTGTTTCTAAACACAAACAATACATTAAATTTGTGAACATTTCAATAAACATGGATATTTTTAGAATTTGTGTCATTTTCTAAAATAAAATTTATTTTAAAAATATCAAACAACTTTGGAAAACGTAAACATTTTTTTTGTTTTGAAAAAAAATTTGAGCAAGAGGAAAAAATTTGAAGTTCAAACATATTTCAAAATGGGATTTTTTTTTGAAATTCTGCTGATTTTACGAAAAATTAACCAAAAGATGGAATTCTGAAAAAAGTGAAAATAAAATTTATGAAAAAAGGAAAAAATAAAAATAAAACATAAGGATAAAAAAGGAACACAAAAATAGAAAGAGAATAGAGAAAAAACGAAAACGGTCCGGCCCAATCTTTTGCGCCATGTGCGAAATTCTGACTATGTTTCGCCCTATGCGGTATATAATGATTCTCAGATGATTGGGCAAGAAGCCAATGGGTTTGCTTTGCTGGGCCACAGCATGCGCGGACCACATATGAAATTTGGGACAAAACTGTTTTCTTTTCTAATAGATGGACACACAAAAATTTAGTACCACCTTGAATAGAACAAAAATATTTTCGGTGGTGAACGTATGAAAAAATTGGAGAAACGCACCTTGCTTTATTAGTAGATATAGATATAGATATAGATTTACAGCACCAATCACCATTACAAAGAAAAACTATTCCTGCCATAGAAATTCAATGGCAAAAAAATTACTACCAAATGAAGGCCTTACTAAGCAAAATAAATGACAGTTTGAATCGGGTGCTTGCACCATGGATCATCTAGTGTATCTAATGGTGACCTTAGAAACTCTCACTTGGGATCAAAACTGCAAGCTAGCTCCAAATAGCTAGACATTTCATGAATCTGAATGTGTTCTCTGATACCTGCCAGTCTTGTGAAGCTGCAGCTTCAGAGAATGCATCTTGCGAGCCACCGCTCCCCAGATCATCTGAACAGCATCATCTGGCTTCGAAGGGTACTGGTACTCAAAGTGGTGAGCCACCTCCTTCAGCCTTCTCCACATGGTTGTCCACTGGTCCCTGGTCACGCCTCGGAGAATGCGCAGCAGGGAGCCCTGCCTCACAGCATCCGACGCACGGACGAACACGCAGAACTCCGAGTAGTCGAGGACGTCCTCGAAAGGGAGCTCGATCTCGTCGCTGATTATGACGGGGACGCAGTGGCTGACGATGGCGTCGAAGAGGCGGTTCGAGGAGGGCGTGTCGCCGGCGATGTTCAGGCAGAACTTGGACGATGCCATGCCTTTGGTGGCGCGCCTGATCCCGTTCTGCCGGACGCTCCCGTAGGTGAAGTGCACGTCTTTCTCGTCCTTGAGAAGCTGGTACAACTTCTGACGAACCTTTCCACCCTGAAACCACCAAAGAAGTTCCCAATGGTTAAACCTTGGCAGGGCACAGAGAAGAGAACGTTCTGCCACTTACATCTTTCCTGTGAATGGCTCCTTGGAAGTATGCCAGGACTGGCCGCTGTCCGAATGCCGGCGATTCGTCGTCTCCGAGAGACCGGACCACGTGCATGTAAGGAGCAATGACGTCCTTCTTCAGGTTTGCGACGTCCGGCGGGTACCTCCCGAAGTCCGAGAGGACGTACATGGCGGCGCTTAGCTTCCTCCTGGCCTGCATCATGCTGTTGGGATGGTGAGGGACGACGAGGTGGTCCTTGCCGCCCCACCTCCTCCACTCCTCCTGCCTCATCAGGTACCTCACCAGCTCGGCCTGCAGGATCCTGTTCCTGCTCACCCTATCCCTCCCCCGGAGCTTCGAGTGCCGGTTGTAGCTCAACGACGCGAAGAACGGCACGAAGAAAACATCGGCGAGGCTGGCGTTTGTCACCCTGACGGCGACGCAGGGCCTGCTCATGCCGCCGCCGCCGTCCGGACTGTGGGGCAGCGTAGAGGATAGTATGTCAAGCGTGAGCCAGTACGCGACGCTGTGCTGTAGGTTCAGGCCGCCGGGGTAGTGTGGCACAGCGCCCGCGTCACGGACGTCCGGCCACGCCTCCTTCCCGTCCCACCCCAGCATGCCAAAGTGGAACTCCGGCGGCAGGTCGTACAAGTACACCCTGAGCTGCGCGTTCTCGGCGTCGCATGATCCCTCGCTCCCATCTCCTCCTCCTCCTGCTGCTCCTGCCAACGACATCTCTCGAACAACCGGATTGCCCATCCTGACGGCATCCGCCATCAAGTCACTACTGGATGGCACGGCCACCGGGATCGGCGCAGGATGGTCGCCGCCAGTATTGTGTCTGTCATCATCATCGCCGGCGAGCAACGGCGTCTTGTCGGCATCGGCTATCAGGATCGCGTTGTTGATCCGGGAGTTGACGAGAGCCCAGCAGGAGAAAGCCAGGAGGGAGAGGGCCAGGAAGGTCACGAAGCGGATCACCCTCCTGTGCTCCGGCGGGGGCGAAGGCTGCATCTTTCTCTCCACTACCATCCAAGGACGAGCACCGCCAGAATCTGGTTAAATCGGCCGTCGGCGAACTGCAACCTCAAGATCCATCATACAAATGAGCCAGAGACTCGATCTCGTCGCAGATCATTAATGATAATCACCTGAAGCTGGCCCAGAGAATCAATCGATCTTCTTATCGAAGGCAACATACATGTGCTGCCATGAATGCTTGCAGCAGATAGGGAGAGGGGTGATCGGTTGGATTGCGCAAGGAAGAACAGATTGCCTAGCTCGCGTGATTTTTCCCTGTGGGCGATTGGATCGCGCAAAGGAACACAAATCAGCTCACCTGTATTGTCTCGGGATCGTTTATTCCAGCCAATTGCCATCTATCTTTCCTGCATGCATGCTGATCTGTTTCTTTTGGTTGGAGATTTCAGCTCGACGCGGCAGAAAAACCGGCCAACTGTTTGTTGATGGTCAAAGACCGGAGAAGCCAACACGTGTGCACCGCACTAAGATCATCTCCATCAGTTCCCCAAAAGATCTCTTCCACTAGGTGGTTATTGGTGTTCTTCTAATATTTTTCTAAATGATAAGTGCCTCACGTCACGTGTCCATTACTTTTGTAGCTTCTAAAAAATTCCATCCTCAATACCCAACGTGGTGGCCTCCTCTCTCTCCGAGGGTGCCCCCGGAAAAGTAGGATCAAGGCGATCTAGGGAGGCGACGAGGGTTCCCTTGCACGCCGCCGGTTCCCTCTCTCTCCGTCGGCCGCTCCGGCGGCGGGAGGGAGGGGGAACCTCGGGTCTGTTCGTTAGGTGGGTGTGTGGTAGGGTTAGGGTTGAGGGAGACGTTGCCGAGGCCGTTGCGGTGGTGTCGCGTTGGAATAAGTTTCTTCGGGCTCCGTTCGCGGTCAGGCGAGGCTTTTGCCTTCGTCTAGGAGCCAGCGGGGTTGGGGATCCCCAGATCTCGTCGAGGTCGCGGGCTATGGTGGCTGGAGGTCCATCGGCACTGGCCGTTTGGGTCCTCAGATGGGCGATGGATGCAGGGAGACGAAGACCCTTCTTCTTCCTTGTTGGTATGATTTGCTGTTGCTGTTCTTCTCCTTCCTCTATGCTGATGCTGGTGGAAGATCCTGCTTTGTCCGGGCGGATGGCCCGGCCGCGGTGCTGGACCGGTCGGATGACTCGAGTTCTCTTCCTTCCGGAAGGGACACTTTTCGCGGTACTCAAAGCCAAAGATGGCGAAGGCTGTTGTAGGTGTGTTGGATTGATGTCCATGCCCTCTCAGCGCTGGTGTCAAGAAAGGAGGAAGCAGCGTGGCAGCAATTGTACTGAGGTCGAAGATGGTGACCTGCTTGCGACTGGTTGCAGATCCTTCTGCTGCAGGGGTCTTCTCTCAAGATTCAGGGATGATGACACATGGCTCCGGAGATCTTCTTGTGTTATGGTTGTCTTAGGGTACTCTAGGTGTTCATGGTCCTTTGTGTTTGCGTTTCAGTATGCTTGTAAGGGTCAACTACTTTGTACTGATCCGCGATATGAATGATAAAAAAATTTCTCAAAAAAAATACCCAACGTGGCATGTGGGCCCCACTTGAAGAGAAATTGCTCTCTCCAGACCACGGCTTTTTTAACCGACAACGGCGCAGGGGTTGCGGACGGCGATGGTGGTGATTGCAGTAGCATGGCGGGCGGCGGTGGCAATCGCGGAGACGACTGTGGCTCAGTGACGTGGTGTGGGCCCCATGGTATAGTTGTTATCGGGAAGGGGAGAGGCAACCCGATTTGACGGAGCTCCGGTGTAGATTCCTGTCAGCTCCTCGGAGCGGCGAGGTTAGGGTTTCTCGTCTTGCATACGCAACGGCGATATTTGGTGTCAGGTTCTTCAGATCTATTCAAGTATTCAACGGCGACGAACGCAGCTCCGCGGCGCTGGTCCTTAGGGGCACGTGCATGAAGACCTCCTGTCTGTCATCGACAAGATCAGGCCGGCTACAGTATGGAAGCAGCGACAACGGCTCGTTCTGGCGGCGGCAATGATCGTTCGGTGGTTCATGGACCTCGATGTAATTTTTATTGTGTTTGAGGTTTCAATGATTTTTTATAATATATATGATTCTTTTCGCAAAAAAGGAGAGTTGGTAGGGAAAGAGTAGCTACCGGAGCACCTTTTTGGCCCAATTTCTCCAATATCAAAAAGTTATTCAGGAAAGGGGAGCTGTCGCAGATGCTCTAAGATGGACTTGGATTTCACATGTCTTCTTGAAAACTAATGCCATAATAAGTACTACTCCCTCCATTCCCTTATACAAAGTCACAAACTCAAATTACAGGTACCAAGATAAAATTTAATGACTGATTTGCAAGCCAATTTTTTTTTGTTAACCGGGAGCATTAATACACCCGCATGCATGCAAGGAAGGAATGAGAAGGAAGTTGCACATTGTCATTATGACTACATGCATGCAAGTAAACAAGTTGGCAGTACGAGAAAATATCATTAATTTTTGCCTCGGTTACTCTTAGTGGCCTTGTATAGATGCAAAATATATTTTTTATAGTGGCCTTATATAAAAGAATGGAGGGAGTACGTCGTCCTACGTAGAAGATGAGGACCAACAGACTATTTCACTCGTATTAATTCTCAGAAATTACAAAAAAGGAGAGGCGGTCATTTAAAACTTGCATGAGAGAGGCAATATTCTTTTTAAGGTAAGTGTAATATATATACTAAAGCGGTAACGCTCTTTGTCAACGAGACACATCACTTACTCGAGAACGCCCCTACTCACTCCTTTTCTACCGTACTTGATCGGGTCATGGCTGCACTAGCTATTGACGGTTTTTGGCGTTCTGAAGAGGGTGAAACTTTGGGGAGCCCCATTATCCTCTCAGTCTCCCTAATGATGTCGTCATGGCGGACCTATTATTTGACCTGAAACTTGGCCACCTTGTTGATCTCCGATGACATGATCTACCAGCCAATTCTCGGGTATGATCAATGAAAACAATTAAACTAACCATGGAACACTTTGCTCCTATGTCAGTTTCTTGTGCTTTTGCTTTGCTGCAGGATCAAAGTAATCAGAGTAAATTGCACAAAACCACCAATTTAAAGGCAAGGTTTCCGAAAACCACTACAATACATTTTTTTTTGCAGAAAACACCATGTCTTCGGTAATCTTTTTTGCAGAAAGCATTGATTGGCGGATCGGGCTCAGTTAAGCTTGTTTATGACAGGTGGGGCCCTTTTTTGCATACGTGGCACTGTCGGCCGTCCCGACAGCCGTTAGACGGCGCCGTGTGCCTCTGTTTGATGGACCCGGTCAAAAGACCGGTCGGTGCTGTCCCCACTCCCCACTCCCCACTCTGTCTTGCTCTCTCGCTCGCTCCTCCTCTGTCTTGCTCCTCTGCTTTGCTCGCCGCGCCCCCTCCGCCTCGCCATGGTGTCCTGGAGCGATGGGTCCGATAGCAGCGAGCACACCGTGGAGTACGTGAGCTCAGCTTCTGACGACGGCACCATTAAGGTAAGTTCTTAGATTTTTAGGGTTAGGGTTTGTACTCTGATTTGGGGGATTTGTTGAAGGAGCTTGTTCTCAACCTATGGATCAAATGTTTGCTATTCGTATGACAGATCCCTGCTACCACTGAAGACTCCGATTTCGAGGGACCTGAAATGGAGTTGCTTGTTCTCTGCCATGGACATGGGAAGGCCGCAGAAAGGCATGTTGCTTTCGAAGGAATCCACACTGGCAGGAAGTTTCTTTGCTGTGCTGAGAAGGTATATTGTGATTTGTTTTCTCTGGATCTGTACTGTGGAGGCAGGCATTGCAGTTTATTGTTAAGTTTTGTTGTATTGTTAAGCTAGGAAAGTGGATCAGAAGCAATTGTTTACTCTGGCAGCATCTTTTCCCCTTGGTCTGGCAACATTGTTAAGTTAGGTCACTTTGTTTAGTGTAGCATGGTATTAATAATTTAAGACAGAATATCCATGGGTTACTGAAGCAGGACAGAGGATGCAACTTGTTTAGTCTGCCATGTTAGGTCATTTGATTGCTTTTGTTTACTTTAGAGCAGGACAACATTGTTTAAGTAGCATGAGGACAGGTTTAAGTAGTCCTCTCTTCAGCTTGCAAGCTCAAGCTCTGAATTTGATGATAGTATTTAGATAATGTAGCATGTAACCAATTTAAATATTGTTGCTTGGAAGCATTCTAATGTATTTGTTTATGTTAATTCTGATTTTGTTCAGGAAGGTAAAAACTATGGACTAGATGAATGGATTGATCCAGCTTGGCCCAACACCCTTGAGAATGCATTAGCCAAGTTATGGTTTATGTATGAACAAAGCAAGAGAGACAGGAATGAGGAAAATTTGATGCATTCATTTGCTGTTCATGACTTGACACAAGAGAAGAAGAAGCTGCAGCAGAGCTATGAGAAGTTGGTTGAAGATGTCAATGGACTTTTGAATGCTCAGGAAATGAGGGCAGAGGTAGAAATGAAAGATCTTGAAAGCAGCAAGCTTCAGGAGAAGTATGACATGGTTAAGAACCTAGCAGCTGCTCAAGCAAATGTCATTAGGAATATGAAGCTCAAGCTAGCTGAAGAGAGGAAGAACTTGCAGATCCACATTAATGAGCTCAAGAAGACAGTTGAAGAGAGCAATGTGAAGCTGGAGGGGATCAAGGCCATCATAAATGGATAAGCAGGTGGTTGTGGAAGAGAAGAATGGGCAATATCATTTGGCATTTGCTGACCTTTTGCAGAGTGTGGTTTGGCATTTGCTGTAATGATAGTAGTTGAAATTCTATTAAGTATGAGTACTTCTGAACTATGGATATGTAATGTAGTAATCTTCAACTATGATTATGTATGGATTTGAACTAATGCTGAATGTGGTGGTATTTTAAGCTGGTGAATGTGATCTTAAGTATGTTTCTGTGCAACTAGTGTTTTATAGCTTAAGTAAGCTATTTACAGTTGATGAATTTGATCTCAAGTATGTTTATGCTCAACTGATGATTGTGAGCTTAAGTAGGGTCGATTAGTGTTTTTTGGCTTTTTGTCGATGCCGAGGCATCAAGTAGGGTGAACTAGGGTTTTTGGCTTTTTGTCGATGCCGAGGCGTCAAGTAGGCTAAACTAGGCTTTTTTGGCTTTTTTATCGACGCCGAGGCATCAAGTAGGGTCAACTAGGGTTTTTTGGGTTTTTTGTCGACGCCGAGGCATCAAGTAGGCTAAACTAGGGTTTTTTGGGTTTTTTGTCGACGCCGAGGCATCAAGTAGGCTAAATTAGGGTTTTTGGGTTTTTGTCGATGCCGAGGCATCAAGTAGGCTAAACTAGTGTTTTTGGCTTTTTGTCGATGCCGAGGCATCAAGTAGGGTCAACTAGGCTTTTTTGGCTTTTTTATCGACGCCGAGGCATCAAGTAGGCTAAACTAGGGTTTTTTGGGTTTTTTGTCGACGCCGAGGCATCAAGTAGGCTAAACTAGGGTTTTTGGTTTTTTGTCGATGTCGAGGCATCAAGTAGGGTCAACTAGGCTTTTTTGGCTTTTTTATCGACGCCGAGGCATCAAGTAGGCTAAACTAGGGGTTTTTGGGTTTTTTGTCGACGCCGAGGCATCAAGTAGGCTAAACTAGGGGTTTTTGGGGTTTTTTGTCGACGCCGAGGCATCAAGTAGGCTAAACTAGGGTTTTTGGTTTTTTGTCGATGCCGAGGCATCAAGTAGGGTCAACTAGGCTTTTTTGGCTTTTTTTATCGACGCCGAGGCATCAAGTAGGCTAAACTAGGGTCTTTTGGGTTTTTTGTCGACGACGAGGCATCAAGTAGGGTAAGTTATGGGTTTTTGGCTTCTTGGTTTTTCGCACAACATTATCATCACAAGAGTAGCACCATCACCACAAGAGTAGCACCATCATCATAACTGGAGTAGCACTACATTAATAGATCATCACAGTTGATCATCACAGGACTACTAGAATGCCATAGTTTGACAGAAGGATCATAACTGGAGTAGCACTACATTAATTGATCATCACTTGATCATTACAGTACCAGAACCTAAGTTGGTCATTACAGTACCAGAACATAACTTGATGATCACTTGGTCATCAAAATAGTAGTAGTGCCACAACATGATAAAGCATATTTTGGATCACAACATCAATCCCATGCTGCACCAGAAGCAGTCAGGTAGTCCTTGATCTTCTGGGTTAGCTTTCTGACTATCTAGGAACCACTGTTTGGTCTTGGAGGCAAGAAAGCCGCCCTTGCTCCCTTTGCAGCAGTTGAAGCCCTAGTGGCTGGAGCCTTACCCTTTGCAGCAGTAGTAGCAGATCTTGTTGATGGTGCAGTGGCAGAAGATGAAGCCCTTCTTGCTGGTGCTGGTGCAGTGGCAGGAGATGGAGTCCTCCTTGCTGGCTGGAGCGTAGCTTTGTGTATGGCAGAGACAGCATGATGGCAAGGCACTTCTGTCATATCCCACTTCCTACACCCACAACTCTTTTCCTGCAGGTTAACAACATATGTTTTCTCTCCACTTGTCACTTGGTAAAGATGTGGTCCAGCCATCAAAGATTGGCAGTTCCTAGACCACTTCTTTGCTTCTTCCAGTTTCTCTGCATATGTAGGACAAATCTCCCATTTCACAGTATCCGTTTTTGTTCTATTTGCATTGAACTTGACCATCAGCTTTGTCCTAATTCCATCAACCATGGTCCTTATTGGCTTAGCCCTCACATCTAGGACCCACCTATTGAAAACCTCACTTAGATTGTTAACAACTAAGTCTGTCTTGCAGTTCATATCCATGGCATGTCTGGCCCAAGTGTGTTTGGGTATTTTGCTAAGCCACACCCAAGTTGCTTCACACTCTCTCTTTAACTCATCCATTGCAACTTGAAAACCATTTTCAGTATATGAGTAACTTGTTGCATCCATGTATTTTTTTTAATTCTGGCCCTCTAAACCCAGCAATCTGAAAGTTCTGGTAGATATGCCTAAGGCAAAACCTTTGTGGGCAACTGGGGAAGACTCTATTTATGGCTTTCAAAAGACCCTGTATGAAACAACTACAACTACATGAAAGTAACTACAACCACATGAAAGTAACTACATGAAAGTAAGTACAACTAAATATATTACCTTTTGCCTATCTGAAATGATTGTGTACTGTCCAAACTGGCCAGATTGCCCACCTATTGCTACCCTCAGCTGGTATAGAAACCAAGTCCAGGAATCAGTGTTCTCCTTGTCTACAATTCCAAAAGCAATGGGAAAAATGTTGTTGTTCCCATCTCTTCCAGTAGCAGCTAGGATTTGTTGACCAGTAGTGAGCTTTATGAAGCATCCATCCAAACCTACAATATTAGCACAAATGATTAGTACTTGAAAGAACATACAAGTGGCATAAACAACAATACAAGGCAATTACCTATGAATGGTCTGCAGCCATTGAGGAACCCTTCTTTGCATCCATTCAGGCAGATGAACAGTCCATGAAACCTAGGGTTCTTGCTAGGATGCTCCCTAATATATTTTGTAGTCACAATACATCTAGAACCTGGATTGGTGTCTAGGACAGCCTGTAAATAATCCCTAATCCTGGTGTATTGGGCCTTTTGATCTCCTAAAACAACATTCTTTGCTGCCTTCCTAGCCCTGTAGGCCATGTGGGTTGAAATATCCACTCCATACTTGCTCTTGGCAGTGTTAATGATTGTTGTGTTAGGGTCATTCCTCACTGCCTCCTCACAATGTTTTGCAACCCACTTGGCAGTGACTTTGGTGCTCTCTGACACAGAAGGGCATGTGTGCACCAAATACAGCTTCCTAATGGTAAATGTCTTCTTATTTGCAATCTGAGAAGCTGCTATATAAAAAGGGCATTGCTCATCTATGCACTGTGCTATAACCCTGTCACTGCATTTCTATGGTACTCATAGTTCCTGTTCTGTGATATGTGTAGGGTTTGGAGTGCAGTTCTGAACTGGTACACATCAATGAAGCAAAGATGCTTCACAAATTGGTCTTGTGGGTCACCTCTGTCCTCAGCATACTATAACCTTTGCTTCATCTTCTTTGCTCTGCTCTTCCTACCATTGGGCAACACATAAGCCATTGCCTCAGCACCATCATCATCTTCCAAACCCAGGTCTAATGGTTTTTGTTGTCATCATCTGATGGTATCCAGTCATCCTCAAACATTTGCTCTACACTTCCATGTGATCTACTAGTTGGCCCTTTTCTGTGTCTCTTGGCCTTATTCTTCTTCTGAATATGTTGCCCACTCTCTTTCTCCTCTTCATTGTGTTGCTCCTCTTGCACCTCTTCCTCCAATTTCTCCAATTCCTCCTCCTCTTGATCATCATCATCCTCTTCTTCACCTGAGGGCTCATACAGTTCCTCCTCCTCATCTGTATCCCACATCTCCTCAACATCTGTGTTCCCTTGATAATGCAGTAATGGATCATCCCTCTTGTTTTTTCATTTCCTCAAGCCTAGCAACGATATCCCCATATTCTATCAAATTGTCATCATCACTGTGCTCTACATTTTCCATAACTGCAGCTTTCCTTTTCAAAGGAGTGGCATTCTCTTTTTCTTTCTTATTCTTCCTAAACATTGCAATTTCCTTTCTCCTTGTCTCCTCCATAACTTTTTCTATTTGCAGTTGCTCCTCTGAATTGTTTGTGCTCTACTGTGTTTGAAACTGTATTGGTAGTGGTTCTTCTTCTGCTACTTCTGCTGCTGCATCTGAATTTTCTGCTGCTAGATCTACAAGATGTGCATTGAACAACACTCCTTCTTCATCTACCTGATACAGTTGGGGCTCTCCAATTTCCTGCAGAGGGATCTGCTGCTCAATAACATTACCACTGCAATTTATATCTGCAGGTTTGGGGGAACTGGCCCTAACAACTGTCACATTGAAGATCTTCTGCTTCTACTGTACTATGTGGTCTAGAATTTCCTCCAGCATGTCATCATCCTCTACTGCATTCCTTCTATCCCTAGGCCAGGATCCTGCACATAGTACATGTAATCCCTCACCCCATATCCTTCAGTCTCTATCAGTGCAACTAGATTGTAAAATGTGATGTCTGACAACATAATAGTTCTCTCAAGATTATCTCTGTCATGAAAATGCATCCTCAATTCCCAAACCTCATCATCCAGACTGCAAATTTATAAAGAAACATAGTGTTGTATAAGTGTTCAATTATAACACTTATGAAAAAGCAGGACAGCAACAATACAAAGCTTTGGGTTGCTCAAGTAACCAATGTAGTAGAAAGCAAAACACTACAATAACCCTAGCTTTGCTTCATTAAGAACTACTGCAATACAGATCAACACATCACCTAATTCCAAGTATATAACCATAGCTTATTTCAACTAAATAAGACACACACAACACCTAATTTAAACATAATGAGTTAATTTAAGAAAGAAATCATCGCAATAACAATCATAGGCCCAACAATATGCAATGGAGATGGGGAAGGGGATATCACTATACGCTAACCCTAGCCCTATAAACGGATCAGATAATTTAACAGAATGTAATGGATAAGGGAAGGGGATCTCACTATACACCGCCGAAGGATGAGGCGATGTGGTGGCTTCCATTTGGATTCGCCTTCACCGCCGCGGCGAAAGATCTAGCCGCCGCGTATTCCACCGAATACTGCACCTCCGCATCTCGCGTCGCCTTGCTAGGGTTCGAGCTCCCGCAGAGCTCACCGCCTGGGTCGGGATCCGCGTCGCCTGCGCCACTGCCGGGAGGACCGTCGCCGCCAACACCACCTGCTTTCGCCGGAGTTGCCATCTGCCTACGCGACGAGAGGAGGGGAGAGAGCGGCAGGAGAGGGGGGGAGAAGGGGAACAAGCGGCAGACGCGAGGAGGTAGGAGACGAGGGGGGCGAACAGAGGGGGGATGGAGGCACACGGCGCCGTCAAACGCCGTCTAACGGCTGTCGGGACGGCCGACGGTGCCACGTATGCAAAAAAGGGCCCCACCTGTCATAAACAAGCTTAACTGAGCCCGATCCACCGATGAGTGCTTTCTGCAAAAATATTACCGAAGACATGGTGTTTTCTGCAAAAAAAATTATTCTAGTGGTTTTCGCAAACCTTGCCTTCAAAGTGGTGGTTTTGTGCAATTTACTCAAAGTAATCAACCAGAGGGAAGTGAATGGAAGATTTTAAAAATCGGTCTAGTGTACCACGTGTATTAGGCCCGAAGACAGAGAGGGCCAGAATTGGGCCCATAAACTCCACGAGCTATTGGTCAGAGGTACCAAAGGGCCACAATGTTGGGGATCGTAGCAGAAATTTAAAATTTTCTATGTATCACCAAGATCAATCTATGGAGTCATCTAGAAATGAGAGAGAGGGGAGTGCATCTACATACCCTTGTAGATCGCGCGCGGAAGCGTTCAAGAGAACGGGGTTGATGGAGTCGTACTCGTCGTGATCCAAATCACCGATGATCCTAGCGCCGAACGGACGGCACCTCCGCGTTCAACACACGTACGGAGCGGGGACGTCTCCTCCTTCTTGATCCAGCAAGGGGGGAGGAGAAGTTGATGGAGATCCAGCAGCACGACGGCGTGGTGGTGGAAGTAGCGGGATCCCGGCAGGGCTTCGCCAAGCTCAAGCGGGGAGGAAGAGGTGTCACGGGAGGGAGAGAGGCGCGAGGGCTTGGGGTCCTGCTCCCATGCGCCTCCCCACTATATATAGGGGTGGAGGGGGCTGGTTTCTTGCCCTCCAAGTCCATTGGGGCGTTGGCAAAGGTGGGGAAAATAAATCCCATCATTTCCCTTCCCCACCGATTGTCATCCCCCCTTTTTAGGGATCTTGATCTTATCCCTTCGGGATATGATCTTATTCCTTCTAAGGTGGGATCTTGGTGCGCCTTGACCAGGGGTGTGGGGCCTTGCCCCCACTACCCACGTTCATGTGGGTCCCCCCATGCAGGTGGGCCCCACTTTGGAACCTTCTAGAACCTTCCTGGTACAATACCGAAAAATCCCGAACATTTTCCGGTGGCCAAAATAGGACTTCCCATATATAAATCTTTACCTCCGGACCATTCCGGAACTCCTCGTGATGTCCGGGATCTCATCCGGGACTCCGAACAAATTTCGGTTAACCGCATACTAATATCTCTACAACTCTAGCGTCACCGAACCTTAAGTGTGTAGACCCTACGGGTTCGGGAGACATGCAGACATGACCGAGACGACTCTCCGGTCAATAACCAACAGCGGGATCTGGATACCCATGTAGGCTCCCACATGTTCCACGATGATCTCATCGGATGAACCACGATGTCGAGGATTCAATCAATCCTGTATACAATTCCCTTTGTCAATCGGTACGTTACTTGCCCGAGATTCGATCGTCGGTATCCCAATACCTTGTTCAATCTCGTTACCGGCAAGTCACTTTACTCGTACCGTAATGCATGATCCCGTGACCAAACACTTGGTCACATTGAGCTCATTATGATGATGCATTACCGAGTGGGCCCAGAGATACCTCTCCGTCATATGGAGTGACAAATCCCAGTCTCGATTCGTGCGAACCCAACAGACACTTTCGGAGATACCCATAGTGCACCTTTATAGCCACCCAGTTACGTTGTGACGTTTGGCACACCCAAAGCACTCCTATGGTATCCGGGAGTTGCACAATCTCATGGTCTAAGGAAATGATACTTGACATTTGGAAAAAGCTCTAGCAAACGAACTACACGATCTTGTGCTATGCTTACGATTGGGTCTTGTCCATCACATCATTCTCCTAATGATGTGATCCCGTTATCAATGACATCCAATGTCCATAGTCAGGAAACCATGACTATCTGTTGATCAATGAGCTAGTCAACTAGAGGCTCACTAGGGACATGTTGTGGTCTATGTATTCACACATGTATTACGATTTCCGGATAACACAATTATAGCATGAACAATAGACAATTATTATCAACAAGGAAATATAATAATAACCATTTTATTATTGCCTCTAGGGCATATTTCCAACAGTGTCCCACTTGCACTAGAGTCAATAATCTAGTTACATTGTGATGAATCGAACACCCATAGAGTTCTGGTGTTGATCATGTTTTGCTCTAGGGAGAGGTTTAGTCAACGGATCTGCTACATTCAGGTTCGTATGTACTTTACAAATATCTATGTCTCCATTTTGAACATTTTCACGAATGGAGTTGAAGCGACGCTTGATATGCCTGGTCTTCCTGTGAAACCTGGGCTCCTTGGCAAGGGCAATAGCTCCAGTGTTGTCACAGAAGAGAGTCATCGGGCCCGATGCATTGGGAATAACTCCTAGGTCAGTAATGAACTCCTTCACCTAGATTGCTTCTTGTGCTGCCTCTGAGGCCGCCATGTATTCCGCTTCACATGTAGATCCCGCCACAACGCTTTGCTTGCAACTGCACCAGCTTACTGCCCCACCATTCAAAATATACACGTATCCGATTTGTGACTTAGAGTCATCCAGATCTGTGTCGAAGCTAGCATCGACGTAACCCTTTACGACGAGCTCTTCGTCACCTCCATAAACGAGAAACATATCCTTAGTCCTCTTCAGGTACTTTAGGATATTCTTGACTGCTGTCCAGTGTTCCATGCCGGGATTACTTTGGTACCTTCCTACCAAACTTACGGCAAGGTTTACATCAGGTCTGGTACACAGCATGGCATACATAATAGACCCTATGGCCGAGGCATAGGGGACGACACTCATCTTTTCTCTATCTTCTGCCGTGGTCAGGCATTGAGCCGTGCTCAATTGCACACCTTGCAATACAGGCAAGAACCCCTTCTTGGACTGATCCATATTGAACTTCTTCAATATCTTGTCAAGGTACGTACTTTGTGAAAGACCAATGAGGCGTCTTGATCTATCTCTATAGATCTTGATGCCTAATATATAAGCAGCTTCTCCAAGGTCCTTCATTGAAAAACACTTGTTCAAGTAGGCCTTTATGCTTCCCAAGAAGTCTATATCATTTCCCATCAACAGTATGTCATCCACATATAATATGAGAAATGCTACAGAGCTCCCACTCACTTTCTTGTAAACACAGGCTTCTCCATAAGTCTGTGTAAACCCAAACGCTTTGATCATCTCATCAAATCGAATGTTCCAACTCCGAGATGCTTGCACCAGCCCATAGATGGAGCGCTAGAGCTTGCATACCTTGTTAGTATTCTTAGGATCGACAAAACCTTCCGGCTGCATCATATACAATTCTTCCTTAAGAAAGCCGTTAAGGAATGCTGTTTTGACGTCCATTTGCCATATCTCATAATCATAGTATGCGGCAATTGCTAACATGATTCAGACGGACTTCAGCTTCGCTACGGGTGAGAAAGTCTCATCGTAGTCAACCCCTTGAACTTGTCGATAACCCTTAGCGACAAGTCAAGCTTTATAGATGGTAACATTACCATCCGCGTCCGTCTTCTTCTTAAAGATCCATTTGTTTTCTATCGCTCGCCGATCATCGGGCAAGTCTGCCAAAGTCCACACTTTGTTTTCATACATGGATCCTATCTCGGATTGCATGGCTTCAAGCCATTTGTTGGAATCTAGGCCCGCCATTGCTTCTTCATAGTTCGAAGGTTCACCGTTGTCTAACAACATGATTTCCAGGACAGGGTTGCCATACCACTCTGGTGTGGAACATGTCCTCGTGGACCTACGAAGTTCAATAGTAACTTGATCCGAAGTACCTTGATCATCATCATTAGCTTCCTCTCTAGTCAGTGCAGGCACCACAGGAACATCTTCCTGAGCTGCGCTACTTTCCGGTTCAAGAGGTAGTACTTCATCAAGTTCCACTTTCCTCCCACTTACTTCTTTCGAGAGAAACTCTTTCTCCAGAAAGGACCCGTTCTTGGCAACAAAGATCTTGCCTTCGGATTTGAGGTAGAAGGTATACGCAATGGTTTCCTTAGGGTATCCTATGAAGACACATTTTTCCGACTTGGGTTCGAGCTTTTCAGGTTGAAGTTTCTTGACATAAGCATCGCATCCCAAACTTTTAGAAACGACAGCTTAGGTTTCTTCCCAAACCATAATTCATACGGTGTCGTCTCAACGGATTTCGACGGAGCCCTATTTAAAGTGAATGCGGCAGTCTCTAAAGCATAGCCCCAAAATGAGAGCGATAGATCGGTAAGAGACATCATAGATCGCGCCATATCCAATAGAGTGCGATTACGACGTTCGGACACACCATTTCGCTGAGGTGTTCCAGGCGGCGTGAGTTGTGAAACTATTCCACATTTCCTGAAGTGTGTGCCAAATTCGTGACTCAAATATTCCCCTCCACGATCTGATCGTAAGAACTTTATTTTCCTGTCACGTTGATTCTCAACCTCACTCTGAAATTCCTTGAACTTTTCAAAGGTCTCAGACTTGTGTTTCATTAGGTAGACATACCCATATCTACTCAAGTCATCAGTGAGAGTGAGAACATAACGATAGCCACCGCGAGCCTCAACACTCATTGGACCGCACACATCAGTATGTATGATTTCCAATAAGTTGGTTGCTCGCTCCATTGTTCCGGAGAACGGAGTCTTGGTCATCTTACCCATGAGGCATGGTTCACACGTGTCAAATGATTCGTAATCAAGAGACTCCAAAAGTCCATCTGCATGGAGCTTCTTCATGCGTTTGACACCAATGTGACCAAGACGGCAGTGCCACAAGTATGTGGGACTATCATTATCAACCTTACATCTTTTGGTATTCACACTATGAATATGTGTAACACTACGTTCGAGATTCATTAAGAATAAACCATTAACCAGCGGGGCATGACCATGAAACATATCTCTCATATAAATAGAACAACCATTATTCTCAGATTTAAATGAGTAGCCATCTCGAATTAAATGAGATCCTGATACAATGTTCATGCTCAAAGCTGGCACTAAATAACAATTATTGAGGTTTAAAACTAATCCCGTAGGTAAATGTAGAGGTAGCGTGTGGACAGCGATCACATCGACCTTGGAACCATTCCCAATGTGCATCGTCACCTCGTCCTTTGCCAGTCTCCGTTTATTCTGCAGCTCCTGCTTTGAGTTACAAATATGAGCAACCGCACCGGTATCAAATACCCAGGAGCTACTACGAGTGCTGGTAAGGTACACATCAATTACATGTATATCACATATACCTTTGGTGTTGCCGGCCTTCTTGTCCGCTAAGTACTTGGGGCAGTTCCGCTTCCAGTGACCACTTCCCTTGCAATAAAAGCACTCAGTCTCAGGCTTGGGTCCATTCTTTGGCTTCTTCCCGGCAACTGGCTTACCGGGCGCGGCAACTCCCTTGCCGTCCTTCTTGAAGTTCTTCTTACCCTTGCCTTTCTTGAACTTAGTGGTTTTATTCACCATCAACACTTGATGTTCCTTTTTGATCTCCACCTCCGCTGATTTCAGCATTGAATATACCTCAGGAATGGTCTTTTCCATCCCCTGCATATTGAAGTTCATCACAAAGCTCTTGTAGCTCGGTGGAAGCGACTGAAGGATTCTGTCAATGACCGCGTCATCCGGGAGATTAACTCCCAGCTGAGTCAAGCGGTTGTGTAACCCAGACATTTTGAGTATGTGCTCACTGACAGAACTATTTTCCTCCATCTTACAACTGAATAACTTGTCGGAGACTTCATATCTCTCGACCCGGGCATGAGCTTGGAAAACCATTTTCAGCTCTTCGAACATCTCAAATGCTCCGTGTTGCTCAAAACGCTTTTGGAGCCCCGGTTCTAAGCTGTAAAGCATGCCGCACTGAACGAGGGAGTAATCATCAGCACGCTGCAGCCAAGCGTTCATAACGTCTTGGTTCTCTGGGATGGGTGCGTCACCTAGCGGTGCTTCTAGGACATACTCTTTCTTGGCAGCTATGAGGATGATCCTCAGGTTCCGGACCCAGTCCGTATAGTTGCTGCCATCATCTTTCAGCTTGGTTTTCTCTACGAACGCGTTGAAGTTGAGGGCAACATTAGTGTGGGCCATTTGATCTACAAGACATATTGTAAATATTTTAGACTAAGTTCATGATAATTAAGTTCATCTAATCAAATTATTCAATGAACTCCCACTCAGATAGACATCCCTCTAGTCATCTAAGTGAAACATGATCCGAGTCAACTAGGCCGTGTCCGATCATCACGTGAGACGGACTAGTCAACATCGGTCAACATCTTCATGTTGATCGTATCTTCTATACGACTCATGCTCGACCTTTCGGTCTTCCGTGTTCCGAGGCCATGTCTGTACATGCTAGGCTCGTCAAGTCAACCTAAGTGTATTGCGTGTGTAAATCTGGCTTACACCCGTTGTATTCGAACGTTAGAATCTATCACACCCGATCATCACGTGGTGCTTCAAAAAATGAACCTTCGCAACGGTGCACAGTTAGGGGGGACACTTTCTTGAAATTATTGCGAGGGATCATCTTATTTAAGCTACCGTCGTTCTAAGCAAATAAGATGTAAAACATGATAAACATCACATGCAATCAAATAGTGACATGATATGGACAGTATCATATTGCTCCTTTGATCTCCATCTTCGGGGCACCATGGTCATCTTCGTCACCGGCATGACACCATGATCTCCATCATCGTGTCTTCATGAAGTTCTCACGCCAACGATTACTTCTACTTCTATGGCTAACGTGTTTAGCAATAAAGTAAAGTAATTTACATGGCGTTATTCAATGACACGCAGGTCATACAAAAAATAAAGACAACTCCTATGGCTCCTGCCGGTTGTCATACTCATCGACATGCAAGTCGTGATTCCTATTACAAGAACATGATCAATCTCATACATCACATATATTTCATTCATCACATCCTTTTGGCCATATCACATCACAAGGCATATGCCGCAAAAACAAGTTAGACGTCCTCTAATTGTTGTTGCATGTTTTTACGTGGCTTCTATAGGTTTCTAGCAAGAACGTTTCTTACCTACGTAAAACCACAACGTGATATGCCAACTTCTATTTACCCTTCATAAGGACCCTTTTCATCGAATCCGATTCGACTAAAGTGGGAGAGACAGACACCCGCTAGCCACCTTATGCAACTAGTGCATGTCAGTCGGTGGAACCTGTCTCACGTAAGCGTACGTGTAAGGTCGGTCCGGGCCGCTTCATCCCACGATGCCGCCGAAACAAGATAAGACTAGTAGTGGCAAGAAAATTGACAACATCTACGCCCACAACAAGTTTGTGTTCTACTCGTGCATAGAAACTACGCATAGACCTAGCTCTGATTCCACTGTTGGGGATCATAGCAGAAATTTAAAATTTTCTACGTATCACCAAGATCAATCTATGGAGTCATCTAGCAACGAGAGAGAGGGGAGTGCATCTACATACCCTTGTAGATCGCGCGCGGAAGCGTTCAAGAGAACGGGGTTGATGGAGTCGTACTCGTCGTGATCCAAATCACCGATGATCCTAGCGCCGAACGGACGGCACCTCCGCAATCAACACACGTACGGAGCGGGGACGTCTCCTCCTTCTTGATCCAGCAAGGGGGGAGGAGAAGTTGATGGAGATCCAGCAGCACGACGGCGTGGTGGTGGAAGTAGCGGGATCCCGGCAGGGCTTCGCCAAGCGCAAGCGGGGAGGAAGAGGTGTCACGAGAGGGAGAGAGGCGCGAGGGCTTGGGGTCCTGCTCCCCTGCGCCTCCCCACTATATATAGGGGTGGAGGGGGCTGGTTTCATGCCCTCCAAGTCCATTGGGGCGTTGGCAAATGTGGGGAAAAGAAATCCCATCATTTCCCTTCCCCACCGATTGTTATCCCCCCTTTTTAGGGATCTTGATCTTATCCCTTCGGGATATGATCTTATTCCTTCTAAGGTGGGATCTTGGTGCGCCGTGACCAGGGGTGTGGGGCCTTGCCCCCACTACCCACGTTCATGTGGGTCCCTGTTGGAAATATGCCCTAGAGGCAATAATAAATGGTTATTATTATATTTCTTTGTTCATGATAATTGTCTATTGTTCATGCTATAATTGTGTTATCCGGAAATCGTAATACATGTGTGAATACATAGACCACAACGTGTCCCTAGTAAGCCTCTAGTTGACTAGCTCGTTGATCCACAGATAGTCATGGTTTCCTGACTATGGACATTGGATGTCATTGATAACGGGATCACATCATTAGGAGAATGATGTGATGGACAAGACCCAATCCTAAGCATAGCTCAGAGATCGTGTAGTTCGTTTGCTAGAGCTTTTCCAATGTCAAGTATCTTTTCCTTAGACCATGAGATCGTGCAACTCCCGGATACCGTAGGAGTGCTTTGGGTGTGCCAAACGTCACAACGTAACTGGGTGACTATAAAGGTACACTATGGGTATCTCCGAAAGTGTCTGTTGAGTTGGCACGGATCGAGACTAGGATTTGTCACTCCGTATGACGGAGAGGTATCTCTGGGCCCACTCGGTAATGCATCATCATAATGAGCTCAATGTGACTAAGGAGTTATCCACGGGATCATGCATTACAGTACGAGTAAAGTGACTTGCCGGTAACGAGATTGAACAAGGTATTGGGATACCGACGATCGAATCTCGGGCAAGTAATGTACCGATTGACAAAGGGAATTGTATACGGGATTGATTGAATCCTCGACATCGTGGTTCATCCGATGAGATCATCGTGGAGCATGTGGGAGCCAACATGGGTATCCAGATCCCGCTGTTGGTTATTGACCGGAGAGGCGTCTCGGTCATGTCTGCATGTCTCCCGAACCCGTAGGGTCTACACACTTAAGGTTCGGTGACGCTAGGGTTGTAGAGATGTTAGTATGCGGAAACCCGAAAGTTTTTCGGAGCCCCGGATGAGATCCCGGACGTCACGAGGAGTTCCGGAATGGTCCGGAGGTGAAGAATTATATATAGGAAGTCCAGTTTCGGCCACCGGGAAAGTTTCGGGGGTTATTGGTATTGTACCGGGACCACCGGAAGGGTCCCGGGGGTCCACCGGGTGGGGCCACCTATCCCGGAGGGCCCCATGGGCTGAAGTGGGAAGGGAACCAGCCCTTAGTGGGCTGGGGCGCCCCCCCTTGGGCCTCCCCCTGCGCCTAGGGTTGGAAACCCTAGGGGTGGGGGGCGCCCCACTTGGCTTGGGGGGGAAGCCACCCCCCTTCCCTTGCCCCCCCATGTAGATGGGTTCCAGGGCCGGCGCCCCCCCTCCAGGGGTCCTATAAATAGTGGGGGGAGGGAGGGCAGCAGCACCACAGCCCCTGGCGCCTCCCTCTCCCCCTGCAACACCTCTCCTTCCCGCTTGCGCTTGGCGAAGCCCTGCCGGGATCCCGCTACTTCCACCACCACGCCGTCGTGCTGCTGGATCTCCATCAACCTCTCCTTCCCCCTTGCTGGATCAAGAAGGAGGAGACGTCGCTGCTCCGTACGTGTGTTGAACGCGGAGGTGTCGTCCGTTCGGCACTCGGTCATCGGTGATTTGGATCACGGCGAGTACGACTCCATCAACCCCGTTCATTGGAACGCTTCCGCTCGTGATCTACAAGGGTATGTAGATGCACTCCTTTCCCCTCGTTGCTAGTATACTCCATAGATGGATCTTGGTGATGCGTAGGAAATTTTAAAATTCTGCTACGTTCCCCAACAGTGGCATCATGAGCCAGGCCTATGCGTAGTTACTATGCACGAGTAGAACACAAAGCAGTTGTGGGCGTAGATGTTGCCAATTCTTCTTGCCGCTACTAGTCTTATCTTGTTTCGGCGGTATTGTGGGATGAAGCGGCCCGGACCGACCTTACACGTACGCTTACGTGAGACAGGTTCCACCGACTGACATGCACTAGTTGCATAAGGTGGCTAGCGGGTGTCTGTCTCTCCCACTTTAGTCGAATCGGATTCGATGAAAAGGGTCCTTATGAAGGGTAAGTAGAAATTGGCATATCAAGTTGTGGTTTTACGTAGGTAAGAAACGTTCTTGCTAGAAACCTATACAAGCCACGTAAAAACTTGCAACAACAATTAGAGGACGTCTAACTTGTTTTTGCAGCATGTGCCTTGTGATGTGTTATGGCCAGAAGATGTGATGAATGATATATGTGATGTATGAGATTGATCATATTCTTGCAATAGGAATCACGACTTGCATGTCGATGAGTATGACAACCGGCAGGAGCCATAGGAGTTGTCTTTATTTTTTGTATGACCTGCGTGTCATTGAATAACGCCATGTAAATTACTTTACTTTATTGCTAAGCGCGTTAGCCATAGAAGTAGAAGTAATCGTTGGCGTGAAAACTTCATGAAGACACAATGATGGAGATCATGATGGCTGAGATCATGGTGTCATGCCGGTGATGAAGATGATCATGGTGCCCCGAAGATGGAGATCAAAGGAGCAAAATGATATTGGCCATATCATGTCACTATTTGATTGCATGTGATGTTTATCATGTTTTGCATCTTATTTTCTTAGAACGACGGTAGTAAGTAAGATGATCCCTTATAATAATTTCAAGAAAGTGTTCCCCCTAACTGTGCACCGTTGCGAAGGTTCGTTGTTTCGAAGCACCACGTGATGATCGGGTGTGATAGATTCTAACGTTCGCATACAACGGGTGTTGACGAGCCTAGTATGTACAGACATGGCCTCGGAACACACGCAATACACTTAGGTTGACTTGACGAGCCTAGCATGTACAGACATGGCCTCGGAACACGGAGGACCGAAAGGTCGAGCATGAGTCATATAGAAGATACGATCAACATGGAGATGTTCACCGATCTTGACTAGTCCGTCTCACGTGATGATCGGACACGGCCTAGTTAAACTCGGATCATGTTTCACTTAGATGACTAGAGGGATGTCTATCTGAGTGGGAGTTCATTGAATAATTTGATCATATGAACTTAATTATCATGAACTTAGTCTAAAATCTTTACAATATGTCTTGTAGATCAAATGGCCCACGTTGTCCTCAACTTCAACGCGTTCCTAGAGAAAACCAAGCTGAAAGATGATGGCAGCAACTATACGGACTGGGTCCGGAACCTGAGGATCATCCTCATAGCTGCCAAGAAAGATTATGTCCTAGAAGCACCGCTAGGTGAAGCACCCATCCCAGAGAACCAAGACGTTATGAACGCTTGGCAATCACGTGCTGATGATTACTCCCTCGTTCAGTGCGGCATGCTTTACAGCTTAGAACCGGGTCTCCAAAAGCGTTTTGAGAAACATGGAGCATACAAGATGTTCGAAGAGCTGAAAATGGTTTTCCAAGCTCATGCCCGGGTCGAGAGATATGAAGTCTCCGACAAGTTCTTCAGCTGTAAAATGGAGGAAAATAGTTCTGTTAGTGAGCACATACTCAGAATGTCTGGGTTACACAACCGCTTGTCTCAGCTGGGAGTTAATCTCCCGGATGACGCGGTCATTGATAGAATCCTTCAGTCGCTTCCACCGAGCTACAAGAGCTTTGTGATGAACTTCAATATGCAGGGGATGGAAAAGACCATTCCTGAGGTATATTCGATGCTGAAATCAGCGGAGGTGGAGATCAGAAAGGAACATCAAGTGTTGATGGTGAATAAAACCACTAAGTTCAAGAAAGGCAAGGGTAAGAAAAACATCAAGAAGGACGGCAAGGGAGTTGCTGCGCCCGGTAAGCCAGTTGCCGGGAAGAAGTCAAAGAATGGACCCAAGCCTGAGACTGAGTGCTTTTATTGCAAGGGAAGTGGTCACTGGAAGCGGAACTGCCCCAAATACTTAGCGGACAAGAAGGTCGGCAACACCAAAGGTATATGTGATATACATGTAATTGATGTGTACCTTACCAGTACTCGTAGTAGCTCCTGGGTATTTGATACCGGTGCGGTTGCTCATATTTGTAACTCAAAACAGGAACTGCGGAATAAGCGGAGACTGGCAAAGGACGAGGTGACGATGCGCGTCGGGAATGGTTCCAAGGTCGATGTGATCGCCGTCGGCACGCTGCCTCTACATTTACCTACGGGATTAGTTTTAAACCTCAATAATTGTTATTTAGTGCCAGCTTTGAGCATGAACATTGTACCTGGATCTCGTTTAATTCGAGATGGCTACTCATTTAAATCTGAGAATAATGGTTGTTCTATTTATATGAGAGATATATTTTATGGTCATGCCCCGCTGGTCAATGGTTTATTCTTGATGAATCTCGAACGTGATGTTACACATATTCATAGTGTGAATACAACCAGCCCAGCAATAGGCAAGGACTGGCTGAAATCCAAAAGATGTAAAGTTGATAACGATAGTCCCACATACTTGTGGCATTGCCGCCTTGGTCATATTGGTGTCAAACGCATGAAGAAGCTCCATGCAGATGGACTTTTGGAGTCTCTTGATTACGAATCATTTGACACGTGCGAACCATGCCTCATGGGTAAGATGACCAAGACTCCGTTCTCCGGAACAATGGAGCGAGCAACCAACTTATTGGAAATCATACATACTGATGTGTGCGGTCCAATGAGTGTTGAGGCTCGCGGTGGCTATCGTTATGTTCTCACTCTCACTGATGACTTGAGTAGATATGGGTATGTCTACCTAATGAAACACAAGTCTGAGACCTTTGAAAAGTTCAAGGAATTTCAGAGTGAGGTTGAGAATCAACGTGACAGGAAAATAAAGTTCTTACGATCAGATCGTGGTGGAGAATATTTAAGTCATGAATTTGGTACGCACTTAAGGAAATGTGGAATCGTTTCACAACTCACGCCGCCTGGAACACCTCAGCGAAACAGTGTGTCCGAACGTCGTAATCGCACTCTATTGGATATGGTGCGATCTATGATGTCTCTTACCGATCTACCGCTCTCATTTTGGGGCTATGCTTTAGAGACTGCCGCATTCACTTTAAATAGGGCTCCGTCGAAATCCGTTGAGACGACACCGTATGAATTATGGTTTGGGAAGAAACCTAAGCTTTCGTTTCTAAAAGTTTGGGGATGCGATGCTTATGTAAAGAAACTTCAACCTGAAAAACTCGAACCCAAGTCGGAAAAATGCGTCTTCATAGGATACCCTAAGGAAACTATTGGGAATACCTTCTACCTCAGATCCGAAGGCAAGATCTTTGTTGCCAAGAATGGGTCCTTTCTGGAGAAAGAGTTTCTCTCGAAAGAATTGAGTGGGAGGAAAGTGGAACTTGATGAGGTGATAGTCACCCCTTCCGAGCCGGAAAGTAGCGTAGCGCGGGAAGATGTTCCTGTGGTGCCTACACCGACTGGGGAGGAAGTTAATGATGATGATCATGAAGCTTCAGATCAAGTTACTGCTGAACTTCGTAGGTCCACAAGGACACGTTCCGCACCAGAGTGGTACGGCAACTCTGTCCTGGAAATCATGTTGTTAGACAACGGTGAACCTTCGAACTATGAAGAAGCGATGGCGGGCCCGGATACCGACAAATGGCTAGAAGCCATGAAATCCGAGATAGGATCCATGTATGAAAACGAAGTATGGACTTTGACTGACTTGCCCAATGATCGGCGAGCCATAGAAAATAAATGGATCTTTAAGAAGAAGAGAGACGCGGATGGTAATGTGACCATCTATAAGGCTCGACTTGTCGCTAAGGGTTATCGACAAGTTCAAGGGGTTGACTACGATGAGACTTTCTCACCCGTAGCGAAGCTGAAGTCTGTACGAATCATGTTAGCAATTGCCGCATACTATGATTATGAGATATGGCAGATGGACGTCAAAACGGCATTCCTTAACGGCTTCCTTAAGGAAGAATTGTATATGATGCAGCCGGAAGGTTTTGTCGATCCTAAGAATGCTGACAAGGTATGCAAGCTCCAGCGCTCCATCTATGGGCTGGTGCAAGCATCTCGGAGTTGGAACATTCGTTTTGATGAGATGATCAAAGCGTTTGGGTTTACACAGACTTATGGAGAAGCCTGTGTTTACAAGAAAGTGAGTGGGAGCTCTGTAGCATTCCTCTTATTATATGTGGATGACATACTATTGATGGGAAATGATATAGAATTCTTGGAAAGTATAAAGGCCTATTTGAATAAGTGTTTTTCAATGAAGGACCTTGGAGAAGCTGCTTATATATTAGGCATCAAGATTTATAGAGATAGATCAAGACGCCTCATTGGTCTTTCACAGAGTACGTACCTTGACAAGATATTGAAGAAGTTCAATATGGATCAGTCCAAGAAGGGGTTCTTGCCTGTATTGCAAGGTGTGCAATTGAGCACGGCTCAATGCCCGACCACAGCAGAAGATAGAGAAAAGATGAGTGTCATCCCCTATGCCTCGGCCATAGGGTCTATTATGTATGCCATGCTGTGTACCAGACCTGATGTAAACCTTGCCGTAAGTTTGGTAGGAAGGTACCAAAGTAATCCCGGCATGGAACACTGGACAGCGGTCAAGAATATCCTGAAGTACCTGAAGAGGACTAAGGATATGTATCTCGTTTATGGAGGTGACGAAGAGCTCGTCGTAAAGGGTTACGTCGACGCAAGCTTCGACACAGATCTGGATGACTCGAAGTCACAAACCGGATACGTGTATATTTTGAATGGAGGAGCAGTAAGCTGGTGCAGTTGCAAGCAAAGCGTCGTGGCGGGATCCACATGTGAAGCGGAGTACATGGCGGCCTCAGAGGCAGCACAGGAAGCAGTCTGGATAAAGGAGTTCATTACTGACCTAGGGGTGATTCCCAATGCGTCGGGCCCGATGACTCTCTTCTGTGACAACACTGGAGCTATTGCCCTTGCGAAGGAGCCCAGATTTCACAGGAACACCAGGCATATCAAGCGTCGCTTCAACTCCATTCGTGAAAGTGTTCAAAATGGAGACATAGATATTTGTAAAGTACATACGGACCTGAATGTAGCAGATCCGTTGACTAAACCTCTCCCTAGAGCAAAACATGATCAACACCAGAACGCTATGGGTGTTCGATTCATCACAATGTAACTAGATTATTGACTCTAGTGCAAGTGGGAGACTGTTGGAAATATGCCCTAGAGGCAATAATAAATGGTTATTATTATATTTCGTTGTTCATGATAATTGTCTATTGTTCATGCTATAATTGTGTTATCTGGAAATCGTAATACATGTGTGAATACATAGACCACAACGTGTCCCTGGAAAGCCTCTAGTTGACTAGCTCGTTGATCAACAGATAGTCATGGTTTCCTGACTATGGACATTGGATGTCATTGATAACGGGATCACATCATTAGGAGAATGATGTGATGGACAAGACCCAATCCTAAGCATAGCTCAAAGATCGTGTAGTTCGTTTGCTAGAGCTTTTCCAATGTCAAGTATCTTTTCCTTAGACCATGAGATCGTGCAACTCCCGGATACCGTAGGAGTGCTTTGGGTGTGCCAAACGTCACAACGTAACTGGGTGACTATAAAGGTACACTACGGGTATCTCCGAAAGTGTCTGTTGAGTTGGCACGGATCGAGACTGGGATTTGTCACTCCGTATGACGGAGAGGTATCTCTGGGCCCACTCGGTAATGCATCCTCATAATGAGCTCAATGTGACTAAGGAGTTAGCCACGGGATCATGCATTACTGTACGAGTAAAGTGACTTGCCGATAATGAGATTGAACAAGGTATTGGGATACCGACGATCGAATCTCGGGCAAGTAACGTACCGATTGACAAAGGGAATTGTATGCGGGATTGATTGAATCCTCGACATCGTGGTTCATCCGATGAGATCATCGTGGAGCATGTGGGAGCCAACATGGGTATCCAGATCCCGCTGTTGGTTATTGACCGGAGAGGCGTCTCGGTCATGTCTGCATGTCTCCCGAACCCGTAGGGTCTACACACTTAAGGTTCGGTGACGCTAGGGTTGTAGAGATGTTAGTATGCGGAAACCCAAAAGTTGTTCGGAGTCCCGGATGAGATCCCGGACGTCCCGAGGAGTTCCGGAATGGTCTGGAGGTGAAGAATTATATATAGGAAGTCCAGTTTCGGCCACCGGGAAAGTTTCGGGGGTTATCGGTATTGTATCGGGACCACCGGAAGGGTCCCGGGGGTCCATCGGGTGGGCCACCTATCCCGGAGGGCCCCATGGGCTGAAGTGGGAAGGGAACCAGCCCTTAGTGGGCTGGGGCGCCCCCCCTTGGGCCTCCCCCTGCGCCTAGGGTTGGAAACCCTAGGGGTGGGGGGCGCCCCACTTGGCTTGGGGGGGAAGCCGCCCCCTTCCCCTTGGCCGCCGCCCCCCCCATGTAGATGGGTTCCAGGGCCGGCGCCCCCCCCTCCAGGGGTCCTATAAATAGTGGGGGGAGGGAGGGCAGCAGCACCACAGCCCCTGGCGCCTCCCTCTCCCCCTGCAACACCTCTCCTTCCCGCTTGCGCTTGGCGAAGCCCTGCCGGGATCCCGCTACTTCCACCACCACGCCGTCGTGCTGCTGGATCTCCATCAACCTCTCCTTCCCCCTTGCTGGATCAAGAAGGAGGAGACGTCGCTGCTCCGTACGTGTGTTGAACGCAGAGGTGTCGTCCGTTCGGCACTCGGTCATCGGTGATTTGGATCACGGCGAGTACGACTCCATCAACCCCGTTCATTGGAACGCTTCCGCTCGCGATCTACAAGGGTATGTAGATGCACTCCTTTCCCCTCGTTGCTAGTATACTTCATAGATGGATCTTCGTGATGCGTAGGAAATTTTAAAATTCTGCTACGTTCCCCAACAGTCCCCCCATGCAGGTGGGCCCCACTTCGGAACCTTCTAGAACCTTCCCGGTACAATACCGAAAAATCCCGAACATTTTCCGGTGGCCAAAATAGGACTTCCCATATATAAATCTTTACCTCCGGACCATTCCGGAACTCCTCGTGACGTCCGGGATCTCATCCGGGACTCCGAACAACTTTCGGTTAACTGCATACTAATATCTCTACAACTCTAGCGTCACCGAACCTTAAGTGTGTAGACCCTACGGGTTCGGGAGACATGTAGACATGACCGAGACGACTCTACAGTCAATAACCAACAGCGGGATCTGGATACCCATGTAGGCTCCCACATGTTCCACGATGATCTCATCGGATGAACCACGATGTCGAGGATTCAATCAATCCCGTATACAATTCCCTTTGTCAATCGGTACGTTACTTGCCCGAGATTCGATCGTCGGTATCCCAATACCTTGTTCAATCTTGTTACCGGCAAGTCACTTTACTCGTACCGTAATGCATGATCCCGTGACCAAACACTTGGTCACATTGAGCTCATTATGATGATGCATTACCGAGTGGGCCCAGAGATACCTCTCCGTCATACGGAGTGACAAATCCCAGTCTCGATTCGTGCCAACCCAACAGACACTTTCGGAGATACCCGTAGTGCACCTTTATAGCCACCCAGTTACGTTGTGACGTTTGGCACACCCAAAGCACTCCTATGGTATCCGGGAGTTGCACAATCTCATGGTCTAAGGAAATGATACTTGACATTTGGAAAAAGCTCAAGCAAACGAACTACACGATCTTGTGCTATGCTTAGGATTGGGTCTTGTCCATCACATCATTCTCCTAATGATGTGATCCCGTTATCAATGACATCCAATGTCCATAGTCAGGAAACCATGACTATCAGTTGATCAACGAGCTAGTCAACTAGAGGCTCACTAGGGACATGTTGTGGTCTATGTATTCACACATGTATTACGATTTCCGGATAACACAATTATAGCATGAACAATAGACAATTATTATGAACAAGGAAATATAATAATAACCATTTTATTATTGCCTCTAGGGCATATTTCCAACACATAATGACGCTGAATGTCCCACGAGCCATTGACATGCCGAATTGGCACAGATCCTTATGGGTCAGATTGACTCAGGCTGTAAATGCTATAAGCAAGCAGGTCGTTAGTGGGTCGACCCACCAACTTTTCCTAAATCTTGTAGGCCTCTTACTGGGCCGACCTTTTTAACTAAACGGGCCACTATTAGGCCCGTACCACGTGTCGACGTTTTATAGGCACATAGAGTTCGTTGGATGGGCGACATATGTCATAGGGTAGAGCTGACATGTGGCCCCATTGGCGAATGAGAAGCCGACATGTGGGAAATTATCATTGGTCGAAGCTGTTAACAGATATTGGATCTGAAACCCGCACAGCTTAACGGCGACCCATTACGGTGGTTGTCATGTGTCAGTTACCCTTGAAGAACACTTCCATGACGCACCCGTTATCATCATGAAAGTGTACACTTCCTTGATGAAAAAGTGGTTTTCATGGAACACATCCCCGACACACAGGTATAACTTTCTTGATTCTATCATAAATCCGTCACAGATGTACATGGGTGACAGAAAATGTGACCTATTATGACAAATGTGTATCACCAAATTGACCGTAGCAGCAGCCAAGAGAGCTCACTAGACATGCCTCCTTGCACCGCCCGCCATTGTCCAAACGCCGGATTAGGGAGGTCCCAACAGGTTCTTGGCCAGCACGCCCCCAGCCTCACCGCCACTGCACCGCCACCCACACCAACCAGCCGCCGAGGCCCGGGCGACCGCAGCCAAAGTTGCCCACGACCCGCACTGCAGGATGGGGATGATCTGGACCGACCATTGCAGTAGCTGCCCTCGCCGCCTAGCCATGTGTGCACCGCCACCATGACATTTGTCACGCCACTGTCGTCGACCAGCTCCGGGATGCAACTGCGCCATGGCACGCGCCGCCTAGCGCCACGTCCACGGCCTGGATGCCTCAGTCTGCGAAGAGATATCCGGGCGCGCCCCCTGGCGACGGCGAGGGAGAGGGAGTGGGAGTGGGAGGTGGGGGCGGCGGCGGGAACATGTTTCCTCCCCGTCACCACGTGTGGGGTGACGCAGGAGGGAAGGGGAGAGGGACTAAACCAACAGGAAGGTGACCTAGAGGTTTCATTTGAGGCTTTAGATGACACTCTGGGTAGTGCTTTTGAGCTACCCGAGTGGCCAAGAGATTCGGCCCGGATACAGACCGAACTTTGGATGAAGCCCGGAAGTTTTTGTCGCATGAGACATAACACGCAGATTTGAATGGGTCACATATAAGAAATCCCATTCTTCTCGAGAATGGGCTCGGGCGGGAACTGATTTATACACTCTTTTCTCCTCCATTGTTAACACCAGAAAGCTTGAGAAGCTTCTCCTCTTCTTTTTTTGTGAAGAGAAGAAACTTCTCCTCTTGTGTCCTAATAAAGGCGGATGAGCCCTCCGTCCACGGTCCACCAATCCATGTTTGATTTAACAAAGGCAATAATAAATCTCTCGCAACAATAATCGGTAATGCTATCTGGCTGATGTTTCTGGGGAAGAGAATAGCAAACAAACGCATTTTGCTAGCAGTTTTAGTTACGACGCGAGATCAAACGATGGCAGATTCTGCTCATGTTTGGCTTAAAATTTACTTTTTCCTAGAAACTATCACACATCTTTGAACAAAATGACATGCTTCTCTGAATAAACTGCGAGAGAGAAAAAAGAAACATTCGCAAATGCCACCCCTCACAGCAAACGTTCGCCAGGGGTCCATAATAATTCACAGCTTCAACAAATTAAAGTTAAACAGCCCCACGTCTAAATATGTACGATCGTATGATTCGTATCAGACACCATCGCAGAATGCAAAGAGCAAAATCATGCCTACGTGCACATACACGAAGCAGTCATGTTCAGCGTAATAATTAAAACATCAGCATGCATGCATGCATGCATGGCCAAACGGCAGCGACGATGTCACGATGGCAGCTCGTCTCGTGCAATGCCGCCGTGGGGCAGCGATGCACCTGTGCGCGCTACGTCCACACGCAGGCGACGCAGCCGCAGAGGGAGGCGAGGACGCGCCGCACCGAGCCGGCCAACGCCGCGGCGCAGCGGCGAACGGGGTCGACGTCCACGTCGCACTCGCACTCGGGGCACGGCCGGAGCAGGATGCGGCAGCGGCGGCGCCAGGCCCTGCTGAGGCAGCCCCTTTCGCGCGGCGTGACGACGATGGCGGACTGGAGGTAGGCGGACGCGGCGTGCTTGAGCAGCTGGTTGCGGATGGGGATGTTGGAGGTGTCGAAGTCGTGGAGGTCGGAGGAGCTGCCGCCGCCGCCGCCGCCGCCGCCCAGCTCCGAGAGCACGTCCCGGAGGCTCGTGTACTCGGAGCTGCCGCTGCTGCTCCAGCTCGACGGCCTCGACCGGGCGGACCGGGGCGGCGGCGGCGACGACGGTGCCTCCGGCGCCTGGGCGTCAGCGTCCATCGTCGTCACCAAGGTCCATGCGATTCGTTAGCCTTCAGAGCGCTTGTATCTGATTCTTGCAAAGATTCTTTTGAAGAGCAACGCCGATTGTTAACCTCGGAATCTCAATCCCGGCGATTGTTTCAGAACCTCATGCCCTTATAATTTAATTTGATAAATATAAAGGGATAAGAAGGAAAGGAAAACGAGGTTAAACACTTGGATTGATTAGCGTGCTTCTATTTTCTAACTGCAATGCCTAAATGTAGGGAGGACCTGGCCAAAGCTGGCAAATGAAGACAGACAATAATAGCAGGGAACGCTACTGCATGATCAGCGTGACAGGGAAAACATACTGTTTTTTTGATACCAATAGGTAAAACTGAAAACCAATGGACACTCGTATATATAACAAGAATATCAGTGCTGCTTGGACACTCTGAGCTGAATTTGAGTGCCCTAGTAGACAGTAGTGGGCAACGTCGCTACTCACACTACGGGAAAGAAGGAAACAGAACACCAAGATGGTATGAAGCAAAACTTCAAGCACAACTTTTACCAAGGTGTTTGTTTCATTTCAGCGTGAAACATATACTTTCCTGCTTGTCCAACTATGTTATACATATAATCGCTCACCGTCTCGCTGATGAGCATGGGGTAAGAGAAGCAACATCACTACGAATAACGAGAATGGGCAGATGGATCGATAGACAAATTCCATTTATTTACAATCAATGTATCAATGGCACATTTTCTGAACAGAGAGTGCGACATGGAGAGGTATACCACGGTGAGAAATCCATGTTCTGTTATTCTGGGGGTATGGTGTCTATGAAATTGCTGGTACCTCATCTCTGCCCGGATGAACGGTGGTCGCCCTTTATAAATCCCGGCCGCACCTATCGCAGACTGGTGTTTTTGCCTCCGATTCTGGCTTCTTGATCTGCTTCTGCAACTGCGGCAAGTCATGCTCGAGCACATCGCTGAGTGCCTTTGATGCTTCTGCGAGCTCCTCAGAACTGGAACCACAGGTTTTGGGTATTAGCAAGCAAACACGATCACATAATACTGTGTCAGTAAATGCAGACTTCTGAATAACCAGAGAACGAGGCGTGATAACACGTGGGCAAATGGGTCATACCTGATTGAAAGGGGAGGGGCTAACCGGATAATGGTGTCATGCGTGGGCTTTGCCAGAATGCCTCTCTCCTTTAGCTTGATGCAAATGTCATATGCAGAAGCAGGGTATAGAGCTTTGCTGCATAGGTCTACTGCATTAAGCAAACCTCTCCCACGTATTTCCCTGATAATATGAGGAAACTTCTGTTGAACCTTTTGTAACTGGTCTCTGAACTCCTGACCTAACTCCGCGGCTCTGCAATTAAGTAAATGGTCAGAAGAAGAAAGGATAATAGAGTTGTATGTATCTTGAAATAGAAATGATTTAGACAGTTACTGGAGTTTCTTGTAAAAAAATAATGTACCTTTCAACAAGACCTTCATCCTTGACCACTTTCAGAGATGCGACTGCCACAGCACTTGCCAATGGGTTTCCACCAAATGTACTGCAATTGATCAAAAGTAACTGTGTAAGAGTAATTTCAGGGACAAGACATACACAAAAAGAACACTGAAAATAACGGAGAGATCATGCAGCTGAATCTAGAGTGTAATTTCCTAGTGTGATGGTCAAAACTAGACGACATCATGTTGAGATTTGTAATCACTAAAGCCAAAACTGAATCAGCTTTCATTTAATTTTTCTTTGGAATGAACTTAAACAAACAAAATTAACAGTGGTTCACACCTTCCATGTTCTCCTGGCTTGATACACAGCATGATATCCTTATCCGCGAGAACCGCACTGACCGGAACTACTCCAGCACCAAGTGCCTTGCCTAGAATCTGTAGAGTTGAGATAGATTGTCAAAAATCAGAACTGTAGTTGCTATCGTAGAACAAGACGAAAACCTCACCCACCAGGTACTGGTGTAATAGAAGAGGATATAGATGGAGAATACCACCTCACCACCAGGTACTTGTGAAGCGAGAAGAGGAGATACGTAGAGAGTATCAGAAAAGACACTTACCACCATATCAGGTCGTACATCTTCCCAGTCGCATGCCAACATTTTGCCAGTTCGAGCTATGCCTGTTTGGATCTCATCATCAATCATCAGAATGTTGTGCCTAGAACACAAATCTCTGACAGCTTTCAAATAACCATCTGGTGGGATTATTACCTACACGAATTTGCAACAGAATAAAGGATATATTCAGAAAAATGGTAACATCAAGACATAAAAAATCATGATATAACAGAAACTTGGGTACAGGCACCATAAATGTCACCTATAGTAAAACTAGCCCTATCTTTTTAGCACTTTGGTTAGCAAAGGGACTGATTAATCACTGTAATTTTTTTCCATAAATGAACTTCTCAAGTTATCTGAATACTGGCAAATGATTTAAAATATCCAGATATACATGTTTCCCAATAATGTCAGACAGATATGGCACCGTAATTAAATCGCATTGCTTGGATCTGATCACTCGCAATTTATAAAGCAGGAGAGTGTGCAATGAAAGGGTTCCCCTAATGTCATATGTCTATCTATATCATAAATTACTTTCTTGTCATTTGTTTTCCATTTTGCAAGATTATTATTCTACTGTTGATCATTTTATTGCTACCACATCTAGTGCATCTTGACATTTAAGCTGGAAAATATGCTCAAGCATATATGTCATTCGTTAGTTATACTCTTAGATGTACCCAGAAAGTGCATATCATGCAGACATAACAAGCTCTTCCAGTCAATTAAACTCTCAAACTGAGTTCGATATGAACACAGTACCACTATGCAACATCAACTAGGGGAGAATTAGTTTCTAACTATAGGGAATAACTAGCAACAGAGGATAACGAAAAATTCAAAAAAAAAAAAGCCAGTAACTTGAAGATTCATACCCCAGCTTCTCCTTGGATTGGTTCAAACAAAAAACCGCATATACGATCCCCATGCTCTGCACCAAATAGTATTTGTCAGCATGCTTCTACACACTAATGACAGTAGCATATGGTAGGCACTTGACAGAGCTCAATGGATTGAATACCTTTAAAGATTTTCTCCAACCCATCAATGTCTCCAAAATCAACTTTAAGATGACCAGGAACCAAAGGACCAAAACCACGAGTTGCATCATTGTCACAGCTCATTGAGATGACACCCAATGTCCGACCATGGAAACATCCACAGCAAGACACAATCAAAGCCTGCAAAACTCCAAACATTTGACAAAAGTAGTTATTACTGGGCTTCCAGCTTCTCAAGGTATTAACCACTGGATTTGCCAAGACATAAAATATGATAGTTTTCCTTTAGTTGTATCATAGAGCGATCAAACACTTAACAACAAGCAGGAAAACAGACACTGCTTCAGCAGCTTTTTTGCACCTGTCATTAAGTTTTTCATTTATTTAAAACAATGATATGATATCTATATGTATTTTCAGGATATCCAGATAAAATAAGCAAGAGCATATATCTGGGAGCAACACCATATACTAAAGCATGGATATATCTCCGATCAGCACATGTAGGCTCAAGTTGGGGGCTATGATGCACTTATTTTGAAGATGTTGTGAGAAAGGAACTTTTGACTTGTGACACGTTTACTCTATGGTAAATGATATTAAAGTTAGATAGATTCTATTATGTGATGCTTTCCTCTCACATTTCTTCTCATATGTCATCAAACAACTATTTTATGATATATTTGCTTGCTTGATTATAAAAAACAACTAACCAAACATCATCATCCGCGACAATGTCAAACAGACCCTTAAGTATTTGTTTATTTATCTGCGAAGAAGCCTTAACAGTTAACGGGCCATCCAGGGAACAGAATATGCTAGGCAGAGGCAAGTCAGAGCTGAATTGAAAGCTAAGCATGTTAGCAGGTCAGAAATCCATTGAAGCACCAGCACATCCCAATACTGGAAAAACACTAATAGGATTACACATGTAGCATATCGTGAAGTTATACCTCGTTCTTTGGTATATTCTTCTTTTCATAACCCCATTTCCTTGCCAATTTAATGGCTGTTTCCACTCCTTCGGCTCCAGTGTTCATTGGCAACATCATATCATACCCAAACATGCTCGTCAAATACTCCGCAAAGACTGGGAATTTGTCATTGTAGAAAGCTCTGGAACTAAGTGTGAGCCTTTCTGCTTGTTCTATGAGAGCTCTTAGGACTTTTGGATGGCAATGGCCCTACAAGAGAATTGACAAACCAAGATCATTTATGAGCATAAATAAGTTGTCTCAAAGAATGCACACCAACTAATTCCGAACTGTGAGGGTCAAATAGCACTTGGATAAAATGTCTAATTGCAGAGAAAATAACCTGATTGACTGCAGAATAAGCAGAGAGAAAATCAATATATTTGTTGCCTTCAGGGTCCAATATATGTGAACCTTCCCCTTTGGAAAACACCATGGGAATCGGGTGGTAGCTGCACGCAGTAAAATGTTGAGGCCAGCAAGAATTTCAGACTAGAATTTTGGATCATCGCATCATCAAAATGGAAAGCACGATTTTGCAGGTAATTCAGAGAGGTCAGAATCTCACATATTCTTTTTTCTACCAATGGAAGAAAGGAAGCACTAAGAAATGTCGGCATCCCAATCAAATACGAGGTATTGAAGCAAGTACGAATTTAGACTAGTTCGAAACAAAGGCGACGCCGTTGAGTCACTGTCACTACAATGATATACAGAAACTGGAGTCTCTGTATATGCACTCGGTACTAGTCATAAACAAACATCCCAAAATTGACATGCGAGAATCTGCTGAAAAATGTTCCTGCAAGCCCAATTTGGTGATCGATTACTCCGCATGCGGAACCGCGCCACTAATTCAAGATGAAGTGCCGAAGAAGAATATATAAACATGAACGGAGTTGATCGAAATGGAGGCCCCGAAGACAATCCCAGCTCGCCCGAACCCGAACCCAGCGCCGAAGCCCGCAACGCGCGCGATTGTAAGCAATGATGGGTAGAATTTGCCACTAAGACATTTACGCAAGCACAAGGCGTGCGATGGCGCGAGAAGGCGGGGAGAGGGTGCGATCTAGAAGCAAGAGCAGTCACCGTACTTGTGCGCGCTGCAGTCCCGCTCCATCCGTATGAGCTCCTCCGACGACAGCGCCGCCGCGGCGCGCTCCGCCGCGGGCACCGAGGCGGAGCACATCCCCCTCCGCGCCATCGCCAGCGCCAGCGCCCGCGCCGCACCCCGCCGCGCCACCGCCGCCGCCATCTCCGCCGACTCCCTCTCGGCGCGCGCGCGTTTCACTCGCTTCTAGGGTGTGGAGTGTGGTGGATGCGTCGTCGTACGTACGAGGCGTGCCAGTGCGGGGCCCCGGTCCAGCCGGCTTCTTCGTCTTATTGTTGCGTGGTGGTAGTGCCGGAAGTGGAGGACACGCCACCGTCCGTCCGGGGCGAGTTTGGCCGCGGTTGCTTCCTGCGTTGGGGTGCGGAACCAAAGCTGCTCACGGCGTCTCTGGATGGGGGCGGAATGGGGCGGAGTTATCCGTCCGCCTCGGCCCGCCGGCGACTGCCGTTTGGGTTACGGAACAAGGCAGAGTGAGAAAGAGAGAAGTGGAGTGGCGTGCGCGCGTCGCGATGGGTTGGGGCTCGAGCCACAGCTATCAGCATCTTTTTTTTTTTTGAAACTCACAGCTATCAGCATCTACGAGGCGTGTTTGGTTGCCTGCATATATGGCCCAGTCTGGCTCACGCGGAAAGAAAATGACCCGTTTGGTTGTCTACGTTTACTGTGCGGCCCGCATGGCACGAACCTTAAAGCATCTCCAGGCCAGACCCAGGGGAAACGCCCGAATCGGCAGTAGCTCGCGAGCCTGGCTCGGGCGACGCGCTTCTCTCCTCGTGCGACCAGGGAGATGGCGCGAGCTCGCCCCCGTCGCCGAAAAATCAGCGGGGTGATTTAGGCTCACCTCCCGCCAAGTCCGCCCCTATTTAGCCCCTCCCTCACCGCCCCAACTCCCGCCACCATTCTCCCCCCTTTCGAGCTTTCCCGCCGACGTGCATCGGCACCGACCGGCAGGTAAGCGGCGCATGTTCATCGGCCGGCGGTCCTTCACCGGCCGGCGGTGATCTTCTACGACCGTTCCCCCCTCGTCATCGACCTGCAGCCATGGCCTCTGTGAGTTCAATCCCCTTTCTCTCTGTTCCTTCTAGCTAAATCTGAGATGCAGCTAGGGTTTGATGTAGATGCATGGTTGATTAGTGCTTTGATCTGTGAACTCATATGGTTGATTGCTATGCTGCGGTTGCAATTCGTGGTAGGGTTAGATGTTCAAGCATGTGGTAGTCTAGATTAGTAGTAGAGTTTGAAGTTAAACCTTGTGCTTGTGTTGATTCATGCTTAGATATATGATTTGTAGCTATTGGTGGGCCATTTGTAGCATGCTGTTTGTTGTAGATGTATGTTCCTACTCATAGATTGTCCGGTATGCTTAGTATGATAGCGATGAACCATGTGCTTAGTATGATAGTGATGAAGCATGTGCTTGGTATGATAGTGATGAACCATGTACATGTATGTTTCATGGATTGTCCGGTATGTTGTGTGCTATGCTTGCTGTCAATGTGTGCTATGATTGTAGGACATGACCACGCAGACGCAAGATCTTAGTCAGGCCCTTGTCATGTCCAACAGCCAGTTTGCTCCATCGTTTGTCGAGGACTCGCAACCTATGTCCAAGATGGCACCTGATTCACAGGTGTTCGCGTCTGATTTTGTCTACAGAAAAATTCACTATAGGTCAAAAAACTTGAGCCGGTTGACACTTTAGTACCACTACTTCAAAATACCCATTCTACGGTCCACATACTTGCGCACAGGGTTCACTTTGGTCAGTATGTACGATTTTGTCTACGTATTCGCTGACTTGGCCAAGTCAGCGGCCGCCAGCTAGGTTTGACCGCCACCTGGTCGTGCCTCGGGTTAATACTACTCCGTCCGAGGGGGTTTGCAAAATCGCCATGACCATTAAACCAGCCCACCTGGTCGGACCGCACCAGATCGCTGTCTGCCTCTCCTCTCGCACCCGCTCGCTGTCTCCTCTGCTCCCGCACCCTCTCTGCTCGTCGTCGCTGCCGAGGTCGTCCTCTGAGCTCGTCGGCGTCGACGACGGCTCCATCAGCTCGTCGAACGCTGAGCCGCCGCCGTCCGCGCCGTCCGCGCCGAACGTCCCTCTTGCTCCTTCACATCGCCGTGATGATGCCTCGCCGCCCTTGTACGGTACGTCGCCGTCGCCAGCAGCTCCGTTGCTCGATCTGTCCAATTTAGCTCCGGTAAAGAGTTCTTGGTCGCATCAATTGCGCGTACGAGCTAGGGTTTGGGTGTTTGTTCAACTTTCTGGCGGATTGGGTGTGGGTGGTAGGGTTTTAGCAGTTTCTTGATGAACTTAGTGGCAGGCCAAAAATAGGGTGTTAGGATGGGGGGTTCGCAGTTGTTGCCCATGTTTGCAGAGATCTGGAGTGGTCAGGGTTCTTTCTCCCTCAATTTGTCATGGGTCCAGGGGTCTAGGGTTTAAGCAGTAAAGGTTAGTGTCAGAGTTGACTTGGTGTGCAGAATTGTTTTAATTTGCAATTACATTAGGTCTGATTTACCAAAAATGGTTGCTTTATGACCTGTAAGCTCATACATTTGTTAATTGGAGGCCAGGAATCTCTGCTTTTATTTCTGAAAAGGTCTGAATTTTGTACTGTCTGAACCTCTCTGTAGTCTGAAATGTCTGAACTTTTTCAACTTGATTGTTTTGCAGGACCCTTAAGAACCACTTCTCTGTTGAGGTCATACATGGTGGCTATTTTCTGTGTGCTAGCAAGCATAGGGATTATCACAAAGGTCACTCCATTTGGTATGATTACTGTGACATAGATAATTGGACACCTAATGTTGTTGCCAGTCTAGTGGAGGAAATTGGATATGAGTTTGAGGGCAGGATCAGGGCATATTGGTGTGTTCCTGGATTGACAGTGTATAGGAATGGATTAAGAGAGATTAAGATAGGGGACAACACTATGACAGAAAACATGAAGGATTGTGTTCTGAATGGCAACCACTTCCAACAGATTTTCCTTGATCATGATGAGAGCATGAGATCATAAATTTCTCTTGTTCAAGTTCACTCTGATGATGAGGATCCTCCAATTGTCAGGTTCAGTGGCATTAGGCCAAAGAATGAGAAGGCACACCAGCAGCAAGAAGAGCAGACACAACAGCAGCAAGAGGAGCAGGCTCAGCTCACTCTAGTGGAACAGGAGTAGGCTGAGCTCCCTCAACTGGAATAAGAGCTGCCTCGGCATGATCAAGAGCATGAGCAAGATGAAGCAGAGTCAAAAAGTGGAGCAGAGTCAGAAGAAGATGATTTCATACCAAGTCCACCCCAGCCAGGAACTACTTACCTTTCATCTCAGTTTGGGTTTAGGGCCAGGAAATCCTGTAGGTTTTTTAACATGGATGCAGCAGATGCAGTTGGTTGTTCAGTAATGCAGGATTCAGATGAAGATTACATTCCACAAATTGTTGATCCAGACATTAATCTGTGATGTCTACTACACAACCTTCTTCTTGTAGACGTTGTTGGGCCTCCAAGTGCAGAAGTTTGTAGGACAGTAGCAAATTTCCCTCAAGTGGATTACCTAAGGTTTATCAATCCGTGGGAGGCGTAGGATGAAGATGCTCGCTCTCAAGCAACCCTGCAACCAAATAACAAAGAGTCTCTTGTGTCCCCAACACACCCAATACAATGGTAAATTGTATAGGTGCACTAGTTCGGCGAAGAGATGGTGATACAAGTGCAATATGGATGTTAGATATAGGTTTTTGTAATCTGAAATTATAAAAACAGCAGGGTAACTAATGATAAAAGTGAGCACAAACAGTATTGCAATGCGTTGAAACAAGGCGTAGGGTTCATACTTTCACTAGTGCAAGTTCTCTCAACAATAATAACGTAATTGGATCATATAACTATCCCTCAACATGCAACAAAGAGTCACTCCAAAGTCACTAATAGCGGAGAACAAACAAAGAGATTATTGTAGGGTACGAAACCACCTCAAAGTTATCCTTTCTGCTGATCTATTCAAGAGTCCGTAGTAAAATAACACGAAGTTATTCTTTCCGTTCGATCTATCATAGAGTTCGTACTAGAATAACACCTTAAGGCACAAATCAACCAAAACCCTAATGTCACCTAGATACTCCAATGTCACCTCAAGTATCCGTGGGTATGATTATACGATATGCATCACACAATCTCAGATTCATCTATTCAACCAACACAAAGAACTTCAAAGAGTGCCCCAAAGTTTCTACCGGAGAGTCAAGATGAAAACGTGTGCCAACCCCTATGCATAAGTTCACAAGGTCACAGAACTCACAAGTTGATCACCAAAATATACATCAAGTAGATCACGTGAATATCCCATTGTCACCACAGATAAGCACATGCAGGAATACATCAAGTGTTCTCAAATCCTTAAAGACTCAATCCGATAAGATAACTTCAAAGGGAAAACTCAATCCATTACAAGAGAGTAGAGGGGGGAAAACATCATAAGATCCAACTATAATAGCAAATCTCGCGATACATCAAGATCGTGCCATATCAAGAACACGAGAGAGAGAGAGAGAGAGAGAGAGATCAAACACATAGCTACTGGTACATACCCTCAGCCCCGAGGCTGAACTACTCCCTCCTCGTCATGGAGAGCGTCGGGATGATGAAGATGGCCACCGGTGAGGGTTCCCCCCTCCGGCAGGGTGCCGGAACAGGGTCCCGATTGGTTTTTCGTGGCTACAGAGGCTTGCGGCGGCGGAACTCCCGATCTAGGTTATTTTCTGGAGGTTTCTGTATTTATAGGAATTTTTGGCGTAGGTCTCACGTCAGGGGGGTCTCCGAGTCGTCCACGAGATAGGGGGGCGCGCCCAGGGGGTAGGGCACGCCCCCACCCTCGTGGGCAGCCCGGGACTCTTCTGGCCCAACTCTTTTACTCCGGGGGCTTCTTTTGGTCTATAAAAAATCATCAAAAATATGCACGTCAATTGGACTCCGTTTGGTATTCCTTTTCTGTAAAACTCAAAACCAAGGAGAAAAAACAGAAACTGGCACTAGGCTCTAGGTTAATAGGTTAGTCCCAAAAATCATATAAAATAGCATATAAATGCATATTAAAAATCCTAGACGGATAATATAATAGCATGGAACAATCAAAAATTATAGATACGTTGGAGACGTATCAATCTGCAAGATGATGATGACTTGTTTGACAAAAATGTTGATTGTGAGAAAGGCAAAGGTAAAGCAGTCCAAGAAGAAGCTGATGATCCTACTGAAGAAGTGGACATATGTGCTTCCCTTCATCTGATGAAGATAAGGTTAAGCTGAATTTCAAAAGTTTTAGAGAGGAAGACCTGACTAAACCACAGTTTCAAGTTGGCCAGACCTTTGGATCTGTTGAGTTCCTGAGGAAACTATCAAAGAGTACAGCTGTCAGGAGAGAGTTGACATTAAATGCCCCAGAAATGATAGGAAAAGACTCAATGCCATTTGTGAAGATGGGTGCCCTTGGACCTTGTCTGCATCATTTGATGGGAGAATCAACTGCTTCATGATCAAGAAATACAACCCAAAGCATACATGCATAAAGAAATGGTGTGTTAAGTCATTCACTGCTCCTTTTATGGCTGGAAAATATGTTGATTCTTTCAGAGCAGATGAAAACATGAATATGAAATTTTTTGCAAGGGTGGTTCAGAAAGATTGGAACATGAAAACAACAAGGAGCAAGCTCAGAAGGGCTAAGAGGATAGTGAAGAAAGTGATTGAAGGAGATGAGTTGGAGCAGTACAACAGCATGTGGGATTATGCACAAGAATTCAGAAGATCAAACCCAGGCAGTTCTTTCTATGTGGGTGTCAATGATGGCATATTTGCAAGTTGTTATTTCTCTCTGGATGCTTGCAGAAGGGGTTTCATGCAAGCCTGTAGGCCTGTCATTTGTTTGGATGGATGCCACCTGAAGACAAAGTATGGAGGTGTTATGCTGTGTGCTGTTGGCATGGATCCTAATGACTGCATTTACCCTATAGCTTTTGCAGTTGTTGAGGTAGAGAACACTCACACATGGAAATGGTTTCTGTCAAATCTGAAGAGTGACTTGGGAATTGTAAACACAGAGCCATGGACTATAATGTCAGACAAGCAAAAGGGCCTCATCAAGGGAGTGAGGCAGCACTTTCCTGATGCAGAACACAGGCATTGTGTTAGGCATATATGGCAGAATTTTCAGCAAACACACAAAGGATATGTTCTTAAGAACCAGTTATGGAAGTGTGCAAGGAGCACAACAACAGAACTGTGGGCTGCAAGCATGGAGGAAATGAAGGTCATCAGCCTAGAAGCATACAAATGGCTTGAGTAGCTACCACCCAACACTTGGGTTAGAGGCTTCCAAAGAGAATTGGTCAAGTGTGATATCCTTCTGAACAACAACTGTGAGGTTTTCAACATATATATTCTTGAGGCTAGGGAGATGCATCTCAGATCAATGATTGACAAGATCAAAACACAGATCATGGTCAGATTCTACAACAAAAGAAAGGAGGCAGAGACCTGGCCTGGCTCAATATGCCCAAAAATTAGGAAAAGAATTGAGAAGAATATAGAGCTGTCAGCTACATGCATGGTTTCAGGGGTTGGTGATGGCATCTTTCAGGTTGACAATAGGAACAAGACATACATTGTTGACATGAAGGAAGAAAGTTGTACATGCAAAAGGTGGGATCTTAGTGGAGTTCCATGTCACCATGCAATTGCATGCTGCAGACATGAGAGGATTGATCCTGAGAGTTTGGTGCACTCCTGTTACAGTATAGAAGCATTCAAGCTAGCATACAAACCCATTATCAAGCCTTGCAGAGATAGGAGTGAGTGGCAGAAGATGAATGGTTGTGAAATCAAGCCACCTGTCTATGAAAAAAAAAGTAGGGAGGCCTTCAAACAAGAGTAGGAGAAAGAAGCCTTATGAGATTGAAAAGAAAGATGGAACCTAGGTGATGAGCAAACATGGAATCACAATAACATGTTCATACTGCCATGAAACAGGCCACAACATCAAAGGATGTAATCAAATAAAGGCTGGAATTTTGCCAAATCTAGCAGAGAGAACAACAAGAAGGGGTCCAAGGGCCATTCCTGATGATGTGTCAGATGATGGAATTGTTTTGGCACAACACGGTGATGGCCAAGGTACACAGGAGGAGGTTCATGTCACACAAGATGATGGTCAACTTACACAGGAGGAGGTTCATGCCAAGGTACACAGGAGGAGGTTCATGGAGTTTAGATGATTCAGTGCAGCTGCATCTGTACTCATTGAATGGCTTCATTCACTGAATTCAAATTGAAAATTGTTAGAGTTCAGTGCAGAATCAGTGGCTTTATTCACTGAATTCAAATTGAAAAGTTCAATGAATGAGTGGTTCATTTCTCTCTTTATTGGTTTTGTACTTAACTGCATAAAAAAACAAACAAAAAAAGGTGGCCTGGGTCTCGAACCCAGCACCTGTGGTGTGAGAAACTGCTTGCAATGCCAGTGTGATAGGAACGGTGCTTTGCTCAAGTGTTACTTGACAACCTACTTATTATGCTTCCACTCCCCTCCCTGTTAACTGAATTTTAACAGTTGACTGAACTTTAGCAGCTGTCTGAATTTAGTTTGAAAAGAGAACTAAATTTTTACAGTTAACTGAATTTAGTTTGCAAAGATAACTTAATTTTTACAGTTAACTGAATTTTTACGGCTGTCTGAATTTAGTTTGAAAAGTTAACTGAATATTTACAGTTAAATGAATTTAGTTATCTGACAAAGTTCAGTTAAGACAAAGTTCAGTTAAGACCAAATTCAGTTGAGACAAAGTTCAGTTAAGACAGAATTCAGTTAAGACAAAGATTCATTTTTCTGAAAACCTTAGCAGCTTCTTCTTTTGGATTATTGCCTTATATAGCAACAAGACACTTTTGGATTGTTGCCTTATATAGCAACATGTCTGGATCAACAACATTATATGGCACAACTGCCACTTATATAGCATCAACACAGTTAAACACTTATATAGCATCACAGCCAGTTCAACACTTATATAGCATCAACAGCCAGTTCAACACTTATATAGCAACAACAGCCAACAGAAATTACAAATAACTTATGTGCTTAATATACAAGCACACCTAACAAACTACTATTTTATAACTTATATGCTGAAAATCTGTATATTTCAGCATACCTAACTACTGCAACTGCATCTTCTTCATGCCTGCTACTTCATCTTCTTCATCTTCAGTTCTTCATCTTCTGGACGCGCTCCGAGCGGCGAACCTCCATGTCAACTGCCACCTTCCTCTTCTTCTTCCTCTCTGGCTGCGCTGCGACGTCCACCTATGCTTGCAGGGCCAAGACCACCTCCACCTCCTGCTTGACGATGTCAGGAACATCTGGAAGCAACTCGACGTCAATGGGGCGGTGCTTGTCACCCTCCCTGGCGACGGGCGCCACCATTTGGACCTCTGGCTCGGGGACGACGGGCGCCGCCACCGTGACCTCCGGCTCGTCGTTAGAGAAGACAATCACCTCGGGCTCCTCCCAGCCAGTCGACCAGGACGAGTTAGCGGCGTAGCCAGAATCGTCGTCGGAGCCAGCGTCGTACTCCAAGCCGGACGAGATGTACTCGGAGACGTCGTCGCGCCCGAGGAGATCGGGCTGGTAGTGGTCCCAGTAGGCCGTGTTGACAGGCGCTGGGACGGCCAGGTCGACGTTGTAGACGCGCTCCGTTCGTGAGCCAACGCGCGACGGATCCGAAAGCCGCGGCGCGGTGGCGGACCGGTACATCCACCACCGGGCTCGCTGCCCCGGGTCGTCGGAGCGCGTCTCCTACATCGCGAAGCAGAGGACGAGCGCAAAAGGGATACCGGTCGGTCGGTGCAGGCGCGATCCAGCTCGTCGTCGGTCATGACCTTGAGGAGGCCACGCGCGTGGTGAAGCAGCATCCCAATGTTGGGGGACCACTTCCCGATCTCCGTCAGGTCCGCGCGCATCGCCTTGTCATCGCCTGCGAGGTCATCGAGGACCCTCTACCAGGCGGGGCTGTTCTCCATGTCGTCGGCGGCGAGGGTTTTCTTGACGGCGGAGTGGGGGTTTGGTAGCGGGGTAACCGAGGGGACGTGGGTGGACAGTGGACTGGAGGTGAGTGGAGAGTGGAGCGGTGGGTGGGTGGGCTTAAAGAGCACAGAAGGAAACCGAAGAGGCGTGGGCCATTGGGCCACTAGCAACTACTAAATAGTTAGTTTAGTACCTGCCCTTGGTCAAAGCACTACTACTTACCCCACTAGCATTGCCCCCAACGTTCAATACCATAGGTCCTGGGTTCGAGACCCAGGCAAAACTCTTTTTGTGTAATTTTTAATTTTTTTCTTTAATCAAAATTTGGTACAGGCATACAAATTCAGTCATAGAAAACAGCAAACCTTTCCAAAAGAAGAAACACTGACAGTTAACTTCAATTTCTTATCTACATTTACTTATCTGAACCCAATTTAGTTATCTGAACCCAATTTAGTTAACATTTGACAGAAAGTACAAATGACACAAATCCAGGAGGAGGTTCATGTTCATTTGACAGAAGATACACATTCTAGGAAAGATACAGAGTCATTTTTTTACAATGACACAAATTCAATCAAATTCATTCAGCATGCCCTTCGGCTTCCTTATCTTCTCCTTGGTGGCCTCTTTGTGTTTGAATAGGTCACCAATCATGTACTCAAGCTTCCTTTTCTCATGCTTAAAATCATCCCTCTCTTGAATCACTTGGTCCCTCTCCTGCATTGCTTGGTCCCTCTCTTTCTCTGCTTTAACCCTGAAGACCTGATGAATGTTGGTTACTGACTTATCTGGCATCTTCTTCTTCTCAAGTTCTTCCTTTAGATCAGTCAGAGCAAGTTGTGTGCTGCCTAATTGGCTCATTGCCTGCTCCTTCTCAGTCACCATCTTAGCAAAATCAAGCTTGAAATGCCTCAACTCATTCTCCATCTTCTTCTTCTCTTCAAGAACCTTCAAGTTTTCTTCAGCACTCACAACATTCTGTCCGAGCCTCTATTTTTTCTCCTCTTCATACATGGTCCATATACTAGCTAGGCTCATCTTCAGAGCATCAGGCCACTCAGGGTCAACCCACTCAACATATCTGCATTTAGGTACCTCCTAACAATTTAGACCAACAAAAAATTCAGTTAACTGCCAATATTTAGTTCTGTGCATGATGATGAAACTTAAAACATACTAAAATTGACTTCCTGTTTAACAGTGCCAAATGCAAAAAAAATTACTAACCTTCTGTGCACAAGTTAGAAACCTTCTGCCACTATCAACAGATTCAAATGCCACATGCTTCTCACACAAAGATCCATGCCCACATCTAAAGCTAGGCAGATCTGTAGCCAAGCCACTCCATTCCTCACAAGAAATTGTGGCAGGTGGCTAAACAAAAGAGAGACATTTGGAATCAATTGAGAGAGAAACCCTAGCTGAGAAACCCTAGACTCGGTGGGGAGCACACTAACCTTGCTGGTCACAGAGTGATCTTCAGAAGAACTGGGAAGATCATCCCAGGACACCATGGTTACTGCTAGATGAAGATGAGAAGGGGATCTGTTGGACAGAGGAGAGAAGGGATCTGGTGGTGCACGAAATTGAAGATGAAAGATGAGGAAGAAGAAGGAGATCTGGTGGTGGTGGTGTACTGGTGGTGGACCAAAGCTACATGTAGAGTGCAAGTTGTTGGGTGGGTGTTTGCAGCAGGTGCAAGTACATGCTTGCTTTTGAGTTCAGTTGTGTTGAGGAAGGGGGCCTGGGCTGGCATGAGTTACATTTATGACAGCAATTAGTTAACATAAGTTAGTTTAGTTATGACAATAATTAGTTAAGTGCATTTCTGTCAACAATTAGTTAACCCTAATTAGGTTAAGTGCATTTCTGTCAGCAAGTAGTTATGAAAGCATTTCTGTCAGTAATTTGAAAGCAATGAGGTTAAGTTAAGTACAATTCTGACAGAATTTGAATTAGGTAAACTTCTGTCAGAATTAGTTTAACTACACTTCTGACATCAAATACATCTGTCAGTAATTTCAAAGCAATTAGGTCAAGCAAACTTCATATTACTGACATATTATCCATTACAACAAGCATTACAACCAAGACTTCATACTGAGCAAACAAGAGATCTCTACACTGGCATTTATTATGCTCAATTTAGAACAAGAGATCTCTTAGAACACCTACACCTACTCATTTGACAACACTTCACTTCTTCATAATTAAGGTGAAACACATCACAGAAAGCACTATAACAAAAGCCATCAGCAGCTTTAGCAGCAGCAAAATCTCTCTGCCTAATCCTAAAAGCATAGCAATTTGCTGCTTGGTAGCATACTTATTCTCGCTGGAGCTGGCATAATTAGCTCTGCCTACACTGCCTCTTCCAGCCATGCCCCTTCCAGCTGTGCCTCTGCCTGCCATTGATTCAGTCCTCTGCCTCTCAAGCTCTTCCCTCGTGTCCTCGGCTGCACCAATTGCATCTACAGCAGCAGCACCAACCAGACGCCTTGTTTCAACCAGATGCTCCACATATTCAAGCTCCCAGCGCCAGAAATCACAAGTGACCTGAGAACACAAAATTACAGAGTGACAGTAAAGTTCGGAGTGCATGAATCAATGGCAGACTAGTTAACCAACTAGTTCTGTCAGCAATTTTGCAAACAAAGACAGTCTAAACTACTGTATTAATCAGAGCAATGACTAATTAACCAACTAATTTTGCAACCAAGGACAATCTAAACTACTGGAGAGCACCTAAAGACCAATTTAATCAGTGCTCTGCTTCAATACTACAGTGAGTTGACACGGCATGAATCAATCAACAAGAAGCGAGGAACTGGCACTTACAGTGTGGATGACGCACTTGTAGAGATCCATCCATCATGCTCATCGGTGCTAGACCGATAGAACCTCACCTGCTCGTTGCAATCCGGGCACCCGATCAATGGTACAGCAACAGAGCAGCTACGCAATGCAGAGCAGACGGAGCTGGAAGATGACATGACGGCGAGGACGGAGGAGGTGGAGGAGGGCGTCACAATGGCTGCGGTGGTGGAGGGCGTCGATGTCGGCAATGGCTGCAGCGGCGGGGATGGGAGTTGGGCTAGGGTTCAGAGGAGAGGAAGAGGAGAGCGAGGGGATAAGCGAGCAGGCCGACCAGGTGCGCGGTCGGATCCGACCAGGTGCGACCAGGTACTGGCGATTTTGCAAAAACCCCCAGACGAACTAGTATTGACCCAGGCTCGACTAGGTGGCGGTCAAAGCCGAGCTGGCGGCCGCTGACTCGGCCAAGTCAGCGAATACATAGACGAAATCGTACATATGGACCAAAGTGAACCCTGTGCACAAGTATGTGGACCGTAGTTCGGGTATTTTGAAGTAGTGGTACTAAAGTGTCAACCGGCTCAAGTTTTGTGACCTATAGTGAATTTTTCTCTTTTGTCTATGTGCCAGTAGTGCTCGTTGAGCAAACTCATGATGTTGTCGCTGCACTCAAGGTAGCAACAGCAAAGGCAAAGAAGGATGGTAGGTTGAACAACATGAAGTGGCAGCCGTTCATGTCCACGTTCGTGCTGAACAAGATGTGTGAGCTCATCTCTAGTGGAGTTAGGACTGACAAGGGCTTCATGGAGATGCACTTGAACACTGTTGCGAAGCAGGTGTTCGAGTTCCGTGGGCAGGAGGTGTCCGCCACCCAGGTGTACAACCACCTGAGGAAGTGGAAAGCTCCATGGATCCAAGTGTCCAAGCTGAGAGACCTTAGCGGCGCCTCATGGGATGAGAACACTTGCTCCATAGTTTTGGAGGCAGAGCACTACGCCGACCATGTCGCCGTCAGCTGACAGCCCTCTTCCTTTTCATACTGTCCACCATTGCCTACTCCTAATCGCAACTAACAACACTTGTGTTTCATTCTTAGGACCACCCAAGGGACGCTGAATTCCTCAACACACCCATACAGAACTACAGCTAGATGCAACACATCTTCTCCTTCAGGTTGGCAACTGGGAAGCATGCCATGGGCTTGGGGGATCCTCTTGGTTCTCCCATGCCAGACTTCCCTGGGACCCCGGACGTCGAGGTCCTTGATGGCCCTGACAAGCCCTTCGACAAGCCCTTTGACCTCGTCCATGATAGGAAGAGGAAGAGAGGAGGCCTGATGGAGGAGGAGATCAATGTCTTTTGCAGCATGACTGAGGCGGTGAAGGAGGTGGCAACAGCCATCAGGGAGTGCAAGCCCTTCGACGTCCACCCTGACCTGTATGGCGCTGTCATGACCTAGGGTGGCTTCAGCGACGAGGCTCTCATGGCAGCTCTCAGCCACCTGCTTGGCAAGGTGTTGGGTTCGTTGCCATGGCAGATGCTCACAGGGTGTTGTGGCTCAGGAGCTGGCGGGGCAAGCACTACTACTAGAGTAGTGCTGCCTATGAGCGTGCATGATCCCCGACGGCAATGGCGATGGTGGTGGCGACGATGACGACGTACATTTTGTGTAGGTAGGGCTAGAAAACTATTTGATGGTATGTATATTTTGGTGAGGTGGTATATACTAACCCCTCACGATGATGGTGAACTTGCGGTGGTAGGACCACACCCTCTTTTGGATGTGGTGGTAGGATAACAACATGGTAGTGCTAGGTAGAACTTGCTATGCCATATGATCATGCATGCTTTACTTCTTCTCTTTTGTTCCATTGTTGTTTGTGTGCTACTTTGCTTGCTACTTGTGTGCTCCATTGATTTGCTGCTTCAATTCTTGCTCTTGTGCATTGCTAAGGCAAGTGGTATGCCGTGTTCATCGGTAAGGCTCCAGGAGTTTACAGTTCATGGGAAGAAGTCAGTGCACAAGTGGCATTGTATAGCAACAGTAGACATAGAGGGTTCAACACTAGGCAGGCAGCAGAACAAGCTTACTCCAACTGGGTGCGAAAGCACGGAGGCAGTAGTGTTGACAGTGGCAAGGTTGGAGGTGTCAAAGTGGAAGGTGCTAAGGTGGATCGTTAGTTTGGGCTGAAGCTGAAGAACTTCATCATCTTCACCCAGTCGGCATTGCTGTGATGTGGCGTTGGTGTGCTAGGTGTGATCATTGTGGGTAAGCTCACCAACTAGGGTACAAGGTAAGCACACCATGTACGCCGTATGCAACCAAACACCTTGTCCATTTGCCTCTTGGGCCAATGCAGGCAACCAAACAAAGTGCACTTGCATATTACCTAATGCAGGGACCCTAGATGCAGGCAACCAAACAACTTGCAGATGACGCATTTGGGGCTGTTTTTGCTCAGCCAGGCTGGGTTGAGATGTGTATGCAATGCAGCTACTGTTCACTACTGCAACCAAACACGCCCCAGCTGAACGTTCCAAACCCGTCTCGAACGTTCGAACAGTGACCAGCCACGAAAATATGACTCAGATGGATGCCCCAAGGCCTCAAACGAACGGGCTGATCGACACCCTTCATATACAACCCAAATATGAGACAGATATAGGCGCGTCCGGACGTGTCCGTCAAGTCGGACCTGACAGCCCTACCTCATCTTAAATTGCACCAAATCCACCCCCTCGCCCTACCGGATCCATTTGCTCTTTCTCTCTTCTTCCTCCTCTGCAGCGTCTGTCTTGCAGCTCCGCCACCACGCATGCTCCGCAGCCGTTCCGAGCCTCTACGCCGCTAGCACCAACACACATTTCTCTCTCTCGTTCTCGCCGGCCCGGACGCCACCATGGTACGTCCGGCAATTCTCGGCCTCCCCCTTGCGCTCTATGTGTTTGACACATTGTCCAACCTAGTCTTTTTTGTGATTTTTTTAGAGAAAACGATGAGTTCCGATGCTTCGGAAGACAAGGAGTATGGACCAATGGAGCTTGATCAGATCATTCAAGATGAGTTGTTTAATTAGCCGGATTCGGACGAAGAAGTGGACATGATCATGCTCATGAGCATGTAAGACGGAATGGACCGGCAGGTGGAGCATATTCTCAACTTCAAGGGCTCAATCAAAGGGAGAAAAGTGATCAATCAGGATAGGGTGTCCGGAGCACGGCTACTGCAGAAGGACTGCTTTGGTCCAAACCCAACTTTCCCGGATGATCCATGGTTTCATCGTTGTTTTCGCATGCGAAAACCATTGTTTTTGCGCATTGTGGAGGGAGTGGAGGCACACGATGACTACTACAAGCTCACAAGGGATTGTTGCGGCCAACTATCTTTCTGTGCTAAACAGAAATGCACTGCTGCTTGATAACCCACAAGTATAGGGGATCAATTGTAGCCTCTTTCGATAAGTAAGAGTGTCGAACCCAACGAAGAGCTAAAGGTAGAACAAATATCCCCTCAAGTTCTATCGACCACCGATACAACTCTACACACGCTTGACGTTCGCTTCACCTAGAACAAGTATGAAACTAGAAGCACTTTGTAGGTGTGATAGGATAGGTTTGCAAGATAATAAAGAGCACGTAAATAAAATCTACGGGCGGTTTAGATAAAGACACAACTAAGTTAGTTTTAATAGAGATCTTTTGTCAACAAGAAAGTTATTTGTCCCTAGGCAATCGATAACAAGTACCGGTAATCATTCTTGTAATTTTATATGAGGGAGACGCATGAGTTAGCATACTTTCTCAACTTGGATCATATGCATTTATGATTGGAACTCTAGCAAGCATCCACAACTACTAAAGATCATTAAGGTCATGAAACCCAACCATAGCATTAAGTGTCAAGTCCTCTTTACTCCCATACGTCATACCCCAGTTACTCGGGTTTAAGTTTCTGTCACTCTCGCAACTCACCATAAGTGAACCATAACATATTGCAACACCCTACAGCAGGGGCCCCTCACGTTTGCGCGAGGCGGAGGGCACCGTAGGACAGCACCATAAATAAAATATACAATCATACCAACCAAGATCACGGTTAACCCATAGGACAAAACGGATCTACTCAAACATCATAGGATAACCATAGATCATTGGGAAATAATATATGGAGTTGAGCACCATGTTTAAGTAGAGATTACAGCGGGGAGAATAGGCGTTACACTGCTACATAGAGGGGGAGAGAGTTGGTGATGACGGTAGCAAGATTGTTGATGTAGATCGTCGTCCCGATCCTTGCCCCGGCGGCACTCCGGCGCCACCGGGAGAGAGGGGGAGAGAGCCCCCGTCTTTCTTCTTCTTCCTTGGCCTCCCCCTAGATGGGAGGAGAGTTCCCCCTCTGGTCCATGGTCTCCATGGCGCCGGAGGGGCGGGAGCCCCTCCGAGATTGGATCTCCCTCTCTGTTCTCTTCTGTCTCGCGTTCCCCAAATCTAGCCCTTCAAGGTTTCTTAAATTCCCGGACCGTAACTCCGATTGCGCTGAAATTTTTACACAATTTTTTCCATAAATTATCTTTCTTGCGCCAGAAGAAGGGCCCCAACCGACCTTCAAGGAGGGCAGAAAACACCTGGGCGCGCCAGGTGGCGCGCCCTGGTGGGTTGTGGGCTCTGTGGGCCCCCGTTTGCGTTGATTCCACATCCTAAAAATCACATATATTCCAAAATAATTCTTCGTAAATTTTTATCGCGTTTTGACTTCGTTTGATATGGATTTTCTGCGAAACAAAAACATGCAACAAACAGGAACTGGCACTGGGCACTGGATAAGTAAGTTAGTCCAAATAAATCATATAAAAAGTTGCCAAAAGTATATAAAAGTTGAATAATATTGGCATGAAACAATCAAAAATTATAGATACGACGGAGACGTATCAGCATCCCCAAGCTTAATTCTTGCTCGTCCTCGAGTAGGTAAATGATAAAAAAGATAATTTTGATGTGGAATGCTACCTAGCATAAACTTGATCATATATCTAATCATGGCATGAATATTAAGACATAAGTGATTCAAAGCAATAGTCTATAATTTGACAGAAAGACATCAATACTCAGGCATCCCAACAAACAATCATGTCTTTCAAAATATCAATGCTAAAGAAAGCTATCCCTACAAAATCATATATTCTTGTCATGCTCTGTCTTCTTAACACAAAGTATTTTATCATGCACAACCCCGATGACAAGCCGAGCAATTGGTTCATACTTTTTAACGCGCTTCAGCTTTTTCAACCCTCACGCAATACATGAGCGCAAGCCGTGGATATAGCACTACGGGTGGAATAGAGTATGATGATAGGGGTAAATATAAAGAAGACAAAAAAGTAGAAAGTCGCACACCGACGCGGCTAACCAACGGGCTATGGAGATGCCCATCAATGGATATCAACGTGAGGAGTAGGGATTGCCATGCAACGAATGCACTAAGAGCTATAATTGTATGAAAGCTCAATATGAAAACTAAGTGGGTGTGCATCTAATCCTATAATGAAAAATTCCCACTAGTATATGAAAGTGACAACATAGGAGGCTCTCCATATGAAAAACATGGTGCTACTTTGAAGCACAAGTGTGGTAAAGGATACTAACAATGCCCCTTCTCTCTTTGTTTATTTTTTATTTATTTTCTTTTTTTTCCTTTTTTTCTTTTTTCTTCTTTTTTCTTTCTTTTTCTTTCTCTCATTGTCCAGAGTCTCATCCCGGCATGTGGGGGAATCATAGTCTCCATCATCCTTTCCTCACCGGGGCACTGCTCTAAAAATGAATAATGATGATCATCACACTTCTATTTCCTTATAACTCAAAAGAAATAAAAATTACAACTCGATACCTATGACAAAGTATGACTCTATATGAATGCCTCTGGCATGTACCAGGATGTGTAATGATCTAGCGTAATGCTACCTCTTGAGCATGCGTTGGTTTTCCCTTGAAGAGGAAAGGGTGATGCAGCAAAGTAGCGTAAGTATTTCCCTCAGTTTTTGAGAACCAAGGTATCCATTCAGTAGGAGATAACACGCAAGTCACCTAGTACCTACACAAACAATCAAGAACCTTGCAACCAACGCGATAAAGGGGTTGTCAATCCCTTCACGGTAAATTGCCAAAGTGAGATCTGATAAAGATAATAAGATAAATATTTTTGGTATTTTTGTTGTATAGATTGGAAAGTAAAGATTGCAAAATAAAATAAATAGGAAACTAGAATTGTAGATCGGAAACTTATATGATGGAAAATAGACCCGGGGGCCATAGGTTTCACTAGTGACTTCTCTCAAGATAACATATATTATGCTGGGTGAACAAATTACTGCCGAGCAATTGGTAGAAAAGCGCATAGTTATGAGAATATCTAGGCATGATCATGAATATAGGCATCACGTCCGTGTCAAGTAGACCGAAACGATTCTGCATCTACTACTATTACTCCACACATCGACCGCTATCCAGCATGCATCTAGAGTATTAAGTTCAAGATGACATGATGTAGAAGGCTAAACTCAAGCAATATGATATAAACCCAATCTTTTTATCCTCGATGGCAACAATACGATACGTGCCTTGCTGCCCCTACTGTAACTGGGAAAGGATACTGCAAGATTGAACCCAAAGCTAAGCACATCTCCCATTGCAAGAAAGATCAATCTAGTAGGCCAAACTAAACCGATAATTCGAAGAGACTTGCAAAGATATCAAATCATGCATATAAGAATTCAGAGAAGAACCAAATATTGTTCATAGATAAACTTGATCATAAATCCACAATTCATCGGATCTCGGCAAACACACAGCAACAAGTATTACATCGAATAGATCTCCAAGAACATCGAGGAGAACTTTGTATTGAGAACCAAAGAGAGAGAAGAAGCCATCTAGCTAATAACTATGGACCCGAAGGTCTGTGGTAAACTAATCACACATCATCAGAGAGGCTATGGTGTTGATGTAGAAGCCCTCCATGATCGATTCCCCCTCCGGCAGATCGTCGGAAAAGGCCCCAAGATGGGATCTCACGGGTACAGAAGGTTGCGGCAGTGGAAAAGTGGTTCGTGGATCCCCCTGATGTTTTTAGGGTATAAGAGTATATATAGGCGAAAGAAGTACGTCGGTGGAGCTCCGTGGGGCCCACGAGGGTGGGGGCGCGCCTACCCCCCTGGGCTCGCCCTCCTGCCTCGTGGCCGCCTCACGGAGTTCCAGACTTCAACTCCAAGTCTTCTGGGTTGCGTTTGTTCCAAGGAAGATCCTCGCGAAGGTTTCATTCCGTTTGGATTCCGTTTGATATTCCTTTTCTGCAAAACACTGAAATAGGCAAAAAAACAGAAACTGGCACTGGGCCTTCGGTTAATAGGTTAGTACTAAAATTAATATAAAAGAGCATATTAAAGCCCATTAAACATCCAAAACAGATAATATAATAGCATGGAACAAACAAAAATTATAGATACGTTGGAGACGTATCAAGCATCCCCAAGCTTAATTCCTGCTCGTCCTCGAGTAGGTAAATGATAAAAACAGAATTTTTGATGTGGAATGCTACCTAGCATAATTTTCAATGTAATTTTCTTTATTGTGGCATGAATGTTCTGATCCGAAAGATTCAAGACAAAAGTTTAATATTGACATAAAAATAATAATACTTCAAGCATACTAACAAAGTAATCATGTCTTCTCAAAATAACATGGTCAAAGAAAGTTCATCCCTACAAAATCATATAGTTTGGTTATGCTCCATCTTCATCACACAAAAATGCTCAAATCATGCACAACCCCGATGACAAGCCAAGCAATTGTTTCATACTTTAGTATTTCTCAAACTTTTTCAACTTTCACGCAATACATGAGCGTGAGCCATGGACATAGCACTATAAGTGGAATAGAATGGTGGTTGTGGAGAAGACAAAAAAGGAGGAAGATGGTCTCACATCAACTAGGCATATTAATGGGCTATGGAGATGCCCATCAATAGATATCAATGTGAGTGAGTAGGGATTGCCATGCAACGGATGCACTAGAGCTATAAATGTATGAAAGCTCAACAAAAGAAACTAAGTGGGTGTGCATCCAACTTGCTTGCTCACGAAGACCTAGGGAATTTGAGGAAGCCCATTGTTGGAATATACAAGCCAAGTTCTATAATGAAAATTCCCACTAGTATATGAAACTGACAAAATAAGAGACTCTCTATCATTAAGATCATGGTGCTATTTTGAAGCACAAGTGTGGAAAAAGGATAGTAACATGGCCCCTTGTCTCTTTTTCTCTCATTTTTTTTGGGCCATTCCTTTTTTTATTTGGCCTTTCCTTCTCTTTTTTGGGGGCCTTTCTCTTTTTTTTTGGGCCTTTCTTCCTTTTTTTTATTTCCTCGCACGGGACAATGCTCTAATAATGATGGTCATCACACTTCTATTTATTTAAAACTCAAGGATTACAACTCGATACTAGAACAAAATATGACTCTATATGCGTGCCTCCGGCGGTGTACCGTGATGGGCAATGAATCAAAAGTGACATGTATGAAAATTATGAACGGTGGCCTTGCCACAAATACGATGTCAACTACATGATCATGCAAGGCAATATGACAATAATGGAGCGTGTCATAATAAACGGAAGGGTGGAAAGTTGCATGGCAATATATCTCGGAATGGCTATGGAAATGCCATAATAGGTAGATATGGTGGCTGTTTTGAGGAAGGTATATGGTGGGTTTATGGTACCGGTGAAAATTGCGCGATACTAGAGAGGCCAGCAATGGTGGAAGGATGAGAGTGCGTATAATCCATGGACTCAACATTAGTCATAAAGAACTCACATACTTATTGCAAAAATCTACAAGTCATCAAAAACCAAGCACTACGCGCATGCTCCTAGGGGGATAGCTTGGTAGGAAAAGCCATCGCTCGTCCCCGACCGCCACTCATAAGGATGACAATCAAAGAAACACCTCATGCTTCAAATTTATTACACAACGGTTACCATACGTGCATGCTACGGGACTTGCAAACCTCAACACAAGTATTTCTCGAATTCACAAATACTCAACTAGCATGACTCTAATATCACCATCTTCATATCTCAAAACAATCATTGAGTATCAAACTTCTCATAGTATTCAATGCACTCTATATGAAAGTTTTTATTATACCCATCTTGGATGCCTATCATATTAGGACTAATTTTATAGGCAAAGCAAATTACCATGTTGTTCTAAAAGACTCTCAAAATAATATAAGTGAAGCATGAGAGATCAATAATTTCTATAAAATAAAGCCACCACCGTGCTCTAAAAAGTTATAAGTGAAGCACTAGAGCCAAATTATCTAGCTCAAAAGATATAAGTGAAGCACATAGAGTATTCTAATAAATTCCGATTCATGTGTGTCTCTCCTAAAGGTGTGTACAGAAAGGATGATTGTGGTAAACTAAAAAGCAAACACTCAAATCATACAAGACGCTCCAAGCAAAACACATATCATGTGGTGAATAAAAATATAGCCTCAAGTAAAGTTACCGATAGATGAAGACGAAAGAGGGGATGCCTTCCGGGGCATCCCCAAGCTTACGCTTTTGGTTGTCCTTGAATTTTACCTTGGGGTGCCTTGGGCATCCCCAAGATTAGGCTCTTGCCACTCCTTATTCCAAAATCCATAAAATCTTTACCCAAAAACTTGAAAACTTCACAACACAAAACTCAACAGAAAATCTCATGAGCTCTGTTAGTATAAGAAAACAAAACACCACTTTAAGGTACTGCAATGAACTCATTATTTATTTATATTGGTGTTAAACCTACTGTATTCCAACTTCTCTATGGTTCGTACCCCCCGATACTACCCATAGATTCATTAAAATAAGCAAACACCACACGGAAAACAGAATCTGTCAAAACAGAACAGTCTGTAGCAATCCGATTCATATGCATACTTCTGGAACTCCAAAAATTCTGAAATAAATTGGTGGACGTGAGGAATTTGTATATTAATCATCTTCAAAAGGAATCAACCTAAAAGCACTCTCCAGTAAAAAATGGCATCTAATCTCGTGAGGGCTACAGTTTCTGTTTTTTTACAGCAAGATCGCAAAGACTTCACCCAAGTCTTCCCAAAGGTTCTACTTGGCACAAACACTAATTAAAACATAAAACCACATCTAAACATAGGCTAGATGAATTATTTATTACTAAACAGGAACAAAAATCAAGAAACAAAAATAAAATTGGGTTGCCTCCCAACGAGCGCTATCGTTTAACGCCCCTAGCTAGGCATTGATAATTTTAATGAGGGTCACATCAAAGACAAGAATTAAAGCACAAAGAGAGCATCATAGAACACGTGATAAACACATCTAAGTCTAACATACTTCCTATGCATAGGCATTTTATAAGCAAACAAATTATCATAGCAACCAAAAATTAGCATAAGCAAGGAAGAAGAAAGAGATGATAGCAATTTCAATATGACGAGAGGTAATTTAGTAAGATAAAAATTTCTACAACCACATTTTCCTCTCTCGTAATAATTACATGTGGGATCATATTCAAATTCAACGATATAGCTATCACATAAATTTTGCTCTACATGATCCACATGCATGCAAAGTTGACACTCTTCCAAAATAGTGGGAATATCATTAACTAAAGTCAGGACCTCTCCAAACCCCCTTTTATCAAAAATTTCATAAGATTGAACATACTCCAAATATGTGGGATCTAAAGTTGACACTCTTCCAAACCCACTTTCAATATTATTGCAAATCTTATATTCATCATGGGGCTTAAATAAATTTTCAAGATCATAAGAAGAATCACCCCAATCATGATCATTGCAATAAGTAGAGGACATAGCAAAACTAGCATCCCCAAGCTTAGGGTTTTGCATATTATTAGCACAATTGACATCAAGAGAATTTATAGTAACATCATTGTAATCATGCTTTTGATTCAAGGAACTATCAAGTATGGGTGCAATAGCAATAATCTCATGTTTAACATAAGGAACTATAGCAAATTCATCTCCATAAATATTGGCATCATGGCCATAAGAATAGCAAGCATCATGTTCATCAAGGGATATTTCAATCAAATCATCGGAATCATAATTATCTATAGATTCATGCATATCATTATTTTCTTCCAAAGCAACGGTCATTCTCTCAATAAATTCCTTAACATAGGCATTATGAGCATAGTTTTCATAGCAATATTTAAGTATGTCAGAATTTCAGATTTGTAGAGAGTAATATCATACTTTTCAATCAAAGAAGCAACTTCATGAGCACCCTTAAAAACGACAAATTCTTCAATTTGTTCGATATCATAGTAACTATAAACACCCTTTCCATAAGAAGATAAGATTTCATTATCATTAAACTCACATAGGTAGGGAAGGTGTTTTTTAGGGTTCTTAGAGCAACAAGTAAAATCATAAATTTCACAAAGATTCCAAGCATAGCATAGCAAACTATTTATTTGATACCATAAGAGCTTCCCCCTTTCAGACAAACGATGACGCACAAAATGAGCATGCTCATCTAAAGATTTACCCTCAACTAAACTAGTTGGGGTTTCAGCACGAGCACATATAGATCGAAGATGATCCAAGTAGAACACTTTAAGTGGATCCATATCAATATATTTTTAGCAAGCAAAGATGCAAGAAAATAGAAGGCACATGGAAACACAAACAAAAGGACATACGGGAAGAAGGCAAAGAAAAGGCAAAGGTTTTCGAAAATCGTTTTAGAAGTGGGGCAGAGGAAAATGAGAGGCGAATGGCAAATACTGTAATGCGAGGGAGAAGAGTTTATGATGGGTACTTGGTATGTCTTGACTTAAGCGTAGATCTCCCCGGCAACGGCGCCAGAAATGGCTAGTTGACGGGAGATCAAATCTTGACTTGACTTGGCACAAATCTCCCCGGCAACGGCGCCAGAAATCCTTCTTGCTACCTCTTGAGCATGCGTTGGTTTTCCCTTGAAGAGGAAACGGTGATGCAGCAAAGTAGCGTAAATATTTCCCTCAGTTTTTTAGAACCAAGGTATCAATCCAGTAGGAGATAACACGCAAGTCACCTAGTACCTACACAAACAATCAAGAACCTTGCAACCAACGTGATAAAGGGGTTGTCAATCCCTTCACGGCCAATCGCAAAAGTGAGATCTGATAAAGATAATAAGATAAATATTTTTGGTATTTTTGTTGTATAGATTGGAAAGTAAAGATTGCAAAATAAAATAAATAGGAAACTAGAATTGTAGATCAGAAACTTATATGATGGAAAATAGACCCGGGGGCCATAGGTTTCACCAGTAGCTTCTCTCAAGATAGCATATATTACGGTGGGTGAACAAATTACTGTCGAGCAATTGATAGAAAAGCGCATAGTTATGAGAATATCTAGGCATGATCATGAATATAGGCATCACATCCGAGTCAAGTAGACCGAAACGATTCTGCATTGCATCTAGAGTATTAAGTTCATAAGCACAGAGTAACGCATTAAGCAAGATGACATGATGTAGAAGGATAAACTCAAGCAATATGATATAAACCCCATCTTTTTATCCTCGATGGCAACAATACAATACGTGCCTTGCTGCCCCTACTGTAACTGGGAAAGGACACCGCAAGATTGAACCCAAAGCTAAGCACATCTCCCATTGCAAGAAAGATCAATCTAGTAGGCCAAACTAAACCGATAATTCGAAGAGACTTGCAAAGATATCAAATCATGCATATAAGAATTCAGAGAAGAACCAAATATTGTTCATAGATAAACTTGATCATAAATCCACAATTCATCGGATCTCGGCAAACACACCACAAAAAGTATTACATCGAATAGATCTCCAAGAACATCGAGGAGAACTTTGTATTGAGAACCAAAGAGAGAGAAGAAGCCATCTAGCTAATAACTATGGACCCGAAGGTTTGTGGTAAACTAATCACACATCATCAGAGAGGCTATGGTGTTGATGTAGAAGCCCTCCATGATCGATTCCCCCTCCGGCAGATCGCCGGAAAAGGCCCCAAGATGGGATCTCACGGGTACAGAAGGTTGCGGCAGTGGAAAAGTGGTTTCGTGGACCCCCCTGATGTTTTTAGGGTATAAGAGTATATATAGGCGAAAGAAGTACGTCCGTGGAGCTCTGTGGGGCCCATGAGGGTGGGGCGCGCCCTCCTGCCTCGTGGCCGCCTCACGGAGTTCCAGACTTCAACTCCAAGTCTTCTGGGTTGCGTTTGTTCCAAGAAAGATCCTCACGAAGGTTTCATTCCGTTTGGATTCCGTTTGATATTCCTTTTCTGCAAAACACTGAAATAGGCAAAAAAACAGAAACTGGTACTAGGCCTTCGGTTAATAGGTTAGTCCTAAAAATAATATAAAAGAGCATATCAAAGCCCATTAAACATCCAAAACAGATAATATAATGACATGGAACAATAAAAAATTATAAATACGTTGGAGACGTATCACGTAACATGTATGAAAAATGAGGAACGGTGGGTGAACCACAACTACTATGTCAGCTATATGATCATGCAAAGCAATATGACAATGAATGCTCAAGTCATCAAACAGAAGCGGTGGAAGTTGCATGGCAATCTATCTCGGAATGGCCATGGAAAAGCCATAATAGGTAGGTATGGTGGCTGTTTTGAGGAAGATATAATAAGGCTTATGTGTGATAGAGCGTATCATATCATGGGGGTTTGGATGCACCGGCGAAGTTTACATCACGTCTCGAGGTGAGAAAGGGCAATACACGATACCGTAGAGGCTAGCAAATTGCGAAAAGGTAAGAGTGCTTATAATCCATGGACTCACATTAGTCATAAAGAACTCATATACTTATTGCAAAAGTTTATTAGCCCTCGAAGCAAACTACTACTACGCATGCCCCTACGGGGATAGATTGGTAGGAAAAGACCATCACTCATCCCCGACCGCCACTCATAAGGAGGACAATCAATAATAAATCATGGTCCAACTTCATAGCATAACGAGAGACTATACGTGCATGCTTCGGGCATCACAAACCTTAACACCAATATTCTTACTAACCACAACCGTTTACTAGTACCTCCCACATATTATCATCTCTATATCGCAAAACTATTGCAAGGAATCAAGCATATCATATTCAATGATCCATAAGTTTTATGTAGGATTTAATGACTAACCATGCAATTGACCAATTCCTGTTGACTCTCTAAATAGATATAAGTGAAGCATGAGAGTTTAATTCTTTCCACAAAATACCATGCTCTAATAAATATAAGTGAAGCAAAAGAGCATTCTTCAAAAACGGTTTTCTATGTGAAGAGAAACAGGCAGTCCAAACTTCAAATGATATAAGTGAAGCACATGAAGCATTCTATAAAGCCATACTCAAAAGATATAAGGGAAGTGCAATGAGCATTCTATAAATCAACCATGGACTATCTCATACCAGCATGGTGCATAAAATAAAAGTGAAAACTAAATGCAAAAGACGCTCCAAGATTTGCACATATCACATGAACGAAACGAATCCGAAAACATACCGATACTTGTTGAAGAAAGATGGGATGCCTTCCGGGGCATCCCCAAGCTTAGACGCTTGAGTCTCCTTGAATATTTACTTGGGGTGCCTTGGGAATCCCCAAGCTTGAGCTCTTGCCTCTCCTCCTTCTCCTCACATCGAGACCTCCTCGATCTTCGAACACTTCATCCACACAAAACTCAATAGAAAACTCGCTAAGATCCATTCTCTACTTCTATAAAAGTCTGAGTTGGTGATGATGGTGTGCCTGCCATTCTCTACTTATAGTCGTCGGATCTTCATCGAACGCACAGGAAGCGATCTGTGGCAATTTTGCAAAAAACCGCCCGTCACTCCATCAACATTTGCAGACAACCCCTCCAGCCTCATCTCTCCCACTCAGCCTCATCACTCCCCCCGACTCATCCAGCCATCTGAAAAGGGGCGTCGTGCAACCACCGGCCGACAGCATCGGAGTCCATCTGGCGCGGTGGCTGCTGCCGGCGATGTCCACCACCACCACGACCCCAGCCCATCTGTCCCGTTCTACTCTCTCTTCCCCACCTTATCCAGCCATCTCCAAAGAAAAGGAAAATGGTGGCACCGTGAGAACCACCGCCGGCAAAGGTGGAATCGATCCGGCGTTGTGGCCGCTGCCTGCGCCGTACAATCCCAGCCTCTCTTATGCCTTCTCTCAGCCCCACCGCCCACCGCCACCACGATCCCATCCTCGTCGTCGTCTGCTCCGCCCGCTCCCTTGTCTGCTCCGACCCTGACCGACGCAGGTCCGCCGCCGACGCTTCTTCTGCCTCTTTTTCTGCCGCAGAGTTCCCACCAACCACCGCCCACTATCGCCACCACCTCCCCCTCGTTGATGTCTTGTCCGCCCCTTCCCCTTATCCTGCAACGCAGACTGCCATAGGTACGCCGGCGGAACTGTCTAAAAAGTAGAAACACTCTTCCAGGCCAATATATATCAAATTTTCTATCATCCAGAGTTCAAATCCGTGCGCCAATGTGGAGCTGTCTAGAAACTACTCTTGCAGACAAATATAAAGCAAATGGGCAGGCCTATGGGACTCACGCTGCTGCACCCAGAGAAGCCAGACGCTGGTCACGCCAATCTTCAGATTGAATGGATTGTGAGGACTTCGCCTTCTGGTATGGGTGAATCTTCTTACTTGTGCAACTGCAGATATGTGCTTTGACAGAAATAACTGATGTAATTAGAGGAATAGTTTACTGTGGTTAGATTTGCTATGCTAGCCTACTTCTATGCTAATATGATTGCTACACTGATAATTAGCGAATATAATAGTAGTCTGATCTTTTATTCATCTATTGACGTAGATTGCTGGACTGCATATAGTCACATTCCTGTCACTAGATCTTATACTTTTGTGGTACCACATTATATATGCATTGCGATATTGCTTACAGTTGAAATTTTGAAGGAGTTGCTTAAGTTGACCAAATATGCATTGGTACCAAATAATCAAATATGCACATCAATACTCAGTGGCAGCTCCAACTAGAAATAGATTTATTTCTCACCAAATCACTGATTTGATCCACATGGCAGGTCCAAAAGATACTAACAAAAATTAAAAGTCGTCAGGAAAAACCCTTGGATTTTGGTGTGAGGCTGAAGAACCACAAGGTCAGGGCATACTGGTTGTGTTAGGTTGAATATAGAGTATGTGCACTTATTTAAAAATTGGTGGTTGTGCTAGAGATTTATAAGAAGTGCAACATGTTTCATACTTCACAGTTTTGTGCATGTTGCCGTGAACGTATTTTCTTTTCTTGCTGTAGATTGCAAGTTGTGAAGCTTATTATTAGACATGCTTGGAATTTATTGTGATAGGTTCTTAGAAAATGCTGTGAAATTTTCATACTTGATCACTTCTGTATACTACTATGTTCTGATTTGTACTTTTTGGCTACCATACATGTGCATATCATTTGTCTTTGTTACTCCCTCTGTTCAAAAAATTCGGACAACACTGACAGCAGGTTGCTTTGTCATCAGTGCATTTCCTTTGCTTGGTAGCTCCACATCCAATTTTCAGGCCACACCCTGAATATTTGTTTCCTCTATGTCTGTTATCAACATGTTTTTTTCTTTGCAGAAGCCTGGTTGATGTAACAAAGTTACAAGTAGTCCACAGTACTAATATTTTTTTATGTACATACATGTGCACTCACCCCTTCTATATACATATGATTCAAAAACATCTTTTACTTTACATTTTTTCTTTGCTCTGTACAAAATGTACTAAGTGTTGTCCATTGTTTTTTCCTTTGCCTAAATATAGTACAGAGTACATATCCTCTATAGGGTCCTTGTTTTTTTTCCTTTGTCTAAATATACTACAGACCATCATATATATGCAGTACTGATTACCTGATGTCCTTTTAGGTGAGAAGATGGATGGAGCCAGAGCTCGAAGGCCAACATTGTTAGCAGAGATGTTTTGGGCAAACAACTAAAAGAAGGGTATACTATGCTTGACGCACATGATTCCGTGGCCTGATAGATGCCTAAGGTATGTAACTAAGTAATTGGAACTAACTGTATGAGTCATGCCTAAGGTATGCTTGACACACATGCCTAAGGTATGCTTGACACACATGATTTCATGGTCTGATAGACTTGGGCTTCCACTGTACGACACAAGTGGAGATGACTCTGTTTTTTGACCATGATCTTGAGAGGTACAACTTTATCTATGTATCCATATCTATACTTTTTCTCTAGATGTCATAAGCATGGTTCCCCACATCCAACATATGTTTCAAAATCATCTTTTACTACCCGCAAAAAAGGAATCATCGTTTACTTTATTAATTCCTGCCATTTGTCTTCACATTTTGTTTGCCTAATATACTGCGAAATCAGCATTGTTGAATCCTTGGATAAAGGTAACAATATATATTGTTTTATTTTCTACAGTTGTTCCAAGGAAAACAACAGTTCTGTTGCAATAGTTCTTTTAAGGTTGTACATGATAGTATGTACCCGGAGAACGCAGGCCGTGCCGGTGATTTGGGAGATTTGGTGTGAGCGCAATTGCCACATTTTTCACAATTTGGATTCGTCGGCTGCTATGCTTACATGCCTTGTCGTTGACGAAGCCAATGTTGGAAGGAGGCTGACACACCACACATCATTTTGTGATAGTAATCTAGCTTAGTGGCCCCTCTCAATTCTGTGTTTTCTCATTTGCTTTACATGTGTTTGTACATTACTTGCTCCTATCAATGAAATCAATAGCTCTGCTGTTAGGCTTAAGAAAAAACTGTCTTGGAGCTCAGTTGTTGCTTCTGTCAGATATTTGCACTGTATGAACAAACTGCTATGTGGACAGATTTTCTATTTGTCATATGCTCTTTGTCCCCTTAATATGGGAGAGCCATGAGAAAATTGGGTAGGGAGAACCAAAGTCTTCTGCAAGGTGAAAATTGAGGGGGGTTTATGTTGGAAACCTTATGTTTCATTTTGCTCGATGTACCTATCAACAATATGGCATCATCACTTTGATCAATGTTTTGGTACATCATTTATTGTTTACTAGACTCGTGACACTGAGTAAATAATGTTCCACCCGATATTTTGTCATTCCATAGCATAGCACGGGCATCTTACTAGTTAGTATAATAAAGCAAATCACTACTCTAAGTACTGTTGAAAAACAATTCATATTTTGTTTTTGCATTGTAGCTACTGTAATATAACTTTTCCATGGCTTATACCACCGATAGAATCGATAGTTTCATCAAAACAAGCAACATAATGCATCAAAAACAGAATCTGTCTTAAACAGGACAATCTGTAGTAATCTGAACACTACCATACTTCTGTAACTCCAAAAATTCTGAAAAATTAGGACAGCGTAAAAATTTGTATAGCTAGACTATGCAAAAAGTTTCAGAAATGTTTGACTTTCTAGTAGAAAATGAAAATTCACGCGCTACAGCCAAAGTTTCTGTTTCTGCACCGCACATACCAACAAGCAATCTAATCATCCTAAAGGCAAATCTTGGCACATAATTTTTATAATACAATGGATTTGTACAAGGGGATAATTATTTTTGCTAGAACTTCCATGAAAAATTCTACATTGTTTCCATGAGCATGAACACAAGTGTTCAAGGTCGACCCTCACTTCTCCAATGCATAACTTCCAATCACTTCTCTTTTGTGAAAAATTTTAAGTTCCCCTCTATATTTTTTGTTTTTGAACTATATAAAAGCACTCAACAGAAATAAATGACTCTCTAAAACTTTCGGGTTGTCTCCCTGGCAGCGCTTTCTTTAAAGCCATTAAGCTAGGCATAGAGTGCTGAAGTAATGGATCCACCCGGATCCCAAGGTATATCAAAGCCAATTTTAATTAACAATGATTTGGCATTTAGTAGTGAGCACAAAGCAGCATATATCATGCAATGACGAAGTCTAACTCTCTTCCTATGGATCGGCGTGTCATACAAGAACAATTCATGAACATCAAGTAAAGGCTAATACATAGCATAAGCAGTTTCTTGCAATTTTATCATGTTGGAAACATAGAGAGGTGGAGATGTAGTTCCTCTCTCATAATAATTGCAAGTAGGAGCAGCAAGCACATGCATATTATATTCATCAAAATCATCATGTGCAACGGTAAAAGGCAACCCATCAGTGTAGTCCTTAATAAGTGCAAACTTCTCCGATATAGTGTAGTTTGGAGAATCCAAAAAGATAATAGGACTATCATGTGTGGGTGCAATCGCAAAAAATTCATTCTTAATATAAGGAACTATAGCAAGTTCATCTCCATAAGCATAATTCATATTGGCATCTTGGACACAAGCATAGCAGGCATCAATTTCATCAAAAAGGGATATTTCAAATGAATCAACGGGATCATAGCAATTATCATAGCATTCATCCTTTGGTAAGCATGAAGGGAGATTAAACAATGTATGAGTTGAAGAGTTACTCTCATTAGAAGGTGGGCACGGGTAGCTAATCCGCTCTTCCTCCTTTTGTTCTTTGCTCTCCTCCTCATCTTTTTCATCCAATGAGCTCACAGTTTCATCATTTTCTTCTTCCATAGACTCCTGCAAAATATTAGTCTCTTCTTGGACAACAGAGACTTTCTCAATAAATTCATCAATATCATAATTATATTTATAATTATCATAGCAATATTTAAGGATGGTGATACGTCCATTTTGCATCATGTTTTCTTGTTGTTATTTATAATGTTTTTATCCATAATAATGCTTTTTGGAGTAATTCTAATGCCTTTTCTCTCATAATTTGCAAGGAACACACCAAGAGGGAGAATTCCGGCAGCTGGAAATCTGGACCTGGAAAAGCTATGTCAGGCCACCTATTCTGCACAACTCCAAATAAGTTGAAACTTCATGGAGATTTTTTATGGATTATTTAAGAAATACTGGAGCCAATAAACAGCAGAGGGGGGGCCACCAGGTGGGCACAACCCACCTGGGCGCGCCAGGCCCCCCAGGCGCGCCCTGGTGGGTTGTGGCCTCCTCGGCCCACCTCCGGTGCCCATCTTTTGGTATAAGTCATTTTGACCTAGAAAAAATAAGGAGAAGGCTTTCGGGACGGAGCACCGCCGTCTCGAGGCGGAACTTGTGCAGGAGCACTTTTGCCCTCTGATACGTCTCCGTCGTATCTACTTTTACAAACACTTTTGCCCTTGTTTTGGACTCTAACTTGCATGATTTGAATGGAACTAACCCGGACTGACGTTGTTTTCAGCAGAATTGCCATGGTGTTATTTATGTGCAGAAACAAAAGTTCTCGGAATGACCTGAAACTTCACGGAACGTCTATTTGGAAATAATAAAAAATCCTTGCAAAAGATGAAGACCAGGGGGGCCACACCCTAGCCACGAGGGTGGGGGGCGCGCCTGCCCCCCTAGGGCACGCCCCCTGACACTCCACCGACCTCAACTCCAACTCCATATATTCACTTTCGGGGAGAAAAAAATCAGAGAGAAGGATTCATCGCGTTTTACGATACGGAGCCGCCGCCAAGCCCTAAAACCTCTCGGGAGGGCTGATCTGGAGTCCGTTCGGGGCTCCGGAGAGGGGAATCCGTCGCCATCGTCATCATCAACCATCCTCCAACACCAATTTCATGATGCTCACCGCCGTGCGTGAGTAATTCCATCATAGGCTTGCTGGACGGTGATGGGTTGGATGAGATCTATCATGTAATCGAGTTAGTTTTGTTAGGGTTTGATCCCTAGTATCCACTATGTTCTGAGATTGATGTTTCTATGACTTTGCTATGCTTAATGCTTGTCACTAGGGCCCGAGTGCCATGATTTCAGATCTGAACCTATTATGTTTTCATGAATATATGTGAGTTTTTGATCCTATCTTGCAAGTCTATAGTCACCTACTATGTGTTATGATCCGGCAACCCTGAAGTGACAATAATCGGGACCACTCCCGGTGATGACCATAGTTTGAGGAGTTCATGTATTCACTATGTGCTAATGCTTTGTTCCAGTACTCTATTAAAAGGAGGCCTTAATATCCCTTAGTTTCCATTAGGACCACGCTGCCACGGGAGGGTAGGACAAAAGATGTCATGCAAGTTCTTTACCATAAGCACGTATGACTATATTCGGAATACATGCCTACATTACATTGATGAATTGGAGCTAGTTCTGTGTCACCCTATGTTATGATTGTTACATGATGAACCGCATCCGGCATAATTCTCCATCACCGATCCAATGCCTACGAGCTTTTCACATATTGTTCTTCGCTTATTTACTTTTCTGTTGCTACTGTTACAATCACTACAAAACACCAAAAATATTACCTTTGTTACCGTTACCACTACTATCATACTACTTTGCTACTAAATACTTTGCTGCAGATACTAAGTTATCCAGGTGTGGTTGAATTGACAACTCAACTGCTAATACTTGAGAATATTCTTTGGCTCCCCTTGTGTCGAATCAATAAATTTGGGTTGAATACTCTACCCTCGAAAACTGTTGCGATCCCCTATACTTGTGGGTTATCAAGACTATTTGCTGGCGCCGTTGCCGGGGAGCATAGCTCTATTCTTTGAGTCACTTGGGATTTATATCTGCTGGTCACTATGAAGAACTTGAAAGACGCTAAGACAACAATATATCCCTCAACTACGAGGGGAGGTAAGGAACCGCCATCTAGCTCTGCACTTGATTCACCTTCTGTTTTGAGTAAGCTTGCGACACCTAAACCTGCTTCTGCTATTCGTTCTGATATGTCGCATGTTATTGATGATGCCACTTCTGCTATGCATGATACTTATGATGAGACTACTTCTATGCTTGATACTACTGTGCCACTTAGTGAATTTCTTGATGAACAAATTGCTAGGGCTAGAGAGAAAGAAAATATTGAAACTGATTATATTGATGAAAGTGATGATGAAGACTTGCCTGTTATTCCTGAGGATTATGTTTTTGAAAAAGAAGCTACTTTAGCTATTTTAGCTTGCAAAGATAGATATGAACTCAAGAGGTTATTAGATAAATGGAAGCAACAATCTCTTAATGCTAGAATGAAACCTGACCCTGCTTTTGCTACTTCACCTATCTGTGTTACTGATAAGGATTATGAATTCTCTGTTGATCCTGATATAATTACTTTGGTTGAATCTGATCCTTTTCATGGCTATGAATCTGAAACTGTTGTGGCACATCTTACTAAATTAAATGATATAGCCACCCTGTTCACTAATGATGAGAGATCTCGCTACTTCTATATCCTTAAAATATTTCTGTTCTCATTAAAGGGTGATGCTAGGATATGGTTTAATTCTCTTGATCCTGGTTGTGTGCGTAGTCCCCAGGATATGATTTATTACTTCTCTGCTAAATATTTCCATGCTCATAAGAAACAAGCTGCTTTAAGGGATATATACAATTTTGTGCAAATTGAAGAAGAGAGTCTCCCACAAGCTTGGGGGAGGCTTCTCAAGTTACTTAATGCTTTGCCTGATCATCCACTCAAGAAAAATGAAATACTTGATATCTTTTATAATGGACTAACCGATGCTTCCAGAGATTACCTGGATAGTTGTGCTGGTTCTATTTTCAGGAAAAGAACACCGGATGAAGCTGAAATTCTATTGAATATTATGTTGACAAATGAAAATAATTGGACACTTCCTGAGCCAATTCCTAAACCAACTCCGAAGAAGAGAGGTGTTCTATTTCTCAGTCCTGAAGATATGCAAGAGGCAAAGAAATCTATGAAAGAAAAAGGTATAAAAGCTGAAGATGTTAAGAATTTACCTTCTATTGAAGAAATACAAGGTCTTAATTTACCGCCTGTTGAAGAAACATATGATCTTAATCCATTACCCATTGAAGAAACTCATGGTCTTGATAACCCGACACAGGTAGTAAAGGTAAATTCTCTCTATAGATATGATAAAGCTGAAATCCCTCCCACTAAAATTGCTAGCCAATGCTTGGATGAGTTTGATAACTTTATGGTTAAGCAAGAAGATTTCAATGCTTATTTTGGTAGACAATTAAAACAAAAAGCTTATATGATTGAGCACTTGGGTAATTACATGGCTAATGTTAGAGGCGAGCTTAAACTCATTAGCAAACATGCTTCTATGGTTACCACTCAAGCAGAACAAGTACTTAAGGCTCAAAATGGTTTGCTCAATGAAATGAATCGTAAGAATAATGATTATGCTGTTAGAGTGGCTACTAGAACTAGTAAAATGACTCACGAACCTTTGTATCCTGAAGGCCACCCTAGGAGAATTGAGCAAGATTCTCAGAGAAATAATATTGATGCACCTACTCCTTCTAAAAAGAAGAAAAAGAAAAATGATAGGACTTTGCATGCTTCTAGTGAACCTATTGCTGAACCACCTGAGAATCCAAATGATATATGTATTTTTGATGCTGAAACACAACCTGGTAATGAACATGAACCTAATGAAAATGTTAATGATGATGCTCAACCTAGTAATGATAATGATGTAGAAATTGAACCTGCTGTTGATCTTGATAACCCACAATCAAAGAATCAACGTTATGATAAGAGAGACTTTGTTGCTAGGAAGCACGGTAAAGAAAGGGAACCATGGGTTCAGAAACCCATGCCTTTTCCTCCCAAACCATCCAAGAAAAAGGATGATGAGGATTTTGAGCGCTTTGCTAAAATGATTAGACCTATCTTTTTGCGTATGCGATTAACTGATATGCTCAAAATGAATCCCTATGCTAAGCACATGAAAGATAATGTTACTAATAAAAGAAAGATACCGGAAGCTGAAATTTCCACCATGCTTGCTAATTATACCTTCAAGGGTGGAATACCAAAGAAACTTGGAGATCCAGGAGTACCCACTATACCATGCTCCATTAAAAGAAACTATGTTAAAACTGCTTTATGTGATCTTGGAGCCGGTGTTAGTGTTATGCCTCTCTCTTTATATCGTAGACTTGATTTGAATAAGTTGACACCTACTAAAATATCTTTGCAAATGGCTGATAAATCAACTGCTATACCTGTCGGTATTTGTGAGGATGTGCCTGTTGTGGTTGCAAACGTTACTATTTTAACGGACTTTGTTATTCTTGATATTCCCGAGGACGATAACATGTCTATTATTCTTGGAAGACCTTTTTTGAATACTGCAGGGGCTGTTATTGATTGCAACAAAGGCAATGTCACTTTTCATGTTAATGGTAATGAGCATACGGTACACTTTCCGAGGAAACAACCTCAAGTTCATAGTATCAATTCTATTGGAAAATTTTCAACGATTATATTTGGAGGTTTTGAATTTCCTCTTCCTACTGCCAAGAAGAAATATGATATTCTTATTATTGGGGATGTGCATATCCCCGTTGAGGTAACATAGTGTTATTCGAAATTTCTCCGGTTCCATGTTATTCAGAATGAGTTTGTTAACAAGACTTGATCAACCTTGTTAGTGGATTCCTTTTGATGAGCATGAGACGGATGAAACTAGAAGGCACAACCTTCTGTACCCTCTTTCTACTTTCTGTTATTTAGTTGAAATAAAGTAAAAATAGTATTTTTCTGTCTGTTTTCTGATTTATCCGTGCAATATAAAAATACCCCGAAAATAAAAGTTCTCCAAATGCCCTGAAAATGGAATATGATTTTTTTCTAGAATATTTGAGAATATCTGGCACTGAGAACACAACAGGAGGGGCAAGCACCTGGCCACGAGGGTGGAGGCGCGCCCCCTACCTCGTGGGCCTATGGTGGCTCCCCTCCACTTATTCCTGCACCCACACACTTCTTCTTCCTCCCAAAAAAATCACCATCCAGCTCAAGCACGAGTTCTAGCTCATTTTGCTGCGATTTTCGATCTCCTTGCTCAAAGCACCTCCCACAAAACTGCTTGGGGAGATTGTTCCTTGGTATGTGACTCCTCCATTGGTCCAATTAGTTTTTGTTCTAGTGCTTTATTCATTGCAAATTTGTGCTGCCTAGGTGACCATGTTCTTGAGCTTGCATGTCAAATTTATATGGTTCCAAGTGGTTCTAATGCTTGATATAGTCTCTAGGCACTTGTAGGAGTAGTTGCTATCAATTTTGTTGAGTTTGTTTCACTTTTGTTTGAAGTTACTAAAAATTTCAGAAATTTTTCAGAGAAAGAAATAGGCTTAGGAAAATGTTCCAAGGTGGTTCTTCAAGGAAGCAAGGACCCAGGCTTGCAATGCGTGATGCTGACGATGAGCCACCAAGGGACGCTCCAGTGCGGCCTTGTGAATGGCCTTCAGAAAACTTTATGGATCGAGCGGGAATCAAGGAAGAATTTAACGCATATTTGCGTAACGCTGATCTTGTGAGCTTTGAGGCAGACAAATGCCGCCAGTACCACTATCTCACTAGTTCCCTTGTGAGGAGGTTTGAATTTTCATCTTCACGTAATTCTCCAACTGTCCTGTTTGATCTTTGTGAAAAATCTTATACTATGGACTTAGAGGATTTTACTACTGCTTGCAAACTTCCACAATGGGGTAGTGCTAGTGAACCTCGCAAATCTGAATTTAGAAATTTTCTTGCTAGTATAACTGTGGGGGAATCTAGAGATATAGCACAAGCTAACATACGGAGCATTCATTTTCCTGCTATACATTATTTTGCTCTCTTCATAGGTAGGTGCATAAATGGTAAAGATGAAGCATGTCACATGTGTGTCCCTGATCTCAGTATTCTTAGGAGTGCTGTGTTAGGAGACAAAACTTATAACTTGGGAGCCATTGTTGCACGTAGGTTGCATCATAATAGATTTAATGGAGATTTCTTTGGAGGAATTTATGCAAACCGCTTAGCTAATTTTCTTGGTGTGGACATTCGTGAGGATGATATTGAGTTGCCTCCTACTTATTTAGACTATAATGCTGTGGTCCACCACCAGTTTATCGAGAGGAATGAATCACCTCTCTGGTATCGCTTAATCTTTGACAAACGTCGTGCTGTCCGTATTATTCTCCCTGCTCCTACCTGCTTTGATTATCAGGCAAAAGGAAGATATGTTATTACCAGAGAGGAGGCAGATGAGTACGAGAGGAGGGCGGAGGCAGCTCGCCGCCACGCTGCAGCTCAGGAGGCAATAACTGCCGCAGCTCAGTACGACCCCGGCTACAACTACGGATATCCGCCAGGCCATCCATGGCAATAAACCAACTTAGGCCAAAAGCCTAAGCTTGGGGGAGTACTTATTTCCCACTGACGTTACATTTATGTTCACGCACACTCATTGCTAGATATCGGTGCTCATACTCTTTCACTGTAATATCCATGCTAGTTTATTTTCTTTTTCTCGCTTTCTTCTTGTGTGTTTAATAAACCTTAAGAAAAACCAAAAAAATAGTGTAGCTTTTAGCTAGTTTACTTTTCTTGCTGTAGTAGTAATAATTAAAAAGAAAAACCCAAAAAGATTTCCCGTTCTTCTTTTGCTTGTTGGGAGCTTTCCCGTGTAAATAGTTTTATTTCTTTTCTTTTCTTTGGGGGTCGATAGGAGAAGACCATGATTAAATTGTTGAAGTGGCTCTTATATGCATTATTGTTGATTTAACCAAGAGCCCATATTGCCTTGTCTTCTCCTGTTTATTGAATGCTTATAGATTCCAGCTTAGTCCAATGCACGTGCACTCTTATTATTTTTACATCGTTCGGTCGTGCAAGTGAAAGGCAATTATGACGATATATGATGGACTGACTGAGATGAGAGAAGCTGGTATGAACTCGACCTCTCTTGTTTTTGTAAATATGATGAGTTCATCGTTCCTAATTCAGCCTATTATGAATAAACATGTTTGCAATGACAATTAGAGATCATAGTTGCTTATGCCATGCTTGATTAGCTATGAGTTATAATGGTTTACCTTGCGTGCCAACATGCTATTAAAATGGTTGTGATGTGGTATAGTGGGTTGGTATCCTCCTTTGAATGATTTAAGTGACTCGACTTGGCACATGTTCACGCATGTAGTTGAAACAAATCAACATAGCCTTCACGATATTTATGTTCATGGTGGATTATATCCTACTCATGCTCGTACTCAATGTTTATTAATTTTAATGCATGTTCATGACTATTGTCGCTCTTTAGTTGGCCGCTTCCCAGTCTTTTGCTAGCCTTCACTTGTACTAAGCGGGAATACTGCTTGTGCATCCAATACCTTAAACCCCAAAGTTATGCCATATGAATCCACTATACCTTCCTATATGCGGTATCTACCTGCCGTTCCAAGTAAATTTGTATCTGCCAAACTCTAAACCTTCAAATAAGCATTCTTTTTTGTATGCTCGAATAGCTCATGTATCAACTAGGGCTGTCCGTATCTTCCATGCTAGGCGGGTTATTCTCAAGAGGAGTGGACTCCGCTCCTCATTCCCGAGAAAATGGCTGGTCACCGGGATGCCCGGTCCCATGCTTTATGCAAACTAAATCAAAATAATTGCAAACAAAACTCCCCCTGGGACTGTTGCTAGTTGGAGACACTCGTTGTTTCGAGCAAGTCATGGATTGATGCTTGTTGGTGGAGGGGGAGTATAAACTTTACCATTATGTTTGGGAACCACCTATAATGTGTGTAGCATGGAAGATATCGCCATCTCTTGGTTGTTATGTTGACAATGAAAGTATGCCGCTCAAAATATTATTTATCTCTATTTCAAAACCGAGCTCTGGCACCTCTACAAATCCCTGCTTCCCGCTGCGAAGGGCCTGTCTATTTACTTTTATGTTGAGTCATCACCCTCTTATTAAAAAGCACTAGATGGAGAGCGCAGCTATCATTTGCATCCACTACTATTAATTTATATTGGGTATGACTATGATCGGATCTCTTTTACCATGAATTACAATGTCTAGTCAGTCCTTGATCTTTAAAGGTGTTCTGCATTTATGTTTTGCGGTCTCAGAAAGGGCTAGTGAGATACCATCCTGTTATATTATATCATGATTGTTTTGAGAAAGTGTTGTCATCCGAGATCTGTTATTATGGCTCGCTAGTTGATTATGCTATTGAAATGAGTAAACATGAGACCTAAGAGTTATTGTGAATGTGGTTAGTCATAATCTTTGCTGAAAACTTGAATGCTGGCTTTACATATTTGCAACAACAAGAGCAAACAGAGTTTGTAAAAGTTTTTCTTTATCACTTTCAGTTTATCAACTGAATTGCTTGAGGACAAGCAAAGGTTTAAGCTTGGGGGAGTTGATACGTCTCCGTTGTATCTACTTTTCCAAACACTTTTGCCCTTGTTTTGGACTCTAACTTGCATGATTTGAATGGAACTAACCCGGACTGACGCTGTTTTCAGCAGAATTGCCATGGTGTTATTTATGTGCAGAAACAAAAGTTCTCGGAATGACCTGAAACTTCACGGAACGTCTATTTGGAAATAATAAAAAATACTTGCAAAAGATGAAGACCAGGGGCCCACACCCTAGCCACGAGGGTGGGGGCGCGCCCCCTACCTCGTGGGCCCCCTGACGCTCCACCGACCTCAACTCCAACTCCATATATTCACTTTCGGGGAGAAAAAAAATCAGAGAGAAGGATTCATCGTGTTTTACGATACGGAGCCACCGCCAAGCCCTAAAACCTCTCGGGAGGGCTGATCTGGAGTCCGTTCGGGGCTCCGGAGAGGGGAATTCGTCGCCATCGTCATCATCAACCATCCTCCAACACCAATTTCATGATGCTCACCGCCGTGCGTGAGTAATTCCACCGTAGGCTTGCTGGACGGTGATGGGTTGGATGAGATCTATCATGTAATCGAGTTAGTTTTGTTAGAGTTTGATCCCTAGTATCCACTATGTTCTGAGATTGATGTTGCTATGACTTTGCTATGATTAATGCTTGTCACTAGGGCCCGAGTGCCATGATTTCAGATCTGAACCTATTATGTTTTCATGAATATATGTGAGTTTTTGATCCTATCTTGCAAGTCTATAGTCACCTACTATGTGTTATGATCCGGCAAGCCCGAAGTGACAATAATCGGGACCACTCCCGGTGATGACCATAGTTTGAGGAGTTCATGTATTCACTATGTGCTAATGCTTTGTTCCGGTACTCTATTAAAAGGAGGCCTTAATATCCCTTAGTTTCCATTAGGACCCCGCTGCCACGGGAGGGTAGGACAAATGATGTCATGCAAGTTCTTTACCATAAGCACGTATGACTATATTCGGAATACATGCCTACATTACATTGATGAATTGGAGCTAGTTCTGTGTCACCCTATGTTATGATTGTTACATGATGAACCGCATCCGGCATAATTCTCCATCACCGGTCCAATGCCTACGAGCTTTTCACATATTGTTCTTCGCTTATTTACTTTTTTGTTGCTACTATTACAATCACTACAAAACACCAAAAATATTACCTTTGTTACCGTTACCACTACTATCATACTACTTTGCTACTAAATACTTTGCTGCAGATACTAAGTTATCCAGGTGTGGTTGAATTGACAACTCAACTGCTAATACTTGAGAATATTCTTTGGCTCCCCTTGTGTCGAATCAATAAATTTGGGTTGAATACTCTACCCTCGAAAACGGTTGTGATCCCCTATACTTGTGGGTTATCACCCTCTGGCGGAGCGATTCCGCCGGGGGAACTTCCCTCCCGGAGGGGGGAAATCATCGTCATCATCATCACCAACAACTCTCCCATCTTGGGGAGGGCTATCTGCATCAACATCTTCAACAGCACCATCTCATCTCAAACCCTAGTTCATCTCTTGTATTCAATCTTGTTACCGGAACTATAGATTGGTGCCTGTGGGTGACTAGTAGTGTTGATTACATCTTGTAGTTGATTACTATATGGTTTATTTGGTGGAAGATTATATGTTCAGATCCATTATGCGATTTAATACTCCTCTAATCATGAACATGTTTATCATTTGTGAGTAGTTACTTTCGTTCTTCAGGTCACGGGAGAAATAATGTTGCAAGTAATCATGTGAACTTGATATGTGTTCGATATTTTGATAGTATGTATGTTGTTATTCCCTTAGTGGTGTCATGTGAACGTCGACTACATGACACTTCACCATATTTGGGCCTAAGGGGATGCATTGTGGAGTAGCAATTAGATGGTGGGTTGCGAGAGTGACAGAAGCTTAAACCCCAGTTTATGCGCTATTTCGTAAGGGACCGATTGGATCCAAAAGTTTAATGCTATGGTTAGAATTTATTCTTAATACTTTTCTCGTAGTTGCGGATGCTTGCGGGAGGGTTAATCATAAGTGGGAGGTTTGTTCAAGTAAGAACAGCACCTAAGCACCGGTCCACCCACATATCAAATTATCAAAGTAGCGAACACAAATCAAACCAACATGATGAAAGTGACTAGATGAAATTCCCGTGTACCCTCAAGAACGCTTTGCTTATTATAAGAAACCGTTTTGGCCTGTCCTTTGCCTCAAAAGGATTGGGCTACCTTGCTGCATACTTGTTACTATTATCGTTACTTGCTCGTTACAAATTACCTTGCTATCAAACTACTCGCTACTTACAATTTCAGCACTTGCAGAAAATACCTTACCGAAAACTACTTGTCATTTCCTTCCGCTCCTCGTTGGGTTCGACACTCTTACTTATCGAAAAGAGCTACAATTGATCCCCTATACTTGTGGGTCATCAGATGGCAAAATTTTCAGGTCTATAAACATCATCATCAAAAGCTTCATATTTTTCAAACAAAGATTCAATTTCATAAGCACCCTTAAAAGCAAGAAATTCTTCTATTCGTTCCACATCATAATAATCATATATACCACTAGCATAAGAAGCTAATGTTTCATTATCATTAAATTTGCATGAAAAGGGAAGGTGTGGAGCATTCATCCTAGAGAAACAAGTAAGATCATATCTTAAGCATAAATCCCGAGCATACCAATGCAACATATAAATTTGATCCCATAAAAGTTTCCCTTTTTGTGTCAACCGATAATCCCTAAAGTATTCACGTTGATCCAACGTTACTCCCATTATCATGTTGAATGGGGTTTTCTCAAGATTATCAAAGTAGTGCATAATATTTTTCACATAACGAGCATCGAGGGTTTTAGGAGGTTCCCCATCTCCATGAGTAGCAAGTACCACTAATCTTTTTGGTGTTTCGTGTTCCATATCCATAACTAAAGATAGAGAACAACTTAGAACAATAAATAAAAACTACTTAGTGATAAAGCAAACAAGCACACCCGAGAATATTCACCCCACGCTATAGCTCCCCGGCAACGGCGCCAGAAAAAGGTTTTGATAACCCACAAGTATAGGGGATCAATTGTAGCCTCTTTCGATAAGTAAGAGTGTCGATCCCAACGAGGAGCTAAAGGTAGAACAAATATTCCCTCAAGTTCTGTCGACCATCGATACAACTCTACGCACGCTTGACGTTCGCTTCACCTAGAACAAGTATGAAACTAGAAGTACTTTGTAGGTGTGATAGGATAGGTTTGCAAGATAATAAAGAGCACGTAAATAAAATCTAGGGGCGGTTTAGATAAAGACACAACTAAGTTAGTTTTAATAGAGAGCTTTTGTCAACAAGAAAGTTATTTGTCCCTAGGCAATCGATAACAAGTACCGTTAATCATTCTTGTAATTTTATATGAGGGAGAGGCATGAGCTAACATACTTTCTCTACTTGGATCATATGCACTTATGATTGGAACTCTAGCAAGCATCCCCAACTACTAAAGATCATTAAGGTCGTGAAACCCAACCATAGCATTAAGTGTTTTGTCCTCTTTACTCCCATACGTCATACCCCAGTTACTCGGGTTTAAGTTTCTGTCACTCTTGCAACCCACCATAAGCGAACCATGAACATATTACAACACCCTACAGTAGGGGCCCCTCACGTTTGCACAAGACGGAGGGCACCGTAGGACAGCACCATAAATAAAATATACAATCATGCCAACCAAGATTACGATTAACCCATAGGACAAAACGGATCTACTCAAACATCATAGGATAACCATAGATCATTGGGAAATAATATATGGAGTTGAGCACCATGTTTAAGTAGAGATTACAGCAGGGAGAAGAGGTGTTGCACCGCTGCATAGAGGGGGAGAGAGTTGGTGATGACGGTAGCAAGATTGTTGATGTAGATCGCCGTCTCGATCCTTGCCCCAACGGCACTCCGGCGCCACCGGGAGAGAGGGGGAGAGAGCACCCCTCTTTCTTCTTCTTCCTTGGCCTCCCCCTAGATGGGAGGAGAGTTCCCCCTCTGGTCCATGGTCTCCATGGCGCTGGAGGGGTGGGAGCCCCTCCGAGATTGGATCTCCCTCTCTGTTCTCTTCTGTTTCGCGTTCCCCAGATCTGGCCCATCACAGTTTCTTAAGTTCTCAGAGATCCGTAACTCCGATTGCGCTGAAATTTTTACACGATCTTTTCCATAAATTATCTTTCTTGCGCTAGAAGAAGGGCCCCAACCGACCTTCGAGGAGGGCACAAGACACCTGGGCGCGCCAGGGGGTGCCTGGCGCGCCCTGGTGGGTTGTGGGCTCTATGGCCCCCCGTTTGCGTTGATTCCACCTCCTAAAAATCACATATATTCCAAAATAATTATCCATAAATTTTTATCGCGTTTGGACTTCGTTTGATATGGATTTTCTGTGAAACAAAAACATGCAACAAACAGGAACTGGCACTGGGCACTGGATAAGTAAGTTAGTCCAAATAAATCATATAAAAAGTTGCCAAAAGTATGTAAAAGTTGAATAATATTGGCATGAAACAATCAAAAATTATAGATATGACAGAGACGTGTCACTGCTCTGAGGATGCTTGCACTTGGTACTGCCGCAGATGTCGTTAGTGAGATGGTCTGGATGGGGGAGAGCACATGCCTGAAGACTATTGTCAAGTTTGTCTGCGCCGTGGTGCAGGTGTTTGGAGCAGAGTATCTGAGAGAACCAAGTGTGCCAGACACAGAAAAGTTGTTGGCTATTGGAGAGGCCAGAGGGTTTCCAGAAATGCTCGGATCAATTGGTTGCATGCATTGGCAATGGAAGAACTGCCCGAAAGGTTTGCGGGGAATGTATCGAGGTCACACCAACGAGGCCACCATCATACTAGAAGCAGTGGCATCACATGACTTATGAATTTGGCATGCTTGAATGTCGGGTTCTCACAACAACATCAATGTGCTTCAACGATCTCCGGTGTTTAGGAGGCTTTGTAATGAGGAATTGTCGCCATGCAACTACACTGTCAACGATCGTGACTACAACGTGAGATACTATCTTGCCAATGGCATCTATCCTCAGTGGGCAGCGTCTGTCACTACAAAAAAAAGACACATCCGTGACATTCTGGGCCGAACGAAAAAAAATTCTGTCATACTTATGACACTTCTATGACGATAATTGTGACAAAACCTGGTATCATCATAGATGTGGTGGGGTCCTACTTCTATGACAAAAAATCATGACAGAAAATGGGCTTTTCGTCCTTCGCGGGCCGGAGACGCAGCTGCATGACATTCTTTGGGCCGTCCATGACGGAAAAAACCGTGGTAGAAGCGAGGGCGAGGAAAATATCGGGGTGTTCCCGGTTACGGTTGGTGTGGTCGGGGCCGAGCGATGCGCATTTCTCTCGTACACGCACGCGCGTGGGTGCGAGGCGTTGGGCTCTAACTGAACCCGAGCGATTGCACTGCAGGCTACACGTTACTGAACCCGAGCGATCGATCGATGGCTGTTAACTGAACCCGATCGAGCGATTCCTTTGCTACTGCTGCTAACTAAAGCCGATCGATGCTGCCTCTGGATGAACAGTGAGCGTTGCTGGGGGGGTTTGGATGAACCGTTCCCGGTGGGGGTGGATGAACAGGACCCCGATCGATCGAGCCGGTTGGGGCTGGATGAACAGGACCCCGTGTAGGGCTGGATGAACAGGACCACCCCGTGGAGGGCTGGATGAATAGTAGACGGTGGAGGGCTGGATGAACAGTAGCCCGTGGAGGGGTTAGTTGAACAGGAGCCCGTGGAGAGGGCTGGTTGAACAGTAGCCGGTGGAGTAGTGCGCGGTGGAGGCTGGATGAACAGGAGCCCGTGGAGAGGGCTGGTTGAACAGTAGCCGGTGGAGTAGTGCGCGGTGGAGGCTGGATGAACAGGAGCCCGTGGATGAACAGTCGCAGGTGGAGGCTGGAGGAGGTCGATGGTGGATGAACAGTAGCCCATGGAGGCTGGAGGGGGTCGACGGTTGAGATGAACAGTATCCCGTGGAGTCCCATTTTGCGGTACGCCACACCCCTCCCGTTGAACAGGACCCCCGTTTCGACTATAGCGCTCCAACACAAGTCCGTTTCCTCCGTTTTGTGGTACGCCACACCCCTCCCGATCAACAGGACCCCCGTTTCGACCGTAGGAGGTCCGTTTCCTCAATTTTGCGGTACGTCAGACCCCTACCGATGAACAGGATCCCGTTTTGAACGTGGCCGGTCAAACACAAGGCCGTTTCCTCCATTCTGCGGTACGCCAGGCCTCGTTTCCATCGGCTGTTCCGTCCAAGCCCTCCCAATGAACATGACGACGCATTCCGTTCCGACCCAGCCGGTTGGCTCCCCATGAACACGATGACGACACAGTTTCTCCGTTCTGACCCAGCCATGTACACGATCCCTGGCCCTACGTACGCGCGAGTAGGTGTTCGAGACCCTGCCCGTATGTACGTACGTGGCCGTATTTTCTTTCTTGCACACTGGTCGCTGTACGTACGTGTACATGCTACGTGCGCGCCTCTAGTACGACACGTGCGCGCCTCTACATCGACCAGTATGTACGTACACGTTCGCGACCAGAATGACAACGCTACGTACGCTTCGACCAGGTGGGTCCCGACTGTCAGGCACTTCCTTGCCTGTGAAGATGTAGCTGGTGGGTCCCAGCTGTCAGGGGGCGAATCGTTTTTTTTTGCCCGGACGCACTTCCTTGCGTGCGAAGATGTAGCTGGTGGGTCCCAGCAGTCAGGGGGAAATGTTTTTTCTGCGAAATACGGTGGCCCGTCCGGTGGGTCCTCGCTGTCAGGTGGTGGAATAATTATTTTGCATGTAATAAGGAGGCACTTCCTTGTTGCGGCCGTGGACCCAGCTGTCAGCCTCTCCACGTACAGTCCACGTCCGATGGAAGCCATTCCTTGACCACGTTGACCACGCCGCGCCGAGAGCACCAGGGCGGTGGACGACGGCGAGGCCTAGGAAGGGGACGACGCGGAGCCGGGGAAGACGCGGCAGTGGATGCCCACGTGTAGAGGAGTATGAGGGTTCACTGGTTCGCTGCGGTGTGAGGCTGCCGTTGCCGCAGAATAACAGGGGATGTGGGTGAGTAGAGGGATGGCCTGGCCAGCGGTGGGAGTAGTAGGGGGCGGTGAGGCCTCCGCCGCATCGCAGCCGGCCACGGGAGGCAGGAGCACGAGGCACGACGGGCGCTGGTTTGGGCGGCTGGAGCAAGAAGACCAGAGGTTGAAGAAGCACTACGGCCGTTGGATGGACATCGTACGGTCACTGGAGCTAGAATCGTGCATATTGACTAAGTTGACAAAGCCCTCCATCCCCGTCAACTTAGTAGGCCCACAAGTCAGCCTGCCACTATACTGGGTCCCAGCTAGCAGGGGGAGTATTCATTTTTTTGTGCGTAATAAGGAGGCACTTCCTTGCGTGCGAAGATATAGCTGGTGGGTCCAAGCTATCAGCGGCGGTAACGTTTTTTCGCCAAATACAGAGGCCCTTTCGGTGAAGGAATACTCCCCCTGCATCGATGTAGAGGCGCGCCTCGACTATGACACGTGCGCGCCTCTACATCGACCAGTATGTACGTACACGTTCGCGCCTCTACATGCATCATTATTTTGCTTGCGGCCGTGGACCCAGCTGTCAGCCTCTCCACGTATAGTCCACTTCAGATGCATGTCAGTCGTTGACCACGTTGACCAGGCCGCGCCGAGAGCACCAGGGCGGTGGACGACGGCGAGGCCTAGGAAGGGAACGACACGGAGGCAGGGAAGACTCGGAAGTTGTTTCCCACGCGGAGGGGAGTACGACTGTACGAGGGTTTACTGGTTCGTCTACCGTCGCCGGAGAATAACAGCAGGTGTGGGTGAGTAGAGGGATGGCTAGGCCAGCGATGGGAGTACTGTGGGGCGGTCAGGCCTGCGCGGCAGCACAGCCGGCTGCGGGGAGGAGAGAGCAGGCAGTCCCGCCGGCGCTTGTTTGAGCGGCTGGAGCAGGAAGAGCAGAGATTGAAGAAGCACGACGGCCGTTGGATGAACATCCAACAGTCACTGCTTGTCCGTCAACCTTTTTTTTAGGAAAGCTTCAAATCTGTGGAAAACATCATACATCCCATCTGCCATTATTTCTAATAATTTACAGCCTATTTGCTAATTCTTAAGGTTTTTTGGAGCCCATATTCTTTTTGTTAGCATTACAGCCCATATTGTGGACACGGTTAAAAAATTATACGAAATTTTGCATATTTTGGTGCGGTCCGAACTGTTTTTAATCCGAAATTTCGAGTCACATTCAAACTGGTTTTAAAAATAAATGTATATCAATACAAAATCCAACATATTGTCCATGCATAAAAATCAATGCAATTTAAAATCTCGAAATGAAAAAAAGAAATTTGAAACTAATTGCCGGTTTGATGTGTTTTAAAAATGTACAGCCCATTTCTCAATACTGATAGGCCATTTTCTCGGCCAGCCGAGTGAAGCTCTCCTCGTCTTGAAAGATTTGCAGCCCAACAGGCCTGACAAAGCGACTTACTTGGCAAATCACAAAAAAACTGGGCTGTGGCCGTGGACCCAGCTGTCAGCCTCTCCACGTACAGTACTCTTTCGATGGAAGTCGGTCGTTGACCACATTGACCACGCCGCACCGAGAGCACTAAGGTGGTGGAAGACGGCGAGGCCTAGGAAGGGGACGACGCGGAGCCAGGGAAGACGCGGCAGTGGATGCCCACGCGGAGAGGAGTACGAGGGTTCACTGGTTCAGCTGTGGTGTGAGGCTGCCGTCGCCGCAGAATAATAGGGGGTGTGGGTGAGTGGAGGGATGGCCTGGCCAACGGTGGGAGTAGTATGGGGGCGGTGAGGCCTCCGCGGCAGCACAGCCGGCCACGGGAGGCAGGAGCAGGCGGCACGACCGGTGCTGCTTTGGGCGGCTGGAGCAAGAAGACCAGAGGTTGAAGAAGCACTAAGGCCGTTGGATGGACATCGTACAGTCACTGGAGATAGAATCGTTCATATTGACTAAGTTGACAAAGCCCTCCATCCCCGTCAACTTAGTAGGCCCACAAGTCAGCCTCCCACTGTGGTGGGTCCCAGCTGGTAAGGGGGTATTCATTTTTTGTGCGCAATAAGGAGGCACTTCCTTACGTGCGAAGATATAGTTGGTGGGTCCGACCTGTCAGCGGAGGGAACGTTTTTTTCACGAAATACAGAGGCCCTTCCGGCGGGTCCCAGATGTCAGGTGGAGGAATCATTATTTTGCGCGTAATAAGGAGGCATTTCCTTGTGTGCGGCCGTGGACCCAGCTGTCAGCCTCTCCACGTACAGTCTACTTCCGATGGATGTCGTTCGTTGACCACGTTGACCACGCCACGCCGAGAGCACCAGGGCGGTGGACGACGGCGAGGCCGACGAAGTGAATGACACGGAGTCGGGGAAGACACGGCAGTGGCTGCCCACGCGGTGGAGAGTACGAGGGTTGACTGGTTCGGCTGCCGTCGACGGAAAATAACAAGAGGTGTGGGTGAGTAGAGGGATAGACAGGCCAGGGATGCGAGTATATGATGGGGCCGTGAGGCCTGCCCGGCAGCACAGCCGGCCACGGGAGGCGGGAGCAGGCGCTTCCAACGGCGCTGGTTTGGGCGGCTGGGCAGGAAGATCAGAGACTGAAGAAGCACGATTGCCGTTAGATTGACATCTAACGGTGTGACGCTGGTAGAGTCGATTGTTGACTAAGTTTCTTTTTTGATAAACCTTGTGTACGCATGAACTTAGTAGGCCCACAAGTCAGCCTTCAAATCTGTGGCAGACAACATAGAGCCCATTTGCTATTTTTTAATAATTTGCAGCCCATTTGCTAATTCTTAAGTAATTTATTACAGCCCATTTTTTCCCCAGGACCACGGTCAAAAAGTTCAACCTTATTTTGCATATTTCGGTGGACTCCGAACTTTTGTAATCCCGAAATGATAAACATTTTTTAAGAACTTATTGATTTGCCAAAAAATCGTTTTGTTTTTGTAAGCAAATAAGACGTGGGACAATTGAGTTGGTTTAAGGGAAAACCAGTGGTAAAAAAATCAGCGCTGAGAGGGAAAACAACAACAAAAATAAGGATGTAAATATGAAAAGGGAATTTTATGTATTTTCAATATAATGATACATGTATATGAACTAGTAAAACTATAGGTAGAGATTAGAAAATGGATGTAGGGCATGCGTTTCAAGAGGAAAATAGAACTGGGCTGTGTGTTTGATTCAGTAAAAAAACTGCCTGCGGATGTTGTAAGACAAAATATAACTAACGCTGGTGGGCCAGAGGCCAGTAGATACCTGTTGGATCTTTGTGCCCCATTGTCGTCATGGGTTGGGCCTGTTAAAAACAAAACCAAGCCTGGGCAGTCTACAACCCAGTTGAAACTTGCTCGACCTGAAAAAACAATATACGTGCTCAATAAACGAGAGAATTCTGCAAGTACAGACTGATAATTGGGATGCAGCAGGGATATTGTTTTTTCATCATGATAATAAGAGCATGCACTTGTTTTGAAAATTTGGAGAACTGGGAATTCGAACGGCAGGTGCTTATGCTACCCATCAAATAAAAATCAGGTGCCTGAAAATTCGTTTTGAAACAAATGATTCAGCTTTATATCCACGTCGACCCTCGGCATGATGGTTGGAAGCAAATGCCAAGTTCATACCAAAAGATCGTTAACAACAATACCAACTTGCGGACGACAAGGTAGTACAAGTACAAGTACCAATACCAAACTAACTTATAATCTTTTTACTCCTGGCCCTAGTGTTCGTCTGGTAGAAAATCTTGCAGAGGACCAGCTCCCGCTCCTTCTCTTGCTCCAGGTCCCCGGGGTGGTACTGGTGCATCACCCAGTTAGTCCTCTGCTGGCCGAAGTTCTTGTTGGTGTGCAGCACCAGAACCTTTGTGCTGCCCGTCTGCCGGCCGATGACCATCACCGGCAAGGTATTGCTGGTGTTGTGCCACATCGCGTGCATGCCGCACTCCGACTGTATCTTGCGACGCGTCCACGTGCCCCTTTTGAATGCCCTGGAATTGCGCTGGAAGAAATGCTTGCTTAGGCCACTCAGTGTGATACCTGCAGTATTGTCGAATACAGGTTTTAGTGTACGTAGTTGGCATTTTCATAACATCTTTGGCATGTTGCAGTCACTTGTTTCACTTTTTATTAACTGTCAAATTGTAATTGCTTCACCGGGTCTACGTCTAAAAAGAAAAATATAGCTATAAACAAAGGAATATGTTTGTGCAAGTAGACGGCTGATCGGTGTCTTACCTGGAAGTTTCTCAGGATGGGTGTAGCATATGCCGTGCTCGCTGTCGATGGTTGGTATGAACAAATCGATGAGAGGGTGAGATCTCGCGCTGTCAGCACTCACTTTGGCCTCAAGGTGCTCGATCAGCTGCTGATCCGTGGGATCGAACTTGACGCCAGCCGGCAGCACCGGCCAATCCTTCTTCGACTTGCATGGGTTAATTCCACTTATATGGTACTCAATGTATGATCAATCGACTATTTAAAGTGAATGATGAAAGATTTCAACAGATAAGTGGTACTCCAAATCTGAAGTTCAGAATACCCGAACACGCCGCCGGGATTCTTGTGTCACCTCATGCGCAGCATGTTGTCACGTCAATTCAATGTGTGGACATGATGAATAATTTGACCGACGTATACTAGTACTGCTACTGTACTACTTACTAGTCGTATTTAGTGTCACATTTTAACCATAGGTTTAACTAACAAGTACGCACTTGAAGCCTAAGTGATATATATATATGTATATATATATATATACTGCACAGCATCTCCATCATCTTTATCAGTACATCCTGCGCAGGTGAGTTAGGATGCACTTGATCCCAGAAAGGTATCTATCCTTCAAACCAGAGGAGTGCTTCAACTAACAACAGTACATAATATCCAACAAAAGAGGGTCGTGCTACAGCAGCAGTATACATGGCTCAGTCTACATATCAGTACGAATCTAGTTGTGCATATTTGCTGTTGGCATGAACCACATCGCCGCATGTCGGGTTTGCAAAAGCCATCCATCGCATGGAAGCTTGATGCCTTTCACACACTGAAGATTATCTGGCAACAAGCTGTGTCGACGAATCTCTGGATATGGTGATTCATGAAACCCATGGTATGATGTGTAAGCACAGTCCCCCCTGGCGAATGGAAGTTGCATAGCACGGTAATCATCGTCGGTGATATGATCAATGATTGGTTGGATGATCGGATAATTGAGCCCGAGGAACATGGAGTGGTTGCCGAGGCTGTAACCCGCCTCCAGTTGAATACGCCTGGCCCAACAGAGCTGGGATCTTTCTCGAACATGAAGCAGCCATAGCCATCAATGTCACGAACACCCCAGGCATTGTACTGCATGTGGTTTGATGAAATGGTTTGGTCAATTTCGTACGTGCAAATGAGCATCAAATGACCACCGTCAGCTGAACGAGCGATAAACCACCATTCATCGGCTGGTATGATTCCAGGTCCTGGAATCATGAAGGCCAGTGCACTTGCATCTGCTGCAACAATTCAAATTGGAGATAAAAAGGACAAAAATAAACAATCATGTTCAGAGTATGTGTGGAATTAAGATTACTATAACAGTGACACATATCATAGACAGAGAATTGCAATGTCGTGGTCATAATCATACCCCAAGTTAAAAAAAATAAGCCAACGGCTTCCATATTCTAGCAATATATCATGGTTCAAACATCATGTAACAATGAGAGGAAAACATATATGACAGGGCCTACTCATATTCTACCATAGCACTTACTATAGTTATCATATCAACTTTAAGCAATAACATGTGTTGTTATAAAAATCCTGGAAATGAGAGTAACATATAGCAATCATGAGGTTATGCTCATAATATCAACTCTAACAATAACATGTATGGTCATAAAAATCTAGGAAATGATAGGAACATATAGCAATGATGTGGTTATAGACATACTATATATTCTAAATTTGTAACAATGAACAGGCAGTCGTATTCTTAAGGTAAAGATGAGATGTGATAGAACAATTACACGACGATAGATTCCACCAGTATAGGCAGCCAATCTGTGTGTCGACCGCATAAACGATGCCATCATGCACTATAGCATCAGACAGAAGTGTTGGGTAAAGAGGATCGACGATAAGCCATAACCATGTATGGTGACCGGATTCCAGATAGACTAATCCCATGTTGAACACGACAATGAGCTTGTAATCCATGTAGTCTTCTGATGGTGTGGGCACTTCGCAGATTACAACCTTCAGCAAACAGAGGTCGAGCCAAAAGCTCGACCCGTCTCGTGCGTAGTAGGCAGGAGTGTCCGACGGGCCGCGAGGCTCGATGGCGGCGGTACCCAAAGATGGAAGGGTGATCTCTCGCTGGGTGTAGATATCCACGAGACGCCACGGACTACCGGATTGGTGGATGAGGACGATCTAGTTGGCCTTCATGCCCGCCCAGTAGTGGCCGCGCATGAAGGATAGGTGGACGGGTAGTGGTAGCATGTCGAGGGGCACCACGGCAACCTCCGTAGGATCGTCAAGTCGGTGTCTGGGCCACCTGCGAGGATCGGGCATCAGCAAGCAGGGTGTCTTGAAAAGAGCCGGCTGGTTGCAGACGAGTAGATGGTACAAAGACACCGAGCATGCGGCCAGACGGACAGTGCTGAGTAGGTCCATACGATTATAGATCTGCTCCAAGAGAACATCGGGGAGGGCATTCCAATCGCGGCTCTGCGTGTCAGTCGGTTCTGCCATTGGGGTTTTCGGTGCCTGCGAGCCAGCGGGGAAGTGGATTCGGGCGGGCGAGCGAAGAAGCTTCTCCTCGTGTGGCCGAGCAGTGAGCGGGGGGATATGGTACGCGCGAGCTACCAAGGAAGATAGCGCGGGCGGGCGAGCAGTGAGCGGGGGAAATGGTGTGCGGCCGACGATGGGGAAGAGAGGAGGAAGAAGAAGAGAGGAGGAAGAAGAGTGGAAGACAGGGAAGAAAGTGCATTAAATCTCAATTCTACTACTACTACCAGGATATACCGTCCTTCGGAGTGTAAATAGTTACACCGATGACATGTGGGTCTACCACAAGAGGGCCCATATGTCAGTTAATGGAGGACAGAACCGTGCTCTACTGGCAAACATGATGGCAGTACTGGGTAAGGCTGATTTAGTAACACCAACACGCTGGTTCAGCTTATTAATTAAGTGTCCCATCTGCTGTAGCGTGTATTGTCACTTCACTGCGAAGACTAGTTGAATAGTTCTCTCTGACCGAGATGGGGAATAATGGATCGCGAAGACTTCCTTTCTACATTATCCCTATGCCTCTACGCTCACTTTACTCATTTTGCTCTGTACGTAGTCACTTGTTGAAATCTCTAGAAAGACAAATACTCCGTATTTGGGAATAGAGGGAGGATTTTACTCCGTATTTGGGAACAGAGGGAGGATTTTACTCCGTATTTGGGAATAGAGGGAGTATCACCATATGGAGGGAACAGAGGAAGCTTGAAATATGAACATGTCAATGGGAGGGAGTAAGCCCCATGCATGCATGCATGCATGCATGCAACATGCAACACTCACACGTACACATGGACACACGCAACACTCACGCACCCATGCGGCACACAGCACACGACGCAACACACACGCTCACTCTCAAGTGCTCAACCTACTCCCTACGTCCGTGAAAGACTGTACATTTAGAGATTTACACATTGATCAGGGCATAATTAACGCCCAAAAGTAGCAGACTTATGTGTGCATGCAACCATTGAGAGAAGAAGATTAAATGAAGGTCGTTGCATGCTGTAATTAAGGATAGACATGTAGCCTATACCTCGAGCACAAGTTGGTGCATTAGTCAATCAATATCGATTTAGATTAAAGGCTAAATGCATTGGAAGTGTAGATGTACTACACTCTTTGTTTTTTAGCTGATTTCTTTGCTCTGCCAACTGACAGGTGGGACCCAGAAACCAGGTGACAATTTAACCAGTCAACAAAGTGCCACGTTGACTATGTGGCCGGTCAGTAGGGTGCAATATGGTGCTCTACGATGAGCTAGTGATCGTATAATCACCGCAAAACTATATATAGTGACCGTAAAGAGCGTATTGTTACATACGTTGACCGCCAGTGTATTTTTCTCGTTTCAAATTAAGCCATATTAACCGGAAAGGACGCAGTATGGACTAGTACTAGTACTGCTTTGATGTGTCCCGTCAACTTGCCGAACGAGGAGAAGCTTGCTTACTACGCCTCTCCCTCGCCCACGCGCGCGGTGGTTCGCAGGACGAGGAGAGGGTTTTGACTACAACGCCCTCTACCTCTCCCTCGCCCTCTCCCTCGCGGTGGACGTGCAGCAGTTCAATCGGTGTCAAATTGCCAGAAGCATAATGTGTACTGTAGTATCATCATTGTTCGACCTTCCGAAGAGGCGAAGAGCCAAGTGCAAGGTTCACATGAGTACGAACTGTTGAACCTCCCGAAGAGGCAAAGAGCCAAGCGCAAGGTTTTATAGGAGTTGTCGTCCTAGTAGGAGCGTACTACAACTATAGCGAACGATGCTACTGTATGATGCCGCCACGTCACGTATATCCAAAGCTGTGCCACCCTTTTTTTCTCAAAGAGCGTGTTGGAGCCCGTGCAACAACCACACAAGTTGCACGTACACATAACACATTTACTAGTAATAAATTCTAAAGGAAAAATTCCAGTATGCCACACAAGTTCATCTCCAATTCATGTGATAAATTTGTGCACGACTAGTCTACATATATTCACAGCGCTACCGTTCACAATTTACCGTACTCCACTTACACGTTATAGATGGGCTACATGTCCTCCTCCAGGTTCCAGTCCCAAGTGTTCTTCATGGATGGCACGATCCATAGCGCTGGGCAACGGGAATCATTGTCGCAACTTTCTAGTCCGGTTCCACACGATGGAGACTCATCCAAGCTGAAGCGGCATAAATCAGGGATAGCGTGTCCCAGCATGTCATTCATGTGGGTCCCTCGTGTCAACGGTCAAACAAAATGTGTTGGTTTAAGCTGCCTCGTCAGCACGGACGTGTGGGCCAACCCTGTCATAAATGGGTTTAAACTAACCTAATCGGTAGGTAGTAGTTTTTGGCGTCGATTAAGAAATTTTCGGTATGTTTTTGCTATTTTTTGTACAATAGATTCTTCCTAGGGCTGTTGAAAGTGGTAGTTTTTTGTTAAATACTCTAGATATTGTAAGTAGGAGTGAAAGTTAAGCTTTGGAACCCAATAAGCAAGGCTAGTTACATAGTGCATATGTGTACATGATTGAAAGTAAATATCAACCATGAGTGACTAATATCTTGATGGAAAACTCGAAACTATGGAATACTAGGGAAAAAATTGCATGGTTGGAAATACTAGCAATGTTCATGTGCGTTGCAACGAATCATAATTAGAATAATACTTATTCACAAACTTGATACAAAACACTCTAATTTTGATATACATATATCACTAGAGATATATTATGTTTCAATTAGAATAGATTCCTTGGGCTATTTTGGTGAGGTCGGGGAGGGATGTGGTTGGTTTTAAGATACTAATTATGGGTTTTTCTGCAAATTGGTAGCAAGTGGGATGTTTGTGAGAAAAGGCAACAACTTACCTCACAGTCGTTAGATGTAGATCTAATGGTCACAAACGACGGATGGCAGACACACCATCATCACCAACTTAGTCATCTATAGGAGTACTAGCAAGATCCGTGCATTGCACGGAACATCAAGATGGATTTTTTTATAAAAACACTCGTTGTGATTGACCCATCCGGGAGTAATCCCATGTGTAAAAACTAATTATATCTCAAGAAATAGGAGATAAGGTAAAGAGGAGTGGGGCGTGGTGGTGATTGGTGGTCGGACTGAGCGGAGGCATGGGGATTGACGACGCCGGCAGCGGCCACCAGGCCAGTTTGTTCCAGAGGCTTCCTTTCTTAATTGCTCAACAATGAGGTTGTTGGAGATAAGGATGAACGAGGGAAGGCCTTGTCTGCAAATGTGGAGAGGGGTGCGGGTATCTTTTAGTTTAATTTCCATCAGTCAGATATAGATCGGACGGTCTATATTGCAAGATGGCACGCGTACCATCATCACCAACTCGGTTTTTTATAAGAGAAGAAATATAAGTATGGAGATACAAACGTATTATCGATACTTGTTTCCGTAAACTAGCATCTACATTCTATTCAACTCCTCAGCATGTGAGGCCTTAGCACAATGACTTCTCGACTGTGTAAAACAAAGGTTTTCCCGTCGCCGATAAGGAGGGGGTGACGGCGGCGCGCTTTTTGGCTTGCTCTAGTCCTAGTAGTCATACTAGGTGGTCTAAGCACGTGTAGATTTATTCTTTTTCACGTCTCGTGTTCGCCGTACTGCCATGACTGTTGATGAATAAACGGTAAGTTATTCATGGGGAAACCCTTGTTGACTGTGTTTGCGAGAGAGAGAGACAGTGTGCGTGTGTGATATGTCTAGAGACTGAGGCAATGATAACAAATTCTTTGTGTCTATGTGTGTGGAGGATAGAGAGAGACATGTACATGGGGCTTTGTGTTGTGTAACGTGGAGACCCATATACATAATTAGAGAGTGAGTGTGCGAGATACACATGCAGACATGGGGAGAGATGAGGATCCAGATTAATGGGTGTTTGTGAGTGTCTGTGTGTGTTCGTGCGCGCGTTTGTGTGTGAGAGGGAGTGTGTGTATGTGGAGTACAGAGACCACTAATGATGTAAACCTAGTATAAGGGAAGGGTGAATGGTGTGACATGTGTAGTAGCGGGATAGCATGGGTGCGGGCGGGGGGAGCAGACTATTTGGAAGAGACATCGATTGTGTGTGGGAGAGGGGTGTGAGAGCGAGAGAGAGAGAGAGAGCTAGCGACGGGGAGAGAGAGAGAGAGGAAGAGAGGGGGCGTTTGTGTCCATAAATGGCGTATAGATAGGGATACAATGTTGATGTTGTTTGAAATTGGCCTATGTAGCGATCAGACCTCAAACAGTCTGTGCTGCTGTGCACCAGTGTCATCCCTGGATCAGTAATGCTGACACGCACAGTACAAATGGAGGATTTATAACAGAGTAGCAATCACACACTTATTACAACGAGTATCTCAAAAGAGAATAAGTATGATAAATATGGCTTAAGGCCATCTAAATACGATAACAGCGGAAGACTTGGAAGATAAGTGAGTCCATCAACTCCAACGGCATCACTGAGTATAAGACCACGACCTAAGGCACCTTACTCGTCGTCTGAAAAGTCTGCAACATGAAACGTTGCAGCCCGAAATGGGTCAGCACATGGAATATGTTGGCAATGTAACACATAGAGAGTAATGAACATAGTAATGCTATACTACATGCATATATGGCTGGTAGAAGGCTCTATGGTTACAGTTTTGCGAAAAGCCAATTTTTACCTACTGCAAAGGAATAAATTTTATTTAACTATCATGGTGGTTGTTAAACATTGAGAATGGTTGACAGCATTCTCAATCCCAATTAAGTATCATCATTAACCCAACAAAATTAATTAAAGTAACATGGTGATGAGATTCACATGATAATCCAAGTACTAGATACTCAAGATGTCCATAACCGGGGACACGGCTAACCATGATTAGTTTGTACACTCTGCAGGGGTTTGTGCACTTTTCCCCACAAGACTCGATCTCCTCCGTTGGGATTCTCGCACTTCATGGTGTTTGAGAAATGGATGACCGAGACACAGTCTTTCAGAAGCGTTAACTCTCTACTCCGGGTAGACAGTACCACCTACAACCCCTACATCTGCTAGTCTACCTCTTCAAGAGCTCACACAACTTAATCAACTATGCTAGAGCCCATAATAGCTTGTGGCTGCACACGGAAGTTTCTAGCAAGAATAATCTCATGATCCCTTTGAACCTGGGTGGCGGTCCTTAGAAAAACAGGCAATCCTGGAATACCCAGGTACCTCAATCCACCCAGATGTGAGTTTTAGTTGCCACCTTAAGTTTAACCATATATTAACAATCTCACATCTGTCATGGATACACTCAAACCCAATCCACGTCTACTAGCATAGCATAGCAATATAAGCAAACGTAGAAGTAACTCCCAAGGGTTTGATAATAAAATAGGTAATAGGTACTACCTCAACTACTTCCCAATACCCACAATTTAATTAGATCCTAACCATGCAATGTTTGAGGATTTGTCTAATGCAATAAAACTGGGTAGTAAAAGAGGTATGATCACAGTGTTACTTGCCTTGCTGATGATCCGTGAAACTTAGAGATTCGAAGTAGCAAGCGGCGCACTTCAGGTACTCTATCGCAAACAAACAAGCATACAATAAGCACTCATCAAATGCACAGGTAAAACTCAAATAAAAGATCTAACCAGAAAGTTCAACTTAAGAACTCCGGTTTGCAAAAAGAAACAAATCGAACGAAGCAACGAAAGTCAAACGGCGAAAGAAACAAGCTTCGTTTACTAATCTGGATCTAGGTCAAATTTTACAGTAACAAAAACTTGTTTTAGTAGGTTAAACGGAAAGAGAATTTTGAGACGAAACTCTAGGCGCTTGAATCGCCTGATTCCGATAAACGAGCGAAAAGATAAACCAGAACGAAAATCTGATCAGAAATCGCGATCTGGAATAATCGCGGAAAAACCGACGAAAAAGAAAACTGACGAACAGTTAAACGAACGGACGTTAGTTAACAGGGACTAACCGACGAATACGTTCGTTAAAACGAACGAATCGGCGAACGTTCACTAACTAACTAAACCAAAAAAATAAACCGATCTATATAAAAAACCTAGGGTTCCTAAAAAAATAAACCGAATCGGTATTTTTCTAAAAAAAACCGGACTCGGCGACGGCGGCTCGGTTACCTCCGGCGAGGTGACTCCGGCGGGGCTTCGGGGTGCAGGCGGGGTGCGGGGAGGCGACGAGGTCGACGGGGTCGACGAGGGACGGAGGAACGGCGTCGGGGCCGGCTCGTCGCGGCGGCTTCGGGCTCCGGCTCCGGCGAGGCTTTGGTCGGGGCGGGACGAGGTGAGGGAGCTGGCGGCGGGGCGGGGTATATATAGGTGGGGGGCTACTCCGGCTTGGGGAAGGGGGCGCCGGGGAGGCGTGGCCGTCCCGGACTCGGGCGGCGGCGGCGTGCTCGTCCCGGTCTCCAGGAGGGAGACGGCGACGCGGGATGGGCCGGCCTGGCTCGGCTGGGCCTCGGCCCAGTCGGGCGCGGGGATTTTTTTTTAAATAATTTCGCCGAACATAAAAAAAATCGTAGAAAAATAAATAAAAATCCAAAAATGCCAAAACAAATTTTCACCGTCTAATTAAAATAATTAGAACGAGATGAGCATTTTCTTGGCCCAAAAATGCAGTTTTGAAAACGTGCAATTTTTCTAATGCAATTAAAATTGCAAATAAAATCCGAATAAAATCAAATATTTGATTTTAATATTTTTCCTCCAATATTTCAATTATTGTGGAGAAGTCATATTTTCTCCTCTCATTTATTTTAATATGAAATATTTTTCGGAGAGAAAAATAATTAAGACCAAAAAATCCTCGTTGTATTATTTGATAAAAATCAAATATGAAAACCGGGAAAAATCCCCAACTCTCTCCGAGGGTCCTTGAGTTGCTTAGGATTTTCGAGGATTTGCCAAAATGCAATAAAATATGCTATGCAATGATGATCTAATGTATAACATTCCAAATTGAAAATTTGGGATGTTACAAACCTACCCCCTTAAGATGAATCTCGCCCTCGAGATTCGGGTTGGCTAGAAAATAGGTGAGAGTGGTTCTTCCGTAGATCTTCTTCTCGCTCCCAGGTGCCTTCATCTTCAGTGTTGTGACTCCACTGAACTTTGCAGAACTTGATAACCTTGCTGCGGGTGACTCGGCTGGCATACTCAAGAATCTTAACTGGTTTCTCCTCATAGGTCAAGTCTCTTTCCAACTGAATCGCTTCCAGTGGCACTGTATCTCTCAGTGGTATCTCAGCCATCTCTGCGTGGCACTTCTTCAACTGGGAAACGTGAAATACATCATGAACTCCTGAAAATCCTTCAGGCAATTCCAGCTTGTAAGCAACTTCTCCCATACGCTCCAAAACTCTGTATGGTCCTACAAAACGTGGCGCTAACTTTCCCTTAACTCCAAAGCGCTTCACTCCTCGAAGTGGTGATACTCGAAGATAAACTCTGCCTCCGACTTTGTGAACTGTCTCCTTACATTTTGAATCCGCATAACTCTTCTGCCTGGACTGGGCTACCTTGAGCCTATCGCGAATCAACTTCACTTTCTGTTCTGATTCCTTAATCAAGTCTGGTCCAAACAACTGGCGGTCTCCAACTTCGTCCCGTAACAATGGTGTCCTACACCTCCTTCCGTACAAAGCTTCGAAAGGGGCCATCTTCAAACTGGTTTGATAACTGTTGTTGTAAGAAAACTCTGCATATGGCAAATTGTCGTCCCAACTAGATCCATAATCTAGCGCACAAGCTCTCAGCATATCTTCCAAAATCTGATTGACTCTCTCGGTCAGTCCATCTGTCTGTGGGTGAAAAGCTGTACTGAATTCTAGCCTGGTTCCCAAAGTTTCATGTAACTGATTCCAAAACTTCGAGGTAAACTGGGTTCCTCTGTCTGATACAATGGTCCTCGGAACTCCATGCAAACATACGATTCTGGTCATGTATATCTTTGCCAACTTAGCACTGGTGTAAGTGGTCTTCACTGGGATGAAATGAGCTACTTTCGTCAAACGATCGACTACAACCCATATTGAGTCATAGCCTGAACGAGTCCTGGGCAATCCCGTGATAAAATCCATGCCTAGTTTATCCCACTTCCATTCGGGTATCGGCAATGGCTGTAGCAATCCTGCTGGCTTCTGATGCTCTGCCTTTACTCTTTGACATACATCACAAACTGCTACATACTCCGCAATATCCTTCTTCATTCCGGTCCACCAGAAAGTATCCTTCAAATCCAAATACATCTTGGTATTTCCTGGGTGAATCGAATACGGTGAATCATGGGCCTCTTGCAAGATCAACTTCCTGATCTCCGGATCATTGGGCACGGAAACGCGGTCCTCAAACCATAAGGTATCGTGCTCATCCTCACGAAATCCCTTGGCTTTTCCTTTGCTCATTCTTTCCTTTATCTCGTCAATCTCCTTGTCTGTCTTCTGAGCTTCTCTGATCTTTTCCATCAGGGTAGACTGAATCTCCAATGTTGCTAAATAGCCTCTTGGAACTATCTCCAAACATAGTTCACGAAAATCCTCGGCTAATAATTTCGGTAACTCTCCGTCATGAGGGTGTTGACATGGCTCTTGCGGCTCAACGCATCAGCTACTACGTTAGCCTTCCCTGGGTGATAATGCAATCTCATATCATAATCCTTAATGAGCTCCAACCATCTCCTTTGCCTGAGATTCAACTCCTTCTGCGTGAAAATGTACTTCAAACTCTTGTGATCCGTGTACACTTCACAGTGATTTCCAATGAGAAAATGTCTCCATGTCTTCAACGCATGCACTACGACTGCTAACTCCAGATCGTGCGTGGCATAATTCTTCTCATGGGGTTTAAGTTGCCGTGAAGCATATGAAACAACTCTTCCTTCCTGCATAAGCACTGCTCCAAATCCTCGACGAGAAGCGTCGCAATAAACTTCATAATCCTTGCGTTGGTCTGGCAGAATCAACACTGGTGATGTAACCAAACGTTTCTTAATCTCTTGAAAACTAGCTTCACAATCCTCAGACCAATTGAACTTGGTGTCCTGCTTTAACAGCTCTGTCATGGGCTTAGCAATCTTCGAGAAATTCTCAATGAACCTCCGGTAGTATCCTGAAGTCCAAGAAAACTCCGGATCTCTCCAACTAACGTGGGTGATTCCCAGCTTGTTACTGTGTCAACTTTGGCGGGGTCTACTGCTATTCCTTCTCCGGATATACATGTCCGAGGAATCCAACTTCCTTTAGCCAAAACTCACATTTGCTGAACTTGGCATATAACTGATGTTCTCTGAGCTTCTCAAGTACCAAACGCAAATTGTAGCGACCAGACCTCAAATGGTCTGTGCTGCTGTGCACCAGTGTCATCCCTAGATAAGTAATGCTGACACGCACAGTACAAATGGAGGATTTATAACAGAGTAGCAATCACACACTTATTACATCGGATATCTCCGAAGAGATTAAGTATGATAAACATGGCTTAAGGCCATCTAAAAACGATAACAGCGGAAGACTTGGAAGATAAGTGAGTCCATCAACTCCAGCGGCATCACTGAGTATAAGACCACGACCTAAGGCACCTTACTCGTCGTCTGAAAAGTCTGCAACATGAAACGTTGCAGCCCGAAAACGGGTCAGCACATAGGATATGCTGGCAATGTAACACATAGAGAATAATGAACAGTAATATCGCTATACTACATGCATATATGGCTGGTGGAAAGCTCTATGGTTACAGTTTTGCGAAAAGCCAATTTTATCCTACTTCAAAGGAATAAATTTTATTTAACTATCATGGTGGTTGTGAAACATTGAGAAGGTACCTCCAACTCAATCCCAATTAGGTGTCATCATTAACCCAACAAAATTAATTAAAAGTAACATGGTGATGAGATTCAAATGATAATCCAGGTACTAGATACTCAAGTTGTCCATAACCGGGGACACGGCTAACCATGATTAGTTTGTACACTCTGCAGAGGTTTGCGCACTTTTCCCCACAAGACTCGATCGCCTCCGCTTGATTCTCGCACTGCATGATGTTTGAGAAACGGATGACCGAGACACAGCCTTTCAGAAACAATCACTCTTTACTGTGGATGGACCGGTACACCTACTTTCCCCTACATCTGCTAGCCCACCTCTTCAAGAGATCTTGTAACCTACTCAACTATGCTAGAGACCATAATAGCTTGTGGCTGCACACGGAAGTTTCTAGCATGAATAATCTTATGATCCCTTTGAGCCTGGGTGGCGGTCCTTATACAAACAGACAACACTGGGTTCTCCAGGTACCTCAATCCACCCAGATGTGAGTTTTAGTTGCCACCTTAAGTTGAACCATTAATAAACATCTCACATCTGTCATGAATATCACTCAAACCCAGATCCACGTCTACGAGCATAGCATGACAATAATAAAAGCAACGTAGAAGTAACTCCCAAGGGTTTGAATAGAAAACATGTAATAGGTACTACCTCAACTACTTCCCAATACCCACAATTTAATTAGATCCTAACCATGCAATGTTTGAGGAATAGAACTAATGCAATAAAACTGGGTATGGAAAAGTATGATCAAAGTGTTACTTGCCTTGCTGATGATCCGCAAAACCTAGCGATTCGAAGTAACAAGCGGCACACTCCGGGTACTCTACCGCAAACAAACAAGCATACAATCAGTACTCATCTAATGCACAGGTAAAACTCGAATGTAAGATCCAACCAGAAAGTTCAACTTAAGAACTCCGGTTTGCAAAAAGAATCAACTCGAAAGAAACAACGAAAGTCAAACTATGAAAGAAAGAAGCTTCGTTTACTAATCTGGATCTAGGTCAAATTTTACTGTAGCAAAAACTTGTTCGACTAGGTTAAACGGAAAGAGAATTTCGAGACGAAACTCTAGGCGCTTGAATCGCCTGATTCCGATAAACGAGCGAGAAGTTAAACAGAATCGAAGATTCGATCAGAAATCGAATCTGAGATAATCGCAGAAAAATCCGACGAAAAAGAAAAACGGATGAACGGTTAAAAACGGACGTTCGTTAACAGAGAAAAACCGACGAACGCGTTCGTTAAAACGAACGGTTCGGTGAACGCTCGCAAAATAATAAAACCGAAAAAAACCGATCTAGGTTTTTTTTTAAACGAAGGGTTTTTTTAAAACAAAACCCGGCGTCGAACGAGGCGAGGCAGTACCTCGTCGGGGGCGGCTCCGGCGGGGCTCCGCCGAGGGCGCGGGGTGCGGCGGGGTGCGGGGCTCGGGGTAGGGCGAGGGGGCGGCAAACGGCGGCGGCGGCTCCCGAGTGCGGGCGGCGGCGGCGGCAAGTGCGGCGGCGGCGGGCGAGGTGAGGGAGAGAGGGGGGGTGCGGGGGTTTATAAAGGGGGGGAGCAGCTTGGAGGAGGGGGCAAGCTCCGGCGGTGGCGACACGGACTCCCGTGTCCGCCATGGACACGGCGGCGGCGGCGCGTGCCGTGCGCGAGGAGGAGAGGGCGCGGGGTGGGCCGGCGGCCTGGCGCTCGGCTGGGCTCGGCCCAGCGGGCGCGCGCGTTTTTTTTTAAGTTCCGCGGAAAATAATTCACAGAAAAATAAATACAAATCAGAAAAATATAAAATAAATTTTCCCCGTCTAGTTAGAAAATCTAGAATAGGGTGAACATTTGTTTAACACAAAATAAATATTTTGAAAACATGCAATATTTTTAATGCAATAAAAATAGCAAATAAAATCCAAATAATTCCAATAAATGATTTTAACATTTTTCCTCCAGTATTTCAATTGTTTTGGAGAAGTCATATTTTCTCCTCTCGTTTATTTTTAGAATGAAATATTATTTCGGAGAGAAAATAATGAAAACCAAAATCCTCGTCTTATTATTTGATGAAAATCAAATATGAAAAATTCGAGAAAAATCCCCAACTCTCTCCGAGGATCCTTGAGTTGCTTAGGATTTATCGAGGATTTGTGAAAATGCAATAAAACATGATATGCAATGATGATCTATGTATAACATACCAAATTGAAAATTTGGGATGTTACAAACCTACCCCCCTTAAGATGAATCTCGCCCTCGAGATTCGGGTTGGCTAGAAAACAGGTGGGAGTGGTCCTTCCGTAGATCTTCCTCTCGCTCCCAGGTGGCTTCATCTTCCGTGTGGTGACTCCACTGGACTTTGCAAAACTTGATAACCTTACTGCGGGTGACTCGGCTGGCATACTCGAGAATCTTAACTAGTTTCTCCTCATAGGTCAAATCACCTTCCAGCTGAATCGCTTCCAGTGGCACAGTATCTCTCAGCGGTATCTCAGCCATCTCTGCGTGGCACTTCTTCAATTGCGAAACGTGAAATACATCATGAACTCCAGACAATCCTTCGGGCAATTCCAGCTTGTAGGCAACCTCTCCCATATGTTCCAACACTCTGTATGGTCCGATAAAACGGGGCGCTAACTTTCCCTTAACTCCAAAGCGCTTCACTCCTCGAAGGGGTGATACTCGAAGATATACTCGGTCTCCGACTTCATGGACTGTCTCTTTTCGTTTAGCATCAGCATAACTCTTCTGCCTGGACTGGGCTACCTTGAGCCTATCGCGAATCAACCTCACTTTCTGTTCAGACTCCTTAACCAGATCTGGTCCAAACAACTAACGGTCTCCAACTTCGTCCCATAACAACGGTGTTCTACACCTCCTTCCGTACAAGGCTTTGAAAGGGGCCATCTTCAAAATGGTTTGATAACTGTTGTTATAAGAAAACTCCGCATATGGTAAATTGTCGTCCCAACTAGATCCATAATCTAGTGCACATGCTCTCAACGTGTCCTCCAAAATCTGGTTGACTCTCTCGGTCTGTCCATCTGTCTGTGGGTGAAATGCTGTACTAAATTCCAGCCTGGTTCCCAATGTTTCATGTAACTGCTTCCAAAACTTCGAGGTAAATTGGGTTCCTCTGTCTGATACAATGGTCCTCGGAACTCCATGCAAACATACGATCCTGCTCATGTATATCTTTGCCAACTTAGCACTGGTGTAAGTGGTCTTCACTGGAATGAAATGAGCCACTTTTGTCAAACGGTCGACTACAACCCATATCGAGTCATAGCCTGAACGAGTCCTGGGTAATCCTGTGATAAAATCCATGCCTATTTTATCCCACTTCCATTCGGGTATCGGCAATGGTTGTAGCAATCCTGCTGGCTTCTGATGCTCTGCCTTCACTCTCTGACATACATCACAAACTGCTACATACTCTGCAATATCCTTCTTCATTCCGGTCCACCAGAAAGTATTTTTCAAATCCAAATACATCTTGGTATTTGTCGGGTGGTTGGTGCGACATATGCCAAAGGATGGCTTATCATTGTGGGAGCCAATAAAACGTCGCCGGTGCCTGGAAACGGGATGAGGCGAAGACATGCACGCCGGCGAATCTTACCCAGGTTCGGGGCTCTCCGAGGAGATAACACCCCTAGTCCTGCTCTGCGGGGTCTCCGCATGATCACTAGGTCGATAAGGGGTAGCTACAATCGCTCCTAGAGCTGTTGGGATCAAGGGAGAAGAAGAACAGGGCTAGCTCTTGCTTCTCTCTATCTATGTATGTGTGTGCTATGCTTGGAAGCCAAACATGCAAGGGTGCGAACCCTTTGCATGGGTGCTCCGGGGGGTTTATATAGGCCTACCCCCCGGGGGTACAATGGTAATCCGACTGGGGTCTGGTCCCAGCCGTCAGTGTCTACGCTCGCCGGCTTCTCCATTGGCTGGTGGGTCCCGCTGGCTGGTGGGTCCCGCTGGCTGCCGGCTACCTGGTCGACAGGCCGGCCCCACCGCCTAGGGTTTGGTCGGCGGCTGCTTACTGTAGCCGCGCCGCTGATGATGAGGGCTTTGTCGGGGTGAGCATGGCTACAGTGGGCCGCCTCGGGGGCTATCACTATAGCCTCACCCCGTCTTGTCTCCTTAATGGGGCTCCTGCTTCGAGGACGGGAGTGGCCGGCTTCTGGAGGCCGGCTATACTCTTGGCCGACTAGGAAGAGCCGGGCCGCCTTCGCGTCTCTCTCTGACTGAAGGGGCCCGCAGTCCTTGGGCCGTACAGGAGTGGGTCGTGGATGACGTCGTAGCTGGCGTGGCTACAGTGCCGGGCCGCACGGGAGACATCCCCCCCGTACGGCCTCCTGTAGCCATGCCCGCCTCGGGCTTAGGGGGTCGTGGGCCGCACTGTGGCCATGCCCCGTCAAGTCGTCGTTATGTAGGAGTGGTTGTGATCTTGACCGGCTTCTAGGAGTCGGCATCCTTCTTGGCCGGCTTCTTGGAGTCGGTGAGGCTGGGTCGCCTTCCGGGAGTCGGCTTTAGTGCTAGCCGGCTGGGGAAGGCAGCCCAAACGGCTAGAGTGCTTGAAGGCCCAAAGGCCTGATAAATTTTTTGAAGAGCCAGGGGTAGTCGGTTAGGCTACCCGTGGTCGTTTACCCCGACAGTATTCCCTGGGTGAATCGTGTACGGTGAATCATGGGCTTCTTGCAAAATCAACTTCCTGATCTCCGGATCATTTGGCACATAAACGCGGTCTTCAAACCATAAGGTATCGTGCTCATCCTCACGAAATCCCTTGGCTTTTCCTTTGCTCATCTTCTCCTTTATCTCTTCAATCTCCTTGTCTGTCTTCTGAGCTTCTGTGATCCTTTCCATAAAGGTAGACTGAATCTCCAATGTCGCTAAATAGCCTCTTGGGACTATTTCCAAACATAGCTCGCGAAGGTCCTCGGCTAACTCCTGAGGTAACTCTCCTGTCATGAGGGTGTTGATATGACTCTTGCGGCTCAACGCGTCTGCTACTACGTTAGCCTTTCCTGGGTGATAATGCAATCTCATATCATAATCTTTAATGAGCTCCATCCATCTCCTCTGTCTGAGATTTAACTCCTTCTGCGTGAAAATATACTTCAAACTCTTGTGATCCGTGTACACCTCACAATGGTTTCCGATGAGAAAATGTCTCCATGTCTTCAATGCATGCACCAAGGCTGCTAATTCCAAATCATGCGTAGCATAATTCTTCTCATGGGGTTTAAGTTGTCGTGAAGCATATGACACAACTCTTCCTTCCTGCATAAGCACTGCTCCAAGTCCTCGACGAGAAGCGTCGCAATAAACTTCATAGTCCTTGCGTTGATCTGGCAGAATCAACACCGGTGAGGTAACCAATCGTTTCTTCAACTCTTGGAAACTAGCTTCGCATTCCTCAGTCCAATTGAATTTGGTGTCCTTCTTCAATAGCTCAATCATGGGCTTAGCAATCTTCGAGAAATTCTCGATGAATCTCCGGTAGTATCCTGCAAGTCCAAGAAAACTCCGGATTTCTCCAACTGTCGTGGGTGACTCCCAACATGTCACTGTGTCGACCTTGGCAGGGTCTACTGCTATTCCTTCTCCAGAAATAACATGTCCAAGGAATCCAACTTCCTTCAGCCAAAATTCACACTTGCTGAACTTGGCATATAACTGATGTTCTCTGAGCTTCTCAAGTACCAATCGTAAATGGTCCTCATGCTCTTCTTCATCCTTGGAAAGGATTAAAATATCATCAATGAACACCACGACGAACTTATCCAGAAACTCCATAAACACTTTGTTCATCAGGTTCATGAAATAGGCAGGTGCGTTAGTCAGTCCAAATGACATAACGGTATACTCATACAATCCATATCTGGTGGTAAAAGCCGTCTTAGGTATATCCTGCTCTCGAATCTTTAACTGATGGTATCCTGATCGTAGGTCGATCTTGGAAAATACTTTAGCTCCTTGTAGGCGGTCAAACAAATCATTGATCATCGGCAGTGGGTACTTGTTTTTGATGGTCACTTCATTCAATCCTCGGTAATCGACAACCATCCTCAGCGATCCATCTTTCTTCTCCACTAGAAGTACTGGTGATCCCCAAGGTGACGAACTTGGGCGAATATAGCCTTTATCCAGTAACTCCTTGATCTGCTTCTTAATTTCCTCCAAATCCTTTGCGGGCATCCTGTATGGTCTCTTAGATATTGGCCCTGTGCCTGGCAAAAGTTCAATCAAGAACTCAATGTCTCTATCTGGTGGCATGCCCGGCAACTCTTCTGGAAATACATCCGGATAATCCTTCACCACTGGTACTTCCTCCTGTACAACTCCTGATAAGGAATTTACTTGAGTCCTCTTCGGCATATGTCGGGATACATACTTGATCCTTTTTCCTTCCGGGGTGGTAAGCAAAATCGTCTTGCTGGCACAATCGATGTTTCCTCCATACAACGATAGCCAATCCATTCCCAAAATCACATCCAAACCTTGCGATTCCAAAACAATGAGGTCTGAGGGGAAAACATGCCTTCCAATGGCCAATGGTATCTGAAAACATCCTTGGGTTGCCATATACTCTGCTCCTGGCGAGGTTACTAACATAGGGGTTTTGAGAACTTGGGTGGACATCTTAAACTTATTCACGAATCCCCTTGATATGTATGAATGCGATGCACCAGTATCGAAAAGAACAGTTGCAGTAAATGACTTAACCAAAATCTTACCTATTACTGCATCAGGCTGAGCTTCAACCTCCTCCACGCTCACGTGGTTCACATGCCCTTTGTTGAACAGGTTCGGCTTCTTCCCAGAGCTTCCATTGCCATTTCCATTCTGGGCTTCAGGGCATTCAGTTGCATAATGTCCAGTCTTCTGGCACTTGAAACAAGTAACGTGACTTAGATCCCTCTTGGCTGGGGTAGATGGGTTATTACGGTTCTGCCCGTTGCTTCCTCCATTCCCGTTACCATTCTTGGGTCCACTATGGTTGTGCGAACTACCTCCTCCATGGGTATGCTGAAACTGTCCTCCCGATTTCGGGGTAAAACGTGGCTTCTGCTGAGCTCCAGAATTGTACTTCCCTTGTCCATACTTCCTCTTACGGTTTTCAATCTGCTGTTGCTTCCCTTCAATCATGAGAGCTCTATCTACCAGCTCCTGGTAGTTGTTGAAGGTTGCTACCATCAACTGCATACTCAGTTCATCATTCAGCCCTTCCAAAAATTGCTCCTGCTTGGCAGCATCTGTAGCAACGTTATCTAGTGCATAACGTGCTAACTTACTGAAATCCTCCACATACTGGCCTACGGTGCGTCCTCCTTGGCGTAGGTTACGAAACTCACGCTTCTTCATAGCCATAGCTCCTGCTGAAACATGAGCTGTACGGAAAGCTTGCTGAAACTGGTCCCATGTGACAGTGTTAATAGGGTGCGTGGCTGTATAATTCTCCCACCATGATGCTGCGGGTCCATCAAGCTGGTGTGCGGCAAATCGCACTCTTTCCGCATCTGTGCATCCTGCAGTGGTCAACTCCCTTCCAACTTTGCGGAGCCAATCATCTGCAACAATCAGCTCGGTGCTACTGGAAAACACCGGCGGGTTTAGCCTCAAGAAACGGGCTAAGTGATCAACAGGGGGTGGTGGCGGTGGGTTGTTCTTGTTGTTGTTGTTGCCTTGGTTCTGCACTAACACTTGCATCAGGGCTTTCTGTTGCTGAATCAACTGGGTGATCTCTGGCGGGAAAACAAATCCGGTGTCACGTCTCGGAGGCATCTAATAGGTTTAGAAAAGATGAGAGTTAAGAATAGAATGAGGTCTAGAGGGAAAACACTACCCATATGCTCATGAGACAAATACAATCAATATCACTCAATCAATTCAAACAAGGCAAAACAATCGATCTAACTAGCGTTACAAAGTGCTTGAACTATACTATTAAATGGGGGAAAACTACTACTGATATGGTGGTCTACTAGAAATTCTGATCCGTTGAAGACTCCATGATGTCTGCTCCAGCTTCGTCAACCCAGTCGTCTTCACTTGGTTCCGAGTCAGTGTCGTCGATGATGATGTAGTTATCCGGACAAGTGCATTCGTCGACTTCTGCTTTTGGCACTGGATTTCCCATGAATACTCCAATCTTCTTCTCCAGGTCGTCATTCTTCCCTACTAGTGCGTTGATTTCTTCCAAATAATCCTCGCGTGTAGCATTGAGTTCTTCTTGGAGCTCTTTGATCTTGGTTAATGCCTTCTTCAGTTCTTCCTTATCCGTGCACATCTGGTTCTCCTGGCGACGAATATGTTAGTTCTGCTCCTGGATGAAAGCTGCAATTGATCCATCCTTCTTGGTTCTGATCATCTCCCATTGCGCGTCTCGGCGTCCACAAATTTGATAAATTGTATCCTTAAGCTCCTGGTGGTAGACTTCTCCAATGCGTCCCATGGCGATGTGTGCGGCCATGCTCTTCCCTAAACTCCAAGTTGGTGCTTCAAAAACCAATCTTATGGCACTAAACATCCTTCCTGGAATGATAACTTGAATCTTCCAGCTCTCCTCTTCGGGTAATGTGGCGTTGTAGGTTCCGGTGATGCTTGGTATTCCTATGTTCAAGTACTTGGTGACTTCCTTCAAGTGTCGACCAAACGGCGTGTCTTCATCTGGTTGCATAACTTGCTCCTTGCATTCGCCATTCCTAAAAGAGTAGAAAAAGGAGAGGGGTCAGAAATGATAAGAGAGAAGCTTTCTAGGGCTTAAGCTTAGTGGTCGTGTCCTACAGTCAGCGTGTGCTCTGATGCCAACTTTGTAGCGACCAGACCTCAAATGGTCTGTGCTGCTGTGCACCAGTGTCATCCCTGGATCAGTAATGCTGACACGCACAGTACAAATGGAGGATTTATAACAAAGTAGCAATCACACACGTATTACATCGGATATCTCCGAAGAGATTAAGTATGATAAACATGGCTTAAGGCCATCTAAAAACGATAACAGCGGAAGACTTGGAAGATAAGTGAGTCCATCAACTCCAGCGGCATCACTGAGTATAAGACCACGACCTAAGGCACCTTACTCGTCGTCTGAAAAGTCTGCAACATGAAACGTTGCAGCCCGAAAACGGGTCAGCACATAGGATATGCTGGCAATGTAACACATAGAGAATAATGAACAGTAATATCGCTATACTACATGCATATATGGCTGGTGGAAAGCTCTATGGTTACAGTTTTGCGAAAAGCCAATTTTATCCTACTTCAAAGGAATAAATTTTATTTAACTATCATGGTGGTTGTGAAACATTGAGAAGGTACCTCCAACTCAATCCCAATTAGGTGTCATCATTAACCCAACAAAATTAATTAAAAGTAACATGGTGATGAGATTCAAATGATAATCCAGGTACTAGATACTCAAGTTGTCCATAACCGGGGACACGGCTAACCATGATTAGTTTGTACACTCTGCAGAGGTTTGCGCACTTTTCCCCACAAGACTCGATCGCCTCCGCTTGATTCTCGCACTGCATGATGTTTGAGAAACGGATGACCGAGACACAGCCTTTCAGAAACAATCACTCTTTACTGTGGATGGACCGGTACACCTACTTTCCCCTACATCTGCTAGCCCACCTCTTCAAGAGATCTTGTAACCTACTCAACTATGCTAGAGACCATAATAGCTTGTGGCTGCACACGGAAGTTTCTAGCATGAATAATCTTATGATCCCTTTGAGCCTGGGTGGCGGTCCTTATACAAACAGACAACACTGGGTTCTCCAGGTACCTCAATCCACCCAGATGTGAGTTTTAGTTGCCACCTTAAGTTGAACCATTAATAAACATCTCACATCTGTCATGAATATCACTCAAACCCAGATCCACGTCTACGAGCATAGCATGACAATAATAAAAGCAACGTAGAAGTAACTCCCAAGGGTTTGAATAGAAAACATGTAATAGGTACTACCTCAACTACTTCCCAATACCCACAATTTAATTAGATCCTAACCATGCAATGTTTGAGGAATAGAACTAATGCAATAAAACTGGGTATGGAAAAGTATGATCAAAGTGTTACTTGCCTTGCTGATGATCCGCAAAACCTAGCGATTCGAAGTAACAAGCGGCACACTCCGGGTACTCTACCGCAAACAAACAAGCATACAATCAGTACTCATCTAATGCACAGGTAAAACTCGAATGAAAGATCCAACCAGAAAGTTCAACTTAAGAACTCCGGTTTGCAAAAAGAATCAACTCGAAAGAAACAACGAAAGTCAAACTGTGAAAGAAAGAAGCTTCGTTTACTAATCTGGATCTAGGTCAAATTTTACTGTAGCAAAAACTTGTTCGACTAGGTTAAACGGAAAGAGAATTTCGAGACGAAACTCTAGGCGCTTGAATCGCCTGATTCCGATAAACGAGCGAGAAGTTAAACAGAATCGAAGATTCGATCAGAAATCGAATCTGAGATAATCGCAGAAAAATCCGACGAAAAAGAAAAACGGACGAACGGTTAAAAACGGACGTTCGTCAACAGAGAAAAACCGACGAACGCGTTCGTTAAAACGAACGGTTCGGTGAACGCTCGCAAAATAATAAAACCGAAAAAAAACCGATCTAGGTTTTTTTTTAAACGAAGGGGTTTTTTTTTAAAACAAAAACCGGCGTCGAACGAGGCGAGGCAGTACCTCGTCGGGGGCGGCTTCGGCGGGGCTCCGGCGAGGCTCCGGCGAGGGCGCGGGGTGCGGGGCTCGGGGTAGGGCGAGGGGGCGGCTCCGGCGGCGGCAAACGGCGGCGGCGGCGGCTCCCGAGTGCGGGCGGCGGTGGCGGCAAGTGCGGCGGCGGCGGGCGAGGTGAGGGAGAGAGGGGGGTGCGGGGGTTTATAAAGGGGGGAGCAGCTTGGAGGAGGGGCAAGCTCCGGCGGCGGCGACACGGACTCTCGTGTCCGCCATGGACACGGCGGCGGCGGCGCGTGCCGTGCGCGAGGAGGAGAGGGCGGGGGTGGGCCGGCGGCCTGGCGCTCGGCTAGGCTCGGCCCAGCGGGCACGCGCGTTGTTGTTGTTTTTTTAAGTTCCGCGGAAAATAATTCACAGAAAATAAATAAAAATCAGAAAAATATATAATAAATTTTCCCCATATAGTTAGAAAATCTAGAATAGGGTGAACATTTTTTAACACAAAATAAATATTTTGAAAACATGCAATATTTTTAATGCAATAAAAATAGTAAATAAAATCCAAATAATTCCAATAAATGATTTTAACATTTTTCCTCCAGTATTTCAATTGTTTTGGAGAAGTCATATTTTCTCCTCTCGTTTATTTTTAGAATGAAATATTATTCCGGAGAGAAAATAATTAAAACCAAAATCCTCGTCTTATTATTTGATGAAAATCAAATATGAAAAATTCGAGAAAAATCCCCAACTCTCTCCGAGGATCCTTGAGTTTCTTAGGATTTATCGAGGATTTGTCAAAATGCAATAAAACATGATATGCAATGATGATCTATGTATAACATACCAAATTGAAAATTTGGGATGTTACACAATGCTCCTTATGCTCCTCTTCGTTCTTTGAGTAGACCAAAATATCATCAATGAACACCACGACGAACTTATCCAAAAACTCCATAAACACTTTGTTCATCAGGTTCATGAAATAGGCAGGTGCGTTAGTCAGACCAAATGACATAACGGTATACTCATATAGCCATACCTGGTGGTAAAAGCCGTCTTAGGTATATCCTGCTCTCGAATCTTTAACTGATGGTATCCTGATCGTAGATCGATCTTGGAAAATACCTTAGCTCCTTGTAAGCGGTCAAACAAATCATTGATCATCGGCAGTGGGTACTTGTTCTTGATGGTCACTTCGTTCAATCCTCGATAATCAACAACCATCCTCAACGATCCATCTTTCTTCTCCACTAGAAGTACGGGTGATCCCCAAGGTGACGAACTTGGGCGAATATAGCCTTTATCCAGTAACTCCTTGATCTGCTTCTTAATTTCCTCCAAATCTTTGGCGGGCATCCTGTACGGTCTCTTAGATATTGGTCATGTGCGTGGGAAAAGTTCAATCAGAAACTCAATGTCTCTATCCGGTGGCATGCCTGGCAACTCTTCTGGAAATACGTCAGGGTAATCCTTCACCACTGGTACTTCCTCCTGTACAACTCCTGATAAGGAATTCGCCTGAGTCATCTTCGGCATATGCCGGGATACATACTTAATCCTTCTTCCTTCTGGGGTGGTAAGCAAAATCGTCTTACTGGCGCACTCAATGTTCCCTCCATACTTTGATAACCAATCCATGCCTAATATCACATCCAATCCTTGCGATTCCAGTACTATTAGGTCCGAGGGAAACCGTAGTTACCAATCCTTAATGGTAACCGATCACACCATAAACTAGCCATATACTCTGCTCCTGGCGAGGTTACTAACATGGGTGACCTAAGGGCTTGGGTTGGCAGTTTATACTTATCCACAAATCCCCTTGATATGTATGAATGCGATGCACCAGTATCAAAAAGAACGAGTGCAGTAAATGACTTAACCAAAAACTTACCTATTACTGCATCTGGCTGAGCTTCTACCTCCTCCACGCTAACGTGGTTCACATGTCCTTTGTTGAAAGGGTTCGGCTTCTTCCCAGAGCTTCCATTGCCATTTCCATTCTGGGCTTCAGGGCATTCAGTTGCATAATGTCCAGTCTTCTGGCACTTGAAACAAGTAACGTGACTTAGATCCCTCTTGGCTGGGGTAGATGGGTTATTACGGTTCTGCCCGTTGCTTCCTCCATTCCCGTTACCATTCTTGGGTCCACTATGGTTGTGCGAACTACCTCCTCCATGGGTATGCTGAAACTGTCCTCCCGATTTCGGGGTAAAACGTGGCTTCTGCTGAGCTCCAGAATTGTACTTCCCTTGTCCATACTTCCTCTTACGGTTTTCAATCTGCTGCTGCTTCCCTTCAATCATGAGTGCTCTATCTACCAACTCCTGGTAGTTGTTGAAGGTTGCTACAATCAGCTGCATGCTCAGCTCATCATTCAGTCCTTCCAGAAACTTCTCCTGCTTGGCTGCATCTGTAGCAACGTCATCTGGAGCATAACGTGCTAACTTACTAAAGTCCTCCATATACTGGCCTACGGTGCGTCCTCCTTGGCGTAGGCTGCGAAACTCACGCTTCTTCATGGCCATAGCTCCTGCTGAAACATGGGCAGTACGGAAAGCTTGCTGAAATTGGTCCCATGTGACAGTGTCAATAGGGTGTGTGGCTGTGTAATTCTCCCACCATGATGCTGTGGGTCCATCAAGCTGATGTGCGGCAAAACGGACTCTTTCCGCATCTGTGCATCCTGCAGTGGTCAACTCCCTTCCAACTTTGCGGAGCCAATCATCTGCAACAATCGGCTCGGTGCTGCTGGAAAACACCGGCGGATTTAGCCTCGAGAAACGGGCTAAGTGATCAACAGGTGGTGGTGGTGGGTTGTTGTTGTTGTTGCCTTGGTTCTGTACTAACACTTGCATCAAGGCATTCTGCTGCTGAATCAACTGAGTGATCTCCGGTGGGAAAACAAATCCGGTGTCGCCTCTCGGAGGCATCTGATAGGTTTAGAAAAGATGAGAATTAGAATAGAATGAGGTCTAGAGAGGAAACACTACCCATATGCTCATGAGACAAACATAATCAATATCACTCAATCAATCAAACAACGCATACAATCGATCTAACTATCGTTACATAAGTGCTCGGACTATACTATTTACATGGGGAAATACTACTACTGATATGGTGGTCTACTAGAAATTTTGATCGGTCGAAGACTCCATGATATCTGCTCCAGCTTCATCAACAAAGTCATCTTCACTGGGGTCTGAGTCGGTGTCGTCGATGATGATGTAGTTATCCGGGCAAGTAGAATCGTCATCTTCTCCTCCTGGAGCTGGGTCTCCCATTAATACTCCGATCTTCTGTATCAGGTCGCCGTTCTTCCTCACTAGTGCGACGATTTCCTCCATATAATCCTCGCGTGTAGCCTTGAGTTCTTCCTCCAACTTCGTGATCTTGGTCAATGCCTTCTTCAGTTCTATCATGTCTGCGCACATGTGGTTCTCCTGGCGACGAATGTGTTGGTTTTGCTCCTGGATGAAAGCTGCAATTGATCCATCTTTCTTGGTGCTGACCATCTCCCATTGCTCATCTCGGCGTCCACAAATCTGATATAGTATCCTTAAGCTCCTTGCGGTAGACTTCTCCAATGCATCCCATAGAGATGTGGGCTGCCATGCTCTTCCCTAAACTCCAGGTTGGTGCATCAAAGGAAAACTCTATAGGCTCAGTGACTGGCGTAAACGTCCTTCCTGGAACTTGAACTTGAATCTTCCAGCACTCCTCTTCTGGTAGTGTGGCGTTGTAGGTTCCGGTGAAGCTTGGTATTCCGATGTTCAGGTACTTAGTGACTTCCTTCAAGTGTCGTCCAAAAGGTGTCTCTTCATCCGGTTGCATGAACTTGTTCCTTGCATCCGCCATTCCTAAAAGAGTAGAAAGTGGAGATGAGTCAGAAATGAGAAGAGAGTAGTGTTCTAGGGTTTAAGCTTAGTGGTCGTGTCCTACAATCAGCGTGTGCTCTGATACCACCTTTGTAGCGACCAGACCTCAAACAGTCTGTGCTGCTGTGCACCAGTGTCATCCCTGGATCAGTAATGCTGACATGCACAGTACAAATGGAGGATTTATAACAGAGTAGCAATCACACACTTATTACAACGAGTATCTCAAAAGAGAATAAGTATGATAAATATGGCTTAAGGCCATCTAAATACGATAACAGCGGAAGACTTGAAAGATAAGTGAGTCCATCAACTCCAACAGCATCACTGAGTATAAGACCATGACCTAAGGCACCTTACTCGTCGTCTGAAAAGACCACGACCTAAGGCACCTTAATTTCCATCAGTCAGATATAGATCGGACGGTCTATATTGCAAGATGGCACGCGTACCATCATCACCAACTCTGTTTTTTATAAGAGAAGAAATATAAGTATGGAGATACAAACGTATTATCGATAATTGTTTCCGTAAACTAGCATCTACATTCTATTCAACGCCTCAGCATGTGAGGCCTTAGCACAATGACTTCTCGACTGTGTAAAACAAAGGTTTTCCCGTCGCCGATAAGGAGGGGGTGACAGCGGCGCGCTTTTTGGCTTGCTCTAGTCCTAGTAGTCATACTAGGTGGTCTAAGCACGTGTAGATTTATTATTTTTCACGTCTCGTGTTCGCCGTACTGCCACGACTGTTGATGAATAAACGGTAAGTTATTCATGGCGAAACCCTTGTTGAGCGTGTTTGCGAGAGAGAGAGAGAGACAGTGTGCGTGTGTGATATGTCTAGAGACTGAGGCAATGATAACAGATTCTTTGTGTCTATGTGTGTGGAGGATAGAGAGAGACATGTACATGGGGCTTTGTGTTGTGTAACGTGGAGACACATATACATAATTAGAGAGTGAGTGTGCGAGATACACATGCAGACATGGGGAGAGATGAGGATCCAGATTAATGGGTGTTTGTGCGTGTCTGTGTGTGTTCGTGCACGCGTTTGTGTGTGAGAGGGAGTGTGTGTATGTGGAGTACAGAGACCACTAATGATGTAAACCTAGTATAAGGGAAGGGGGAATGGTGTGACATGTGTAGTAGCGGGATAGCATGGGTGCGGGCGGGGGGAGCAGACTATTTGGAAGAGACATCGATTGTGTGTGGGAGAGGGGTGTGAGAGCGAGAGAGAGAGAGAGAGAGAGCTAGCGACGAGAGAGAGAGAGAGAGAGAGGAAGAGAGGGGGCGTTTGTGTCCATAAATGGCGTATAGATAGGGAGACAATGTTGATGTTGTTTGAAATTGGCCTATGTAGCGATCAGACCTCAAACAGTCTATGCTGCTGTGCACCAGTGTCATCCCTGGATCAGTAATGCTGACACGCACAGTACAAATGGAGGATTTATAACAGAGTAGCAATCACACACTTATTACAACGAGTATCTCAAAAGAGAATAAGTATGATAAATATGGCTTAAGGCCATCTAAATACGATAACAGCGGAAGACTTGGAAGATAAGTGAGTCCATCAACTCCAACGGCATCACTGAGTATAAGACCACGACCTAAGGCACCTTACTCGTCGTCTGAAAAGTCTGCAACATGAAACGTTGCAGCCCGAAACGGGTCAGCACATGGAATATGCTGGCAATGTAACACATAGAGAGTAATGAACATAGTAATGCTATACTACATGCATATATGGCTGGTAGAAGGCTCTATGGTTACAGTTTTGCGAAAAGCCAATTTTTACCTACTGCAAAGGAATAAATTTTATTTAACTATCATGGTGGTTGTTAAACATTGAGAATGGTTGACAGCATTCTCAATCCCAATTAAGTATCATCATTAACCCAACAAAATTAATTAAAGTAACATGGTGATGAGATTCACATGATAATCCAAGTACTAGATACTCAAGATGTCCATAATCGGGGACACGGCTAACCATGATTAGTTTGTACACTCTGCAGGGGTTTGTGCACTTTTCCCCACAAGACTCGATCTCCTCCGTTGGGATTCTCGCACTTCATGGTGTTTGAGAAACGGATGACCGAGACACAGTCTTTCAGAAGCGTTAACTCTCTACTCCGGGTAGACAGTACCACCTACAACCCCTACATCTGCTAGTCTACCTGTTCAAGAGCTCACACAACTTAATCAGCTATGCTAGAGCCCATAATAGCTTGTGGCTGCACACGGAAGTTTCTAGCAAGAATAATCTCATGATCCCTTTGAACCTGGGTGGCGGTCCTTAGAAAAACAGGCAATCCTGGAATACCCAGGTACCTCAATCCACCCAGATGTGAGTTTTAGTTGCCACCTTAAGTTTAACCATATATTAACAATCTCACATCTGTCATGGACACACTGAAACCCAATCCACGGCTACTAGCATAGCATAGCAATATAAGCAAACGTAGAAGTAACTCCCAAGGGTTTGATAATAAAACAGGTAATAGGTACTACCTCAACTACTTACCAATACCCACAATTTAATTAGATCCTAACCATGCAATGTTTGAGGATTTGTCTAATGCAATAAAACTGGGTAGTAAAAGAGGTATGATCAAAGTGTTACTTGCCTTGCTGATGATCCGTGAAACTTAGAGATTCAAAGTAGCAAGTGGCGCACTCCGGGTACTCTATCGCAAACAAACAAGCATACAATAAGCACTCATCAAATGCACAGGTAAAACTCAAATAAAAGATCTAACCAGAAAGTTCAACTTAAGAACTCCGGTTTGCAAAAAGAAACAAATCGAACGAAGCAACGAAAGTCAAACGGCGAAAGAAACAAGCTTCGTTTACTAATCTGGATCTACGTCAAATTTTACAGTAACAAAAACTTGTTTGAGTAGGTTAAACGGAAAGAGGATTTCGAGACAAAACTCTAGGCGCTTGAATCGCCTGATTCCGATAAACGAGCGAAAGGATAAACCAGAACGAAAATCTGATCAGAAATCGCGATCTGGAATAATCGCGGAAAAACCGACGAAAAAGAAAACTGACGAACAGTTAAACGAACGGACGTTCGTTAACAGCGACTAAGCGACGAATACGTTCGTTAAAACGAACGAATCGGCAAACGTTCACTAACTAACTAAACCAAAAAAATAAACCGATCTATATAAAAAAACCTAGGGTTCCTAAAAAAATAAACCGAATCGGTTTTTTTTTTAAAACCGGACTCGGCGGCGGCGGCTCGGTTACCTCCGGCGAGGTGACTCCGGCGGGGCGGGGCGGCTCCGGCGGGGCTTCGGGGTGCGGGCGGGGTGCGGGGAGGCGGCGGGTGGCGACGGGGTCGACGAGGGGCGGCGGAACGGCGTCGGGGCGGGCTCCTCGCGGCGGCGGCGGCGGCTTCGGGCTCCGGCTCCGGCGGGGCTTCGGTCGGGGCAGGACGGTGTGAGGGAGGTGGCGTCGGGGCGGGGTATATATAGGTGGGGGGGCTACTCCGGCTTGGGGAAGGGGGCGTCGGGGAGGCGTGGCCGTCCCGGACTCGGGCGGCGGCGGCGTGCTCGCCCCGGTCTCCAGGAGGGAGACGGCGACGCGGGATGGGCCGGCCTGGCTCGGCTGGGCCTCGGCCCAGTCGGGCGCGGGGATTTTTTTTAAATAATTTCACCGAACATAAAAAAAATCGTAGAAAAATAAATAAAAATCCAAAAATGCCAAAACAAATTTTCACCGTCTAATTAAAATAATTAGAACGAGATGAGCATTTTCTTGGCCCAAAAATGCAGTTTTGAAAACGTGCAATGTTTCTAATGCAATTAAAATTGCAAATAAAATCCGAATAAAATCAAATATTTGATTTTAATATTTTTCCTCCAATATTTCAATTATTTTGGAGAAGTCATATTTGCTCCTCTCATTTATTTAATATGAAATATTTTTCGGAGAGAAAAATAATTAAAACCAAAAAATCCTCGTTGTATTATTTGATAAAAATCAAATATGAAAACCGGGAAAAATCCCCAACTCTCTCCGAGGGTCCTTGAGTTGCTTAGGATTTTCGAGGATTTGCCAAAATGCAATAAAATATGCTATGCAATGATGATCTAATGTATAACATTCCAAATTGAAAATTTGGGATGTTACAGCCTATGTACGGAGACGCAAGGGAAGCGAGTCATCGTGTGTGTGATAGGGACTTCATGAGATATCTAGAATAGATGGTGTAGAGAACAATGTGCGAGATCGAGAACGATGATATATTAGGGAGCTATAGAAAGAGTCACGACATATATGTATACAGGGAGGAGCTGGGGCGGGTCCGCATGTGGGAGAGATAGAAAGAGGAGAGTGGTGCACAAGGAGACAAAGTGTGCTTGTTTTGAAGTGGGGGTGGTGTGTGAGGTGAGTGTGCGAGAACCACATAACTAGGGAGATAGATGTTTGGGGGCGACGTTTTGTGTGTATGGGAAAGACACACTCTACATAGTGCGTGTGCTTGGGAAAGAGAGATGTCGGGAGACCTAGCTAGAGAGTGCGGGAAGAGATGTGTGCATGCCCAAGAGACAAAGTGATAGAGACCTATATTGGGGTCCGGACTTTAGAAGAGAGAGGGGTGTTAATGTGCTCGTGTGTTGGTGTTTGGGGGAGAGAACGACTTCTCTGTGTGTGTGTGGGGGGGGGCGACGAGGGGTGGGGGGGTGGGCGACGAGGGGGGGTTGGCTTCAGATAAAGAGTGAGGTGTCTATATTTGAGGGACTTTAGCGTAATTGAGATATACATGGTCAATAGTGTGTGCACTCAAGGTTGATCAATTTTTTTCACAGTTTGGACTATGAGATAACGATACTTTTGAACATGCGTGATATACTTTGATGTACCAGAATTACAAACCTAAGATTGGAATTTTGGAATTGGACTCCATCATTAGCTTTTGTAATTCATTTAAATGGAGGTACATTTTTAAGCCGGGATTTCGTGATTTCAAATTTATATATCAAACCTAGAGATATACACATACGGGCATGTTCAAACTTTATAATCATCCACTTTATTCATACACATACACATTTTTGCTTTTGTCATCATATTTAGGATAAACACATTTGGAATTTCATTTGAATTGGACCATATGATGGTATTTGCTTGTAGTAGCTCAATGATCCATATTTGAATTGAATGGACAATCTAAGTTTCGAGTTGGAGACATTGATTTTCAAAACTTGCACTTTTTTTGCGTGCAAAACAAACAAATTCTCGGCCATGATATCATAGTCGGCCGTACAAGAGCAGAATATAATTTCAGGCGCCAAAAGCTTTCAAACTTCCCGCTCACATCGAAATATCTCGCGCCCGAAAGTTTAGCCCTGCGATATTCTTGTTTTACCCCTCCCACATAAACGGAAAAGGGCTGCTTTGGTAACTCCATTGTTTTCCCCTATTTGCCCCCAACATTCTTCCCCAGAGCCTCTCCCCTTCCCCTCCCCGACACCCCCCAACCACGGCAAGCCGCCAAATCTAGTCCTCCGCTGCAGCGGTGGACCTCACACCCCGACGGATCTACCTTCCGCACCTTGGAACCCCCAACTGCCAACTCACCACTTCACCGGAGCCGCTTCAGCGACTGGCTTGTACACCACTCCAGATCTCCTTGACCGCCATCATGGTCCACCGCACCGGATCTGCTTAACCGGCGCCCGCGTCCACCACAGTGTAGGCCCTTCACTGACTCCCTCGTTCGTCCCTTCGCTGGCCCTTCATACAAGCCCTCGTCCGCCGCAACAGATCCGCCTCACCGAAAGCACAGTACAACGCGCCCGCCGAAGCCTTCATCCACTGCACCGGACCCGCTCCACGGATGCCATATTCAACTCCACCGGCCCTGCTTTACCGACGCCGCAGCCTCATCAGGTTATTTCGATCTGTACTCCTTCGGTTTTTCTCTTTATCGTGCAACCGTTCACTTATCACAGATGAGCTTTCTTGTATGTCGACAGGCGCCGCAACCGTAGCACCGGAGCCGCTTCAGCAACGGCCGGCCCAAACTCAACCGCAACACGAGCACCATCGACGATCCTTAGCTATCAATTATGCCAACGATACCCATACGCTGCCGAGAATCAGGTACTACTATCCAACGGCCGGCGCCTACGTTCACTTTCTTAGCATGAGCACCACACCTTTGAATTTCTTTAGGGCATCATTCAGTTTTTCATGAGATGCGTTATTCTGCTTGCACCTGTAGGGCCATACTTCTGGCAGTGAACATGTTACATGTGCTAAATTACATACCAGTGCACATATAGTTAATATGCTTTAGTTTTGTCCTAAGTATTACTGTACTTCCTAGATATCACTGCCTACTATTTTACTTCTTGCATGCTATATTTATGATAATGGTGTTGTTCTGATGCCACCTGTTGATTCCATCAGACTGCTTCATGTTCTCTATGCTTAATTACACATCAGCAAACTAGCATGTGGTTCCGCTGGTTTTTGTCCGTTTTACCCTACATTTTCTGATGCTAGCTGTTACATCAATGCTAGGAGCCTCTGTTCATTAATTTTTTGTGTGTTCTTGATCTTCCCAAGTTGCATGACTAATTCGATGCTTCTATTAATTATGGAGCTGCCAACCCCATATAGCAAAATATTTGTTCTTTTGGGGCTGGCACCTCGAACAAGCATAAAAATAGAGGGAAGCAGATATATTGTCGTGTATGCACACACCCTTCTTTCATTAGTTTAGATGAACCATTGATGATCAATTTGAACCAGTGCATGTGATTAAAATTAATTTTACCTAAATAGAGGGTGCAGAATAAACTACAACAAGTAGATTTGCAACCACGGGATGCTGACGATATCTTAAAAGAACATTGCAACAGCAGCAAGGCTTCACAGCAACATATGGTAAGCCAGTGTGTTTTAGTACATGTGAAATGTAATGCATGTGGGCTGCTTTCCTGGCTTGTGCCCTCAACCTGTAATCCTACAGAATAACAAATAGTTCAGTTGTCTGCTTTGCTGTATTGCTTGATTCGAATGCTTGTTTGTTACTTGTTACGCTATACCTGAGTTGGCCAATATGTCGGCAGTGTCTGCTGTACTATCGTAAAGAAATGCATGCCTAGTTCATTTGAGTCCTTAACTTTTCCTCTAAACTTCATCACAAGATTGTCTTCATAGTTTATATGAGGCCACACTGTTAAGTGCTTTCTCAGATTATTTCAACTGCTTAGATGCCTTGGCAACCTAAATATAGCCGTGGTACACTCCCTTTCAACTAGGGATGTCAACTGGGTCCCGTTTAATCCTGATTAAAGTCCACTAGTGGTATGATAGTTCAAAAGAGTTTTTGTTTTTTGAGGAAAATGAACCAGGGAGCTAGCAAAAACTAACTAGATGGGACTGGCGGATGTCGTTTATTTGCCACTTACATCCCTAGTTTCATCTTACCATTTTAATTTCTTTTCGGCTGATGTTGCTTCGAACCATTTAAATATAGCTTGCCATGCTCGGCAATAATTCGTATGTCGTTTACCATGTAAGCTTACTGCCTCGATCATGCGATAACTATCTCTTACTTATGTCCAGCGGAAACCTTTCAGGATGCCGTTCACACTAGGACACAGTGTACAAACCCAAAATCTATTTGTGGAAGCAGTGTGCCATCCATGTTACCAGATGGTAGCAGTTCAGAGGCAGCACCGCCGGAGAGCAGTCTGAGCACAGATATTATAGTTCTTGAGGCTCTACTAGAGGCAGAAAGAGATGGTGTGGCTGCCATTGATACGTCTCCAACGTATCTATAATTTTTGATTGTTCCATGCTATATTATATTCTGTTTTGGACATTATTGGGCTTTATTATACACTTTTATATTATTTTTGGGACTAACCTATTAACCGGAGGCCCAGCCCAGAATTGTTGTTTTTTGCCTATTTCAGAGTTTCGCAGAAAAAGAATATCAAACGGAGTCCAAACGGAATGAAACCTTCGGGAACGTGATTTTCGGAACGAACGTGATCCAGAGGACTTGGACCCTACGTCAAGACATCAACCAGGAGGGCACAAGGTAGGGGGGCGCCTACCCCCCTGGGCGCGCCCTCCACCCTCGTGGGCCCCCTGTTGCTCCACCGACGTACTCCTTCCTCCTATATATACCTACGTACCCCCAAACTACCAGATACAGAGCCAAAAACCTAATTCCACCGCCGCAACCTTCTGTACTCGTGAGATCCCATCTTGGGGCCTGTTCTGGAGCTCCGTCGGAGGGGGCATCGATCACGGAGGGCTTCTACATCAACACCATAGCCTCTCCGATGATGTGCGAGTAGTTTACCTCAGACCTTCGGGTCCATAGTTATTAGCTAGATGGCTTCTTCTCTCTCTTTGGATCTCAATACAATGTTCTCCCCCTCTCTCATGGAGATCTATTCGATGTAATCTTCTTTTGCGGTGTGTTTGTTGAGACCGATGAATTGTGGGTTTATGATCAAGTTTATCTATGAACAATATTTGAATCTTCTCTGAATTCTTTTATGTATGATTGGTTATCTTTGCAAGTCTCTTCGAATTATCAGTTTGGTTTGGCCTACTAGATTGATCTTTCTTGCAATGGGAGAAGTGCTTAGCTTTGGGTTCAATCTTGCGGTATCCTTTCCCAGTGGCAGTAGGGGCAGCAAGGCACGTATTGTATTGTTGCCATCGAGGATAACAAGATGGGGTTTATATCATATTGCATGAGTTTATCCCTCTACATCATGTCATCTTGCTTAAAGCGTTACTCTGTTCTTATGAACTTAATACTCTAGATGCATGCTGGATAGCGGTCGATGTGTGGAGTAATAGTAGTAGATGCAGGCAGGAGTCGGTCTACTTGTCTTGGACGTGATGCCTATATACATGATCATACCTAGATATTCTCATAACTATGCTCAATTATGTCAATTGCTCAACAGTAATTTGTTCACCCACCGTAATACTTATGCTCTTGAGAGAAGCCACTAGTGAAACCTATGGACCCCGGCTCTATTTTCCATCATATTAATTTCCCGACAACAAGCTATTTCTGGCATCGTTTTTATTTTGTTTTCTTTACTTTGCATCTTTATCATAAAAAGTACCAAAAATATTATCTTATCATATCTATCAGATCTCACTCTCGTAAGTGACCGTGTAGGGATTGACAACCCCTTATCGCGTTGGTTGCGAGGATTTATTTGTTTGTGTAGGTGCGAGGGACTCGTGCGTGGCCTCCTACTGGATTGATACCTTGGTTCTCAAAAACTGAGAGAAATACTTACGCTACTTTGCTGCATCACCCTTTCCTCTTCAAGGGAAAACCAACGCAGTGCTCAAGAGGTAGCAGCCATTAATGAGGTAATCTCGACCTTGAAGCTGGAAATTATGCAATTAGCTGCACGCATTATGCAAGCAACCCAAGAATTGGAGGAAGTAAGAATGTTGCATTTGAAGACGGAGGAGGTCCTGCTGCTTCTGCTATCTGAAGCCCAGGGTAATCCCAGTTCTTCTTTAGATAGCAGTTGAAATTGTCATTAGATTATTGTACTTGCATGTTGTGTCATGTCTCTGAATGGATTATGTTGTAAGACCCCCTATGTTGTCCATGTGTTGTAATGATCCGGATTTTTTAGGCGAGGTAATCCTCAGTACTTGTATGATTGACATAAGGTGAACTGTTTTCCATGTGAGCATATTGTATTGGATGAAATAACTGTTTGACTCAAAGTGTATCCAACCTACTGAATTCGAAGATCACGACATTTCTAAATCATAATCATATATAAAGGTGGAATAAATCTTTGTTGTGGTTTTGAAGAAATAAATAACAAAACGTAGAATTATCTATGGATATTTGTAACCGAATAAAAATTGGATTTGGATTTAGTTGCCAGGGCCCAGGGCAAACGTGAATGCTAATTCACCCAAGTTTTGAACGAAGCGGCTAAACACCCACTATCATTTGTGGGCTGCCCGAAGCAAGTGTTTGCAAGATGGAAATTACTGTCTACCCCTGACACTTGACATCCTTATCGACCGGATTTACACTGCTGTCGATAGGGGTAGACTAGTAACTTCAATCAGACGTGACACGACGGCCTCTGAGCCCATTCACACACGGTGGGCGCCAAACGTGGGCGGAAAAACACATTTGATTCAAGCTCGTCGGAAAGACATGTGTCTCTCCCTCCATTTCCCCATTCATCCACGGTGGGCGGCAAAACAAACTCTCCTCGTCCGAAATCGATGTAGGCTAATATTTTAAATAGGGGCAGATGTGTAACTTCCCTCAGACGTGACACAACTGCCCTACCTGTCAGCCCCGTTCATACACCGTGGGCGCCAACCGTGGGCGGCAAAACACCCTCTCCTCGCCCGAAATCGTTACCGGCAAATATTTGGGAGATGCGAGATTACCGTCCTATCCCCAACCGACGTGATGTCCGAAATTTTAAACGGGGGATAAGTTCGTAACTTTCCCACATTTCAGAAAAGCGCGTCCCAAAGTTTGTGATCCCCCCTCCACCTCCGTTTCCCCATTCATACACCATCAGCGCCACGACAACCTCCCCACTGCGGCCAGCCTCCTCCGTCCGCCACCCCATCCTCCACCTTGCCGGAGCCGCTGCCCCTACCCCATCGTCCACTGCAAGAGATGGACGTCTCTCATCCACGGCGCCGGACCAGGATCCTTTCATCGCGTCGTATCGCTTCATCAGCGCCGTCGTCCACTTTGTCGTTGCCGCTCCTACGACCGCCTCGTCCACGGCAACAGGATGTATCCCCTGACCCAACCGTCTGCCATCTAAAGTCTTCTTCCCTGCCGCCGACAGCCATCGCACCCGCAGCACCCTCAACGTATCAGCAGGGGCCTACACGGCATCGCAAGAGAGGTGGTACTCTTCCATATGTGCTTAAGTTATTGATCTCACCCAAAAAATAGATCTTAAATTGTTTACCGTACTTTTCTTGTCCGTACCAAATCGTAGTGGCTAGTTGAATGCAAACATTGGTTGCGAAGTAGCTTTGTCCGGTTTGCACCTTCAGATCCACCATGTCATGGTCACTATACTCGTAAAGCTTATGGTTTCCCCCCTTTATATTCACTACCATCATCGTAGGTGCTTCACTGCTTCGTGTCGTGCTAGCACTGCTCCTCAAGACCTCAACCCATCAAGCGAAACAACATGCCACTCATAATTCCAAAGCTTACGTGTTGAAATACGAATCTGATATGATGCTCACTAAAACAGAGAACGTTTAATTGGTCACCTAATGTTCCTATATTCGTTTCGAAAAGCATGTGCGCCACCCACTGGTCCAGCTAGTTCCACTTTCCTGATTTTACTCTTGATGCTTAGGGTTTTCCCCTTTTATCTACTCTACTATGATCTGCGTAGGTGCTTTCTGTCATACTAGCATTACTCCATCCTTCAAGGTAAACAACACAACACTCAAAATTCCAAAGCTTAGTTGTTCAAATATGATTGTGATATGATAATGATATTAGTTAACAGACACATTTAATTGGTTAACTAAAGGTCCCACTTGAGTTTCCAAATGCATGTCGCGACATATAGAGAGACAACAGAATTGCATTTCTTTGTCACTTGTTGACTGTACATACCAAATCTTAGTTGTTATTTCAAAGAAGATATCGGTTGCTAACTACCCTTTGCGCAGTTTGCAGCTTCAAATCTGCCATCCCACTGCCACGGTCAACACTATACTCATCATGCTTACGGTTTCCCCATTTTATGATGACCACGATCAGCCTACGTGGTTCGTGTCGTAATAGCACTGCTCCACCCATCGAGCTAAACAAGCTTAGTTGTACAAATTCAAATATGATATTATGCTGATATTAGTAAAACTGAGAGATGTTTAATTGGTCAGCTAAATGTTCCTACTTTAGTTTCGAAATGCATGTGAGCCACATATGGAGAGACCGGAAGGAATAGTATTTCTCTGTGCGCTCTGGTTCATCATGGGTGGCCAACCGACATTGTATAGAAAGACTTGTAATATCTTCAATCTGCTTGCTCTTCTGCTCTTCTTTAAGATGATCCTCTTCTCTTGCGGTCGACTGGTCAGGTCGAGTTATTCTCCCTTGGTATATTTTGAATCTGTCAGGTCAGGTCGACTTGTTCTTCTTTACTATATGTTGAAGCTATCATCTGCGAAGTATCATCACTTCTGGAGCTCTCATATTTTGAGTAGTAGGCCACATTATATTAATGCACACACCAAATTACAGCATGCATGGCACCTCTTAGAAGAATTGCAGAGATAGCACAAAGGGGTTTACAGGGAGGAAGTATTGGATTAGAATCACTTCTGCATTACAAAGATAATCTCACTCATTTTTATGTTTTCATGCATGTCAGGTATTGAACATTATCAAAATGAATATGAGAATGGGCGCACGAGGGGAATATTGCAGAACAATCCACTGGCTAACAAACTTGGCATGGTGGAGGATGGCCTACCTTATTCACCCATCAAGGTGCATACTCTAACTTGGCAAGGTTGTATTGGTCGCACATATTTTGCATCTGACCTCTTGCATTACTTCTACTTTGTTACACCATCTGCTTAGTTTAAGCATCATATATGAGTATATGCCATACCTATCCATTTTCTGTACCTATTCCATGTGTCGTCATACTATGTTTTTCCAGTCAAATGTTGTTCTTTCGTAATAGATGTCCAAAAGGAAGAGGCTGATTGCAGATCCTCAAGGAGTACAAACTAGGTATTTGGAAAAGGTAGTGATACCTGTTAAATTAGATAGATCAGCAGCCACAGAAAACACAGGCCCAACTGTAACAGACTTTACCCCTACTCCAGTGGCCAAACCCCTATTAGAACTGCTGACAGCCCAGCGTCAGGTACTGTCTATGATATCAATTCAAAATTTGAACTCCTAAATTTCTGCAGGTGCCTTACCTTCTCTCTTGTATAAAAACTAATTTCAGATGAATCTCCTTGCTCAAAGGATCATAGGATCTCACGACAATACTGGGCTCTGCATTGCTCTTGTCAGTAACTCTTGCCCTTTGTCGGCATACTTACACTCATTGATGTTTGATTATGTAGCATCACTGTAAATGTTCACTTCTTTATCCTCCCTTTGCTTGAAATTATAAGATCTATATTTACTCTTAGATAAATATAGAATTAACACAATGTTTATGAAGTTTTGGATTGCTCATGTAAGTACATGTTGTCATGTACTCCCTCTGTATCGAATTAATTGTTGATCAATTGGATGTATTTAGAACTTAATAGTGCTAGATACATCCATTTGAGCGACAACTAATAACGGACGGTGGTGGTATTACTGTACATGCATCGCGAGATAGTTGATTGTCTAGCATTACTCTGCATCTTATCTGCCCTGCCCTCCACTTTCTCCAAATTATCATATCTACATTTACTCTTACCAAAATGTTGAATAAAGCCAATGCCACTGCACACGTTGATGTCTGCATTCCTCTTGTCAGTACCTTTTGCCTTGTAACATTGTACTTAATTAGTTGCTATTTGATTATGTATCATCAGTCTGCACCTGAGCTTCATTATCCTCTATTTCTTCCAATATTATTTGATCTATATTTACTCTTTGCAAAATGTAGAATAATGGCAACGCTTATAAAGAATTTTCTTTCGGGAATTTATTGAATTATCTTTCCATCAACATGGAGAAGGGCTTTGTCCAGCCCGTGTTAACATGTAATATAAGTTCATCCTTCTCAAGCCTTCAAACTTTGTTCTAGTATAGATTTGGATAGGCATCATTTCCTCCACTGCTGTTTACATCTGATTGGATGTTTGCAACAACTACCAGTTTTAAATTGTAGTTGTAAAAACATGTTCCTTATGCAGAACAGATCCATTTATTTGCTTATATAATTGTGAAACCTGTTACGTGTCTCCTTGTTTCTCTTTCAGAGTCGTATCTCTTATGCCAGGCAGAACTTTAGGAAAGATAGTGAGCCAAACCATCTTGAGGACAGCGAGATGACCCCAAGGTCCTGTCTTGATGAAGACGGTGAGTTGAAGCTACTCACCAGCAGGTGTGAGACAACCTCTATGCAGTCGCTGCCTCAATCAGTTCGACTTCTTCAGTCTCAACTTAAAGCGGAAAGGCTTGCTTCAGCTCAGCTCCGACTTGAAGTCAAAGATGTAATGAAGATGTCAGGGGACTGCCTTGCGCACTATGGTGCCATACAGCTAGGGATGAAGCATCTATCGTTGACACAACTGAGGTCTCATCGGCTTGTTCGGCTGCTTGCGGGGCCCGAGCTTGCCAGATCTAGTGCCTTCTGAAGTGCTCTCAGTTTTGTATATTCTTTTGTCGGCGCGTTTATATGCACTGGTGGCGACCTTTGATGCCCAGTGTATGTAATCCGCGGCCATGATGCCCTTTATTATCACCGGTAGCGAACTTTGATTCCCAGTGGATGTAATATGCCGTAATTTCTTTATTGTATAGTGTAGGTTTATTATTTGGTCGGTATGCTGTAATTTAGGCCGGAAGGTTCAGTGGATCTCAGTGTTGTCGGTCTTCAGGCCGGCCCGTTACTCATATGGGCCAAAACGTGGGCCTATAATCATCTTGGGCCATTAGCAGGTCTAAACCTATAGTAGTTTCCCGCCTTTAACAGGCCATGGGCTACATATTTACTGTAGTCACACTGGGCTTCCTACAGGCCGTAGAAACAATGGGCCTTCTACGGTCTGTAGAAACAATGGGCCTTCTACGGGCCGTAGAAACAATGGGCCTTCTACGGGCCGTATCATCAATGGGCCTTAGAAGGGCCGTATGATCGATTGGCCAAACATGGGCCAAAAACAGACCGCATTATGGCCGTAAACGGGCTAGAGTTGGAGTCGTCCGTTCATGGGCCGACCATAACGGGTAGTCGTTAATAGGCCGTATTTGATGACGCTATGAAAACGGCCCAACGTATTAACGGGCCACAAACGGGCCGACTGTAACCACGGGCTGAATTTGGCCCACAAGCAGAAAATGGCAGTAACGGGCCGTAAGTAACCGAATGCTGGAAATGAGCCCAAGAATAAATGGGCCCTAAGAAGGCCAAAAGATAACATGGGCCGCAAACGGCCCAATGGATTGATGGGTCGTTAATGGGTATAAAGTGATACACTGTTCATTACGGGCCAGTTTCACCACGGGCTGTTAATGGGCCAAGAGTTACAACGGGCCTCATATGGGCCGAAAGACGTCATGGGCCATACATGGGCTGGAACTTAAAATGGGCTGGAATCATATTGGACGGCCCAGATGACGCTACTGGGCCTAATTCGGATAGGTCGTAACGGGCCCTGGGTTAGCGGGCTGTAAATGGGCTATATGCGAACAGGCCGTTAACAGGCTTTCCGTGGGCCGGCCCGCCACCTTTTGACCAAGTCAAACGGGCCGGCCTTTTCACATGAATGGGCCTCTGTTCGGCCGTGCCACGTGTCGACGTATCATAGGCGCCTTTGGTCCAATGAGTGGATCACATCTGTCCCAACGGTAAGCCGACACGTGTTTCCTCCAGTCAATGATGATTTTACACGTGGAAAATCCCCATTGGTCGGGGCTGTTAGCGGGTTATCGGATCCAAAACCGGACCCGATAGCTTAACGGCGTTCCGTTACGGTGGATGCCACGTGTCGGTCACCCTTGACGAAAGCACTTCTGTGACACGCGATTTATCGTCATGGAAGTGGACACTTCCGTGATGATAATTTTGGTAATGTCATGGAACACTTCTACGACAGCACAGGTATGACTATCTTGATTCTGTCATAAAATTGTCATGGATGTACATGCATGACAAAAAACGCGACCTACTGTGACAAACACGTATCATCACGGAAGTGTATTTTTCTGTAGTGTGTGAAGACAATATCTGAACGACGGGACAACAAACAAAGCCGCTTTGCCAAAATGCAGGAAGCGGCTTGGAAGGATGTGGAGAGGGTATTCGGAGTGCTTCAAGCTTGTTGGGGAATTGTTCGTGGAGCTGCAATGATGTGGGAATCGGAAACTTTGTGGCAGCTCATGACATGTTATGTTATTTTGTACAATATGACTGTCGACGATGAGGGTGATGGTGTTGCCCAAACCAATGATTTTGAAGCACCTGGAGAACAAATTCAAATCTCGGAAGATCAAGATGCAGCTCAGCTTATGAACTTTCTACAGATGCATCGGAATCTTCGAGATCATCAGGTGCACGCGCAGCTAGGTTTTGTGGAGCATATGTGGACCCACAATAAAAACCAAAGAGCTAATGTTTGAGTTGTGCACTTAAAAAATTATGTATTTTCGGTACCAACATTTGTTATTTACGTGCGACATTGCGTGTATGATAGACGTGCATGGATTTGAGAGTCCAGATTTGAGATATGTGAATGAAGAGCACGAGACATGAGGGGCCATCCGGATGCGTCCGCGGGTGTTTGAGGGGACGGATTTGCCATGTCCTGTTGTAGATGCTCTTAGTCTTCACTCCACCGGCCTGCCCGCATCAGTGGGCCGGGCGGGCCTCACTCCTTCTCTTTCAACGGACGTCTCAGCATGCCGTATCGATTCAACATGTGGCATGTCATGGATAGGGGCATAGCCAGCCGCCAACCCACCATGCAATGGGGTCTTTGTGGATGTGTTTGGTTTCTCGCATCGATTTTGGCACCCTTGTATTTGTGGCTCGATAGTCTTTTTGAGCTAATACAGCCTCCAAATCATGTTCTACACTTTTTTTAATTGCTCAAAAAGCCACATGCTACATAAGAGCATAAACAGAGGCACGGCGTTTGGTTGTGAGTGTGCTCTCCAAATGCAACATGCTACTTCTTGGTTACAGTTACGTGCAAGACATGCGGTGTGGTAACTTCTTTTTCGAGTAGTGAGGTTACCAAGACATGCGGTGTGGTAACTTCTTTTCCGAGTAGTGAGGTTACCAGACACAGAGCCATGCATGGGCATAGGCAACAACACTAAATCATATTCATACTACTTACTGAAGTAGCATAGACATAATAGTGTCTCAGACAGTCAGATAGTCATACACATTAAGTATAATATCGATTACAAGCCGCACTTTATCACAACATTTGCACAGACACAGTCGAAGACGGTGACCCTGAAAATATCCTAGGTCAGGACCTTTAATGTGAGGAAGTATCTAGGTGGTAAGCAATGGCCACCTTTGATCCATGACAACCCTCCCGATAACATCTCGGAGCCTGGCCTTCCAGTTGCATCTGATGTTCGTCGTGAGAGTGATCTTCCGTGGGAGGGGCCGAGGTGCTCATGAAAGGCATTGGGGATGGGAAGTAAATCCAACCCAGGTGCTAAGAGCACCTTATGGTAGTGGGTTGGATGTCAGCTATCCGTCGACAATCTCATATTGGTGAGCGTGTGGCATGTACCATCTTTCCCAATGTAGCTACGATTCTACAGAGAAACATGTATTTTGGACCCACCATAGAAAGAGGGTAATCTAGTTCACTCATCACAACGTTTTACACTTAGATTTCTACCCCGTTACTCTCTCTGATATGAGAGTTGGGATGACTCTGTTAGTTTCGGTAGGGCTGGAAATTCTACCCAAAGCAGGAGATTCAATTAAGCAACATTCCGAAGCTACAATTTTGCCTCTCTAATTGCAAGAAGAAGTACAAAGGATGAATGCAGAAGTTGAGGGGTCAAACTCCTGTAGAGGGGGGGGGGGGGGGGGATAAACGTCTAAAATCACTTGTCTGAAACATCTAAAAAATCTGCCAATATATTCCCAAAAAACGAAAGCTAAGCGATAATTGTTTTGTGAAATCATCAATCAACTCAGAAAAAAAAAGATAGAAAGAACTTGTTCCGGTGGCCAGGAACGGACACAGCAACCAACAAGTTAAATCATGCAATTGATAGTGAGCAATGGGCTGATACGCAAATGGGTTTCTAGCGGTGCTGGTATGTAACGGTGAAAAATCCACCTCACACATTTGTTGAGACCTATGCACTCCTATACATGCAAATTTATATGCATGTATCTCGATCCATCACAAATGATTACGTCAAATCAGTGTAGGTCCCCCATCTTCTCACCCAACAATCTCATCCTTTCATTCCACATTTTTTAATTCAAATCTTTCATATCTTTAAATCCATAATTTTATTTTTGAAACTTTCATATATTTGAACTTCTAGCGCCAGGACCTTTAGAAAAAGAGCAATATCGGATACATTTCAAGCACGATTAAATTTTAATGTTTCAATCCATCTGTTTCACTCAATCTATTTCAGTGTGTGAAACTGCTTAGAACAAGACCAATGAGTGAAATCTGTTTTTAAAAATGAGTGAATTTATTTTTTTTAAATGAGAAAATTTCTTTTTAATGAGTAAATTATGTTATTTGAAACGAGTGAAATCTGTTTTAAAAAATGAGTGGAATTATTGTTATTTTTAATTCAGTGAAATCATTTTTTAAATTGAGTGAAATTTGTGTCAAAATAAATTAAATTAGTTTTTTATGAGTGATTTTATTTGGTACGCAGCAAAATTAGTTTTATGAAATGAGTGAAAATAGTTTTTTTTTGAGTGACATTAGTCTTTGGGAATGAGTACTTTTATGGAAATGTGTGAAATCTGTTTTTTTAATTGAACGAGATTAGCTTTTGGAATGAGTGAAATCATTATTTTATTAATTGAGTGAAATTACTTTTTGAATTGAGCGGGATCAGTTCTTTGAAATGAGTGAAAACTATTTTTTGAAATTAGGAAATCCATTTTCAAAATGTGTGAAATCTGATTTTTAAGGAGTAAAATCATTTTCTGAATTGAGTGAAATAATTTTTTAAAACAGAGTGAATTCGGTTTTCAAAATCAGTGACATCTGTTTTGAAATGAGTGAATTTTTTTTGTGAATAGGCCAAAATCACTGCTTGGAAATGAGTGAAGTCTGTTTTTAAACTGGTTAACTAAAAATCTGTGAAACTGATTTTGCAGTGTGAAATAAACTGAAATTGAAATATTAACTAAAAATATGGATGGTAACAGAACAGAACAACATGTGTCATGCCTGTTTTTTATTCCTTGATCCGGCACACAGGTTACAGGGGCGGGACGGTCCATGAACTGGTCGCCGGCCGAGCACAAAGCACGGAGCCAGCAGTACCCAAATAATAAAAGCACAAACGACTGAGACGGACGGAGGAAACAACAGTGCAGTCGACAAGGAGACGCACGACTGCACTTGCGCACAGGCATGCATGCATGCGCGACGACGCATGCGACACGTACGTGCGAGTGCTGATTGCCGGCCGGCCGGCCACCCGGCTAGCTTATTAATTGTACTCATCATCATACTGACGTACGCAGCTGGCGGATCGAGCAAAGCTACTCGAGGCCAAAGTGCTTCCTCATGCCGCCCACGAACTGGTACACGGCCTCGGCGTCCGGCAGCGACTTGGCCACGCACTCGTTCTCCCCGACGCACCGCGCCGCCCATGCCGTCAGCTTGGGGCACTCCTCCGCGATGCTGAACCCGGCGAGCCGCTCGTACGTCAGGAACCACGGGGTGAAGGTCACCAGCGCCACGTCCGCGTACCCGAGCGCCTCGCCGCCGAAGTAGGGCTTCTCGCCCAGCTCCCCCTCCAGCGTCTTGAACACGCCCACCATCTCCTTCTTCCCCTCCTCCACCGCCGGCGCGCCCTTCGGCACCTTCCAGATCTTCCCGGCGCACTCCGGCATCTGCACGCACACACGAGTCATGATTTACGAGTTACGAGAGCAGCTTCGTAAGCAGCTGAATCAGTGGATGTAGACTCTACCTTGGCATCGACGTAGGCGGCCCAGAAGCGGGCGTTGGCGCGCGCGTAGGCGTCGGCGGGGAGGAGCTGCGCGCCGGTGCCGGCGAACGCCTCGTCGATGAACTCGAGGATGACCAGGGACTCGCAGACGGCCTTGCCGTCGACGAGGAGGACGGGGACCTTGGCGTGGACGGGGTTGGACGACAGCAGCAGCGGGCCCTTGGTGACCATGTTCTCGGCCGTCTCCTCGTACTCCACGCCCTTCTTCGCCAGCGCGATCCGCACCCTATTGCCGAACGGGCTGACGAAGCAATTGAGCAGCTTCACGGCCGCCATTGCCTTAACGAGCTAGTTAATCAGGGTCTGGTTAGGGTTATGGGCTTATGGCGCGTGTTTGCGTTGATGTTTCCTCGGTCGACTGGGGGCGTATATGTAGGGTCAGAATGCTGCATGGCACATTTGGTTACGACCTCGTGAGAAACGTCTCCTTTCGGTGTTTCTGTTTGCTTGTCCCTAGCTTGCTTCGGTGCGCGCTAGCAAGCAGGAATAAACATCAGTATGTGCAGATCGGTTTCATCGAAGGACTGGCTTTGCTCACGTCGTTGAAATTTGTACGTTAATTTCTTAGAGATGCATGGGGCCAGACGGAGATTAGCTTTCTCGGTGTCGCTCCGGATGGCGTCATTTGCATGTACATCATGCTTCGGAGCCAGCTATGTTCTTTGTGATCTTGTCCCTGCAGCTGGCCGATGGAGGTAAGCTCAATGTAGGTATGCTTGCCTTTCTAAAAAAATATCAATATATCAGGGTTTGAGGTCACTATATCAATTTAGGTATTTTGATTGCTTCCAAGTTTTTTGGTCCTCACTTAGGCATGACTTTGATCTTTTATGACTTTGCTACTTACTGGTGTGTTTATTTGTGTGCGTATTTGATTGTGTTAGTTGTGTGCATCGTAGCTATGCATATGCAGGGTGTGTGTTGATTGTGTTGTATCCACTTGATGCTTCATTTGGAGTCAATAAAATCAACCCTTTGTCGAAAAAATTGGACCTGCCGCCCGGTAACTCAACATTCAACATAGGTGCCAAAACTCCACCTCGCCATGTTGGGCCAAATGTCCATTCAGTTGAAGAAACAAGTTAGCCAAAGAGTCCACCACAACCTTCCCTCAAAAAGAGCCCACCACAACCTAGTGTGTCTGTGTCGCTGATTGTGGAAAATACTATTCTTCACTCAGTGTGAAGGATAACCCTGTAATACAAAGGGGCAACCGGGTGGCTAAGGTAGAGCGTAGCACGAGCGTTTCATCGATTTTTTTTTTGTTTTCTTATTTTTCTCTGACCATTTTCCCGAAACTCCTATTTATTGCCATCACGCGCGACATCCTCCTCCTCTTACTAGTGATTGTCCTGTTATGTGAAGGGGGGCAATGGAGCGGCGGCCAAAACGCCTACTCCACCTCCGTCTGGAGGTGGCTACAGTGTGAAGGAGATTGGGTGGCCGCCGCACCACCTCCTACATGGTTGCCATCGCAAGAAGGAGATCATGGGGAACAACTAGCTAATGTGCCCTCCTCCTCATCTTTGTACCGTAGTGACTGCATGCGGGGAGGGGGTAAGATCAAGTGAGAGTTATTGGTATTACCCTTTAAGAAGAAAGAAAATGCAACAAAAATAAAACATAATTAAAAGAATGAAGTTTCCTAAGAAAGATTGAATTAGTGGCACTGATATTACACTTTAAAATAAATAAACAAATTAAGCAATGCCAAATTTTGCGTACAATGTACACAATAAATGTGCTTTTCAAGAATAAGCATACGATAGTGAAATTTTCACAAATAAAAGAATTTCCCAAGAAATAATGAATTAGTGTGATTGATATTACTCTTAAAGAAGAAGAGATAAAATAATAACTAAAACAAGATGAAAACAATGAAGCTTTGTAAGAAAAATGAATCAACGGCATTGGTATTACCCTTTAAGAAGAAAATAAAATAAAAACTAAAACAAAAAATAATGAGGTTTTCTAAGGAAGAATGAATTGGTGACACTGGTATTACCCTTTAAGAAGAAAGAAAACGAAAAAATTCTAAAAAAACAATGACAAAATTTTAACACAATATACATCTTTTTTAAATGTGGAATAAATAAATAGTATTGGATTTTTCGCAAAAAAAAGTTTCATAAGAAGGAATGGATAAGTGGCATTGATACTACACTTGAAGAAGAAAGAAAACAAAAGTTGTATAAGGAACAATGAATTAGTTCTGCTGGTATTACCCTTTAATAATAAATACAATGAAAAAAGTTTAAAAAGCTTTGCACTAAAATCGCACTTTTGTAGTATGCAAACAATTACTAGTTATTTGTGTGATTGTCCTGTTATTTGTGTGATTGTCCTGTTATTTGTGTGATTGTCCTGTTATTTGTAATATGCAAATAATTTTGGCACATATTACATATTATTTGTGTGTATGCATTTACACTCATCCAACATCCCAAAAATACCTTTAAACAAAAAAATAATAAAAAGAGAAAAGCATCTATACACATATATAGTGTGCGAATAACTTTGAAAGTTGGTCGTTGGATGAAGCCAATCCGACGGTACAGAGATGGCAAATCCGAGCACTACTGGCTGTTGGATATCATCTACATTCCACCAGATTCTGCCACATGTACAATCTAGAAGACTCCATGGTTGAACTTAAGCATAATGCACAAACCTCAAAACACAAGCATTTCTCCTTTGTTCTCTAGAATCTTCCATATCTTAATTGACCAAACTTTTTTTTAAATGAACTGTCACTTTTTGTTTTTACCTTTACAATGCATAATTCCATGAATCTTAAAATAGATTATTTTTTTATAAAACTAATTGATTTTGGATGAGATGAACTATAAGAATTAAACGAACATCTATCATGCATATATGACTCAAAGCTTACATACTATAGTGTGGTATTTATTCATAATTTGGTTACCAAATCTCATGCATGTAATGCACGTGTACCTTACTAGTAAAACTAAAAAACAGAATAAAAAACAAAGGAAAAGATGGATGGGCTGGGAGGTATGGGTAATGGGCTCCAGCCCAATAGGAAATCGACTGAGTGGTCAGAAAAAAAAGAGGGCCCGAACCATCTCATAGAACAGTCCAGGAAAAAAATGCACAGCCCTCAAAAAAAGGGGGGAAATGCACGAATTTCAGAGCAAGAACTGACGGTCAAGGAATTGACTGACCCAAATTCAAAATTCAGGGCGACTTACTTGTGTATAGCTAAAGTGCAAAACTTCGTACATGTGTCACTATCAGTCTTCCAGTACATAAACAGTACTACCATATATCCTCGCTGCCCACGGCCGCATAAAATTTGTACAAAAGCAGCATATATACGTACATGTATAGTGATACACTACTGCTCCTTAAGTATATCTAGCTAGATGTAGGTAATCAAGTCGCTAGTTTATATCCCTATAGTCGATCAGCCGACTGCTGCTTCCTGCTCGAGCATGTCTCGGTTGAACCGCGTGATGAACTCCTCAACCTTCCGGTTGAGCTCCTCGTCGCTCAGCTGCCAGTACTCGCGCTCCTCCTCTGATGGCGGCACCCTGTCGGTCTCCTCTGCAGCCGAGCACCGGGGCTTCATCTCTTGGACGGAGTCCTCTTCTTGATCATCAGGTGTTACTGTAATCTGAGCTTGTAGTGTTGTCCACTGATCGCCTTCCACCATCGTTGCATCGCTCTTGTTGGCGCTAACTGGTTCGGGCGCTTCTTCTTCTTCTTCTTCTTCTTCTTCTTCTTCTTCTTCTTCTTCTTCTTCTTGGTCACGCTTATCAAGAACCGACGTATGGTCCGTGTCAGTTTTCCGCTTGTTCGCGGCACCTTTACCTTTGGTCAAAGCCAGCGCATGCCCCTCCTCCTCCATGCCAGTGCATGATGGCTGGTCACCACCTCCTACGACGACACTAGTGGATATATCGACCGGCGCCGTTGGCTCGTGGGGTGCCATCAGCGGCACCGACGTCACGTCACAGTAGTCCTCTTGGACTGCTTCCGCCGGGTGGAGACCGACGACGTCGGAGAGGTTGTCGTGGTCGTGGTCGTCGTATTGGTGGTGGGGTGCGGAGCTAAAGAAGAGCACGCCGGAGTCGGCGGCGATGATGGCGATGATGGAGTGGGACATGAGGAACCAGAAGGTGGAGTCCCTGGCGAGCGCGGACGGCGGCACACGCAGCAGCGACACGTAGATGATCGGCAGGGAGATCGCCAGCGCCGAGATGGAGACCCGCGCGATGGCCTGCGGCTGCGGCGGCCGCATGCTCGTCATGCCACTAGCAAACTACTCAATTTGACCCTGAGCTAGCTAAGAAACTACTCAATTTGACCCTGAGCTAGCTACTCAATGTGGCATGTGGTAGGCAGGCTTGTCAAATGCCGATGGAAGCTGCCTGTGACCCTGCCCGGTTACATGTTGCACATTCGGCTGCCCTTTTATAGGGCCGAGCGTGGTTGTGTTTCGGCGTTTGCCCGTCGCGTGGTGGGTTTAATGATTGGTTTACGTGTCTCGGCTCTAGAGAGCACCGCTACTCCTACTTGCTAGGAGTGCGTTGCACTGGCGAATGGCGAGCTGGCGTGGTGAATGGCAAGGCGCGCGGTTTCTAGGGTAAAAAGAGCCGCGCATGGAGCTCTGGGTGGGCGCGTGTGTGCGTGCAGTAGAATGGACGCGTACGTGATGCTTCATGAGAGAACTCAACTCCGCCACATGCCACATCTCGCCTTCTGTGTTGCTATCAGAAATTAAACGGTGTGAAGCCCCTAATTCAGAAACAACCGCGGCCGTTGAATGCTGTGAGTGTGACACGCCTAGCTAGCTTGTACGTACGGCTCAATCAATCGGCCACACTGATGGTGCTCAAGGGTAGCACCTGGCATGAATTTTTTTTTCACTCTGAATTATGACGGCCACCACAACGACAGGGCCAAGCCCACGAAAACTCAAGACTCATTGTGTTCTTCATTCATGCGCGCCGGATGAATGGCACCGATCCAGATAACTCCTTGTTTCATCTTTGATTCATGGGTGAGCGTCACGACATAATTATTATTTTATATTGAAATGCGGCAACAGACTTGCCACTTCATTGATTAAGATAGAAGTTCGAAGAAAGCCCACACACAAGAAAAGGTAAGAAAAAGGTCACTCTGGCGGAATCAAATTACACAAACGTTTTGCACCCGCCCATACCCACAGGCCAGCCTCCTCCTTGATGTTTCGCACGATGACTGTGGTGGGGGCACTTTGTTGCGGAACACCCTAACGTTACGCTCATTCAACATTGCCATAGAGATAAACATCATGAGGGAAGTGATCCCACAGTCGCCATGGCCTGCACAGAGCGCGATGCTGAACCACCAATCTTTGAGCGAAGCCATGGTCGCCCACGCAATAGGCCCCACCTCCACCAGCCTGAGCCAAGCCTTGACCTCGTACTGAATTTTGACCATGTATCTGCATTGGAAAAGGAGGTGCGACGCCGACTCCTAGACCCGGTTGCAAAGGGGCAAAGCCCACAATTAGGTCATCCGTTGTGGTGAGGTATGTCGGCTGTCCAAATCCTATCATGGATCACCAACCACGTGAAGAATTTACACTTTGGGGGAGCCCAAACCTTCTAGATGGTCTTTAGTAGTCATGTCGTGGTGAGCCCCTCGAACAAAGCCTTGTAGGATGAAGATGCGGAGTAAGAGCCATCGGAAGTGAATTTCTAAGTGATAATGTCATCAATGACCGGGGCAAGCAACACACCTGCAAGCATCTCCCAAAGGTGGATAAACTCTGTGATGTGATCCATTGCAATACCTTGGTGAAAGTCAATTTGAGAAATCCAGAAGTTGTCCTGAAGTGCCTTCATAACCGAGCAGATGCCACATATTCTTGGGACAATGTCCCTCGGCCTCAAACCCTCAAGTCAAGGTGACTCCCAAGACTTGGCCTTGTAACCATCACCAATAGTCACCTAAGTGGCATCAGTGAAGATAGCCCGGTCTTCATCATTACATGGAGTTCCCAAACCAATCCGATGCTTGTCAGGATCAGACCACTCAAGCAAAAACCAGCGGAGGTGGAGGGTCATAGAGAATTGGGCTAGGTTCAGCATCTCAAGATCATCAAAGTGCTTTGGCTTGCATACCTGCTCCCAATTAGTCTTGCATTTCTCTCCAGAAACCTTGCCACAACCAACCCAAAGGTAAGCATGACGGGGGCAGTCAATTTTCTTCAGTACCTCTATAGGGAAGAGCAGTGGCGTAAGGTGGTAGATGGCAATAGTTGTAAGCATGGCTTGGACCAGGACCGCACGTCCGACAGTAGTGACATATATGACGGCCCATCCAAGGTGTGAGATTGGCGGCGACCTTATCCTCGAGGTGCTGAAAGTGTATCTGTTTCAACCTATACACCGATAGAGGTAAGCCATGGTAAGGCAACGGGAAGGCGGAGCGACTGGTAGGGAAGTGTAGTATAGGGTCGATATCGGCACAACGAATGGGAACAACAAGGCTTTTAGTGTGATTGGTAATCAATCCAGTGACCTTCTCGAACTCAGCAAGAGTGGTAGCAAAGAACTGGATATCGTCCTTGGTAGGACGAATGAAGACAACAATGTCATCATCATAAAGGGATGCACGAGTCGTAGTGTAGGTTCCTTGCAACGGATGTAGCTTGCCTTGCCTGGTGGCTTTGTTAAGAATGTGATGGAGCGGGTCAATGTTCAGGATAAAGAGGAGTGGGGTAACGGGTCCCCCTGACGAAGGCCGCATCCTTACTTGATGTGGTCGCCGGCAATCCCATTGAGCACGACCCTCGAGTACACCGAGGAGAGAAGGGTCGAGACCCACCCATGGAACCTCACCGGGAACCCAAGGTGACTAAGAAAATCCAATAAGAAGTCCCACTCTGATTGAGTCAAAGACTTTTCTTAATGTCAAGCTTGAAGAGAAGGGTCGGAGTCTTAATCCGATTTTGGTGCCTCGCAAGATTGCGACCATACATGGAGTTGTCTTGAATGCCCCTCTTTTTTATGAAACTGCTCTGGCATTGGAGACAAGGTTGTTCATGCGCGTTGCGATTCGACAAGCCATCATCCGAGCAACAAGCTTTGCCATGGCGTGAATGAGACTAATGGGTATAAAGTCAGAAATGTCCTCAGCACCATCCTTCTTAGGGACAAGGGAAATGTTGACCGAGTTCAACCAATGAAAGTTGTGCGCATGCAAGTCACAGAAATGGTTGATGGCCAACAAAATGCCATCCTTAATTGTGTCCCAGCAATCCTTGAAGAATGCCCGCTGAAGCTATCTTGTCCATAGCCTTGTCGCACTGAGCACTAAGCACTAAGCACAACTGGTTTGGCCTCCTCCTTAGCAAAGCGGTCTCCCAAACTGCTCAGATCACAATCAGGCATAGGAAGAATTCCCCAATTGAAGTTGATGTTGCGTGTCGGGCCCCTTTTAATGGGTTTTCTCAAATGGCTCAGCATGATATCTTTCTTGAGAGTATGGTCCGTGACCCAGCCGACATTGTGCTTTAGACGATCGATGAAGTTCTTCCTTCTCCGACGGTTCGCCTTTAGGTGAAAAAACACGTGTTGGCATCACAGTCATGAGGTTGCAAATCCTAGAGCATTTCCTCTTACGAGACCTCTCGAGGGTCGCAAGGCTAATTGAAGGAAATATGCCCTAGAGGCAATAATAAAGTATTATTTATTTCCTTGTATCATGATAAATGTTTATTATTCATGCTAGAATTGTATTAACCGGAAACATAATACATGTGTGAATATATAGACAAACAGAGTGTCACTAGTATGCCTCTACTTGACTAGCTCGTTAATCAAAGATGGTTATGTTTCCTAGCCATAGACATAAGTTGTCATTTGATTAACGAGATCACCTCATTAGGAGAATGACGTGATTGACTTGACCCATTCCGTTAGCTTAGCACTCGATCGTTTAGTATGTTGCTATTGCTTTCTTCATGACTTATACATGTTCCTATGACTATGAGATTATGCAACTCCCGTTTACCGGAGGAACACTTTGTGTGCTACCAAACGTCACAATGTAAATGGGTGATTATAAAGGTGCTCTACAGGTGTCTCCAAAGGTACTTGTTGGGTTGGCGTATTTCGAGATTAGGATTTGTCACTCCAATTGTCGGAGAGGTATCTCTGGGCCCACTCGGTAATGCACATCACTATAAGCCTTGCAAGCATTGTGACTAATGAGTTAGTTGCGGGATGATGTATTACGGAACGAGTAAAGAGACTTGCCGGTAACGAGATTGAACTAGGTATCGAGATACCGACGATCGAATCTCGGGCAAGTAACATACCGATGACAAAGGGAACAACGTATGTTGTTATGCGGTCTGACCGATAAAGATCTTCGTAGAATATGTGGGAGCCAATATGGGCATCCAGGTCCCGCTATTGGTTATTGACCGGAGACGTGTCTCGGTCATGTCTACATAGTTCTCGAACCCGTAGGGTCCGCACGCTTAAAGTTACGATGACAGTTTTATTATGAGTTTATGTATGTTGATGTACCGAAGGAGTTCGGAGTCCCGGATGAGATCAGGGACATGACGAGGAGTCTCAAAATGGTCGAGACGTAAAGATCGATATATTGGACGACTATATTCGGACTCCGGAAAGGTTCCGAGTGATTCGGGTATTTTTCGGAGTACCGGAGAGTTACGGGAATACGTATTGGGCCTTATTGGGCCATACGGGAAAGAAGGAAAAGGGCCTCAAGGGTGGCCGCACCCCTCCCCTTGGTCTGGTCCGAATTGGATTAGGGAAGGGGGGCGCCCCCTTCCTTCCTTCTCTTTTTCCCTTCCTCTTATCCTATTCCATATGGGAGGTGGAATCCTACTAGGACTAGGGAGTCCTAGTAGGACTCCACACTTGGTGCGCCCCCTTCTAGGGCCGGCCTCCTCCTCCCTTGCTCCTTTATATACGGGGGCAGGGGGCACCCCATGGACACACTTGATATACGATATTTTAGCCGTGTGCGGTGCCCCCCTCCACCAGATTACACCTCGATAATACCGTCGCGGAGCTTAGGCGAAGCCCTGCGTCGGTGGAACATCATCATCGTCACCACGCCGTCGTGCTGACGAAACTCTCCCTCAACACTCGGCTGGATCGGAGTTCGAGGGACGTCATCGAGCTGAACGTGTGTAGAACTCGGAGGTGCCGTACGTTCGGTACTTGATCGGTCGGATCGTGAAGACGTACGACTACATCAACCGCGTTGTGATAACGCTTCCGCTGTCGGTCTACGAGGGTACGTGGACAATACTCTCCCCTCTCGTTGCTATGCATCACCATGATCTTGCGTGTGCGTAGGATTTTTTTTGAAATTACTACGTTCCCCAACAGTGGCATCCGAGCCTGGTTTTATGCGTTGATGCTATGCACGAGTAGAACACAAGTGAGTTGTGGGCGATATAAGTCATACTGCTTACCAGCATGTCATAATTTGGTTCAGCGGTATTGTGAGATGAAGCGGCCCGAACCGACATTACGCGTACGCTTACGCGAGACTGGTTTCACCGTTGCGAGCACTCGTTGCTTAAAGGTGACCGGCGGGTGTCTGTCTCTCTCACTTTAGTTGAACCGAGTGTGGCTACGCCCGGTCCTTGCGAAGGTTAAAACAGCACCAACTTGACAAACTATCGTTGTGGTTTTGATGCATAGGTAAGAACGGTTCTTGCTAAGCCCGTAGCAGCCACATAAAATATGCAACAACAAAGTAGAGGACGTCTAACTTGTTTTTGCAGGGCATGTTGTGATGTGATATGGTCAAGACATGATGTGATATAATGTGTTGTATGAGATGATCACGTTTTGTAACCGAGTTATCGGCAACTGGCAGGAGCCATATGGTTGTCGCTTTATTGTATGAGATGCAATCGCCATGTAATAGTTTTACTTTATCACTAAGCTGTAGCGATAGTCGTAAAAGCAATAAGTTGGCGAGACGACAACGATACTACGATGGAGATCAAGGTGTCGCGCCGGTGACGATGGTGATCATGACGGTGCTTCGGAGATGGAGATCACGAGCACGGTGCTTCGGAGATGGAGATCACAAGCACAAGATGATGATGGCCATATCATATCACTTATATTGATTGCATGTGATGTTAATCCTTTATGCATCTTATCTTGCTTTGATTGACGGTAGCATTATAAGATGATCTCTCACTAAAATTTCAAGATAAAAGTGTTCTCCCTGAGTATGCACCGTTGCAAAAGTTCTTCGTGCTGAGACACCACGTGATGATCGGGTGTGATAGGCTCTACGTTCAAATACAACGGGTGCAAAACAGTTGCACACGCGGAATACTCAGGTTAAACTTGACAAGCCTAGCATATAACAGATATGGCCTCGGAACACGGAGACCGAAAGGTCGAGCGTGAATCATATAGTAGATATGATCAACATAGTGATGTTCACCATTGAAACTACTCCATCTCACGTGATGATCGGACATGGTTTAGTTGATATGGATCACGTGATCACTTAGAGGATTAGAGGGATGTCTATCTAAGTGGGAGTTCTTAAGTAATATGATTAATTGAACTTGAATTTATCATGAACTTAGTACCTGATAGTATTTTGCAAATTATGTTGTAGATCAATAGCTCGCGTTGTTGCTTCCCTGTTTTATTTTTGATATGTTCCTAGAGAAAATTATGTTGAAAGATGTTAGTAGCAAAGATGCGGATTGGATCCGTGATCTGAGGATTATCCTCATTGCTGCATAGGAAAATTATGTCCTTGATGCACCGCTAGGTGACAGACCTATTGCAGGAGCAGATGCAGACGTTATGAACGTTTGGCTAGCTCAATATGATGACTACTTGATAGTTTAGTGCACCATGCTTAACGGCTTAGAATCGGGACTTCAAAGACGTTTTGAACGTCATGGACCATATGAGATGTTCCAGGAGTTGAAGTTAATATTTCAAGCAAATACCCGAGTTGAGAGATATGAAGTCTCCAACAAGTTCTATAGCTAAAATATGGAGGAGAATCGCTCAACTAGTGAGCATGTGCTCAGATTGTCTGGGTACTACAATCGCTTGAATCAAGTGGGAGTTAATCTTCCAGATAAAATAGTGATTGACAGAATTCTCTAGTCACCATCACCAAGTTAGTAGAACTTCGTGATGAACTATAATATGCAAGGGATGACGAAAGTAATTCCCGAGCTCTTCGTGATGCTGAAATCGACGAAGGTAGAAATTAAGAAAAACATCAAGTGTTGATGGTTGATGAGACCACTAGTTTCAAGAAAAGGGCAAAGGGAAGAAGGGGAACTTCAAAAAGAACGGCAAGCAAGTTGCTACTCAAGTGAAGAAGCCCAAGTCTGTACCTAAGCCTGAGACTAAGTGCTTCTACTGCAAAGGGACTGGTCAACTGGAAGCGGAACTACCCCAACTATTTGGTGGATAAGAAGGATGGCAATGTGAACAAAGGTATATTGGATATACATATTATTGATGTGTACTTTACTAGTGTTTATAGCAACCCCTCGGTATTTGATACTGGTTCAGTTGCTAAGAGTAGTAACTCGAAACGAGAGTTGCAGAATAAACAGAGACTAGTAAAAGGCGAGGTGACGATGTGTGTTGGAAGTAGTTCCAAGATTGATATGATCATCATCGCACACTCCCTATACTTTCGGGATTAGTGTTGAAACTAAATAAGTGTTATTTGGTGTTTGCGTTGAGCATGAATATGATTTGATCATGTTTATTGCAATACGGTTATTCATTTAAGTTAGAGAACAATTGTTGTTCTGTTTACATGAATAAAAAAAACTTCTATGGTCATACACACCAACGAAAATGGTTTGTTGGATCTCGATCGTAGTGATACACATATTCATAATATTGAAGCCAAAAGATGCAAAGTTAATAATGATAGTGCAACTTATTTATGGCACTGCCGTTTAGGTCATATTGGTGTAAAGCGCATGAAGAAACTCCATACTGATGGGATTTTGGTATCACTTGATACTTGCGAACCGTGCCTCATGGGCAAGATGACTAAAACGCCGTTCTCCGGAACTATGGAGAGAGCAACAGATTTGTTGGAAATCATACATACAGATGTATGTGGTCCGATGAATATTGAGGCTCGTAGCAGGTATCATTATTTTCTGACCTTCACAGATGATTTGACCAGTTATGGGTATATCTACTTAATGAAAAAAGAGTCTGAAACATTTGAAAAGTTCATATAATTTCAGAGTGAAGCAGAAAATCATCGTAACAAGAAAATAAAGTTTCTATGATCTGATCATGGAGAAGAGTATTTAAGTTACGAGTTTGGCCTTCAGTTAAAACAATGTGGAATAGTTTCACAAATTCATGCCACCTGGAACACCACAGTGTAATGGTGTGTCCGAACATCGTAACCGTACTTTATTAGGTATGGTGCAATATATGATGTCTCTTACCGATCTACCACTATCGTTTTGGGGTTATGCATTAGAGACAGCTACATTCACGTTAAATAGGGCACCATCAAAATCCGTTGAGACGACGCCTTATGAACTGTGGTTTGGCAAGAAAACCAAAGTTGTCGTTTCTTAAAGTTTGGGGTTACGATGCTTATGTGAAAAAGTTTCATCCTGATAAGCTCAAACCCAAATCGAAGAAATGTGTCTTCATAAGATACCCAAAGGAGACAGTTGGGTACACCTTCTATCACAGATCCGAAGGCAAGACATTCATTGCTAAGAATGGATCCTTTCTAGAGAAGGAGTTTTCTCTCGAAAGAAGTGAGTGGGAGGAAAGTAGAACTTGATGAGGTAAATGTACCTGCTCCCTTATTGGAAAGTAGTTCATCACAGAAATCTGTTCCTGTGACTCCTACACCAATTAGTGAGGAAGTTAATGATGATGATCATGTAAACTTCAGATCAAGTTACTACCAAACCTCGTAGGTAAACCAGAGTGAGATCCACACCAGAGTGGTATGGTAATCCTGTTCTGGAGGTCATGTTACTAGACCATGGCGAACCTACGAACTATGAAGAAGCGATGGTGAGCCCAGATTCCGCAAAATGGCTTGAGGCCATGAAATCTGAGATGAGATCCATGTATAAGAACAAAGTATGGACTTTGATTGACTTGCCCAATGATCGGCGAGTCATTGAGAATAAATGGATCTTCAAGAGGAAGACGGACGCTGATAGTAGTGTCACTATCTACAAATCTAGAATTGTCGCAAAAAGGTTTTCGACAAGTTCAAGATGTTGACTACGATGAGAGTTTCTCACTCGTATCTATGCTTAAGTCTGTCTGACTCATGTTAGCAATTGCCGCATTTTATGAAATATGGCAAATGGATAAACAAAACTACATTCCTTAATGGATTTATTAAAGAAGAGTTGTATATGATGCAACCAGAAGGTTTTGTCAATCCTAAAGGTGCTAACAAAATATGCAAGCTCCAGCGATCCATCTATGGACTGGTGCAAGCATCTCGGAGTTGGAATATACACTTTGATAAGTTGATCAAAGGATATAGTGTTATACAGTCTTGCGGTGAAGCCTGTATTTACAAGAAAGTGAGTGGGAGCACTACAGCATTTCTGATAAGTATATGTGAATGACATATTGTTGATCGGAAATAATGTAGAATTATTCTGCAAAGCATAAAGGAGTGTTTGAAAGGAGTTTTTCAAAAGAAAGACCTCGGTGAAGCTGCTTACATATTGAGCATCAAGATCTATAGAGATAGATCAAAACGCTTGATAAGTTTTTTCAATGAGTACATACCTTAACAAGATTTTGAAGTAGTTCAAAATAAAACAGTCAAAGAAAGAGTTCTTGCCTGTGTTACAAGGTGTGAAATTGAGTAAGACTCAAAAGCCCGACCACGGCAGAAGATAGAAAGAGAATGAAAGTCATTCCCTATGCCTTGGCCATAGGTTCTATAAAGTATGCCATGTTGTGTACCAGATCTATTGTATACCCTACACTGATTTTGGCAAGGGAGTACAATAGTGATCTAGGAGTAGATCATTGGACAGCGGTCAAAATTATCCTTAGTGGAATAAGGATATGTTTCTCGATTATGAAAGTGACAAAAGGTTCGTCGTAAAGGGTTACGTCGATGCAAGTTTTGACACTAAATCTAGATGACTCTAAGTCTCGGTCTAGATACATATTGAAAGTGGGAGCAATTAGCTAGAGTAACTCCGTGCAGAGCATTGTAGACATAGAAATTTGCAAAATACTTACGGATCTGAATGTGACAGACCCGTTGACTAAAATTATCTCACAAGCAAAACATGATCACACCTTAGTACTCTTTGGGTGTTAATCACATAGCGATGTGAACTAGATTATTGACTCTAGTAAACCCTTTGAGTGTTGGTCACATAGAGATGTGAACTATGGGTGTTAATCACATGGTGATGTGAATTATTGATGTTAAATCACATGGTGATGTGAACTAGATTATTGACTCTAGTGCAAGTGGGAGACTGAAGGAAATATGCCCTAGAGGCAATAATAAAGTATTATTTATTTCCTTGTATCATGATAAATGTTTATTATTCATGCTAGAATTGTATTAACCGGAAACATAATACATGTGTGAATATATAGACAAACAGAGTGTCACTAGTATGCCTCTACTTGACTAGCTCGTTAATCAAAGATGGTTATGTTTCCTAGCCATAGACATAAGTTGTCATTTGATTAACGAGATCACCTCATTAGGAGAATGACGTGATTGACTTGACCCATTCCGTTAGCTTAGCACTCGATCGTTTAGTATGTTGCTATTGCTTTCTTCATGACTTATACATGTTCCTATGACTATGAGATTATGCAACTCCCGTTTACCGGAGGAACACTTTGTGTGCTACCAAACGTCACAACGTAAATGGGTGATTATAAAGTTGCTCTACAGGTGTCTCCAAAGGTACTTGTTGGGTTGGCGTATTTCGAGATTAGGATTTGTCACTCCAATTGTCGGAGAGGTATCTCTGGGCCCACTCGGTAATGCACATCACTATAAGCCTTGCAAGCATTGTGACTAATGAGTTAGTTGCGGGATGATGTATTACGGAACGAGTAAAGAGACTTGCCGGTAACGAGATTGAACTAGGTATCGAGATACCGACGATCGAATCTCGGGCAAGTAACATACCGATGACAAAGGGAACAACGTATGTTGTTATGCGGTCTGACCGATAAAGATCTTCGTAGAATATGTGGGAGCCAATATGGGCATCCAGGTCCCGCTATTGGTTATTGACCGGAGACGTGTCTCGGTCATGTCTACATAGTTCTCGAACCCGTAGGGTCCGCACGCTTAAAGTTACGATGACAGTTTTATTATGAGTTTATGTATGTTGATGTACCGAAGGAGTTCGGAGTCCCGGATGAGATCAGGGACATGACGAGGAGTCTCAAAATGGTCGAGACGTAAAGATCGATATATTGGACGACTATATTCGGACTCCGGAAAGGTTCCGAGTGATTCGGGTATTTTTCGGAGTACCGGAGAGTTACGGGAATACGTATTGGGCCTTATTGGGCCATACGGGAAAGAAGGAAAAGGGCCTCAAGGGTGGCCGCACCCCTCCCCTTGGTCTGGTCCGAATTGGACTAGGGAAGGGGGGCGCCCCCTTCCTTCCTTCTCTTTTTCCCTTCCTCTTATCCTATTCCATATGGGAGGTGGAATCCTACTAGGGCTAGGGAGTCCTAGTAGGACTCCACACTTGGTGTGCCCCCTCCTAGGGCCGGCCTCCTCCTCCCTTGCTCCTTTATATACAGGGGCAGGGGGCACCCCATGGACACATTTGATATACGATATTTTAGCCGTGTGCGGTGCCCCCTTCCACCAGATTACACCTCGATAATACCGTCGCGGAGCTTAGGCGAAGCCCTGCGTCGGTGGAACATCATCATCGTCACCACGCCGTCGTGCTGACGAAACTCTCCCTCAACACTCGGCTGGATCGGAGTTCGAGGGACGTCATCGAGCTGAACGTGTGTAGAACTCGGAGGTGCCGTACGTTCGGTACTTGATCGGTCGGATCGTGAAGACGTACGACTACATCAACCGTGTTGTGATAACGCTTCCGCTGTCGGTCTACGAGGGTACGTGGACAACACTCTCCCCTCTCGTTGCTATGCATCACCATGATCTTGCGTGTGCGTAGGAAATTTTTTGAAATTACTACGTTCCCCAACACTAATAACTTTCCTTTTTAACCTTTTCTGAATGTCCAATTCCTCTAGACTGAGCTCTCTGCTCTCTTGGGCAATATCAAGCCATAGAATGACCTCAAGAGGCATGTGGAGCTGCACCTTGGCTTTGGCGAAGTCCTACTCCAAGTCTTTTATCTCTAGCTAGTGTGACTCAACTGATGAAAAAGGCTTTGATACGTCTCCACATGGTCAGAGTGTTCATTCCAAGTTTCTTGTACAATGTTTTGGAAACCCGACATCTTGATCCAAAAGCTTTTAAAATGGAAGGACTTTGGGCGCTTGGAGCAAAACCTCGTTGGCAAGCAAGAGAGGGTAATGGTACGATAGGGAGTACGACAGAGCATGAAGAATGTGGGTGGGAGATTCGATGTCCCAATCCTCGTTGCAAAAGAAGCTATTCGTCGTCGGATTATTTTGCTCATTGCTCCAAATGAATCTTCTATTCTGGATGTGGATCTCTTTTAGCTCGCAAGAATTCAACGCATTCCGAAATCTGACAAGCCTACTTTGGTCAACATTAGCACGATTCTTGTCTCTTGCACTATTGATTTGGTTGAAGTTGCTGGTAACAAGCCATTTGGTGCCCAAGGAGGGCTTTTCAAAGGTCAGTGCGTTGAAGAGGGCATCCTTGAGGTTTCCACGAGTGGGACCATAAACCATTGTAGTGAAGGAGGAATCGTTGTTCTCGCATCTAAGGTCAACATCTGCCGAAAGGGTGGTCTAACATAAGGAACATTGCCATGCATCTTTGGAACATGAGCAAACATCTTTTAAGTGGTTGACATGGTGATACAAAGATAGCACACAGCAAGCAACAACAGAGACCATAATCGAATAGAACATATGCTAAATTCAGGCATCGCCAAGGCTTCAGGAAGCAGCAGCAAACAGGCGTAGGAGTAGCAACAGAGGAACAACTATGGATTTTGTAGCTAACGTGGCAACCAAAGTACTACTGAACTGGACAGCTCAGCACGATCAGGCCATCTCAGCACGATCATGACATAATTAATATGCGTGTGTGTTTGAGATCTAGCACGCCAACAACTACGATTCTCCTAAATACAAACATATATATATTCTCAAGCCCTTAATATTATAATTTTTCCTTGTCGTAATCCATAGTTGTCTTGACATGGTTATGTCAATATGGCAATTTTCACAGTTTGAATTGTCAGAGCTCATAAAAGAAAACCGGTGATGAAAGATAAAAAACGAACAGTCCATCGAGGAAATTTTGCGGGTACGTATGACACAACACAACAAACATATTTTGTCTTTTCATCAGAAAAGATTAGATCTATTATTTGTGTCTCTACGGCGAGGTTGAAAAGTTGATATGGTAATGTATTACTAACTACTACTCCCTTCGTTTCATAATTTTTGTCGTGGTTTTAGTTTAAATTAAAACGAAAACCACAACAAGAGTTGGAAATGAAGGGAATACTAAAACTATGAGTTAAGCGTCGGCTATTGCTTCGTTTCACTTATGCCCTTTTTATTTGGGTTTTTGCTTCTGCTTTTGCAGCTTTTTCACTTTGCCAAAAAAACCACAAAAGCTTGTAAATAGGGCATTTTTGTTTCGGTTTTTGGCTTATGAATCAATATTGTTATATGATGGTACTCCCTCTGTCCCAGAATATAAGAACGTTTTTGACACTATGCTAGTGTTAAAAATGTTCTTATATTTTGGGACGGAGGGAGTACAAGCCAAGAGCCGAAGAAAAAAACACTAATTTAGTAGTTTTTTGTCAAAGTAAAAAAGCTACAAAAGTAGAAGTAAAAGTCCAAACAAACTGGATTAGTCTTCCAAGAAACTGTAAAGAGAATGAACTCATGCTTGTGGCACGTGTATGCAACGGTGTAGGTAGTGTCATGAGATGAGTTTATCCTTGTAACTTTCTCACGGCTAGGTGGCGCTGGAGTTAATTGCATCTGGCCATTCTCTGGTGAAAGCTACCTGCCTACCCAAATTGTGATTGCCAACTCCATCAACCTATCCTAATACTGATCCCTACGCCTTTTACCAAAGCTAGTTTCAACTGGCAAGTCTCCTCACCACAAGTGGAAAACTACCGCACACCTATTTACAGGTCCATGATTAAGGGTTTGACACTCTCGTACAAACAATCAAAGGTTCGACGACCATATTAACACGGGTCGCCACTAAGTAGAGTAGTTACCAAACCTTAAATCTTAAGCATGCATTCGAATCGAAAATGACGGGATGGGAACTTGTAAAAGGGAACTGATGGTGGCATATACAGCAGTACGACTCTGATGCTTTATCATTCTAGAACGGCGACAGAACAAGACGTGCTTAATTAGAGATTGTTGAGGGCATGTGAACGCGATAGAGTTAACCTCCTGCCGCTGTCAGTCTCATCTGAGCGACGTGCTTAATTAGATAAGCACGATTGTTGAGGGTGGAGCTTTGCAAAGTTGATGGATCGATTGGTCCAGGCTATCTAGCTAGCTACGTCAATCCCAGCTGGCAAGGCATGCGCATACGTGGCGTCGACCCTCGGCGGTGGAGCCGCCACCTGGATTTCGCTTGCCCCGCGTACCTAGTGCGTTTGAGAGTGTCGTGATTATGCCGGGGACTAGCAAAATAGCTCAACCGTTGCCCCATGTAAGCGTTTGCGTCAGCATGATTAGTGCAATTTTTAGGCCAACTCCAGCGGAAGACCCCAAACGGACGTTCGGTTTGTCCGGATTCTGTCCGTTTGGGGTGACAATGGGTGGCAAAACGGACATGCATGTCCGGATAGAGTTGGAGGCGTCCAACGCATCAAACGACCCTAAAATGTCCGTCTCGGCCGCACGCCTCACCCGCCCGTGAGCTCGCGCTCTCGCTCCGCCGGTGCAGCCGCCGCTGCCAAGCTCGTCCGCCCTCGCGCCCGCTCGTTGTCGCCACCCCGCTTGCGCCCTGCCTGCGTCGCGCCCGGGCCGAGCCCGCGTCCCAGCCGCTCCGCACTCGCGCCACGCCCGCGCCCGCGCAGCCGGCCGGCGCGCGCCGGCACCGCGCCCGCCCCGCACCTGCACGCCCCGCGCCCGCGGCTCGCGGCCTGCTCCGCGCGCGCCCGCGCCCTCCGCCTAGCATCGCCCGCCATGCTGCGCCTGCGCCCTTCGCGTCGCGCCCTCCGCGCTCGCCCGGCACTCCGCTTGACGCCCGCGCTCCCCCCCCCCCACCCCGCGCGCGCCGCGTCTGCGCTCGCCCGGCGCTCCGCCCCGCGCCCTCCTTTCCCGCGCGCTCCGCCCAGCGCCCTCCGCCCCGCGCCCTCCGCCCCGCGCGCGCCCGCCGCCATGCCCGCAGCAACTCACCGCCGCGCCGCTCGCGCGCCTTGCTGCCCCGCTCCAGCCGCACCTTTGCTGCCCCTGCCTGCGCCTGCTCGCCGGCCGCGGCGGCGGGGCCTCAACGACGGCGAGGCGAGGCCGGCCGGCCGGCTGGAGCGCTGCATGCTCTCGGCGCCCGCGGCTGTCCTGCCTCTTGGTGATGTGGGTGCCTGGTGGGCCAGGGAGAGTAAAGGAGGAGAGAGAGAGGAGTGGGTGGGTGGGTGCGTGGGTCAATGACAGGCGGGCCAGGGTCGCATGCAAAAGGACACTCCCCGGACGAGGACGACGCAGAGAGCGCCCGCTCGTGTCCGTTTCAGACCCAAAGCCAGCCCAACTTTGCTCCCGGGATGGGGCGAAGCGGACACAAAACGGACTTTTTTTAGGACGGGGTCGCGCGCTGGGCCGTCTGATATGTTCGTTTTACCTCAAACGGACACACCCGGACAGGATAGGGGTGGAGTTGGCCTTATGTGTTGTTGTGCTAGCTCAGGCATTTACAATCGGATTTAGCAAGTTTGGCCTCTCAAACGTCCGCGAGCGTGTCATGTGAGTCAGTCTCCGGACATGTGCCTTTTGAGTCCCTGTTTCTCCGTGCGTGTAGTCATGCTTCCTGTTTTCTCCCTTATATGTTCTGTCACATCACATGTATGTGATTGTTGGAGGTGAAAAGAGAGGGGGGAAGATGGTTCGGGTTGGGCCACATCCTACATGACGGACTGACGGGCACGTCCGCGGGTCCTCATATTTTTTCCATATGTGCGTGAATATAAAGGTTTACGGATAATCCGAACGTACTGAGAAGTAATGAGGGGTTCAGTTGATTCAATTTTTCCTTCCATCCAGTCCAGACGCTAACTAGGCGCATCTACAAATATTTGAAGAGGATTTGAGGAGACAGTTTGTAGATGCTCTACATGTTTCGGTCAGACACGAGACTAGAAGTCGCCGCGCGCATTGTCGCGCCGTTTTTGTCAATGGATGCAGCTTTCTTTTCGATGGTTGTATTATGGATCGTTGCTGGATTGTGGGCTTTAGTTATACTTGACTTAAAATTTTCCTTCCGGTACGTTGTTGAAGGCAGGATTTAGAGGAAAAACATATTTGACGCTCTCTACCTCAAACAGTCGGGAGAACGCACATGCACAATTTTTTTTTCGCTTTTGACTGATTTTCTGGTTTCTTCTATTTTTTCGTAGTTCTGTTTTTGTTTTGTTTATTTTTTGTTTATATTTAATTTTAAAGTTTTTATTTTTCAAATATTTTTTATTTTTGAAAATATACAGAAATTTAAAAATAAAATTGTTCTTCAGAAATGTTTAATATTCAAAAAAATTGAGTTCTCACTTTTTGTTCATAAATTCCAAAATTGATTGGATTTTTGGAAACACATTCATGATTTTCAAGAATTTTTTTGGGTTTTTCTAATTTTGGTATTAAACGAAAAAATTGTTCAGGTTTTTCAAAAACAATTCATGTCCTTTCAAAATTTGTTCGGTTTTCCGAAAAAACTGTGTTTCTAAAAAATTGTTAAGAATGTCAAAAAAAATTACCGTTACAAACTTTTCTCACAAGCTCAAAACTGAAAAAAAAAATGAACCGCCAAATATTTTTTTAAAATGTATAACTTTTAGAAAATGGAAACAATTTGAAATTTCAAAATATTTTCCGAAATGTTTTGAACTTTTTTTTAAATCTAAACAATTTTTATTTCCCCAACTTTTTTGAAAATGCAAACAGCCTACTGAGAAAATGAACAAAAAGTGAAAATCCGAACAACCTTTTGAAATTCCTTTTTTAATGCTAATAAATTTTGAAATTTCTGTATCAAAAAATATAGAAGAAAAGGAAAAGGAAAATCAATAAAGAAATAAACAGAAAACATTCGCATTTGAAAATCCAAAACAGTGTTTTTTTATATGTAGTGGCTGATAGTTCTCATGACCCGTATTCCCTTATTATACATCGGAGCTCATAAGCTCGTCTGCGAGCGACGAGCGCCCACTAGTTGGAGGTGCAGGTTTCGTCCCTTCGGACGACACATTCGTTTTTTGGTGATTTTTCACTGTTTCAGGAACGGCCCTGTCGGGGGTTGTTCATGTGCGGCGCGCAACATGCGGCGTATATAAGCTCCTGGATTTAGACTCGAAGGGTAAGATGGTGTTAGTTAGGGTCCGTTTGGATTGTGATTGCAGTCACCTTGCCAACCCATTATATGCTATTATTTTGGCGCCTCGCCATATAATTGGATGCATTATAAGGTACTCGCTCCCGGACAATTGCATGATTTTAGGATTTAGGTCTATCGATTTTTAACCAATTAACTGAACCAAAACATGTTTCAGTCAAATTTACTATTGTAGCACAACTTAAGCCTCTTTTTCCATACAAAACCAACTGAAGCCTGCAACACATCTTCGGCCAACGCAAAACAACATCCCTTTGATGTACAAAGAAAAAAGAAAAAAAATTCTAATTGAGAATGAATTTGTTAGTGCACAAAGTAATGAAAAAATACACACATTTTACACAAAATTGTGCATTTGTACAATATGCAAAACAAGCATATAGGAGTGGAATTTGTGCAAAAAGGAAGTTTTCTAAGAAAGCATGAGTAAGTGGAATTGGTATTTCCCTTTAAGAAGAAATAAAATAAAAAACTAACACAAATAATGACAAAATTTGCACACAATTTATACTTAAAATGTATTATTACAATATGCAAAAGAGCATAAAATAGTGAAGTTTCCGCAAAAAATTCTTTCTTAAAAGTACTGGATTAGTGACATTAGTATTATCCTTACAAAAAAAAGAAAATGAAAACTAAAATAAACCAAAAATAATAAAAATAGAACTTAAATAAAATATGAAGTCTTTTATGAAAGATTCCATGACATTGGTATTATCCTTTCAGAAGAAATAAAATTAAAAACTAAAACAAAATCAAAATAGTGAAGTTTTCTATGAAAGAATGAAACACTTTAAGAAGAAATAAAATAAAATAAATTTAAAAACTTGCTACAACTTTGCACTGAAATCGCATTGTTTGAAATATGTAAATAATAAGCATATAATAGTGCATTTTTTGCATTCTACTACAATTTACGCACAAAACAAAATAAAGAAGTGTGTTTTATAAGAAGGAATGAATTAGTGTCATTTGTATTATCCTTTAAGAAGAAAGAAAACGAAAACAATAAAATAAAATAATGATAATTTTTGCACACAATTTCCATAAAATTGAGTTTTTTAGTTAATATGCCAGAATAAACATATAATTACAAAATTTCGCAAAAAAGATGTTTACTAAGAAGTAACTAATTAGTAACATTGGTATTACCCTTTAACAAGAACAAAATCTAAAAAAACTAAAAAATATTTAAATTTGCTAAGCAAGAATGAATTAGTGAAATTGTATTACCATTTAAGAAGATAGGAAAATGTGTGGGAAATCTAAAACAAAAGGTGACAAAATTCAGACAAAATATACGAAAAAATTGCACTTTTTCGAAAGATGCAAGAGTAAGCATATAAAGGTGGATTTTTCACACAAGAGAAATCTAAGAACAAATAAATTAGTGGCATTGGTATTACCCTTAAAGTAGAATGCAAATGAAATAATAACTAAAACATATCAAAATAATGAAGTATTCTAAAAAAGAATGAATTAGTGCAGTTGGTATTTTCCTTTAAGAAAAAAAATCTTACACACTAGTTTGCACTGAAATTACACTTTTATTAACATGCAAAGAATAATTATATAATAGTGAAATTTTGGCAGATCTTATATAGTATTTGTATATATAGTATTTTGGCACTGAAATTGGCAGTGACCCAACGTTCCAAAACTACCCATAAAAGAAAAAATAATATAGAAAATAAAAAAGAAAGAAGGCATAAAAACAGAAAAATAAAACAAAGAAGAAAGAGGATCGCACTGGAATGGGGCATCCACTCGTTAAAGAATTGACTGGCCCAAATATATGGGCAGTAAAAAAAACAACCCAAAACAACAAATAGACTAGCCCTGAAAAAAGGTACACGAATATAAAAGTAGAAATCAACGGTCCAAAAATTGAATGATTCCAAATAGATTGTCAGACCACTTTTTTGTTTTTTTTCATTATTTTTAATTTTCAAACCATTTACATATAGCTAAAGTGGCATTATAAATGGGAAAGACCAATGGGGCTAGGGTAAGCCAAATAATTGGATCTAAACTAAAGGGGCACCATCCCTCCGATCAACCATCAACGACCAAATATTTAGTCAGCCACGTCAGGACTACGATCTAAACATGCTCTTACATAAACTGTGTGACTTAAAGGAAACTCACACGCATGGGCCATAGAGGCAATTAACCACACCCCCGATAACTCAGGATGTACCAACGTCGGAGGCGAAATTACTATTCAAGGGTTACCCTTTGCAAAGGTCACTCTCACCTTCTAAGGCACTGTCAAATGAGTGAATGACGCACTGCATATGCGCCACTTGTCGCAACCTGAGAGTTTTTTTTATTCATTTATTCAAGACATTTTATCTCTTGAATTATGCGTCTAAATCCAGAACCGTTTCGTTGTTTGTTTCTCGCTTTGAGATCTTCGGAACTAGATCCTGTGTTAATAGGTTAGATGAACTTTTTTTCATAAAAAATCAGAAAAAAACAAGGACCAGAAAACCCAAAAAGATAAAAAAGGGATAAAAGCCAAAAAAAAGACAACCGGAAAAAAAATGGGATGACAAAAAAAAAGAGAAAATGAGCCGGAAGCACGGCCTTTTTTCACATCATTTCCCATTTCGAGGGGCTCAATCGGCTGTCCGACATGGACACGGTCGGAACAATAAGAACGGTCGCCGGCGAAAATTTAGTCTAGTTTTACGTTGCATGTAGTTGTTTGGATTTAAGGTTTCGTCATTGATGTAATCAGTTGTGAAAGAGAAAATTTAAGGTGTGACCGATAGGTGTCCGCGGACGTTACATTGGTTGGGTTTGCCAAGTGGGGCCGCAGACGCTCTTAGCTGTACTAGAGTGTATCACACAGCTTATTTCAGACACACACACAGGGGCAGACGCACGTCCTTTTCCGCGAGGCTCGGGCCGACCGAGGCGCGCGTCGTGTTGCTACTCCAAAGTCGAAGCATGAAATGAAAAGCCTTCCCTTCCGGCCCACCAACGTGTGTCCAGCAGTTCTTCCAGGTCTCGCCGCACGCGCCGGCCAATCCAATTAACTTCGCTTCGCTGCCGCGGCAGCCGCTGGGTAGGGCAGGGCAGGGCAGGCAGCCACCCCGTGCCCCGCCGCTCGCTGATGCACGGGCCACGACGACGGAGGCCGCGCGCCCAGCTCCACCGCCCCTGGCAGCCCGTGGCCGGCGCCTGCGACGGCGCCAGAGTTACTCGCGAGACGCAACCGCGCTCGGCGTAGCACTGTCGGTGTGCCCTGGCTGGAGCCCGCCCTCGCTAGCATGCATGCCTGCTCTGCTACTGCTTGCCACCCACTACCTTTATTTTTATTTTTGAGAGCGAACAGCCACTAGCTGGTGGTTCAGGCGCTGCAGGCTCCTGTGGCGACTGTTGCTGGGCTTCCGTCTTTTCACGCTCACCGATCTTTGACCATCGCGGACAAGACCACGAGAGGGAGGGAGAGAGAGAGAGAGCGCTCGTCCGTGCGTGATTACTGAAGCGCCACAGTTTACGTGGTCTGGAGCCCTGCCCCAGGGCTGCATGCAGCACGCGCCAGGACGACCAGCGCCTCTCCAGTACATGTGCAACCCCCCAATGGGGCCATCGCGCACGAGCAACTGCGTCGCGCCCGTACTTCGCCGCCTGCTCACCGTCATCCACGTCTCGTCATCCAGTAATTAACAACTCAAGCAACCATTAGAGTTATTGTACTATACGTATTGGGTATAGAGTAGTACTCTACACCAAGACGTATCCTCTTTGTATACGCCACCACGAGGGCTTTTCCCGTATATGTAAACACGTAGCCGGCTATTAGAGTTATTGTACAATATGTATTGGGTATAGAGTAGTACTTTACCCCAATACGTATCCTCTTTGTATACGCCACTACAGGGGCTCTTCCCGTATATATAAACACGTAACCGGCTATCCCAAAAGGTACGTCCGTTCACCCCAAAATCAACAGCAACAAGAGGTAAATTGCATGCAACGCGACGTGTCAAGGGCAGTGAGTGAAAGGGGCCCAACTTTTCCTTGCACACAACTGCTCGTCCACACTGTAGTAGTGCTATCAGATTAGTGAGCCTCCACCAAACCCAACTGGTAGCAGCATACACACGCACGTACCCCCTGGCTGGCGCCTTGTGCGGCATCTTTTACCCCGCTACTCGCATTGAATACGACTTAGGTCCTGTTTGGTTCATAAGTCCTAGAATTTTTTTTAGTCCCAACTTATAAGTTATAAGTCCCTAAAAAGTCTCTACCTATTTGGTTCCTGGGACTTAACATGGACTAGAAGACCATATTACAACTATAAGTCCCTCCTTGAGATTCTTATTTCATAAGTCCCAAATGCTCACTTTAAGTCCCTATAAGTCCCTCCTGTTTGGTTTAGATGGGACTTATAGGGACTTTTTAAAGTCCCTACACCAATAAGTCCCTGTAACCAAACACCCTCTTAACCACAGCCGTCTGATGCCCCCCCCCCGATACATGCACTGCTTTTGTCTCTGTACATGTGCTCTACGGCTCTCTTTTTTTTAGAACCGCCCTACTGGCAATTTATTCATTCAAGCGGGTCATATCTGATTGAACAGGCTCAGTCAGAAACTCAGGGATTACATCAAAAGGACACTGATTAACAGCTAAAGGAAGGGAATGTCTAGCACAGCTGTGAGCGACCACATTAGCGTCCCTGCGTGTGTAGTCAAGTTTGAATCCCTGAAAACTCGAGAGATAATACCGAAATCTCTCTAAAGACATGACCTCCTATGGACATGTCATCTCCTTGCATCCACATGTTGCAAAGGTTTTGACAATCAGACTCAATAATTACATGAGAAAATGACTTCTCCAGAGCAAGTCTCGTAGCATCACGGCAAGCCAATAGTTTCGCAGTAAAAGGATCAATGGCCATATGTTTTGAGCATCTGGCAACAAGAAAAGACCCCGTGGAGTCCCGCTCAAGAATACATGTGTGAATAAATAGACAAAACAGAGTGTCCCTAGTATGCCTCTACTTGACTAGCTTGTTTATCAAAGATAGTTATGTTTCCTGACCATAGACATGTGTTGTAATTTGATGAATGGGATCACATCATTAGGAGAATGATGTGATGGACAAGACCCATCGGTTAGCTTAGCATAATGATCGTTTAGTTGTATTGCTATTGCTTTCTTCATGACTTATACATGTTCCTCTGGCTATGAGATTATGCAACTCCCGAATACCGGAGGAACACTTTGTGTGCTATCAAACGTCACAACATAACTGGGTGATTATAAAGATGCTCTACAGGTGTCTCCAAAGGTGTTTGTTGAGTTGGCATAGATCAAGATTAGGATTTGTCACTCCGTGTATCGGAGAGGTATCTCTGGGCCCTCTCGGTAATGCACATCACTATAAGCCTTGCAAGCAATGTGACTAATGAGTTAGTTACGAGATGATGCATTGCGGAACGAGTAAAGAGACTTGCCGGTAACGAGATTGAACTAGGTATGATGATACCGACGATCGAATCTCGGGCAAATAACATACCGATGACAAAGGGAACAACGTATGTTGTTATGCGGTTTGACCGATAAAGATCTTCGTAGAATATGTAGGAGCCAATATGAGCATCCAGGTTTCGCTATTGGTTATTGACCGGAGATATGTATCGGTCATGTCTACATAGTTCTCGAACCCGTAGGGTCCGCACGCTTAACGTTCGATGACAATTTGTATTATGAGTTATGTGATTTGATGACCGAAGTTTGTTCTGAGTCCCGGATGAGATCACGGACATGACGAGGAGCCTCGAAATGGTCGAGAGGTAAAGATTGATACATTGGAAGGTTATATTCGGACACCGAGTGGTTCCGGAGTGATTCAGGTATTTTTCGGAGTACCGGGTGGTTACCGGAACCCCCCGAGGAAGTATTGGGCCTTAGTTGGCTTTAGTGGAGAAGAGGAGGCAGGCCAAGGGGAGGAGGCGCCCCCCCCCATGGAGTCCGAATTGGACTAGGGAAGGGGGCGGCGCCCCCCTTGCCCTTTCCTACTCCCTCTCTCTTTCCCTCTTTCCCTCTCTCCTACTTCAAAAAGGAAAAGGGAATCCTACTAGGACTTGGGAGTCCTAGTAGGACTCCCCACACTTGGCGCGCCCCTAGGGGGCCGGCCTCTCTCCCTCTCTCCTTTATATACGGAGGCGGGGGGCACCCCAAAGCACAACAGACAATCTCTTAGCCGTGTGCGGTGCCCCCCTCCACAGTTTGACACCTCGGTCATATCGTCGTAGTGCTTAGGCGAAGCCCTGCGCCGGTAACTTCATCATCACCGTCACCATGCCGTCATGCTGACGAAACTCTTCCTCGTCCTCAACTGGATCAAGAGCTCGAGGGACGCCATCGTGTTGAACGTGTGCTGAACACGGAGGTGTCGTGCGTTCGGTACTTGGATCGGTTGGATCGTGAAGACGTTCGACTACATCAACCGCGTTACTAAACGCTTCCGCTTTCGGTCTACGAGGGTACGTGGACACACTCTCCCCACTCGTTGCTATACTTCTCCTAGATAGATCTTGCGTGATCGTAAGAAATTTTTTGAATTACTACGTTCCCCAACACATACTTGTTTCCATTACTCCAAATTGCCCACATAACTGAAATAGCAATAGCAGCATGATCCTTCTTAATAAATTCTGGGTCTAGCAAATCCTTCTTCCACGTTACAGGGTGCAACCGAGGAAGCTTCAAATTAAAGAAATACGACGCCGCATTCCAGAACATAACAACATGATCACATTGAATCATAGTATGAAATAATGTCTCATCATCATTACCACACATGGGACATATGGCATCCTCCCTCACATGTCGCCGCAAAAGTCCATTGGATGTGGGAAGGAAAAATTTCATCACTCTCCTCCAAAAGACTCTGATTTTAGGCTGCACTCTTAACTTCCACAGTGATTTCCAACTCGGCTCCCCATGTGAAGAGCTGGTTGCCTCAGAATTTGAGCCAATTTATTTTGCAACAACAGCCGGTAAGCTGATCGGTTGGAGAAAACACCATTTTTCTCTCCATCCCGCACTCAAAAGTCACCAAATGATGCTCATGGTCGTGGCATACCAAGAATAGCATTAGCGTCAGGGGCAATGAAAGTCTGGCAAACCAACTCAACATTCCAATCCCCATATTCCTCATCTAGTAGATCTGCTACTAGGTGTACAGGAGCCTCAGACAAGCATGCAACAGGCCTCCTTGTCATTGTTCCAGAGATCCAACTATCATGCCAAATCTCGGTTGTTCTTCCATCTCCAATACAACAGATAAGTTCCGTCTTTAGGGCATCTCTGCCATGGCATATAGCTCGCCAAGTTGCGGAAGCGTTTGCAGGACAAGTGGCCTGCAAAAGTTCCCATCTGGATAGTAACGTCCCCTCAGGACTCGAGCACAAAGGCTATCTAGATTAATCAGCAGTCGCCATGCTTGCTTTGTTAGCATTGCATCATTGAACATTTGCAAGTCTTGGAAACCCATGCCGCCTCTAAACTTCGAAACTGAAATCTTGTCCCATGCTTGCCAATGCATACCTCGCTTGTCCAACGATCTAGCCCACCAATACTTGGACCATGACAAGGACTAGGAGGCCTGTTGTATGACAAGGTGTACAGGAGCCTCAGACAAGCGTGCACCATTAATGTCGTCACTTTGTGGCCCAAACCTCTTGTGAGCTGGAAACAACTCATAGAATAGGTTGGCAAAGCTTGGATCACTGTCTTAAGGAGGACCTCTTTTGCTGCACATGATAGCAATCTTTCACACCATCCTTGCACTCTACTCCTTGACCTCTCAACTATATGTTGAAATTGTTGCTCCGTAACCCTTCCCGCTGCTGCTGGGAGATCGAGGTATTTCTCTGTAAGGGCTACTCTGTGAATTCGTAACGCATTTTGAACCCCTACACGAACTGACATGCCACACTTGGGGGTGAAGAAAACTGAAATTTTCAACTTATTTGCTCGCTGCCCAGAGCCCGGACTAAAAGCCTCCAAAATCTCATTGAGCCGACTAGAACTCCTTCCGTCGGCCTTCATGAAGATTAGGCCATCGTCTGCAAATAGTATATGTGAGATCAAGGGGGACCTCAATCCCGCTTTAATGCCACGTTTCAATCCATCCGCCATCATAATTTGTTAGCATTGACGAAAATCCTTCCCCACAAAGCAAGAACAGGTAAGGTGATATGGGGTCGCCTTGTCAAATACCTTTTGATGGATGGAATGTTGGTAGAAGTTCTCCATCAAACACAATAAGCATCGCCATAACAGCGGACGTTGGGCTATACAACGTCAATTTTTACTGTGCCGTATAGGAAAAGAAAAAAGGGTGAAAGCGTGTTGAATCATCGATCCTCTGCTCCCTCTGCTCGTCTCCTCAATTTCATCCTCTCTCTTGTTTCCTCCCTCGAGTGGCGGCTAGGGTTACCGCGACCGTCGCCTAATCCCTGCTCGTAGCCTCGGCCCCACACACGTCTCCTACTTCTCTCCCTCGCATGCATAGGGACGCACAGCACAGCGGCACAAGCAACCGCTCAAGAAGAGCAACAACGACTGGATGCGGCAGCCGGAGGAGCAACAGTGGCCGACGGGCTCGTGGCAGCAATGACTGCAAAGAGTTGCGGCGGTAGACTGTGGAGGAGCAGCACCGGCTGATGGCATATCGGCGTGTCACGTGAGCGGATGCGGCGACAGTCACGAGCAGAGCAGAATGAAGCCAGCGCGACGTTTGGGCCCTCCAAGCCCATAGCCACTGCCTCCTCGCCAAGATACGCTAGCCTGCATCTACAAGGTGAGTCCCCAACTGCAATTTTGTGAGTCCTCTACTGCAATTTGATTATAATAAGGAAGACAGCGTATTTGGCTGGTTTTGTGAAATGACCAATTAGTTGTGCCATTTGTTTATCAGATTTTCCTGTTGTGGTGTTATTGCAATCCAGGAACTTGCCCGTATGGTGTTCACTAAAAAGAAGAATCTGCTAAAATGTTGGTCCATGCTTATCTTCACTGGTTAATCTTCCTTGCGATTAACTATGGTCATAATCATTGATTATCACTAAAGAAATTATAACACAAATTGTTTCTTTCTTTGTATGTTTGTGTATAGGGTTGGATGTGGGATGTACATGGACATGAACTTGTTCCTGGGACTCATAAGGGAGCACGTGCCATGGAACTTCGAGAAGACGAAGAACCATGTGTTCCTCCATGTCGTGCAGTGGCAGAAGCCGGATGCCGATGAGTCGGAACACCTGCTGAAGAAGCCACTCTGCTCACCATTGGTATGACAGACTTGTCGCTCCTTAGATCATGTATGTATTGTGTACTTCTGTGGAGAGCCTGTGGCCTATGTCAATAGCATGCTTTGATTGGCATTGCAATATCTTCTGTTTGGCTCTGTTTGTTAATAATGATGGCAAGCAAAAAAGACCCCATCCTACCCACTCAGCATCTAGACTTTGAGGCCATGAAGCGCCATAAGTTCCTTACGGGCGAGATCACTAATTATACTTACAACTTGTTGTTTAGTAAACATTCCGTTGTGCACACCTATTTGCATGCGCCTGCTCTCTTTGATTATCACAGCAAAGGAAGGTATTATGTTCTTGAGAGCGAGGCTCGTGCACACAACGCAGCGGTCGTGGCTGTTCGACGAGCTGAGGAGGCTGCACCAAGAGCCTCCGTGAGCTATCACTCTGATTGTTATGCAAGCCACAGACGGTGATTACCGAGCTAGGCCAAAAGCATATGCTTGGGGGAGTACGTATTTCCACCGACATTACATTCATGTTCACACATTTCATTCCAGTTGTCGGTGTTCACACTTTTTCATTGTATTATCCATGCTAGATTCATTTTCTCGCTTTCTTCTTGTGTGTTTGAAAAACTTTGAGAAAATCCAAACAAAATATTCCTTGCTTCTTTTTTGTTTTTCTTTCTAGTTTAATTAGTTGTAGTATTTAAAAGAAAACCCAAAAGGATTTCCTTGTTCTTCTTTTGCTTGTTGGGAGCTTTCCCGTGTAAATAGTTTTTCTTGTTTTTGTTTCTATCTTTAATTTGCTTTGCTCAAGGAAAACTAAAAACTCCAAAAATATTTCAGTGTGTTTCTCTGAAATTCTTTTCCTTTCATCGAGTCATACCGAGGAGAAGACCACGATGAAAACGTTAAGTGGCTCTCATATGCATTATTGTTGATCTAACAAAGAGCTCAAATTGCCTTGTCTTCTCCTCTTGAATAAAATGTTAGCAGATTCCAGCTTAGTCCATGGCACTCTTGCACTATTATTATTTTCATATCATTCGTTCGTGCAAGTGAAAGGCAATAATGACGATATTTGATGAACTGGCTGTGGCAGAGAGAAACGGGTATGAACTCAACTTGTTTTCTTTTTGTAAATATGTTTAACCTAGTGTCCATGATTCAGCCTATTATGATCAAACATGTTTGTAATGACAATTAGAGATTATAGTTTCTCATGACATGCTTAAGTAGCTAGGAGTGGATAATGATTTATCTTGGATGTCAACATGCATTAAAATGATTGTGATGTGGTATGATGATATGGTATCCTCCTCCGAATGTTTGAGTGGCTTGACTTGGCACATGTTCATGCATGTAGTTGAATCAAAACCAACATAGCCTCTATGATATTTATGTTCATGGTGTTCATATCCTACTCATGCTAGTATCCAATGTCACTTATGCATAATGCATGTTCATGACCGTGTTTGCTCTCTAGCTGGCTACGCTTCTCAACCTATTTGCTAGCCTTCGCCTGTGCTAAGCGGGAATACTACTTGTGCATCAAAATCCTAAAACCCAAGTAATTCCATATGAGTCCATCATACCTACCTATATGCGGTATTACCCTGCCGTTCTAAGTAAATTTGCATGTGCTACCTCTAAAAACTTCAAATAAACATATGTTTTTGTGTGCCTGGATTGTTCATAGAGTGATAGGAGGTAGTCAATATCTTCCATGCTAAGCGGGTTATTCTCATGATGAGTGTTTATTCACTCGTCCTTGCACGAGAGGGGCGGTAATAGGGATTCCCAGTCCCGAATTCAAAAATTGCAAATAATTAAACAAAACTCCCCCAGGACTGATGTTGGTATGGACGGTACCCGTGGATTTGGCTAGCCGTGGAGTGTGTTTGTTGGTGGAGGGGGAGTAAACCTTTACTATTATCGCTTGGGAACTGCCACTAATGTGTTTAGCATGGAAGATATCGATAATCAATGGTCACGAAGTAAACAGGAAGGGTGCATTTCTCAAAATTTCATTTATCTCCGTTTTAAAATATGAGCTCTGGCACCGCTGCAAATCATTGCTTCCCTCTGCGAAGGGACTATCTATTTACTTTTATGTTGTGTCATCACCTTCTCAAATAAGCGCCAGATCTGAGAGCACTATTGTCATCCTCATTCATTGTGTGTAGCTAATGTTGGATGTATCATGACTGGATCTTTTCTACCATGAATTATAATGTTTAGTCGCTGCTTGAACTTTGGAGGTGCTCTGTATTTATGCTTTGCGGTCTCAGAAAGGGCTAGCGAGATAACACGGTTGTCATATTATATCATGATTGCTTTAACAAAGTGTTGTCGTTTGAGATGCTTTATTATTGCTTGCTAGTTGCTTATGCCATTGATATGAGTTAATATAATTTTTAAGAGTTATTGTCGACATGGTTAGTCATAATCTTTGCTGAAAACCTGGGTGCTATCAAGCTTATTTATGTAAACAAGAGCAAAAGAGTTCGTAAAAGTTTTTCTTTTTCACTTTCAGTTTATCAACTGAATTGCTTGAGGACAAGCAAAGGTTTAAGCTTGGGGGAGTTGATACGTCTTCGTCGTATCTACTTTTCCTAACGCTTTTACTCTTGTTTTGGACTCTAATTTGCATGATTTGAATGAAACTAACGAACTAACGCTGTTTTCAGCAGAACTACCATGGTGTTGTTTTTGTGTAGAAATAAAAGTTCTCGGAATGGAACGGAACTTTTTGGAGATTTTTTATGGAATAAAAGAAAAATACTAGAGCCAAGAACCATCGAAGGGGGACCCCTGGGTGAGCACAACCCACCAGGGCGTGCACCCCCCTCCTGGCGCGCCCAGGTGGGTTGTGCCCACCTGGTGGCCCCGCTGACCCTATCTCCGATGCTATAAAATCCTATTTTCAGAGAAAAAATCAATGAGGAAGAATTATCGCGTTTCACAAGACGGAGCCGCCGTCGCCTCCTGTTCTTCATTGGGAGGCTAGATCTGGAGTCCGTTTGGGGCTTCAGAGAGGGGTATCTTTGATCTTCATCATCACAAACCCTTCTCCATCGCCAATTCCATGATGCTCCCCAACCGGAGCGAGTAATTCCTTCGTAGGCTCGCTGGTCGGTGAGAGGGTTGGATGAGATTCATCATGTAATCGAGTTAGTTTTGTTAGGGCCTGATCCCTAGTATCCATTATTGAAAGAACATGCGGTGCCCCCATGTTTGGTTTTGGTAATTGATGACAATCTCTATGGACTAATGGTTGCCTTGAGTTATATTTGAAGGATTTGTCCATAGGCATTTCTTGAAGTTCATGTGTTGGTTTCAAGGAGTTTATGTGGTGACCAAGGTGTTATTAAGGAATTATCCAAAGATTGGTCATGTGAGAGTTGAGCTTATTGCAAGCATGTCTTGTAGAAGAAGATTGTGTGATCATTCATGTATATCTTCAAGACATCATCCAAATGAAGAGAGTTGAAAAGATTCATGGTTGATCAAGACTAAGTCAAGAGTGAATCAACTTGATCAACTCACAAAGCGTAGAAGATGTACCGAGAGGGATCAAGCGATCCCATGGTGTGGTGAGCATTGTCAATTACGCTTTGTGTACTAACCCATGATCTTCGTGAGAGTTCTTTGTGGGGTTAGGTTGCGGTGTGCAAGTTCAAGCGAAGCATCATGAAGAGATCAAATGCTTGAAGCTTGCCGTCCATTGTGGTGACAATGGACTTGTGAAGATGTTGCGGTGTGCAAGTTCAAGTGAAGCATCATGAAGAGATCAAATGCTTGAAGCTTGCCGTCCATTGTGGTGACAATGGACTTGTGAAGATGTGCGGAAGAGTGGCTCACCCATAGTGGAGCATGGGAGAGCAATCAACTAGTCTTCATCAAGCCAACGCAACCAAGAAAGGTGGTCCAACTTGAGGGAGTCAAGATCGTCATCATCTAGCTCAAGTGGACCATGTGCAAGGCAAAGGTTTGCTCTTGATAGGTTTTCTATTTTACCGGTCTCATGATGGTAGGCGGGAGACCGGGTTATAGGATCGATTGCCGTACTATCAAGGGGGGCTCTCGATGAGTAGCTTGATCGTATCATTCGTAGAGAGCTCAAACCATTGCATCCTTGCATCATCTTTATTGGTTCTTGTTTGGTTCTTCTCTTTGTGAGTTTTGGAGCTTATGGTCATCTTGATGACAATCTCGAGTTCATCGAAAACGGAGTTCACTCGCATCTTCTATGATGTTTTCGATGTTGGAGGTTATGCCGGTTCTTCTCGGTTGGAGGTTTCACTCCTCTATTTGTTGGCATACCTCCCCTGCCTCTTCTCGGTTGGAGGTTTCACTCCTCTGTTTTGATGCTACTCGTCTTCCTCAATCCAACAAGCTTGAGTTTGCTCAATTCGGAGCTCATATGCAGAAGTTATGGCAATTTTGGTTTCCTGGCGGTAGTACCGCGGGCCGGAGCGGTAGTACCGCTTGGGTGCTACAAGCGGTAGTACCGCTCTAGAGCGGTAGTACCGCTCCTGAGCGGTAGTACCGCTGGTAGCCCCCAGCTGTAGTACCGCTGCGGTCTCGTGCTAGTACCGCCTCGATTCGAGGGGTCTTTTTCGTGTCGGGTTTTACGGTACTAGCCGCGGCAGTGGGGGCTGTAGTACCGCTCGTTTGCGGTAGGTCCGCCCTGCCACCGCGGTAGTACCGCTCTGGGCCCAGCGGCAGTACCGCGAGGGGGAGCGGTAGTACCGCTTATAGGGCCAAGCGGTAGTACCGCTGGCCGAGCGGTAGTACCGCTCTCTGCGGGGCTGAAGTGGGGGTAACGATTGGATTGTTCCCCCCACTATATAAGGAGGTCTTCTTCCCCAATGAACCTTATCCTTTGAGCTCGTGTTCTTCCCCCATTGTTGACCTTCTTCGAGCTTGCTAACTCTCAATCCCTTCATGGATTCTTGCTAGTTTTTGAGGGAAAAGAGAGAGGAGATCTAGATCCACATTTCCACCAATCACTTTCTCCTCTATGTGAGGGGAACCCATTGGATCTAGATCTTGGAGTTCTTGGTGTTCTCCTTCTTGTTCTTCCTCTCATTTTCCTCCCTAGCATTAGTTGCTTCGGTGGGATTTGAGAGAGAAGGACTTGGGCACTCCGTGTGCCCTTGCCATTGCATTTGGTGCATCGGTTTGAGTTCTCCACGGTGATACGTGGAAGTTACAAGTTGAGAAGCTTATTACTCTTGGGTGCTTGGTGCCCTTGAGCTTGTTCCTCTTGGGTGCTTGGGCGCCCTAGACGGTTAGTGGTGTTCGGAGCTCAATCATTGTGGTGTAAAGCTCCGGGCAAGCGTCGGGGTCTCCAATTAGGTTGTGGAGATCGCCCCGAGCAATTTGACGGGTACTGGTGACCGCCCCCAAGGGTTGCCAAAGTGTACGGGTTCGGTGACCGCCCCCAAGGGTTGCCATTTGTACGGGTTCGGTGACCGCCCTCAAGGGTCCCTTAGTGGAATCACGGCATCTTGCATTGTGCGAGGGCGTGAGGAGATTACGGTGGCCCTAGTGGCTTCTTGGGGAGCATTGTGCCTCCACACCGCTCCAAACGGAGATTAGCATCCGCAAGGGTGTGAGCTTCGGGATACATCATCGTCTCTGCGTGCCTCGGTTATCTCTTACCCGAGCCCTTTACTTATGCACTTTACTTTGTGATAGCCATATTGTTTCTTGTTATATATCTTGCTATCACCTAGTTGTTTATCTTGCTTAGCATAAGTTGTTGGTGCACATAGGTGAGCCTAGTTGTTGTAGGTTTTGTGCTTGACAAATTAACCGCTAGGTTTATTCCGCATTTGTTCAAGCCTAAACCGTAATTATTTTAAAGCGCCTATTCACCCCCCCCCCCTCTAGGCGACATCCACGATCTTTCAATTATGTTCTGAGATTGATGTTGCTATGACTTTGCCATGCTTAATGCTTGTCACTTTGGGCCCGGGTGCCATGATTTCAGATCTGAACCATTTATGTTATCACCATTATATCTATGTTCTAGATCCGATCTTGCAAGTTATGGTCACCTATTACGTGTTATGATCCGCAAACCCTGGAGTGACAATTGTCGGGATACTTTCCGGTGATGACCGTAATTTGAGGAGTTCATGTATTCATTGTGTGCTAATGCTTTGTTCTAGTTCTCTATTAAAAGGAGGCCTTAATATCCCTTAGTTTCCTTGTGTACCCCGCTATCACGGGAGGGTAGGACAAAAGATGTCATGCAAGTTCTTTCCATAAGCACGTATGACTATTTACGGAATATATGCCTGCATTATATTTATGAACTGGAGCTAGTGCCGTATCGCCCTAGGTTACGACTGTTATATGATGAATATCATCCAACGAATTCACCGATCCAATGCCTACGAGTTTTTCATATATTTTTCTTGCTAAGTTACTATTGCTATTTCTATTGTTACACTTGCTACAAAATCATTGCTATCATTGTTACCATTACTGTTACAACTACTATCAAAATTACCATACTACTGTGCCACTAATCATATTGCTGCAGATAATTAATCTTCAGGTGTGTTTGAATTGACAACTCAGCTGCTAATACTTGACAATATTCTTTGGTCCCCCCTTGTGTCGAATCTATAAATTTGGGTTGAATACTCTACCCTCGAAAACTGTTGCGATCCCCTATGCTTGTGGGTTATCAGTCACCGCCGCGTATGTAGCCTCCGGCTCTACTCTGCCGTCGTCTCCTCTTCCTCCTCCTTGTCTACCGCCTCCAACTCATCTTTCTGCCGCTGCAAAATCTTCTTGCGGGCGGCTTGCACGATCATCCTTGCGTCGGCATCCAAAGACTCCAAATAGAAGGATAACATCTTGGCGTCCTCCGCATCGGCTGCGATCATCACCTTCTTTTCTTCGAGCATTGCCTTCTTCTCCTCGAGCATGACCTTTTTCTCTTCGATCATGGCCCTCTTCTCTTCGAGCTCTATCTTCTTCCCCGTCGCCTCCATTAATCATTTGGACCTCTCAGCCTTTTTTCCTTATCGATGTCCGAGCACTTGACGTATGCCTCCTCCTTGGACAAGATGTCCTCGAACCTCACCGTCATCTTGACCGCCGCACCTTCTTGCTTCGCCCTCTCCTCCTCCCACTTCTTTCCCCGAAACTCTCTTCTAACCTTCTTGGTTGTTCTTTTGTTGGATCGGTTGGGTCACCGGTTTCTTTCTCGGTGGCTTGGGCAGCGGTCTTGGCTATGTATACGTTTCATTTTGGTCGCCCATTCAACTCCAACCAACAATGCATCATGGTGAATTTTTTTTCTCCAACTTATTAAACACCGTACACGCACGAGAAGGCTACAAAATAAAACACTGTCAACAAAACTATGCATATCCGGCCACAAAACTATGCATATCCGGCTAGTGATCAACAAAACTATGCATATCCGGCTAGTGATCAACAAAACTATGCATATCCGACCACCAAACGATGCATATCCGGCTAGTGATCAACAAAACTATGCATGTCTATCCAATGATCAACAAAACTATGCATATCCGGCAAAAGATCAACAATACTATTCATATCCGGCTAGTGATCAACAAAACTATGCATATCCATCTAGTTATCAACAAAACTATGCATATCCGGCTAGTGATCAACTGAACTAGGCATATCCGGCTAGTGATCAACTAAACTATGCATATCCGGCCAAATGAACTTACTTGCTCGGTGATTTGCGCACCACTAGGCCACCATGTGATGAGATGCGCCAAGTGGCCGCAATACTTCGACACGACCTATTGGATGGTGTACCATTGATGGTTGAGGCACTTTGATTCACGGCCGCAGGCGACCGCGTCGGAGTAGGGCGCGAAATGCTTGTCCTCATGGAACCATGTGTGAATGTTGGCCCAAGAAGTTGAGCCCTTTTGCTCTGTGCCATGGATCGGGTCGAGGCTAGTGGAAACCATGCATCGCACAAGTAGCTCATCCTCTCGCATGTTGAAGCTTTCTCCTCTACCCTTCTTCTTCGAATCGCCAGCAAAATCATCCGGATCATCGTCCTCGCCATCCTCCTCCTCCGTCGCCTGTCAAGCAACCCAATCCTGTTGTTGTGTACCCATGCTGGTCTGGGTGTAGGACTGCGTATCGGTTTGGGTGTAACCCCGCTCTGTGTGGGTGTAGTTGTTGGGGAACGTAGTAATTTCAAAAAAATCCTACGCACATGCAAGATCATGGTGATGCATAGCAACGAGAGGGGAGAGTGTGTCCACGTACCCTCGTAGACCGAAAGCGGGAGCGTTAGCACAACGCGGTTGACGTAGTCGTACGTCTTCACGATCCGATCGATTAAGTACCGAACGCACGGCACCTCTGAGTTCAGCACACGTTCAACTCGATGACGTCCCTCGAACTCCGATCCAGCCGAGCTTTGAGGGAGAGTTCCATCAGCACGACGGCGTGGTGACGATGATGATGTTCTACCGACGCAGGGCTTCGCCTAAGCACCGCTACGATATGACCGAGGTGGATTATGGTGGAGGGGGGCACCGCACACGGCTAAAAGATCAACAATCGATTGTTGTGTCTATGGGGTTCCCCCCTGCCCCCGTATATAAAGGAGCAAGGGGAGGAGGCGACCGGCCAGGGAGAGGCGTGCCAAGGGGGAGTCCTACTCCCACTAGGAGGGAGTCCTACTCCCACTAGGAGTAGGACTCCTCCTATTCCTAGTAGGAGTAGGAGAGGGGGAAGGAAAGGGAGACGAGGAGAAGGAAAGAGGGGGCCGGCCCCTCTTGCCCTAAACCAATTCGGTTTGGGCCTTGGGGGGGCGCCCCACACTCCCCTTGCTGCCCTCTATTTCCACTAAGGCCCATGTAGGCCCATTAAGCCCTCGGGGGGTTCCGGTAACCCCCGGTACAACGGTATATATCCGATAACCCCCGGAACCATTCCGGTGTCCGAATATAGTCTTCCAATATACCAATCTTCATGTCTCGACCACTTCGAGACTCCTCGCATGTCCGTGATCACATCTGGGACTCCGAACTATCTTCGGTACATCAAAACATATAAACTCATAATATAACTGTCATCGAAACTTTAAGCGTGCGGACCCTACGGGTTCGAGAACTATGTAGACATGAGCGAGACACGTCTCCGGCCAATAACCAATAGCGCAACCTGGATGCTCATATTGGCTCCCACATATTCTACGAAGATCTTTATCGGTCAAACCGCATAACAACATACGTTGTTCCCTTTGTCATCGGTATGTTACTTGCCCGAGATTCGATCGTCGGTATCTCAATGCCTAGTTCAATCTCGTTACCGGCAAGTCTCTTTACTCGTTCCGTAATACATCATCCCGCAACTAACTCATTAGTTGCAATGCTTGCAAGGCTTAAGTGATGTGCATTACCGAGTGGGCCCAGAGATACCTCTCCGACAATCGGAGTGACAAATCCTAATCTCGAAATACGCCAACCCAACAAGTACCTTTGGAGACACGTGTAGAGAACCATTATAATCACCCAGTTACGTTGTGACGTTTGGTAGCACACAAAGTGTTTCTCCGGTAAACGGGAGTTGCATAATCTCATAGTCATAGGAACATGTATAAGTCATGAAGAAAGCAATAGCAGAATACTAAACGATCGTGTGCTAAGCTAACGGAATGGGTCAAGTCAATCACATCATTCTTCTAATGATGTGATCCCGTTAATCAAATGACAAGTCATGTCAATGGCTAGGAAACATAACCATCTTTGATCAACGAGCTAGTCAAGTAGAGGCATACTAGTGACACTCTGTTTGTCTATGTATTCACACAAGTATTATGTTTCCGGTGAATACAATTCTAGCATGAATAATAAACATTTATCATGATATAAGGAAATAAATAATAACTTTATTATTGCCTCTAGGGCATATTTCCTTCAGTCTCCCACTTGCACTAGAGTCAATAATCTAGTTCACATCGCCATGTGATTTAACATCAATAGTTCACATCTTTATGTGGTTAACACCCATAGTTCACATCGATATGTGACCAACACCCAAAGAGTTTACTAGAGTCAGTAATCTAGTTCACGTCGCTATGTGATTAACACCCAAAGAGTACTAAGGTGTGATCCTGTTTTGCTTGTGAGATAATTTTAGTCAATGGGTCTGTCACATTCAGATCCGTAAGTATTTTGCAAATTTCTATGTCTACAATGCTTTGCACGGAGCTACTCTAGCTAATAGCTCCCACTTTCAATATGTATCCAGATTGAGACTTAGAGTCATCTGGATTAGTGTCAAAATTTGCGTCGACGTAACCCTTTACGACGAACCTTTTGTCACTTCCATAATCGAGAAACATACCCTTATTCCACTCAAGATAATTTTGACCGCTGTCCAGTGATCTTACTCCTAGATCACTATTGTACTCCCTTGCCAAAATTAGTGTAGGGTATACAATAGATCTGGTACACAGCATGGCATACTTTATAGAACCTATGGCCAAGGCATAGGGAATGACTTTCATTCTCTTTCTATCTTCTGCCGTGGTCGGGCTTTGAGTCTTACTCAATTTCACACCTTGTAACACAGGCAAGGACTCTTTCTTTGACTGTTCCATTTTGAACTACTTCAAAATCTTGTCAAGGTATGTACTCATTGAAAAACTTACCAAGCGTCTTGATCTATCTCTATAGATCTTGATGCTCAATATGTAAGCAGCTTCACCGAGGTCTTTCTTTAAAACTCCTTTCAAACACTCCTTTATGCTTTGCAGAATAACTCTACATTATTTCCGATTCACATATACTTATCAGAAATGCTGTAGTGCTCCCACTCACTTTCTTGTAAATACAGGCTTCACCGCAAGTCTGTATAAAACTATATCCTTTGATCAACTTATCAAAGCGTATATTCCAACTCCGAGATGCTTGCACCAGTCCATAGATGGATCGCTGGAGCTTGCATATTTTGTTAGCACCTTTAGGATTGACAAAACCTTCTGGTTGCATCATATACAACTCTTCTTTAAAAAATCCATTAAGGAATGCAGTTTTGTTTATCCATTTGCAGATTTCATAAAGTGTGGCAATTGCTAACATGATTCGGACAGACTTAAGCATAAATACGAGTGAGAAACTCTCATCGTAGTCAACACCTTGAACTTGTCGAAAACATTTTGCAACAATTCTAGCTTTGTAGATAGTAACACTACTATCAGCGTCCGTCTTCCTCTTGAAGATCGATTTAATCTCAATGGCTCGCCGACCATTGGGCAAGTCAATCAAAGTCCACACTTTGTTATCATACATGGATCTCATCTCAGATTTCATGGCCTCAAGCCATTTCACGGAATCTGGGCTCATCATCGCTTCCTCATAGTTCGTAGGTTCGTCTTGGTCAAGTAACATGACCTCCAGAACAGGATTACCGTACCACTCTGGTGCGGATCTCACTCTGGTTTACCTACGAGGTTCGGTAGTAACTTGATCTGAAGTTACATGATCATCATCATTAGCTTCCTCACTAATTGGTGTAGTAGTCACAGGAACAAATTTCTGTGATGAACTACTTTCCAATAAGGGAGCAGGTACAGTTACCTCATGAAGTTCTACTTTCCTCCCACTCACTTCTTTCGAGAGAAACTCCTTCTCTAGAAAGGATCCATTCTTAGCAACGAATATCTTGCCTTCGGATCTGTGATAGAAGGTGTACCCAACTGTCTCCTTTGGGTATCCTATGAAGACATATTTCTCCGATTTGGGTTTGAGCTTATCAGGATGAAACTTTTTCTTATAAGCATCGCAACCCCAAACTTTAAGAAACGACAACTTTTGGTCTCTTGCCAAACCAAAGTTCATAAGGTGTCGTCTCAACGGATTTAGATGGTGCCCTATTTAACGTGAATGCAGCTGTCTCTAATGCATAACCCCAAAACGATAGTGGTAAATCGGTAAGAGACATCATAGATCGCACCATATCTAGTAAAGTACGATTACGACGTTCGGACACACCATTACGCTGTGGTGTTCCGGGTGGCGTGAGTTGCGAAACTATTCCGCATTGTTTCAAATGAAGACCAAACTCGTAACTCAAATATTCTCCTCCACGATCAGATCGTAGAAACTTTATTTTCTTGTTATGATGATTTTCAACTTCACTCTGAAATTCTTTAAACTTTTCAAATGTTTCAGACTTATGTTTCATTAAGTAGATATACCCATATCTGCTTAAATCATCTGTGAAGGTGAGAAAATAACGATACCCGCCGCGAGCCTCAATATTCATCGGACCACATACATCTGTATGTATGATTTCCAACAAATCTGTTGCTCGCTCCATAGTTCCGGAGAACGGAGTCTTTAGTCATCTTGCCCATAAGGCATGGTTCGCAAGCATCAAGTGATTCATAATCAAGTGATTCCAAAATCCCATCAGCATGGAGTTTCTTCATGCGCTTTACACCAATATGACCTAAACGGCAGTGCCAAAAATGAGTTGCACTATCATTATTAACTTTGCATCTTTTGGCTTCAATATTATGAATATGTGTATCACTACGATCGAGATCCAACAAACCATTTTCACTGGGTGTATGACCATAGAAGGTTTTATTCATGTAAATAGAACAACAATTATTCTCTAACTTAAATGAATAACCGTATTGCAATAAACATGATCAAATCATATTCATGCTCAACGCAAACACCAAATAACACTTATTTAGGTTCAACACTAATCCCGAAAGTGTAGGGAGCGTGCGATGATGATCATATCAATCTTGGAACCACTTCCAACACACATCGTCACTTCACCCTTAACTAGTCTTTGTTCATTCTGCAACTCCTGTTTCGAGTTACTACTCTTAGCAACTGAACCAGTATCAAATACCGAGGGGTTGCTACGAACACCAGTAAAATACACATCAATAATCTATATATCAAATATACGTTTGTTCACTTTGCCATCCTTCTTATCCGCCAAATACTTGGGGCAGTTCCGCTTCCAGTGACCAGTCCCTTTGCAGTAGAAGCACTTAGTCTCAGGCTTAGGTATAGACTTGGGCTTCTTCACTTGAGTAGCAACTTGCTTGCCGTTCTTCTTGAAGTTCCCCTTTCTTCCCTTTTGCCCTTTTCTTGAAACTAGTGGTCTTGTCAACCATCAACACTTGATGCTTTTCTTGATTTCTACCTTCGTCGATTTCGGCATCGCGAAGAACTCGGGAATTATTTTCGTCATCCCTTGCATATTATAGTTCATCACGAAGTTCTATTAACTTGGTGATAGTGACTAGAGAATTCTGTCAATTACTATCTTATCTGGAACATTAACTCCCACTTGATTCAAGCAATTGTAGTACCCAGACAATCTGAGCACATGCTCACTGGTTGAGCTATTCTCCTCCATCTTGTAGGCAAAGTACTGTCAGATGTCTCATACCTCTCGACACGGGCATGAGTCTGAAATACTAATTTCAACTCTTGGAACATCTTATATGCTCCGTGGCGTTCAAAACATTTTTGAAGTTCCGGTTCTAAGCCATAAAGCATGGTGCACTTAACTATCAAGTAGTCATCATACCGAGCTTTTGTCAAAACGTTCATAACGTCTGCATCTGCTCCTGCAATAGGTCTGTCACCTAGCGGTGCATCAAAGACATAATTCTTCTGTGCAGCAATGAGGATAAACCTCAGATCACGGATCCAATCCGCATCATTGCTACTAACATCTTTCAACTTAGTTTTCTCTAGGAACATATAATAATAAACGGGGAGCAACATCGCGAGCTATTGATCTACAACATAGATATGCTAATACTACCAGAACTAAGTTCATGATAAATTAAGGTTTAGTTAATCAAATTATTAAAGAACTCCCACTTAGATAGATATCCCTCTAATCATCTAAGTGATCACGTGATCCATATCAACTAAACCATGTCCGATCATCACGTGAGATGGAGTAGTTTCAATGGTGAACATCACTATGTTGATCATATCTACTATATGATTCACGCTCGACCTTTCGGTCTCAGTGTTCCGAGGCCATATCTGTTATATGCTAGGCTCGTCAAGTTTAACCTGAGTATTCCGCGCGTGCCACTGTTTTGCACCCGCTGTATTTGAACGTAGAGCCTATCACACCCGATCATCACGTGGTGTCTCAGCACGAAGAACTTTCGCAACGGTGCATACTCAGGGAGAACACTTATACCTTGGTAATTTAGTGAGCGATCATCTTATAATGCTATCGTCAATCAAAGCAAGATAAGATGCATAAAAGATAAACATCACATGCAATCAGTATAAGTGATATGATATGGCCATCATCATCTTGTGCTTGTGATCTCCATCTCCGAAGCACCATCATGATCACCATCGTCACCAGCGCGACACCTTGATCTCCATCGTAGCATCGTTGTCGTCTCGCTAACTTATGCTATGACTATCGCTACCGCTTAGTGATAAAGTAAAGCATTACAGGGCGCTTGCATTGCATACAATAAAGCGACAACCATATGGCTCCTGCCAGTTGCCGATAACTCGGTTACAAAACATGATCATCTCATACAATAAAATTTAGCATCATGCCTTGACCATATCACATCACAACATGCCCTGCAAAAACAAGTTAGACGTCCTCTACTTTGTTGTTGCAAGTTTTACGTGGCTGCTACGGGCTGAGCAAGAACCGTTCTTACCTACGCATCAAAACCACAACGATTGTTTGTAAAGTAGGTGTTGTTTTAACCTTCGCAAGGACCGGGCGTAGCCACACTCGCTTCAACTAAAGTTGGAGAAACTGACACCCGCTAGTCACATGTGTGCATAGCACGACGGTAAAACCAGTCTCGCGTAAGCATACGCATAATATCGGTCCGGGCCGCTTCATCCAACAATGCCGCCGAACCAAAGTATGACATGCTGGTAAGCAGTATGACTTATATCGCCCACAACTCACTTGTGTTCTACTCGTGCATATGACATCTACGCATAAAACCAGGCTCGGATGCCACTGTTGGGGAACGTAGTAATTCCAAAAAAAAAATCCTACGCACACGCAAGATCATGGTGATGCATAGCAACGAGAGGGGAGAGTGTGTCCACGTACCCTCGTAGACCGAAAGCGGAAGCGTTAGCACAAAGCGGTTGATGTAGTCTTACGTCTTCGCAATCCAACCGATTAAGTACCGAACGCACGGCACCTCCGAGTTCAGCACACGTTCAACTCGATGACATCCCTCGAACTCCGATCCAGCCGAGCTTTGAGGGAGAGTTCCGTCAGCACGACGGCGTGGTGACGATGATGATGTTCTACCGACGCAGGGCTTCGCCTAAGCACCGCTACGATATGACCGAGGTGGATTATGGTGGAGGGGGCACCGCACACGGCTAAAAGATCAATGATCAATTGTTGTGTCTATGGGGTGCCCCCTGCCCCCATTTATAAAGGAGCAAGGGAAGGAGGCGGCCGGCCAAGGAGAGGCGCGCCAAGGGGGAGTCCTACTCCCGCTAGGAGTAGGACTCCTCCTATTCCTAGTAGGAGTAGGAGAGGGGGAAGGAAAGGGAGAGGAGGAGAAGGAAAGAGGGTGCCTGCCCCTCTTGCCCTAAACCAATTCGGTTTGGGCCTTGGGGGGCGCGCCCCACACTCCCCTTACTGCCCTCTATTTCCACTAAGGCCCATTAAGCCCCCGGGGGGGTTCCGGTAACCCCCGGTACTCCGGTATATATCCGATAACCGCCGGAACCATTCCGGTGTCCGAATATAGTCGTCCAATATATCAATCTTCATGTCTCGACCATTTCGAGACTCGTCGTCATGTCCGTGATCACATCCGAGACTCCAAACTATCTTCAGTACATCAAAACATATAAACTCATAATATAACTGTCATCGAAACTTTAAGCGTGCGGACCCTACGGGTTCGAGAACTATGTAGACATGACCGAGACACGTCTCCGGCCAATAACCAATAGCGGAACCTGGATGCTCATATTGGCTCCCACATATTCTACGAAGATCTTTATCGGTCAAACCGCATAACAACATACGTTGTTCCCTTTGTCATCGGTATGTTACTTGCCCGAGATTCGATCGTCGGTATCTCAATACCTAGTTCAATCTCGTTACCGGCAAGTCTCCTTACTCGTTCCGTAATACATCATCCCGCAACTAACTGATTAGTTGCAATGCTTGCAAGGCTTAAGTGATGTGCATTACCGAGTGGGCCCAGAGATACCTCTCCGACAATCGGAGTGACAAATCCTAATCTCGAAATACGCCAACCCAACAAGTACCTTTGGAGACACCTGTAGAGCACCTTTATAATCACCCAGTTACGTTGTGACGTTTGGTAGCACACAAAGTGTTCCTCCGGTAAACGGGAGTTGCATAATCTGATAGTCATAGGAACATGTATAAGTCATGAAGAAAGCAATAGCAGAATAATAAACGATCGTGTGCTAAGCTAACGGAATGGGTCAAGTCAATCACATCATTCTTCTAATGATGTGATCCCGTTAATCAAATAACAACTCATGTCAATGGCTAGGAAACATAACCATCTTTGATCAACGAGTTAGTCAAGTAGATGCATACTAGTGACACTCTGTTTGTCTATGTATTCACACAAGTATTATGTTTCCGGTGAATACAATTCTAGCATGAATAATAAACATTTATCATGATATAAGGAAATAAATAATAACTTTATTATTGCCTCTAGGGCATATTTCCTTCAGTAGTTACCAGAATGGGTGGGATCTAAGTCTTTCACCTGCCCGTCCTCATAAGCATCTCCTCCTCCGCCTCCATCATGCATGATGTCGAACATCTTCCTCTCCACGTCGTCGTACGCCTTCTCCCCCGCTTTAGGCATAACAGCGAACATGTGGGCACCCATGTGCTCCCCGCCCACCGTCCGTGCCAGGACGAGCTGTGGCGACAAAGACTCCAACATGAGCAGGGGCGCCGCATTTACGTCGATGATGTAAGGCACTTGCCTAGCGGCGGTTGTCATGGACTGCCTACTGAGCTGCTTGGCGGCGTAGTAGTATGGAGCCTTGTAATGCTCCGGCCATGGCGGTGGCTGGGCGTTGGGAGACACCATCGGGGCTCCGTGATCTCCACCACGTCCGCGACTAGCACGCCCACTGATGACCCACAAGTATAGGGGATCACAACAGTCTTCATGGGTAGTATTTCACCCAAATTTATTGATTCGACACATAGGAGCCAAAGAATATTTATAAGCCTTAGCAATTGAGTTATCAATTCAACCACACCCGAAAATCACTTCCTTGCAGCAATTTATGAGTAGCACAGTAATATGATAGTAGTGATAACAATAGTAACGGGAACAGTAGTAGTGATAGTGGTACAAGTTTGGTAGCAATCAAGCAGCAGCCGTAACAGTAACTTGAGCAAAGACAATAGTATTAAAGAGTAGGCATGGAGTAGCGATGGATATTTAGATGAGATTCAATATGTAACAGTCACAATATGGAGTGACACACAATAGCTCCAATTCATCAATCATATGTATTCTGTATATAGTCATACGTGCTTACGGTAAGAACTTGCATGCCATCTTTTGCCCTACCCTCACATGGTAGTGGGGTCCTAATGTAAACTAAGGGTAATTATGGCGCTCTTTTTAATAAATGATGGCAAAAAGGTGCTCCTTTTAATAGAGAACTGGAATAAAGCATTAACACATAGTGAATACATGAACTCCTCAAGTCAAAGTCATCCTCGTTGATATCCCAATTAATTGTCACCTTAGGGGTCTAGGGTTCAGAACGATTACTGGTGCATACAACTGATGACCCACAAGTATAGGGGATCTATCGTAGTCCTTTCAATAAGTAAGAGTGTCGAACCCAATGAGGAGCAGAAGGAAATGATAAGCGGTTTTCAGCAAGGTATTCTCTGCAAGCACTGAAATAATAGGTAACAGATAGTTTTGTGATAAGATAATTTGTAATGAGCAACAAGTAACAAAAAGTAAATAAAGTGCAGCAAGGTGGCCCAATCCTTTTTGTAGCAAAGGAAAAGCCTGGACAATATCTTATAAGAAGGAAAACGCTCCCGAGGACACATGGGAATTATCGTCAAGCTAGTTTTCATCACGTTCATATGATTCGCGTTCGGTACTTTGATAATTTGATATGTGGGTGGACCGGTGCTTGGGTGCTGTTCTTACTGGAACAAGCATCCCACTTATGATTAACCCCTATTGCAAGCATCCGCAACTACAAAAGAAGTATTAAGGTAAACCTAACCATAGCCTGAAACATATATATCCAAATCAGCCCCTTACGAAGCAACGCATAAACTAGGGTTTAAGCTTCTGTCACTCTAGCAACCCATCATCTACTTATTACTTCCCAATGCCTTCCTCTAGGCCCAAATAATGGTGAAGTGTCATGTAGTCGACGTTCACATAACACCACTAGAGGAGAGACAACACACATCTCATCAAAATATCGAACGAATACCAAATTCACATGACTACTAATAGCAAGACTTCTCCCATGTCCTCAGGAACAAACTTAAGTACTCACAAAGCATATTCATGTTCATAATCAGAGGGGTATTAATATGCATATAGGATCTGAACATATGGTCTTCCACCAATTAAACCAACTAGCATCAACTACAAGGAGTAATCAACGCTACTAGCCACCTACAGGTACCAATCCCAGACTTGGAGACAAGAATTGGATACAAGAGATGAACTAGGGTTTGAGAGGAGATGGTGCTGGTGAAGATGTTGATGGAGATTGGCCCTCTCCCGATGAGAGGAGCATTGGTGATGACGATGGCGATGATTTCCCCCTCCCGGAGGGAAGTGTCCCCGGCAGAACAGCTCCGCCAGAGCCCTAGATTGGTTTCGCCAAGGTTCCGCCTCGTGGCGGCGGAGTCTCGTCCCGAAAGCTTGCTTATGATTTTTCTTCGGACGAAAGACTTCATATAGCAGAAGATGGGCACCGGAGGGCCAACAGGGGGCCCACGAGGCAAGGGGGTAGGGCACGCCCCCCACCCTCGTGGCCAGGGTGTGGGCCCCCTCTGGTATTTCTTCTGCTCAGTATTTTTTATTATTTCCAAAAACAACTTTCGTGGAGTTTCAGGACTTTTGGAGTTGTGCAGAATAGGTCTCTAATATTTGCTCCTTTCCAGCCCAGAATTCCAGCCGCCGGCATTCTCCCTCCTTATGTAAACCTTGTAAAATAAGAGAGAATATGCATAAGTATTGTGACATAATGTGTAATAACAGCCCATAATGCAATAAATATCGATATAAAAGCATGATGCAAAATGGACGTATCAACTCCCCCAAGCTTAGACCTCGCTTGTCCTCAAGCGGAAGCCGATAATGATAAATATGTCCACATGTTTAGAGGTAGAGGTGTCGATAAAATAAAATACGGACATGAGGGCATCATGATTAATCTTATAATAGCAACATATATGGATATTGTCATATGATTTCTTATGCTCAAGTAATAATCTATTCACAATGCAAAGTATGAATCAGAAACTTCATTGAGAACCAACAAACTATAATCTCAGTCATTGAGGCAATTGCAATTTATCATAACATCAGAAATAGTCTATGTCAGAGCTTTTTAGCAAGTCCACACACTCAACTATCATTTAGTCTTTCATAATTGCTAACACTCGCGCAATACTTGTGGTTACGGAGTTTTAATCGGACACAGAGAAAGATAGGGGCTTATAGTTTCGCCTCCCAACCTTTTACCTCAAGGGTAATGTCAACAATAATAGTTCATGCTATCTTACATCCGATTATATATATATATATATATATATATATATATATATATATATATATATATATATATATATATATATATATATCAGGATCTTTCCAACATATTGTGCTTGCCAAAGGATAAAATGTAAAAGGAACGGTGAAGATCACCATGACTCTTGCATAAGGTAGAAGATAATAATAAAAGATAAGCCCTTCGCAGAGGGAAGCAGAGGTTGCCATGCGCTTTTAGGGTTGGATGCACAAAAACTTAATGCGAAAGAACGTCACTTTATATTGCCACTTGTGATATGGACCTTTATTATGCAGTCCGTCGCTTTTATTTCTTCCACATCACAAGATCGTATAAAGCTTATTTCCTCCACACCAATCAATCATACATTTTTATAGAGCAATTTTTATTGCTTGCACCGATGACAACTTACTTGAAGGATCTTACTCAATCCATAGGTAGATATGGTAGACTCTCATGGCAAAACTGGGTTTAAGGGTATTTGGAAGCACAAGTAGTATCTCTACTTGGTGCAAAGAATTTGGCTAACATGAGGGGGAAAGGCAAGCTCAACATGTTGGATGATCCATGACAATATACTTTATCTTAGATATAAGAAAACATAACCCATTAAGTTGTCTTCCTTGTCCAACATCAACTCTTTAGCATGTCATATTTTAATGAGTGCTCCCAATCATAAAAGATGTCCACAATATTATATTTATATGTGAAACCTCCCTTTCTTTATTACTTCCTATTAATTGCAACGATGACCAAAACTATGTTTATCAACTCTCAACAATTTTTAATCATAATACTCTTTCTATGTGAAGTCATTACTTTCCATAAGATCAATATGATCTCTTTGTTTCTTTTTATTCTCTTCTCTTTTCTTTTATTCACTCAAGATCATAGCAAGATAATCAAGCCCTTGACTCAACACTAATCTTTATTCGCTCACGGACTCAATTACATAGAGGGATCATAAAGCAAAACTCAAAACTAGATCATACTAAAAAATTATTCTACTAGATCAAGATATTACTAAAAGGATCGAACTAAGAAAAACGGTAAAGATAGAGATGTGATGGTGATACGATACCGGGGCACCTCCCCCAAGCTTGGCAGTTGCCAAGGGGAGTGCCCATACCCATATGATTATGTCTCCTTCTTCGGAGGTGGTGATGATGGGGTTGTTGATGATGTAAATTGTGCTTTCAGCTTCTTCATATTGTAATTGAGGAGAGCAATTTCCTCCTTTAAATCATCGACCTCTGATTCCAGCTTCAAGATCTTGTCACATAAATCTCCTTTGCTTTTCTGTCAAAAACGAGAAGGAATAGATCGGTTGTTAGATAGTTTAGCCCTCTTAGGGAGACTAGATTTCTTGAACTTCACGTGCATATCCCCAGGTTGAGGTAGAGGGACATCCTCCTCTTCCGAACTTGAGTCATTGATCCTCATCAAATGAGCATCCTCCTCCTCATCCGTAGTTCGACTACAAGGAGATAGATCCCCATAGGTCTTTGGGTCAGCAATGAGGTCTGAGACATAGCTCTCTCCGTCGGAATCCTGAGATGACATCTTGCTCCAAATCTGCTACAGAAACAGCTCGAAACAAATACAGAGGATATTTGCGTGATACAGGAGTCAAAACCTTTAGGAGATTATATAATGAATTTTTACCGACCAAAATACGTATCGTGCAAGAAAACGGAGTCCGGAGAGCACACGAGGTGCCCACGAGGCAGGGGGCGCGCCCAGTAGGGTAGGGCGCGCCCTCCACCCTCGTGGAGCCCTCGTGTCCTTCCCGGACTGCTTCTTATTTTTCTATTTTTCTAAATGTTCCAAAACGGAGAAAAATTGCCATTAGAACTGTTTTGGAGCCGGTTTACTTACCGTACCACATACCTATTCCTTTTCGGAGTCTGAAACGTTCCGGAAAGTGTCCCTTATGTATTCCTCCGGGGTTACGGTTTCAATAACATTGGTTTCAACATTTATAGGATTACCTGAGATATAGTGTTTGATTCTTTGACCGTTTACCACCTTCGGATTTGTGCCCTCGAAGTTGTTGATTTTTATGGCACCGGAACGATAGACCTCCTCGATAACGTAATGACCTTCCTATTTAGAGAGAAGTTTTCCTGCAAAAAATCTTAAACGAGAGTTGTATAATAACACATAATCACCTACATTAAACTCACGCTTTTGTATTCTTTTGTCATGCCATCTTTTAACTTTTTCCTTAAACAACTTGGCATTCTCGTAGGCTTGGGTTCTCCATTCATCAAGTGAGCTAATTTCAAATAACCTCTTCGCACCGGCAAATTTGAAATCATAATTGAGCTCTTTAATGGCCCAATATGCCTTATGTTCTACTTCGAGAGGTAAGTGACATGCTTTTCCGTAAACCATTTTATACGAAGACATACCCATAGGATTTTTATATGCAGTTCTGTAGGACCATAATGCATCATCAAGTTTCTTGGACCAATTCTTTCTAGATCTATTAACAGTCTTTTGCAAAATTAATTTGAGTTCTCTATTACTCAATTTTACTTGACCACTAGACTGCGGGTGATAAGGGGATGCAATTCTATGATTAACATCATACTTAGCAAGCATTTTACGGAAAGCACCATGAATAAAATGTGAACCACCATCAGTCATTAAATATCTAGGGACTCCAAACCTCGGAAAAATAACTTCTTTAAGCATCTTAATAGAGGTGTTATGATCAGCACTACTAGTTGGAATAGCTTCTACCCACTTAGTAACGTAATCAAGAGCAACTAAAATATGTGTATATCCATTAGAGGCAGGAAACGGTCCCATATAATCAAAGCCCCAAACATCAAATGGTTTAATAACAAGTGGATAATTCATAGGCATTTCTTGACGTCTACTAATATTACCAATTCCTTGACATTCATCACAAGATGAGACAACTTACGGGCATCCTTGAAGAGAGTAGGCCAATAAAAACCGGATTGCAATACCTTATGTGCAGTTCTATCTCCAGCGTGGTGTCCCCCATATGCCTCGGAGTGACACTTGCGTAGGATCTGTTCCTGTTCATGCTCAGGTACACAACGTCTAATAACACCATCTACTCCTTGTTTATAAACATGTGGGTCATCCCAAAAGTAATGTCTCAAATCATAGAAAAACTTTTCTTTTGCTGGTATGTGAAACTAGGTGGTATAAATTTAGCAACAATGTAATTGGCATAATCAGCATACCATGGAGTAGTGTGAGAAGCATTTATGACATTTAATTGTTCATCAGGAAAGCTGTCATTGATAGGTAGTGGGTCATCAAGAACATTTTCTAACCTAGACAAGTTGTCTGCAACGGGGTTCTCAGCACCCTTTCTATCAATAATATGCAAATCAAATTCTTGTAGCAAGAGAACCCATCTAATAAATCTAGGTTTAGCATCTTTCTTTTCCATAAGATATTTAATTGCAGCATGATCAGTGTGAATAGTTACTTTAGAATCAACAATATAAGGTCTGAACTTATCACAAGCAAATACAACTGCTAAAAATTCTTTTCAGTAGTACCATAATTTCTCTGAGCATTGTCTAGAGTCTTACTAGCATATTGAATAACATTTAATTTTTTATCAACTCTTTTTCCTAGAACAGCACCTACAACATAATCAGTAGCATCACACATAATTTCAAAGGGTAAATTCCAATCAGGCGGGTGAACGATAGGTGCAGAAATCAATGCTTTCTTAAGTATTTCAAATGCTTCTACACAATCATCATCAAAGACAAATGGTATATCTTTTTGTAATAAATTAGTCAGAGGCCGAGAAATTTTTGAGAAGTCCTTAATGAACCTCCTATAAAATCCGGCGTGACCAAGGAAACTTCTTATACCTTTGATGTCCTTGGGACATGGCATCTTTTCAATAGCATCTACCTTAGCTTTATCAACTTCAATACCTCTTTCAGAAATTTTATGCCCCAAGACAATACCTTCATTAACCATAAAGTGGCACTTTTCCCAATTCAAGACAAGATTAGTTTCTTCACATCTCTGCAAAACTCGATCAAGGTTGCTCAAGCAATCATCAAAAGAGGATCCGTAAATGGAGAAATCGTCCATGAAAACCTCACAAATCTTTTCACAAAAGTCAGAGAATATAGCCATCATGCATCTTTGAAAGGTAGCAGGTGCATTACATAAACCAAAAGGCATACGTCTATAAGAAAAAGTACCGAAAGGGCAAGTGAAAGTGGTCTTAGATTGATCATCAGCTGACACAGGTATTTGAGAGAAACCAGAATAACCATCTAGAAAGCAAAAATGTGTATGTTTGGATAATCTTTCTAGCATTTGATCAATGAAAGGCAAAGGGTAATGATCTTTTTTAGTAGCTTTATTTAATTTGCAGAAATCAATTACCATCCTATAACCTGTAATAATTCTTTGTGGAATCAATTCATCTTTATCATTAGGAACGACAGTAATACCTCCCTTCTTAGGGACACAATGGACAGGCCTTACCCACTGACTATCAGCAATGGGATAGATTATACCTGCCTCAAGGAGCTTTAGTATTTCCTTTCTTGCCACTTCTTTCATTTTAGGATTCAGCCATCGTTGATGATCAATAACTGGTTTGGCATCTTTCTCCAAATTTATTTTGTGTTGGCATAGAGTGGGACTAATGCCCTTAAGATCATCAAGAGTATATCCAATAGCAGCACGGTGCTTCTTCAGAGTTTTCAATATTTTTTCTTCCTCCTTCTCTGAAAGGTTAGCATTAATAATAACAGGATATATCTTCTTTTCATCAAGCTAAGCATATTTAAGAGTATCAGGCAATGGTTTAAGCTCAAACACGGGATCACCCTTGGGTGGAGGAGGATCCCCTAGGATTTCAACAGGCAAGTTGTGTTTCAGAATAGGTCCCTGTTTAAAGAATACTTCATCTATTTCCCTTCTTTCATTCATAAACATATCATTTTCATGGTCTAGCAAATATTGTTCTAAAGGATCACTAGGTGGCACGGCAATAGAAGCAAGACCAATAATTTCATCTTTACTAGGAAATTCCTATTCACGGTGTTGTCTACGAAATTTAGAGAAGTTAAACTCATGAGACATATCACCTAGACCAATGGTAACAACATCCTTTTTGCAATCTATCCTAGCATTAACGGTGTTCAAGAAGGGTCTACCAAATATAATGGGACAAAGGCTATCTTGTGGGGAACCGAGAACAAGAAAATCAGCAGGATACTTAGTTTTCCCACACAAGACTTCGACATCTCTAACAATTCCAATTGGTGATATAGTATCTCTATTGGCAAGCTTAATAGTGACATCAATATCTTCTAACTCAGCAGGTGCAATATCATGCATAATCTCTTTGTATAAGTCATGAGGTATTGCACTAGCACTAGCACCCATATCACATAAGCCATGATAACAATGATCACCTATTTTAATAGAAATAACGGGCATGCCTACCACAGGTCTATGTTTATCTTTAGCACAAGGTTTAGCAATTCTAGCAGTTTCATCACACAAATAAATAAAATGCCCATCAATATTATCAGCCAAGAGATCTTTAACAATAGCAATATCAGGTTCAACTTTAACTTGCTCAGGAGGTGCATAAGTTCTAATATTGCTTTTACGAATCACAGTTGAAGCTTTAGCATGATCTTTTATCCTAACAGGAAAAGGTGGTTTCTCAACATAAGCAGTAGGAACAATAGGATCATTATAAGTGATAGTCTTTTCTTCAACTTTAATAGGTGCAGCTACCTTTACTTCTATGGGAGGACGATATTTAAACCACTTCTCCTTAGGGAGATCAACATGAGTAGCAAAAGATTCACAAAAAGAAGCTACTATCTCAGAGTCAAGTCCATATTTAGTGCTAAATTTACGGAAAACATCGGTATCCATAAAAGATTTAACACAATCAAACTTAGGTGTCATACCTGACTCCTTACCTTCGTCGAGGTCTCAATCTTCAGAGTTGCGTTTAATTCTTTCCAATAAATCCCATTTGAATTCAATAGTCTTCATCATAAGAGAGCCAACACAAGAAGTATCGAGCATGGTGCGATTGTTATCAGAAAGCCGAGCATAAAAATTTTGAATAATCATTTCTCTCGAGAGCTCATGATTGGGGCATGAATATAACATTGATTTAAGCCTCCCCCAAGCTTGAGCAATGCTTTCTCCTTCACGAGCCCAAAAATTATATATATAATTACGATCACGATGAACAAGATGCATAGGATAAAACTTCTGATGAAATTCCAATTTCAATCATTTGTAGTTCCATGATCCCATATCATCACATAGCCTATACCATGTCAATGCATCTCCCTTCAAAGATAAAGGGAAGACCTTCTTCTTGACAACATCATCGGGCATACCTGCAAGCTTAAATAATCCACAAACTTCATCCACATATATTAGGTGCTCATCAGGATGTAATGTTCCATCTCCTGTAAAAGGATTAGCTAGCAGATTTTCCAACATACCCGAAGGAATTTCAAAGTAGACATTTTCATTTTCAGTAGGTTGAGGAGCAACTCTTTGCACTACTGGTCGGGGTGAAGATACCCCGAGCAAGCCCCTCAGAGGATTACTTTCCATAGTAACAAGTGACAATAAATTTCAGCACACTATATAAATTTTTCCTTACCAAATTCCACCTACCAAAGGGGCTTCACTCCCCGGCAACGGCGTCAGAAAAGAGTCTTGATGACCCACAAGTATAGGGGATCTATCGTAGTCCTTTCAATAAGTAAAAGTGTCGAACCCAACGAGGAGCAGAAGGAAATGATAAGCGGTTTTCAGCAAGGTATTCTCTGCAAGCACTGAAATTATAGGTAACAGATAGTTTTGTGATAAGATAATTTGTAACGAGCAACAAGTAACAAAAAGTAAATAAAGTGCAGCAAGGTGGCCCAATCCTTTTTGTAGCAAAGGACAAGCCTGGACAATATCTTATATGAAGGAAAACGCTCCCGAGGACACATGGAAATTATCGTCAAGCTAGTTTTCATCACGTTCATATGATCCGCGTTCGGTACTTTGATAATTTGATATATGGGTGGACCGGTGCTTGGGTGCTGTTCTTACTTGAACAAGCATCCCACTTATGATTAACCCCTATTGCAAGCATCCGCAACTACAAAATAAGTATTAAGGTAAACCTAACCATAGCTTGAAACATATGGATCCAAATCAGCCCCTTACGAAGCAACGCATAAACTAGGGTTTAAGCTTCTGTCACTCTAGCAACCCATCATCTACTTATTACTTCCCAATGCCTTCCTCTAGGCCCAAATAATGGTGAAGTGTCATGTAGTCGACGTTCACATAACACCACTAGAGGAGAGACAACATACATCTCATCAAAATATCGAACGAATACCAAATTCACATGACTACTAATAGCAAGACTTCTCCCATGTCCTCAGGAACAAACTTAACTACTCACAAACCATATTCATGTTCATAATCAGAGGGGTATTAATATGCATATAGGATCTGAACATATGGTCTTCCACCAATTAAACCAACTAGCATCAACTACAAGGAGTAATCAACACTACTAGCAACCTACAGGTACCAATCCCAGACTTGGAGACAAGAATTGGATACAAGAGATGAACTAGGGTTTGAGAGGAGATGGTGCTGGTGAAGATGTTGATGGAGATTGTCCCTCTCCCGATGAGAGGAGCATTGGTGATGACGATGGCGATGATTTCCCCCTCTCGGAGGGAAGTGTCCCCGGCAGAACAGCTCCGCCAGAGCCCTAGATTGGTTCCGCCAAGGTTCCGCCTCGTGGCGGCGGAGTCTCGTCCCGAAAGCTTGTTATGATTTTTCTTCGGACGAAAGACTTCATATAGCAGAAGATGGGCACCGGAGGGCCAACAGGGGGCCCACGAGGCAGGGGGCGCGCCCAGGGGGGTAGGGCACGCCCCCGACCCTCGTGGCCAGGGTGTGGGCCCCCTCTGGTATTTCTTCCGCTCAGTATTTTTTATTATTTCCAAAAACAACTTTGGTGGAGTTTCAGGACTTTTAGAGTTGTGCAGAATAGGTCTCTAATATTTGCTCCTATTCCAGCCCAGAATTCCAGCTGCCGGCATTCTCCCTCCTTATGTAAACCTTGTAAAATAAGAGAGAATAGGCATAAGTATTGTGACATAATGTGTAATAACAGCCCATAATGCAATAAATATTGATATAAAAGCATGATGCAAAATGGACGTATCAACAACTTGCAGGTAAGATCAACATCTCAAATATAGTCATGAAAAGCATAAGTGTTCAGATCTGAAATCATGACACTCGAGCCCTAGTGACAAGCATTAAGCATAGTAAAGTCATATAATGGATATTAGGGATTAAGCCCTAACAAATTGTCTCGATTACATAATAAATCTCATCCATCTCCATCTACGTCCAGTATGACTACAAAGAAATTTCTCACTAATGATGATGAGCATCATGAAATTGTTGATGAAGAAGGGTTGGTGATGACATGGCGATGGATCCCTCTCTCCGGAGCCTCGAACGCACTCTAGATTAAGGCTTATTACCATACGTTATCCATGTTTATTAGCTTGTCTGTTGCTTCTTGGTGTTCATTACCATATGTATTCTTATTCATGCTAACACCCTTTGAGGATAATTTATAAAACAAACATTTGTTAAATATACTGCCCATAGCTTGCTTAACTTCTTGGCTACAATTAGTCTTTGCGCCAATGGCACAACGTATCATCTAGTCTTGAGAATAGCATAGCCCTAGAAGACAGCCATTGCGATGTGCTTACAACACGATGAAATGTGGAATGTGTCCAAAGTACGTCACGACCACTCATGTCCTGCATCAAGAGTCACTTGTCCAACCAATGGCCCTTCTCGTCGCGTAGGGTTACCTTGATTATTAAGAATTACTTCAGACAAGAGCATTGGACGTTTAATGATTACATGTGATTTATCCCCAAGGTGTTTCTTTTCACTATCATACTAATCCTTTCTCCGTTGTTGTTCAGAATAGCGTTCCAAGCATCCTCGCTTCTTATCTCCTCCTTGATCGATCTACGAGATCCTGGGTACCTGCAGGACCATAGAACGAACACTGTTGCAATCGAACACATACAAATAATGTGAAATACACAAAGCATTCCAACGACCCCATACACAAATAGATAGGGTTGCAAGGCCATGCCTCAACCTATTGCCTTACCGAATTACTCACACATGGCAATCGGATCACAAGATGAACTCATTAAAGACAACATAAAGATAAATGATTAATCGATAATATGTCTTACAGCAGTTACCGATTGCTATACACCAATTACAAGTATGAATAACGTGGAGAGAATGGCTGCGGTGATGATGGTGGTAGCGACTATGGAGATGAGATGGGAATTGACGTCAGCTAGGGTTGGAGATAGCTTTTCGTTATGTGTTTCGCGAATGTTGGTTCTTTTGTTGAGATTCTGACGTTGTCTTCATTATAGAAAATTTCCAGGTGGACGCCTTGGTGCCGACATCATGCGGTATGACCGCTCGTATAAGCGTGTGTGCTCGTACCATGCGACGTCTTGGGTTCTGGATTGGTTGTAGTGCCTCCTATTGACTTGTCTTCTTCACCAAACTTCATATTTCTTTCTATGCTGCAATGACATTCTTCCATGTCTGAGCAAATTTTCCTGTGAAAACTCATTAAACAAAGTATTTTGCAACTTCTTCCACTTATTAGTCATTAGTAGCAATATCGGAGTGATCCTCTGAAAAATCCGGGATTACCTGGTTTAAACAATGATGATATGAGCGTAAAAATATCGATGATCACATCATCATGATGAGCGGTGAGGAAAGCTCACTTACATGAGAAAGCTCACAAGAACAAGTGGTTGTCGACCCCCATCGTTGATTGCGATGAATCCTTGCATTTCAGACACTCTCTCACGTTAGTATATTCGAAATAGAAGTGTGCGTACTTGAAGGGAGTAGGTCATCCCGAGGGTCATCATTTTGCAATTAAGCTGACCTCGCTCTTCAAATACGTACGCTTCCATTCAAAATATACTAACGCGAGATAGGGGAATCTTCAACATTCAAATTGGACACCGTATCCGTTTGTGTATCGATCGGACCAATCCACGCGCACTGGTGCAGGACCCAATCATTCAACCATGCCCGCATCCATTTCTAACTGAACTTTAACAAATCAGACGAATTTCATCAAATACGACGGAATTCAGCAAAGTTCAGACATAATTTACATAAACAAACGATATTTCGTCCGCTTAACTAAACCAAGGCTGAATGTAATTATAGGAAATATCACAGTTCATCCATGCAAATATCTCTAGTGCAACAGTAGTTCAAATTCAACAAAATAATCAGATGTTAAACAAGTTTTTCGAAATCATCAATTCCGAATTCAACGATACTAGAGCCCGACACATATTGTCTCATATAAACTGCCCCTTGAGTTTTATCCAACAATGTATGTGTGTGAATGGCCTGCCCTCGATCCCGTAGTACATCATGACAGGGCTTGCAGTCTATACAACGTGTACAATAACAATGAGTGAATAGATGAATTAACCAACATGTAGAGTAACAGGAAGCAACACTTACTATCTCCATGGTTGACGAGCCCAATGGCCACCTTATCTCCACTTGGTAAATCACAACACAAAACTTCATGAAGGAGTTGCAGATGGTGTACCACCTATGCGTTAGCGACTTCACATTGCGTGTATGAATGACGTGCATGTCGTAGGTCAACATAAATGGTCAACCGCGCATCACACAACAACTCATCCTCGATCACCGAGTGCCCCGCCATATCGTGCTTCTCTAGAAAACAATAAAAAGTTCAAGAAAAGAAAGCTCAATGGCATTTGATTGAAAACCTGTCCGGTGTGGTGCCCCTCATGGACGACATCGGCAAGGGTGCGAAGGGTACCTGGTTGCGAAAGGATTCCTAGATGGATAACAACATAGTTCAAGACGGGCGTGGGTTTGCGGACGGCGGAGAATGGCTAGGCGGTGGCAAGGGAGCTTCAGCTGCGGCATCGTCGTTATAGACGCGTGCACTGACTATGTTTTTCTGTGTGGTGAAAGTAGAGAGCGCATTTTTTTTTTTGACGCGAGCATGGTTCTTTGTTGATGACATTGTTGTCTGTCAGATTATGTTCGCAATATTTTCGGCAAGCAGTAAATGAACTTCAGCCCTTTTAATTTTTCACCATGTACTATGTGTGAAAGACTGTCAGAGTGCGTGTGTCTTGTCACAGTCTCAAAGCCCATAAAGCTAGCTAGAGCATCCAGATGCGGTGACCTATTCTATTCTGGAGCATCAGTCTATCTCCTTTGCACTATACCCCACTGCGTACTTGGAAAATGGCTTCTTCCTCTTCGCTCCTCTCGGCCGGCGTCTCCATCCTCCTGATCCAAGCCGTGGCGGTGGGCGTGGCCACCGCAGGAGACGCGCCGGCGCAGCTGCCGCGGTCGGAGCTGGCGGCGATCTTCAGGGTGATGGCCGACCTCCTCGGCGACCCGACGTGGCCGCAGCTCCACCCGCGGCCCTGCACGGACACGCCCTGGCCGGGCCTCCAGTGCGAGCTCGCCCCCGACGACAGCACCCGCCTCCGCGCCACCCGCCTCCATTTCGGCCCCGACGTCTCCACCCCGCCCTGCAGGCCCGGCGCCAGGCTCGCCGCCCCCGCGATCCTTGGCCTGCCCCACCTCAGGACCCTCTCCCTCTTCGGCTGCTTCGTCGACGCCGGCCCCGTCGAGCTGCCGCCGGTGCTCTTCACCAACGCCTCCTCCCTCGAGCAGCTCGTCCTCAAGTCCAACCCGGGCCTGACCGGCCGGATACCGGCAACCTTGACTAACCTGAAGAGCCTGCAAGTGCTTAGCCTGTCCCAGAACGGCTTCCACGGCGAGATCCCCAGGGAGCTCGGCGGCCTCGCCGCGTTGCAGCAGCTCGACCTCAGCTACAACAACATCACCGGCGAGGTACGTGCGTTGACCTCACGTGCGCCCTTAACTTCGTTACGAATGTGCATGCCGTGATTGGTGACACTGACACGTAGCATGAGTTTTTGATTCGGCGCGCGGCAGATACCGGAGGAGCTTGGAGGGATGGCGAGCCTATCCATCCTGGACCTGAGCTGGAACAGCATTGGCGGCGGCGTGCCGGCGGCGTTGGGTGGCCTGAAGATGCTGCAGAAGGCGGACCTGAGCTACAACCGGCTGGCCGGCGTTGTGCCGCCGGAGGTCGGGTCTCTGAAGGAGCTGGTGTTCCTGGACCTGAGCCACAACGGGCTCGCGGGGCCGCTGCCAGCCTCGCTTGCCGGGCTGGCGAAGCTGCAGTACCTGCTCCTGCAGGACAACCCCATCGGCACGGCGGTGCCGGCGGTGGTCGGGTCGCTGCGGCGGCTGCAGGTGCTGGGCCTGTCGGGGTGCAACCTGACGGGCCCGATCCCGCGGGGCGCGTTCGCGGCGCTGGGGAGCCTGATGGCGCTGTCGCTGGACCGGAACCGGCTGGACGGGCCGATCCCGGCGAGCCTCGGCGCGCTGCCGCACCTGGGGCAGCTCAACCTGAGCCAGAACCGGCTCGCCGGGGAGATCGCCCTGCCGGTCGAGTTCGTGGCGCGGCTCGGCAGGCGGCTCGACGTGCGCGGCAACGAGGAGCTGTGCGTCGGCCAGGGCAGGTACGGCGGGCTGCAGGCCAGCTACCTCAGGGCGCCGCCGTGCGTGGGACGGGGGAGCACCAACGGGACGGCCGCGCTGGACGAGGGCGCCGCGGGGGTTTACGGGCCAGTCGTTGGGTTGGTGTGCCACCTTCTTGTGTTGTTGGTACTCAAGCTGTGACGTCTCTGATGAAATATTTGAGCGGGCGATCATTCTTCACGAGATTACCGGGTCCAACGAGATGGATCGTTACGTGTTCTCTTGCAGTTTTATCCGACTGGATGAACGTATCCAAAATGCCAGCACCTGGCTCGATAGCTTTATAGGCACATCCTACAGCAGGGTGCCAATATTTGAGCACTTCTAAATCTTGCGTTTTAGCAACTTTAACATGTACACTAACTATTCTTCCCTTTGTCCCGAATTACTTGTTGCAGAAATGGATAAAAAATGAATATATGTAAAAATTGGAGTTCACAAGTAGTATGGGACGGAAGGGGTATACAGTAAAATAAAATTTGCGTTGACATCCCATGCCGCCACACCATAGGGGGGGAAAATGAATCTTTTTTTTAATAATCACCGGGGGAGGAGTCCCTCCACCTGAATATATTGCTCAAAGTGGTCATAGTGCTAGGAGAGTGATCCAGTTTATAAGAAAAACCGGATCGAAAACCTTAACAACTTGACCCCGTTTAAGAGAAAAACCGAGCCGAAAACCAGACAAGTAACAAGTGTTACAAGAAAAGGAGAGGAACATGACGCCCAACATAAGGCAAGACCTAACTAGCAAACTAACAGGACCAGGTAGATGAGGGGTGCGTCGAGGGATCACAATACCAAGACTCTACAAACAGCCTAACGCATCGCACCGGTGTGCGTATCAAACCCCACGGCACAACAGAGGAGCATCCACAATCAACGGGTGCCAACGCTTAACGCGAACCTTGACTGAGAGCTCCGCCACGGAAGTTCAAGATGATTAGCAAGGCGGGGAGGCGTCATTGCGTCGTCATTGAGCAAAGATGAACCAAGACGAGACCAAGAGCCCGAGGCTCGCCTCAACAGAACAGGGTCATGAGCATGCAAAGAAGCAGGTCGGAGACCACACGTAGGATAGCCGGAGAGAAACACCTGAAGAAGAACACACCACCCTCGGTCCTGAGCAGGCCACACCACCACCACCACGCGAACCACCCTCAACCAGACGCAGCAACTGAAGCCGTCGTAAGACGACGCCTCCAAGGAGGTAGTGTTGTCAAGGACACAACACCGCCATCCGATCCGGCAAGCCCGATCTTAGGTTTTCACCCGGATACCACAAAGCAAAGTATTGTAGGTGCTAGAGCTCCACAACGGCACCTCCTGCAAGGAAAACGATGTCCATAGACGTCGTTGCCGCCGGCATCGACATAGTCGATGCAGGGCTCTCACCCGGAGTTTGAGCACACCCCTACAATAAGACGACAGCCGACCACCACCACCATCGAACCCTTCAAAAGACGAAGAAGCACGACAAGCCGCCGGAGCCAACCGCACCCTGCGGAGACCACCGACAGCGAAACGTCAGCACTAGGCGCCAGATCCATCAACGGCCGCCCGAGCGCAGGCCACCGGACGCAGCGCAGGCCACCATGCCGACAAGGAGCAGAGGAGCACTGCCCAAGGCCAGGAACCACCATGGTCTGGGATGCAGCCATACATCAGGTGTGCTGACACGCTCCACGCACGCCACCGCACACCCGTCAGAGACCAAAACCGAAGCGCCCGCCACGCCAACAGGAAGCAGTGAGATCATCAGCAGCAGCAGCACCGCCATCATCCCCTCCACTTCCACCAGCACCACTCACGACCACCGTCCTTTGCCCCAAGCCGGACGACCACGGGCCGATCCAGACGGATACAGCCAGTCCAGCGAAACGCATCACCAACCAGCCTCCAGATCCACCCCAACACGAGCAGCGGCTGGCCCATAACCATCAGGGGTGGGGCCACAGGGAGGACGCCGTCGCGCGGACCACCATAGCACGCGAGGCCGGTACCGCGCACCCGGCGCTGCCACCTCGCGTGGGGCGATCCAGATCCGCCGACAACGCCCACCACGAGGCTGCCCTCGCCGCGCGACGCGGCCACAGGCGCCGCCGTCCACCCGAGCCACCGCGACGAGAGGCAGCCGGCCCGGATCCAACGCCTGCCGTCCACCGGATCCGCCGCGACGTGAGGCATTCAACCCCAATCCGCGAATACGCCCGCCGCGAGAGCCCCGCCGCCGCCATCCCTGGGGCACACGCGGCTTAGCCCGCGTCCCTCCAGCGGCGGCGAAGCAGGGGAGGGGGATGGGGGGTAGGAGCCGGCGACGGCGCAGAGGGGTTGCCCCCGAGTCGCCAGAGGAGGCGACGCGGGGGGAGGGGCAAAAAATGAATCGTTATCACTACCGGACATGGGGACGAACTCATAAACAACCACCTGTAGCCACTCGAAGCTAGCAAGAATCATCGGAGCTTGAGATCAAACTGAAGACATAGGGACTTCATAATAGCCGATTTTGTAATTCCTCAACTAAACACACCGGGAGAGTTACTCTTCTCAAAACATCCCTCAGGTTTGGACGTGTTTTGCCGTCAACGTGATCCTGTATCCATCCGTCTGATGCTCCGGACGTCCTTTTCCCCGTAAACCGAAAGCAAATCGGGGGACTTTGCGGTCATCTAGAGAGCTGCCACGCAAGCGTCCGACACTCCTGACCCATGCAAAACCCTCTCGCTTGCTCGCGCCTTTTCCCGTCCGAAGTAGTTGCTTCGCATTAACACCGATCTAGAGCGGACGTGACCTTTCACTGGTGCCAGCGTTGAGGTGGCTCGCCGGCCGAGGGCGTCACCCGAGCCGCGTGCCCGGTGTCCGCGTTTGTTCAATGCCGGAGAGACGTTACTGGACGGGACGGGACGGATATCTACTATGCATGTTCAATGCCCGTCTGTTCGTCTGCCGCCATTAAACAGGCACATCAATCGAGAAACCAACTCTGACGTCCACGCATTGACACACCCGTACGCTTGGCTCACTGACATCCGCTATTTAAAGGCAGACACTCCCAGCTCAAACCACACCACACCAAGTTCGTTCCGCATGCTCCTCCCGTGCACCACATCCGCCATGACCGCGAGCGGGAATGCATTGTGGCAGAGCCTCTCTACGGAGCAGAAGCTCCAGGTGGCCGCCCATGCCAGGTGAATAGAGGCCGGCATGCCGGCCAGCTCCCTGGAGGTCTTCGACGACGACCCCATGACGGAGACGGGCTACGACGACGACTCGGCACTAGCGCCCGCGCCCGTCCATGCTGGCTTCACCATGGAGCAAGCGTTGTTGCGCAGACGCACTTCAACGCCGCCATGGGGGAGGAGCAGCCGACGCCTATGTCGGTATTCCAGCAGGCACATGAGGAGTAGAAGTACAAACTCTTCCTCCTCGAGCAGCATCAGCTGGCGAAGGGCCAAATCTACAGCGAGGGAGGAAGCCATGGCAGTCATGGTCGCGGCGAACCCCAACTTCGTCACCGAGCAGCTATCGTTCTACGAGGCCGTGCACGCTCAGGTCCCCGCACGCAACGCTGTCCCGGCACAGTCGGACGTGATTGTGGTGTAGTCCGACGCGGAGGTGGCGCTGGCAGCGCAGGCGATCGCGGACGAGAATGCCGCCAACTGTGCATCCTACGCGCGGCCAACTAACTTTCGAGCACGTTAGTGGCACGACGAGCATGTCGTCCCGTCCACGTCCATCGTTGACCTCACGTCCACCACGACGGACAGGTCACGGACTCCGACAAGGAGTAGTGCATGGGAGGTGGCGGAGCCTCTAGTCCCAAGTGGGTCGGCCCGTCTCACATGTCCTACTCTTCCTCGTCGGCGACCGCGCCTTCACTTCACGGGTCTCATTCCCGCCGCTCATAAAGACAGTGAGATGTACCCGGCGAACACCTGAAGGGAACAAACAAGGACGTGGAGGACGGACGCCACCGTAGGCTAAGTTTAGGTCTGATCGCCTTTTTAATGAAAATATCAAAAATGTAATGAATGTGCTCCGATTTATATGAAAATCGTCCGGTTTGTTGAAATCCCCTTTGAAATGTATGCGCGCGTGAGTTGGATGGCCGGCTCCTGCATCAGTGTCTGTAGACTGGTCCTTACCGGTCCACGGATGGATAAGGTGTCCGATTTGGGGTCAGTGTTGGAGATGCCCTTAACAACCTTTCTTCAATATCTTTGGACTCACTCTCCTTTTTTTAAAGCATGAACTTTATTTCTCAGATGATTGATAGATCATTTACAAGAATTTGAGGAAAAAAAACAAGGATCACAGAGTCCCAGAACGTAGAATATTTTCTGCTAAAAGAATTCTTCGCTAACACATTAGCAACTTCATTTGCTTCTCGGAGACGGTGAGCATATGATATCTTTGCAAAATCTATGGGCTAGCTCCTTGCATTCGAGCACTATAGCCACAACAGAACCCATATGGTCGCCTCCCTGTCGAACTGCCTCCACTGCAAAACTGATGTCAGATTATATCATCAACTTATGACACCCGATTCGTCCTGCTAAGCATAATCCGTTCCTGATTGTTGTTATCTCAGCCGCATTGACACTACTGATATGTGAAGGAGCCAATTAGCTACAACTATAAAGGTACCGTTTTTGTCGCGAGCAATCGCGCCTGTTGCACCTGAAAGTGTTTCATACTGGAACGCCACATCTACATTAATTTTAATAACATCACTGCCCGGCTTCTTTCACATTTGATCTTGCGTCCTCATAGGCTGATTTGTGGTATGTACTCTGGTCTTTGATATAAACTGTTGTTCTGTCAGGTGTCTGAATTGTTTCACCTTGCATATGTTGACGGTGTTGCCATCAAATATACCAAGAAGCTACCATGATCAATTCTGCTATAGATAATCCGTCCAGGAACGAAAGACCATCTCCCCTGCTCTCCTCTTCAACTAGCCGATGAAGGGCTCTCGAGGGGGTTATGTTGGGCAATATGTTTGTTTATTTTTCCACAACAAATTTCCCTGCATCCTTTCAGTTCCTCCCATGTCGGTCCTCTTTTTTAAAAAGAAAAACTTCTAATTTGGCTGACAATAGTGCAGGATTTGTTTGATTATTCATATAGTGGAATGTCTTTATTTGAAAATAACAAAGCTTTTACCAGCTTGTCGTGGGCCAGGAAGACGCCAGGGACAGTGCCCCGTCCGGCCGGGCGTGCAACCAAAACAGGCATGTCACTCACTCGCCACCCCTCTCTCCATCCCGCTCCCTTTGACCGTGAGGGTGTGAGACACTCCACTCCCCCCACCTCCTCTCTTCCCCGCCCCGCCGCCGCCTCCGTTCCTCCACCGCCGCCCGCATTTCAACAAACCCTACCTTTTCCTTGCAAACACAGCAGCAACTGGACGGACCCCTCGACCCGCCTTCGCTTGGTTTCTCTTCCGAATCTGCGCCGCCGCATTTGCTCCTCTTCCCCGTGCGTGCAGGGAAAAGGTGGCCGGACCGGACTCGAAGAGCACGGCGGTCGCCGGGTAAGACTCCTTGTTATCCTTCTTACACACGGTGCCGTTCTGACGCGACTGGTGACTGCGGCTGCTTGTTGGCATGGCGCTTCTTCAGGCCTTGAGGGTTCGTGCAAATTTGGTTGGTTATCGTTTCCAGGCAGCGAGTCAAATCGACTTAGGGTTGATTCGTGTTGGCGTTTTTCTAGTGTGTGTGTATATATGTATGGTGCACTTCAGTTTGGATTTGTTTAGGAGGCTGCGCGTTTCTGTCCCTTGGCACACATTTGCCTCAGATATGAGCAGATTGCAAGCACTGCCAGAGGCAGGAAATTGCTCGATTCTGCTGATTGCTTGGATTGGAACAAGCTCAGGGGCTCGAGGCTCGCTTAAACAGTTTGTCTTCAGCAGTTTGTTCCGGAAACTCCACTTAAATATGATTATAGCTGTCACTACACACATTTCATTTTGCATTTCAGATTAGTGGGATTCAGGATTTGTTGTGGTGCTCTTCTTCTAGAAAAGTTTACTAATCTTGAAGTAGAGTAGCTTATATTCTTTTTCTCTCCAAAAGAGTATGGTAGCACAAGCTGTGGAATACTTCTGTTTACATACTAGAAGCTGATGATCAGGCAATGGTTTTCTACAAGCCCCAACATTCTTTCGTTATTCAGATTTTGCATTTTTTTTCTTCAAATCTCTAATTCGTTATTAAAATCTGCTCTCGTTTCATTTTAAGTGTATCAGATATTCATATTAAGATCTTTGGGATTGTTAGACAGGATCAAGTGAGTTCATGATGCCTTTCCATATATGTCAGTATCGTACTCATAAGATATCTTTGAATATTAGTCTAAGAAAATCCAGGAGCATTTGCACATTGATTTGACAATTATAGAATTTTCGCCTCATGCCAATTTTTTCAGTTTTTCTCTTCTAAAAGGAGGGTGAAACCCCTGACCTCTGCATCATTGCGATGCACACAGCCATTCTTTGTTAGAATGTGTGCATCTGTCCCAAGGAGAGGATCTCTCCAAAATTTATTCTCCTCTCTCTCAGTCACTTGTCAACTGATCATCAGTTTCCTGTGTGGTAGTGAATTAGTGATTGATACCATTTTTGTTACTCCCTCTGATCCATACTCATTGTCGCTGATTTAGTACAATTTTGATATGGATCGGAGCGGAGGGAGTACAAGAAAATGACAAAATTGCACTGCAAAATCCTGCTACTCTTGCTTCAGTGTGTCCTCTCTCCAAAGAACCTGTGTACTATGGCCTGTCCTTTATCAAACAAATTGTCTATTGAATGTGCGCATTGCAAAACTAACACTGTTCCTCTATTTGTCTTCCCTCCTTGCAGGCCAACACTATCTCAATTCTTACCAAACATAGCTAAATTGTCAGAGTGCTGTGAATGGCTTCCAAGCTTCAGCTCCTGTCCTCCATTGCCACTAGAGTTGTTATTGCTTCACTCTTCCACCCTTGTGCATCCATTGAGATCCACCGTGAGCTCTCCGGCTGGTCCGATGGCATCGCTACGTGGTATGGTGACGCCAATGGCGCGGGAAGTGAAGGTAATAGATATATGATTTAATGGTACTAGCCCTGCCCAAACTGGGGTTTGAACTTTGAAGCTAATGTCTGATGCCTGCATGCCTGAATCACATATGCTGTTGTAGGTGGCGCGTGCGGATACCAGTATGCTGTCGACCAGCCGCCGTTCTCATCCATGATTGCCGCTGGCGGCCCTGTCATATACGACTCCGGCGATGGCTGTGGCGCGTGCTACCGGGTGCGTGTCTAGCTCTATGCAGCTGAGGCTACGAGCATGACTGCAAATTGTGTGACATTTGACATTCAGTAATCTTGATTTCATCAGGTGGTTTGCAGTGGCAATCAAGCTTGCTCTGGCATCCCGGTGACCGTCGTCATCACGGACCAGGGCCCCGGTGGCGGCCCATGCCTGAGCGGGCTAGTCGATGGACAGTGCCAGAATGAGGCAGCGCACTTCGACATGAGCGGGACAGCATTCGGCGCCATGGCAAAACCTGGCCAAGCTGACCAACTCCGCGGTGCTGGCCTCATTCAAATCCAGTACACTCGGTATGCATAAGTTGATGGAACATATATAGATCATGGTTACTCTTCACGGCCTCTTGCAATGGCCGTCTTTTATAGCCGCCATTAATCCGTCGTGTTAGCATTTGTGTCTGTACAGCGTGACCTGTGACTGGACTGGAGTAGGCCTGACCTTCAAAGTGGACAGCGGCTCGAACCCGAACTACCTCGCCATCCTGGTCGAGTACGAGGACGGCGACAGCGACCTCTACGCCGTCGACATCATGCAGAGCGGTGCCGGGGCAACCGGAGTGTGGATCCCGATGCAGCAGTCCTGGGGTGCGGTGTGGAAGCTTTCTGGGTCCACCCTCCAGGGCCCCTTCTCCATCCGCCTGACGTTCAGGTCCGGCAAGATGCTCGTCGCCGGCAACGCCATACCCACCGGGTGGAACCCCGGCGTGGCGTACCAGCCAGGCGGCGTGGCGGTGAGGGAAAGAGCGAGCGGCGGCCGTCGGCGCCACGTGTTTGAAGGGGGGTTGGGCTGGCTGCATCACCTCCTCCTGTTGCTGATGGTGTTGTTCCAGCTGTGATGCCATGTGTTGTGAGAATGTAAGCCGCGACCATCTAGCTAGTGTAGCTTAGCCTGGAGTCTTACAATCTCTGAAGTAGTATGGTTTATTAAACCTTATAAGTAGCTTGGCTGATCAAACAAGCGGCTCGTCCCCTGGAGAAGCGATGTTGTGATCTTCCTTTCACCATTGCAATTGGTGGTGAGGCCATGGCTTCTGACATGATCTAAGCTTTCTTGAGACTTGAACCATGTGACAAAGATGACCAAAATGCAAACAAAGATAACCAAAACACATAGTTATACCTTGCCCAGGATATTCAAAGATTTCTTCCAATAAACCCGAGTTCAGACCCTAGTAGCATTCAGCATAATACAGTACAGTTATGTAGCTCAAGTGTTAACTCAAGCAGGAATAAAAAATGGATACAAGCCTATACCACAATGAACACCTCGCTACAAGGCAAAAATGACAAATTAAAGGTTCTTCCAAGCCAGGGCAGATACAAATTAACGATGCTGAAACAGACGACGCCCTATTGGCATATTTGCTCAACGGCCGCAACAATCTGGGCAGGCTGCACGACGGTCGCATCCTCCAAAGTTGCGGCGTAGGGTGTCGGCACGTCCTGAGATGACAGGCACATGATGGGGGCGTCAAGGTAGTCCCAGAAGTTGTCGATGATGGCCGATCTCAGACTGGCGCCAATCCCGCCAGTGCGCATGCACTCCTCCACAATCAGCACGCGGTGGGTCTTCTTGATGGAGTTGCCTATTGTGTGCAGATCGAATGGCTTCAACGACCTAATGTCAATCACCTCAGGATCGTACCCTTTGTTCACCAGCGTCTTTGCAGCCTGCATCACATGGTACCTCATACGCGAGTATGTGAGGATGGTCACATGCTCACCAGGCCGTACCATCTCAGCCTCCTCCAGGCATAGAGTGTACTCCTCATCCGGAATTTTCTCCTTCAGGTTGTACAGAAGGACGTGCTCAAATAGCACGACAGGGTTCTCGCTCCTTATGGCAGCCTTCATTAAACCCTTGGCATTGTAAGGAGTGGAGCAAGCAACCATCTGGAGACCAGGGATTGACTGGAAGTATGACTCCAGGCGCTGCGAATGCTCTGCACCAAGCTGACGACCAACACCACCAGGACCTCGGATCACAAGTGGTATCTTGAACTGGCCGCCAGAGGTGTAATGAAGCATACCGCAGTTGTTTGAGATTTGGTTGTAAGCAAGGAGAAGGAAGCCCATGTTCATGCCTTCAACAACAGGCCTCAGCCCCTTCATTCCTGCTCCAACTCCCATGCCGGTGAACGAGTTCTCAGCAATTGGTGTGTCAAGAACACGAAGGTCTCCAAACATATCAGCCAAACCCTTGGTCACCTTGTAAGAACCCCCATAGTGACCGACATCTTCACCAAAGACACACACCGTTGGATCCGCTTGCATCTCTTCCATCAAACCCTCACGAAGAGCCTCAAACAGCAATACCTCATGACTACACAAAGGTAATTACACAATCAGGGACTTGCACTTAAGCATACAAAAAGTCATATTCATGATAATAAAATGAAGTGAAATCTTTGTTTATTGGGTAATATAAAATAGAAGAATGGAGAGTGTGGCATAGTTGAATTTTAAAGACCAAACCCCAGTTTAGAGGAGAGAGTTGAAACGCCAAAGCCAGCAAACGTGGCCAATAGTCAGCTGGTTCCACCCAACCCATTCATATCTTACACGGGGTAACTCAGGTAAGTCCAAGAGGCATCCTATCTCCTCTTGGTTCATCCTGAATTTTGGAAAATAAATCCAGTTTACTTAGCCGGACGTACATACGACAGATCCCACCAACTGAAGTTCACACAGGAGTTTGCATGATACTCCCTAGCTACGGGTTTGTGTTGACTTGATACTCTCTACCCACCAACAAATAGTAAAATATTGTGCCAAACCCAGGCCTTAAAAGATCTACTAATCAAAGGTTAAGTGCTTAACAAATCACAATCATGTCAGTTTTTATTGAAACATGGAAATAGAGTAACAGACTCACAGTAGAATACAACTTAAATTTTGTTAATAAGTAGGCAAAGAAGCAACAAGTCAACATGCATTGACTTTGTCAATTTTAACGAAAATAATATTAATTAGTGCCAAATCTAAGCTTGCAATTCACTGAAGCAGCCTGCTTACTCCCTAGATATACTGCAATATGTGCTCCTAGCCACTTGGCAACTACTTAATGGCTTGCTATTAGGATTATTAACGGGTACCAGTATGGTGTCTACCAGAAGATCGGGTGCATATCATCTATTAGGAAATTGGTCCTATGATCTTCTCCATCAATAAAAAGAAACTTAACTGACTGCAAAATCATGTGATTTCAAGTCACATCCACTCAAGCCCTCAAGCACAAACAGAACTGGCTTATTTAAGAACCTTATGAGACCCTTTTCTCCTGAATTTTATAAAGAAAATTATTTCTGATATGATCCTAATCAAAGGTAGAGAAGCTTCACCGCATGCTTTCCAAAACCCCATGTGTTTCCGAAAGGGGTCATATCAAAGTTTAAACAGCCCGCCCCTTCGGCAACCAAGGGAAGTTTGCAACTTAGCAGACAACTATAGTGACACCTAACACTAAAAACTACACAAGCCGTAACAAAATTGGAAGTCTGAACTGGAGTGTAGCCCAACACAGGCTAAGATCGCGAATCCAATCAAATCTAAGCTAAGTTGAGTCCAATACTCAAATTGTTAGCTCATGAGAGATGAAGAATCAATTGAATCGTTGGTATTGCACGAATCCGTTTTCCCCAAGATAGTTTTGCGTGGATCCCAATTCATCATGAGCACTCAGGAACACAGTTGAGCATATATCAGGCAGGCGAGGAAGTGTGTTGTTACAGTCTTACCCTTCAGACTTGGACGCCGCCTCGCTCGCCGGCGCATCAGCCTTGGTCTGCACACGAAACCACAGAGAAGATTAAGCGAACAGTCCAGCGCACCAGCAGATGCCAACAGGCAACGAAGTTACGAAGGAAAAGATTCTCAGAGCAGAACAGAGCACGCAACTGCAACGGCGGCGCAAGCCACCAGCCTGCCTCCAGGGCGCACCGCCGCGCCCGATCTGGCCACGCGCACGCTCCTCGCCGCTGCAGCAGAGAAAAACGCACGCAAAATCAGCGAAGAAGATCCAGCTAGCCACGCGCGAAGAACCACGGACGGGGCGGCGGGCACTACCTGACGCGGATTTGGGGCCGGCAGATCCCACCCGCGGGGTGGCGGCCGGGGCGGCGACGTGGAGCGACGAAGCGGCCGCCATTGCAGATGGGAGGGGTGGAGATCTGGGGGCTGGGGAGGGCGGCGGCGGCGGTGGTAGTGGCGTGTATGCGTGCGCGTGTTTATTTATAGAGGAGGGCGGGGAGGGGTTGGGCGTTGGTGGAATGCAGGTGGGCTGGCGGTGGCGGAGGAATGGAGGGGACGGCGGCGGAGTGAACGAGGCGCGGGGTGGACTATGGAGGGAGGGAGAGGAGACACCGAGAGAGGTTGATGATGGGGTCTAGGCCCTATGGGCCGATGGAGATGGATGAATGGATGGACGGATTTGATCTCAGCCGCTTGATTTCGTTTCTGACTCTTTGAACGAGAGTCCAATGCTTGGAATTATTTAGCGTGTTTTGCATAATCTAGAGATTCTTAACTTGAAACTGCAGTTTTTCTTTTGCAAAGATAGATATTTTTTTAGTAAAAACCTCAGCATTATGAGGCAGCCCAAGCAGAATAGGAAACTGCAAGCCCGTCCTTCTTTGGGAGCCTCACGACCTCCACGTCCAGGACGTGCCCGTGGCGCACCGCCACCGCCGCTCCTCAACCTTGTTTATGAGCCGGCCTCCCACAGTCAGGAAGCCACCCTGCTCGTCCAGAAGAACCGCCTTGGATTGAACGGCATCGCCAAGGTTGGCGCCTGAGCCTGAGAAGAGCGACCGCTATCCAATGCCATCGGAAACACTTTTGCAACCAAACCACAGGCCATCAGACGACCCCGTCCAACGCCCCACCTTACCAGGCCCACACCCGCGGCTAGAGGAATCGTCAGCGCATCGACGTCTGGCCGAAGGACAAAATCCCCACATAGCATGGTCGTCGTCGTCGCATCGTCGACCAGGTGGAGGAATGAAAGACTCACAAGATATGTGGACCCACGAGCACCAAAAGCCGCCAAATCGACGACGAAGCCCTAGAAGACGTTGTCGCGGAGGGGATGGCAAGGCGGCACGCTTATTCTCCCCGATAGCATCTCCGCCTCCACATCACCGCCATATTGGCGATGAAGCCCCAGAAGACACCGTCGCGGAGGGGATGGCGAGGTGGCGCACATCTTCTCCCCGACATCATCTCCGCCTCCACATCGCCGTCGACCAAAAACCTAACTACACCCACGTCAAAGCAGAGATCCGGGGTTTTCCCACCCTATAACTGCCGGAGGAGGGGAAGGGAACCCACGATCACCGGGAGGAGGTGTGAATGTACAAAAACAAGCGATATTTTAGACCTCTTTCCTCCTTTAAGAGGGTCTACTAGATCACGGGCCTATTGATGCCCACTCTTGCTCTGGATCTCAACCATGCAAAATCTGCTATGATTCACATAAATTTATAAATGTTCACACACAAATAGTTCAGTTCATGTAAGAATCATGAATTTTACCTGCGAATTAGAGACTCCTGATGGATCAACTCGTGTATTACATCTGTTTTCAATTTCTATGAAAGAAGATAAATGTAGAGTACACATTAGATTAGTGTTTGGAAGGTGGACAATTCTTGATGCAATTTTGTGTGGGTAACTCAAATTAGGTAAAAAGCTTGCAAGTATTAAAGTTAGCTAGATGAAGGGGGGAAGGGGATGAGAATTTTATTGCTCACGACTCACGAGAGTAAACAAGCATTTCCCATCGTGAACAAGTCTCGGACCCTCTCGCTGTCAAAAAAAAGAATACAAGTCTCACACTCTCGGTAGTCGGTCACAAATTGTATCTACTCTTTTTGCGAGAAGAATTTTTTCCAGCTGATTTGATATCTACAGGTTGATTTCTTGGGTTCAACCTTAACAGATTTGGAAGGCATTAGTTGAGACAACATCTCTTTGCCAGGTGATTCCTTCACGACGAGGAACACATGAGACTGTGAAATCACAACTGATTTGGAAAGCCAAGGCTGAACCAAATCGCGGGTTCTAGCTGAGACAAAATGAGAGCTCTTTACTTGTGTTTCACTTTGGTAACAATCCAAACAAAGATTAACAGCGACAAATACCATAAACTTTGGTAACAAGCCAAACAAAGATTTGGAAGGCTGCAGCAGAGCCAAACCACAAGCACTTGCCTGGATTTCCCTTCACGGGAAACATATTCGGCTTCGCAAGGTCAGCCTCCCGATGACACTGGGAATGGAGTTGGCAAAGTATTTCTACCATGAAAGTTGGCATCCCATTGTTGGGTAAAGCAACTGCTCTGTGTAACCACAGGGCTCAAAAGAAACTTCAAATCAAATGCATTTCCATGAAATCACAGGTGACAAAACTAGACGACCATTTTGAGTAGACAAAACGGTAAGTCGGCAAAGAGGTTTGACAGCCCACATCTCAAAAACATACAAGTTGTATATGTCCACTCATGCTGCACCTAGGCAGCAACAGTTGCCAAAACTGCGATCACACTGCAAGTAGATCTATACCCACAGCTGCTCCTTGCGGTACTCTCTCACGATGACCGGCACACTTGTAGGTGGAAGCTGCAACAATGAGACAACCACATCAATTAGATGGACGAAACAATAGACACCACATTTTAATGCGTATCATGGAGACCTAAACAAACACAAGCATAAGGCATGCATATGTCTGACTGCAGAGAAAATAGTTAGTTCAAGATATCGGAAGCATATTAAAGACCTGCACCTAAATCAATGTGATTTGCAAGAATTGGTTTCACATAAGTACAACATTACTATCTATACCTACTACTACTAATAATTTTTGTGTTTTAGCCCCACAAAAATCTACATATCAACCCGCAGTCTTAGCAATTGAGAGTCAATCCATAGTCCTAATAAAAGCCAAAAACGGTTTGTATGGTTTAGCAAGCATGACTTTAGGCCGTTGCCTCCTTTAGCTAGGTACGTCACTGGGCCTACTCCTGGGCTTCCAAGGATCAACGAAAAATAATTGCTTTGGTTGGAGATCGAACTCACGTCCTCCCCTCTCCTCGATAAAACTACAACCAACTGACCTAGCTTATGCTTGTGCTATTATAAACGTTTTGTTTCACAATTAAATAGTCCCACATTGCTCCTTTATAACAAATTTCATCAGTTTATATACGCCATGAGTTGTCTGGAGAATCAATGAACCACCTCAAGAATTGACACACGAAGGTGAGGTGCGGACCATAGTTGCTAGAAATCCGGGTCGTGTGGGTCGAGGAACGGGGTCGTGGGTCGCTACCCCGCCGGAACGAGGTGCGACGAGTATATGGGACGTTGATTTGGAACATGGATCGCGATCCAAACAAATCCAGGTCGACGGACCCGGGTCGTGGTGATCTTTCCAGGGAAGGGAAAGGAAGATCCCGCCATTCCCCCGGAAAAGAATATGATCTGCGCCATGATTTATTTCCCTTCCCTCTTTGTCAGAAAAAATGGGGCTGCAAGTCAGATATTTACGGCGTGATTTTTTCATCAGCAAAGCTCTAGTCCCCGATTCAGTTCCAACTTCCAACCCTCGAGCCGTCCAGCACTCTCCTATTTTCCCATCCAGCCATTCCTTCTTCCTTGTGCAGTCTTTGTTCCCTCCCTAGTCAGCATCGGATTCTCAAGCGGCGAGCAAGGCGCGCATCCTTCAATGGCGGGACGAGCGGTACAGGAGAGGGCGCGTACACAGTAGCTCGACGACCGGCAGGCGAGTGGCGGATCGTGGGAGGGCAGACATCGGCAGTCCGACGGAGTTCAGAACTTTGGAGCGCAATTGCCAGGTACCTCGAATCACCATGAAATCCCGCCCGATTCCCCATACATGTTCTTGGCTGGCTTCTTGCAATCTTCGATACTGGGGTATCATGGGGCGATTGGGGTCGCGATCCACCCAACGACCCACCTCGACCCCACGTCGTTCCCGAACCTCGATTGGGGTCGATCGACCCCGGGTCACGGGACGCACCCTCGACCCGCAAACCTGGCTACTATGGTGCAGACCATGTTTTCCTATGGGAAGGAAGGAATTTAATGCCGTGAATTGTGCCCGATTACTGCACCTGCCAATAGGAAAGATTGAGGCCCAATAATAAATGAAAGACATGCACTGCACGCAGGTTGACTCTGCCTGGCTTGTTGGCTCGTGGGATATTGTGATGCATCGCTGCTGGTTGGTTTACTCCTGGAGTATGGCTGGTGATGGTATCTGTAGCCCCCTGAAAGAGAATGCACGTGCATGTGTGACCCCCACTAGCGTATTAGGATGTGGCAAGGCAATGTACGCTGAGAATGATGACGCGATTACATGGGAGGATGAGAGAGATTTGCCATTCCTCTTCTCAAACCTTGTAGTTATGTGGTGCAACTGAGACCGACTTTTTTATATATATAAAAGAATCGAGAAACACCGTTGAAATATTTTCTTTATGAAATAACACGGTGAAAGTATCTCAGAGTCTGGCATTTACTCAGTAGTGAAGCAAAATGACAAGTGCCGTGCGGTGATCGAGCTCATCGCCTTGGGATTGAGCATGTCCGGGGCGTTGTGATTAGGTGAACAATCATGGCCACCGTCAGCAAGTGCGGGAAGTTGGATAAGCGAACACCACCGACGAGGACGGGAAAGAGGATAAACATAAACTGGTGGGACGCCGTATTGAAATAGTGGACGGAGGAGAGTCTTAAGCCATGCTTACCAGACTAGAAGTGTGTGATTCTTTTTCTCCCGTTGCAACACATGGGCTCGTTTGCTAGTAAAAACTAACAAAAACAGATGCTAATAATGTATATTTTTTAATCGAACCATAAATGAAACAAAAGGTGTGGATGTTCAGAGCTGAACCGTGGCATGCCTAAATAACTTCTCGTCAGATTAATTGGATGTTACAAAAAGGAATTCAGTTGACTTGGGTCAAAGCTCAAATGTTAACTGCAAAGTTACCAGTTGGTTCTATAAAATCTGTAACACAAGTACATCGAGTTTACAACACTGATACTGTTTCTGTTTCTTAACAGAATCCTAAGCAGACAGCTGTTAGACAGCTTATAATAATGGTTAATTTGATCACTTAACAGCACAATGGAGTGCATCCGTAGTAAAAGCATCAAAGCGAAATAAACGGTATCCTAGAGCTAGTAAAATTTGGTAATAGAATGAACATTTGCCATACTGCTAATAGCCAAATTCAATAACTGTGTTTATGTGAGGACAACAAATTGAAAAGATACCATATATGAATAGTTTTTTTTTAGATATACAACTGCATTGACTACGACCAGAAGCTTAAGAGTATCTTACCATTCCATAATCCGTTATGATCATCGACACATAATCAGAAGGGGTTGCATCATACCTATCAGATGTGCAAAATTATTTTCATGCAAAGTAAATTAATGGATCTAAGAAACTATACCATAGATGGTATTCAGGTACATACGTGAGATTTAACAGTTGGAGATTCTCGTTGTCAGCCCAGTTCTTAAGATCGCCCAAGTCTGCCCTCCCAGGAATTTTCGAAATCACATCTGGATCACCTGAGCAAAAAAATTGTGTAAGAAACTTGTTACGCATGACCTGGATGTATACTTACAATGCATACACGAACATATGCTTACCAAGCTCATTAGCGCATATAGAATCAAGTTGCACCCTCTCATGAAATTTGTATGCCTCGCAGCAAACCAAAACAGGAATTCCAAATGCATGTGCCACCATAGCCACGGATGCTGTGCCAACTCGGGAATAAACTGTTCCATTTGATAATATTGAGGATGCACCCAAGAAGACTCTTGTAACTTCATGCATGATGTATGAAACTGCATTTATATGAGTATATGTGCAGTTAATGCCCTTTGCCACTAATCTACGCAGTAATCCTTGCCCCTCGAGCTTGGGACGAGAATCCACCACTATAACACGGAACTTCCTACCAAGTTCATGAGCATGCTCCAAAATCATTTCAACAACTGATGATGACCCATATGTTAGCAAGACATCATCGTCTCTGACTTTTGTGATGGCATGACTGACAATAACCTGATCTGCAACAACTATCTTCTCATTAATAAAACGATCAATATCAGACTGAAGACTGGCCTTGGCTTCTGACTCCGACAATGTAATTGGTAGCTTGGCAATCCTGTTTTTCAGGAACCTGATAGCATTGCCCATGCTAATTGAGAGTGGACGGCACTCGATAAAAAATGACACATAACTACTGACTTTTGCAGTAAGGTCTCTGCTGAGAGTTTTATTTGGCGGTGTGGAGTAATCTTTTATTGCCTCTCTGAACGCAAGAAGCATTGCTATGCAACGACCATTGCCACCAGATACCTCACCAGACAAATATTGGAGACCGACCTGAAAGATAGCGAAGAAGAGACGGGTCATTTAACGTAACAGAAATTAACATTCAGTCAAGCAAAATAAAAAAAACTTTGATAACTAGTTTTACCTGGCCTTCTTGGTATATTTAAGGACCAAGTTGAGCCAGTAAGTAATTACCAGATCAGCAAACTTATTAGCAACACATGTGGTGAGAGATATTGTTGATAGGACATCATCTTTTAATTAAAAGAAGGCAAGTTTTTTTTTTCTGATTTCTCTCTTCTCCACCACAGCATATAGCCTACGTGACACTTCTAAGATAACACCATTCACATCATATGATCCATTTGATGTTGTAGTTGGTGACTGTAAAGTGCTTCAGCGATCTCACAAACAAATTTACAATAATTAGGCATTATACACAAAAGGTAAACATGAGTTGTTTTGTTCTTGGCCAAAATGGTTGTTTACTAAAAATAGCTCCAAAACACTCAAGTTGTTCCTGGAGGAGCATGATACTTGACATTTGTAATAAAAGGGGCAGAGAAGGAAAATGATTGTTTCATAAACGTTCTAGCATCACACATTCTCCCATACATAAAATATTCTGTGCTTGAAATTAAACTAAGGGTAACACAAGGACAGAAGCATTTAGTTTCAGAACACAATGGAGAGAGAGGAACCAAAGATAGCTGCAGCTTATTGTTTTCATCTATGTCACGAAACTGCCACTAGTATTTATTAATTCTTGATAAATGGAATGTTGCATACTTAGTTTCCTATACCATAATCCGCCTAAATGCATGAAGAGTTAATGTGTGATGAACAAAAAATCATTATCACATGACCATACTTGAGATTGAAGAACAAAGATAACATTTTGGGTAAAGTAGATGAACAGCAATTACCTTGTACACAGAAGGATGAATTGGTTCCAGCTGAAAGAATTTTGACTCGAGGTCAGGAAGTTGAGTGCCATGGACGTACTGTGGCAGATGCCTAAACAATTCAACTCTGTTTCGAGCCTCTGATTGGTTGACAATTGCACGTTTTTTTGCTTTCTCCACCCGATGCACATCATCAAACTGCATTCTCGGATGAGGAACATCTTTTTTTCTATCTCTCTCTGGTTGGCGTTCAGTAACCTTCTTCTCAGAAGCAACTGTACTTGGAGCATGGGGCACATCTTTCTTCTGAGAAATTTTAGCTGGCTTGGCTTGCTTGGATGTTGCAGGATTAGCCCCAGAAGCAGCGCCTGTTGACTTTCCTGATAAACCTACAGTCCAAATTAATAAGACCGTCATGCTAGGAAGTTGTGACTACAATATAGATGTTTCAGATCATCATAAATAAATGTGAATCCATTAGAAAGTGAGCACTATTTACAATTAATTGCCTAAACCTATTTGGAAGTTAAAATTTTCACTTTGCAAAGCAGCACATCTGTCCCCAAGCCAAAATATGCCCAAAAACAGTGGGGGTGGATGAGAAGGTTTTATTATTACAGTACTATATATAAGGCTGAAAACAAGGTATTACCTGCCTCCTTCGCAGCAGCTTTCGCAGCACGCTGAGCCTCCTGAATAGCACGCCTCTCTGCTTTAGAAGGTTTCTGCTTTTGCGGAATGGACGCTGGAGCATCTTCATTCCTTATTTCAGCCAAATCTCCCTTGTTTGTTTCTGAAAGAAACAAACAACAAATCATGTGAAAATTAAAGAAAATCAAAATGTTTTTCAAGAACTTCCACAAATGTTAAGGCAAAACAGGTGTAATAAAAAGACACAGTATGTAGATACTATATCCACCTGATCTTGTTTTAGCAAGTGCAAGGTAAACAAAGTGACCTTCATTCCTCCAGACTAAAAGCTCAGTAAAACTAGTAAGATGAAGAAAAAATGTAGTCTATTAAAATTACTCACACTAGAGGCCACGCAAAATGCTAAAAGCAAGCTTGAGAAGCAACAACTATTTAGACCACTTAGTGCACCATTAAGAAGTGACAACCTGATGCCATGGCTCAGGAATGAAGTAAACTCGACTTTGCTACTTCTACAAGCAGCTCACAACTGGAAACAATTTACTTATACACTTACAACATGACATCTTAACCCCACCAAGCAGGATCACAACAAGCTAATACCCAACCTTATTAGTCCACACCAAAAGAAAGGCTTCACAGCTTCACTGCTTGCGGTTGCGGCTATGAAGTGTCCCATAATCATCAAACGTGATTCACCCTCAACCTCAGCGGCATGAACTTTACAGCTCAAGCACAAGCATGAACTCACAGCTGCATTTTGAACTGTAGTGTTTCTGTAGTTTCTAGGATTTCGGGATGGGATGATAATACCTTACTAAGTGGGCTCACATGGGCCTCTTTTCTCCATGAAATCATCTAATTCAATGTCTTAGTGATGAAGCATGAACTGAGTTCAGTACTTTTATTCTAGTCATCTTTACTTATTTAAAATCAAAGTGTTAAGGTTTTAAAACCATGGGACGTTTGGATCACAGGATAGAATTCTTCTAGCCTCCTTTTTCCAGGCTATACATTTAGAAGTGCTAAAAAATCATAGCATTTCATGGCAAGGCAGGGCTAGAAAATACTGCAAGGAGACAAGGAGAGCCAATTTGACCCGCTCTTATCAGCAGGACTCTTGTGATGTGTCGCCGAGTCCACGTGTGTCTGCATGGACGGAAATACACTAATCGCTGCTGCTATAATAACCGCGCCAATACAGAAACGAACAACAACACGGATGGATGCGGGCTTTGCGGACACGCCCGCATGCATCCCTACTCGTGATGCACATGACAACTGCCAACTTAACTAGTGTTTGGTTCTGTCAACAGATGACAGCAAAGTCTTGTAATTAAACCAAGTACGGGGCTGGGGCAAGTGCGGCTTAGCTGAAATGAGGTAGTTTGCCCACCTAGGGCCCCTTATACGCTTAGCCAAATGAAATTATCGTCCAGAGAATTTCTCACTCACAAGGCCACAATCCCCCAAAAGGCTATAAGTCAGAACCATTCCTCTACTTCATAGCGATGGCAACCGAATTAGCTAACTGATGAGGATGTGGGGTGATATTACTCCAATCGGACAGGGGCCGCGTACCTAGCTCCCCCGCGGAAGGGGCCAGGGACCTCGAATCCTCCTCTCCGAACTCGGATGCAGCGGCGAAGCGCATGGAGGAAGGCTGAGGCGCCGAGGACGCGAGGAGGAGGACGTCGGACGCCGGGGGAGAGGGGGAGTCGGGGGAGAGGTGATCCACGTGCCGCGGAGGAGGGATCATGACGGGGGAGAGCGAGCCCGGGGAGAGGTCCGACGCCGGAGGCGACCCGGCGGCCGCGCCAGGCAGTGATACCGCCGCGGCGGCGGCGGCGGGCGGCTCGGACGGGGCCGAAACGCCAGGGGTGACGAAGCCGACCTGGCGGATCTTGGGCTCGACGCCGCCGGACGTCGAGCGCGGCGGGCGGCGGAGATCCATCGCCGTCGCCGGGGGTGCGTGACTTCGCGTGAGGGTTTGGGGTTTGGACACGACGCACGAGACGAGGGAGGGTAGGAGGAATCTTCCGGGCTAAGCAGCGGTGGTGGTGAACCAGGCAGGGTGGGACGAGCCTGGTTTCGGTGGACATGGATGCGGTCTACCGAGCTCAGGCCCATCGGTTACTCAAAAAAAAAAAAGCTCAGGCCCATCTATGTTTCGGTTTCTTTTAGACAGGCCCATCTATGTTTCAGTGAACGTCCGATTTTGCCCTAAAAATATCATGTCCATTGTTTTTCTTTTGCGGGGATCATACCGATTGAATTTAAATGAAAAGAAGGGAGAAATTCTACTTATCATAGTGTGCACTTTTGCTTTCCCATGTCAAGTTCCTATGCTGCATGTCCATATATTGATATACAGATTCAGTTTAGACTACTAATACGTATGCAAAATGTGTACAAGTTTCATCAATAAACACACAAGATTTGCATCCACAAGCTATCTTCGGGAAGAGTAGGGATGGAGCGGGAGCGCCTAACCGCTAGGAGCCGGCGAGGTCGACGACGTGCTCGCTGGGCGTGCGCATGGGAGGTTGGGAGGAGGCCATGCCAGTCGTGCTCCCGTGTCCACGGTGTCCTCTCGGTGCTTCCACGACGTGCTCCTCCGGCAATGGCCACGACCAACCTGAATCTAGGCCACAACATGCTCTGGGTGCAACCCACGGCAATTACCGTGGAAGAGCATGGCCATGATACGTCCATTTTGCATCATGCTTTTATATCGATATTTATTGCATTATGGGCTGTTATTACACATTATGTCACAATACTTATGCCTATTCTTTCTTATTTTACAAGGTTTACATAAGGAGGGAGAATGCCAGCAGCTGGAATTCTGGGCTGGAAAAGGAGCAAATATTAGAGGCCTATTCTGCACAACTCCAAAAGTCCTGAAACTCCATGAAAGTTATTTTTGGAAATAATAAAAAATACTGAGCGGAAGAAATACCAGAGGGGGCCCACACCCTGGCCTCGTGGGCCCCCTGTTGGCCCTCCGGTGGCCATCTTCTGCTATATGAAGTCTTTCGTCCGAAGAAAAATCATAAGCAAGCTTTCGGGACGAGACTCCGCCGCCACGAGGCGGAACCTTGGCGGAACCAATCTAGGGCTCCGGCAGAGCTGTTCTGCCGGGGACACTTCCCTCCGGGAGGGGGAAATCATCGCCATCGCCATCACCAACGCTCCTCTCATCGGGAGAGGGCAATCTCCATCAACATCTTCACCAGCACCATCTCCTCTCAAACCCTAGTTCATCTCTTGTATCCAATTCTTGTCTCTAAGTCTGGGATTGGTACCTGTAGGTTGCTAGTAGTGTTGATTACTCCTTGTAGTTGATGCTAGTTGGTTTATTTGGTGGAAGATCATATGTTCAGATCCTATATGCATATTAATACTCCTCTGATTATGAACATGAATATGCTTTGTGAGTAGTTACGTTTGTTCCTGAGGACATGGGATAAGTCTTGTTATTAGTAGTCATGTGAATTTGGTATTCGTTCGATATTTTGATGAGATGTATGTTGTCTCTCCTCTAGTGGTGTTATGTGAACGTCGACTACATGACACTTCACCATTATTTGGGCCTAGAGGAAGGCATTGGGAAGTAATAAGTAGATGATGGGTTGCTAGAGTGACAGAAGCTTAAACCCTAGTTTATGCGTTGCTTCGTAAGGGGCTGATTTGGATCCATATGTTTCATGCTATGGTTAGGTTTACCTTAATACTTATTTTGTAGTTGTGGATGCTTGCAATAGGGGTTAATCATAAGTGGGATGCTTGTCCAAGTAAGGACAGCACCCAAGCACCGGTCCACCCACATATCAAATTATCAAAGTACCGAACGCGAATCATATGAACGTGATGAAAACTAGCTTGACGATAATTCCCATGTGTCCTCGGGGGCGCTTTTCTCTATATAAGAGCTTGTCCAGGCTTGTCCTTTGCTACAAAAAGGATTGGTCCACCTTGCTGCAATTTATTTACTTTTGTTACTTGTTGCTCGTTACCAATTATCTTATCACAAAACTATCTGTTACCTATAATTTCAGTGCTTGCAGAGAATACCTTGCTGAAAACCGCTTATCATTTCCTTCTGCTCCTCGTTGGGTTCGACACTCTTACTTATCGAAAGGACTATGATAGATCCCCTATACTTGTGGGTCATCAAGACTCTTTTCTGGCGCCGTTGCCGGGGAGTGAAGCGCCTTTGGTAGGTGGAATTTGGTAAGGAAAAATTTATATAGTGTGCTGAAATTTACTGTCACTTGTTACTATGGAAAGTAATCCTCTGAGGGGCTTGTTCGGGGTATCTTCACCCCAACCAGTAGAGCAAAGAATTGCTCCTCAACCTACTGAACCTACTGAAAATGAAAATGTCTACTTTGAGATTCCTTCGGGTATGATAGAAAAACTGCTAGCTAATCCTTTTGTAGGAGACGGAACAATGCATCCTGATGAGCACCTAATATATGTCGATGAAGTTTGTGGATTATTTAAGCTTGCAGGTGTGCCCGATGATGTTATTAAGAAGAAGGTATTCCCTTTATCTTTGAATGGAGATGCATTGACATGGTATAGGCTATGTGATGATATGGGATCATGGAACTACAAACGATTGAAATTGGAATTTCATCAGAAGTTTTATCCTATGCATCTTGTTCATCGTGATCGCAATTATATATATAATTTTTGGCCTCGCGAAGGAGAAAGCATCGCTCAAGCTTGGGGGAGGCTTAAATCAATGTTATATTCATGCCCCAATCATGAGCTCCCAAGAGAAATGATTATTCAAAAAATTTATGCTCGGCTTTCTGATAACAATCGCACCATGCTCGATACTTCTTGTGCTGGCTCTTTTATGATGAAGACTATTGAATTCAAATGGGATTTATTGGAAAGAATTAAACGCAACTCTGAAGATTGGGATCTCGACGAAGGTAAGGAGCCAGGTATGACACCTAAGTTTGATTGTGTTAAATCTTTTACGGATATCGATGTTTTCCGTAAATTTAGCACTAAATATGGACTTGACTCTGAGATAGTAGTTTCTTTCTGTGAATCTTTTGCTACTCATGTTGATCTCCCTAAGGATAAGTGGTTTAAATATCATCCTCCCATAGAAGTAAAAGTAGTTGTACCTATTAAAGTTGAAGAAAATACTATCACTTATAATGATCCTATTGTTCCTACTGCTTATGTTGAGAAACCACCTTTTCCTGTTAGGATAAAAGATCATGCTAAAGCTTCAACTGTGGTTCGTAAAAGCAATATTAGAACTTATACACCTCCTGAGCAGGTTAAAGTTGAACCTAATATTGCTATTGTTAAAGATCTCTTGGCTGATAATATTGATGGGCATGTTATTTATTTCTGTGATGAAGCTGCTAGAATTGCTAAACCTTGTACTAAAGATAAACATAGACCTGTGGTAGGCATGCCTGTTATTTCTGTTAAAATAGGAGATCATTGTTATCATGGCTTGTGTGATATGGGTGCTAGTGCTAGTGCAATACCTATTGACTTATACAAAGAAATTATGCATGATATTGCACCGGCCGAGTTAGAAGATATTGATGTCACGATTAAACTTGCCAATAGAGATACTATTTCACCAATGGGAATTGTTAGAGACGTTGAAGTCTTGTGTGGGAAAACTAAATATCCTGCTGATTTTCTTGTTCTCGGTTCCCCACAAGATAGCTTTTGCCCCATTATATTTGGTAGACCCTTCTTGAACACTGTTAATGCTAAGATAGGCTGCAAAAAGGATGTCGTTACTATTGGTTTGGGTGATATGTCTCATGAGTTTAATTCCTCTAAATTTCGTAGACAACACCGTGAAGAGGAATTGCCTAGTAAAGATGAAATTATTGGTCTTGCTTCTATTGCCGTACCTCCTAGTGATCCTTTAGAACAATATTTGCTAGACCATGAAAATGATATGTTTATGAATGAAAGAAGGGAAATGGATGAAGTATTCTTTAAATAGGAACCCATCCTGAAAAACAATTTGCTTGTTGAAACCCTAGGGGATCCTCCTCCACCCAAGGGTGGTCCCGTGTTTGAGCTTAAACCATTGCCTGATACTCTTAAATATGCTTATCTTGATGAAAAGAAGATATATCCTGTTATTATTAGTGCTAACCTTTCAGAAAAGGAGGAAGAAAAATTATTAAAAACTCTGAAGAAGCACCGTGCTGCTATTGGATATACTCTTGATGATCTTAAGGGCATTAGTCCCACTCTATGTCAACACAAAATAAATTTGGAGAAAGATGCCAAACCAGTTCGTGATCACCAACGACGGCTAAATCCTAAGATGAAAGAAGTCGTCAGAAAGGAAATACTAAAGCTCCTCGAGGCAGGTATAATTTATCCTGTTGCTGATTGTCAGTGGGTAAGTCCTGTCCATTGTGTCCCTAAGAAGGGAGGTATTACTGTCGTTCCTAATGATAAAGATGAATTGATTCCGCAAAGAATTATTACAGGTTATAGGATGGTAATTGATTTCCGCAAACTAAATAAAGCTACTAAAAAGGATCATTACCCCCTTACCTTTTATCGATCAAATGCTAGAAAGATTATCCAAACATACACATTTTTGCTTTCTAGGTGGTTATTCTGGTTTCTCTCAAATACCTGTGTCAGCCGATGATCAATCAAAGGCCACTTTTACTTGCCCTTTCGGTACTTTTGCTTATAGACGTATGCCTTTTGGTTTATGTAATGCACCTGCTACCTTCCAAAGATGCATGATGGCTATATTCTCTGAGTTTTGTGAAAAGATTTGTGAGGTTTTCATGGACGATTTCTCCGTCTATGGATCCGCTTTTGATGATTGCTTAAGCAACCTTGATCGAGTTTTGCAGAGATGTGAAGAAATTAACCTTGTCTTGAATTGGGAGAAGTGCCACTTTATGGTTAATGAAGGTATTGTCTTGGGGCATAAAGTTTCTGAAAGAGGTATTGAGGTTGATAAAGCCAAGGTTTATGCTATTGAAAAGATGCCATGTCCCAAGGACATCAAAGGTATAAGAAGTTTCCTTGGTCACGCCGGTTTTTATAGGAGGTTCATTAAGGACTTCTCAAAAAATTCCCGGCCTATGACTAATTTATTACAAAAAGATATATCATTTGTCTTCGATGATGATTGTGTAGAAGCATTTGAAATACTTAAGAAAGCATTGATCTCTGCACCTATTGTTTAGCCACCTGATTGGAATTTACCCTTTGAAATTATGTGTGATGCTAGTGATTATGCTGTAGGTGCTGTTCTAGGGCAAAGAGTTGATAAGAAATTAAATGTTATTCAATATGCTAGTAAAACTCTAGACAATGCGCAGAGAAATTATGCTACTACTGAAAAAGAATTCTTACCAGTTGTATTTGCTTGTGATAAGTTCAGACCTTATATTGTTGATTCTAAAGTAACTATTCACACTGATCATGCTGCTATTAAACATCTTATGGAAAAGAAAGATGCTAAACCTAGACTTATTAGATGGGTTCTCTTGCTACAAGAATTTGATTTGCATATTATTGATAGAAAGGGAGCTGAGAACCCCATTGCAGACAACTTGTCTAGGTTAGAAAATGTGCTTGATGACCCACTACCTATTGATGATAGCTTTCCTGATGAACAATTAAATGTCATAAATGCTTCTCATACTGCTCCATGGTATGCTAATTATGCTAATTACATTGTTGCTAAATTTATACTACCTAGTTTCACATACCAGCAAAAGAAAAAGTTCTTCTATGATTTGAGACATTACTTTTGGGATGACCCACATCTTTATAAAGAAGGAGTAGATGGTGTTATTAGACGTTGTGTACCTGAGCATGAACAGGAACAGATCCTACGCAAATGTCACTCCGAAGCTTATGGAGGACACCATGCTGGAGATAGAACTGCACATAAGGTATTGCAATCAAGTTTTTATTGGCCTACTCTCTTCAAGGATGCCCGTAAGTTTGTCTTATCTTGTGATGAATGTCAAAGAATTGGTAATATTAGTAGACGTCAAGAAATGCCTATGAATTATTCACTTGTTATTAAACCATTCGATGTTTGGGGCTTTGATTATATGGGACCGTTTCCTGCCTCTAATGGATACACACATATTTTAGTTGTTGTGATTACGTTACTAAGTGGGTAGAAGCTATTCCAACTAGTAGCGCTGATCATAACACCTCTATTAAGATGCTTAAAGAAGTTATTTTTCTGAGGTTTGGAGTCCCTAGATATTTAATGACTGATGGTGGTTCACATTTTATTCATGGTGCTTTCCGTGAAATGCTTGCTAAGTATGATGTTAATCATAGAATTGCATCTCCATATCACCCACAGTCTAGTGGTCAAGTATAATTGAGTAATAGAGAACTCAAATTAATTTTGCAAAAGACTGTTAATAGATCTAGAAAGAATTGGTCCAAGAAACTTGATGATGCATTATGGGCCTATAGAACTGCATATAAAAATCCTATGGGTATGTCTCCGTATAAAATGGTTTATGGAAAAGCATGTCACTTACCTCTCGAACTAGAACATAAGGCATATTGGGCTATTGAAGAGCTCAACTATGATTTCAAACTTGCCGGTGAGAAGAGGTTATTTGACATTAGCTCACTCGATGAATGGAGAACCCAAGCCTATGAGAATGCCAAGTTGTTTAAAGAAAAAGTTAAAAGGTGGCATGATAAAAGAATACAAAAGCGTGAGTTTAATGTAGGTGATTATGTATTGCTATACAACTCTTGTTTAAGATTTTTTGCAGGAAAACTTCTCTCTAAATGGGAAGGCCCTTACGTTATCGAGGAGGTCTATCGTTCCGGTGCCATAAAAATCAATAACTTCGAAGGCACAAATCCGAAGGTGGTGAACGGTCAAAGAATTAAACATTATATCTCAGGTAATCCTATAAATGTTGAAACCAATGTTATTGAAACCGTAACCCCGAAGGAATACATAAGGGACACTTTCCGGAATGTTTCAGACTCCGAAAAGGAATAGGTATGTGGTACGGTAATTAAACCGACTCCAAAACAGTTCTAATGGCATTTTTTCTCCGTTTTGGAATATCTAGAAAAATAGAAAAATAAGAAGCAGTCCGGGAAGGACACGAGGGTGGAGGGCGCGCCCTACCCCCCTGGGCGCGCCTCCCTGCCTCGTGGGCACCTTGTGTGCTCTCCGGACTCCGTTTTCTTGCACGATACGTATTTTGGTCGGTGAAAATTCATTATATAATCTCCCGAAGGTTTTGACTCCTGTATCACGCAAATATCCTTTGTTTTTGTTTCGAGCTGTTTCTGTAGCAGGTTTGGAGCAAGATGTCATCTCAGGATTCCGACGGAGAGAGCTATGTCTCACACCTCATTGCTGACCCAAAGACCTATGGGGATCTATCTCCTTGTGGTCGAACTAAGGATGAGGAGGAGGATGCTCATTTGATGAGGATCAATGATTCAAGTTCGGAGGAGGAGGATATCCCTCTACCTCAACCTGGGGATATGCACGTGAAGTTCAAGAAATCTAGTCTCCCTAAGAGGGCTAAACTATCTAACAACCGATCTATTCCTTCTCGTTTTCGGCAGAAAAGCAAACGAGATTTATGTGACAAGATCTTGAAGCTGGAGTCAGAGGTCGATGATTTAAAGGAGGAAATTGCTCTCCACAATTACAATATGAAGAAGCAGAAAGCACAATTTACATCATCACCTCCGAAGAAGGAAACATAATCACATGGGTATGGGCACTCCCCTTGGCAACTGCCAAGCTTGGGGGAGGTGCCCGGTATCGTATCACCATCACACTCCTATCTTTACCGTTTTTCTTAGTTCGATCCTTTTAGTAATATCTTGATCTAGTAGAATAAAGTTTTGGTTAGATCTAGTTTTGAGTTTTGCTTTATGATCTTTCTATGTAATCGAGTCCGTGAGCTATATATAATAAAGATTAGTGTTGAGTCAAGGGCTTGATTATTTTGCTATGATCTTGAGTGAATAAAAGAGAAAAGAATAAAAAGAAACAAAGAGATCATATTGATTTTATGGAGAGTAATGACTTCACATAGAAAGAGTATGATGATTAAAAATTGTTGAGAGTTGACAAACATAGCTTTGGTCATCGTTGCAATTAATAGGAAGTAATAAAGAAAGAGAGGTTTCACATATAAATATACTATCTTGGACATCTTTTATGATTGGGAGCACTCATTAAAATATGACATGCTAAAGAGTTGATGTTGGACAAGGAAGACAACGTAATGGGTTATGTTTTCTTATATCTGAGATAAAGTATATTGTCATGAATCATCCAACATGTTGAGCTTGCCTGTCCCCCTCATTCTAGCCAAATTCTTTGCACCAAGTAGAGACACTACTTGTGCTTCCAAATACCCTTAAACCCAGTTTTGCCATGAGAGTCCACCATATCTACCTATGGATTGAGTAAGATCCTTCAAGTAAGTTGTCATCGGTGCAAGCAATAAAAATTGCCCTCTAAATATGTATGATTGATTGGTGTGGAGGAAATAAGCTTTATACGATCTTGTGATGTGGAAGAAATAAAAGCGACGGACTGCATAATAAAGGTCTATATCACAAGTGGCAATATAAAGTGACGTTCTTTCGCATTAAGATTTTGTGCATCCAACCCTGAAAGCGCATGGCAACCTCTGCTTCCTCTGCGAAGGGCCTATCTTTTATTATTATCTTCTACCTTATGCAAGAGTCATGGTGATCTTCACCTTTCCTTTTTACGTTTTATCCTTTGGCAAGAACAATGTGTTGGAAAGATCCTGATACATATATCTAATTGGATGTAAGTTAGCATGAACTATTATTGATGACATTACCCTTGAGGTAAAAGGTTGGGAGTGTTGGAAATATGCCCTAGAGGCAATAATAAATGGTTATTATTATATTTCTTTGTTCATGGTAATTGTCTATTGTTCATGCTATAATTGTATTGTCCGGAAATCGTAATACATGTGTGAATACATAGACCACAACGTGTCCCTAGTGAGCCTCTAGTTGACTAGCTCGTTGATCAACAGATAGTCATGGTTTCCTGACTATGGACATTGGATGTCATTGATAACGGGATCACATCATTAGGAGAATGATGTGATGGACAAGACCCAATCCTAAGCATAGCATAAAAGATCGTGTAGTTTCGTTTGCTAGAGCTTTTCCAATGTCAAGTATCTTTTCCTTAGACCATGAGATCGTGCAACTCCCGGATACCGTAGGAGTGCTTTGGGTGTGCCAAACGTCACAACGTAACTGGGTGACTATAAAGGTGCACTACGGGTATCTCCGAAAGTGTCTGTTGGGTTGGCACGGATCGAGACTGGGATTTGTCACTCCGTGTGACGGAGAGGTATCTCTGGGCCCACTCGGTAATGCATCATCATAATGAGCTCAATGTGACTAAGGCGTTAGTCACGGGATCATGCATTGCGGTACGAGTAAAGAGACTTGCCGGTAACGAGATTGAACAAGGTATTGGGATACCGACGATCGAATCTCGGGCAAGTAACATACCGATTGACAAAGGGAATTGTATACGGGATTGATTGAATCCTCGACATTGTGGTTCATCCGATGAGATCATCGTGGAACATGTGGGAGCCAACATGGGTATCCAGATCCCGCTGTTGGTTATTGACCGGAGAGGCGTCTCGGTCATGTCTGCATGTCTCCCAAACCCGTAGGGTCTACACACTTAAGGTTCGGTGACGCTAGGGTTGTAGAGATATGTGTATGCGGAAACCCGAAAGTTGTTCGGAGTCCCGGATGAGATCCCGGACGTCACGAGGAGTTCCGGAATGGTCCGGAGGTGAAGAATTAGATATAGGAAGTCAAGTTTCGGCCACCGGGAAAGTTTCGGAGGTTACCGGTATTGTACCGGGACCACTGGAAGGGTCCCGGGGGTCCACCGGGTGGGGCCACCTATCCCGGAGGGCCCCATGGGCTGAAGTGGGAGGGTAACCAGCCCCTAGTGGGCTGGGGCGCCCCCCATGGGCCTCCCCCCTGCGCCTAGGGTTGGAAACCCTAGGGTGGGGGGGCGCCCCACTTGCCTTGGGGGGCAAGTCCCCCCCTTGGCCGCCGCCCCTTGCCCTAGATGGGTTGTGGCCGGCGCCCCCCCCTCCCAGAGGCCTATATAAAGGGGGGAGGGAGGGCAGTAGGAACACAGCCTTGGGCGCCTCCCTCCTCCCCTGCAACACCTCTCTCTCTCTCTCGTATAAGCTCGGCGAAGCCGTGCCGACATCCCGCTGCATCCACCACCACGTCGTCGTGCTGCTGGATCTCCATCAACCTCTCCTTCCCCCTTGCTGGATCAAGAAGGAGGAGACGTCGCTGCACCGTACGTGTGTTGAACGCGGAGGTGCCGTCCGTTCGGCACTCGGTCATCGGTGATTTGGATCACGGCGAGTACGACTCCGTCATCCACGTTCATTGGAACGCTTCCGCTCGCGATCTACAAGGGTATGTAGATGCACTCCTTTCCCTCGTTGCTAGTATACTCCATAGATGCATCTTGGTGAGCGTAGGAAAATTTTTAAAATTATGCTACGATTCCCAACAGTGGCATCATGAGCCAGGCCTATGCGTAGTTACTATGCACGAGTAGAACACAAAGCAGTTGTGGGCGTTGATGTTGCCAATTCTTCTTGCCGCTACTAGTCGTTTCTTGTTTCGACAGCATTGTAGGATGAAGCGGCCCGGACCGACCTTACACGTACGCTTACATGAGACAGGTTCCACCGACTGACATGCACTAGTTGCATAAGGTGGCTAGCGGGTGTCTGTCTCTCCTACTTTAATCGGAACGGATTCGATGAAAAGGGTCCTTATGAAGGGTAAATAGAAATTGGCAAATCACGTTTTGGTCATACGTAGGTAAGAAAACGTTCTTGCTAGAAACCTACAAACCACGTAAAAACTTGCAACAACAATTAGAGGACGTCTAACTTGTTTTTGCAGCAAGTGCTATGTGATGTGATATGGCCAGAAGATGTGATGAATGATATATGTGATGTATGAGATTGATCATATTCTTGTAATAGGAATCACGACTTGCATGTCGATGAGTATGACAACCGGCAGGAGCCATAGGAGTTGTCTTTATTATTTTGTATGACCTGCGTGTCATTGAATAACGCCATGTAATTTACTTTACTCTGTTGTTAAACGCGTTAGCCATAGAAGTAGAAGTAATCGTTGGTGTGACGACTTCATGAAGACACAATGATGGAGATCATGATGATGGAGATCATGGTGTCATGCCAGTGACGAAGATGATCATGGTGCCCCGAAGATGGAGATCAAAGGAGCATAATGATATTGGCCATATCATGTCACTATTTGATTGCATGTGATGTTTATCATGTTTTTGCATCTTATTTTCTTAGAACGACGGTAGTAAGTAAGATGATCCCTTATAATAATTTCAAGAAAGTGTTCACCCTAACTGTGCACCGTTCCGAAGGTTCGTTGTTTCGAAGCACCACGTGATGATCGGGTGTGATAGATTCTAACATTCGAATACAACGGGTGTTGACGAGCCTAGCATGTACAGACATGGCCTCGGAACACACGCAATACACTTAGGTTGACTTGACGAGCCTAGCATGTACAGACATGGCCTCGGAACACGGAGGACCAAAAGGTCGAGCATGAGTCGTATAGAAGATACGATCAACATGGAGATGTTCACCGATCTTGACTAGTCCGTCTCACGTGATGATCGGACACGGCCTAGTTAAACTCGGATCATGTTTTACACTTAGATGACTAGAGGGATGTCTATCTGAGTGGGAGTTCATTAAATAATTTGATTAGATGAACTTAATTATCATGAACTTAGTCTAAAATCTTTACACTATGTCTTGTAGATCAAATGGCCCACGTTGTCCTCAATTTCAACGCGTTCCTAGAGAAAACCAAGCTGAAAGATGATGGCAGCAACTATACGGACTGGGTCCGGAACCTGAGGATCATCCTCATAGCAGCCAAGAAAGATTATGTCTTAGAAGCATCGCTAGGTGAAGCACCAATCCCTGAGAACCAAGACGTTATGAACGCTTGGCAGCAGCGTGCTGATGATTACTCCCTCGTTCAGTGCAGCATGCTTTACAGCTTAGAACCGGGTCTCCAAAAGCGTTTTGAGAAACATGGAGCATATGAGATGTTCGAGGAGCTGAAAATGGTTTTCCAAGCTCATGCCCGGGTCGAGAGATATGAAGTCTCCGACAAGTTCTTCAGCTGTAAAATGGAGGAGAATAGTTCTGTTAGTGAGCACATACTCAGAATGTCTGGGTTACACAACCGCTTATCCCAGCTGGGAGTTAATCTCCCGGATGACGCGGTCATTGACAGAATCCTCCAGTCGCTTCCACCAAGCTACAAGAGCTTTGTGATGAACTTCAATTTGCAGGGGATGGAAAAGACCATTCCTGAGGTATATTCAATGCTGAAATCAGCGGAGGTGGAAATCAGAAAAGAACATCAAGTGTTGATGGTGAATAAAACCACTAAGTTCAAGAAGGGCAAGGGTAAGAAGAACTTCAAGAAGGACGGCAAGGGAGTTGCCGCGCCCGGTAAGCCAGTTGCCGGGAAGAAGTCAAAGAATGGACCCAAGCCTGAAACTGAGTGCTTTTATTGTAAGGGAAGTGGTCACTGGAAGCGGAACTGCCCTAAATACTTAGCGGACAAGAAGGCCGGCAACACCAAAGGTATATGTGATATACATGTAATTGATGTGTACCTTACCAGTACTCGTAGTAGCTCTTGGGTATTTGATACCGGTGCGGTTGCTCATATTTGTAACTCAAAACAGGAACTACGGAATAAACGGAGACTGGCAAAGGACGAGGTGACGATGCGCGTCGGGAATGGTTCCAAGGTCGATGTGATCGCCGTCGGCACGCTACCTCTGCATCTACCTACGGGATTAGTTTTAAACCTCAATAATTGTTATTTAGTGCCAGCTTTGAGCATGAACATTGTATCTGGATCTCGTTTAATTCGAGATGGCTACTCATTTAAATCCGAGAATAATGGTTGTTCTATTTATTTGAGAGATATGTTTTATGGTCATGCCCCGCTGGTCAATAGTTTATTTTTGATGAATCTCGAACGTGATGTTACACATGTTCATAGTGTGAATACCAAAAGATGTAAAGTTGATAACGATAGTCCCACATACTTGTGGCACTGCCGCCTTGGTCACATTGGTGTCAAGCGCATGAAGAAGCTCCATGCAGATGGACTTTTGGAGTCTCTTGATTACGAATCATTTGACACGTGCGAACCATGCCTCATGGGTAAGATGACCAAGACTCCGTTCTCCGGAACAATGGAGCGAGCAACCAACTTATTGGAAATCATACATACCGATGTGTGCGGTCCAATGAGTGTTGAGGCTCGCGGAGGATATCGTTATGTTCTCACTCTCACTGATGATTTAAGTAGATATGGGTATGTCTACCTAATGAAACACAAGTCTGAAACCTTTGAAAAGTTCAAGGAATTTCAGAGTGAGGTTGAGAATCAACGTGACAGGAGAATAAAATTCTTACGATCAGATCGTGGTGGAGAATATTTAAGTCACGAATTTGGTGCACACTTAAGGAAATGTGGAATAGTTTCACAACTCACGCCGCCTGGAACACCTCAGAGAAACGGTGTGTCCGAACGTAGTAATCGCACTCTATTGGATATGGTACGATCTATGATGTCTCTTACCGATTTACCGCTCTCATTTTGGGGTTATGCTTTAGAGACTGCCGCATTCACTTTAAATAGGGCTCCGTCGAAATCCGTTGAGACGACACCGTATGAATTATGGTTTGGGAAGAAACCTAAGCTGTCGTTTCTAAAAGTTTGGTGATGCGATGCTTATGTCAAGAAACTTCAACCTGAAAAGCTCGAACCCAAATCAGAAAAATGCGTCTTCATAGGATACCCTAAGGAAACCATTGGGTATACCTTCTACCTCAGATCCGAAGGCAAGATCTTCGTTGCCAAGAACGGGTCCTTTCTGGAGAAGGAGTTTCTCTCGAAAGAATTGAGTGGGAGGAAAGTGGAACTTGATGAGGTGATAGTCACCCCTTCCGAACCGGAAAGTAGCACAGCGCGGGAAAATGTTCTTGTGGTGCCTACACCGACTGGGGAGGAAGTTAATGATGATGATCATGAAGCTTCGGATCAAGTTACTACTGAACTTCGTAGGTCCACAAGGACACGTTCCGCACCAGAGTGGTACGGCAACCCTGTCCTGGAAATCATGTTGTTAGACAACGGTGAACCTTCAAACTATGAAGAAGCGATGGCGGGCCCGGATTCCGACAAATGGCTAGAAGCCATGAAATCCGAGATAGGATCCATGTATGAAAACGAAGTATGGACTTTGACTGACTTGCCCGATGATCGGCGAGCCATAGAAAATAAATGGATCTTTAAGAAGAAGACGGACGCGGATGGTAATGTGACCATCTACAAAGCTCGACTTGTCGCTAAGGGTTATCGACAAGTTCAAGGGGTTGACTACGATGAGACTTTCTCACCCGTAGCGAAGCTGAAGTCTGTCCGAATCTTGTTAGCAATTGCCGCATACTATGATTATGAGATATGGCAGATGGACGTCAAAACGGCATTCCTTAATGGCTTCCTTAAGGAAGAGTTGTATATGATGCAGCCGGAAGGTTTTGTCGATCCTAAGAATGCTAACAAAGTATGCAAGCTCCAGTGCTCAATCTATGGGCTGGTGCAAGCATCTCGGAGTTGGAACATTCGCTTTGATGAGATGATCAAAGCGTTTGGGTTTACACAGACTTATGGAGAAGCCTGTGTTTACAAGAAAGTGAGTGGGAGCTCTGTAGCATTTCTCATATTATATGTGGATGACATATTATTGATGGGAAATGATATAGAATTCTTGGAAAGTATAAAGGCCTATTTGAATAAGTGTTTTTCAATGAAGGACCTTGGAGAAGCTGCTTATATATTAGGCATCAAGATCTATAGAGATAGATCAAGACGCCTCATTGGTCTTTCACAAAGTACATACCTTGACAAGATATTGAAGAAGTTCAATATGGATCAGTCCAAGAAGGGGTTCTTGCCTGTATTGCAAGGTGTGCAATTGAGCACGGCTCAATGCCCAACCATGGCAGAAGATAGAGAAAAGATGAGTGTCATCCCCTATGCCTCGGCCATAGGGTCTATTATGTATGCCATGCTGTGTACCAGACCTGATGTAAACCTTGCCGTGAGTTTGGTAGGAAGGTACCAAAGTAATCCCGGCATGAAACACTGGACAGCGGTCAAGAATATCTTGAAGTACCTGAAAAGGACTAAGAATATGTTTCTCGTTTATGGAGGTGACGAAGAGCTCGTCGTAAAGGGTTACGTCGACGCTAGCTTCGACACAGATCTGGATGACTCGAAGTCACAAACCGGATACGTGTATATTTTGAATGGAGGAGCAGTAAGCTGGTGCAGTTGCAAGCAAAGCGTCGTGGCGGGATCTACATGTGAAGCGGAGTACATGGCAGCCTCGGAGGCAGCACAGGAAGCAGTCTGGATGAAGGAATTCATTGCCAACCTAGGGGTGATTCCCAATGCGTCGGGCCCGATGACTCTCTTCTGTGACAACACTGGAGCTATTGCCCTTGCGAAGGAGCCCAGGTTTCACAGGAAGACCAGGCATATCAAGCGTCGCTTCAACTCCATTCGTGAAAGTGTTCAAAATGGAGACATAGATATTTGTAAAGTACATACGGACCTGAATGTAGCAGATCCGTTGACTAAACCTCTCCCTAGAGCAAAACATGATCAACACCAGGACGCAATGGGTGTTCGATTCATCACAATGTAACTAGATTATTGACTCTAGTGCAAGTGGGAGACTGTTGGAAATATGCCCTAGAGGCAATAATAAATGGTTATTATTATATTTCTTTGTTCATGGTAATTGTCTATTGTTCATGCTATAATTGTATTGTCCGGAAATCGTAATACATGTGTGAATACATAGACCACAACGTGTCCCTAGTGAGCCTCTAGTTGACTAGCTCGTTGATCAACAGATAGTCATGGTTTCCTGACTATGGACATTGGATGTCATTGATAACGGGATCACATCATTAGGAGAATGATGTGATGGACAAGACCCAATCCTAAGCATAGCATAAAAGATCGTGTAGTTTCGTTTGCTAGAGCTTTTCCAATGTCAAGTATCTTTTCCTTAGACCATGAGATCGTGCAACTCCCGGATACCGTAGGAGTGCTTTGGGTGTGCCAAACGTCACAACGTAACTGGGTGACTATAAAGGTGCACTACGGGTATCTCCGAAAGTGTCTGTTGGGTTGGCACGGATCGAGACTGGGATTTGTCACTCCGTGTGACGGAGAGGTATCTCTGGGCCCACTCGGTAATGCATCATCATAATGAGCTCAATGTGACTAAGGCGTTAGTCACGGGATCATGCATTGCGGTACGAGTAAAGAGACTTGCCGGTAACGAGATTGAACAAGGTATTGGGATACCGACGAACGAATCTCGGGCAAGTAACATACCGATTGACAAAGGGAATTGTATACGGGATTGATTGAATCCTCGACATCGTGGTTCATCCGATGAGATCATCGTGGAACATGTGGGAGCCAACATGGGTATCCAGATCCCGCTGTTGGTTATTGACCGGAGAGGCGTCTCGGTCATGTCTGCATGTCTCCCGAACCCGTAGGGTCTACACACTTAAGGTTTGGTGATGCTAGGGTTGTAGAGATATGTGTATGCGGAAACCCAAAAGTTGTTCGGAGTCCCGGATGAGATCCCGGACGTCACGAGGAGTTCCGGAATGGTCCGGAGGTGAAGAATTATATATAGGAAGTCAAGTTTCGGCCACCGGGAAAGTTTCAAAGGTTACCGGTATTGTACCGGGACCACCGGAAGGGTCCCGGGGGTCCATCGGGTGGGGCCACCTATCTCGGAGGGCCCCATGGGCTGAAGTGGGAGGGTAACCAGCCCCTAGTGGGCTGGGGCGCCCCCCATGGGCCTCCCCCCTGCGCCTAGGGTTGGAAACCCTAGGGTGGGGGGGCGCCCCACTTGCCTTGGGGGGCAAGTCCCCCCCTTGGCCGCCGCCCCTTGCCCTAGATGGGTTGTGGCCGGCGCCCCCCCCCCTCCCAGGGGGCCTATGTAAAGGGGGGGAGGGAGGGCAGTAGGAACACAGCCTTGGGCGCCTCCCTCCTCCCTGCAACACCTCTCTCTCTTGTATAAGCTCGGCGAAGCCGTGCCGACATCCCGCTGCATCCACCACCACGCCGTCGTGCTGCTGGATCTCCATCAACCTCTCCTTCCCCCTTGCTAGATCAAGAAGGAGGAGACGTCGCTGCACCGTACGTGTGTTGAACGCGGAGGTGTCGTCCGTTCGGCACTCGGTCATCGGTGATTTGGATCACGGCGAGTACGACTCCGTCATCCACGTTCATTGGAACGCTTCCGCTCGCGATCTACAAGGGTATGTAGATGCACTCCTTTCCCTCGTTGCTAGTATACTCCATAGATGCATATTGGTGTCCGTAGGAATTTTTTTAAAATTATGCTACGATTCCCAACAGGGAGGTGAAACTATAAGCCACTATCTTTCTCTGTGTCCGATTAAAACTCCGTAACCACAAGTATTGCGTGAGTGTTAGCAATTGTGAAAGACTAAGTGATAGTTGAGTATGTGGACTTGCTGAAAAGCTCTGACATAGACTCTTTCTGATGTTATGATAAATTGCAATTGCTTCAATGACTAAGATTATAGTTTGTTGGTTCTCAATAAAGTTTCTAATTCATACTTTGCTTTGTGAATAGATTATTACTTGAGCATAAGAAATCATATGACATTATCCTTATATGTTGCTGTTATGAGAATAATCATGATGCCCTCATGTCCGTGTTTTATTTTATCGACACCTCTACCTCTAAACATGTGGACATATTTATCGTTATCGGCTTCCGCTTGAGGACAAGCGAGGTCTAAGCTTGGGGGAGTTGATACGTCCATTTTGCATCATGCTTTTATATCGATATTTATTGCATTATGGGCTGTTATTACACATTATGTCACAATACTTATGCCTATTCTCTCTTATTTTACAAGGTTTACATAAGGAGGGAGAATGCCAGCAGCTGGAATTCTGGGCTGGAAAAGGAGCAAATGTTAGAGACCTATTTTGCACAAATCCAAAAGTCCTGAAACTCCATGAAAGTTATTTTTGGAAATAATAAAAAATACTGAGCGGAAGAAATACCAGAGGGGGCCCACACCCTGGCCACGAGGATAGGGGGCGCGCCCTACCCCCCTGGGCGCGCCCCCCTGCCTCGTGGGCCCCCTATTGGCCCTCCGGTGGCCATCTTCTGCTATATGAAGTCTTTCGCCCGAAGAAAAATCATAAGCAAGCTTTCGGGACGAGACTCCGCCGCCACGAGGCGGAACCTTGGCGGAACCAATCTAGGGCTCCCGCAGAGCTGTTCTGCCGGGGACACTTCCCTCCGGGAGGGGGAAATCATCGCCATCGCCATCACCAACGCTCCTCTCATCGGGAGAGGGCAATCTCCATCAACATATTCACCAGCACCATGTCCTCTCAAACCCTAGTTCATCTCTTGTATCCAATTCTTGTCTCTAAGTCTGGGATTGGTACCTGTAGGTTGCTAGTAGTGTTGATTACTCCTTGTAGTTGATGCTAGTTGGTTTATTTGGTGGAAGATCATATGTTCAGATCCTATATGCATATTAATACTCCTCTGATTATGAACATGAATATGCTTTGTGAGTAGTTACGTTTGTTCCTGAGGACATGGGATAAGTCTTGCTATTAGTAGTCATGTGAATTTGGTATTCGTTCGATATTTTGATGAGATGTATGTTGTCTCTCCTCTAGTGGTGTTATGTGAACGTCGACTACATGACACTTCACCATTATTTGGGCCTAAAGAAAGGCATTGGAAAGTAATAAGTAGATGCTGGGTTGCTAGAGTGACAGAAGCTTAAACCCTAGTTTATGCGTTGCTTCGTAAGGGGCTGATTTGGATCCATATGTTCCATGCTATGGTTAGGTTTACCTTAATACTTATTTTGTAGTTGCGGATGCTTGCAATAGGGGTTAATCATAAGTGGGATGCTTGTCCAAGTAAGGACAGCACCCAAGCACCGGTCCACCCACATATCAAATTATCAAAGTACCGAACGCGAATCATATGAACGTGATGAAAACTAGCTTGATGATAATTCCCATGTGTCCTCGGGGGCGCTTTTCTCTATATAAGAGCTTGTCCAGGCTTGTCCTTTGCTACAAAAAGGATTGGTCCACCTTGCTGCACTTTATTTACTTTTGTTACTTGTTGCTCGTTACCAATTATCTTATCACAAAACTATATGTTACCTATAATTTCAGTGCTTGCAGAGAATACCTTGCTGAAAACCGCTTATCATTTCCTTCCGCTCCTCGTTGGGTTCGACACTCTTACTTATCGAAAGGACTACGATAGATCCCCTATACTTGTGGGTCATCAGACCACCATGGGAACTCTGGTGGTCGTCGATGATGCACGTGTGGTGGTGAGGTAGAGGCGTCGCCAGGCGAGGAGGAGGTGAGGGATCTTGGCCTCCCCTGGCCGTTGTTTGTTGCTCCATTTGGCCGCATCACAGGGTCCGGATCCAGTGGTTATTGTAGGATGGTGATAACTCACTAGAGTAGGGGATCAATTCTAAATCTTTTAAGTAGAGTGTCGAACACAATGAGGAGCAGAAGAAATTGGTTGATGAAAATAGCAAGGAATCAGTGTAAAAGCTACAAAATTTGTTTTGTTGTTTGTTTGATCAAGGGAATAATTTCAAGAATGAATTTTGTAGTTTGTAGTTGTTTTCACCTAGTTCAATTATTTTAACTTTCATTGATTTGATAAGTGTTGTGTGGTGGAGCCTAAACTTATGTATAGTTCTTACTTCAACAAACTACACACTTATGATTGTACTTTTCAGGCAAGCAGCCGCAAAAACAAAACAATGATTAAGATAACGTCTAATCATAACATTAAACTTTGGAGTCCCCACTTACTCCTCATGCAAAAAAAATCAAACTCAGTGCATGGTAATATATGTCACCCCGACCACCCATTCTAAACACACTTATCACATAATGCTCTTCTATAGGCCCATAAAGATAAAGTGATATGCAGCCGATGTTCGCACATCACCACTAGAGAATTACAACTCAACATAATATCAAAAATATTAATCTTTACTTAATTTCACTGAAGCCCACACAAATTATTGTTTTTATTTGAAAATGACTGGTAGTTGTTCATTGAATATACCTAGATGCCTAGATATAAGGATATTCAATTTGGATGAGCTTCCTAAGCTTTATCAGGCACTGATATTTACTGCAAGCGTTTCTTCTAAAGCCCACACAAAGTATTGTTTATGTAAAGGATGGACTAGCATTCTCGCCCAAGGCTTAATAGTCCAAAGTTCAGAATGCATTTCCGATAATTAGATATTTGTGGCTTGTGCTACATTCAAGATCCGGCTTTTTCTACAACTAATCATCTGGTTGCCACCAGGCATTTATACATTTCATCTATTGCGGCGCGAGAGAGGGATCATGGGGGAGGAAGCAGAGTAGCGTCAGGCGTCAGCAGTGGGTGCCACTGAAGGGAGGGGAACAATGGAAGGCGCAGAGGAAGGGGAGAAATGGGAGGCCCATAGGAAGGCGGAGTAGTGGCAGGTGGCGTGGAGGTTGGGGAGCTTGGTGATGACGGTGTGGCGCAAGGTCATGGCGGTTTGCACCGGTGCTGATAATGCGACTTGAGAAAGGTGTGGTAGATCACGGGTGTCGCTACACCCTCATGAATAGTAAATTAAAAAAACTAGAATACAAAATAAAAAAATTGAAAACTTTGCGACATCAAATATGCTCAAACGTTTTAGGTGCTTGCAAATTTTTGTCACGAAATATCATGAAGAGAAAGGTGTACCCATGAGACACAAAAATCAGTGCCAAAAGTGCTCAAAACTTTGAACACTGGAATCTCTTTCTTGTGTAGAGCTCCTTGAATGTTTTTTTGCATGAAATCTTGCAAGCGCCTACAAAGTTTGAGCATATTTGATGTCACAAAGTTTCAGATTTTTTTTTCTGTTTTATTTGAATTTATTGTTCATTGAGGGTGTAGGGATGCCCGGGAGATGAGAGTTGGAGAAGATACGGCAAGATGGAAGGGAGTGAATGGTGGGTCTGTGGGCAATGGTTTGCATGTGAGTAGAATAGTTTTTTCTTTCGTAAAAATAGACTTTCAGCTAGTTTCACATTAAGACCATTTGACAATTATATTTTTAGTGAACCATTTGTTCTCATTTATAGAAATTTGTTTGTTTGAAAGAAGTATGTTGCATGTAATTATTTGTCAATACTTCACGGGAAAATACGGGCGTACCTCCAAACCATACCTACTAAGTTTCCTTGGTCAAACAAAGCTTAGGTGTATACACTATGGCATGAATTGGTTCCTTGGTAAAATGTTTGTGGCTCGAAATTGGTGGGGTTATTTAGTTGAGTTTAGAGAACATTTGTGAATTATAGCACTTGTTTGATTACTGTATATGACGGACAAGATTGATGTTGAACCACTAGAATATGCAAACCCTCATTGCAACGCATATTGTTTTTTGCTATTGTAACACTAAAAGGAATACATTGGTTTTCTTTTTTTCTTTCGGTTTTTCTTTCGGTTTTCCTTTGGTTTTTTATTTTTCTTTTTCATTTATTTTTTATTTTTTACTATTTCCTTTTTAAAATGCGTGAATTTTTCTCAAGTTTCTGATTTTCTTAAATGAATGAACATTTTTCTTTTTTTTGTCTCATCAGTTTCTTCAAATGCATGAACTTTTTAAAATTTTGTGAACTTTTTCCAAATTCGCAACCTTTTACAAATCCCACAAGCTTTTTTTGAACTCATGAACTTCTCCAAGTTCATGAACTTTTTCCAATTTTCTTGTACTTTCAGGGTTTAACTTTTTTAAAAACTTTATGAACTTTTTCCTCTTTTTTATTTTTTTAAAATCTTTGAACCTTTTCAAATCCACAGACTTCTTAAAATTCAGAAACTTCTTCTCAAATTAGTGAACTCTTTGCAATGTCATGAACCTTTTTAAAATCTGCAAACAAAAAAATCAGAAAACTTGCTCCAAAACTTTCAGCTCGCTTTGTGAATCGAACGAACGAGTCCACGTGAATGAATCAAACAGTAAACGTGAACGAATATAACATGTGCGAAAGAGTGGGGTTTGTGAAGCAGCCCGCTTAGGCGCGTAGTGGGCACCAGATCGACTAATCGGCGCTGGTTGAAGGAGTCCGTGTTTGGGTCGGTCTATTTCATTGTCAGTAGGCAGTAGCTGGGGTGATCGTTTCAGTGTTCGTGGAGTGCACAAAAGTCTATGTTAGTAGCCGGCCAATTTGTTTTTCCACTGTAATTACTGCCGATGTTTTCTTCACAATGGTGTGGAGTCTATGTTAGTAATCGGCCAATTTGTTTTTACATTGCTCAACGCTATCTTCTCATATTTTTGCACATTTTCTTTGCCAAGTACAAAAGACCCCCTTGGTAACTCCTTCATATGACAAAAATATCCTTTGGCGCACAAAACTGAGGAACGGTCAGCTACAGTGAACTCGTTTTATACGACTTACAAACAACAGAAGGCAGATTCTTCAATCTGCTCGGTAGACTCAAACTCGATCTCTCTTAACATTGGCTATTAAGTTGACAATTTGACCATGAGTTTCTACTCAATATGACCCAACACCGAAGGCTACTCATGCCTCGACCCAGAAATTCATGCAATTGTCTTCACACAAACATCGTTTGAGTTGAACTCTTAAAAGCCAAGACTGTCAAAAGATGATGTTACCATCGATCAGTCAGAGAAAAGGTACACATTATTAGTCTTGTCAGTAAATGAATACTAATGTAAAGAACCTAAGTAACTTCATGTCTGGCGTCTGACATATCCAGAACACAATCAGAAGGATAGCTCTTCAAAATGCCTAGCCGTCAGAACCAAAATCCATATCAGAAGAGCTATACTCATTCTTAAGTTCCACAACAAGACACCCGGAAAACAGCTCCAAGTCAGGCACCCGAATACAACACTCAAGCTCAACGATGCTTATCCCTCGCACCCTTGACCTCATGGGTGAGCATCCTGGGAGCAATCGCCATCGCCATGAGCTCCTGGAAGAGGAGCTTACATGCGTACGGTATATGAACCTGTGCAAGAGAACATAGACAATACGATTACTTACTCTGGCAAAGCGAGCCAAGGAAGATAGCTCAAGGGGCCATTTGGAAGTATAGTATTTCTTGATGAGGTTTTGGCATTCAAGTCAAATCTGAAATAAAGATGGCCTAGGATCGGAGCAAAATAAAGAGGGCCTAGGATCGGAGCAAAATAAAGTTCTACTTACCTGGACAATGTCAGTTTTGTTCTTGCAGCCTCTGCATTCGAAGGAATTCTTCTTGAGATTGGCAATGGCAATGAGTCCACACTTCTCACAAACATGCACTCTGTAAGCATCGCTCTGGTCAAATAACCTTTCCTTCAAGAAAAAAGCAGCTCCATGAGCAATCATGCAATCCCTCTCCATTTCTCCAAAACGGAGACCACCATCACGTGAGCGCCCCTCTGCTGGCTGTCTGGTCAGTATCTGGACAGGACCACGACCTCTAGAGTGAATTTTGTCATCCACCATATGCTTAAGTCTCTGGTAGTAAGTTGGACCTAAGAAAATCATTGCAGTCAATTTTCTCCCAGTATGACCATTGTACATGGTCTCAAATCCACGCATCTGATAGCCACACTTGTGCAGTGCTTTACTGATGTTATCCACCTGAAATGTAAGTTAAAAATTAATGAGTACAGACACATTAAAAGTTAAGTTTAAATGAGTTAGACAAGAGGTTACAAACGCTATTAAAAGATCACATGAGGAGATTGATATATTTTTCTTGAGAACAATTAGAGTAGAAGATCAATGAGTCCCCAAAAGATTACTCACCGTAACATCAGTGAAAGGAGTTGCATCTCCTTCCTTTCCCATGTGAGCCGCGACTTTACCCATAATACACTCAATCAGCTGGCCAATAGTCATACGGGATGGAATAGCATGTGGATTCACAATGATATCCGGTGTGATGCCTTCGATTGTCCATGGCATGTCCTCTTGTGTGTAAGTCATTCCAACAGTTCCCTTCTGACCATGCCTACTGCTGAACTTATCTCCTATTTGTGGTATGCGCACTGATCGCATTCTAACCTTGACAAATCTTAAACCATCAGCATTCGTTGTCAACAGAACCTGCAAACAAACTTACTTAGGAGCTGTTTGTTTGAAACTGAAAACACCACATAGAAACATAAAAGTGGTGGCAGAAAGCCAAAAATAAACAAACCTGATCCACCATCCCACTTTCACTGTGACGCAGAGAAGTACTATGATCACGCTTTGAATATCTAGTAGCTTGCCCTTGAGCATCATCTTGTGGAATTGGAGATGTCTTCCCAATAATGACATCTTCCCCAGAGACCCTTGTTCCCTGATACATGAATTATTTATACATTATAGGCAATCAGCAGCACAGTTGAGTGATAAAGATAAGCCTAGAGTAACAAAGGCCTCTACTTACCGGTGGTGCAAGGCCATCATCATCTAATTTATCGTAAGACCCATGGCGCATTCCCTACAAGGAAAAATACAAGAATGTTAGTTCATCAGATCTGCTTAGAGAAAATGCATGATGAATTATACAAAAAATCACCATAGTGTTCTCCCTATTTGGTCGACCAAATTCCTCTTTGACAAGAGTTCCCATCTTCTTTTCCTCATCTCTGCATATGGAGTTTGAATTATTAGATTGGGCATTTGGGTAAATGAGTGAGTGGCAGCATGCTTACACTAGAATATGCTGAAATGCTAGCTGTACCTGTAAGAGCGGAAAAATAGTGATCTGAAGAACCCACGATCTATTGAAGATTGGTTCATAATAACCGAATCTTCTTGGTTATATCCAGAGTAGCATGCAATAGCAACAATTGCATTCTTCACAGAACACCAAAGCAAGATATTAATAATTACATAAAATGCAAAGATCCAGAATATGATTAAAAAAGCAAACAGAGTGCCCCGAGTTAAGATTGTTTACTTACAATGCCAGCTGGTAACTGCCTGAAGTGCAAATGTTCCATAGCACGAGTAGTAACAAGAGGCTTTTGTGGGTAGTACAGAACGTAGGCCAATGTGTCCTGAATCCAAATGGTGGGTGATGAAGGTTCAAACCAAGACCGACCATCAAACCAAGATACCAAGACAAATGGCACTCACCATTCTTAACTGATAGTTGGTAACATAGATTCCCATGGCTTGCTTTCCCATAGCAGACTGATATGTATTACGAGGTGACTGTAATCAAAGAAATGAATTAGACATGTTTAAAAACATATGCAGTGGATTAGCATTGTGTAAGGGGATGAGTCACCTGGTTGTGATCAGGAAAAGGAATAATTGACGCACACACACCAAGTATCAATGAAGGGTGGATCTCACAGTGTGTATAAGTCTCAGAATATGCCTCCCCTGGATTATGCCTCGAAGTTTCAAGGTCCTGAAATTTTAATGTGTTGGCATTACTAGCAGAGCATGAATCGAGGATGAAGGAAAAGCCTCAGCATAAAGAAATGCGAATAGAACGAAGAAACAAAGATGTTTCATGTAAAGGAATGCCAATAGAATGGAGAACTTGGTCAGCCCACAACTATTCAATCAGGTATACTTCAAATGCAAACAGAACTTACACGTATAGTCATAGAGATCATAGTAGTTTCTTCCTCTTCAGTGTCTATGTACTCTATAAATCCTTTGGCAACCAAGTCATGCCAACCTTCATCAGGAGTCTCCTGGATGACCATACAGTAGGATAATATACGAGCATATGAGAAAAAACATACATGCATGCCAATTCAAATTTGAATAAAAACTAGCATAAATTAAAGAATATCAGACCCTTTGCTGCAATGCTCGGATATGTTTCTTCTTAATTAGAAGCCTCTGGTTTTCAACGATAAACAGTGGGCGACTGCAACGCCCATAATCAGTATAGAGTCGAAGTTCTTTCAGACGAATATCACGAACGACACCAACTTCAGTGTTGACATCAATCTGAAAATTAACAACATTCAGCATGTAATTTTGAGACCTGGATCTCATTAAAAATCACATACCAGCAATTAATGGCTTTCTTCTTAACATGTTCTATGCTAAAGAAATTCAAGATGTATATGTTTACAATACATCTTGAAAATGATCTTTACTTTGGATAGCAAGCAGATATCAAACAAAGTTAGGGTTGCATATGGAAGGGCAACAAAATCACATCAGTTTTATTAATGGAGTGCTCCAATCTATTAAATATACAAATTATGCAGATAATATATGTTTTTCAATACTCATATCCATTCTGCTACGATGCCAGCAGCTTTTAGCATGAAACAGGAGAAGCAGGGTACAAACCTGTCTTCTTAAACGACGAAGGGTCTTCACCAATAGGTCAGGATTCCTATGAATTCCAACCCAACAACCATTGACAAATATTTTAGCAGCTTGAGGAATGACTGCCGGTGATATCTCCTGTTAAAAAAGAATCAAGAACGAAATCAGTGACTGTTGTAACTGGTAAATGACACAAAACTTTAACCTTGGGTAAGATAGGCAAATGAAAATGCATGCGCACACATTGAGAAGGGGAAACAAACCTCAAAATTTTCTGTGCCCCACTCTTCCAAAAATTCCAAAATAGGATTTGCGGCAGAACCAACAGTGATATAAACCATCAAGGCAAGATTTTTAACCAAGCCACAAGCCTGAATAAAGGTGTATAGAATATAAACCATTGACCAACTCCTTTGACAAAAGAGAATTTTAGAATGCGAATAACTTACCTGTCCTTCAGGTGTTTCAGCAGGGCACATCATTCCCCAATGAGAATTATGCAATTGGCGAGGTTTTGCCAGTTTCCCTGTTAATAAGATATTAAGATCAATAACCTAAGGCGAGGTTTTCAATGGGAAGTAATGTATGACAACAATTTGAGCAATATCAACCTTCACGCCCAATGGGAGAGTTCAACCTCCGAAGATGTGATAATGTAGAAGCATACGTAAGGCGATTAAGCACCTTGGTGTCAAAAGAAGAAGAAATATTAAGAATACATACGGGAACGTTCGTTCGCTAAACCAAATTGTATTAAAGCATACACGTGAATGTGACATGCAAATGTACACACCTGAGACACACCGGCTCTTGTACCAGCTTGGTTAGCCTGTCCCCAGTTTCCAGTAGCAAGGGAATACTTCAAGCCACTAGTAATGGTTTTAGCTTTAATAGCAAATTGCAAATTAACTTCCTTCCCATTATCGACACACTGGGTTCAACAGAAACAGCAGTTAGCAATTAACAGGACTGAGAAATAGACAGAGGATGGTCATTGAAACAAGGGAGAAACCTTCTGAACATATGACCTCACATCCCTCGTCAATTTCCTGAAAAGCTGATTTTGAAAGGAAGAACAACATAATTAAGCTCCCAGCTGAAGAAAAAAGAAGATATAAACACACTCAAATTTGCTAGCATATTGTAACAAACCATTCTGAACAGTCCTCCAAGCAATGGACCTGCAAGGTCGAGCCTTTTGTTGCCGTAATGATCTCTGTCATCTTCAGCTCTTCGACCAAGAGCACACATCAACAGGCGGTGAATAATATACCTGCATAATGAGGTAGGAAATTAGCCTATCTGCTTTGTAACAAGCTGCATCATAGAATGCAAACTTTTTGATTGACAACAGACTAATGTGCAGAATGGAACACATACCCAAAGTAGTATGCCTTTTTAGTTTCACAGAATTCGCCTACACCAACATGGGGCAGCATTTCCTTTTGAAGTATCTCTTTCGCATACCTAAGTTAAGGAGGTGAGTACTAAATTTTTTTACTCTTCTAGCAAAAAATGTAGAGACATACTTTATTCTTTTTTCTCGAGTTACACCAACTGTAGCACCACGCTTTCCAATGTAGTCCAGAGCAACCTACAGATAAGGCTTGTCAAAGCTTTACCCATGAAATAATATCAATGTAGCAACTTATATAACTACTTAAGTTCCAACCAAAGCTCAATTTAAGATGTGCCCCAGCAAGCAAGAACAATTTAGTTTCATGACATAAATTCAAGTAGATGTGATATCAATGCAAGTAATAAAGAACAATTTAGTTTCACTTATCAATAGCTCAAGGAATACCTGCTGATTTTGAATGACAAAAGCTTCCTCCAAAGATGGGCGCAGCAATTCCATCATTTGTGTATCGGAGAAATCGTAGCATATGTGCTCCAGTATATCTTTGTCAGCAACAAATCCTAGTGCTCTAAACACAATGATGATGGGAATATCTGCACGAATGTAGGGCAGAGTAGCACGGATATATTGACCAGATGAACCCTGCAACATAGGAAACACTTAATAGCGTTAACATCCTAACATTAGTTCAACTCACTGCATTCCCACATATATATGCCATGTAAGAAGGCAACCCTAGACTGATACGCATGCATCTGTGACGAACTATTTGCAAGGCTTCAGTAAGTTACTGACCCCTTTCGCGCCTGCTCGGGAAAGCATCCGAACAAACATGCTACTAGCAGGTCTGTTCTGGTTCTCTGCCATTGAACGGACTTCACCCACATATGCAAACTTATTTGGTTGCCTCTTCTTAAACACATAGACATGGTTAGTGCTCATCTTCTCCTGGGCAATGAGAACCTTTTCACTACCGTTGATTACAAAATATCCTCCTTGGTCATAAGGGCACTCTCCAAGTTCTGTGAGATCCTTTTCAGATTGTTGAAACAGTGTGCAGTAACTAGAACGCAGCATGATTGGAACCTGCAGCAGGAAAAACAGTTAGAAATCAAAGAATACAAACAGCGCATACTACAAGCATGTGTCAAGTTGTTAGCCACAACACCTTTCCAATGAAGACTTTCGGATACTCCGCAGTTTCTGTAACTTCTTCACAGTCATGTCCTTTCTTTACAACTCTGTATGATACATCTACATAAAGTGGTGCTGAGTATGTCAGATTCCTGAGCCTTGCTGATTTGGGGAACAAGGTAGCAGTCTCTCCATCAGCTTCAGTCATCATTGGTTTGCTCAGATAGATTTGACCAAAGCTGATCTTGTGGAGTGTCTAGAGAAGAATCAATACCATCGTAAGTGATAGATCAAGGAAAATGGTGAAAATAATAATTAGAAAGCATGGTTTAAACTGAAAGGGCATTAGCAAGTGTGCACATGGTAGCATTAGCAACATTCAGAATTTGCCATGAACTCACAGAGGGTCTATGTGTGCATTTTCTTTGTTAAGTAACAGAAATACGTCTACACCATTGTTGGCATGCACTTCTATCCTAGAGATGTGAACTGTGCTCATGTAAGGCTTATAGCTCATGAAAAAAAAAAGTTGGACTCTGATCATGCCAGCCAGAAACAACATTCATCTTCAGAACTTGTGGGGCAGTTCATTCCCTATTACCATAGTGGATATATTCACTTATACTGATTAAAGCTTAACAGCACCCACATTAACGCTGTAGTTCTTGTTCGCATAGGCAGGGCATTTTGTTAAGAAAACAGCCAGTGAGAACACTTGAAATATACATTGTTCAGTGGACTATAAGACACCAAGGCATAGTCTGGCAACACAATGACTAGAACAACAATGACCAGCCAGTTCTTCACATTTTTAAGGAAAAGGGAATTTGCCCCAGCTCCATTTCAGTTTCTAACCTTTAGCATAAATATATCTTTATTTCACTTGTAACATTTATTCTATGGAGTATAGAAGAACTGATGTGCCTTCTCACACCAGTGTTAAAAAGGTCCTCATAGTTTGTGATTACATAATTAATTAATTAATTAATTGGCTTCAACTCTATTATAACAACACAATAGTTACATATTTCTGGATTTCCCAGTACAATTTCATCAGTTTACACTGATGAAAACAGGCAAAATAACAGAAACCGTCTTGACAGTCAAAACCCTGAGACAAATACCCATGAGAAATAACTGAAACTAGCCAACAAGCATGTCTGCAAAACTCATTCTAAGCATTCCTAGTGCCACACTCTGAAATTCAAGCTCTAGCTGCTATCCGAAAGGGAGCTTGCAAAGGAGCTCTCATCCGAACACAGCCAAGCAATTCCACCCTTCAGAATCAAAATTCAATCCAACCACCACCAACACAGTTATTTGTTGCTTATCATTGTCAAAATTCTCAGACCCCCACCATAAAACACCAGCAAGCAGCCGAATACTCCCGCAAAACCCTAGCCGGTCATCTATTTTAGCAGCGCCCCATCTAATCTGAGACCCGCCCGTCACCAGCTAGTCGTACCAAGGCCGCCAAACCCTAACCGACCAAGCTAAGAGCAAAAATTAAGCCATATTTGGTATGGTCGGGAGGGCAACCTCGGCGAACTCGGCCTGGCGGCCGGGGTTGTGCTGCGACTCGGGGCGGATCTCGATGTCGGCCGACTCGTCGACGATCTCCTGCATGGTGTTCTGGATGAACTCGTCGAAGGAGTCGAGCTGCTGGCGCACGAGGCCCTTCTCCTCGAAGTAGGCGGAGATGACGGCCCAGGCGTCCTCCTGGGTAATCTCCTCCTCGTCCCGCGCCTCCTCCTCCTCATCCTCCCCGTCCCCGCCGCCGGCGTATCCCCCCTCAACCTCCTCCTCAGCTCCGTACCCCCGGTGCTGGAGGTGCTGGTGCCCTCCCATATCCATCTCCATCCCCTCCTCGTATTCGTCGTCCTCCATCGCCGGAGCGAGCCGCAACCCTAGCGGCGCTCGGGGATGGGGTGGGTGTGTCGGCTCTCCGCCTCTCGCGAGGGGGAGAGGGGAGATGGGGGGAGGGGCGGAAGCAGGAAGTGAGGAATTGGGGGCGCTCCGCCGATCTGGTTCAGTCTATATTGGGGGCGCAGGGGAGGTCGGTTTCCACTTTCCAGTGCGGGTGTTTGTGCGCTGGGCCTGTTTAGGCCTCGTTTGGTGACGACGGAAAGTGGGCCTGATGCGTATTAGTAACAGTCCAGTACCATGTAAAAGGGCCGGGTATAGCCTAAAAAATGTTAAAGGGCCGGAAACAATAAAAATAATATATATATTATATATAAAGAAACTAATAAAATGATATAAAACGGTACCGCCTCTGTAAACTTATATAAGGCATTTTTGCAGTTCTACATTATACTACTAGTTTATAGAGGGAGTAAAAAGCATATGCTGACAATATATACTTAGTTCTTAGTTTCAGTCAATTGTTAATGTGTTATTAGTCAATGGAGTCAGTTTGTTTGCTAAAAGGAAAAGGATAATTTCATGTTCCCAAAATGAAAACTCTCATGCTACAACTATAATCGTATATGAGCTTTCCATGTAAAAGATGTGTACTAATTAAACTTGCTACTTAACTTTTTTTTTTTTGCAAATACACTTGCTACGTAACTTGGATGCACTATATCTTATTTGATGTGGACACCCAGAGAAGTTACAGTGCCACAAGTCTTTGTGATGTTATGGTGCTATGGTAGCACTATCAGAAAGTTGAAAAAATATGAATATTTGTGAAGATGAAGATACTACAAAAGTGCTCTTTTGATCCTGAGCTCACATGCTCTCTAATGAACAGTGAAATTCAAAAAATAGTAAAATGATGAATGGTTTAACTTCCTATAAATTTTTGTGACGAAATGACATTCGTAGAGGTCTGATGAAAAAATCAATGCTTCCAACAATAGTCTTGTCAAAGCATCATTTTTTTTGCCCGGACATCCACGAATGTTATTTTGCCACAAAAGTTTGCAGACAGTTAAAAGTTAAAATATTCATCAATGTTATAAAAAATGGAATTTTTTTACTGTTCCGGATTTAGTGTTCATCAGAAAGGATGTGAGCTCGGGTTTGAAAACTCCATATACAAGATACTACTCCCTTCGTTCCAAACTATAAGATGTTCTAACCTTTTTCCAAAATGGATGTATATAGACGCATTCTAGTGTGTGTTTGGTAGCATTTCCAACCTAGCATGGTTGTTCTCCACTCATACATGCTCAGTGTAGACATGTTGAATACATGTATTTGTTGTTGTTTGTTAGTGGTGTATGTGCTGAGATATGCTAACCTGAGACTCTGTATGGCAGCTTGCATCTGTTTATACATGTCGGTCGGCGCTGTAGCAACCGGTATTTTCAAATAAGCGAACAAAACATTTAAAAAATGTGATCAATTTTTTGGAAGATGGGAAAAAATAAAAAAATTGATAATTTAAACATTTTTAAAAATTCTAAAGTTTTATTAAAAATTTAAATTTGAAATTTTGTTCTTTTTAAAATTTTAAACAAAATTTGAAAATCTGAATTATTTTGAAAATTTCAAAAATCCGTTTGTTAAATTGTAAGAAAATTTAAAATTTCTGAACATTCTTTGAAAATCTTAACAAATTTTGAAAATTTGGACATTTTTCAAAAAAAAAAAATTTAAAATCTGGACATTTTTCGAAATTTTGAACAATTTTTGGTATTCTCAACATTTTCTAAAAATTAAATTATTATTTACAAATTCTGAACATCTTTTAAACACATTGTCGCTCGCTTCGCTCATGCATGCTGACCAGTGAACGACTGTTGGGGTGTTCTCCCTTCGTGCATGCTAAGAGGTTATTTGAGCTGAGCCCGTGCATGCTGAGGAGGCACCGTGCAGACTACCAAACACCCAAAAGTGGGTCAGGAAGGAAACTCTTGAGCTCATGCACCCTCCATAAACTTTTGAACAATTTTTGGTATTCTCAACGTTTTAGTGTATTTGTTCACCCATTTCAGTTTGTACGCAATCCATATTGAAATATTCAAAACGTCTTATAATTCAGAATAGAGGTCGTAGATGATAATACAATCTTGCATACCACAAAAAATCCATTGAAACCACGACACATATTAAGAGAACCAAAAGCACAAATTCTATGGTAAATAGTAGCTTCACATTTTCTCTCTTTCTCTATTAGAGCTAAAATTCATAGCAATTTTTGTATTTCTCTATTACACAACTCAAATTTAGACATAGATTTGTTTGACAATATAAATACACATTGTGTCAATGTCATCCGAAAGTTTTGGTTCTCTTCATAACCACCCTCGTAGACACTTGTCACGACAGCTAACGTTCACTCACACCACTAGGTGGCTGATACGTCTTCAACGTATCTATATTTTTTATTGTTTCATGCTATTATATTATCTATCTTGGTTGTCTTATATACATTTATATGCTATTTTATATTATTTTTGCGACTAACCTATTAACCTAGTGCCTAGTGCCAGTTTCTGTTTTTTTCTTGTTTTTGACTTTTACAGAAAAGGAATACCAAACGAAGTCCAAACGAAATACAACTTTACGGTGATTTTTCTTGGACCAGAAGAAACCCATGAGACTTGGAGAGGAGGCCAGAAGACCTACGAGGCGGCCACAAGCCGTAGGGGCGGGGCGCGCCCCCAGGGCTTGTGGGCCCCTCGGAGACCTTCCAACCCTAGAGCATAATTGGTTTGCTGCCAAAAATTGGCCTGCCAATGTTTGGCATTGTGTCAATATATTGGCAACTACTTGGTTGGCTACGAGTTATTTTGCCTATTTCACATAAAGTTGCTAATAGTTGGCAAGTCTTGGTATTGCCAATATTTGGCAAGCCAAATATTGGTAGCAAACCAATTATGCTCCTAATCTCAGCACTATAAATCCTCAAATATTCCCCCCTATGTCAGAGGGCACACCAAAAATACTTTTCCACAGCCGCAATCTTCTGTTCCAGTGAGATCCTATCTTGGGGCCTTTTCCGACATTCCGCCGGAGGGGGATTCGATCACGGAGGGCCTCTACACCAACCTTGTTGCCCTTCCGATGATGTGTGAGTAGTTTACCATAGACCTACGGGTCCATAACTAGTAGATAGATGGCTTCTTCTCTCTCTTTAATCTTCAATACAATATTCTCCTCGATGTTCTTGGAGATCTATTCGATGTAATCTTCTTTTACGGTGCGTTTGTTGAGATCCGATAAATTGTGGACTTATGATCAGATTATCTATGAATATTATTTGAGTCTTCTCTGAACTCTTTTATGCATGATTGAGACAACTTTGTATTTCTCTCTGATCTATCGATTTGGTTTGGCCAACTAGATTGGTTTTTCTTACAATGGGAGAGGTGCTTTGTGATAGGTTCAATCTTGTGGTGTCCTCACCCAGTGACAGTAGGGGTAGCGAGGCACGCATTGTATTGTTGCCATTAAGGATAAAAGATGGGGTTTAATTATATCATATTGCTTGAGTTTATCCCTCTATATCATGTCATCTTGCTTAAGGCGTTACTCTGTTCTTTTGAACTTAATACTCTAGATGTTGGGGAACGTAGTAATTTCAAAAATTTCCTACGCACACGCAAGATCCATCTAGGTGATGCATAGCAACGAGAGGGGAGAGTGTTGTCCACGTACCCTCATAGACCAAAGCGGAAGCGTTATGACAACGCGGTTGATGTAGTCGTACGTCTTCATGATCCGACCGATCCTAGCACCGAAGGTACGGCACCTCCGCGACCTGCACACGTTCAGCTTGGTGACGTCCCACGAACTCTATATCCAGCTGAGGTCGAGGGAGATTTTCGTCAGCACGACGGCGTGGTGACGGTGATGATGAAGTTACCGGCGTAGGGCTTCGCCTAAGCACTGCAACGATATGACCGAGGTGGAAATCTGTGGAGGGGGGCACCGCACACGGCTAAGACAACTGTCAACTTGTGTGTTCTAGGGGTGCCCCCTTCCCCGTATATAAAGGAGCAAGGGGAGGGGGCCGGCGGCCTTGTTGAGGATATAAGCCTTAGAGTCACCCGCCCGGAGGGGCCGGGTTATTCATAATGGTCATCGCCTGAAGCCCGGCGCCAAGCTTGAAGACGGCGGGCCAAAGATGGGCTTAAGACCCGGACGTGGCTTAAGGCCCGTAGTTACAACCGCTATTATGGTAGAACTTGTAGTGTAAGGCAAGAATAGTTGAGAGTCCGAGCCGGACACTCTTATGAGCCGGCCGGGACTCTGAGAGCTGCTGGGCGTCAACCTCTCTATATAAAGGGACGACCCGGCGGCGGTTTGGGGACAAGCAAGATAAAACCGATAACCAGGCAGGGCGGTTTAACTCCTGGTCGTCGAAACCCTAAGCAATTCAACCTCAACTGGACGTAGGCTTTTACCTTCACCGTAAGGGGCCGAACCAGTATAACCCTCGTGTTCCTTGTCCCGTTTAACCCCTTTAAGCTTCCTAGCTGCGATGGCTCCACGACTAAGTCCTAGCATGAGGACATCTGCCGTGAAAATTCCACGACAGTTGGCGCCCACCGTGGGGCCAGCGCACGGTGGATTTGAGTTCTTGAAGGGCAGCTTCAAAGGGCTCAAGGGATACGCTGTGGGCCGGATGACCAAGAGTCGTCGCGGCAAGCTCTACATCGACGATGCAACCTGGGGCCCCGACGCCGGCTCAATTGAGTACGGGTACCGGGTCCCCTTCGGCGGAATTCATGTCTTCATTGGCAAGATTGGTGAGCCGGGCCCCGAGCCGGATCTCTGCGTCGGTCTCATCGAGACGGCTCAGCGTGCACGACCCGCCCGGGCCCTACCTGCCTTGAAGCATGCTTTTGTGGGATGTGTTCATGAAGGACTCTCTGTAGGGTCTGGATCTGGTGATGAGACGGCCGCCTGCCCTGACGGCGAATCGTCCACAGATGAGTCAAACTCGTTGTATCAAATTCAAGATGGCAGGCTCAGGGGTTGTTCCGATGGTGACAGTATTCCGGACCCTTTTGAGCCGCCAGCCGGGTTGGAATCTTCATGGCCGGTGCACAGCCTGTTCAAAACCCTGCCGCTGGGTCAGGAAACCCGGTACCCTCGCCGGCTCAGGTGCTGATGGATCTCACGGACAAGATGACGGCCTTGTTGACCGCCGCGGTTGACCCGGCGGATCAAGCTCAGCATGACGCGGAGGTGGCACAGTTAAAGTTAGATCTAGTGAAAGCCAAGGAGGATCTGGCGGCGGAAGGGATCAGGATGGCTGCGGAGAGGGCGGCTCTCGACGCCCAGACTCAGTTGATTCAGGCGCGGTCCTTCCGGCTCACGATGGATCAGAACGCGTCCAATGAGGTCATGAGAAGGAGGCATCAAAAGGCCCAATCTCGACTCCCTCCGGTTTACGATCCTCGAAACCTCTTCAACACACCAGGAGCAGGGTCTAGTAACCCGCCGGAGGTCATAGTGCCTGGGTTTGGGACACCTATTCAGCCACAAGTGATGGGGCCTCCTCGAGTGAACCCTGCCCCGCCTCAGTATGTGCCAATACCACCGGGTCACTATGCTAACCCGCTGGAAAACATGGTCGCCGCGGCAGCACGGCTGGCGGCTCTCCCAATTGACAGCGACTCTCCAACGGCTGTTGAAACCCGCCGGGTCAGAGAGCTCCTGCAGACAGTGCTGGCGCAGCAAGAGGCGTACTCTTACAGCCGGGACAGGATCCATTCAACCCCTCGTCCAGGCCGGAGCCCGAGTTATAGCAGACACATGGCTTCAGCAACCGGCTCAAGTAATGTCCGACGCCATGACTTGCCACCTGGCCATGGCCCGGCTCATAACGGAGCCTTTCATGCAACAGGCCAAGAAAGAGCGCAGCAAGAGGCGGAGCAGGTGCCTCAGTTGACGGCTTACCAGACACCCCCGGCTTATCCGACGACTTCCGTCGACGTGGGTATCCCTACGAGGACTGGAGGTGTCCCTTGTTTAGTGCCGGCTCTCCGCAATGAACGTCTACCTAAGGACTTCAAAGGGCCTAGGAAGGTGCCTAATTACACGGCTGATTTACAACCCGGAGCCTGGATCGAGAGTTACGAGATGGCCATGGAATTGCTGGAGGTCAGTGAAGCGGCGATGGCCAAGTACTTCACCATGATGTTAGATGGGACTGCCCGGACTTGGTTGAAGGGGCTGCCACCGAATTCCATCGGGTCTTGGGCTGAGCTGAAAGCCCGGTTCATCCAAAACTTCAAAGATACCTGTAGGTAGTCTATGTCAATTGTGGATTTGACTAACTGTAAACAGCAGGAGGGTGAGTCTACGACACATTGGGTTCGCCGGGTCAAAGAGATAATACATTCATCTGATAAGTTGGACGCCGGCTCTGCAGTCTTAATGCTGGAACAGAATTGTCGCTTCCTGCCCCTGAAAATGAAACTCGGGCGGCTCAAGCGTGATTGTAATGATATGGGTACGCTGATGGCGGCTCTCGTCAAATATGCCGACTCTGATAGTACCAAGGACCCCGCGTCGGATGATGAAAGGACAGGGAAGGGAAAGAAGAACGACAACGGCAAGGGTCCTCAGCATAACTCGGTGAACCAAAGAGGTGGCAAGCGTAAGGCCGACGGCAGTCTAGAGTTCGTGGCTAACGCCAGCTCACAAGGTAATAACCAGCGACGCAAGGGGAGGCCACCTCCCCGAGCCGGCGGGTCAGGCCCGACGCTGGAGCAGCTTTTGAATGAGCCTTGTCCAAGGCATGGCTCTAGGGAGAAGCCAGGTACTCATCTATGGAAGGATTGTGCAATCATGAAGGCCTTTAAAAATTCCAATGCCTTTAATGGCAACAATGGCCCGGGCGGCGGCTCAAATCCTAACCCTCAGAACGGTCAAGGGGGCTTTAACCAGCAGTATGGCCAGGGTCATCAACAGCAGCAGGGGGGTTATCAGACCAATCCAAAGCAGCTTAACGGTGGACAGTACCATGTATTTACCACCAGTCTGTGTAAGCGAGATCAGAAGCTTCATAAGAGGGCTGTGAATGCTGTTGAGCCGGCAGTTCCACGCTATTTAAGATGGTCTGAGCAGCCTATTGTGTGGAGTAGGGAGGATCACCCTCCCCGGATTGATAACCCGGGTCACTTGGCCCTGGTGGTGGCTCCTCAGGTGGGAGGATATAAGTTCACTAAGGTGCTCATGGACGGAGGCAGCAGCATCAACATCCTCTATTATGAGACTTTCCGTCGTATGGGATTGATTGATAAGAACCTCAGCCAGTCCAATACTGTTTTCCATGGCGTAGTGCCTGGTAAGTCGGCTTATCCAGTTGGTAAGATTGAATTGGAAGTGGCCTTTGGAGACGAGTACAACTACAGGGTGGAAAAATTGACCTTTGAGGTGGTCAAGATAAGAAGTCCGTATCATGCCATATTCGGGCGGCCGGCTTACGCCAAGTTCATGGCACGGCCGTGTTACGTGTATTTGCAGCTCAAGATGCCGTGTCACAATGGGACCATTACGGTTCATGGCAGCCGGAAGGTGGCCTTGGAGTGTGAGGAAGGCGATGCGGCTTATGCAGAATCTGTTTGCGCAACAGAGGAGTTGAAATTTTACAAAGACAATGTTGATCCAACAGATATGACCTCTCTGAAAAAGCCGACTACGGAGCATGAGCCGGCAATGAAATTTAAGTCGGCTGATGATACTAAGCTTGTTGATTTCGTTCCAGGTGATTCATCTCAGCAGTTCAGCATCAGTGCCAATCTGGATCCAAAATAGGAAAGCGCGCTCATCGAGTTCATCCGTGAGAATAGGGACATTTTTGCATGGAAACCTTCTGACATGCCAGGTGTACCTAGAGAACTCGCTGAGCACACCCTCAATGTTGATCTGAAATTTAAGCCGGTCAGGCAGTTCCTTCGGCGGTTTAATGAGGAGAGGCGGAAAGCCATTGGTGAAGAGGTGGTCCGGCTCTTGGCGGCCGATTTTATTGTTGAAGTCTTCCACCCAGAGTGGTTAGCTAACCCGGTGCTCGTGCTCAAGAAGAATGGCACCTGGCGGATGTGTGTGGACTACACGGACTTAAACAAGGCATGTCCAGCTGATCCTTTTGCTCTTCCCCGTATTGAGCAAATCATTGATGCTACGGCGGGTTGCGAGCGCTTAAGTTTCTTGGACGCTTATTCTGGATACCATCAGATTAAAATGGCAGTTAAGGACCAGGAGAAGACGGCGTTCATCACTCCCTTTGGAGCCTTCTGCTATGTGTCTATACCTTTTGGACTCAAGAGTGCACAGGCGACTTATCAGCGTTGTGTGCAGAACTGTCTTCATAACCAGATTGGGCGCAATGTTCATGTCTATGTAGATGATATTGTGGTTAAGTCCAGGGAGAAGGAAACTTTGATAGATGATCTGAGGGAAACCTTTGATAATCTCCAGGTCTACAAGATGATGCTTAACCCGGCCAAGTGTGTTTTTGGTGTTCCTGCAGGCAAGCTCTTGGGTTTCTTGGTTTCTAACAGAGGCATTGAAGCTACCCCGGAGAAGATCAAGGCAATCACCTCTCTGGCTAAGCCGGCGTGTATAAACGACGTCCAGCGCCTGGCGGGTCGTATTGCTGCTTTAAGCCGGTTTATAAGCCGTTTGGGTGAGAAGGCCATGCCATTGTACCAGTTGATGAAGAAAACTGATGACTTTGTCTGGAATGATGCTGCTAATACTGCTTTTGAGGATTTGAAGAGACAGCTGGCAGAGCCCCCAGTCCTTGCTGCTCCGGTTGACAAGGAGCCTTTATTGCTGTATGTAGCTGCTAACACACGGGCCGTCAGTGTGGCTGTGGTGGTGGAGCGCAAGGAAGAGGGCAAGGAGCATCCGGTTCAGCGGCCGGTTTATTACGTCAGTGAAGTGCTCATCGAGTCCAAACAGCGGTATCCACATTGGCAGAAGCTTGTTTATGGTGTGTTCATGGCAAGCCGGAAGCTTAAGCATTACTTCCAGGGTCACCCTATCACTGTGGTTAGTTCTGCCCCCCTTGGAGATATCATCCAAAACAGAGAAGCTACAGGGAGAGTGGCTAAGTGGGCTATAGAGCTTGGGCCTCATGGCCTAAAATACGTACCACACACTGCTGTTAAATCTCAAGCTTTGGTGGATTTCATTAACGATTGGACAGAGCTACAAGTGCCCGAGGAAAAGCCGGATAACACATATTGGACTATTCACTTCGATGGGTCCAGGCAGTTGGAGGGCTCGGGGGCTGGAGTTGTGTTGGCTTCCCCTAAAGGTGACAAGTTTCATTATGTGTTACGGTTGATGTTTCCTTGCACTAACAATGCGGCTGAGTACGAGGCCTTGCTCCATGGTCTTCGGATGGCTAAGGAGATGAGCTTGAGCCGGGTAAGGTGTTTTGGCGATTCAGACTTAGTGGCTCAACAAGTATCAGGCAAGTGGGACTCCAAGGACCCTCTCATGGCGGCTTATCGCCGTGAAGTTGATGCCATTGCTGGCCACTTTCAGGGTTACCAAGTAGAGCACATCGATCACAGGAAGAACGAGGCGGCTGATGCATTAAGCCGGCTGGGCTCTCAGCGAAAAACGGTGCCGCCTAATACTTTCCTAGACGTCTTGCATAACCCTTCTGTTAAGGTACCTACAGAGGAAGATTTGGCTATCCCTGACCCGGAGGCACAGTTGGTGGCAGCTCTCCATATCACCCCGGACTGGACGGTGCCATACTTGGCTTACATGACCCGGGGAGATTTGCCCGAGGATGAAACTTTGGCCAGACAAATAACCCGGCGGTCTAAGTCAATGGTTGTTATCAATGGTGAGCTGCATCGCCGCAGTGTTACGGGAGCGTTTCAGCGTTGTGTCTCCCCCGAGGAAGGTCAAGAAATCTTGCGTGAGATTCATGAAGGGGATTGTGGCCATCATGCCGGCTCAAAATCCCTTGTGGCCAAAGCTTTTCGTCATGGTTTTTATTGGCTGACGGCTCATGCTGATGCGGAGGACTTGGTCAGTAAATGTGACGGTTGCCAGAGGTTCTCACGACGGGCTCATGTGCCGGCTCAAGAGCTGCGGATGATACCAATCACTTGGCCATTTGCGGTCTGGGGGCTCGATATGGTTGGACCTTTTAAAAGGTCCAAGGACAAGAAGATCCACCTCTTGGTGGCAGTTGACAAATTCACAAAGTGGGTTGAAGCAGAGCCAGTTAGCAAGTGTGACGCAGCCACGGCGGTTCAGTTCATGAAAAGGGTGATCTTTCGCTTTGGCTTTTCACACAGCATTATAACTGACAATGGTACCAATCTGTCCAAGGGTGCCATGGAGGAGTTTTGTCAACGAGAGCATATTCGACTTGATGTTTCATCAGTGGCTCATCCTCAATCCAATGGTCAAGCTGAGAGAGCTAATCAGGAGATTCTGAAAGGCATCAAGCCCCGGCTTTTGGTCCCTTTGCAACGGACGCCGGGTTGTTGGGTGGAGGAGTTACCCTCCGTGTTATGGAGCATCAATACTACTCCTAACAGGTCTACGGGTTACACGCCATTCTTCATGGTTTATGGAGCGGAAGCAGTCCTCCCCAGTGACATCCGTCATGACTCGCCTCGAGTGGTGGCTTATGTTGAGGCGGATAATGAACAGGCGCGCCAAGATGCTCTTGACTTGTTGGACGAACAACGTGATGTGGCAGCAGCTCGATCAGCGATTTACCAACAAGACCTGCGCCGTTATCACAGTCGCCGAGTTAAGTCCCGGGTCTTCCAGGAAGGTGATCTAGTGCTCCGGCTTATCCAAGATCAAACAGATGCGCACAAGCTATCCCCGCCTTGGGAAGGACCCTTTGTGGTCAGCAAGAACTTGCACAACGGGTCATATTACCTCATTGACATTCGGGAGCACAAAGATTCACGCAAGTCGGAGGAGGAGACCCGTCGGCCGTGGAACATAGCTCAGCTTCGGCCTTATTACACTTGAGCCACCGGCTCTCGTGATGTACATATTTTTATAAGTCATGTATATATTATGATAAGCAATAAAGCAGGACCTCTGTCCTTTCTCCTCCAAAGGTGCATGTGTTATTTCCATTGCAGCATTACATGGTCACTTGGAGGTGGATCCGGCTTACGATCGTATTCGAATCCAGCCGTTAACAGTATGATCACCTGGGGGCTTCCTGTTCAAACATGGGTCGTATTCGAACCAAAGAGAACATAGCTGTCGATACCCACTTGATTGGCACACTGCCGAGCTCATCGGGGAGTTTTCTTGATCATATTTGAATCATAACTTAACCCCCTTTGGGAACCGATGTGGATCGTATTCGAATCAGCGTCGTTAAACAACTTTTAAGATCATTTGGGGGCTTCCTGTTCAAACATGGGTCGTATTCGAACCAAAGAGAACATAGCTGTCGGTACCCTCTTGATTGGCATCGCCAAACCCACTGGGGGCTATATGATCGCATTCGAATCTTAGCATAACCCCTTTGGGACGGGCCTCTGGTCGTATTCGAACCGGAAGCCCCTAAGTTGTTTCTGATTTACAACGAGTTCTTCTGATTGTCTCAATGGTGTGCACGGCGGTTCTCACTCCGCCGGCTTAACTTGGATTCACAGTGTTAGTCACACACAATCAGCATTATCAAAACTGGTACACCGGAGTTGAGGTACCAACCTTATTATCCGGGTTACATGAACCGGATGCATACTTGAAGGCTTGTAAGTATGCTATTATGGTTACATCAAGGACACAATTGAGGACCAGTCTTTGGTGACTTAGATTCATATTCCGGGTTATGTATATGAGACTATAATTCTCAGTGCGATAAGCCGCCTAGAGACCGGTGACTTGTTTTTCTATGCAGGATGGTTAAAGACAAGCTATTCGAGCTTAAGGAAAATAAAAGATCAATTATGACCCGGAGGAATATAAGGAAGCCACTTCAATGGAGTTAAGCATTCAACAGGTGCACGATGGCACGACAAGGTTAAAATGTTGATCCTACCCTATTACAAGACTCCCCGAGTCCAAAAGATGAGGCATTGTTTTCAGATGTAGTCATGAGCCGCCTACAAGTTAAGATGCTTGTCGAGCTGAAGCTTCCGGCTCATCCCTCTCCGCTCCTCCGGCTGTTCCCATGACCTGGAAGGTTGACGATTTCCAGTCAATGCCGCTCAAAGCTTCGAATTGAGCCTCCTCGTCAATTAACCCGGCCGGGTTAATGTCTGGGGCAAAAGTGTGCTTACGAGTCGGCGGGACCAAGCTGACGGCTTCGTAACGCGGAGTAGGGATCCTCTGATTCTCTGCATCGTAGCCCGGCTGGTACTTGGTTAGATCAGTGTCATTCCCAATCAGGGTGGCCATTGGGCGCACGATCTTTACACAGGCAGCAAAGTCCTTTTGGTCGAAAGGGGTGCCGTCTTCCTTCAAACTGGGGTAACCAAGTGCAATGTCCGCCGGGTCTAGCTCTGGAAGGAAAGCCTTGGCCCGGCTCAGAGCAGCTATGGCTCCGGCTCTTGCAGAGGCCCGTCGCAGTTCTTGGACACGCTGAGGAAGAACGGCCAGCCGGCGAAGTACTTCCGCCAGGTGAGTCGGAACCTCATTGGATAAGGCCACCACGGCCAAAGCGCGCTGTGACCCAGTGTAGAGTTGCTCCACCAGGGTGTACACGGCCTTCAGCTTGGTCAGCACGTTATGATTAAGGTTGGCGGTTCTGGGACCTGTTTAAACAAAGTAAGATCAGCCGTTATCAATGATGGAGTTATGAGACATAAAGACTGTAAACTTGCTCAAAGCCGGCAGAAGGACTTACCGAAGATTGCGGCGACCATTTGTGACACATGGCGTTTTAAGCCGGAGAGTTCGGCGGTTTTCTCCGACAGAGCCTTCTCCGCCTGTTTGGCCCGGCTTACAAGAGCAGCCTTCTCTTCGGCCCAAGTCTTCCTTTCAGCTTCAAACTTTTTCTTCAGCGTCTCTTGAGCAGCAATGCTGGATTCAAATTTGGCGTTGGCCTTCCGGGTCTCAGTTTCCTGAGTCTTCAGGCGGCTTTTCAGATTAGAGATATCAGCCTCAAACTTCTTGCAAGCAGCCTGTACAATTTCCGAGTTATAGTATGAATGATTATTATGCAATTTTAAAGTCCCAAGCGCTTTCCAAGCAAAGACACTTGGCACTTGGGGGCTAATGCATGTTGAAAGTTTCTATCTACAAATTACCGGTTCATAGAAATTAAGTTTACAACATATTCTATCATAAGTCGTAGACTTGGGGGCTAGTATAGTAAAGATGATTATGCAGTAAGCAATAGAGTGGTACCTCAGACTTCTGCTGTATCTGCTTCACCATGTCAATCCCCAAGTCCCGGCTGCTGTGCACTTGACTGACATAGCCGGAGATGATCTCTCCAATGCTCAGGTTGGCGTAGTTGGTGATGTCCAGCTTGGCCCGGTGGCGCTGTAGCAACTCTTCCTTCGCAGAGCACTTAGCCAGCGCAGTGGGTCTCCCCGGCTCGACAAACTCCGTCCGGGTGATTACCACGTCCGGGTCATCGGCCGGCTGAGCAGGGCTGGAGAGATCCGGGTTGGTGGAAGTCTCCATGGCCGGCTCATCAGTTGGAGTGGTGGCATCAGGAGCAGAGGTAGCTGGCGGCTCTTGAGCTGGAACCTCCGGCTCAGGCAAGACCGATTCTTCGACCGTCTTATTCTTCTTTGCTCTTTTACTGAGCTTTTCTTGAGCACTGAAAGGACAAAGAGTTAGTACAAAGGTATGGGTAAAGATAAGCACGACAAGAGATGATCATCATTACCCGGGTACGGTCTTGAAAGCCGGCAGGTTCGATTGCATAGAGTCGCCAGAGGAGGGTGAAGTTTCCTGATAATTCGAGTCAGAAGAATTGAGCGGTTGACGTATAACACCCGCCAAAGGATGAAAAGGATATAAGTTGGAGATAACCTCGGTCCGGCGCTTCCTTGATGCCTCCGGTAAGCCGGAGGAGAGGTCAGCGTCCTTGTTGGTCCGGGTGTGCCGCCGGCTCTCATGAATCTGTTGCTTCAAAAGAAATTGAGGATCTTGATAAGCCAAAGGATGTGAAAATCTTACTTTCCGGGTTACTCTTTGGACTTTCAGCCTTGGCAAAAGCTCCGAGTCGGAGGAAAGTGTCATTACCTCTTCAATCACCGGGTTACTTACTCCGGTGTCATCCTGCTGATGAACAGTATTGATAAGGTGGACAGAAATAAACGAGAAACAAAACAAGAGCTTACAGATTCAGGGATTACCTCTGACTCGGAGCTGTCGCTTAGCTGAAGCAGCTCTGAAGCAGTGGGCTTGCTTCCCTTCTTGCGGGGAGCGGCTCTCCTGGCGGCTTTCTTGGCTTTTCTGGCTTTTTTAGCCGCCTCATGGTCATACTTGACCTTCCAGAATTTATCATCAGCCTGAAAAATACAATGAGAACTTCTTAAGGTTCAGATGAAAACTATCTAAGGAGAAGATAAGATGTTCAGATCAGCGGCTTACCGTTGGGGCCGGGTTGGTCTTGCAGAAGGGGCTTAAGCCGGTCCTCCCGCAGTGTGCCAAGCTCTCGTTCAAGAGGGCCTTAGTCATGTCCTCAACAACGTCTTCAGGAAGATCGTTGCGGCTGTGTCGCAGGGGGTCATCTTTCCGGCCCGTGTAAGCACACATTAAGCCGGGCGGCGGCTCAAAGGGATTACCCGCCAGGAGATCCAAACCCGGACCAGATCAATGTCGTTGAGACTGTTTCCCAGGAGAGCCTTGATCTTATTGATGGTGGGGATCAGAGGTTGGCGCTCCGCCTGAGATAGCTTGTCTGGCAGAAGGTGAGTTGGTTCCAGACACGAGGGATGAAAGCCGGGCAGCGGGCTTTCGTCAGCCGGCGAAGTGTCCTGGCAGTAGAACCACGTCTGGTTCCAGTCTTTTGGGTGACTTGGCGGCTCAGTGTAAGGAAAGAGGCAGTCTCTCCGGCGTTGAATGGAGATTCCGCCAAGTTCCAGGCTCGGTCCGTTGGCGCACTCATTCTGGCGGTTCAAATAGAATAGCTCTCTAAAGAGCAGAAGGCTGGGCGCTCTCCAAGGTAGACTTCGCAGAATACTTGGAAGTTGCATATGTTCGACACGGAATTGGGTCCTATGTCTTATGGCCGCAGATCAAAGAAATTCAGCACATCTCTAAAGAACTTTGAGCCGGGCGGTGCGAAGCCCCGGCTCATGTGATCCGCAAATATTACCACTTCACCATCCTTTGGTTGCGGTCTCTCCTCTGACGGGTCAGGGGCACGGTAAGACATGACATCCTTTTTGGGCAGGTAGCCCGTCTTCACAAAGTCTGCTAAGGTTTCATCAGTGATGTTGGACCTCAGCCAGTTGCATGTGATGGGTGCTTTGGGAGCTTTGGGAGGCATGGTGAAAGTCGGAAGCCTATGATAAAAGGAAATGTCCGGTTCAATTATAAGCCGGAGGAAGTTTACAGTTCAATGTTTAAAATGGCGGCTTATGAAGGGGCCTAATGGCATATGGCTAGGTGCATCGGGTTATCTAAGCCGCTGAAGGTAGCGAGAGTAATTCAAATTGTCTACAGCTTTATCATAAATGAGCCGGCAAATTTTACGGCGCGTGGCTTCTTTGAGCCGGAAATGTAAGCCGCCATAGTTCAGCAGATGCAGTTTTTTACTAAGTGTGGTGAAAACAAGTTTCACAGATCGCAGTGAATATTTTGGATCAAAATGGTCGACTAAAAGGAAAAGTTTCTAGACCTAAAACAGACGCAGAAGAAGCTCATAAGTTCGAATGGAGCCTTTATGCAATGAGAAGGGGTCTATGTACATTGGAAACGGGCGTGAAACAACTACCGCAACAGTTCTATGCAGTCTAAAGATCAAGAAAGGTGGTAAAAATGAAATCTACTGAGAACTCGTGATGAATGGCGATGAACACGGGAAGAACAGGAAGGAACCCTAATGCAGATCTGTTCTACGGGGTAGCAAGGACTTACGGGTGCTGGAAAGTGGCGGAGGTCGCCGCAGTTTCTCTGGTCACGTCAGGTTGATGCAGCGGCCGGAGGTGGGGAAGACTCGGAGACCCGCGGCGGCAGCGGCAGGGAGCTCGAGCGGCAACGTAGTGGCGACAGGAGGAAGAAGACGGAGGCAACGAGTGACCAGAGGCTGGTGGGCCGGGCTATTTATAAAGCGAGGCTCATAAGTGGGCGCGAGAAACGAGGAGGCCACGGCGTGGTTATCTCACCATAAAAACGCCTCGATTTTCAGGACGGCAGTTAAAGATAAGATCCGTTGCGGATATGGTGGAGTAAAAAATGGATTTAATGGAAGATGATGTCATGACGGGTTACCCGGAATCCAGAAGATGACGTCACGACGGGTTATAGCCTTCACACAATTATAAGCCGGAGATTTTCTGTTGAAAGGATTGAAGATTGACATGAGCCGGCTCAAATCAATCTGGGGCCTAATGTTGAGGATATAAGCCTTAGAGTCACCCGCCCGGAGGGGCCGGGTTATTCATAATGGTCATCGCCTGAAGCCCGGCGCCAAGCTTGAAGACGGCGGGCCAAAGATGGGCTTAAGACCCGGACGTGGCTTAAGGCCCGTAGTTACAACCGCTATTATGGTAGAACTTGTAGTGTAAGGCAAGAATAGTTGAGAGTCCGAGCCAGACACTCTTATGAGCCGGCCGGGACTCTGAGAGCTGCTGGGCGTCAACCTCTCTATATAAAGGGACGACCCGACGGCGGTTTGGGGACAAGCAAGATAAAACCGATAACCAGGCAGGGCGGTTTAACTCCTGGTCGTCGAAACCCTAAGCAATTCAACCTCAACTGGACGTAGGCTTTTACCTTCACCGTAAGGGGCCGAACCAGTATAACCCTCGTGTACCTTGTCCCGTTTAACCCCTTTAAGCTTCCTAGCTGCGATGGCTCCACGACTAAGTCCTAGCATGAGCACATCTACCGTGAAAATTCCACGACAGGCCTCATAGGGTGCGCTCCAAGGGGGGAATCCTACTCCTACTAGGAGTAGGTTCCCCTTTTCCTAGTCCAACTAGGAGGGGAAGGAAAGAGGAGGAGGAAAGTAGGAAAGAGGGGGCCGCCCCCCCAAGCCCTAAACCAATTCGGTCTGGGCCTAGGGGGCACGCCCCACAGCTCCCTTGCTGCCCTCTATTTCCACTAAGGCCCATTGACCCCCCGGGGTGTTCCGGTAACTCCTCGGTACTCTGGTATTTATCCGGTGACCCCCAGAACCTTTCCGGTGCCCGAATATAACCTTCCAATATATCAATCTTTATGTCTCGACCATTTTGAGACTCCTTGTCATGTCCGTGATCTTATCCGGGACTCCGAACAACCTTCGGTACATCAAAACACATAAACTCATAATACCGATCGTCATCGAACGTTAAGCGTGCGGACCCTACTGGTTCGAGAACTATGTAGACATGACCGAGACACATCTCCGGTCAATAACCAATACCGAAACCTGGATGCTCATATTGGCTCCTACATATTCTACGAAGATCTTTATCTCAAACCGCATAACAACATGCGTTGTTCCCTTTGTCATCGGTATGTTACTTGCCCGAGATTCGATCGTCGGTATCACCATACCTAGTTCAATCTCGTTACCGGCAAGTCTCTTTACTCGTTCCGTAATGCATCATCTTACAACTAACTCATTAGTCACATTGCTTGCAAGGCTTATAGTGATGTGCATTACCGAGAGGGCCTAGAGATACCTCTCCGATACACGGAGTGACAAATCCTAATCTTGATCTATGCCAACCCAACAAACACCTTCGGAGACACCTGTACAGCATCTTTATAATCACCCAGTTACGTTGTGACGTTTGATAGCACACAAGGTGTTCCTCCAGTATTCGGGAGTTGCATAATCTCATAGTCAGAGGAACATGTATAAGTCATGAAGAAAGCAATAACAATAAAACTTAACGATCATTATGCTAAGCTAACGGATGGGTCTTGTCCATCACATCATTCTCCTAATGATGTGATCCCGTTCATCAAATGACAACACATGTCTATGGTCAGGAAACTTAACCATCTTTGATTAACGAGCTAGTCTAGTAGAGGCATACTAGGGACACTTTGTTTTCTCTATGTATTCACACATGTATCAAGTTTCCGGTTAATACAACTCTAGCATGAATAATAAACATTTATCATGATATAAGGAAATAAATAATAACTTTATTATTGCCTCTAGGGCATATTTCCTTCAGTCTCCCACTTGCACTAGAGTCAATAATCTAGTTCACATCGCCATGTGATTTAACACCAATAGTTCACATCACCATGTGATTAACACCCGTAGTTCACATCGCCATGTGACCAACACTCAAAGGGTTTACTAGAGTCAATAATCTAGTTCACATTGCTCTGCGGATAATACCCAAGAGCACTAAGGTGTGATCATGTTTTGCTTGTGAGAGAAATTTTTAGTCTACGGGTCTGCAACATTTAGATTCCTATGTATTCTGCAAATTTCTATGTCTACAATACTCTACACGGAGCTACTCTAGCCATTTGCTCCCACTTTCAATATGTATCTAGATCGAGACTTAGAGTCATCCAGATCGGTGTCAAAGCTTGCATCGATGTAACTCTTTACGACGTACTCTTTGTCAACTCCATAACCGAGAAACATTTCCTTATTCCAATAAGGATAATTTTGACCACTGTCCTGTGATCCACTCCTGGATCACTATTGTACCCTCTTGCCAAACTCATGGCAAGGTACACGATAGGTCTGGTACACAGCATAGCATACTTTATAGAACCTGTGACTGAGGCATAGGGAATGATTTTTCATTCTCTTTCTATTTTCTGCCGTGGTCGGGTTTTGAGTCTTACTCAACTTCACACCTTGCAACACAGGCAAGAACTCCTTCTTTGACTGTTCCATTTTGAACTACTTCAAAATCTTGTCAAGGTATGTACTCATTGAAAAATCTTATCAAGCGTCTTGACCTATCTCTATAGATCTTGATGCTTAATAAGCAGCTTCACCGAGGTCTTTCTTTGAAAAACTCCTTTCAAACACTCCTTTATGCTTTCCAGAAATTTCTACATCATTTCCGATCAACAATATGTCATTCACATATACTTATCAAAAAGGCTGTAGTGCTCCCACTCACTTTCTTGTAAATACAGGCTTCACCGCAAGTCTGTATAAAACTATATGCTTTGATCAACTCATCAAAGCGTATATTCCAACTCCGAGATGCTTGCACCCATCCAAAAATGGATCGCTGGAGCTTTGCACACTTTGTTAGCACCTTTAGGATCGACAAAACCTTCTGGTTGCATCATATACAACTCTTCTTTAAGAAATCCATTAAGGAATGCAGTTTTGTTTATCCATTTGCCAGATTTCATAAAATGCATCAATTGCTAACATGATTCGTACAGACTTAAGCATCGCTACGAGTGAGAAAAACTCATCGTAGTCAACACCTTGAACTTGTCGAAAACCTTTTGCGACAATTCGAGCTTTGTAGATAGTAACACTACTATCAGCGTCCGTCTTCCTCTTGAAGATACATTTATTCTCAATGGCTCACCGATCATTGGGCAAGTCAATCAAAGTCCACACTTTGTTCTCATACATGGATCCCATCTCAGATTTCATGGCCTCAAGCCATTTTGCGGAATCTGGGCTCATCATCGCTTCCTCATAGTTCGTAGGTTCGTCATGGTCAAGTAACATGACCTCCAGAACAGGATTACCGTACCACTCTGGTGCGGATCTTACTCTGGTTGACCTACGAGGTTCAGTAGTAACTTGATCTGAAGTTATATGATCATCATCATTAGCTTCCTCACTAATTGGTGTAGGAGTCATAGGAACTGATTTCTGTGATGAACTACTTTCCAATAAGGGAGCAGGTACAGTTACCTCATCAAGTTCTACTTTCCTCCCACTCACTTCTTTCGAGAGAAACTCCTTCTCTAGAAAGGATCCATTCTTAGCAACGAATGTCTTGCCTTCGGATCTGTGATAGAAGGTTTACCCAACAGTCTCTTTTGGGTATCATATGAAGACACATTTCTCCGATTTGGGTTCGAGCTTATCAGGCTGAAACTTTTTCACATAAGCATCGCAACCCCAAACTTTAAGAAACGACAGCTTAGGTTTCTTGCTAAACCACAGTTCATATGGTGTCGTATCAACGGATTTTTAGACGGTGCCCAATTTAACGTGAATGCATCTGTCTCCGATGCATAACTCCAAAACGATAGTGGTAAATCAGTAAGAGCCATCATAGATCGCACCATATCCAATAAAGTACGGCTACGACGTTCGGACACACCATTATGTTGTGGTGTTCCAGGTGGCATGAGTTTGTGAAACTATTCCACATTGTTTTAATTGAAGGCCAAACTCGTTACTCAAATATTCGCCTCTGCGATCAAATCGTAGAAACTTTATTTTCTTGTTATGATGATTCTCCACTTCACTCAGAAATTCTTTGAACTTTTCAAATGTTTCAGACTTATGTTTCATCAAGTAGATATACCCATATCTGCTCAAATCATCTGTGAAGGTCAGAAAATAACGATACCCACCGCGAGCCTTAACACTCATCGGATCGCATACATCAGTATGTATTATTTCCAATAAGTCAGTTGCTCGCTCCATTGTTCCGAAGAACGGAGTCTTAGTCATCTTGCCCATGAGGCATGGTTCGTAAGCATCAAGTGATTCCAAAAGCCCATCAGCATGGAGTTTCTTCATGCGCTTTACACCAATATGACCTAAACGGCAGTGCCACACATAAGTTGCACTATCATTATTAACTTTGCATCTTTTAGCTTCAATATTATGAATATGTGTATCACTATGATCGAGATCCATCAAACCATTTTGATTGGGTGTATGACCATGGAAGATTTTATTCATGTAAACAGAACAACAATTATTCTCTACTTAAATGAATAACCGTATTGCAATAAACATGATCAAATCATATTCATGCTCAACGCAAACACCAAATAACATTTATTTAGGTTCAACACTAATCCTGAAAGTATAGGGAGTGTGCGATGATGATCATATCAATCTTGGAACTACTTCCAACACACATCATCACTTCACCCTTAACTAGTTTCTGTTCATTCTGCAACTCCCGTTTCGAGTTACTACTCTTAGCAACTGAATCAGTTTCAAATGCTGAGGGGTTGCTATAAACACTAGTAAAGTACACATAAATAACATGTATATCAAATATACCTTTGTTCACTTTGCCATCCTTCTTATCCGCTAAGTATTTAGGGTAGTTCCACTTCCAGTGACCATTTCCATTGCAGTAGAAGCACTCAGTCTCAGGCTTAGGTCCAGACTTGGGCTTCTTCACTTGAGCAGCAACTTGCTTGCCGTTCTTCTTGAAGTTACCCTTCTATCCCTTTGCCCTTTTCTTGAAACTAGTGGTCTTGTTAACCATCAACACTTGACGCTCTTTCTTGATTTCTACCTTCGTTGATTTCAGCATCGCGAAGAGCTCGGGAATTACTTTCGTCATCCCTTGCATATTATAGTTCATCACGAAGTTCTAGTAACTTGGAGATAGTGACTAGAGAACTTTGTCAATTACTATCTTATCTGGAAGATTAACTCCCACTTGATTCAAGCAATTGTAGTACCCAGACAATTTGAGTACATGCTCACTGGTTGAGCTATTCTCCTCCATCTTGTAGGCAAAGTACTGTCAGAGGCCTCATACCTCTCGACACGGGCATGAGTCTGAAATACTAATTTCAACTCTTGGAACATCTTATATGCTCCATGACGTTCAAAACATTTTTGAAGTCCCGGTTTTAAGCCGTAAAGCATGGTGCACTAAACTATCAAGTAGTCATCATACCGAGCTTTTGTCAAAACGTTCATATCTGCATCTGCTCCTGCAATAGGTCTGTCACCTAGCGGTGCATCAAGGACATAATTCTTCTGTGCAGCAATGAGGAAAATCCTCAGATCACGGACCAAGTCCGCATCATTGCTACTATCATCTTTCAACTTATATTTCTCTAGGAACATATAAAAATAAACGGGGAGCTACATCGCGAGCTATTGATCTACAACATAGATATGCTAATACTACCAAGACTAAGTTCATGATAAATTAAAGTTCAATTAATCATATTACTTAAGAACTCCCACTTAGATATACATCCCTCTAGTCATCTAAATGATCACGTGATCCAGAACAACTAAACCATGTCCGATCATCACGTGAGATGGAGTAGTTTTCAATGGTGAACATCACTATGTTGATCATATCTACTATATGATTCACGCTCGACCTTTCGGTCTCCAGTGTTCCGAGGCCATATATGCATATGCTAGGCTCGTCAAGTTTAACCCGAGTATTCTGCGTGTGCAAAACTGGCTTGCACCCGTTGTATGTGAACGTAGAGCTTATCACACCCGATCATCACCTGGTGTCAAGGCACGACGAACTGTCGCAATGGTGCATACTCAGGGAGAACACTTATACCTTGAAATTTAGTGAGAGATCATCTTATAATGCTACCGCGAACTAAGCAAAATAAGATGCATAAAGGATAAACATCACATGCAATCAATATAAGTGATATGATATGGCCATCATCATCTTGTGCCTTTGATCTCCATCTCCAAAGGACCGTCATGATCACCATCGTCACCAGCTTGACACCTTGATCTCCATCGAAGCATCGTTGTCGTCTCGCCAACTATTGCTTCTACGACTATCGCTACCGCTTAGTGATAAAGTAAAGCAATTACATGGCGATTGCATTTCATGCAATAAAGCGACAACCATATGGCTCCTGCCCGTTGCCGATAACTGTTACAAAACATGATCATCTCATACAACAATTTATATATCATCACGTCTTGACCATATCACATAACAACATGCCCTGCAAAAACAAGTTAGACGTCCTCTACCTTGTTGTTGCAAGTTTTCTGTGGCTGCTACGGGCTCAGCAAGAACCATTCTTACCTACGCATCAAAAACCACAACAATTTTTCGTCAAGTGTGTTGTTTTAACCTTCAACAAGGACCGGGTGTAGCCACACTCGATTCAACTAAAGTTGGATAAATAGACACCCACTAGCCACCTGTGTGCGAAGCACGTCGGTAGAACCAGTCTCGCGTAAGCGTACGCGTAATGTCGGTCTGGGCCGCTTCATCCAACAATACCGCCGAATCAAAGTATGACATGCTGGTAAGCAGTATGACTATTATCGCCCACAACTCTTTGTGTTCTACTCGTGCATATAACATCTACGCGTAGACCTGGCTCGGATACCACTGTTGGGGTAATTTCAAAAATTTCCTACGCACACGCAAGATCCATCTAGGTGATGCATAGCAACGAGAGGGGAGAGTGTTGTCCACGTACCCTCGTAGACCGAAAGCGGAAGCGTTATGACAACGTGGTTGATGTAGTCGTACGTCTTCACGATCCGACCGATCCTAGCACCGAAGGTACGACACCTCCGCGATCTGCACACGTTCAACTCGGTAAAGTCCCACGAACTCTAGATCTAGCTGAGTGAGGGAGTCCTGGACTAAGGGGTCCTCGGGCGTCCGGCCTGTTAGCCATGGGTCGGACTGATGAGCCGTGAAGATACAAAGACCGAAGACTCTACCCGTGTCCGGATGGGACTCTCCTTGGCGTGGAAGGCAAGCTTGGCGATCAATTATGTAGATTCCTTTCTCTGTAACCGACCTTGTGTAACCCTGGATCCTCCCGGTGTCTATATAAACCGGAGGACTTAGTCCGGAGAGGAGAGACTCATGACCATAGTCATACAGGCTAGACTTTTAGGGTTTAGCCATTACGATCTCGTGGTAGATCAACTCTTGTAATACTCATATTCATCAAGATCAATCAAGCAGGAAGTCGGGTATTACCTCCATAGAGAGGGACCAAACCTGGGTAAACATTGTGTCCCCTGTCTCCTGTTACCATCGACCTTAGACGCACAGTTCGAGGCCCCTACACGAGATCCGCCAGTTTTGACACCGACATTGGTGCTTTCATTGAGAGTTCCACTGTGCCATCCCCAAAAGGTTTGATGGCCCCTTCAATCGTCAATGACGATGCTGTCCAAGGAGAAACCTTCCTCCCCGGACAGATCTTCGTGTTCGGCGGCTTCGCACTGCGGGCCAACTCGCTTGGCCATCTGGAGCAGATCGATAGCTACGCCCCAGGCCATCAGGTCAGATTCGGAAGCTTGAACTACGTCACGGACATCCGTGGGGACTTGATCTTCGACGGATTTGAGACCGCGGCGACCGCTCCTTGTCACCCCGATGAACATGACTTAAATCTATCATCGGACCGCATCCAGGAGATAGCCTCCGTTACTGCTCTGGCTTTAGATCCGGAGCAGACCGCGCCATCCGAGGACGGGAAGCTCAGCCCCGCCATGGAGGTTACAGATTCCGCGGCGTTGGAGCCGCACATAGCCTTAACCTCACTATCCGTGTCACCGGAACTCCGGACTCGTGTCCGGCTATAAGTTCCGAACCATGTGAGTCCGCGGACGCCGAGTTTGATCGATTATCGATCTTCAAATTCAGTGTCGCAGACATCTTCCAGCATTCGCCCTTGGGCGATGTGCTAAACTCATTAAAGAACCTGTCCTTGGCGGGGGACTCACAGCCGAACTATGTCCGGTTCGAACTAGGGGCTGATGATAGAGAATTTTGCTTCCCACCCGCCACCCACTACATAGCCACTGTCGAGGACTTAACCGACATGCTTGAGTATGGCTCCGAAGACAACGATGGTATGACGACGATGCCGATGAGGAGCAGGGCCAAAACCCGCCGTTTACCGGACGCTGGACGACCACTTCTTCGCACGACGTATACATGGTGGATACACCTAAAGAAACTAACAACGATGACAAAGAGGATCCAGTTGAGGATAAACCTCCGGAGACACAGCCAGACGCCGGCGTCAACAGCGCCGCTCTAAGTCACGTCGTAACACCGGTACCAGAGAAAACAATACTCCGGACGATGCCGAAGATAATGAAGACCCTGTTGGGGCAATCTCCGAACAGGACGAACGAGAAGACGGGCATGTTAGCCCTGATGAACAGGCCATACACGAAGACTCAGAGGACAGTAATTATCTTCCGCTCTCCGAGGAAGAGGAGAGCCTCGGCAACAAGGATTTCATCGTGCCTGAGGAACCTCTTGAGCAGGAGCGCTTTAAACGCCGGCTAATAGCCACTGCAAGGAGCCTGAAAAAGAAGCAGCTGCAGCTTCAAGCTGACCAAGATCTGCTTAATGATAGATGGACCAGAGTCCTGGCCGCCGAGGAATACGGCCTTAGTGGCCCAGCCAAAAATTATGCGAAGCACAAATTGCTACCTCAGTTCGATGACGAGGCGCTGGAGCCCGTACCATCATCGTGCAACACGGCCGACCGACCGCCACGCGGTCGGGATAAAGCGGCAACTCAAGCCGAACACCAGACCGCCCCACCTCGCCGTAAAGGCAGGAATAAAACAGCTTGAGGTTATACATACGACCTTCAGCAGGACCTGGACAGTAGAGCAGGACATACAAGATCGATCTACGGGTCGCGAGACGTGCCTCGACACGCGATGACGGCTACCTATTCAGACGTGACAAACCTAGCCACGCCCGGGCCGAAAACCGAAAACGGACTCCATCGGAGGTACGTCGCAGTGCGGCCCAATATAGAGGCGCCGCACACCCTCTTTGCTTCACAGACTAAGTAATGGAGCATGAATTCCCAGACGGGTTTAAACCCATGAATATTGAATCATACGACGGAACAACGGATCCCGCGGTATGGATCGAGGACTTCCTCCTCCATATCCACATGGCCCACGGAGATGACCTTCATGCCATCAAATACCTACCACTAAAACTCAAAGGACCAGCTGGGTACTGGTTAAACAGTCTGCCGGAAAACTCTATTGGCAGCTGGGAAGATTTGGAAGACGCCTTCCGCGACAATTTCCAAGGAACATATGTCCGGCCACCGGACGCCGATGACTTAAGTCACATTGTCCAGCTACCCGGAGAGTCAGCCAGGAAGCTCTGGACTAGGTTCTTAGTTAAAAAGAACCAAATCGTCGACTGTTCGGACGCGGAAGCCCTTGCGGCCTTCAAACACAGTGTCCGGGATGAATGGCTCGCCCGCCACCTCGGTCAAGAAAAACCAAAATCCATGACAGCCCTCACCACTCTAATGACCCGCTTTTGCGCGGGAGAAGACAGCTGGCTCGCTCGTAGAAGCAATAGCGCTAGCGACCCGAGCACTTCCGAAATCCGAGACGAGAATGGCAAGCCACAACGCAGCGAGCACAAACATCGCGATATGAAAGAACGCGCGACACAGCGGTCAATGCCGGATTCTGCGGTCCCAAGCCCGGTCAACGGAAAAAGCCATTCAAGGCGAACAAAGATGGACCATCCAATTTAGACAGGATATTGGATCGACCCTGCCAGATTCAGGGCCACCCCGACAAACCAGCTAATCATACCAACAGAAGATATTGGGTCTTCAAGCAGGCCGACAAGCTCAACGCCGAACACAAGGGGAGAAGGCCGCCCAGTGATAGCGACGACGAAAAGACTCACCAACCAAATACCGGGGGTCAGAAGCAATTTCCCCCCGAGGTAAAAACAATGAACATGGTATACACGATACACAATTCTACAAGGGAGCAGGAGAAGCACTCCCTCCGGACTGAAGATCATACTGCGACAACTTCAATACAAAGCGGTCTTATTAAACCGCATACCTTGTCGGCCATTAAGCCACCGGTCTCCATTCAACAGGATCGACCAATTCCGCAGTGAAAATAGCAGCTCGGCTTCCGCCGCCCCCTCATATATCTGCGAAATCTGTACCGCGCATACATAACTATGCACTTAAGATACCCTGGGCATCGGCGGAAGCACAATACGGACGAGCCGGCAAGCACTCTCGTAACCTTTTTCTAATTACTCTTTTTTTTTCATTATCCTTTACTACAGGTGACGCAAGGGCCAAACATCTCACTGACTCTATCGGAGTTCGGATCCGTACACTCACCTAGGGGGCTACTTTCGTCAAGGAATCCCCTCGCCGAGGACAGGCGGCGCAGACGTGCAACAGGAGGTCCAAAATAACTTTTTGTAGACCGCACTCTTTATTTCAAGCCTGTAATATGCCTTTTTCCTCCGCCTTCGACCCCGGGCATGTCAAATAGCCGGGGTTGTGGTCTTTTTATCTATAAAGTAAGCATTGGCATATCACTCAGGTCCCAGTAAACATAATCCGCATTCAGCATTCATTTCTTTTTCAAAAAATGAATTTGGCTCCTATGGTTGTTTCACACACATACCTCGGCATAACTTGCCAGGGGCTCGGTATGGGAACAAATGAGTTGCCGACAAAGTCCGAACAGCTTTATAGCGTACTTCGGCGTCACGAGTTTGGCCTTATATGCATCAGCTCCGAATCATGTCTTGGGTCAATAGTTGGGTTGCCCGGCTCCTGTGCTTGCTACCTTATGTTCCGCTCTATTGGCTAGGGTAGTAAAGGGAGAACTACTGCGATTGTGCTTCCGGTTCATCTGGTCAAGCACCTCAGTAGAGAAAGCCGAAAACTGACTGTCATGATGCTGCGAGAGCTGGTCAACCACTCGATGACTTATCGTAATCTTTCGCGATTCCCTCCGTATTATACGAAGGACCTTTTTCTTCAGGTCATATATGTAACACACCATATTGGAATAAGCCGTACACATACCAGGGGCTATATCGTAGTCCCCCCCTATAAAACTCCTATGGCTAAGTGAAGTGTTAACGCCCTATAGTCCGATTGCCTCGTTCAACGCATTGTCACCTCCTTCACGGGCCAAGACGTTGGGTCAAGAGTGATCAGATGCTTTTCCGAACAGCCCCGTATTTCCTACGAGGGGGCTGAAGCCGACGACTGGAAAACTTTCAGATCATATACAAACGGCCGCACAGGAGGAACAAAAGCCTTTAGGCAAAACTAAAATATAGACCGATTATAAAAATTGTCTTTTACAATTCACACACACTTCACTCGAATATTATGCCTTTCGAACATTGACCCTCTATCAAGCTGGCAACCTCTAAGACGTCCTCAAAATAATGCTCTGGTGCGTGATGGTCCTTGCCCTTGGGTGGACCCTTCGCTGCAACATCGATGGCCTTCATCTTCCCCCAGTATGTCTTGACACGGGCAAAGGCCATCCGTGCACCTTCAATGCACGCCGACCGCTTAACGGCGTCGATACGTGGCACCGCATCAGCAAGCCGCTGCACCAAGCCGAAGTTGCTATTCGGAATAGGCTCAGTCGGCCACAACTGGGTTATGACATTCTTCATGGCAGCGCCGGATATCCTATGAAGCTCGGCCCATTGGGACATCTGCTCATTCAGCAGCAGAGGGCGTTTGGATGCACCGAACTGTGACCAGAAAAGCTTCTCCATTGCATATCCCTCTTGCACTTGGTAAAACTGCGCCGCATCAGAAGAGCTCTTCGGCAAGTCCAAAAACACGTCTGGAGAGCTCCACACTTGGTTAAGCTAAGCATAATTCGGATCACCGAACTTAGTCTGTAATAAAAAGGGCTTACCAGCCGCAATCTCCCCAGCTTGCCGGATCTCCTCACGGGCCGCTCTAGATTCGGACCACGCTTCTTTCGCCTCTCGCAAGGCCTTGTCAAGATCGACCGTTTTGGCTTTATTCTCCTTCTCGAGGAATTCACAGCGGCTAGCAGCATTTTTTAGTTCGAGCGCCATCGTGGGTATTTTCTCCTTGTTTTGGCGCCGAGCAGCCTGTTCGGCCTTTAACTCGGCCGATGCCTTTTCAGCAGCCGCATTACTAAACTGGGCCTGCTCCTTGGCCCGGGCTAGCTCCGCCCGAAGAATCTCAACTGCGGCGGCACCATCTGCAGCCATGCATATCCCAGTATACAATTTTCAGCGTCATGCTTATATTACAAACACGTATTTGTAATGACTGCTCCAAATACATACCTTGCGACTCATCAAGACGCCTATGGATTAACGCAATCATCCCCTGCCACATCAAGCTTCCGCTGCAGCTCGGCAACTTCTGTAGTCCGGGCAGTCGTTAGGGGAGAAACAACATGTGTTCCAATTAACCAGATTATTCCCTGAGCATATCTTTTTGATCCTCTAATCGCCTCCCATGGGAAGCCAACCCGAGTCTCAGGGGCTACTATCTATACACAGGTGCATTTTGCGAATAAAATATAGTTGAGAATATTACATCACAAACCTCGAAGCCTCTTAGCAGCCTCACGAAGGCTTCATTCAATCCGCTCTTTGCGGACAGAATCCTCTCTACCACCATACCCATCAAGGTACGCTGTTCCTCTGAGACGGATGATTGTTGCAGCATACCCCTCAACATATCCGGCGCTGCCGGATCTTCGGAAGCCGCTGTAGGAGCACGGCCTTCCTTTGAAGGAATCTGTTTACTTGTCTCCAGAATCATCTCCTGCTGTAAATCGGATAGTCCGGGGCCTTCATTGTCGGCCCCCGAACCCCGGGCGATCGGGGGTCCACCTTCGGGTAATGTCTTCTTCATCTCTCGCGCTGCTTGTTGATCGGGAGAAACCCTCCGGGATGACACTTTGAAGTCGTCCACCTTATTGGGCGAGGAGGCCAGGGGAGGCATCTCGCTTTCCATCATCTCCGGGAGAAGATCTCCCAAGGAATAGGATTGTTGAGGAAAACTGTGCGCCGAACTGCGAAGATATATATATATATATATATATATATATATATATATATATATATATATATATATATATATATATTACATGTTACTTCGGTAACAGGAAAGGAACGGGATGTGCTTAAAGCCCCCTGTTCACTTACGATTTGGTCGAAGGCTTGTCCTCACGGCGGAGCTGTGCGACGATGTCGCCTTCCAATCCTGAGCCGCCCAACGATGGCATTCTGCCTCTCTTGGGGGCCTTTTCCTCCCAACCTTCGGAGGCGGCCCTTTTCTTGCTATGGGGAGAAGGGATGCTTGCTTCTCCTTCACCCTTGTCTTCGGGCAAGGAAACTTCGATTTTCTCCGGATTTGGTGTCTAATTTACCTTCGGAATGAAGGCCACTTCTGGTCTTCCCGCTCTCCGCCTTGCCCTCCTTCACAGGCACCTGGTATGGTGCTGGGGCCAGCATCCTTGTTAGCACAGGGTCCGCTGAGTCTTCGGGAAGGGGGGCCGGACACCTAATTCTTTCTACTTTCTTTATCCAGCCCTGGAAAAAGACAGTTTACTCAGTATCTTATCACAGGATACCTGACTAAAAGGTGTTCGGAGGTCGAGTTCTTACCGCGGTATCCGGATGGTTGTAGTCAAGGCCGATTTCTTCGGTGGTATACGGCCACTGTTTCCGTGTCCCAAAAAATAACTTCCACATTCCTTTGTGCGTAGTGCCGAAGAAGTGTTGAAGAGTCCGTGGCCCTTCTGGATTAAACTCCCACATACGGAGAGGCCGTCTCTGGCACGACAAGGCCCGACGGACCAGCATCACTTGAATAACGTTGATGAGATCAATGTCCCTCTCGAGGAGGCTTCGGATGCGGCTCTGCAGAGTCTGCACCTCATCAACTGATCCCCAGTCCAATCCCTTATTAATCCATGATGCGAGCTGAATCGGAGGGCTGGATCGAAACACAGGCGTAGCCGCCCACTTGGAACCACGGGGCTCGGTGATATAGAACCACTCCCGCTGCCATAAGTCAAAAGATTCTGTGAAGGATCCTTTTAGCCAAAGAGCACTATTAAGCTTGCTCACTGTGGCACCACCGCACTCCGCCTGCTTCCCCTCTATCACCTGTGGCTTCACATTGAAGGTCTTGAGCCACAAGCCGAAGTGTGGAGGGATCCGGAGGAAGGCCTCACACGTGACGATGAACGCCGAGATGAGAAGAACAGAGTTCGGGGGCAGATCATGAAAATCCAGCCCGTAATAGAACATGAGCCCACGGACAAAGGGATTAAGGGCGAATCCTAACCCTCGAACGAAGTGGGAGACAAACACGACCCTCTCGCCGGATCTGGGGGTAGGGATAACCTGCCCTTCAGCGGGGAGCCGATGGAGGATTTCTGCGGTCAGATATCTTGCCGCCCTAAGCTTTGCAATATCCTCCTCTGTAATAGAAGAAGCCACCCACCGGCCTTGAAGGCTGGATCCGGACATGACTGAGGCTTGTGGCGATCGAAACTTGGGTGTCAGAGCTCGAGGTAGCGAAGGCTAAGGAGGAAGCAAGCGTGGAAGAGAGAGACGGGTTTGCACCCCTTTATAAAGGCTATGAGTATCGAACGCCTCCTCCCGGGCCTTAAAACTTGCTTATTCCCAAGGAGTTGTACCCAAGAGACGGTTGGGTTATCCACGTCCATGTTGATAAGAATCCCTTAATAAGGCGACACGATCTCATCTTGGATAAGACGTGACTATAAAGCCGCGCCTCAAAACACGGGGCGGCAGGCCAACAAACGGTTCAAAATAATGACCAGGTGGTGACGTGGCGTCACGCTATGAACAGTGGCCAGTGGATTGGACTTATAAATTATTATGCCTTCTGTGGAAATATACGAAACTCATGTTGCAGAGCCAGACACGTCCGTTATGTCCGAATACCATTGTGGAGTATTCGAAAAGGGGACCCCGCCTTGCAATGCCGAAGACAAAACTGCGCGCCGGACTCCTCGTCATTGAAGCCAGGTTCAGGGGCTACTAAGGGAGTCCTGGACTAAGGGGTCCTCGGGCATCCGGCCTGTTAGCCATTGGCCGGACTGATGGGCCGTGAAGATACAAAGACTGAAGACTGTACCCGTGTCCAGATGGGACTCTCCTTGGCGTGGAAGGCAAGCTTGGCGATCAATTATGTAGATTCCTTTCTCTGTAACCGACCTTGTGTAACCCTGGATCCTCCCGGTGTCTATATAAACTGGAGGACTTAGTCCGGAGAGGAGAGACTCATGACCATAGTCATACAGGCTAGACTTTTAGGGTTTAGCCATTACAATCTCGTGGTAGATCAACTCTTGTAATACTCATATTCATCAAGATCAATCAAGCAGGAAGTAGGGTATTACCTCCATAGAAGGGCCCGAACCTGGGTAAACATTGTGTCCCCTGTCTCCTGTTACCATCGACCTTAGACGCACAGTTCAGGACCCCCTACCCGAGATCCGCCGGTTTTGACACCGACACTGAGGTCGAGGGAGAGTTTCGTCAGCATGACAGCATGGTGACGGTGATGATGAAGCTACCGGCGCAGGGCTTCGCCTAAGCGCTGCGACGATATGACCGAGGTGGAAATCTGTGCAGGGGCACCGCACACGGCTAAGACAACTGTCAACTTATGTGTTCTAGGGGTGCCCCCCTCCCCCGTATATAAAGGAGCAAGGGGAGGGGGTCGGCGGCCTCATAGGGTGTGCCCCAAGGGGGGAATCCTACTCCTACTAGGAGTAGGTTCCCCTTTTCCAAGTCCAACTAGGAGGGGAAGGAAAGAGGAGGAGGAGAGTAGGAAAGAGGGGGCTGCCCCCCAAGCCCTAAACCAATTCGGTTTGGGCCTAGGGGGGCGTGCCCCACAGCTCCCTTGCTGCCCTCTATTTCCACTAAGGCCCATGAAGGCCCATGACCCCCCGGGGTGTTCCGGTAACTCCCCGGTACTCCGGTATTTATCCGGTGATCCCCGGAACCTTTCCGGTGTCCGAATATAACCTTCCAATATATCAATCTTTATGTCTCGACCATTTCAAGACTCCTCGTCATGTCCGTGATCTTATCCGAGACTCCGAACAACCTTCGGTACATCAAAACACATAAACTCATAATACCGATCGTCATCGAACGTTAAGCGTGCGGACCCTATGCGTTCGAGAACTATGTAGACATGATCGAGACACATCTCCGGTCAATAGCCAATAGCGGAACCTGGATGCTCATATTGGCTCCTACATATTCTACGAAGATCTTTATCGATCAAACCGCATAACAACATACGTTGTTCCCTTTGTCATCGGTATGTTACTTGCCCGAGATTCGATCGTCGGTATCACCATACCTAGTTCAATCTCGTTACCGACAAGTCTCTTTACTCATTCCATAATGCATCATCCCGCAACTAACTCATTAGTCACATTGCTTGCAAGGCTTATAGTGATGTGCATTACCGAGAGGGCCTAGAGATACCTCTCTGATACACGGAGTGACAAATCCTAATCTTGATCTATGCCAACCCAACAAACACCTTCGGAGACACCTGTAGAGCATCTTTATAATCACCCAGTTACGTTGTGATGTTTGATAGCACACAAGGTGTTCCTCCGGTATTCGGGAGTTGCATAATCTCATAGTTAGAGGAACATGTATAAGTCATGAAGAAAGCAATAGCAATAAAACTTAATGATCATTATGCTAAGCTAACGGATGGGTCTTGTCCATCACATCATTCTCCTAATGATGTGATCCCGTTCATCAAATGACAACACATATCTATGGCCAGGAAACTTAACCATCTTTGATTAACGAGCTAGTCTAGTAGAGGCATACTAGGGACACTTTGTTTTGTCTATGTATTCACACATGTATCAAGTTTCCGGTTAATACAATTCTAGCATGAATAATAAACATTTATCATGATATAAGGAAATAAATAATAACTTTATTATTGCCTCTAGGGCATATTTCCTTCACTAGATGCAGGCAGGAGTCAGTCGATGTATGGAGTAATAGTAGTAGATGTAGGCAGGAGTCGGTCTACTTGTCACGGATGTGATGCCTATATTCATGATCATTGCCTTATATATCATCGTAACTATGCGCTTTTCTATCAATTGTTCAATAGTAATTTGTTTACCCACCGTATGCTTTCTTCAAGAAAGAAGCCTCTAGTGAAACCTATGGCCCGAGGGTCTATTTTCCATCATATATTTTCATATCTATAAAACCAAAAACCAAAAATACCTTACTGCAATTTATTTGTGTTTACTTTAGTTTGCCTTTCATTTATCTTTTATATCTATCTTTATTAGATCTCACTCTTGCAAGTGACCGTGAAGGGATTGACAACCCCTTTTCGCATTGTGTGCAAGTGTTTGTTAGTTTGTGCAGGTGCGTATATTGGAGACTTGCTTGTGCCTCCTACTGGATTGATACCTTGGTTCTTAACTGAGGGAAATACTTATCTCTACTTTGCTGCATCACCCTTTCCTCTTTAAGGAAAAAATCAATGCAAGCTCAAGAACTAGCAGTGGCAGCTCACCAATTATGACATAGTTCCCCCAAAAGAGTGTTAGAAAAAATTGTAATCACATGGAACGATTATTTCCTCGGACAACAAAGGAGAAAAAAGGTAGATACCGGTGGGTGGTTGTTCTGGGACTAGTTTTTTTACGGTGATGTTAACTGGTGGACATTCCCTGTGAAGGAGGTCCAAGGGATTGACCATTGGATTGTGATCGATCGATGGAAGAAAATGCCATCCCCACATAAGTAAAGCTGCCATGCAAAAAATTCAAAAATATCAACCTCTCCCAGTGAATGTTCTCCAGTCATTGGGGTCCTTTTTTAGGGGAAAAGTTGCCTCTTATTACTCAATTCACGGTTAGCTCCACGCAATAACCTCCCAGATATAAAACAGGGAAATTGAACCAAGTCTTATGCAAATAATTAATGCAACCTTCCCTAGCAAGAATATGAGCATCAACATTTGTTGACCGTCTAGACTAGACCACTTGGTGCTTCTCCACCCCAACCAGCAATTCTTTTTTTTTTCTGAATCAGATGATCAAATATGGCGATATCAATGCCGCGAGAGTTCAGAGCTTGCACTTCCGCCTAATTATTCGTCTCAAGAAATACCTTGTTCGCACCAACTTCGATAGCCAGCTGGACTCCTCGCCTGCACGCCAAGAGCTCGACATGCTTGGGATGGTGACGTTCGGGAAAAAAGTGGCAAGCCCTAGCCTGGAACATGCCAAGGTGATTGTGCACGACCGCTTCTCCCCCTCCCCCTCCCTTGTTTTGTGATGGCCACGCTAACCTTTAGCCAGTCATCGTGAAAGGAACGATATGGTTGACTAGAGGGGGGTGAATAGGCAACTACCAATTTTCAGCTCTTTTAACAAATTAGGGTTAGCAACAAGATAGGTTGTCTAGATATGCAACTAGGTGGACAACCTATATGATGAGCTCAACAAGAACAACACTAGCAAGCAAATGATACAACACAATATTAGCTTGCACAAAGTAAAGGTAAGATATAACCACAAGTGGAGTCGGTGAAGATGAGGATGTGTTATCGACGTTCCTTCCCTTTAGAGAGAAAGTACGTCTTCGTTGGAGCGGTGTGGAGGCACAATGCTCCCCAAGAAGCCACTAGGGCCACCGTATTCTTCTCACACCCTGGCACAATGCAAGATGTCGTGATTCCACTAGTGGTGCCCTCGCCTTTACAAACAAGGTTGGGGGTCTCTCCACAACTTAATTGGAGGTCTCGCAACACCACCATGAAGCTTCACCACAATGGATAGTGGCTCCGAGGTGACCTCTTCCGTCTAGGGTGCCCAAACACCTAAGAGCAACAAAATCCACACAATAAAGTATGGGGGAATCAAGTTTCCGTTGGTGGAAGTGTATATCTAGATGTCCTACTTCTATACCTAGCAAATCATTAAGTTTGAGCGGCTAGAAAGAGACCGGGCAAGAAATCTTGAAGGGCGTAAATGGAGGATAGAGAGAGTAAAGAGGTAAATGGGAGGTAGAAGAACCACCTCCTTATATAGGGCCCCTCGATATCCAACCGTTACAACAGTTTTTACACTCCACCGGTACATTCGGTTTTCATGGGGTACCCAAAGGTAGGGCACCGAGCAGTATAACCGGGGGTTGCACAGGTAGCACCTGAAGGAAATGTGCCCTAGAGGCAATAATAAAGTTGTTATTTACATTTCCTTATATCATGATAAATGTTTATTATTCATGCTATAATTGTATTAACCGGAAACTTAGTACATGTGTGAATACATAGACAAACAGAGTCTCCCTAGTATGCCTCTACTTGACTAGCTTGTTTATCAAAGATGGTTATGTTTCCTAGCCATAGACATGTGTTGTCATTTGATGAATGGGATCACATCATTAGAGAATGATGTGATGGACAAGACCCATCCGTTAGCTTAGCATAATGATTGTTAAGTTTTATTGCTATTGCTTTCTTCATGACTTATACATGTTCCTCTAACTATGAGATTATGCAACTCCCGAATACCGGAGGAACACCTTGTGTGCTATCAAACGTCACAACGTAACTGGGTGATTATAAAGATGCTCTACAGGTGTCTCCGAAGGTGTTTGTTGGGTTGGCATAGATCGAGATTAGGATTTGTCGCTCTGATTGTCAGAGAGGTATCTTTGGGCCCTCTCGGTAATGCACATCACAATATGCCTTGCAAGTAATGTGACTAATGAGTTAGTTGCGGGATGATGCATTACGGAACGAGTAAAGAGACTTGCCGATAACGAGATTGAACTAGGTATGGTGATACCGACGATCGAATCTCGGGCAAGTAACATATCGATGACAAAGGGAACAACGTATGTTGTTATGCGGTTTGACCGATAAAGATCTTCGAAGAATATGTAGGAACCAATATGAGCATCCAGGTTCCGCTATTGGTTATTGACCGGAGATGTGTCTCGGTCATGTCTACATAGTTCTCGAACCCGTAGGGTCCGCACGCTTAACGTTCGATGACGATTGGTATTATGAGTTTATGTGATTTGATGTACCGAAGGTTGTTTAGAGTCCCGGATGAGATCACGGACATGACGAGGAGTCTCGAAATGGTTGAGACATAAAGATTCATATATTGGAAGGCTACATTCGGACACCAGAATGGTTCAGGTCGTTTCGGATAAGTTTTAGAGTACCGGGGGTTACCGGAACCCCCCCGGGAAGTTATTGGGCCTCATGGGCCTAGTGGTGGAAGAGAGGAGGCAGGCCAAGGTGTGGTGCGCCCCCCTAGCCCAAACCGAATTGGACTAGGGCTAGGGGGCCAGCCCCCCTTTCCTTCTGTTCTTCCTCTCCTTCCTTCTTCTCCTACTTGGACTAGGAAAAGGGGAAACCTACTCCTACTAGGAGTAGGAATCCCCCCTTGGGCGCGCCCCTTGTGGCCGGCCCTCCTCCTCCTCCTCCTCCTCCCCTCCTTTATATACAGGGGAGGGGGCACCCCATAGACACACAAGTTGATCTTTAGCCGTGTGCGGTGCCCCCTCCACAGTTTTACACCTCGGTCATATAGTCGTAGTGCTTAGGCGAAGCCGTGCGCCGGTAACTTCATCATCACCGTCACCATGGTGTCATGCTGACGGAACTCTCCCTCGGCCTCAGCTAGATCTAGAGTTCGAGGGACGTCACCGATATGAACGTGTGCAGACCGCGGAGGTGCCGTGCGTTCGGTACTTGATCGGTTGGATCGCGAAGACGTTCGACTACATCAACTACGTTACTTAACGCTTTTGCTTTCGGTCAACGAGGGTACATGGACACACTCTCCCCGCTCATTGCTATGCTTCTCCTAGATAGATCTTGCGTGATCGTAGGAATTTTTTTGAAATACTACATTCCCCAACAGTGGTATCAGAGCCAGGTCTATGCGTAGATGTTATATGCACGAGTAGAACACAAAGAGTTGTGGGCGATAATAGTCATACTGATTACCAGCATGTCATACTTTGATTCGGCGGCATTGTTGGATGAAGCGGCCCAGACTGACATTACATGACCGCGTTCATGAGACTGGTTCTACCGCCGTGCTTTGCACATAGGTGGCTAGTGGGTGTCTGTTTCTCCAACTTTAGATGAATCGAGTGTGACTACGCCCAGTCCTTGTTGAAGGTTAAAACAGCAAACTTGACGAAAAATTGTTTTGGTTTCGATGGGTAGGTAAGAACAGTTCTTGCTAAGCTCGTAGCAGCCACGTAAAACTTGCAACTACAAAGTAGAGGACGTCTAACTTGTTTTTGCAGGGCTTGCTGTGATGTGATATGGTCAAGACGTGATGATATATAATTTGTTGTATGAGATGATCATGTTTTGTAACAGTTATCGGCAACTGGCAGGAGCCATATGGTTGTCGCTTTATTGTATGAAATGCAATCGCCATGTAATTGCTTTACTTTATCACTAAGCGGTAGCGATAATCGAAGAAGCAATAATTGGTGAGACGACAATGATGCTTCGATGGAGATCAAGGTGTCAAGCCGGTGATGATGGTGATCATGATGGTGCTTTGGAGATGGAGATCAAAGGCACAAGATAATGATGGCCATATCATATCACTTATATTGATTGCATGTGATGTTTTTCCTTTATGCATCTTATTTTGCTTAGTATGGCGGTAGCATTATAAGATGATCTCTCACTAAATTTCAAGGTACAAGTGTTCTCCCTGAGTATGCACCGTTGCGATAGTTCGTCATGCCGAGACACCACGTGATGATCGGGTGTGATAAGCTCTATGTTCACATACAACGGGTGCAAGCCAGTTTTGCACACGCAGAATACTTGGGTTAAACTTGACGAGCCTAGCATATGTAGATATATATGGCCTCGGAACACTGAGACTGAAAGTTCGAGCATGAATCATATAGTAGATATGATCAACATAGTGATGTTCACCATTGAAAACTACTCCATCTCACGTGATGATCGGACATGGTTTAGTTGATATGGATCACGTGATCACTTAGATGATAAGAGGGATGTCTATCTAAGTGGGAGTTCTTAAGTAATATGATTAATTGAACTTTAATTTATCATGAACTTTGTACCTGATAGTATTTTGCATGTCTATGTTGTTGTAGATAAATGGCCTGTGCTACTGTTCCGTTGAATTTTAATGCGTTCCTAGAGAAAGCTAAGTTGAAAGATGATGGTAGCAACTACACGGACTGGGTCCGTAACTTGAGGATTATCCTCATTGCTGCACAGAAGAATTACGTCCTGGAAGACCCGCTAGGTGCAAGACCCGCTGCAGGAGCAACACCAGACGTTGTGAACGCCTGGCAGAGCAAAGCTGATGACTACTCGATAGTTCAGTGTGCCATGCTTTACAGCTTAGAACCGGGACTTCAACGAGTTTTTGAACATCATGGAGCATATGAGATGTTCCAGGAGTTGAAGTTAATATTTCAAGCAAATGCCCGGATTGAGAGATATGAAGTCTCCTATAAGTTCTACAGCTGCAAAATGGAGGAGAATAGTTCTGTCAGTGAACATATACTCAAAATGTCTGGGTATCATAATCACTTGACTCAACTGGGAGTTAATCTTCCGGTTGATAGTGTCATTGACAGAGTTCTTCAATCTCTGCCACCAAGCTACAAAAGCTTCATGATGAACTATAATATGCAAGGGATGGATAAGACAATTCCCGAGCTCTTCGTAATGCTAAAGGCTGCGGAGATAGAAATCAAGAAGGAGCATCAAGTGTTGATGGTCAACAAGACCACTAGTTTCAAGAAAAAGGGTAAAGGGAAGAAGGGGAACTTCAAGAAGAACACCAAGCAAGTTGCTGCTCAAGTGAAGAAACCCAAGTCTAGACCTAAGTCTGAGACTGAGTGCTTCTACTGCAAAGGGACTGGTCACTGGAAGCAGAACTGCCCCAAGTATTTGGCGGATAAGAAGGATGGCAAAGTGAAAGGTATATTTGATATACATGTTATTGATGTGTACCTTACTAATGCTCATAGTAGCGCCTGGGTATTTGATACTGGTTCTGTTGCTCATATTTGCAACTCGAAACAGGGGCTACGGATTAAGCGAAGATTGGCTAAGGATGAGGTGACGATGCGCGTGGGAAATGGTTCCAAAGTCGATGTGATCGCCGTCGGCGCGCTACCTCTACATCTACCTTCGGGATTAGTTTTAGACCTGAATAATTGTTATTTGGTGCCAGCGTTAAGAATGAACATTATATCTGGATCTTGTTTGATGCGAGATGGTTATTCATTTAAATCCGAGAATAGTGGTTGTTCTATTTATATGAGTAATATCTTTTATGGTCATGCACCCTTGATGAGTGGTCTATTTTTGTTGAATCTCGATAGTAGTGATGCACATATTCATAGTATTGAAGCCAAAAGATATAAGTTTAATAATGATAGTGCAACTTATTTGTGGCACTGCCGTTTAGGTCTTGTTGGTGTAAAGCGCATGAAGAAACTCCATGCTGACTTTTGGAATCACTTGATGCTTGCGAACCATGCCTCATGGGCAAGATGACTAAGACTCCGTTCTCCGAAACAATGGACCGAGCAACAGACTTGTTGGAAATCATACATACTAATGTATGCGGTCCGATGAGTGTCGAGGCTCGCGGCGGGTATCGTTATTTTCTGACCTTCATAGATGATTTGAGCAGATATGGGTATATCTACTTGATGAAACATAAGTCTGAAACATTTGAAAAGTTCAAAGAATTTCAGAGTGAAGTGGAAAATCTTTGTAACAAGAAAATAAAGTTTCTACGATCTGATCGTGGAGGTGAATATTTGAGTTACGAGTTTGGTCTTCATTTGAAACAATGTGGAATAGTTTCGCAACTCACACCACCCGGAACACCACAGCGTAATGGTGTGTCCGAACGTCGTAACCGCACTTTATTAGATATGGTGCGATCTATGATGTCTCTTACTGATTTACGACTATCATTTTGGGGTTATGCTTTAGAGACGGTTGCATTCACGTTAAATAGGGCACCATCTAAACCCGTTGAGACGACACCATATGAACTGTGGTTTGGCAAGAAACCCAAGTTGTCGTTTCTTAAAGTTTGGGGCTGCAATGCTTATGTGAAAAAGCTTCAACCTGATAAGCTCGAACCCGAATCGGAGAAATGTGTCTTCATAGGATACCCAAAGGAAACTGTTGTGTACACCTTCTATCACAGATCCGAAGGCAAGATTTTCATTGCTAAGAATGTATCCTTTCTAGAGAAGGAGTTTCTCTCGAAAGAAGTGAGTAGGAGGAAAGTAGAACTTGATGAGGTAATTGTACCTGCTCCCTCATTGGAAAGTAGTTCATCACAGAAATCAGTTTCAGTGATTCCTACACCAATTAGTGAGGAAGCTAATGATGATGATCATGAAGCTTCTGATCAAGTTACTACCGAACCTCGTAGGTCAACCAGAGTAAGATCCGCACCAGAGTGGTATGGCAATCCGGTTCTGGACGTCATGTTACTGAAGGAAATATGCCCTAGAGGCAATAATATAGTTGTTATTTATATTTCCTTATATCATGATAAATGTTTATTATTCATGCTAGAATTGTATTAACAGGAAACTTAGTACATGTGTGAATACATAGACAAACAGAGTGTCACTAGTATGCCTCTACTTGACTAGCTCATTGAATCAAAGATGGTTAAGTTTCCTAGCCATAGACATGAGTTGTCATTTCATTAATGGGATCACATCATTAGAGAATGATGTGATTGACTTGACCCATCAGTTAGCTTAGCACGATGATCGTTTAGTTTGTTGCTATTGCTTTCTTCATGACTTATACATGTTCCTATGACTATGAGATTATGCAACTCCCGAATCCCGGAGGAACACTTAGTGTGTTATCAAACGTCACAACATAACTGGGTGACTATAAAGATGCTCTATAGGTGTCTCCGATGGTGCACTACAAAAAATACACTTCCGTGATGATACGTGTTTGTCACAGTAGGTCACATTTTCTGTCATGCATGTAAATCTATGACGATTTTGTGACAGAATCAAGATAGTCATACCTGTGCTGTCGTAGAAGTGTTCCATGATGAAAGGACATGCGGTGCCCCCATGTGTGGTTTTGGTAATTGATGACACTCTCTATGGACTAATGGTTGCATTGAGTTATATTTGAAGGATTTGTCCATAGACAGATTGAAAGGACATGCGGTGCCCCCATGTGTGGTTTTGGTAGTTGATGACACTCTCTATGGACTAATGGTTGCATTGAGTTATATTTGAAGGATTTGTCCATAGGCTCTTCTTGAAGTCCATGCGTTGGTTTCAAGGAGTTTACGAGTTGATCAAGGTGCTATTAAGGAATTATCCAAAGATTGGTTATGTGAGTGTTGAGCTATTGCAAGCATGTCTTGAAGAAGAAGATTGTGTGATCATTCATGTTTACCTTCAAGACATCACCCAAATGAAGAGAGTTCGAAAGATTCAAGGTTGATCAAGACTAAGTCAAGAGTGAATCAAGTTGATCAACTCACAAAGCGTAGAAGATGTACCGAGAGGGATCAAGTGATCCCATGGTATGGCAAGCATTGTCCATTGTGCTTTGTGTACTAACCCATGGTCTATGTGAGAGTTCTATGTGGGGTTAGGTACGTGTTCATGGGCTTGTGTCAAGAGGAAGATATCACTCAACCCATGGAGGATGACATCAAATCAAGGTTGTGTTGTGCAAGTTCAAGTGGAGCATGACGAAGAAATCATGCTTGTAGCTTGCCGTCCATTATGGTATCAATGGACTTGTGAAGATGTGCATGTGTTGGTTTCAAGGAGTTTATGAGTTGATCAAGGTGCTATTAAGGAATTATCCAAAGATTGGTTATGTGAGTGTTGAGCTTATTGCAAGCATGTTTTCAAGAAGAAGATTGTGTGATCATTCATGTTTACCTTCAAGACATCACCAAAATGAAGAGAGTTCGAAAGATTCAAGGTTGATCAAGACTAAGTCAAGAGTGAATCAAGTTGATCAACTCACAAAGCGTAGAAGATGTACCGAGAGGGATCAAGTGATCCCATGGTATGGTAAGCATTGTCCATTGTGCTTTTTGTACTAACCCATGGTCTATGTGAGAGTTCTATGTGGGGTTAGGTACGTGTTCATGGGCTTGCGTCAAGAGGAAGATATCACTCAACCCATGGAGGATGACATCAAATCAAGGTTGTGTTGTGCAAGTTCAAGTGGAGCATCACGAAGAAATCATGCTTGTAGCTTGCCGTCCATTATGGTATCAATGGACTTGTGAAGATGTTGCAAAGAGTGGCTCACCCATAATGGAGTATGGGGGAGCAATCAACTAGTCTTCATCGAGCGAATGCAATCAAGAAAGGTGGTCCAACTTGAGGGGGTCAAGATCGTCATCATCTAGCTCAAGTGGACTTCGTGCAAGGCAAAGGTTTGCCCTTGATAGGTTTTATATTTTACCAGTCTCATGGTGATAGTTTGGAGACCGGGTTATAGGATCGATAGCCGTACTATCAAGGGGGGCTCTCAAGTGAGTAGCTTGATCGTATCGTTCGTCGAGAGCTCAAACCATTGCATCCTTGCATCATGTTTCTTGGTTCTTGTTTGGTTCTCTTTGTGAGTCTTAGAGCTTATGGTCATCTTGATGACAAGCTTGAGTTCATCGAAAATGGAGTTTGCATGCGTCTTCTATGATGTTTTCGGTGTTGGAGGTTTTACCGGTCTTATCCGAGGAAGGGTTCTCACCATTTTCTTTTGGGCCTTTTCTCATTTGCTTCTTATTGGTATTTCTATCAAGATTGTGTTAGCCCTTGTCGCTAGCTTTCCAACAAACTTGGTTTTGTCGAATTCGGAGTCCGTTTGCAGAAGTTGTGTCAGTTTTGGTGTCCTTAAAAGGGGCTGCTGCAGATGTAATTTTTTAGTACCGCTCTTGGGAGCGGTACTACCGCTTGGAGCAGTACTACCGTGACTATTTCCGTGGCTACTTCCGCTTGGGACCAAAAACTCGTCACAAGTCCAGCGGTGGTAGGCACGGATGTAATTTTTTAGTACCGCTCGCAAGCAGTAGTACCGGTACCCTTAGCAGTAGTACCGATACCCCTAGCGGTAGTACCGTGAGGTCAAGCGGTACTACCGCTCCGATGGTTCTTCTGGCTTTTTTGCCTCCTCGCTGTTGTGTTTCAAAGGGCTACTACCGCCCTAGCGGTAGTACCGCTCCTTGGAGCGGTAGTACCGCTCTGTGCGGGCTGTGAGCATAACGGTTGGATTTTCCCCACCTATAAAAGGGGGTCTTCTTCCCCAATGAACCTTATCCTTTGAGCTCGTGTTCTTCCCCCATTGTTGACCTTCTTCGAGCTTGCTAACTCTCAATCCCTCCATGGATTCTTGCTAGTTTTTGAGGGAAAAGAGAGAGGCGATCTAGATCCACATTTCCACCAATCACTTTCTCCTCTATGTGAGGGGAACCCTTTGGATCTAGTTCGTGGAGTTCTTGGTGTTCTCCTTCTTGTTCTTCCTCCCATCTTCCTCCCTAGCACTAGTTGCTTCGGTGGGATTTGAGAGAGAAGGATTTGGGCACTCCGTGTACCCTTTCCATTGCATTTGGTGCATCGGTTTGAGTTCTCCACGTGATACGTGGAAGTTACAAGTTTAGAAGCTTATTACTCTTGGGTGCTTGGTACCCTTGAGCTTGTTACTCTTGGGTGTTTGGACACCCTTGAGCTTGTTCCTCTTGGGTGCCTTGGCGCCCTAGACGGTTGGTGTTGTTCGGAGCTCAATCATTGTGGTGTAAAGCTCCGGGCAAGCGTCGGGGTCTCCAATTAGGTTGTGGAGATCGCCCCGAGCAATTTGACGGGTACCGGTGACCACTCCCAAGGGTTGCCAAAGTGTACGGGTTCGGTGACCGCCCCCAAGGGTCGCCATTTGTACGGGTTCGGTGACCGCCCTCAAGGGTCCCTTAGTGGAATCACGGCATCTTGCATTGTGCGAGGGCGTGAGGAGATTACGGTGGCCCTAGTGGCTTCTTGGGGAGCATTGTGCCTCCACACCGCTCCAAACGGAGATTAGCATCCGCAAGGGTGTGAACTTCGGGATACATCATCGTCTCCGCATGCCTCGGTTATCTCTTACCCGAGCCCTTTACTTATGCACTTTACTTTGTGATAGCCGTATTGTTTCTTGTCATATATCTTGCTATCACCTAAGTAGTTTTTCTTGCTTAGCATAAGTTGTTGGTGCACATAGGTGAGCCTAGTTGTTGTAGGTTTTGTGCTTGACAAATTAACCACTAGGTTTATTCTGCATTTGTTCAAGCCTCAACCATAATTATTTTAAAGCGCCTATTCACCCCCCTCTAGGCGACATCCATGATCTTTCAATTGGTATCAGAGCCTCGTCTCTCTTTATTAGGCTTTACCGCCTAGAGAGTAAAGATGTCGACTAGGGGATTAGGATTCTCTGACACTCTTTGTTTCGATGGCACAAATTTTGATGTTTGGGTAATTCGCATGCTTAATCTCTTTAGGGTCATGGACCCAAATTTAGAGCGAATTGTAGATATGGGGTTTTCTCCTCCAAAGGATCCCCAAAGATTATCTTTAGAGGATGACAAAAACTCTTATCTCAATGCTCAAGCTTTTAATGTGCTTTTCGATGCTTGAGCAATGTAGTTATATTTCAACTCATGCCGTTCCGGGATGCTCATGAGTTGTGGACAAAGCTTCAAGATAAATATGGCGTGTCCAAGTTTTGTGGGGATGATTGTTCTCCCTCCCCATCCGGCCGTGTTGTGTTCTCAACTTCTTCTACTTCACCTACATGCGGTTTGCCACAAGAGGAAAGCCAACACCCCATGGAACAAGATGTGGTATTGAATGGTGCTTCAACAGATCCTACATCATCATATATTGCATTTTGCCTTATGGCCAAGGCTTCAAAGGTATCTCCCGCTTTGAATCCCAATATATCTTGTGATGATATTGATGATGGCAAGAGTGATGATGATGTTGATTATGATGAAGAGAATGATGATGTTGCCTCCTTAAAAATTAAGGGGGAAATGATTTTTAAAGCTCTTCTTAAGAATAAAATTGCTCGTTCCAACTTCATGGAAATCATGTCTATTGCTATTGAGGGCAAGAAATATATTGATGAGTTGGAATCTCGTCTTGAGGAGCATGAGGTCACCATTGATAAAATGGAAGGTCATGAGTGTGATTACGCTAATGAGATTGCGGACCTCTCTCAAGCTCTTGAACTTGAACAAACCACCAAGGAATCTCTTGAGGAGACTTTTGCTCTAGAATTATCTAGAGTGAGGGAACTCATGATAGAGCTCTTGAGGTGGCCAATGATTTTGAAACTAAAAATGAGGAGCTTGAAGTTGCGCATGCTAAACTCCTTGAGGACTTTGAGCACCTCGAAAATGGCTCAAGGGTCATTAAGAGTGAGCTCATCAAACTCACCGAGTCTCATGCTCAACTTAAAGCTTCGTATTCAAAAGAGCTTTCCACGTTGTCTTCTCCTCTTTGTTGTTAATGATGATGCTTGTTCTACTAACTCTATCTCTTGTGAAGCATCCATATGGAAGGAGAATGTTGAGCTACGGGCTCAACTTGAGTTGCTATCTAGCAAATATGGGAAATTGGAAGAAAGTCATGAAAAGCTCTCAAACTCTCATGATGATCTTCTAGTATCCCATAATGTGCTAAAGATGGCTCATGAGGCCATGCTTGCTAAGGTAACATCTAGTGAGCCCCATGTGGATACTAGCACTACTTCTAGTCAAAATGCTATATTGCTATGTGCTAGTCCATGTAATTCATCTCCTCACAATGTTGGTACATCTTGTGTGTGACACCCAAAATTTCATTTGGATTTGTCAAAAATTTTACTTGACTTGAGGGAGGTGATTTAAATTTTTTCTTCAAAAGAACCCCTCTTTCAAAATATTTTTTTATGGCAAGAGTTTTATTTGGATTTCACCCAAGACTTGTTTTTGGTCTTGGAGGTTCTTGCTTTTTATTTGGACTCAAACCAAAATGCTTTTCACTTGGGAAAAATGCCTTTTAAAAATTTCTTTGAAAATGCCCTATGGCTTTTGGAATGATCCTTTACCACTTTCAACAAATCTCTCTTGCCATGATCTTAGTGCAAATCCACTCTCAGAAACCTTTCCTCATCTTTGGATCATGATTTACTTCTAATCCAGCAAGTTGAACCTCTCCATATATTTATTTTCTTTTATTTCTTATCAAAAACAATTTCTGCCATATATCTTGATCCTTGGAGGTTTACAAAGGAACTACTCCTTCTGTTTTGATTTTTGCCCCCAAACCTTTTTTCCTTCCTAGTACTTTGAACCCTCAACCAAGATCCATGAAGATCCACTGGTCTTCAGTTCAAAATTTTCAAACTATACTTGCTGCAAGTTTGGACCAGATTTGCCAAATTTGATGAAATTCATTCAAATCCTTCTCCAAAAATTCTGAGTAAAATCAGGCAGCCTTTGGGTGCATTGAGTGGTCACCTCACCAAGCCCCAACTCCAGGAAAATTTTTCTTCATACCTAATCATTTCGTCGAACACCTTCAGAGCACTGTCAATATCAGGTTCAGTCAAATTCAGTTAACAGTGTCTGAACCACTGTCGTTTCTTCAGTGTCTGTTGTCGATCACACCAGTGCCCCGGCGTCGCCGTGTTTCCTGTCTCCTCCCCCTTGTCCTCTGCACCGCACGAGCACCTGGAAGCTTGCGGACGTCGGCGACGAGCAGCAGAAGGTGCGCCGCCCCATGACCGACGCCAGCGGCGGCTTTGCGGTCGTCAGAAGAGTGGCGCAGCGCAGACGGCGCCGTCCGGCGCCGCCCAATCCACCGGAGGTCGCAGTGTGGTCTTCCACTCCCCAGTGCGCGCTGCCACCCTCGTCGTGAACCGCTGGGCGCAGAGCGCGCTCTCTGCCGCCGTCATGCCAGTACGGCGACCCCGACGAGGACCGGCGCCATTACGCCATGCCCGACCGAGTTTAGCAGGGGAACGGGACCAGTAACTCCCACTGATGCTGCCTTGCCACCTAATACCCCTGCCAATCCACTGCCTCGCCGAAATTGCTCGCCGGAGATTCTCCGTTCACGGCCACCCCCTCGAGCCGCCTATAAATAGAGGCCCCGAGCTCCAGCTAGTACCCACACCACCTCTACACTCCACCTAGACCCCGCCTAGCCACTGGAAGAGCCCCGAGGAAGTCTCCTTCCTCAACTCTGGCCGCCGCGACCCGCCACGGGATCCAGCTCGATTCGCTCCCGTGTGTGCACCTCTGCCTCCCATCTCTTGCCAGTAGCTCTCTAGTGCATCCCTCCTTCTGACCCGCGCTTCAATTCAGAGTTTGCAGCACACCACCGGAGTTCCCCACCATCGCCCGAGCCGCCGTCCGCCGAAGAAAGTGTCGCCGTCGACGTGGTGCTCCCCGACGCCCAAGTCCACCACCCACCGACGCGGAAGGACACACTGATACTCTTGGTACACTCCGATCTCCCTGACTCGCCGTGGTTCGACGCCGGCGACCACCGCAGCCTTCGGGCGCCGGCGAGATCTTTTCAAACCTGACATGTGGACCCCCCACGTCAGCCTCTCTTCTTTCACCCCCGAAGCGTTTTCTGTTGGCGCCTTCGGGAAGAGTACGTTTTCTCTGTGGGCTGGCGCGTTTCTATTCGAACCGTTTTCTGTTTTCTTAGTTAAACCCCTGGAACTTTTCTGTTTCATTACAGAAGAGTCCCTGGACAGAAACCCTTATAACTTTTTAATAAAAAGTGATTTTTGAGTGATTCTTTTTCTGACAGTCTTATAATTTTGTCTAGTTTTTTATGGGATTTATTTGAAAAAAATTTGGAACAACTTTTATACACGCGTTGGTTTTCACGTTAGTTTGCATTTTTTCGCTATACCGTAGGTTCCGGGAGAGGTGACGGAGCCGCGAACTTCGCCGAGCTAGACTCCGACTTCTCCGAACCAGGCAAGCATGTTTGAACCTTTGATATGATAGGTGTTTTGCATGATTGCGTGAAAGGTTGTGCAAGGCATATGAGTATCGGAGAGTATCTAGTTGCATGTGAGGCAACTACCCGTGTGTTCCTAAGTTTCTGTGATTTCTGATGAGAGATGGCCTAGTCATGTGGTGACATGAAGGGCAGTAAGGTGGTACTGTTGTAGCATGCCAGCCTTACGTCATCCGATAAATTCCGACGTTAACGTGGACGGAGTCACGTTATCGTTCTTCCCCCTTCCGTGCTACCACTTGTTTTCTGCCAGAATGCGGTTTAGTAAGTTGGTAACCTCTTTCCGTGTACACACCAAACAGAGGGGCCGGGATGTTGGTTCCATGGCCCTGGATTAAAGCCAGTCATCCGGTCAGGGGGCATGGGTGTTTCCGGTTGGGACCGAGAGGGGGGCACCCCTTAAAGCGCGCGTATAGAAATTTTGATCCCATGCTACGCGAGGTTGTAGCCTCCCCGTCTCAAGGTTTTCTTGAACGTGGCCGAGGGTGATTCCTGGCTTCGGAATATTGAATGGGTGTGTACTGGTTAGACGTGTTTCTTCCAAAACACCGTAAACGGAACTAGTCCCAGTGACTACTGAAATCCGTTGGCTGTGGTTAAAGTACAAAACTCTGCAGAGTCAAATCCTTCCGAGTCATCGTATCCATGGTCAAGTATCGTGATCAGTATATCCATATCTATGTCAAGTCCTCGTGGTTTATTTCTTCTTTCCGGTAAGCGAGCATGAGTAGTAAATTGGGCTGAACGTTACTTCTGTGGATGGACTAACCCTGTTGTTTACCTCATGCCCGATTATTCTCCTGATAACGATTTAATTTCTTGAGCTACTGAGATATTAAGTTATAAGCCCTTTATGTGATGTCGCTCAGACGTCCGACTGTGGCATGTTTGTTATTTACTTTTGTTATAAGCCCTTTATGTGATGTCGCTCAGACGTCCGACTGTGGCATGTTTGTTATTTACTTTTGTTATAAGCCCTTTATGTGATGTCGCTCAGACGTCCGACTGTGGCATGTTTGTTATTTACTTTTGTTATAAGCCCTTTATGTGATGTCGCTCAGACGTCCGACTGTGGCATGTTTGTTATTTACTTTCGTTATAAGCCCTTTATGCGATGTCGCTCAGACGTCCGACTGTGGCATGCACTATCTGTTATTTTCTGTTATAAGCCCTTTATGTGGTGTCGCCCTGACGCCCGACTGCGGCATTGTTATTCTTGCATTTTCCTCTCAAGGAGTCATTCAGACCCTCGTTTGGCACCCAACATTTATTTTGGGATTTCGGGAGGACTACCGCCCGACTTCTCTTTTATGTTCCCATGCAGTATTATCTCTATGTCTAAGTGCACTTGTTAATCTGTTCATATGCTTCATGTTTACATTTGTTATATCTCATGTCCGAACTGTCTTGCGAGTACTTTCACAGTACTCACCTGGCTTGTTGATTTGGCTAGATGTTGACGAAGGCGATCTCTTGGATGAAGAGTTTGATAGTGAGTCCGACGCCTAGAGGAGACCCAGTCAGTCCCGTGCGATCCTGGATTTTGGTCACTTGTATTATATACGCTTCTGCCACCCGCAATAAGTATCCTCGAGCCTCACTCCGACGCTCGAAAAGCTGTAGTTTTCAGGAGTCATATCACCCACTTCGCGGTGATATTTCCACCACTGTTGTTATCGTGAGTTAGTAGTTATGCCACCCTATCCGCCGTTATGTTTTATCGGCGTTCATGTAATAAATTGTTGAGCAGTCTCCGTTCAACCTTGTATTATATTCAGTACTCCTGGTATTTTTCTTCTGTGACCAAGATATTGTCTACCAGTGAGAAGGAATTCTTCTTTACTGGTCCGTAAAAGGGATTGGTCTCTCAATAAATATTTTATTGAAAAACCGGTCGTGACATTGTGATGAATTGCTTTCCTTGCCTTATTGCTCTAACGATGAAGCTTATACTTCCTCTAGTTCTTGTGTTGAGACTAACCATGTAGAGGAAATCAAAGAGCTCAAGGCCCAAGTCACTTCTTTGAAGAAAGATTTGGAAAAGTGTCATGAAGGGAAGGCCACACTCAATAATATCTTGAGTGTACAAAAATCCCCCAATGACAAAGGTGGACTTGGATTCAACTCCAATAAGAAGAAGAAGTCCAAGAGCAACAAGAAGAAGGGCCAAAAACAAGTCAAGAATTCGGCCAAGATCATTTGCTTCAAGTGCAAAATTGAAGGGCATCATGTTAGATCTTGCCCTTTGAATAAGAAGGCCATTAGTGACAAGCAACAAGGGAAGCGACCACAAGTTCACTCTCATTCTCAACCTCAACTTGAAGAAAGGCCTCTTCCCAAGAAAACTCAATCTAATGCTTCTCAAGTTGAGAAATCAAGTGAGAAGAAAGTAAAGAGTAGACGTTGCTACCTATGTCGTGAAAAAGGTCATGTCGCTTCTTCATGCACAAATGGTACCTTATCCAACCCTGTTCTAATTGATGATATCTATTCTCTTGGGAAGGATAAGGTTGGCAATGTCTTTGCCAAATTTGTTGGTGCTCAAAGTGGTGTCAAGAAAAGAACCATTTGGGTAGCCAAGCCTATTGTGACTAACCTCTTAGGACCCAACTTGGTTGGGGACCAACTAGCTCATAATTGATCAATAGGTGTTGTTGGAGGTCATTGGAGACTTGGCTACATTATGAAGATTTAAGGGGACTTCATCATTCTTATTGTCTCAAGCCAAGTCATTCGGATTATCAAGTTTCTATCTTATATCCAATGTTCCTCCTTGCAGTAACTCATGCTTAAAGTGTTTACATTGATAGTTACTTGCCCCTTTGCATGTTCGGTTTTGTTCCTTGCATGTGTTTGTATATGTTGTGCTTCCAACTTGATTATCTTGAGCAATCAAGTATGTGTGTGTTGGTTTGCACATCATGCACGTGTGTGTCATGTGTTGTGCCTTTTGCATCTTGTTTATTTCTTAGTTGGCTCTTGTGAGAGATTAATGGAATATCCCATTATGGGGAAGTGATGTGCTTTGTGCACCTCACAATCCTATAAATGTGTGTACATGAGTAATACCATCTAGTATTGATATTTCAAGATTATCTAGTCGCTATGTGGTATGTCTTCATGAGAAATTCAAATTCTAAATAGTCCATTAATTATCTCTTGTTGGATCCTTTTATTTGCCTCTTGTTTATCCTTAATTGGTATCACATTATGGGGGAGTAATATGCTACGTGTATATTACTAGCCTAGAAAATGTGTACATTTGAGATATTGTCACCAAGAGTTGATATTGTAAATTATCTTGTTGCTAGGTGGCATGTTAGCTCTACAAGTTGCAATTTGCTTTTTGTTTGGTGTGAAGATGATGTCGGATATCCTTGCTATCTACCACCGGGAATTATTTCCATTTATTTCTTGTCTTTTGACAATTGGTACTCACTTGTGTGGTAGAATTTATTGATCATCTTTACATTGGCTTTTGCTTTTATTTGCCTTTTCTCTTGCCTAGGAATGTATCAACTCCCTTTGTCTTCCATACCACTTGTGGATCTTGTTAATTTCTTGATCTTGTCTAGTGTTTTCTAGATATAGTGAAAGTGGTGATCCCACCTTGTGCATTTTGTATTCAAATGCAAATTATCTATAATGCACTAGTCTTGGGGGAGCTATCCTATTTTCTATAAAACACTCATCTTGCGATCCTTATCAAGTGTGTGTTGGTGGAAGGCAAGCCATTTTCTTTTTAGTACTTTGTGCCATCATGAAACTTTGTAGAGAGCTTGGTTTGTTTGGAACCATCCTCCCTTTTGGGAGTTTGATATCTTTTATTTAGTGTGTATCAACAAATATCTCATTCCTCGATGTATCTATTATGGATATCCTCCAAGTGATGATTTATTCATTTGGTATCTTTTCTTCACTTGGTTTTTCTTTGTCATTTGGTATCGGTTCTTGAAAGTCTTGAGCATGCATATTAATTTGATGTAGTATCTTTGGCATGCTTTCTTTCTTTGACCCAATATATAGGGGAAACTCCACCAAGTCTCAAATTGGATGGGACGTGCATGAAATTCATTTTCATATCTATATGCACATATTTATGTGGAGTTTGTCCTATGTATTGTTGGTTCTCTAACTCTTTGGTCCCAATGAGTTTGGGTACCATTTTGTTTGTGTTGTTGTTCTAGGAACAATTGGAGATGCATTGGACGCTCGGCTCACTCACAAGGAAGGTGGTGTCACCATGTGCTTACTGGAGTCAAGCTAGGATGATCAATGAACTAATATCCACCTTTAATTGGTATCTACTACATCCTTTCATTGATATCTCGGTAACAAGTATCATCATCTTCTTCATGCACTCATTTCTTGCATCAACCTTGTGTAGGTTGCATCATGGCATGTTTTTCATTCTTTCTTGTGATACTTGTTTTCTTTCTCAAAGCATCCCAACAATGATCTCTTGTTGCTAGTTGTGATGTCTTTGATGTTCGTGTGGTTGGAATTCATTTATATACAATAAGACCATATCTAGCCATGTGCTATGCTCTCAAGCAAATTTCTTATTGGTATATTTATGACTTCCTTGTGGATATCTTGTTCCTTCCTTTTTGTAACTATTTCGTGTGTATATCCTTCTTTGTGGATTGATATCATCATGATTTTCATCTACCTAGAATCTTATACACTTGACAGAAGTTACATCTCTAGTTGATATCCCTTTCTTTCACGTCCACCGGTTCTTTCTCATGTTATTTCTTTGGTGGCTCCGTGAAAGTGTGTGCCTTGAGTGCGGGTCATTTCTCGTTGCATCTTGTTGCACTCTTGTGTGGTGAAGATCATTCTCCTCATGCTTGTCTTGACGAGGCTTGCCATCTAATTGGTATCCCTCGTCTTGAGAGGCTTTCACTTTCTATCTTCACCATGGGTTGTCACAAGTGTTGGTTTTTCATTTTGCATATTTAGTGTGCTTGTGAACCCATTTGCTGGGTGTGTGTGGGGAGGACATGTCATGCACCGTGTATCTCATTTATCCAAGACTATGATGATGCTTAATGCTCATCCTAATTTTAGTCTTCTCAAGTGCTTTGCCATGACTCACACACATCATTTTGGTTGAGCCTATTCTTAAGTTGCCTCTTTTACATGTTGCTCAACCATGTGTTTGTTGCTTGTGCTAGGATTTGTTTCCTACATGCTCACTTACACTTGTTGTGAGTTTCTATTGATTTTCGAGGAGTGATGATCCTATTTTGTGCACTTGGTATCCTAATGCTAATATTCTAAGGATTGCACAAATCATGGGGAGCTTCACTAGTGTCTTTAGAACACTCCATTGCTCTCTTGCACTTGCCGTGAGGTTCTATTGATCTTGGGGGAGTGACGATCCTATTTTGTGCTCCGTGTATCCAATTACAAAACTAAATTGTGCACAAATCATAGGGAGCTTCTCTAGTTTCTCTAGAACACTCCTTTGCTCATATCATAACATCTTTTATTCATGCGGCACGTAGGATCATTGGTCTAGTTGGTTCAATTGGTATCTTTTGATAGCTTGCTTCAATTGGTATATTTTGATTGCTTGATTACTTGTTTCTCTCTTTGTTATGTCTTTGTGGCATATCATTCTTTTGCAATCTTTGGGCCTCAATATATTTTGTCTTCCTCCAAGTATTTACCATTGGATATGTGTATTGCATTCCACTCTCTTGTTGAGAAATACACTATTTATGGAGGACCACATATTATATTGGCCTTCTAAGCTTTTCGCCCATTTTGGCAATCGATGCCAATGGGGGAGAAGTTTCAGAGAGTTTTGTGGAGAAGGTTAGAGAGTTATCTCCTCTTGCTTTGGTTTTGTTCCTTAGCCATTTTCATCTCATACGCATGGTGATGCATAATTCCTTAATAAACTCTCTTGAAAGTGATTGTCATCACTTACCAAAATGGGGGAGATTGAAAGGACATGCGGTGCCCCCATGTGTGGTTTTGGTAATTGATGACACTCTCTATGGACTAATGGTTGCATTGAGTTATATTTGAAGGATTTGTCCATAGGCAGATTGAAAGGACATGCGGTGCCCCCATGTGTGGTTTTGGTAGTTGATGACACTCTCTATGGACTAATGGTTGCATTGAGTTATATTAGAAGGATTTGTCCATAGGCTCTTCTTGAAGTCCATGTGTTGGTTTCAAGGAGTTTATGAGTTGATCAAGGTGCTATTAAGTAATTGTCCAAAGATTGGTTATGTGAGTGTTGAGCTTATTGCAAGCATGTCTTCAAGAAGAAGATTGTGTGATCATTCATGTTTACCTTCAAGACATCACCCAAATGAAGAGAGTTCGAAAGATTCAAGGTTGATCAAGACTAAGTCAAGAGTGAATCAAGTTGATCAACTCACAAAGCGTAGAAGATGTACCGAGAGGGATCAAGTGATCCCATGGTATGGTAAGCATTGTCCATTGTGCTTTGTGTACTAACCCATGGTCTATGTGAGAGTTCTATGTGGGGTTAGGTACGTGTTCATGGGCTTGCGTCAAGAGGAAGATATCACTCAACCCATGGAGGATGACATCAAATCAAGGTTGTGTTGTGCAAGTTCAAGTGGAGCATCACGAAGAAATCATGCTTGTAGCTTGCCGTCCATTATGGTATCGATGGACTTGTGAAGATGTGCCAAAGAGTGGCTCACCCATAGTGGAGTATGGGGGAGCAATCAACTAGTCTTCATCGAGCGAATGCAATCAAGAAAGGTGGTCCAACTTGAGGGGGTCAAGATCGTCATCATCTAGCTCAAGTGGACTTCATGGAGGCAAAGGTTTGCCCTTGATAGGTTTTATATTTTACTGGTCTCATGGTGATAGTTTGGAGACCGGGTTATAGGATCGATAGCCGTACTATCAAGGGGGGCTCTCAAGTGAGTAGCTTGATCGTATCGTTCGTCGAGAGCTCAAACCATTGCATCCTTGCATCATGTTTCTTGGTTCTTGTTTGGTTCTCTTTGTGAGTCTTAGAGCTTATGGTCATCTTGATGACAAGCTTGAGTTTATCGAAAACGGAGTTTGCATGCGTCTTCTATGATGTTTTCGGTGTTGGAGGTTTTACCGGTCTTATCTGAGGAAGGGTTCTCACCATTTTCTTTTGGGCCTTTTCTCATTTGCTTCTTATTGTTATTTCTACCAAGATTGTGTTAGCCCTTGTCGCTAGCTTTCCAACAAACTTGGTTTCATCGAATTCGGAGTCCGTTTGCAGAAGTTGTGTCAGTTTTGGTGTCCTTAAAAGGGGCTGCTGCGGATGTAATTTTTTAGTACGCTCCTGGGAGCGGTACTACCGCTTGGAGCAGTACTACCGCGACTACTTCCGTGGCTACTTCCGCTCGGGACCAAAAACTCGTCACAAGTCCAGCGGTGGTAGGCACGGATGTAATTTTTTAGTACCGCTCGCAAGCAGTAGTACCGCTACCCTTAGCAGTAGTACCACTACCCCTAGCGGTAGTACGGTGAGGTCAAGCGGTACTACCGCTCCGACGGTTCTTCTGGCTTTTTTGCCTCCTCGCTGTTGTGTTTCAAAGGGCTACTACCGCCCTAGTGGTAGTACCGCTCCTTGGAGCGGTAGTACCGCTTTGTGCGGGCTGTGAGCATAACGGTTGGATTTTTCCCCACCTATAAAAGGGGGTCTTCTTCCCCAATGAACCTTATCCTTTGAGCTCGTGTTCTTCCCCCATTGTTGACCTTCTTCGAGCTTGCTAACTCTCAATCCCTCCATGGATTCTTGCTAGTTTTTGAGGGAAAAGAGAGAGGAGATCTAGATCCACATTTCCACCAATCACTTTCTCCTCTATGTGAGGGGAACCCCTTGGATCTAGTTGGTGGAGTTCTTGGTGTTCTCCTTCTTGTTCTTCCTGCCATCTTCCTCCCTAGCATTAGTTGCTTCGGTGGAATTTGAGAGAGAAGGATTTGGGCACTCCGTGTGCCCTTGCCATTGCATTTGGTGCATCGGTTTGAGTTCTCCACGTGATACGTGGAAGTTACAAGTTGAGAAGCTTATTACTCTTGGGTGCTTGGTACCCTTGAGCTTGTTACTCTTGGGTGTTTGGACACCCTAGATCTTGTTCCTCTTGGGTGCCTTGGCGCCCTAGACGGTTGGTGTTGTTCAGAGCTCAATCATTGTGGTGTAAAGCTCCGGGCAAGCGTCGGGGTCTCGAATTAGGTTGTGGAGATCGCCCCGAGCAATTTGACTGGTACCGGTGACCTCCCCCAAGGGTTGCCAAAGTGTACGGGTTCGGTGACCGCCCCCAAGGGTCGCCATTTGTACGGGTTCGGTGACCGCCCTCAAGGGTCCCTTAGTGGAATCACGACATCTTGCATTGTGCGAGGGCGTGAGGAGATTACGGTGGCCCTAGTGGCTTCTTGGGGAGCATTGTGCCTCCACACCGCTCCAAACGGAGATTAGCATCCGCAAGGGTGTGAACTTCGGGATACATCGTCGTCTCCGCGTGCCTCGGTTATCTCTTACCCGAGCCCTTTACTTATGCACTTTACTTTGTGATAGCCGTATTGTTTCTTGTCATATATCTGGCTATCACCTAAGTAGTTTTTCTTGCTTAGCATAAGTTGTTGGTGCACATAGGTGAGCCTAGTTGTTGTAGGTTTTGTGCTTGACAAATTAACCGCTAGGTTTATTCCGCATTTGTTCAAGCCTCAACTGTAATTATTTTAAAGCGCCCATTCACCCCCCTCTAAGCGACATCCACGATCTTTCACATGACATTACCAAAAATATCATCACGGAAGTGTCCACTTCCATGACAATAAATCCCGCGTCATAGAAGTGCTTTCGTCAAGGGTGATCGACACGTGGCATCCACCATAACGGCTCGCCGTTACGCTATCGGGTCCGGTTTTGGATCCGATAACCCGTTAACAGCCCCGACCATGGGGATTTTCCACATGTAAAATCATCATTGGCTGGAGGAAACACGTGTCGGCTCACCGTTGGGATAGATGTCATCCACTCATTGGACCGAAGGCGCCTATGATACATCGACACGTGGCACGGCCCAACAGAGGCCCATTCTTGTGAAAAGGCCGGCTCATTTGAATTGGTCAAAAGGTGGCGGGCCGGCCCACGGAAAGCCTGTTAACGGCCTGTTCGCATATAGCCCATTTACATCCCGCTAACCCAGGGCCCGTTACGGCCTATCTGAATTAGGCCCAGTAGCGTCATCTGGGCCGTCCAATATGATTCCAGCCCGTTTTAACTTCCGGCCCATGTATAGCCCATGAATTCTTTCGGCCCATATGAGGCCCTTTGTAACTCTTGGCCCATTAACGACCCATGGTGAAACTGGCTCGTAATGAACAGTGTATCACTTTATACCCATTAATGGCCCATTATACCGTTGGGCTGTTTCCAGCCCATGTTATCTTTCGGCCTTCTAGGCCCATTTATTCTTGGGCTCATTTCCAGCATTCAGTTACTTACGGCCCATTACTGTCATTTTCTGCTTGTGGGCCAAATTCCGACCGTGGTTACAGTCGGCCCGTTTGTGGCCCGTTAATACGTTGGGCCATTTTCATAGCGTCATGAAATACGGCCGATTAACGACGACCCGTTATGGTCGGCCCATGAACGGACGATTCCAACTCTAGCCCGTTTATGGCCATAATGCGGTATGTTATTGGCCCATGTTTGGGCAATCGATCATATGGCCCGTAGAAGGCCCATTGATGATACAGCCCATAGAAGGCCCATTGTTTCTACGCCCCGTAGAAGGCCCATTGTTTCTACGGCCCGTAGAAGGCCCAGTGTCACTACAGTAAATATGTAGCCCATGGTTATTGTGGCCTACTTTTAAAAGATAGGTTATTGCGGCCACTAGCAAACCGCGGAAAAAGAACATCACTGACTACAAGCAAACAAATAAACAAGACAACAAGGAAATAAATAAGAAAGCAACTTAGGCTAGGCTATCACGGCTATTACACATATTACATCCACTGGGCATCAAAGTTCGCCACCAGTGCAAATATAGGGAACAAAGCAGCATATCATATACACTGGTTGTCAAAGTTGGCGACCAGTGCAAATAAACGCTGCAGCAAAACAAGTCCAGAACTGAAACCACTTCAGAAGATCTCAAGAAACAATATCCTGGGTACCCATAATGCTGGCAAGATGCTTAGCAAGTGAAAGAACATGCGGTGCCCCCATGTTTGGTTTTGGTAATTGATGACAATATCTATGGACTAATGGTTACCTTGAGTTATATTTGAAGGATTTGTCCATAGGCATTTCTTGAAGTTCATGTGTTGGTTTCAAGGAGTTTATGTGGTGACCAAGGTGTTATTAAGGAATTATCCAAAGATTGGTCATGTGAGAGTTGAGCTTATTGCAAGCATGTCTTGGAGAAGAAGATTGTGTGATGATTCATGTATATCTTCAAGACATCATCCAAATGAAGAGAGTTGAAAAGATCCATGGTTGATCAAGACTAAGTCAAGAGTGAATCAACTTGATCAACTCACAAAGCGTAGAAGATGTACCGAGAGGGATCAAGCGATCCCATGGTGTGGTAAGCATTGTCAATTACGCTTTGTGTACTAACCCATGATCTTCGTGAGAGTTCTTTGTGGGGTTAGGTTGCGGTGTGCAAGTTCAAGTGAAGCATCATGAAGAGATCAAATGCTTGAAGCTTGCCGTCCATTGTGGTGACAATGGACTTGTGAAGATGTTGCGGTGTGCAAGTTCAAGTGAAGCATCATGAAGAGATCAAATGCTTGAAGCTTGCCGTCCATTGTGGTGACAATGGACTTGTGAAGATGTGCGGAAGAGTGGCTCACCCATAGTGGAGTATGGGGGAGCAATCAACTAGTCTTCATCGAGCCAACACAACCAAGAAAGGTGGTCCAACTTGAGGGAGTCAAGATCGTCATCATCTAGCTCAAGTGGACCATGTGCAAGGCAAAGGTTTGCCCTTGATAGGTTTTCTATTTTACCGGTCTCATGATGGTAGTTGGGAGACCGGGTTATAGGATCGATTGCCGTACTATCAAGGGGGGCTCTCGATGAGTAGCTTGATCGTATCATTCGTAGAGAGCTCAAACCATTGCATCCTTGCATCATCTTTATTGGTTCTTGTTTGGTTCTTTTCTTTGTGAGTTTTGGAGCTTATGGTCATCTTGATGACAAGCTCGAGTTCATCGAAAACGGAGTTCACTCGCATCTTCTATGATGTTTTCGATGTTGGAGGTTATGCCGGTTCTTCTCGGTTGGAGGTTTCACTCCTCTATTTGTTGGCATACCTCCCCTGCCTCTTCTTACTATAACCAACAAGCTTGAGTTTGCTCAATTCGGAGCTCATATGCAGAAGTTATGGCAGTTTTGGTCCCAGCGGTAGTACCGCGGGCCGGAGCGGTAGTACCGCTTGGGTGCTACAAGCGGTAGTACCGCTCCAGAGCGGTAGTACCGCTGGTAGCCCCCAACCATAGTACCGCTGCCGTCTCGTACTAGTACCGCCTCGATTCGAGGGGTCTTTTTTCGTGTCGGGTTTTACGGTACTAGCCGCGGCAGTGGGGGCCGTAGTACCGCTCGTTTGCGGTAGTACCACCCTGCCACCGCGGTAGTACCGCTCTGGGCCCAGCGGCAGTACCGCGAGGGGGAGCGGTAGTACCGCTTATAGGGGCAAGCGGTAGTATCGCTGGCCAAGCGGTAGTACCACTCTCTGCGGGGCTGAAGTGGGGGTAACGGTTGGATTGTTCCCCCCACTATATAAGGAGGTCTTCTTCCCCAATGAACCTTATCCGTTGAGCTCGTGTTCTTCCCCCATTGTTGACCTTCTTCGAGCTTGCTAACTCTCAATCCCTCCATGGATTCTTGCTAGTTTTTGAGGGAAAAGAGAGAGGAGATCTAGATCCACATTTCCACCAATCACTTTCTCCTCTATGTGAGGGGAACCCCTTGGATCTAGATCTTGGAGTTCTTGGTGTTCTCCTTCTTGTTCTTCCTCTCATTTTCTTCCCTAGCATTAGTTGCTTCAGTGGGATTTGAGAGAGAAGGACTTGGGCACTCCGTGTGCCCTTGCCATTGCATTTGGTGCATCGGTTTGAGTTCTCCACGGTGATACGTGGAAGTTACAAGTTGAGAAGCTTATTACTCTTGGGTGCTTGGTGCCCTTGAGCTTGTTCCTCTTGGGTGCTTGGGCGCCCTAGACGGTTGGTGGTGTTCGGAGCTCAATCATTGTGGTGTAAAGCTCCGGGCAAGCGTCGGGGTCTCCAATTAGGTTGTGGAGATCACCCCGAGCAATTTGACGGGTACCGGTGACCGCCCCCAAGGGTTGCCAAAGTGTACGGGTTCGGTGACTACCCCCAAGGGTTACCATTTGTACGGGTTCGGTGACCGCCCTCAAGGGTCCCTTAGTGGAATCACGGCATCTTGCATTGTGCAAGGGCGTGAGGAGATTACGGTGGCCCTAGTGGCTTCTTGGGGAGCATTGTGCCTCCACACCGCTCCAAACGGAGATTAGCATCCGCAAGGGTGTGAACTTCGGGATACATCGTCGTCTCCGCGTGCCTCGGTTATCTCTTAACCGAACCCTTTACTTATGCGCTTTACTTTGTGATAGCCATATTATTTCTTGTCACATATCTTGCTATCACTTAGTTGTTTATCTTGCTTAGCATAAGTTGTTGGTGCACATAGGTGAGCCTAGTTGTTGTAGGTTTTGAGCTTATCAATTAACCGCTAGGTTTATTCCGCATTTGTTCAAGCCTAAACCGTAATTATCTTAAAGCGCCTATTCACCCCCCCTCTAGGCGACATCCACGATCTTTCAGACGGCCAATTCCTGCAGATTGGAACCCCATTCCATTTATTCCCGGTTTAAAAGACAATGCTTTCAATGTTGTTAGGGACTACGTGCATATATTCCCATCATGGGAAGATTATTGTGAAGACAAACACCATTTTCACATCTTCCTGTCCAACTTACGTGTAAGTGCTATTATTCATGGTTATTATTTTCCTGTTTTCTGCTGATTGAACACATCAATAATTTACATTACATTGTTGTAACCAGCTTGCCGTGGAAAACTAGAGAAACTGAAATTCTGACTGTGCCGTCCCGTCTCGTCCGTGCTGGGTCGCACGCCGGCCTTACGGTCAAACGAGTGCACTCGAATCATCTCGCTCCTTGTCAATAATGATTCCACGGATTTAAAAGGCCCGCAACAATTAAAGCGCATCTTTTTTCGGATCAGTTAGCTGCCTTAATTATGGCCGGCTGCATGTGGGCACTCAAAATCGCTCGCAGCCAGTACGCGGAGCAGCATGCAACGAGTCGCAGCCGAGGGCATTAATTGATGAACTTTAGCTAGGAGATAAGGCATTTGCGAACGTTTTTGCTAGCAGTTTCTTCAGATTCGCATGGCATTTTCTTCAGAGCAGCTTGTCAGTTTCTTCAGAGGTAGGCATTTCTATTCAAAAAACTGCCACTTCGGATCTTGCGTCGCAACTAAAACAGCCAGGAGCGCATTAGTAGGCTAGCTAGTGATCGATCGGTAACTTGTAAACACTGAGCGAACAGATATAAGGAACTGTTAATGCATCTCAATGATTCACATATCATATACAAATATGTAGCTCCAATAGCAAAGATCAGCCACAACTAAAACCAACTAGTACGATTCCCATACATAAGATCAACATGTTAATGCATCTCAATGATTCACAGATCATATACAAATATGTAGCTCCAAAAGCAAAGATCTAGAAAAAACATATGTTCTTCCTACTAACATGGATGCTTCTCTTGGCCAACATTCAGTACAGACTGAATGACAAATTTGTTTGTGAAGTCTACAATTCCTCTTGCAAACGTAAGTGGTTTCACCAACAGCTGGAACCATGGGAATGAACCACACATGATGGAGGAACATCCACTGCAATATGATTTGGTCTTCTCTTGATCACACAACAAGACTATTTTCGGAATACAAACTTTAACTTAGGCAAAATGATGCCCATTGTATAATCAGACCAAAGCAATGAAGCACCTAGTGTTGGCCAATAAATAGTACAGTACTACTTTTCTGCAGTCCATGAAGTGACTATCCAATCTTTCTGTGTCTATTTTCAAATGGCACTGCATGCAGTGACTATACTATTCTCTTGTGCAGTTCAACCAAAATTGCGGTCACTTTGTGTGTTTGCTAAATAACAACGGGCAGACATCTCTGTCTGCACAAATATCAAGCAGCTAGTAAACATATACCCCACCTTGTATTTTCGGTTTAAACATGTCTCTTCCGCTTAGATCTATCATGTTTTGCACTGGACAATTTGATACAGTCATGTTTTGCCCTGGACAATTTCATACTGAATTGATTTGCTTGTTCAGAGCAGAAATATAGCACCTATTCTTCATCAGACCAAGGATATCCATGTTCGCAGTGATGGAAGAGGTGAAATCGATACAACCGAAATTGAGCATCCAGTCATTGAATCATGTCCTGCACCTCCAATGTAGGTCCACCCTGCCAATAAATTCACATGCAAACCACTAGTATTACTATCTAATGACAGTACAAAAAGAGTAGCAAGATAGTAGCAAACCATGTACCTTCTTAATTAACAGCTCATAGTGCCACCAATTGGATATAAAGGTTTGGGAGAAAACATGCTCCTAATGTTGAACCAGTTGGACTTTTTGTGCAGTTCCACTAAACTCGAGCATCCCTATTTGCATAGATATTGAAAGTGTGATTACTATAAAAGTGGCACTAGTTGAAGCATAGACTCACAAATATAAGCATTCCAATTTCTTAATGGGAAAAGGTAGCAAGACTGTTTCTAACCACCTTTTTGAAGGAATAAATAAGGCAACAGAGGCTGATGTCAGAAAGGCATATATAGTTCTTTCTGAAAGAATGATCAATTCCTGACCTTTCCTCTTGTTTTAAGCATATTTTGTGCAGTTCAACTAAAATAAAATGCCATCACCACCTTGACAATTCAGTGACACTGTACAAAAGGAAATGACTTAACATTGCATCATGATGTCAGGTATGTAGTCGACAGGCATTAGAGACAAACTTACAGACCTCCTCCGATAACATAATGAACATTAATTTTAACAAAGGTGTGACTAGCTTTACCGGGATAATTTGAGTGAACTCTACACCCTCTGTTCCTTAATATAAGAGGTTTTTGCGGTTCAGTTTAAAGTACCCAAACGTCTACTAGTATTTAGAAAAACAGGTAGTAGTTTTCTTGAGCACATATCTGGGAAAGCTTGCCACCCTTTATTTATGTCCATACGCTAATGCAACACCATTCGAAATTTCGAAGACTACAAATATACACTAATCCAGTGGCTAGTGCAACAGTAGAGTAGTTATTTTATTACAGGGTACAGTACAATGGTTTTACTGAACAGATTTCAATAAACTCTGGCACTGGAAGATTTCTATAAGAATTAACAATACAAAATGTAAAGGTAACACGTTTCAGCATTGGTATACTAGCTGTGCATGAGCATTAAACCAAATACAAAAGTCTGAAGGTAACTAGCATTATTAACTAATGACAGTATAAAAGAATTGCAAACCATGTACCTCCAAGGTAAATATCATTTCGAACTCGGGGGGACCTTAAAAATTGCTATCCCAATCTTGATAATCGATCAAACATAAAAACTTGATCGAACGAATCAAGAGAACAGCCGGAGGAGGAGGTGCCCACTCTTAACCTTTCCTCTTGTCTTCATAATTTTTTGTGCAGTTTAACCAAAATAAAATGACATCAGCGCCTTGGCATTTTGGTGACACTGTACAAAAAAATTAACTTATCTCATGAAAGTGAGGTATGTAATCTATAAGCATTAACAGTGCAAAAATCTGAAGGTAGTAACAAGTTTCATCGTTGGTATACTGGCTGTGCAACATCATTAGAATGCCTTAGTTGAAAAATCTTTAATACATCCACAATCAACAGCTAACCCTGAAATAATCCAGTGACATTAAATGACATTGCTTAAATTTATCGGTGGCATTAGACTGAGTGCGGCATTAGTTAAATGTGGCATCACTTTAGCAGTAGCATTGCTTGACTTGACTGCTGGCGTTATACTAACAGCAAAAAAGTTAGACTAAGAGCATGCGAGGCCCATTCGGACAGTGGGCGCACCAGTACGATATACCTCCACGGACGCATAGAGTGGTGAGGGAGGTATGGTTGCCCGGAGCAACAAATATCCAGGCAGCATATGTGGATTATCTCCCATTTTTGTTATGTTTAGCCACCTTTTTCCTATGTGAGGACAACAAATCGATCGACCTGGTCATTCTCTATTGCGTTGTCATGCCTTTCTACCCTTCTTCAACCAAGAGACACGAGACTCGTTCCTTAGCTACTGATTTTCCCCTTCTCAACCTAGATGCGGGTTCGATGCCTACTCTCTTGGACAGTACGGTCTCCCTTCCTTTCCTTATTCAACCCAGAGATGGATTAGTCTGCATGAAGTAGGGTTTCCTTTAATAGTGCAAATTAAGGTTTTCGTCTGTGTGACCAGCAGAGCAGAGGATAGCAAATTGGGAAGATGGTGGAGTGGAAAAAGATCCACATGTAGCGACATGGCAGATGGGGCAATAGAACAAGGGTATGGTTCGAAAAGAGGTAGCATACCTGAGGGTCGGCGGGAAGTGGCTTCGCTCGTGGTCATCATCCTCCACAAGCACTACGACAGCGAGCTTGGGGACGGAGGCCATCCCGCACGGGCGCTAGGTCTGAGAGGACGGTCTTGTCGTCAGTGCGTGACCTCGCTCGCCGACGACGAGTGCGTCAACACTGCACGTCCTTTTCTTCCCCGGCGGATCTGTGACCACCGGTGAGGAGGGAGAGAGAGGCCGTCTTTTTTAGATCTGGAGAGAGGGTGATAGTGTGAGAAGCAAGTGGGCAGCCCTTAGCAAGAAAGCTCTGAAGCTCCAGCCTATATATCTTTTTTATACTACTAGTACTAGAGGTGGAGTAGTGGTAGAGTAGTTTATATTTTCTCTGCAAACAGTACCAGTTAGTCATGCTTCAAAACTGAACGGCACGTCATTAAAAAAATAAAGTCGGGAAATAATGCGGCACCTCGGGCCAACGCGACCAGATCGCATTTTGCACGAGAAATTACACACGATGTTTCGTTGACATGTGGTCCCGTTCCAACATGTCAGTGAGACGACGGCGTGTCCTTTTGTACAATTTCCGAAAGGACGTGTAGGCCAGGGCGCCTCTTCGTGTACCGTGGCAAACTGGCAACCGTCCACCGACTCTTCGCCTTTCCCTCTCGATTTGGAACTGCTGTCGCACGCTCTTCCTCCCTCCTCCATTTGCCTTCACCCTTCCTTCTGCCATTGTTCGATCGTCTTCTCCATGGAGGGAACAAGCCGGAAACGACCCCGTTATTCTTGCCCCGATCTGAAAGATGACGTGGTGGGGGAACTCATTGATCGGTGCGACATCATCACCTCGGCTAGCATGGCAGGTTCGTTCAAGCCCATTCTCGACTCAACTAATAACATCATTACAAGGAACCCAAGGGTCCAGGAGCGGTTTGATCTCCCTTATCTTCTTCGCTATAAGCCTGTTCGCATGGGCGCGGACGACGGAGGCCTCGCCTTGTGCAAGTTGATGCCGCTTGATAATGATACGTGTGATGTCAAGATGCCATCGCTTAAGGGTAAGTCCTGGGCTGGCACAAATGGAGATTGGGTTGTTTATATTGGGTACAATTGCGAGTGGGAACTTGTGAATGTGTACACTCGTCAGCGGATTCCACTTCCAAAAATCTCCGAGTGCCCTGAGGTTGAGCACACAGATGATCTACGTACGTTCAAATACGATCATGGTGACTGTCGTCTACTGAAGATAGCAATTTGTCGAGTTCCCAACCGCTCTTGGAATTACAAGAACTATCAAGTTGTTGCTATCTTCGACAAGCTTGTTGCCGTCCTTCGTGGTTCGACTGGATGGATATTGCTCAAAAATCAGTTTCTATACATGGATGTGTACTGTGATGCAATTGAATATGAGGATCTTGTGTTTGCTGCCACCACTCGTGGCACTGTTTTTGCATGGGATCCTCATAGTTTCGGTACGTTTGTCTTCCACCATAATTATAATTGTTTCATCCACATGCATGCAGGTTAGCAAGTTTCCCTTTACTAATTAACCTTCTTGTGTTTCCAAGGTCCTGTGAGCATTCCACCACCTATACTTGAAAAAAATTATAAGCAAGGGGGAGATGACGATGATGATGATCACGAGCATGAGGAGGAGCAGAACTTATATACTCTGTGGCGCCTGGCAACTAATTCCGATGGATCACCTCTTCTTGTCTGTATACAGTGCACTCAGACTGTTACTACTGAGGAAGCAGGTGTTGTCTCCCATGGTCGCCCTCTCCTGACCTATTCCAACACCCGTTGCATGGTATTCAGGACGGATACTAGTGTGCTAGCGCAAACACCTTCTCCCTGGTTCAGTATTGATAGTCTTGGAACAAACTCGCTCTTCCTTGGACCAAACTATCCAATGATGGTGAAAGGCGATCCAGCTGCTGTTGACACAACGTTACTACCATTTATGAGAAGCAACTATATCTATACCTCGGACATTTCGGTGGTTCCCTACCCTGGTCCTGATATATGCCGCTTCAGCCTGGATGATCAGTCCTGCATTGCTCTCGATATTGACAATAGCTGGCCCTTCCCAGAGCACCTATGGTTCAAAGCAAGCGTTTCCAACGCCGAGGATTGGTTGAGTTGAAGTTCATTTCATTGCTTGTTATTTGTTGTGTGATGAAAACTTTAGTATTTGCTAGAATGTTTTGTTGGAAATAATCTATAATCCAACATGTATCCTCCTTGTCGTTGTGTGTTGATGACTTGTTGTATTTAATGAATGGTACATTTCAGTTGCGAATGCATGTCATAGACTCAATTTATGAATGGTTTTCGAGTCACTTCTTGGAGTGTGAGTACCGTAGTAGTATAGCCAGCATCCGGTTAGTATATGAAGTTGCCACATCACATAGAGCCAACCTAATATTGGAGTATGCTAGCTCTCCACTGGCGCGCCGCTTCAAATGGCGGAGGAAGTGAGAGGTCGCGTCACCTTGTGTCCAGATCTGAGATGCCACGTGTACCAGATGAATGACTCCAAGTTCGACCACCGTGATGTTAGGTGCGAGCCCAGGAACACTGTTGGAGAGACCCCCCTCATAATTTTCCTACATTGGTCGTTTGATTCATAGGATAGAATGCTATAGGATTTTTTTCCTATGTAATCATCTTTTAATTGGCAATCTAGCATCCACTCCAACTTTTGTTTCACTTCCTTTGTTCCTACGAAGAGAGTACTTGATCTAAATGATGTGTCGCTGCAAGAGCCGCCTATATTTATTAACCATGCTCTAAAAAGGTGGACCAGCTTTGGCTATAGTAGTACTGTACTAGGTTAGTAGGTGACCTTGCGCTTGGCTCTTCTCCTCTTCCGGAAGTCGAACAATAGTGATGGTACTACAATAGTACTTCTGGCAATCTGACACCAAATGAACTGCTGCACGTCCACCGCTTGTAAGCAAAAGTTTCTCCTCGTGCTGCGAGCCACCGCGCATGCGTTGGCGAGGGAGAAGGCGTAGTAAGCAAGCTTCTCGTCGTTCTGCGAGTTGACGGGACACATCAAAGTTATTTATTAGTACTCTTGGAGTAAACTCGCTCTTGAAGTAAACTCGCTCTTCCTTGGACAAAACTATCCAATGATGGTGAAAGCCGATCCAGCTGCTGTTGACACAACGTTACTACCATTTATGAGAAGCAACTGTATCTATACGTCGGACATTTTGGTGGTTACCTACCCTGGTCGTGATTAGTAGGCCGCTTCAGCCTAGATGATCAGTCCTGCGTTGGCCTCGAGATTTACAATAGCTGGCCCTTCCCAGAGAATCACTTGTGGTTCAAAGCAAGCGTTTCCAACGACGAGGATTGGTTGAGTTGAAGTTCATTTCATTTCTTGTTATTTGTTGTGTGATGAAAACTTTAGTATTTATAATCTATCCTCGTTGTTGTTGTGGGTTGATGACCTGTTCTATGTAATAAAATGATATGCCTATGATAAACTTACTAAATTTATGAATGGCTATCGAGTCGCTTCTCTGAGTGGGTGCTGCGACGAGGCAAAAAAATATTTTCCGAATACATAATTATACGTGCATTTCAACAGGTTATCGGATGAGGCCAATCAACAATAGTACACTATTTGTACTAGCTTCACATGTTGCACTATCTCTACGTCTACGTACGTAATACAACAATTTTTAAACTTGAGACCAGCCACCCATCCTCACAAAGAACACTTTTTAACCTAGCACAGACTCCAGGAAATTTGGCCATAGTGTGAGGTGGGCCATATGTTAATGTGTTCGCTGTACGTAACCAGCACCTCGAATCCTCGATACTACTACTATAAGTACTACTAGGAGTAGTAGGGTGGCATGGGCCAGAACAAGCATTCATGTCCAGGAGTACGACACACACCACCAGCACGACTTCCATCTGACACCATATTTCTTGGAGTCTGTGCTACAACAATCTCTTCAACCTAGTCGTTTCTCTAACTCAGCCATCGCGCGGCGGGCGAGGTGGGGGTTTGCCGATAGTCGGTTTCCTCAACTGCGGTCCCACTTGTAAGGCCAACTCCAACGCACGACCCCAAACGGACCTCTGTTTTGCCCGGATTCTGTCCGTTTGGGTAGGGCAATGGGGTCGTGTCCGGGCCATTTCTCGGATGCGGTGGTCGTGCGCCGAACGCGCGACCGCATCCCGGCCGCGTACATTTTTCTTTGCAAACACATATCTTTTTTTCATCATTGATTTTTTGGTACATGGAAATACATCACCAAAATTTTGACTAGAAAAGCAAGACCAAAGAAAACAAGAACCACAAGAATACATTTTAGAAGATATCCAACTTCCATAATTGCCCCTGTAAGTTGGATTAGTGCCTTCTCGATGCATTCATTGTTGATCTGCGGAGGCTCGATCTTGCATGCTTCTTTCTTCTTCGAGTGTAAAGAAGTAGACGTGTCTAGCCTCTATTCTATCAACAAGTGCACTAGTCTCATCTCTAGCCTCTATGCTAGCTAAAAGTGCTAGAACATCTACTAAATTGTGCTCTATCAATATATCATTGTACTCTTCTTCCCAATACCAAAACTTGCATCCATTCTACACAATAAAATTTTAAGTTAGCACAACTAGTCTAATCCGAGAGCACAACCGAAGATTTGGTCGAGTTCTTCCTCCTTTTGCCGACACGTGGGACATCCAGCATCCATGTCGTGTCATGCAAGAAAATAGAGTGGTAAGTGAAGCCACGTGATGTGCATCTTGGGTTAAACTGTAAATAGAATCTTACTACTCTTGAGTAACTCCAAAAGCGGCCACCGAAGATCTTTATTGGATTTGTTTTTCATCACCAGCACGTCGAGGTGAAAGATGTGCAGGTTCAGTGGGTCCTCTTGCGTTTTCACTCACATGTGGGACCGCATATGAGCAAACAGACGATGGGCTCCGCGCGTCTGCTGGCTGGCTGAGAAGAGAGATAGAGGAGGGCCCCATGTTTGGTTTTGGTAATTGATGACAATCTCTATGGACTAATGGTTGCCTTGAGTTATATTTGAAGAATTTGTCCATAGGCATTTCTTGAAGTCCATGTGTTTGTTTCAAGGAGTTTATGTGGTGACCAAGGTGTTATTAAGGAATTATCCAAAGATTGGTCATGTGAGAGTTGAGCTTATTGCAAGCATGTCTTGGAGAAGAAGATTGTGTGATCATTCATGTATATCTTCAAGACATCATCCAAATGAAGAGAGTTGAAAAGATTCAAGGTTGATCAAGACTAAGTCAAGAGTGAATCAACTTGATCAACTCACAAAGCGTAGAAGATGTACCGAGAGGGATCAAGCAATCCCATGGTGTGGTAAGCATTGTCAATTACGCTTTGTGTACTAACCCATGATCTTCGTGAGAGTTCTTTGTGGGGTTAGGTTGCGGTGTGCAAGTTCAAGTGAAGCATCATGAAGAGATCAAATGCTTGAAGCTTGCCGTCCATTGTGGTGACAATGGACTTGTGAAGATGTTGCGGTGTGCAAGTTCAAGTGAAGCATCATGAAGAGATCAAATGCTTGAAGCTTGCCGTCCATTGTGGTGACAATGGACTTGTGAAGATGTGCGGAAGAGTGGCTCACCCATAGTGGAGTATGGGGGAGCAATCAACTAGTCTTCATCGAGCCAACACAACCAAGAAAGGTGGTCCAACTTGAGGGAGTCAAGATCGTCATCATCTAGCTCAAGTGGACCATGTGCAAGGCAAAGGTTTGCCCTTGATAGGTTTTCTATTTTACCGGTCTCATGATGGTAGTTGGGAGACCGGGTTATAGGATCGATTGCCGTACTATCAAGGGGGGCTCTCGATGAGTAGCTTGATCGTATCATTCGTAGAGAGCTCAAACCATTGCATCCTTGCATCATCTTTCTTGGTTCTTGTTTGGTTTTTCTCTTTGTGAGTTTTGGAGCTTATGGTAATCTTGATTACAAGCTCGAGTTCATCGAAAGCGGAGTTCACTCGCATCTTCTATGATGTTTTCGATGTTGGAAGGTTATGCCGGTTCTTCTCGGTTGGAGGTTTCACTCCTCTATTTTGTTGGCATACCTTCCCTGCCTCTTCTTACTATAAACAGTCGCTGTTTTGATGCTACTCGTCGTCTTGTATCCAACAAGCTTGAGTTTGCTCAATTCGGAGCTCATATGCAGAAGTTATGGCAGTTTTGGTTTCCCGTGGAGTATACTTGTTTTCGTGGAAGTGGATTTAGGATGGTCCCAGCGGTAGTACCGCGGTACCCAGCGGTAGTACCGCTTAGGGGTCACAAGCGGCAGCACCGCTCCGCAGCGGTAGTACCGCTGGTGGGTCCTCAGCGGTAGTACCGCTACGGTACCAGGCCCCTACCGCGTCGACTCGAGGGTCATTTTTCGTGTCAGATAGTGCGGTACTTCGCAGCGGCAGTAGGGCGGCAGTACCGCTCACGAGCGGTAGTACCGCCCAACCACCGCGGCACTACCGCTCGGGTCTGTCACTCTCCTGCCCTCCAGACTCCACGGTAGTACCGCCCGGGGGAGCGGTAGTACCGCTGTGATCAGCGGTAGTACCGCTGCCTCCTGCGGTAGTACCGCCCTCTGCGGGGCTGTTTTGGGGGTAACGGTTGGATTGTCCCCCCCACTATATAAGGGGGTCTTCTTCCCCATTCTACCTTATCCTTTGAGCTCGTGTTCTTCCCCCATTGTTGACCTTCTTCGAGCTTGCTAACTCTCAATCCCTCCATGGATTCTTGCTAGTTTTTGAGGGAAAAGAGAGAGGAGATCTAGATCCACATTTCCACCAATCACTTTCTCCTCTTTGTGAGGGGAACCCATTGGATCTAGATCTTGGAGTTCTTGGTGTTCTCCTTCTTGTTCTTCCTCTCTTTTTCCTCCCTAGCATTAGTTGCTTCGGTGGGATTTGAGAGAGAAGGACTTGGGCACTCCGTGTGCCCTTGCCATTGCATTTGGTGCATCGGTTTGAGTTCTCCACGGTGATACGTGGAAGTTACAAGTTGAGAAGCTTATTACTCTTGGGTGCTTGGTGCCCTTGAGCTTGTTCCTCTTGGGTGCTTGGGCGCCCTAGACGGTTGGTGGTGTTCGGAGCTCAATCATTGTGGTGTAAAGCTCCGGGCAAGCATCGGGGTCTCCAATTAGGTTGTGGAGATCGCCCCGAGCAATTTGACGGGTTCCGGTGACCGCCCCCAAGGGTTGCCAAAGTGTACGGGTTCGGTGACCGCCCCCAAGGGTTGCCATTTGTATGGGTTCGATGACCGCCCTCAAGGGTCCCTTAGTGGAATCACGACATCTTGCATTGTGCGATGGCGTGAGGAGATTACGGTGGCCCTAGTGGCTTCTTGGGGAGCATTGTGCCTCCACACCGCTCCAAACGGAGATTAGCATCCGCAAGGGTGTGAACTTCAGGATACATCGTCGTCTCCGCGTGCCTCGGTTATCTCTTACCCGAACCCTTTACTTATGCACTTTACTTTGTGATAGCCATATTGCTTCTTGTCATATATCTTGCTATCACTTAGTTGTTTGTCTTGCTTAGCATAAGTTGTTGGTGCACATAGGTGAGCCTAGTTGTTGTAGGTTTTGTGCTTGTCAAATTAACCGCTAGGTTTATTCCGCATTTGTTCAAGCCTAAACCGTAATTATTTTAAAGCGCCTATTCACCCCCCTCTAGGCGACATCCACGATCTTTCAGCAAGCTTATTAACTTTCTCTTGTTTGGCGCTTAAATCCTCTAGCGCTTGTTGTTGCACCAGAAAGTATGCATCTGAATTCTGCAGGGACTTCCTCAGTCCTTCAGCTTCCTGTCGCAGGACATTTGATCGATGTCTTTCAACTTGAAGCTGAGACTCAAGAAGACGAACTGATTCAGGCAGCGAGTTCGAAGAGCTTGTGCCAGTAGTAGTGGCCAGTAACTCGAACACTACATCAAGACTAGACTTTTGGGTTCTCTCACTGTCATCAAGGTAGTTTTTATCAGCTTTCTTGGAGACCAGCAGGGATGTCTGATAACCCACAAGTATAGGGGATCGCAACAGTTTCGAGGGTAGAGTATTCAGCCCAAATTTATTGATTCGACACAAGGGGAGCCAAAGAATATTCTCAAGTATTAACAGTTGAGTTTTCAATTCAACCACACCTGGATAACTTAGTATCTGCAGCAAAGTATTTAGTAGCAAAGTAATATGGAAGTAACGGTAACGATAGCAAAAGTAATATTTTTGGGGTTTGTAGTGATTGTAACAGTAGCAACGGAAAAGTAAATAAGCGAAGAACAATATGTGAAAAGCTCATAGGCATTGGATCGGTGATGGAGAATTATGCTGGATGCGGTTCATCATGTAACAATCATAACATAGGGTGACACAGAACTAGCTCCAACTCTTCAATGTAATGTAGGCATGTATTCCGAATATAGTCATACGTGCTTATGGAAAAGAACTTGCATGACATCTTTTGTCCTACCCTCCCGTGGCAGCGGGGTCCTAATGGAAACTAAGGGATATTAAGGCCTCCTTTTAATATAGTACCGGAACAAAGCAGTAGCACATAGTGAATACATGAACTCCTCAAACTACGGTCATCACCGGGAGTGGTCCCGATTATTGTCACTTCGGGGTTACCGGATCATAACACATAGTAGGTGACTATAGACTTGCAAGATAGGATCAAGAACTCCCATATATTCATGAAAACATAATAGGTTCAGATCTGAAATCATTGCACTCGGGCCCTAGTGACAAGCATTAAGCATAGCAAAGTCATAGCAACATCAATCTCAGAACATAGTGGATACTAGGGATCAAACCCTAACAAAACTAACTCGATTACATGATAAATCTCATCCAACCCATCACCGTCCAGCAAGCCTACGATGGAATTACTCACGCACGGCGGTGAGCATCATGAAATTGGTGATGGAGGATGGTTGATGATGACGACGGTGACGAATCCCCCTCTCCGGAGCCCCGAACGGACTCCAGATCAGCCCTCCCGAGAGGTTTTAGGGCTTGGCGGCGGCTCCGTATCGTAAAACGCGATGAATCCTTCTCTTTGATTTTTTCTCCCCGAACACGAATATATGGAGTTGGAGTTGAGGTCGGTGGAGCGTCAGGGGGCCCACGAGGCAGGGGGGCACGCCCAGGGTGGTAGGCGCGCCCCCACCCTCATGGACAGGGTGTGGGCCCCCTGACATGGATTCTTCTTCCAGTATTTTTAATATTTTCCAAAAATATGTTCCGTGGAGTTTCAGGTCATTCCGAGAACTTTTGTTTCTGCACATAAATAACACCATGGCAATTCTGCTGAAAACAGCGTCAGTCCGGGTTAGTTTCATTCAAATCATGCAAGTTAGAGTCCAAAACAAGGGCAAAAGTGTTTGGAAAAGTAGATACGACGGAGACGTATCAACTCCCCCAAGCCGAAACCTTTGCTTGTCCTCAAGCAATTCAGTTGATAAACTGAAAGTGATAAAGAAAAACTTTTACAAACTCTGTTTGCTCTTGTTGTTGCAAATATGTAAAGCCAGCATTCAAGTTTTCAGCAAAGATTATGACTAACCACATTCACAATAACTCTTAGGTCTCATGTTTACTCATATCAATGGCATAATCAACTAGCGAGCAATAATAATAAATCTTAGATGACAACAATTTCTCAAAACAATCATGATATGATATAATAGGATGGTATCTCGCTAGCCCTTTCTGAGACCGCAAAACATAAATGCAGAGCACCTTTAAAGATCAAGGACTGACTAGACATTGTAATTCATGGTAAAAGAGATCCAGTCATAGTCATACCCAATATAAATTAATAGTAATGGATGCAAATGACAGCAGTGCTCTCCAGCTGGTGCTTATGATAAGAGGGTGATGACTCAACATGAAAGTAAATAGATAGGCCCTTCGCAGAGGGAAGCAGGGATTTGTAGAGGTGCCAGAGCTCGATTTTAAAGCAGAGATAAATAATATTTTGAGCGGCATACTTTCATTGTCAACATAACAACCAAGAGATGGCGATATCTTCCATGCTACACACATTATAGGCGGTTCCCAAACAGAATGGTAAAGTTTATACTCCCCCTCCACCAACAAGCATCAATCCATGGCTTGCTCAAAACAACGAGTGCCTCCAACTAGCAACAGTCCCAGGGGGAGTTTTGGTTGCAATTATTTTGATTTAGTTTGCATACAGCATGGGACTAGGCATCCCGGTGACCAGCCATTTTCTCGTGAGTGAGGAGCGGAGTCCACTCCTCTTGAGAATAACCCGCCTAGCATGGAAGATACGGACAGCCCTAGTTGATACATGAGCTATTCGAGCATACAAAACAGAATTTCATTTGAAGGTTTAGAGTTTGGCACATACAAATTTACTTGGAACGGCAGGTAGATACCGCATATAGGAAGGTATAGTGGACTCATATGGAATAACTTTGGGGTTTAAGGGATTGGATGCACAAGCAGTATTCCCGCTTAGTACAAGTGAAGGCTAGCAAAAGACTGGGAAGCGACCAACTAGAGAGCGACAACAGTCATGAACATGCATTAAAATTAATAAACATTGAATACAAGCATGAGTAGGATATAATCCACCATGAACATAAATATCGTGAAGGCTATGTTGATTTGTTTCAACTACATGTGTGAACATGTGCCAAGTCGAGTCACTTAAATCATTCAAAGGAGGATACCACCCCACTATACCACATCACAACCATTTTAATAGCATGTTGGCACGCAAGGTAAACCATTATAACTCATAGCTAATCAAGCATGACACGAGCAACTATAATCTCTAATTGTCATTGCAAACATGTTTATTCATAATAGGCTGAATCAGGAACGATGAACTAATCATATTTACAAAAACAAGAGAGGTCGAGTTCATACCAGCTTTTCTCATCTCAGCCAGTCCATCATATATCGTCATAATTGCCTTTCACTTGCATGACCGAACGATGTGAATAATAATAATAGTGCACGTGCATTGGACTAAGCTGGAATATGCGAGCATTTAATAAACAGGAGAAGACAAGGCAATATGGGCTCTTGATTAAATCAACAATAATGCATATAAGAGCCACTTCAACAATTTAATTATGGTCTTCTCCTATCGACCCCAAAGAAAAGAAAAGAAATAAAACTATTTACACAGGAAAGCTCCCAACAAGCAAAAGAAGAACGGGAAATCTTTTTGGGTCTTCCTTTTTAATTATTATCACTACAGCAAGAAAAGTAAACTAACTAAAAGCTACACTAATTTTTTTTGGTTTTTCTTAAGGTTTATTAAACACACAAGAAGAAAGCAAGAAAAAGAAAATAAACTAGCATGGATATCACAGTGGAAAAAGTATGAGCGCCGACATCTAGCAATGAGTGTGTGTGAACATGAATGTAATGTCGGTGGGAAATACGTACTCCCCCAACTTTTGGCCTAAGTTGGTTTATTGCCACGGATGGCCTGGCGGATATCCATAGTTGTAGCTGGGGTCGTACTGAGATGAAGAAGACTCTGATTGCCACTAGTTGGCAATCGTCTCCGGATCCCACTGGTAATTAGACTGTCGTGGAGGTTCAAATTGTGGTTCCAGCTCCGTGGCTGGTGTAGGGTTCCGGTAGGCGTGAATGGCCGCCAGCGGAACGAGATACGGACCTGCAGATAAATTAAACAAGGAGGGAGCAGGCAAGGTAATAGTCTCAGGATGATGTTTATCAAAGAACAATTTGTATGTAAGCGCCCCTTCCCCATTCTTAACAATAAAGTCATGCGCTACCATACTCTTATAATCTAAATAAGCAGTGGGCAGCAATTTTTCTTCTTTTTCATAGTGCCTAATAGGTATGTTATAATGTGCATCAAGGCGTGAAGCGTAAATACCTCCAAAGATGGGGCCCTTTGTACGGTTCAAACTTAACCGTTTAGCAATAATACCGCCCATACTAACAGTGTTATCACAGAATAAACCATGGAACAAAATGATAATATCAGGAACACTAAGGTTTCCACAGTTTCCGCGACCAATTAAGCAACGACTAGCAAATATGGCAAAGTAGCGTAAAACGGGAAAATGTATGCTAGCGATTCTTGCATCGTAAACCTTCCTGGTTTCCCCTACAGTAATAGTGTCAATAAACCCGTCCACATCTTTACGATGTGGTTCCTCTAAACTACCCTCGAAAGGTATTTTGCAAACCTTGCAAAATTCATCTAGTGGCATCTTCTTAACCACATCATATAAATGAAACTCTACCGAAGGAGGTGATTCCTTAGGATAATAGTAGAAGTTTTGCACAAAAGTATTGGTGAGTAAGAGATACTGTTCGCGTTGGTCGCGGAGGAAGTCGGTGAGGCCTGCATTCTCAGCCAATTCATAAAAATCGTCATAAATCCCGGCTGCTCTCAAGAAATCATTGGAAGGCCATTCACATGGCCGGACCTCCGCGGTGCGAGGCAAATTATATTTGGGCCTCTGTGCTTCTTCACTTTGCTTTTCCTTCGAGCTTCGGCTCGATGAGCCCCTAAAAAATCTCTTCATTATTTTCTGAAAAATTCTGAAATTTTTAGTAACTTCAAATAAAAGTGAACCAAGCTCAACAAAATTGATAGCAACTACTCCTACAAGTGCCTAGAGCCTTTATCATGCATTAGAACTACTTGGAACCATATAAATTTGACATGCAAGCTCAAGAACATGGTCACCTAGGCAGCACAAATTTGCAATGAATAAAGCACTAAAACAAAAACTAATTGGACCAATGGAGGAGTCACATACCAAGGAACAATCTCCCCAAGCAGTTTTGTGAGAGGTGCTTTGAGCAAGGAGATCGAAAATCACAGCAAAATGAGCTAGAGCTCGTGCTTGAGCTGGATGGTGATTTTTTTGGGAGGAAGAAGAAGTGTGTGGGTGCAGGAATAAGTGGAGGGGGGCCACCATGGGCCCACGAGGCAGGGGGGCGCGCCCTGGACCCTCGTGGCCAGGTGCTTGCTCCCCCTGCTGTGTTCTCAGTGCCAGATATTCTCAAATATTCCAGAAAAAATCATATTCCATTTTTAGGGCATTTGGAGAACTTTTATTTTCGGGGTATTTTTATATTGCACGGATAAATCAGAAAACAGACAGAAAAAAACTATTTTTACTTTATTTCAACTAAATAACAGAAAGTAGAGAGAAGGTACAGAAGGTTGTGCCTTCTAGTTTCATCCATCTCATGCTCATCAAAAGGAATCCACTAACAAGGTTGATCAAGTCTTGTTAACAAACTCATTCCGACTAACATGGAACCGGAGAAATTTCGAATAACACTATGTTACCTCAACAGGGATATGAACATCCCCAATAATAAGAATATCATATTTCTTCTTGACAGTAGGAAGAGGAAATTGAAAATCTCCAAAAATAATCGATGGAATTTTTCCAATAGCATTGATACTGTGGACTTGAGGTTGTTTCCTCGGAAAGTGTACCGTATGCTCATTACCATTAACATGAAAAGTGACATTGCCTTTGTTGCAATCAATAACAGCCCCTGCAGTATTCAAAAAGGGTCTTCCAAGAATAATAGACATACTATCGTCCTCGGGAATATCAAGAATAACAAAGTCCGTTAAAATAGTAACGTTTGCAACCACAACAGGCACATCCTCACAAATACCGACAGGTATAGCAGTTGATTTATCGTCCATTTGCAAAGATATTTCAGTAGGTGTCAACTTATTCAAATCAAGTCTACGATATAAAGAGAGAGGCATAACACTAACACCGGCTCCAAGATCACATAAAGCAGTTTTAACATAGTTTCTTTTAATGGAGCATGGTATAGTGGGTACTCCTTGATCTCCAAGTTTCTTTGGTATTCCACCTTTAAAAGTATAATTAGCAAGCATGGTGGAAATTTCAGCTTCCGGTATCTTTCTTTTATTAGTAACAATTTCTTTCATATACTTAGCATAAGGATTCATTTTGAGCATATCAGTTAATCGCATACGCAAAAAGATAGGTCTAACCATTTCAGCAAAGCGCTCAAAATCCTCATCATCCTTTTTCTTGGATGGTTTAGGAGGAAAAGGCATGGGTTTCTGAACCCATGGTTCCCTTTCTTTATCGTGTTTCCTAGCAACAAAGTCTCTCTTATCATATCGTTGATTCTTTGATTGTGGGTTATCAAGAGCGACAGCAGGTTCAATTTCTACATCATTATCATTACTAGGTTGAGCATCATCATGAACATCATCACTAGGTTCATGTTCATTACCAGATTGTGTTTCAGCATCAGAAATTGAAGTATCATTTGGATTCTCAGGTGGTTCAGCAATAGGTTCACTAGAAGCATGCAAAGTCCTATCATTTTTCTTTTTCTTCTTTTTAGAAGAACTAGGTGCATCAATATTATTTTTCTGAGAATCTTGCTCAATTCTCTTAGGGTGGCCTTCAGGATACAAAGGTTCCTGAGTCATTTTACCAGTTCTAGTGCCACTCTAATAGCATAATCATTATTCTTACTATTTAATTCATTGAGCAAATCATTCTGAGCTTTAAGTACTTGTTCTACTTGAGTGGTAACCATAGAAGTATGTTTAGTTCACCTTTAACTCTAGACATATAATCAGCCAAGTGTTCAATCATATAAGCATTTTGTTTTAATTGTCTACCAAAATAAGCATTAAGATCTTCTTGCTTAACCATAAAGTTGTCAAACTCATCCAAACATTGGCTAGCAAACTTAGTAGGAGGGATTTCGGCTTTATCATATCTATAGAGAGAATTTACCTTTACTACCTGTGTCGGGTTATCAAGACCATGTGTTTCTTCAATAGGTAATTGATTAAGATCATATATTTCTTCAACAGGCGGTAAATTAAGACCATGTATTTCTTCAATAGGAGGTAAATTCTTAACATCTTCAGCTTTTATACCTTTTTCTTTCATAGATTTCTTTGCCTCTTGCATATCTTTGTTGGGGATCGTAGCAGAATTTTAAAATTTCCTACGCATCACCAAGATCCATCTATGGAGTATACTAGCAACGAGGGGAAAGGAGTTCATCTACATACCCTTGTAGATCGCGAGCGGAAGCGTTCCAATGAACGAGGTTGATGGAGTCGTACTCGCCGTGATCCAAATCACCGATGACCGAGTACTGAACGGACGGCACCTCCGCGTTCAACACACATACGGAGCAGCGACGTCTCCTCCTTCTTGGTCTAGCAAGGGGGAAGGAGAGGTTGATGGAGATCCAGCAGCACGACGGCGTGGTGGTGGATGTAGTGGGATCTCGGCAGGGCTTCGCCAAGCTACTGTGAGAGGGAGAGGTGTTGCAGGGGAGGAGGGAGGCGCCAAAGGCTGTGGTGTTGCTGCCCTCCCTCCCCCCACTATATATAGGCCCCCTGGGAGGGGGGGGGCGCCGTCCTGGAACCCATCTGCATGGGGGGGGGGGGCGGCCAAGGGGGAAGGGGGTGGCTTCCCCCCAAGCCAAGTGGGGCGCCCCCCACCCCTAGGGTTTCCAACCTTAGGCGCAGGGGGAGGCCCAAGGGGGGTGCCCCAGCCCACTAAGGGCTGGTTCCCTTCCCACTTCAGCCCATGGGGCCCTCCGGGATAGGTGGCCCCACTCGGTGGACCCCCGGGACCCTTCCGGTGGTCCCGGTACAATACCGGTAACCCCCGAAACTTTCCCGGTGGCCGAAACTGGACTTCCTATATATAATTCTTCACCTCCGGACCATTCCGAAACTCCTCATGACATCCGGGATCTCATCCGGGACTCCGAACAACTTTCGGGTTTCCGCATACTCATATCTCTACAACCCTAGCGTCACCGAACCTTAAGTGTGTAGACCCTACGGGTTCGGGAGACATGCAGACATGACCGAGACGCCTCTCCGGTCAATAACCAACAGCGGGATCTGGATACCCATGTTGGATCCTACATGTTCCACGATGATCTCATCGGATGAACCATGATGTCGAGGATTCAATCAATCCTGTATACTATTCCCTTTGTCAATCGGTATGTTACTTGCCCGAGATTCGATCGTCGGTATCCCAATACCTTGTTCAATCTCGTTACCGGCAAGTCTCTTTACTCGTACCGTAATGCATGATCCCGTGACTAACTCCTTAGTCACATTGAGCTCATTATGATGATGCATTACCGAGTGGGCCCAGAGATACCTCTCCGTCATACGGAGTGACAAATCCCAGTCTCGATCCGTGCCAACTCAACAGACACTTTCGGAGATACCCGTAGTGTACCTTTATAGTCACCCAGTTACGTTGTGACGTTTGGCACACCCAAAGTACTCCTACGGTATCCGGGAGTTGCACGGTCTCATGGTCTAAGGAGAAGATATGACATTGGAAAAGCTCTAGCAAACGAACTACACGATCTTTGAGCTATGCTTAGGATTGGGTCTTGTCCATCACATCATTCTCCTAATGATGTGATCCCGTTATCAATGACATCCAATGTACATAGTCAGGAAACCCATGACTATCTGTTGATCAACAAGCTAGTCAACTAGAGGCTTACTAGGGACACGTTGTGGTCTATGTATTCACACATGTATTACGATTTCCGGATAACACAATTATAGCATGAACAATAGACAATTATCATGAACAGAGAAATATAATAATAACCATTTATTATTGCCTTTAGGGGATATTTCCAACAGTCTCCCACTTGCAGTAGAGTCAATAATCTAGTTACATTGTGATGAATCGAACACCCATTGCGTCCTGGTGTTGATCATGTTTTGCTCTAGGGAGAGGTTTAGTCAACGGATCTGCTACATTCAGGTCCGTATGTACTTTACAAATATCTATGTCTCCATTTTGAACACTTTCACGAATGGAGTTGAAGCGACGCTTGATATGCCTGGTCTTCCTGTGAAACCTGGGCTCCTTCGCAAGGGCAATAGCTCCAGTGTTGTCACAGAAGAGAGTCATCGGGCCCGACGCATTGGGAATCACCCCTAGGTCGGTAATGAACTCCTTTATCCAGACTGCTTCCTGTGCTGCCTCTGAGGCCGCCATGTACTCCGCTTCACATGTAGATCCCGCCACGACGCTTTGCTTGCAACTGCACCAGCTTACTGCTCCTCCATTCAAACTATACACGTATCCGGTTTGTGACTTCGAGTCATCCAGATCTGTGTCGAGCTAGCGTCGACGTAACCCTTTACGACGAGCTCTTCGTCACCTCCATAAACGAGAAACATATCCTTAGTCCTTTTCAGGTACTTCAGGATATTCTTGACCGCTGTCCAGTGTTCCATGCCGGGATTACTTTGGTACCTTCGTACCAAACTTACAGCAAGGTTTACATCAGGTCTGGTACATAGCATGGCATACATAATAGACCCTATGGCCGAGGCATAGGGGATGACACTCATCTTTTCTCTATCTTCTGCCGTGGTCGGGCATTGAGCCGTGCTCAATTGCACACCTTGCAATACAGGCAAGAACCCCTTCTTGGACTGATCCATATTGAACTTCTTCAATATCTTGTCAAGGTACGTACTCTGTGAAAGACCAATGAGGCGTCTTGATCTATCTCTATAGATCTTGATGCCTAATATATAAGCAGCTTCTCCAAGGTCCTTCATTGAAAAACACTTATTCAAATAGGCCTTTATACTTTCCAAGAATTCTATATTATTTCCCATCAATAGTATGTCATCCACATACAATATGAGAAATGCTACAGAGCTCCCACTCACTTTCTTGTAAACACAGGCTTCTCCATAAGTCTGTGTAAACCCAAACGCTTTGATCATCTCATCAAAGCGAATGTTCCAACTCCGAGATGCTTGCACCAGCCCATAGATTGAGCGCTGGAGCTTGCATACTTTGTTAGCATTCTTAGGATCGACAAAACCTTCCGGCTGCATCATATACAATTCTTCCTTAAGGAAGCCATTAAGGAATGCCGTTTTGACGTCCATCTTCCATATCTCATAATCATAGTATGCGGCAATTGCTAACATGATTCAGACGGACTTCAGCTTCGCTACGGGTGAGAAAGTCTCATCGTAGTCAACCCCTTGAACTTGTCGATAACCCTTAGCGACAAGTCGAGCCTTATAGATGGTCACATTACCATCCGCGTCTGTCTTCTTCTTAAAGATCCATTTGTTTTCTATGGCTCGCCGATCATCGGGCAAGTCAGTCAAAGTCCATACTTCGTTTTCATACATGGATCCTATCTCGGATTTCATGGCTTCTAGCCATCTGTCGGAATCCGGGCCCGCCATCGCTTCTTCATAGTTCGAAGGTTCACCGTTGTCTAACAACATGATTTCCAGGACAGGGTTGCCGTACCACTCTGGTGCGGAACGTGTCCTTGTGGACCTACGAAGTTCAGCAGTAACTTGATCCGAAGCTTCATGATCATCATCATTAACTTCCTCCCCAGTCGGTGTAGACACCACAGGAACATCTTCCCGCGCTGCGCTACTTTCCGGTTCGGAAGGGGTGACTATCACCTCATCAAGTTCTACTTTCCTCCCACTCAATTCTTTCGAGAGAAACTCTTTCTCTAGAAAAGACCCATTCTTGGCAACAAAGATCTTGCCTTCGGATCTGAGGTAGAAGGTATACCCAATAGTTTCCTTGGGGTATCCTATGAAGACGCATTTTTCCGACTTGGGTTCGAGCTTTTCAGGTTGAAGTTTCTTGACATAAGCATCGCATCCCCAAACTTTTAGAAACGACAGCTTAGGTTTCTTCCCAAATCATAATTCATACGGTGTCATCTCAACGGATTTCGATAGAGCCCTATTTAAAGTGAATGCGGCAGTCTCTAAAGCATAGCCCCAAAATGAGAGCGGTAGATCGGTAAGAGACATCATAGATCGCACCATATCCAATAGAGTGCGATTACAATGTTCGGACACACCGTTTCGCTGAGGTGTTCCAAGCGGCGTGAGTTGTGAAACGATTCCACATTTCCTTAAGTGCGTACCAAATTCGTGACTTAAATATTCTCCACCACGATCTGATCGTAAGAATTTTATTTTCCTGTCACGTTGATTCTCAACCTCACTCTGAAATTCCTTGCACTTTTCAAAAGTTTCAGACTTGTGTTTCATTAGGTAGACATACCCATATCTACTTAAGTCATCAGTGAGAGTGAGAACATAACGATATCCTCCGCGAGCCTCAACACTCATTGGACCGCACACATTGGTATGTATGATTTCCAATAAGTTGGTTGCTCGGCCCATTCTTCCGGAGAACGGAGTCTTGGTCATCTTACCCATGAGGCATGGTTCGCACGTGTCAAATGATTCGTAATCAAGAGACTCCAAAAGTCCATCTGCATGGAGCTTCTTCATGCGCTTGACACCAATGTGACCAAGGCGGCAGTGCCACAAGTATGTGGGACTATCGTTATCAGCTTTACATCTTTTGGTATTCATACTATGAATATGTGTAACATCATGTTCGAGATTCATCAAGAATAAACCATTGACCAGCGGGGCATGACCATAAAACATATCTCTCATATAAATAGAACAACCATTATTCTCGGATTTAAATGAGTAGCCATCTCGAATTAAACGAGATCCAGATACAATGTTCATGCTCAAAGCTAGCACTAAATAACAATTACCGAGGTTTAATACTAATCCCGTAGGTAAATGCAGAGGTAGCGTGCCGACGGCGATCACATCGACCTTGGAACCTTCCCGACGCGCATCGTCACCTCGTCCTTCGCCAGTCTCCGCTTATTCCGCAGCTCCTGTTTTGAGTTACAAATATGAGCAATCGCACCGGTATCAAATACCCAGGAGCTACTACGAGTACTGGTAAGGTACACATCAATTACATGTATATCACATATACCTTTGGTGTTGCCGGCCTTCTTGTCCGCTAAGTATTTGGGGCAGTTCCGCTTCCAGTGACCACTTCCCTTGCAATAAAAGCACTCAGTCTCAGGCTTGGGTCCATTCTTCGACTTCTTCCCGGCAGCTGGCTTACCGGGCGCGGCAACTCCCTTGCCGTCCTTCTTGAAGTTTTTCTTACCCTTGCCTTTCTTAAACTTAGTGGTTTTATTCACCATCAACACTTGATGTTCCTTCCTGATCTCCACCTCCGCTGATTTCAGCATTGAATATACCTCAGGAATGGTCTTTTCCATCCCTTGCATATTGAAGTTCATCACAAAGCTCTTGTAGCTTGGTGGAAGCGACTGAAGGATTCTGTCAATGACCGCGTCATCCGGGAGATTAACTCCCAGCTGAGACAAGCGGTTGTGTAACCCAGACACTCTGAGTATGTGCTCACTAACAGAACTATTTTCCTCCATTTTACAGCTGAAGAACTTGTCGGAGACTTCATATCTCTCGACCCGGACATGAGCTTGGAAAACCATTTTCAGCTCTTCGAACATCTCATATGCTCCATGTTTCTCAAAACGCTTTTGGAGACCCGGTTCTAAGCTGTAAAGAATGCCGCACTGAACGAGGGAGTAATCATCAGCACGCTGCTGCCAAGCGTTCATAACGTCTTGGTTCTCTAGGATTGGTGCTTCACCTAGCGGTGCTTCTAGGACATAATCTTTCTTGGTAGCTATGAGGATGATCCTCAGGTTCCGGACCCAGTCCGTATAGTTGCTACCATCATCTTTCAGCTTGGTTTTCTCTAGGAACGCGTTGAAGTTGAGGACAACGTGGGCCATTTGATCTACAAGACATATTGTAAAGATTTTAGACTAAGTTCATGATAATTAAGTTCATATAATCAAATTATTCAATGAACTCCCACTCAGATAGACATCCCTCTAGTCATCCAAGTGAAACATGATCCGAGTTAACTAGGCCATGTCCGATCATCACGTGAGACGGACTAGTCAAGATCGGTGAACATCTCCATGTTGATCGTATCTTCTATACGACTCATGCTCGACCTTTCGATCCTCCGTGTTCCGAGGCCATGTCTGTACATGCTAGGCTCGTCAAGTCAACCTAAGTGTATTGCGTGTGTTCCGAGGCCATGTCTGTACATGCTAGGCTCGTCAACACCCGTTGTATGCGAGCGTTAGAATCTATCACACCCGATCATCACGTGGTGCTTCGAAACAACGAACCTTCGCAACGGTGCACAGTTAGGGGGAACACTTTCTTGAAATTATTATAAGGGATCATCTTACTTACTACCGTCGTTCTAAGCAAATAAGATGCAAAACATGATAAACATCACATGCAATCAAATAGTGACATGATATGGCCAATATCATTTTGCTCCTTTGATCTCCATCTTCGGGGCACCATGATCATCTTCGTCACCGGCATCACACCATGATCTCCATCATTGTGTCTTCATGAAGTTGTCACGCCAACGATTACTTCTACTTCTATAGCTAACGCGTTTAGCAACAAAGTAAAGTAATTTACATGGCGTTATTCAATGACACGCAGGTCATGCAAAATAATAAAGACAACTCCTATGGCTCCTGCCGGTTGCCATACTCATCGACATGCAAGTCGTGATTCCTATTACAAGAATATGATCAATCTCATACATCACATATATCATTCATCACATCTTCTGGCCATATCACATCACATAGCACACACTGCAAAAACAAGTTAGACGTCCTCTAATTGTTGTTGCAAGTTTTTATGTGGCTTGTATAGGTTTCTAGCAAGAACGTTTCTTACCTACGTAGAACCACAACGTGATATGCCAATTTCTATTTACCCTTCATAAGGACCCTTTTCATCGAATCCGTTCCGACTAAAGTGGGAGAGACAGACACCCGCTAGCCACCTTATGCAACTAGTGCATGTCAGTCGGTGGAACCTGTCTCACGTAAGCGTACGTGTAAGGTCGGTCCGGGCCGCTTCATCCCACAATACCGCCGAAACAAGATAAGACTAGTAGTGGCAAGAAGAATTGACAACATCTACGCCCACAACTGCTTTGTGTTCTACTCGTGCATAGTAACTACGCATAGGCCTGGCTCATGATGCCACTGTTTGGGATCGTAGCAGAATTTTAAAATTTCCTACGCATCACCAAGATCCATCTATGGAGTATACTAGCAACGAGGGGAAAGGAGTGCATCTACATACCCTTGTAGATCGCGAGCGGAAGCGTTCCAATGAACGAGGTTGATGGAGTCGTACTCGCCGTGATGCAAATCACCGATGACCGAGTGCCGAACGGACGGCACCTCCGCGTTCAACACACGTACGGAGCAGCGACGTCTCCTCCTTCTTGATCCAGCAAGGGGGAAGGAGAGGTTGATGGAGATCCAGCAGCACGACGGCGTGGTGGTGGATGTAGCGGGATCTCGGCAGGGCTTCGCCAAGCTACTGCGAGAGGGAGAGGTGTTGCAGGGGAGGAGGGAGGCGCCAAAGGCTGTGGTGTTGCTGCCCTCCCTCCCCCCACTATATATAGGCCCCCTGGGAGGGGGGGCGCCGGCCTGGAACCCATTTGCATGGGGGGGGGGCAAGGGGGAAGGGGGGGTGGCTTCCCCCCCAAGCCAAGTGGGGCGCCCCCCACCCCTAGGGTTTCCAACCCTAGGCGCAGCGGGAGGCCCAAGGGGGGGCGCCCCAGCCCACTAAGGGCTGGTTCCCTTCCCACTTCAGCCCATGGGGCCCTCCGGGATAGGTGGCCCCACCCGGTGGACCCCCGGGACCCTTCCGGTGGTCCCGGTACAATACCGGTAACCCCCGAAACTTTCCCGGTGGCCGAAACTGGACTTCCTATATATAATTCTTCACCTTCGGACCATTCCGGAACTCCTCGTGACGTCCGGGATCTCATCCGGGACTCCGAACAACTTTCGGGTTTCCGCATACTCATATCTCTACAACCCTAGCGTCACCGAACCTTAAGTGTGTAGACCCTACGGGTTCGGGAGACATGCAGACATGACCGAGACGCCTCTCCGGTCAATAACCAACAGCGGGATCTGGATACCCATGTTGGCTCCCACATGTTCCACGATGATCTCATCGGATGAACCACGATGTCGAGGATTCAATCAATCCCGTATACTATTCCCTTTGTCAATCGGTATGTTACTTGCCCGAGATTCGATCGTCGGTATCCCAATACCTTGTTCAATCTCGTTACCGGCAAGTCTCTTTACTCGTACCGTAATGCATGATCCCGTGACTAACTCCTTAGTCACATTGAGCTCATTATGATGATGCATTACCGAGTGGGCCCAGAGATACCTCTCCGTCATACGGAGTGACAAATCCCAGTCTCGATCCGTGCCAACTCAACAGACACTTTCGGAGATACCCGTAGTGTACCTTTATAGTCACCCAGTTACGTTGTGACGTTTGGCACACCCAAAGTACTCCTACGGTATCCGGGAGTTGCACGATCTCATGGTCTAAGGAGAAGATACTTGACATTGGAAAAGCTCTAGCAAACGAACTACACGATCTTTGAGCTATGCTTAGGATTGGGTCTTGTCCATCACATCATTCTCCTAATGATGTGATCCCATTATCAATGACATCCAATGTCCATAGTCAGGAAACCCATGACTATCTGTTGATCAACGAGCTAGTCAACTAGAGGCTTACTAGGGACACGTTGTGGTCTATGTATTCACACATGTATTACGATTTCCGGATAACACAATTATAGCATGAACAATAGACAATTATCATGAACAGAGAAATATAATAATAACCATTTATTATTGCCTCTAGGGCATATTTCCAACAATCTTCAGGACTGAGAAATAGAACACCCCTCTTCTTCGGAGTTGGTTTAGGAATAGGCTCAGGAATTGGCTCAGGAGCTGGCTCAGGAAGTGTCCAATTATTTTCATTTGTCAACATATTATTCAATAGAATTTCAGCTTCATCCGATGTTCTTTCCCAGAAAACAGAACCAACACAACTATCCAAGTAATCTCTGGAAGCATTGGTTAGTCCATTATAAAAGATATCAAGTATTTCATTTTTCTTAAAAGGGTGATCAGGCAAAGCATTAAGTAATTGGAGAAGCCTCCCCCAAGCTTGTGGGAGACTCTCTTCTTCAATTTGCACAAAGTTATATATTTCCCTTAAAGCAGCTTGTTTCTTTTTAGCAGGGAAATATTTAGCAGAGAAGTAATAAATCATATCCTGGGGACTACGCACACAACCAGGATCAAGAGAATTAAACCATATCTTAGCATCACCCTTTAAGGAGAACGGAAATATTTTAAGGATATAAAGGTAGCGAGTTCTCTCATCATTAGTGAACAGGGTGGCTATATCATTTAATTTAGTAAGATGTGCCACAACAGTTTCAGATTCATAGCCATAGAAAGAATCAGATTCAACCGAAGTAATTATATCAGGATCAACAGAGAATTCATAATCCTTATCAGTAACATAGATAGGTGAAGTAGCAAAAGCAGGGTCAGGTTTCATTCTAGCATTAAGAGATTGCTGCTTCCATTTAGCTAATAACTTCTTAAGATCACTTCTATCATTGCAAGCTAAAATGGCTCTATCAGATTGTTCATCCAAAACATAACCCTCACGCACAACAGGTAATTCATATTTATTAGGGGGAGAGTCTTCATCATCACTATCTTCAATATTATCAGTTTCAATAATTTCATTCTCTCTAGCCCTAGCAAGTTGTTCATCAAGAAATTCACCAAGTGGCACAGTAGTACCAAGCATAGAAGTAGTTTCATCATAAGTATCATGCATAGCAGAAGTGGCCTCATCAATAACATGCGACATATCAGAATGAATAGCAGAAGCAGGTTTAGGTGTCGCAAGCTTACTCAAAACAGAAGGTGAATCAAGTGCAGAGCTAGATGGCAGTTCCTTACCTCCCCTCGTAGTTGAGGGATAAAATTTTGTTTTCTCGTCTTTGAAGTTCCTCATAGTGACCAGCAGATATAAATCCCAAGTGACTCAAAGAATAGAGCTATGCTCCCCGACAACGGCGCCAGAAAATAGTCTTGATAACCCACAAGTATAGGGGATCGCAACAGTTTTCGAGGGTAGAGTATTCAACCCAAATTTATTGATTCGACACAAGGGGAGCCAAAGAATATTCTCAAGTATTAGCAGTTGAGTTGTCAATTCAACCACACCCGGATAACTTAGTATATGCAGCAAAGTATTTAGTAGCAAAGTAATATGGAAGTAACGGTAACGATAGCAAAAGTAATATTTTTGGGTTTTGTAGTGATTGTAACAGTAGCAACGGAAAAGTAAATAAGTGAAGAACAATATGTGAAAAGCTCGTAGGCATTGGATCGGTGATGGAGAATTATGTCGGATGCGGTTCATCATGTAACAATCATAACATAGGGTGACACAGAACTAGCTCCAATTCATCAATGTAATGTAGGCATGTATTCCGAATATAGTCATACGTGCTTATGGAAAAGAACTTGCATGACATCTTTTGTCCTACCCTCCCGTGGCAGCGGGGTCCTAATGGAAACTAAGGGATATTAAGGCCTCTTTTTAATAGAGTACCGGAACAAAGCATTAGCACATAGTGAATACATGAACTCCTCAAACTACGGTCATCACCGGGAGTGGTCCCGATTATTGTCACTTCGGGGTTGCCGGATCATAACACATAGTAGGTGACTATAGACTTGCAAGATAGGATCAAGAAATCACATATATTCATGAAAACATAATAGGTTCAGATCTGAAATCATGGCACTCGGGCCCTAGTGACAAGCATTAAGCATAGCAAAGTCATAGCAACATCAATCTCAGAACATAGTGGATACTAGGGATCAAACCCTAACAAAGCTAACTCGATTACATGATAAATCTCATCCAACCCATCACCGTCTAGCAAGCCTATGATGGAATTACTCACGCACGGCGGTGAGCATCATGAAATTGGTGATGGAGGATGGTTGATGATGACGACGACGACGAATCCCCCTCTCCGGAGCCCCGAACGGACTCCAGATCAGCCCTCCCGAGAGGTTTTAGGGCTTGGCAGCGGCTCCGTATCGTAAAACATGATGAATCCTTCTCTCTAATCTTTTTCTCCCCGAACACGAATATATGGAGTTGGAGTTGAGGTCGGTGGAGCGTCAGGGGGCCCACGAGGCAGGGGCACGCCCAGGGGGGCAGGCGCGCCTCCCACCCTCGTGGACAGGGTGTGGGCCCCCTGACGTGGATTCTTCTTCCAGTATTTTTAAAATTTTCCAAAAATATGTTCCGTGGAGTTTCAGGTCATTCCGAGAACTTTTGTTTCTGCACATAAATAACACCATGGCAATTCTGCTGAAAACAACGTCAGTTCGGGTTAGTTCCATTCAAATCATGCAAGTTAGAGTCCAAAACAAGGGCAAAAGTGTTTGGAAAAGTAGATACGACGGAGACGTATCAATGTCTCACTATCTTGAACCTTATCTGCATTACTTCCTTTACCATTGCATAACGGGGTACTGTTCTCCAATATTTTGTCCGCATTCTAAAAGAGAAACAAGCAGACACATCACAGGTTTACGATGTTGTATATGAAACTCATTTTGGTAAATCAATTCAGTAGTAAAGTGCACAGGATAACAGCATGAAACAAACATATATCTATGTACCATGGTCACTTTATGGTCTATATCATTCTAGTTTTTTTGCCGAATCAAGATAGAGACACAGTTCAAATAATATTTGTTCAAGACAAAGCAGAATAGACAGAATATAAGTGTGGGAAACTATAGAGCAATAACAACACTTGTAATGTGCATGACATGAGAACATAACTGTTTATTCAATTGAAACTGAAATCAACATAGAGCAAGTTACAACAGCAAACCAGTTAAAGAAACAGGTTTAAAGCATACCTGTTGCGCCATTGGAGTTTCAATTCCATCCTTCGAATTTGAAAATAGTTGGTCTGAGTAAATACAATGATGCAAGAGCAAAGGAGTATGAACAATATCTACAGAACCTGGCCTGAGAACAATTCTTCTTCTCCTTTAAGCGTTGAGTTGGGATTCAGAGTGGTGGTCCTCGTGCTTTGGGCACTGCAGTTCCCTTACTAACTGCTCGTGTTTGGGTGCTCTGTGGTGGAGACGGTACTGTGTCAACTGGAACTGGGTTACTATATGCTGGGGTTGGGGTTAGAAGGGGTGTAGCTAGTTCTCTGTCCAACTGGGTAGGGGTACAATCTGCGAGAGTTTGGGTTATGTGTGGTGGGGCCGGTTCTTGGGCAAGTACAACCGTGGTTCTATCTGCATCAACTGGTAGCACTATCTTTTCTGAAGACCATGTTGTTACTCCCTTAGATACTGCCATCACCCTATCCAATTCAAATGGCTGATAAACAAGAAAAGTAATTGAATGTACATACATTGTATGATAGACATGTGCAATGGATAGTGGGGAATAAAAGAGGGCATGAAATAATTCACATTTATGTTTTCTAAGCAAACAGGATAGCATGACACAATTTCACATATATGATGGCTAACTAAACAGGATAGCATGACACAATTTCACATTATGGTGGCTAACTAAAAAAGATGGGAAGACATAGTTCAAAATATGATGACTATGTAAACAGGATGACATGATATAACTATATAACGTGTTTATTAAATAGGTTGGCAGGCCATAGTTCACATACATGCCGCCTATGGAAACATGATAGCATGGTATAATTCCCGAATAGAATGACATAATTCAAAATATGATGACTTTAAACACTAAACAAGATGAGATGATATAACTATATGATGTCTTTATTAGATGGGTTGCCATGCCATAATTTAGATAGATGCTGTGTATGTAAACATGATGTCTTGATATAATTCAAATATATTATTTATATAGTAAGCAAGTAAGCAGATGGAAATCCGTATATGATGTAAAAACTAAGCAATGCTAGACAACATGCATGGCATGGGTAATATAACCCTGCCAAGTTTGAGCATAGACCTAAGGGGGGAAATAGGATTGGTCATCAGTCTCTGAATCCTCCTCTGAGGAGCTCTCTGTATCCAGCAAGATGTCTGCTTTAGCAGGTAGCATTGTCTGCTCTGAATACCTTGTTTTCACTCCAGATACTTCCATCACTGCTTCAAATGGCTGATGCACAGGAAGAGTAGTTGGATATACAAACGTTGTCAACAAATGGAACACGTAATACAAAAAAATGACAACATGATATAATTCACATACATGACGATTGGCTCAACAGCATGGCGTTGCATAATTCACATATATAATGCCTTTGCAACAAGATAGCATTGCACAATTCACATATATAATGTCTTGCAACAAGATGGCAATGCATATTCACATATATGGTAATTAGACACTAAACAGGTGACATTCACACAAAGCATGTATAAACTAATCAAATGACATAGCAATGCAAGACACCATACGCACGATATGAGCAACATAACCCTGCCAAGTTAGAGCATACACCTCGGGGGAGAAATAGGACTGGTCATCTGTCTCTGAATCCTCCTCTGAGGAGCTATCCGTAACCAGCGAGATATGCGCTTCGTCAGATAGCATAGTCTACTCTGAAGACCTTGTTTTCACTCCAGAATTTTCCATCACCGTGTCAAATGGCTGATGCACACGATGTAGCGACCAGACCTCAAATGGTCTGTGCTGCTGTGCACCAGTGTCATCCCTGGATCAGTAATGCTGACACGCACAGTACAAATGGAGGATTTATAACAGAGTAGCAATCACACACTTATTACATTGAATATCTCCAAAGAGATTAAGTATGATAAATATGGCTTAAGGCCATCTAAAACGATAATAGCGGAAGACTTGGAAGATAAGTGAGTCCATCAACTCCAGCGGCATCACCGAGTATAAGACCACGACCTAAGGCACCTTACTCGTCGTCTGAAAAGTCTGCAACATGAAACGTTGCCGCCCGAAAACGGGTCAGCACATAGAATATGCTGGCAAAGTAGCACATAGAGAATAATGAACAATGATAAGGCTATACTACATGCATATATGGCTGGTGGAAAGCTCTACGGTTACAGTTTTGCGAAAAGCCAATTTTTCCCTACTTCAAAGGAATAAACTTTATTTAACTATCATGGTGGTTGTGAAACATTGAGATGGTTGACAGCATCTCAATCCCAATTAAGAAGTCATCATTAACCCAGCAAAATTAATTAAGAGTAACATGGTGATGAGATTCAAATGATAATCCAGGTACTAGATACTCAAGTTGTCCATAACCGGGGACACGGCTAACCATGATTAGTTTGTACACTCTGCAGAGGTTTGTGCACTTTTCCCCACAAGACTCGATTGCCTCCGCTTGATTCTCGCACTGCATGATGTTTGAGAAACGGATGACCGAGACACAGTCTTTCAGGAACAATCACTCTTTACTCCGGGTGGACCGGTACACCTACTTTCCCCTACATCTACTAGCCCACCTCTTCAAGAGATCATGTAACCTACTCAACTATGCTAGAGCCCATAATAGCTTGTGGCTGCACATAGAAGTTTCTAGCATGAATAATCTTATGATCCCTTTGAGCCTGGGTGGCGGTCCTTATACAAACAGACAACACTGGATTCTCCAGGTGCCTCAATCCACCCAGATGTGAGCTTTAGTTGCCACCTTAGGTAAACCATTATTAACAATCTCACATCTGTCATGAATATCACTCAAACCCAATCCACGTCTACGAGCATAGCATGGCAATAATAATAGCAACGTAGAAGTAACTCCCAAGGGTTTGATAAAAGAACAGGTAATAGGTACTACCTCAACTACTTCCCAATACCCACAATTTAATTGGATCCTAATCATGCAATGTTTGAGGAATAGATCTAATGCAATAAAACTGGGTATGGAAGGTATGATCAAAGTGTTACTTGCCTTGCTGATGATCCGCGAAACCTAGCGATTCGAAGTAACAAGCGGCACACTCCGGATACTCTATCGTAAACAAACAAGCAAACAATAAGTACTCATCTAATGCACAGGTAAAACTCGAATGAAAGATCCAACCAGAAAGTTCAACTTAAGAACTCAGGTTTGCAAAAAGAATCAACTCGAACGAAGCAACAAAAGTCAAACGGCGAAAGAAACAAGCTTCGTTTACTAATCAGGATCTAGGTCAAATTTTACAGTAGCAAAAACATGTTTGAGTAGGTTAAACGGAAAGAGAATTTCAAGACCAAACTCTAGGCGCTTGAATCGCCTGATTCCGATAAACGAGCGAAAAGTTAAACAGAAACGAAGATTTGATCAGAAATCGAATCTAAGATAATCGCGGAAAAAATCCGACGAAAAAGAAAAACGGACGAACGGTTAAAGAACGGACGTTCGTTAACAGAGAAAATCCAACGAACGCGTTCGTTAAAACGAACGTGTCGGTGAACGCTTCACAAAATAACAAAACCGAAAAAAACTGATCTAGGTTTTTTTTAAACGAACGGTTTTTTTTAAAACAAAACCGGCAACGAACAGCGGCAAGGTACCTCGTCGGGGGCGGGGCTCCGGCTGCTCCATCGAGGGGCAGCGAGGGCGGCGGGGCTCGGCGGGCTCGGGGAGGCGAGGGGGCGGCGAGGGGCGGCAAACGGCGGCCTCGAGCTCGGCTCCGGCGACGGCGGGGCGGGCAAGTGCGGGCGGCGGCGGGGTGAGAGAAGAGGGGGGGCGGCGGCTATTTATATGAGGGGGGGGTGCGGTGGCTTGGGGAAGGGGGCAGGCGGCGGGGTGCTCCCGTGTCCAAGCCGGACACGGCGGCGGCGGCGCTCCCGTACGCGGAGAGGACGACGGGGCGGCATGGGCCGGCGCTCGGCTGGGCCTCGGCCCGGTCGGGCGGCGCGCAGTTTTTTTTTTAAATACGCTCCGCGGAAAAATTTGTAGAAAAATAAATAAAAGTCCAAGAAAGATAAAATAAATTTTCCCCGTCTAGTTAGAAAATCTAGAATAGGGTGAACATTTTTTTAACACAAAATAAATTTTTTTAAACATGCAATATTTTTAATGCAATTAAAATTGCAAATAAAATCCAAATAAATCCAATAAATGATTTTAACACTTTTCCTCCAATATTTCAATTGTTTTGGAGAAGTCATATTTTCTCCTCTCGTTTATTTTTAAATGAAATATTTTTCCGGAGAGAAAATAATTAAAACCAAAATCCTCGTTTTATTACTTGATGAAAATCAAATATGAAAATTCGAGAAAATCCCCAACTCTCTCCGAGGGTCCTTGAGTTGCTTAGGATTTATCGAGGATTTGTCAAATTGCAAATAAAACATGATATGCAATGATGATCTATGTATAACATACCAAATTGAAAATTTGGGATGTTACAAACCTACCCCCCTTAAGATGAATCTCGCCCTCGAGATTCGGGTTGGCTAGAAAATAGGTGGGAGTGGTCCTTTCGTAGATCTTCCTCTCGCTCCCAGGTGGCTTCATCTTCCGTGTGGTGACTCCACTGGACTTTGCAAAACTTGATAACCTTGCTGCGGGTAACTCGGCTGGCATACTCAAGAATCTTAACTGGTTTCTCCTCATAGGCCAGATCACTTTCCAGTTGAATTGCTTCCAGTGGCACAGTATCTCTCAGTGGTATCTCAGCCATCTCTGCGTGGCACTTCTTCAACTGGGAAACGTGAAATACATCATGAACTCCAGACAATCCTTCGGGCAATTCCAGCTTGTAGGCAACCTCTCCCATACGTTCCACAACTCTGTATGGTCCGATAAAACGGGGCGCTAACTTTCCCTTAACTCCAAAGCGCTTCACTCCTCGAAGTGGTGATACTCGAAGATAAACTCTGTCTCCGACTTCTTGGACTGTCTCCTTTCATTTAGAATCAGCATAACTCTTCTGTCTGGACTGGGCTACCTTGAGCCTATCGCGAATCAACCTCACTTTCTGTTCAGACTCCTTAATCAAATCTGGTCCAAACAACTGACGGTCTCCAACTTCGTCCCATAACAACGGTGTTCTACACCTCCTTCCATACAAAGCTTCGAAAGGGGCCATCTTCAAACTGGTTTGATAACTGTTGTTATAAGAAAATTCCGCATATGGCAAATTGTCGTCCCAACTAGATCCATAATCTAGTGCACAAGCTCTCAACATGTCCTCCAAAATCTGGTTGACTCTCTCAGTCTGTCCATCTGTCTGTGGGTGAAAAGCTGTACTAAATTCTAGCCTGGTTCCCAATGTTTCATGTAACTGCTTCCAAAACTTCGGGGTAAATTGGGTTCCTCTGTCTGATACAATGGTCCTCGGAACTCCATGCAAACATACGATCCTGGTCATGTATATCTTTGCCACTTTAGCACTAGTGTAAGTGGTCTTCACTGGAATGAAATGAGCCACTTTCGTCAAACGGTCGACTACAACCCATATCGAGTCATAGCCTGTACGAGTCCTGGGAAATCCTGTGATAAAATCCATGCCTATTTTATCCCACTTCCATTCGGGTATCGGCAATGGTTGTAGCAATCCTGCTGGTTTCTGATGCTCTGCCTTCACTCTCTGACACACATCACAAACTGCTACATATTCTGCAATATCCTTCTTCATTCCGGTCCACCAGAAAGTATTTTTCAGATCCAAATACATCTTGGTATTCCCTGGGTGAATCGAGTACGGTGAATCGTGGGCTTCTTGCAAAATCAACTTCCTGATCTCCGGATCATTTGGCACATATACGCGGTCCTCAAACCATAAGGTATCGTGCTCATCCTCACGAAATCCCTGGGCTTTTCCTTTGTTCATCTTCTCCTTTATCTCTTCAATCTCCTTGTCCGTCTTCTGAGCTTCTCTAATCCTTTGCATCAAAGTAGACTGAATCTCCAGTGTCGCTAAATAGCCTCTTGGGACTATCTCCAAACATAGTTCGCGAAGGTCCTCGGCTAACTCCTGAGGTAACTCTCCTGTCATGAGGGTGTTGACATGACTCTTGCGGCTCAACGCGTCTGCTACTACGTTAGCCTTTCCTGGGTGATAATGCAATCTCATATCATAGTCCTTAATGAGCTCCAACCATCTCCGCTGTCTGAGATTTAACTCCTTCTACGTGAAAATATACTTCAAACTCTTGTGATCTGTATACACCTCACAATGGTTTCCGATGAGAAAATGTCTCCATGTCTTCAATGCATGCACCACGGCTGCTAACTCCAAATCATGCGTAGCATAATTCTTCTCACGGGGTTTAAGTTGTCGTGAAGCATATGACACAACTCTTCCTTCCTGCATAAGCACTGCTCCAAGTCCTCGACGAGAAGCGTCGCAATAAACTTCATAATCCTTGCGTTGATCTGGCAGAATCAACACTGGTGATGTAACCAATCGTTTCTTCAACTCTTGGAAACTAGCTTCACATTCCTCAGTCCAATTGAATTTGGTGTCCTTCTTCAATAGCTCAGTCATGGGTTTAGCAATCTTCGAGAAATTCTCGATGAATCTCCGGTAGTATCCTGCAAGTCCAAGAAAACTCCGGATTTCTCCAACTGTCGTGGGTGATTCCCAACTTGTCACTGTGTCAACCTTGGCTGGGTCTACTGCTATTCCTTCTCCTGAAATAACATGTCCAAGGAATCCAACTTCCTTCAGCCAAAATTCACATTTGCTGAACTTGGCATATAACTGATGTTCTCTAAGCTTCTCAAGTACCAATCGCAAATGCTCCTCATGCTCTTCCTCATTCTTGGAAAAGACTAAAATATCATCAATGAACACCACGACAAACTTATCCAAAAACTCCATAAACACTTTGTTCATCAGGTTCATGAAATAGGCAGGTGCGTTAGTCAGACCAAAAGACATAACGGTATACTCATACAACCCATATCTGGTGGTAAAAGCCGTCTTAGGTATATCCTGCTCTCGAATCTTTAACTTATGGTATCCGATCGTAGATTGATCTTGGAAAATACTTTAGCTCCTTGTAGGCGGTCAAACAAATCATTGATCATCGGCAGTGGGTACTTGTTTTTGATGGTCACTTCATTCAATCCACGGTAATCAACAACCATCCTCAGCGATCCATCTTTCTTCTCCACTAGAAGTACTGGTGATCCCCAAGGTGACGAACTTGGGCGAATATAGCCTTTTTCCAGTAACTCCTTGATCTGCTTCTTAATTTCCTCCAAATCCTTTGCGGGCATCCTGTACGGTCTCTTAGATATTGGCCCCGTGCCTGGCAAAAGTTCAATCAAGAACTCAATGTCTCTGTCTGGTGGCATGCCTGGCAACTCTTCTGGAAATACATCCGGATAATCCTTCACCACTGGTACTTCCTCCTGTACAACTCCTGATAAGGAATTCACTTGAGTCCTCTTCGGCATATGCCGGGATACATACTTGATCCTTTTTCCTTCTAGGGTGGTAAGCAAAATCGTCTTGCTGGCACAATCGATGTTTCCTCCATACAACGATAGCCAATCCATTCCCAAAATCACATCCAAACCTTGCGACTCCAAAACTATGAGGTCTGAGGGGAAAACATGCCTACCAATGGCCAATGGTATCTGAAAACATCCTTGGCTTGCCATATACTCTGCTCCTGGCGAGGTTACTAACATAGGGGTTTTGAGAACTTGGGTGGACAGCATAAACTTATTCACAAATCCCCTTGATATGTATGAATGCGATGCACCAGTATCGAAAAGAACGGTTGCAGTAAATGACTTAACCAAAAACTTACCTATTACTGCATCAGGCTGTGCTTCAACCTCCTCCACGCTCACGTGGTTCACATGTCCTTTGTTGAACGGGTTCGGCTTCTTCCCAAAGCTTCCATTGCCATTTCCATTTTGGGCTTCAGGACAATCAGTTGCATAATGTCCAGTCTTCTGGCACTTGAAACAAGTAACATGACTTAGGTCCCTCTTGGTTGGGGTAGATGGGTTGGTACGGTTCTGTCTGTTGCTTCCTCCATTCCCATTACCATTTTTGGAGCCATTATGGTTGTGCGAACTACCTCCTCCATGGGTATGCTGAAACTGTCCTCCCGGTTTCGGGGCAAATCGTGGCTTCTGCTGAGCTCCAGAATTATACTTCCCTTGTCCATACTTCCTCTTACGGTTTTCAATCTGCTGTTGCTTCCCTTCAATCATGAGAGCTCTATCTACCAGCTCTTGGTAGTTGTTGAAGGTTGCTACCATCAACTGCATACTCAGTTCATCATTCAGCCCTTCCAAAAATTTCTCCTGTTTGGCAACATCTGTAGCAACGTCATCTGATGCATAACGTGCTAACTTACTGAAATCCTCCACATACTGGCCTACGGTGCGTCCTCCTTGGCGTAGGTTGCGAAACTCGCGCTTCTTCATAGCCATAGCTCCTGCTGAAACATGAGCTGTACGGAAAGCTTGCTGAAACTGGTCCCATGTGACAGTGTCAATAGGGTGCGTGGCTGTATAATTCTCCCACCATGATGTTGCGGGTCCATCAAGCTGATGTGCGGCAAAACGCACTCTTTCCGCATCTGTGCATCCTGCAGTGGTCAACTCCCTTCCAACTTTGCGGAGCCAATCATCTGCAACAATCGGCTCGGTGCTACTGGAAAACACCGGCGGGTTTAGCCTCAAGAAACGGGCTAAGTGGTCAACAAGTGGTGGTGGCGGTGGGTTGTTGTTGTTGTTATTGTTGCCTTGGTTCTGCACTAACACTTGCGTCAGGGCATTCTGTTGCTGAATCAACTGGGTGATCTCCGGTGGAAAAACAAATCCGGTGTCGCGTCTCGGAGGCATCTGATAGGTTAGAAAAGATGAGAGTTAAGAATAGAATGAGGTCTAGAGAGAAACACTACCCATATGCTCATGAGACAAATACAATCAATATCACTCAATCAATTCAAACAAGGCATAACAATCGATCCAACTAGCGTTACAAAAGTGCTTGAACTATACTATTAAATGGGGGAAAACTACTACTGATATGGTGGTCTACTAGAAATTCTGATCCGTTGAAGACTCCATGATGTCTGCTCCAGCTTCATCAACAAAGTCATCTTCACTTGGTTCCGAGTCAGTGTCGTCGATGATGATGTAGTTATCCGGACAAGCGCATTCGTCATCCTTTGCTTTTGGCACTGGATTTCCCATGAATACTCCAATCTTCTTCTCCAGGTCGTCATTCCTCCCTACTAGTGCGATGATTTCCTCCATATAATCCTCGCGTGTAGCTTTGAGTTCTTCCTCCAGCTCTTTGATCTTGGTTAGTGCCTTCTTCAGTTCTTCCTTGTCCGTGCACATCTGGTTCTCTTGGCGACGAATATGTTGGTTCTGCTCCTGGATGAAAGCTGCGATTGATCCATCCTTCTTGGTTCTGATCATCTCCCATTGTGCGTCTCGACGTCCACAAATCTGATAAATTGTATCCTTAAGCTCCTGGTGGTAGACTTCTCCAATGCGTCCCATGGCGATGTGAGCGGCCATGCTCTTCCCTAAACTCCAGGTTGGTGCTTCGAAAACCAATCTTATGGGTTCAGTAACTGGCACAAACGTCCTTCCTGGAATGTGAACTTGAATCTTCCAGCTCTCCTCTTCGGGTAATGTGGCGTTGTAGGTTCCGGTGATGCTTGGTATTCCTATGTTCAAATACTTGGTGACTTCCTTCAAGTGTCGACCAAAAGGCGTGTCTTCATCTGGTTGCATGAACTTGCTCCTTGCATCCGCCATTCCTAAAAGAGTGGAAAGTGGAGAGGGGTCAGAAATGAGAAGAGAGAAGCTTTCTAGGGCTTAAGCTTAGTGGTCGTGTCCTACAGTCAGCGTGTGCTCTGATACCACCTTTGTAGCGACCAGACCTCAAATGGTCTGTGCTGCTGTGCACCAGTGTCATCCCTAGATCAGTATGCTTACACGCACAGTACAAATGGAGGATTTATAACAGAGTAGCAATCACACACTTATTACATCGAATATCTCCAAAGAGATTAAGTATGATAAATATGGCTTAAGACCATCTAAAACGATAACAGCGGAAGACTTGGAAGATAAGTGAGTCCATCAACTCCAGCGGCATCACTGAGTATAAGACCACGACCTAAGGCACCTTACTCGTCGTCTGAAAAGTCTGCAACATGAAACGTTGCAGCCCGAAAACGGGTCAGCACATAGAATATGCTGGCAAAGTAGCACATAGAGAATAATGAACAATGATAAGGCTATACTACATGCATATATGGCTGGTGGAAAGCTCTACGGTTACAGTTTTGCGAAAAGCCAATTTTTCCCTACTTCAAAGGAATAAACTTTATTTAACTATCATGGTGGTTGTGAAACATTGAGATGGTTGACAGCATCTCAATCCCAATTAAGAATCATCATTAACTCAACAAAATTTAATTAGAAGTAACATGGTGATGAGATTCAAATGATAATCCAGGTACTAGATACTCAAGTTGTCCATAACCGGGGACACGGCTAACCATGATTAGTTTGTACACTCTGCAGAGGTTTGTGCACTTTTCCCCACAAGACTCGATTGCCTCCGCTTGATTCTCGCACTGCATGATGTTTGAGAAACGGATGACCGAGACACAGTCTTTCAGGAACAATCACTCTTTACTCCGGGTGGACCGGTACACCTACTTTCCCCTACATCTACTAGCCCACCTCTTCAAGAGATCATGTAACCTACTCAACTATGCTAGAGCCCATAATAGCTTGTGGCTGCACATAGAAGTTTCTAGCATGAATAATCTTATGATCCCTTTGAGCCTGGGTGGCGGTCCTTATACAAACAGACAACACTGGATTCTCCAGGTGCCTCAATCCACCCAGATGTGAGCTTTAGTTGCCACCTTAGGTAAACCATTATTAACAATCTCACATCTGTCATGAATATCACTCAAACCCAATCCACGTCTACGAGCATAGCATGGCAATAATAATAGCAACGTAGAAGTAACTCCCAAGGGTTTGATAAAAGAACAGGTAATAGGTACTACCTCAACTACTTCCCAATACCCACAATTTAATTGGATCCTAATCATGCAATGTTTGAGGAATAGATCTAATGCAATAAAACTGGGTATGGAAGGTATGATCAAAGTGTTACTTGCCTTGCTGATGATCCGCGAAACCTAGCGATTCGAAGTAACAAGCGGCACACTCCGGATACTCTATCGCAAACAAACAAGCAAACAATAAGTACTCATCTAATGCACAGGTAAAACTCGAATGAAAGATCCAACCAGAAAGTTCAACTGAAGAACTCCGGTTTGCAAAAAGAACCAACTCGAACGAAGCAACGGAAGTCAAACGGCAAAAGAAACAAGCTTCGTTTACTAATCTGGATCTAGGTCAAATTTTACAGTAGCAAAAACTTGTTTGAGTAGATTAAATGGAAAGAGAATTTCGAGACGAAACTCTAGGCGCTTGAATCGCCTGATTCCGATAAACGAGCGAAAAGTTAAACAGAAACGAAGATTTGATCAGTAATCGAATCTGAGATAATCGCGGAAAAAATCCGACGAAAAAGAAAAACGGACGAACGGTTAAAGAACGGACGTTCGTTAACAGAGAAAATCCGACGAACGCGTTCGTTAAAACGAACGTGTCGGTGAACGCTTCACAAAATAACAAAACCGAAAAAAACCGATCTAGGTTTTTTTAAACGAACGGTTTTTTTAAAACAAAACCGGCAACGAACGGCGGCGAGGTACCTCGTCGGGGGCGGGGCTCCGGTGGCTCCGTCGAGGGGCGGCGAGGGCGGCGGGGCTCGGCGGGCTCGGGGAGGCGAGGGGGCGGCGAGGGGCGTCAAACGGCGGCGGCGGCGGCCTCGAGCTCGGCTCCGGCGACGGCGGGGCGGGCAAGTGCGGGCGGCGGCGGGGTGAGAGAAGAGGGGGGGGGGGGCGGCGGCTATTTATATGAGGGGGGTGCGGTGGCTTGGGGAAGGGGGCAGGTGGCGGGGTGCTCCCGTGTCCAAGCCGGACACGGCGGCGGCGGCGCTCCCGTATGCAGAGAGGACGACGGGGCGGGATGGGCCGGCGCTCGGTTGGGCCTCTTTTTATCTTCATTAAAAATATCATCATATAAATTTGCATATCAAAACTTGGGAGACTAAAAATATCATCTTCATTAAACGTAGCATCCCCAAGCTTGGGACTTTTCATATCATAAGCACAATCACTCTCATCATTAATAGTATGGATAGCACCAATAGTATAGCAATTATCATCATCACAATGAGTAATAGGAGCAACATCATTTGGGAGGGATACCTTTTTACCTTTGTTTCTTCGTCTTTTCTTTTTCTTCTTCACATCATGTGTGGGTTCAATCCTCTTTTTGGAGCTCCTTATTAATGAGATTGGTTGAATAGAAAGCTCCTCCTCGTTACCTGATTCATCATAAGAAATAATAGGAGGATATTAGGAAGTCTCTTCCCTTTCATTAGTATTCTATTCATCCTCTATTTGTTTTCTTTTCTTTATGTAATTGGCAATATAAGGATTTTCAATGCAATTCACCGCACAATACATATAAATTTCTTCTAGATCAATATCGAGGAATTTCTCGAGGTTATATTCTGGAATAAACTTAGTTTGATGTTTCAATTCTTCATAACCCAAAAGCAGACTAAGTTCATTATGATGTGCAAGGGAAATCAAGTCATTACAATTTTTGGACACGATTCGATCATGAAACAATTTGCATTTGATATTTAAATGACCATGTTCATTGCAAAGTTAACAAGTATGGCTAAGATATTTTAAATTTTCAGCACTAACATTTAGCCTCTCTTGCAACCATTTAGTTTCTAAATACTTATGCCTTTTGCAAAATCTATCTTCCCTATTTGGTGTGTACTTGTAAATTCTATGCACTCCACAAAATCCGACATGCTTATAAGAGACATTTTCATCATGACTAGTGCAATCATCATTAGTACTATGGATATTCAAAGTGTTCATACTAACAACATTGCAATCATGCTCATCATTCAAAGATCTAGTGCCAAACATTTTATAGATTTCTTCTCCTAGCACTTGAGCACAATTTTCCTTTCCATCATTCTCACGAGAGATATTAAAAAGATGAAGCATATGAGACAAACTCAATTCCATTTTTTATAGTTTTCTTTTATAAACTAAACTAGTGATAAAACAAGACACTAAAAGATTGGATTGCAAGATCTAAAGATATAACTTCAAGCACTCACCTCCCCGGCAACAGCGCCATAAAAGAGCTTGATGTCTATTACGCAACCTTCTTCTTGTAGACGTTGTTGGGCCTCCAAGTGTAGAGGACAGTAGCAAATTTCCCTCAAGTGGATGACCTAAGGTTTATCAATCCATGGGAGGTGTAGGATGAATATGTTCTCTCTCAAACAACCCCGCAACCAAATAACAAAGAGTCTCTTGTGTCCCCAACACACCCAATACAATGGTAAATTGTATAGGTGCACTAGTTCGGCGAAGAGATGGTGATACAAGTGCAATATGGATGATAGATATAGGTTTTTGTAATCTGAAAATATAAAAACAGCAAGGTAACTAATGATAAAAGTGAGCACAAACGGTATTGCAATGCTAGGAAACAAGGCCTAGGGTTCATACTTTCACTAGTGCAAGTTCTCTCAACAATAATAACATAATTGGATCATATAACATTCCCTCAACATGCAACAAAGAGTCACTCCAAAGCCACTAATAGTGGAGAACAAACGAAGAGATTATTGTAGGGTACGAAACCACCTCAAAGTTATTCTTTCGGATCGATCTATTAAAGAGTTCATACTAGAATAACACCTTAAGACACATATCAACCAAAACCCTAATGTCACCTAGATACTCCAATGTCACCTCAAGTATCCGTGGGTATGATTATACGATATGCATCACACAATCTCAGATTCATCTATTCAACCAACACAAAGAACTTCAAAGAGTGCCCCAAAGTTTCTACCGGAGAGTCAAGACGAAAACGTGTGCCAACCCCTATGCATAAGTTCAGAAGGTCACTGAACCCGCAAGTTGATCACCAAAACATACATCAAGTAGATCACGTGATATCCCATTGTCACCACAGATAAGCACATGCAAGACATACATCAAGTGTTCTCAAATCCTTAAAGACTCAATCCGATAAGATAACTTCAACGGGAAAACTCAATCCATTACAAGAGAGTAGAGGGGGAGAAACATCATAAGATCCAACTATAATAGCAAAGCTCGCGATACATCAAGATCGTACCACCTCAAGAACACGAGAGAGAGAGAGAGATCAAACACATAGCTACTGGTACATACCCTCAGCCCCAAGGGTGAACTACTCCCTCCTCGTCATGGAGAGCGCCGGGATGATGAGGATGGCCACCGGTGAGGGATCCTCCCTCCGACAGGGTGCCGGAACATGGTCCCGATTGGTTTAAGGTGGCTACAGAGGCTTGCGGCGGCGGAACTCCTGATCTATTCTGTTCCCCGATGGTTTTAGGGTATATTGGTATATATATAGGAGAAAGAATTCGGTAAGGGGAGCTCCCGGGGGTGTGGGCGCGCCCCCTGCCTCGTGCCTTCCTTGTTGCTTCCCTTACGTATACTCCAAGTCTTCTGGATTGCTTCCGTTCCAAAAATAACTCTCCCGAAGGTTTCATTCCGTTTGGACTCCGTTTGATATTCCTTTTCTGCGAAACACTGAAACAAGGAGAAAAACAGAAACTGTCACTGGGCTCTGGGTTAATAGGTTAGTCCCAAAAGTAATGTAAAAGTGCATAGTAAAGCCCATTAAACATCCAAGATGGATAATATAATAACATGAATACTTCATAAATTATAGATACGTTGGAGACGTATCGGCATCCCCAAGCTTAATTCCTGCTCGTCCTCGAGTAGGTAAATGATAAAAGAAAGAATTTATGAAGTGTGAATGCTAGCAGCTGCATAAGTTTGATCAATGATAATTTCAATTACCTTTTCTAGCATCATTATATGTCATAACAGTAGCTCAACTCATAGAACTTTTCATGATCAGGTAACAAGCTATTCACATGTTAAAGTATAGATCATAAACTTTCGTGAAAACTAACAAACCGTGTTATTAGTCATCAAACAATTACAATTCATCTTATTTTCAGGAAGAGTCTATGTCAGAGCTTTGATTTAGCAAATCCCACATACTCAACTATCATATAGTCTTCCATGATTGCTACCACTCAAAGCATATTTTTAGAACAAATAGCATCCATCGAACACAGAGAAAGATAGGGGCTTAATGTTTCGCCTCCCAACTTATTTATCATATAGATAATTGTCAACAATAATAATTCATGATCAAATATATTTGAATGGCCATATATGCTTAGATCTTTCCATCACATGATGCTTGCCAACTAAAGAGTAGGTTGGAATGAGAAGGAATACTACTGACTCTTGCATAAAGTTAAAAGATAGGCCCTTCGCAGAGGGGAGCAGGGATTTGCAGAGGTGCCAGAGCTCGAAGCAAAAAACAGAGATGAAAATAATTTTGAGAGGTATGCTTTCATTGTCAACATAACGACCAAGAGTTCCCAATATCTTCCATACTAGATACATTATAGGCGGTTCCCATGCATAAAGGTAAAGTTTTTACTCCCCTCCACCAACATTCACACTCCACGGCTTGTCCGAAACAACGGGTGCCGTCCAACTATCAACATTCCTGGGGGAGTTTTGTTTAAATTATTTGCGAATTTGTTTTTGATCTTTTGATCATAGGACTGGGCATCCCAGTTACCAGCCATTTTCTCTTGAATGATGAGCGGAGTCCACTCATAGTGAGAATAACCCACCTAGCATGGAAGATACTGCTAGCCCTTAGTTGCTACATGAGCGATTCGGGCATACAAAACAGATTATTATTTGAAGGTTTAGAGTTTGGCACATGCAAATTTACTTGGAACGGAAGGTAAATACCGCATATAGGTAGATATGATGGACACTCATGGAAGAAATTGGTTCAAGGAATTTGGATGCACAAGCAGTATTCCCGCTTAGTACAGATATTTTGGCTAGCAAAGGATTCTAAATAGCAAGCACCACATGTTAGAGGATCCATAACAATATAACTTCTATACAAATATACCCAAGCATAACTCATTATGTTGTCTTCCTTGTCCAACTTCAACTAATTTGCTCAGGTTTGAAAATAATTAATGGGGCTCACAATCATAGAAGATGTCCAAGATAGTATATTTATATGTGAAATCTCTCTTCCTTCAATATTCTTTCATGAATTGTTCAAGTAACCAATACAACGTTTGCTAACCTTCAATAAATTTACCACCTCTACTTCTTATATGTAAAGTCATTACTCCCCATGGGATAAGCATATGAAACATATATAAATTCAGATTTATGACATTCAAATCATTCAACCATTTACTCATAGGATATAAGTGAAGCACACGAGTAAATGACAAACTACTCCAAAAAGATATAAGTGAAGATATATGAGTAGTTAAATAATTATGTAGCTATGTGAAGACTCTCTCTCATTTAAGAATTTCAGACCTTGGTATTTTATTCAAACAGCAAGCAAATCTAAAGAAAATAAAATGACGCTCCAAGCAAAACACATATCATGTGGTGAATAAAAATATAGCTCCAAGTAAAGTTACCGATGAACGAAGACGAAAGAGGGGATGCCATCCGGGGCATCCCCAAGCTTAGGCTCTTGGTTGTCCTTTAATATTACCTTGGGGTACCTTGGGCATCCCCAAGCTTAGGATCTTGCCACTCCTTATTCCATAGTCCATCGAATCTTTACCCAAAACTTGAAAACTTCACAACACAAAACTTAACAGAAAACTCGTGAGCTCCGTTAGCGAAAGAAAACAAAACACCACTTAAAGGTACTGTAATGAACTCATTCTTTATTTGTATTGGTGTTAAATCTACTGTATTAAAACTTCTCTATGGTTTATAAACTATTTTACTAGCCATAGATTCATCAAAATAAGCAAACAACACACGAAAAACAGAATCTGTCAAAAACAGAACAGTCTGTAGTAATCTGTAACTAACGCAAACTTCTGGAACTCAAAAAATTCTACCAAAATAGGAATACCTAGATAATTTGATTATTGATCTGCTGCAATTGGAATAAGTATTTTATCAGGTTCTGGTGATTTTTAACAATTGTTTTCGTGAACAGAAAGTTTCTGGAAATTTCAGCAAGATCAAATAACTATCATCCAAGAAGATCCTATAGGTCTTACTTGGCACAAACACTAATTAAAACATAAAAATACATCTAACCAGAGGCTAGATCAAATATTTATTACTAAACAGAACCAAAAAGCAAGAAACTAAAATAAAATTGGGTTGCCTCCCAACAAGCGCTGACGTTTAACGCCCCTAGCTAGGCATGATGATTTCAATGATGCTCACATAAAAGATAAGAATTGAAACATAAAGAGAGCATCATAAAGAATGTGACTAGCACATTTAAGTATAACCCACTTCCTATGCATAGGGATTTTGTGAGCAAACAACTTATGGGAACAATAATCAACTAGCATAGGAAGGCAAAACAAGCATAACTTCAAAACTTTAAGCACATAGAGAGGAAACTTGATATTATTGCAATTCCTACAAGCATATATTCCTCCCTCATAATAATTTTCAGTAGCAGCATGAATGAATTAAACAATATAACCAGCACCTAAAGCATTCTTTTCATGATCTACTTGCATAGAAAATTTACTACTCTCCACATAAGCAAAATTCTTCTCGTTCGGAATAGTGGGAGTATCATAAGAGACTTGAATACTATAAATTGTTTCCACATTAAAAGAGTAATATTCAGAAAGGGTAATCATAATCATGACAAGTTTCATAAATATAATCATCACTACTTTTTATAGCATAAGTTTCATCACAATAATCATCATAAGTAGCAACTTTGTTCTCATCATAATCAATTGAAACCTCTTCCGAAACAGTGGATTCATCACTAAATAAAGTCATGACCTCACCAAATCCACTTTCATAAATATAATCATCATAAGTAGGAGGCATGCTATCATCATTATAAATTTGCATATCAAAACTTGGGAGACTAAAAATATCATCTTCATTAAACGTAGCATCCCAAAGCTTGGGACTTTTCATATCATAAGCACAGTCACTCTCATCATTAATAGTATGGATAGCACCAATAGTATAGCAATTATCATCATCACAATGAGTAATAGGAGCAACATCATTTGGGAGGGATACCTTTTTACCTTTGTTTCTTCGTCTTTTCTTTTTCTTCTTCACATCATGTGTGGGTTCAATCCTCTTTTTGGAGCTCCTTATTAATGAGATTGGTTGAATAGAAAGCTCCTCCTCGTTACCTGATTCATCATAAGAAATAATAGGAGGATATTAGGAAGTCTCTTCCCTTTCATTAGTATTCTATTCATCCTCTATTTGTTTTCTTTTCTTTATGTAATTGGCAATATAAGGATTTTCAATGCAATTCACCGCACAATACATATAAATTTCTTCTAGATCAATATCGAGGAATTTCTCGAGGTTATATTCTGGAATAAACTTAGTTTGATGTTTCAATTCTTCATAACCCAAAAGCAGACTAAGTTCATTATGATGTGCAAGGGAAATCAAGTCATTACAATTTTTGGACACGATTCGATCATGAAACAATTTGCATTTGATATTTAAATGACCATGTTCATTGCAAAGTTAACAAGTATGGCTAAGATATTTTAAATTTTCAGCACTAACATTTAGCCTCTCTTGCAACCATTTAGTTTCTAAATACTTATGCCTTTTGCAAAATCTATCTTCCCTATTTGGTGTGTACTTGTAAATTCTATGCACTCCACAAAATCCGACATGCTTATAAGAGACATTTTCATCATGACTAGTGCAATCATCATTAGTACTATGGATATTCAAAGTGTTCATACTAACAACATTGCAATCATGCTCATCATTCAAAGATCTAGTGCCAAACATTTTATAGATTTCTTCTCCTAGCACTTGAGCACAATTTTCCTTTCCATCATTCTCACGAGAGATATTAAAAAGATGAAGCATATGAGACAAACTCAATTCCATTTTTTATAGTTTTCTTTTATAAACTAAACTAGTGATAAAACAAGACACTAAAAGATTGGATTGCAAGATCTAAAGATATAACTTCAAGCACTCACCTCCCCGGCAACAGCGCCATAAAAGAGCTTGATGTCTATTACGCAACCTTCTTCTTGTAGACGTTGTTGGGCCTCCAAGTGTAGAGGACAGTAGCAAATTTCCCTCAAGTGGATGACCTAAGGTTTATCAATCCATGGGAGGTGTAGGATGAATATGTTCTCTCTCAAACAACCCCGCAACCAAATAACAAAGAGTCTCTTGTGTCCCCAACACACCCAATACAATGGTAAATTGTATAGGTGCACTAGTTCGGCGAAGAGATGGTGATACAAGTGCAATATGGATGATAGATATAGGTTTTTGTAATCTGAAAATATAAAAACAGCAAGGTAACTAATGATAAAAGTGAGCACAAACGGTATTGCAATGCTAGGAAACAAGGCCTAGGGTTCATACTTTCACTAGTGCAAGTTCTCTCAACAATAATAACATAATTGGATCATATAACTATCCCTCAACATGCAACAAAGAGTCACTCCAAAGCCACTAATAGTGGAGAACAAACGAAGAGATTATTGTAGGGTACGAAACCACCTCAAAGTTATTCTTTCGGATCGATCTATTAAAGAGTTCATACTAGAATAACACCTTAAGACACATATCAACCAAAACCCTAATGTCACCTAGATACTCCAATGTCACCTCAAGTATCCGTGGGTATGATTATACGATATGCATCACACAATCTCAGATTCATCTATTCAACCAACACAAAGAACTTCAAAGAGTGCCCCAAAGTTTCTACCGGAGAGTCAAGACGAAAATGTGTGCCAACCCCTATGCATAAGTTCACAAGGTCACTGAACCCGCAAGTTGATCACCAAAACATACATGAAGTAGATCACGTGATATCCCATTGTCACCACAGATAAGCACATGCAAGACATACATCAAGTGTTCTCAAATCCTTAAAGACTCAATCCGATAAGATAACTTCAAAGGGAAATCTCAATCCATTACAAGAGAGTAGAGGGGGAGAAACATCATAAGATCCAACTATAATAGCAAAGCTCGCGATACATCAAGATCGTACCACCTCAAGAACACGAGAGAGAGAGAGAGATCAAACACATAGCTACTGGTACATACCCTCAGCCCCAAGGGTGAACTACTCCCTCCTCGTCATGGAGAGCGCCGGGATGATGAGGATGGCCATCGGTGAGGGATCCCCCCTCCGGCAGGGTGCCGGAACATGGTCCCGATTGGTTTTTGGTGGCTACAGAGGCTTGCGGCGGCGGAACTCCTGATCTATTCTATTCCCCGATGGTTTTATGGTATATTGGTGTATATATAGGAGAAAGAAGTCGGTAAGGGGAGCCGCGAGGGGCCCACGAGGGTGGAGGGCACTCCCAGGGGGGGCGCCCCCTGCCTCGTGCCTTCCTTGTTGCTTCCCTTACGTATACTCCAAGTCTTCTGGATTGCTTCCGTTCCAAAAATAACTCTCCCGAAGGTTTCATTCCGTTTGGACTCCGTTTGATATTCCTTTTCTTTGAAACACTGAAACAAGGAGAAAAACAGAAACTGTCACTGGGCTCTGGGTTAATAGGTTAGTCCCAAAAGTAATGTAAAACTGCATATTAAAGCCCATTAAACATCCAAGATGGATAATATAATAGCATGAATACTTCATAAATTATAGATACGTTGGAGACATATCAACGACGGATCCTCATCCGGTACGGTGGATGAGGGACGTCGAGGTGTTGCTGTGGACAGCATCGTCGGGGAAGAGGCTCCGGCTGGGTGGCGGACGGAGGAGGGTGTGGGGCTTCGCAGGTTTTCGCGGCCTCGGTGTACGAATGGGTGGGCGGATGGGATGTGAGTGGGGAACCATGGCTTAGGGACGCGCTTGTACGAAATGTGGGATAAGTTACGAAAGTACCCCCACCGAATTGAGCTAGGCGGTTCTTTCGTTTCAGGGGTGTCACGGGCATTTCGCATGTCGGGATTTCACCAGAGGTGGGAGTTTTCGACCGCGTTGTAATTTTGGAATAACAAGGCGAGGGAGTTGTCGGAGCACAATGAGACAAAGATATATCTTAAATATTTTGGGGTAACAAGGCGCGGGTTGAAATTTCCGGACAAGCCCAACGTGTACTGTACCAAATCAATTCGCACTTCTGTCGACGAAAAAACAAAAAGAAATCAATCCGCAACACACAAGAGAGTCTAGTCCCGTGTACTTGACAACCCACAAGTATAGGGGATCGCAACAGTTTTTGAGGGTAGAGTATTCAACCCAAATTTATTGAGTCGACACAAGGGGAGCCAAAGAATATTCTCAAGTATTAGCAGTTGAGTTGTCAATTCAACCACACCTGGATAACTTAATATCTGCAACAAAGTATTTAGTAGCAAAGTAGTATGATAGTAACGATAACGGTAGCAAAAGTAATATTTTTGGGTTTTGTAGTGATTGTAACAGTAGCAACGGAAAAGTAAATAAGCGAAGAACAATATGTGAAAAGCTCGTAGGCATTGGATCGGTGATGGAGAATTATGCCGGATGCGATTATTCATGCAACAGTTATAACATAGGGTGACACAGAACTAGCTCCAATTCATCAATGTAATGTAGGCATGTATTCCGAATATAGTCATACGTGCTTATGGAAAAGAACTTGCATGACATCTTTTGTCCTACCCTCCCGTGGCAGCGGGGTCCTAGTGGAAACTAAGGGATATTAAGGCCTCCTTTTAATAGAGTACCGGACCAAAGCATTAACACATAGTGAATACATGAACTCCTCAAACTATGGTCATCACCGGGAGTTGTCCCGATTATTGTCACTTTGGGGTTGCCGGATCATAACACATAGTAGGTGACTATAGACTTGCAAGATAGGATCAAGAACTCACATATATTCATGAAAACATAATAGGTTCAGATCTGAAATCATGGCACTCGGGCCCTAGTGACAAGCATTAAGCATAGCAAAGTCAGAGCAACATCAATCTTAGAACATAGTGGATACTAGGGATCAAACCCTAACAAAACTAACTCGATTACATGATAAATCTCATCCAACCCATCACCGTCCAGCAAGCCTACGATGGAATTACTCACGCACGGCGGTGAGCATCATGAAATTGGTGATGGAGGATGGTTGATGATGACGACGGCGACGGATTCCCCTCTCCGGAGCCCCAAACGGACTCCAGATCAGCCCTCCCGAGAGAGTTTAGGGCTTGGCGGCGGCTCCGTATTGTAAAACGCGATGAATCTTTCTCTCTGATTTTTTCTTCTCGAACACGAATATATGGAGTTGGAGTTGAGGTCGGTGGAGCTCCAGGGGGCCCACGAGGCAAGGGGGTGCGCCCAGGGGGCAGGCGCGCCCCCACCCTCGTGGAAAGGGTGTGGGCCCCCAGGCCTTGATTCTTTTGCCAGTATTTTTTATTATTTCCAAAAATAATCTCCGTGAAGTTTCAGGTCATTCCGAGAACTTTTGTTTCTGCACATAAATAACACCATGACAATTCTGCTGAAAACAGCGTCAGTCTGGGTTAGTTCCATTCAAATCATGCAAGTTAGAGTCCAAAACAAGGGCAAAAGTGTTTGGAAAAGTAGATACGACGGAGACGTATCAACTCCCCCAAGCTTAAACCTTTGCTTGTCCTCAAGCAATTCAGTTGATAAACTGAAAGTGATAAAGAAAAACTTTTACAAACTCTGTTTGCTCTTGTTGTTGTAAATATGTAAAGCCAGCATTCAAGTTTTCAGCAAAGATTATGAACTAACCATATTCACAATAACTCTTAGGTCTCATGTTTACTCATATCAATGACATAATCAACTAGCAAGCAATAATAATAAAGCTCGGATGACAACACTTTCTCAAAACAATCATAATATGATATAACAAGATGGTATCTCGCTAGCCCTTTCTGAGACCGCAAAACATAAATGCAGAGCAGCTTTAAAGATCAAGGACTGACTAGACATTGTAATTCATGGTAAAAGAGATCCAGTCATAGTCATACCCAATATAAATTAATAGTAATGGATGCAAATGACAGCAGTGCTCTCCAGCTGGTGCTTATGATAAGAGGGTGATGACTCAACATGAAAGTAAATAGATAGGCCCTTCGCAGAGGGAAGCAGGGATTTGTAGAGGTGCCAGAGCTCGATTTTAAAGCAGAGATAAATAATATTTTGAGCGGCATACTTTCATTGTCAACATAACAACCAAGAGATGGCCATATCTTCCATGCTACACACATTATAGGCGGTTCCCAAACAGAATGGTAAAGTTTATACTCCCCCTCCACAAACAAGCATCAATCCATGGCTTGCTCGAAACAACGAGTGCCTCCAACTAACAATAGTCTCGGGGGGAGTTTGGTTTGCAATTATTTTGATTTGATTTGCATAAAGCATGGGACTGGGCATCCCGGTGACCAGCCATTTTCTCGTGAGTGAGGAGCGGAGTCCACTCCTCTTGAGAATAACCCGCCTAACATGGAAGATATGGACAGCCCTAGTTGATACATGAGCTATTCGAGCATACAAAACAAAATTTCATTTGAAGGTTTAGAGTTTGGCACATACAAATTTACTTGGAACGGCGGGTAGATACCGCATATAGGAAGGTATAGTGGACTCATATGGAATACATTTGGGGTTTAAGGGATTGGATGAACAAGCGGTATTCCCGCTTAGTACAAGTGAAGGCTAGCAAAAGACTGGGAAGCGACCAACTAGAGAGGGACAACAGTCATGAACATGCATTAAAATTAATGAACATTGAGTGCAAGCATGCGTAGGTTATAATCCACCATGAACATAAATATCGTGAAGGCTATGTTGATTTGTTTCAACTACATGTGTGAACATGTGCCAAGTCGAGTCACTTAAATCATTCAAAGGAGGATACCACCCCACTATACCACATCACAACCATTTTAATAGCATGTTGGCACGCAAGGTAAACCATTATAACTCATAGCTAATCAAGCATGACACGAGCAACTATAATCTCTAATTGTCATTGCAAACATGTTTATTCATAATAAGCTGAATCAGGAACGATGAACTAATCATATTTACAAAAACAAGAGAGGTCGAGTTCATACCAGCTTCTCTCATGTCAATCAGTCCATCATATATCGTCATAATTGCCTTTCACTTGCACGGCCAAATGATGTGAATAATAATAATAGTGCACGTGCATTGGACTAAGCTGGAATCTGCAGGCATTCAATAAACAGGAGAAGACAAGGTAATATGGGCTCTTGGTTAAATCAACAACAATGCATATAAGAGCCACTTCAACAATTTAATCATGGTATTCTCCTATCGACCCCCAAAGAAAATAAAAGAAATAAAACTATTTACACGGGAAAGCTCCCAACAAGCAAAAGAAGAACAGGAAATCTTTTTGGGTTTTCTTTTAATTATTACTACTACAGCAAGAAAAGTAAACTAGCTAAAGCTACAACTATTTTTTTGGTTTTCTTCAGGTTTATCAAACACCCAAGAAGAAAGCAAGAAAAAGAAAATAAACTAGCATGGATAGTACGGTGAAATAGTATGAGCGCCGACATCTAGCAACGAGTGTGTAAACATAAATGTAATGTCGGTGAGAGATACGTACTCCCCCAAGCTTGGGCTTTTGGCCTAAGTTGGTCTATTCCCACGGATGGCCTGGCGGATATCCAAAGCTGTAGCTGGGGTCGTACTGAGATGCAACAGTTATTGCATCATGGGCTGCAGCTTGGAGGCGAGCTATCTCAGCCCTCCTCTTATACTCGTCCGCCTCCTCTCTGGTTATAAAATATCTCCCTTTTGCCTGAAAGTCAAAGAAAGTAGAAGCAGGGAGAGCGACGTGATAGGTGCGTCGTCTCTCAAAGATTAGTCGGTATTGGAGGAACTGATCGTTCCTCTCAAGAAACTGATGACGAACCATAGCCTCATAATCTAAGTAAACAGGAGGCAACTCAACATCATCCTCACGTATGGTCACACCAAGATAAATAGCTAAACGGGTTGCATAAATTCCACAAAGAAATCTCCATTAAATCTATTATTATGCAACCTACGTGCAACAATGGCTCCCAAATTATAACGTTTATCTCCTAATACAGCACTCCTGAGAATGATGAGGTCGGGGACACACATGTGACATGCTTCATCCTTACCATTTATGCACCTACCTATGAAGAGAGCAAAATAATGTATAGCAGGAAAATGAATACTCCCTATGGTAGCTTGTGCTATATCTCTAGATTCCCCCACAGTTATATTAGCAAGAAAATCTCTAAATTCAGATTTGCGAGGTTCACTAGTACTACCCCATTGTGGAAGTTTGCAAGCAGTGGTAAAATCCTCTAAGTCCATAGTATAAGAATTTTCATAAAGATCAAACAGGACAGTTTGAGAATTGCGTGAAGATGAAAATTCAAACCTCCTCACAAAGGAACTAGTGAGATAGCGGTACTGACGACACTTATCTGCCTCGAAGCTCACACGATCAGCGTTACGCAAATATGCGTTAAATTCTTCCTTAATTCCTGCTTGATCCATGAAGTCCTCTGAAGGCCATTCACAAGGCCGCACCGGAGCGTCCCTTGGTGGTTCATCATCAGCATCACGCATTGCAAGCCTGGGTCTTGCTTCCTTGAAGGACCACCTTGGTACATTTTCCTAAACATATTTCTTCCTCTGAAAAATTTCTAAATTTTTTAGTAACTGCAAATAAAAGTGAACCAAGCTCAACAAAATTGATAGCAACTACTCCTACAAGTGCCTAGAGACTATATCACGCATTAGAACTACTTGGAACCATATAAATTTGACATGCAAGCTCGAGAACATGGTCACCTAGGCAGCACAAATTTGCAATGAATAAAGCACTACAACAAAAACTAATTGGACCAATGGAGGAGTCACATACCAAGGAACAATCCCCCAAAGCAGTTTTGTGAGAGGTGCTTTGAGCAAGGAGATCGAAAATCGCAGCAAAATGAGCTAGAACTCGTGCTTGAGCTGGATGGTGATTTTTTGGGAGGAAGAAGGACTGTGTGGGTGCAGGAATAAGTGGAGGGGAGCCACCATGGGCCCACGAGGTAGGGGAGCGCGCCCAGGGGGGTGGGCGCGCCCTGGACCCTCGTGCCCAGGTGCTTGCTCCCCCTGCTGTGTTCTCTGTGCCAGATATTCTCAAATATTCCAGAAAAAATCATATTTCATTTTCGGGGCATTTGGAGAACTTTTATTTTTGGGGTATTTTTATATTGCACGGATAATTCAGAAACAGACAGAAAAATACTATTTTTACTTTATTTCAACTAAATAACAGAAAATAAAAGGAGGGTACAGAAGGTTGTGCTTTCTAACTTCATCCATCTCATGCTCATCAAAAGGAATCCACTAACAAGGTTGATCAGGTCTTGTTAACAAACTCATTCCGAATAACATGGAACCGGAGAAATTTTGAATAACACTAGGTTACCTCAACGGGGATATGCACATCCCCAATAATAAGAATATCATATCTCTTTTTGACAGTAGGAAGAGGAAATTCAAAACCTCCAAAAATAATCGATGGAAATTTTCCAATAGAGTTGATACTATGAACTTGAGGTTGTTTCCTCAGAAAGTGTACCGTATGCTCATTGCCATTAACATGAAAAGTGACATTGCCTTTGTTGCAATCAATCACAGCCCCTCCAGTATTCAAAAAGGGTCTTCCGAGAATAATAGACATACTATCGTCCTCGGGAATATCAAGAATAACAAAGTCCGTTAAAATAGTAACGTTTGCAAGCACAACAGGCACATCCTCAGAAATACCGACAGGTATAGCAGTTGATTTATCAGCCATTTGCAAAGATATTTCAGTAGGTGTCAACTTATTCAAGTCAAGTCTACGATATAAAGAGAGAGGCATAACACTAACACCGGCTCCAAGATCACATAAAGCAGTTTTAACATAGTTTCTTTTAATGGAGCATGGTATAGTTGGTACCCCTGGATCTCCTAGTTTCTTTGGTATTCCACCCTTAAAAGTAATTAGCAAGCATGGTGGAAATTTCAGCTTCCGGTATCTTTCTTTTATTTGTAACAATTTCTTTCATGTACTTAGCATAAGGATTCATTTTGAGCATATCAGTTAATCGCATACGCAAAAAGATAGGTCTAATCATTTCAGCAAAGCGCTCAAAATCCTCATCATCCTTTTTCTTGGATGGCTTAGGAGGAAAAGGCATGGGTTTCTGAACCCATGGCTCCCTTTCTTTACCGTGCTTCCTAGCAACAAAGTCTCTTTTATGACAACGTTGATTCTTTGATTGTGGGTTATCAAGATCAATAGCAGGTTCAGCTTCTACATCATTATCATTGCTAGGTTGAGCATCAACATGAACATCATAATTAAAATTATCACTAGGTTCATGTTCATTACCAGATTGTGTTTCAACATCAGAAATAGAAATATCATTAGGATTCTCAGGTGGTTCAGCAATAGGTTCACTAGAAGCATGTAAAGTCCTATCATTTTTCTTTCTTTTTAGAAGGACTAGGTGCATCAATACTATTTCTCTGAGAATCTTGCTCAATTCTCTTAGGATGGCCTTCAGGATACAAAGGTTCCTGAGTCATTTTACCAATTCTAGTAGCCACTCTAACAACATAGTCATTGTTCTTATTATTCAATTCATTGAGCAAATCATTCTGAGCTTTAAGTACTTTTTCTACTTGAGTGGTAACCATAGAAGCATGTTTACTAATGAGTTTAAGTTCACCTTTAAATCTAGACATATAATCACCCAAGTGTTCAATCATATAAGCATTTTGTTTTAATTGTCTACCAAAATAAGCATTGAAGTCTTCTTGCTTAACCATAAAATCATCAAACTCATCTAAGCATTGGCTAGCAAACTTAGTAGGAGGGATTTCAGCTTTGTCATATCTATAGAGAGAATTTACCTTCACTACCTGTGTCGGGTTATCAAGACCATGTGTTTCTTCAACAGGCGGTAAATTAAGACCATGTATTTCTTCAATAGGAGGTAAATTCTTAACATCTTCAGCTTTAATACCCTTTTATTTCATAGATTTCTTCGCCTCTTGCATATCTTCAGGACTGAGGAATAGAACACCCCTCTTCTTCGGAGCTGGTTTAGGAATAGGCTCAAGATTTGGCTCAGAAAGTATCCAATTATTTTCATTAGTCAACATATTATTCAATAGAATTTCAGCTTCATCCGGTGTTCTTTCCCTGAAAACAGAACCAGCACAACTATCCAGGTGGTCTCTGGAAGCATCGGTTAGTCCATTATAAAAGATATCAAGTATTTCATTTTTCTAAAGAGGATGATCAGGAAAAGCATTAAGTAATAGGAGAAGCCTCCCCCAAGCTTGTGGGAGACTCTCTTCTTCAATTTGCACAAAATTATATATTTCCCTTAAAGCAGCTTGTTTCTTATGAGCAGGGAAATATTTAGCAGAGAAGTAATAAATCATATCCTGGGGACTACGCACACAACCAGGATCAAGAGAATTAAACCATATCTTAGCATCACTCTTTAATGAGAACGGAAATATTTTAAGGATATAATAGTAGTGAGATTTCTCATCATTAGTGAACAGGGTGGCTATATCATTTAGTTTAGTAAGATGTGCCACAACAGTTTCAGATTCATATCCATAGAAAGGATCAGATTCAACCAAAGTAATTATATCAGGATCAATAGAGAATTCATAATCCTTATCAGTAACAAAGATAGGTGAAGTAGCATAAGCAGGATCATATTTCATTCTAGCATTCAGAGTTTTTTGTTTCAGCTTAGCTAATAATTTCTTAAGATCACTTCTATCATTGCAAGCAAGAAAGTCTCTAGCAGTTTCTTCATCCATAACATAGCCCTCAGGCACAACATGCAATTCATATTTATTAGGAGAACCTTCATCATCACTTTCATCAATATTATCAGTTTCAATAATTTCATTCTCTTTAGCCCTAACAAGTTGTGTTGGGGATCATTGCAGAAATTAAAAAAATTTCTACGCATCACCAAGATCAATCTATGGAGAGACTAGCAACGAGAGAGAGGGGAGTGCATCTTCGAACCCTTGAAGATCGCGATGCGGAAGCGTTACAAGAATGCGGATGAAGGAGTCGTACTCGCAGTGATTCAGATCGCGGTTGATTCCGATCTAAGCACCGAACAATGGCGCCTCCGCGTTCAACACACGTACAGCCCGGGGACGTCTCCTCCTTCTTGACCCAGCAAGGGGAGAGGAGAAGTTGAGGGAGAGCTTCGGCAGCATGACGGCGTGGTGGTGGAGCTTGCAGTTCTCCGGCAGGGCTTCGCCAAGCACTACTACGGAGGAGGTGTTGGGGAGGGAGAGGGCGGCGCCAGGGGAAGGGGTGCGGCTCCCATGCGCCTCCCCACTATATATAGGGGTGGAGGGGGCTGGTTTCTTGCCCTCCAAGTCCATTGGGGCGTTGGCAAAGGTGAGGGAAAGAAACCCCATCATTTCCCTTCCCCACCGATTGTTATCCCCCATTTTTAGGGATCTTGATCTTATCCCTTCGGGATATGATCTTATTCCTTCTAAGGGGGGATCTTGGTGTGCCTTGACCAGGGGTGTGGGGCCTTGCCCCCACTACCCACGTTCATGTGGGTCCCCCATGCAGGTGGGCCCCACTCCGGAACCTTCTAGAACCTTCCCGGTACAATACCAAAAAATCCCGAACATTTTCCGGTGGCCAAAATAGGACTTCCCATATATAAATCTTTACCTCCGGACCATTCCGAAACTCCTCGTGACGTCCGGGATCTCATCCGGGACTCCGAACAACATTCGGTAACTGCACACTAATTCCCATAACAACTCTAGCGTCACCGAACCTTAAGTGTGTAGACCCTACGGGTTCGGGAATCATGCAGACATGACCGAGACAGCTCTCTGGCCAATAACCAACAGCGGGATCTGGATACCCATGTTGGCTCCCACATGTTCCACGATGATCTCATCGGATGAACCACGATGTCGGGGATTCAATCAATCCTGTATACAATTCCCTTTGTCAATCGGTACGTTACTTGCCCGAGATTCGATCATCGGTATCCCAATACCTCGTTCAATCTCGTTACCGGCAAGTCACTTTACTCGTTTCGTAATGCATGATCCCGCGACTAACTACTTAGTCACATTGAGCTCATTATGATGATGCATTACCGAGTGGGCCCAGAGATACCTCTCCGTCATACGGAGTGACAAATCCCAGTCTCGATTCGTGCCAACCCAACAGACACTTTCAGAGATACCTGTAGTGCACCTTTATAGCCACCCAGTTACGTTGTGATGTTTGGTACACCCAAAGCATTCCTACGGCATCCGGGAGTTGCACAATCTCATGGTCTAAGGAAATGATACTTGACATTAGAAAATCTTCTAGCAAACGAACTACACGATCTTGTGCTATGCTTAGGATTGGGTCTTGTCCATCACATCATTCTCCTAATGTGTGATCATGTTATCAATGACATCTAATGTCCATGGTCAGGAAACCATAACCATCTATTGATCAACGAGCTAGTCAACTAGAGGCTCACTAGGGACATGTTGTGGTCTATGTATTCACACATGTATTACGGTTTCGAGTTAATACAATTATAGCATGAACAATAGACAATTATCATGAACAAGGAAATACAATAATAACCATTTTATTATTGCTTCTAGGGCATATTTCCAACAGTCTCCCACTTGCACTAGAGTCAATAATCTAGTTCACATCACTATGTGATTGTAATGAATCCAACACCGATGGGGTTTGATCATATCTCGCTTGTGAGAGAGGTTATTAGTCAACGGGTCTGAACCTTTCAGATCCGTGTGTGCTTTACAAATCTCTATGTCATCTTGTAAATGCAGCTACCATGCGCTACTTGGAGCTATTCCAAATAATGCTCTACTATACGAATCCGGTTACTACTCAGAGTCATCCGGATTAGTGTCAAAGTTTGCATCGAGGTAACCCTTTACGGCGAACTCTTTTACCACCTCCATAATCGAGAAAATTCCTTAGTCCGCTAGTTACTAAGGATAAGTTTGACTGCTGTCATGTGATCCAATCCTGGATCACTCTTGTACCCCTTGATTGACTCATGGCAAGGCACACTTCAGGTGCGGTACACATCATACCATACTGTAGAGCCTACGTCTAAAGTATAGGGGACGACCTTCGTCCTTTCTCTCTCTTCTGCCGTGGTCAGATCTGTAGTCTCACTCAATGCTCACACCTTATAACACAACCAAGAACTCCTTCTTTGCTGATCTATTTGAACTCCTTCAAAATCTTGTCACGGTATGTATTCATTTGAAAGTACTATTAAGCGTTTTTGATCTATCCTTATAGATCTTGATGCTCAATGTTCAAGTAGCTTAATCCAGGTTTTCCATTGAAAAACACTTTTCAAATAACCCTATATGCTTTCCAGAAATTCTACATCATTTCTGATCAACAATATGTCAACAACATATACTCATCAGAAATTCTATAGTGCTCCCACTCACTTCTTTGGAAATACAAGTTTCTCATAAACTTTGTATAAACCCAAAATCTTTGATCATCTCATCAAAGCGTATATTCCAACTCCGAGATGCTTACTCCGGTCCTTAGAAGGATTGCTGGAGCTTTGCATACTTGTTAGCATCTTTTAGGATTGACAAAAACCTTCTGGTTGTATCACATACAACCTTTCCTCAAGAAAATTGTCAAGGAAACAATGTTTTGACATCCTATCTGCAAGATTTCATAAATAATGCAGTAACTGCTAATACAATTCCAACAGACTCTTAGCATCGCTACGAGTGAGAAAGTCTCACCATAGTCAACTCCTTGAACTTGTCGAAAAACATCTTAACGACAAGTCGAGATTTCTTAATGGTGATACTTACCATCATTGTCTGTTTTCCTTTTAAAATCCATCTGTACCCAATAGCCTTACGACCATCAAGTAGTTCTTCCAAAGTCTATACTTTGTTTTCACACATGGATCCTCTCGGATTTTATGGCCTCGAGCCATTTGTCGGAATCCGGGCCCACCATCGCTTCTCCATAGCTCGTAGGTTCATTGTTGTCTAGCAACATGACCTCCAAGACAGGATTACGTACCACTCTGAAATCGTACGCATCCTTGTCGACCTATGAGGTTTGGTAGTGACTTGATCCGAAGTTTCATGATCACTATCATCATCTTCCACTTCAATTGGTGTAGGCGCTACAGGAACAACTTCCTGTGCCCTGCTACACACTGGTTGAAGTGACGGTTCAACAACCTCATCAAGTCTTCGCCATCCTCCCACCCAATTGTTTCGAGAGAAACTTTTCCTCGAGTGTAGCGACCAGACCTCAAATGGTCTGTGCTGCTGTGCACCAGTGTCATCCCTGGATTAGTAATGCTGACACGCACAGTACAAATGGAGGATTTATAACAGAGTAGCAATCACACACTTATTACATCGAATATCTCCAAAGAGATTAAGTATGATAAATATGGCTTAAGGCCATCTAAAACGATAACAGCGGAAGACTTGGAAGATAAGTGAGTCCATCAACTCCAGCGGCATCACCGAGTATAAGACCACGACCTAAGGCACCTTACTCGTCGTCTGAAAAGTCTGCAACATGAAACGTTGCCGCCCGAAAACGGGTCAGCACATAGAATATGCTGGCAAAGTAGCACATAGAGAATAATGAACAATGATAAGGCTATACTACATGCATATATGGCTGGTGGAAAGCTCTACGGTTACAGTTTTGCGAAAAGCCAATTTTTCCCTACTTCAAAGGAATAAACTTTATTTAACTATCATGGTGGTTGTGAAACATTGAGATGGTTGACAGCATCTCAATCCCAATTAAGAAGTCATCATTAACCCAGCAAAATTAATTAAGAGTAACATGGTGATGAGATTCAAATGATAATCCAGGTACTAGATACTCAAATTGTCCATAACCGGGGACACGGCTAACCATGATTAGTTTGTACACTCTGCAGAGGTTTGTGCACTTTTCCCCACAAGACTCGATCGCCTCCGCTTGATTCTCGCACTGCATGATGTTTGAGAAACGGATGACCGAGACACAGTCTTTCCGAAGAGGTCCCCTTAACCGATAGATAGGCCGGTACACCTACAATCCCCTACATCTGCTAGCCCATCATGGAAAGGTTTCCCACAACTTACTCAACTATGCTAGAGCCCATCATAGCTTGTGGCTGCACACGGAAGTTTCCAGCATGAATAATCTTATGATCCCTTTGAGCCTGGGTGGCGGTCCTTATACAAACAGACAACACTGGATTCTCCAGGTGCCTCAATCCACCCAGATGTGAGTTTTAGTTGCCACCTTAGGTAAACCATTATTAACAATCTCACATCTGTCATGAATATCACTCAAAACCCAATCCACGTCTACGAGCATAGCATGGCAATAATAATAGCAACGTAGAAGTAACTCCCAAGGGTTTGATAAAAGAGCAGGTAATAGGTACTACCTCAACTACTTCCCAATACCCACAATTTAATTGGATCCTAATCATGCAATGTTTGAGGAATAGATCTAATGCAATAAAACTGCGTATGGAAGGTATGATCAAAGTGTTACTTGCCTTGCTGATGATCCGCGAAACCTAGCGATTCGAGGTAACAAGCGGCACACTCCGGGTACTCTATCGCAAACAAACAAGCAGACAATCAGTACTCATCTAATGCACAGGTAAAACTCGAATGAAAGATCCTACTAGAAAGTTCAACTTAAGAACTCCGGTTTGCAAAAAGAATCAACTCGAACGAAGCAACGAAAGTCAAACGGCGAAAGAAACAAGCTTCGTTTACTAATCTGGATCTAGGTCAAATTTTACAGTAGCAAAACTTGTTTGAGTAGGTTAAACCGAAAGAGAATTTCGAGACGAAACTCTAGGCGCTTGAATCGCCTGATTCCGATAAACGAGCGAAAATTTAAACAAAAACGAAGATTTGATCAGAAATCGAATCTGAGATAATCGCGGAAAAAATCCGACGAAAAAGAAAAACGGACGAACGGTTAAAGAACGGACGTTCGTTAACAGAGAAAATCCGACGAACGCGTTCCTTAAAACGAACGGGTCGGTGAACGTTCACAAAATAACAAAACCAAAAAAAAACCGATCTAGGTTTTTTTTTTAAACGAACGTTTTTTTTAACAAATCCGGCAACGAACGGCGGCGAGGTACCTCGTCGGGGGCGGGGCTCCGGCGGGGCTCCGGCTGCTCCGGCGAGGGGCGGCGAGGTTCGGCGGGCTCGGGGAGGCGAGGGGGCGGCAAACGCCGGTGGCGGCCTCGAGCTCGGCTCCGGCGACGGCGGGGCGGGCAAGTGCGGGCAGCGGCAGGGTGAGAGAAGGGGGGGGGCGGCTATTTATATGAGGGGGGTGTGGTGGCTTGGGGAAGGGGCAGGCGGCGGGGTGCTCCCGTGTCCAAGCCGGACATGGTGGCGGCGGCGCTCCAGTACGCGGAGAGGACGACGGGGCGGGATGGGCCGGCGCTCGGCTGGGCCTCGGCCTAGTCGGGCGGCGCGCAGTTTTTTTTTAATACGCTCCGCGGAAAAATATTCGTAGAAAAATAAATAAAAGTCCAAAAAAGATAAAATAAAATTTCCCCGTCTAGTTAGAAAATCTAGAATAGGGTGAACATTTTTTTGACACAAAAATATTTTTTTTGAAAACATGCAATATTTTTAATGCAATTAAAATTGCAAATAAAATCCAAATAAATCCAATAAATGATTTTAACATTTTTCTCCAGTATTTCAATTGTTTTGGAGAAGTCATATTTTCTCCTCTCATTTATTTTTAAATGAAATATTTTTTGGAGAGAAAAATAATTAGAACCAAAATCCTCGTTTTATTACTGGATGAAAATCAAATTCGAGAAAATCCCCAACTCTCTCCGAGGGTCCTTGAGTTTCTTAGGATTTATCGAGGATTTGTCTGAATGCAATAAAATATGATATGAAATGATGATCTATGTATAACATACCAAATTGAAAATTTGGGATGTTACAAACCTACCCCCCTTAAGATGAATCTCGCCCTCGAGATTCGGGTTGGCTAGAAAACAGGTGGGAGTGGTCCTTCCGTAGATCTTCCTCTCGCTCCCAGGTGGCTTCATCTTCCGTGTGGTGACTCCACTGGACTTTGCAAAACTTGATAACCTTGCTGCGGGTAACTCGGCTGGCATACTCAAGAATCTTAACTGGTTTCTCCTCATAGGTCAGATCACTTTCTAGTTGAATTGCTTCCAGTGGCACAATATCTCTCAGTGGTATCTCAGCCATCTCTGCGTGGCACTTCTTCAACTGGGAAACGTGAAATACATCATGAACTCCAGACAATCCTTCGGGCAATTCCAGCTTGTAGGCAACCTCTCCCATACGTTCCACAACTCTGTATGGTCCAATAAAACGGGGCGCTAACTTTCCCTTAACTCCAAAGCGCTTCACTCCTCGAAGTGGTGATACTCGAAGATAAACTCTGTCTCCGACTTCGTGGACTGTCTCCTTTCGTTTAGAATCAGCATAACTCTTCTGTCTGGACTGGGCTACCTTGAGCCTATCGCGAATCAACCTCACTTTCTGTTCAGACTCCTTAATCAAATCTGGTCCAAACAACTGACGGTCTCCAACTTCATCCCATAACAACGGTGTTCTACACCTCCTTCCGTACAAAGCTTCGAAAGGGGCCATCTTCAAACTGGTCTGATAACTGTTGTTATAAGAAAATTCCGCATATGGCAAATTGTCGTCCCAACTAGATCCATAATCTAGTGCACAAGCTCTCAACATGTCCTCCAAAATCTGGTTGACTCTCTCAGTCTGTCCATCTGTCTGTGGGTGAAAAGCTGTACTAAATTCTAGCCTGGTTCCCAATGTTTCATGTAACTGCTTCCAAAACTTTGGGGTAAATTGGGTTCCTCTGTCTGATACAATGGTCCTCGGAACTCCATGCAAACATACGATCCTGGTCATGTATATCTTTGCCAACTTAGCACTGGTGTAAGTGGTCTTCACTAGAATGAAATGAGCCACTTTCGTCAAACGGTCGACTACAACCCATATCGAGTCATAGCCTGTACGAGTCCTGGGTAATCCTGTGATAAAATCCATGCCTATTTTATCCCACTTCCATTCAGGTATCGGCAATGGTTGTAGCAATCCTGCTGGTTTCTGATGCTCTGCCTTCACTCTCTGACACACATCACAAACTGCTACATATTCTGCAATATCCTTCTTCATTCCGGTCCACCAGAAAGTATTTTTCAGATCCAAATACATCTTGGTATTCCCTGGGTGAATCGAGTACGGTCAATTGTGGGCTTCTTGCAAAATCAACTTCCTGATCTCCGGATCATTTGGCACATATACGCGGTCCTCAAACCATAAGGTATCGTGCTCATCCTCACGAAATCCCTGAGCTTTTCCTTTGTTAATCTTCTCCTTTATCTCTTCAATCTCCTTGTCTGTCTTCTGAGCTTCTCTGATCCTTTGCATCAAAGTAGACTGAATCTCCAGTGTCGCTAAATAGCCTCTTGGGACTATCTCCAAACATAGTTCGCTAAGGTCCTCGGCTAACTCCTGAGGTAACTCTCCTGTCATGAGGGTGTTGACATGACTCTTGCGGCTCAACGCGTCTGCTACTACGTTAGCCTTTCCTGGGTGATAATGCAATCTCATATCATAGTCCTTAATGAGCTCCAACCATCTCCGCTGTCTGAGATTTAACTCCTTCTGCGTGAAAATATACTTCAAACTCTTGTGATCTGTATACACCTCACAATGGTTTCCGATGAGAAAATGTCTCCATGTCTTCAATGCATGCACCACGGCTGCTAACTCCAAATCATGCGTAGCATAATTCTTCTCATGGGGTTTAAGTTGTCGTGAAGCATATGACACAACTCTTCCTTCCTGCATAAGCACTGCTCCAAGTCCTCGACGAGAAGCGTCGCAATAAACTTCATAATCCTTGCGTTGATCTGGCAGAATCAACACTGGTGATGTAACCAATCGTTTCTTCAACTCTTGGAAACTAGCTTCACATTCCTCAGTCCAATTGAATTTGGTGTCCTTCTTCAATAGCTCAGTCATGGGTTTAGCAATCTTCGAGAAATTCTCGATGAATCTCCGGTAGTATCCTGCAAGTCCAAGAAAATTCCGGATTTCTCCAACTGTCGTGGGTGATTCCCAACTTGTCACTGTGTCAACCTTGGCTGGGTCTACTGCTATTCCTTCTCCCGAAATAACATGTCCAAGGAATCCAACTTCCTTCAGCCAAAATTCACATTTGCTGAACTTGGCATATAACTGATGTTCTCTGAGCTTCTCAAGTACCAATCGCAAATGCTCCTCATGCTCTTCCTCATTCTTGGAAAAGACTAAAATATCATCAATGAACACCACGACGAACTTATCCAAAAACTCCATAAACACATTGTTCATCAGGTTCATGAAATAGGCAGGTGCGTTAGTCAGACCAAAAGACATAACGGTATACTCATACAACCCATATCTGATGGTATAAGCTGTCTTAGGTATATCCTGCTCTCGAATCTTTAACTTATGGTATCCGATCGTAGATCGATCTTGGAAAATACTTTAGCTCCTTGTAGGCGGTCAAACAAATCATTGATCATCGGCAGTGGGTACTTGTTTTTGATGGTCACTTCATTCAATCCACGGTAATCAACAACCATCCTCAGCGATCCATCTTTCTTCTCCACTAGAAGTACTGGTGATCCCCAAGGTGACGAACTTGGGCGAATATAGCGTTTTTCCAGTAACTCCTTGATCTGCTTCTTAATTTCCTCCAAATCCTTTGCGGGCATCCTGTACGGTCTCTTAGATATTGGCCCCGTGCCTGGCAAAAGTTCAATCAAGAACTCAATGTCTCTGTCTGGTGGCATGCCTGGCAACTCTTCTGGAAATACATCCGGATAATCCTTCACCACTGGTACTTCCTCCTGTACAACTCCTGATAAGGAATTCACTTGAGTCCTCTTCGGCATATGCTGGGATACATACTTGATCCTTTTTCCTTCTGGGGTGGTAAGCAAAATCGTCTTGCTGGCACAATCAATGTTTCCTCCATACAACGATAGCCAATCCATTCCCAAAATCACATCCAAACCTTGCGACTCCAAAACTATGAGGTCTGAGGGGAAAACATGCCTACCAATGGCCAATGGTATCTGAAAACATCCTTGGCTTGCCATATACTCTGCTCCTGGCGAGGTTACTAACATAGGGGTTTTGAGAACTTGGGTGGACAGCTTAAACTTATTCACAAATCCCCTTGATATGTATGAATGCGATGCACCAGTACCGAAAAGAACGGTTGCAGTAAATGACTTAACCAAAAACTTACCTATTACTGCATCAGGCTGAGCTTCAACCTCCTCCACGCTCACGTGGTTCACATGTCCTTTGTTGAACGGGTTCGGCTTCTTCCCAGAGCTTCCATTGCCATTTCCATTTTGGGCTTCAGGACAATCAGTTGCATAATGTCCAGTCTTCTGGCACTTGAAACAAGTAACATGACTTAGGTCCCTCTTGGTTGGGGTAGATGGGTTGGTGCGGTTCTGTCCGTTGCTTCCTCCATTCCCATTACCATTCTTGGAGCCATTATGGTTGTGCGAACTACCTCCTCCATGGGTATGCTGAAACTGTCCTCCCGGTTCGGGGCAAATTGTGGCTTCTGCTGAGCTCCAGAATTATACTTCCCTTGTCCATACTTCCTCTTACGGTTTTCAATCTGTTGTTGCTTTCCTTCAATCATGAGAGCTCTATCTACCAGCTCCTGGTAGTTGTTGAAGGTTGCTACCATCAACTGCATACTCAGTTCATCATTCAGTCCTTCCAAAAATTTCTCCTGCTTGGCAGCATCTGTAGCAACGTCATCTGGTGCATAACGTGCTAACTTACTGAAATCCTCCACATACTGGCCTACGGTGCGTCCTCCTTGGCGTAGGTTGCGAAACTCACGCTTCTTCATAGCCATAGCTCCTACTGAAACATGAGCTGTACGGAAAGCTTGCTGAAACTGGTCCCATGTGACAGTGTCAATAGGGTGCGTGGCTGTATAATTCTCCCACCATGATGCTGCGGGTCCATCAAGCTGATGTGCGGCAAAACGCACTCTTTCCGCATCTGTGCATCCTGCAGTGGTCAACTCCCTTCCAACTTTGCGGAGCCAATCATCTGCAACAATCGGCTCGGTGCTACTGGAAAACATCGGCGGGTTTAGCCTCAAGAAACGGGCTAAGTGGTCAACAGGTGGTGGTGGCGGTGGGTTGTTGTTGTTGTTATTGTTGCCTTGGTTCTGCACTAACTGTTGGGGAACGTAGCAGAAATTCAAAATTTTCTACGCATCACCAAGATCAATCTATGGAGTAATCTAGCAACGAGGGGAAGGGGAGTGAATCTACATACTCCTATGGCTCCTGCCGGTTGTCATTCTCATCGACATGCAAGTCGTGATTCTTATTACAAGAATATGATCAATCTCATACATCACATATATCATTCATCACATCTTCTGGCCATATCACATCACAAGGCACATGCTGCAAAAACAAGTTAGACGTCCTCTAATTGTTGTTGCAAGTTTTTACGTGGTTTGTAGGTTTCTAGCAAGAACGTTTCTTACCTACGTATGACCACAACGTGATTTGCCAATTTCCATTTACCCTTCATAAGGACCCTTTTCATCGAATCCGTTCCGACTAAAGTGGGAGAGACAGACACCCGCTAGCCACCTTATGCAACTAGTGCATGTCAGTCGGTGGAACCTGTCTCACGTAAGCGTACGTGTAAGGTCGGTCCGGGCCGCTTCATCCCACAATGCCGCCGAAACAAGATAAGACTAGTAGCGGCAAGAAGAATTGACAACATCGACGCCCACAACTACTTTGTGTTCTACTCGTGCATAGAAACTACGCATAGACCTAGCTCATGATGCCACTGTTGGGGAACGTAGCAGAAATTCAAAATTTTCTACGCATCACCAAGATCAATCTATGGAGTAATCTAGCAACGAGGGGAAGGGGAGTGAATCTACATACCCTTGTAGATCGCGATGCGGAAGCGTTGCAAGAACGCGGATGAGGGAGTCGTACTCGTAGCGATTCAGATCGCGGTTGATTCCGATCTAAGCACCGAAAGTACGGTGCCTCCGCGTTCAACACACGTGCAGCCCGGTGACGTCTCCCACGCCTTGATCCAGCAAGGAGAGAGGGAGAGGTTGGGAAGACTCCATCCAGCAGCAACACGACGGCATGGTGGTGGTGGATGAGCGTGGCAATCCCGCAGGGCTTCGCCAAGCACCGCGGGAGAGGAGGAGGAGGGAGAGGGGTAGGGCTGCACCAAAAGGAGACGTTCTCATGTCTATGGCAGCCCAAAACCTCAATATATATAGGGGAGGGGGAGGGCTGCGCCCCCATCTAGGGTTTCCCCCCTCAAGGGGTGCGGCTAGCCCTAGATGGGGCTTGGGGGGCGGCCAAAGGGGGGAGGAGTGCCTCCCAAGTCAAGTGGAGGCCCTCCCCCTTAGGGTTTCCCCTCTCCCATGCGCATGGGCCTTGGGGGGGCTGGTGCCCCTGGCCCATTAAGGCTAGGGCGCCCCCTTACAGCCCATGCTACTGTATTGGACGTGGTGGAACATTTTCCGGACCTCCGGACCCCTCCGGAATCCTCCGGAATCTTCTGGAAGCTTCCCGGTACAATACCGAAAAAACCCGAACTTTTCCCGGAACCCGAACAACAACTTTCCATATATAAATCTTTACCTCCGGACCATTCCGGAACTCCTCGTGACGTCCGGGATCTCATCCGGGACTCCGAACAACATTCGGTAACCACGTACATGCTTTCCCTATAACCCTAGCGTCATCGAACCTTAAGTGTGTAGACCCTACGGGTTCGGGAACCATGCAGACATGACCGAGACGTTCTCCGGTCAATAACCAACAGCGGGATCTGGATACCCATGTTGGCTCCCACATGTTCCACGATGATCTCATCGGATGAACCACGATGTCGGGGATTCAATCAATCCCGTATTCAATTCCCTTTGTCTATCGGTATGTTACTTGCCCGAGATTCGATCGTCGGTATCCCTATACCTTGTTCAATCTCGTTACCGGCAAGTCTCTTTACTCGTTCCGTAACTCACATCATCCCGTGATCAACTCCTTGGTCACATTGTGCACATTATGATGATGTCCTACCGAGTGGGCCCAGAGATACCTCTCCGTTTACACGGAGTGACAAATCCCAGTCTCGATTCGTGCCAACCCAACAGACACTTTCGGAGATACCCGTAGTGCACCTTTATAGCCACCCAGTTACGTTGTGACGTTTGGCACACCCAAAGCATTCCTACGGTATCCGGGAGTTGCACAATCTCATGGTCTAAGGAAGTGATACTTGACATTAGAAAAGCTCTAAGCAAACGAACTACACGATCTTGTGCTAGGCTTAGGATTGGGTCTTGTCCATCACATCATTCTCCTAATGATGTGATCCCGTTATCAACGACATCCAATGTCCATGGTCAGGAAACCGTAACCATCTATTGATCAACGAGCTAGTCTCCTAGAGGCTTACTAGGGACATGGTGTTGTCTATGTATCCACACATGTATCTGAGTTTCCTATCAATACAATTCTAGCATGGATAATAAACGATTATCATGAACAAGGAAATATAATAATAACCTATTTATTATTGCCTCTAGGGCATATTTCCAACAGTCTCCCACTTGCACTAGAGTCAATAATCTAGTTCACATCACCATGTGATTAACACTGACAGGTCACATCACCATGTGACCAACACCCAAGAGTTTACTAGAGTCAACAATCTAGTTCACATCTCTATGTGATTAACACTCAATGAGTTCTGGTTTGATCATGTTATGCTTGTGAGAGAGGTTATTTAGTCAACGGGTCTGAACCTTTCAGATCCGTGTGTGCTTTACGAATATCTATGTCATCTTTGTGGATGCTACCACGCGCTATTTGGAGCCATTTCAAATAATTGCTCTACTATACGAATCCGGTTTACTACTCAGAGTCATCCGGATTAGTGTCAAAGTTCGCATCGACGTAACCCTTTACGACGAACTCCTTTCCACCTCCATAATCGAGAAAATTCCTTAGTCCACTAGGTACTAAGGATATGTTCGACCGCTGTCATGTGATCCATTCCCGGATCACTATTGTACCCCTTGACCAACTCATGGCAAGGCACACTTCATGTGTGGTACACAGCATAGCATACTGTAGAGCCTACGTCTAAAGCATAGGGGACGACCTTCGTCCTTTCTCTCTCTTCTGCTGTGGTCAGGTCTTGAGTCTTACTCAATACTCACACCTTGTAACACAGCCAAGAACTCCTTCTTTGCTGATCTATTTTGAACTCTTTCAAAATCATGTCAAGGTGTGCGTTCTTTGAAAGTATCATCGGGCGTCTTGATCTATCTCTATAGATCTTGATGCCCAATATGTAAGTAGCTTTTATCCAGGTCTTCCTTTGAAAAACTCCTTTCAAACAACCCTTTATGCTTTCCAGAAATTTTACATCATTTCGGATCAACAATATGTCATTCACATATACTTATCAGAAATGTTGTAGCGCTCCCACTCACTTTATTGGAAATACAAATTTCTCATAAACTTTGTATAAATCCAAAATCTTTGATCATCTCATCAAAGCGTACATTCCAACTCCGAGATGCTTACTCCAGTCCTTAGAAGGATCGCTGGAGCTAGCATACCTTTTAGCATCCTTAGGATCGACAAAACCTTTCTGATTGTATCACATACAACCTTTCCTTACGAAAACTGGTAAGGAAACTTGTTTTGACATCCATCTGCCAGATTTCATAAATGCAGCTAATGCCTACATGATTCCGACGGACCCAAGCATCGCTGCGGATGAGCAAATCTCATCGTAGTCAACTCCTTGAACTTGTGGAAATACTCTTTGCCACAAGTCGAGCTTCATAGACGGTAACATTACCGTCCACGTCTGTCTTCTTCTCAAAGTTCCATTTATCTCGGATTTCATGGCTTCTAACCATTTGTCGGAATATGGGCCCACCATCGCTTCTCCATAGCTCATAGGTTCATCGTTGTCCAACAACATGACTTCCAAGACAGGATCACGTACTACTCTGAAGTATTACGCATCCTCGTCGTCCTACGAGGTTTGGTAGTGACTTGATCCGAAGTTTCATGATCACCATCATAAGCTTCCACTTCAATTGGTGTAGGTGCCACAGGAACAACTTCCTGTGCCCTGCTACACACTAGTTGAAGTGACGGTTCAATAACCTTATCAAGTCTCCACCATCCTCCCACTCAATTCTTTTGAGAGAAACTTTTCCTCGAGAAAGGACTCATTTCTAGAAACAATTACTTTTGCTTCCAGATCTGAAATAGGAGGTACACCCAACAGTTTTGGGTTTTCTATGAAGATGTATTTATCCGCTTTGGGTTCGAGCTTATCAGCTTGAAACTTTTTCACATAAGCATCGCAGCCCCAAACTTTTAAGAAACGACAACTTAGGTTTCTATAAACGGTGTCGTCTCAACGAAATTGCGTGGTGCCCTTTTAAAGTGAATGTGGTTGTCTCTAATGCCTAACCCATAAACGATAGTGGTAATTTGATAAGAAACATCATGGTGTGCACCATATCCAATAGGGTGCAGTTGTGATGTTCGGACACACCATCACACTATGGTGTTCCAGGCGGTATTAATTGTGAAACACTTTCCACATTGTCTTAATTGTGTGCCAAACTCGTAACTCAGATACTCATCTCTATGATCATATCACAGACATTTTATCCTCTTGTCACGACGATCTTCAACTTCACTCTGAAATTACTTGAACCTTTCAATAATTCAGAATTGTGTTCCATCAAGTAAATACACTCAACATCTACTCAAATCATCTGTGAAGTTAGAACTTAACGATATCCACTGCATGCCTCAGCACTCATTGGACTGCACACATCAAAATGTATTACATCCAACAAGTTGCTCTCTTGTTCCATCTTACTGAAAACGAGGCTTTTCAGTCATCTTGCCCATGTGGTATGATTTGCATGTCTCAAGTGATTCAAAATCAAGTGAGTCCAAACGATCCATCTGCATGGAGTTTCTTCATGCATATATACCAATAGACATGGTTCGCATGTCTCAATCTTTTCAAAAACGAGCGAGTCCAAAGATCCATCTACATGGAGCTTCTTCATGCGTTTTATACCAATATGACTCAAGTTGCAGTGCCACAAGTATGTGGTACTATCATTACTATTTTACATCTTTTGGCACGAACATGTGTATCACTACAATCGAGATTCATTTTAGGTGCAAGACCATTGAAAGTATTATTCAAATAAGCAGAGTAACCATTATTCTCCTTAAATGAATAACCGTATTGCGATAAACATAATCCAATCATGCTCAACGCAAACACCAAATCTCGATGGTAGAGGGAGCATGCGATGCTTGATCACATCAACCTTGCAAACATTTCCAACACATATCGTCATCTCACCTTTAGCTAGTCTCCATTTATTCCACAGCTTTTATTTCGAGTTACTAACACTTAGCAACCGAACCGGTATCTAATACCCTGGTGCTGCTAGGAGTACTAGTAAAGTACACATTCATATAACGTATATCCAATATACTTCTGTCGACCTTGCCTGCCTTCTCATCTACCAAGTATCTAGGGTAGTACTGCTTCAGTGACCGTTCCTCTTATTACAGAAGCACTTAGTCTCGGGTTTGGGTTTAACCTTGGGATTCTTCACTAGAGCAGCAAACGACTTGTTGTTTCATGAAGTATCCCTTTTTCCCTTGCCCTTCTTAAACTAGTGGTTTTATTAACCATCAACAATTGATGCTCCTTCTTGATTTCTACTTTCGCGGTGTCAAACATCGCGAGTTGCTCAAGGATCATCATCTATCCTTGATATGTTATAGTTCATCACGAAGCTCTAATAGCTTGGTGGCAGTGACTATGGAGAACCATCACTATCTCATCTGGAAGATAAACTCCCACTCGATTCAAGCGATTGTGGCACTCAGACAATCTGAGCACATGCTCAACGATTGAGCTTTTCTCCCTTAGTCTTCAGGCTTAAGAAACTTGTCAGAGGTCTCATACCTCTTGACGTGGGCACTAGTCTGAAATCCCAATTTCATTCTTCGGAACATCTCATATGTTCTGCGACGTTTCAAAACGTCTTTGGTGCCACAATTCTAAACCGTTAGCATTACGCACTGAACTATCACGTAGTTATCAAAACGTGTATGTCAGATGTTCCGCAACATCTACAGACGACGCTGAGGTTCAGCACACCGAGCGGTGCATTAAGGACATAAGCCTTCTGTGCAGCAATGAGGACAATCCTCAGTTTACGGACCCAGTCCGCATAATTGCTACTACCAACTTTCAACTAAATTTTTCTCTAGGAACATATCTAAACCAGTAGAACTTAAAGCGCAAGCTATGACATAATTTGCAAATACCTTTTTGACTATGTTCATGATAATGAAGTTCATCTGATTATGAACTCCCACTCAGATAGACATCCCTCTAGTCATCTAAGTGAAACATGATCCGAGTTCAACTAGGCCGTGTCCGATCATCACGTGAGACGGACTAGTCAAGATCGGTGAACATCTCCATGTTGATCGTATCTTCTATACGACTCATGCTCGACCTTTCGGTCCTCCGTGTTCCGAGGCCATGTCTGTACATGCTAGGCTCGTCAAGTCAACCTAAGTGTATTGCGTGTGTGCCGAGGCCATGTCTGTACATGCTAGGCTCGTCAACACCCGTTGTATTCGAACGTAAGAATCTATCACACCCGATCATCACGTGGTGCTTCGAAACGACGAACCTTCGCAATGGTGCACAGTTAGGGTGAACACTTTCTTGAAATTATTATAAGGGATCATCCTACTTGCTACCGTCGTTCTAAGCAAATAAGATGCAAAAACATGATAAACATCACATGCAATCAAATAGTGACATGATATGGCCAATATCATTATGCTCCTTTGATCTCCATCTTCGGGGCACCATGATCATCTTTGTCACCGGCATGACACCATGATATCCATCATCATGATCTCCATCATTGTGTCTTCTTGAATTTGTCATGCCAATGGTTACTTCTACTTCTATGGCTAACGCGCTTAGCAATAAAGTAAAGTAACTTACATGGCGTTATTCAATGACACGCAGGTCATACAAAATAATAAAGACAACTCCTATGGCTCCTGCCGGTTGTCATTCTCATCGACATGCAAGTCGTGATTCTTATTACAAGAATATGATCAATCTCATACATCACATATATCATTCATCACATCTTCTGGCCATATCACATCACAAGGCACATGCTGCAAAAACAAGTTAGACGTCCTCTAATTGTTGTTGCAAGTTTTTACGTGGTTTGTAGGTTTCTAGCAAGAACGTTTCTTACCTACGTATGACCACAACGTGATTTGCCAATTTCCATTTACCCTTCATAAGGACCCTTTTCATCGAATCCGTTCCGACTAAAGTGGGAGAGACAGACACCCGCTAGCCACCTTATGCAACTAGTGCATGTCAGTCGGTGGAACCTGTCTCACGTAAGCGTACGTGTAAGGTCGGTCCGGGCCGCTTCATCCCACAATGCCGCCGAAACAAGATAAGACTAGTAGCGGCAAGAAGAATTGACAACATCGACGCCCACAACTACTTTGTGTTCTACTCGTGCATAGAAACTACGCATAGACCTAGCTCATGATGCCACTGTTGGGGAACGTAGCAGAAATTCAAAATTTTCTACGCATCACCAAGATCAATCTATGGAGTAATCTAGCAACGAGGGGAAGGGGAGTGAATCTACATACCCTTGTAGATCGCGATGCGGAAGCGTTGCAAGAACGCGGATGAGGGAGTCGTACTCGTAGCGATTCAGATCGCGGTTGATTCCGATCTAAGCACCGAAAGTACGGTGCCTCCGCGTTCAACACACGTGCAGCCCGGTGATGTCTCCCACGCCTTGATCCAGCAAGGAGAGAGGGAGAGGTTGGGAAGACTCCATCCAGCAGCAACACGACGGCATGGTGGTGGTGGATGAGCGTGGCAATCCCGCAGGGCTTCGCCAAGCACCGCGGGAGAGGAGGAGGAGGGAGAGGGGTAGGGCTGCACCAAAAGGAGACGTTCTCATGTCTATGGCAGCCCAAAACCTCAATATATATAGGGGAGGGGGAGGGCTGCGCCCCCATCTAGGGTTTCCCCCCTCAAGGGGTGCGGCTAGCCCTAGATGGGGCTTGGGGGGCGGCCAAAGGGGGGAGGAGTGCCTCCCAAGTCAAGTGGAGGCCCTCCCCCTTAGGGTTTCCCCTCTCCCATGCGCATGGGCCTTGGGGGGGCTGGTGCCCCTGGCCCATTAAGGCTAGGGCGCCCCCTTACAGCCCATGCTACTGTATTGGACGTGGTGGAACATTTTCCGGACCTCCGGACCCCTCCGGAATCCTCCGGAATCTTCTGGAAGCTTCCCGGTACAATACCGAAAAAACCCGAACTTTTCCCGGAACCCGAACAACAACTTTCCATATATAAATCTTTACCTCTGGACCATTCCGGAACTCCTCGTGACGTCCGGGATCTCATCCGGGACTCCGAACAACATTCGGTAACCACGTACATGCTTTCCCTATAACCCTAGCGTCATCGAACCTTAAGTGTGTAGACCCTACGGGTTCGGGAACCATGCAGACATGACCGAGACGTTCTCCGGTCAATAACCAACAGCGGGATCTGGATACCCATGTTGGCTCCCACATGTTCCACGATGATCTCATCGGATGAACCACGATGTCGGGGATTCAATCAATCCCGTATTCAATTCCCTTTGTCTATCGGTATGTTACTTGCCCGAGATTCGATCGTCGGTATCCCTATACCTTGTTCAATCTCGTTACCGGCAAGTCTCTTTACTCGTTCCGTAACTCACATCATCCCGTGATCAACTCCTTGGTCACATTGTGCACATTATGATGATGTCCTACCGAGTGGGCCCAGAGATACCTCTCCGTTTACACGGAGTGACAAATCCCAGTCTCGATTCGTGCCAACCCAACAGACACTTTCGGAGATACCCGTAGTGCACCTTTATAGCCACCCAGTTACGTTGTGACGTTTGGCACACCCAAAGCATTCCTACGGTATCCGGGAGTTGCACAATCTCATGGTCTAAGGAAGTGATACTTGACATTAGAAAAGCTCTAAGCAAACGAACTACACGATCTTGTGCTAGGCTTAGGATTGGGTCTTGTCCATCACATCATTCTCCTAATGATGTGATCCCGTTATCAACGACATCCAATGTCCATGGTCAGGAAACCGTAACCATCTATTGATCAACGAGCTAGTCTCCTAGAGGCTTACTAGGGACATGGTGTTGTCTATGTATCCACACATGTATCTGAGTTTCCTATCAATACAATTCTAGCATGGATAATAAACGATTATCATGAACAAGGAAATATAATAATAACCTATTTATTATTGCCTCTAGGGCATATTTCCAACAGTCTCCCACTTGCACTAGAGTCAATAATCTAGTTCACATCACCATGTGATTAACACTGACAGGTCACATCACCATGTGACCAACACCCAAGAGTTTACTAGAGTCAACAATCTAGTTCACATCTCTATGTGATTAACACTCAATGAGTTCTGGTTTGATCATGTTATGCTTGTGAGAGAGGTTATTTAGTCAACGGGTCTGAACCTTTCAGATCCGTGTGTGCTTTACGAATATCTATGTCATCTTTGTGGATGCTACCACGCGCTATTTGGAGCCATTTCAAATAATTGCTCTACTATACGAATCCGGTTTACTACTCAGAGTCATCCGGATTAGTGTCAAAGTTCGCATCGACGTAACCCTTTACGACGAACTCCTTTCCACCTCCATAATCGAGAAAATTCCTTAGTCCACTAGGTACTAAGGATATGTTCGACCGCTGTCATGTGATCCATTCCCGGATCACTATTGTACCCCTTGACCAACTCATGGCAAGGCACACTTCATGTGTGGTACACAGCATAGCATACTGTAGAGCCTACGTCTAAAGCATAGGGGACGACCTTCGTCCTTTCTCTCTCTTCTGCTGTGGTCAGGTCTTGAGTCTTACTCAATACTCACACCTTGTAACACAGCCAAGAACTCCTTCTTTGCTGATCTATTTTGAACTCTTTCAAAATCATGTCAAGGTGTGCGTTCTTTGAAAGTATCATCGGGCGTCTTGATCTATCTCTATAGATCTTGATGCCCAATATGTAAGTAGCTTTTATCCAGGTCTTCCTTTGAAAAACTCCTTTCAAACAACCCTTTATGCTTTCCAGAAATTTTACATCATTTCGGATCAACAATATGTCATTCACATATACTTATCAGAAATGTTGTAGCGCTCCCACTCACTTTATTGGAAATACAAATTTCTCATAAACTTTGTATAAATCCAAAATCTTTGATCATCTCATCAAAGCGTACATTCCAACTCCGAGATGCTTACTCCAGTCCTTAGAAGGATCGCTGGAGCTAGCATACCTTTTAGCATCCTTAGGATCGACAAAACCTTTCTGATTGTATCACATACAACCTTTCCTTACGAAAACTGGTAAGGAAACTTGTTTTGACATCCATCTGCCAGATTTCATAAATGCAGCTAATGCCTACATGATTCCGACGGACCCAAGCATCGCTGCGGATGAGCAAATCTCATCGTAGTCAACTCCTTGAACTTGTGGAAATACTCTTTGCCACAAGTCGAGCTTCATAGACGGTAACATTACCGTCCACGTCTGTCTTCTTCTCAAAGTTCCATTTATCTCGGATTTCATGGCTTCTAACCATTTGTCGGAATATGGGCCCACCATCGCTTCTCCATAGCTCATAGGTTCATCGTTGTCCAACAACATGACTTCCAAGACAGGATCACGTACTACTCTGAAGTATTACGCATCCTCGTCGTCCTACGAGGTTTGGTAGTGACTTGATCCGAAGTTTCATGATCACCATCATAAGCTTCCACTTCAATTGGTGTAGGTGCCACAGGAACAACTTCCTGTGCCCTGCTACACACTAGTTGAAGTGACGGTTCAATAACCTTATCAAGTCTCCACCATCCTCCCACTCAATTCTTTTGAGAGAAACTTTTCCTCGAGAAAGGACTCATTTCTAGAAACAATTACTTTTGCTTCCAGATCTGAAATAGGAGGTACACCCAACAGTTTTGGGTTTTCTATGAAGATGTATTTATCCGCTTTGGGTTCGAGCTTATCAGCTTGAAACTTTTTCACATAAGCATCGCAGCCCCAAACTTTTAAGAAACGACAACTTAGGTTTCTATAAACGGTGTCGTCTCAACGAAATTGCGTGGTGCCCTTTTAAAGTGAATGTGGTTGTCTCTAATGCCTAACCCATAAACGATAGTGGTAATTTGATAAGAAACATCATGGTGTGCACCATATCCAATAGGGTGCAGTTGTGATGTTCGGACACACCATCACACTATGGTGTTCCAGGCGGTATTAATTGTGAAACACTTTCCACATTGTCTTAATTGTGTGCCAAACTCGTAACTCAGATACTCATCTCTATGATCATATCACAGACATTTTATCCTCTTGTCACGACGATCTTCAACTTCACTCTGAAATTACTTGAACCTTTCAATAATTCAGAATTGTGTTCCATCAAGTAAATACACTCAGCATCTACTCAAATCATCTGTGAAGTTAGAACTTAACGATATCCACTGCATGCCTCAGCACTCATTGGACTGCACACATCAAAATGTATTACATCCAACAAGTTGCTCTCTTGTTCCATCTTACTGAAAACGAGGCTTTTCAGTCATCTTGCCCATGTGGTATGATTTGCATGTCTCAAGTGATTCAAAATCAAGTGAGTCCAAACGATCCATCTGCATGGAGTTTCTTCATGCATATATACCAATAGACATGGTTCGCATGTCTCAATCTTTTCAAAAACGAGCGAGTCCAAAGATCCATCTACATGGAGCTTCTTCATGCGTTTTATACCAATATGACTCAAGTTGCAGTGCCACAAGTATGTGGTACTATCATTACTATTTTACATCTTTTGGCACGAACATGTGTATCACTACAATCGAGATTCATTTTAGGTGCAAGACCATTGAAAGTATTATTCAAATAAGCAGAGTAACCATTATTCTCCTTAAATGAATAACCGTATTGCGATAAACATAATCCAATCATGCTCAACGCAAACACCAAATCTCGATGGTAGAGGGAGCATGCGATGCTTGATCACATCAACCTTGCAAACATTTCCAACACATATCGTCATCTCACCTTTAGCTAGTCTCCATTTATTCCACAGCTTTTATTTCGAGTTACTAACACTTAGCAACCGAACCAGTATCTAATACCCTGGTGCTGCTAGGAGTACTAGTAAAGTACACATTCATATAACGTATATCCAATATACTTCTGTCGACCTTGCCTGCCTTCTCATCTACCAAGTATCTAGGGTAGTACTGCTTCAGTGACCGTTCCTCTTATTACAGAAGCACTTAGTCTCGGGTTTGGGTTTAACCTTGGGATTCTTCACTAGAGCAGCAAACGACTTGTTGTTTCATGAAGTATCCCTTTTTCCCTTGCCCTTCTTAAACTAGTGGTTTTATTAACCATCAACAATTGATGCTCCTTCTTGATTTCTACTTTCGCGGTGTCAAACATCGCGAGTTGCTCAAGGATCATCATCTATCCTTGATATGTTATAGTTCATCACGAAGCTCTAATAGCTTGGTGGCAGTGACTATGGAGAACCATCACTATCTCATCTGGAAGATAAACTCCCACTCGATTCAAGCGATTGTGGCACTCAGACAATCTGAGCACATGCTCAACGATTGAGCTTTTCTCCCTTAGTCTTCAGGCTTAAGAAACTTGTCAGAGGTCTCATACCTCTTGACGTGGGCACTAGTCTGAAATCCCAATTTCATTCTTCGGAACATCTCATATGTTCTGCGACGTTTCAAAACGTCTTTGGTGCCACAATTCTAAACCGTTAGCATTACGCACTGAACTATCACGTAGTTATCAAAACGTGTATGTCAGATGTTCCGCAACATCTACAGACGACGCTGAGGTTCAGCACACCGAGCGGTGCATTAAGGACATAAGCCTTCTGTGCAGCAATGAGGACAATCCTCAGTTTACGGACCCAGTCCGCATAATTGCTACTACCAACTTTCAACTAAATTTTTCTCTAGGAACATATCTAAACCAGTAGAACTTAAAGCGCAAGCTATGACATAATTTGCAAATACCTTTTTGACTATGTTCATGATAATGAAGTTCATCTGATTATGAACTCCCACTCAGATAGACATCCCTCTAGTCATCTAAGTGAAACATGATCCGAGTTCAACTAGGCCGTGTCCGATCATCACGTGAGACGGACTAGTCAAGATCGGTGAACATCTCCATGTTGATCGTATCTTCTATACGACTCATGCTCGACCTTTCGGTCCTCCGTGTTCCGAGGCCATGTCTGTACATGCTAGACTCGTCAAGTCAACCTAAGTGTATTGCGTGTGTGCCGAGGCCATGTCTGTACATGCTAGGCTCGTCAACACCCGTTGTATTCGAACGTAAGAATCTATCACACCCGATCATCACGTGGTGCTTCGAAACGACGAACCTTCGCAACGGTGCACAGTTAGGGTGAACACTTTCTTGAAATTATTATAAGGGATCATCCTACTTGCTACCGTCGTTCTAAGCAAATAAGATGCAAAAACATGATAAACATCACATGCAATCAAATAGTGACATGATATGGCCAATATCATTATGCTCCTTTGATCTCCATCTTCGGGGCACCATGATCATCTTTGTCACCGGCATGACACCATGATATCCATCATCATGATCTCCATCATTGTGTCTTCTTGAAGTTGTCATGCCAATGGTTACTTCTACTTCTATGGCTAACGCGCTTAGCAATAAAGTAAAGTAACTTACATGGCGTTATTCAATGACACGCAGGTCATACAAAATAATAAAGACAACTCCTATGGCTCCTGCCGGTTGTCATTCTCATCGACATGCAAGTCGTGATTCTTATTACAAGAATATGATCAATCTCATACATCACATATATCATTCATCACATCTTCTGGCCATATCACATCACAAGGCACATGCTGCAAAAACAAGTTAGACGTCCTCTAATTGTTGTTGCAAGTTTTTACGTGGTTTGTAGGTTTCTAGCAAGAACGTTTCTTACCTACGTATGACCACAACGTGATTTGCCAATTTCCATTTACCCTTCATAAGGACCCTTTTCATCGAATCCGTTCCGACTAAAGTGGGAGAGACAGACACCCGCTAGCCACCTTATGCAACTAGTGCATGTCAGTCGGTGGAACCTGTCTCACGTAAGCGTACGTGTAAGGTCGGTCCGGGCCGCTTCATCCCACAATGCCGCCGAAACAAGATAAGACTAGTAGCGGCAAGAAGAATTGACAACATCGACGCCCACAACTACTTTGTGTTCTACTCGTGCATAGAAACTACGCATAGACCTAGCTCATGATGCCACTGTTGGGGAACGTAGCAGAAATTCAAAATTTTCTACGCATCACCAAGATCAATCTATGGAGTAATCTAGCAACGAGGGGAAGGGGAGTGAATCTACATACCCTTGTAGATCGCGATGCGGAAGCGTTGCAAGAACGCGGATGAGGGAGTCGTACTCGTAGCGATTCAGATCGCGGTTGATTCCGATCTAAGCACCGAAAGTACGGTGCCTCCGCGTTCAACACACGTGCAGCCCGGTGACGTCTCCCACGCCTTGATCCAGCAAGGAGAGAGGGAGAGGTTGGGAAGACTCCATCCAGCAGCAACACGACGGCATGGTGGTGGTGGATGAGCGTGGCAATCCCGCAGGGCTTCGCCAAGCACCGCGGGAGAGGAGGAGGAGGGAGAGGGGTAGGGCTGCACCAAAAGGAGACGTTCTCATGTCTATGGCAGCCCAAAACCTCAATATATATAGGGGAGGGGGAGGGCTGCGCCCCCATCTAGGGTTTCCCCCCTCAAGGGGTGCGGCTAGCCCTAGATGGGGCTTGGGGGGCGGCCAAAGGGGGGAGGAGTGCCTCCCAAGTCAAGTGGAGGCCCTCCCCCTTAGGGTTTCCCCTCTCCCATGCGCATGGGCCTTGGGGGGGCTGGTGCCCCTGGCCCATTAAGGCTAGGGCGCCCCCTTACAGCCCATGCTACTGTATTGGACGTGGTGGAACATTTTCCGGACCTCCGGACCCCTCCGGAATCCTCCGGAATCTTCTGGAAGCTTCCCGGTACAATACCGAAAAAACCCGAACTTTTCCCGGAACCCGAACAACAACTTTCCATATATAAATCTTTACCTCCGGACCATTCCGGAACTCCTCGTGACGTCCGGGATCTCATCCGGGACTCCGAACAACATTCGGTAACCACGTACATGCTTTCCCTATAACCCTAGCGTCATCGAACCTTAAGTGTGTAGACCCTACGGGTTCGGGAACCATGCAGACATGACCGAGACGTTCTCCGGTCAATAACCAACAGCGGGATCTGGATACCCATGTTGGCTCCCACATGTTCCACGATGATCTCATCGGATGAACCACGATGTCGGGGATTCAATCAATCCCGTATTCAATTCCCTTTGTCTATCGGTATGTTACTTGCCCGAGATTCGATCGTCGGTATCCCTATACCTTGTTCAATCTCGTTACCGGCAAGTCTCTTTACTCGTTCCGTAACTCACATCATCCCGTGATCAACTCCTTGGTCACATTGTGCACATTATGATGATGTCCTACCGAGTGGGCCCAGAGATACCTCTCCGTTTACACGGAGTGACAAATCCCAGTCTCGATTCGTGCCAACCCAACAGACACTTTCGGAGATACCCGTAGTGCACCTTTATAGCCACCCAGTTACGTTGTGACGTTTGGCACACCCAAAGCATTCCTACGGTATCCGGGAGTTGCACAATCTCATGGTCTAAGGAAGTGATACTTGACATTAGAAAAGCTCTAAGCAAACGAACTACACGATCTTGTGCTAGGCTTAGGATTGGGTCTTGTCCATCACATCATTCTCCTAATGATGTGATCCCGTTATCAACGACATCCAATGTCCATGGTCAGGAAACCGTAACCATCTATTGATCAACGAGCTAGTCTCCTAGAGGCTTACTAGGGACATGGTGTTGTCTATGTATCCACACATGTATCTGAGTTTCCTATCAATACAATTCTAGCATGGATAATAAACGATTATCATGAACAAGGAAATATAATAATAACCTATTTATTATTGCCTCTAGGGCATATTTCCAACACTAACACTTGCATCAGGGCATTCTGTTGCTGAATCAACTGGGTGATCTCCGGTGGGAAAACAAATCCGGTGTCGCGTCTCGGAGGCATCTGATAGGTTAGAAAAGATGAGAGTTAAGAATAGAATGAGGTCTAGAGAGAAACACTACCCATATGCTCATGAGACAAATACAATCAATATCACTCAATCAATTCAAACAAGGCATAACAATCGATCTAACTAGCGTTACAAAAGTGCTTGAACTATACTATTAAATGGGGGAAAACTACTACTGATATGGTGGTCTACTAGAAATTCTGATCCGTTGAAGACTCCATGATGTCTGCTCCAGCTTCATCAACAAAGTCATCTTCACTTGGTTCCGAGTCAGTGTTGTCGATGATGATGTAGTTATCCGGACAAGTGCATTCGTCATCCTTTGCTTTTGGCACTGGATTTCCCATGAATACTCCAATCTTCTTCTCCAGGTCGTCATTCTTCCCTACTAGTGCGATGATTTCCTCCATATAATCCTCGCGTGTAGCTTTGAGTTCTTCCTCCAGCTCTTTGATCTTTGTCAATGCCTTCTTCAGTTCTTCCTTGTCCGTGCACATCTGGTTCTCCTGGCGACGAATATGTTGGTTCTGCTCCTGGATGAAAGCTGCAATTGATCCATCCTTCTTGGTTCTGATCATCTCCCATTGTGCGTCTCGGCGTCCACAAATCTGATAAATTGTATCCTTAAGCTCCTGGTGGTAGACTTCTCCAGTGCGTCCCATGGCGATGTGTGCGGCCATGCTCTTCCCTAAACTCCAGGTTGGTGCTTCGAAAACCAATCTTATGGGTTCAGTAAGTGGCACAAACGTCCTTCCTGGAATGTGAACTTGAATCTTCCAGCTCTCCTCTTCGGGTAATGTGGCGTTGTAGGTTCCGGTGATGCTTGGTATTCCTACGTTCAAATACTTGGTGACTTCCTTCAAGTGTCGACCAAAAGGCGTGTCTTCATCTGGTTGCATGAACTTGCTCCTTGCATCCGCCATTCCTAAAAGAGTGGAAACTGGAGAGGGGTCAGAAATGAGAAGAGAGAAGCTTTCTAGGGCTTAAGCTTAGTGGTCGTGTCCTACAGTCAGTGTGTGCTCTGATACCACCTTTGTAGCGACCAGACCTCAAATGGTCTGTGCTGCTGTGCACCAGTGTCATCCCTGGATCAGTAATGCTGACACGCACAGTACAAATGGAGGATTTATAACAGAGTAGCAATCACACACTTATTACATCGAATATCTCCAAAGAGATTAAGTATGATAAATATGGCTTAAGGCCATCTAAAACGATAACAACGGAAGACTTGGAAGATAAGTGAGTCCATCAACTCCAGCGGCATCACCGAGTATAAGACCACGACCTAAGGCACCTTACTCGTCGTCTGAAAAGTCTGCAACATGAAACGTTGCCGCCCGAAAACGGGTCAGCACATAGAATATGCTGGCAAAGTAGCACATAGAGAATAATGAACAATGATAAGGCTATACTACATGCATATATGGCTGGTGGAAAGCTCTACGGTTACAGTTTTGCGAAAAGCCAATTTTTCCCTACTTCAAAGGAATAAACTTTATTTAACTATCATGGTGGTTGTGAAACATTGAGATGGTTGACAGTATCTCAATCCCAATTAAGAAGTCATCATTAACCCAGCAAAATTAATTAAGAGTAACATGGTGATGAGATTCAAATGATAATCCAGGTACTAGATACTCAAATTGTCCATAACCGGGGACACGGCTAACCATGATTAGTTTGTACACTCTGCAGAGGTTTGTGCACTTTTCCCCACAAGACTCGATCGCCTCCGCTTGATTCTCGCACTGCATGATGTTTGAGAAACGGATGACCGAGACACAGTCTTTCCGAAGAGGTCCCCTTAACCGATAGATAGGCCGGTACACCTACAATCCCCTACATCTGCTAGCCCATCATGGAAAGGTTTCCCACAACTTACTCAACTATGCTAGAGCCCATAATAGCTTGTGGCTGCACACGGAAGTTTCCAGCATGAATAATCTTATGATCCCTTTGAGCCTGGGTGGCGGTCCTTATACAAACAGACAACACTGGATTCTCCAGGTGCCTCAATCCACCCAGATGTGAGTTTTAGTTGCCACCTTAGGTAAACCATTATTAACAATCTCACATCTGTCATGAATATCACTCAAAACCCAATCCACGTCTACGAGCATAGCATGGCAATAATAATAGCAACGTAGAAGTAACTCCCAAGGGTTTGATAAAAGAGCAGGTAATAGGTACTACCTCAACTACTTCCCAATACCCACAATTTAATTGGATCCTAATCATGCAATGTTTGAGGAATAGATCTAATGCAATAAAACTGCGTATGGAAGGTATGATCAAAGTGTTACTTGCCTTGCTGATAATCCACGAAACCTAGCGATTCGAGGTAACAAGCGGCACACTCCGGGTACTCTATCGCAAACAAACAAGCAGACAATCAGTACTCATCTAATGCACAGGTAAAACTCGAATGAAAGATCCTACCAGAAAGTTCAACTTAAGAACTCCGGTTTGCAAAAAGAATCAACTCGAATGAAGCAACGAAAGTCAAACGGCGAAAGAAACAAGCTTCGTTTACTAATCTGGACCTAGGTCAAATTTTACAGTAGCAAAACTTGTTTGAGTAGGTTAAACGGAAAGAGAATTTCGACACGAAACTCTAGGCGCTTGAATCGCCTGATTCCGATAAACGAGCGAAAAGTTAAACAAAAACGAAGATTTGATCAGAAATCGAATCTGAGATAATCGCGGAAAAAATCCGACGAAAAAGAAAAACGGACGAACGGTTAAAGAACGGACGTTCGTTAACAGAGAAAATCCGACGAACGCGTTCGTTAAAACGAACGGGTCGGTGAACGTTCACAAAATAACAAAACAAAAAAAAAACCGATCTAGGGTTTTTTTTAAACGAACGTTTTTTTTAACAAAACCGGCAACGAACGGCGGCGAGGTACCTCGTCGGGGGCGGGGCTCCGGCTGCTCCGGCGAGGGGCGGCGAGGCTCGGCGGGCTCGGGGAGGCGAGGGGGCGGTGAGGGGGCGGCAAACGGCGGTTGCGGCGGCCTCGAGCTCGGCTCCGGCGACGGCGGGGCAGGCAAGTGCGGGCGGCGGCGGGGTGAGAGAAGGGGGGGGGGGGCGGCGGCTATTTATATGAGGGGGGTGCGGTGGCTTGGGGAAGGGGCAGGCGGCAGGGTGCTCCCGTGTCCAAGCCGGACACGGTGGCGGCGGCGCTCCCGTACGCGGAGAGGACAACGGGGCGGGATGGGCCGGCGCTCGGCTGGGCCTCGGCCCGGTCGGGCGGCGCGCAGTTTTTTTTAAATCCGCTCCGCCGAAAAATATTCGTAGAAAAATAAATAAAAGTCCAAAAAAGATAAAATAAATTTTCCCCGTCTAGTTAGAAAATCTAGAATAGGGTGAACATTTTTTTGACACAAAAATAATTTTTTTGAAAACATGCAATATTTTTAATGCAATTAAAATTGCAAATAAAATCCAAATAAATCCAATAAAAGATTTTAACATTCTTCCTCCAGTATTTCAATTGTTTTGGAGAAGTCATATTTTCTCCTCTCATTTATTTTTAAATGAAATATTTTTTGGAGAGAAAAATAATTAAAACCAAAATCCTCGTTTTATTACTGGATGAAAATCAAATATGAAAATTCGAGAAAATCCCCAACTCTCTCTGAGGGTCCTTGAGTTGCTTAGGATTTATCGAGGATTTGTCAGAATGCAATAAAATATGATATGAAATGATGATCTATGTATAACATACCAAATTGAAAATTTGGGATGTTACATCGAGAAAGGACCCGTTTCTAGAAACAATCACTTTTGCTTCCGGATCCGAAATAGGAGGTATACCCAACTGTTTTGGGTGTCCTATGAAGATGCATTTATCTGCTTTGGGTTCGAGCTTATCAGGCTAAAACCTTTTCACATAAGCGTCGCAGCCCCAAACTTTAAAAAAAATGACAGCTTAGGTTTCTCTAAACCATAGTTCATACGGTGTCATCTCAACGGAATTACGTGGTGCCCTATTTAAAGTGAATGCGGTTGTCTCTAATGCCTAACCCATAAACAATAGTGGTAATTCGATAAGAGACATCATGGTTTGCACCACATCCAATAGGGTGCAGCTATGATGTTCAGACACACCATCACACTATGGTGTTCCAGGCGGCATTAGTTGTGAAAAAATTTCCACAATGTCTTAATTGTGTACCAAACACGTAACTCAGATATTCATCTCTATGATCATATCATAGACATTTTATCTTCTTGTCACGACGATCTTCAACTTCACTCTGAAATTACTTGAACCTTTCAATAATTCAGACTGGTGTTTCATCAAGTAAATATACTTAGAATCTACTCAAATCATCTGTGAAGTAAGAGCATAACGATATTCACTGCGTGCCTCAGCACTCATTGCATTGCACACATCAAATGTATTACTTCCGACAAGTTGCTCTGTTGTTTCATCTCACTGAAAACGAGGCCTTTCAGTCATCTTGCCCATGTGGTATGATTTGCATGTCTCAAGTGAGTCAAAATCAAGTTAGTCCAAACGATCCATCTGCATGGAGTTTCTTCATGCGTATAAACCAATAGACATGGTTCGCATGTCTCAAACTTTTCAAAAAAAAACGAGTGAGTCCAAAGATCCATCAACATGGAGCTTCTTCATGCGTTTTATACCAATATGACTCAAATGGCAGTGCCACAAGTATGTGGTACTATCATTACTATCTTATATCTTTTGGCATGAACATGTGTATCACTACGATCGAGATTCAATAAACCATTCATTTTAGGTGCAAGACAATTGAAGGTATTATTCAAATAAACAGAGTAACCATTATTCTCCTTAAATGAATAACCGTATTGCAATAAACATAATCCAATCATGTCTATGCTCAACGCAAACACCAAATAACAATTATTTAGGTTTAACACCAATCTCGATGGTAGAGGGAGCATGCGATGCTTGATCACATCAACCTTGGAAACACTTCCAACACATATCGTCATCTCACCTTCAGCTAGTCTCCATTTATTCTATAGCTTTTTATTTCGAGTTACTAACACTTAGCAACTGAACCGATATTTTAATACCCTGGTGCTACTATGAGTACTAGTGAAGTACACATTATAATGTATATCCAATATACTTCTGTCGGCCTTGCCAGCCTTCTCATCTACCAAGTATCTAGGGTAGTTTTGCTTCAGTGACCGTTCCCCTTATTTCAGAAGCACTTAGTCTTGGGTTTGGGTTCAACCTTGGGTTTCTTCACTAGAGCAGCAACTGATTTGCCGTTTCATGAAGTATCCCTTTCTTTCCCTTGCCCTTCTTGAAACTAGTGGTTTTACTAACCATCAACAATTGATGCGCCTATTTGATTTCTACTTTCGCGGTGTCGCGAATAGCTCAAGGATCATCATATCTATCCCTGATATGTTATAGTTCATCACGAAGCTCTAGCAGCTTGGTGGCAGTGACTTTGGAGAACCATCACTATCTCATCTAGAAGATTAACTCCCACTCGATTCAAGCGATTGTAGTACTCATACAATCTGAGCACATGCTCAACGATTGAGCTTTTCTCCTTAGTTTACAGGCTTAAGAAACTTGTCAGAGGTCTCATACCTCTTGACGTGGGCACTAGCCTGAAATCCCAATTTCAGTCCTTGGAACATCTCATATGTTCTGCGATGTTTCAAAAACGTCTTTGGTGCCTGAATTCTAAACCATTTAGCATTACACATTGAACTATCATGTAGTCATCAAAACGTGTATGTCAGATGTTCGCAACATCCACAACCGACGCTTGAGGTTCAACACACTGAGCGGTGCATTAAGGACATAATCCTTCTGCGCAGCAATGAGGACAATCCTCAGTTTACGGACCCAGACCGCATAATTGCTACTGTAAACTCTCAACTAAATTTTCTCTAGGAACATATCTAAAACAGTAGAACCAAAGCGTGAGCTACGACATAATTTGCAAATACCTTTTGACTATGTTCATGATAATTAAGTTCATCTAATCAAATTATTTAATGAACTCCCACTCAGATAGACATCCCTCTAGTCATCTAAGTGATACATGATCCGAGTCAACTAGGCCGTGTCCGATCATCACGTGAGACGGACTAGTCATCATCGGTGAACATCTTCATGTTGATCGTATCCACTATATGACTCATGTTCGACCTTTTGGTCTCTTGTGTTCCGAGGCCATGTCTGTACATGCTAGGCTCGTCAAGTCAACCTAAGTGTTTTGCATGTGTAAATCTGGCTTACACTCGTTGTGTGCGAACGTTAGAATCTATCACACCCGATCATCACGTGGTGCTTCAAAACAACGAACTTTCGCAATGGTGCACAGTTAGGGGGAACACTTTCTTGAAATTTTATGAGGGATCATCTTATTTATGCTACCGTCGTTCTAAGCAAATAAGATGTAAACTTGACAAACATCACATGCAAATCATAGAGTGACATGATATGGCCAATATCATCTCGCGCATTTGATCTTCATCTTTGAGGCGCGGCATGATCACCTTCGTCACCGACATGACACCATGATCTCCATCATCGTGTCTTCATGAAGTTGTCTCGCCAACTATTACTTCTACTACTATGGCTAACGGTTAGCAATAAAGTAAAGTAATTACATGGCGTTTTCAATGACACGCGGGTCATACAATAAATTAAGACAACTCCTATGGCTCCTGCCGGTTGTCATACTCATCGACATGCAAGTCGTGATTCCTATTACAAGAACATGATCAATCTCATACATCACATATATATAATTCATCACATCCTTTTGGCCATATCACATCACATAGCATACCCTGCAAAAACAAGTTAGACGTCCTCTAATTGTTGTTGCATGTTTTACGTGGCTGCTATGGGTTTCTAGCAAGAACGTTTCTTACCTACGCAAAAGCCACAACGTGATATGCCAATTTATATTTACCCTTCATAAGGACCCTTTTCATCGAATCCGATCCGACTAAAGTGGGAGAGACAGACACCCGCTAGCCACCTTATGCAACTAGTGCATGTCAGTCGGTGGAACCTGTCTCACGTAAGCGTACGTGTAAGGTCGGTCCGGGCCGCTTCATCCCACGATGCCGCTGAATCAAGATAAGACTAGTAACGGCAAGTAAATTGACAAAATCGACGCCCACAACAACTTGTGTTCTACTCGTGCATAGAAACTACACATAGACCTAGCTCTGATGCCACTGTTGGGGATCGTTGCCGAAATTAAAAAAATTCTACGCATCACCAAGATCAATCTATCGAGAGACTAGCAACAAGAGAGATGGGAGTGCATCTTCATACCCTTGAAGATCGCAATGCGGAAGCGTTACAAGAATGCGGATGAAGGAGTCGTACTCGCAGTGATTCAGATCGTGGTTGATTCCGATCTAAGCGCCGAACAACGACACCTCCGCGTTCAACACACGTACAGCCCAGGGACGTCTCCTCCTTCTTGATCTAGCAAGGGGAGAGGAGAAGTTGAGGGAGAGCTCCGGCAGCACGACAGCGTGGTGGTGGAGCTTGCAGTTCTCCGGCAGGGCTTCGCCAAGCACTACTACTACTACGGAGGTGTTGGGGAGGGAGAGGGCTGCGCTAGGGGAAGGGGTGCGGCTCCCATGTGCCTCCCCACTATATATAGGGATGGAGGGGGCTGGTTTCTTGCCCTCCAAGTCCATTGGTGCGTTGGCAAAGGTGAGGGAAAGAAATCCCATCATTTCCCTTCCCCACCGATTGTTATCCCCCTTTTTTAGGGATCTTGATCTTATCCCTTCGGGATATGATCTTATTCCTTCTAAGGGGGGATCTTGGTGCGCCTTGACCAGGGGTGTGGAGCCTTGCCCCCACTACCCACGTTCATGTGGGTCCCCCATGCAGGTGGGCCCCACTCCAGAACCTTCTAGAACCTTCCCGGTACAATACCGAAAAATCCCGAACATTTTCCGGTGGCCAAAATAGGACTTCCCATATATAAATCTTTACCTGCGGACCATTTCGGAAGTCCTCGTGACGTCCGGGATCTCATCCGGGATTCCGAACAACATTCGGTAACTGCACACTAATTCCCATAACAACTCTAGCGCCACCGAACCTTAAGTGTGTAGACCCTACGGGTTCGGGAATCATGCAGACATGACCGAGACAGCTCTCTGGCCAATAACCAACAGCGGGATCTGGATACCCATGTTGGCTCCCACATGTTCCACGATGATCTCATCGGATGAACCACGATGTAGGGGATTCAATCAATCCTGTATACAATTCCCTTTGTCAATTGGTATGTTACTTGCCCCGAGATTCGATCGTCGGTATCCCAATACCTCGTTCAATCTCGTTACCGACAAGTCACTTTACTCGTTTCGTAATGCATGATCCCGCGACTAACTACTTAGTCACATTGAGCTCATTATGATGATGCGTTACCGAGTGGGCCCAGAGATACCTCTCCGTCATACGGAGTGACAAATCCCAGTCTCGATTCGTGCCAACCCAACAGACACTTTCGGAGATACCTGTAGTGCACCTTTATAGCCACCCAGTTACGTTGTGACGTTTGGTACACCCAAAGCATTCCTACGGCATCCGGGAGTTGCACAATCTCATGGTCTAAGGAAATGATACTTGACATTAGAAAAGCTTCTAGCAAACGAACTACACGATCTTGTGCTATGCTTAGGATTGGGTCTTGTCCATCACATCATTCTCTTAATGATGTGATCCTGTTATCAATGACATCTAATGTCCATGGTCAGGAAACCATAACCATCTATTGATCAACGAGCTAGTCAACTAGAGGCTCACTAGGGACATGTTGTAGTCTATGTATTCACACGTGTATTACGGTTTCCAGTTAATACAATTATAGCATGAACAATAGACAATTATCATGAACAAGGAAATACAATAATAACCATTTTATTATTGCCTCTAGGGCATATTTCCAACAAGTTGTTCATCAAGAAATTCACCAAGTGACACAGTAGTATCAAGCATAGAAGTAGTTTCATCATAAGTATCATGCATACTAGAAGTGGCATCATCAATAATATGCGACATATCAGAATTGATAGCAGAAGCAGGTTTAGGTGTCGCAAGCTTACTCAAAACAGAAGGTGAATCAAGTGCAGAGCTATATGGTAGTTCCTTACCTCCCCTCGTAGTTGAGGGATAAATTTTTGTTTTCTCGTCTTTCAAGTTCTTCATAGTGACCAGCAGATATAAATCCCAAGTGACTCAAAGAATAGAGCTATGCTCCCCGGCAACGGCGCCAGAAAATAGTTTTGATAACCCACAAGTATAGGGGATCGCAACAGTTTTCTAGGGTAGAGTATTCAACCCAAATTTATTGATTCGACACAAGGGGAGCCAAAGAATATTCTCAAGTATTAGCAGTTGAGTTGTCAATTCAACCACACCTGGATAACTTAATATCTGAAGCAAAGTATTTAGTATCAAAGTAGTATGATAGTAACGATAACGGTAGCAAAAGTAATATTTTTGGGTTTTGTAGTGATTGTAACAGTAGCAACGGAAAAGTAAATAAGCGAAGAACAATATGTGAAAAGCTCGTAGGCATTGGATCGGTGATGGAGAATTATGCCGGATGCGATTATTCATGCAACAGCTATAACATGGGGTGACACAGAACTAGCTCCAATTCATCAATGTAATGTAGGCATGTATTCCGAATATAGTCATACGTGCTTATGGAAAAGAACTTGCATGACATCTTTTGTCCTACCCTCCCGTGGCAGCGGGGTCCTAGTGGAAACTAAGGGATATTAAGGCCTCCTTTTAATAGAGTACCGGACGAAAGCATTAACACATAGTGAATACATGAACTCCTCAAACTATGGTCATCACCGGGAGTGGTCCCGATTATTGTCACTTCGGGGTTGCCGGATCATAACACATAGTAGGTGACTATAGACTTGCAAGATAGGATCAAGAGCTCACATATATTCATGAAAACATAATAGGTTCAGATCTGAAATCATGGCACTCGGGCCCTAGTGACAAGCATTAAGCATAGCAAAGTCATAGCAACATCAATCTTAGAACATAGTGGATACTAGGGATCAAGCCCTAACAAAACTAACTCAATTACATGATAAATCTCATCCAACCTGTCATGGTTTTGTCACGACAGATGTCCTAGAGAAAGGACTTAGTCGTGGAGCCATCGCGACGGGTTAGCTTAAAGTGGTTAAAGCGGACAAAGGACGCAGAGAGTTTATACTGGTTCGGCCCCTTGCGGTGAAGGTAAAAACCTACGATCCAGTTGTTGTGGAATTGCTAGGGTTTCAATGACCAGGGAGCGAATTTGCTATGCCTGGTTCTCGAGTTGTTGTTTGTCGTCCCTAACCCGCCGCCGGGTCGTCCCCTTATATACATGGGTTGACGCCCGCCGGTTTATAGGATTCCGAGGCCGGCTCATAAACGTGTCCGGCCCGGTCTTTACTATTTCTGCCATACAAGACAAGCTTACATACTAATGTCGGTTTATTACTACAGGCCTTAATCTGCCTTTGGGCCCTGGGCCTTCATAAAGTGCCATCATCTTTGTCTTCATGGGCTTCAAATATAATAACTCATTATGGGGATAAATCGGCCTCTCCTGGCCGGTTTATGCCCAGTAGTAATATCCCCAACAGTAGGCCCCAGATTGATTTGAACTGGTTCATGTCAATCTTCAATACTTAAGAAAATTTCTTCTTCAGCACCTTCGCATAAATCTTGTAAACCGCCATGACGTCATCTTCCAGGATCATGATAAACCGCCATGATGTCATCTGTTATTAAAAATTGCATATAGCTCACCTTCATTAATGAGTCTCCGACAATCGAGGCGACAGCTCCGCCACATATCCAACTTTTGGGCTCCTCGATTTTCGCGCCTGTCACTTATCCCTTTGCCTTTATAAATAGGACCAGGGGGTCTTTTCCATTTCCCCCCCGTGCCTCTTCGCTTCTTCTTCTTCCTCGAGCCGACCTAACCCTCACGCACGGCCGCCGTCGACAAGCTTCGCCATCGACCTCAACTCCGGCCGCTGCATCGACTTGAATGCACCAGAAAAAATGCGGCGCTCCTCTGCTGCTCTGTCAACGTCAGTAAGTTTTCCTTTCCTTTGCTTTAAATCTATCATTAGGGTTTCGGTGTTCCTCGAGGCTTGAAACTGTTCTTCCCCGTTCTTCTTCATATTGTACATGATGATTTCAGATCTACTACTTTCTTACACAGTTGTAGTTTCAATCCCCTTTTCCATCCTTAGATCATCTACCTCGTGTAGAAAAGCTCATCTGGATCTGTTAAACTTGCTTAAGCACCTGCACTTTAAGTCTGAATATAATTTGATTTACCAACGCACTGCATATCTAAAATTACCATGCCAAGCTGTGAAACTTGTTTTTCCTTCACTTAGGCATCTTAGATCTGTATATTCTATACCAGAGTAGGCGGTTTAATCTCATAGAAAAATGATGATCCGGTAGGTACCATTAGTCCCCTGTTGAACCGCCAAGCCGCTTTATCCTTGTACCATCTCCCATGTCTGATTCCGGTTTGACAATGTGTATATACTTCTGTCTTCTTCTGCTCTTGCATCGCTTTATACTTGTCCATTATAAATCTTAAACCGGTAATAACCATGTTTCATCTTTCCATTGAGATGGCCAAACAAGTCTATGAGTGCAACTGGGTTCCTTCCCGGGTCACTGAAGAACAATTAGACAGATGTGTCGCAACTGGCGCTTTAGCCAAGAAAGAGGTCATCCACTGGAGGGCCCCTGGTCCAGAGAATCCCTCTGAACCCAAGGACGGAGAAGTAGTCATTTTCGTTGACCATATGAGTTGAGGCTTTAGTCCTCCTGGTTCAAATTTTTTCCGAGATGTGCTTGCCAGCTTTCAACTCCACCCTCAGGACATCGGCCCAAACTCTGTGTCCAACATCTGCCATTTCCAAGTCTTTTGTGAGGCTTATCTTCAAGAGGAACCCACAGTTGAATTGTTTAGGGATTTCTTCTATTTAAACCGTCGCACAGAGTTCACAGATGGACCCAATACTGAGCTCGGCGAAATGGCGATTCAAAAGAGGAAGGATGGTAGCTTCCCTCACGCCAAGCTTCACAGTCACCCCAAGGAGTGGAACCAGACTTGGTTTTATTGCAAAGACACATCTCCAACTGATGAAAATCCTTTGCCGGGTTACCGCCCTCACCGTCTGAGCAATACACACCCCTTTCCTCAGATATTAACTGCAAAGGAAAAGTCCAACTATGCTCCACAACTTTCAAAGCTTAGAGCCTTTATGGCGAACGGTTTAACAGGTGTTGACTTTGCTCGTTGTTGGATAACTTGGAGCATATTGCCCTTAAGCCGACGCCCCGGTTTAATGCGTGAATACACCAGGAGTTTGAAGGACCCTCAATGACACGTTGATATTCAGCTTACAGAAGCTGAAGTTACTGAGGCTGTGAAGAAGATACTGAATGAACTGGAGGCTGTCTGTAGCCAGACCAGATTAAGTCCTTTCTGCATTTCCAACAAACCGCCAACTGTAAGGATCACATAACTTTATTGCTCTAACTTGCTTCTTTCAAATATTCTCTCAAAATTTTGTCCATCTTTGATAGGGTGATGATCCGTTCTGGAAGAAAAAACCACAAGATAAACCGGCCAAGACACCTCGCCCCAAGACCAAGGTTGTTAAAAAACCTGCCAAGAAGTGGACCACTACGTCTTCCGAGCCAAATGCAGATGCTGATTTGGCTAATCCGGACTCAGAGGTAGAATTTGACTCTCTTGGTTCATTTTTCATATATCTCATTGACAATGCACATTATCAGGACGATGCTGAAGGCAGCCAAGCTGATGATGTAGAGGTAATTATCCTTTCCTCCGGTTCAGATCCTCTGCCAACACCAAAAATCCTTCGAGCAAACCGGAAATTAAAATTTTCTCACCCCCTTGCTCACTTGGACCCAAACTTTCTTTTGAAGACGCAACAACACGAAGCTCGCCGCACAACCCGGCACAACGGCCAGGTAGTCACCTCAGCTGGTTTACCGAACACTCCAGTCCGGAAACGTCAATCAGAGGTCTCTTACATTCCTGACACTTCTTGTCCCAAGGCGGGTTGTTTCCGTCAGCCTCTTAATCCGTCTGATTCAAATTATCAGGGCATGCCACACTCATCCTCTGGCGAGTCATCAGCCACACAATTTCCACTCCTCAAGACAGTACCTGGGTGAGTCATACCTTTAAATTTATTTTGAATGCCTTATGTTTTACACAATGTATTGACCTTTATATTTGTTCTTCTCAGTGCCAAGCCAAGACCCAGCAAGAAGGCTCGGTTAAACAAACCGTCAGACGAAAATATGGTTATTGAACCAGAGAAAACCCCAGATCCAGTAGATACCAATGCTGACACTCTACTTGATGATCTGCCATCACAAGATTATGACGTCGTTGTTGAACGAGTACAAGTTGACACCACAGGTCACACTGACAAACCGACTAGTCAGGCTCGCACGGATGATAAACCGGCCAGTCCAGCTAAGGCTGCTGATAAACAATCCACTCCAGTGAAGGCTGCTGATGATAAAGAAGATGACATTATGATTACTGGCGTGAGCCACACCACTCCTGGCAACCCAGTCGCTTTATCCAAGCATAGCGCCAAGGATGAGCTTTCTGCCATGGGCAAAGGCAAATGGAACACCGATTTGTCCATCTACGCCCATCTCAACGCCCAAGATATTCACTCTAGCTTCTTGAACCGTCTGTCGTGGATTTGTCACGGCAGATGTCCTTAGTGTCAGGACTTAGTCGCGAGGCCAACGCATCTATGTAGTAGCTTGAGAGGGGTTGAGCGGAATCGAGAGACGCAACACAAGACAAGGATTTAGACAGCTTCGGGCCCTGGGAAACATCATCCAGTAATAACCCTACATGCTGTTTGAGGCTAGGTCTCATTATCATCACGAGGGAGTCGCCGGTAAACCGGCTCTTTGTGTCTAGCCCTAGAGATTGTTTCCTCTTGCTTTTGTCCCCCTTTGGGGAGCCCTGCCCCTCCTTATATATGTTGAAGGGGCGGGTTACATGTGGAGTCCTATTAGGATTAGGACTAGTCTATCTCTAATACAAACCGGATACAAGTCCGGGTTTTTAACTCCTTGTAAGGTAATATTCTTCACGCCTTTCCTCTTAAACCGGCCCACCATTAATATAAACCGGACCTCTGGGCCTTGGGCCTTGTCATCCGTCTGTCCCGTTCGCCGGGTCACCAGTGAGTTATAATGTCCAGGCAGGTTGCTTGTAAACCGCCAGGGCAGGGCGGGTCGCCAGTGAATTGCCAAGTCAGCAGGATCTCAAATAAACCGCCAAGTCCGGCCGGGTTATACTTCCGGCCGGTTTACGCCGCGGGGTATATCCCCGACATTAGCCCCCAGTTTAATTTGGATTTATCCATGTTAAACTGATCCTGTAAAACAAATAGAAGAACAAATTTGACAGATTATGCTCCGGGTTAAGAATTCTTGTAAACCGGCATCTGATCCTTAAGTCCTTGTCATTTCCTCCTTCTGAAAAATCCGAGTCAATAGACTAGCTTCATAATCAATTTGTTTGCAGAAGATATTTTGTACATAAAGAATCCATTTGAATCGGCCTCCAATGCTCTGATTTGACAAAAATATTGGTCTTCAAATATTCAACTAATATCCACCGGTTTGAAAATGTAGAACTTGCCGGTTTATCATTGTCAAAATTGCCGGTTTATAAATATTGATGGCACCGGGTCATAATTGTTGTTGACACCGGGTCATGTAATTGATCTTCCTGATTTGCTCAAAACTGATAAACTGAAGACGTTCCTCCTTTATATGCATAATACCTGTAGCCCCCAAGTCTTAAGAGGAGAACATAGTGATAACTTAAGACTTGCTCCAATAAGTGTTTTCAACCTTGAAGAAATCCGGTTTGTTCATCTCAATCATATAAACTGAATACTCCATATATGTAGCCCCCAAGTGCCGGGTTGTCATGCTTGCAGCAACCTGGGACTTGTAATTGCTTATAAAAACTTCAATTAGTGTAACCCCCAAGGGCCGGGTCATTATGCAATAATGAGCAGGGACTTTGTAAATATAATCATGTAGATTTTAGCAGTGATGTGTAGCCCCCAAGGGCCGGCTTAGTAAGATAATACTGAACCAGGACTTGATATATACTTCAATGAAAATAACATCTTATAATGTAGCTTCCATCATAAGGCTTGAACTCACATCCATAGGGTTAAGAGATTTGTGCTTTACCAACTGAGCAATGAACCCTTTAATATAATGGATTAAGGCTTGTATACCTTGAATGTTTGACAGGAGCAATTGGTAGCCCCCAAGGGCCGGCTCATTATGATGTGATGAGTCGGGTCTTCAATAAGGCCAATAAAAAATGACTTTGCATTAGCCCCCAAGTGTCATGGTGCATGCTTGCAGCGACATGAGACTTGTATGTAATCTCAATTTGAGTAATGTAGCCCCCAAGTGCCGGGTCGTAAGCATGCAGCGACTCGGGACTATTCCTTCCATTGTAGAATAAATCATATCCTTTGATAAAATAATAGCCATTGCGCTAAAGCGACTTTGAAAACCTCAATAATACCGGTTACTAATAACCATAATAAAAATCCAGCCATGTTGGCTATTCAAGATAATATAATCCGGTATGAAAACCTTATTCATTCAATATCATAATGAAAATTCAGCCAAGTTTGGCTATTTGAATAATATAACCCAATGATTTATAAGCGCATGATTCCAATGGCGCAATCCAAATATATACTGGCGACTTATAGTCCAAAGCCAGGCCGGGTTAACAAACACCGGGTAATTTATCATCATATACTGGCGACTTATCGTCTTAAAGCCAGGCCGGGTTAATAAACGCCGGTGATTTATAATCACGCTTTATTCAACCTGTTTCTGCATACAACAAGTTTAAAGTGTCCTGGCGGTTTACCGCCGGACGGGTCATAATGCCCAACATATAACCTGGGTTGATAACCAAGGCTGCACTTAAGAATAATCAAATATGAAATATATCATACCTGTGACATTAAATCACATCATTGGTTGGCCAACTTTATTGTATTAAAAGGTGATAACCCCAATCTTGAGTACTGATAACTCCTTCCATATTGCGCCGGTTTATGATAAAACCGTACCGGGTTGTCATAAACACCGGATTAACCATATATAATACTGGCGACTTGTAGTCAAAACCAGACCGGGTAGATAATCTCCGGATTATGACTGATCATATACTGACAACTTGTAGTTGATAGCCTAACCGGGCTGATAAACACCGGTTTAAAAATGTCACAAATCTTATTGAAACAAAGGAAACTCAGCAAAAGGCAAATAAAAACCATTGTAGTCGAGGCTTTTCACGGGCTGCCAGGCCCCAAATTTGATCAAGAGGTGTAGCTATGGTTCGGGTTCGACCAAGCCCCCAAGTGATGCTGTGGCATTACGCCGATCAAGAGGTGTAGCTATGGTTCGGGTTCGACCAAGCCCCCAAGTGATGCTGTGGCATTGCGCGGATCAAGAGGTGTAGCTATGGTTCGGGTTCGACCAAGCCCCCAAGTGATGCTGTGGCATTACGCTGATCAAGAGGTGTAGCTATGGTTCGGATACGACCAAGCCCCCAAGTGATGCTGTGGCATTACGCCGATCAAGAGGTGTAGCTATGGTTCGGATACGACCAAGCCCCCAAGTGATGCTGTGGCATTACGCTGATCAAGAGGTGTAGCTATGGTTCGGATACGACCAAGCCCCCAAGTGATCAATAATATGATAAGCCAATAAGGCAGGATACCCATGTTTGAATCGCGCATCATGGCAGCAGGTCCTCTTCGGCAACCTTTAACTTTTTGCAAGAGATAAATTCTTCTTGAACCGGGATTTTAAACCGGATATTGAGAGCTTCAAAGCTTTGTGGGAGACATCTTTCTCTTGAACCGAATTTTAAACCGGAATCTTCATTTTCAGCCGGAAATTTTCTGACGGCATTTAAACTCGAACTTGTGAGAGATTAATTCTTTTTGAACCGGAAATTCTTAAACCGGTTTTGAGAGCTTCAGAGCTTTGTGGGAGAACAGATTTCCCTTGAACCGGATTGTAAACCGGATATTTGAGAGCTTCAGTGAGACTGACTTCCCTTGAGCCAGATTTTAAACCGGAATCCTCTCTGATGACCCGGAACTTCTTCATTGAGCCGGGATTTTGTAACTGTCATATACTTTCTAAGCCGGAAATTTTCTGACGGCCTTTAAATTTTCATCAATATAACAGTAGCCGCCAGGACCGGGTTATCTGTGCCTCCATCGTCATGGGGTTCTTAAATTTGCTGAAACTGGCAAGATTTGCTGAATCATGTCATCGTAGCCCCCGAGTCTCAAAGGTGACTTGAGGAGTTGGCTTGAGATTCTCCATATTTTGACCGTGATATAAGCCAGCATAACTTATATATCATTGGTGTTGATAGCATGATGTGAATCCACAGAAGGTTGAGGTGACTGTGGCGGGTTGTAAATGATCCCGTATGAGCCGTGTCAGCAACTCGGCCAATGGTTCCTTCCAACTGGTGATTCGAAGTTAACCAAACTGTAGTGGCGGTGACTTGTGCGCCAGCCCATTGAACCATCCAGTGCAGATGGCGGCTTATAGTATATGATAATCTGCCTCCATTTTGTTGAAAGAAAAACCGGGCTACCCAAGCTGTGACTTGCTCAAACAGCTCATGCAGACAGGTGCAGCCCGGTATGTTGATGTAGACCAGGCCGCGAGAGATGGACAACAAAGACGACCGCGGCTTTAGAGACGGCACAGACAGGTGAGTCAGCCGCGGCGTTGTAAACCGGCGTGGGTGGGAGAATCAGCCACGGGGGCGGACGGGTGAGTAGTCTGCGGTGTTGTAAACCGGGTCACATGGACGGCGACGTGCACACGTTCGTTCTCCGGGTAGTATGGCACGGACGAAACACCGGGCAGAAACGCTGCCAGCGCGCGCTCTATACCCGTAGTATAACGCCTCATTTGCAGTGAACAATTGTCCTGCATCAAAAAAGATCACAAGCCAAAGTAATTGTTCTCTGACAAAAAAAATATATGCTAATAAGAATAGATTAGATGGATATCACCTGATGTTTTTTTTGTTCGGACAATGGATGATCCGTCATCGCGACAGAGGCGGTTTAGGTTGGTCGGTGACTGAATATGGTCCCGGCGGTTCAGGCAGATGAATCGGCCGTGCACCTGATTCGCCCGGACAACTAATGAATCGGACATGGCATTGTAAACCGGCGTGGATGGGAGAGTCGGCCACGGGGTTGGACGGGTAAATCGCCCATAGTGTTGTAGACCGTCGCGGACGAACGAGTTGTCTTCCACGTTGTAAGCTGGCGCGGATACGTGACCCGGCCGCGAGGGCGGACGGGCGAGTTGTCCGTGGCGTTGTAAGGTGGTGCGGACGGGCGAGTCAGCTGGCGCGTTTGATGTAAACTGAACCGCGACACGCGTGCCCGTGGAGCCACGCGGCACAGCCGAACGTGCATCCGCGGTATAACACCACTTTTGTAATGAGTAATTTACCTGTATATAACAACACTATAGGGCAGAATGGTTGTTTTCACAAAAAATTAATAAGTATTTACTGATAAAAAGTAAACTGGATGGATATCACCTGGTGCATTAGTACGACAGATGGTCCGTACGCAATGTCTGTAGATAACCTCTGTTCTTCTTAACAACGCAGGATTAATCCGCCTGTCCTCCCACCAAGCAGGTATCCCAAGGCGGAGGTGGCAGGCCGGCAAGTTGTTGTGGGATCATCCGGATTTCCCTCCAGCCCGTAGTGACTCGGCAGAGGCTGCGGCCACACGGCCGTAGTAGCAAGACCCGCCAGCGGAGATGGAGGCCCCGATGCAGTGCAAGACGGAGGCGGTTTGACGCAAGTACTGCAGCTGTATTTGCCTTGGGCATCAATTAAATATAATAGCTGATGTTTGTTTTGATGTGATGACGTAAACCAATGGTAGCTTCTTGATCTCCAGGTGAGAAAGTAGTACTAATTTATTGAATTGATGCAATATACTCTTCTTGACTAGAGCTTTTTTGAGACAGCGGGGCGGTGGAAATTTGTCTTGACCTCAGATCCTTGTGCCAATCCATCTCGGACGCAGCTTTGACTGATTCTTTGTAATTTGACCATATATGCCGCTGTGTTGGCTAGGTGTGCACATAACAACGGAAGACTGAACCAAAAACTGATTTTTTTCCTCGCGTGAGATACTAGTAGTAGTACAAACAGTCATAGAGGCTTCCGTTGAGCGTCGGTTTTGATCATACGAGCTAGCAACAATCAAACCGTCTTGGAAAGCAAAGTAGTACTTCTCCGTCGGGACTTGAAGCGCTCCTGTAACACGGCTGCTGTGGATGGAAGTTACGTGCTGTAGTATCAGGCTTTTAGCGGTGCGTAATGGGCATCCAGTCGGTCTTAGCGACATGCGTCACCGCTCCAAAAAAATTCAATCCGGCTTTGGACTGGATCATCTGTCGGTCATATCAACTTGGCAACTTTGCGGCAGTGCATCCGATGCAACTCTAGTTTCTCTTGGACCAGAACCTCGTCACACATCGAGCCCCAAGGTTAATCATGATTCGAAGCATAACATGGTGAATTTGCCGGCTCTGACCAAGTTTCGTCCCATGCCGGGTTATCTTGCGTGATTGTTCCGTACCGGCTCTTCCTTATTCACTCAGGTTGCAGTCTCCCCAATCCCTGAACTTCGCGCCGATTCTTATTCATCCGGCAATCGCAAGCTTCTCGTTCCTTAAAGATCTCCCTTCAAGAACTCAACACCACCGTGCGCGAGCCCCACGGTGGGCGCCAACTATCGTGGATTTGTCACGACAGATGTCCTTAGTGTCAGGACTTAGTCGTGAGGCCAACGCATCTATGTAGTAGCTTGAGAGGGGTTGAGCGGAATCGAGAGACGCAACACAAGACAAGGATTTAGATAGCTTCGGGCCCCGGGAAACATCATTCGGTAATAACCCTACATGCTATTTGAGGCTAGGTCTCATTATCATGACGAGGGAGTCGCCGGTAAACCGGCTCTTTGTGTCGAGCCCTAGAGATTGTTTCCTCTTGCTTCTGTCCCACTTTGGGGAGCCCTGCCCCTCCTTATTTATGTTGAAGGGGCGGGTTACATGTGGAGTCCTACTAGGATTAGGACTAGTCTATCTCTAATACAAACCGGATACAAGTCCGGGTCTTTAACTCCTTGTAAGGTAATATTCTTCACGCCTTTCCTCTTAAACCGGCCCACCATTAATATAAACCGGCCCTCTGGGCCTTGGGCCTTGTCATCCGTTTGTCCCGCCCGCCGGGTCACCAGTGAGTCATAATGTCCAGGCAGGTTGCTTGTAAACCGCCAGGTCAGGGCGGGTCGCCAGTGAATCGCTAAGTGTCAGCAGGATCTCAAATAAACCGCCAAGTCCGGCCGGGTTATACTTCCGGCCGGTTTACGCCGCGGGGTATATCCCCGACACCGTCTGTACACCAGCCGCGACTATGAAGCCGGTTTAGTAAATCTGATGAAGGAGCAATATGAGGTAACCACACAATTGTTTCTCTTATGTCCAATTTCAAATGTCAACTCCAGTAGCCCCCAAGGGCCGGTTTATGATGTTAATCTAAACCGGGACTTTGTAATATCTTAACTTTGCATGCTTAGCCTCCAGGGACCGGGTTATCTCTTTAAGATGAACCAGTACTTTAGAATTGTAATATGGTATCTTTCGCTGGTGTAGTCCCCAAGGGCCGGATTAACTTATGAAGATGAACCGGGACTTTAGAAGAATACCCATAACGTTACTTTGAGCAAACATACATTAGCCCCCAAGTGCCAAGAGTAATACTTGTATTGCGCTTGGGACTTGTAGAAATTTCCGAGAACAAGCAAATATGCATTAGCCCCCAAGTATCAGGTGCATAACTTGTTATGTGCTTGGTACTTCAAATATGTACCGTCAACTCATGATGTGTATGTCTCTTATAGGCTGAGCTAAGAAAAAAGGAAAATCAAACCGCTGATCTGCAAGAAAACACCAAGTCCCAGCAAGCAGAAACCTCCAAAGCCAAAGATGAGCTAAGTAGTGTCTTAGCCGCTAAAAACTGAAGGAGAGTTTCAACAAGGAGCGGGCGGATTGGGAGATAGAAAAATCCGCATTGCAAAAAAGAGCAGAGGACGCAGAAGCAGCTCTTAAACCGGTGGTAGACGAGCTGACTGGTGTAAAGCGGCAAATACATGCCATGACTGCTGCTGTGTTTGGTAACTATCCTGGCTATAAGTTTTCAACATATCATCCATACATCTCCGGTTTACCGATACTTGTAATGATACAGGAACTCGCATTAGCCATCTGGGCTCTGACGTACAGAAGAAGCTGAAGGCTGCCGATACTCTTATAGAGCAGTTATATACCGGTGCACAATGGATTATCTGCACTGCTTCTCACAACAAGCCGCGCCCAACTTTAATCAAAGATACCTTAGAAAGGTTGTCAATGCTGCCTGCCCGGGTAGAAGAACTAAAGAGATCTGCTGCAAGGGCTGGTGCTCTGACCGCCTTAACCCGGGCAAAAGCATGGGTGCCTGATCTTGATCCGGAGGATGTGGGTAAAGGCTATCCGAGCTTAAAAGAAGACGGATCAGAATTTGGCAATGATGACCTCCGAGCCATAAACCGGGAAGTACGTCCACTGGCTTGTCAATTGGCTGAAGAAGCTGATCTTTCATATTACCAGGCAAGTTATGATGTCAACAACAAACGGGTCACTGCACCAACTCCCGAGGCTCAAAATCTTATCCCGTCAATCCGTAAGCACACCTATGCCCTTGACATTGAACCGTCCACCCTTATAAGTGATGAAGCTGTATTCCAAGCCCTAACTGGGATCGACTGGGCAACCATTGACTTCCAGCCACTTGGTAGAGAGGAGGATGATGAACCGGTGCAAGATGATCCACAGCCGTCAAGTCAACCTGGCGACGAATCGTGATCCGGAGGTCGGTTTAGCCTTCCGCGTGCTACAATAGTTGCCAAAAAACAATTATTCTTTTGGGAACTGAAACGCCTTGTAATAGGCTAGTTAAAACACTTGGTCTGCTATGCCATCGTGCATATTTATTTGTGCCTGACACTTGTTAATCCACCATGCTTAAGACATATGATGTTCATAATCCGTAGCGATTTATTCAAGCTATTCCTGCATACAAGAAGTTGATAGTGTCCTGACGGTTTACCGCCGGACGGGTCATGATGCCCAGATATATAGCCAGGGTTTATAACCAAGGTTGTAAAAAGATAATCAAATATGAAAATAATTGATACCTGTGACCTTGAGTCATAATGTTGGCTGACCAACTTTTGTAGTGAGGGTGATAACCATAATCTTGAGTAACAATAACTCCTATCATATTGTGCCGGTTTATGATAAAACCGTTCCGGGTTGTGATAAACACCTGACGACTTATAGTCAAAACCAGACCGGGTCAATAATCTCCGGATTATAACTGATCATGTACTGACAACTTTTGTAGTTGAAGGCCGAACCGGGTTAACGAATGCCGGTTTATCAAAAACATCATAAATCTCATCAAAGGAGAAAAACTTAGCAAATAAAAGCATATAAAAACTTGTAGTCGAGGCTTTTCATGGGCTGCCAGGCCCCAAATTCGAGGCTTTTCATGGGCTGCCAGGCCACTGAGTTAAACCATTTTACAAAGCCTTTTAAGATGGACCTCAATCTTTAACCAATCGTCGTTTTAACTTTGACAAGTTCAGGGTCTTATGAGATTGACTTGTCAAAGTTCGGCGGGTCATACCAGGTTTACCTGGACGGAGTGACTTACTTAAAAAAGGTAGGCTAACCCGGGGTTTTAGGTGTATACACCAGGCTTCCAAGCCGTGGCTTGATAGCCTATTACAAGTGTAGATTCTTTGTTCATTGCGATAGCAAAGAATCCCCAAGCAATATTTTGAGCTGTGCTCAGTGGGTGCCTATGTTTGAGTTGTTCTTTTGCAACACTCTCTTTGGCCCCTAAATAGTTTTTCTGGTGTAGCTATGGTTCGGACACGACCAAGCCCCCAAGTGATTTTTCTAGTGGCCTTGCGCCGATCAAGAGGTGTAGCTATGGTTCGAGTACGACCAAGCCCCCAAGTGATTTGTCTGGTGGCCTTGCGCCGATCAAGAGGTGTAGCTATGGTTCGAGTACGACCAAGCCCCCAAGTGATTTTTACATAAGGCTTTATAAGTTGAATCAAGGGGTAAACCGGATGCCGCTTTATAAACAGAAGCCCCCATGTAACCACACATGATATAAGAAAAAACAACAGATACCCCGCTTTAGCTGAGGCTCCGGTTTATTATATTGATCATAATATATACATTGTGATAACTATGTACATAAGCAGCGCCTATGGCTCAGGTATAGTAAGGCCGAAGATGAGCGATATTCCATGGCTGGTGGGTCTCCTCCTCCGATTTACGTGAGTCTTTGCGCTCTCGAACATCAATAAGGTAGTATGACCCGTTATGCAGACTCTTGCTGACCACTAAGGGTCCTTCCCAAGGGGGGGATAACTTGTGCATATCAGTCTGATCCTGGATGAGTCGGAGTACCAGATCACCTTCTTGAAAAGTTCTGGTTCTAACCCGGCAGCTATGATAACGATGCAGATCTTGCTGATAAATCGCCGACCGAGCTGCTGCAATGTCATGCTCCTCATCTAACAGGCCGAGTGCTTCCTATTGTGACTTCTCATTGTCAGCTTCAACATACGCCGCCACACGAGGCGAGTCGTGACGGATGTCACTAGGGAGAACCGCCTCCGCTCCATAAACCATGAAAAAGGGCGTGTAACCCGTGGATCTGTTGGGCGTGGTATTGATGCTCCATAACACAGGCGTCCTTTGCAAAGGAACCATAAGCCGGGGCATGATGCCTCTCAAGATCTCTTGATTGGCTCTCTCCGCTTGACCGTTAGACTGGGGTGAGACATTGATGATACGTCAAGCTGGATGTGCTCACGTTGACAGAACTCCTTCATAGCACCTTTGGACAGATTGGTACCATTATCAGTTATAATGCTGTGTGGAAAGCCAAACCAGAAAATCACCTTCTTGATAAATTGAACCGCCGTAGCTGCATCACACTTACTGACTGGTCCGCCTCCACCCACTTAGTGAATTTATCAACTGCCACCAAGGTGGGTCTTCTTGTCCTTGGATCTCTTAAAGGGCCCAACCATATCCTGCCCCCAAGTTGCAAACAGCCAAGTGATTGGAATCATCCTCAATTCCTGGGCCGGAACATGAGCTCGGCGTGAAAATTTCTGACAGCCGTCGCATTTTTTCACCAAGTCTTCTGCATCAGCATGAGCCGTCAGCCAATAGAAGCCATGACGAAAAGCTTTAGCTACCAGTGACTTTGAACCGGCGTGATGACCACAATCTCCTTCGTGGATCTTGCGCAAAATCTCACAACCTTCTTCAGGAGACACGCAACGCTGAAACGCCCCTGTCACACTGCAATGATGTAACTCGCCATTGACAATAGTCATGGACTTGGATCGCCGGATTATCTGCCTGGCCAAGGTTTCATCCTCTGGTAACTCGCCCCGGTTCATATACGCCAAATATGGAACTGTCCAATCCGGTATAACATGAAGAGCCGCCACCAACTGAGCCTCCGGATCAGGAACAACCAAATCCTCCTCTATAGGGAGCTTGACTAACGGATTACGCAGTACATCCAAGAAAACATTGGGTGGAACCGGTTTAAGTTGAGAACCCAAACGGCTTAAAGCGTGCGCTGCTTTGTTCTTCCGCCGGTACACATGATCAACCTGATAACCTTTGAAATGACCTGCAACAATGTCCACCTCTCGACGATATGCTGCCATGAGTGGGTCCTTGGAATCTCAAGTACCAGAAACTTGTTGAGCCACCAGGTCCGAGTCACCGAAGCACTTAACCCGGGTTAAATTCATCTCCTTAGCCATCCGAAGACCGTGGAGTAGAGCCTCATATTCAGCTGCATTGTTAGTGTAAGGGAACATTAAATGGAGAACATAACAAAACTTATCACCTCGTGGGGAAGTTAATACGACTCCAGCCCCCGAGCCTTCCAAATGCCTGGACCCATCAAAATGAATAGTCCAATAAGTATGATCCGGCTTCTCTTCTGGCGCCTGTAACTCTGTCCAGTCATTGATGAAGTCCACAAGTGCCTGAGATTTGACCGTCGTCCGGGGCACATATTTTAACCCGTGAGGCCCAAGCTCAATAGCCCACTTAGCAACCCGACCAGTTGCTTCCCTGTTCTGGATTATATCTCCCAAAGGAGCAGAACTGACCACAGTGATGGGATGACCCTGGAAATATTGCTTAAGCTTCTGGCTCGCCATGAAAACTCCATACACCAGCTTCTGCCAATGTGGGTACCTCTGCTTGGACTCAATAAGTACTTCGCTGATATAATAAACCGGCCGTTGAACCGGATACTCCTTTCTAGCCTCCTTGCACTCCACCACAATAGCCACGCTGACAGCCCGGGCATTGGCAGCCACATATAACAACAAGGGCTCTTTATCAACCGGAGCAGCAAGGATAGGTGGCTCGGCTAGTTGCCGCTTTAAGTCCTCAAGTGCTTCATTGGCGGCGTCACTCCAGACAAAGTTATCTGCCTTTTTCAGCATCTGATACAAAGGGATGGCCTTCTCCCCAAGGCGACTGATAAACCGGCTCAAGGCTGCAATCCGACCTGCCAGGCGTTGAACATCATTGATACACTTCGGTTTAGCCAAAGAAGTTATAGCCTTAATTTTCTCCGGATTAGCTTCAATGCCTCTGTTAGACACCAAAAAGCCCAAGAGCTTACCTACCGGTGCACCAAAGACACACTTGGTCGGATTAAGCATCATTTTATAAACCCGGAGGTTATCAAAGGTCTCTTTCAAGCCATCTATCAATGTCTCCTCCTTTCTGGATTTCACCACAATATCATCCACATAAGCATGAACATTGCGGCCGATCTGATTATGAAGACAATTCTGCACACAGCACTGATAAGTCGCCTGGGCAATCTTGAGCCCAAAGGGCATAGATACATAGCAGAAGGCTCCAAAAGGAGTTATAAACGTTGTCTTCTCCTGGTCCTTAACTGCCATTTTGATCTGATGGTAACCAGAATATGCATCCAAAAAGCTCAAACGCTCACAACCCGCCGTAGCATCAATGATTTGATCAATACGAGGGAGAGCAAAAGGATCTGCTGGACAAGCCTTGTTCAAACCTGTGTAGTCCACACACATACGCCAAGTGCCATTCTTCTTTAGCACCAGCACCGGATTAGCCAACCATTCAGGATGAAATACTTCAACAATGAATCCAGCCGCCAAGAGCCTGGCTACCTCCTCACCAATTGCCTTGCGCCTTTCTTCATTGAACCGACGAAGAAACTGGTTGACCGGTTTATACTTGGGATCAACATTAAGAGTGTGCTCGGCGAGTTCTCTCGGTACACCTGGCATGTCAGAAGGTTTCCATGCAAAGATGTCCCGGTTCTCACGGATGAACTCGATGAGCGTGCTTTCCTATTTCGGATCCAAGTTAGCGCTGATGCTAAACTGCTGGGATGAATCGCCAGGAACAAAATCAACTAGCTTAGTCTCATCAGCCGATTTAAACTTCAAGGCCGGATCATGCTCTGTAGTTGGCTTTTTCAAAGAAGTCATGTCCGCCGGATCAACATTGTCCTTGTAGAACTTCAACTCCTCTGCTACACAAACCGACTCAGCATATGCTACATCCCCTTCTTCATATTCCATGGCGATCTTACGGCTTCCATGAACTGTGATAGTCCCTTATGACCCGGCATCTTGAGCTGTAGATAGACATAACAGGGCCTTGCCATGAACTTAGCATAAGCTGGCCGTCCAAATAGGGCATGATACGGGCTCTTGATTTTCACCACCTCAAAGGTCAATGTTTCTGATCTTGAATCATGCTCATCACCAAAAGCAACCTCCAGAGCTATCTTACCAACTGGATACGCCGATTTACCACGCACCACACCATGGAAGACCGTGTTGGACGGTTTAAGATTTTTATCTGTTAACCCCATGCGACGGAAGGTTTCATAATAAAGGATATTGATACTACTCCCTCCATCCAAGAGTACCTTGGTGAACTTATATCCTCCAACCTGAGGCGCCACCACCAATGTCAGATGACCTGGATTATCAACCCGGGGTGGATGATCCTCTCTACTCCACACGATCGGCTGCTCAGACCAGCGTAAGTAACGGGGCACCGCCGGTTCAACGAAATTCACTGCCCTTTTATGAAGCTTCTGATCGCGCTTGCATAGACTAGTGGTGAAGACATGATACTGCCCACTATTCAACTGCTTCGGGTTGCTCTGGTAGCCCGACTGCTACTGTTGCTGCTGATTGCCCTGGTGATTATAACCACCTTGGTTGCCCTGATTGCCTTGATTACCATGTCCGCTCTGATTACCGTGAAAACCTGAACCGGAATTGCCTCCACCGTAACCCAGCCCATGAGATCCAGGGCCTGAACCGCCGCCCGGTCCATGATCATACCGAAAAAATCGGAATTTTTGAACTCCTGCATGATATAACAATCCTTCCAGAGGTGCGTGGCCGGTTTGTCCCGTGACCCGTGCTTTGGGCAAGGCTGGTTTAACAGATATGATAGGCACTCCGGATTGGGACTTGGTCCTCCACCACGCTGGGGCGGTTTACCCTTATGCCGCTGGCCTTTTGTCCTGCACGTTGGTATTAGCCACGAAATCTAAATTGTTATCCGCTTTACGCTTACCGCTGTTTCCATGACTCGCCGGGGTATGCTGCTGCCCTTTGGTGCTGCCGCTCTTCTTTCCCTTCCCTGTCTTGTCATCGTCAGACTCGGGATCCTTGGTACTATCAGAGTCGGCATACTTCACCAGAGCTGCCATAAGTGTTCCCATGTCATTGCAGTGACGTTTGAGCCGTCCCAACTTCAACTTTAGAGGTGCAAACTGGCAATTGCCTTCCAACGTTAAAACTGATGTATCAGCGTTGATGCGGTCCGATGAATGCAAAATCTCCGAAACCCGGCGCACCCAATGGGTTGTTGATTCTCCTTCCTCCTGGACACAGGCGGCTAAGTCCACAATTGACATGGGCTGCTTGCACGTATCCTTGAAATTGTGGATAAATCGGGCCCTTAACTCGGCCCATGACCCAGTGGAGTTAGCTGGCAAGTTTTTCAACCATGTGCGAGTTGTTCCTTCCAACATCATGGTAAAGTATTTAGCACACGCCGCATCGTCGACATCCAGCATCTCCATTGCCATCTCATAGCTTTCGACCCATGACTCGGGGGATAAATCGGCAGTATAATTCGGCACCTTACGTGGGGCCTTGAAATCCTTGGGCAGCCGCACATTGCGCAGCTCTGGGACGAGACACGGTACCCCCAAAGAGCTGGAAGTAACCCCTGGTTCCACCGACGTGGTTGGACGAACCGGAGTAAGTTGGCGGGCTTCACGCTGTGCCGCTAACTCGGCCTCTCGACATGCCCTAGCACGATCTACCACATCCTGAGCATCACCACCGCCACCCGCCGGGTTATGGCCACGAGGCGGATTACGGTTTCGCGCACTGCTTGACACGGCCGGTTCATCCATATGCCTGATGTAACTCCGACTTGGGTGGGGAGTAGAATGGATCCTTTCGCAGCTATATGAATAAGCCTGCTGCTGAGTCAAAGCTGTCTGAAGGAGCTCCCTAGCCCGTCGCGTCTCGACTGCTACTGGGGACTCGCCTTCGATCGGGAGAGCCGCCAGTCGTGAAGCGGCAGCGACAATGTTATCCGTCGGGTTGGAGTAGTGACCCGGTGGTGTTGGGACGTGCTGTGACGGAACGTTGTTCTGACGAGGCGGATCTGTTGGACGTGGCTGAACCGGCGCCCCCGCTCCAGGTGCCTCCGCCCAGTTTACCACTGGCGGATTAATGGTCCCTGCTCCTGGGGTATTAAAGAGGTTCCTGGCCTCATAAACCGGCGACAGGTGATACCGGTACCTTCTCCTCATGACATTGTTTGACGCGCTCTGATCCAACATAAGCCGGTAAGCCTGTGCATCCAATGCGGCCCGTTCTGCAGCCATCCTGGTATCCTCAGCTACCAGGTCGGCCTTGGCCTGAGTTATCTGATCTTTCACCTTTGCGATTTCCGCATTATGCTCATCTTGATTCGCCGGGTTAACTTCCGCCATCAGTGTTGCCAAAGCATCAAATAAATCAGATAAAACCTGAGCCGGCGGTCGCACAGGGCCTCCTGCCCCGGCCGCTGTCGCTGCTACTGATCCGGAAACCATCGCTGCTGCGGTCGAAGAGTGGAGCGCTGGCTACATACCGGCCATGAAGATCGCAACCCGGTTTGGCGGATCAAAGGGGTCCGGAATACTGTCGCCATCAGAACAGCCCCCAATCCGGCCATCTTGCAACTGGTACAATGACTCGGTCTCTCCGGTCGATGGCTCATCATCAGAATAAATGACGGTCTCACCATCAAATGCCGATCTATCCTCAGATTCCGCTCCATGGATGACTCCCACGAAGGCACGCTTTATGGCAGGCTGAACCCGGGCAGGTCTCGCAGCTGAGCCATCTCAACGATGTCGGTGCAGATGTCCGGCTCAGGGCCCGGTTCGCCGATCTTGCCAATAAAAACGTGGATGTCGCCGAAGGGGACCCGGTACCCGTACTCGATTGAGCCAGCCTCGGGGCCCCAGCCTGCGTCGTCGATGTAGAGCTTGCCTCGACGACTCTTGGTCATTCGGCCCACAGCGTATCCCTTGAGCCCTTCGAAGCTGCCCTCCAAGAACTCGAAACCATCGTGCGATAGCCCCACGGTGGGCGCCAACTGTCGTGATTTTGTCACGGCAGATGTCCTAGAGAAAGGACTTAGTCGTGGAGCCATCGCGACGGGTTAGCTTAAAGGGGTTAAAGCAGACAAAGGACGCAGAGAGTTTATACTGGTTCAGCCCCTTGCAGTGAAGGTAAAAGCCTACAATCCAGTTGTTGTGGAATTGCTAGGGTTTCGATGACCAGGGAGCAAATTCGCTATGCCTGGTTCTCGAGTTGTTGTTTGTCGTCCCTAAACCGCCACCGGGTCGTCCCCTTATATACATGGGTTGACGCCCGCCGGTTTACAGGATTCTGAGGCCGGCTCATAAACGTGTCCGGCCCGGTCTTTACTATTTCTGCCTTACAACACAAGCTTACATACTAATGTCAGTTTATGACTACAGGCCTTAATCTGCCTTTGGGCCCTGGGCCTTCATAAAGCACCATCATCTTTGTCTTCATGGGCTTCAAATATAATAACTCATTATGGGGATAACCCGGGCTCTCCTGGCCGATTTACGCCCAGTAGTAATATCCCCGACACAACCCATCACCGTCCAGCAAGCCTACGATGGAATTACTCACACACGGCGGTGAGCATCATGAAATTGGTGATGGAGGATGGTTGATGATGACGACGGCGACGGATTCCCCTCTCCGGAGCCCCGAACGGACTCCAGACCAGCCCTCCTGAGAGAGTTTAGGGCTTGGCGGCGGCTCCGTATCGTAAAACGCGATGAATCTTTCTCTCTGATTTTTTTCTCCCCGAACACGAATATATGGAGTTGGAGTTGAGGTCGGTGGAGCTCCAGGGGGGCCACGAGGCAGGGGGCGCGCCCAGGGGGGCAGGCGCGTCCCCACCCTCGTGGAAAGGGTGTGGGCCCCCTGGCCTTGATTCTTTCGCCAATATTTTTTATTATTTCCAAAAATAATCTCCGTGAAGTTTCAGGTCATTCCAAGAACTTTTGTTTCTGCACATAAATAACACCATGACAATTCTGCTGAAAACAGCGTCAAGTCATGCAAGTTAGAGTCCAAAACAAGGGCAAAAATGTTTGGAAAAGTAGATACGACGGAGACGTATCAGTACTGTACCAAATCAATTCGCACTACAAATGTCATTCAAAACTTTGAATTCATGTTATGTGCAATTAAAATATTTCGCTATGTGTATAATGCATGCAACCTGCTACTCAAATGAATGTTTTAGTGTATTCCAAACGTATATACTACCGCTTCAATATGAACTAAATTTGAATTTGTTTCTCTATTTGAATAAGATCTACAATAATGATTGTTGTGAAGTCAAACCATTTGAATTCGTTTCTCTATTTTAATAAGATCTACAGTCATCATTATTGTCAAGTTAAACCATCATTTGTGTATTATCTTCACAGCACACCACATGATTACTCTCGAGTTAGATATGAACTATGTGTACTATATGAACTCGAACTCGATTATTTGAATCCACTATATGTTGATTTCAAATCACAGTACATTTCAAGCTCTAGCTAGATCTTCATAATCTAAACCATGTCTCACATGTATAATGTGTTTATCACGTAATGTATGGTGCCCCGCCCCCTACGCCTACAAGTATTTAGATGTGAGTTGCAAACACCACACATTACCTCAAATTCAAATAAAATGTGAGATTATTCGATATATAGTATTGTTTAGATTGTTCGATATTTAGTTGTAAGCTGCAAACGCCACACATTATCACAGATTCAAATAAAATGTGAGATTGTTCGATATATAGTATGGTTTAGATTGTTCGACATTTAGCTGTGAGTTGCAAACGCCATGCATTATCACATTATGGTATAACATGTGCAAAACCACAGCACGCGTATCACCGCTATATTCATGCATGCATATGTTTATAACACTATGATCTCCTATTCAAATATATGAATCCACTTTCATATCAAATTATGATCTTTGTTAGTCTCTTACACCCACACAATCCTCTAACCTTGTAGCTAGCACTAACTTTCTCTCGTGCATGCACACGCCCTCCTCGCCCTCCCCCTCCCTCAGCATTCTATCCATCACACACATTCATTATTTTCTTTAGGTCGTTCTCCCACAGTCTCCACAACTCCTTTCCGACACACACCGATCGATAAACCTCTCCAGCATCTGCCTACAACATACGTACACACGCACCTTCCATCTCCTCCTTTCTGTGTCCATGCCTCGTGTCTCTCATACGGTCCCACACACGTGTAAACTCTCGCCCCTCTTTCATCGATCTCACAACCGCACACTCCTCCCCCTATCTAGCTAGTAGCTCGGCCTCTCGCACCACCTCCTAGCTCCATTCTCTCTGTCTATCCGTCTCGCTAGGCCTTATTTGCCTCTAACAAATGGATGTACACCCACTGATCTCCCGCTATACATATAGCTAGCTAGGTCCTTATAACTTGTTTTCCCCACGTGTCGATCGATCTACCTCATTAGTTATGTCTCTCCCTTCCTCCGACAAACAACAATTGATCTACCAATCTAGTTAGGTTTGCTTAGCAAACACATGGTTCCCCTTCATCATCCACGCATGCGTCCCGACAGATCTATCACGCACATGCACACACAGAAACACATCATATTCCCACTCTTATTGATAATATTCTAGTTCTACCCTCAATTTGTTTAGTAGGCCTCTCCCACCATCTTCGAGAAGCAACTCCATCACCCATCCAGCACTCTACCCCTCTCCCTCCCTCTCTCTCTCTCCTCTCTCTCTCTCTCTCTGTCCCAACCTATTTCCCGTCCTTCAGTTATGTATGGATGTCGACCCATGTCCCTAAAGACATAGCTGGGTCTCTCCTTCTCAACACATATACGAGTTGTTCTACCTCTCTAGTTAGGCCTCTGCCTCCCCCCTCCCCCCCCACACACACCGATACATCGAGCGCTCTAGTCATGTCTCCCTGCCACACACAAACTTGCCCTGTGCCCTCTGACGTTCTGGTAGGTCAGTCGCCCTATATCTTTGACTTGCACACACACAATTTCGATGGCTCTCTTAATCCATCTCGCACCCACCCACTTGGTCCTCTCTTCGACTCTATCGATATCTATGACCCCTCCCTCTCTTCTCGTGGATCGCCCCCTCTGGACCTCTCTATATGATATGGATATGCCTCTATTTCACACACATTGCATGCAAAATTTTGTTTGAGATGTCATCGACACATATTCCCACAAATACATTCACGAAATCACCACCCCCCAAAACAAAAAACACTCACGAACGCACACACCATCTGTCTAGGTTTGTATCTCTCTCACACACACCCACGTAGGTGGGGGACGTGCACGAAGAGAACAGGTGCACGCACGGCGCACATACTCCCGTCTCTTTCCCAACCACACCCGTGCGGGTACACGGTGGAGCTCATTTCTGTACGAAAAGGCAGCCGACATGGTAATTTGACACGTGTACTGGTTGTCCACTTGATGGAGGATCGTCTACCACGGGTGAACAAACAAATTGCGACTTGACGCGTTATGTTAAAAAAGAGGCAAACCATGTGGGGCCTACCTTAGAGGCAAGGCTCTATACACTGGAGTACTTTTGATGTGTCCTGTCAACTCGCAGAATGAGGAGAAGCTTTCTTAGTACGTCGTCTCCCCCGCCCACGGGCACGGTGGCTCGCAGGATGAGGTGAAGCTTGCTTACTAGTACGCCTTACGCCTGCTCCCTCGCCCACGCGTGCGGTGGCTCGCAGGACGAGGATAAAATTTTACTACTCCCTCCGTTTACTCCTCGTCCCTACCTTGGTTAGAGAGATTATCATATTGTTTGGAATATATGTCCTTTAGTACATACTCCAAACACTGATGTATATAGACGTATTTTAGAGTGTAGATTCACTCATTTTGCTCCGTATGTAGTCCATATTGAAACGGACGTAATAGTACGCACTCTCCCTCGCCCCTCGACCCTCGCCCATGTGGTGGATGTGCAGCAATTCATTCGGTCTCATATAGCCAGAACGATATATACTATAGTACCATTATTGCTCGACTTCCCGAAGAGGCGAAGAGCCAATCGCAAGGTTAGTATTTTGGAGATGCCAAGCGCAAAGTTTATAGAAGAATGAGTAGTAGGTGCCGTGTCATTTATAAATAAAGTTTTTTTCTTCTTCAGTGGCACGTACGCAATATAAATAGGTTCATATGGAGAGAAAAGGAAACCGCTCCACTATATACATCGGCAGGACGAGCCTACACGGTTGCTTGCTGGGGTTGCTCTCTTCAGTCTTCACACTCTCTCGCACAAAACGACTGTGGCCACATCTCTAACATCCCGGCGGATCACGTCCGCCGGGGGAAGGGGTGAATGCTTTTAGTGTAGATGCGGTTGCCGTCGCCGACGATGAAAACCCACTGTCGGCACGTCCCGATCAGGGGTCCCCGCCGTTCTCTCTCACAAAGCCGGTGAGGTTGCCTTCGTCCATTGCTCACTGCCACGACGTGGGCAGCTGCCTCCTCCGCCACCCTCCTCTAGGTTGAGCTACGTCCCGACATCCCTCAGGTACAACTCCCTTTACAGCCGGCTTGCACCACTGCTCCAGCTGCCTACATCACTCCATGTGGATATTTCTCTACTTCTTTGCCCCGCACATACCTCTACTAGCTTCTACGTACTGTATTTGTGATGAGTTTATGTCTCATCAACTAGTCCCAGTAATATTATTCTAATCATGCTTCTTCAATTTCTTTGCCACAGGGATGCTCATCTCGATTTTGGTGAAACTGCACAAAATGATCCGATGGTCAAAGGGTTGCAAACTTCATTTCTTCGGAAGCTCCAACGTTGCCAGCAAATTAAAGCCTGGTTAGGGTTTACAGTTCAAGGGCTAGGGACTGCATGGATCGTTTTTTCTTTAGCTATCTATGTTCCAAAATAAGTGTCAACTTTAGTAGTAGTACAACTTTGTACTAAAGTTTGCATAAAGTTGAGACACTTATTTTGGAACGGAGGGAGTACATATTGGCTATGATCTGTCAATCATTGAGATGCAATAGCATGCATGTTAGTCTCCTTTGTATTTGATGAAATGTTGCAACGGGCAACCTTGGACGCAAGATACATGAAACAGAAGCTGGAAGCTTCATAGCATTGTACAAATTTATCTCGCTGATAAATTGCAGTACGTACTATACTAGTACTATGTAAAGAGTTAGGTGTCGCACGGTGTCCAGAAAATACGGTGATAGTGTGAGGTGGGCCATGTAATCACTGAGCCTGCGTGTTTTCACTGCTCTCACACTCCTCCGCTGAGAATGGAGAAAACTGTAATCAGTAGTACCTTGATACGTCTCCAACGTATCTATAATTTTTGATTGTTCCATGCTATTATATTATCTGTTTTGGATGTTTAATGGGCTTTATTATGCACTTTTATATTATTTTTGGGACTAACATACTAACCGGAGGCCCAGTGCAAATTGCTGTTTTTTGCCTATTTCAGTGTTTCGCAGCAAAGGAATATGAAACGGAGTTCAAACGGAATGAAACCTTCGTGAGGATCGTTTTTGGAACAAACGCAATCCAGGAGACCTTGAGTGGACGTCAATGAAGCAACGAGGCGGCCACGAGGTAGGGAGGCGCGCCCAGGGGGGTAGGCGCGCCCCAACCCTCGTGGGCCCCTCATGGCTCCACCGACCTACTTCCTTCGCCTATATATACTCTTATACACTGAAAACATCCAGGAGCACCACAAAACTCTATTTCCACCGCCGCAACCTTCTGTACCCGTGAGATCCCATCTTGGGGCCTTTTCCGGCGCTCCGCCGGAGGGGGGATCGATCACCGAGGGCTTCTACATCAACACCATAGCCTCTCCGGTGATGTGTGAGTAGTTTACCGTAGACCTCCGGGTCCACATTTATTAGCTAGATGGCTTCTTCTCTCTCTTTGGATCTCAATACAAAGTTCTCCTTGATTCTCTTGGAGATCTATTCGATGTAATACTTTTTGCGGTGTGTTTGTCGAGATCCGATGAACTGTGGGTTTATGATCAAGATTATCTATGAACAATATTTGATTCTTCTTTGAATTCTTATATGTATGATTTGATATCTTTGCAAGTCTCTTTGCATTATCAGTTTGGTTTGTCCTACTAGATTGATCTTTCTTGCAATGGGAGAAGTGCTTAGCTTTGGGTTCAATCTTGCGGTGTCCTTTCCCAGTGACAGCAGAGGCAGCAAGGCATGTATTGTATTGTTGCCATTGAGGACAAAAAGATGGGGTTTATATCATATTTCTTGAGTTTATCCCTCTACATCATGTCATCTTGCCTAATGCGTTACTCTGCTCTTATGAACTTAATACTCTAGATGCATGCTGAATAGCGGTCGATGTGTGGAGTAATAGTAGTAGATGCAGAATCGTTTCGGTCTACTTGACACGGATGTGATGCCTATATACATGATCATGCCTAGATATTCTCATAACTATGCACTTTTCTATCAATTGCTCGACAGTAATTTGTTCACCCATCGTAGAATCTGCTATCTTGAGAGAAGCCACTAGTGAAACCTATGGCCCCCGGGTCTATCTTCCATCATATTAATCTCCTGCCAACGTGCTATTTCTATCGCCGTTTATTTTGCAATCTTTACTTTTCAATCTATACCATAAAAATACCAAAAATATTTATCTTATTATCTCTATCAGATCTCACTTTTGCAAGTGGCCGTGAAGGGATTGGCAACCCCTTTATCGCGTTGGTTGCAAGGTTCTATTTGTTTGTGCAGGTACGAGGGATTTGCGTGTAGTCTCCTACTGGATTGATACCTTGGTTCTCAAAAACTGAGGGAAATGCTTACGCTACTTTGCTGCATCACCCTTTCCTCTTTAAGGTAAAACCAACGCGTGCTCAAGAGGTAGCAAGAAGGATTTCTGGCGCCGTTGCCGGGGAGATCTACGCACAAGTCAAGACATACCAAGTACCCATCACAAACTCTTATCCCTCGCATTACATTATTTGCCATTTGCCTCTTGTTTTCCTCTCCCCCACTTAACCCTTGCCGTTTTGTTCGCCCTTTTTCCGTTCGTCTCTTTTCGCTTGCTTCTTGTGTGCTTGTGTGTTGGATTGTTTGTCACGATGGCTCAAGACAATACTAAATTGTGTGATTTTTCCAATACCAACAACAATGATTTTCTTAGCACTCCGATTGCTCCTATTACCGATGCTGAATCTTGTGAAATTAATGCTGCTTTGTTGAATCTTGTCATGAAAGATCAATTCTCTGGCCTTCCTAGTGAAGATGCCGCTACTCATCTAAACAACTTTGTTGATTTGTGCGATATGCGAAAGAAGAAAGATGTGGATAATGATATTGTCAAATTGAAGCTATTTCCATTTTCGCTTAGAGATCGTGCTAAAACTTGGTTCTCTTCTTTGCCTAAAAATAGTATTGATTCATGGAATAAGTGCAAAGATGCTTTTATCTCTAAGTATTTTCCTCCCGCTAAGATCATCTCTCTTAGAAATGATATTATGAATTTTAAGCAACTTGATCATGAGCATGTTGCACAAGCTTGGGAGAGGATGAAATTAATGATACGTAATTACGCTACACATGGTTTGAATTTACGGATGATTATACAAAAAATTATGTCGGATTGAATTTTGCTTCTAGAAATCTTTTAGATTCGGCCGCGGGAGGCACTTTTATGGAAATCACTTTAGGAGAAGCTACTAAACTCCTAGATAATATTATGGTAAATTATTCTCAATGGCACACCGAAAGATCTACTAGTAAAAAAGTTCATGCGATTGAAGAGATTAATGTTTTGAGTGGAAAGATGGATGAACTTATGAAATTGTTTGCTAATAAGAGTGTTTCTTCTGATCCTAATGATATGCCACTTTGATTGAGAATAATAACGAATCTATGGATGTGAATTTTATTGGTAGGAACAATTTTGGTAACAACGCGTATAGAGGAAACTTTAATTCTAGGTCGTTCCCTAGTAACTCCTCTAATAATTATGGTAATTCCTACAACAACTCGTATGGAAATTTTAATAAGATTCCCTCTTATTTTGAGACTAGTGTTAAAGAATTTATGATTTCGCAAAAGAATTTCAATGCTTTGCTTGAAGAAAAATTGCTTAAGGTTGATGAATTGGCTAGGAACGTGGATGAATTTCTCTTGATGTTGATTCTTTGAAAATTATATCTATTCCACCTAAGCATGATATCAATGAGTCTCTCAAAGCCATGATAATTTCCATTGATGAGTGCAAAGAAAGAACCGCTAGGATGCGTGCTAAAAAAGATTGCTTTATGAAAGCATGTTCTTCTAGTTTCCATGATAATAAGGATGAAGATATAAAAGTTATTGATGTGTCTCCTATTAAATCTTTGTTTTCTAATATGAATCTTGATAATGATGGGACAGGAGATGAGTCAACTTTAGTTAGAAGGCGTCCCAATGATTCGGAGTTTTTAGATCTTGGTGCAAAAATTGGTAAAAGTGGGATTGAAGAGGTCAAAACTTTACGTAGCAATGAACCCACTATTTTGGATTTCAAGGAATTTAATTATGATAATTGCTCTTTGATAGATTGTATTTCCTTGTTGCAATCCGTGTTAAATACTCCTCATGCTTATAGTCAAAATAAAGCTTTTACCAAACATATCGTTGATGCTTTAATGCAATCTTATGAAGAAAAACTTGAATTAGAAGTCTCTATCCCTAGAAAACTTTATGATGAGTGGGAACCTACTATCAAAATTAAGATTAAATATCATGAATGCTATGCTTTGTGTGATTTGGGTGCTAGTGTTTCCACGATTCCTAAAACTTTGTGTGATGTGTTAGGTTTCCGTGAATTTGATGATTGTTCTTTAAATTTGCATCTTGCGGATTCCACCATTAAGAAACCTATGGGAAGGATTAATGATGTTCTTATTGTTGAAAATAGGAATTATGTGCCCGTAGATTTCATTGTTCTTGATATAGATTGCAATCCTACATGTCCTATTATTCTTGGTAGACCTTTCCTTAGAACGATTGGTGCAATTATTGATATGAAGGAAGGAAATATTATATTGAAGGGCATGGAACACTTTCCTAGAAAGAAAAATAAATTACCTTATGAATCTATTATGAGGGCCACTTATGAATTGCATACCAAAGATGACAATACCTAGATCTATTCTTGTTTTTATGCCTAGCTAGGGGCGTTAAACGATAGCGCTTGTTGGGAGCCAACCCAATTTTATTTTTGTTCCTTGCTTTTTGTTCCTGTTTAGTAATAAATAATTCATCTAGCCTCTGGTTAGATGTGGTTTTATGTTTTAATTAGTGTTTATGCCAAGTAAAACCTATAGGATCTTCTTGGGTGATAATTATTTGATCTTGCTGAAAAAGACAGAAACTTTCTACTCACGAAAACAATTGTTAAAAATCACCAGAAAGTGAGAAAATATTGATTCCAATTGCAGTAGATCAATAATCAAATTATCTAGGTCGTCCTATTTTGGTAGATTTTTCTGAGTTACATAAGTTTGCGTTTGATATAGATTACTAAAGACTGTTCTGTTTTTGGCAGATTCTGTTTTCATTGTGTTGTTTGCTTATTTTGATGAATCTATGAGTAGTATCGGAAGGTATGAACCATAGAGAAGTTGAAATACAGTGGGTTTACACCAATATAAATAAATAACGAGTTCATTACAGTACCTTAAAGTGGTGGTTTGTTTTATTTCGCTAACGGAGCTCATGAGATTTTCTGTTGAGTTTTGTGTTGTGAAGTTTTCAAGTTTTTGGGTAAAGATTTGATGGATTTTGGAACAAGGAGTGGAAAGAGACTAATCTTGGGGATTCCCAAGGCACCCCAAGGTAAAATTCAAGGATAGCCAAAAGCCTAAGCTTGGGGATGCCCCGGAAGGTCTCCCCTCTTTCGTCTTCATCTATCGGTAACTTTACTTGATGCTATATTTTTATCTACCACATGGTATGTGTTTTGCTTGGAGCGTCTTGTATGATTTGAGTCTTTGCTCTTTAGTTTGCCACAATCAACCTTGCTGTACACACCTTTTGGAGAGGCACACATGAATCGGAATTTATTAGAATACTCTATGTGCTTCACTTATATCTTTTGAGCTAGATAATTTTGCTCTAGTGCTTCGCTTATATCTTTTTAGAGCACGGTGGTGGTTCATTTTATAGAAATTATTGATCTCTCATGCTTCACTTATATTATCTTGAGAGTCTTTTAGAACAGCATGGTAATTTGCTTTGGTTAAAATTTTAGTCCTAAAGTGATGAGCATCCAAGATAGGTATAATAAAAACTATCATATAAAGTGCATTGAATACCATGAGAAGTTTGATTCTTTATGATTGTTTTGAGATATGAAGATGGTGATATTAGAGTCATGCTAGTTGAGTAGTTGTGAATTTGAGAAATACTTGTGCTAAAGTTTGTGATTCCCGTAGCATGCACGTATGGTGAACCGTTATGTGATGAAGTCGGAGCATGATTTATTTATTGATTGTCTTCCTTATGAGTGGCGGTCGGGGACGAGCGATGGTCTTTTCCTACCAATCTATCCCCCTAAGCATGCGCGTAATACTTCGTTTCGATAACTAATAGATTTTTGCAATAAGTATGTGAGTTCTTTATGACTAATGTTGAGTCATGGATTATACGCACTCTCACCCTTCCACCATTGCTAGCCTCTCTAATACCGCACACCTTTCGCCAGTATCATACACCCACCATATACCTTCCTCAAAACAGCCACCATACCTACCTATTATGGCATTTCCATAGCCATTCCGAGATATATTGCCATGCAACTTCCACCGTTCCATTTATTATGACACGCTTCATCATTGTCATATTGCTTTGCATGATCATGTAGTTGACATCGTATTTGTGGCAAAGACACCTTTATAATTCTTTCATACATTTCACTCTTGATTCATTGCATATCTCGATACACCACCGGAGGCATTCACATAGAGTCATATTTTGTTCTAAGTATTGAGTTGTAAGTAAATAAAAGTGTGATGATCATCATTATTAGAGCATTGTCCCAAGTGAGGAAAGGATGATGGAGACTATGATTCCCCCACAAGTCGGGATGAGACTCCGAACAAAAAAAAGAAAAGAGGCCATAAAAAAAGAGAGAAAGGCCCAAACAAAAAAGAAAGAATAAAAAAGAGAAAATAAAAAAAATGAGAGAAAAAGAGAGAAGGGACAATGTTAGTATCCTTTTACCACACTTGTGCTTCAAAATAGCACCATGATCTTCATGTTAGAGAGTGTCCTATGTTGTCACTTTCATATACTAGTGGGAATTTTACATTATAGAACTTGGCTTCTATATTCCAATGATGGGCTTCCTCAAAATGCCCTAGGTCTTCGTGAGCAAGCGAGTTGGATGCACACCCACTTAATTTCTTTTGTTGAGCTTTCATACACTTATAGCTCTAGTGCATCCGTTGCATGGCAATCCCTACTCACTCACATTGATATCTATTTATGGGCATCTCCATAGCCCGTTAATACGCCTAGTTGATGTGAGACTATCTTCTCCTTTTTTGTCTTCTCCACAACCACCATTCTATTCCACATATAGTGCTATGTCCATGGCTCACGCTCCTGTATTGCGTGAAGATTGAAAAAGTTTGAGAACATCAAAAGTATGAAACAATTGTTTGGCTTGTCATCGGGGTTGTGCATGATTTAAATATTTTGTGTCATGAAGATAGAACATAGCCAGACTATATGATTTTGTAGGGATAACTTTCTTTTGCCATGATATTTTGAGAAGACATGATTGCTTTGTTAGTATGCTTGAAGTATTATTATTTTTATGTCAATATTAAACTTTTGTCTTGAATCTTTCGGATCTGAACATTCATGCCACAATAAAGAAAATTACATTGAGAATTATGCTAGGTAGCATTCCACATCAAAAATTCTGTTTTATCATTTACCTACTCGAGGACGAGCAGGAATTAAGCTTGGGGATGCTTGATACGTCTCCAACGTATCTATAATTTTTTATTGTTCCATGCTATTATATTATCTGTTTTGGATGTTTAATGGGCTTTATTATGCACTTTTATATTATTTTTGGGACTAACCTACTAACCGGAGGCCCAGTGCAAATTGCTGTTTTTTGCCTATTACAGTGTTTCGCAGAAAAGGAATATCAAATGGAGTTCAAACGGAATGAAACCTTCGCGAGGATCGTTTTGGGAACAAACGCAATCCAGGAGACTTGGAGTGGACGTCAAGGAAGCAACGAGGCGGCCACGAGGTAGGGAGGCGCGCCCAGGGGGGTAGGCGTGCCCCCACCCTCATGGGCCCCTCGTGGCTCCACCGACCTACTTCCTTCGCCTATATATACTCTTATACCCTGAAAACATCCAGGAGCACCACGAAACCCTATTTCCACCACCGCAACCTTCTGTACCCGTGAGATCCCATCTTGGGGCCTTTTCCGGCGCTCCGCCGGAGGGGGGATCGATCACGGAGGGCTTCTACATCAACACCATAGCCTCTCCGATGATGTGTGAGTAGTTTACCGCAGACCTTCGGGTCCATAGTTATTAGCTAGATGGCTTCTTATCTCTCTTTGGATCTCAATACAAAGTTCTCCTCGATTCTCTTGGAGATCTATTCGATGTAATACTTTTTGCGGTGTGTTTGTCGAGATCCGATGAATTGTGGGTTTATGATCAAGATTATCTATGAACAATATTTGATTCTTCTCTGAATTCTTATATGTATGATTTGATATCTTTGCAAGTCTCTTCGAATTATCAGTTTGGTTTGGCCTACTAGATTGATCTTTCTTGCAATGGGAGAAGTGCTTAGCTTTGGGTTCAATCTTGCGGTGTCCTTTCCCAGTGACAGCAGGGGTAGCAAGGCACGTATTGTATTGTTGGCATCGAGGATAAAAAGATGGGGTTTATATCATATTGCTTGAGTTTATCCTTCTACATCATGTCATCTTGCCTCATGCGTTACTCTGTTCTTATGAACTTAATACTCTAGATGCATGCTGGATAGCGGTCGATGTGTGGAGTAATAGTAGTAGATGCAGAATCGTTTCGGTCTACTTGACACGGACGTGATGCCTATATACATGATCATGCCTAGATATTCTCATAACTATGCACTTTTCTATCAATTGCTCGACAGTAATTTGTTCACCCACCGTAGAATTTGCTATCTTGAGAGAAGCCACTAGTGAAACCTATGGCCCCCAGGTCTATCTTCCATCATATTAATCTCCTGCTAACGTGTTATTTCTGTCGCCGTTTATTTTGCAATCTTTACTTTTCAATCTATACCATAAAAATACCAAAAATATTTATCTTATTATCTCTATCAGATCTCACTTTTGCAAGTGGCCGTGAAGGGATTGACAACCCCTTTATCACGTTGGTTGCAAGGTTCTTATTTGTTTGTGCATGTACGAGGGATTTGCGTGTAGTCTCCTACTGGATTGATACATTGGTTCTCAAAAACTGAGGGAAATACTTACGCTACTTTGCTGCATCACCCTTTCCTCTTCAAGGGAAAACCAACGCATGCTCAAGGGGTAGCATACCTCCTTTCGCCGAAAGCGTGGGACATCCAACAGTCCTACCACCTCAGCAATAATGACTGATGTCTACTACACAACCTTCTTCTTGTAGACATTGTTGGGCCTCCAAGTGCAGAGGTTTGTCGGACAGTAGCAAATTTCCCTCAAGTGGATGACCTAAGGTTTATCAATCCGTGGGAGGTCTAGGATGAAGATGGTCTCTCTCAAGCAACCCTGCAACCAAATAACAAAGAGTCTCTTGTGTCCCCAACACACCGAATACAATAGTAAATTGTTTAGGTGCACTAGTTCAGCGAAGAGATGGTGATACAAGTGCAATATGGATGGTAGATATAGGTTTTTGTAATCTGAAAATATAAAAACAGCAAGGTAACTAATGATAAAAGTAAGCGTAAACGGTATTGCAATGCTAGGAAACAAGGCCTAGGGTTCATACTTTCACTAGTGCAAGTTCTCTCAACAATAATAACATAATTGGATCATATAACTATCCCTCAACATGCAACAAAGAGTCACTCCAAAGTCACTAATAGCGGAGAACAAATGGAGAGATTAGGGTAGGGTACGAAACCACCTCAAAGTTATCCTTTCTGATCTATCTATTCAAGAGTCCGTAGTAAAATAACACGAAGCTATTCTTTTCGTTCGATCTATCATAGAGTTCATACTAGAATAACACCTTAAGACACAAATCAACCAAAACCCTAATGTCACCTAGATACTCCAATGTCACCTCAATTATCCATGGGTATGATTATACGATATGCATCACACAATCTCAGATTCATCTATTCAACCAACATAAAGAACTTCAAAGAGTGCCCCAAAGTTTCTACCGGAGAGTCAAGATGAAAACGTGTGCCAACCCCTATGCATAAGTTCACAAGGTCACTGAACCCGCAAGTTGATCACCAAAACATACATCAAGTAGACCACGTGAATATCCCATTGTCACCACAGATAAGCACATGCAAGACATACATCAAGAGTTCTCAAATCCTTAAAGACTCGATCCGATAAGATAACTTCAAAGGGAAAACTCAATTCATTACAAGAGAGTAGAGGGGGAGAAACATCATAAGATCCAACTATAATAGCAAAGCTCGCGATACATCAAGATCGTGCCAAATCAAGAACACGAGAGAGAGAGAGATCAAACACATAGCTACTGGTACATACCCTCAGCCCCGAGGGTGAACTACTCCCTCCTCGTCATGGAGTGCGCCGGGATGATGGAGATGGCCACCGGTGAGGGATCCCCCCTCCGGCAGGGATCCGGAACAGGGTCCCGATTGGGTTTTGGTGGCTACAGAGGCTTGCGGCGGCGGAACTCCCGATCTATTCTGCTCCTCGATGTTTTTAGGGTATATGGACATATATAGGCGAAAGAAGTCGGTCAGGGAAGCCACGAGGGGCCCACGAGGGTGGGGGCGCGCCCAGGGGGGCAGGCGCGCCTCCCTGCCTCGTGGCCACCCCGAAGCTTCCTTGACTTCAACTCCAAGTCTCCTGGATCACGTTCGTTCCAAAAATCACGCTCCCGATGGTTTCATTCCGTTTGGACTCCGTTTGATATTCCTTTTCTGCGAAACACTGAAACAAGGGGAAAACAGAAACTGGCACTGGGCTCTTGGTTAATAGGTTAGTCCCAAAAATAATATAAAAGTGTTTAATAAAGCCCATAAACATCAAAACAGATAATATAATAGCATGAATACTTCATAAATTATAGATACGTTGGAGACGTATCAGCATCCCCAAGCTTAATTCCTGCTCGTCCTCGAGTAGGTAAATGATAAAAGAAATAATTTATGAAGTGTGAATGCTAGCAGGTGCACAAGTTTGATCAATGATAATTTCAATCACCTTTTCTAGCATCATCATATATCATAACAGTAGCTCATCTCATGAAACTTTGCATGATCAAGTAACAAACTATTCACATGTTAAAGTATAGATCATAAGCTTTCTTGAAAACTAACAAACCTTGTTATCAGTCATCAAACAATTACAATTTATCTTATTTTCAGGAAGAGTCTATGTCAGAGCTTTGATTTAGAAAATCCCACATACTCAACTATCATATAGTCTTCCATGATCGCTACCACTCAAAGCATGTTTTTAGAACAAATAGCATCCATCGAACCCAGAGAAAGATAGGGGCTTAATATTTCGCCTCCCAACCTTTTACCTCAAGGGTAATGTCAACAATAATAATTCATGCTCAAATATATTTGAATGGCCATATATGCTTAGATCTTTCCATCACATGATGCTTGCCAACTAAAGAGTAGGTTGGAATGAGAAGGAATACTACTGACTCTTGCATAAAAGTAACAGATAGGCCCTTCGTAGAGGGAAGCAGGGATTTGGAGAGGTGCCAGAGCTCGAAGCAGAAACAGAGATGAAAATAATTTTGAGAGGTATGCTTTCATTGCCAACATAACAACCAAGAGTTCCCAATATCTTCCATACTAGATACATCATAGGCGGTTCCCGCGCAGAAAGGTAAATTTTTTACTCCCCCTCCACCAACATTCACACTCAACGGCTTGTCCGAAACAACGGGTGTCGTCCAACTATCAACATTCCTAGGGGAGTTTTGTTTAAATTATTTGCGATTTTGTTTTTGATCTTTTGATCATAGGACTGGGCATCCCAGTTACCAGCCATTTTCTCGTGAATGATGAGCGGAGTCCACTCATCGTGAGAATAACCCACCTAGCATGGAAGATACTGACAGCCCCTAGTCGCTACATGAGTGATTCGGGCATACAAAACAGATTATTATTTGAAGGTTTAGAGTTTGGCACATGCAAATTTACTTGGAACGGCAGGTAAATACCGCATATAGGTAGATATGGTGGACACTCATGGAAGAAACTTGGTTCAAGGAATTTGGATGCACAAGCAGTATTCCCGCTTAGTACAGATATTTTGGCTAGCAAAGGATTCTAAATAGCAAGCACCACATGTTAGAGGATCCATAACAATATAACTTCTATACAAATATACCCAAGCATAACTCATTATGTTGTCTTCCTTGTCAAACTTCAACTAATTTGCTCAGGTTTGAATATAATTAATGGGGATCACAATCATAGAAGATGTCCAAGATAGTATATTTATATGTGAAATCTCTCTTCCTTCAATATTCTTTCATGAATTGTTCAAGTGACCAATACAATGTTTGCTAACCTTCAATAAATTTACCACCTCTACTTCTTATATGTGAAGTCATTACTACCCATGGGATAAGCATATGAAACACATATAATTTCAGATTTATGACATTCAATTCATTCAACCATTTACTCATAGGATATAAGTGAAGCACACGAGTAAATGACAAACTACTCCAAAAAGATGTAAGTGAAGATCAATGAGTAGTTAAATAATTATTTAGCTATGTGAAGACTCTCTCTCATTTAAGAATTTCAGATCTAATGAATTTTATTCAAACAGCAAGCTAAACAAAATAAAATGACATTTCAAGGATAGCACTCATCATGTGAAGAAGCAAAAACTTAGGCTCAACCGATGCTAACCGATAATTGTTGAAGAAGAAAGGTGGGATGCCTACCGGGGCATCCCCAAGCTTAGATGCTTGAGACTTCTTGAAATATTATCTTGGGGTGCCTTGGGCATCCCCAAGCTTGAACTTTTGTGTCTCCTTAATTCCTCTCATATCACGGTTTCCTAAATCTCGAAAGCTTCATCCACACCAAACGCAACAAGAACTCATGAGATAAGTTAGTATAAACCAATGCAAAAAACCTTATCAGTTTCTACTGTAAAAAATCACTAAAATTATTATTCAACATTGCATACTAAATGCCTCTGCATATTTAATACTCCTATCCTCAAATAGAAACATTAAACAAGCAAACATATGCAAACATAACAGCAATCTGCCAAAACAGTACAGTCTGTAAAGAATGCAAGAATCATCATACTTCCCTAACTCCAAACATTATGAAATTCTACCACACTGTAGAAATTTTATCAGAGCTCAATATGCAAAAGTTTCAACATTTTTTCATATTCTGACTTTTCTAGGGAATTTTTGCAACAGCGATAAACTTTCTATTTTGAAACAGCAACATGTATACTTGCAAAATAAGCATGGTAAAAGCTATCCTTGACATTTTTATTGAAACTAGAGATGCAAAACATTATTCTAAATAACAGCAAGCAAATACTAACAAAATAAAATGACGCTCCAAGGAAAACACATATCATGTGGTGAATAAAAATATAGCTCCAAGTAAAGTTACCGATGAACGAAGATGAAAGAGGGGATGCCATCCGGGGCATCCCCAAGCTTAGGCTCTTGGTTGTACTTGAATATTACCTTGGGTTGCCTTGGGCATCCCCAAGCTTAGGCTCTTTCCACTCCTTATTCCATAGTCCATTGAATCTTTACCCAAAACTTGAAAACTTCACAAAACAAAACTTAACAGAAAACTCGTAAGCTCCGTTAGCGAAATAAAACAAACCACCACCTTAAGGTACTGTAATGAAATCATTCTTTATTTATAATGGTGTTAAACCTACTGTATTCGAACTTCTCTATGGTTCATAACCTCCGATACTAGCCATAGATTCATCAAAATAAGCAAACAACACATCGAAAACAGAATCTGTCAAACGCAAACTTCTGGAACTCATAAAAATCTTCCAAAATAGGAAGACCTATATAATTTGATTATTGATCTACTGCATTTGGAATCAGTATTTTATCACTTTCTGGTGATTTTTAACAATTTTTTTCGTGAGCAGAAAGTTTCTGTCTTTTTCAGCAAGATCAAATAATTATCATCCAAGAAGATCCTATAGGTCTTACTTGGCACAAACACTAATTAAAACATAAAACCACATCTAACCAGAGGCTAGATAGATTATTTACTGCTAAACAGGAACAAAAAGCAAGGAACAAAAATAAAATTGGGTTGCCTCCCAACAAGCGCTAACGTTAAACGCCCCTAGCTAGGCATGATGATTTCAATGATGCTCACATAAAAGATAAGAATTGAAACATAAAGAGAGCATCATGAAGAATATGACTAGGACATTTAAGTCTAACCCACTTCCTATGCATAGGGATTTTGTGAGCAAACAACTTACGGGAACAATAATCAACTAGCATAGGAAGGCAAAACAAGCATAACTTCAAGATTTTCAACACATAGAGAGGAAACTTGATATTATTGCAATATGTAGAAGCATATGATCCTCTCTCGTAATAATTTTCAGTAGCATCATGAATGAATTCAACCATATAACCAGCACATAAAGCATTCTTTTCATGATCTACTTGCATAGAAATTTTACTACTCTCCACATAAGCAAATTTATTCTCATCAATAGTAGTGGGAGCAAACTCAACAAAATAACTATCATGTGAAGCATAATCCAATTGAAAATTAGAATCATGATGACATGTTTCATGGTTATATTTATTCTTTATAGCATACGTGTCATCACAATAATCATCATAAATAGGAGGCATGCTTTTATCATAATAAATTTGCTCATCAAAACTTGGGGGAATAAACATATCATCTTCATCAAACATAGCATCCCCAAGCTTGTGGCTTTGCATATCATTAGCGTCATGGTTATTCAAAGAATTCATACTAACAACATTGCAATCATGATCATCATTCACATATTGTATGCCAAGCATTCTGTGTAATTCTTCTTCTAGTACTTGAGCACAATTTTCCTTCCCATCATTTTGACGAAAGACATTAAAAAGATGAAGCATATGAGGCACCCTTAATTCCATTTTTTGTAGTTTTCTTTTATTGACTAAACTAGTGATAAAACACGAAACTAAAAGATTCGATTGCAAGATCTAAAGATATACCTTCAAGCACTCACCTCCCCGGCAACGGTGCCAGAAAAGAGCTTGATGTCTACTACACAACCTTCTTCCTGTAGACGTTGTTGGGCCTCCAAGTGCAGAGGTTTGTAGGATAGTAGCAAATTTCCCTCAAGTGGATGACCTAAGGTTTGTCAATCCATGGGAGGTGTAGGATGAAGCTGTTCTCTCTCAAGCAACCCTGCAACCAAATAACAAAGAGTCTCTTGTGTCCCCAACACACCGAATACAATAGTAAATTGTATAGGTGCACTAGTTCGGCGAAGAGATGGTGATACAAGTGCAATATGGATGGTAGATATAGGTTTTTGTAATCTGAAAATATAAAAACAGCAAGGTAACTAATGATAAAAGTGAGAGTAAACGGTATTGCAATGCTAGGAAACAAGGCCTAGGGTTCATACTTTCACTAGTGCAAGTTCTCTCAACAATAATAACATAATTGGATCATATAACTATCCCTCAACATGCAACAAAGAGTCACTCCAAAGTCACTAATAGTGGAGAACAAACGAAGATATTATGGTAGGGTACGAAACCACCTCAAGTTATCCTTTCTGATCTATCTATTCAAGAGTTCGTAGTAAAATAACACGAAGCTATTCTTTCCGTTCGATCTATCATAGAGTTTGTACTAGAATAACACCTTAAGACACAAATGAACCAAAACACTAATGTCACCTAGATACTCCAATGTCACCTCAAGTATCCGTGGGTATGATTATACGATATGCATCACACAATCTCAGATTCATCTATTCAACCAACATAAAGAACTTCAAAGAGTGCCCCAAAGTTTCTACCGGAGAGTCAAGATGAAAACGTGTGCCAACCCCTATGCATAAGTTCACAAGGTCACTGAACTCGCAAGTTGATCACCAAAACATACATCAAGTAGACCACGTGAATATCCCATTGTCACCACAGATAAGCACATGCAAGATATACATCAAGTGTTCTCAAATCCTTAAAGACTCAATCCGATAAGATAACTTCAAAGGGAAAACTCAATTCATTACAAGAGAGTAGAGGGGGAGAAACATCATAAGATCCAACTATAATAGCAAAGCTCGCGATACATCAAGATCGTGCCAAATCAAGAACACCAGAGAGAGAGAGAGAGAGAGAGAGAGATCAAACACATAGCTACTGGTACATACCCTCAGCCCCGAGGGTGAACTACTCCCTCCTCGTCATGGAGAGCACCGGGATGATGGAGATGGCCACCCGGTGAGGGATCCCCCTCCGGCAGGGTGCCGGAACAGGGTCCCGATTGGTTTTTGGTGGCTACAGAGGCTTGCGGTGGCGGAACTCCCGATCTATTCTGCTCCTCAATGTTTTTAGGGTATATGGACATATATAGGCGAAAGAAGTCGGTCAGGGGAGCCACGAGGGGCCCACGAGGGTGGGGGGCACACCCAGAGGGGCAGGCGCGCCTCCCTGCCTCTTGGCCACCCCAAAGCTTCCTTGACTTCAACTCCAAGTCTCCTGGATCACGTTCGTTCCAAAAATCACGCTCCCCAAGGTTTCATTCCGTTTGGACTCCGTTTGATATTCCTTTTTTGCGAAACACTGAAACAAGGGAAAAAACAGAAACTGGCACTGGGCTCTGGGTTTGATAGGTTAGTCCTAAAAATAATATAGAAGTGTTTAATAAAGCCCATAAACATCCAAACCAGATAATATAATAGCATGAATACTTCATAAATTATAGATACGTTGGAGACGTATCAATGACCAATGAGCCGTCAAATCACATAGACCAGCAGTAAGTTGGACGGACGAAGCAACCATCACTCTTGAATCCGCTTCTCCCTTCAATGCAGGCGCCGATGAGAGGTCGCGTCCGCTCTGCCCGGGCATGAATGCGGCACCGATTCTTTGGAGCGGTGCTGACCATTTCGGGTGGGAAGCGCGCGCGGGCGATGGAGGGGCTTTGGGTGGGCCAGGCTGGTCTGGAGCGGGCGTGGCAGCTGTCCCGCCTGTCCCGACCGGACACCTGGAAACGAGAGGATGCACTGACTCTCGCGGCTAAATTGTACACTACACACCATCTCTCTGTAGGAGTAGGTCGATGTGTCGCTCTCTCTAACACACACATGCTGTTAAACACACACACACACATGCGGAGGTAAAATGAGTCTATATCTCAATTAATGAAGACTTGCATGTTACCATCCATATGTTACTACCTACTATGAAAGGAGTAACATAGACTAGTAACATATGCATGTTACTAGTCCAAGTTACTCACCACTATGCCCAGCCTAGCAATGTAACCAAACGCTCCTTACTCTGCCTTGTTATCTCCCCCGGAAACCCAATGCATGGAGCGCAACTACGCGTTGATGCATGCGAGTTAATATGTGGCCCTGCATGGTAGCTAAAATGGCATCTCTTAGTTGTTGTGATTAATTGTTGCGTTTAGAGATAGAAATCAAGGCTTTGATTGGAGGAAGGACCGGTCAAGTTTCTCCTTCTCCTCCAATCTGCTTGCACCTCGTTTCGAAAAAAATCTGCTTGCACCTTGGTCCCGCTGCACCTTCTAACGTGACTTATTACACCTAGACGGAGGGAGTAGTACGAGATACGGTGACACACTGACTTAGGTCAAATACAAGTGCCCAAAATTGTGTGCATGTTATAATAAGGATTCACTTAAAATAGTCCGTGAGCAAACAGAGGGATCAATTGGACAGTGTTCACGAGCAGTAGCGAGATGTGTGAGGTAAGATACACCGCTGGCGCTTTTAATTTTTCTTATTAATTTGTTTGTTTCACCCTCTCACTGGTGGGACCCAACGTACTACATGGAGAAAAGTTTGGTGACTAAGGCTGCATTATTTCTGTACTACCAACACTGCTTTAAATCCCAAAAGACCTTACCACCAAAGCCACATGATGCGATTATGATTTAAATCCCAATGACTCCCACGCAAAAAAAACACACGGCATGCTTGTCACACGAATGCAGGAATGTATTAAAGATTATTTTCCTCTCGTTAAACATAACATGGGGGTGGTGTAGCTGGTTAGCCTGTTCGCTCATCAAATATGAGGTCTCGGTTTCGATAACTACACTTGAGCATAATTTTGTTTTTGTTCGACTTCTTTCTTCCACCCAATGACAGGTAGGCCCCGCATGACAGAGAGAGAAAGTGATCTGGGGCGGTTCCAGGAGGATTCTTTGACTGGTCAAAATGGATGGATACGGAGCTATACGATCTCGTAGTGACCGTATAATCACCTCATCACGTATACGCTGCAGCCTCGGCGCTTGTTTTCTAGGGTTTGCACTCTTCACACTCTCTCCCCAGTATATATATACACGCTGGAGCCTCAGCGCTTGTAGTTGCTCTCTTCACACTCTCTCACCCTCTCCAGATCTAAACAAGACTTCGTTGGCCTCTCTCTCTCCCCTCACTGCTGGTCAAAGAGCCGACAGGATCCGTCCGCTGGGAAGGGAAGGAGGCTTAACGCTGTCGCTGTCGGCGAGGGAGGGAATCCACTACCGGCGCAGCTGTTCTCTTTCACCCAGCGGCGGCGTGGGAGGGCCTCCGACCCCTTCTTCCTCGCCGCCGTACATAGTGTGGGCCGAACGGCCTCCGGTCGCCCACCGAACCACACCCCAAGAACCTTAAGGTATAATTTACTTATTCCACATGCATTGCTCTAGCTGCATGTGGGCTTTTTCCACTTCTGCACTCGAATCTAGGTGTTGGATCAAACAAGAGAGTAGTGGGGAAAGTTGTATAGCATGAATCTAGGACGTGGTTCAAAGAGGAAAGGAAGGGGCGAAAGTACTAGTACAGAGTGGCTATCCAGCACCTACGTTGGTCAAAAAGGGGAAACAATGACAAACGCAGTACACACATCTGTAACAAACTGATCTTTGTTTTGGGGGACAAGGCTGGAGAGTTTGAGCGGGACTAGATTTGCTGCGCTCACATAGGGAAAGGTGTCTAAAGATAACAAAACTGGGACCAACACAAATATGCTCCTTGGTTGTTTTTGTTCTTTGTTGCAACAGACTGTGCATCACCCCTTCATACATCGGTAGATGCACATGGTGCTGGTGCGTCCACTGTCCCGTGCAACTCTTTAGTTGTTGTTAATCTAAGTCCCTGTTTGGTTAAAAACTCCCTAGTCCCTACCTGCTTGGTTCCAGGGACTAAACATGGACTAGAGGTTATTAAATGACATGCTAAAAGACCATGTTACCCCTAGTAATGAACTAATAGAGACAAGCTGCGATGCGGGGCAACTGTTGGAAAAAGTCCCAAAAAGACTCTCCCTCGGGGTCTTCTTTCTTTAGTCCCTAAAAGTCCCTCCTGTTTGGTTTAGATGGGACTGACACGGACTTTTTTAGTCCCTACAGCAAAATTTCCCTGTAAACAAACACCCTCTAATAATGCTGCTGGAAAATTGATGCAATGCCACAGTTAAAAGCAAAATACATGTTTAACAAATTTTATTGTTAATATAATCTCTCTGTTAATATTAATCAATGCCACCGTTTGAGAAATGCTACTGTCTTGCTTTCTTTACCATTTAGATAAGTTCAATGCTTCTTTTTGTTGGCTTCTGTGTCATCCACCGTTATTGACCACTAGCTGTTTCCTTTGCACCTCTGTGTAAATAGGGTTATCTACTTTACCTCGTTGCTATTGTGACCTTTTGTTGCACTACACAAAACACTTTTGTTTTAAGAGTGTTTTGTGCAGTTCAACCAAAATGTCACATCGACAACGTTGCTTGATTGCTTGATCTTAGTGGAACTGCACAAGAGGAGATCTTACTTCCTATCCGTGTTGGCAAATTTGGTTCAGATCTTCTTCTTGTGAGTTGTTTGAATTACACATCATGAGAGGTCAGTACTAGCCTTCTTTCACATGATTGTGTAGTGTGCTTTCATATGTTGTGCTACTTGTACGCTAATGTTGCTTGATTTTAGGGAACTGCACAAATGGAGACAAGACTTCCAATCTGTATGTGCACCGTAATATCCCATTGAGGTAAGATAAGGATATTTCACAACTGCTGGCCTATATTTTGCCACTTTCATCTGAAAATTAACGTCATTGTTTAGTGCTATACTTGTGCTCCCTAATTGACATGCCAAATCTTACATTGAAGGCGAAGCTTGTCTGTTATTGAACCAAGTGATGAAGGGGAAGAACAAGCGGAAGAAAAACAAAAATCAACTCCCGGTGCTGTAATGAAGCACTGGAACTGTGATGACACAAGTAATGATATAGTTTTGCATCTTAATTTATTGCTATGGCTAGAATGAGCAATTGTTTTGCCACTGATTTGATGCCACTCTTAATGTAATATGTAATTATCTCTACTTGTGCAAACAGGGATCTTCTTTGAAGATACCATATATTTTAGTGGAACTGAACAAGAAGATGTTGGAAACATTAAACTAATCGAGGAGTATATAGTAAGCATGGCAACCACAATAGATAACAACAGATGGTTCCGGAGAAGTGCTTGATCTGTATGCTCTACACAATAAGCCTCCTTACAAAGGTTGGTACTCGCCCACGGATTTCATCCATATGATTGAGCTTTGTCATTTCTATTGGTGTTGTGCTACTGTTTAGATATTGTCATGAGAAAGTGGTATTGTCCTTGAGAAGTGCTTCATCTGTGTTGTTTTAAATATTTCCTTTCCTTTTTTTTCGAGCAAACAGGGATGCTAGCATTTAGTTGTTCTCTTGTCTTTGCACAATAGGATCATCCTCCTCTAAAGAAGAATATGGAGTACGTGAAGTGCCTAGTTCCGATTATGCCAGGATAAAGAAGCCAAGCCTCTCTTCTTAAGAAGGGAGCAGTTGAAGGATGGTTACATTATTGCCCACAAGAACAAACTAACTTCAGCTCAGAAGGACTCACGGATCTCCATCTTTGTTGTTGTGATGGCCAGTACAATGTTGTTTTACGATTCCTTCCGGCGAGTTCCACTTTCTTAAATGTGTGCTCTGCATGGATCATGTAGGTTGACTGTTTAAACTGTCAATTCATAGTACAGTTTGCTTTATACTAATCACATTTTGTATTTATGCAAACAGGGGTGCTCAGCTTGATTTCAATGGGAACTGCACAAAATGTTCACGAATACATCAAATATTCTCGAATCATTCATTTCCACCACAAGAAAGGAGGTGCCGATATATTCAAGGCATTGCAACATATAAAGGCGAAATCATACAAGCTACGCATTAATTTGGTTGATTTTGGTGGAACTGCACAAAAAGAACAGCTGGTTTATTTAGCACGAGGTGCCATGTCAATGTCCGAACTGATGGCAAACCCTGCCCATTCCACAATCATAGGCATTTGATATTTTAGAATGGGAAAACCTTGTCAAAGTTTGCTCATTGATGTACGCAAAACAACATGCATTTGACATTTTGGAATGGGACAACCTTGTCAAATTTTGCTCATTGATGTTAGCAAGAAGACATGCGTTTGATATTTTCGAATGGGACGGCCTTTGCTGTTAGCAACATCGATAGATTTTTCTTTATTCTTTAGTTGTGAAGTAAATATTGGCTCTGACATGTGAATCGCTGAGATGCATAATCATCGATTGTTTTGAATGTTCTCTATGAATTGCCAGGTCTGTGTGTTGATTGCAATGTACAGGAACGCTAAATTTTGTACTCCCTTTGTTCCTTTTTACTTCGCGTATTAGATTTCTTTCAAGTCAGTTGATTTTACATTGTGAATGTTGATACTTTTTTCTATAAGATTGGTCAAAGTAGAGATACTTTGACTTCAGACAAAACTTATATGTAGACTCAAAAGGACCGGAGGGAGTACATGTGAAACTGCTGCAAACGAGGTGATCACCCTGGGAATAATGCTAGTATGTATTGTTTTGCATGTTCATCCAATGCCAGTGATACAAGAATTCAAACAAATCGAACTAAATTCATTCATACACTGCTGGATTTCATTACATTTCATACTTTCTTCAACTAAAAAGGGCTGAGCCGAACAGAAGCTTCTTCTCCAGCGGACTGAGCTTCAGTGACATAACGGCAGGTGCAGTTGCGTCACTTACATGTGGGCCAGATGCCTCTTGGGCCCACATGCCAGTGACCCAACTGCACTTGCAGTTAAGTAACTGAAGCAGCATCCTTCTCCAACATAGCTCTCCGACTCCACGTCGCCACCAAGAAGCTAATCGGCTGTCAATGGTCAACCCGCCTAGCTTGGCTTCAACCGGAGGGTAGCAGCGGTGGCCTTACTTGGACCCGAGCAGCGGCGACCTACCGTGTTCTAATCTTCCTCGTTTTCTGTGTGGCGTGGCCTCGTTGGTAGCGGGGTGGGGCCTCGATGGAGCCGGCGATGTCCTCTGTCTCGTTGCCGGCGGGGCGGAGCGGGGGAAATCCTCCCCCTCGTTGCCGGCAAGGTGGGGCCTCGGCAGGCCTCGGTGGAGTAGGGCCTCCGCCTCGGTGCCGGCGGGGCGGGGCCTCGGCAGAGCCGGCTGTGTCCTCTGCCTCGTTGTTGGCGCCACGGGGCCTCGGCGGAGTAGGGCCTCCGCCTCGGTGCCGGTGGGGCAGGGCCTCGGTAGAGCCGGCGGTGTCCTCTGCCTCGTTGTTGGCGCCGCGGGGCCTCGGCGGAGCAGGGCCTCGTCCACGCCAGCGGAGCGGGGACTCGTCGGAGCCGGCATTGTCCTCTGCCTCATCCTCGGTCTCGCCAAACAGCGCCTCGCCCGCTTCATCGCCCTCTTTGTAGGGGGCCGCAACCTCCGCCACCCGCATGCGGTACCGCCACCGCTCGAGGCGGCCCTTGCGGGCGGTGCGGTACGAGTCGAGCAGCGCCTCCTGCTCCGCGGCGATCTGCTCCTCCGCCTGCAGGTGCTCCTGGAGGAGATGGTGGTTGTAGGCGGCGTCGGCCTGCGCCTCCCGGAACTGCTCCTCACGCTTCTGCCTCACCATGTCCATGTATTGGGCACGGGCCTCGCCGATGGTGTAACGCCCCGGATCTGGTGCGCCAGGTGTCTTCCAGTTATTTGCCTTTATTTGCCATGATATCTTGTTGTAGCATGTTGTTTGATAGCTCTAAACATTGCAACCTGATGTTATGTCTGTTTTGTCTAGTGAATTTCTGCTAAGTCTGTGAAACTGTTATTATTTGCAATCTTCCCATGTCCTTTTGAGCATGTTCTAGTGATTTATGGAGATAGCTCAGTGTTCATATTTTGTCATGCTTTACCTGTACATCACGTCCATGCCATTTGTTTTCATGTTGAAGTGCTGTAGCATGTTGTTTTGATGCTTGCAAGTTGCCTAGTTGCTGTTTTGGACAGTTTGTCCTTTAAACTTGTATAGTGTGTATGTGTTGAACCGTTGCTCCGTTTTGAGTGTGCTCTATATGAAACTTGCTTAGTTTTGCATGTAGTTTCATGTTACCTTGTTGCATCCATGTTTTGAGTGTGTTTGCTTGATGTTTGAATGCATTTTGCATCAATGCCATGCTTAACTTGTTTTGCTCATATCTTCTAGACCGTAGCTCCAAATTAAATGAACTTTATATGTAACTTGACTAGAATTTAGTGTAGATCATCTTGGTGCATCTTTATTTTGCTGTTTAACAACATTAAAATTGTGTTTAGGGCAGAACAGTAGCAAATTTCGAAATTTGCATATGAGGACTTACCGGAATTGTTCTATGTAGTTTCCGGCCTCATTTAAACTTGCTTTGATGTGTTGTTCTTGTATGCATCATCTCTTGCCATGAGTAGCTTCATGTAGCCTTGTCATGCATCATACTTGGTTGAGCATCATGTCTCGTTATGTGTTGAGTGTTTACCGTGTTGTTTGCTTCTTTCCGGATGTGCTTCTCCTCGTTAGTTCTTGTTTCGTTGTGATCGTGAGGATTCGTTCGACTACGCTTGGTTCGTCTTCATGGCTTCATCTTCTTCATGGACTCGTTCTTCTTCCTTGCGGAATCTCAGGCAAGATGACCATACCCTTGAAATCACTTCTATCTTTGCTTGCTAGTTGTTCGCTCTAGCGCTATGTCGCGCTACCTACCACTTGTTATCATGCCTTCCATGTTGCCATGTCAAGCCTCTAACCCTCCTTCCTAGCAAACCGTTGTTTGGCTAAGTTACCGCTTTTGCTCAGCCCCTCTTATAGCATTGTTAGTTGCAGGTGAAGTTGAAGTTTGTTCCATGTTGGAGCATGGACATGTTGGGATATCACAATATCTCTTATATTTAATTAATGCATCTATATACTTGGTAAAGGGTCGAAGGCTCGGCCTTATGCCTGGTGTTTTGTTCCACTCTTGCCACCCTAGTTTCCGTCATACCGGTGTTATGTTCCTTGATTTTGCGTTCCTTACGCGGTTGGGTGTTATGGGAACCCCTTGACAGTTCGCTTTGAATAAAACTCCTCCAGCAAGGCCCAACCTTGGTTTTACATTTGCCTAACAACCTATTACCCTTCCCTTGGGTCGGCCAACCCGAGGGTCATCTTTATTTTAACCACCCCGGGCCAATGCTTCTCTAAGTGTTGGTCCGAACTAGAGTCCTTTGCAGCGCCACCTTGGGGAAACTTGAGGGCTGGTTTTAGTTGTATGGAGTGCTCATCCGGTGTTGCCCTGAGAACGAGATATGTGCAGCTCCTATCGGGATGTCAGCGCATCGGGCGGTCTTGCTGGTCTTGTTTTACCATTGTCGAAATGTCTTGTAACCGGGATTCCGAGTCTGATCGGGTCTTCCCGGGAGAAGGAATATCCTTCGTTGACCGTGAGAGCTTGTGATGGGCTAAGTTGGGACACCCCTGCAGGGTATAAACTTTCGAGAGCCGTGCCCGTAGTTATGTGGCAGATGGGAATTTGTTAATATCCGGTTGTAGTAAACTTGAAGTAAACTTAATTAAAATACACCAACCGCGTGCGTACCCGTGATTGTCTCTTTTCGAGGAAGTTCGGGAGGAGAACATGGTTTGTGTTATGTTTGACATAAGTAGGAGTTCAGGATCACTTCTTGATCATTACTAGTTGGCGACCGTTTGCTTAGCTCCTCTTCTCGCTCTTGTTTCATAAGTTATTCACCATACTTGCTTAGTCACTGCTGCAACCCCACCACTTTACCCCTTCCTTATCCATTAAGCTTTGCTAGTCTTGATACCCATGGTAATGGGATTGCTGAGTCCTCGTGGCTCACAGATTACTACAACAACAGTTGCAGGTACAGGTATTGCGATGATCATGACGCGAGAGCGATGTTTACTTGTTTTGGAGTTCTTCTTCCGCTTCTTCGATCAGGGGATAGGTTCCAGGTCGGCAGCCTGGGCTAGCAGGGTGGATATTGTTTGAGTTTCTGTTTATGTTACATCCATAGTCGGATGTTGTTTCTCTTGTATGATGTTGATGTATTCTTGGGGCGTTTGCGCCTTATGTATGTATCCCCAACTATTATCTAATGGTATGATGTAATGATATCCACCTTGCAAAAGCGTTTCAATATGCGGGTCTATCCTTGGTGGGACCTTCGAGTTCCTCTCGGCTAGGGTCGCATATTGGGCGTGACAGATGGTCATGGTGCAATGCACCAGCGAGGATGGCGCGGAGGAGGGGGTTGGCGCCGGATCATCGACTACCATGTCCTCCATTAGGACGTCGTCGTCCTCCGGCTTCCTGCCGGCCAGGCAGTCGGCAGCAATGGATGCCATCTCCTTGTGGTTCGTCGTCCGCCCGTCCCGAAGAGTGCTGGAGCGCGAGGAAGCCATGGTGGGCAGTAGTGGTGTGGATAGAAGAAAGGGAACGGAGGCGGATGACTGCGGCTATGGCCGGTGCAACAGTTTATATAGCAATGGTGGGCGGCGGAGGGACGGACGTGTGGCGCCGAAGTAGCCTCCTCGGCAACCGCGTATCATTAATGTGGGCGGCAGACGGACGGACGGACGACACTTGTGTCATTTGAAGGCGGAGCAATCGCCTGCACCGGGAAGCGGGGCGGGCGGCGCTGACCGTTTCGGGCGGAAAGCACACGTGGGCGAGGGAGGCGGTCTGGGTGGGCCAGGGCAGTCAGACTCGTGCTTGGCAGCGGGTCGGTCCAGCAGTCGGACATGCTGGCTCGCCAGTGAGCTCGTCGAGCTGAGCGACGACAATCAGACGATGGAGGTAGCTTCCGACCAGGAGCCGACGCCACTGTCCAAGCCGGTTCATGCCGTGTTCACCATAGAGCAGGTGCGGCCCACTTCGACACCCTAATGGCGGAAGAGCTACCAGCGCAGGAGGACCTGTGCTGCAACCTCCGTCTCCTCAACGAGCACCGGTGAACAAGCGAACGATAATGCCGTCACGGACATGTGGCCCTATGATCCTGGTGTAACACCCCGCATGTAACTTGCCATATTTGTAACTCCGACTCTTGCCATTTCCGGCTATGTGTTATGATTTTCCCTCCGTTGTCGGGTTTTGTCTTTCGTTTTGTATTTTGTCATGTCATGCATTTTCATATCATGTCATCATGCGCATTGCATTCGCATACGTGTTCGTCTCATGCATCCGAGCATTGTCCCCGTTGTCCGTTTTGCAATCCGGCGCTCCTATCTCCTCCGGTGCACCCCTCTTGTTTTCTTTCGTGTGCGTGTGTCTAACTTTCTCGGAATGGACCGAGGCTTGTCAAGTGGTCTTAATATACCACCCGGAGACTACCGGTCAAGTTTCGTTCCATTCGGAGGTCGTTTGGTACTCCAACGGTTAACCGGGCATCCGCAAAGTCCATTTGAGTGTCCAGCAAAAACCCCGTCCAAAACCAGCCCAAAACCCACCAAACTCTCTTCCATGCTCTAGGTCATTCGATCACGATCGTGTGGGCGAAAACCGCACCTCATTTGGAGTCTCCTAGCTCCCTCTACCTATAAATATGTGGGCATCCCGAAAAAACGAAATCGCAGTCTAACCCTAGCGTCTTCCACCTCGCGCCGCCGGACAACGTCCGCCTGCGCCGGACCGTCCGCCCGCGCCGGCGGACGAATCGCAGCGCGCCACGTGGCCGTCTCCGACCTCCCACCGCGCAGGCCCGCGAGCCCGCCGCGGGCCCGCCGGCCCGCATCGCCGCCACCCGCGCCCGCGCCCCGTCCGCCATCGCCGCCTCGCCGCCGCGGCTGCGCCGCCTGTGCCCGCGTCGCCGGCGAGCTCTCCGGCCGCTGCCGGCCGTGCTCCTCCTCCGGCCACCCGTGGCTCCGCCTCCGGCTCCCCTCGCCGGCCGTCGCCCTCCGGCCTCCTCTTCCTCCCCGTCGGGAACGCCATCGGCCCGAGCCCGAGCTCGAGCGAACAGCTCGATCCAGATCCAACTGCACCGTACGTTGACTTTTCTCGCGACCCCCTTTTTTTCTCCAAGTCTGGAAAATCTTCAGCAAGTGCTCCTGTTCCCGATGTGATAACTCTGTGCATGTAGCTCCGATTCGCGCGTATAGTATTGCATATTGTTCGTCTCGTGATGATCTTCATTTCGTTCAATTGCACCATGTTCATTAGAGGTCATCTTGATGCCCAAATCTTCGTTGGAAGAGGGCTAGTTGCTGTTAATCTCTGGTTCTTAGCAGAACTTGGAGATTTGTCATTTTTGTGTCATTTAATCTGTACATCTTTTGAGCATCAGCTCTACATGTGTTTTGAAGTATGCCATTCCATCTTTCCAGTGGTATAGTCCATGTATTTTTGTGATCTCTGTGGTGACTAGCACAAGCATGCAAAGTAGGCCCCGTAATATTTCTGATTTCAGCGACTTAGTGATTTCTCTAAGTCTTTGTCTGCTGTAATTTTGTTGCCATGTAAACTTGATGCTACAGAGAGATCCATGCATATTTTGGATATGTTCAGTAAGTATATTTTGTAGATATAGTTGTAGTTGATCCATTCCTGCAATTGTTTGCAATTTTAGAGTGCCATAGCATGACTCAATCTTGCTCTAAGTTTGCTATAAAATATTTCTGGCAGCTTCTTAACATGATATGCATTTTTGCCAAGCTTATTGTAGTTGATCCATACATGCTATGCAATTGTTCTTGCCATGGATAGCTTTATAAACATGCCATCTTACTGTAGGTATGCTTGGTTTGTCATGAATTGCTCTGTAGTGAGTGCATCAAGCTCACAAAGAGGCCTACATATTAATATTTCTGCCATGCTCTGTTTTCTGCTAAGTCTGAAACCTGATAACGAAACTTGCTATGTTTACATGCTTGCCATCATATCTTATGGTCCTTTTCGGCTTATGGTAAGTAAGGGACTTTTGTCATGTGATTTTAGTAGAACACTACCATGCCTTGTTTTGCTATTTTAAGTTCCTGTAGCATGTTGATTTCGTGCTCTGAACATTGCTACCTGATGCTGATTTCTGCCATGTCCAGTTTTTCACAAAGTCTGTGAACCTGTAATCTTTTGCACTTTTGCCATGCTTGTTTGTGCTTGATATGTTGTGAACTAGCCGTAGCTCAGTGTTTATATTTTGTCAAGCATCTCCTGTAGATTACTTCCATGTGCTTTTTTGCTATGTTGGGGTGCTGTAGCATTGTTGCTTGTTACATTTTAAGTGCTATCTTGCTGTTTATCGCAGATTAGTGTCATTCTTGTTTTGCTTGCCATTTGCAAACCGTGCATCCGATTCCGGTGATCTTTATATCGATTTCGACCGAAATCATCTCATCTTTCTAGTGGAATGCTTGGTTTGCCAAGTTACTGCCATGTTCATCATTTTCCTTCCGGAGCACGCATATGCATCGCATATCATATCTCGCATATCATACATGTTTTGCATCATGTTGCTTGCGCATTTCTCGTTGCTGATTGTGGTTCCGTTTGTTTATGTTCTTGTCTTGGGTAGAGCCGGGAGAAGAGTTCGTGAACGAGGAACCTGTCGAGTACGCTTACCAGGATCAAGCTTTCGACAACTCTGAGAATCTTGCAGGCAAGATGACCACCCCTCGAAATCACTTCTATCTTTGCTATGCTAGTTGTTCGCTCTATTGCCATGCTCCGCTTCCTATCACTTGCTTTATCACGTCTCCCATTTTAGCCATGTCAGCCCTAACCATCCTTTCCTAGCAAACCGTTGTTTGGCTATGTTATCGCTTTTGCTCAGCCCCTCTTATAGCGTTGCTAGTTGCAGGTGAAGTTGAAGTTTGTTCCATGTCGGAACATGGATATGTTGGGATATCACAATATCTCTTATTTAATTAATGCATCTATATATTTGGTAAAGGGTGGAAGGCTCGGCCTTATGCCTGGTGTTTTGTTCCACTCTTGCCGCCCTAGTTACTGTTATACCGGGATTATGTTCCTTGAGTTTGCGTTCCTTACACGGTCGGGTGATTTATGGGACCCCCTTGATAGTTCGCCTTGAATAAAACTCTTCCAGCAAGGCCCAATCTTGGTTTTACCATTTGCGACCTATACCTTTTTCCCCCGTGTTTTCTAGAGCCCGAGGGTCATCTTTGTTTTAAACCCCCGGGCCAGTGCTCCTCTGAGTATTGGTCCAAACTGTGAGTCGCCGGTGGCCACCAGGGGCAACTCTGGTCTGGCCTATCGGAAGCTTGGACAATCAGGTGTGCCCTGAGAACAAGATATGTGCATCTCCTATCGGGATTTGTCGGCACATTCGGGCGGCTTTGCTGGTCTTGTTTTACCATTATCGAGATGTCTTGTAAACCGGGATTCCGAGACTGATCGGGTCTTTCCGGGAGAAGGTTTATCCTTCGTTGACCGTGAGAGCTTATGATGGGCTAAGTTGGGACACCCCTGCAGGGTATTATCTTTCGAAAGCCGTGCCCGCGGTTATGAGGCAGATGGGAATTTGTTAATGTCCGGTTGTAGATAACTTGTCACTTGACCCAATTAAAATACATCAAATGCGTGCGTAGCCGTGATGGTCTCTTCTCGGCGGAGTCCGGGAAGTGAACACGGTCTGTGTTATGTATGACGTAAGTAGGTGTTCAGGATCACTTCTTGGTCATTGCTAGATGACGTCCGTTCCGTTGCTTCTCTTCTCGCTCTTATTTGCGCAAGTTAGCCACCATATACGCTTTTGCCGCTGCAGCTCCACCTCTCTGCACCATTTTTTTCCTACAAGCTTAAATAGTCTTGATCTCGCGGGTGTGAGATTGCTGAGTCTCCGTGACTCACAGATTCTACCAAAACAGTTGTAGGTGCCGACGATGCCAGTGCAGACGATGGCGTCGATCTCAAGTGGGAATTCGACGAGGAACGTGGTCGTTACTATGTGTCTTTTCCTGATGATCAGTAGTGGAGCCCAGTTGGGACGATCGGGGATCTAGCAATTGGGGTTGTCTTATTTTCATCTGGATTTTGACCGTAGTCGGTCTATATGATTGTATTTTGGATGATGTATGATGTTATTTATTTATGTATTATGTGAAGTGGCGATTGTAAGCCAACTCTTTATCCCATTCTTGTTCATTACATGGGATTGTGTGAAGATGACCCTTCTTGCGACAAAACCACTATGCGGTTATTCCTCTAAGTCGTGCCTCGACACGTGTGAGATATAGCCGCATCGTGGGCGTTACAAGTTGGTAATCAGAGCCATCCCCGACTTAGGAGCCCCCTGCTTGATCGAATCGCTGGCGTTGTTGAGTCTAGAACAAAATGTTTTGAGTCTTAGGATTATATATATCGGAGAGTAGGATTCTTTTTACTCCTCAGTCCCTTCGTCGCTCTGGTGAGGTCTCCTGACGTAGAAATTTTGACTATTCTCTCCTCAAATTTCACTAAATTTTTTTTTTAGGATCACGCGGGTATCTTGGAATCGTTCCGATCGATTTGTGACGAGAACATTGTTCTTGGTGCCTCCTGTCATTTAGGGGTTGTGGCAGTGTCCCAGGGAGTTGAGCTCCGAGGTGTTGTCGTCACAATTTTATCGTTGCAGTTCTGGAATACCTGAGTTTCGCCGACATCGAAATCTCTTATATGCAGTTGTTGGTGAGATCACCTCGACACCACCCAGTACTGGGGCGGGAGTTCGGGAGTATTGCCATAACTTGTATAACTGATGTTTTTCGAAGGTTGAGGTAAACGATTTCCGAAAGTTTCTTGGTTATGTGTTGACGGATGGATACAGCTGGATCCAGGGATTGTTAGTTTGGGTGATATATTTTGTGTCCCCTGTATCCCCTACACCAGATTGCATAACTAGAAAGTTTCGGGAGTTTATAAGTGGGAATTCAAGTAGCCTTAGGATATCTTTCCGACAGACGCATGATATGAGATTGGGGTTCGACGTCTAGTGGTCCGCCTGTATACGGTTGATTTTATAGTGGTCTCGTAGTGTCTTAAAGAGTCCATGGCTATGCCGACTCGGGGACGCTTCGTATGTCATGTGCACAGCCTTGTACATGATGGTGCTGTACGATTGAGCCCGTGTGGGCCCCACCACGAAAACTTCGGACGAAACCTCTATCATATGTTTGTTCCGGCTTATTCTGCAAGCCAATACTTTGTTTTATTTTGTATTGTGGTATTCGAGTTACTTCGAATTCATATGTTCATTCCATATCTTTTCAAGTGGCTTCTCAACTTATGGAAGTGTGATGATTTACTACGGAATTCATTCGTTCATCTTCGTTCGAATGTTTATTGTGAAGACTATATGTTGCAATTTCTATCCGTTGATTCTACTTATCTATTTGTCTATCAAGATGCTAACGGATGTCACCCTCTTCAGGATGGCTCCGCCAACGCGTCAGAATCCGGATCGCAATGAAGGGAGTCAAGCGAACCCTCCGCCACCACCTCCACCTCCGGAGGCATGGCAAGCAATCATGGCAGCCACCAACGCCAATGCTCAGATGATTCTGCAACTCTTGCAAGAACGTACTCAAGGGCAAGGCAATCAAGGCAATCAAGGTCAAGGCAACAATCAGTTTCACTTTGCCACTCTCAACCAGTTTCTCGCAAATCAGCCCAAGTCTTTCAGCTACTGTGCCGAGGCCACGGATGCCAATGATTGGCTCGCGGACATCAACAAGCATTTTGAATGTAGCAATGTCAGGCCTGAGGACTTTGTCAAGTTCGCTTCTTTCCAGCTCAAGGACCAAGCTGCTGATTGGTTTCAACAATACAAAGATTCCAGAGGAGGTCGTGTGATCACTTGGACTGACTTCTGTCGGGACTTCAAAGCGCACCACATTCCACAAAGTGTTGTTGAGAGCAAGCGTGAGGAGTTCCGCAATCTCAAGCAAGGAAACATGTCTGTGTATCAATACAACATTCAGTTTCAGAAACTTGCTCGCTTCGCTAAACAAGACGTTCCTGATGAGAAGAGCATGATCTATCACTTCAGAGGTGGCCTTAAAGAGGATCTGCAGTTAGCTCTTGTTCTTGTTGAGCCTACTCACTTTGATCAATTCTACAATATGGCACTGAAGCAAGAGGCTGCTCAGCTCAAGTGTGAGGCTTCTAAGAAGAGAGTCAGAGACGCAGTTCAGCCTTCTTCTTCCTCACTTGTGACAGCTAAGCAATAGAAGTTCTGGTTGCCTCCTCCTCCTCCGTTTTGTCAGCCTTACCAGCAGAAGAACAAAGGTGGCCAGGGTTCTTCCAACTCTGGCTATCAGAACAAGTCTCAAAATCAAGCTCCAAAGTCTAATGCTCCTTATCACCGTCCTCTCTCAGAGGTGACTTGCAACAAATGTCAGCAGAAAGGTCACTATGCTAACAAGTGCTTCAACCAGAGGCGTCTTCCTCCTCCTCCTCCTGTCAGATCTTCCAGCAATGCAGTGGTCAAGCATAATCCAAAGTTTGCAAAGGTGAACATGATGAATGCAGCTCAAGCGGAGGAATCTACTGATGTGATAATGGGTAATCTCTCAGTTAATGATATTCCTGCAAAAGTTCTTTTTGATACTGGTGCATCGCATTCTTTCTTGTCATACCCATTTGCATCGAAGCACAATGTTGACACAGAGATTTTATCCAAAGTTATGCAAGTTGTTTCTCCGGGAAAGCTTTTGTCTTCTAGTTTGGTTGCTCCCGATGTCTCCATCAAGATGGGCGACTATAAATTTCAGTCTTCTCCAATTGTTCTTGGTGACTCGGATATTGATCTTATTCTCGGGATGGACTGGCTTTCTAAGCACAAGGCTCAACTTGATTGTGCTGCCAGGGAAATTCAATTGACACACTCGTCTGAGGATGTGATTATTTTTGCTGCTCGTGATGAAACCATTCGGTTTTTCTCTCTCAATGAGAAGGGCGAATTGAATGCCATCTCTCAAATTCCAGTCGTTTGCGAGTATCAAGATGTCTTTCCAGAAGAGTTTCCGGGCATGCCTCCTCATCGGCCAGTTGAGTTCGTTATCGAACTAGAGCCTGGTACTGAACCCGTTTGCAAGCGTCCATACAAGCTTGGACCTAACGAGCTGAAGGAATTGAAGAAACAGCTCGATGAACAAGAGCGTCTGGGTTTGATCAGACCGAGTTCTTCTCCTTGGGGTTGTGGTGTTCTTTTTGTCAAGAAGAAGGATGGCACGGACCGACTTTGTGTCGACTACCGTCCATTGAACAAGAAGACAATCAAGAACAAGTATCCACTTCCTAACATCAATGAGCTATTTGAGCAACTCAAGGGTGCTAAAGTATTCTCGAAGCTTGACCTTCGTATGGGTTATCATCAGATTCGCATTCGTGAAGAAGATATTCCCAAGACAGCATTCAGAACAAGCTTTGGTTCTTATGAATATACTGTCGTGTCTTTCGGCCTTGTCAATGCTCCTCCGGTGTTCTCTCGGATGATGAATTTCATCTTCAACCCCTATACCAATGAATTCGTTCTGGTGTATCTCGATGATATCTTGGTCTTCTCCAAGAATAAGCAGGATCATGCCAAACATTTGCGATTGGTGCTCGACAAGCTCAGAGAGTATCAATTCTATGTGAAGTTCTCCAAATGTGAGTTTTGGCTCGATGAAGTTCTTTTCCTTGGTCACATCATTTCTGCCAAGGGCATCGCTGTTAACCCCGAGAAGGTGTCCGCAGTTGTGGATTGGGAACCTCCTCAAAATGTCAAGCAGCTCCGCAGTTTTCTGGGTCTTGCAAGCTATTGCCGAAGATTCGTTGAGAATTTCTCCAAGATTGCAAAGCCTCTTTCCAACCTCCTACAGAAGCATGTGAACTATGTCTGGTCTCCTGAGTGTGACGTTGCCTTCAACACTCTCAAAGAGAAACTAGTCACAGCTCCTGTCTTGACTCCTCCTGATGAATCCAAGCCGTATGAAGTTTTCTGTGATGCTTCTCTCCAAGGTCTCGGTGCTGTGTTAATGCAAGAGAAGAAAGTTGTGGCTTATACCTCTCGGCAGTTGAAGCCCAATGAGAAGAACTACCCCACTCACGATCTTGAGTTGGCGGCAGTTGTCCATGCATTGATTACGTGGAGACATCTCTTGTTGGGAAGACAAGTGGACATTTTCACTGATCACAAGAGTCTCAAGTATATCTTCACTCAGCCCAACCTCAACCTCAGGCAGACTCGATGGGTCGAGATGATTCAAGAGTACAATCCGAGTATCGAATATACTCCAGGCAAGGCGAATGTCATTGCAGATGCTTTAAGCAGGAAAGCTTATTGCAACAGCTTAATTCTCAAGCCTTTCCAACCGGATCTTTGTGAAGCTTTCCGCAAGCTGAATCTCCAAGTTGTTCCTCAAGGCTTTCTTGCCAACCTCATAGTATCTCCTACTTTGGAAGATCAAATTCGTGAGGCACAACTCCTTGATGCCATGGTGAAGAAGGTGAAACGTGGTATCGACAAGGGTCTTTCCAAATACAAGTGCTATCGCATTGATGACAGAGCCACTTTGTTCTTCGAGGACCGGATTGTGGTTCCGAAAGGTGATCTAAGGAAAGTCATAATGAACGAGGCGCACAATTCTCTTCTGTCCATTCATCCTGGAAGTACGAAGATGTATCATGACCTCAAGCAGTCGTATTGGTGGACTCGAATGAAGCGAGAGATTGCTCAATTCGTGAATGAATGTGATGTCTGCCGAAGAGTGAAAGCAGAACACCAACGACCAGCTGGTCTCCTCCAACCTCTTGCTATCCCAGAATGGAAGTTTGATCATATCGAAAAGGACCTCGTGACTAGATTTCCCAAGTCCAAGCGCGGAAATGATGCTATCTTCGTTGTCATCGACAAGCTCTCTAAAGTGGCTCATTTCCTTCCAATCAAAGAATCCATCACAGCAGCTCAGCTGGCAGAGCTCTACACCTCCAGAATTGTCTCTTTGCACGGCATTCCACAATTGATTTCTTCTGATCGTGGTAGCATCTTCACCTCTAAGTTCTGGGACTCCTTCCAGAAGGCCATGGGTACAAACATTCGCTTCAGCACAGCTTTCCATCCTCAAACTAGTGGCCAAGTCGAGCGAGTCAATCAAATTCTTGAAGATATGCTCAGGGCTTGTGTCATTTCCTTTGGCATGAAATGGGAAGATTGTCTTCCATATGCTGAATTCTCCTACAACAACAGCTTCCAAGTGAGTTCGGGCAAGGCCCCATTCGAGATTCTCTATGGCAGAAAGTGCCGTACTCCTCTCAATTGGTCAGAGACTGGTGAACGCCAACTTCTTGGCAATGACTTAATCACTGAAGCTGAAGAAATGTGTAAAGTCATCCGTGATAATCTCAAAGCCGCGCAATCGCGTCAGAAGAGCTACTATGATAGTAAGCATCGTGATTTGGTTTTCGAGATCGGAGACCATGTCTACCTCCGCGTCTCTCCAATGAAAGGCACTCGTCGCTTTGGTATCAAAGGGAAGCTTGCCCCTAGATACGTGGGTCCTTTCAAGATCATTGGCAAAAGAGGCGACCTCGCCTATCAACTTGAGCTTCCTTCCAACTTTGCGAACGTGCACGATGTGTTCCACGTGTCACAGCTCCGCAAGTGCTTTAAGACGCCTGAGCGCACTATCAACTTCAAAGAGATTGACCTTCAAGAAGATTTGTCTTATCATGAGCACCCCGTTGCTATTCTTGAAGAAACTGAGCGCAAGACTCGCAACAAGTCAATCAAATTCCTGAAAGTGAAGTGGTCGCACCATTCCGACCGGGAAGCCACCTGGGAACGCGAGGACCATCTCCGTTCCGAATATCCGGAGTTGTTTCAGTCCTAGATCTCGGGACGAGATCCTCTCGTAGTGGTGGAGTGTTGTAACACCCCGCATGTAACTTGCCATATTTGTAACTCCGACTCTTGCCATTTCCGGCTATGTGTTATGATTTTCCCTCCGTTGTCGGGTTTTGTCTTTCGTTTTGTATTTTTTCATGTCATGCATTTTCATATCATGTCATCATGCGCATTGCATTCGCATACGTGTTCGTCTCATGCATCCGAGCATTTTCCCCGTTGTCCGTTTTGCAATCCGGCGCTCCTATCTCCTCCGGTGCACCCCTCTTGTTTTCTTTCGTGTGCGTGTGTCTAACTTTCTCGGAATGGACCGAGGCTTGTCAAGTGGTCTTAATATACCACCCGGAGACTACCGGTCAAGTTTCGTTCCATTCGGAGGTCGTTTGGTACTCCAACGGTTAACCGGGCATCCGCAAAGTCCATTTGAGTGTCCAGCAAAAACCCCCTCCAAAACCAGCCCAAAAACCACCAAACTCTCTTCCATGCTCTAGGTCGTTCGATCACGATCGTGTGGGCGAAAACCGCACCTCATTTGGAGTCTCCTAGCTCCCTCTACCTATAAATATGTGGGCATCCCGAAAAAACGAAATCGCAGTCTAACCCTAGCGTCTTCCACCTCGCGCCGCCGGACAACGTCCGCCCGCGCCGGCGAACGAATCGCAGCCCGCCACGTGGCGGTCTCCGACCTCCCACCGCGCCGGCCCGCGAGCCCGCCGCGGGCCCGCCGGCCCGCATCGCCGCCACCCGCCCCCGCGCCCCGTCCGCCGCCTCCCCGCGCGCCCGCCGCCGCCGGCCATCGCCGCCTCGCCGCCGCGGCTGCGCCGCCCGTGCCCGCGTCGCCGGCGAGCTCTCCCGCCGCCGCCGGCCGTGCTCCTCCTCCGGCCACCCGCGGCTCCGCCTCCGGCTCCCCTCGCCGGCCGTCGCCCTCCGGCCTCCTCTTCCTCCCCGTCGGGAACGCCATCGGCCCGAGCCCGAGCTCGAGCGAACAGCTTGATCCAGATCCAACTGCACCGTACGTTGACTTTTCTCGCGACCCCCTTTTTTTCTCTAAGTCTGGAAAATCTTCCGCAAGTGCTCCTGTTCCCGATGCGATAACTCTGTGCATGTAGCTCCGATTCGCGCGTATAGTATGTCAAATTGTTCGACTCGTGATGCTCTTCATTTTGTTTAATTGCACTATGTTCATTAGAGGTCATCTTGATGCCCAAATCTTCGTTGGAAGAGGGCTAGTTGCTGTTAATCTCTGGTTCTTAGCAGAACTTGGAGATTTGTCATTTTTGTATCATTTAATCTATGCATCTTTTGAGAATGAGCTCTACATGTGTTTTGAAGTATGCCATGCCATCTTTCTAGTGGTATAGTCTACGTATTTTTGTGATCTCTGTGGTGACTAGCACAAGCATGCAAAGTAGGCCCCGTAATATTTCTGATTTCAGGGACTTAGTGATTTCTCCAAGTCTTTGTCTGCTGTAATTTTGTTGCCATGTAAACTTGATGCTACAGAGAGATCCATGCATATTTTGGAGATGTTCAGTAAGGATGTTTTGTAGCTCTAGTTGTAATTGATCAATTACTGCAATTTTTTGCAATTTTAGAGTGCCGTAGCATGACTCAATATTGCTCTACTTTTGCTATAAAATATTTCTGGCAGATTCTTAACATGATATGCATTTTTGCCAAGCTTATTGTAGTTGATCCGTACATGCTATGTAATTGTTCTTGCCATGGTTAGCTTCATAATCATGCCATATTGCTGTAGGTATGCTTGATTTGTCGTGCATTGCTCTGTAGTGAGTGCATCAAGCTCACAAAGAGGCCTACATATTAATATTTCTGCCAGGCTCTGTTTTCTGCTAAGTCTGAAACCTGATAACGATACTTGCTATGTTTACATGCTTGCCATCATATCTTCTGATCCTTCTTGGCTTATGGTCATTGAGGGACTTTTGTCATGTGCATTTAGTAGAAGACTGCCATGCCTTGTTTTTCTTTGTTAAGTTCTTGTAGCATGTTGATTTCGTGCTCCGAACATTGCTACCTGATGCTGATTTCTGCCATGTCCAGTTTTTCACTGTGTCTGTGAACCTGTAATCTTTTGCACTTTTGCCATGCTTGTTTGAGCTTGATATGTTGTGAACTAGTCGTAGCTCAGTGTTCATCTTTTGTCAAGCATCTCCTGTAGATTACTGCCATGTGCTGTGTTGCTATGTTGGGGTGCTGTAGCATTGTTTCTTGTTACATTTTAAGTGCTATCTTGCTGTTTATCGCAGATTAGTGTCATTCTTGTTTTGCTTGCCATTTGCAAACCGTGCATCCGATTCCGGTGATCTTTATATCGATTTCGACCGAAATCATCTCATCTTTCAAGTGGCATGCTTGGTTTGCCAAGTTACTTCCATGTTCATCATTTTCCTTCCTGAGCACGCATATGCATCGCATATCATATCTCGCATATCATACATGTTTTGCATCATGTTGCTTGCGCATTTCTCGTTGCTGATTGTGGTTCCTTTTGTTTGTGTTCTTGTGTTGGGTAGAGCCGGGAGACGAGTTCGTGAACGAGGAACCTGTCGAGTACGCTTACCAGGATCAAGCTTTCGACAACTCTGAGAATCTTGCAGGCAAGATGACCACCCCTCAAAATCACTTCTATCTTTGCTATGCTAGTTGTTCGCTCTATTGCCATGCTCCGCTTCCTATCACTTGCTTTATCATGTCTCCCATTTTAGCCATGTCAGCCCTAACCATCCTTTCCTAGCAAACCGTTGTTTGGCTATGTTACCGCTTTTGCTCAGCCCCTCTTATAGCGTTGCTAGTTGCAGGTGAAGTTGAAGTTTGTTCCATGTCGGAACATGGATATGTTGGGATATCACAATATCTCTTATTTAATTAATGCATCTATATATTTGGTAAAGGGTGGAAGGCTCGGCCTTATGCCTGGTGTTTTGTTCCACTTTTGCCGCCATAGTTACTGTTATACCGGGATTATGTTCCTTGAGTTTGCGTTCCTTACACGGTCGGGTGATTTATGGGACCCGCTTGACAGTTCGCCTTGAATAAAACTCTTCCAGCGAGGCCCAACCTTGGTTTTACCATTTGCGACCTATACCTTTCCCCCCGGGTTTTCTAGAGCCCGAGGGTCATCTTTGTTTTAAACCCCCGGGCCAGTGCTCCTCTGAGTATTGGTCCAAACTGTCAGTCGCCGGTGGCCACCAGGGGCAACTCTGGTCTGGCCTATCGGAAGCTTGGACAATCCGGTGTGCCCTGAGAACGAGATATGTGCAGCTCCTATCGGGATTTGTCGGCACATTCGGGCGGCTTTGCTGGTCTTGTTTTACCATTGTCGAGATGTCTTGTAAACCGGGATTCCGAGACTGATCGGGTCTTTCCGGGAGAAGGTTTATCCTTCGTTGACTGTGAGAGCTTATGATGGGCTAAGTTGGGACACCCCTGCAGGGTATTATCTTTCGAAAGCCGTGCCCGCGGTTATGAGGCAGATGGGAATTTGTTAATGTCCGGTTGTAGATAACTTGTCACTTGACCCAATTAAAATACATCAAATGCGTGCGTAGCCGTGATGGTCTCTTCTCGGCGGAGTCCGGGAAGTGAACACGGTCTGTGTTATGTATGACGTAAGTAGGTGTTCAGGATCACTTCTTGGTCATTGCTAGATGACGTCCGTTCCGTTGCTTCTCTTCTCGCTCTTATTTGCGCAAGTTAGCCACCGTATATGCTTTTGCCGCTGCAGCTCCACCTCTCTGCACCATTTTTTTCCTACAAGCTTAAATAGTCTTGATCTCGCGGGTGTGAGATTGCTGAGTCTCCGTGACTCACAGATTCTACCAAAACAGTTGCAAGTGCCGACGATGCCAGTGCAGACGATGGCGTCGATCTCAAGTGGGAATTCGACGAGGAACGTGGTCTTTACTATGTGTCTTTTCCTGATGATCAGTAGTGGAGCCCAGTTGGGACGATTGGGTATCTAGCAATTGGGGTTGTCTTATTTTCATCTGGATTTTGACCGTAGTCGGTCTATATGATTGTATTTTGGATGATGTATGATGTTATTTATTTATGTATTGTGTGAAGTGGCGATTGTAAGCCAACTCTTTATCCCATTCTTGTTCATTACATGGGATTGTGTGAAGATGACCCTTCTTGCGACAAAACCACTATGCGGTTATGCCTCTAAGTCGTGCCTCGACACGTGTGAGATATAGCCGCATCGTGGGCGTTACACCTGGCTTCCCGAATGAACAGCGTGCGCTATATCAGACCATCCGTAGGTCCCGCGAGGCCCTCTCTGTCGTCCTTCGAGTTGTTGCGCTCGCCGTGGCGCCGCCGTCTCGCGTTGTCAACATGGTCAATGGCATGAGGAAAGAGGAGATGACTTTACATGGAGAGGATGGCAGTGGGGACCCACCAGGGCCATAGCCGCACGTACGCAAGTGCCTCCTTATTATATACAACTGTAATATTTTTTGCTTCCTCCTGGTTTCCTGACATCACGGTCCCACACCATTGTCAAACTATGTAGTCAATAAACGAGAGAATTGCACAAGGAGCGGTCGATAGCTGGGACCAAGTGGCTCGAGCAGTATTTGTCTTTTTGAGGTGGGAGCACTGCATAATTTTTCTTGAGCGATGTTTTCGTTGTTGTTCAGAGGAGAGCAGGGTATTAACTGGGCGGGCTGTGGCCCGTCTAGCCCAGGCCAGATATCCAACCCAGATATTAATTTTTTTCAAGCTGAAAAATGGCTAGCCCAGCTATACTTTTTTTTGAGGAATACCCAGGCAAGGTCAACTTGTTATTCTCCACCCCGTTGGGCTGCAAATCTTTCCTAGGAGGGATGCATTAGGCTTAACAAGAAAATGGGCTTTAAGAAATAATAAATGGGATGTAATTATAAAAACTGGGCAGTAACTATAAAAAAATGCACCAAGCACGTAATTACTTTATAAAATATTATTTCTGGATTTTGAAAATTTTAATTTCATTAATTGTTGCACGCGCAATGTTTCGTCGGATTTTTACGTAATACAAATTTATATTGAAATTGTATTTAATCTCACTAGAAAGTTCAGGATAAAAATATTTCGGATCCGATCAAAATGTGGGAAATTTTATCGAATTCTGTTTTGAACGGTTGGTTGAAATTATTAATCGTTGTCCTAGCTAGAAAATGGGCTGTACTTTTAAAAACTGTAAATGGGCTGTAGTAAATTCCATTAGAATTCAAAAATGGGTTGTACATTCTTACAAATCTCCAATGGGCTATAAGTTCTCTGCCACACACTTGTGGGCCTACTAAGTTGACGCGCCCCCTAAAAAAATAGTTGACACTTATGCAAGGCTTTGTCAACTTATAGTCAACACACGGTTCTAGCAGAAGTGGCCGTTGGATGTCCAACCAACGGATGTCGTGCTTCTTCTTCAATCTCGGATATTCTAGCTTCACCCGCCCAAAAATGATTCCTTCCCCTGACATCTGGGGCGCATTGTTTCGGAAGCTGACATGTGTTCCTACTAAGTTGACGCGTACCAAGGGCTTTGTCAACTTAGTCAATATAAACGATTCTAGCTGGTTACCGTACGATGTCCATCCAACGGCCGTGGTGCTTCTTCAACCTCTGGTCTTCTTGCTCCAGCCGCCCAAAGCAGTGCCGGTCATGCCGCCTGCTCCTGCCTCCCGTGGCCGGCTGTGCTGCCGCGGAGGCTGAGGGAGTCCTGGACTAAGGGGTCCTCGGGTGTCCGGCCTGTTAGCCATGGGCCGGACTGATGGGTCGTGAAGATACAAAGACCGAAGACTCTACCCGTGTCCGGATGGGACTCTCCTTGGCGTGGAAGGCAAGCTTGGCAATCAAATATGTAGATTCCTTTCTCAGTAACCGACCTTGTGTAACCCTAGATCCTCCCGGTGTCTATATAAACCGGAGGGCTTAGTCCATAGAAGGACAATCATAATCATACAGGCTAGACTTCTAGGGTTTAGCCATTACGATCTCGTGGTAGATCAACTCTTGTAATACTCATATTCATCAAGATCAATCAAGCAGGAAGTAGGGTATTACCTCCATAGAGAGGGCCCGAACCTGGGTAAACATTGTGTCCCCCGTCTCCTGTTACCATCATCCTTAGACGCACAGTTCGGGACCCCCTACCCGACATCCGCCGGTTTTGACACCGACATTGGTGCTTTCATTGAGAGTTCCACTGTGCCATCCCCAAAAGGTTTGATGGCTCCTTTAATCGTCCATAACGACGCTGTCCAAGGGGGGACCTTCCTCCCCGGACAAATCTTCATGTTCGGCGGCTTCGCACTACGGGCCAACTAGCTTGCCATCTGGAGCAGATCGATAGCTACGCCCCTGGCCACCACGTCAGATTCGGAAGCTCGAACTACGTTGCGGACATCCGTGGAGACTTGATCTTCGACGGATTCGAGACCGCGATGACCCCTCCGTGTCGCCCCGATGAACATGACTTAAATCTGTCATCGGACCACATCCAGGAGATAGCTCCCGTAACTGCTCTGGCCTTAGATCCGGAGCAGATCGTGCCATCCGAGGACGGGAAGCTCAACCCCGCCACGGAGGCCGCATACTCCGCGGCGTTGGAGCCGCACACAGACCTAACTTCGGGTGATGTCTGTGTCACCGGAACCTCGGACTCGTTTCCAGCTATAAGTTCCGAGCCATGTACGCCTGCATATGTAGAGCAGGATTGGTCATCTATCGCCGAATTCAGCGCCACGGACATATTTCGGCACTCACCTTTGGGCGACGTGCTAAACTCGTTAAAAAATCTATCCCTAGCGGAGGACTCTCGGCCGAATTATATCCGGTTTGAACTGGAGGCTGATGATGGAGAATTTCGTTTCCCACCCTCCGCCCACTTCATAGCCACTGTCGAAGACTTAACTGACATGCTTGACTAGGACTGCGAAGACATCGACAGTATGGGCGACGATGCCGGAGAAGAGGAGGCCCAAAACCCGTCGTTCACCGGATGATGGACGGCCACTTCCTCATATGACGTATACATGGTGGATGCACCAAAAGATAATAACGGCGACGACAAGGAGAACCCAGCGAAGGATGACCCTCCTAAGACACAACCAAAGCGCCGTCGTCAGCGGCGCCGTTCTAAATCACGCTGCAGCAAGGAAAGCAACACCGGCATAGGGGACGATAACACTCCAGATGGTGTCGAAGACACAGAATACCCCGACAAACAAATCGCCGAACAAGACAATCGGGAAGACGGGCAAGTTAGCCCTGATGAACAGGCCATAGAAGAATACTCGGAGGACGGTAGTTATCATCCGCTCTCCGAAGAGGAGGTGACCTCGGCAACGAGGATTTCATCGTGCCTGAGGAACCTCTCGAGCAGGAGCGCTTTAAGCTTCAGCTAATAGCCACTGCGAGGAGCCTGAAAAAGAAGCAGCAGCAGCTTCAAGCTGACCAAGACCTGCTCAATGACAGATGGACCGATGTCCTGGCAGCCGAGGAATACAGCCTTAAACGCCCAGCCAAAAATTACCCAAAGCGCAAACTGCTACCTCGGTTTGATGACGAGGCGCTAGAGCCCGCACCAGCATCGCGCAATGCGGCTGACCGACCACCACGCGGTCGGGATAAAACGGCAATCCAAGCCGAACAACAAACTGCCCCACCTCGCCGTAAAGGCAGGGATAAGACAGCTCGGGGTTATACATATGACCTTCGCCAAGACCTGGATGGTAGAGCAGGACATACAAGATCGATCTACGGATCGCGAGGACGCGCCCTGACACGCGAGGACGGCTATCTATCCGGACGTGACAAACCTAGTCACGCCCGGGCCGAAAACCGCAGACGGACTCCATCGGAGCTACGTCATGATGCGGCCCGATATAGAGGCGCCGCACACCCTCTTTGCTTCACTGACGAAGTAATGGATCATGAATTCCCAGAAGGGTTCAAACCCGTAAACATCGAATCATACGATGGAACAACCGATCCCACGTTATGGATCGAGGATTTTATTCTCCACATCCACATGGCCCGCGGGGATGACCTTCACGCCATCAAATACCTCCCACTAAAACTCAAAGGGCCAGGTCGGCACTGGCTAAACAGTCTGCCTGAAAATTCTATTGGCAGCTGGGAGGACTTGGAAGAAGCTTTCCTTGACAACTTCCAAGGTACATATGTCCGGCCGCCAGATGCCGATGACTTAAGTCACATAGTTCAACAGCCTGGGGAGTCAGCCAGGAAATTTTGGACTAGGTTCCTAACTAAAAAGAACCAGATCGTCGACTGTCCGGACGCTGAAGCCCTAGTGGCCTTTAAACATAGCATCCGTGACGAATGGCTCGCCCGCCACCTCGGCCAGGAAAAGCCGACATCCATGACAGCCCTCACGGCACTCATGATCCGCTTTTGCGCAAGTGAAGATAGTTGGCTGGCTCGTAGTAAAAATATGGCCAGCGACGCAGGCCCCTCCGAGGCCAAAAACAGCAACGGCAAGCTCCGACGCAGCAGACATAAACGCCGAAGCAATGGTGACAATACCGATGACACTACCGTCAACGCCGGATTCAACGGTTCGAAGTCCGGTCAGCGGAAGAAGCCGTCTAAAAGAAACAGTCAGGGACCATCCAGCTTGGACTGCATACTCGACCGTCCGTGCCAAATCCATGGAACCCCAGACAAACTAGCCAACCATACCAACAGAGATTGTTGGGTTTTTAACAGGCCGGCAAGTAAAATGCCGAGAACAAGGAAAAGGGATCGCAAAGCAAGGACGATGACGAGGAGCCCTTGCAGCCAAACACAGGGGGACAGAAGAAATTTCCCCCTCAGGTCAAAACAGTGAACATGATATATGCTACACACATCCCCAAGAGGGAGCGAAAGCGCGCGCTCAGGAACGTCTATGAGATAGAGCGAGTCGCCCCAAAATTCAATCCATGGTCGTCATGCCCGATCACCTTTGATTGTCGGGATCATCCGACCAGTACCCGCCATGGCGGTTCAGCCGCACTGGTCCTCGACCCAATCATTGATGGATTCCACCTGACACGAGTCCTCATGGACAGTGGCAGCTATTGGGGATCGTAGCAGAATTTTAAAATTTCCTACGCATCACCAAGATCCATCTATGGAGTATACTAGCAACGAAGGGAAAGGAGTGCATCTACATACCCTTGTAGATCGCGAGCGGAAGCGTTCCAATGAACGGGGTTGATGGAGTCGTACTCGCCGTGATCCAAATCACCGATGACCGAGTGCCGAACGGACGGCACCTCCGCGTTCAACACACGTACGGAGAAGTAACGTCTCCTCCTTCTTGATCTAGCAAGGGGGAAGGAGAGGTTGATGGAGATCCAGCAGCACGACGGCATGGTGGTGGAAGTAGCGGGGATCTCGGCAGGGCTTCGCCAAGCTTCTGCGAGAGGGAGAGGTGTTGCAGGGGGAGAGGGAGGAGCCAGGGGCTGTGGTGCTGCTGCCCTCCCTCCCCCCCACTATTTATAGGACCCCTGGAGGGGGGGTGCCGGCCCTGAACCCATCTACAGGGGGGCAGCGGCCAAGGGGGAAGGGGGGTGGCTTCCCCCCCAAGCCAAGTGGGGCGCCCCCCACCCCTAGGGTTTCCAACCCTAGGCGCAGGGGGAGGCCCAAGGGGGGGCGCCCCAGCCCACTAAGGGCTGGTTCCCTTCCCACTTCAGCCCATGGGGCCCTCCGGGATAGGTGGCCCCACCCGGTGGACCCCCGGGACCCTTCCGGTGGTCCCGGTACAATACCGATAACCCCCGAAACTTTCCCGGTGGCCGAAACTGGACGTCCCATATATAATTCTTCACCTCCGGACCATTCCGGAACTCCTCGTGAAGTCCGGGATCTCATCCGGGACTCCGAACAACTTTCGGGTTTCCACATACTCATATCTCTACAACCCTAGCGTCACCGAACCTTAAGTGTGTAGACCCTACGGGTTCGGGAGACATGCAGTCATGACCGAGACGCCTCTCCGGTCAATAACCAACAGCGGGATCTGGATACCCATGTTGGCTCCCACATGTTCCACGATGATCTCATCGGATGAACCACGATGTCGAGGATTCAATCAATCCCGTATACAATTCCCTTTGTCAATCGGTATGTTACTTGCCCGAGATTCGATCGTCGGTATCCCAATACCTTGTTCAATCTCGTTACCGGCAAGTCTCTTTACTCGTACCGTAACGCATGATCCCGTGGCTAACTCCTTAGTCACATTGAGCTCATTATGATGATGCATTACCGAGTGGGCCCAAAGATACCTCTCCGTCATACGGAGTGACAAATCCCAGTCTCGATCCGTGCCAACCCAACAGACACTTTCGGAGATACCCGTAGTGCACCTTTATAGTCACCCAGTTACGTTGTGACGTTTGGTACACCCAAAGCATTCCTACGGTATCCGGGAGTTGGACGATCTCATGGTCTAAGGAAAAGATACTTGACATTGGAAAAGCTCTAGCAAACGAAACTACACGATCTTTTATGCTATGCTTAGGATTGGGTCTTGTCCATCACATCATTCTCCTAATGATGTGATCCCGTTATCAATGACATCCAATGTCCATAGTCAGAAAACCATGACTATCTGTTGATCAACGAGCTAGTCAACTAGAGGCCTAGGGACACGTTGTGGTCTATGTATTCACACATGAATTACGATTTCCGGACAATACAATTATAGCATGAATAATAGACAATTACCAGGAACAAAGAAACATAATAATAACCATTTATTATTGCCTCTAGGGCATATTTCCAACAGTCTCCCACTTGCACTAGAGTCAATAATCTAGTTACATTGTGATAAATCGAACACCCATTGCGTCCTGGTGTTGATCATGTTTTGCTCTAGGGAGAGGTTTAGTCAACGGATCTGCTACATTCAGGTCCGTATGCACTTTACAAATATCTATGTCTCCATTTTGAACTCTTTCACGAATGGAGTTGAAGCGGCGCTTGATATGCCTGGTCTTCCTGTGAAACCTGGGCTCCTTCGCAAGGGCAATAGCTCTAGTGTTGTCACAGAAGAGAGTCATCGGGCCTGACGCATTGGGAATCACCCCTAGGTCGGTAATGAACTCCTTCATCCAGACTGCTTCCTGTGCTGCCTCCGAGGCTGCCATGTAATCCGCTTCACATGTAGATCCCGCCACGACGCTTTGCTTGCAACTGCACCAGCTTACTACTCCTCCATTCAAAATATACACGTATCCGGTCTGTGACTTTGAGTCATCCAGATCTGTGTCGAAGCTAGCGTCGATGTAACCCTTTACGACGAGCTCTTCGTCACCTCCATAAACGAGAAACATATCCTTAGTCCTCTTCAGGTACTTAAGGATATTCTTGACCGCTGTCCAGTGTTCCATGCCGGGATTACTTTGGTACCTTCCTACCAAACTTACGGCAAGGTTTACATCAGGTCTGGTACACAGCATGGCATACATAATAGACCCTATGGCCGAGGCATAGGGGATGACACTCATCTTTTCTATATCTTCTGCCGTGGTCGGGCATTGAGCCGTGCTCAATTGCACACCTTGCAATACAGGCAAGAACCCCTTGGACTGATCCATACTGAACTTCTTCAATATCTTGTCAAGGTATGTACTCTGTGAAAGACCAATGAGGCGTCTTGATCTATCTCTATAGATCTTGATGCCTAATATATAAGCAGCTTCTCCAAGGTCCTTCATTGAAAAACACTTATTCAAATAGGCCTTTATACTTTCCAAGAATTCTATATCATTTCCCATCAATAGTATGTCATCCACATATAATACGAGAATTGCTATAGAGCTCCCACTCACTTTCTTGTAAACACAGGCTTCTCCATAAGTCTGTGTAAACCCAAACGCTTTGATCATCTCATCAAAGCGAATGTTCCAACTCCGAGATGCTTGCACCAGCCCATAGATTGAGCGCTGGAGCTTGCATACTTTGTTAGCATTCTTAGGATCGACAAAACCTTCCGGTTGTATCATATACAACTCTTCCTTAAGGAAGCCCTTAAGGAATGCCGTTTTGACGTCCATCTGCCATATCTCATAATCATAGTATGCGGCAATTGCTAACATGATTCGGACGGACTTCAGCTTCGCTACGGGTGAGAAAGTCTCATCGTAGTCAACCCCTTGAACTTGTCGATAACCCTTAGCGACAAGTCGAGCTTTGTAGATGGTCACATTACCATCCGCGTCCGTCTTCTTGTTAAAGATCCATTTGTTTTCTATGGCTCGCCGCTCATCGGGCAAGTCAGTCAAAGTCCATACTTCGTTTTCATACATGGATCCTATCTCGGATTTCATGGCTTCTAGCCATTTGTCGGAATCCGGGCCCGCCATCGCTTCTTCATAGTTCGAAGGTTCACCGTTGTCTAACAACATGATTTTCAGGGCAGGGTTGCCGTGCCACTCTGGTGCGGAACGTGTCCTTGTGGACCTACGAAGTTCAGTAACTTGATCCGAAGCTTCATGATCATCATCATTAACTTCCTCCCCAGTCGGTGTAGGCACCACAGGAACATTTTCCCGCGCTGCGCTACTTTCCGGTTCGGAAGGGGTGACTATCACCTCATCAAGTTCCACTTTCCTCCCACTCAATTCTTTCGAGAGAAACTCCTTCTCCAGAAAGGACCCGTTCTTGGCAACGAAGACCTTGCCTTCAGATCTGAGGTAGAAGGTATACCCAATGGTTTCCTTAGGGTATCCTTTGAAGACGCATTTTCCCGATTTGGGTTCGAGCTTTTCAGGTTGAAGTTTCTTGACATAAGCATCGCATCCCCATACTTTTAGAAACGACAGCTTAGGTTTCTTCCCAAACCATAATTCATACGGTGTCGTCTCAACGGATTTCGACGGAGCCCTATTTAAAGTGAATGCGGCAGTCTCTAAAGCGTAGCCCCAAAATGAGAGCGGTAAATCAGTAAGAGACATCATAGATCGCACCATATCCAATAGAGTGCGATTACGACGTTCGGACACACCATTTCTCTGAGGTGTTCCAGGCAGCGTGAGTTGTGAAACTATTCCACATTTCCTTAAGTGTGTACCAAACTCGTGACTTAAATATTCTCCACCACGATCTGATCGTAAGAATTTTATTTTTCTGTCACGTTGATTCTCAACTTCACTCTGAAATTCCTTGAACTTTTCAAAAGTTTCAGACTTGTGTTTCATTAGGTAGACATACCCATATCTACTTAAATCATCAGTGAGAGTGAGAACATAACGATATTCTCCGCGAGCCTCAACACTCATTGGACCGCACACATCGGTATGTATGATTTCCAATAAGTTGGTTGCTCGCTCCATTGTTCCGGAGAACGGAGTCTTGGTCATCTTACCCATGAGGCATGGTTCGCATGTGTCAAATGATTCGTAATCAAGAGACTCCAAAAGTCCATCTGCATGGAGCTTCTTCATGCGCTTGACACCAATGTGACCAAGGCGGCAGTGCCACAAGTATGTGGGACTATCGTTATCAACTTTACATCTTTTGGTATTCACACTATGAACATGTGTAACATCACGTTCGAGATTCATCAAAAATAAACCATTGACCAGCGGGGCATGACCATAAAACATATCTCTCAAATAAATAGAACAACCATTATTCTCGGATTTAAATGAGTAGCCATCTCAAATTAAACGAGATCCAGATATAATGTTCATGCTCAAAGCTGGCACTAAATAACAATTATTGAGGTTTAAAACTAATCCCGTGGGTAGATGCAGAGGTAGCGTGCCGACGGCGATCACATCGACCTTGGAACCATTCCCGACGCGCATCGTCACCTCGTCCTTCGCCAGTCTCCGTTTATTCCGTAGTTCCTGCTTTGAGTTACAAATATGAGCAACCGCACCGGTATCAAATACCCAGGAGCTACTACGAGTACTGGTAAGGTACACATCAATTACTTGTATATCACATATACCTTTGGTGTTGCCGGCCTTCTTCTTGTCCGCTAAGTATTTGGGGCAGTTCCGCTTCCAGTGACCACTTCCCTTGCAATAAAAGCACTCAGTCTCGGGCTTGGATCCATTCTTTGACTTCTTCCCGGTAACTGGCTTACCGGGCGCGGCAACTCCCTTGCCGTCCTTCTTGAAGTTCTTCTTACCCTTGCCCTTCTTGAACTTAGTGGTTTTATTCACCATCAACACTTGATGTTCTTTTCTGATCTCCCCTTCCGCTGATTTCAGCATTGAATATACCTCAGGAATGGTCTTTTCCATCCCCTGCATATTGTAGTTCATCACAAAGCTCTTGTAGCTTGGTGGAAGCGACTGAAGGATTCTGTCAATGACCGCGTCATCCGGGAGATTAACTCCCAGCTGAGACAAGCGGTTATGCAACCCAAACATTCTGAGTATGTGCTCACTAACAGAACTGTTCTCCTCCATTTTACAGCTGAAGAACTTGTCGGAGACATCATATCTCTCGACCCGGGCATGAGCTTGGAAAACTAATTTCAGCTCCTCGAACATCTCATATGCTCCATGTTTCTCAAAACGCTTTTGAAGACCCGGTTCTAAGCTGTAAAGCATGCCGCACTGAACGAGGGAGTAATCATCAGCACGTGATTGCCAAGCGTTCATAACGTCTTGGTTCTCTGGGATTGGTGCTTCACCTAGCGGTGCTTCTAAGACATAATCTTTCTTGGCTACTATGAGGATGAGCCTCAGGTTCCGGACCCAGTCCGTATAGTTGCTGCCATCATCTTTCAGCTTGGTTTTCTCTAGGAACGTGTTGAAATTGAGGACAACGTTGGCCATTTGATCTACAAGACATAGTGTCAAGATTTTAGACTAAGTTCATGATAATTGAGTTCATCTAATCAAATTATTTAATGAACTCCCACTCAGATAGACATCCCTCTCGTCATCTCAGTGAAAACATGATCCGAGTTTAACTAGGCCGTGTCCGATCATCACGTGAGACGGACTAGTCAAGATCGGTGAACATCTCCATGTTGATCGTATCTTCTATACGACTCATGCTCGACCTTTCGGTCCTCCGTGTTCCGAGGCCATGTCTATACATGCTAGGCTCGTCAAGTCAACCTAAGTGTATTGCGTGTGTTCCGAGGCCATGTCTGTACATGCTAGGCTCGTCAACACCCGTTGTATTCGAACGTTAGAATCTATCACACCCAACCATCATGTGGTGCTTCGAAACAACGAACCTTCGCAACGGTGCACAGTTAGGGTGAACACTTTTCTTGAAATTATTATAAGGGATCATCCTACTTGCTACCGTCGTTCTAAGCAAATAAGATGCAAAAACATGATAAACATCACATGCAATCAAATAGTGACATGATATGGCCAATATCATCATGCTCCTTTGATCTCCATCTTCGGGGCACCATGATCATCTTCGTCACCGGCATGACACCATGATCTCCATCATCATGATCTCCAGCATTGTGTCTTCATGAAGTCGTCACGCCAACGATTACTTCTACTTCTATGGCTAACGTGTTTAGCAACAAAGTAAAGTAATTTACATGGCGTTATTCAATGACACACAGGTCATACAAAATATTAAAGACAACTCCTATGGCTCCTGCCGGTTGTCATACTCATCGACATGCAAGTCGTGATTCCTATTACAAGAATATGATCAATCTCATACATCACATATATCATTCATCACATCTTCTGGCCATATCACATCACATAGCACTTGCTGCAAAAACAAGTTAGACGTCCTCTAATTGTTGTTGCAAGTTTTTACGTGGTTTGTAGGTTTCTAGCAAGAACGTTTTCTTACCTACGTATGACCACAACGTGATTTGCCTATTTCTATTTACCCTTCATAAGGACCCTTTTCATCGAATCCGTTCCGACTAAAGTAGGAGAGACAGACACCCGCTAGCCACCTTATGCAACTAGTGCATGTCAGTCGGTGGAACCTGTCTCTCGTAAGCGTACGTGTAAGGTCGGTCCGGGCCGCTTCATCCTACAATGCCGCCGAAACAAGAAAAGACTAGTAGCGGCAAGAAGAATTGGCAAACTCAACGCCCACAACTGCTTTGTGTTCTACTCGTGCATAGTAACTACGCATAGACCTAGCTCATGATGCCACTGTTGGGGAACGTAGCAGAAATTCAAAATTTTCTACGCATCACCAAGATCAATCTATGGAGTAATCTAGCAACGAGGGGAAGGGGAGTGCATCTACATACCCTTGTAGATCGCGAGCGGAAGCGTTCAAGAGAACGGGGTTGATGGAGTCATACTCGTCGTGATCCAAATCACCGATGATCCTAGCGCCGAACGGACGGCACCTCCGCGTTCAACATACGTACGGAGCAGCGACGTCTCCTCCTTCTTGATCCAGCAAAGGGGGAGGAGAGGTTGATGGAGATCCAGCAGCACGACGGCGTGGTGGTGGAAGTAGCGGGATCCCGGCATGGCTTCGCCAAGCGCAAACGGGAGGGAGAGGTGTCACGGGAGGGAGAGGGAGGTGCCAGGGCTTAGGTATTGCTACCCTCCCTTCCCCCCACTATATATAGGGCCAAGGGAGAGGGGGGCGCAGCCTTGGCCCTTCCTCCAAGGAAGGGTGCGGCCAGGGAGGAGTCCTTCCCCCCAAGGCACCTCGGAGGTGCCTTCCCCTTTAGGACTCTCCCTTTTCCTTATCTCTTGGCGCATGGGCCTCTTGGGGCTGGTGCCCTTGGCTCGTATAGGCCAAGGCGCACCCCCTACAGCCCATGTGGCCCCCCCGGGGCTGGTGGACCCCCGGACCCCTTTCGGCACTCCCGATACAATACCGATAAAGTGCGAAACTTTTCCGGCGACCAAAATAAGACTTCCCATATATAAATCTTTACCTCCGGACCATTTCGGAACTCCTCGTGACGTCCGGGATCTCATCCGGGACTCCGAACAACTTTCGGGTTACCGCATACTAATATCTCTATAACCCTAGCGTCACCGAACCTTAATTGTGTAGACCCTACGGGTTCGGGAGACACGCAGACATGACCGAGACGACTCTCCGGTCAATAACCAACAGCGGGATCGGGATACCCATGTTGGCTCCCACATGCTCCTCGATGATCTCATCGGATGAACCACGATGTTGAGGATTCAATCAATCCCGTATACAATTCCCTTTGTCTATCGGTATGGTACTTGCCCGAGATTCGATCGTCGGTATCCCGATACCTTGTTCAATCTCGTTACCGGCAAGTCTCTTTACTCGTTCCGTAACTCACATCATCCCGTGATCAACTCCTTGGTCACATTGTGCACATTATGATGATGTCCTACCGAGTGGGCCCAGAGATACCTCTCCGTTTACACGGAGTGACAAATCCCAGTCTCGATTCGTGCCAACCCAACAGACACTTTCGGAGATACCTGTAGTGCACCTTTATAGCCACCCAGTTACATTGTGACGTTTGGTACACCCAAAGCATTCCTACGGTATCCGGGAGTTGCACAAGCTCATGGTCTAAGGAAATGATACTTGACATTAGAAAAGCTCTGAGCAAACGAACTACACGATCTTGTGCTAGGCTTAGGATTGGGTCTTGTCCATCACATCATTCTCCTAATGATGTGATCCCGTTATCAACGACATCCAATGTCCATGGTCAGGAAACCGTAACCATCTATTGATCAACGAGCTAGTCAACTAGAGGCTTACTAGGGACATGGTGTTGTCTATGTATCCACACATGTATCTGAGTTTCCTATCAATACAATTCTAGCATGGATAATAAACGATTATCATGAACAAGGAAATATAATAATAACCAATTTATTATTGCCTCTAGGGCATATTTCCAACAGTCTCCCACTTGCACTAGAGTCAATAATCTAGTCCACATCACCATGTGATTAACACTCATAGGTCACATCACCATGTGACCTACATCTAATGAGTTTACTAGAGTCAACAATCTAGTTCACATCACTATGTGATTAACACTCAATAAGTTCTGGTTTGATCATGTTATGCTTGTGAGAGAGGTTATTAGTCAACGGGTCTGAACCTTTCAGATCCGTGTGTGCTTTACGAATATCTATGTCATCTTGTGGATGCTGCCACGTGCTACTTGGAGCCATTTCAAATAATTGCTCTACTATACGAATCCGGTTTACTACTCAGAGTCATCCGGATTAGTGTCAAAGTTCGCATCGACGTAACCCTTTACGACGAACTCCTTTTCACCTCCATAATCGAGAAAATTCCTTAGTCGACTAGATACTAAGGATAAATTCGACCGCTGTCATGTGATCCATTCCCGGATCACTATTGTACCCCTTGACCAACTCATGGCAAGGCACACTCCATGTGCGGTACACAGCATAGCATACTGTAGAGCCTATGTCTGAAGCATAGGGGACGACCTTCGTCCTTTCTCTCTCTTCTGCTGTGGTCATGTCTTGAGTCTTACTCAATACTCACACCTTGTAACACAGCCAAGAACTCCTTCTTTGCTGATCTATTTTGAACTCTTTCAAAAACATGTCAAGGTGTGCGTTCTTTGAAAGTATCATCGGGCGTCTTGATCTATCTCTATAGATCTTGATGCCCAATATGTAAGCAGCTTTTATCCAGGTCTTCCTTTGAAAAACTCCTTTCAAACAACCCTTTATGCTTTCCAGAAATTTTACATCATTTCGGATCAACAATATGTCATTCACATATACTTATCAGAAATGTTGTAGCGCTCCCACTCACTTTATTGTAAATACAAGTTTCTAACAAACTTTGTATAAACCCAAAAACTTTGATCACTCCATCAAAGCATATATTCTGACTCCGAGATGCTTACTCCAGTCCTTAGAAGGATCGCTGGAGCTAGCATACCTTTTAGCATCCTTAGGATCAACAAAACCTCTCTGATTGTATCACATACAACCTTTCCTTACGAAAACTGGTAAGGAAACTTGTTTTGACATCCATCTGCCAGATTTCATAAATGCAGCTCATGCTAACATGATTCCGACGGATTTAAGCATCGCTACGGATGAGAAAATCTCATCGTAGTCAACTCCTTGAATTTGTGGAAATACTCTTTGCCACAAGTCGAGCTTCATGGACGGTAACATTACCGTACACGTCCGTCTTCTTCTCAAAGATCCATTTATCTCGGATTTCATGGCTTCTAACCATTTGTCGGAATATGGGCCCACCATCGCTTCTCCATAGCTCGTAGGTTCAGTATTGTCCAACAACATGATTTCTCAGACAGGATCACGTACCACTCTGAAGTAGCACGCATCCTCGTCGTCCTACGAGGTTTGGTAGTGACTTGATCCGAAGTTTCATGCTATCATAAGCTTCCACTTAAATTGGTGTAGGTGCCACAGGAACAACTTCCTGTGCCCTGCTACACACTAGTTGAAGTGACGGTTCAATAACCTTATCAAGTCTCCACCATCCTCCCACTCTATTCTTTCGAGAGAAACTTTTCCTCGAGAAAGGACTCGTTTCTAGAAGCAATTACTTTTGCTTCCAGATCTGAAATGGGAGGTACACCCAACTGTTTTGGGTATTCTATGAAGATGCATTTATCCGCTTTGGGTTCGAGCTTATCAGCCTGAAACTTTTTCACATAAGCGTCGCAGCCCCAAACTTTTAAGAAATGACAACTTAGGTTTCTCTAAACGGTGTCGTCTCAACAGAATTGCGTGGTGCCCCTTTTAAAGTGAATGCGGTTGTCTCTAATGCCTAACCCATAAACGATAGTGGTAATTCGATAAGAAACATCATGGTATGCACCATATCCAATAGGGTGCAGTTATGATGTTCGGACACACCATCACACTATGGTGTTCCAGGCAGTATTAATTGTGAAACACTTTCCACAATGTCTTAATTGTGTGCCAAACTCGTAACTCAGATACTCATCTCTATGATCATATCACAGACATTTTATCCTCTTGTCACGACGATCTTCAACTTCACTCTGAAATTACTTGAACCTTTCAATAATTCAGACTTGTGTTTCATCAAGTAAATACACTCAGCATCTACTCAAATCATCTGTGAAGTAAGAACATAACGATATCCACTGCATGCCTCAGCACTCATTGGACTGCATACATCAAAATGTATTACTTCCAATAAGTTGCTCTCTTGTTCCATCTTACTGAAAGCGAGGCCTTTCAGTCATCTTGCCCATGTGGTATGATTTGCATGTCTCAAGTGATTCAAAATCAAGTGAGTCCAAACGATCCATCTACATGGAGTTTCTTCATGCATATATACCAATAGACATGGTTCGCATGTCTCAATCTTTTCAAAAACGAGTGAGTCCAAAGATCCATCCACATGGAGCTTCTTCATGCGTTCTATACCAATATGACTCAAATGGCAGTGCCACAAGTATGTGGAACTATCATTACTATTTTATATCTTTTGTCACGAACATGTGTATCACTACGATCGAGATTCATTTTAGGTGCAAGACCATTGAAGGTATTATTCAAATAAACAGAGTAACCATTATTCTCCTTAAATGAATAACCGTATTGCGATAAACATAATCCAATCATGCTCAACGCAAACACCAAATCTCGATGGTAGAGGGATCATGCGATGCTTGATCACATCAACCTTGGAAACACTTCCAACACACATCGTCATCTCACCTTTAGCTAGTCTCTGTTTATTCCGCAGCTTTTATTTCGAGTTACTAACACTTAGCAACCGAACCGGTATCTAATACCCTGGTGCTGCTAGGAGTACTAGTAAAGTACACATTCATATAATGTATATCCAATATACTTCTGTCGACCTTGCCTGCCTTCTCATCTACCAAGTATCTAGGGTAGTTCTGCTTCAATGACCGTTCCCCCCATTACAGAAGCACTTAGTCTCGGGTTTGGGTTCAACCTTGGGATTTTTCACTAGAGCAGCAAATGATTTGCTGTTTCATGAAGTATCCCTTTTGCCCTTGCCCTTCTAGAAACTAGTGGTTTTACTAACCATCAACAATTGATGCTCCTTCTTGATTTCTACTTTCGCGGTGTCAAACATCGCGAGTTGCTCAAGGATCATCATCTATCCTTGATATTTATAGTTCATCACAAAGCTCTACTAGCTTGGTGGCAGTGACTATGGAGAACCATCACTATCTCATCTGGAGGATTAACTCCCACTCGATTCGAGCGATTGCGGTGCTCAGACAATCTGAGCACATGTTCAACGATTGAGCTTTTCTCCCTTAGTTTGCAGGCTTAAGAAACTTGTCAGAGGTCTCATACCTCTTGACGTGGGCACTAGTCCGAAATCCCAATTTCAGTCTTCGGAACATCTCATATGTTCTGCGACGTTTCAAAAACGTCTTTGGTGCCACAATTCTAAACCGTTAGCATTACGCACTGAACTATCACGTAGTTATCAAAACGTGTATGTCAGATGTTCCGCAACATCTACAGACGATGCTGAGGTTCAGCACACCGAGCGGTGCATTAAGGACATAAGCCTTCTGTGCAGCAATGAGGACAGTCCTCAGTTTACGGACCCAGTCCGCATAATTGCTACTACCAACTTTCAACTAAATTTTCTCTAGGAACATATCTTAAACAGTAGAACTAAAGCGTATGACATAATTTGCAAAGACCTTTTGACTATGTTCATGATAATGAAGTTCATCTGATTATTTAATGAACTCCCACTAGATAGACATCCCTCTAGTCATCTAAGTGATACATGATCCAAGTAAAACTAGGCCGTGTCTGATCATCACGTGAGACGGACTAGTCATCATCGGTGAACATCTCCATGTTGATCGTATCTACTATACGACTCATGTTCGACCTTTCGGTCTCTTGTGTTCCGAGGCCATGTCTGTACATGCTAGGCTCGTCAAGTCAACCTAAGTGTTTCGCATGTGTTCCGAGGCCATGTCTGTACATGCTAGGCTCGTCAACACCCGTTGTATTCGAACGTTAGAATCTATCACACCCGATCATCACGTGGTGCTTCGAAACAACGAACCTTCGCAACGGTGCACAGTTAGGGGGAACACGTCTCTTGAAATTTTAGTGAGGGATCATCTTACTTACTACCGTCGTTCTAAGCAAATAAGATGCATAACATGATAAACATCAGATGCAATCAAATAGTGACATGATATGGCCAATATCATTTTGCTCCTTTGATCTCCATCTTCGGGGCACCATGATCATCTTCGTCACCGGCATGACACCATGATCTCCATCATCATGATCTCCATCATTGTGTCTTTATGAAGTTGTCACGCCAACGATTACTTCTACTTCTATGGCTAACGCGCTTAGCAATAAAGTAAAGTAATTTACATGGCGTTATTCAATGACACGCAGGTCATACAAAAATAAAGACAACTCCTATGGCTCCTGCCGGTTGTCATACTCATCGACATGCAAGTCGTGATCCCTATTACAAGAATATGATCAATCTCATACATCACATATATCATTCATCATATCTTCTGGCCATATCACATCACATAGCACATGCTGCAAAAACAAGTTAGACGTCCTCTAATTGTTGTTGCAAGTTTTTACGTGGCTTGTATAGGTTTCTAGCAAGAACGTTTCTTACCTACGTAAAACCACAACGTGATATGCCAATTTCTATTTACCCTTCATAAGGACCCTTTTCATCGAATCTGTTCCGACTAAAGTGGGAGAGACAGACACCCGCTAGCCACCTTATGCAACTAGTGCATGTCAGTCGGTGGAACCTGTCTCACGTAAGCGTACGTGTAAGGTCGGTCCGGGCCGCTTCATCCCACAATGCCGCCGAAACAAGATAAGACTAGTAGCGGCAAGAAGAATTGGCAACATCGACGCCCACAACTACTTTGTGTTCTACTCGTGCATAGAAACTACGCATAGACCCTCATGATGCCACTATTGGGGAACGTAGCAGAAATTCAAAATTTTCTACGTATCACCAAGATCAATCTATGGAGTTTACTAGCAACGAGAGGGAAGGAGTGCATCTACATACCCTTGTAGATCACGAGCGGAAGCGTTCAAGAGAACGGGGTTGATGGAGTCGTACTCGTCGTGATCCAAATCACCGATGATCCTAGCGCCGAACGGACGGCACCTCCGCGTTCAACACACGTACGGAGCGGGGACGTCTCCTCCTTCTTGATCCAGCAAGGGGGAAGGAGAGGTTGATGGAGATCCAGCAGCACGACGACGTGGTGGTGGAAGTAGCGGGATTCCAACAGGGCTTCGCCAAGTGCTGCGGGAGGAGGGAGATGTGTCACGGGAGGGAGAGGGAGGCGCCAGGGCTTAGGTATTGCTGCCTTCCCTTCCCCCACTATATATAGGGCCAATGGAGAGGGGGGCGCAGCCTTGGCCCTTCCTCCAAGGAAGGGTGCGGCCAGGGAGGAGTCCTTCCCCCCCCCCCAAGGCACCTCGGAGGTGCCTTCCCCCTTTAGGACTCTCCCTTTTTCTTATCTCTTGGCGCATGGGCCTCTTGGGGCTGGTGCCCTTGGCCCATATAGGCCAAGGCGCACCCCCTACAGCCCATGTGCCCCCCCGGGGCTGGTGGACCCCCTTGGTGGACCCCCGGACCCCTTTCGACACTCCCGGTACAATACAGATAAAGTGCGAAACCTTTCCGGCGACCAAAATAAGACTTCCCATATATAAATCTTTACCTCCGGACCATTCCGGAACTCCTCGTGACATCCGGGATCTCATCCGGGACTCCGAACAACTTTCGGGTTACCGCATACTAATATCTCTATAACCCTAGTGTCACCGAACCTTAAGTGTGTAGACCCTACGGGTTCGGGAGACAGGCAGACATGACCGAGACGACTCTCCGGTCAATAACCAACAGCGGGATCTGGATACCCATGTTGGCTCCCACATGCTCCTCGATGATCTCATCGGATGAACCACGATGTCGAGGATTCAATCAATCCCGTATACAATTCCCTTTGTCTATCGGTATGTTACTTGCCCGAGATTCGATCGTCGGTATCCCGATACCTTGTTCAATCTCGTTACCGGAAAGTCTCTTTACTCGTTCCGTAACTAACATCATCCCGTGATCAACTCCTTGGTCACATTGTGCACATTATGATGATGTCCTACCGAGTGGGCCCAGAGATACCTCTCCGTTTATGCGGAGTGACAAATCCGAGTCTCGATTCGTGCCAACCCAACAGACACTTTCGGAGATACCTGTAGTGCACCTTTATAGTCACCCAGTTACGTTGTGACGTTTGGTACACCCAAAGCATTCCTACGGTATCCGGGAGTTGCACAAGCTCATGGTCTAAGGAAATGATACTTGACATTAGAAAAGCTCTGAGCAAACGAACTACACGATCTTGTGCTAGGCTTAGGATTGGGTCTTGTCCATCACATCATTCTCCTAATGATGTGATCCCGTTATCAACGACATCCAATGTCCATGGTCAGGAAACCGTAACCATCTATTGATCAACGAGCTAGTCAACTAGAGGCTTACTAGGGACATGGTGTTGTCTATGTATCCACACATGTATCTGAGTTTCCTATCAATACAATTCTAGCATGGATAATAAAAGATTATCATGAACAAGGAAATATAATAATAACCAATTTATTATTGCCTCTAGGGCATATTTCCAACAGGCTCCCACATGTTCCACGATGATCTCATCGGATGAACCACGATGTCGAGGATTCAATCAATCCCGTATACAATTCCCTTTGTCAATCGGTATGTTACTTGCCCGAGATTCGATCGTCGGTATCCCAATACCTTGTTCAATCTTGTTACCGGCAAGTCTTTTTACTCGTACCGTAATGCATGATCCTGTGACTAACTCCTTAGTCACATTGAGCTCATTATGATGATGCATTACCGAGTGGGCCCAGAGATACCTCTCCGTCATACGGAGTGATAAATCCCAGTCTTGATCCGTGCCAACCCAACAGATACTTTCGGAGATACCCGTAGTGCACCTTTAAAGTCACCCAGTTACGTTGTGACGTTTGGCACACCCAAAGCACTCCTACGGCACCCGGGAGTTGCACGATCTCATGGTCTAAGGAAAAGATACTTGACATTGGAAAAGCTCTAGCAAACGAACTACACGATCTTTGAGCTATGCTTAGGATTGGGTCTTGTCCATCACATCATTCTCCTAATGATGTGATCCCGTTATCAATGACATCCAATGTCCATAGTCAGGAAACCACGACTATCTGTTGATCAACGAGCTAGTCAACTAGAGGCTTACTAGGGACACGTTGTGGTCTATATATTCACACATGTATTACGATTTCCGGATAACACAATTATAGCATGAACAATAGACAATTATCATGAACAAAGAAATATAATAATAACCATTTATTATTGCCTCTAGGGCATATTTCCAACAGTCTCCCACTTGCACTAGAGTCAATAATCTAGTTACATTGTGATGAATCGAACACCCATAGCATCCTGGTGTTGATCATGTTTTGCTCTAGGGAGAGGTTTATTCAACGGATCTGCTACATTCAGGTCCATATGTACTTTACAAATATCTATGTCTCCATTTTGAACACTTTCACGAATGGAGTTGAAGCGACGCTTGATATGCCTGGTGTTCCTGTGAAATCTGGGCTCCTTCGCAAGGGCAATAGCTCCAGTGTTGTCACAGAAGAGAGTCATCGGGCCCGACGCATTGGGAATCACCCCTAGGTCGGTAATGAACTCCTTTATCCAGACTGCTTCCTGTGCTGCCTCTGAGGCCGCCATGTACTCCGCTTCACATGTAGATCCCGCCACGACGCTTTGCTTGCAACTGCACCAGCTTACTGCTCCTCCATTCAAAATATACACGTATCTGGTTTGTGACTTCGAGTCATCCAGATCTGTGTCGAAGCTAGCGTCGACGTAACCCTTTACGACAAGCTCTTCGTCACCTCCATAAACGAGAAACATATCCTTAGTCCTCTTCAGGTACTTAAGAATATTCTTGACCGCTGTCCAGTGTTCCATGCCGGGATTACTTTGGTACCTTCCTACCAAACTTACGGCAAGGTTTACATCAGGTCTGGTACACAGCATGGCATACATAATAGACCCTATGGCCGAGGCATAGGGGATGACACTCATCTTTTCTCTATCTTCTGCCGTGGTCGGGCATTGAGCCATGCTCAATTGCACACCTTGCAATACAGGCAAGAACCCCTTCTTGGACAGATCCATATTGAACTTCTTCAATATCTTGTCAAGGTACGTACTCTGTGAAAGACCAATGAGGCGTCTTGATCTATCTCTATAGATCTTGATGCCTAATATATAAGCAGCTTCTCCAAGGTCCTTCATTGAAAAACACTTATTCAAGTAGGCCTTTATACTTTCCAAGAATTCTATATCATTTCCCATCAATAGTATGTCATCCACATATAATATGAGAAATGCTACAGAGCTCCCACTCACTTTCTTGTAAACACAGGCTTCTCCATAAGTCTGTGTAAACCCAAACGCTTTGATCATCTCATCAAAGCGAATGTTCCAACTCCGAGATGCTTGCACCAGCCCATAGATTGAGCGCTGGAGCTTGCATACTTTGTTAGCATTCTTAGGATCGACAAAACCTTCCGACTGCATCATATACAATTCTTCCTTAAGGAAGCCGTTAAGGAATGCCGTTTTGACGTCCATTTGCCATATCTCATAATCATAGAATGCGGCAATTGCTGACATGATTCAGACGGACTTCAGCTTCGCTACGGGTGAGAAAGTCTCATCGTAGTCAACCCCTTGAACTTGTCGATAACCCTTAGCGACAAGTCGAGCCTTATAGATGGTCACATTACCATCCGCGTTTGTCTTCTTCTTAAAGATCCATTTATTTTATATGGCTCGCCGATCATCGGGCAAGTCAGTCAAAGTCCATACTTCGTTTTCATACATGGATCCTATCTCGGATTTCATGGCTTCTAGCCATTTGTCGGAATCCGGGCCCGCCATCGCTTCTTCATAGTTTGAAGGTTCACCGTTGTCTAACAACATGATTTCCAGGACAGGGTTGCCGTACCACTCTGGTGCGGTACGTGTCCTTGTGGACCTTCGAAGTTCAGCAGTAACTTGATCCGAAGCTTCATGATCATCATCATTAACTTCCTCCCCAGTCGGTGTAGGCACCACAGGAATAGCTTCCCGTGCTGCGCTACTTTCCGGTTCGGAAGGGGTGACTATCACCTCATCAAGTTCCACTTTCCTCCCACTTACTTCCTTCGAGAGAAACTCTTTCTCCAGAAAGGACCCGTTCTTGGCAACAAAGATTTTGCCTTCGGATCTGAGGTAGAAGGTATACCCAATGGTTTCCTTAGGGTATCCTATGAAGACGCATTTCTCCGACTTGGGTTCGAGCTTTTCAGGTTGAAGTTTCTTGACATAAGCATCGCATCCCCAAACTTTTAGAAATGACAGCTTAGGTTTCTTCCCAAACCATAATTCATACGGTGTCGTCTCAACGGATTTCGACGGAGCCCTATTTAAAGTGAATGCGGCAGTCTCTAAAGCATAGCCCCAAAATGAGAGCGGTAGATCGGTAAGAGACATCATAGATCGCACCATATCCAATAGAGTGCGATTACGACGTTCGGACACACCATTTCGCTGAGGTGTTCCAGGCGGCGTGAGATGTGAAATGATTCCACATTTCCTTAAGTGCGTACCAAATTCGGGACTTAAATATTCTCCACCACGATCTGATCGTAAGAACTTTATTTTCCTGTCACGTTGATTCTCAACCTCACTCTGAAATTCTTTGAACTTTTCAAAGGTTTCAGACTTGTGTTTCATTAGGTAGACATACCCATATCTACTTAAGTCATCAGTGAGAGTGAGAACATAACGATATCCTCCGCGAGCCTCAACACTCATTGGACCGCACACATCGGTATGTATGATTTCCAATAAGTTGGTTGCTCGCTCCATTGTTCCGGAGAACGGAGTCTTGGTCATCTTACCCATGAGGCATGGTTCGCACGTGTCAAATGATTCGTAATCAAGAGACTCCAAAAGTTCATCTGCATGGAGTTTCTTCATGCGTTTGACACCAATGTGACCAAGGCGGCAGTGCCACAAGTATGTGGGACTATCGTTATCAACTTTACATCTTTTGGTATTCACACTATGAATATGTGTAACATCACGTTCGAGATTCATCTAGAATAAACCATTGACCAGTGGGGCATGACCATAAAACATATCTCTCATATAAATAGAACAACCATTATTCTCGGATTTAAATGAGTAGCCATCTCGAATTAAACAAGATCCAGATACAATGTTCATGCTCAAAGCTGGCACTAAATAACAATTACTGAGGTTTAAAACTAATCCCGTAGGTAGATGCAGAGGTAGCGTGCCGACGGCGATCACATCGACCTTGGAACCATTCCCGACGCGCATCGTCACCTCGTCCTTCGCCAGTCTCCGCTTATTCCGCAGCTCCTGTTTTGAGTTACAAATATGAGCAACCGCACCGGTATCAAATACCCAGGAGCTACTACGAGTACTGGTAATGTACACATCAATTACATGTATATCACATATACCTTTGGTATTGCCGGCCTTCTTGTCCGCTAAGTATTTGGGGCAGTTCCGCTTCCAGTGACCACTTCCCTTGCAATAAAAGCACTCAGTCTCAGGCTTGGGTCCATTCTTTGACTTCTTCCCGGCAACTGGCTTACCGGGCGCGGAAACTCCCTTGCCGTCCTTCTTGAAGTTCTTCTTACCCTTGCCTTTCTTGAACTTAGTGGTTTTATTCACCATCAACACTTGATGTTCCTTTCTGATTTCCACCTCCGCTGATTTCAGCATTGAATATACCTCAGGAATGGTCTTTTCCATCCCTTGCATATTGAAGTTCATCACAAAGCTCTTGTAGCTCGGTGGAAGCGACTGAAGGATTCTGTCAATGACCGCGTCATCCGGCAGATTAACTCCCAGCTGAGACAAGCGGTTGTGTAACCCAGACATTCTGAGTATGTGCTCACTAACAGAACTATTTTCCTCCATTTTACAGCTGAAGTACTTGTCGGAGACTTCATATCTCTCGACCCGGGCATGAGCTTGGAAAACCATTTTTAGCTCTTCGAACATCTCATATGCTCCATGCTTCTCAAAATGCTTTTGGAGCCCCGGTTCTAAGCTGTAAAGCATGCCGCACTGAACGAGGGAGTAATCATCAGCACGTGATTGCCAAGCGTTCATAACGTCTTGGTTCTCTGGGATGGGTGCTTCACCTAACGGGGCTTCTAGGACATAATCTTTCTTGGCAGCTATGAGGATGATCCTCAGGTTCCGGACCCAGTCCGTATAGTTGCTGCCATCATCTTTCAGCTTGGTTTTCTCTAGGAACGCGTTGAAGTTGAGGACAACGTGGGCCATTTGATTTACAAGACATATTGTAAAGATTTTAGACTAAGTTCATGATAATTAAGTTCACATAATCAAATTATTCAATGAAATCCCACTCAGATAGACATCCCTCTAGTCATCTAAGTGAAACATGATCCGAGTTAACTAGGCCGTGTCCGATCATCACGTGAGACGGACTAGTCAAGATCGGTGAACATCTCCATGTTGATCGTATCTTCTATACGACTCATGCTCGACCTTTCGGTCCTCTGTGTTCCGAGGCCATGTCTGTACATGCTAGGCTCGTCAAGTCAACCTAAGTGTATTGCGTGTGTTCCGAGGCCATGTCTGTACATGCTAGGCTCGTCAACACCCGTTGTATTCGAACGTTAGAATCTATCACACCCGATCATCACGTGGTGCTTCGAAACAACGAACCTTCGCAATGGTGCATAGTTAGGGGGAACACTTTCTTGAAATTATTATAAGGGATCATCTTACTTACTACCGTCGTTCTAAGCAAATAAGATGCAAAACATGATAAACATCACATGCAATCAAATAGTGACATGATATGGCCAATATCATTTTGCTCCTTTGATCTCCATCTTCGGGGCACCATGATCATCTTCGTCACCGGCATGACACCATGATCCCATCATCATGATCTCCATAATTGTGTCTTCATGAAGTTGTCACGCCAACGATTACTTCTACTTCTATGGCTAACGCGTTTAGCAACAAAGTAAAGTAATTTACATGGCGTTATTCAATGACACGCAGGTCATACAAAATAATAAAGACAACTCCTATGGCTCCTGCCGGTTGTCATACTCATTGACATGCAAGTCGTGATTCCTATTACAAGAATATGATCAATCTCATACATCACATATATCATTCATCACATCTTCTGGCCATATCACATCACATAGCACATGCTGCAAAAACAAGTTAGACGTCCTCTAATTGTTGTTGCAAGTTTTCACGTGGCTTGTATAGGTTTCTAGCAAGAACGTTTCTTACCTACGTAAAACCACAACGTGATGTGCCAATTTCTATTTACCCTTCATAAGGACCCTTTTCATCGAATCCGTTCCGACTAAAGTGGGAGAGACAGACACCCGCTAGCCACCTTATGCAACTAGTGCATGTCAGTCGGTGGAACCTGTCTCACGTAAGCGTACGTGTAAGGTCGGTCTGGGCCGCTTCATCCCACAATACCGCCGAAAAAAGAAAAGACTAGTAGTGGCAAGAAAAATTGACAACATCTACGCCCACAACTGCTTTGTGTTCTACTCGTGCATAGTAACTACGCATAGGCCTGGCTCTGATAACACTGTTGGGGATCGTAGCAGAATTTTAAAATTTCCTACGCATCACCAAGATCCATCTATGGAGTATACTAGCAACGAAGGGAAAGGAGTGCATCTACATACCCTTGTAGATCGCGAGCGGAAGCGTTCCAATGAACGGGGTTGATGGAGTCGTACTCGCCGTGATCCAAATCACCGATGACCAAGTGCCGAACGGACGACACCTCCGCGTTCAACACACGTACGGAGCAGCGACGTCTCCTCCTTCTTGATCTAGCAAGGGGGAAGGAGAGGTTGATGGATTTCCAGCAGCACGACGGCGTGGTGGTGGAAGCAGCGGGGATCTCGGCAGGGCTTCGCCAAGCTTCTGCGAGAGGGAGAGGTGTTGCAGGGGGAGAGGGAGGCGCCAGGGGCTGTGGTGCTGCTGCCCTCCCTCCCCCCACTATTTATAGGACCCCTGGAGGGGGGGGCACCGGCCCTGAACCCATCTACAGGGGGGGCGGCGGCCAAGGGGGAAGGGGGGTGGCTTCCCCCCCAAGCCAAGTGGGGCGCCCCCCACCCCTAGGGTTTCCAACCCTAGGCGCAGGAGGAGGCCCAAGGGGGGGCGCCCCAGCCCACTAAGGGCTGGTTCCGTTCCCACTTCAGCCCATGGGGCCCTCCGGGATAGGTGGCCCCACCCGGTGGACCCCCGGGACCCTTCCGGTGGTCCCGGTACAATACCGATAACCCCCGAAACTTTCCCGGTGGCCGAAACTGGACGTCCCATATATAATTCTTCACCTCCGGACCATTCCGGAACTCCTCGTGAAGTCCGGGATCTCATCCGGGACTCCGAACAACTTTCAGGTTTCCACATACTCATATCTCTACAACCCTAGCGTCACCGAACCTTAAGTGTGTAGACCCTACGGGTTCGGGAGACATGCAGTCATGACCGAGACGCCTCTCCGGTCAATAACCAACAGCGGGATCTGGATACCCATGTTGGCTCCCACATGTTCCATGATGATCTCATCGGATGAACCACGATGTCGAGGATTCAATCAATCCCGTATACAATTCCCTTTGTCAATCGGTATGTTACTTGCCCGAGATTCGATCGTCGGTATCCCAATACCTTGTTCAATCTCGTTACCGGCAAGTCTCTTTACTCGTACCATAATGCATGATCCCGTGACTAACTCCTTAGTCACATTGAGCTCATTATGATGATGCATTACCGAGTGGGCCCAGAGATACCTCTCCGTCATACGGAGTGACAAATCCCAGTCTCGATCCGTGCCAACCCAACAGATACTTTCGGAGATACCCGTAGTGCACCTTTATAGTCACCCAGTTATGTTGTGACGTTTGGCACACGCAAAGCACTCCTACGGCACCCGGGAGTTGCACGATCTCATGGTCTAAGGAAAAGATACTTGACATTGGGAAAGCTCTAGCAAACGAACTACACGATCTTTGAGCTATGCTTAGGATTGGGTCTTGTCCATCACATCATTCTCCTAATGATGTGATCCCGTTATCAATGACATCCAATGTCCATAGTCAGGAAACCACGACTATCTGTTGATCAACGAGCTAGTCAACTAGAGGCTTACTAGGGACACGTTGTGGTCTATATATTCACACATGTATTACGATTTCCGGATAACACAATTATAGCATGAACAATAGACAATTATCATGAACAAAGAAATATAATAATAACCATTTATTATTGCCTCTAGGGCATATTTCCAACAGCAGCAGCCTCAATCTGCTCTATCAGGACACAGTGCGCAAAATGGGCACTAACCCATCAGGGATCAAGCCCACAAATACTACCTTTAAAGGAGTCATACCAGGTGTAGAGGCTCGCTGTATGGGCTCAATTACACTAGAGGTTGTCTTAGGATCTCCGGACAACTTCCAAAGCGAAGAGTTAATCTTCAATATCGTCCCTTTTCGCAGCGGCTATCACGCACTGCTCGGACGAACCGCATTTGCTTGATTCAATGCGGTGCCTCATTATGCATACCTCAAGCTCAAGATGCCCGGACCACGTGGCGTCATAACAGTCAATGGAGACACGGAACGCTCCCTCCGTACCGAGGAGCATACCGCTGCCTTAGCATCAGAAGTACAGCGCGGCCTTTTCAAGCAGAACCTTAATTCGGCGGCCGAGCTCCCGGACACCATCAAGAGAGTCCGGACTATTCTGCAGCAGGACAGCCTGGCTCATCAAGAGCTCAACTAGCAATTTAGCCTCTGTCACAGTCCCGATCAAATGGCGGCATTCGTACCGCGCGTACATAACTACGCACTCAAAATTCCATGGGCATCGACGGAGGCATAGCTAATTTGCGATCCGCAGTGCGGCTCGACTGACCCCGGACGCACACATACTTTCACTACTCCCTTTTGTCTCCTTTTCAGGTTTCCTCGTCACAGGCCCTATCTGAAGGCCTGATCACCGGTCCTTTCGAAGGATAAATACACCAAGGCGGCAAGCAGCTCAGAAGCATAAGTGTTGAGGATATAGACCTTAGAGTCACCCGCCAGGAGGGGCCGGGTTACTCGTAGGGTCGACGCCAGAAGCCCGGAGCCAAGTTTCAGATGATGGGCCAGAGATGGGCTGAGACCCGGATATGGCTTAAAGCCTGTAGTTATAATCATTGTTATAGTAGACTTGTAGTGTAAGGCAAGTATTGTTTAGAGTCCGAGCCGGACGCTCTTATGAGCCGGCCGGGAATCTAAGGGCTGCTGGGCGTCAGCCTCCCTATATAAAGGGAGGACCCGGCAGCGGTTTAAGGGCGACAATAATCTAATCGAGAACCGGGCATAGCTGTTAGCTCCCTGGCGATCGTAACCCCAGACAATATCATCTCAAACTGGACGTAGGCTTTTACCTTCACCGTAAGGGGCCGAACCAGTATAAACCCTCGCGTTCCTTGTCCCACATAACCCCTTCAAGCTTCCTAGCTGCGATGGCTCCACGACTAAGTCCTAGCTCGAGGACATCTGCCGTGACAATTCCACGACAGTTGGCGCCCACCGTGGGGCTGCCGCACGGTGGATTTGAGTTCTTGAAGGGCAGCTTCGAAGGGCTCAAGGGATACGTTGTGGGCCGGATGACCAAGAGTCGTCGCGGCAAGTTCTACATCGACGACGAGGGCTGGGGCCCCGACGCCGGCTCAATTGAGTACGGGTACCGGGTCCCCTTTGGCGGAATTCATGTCTTCATCGGGAAGATTGGTGAGCCGGGCCCCGAGCCGGACCTCTGCGCCGATCTCGTCGAAACAGCTCAGCGCGCACGACCCGCCCGGGCCCGGCCTGCCTTAAGGCGCGCTTTTGTGGGATGCATCCATGGAGGGCCCTCTGATCTATCCGGGTCTGGTGATGAGGCGGCAACCGGCTCTGAAGGCGAGTCGGCCACTGATGAATCAAACTCGTTGTACCAACTTCAAGATGGCAGGTTCATGGGCTATTCCGACGGCGACAGTATTCCGGACCCTTTTGAGCCGCCAAGTCAGGTTGGAGTTTTTATGGCCGGTGCACAGCCTGTTCAGAACCCCGCTGCCGGATCGGGAAACCCGGTGCCTTCCCCGGCTCAGGTACTGATGGATCTCACGGACAAACTGACGGCCCTGCTAACCGCCGCGGTCGACCCGGCGGACCAAGCCCAGCATGATGCAGAGGTGGCGCAGTTGAAGTTACATCTGATAAAGGCTAAAGAGGATCTTGCAGCGGAAGGGATCAGGCTGGCTGCGGAGCGGGCGGCTCTCGATACCCAGACTCAGCTAATTCAGGCGCAGTCCTTCCAGCTCACGATGGATCAGAATGCGGCCAACGTAGTCATGAGGAGGAGGCATCAGAAGGCCCAGTCTCGACTCCCGCCGGTCTACGATCCACGCAATCTCTTCAACACGCCGGGTGCAGGGTCTAGCAACCCGCCAGGGGTCATCACGCCCGGGTCTGTACCCCTTGTTCAGCCACGGTTGATGGGGCCTCCCCAGGTGCCTCCTGCCCCGCCTCAGTATGTGCCAATACCCCCGGGGCATTATGATAACCTGCTGGAGAACATGGTGGCCGCGGCAGCACGATTGGCGGCTCTCCCCGTTGACGGCGACTCTCCGGCGGCCATCGAAACCCGCCGGGTCAGGGAACTCCTACAGACGGCGCTGACACAACAAGAAGCATACTCCTACAGCCGGGATAGGATCCACTCGACCCCTCGTCCGGGTCAGAGCCCGAGTTACAGCCGGCACATGGTCTCAGCAACCGGCTCAAGTAATGTCCGGCGCCATGACCCGCCCCCTGGCCATGGCCCGGCGCATAACAGAGCCTTCTACGCAGCAGACCAGGACAAGGCACGCCAGGAGGCGGAGCAGGTGCCTCAATTGACGGCTTACCAGACCCCCCCGGCCTATCCGACGACTTCTGTCGATGTGGGTATCCCTACCAGGACTGGGGGTGTCCCTTGTTTGGTGCCAGCTATTCGTAATGAACGTCTACCCAAGGACTTCAAAGGCCCTAGGAAGGTGCCTAACTACACAGCAGACTTACAGCCCGCAGCCTGGGTCGAGAGTTACGAGATGGCCATGGAGCTCCTGGAGGTCAGTGAGGCGGCCATGGCTAAGTACTTCACCATGATGCTGGATGGGACTGCCCGTACTTGGTTGAAAGGGCTACCACCAAATTCCATTGGGTCTTGGGCGGAGCTGAAAGCCCGTTTCGTCCAAAACTTCAAAGATACCTGCAGGCAGTCTATGTCAATTGTGGATTTGACTAACTGTAAGCAGCAGGAGGGTGACTCCACGACCCATTGGGTTCGCCGGGTCAAGGAAATCATACATTCATCAGATAAGATGGATGCCAGCTCTGCAGTCTTAATGTTGGAACAGAACTGTCGCTTTGTGCCCCTTAAGATGAAGCTTGGGTGGCTCAAGCGCGACTGCACCGATATGGGTACCCTGATGGCGGCTCTTGTCAAGTACGCCGATTCCGATGGTACCAAGGATCCCCCTTCAGACGATGAAAGGGCAGGGAAGGGAAAGAAGAACGGCAACGGCAAGGGTCCCCAGTTTAACCCGGGGAACCAAGGAGGAGGCAAGCGTAAGGCCGATGGCAGCCTAGAATTTGTAGCCAACACCAACTCTCAAGGTAACAACCAGCGACGCAAGGGGAGGCCCCCTCCCCGAGGCGGCGGGTCAGGACCTTCTCTGGAGCAGCTGTTGAATGAACCTTGTCCGAGGCACGGCTCTAGAGAGAAGCCAGCAACTCATCTGTGGAAGGATTGCGCTATCATGAAGGCCTTTAAAAACTACAATGGTCCGGGTGGCGGCTCAGGCGCCGGCGGCTTTCATGGCCCTGGGGGCGGCTCAAATTCCGGTCCTCAGAACGGTCAAGGGGGCTTTAATCAGCAGTCTGGCCAGGGTCACCAACAGCAGCAGGGGGGTTACCAGACCAATCCAAAGCAGCTAAGCGGTGGACAATATCATGTATTTACCACTAGTCTGTGCAAACGAGATCAGAAGATTCACAAGAGGGCTGTGAATGCTGTTGAGCCGGCAGTCCCACGCTACTTACGATGGTCTGAGCAGCCTATAATATGGAGTAGGGAGGATCATCTTCCTCGGGTGGATAACCCGGGCCACCTGGCCTTGGTGGTAGCTCCTCAGGTGGGAGGATATAAGTTCACGAAAGTACTCATGGATGGAGGCAGTAGCATTAACATCCTTTATTATGAGACTTTCCGCCGTATGGGGTTAGTTGATAAGAACCTCAGCCAGTCAAACACTATCTTCCATGGGGTAGTGCCTGGTAAGTCGGCTTACCCAGTTGGCAAGATCGAATTGGAAGTGGCTTTCGGTGATGACAATAATTACAGAGTGGAGAAGTTGACCTTCGAGGTGGTTAAAATAAGAAGTCCATACCATGCTATATTTGGACGGCCGGCTTACGCCAAGTTCATGGCACGGCCGTGTTATGTGTACTTAAAGCTCAAGATGCCGGGTCCCAATGGAACCATTACGGTTCACGGCAGCCGGAAGGTGGCTCTGGAGTGTGAGGAAGGCGATGCAGCTTATGCAGAGTCTGTTTGTGCCATAGAAGAGTTAAAGTTTTATAAAGACAATGTCGACCCGACAGACATGACCTCTCTGAAGAAGCCAACTACGGAGGCTGAGCCGGCGATGAAATTTAAATCGGCTGATGAAACTAAGCTTGTCGACTTTGTTCCAGGAGACTCATCTCAGCAGTTTAGCATCAGTGCCAATCTGGATCCAAAATAGGAAGGCGCGCTCATCGAGTTCATCCGTGAGAATAGGGACATCTTCGCGTGGAAACCTTCTGACATGCCAGGTGTACCTAGAGAACTCGCTGAGCACACTCTCAATGTTGATCCGAAATTTAAGCCGGTCAGACAGTTCCTTCGGCGGTTTAATGAAGAGAGGCGAAAGGCTATTGGTGAAGAAGTGGCCCGGCTCTTGGCGGCCGGGTTCATTGTTGAGGTTTTTCACCCAGAATGGTTGGCTAACCCGGTGCTCGTACTCAAGAAGAACGGCACCTGGCGAATGTGTGTGGACTACACGGACTTGAACAAGGCGTGCCCGGCTGATCCTTTTGCTCTCCCCCGTATTGATCAAATCATTGATGCTACGGCAGGTTGTGCACACTTAAGTTTCTTGGATGCTTATTCCGGATATCATCAGATTAAGATGGCAGTTAAGGACCAGGAGAAGACGGTGTTCATTACTCCCTTTGGAGCCTTCTGTTATGTGTCTATGCCTTTTGGACTCAAGTGTGCACAGGCGACTTACCAGCGTTGTGTGCAGAATTGTCTTCATAAACAGATCGGGCGCAATGTTCATGCATATGTGGATGATATTGTGGTTAAGTCCATCAAAGAGGAAACCCTGATAGATGATTTAAGAGAAACCTTTGATAATCTCCGGGTCTATAAGATGATGCTAAACCCGGCCAAGTGTGTCTTTGGTGTTCCTGCAGGCAAGCTCTTGGGTTTCTTGGTTTCTGACAGAGGCATTGAGGCTAACCCGGAAGATCAAGGCCATCACCTCCCTGGCTAAGCCGGCGTGTATAAACGACGTTCAGCGCTTGGCGGGTCGCATCGCTGCTTTAAGCCGGTTCATAAGCCGCTTGGGTGAGAAGGCTATGTCTTTATATCAGTTGATGAAGAAAACTGATAACTTTGTCTGGAATGATGCAGCTAATACCGCCTTTGAGGATTTGAAAAAGCAACTGGCAGAGCCCCCCGTCCTTGCTGCTCCGGTTGATAAGGAGCCCCTGCTACTGTACGTGGCGGCAAACACACGAGCCGTCAGTGTGGCTATTGTGGTGGAGCGTAAGGAGACGGGTAAGGAGCATCCGGTTCAGCGGCCGGTTTATTATGTCAGTGAGGTGCTTATTGAGTCCAAGCAGCGGTACCCGCATTGGCAGAAGCTCGTATATGGTGTGTTCATGGCAAGCCGGAAACTCAAACATTATTTTCAGGGTCATCCCATCACTGTGGTCAGTTCTGCCCCTCTTGGGGACATTATCCAGAACAGAGAGGCTACAGGGAGAATTGCTAAATGGGCTATAGAGCTTGGACCGCATGGCCTCAAATATGTGCCACGCACTGCTGTTAAATCTCAGGCTTTGGTGGGCTTCATCAACGATTGGACAGAATCACAAGTGCCCGAGCAGAAGCCGGATAATATGTACTGGACTATTCACTTTGACGGGTCCAGGCAGTTGGAGGGCTCGGGGGCTGGCGTTGTGTTGGCTTCCCCTAGGGGTGACAAGTTCCAGTATGTGCTACGATTGATGTTTCCTTGCACTAACAATGCGGCTGAATACGAGGCTTTACTCCACGGTCTTCGAGTGGCCAAGGAGATGAACTTAAGCCGGGTAAGGTGCTTTGGGGACTCAGATTTGGTGGCTCAACAAGTATCAGGCACCTGGGATTCTAAGGATCCTCTCATGGCGGCTTATTGCCGCGAGGTTGATGCCATTGCTGGGCACTTTCAGGGATATCAAGTGGAGCACATTGATCGCAGGAAGAACGAGGCGGCTGATGCTTTAAGCCGGCTAGGCTCTCAGCGCAAGCCGGTGCCGCCGAACACTTTCCTGGATGTCCTGTATAACCCTTCGGTTAAGTTGCCTACAGAGGAGGACTTGGCTATCCCTGACCCGGAGGCACGGCTGGTGGCGGCTCTGCACATCATACCAGACTGGACAATGCCATATCTGGCTTATATAACCCGGGGAGAGTTGCCTGAAGATGAAACGTTGGCCAGGCAGATAACCCGGCGGGCCAAGTCAATGATTGTTATCAATGGTGAGTTGCATCATCGCAGTGTTTCAGGGGCATTTCAGCGTTGTATCTCCCCTGAGGAAGGTCAAGAGATCTTGCGCGAGATCCATGAAGGGGATTGTGGCCATCATGCCGGTTCAAAATCTCTTATGGCCAAGGCTCTCTGACATGGTTTTTATTGGCTGACGGCTCACGCTGATGCAGAGGACTTGGTCAGTAAATGTGATGGCTGCCAAAGGTTCTCACGACGGGCTCATGTGCCGGCTCAGGAGTTGAGGATGATCCCAATCACTTGGCCCTTTCCGGTCTGGGGGCTTGACATGGTTGGGCCCTTTAAACGGTCCAAGGATAAGAAAACCCACCTCTTGGTGGCGGTTGATAAATTCACAAAGTGGGTGGAGGCCGAGCCAGTTAGCAAGTGCGATGCAGCCACGGCGGTTCAATTTATGAAAAAGGTGATTTTCCGCTTCGGCTTTCCACACAGCATCATAACTGACAATGGCACCAATCTATCCAAGGGCGCTATGGAAGAGTTTTGTCAACAAGAGCATATCCGGCTTGATGTTTCCTCAGTGGCTCATCCCCAATCCAATGGTCAAGCTGAGAGAGCTAACCAGGAGATTCTGAAGGGCATTAAACCCCGGCTTTTGGTCCCTTTGCAACGGACGCCGGGTTGTTGGGTGGAGGAGTTGCCCTCCGTCTTATGGAGCATCAACACTACTCCTAACAGGTCTACAGGCTTCACACCTTTCTTCATGGTTTATGGAGCAGAAGCAGTTCTCCCCAGCGACATCCGTCATGATTCACCTCGTGTGGCGGCTTATGTTGAGACGGATAATGAACAGGCGCGCCAAGATGCTCTGGACTTGTTGGACGAACAGCGCGATGTGGCAGCAGCCCGTTCAACGATTTACCAACAGGACCTGCGCCGTTATCATAGCCGCCGGGTCAGGTCCCGGGTCTTCCAGGAAGGCGACCTTGTGCTCCGGCTCATCCAGGATCAAACAGATGCACATAAGTTATCCCCACCTTGGGAAGGGCCCTTTGTGGTCAGTAAGAACTTGCACAACGGGTCGTATTACCTCATTGACATTCGGGAGCATAAAGATTCACGTAAGTCTGAGGAAGAGACCCGTCGGCCGTGGAACATAGCTCAGCTTCGGCCTTACTACACTTGAGCTACCGGCTCTTGTGGTGTACATACTTATCTCAGCCATGTATATATTATGATAAGCAATAAAGCAGGACCTCTGTCCTTTTTCTCCTTCAATTATGTGTGTCATTTTTTACATGCTAATTTGAAAGGAGGATCCGGCTTATGATCGTATTCGAGTCTAGCCGTAAGCAGTAAGGTCACTTGGGGGCTTCCTGTTCAAACATGGGTCGTATTCGAACCAAAGAGAACATAGCTGTCGATACCCATTTGATTGGCAAAGTGCCGAGCTCATTGGGAGGTGGCCTTTGGTCATATTTGAATCACAGTGCAACCCCTCTGAGAACCGACGTGGATCGTATTCGAATCAGCGTCGTTAAACAATTTTCAGAATCACTTGGGGGCTTCCTGTTCAAACATGGGTCGTATTCGAACCAAAGAGAACACAGCTGTCGATACCCTCTTGATTGGCATCGCCACACCCACTGGGGGCTATATGATCGCATCCGAATCTTAGCTTAACCCCTTTGGACTGGGTTTCTGGTCGTATTCGAACCGGAAGTCCCTAAGTTTTTATATTTTATCATAAGTCTACTCTGATCATGTCAAAGTATGTGCTGCCGGCTCTCACTTGCCGGCTTAATTTTGGTTTATCTTGTTAGTTGAACATCAGGGATGTTATCAAGACAGGTAAATTCGAGTTAAGGTACCAACCAAGCTATCCGGGTTATTTAAACCGGAAATATGTTACAGGCTGTTACATGTGTTATCACGGCTATGTTCAGAGTATAGTTAACAACCAGTCTTTTTTGGTTCGTTTGCCGGGTTATACATTTTAAACACCTGGTTCTCAGGACGGTAAGCCGCCTCGAGACTTGTGATTTATCTTTCTATGTAGATATTGGAAGATACTTTTTACAGTGGAGAAGGACAAAGGGATAATTATAACCCGGAGGAACACCAAAAGAATAACTTCAAGAGGTTTCAGCATTCATTACATGCACGATGGCACGGCAGAGATAAACTGTTGCACCTATTCTATTACAAAAATTTTTATGCAGTTTCAAGGGTGGAGCATTGCTCGGTGAACCGCCAGCCACTTTATGACGCCTGCTGAGTTGAAGTCCCCGGCTCGTCTTCTGCTCCGGCTGATCCCAAGACTTCGAAGGTGGACGACTTCTAGTCGATGCCGCTGAGAGCTTCGAACTGGGCTTCTTCGTCGATTAACCCGGCCGGGTCAATCTCCGGGGCGAAGGTGTGCTGGCGAGCCGGAGGGATCAGGTTCAGGGCTTCATAGCGTGGGGTTGGAATCCTTCGATTCTCCGCGTCAAAACCCGGCTGATACTTGGTCAAGTCGGTGTCGTTCCCGATGAGGGTAGCCACCGGGCGTACAGCCTTCACACATGCTGCGAAGTCCTTTTGGTCAAAGGCTGAGCCGTCTTCTTTCAGGCTGGGGTAACCCAGGGCGATATCTGCCGGGTCTAGCTCTGGCAAGAATGCCTTAGCCCGGCTCAGCGCGGCGATTGCTCCGGCTCTCGCGGATGCCCGTCGTAGCTCCTGGATCCGCTGTGGCAGAACTGCGAGCCGGGGCAGGACTTCGGCCAGGTGTGTTGGCACCTCATTCGACAAGGCCACCACCGCTAGAGCCCGCTGTGACCCGGTGTAGAGCTGCTCTACCAGGGTGTACACAGCCTTTAGTTTGGTGACCACGCTCTGGTTCAGGTTGGCGCTTCTGGAGCCTGTTTAATAAAGATTAGGTAAGTCGGCGACAAGGATGAATCATAACATATACAGACCTGATAAAAGCCGGAGAGGCGACTTACCGAAGATGGCAGCCACCATTTGGGAAACCTGGCGCTTTAGGCCGGAGAGCTCAGCGGTCTTCTCGGTGAGGGCTTTCTCCGCCTGTTCGGCCCGGGTCACTAGTGCGCTTTTCTCCTCCGCCCAGGACTTCCGCTCAGCATCGAATTCAGTCTTCAGCTTTTCTTGAGCGGCGATGCTGGAGACAAACTTGGCGTTTGCCTTCCGGGTCTCCATCTCTTGTGTCTTCAGCCGGCTTTTGAGATCCGCCAGGTCCGACTCTAATTTTTTGCCAACAGCCTGCATATATTTCCGGGTTGTTAACAGGCATTCTATAAGTCCCAAGCGCTTTCCAAGCAAAGACACTTGGCACTTGGGGGCTAATGCATATTGAACGTATCTATCTACGTACTGCCGGTTCAGTTAAGTAAGCCGGAATCTAAGTCTACAGCATATTCAAGTATAAGTTGCAGACTTGGGGGCTGGCATGACAAGGATCACTATGCAGAAAATAAGAGGACAGCAGAAGGTTACCTCAGATTTTTGTTGGATCTGGTTGACCATGGCGATTTCGGCGTCCCGGCTCTTGTGAACTTGGCTGATGTAGCCAGAGACGAGCTCTCCAATGCTCAAGTCGGTGTAGTTGGAGAGATCCAGATTCACCCGGTGGGGCTGCAGCAGCTCCCCCTTCGCAGAGCATTTGGCCAGCGCGGTCGGTCTCCCCGGCTCAACATACTCCGTCCGGGTAATTACCACGTCCGGGTCATCAGTGGAAGGGGCGGAGCCGGAGGCCTCCGGGTTAACCGACGCTTCGGTTGTGGTCTTGGCAGTTGAGGCAGGCGCTTCAGGTGCCGTGTCCATAAGACTGGTGGCTTCGGGGGCGGCGGCAGCTGGCGGCTCTTGAGCCGTCGTCTCCGGCTCAGGCAAGTCGGGCACTCCGGCTGACCTGGTCTTTTTTGCTCTTTTGGTGAGCTTTGCCTGGGCACTGAAAAGACAGAAGGGTTAGGCATACAAAGAGTAAAGTACAGCCGGATAATGTAAGGAGATTGTTATTACCCGGGTGCAGTTTTGAAGGCCGGCAGACTTGACTGCATGGAGTCACCCGAAGAGGGGGAGGTCTCCTGGTAATTAGATTCAGAAGAGTTGAGTGGCTGACGGATGACACCCGCCAACGGATGGAAAGGGTACAGGTGAGAAAAAACTCAGTACGACGCTTCCTTGTTGCGTCGGGTAACCCGGCGGAGAGATCGGTGTCCTTGCGGGCCCGGGTGTGACGCCGGCTTTCGTGAACCTGCTGCTTCAAAAGAAATTGAGGGTCTTGATGAGCTAACGGATGAGAAAAGCTTACTTTCCGGGTTACTCTTCGGACTTTCAGCTGTGGCAAAGGCTCCGAGTCGGAGGAAAGTGATGTTACCTCTTCAATCACCGGGTTACTGGCGCCGGTGTCATCCTGTCAATAAGCAAAATGTTGATAAGGTGGACAGCAGCAAGCAAAAAATATGGCAAGAGTTTAAAGGTTTAAAGGTTACCTCTGACTCGTAACTGTCGCTTAATTGCAGCAGCTCCGAGGCGGTGGGTCTGCTTCCCTTTCTGCGTGGGGCGGATTTCTTGGCGGCTTTCTTCGCCTTCCTGGCCTTCTTGGCCGCCTCATGGTCATATTTGACCCGCCAGAATTTGTCATCAGCCTGAGAAGTACAGTAATGAATTCTTAAGGTGGTCCAGATCAAGGTAACGTGCAAAAGAAGTTGAAAGATTAAGGTCAGCGGCTTACCGCTGGGGCTGGATTGGTCTTGTAGAACGGGGCCAGCCCGGTTCTTCCACAGTCTGCCAGGCTCTCGTTTAACAGAGCCTTGGTCTCTTCTTCAGCAACGTCTTCCGGAAGGTCGTTGCGACTGTGCCTCTGCGGGTCATCCTTTCGCCCGGTGTACTCACACATTAAGCCGGGGCGGCGGCTCAATGGGATCACCCGCCATGAGATCCAGACCTGGACTAGATCAATTCCGTTCAGACCGTTGCCTAGCAGAGCCTTGATCTTGTTGATCGTTGGAAGCAGAGGCTGGCGTTCCGCGGCAGTAAGTTTGTCGGATAACGGGTGCGTGGATTCCAGGCGTGTTGGGCGAAAGCCGGGCAGTGGATTCTCGTCAGCCGGGGACGTGTCTTGGCAGTAGAACCAAGTCATATTCCAGTCTTTAGGATGGCTCGGCGGCTCTGCATAAGGGAACAGGCAGTCCCTACGTCGCTGGATGGATATGCCGCCTAATTCTAGACTTGGCCCATTGGCACACTCATTTTGCCGGTTCAAATAGAACAGCTCTCTGAAGAGTAGCAGGCTCGGCTCTTCTCCAAGATACACTTCACAGAAGACTTGGAAGTTGCAGATGTTGGATATGGAATTGGGTCCTATATCCTGAGGCCGAAGGTCGAAAAAGTTGAGCACGTCCCGGAAGAATTTTGAGTCGGGCGGTGCGAAACCCCGGCTCATGTGATCCGCAAAGATCACTACCTCCCCGTCCCTCGGCTGTGGTCTTTCTTCTGACGGATCAGGGGCATGGTAGGACATCACTTCTTTCTTGGGCAGATACCCGGACTTAACAAAGTTGGCTAGGGTCTCTTCAGTGACATTGGATTTCGTCCAGTTGCAAGTGATGGGGGCCTTGGGAGGCATGGTGAAGGATGGTGGTCTATAATAAAAAGAAAGTTATCCGGGTCAATTATAAGCCGGAGATTTATTGTACAAGTTAAAGTGGCGGCTTATGAAGGGGACTAATGATATATACTCATGAACGGTGAGTTATCTGAGCCGTAGGAACATTCAGAATAAGTGGGTCAACTACGGTTTACTACAGTTAAGCCGGAGGAATCTACAGAGCATGGTTCTCTTTAAACCGGAAAGTTCTACAGCGCGTGTTTTCTTTAAGTCGGAAACATAAGCCGTCAAGATTCAAGGGCTGCAATTTTTACTAAGTGTGGTAAAACAGATTTCACATATGGCAGTAACTTTTTCGGATCAAAATGGTCGGGCGAGATGAAATTTTTCTAGACCTAAAACAGAAGCAGGGGAAGTTCTTGAGGTTGAACACAGTCCTTATGCAGTGAAAAGAGGTGTTCTTGCAGATGAAATGAGTCTTAAACATCTACCGCGGTGGTTCTACGCAAGGCTAAAGATCAACTAACTACGGTGACTACAAGAGCTACTGAAGTTTGTGGCTACGGTGACGAACATGAAGAACACAGACGAACTTTGTCCTAGATCTATGCTAGTAGGGCAGAGGGGACTCACCGGAGCTGGAGAAGAGCGGAGGTCGCCGACGTTATCTGGTCCGAGTCAGGTTGATGCAGCGGCCGGGTTGATGAAGGACGAGGGAGCGACGGCGACGGCAGTGACGGAGCTCGGGCAGAAGAGCGACGGCGTGAGGAGGAAGAAGGAAAGCGTGAGATGTGAAGTGTTGGGCCGGCCTATTTATAAGGCAGGGTCATAAGTGGGCGCGAGATTCAAGGAGACCACGGCGTGGTTATCTCCCCCTCACGGCGCCTCGATTTTCGGAAAGACAGTAAAAGCGAAGATCCGTTGCGGATCTGGCGGAGTAAAAAAACGGACTTAATGGAGGATGACGTCACGGCGGATTATCCGGAGTCCAGAGGATGATGTCACTCCGGGTTATGGCCTCCACATGAAAGGTGAGCCGGAGATTTTCTCGGTCGGCGGAGTTGAAGAGTGACATGAGCCGGCTCAAGTCAGTCTGGGGCCTAATGTTGAGGATATAGACCATAGAGTCACCCGCCAGGAGGGGCCAGGTTACTCGTAGGGTCGACGCCAGAAGCCCGGAGCCAAGTTTCAGATGATGGGCCAGAGATGGGCTGAGACCCGGATATGGCTTAAAGCCTGTAGTTATAATCATTGTTATAGTAGACTTGTAGTGTAAGGCAAGTATTGTTTAGAGTCCGAGCCGGCCGGGACTCTAAGGGCTGCCGGGCGTCAGCCTCCCTATATAAAGGGAGGACCCGGCAGCGGTTTAAGGGCGACAACAATCTAATCGAGAACCGGGCATAGCTGTTAGCTCCCTGGCGATCGTAACCCCAGACAATAACATCTCAAACTGGACGTAGGCTTTTACCTTCACCGTAAGGGGCCGAACCAGTATAAACCCTCGTGTTCCTTGTCCCACATAACCCCTTCAAGCTTCCTAGCTGCGATGGCTCCACGACTAAGTCCTAGCTCGAGGACATCTGCCGTGACAATTCCACGACAATAAGGGAAGCTCTAGGTGGCCCCTTCAACGATCACTCTACCTGTTTTCGGTACCCGCACGCAGCTTTGCCTTGGTTGTAGGATGTTAAATAGCCCTATTGCTTATTGCACTACTTGTACAAATACGCTTCAACGTATTAATTATGCTATAGTGGAAAATAGTTCGCAGGCCCAACTTCAGTGGCATCAGCTTACTGTCCCTTTCCTTTTTCCTTTTTTGATATTCTTATCAATTGCACCCGTACACTCTGGTACGCCTTCATTCGCCAGGGGCTTCATTATGCCCCATAATACGGCAACAAAGTCCGAACACTTTTTTATAGTATAGTTCGGCACCCCGATCTTTAGCATTATATGCATCGGCTCCGAATCATGGCTTTGGTCAATAGTTGGGTTGCCCGGCTCCTGTGCTTACTACCTTACGTTCCGCTATATCGGCTCACGTAGTAAAGGGAGAACTACTGCGATTGTGTCCTGGTTTATCCGGATGAGCACCTCAGTAGAGAAAGCCGAAAACTGACTGTCATGATGTGGCGTGAGCTGGTCCGCTGTTCGAGAGGTTTCAAATCGTTAGGGATTTTCCCGCATTTAGCGAGGGATCGGTTTTTACCCGATCAGGTGTTTACAGCATCCCATGTTCGGACTCATGAACACTAGGGGCTGCGCCTAAATTTTTATCTGTCAAACTCCTATGGCTAAGTGAGGGTGATAAAGCTGCATAGTCTGATTGCCTGGTTCGCAGCGCTAACACCTCCTTAACGGACCAAAAATCTATGGATCAAGTGTGTTTCGGCGCCAACCGAACACCCCTGTACTTCCTACATGGGGGCTGAAGCCGACGACTGGCCAACTCTCAGATTTAATAAAACGGTCGCACAGGAGGTAAAAATCTTAAAATAAACACAAGCATTATATTTCATAACGGCTGAGTTTTATCATACAAGGCAGAGGCAACACGAATGTATTCATTCAAAGATAATGTCTTGCGCACATTGCGTCACCACAATGCGGGACCCCTCCAGGACGTCTCCAAAATATCGCTCGGGCGTGCGGTGTTCCTTGCCCTCAGGTGGCCCCTCGGTCGCCAGCTTGACGGCGTCCATCTTCGCCCACCACACCTTGACATAGGCGAAGGCCAGGCGCGCGCCCTCGATGTAGAACGACCGCTTGATGACGTCCAGTCGAGGACAGGCATTCACCAACCGCTTCACGAGGCCGAAGTAGCTGCTGGGTATACCTTCGGCAGGCCACAGCCGGATTATCAAATCTTCATGGCCAGTTCGGCCACCCTGTGCAGCTTGACCAGCTGTTTTAGCTGATCGGTGAAGGACACTGGATGTTCTCGCACGAGGTATTGCGACCAGAACAGCTTCTCCATCGAGCTCCCTTCTTCGGCTCGGAAGAATTCTGCAGCGTCTGACACGCTGCACGGCAAATCCGCAAACGCCACTGGAGAACTCCGAATCCAAGTTAGTAAGAAATACTTCTTCTTTACATACTTGCTTTGCATACTAAATGCCTTACCCGCCGCGATCTTCTTGGCCTCCTGGATCTCCTGGAGGGCGCCCTGGGCTTCAACCCGGGCCTCTTCTGCGATTTGGCAAGCCTTGGCGAGTTCGGTGTCTCGAGCCGAAACATCACCCTCCAAGGTCTCGCTTTTTTAACAACATCCTGGAGCTCCTGCTGAACCTCGTTAAGCCTGGCCTTGAGCTTCTTACGGGCAGCCTCCTCCTTGACAGCTCTCCCCTCGGCTTCGGCCAGGGCCTTTTTGAGGGCCTCGACCTTGATCGTCACTCCTACACACATCATGACATTACGGTCAATGCAAATTATTTATTCTTTCCGAATATATAGCGGGTTATTACATACCTTGCTGGTCTTCCAGCTGCTTCCTCGCCTGGCCGAGCTCATCCTCGGCCCGCTCCAGTCTCTGCTTTAGTCCGGAGACTTTGGCAGTGTGTGAGGTCGCGGCCAGCAACGACGCCTGCTTATTCATATAAGACACATTTAGTCAGTTTCCTGCGAAAATTTATTGATCCTCTGTCCGGCTTTTCTTTCCAAACACCGGACAGTGTCTCAGGGGCTACTGTCTATATTGGGACTTTTCTCTTTTGTGTCGCTTACCTCAAAACCTGTCAGCAGGCTGCTGCAGGCTTCGGTTAGTCTGCTCTTCACGGACTGAACCTTCTCAATCACCGTACCCATAAGGATACGGTGTTCATCCACAATGGAAGCGCCTCGTAGCGCTTCCAGCAGATTATCCGGTGCCACTGGTTGGACAGAAGTCATCGGCGGCATAGGTGCGCCTCCTTCTTTCGAAGCAGGTTGCTCGCCTGATTCCGGAACCATGTTGGTCTCCGGAACCGTATTCGGCTGGGGCCGAATGGGATATGGCCCCCCTCGCCAGTCTCCGTGGGGGCTCCCCCCCCCCCCCCCCGTGTGTCCAGCGGCCGAGGAATCATCCTCAGGCGCCGCACCAACAACCTCCTGAACCTCTTCCTGGCCAGGGAGGGTCCTTCGGGACGACACCTCGGCGTCGCCCTTGGCCTGGAGAGAGTGAGCAGCCGGCGGTGACTCGCTGGCCATCGCCTTTGAATCCAGCGAACCTCCCGATGAGGTTCGCGCGGAGCTGTCGTGGGCCGGACTGCAATAGCGTAGCTAACCATATTAATACAATGAAGAAGACAGGCCAGATATATGAATACGAGTTTATCAGTACTTATGATGCGGCCAGGGGCTTGTCCCGGGAGCGTAGCTCCCGACTGCTATCGACGTCCCATGCGGTGTTATCCGCAAGGGAGCCTTTCCCCTTCTTGGGCGCCTTCGCCTCCAGATTTGTGGAGGCCGCCCTCTTCTTCCTTCCCCCACCAGGGGGAGAGTTGCTTTCTTCCTCCTCGTCGTCATCATCTTCGGCGGCGGAGGAGTGATCCTCGTCATCCTCGGACGTCACATCCGAAACACCTTTTCGGCGAGGGACACTCTTGGCCCTCTTGGCCTTCTTCTCCGGCACCTTGTAGGGCGCCGGAACCAGCATCTTCGCCAAGAGCGGGATGACTGGCTCTTCGGGCAGCGGAGCCGGACACTGGATCCACTCCGCTCTCTCCGTCCACACCTGAAAAAATATAGTAAAGATTATGCATCCTCCTTGAATAAACAAGTAGAAGGTACGCCTTAAGAAGAGAAGGACTTACCGCATTGGCGGGATGGGTATGATCGTGCCCGTGGTCCGAATCTATGACCGGTGGCTTCTCGTTGCCCTTGAAGAGCAACTTCCAGGCATCTTCGTGAGTAGTTCTGAAGAGCCTCTCCAGGGTCTAGTGCTTCTCCGGATCGAATTCCCATAAAGGGAAGCTTCAGCTTTGGCAGGGGAGAATCCGGCGAACCAGCATCACCTGGATCACGTCGACGAGCTTGATGTTCTTATCCACCATGCTCTGAATGCGCGTTTGCAGCGCTATCAGCTCGTCTGACGAAGGCCAGTTGGGGCCCTTCTCCATCCAGGAGGTGAGCCGCGTTGGAGCTCCAGCCTTGAATTCGGGAGCCGCCGCCCAAGTGGTGTCGCGTGGCTCTGTGATGTAGAACCACTGCTTCTACCACTTTTTGATAGTCTCCACAAAAGTTCCCTTAGGCCATGTGACGTTGGGCATCTTGCTCTCCATGGCGCCTCCGCACTCCACGTGCTGGCCATCCACCACCTTCGGCTTCACGTTGAAAACCTTGAGCCATAATCCGAAGTGGGGTTGGATGCGGAGGAAAGCCTCGCACACGACAATGAATGCCGAGATGTTGAGGAAGGAGTTCGGGGCTAGATCCTGGAAATCTAGCCCGTAATAGAACATCAGTCCACGGACAAAAGGGTGAAGTGGAAACCCCAATCCGCGGAAAAGTGAGGGAGGAAAACCACCCTCTCAGTAGGCTTCGGGGTGGGGATGATTTGCCCCTTGGTTGGCAGATGGTGGGCGATTCCTTTCGCCAGATACCCGACCGCCCAAAGCTGGGTGATGTCCTTCTCCTTGACGGAGGAGACCATCCACTTGCCTTGCCCCCGGATCCGGACATGGATTGAGTGTTTGCTTGAGGCGAAAAAGTTGAGAGCTTGGGCACTGGAGCTCAAGGATGGGAGGGCAGAGGAAGAAAGAAGGCGTGGGTGAAGGAAGGGAATCCTTATCTCTTTATAAAGGCAGTGAATATCGAATGCCTCCCCACTCGCCTTAAAACTCGCCTGTTCCCAAGGGCTGCGTAAACGGCATGGTTGGATTACCCACACCCGTATTGATGAGAATCCCGCAATAAGGGGACACGATCTCTGCTTCGACAAGACGTGCCAGTAGAAACCGCATCTCGAAACGTGAAACGGCAGACGAAAATGGTTCGAAATAATGACCGGGCGGACATGATGTCATGTTGCAAAAAGTTGTCAGCGGATTGGAATCGTGGAATATTATACTCTCTGCGGTTGCGTGCGGTATGTGTGTTACAGGTCCGGACACGATCATTGCGTCCGAAGACTATTTTGGAGTTCGGAAGGAGGAACCCGCGTTGCAATGCCGAAGACAATCTGCGTGCCGGACACCTCGTCATTGAAGCCTGGTTCAGGGGCTACTGAGGGAGTCCTGGACTAAGGGGTCCTCGGGCGTCCGACCTGTTAGCCATGGGCCGGACTGATGGGCCATGAAGATACAAAGACCGAAGACTGTACCCGTGTCCGAATGGGACTCTCCTTGGCGTGGAAGGCAAGCTTGGCGATCAAATATGTAGATTCCTTTCTCTGTAACCGACCTTGTGTAACCCTAGATCCTCCCGGTGTCTATATAAACTGGAGGGCTTAGTCCATAGAAGGACAATCATAATCATACAGGCTAGACTTCTAGGGTTTAGCCATTACGATCTCGTGGTAGATCAACTATTGTAATACTCATATTCATCAAGATCAATCAAGCAGGAAGTAGGGTATTACCTCCATAGAGAGGGCCCGAACCTAGGTAAACATTGTGTCCCCCGTCTCCTGTTACCATCATCCTTAGACGCACAGTTCGGGATCCCCTACCCGAGATCCACCGGTTTTGACACCGACAGAGGCCTCACCGCCCCCTACTACTCCCACCGCTGGCCAGGCCATCCCTCCACTCACCCAGACCCCCTGTTATTATGCGGCGACGGCAGCCTCACACCGCAGCCGAACCAGTGAACCCTCGTACTCCTCTCCGCGTGGGCATCCACTGCTGCGTCTTCCCCGGCTCCGCGTCGTCCCCTTCCTAGTCCTCGCCGTCGTCCCCCGCCTTGGTGCTCTCGGCGCGGCGTGGTCAATGTGGTCAACGACCGACTTCCACCGGAAGAGTACTATACGTGGAAAGGCTGATAGCTGGGTCCACAGCCGCAGCAAGGAAGTGGCTTCTTATTACGCGGAAAATAATGATTCCTCCACCCGACAGCAGGGACCCACCGGACGGGCCACCGTATTTCACGAAAAAAGTTTCCCCCCTGACTACTGGGACCCACCAGCTACATCTTCGCACGCAAGGAAGTGCGTCCATATTACGGGAAAAAATGATTCGCCCCCTGACTGTTGGGACCCACCAGCTACATCTTCGCACGCAAGGAAGTGCCTGACAGTCGGGACCCACCTGGTCGAAGCATACGTAGCATTGTCATTCTGGTCGCGAACGTGTACGTACATAGTGGTCGATGTAGAGGCGCGCACGTGTCGTAGTAGAGGCGCGCACGTGTGGTAGTAGAGGCGCGCACGTAGCATGTACACGTACGTACAGCGGCCAGGGTGCAAGAAAGTAAATACGGCCACGTACGTACATACGGGCGGGGTCTCGAACGCCTACTCGCGCATACTTATGGCCAGGGCTCGTGTACATGGATGTGGCTGGGTCGGAACGGAGAAACTACGTCGTCGTCGTGTTCATGGGGAGGCAACAGAATGCGTCGTGTTCATCGGGAGGCAACGGAACGCGTGCTGTTCATCGGGAGCCAACCGACTTGGATGGAACAGCCGATGGAAATGAGGCCTGGCGTACCGCAGAACGAAGGAAACGTCCTTGATTCATGTGACTCTTGATTCATTGCATATCCCGGTACACCGCCGGAGGCATTCACATAGAGTCATATTTTGTTCGAAGTATCGAGTTGTAATTTTTGAGTTGTAAGTAATAAAAGTGTGATGACCATCATTATTAGAGCATTGTCCCAAGTGAGGAAAGGATGATGGAGACTATGATTCCCCCACAAGTCGGGATGAGATTCCGGACTAAAAAAGGCCAAAAAAAAGAAGAGAAGGCCCAACAAGAAAAAAAGGAAAAAAATGAGAGAAAAAGAGAGAAGGGCCAATGTTACTATCCTTTTTCCACAGTTGTGCTTCAAAGTAGCACCATGATCTTTATCATAGAGAGTCTCCTATGTTGTCATTTTCATATACTAGTGGTAATTTTTCATTATAGAACTTGGCTTGTATATTCCAATGATGCGCTTCCTCAAATTGCCCTAGGTCTTCGTGAGCAAGCAAGTTGGATGCACACCCACTTAGTTTCTTTTGTTGAGCTTTCATACACTTATAGCTCTAGTGCATCCGTTGCATGGCAATCCCTACTCACTCACATTGATATCTAGTAATGGGCATCTCCATAGCCCGTTGATACGCCTAGTTGATGTGAGACTATCTTCTCCTTTTAGTCTTCTCCACAACCACCATTCTATTCCACATATAGTGCTATGTCCATGGCTCACGCTCATGTATTGCGTGAAGATTGAAAAAGTTTGAGAACATCAAAAGTATGAAACAATTGCTTGGCTTGTCATCAGGGTTGTGCATGATTAAATATTTTGTGTGGTGAAGATAGAGCATAGCCAGACTATATGATTTTGTAGGGATAACTTTCTTTGGCCATGTTATTTTGAGAAGACATGATTGCTTTGTTAGTATGCTTGAAGTATTATTATTTTTATATCAATATTAAACTTTTATCTTGAATCTTTTGAATCTGAACATTCATGCCACAATAAAGAAAATTACATTGAGAATTATGCTAGGTAGCATTCCACATCAAAAAAATTGTTTTTATCATTTACCTACTCGAGGACGAGCAGGAATTAAGCTTGGGAATGCTTGATATGTCTCCAACGTATCTATAATTTTTGATTGTTCCATGCTATTACATATATTCTGTTTTGGATGTTTAATGGGCTCTATTATACACTTCTATATTATTTTTGGGACTAACTTACTAACCGGAGGCCCAGCCCAAATTGCTGTTTTTTGCCTATTTCAGTGTTTCGAAGGAAAGGAATATCAAACGGAGTCCAAACGGAATGAAACCTTTGGGAACATGGTTTTCTGAACAAACGTGATCCAAAGGACTTGGAGTGGACGTCAAGCAATCAACGAGGAGGCCACGAGGTAGGGGGTGCGCCCTCCACCCTCTTGGGCCCCTCGTAGCTCCATCGACCTATTTCTTCCTCCTATATATACCTACGTACCCCGAAAACATCACATACGGAGCAAAAACCCTAATTCCACCCCGCAACCTTCTGTACCCATGAGATCCCATCTTGGGGCCTTTTTCGGCGCTCCGTCGGAGGGGGCATTGATCATGGAGGGCTTCTACATCAACACCATAGCCTCTCCGATGATGTGTGAGTAGTTTACCTCAGACCTTCGGGTCCATAGTTATTAGCTAGATGGCTTCTTCTCTCTCTTTGGATCTCAATACAAAGTTCTCCTCGATTCTCTTGGAGATCTATTTGATGTAATCTTCTTTTGCAGTGTGTTTGTCGAGATCCGATGAATTGTGGGTTTATGATCAAGATTATCTATGAACAATATTTGAATCTCCTCTGAATTCTTTTATGTATGATTGGTTATCTTTGCAAGTCTCTTGGAATTATCAGTTTGGTTTGGCCTACTAGATTGATCTTTCTTGCAATGGGAGAAGTGCTTAGCTTTGGGTTCAATCTTGCGGTGCTCGATCCCAGTGCACTACAAAAAAATACACTTCCGTGATGATACGTGTTTGTCACAGTAGGTCGCGTTTTCTGTCATGCATGTACATCCATGACAAATTTATGACAGAATCAAGATAGTCATAACTGTGCTGTCATAGAAGTGTTCCATGACATTGCCAAAATTATCATCACGGAAGTGTCCACTTCCATGACGATAAATCACGCGTCACAGAAGTGCTTTCGTCAAGGGTGACCGACACGTGGCATCCACCGTAACGGAACGCCGTTAAGCTATCGGGTCGGATTTTGGATCCGATAACCCGTTAACAGCCACAACCAATGCCGATCTTCCACGTGTAAAATTCTCATTGGCTGACGGATCCACGCGTCAGCTCCGCGTTGGCACGGGTGTCACTCATCCAACGGTCGAGATGGGCCTATGATATGTTGACACGTGGACCGGCCCAAAAGTGGCCTACAAAGTTTAAATGGGCCGGCCCAAACGAAGGCCCATAAGATTTAGCGGACCATAATGGGCCGGCCTAGCTAAAGGCCCACAAAATTTAGCGGACCATAATGGGTCGGCCCAGCTAAAGGCCCACACGATTTTGCAGACCATAATGGGCCGGCCTAGCTAAAGGCCCACAAGATTTTGCGGACCACAATGGGCCGGCCCAGCTAAAGGCCCACAAGATTCTACAGACCATAATGGGCCGGCCCAGCTAAAGGCCCAACATTCTCTGTCAAATCGGCCCGTCAACGGCCTGTCCTAAACTTGTCATCAACGCGGCCCATGGTCACTTCTGGCCCGTTAACAGTCCGCTAAGTAATTGGGCCGAATTACGGCCCGGTGTATTTTCGGCCTGTTAAAGGTCCGGCTTTATTTGGGCCCATTTACAGGCCATCAAAACTTTCGGCCCATAAACGACCGTGAAGGATTTGGGTCATATTCGGCCATGTCTGACATTCGGCCTGTTAGAGGCCCACTATAGCTTTGGGCCACTTTCGACCTGTTGTCATTTTCGGCCTGTTAACGCCGGACGTAAACCATGGGCGATATGTGGCCCAACGTCATATTGGGCCCATTAACGGCCCATATAAAAATGACGATAATCTAGACCGACCGAAGTTCCGGCCTGTTAAAGGCCCGTGTATTAGGTCGACGCATTTACGGCCCGTCCGAATTTCGGCCTGTCAAAGATCCGCATCGTAAATGGGCCACCATTTCGGCCTGCTAAGTCCAGTGGGTTATTTGGCACAATCAGGGCCCAATCTCACTTTCGGTCTATTAAAGGCCCATGTTTTTTATGGGCTCGAGATATTTACACCTGTAAATGGCCTATTTTTACTGAGGGCCCAAATTATGTTTAGGACTGTTAAAGGCCCACTATGGGCATAGGCCTACCAGAAAAATATGAAAGCTTATGCTGATTTAGGCCCAGATATTTTTAGTGGGCTACATGCCAATTTCGGCCCGTAATCATTTTAGCCCAATTGGAATGGGCCCGATAAATGTTGGCATGTTGGGCTCCTACGAAGCTTTCTGCCGAATACATTACTAAGATAAACCTACACTATACAAAAATAGTGTCGTAATTACTGCAGCCTGAGGCAGCATCATAAATGTTGTATCACAACAAAATAAATTCCAACCATACAACAAAAGGCCTGTCGGCATAAAGTTTATAGTCCTTCTAGATAAAAGCACCATCAGATGTATAGAAGCACATATCATTTGACCTGAGTGCTAATGTTTCAGGCTGTAGAATCTGATGGAGCAGCACGATCTCCACCTTTTTCCGCCATTGCTCTTGAACAACGAAGCGAATGTCTGATAGTCTGGTTTCAAAACCATTCATATCTTGACGACATTTCTCAACCACTATTCTTGTTTCCGAAACAACGTCCATTAGGGATTGGACTTGTGTCTGGAGCACAGATATATCACTCTATCTAGCAGGAAGATTTTGTTCAATAGGCGATTTGGACGAGGTTACCTTGACAACCAACCCAGAATTACACAGGAAGGTGCTTTTTGCACTGTTAGTGGAGAGATACTGACGCACTGCAGCAAGAGGTGACATTGTGCCTGTAGTAGCCTCGTCACCTTCAGGTGGTTGTGGCTATTCAATCATTTGTTCCATAGCTTCCTGAAAGTTTGAACTTGGAGATTAGTGTACCAGATAAGTTACTAATGTCCTTCAGGTGGTATACATAGCTTATTTTGGTGAACTACTGTAATACATTAGCATGTATTGTAGTGCCAACTACATAATAAAATCACTTTCGGAACATATGTCCATGTAGCATGCCTACTGTATTGTCTATTTCCTCACATTCGTTGACATCTAAGGATAAAGAGACATGGTTTAAAGTAGGATGAACATCGTATGACATCATTCATATCATGGGCAAACAGATATAAAACAAACAGGCTATTTTATCATTGTGTGCGCACGTGAACATAACAACTAGATTACAGATCAAGACCAAAAGAATATCCTTCATCTCTTTTAAACCATGTAAGGTGAAATGATACGTTTAGACAACTGTGAATAAAAGTGAACAGAGTAACTGACATTGGCTGCAAACCAAGTAGTTAAATGAACACAGCATAGTACCAATCAGTTCAAGGCAGGAGGAGTAAGGACTTACAACAGCGGCTTGAACTGGTGTGCTCATGCCCTTCATCTTGCTGGTGTGGCAATCCTTGAAGATTTGCACTGCATTCGGTTCAGGTTCTTTTTGGTCCGCACGGGCTTTCCTCTGTATTTGGAACAAGTCAATATAGATACAATAATATGGCACAAAAAAAAGAAGGAAGTAGCAGCTATTTACAAGAGCCTCGCAGTGTGCAATATAGCTACGAGATCTTGTTGTCTGTTGGAATTTCACTTTAGAACGGTTGGTTTTGTTCTTCAAACAGTTAGCCTAGAAGAAGATACACTTGTAAGGCACATACATAAATACAAGTTCAATATGTGGCCTGATCAAATACATATAGCCTACCTGATACTTTGGATCAGACCAGTGTTTAATGAGGGCTGTCCAGGCTTCATCTGTAATATATTCCACTTGAGATGTTTGGGAGATTTCATTGTTAGCCTTGCCTTCAAAGTGAGATTTTCTAAGGTGGTACCGATACTGTCGCAGAGCAGACTGAAAAACATGAGTGCATGCTTGTTTAGTTGCATCATCTTTCGGATCCAACTTGAACCTCATCTGTTGAAAAAAGAATGTGAGTCTTATTAGGAGGAAGCTAGAAAGTATGGGACAGAGCAAGACAATATTACTAATTGCGATGAATAACATTACTTACGGATAAATGGTCAAGGAAGGTGTTAAACTGGGTATTGTCTTTGTCATTCCTGTACTGGATCCACGTTGGGAGGATACGTGCATGACACCTAACGGCAACGACTGCCTCTGATACTAACTTGGCTGACTCTGTAGCATCACGTGGCCTTTTTAAACTTGCCTCAAAATGGATCTCCATTCTTCCTCCTTTAGATTTTGTTAATCTGTCAAGCATTATCCCTGATGTCTGTTTCCGCTTGCGCCGTGGTGCTAGTTCAACAACGAATATGGAAAGTGTTAGTGCACATCAAACTGTGAGAGTACATATAAAGGAGCATGCAACTGCAACTTGACTCGGTCAGGTACCGTCTTGGTGTTGATGCTCATGAGGTTCATCTGATCTTGCCAAGTCCTGTTGTGTCAGCAGTGCTTCGGAAGTAGTGTTAGGTGTGAAGGCAGTTGGGAACTGGCCAGTTCCGGAGCAAACGAACAAGTAACTGTTTGAGATGCTTGTACAGTTGAAGCGGATGCTGCAGCTGGTGGAGCAGGTGATACTGTGTTTGTAGATTTAGCCGGTGGACTTGGACCTTCTACTGCACTATAAGTACCAGCAGAATCTCGACAGCAGAACCTTTTCTGTTTCACCCGACGAGTAACAGCACTCCCTACTATATTATTTTCCTTGCTCTTTTTTGACTTTGCCATGTCAAGCTGTACCCACAACACAAAAGAATAAAATCACTCTTCAGAACTCATTGATGCATGATACAGACAAGCAATACTTTGATGTAAGACAACCGTATGAGGATGGAATATGTAAGAAAAACAGGACGGCATGACATATTCACAGCTACGATGTGCAAACTAAGCAGAAGGATTTTCAACAAAATAGAAGTAATGCAAGCTAGACACCATATGAAAGATGCAACCAATATTACTCTGCCAAGTTGAAAGTGTCTTGTCATAAGTGGCAATTCGAAAAATTAGAAGTAGTACAACGTAGAAATCAATGCAAGATGCAACCACTATCAAACTGCCATGTTAAAAGTGTCCAATCATGAGTGACTGATGCAGTATACACAACAGCAGTACTTTGATGTAAGAACATGGTATGATAGATAGATGCAGTGTATTCTAGACACAGAAAGCCATGTCATATGTGTTGGGGAACGTAGTAAATTCAAAAAAATTCCTACGCACACGCAAGATCATGGTGATGCATAGCAACGAGAGGGGAGAGTGTTGTCCACGTACCCTCGTAGACCGACAGCGGAAGCGTTATCACAACGCGGTTGATGTAGTCGTACGTCTTCACGATCCGACCGATCAAGTACCGAACGCACGGCACCTCCGAGTTCAGCACACATTCAGCTCGATGACGTCCCTCGAACTCTGATCCAGCCGAGTGTTGAGGGAGAGTTTCGTCAGCACGACGGCGTGGTGACGATGATGATGTTCCACCGATGCAGGGCTTCGCCTAAGCTCCGCAACGGTATTATCGAGGTGTAATACGGTGGAGGGGGGCACCGCACACGGCTAAAATATCGTATATCAAGTGTGTTTAGAGGTGCCCCCTGCCCCCGTATATAAAGGAGCAAGGGGGAGGCCGGCTGCCCTAGGCGCGCCAAGGAGAGGGGGGGAGTCCTCCTCCTAGTAGGAGTAGGACTCCCCTTTCCTAGTCCAACTAGGAAAAGAGGGGGGGAAGGAAAGAGAGGGAGAGGGAGAGGGAAAGGGGGCTGCGCCCCCCTCTCCTAGTCCAACTAGGATTCCTCCTCGGAGGGGGCGCGCCACCTCCTGGCTGCTGCCCTCTCTCTCCCCTCTCGGCCCACTAAGGCCCAATACTTCCCCGGGGGGTTCCGGTAACCCTCCGGCACTCCGGTTTAATCCGAAACTTCTCCGGAACACTTCCGGTGTCCGAATATAGTCGTCCAATAGATCAATCTTTATGTCTCGACCATTTCGAGACTCCTCGTCATGTCCGTGATCACATCCGGGACTCCGAACAACCTTCGGTACATCAAAACATATAAACTCATAATATAACTGTCATCGTAACTTTAAGCGTGCGGACCCTACGGGTTCGAGAACTATGTAGACATGACCGAGACACCTCTCCGGTCAATAACCAATAGCGGAACCTGGATGCTCATATTGGTTCCTACATATTCTACGAAGATCTTTATCGATCAGACCGCATAACAAAATACATTGTTCCCTTTGTCATCGGTATGTTACTTGCCCGAGATTCGATCGTCGGTATCTCGATACCTAGTTCAATCTCGTTACCGGCAAGTCTCTTTACTCGTTCTGTAATACATCATCCCGCAACTAACTCAATAGTCACAATGCTTGCAAGGCTTATAGTGATGTGCATTACTGAGTGGGCCCAGAGATACCTCTCCGACAATCGGAGTGACAAATCCTAATCTCGAAATATGCCAACCCAACAAGTACCTTTGGAGACACCTGTAGAGCACCTTTATAATCACCCATTTACGTTGTGACGTTTGGTAGCACACAAGGTGTTCCTCCGGTAAACGGGAGTTGCATAATCTCATAGTCATAGGAACATGTATAAGTCATGAAGAAAGCAATAGCAACATACTAAACGATCGGGTGCTAAGCTAACGGAATGGGTCAAGTCAATCATGTCATTCTCCTAATGAGGTGATCCCGTTAATCAAATGACAACTCATGTCTATGGCTAGGAAACATAACTATCTTTGATTAACGAGCTAGTCAAGTAGAGGCATACTAGTGACACTCTGTTTGTCTATGTATTCACACATGTATTATGTTTCCGGTTAATACAATTCTAGCATGAATAATAAACATTTATCATGATATGAGGAAATAAATAATACTTTATTATTGCCTCTAGGGCATATTTCCTTCAGTCTCCCACTTGCACTAGAGTCAATAATCTAGATTACACAGTAATGATTCTCACACCCATGGAGTCTTGGTACTGATCATGTTTTGCTCGTGGAAGAGGCTTAGTCAACGGGTCTGCAACATTCAGATCCGTATGTATCTTGCAAATTTCTATGTCTCCCACCTGGACTAAATCCCGGATGGAATTGAAGCATCTTTTGATGTGCTTGGTTCTCTTGTGAAATCTGGATTCCTTTGCTAAGGCAATTGCACCAGTATTGTCACAAAAGATTTTCATTGGTCCCGATGCACTAGGTATAACACCTAGATCGGATATGAACTCCTTCATCCAGACTCCTTCATTTGTTGCTTCCGAAGCAGCTATGTACTCTGCTTCACACGTAGATCCCGCCACGACACTTTGCTTAGAACTGCACCAACTGACAGCTCCACCGTTCAATGTAAATACGTATCCGGTTTGCGATTTAGAATCGTCCGAATCAGTGTCAAAGCTTGCATCAACGTAACCACTTACGATGAGCTCTTTGTCACCTCCATAAACGAGAAACATATCCTTAGTCCTTTTCAGGTATTTCAGGATGTTCTTGACCGCTGTCCAGTGATCCACTCCTGGATTACTTTGGTACCTCCCTGCTAAACTTATAGCAAGGCACATATCAGGTCTGGTACACAGCATTGCATACATGATAGAGCCTATGGCTGAAGCATAGGGAACATCTTTCATCTTCTCTCAATATTCTGCAGCGGTCGGGCATTGAGTCTTACTCAATCTCACACCTTGTAGTACAGGCAAGAACCCTTTCTTTGCTTGATCCATTTTGAACTTCTTCAAAACTTTGTCAAGGTATGTGCTTTGTGAAAGTCCTATTAAGCGTCTTGATCTATCTCTATAGATCTTAATGCCTAATATATATGCAGCTTCACCGAGGTCTTTCATTGAAAAACTCTTATTCAAGTATCCCTTTATGCTATCCAGAAATTCTATATCATTTCCAATCAGTAATATGTCATCCACATATAATATCAGAAATTCTACTGAGCTCCCACTCACTTTCTTGTAAATACAGGCTTCTCCAAAAGTCTGTATAAAACCAAATGCTTTGATCACACTATCAAAGCGTTTATTCCAACTCCGAGAGGCTTGCACCAGTCCATAAATGGATCGCTGGAGCTTGCACACTTTGTTAGCTCCCTTTGGATCGACAAAACCTTCCGGTTGCATCATATACAACTCTTCTTCCAAAAAACCATTCAGGAATGCAGTTTTGACATCCATTTGCCAAATTTCATAATCATAAAATGCGGCAATTGCTAACATGATTCGGACAGACTTAAGCATCGCTACGGGTGAGAAGGGCTCATCGTAGTCAATCCCTTGAACTTGTCGAAAACCTTTCGCAACAAGTCGAGCTTTATAGACAGTAACATTACCATCAGCGTCAGTCTTCTTCTTGAAGATCCATTTATTTTCAATGGCTTGCCGACCATCGGGCAAGTCAACCAAAGTCCATACTTTGTTCTCATACATGGATCCCATCTCGGATTTCATGGCTTCAAGCCATTTTGCGGAATCTGGGCTCACCATCGCTTCTTCATAGTTCGTAGGTTCATCATGGTCTAGTAACATGACCTCCAGAACAGGATTACCGTACCACTCTGGTGCGGATCTTGATCTAGTTGACCTACGAGGTTCAGTAATAAATGATCTGAAGTTTCATGATCATTATCATTAACTTCCTCACTAATTGGTGTAGGTGTCGCAGAAACTGATTTCTGCGATGATCTACTTTCCAATAAGGGAGCAGGTATAGTTACCTCATCAAGTTCTACTTTCCTCCCACTCACATCTTTCGAGAGAAACTCCTTCTCTAGAAAGGATCCATTCCTAGCAACGAATATCTTGCCTTCGGATCTGTGATAGAAGGTGTACCCAGCAGTCTCTTTTGGGTATCCTATGAAGACACATTTCTCCGATTTAGGTTCGAGCTTATCAGGTTGAAGTTTCTTCACATAAGCATCGCAACCCCAAACTTTAAGATACGACAACTTTGGTTTCTTCCCAAACCATAGTTCATAAGGTGTCGTTTCAACGGATTTCGATGGTGCCCAATTTAGAGTGAATGCAGCCGTCTCTAAAGCATAACCCCAAAACGATAGCGGTAAATCAGTAAGAGACATCATAGATCGCACCATATCTAATAAAGTACGATTACAACATTCGGACACACCATTACGCTGTGGTGTTCCGGGTGGCGTGAGTTGCGAAACTATTCCGCATTGTTTCAAATGTAGGCCAAACTCGTAACTCAAATATTCTCCTCCACGATCAGATCGTAGGAATTTTATTTTCTTGTTACGATGATTTTCAACTTCACTCTGAAATTCTTTGAACTTTTCAAATGTTTCAGACTTATGTTTCATTAAGTAGATATACCCATATCTGCTCAAATCATCTGTGAAGGTGAGAAAATAATGATATCCGCCACGAGCCTCAATATTCATCGGACCACATACATCTGTATGTATGATTTCCAACAAATCTGTTGCTCTCTCCATAGTTCCGGAGAACGGTGTTTTTGTCATCTTGCCCATGAGGCATGGTTCGCAAGTACCAAGTGATTCCAAAAGTCCATCAGCATGGAGTTTCTTCATGCGCTTTACACCGATATGACCTAAACGGCAGTGCCACAAATAAGTTGCACTATCATTATCAACTCTGCATCTTTTGGCTTCAACATTATGAATATGTGTGTCACTACTATCGAGATTCATTAAAAATAGACCACTCTTCAAGGGTGCATGACCATAAAAGATATTATTCATATAAATAGAACAACCATTATTCTCTGATTTAAATGAATAACCGTCTCGCATTAAACAAGATCCAGATATAATGTTCATGCTCAACGCTGGCACCAAATAACAATTATTTAGGTCTAAAACTAATCCCAAAGGTAGATGTAGAGGTAGCGTGCCGACAGCGATCGCATCGACTTTGGAACCATTTCCCACGCGCATCGTCACCTCGTCCTTAGCCAATCTTCGCTTAATCCGTAGCCCATGTTTCGAGTTGCAAATATTAGCAATAGAACCAGTATCAAATACCCAGGTGCTACTGCGAGTATTAGTAAGGTACACATCAATAACATGTATATCACATATACCTTTGTTAACCTTGCCATCCTTCTTATCCGCCAAATACTTGGGGCAGTTCCGCTTCCAGTGACCAGTCTGCTTACAGTAGAAGCACTCAGTTTCAGGCTTAGGTCCAGACTTGGATTTCTTCTCCTGAACAGCAACTTGCTTGTTGTTCTTCTTGAAGTTCCCTTTCTTCTTCCCTTTGCCCTTTTTCTTGAAACTAGTGGTTTTACTGACCATCAACACTTGATGCTCCTTTTTGATTTCTACCTCCGCTGCCTTTAGCATTGCGAAGAGCTCGGGAATTGTCTTATCCATTCCTTGCATGTTATAGTTCATCACGAAGCTCTTGTAGCTTGGTGGCAGTGATTGAAGAATTCTGTCAATGACGCCATCATCCGGAAGTTGAACTCCCAGTTGAATCAAGTGATTATTATACCCAGACATTCTGAGTATATGCTCACAGAACTATTCACTTCCATCTTGCAGCTATAGAACTTATTGGAGACTTCATATCTCTCAATCCGGGCATTTGCTTGAAATATTAACTTCAACTCCTGGAACATCTCATATGCTCCATGACGTTCAAAACGTCGTTGAAGACCCGGTTCTAAGCCGTAAAGCATGGCACACTGACCTATTGAGTAGTCATCAGCTTTGCTCTGCCAGACGTTCATAACTTCTAGCAGGCCTGGCACCTAGCGGTGCTTCTAGGACGTAATTCTGCTATGCAACAATGAGGATAATCCTCAAGTTACGGACCCAGTCCGTGTAATTGCTACCATCATCTTTCAACTTAGCTTTCTCAAGGAACGCATTAAAATTCAACGGAACAACAGCACGGGCCATTTATCTACAATTAACATAGACAAGCAAGATACTATCAGGTACTAAGTTCATGATAAATTTAAGTTCAATTAATCATATTACTTAAGAACTCCCACTTAGATAGACATCCCTCTAATCATCTAAGTGATTACGTGATCCAAATCAACTAAACCATGTCCGATTAACACGTGAGATGGAGTAGTTTCAATGGTGAACATCACTATGTTGATCATATCTACTATATGATTCACGCTCGACCTTTCGGTCTCTGTGTTCCGAGGCCATATCTGTATATGTAGGCTCGTCAAGTTTAACCTGAGTATTCCGCGTGTGCAACTGTTTTGCACCCGTTGTATTTGAACGTAGAGCCTATCACACCCGATTAACACGTGGTGTCTCAGCACGAAGAACTTTCGCAACGGTGCATACTCAGGGAGAACACTTTATCTTGAAATTTTAGTGAGAGATCATCTTATAATGCTACCGTCAATCAAAGCAAGATAAGATGCATAAAGGATTAACATCACATGCAATCAATATAAGTGATATGATATGGCCATCATTATCTTGTGCTTGTGATCTCCATCTCCGAAGCACCGTGCTTGTGATCTCCATCTTCGAAGCACCGTCATGATCACCATCGTCACCGGCGCGACACCTTGATCTCCATCGTAGTATCGTTGTCGTCTCGCCAACTTATTGCTTTTACGACTATCGCTACCGCTTAGTGATAAAGTAAAACTATTACATGGTGATTGCATTTCATACAATAAAGCGACAACCATATGGCTCCTGCCAGTTGCCGATAACTCGGTTACAAAACATGATCATCTCATACAATAAATTATATCACATCATGTCTTGACCATATCACATCACAACATGCCCTGCAAAAACAAGTTAGACATCCTCTATTTTGCTGTTGCAAGTTTTACGTGGCTGCTACGGGCTTAGCAAGAACCGTTCTTACCTACGCATCAAAACCACAACGATAGTTTGTCAAGTTGGTGCTGTTTTAACCTTCGCAAGGACCGGGCGTAGCCACACTCGGTTCAACTAAAGTGAGAGAGACAGACACCCGCCAGTCACTTTTAAGCAAGGAGTGTTCGCAATGGTGAAACCAGTCTCGCGTAAGCGTACGCGTAATGTCGGTCCGGGCCGCTTCATCTCACAATACCGCTGAACCAAAGTATGACATGCTGGTAAGCAGTATGACTTATATCGCCCACAACTCACTTGTGTTCTACTCGTGCATAGCATCAACGCATAAAACCTGGCTCTGATACCACTGTTGGGAACGTAGTAAATTCAAAAAAATTCCTACGCACACGCAAGATCATGGTGATGCATAGCAACGAGAGGGGAGAGTGTTGTCCACGTACCCTCGTAGACAGACAGCGGAAGCGTTATCACAACGCGGTTGATGTAGTCGTACGTCTTCACGATCCGATCGATCAAGTACCGAACGCACGGCACCTCCAAGTTCAGCACACGTTCAGCTCGATGACGTCCCTCGAACTCCGATCCAGCCGAGTGTTGAGGGAGAGTTTCGTCAGCACGACGGCGTGGTGACGATGATGATGTTCCACCGACGCAGGGCTTCGCCTAAGCTCCGCAACGGTATTATCGAGGTGTAATATGGTGGAGGTGGGCACCGCACACGGCTAAAATATCGTATATCAAGTGTGTTTAGAGGTGCCCCCTGCCCCCGTATATAAAGGAGCAAGGGGGAGGCCGGCTGCCCTAGGCGCGCCAAGGAGAAGGGGGGAGTCCTCCTCCTAGTAGGAGTAGGACTCCCCTTTCCTAGTCCAACTAGGAAAAGAGGGGGGAGGAAAGAGAGGGAGAGGGAGAGGGAAAGGGGGCTGCGCCCCCTCTCCTAGTCCAACTAGGATTCCTCCTGGGAGGGGGCGCGCCACCTCCTGGCTGCTGCCCTCTCTCTCCCCTCTAGGCCCACTAAGGCCCAATACTTCCCCGGGGGGTTCCGGTAACCCTCCGGCACTCCGGTTTAATCCGAAACTTCTCCGGAACACTTCCGGTGTCCGAATATAGTCGTCCAATATATCAATCTTTATGTCTCTACCATTTCGAGACTCCTCGTCATGTCCGTGATCACATCCGGGACTCCGAACAACCTTCAGTACATCAAAACATATAAACTCATAATATAACTGTCATCGTAACTTTAAGCGTGCGGACCCTACGGGTTCGAGAACTATGTAGACATGACCGAGACACCTCTCCAGTCAATAACCAATAGCGGAACCTGGATGCTCATATTGGTTCCTACATATTCTACGAAGATCTTTATCGTTCAGACCGCATAACAACATACGTTGTTCCCTTTGTCATCGGTATGTTACTTGCCCGAGATTCGATCGTCGGTATCTCGATACCTAGTTCAATCTCATTACCGGCAAGTCTCTTTACTCGTTCCGTAATACATCATCACGCAACTAACTCATTAGTCACAATGCTTGCAAGGCTTATAGTGATGTGCATTACTGAGTGGGCCCAGAGATACCTCTCCGACAATCGGAGTGACAAATCCTAATCTCGAAATACGCCAACCCAACAAGTACCTTTGGAGACACCTGTAGAGCACCTTTATAATCACTCATTTACGTTGTGACGTTTGGTAGCACACAAAGTGTTCCTCCGGTAAACGGGAGTTGCATAATCTCATAGTCATAGGAATATGTATAAGTCATGAAGAAAGCAATAGCAACATACTAAACGATCGGGTGCTAAGCTAACGGAATGGGTCAAGTCAATCACGTCATTCTCCTAATGAGGTGATCCCATTAATCAAATGACAACTCATGTCTATGGCTAGGAAACATAACTATCTTTGATTAACGAGCTAGTCAAGTAGAGGCATACTAGTGACACTCTGTTTGTCTATGTATTCACACATGTATTATGTTTCCGGTTAATACAATTCTAGCATGAATAATAAACATTTATCATGATATAAGGAAATAAATAATACTTTATTATTGCCTCTAGGGCATATTTCCTTCAATATGCACATGTATAACGTATGAACTCAGCATGTGCAACTTAATCAAAATAGAAGAAATACAGGCTAGACAACATATGCAACATGAAACCAATTATCACACTGTCAACTTAGAGCAAGCACCTGCGATGGTGGAGTATGGGAGATGAACTCATCATGTAGACTTGGGACTTCAACTCCATTAGCAGTAGCAGTGGCAAATCTAGAGAGTCTCTGTTTGCGTCGGTCCGGAGGACCACCAACATCCCCTAACTTACTCTTTTCCTTCCTATTTTCTGATATTGCCTTATGAAATCAAAACCACAAGAAGATGGATAAAATTAGCTCTGCAGAACTGGTTGATGCATGATACAGACGAACACTACTTTGATGTAAGGCAAGCGCAGGATAGGAGGATGGAATATATACAAAAAAAGACAGCGTTTCATATTCACACGTACGATAGGAGGATGGAATATGTATGAAAAAATAGTAAGCGGAAGGCATTTCAACAAAATTAGAAGAAATGAAAGCTAGGCACCATATGAACATGCAACCAATATCACTCTATCAGGTAAAAAGTGTCTCGTCGTAAGTGCCATTTCAAGAAATTAGAAGCAGTACAAGCTAGAAGACAATGCAAGATGCAACCTACATCACAGTCCCAAGTTAAATGTGTCTTATGGGTAAGTGATCGTTGCAGGTATAAGTTGTAAGCTACGCAGATGCAATTCAACATAATGAGAAGCAATACAAACTAGACATCATACGGAAAACGCAACCACGTATAACAGTTCCAAGTAAGAGCAAGCACCTGTGATGGTGGAGTAGGGGAGATGTGCTCATCATGTACACGTATGTTCTAGAAACAGGAACACGTGTCATATTCACAGGCATTATGTGTAAAGTAAGCAGATGCAATTCAAGTTAGAAGCAATACAAGCCAGACATCATACGCAACATGCAACCACATATAATAGTGTCAAGTTAGAGCAAGCACCTGTGATGGTGGAGTAGGGGAGATGTGCTCATCATCTACACAGCTACGTTGACTGTCCAGCCTTGTGTTGTCTTGCGAATCTTGTTGGGAGGATGGCGGAGTAGAATCTGTAGAGACCCCCTGTTTGAGTTGCTCCGATGGACCACCATCATCCACTGCCGGACTAATTTCCTTCAGCTGTAATGATTTTGCATTGTGAAGTCAAACCGATAAGAAAAAGGAATAAAATTCGCTCTTCAGAACTCATTCATGCATGATATTGACGAACACTACCCGGATGAAAGGCAAACACATGATGCGAGGATGGAATATGTATGAAAAACAGGATGGTGTGACATATTCACACCTATGATCTGGTAACTAAACAGAAGGCATTTCAACAAATTAGAAGCACTGCAAGCTAGACACCATATGAAAGATGCAACCAATATCACTCTGCCAAGTTCAAACTGTATGGCGTTTCAACAAATTAGAAGCAGTACATGCTAGAAATCATATGCAAGACACAACCAATATCACAATGGCGACTTAAAGGTGCCTTATCATAAGTGACTGATGCGGGATATGCAAGAATAGTAGTCTGATGTAGAAACAGGAACACATGTCATATTCACAGGCATTATGTGCAAAGTAAGCAGATGCAATTCAACAAAGTTAGAAGCAATACAAGCTAGACATCATACGCAACATGCAACCACATATAATAGTGCCAAGTTAGAGCAAGCACCTGTGATGGTGGAGTAGGGGAGATGTGCTCATCATCTACACAGCTACGTTGATTGTCTAGCCTTGCGTTGTCTTGCGAATCTTGTTGGGAGGATGGCGGAGTAGAATCTATAGAGAACCTCCGTTTCAATTGCTCGGAAGGACCACCATCATCCAATGCCTTGCCAATTTCCTTCAGCTTTATTGATTTTTCATTGTGAGGTCATACCGACAAGAAAAAGGAATATCATTCGCTCTTCAGAACTCATTCATGCATGATACTGACGAACACTACTCTGATGAAAGGCAAAGTCATGATACGAGGATGGAATATGTACGAAAAAATGGACGGCTTGACATATTCACACCTATGATGTGGTAACTAAGCAGAAGGCACTTCAACAAATTAGAAACACTGCAAGACACCATATGGAAGGTGCAATCAATATCACTCTGCCAAGTTAAAACTGTCTCGTCATAGGTGGCGTTCATCAAACTAGAAGCAATACATGCTAGAAATCATATTCAAGACGCAAACCAATATCACACTGCCAACTTAAAGGTGTCCCATCATAAGTGACTGATGCAGGATACAAAGAGTAGTTTCATGTAAGAACATGGTGTGATAGACAGATATAGTATGTACCAAAAACAGGAAAGCGTGTCATATTCACATGTATCATGTGTAAGCTAAGCAGATGCAGTTTACACTAATTAGGAGCAATACGAGCTAGACACCATATGCAACATGCAACCAGATATCACACTGCCAAGTTAGAGCAAGCACCTTGGATGGTAGAGTAGGGGAGCGGAGACTTGGACCTTGTAATGCACTATCAGTACAAGGAGAATCGGTACAGATGCTCCGTTTACGTTGCTGCAGAGGACCACCATCATCGCCTTCCTTACTCTTTTCCTTCCTCTTTCTTGATTTTGCCTTGTCAAGTCAAACCCACAAGAAAAAGGAATAAAATTTGCTCTTCAGAACTCATTGATGCATGACACTGACGAACACTACTTTCATGTAAGGCAGCCGCATGATAGGAGGATGGAATATGTATGAAAAACAGGACGGCGTGACATATTGACATGTATGATGTATAAAGTGTAAACTAAGCACAAGGTGCTTGAACTTGTTAGAATCGATGCAAGCTAGAAACCATATGAAAGATGAAACCAATATCACTCTGCCAAATTAAAAGGGTGCCCTAACAAATGTATTTGACCAAATTAGAAGCAATACATGGCAACAGGCTAGAAATAATATGCAATATGCAACGAATAAAGGTGACTCATCGTAAGTGATTGATGCAGGATACAGAAGAGAGGTAGTTTCATGTAAGAACAAGGTTAACACATAGATGTAGTGTGTATCAAAAATAGGAAGGCATGTCATATTCACAGGTATAGTGTGTAAACTAAGCAGATGCAATTTACCCTAATTAGAAGCATTACAAGCTAGACACCGTATGCAACATGCAACCACATATCACACTGCGAAGTTAGAGCAAACACCTGTGATGGTGGTGTAGGGGAAGTGCAGTCTTCAGGTACAGAGCTACGTTCAATATCTTCATTTAGGCTTGTTGTTTCTTGAGAATCATGTGGAGAGGATGAAATTGCATTCTTTATAAGAGTATTGCGTCTCATATTAACCCACGCGCGTGACTGTCTCATCATAAGCGATAGACGCAGGATACACAAGAACAATAGTTTGATGTAAGAACATGGTGTGATAGGCAGATGTAGTATGTACCAAAAACAGGAAGGCGTGTCATATTCACATGTATAATGTGTAAGCTAAGGAGATGCAATTTAACAAATTAGGAGCATTGATGAGGGATACACAAGAAAAGTAGTTTGATGTAAGAACATGGTTAATAGAAAGATGTAGTATGTACCAAAAACAGGAAGGCATGTCATATTCACAGGTATAATGTGTTAACTAAGCAGATGCAATTTACCCTAATTAGAAGCATTACAAGGTAGACACCATATGCAACATGCAATCACATATCACACTGCCAAGTAAGAGCAAGCACCTGCGATGGTGGTGTGGGGGAATTGCGGTGATCAACTAGAGAGCTACGTTGACTATCTTCATTTAGCCTTGCTGTTTCTTGAGAATCATGTGGGGAGGATGACACTGCACTCTTTAAACGAGTAGGGCGTCTCACAGTAACCCACTCGGGTGACTGTCTCATCATAAGTGATTGACGAGGGATACAAAAGAGCATTAGTTTGATGTACGAACATGGTTAATAGACATATGTAGTATGTATCAAAAACAGGAAGGCATGCCATTATCAAAGGTATAATGTGTAAAGTAAGCAGATGCAATTTAACCAAATTGGAAGCAATACAAGCTAGACACCATATGCAACATGCAACCACATTTGACAGCGCGAAGTTAAAGCAAGCACCTGGGATGGTTGTGTGTGGCAATTGAGATCATCAACTGCAGAGCTACGTTTACTGTCTCCAACTGCTGACACTACACCCATTAGAGCGCTGAAACGCTTAGTGCTTATCTTCGAATTGCACTAGAGTGACTCCTATCTTTTCTTTTCTGCATTCATCAACACTGCGTCAGAGTCTGAAATACCCATGCATAAAAAAACAATAGTGTGAGTATGGGTGAAGCGTGTGCACAATTAGTACAGTGTAAAGGTAGCAGATAGCAGGTCGGTGAGAAATAAATGATGGGAGACATATGATAGCTCTACAACATGCATGGCACACTAAATTACTACAGGATTCTATGAAAATAACAGTCGACTGAAAGCAAATAGGTCAGTCCACTTTTTCTGCACCGTCCGATGTACAAAGAACGGGCAGATCGCCTTCATCTACCTCCAGCCAGTCAGTGTTGACGATCTTCCTCGAAACGTCAGCGACCACCGGCCCAGTATTCCTCCCCTGCCTGCGCCCTCCCCTCGACCTCACCGCACCGCCGTGCTTGGCACCGCCCCCCCCCCCCCCCCCCCGGCCATCCATTCAAGCCCCGCCGACCTCCAGATCGGGCGCAAGCAGCTCCTGCGCCACACACCCATATGATAGACACCGATGCGCCGCTTCCCCGGGGAACAGGCGGACTAGGTGCTCCGCGCGCCTAAGCGGGTGCTGCTTCTTTTAATTGCGGTTCAACTGACCCTGAATTGAAATCCAGGCGGGCTACTGACCTCTAGCAAAGGTGAAATAGTAAAAGGGAGGAAACCTTGTGCATTTAGTATCACGAAGAAGATGGAGTAAGAAGCGCTCAACTAGTTTCTTTCGTGGGATGAATACGGTGTGAGCGGAGACATAAGATTTGCACGAATAAGGGAAGAGGAGTACCTCTTTCTACTGGCAGTGCTGTGTCCTCCTTCTATTTTTCCGAAGATCTTCTTGTTGTTCGCCGGAAACCAGAAGTTGTGGAGGATGGTGTAGCCTTGGACGAACCCATGGCCAAGTTGTTGAGTGTGGTGCGGTGGCCGTCTATCGGCGGCGGGGAAGCAGATCCGAGGCGGCGAACGACGGCGTAGCGGGAACAGCTCCGGTGCGGTGGACGGTTGCGACAGTGGAGCCGCAGCAGTGAGGCGCAGGACGGCGTGGTCGGAGTGGTTCTGGTACAGCGCATGTCGGCGTCGGCGTCGTGGAGGCAGCTCTGCCTCGGCTTCAGCTGCTAAGTCCTTGAGGGCGTTGCGGTTGCGGTTGCGTTGGACGACGACGTCGGGGTACCGGCTCTGGCGTGATGGAGGAGGGCGGCGGTGGATTGGCCGCTATGGGGTGGAGGACGGAGGAGGCTGGGGTTTCGCGGCTGGTGGAGAGGGCGTTTTCGCGCCCACGGAGTATGAAAGGGGAAACGGAGGGAGGCGGGGAACTAAGGGGGGACAATGTTTTGGTTTGAGACGCGCTTGTTTGAAATTTGGGGAAAGTTACAAACTTTGCCCCCATCTAAAATTTCGGACATATTGCGGGTTGGGGGTAGGACAGTCATGTCAGGTGTCCCAAATGTGGGCGGGATAGATTTCGGCCGAGCACATGGGTAGGCGCCCACGGCGTATGAATGCTTCTCGGAGGCGGTTGAGACTGGCGTCTTGGTGAAGTTACAAACCTACCCCGGTTTAGACCTTTGGACATCGGGCCGATAGGCTACACAGGCCAGAGTCAGGACAGTAATTTCCTACCACCAAAACATTAGTCTCGCGCGGTTTCGGGTGACCAGAGGCCTATTTGGCGCTTTGTTCAATATTTGGGAGCAGAAGCATTAACGCTTTCGGTTCTCTTGAATTGAACTTTCAGGATTTGTCAAACTTCACAAATCTTTACTCTTGAAAATCCTAAAGCTACGATTATTTTGGAATGGAGGGGGTACATTTGAATATACATTGTACACGAGTATATATTAAAAAATATGCAACTTACCTCAGTTCATTCATGGTTCCAGATATAATCTCCTTGGTTGCAAAAAAAAGTTAGATATGCGTATGAATATATATAGCATGTTCAAACTCACAACAAAGATTGATGCCCCCTTTTACATCTGATTTACAAATGCCATTATCTCGGGTTCAAATAGATGAATGCACTTCCTATGAGTTCGAATCTTCGAAACCCCCTTTATGTTGAATTCGACATGTATTCTATTTCGTAGCTAGCAATTTGGAATGTATCCATGCAAGTGACAAATGTATAAAGTGCTTCACACTAACAACATGGAGTGCACTAATTAATGTTTATATATGAATTGCAAAAGCATCCATTGCCTGTATTTCAAACCGCTCTCACTCTATGGATCGATAATATGAAATAAACACATGCACATGCTAGAATTCAATAGAGTATGGGTGTCTGATAGACCGATTTTTGTCCATACGAAATTTGCAAAATTCATGATCTCATCCAAAAATAATAATGCCATTTATATTTTAATTTAATGCGTAGAACCGCCTTTTACACGTAGATGCACTATGCCTCGCCCCGTTCTCACAAACGCGTTATATATCTCTCTATCTAACGCATAAGTGCACACACTTTATATGCATCGGCATTTCTCTTTCACACATGCTCACAATCTCTCTCAGGGTGTCGGGGTGTCTCACGCACATGCTCTCTCTGTTTCTCTCTCTCTCTTTCTGACTACTATGTACCACTCTTTTCACTAATCTCAGTTGGAAAACACTATTTCTCTCACATGCATATATACACATGCACGGTCTCTACTAGCCCTCTATACGCACATATATGTGCCTACGTGTCTCCCGCACGCACATTATCTTTAGGCCTCTCTCGCACACATTGCCCCCCCCGACACACTTCTCTCTTAGTAGTTGGCAGATATGATTTCATCATATCGTTCGGTAGGATACCCCTGGCTGTTAGGCTGGATGGTAATACGAGGCAAAGTTTTACCCTAGTTCGGATCGGACCCTTGCAGTTGAAGAAAGAGCCTACTCCTGGTACTGTATATCAGTGATAGGGGTGTGTACAAAGTACACGTGAATACCAGGCATTGTGTGTGTGTATACTATCGACGAACTAGCCCCCAAGCTTGTATAACATACTAAGGGCCTAGGGTTACAAATCATATATAGTCGGCTTATCACCAGTGGGGATAGAGTCCTCCGCGACTCTGGTAGCTTCGTGTTGTACGCCGAGTCCTCCACATGGGTCTTCGTATAACACGTCTCGGTCCAACCTATATGTGGCGCAGGATGGAACCGACCCATGAGTCTTCATGTTGACCCACCACAACTAGAAATGATGTGCCCACCACACCACACACGCAATCGGCCACTAAGAAAATAAGCATATACAATAGTACAACGGTATCTAGCTCACGATACGTCTCCATATTTTGTTGATGACACTGACGGACTTTGCATTTGATGCGTGCTCCGTATTTTGTTGACGACACTTACTGTCATTGTATTTGAAGCGAAAGCACGATATGGTCACTAGACTTCAGAATAAGCTCATCACGGTCACCACATACATTTTGTCATGCTAACCAACATGTGGTTGGATGGTTAGAGGACAGTGGTTTCTCGAGCCCACCAAGGTTAAAGTCCCAGTGCTCGCATTTATCTTGTGTTAATTTCAGTATTTTCCAGCGATGTACGTTCAGTGGGAGGAGACGTTCCACTCGACTATGAGGCACCTATGGTGACTTCGTAAAATCTCAAGATCATATATGCTGGCCCACTCTCTCGAAGGTGCTCATAGGGGTAGGGTTCGCGTGTGTGCGCTTATAGCGGTGAGTGCTTGCGCTTATATATGAGCCCTTGCGTCTGTACCGTGTTAAACAAATACATATCATGATTATACGGTCACTGGCTCACCCGTACAACTCTGTATTTTGTTGATGACACAATCAATTGACCAGTCAAACGTTCCACGCGGCGCAACTAGTGTTGCACCATCGGGGCGCGTAACCGTGGGGCCCACCTGTCAGCCCATATATGAAAGAAAGAAATGGTAGTTTGAGTCTGTACTGTGTTAATAAAATAGGAGTACATTTTAGGGTGATCATACGGTCACTGGCTCACCATACAGCTCCGTAATTTGTTGATAACACGATCAATTGACCAGTCAAACGGTCCACATTCAGCAGCGCACATTACCATAGGGCCCACCCGTCAGCGCGTATATGAAGGACAGAAATGGTAATAAATTAGTGGTCGGTGGGTATTCGAAGTCGTGAGACCTCTGGTTGGCAGTCACCGGCGGTTGGGGGAGCGTTCATTGGGCGGTGGGGTGGGGATCCCCGGAGAAAAAGCTCAGCGGGGGGGGGGGGGGGGGGGCTAGAGGGATGGCCGGTTCGGCGGTGGACCGGCGGTGGGGAGTGGTTTCGGGGAGGGCCGGCCGGCCGCGGGCGGCGGGGGCTGGCGGTTCGGCCGGTGGTGGCTGTCGGCTCAGGGGGGTGGAGTTTGATGATAAACTGGAGGCCCTTGATTTTGTATCCAACAGCTGGAAAATCTAATGACCAGAGATGAAAAAGTCAGTCGACTGACGTGTAGCCTCACCCCGCACGTACACATGCACGCACGCAAGACATGCACGCATGTAGGCATGCAACACTGACACGTACACACGCACGCATGCTGGCGTGCAACACTGACACGTACACATGCACTCACGAACACACGCACGTACGCACCCATGCATGCAACACTGAAACGTACCCTTGCACGCACGCAACACTCGCACACCTGCATGCACACAGCACACGACGCAAGACACACGCTCAACCTATACGTGCATGCACCCTTTGTTAAGGACATGGATTGTTACGGGTATTAATCAATCTTATCTGTGATAAGCAAAACATTGATGTTTGCAGCGGTCTTTATGAATCACAACGTATCGAACGGGCTATCAACATAGTAGGCTTATCTACATGAAAAAGATGACGTCACACTCAATGAACAATCATCGGTTTATGAAATGCCCGCTTCTGACCGCCCTGGCCCACCAAAGGTTCCTCTGCTGTGCGCTGCCTGCGTTGGGTCACTGACATGCAGGCCATGTACCCAAAGAGCCCACACGTCAGTGGAAGAACGGCGCGGTGTCCTAGGTCAGAGTCGAGGGCGCCACTCGCGGCACGCCCGGCTGAACACGCCTCCGTGCCGCATTCAAACGCCTCCATGAAACCCGCCCGTGTGGAAGCCGAGAAACCCACTCTGGACACACGTCCGTTCATGACCGGGCCGGCGTTAAACGCAACGCCGGCCGAGCTCCTCCCGTCCGCCGTCTATTTAATCTCCTATTTAAACGAGGCCAAACGCCGGCCAAGAATCGCACACCTCCGCCGCTCCCCTATCTCCTCCACCATTTTGTCCACTCTTACAATGGCTTACGAAGAGTAGTTATTCCGCATCCAAGCCGGCTGGGTAGCCCGCCGGATACGAGCTATGCAGCTCGCTGATCCACCTCCCTCCCCTCGCCCGACGGAGCCAGTTGCCGCCCCAATCCGGCGCGCGGTTCAGCAACTCGCAGCTCCAGGCCAGCTTGATGAGGAGCGGTGCACGGGCGTCATTGCTGCCGTCCACGCCGCCGCCTCGTACCGCGTCTCCCATTTCTGTGGCCGAGACTCCCATGCCGGCGGCCGCGCCATGCAAGCAGCGACAGAAGCCGGGTGCGCGGAGAGCGACGAGTCGGTGGCCAGCGCCTTCGCATCCGCCGCCATCATCGAGGAGAAGTAGAACACGGGAGGCCGCCGCCACTTGGGTCCCATGAAAGCCACCGCGGAGGCGACGCCGGCGTACACAGCAAGTGTCTTGCCGGATCCTTTTGTTGCGAGGACCTTCGTCGACCCCGCATGGGCTCCACGGAAGAGGGGAATGTTAGGATGAACTCGAGCCGGTGCCGGCCATGGCAAAGTAGTGGCCGGTGATGAACTCGAACCGGTGCCGGCCACCATCATCTTCGGCACCAGCCAATGATATCAGTTGGGCAGTGGGGAAGTGAGCCGTCCTTTGCGCTGAAGCATATACCTCCGGGGCTCCCGGCAGTCCGGTGATCGTGCTGCCGGACATGAGGAACACAAATCGATCGGCGGGCGACCATTTAGGCCAGGTATTATATACCTGTGCTGTCCAGAACTAGCACCGCGTAGTTCATTTGAATGTAATGAAATCCGTCATGTTTGTATGAAAATCCAGTATTTTATATGATTTCTGTCGTTGTTTATATGAAATATCAGTTTGTCTACGTGTTTGCGTGAATTTCGTTCGGTTGATTGAGTTGCTGTCATAATGTGTGCGGTTATGGTTGGATGGCGTAATTTGCGGGTCGTCGGTCGGTCTGCGGGCGGCTCGGGCAGCGTTGTGGGACAAAAAAACACAGCTCGTGCAAGCTCGTCTCCAACGTGCGCGCTGGAGGATGCATGACAGCATGAGCACCCGAGCCATTCCTCGTTCATCGGTAGCAAAGGCACCGGTGGACAAAAGGGTCGCCAATATTTTGGCTACCCGGGCAAGATCCAAACAGCCCCTCCCAACAGATTCAAATCCCTCGTTCGCAGTGGAATTTTTCCATGTGTTGTTTTCATGGACTAGCAAGATGCCCGTGCATTGCACGGAACATCAAGATGCATTTTTTACAAACTCCCGCATGCATGCAAGGGATAATTAATGTCCTCCTTTGCTAGTACCACGAGGCAAACACCATTAATATTGCATTGATTAGTGTTAGTGGCCTTGTATATCTGCAAATTGTAATTTTGATAGTGGCCCCTTGTATATAAAAATGGAGGGAGAAAGATGAGAGATAAGGTGAGGAGGAGTAGGGCATGGTGGTGACTGGTGGTCGGACTGGGCGGAGGCATGGGGATGGACGGCACATTATGTCTAGGTTTGTATCTCTCTCTCACACACCCACGTAGGTGGTGGACGTGCACGAAGAGAAGAGGTGCACGCACGGCGCACGTACTCCCATCTCTTTCCCAACCACACCCGCGCGGGTACACGGTGGAGCTCATTTCTGTACGAAAAAGGCAGCCCACGTGGTAATTTGGCACGTGTACTGGTTGTCCACTTGGTGGAGGGAGGATCGTCTACCACGGGTGAACAAACAAATTGCGACTTGCCGCGTTATGTTAAATTAAAAAAAGAGGCAAACCATGTGGGGCCTACCTTAGAGGCAAGGCCCTATACACTAGAGTACTTTTGATGTGTCCCGTCAACTCGCAAAACGAGGAGAAGCTTGCTTAGTACACCGTCTCCCCCGCCCACGGGCGCGGTGGCTCGCAGGATGAGGTGAAGCTTGCTTACGAGTAGTAGTAGTAGTAGTAGTAGTAGTAGTAGTAGTAGTAGTAGTAGTAGTAGTAGTAGTAGTAGTAGTAGTAGTAGTAGTAGTAGTAGTAGTAGTACTGTACACCTTTACGCCCGCTCCCTCGCCCACCCGCGCGGTGGCTCGCAGCACGAGGAGAAAATTTTACTACTCCCTCCGTTCACTCCTCGTCCCTACTACGTACTTTGGTTAGTACTCCCTCCATTTACTTATACAAGGCCACTATAAAAAAATACATTTTGCATCTATACAAGGCCACAAATAGTAATCGAGACAAAAGTTACTACTCCCTCCTTTCCAGTTTATGGCTCAATTTCAAAATCTCTCCAACCAAGGTAGACGGTGAGTGGTCGAATTAATTTCGTAGTTTGCACAAGTAATTAGTACGCTCGTTTTTCTCAAGAAGTTATGTTTACCGAGGCATTAATTAGAACAAATGCATGAATGACCACTAAATTTCCATGAACTTGTACATGCATTGGTTAGTTTCCTCTTGACACTGCTTGCGTCGGGTGATCTAACGCACCTCGAAATCCAACATGTAATGATACTACTACTAGTATAGTAGAATTGAGACTTATCAAACGGAAAAACGAATGTTTTTTAGATGAGCCCTATAAACCCTAGTGGGTACGTACTCCGTAAAAACAGATTTATCCAAAACTAAGTCGCTCCCTTTCATGAATTCTGTAGTATACTCCTCCGTCGACGCTCCCTTTCATGAATTATGTACTTCATGTCGCCGACATGTGGGACATATAGCAACCGGGTCGACGTGTCAAGCACCAAATAACAGTGCAGAACAGCAGGGGGACGCACCCCACTCGTACCGGCCCAGTAGTAGTAATGAGCAATGAGACGTCAAATCACAATGCCGCACCTTCCCAGACGGACGAAGCAACCATTATTTCACACTTCGGTTCGCCATCATCTCAAACCACGTAGTATTTCTTCTGCCTCAAGAGGGACACGCGCATCGCCTTGGTACATCATGACACGTGGGACCGCATGACAGGCCATGCTCCCCCACCGATCGCTCGGTAAAATCACCCCATTTTTACTATACTTCCTCTGTATCGGTTTACTACATGGCATGCACGTCGTTCTAGGTTGAGAATTTAACTGGCTATATATGTGATGAACAGTACTCTAGCCTTTTAAAAAATGTATACTTTTGTACAGTAGTACTATCGATGGATTGCGCCATGGAGCAAAAATTGAAATTAAAAAAAAGGTGGTACATATAGAGAGCGCTCGTCGCCAAATTATGCATATAGTACTATTAAAAAAGCTAGTACCTGCTTAATCGAGGTGCTAAATTCTATTAAAGAAATACTAGTAGTATGTACATACTGAAGAGTTAAACTAACGAGAAGAAACATAACATAGTTCTGCTGGGGGCTCAGCACAACACACCCCTCAAATTAAACTAAGCACACCTGAAATTAAACTATGCAACTAATCCGGTAGACACTGCATTAGAAGTTTAGAACCACCATGAGCAACGACACTGCCACCTTACTCGGAGTCCTCGTCCACGTCCTCGACTTCGTCCTTGTCCCTCTTCCTCTTGGCCGATACTTCTTTGCTTGAACCGCACACTTGGCTGTTGCTCTTCATCCAACCCTTGTAGATATTGAAACAAAGGTAGCCATCCATTGCAGCATAGTGGATGTGGTCTATATCTAGTACATTCCGTTGCCATGCATGACGATGAAACGTGTAATGAGGTTTCTCCAGTTTACGGTACAAAGGATGAACCATGGCTCCTGCCAGGGTCAGCATTGAAGGCTGACGAGAGGGCACCAGCCGATTCTTCTGGAGGTCAAAGGGGTTGCCTAGAACGAGGCCTATCCGACCCAAGACTTCTTTGTCGTTCTTAAAGTCTACAGTAATGAATTTCACTGTTTTGTCCTTGAGGAAGTTCTTAAAATCCTGGCACTCAACGTCGGCATGGGATATGTGGTAGACCAAGCAAACGTTATGTACGCAAACCTGGATCACGGCGGGCTTCTTCCTCTCTTCGTCCTTTAGATCCTTCTCTCGTCCCAGGACTGTGGTGTACTCAACATCTAGCCCAGCGACCCACTCATCATCTGAGTTTTCGAACATGCGTCTGAAGCGAGAAACGCATCCTTTCACCGTCGCGGAAGAACGGGTGTAGATGACTTCGAACTCATCGCCGGTGATGGTTCTAACCTTGTACTCACTGCCGATCATGGAGATTTGGGACGCCATGGATTTGGGAGGAGGGTTAGGATTAGTGGAACTGCCATAATGTGAATGGACGGGACGACTAGGAGCGAACCGCCGTAGTATTGAAGGACGTGCGGGGACGAGTAGGAGCGAACTGCCATCATGCGAACGGCAGGGTAGTGGCTTTCCATTCTCCCATGATACGGGCTTCCAAGAGCCCTTGGATCTGAGATCGAACGGTTGCATGGCGTGATTCTAGACCTATGGGTGAATATCCTATCCTGGAGGGTTATTCTGCAAATTTTTAGCAACTTAGCATGCGACCGTTTGATCTCAGATCCAAGGGCTGCCAGCTGCCCATATCATGGTCGCGCCTACCACGACCGTCGCGTCGCTCACGCGGTCGCGCCCTTGGAGATTTAACACGGTGCGTTAGGCTATCTGATGTTGGCATGTCATACATAGTCATCACTTAGTCACTCATACTACAACAAGGTTGGCTATAAGGTTGGCTATAAGTGTAATTTTTTTACTCCTCTCTATCTCTTTCTTCGTACAACCTCCGTCCCATAATATATTATGGGACACAGGGAGTACTAGTATTTATTGCATTTGCCAAGGAGTGACCTCTTCCAATGAAATGGTGTTGCTAAGTTTGCTTCATTTAATTAGCTATAGACTCAAAATTGTCTTTTCACCTAGGTACACGCGCTTAGCACCGTTTCTTCCTTGGGTCACCAAACTAGTTTCTCTCTTCTTGATTAACTTGCCACATCAGACTTTATGCCTATGTGGCAAGCTTAAGCACCTGTAGGAGCAAGTAAAAGTAAGTACAATAGTGCATTTTACATGGCATTTTTGCATATGTGGAGGAAAGAGAGGCAAGGAAAAAGTGGAGAAGTGGGCTCTCATGCAAGAGCCAGCCTCTACTACATGGTGGAGCATTGGGAGAGGCACCTGTATGGAGGTGGTCAGGAATCGGGAGACTCACGCCGGTCGTAGCGCCACAGTTAAAATGATAATGGCAAGTCAAATCACGGGGCCCCACCTATCCAGCAGTAACTCGCTGTCAGATCACACAGCCCTACGTTTGCAGCTGCCTACTCCCTCGTCTTCTCGCGTCTCTGTCGAACCAACTAGGCGGAACTGCCCCGCCTACCGCGCAGGAAAATCCCCGCCCTCGACTTTTAAATACAACTACATCCGCTTAAGAATCCAATGATATTCTTTTTGTGACATAGTAACTCATATTTACTTAGTCAAATGGATGACCTAGAACTACGTGCAGGCCCTATAAACCGAGACGCCTAAAAATAAAAAAAAACGAGATGGAGAGGGTAGTTCAGCACGTATCTTTTTAGATCAATATAGTCGGGATTCACCAAGGAGCAAAACCAAGTGGTAGGCTGCTCCTGTCGTGTTGGCGTAGCAACTCAAGTAGGGTCAGTCCGCACACGAAATGGCAACACACTTAACAGGACCCCTTTGGACGACATGTGGCTCATCCACCGTCTTGTTCCACGTGCAACGCACCAAATTACAGTTCCGAGCAGCGGTTGGAATTGGAGGCACCCCGGTCGTAGTGCCGCAGTAGTAGAAAATGAGTGATGAGGGGTCAAATCACAAAGCCCCACCTTTCCCGCATTAAGCTGGACGGACGAAGCAACCATCATTTCACTCTAGGGCGCAAGAGCATAAAGAAAAGAGAAAACAATGATGCGTGCGGCAGCTACCTAGGGCACCCTAGGGTAGGGGTCTACACTACAGATCCTTTTTTTTGAAAGCGCCTCCACTACAAATCGGCTTCTCCCTCGTCCTCTTGAAGAAAACCGATGATGAGTGCGGCGGTAAGGTTTGTAGGAGTACTACGGTGTGCGGGGCCACGTCATAGTAAACGGGTTCGAGTCGACACCTTAAATATGTGTGGGCCGCTTGGTTTTACGGGAACGAGGCAGCATTTGGGTTCGGGGACCAGTGGAGATATAGTACGTACAAAAAATTGTGGACGTAGGTTCGACCGAAAGGCAATGATGCATGGGCCCTGCATTTTGATATACCCGGGGCCGCGTGAAATTTGCTACTCTACTCAAAACTAGTAAGGTACACATGTATTGAACGCATGAGATTTCAAAACCAAATTACGAATAAATACACACTATAGCATGTAAAGCTTTGAGTCATATATGCATGATGTAGATGTTCGTTTAGTTCTTATAGTTCATCTCATTCAAAATCAATTAGTTTTATAAAAATGTTAAGATTCATGGGGTTGTGCATTGTAAATCATAAAGTAAAAAACAAATAATGGCAATTCATTTAGAAAAAAATAATCAATTATGATACAGAAGATTCTAGAACAAAGGAGAAGTGCTTGTGTTTTGAGGTTTGTGCATTATGCTTAAGTTCAACCATGGAGTCTTCTAAATTGTACATGTGGCAGATCTGGTGGAATGTTGATGATATCCAATGGACAGTAGTGCTCGGATTTGCCTATCTCTGCACTGTCGGGTTAGCTTCATCCAGCGACCATCTTTCAAAGTTATTGGCACACTATATAGTTCTTGTGCCATAGTTGCATGTTTTGGAAAAAAGCTACTAGTGGGTTGTACTATCAATTTAGGAATAGAAGATGTATACATGGAAGTTGTAGGAAAAGAGATGACATGGAGCATCTCAATTCCTATGAGTAGGGATTGGAAACGAGATGTCATTTGGTTCACATCATAGGAACTTTTCTATTGAATCTAGAGATGACATGTATCTCAATTCCTATGAGGAGGGATTAGAAAAGAGATGTAATTTGGTTCATATCATAGGAACTTTTCTATTGAATATACGCTAATGTTTATTTTCCTTTGAAATTAAGGGAGTATAGGAATCCATTCATATGAACCAAGTGGCTCTAAAGCTATAGAAATGATATCATGTTTATTTCCTTTGAAATGTGGAGTATATGAATCTATTCCTATGAACCAATTGGCTCTAAAGGAAAAAATCCTATAAAATCATATCATATAGAGTTCCTATGATATTCCTCGACACTAAAGGATGCTTGAAATTGCTACGGGTGATACGATGGTCTTTCTTTGTAGACTCCTCACCCATCTTTATAGTTACCTCTTGAAGATGAATGAAATGATATATACATGGTATTCTACATGTGCAATTTGGTACACGAAAACTCGGTAAAAGTTTGCGAGGTTCGAATTTTCAATAAAGCTATATGCACTGCATTTCGGAACGAAGGGAGCATACGGCAGTTGCTAACACTCACGTGGAAGATTTGTGTGTAGGAGGAGTGGCTGTTCTGTTAAATGACATGGCAAAACTGACACTGTCGGATGCGATCTAACGGTTCTTACGGCGTTCGTCAGGAAAAGTCTTGTGGCGAACGTTTGTCGGATAATGATTTACGGACACATGCATTGCATTGATACGTGCCCCCCTCTCTCTCACGCACACGCACCCTCATGAGTCATGACCCTCCCGAGTCCTCTCGCAGACCCGCACATCTCACCCACTGTCTATCTGCAGGTAGACGTCACGCACATATGTGCTCTTCACACCCTACCCTCAGAACTTCTAAAAAACAAAAGACGGCGCGCACATTTTATTTTAGCTCACACGTCACACACTTATACTATTACTCTTGCGGCGAACGTTCTTTGGGCATAGTATATTGTACTCTCACAAAGAGAAGCGGTGCACGCACGCACTAGTTCTCTCACACCCACTCGTGGGTACACGTAGGAGCGCATTTTTTTGAAGCTGGTACAACAAAATCACTCCACTATATATAAAAGCTGGAGCCTTAGCGCTTGCTTTACTAGGGTTCCTCTCGTTCACTCTCTCATGCTCTCCAGATCTAAGCAACACATAGGCGGCCACACTCTCTCTCAGCTCACGGCTGGTCACAAATCCGGCCGGACAACCTCGAACGGGGCAGGGGTGTAGGTGCATCGTTCACGCTGTCGTCGGCGGCGAGGGAGGAGACCAACGGCTGCCCACGCGTCCCGATCAGCGGCCGTGCCGTTCTCTCCGAGAGAGCTCCGGCTCGGGAGGGCCTCCGACCCCTTCTTCCTCCCTGCGGTATTGTGGCCAAGATGCGGCCTCCCGACGCCGTCTTTGCCACATGCCGACGACCCTTAGGTATATATTCTTTCGAAACCTGCCTTGCTCTACTGCCCCAGCTCCCTTCATGTGGATCTTTTTCTACTTCCGTCCGCTGTTCCAAAGCCACCTAGACTTCTACTATTATTAGAAGTAAAGCTAGTTCATACAGTCAACTCAAAGCGTTGGTTCAAACAGGGAAGAAAGTGGGAAAGTTGTAGCATGAATCTAGGACTTGGTTCTAAGAGGAAATGGGGGAAAGTAGTAATATCTGTCACTATTTAAATAACCGTATTTCGTATTTCCGCAAACAGGGATGTCTGTCTCCGTATCGTTTCTATCCGCGCAATCAAAAGCACACACCTCAGTTTTAGTACAACTGCGCAAAATGAGATGGCTATCCCTCGTTGTCGTCATCTAATCTCCCGTCTTCAAGGTATCCCTACATTGGTACTAGTAACTAAGGTAGAATGACCAACGCAATCTAAAAGAAGATGATTCGTACGTTTTACTTCCTGATTGCAGTGCAGGGATGAGCGAAAACAACTGCATCCTAGTCCGGAATGCACTTTCTACCAGTTCATCCATGGACTGAGGACTAGCTGGCACGGCTGCACGGCAGTTTTTTGGACAGGTGCGCGGGACAAGAGGCATTGTGGTCTGCTTATTTCTGCAAATAGTGGTGCTTAAATTTAGTGGAATGCACAAGCATTTCAGCTGGTCAGTACACTGCATGGTTCAGTTCAGCATTCCAGCTGAGACCACAATTATAATTGGTTATTCTGGAATGAGAGAACCTAACCCTGAATGGTGGCAACAAGAAAAAACCAGAGTGAACTCCAGGAAATTTAAGCCTGCCGAGAGGCCCTTTGCTTAGAGAAGCCTTGCTTGTTTTTCCCTGATTTGTAAACCTTCTCACAACTTTGTCTTTTGCTGTGAACTAGTATATGTTTGTTATGTTCTATGAATCATTGAGATGTATAAAATTGCTTAACTTATGCTTTTCAAGTTTTTTATGAAGACGAGTTTAATGTGAGTGTTCCACATGAGCGCTGGACTAGCGTGTGAACGTTTGGAATTTATTACATTGTGGCCTCAATTAACTGCATGAACCACTGTAACAAGATACATAGTTGATTATATGCCAGACAGCAGATTGTTGATTGTTAGGTGGTCGATAGCCTAGTGTTGAAGCGAGCTGGGCCAATGTGCCGTGTTTTGCACAACTGCTTACAAGTGGGGTAGCACCAACAGTGTTTACAAGTACTTATGTATACGTCGGCGCACGGTTGTCGAACGAGTGCTCTATTTCATCAAAACACACACTGCTCGTATGATAAACCGTGACAACTTATGTCTTACCATGCCATATTCATGAAAAAACTAGTGAGGACGCATCTGTTTCGGCAACAATTACGATGGTTCTCACATGATTCACGGGCACACAAAAGTAGCAGCAGTTCCCATAGAAGGATTCAAATAGAGTACTAGCCCCAGAGGGGTCGATAACAGGCAAGGTTCAGATAATTAGACACAATACAAACTACTATTAAACACTAGCTGGGGCAACTATTTCATGCCTCGATCTAATTTGGGCTGGACACAAGACGGACCTTGCCATGAACATCATCGAGGACGTCCCGCAGCAGCTCGATCCTGTGAACCTTCATGAAGACAACCTTGTGGCCTTGCCACGGATAAACTTGTTTGTGGAGGCATGCCACGTCATCTTCCTGCGTAAGCTTGACAAGAACAGTATGCCTCACAAACGAAGGAGTAGCTTTGAACTTCTTGTGCTTCAGTACACCCTAGACAACACGCCTGACAACAGTGAGGCTAGAATACAACTCTTCATTGGTATAACCGCAAATCGCTTCCAGGATCCAACAGCCTAAGAACTCTGTTTTCCCAGTGTGTATATTCAGGTCGTCCGCCTCATAGCGAGTGACATGTACAACCACACAATCCTTGTCTGCATCAGGGCTCTAATTGAAACAGAAACAAATTCTGAATTACTTTTCAGTATAAGAAACACAAGTTATTTAAACCACTATGTATAGCATGGCATCGAAGCTAATAAAATTTTGCATTATTAATCACCACATACTTCCTTTTCTAAAAAAATCACCACATACTTAGATGAAAAACCACAGTCGAGATCGGCAAAGAAGGAAATCACCTTGGGCAGCTCAGCGGGGGGGACACATCCTCGAAGGGGGAAAACTGCTCCTGCAGTGCCACGGGGGCTGTAACCTCAAACGGGGCGTTGACCATCTCACTAGTGGCCGTGAGCGTATCTGGGGTCAGCTCGGTGGTTGCCTCCATCTTCTTCGAGCTCTCTGTCTCGTGGGGATCAGCCTCCCGCGTCTGCTCCAATATCGGCAGATCTTTGCCTGGTTCTCCTTGGTCCATCATGAAACTGATGAATACTAGGAGACCACTCAAAAGGAAAACACAATCGCAATGACAATGAAATAAAAAGAGAGTGAGGATCGGTTACTGCTTTGCAAAAGTTCTTTTTTTTCTCTAAAAGAAAATATACCAACATCACAGATCCGCTTACCTTCCCTTCGTTCGGAGAGAAGAACAGTGGCAGATGCGAGTGTTGCCTTTCTTGAAGACGGTGAGGGAGAAGGATAGTCCGAGGGAGAAGGGGATTCAGCGAAGAGTGAAATGATGGTTGCTTTGTCCGTCAAACTTAGACTGCGGGGAGGTGGGGTTTTGTGATACGACGGCTCGTTACTGCCGCGCTACGACCGGGGTGACTCTCCGCCTGCATACTGCCTTCTAATTTGGTGGATGGCATTTGGGCCCGCGCGCTGCATGGCCTGCATGTCGGTGAACAAAAGTATTACGGCATTCAGTAGAGGGAGACGTTTCAATGACCTAGGAGGAGCCAGAAGCGGTAGAGTGTCTCCACTGTACTAGTAGTAATTGTTTTTCTGGGTAGCTGTAGAGTGTCTCCACTGTACTAGTAGTAATTGTGTCTCTCGGCCCAAGACAAAACAGCCCATCCACACTAGTAAATAGTAAAATCAATTCAAAAGCCCATCCACACTGGGTGCTCTTCTTCCTCCTCGCTCCCACCCACCTCACGTCAGCTCGCTCCACTCGTACCCCCAAATTCCTCACCTCACTCCTACAAAAAAAACCCAGCTCCCCTTCTTCCTCACTCCTACAGAAAACCCCCAGCTCCCCTTCTTCTTCGCTCGCACTACAACTAGGCTCGTTATTCGTTACTCTTCTCAAATCCGTGAGCGCGACGCGACGCCCTCGAGGAAAATGGAGTCGGCTGACCCCGGCACCAAGAAGATGAGGCTCCCGCCAGCGGCGACGCCTGTTGTAGATCGCGCACCCGGCAGCGCGGGGAGAAGCGGCGACCCCGCCCCCACCGGATCCCAGGAACCCGTGGAATCTCGGGTGGACCGCATCAGTGATCTCCCGGACGCCTTCCTTGGGGAGATCATCTCGCTTCTCCCCACCAAGGATTGCTGCCGCACCCAAGTCCTCTCAATTCGGTGGCGCCCTCTATGGCGCATCGTGCCCCTTAATCTCGACTGTCGTCAGCTATCTCTCTTCAGTGATTTTGAAATCCCCAGAGCCATCATCTCCTCCCACCAGGGCTCCGTTCAAAGCCTCTGCATCCCGTCATGCTACCTGAGCAAGCATGCCATGCCCTGCACGGTGGACGCCTGGCTCAAATCCCCTGAATTCACAGAACTACAGCTGCTTGAGTTCTACTATTCCCCTGGAAATCACATACCACATACCGACGCCATGAACTTGTGCCCTCAGCACCGATGTCCATCTCGTGGTTTTCGTCCTCTCTCCACACCGCCACCTTTGCGTTGTGCTACATACCAGACAATCTGGTACTAAACCTTCGACTGCCATTTCTCAAGAAACTTTCACTTGTGCGGGTTCGTATATCGGAGGCCTCATTGCACAGCATCATCCACTCCAGTTGCCCTGCGCTGGAGTGCTTGGTGCTTGTTTTCACAGTTAGAATCGGTTGTCTCCAAATAAAGTCGCCTAACCTTGTAAGAATTGGAATTTCTTTTGACGGAAGGCAGCTCATCATCCAAGATGCCCCTTCACTTCAAAGGTTGATCCTTGATTCTAGTTATTCACCGTTGCAAATAACTGTCCTCTCTGCGCCTAAACTAGAGACCTTGGGTGTAATACATGATCTCTGTGCTCATTTCAATATGGTGTTTGGCTCCACAGTTCTTCAGGTACTTTATATTATCATCTACACTTGTAACCATAAGCTGCATTTTAAATTTCTGCGCATAATTTATATATCATCTTGGAGTACACATTTTGTACTAATATTATGTGCTATGCTCAATGAAGAGTTTCTCCATGGATGGCCTATCAATGGTGCTGGATTCTGTCAAGATCTTATATATCCAAATGAATAGTTTTGATCTGAACAAGATTATTGGCTTGCTGCAATGCTTTCCATGTCTGGAGAAGTTGTATATAAAGGTGATAATTTCATGCACATTGGAAGCCCGCATATAGTGTACTAGAATTAACTGTTCAGCTGTTGCTCTTTCGACACTCTTCTCTTAGACCTTAACTGTTTTCAATCTTCATGTCTATTTAGGCAACAGGACGGGGTAAGAAAGTTATAACCAATCGGTGGATTCGTAAGCATCGGGATTTTCTCACTTCTCATGATATCCGATTGAAGACAATAATGCTAGAACGATATGTAGCCAACCGTGCAAACACAAGATTTGTCACATTCTTCCTGCTGAATGCGATGTTACTATTGTCCATCAGGCTTAAGTTTAACAACAGCATGGTTTTGACGGATGGGTATGTCGAAGAGCAAAAAAAGGAGTTTCAGGTGGGCAAAAGAGCTTCTGAACGTGTCGGGCTTCTATTTACAACATATTGTGGTCATAATCCAGTAAATTTTACGACCCAGGATGTTCATTCTATGGACCTGACCGATCCATTTGACTGTGACTGCCGAAAACAGTGCTGGAGTTAGATGTTGTTGCCCTTTTCAATCTGGTTTTTTTTGTAAACCTAATGAACAATTAACCCTCGTGCTTTTGTACAGTTTGTAAGCTGGAGTTAGATGTTCCTGCCCTTTTCAACTCGGCTGTGACAGTCATATTTTCTTTGAAACAAGGCAAATGGGTTGCCATTCGTTTAATTTAGAGTGAAATATTGTAACAAATCCCAACCAAGGGAAATAACATCACTCTCGCCGGCTGCTTGAGCTCACTGTGCATTACAGAAGCCAAGTGATTAGCCCCCACCAGCACCCACAAACTTATTTTGAACTAGCACATCAAATGGGCTGTAAATTTTCATAGGAAAGGCTGCATGACCGTGACAGATTTGGATTCTGACATTTGGGACCCGCGAGGAAATAGCCTATCCAAGGTGGTGTCGAATTACTAGCCAGTCAACAAACGATTCTGCCTACCAGCCGTTGGATTGACATCCAACATATGTTGTGTATCTTCTATCTCTTGTCTTCTTCTTCCTCCAGCCGCCCAAACCAAACCACCCCGTCGGCTCCGCCTGCTCCCGCCTCCCATGGCTGGCTGCGCCTCCGCCGCCCTACCGTACGTACCCTCCAACGTTAGCCAGTCCCTCCCTCTATTCCCCCACACGTCCTGTTATTCTCCGGCGACGTCAGCCCCAACACGCACCCGCGCCCGAACTAGTCAACCCTCATACTCCCCTCCGCCTGCGACTGGACCGGCGCATCTTCAACGGCTCCTGTTCGTTCCGTCCGAGGCCTCGCCGTCGTCCTCCGCCTTGCGGCCTTGGTTCGCTTGCCGTGCGCGGTGCGCCACCCTCTTGCGTTGTCAACGTCGTCAACAACCGAGAGGAACAAGGAGATGACTGTACGTGGAGAGGATGACAGTAGGGACCCACCAGCGTCATGGCAGTACGCAAGCAAGTGCCTCTATAGTACAAGCCCAAAAATATGGTTCCTCCTAATGGTTAGACATCTGGGGCTCACGCCATTGTCAACGTAGTCAATAAATGAGAGAATTACACTACGAGCGGCTGACACCAGGGACCCAGCAAGTCGCGCAGTTTTTTTTGAGGAACAAGCAGTTGTTATTTATACTAGTTTTAGCGATGGATCAGGGTAACAACGAGGCTGTGGCCCGTCTAGCCAGGGTTTTATTTATGTTTACCACATCATGAGCCCAGTTGTGTTTTTTTTCTTGCTGAAAATGGCTAGCCCAGTTCTATTTTTTAAAAGAAATACCCAAACAAGGCCTACTTGCTTTATCGGCCCTGCTGGGCTGCAAATCTTTCAAGACGAGGAGAGTTTCATTCGGTTTGCCCAGAAATGGGCTGTACATTTTAAAACACATCAAACCGGGAATTAGTTTCAATTTTTTTTCATTACAAGATCTTAAATTCCATTGATTTTTACGCGTGGACAATTATTTGGATTTTATATTTATATAAATTATTTTTCAAAATAGTTTGAATGTGAATCGATATTTCTGGATTAAAAACAGTTGACCGCACCGAAATATGCAAAATTTCGTATACTTTTTAACCGTGGCCACAATATGGGGTGTAATGCTAACAAAAAGAAGATGGGCTCCAAAAAAATTCTTAAGAATTATCAAATAGGTTGTACATTATTAGAAATAATGGCAGATGGATTGTATGCTGTTTTCCACAGATTTGAGGCTGACTTGTGCGCCTACTACAGGTTGACGCGTATGCTTTCATAAAAAAAGGTTGACGCACACGCAATGCGCTGTCAACTTAGTCAACACACGAGAGCAGTGACTGTTGGATGTCCATCCAACGGCTGTCGTGCTTCTTCAATCTCTGCTCTTCATGTTCCAGCCGCTCAAACAAGTGCTGGCAGGACTGCCTACTCCCTCCTCCCACGGCCGGCTATGCTGCCGCGCAGGCCTCACGGCCCCACCGTACTCCCATCGCTGGCCTAGCCATCCCTCTACTCACCCACCCATGCTGTTATTCTCCGGCGACGGCAGATGAACCAGTAAACCCTCGTACTCCTCCGCACGAGAAACAACTGCTGAGTATTCACTGGCTCCGTGTCGCTCCCTTCCTAGGCCTCGCCGTCGTCCACCGCCCTGGTGCTCTCGGCGCGGCCTGGTCAACGTGGTCAATGAACGACATCCATCGGAAGTGGACTGTACGTGGAGAGGCTGACAGCTGGGTCCACGGCCGCACGCAAGGAAATGCCTCCTTATTACGCGCAAAATAATGATTCCTCCACCTGATAGCTAGGACCCACAGGAAGGACCTCTGTATTTCGTGAAAAAAACGTTCCCCCCGCTGACAGGTCGGACCCACCAGCTATATCTTCGCACGCAAGGAAGTGCCTCCTTATTACGCCCAAAAAATGAATACCCCCCTGCTAGCTGGGACCCACCATATTGTTGGGCTGACTTGTGGGCCTACTAAGTTGACGGGGACGGAGGGCTTTGTCAAATTAGTCAATACTCCAGTGACCGTATGATGTCCATCCAATGGCCATAGTGCTTCTTCAACCTCTGGTCTTCTTGCTCTAGCCGCCCAAAGCAGCGCCGGTCGTGCCGCCTGCTCCTGCCTCCCGTGGCCGGCTGTGCTACCGCGGAGGCCTCACCGCCCCGATACTACTCCCACCACTGGCCAGGCCATCCCTCCACTCACCCACACCCCCTGTTATTCTGCGGCGACGGCAGCCTCACACCGCAGCCGAACCAGTGAATGCTCATACTCCTCTCCGCGTGGGCATCCACTACCGCGTCTTGCCCGGCTCCACGTCGTCCCCTTCCTAGGCCTCACCGTCGTCCACCACCATGGTGCTCTTAGCGCAGCGTGGTCAATGTGGTAACCGACCGACTTCCATCGGAAGAGTACTGTACGTGGAGAGGCTGAAGCTGGGTCCACGGCAGCCGCAAGGAAGTGCCTCCTTATTACGCAGAAAATAATTATTCCTCCACCTGACAGCGGGGACCCACCGGACGGGCCACCAGTATTTTGCAAAAAAATCATTTCCCCCTGACTGCTGGGACCCATCGGACGGGCCACCATATTTCGCGAAAAAAACGTTCCCCCCGCTGTCAACTCGGACCCACCGGAAGTGCCTCCTTATTACGCACAAAAAAATGAATACTCCCCCGGCTAGCTGGGACCCACCTTGGTGGGAGGCTGACTTGTGGGCCTACTAAGTTGACGGGGACGAAGGGCTTAGTCAACTTAGTCAATATGAACGATTCTAGCTCCAGTGACCGTACGATGTCCATCCAACGGCCGTAGTGCCTCTTCAACCTCTGGTCTTCTTGCTCCAGCCGCCCAAAGCAGCGCCGGTCGTGCCGCATGCTCCTGCCTCCCGTGGCCGGCTGTGCTGCCGCAGAGGCCTCACTGCCTCCTACTATTCCCACCGCTGGCCAGGCCCTGCGGCGACGGCAGCCTCACACCGCAGCCGAACCAGTGAACCCTCGTACTCCTCTCCGCGCGGGCTTCCACTGCCGCGTCTTCCCCGGCTCCGCGTAGTCCCCTTCCTAGGCCTCGCCGTCGTCCACCGCCATGGTGCTCTCCGCGCGGCGTGGTTAACGTGGTCAAGGAACGACTTCCATCGGAAGAGTACTGTACGTGGAGAGGCTGACCGCTGGGTCCACGGCCACAACCCAGTTTTTTGTGATTTGCCAAGTAAGTCGCTTTGTCAGGCCTGTTGGGCTGCAAATCTTTCAAGACGAGGAGAGCTTTCATTCGGCTGGCCGAGAAAATGGCCCATCAGTAATGAGAAATGGGCTGTACATTTTTAAAACACATCAAACCGGCAATTAGTTTCAAATATCTTTTTTTTCATTTCAAGATTTTAAATTACATTAATTTTTATGCATAGAGAATTTGTTGGATTTGTATTGATATACATTTATTTTTAAAATCAGTTTGAATGTGAGTCGAAATTTCGGGATTAAAAACAGTTTGGACCGCACCGAAATATGCAAAATTTCGTATAATTTTTAACCGTGGCCACAATATGGGTTGTAATGCTAACAAAAAGAATATGGGCTCCAAAAAAACCTTAAGAATTAGCAAATGGGCTGTAAATTATTAGAAATAACGGCAGATGGGTTGTATGCTGTTTTCCATAGATTTGAGGCTTTCCTAAAAAAAGGTTGACGCACAAGCACTGACTGTTGGATGTCCATCCAATGGCCGTCGTGCTTCTTCAATCTCTGCTCTTCCTGCTCCAGCCGCTCAAACAAGCGCTGGCGGGACTGCCTGCTCCCTCCTCCCCGCGGCCGGCTATGCTGCCGCGCAGGCCTCACCGCCCCACCGTACTCCCATCGCTGGCCTAGTCAACCCTCTACTCACCCACACCTGCTGTTATTCTCTGGCGACGGCAGATGAACCAGTAAACCCTCATACAGTCGTACTCCCCTCCGCGTGGGAAACAACTGCCGAGTCTTCCCTGCCTCCGTGTCGTCCCCTTCCTAGGCCTCGCCGTCGTCCACCGCCGTGGTGCTCTCGGCGTGGCGTGGTCAATGTGGTCAACGACCGACTTCCATCGGAAGAGTACTATGCGTGGAGACGCTGACAGCTGGGTCCACGGCCGCAGCAAGTAAGTGCCTCCTTATTACGCGCAAAATAATTATTCCTCCACCTGACAGCGGGGACCCACCGGACGGGCCATCGTATTTCGCGAAAAAAACGTTTCCCCCTGACTGCTGGGACCCACCAGCTACACCTTCGCACGCAAGGAAGTGCATCCGGGCAAAAAACAAAACGATTCCCCCCCCCCCTGACTGCTAGGACCCACCAGCTACATCTTCGCACGCAAGGAAGTGCCTGATAGTCGGGACCCACCTGGTCGAAGCGTACGTAGCGTTGTCATTCTGGTCGCGAACGTGTACGTACATATATACTGGTGGATGTAGAGGCGCGCACGTGTCGTAGTAGAGGCGCGCACGTAGCATGTACACGTACGTACAGCGGCCAGGGTGCAAGAAAGAAAATACGGCCACGTATGTGTACATACAGGCGGGGTCTCGAACGCCTGCTCGCGCATACGTACGGCGAGGGCTCGTTGACATGGCTGGGTCGGAACGGAGAAACAGCGTCGTTGTCGTGTTCATGGGGAGGCAACGGAATGCGTCGTGTTCATGGGGAGGCAACGGAATGCGTTGTGTTCATCGGGAGGCAACGGAACGCGTGGGAGCCAACCGGTTGGGTCGGAACGGAATGCGTGGTCGTGTTCATCGGGAGGGCTTGAACGGAATAGGCGATGGAAACGACGCCTGGCGTACCGCAGAACGGAGGAAACGGCCTGGTGTTCGACCGGCCACGTTCGAAACAGGATCTTGTTCATCGGGAGGGATCTGGCGTACCGCAAAACGGACGAAACGGACCTCCTACGGTCGAAACGGGGGTCATGTTGATCGGGAGGGGTGTGGCGTACCGCAAAACGGAGGAAACGGACTTGTGTTGGAGCGCTACGGTCGAAACGGGGGACCTATTGATCGGGAGGGGTGTGGCGTACCGCAAAACGGGACTCCACGGGATACTGTTCATCTCCACCGTCGACCTCCTCCAGCCTCCACGGGCTACCGTCGACCTCCTCCAGCCTCCACGGGCTCCTGTTCATCCAGCCTCCACCACGCGCTACTCCACTGGCTACTATTCAACCACCCCTCCACCGTCTACTGTTCATCCAGCCCTCCACACCACGAGGTCCTGTTCAACCACCCCTCCACGGGCACCCCTCCACCGTCTACTGTTCATCCAGCCCTCCACACCACGGGGTCCTGTTCAACCACCCCTCCACGGGCACCCCTCCACCGTCTACTGTTAATCCAGCCCTCCACACCACGGGGTCCTGTTCATCCAAAGGCAACGCCACCGCTCACTGTTCATCCAACCCCCCCCCCCCAACGCTCACTGTTCATCCAATCAATCGGCTTCAGTTAGCAGCAGTAGCGAAGGAATCGCTCAATCGGGTTCAGTTAACAGCCATCGATCGATCCCTCGGGTTCAGTAACTCGTAGCCTGCAGTGCAATCGCTCGGGTTCAGTTAGAGCCCAACGCCTCGCTCGGGTTCAGTTAGAGCCAACACCTCGCACACACGCGCGTACGCGTGCGAGAGAAACGCGCATCACTCGGCCCCCAAACTCCCACCGTAACCGGGAACTCCCCAAAATTTTCCACCCCCTCACTTCTACCATGGTTTTTTCCGTCATGGACGGCCCAAAGAATGTCATGCAGCTGCGTCTCCGGCCCGCCCAGGACGAAAAGCCCATTTTCTGTCATGATTTTTTGTCATAGAAGTAGGAGCCCACCACATCTATGATGATACCGGGTTTTGTCACAATTATCGTCATAGAAGTGTCATATGTATGACAGGAAAAAAATTCGTTCGGCCCAAAATGTCACGGATGTGTCTTTTTTTTGTAGTGGTGACAGTAGGGGAAACGACACATATTGTATTGTTGCCATCGAGGATAAAAAGATGGGGTTTATATCATATTGCATGAGTTTATCCCTCCATCATGTCATCTTGCTTAAAGCGTTACTCTATTCTTATGAACTTAATACTCTAGATGCATGCTGGATAGCGGTCGATGTGTGGAGTAATAGTAGTAGATGCAGGCAGGAGTCGGTCTACTTGTCACGGACGTGATGCCTATATACATGATCATACCTAGATATTCTCATAACTATGCTCAATTCTATCAATTGCTCGACAGTAATTTGTTCACCCACCGTAAGACTTATGCTCTTGAGAGAAGCCACTAGTGAAACCTATGGCCCCCGGGTCTATTTTCCATCATATTAATCTTCCGTCAACAAGCTATTTCTATTACCGTTTATTTTTGCTTTCTTTACTTTTAGTCTTTATCATAAAAATACCAAAAATATTATCTTATCATCTCTATCAGATCTCACTTTTGCAAGTGGCTGTGAAGGGATTGACAACCCCTTTATCGCGTTGGTTACAAGGTTCTTATTTGTTTGTGTAGGTGCGTGGGACTCGCGCGTGGTCTCCTACTGGATTGATACCTTGGTTCTCAAAAACTGAGGGAAATACTTACGCTACTTTACTGCATCACCCTTTCCTCTTCAAGGGAAAACCAACGCAGTGCTCAAGAGGTAGCGCTCCACGGGGTCCTGTTCAACCACCCCTCCACGGGCTACTGTTCATCTAGCCCTCCACCGGCTACTGTTCAACCAGCCCTCCACGGGGTCTTTCTATTCATCCAGCCCTCTACAGGGTCCTGTTCATCCACCCCTCCACCGGCTCGATCGATGGGGGTACTGTTCACCCAGCGACAACGGCCTCTACTACCACGGGGTCATGTTCATCCAACCCCCCACCGGGAACTATTCATCCAACCCCCCACAGGGAACTGTTCATCCAAACCCCCAACAACGCTCACTGTTCATTCAGAGGCAACATCGATCGGCTTCAGTTAGCAGCAGTAGCGAAGGAATCACTCGGGTTAAGTTAACAGCAAGGGATCGATCGATCGCTTGGGTTAAGTAACGCGTAGCCTGCAGTGCAATCGCTCGGGTTCAGTTAGAGCCCAACGCCTAGCTCGGGTTCAGTTAGAGCCCAACGCCTCGCACACACGCGTGTACGTACGAGAGAAACGCGCATCGCTCGGCCCCCGACCAGCCACCGTAACCGAGAACTCCCCGATATTTTCCTCGTCCTCGCTTCTACCACGGTTTTTTCCGTCATGGACGGCCCAAAGTGTTGGAAATATGCCCTAGAGGCAATAATAAAATGGTTATTATTATATTTCCTTGTTCATGATAATTGGCTATTGTTCATGCTATAATTGTGTTATCCGGAAATCGTAATACATGTGTGAATACATAGACCACAACGTGTCCCTAGTAAGCCTCTAGTTGACTAGCTCGTTGATCAACAGATAGTCATGGTTTCCTGACTATGGACTTTTGGGAATCGTAGCATAATTTAAAATTTTCCTACGCTCACCAAGATGCATCTATGGAGTCTACTAGCAACGAGGGGAAAGGAGTGGATCTACATACCCTTGTAGATCGCGAGCGGAAGCGTTCCAATGAACGTGGATGACGGAGTCGTACTCGCCGTGATCCAAATCACCGATGACCGAGTGCCGAACGGACGGCACCTCCGCGTTCAACACACGTACGGTGCAGCGACGTCTCCTCCTTTCTTGATCCAGCAAGGGGGGAGGAGAGGTTGATGGAGATCCAACAGCACGACGGCGTGGTGGTGGATGTAGCGGCTCTCCGGCAAGGCTTCGCCGAGCTTCTGCGCGCGAGAGAGAGGTGTTGCAGGGGAGGAGGGAGGCGCCAAAGGCTGTAGTATGCTGCCCTCCCTCCCCCCCCCCTTTATATAGGCCCCCAAGGGGGGGTGCGCAGCCCTTGGAGATGGGATCTCCAAGGGGGGGGGCGGCGGCCAAGGGGGAAGGGGTTGCCTTGCCCCCCAAGGCAAGGGGAAACTCCCCCCCCTAGGGTTCCCAACCCTAGGCGCATGGGGGGGAGGCCCAAAGTGGCGCCCCAGCCCATTAGGGGCTGGTTCCCCTCCACTTTCAGCCCACGGGGCCCTCCGGGACAGGTGGCCCCACCCGGTGGACCCCCGGGACCCTTCCGGTGGTCCCGGTACAATACCGATAACCCCCGAAACTTTCCCGGTGGCCAAAACTGGACTTCCTATATATAATTCTTCACCTCCGGACCATTCCGGAACCTCTCGTGACGTCCGGGATCTCATCCGGGACTCCGAACAACTTTCGGGTTTCCGCATACATATATCTCTACAACCCTAGCGTCACCGGACCTTAAGTGTGTAGACCCTACGGGTTCGGGAGACATGCAGACATGACCGAGACGCCTCTCCGGTCAATAACCAACAGCGGGATCTGGATACCCATGTTGGCTCCCACATGTTCCACGATGATATCATCGGGTGAACCACGGTGTCGAGGATTCAATCAATCCGTATGCAATTCCCTTTGTCAATCGGTATGTTACTTGCCCGAGATTCGATCGTCGGTATCCCAATACCTTGTTCAATCTCGTTACCGGCAAGTCTCTTTACTCGTACCGCAATGCATGATCCCGTGACTAACGCCTTAGTCACATTGAGCTCATTATGATGATGCATTACCGAGTGGGCCCAGAGATACCTCTCCGTTTACACGGAGTGACAAATCCCAGTCTCGATCCGTGCCAACCCAACAGACACTTTCGGAGATACCCGTAATGCACCTTTATAGTCACCCAGTTACGTTGTGACGTTTGGCACACCCAAAGCACTCCTACGGTATCCGGGAGTTGCACGATCTCATGGTCTAAGGAAAAGATACTTGACATTGGAAAAGCTCTAGCAAACGAAACTACACGATCTTTTATGCTATGCTTAAGTTGGGTCTTGTCCATCACATCATTCTCCTAATGATGTGATCCCGTTATCAATGACATCCTATGTCCATAGTCAGGAAACCATGACTATCTGTTGATCAACGAGCTAGTCAACTAGAGGCTTACTAGGGACAGGTTGTGGTCTATGTATTCACACATGTATTACGATTTCCGGACAATACAATTATAGCATGAATAATAGACTATTATCATGAACACAGAAATATAATAATAACCATTTATTATTGCCTCTAGGGCATATTTCCAACAGTCTCCCACTTGCACTAGAGTCAATAATCTAGTTACATTGTGATGAATCGAACACCCATTGCGTCCTGGTGTTGATCATGTTTTGCCCTAGGGAGAGGTTTAGTCAACGGATCTGCTACATTCAGGTCCGTGTGTACTTTACAAATATATATGTCTCCATTTTGAACACTTTCACGAATGGAGTTGAAGCGACGCTTGATATGCCTGGTCTTCCTGTGAAACCTGGGCTCCTTCGCAAGGGCAATAGCTCCAGTGTTGTCACAGAAGAGAGTCATTGGGCCCGACGCATTGGGAATCACCCCTAGGTCGGTAATGAACTCCTTCATCCAGACTGCTTCCTGTGCTGTCTCCGAGGCTGCCATGTATTCCGCTTCACATGTAGATCCCGCCACGACGCTTTGCTTGCAACTGCACCAGCTTACTGCTCCTCTATTCAAAATATACACGTATCCGGTCTGTGACTTTGAGTCATCCGGATCTGTGGCGAAGCTAGCGTCGACGTAACCCTTTACGACGAGCTCTTCGTCACCTCCATAGACGAGAAACATATCCTTAGTCCTCTTCAGGTACTTCAGGATATTCTTGACCGCTGTCCAGTGTTCCTTGCCGGGATTACTTTGGTACCTTCCTACCAAACTTACGGCAAGGTTTACATCAGGTCTGGTACACAGCATGGCATACATAATAGACCCTATGGCCGAGGCATAGGGGATGACACTCATCTCTTCTATATCTTCTGCCGTGGTCGGGCATTGAGCCGTGCTCAATTGCACACCTTGCAATACAGGCAAGAACCCCTTCTTGGACTGATCCATACTGAACTTCTTCAATATCTTGTCAAGGTATGTACTCTGTGAAAGACCAATGAGGCGTCTTGATCTATCTCTATAGATCTTGATGCCTAATATATAAGCAGCTTCTCCAAGGTCCTTCATTGAAAAACATTTATTCAAATAGGCCTTTATACTTTCCAAGAATTCTATATCATTTCCCATCAATAATATGTCATCCACATATAATATGAGAAATGCTACAGAGCTCCCACTCACTTTCTTGTAAACACAGGCTTCTCCATAAGTCTGTGTAAACCCAAACGCTTTGATCATCTCATCAAAGCGAACGTTCCAACTCCGAGATGCTTGCACCAGCCCATAGATTGAGCGCTGGAGCTTGCATACTTTGTTAGCATTCTTAGGATCGACAAAACCTTCCGGCTGCATCATATACAACTCTTCCTTAAGGAAGCCGTTAAGGAATGCCGTTTTGACGTCCATCTGCCATATCTCATAATCATAGTATGCGGCAATTGCTAACATGATTCGGACGGACTTCAGCTTCGCTACGGGTGAGAAAGTCTCATCGTAGTCAACCCCTTGAACTTGTCGATAACCCTTAGCGACAAGTCGAGCTTTGTAGATGGTCACATTACCATCTGCGTCCGTCTTCTTCTTAAAGATCCATTTGTTTTCTATGGCTCGCCGCTCATCGGGCAAGTCAGTCAAAGTCCATACTTTGTTTTCATACATGGATTCTATCTCGGATTTCATGGCTTCTAGCCATTTGTCGGAATCTGGGCCCGCCATCGCTTCTTCATAGTTCGAAGGTTCACCGTTGTCTAACAACATGATTTCCAGGACAGGGTTGCCGTACCACTCTGGTGCGGAACATGTCCTTGTGGACCTACGAAGTTCAGTAACTTGATCTGAAGCTTCATGATCATCATCATTAACTTCCTCCCCAGTCGGTGTAGGCACCACAGGAACATTTTCCCGCGCTGCGCTACTTTCCGGTTCGAAAGGGGTGACTATCACCTCATCAAGTTCCACTTTCCTCCCACTCAATTCTTTCGAGAGAAACTCCTTTTCTAGAAAGGACCCGTTCTTGGCAACGAAGATCTTGCCTTCGGATCTGAGGTAGAAGGTATACCCAATAGTTTCCTTAGGGTATCCTATGAAGACGCATTTTTCCGATTTGGGTTCGAGCTTTTCAGGTTGAAGTTTCTTGACATAAGCATCGCATCCCCAAACTTTTAGAAACGACAGCTTAGGTTTCTTCCCAAACCATAATTCATACGGTGTCGTCTCAACGGATTTAGACGGTGCCCTATTTAAAGTGAATGCGGCAGTCTCTAAAGCATAACCCCAAAATGAGAGCGGTAAATCGGTAAGAGACATCATAGATCGCACCATATCCAATAGAGTGCGATTACGACGTTCGGACACACCATTTCTCTGAGGTGTTCCAGGCGGCGTGAGTTGTGAAACTATTCCACATTTCCTTAAGTGTGTACCAAATTCGTGACTTAAATATTCTCCACCACGATCTGATCGTAAGAATTTTATTTTCCTGTCACGTTGATTCTCAACCTCACTCTGAAATTCCTTGAACTTTTCAAAGGTTTCAGACTTGTGTTTCATTAGGTAGACATACCCATATCTACTTAAATCATCAGTGAGAGTGAGAACATAACGATATCCTCCGCGAGCCTCAACACTCATTGGACCGCACACATCGGTATGTATGATTTCCAATAAGTTGGTTGCTCGCTCCATTGTTCCGGAGAACGGAGTCTTGGTCATCTTACCCATGAGGCATGGTTCGCACGTGTCAAATGATTCGTAATCAAGAGACTCCAAAAGTCCATCTGCATGGAGCTTCTTCATGCGCTTGACACCAATGTGACCAAGGCGGCAGTGCCACAAGTATGTGGGACTATCGTTATCAACTTTACATCTTTTGGTATTCACACTATGAACATGTGTAGCATCACGTTCGAGATTCATCAAGAATAAACCATTGACCAGCGGGGCATGACCATAAAACATATCTCTCAAATAAATAGAACAACCATTATTCTCAGATTTAAATGAGTAGCCATCTCGAATTAAACGAGATCCAGATACAATGTTCATGCTCAAAGCTGGCACTAAATAACAATTATTGAGGTTTATAACTAATCCCGTGGGTAGATGCAGAGGTAGCGTGCCGACGGCGATCACATCGACCTTGGAACCATTCCCGACGCGCATCGTCACCTCGTCTTTTGCCAGTCTCCGTTTATTCCGTAGTTCCTGATTTGAGTTACAAATATGAGCAACCGCACCGGTATCAAATACCCAGGAGCTACTGCGAGTACTGGTAAGGTACACATCAATTACTTGTATATCACATATACCTTGGGTGTTGCCGGCCTTCTTCTTGTCCGCTAAATATTTGGGGCAGTTCCGCTTCCAGTGACCACTTCCCTTGCAATAAAAGCACTCAGTCTCGGGCTTGGGTCCATTCTTTGACTTCTTCCCGGTAACTGGCTTACCGGGCGCGGCAACTCCCTTGCCGTCCTTCTTGAAGTTCTTCTTACCCTTGCCCTTCTTGAACTTAGTGGTTTTATTCACCATCAACACTTGATGTTCTTTTCTGATCTCTACCTCAGCTGATTTCAGCATTGAATACACCTCGGGAATGGTCTTTTCCATCCCCTGCATATTGTAGTTCATCACAAAGCTCTTGTAGCTTGGTGGAAGCGACTGGAGGATTCTGTCAATGACCGCGTCATCCGGGAGATTAACTCCCAGCTGAGACAAGTGGTTGTGCAACCCAGACATTCTGAGTATGTGCTCACTAACAGAACTGTTCTCCTCCATTTTACAGCTGAAGAACTTGTCGGAGACATCATATCTCTCGACCCGGGCATGAGCTTGAAAAACCAGTTTCAGCTCCTCGAACATCTCATATGCTCCATGTTTCTCAAAACGCTTTTGGAGACCCGGTTCTAAGCTGTAAAGCATGCCGCACTGAACGAGGGAGTAATCATCAGCACGCTGCTGCCAAGCGTTCATAACGTCTTGGTTCTCAGGGATTGGTGCTTCACCTAGCGGTGCTTCTAAGACATAATCTTTCTTGGCTGCTATGAGGATGATCCTCAGGTTCCGGACCCAGTCCGTATAGTTGCTGCCATCATCTTTCAGCTTGGTTTTCTCTAGGAACGCGTTGAAATTGAGGACAACGTGGGCCATTTGATCTACAATACATAGTGTAAAGATTTAGACTAAGTTCATGATAATTAAGTTCATATAATCAAATTATTTAATGAACTCCCACTCAGATAGACATCCCTCTAGTTATCTAAGTGAAACATGATCCGAACTCAACTAGGCCGTGTCCGATCATCACGTGAGACGGACTAGTCAAGATCGGTGAACATCTCCATGTTGATCGTATCTTCTATACGACTCATGCTCGACCTTTCGGTCCTGCGTGTTCCGAGGCCATGTCTGTACATGCTAGGCTCGTCAAGTCAACCTAAGTGTATTGCGTGTGTTCCGAGGCCATGTCTGTACATGCTAGGCTCGTCAACACCCGTTGTATGCGAACGTAAGAATCTATCACACCCGATCATCACGTGGTGCTTCGAAACGACGAACCTTCGCAACGGTGCACAGTTAGGGTGAACACTTTCTTGAAATTATTATAAGGGATCATCCTACTTGCTACCGTCGTTCTAAGCAAATAAGATGCAAAAACATGATAAACATCACATGCAATCGAATAGTGACATGATATGGCCAATATCATCATGCTCCTTTGATCTCCATCTTCGGGGCACCATGATCATCTTCGTTACCGGCATGACACCATGATCTCCATCATCATGATCTCCATCATTGTGTCTTCATGAAGTTGTCACGCCAACGATTACTTCTACTTCTATGGCTAACCGTTTAGCAACAAAGTAAAGTAAATTACATGGCGTTATTCAAATGACACGCAGGTCATGCAAAATAATAAAGACAACTCCTATGGCTCCTGCCGGTTGTCATACTCATCGACATGCAAGTCGTGATTCCTATTACAAGAATATGATCAATCTCATACATCACATATATCATTCATCACATCTTCTGGCCATATCATATCACATATATCACTTGCTGCAAAAACAAGTTAGACGTCCTCTAATTGTTGTTGCAAGTTTTTTTACGTGGTTTGTAGGTTTCTAGCAAGAACGATTTCTTACCTACGTATGACCACAACGTGATTTGCCAATTTCTATTTATCCTTCATAAGGACCCTTTTCATCGAATCTGTTCCGACTAAAGTAGGAGAGACAGACACCCGCTAGCCACCTTATGCAACTAGTGCATGTCAGTCGGTGGAACCTGTCTCACGTAAGCGTACGTGTAAGGTCGGTCCGGGCCGCTTCATCCTACAATGCCGCCGAAACAAGAAACGACTAGTAGCGGCAAGAAGAATTGGCAACATCAACGCCCACAACTTCTTTGTGTTCTACTCGTGCATAGTAACTACGCATAGGCCTGGCTCTGATACCACTTTTGGGAATCGTAGCATAATTTAAAATTTTCCTACGCTCACCAAGATGCATCTATGGAGTCTACTAGCAACGAGGGGAAAGGAGTGGATCTACATACCCTTGTAGATCGCGAGCGGAAGCGTTCCAATGAACGTGGATGACGGAGTCGTACTCGCCGTGATCCAAATCACCGATGACCGAGTGCCGAACGGACGGCACCTCCGCGTTCAACACACGTACGGTGCAGCGACGTCTCCTCCTTTCTTGATCCAGCAAGGGGGGAGGAGAGGTTGATGGAGATCCAACAGCACGACGGCGTGGTGGTGGATGTAGCTGCTCTCCGGCAAGGCTTCGCCGAGCTTCTGCGCGCGAGAGAGAGGTGTTGCAGGGGAGGAGGGAGGCGCCAAAGGCTGTAGTATGCTGCCCTCCCTCCCCCCCCTTTATATAGGCCCCCAAGGGGGGTGCGCCGCCCTTGGAGATGGGATCTCCAAGGGGGGGCGGCGGCCAAGGGGGAAGGGGTTGCCTTGCCCCCCAAGGCAAGGGGAAACTCCCCCCCCCTAGGGTTCCCAACCCTAGGCGCATGGGGGGGAGGCCCAAAGTGGCGCCCCAGCCCATTAGGGGCTGGTTCCCCTCCACTTTCAGCCCACGGGGCCCTCCGGGACAGGTGGCCCCACCCGGTGGACCCCCGGGACCCTTCCGGTGGTCCCGGTACAATACCGATAACCCCCGAAACTTTCCCGGTGGCCAAAACTGGACTTCCTATATATAATTCTTCACCTCCGGACCATTCCGGAACCTCTCGTGACGTCCGGGATCTCATCCGGGACTCCGAACAACTTTCGGGTTTCCGCATACATATATCTCTACAACCCTAGCGTCACCGGACCTTAAGTGTGTAGACCCTACGGGTTCGGGAGACATGCAGACATGACCGAGACGCCTCTCCGGTCAATAACCAACAGCGGGATCTGGATACCCATGTTGGCTCCCACATGTTCCACGATGATATCATCGGGTGAACCACGGTGTCGAGGATTCAATCAATCCGTATGCAATTCCCTTTGTCAATCGGTATGTTACTTGCCCGAGATTCGATCGTCGGTATCCCAATACCTTGTTCAATCTCGTTACCGGCAAGTCTCTTTACTCGTACCGCAATGCATGATCCCGTGACTAACGCCTTAGTCACATTGAGCTCATTATGATGATGCATTACCGAGTGGGCCCAGAGATACCTCTCCGTTTACACGGAGTGACAAATCCCAGTCTCGATCCGTGCCAACCCAACAGACACTTTCGGAGATACCCGTAATGCACCTTTATAGTCACCCAGTTACGTTGTGACGTTTGGCACACCCAAAGCACTCCTACGGTATCCGGGAGTTGCACGATCTCATGGTCTAAGGAAAAGATACTTGACATTGGAAAAGCTCTAGCAAACGAAACTACACGATCTTTTATGCTATGCTTAAGTTGGGTCTTGTCCATCACATCATTCTCCTAATGATGTGATCCCGTTATCAATGACATCCTATGTCCATAGTCAGGAAACCATGACTATCTGTTGATCAACGAGCTAGTCAACTAGAGGCTTACTAGGGACAGGTTGTGGTCTATGTATTCACACATGTATTACGATTTCCGGACAATACAATTATAGCATGAATAATAGACTATTATCATGAACACAGAAATATAATATAACCATTTATTATTGCCTCTAGGGCATATTTCCAACATGGACATTGGATGTCATTGATAACGGGATCACATCATTAGGAGAATGATGTGATGGACAAGACCCAATCCTAAGCATAGCGCAAAGATCGTGTAGTTCGTTTGCTAGAGCTTTTCCAATGTCAAGTATCTTTTCCTTAGACCATGAGATCGTGTAACTCCCGGATGCCGTAGGAGTGCTTTGGGTGTACCAAACGTCACAACGTAACTGGGTGACTATAAAGGTACACTACAGGTATCTCTGAAAGTGTCTGTTGGGTTGACACGGATCGAGACTGGGATTTGTCACTCCGTATGACGGAGAGGTATCTCTGGGCCCACTCGGTAATGCATCATCATAATGAGCTCAAAGTGACCAAGTGGTTGGTCACGGGATCATGCATTGCGGTACGAGTAAAGTGACTTGCCGGTAACGAGATTGAACAAGGTATTGGGATACCGACGATCGAATCTCGGGCAAGTAACGTACCGATTGACAAAGGGAATTGTATACGGGATTGATTGAATCCTCGACATTGTGGTTCATCCGATGAGATCATCGTGGAACATGTGGGAGCCAACATGGGTATCCAGATCCCGCTGTTGGTTATTGACCGGAGAGTCGTCTCGGTCATGTCAGCATGTCTCCCGAACCCGTAGGGTCTACACACTTAAGGTTCGGTGACGCTAGGGTTGTAGAGATATTAGTATGCAGAAATCCGAAAGTTGTTCGGAGTCCCGGATGAGATCCCGGACGTCACGAGGAGTTCCGGAATGGTCCGGAGGTGAAGAATTATATATAGGAAGTCCAGTTTCGGCCACCGGGAAAGTTTCGGGGGTTACCGGTATTGTACCGGGACCATCGGAAGGGTCCCGGGGGTCCACCGGGTGGGGCCACCTATCCCGGAGGGCCCCATGGGCTGAAGTGGGAAGGGAACCAGCCCCTGGTGGGCTGGTGCGCCCCCCTTGGTCCTCCCCCTGCGCCTAGGGTTGGAAACCCTGGGGCTGGGGGGCGCCCCACTTGGCTTGGGGGGGAAGCCACCCCCCCTTGGCCGCCGCCCCCCTGGAGGTTGCATCTCCCAGGGTCGGCGCCCCCCAGGGGCCCTATATATAGTGGGGGGGAGGGAGGGCAAGAGTACCACAGCCCCTGGCGGCTCCCTCTCCCTCTCGCTGAGCTTGGCGAAGCCCTGCCGAGATCCCCGCTACTTCCACCACCACGCCGTCATGCTGCTGGATCTCCATCAACCTCTCCTTCCCCCTTGCTGGATCAAGAAGGAGGAGACGTCTTCCCAACCGTACGTGTGTTGAACGCGGAGGTGCCGTCCGTTCGGCGCTCGGTCATCGGTGATTTGGATCACGACGAGTACGACTCCATCAACCCCGTTCTCTTGAATGCTTCCGCTCGCGATCTACAAGGGTATGTAGATGCACTCCTCTCTCTCGTTGCTAGATGACTCCATAGATTGATCTTGGTGATGCATAGAAAATTTTTAATTTCTGCTACGATCCCCAACAGTGACATCATGAGCTAGGTCTATGCGTAGTTTCTATGCACGAGTAGAACACAAAGCAGTTGTGGGCGTAGATGTTGTCAATTTTCTTGCCACTACTAGTCTTATCTTGTTTCGGCGGCATCGTGGGATGAAGTGGCCCGGACTGACCTTACACGTACGCTTACGTGAGACAGGTTCCACCGACTGACATGCACTAGTTTCATAAGGTGGCTAGCGGGTGTCTGTCTCTCCCACTTTAGTCGGAACGGATTCGATGAAATGGGTCCTTATGAAGGGTAAATAGAAATTGGCATATCACGTTGTGGTTTTGGCGTAGGTAAGAAACGTTCTTGCTAAGAAACCTATAGCAGCCACGTAAAAACTTGCAACAACAATTAGAGGACGTCTAACTTGTTTTTGCAGCATATGCCTTGTGATGTGATATGACCAAAAAGGATGTGATGAATGAAATATATGTGATGTATGAGATTGATCATGTTCTTGTAATAGGAATCACGACTTGCATGTCGATGAGTATGACAACCGACAGGAGCCATAGGAGTTGTCTTTATTTTTGGTATGACCTGCGTGTCATTGAATAACACCATGTAAATTACTTTACTTTATTGCTAAACGCGTTAGCCATAGAAGTAGAAGTAATCGCTGGCGTGACAACTTCATGAAGACACGATGATGGAGATCATGATGATGGAGATCATGGTGTCATGCCGGTGACAAAGATGATCATGGCGCCCCGAAGATGGAGATCAAAGGAGCAAAATGATATTGGCCATATCATGTCACTATTTGATTGCATGTGATGTTTATCATGTTTTACATCTTATTTGCTTAGATCGACGGTAGTAAGTAAGATGATCCCTTATAACAATTTCAAGAAAGTGTTCCCCCTAACTGTGCACCGTTGCGAAGGTTCGTTGTTTCGAAGCACCACGTGATGATCGGGTGTGATAGATTCTAACGTTCGCATACAACGGGTGTTGACGAGCCTAGCATGTACAGACATGGCCTCGGAACACACGCAATACACTTAGGTTGACTTGACGAGCCTAGCATGTACAGACATGGCCTCGGAACACGGAAGACCAAAAGGTCGAGCATGAGTCGTATAGAAGATACGATCAACATGAAGATGTTCACCGATGTTGACTAGTCCGTCTCACATGATGATCGGACACGGCCTAGTTGACTCGGATCATGTTTCACTTAGATGACTAGAGGGATGTCTATCTGAGTGGGAGTTCATTAAATAATTTGATTAGATGAACTTAATTATCATGAACTTAGTCTAAAATCTTTACAATATGTCTTGTAGATCAAATGGCCCACGTTGCCCTCAACTTCAACGCGTTCCTAGAGAAAACCAAGCTGAAAGATGATGGCAGCAACTATACGGACTGGGTCCGGAACCTAAGGATCATCCTCATAGCTGCCAAGAAAGATTATGTCCTAGAAGCACCGCTAGGTGAAGCACCAATCCCAGAGAACCAAGACGTTATGAACGCTTGGCAGCAGCGTGCTGATGATTACTCCCTCGTTCAGTGCGGCATGCTTTACAGCTTAGAACCGGGGCTCCAAAAGCGTTTTGAGCAACACGGAGCATACGAGATGTTCGAAGAGCTGAAAATGGTTTTCCAAGCTCATGCCCGGGTCGAGAGATATGAAGTCTCCGACAAGTTCTTCAGTTGCAAGATGGAGGAAAATAGTTCTGTCAGTGAGCACATACTCAAAATGTCTGGGTTACACAACCGCTTGTCTCAGCTGGGAGTCAATCTCCCGGATGACACGGTCATTGACAGAATCCTTCAGTCGCTTCCACCAAGCTACAAGAGCTTTGTGATGAAATTCAATATGCAGGGGATGGAAAAGACCATTCCTGAGGTATATTCAATGCTGAAATCAGCGGAGGTGGAGATCAAAAAGGAACATCAAGTGTTGATGGTGAATAAAACCACTAAGTTCAAGAAAGGCAAGGGTAAGAAGAACTTCAAGAAGGACGGCAAGGGAGTTGTCGCGCCCGGTAAGCCAGTTGCCGGGAAGAAGCCAAAGAATGGACCCAAGCCTGAGACTGAGTGCTTTTATTGCAAGGGAAGTGGTCACTGGAAGCGGAACTGCCCCAAGTACTTAGCGGATAAGAAGGCCGGCAACACCAAAGGTATATGTGATATACATGTAATTGATGTGTACCTTATCAGTACTCGTAGTAGCTCCTGGGTATTTGATATCGGTGCGGTTGCTCATATTTGTAACTCAAAACAGGAGCTGCGGAATAAGCGGAGACTGGCGAAGGACGAGGTGACGATGCGCGTCGGGAATGGTTCCAAGGTCGATGTGATCGCCGTCGGCACGCTGCCTCTACATTTACCTACGAGATTAGTTTTAAACCTCAATAATTGTTATTTAGTGCCAGCTTTGAGCATGAACATTGTATCAGGATCTCGTTTAATTTGAGATGGCTACTCATTTAAATCCGAGAATAATGGTTATTCTATTTATATGAGAGATATATTTTATGGTCATGCCCCGCTGGTCAATGGTTTATTCTTAATGAATCTCGAACATGATGTTACACATATTCATAGTGTGAATACCAAAAGATGTAAAGTTGATAACGATAGTCCCACATATTTGTGGCACTGCCGCCTTGGTCACATTGGTGCCAAGCGCATGAAGAAGCTCCATGCAGATGGACTTTTGGAGTCTCTTGATTACGAATCATTTGAAACGTGCGAACCATGCCTCATGGGTAAGATGACCAAGACTCCGTTCTCCGGAACAATGGAGCGAGCAACCAACTTATTGGAAATCATACATACCGATGTGTGCGGTCCAATGAGTGTTGAGGCTCGCGGTGGCTATCGTTATGTTCTCACTCTCACTGATGACTTGAGTAGATATGGGTATGTCTACCTAATGAAACACAAGTCTGAGACCTTTGAAAAGTTCAAGGAATTTCAGAGTGAGGTTGAGAATCAACGTGACAGAAAAATAAAGTTCTTACGATCAGATCGTGGAGGGGAATATTTGAGTCACAAATTTGGCACACACTTAAGGAAATGTGGAATAGTTTCACAACTCACGCCGCCTGGAACACCTCAGCGAAATGGAGTGTCCGAACGTCGTAATCGCACTCTATTAGATATGGTGCGATCTATGATGTCTCTTACCGATCTACCGCTCTCATTTTGGGGCTATGCTTTAGAGACTGCCGCATTCACTTTAAATAGGGCTCCGTCGAAATCCGTTGAGACGACACCGTATGAATTATGGTTTGGGAAGAAACCTAAGCTGTCGTTTCTAAAAGTTTGGGGATGCGATGCTTATGTCAAGAAACTTCAACCTGAAAAGCTCGAACCCAAGTCGGAGAAATGCGTCTTCATAGGATACCCTAAGGAAACCATTGGGTATACCTTCTACCTCAGATCCGAAGGCAAGATCTTTGTTGCCAAGAACGGGTCCTTTCTGGAGAAAGAGTTTCTCTCGAAAGAAATAAGTGGGAGGAAAGTGGAACTTGATGAGGTGATAGTCACCCCTTCCGAACCGGAAAGTAGCGCAGCGCGGGAAGATGTTCCTGTGGTGCCTGCACCGACTGGGGAGGAAGTTAATGATGATGATCATGAAGCTTCAGATCAAGTTACTACTGAACTTCGTAGGTCCACAAGGACACGTTTCGCGCCAGAGTGGTACGGCAACCCTGTCCTGGAAATCATGTTGTTAGACAACGGTGAACCTTCGAACTATGAAGAAGCAATGGCGGGCCCAGATTCCGACAAATGGCTAGAAGCCCTGAAATCCGAGATAGGATCCATGTATGAAAACGAAGTCTGGACTTTGACTGACTTGCCCGATGATCGGCGAGCCATAGAAAATAAATGGATCTTTAAGAAGAAGAGAGACGCGGATGGTAATGTGACCATCTATAAGGCTCGACTTGTCGCTAAGGGTTATCGACAAGTTCAAGGGGTTGACTACGATGAGACTTTCTCACCCGTAGCGAAGTTGAAGTCCATCCGAATCATGTTAGCAATTGCCGCATTCTATGATTATGAGATATGGCAAATGGACGTCAAAACGGCGTTCCTTAACGGCTTTCTTAAGGAAGAATTGTATATGATGCAGCCGGAAGGTTTTGTCGATCCTAAGAATGCTAACAAGGTATGCAAGCTCCAGCGCTCCATCTATGGGCTGGTGCAAGCATCTCGGAGTTGGAACATTCGATTTGATGAGATGATCAAAGCGTTTGGGTTTACACAGACTTATGGAGAAGCCTGTGTTTACAAGAAAGTGAGTGGGAGCTCTGTAGCATTTCTCATATTATATGTGGATGACATACTATTGATGGGAAATGATATAGAATTCTTGGAAAGTATAAAGGCCTATTTGAATAAGTGCTTTTCAATGAAGGACCTAGGAGAAGCTGCTTATATATTAGGCATCAAGATCTATAGAGATAGATCAAGACGCCTCATTGGTCTTTCACAGAGTACATACCTTGACAAGATATTGAAGAAGTTCAATATGGATCAGTCCAAGAAGGGGTTCTTGCCTGTATTGCAAGGTGTGCAATTGAGCACGGCTCAATGCCCGACCACGGCAGAAGATAGAGAAAAGATGAGTGTCGTCCCCTATGCCTCGGCCATAGGGTCTATTATGTATGCCATGTTGTGTACCAGACCTGGTGTAAACCTTGCCGTAAGTTTGGTAGGAAGGTACCAAAGTAATCCCGGCATGGAACACTGGACAGCGGTCAAGAACATCCTGAAGTACCTGAAAAGGACTAAGGATATGTTTCTCGTTTATGGAGGTGACGAAGAGCTCGTCGTAAAGGGTTACGTCGATGCTAGCTTCGACACAGATCTGGATGACTCTAAGTCACAAGCCGGATACGTGTATATTTTGAATGGTGGGGCGGTCAGCTGGTGCAGTTGCAAGCAAAGCGTGGTGGCGGGATCTACATGTGAAGCGGAATACATGGCGGCCTCAGAGGCAGCACAGGAAGCAATCTGGATAAAGGAATTCATTACCGACCTAGGGGTGATTCCCAATGCGTCGGGCCCGATGACTCTCTTCTGTGACAACACTGGAGCTATTGCCCTTGCCAAGGAGCCCAGGTTTCACAGGAAGACCAGGCATATCAAGCGTCGCTTCAACTCCATTCGTGAAAATGTTCAAAATGGAGACATAGATATTTGTAAAGTACATACAGACCTGAATGTAGCAGATCCGTTGACTAAACCTCTCCTAGAGCAAAACATGATCAACACCAGAACTCTATGGGTGTTCGATTCATCACAATGTAACTAGATTATTGACTCTAGTGCAAGTGGGAGACTGTTGGAAATATGCCCTAGGGGCAATAATAAAATGGTTATTATTATATTTCCTTGTTCATGATAATAGGCTATTGTTCATGCTATAATTGTGTTATCCGGAAATCGTAATACATGTGTGAATACATAGACCACAACGTGTCCCTAGTAAGCCTCTAGTAGACTAGCTCGTTGATCAACAGATAGTCATGGTTTCCTGACTATGGACATTGGATGTCATTGATAATGGGATCACGTCATTAGGAGAATGATGTGATGGACAAGACCCAATCCTAAGCATAGCGCAAAGATCGTGTAGTTCGTTTGCTAGAGCTTTTCCAATGTCAAGTATCTTTTCCTTAGACCATGAGATCGTGTAACTCCCGGATGCCGTAGGAGTGCTTTGGGTGTACCAAACGTCACAACGTAACTGGGTGACTATAAAGGTACACTACAGGTATCTCTGAAAGTGTCTGTTGGGTTGACACGGATCGAGACTGGGATTTGTCACTCCGTATGACGGAGAGGTATCTCTGGGCCCACTCGGTAATGCATCATCATAATGAGCTCAAAGTGACCAAGTGGTTGGTCACGGGATCATGCATTGCGGTACGAGTAAAGTGACTTGCCGTTAACGAGATTGAACAAGGTATTGGGATACCGACGATCGAATCTCGGGCAAGTAATGTACCGATTGACAAAGGGAATTGTATACGGGATTGATTGAATCCTCGACATCGTGGTTCATCCGATGAGATCATCGTGGAACATGTGGGAGCCAACATGGGTATCCAGATCCCGCTGTTGGTTATTGACCGGAGAGTCGTCTCGGTCATGTCTGCATGTCTCCCGAACCCGTAGGGTCTACACACTTAAGGTTCGGTGACGCTAGGGTTGTAGAGATATTAGTATGCAGAAATCCGAAAGTTTTTCGGAGTCCCGAATGAGATCCCGGACGTCACGAGGAGTTCCGGAATGGTCCGGAGGTGAAGAATTATATATAGGAAGTCCAGTTTCGGCCACCGGGAAAGTTTCGGGGGTTACCGGTATTGTACCGGGACCACCGGAAGGGTCCCGGGGGTCCACCTATCCCGGAGGGCCCCATGGGCTGAAGTGGGAGGGGAACCAGCCCCTGGTGGGCTGGTGCGCCCCCCTTGGGCCTCCCCCTGCGCCTAGGGTTGGAAACCCTGGGGGTGGGGGCGCCCCACTTGGCTTGGGGGGGAAGCCACCCCCCCTTGGCCGCCCCCCCTGGAGATTGCATCTCCCAGGGCCAGCGCCCCCCCCCAGGGGCCCTATATATAGTGGGGGGGAGGGAGGGCAAGAGTACCACAGCCCCTGGCGCCTCCCTCTCCCTCCCGTGACACCTCTCCCTCTCGCTGAGCTTGGCGAAGCCCTGCCGAGATCCCCGCTACTTCACCACCACGCCGTCGTGCTGCTGGATCTCCATCAACCTCTCGTTCCCCCTTGCTGGATCAAGAAGGAGGAGACGTCTTCCCAACCGTACGTGTGTTGAACGCGGAGGTGCCGTCCATTCGGCGCTCTGTCATCGGTGATTTGGATCACGACGAGTACGACTCCATCAACCCCGTTCTCTTGAATGCTTCCGCTCGCGATCTACAAGGGTATGTAGATGCACTCCTCTCTCTCGTTGCTAGATGACTCCATAGATTGATCTTGGTGATGCGTAGAAAAATTTTAATTTCTGCTACGATCCCCAACACAAAGAATGTCATGCAGCTGCGTCTCCGGCCCGCCCAGGACGAAAAGCCCATTTTCTGTCATGATTTTTTGTCATAGAAGTAGGACCCCACCACATCTATGATGATACCGGTTTTGTCACATTTATCGTCAAAGAAGTGTCATAAGTATGACAGAAAAAAATTTCGTTCGGCCCAAAATGTCACGGATGTGTCTTTTCTTGTAGTGGTGTTTGTTGAGTTGGCATAGATCGAGATTAGGATTTGTCACTCCGATTGTCGGAGAGGTATCTCTAGGCCTTCTCGGTAATGCACATCACTATAAGCCTTGCAAGCAATGTGACTAATGAGTTAGTTGCGGGATGATGCATTACTGAACGAGTAAAGAGACTTGCCGGTAACGAGATTGAACTAGGTATTGAGATACCGACGATTGAATCTCGGGCAAGTAACATACCGATGACAAAGGGAACAACGTATGTTGTTATGCAGTTTGACCGATAAAGATCTTCATAGAATATGTAGGAACCAATATGAGCATCCAGATTCCGCTATTGGTTATTGACCGGAAGTGAGTCTCGGTCATGTCTACATAGTTCTCGAATCCGTAGGGTCCGCACGCTTAACGTTCGGTGACGATTGGTATTATGAGTTTATCTATTTTGATGTACCGAAGGTAGTTCGGAGTCCCGGATGTGATCATGGACATGACGAGGAGTCTCGAAATGGTCGAGACATAAAGATTCATATATTGGACGACTATATTTGGACACCAGAAATGTTCCAAAAAAGTTTGGGATAAAACCGGAGTGCCGGAGGGTTACCGGAACCCCCCGGAGGATCTAATGGGCCTCTATGGGCCTTAGTGGGAAGAGAGGAAGGGCCAGGAGGGGCTGGCCGCCCCCCCCCCTTTCCTTCCCTTCCCCCTCTTCCTTCCTTCCCCCTCTCTCCCGGTGATCATGACGGTGCTTTGGAGATGGAGATCAAAGGCACAAGATGATGATGGCCATATCATATCACTTATATTGATTGCATGTGATGTTTATCCTTTATGATCTTATTTTGCTTAGTTCGGCGGTAGCATTATAAGATGATCTCTCACTAAATTTCAAGGTACAAGTGTTCTCCCTGAGTATGCACCGTTGCGAAAGTTCGTCGTGCCGAGACACCACGTGATGATCGGGTGTGATAAGCTCTACGTTCACATACAACGGGTGCAAGCCAGTTTTGCACACACAGAATACTCGGGTTAAACTTGACGAGCCTAGCATATACAGATATGGCCTCGGAACACTGAGACCGAAAGGTCGAGCGTGAATCATATAGTAGATATGATCAACATAGTGATGTTCACCACTGAAAACTACTCCATCTCACGTGATGATCGGACATGGTTTAGTTGATTTGGATCACGTGATCACTTAGATGATTAGAGGGATGTCTATCTAAGTGGGAGTTCTGAAGTAATATGATTAATTGAACTTTCATTTATCATGAACTTAGTACCTGATAGTATTTTGCATGTATATGTTGTTGTAGATAAATGGCCCGTGCTACAATTCCGTTGAATTTTAATGTGTTCCTAGAGAAAGCTAAGTTGAAAGATGATGGTAGAACCTACACGAACTGGGTCCGTAACTTGAGGATTATCCTCATTGCTGCACAGAAGAATTACGTCCTGGAAGCATCGTTGGGTGCCAGGCCTGCTGCAGATGCTACTGATGACGTTAAGAATGTCTGGCAGAGCAAAGCTGATGACTACTTGATAGTTCAGTGTGCCATGCTTTATGGCTTAGAACCAGGACTTCAACGATGTTTTGAACGTCATGGAGCATATGAGATGTTCCAGGAGTTGAAGTTAATATTTCAAGCAAATGCCCGGATTGAGAGATATGAAGTCTCCAATAAGTTCTGCAGCTGCAAAATGGAGGAGAATAGTTCTGTCAGTGAACATATACTCAGAATGTCTGGGTACCACAACCACTTGACTCAGCTGGGAGTTAATCTTCCTGATGATAGTGTCATTGACAGAGTTCTTCAATCATTGCCACCAAGCTACAAGAGCTTCGTGATGAACTATAATATGCAAGGGATGGATAAGACAATTCCCGAGCTCTTCGCGATGCTAAAATCTGCGGAGGTAGAAATCAAGAAGGAGCATCAAGTGTTGATGGTCAACAAGACCACCAGTTTAAAGAAAAAGGGTAAAGGGAAGAAGGGGAACTTCCAGAAGAATGGCAAGCAAGTTGTTGCTCAAGTGAAGAAGCCCAAGTCTGGACCTAAGCCTGAGACTGAGTGCTTCTACTGCAAAGGGACTGGTCACTGGAAGCGGAACTGCCCCAAGTATTTGGCAGATAAGAAGGATGGCAAAGTGAAAGGTATATTTTATATACATGTTATTGATGTGTACTTAACTAATGCTCATAGTAGCACCTGGGTATTTGATGCTGGTTCTGTTGCTCATATTTGCAACTCGAAATAGGGGCTACGGATTAAGCGAAGATTGGCTAAGGACGAGGTGACGATGCGCGTGGGAAATGGTTCCAAAGTCGATGTGATCGCGGTCGGCATGCTACCTCTACATCTACCTTCGGGATTAGTTTTAGACCGGAATAATTGTTATTTGGTACCAGCGTTGAGCATGAACATTATATCTGGATCTTGTTTGATGCGAGACGGTTATTCATTTAAATCAGAGAATAATGGTCGTTCAATTTATATGAGTAATATATTTTATGGTCATGCACCCTTGATGAGTGGTCTATTTTTGTTGAATCTCGATAGTAGTGATACACATATTCATAGTATTGAAGCCAAAAGATATAAGTTCAATAATGATAGTACAACTTATTTGTGGCACTGCCGTTTAGGTCATATTGGTGTATAGTGCATGAAGAAACTCCATGCTGATGGGCTTTTGGAATCACTTGATACTTGGGAACCATGCCTCATGGGAAAGATGACTAAGACTCCGTTCTCCGGAACTATGGAGCGAGCAAAAGACTTGTTGGAAATAATACATACCGATGTATGCGGTCCAATGAGTGTTGATGCTCGCGGCGGTATCGTTATTTTCTGACCTTCACAGATGATCTAAGCAGATATGGGTATATCTACTTAATGAAACATAAGTCTGAAACATTTGAAAAGTTCAAAGAATTTCAGAGTGAAGTTGAAAATCATCGTAACAAGAAAATAAAGTTTCTACGATCTGATCGTGGAGGAGAATATTTGAGTTACGAGTTTTGTCTTCATTTGAAACAATGCAGAATAGTTTCGCAACTCACGCCACCTGGAACACCACAGCGTAATGGTGTGTCCGAACGTCGTAACCGCACTTTATTAGATATGGTGCGATCTATGATGTCTCTTACTAATTTACCGCTATCGGTTTTGGGGTTATGCTTTAGAGACGGCTGCATTCACGTTAAATAGGGCACCATCTAAATCCGTTGAGACGACACCTTATGAACTGTGGTTTGGCAAGAAACCCAAGTTGTCGTTTCTGAAAGTTTGGGGCTGCGATGCTTATGTGAAAAAGCTTCAACATGATAAGCTCGAACCCAAATCGGAGAAATGTGTCTTCATAGGATACCCAAAGGAGACTGTTGGGTACACCTTCTATCACAGATCCGAAGGCAAGATATTCGTTGCTAAGAATGGATCCTTTCTAGAGGAGGAGTTTCTCTCGAAAGAAGTGAGTGGGAGGAAAGAAGAACTTGATGAGGTAATTGTACCTTCTCCCGAATTGGAAAGTAGTTCATCACAGAAATCAGTTCCAGTGATTCCTACACCAATTAGTGAGGAAGCTAATGATAGTGATCATGAAACTTCAGATCAAGTTACTACTGAACCTCGTAGGTCAACCAGGGTAAGATCCGCACCAGAGTGGTACGGTAATCCTGTTCTGGACGTCATGTTACTAGACCATAACGAACCTACGAACTATGATGAAGCGATGATGAGCCCAGATTCCGCGAAATGACTTGAGGCCATGAAATCTGAGATGGGATCCATGTATGAGAAGAAAGTGTGGACTTTGGTTGACTTGCCTGTTGATTGGCAAGCCATCGAGAATAAATGGATCTTCAAGAAGAGGACTGACACTGACGGTAATGTTACTGTCTACAAAGCTCGACCTGTTGCGAAAGGTTTTCGACAAGTTCAAGGAGTTGACTACGACGAGACTTTCTCGCCCATAGCGATGCTTAAGTCTGTCTGAATCATGTTAGCAATTGCTGCATTTTATGATTATGAAATTTGCCAAATGGAAGTCAAAACTGCATTCCTAAATGGATTTCTGGAAGAAGAGTTGTATATGATGCAACCATAAGGTTTTGTCGATCCAAAGGATGCTAACAAAGTGTGCAAGCCCCAGTGATCCATTTATGGACTGGTGCAAGCCTCTCGGAGTTGGAATAAACGTTTTGATAGTGTGATCAAAGCATATGGTTTTATACAGACTTTTGGAGAAGCCTGTATTTACAAGAAAGTGAGTGGGAGCTCTGTAGCATTTCTAATATTATATGTGGATGACATATTGTTGATTGGAAATGATATAGAATTTCTGGATAGCATAAAAGGATACTTGAATAAAAGTTTTTAATGAAAGACCTCGGTGAAGCTGCTTATATATTGGGCATCAAAATCCATAGAGATAGATCAAGACGCTTAATTGGACTTTCACAAAGCACATACATTGATAAGATTTTGAAGAAGTTCAAAATGGACCAGTCAAAGAAAGGGTTCTTGCTTGTGTTACAAGGTGTGAAGTTGAGTGAGACTCAATGCCCGACCACTGCAGAAGATAGAGAGAAAATGAAAGTCATTCCCTATGCTTCAGCCATACGTTCTATCATGTATGCAATGTTGTGTACCAGACCTGATGTGTGCCTTGCTATAAGTATAGTAGGGAGGTACCAAAGTAATCCAGGAGTGGATCACTGGACAGCGGTCAAGAACATCCTAAAATACCTGAAAAGGACTAATGATATGTTTCTCGTTTATGGAGGTGACAAAGAGCTCGTCGTAAATGGTTACGTCGATGCAAGCTTTGACATTGATCCGGATGACTCTAAGTCACAAACCGGATACGTGTTTATATTGAACGGTGGAGCTGTCAGTTGGTGCAGTTCTAAGCAGAGTGTCGTGGTGGGATCTACGTGTGAAGCGGAATACATAGCTGCTTCGGAAGTAGCAAATGAAGGAGTCTGGATGAAGGAGTTCATATCCGATCTAGGTGTCATACCTAGTGCATCGGGTCCAATGAAAATCTTTTGTGACAATATTGGAGCAATTGCCTTGGCGATGGAATCCAGATTTCACAAGAAAACCAAGCACATCAAGAGACGCTTCAATTCCATCCGTCATCAAGTGTCAGAAGGGGACATAGAGATTTGCAAGATACATACAGATCTGAATGTTGCAGACCCATTGACTAAGCCTCTCTCACGAGCAAAACATGATTAGCACCAAGACTCCATGGGTGTTAGAATCATTACAATGTAATCTAGATTATTGACTCTAGTGCAAGTCAGAGACTGAAGGAAATATGCCCTGGAGGCAATAATAAAGTTGTTATTTATATTTCCTTATATCATGATAAATGTTTATTATTCATGCTAGAATTGTATTAACCGGAAACTTAGTACATGTGTGAATACATAGACAAACAGACTGTCACTAGTATGCCTCTACTTGACTAGCTCGTTGAATCAAAGATGGTTAAGTTTCCTAGCCATAGACATGAGTTGTCATTTGATTAACGGGATCACATCATTAGAGAATGATGTGATTGACTTGACCCATCCGTTAGCTTAGCACGATGATCGTTTAGTTTGTTTCTATTGCTTTCTTCATGACTTATACATGTTCCTGTGACTATGAGATTATGCAACTCCCGAATACCGGAGGAACACTTAGTGTGTTATCAAGCGTCACAACGTAACTGGGTGATTATAAAGATGCTCTACAGGTGTCTCCGATGGTGTTTGTTGAGTTGGCATAGATCAAGATTAGGATTTGTCACTCCGATTGTCGGAGAGGTATCTCTGGGCCCTCTCGGTAATGCACATCACTATAAGCCTTGCAAGCAATGTGACTAATGAGTTAGTTGCGGGATGATGCATTACAGAACGAGTAAAGAGACTTGCCAGTAACGAGATTGAACTAGCTATTGAGATACCGATGATCGAATCTCGGGCAAGTAACATATCGATGACAAAGGGAACAACGTATGTTGTTATGCGGTTTGACCGATGAAGATCTTCATAGAATATGTAGGAACCAATATGAGCATCCATGTTCCGCTATTGGTTACTGACCGGAAGTGAGTCTCGGGCATGTCTACATAGTTCTCGAACCCGTAGGGTCCGCACGCTTAACGTTCGGTGACGATCGATATTATGAGTTTATGTGTTTTGATGTACCGAAGGTAGTTCGGAGTCCCGGATGTGATCACGGACATGACGAGTAGTCTCGAAATGGTTGAGACATAAAGATTGATATATTGGACGACTACATTCGGATATCGGAAATGTTCCGGAAAAGTTTCGGATAAAACCGGAGTGCCGGAGGGTTACCGGAACCCGTCGGGGGATCCAATGGGCCTCTATGGGCCTTAGTGGGAAGAGAGGAAGGGCCAGGAGGGGCTAGCCGCGCGGCCCCCCTTGGGTCCGAATTGGACTAGGGGAAGGGGCGGCGCGCCCCCTTTCCTTCCCTTCCCCTCTTCCTTCCTTCCCCCACTCTCCCTCTTGGTGGATTCCTACTAGGACTTGGAGTCCTAGTAGGATTCCCCTCTTGGGGGCGCGCCCTAGGGGCCGGCCGGCCTCCCCCTTGCTCCTTTATATACGGGGGCAGGGGGCACCCTAGAACACACAAGTTGACAGTTGTCTTAGCCGTGTGCGGTGCCCCCCTCCACAGATTTCCACCTCGGTCATATCGTTGCAGTGCTTAGGCGAAGCCCTACGCCGGTAACTTCATCATCACCGTCACCACGCCGTCGTGCTGACGAAACTCTCCCTCGACCTCAGCTGGATCTAGAGTTCATGGGACGTCACCGAGCTGAACGTGTGCGGATCGCGGAGGTGCCGTACCTTCGGTGCTAGGATCGGTCGGATCATGAAGACGTATGACTACATCAACCGCGTTGTCATAATGCTTCCGCTTTCGGTCTACGAGGGTACGTGGACAACACTCTCCCCTCTCGTTGCTATGCATCACCTAGATAGATCTTGTGTGATCGTAGGAAATTTTTTGAAATCACTCTGTTCCCCAACAGTAACTTGACCGTGACGAACCTACGTACTATGAGGAAGCGATGATGAGCCCAGATTCCGCGAAATGGCTTGAGGCCATGAAATCTGAGATGGGATCCATGTGTGAGAACAAAGTGTGGACTTTGGTTGACTTTCCCGATGATCGACAAGCCATAGAGAATAAATGGATCTTCAAGAAGAAGACTGACGTTGACGGTAATGTTACTGTCTACAAAGCTCGACTTGTTGCGAAAGGTTTTCGACAAGTTCAAGGAGTTGACTACGATGAGACTTTCTCACACGTAGCGATGCTTAAGTCTGTCTGAATCATGTTAGCAATTGCCGCATTTTATGATTATGAAATTTGGCAAATGGATGTCAAAACTGCATTTCTGAATGGATTTCTGGAAGAAGACTTGTATATAATGCAACCAGAAGGTTTTGTCGATCCAAAGGGTTCTAACAAAGTGTGCAAGCTCCAGCGATCCATTTATGGACCGGTGCAAGCCTCTTGGAGTTGGAATAAACGTTTTGATAGTGTGATCAAAGCATATGGTTTTATACAGACTTTTGGAGAAGCCTGTATTTACAAGAAAGTGAGTGGGAGCTCTGTAGCATTTCTCATATTATATGTGGATGACATATTGCTGATTGGAAATGATATAGAATTTCTGGATAGCATAAAAGGATACTTGAATAAGAGTTTTTCTATGAAAGACCTCGGTGAAGCTGCTTCCATATTGGGCATCAAGATCTATAGAGATAGATCAAGACGCTTAATTGGACTTTCAAAAAGCACATACATTGATAAGATTTTGAAGAAGTTCAAAATGGATCAGTCAAAGAAAGGGTTCTTGCCTGTATTACAAGGTGTGAAGTTGAGTGAGACTCAATGCCCGACCACTGCAGAAGATAGAGAGAAAATGAAAGTCATTCCCTATGCCTCAGCCATAGGTTCTATCATGTATGCATTGCTGTGTACCAGACCTGATGTGTGCCTTGCTATAAGTATAGTAGGGAGGTACCAAAGTAATCCAGGAGTGGATCACTGGACAAGTCAAGAACATTCTGAAATACCTGAAAAGGACTAAGAATATGTTTCTCATTTATGGAGGTGACAAAGAGCTCGTTGTAAATGGTTACGTGGATGCAAGCTTTGACACTGATCCGGATGACTCTAAGTCTCAAACTGTTGGGGAACGCAGTAATTTCAAAATTTTCCTACACACATGCAAGATCTATCATGGTGATGCATAGCAACGAGAGGGGAGAGTGTTGTCCATGTACCCTCGTAGACCGAAAGTGGAAGCGTTATGACAACGCGGTTGATGTAGTCGTACGTCTTCACGATCCGACCGATCCTAGTACCGAAAGTACGGCACCTCCGCGATCTGCACACGTTTGGCTCGGTGACGTCCCATGAACTCTCGATCCAGCTGAGTGTCGAGGGAGAGTTCCGTCAGCACGACGGCGTGGCGACGGTGATGGTGAAGTTACCGGCGCAGGGCTTCGCCTAAGCACTACGACGATATGACCGAGGTGTGTAACTGTGAAGGGAGGCACCGCACATGGCTAAGAGATTGTCTGTTATGCCTTTGGGGTGTCCCATGTCCACGTGTATAAAGGAGGGAGGAGGAGGAGGCCGGCCCTAGAGGGTGCTCTCTAAGTGTGGGGAGTCCTACTAGGACTCCCAAGTTCTAGTAGGATTCCCCTTTTCCTTTCCGGAGTAGGAAAGAAGAAAGAGGGAAAGAGAGAGGGAGTAGGAAAGGGCAAGGGGGGGGGCTTTCCCCTAGTCCAATTCGGACCCATGGGGGGCGCCTCCTTCCCTTTGGCCTACCTCCTCAATTCCCCTATGGCCCAATAAGGCCCAATACTTCTCCCGGCGAATTCCCGTAACTCTCCGGTACTCCAAAAAATACCCGAATCACTCGGAACCTTTCCGATGTCCGAATATAGCCTTGCAATATATCGATCTTTACCTCTCGACCATTTCGAGACTCCTTGTCATGTCCCCGATCTCATCTGGGACTTCGAACAAACTTCGGTCATCAAATCACATAATTCATAATACAAATCATCATCGAACGTTAAGCGTGCGGACCCTACGGGTTCGAGAACTATGTAGACATGACCGAGACACATCTCCGGTCAATAACCAATAGCGGAACCTGGATGCTCATATTGGCTCCTACATATCCTACGAAGATCTTTATCGGTCAAACCGCATAAGAACATACGTTGTTCTCTTTGTCATCGGTATGTTACTTGCCCGAGATTAGATCGTCGATATCTCAATACCTAGTTCAATCTCGTTACCGAGTCTCTTTACTCATTCCGTAGTGCATCAACCCGCAACTAACTCATTAGTCACATTGCTTGCAAGGCTTATAGTGATGTGCATTACCGAGAGGGCCCAGAGATACCTCTCCGACGATCGAAGTGACAAATCCGAATCTCGATTTACGCCAACTCAACAAACACCATCGGAGACACCTGTAGAGCATCTTTATAATCACCCAGTTACGTTGTGACGTTTGATAGCACACAAAGTGTTCCTCCGGTATTCGGGAGTTGCATAATCTCATAGTCATAGGAACATGTATAAGTCATGAAGAAAGCAATAGCAACAAACTAAACGATCAAGTGCTAAGCTAACGGAATGGGTCAAGTCAATCACATCATTCTCTAATGATGTGATCTTGTTAATCAAATGACAACTCATGTCTATGGCTAGGAAACTTAACCATCTTTGATTCAACGAGCTAGTCAAGTAGAGGTGTACTAGTGACACTTTGTTTGTCTATGTATTCACACATGTACTAAGTTTCCGGTTAATACAATTCTAGCATGAATAATAAACATTTATCATGATATAAGGAAATATAGGTAACAACTTTATTATTGCCTCTAGGGCATATTTCCTTCACAAACCGGATACGTATTTATATTGAATGGTGGACCTGTCAGTTGGTGCAGTTCCAAACAGAGCGTCGTGGCGGGATCTATGTGTGAAGCGGAGTACATAGCTGCTTCGGAAGCAGCAAATGAAGGAGTCTGGATAAAGGAGTTCATATCCGATCAAGGTGTCATACCTAGTGCATCGGGTCCAATGAAAAGCTTTTGTGACAATACTGGTGCAATTGCCTTGGCAAAGGAATCCGGATTTCACAAGAAGACCAAGCACATCAAGAGACGCTTCAATTCCATCTGTCATCAAGTGTCAGAAGGGGACATAGAGATTTGCAGGATACATACGGATCTGAATGTTGCAGACCCGTTGACTAAGCCTCTCTCACGAGTAAAACATGATCAGCACCAAGACTCCATGGGTGTTAGAATCATTACTATGTAATCTGTATTATTGACTCTAGTGCAAGTGGTAGACTAGAGGAAATGTGCCCTAGAGGCAATAATAAAGTTGTTATTTAAATTTCCTTATATCATGATAAATGTTTATTATTCATCCTAGAATTGTATTAACCGAAAACTTAGTACATGTGTGAATACATAGACAAACAGAGTGTCACTAGTATGCCTCTACTTGACTAGCTTGTTTATCAAAGATGGTTATGTTTCCTAGCCATAGACATGTGTTGTCATTTGATGAATGGGATCACATCATTAGAGAATGATGTGATGGACAAGACCCATCCGTTAGCTTAGAACTATGATCGTCTAGTTTGTTGCTATTGCTTTCATCATGACTTATACATGTTCCTCTGACTATGATATTATGCAACTCCCAAATACCGGAGGAACACTTAGTGTGTTATCAAGCGTCACAACGTAACTGGGTGATTATAAAGATGCTCTACAGGTGTCTCCGATGGTGTTTGTTGAGTTGGCATAGATCAAGATTAGGATTTGTCACTCCGATTGTCGGAGAGGTATCTCTGGGCCCCCGGGTCTATCTTATGCTATCTTGAGAGAAGCCACAAGTGAAACCTATGCCCCCCGGGTCTATTTTCCATCATATTAATCTTCCAACACTTAGCTATTTCCGTTGCCTTTTATTTTACTTTCTTTACTTTGCATCTTTATCATAAAAATACCAAAAATATTATCCTATCATATCTATCAGATCTCACTCTCGTAAGTGACCGTGAAGGGATTGACAACCCCTTACCACGTTAGTTGCGAGGATTTATTTGTTTGTGTAGGTGCGAGGGACTCATGCGTGGCCTCCTACTGGATTGATACCTTGGTTCTCAAAAACTGAGGGAAATACTTACGCTACTTTGCTGCATCACCCTTTCCTCTTCAAGGGAAAACCAACACAGTGCTCAAGAGGTAGCAAGAAGGATTTCTGGTGCCGTTGTCGGGGAGTCTACGCAGAAGTCAACATACCAAGTACCCATCACAAACCCTTATCTCCCTCATTACATTATTTGCCATTTGCCTCTTGTTTTCCTCTCCCCCACTTCACCCTTGCCGTTTTATTCGCCCTCTCTTTTTCGTTCGCTTCTTTTTCGCTTGCCTTGTTGTTATGGCCAGCTCGATCTTTATCCCTTCATCTCCCGACTTTGAAGTCCTCCACTTCAAGCAAAGACAAGGGGAAAATTTAAAAGATGCTTGGTTTAGGATGCTCGAATCTTATCGTAACTGCAATATAGAGGGAGATTTTAAAATTTTGCTTCGCAATTTTTATGTTGGGTTAACCTTGCCCCATAAACAGCTCCTCAATTTTTCCGCCAAAGGCAATTTTATCGATACTGATCCTAGCTTCGCTTATGAGATCATAGAGGGGATAGTGGGAGTTCTCTCCCTACAAAAAGTATCATCCCTCACCCAAGAAGAGACTCAAATCCTAGAGAAATTATGTGAGTTACAAAAAATTGTTGAACCTCTTAAAAGTATTGGTGGGAATATCAACCGCATGAATAATCTGATTACACTTTGCAATAAGCGGCTGGATACTTTAGATCAAAAGATCACCGAGCATAACTCCATTAAAAAATTGCCTACCAAAGATGGCAATACCTAGATCTATCCTTGCTTTTATGCCTAGCTAGGGGCGTTAAACGATAGCGCTTGTTGGGAGGCAACTCAATTTTATTTTTAGTTTTTTGCTTTTTGCTTCTGTTTAGGAATAAATATTTGATCTAGCCTCTGGTTAGATGTGTTTTTATGTTTTAATTAGTGTTTGTGCCAAGTTTAACCTATAGGATCTTCTTGGATGTTAGTTATTTGATCTTGCAGAAACTTCCAGAAACTTTCTGTTCACGAAAATAATTGTTAAAAATCACCAGAACGTGATAAAATATTGATTCCAATTGCTGCTGATCAATAAACAAATTTTCTAGGTCTTCCTATTTTGGCTGAATTTTTGTAGTTCCAGAAGTTTGCGTTAGTTACAGATTACTACATACTGTTCTGTTTTTGACATATCCTGTTTTTCGTGTGTTGTTTGCTTATTTTGATGAATATATGGCTAGTAAAATAGTTTATAAACCATAGAGAAGTTGGAATACAGTAGGTTTAACACTAATATAAATAAAGAATGAGTTCATTACAGTACCTTGAAGTGGTCTTTTGTTTTCTTTCGCTAACGGAGCTTACGAGATTTTCTGCTGAGTTTTGTGTTGTGAAGTTTTCAAGTTTTGGGTGAAAGATTTGATGGATTATGGAACAAGGAGTGGCAAGAGCCTAAGCTTGGGGATGCCCATGGCACCCCAAGATAATCTAAGGACGCCTAAAAGGCAAAGCTTGGGGATGCCCCGGAAGGCATCCCCTCTTTCGTCTACTTCCATCGGTAACTTTACTTGGAGCTATATTTTTATTCACCACATGATATGTGTTTTGCTTGGAGCGTCTTGTATTATTTGTGTATTTTTTTTTGTTAGTCTACCACAATCATCCTTGCTGTACACACCTTTTGAGAGAGTCACACTTGATTCGGAATTTATTAGAATACTCTATGTGCTTCACTTATATTTTTTGAGCTATATAGTTTTGCTCTAGTGCTTCACTTATATCTTTTAGAGCACGGTGGTGGATTTGTTTTATAGAAACTATTGATCTCTCATGCTTCACTTATATTATCTTGAGAGTCTTAAAATATCATGGAAATTTGCTTTAATTAATATCATGAGAAATTTGATGCTTGATAATTGTTTTGAGATATAAAGGTGGTAATATCATAGTTGTGCTAGTTGAGTAATTATGGAATTGGAAAATACATGTGTTGAAGTTTGTGATTCCCGTAGCATGCACGTATGGTGAACTGTTATGTAACGAAGTCGGAGCATGAAGTATTTGTTGATTGTCTTCCTTTGTGTGGCGGTCGGGATCGCGCGATGGTTAACTCCTACCAACCCTTCCCCTAGGAGCATGCGTAGTAGTACTTTGCTTCGAGGGCTAATAAATTTTTGCAATAAGTATATGAGTTCTTTATGACTAATGTGAGTCCATGGATTATACGCACACTTACCTTTCCGTAATTTTCTAGCCTCTTCGGTACCGCGCATTGCCCTTTCTCACCTTGAGAGTTGGTGCAAACTTCGTCGGTACACCCAAACCCCGTGATATGATATGCTCTATCACACATAAACCTCCTTATATCTTCCTCAAAACAGCCACCATACCTACCTATCATGGCATTTCCATAGCCATTCCGAGATATATTGCCATGCAACTTTCCACCGTTTCATTTATCATGACACGCTCCATTATTGTCATATTGCTTTGCATGATCATGTAGTTGACATTGTATTTGTGGCAAAGCCACCGTTCATAATTCTTTCATACATGTCGCTCTTGATTCATTGCATATCCCAGTACACCACCGGAGGCATTCATATAGAGTCATATTTTGTTCTAAGTATTGAGTTGTAATTCATGAGTTGTAAGTAAATAGAAGTGTGATGATCATCATTATTAGAGCATTGTCCCAAGTGAGGAAAGGATGATGGAGACTATGATTCCCCCACAAGTCGGGATGAGACTCCGGACTAAAAAAAGAGGCCATAAAAAAAGAGAAAAGGCCCAAATAAAAAAATGAGAGAAAAAGAGAGAAGGGACAATGTTACTATCCTTTTACCACACTTGTGCTTCAAAGTAGCACCGTGATCTTCATAATAGAGAGTCTCTCATTTTGTCACTTTCATATACTAGTGGGAAATTTCATTATAGAACTTGGCTTGTATATTCCAATGATGGGCTTCCTCAAATACCCGAGGTCTTCGTGAGCAAGCAAGTTGGATGCACACCCACTTAGTTTATTTTTGAGCTTTCATACACTTATAGCTCTAGTGCATCCGTTGCATGGCAATCCCTACTCCTCGCATTAACATCAATTGATGGGCATCTCCATAGCCCGTTGATTAGCATCGTTGATGTGAGACTTTCTCCTTTTTTTGTCTTCCCACATAACCCCTACCATTATACCTTATTCCACCATAGTGCTATATCCATGGCTTGCACTCATGTATTGTGTAAGAGTTGAAAAGGCTGAAGCGCGTTAAAAGTATGAACCAATTGCTTGGCCAAAACCGGGGTCGTACATGATATGAATATTTTGTGTGCGGAAGATGGAGCATAGCCAGACTATATGATTTTGTAGGGATAACTTGCTTTGGCTATGTTATTTTGATAAGACATAATTGCTTAGTTAGTATGCTTGAATTATTATTGTTTTTATGTCAACATTAAACTTTTATCTTGAATCATATCAAATCTGAACATTCATGCCACAATAAGAAGAATTATATTGAAATTATGCTAAGTAGCATTCCACATCAAAAATTCTGTTTTTATCATTTACCTACTCGAGGACGAGCAGGAATTAAGCTTGGGGATGCTTGATACGTCTCCAACGTATCTATAATTTTTTTATTGTTCCATGCTATATTATATTCTGTTTTGGACAATATTGGGCTTTATTATACACTTTTATATTATTTTTGGGACTAACCTATTAACCGGAGGCCCAGCCCAGAATTGCTGTTTTTTGCCTATTTCAGAGTTTTGCAGAAAAAGAATATCAAATGGAGTCCAAACGGAATGAAACCTTCGGGAACGTGATTTTCGAAACGAACGTGATCCAGAGGACTTGGACCCTACGTCAAGACTTCAACCAGGAGGCCACGAGGTAGGGGGCGCGCCTACCCCCCCCCCCCCCCCCCAGGCGCGCCCTCCACCCTCATGGGCCCCTTGTTGCTCCACCGACGTACTCCTTCCTCCTATATATACCTACGTACCCCCAAACTAACAGATACGGAGCCAAAAAACCTAATTCCACCACCGCAACCTTCTGTACCCGTGAGATCCCATCTTGGGGCCTGTTCCGGAGCTCCGCCGGAGGGGGCATCGATCACGGAGGGCTTCTACATCAACACCATAGCCTCTCCGATGATGTGTGAGTAGTTTACCTCAGACCTTCGGGTCCATAGTTATTAGCTAGATGGCTTCTTCTCTCTTTTTGGATCTCAATACAATGTTCTCCCCCTCTCTCGTGGAGATCTATTCGATGCAATCTTCTTTTGCGGTGTGTTTGTTGAGACCGATGAATTGTGGGTTTATGATCAAGTTTATCTATGAACAATATTTGAATCTTTTGAATTCTTTTATGTATGATTGGTTATCTTTGCAAGTCTCTTTGAATTATCAGTTTGGTTTGGCCTACTAGATTGATCTTTCTTGCAATGAGAGAAGTGCTTAGCTTTGGGTTCAATCTTGCGGTGTCCTTTCCCAGTGACAGTAGGGGCAGCAAGGCACATATTGTATTGTTGCCATCGAGGATAACAAGATGGGGTTTATATCATATTGCATGAGTTTATCCCTCTACATCATGTCATCTTGCTTAAAGCGTTACTCTGTTCTTATGAACTTAATACTCTAGATGCATGCTGGATAGCGGTCGATGTGTGGAGTAATAGTAGTAGATGCGGGCAGGAGTCGGTCTACTTGTCTCGGATGTGATGCCTATATACATGATCATACCTAGATATTCTCATAACTATGCTCAATTATGTCAATTGCTCAACAGTAATTTGTTCACCCACCGTAAATACTTATGCTCTTGAGAGAAGCCACAAGTGAAACCTATGGCCCCCGGGTCTATTTTCCATCATATTAACCTTCCAACACTTAGCTATTTCCGTTGCCTTTTTATTTTACTTTCTTTACTTTGCATCTTTATCATAAAAATACCAAAAATATTATCCTATCAGATCTCACTCTCGTAAGTGACCGTGAAGGGATAGACAACCCCTTATCGCGTTGGTTGCGAGGATTTATTTGTTTGTGTAGGTGCGAGGGACTCGTGCGTGGCCTCCTACTGGATTGATACCTTGGTTCTCAAAAACTGAGGGAAATACTTACACTACTTTGCTGCATCACCCTTTCCTCTTCAAGGGAAAACCAACGCAGTGCTCAAGAGGTAGCAGGGAATCACCACCAAGCGGTACCTGAGCCGGTGGAGGGGCAGTACAACCGCGCGGACAGAGGCACTGGGGTGGCTAAGTCTGGAGTGGTACAACCGCTCTAAGACAGCCGATTGTACCAGGGCGTGCACGCCATCAACAACAACCGGGCCACCACCGCCCAAGTACCACTCCTAGTACAGTAAGGGAATCACCCCGAAGCGGTACTAGGGTGGTACCTGTCTAGTACAACCATCGTGTAGTGCACCCGTATAGTGGCTAAGTCCCTGGCTGTACAACCACTTGGGACATAGCGGTACAACTGCGCCACACCCACCTGAAGCACTACAACCAGAGGGAATCACCCCTCTGGCGGTAGTTGCACCGGAAGTACCAATCATGCTGGTACAACCGGTCCTGCGAGCGGTAAAACCGCCGCATCACTTCTTTCTACAATAGTTGGACAAGAGGCTCTCTCCTCAAAACAGAAGGAAGCAAGTGGTGCAATATGAGTGTGTATGTGCATTGCTTCACCCAGTACCTTCCGTTGTGGATTCCCTATTAATAGTATAGATTTCCTACGACCAAATAAACAAAGGCGTCGAAAACTTTGTCTTCGATCTTTTCCGTCGAGAGGGAATGCCTAACCATCTTATGCCATACGAAGTTAACCTGAGAGCTATGGCACATGATTAGTCCGCAAAATGCATTGTCATCAACACCAGAGCGCATAAGTCGGGAAATGCCCTTACACATCGAAATGAGGTGTCAAGGGTACCACAACTTGCGCTATCGGGATGATGGGACTAGCTAGTCCCACTCGTGGGTATGCATTGCATCTACATGGAAAATCGTCAAAGTCAAGTCAAGTTAATAAAAGTCCGAGCAATTAGGTAGTCATGTAAACAAATCAAAACAACTAAAAATATCAATGAAAGAAAGACTAGGTCAAAGAGGTCCATTGAGTCAATGATATGTGGACTAGTCCACCATGGATCATGGACACTGCTTGCTTCCTAGTACACCATGGACTAGTGAATTAAAAGAAATACCTTAATGACTCACTTGCATGTAATTAACTCATCACTAGTAGAGAAAAAGACTAGCCACAACTTTAATGGGAGGCACACCCGAAAATAATGCTAGAGATGGAGTTAAACACCTCCAAACATCGGACATGAAGTGGTGTCTTCATATACTCCCTCCATCCGGGATTATTGGCCCCGTGAGCAATCTAGGGGCGTCCCCTGTTCTAAGTCCCTTTTCTCGATCCGTGCTTAAAAACGTTTACGGTGCCCTCTAATTAATCATGTTTTAATTCTGCCCATTCTACTAGCCAATGCATGCCCTTTTTATCCCACGATGGGCTACACACGCGAGATTTTTGTCGCAGCCAGCTTGTAGCGAGCATTCTTAGACTATACATAGTGGGGAGTAACTTAGATTAGTATTACCAGTATATGTTACTACCTCTATAGCGGGGAGTAACATATGTATGGTGTCATACAACACTTCATTTATTAGATTATAGACTCATCATATTTTGGTACGTGTGATGTTATGAGTAATTAGCTATGATACTCAATTCACCTCTCTCCTTATTAAATTATTGCCACATAAGTAAATTTGTTGAGTTGGACCCTATGTTAATGCTGAAATTACTCCCACTATGCACAATCTTATAGGGCAATTAACAAGCAGTAACTAATCAGCTTTTAATGCATGCGGTTTACTACCTAAAGTAGCATGTGAAATTAATAGGTTGCTTTGGTACCTGAGTCAGAGGGCCTAATAAACCCGGACGAAGGGAGTACTTGTAATAGTATTTCTAGAATTATTACTCCTTTTAATATGGCACATGATGCAAAATAGATAAAATGGTTGTTGTTCTTTTTCTTTTTGCTAGTGTTTGACGTTGTAATGTGTTTTATCCATGTTTTTGCCTTGAGCGGTCCAGGTTCATTGAATTGTGGGTCTTTAGCTACATGTCATGCAGTAAATTACTATAAAATTCATTTCCCCCCTACGAATCGGATGCTCTGTGCGGCCACACTGGTTGCTCATGCGTTGGCACAGATCTAAGAGGGCGGCAATTTCTTTAGACTAGCAACAATTTCTACATAGAGATTTAAAAAAAAAACTGACATCGTTTGATCTCAATCAGACAATTCTGAGTGCGTCTGCTGGGAGTTCCTTCCCAATGAACGTTCGCCCATTAGCATTGAGGTTCTCTAATGAAATCGACAACGAGGCACGTTGTTTTGAATAACCTAAATGATAAGTGCCACACGTGTGGCACGAGCAACACCGCCATGATGTTTTTATAACTAAAATTGCCATAAAAATTTCTAAAAAAAACTAAAACTTGCCATTCAAACAGAAAGCTGCCATGCTTCACAACTAAAGTTGCGACCTCCGGGTAACTAAAGTTGCCATCAAAAAATGTCAGAGCGGAATTGCTTCGTGCCACACGCATGACACTTATGAGAGATACTAGTCCGGTTCTTTTTCCTATTGTTGAATCTCGTGTTCTCGCAAGTAATGCATGATTATGTTAGTGCAAACAACCAAAGACAATCAAATACGAGGAACACTGTGCTATTTCTTGCGTAGAGAATAGTCAAACTGTCAAAGTCACATAGCTTCATCTCGATAGTACTCCATATGCAACCGGAGGCAAGTCAATCATCAGCGCCGAAGTCCGGCTCACGCGGCTTGGGCACGGGGACATGGATCATGATATCCCCTTGATCCCGCTTGGTCGACCGCTGCCTGTGCACGCCGCGCAGCGCGTTGGCCGCGAACCGTGACACGAGTATGGTGGTCTTGAAGCTCGACGACCGGCCTTCCTCCTCCTCCTCCTTGCGCCGCAGCTCGGCCGCCTTCCGCTTGAGGTGACGGCGCCACGCGGCCTGGACGTAGGTGGCGGCCCAGGTGCGCCACTGCTGCGAGTAGAAGCGGAAGGTGTGCTGTACCTGCTTGCTGTGCATGCGCCGGAACTGGCCCGCCACGAACTTGAGCTCCTCGGCGTGCAGCGCGAAGGACTCGACCTCGGAGAGCGCCATGACGGTGCGCGTGGAGGAGGGCAGGCTGACCCCGGACTTGGGGTCCAGCGCCCAGGTGAGCAACTCCTCGCCGCAGAAGTCGCTCTCCTGGAGCATGCTGCGGTTGAAGAAGCCGCTCCGGCCGCCGTCCGTGGTGATGCTCTCCAGGCTGCCCCGGATGATGAAGAGCATCTGGTCCACGGGGTCCCCCTCCCGGATGATGTAGGTCCGCTCCGTGTAGAGCGCCGGCTTGAGGCGCTCGCAGATGGCGTCCAGGAGGCGCTCGTCCATGTTGGCGAACAGCGGCACCCTCCGGACGAGGCCCAGGCAGAGGTGGCGCTTGATGTCGCGGCGGAGGTCCTTGGGGAGGTTCTGGACCAGCGCCTCCTCGTCCACGCCGCGGGTGTTGATCCACTTGTACTGGTCGTAGCGCCGGACGCGGTCGCGCAGCTCCATCGGCAGCAGGCGGTGGTGCATCCACTGCTCCGAGTCGCGCCGCTTCACCCGCATCTCCTCCAGCCGCACGCTCAGCGATTGCAGATACGTCTGCGACAGATCGATCGTCTCGTCAGTCGGTCAGTGCAACACATACTACATAAATGGGGCGGCTAGGCTTAGGCTCGTAAAGAAGATCCCTTTAGCTATACGTCAGTCAGCTGAAAATTTCACTTTGCAGTCGATTTTGTGACCATTTGATTCTGCTTTGAGATGTGTGTTGTTTTCTTTTCTATTCCTGTTTAATTTTGATTTTTTTAGGGGTAAAAACCTGATTTATTCATCAAAGGCCACATGAAGTGGAATATGTCTCAGGTCGTGCGGGGTGCCAAACCAAACATGACGCCCCGGACCTCTAGAGAAGGAAAATTTAGCTAGACTATGTGCTTCATAGTTCACAGCACGAGACTCAAAAGAAAAAGTACAATTTAGAGATGTCGAATGACTACTAATCTCGCTGACGATCGCCCCGTATGCGCCTCTGGCGCCTTTGTGAATGTCTGAGATGACTTGCTTGCAGTCGGATGCTACACAAAGTGTTGTATGTGTAGATCTTCAGCAAGTGCTAGGGCTTCACGACACGCCATCGCCTCAAGAGTGGCCGGATCGGTTACTCCCTCTATGACTAGAGCCGAGCTGCCCAAAAAATGTCCTTCCGGGTCTCTGCAAACTGCAGCTGCTGATCCGCCTCTTCTTCCTTGCACTCCCCCGTCCACATGGATCTTGCAATGTTCAGCAGGAGGTCTTTTTGGCTTCGTGTTTGCTTGGTGAGAGGTGGCATTCCGTGGTGGAGCATTCAGTTTAGTGTTGATCAAAGACAGGTCTTTCAGATACCTCTCTATGAAGCTGTGGGTCGCTTGGGGACTCTGAAAAATAGCTTCATGTATTGCCTTCCGTCGAGCATGCCATATTGCCCAAAGTGTTACAGCCATGTCCACGAATTCTTCATGAGTTAGCATCTCCATCAACGTGAAAAGCCACTGTTTGGCATGAGGCTCATTATTTGATGTGATTTTATGCGTGACCTCCGTATTAGCCAAAGCCCAAACACTTCTTGATGTTGTGCAATCTAAGAGGGAGTGACGCCATGAATCGCGTATCCCGCAGATGCCACATAGACTGGAGTCGGACATGTGACGATGTGCTCTAACATCGTTAGTTGGGAGCGACTGTTTTGAGAGCCTCCATAAGAACATTCGGATTTTCCCTGGGACTTCGGTCTTCCACAGCATTTTCCATGATTTTTCCTCTGCCCTGGCGTTAGAAGGACCTGCAGCTCCTTCTAGCCATGCTTCCCGTCTTGCCCTAGTGGCCACCAGCATTTTATACGCCGACTTGACCGAGAAAGATCCATGTTTCTCGTAGTGCCAAGCCCAAAAATCATCTATGTTTCGGGTGCACAGAGGGATTCCGAGAATCACTTGAGCATCCATTGGCAAGAAAGTGGTTTGGATCAGCTGTTTGTCCCATGATGCCGTCGCGGTCGTGATGAGCTCCGAAACTCTCGTCGGTGGGTTGAGGACGCGGCATCCGTATGGCCTAAAGGACTCTTCTCTGGGTAGCCAATTATGATTCCAGATTTCCGTGGTTTCTCCGTTTCCAATCCGCCGAACCAGACCTTGTTTCAAGATGTCTCTCCCCTCAATGATTGCCCGCCAAATCTGGCTTGGGTGGTTACCAAGCTGAGCTTGCGGGATATCAGCATTTGGATAGTATACACTTTTGAGCACTCGAGCACTGAGAGACTCAGGATTTTGAAGCAGGCGCCAGGCTTGTTTAGCGAGCATTGCAAGGTTGAATAATTCGAAGTCTTTGAAACCCAGGCCCCCCATCCCCTTTGGTTGGGTCATTGCTTTCCACGAGACCCAATGGGGCTTTCTCTTCCCTTCCTTGGTCCCCCACCAAAATTTTCTTATCAGCTTGTTTAGATGCTCACAGAGGCCCCGAGGTAACTTGAAACAAGACATCGAGAAGACTGGGACTGATTGTGCTACTGATTTAACGAGGACTTTTTTGCCCGCTGTGGACATCGTGCGTTCAATCCATCCTTGCACCTTTCCCCAGAGCCGATCCTTCAAGTACTTGAACGAACCATTCTTAGAGCTACCAACATCAGACGGCATCCCCAAGTACTTCTCATTTAGGGTTTCGTTGGGAACGTTCAGAATCTTCTTGATTTCCTGCCTGATAGAGTCTGGAACTCCCTTGCTAAAATATATAGATGACTTAGAGTAGTTGATACGTTGGCCTGTTGCCTGACAATAAGTGTTCAGAACATGGTACACCTCATTGGCTCCACCATCCTTTGCCTTGAAGAACAGCGGGCTGTCATCAGCGAATAGAAGATGGTTTACCGGTGGCGCCGAAGGTGCTACCTGTAGGCCATGCAAGTTGGATGACTCACTTTTTGATTTTAGAAGGCACGACAGGCCCTCTGCTGCTATCAAGAACAAGTATGGAGATATTGGGTCCCCTTGTCTGATCCCTCTGGAAGGTATAAATTGCTGAAGTTTCTTTCCATTAAACAACACTGAAAATTTCACAGTTGTCACCAGGCTCATCACTATTTGGACCCATCTTTCAGAGAAGCCCAATTTAAGCATTATTGCCTGTAAATAGTCCCATTCCACTCTATCATAGGCTTTCATCATATCAAGCTTTAGAGCACAGGATTGATGTTTCTTGGCCTTATTCCTCTTCATAAAATGAAGACACTCATAGGCTGTTATGATGTTGTCAGTTATGAATCTGCCAGGAACAAAGGCTGACTGCTCCTCTGAGATGATATCAGGAAGGACTAACTTTAATCTGTTAGATATAACTTTCGAGGCAATTTTGTACAGCACATTACAAAGGCTGATAGGGCGGAACTGTGAGAGGAGTGTGGGGTTTTTTACCTTCGGGATAAGCACAAGAACCGTATCATTAATACACTCCGCCGATTCAGTGCCGTCAACAATCCTCAGAACTGCCCTTGTGACATCATCGCCACAAATGTCCCAATGGTGCTGGAAAAAATGTGCCGGATAACCATCTGGGCCGGGTGCTTTCACTGGGTACATTTGAAAAAGTGCTGTTTTAACCTCTTTCTGACTATATGGAGCATTTAGCATATCATTCATTGCTTGTGTCACTTTCACCGGGACAGTGTCTAGAACCTGGCCCATATCCTGGACTCCTTCCGAAGTATAGAGCTGCTGGTAAAAATCAATAGTCATGTTTTCCATCTCCGTTGGGTCGTCAGTCATCTGTCCAGAAGGTAGTTGAAGGGATTTAATTTGGTTTTTCCTCCTACGCCGGCTCGCCCTTAAGTGGAAGAAATATGTATTCTTGTCGCCGTGTTGGAGCCACTCTAGGCGAGCACGCTGACGCCATAAAATTTCTTCTCTGTGATAAAGTTCTGTCAACTTGTCAATTAATTTAATTTCCAGGTGATTTGGACCAGAGCGATTTGGGATCGCGCGCAACTCCTGTAGTTCCTTCTGCATGCGTTGGATCTCCCGCCGCACATTCCCGAAATGCCGTTGGTCCCATGTGGCCAGGTCGGTTGAAAGCGACATCAGCTTGTCGCTAATTTCCTGGACTGAGTCCGTCAAGCGTTTTCCACCAATGGTGTGAGACCAGGGTCACGCTCCCATGCAAGCTCGTATTTAAATGACTTTGGGGCCCGTCTGCATGGCTCCTCATGCACGTACTGAACGTATAGCGGTAGATGATCGCTGGTTGCTACATTTTTGTGTTCAAGTACTGCTGATGGAAACGCAAGCGACCACGCGGGATTAGCTACTCCTCTGTCCAGCCGCACTCTAGTATATGTCCCTCCAGACACTTTCTTTTCAAAAGCCCATCCACTTCCAACATAGCCTATATCAGTTAGGCCACATGTATCCAATGCATCCTTGAATGCGTCCATTTGCGCTTGGCTTCTATTTCCAACTCCATCGTGCTCATGTGCATACAGCACCTCGTTAAAGTCACCTAGGGCAAGCCAGGGTATATCGTTTGTGCCTACGATTCCCCTAAGCGTGTCCCATGTTTTGTATCTCTCATTGACCTGAGCTTCACCATAAACAAAAGTGACCCTTTTTTGACATCCAAAAGGTCATTCAACATTGCATCAATGTGATACTTCGAGTAACCAACAATCTCAAGATTTATTTCCTCGTTCCAAAATATTCCTAAACCACCACTTCTACCAGAACTGCTTACAACAAAACTTTTATTAAAGCCTAAGGTGCCAGCCAAGCTTTCAACTCTAGTTCCCTCTATTTGGGTTTCCAATATACATAAGACAGAGGGGGCAAACTGCCTCATGAGATCACGAACCTCCTGAACCGTCGCGGGTTTGCCAGCCCCGCGATAGTTCCAACATAGGAGACTCATTGCGCATGGCGAGACCCCCCTTGGAGGCCCGCCAAACGCGCATCAAGGTTTTTGTTGATCAAGGTGTTCTTCCCAGTATTTTTCTCTGAATTTGCAGAACTCAGCTTGTTCCTCTTTGGTTCTTGCACCGTTGAGGGGCTCGTTGGTATCTCCGGGGGAGGCAACAGCAACTGCTTGCTTGTGTTTCCCGTCACACCAAGGACTGGTTCAGCTGCAGCGACCCCTCTTTTCTTGTTGTTTTCTCCATCGCTCATAGCCACATCACTGTCATGACCATCGGTGCCCAAGTCATTGTATCCATCAGCAGCGTTAGGTTGGGGCGGGCCCCGGCCCCGGCCTCTGCCAGACCGGCCTCGGTCGCGCCCTCCCCGTCCTCCTGAACTGTCAGCTGCTCCTCTTCCTTCTCCCGGACCTCTCCCAGGTCCTCTTGACCAAGTTGCTTTTAAATCTTTGAAGACTAGCGCCTTAGGAGGATGAACTCCGTCTCCACATTCCTTGAAAAGATGCCCAAGGTATCCACAAACAGCACACCAGTCCGGGAGACGCTCATACTTCACCCTAAAGATGACCCTTTGGACTGTGTCTTTCTTCTTTATCACCAGCGAAACTGCGTTCTTGAGAGGTTTTGTAACATCAATTCTAACTCTGACCCTTGCAAAGTTACCTTCAAAATCATGCGACTTGGGCTCCGCATAGATGAACTCTCCCACTGTTGCAGATAAGGCTTTAATCTTAGGGTAGAAGCCATCCGGAAGATCATGAATCTGCATCCAAATATCAATTTTGTTTAACTCTATCGAGGAGGGCTTTGTGATCCCGTCGTAAAGCGACAGTACCACCGCCTTCCCTTTGAACGTCCAAGGTCCTTCCTCCATCACCCGTTCCCAGTCGCCCAGGCAACCGAACTGCAAGGTGTAGAGGTTATCTTCCAATGGTCTGATTTTCACGTCCTTCGCCAGATCCCATGCAGAGCGCATGTTCCTGAAAAACCAATACTGACTGTAGGTTCTCTCCGTGTGGACTCTGGCGATCGCCATCCATCTGGTGGCCTCTTCCGGGATTTCCTCATCTTCCACTACTACATCTTGGAGATCCTCTTCCTTCAGACCCAGCTCCTCCATCATCGCCTCCAGATCAGTTGTTTTGGTGCTCGATCCCGACAGCGTTCCTTCCATTAGATCTCTCGCTCGAGGTTCCTGATCCCGCGAGCGGTATGTTCCCTAGCCAGAAACCCTACCCCCCCCCCCCACCGTCAGCGAGGGCTACACACCCCGGCGACCCTGGCGGGAGGATAGAGGGAGGGGAGATCGGTTCTCTACGGTGGCGCCGTCGCCGTCGCCGAGAGGATGGTAAACCCTAACGAGAGGGGAGTTTGTACTTCCTGTTTAATTTTGATGGTGAGTTGGGTTGTATGGAATCGATTGACCCCTATTTTGGGCCAGTCGAATTGCTTCTTGGGCTCCTTTTAGCTCTTCTAGGTTGCATTTTTCCTTTTCCTTTTTCTCTTTTCTTTTCTTTATTGGTTATTTTTTGTTTTTGTGGGTTTTTGGCTGAGTGTAATTATATACATACAAATACTACATAATATGTGTTAAAATTTCATGATTATATGATTATTTTTATGATAAAGTGCAATTTCGGTGTAAAGTTGTGCGTAAGTTTTTTTTTTTCAAATCTCTCTTAAAAGAAATACCAACGCCACTAATTCATTTTTTTATAGAAAAAATCATTATTTTGATATTGTTTCAGTCTTTACTTCATTTTTATTCTAATTAATGTTAATACCAATTCCACTATTCACTTGTTTTTTTTGCAAAAGTTCCCCTTTTATATGCTTATTCTTGCATATTTTTAAAAAGCGCAATTTTTATGTATATTTCGTGCAAATTTTGTCAGTGTTTATTTTAGATTCTTTTTCCCCTTTTCTTTGTTCTTAAATTGTAATACCAATGCCACTAATATATTCTTCCTTATAAATTTTAATTCTTTCTTTTGTGGGTGTTTTTGTTTATTTATTTTTGTTTTATATTTCTATGCGTTTTTATTTTACCCTTTTCTGTCCTTTATTGATTTTTTGTGAGTTTTTGGCTGAGTGTAATTATATACAAACAAATACTATATAATATGTGCCAAAATTTCATGATTATATGATTATTTTTGCATATTATGATTAATTGCAATTTCGGTGCAAAGTCATGCGCAAGTTTACGTGTGCGCCGCAGCCCTCTCCCCCTTTGTTTTTTTTTTCTGTTCTTATTTGTTTTTGCTTGTTATTTTCTTCTTTTTATTAGTTGGATTTTTTTTGTGTGTGGGTGTTTTTGGATGCTGGATGAATGTAAAATATATGTGCACAAATATTATAAAATGAATGAAAGAATTGTACTATTATATGAGTATATTTTGCATAATACAGAAAAGTGCAATTGTGTGCAAGTGTTCTTTTCTTTCTTCCAAAGTGTAATTCCAGTGCCACTAATTCATTGGTTCACATAAAACTTCATTATTTTAATTTTGTTTTAGTTATCATTAAATTTTTCTTTCCTCTTTATGGGCAATACCAACGCCACTAACTCATCCCTTCTTAGGATTTTTTTTTGCAAAAACTTTGCTATTATATGCTTATTCTTGCATATATTTTAAAAGTGCAATTTTTTGTGTATATTGTGTGCAATTTTTGTCATTTTTTTGAGTTTATTTTATTTCTTATTAAAGGGTAACACCAATGTCACTAATTTATTCTTCCTTAGAAAATCTCATTGTTTTGATTTTATTTTTTATTTTCTTTCTTCTTAATGGGTAATACCAAAACCATTAATTCATTCTTTCATAGAAAAGTTCATATTTTGATTTTGTTTAAGTTTTTGTTTGATTAATTCATTCCTTCTTAGGAAATTTCCTTTTTATGAGTTTTTTACTATTATAGGTTTATTCTTGCATATTATAAAAAACGCAATTTCTATATAAACTGTGTGCAAATTTTTCCATTATTTATTTATTATTTATTTTCGTTTTCTTTATACATTTGCATTTCTCTTTAACCACACAAATGCATGGGATATGTGTAGTGATACGATAGCCCCTAGCTAGCTTTTTTTTTCAGTCAGCTGACCCTTAGCCGGTCCCAAAGAAGATATATAGATTATTGACCTGAATGTTTCCGATGAGCATGGCCATTAGGATGAGGCCGAAGGTGGCGAGCGTGATGGCGAAGAGCGACTCCCCGGTGTAGATGGTTGTCTTGAGCCCTTGGCCCAGCGTACTGACCCACCGTGACAATAATTTGTTAATGAGACACTCTTGAACTATAGTAGTGAAGTAGTATAATAATGTTGTTACGTACGTACCTCAAGTTGGCGAGGCCCCACCAGAGGCAGAAGAGGAGCTTGGTGGTCATGTCTTTGGAGGTGGTGACGGCCGACGTGACGGCCGACGAGTACATGCCGTAGTCGAAGGGCATCTCGCCGTCGTCGGTGGGCTGGCAGTTCTCGGTGATGACCTGCCGGATCACGGTGGTCCACTCCGTGTACTCCTCGTTGCTCTCCGTCTTGCCGCAGTACATGTAGATCTGGTTGCACCCCGGGAACTCGTTGCACGAGAAGCGCCAGCAGTCCGTCACCCGCTCGATGGACAGCAGGTACCAGAAGGCGCCCACGATGTGGCTGGCCAGCATGTACCACAGCAGGTAGTAGGCGGCGCCGGCGAGGGCCGTCTCGGCGAACACGCCGCTGGTGCGCTTGAGCTCCGTGGACAGCGGGTATATCCGGACCAGCCGCGGCACGTACTGCGCGATGATGATGAACAGCAGCCTGTCCTTGGTCTCCAGCACCGCCGTCTTGTCCTCCCGGTACAGGAACTTCCAGATGACGATCTGCGGCAGCGGGAGCACGGAGAAGACGTCGGCGATGAAGAAGCGGCGGCAGTAGCGCTTGGCGATCTCCACCGTGTCGATCACCAGCTCGCCGCGCCCGAACACCCTGGAGGAGGGCGCGATGAAGGCGGTGCGGAACTGCAGCGCGATGCGCGCCAGGAAGAAGATGTCGAACAGGGTGCGGACCACGGCGGTGGAGATGGCGAGGCCGGGGTCGATGCCGATGCACAGGTTCGTGTTCTTCTCCCCGGGGAGCTGCTCCTCCCTCACCCGGGGCCCGTAGAAGAACATGGGGTCGATGGCGATGGAGATGATGCAGGAGATGAGGAAGCTGCGGTTGAGGCGCACCAGGATGCGGTCCTGTGGGTCGAAGATCTTCTGCGACGTGTTCTTGAGGTCCTCCTGGAACACGGCCGCCATGGCCGCGCCCGTGCGGATCGACCGGCCCAGCGTGCGGAGCTGCGCCGAGCCATGCGTGATCACGTCCCGCGCCAGCAGCTCCGGCTGTGCCAGCCGCCGCCGGGACGCGCCCACCACGCCGCCGTACCCGATGTGGAAGGCGGACCGCCGCCGCTCCCCGCCCCCGCCCCCGCCCATGGACGCCTCGTACGACATCCCGCTCGCGCTCGCGTCGTCAGCAAGCCTAAGCTACGAGGCAAAAACCAAACGTTGATGCATGCATGCATGCATTCAATTCATCATCCCCACCAATCATCTAAGGGATCCTCCCTCATGAGATGAGATGAAATGAAATGCATCCGGCATCTCACCTTACAAATTTCTTCTTGCCGCCGTCGATGAATCGCGTCTTATGCCGGCCACTGCCGAACATGATCTGCTAGCCGCCAAGGAGGCCGCTGGTTGATTCCATTCATTCATCCAGAGCACTGTGGGCATTAACGAACCAGAGGCTCGTTCGTCCCCTCCTCTGGATCCTGCGCGCACGTACAGCAGAATTCTGCCGCGGAAGCACAAAATCAACCGAGAATTCCTATCTGCAATCCAGAATGACACCCGTAATAAGAACAACAAGAAGCCTCTCGAATGGATGGCAAGAAGGCAAACCTGCAATCTCCCCTCTCATTCATCAGAGAGAAAGAAAGAAAATCCCAATCGTCGCTCGCTCGCTGCATCGACCGCAAACTTTTCGCTCCCCGTTTACAGGGCTAAGTGGGACACTGCGGCTGATGCGGCATGCGGGAGTGGCTGGCCGCCACACACCGCTATAATTAGCGCCGGCGTTTGCGGCAGCCCGCATGCACCCACCAGCGGACAGTAGTATGAGCAGTGCTACACACACGATATTGTGCGCACGATTCATGCACGACAACACATATCTGTTCGTTCATGCATGCTCCAGTAGTATTCATCAGCATCAGCTAGAGCTGCATTAGCTCAGTGCAAAATTCAGATAACAACATGGTCACTGAAAATTCAGATAACAGTAGCATCGGCTGGAGCTGCATTATATTAAATCTGGAAATTCAGCACAGCTTGCACAAAGACCCGTAAGAAAAACGAAATTACAGCATGGTCCGAATAAGATACAGTATGCAGTGAATATTGAACTGCAGTTTAGATGGAAATAGCAGAATAATGATCTTCAGATAATGCCCTCAATGCTGACAACACCACATATATGAGTACTAACGAAAGAGGGGAACTTTTGGTCTACGGGGACATGTACACCCTATATGATTTTGTTAGTAATTTCAACAAAAAGTCGAAAAATTCTGAAAATATTTTTGAAATAAACTTGACCTTACATTGTACTTGTGAGAAAAATTTCACAAAAAGAGAATCCCCCTTTGACTTCTTTTCAAAAAAGACAAAAAATTCGCCAAAATAGTGACCTATAATAGCAAATAAATTTTGTCTTTTTCGCTGTGAAGTCAACATTGGTTTTGTTTTCGTGGAAATTTATATACTAGTGCAAAGGCAAGCCAAGTTTATTTTAAAAAAACTTCTAAACTATTTTGAATTTTTGTTTAATTATTAAAAAAAAACCCATATAGGGTGTATATACAAACAGGAACCAAAGGGTATTTCCCTACTAATGACACATTAATCTTCAGAATTCCTATAGAAGAACAACAGGAGGATCGACTTGTCTACATGCCTTGCAAAATGCCTATAGAAGAACAACCAAAAGAGAACAAGCATCATTATTATGTCAAAGGAGAACAACCAAAAGACGACACCATTCTTTTTTTGTTTTTGCGGGGGAAAAGACGACACCATCACTGTACCAAAAATAGAAATGAGGATGATCGCGCTAACTTTCTAGCAGCAGTACCATTCTATGCTCATAAGCGTTTTACTGATCAGGTGAAAGATACAAAGACAATGCAGTAGTGGACGAGCTGTTTGATGTGTGAAATTCTTTAGACTTTCAGGAAGAAACAAAAAGAGATTTTTTTTTTTTGACAAAGAAACAAAAAGAGATTGCCCGCTTCAGCCCGCAACAGACAAACGGGGTCGGCCCAGGCGGCACTTTGCGGGCCTTTTTCGCGGGGCGGCGTGGCGGCCCAGCGTGATGTCCCGCGCCGCTTGCACTAACCCTTGACCCAGGCCGCCGCCGCCTCCTCCTCCTCCTCCCCACCACCGCCGCATTCCCCAACCAAAAACCCTCCCAAAACCGCCCGGAGAAATGCCGCTGCTGCCGCGCCGGCCGCCGGCGGCGCTCTACGTCCCGGTGCGGGGTCTCCTCGAGGCCCGCGTGCCGTGGGGCCGGGACCGCGCGCTGGACCACGTCGTGGAGCGGGAGCGCCACCTCGTGCCCTTCCTCCTCACCAAGGACGCGCTCCTCACGGCCGCGCCGCCGCCGCACGCCGTGCCGCTCCACGCGCTGCCCTCCACCATCCCCTTCCCCTTCCGCCCGCTCCGCTTCCTCCGCCTCTACGCCTCCGCCTTCGCGCTCTCGCCGCACCCCGTCACCGTCTCGCCCACGCACAGGCTCAGCGCGCTCCACCTCGACGAGGAGCAGGCCGTCGACGCCACCCGCGCCGACGCCGCCGACCGCCTGCTGCGCCTCCTCATGCTCGCGCCCTCCCGCGCGCTCCCGCTCCACCTCGTCGCGCGCATCCGCCTCGACCTCGGCCTCCCCTCCGACTTCCCCCGCTCGCTCCTCCCGCACTACCCGGACTACTTCGCGCTCTCCGCCGACGGCCGCCTCCTCGAGCTCGTCTGCTACCGGAAGGACCTCGCCGTGTCGGCCGTGCAGTCCTACGCGCAGCGGACCGGCGGGTACAAGATCGGCGACCCCATCGCCTTCCAGCTCTCGTTCCCCCGTGGATTTGAGCTCGACAAGAACGTTCGCAAGTGGCTGGATGAGTGGCAGAAGCTGCCATACATCTCGCCGTACGAAGATGGTTCGCACCTGGCTCCGAGGAGCGACATCACGGAGAAGAGGACTGTGGCGGTGCTGCACGAGGCGCTCAGCCTCACGGTGGGGAAGAAGATGGAGAAGGAGGTTTTGGTCAAGCTTGGGGAGGCTCTTAGGCTACCGCCGGGGTTCAGGAAGGTGCTCGCGAGGCACCCAGGTATCTTCTACCTGTCGCATAAGCTGAGGACCCAAACGGTGGTGCTCCGGGAAGCCTACCGGAGGCATATGTTGGTGGACAAGCACCCAATGATGGGGATAAGGTATCAGTTCCTGCATTTGATGCATATGGGGAGGGAGGAGGCTGGTAAAGCAAAGGGCAAGGAGAGGAAGACAGTTCGTGGCGACCAAATGATGGGAGACGAGTATGGTGCAGATGGGGAGAACGAGGATGATTACGATGATGAGGAGGATGAAGAAGAGGATGAGGAGAACATTGAAGCGGGTGTTGCTTCAGAGGACGAGGAGAGCGATGACGAGGACACAGAGAACAGGGGAGAAACTGGAGAACCGCAGCAAGCCGCTAACTGAAACAAGAAACTGCATCATAGCTGGTCTTGTGATGTTGGTGGTGATGTGCATTTGAATTGCATGAATATGCTCGGAGACCTAGCAACATAATGTACAATCAGCTTCTATAACAGGTACCAAACCTACTAGAAGATGGTGCTTATTTTTGTTTAACTAGGTTGTGAAGTAGCTGGTGATTATTAAGTGAAATCATCCTTGTTGTACCATGGTGGCTTCACATAAGTTAAATCATATATATCTTAGATTTTCGGTTAGATTACTGAAAGCATGATAGCTTATTGCCACTCTCGCATGCTCAATTAAAAAGACTGCTGATCACAATTAAAGCTGCAAATTTATCCTTCGTGTTCTGATAAGAATTTGTTCTGTCCATAGCAAATCAATTGAGGTGATCCTTTTTATAGGTTGTTTCTCAGTGAATTCTTTTATGTACCAACTTGTTGCACATGGATGCCACTCTTATCTTTATAAAATTCGAAGGATTTAAGTCAACAGGCTTGCTCCTGACTTACTAATGAGAATGATATATTGAAAGGATACCGCATAATATTAATGTACTCCCTCCGTTCCCAAATATAAGTCGTTTTAGAGATTTCAACAAGGGGACTACATACGGAGCAAAATGAGTGAATCTACGCTCTAAAGTATGTCTATATGCATCCGTATATTGTAGTCCATTTGAAACCTCTAAAAAGACTTATATTTAGAAACGGAGGGAGTACATGACAAGGTTATTCTCATTGATATCAAAGTTGAAAAATGTATCTAGTCCAAGGAAAAACTCGAATCAGGCATATACTTTCATGAGAATAAAAATGAAACCCTTCTTTTTCATCTCCGTTCGGATGTTAAAAGAATTGCTGCATTAACTGTACTAGTATAAACTGCAAACACAGGGTAATGTTTGCAGAGTTAACCATATTATTTTGGTTATTTGGAGATACGTGAGATTACTTTTTCTGTTGACAACAGTTCTCATCTATCTGACAACAAGATATTATTTAACTATCTACACATCAGAATATCCTGATTTTAGATCGAAAGGCTCATCGCCCTGTTCCATTTACTTGAAATGAAACAACTGTCTATGTTATACAGCACAGCATGATACAGGCCGTAAAGGTTGGAATGTAAATAGAATCCAGGACAAATAAGGAGGACAGAACGCTAGAAGGATAAGAACATCAAACATCAGCTTGAGTGCCATATCCTGGGAATTACTACTTCGGGGGTTCCGGAGCCAGTACCAGAACAGTCTTTCGCTTCTTCACACAGAGCCAAACCATCAAAATATATTTAATAATGGCCATTTTGTTTTCATGAAGCCTGAGAAAATGTTTTGTTGATGAAGACCTTAATAAGCTTGTAGGTTCCTGAGATTCTGCTTTCTTACTGTCTGAATTGCTACAGCTTCTGTTGATGCTGAGGAAAATTATACTCCCTCTGTCCCAAAATAGTACTCCCTCCATCCCATAATGGAAGACGTTTTTTGACACTACACTAATGTCGAAAAACGTCTTACATTATGGGACGGAGGGAGTACAAAGTTGTACTAAGTCTGCGACACTTATTTTTGGACGGAGGGAGTATAATACAACTGTGCTTGGATCTGTTGTGGCTCCATATCTGTAACAACACTAGCATTACCTTTCTCTGTGAAATAAAAATTGCCTGAAAATCCATTTGACTTAATCTGTGCTGCTGAACCAATGTTTCTACTATGACTCTTTACAGTTGCTAATGAGTAGTAGTAATATTTAGCCAGTCTCGCTTGTATTCAGAGTCTTATGACAATTCACATGGAACAACAACATGTAGAGTTATTTCTGTCCATTCGGCTTCATTTAGAATTTCCAAACGTGCTGCAAAAAGGAAACACATGGTGGTAGAGAGATAACTAAAAGGTGTTCTTTTCAAATTTCTGTCATGACATGCCTGTTCAACCATGTACTCCCTTTGTAAACAAATATAAGACTTTTTAGATCACTAATTTAGTGATCTAAAACACCTTATATTAATTTACAGAGGGAGTAATCCATAGAGAAAGCAGGGCTCTCTGTTTAATTTACACTAAGGAGCAGCAACCTTAAAATTGTTCCTGCACTTAGTTTTCAAACGACATTTGCCATCGATGTAGGTAGTCATGGCACTGGATATAAACCGAATCCAGATCTTTTATATGAACATAAACAAAATAATAGTATACAGACCCATATAACACAGTTCCCGAACTGACCCAGGTACACTAATCCCAGACAGCCCATTGTTCTGATTTTGAAAAGTTTATGTCCGTGTTGCTGGTTCTCTTTTAGCTTTGTCTTCTTGAATTTCCTGCTGCTTTTGTCTAATTGATTCAATCCCATGCCACTGGAATGACATACTTCAGTGGTTGTTTCCACTATTGTTTACTGGCTTACCTTTTCTCAAAACTCCAGATTTACTGTGTATTTTTTTTTCACTCCCGCTAAAGTTATGATCGGCAATGCAGCAGCGAGCAGCCCCTAATCTCACTGGCAATGTGGCCGTGTTAGTCGAGATGGGAGGCAGCATTGCCTAGAACGCTGCCTGGAGTTTTGTTTTCTATATCTAGGGCATGTTCCAATCTTTCAAAGCTCACCAAAAGCCTTGATGGCGTGCATCGCTCTTTCTCGAGCCGGCAGCACAGTGATAATCTGCCCACGACGGTGAGAACATGATGTAGTACACCGGTGACCAGTGACCAGTGACCATTGACCTCCAGGAGTTGGAGCTGCTAGACACATGCACCGACATCTTGGACACTAGTCTATTGTGATAAGACAATCCCTGTTTATTGGGTTGTCTGGTCTTATGCACTTTAGATCCACTTAATCTACAGAGTGCACACAATAAAATACTAGCATTTGCAAGGAATGTAATTTTAGTTTAAGAAAACCTCATATAATATACACGATGTTCAAGTTTCATTTGTTTATATTTTGATATTGAGTATATCATTTGATACGTGTGTTTACCATAGACATTGCTTGGGTGCTTGGTTCAACCATGCTTCTGTACAGGGCAAGGGCATGAAAATGTGTGATTGGGGCTCAGATGATTTAATTCTGTGGATTGTTCATTGAAAACCAAGTTAAGAGAAATACATGCCTCTGAAGGAGCTGATTGGTGGTGTCTACAGTTGACCTACCTGGTCCTCTTGTTTTGAACCCCAGGTAACAGGTGTTGGAAAATGAAAATCATATAGAGCCTAGAGGTACAGTCATTTTCATTTACACTGCACCTGAAGAGAGCATAAAAGGTTTGGTAGCTGAGCTTTTTTAAATGTCATTGTTCTTAGAGTGTTGCCTCTGTCTTTGATATAAGCAATCACTTATGTTCTCACGGGATCTTGTGTGATGATTCTGATGTTTGATGCCATGTCAAGTACTCTGTCCGGAAATACTTGTCGTAGAAATGGATACAAATGGATGTATCTAGAACTAAAATGCATCTAGATACATCCATTCCTTGGACAAGTATTTTGGGACGGAGAGAGTAACAAACAACCTGATAGGGAAAGGAACAATTGGGTAGTTGCTGTACCAAGGGCGCTACAACCAAAAGAAGATATTATGCCGATTTGAGATGTCACTAGCTAATACTCCCTCCGTTCGGAATTACTTGTCACAAAAATGGATGTATCTACAACTAAAATACGTCTAGATACATTCATTTCTTGGACGAGTAATTCCGAACGGAGGGAGTAGTGTGGTAAGAAGGCAGCATCTTTCCGCCAAAACACCATGTGAACTGCTTGGGCGCTGTTCAGTCAGCTTTGTGGTGTCCAGTCTACTAAAAGTTTTGAGTCACTAGCTTCAAATGCCGACTTACATGGCCCAGATGATATCATTCTGTGATTGTTCATCGGAAATTATGTTAAGGAAACACGTGCTTCTGAAGGAGCCGATCGATGATGTCTACAGTTGACCTACCTGGTCCTCCTGTTAGTGAAGCCCCAGGTAGGATGTGTTGGAAAATGAAAATCATACAGAGGTACAGTCATCTTCATTTATAATGCACTGTCTCTGTGTAAAAAAGAACAGAAAAGGCTTGGTAGCTGAGCTTTGTTGAATATGATTGGATAAGTGACAATCTGCTATCTGCTTTATCATTGCTCATAGTGATATAAGCAATTGCTGTATGTTCTCATGGAATCTCTTGTGATGATTCTGGTGTTTGATGCCATGCCGAGTACAGTAACAAACAACTTGATAGGGAAAAGGAACAAACAGGGTAATTGCTGTACCAAGGGCGCTACAGCCAAAAGAAAACATTATGCCGATTTGAGACGTCACTAGCTAATGGTGTGGTAAGAATGCAGTAATGATGGACGCGGCATCTTTGCCCCCAAAACACCATGTGAAGCCGTCTGGGTGCTGTCTAGTCTGCTCAAAGTTTGGAGTCACTAGCTTCAAATGCTGACTTACATGCCCAGGAAATCACCCATTCAAAAGGTTCCCTGCGCGTTAGTATCATTGAATGTGATGAAGATTTGGCTGGTGAAAGCTCTGATATGCACATTCTGCTGCCTTCCTTTCCCCCACTATTTGATCTTTGTGTCTTCACTACTCACTCTTTCTTTACCCTACAATCTTACGTATATATGGCCGACTTCTTCGGGTTTCCTAGTTGATCCGGCAATATAACTATTTTCTTCGATAAACAGGGGAGCCCCCCGGCTACATTTTTATTGAGTTCTTACAAATCAATACTGCAGGAACCCTGTCCATAAGGGCAGGCACAGAGTTTTAAACATGGTTTTAAATAATAGCCCGCTATAGCGTTTACAAAATGTCTTGCGCTAAGAGACTTTGGTCCAAACAAATGAACAAACATTTTAAATAGCGTACTATAGCTCCGGCTATAGCGTTTAGAAAAGGTTCGCCGCTAAGAGGCTTAGCATGCTATTTAAAACTATGGTTTTAAACCATAAAAGAATTTCACAGGAGAGACAGGTCGAACAGAAACACTCAAGATTACTTTGCAGAGAGGCCACCCCTGCCTGATAACATAACATGGATGTTATCACTCATTGACAGATTCTTCAACAAGAATTCCAGCGTCTCGATGCCATCAGTGGTCATATCGCTCTACATTGTCCGCCGCCTAGATCGTTACAAGTCTTCTTCTCTAGCTTTTAAAATCAAAACAAGTTCTTCCGTAGCAGCTGACAGCTAGACGCAGCACGTACCAGTGCAGAAGAAAGGGCCAGGCGGATGCAGAGTCGATACTTGATCACACAAAGGAAAAACTCGAATCAAGCATATACTTTCATGAGAATAAAAATGAAACACACACACACACACACACAGAAACCCTTCTGTTCCATCTCCGTTCGGAGAATTGCTGCATTAACTGTACTGTACTAGTATAAACTGCAAACACGGGGTACTGTTTCTCAAAATTCCAGAACTTACAGAGCATCTTTATTTTTACTCTCCTGCTATATCTCCAATTTATGATTGGCAAGGCAGGAGCTCCTAATCTCATCGGCAACGTGGCCGTGTGTAGCAGCATTGCTAGAACGCTGCCTGGACTTTGCCTTCAATATCTGGAGCATGTTCCAATCTTTCTAAAGCTCACCAAAATCCTTGATGGCGTGCACCGCTCTTGCTCGAGCCGGCAGCACAGTGATGATCTGCCCATGATGGTGAGAACATGATGTACTACACCGGTTTCCAATGAGCTCAAGGAGTTTGGAGCTGCTAGACACATACACTGACATCTGGACACTAGTCTACTGGGATAGGACAATCCCAGTCTATTCGTCTGCCTAGTCTGATATACAGGATGTTTATATTCCGATATAATATACAGGATGTTCAAGTTTCATTTGTTTATATTCCAATATTGAGTATATCGAACGTTTGATACGTGTGCTTACCATAGACATTGCTTGGGTGTTTGGTTCTACCATGCTTCTGTACAGGGCAAGGGCATGAAAAATGGGTGATTGGGCGCAGATAATATGAATTGTTCATCGAAAAACATGTTAAAGAAATACGTGTGCTCGTGCTCGCCTCTGAAGGAGCTGATTGATGATGTCTACAGTTGTCCTCCTGTTAGTGAAAATGAAAACCGTAGAGGTACATTCATGTTCAGCAGGTGAACCGAGCTTTGCTAAATATGATTGCACAAGTAACAAATTGCTATCGATCGGCACAATATGATTGATGTCTTTGATGCTATAAGCCATCGCTGTATGTTCTCACGGAATCTCGTGTGATGATTCTGGTGTCTGATGGGTTGTTGCTGTACCAAGGGTCTACCTACAACCAAAAGAAGATATTGTGCCGATTTGAGATGTCACTAGCTAATAGTGTGGTAAGAAGGGGGTCAGTAATGATGGACGCGGCATCTTTCCCCCAAAACACACACCATGTGAACTGTTTGGGTGCTGTTCAGTCAGCTTTGTGCTGTCTAGTCTGCTGGAAGTTTTGAGTCACTAGCTGCTTCAAATGCTGACTTACATGCCCAGGGAGGAAAGCATCCACTCGAAAGGTTCCCTGCCTGCATGTTAGCATCTTTGAATGTGATGAAGATTTGGTTGGTGAAAGGCACATTCTGCTGCCTTCCTTTCCCCCACTAGTTGGTCCTTGTGTCTTCACTCTTTTCTTTACCCTACAATCGTATCGTATGCATGACTCACTTGTTCGGGTTTCCTAGTTGATTTGGCAATACCACTGTACATTTTTTTTCACTGAGCTCTTACAAATCAATACTGCAGGAAAGTAAGTAATCAGGCACACAGTTCTAAACCATACGTACAAAATAGTCACGGGAGAGACAGCTCGAACAGAAACACTCAAAAGATTGCTTTGCAGAGAGGGAGGTCGACCCTGCCTGATATCGGGCACTCATTGCCAGATTCATCAACCGAAATCCCAGCGTCTGAATGCCCTTGGTGCCAGTGGTCATATCCCTGTGCATTGTCCGTCGTCTTTCACTGGGATCTTTACAAGCCTTCTTCTCTACAGTAGCTTTTACTACAATCGAAACTTCCTCTTTAACTCCTTCCATAGCAGGTGCGCCACTGCAGAAGAAATGGCCAAACGGGCGCAGAGATGATACTTGATCGCACAGAACAGTCTGAGGAAGCGCGCCTACTGGCTACTGGGACGAGATCTTTAAGTTGTCGGCCGGGTACGTGGCGGTAGCGACGAGTGAAGTGACACATAACATGGACTGCCCACCGGAGCACCCGATCCCGATGGCTGGCCCTCGTTTCCTGGACGACTGGACACGGCCATGTGGCCGAGCACCCAACCCAACCGCCGGGAGCAAGTGCCGACTGCTAGAGTGCTAGGCCAGTACCACCATGTGCGGCTGCCGACTGTGGGAGATGAACGCCGTTGCGCCGGTACGTAAACCAATGCTTGGTGCTGAGACCCCGACAGGCTCCTTGGGTCATGTCGACGTCCGGGATCTGAACGTGGCATGCATGCTTAGGTATTTGTACGCCATGATGATGCGTACTCGTGTGTGTATGATGATACGTCCGTGTCTGTCAGAACGAGGCAAAAAACACATGGGTATGTATATCGTTAGGTCTGTTCGTGCGTATGGTAGTATGTGGTTCCTGTCCTAGCGATGGCCGAACCGATAACCAAACGTGATTGCACCCGTACCTGCCGCCTTTGATGCGGAGACGTGGGTGGCGTGCGTTTAGCATGAGCTTCACTTACTGTACAAACATTTCAGAGCCTTTCTTTCTCAAGATTCCTTCCTTGTGAGTTCGTTCTGAAGCTATAATGCTCAGCAGGCAGATCAGGTGGTGGCTGGCCGCTGGCGGAATTGGCAAACCATCCCTGTCGTGCAACTCCGGCCGCGAGCGAGGCAACGACCAACCAGTCCCAACGGAAGGCCCAGAATCGCCGCATGCAGGCCACACGACCGGAACCGTTGCTTTGCGGAGTACGTCACCGAGTGGGAATGGACGATCGATCAACCCAGACCAGACCCAAGCCGTGCATAAAGCTTCCACAAAGCTGTGGACTTCTAGCTAGTGGCTCTCGTGATTTCCAAACATGATCCGGTCGACTTTGTCCCTCCTTCCTTCCTAACTCAACTGGAGTATCATGCATGTGCACCTCATGCCTGGGGACACCAACCAACCACGCACGCACGCACGCACGTTGAGAATTCCTCCGTCCGGCCGGTCGACTCTTCTTCACAATTTTGCAATAAGAGTACCTACGTCACTGCCGGGTACCTTAGAATTCTCTCCAACTGAACTTCCTAGTTTTCTATCTACGTATAATTGTATGTATGATGGTGTTTCGTCTCCACAAGTTTTCTTGTTTGCTTTGTTGATGGCATCACTGCCTACGTATCTAGTATCATGGAGTAAGACGCTTTTGCCAATACTACTTAATTGTTCACCGTCACTCATCTTAAGCATGCATTTGGGTGATCGCTACGCTCCCACTAGTTATGCATCGTCACGCATCAATGATTGCAGAGTTTGGTCATGAAATTTGTTAAACGCGCGCTTTGCGCCAGTACTTGGATGCGTTTGGTAGTCTACATGAGGCCCTACCAGACTCACGGGGTGCAAAAATAGCATGTCTAGTTGCTTGAGCTACATGTGCCCGCACGACGTTTAAAGCACTTCAAGGCCAGGCTGAGGGAAACGAGCGAATCGACCGCTTTTTTCCGTTCTAGGCTATGGCGAGCCACGCTTGGCTCTCGCCTGCACCTGTGGGGAAGCGGAAGAGACGGATGGGACGTCTCTAACACGCCTTAACTCTCACGCCTCGCTTCCCTCACTGCTCAACCCCATTCACTCATCACTCTCTCGCTGTCATTTCGGTCTCTCTGATGGCCGCTCCACCACCGCGCCGCCCCAGTCCCATTCATCCCGACCCCAAGAACCACAACTGAGTCAACAGCCTAACGGAGGAAGGTGTTAACCATAGCCGGTTGTGAAAGTGCGTTATATCGACTAGAGGGGGGGGGGGGTGAATAGGCGATTTTTACAAATTCGTCACTGAGGAATTTCAAGGTGAGGAAATTCCTAAGTTACGAACAACAATTAGCGGAATAAGTATTCAGATGCAAGCATAACAGAGTAGTAGCACAGTCATCATGATGAAATGAAAACAAGCACATAGTACAAGTAGCGTAAACACAGGATAAGCAGGCTGAAGACAAGGTGACTGAAGAATTTGGAATGAGGAAATTGAGAAAGTCTTCAGTCAGAGTCTTCAAACAGTAACGATCAAGTGCAACAGTATATGAATGAGGAAATGGAAGGGTTGAGGAAATAGAACGAGTAGCTCGATGAAGACAGTGATTTGGTAGGCCAGCTCCAACTGCTATGACAGTTGTACGTCTGGTTGGAGCGGCTAGGTATTTAAACACAGTCCCAGACACACAATCCTCACCGTATTCTCCTTGAGCTAAGATCACACAGACCTCGCCCAATCACTCGTGGTAAGTCTTCAGGTGACTTCCAAACCTTCACGGACTCGGTCACTCGGTGATCCACAATTCCTCTTGGATACTCTAGACCATGACGCCTAACCGTCTGGAGGATGCACAGTCCTCAAAGATAACAAGCGTCGGTTCCACACAGGAACAATCTCTTCAGTGAGGCTCAATCACTTTGGGTATGTAGGTGTTTGGGTTTGGGTTTTCCTCACTTGATGATTTTCACTCAAAGTCCTCGGAGGATGGGATGCTCTCAATGAAAGTGTTAGTTTCTCTCGGAGCAGCAAACCAGCTAGTGGTTGTAGGGGGCGGCTATTTATAGCCTAGGGAGCAGCCCAACATGATAAGACATAAATGCCCTTCAATGATATGACCGTTAGGTGGGTAGATATTTTGGGACAGCTGGCGCATAGAACAGCAACGGTCGGAAATTTGAGTATCAAATTCCTCAGGGCTATCATGTTCCTCACTTGTAGGCAATTCGCACTGACGAATTCCTAACTCCTCAGTCAGAAGAAATTGCTCAGAGACTAGAAGACCTTCGTCTCTGTCACTGAAGAAATTGACTGAACTGTATGAGATTTCCAATGGCTTCACTCGAAAGAATTGGGTAGGTGTAAGATTTTGAGATGAGCATCACTTGGAAACTTTTCCTTAGTTTTACCTCGACCCCCTTTAACAGTACGGTGTTTACTATGACTCAAGAAAGGGAAAATAAAACTACGAAAACAAAAGTCTTCACGCTTCATAATACTCGCATGAATATCAAGTCTTCACGGTCACACCAATTTCTTCACTTTCAAAGTCTTCAAGAAAACCAAAGTCGTCAGCTGAAGACATTCATTTTTAGGGGTCGACTTTCATCGTAAATATCAAACTTGTCATAGACTTATAGACCTGTGTACACTCACAAACATATCAGTCCCTTAACCTATAAGTCTTCAATACACCAAAATCACTAAGGGGCACTAGATGCACTTACAATCTCCCCCTTTTTGATGATGATGACAATATAGGTTAAGTTTTCAATGGGGATAAACATATGAAGTGTAAATACTGATATTGAGGAATTTGGTTGCAAGATATAGAGGAACTCTCCCTGAAGATGTGCATATTTAAGGAATTTGCTTTGAATAGCAAATGCACATTGTAGAGTAGAAACATGGAGATCTTCCCCTATATCTCATAATTCATACACGCATTTAACATATGATATGAAGAATTTGAAATGCATGATGAAATATGGTGACTTGAAATTCAGCATGCGTGCATTAACGTACTTGAGGAAATAGCATGCAGAAAAATAGAGCAAAAGTATCAGACCACCATAGGACTTAAGTTTACAACTCGATCAACAAACACTTCAGAAGAGAGAGAGAGAGAGTTGTAACTTAATAAAAAAATGCCCATATATAGAGACACGCCTGAAGACTAACTCAAATTTCTCCCCCTTTGTCATCGAATGACCAAAAGGGACGAAAAGTGAGTACTAACACCCCTGAAGAATATCATCAAGACGTCGATGGAGGAGTGCTAGCGTTGTTGGGGTCGTCTGTTGGAGTAGGGCCTGCCGCGGTGTCGTTCAAGTCTTCGGCTTCGTCTATCTCACGCGATGAGGAATATGAACTGGCGACCAAGTGAGGAACTTTGACATTCTTGAATTTCTTCGAAGGTGGCTGAGACCAGTCAAAGTCTTGTTGGAAGTCCATCTCCTTGAGATCTCCAGCAGTGTAGAGGTTAGACATAATAGCCCAAGTGCGGTCAAAGACTTCATGCAAGCAATAGTGATTCTTTTCACAGTGTTTTGAGTGACTGTCATGTTCTGAAGAATTGCACTAAACTGTCTCTTGACCCACTTGTGATTTCTGTCAACTTTTTGGTGTAGGCCGAGGATAAGTTCACGGTTAGTCATCACACACCGAGCAGTGGCTTGAGGAAATTGCTTTGAAGCATTTGCAGCAGAATTATGTGTGGCAGAGTCATCATTGATGGAATAAGATGCAGTTTTGTGAAACTGTCCATCCAATGGACGTGTGCCTTCATCAATGACAGCAGCCTTGCCCTTCTCATCAGCTGAGGAAATGGTCTGTTTGAGGACTTCTATTGGTGGCAAGTAGCTGAGATGATTTTGAAAGTCAGCCTTGTAATGAATTGAAGACCTTGATCTGTAGAATCTCATAATCCAGGGAGCGTAAGGCTTCAACTCAAAAGGTGACAAAGCATCATTGGCCAAAGTCCTCATGAAGAAATCATGGTAGTTGATTGAAAAGCAAATTCTTCATTATCCCAACAACCTCTTCCTCATCAGAGTTGTGGCCCATGATTGGACCGAGGATTTTGGTCAATATTCTGTAGATCGTCCTTGGCACATAAAGCAATTCCTTCACTAGGAATGTGTCCTTGGAGCTTGACCTGGCTTCAAAGGCTTCATCAGCACTTGCATATTAGATGGTTGGGGAGTTGAAGTTGAGAAGTTCATCCGTTCAGATCTTCCACGCCCTAACTTGGCGGTGGAAGACAGCTACGACAGCGACAGAGTGAAGATTTCCGTGGTCGGCGCGAGTATGACGGCGACGAGGTCGAGGTAGTGAAGCTCTTCCTCACCGGCGACGATGGAAAGTAGCGGCAGTGCTAGGTCAGAGAGCTCGAGCGTGGGGAGTGAGGTCGAGCGGGGTAAATGAGGTAAGAGGAGGGTGAGGGGTATTTATAGCCGAGGTGAAAAACCGTTCGTCCGAGGAAAATGGACGAACGTGCCCCTGACCCTTCTCATCCTAGCGACATGTGTCACCCACGTACTGTGAAGTGGAGATCGTGTTAGATCGTGGGTGAATAGAATAATCTCTCATGGGATGCGGAACAGTTTGGGCGGCAAACGCCAAAAATTCAGATAAGAATATTTTAAAGTTTCGTTCGCAAATTCTTCAGCTGACAAGGACACAATGAAGATTTTGAACGGGTTTCAAATAGAACGCACATGAAGAATTTGTGAACAGACTGGGTTGAGTTAGCATAGAGGAGAACGGGTCCGATCACATTCACTTAGCAGAAAAGTCAACTTGAAGAATTAGCAATAAGTGAATGTTGTAGAGGACTGGAAACTCATGTATATATATAGAGTCAATGAAGAACACAGTCGGAAAGAGTGAAGACTTTGCAAAGTTGAAGAATTTGAACAATTGAGGAATCTAAAAAAATGAAGAAAAATTCAAATTGAAGATTTTCAACTTTTGTTGGTGGCGTGACGCACCGTATAAGAATGATGATTTCAGATGCCGCGTACAATTGTCGTAGGGCTCTGAGAATCAAATTCCTCATTAATTTCTTCACACTTAGAGGGTTAGTCTTCATTGATTGGAGAAAAATGTTACTTCGTGTGTTGCACATCTAAGTCATCAATTTTTCATAAGTGTTAGGATGTATGTCCTTTTCAAAGAACATTCGAAGATTCTAAGATATTTAGCTCACACCGCAACTTGCTAAATCTCTTCTCATCCAAGGGCTTTGTGAAGATATCGGCTAGTTGTTCTTCAGTCTTCACGTGCTCAATAGAGATGTCGCCCTTCAACACATGATCTCGAAGAAAATGATGACGAATCTGGATGTGCTTTGTCTTCGAGTGCCGGACTGGGTTATGAGCAATCTTGATGGCACTCTCATTGTCACAGAAGAGTGGCACATTCTTCACACTGATGCCGTAGTCTTTGAGGGTTTGCTTCATCCATAGCAATTGAGCACAGCACGAACCAGCAGCAATGTACTCAGCTTCAGCAGTAGAGAGTGATACGCAGTTCTGCTTCTTCGAGGACCAACATACTGAGGATCGTCCGAGGAAATGGCATGTGCCTGATGTTAGCTTGCGGTCCACACGATCACCAGCATAGTCAGAGTCAGAATATCCAATGAGATCAAAAGCCGAGCCCTTGGGATACCATAATCCAAGTGTTGGAGTGTGAGCTAGATATCGAAGAATATGCTTCATAGCCTTTTGGTGTGATTCCTTCGGTGTAGCTCGAAAACGGGCACACATGCAAACACTAAGCATAATATCTCGCCTAGATGCACATAGATACAATAAAGAGCCAATCATGGAGCGGTATACCTTTTGATCGAAGTCAATACCATTTTCATCAGTGCATCGATGGCCATTTGTGGGCATAGGGATTTTGACGCCTTTGCAATCCTGCATGCCGAATTTCCTCAACACATCCTTGAAGTATTTCTCTTGAGATATGAAGATGCCATTGCGCTGTTGACGAATTTGAAGACCTAAGAAGAATTTCAATTCTCCCATCATAGACATTTGATATTCCTCACTCATCATATAGGAAAATTCATCACTGTAACGTTGGTTAGTCACTACAAAAAAAGACACATCCGTGACATTTTGGGCCGAGCGAAATTTTTTCTGTCATGCTTATGACACTTCTATGATGATAATTGTGACAAAACCTGGTATCATCATAAATGTGGTGGGCTCCTACTTCTATGACAAAAAATCATGACATAAAATGGGCTTTTTGTCCTGGGCGAGCCGGAGATGCAATTGCATGACATTCTTTGGGCCGTCCATGACGGAAAAAACCGTGGTAGAAGCGAGGGCGAGGAAAATATCGGGGAGTCCCTGGTTAAAGTGGGTGGTCGGTGGCCGAGCGATGCGCGTTCTCTCGTACACGTACGCGCGTGGGTGCGAGGCGTTGGGCTCTAACTGAACCCGAGCGAGGCGTTCGCCTACTGAACCCGAGCCAGTGCACTACAGGCTACGCGTTACTGAACCCGAGCGATCGATCGATGGCTGTTAACTGAACCCTATCGAGCGATTCCTTCGCTACTGCTGCTAACTGAAGCCGATCGAACCTGCTCCCTCTTGATGAACAGTGAGCGTTGTTGGGGGGGTTGGATGAACAGTTCCTGGTGGGGGTTGGATGAATAGGACCCCGTGGTAGTAGAGGCCGTTGCCGCTGGATGAACAGGACCCCGATCGATCGAGCCGGTGGAGGGCTGGATGAACAGGACCCCGTGGAGGGCTGGATGAACAGGACGGCCCCGTGGAGGGCTGGATGAACAGGACGACCCCGTGGAGGGCTGGTTGAACAGTAGCCGGTGGAGGGCTGGGTGAACAGTAGCCCGTGGAGGGGTGGTTGAACAGGACCCCGTGGAGAGGGCTGGTTGAATAGTAGCCGGTGGAGGAGCGTGCGGTGGAGGCTGGATGAACAGGAGCCCGTGGATAAACAGTCGCAGGTGGAGGCTGGAGGAGGTCGACGGTGGATGAACAGTAGCCCGTGGAGGCTAGAGGAGGTCGACAGTGGAGATGAACAGTATCCCGTGGAGTCCCGTTTTGCGGTACGCCACACCCCTCCCGATGAACAGGACCCCTGTTTCGACGGTAGCGCTCCAACACAAGTCCGTTTCCTCCGTTTTGTGGTACGCCACACCCCTCCCAATCAACAGGACCCCATTTCGACCATAGGAGGTCCAAGAGAAGTCCGTTTCCTCTGTTTTGCGGTACGCCAGACCCCTCCCGATGAACAGGATCCCGTTTCGTCCGTGGCCGGTCGAACACAAGGCCATTTCCTCCGTTCTGCGGTACACCAGGCTTCGTTTCCATCGGCTCCTCTGTCCAAGCCGGTTGGCTCCCGATGAACACAACTATTCCGTTGCCTCCCGATGAACACGACGCATCCCGTTCCCTCCCCATGAACACGACGACGATGACGTAGTTTCTCCGTTCTGACCCAGCCATGTACACGAGCCCTGGCCATACGTATGCGCGAGTAGGCGTTCGAGACCCCGGCCGTATGTATGTACATGGCCGTATTTACTTTCTTGCACCCTAGTTGTACGTACGTGTACATGCTACATGCGTGCCTCTACTACGACACGTGCCCTTCCTTACACGGCCACGGTTCATTGCTGCAGCCTGCAGACAGACCGATCGTATGTACGTACACGTTGCGACCAGAGTGACAATGCTACGTACGCTTCGACCAGGTGGGTCCCGACTGTCAGGCACTTCCTTGCGTGCGAAGATGTAGCTAGTGGGTCCCAGCAGTCAGGGGGGCGAATCATTTTTTTGCCCATAATATGAACGCACTTCCTTGCGTGCGAAGATGTAGTTGGTGGGTCCCAGTAGTCAGGGGAAACATTTTTTTCACGAAATACGGTAGCCCATCGGATGGGTCCCTGCTGTCAGGTGGAGGAATCATTATTTTCCGCGTAATAAGGAGGCACTTCCTTGCTGTGGCCGTGGACCCAACTGTCAGCCTCTCCACGTATAGTACTCTTCCGATGGAAGCCGTTCATTGACCACATTGACCACGCTGCACCGAGAGCACCAAGGTGGTGGAAGACGACGAGGCCTAGGAAGGGAACAACGCGGAGCCAGGGAAGACGCGGCAGTGGATGCCCATGCGGAGAGGAGTACGAGGGTTCACTGGTTCGGCTGCAGTGTGAGGCTGCCGTCGCCGCAGACTAACAGGTGGTGTGGGTGAGTGGAGGGATGGCCTGGCCAGCGGTGGCAGCACAGCCGGACACGGGAGGCAGGGGCAGGCGGCACGGCCGATGCTTGTTTGGGCGGCTAGAGCAAGAAGACCAGAGGTTGAAGAAGCACTACGGCCGTTGGATGGACATCGTACGGTCACTGGAGCTAGAATCATTCATATTGACTAAGTTGACAAAGCCTCTGTCCCCGTCATCTTAGTAGGCCCACAAGTCAGCCTCCCACTATGGTGGGTCCCAGCTAGCAGGGGGAGTATTCATTTTTTGTGCGTAATAAGGAGGCACTTCCTTGCGTGCGAAGATATAGCTGGTGGGTCCGACTTGTCAGCGGGGGGAACTTTTTTTTCACGAAATACAAAGGCCCTTCCGGTGGGTCCCAGCTGTCAGGTGGAGGAATCATTATTTTGCGCGTAATAAGGAGGCATTTCCTTGCGTGCAGCGATGGACCCAACTGTCAGCCTCTCCACGTATAGTCCACTTCCGATGCATGTCGTTCGTTGACCACTCCGCGCTGAGAGCACCAGGGCAGTGGACGACGGCGAGGCCTAGGAAGGGAACGACACGGAGCCAGGGAAGACTCGGCTGTTGTTTCCCACGCGGAGGGGAGTACGCGGGTTTACTGGTTCGTCTGCCGTCGCCGGAGAATAACAACAGGTGTGGGTGAGTAGAGGGATGGCTAGGCCAGCGATGGGAGTACGGTGGGGCGGTGAGGCCTGCGTGGCAGCACAGCCGGCTACGGGAGGAGGGAGCAGGCAGTCCCACCGACGCTTGTTTGAGCGGCTGGAGCAGGAAGAGTAGAGATTGAAGAAGCACGACGGCCGTTGGATGGACATCCAACAGTCACTGCTTGTGCGTCAACCTTTTTTTAGGAAAGCCTCAAATCTGTGGAAAAAAACATACAATCCATCTGCCGTTATTTCTAATAATTTACAGCCCATTTGCTAATTCTTAAGGTTTTTTTGGAGCCCATATTCTTTTTGTTACCATTATAGCCCATATTGTGGCCATGGTTAAAAAATTATATGAAATTTTGCATATTTCGATGCGGTCCGAACTATTTTTAATCCCGAAATTTCGAGTCACATTCAAACTGATTTTAAAAATAAATGTATATCAGTATAAAATCCAACAAATTGTCCACGCATAAAAATCAATGCAATTTAAATTCTCGAAATGAAAAAAATTGAAACTAATTGCCGGATTGATGTGTTTTAAAAATGTACAACTCATTTCTCATTACTGATAGGCCATTTTCTCGGCCAGCCGAATGAAGCTCTCCTCGTCTTGAAAGATTTGCCGCCCAATAGGCCTGACAAAGCGACTTACTTGAGAAATCACAAAAAAACTGGGCTAGCCATTTTCAGAAAGAAAAAAACCACTGGGCTGGTCTGTGGTAAACATAAAGGAAAAGGCTGTCTAGACAGGAAGAGTGCCCCGCACAGCCCAGTTGACACCCTGCTTCCGTCTCAAAACAAATTAGATAAATGCCACTCCAATTATGGCGATTCATAAAAATGCCACTACAATTTCCAAACTTTGAAAAATGCCACTGCAATTTTTGCAAACTTTGAAGCCACTGCAATTTTTGCAAACTTTGAAAAACGCCACTCCAGACTTCGAAAAATGCCACTGGAAATGGCATGAAATGGCATTTTTCAAAGTTTGGAAATTGCAGTGGCATTTCTCGGAATCACCAGATTTGGAGTGGCATTTATCAAAATAGCCCAAAACAAAAATAACTGGGCGAGCTGCTGGGTCCCTGGTGTCAGCCGCTCGTTGTGCAATTCTCTTGTTTATTGACTATGTTGACAATGGCATGGGACCCAGATGTCAGAAATCCATTAGGAGGAGCCATTTTTTATTGGCTTGAAATAAGGAGGCACTTGCTTGCGTACTGCCATGACCTTGGTGGGCCCCTGCTGTCATCCTCTCCATGTACAATCATCTCCTGATTGTGTATGCGTCAACCTGGTAGGCCCACAAGTCAGCCTCTAAACCCATGGCAGACAAATACAACCCATTTAAAAAAATAACAGCCCATTCCATACGTTCAAAAGGAAAGTTCAACATTCAGAGCAAAGTAACAGGTCTGATCCAGATATAGAGTACTGAACTTCCACGTTGACAACCATCATAGCCAAGTTAACTATCTACTCCCACTAATACTCTAGTAGTGTACAAGTACTAACTTACTCTTAGCTAACTAGACGATGCCGGCCGCCATCTGCGGTACACGCTAAATGCCACCACCGGCGTCCTCCGCCTTGCCTCGGACTTGCCAGAGGTGCGATAGGGCGCGTTGCTCACGCGCGTTGGCCCTTTCCATGCCGGCGTGGTCCACCGAAGCTTTGGCTTCTGAGTGGGAAACCCACTTGACGAGCTGGTAGTAAAATTCGGCGTCGCGAACGCGTGCGTGCCCGACAGCCTCTAGGGCTATTTGCCGGGTGTCGGCCTCCACGTAGTCGGCCCAGTTGCGGGTGCTCTGCTCGCGACTCAGAGTGTCGGTGCGCTGCTGCTCCATGTCCCACTGGCGGCGCAAATCGGCAATACGCTACTCCTCCGCCAGGCGGTCATGCTCCAATAACTCCTCATACTCCGCATTGCCATCTACAGACCTATAGAATGCCTCCTCCCTCCGTCTGCCTTCCGGTGAAAAACCGAACACTAGTTCCGGCGGTGACCGCCTCCAGCGTCGCCTATCGCAGACGGGCGGGGGCATGGCGGATGTGGCGAGAGCAAGGATAAGTGGCGAGCGACGTCGGGCCGGTGGGGGCTTATGAGGATAGGGCGAGTTGGTGATGGTGCCACCGGAGAAGGCCGGGAAACAATAATTATAGGCGGAAGGTAGGCGAACCAGTGTGTCGCGGGAAACGCGACAGTCATCGCGGTCATTGGAATTCAATGCATAAGCAGGCATGGCTTAGCGCGCCAGCTTGCCGTGGAAAACTAGAAAAACTGAAATTATGACTGTGCTGTCCCGTCAGTGGTGCGTCCCATCCGTGCTGGGTCGCACGCCGGCATGACGGCCAAACGAGTGCACTCGAATCATCTAGATGAGGTACTCACTCCTTGTCAAAAACAACGACCGAGGGAAACGGCCTAATAAAACAGGACACGACTGCCTTGCTATAGGGCCCAATATACCCGGACGGAGGTACTACCTTGGTTGGTGAGATTTCTTAATTAATCCCTGCAAACCAGAAAGGAGGTAGTACATGCGCGATCCGCTATTTATTCGTGTAGGATCGAGTAGGTCGTTTTTTGAATTGAGCCTTGCAAACCGGAAAGGAGGTAGTACGTGCGTGATCCGCTATTTTTCCGTGTAGGATCGAGTAGGTCGAATAGTGTACGCGTTGGATCGAGTAGGTCGGAGGGTGTACGTGTAGAATCGCATTAGCTGATGAACGTTCGCTGGGAGATAAGGCATTTGCGAACGTTTTTGCTGGCAGTTTCTTCAGATTCGCATGGCATTTTCTTCAGAGCAGCTTATCAGTTTCTTCACAGGTAGGCATTTTTATTCAAAATACTGCCACTTTGGATCTTGTGTCACAACTAAAACTGCCAGGAGCGCATTAGTAGGCTAGCTAGTGATCGATCAGTAACTTGTAAACACTGAGCAAACAGAAATAAGGAACTGTTAGTAACTTGTAAACACTGAGAACACATAAATAAGGATCATGCTGTGCACAACAGTAAGAGCCAATCCGTTCGAAATGTTCACACGAGACTCACAGGCCTTGCATTGTAATATGTTCACATTAGTTGACCAAATTCAAAACCAACTAGTACGATTCCCATACATAAGATCAACCTATTAATGCATCTCAATGATTCACAGATCATATACAAATATGTAGCTCCAAAAGCAAAGATCTAGAAAAAACATATGTTCTTCCTACTAACATGGATGCTTCTCTTGGCCAACATTCAGTACGAAGTGAAAGACAAATTTGTTTGTGAAGTCTACAATTCCTCTTGCAAATGTAAGTGGTTTCACCAACAGCTGGAACCATGAGAATGAACCACACATGATGGAGGAACATCCACTGCAATATGATTTGGTCTTCTCTCGATCACACGACGAGACTATGTTCGGAATACAAACTTTAACTTAGGCAAAATGATGCCCATTGTATAATCAGACCAAAGCTTTGAAGCACCTAGTGTTGGCCAATAAATAGTACAATACTACTTTTCTGTAGTCCATGAAGTGACTATCCAATCTTTCTGTGTCTATTTTCAAATGGCACAGCATGCAGTGACTATACTATTCTCTTTGTGCAGTTCAACCAAAATTGCGGTCACTTTGTTTTTTTGCCAAATAGCAACGGGCAGACATCTCTGTCTGCACAAATATCAAGCAACTAGTAAACACATACCCCACCTTGTATTTTCGGTTTAAACACGTCTCTTCCGCTTAGCATCTGCCATGTTTTGCACTGGACAATTTGATACAGTCATGTTTTGCCCTAGACAATTTCATACTGAATTGATTTGCTCATTCAGAGCAGAAATATAGCGCATATTCTTCATTAGACCAAGGATATCCATGTTCGCAGTGATGGAAGAGGTGAAATCGATACAACCGAAATTGAGCATCCAATCATTGAATCCTATCCTGTACCTCCAATGTAGGTCCACCCTGCCAATAAATTCACATGCAAACCACTAGTATTACTATCTAATGACAGTACAAAAAAGGTAGCAAGATAGTAGCTGTACCTTCGTAATGAACAACTCATAGTGCCACCAATTGGATATAAAGGTTTGGAGGAAAACATGCTCCTAATGTTGAACCATTTGAACTTTTTGTGCAGTTCCACTAAAATCGAGCATCCCTGTTTGCATAGATATTGAAAGTGTGATTACTATAAAAGTGGCACTAGTTGAAGCATAGACTCACAAATATAAGCATTCCAATTTCTTAATGGGAAAAGGTAGCAAGACTGTTTCTAACCACCTGTTTGAAGGAATAAATAAGGCAACATCGGCTGATGTCAGGAAGGCATACATAGTTTTTTCTGAAAAATTGAACCATTCCTGACCTTTCCTCTTCTTTTAAGCATATCTTGTGCAGTTCAACTAAAATAAAATGCCATCACCACCTTAACAATTCCGTGACACAGTACAAAAGGAAATGACTTAACATTACATCATCATGTCAGGTATGTAGTCGACAGGCATTAGAGACAAACATACAGACCTCCTCCAATAACATAATGAACACTAATTTTAACAAAGGTGTGACTAGCTTTACCGGGATAATTTGAGTGAAGTCTACACCCTCTGTTCCTTAATATAAGACGTTTTCGCAGTTCAATTTAAAGTACCCAAACGTCTAGTATTTAGAAAAACAGGTAGTAGTTTTCTTGAGCACATATCTGGGAAAGCTTGCCTCACTTTATATATGTCCATACGCTAATGCAACACCATTCAAATAGTACAAATATACACTAATCCAGTGGCTAGTGCAACAGTAGAGTAGTTATTTTATTACAGGGTACAATACAATGGTTTTACTGAACAGAAATAAGCTCTAGCACTCGAAGATTTCTATAAGAATTAATAATACAAAATGTAAAGGTAACAAGTTTCAGCATTGGTATACTAGTTGTGCAAGAGCATTAAACCAAATACAAAAGTCTGAAGGTAACTAGCATTATTAACTAATGACAGTATAAAAAAATTGCAAACCGTAAATATCATTTCGAACTCGAGGGGACCTAAAAATTGCTATCCCAATCTTGATAATCGATCAAACATAAAAACTTGATCGAACGAATCAAGAGAACAGCCGGAGGAGGAGGTGCCCACTCTTGAGCTTTCCTCTTGTCTTCATAATTTTTTGTGCAGTTTAACCAAAATAAAATGACATCAGCGCCTTGGGATTTTGGTGACACTGTACAAAAAAAATTGACTTATCTCATGAAAGTGAGGTATGTAATCTATAAGCATTAGCAGTGCAAAAATCTGAAGGTAGTAACAAGTTTCATCGTTGGTATACTGGCTGTGCAACAACATTAGAATGCCTTAGCTGAAAAAACTTTAATACATCCACAATCAACAGCTAACCCTGAAATAATCCAGTGACATTAAATGGCATTGCTTAAATTTATCGGTGGCATTAGACTGAGTGCGGCATTAGTTTAATGTGGCATCACTTTAGCAGTAGCATTGCTTGACTTGACCGCTGGCGTTATACTAACAGCAAAAAAGTGTCAATAAAAGCATGGGAGGCCCATTCGGACAATGGGCGCACCGGTACGATGTACCTCCACGGACGCATAGTGTGGTGAGGGAGGTATGGTTGCCCAGAGCAACAAATATCCAGGCAACATATGTGGATTACGTCCCATTTTTGTTCTCTTTTGCCACCTTTTTCCTATGTGAGGACAACAAACCGATCGACTTGGAAATTCTCTATTGCGTTGTCATGCCTTTCTAACCTTCTTCAACCAAGAGACACAAGACTCGTTCCTTAGCTACTGATTTTCCCCTTTTCAACCTAGATGCAGGTTCGATGCCTAGTCTCTTGGATAGTACAGTCTCCCTTCCTTTCCTTATTCAACCCAGATATGGATTAGTCTGCATGAAGTAGGGTTTCCTTTAATAGTGCAAGTTAAGCTATTCGTCTGCGTGACCAGCAGAGCAGATGATAGCAAATTGGGAAGATGGTGGAGTGGAAAAAGATCCACATGCAGCGACGTGGCAGATGGGGCAATAGAACAAGGGTATGGTTCGAAAAGAGGTAGCATACCTGAGGGTCGGCGGGAAGTGGCTTCGCTCATGGTCATCGTCCTCCACACACACTACGGCAGCGAGCTTGGGGACGGAGGCCATCCCACGCGAGCGCTAGGTCTGAGAGGACGGCTTATCGTAAGTGCATGACCTAGCTCGCCGACGACAAGTGCGTCAACGCTGCACGTCCTTTTCTTCCCCGGCGGATCTGTGACCACCGGTGAGGAGGGAGAGAGAGGCCGCCTTTTTTAAATCTGGAGAGAGGGTGATAGTGTGAGAAGCAAGTGGGCAGCCCTTAGCAAGAAAGCGCTGAAGCTCCAGCCTATATATCTTTTTTATTCTACTAGTACTAGTGGAGTAGTGGTAGAGTAGTTTATATTTTCTCTACATACAGTACCAGTTAGTCATGCTTCAAAACTGAATGGCATGCCATTAAAAAAATAAAGGTCGATAACTAATGCAGCACCTCGGGCCAACGCGGCTAGATCACATTTTGCACGAGAAATTACACACCATGTTTCGTTGACATGTGGTCCTGTTCCAACATGTCAGTGAGACGATGGCGAGTCCTTTTGTACAATTTCGAATAGACGTCTATGTAGGCCGGGGCACCTCTTCGTGTACCGTGGCAACTGTCCATCGACTCTCCGCCTTTCCCTCTTGATTTGGAACTGCTGTCGCACGCTCTTCCTCCTTCCTCCATTTGCCTTCACCCTTCCTTCTGCCATTGTTCGATCGTCTTCTCCATGGAGGGAACAGGCCGGAAACGACCCTGTTATTCTTGCCCCGATCTGAAAGATGACGTGGTGGAGGAACTCATTGATCGGTGCGACGTCATCACCTCGGCCAGCATGGCAGGTTTGTTCAAGACCATTCTCAACTAATAACATCATTACAAGGAACCCAAGGGTCCATGAGCGGTTTGATCTCCCCTATCTTCTTCACCATGACCCTGGTCACTGGCGCGCAGACGACGTAGGCCTCGCCTTATGCAAGTTGATGCCGCTTGATAATGATACGTGTGATGCTAAGATGCCATCGCTTGAGGGTAAGGCTTGGGCAGGCGCAAATGGAGATTGGGTTGTTTATATTGGGTACAACTGCGAGTGGGAACTTGTGAATGTGTACACTCGTCACCGGGTTCCACTTCCAAAAATCTCAGACTGCCCAGAGGTTGAGCACACCGGTATTCTGCGTACATTCAACTACAATCATGGTGACTGTCGTCTACGGAAGTTAGCAATTTGTCGAGTTCCCGACCGCTCTTGGGATTAGATGAACTATGAAGTTGTTGCTATCTTCGATAAGCTTGTTGCCGTCCTTCATAGTTCGACTCGATGGATATTGCTCAAAAATCAGTTTCTATACATGGATGAGTACTATGATGCAATTCAATACGAGGGTCTTGTGTTTGCTGCCACCACTCATGGCACTGTTTTTGCATGGAATCATTATGCTTTCGGTACGTTTGTCTTCCACCGTAATTATAATTGTTTCATCCACATGCATGCGGGTTCGCTAGTTCCCTTTACTAATTAACCTTCTTGTGTTTCCAAGGTCCTGTGAACATTCCACCACCTATATTTGAATAAATTTATACCAAGGGGGAGATGACAATGATGATGATCACGAGCATGAGGACCCATATACTCAGTGGTGCTTGGCAACTTATTCCGATGGATCATCTCTTCTTGTCTGTATACAGGGCACTGCTGATGTTACTAAGGAAGCAGGTGTTGTCTCCCATGGTCGCACTCTCCGAACCTATTCCAACATCCGTTGCATGGTATTCGGGATGGATACTACTATGCTAGCGCCAACACCTTCTCCCTGGTTTAGTATTGATACTCTTGGAGGAAACTCACTCTTCCTTGGACAAAACTATCCAGTGATGGTGAAAGGCGATCCAACTGCTGTTGACACAATGTTACTACCATTTATGAGAAGCAATTGTATCTATACCTCGGACATTGTTATGGTTCCCTACCGTGGCTATCACAATATGCGTCCTGACATAGGCCGCTTCAGCCTGGATGATCAGTCTTGCGTTGGTCTCGAGATTGACAGTAGCTGCCCCTTCCCAGAGAATCACTTCTGGTTCAAAGCAAGCGTTTCCAACGTCGAGGATTGGTTGAGCGGAAGTTCATTTCATTGCTTGTTAGTTGTTGTGTGATGAAAACTTTAGTATTTCTAATGTACCCTCGTTGTTGTTGTGGGTTCATAACCTGTTGTATGTAATAAAATGATATGCCTATGATAAACTTACTAAATTTATGAATGGCTTTCGAGTCGCTTCTCTGAGTGGGTGCTGCGACGAGGCAAAAAAATATTTTCTGAATGCATAATTGTACGTGCATTGCAACAGGTTATGGGGTGAGTCCAATCAACAATAGTACTACTATTTGTAGTAGCTTCACATGCTTCGCGCGTTGGGCGGGTGTTTTTACTGTAGCTGCGAATCCCACCATCCTAGGTCCTCAGATGAGTCCCGTAGAAATTGCATTCTGATGTTTGGGTTCAAACTTTCAAAACTGCTGCACTATCTCTACGTCTACGTATACGCAACATGTTTTAAACTTGAGACCAGCCACCCACCCTCACAAAGAACACTCTTTAACCTAGCACAGACTCCAGGAAATTTGGCCACAGTGTTAGGTGGGCCATATGTTAATGTGTTCGTTGTACGTAACCAGCACCTCGAATCCTCGATATATAGTAGGGTGACATGGGCCAGAACAAGCATTCATGTCCGGGAGTACGGCACACGCCACCAGCACGACTTCCATCTGACACCATATTTCTTGGAGTCCGTGCTATAGCTATCTCTTCAACCTCCTCGTTTCTCTAACTCAACCATCGCGTGGCGGCGAGGTGGGGGTTTGCCAATAGTCAGTTTCCTCAACTATTGTCCCACTTGTAAGGCCAACTCCAACGCACGACCCCAAATGGACCTCCATTTTGCCCGGGTTCTGTCCATTTGGGTAGGGCAACGGGGTCGTGTACGGGCCATTTCTCGGATGCGGTGGCCGTGTGCCCAATGCGCGGACGCATCCCGGCCGCGTACATTTTTCTTTGTAAACACATATCTTTTTTTCATCATTGATTTTTGGTACATGGAAATAGATCACCAAAATTTGACTAGAAAAGCAAGACCAAATAAAACAAGAACCACAAGAATACATTTTAGAAGATATCCAACTTCCATAACTGCTCCTGTAAGTTGGATTAGTGCCTTCTCGATGCATTCATTGTTGATCTATGGAGGCTCGATCTTGCGTGCTTCTTTCTTCTTCGAGTGTAAAGAAGTAGACGTTGCTTCCTCGCATCTAGTCTCATGTCTAGCCTCTATTCTATCAAGAAGTGCACTAGTCTCATCTCTAGCCTCTATGCTAGCTAGAAGTGCTACAACATCTACTAAATTGCGCTCTATCAATATATCGATGTACTCTTCTTCCCAATACCAAAACTTGCATCCATTCTACAAAATAAAATTCTAAGTTAGCACAACTAGTATTATCCGAGAGCACAACCGAAGCTAAAGTAGCACATACCCCATCGGTTGAGCACTTGATGAACACCCATCCGGGATGTTCCGGCGTTGTAGACACGCGGCACAAGACCTTTGGGCAGTCGTCGCACGTAATGAGTGGCAACGGTGCGCCGATGAGCTTTTGGGCCAACACCGAGCCCGGCCGACCGCCATTCATGTATCTGTAGGCGGACCGCCGACGGTGTAGATCCAAGCGGCTAGAGGAGGAGTCAGTACCTGCATGCGGCCTTGCCGGGGCCTTCCAGCCCGGTGCCCGGCCAGTCCATGGCGTGGTGCGGCCTCCCACAGCCGGGCGAGCTCAAGCCCGACCGGATCCGCTCCAAATCCGGCCGCCGGGTGCGCAAAACACGTAGCCGTGGTTGGGTAGCTCCGGAGCGTCGAGGGAAAGGGGGCTGAGCGAGCGCATGTCCGAGATGCACGCGCTGGAGTTGGCCTAGCGGTGTCGCGGACCAACCGTGCAGGGGTGCGAAGTGGCTTCGCTTGTGTGGGGGACGAAAGCCATCCCGCACGGGCGCTAGGTCTGACAGGACGGCCTTGTCATCAGTGTGTGACCTCTGTAGCAACCGTCCGCTCCCCACTAGCCTCTTCGTTGACATGTGGTCCTGTTCCAACATGTCAGTGAGATGACGACGAGTCCTTTTGTACAATTTCCGAATGGACGTCTATGTAGGCCGGGGCGCCTCTTCGTGTACCATGGCAACTGTCCAACTGCTCTTCGCCTTTCCCTCTCGATTTGGAACTGCTGTAGCACGCTCTTCCTCCCTCCTCCTTTTGCCTTCACCCTTCCTTCTGCCATTGTTCGATCATCTTCTCCATGGAGGGAATAGGCTGGAAACGACCCCGTTATTCTTGCCCCGATCTAAAAGATGATGTGGTGGAGGAACTCATTGATCGGTGCGACGTCATGACCTTGGCTAGCATGGCAGGTTCATTCAAGACCATTCTTGACTCAACTAATAACATCATTACAAGGAACCCAAGGGTCTAGGAGCGGTTTGATCTCCCATATCTTCTTCACCGTGACCCTGGTCACTGGCGCGCGGACGACGCATGCCTCGCCTTGTGCAAGTTGATGCCGCTTGATAATGATACGTGTGATGTTAAGATGCCATCGCTTGAGGGTAAGGCTTGGGCAGGCGAATGGAGATTGGGTTGTTTATATTGGGTACAACTTCGAGTGGGAACTTGTGAATGTGTGCACTCGTCACCGGGTTCCACTTCCAAAAATCTCAAACTGCCCAGAGGTTGAGCACACCGGTATTCTACGTATGTTCAACTACGATCATGGTGACTGTCGTCTATAGAAGATAGCAATTTGTCATGTTCCCGAACGCTCTTGGGATTTAATGGACTATGGAGTTGTTGCTATCTTCGAGAAGCTTGTTGCCTTCCTTCATAGTTCGACTGGATGGATATTGCTCAAAAATCAGTTTCTATACATGGATGTGTACTGTGATGCAATTCAATACGAGGGTCTTGTGTTTGTTGCCACAACTCGTGGCACTATTTTTGCATGGAATCCTTATGCTTTCGGTACGTTTGTCTTCCACCGTAATTATAATTGTTTCATCCACATGCATGCGGGTTAGCTAGTTTCCCTTTACTAATTAACCTTCTTATGCTTCCAAGGTCCCGTGAACATTCTACCACCTATATTTGAAAAAATTTATAACCAAGGGGGAGATGACAATGATGATGATCACGAGCATGAGGACCCATATACTCAGTGGCGCCTGGCAACTTATTCCGATGGATCACCTCTTCTTGTCTGTATACAGGGAACTGCTGATGTTACTAAGGAAGCAGGTGTTGTCTCCCATGGTCGCACTCTCCGAACCTATTCCAACATCCTTTGCAGGGTACTCAGGATGGATACTATTGTGCTAGTGCCAACACCTTCTCCCTGGTTTAGTATTGATACTCTTGGAGGAAACTCACTCTTCCTTGGACAAAACTATCCAATGATGGTGAAAGGCGATCCAACTGCTGTTGACACAACGTTACTACCATTTATGAGAAGCAACTGTATCTATACCTCTGACATTGCTATGGTTCCTTACCGTGGCTATCACAATATGCGTTCTGACATAGGCCGCTTCAGCTTGGATGATCAGTCTTGCGTTGGTCTCGAGATTGACGGTAGCTGCCCCTTCCCAGAGAATCACTTCTGGTTCAAAGCAAGTGTTTCCAACGCCGAGGATTGGTTGAGCTGAAGTTCATTTCATAGCTTGTTATTTGTTGTGTGATGAAAACTTTAGTATTTACTAGAATGTTTTGTTGGAACTAATCTATAATCCAACATGTATCCTCGTTGTCGTTGTGTGTTGTTGACTTGTTGTATGTAATGAATGGTACATTTGCCTATGCATGTCATAAACTCAATTTATAAATGGTTTTCGAATCACTTCTTGGTGTGTTAGTGCCGTAGTAGTATAGCCAACATCCGTAGTAGTATGAAGTTGCCACATCACATAGAGCAAACCAATAGTTAGTTCTAGTTAGATCATATAGAGCTAGGTGTCGCACGGAGGCCCAGAAATATGGTGATAGCGTGACTGCGTGAGGTGGGCTTGTACGTAGTATGATGTAGGCACAGGGCTTCCCGTGTTTCCTACTCCTCCGGTCTAAATGTGGAGAAGATTTGGTCGAGTTCTTCCTTCTTTTGCCGACACGTGGGACATCCAGCATCCAGGTCATGTCATGCAAGAAAATGGAGTGGTAGTTGAAGCCACGTGATGTGCATCTTGGGTTAAACTGTAAATAGAATCTTACTACTCTTGAGTAACTCCAAAAGCGGCCACCGAAGATCTTTATTGGATTTGTTTTTCATCACCAGCACGTCGAGGTGAAAGATGTGCATGTTCAGTGGGTCCTCTTGCATTTTCACTGACATGTGGGACCGCATGTGAGAAACAGATGATGGGCTCCGCGCGTCTGCTGGCTGGCTGAGAAGAGAGATAGAGGAGGGGTGAGCACGTACTCCAGGAAATTTGTTCTACGTAACCAGCACCTCGATATAGGCTCGATATAGTCGGGTGGCATGGGCCATAACTAGCATTCACGTCTAGCAGTATGGCACACGCCACCCACACGAGTCCCATCCGACACCATTTTTTTGGAGTCCGTGCTACAACCATCTCTTCTCCCTCCTGTTTTCTCAGTCATCGCCCGATGGGCGGGGTGGGGGTTTGCCGATAGTCAGTGTGCTCAACTGCGGTCCCACTTGTAAGTGAAAATGCAACACAGCACACATTCCCCCTTGAGCGGCGTGCTGGACCAACCGTGTGGGGGTGTGACGTGAACACGGCAGGCTTTTCCTTTTGAACTTGTAACTTGTAAAATTTGGTTCTGCTCCATGGCGCGACCAATAGATAAAATAACGATTTTCCCTAGAGTAATGAGAAGTTTGGTTTTGGCGCGGTTCATGCATGGAGTACGTACAAAAATTATGAAGTTGATCGAAAGGTAAGATAATTACTACTAGTACCTTATACTACTACATGGATTTGACAAAAAGATAAATATACATACGGATCCATCAATGACATCCTCACGCCCCAGTGCGCTGGGTCACCAACCGACGTGTGAGGAGCAGCAGCATTGGTGGCGAGCTCAACGTGCTTCTGAACAATGCCGTCCAAGGTTGCCCTGCAGGTCAAGAAGGCCAGCGACCTATCGTCCTCCTATGGCACATAGTAGTCCTTGTGGATGATTTGCGCATAGAAATGGGTGATTATGTCGACGATGTCTTGCTGCGCCAGGTGCTGCGCGGCGAATGCGACCTCGAGGTGGACATTCTCCGACGCGACGACAGGCAGTTGCAGGGCCACCAGTGCGTCAAAGAGGTTGTCACCATAGAGGCCGTTGAGGGTGGCAGGCATCGCAGAGCCTGGGCGCGTGGGCTGGAGGCGTATGTCAAGGTCGTCCGCGAGCTTCTTGACGATGGTGAACTTGTCGAGGAGGCCGATGAGGACCTCATCGAACAAGGAGACGAAACTGTCGTCCAAGCGGCATGTCGCCCTGGTGGCCTCAAGCACGACCTGGAGACGTTCCTCGATGCCGGGCTGCAGGCCGGCGTCATGGACCATCTAGCACAGCCGGCTTGATGCTCGCGCTCATCGCCTCCATGCGTCTAACTTCTAGTCAACTGATCTTGCGATTGGAGTGATCACTCTTGCCCTTGGTTGGGGTGTGCCGGTGTGTAGGATTTCGTAGATTGGACTGGCGGGGAGCCTTTATATGAGAAGTGCAGACTGCGTTGCATTCACGTGTGTGGTTGCCATCTACTCCTCGGCACTCTACTGCACCTGCCTTTGGCTGTATGACAGGTGGGCCAGCCACCTGTTGGGCCCACGTGTCATTCACCCAAACACAGGTGCAGTAAGTCAATGAAGCTGCGTCCCCCTCCGTGCTGGTGCAGTATAGTCATCTCACCGGACCTCTAGTTGGGGCCAAACGAGAGAACTTTGATGTTTACTGGTTTATTGGTCCCCTTTGCATTTTGCGCCAAGTTTTGACCTTTGATTTAACTAATAAAATGTTAATGCATGTAACCAAAAATGTTGTGTAAGTCACCTTACGAAAACCAAATAATCCCAAAACACTTAGGCATGGTACATTAACTCCTTCCTCGTTTCTTATTTCGTGACATATAAACCAATTAGAGATGTGGGCCGTGCATGCTTTCAATGACTTGAGACTACCAAACATGACATGCAGTGGTTAGTTCATTGCATGTAATCCTATTAATTAGCAAAAAGACATTAAGTTCTCCCGCTTTCCCCTTCATCTTGGTCACGGTGCACAAACTAAGAGCATGGTTAATAGTATAGCCAGCTGTTGGCTATATGATGTTGCCATGTCATATAGAGCCATCACTTGTAGCCACTCATACAATAATGTTAGCTATAAGGCTGGCTATAAGAGTACTACGTCCGTCTAGGTGAATAAGTCATTCGCGTAATTCTAGGTCGTTGATTTGAGTAATTAAATATGTATTATATATCATGAAAAGTATATCACTAGATTTCTACATAGATGTAGTATCTAAATATATATTTTTTGTCACATATAATACATATTTAGATAGTTAAATCATCGACCTAGAACTACGTGAATGACTTATTCACCGAGACAAAGGTAGTACTACCTTTTCTCATCTTCTCTCTCTCTTTCTTCATATTTATTGTATATTGGCCTAGGAATCCGCATATAGCTAGGCTCTTGCATGAGAGTCCACTCCTCTTTTTCACTTGCTCTAAGATGACTTATACACCTAGACGGAGGGAGTAGTCTCAAGTCATTGGATGCATACGCATCCCACGTCTCGTATTGGGTGATTTCTTTTTTCATGGCAAAAACAGGGAACGAGGTGGGTAGTTAATGCACCGCGCCTAAAAGTTTTGGGATTACTATTTGGTTTTCGTAATGTGACTAATGCACCAGTACGGAGGGAGTACAATAGTAGTTTTTGATTGCAATTTTTTGTTGGTAGCTTACAAAGCTGAGCGCTCGGTGAGTACAATAGTAGTCTGATTGATGAGAGTTCAGATTTGAGCCATCTACCGGAAGGAATAAAACAATACACCATGTATTTTTACAGAGGGAGTTGTACATTTTTTGTGACATGCATTACTAGATATTGCTAGTCAAATACTAGATCCAGATGGACGTGGTAGTACTACTAAATCCAGACGGTGGTGCTAGTACTAGTAGTAGTACTACCAATGTAGTAGTACTGTACTACCCGTTGGTCAAATTATTATGTGCTGCTCCTCACAGTGAAGTGACAAGACCCTGCGCCAGAGATGACACCTGAGTATAGGCGCCGTGTTCGGCATACCATAGTTAGCCTCACTGTCTGTAGTCACTATCATCATGGCTGTAGAGCTAGCCTGCTTACAACTAGCCGTGTTCAACATAATTTCCCGTGCGTAGATGCCCGTGCATTGCATGGAACACCAAGATTGGGGTGGACGGCGCCGGCAACGGCCATCGCGCTAGATTTTTGCATGGCCTTCTAGATGTGGTGGGGAGGAGATAAGGCTGATTGTGAGAGACAAGGAGTTGTTTGTAAATAGGGAACAAGTGCGGGCATCTTTTTGCAAAACTGGAGAAGTTTGGTTTGTATGCGTCAGATCTAGATCTGACGGCTATTGGTGAAAGATGGCAGGCACAACATCATCACCGACTTTGGACCTCTTTGATTCGCAGGATTTTGAAAACGCATGAATATGTCACGACAATATTACAAGTTTCAAACTGATATTACAAATGTTAGGAGTAATGCTGCACCTACGGAGAGGGAATTACTAGGACGTAAGAACTTCCGTTACTTTAGGTGGATGGAGCATTATCGTACAATCTAAAATCCACCACCCTGACAAGTCACTAACGGGCAAATAAATTTTTGAGTCTCTAGCAACTTGATGTTTCAAAAACAAATTCAGCTTCTAGAGAGATACTGTCATTTAGGCTTAGACACTTGCGGTGATCAGCACGCCATTCATTGTTGCACCAGAGAACGCCAAACCTCATTACCTTGAGCACACTTGCCTCCAGAACAAAGAACCTGGCCAATTTAATCTCAGATGTGCTGCCTCGGTAGTCGATCAAATCAATTTCTGTAAGATGGAGATCAAGGCATTCGATGAGATTGTTATAGTGCATCACATTTTTCACTTTCGGATCTTTTTTTATCTGCAAAAGAAGAGAACATATTAGAGCAGCTGGTTATATAAGATTGTCGTGTCATCAAGAGGTACCAATATCATTCGCTCATATGATAGGGTTGTCTGGCTAGCTAGTGATATTTTTTCACTCACTCACTCTCTCTCTCTCTCTCTCTCTCTCTCTCTCTCTCTTTCTCTTTCCCCTCATTTACCTAGGAGCACGTGAAGAGCTTGGGTATTTGTTGCATTCCACTATGTGGCCAATGCCATATTTCTCAAAAGTATGCCACATAATACGCATCGATGTCAAATCAAAAGATTTTGCCACCGCTCTCGCGATGTGAGAGGGTTGGCACCGCTGTGCACACAGACCCACATGTATAAACAAATCAATCAAACCAACTACACCAGCCTCTCACTCTCCCAAACAAGTGTTTTTATTGCCTCAGTCCTCTCTCTCTCTTCCACGCAAGTGTTTTTTCATTGCGTGAGTTAATTTGGCACCGGAGCAAAGTAGGTGATCCAGATTGGGGCACCAGGTGAGCAACGGAGGGGCACCGATGCCAAATGCATCCCAAGTGAATTTGGCACGTGTTTTGGCCTACATAGTGGAGGGCCGTTATAGCCCACTTTGGTACTACCTCGTATTTAATGTAAAATTTTGACCATAGATTGACCTAAGAAAATGCCAATGCATGCCACAAAAAATTATACCTTGAAATTATGTTCAAATACGAATCCAACGATATAATTTTTAGTGACATGCATTAACATTTTGTCAGTTAAATCTATGGTCAAATTTTGATACTACAAAATAGGAAGAGTAAACCAGGACAGAGGTAGTACTTGCTCTTAGGGTAACCATAGAGTTACTAGTCTCAGTTACTTTCCACTATGACTAGCCTAGGCTACTATAGTAGTACAACAAAAAAACGATGCAGGTGATCACGCGAGAAAAAAATACTAAAAACATTTCTTTCGGTGTAGTGCGTAGATGTAGTTTTGAACACTACACTTGTCATCGTAATTTGGGAAAATTACAAAAAAAATTGAGCTACGTTGTGATTACTGTTTACTAATAGGAAAGAAGTTTCACCTCGATGAGTAGCTTCTCTGTGCATGGAAAGCATGTAAGGAATCCAACAACTTGATCCAGATTGGTGCCGATAGATTTTGTTGCCAAGATCTTCACTGTGCGCATAGACTGGGTCAAGCTTGTGGGAATCATTTTCTGGAAGACGGTCATAAATACATCAAGAAGAAATTTAAAAATGTGAATTTCAAGAAGATGGAGAAGAAGATGAGTTTTGTACCTGAAAGATTACGGATCCAATAAAGAGTTCGGAGAATTTGGCAGATGAGTACACCAACGCTGTCAATTTCGGTGCATCAATGACCCTGATTTTTGTTGGACCTTCTAGATCAGATACAAGCAATCTCTCAAGGAAAGGCGCATTCTCAATGACCATAACATGGAACAGGTGGAGTGATCTCTTACCAATTGATGTCTTGTTGTGAGGCCAGCAAGACACATAAATCCATCGGAGATTCGTCGAGGCGATGTGGAGGCTAATGAACCCGTGGATCTGCTCAAGACAAAGCTACTTGAGCGCAGTAGAGCGGCGGAGCAGGTGCTCCATAGCCTTCTTCGAGATGTCAACGTCGAAGAGGTCGAGCTGCTTCAGTTGAGGGAGAAGAAGGGCGGGCGCGACATTAATCTGGGGAAGATAGCAGGAGCTAAAGCTAGCGCGGCGCAGCATTGGCGTGAGGCGGAGCGCGGACGGCGGCAGATAGCGACATTGTCCAGCTTCGAAGCTGAGCTCCTCGAGCGTATTTAGGGCGGGGGATAGAACCACTCATCGAACTTGGCTTGGACCTTGCAGTTGGTATTGAACATGCGGATGTCAAGGCGTCTGGCTGGCCTAGGGTGCGATGAAAGGATCTTGGAGACTACAGCCATGCGTTTGCAATCCCCGTCGCAGAGGCAGCTGTCGACGATGAGGTTGAGGGGGACGCGGCGCCAGAGGGGGCGCCACCGCCGGGAGAGCAGGGCGGTCCGCACGGCAGATTTGGTGGGGAGGAGGCCGATGATGACGAGCAGCATGTCGTTGCGGAGGCTGCTGATGAAGTCCAGGCTCGTCGGATGCGGTTTTGCCTGGAGCCGCCTCCGCTTGTTGGCTGCCTCACCATCCATCTCAACCGGCCGCGACGCCGGTGTACACATGTGCTGGTGTGTGTTGTGTGCTGGCCTGCTCGGTGTGTGCGAGTGCGTCCTTCTATGTATGCCGCCGCGCAATGGTGAATTGTGCACGAGTGCGTCCTTCACGCGGAAGAAGTGTGTCCTCAATGCGCCCTCAATTTACTAGCGTGCGGGGTGCTACCCCGAGTGGTTTCAACTTTGTTTACTTCACCGCGTGTCAGATGGGCCTCTAGTTTACTTATTTTCACCCAGTGCCACATGGGCCAGCACACGAAGATAGAGAACACGAGCTGACAAGGCAGCATGTGGACTTGTTGACCGGTCAACTAAACTATATATGGAGCTATACGCTGACAAAGTGAGCGTATAATCCGTCGGTATAGAGAGTTCGAGTGAGAGGGGAGGCCCGTGAGAGATAGAAGAGAGAGAGAAAGAGCTACTCCCTCCGTTCGATAATGTAGTGCCAACATTTTTTTAAGTCAAACTTTTGAAACTTTGACCAAGTTTATAAAGAAATTACTTATATCTACAATACCAAAGATAAATGATAGTATGAAGTAAGTACATGTTGTGATGAATCTAATGATCGTTCCAGATGTAAATGTTTTTCTCCACATATATCTGGTCTAACTTTTCTGAGGTTTGACTTTTCAAAACATCCATATGCTTATGGACGTGAGAGAGTGTGTGTGAAATAGAAAGAGTGACTGAAAAAAGTGTGTGTGCGTGTGTGAAAGAGACATGGACAACACAGGATAAAAGTAGAGAAAAAGCGTGTGTGTCTTATGCAAACATATCACACATGCATCTTCGACAGCGGAAGCAAGGTGAGGAGATAGTGTGTGGTTGTTTTCAACCGAGAGAGAAAGACCCCTAGCACGTGGCCAAGAGGGGTCTGAAAAACAAGGGAAAGAGGTCGAGAGAGACGTACGGAGAAAATGCAGACATGGGGAGGAGAGAGTGTATGTTTGTCATAGAGAGATCCCCTGGAGATCGTGATGGGACTACATGGGTGGGAGATCGAGTGACAAGGTGTGTGCGCGATAGAAGATACCCCGAGAGATATCGAGATAGATGTATGGATGGAAGGAGACAATACGTGTGTTCCTGAAGGCTAGTGAGAGATAATCATACTTAGGGGGAGTGCGTGCGCCTATGATGGAGTGAGGAATTATGGTACTTAGGGGGGTGCGTGTCACATAGAGAGAGAACAAGGGCGGAGAGTGTTAGATGGGTCTATGTAGCACGAGCGAGACATGTGTATGTGTGAACTAGGGAGATATAAAGTTTGAGAGAGATAGAGGAGCCCCGATAAGGCTGAGTGGTGCGTCAAATAGCTGAGAGGGGAAAGAGGTATTCCGTCCGCTCGATAATGCAGTGCATGTAAATTTTTTAGAAGTCGAACTTTGGAAACTTTGACCAGGTTTATGCAAATGTTATTTATATCTACAATACCAAAGATACATCATACGAAACTACATCTCATGATGAATCTAATGGTATATGTTCGCCATTCTAGATGTAAATGTTTTTCTCCACGTACATGGTCAAACTTTGTGATGTTTGAGTTATCAATAAATCTATATGCTATGGACCGAAGAGAGTGCCTAAGTCGAGAGAGATGAAGTGTGTGTGGAGGATAATGACTGAGTGTGCAAAAAGAGTATGTGCGTGAAAGAGAAAGGGACAACAAATGATAAATTAGAGAGAGAGTGTGTGTGTTTTCGTTTCTTATGCAAACATACACGCATGCGTCCCCGAGATAGAAAAGCAAGGTGAGGAGATACACGAAGATAGCTAGTGCGTGATTGTTTGCAACGGAGAGAGACACCCCTATAGCACATGTCCAATAGAGGTCTGGCCAACAAGGAACAAACGTCGAGAGGGACGCATGGAGAACATGGACGCATGGGGAGGGAGAGAGGGTGTGTTTGTGATAGAGAGATCCCCTCGAGATCGCGAGGGGACTATATGGGTGGGAGATCGAGGGAGGTGCATGCGCGATAGAAAGATGCCCCGAGAGAAATCATGATAGACCATGCACTTGTTTGTGATCGAGACTAAGATTAGCTAGTCATTTACATATAGGGGGGACTGCGTGTGCGTACAATTGAGTGAGAGACCATCATACTTGGCTAGGCATGAGATTGTGTGTGTGTGCGTGTGAGATGGAGAGAGAACGAGGGAGAGAGATAGAGTTTTAGATGGGTCTATCGAGTGCGAGTGAGATATGCATGTGTATGTGTGACCCAGGGAGATGGAGAGTTTGAGAGAGAGAGGGAAGAGCTCCAAGACGAGAGGGTGGTGCGTGAGAGAGTTACGGGCAACGAGCCAAGGAATTTGTGTGCGTACGATGAGTGCACCCAAGATATTTAGCTTGGACTAGAGAATCATACATAGTGTGCGAGAGAGACCTATAGATGGAGTATATATGCATGCGAACTAGAAAGACCCCCCCACACACACAAAGAGAGAGAGAGAGGGATGGAGAGAGAGGGAGAGGGATCAACAAGGTTCGTGTGTTGGATGCGTGTGACAGAATTGAAGATTGTCGGCGAGAGAGAGAGAGAGAGAGCAGGAGTCCGGGAGAGGGGGAGGTCGCGTTTTATGCATCAAAGACTGATATAAACCATGTTTCGATATAAACTTGCATTCAAATATTTAAATTGGAGAACATGTTGTCTGCAATCCACACATGAACGGAGATACGTGTATATCAAACAAGTTCATTAATTTGACTTTCAACATGTTTGTCGGCGTCCTGGGAACGGGGTACCCAGACTTGACTGCCTGCCGCCCACGGCGTGGCTCCACCAACGGCCAATTACGGCCTAGCTTCGGCAGCAACAACTCAAGACCCTCGTGAGGGGCCAAGCTTCGCGAGGGGGACGACACCAAGACCTCCCTAGGGGCGGCCTCGCTAGGCTGGCTCCTGAGGAGCAGAGATATCTATGCAGGGGCACGTCGCGAGGTTCACATGACGTGAGCCGTGAGGACCGAGGCCAGGCGGGCGCCAGCGGGTGCAGTGTACTAGTTTCCTCTTTGATGCTAAAGAGGCAAGCACACGCGAGGAGTCCCGAGGCATCAGGCAAAGGTTCCATATCGGTGCAACAAGACCAAGACCAGCAGGACGGTAGGACGGAGGTCATCCGGAGCCCACGACAGCGTCACCACGAGAGCCTTTGGCAGGCGAAGACTACTTTTGTCAGGATAGCTTGTACTAGTTGTCTCCTTAAATATTGGCCGTTATGGGATCCCTTCCTGCCTACATTTGGGAAGAGGACCAGGGCCTCTATAAATAGGAATATCCACCACCATAGGAGGGGAGGGACTCATCTTGGACTGGATCCATTCCACCAAGGCCATCTCACCAGCTCACCGAGCTCAAGAACACCTCACCTCCTGAGGCTGTTCACCCGCTGTACTAGTTCATCCTTAGCCCTCGAGGCAATCCACCACCACCACATAGGAGTAGGGTATTACACCACACAGTGGCCCGAACCAGTATAAACATCTGTGTCTCATGTTCTTCAGGTTCGTCGAGCTAGGATGTGGAATCGTTGGGTAGGCAGGCTGGGGAGAAAGAGTCCTTCGTGTGCACCCCAGAGTTCGAACCTCTCAAGGGTCTGCGGAACCCCGAATCCGACATTTGGTGCGCCAGGTAGGGGTGCGCCGAAGCTTCGCTTCTCCTCCTGCTTCGCCTCTCTGTTCGGCTCCCATGGAGGCACCACTCCTCCAGCTGGATCGACGGGCGCGCGCGAAGGCGCCACGGGCATCCGGGCCTTCACCCCCACCTTGCGGCAAGTGCGGTGGCCGCACAAGTTCAAGCCGGAGATGCCGCCTCGCTATGACCGCGCGGCGGATCCAGCAGCCTTCCTGCTGGCATACGAGGTGCCAGTTCTAGAAGCCGGTGGTGAGGACAAGGTCATGGCCAACTGGTTCCCCATGGCCCTCGCTGGCGCACCGTGCGCTTCGCTGCTCAACCTGCCGGGATCTTCTGTGGCCTCTTGGGAGGAGCTGCACGGCATCTTCGTCACGCGTTTCGCAGCACCAGCACCCCTTGCCGTCGCGGCCTTCGTTGGCGGCTCGCAGGCATCGCCCTCGGATCGCCACGCCAAGCAGTTCTTTCGCCAGATGGGCGCCGCCTCTGTGCAGCAGGGAGCTCCTCCGGGATGGGCGGCGTCCAAGGCCGACCTCACCTTTGACTAAGGCGACCATCCGGCGACCACCGCTGGCTCCGGCGCGCTCCCGATGCTCTGCACACCCACCATCTGCAACGTGGCGGTGGCCAAGGCCCTCACCGACAGCGGGGCCGGCCTCAACGTGCTCTCTGTGGAGGCTTTCGGCTTGCTCCACGTACCGTACGGCCGGCTCCGTCCCACCAAGCCCTTCTCCGGAGTTGGCAGCGGTTCTGCCAGCCCCCTAGGGCAAATCCGCCTCCCGGTCACCTTCGGTACCCGCGACAACTACCGCACCGAGCTTATCGACTTCGACATCGCTCACATTGGCCTCCCGTACAATGCCATCCTCGGTGTACCCTGCCCTGGCTCAGTTCATGGCGGCGACCCATCTGGCCTACAACCTCAATAAGATGCTAGGAAGCAGTGGCGTCCTCACCATGGCCGGAGACACCAAAGAAGCCCTGACGGCTTGGCGCCTTCAGGGCCGCAGCGGCGGCGCGCCCGGCTGACGGGGCCGCCCCCGGGGCTGAGGGGGCTGCACCAGCAAAAAAGAAACAACTGTTTACTCAAGATCGGGCCAAGACGAAGTAGGTGCCCGTAGACGACGATGGGGCCCCGGGGGCCACCTTCACCATAGGCGCCGACCTCGCCCCGGACCAGGAGAAGGAGTTGGTGAATTTCCTGCGTGCCAACAAGGAGGTATTCGCCTGGGAGCCCAAGCAGCTGGTGGGGGTCCCAAGAGGAGTGATCGAGCATCACCTGAGGGTATGCCCTAACATGCATCCGGTGAAGCAGAAGGCACGACGACAGTCCACGGAGAAGCAGTCCTTCATCGTCCAGGAGACCCGCAAGCTGCAAGAAGCAGGTGTCATCTGTGAGGTGCGGTACCTGGAGTGGCTGGCAAACCCAGTCGTCGTGCCCAAGAAAGGCAGGAAGGAATGCATGTACGTCAACTTCACCAACCTCAACAAAGCTTGCCCTCAAGACCCGTTCCCGCTGCTGTGCATCGACCAGATCGTCGACTCCACCACCGAGTGCGACCTGCTGTGCTTCCTAGATGCCTTCTCGGGCTACCACCAGATCAAGATGGCGGTGCAGGACGTCGAAAAGACGACCTTCTTGACCCCATGCGGGGTGTACTGCTACACATGCATGCCGTTGCTACCTCTCGAGCATGCGTTGGTTTTCCCTTGAAGAGGAAAGGGTGATGCAGCAAAGTAGCGTAAGTATTTCCCTCAGTTTTTGGGAACCAAGGTATCAATCCAGTAGGAGGCCACACGCAAGTCCCTCGTACCTACACAAACAAATAAGAACCTTGCAACCAACGTGATAAAGGGGTTGTCAATCCCTTCACGGCCACTTGCAAAAGTGAGATCTGATAGAGATGATAAGATAATATTTTTGGTATTTTTATGATAAAGACTAAAAGTAAAGAAAGCAAAATAAACGGTGACAGAATTAGCTCGTTGACGGGAGATTAATATGATGGAGAATAGACCCGGGGGCCATAGGTTTCACTAGTGGCTTCTCTCAAGATAGCATAAGTATTACGGTGGGTGAACAAATTACTGTCGAGCAATTGGTAGAAAAGTGCATAATTATGAGAATATCTAGGCATGATCATGTATATAGGCATCACGTCCGCGACAAGTAGACCTACTCCTGCCTGCATCTACTACTATTACTCCACACATCGACCGCTATCCAGCATGCATCTAGAGTATTAAGTTCGAAAGAACAGAGTAACGCGTTAGGTAAGATGACATGATGTAGAGGGATAAACTCATGCAATATGATATAAACCCCATCTTTTTATCCCCGATGGCAACAATACAATACGTGTTGTTTCCCCTACTGTCACTGGGATCGAGCACCGCATGATTGAACCCAAAGCTAAGCACTTCTCCCATTGCAAGAAAGATCAATCTAGTAGGCCAAACCAAACTGATAATTCGAAGAGACTTGCAAAGATAACCAATCATACATAAAAGAACTCAGAGAAGGTTCAAATATTGTTCATAGATAATCTTGATCATAAACCCACAATTCATCAGATCTCGATAAACATACTGCAAAAAGAGTTACATCGAATAGATCTCCATGAAGATCGAGGAGAACTTTGTATTGAGATCCAAAGAGAGAGAAGAAGCCATCTAGCTAATAACTATGGACCTGAAGGTCTGTGGTAAACTACTCACACATCATCGGAGAGGCTATGGTGTTGATGTAGAAGCCTCGTGGCCTCCTTGTATGTTTCTTGACATCCACTCCAAGTCCTCTGGATCATGTTTGTTCCAAAAATAACTCTCCCGAAGGTTTCATTCCGTTTGGACTCCGTTTGATATTCCTTTTATGCGAAACACTGAAATAGGTAAAAAAACGCAATTTGCACTGGCCTTGGGTTAATAGGTTAGTCCCAAAAATAATATGAAAGTGTATAATAAAGCCCATTAAACATCCAAAACAGAATATATAATAGCATGGGACAATCAAAAATTATAGATACGTTGGAGACGTATCAGCCGTTCGGGCTGCACAATGCTGGGGCAACCTTCCAGCGACTGATGCACATCGCTCTAGGCCAACAGCTCGGGAGGAACGCTGAGGCCTACGTCGACAACATTGTAGTAAAACTTGGGAGGCGAGTGAGGGAGTCCTGGACTAAGGGGTCCTCGGGCGTCCGGCCTGTTATCCATTGGGCCGGACTGATGGGCTGTGAAGACATGAAGACCGAAGACTGTATCCGTGTCCGGATTGGACTCTACTTGGCGTGGAAGGCAAGCTTGGCAACCGACTATGTAGATTCCTTCTTATGTAACCGACTCCATGTAAATCCTAGATCCCCCCGGTGTCTATATAAACTGGAGGGGTTAGTCCGGAAAGGATATACACATTACCATAGTCATATAGGCTAGACTTTTAGGGTTTAGCCATTACGATCTCGTGGTAGATCAACTCTTGTAACACTCATATACATCAAGATCAATCAAGCAGGAAGTAGGGTATTACCTCCATAGAGAGGGCCCGAACCTGGGTAAACATCGTGTCCCCCGTCTCCTGTTACCATCGATCCTAGACGCACAGTTCGGGACCCCCTACCCGAGATCTGCCGGTTTTGACCCCGACATTGGTGCTTTCATTGAGAGTTCCACTATGCCGTCAACAAAAGGTTCGATGGCCCCTTCAATCGTCGATAATGACGCTGTCCAAGGAGGAACCTTCCTCCCCGGACAGATTGTTGTGTTCGGCAGCTTCGTACTGCGGGCCAACTCGCTTGGCCATCTGGAGCAGGTCGATAGCTACGCCCCTGGCCATCAGGTCAGATTTGTAAGCCTGAACTACGTCGCGGATATCCGTGGAGACTTGATCTTCAATGGATTCGAGACCGCGGCGATCGCTCCCCCTCGCTCCGATGAACATGACTTAAATCTGTCATCGGATCACATCCAGGAGATGGTTCCTATTGCTGCAATGGCCTTAGAACCAGAGCAGATCATGCCATCCAAATCCATAGAGTCGGCGGAGTTGGAGCCGCACACGGACTCAACACCCTGCAATATTTGCTTCAACGGAACTTCGGACTCGTCTCCGGCTATAAGTCCCGGACCGTGTACGCCTGCGGACACCGAGCTAGATCGGTTACCAATCTTCGAATTCAGCTCCGCAGACGTTTTCCATCACTTACCTTTGGGCGATGTGCTGAATTCTCTAAAGAATTTCTCCTTGGAGAAGGACTCGCAGCCGAACTATGTTCGGTTCGAGTTAGAGGCTGATGATGGGGAATTTTGCTTCCCACCCGCCACCCACTTCATAGCTACCGTCGAGGACTTAACCGACGAGCTCACCGACGAGCTCGATTATGGCTCCGAAGACATCGACGATATGGATGACGATGCCGACAAGGAGCAAGGCCAAGACCCGCCATTCACTGGACGTTTGACGGCCATCTCTTCGTACGACGTGTACATGGTTGATACACCTAAAGGATCTGGCGACGACAAAGAAGAGCCAGATGCGAATAAAACCTCCAAGACACAGTCCAAGCGTCGGCGCCCTAAACGCGGCTCTAAACCTCATCGCTCAAAAGATGGAAATACTCGCACCAGAGAAAACAGCACTTCGGGCGACGCCGAAAACAATGAAGACCCTATAGGAGCCGCATCCGAACAGGAGGAGCAAGACAATGAGTAAGTTAATCCTGATAAACAGGCCATGCCCAACGACCCGGATGATGATAGCTATCATCCACCCTCCGAGGATGATGAGAGCCTTGGCAATGAGGACTTCATCGTGCCTGAGGCACCCCTCGAGCAGGAGCGCTTTAAGCGCCATCTCATAGCTACTGCAAGAAGCCTAAAGAAAAAACAGCAACAACTCCAAGCAGATCAAGACCTACTCATCGATAGATGGACCGATGTCCTGGCAGCCGAAGAATACGGCCTCAAGCGCCCACCCAAGAGTTAGCCAAAACGCAGACTGCTACCTCAGTTCGATGAGGAGGCACCAGATCCCATACCTCCCTCGCGCAATGCGGACCGACCACCACGCGGTCGGGATAGTGCGGCAGACCGACCACCCCACGGTCGGGATAAAACGGCAACTCAGGCCGAACAACAGCCCACCCCACCGCCTCGCAAACACAGGGACAGACCAGCTCAGGATCATACATACGACCTTCGGCAGGAATTGGACAGTAGAGCAGGACACACCAGATCAACCTACGGATCGCGAGGACGCTTCCCTACTCGGGATGACAGCTACCTATTCGGACGTGACAAACTTAATCACACCCGGGCCGATAACCGTAGACGGACTTCGTCGGAGGTGCCCCGTGACGCGGCCCGCTATAGAGGCGCCGCACACCCTCTCTGCTTCACAGATGAGGTGCTGGATCATGAATTCCCCAAGGGGTTCAAGCCCGTCAATATTGAATCATATGATGGAACAACCGATCCCGCAGTGTGGATCGAAGATTTTATTCTCCACATCTACATGGCCCGAGGAGATGACCTCCACGCTATTAAATACCTCCCATTAATGCTCAAAGGACCAGCTCGGCACTGGCTAAATAGTCTGCCTGAGAACTCCATTGGCAGCTGGGAGGACTTGGAAGAAGCCTTCCTCTACAACTTCCAAGGTACTTATGTCCGGCCGCCCGATGCCGATGACTTAAGCCAGATAGTTCAACAACCTGGAGAATCAGCCAGAAATTTCTGGACTAGGTTCCTAACCAAAAAGAACCAGATCGTTGACTGTCCGGGCACCGAAGCCCTAGCAGCCTTCAAACACAGCATCCGTGACGAATGGCTCGCCCGCCACCTCGGCCAAGAAAAGCCAAAATCCATGGCAGCCCTCACAGCACTCATGACCCGCTTTTGCGCGGGTGAGGACAGCTGGCTGGCCCGAAGCACAAACATAGCCAGCGAGGCAGGCCCCTCTGAGGCCAAAAACAGCACCGGCAAGCTCTGGCGCAATAGACACAAACGCCGAAGCAATGGCGATAACACCGACGACACCAGAGTGAACGCCGGATTCAGCGGCTCCAAGTCCGGCCAATGGAAGAAGCCCTACATAAGGAATAATGAGGGATCTTCCAGCCTGGACCACATACTCGACCGTCCGTGCCAAATACACGGCACCCCAGACAAACAAGCCAATCACACCAACAGAGATTGTTGGGTCTTCAAACAAGCTGGCAAGTTAAATGCCGAAAACAAAGAAAAGGGATCACAAAGTGAGGACGAGGACGAAGAGCCCCGGCAGCCGAACACCGGGGGGCAGAAGAAATTCCCCCCTCAAGTCAAAACGGTGAACATGATATACGCTACGCACATCCCGAAAAAGGACCGCAAGCGGGCACTCAGGGACGTCTACGCGGTAGAGCCAGTCGCCCCAAAATTCAATCCGTGGTCGTCATTTCCAATCACCTTCGATTGTTGAGATCATCCAACTAGTATCCGCCATGGTGGTTCGGCCGCACTGGTCCTCGACCCAATCATCGACGGATTCCACCTAACACGAGTCCTGATGGATGGCGGAAGCAGCCTCAACCAGCTCTACCAGGATACAGTACGGAAGATGGGCATTAATCCCTCACGAATCAAACCCACAAAAACTACCTTTAAAGGAGTCATACCAGGCGTTGAGGCCCGCTGTACGGGCTCAATCACGCTGGAGGTGGTCTTCGGTTCTCCGGACAACTTCCGAAGCGAAGAGTTAATCTTCGACATCGTCCCCTTCCGCAGTGGCTACCACGCACTGCTCGGACGAACCGCGTTTGCTAGATTCAACGCGGTTCCACACTATGCTTACCTCAAGCTCAAGATGCCTGGTCCACGCGGCGTCATAACAGTTAATGGAAATACGGAACGCTCCCTCCGTACAGAGGAGCACACCGCCACCCTAGCAGCAGAAGTACAGAGCGGCCTTTTCAAGCAGATCCACAATCCGGCTGCCGAGCCCCTCGACACCGTTAAAAAGGTCCGGACTACGCTGCAACAGGACAACTCGGCCCGTCAAGAGCTTGACTAGCAATTCGGCCTCCGTCCCAGCCCTGATCAAGTAGTGGCACTCGTACCATGCGCACATAATTACGCACTCAAAAACCCATGGGCATCGACGGAGGCACAGCTTGTGGTCCATAGTACGGCTTGACCGACCCCGGACTCACACATACTTTCACCCTTTTTCCTTTTTGTTTCAGGTTCCTTTTCCCGTGTGCCTGATAACCAGTCCTTTCGAAGGATCGACATACAAAGACGGCAAGCAACATAAGTGTGTAGGGTAACCTCCATACGCTCTTCTTGACGGTATTTCTACTTATTTCTCAGAACCCGCACGCTGCGCCCTCTTGATTTCGGCATGTTAAACAGCCCGGATGCTTATCGCACTTTTTGTACAAGATACGCCTTGACGTATCCATACAGTTATAATGAAAATGGTTTGCGGCCCAGTTGCTGTGGTTTTCGTTTCTTACTTCATTTTATTTCGATTTGCTTATCGACCGCATTCGTACACTTTGGTATGTCTCACATTCGCCAGGGGCTCCCCATCGCCCCATAATACGACAGCAAAGTCCGAACACTTCTTATAGATAAGTTTGGCACCCCGAATTTAGCATTATATGCATTGCCTCTGAATCATGTCTTTGGTCAATAGTTGGGTTGCCCGGCTCCTGTGCTTGCTACCCTACGTTCCGCTGAATCGGCTAGGGCAGTAAAGGGAGAACTACTGCGATTGTGCCCTGGCCTTGACCAGATGAGCACCTCAGTAGAGAAAGCCGAAAACTGACTGTCATGATATGGCGAGAGCCGGTCAGCTGTTCGAGGGTTACAAATCGTTGGAGATTTTTTCCGCGTTATGCGGGAGATCGGTACTTCCTGATCAGATGCTGACAGCACTCTGGTCTAAACCAGGGGCTGCGCCCATGCTTTATTATAAAACTCCTATGGCTAAGTGATGGCATTTAAGCCGTATAGTCTGATTGCCTTGTTCGTTGCGCTAAACAACTCCTTCAAGGACCATATAATGGGATCAAGATTGTTTAGATTCCATCCCGAACACCTCCGTACTACCTACGTGAGGGCAGAAGCCGACGACAAGCCAACCCTCATATTACATGCAACACGGCTGCACAGGAAGAAACAATTAAAAGCATAACAAAATTACATTACAAAATAAACTTTGTTTTCATAATACACGGCAAAGGCAACATGAATACATTTATTCAAATACAATGTCCTGCGAACAAGGCGCTGCTGCAAGTCAAGCCCCTTCTATGACATCCGCAAAGTATCGCTCGGGTGTGCGGTGCTCCTTGCCCTCCAGCGGCCCTCTGGCAACTTCAACGGCGTTCATCTTCGCCCACCACATCTTGCAACGAGTGAAGGCCATGCATGCACCTTCAATATAGGCAGAGCGCTTGACGACGACCAGCCGAGGACAGGCGTTCACCATCCGCCTCACGAGTCCGAAGTAGCTGCCAGGCATAGCTTCGGCTGGCCATAGCCGGATTACCAAATCCTTCATGGCTAGTTCGGCCACCCTATGCAGCTCCACCAGCTGTTTCAGCTGATCCGTGAACGACATGAGAGGCTCTGACGCCGCATACTGCGACTAGAATAGCTTCTCCGTAGAACCCCCTCCTTTGGCTCGATAGAACTCCACGGCGTCCGATACACTGCGTGGTAAATCAACAAAAGCCCCTGGGGAACTCCAAACCCGGGTTAGTAAAAGGTACTGCTTCTCCGCATACTTGCTTTGCATCTTAAAGGCCTTACCTGCCGTGATCTTCTTGGCCTCCTGGATCTCCTGGAGGGCGGCCTGGGCCTCATTCCGTGCGGTCTCCGTGCTCCGACGAGCCTTGGTGAGTTCGGCCCCTTGAGTCGACGCATCATGCTCCAAGGTCTCACATTTTTTCACCGCATCCTGGAGCTCCTACTGGACTTCTTTGACCCGGGCCTTGAGCTTCTTACAGGCGGCTTGCTGCTGGACAACCTTCTCCTCGCCCTCGCCCAGGGCCTTCCTCAGGGCCTCGACCTCGGTCGCGGCTCCTGCACATATCATGACACCACGGTCAATATACAACACTTATTCTTTCCGAACACATAGCAAGTCGCCATGCACCTTGCTCCTCCTGGAGCCGAATTTTAACCTCGTCGAGCTCGTTCTCGGTCCGCTCAAGCCTCTGCTTCAGTTCAGAGACCTCGGCAGCATGTGAGGTTGCGGCCAACAGTGACGCCTGCTTATTGATACATATTTAGTTAGTCTCCTATAACAAAGGATTGATCCTCTGTCCGGTTCTTCTCGCCGAACGCCGGACAGTGTCTCAGGGGCTACGTTCTACATGGGGTTTTCTCTTTCCTACCTCGAAACCTGTCAACAGGTTGCTGCAGGCTTCATTCAGTCCGCTCTTGGTGGACTGAACCTTCCCGATCACCGCACCCATAAGGACACGGTGTTCGTCCATGACGGAGGCGCCTCGTAGCGCCTCCATCAGGTTATCCGGTGCCCCTGGATGGACGCGGGCCACCGGTGGAAGCGGCGCACCCCCCCTCCTTTAAAGGGGGCTGCTCGCCTGACTCCGGAGCCATATGAGTCTCCGGAATCGTATTCAGCCGAGGGCCGAACTGGATGCGGCCCTCTTCGCCAGTCCCCATGGGGCTCGGCTCCCCCATGTGTCCGGCAGTGGAGGTCTCACCTCGTGGCGCCTCGCGGACAGCGTCCTGGGCTCCTCCCCGGTTCGGAGCGATCCTCCAGGACAACACCTCCGTGTCGTCCCTGGTCCCGGGGGAATAAGCAGGCGGTGGCGACATGCTCGCCATCTCCGACGGAGCCAGCGAACCCCCGGATGAGGATCGCTGGATAAGGTCGCGGGCCGGACTGCAATAGTATAGTTAAACTACGTTAAAATAATGAAGAGAAAGGGCTGGGTGTGCGCATGAGCGAGCCATGTCACCTACGATGCGGCCTGGGGCTTAGTGCGGGGGCGTCCATCCGGACTACTGTCAACGTCCCACGCGGTATTGACCGCTGGGGCGCCCTTTCCCTTCTTGGGCGTTTCCGCTTCCAGATGCGCCGAAGCCGCCCTCTTCTTCCTCCTCTCCTCAGGGGGAGGGTTGTTTGCCTCTTCCTCCTCCTCTTCCTTGTCATTGTCCTGAGGGACAGCGGAATGAGCTTCGTCGTCTTCGGACGTCACGTCCGAAGTGCCCTTGCGACGGGGGCCACTCTTGGCCCCATTGGCCTTCTTCTCCCGCGCCTTATATGGCGCCGGCACCAGCATCTTCGCTAGACGCGGGATGACCGGTTCTTCAGGCAGCGGAGCCGGACACTGGATCCGCTTCGCCCTCTCCATCCAGTCCTGAAAAAGCAATAATAAAAGCTCAGACATCATCCTCGAAACAATTAAGTTGGGGATACATAAAAAATAACATACCTCGCTGGCGGGGTGTTCACAATCGTGACCACGGTCTGAACCTGTGGCCGGCGGTTTCTCGTTGCCCTTAAAAAGCAACTTCCAGGCATCTTCGTGGGTGGTCTCGAAGAGCCTCACCAGGGTCTGATGCTTCTTCGGATTGAAATTCCACAGAGGGCGACTTCTGCGCTGGCATGGGAGAATCCGGCGAACTAGCATCACCTGGATCACATCGACGAGCTTGACGTCCTTGGCTATCATGCTCTGGACGCGCGTATGCAACGCTATCAGCTCATCGGGCAAACACCAGTCCAGACTCTTCTCGACCCAGGAGGTGAGTCGCATAGGAGCGCCGGAGCGGAATTCGGCAGCCGTGGCCCAGGTGGTAACGCGGGGTTCTGTGATGTAGAACCATTGTCTCTGCCATTCCTTTACTGTCTCCACGAAGGTACCTTTCGGCCAGGAGATGTTGGCTAGCTTGCTCACCATGGCTCCTCCGCACTCCGCGTGTTGGCCGTACACCACCTTCGACTTCACGTTGAAGACTTTGAGCCACAACCCGAAGTGGATTGGATGCGGAGGAAGGCCTCACACACGACGATAAACACCGAGATGTTGAGGAAGAAATTCGGCAACAGATCATGGAACTCTATCCCGTAATAATACATCAGCCCGCGGACAAAAGGGTGGAGTGGAAACCCTAGCCCGCGGAAGAAATGAGGGATGAATAGTACCGTCTCAGTGGGCTTCGGCATGGGGACGACTTGTCCCTCGGCTGGCACACGGTGGTCGATCACCTTCGCCAAATATCTGGCCGCCCGAAGCTTAGTAATGTCCTCCTCCTTGACGGAGGAGACCATCCACTTGCCCTGACCTTCGGATCCGGACATGGTTGCTTGAGTGGAAGGGGGATGCGTACTTGGGTGCTGGAGCTCGAGATTGGAAAGGCGGAGACAGAGAGAGGGCGTGAGAGAGGAAGAGGGAGTCCTTATCCCCTTATAAAGGCAGCGAATATTAAACGCCTCCTCACTCGCCATAAAAACTCGCCGATTCCCAAGGGCTGTATAAACGGCACGGTTGAGTTACCCATGCCCGCATTGATGAGAATCCCGCGATAAGGGGACACGATCTCTGCTTCGACAAGACGTGCCAATGGCAACCGCGTCTCAAAAACGTGGAGCGGCAGATGAAAAACGGTTCGAAATTATGACCGGACAGACGTAATGTCGTGTTATAAAAAGCTGTCAGCGGATAGAACTCGTGTAAAAATATATATTCTCTCTGCGGTTATGTATAGTGTGTATGTGGCAGGTCCGGATACTATCATCGCATCTGCAGACTGTCTTGGAGTTCGGAAAGGGGAACCCGCCTTGCAATGTCGGAGACAATGTGCACACCTGACTCCTCGTCATTGAAGCCAGGTTCAGGGGCTACTGAGGGAGTCCTGGACTAAGGGGTCCTCGGGAGTCCGGCCTGTTATCTGGGCCGGACTGATGGGCTGTGAAGACATGAAGACCGAAGACTGTATCTGTGTCCGGATTGGACTCTACTTGGCGTGGAAGGCAAGCTTGGCAACCGACTATGTAGATTCCTTCTTATGTAACCGACTCCATGTAAACCCTAGATCCCCCCGGTGTCTATATAAGCCATAGGGTTAGTCCGGAAAGGATATACACATTACCATAGTCATATAGGCTAGACTTTTAGGGTTTAGCTATTACGATATCGTGGTAGATCAACTCTTGTAACACTCATATTAATCAAGATCAATCAAGCAGGAAGTAGGGTATTACCTCCATAGAGAAGGCCCGAACCTGGGTAAACATCCTGTCCCCCGTCTCCTGTTACCATCGATCCTGATACGTCTCCATCGTATCTACTTTTCCAAACACTTTTGCCCTTATTTTGGACTCTAACTTGCATGATTTGAATGGAACTAACCCGGACTGACGCTGTTTTCAGCAGACTTTCCATGGTGTTATTTATGTGCAGAAACAACAGTTCTCGGAATGACCTGAAACTCCACGGAACATATTTTTGGAAAATATTAAAAAATACTGGAAGAAGAATCCACGTCAGGAGGCCCACACCCTGTCCACGAGGGTGGGGGGCGCGCCTGCCCCCCTGGGCGCGCCCCCTGCCTCATGGGCCCCCTGATGCTCCACCGACCTCAACTCCAACTCCATATATTCACTTTCGGGGAGAAAAAATCAGAGAGAAGGATTCATCGCGTTTTACGATACGGAGCCGCCGCCAAGCCCTAAAACCTCTCGGGAGGGCTGATCTGGAGTCCGTTCGGGGCTCCGGAGAGGGGAATCCGTCGCCATCGTCATCATCAACCATCCTCCATTACCAATTTCATGATGGTCACCGCCGTGCGTGAGTAATTCCATCGTAGGCTTGCTGGACGGTGATGGGTTGGATGAGATTTATCATGTAATCGAGTTAGTTTTGTTAGGGTTTGGTCCCTAGTATCCACTATGTTCTAAGATTGATGTTGCTATGACTTTGCTATGCTTAATGCTTGTCACTAGGGCCCGAGTGCCATGATTTCAGATCTGAACCTATTATGTTTTCATGAATATATGTGAGTTCTTGATCCTATCTTGCAAGTCTATAGTCACCTACTATGTGTTATGATCCGGCAACCCCGAAGTGACAATAATCGGGACCACTCCCGGTGATGACCGTAGTTTGAGGAGTTCATGTATTCACTATGTGCTAATGCTTTGTTCCGGTACTCTATTAAAAGGAGGCCTTAATATCCCTTAGTTTCCATTAGGACCCCGCTGCCATGGGAGGGTAGGACAAAAGATGCCATGCAAGTTCTTTTCCATAAGCACGTATGACTATATTCGGAATACATGCCTACATTACATTAATGAATTGGAGCTAGTTCTGTGTCACCCTATGTTATGACTGTTACATGATGAACCGCATCCGGCATAATTCTCCATCACCGATCCAATGCCTACGAGCTTTTCACATATCGTTCTTCGCTTATTTACTTTTCTGTTGCTACTGTTACAATCACTACAAAACCCAAAAATATTACTTTTGCTATCATTACCGTTACTTCCATACTACTTTGCTACTAAATACTTTGCTGCAGATACTAAGTTATCCAGGTGTGGTTGAATTGACAACTCAACTGCTAATACTTGAGAGTATTCTTTGGCTCCCCTTGTGTCGAATCAATAAATTTGGGTTGAATACTCTACCCTCGAAAACTGTTTGCGATCCCCTATACTTGTGGGTTATCAGATCCTAGACGCACAGTTCGGGACCCCCTACCCGAGATCCGCCGGTTTTGACACTGACAGCGAGTACCCTCATTCAGGACATGGAGGAGACTTTCGCCAGCCTGCGCAAGGTGGACCTGCGGCTCAACCCGGAGAAGTGCGTGTTCGGTGTCCCCTCCGGCAAGCTGCTGGGCTTCCTCGTGTCGCACCGGGGGATTGAGGCAATTCCAGAGAAGTTCAAGGCAATAGAAGACATGAGCCCACCACAAACTCTCAAGGAAATGCAGAAGCTCGCTGGCTGTGTGACCTCGCTGGGGCGCTTTATCTCCAAGCTGGGGGAGCATGCCCTACCATTCTTCAAACTGATGAAGAAGAAGGGCCCGTTCAAATGGACCCTAAGGCTGACTTGGCATTTCAAGACCTCAAGAGATACCTGACCAGCCCACCGGTGATGGTAGTGCCTCATCCCCTCGAGCCCCTGGTGCTGTACGTGGCCGCCACACCTCATTCCGCCAGCGCAGCGCTCGTGGCTGTCCGGGAGGAGCGCCAAGCCAAGGGCCTGCCGCGCAACGCCGCACCTTCGGCTGGGACGGTGCGGCACCAAGACGGCGCCGCTGAAGCCACAACAACGTCAGTAGATGACCAGGCTCCACAAGCAGAGGACGCTCCTGAAGCTGCGGTGGCCACAACGGGCGACCAAGCTCCTAAGGTCCCCCGGCCTCAGGAGGCGTCCCAACCTCCGGAGGCCTCAGACTCCGCCAGCACTCCCGCACTCGTCGAACACCCGGTGTACTTCGTTAGCACAATGCTGCGTGATGTGCGGGCACACTACCCCATGCCGCAGAAGCTGCTGCTCGCGCTCCTCGTCGCCTGACGCAAGCTGCGACACTACTTCCAAGGCCACCGAATTAAGGTTGTTTTAGCTTAACCACTGGAGAGGGTCCTCCGGAGCCCCAATGCTGCAGGAAGGGTCGCCGAGTGGAACATCGAACTGCAGGCATTCCAGCTGGAGTTCAGCACCACCAGGGTCATCAAGGGAGCCGCCCTCACCGACTTCATGGCAGAATGGACCGACGCTCCAGAGCCCAGAGCAGGCGAGCACCGGTCCCTCTCGCCAGGAAGTGAAGCGCCAGATGGCTGGATCATGTACTTCGACGGAGCCTTCGCGCGTCAGGGCGCGGGGGCTGGAGCTGTGCTCATCTCGCCCACCCAGGACAAGCTCTACTACGCCGTGCAACTCTGCTTCCAGCAGGGCGAGAAAGTCTCCAACAAGATCATGGAGTACAAAGGTTTGATCGCTGGCCTTAAGGCTGCGATGGCCTTGGGAGTGAAACACCTCACCATCAAGGGCGACTCACAGCTCCTCGTCAACTTCTCCAACAAGATATACGAGCCGAAGGACGAGCATATGGAGGCATACCTCGCGGAGGTACGCAAAATATAAAAGCAATTCTTGTGCCTGGAACTGTTGCACGTGCCCCGCGGCACGAACAAGGAAGCCGACAAGATCGCCAAGAGGGCATCCAGACACCTGCCCCAGGAGCCCGACGTCTTTGAGGAACGAATCTTCAAGCCTTCGGCAGCCCCTCCGGTTGCGGGGCCGGCGCCACCTCGGGAGGGTCTTTCCTCACCACCAGCCTCGAGAGCCGCCACCTGCGGTCCAACCTCAGGAGCACGCCTGCTCGTAGCGCTCGAGCCCTAGGAGGGGTGCTGGACCGAAGAGTTCAGGGCGTACCTGATGCAAGGAACACTTCCAGAGAAGGAGGAAGACGTGGAGCGCGTGGCCCGGCGGGCTACAACGTACTGCATTCAGGATGGTGAGCTGTATCGAAAATGACCGAACGATGTTTCCTTGCGATGTATCTCCAGGAAGCAGGGATGCGAGCTGTTAGCTGACATACACAGCAAGGACTGCGGGCATCATTCGTCATCGTGCACCCTAGTGGGCAAGGCGTTCCGCAGCAGATTCTACTGGCCCACGGTGCTCAACGACGCAACCGAGCTAGTGAGGTCCCGCCACTACAAAAAAAAGACAAATCCGTGACATTTTGGGCCGAACGATTTTTTTTCCTGTCATACTTATGACACTTCTATGACAATAATTGTGACAAAACCCGGTATCATCATAGATGTGGTGGGCTCCTACTTCTATGACAGAAAATCATGACAGAAAATGGGCTTTTCGTACTGGGCGGGCCGGAGACGCAGCTGCATGACATTCTTTGGGCCGTCCATGACGGAAAAAACCGTGGTAGAAGCGAGGGCGAGGAAAATATCGGGGTATTCCCGGTTACGGTGGGTGGTCGGGGCCGAGCGATGCGCGTTTCTCTCATACACGCACGCGCGTGGGTACCAGGCGTTGGGCTCTAACTAAACCCGAGCGATTGCACTGCAGGCTACGCGTTACTGAACCCGAGCGATCGATCGACGACTGTTAACTGAACCCGATCGACCGATTCCTTCGCTACTGCTACTAACTGAAGCTGATCGATGCTGCCTCTGGATGAACAGTGAGCGTTGCTGGGGGGTTTGGATGAACAGTTCCCGGTGGGGGTGGATGAACAGGACCCCGTGGTGCTGCCTCTAGATGAACAGGACCCCAATCGATCGAGCTGGTTGGGGCTGGATGAACAGGACCCCGTGGAAGGCTGGATGAATAGGACCACCCCGTGGAGGGCTGAATGAACAGTAGACGGTGGAGGGCTGGATGAACAGTAGCCCGTGGAGGGGTGGGTGAACAGGAGCCCGAGGAGAGGGCTGGTCGAACAGTAGCCGGTGGAGTAGCGCGCGGTGGAGGCTGGATGAACAGGAGCCCGTGGATGAACATTCGCAGGTGGAGGCTGGAGGAGGTCGACGGTGGCTGAATAGTAGCCCGTGGAGGCTGGAGGGGGTCGACGGTGGAGATGAACAATATCTCGTGGAGTCCCGTTTTGCGGTACGCCACACCCCTCCCGATGAACAGGACCCCCGTTTCGACCGTAGCGCTCCAACACAAGTCGGTTTCCTCTGTTTTACGGTACGCCACACCCCTCCTGATCAACAGGACCCCCGTTTCGACCGTAGGAGGTCCGTTTCCTCCGTTTTGCGGTACGCCAGACCCCTCCTGATGAACAGGATCCCGTTTCGAACGTGGCCGGTCGAACACAAGGTCGTTTCCTCTGTTCTGCGGTACGCCAGGCCTCGTTTCCATCGGTTGTTCCGTCCAAGCCCTTCCGATGAACACGACGACGCATTCCGTTCTGACCCAGCCGGTTGGCTCCCCATGAACACGACGACGACACTGTTTCTCCGTTCCGACCCAGCCATGTACACGAGCCCCGGCCATACGTACGCGCGAGTAGGCGTTCGAGACCCGCCCGTATGTACGTACGTGGCCGTATTTACTTTCTTGCACCCTGGCCGTTGTACGTACGTGTACATGCTACGTGCGCGGCTCTACTACGACACGTGCGCGCCTCTACATCGACCAGTATGTACGTAGACGTTCGCGACCAGAATGCAACGCTACGTACGCTTCGACCAGGTGGGTCCCGACTGTCAGGCACTTCCTAGCGTGCGAAGATGTAGCTGGTGGGTCCCAGCAGTCAGGGGGGAGAATCGTTTTTTGTTGCCCGGACGCACTTCCTTGCGTGCGAAGATGTCGCTGGTAGGTCCCAGCTGTCAGGGGGAAACATTTTTTCCGCAAAATACGGTTGCCCGTCCGATGGGTCCCTGCTGTCAGGTGGAGGAATCATAATTTTCCGCCTAATATGGAGGCACTTCCTTGCTGCAGCCGTGGACCCAGCTGTCAGCCTCTCCACGTACAGTCCACGTCCGATGGAAGCCGTTCCTTGACCACGTTGACCACACTGCGTCGAGAGCACCAGGGTGGTGGATGACAGCGAGGCCTAGGAAGGGGACGACGCGGAGCCGGGGAAGACGCGGCAGTGGATGCCCACGCGGAAGCCGGTGTGAGGCTGCCATCGCCGTAGAATAACAGGGGGTGTGGGTGAGTAGAGGGATGGCCTGGCCAGCGGTGGGAGTAGTAGGGGCGGTGAGGCCTCCGCGGCATCGCAGCCGGCCACGGGAGGCAGGAGCACGAGGCACGACCGGCGCTGGTTTGGGCAGCTGGAGCAAGAAGACCAGAGGTTGAAGAAGCACTACGGCCGTTGGATGGACATCGTACGGTCACTGGAGCTAGAATCGTGCATATTGACTAAGTTGACAAGGCCTCCGTCCCCGTCCACTTAGTAGGCCCACAAGTCAGCCTGCCACTATACTGGGTCCCAGCTAGTAGGGGGAGTATTCATTTTTTTTGTGCGTAATAAGGAGGCACTTCCTTCCGTGCGAAGATATAGCTGGTGGGTCCGAGCTATCAGCGGCGGTAACGTTTTTTCGCGAAATATAGAGGCCCTTTCGGTGGGTCCCAGATGTCAGGTGGATGAATCATTATTTTGCATGTAATAAGGAGGCATTTCCTTGCGTGCGGCCGTGGACCCAGCTACCAGCCTCTCCACGTACAGTCCACTTCAGATGCATGTCGGTCATTGACCACGTTGACCAGGCCGCGCCGAGAGCACCAGGGCGGTGGACGACGGCGAGGCCTAGGAAGGGAACGACATGGAGGCAGGGAAGACTCGGCAGTTGTTTCCCACGCGGAGGGGAGTACGACTGTACGAGGGTTTACTGGTTCGTCTGCCGTCGCCGGAGAATAACAACAGGTGTGGGTGAGTAGAGGGATGGCTAGGCCAGCGATGGGAGTACGGTGGGGTGGTGAGGCCTGCGCGGCAGCACAGCCAGCCATGGGGAGGAGGGAGCAGGCAGTCCCGTCGGCGCTTGTTTGAGCGGCTGGAGCAGGAAGAGCAGAGATTGAAGAACCATGACGGCCGTTGGATGGACATCCAACAGTCACTGCTTGTGCGTCAACCTTTTTTTTAGGAAAGCCTCAAATCTTTGGAAAACAGCATACAACCCATCTGCCATTATTTCTAATAATTTACACCCCATTTGCTAATTCTTAAAGTTTTTTTTGGAGCCCATATTCTTTTTGTTTGGATTACAGCCCATATTGTGGCCACGGTTAAAAAATATACGAAATTTTGCATATTTCGGTGCGGTCCGTCCTGTTTTTAATCCTGAAATTTCGAGTCACATTCAAACTGATTTTAAAAATAAATGTATATCAATATAAAAGCCAACAAATTGTCCATGCATAAAAATTAATGCAATTTAAAATCTTGAAATGAAAGAAAGAAATTTGAAACTAATTGCCGGTTTGATGTGTTTTAAAAATGTACAACCCATTTCTCATTATTGATAGGCCATTTTCTCGGCCAGCCGAATGATGCTCTCCTCATCTTGAAAGATTTGCAGCCCAACAGGCCTGACAAAGCGACTTACTTGGCAAATCACAAAAAAAACTGGGCTAGCCATTTTCAGAAAGAAAGAAAACTACTGGGCTGGTCTGTGGTAAACATAAAAGAGAAGGCTGTCTAGACAGGCCAGAGTGCCCTGCACAGCCCAGTTGACACCCTGCTTCCGTCTCAAAAACAAATTAGATAAATGCCACTCCAATTATGGCGATTCATAAAAATGCCACTGCAATTTCCAAACTTTGAAAAATGCCATTGCTATTTTTGCAAACTTTGGAAAACGCTACTGAAATTTGCAAACTTTGAAAAACGCCACTCCACACTTCAAAAAATGCCACTGGAAATGGCATTTTCAAAGTTTGGAAATTGCAGTGGCATTTCTTAGAAACACCAGATTTGGAGTGGCATTTATCAAATTAACCCAAAACAAAAATAACTGGGCGAGCTGCTGGGTCCCTGGTGTCAGCCGCTTGTTGTGCAATTCTCTCGTTTATTGACTACGTTGACAATGGCATGGGACCCAGATGTCAAAAATCCATTAGGAGGAGCCATTTTTTTATTGGCTTGAAATAAGGAGGCACTTGCTTGCGTACTGCCATGACCTTGGCGGGTCCCTGCTGTCATCCTCTCCACGTACAATCATCTCCTTATTGTGTACGCGTCAACTTTGTAGGCCCACAAGTCAACCTCTAAACCCGTGGAGGACAAATACAACCCATTTAAAAAATAACAGCCCATTCCATATGTTCAAACGGAAAGTTCAACATTCAGAGCAAAGTAATAGGTCTGATCCACATATAGAGTACTGAACTTCCACGTTGACAACCATCATAGCCAAGTTAACTATCTACTCCCACTAATACTCAAGTAGCGTACAAGTACTAACTTACTCTTAGCTAACTAGACGATGCCGGCCGCCATCTGCGGTACACGCTAAACACCGGCACCGGCGTCCTCCGCCTCACCTTGGACTTGCCAGAGGTGCGATAGGGCGCGTTGCTCGCGCGCATTGGCCCTTTCCATGCCGGCGTGGTCCACCGAAGCTTCGGCTTCTAAGCGGGAAACCCACTTGATGAGCTGGTAGTAAAAATCGGCGTCGCGAACGCGTGCATGCCCGACAGCCTCCAGGGCTATTTGGCGGGCGCCGGCTTCCACGTAGTCGGCCCAGTTGCGGGCGCTCTGCTCGCGACTCAGAGCGTCGGTGCGCTACTGCTCCATGTCCTGCTGGCGGAACAAATCGGCGATACGCTGCTCCTCCACCAAGCGGTCGCGCTCCAACAACTCCTGCTCCTCCGCCAGGCGGTCGCGCTCCAACAAGTCCTCGATCTCCGCATTGCCATCTAAATACTGATAGAATGCCCCCTCCCTCCATCTGCCTTCCGGTGAAAAACCAAACACTAGTTCCAACGGTGACCGCCTCCGGCCTCGCCTATCGCGGACGGGCGGGGGCATGGCGGACGTGGCGAGAGCGAGGATAAGTGGCGAGCAACGTCGGGCCGGTGGGGGCTTATGAGGATAGGGCAAGTTGGGTCACGGTGCCACCGAAGAAGGCCGGGAAACAGTACTTATAGGCGGAAGGTAGCGCGACGGTCATCGGAATTCAATGCATAATTAAGAAGGCATGGCTTAGCGCGCCAACTTGCTGTGGAAAACTGGAGAAACTGAAATTATCACTGTGTCGTCCCGTCCCGTCCGTGCTGGGTCGCACGCCGACATGACGGTCAAACGAGTGCACTCGAAAGATCTCCCTCCTTGTCAATAATGATTCCATGGATTTAAAAGGCCCGCAACAATTAAAGCACATCTTTTTCGCATTAGTTAGCTGCCTTAATTACGGCCGGCTGCATGCAGGCACTCAAAATCGCTCGCAGCCAGTACGCGGAGCAGCATGCAACGAGTCGCAGCCGAGGGCATTAGTTGATGAACTTTAGCTGGGAGATAAGGCATTTGCGAACGTTTTCGCTGGCAGTTTCTTCAGATTCGCATGGCATTTTCTCCAGAGCAGCTTGTCAGTTTCTTCAGAGGTAGGCATTCTTATTCAAAAAACTGCCACTTCGGATCTTGCGTCGCAACTAAAACTGCCAGGAGTGCATTAGTAGGCTAGCTAGTGGTCGATCAGTAACTTGTAAACATTGATCGAACAGAAATAAGGAACTGTTAATGCATCTCAATGATTCACAGATCATATACAAATATGTAGCTCCAAAAGCAAAGATCAGCCACTTCGGATCTTGCGTTGCAACTAAAACCAACTAGTACGATTCCCATACATAAGATCAACATGTTAATGCATCTCAATGATTCACAGATCATATACAAATATGTGGCTCCAAAAGCAAAGATCTAGAAAAAACATATGTTCTGCCTACTAACATGGATGCTTCTCTTGGCACATTCAGTACAGATTGAAAGACAAATTTGTTTGTGAAGTCTACAATTCCTCTTGCAAACTTAAGTGGTTTCACCAACAGCTGGAACCATGAGAATGAACCACACATGATGGAGGAACATCCACTTCAATATGATTTGGTCTTCTCTCGATCACACGGCGAGACTATTTTCAGAATACAAACTTTAACTTAGGCAAAATGATGCCCATTGTATAATCAGACCAAAGCTTTGAAGCACCTAGTGTTGGCCAATAAATAGTACAATACTACTTTTCTGCAGTCCATGAAGTGACTATCCAATCATTCTGTGTCTATTTTCAAATGGCACTGCATGCAGTGACTATACTATTCTCTTGTGCAGTTCAACCAAAATTGCGGTCACTTTGTGTGTTTGCCAAATAGCAATGGGCAGACATCTCTTTCTGCACAAATATCAAGCAGCTAGTAAACATATACCCCACCTTGTATTTTCAGTTTAAACATGTCTCTTCCGCTTAGCATCTGCCATGTTTTGCACTGGACAATTTGATACAGTCATGTTTTGCCCTGGACAATTTCATACTGAACTGATTTGTTGGTTCAGAGCAGAAATATAGCGCCTATTCTTCATCAAACCAAGGATATCCATGTTCGCAATGATGGAAGATGTGAAATCGATACAACCGAAATTGAGCATCCAATCATTGAATCATGTCCTGCACCTCCAATGTAGGTCCACCCTGCCAGTAAATTCACATGCAAACCACTAGTATTACTATCTAATGACAGTACAAAAAGAGTAGCAAGACTGTAGCAAACCATGTACCTTCGTAATGAACAGCTCATAATGCCACCAATTGGATATAAAGGTTTGGAAGAAAACATGCTCCTAATGTAGAACCAGTTGGACTTTTTGTGCAGTTCCACTAAAATCGAGCATCCCTGTTTGCATAGATATTGAAAGTGTGATTACTATAAAAGTGGCACTAGTTGAAGCATAGACTCACAAATATAAGCATTCCAATTTCTTAATAGGAAAAGGTAGCAAGACTGTTTCTAACCACCTGTTTGAAGGAATAAATAAGGCAACAGCGGCTGATGTCAGAAAGGCATATATAGTTCTTTCAGAAAGAATGATCGATTCCTGACCTTTCCTCTTCTTTTAAGCATATTTTGTGCAGTTCAACTAAAATAAAATGCCATCACCGCCTTGACAATTCAGTCACACTATACAAAAGGAAATGACTTAACATTACATCATGATGTCAGGTATGTAGTCGACAGGCATTAGAGACAAACTTACAGACCTCCTCCGATAACATAATGAACATTAATTTTAACAAAGGTGTGACTAGCTTTACCGGGATAATTTGAGTGAACTCTACACCATTTGTTCCTTAATATAAGACGTTTTCACGGTTCAATTTAAAGTACCCAAACGTCTAGTATTTAGAAAAACAGGTAGTAGTTTTCTTGAGCACATATCTGGGAAAGCTTGCCTCACTTTATTTATGTCCATATGATAATGCAACACCATTCGAAATTTTGAATACTACAAATATACACTAATCCAGTGGCTAGTGCAATAGTAGAGTAGTTATTTTATTACAGGGTACAGTACAATGGTTTTACTGAACAGATTTCAATAAACTCTAGCACTGGAAGATTTCTATAAGAATTAACAATACAAAACATAAAGGTAACACGTGTTAGCATTGGTATACTTGCTGTGCATGAGCATTAAACCAAATACAAAAGTCTGAAGGTTACTAGCATTATTAACTAATGACAGTATAAAAAAATTGCAAACCATGTACCTCCAAGGTAAATATCATTTCGAACTCGGGGGGACCTTGAAAATTGCTATCCCAATCTTGATAATCGATCAAACATAAAAACTTTATCGAACGAATCAAGAGAACAGCTGGAGGAGGAGGTGCCCACTCTTGACCTTTCCTCTTGTCTTCATAATTTTTTGTGCAGTTTAACCAAAATAAAATGACATCGGCGCCTTGGCATTTTAGTGACAATGTACAAAAAATTTAACTTATCTCATGAAAGTCAGGTATGTAATCTATAAGCATTAACAGTGCAAAAATCTGAAGGTAGTAACAAGTTTCATCGTTGGTATACCGGTTGTGCAACAGCATTACAATGCCTTAGCTGAGAAATCTTTAATACATCCACAATCAACAGCTAACCCTGAAATAATCCAGTGACATTAAATGGCATTGCTTAAATTTATCGGTGGCATTAGACTGAGTGCGGCATTAGTTAAATGTGGCATCACTTTAGCAGTAGCATTGCTTGACTTGACTGCTGGCATTATACTAACAGCAAAAAAGTGACAATAAGAGCATGGGAGGCCCATTCGGACAGTGGGCGCACCAGTACGATGTACCTCCACGGACGCATAGAGTGGTGAGGGAGGTATGGTTGCCCAGAGCAACTAATATCCAGGCAGCATATGTGGATTCCGTCCCATTTTTCTTTTGTTTAGCCACCTTTTTCCTATGTGAGGACAACAAACCAATCGATCTGGTCATTCTCTATTGCGTTGTCATGCCTTTCTACCCTTCTTCAACCAAGATACACGAGACTCGTTCCTTAGCTACTGATTTTCCCCTTTTCAACCTAGATGTGGGTTCGATGCCGACTCTGTTGGACAGTACAGTCTCCCTTCCTTTCCTTATTCAACCCAGACATGGATTAGTCTGCATGAAGTAGGGTTTCCTTTAATAGTGCAAATTAAGGTTTTCATCTGCGTGACCAGCAGAGCAGAGGATAGCAAATTGGGAAGATGGTGGAGTGGAAAAAGATCCACATGCGGCGACGTGGCAGATGGGGCAATAAAACAAGGGTATGGTTCGAAAAGAGGTAGCATACCAGAGGGTCGGCGGGAAGTGGCTTCGCTCGTGGTCGTCGTCCTCCGCACACACTATGGCAGCGAGCTTGGGGACGGAGGCCACCCCGCGCGGGCGCTAGGTCTGAGAGGACGGCCTTGTCGTCGGTGCGTGACCTCGCTCGCCAACGACGAGTGCGTCAACACTGCACGTCCTTTTCTTCCCCGGTGGATCTGTGACCACTGGTGAGGAGGGAGAGAGAGAGGCCGTCTTTTTTAGATCTGGAGGGAGGGTGATAGTGTGAGAAGCAAGTGGGCAACCCTTAGCAAGAAAGCTCTGAAGCTCCAGCCTATATATCTTTTTTATACTACTAGTACTAGAGGTGGAGTAGTGGTAGAGTAGTTTATATTTTCTCTGCAAACAGTACCAGTTAGTCGTGCTTCAAAACTGAACGGTACGCCATTAAAAAAATAAAGGTCGATAACTAATGCGGCACCTCAGGCCAACGCGGCCAGATCGCATTTTGCACGAGAAATTACACACCATTCAGTGAGACGACGGCGAGTCCTTTTGTACAATTTCCGAAAGGACGTGTAGGCCGGGGCGCCTCTTCGTGTACCGTGGCAAACTGGCAACCGTCCACCGATTCTTCGCCTTTCCCTCTCGATTTGGAACTGCTGTCGCACGCTCTTCCTCCCTCCTCCATTGCCTTCACCCTTCCTTCTGCCATTGTTCGATCGTCTTCTCCATGGAGGGAACAAGCCGGAAACGACCCCGTTATTCTTGCCCCGATCTGAAAGATGACGTGGTGGGGGAACTCATTGATCGGTGCGACGTCATCACCTCGGCTAGCATGGCAGGTTCGTTCAAGACCATTCTCGACTCAACTAATAACATCATTACAAGGAACCCAAGGGTCCAGGAGCGGTTTGATCTCCCTTATCTTCTTCGCTATAAGCATGTTTGCATGGATGCCGACGACGGAGGCCTCGCCTTATGCAAGTTGATGCCGCTTGATAACGATACGTGTGATGTCAAGATGCCATCGCTTCAGGGTAAGGCCTGGGCTGGCGCAAATGGAGATTGGGTTGTTTATATTGGGTACAATTGCGAGTGGGAACTTGTGAATGTGTACACTCGGAAGTGGATTCCACTTCCAAAAATCTCCAAGTGCCCTAAGGTTGAGCAGACAGATGATCTACGTATGTTCAAATACGATCATGGTGATTGTCGTCTACGGAAGATAGCAATTTCTCGAGTTCCCAACCGCTCTTGGAATTACAAGAACTATCAAGTTGTTGCTATCTTCGACAAGCTTGTTGCCGTCCTTACTGATTCCACGGTTCATCCATGGATATTGCTCAAAAATCAGTTTCTGTACACGGATGAGTACTATGATGCAATTGAATACGAGGATCTTGTGTTTGCTGCCACCACTCGTGGCACTGTTTTTGCATGGGATCCTCGTAGTTTCGGTACATTTGTCTTACACCGTAATTATAATTGTTTCAGCCACATTGTTGGTGTCAAAACCGGCGGATCTCGGGTAGGGGGTCTTGAACTGTGCGTCTAAGGCGGATGGTAACAGGAGGTGGGGGACACAATGTTTACCCAGGTTTGGGCCCTCTCGATGGAGGTAATACCCTACTTCCTGCTTGATTGATCTTGATGATATGAGTATTACAAGAGTTGATCTACCACGAGATCGTAGAGGCTAAACCCTAGAAGCTAGCCTATGGTATGATTGTTGTTGTCACGGACTAAACCCTCCGGTTTATATAGGCACCGGAGGGGGCTAGGGTTACACAGAGTCAATTACAAGGGAGGAGATCTACATATCCGTATTGCCAAGCTTGCCTTCCACGCCAAGGAGAGTCCCATCCGGACACGGGACGAAGTCTTCAATCTTGTATCTTCATAGTCCAACAGTCCGGCCAAAGGATATAGTCTGGCTGTCCGAGGACCCCCTAATCCAGGACTCCCTCAGTAGCCCCTGAACCAGGCTTCAATGATGATGAGTCCGGCGCGCAGATTATCTTCGGCATTGCAAGGCGGGTTCCTCCTCCGAATACTCCATAGAAGATTTTGAACACAAGGATAGTGTCCGGCTCTGCAAAAAAATTTCCACATACCACCGTAGAGAGAATAATATTTCCACAAATCCAATCTGCCGACAGCTTTTCATAATGTGACGTACTGCCGTGGTCTGGTCATGACGAACCGTTTTTCCGAGCCTGCCACTGCATGTGTTGCGAGGCGGTTTTTATTGGCACGTCCTGTCAAAGCAGAGATTGTGTCTCTTTTTCCACGGTATTCTCATCAATACGGGTATGGGTAACCCAATCGTGCCTATTGGTATGACTCCTCGATTTAGGTAAGTCCCAAACGGCCACGCGGAGGACGCTTGATATTCATCCTCTTTATAATAAGGCCTAGGCCTGTCCCCTTCTTCTCGCGCTCAATCGAATCCTTCCCCCACCTCGAGTTCCAACACCCAAGGCTCAGGCTAGGCGCTTCGGACCTACAATCATGTCCGGATCCAACCTTCAAGGTCGGTGGGTGCCCTCCTCCGTCACAGAGGAGGACATCAAGAAGCTAAGAGAAGCTAGGTATTTGACCGGCGCAATCTCGCACAGGCTGCCTGCTCGAGGGCAGGCCATTCCCACTCCCGAACCTGGCGAGAGTGTCGTATTCGTCTCCCACTTCCTCCGAGGGCTAGGTTTCAGTCTAGATCCCTTTGTCAGAGGGCTCATGTTCTACTACGGGCTCAATTTCCATGATCTGGCACTGGATTCCATCCTTCACATCTCGTCGTTCATCGTCGTGTGTGAAGCCTTCCTCCGCATTACCCCACACTTCGGCTTATGGCTCAAGACCTTTAATGTGAAGCCAAAGATGATTGAGGGGCGACACGCAGAGTGCGGAGGTGCTGTAATAAGCAAAGGCGCCGATGTTCCATGGCCAAAGGGTTCCTTCCCGGAGGTGTCCAGTTTATGGCAACGGGAGTGGTTTTATATCACAGCTCCCCGGGGTACTAAGTGGGTAGCCTCCCTTGCCTTCCGCTTGCCCCCCCGCCAGAACTGGCATCATGGGTCAACAAGGAGCTAGAATCGAGGCCAGTAATTGATGTGTCGACATTGCAGAGTCGCATCCGAGATCTCCATGAGAGAGATGTCAGCCTTGTTAAGGTAATGCAAGTTATGCTAGTTCGTCGAGCCCTGCCTTGCAAACGTCGACCTCTCCGTATGTGGGAGTTCAACCCGGAAGGACCGCAAACTATTTAGCACTTCTTCGGCGGGACGCTCGAAGAGATGTACAGACCGTTCTTTGGATCACAAATAGAGTGTCCGGACACCTCCGAGGATGCGGGTCTGAACTGCGATCGTCCAGACACTCAAGTAAGTAATTCCGTGGCCGAACATGTTGTCTTTTAATTTATCACAACATCATTCTGAAAAGTCGCCTTTGACCAGGACTGGATAAAAAAGGCGAAGATGATCAGGTGTCCGGCCCCCCTTCCCGAGGGCTCACCGGATCCTATAGTAGCCAGGATGCTTGAGCTTGCGCCTTATCAAGTGCCATCAGGGGAAGGTAAAGGGAGGAACAAAGAAGCTGAGAGTGAGCCTCACTCACTATTCATCCAAACCGGGGGAATTAGTGCCTCCGCGAAGGAGGATAACCGGGGGAAGAATCTAAAATTCCCTCTTCCCAGGGAAGGAAGAGGACCGCCTCTGAAGACTTGGAAGTAATGGTCTCCAAGCGAGGGAAGAATCCTTTGTCGGAGGGTCCTACCCTGGAGGGCATCCTTACCGCACAATAACTGCAAGGGGACCAGCCCTCTACCGAGCTGTAAGTAAACGAAAGTACTTTATAGTAAATATATCCTGCTTCGTTTCCGAGAATGATAACCGAGGCGTGCGTCTTGTAGTTCGGATTGTAGCCCTTCTCGACAGAGTTCATCTTCGGGGGATCTTCTTCCGAAGATGATGGAGAGCGAAACACCTCCCCGTGCCTCCCCGCCTCGTGAAGCGGGCGACCTAAGGTGTTGTCACGGAGGATTTCTCCTGATCCGCCAAGGCCAGAAGGTAAACCTTCGGCCAACCGAAGTCCAGGGTATTCGGCTCCTAAGGAGAGCCACAGAAAGAGTCCGAAACTGTCCGGTGTGCGATCGGACGCACTGATAAATCTTCTGGAGCAAGCGCCTGTCTCGGAAACGCATCGTGCGCTAATGGGCACAGTGGTTGAGAGGATTTCATCCGCCGAAAGCGGGTTGCATGAAGCTTTTATGAGTCTGCTGAAAGGCTTTGAGGTACGTGAAGTAATATATATTTTTTGGACGATACCGCACACGCTAGGTGTGGCCTATGCAGATAGTAGCCCCTGAGACTCTGGTTGCTGTCGAAAAAGACGGCGAATAGAGGATCATAGTCCCGAAAAATGCGTTTGGTGGCCGTGCTACAGGCAGGCCGCTATCCCTGCCGTCTGGCCAGCATTGGGATTCCCGCTGTGAGTGTATACCGCATGTATTCTATTTATTTTCAGCTTGTATTCAACCAGCTCTGGCCCACCCACATGCAAAAGCACCTAGGGCTCTTACACTCAACTGACATGTACGCACAGCGTTGGGCTTTTTAGTACTGATGCCCCATGCGCGTGCAGACTTGTACGACCCGTGCATGCACGTCGTGGTCGATTGGTGATCAGAGGAGAGCGCCCGTGTAGAACCAGAGAGGCCCCACGCACATGCAAAGTCATCTAAACTCAGACGTGCCCCTGACATGTACGCACTGCTATGCGAGTTGTAGACCTGTGCGTGCATGCCGTGGAGGATCGTTGGCCAGCGGAGACCACTAGCCTATTGAAGCCTAGCTGTATCACGGAAGTAATTCACCCACTAGGCCTGCCACCCCACAGCAGTGAAATGACGGATCGCCAATCCCAAAGCCCATTCGAATGGACGAGATTGCGGCCTGCCTGTAGCCCGGCCACCAAAAGCCCTCACTCATCATAGTCCCAGGTAATAACCGTGCTGCTTTCATGTGCAGGTGGCTGCGGGTCAGGGAGCTGGCCGGCCTGGTGAGTTTGCCGAACTAAAGCGGCAACTTGATGCGGCAGATGCCGACATCGTGCTTGTAAACAAGCGGCTTGACGAGGCATAGGGTATGTATTCTCCTAGGATCAATACATATTAAGAGGAGCATGATGCTAGTATCTGTAATATGTTGTGACTGCAGATGGAGCTGTCGCCGTGGAGACCCTTCGGGCAGAACTTGCCCGAGCCAAGGAACAAGCCAAGAAGAGTGATGCGGCCGCCCTAAAGGCAGTTGAAGGGCTAAGAGCCGAACAGGCTGCCCATTTCCAGAGCAAGAGAAAATAGCCAAGATGGCTATTGAGCTGAAAGATGCCGCCGGCCGGTATGAGCTTCTTGAAAAGGAAAGCCAAGCGAAGGCGGCGGAACTGAAGGAGGCCATGGAAGCGGCCAAGGAAACCCGCTCGCAAATCAGAGCGGTGAAGGAGGAACTCCGTCAAGCCAGAGATATTACGGCTGGGAAACTCTTTTTGTTGCGGACGAGGTTTGGAGACCCGAACTATGCCCCTCTGGACAAATTATGGAGTTCTGCAGACGCGTACTTGGATTTCGCAGCGAGTGCCGTTGATGCGACCAAGTTTTTCAAAGATCAGAAGGATCATGTAGTGGAAAGATTGTTCTGGTCACAGTTCCGCACTCCAACGCATCCGCTGCTGTTAAATGAACAAATGGCCCAGTGGGCCGAGCTCCATAGGTTGTCCGGACTTGCTATGAGGTCCGTCGTGGATCACCTTTGGCCGGAGGGACTGAGGCCGAATAGTTATTTTGGCCTAGTGCAACAATTCCTTGGTGCTGTGCCGCGTATCGATGATGTGAAGAGGTCGGCGTGCATAGAGGGTGCGCGGATGGCTCTTGACCGTGCCAAGACATACTGGGCAAAGATGGAAGCCACCACTATTGCATCCCAGAGTTCGGCAGTAGGCCGGGTATCGGCCGAGCACTATTTTGAGGAAGTCTTAGAAGGCGCTCGTGTAATAGAGGCTCAGTGCTCGAAGCATATCATGTTCTAGTGACATGTATCTCAATTGTAAGAACAATGCTTATTAAATTATAAAGGCTGTGTTTATACTTTTGCCTGAAAGTATTATGTTGCCTCCTGTGCGGCCGTTTATGTATATATGTATATAACCTGAAAGTTTGCAGTCGTCGGCTTCAGCCCCCACGCATATAATGCGGGGGTGTTCGCAAAAAACGCGTATTCACACTTGATCCAGCGTCTTGGTCCATTAAGGAGGTGATAGCGCAGCGAACGAGGCAATCGGACTATATTGCTTTAACACTTTCACTTAGCCATAGGAGTTTGACGGTGGGACTACTATATAGCCCCTGGTACCTCCACGCTCGTCCGAATACGGGGCGCGTACATACATGACCGGGAAACGGCCCTTCGTTAATGCGGAGGAATCCCGAAGATTCCGCTAAGTCATCGAGTGGTTGACCATTCTCGCGCTTTATCATGACAGTCAGTTTTCGGCTTTCTCTACTGAGGTGCTCGTCCGGATGAACCAGGGCACAATCGCAGTAGTTCTCCCGGCGCCACCTTAGCCGATCGAGTGGAACGTAAGGTAGCAAAACACGGGAGACGGGCAAACCCAACATTTGACCAAAGACATGATTCAGAGCTGATGCATATAAGGCCAAACTCGCGACGCCGAACAATCCCTAAGGTATTCGGTCTTTACAACATATACCGGGCTGAATAACGCCCTTGATGATGATCCCTGATTGTCCAGGTACGTGCATCATTCTGACGTGGCGAAATGCCAATAACGTCAGCATCGCTCTCGGTTATGCTGAGTATCCGGAGGATGTGAAGCAACAAGAGACAGTAAAAAAGGTTTACGCAGGGTCTTAATCTAAAAAGAAACCTTTGAGTGGGGCCCTGCTGCACGTCTGCGCCTGTGTCTCCGTTGTGCCGTATCCTGGAAGGGTGTAGCACGATTACCATCTGTAAAAGACAAGAACTTAGGTGAAAGTTGTCATGCGAAAAAATTGGTTATTCTCAATAAACCATTAGAAATCAAGATAAGTAAGGTCGAGCCGAACTGTAGTCCTTTTACATGCGGGAAGGCCCTGGTACCGCCTATGAGGATAAATCCATCGAACCAATCTTAGGTATATCTAAGCTGTTATAGCTAGTGATGTGCCGGACTCGTATAACCGTGTCCGCGGTCTTGACGACCGATCATTTATTCTGGTTGGAGAGGCCGTTTAGTGTTCGGCTGCTAAAGCCGCCACACGTTCTTCCGTGCATAAGTAACGCTCGATATTTCCGCTAATTGTGATGATGCCACGTGGACCGAGCATCTTGAGCTTAAGAGAAGCGTAATGCGGTACTGCGTTAAAACAAGCAAACGCAGCTCTTTCGAGTAGTGCTTGATAGCCACTTCGGAATGGAGCGATGTCGAAGGTTAACTTTTCGCTTCGGAAGTTGTCGGGAGAACTGAATACAACCTCTAGTACTAGAGAGCTCGTGCAGCGGGCCTCCGGGCCTGGTATTACTCCCTTAAAGGTAGTATTATTGTGGCTGATTTTTGTCGGGTCTATCCCCATTTTGCGGACTGTGTCCTGATATATCAGATTAAGACTACTGCCGCCGTCCATAAGGACTCGTGTGAGATGGTATCCGTTTATCATTGGGTCTAACATCAAGGCAGCCAATCCTCCATGCCGGATACTTGTCAGGTGATCCCTGCGATCAAAAGTGATCGGGCAGGCCAACCAGGGGTTGAACTTAGGGGTGACGGGCTCTACGGTGCGTGTGTCTTGGAGTGCATGTTTGCTTCTCCTCTTCGTCACATGGATCATGTTCACTGTTTTGACCTCTGGTGGGAATTTTTTCTATCCCCCAGTGCTTTGCTGGCGAGGCTCGTCCTCGTCTTCACTTGGTGTCTCCCTCCCCTTGTGTTCGGCGTTTAGTTTACCGGCCTGCTTGAAGACACAGCATTCTCTGTGGGTGTGATTTGCAGGTTTATCGAGGGTGCCATGAATCTGACATAATTTGTCTAGAATCTTGTTTAGGCTGGACGGTCCATCTCTGCTGCCTTTGCAAGGCTTTTTCCGCTGACCCGGACGAGAGCCCCTGAATCCGGCGTTTACCGCCGTGTTATCTGGGTTGTCTTCTTTATTTTGACGCTTGCTTTTACTGCGTCGTGGTTTTCCATTGCCATCCCTTACTTCGGATGTGCCTGGGTCGCTGGTGCTACTATGGGCTAGCCAGCTATCTTCGCCCGCGCAAAAGCGGGTCATGAGGCTTGTCAGGGCTGCCATTGTTCTCGGTTTTTCTTGGCCGAGGTGTCTGGCGAGCCATTCGTCTCGGACGCTGTGTTTGAAAGCTGCTAAGGCTTCGGCGTCCGGGCAGTCGACGATTTGGTTCTTCTTAGTGAGAAATCTGTTCCAAAGCTTTCACACTGACTCTCCGGGCTGTTGAATTATATGACTTAAATCGTCTGCATCCGGAGGTCGGACATAGGTCCCTTGAAAATTAGCCCTAAAAGCATCCTCAAGCTCCTCCCAACTTCCAATTGAGTTTTCGGGGAGGCCATTCAGCCAGTGCCGAGCTGGTCCTTTCAGCTTGAGGGGCAAGTACTTGATTGCATGGAGATCGTCTCCGCGAGCCATATGGATATGGAGGATAAACTCCTCAATCCAGACCCTAGGGTCCGTGGTTCCGTCGTGCGCCTCTATGTTCACTGGTTTGAATCCTTCTGGAAATTCGTGGTCCATCACCTCATCGGTGAAACATAGGGGGTGTGCGGCACCCCTGTATTTGGATGTGTCATGGTGTTCTCACGGTTGTAGTGTTCGGTTTTGGTTGTGCGCTGGAGCGCATTTCCTTGATCCGTAGCTGGATCTGGTCACGCCGGTCTTCTGATGCAAGTCCTCGCGTGAATCGTGTGCTGACTTATGTGCGGCCTTGTTAGCCACGAGGTGTTGATCCGACCGGTCGGTCGTTTTGTTTTTTGTCTGTGTGGGCTCTAAGGCCTCGTCATCAAATTCAGGCAACAGCTTGCGCTTTGGATAGCTCTTTGTGTGGTAACTACCACCATACTTTTCTTCATTGTCGAGCACTTTGTTCCATCTACTGTTGAGTGTATTCTGCGCGGCCTTAAGCCTTTGCTTCTGCTTCTTGAGACTCCTCGCGGTGGCAATAAGCCTTCTGCGGAGGTTCTCTTGTTCCAAGTGCCTTTTCGGGATGATGTGTGCATCCTCGTCCGGACTGTTTTCCTCTCCGGAGGGAGGTTGATGAGCTTTATCCTCGGCGTCGCCGTGTTCGGACAGCGGATCCGTACTATGTTCGCCGTTTGCTGGTTATTCCTGCTCTATTGCTGGGTCAATGTGGTCATCGTTTCCTCTGGAGTCGACTGGGTGTTATTTTCTCTTGCGCTATTATCGTTGTTTTTGCCGAGGCGGGATTTGAGTGGCGCCTACGCCGACGCTTTGGTTGCTTCTGGAGGGAGCTATCCTTCGCTGCATCCTTCCGTTCCTCGTCATTGTTTTCTTTGGGTGTATCCACCATGTATATGTCATGTGATGAAGTGGCTGTCCAGCGCCCTGTGGGCGATGGTTCCTGTTCCTCTCCTGCATCGTCGTCCATGCCGTCGATGTCTTCGGAGTCGAAATCGAGCATGTCGGTTAAATCGTCGATAGTGGCTACTAAGTGGGTGGTGGGTGGGGAGCGAATTTCTTCGTCGTCCGCATCCCATTCTAGCCGTATATAGTTCGGCCGAGGTTCTCCTGACAAGGAGAGAGACCTTAATGAATTTAGCACATCGCCAAAAGGCGAGTACTGAAAGATATCCGCGGAGGTAAACTCCATGATCAGTGCCCAATCGGATTTGATGGTCATGGACACAAGCAGCTCGGAGTCCGTGGCCGGGGACGAGTCCAACGGTTCGGCAACACGGGTCTCGTAGGAGGTGAAGTCAGTATTCGGCGCTATCGCCACTGAGTGTGCGGCCTCCGTGGTGGGGTCCATCCACCCGTCCATAGATGGCGCAATTTGTTCCGGATTGAGGGCCGGAGTAGTTGCAGGTGTGATCTCCCGAACACAGTCCAACGGCAGAGCTAAATCATGCTCGTCGTGATCGTGCGGCGCACCTGACATGGGCTCGAATCCGTCGAAGATCAAGTCTCCGCGGATGTCGGCAGTATAGTTCAAGTTTCCAAACGTGACCTGATGGCCAGGGGCGTAGCCATCGATTTGCTCCAGATGGCCAAGCGAGTTAGCCCACAGTACGAAGCCGCCGAATACGAAGATCTGTCCGGGGAGGAAAACCTCACCCTGGATCGCATCGTTGCCGACGATCAAAGGAGCCATCAAGCCTTACGGTGACGGCACAGTGGAACTCTCAATGAAAGCACCAATGTCGGTGTCAAAACCGGCGGATCTCGGGTAGGAGGTCCCGAACTGTGCGTCTAAGGCAGATGGTAACAGGAGGCGGGGGACACAATGTTTACCCAGGTTTGGGCCCTCTCGATGGAGGTAATACCCTACTTCCTGCTTGATTGATCTTGATGATATGAGTATTACAAGAGTTGATCTACCACGAGATCGTAGAGGCTAAACCCTAGAGGCTAGCCTATGGTATGATTGTTGTTGTCCTACGGACTAAACCCTCCGGTTTATATAGGCACCGGAGGGGGCTAGGGTTACACGCAGTCGGTTACAAGGGAGGAGATCTACATATCCGTATTGCCAAGCTTGCCTTCCACGCCAAGGAGAGCCCCATCCAGACACGGGACGAAGTCTTCAATCTTGTATCTTCATAGTCCAACAATCCGGCCAAAGGATATAGTCCGGCTGTCCGAGGACCCCCTAATCCAGGACTCCCTCACACATGCATGCAGGTTAGCAAGTTTACCTTTACTAATTAACCTCCTTCTTGTGTTTCCAAGGTCCTGTGAACATTCCACCACCTATACTTGAAAAAATTTATAACCAAGGGGGAGATGACGATGGTGATGATCACGAGCATGAGGACGAGCAGAACTTATATACTTAGTGGCGCCTAGCAACTAATTCCGGTGGATCACCTCTTCTTGTCTGTATACAGTGCACTGTGATTGTTACTACTGAGGTAGCAGGTGTTGTCTCCCATGGTCGCCCTCTCCGGACCTATTCCAACACCCGTTGCAGGGTATTCGGGATGGATACTAGTGTGCTAGCGCCAACACCTTCTCCCTGGTATAGTATTGGTACTCTTGGAGCAAACTCGCTCTTCCTTGGACCAAACTATCCAACGATGGTTAAAGGCGATCCAGCTGCTATTGACACATCGTTACTACCATTTATGAGAAGCAACTGTATCTATACCTCAGACATTGCGGTGGTTCCCTACCCTGCTCCTGATATATGCCGCTTCAGCCTGGATGATCAATCCCGCGTTGCTCTCGATATTGACAATAGATGGCCCTTCCCAGAGCACCTATGGTTCAAAGCAAGCGTTTCCAACTCCAAGGATTGGTTGAGTTGAAGTTAATTTCATTGCTTGTTATTTGTTGTGTGATGGAAACTTCAGTATTTACTAGAATGTTTTGTTGGAAATAATCTATAATCCAACATGTATCATCGTTATCGTTGTGTGTTGATGACTTGTTGTATGTAATGAATGGTACATTTGCAAATGCGTTTCATAGACTCAATTTATGAATGGTTTTCGAGTCACTTCTTGGAGTGTGAGTACCGTAGTAGTATAGCTAGCATCCGGTTAGTATATGAAGTTGCCACATCACATAGAGCCAACCTATAATTAGAGTACCAGATCTGAGATGCCACGTGTACCAGATGAATGACTCCAAGTTCGACCACCGTGATGCTAGGTGCGAGCCGAGGAACACTGTTGGAGAGACCCCCCTCGTAATTTTCCTACATTGGTCGTTTGATTCATAGGATAGAATGCTATAGGATTCTTTTCCTATGTAATCATGTTTTAATTGGCAATCTAGCATCCACTCCAACTTTGGTTTCACTTCCTTTGATCCTACGAAGAGAGTACTTGTTCTAAATGATGTGCCGCTGCAAGAGCCGCCTATATTAATTAACCATGCTCTAAAAAGGTGGACCAACTTTGGCTGTAGTAGTACTGTACTAGGTTAGTAGGTGCCCTTGCGCTTGGCTCTTCTCTTCTTCCGGAAGTCGAACAATAATGATGGTACTGTACTAATTCTGGCAATCTGACACCAAATGAACTGCTGCACGTCCACCGCTTGTAAGCAAAAGTTTCTCCTCGTGTTGCGAGCCACCGTGCACGTGTTGGCGAGGGAGAAGGCGTAGTAAGCAAGCTTCTCGTCGTTCTGCGAGTTGACGGGACACGTCAAAGTTACGTATTTATTAGTACTCTCTTCAAAAAGGGCCGACCATGTCCATGGCTACCATCCCGTGCTCTGTCATTGAGTACATGCACTATTCACGTGCCATCAAGGAGAAAAAATATTGCGTAGTACTAGGTGCCATCGAAGTGCACGACTTACTTACGCACTGCATATCTCCATTTTCTTGCATGAGACGCCACCTTGATACTAGATGTCCTGCGTATCATGGAGGCATATAGTATGCTTTTGTAAAATGGAGGCATATAGATGTCCCGCGTGTCGGCAACAGGATGAACAAAGCTCGTGTCTTAAACGAAAGAGTGGAAGAACATGGATTCCCGACGACCGAGAAGGAGCTACAAAACTCGGGGTGGAGCGTCTTCACTCATAATATTTTATATTATTCAGCGATATAAAATCAACCAAATCTCTCCATGTTCCTATACTATTCTACAGTATGAGAATAACTTCGAACGTAAGCCATTGATTCACTCTATGCAATGGTCATCGTTGGAAAATCTAAACAAAACCAAGCATTGGATCAACTCTTTTTTCGAGATCAACTATTTTAGCACTTAGATTGTTGCCACCTGCCCACCTAGCCCACCTATATATCTGCTCTCGTGTGATGACCATAGGAGCTATCCACTCAGATTGTATGTTAAAAAAATAAAGGTCGATAACTAATGCGGCACCTCAGGCCAATGCGGCCAGATCGCATTTTGCACGAGAAATTATACACCATGTTTCGTTGACATGTGGTCCCATTGCAACATGTCAGTGAGACGATAGCGAGTCCTTTTGTACAATTTCTGAAAGGACGTCTAGGCTGCGGCGCCTCTTCGTGTACTGTGGCAAACTGGCAACCGTCCACCGACTCTTCGCCTTTCCCTCTCGATTTGGAACTGCTGTCGCACGCTCTTCCTCCCTCCTCCATTTGCCTTCACCCTTCCTTCTGCCATTGTTCGATCGTCTTCTCCATGGAGGGAACAAGCCGGAAACGACCCCGTTATTCTTGCCCCGATCTGAAAGATGACGTGGTGGGGGAACTCATTGATCGGTGCGACGTCATCACCTCGGCTAGCATGGCAGGTTCATTCAAGGCCATTCTCGATTCAACTAATAACATCATTACAAGGAACCCAAGGGTCCAGGAGCGGTTTGATCTCCCTTATCTTCTTTGCTATAAGCCTGTTCGCATGGGCGCGGACGACGGAGGCCTCGCCTTGTGCAAGTTGATGCCGCTTGATAACGATACGTGTGATGTCAAGATGCCATCGCTTCAGGGTAAGGCCTGGGCTGGCGCAAATGGAGATTGGGTTGTTTATATTGGGTACAATTGTGAGTGGGAACTTGTGAATGTGTACACTCGCCAGCGGATTCCACTTCCAACAATCTCCGAGTCTCCTGAGATTGAGCACACAGATGATCTACGTACGTTCAAATATGATCATGGTGACTGTCGTCTATGGAAGATAGCAATTTCTCGAGTTCCCAACCGCTCTTGGAATTACAAGAACTATCAAGTTGTTGCTATCTTCGACAAGCTTGTTGCCGTCCTTCGTGGTTCGACTGGCTGGATATTGCTCAAAAATCAGTTTCTATACATGGATGTGTACTGTCATGCAATTGAATACGAGGGTCTTGTGTTTGCTGCCACCACTCGTGGCACTGTTTTTTCATGGGATCCTCGTAGTTTCGGTACGTTTGTCTTCCACCATAATTATAATTGTTTCATCCACATGCATGCGAGTTAGCAAGTTTCCCTTCTCTACTAATTAACCTTCTTCTTGTGTTTCCAAGGTCATGTGAACATTCCACCACCTATACTTGAAAAAATTTATAACCAAGGGGGAGATGATGATGGTGATGATCACGAGCATGAGGACGAGCAGGGCCCATATGCTCACTGGCGGCTGACAACTAATTCCAATGGATCACCACTTCTTATCTGTATACAGCCCACTGCTGATGTTACTACTGAGGGAGCAGGTGTTGTCTCCTATGGTCGCACTCTCCGGGCCTATTCTAACACCCGTTGCATGGTATTCGGGATGGATACTAGTGTGCTAGCGCCAACACCTTCTCCCTGGTACAATATTGATAGTCTTGGAGCAAACTCGCTCTTCCTTGGACAAAACTATCCAATGATGGTGAAAGGCGATCCAACTGCCGTTGACACAACGTTAGTACCATTTATGAGAAGCAATTGTATCTATACGTCGGACATTGCGGTGGTTCCCTACCCTGGTCGTGATATAGTAGGCCGCTTCAGCCTTGATGATCAGTCCTGCGTTGGTCTTGAGATTGACAGTAGATGGCTCTTCCCACAGAATCGCTTGTGGTTCAAAGTAAGCGTTTCCAACACCGAGGATTGGTTTTTTTTTACCTTGAAGACTGCAGGGCTTGCACCCCACAGCATTTTATTAATAATTAAAAGAAGAAGTACAATACAGGGCTTCCTCAAGATGAGGAAAAGAAAAGGAAACTACAGTAACCTAAAGGAGGCTATACAAAGGAAAAGGGGAGGAAACTATACCTAATAATTACAGCAATACACAAAGAGATCCCTCCTCAAGGAGTAGGAAATCAATCCACTTAAGCAAAGCCTCTCTATATTTCCTTTTGATTCTATGGGAGAGTAGTGTAAGATCACAGATGAAGCCATTTCTCCACGCCCTGAAAGAAGGTCTGATGTTCCCGAAGGCTCTGTCATTCCTAACCTTCCAAATATTCCACCAGGCAATAAGACCACTTCCCCAAAGAAAGGTCTGTTGAAATCCTTTCTAGCATGGTACGCAATATCCACCATATCATCACTATCCTTCCAAATAATTTGCAGTTAGTTCCACACACGGACCCTGAAATTGCACTGGAAAAAAGGTGGTTTCTGTCCTCAAGTGTCCTAGTTGGACAGAGTACACATTCTGGCCCATCATTAATCTTCCAATGCCTCCTCTGGATCATGTCCTTAGTGTTAACCTTGTCCATTATAACGAGCCAAGCAAACATTTTGATCGACATGGTGCAGCTACTCTTCCAGATCCACCCCAAAATGGGGTTTGTTGCCATGGGCTGATAAACAAAGTTGTAGAACTTCTTTGCAGTATATTCAGACTTCTTACCATGCCTCCACCCCCAAGAATCATGACAGCCACTGTCCATTTGGAAAGATCCCATCAAGGACGAAAGCTGTTGTAGATCTTGAAAGGCTTGCTCAGTCATAGGCAAATAAAAGAGATATTGGAAACTGTTAACCTGAAAGACTTCCCTGACTGAGAGGTTTTTGTGGAGACAGAAGGAGTGAAGCCTAGGAAAACGATCTTGAAGAGGAACACAATTGTTCCCAATTTGCCAATGATCAAACCAGAACAGAACAGTATCTCCACTATGAATCTTATTATAAAATTTATTTAGATGCTTGAGAAGGAGGGCTTCATTTTGCAAACCAAGATTTAAGATTCCAAGCCCACCCTTGGATTTTGGCCTGCAAACAAGAGGCCAAGCAGCCAGAGAGTGGCCTCTCTCCTGACCATATTTCCTCCATAGACACTGCCTCTGAATCCTTTCCAACTGCTTCAGAATACCCTGAGGAATTGATAAACTGCAAAGGAAGAAGATAGGCATGGAAGAAATGACAGAGTTTACTAATTGCAATCTGCTCCCTTGAGGCAAAAACCAAGAACTGGCTGTCAGTCTTCTCTCCATACAATCCACCAGGGGAAGGAGATCAACAATCTTGGGTCTGGTAGTCCCCACTGGCAGGCCCAAATATGTGAAAGGCATTTGTATAAATTACAGCCAAATAAAGCAGCAAGATCAGTAGCATCATGATCATTCACATTAATGGGATACATGGAGGATTTATGAAAGTTGATCTGAAGACGAGTTGCATCTGAGACAGAATGTAGCACTGATTTCAGTGCCTCCATTTGACCCCTTTCAGCTCCCAAAAAAAGCAGTGTATCATCAGCTTATTGAACAACAGGGAAATCTGGATCATGGGTTGGCAATGGCCTACTAATTAAACCCTGCTGGAGGAGATCATTAATCAATGTCTGCAAAAGATCTATAGCAATAACAAAGAGCAATGGAGATATAGGGTCTCCTTGTTTTACTCCACATTTACATTTAAAATGGTTACCAGGAACTCCATTAAGCAAGACAGAATAAGTTCCAGATGATAACAACTGCTTAACCCAAGTGATCCATTTGTTATCAAAACCCTTTGCAGCAAGAATCGTTATGATTGCCTCATGCTGGATGGAATCGAAGGCCTTTTCAAAATCTAACTTAAGCAAAAGGATGGGCTGTTTAGACTGATTACACTAATGGATATATTCAAGGGTCCAAGCAAGGCAATCCTGGGTTCTTCTTGATTATATGAAACCATACTGATTTTTATGCACACACTTGGTGATCTCCTCTTGAAACCTGTTAGCTGCAAGCTTTGTAAGAAATTTGAGGCCAACACTAGTGAGTGAAATAGGCCTAAAATCCCCCACACTCTCTGGAGTCTATTTCTTTGGGATCAGAGTAATGCATGCATCATTGAGATTCGCATCATTGAGATTTTCTAACTGAGCATTTCCAGCATGAAACTCATGAACCAGCCGGATAAAATCAGAAGAGATGATGTGCCAACATTTTTTTAGAAATAGCCCATTGAAACCATCAGGTCCAGGCGCCTTATCAATAGGAATTTCTTTAATAACCTGTTCAATTTCCTTCAGATCAAAAGGTTTGGTGAGCACATCCAAGCCTTGGACAGTTGGTATTGAAGACAAGATATTGTCATCTAAAGTTATGGGCAGAACAATACCCATTCTGCTTTTGAAGGAAGATAGGAACTCCTTGGCCATTTCCTCATGATCCGAAGTGACAGAGCCATCAGACAACAAAAGGCTAGCAATAGAATTCTTTCGATATCTCTCAGTTGCCATGGCCTGAAAGAACTTGGAATTTTCCTCTCCCACTTTGATATACCTGATGGTACATCTCTTCCTCCAGTAAAGATATTGCATGTGCAGTAGATGCTCATGGTGCAGTTTGATCACTTTCCTGAAGTTGTTCTCAGGTCTGGATAGAGATCTCATATCCTCAAGATTATCCAGCCAAAGAATTACCTAGTTGCATTTCTCAATTAACCCTTTAATATGTGATAAACCTTTTTGCCATTTCTTTAACGCAAACCGCAAGGCCTTTAGTTTATCAACAATAATTGTTGAAATATGGGTCTTATGGGAAGGAGCCCAAACCTCCTGCACACAATCCATAAAGCCTGGCTGATGGACCCAATAATTTTCAAATCTGAAAATATGCGCCTTTGGAATTGATGTACTGATAGAGATCGAATATGGCACATGGTCAGACACAGTTTTTGCAAGAGGAGTCACTTGCATCATGGGGTATAAGCTAATCCAACTAGCCGAGGTAAAAACCCAGTCAAGTTGTTCCAGAAATGGCGTGTCCTGCATGTTAGACCAAGTGCATTTTCTTCCTTTTAAGGAAAGCTCCAACAGCCCCAAGTGGCCAATAACTTCATTGAAAATAAACATGTCGTTGATATCACCACCAGGGAGGTTCCTATTGTCAAGGGATCGAATAAAGTTAAAATCCCCCATCAACATCCACTTCTGATCAGTGTCAATATCCAAGTTGTAGATCCATGAAACAAATTCATCTCGCAACTCACCCTGACAGGGGCCATAAACATTGACGAGAAACCATTTCTCATTATTATAAACTGAGGTAAACTGCATAACAATGGCATAGGGTTTAACTTCCAACAGAGTACCATGAAACACGTCAGAGCGCCACACTGTTAAAAGCCCCCCAGAAGCACCTCTCGAGGGTGACTCAACAAATTGATCAAAGCCATGAGGACAGATGCATTTAATAGTTGTACGCGAGCATGAAGAGAGCTTAGTCTCCTGAAGACAAAGCACAGCACACTGACTTTCAGACACTTTCTCCCTGACAGAACGCTGTCTAGTATCAGATTCAGACCGCGAACATTCCAATATAAAATTTTCCAGCTATGCGTTGACACATGATTCATTAACAACCAAAGATGAATAGAGCGAACACAGCATGACACACAATGCCATGTAACCCAAAAGACACCAAAGTTCAGAACCGCAGAGAGCCACTTCCCTAACAAGACCCATTTCGACCATAAAGTAAGCAAACACAACAGGCTCAGCAGGCCTTAACAAAGTAGCTAGCATAATCATTAAGCTGAAGACGAAGATGAACCCTCCTGTGGATTAACCATAAGCTTGTCCACCGATAGGAGAGAGGGGTCGATATCCAGTTCCGCGCCCACGGCCTACAAAACATGAATTGGGGTATGCGGCGGTGCAGCAGGCTGGGAATCTTCAGTGACGCCTGCAGTAGTGGGCTGGGCCTTTTCCTCCATGGGCTTGGAACGAGGGCGCTTCTTTGCTGACTGAAGTGAGAGCTGTTCGAAGACCACATTTTTGAAGCCATCCAACTTTGCCGCGCTCCTAGTCCAACGTCTCAGTGACGTATCAACAACAGGCACCTTCTTCTTCCCTCTCTGCTTTCTCCCAGTAGCTTGTTCCACAGAGAAAACCATAGACAATGAAGAAAACTCCGCAGAGGCAGAAACAACAGAATTTACAGACATAACCTCATCAGTGACAGGGGCAGAATCCACAGACAGTTCCTCAAATAAAGCTCTGGCCGAGGATTGGTTGAGTTGAAGTTCATTTCATTGCTTGTTATTTGTTGTGTGATGAAAACTTTAGTATTTATAATGTATCCTCGTTGTCGTTGTGGGTTGATGACCTGTTGTATGTAGTAAAATGATATGCCTGTGATAAACTTACTAAATTTATGAATGGCTTTCGAGTCGCTTCTCTGAGTGGGTGCTGCGACGAGGCAAAAAAATATTTTCCGAATACATAATTGTACGTGCATTGCAACAGGTTATCAGATGAGGCCAATCAACAATAGTACACTATTTGTACTAGCTTCACATGCTGCACTATCTCGACGTCTACGTACGCAATACAACAAGTTTTAAACTTGAGACCAGCCACCCATCCTCACAAAGAACACTTTTTAACCTAGCACAGACTCCAGGAAATTTGGCCACAATGTGAGGTGGGCCATATGTTAATGTGTTCGCTGTACGTAACCAGCACCTCGAATCCTCGATACTACTACTATAAGTAGTAGGAGTAGTAGGGTGGCATGGGCCAGAACAAGCATTCACGTCCAGGAGTACGGCACATGCCACCAGCACGACTTCCATCTGACACCATATTTCTTAGAGTCCATGCTACATCAATCTCTTCAACCTCGTCGTTCCTCTAACTCAGCCATCGTGCGGCGGGCGAGGTGGGGGTTTGCCGATAGTCGGTTTCCTCAACCGCGGTCCCACTTGTAAGGCCAACTCCAATGCACGACCCCAAACAGACCTCCATTTTGCCCGGATTCTGTCCGTTTGGGTAGGGCAATGGGGTTGTGTCCAGGCCATTTCTCGGATGCGGTGGCCGTGCGCCAAACACGCGGACGCATCCCGGCCACGTACATTTTTCTTTGCAAAGACATATCTTTTTTTCATCATTGATTTTTTGGTACATGGAAATAGATCACCAAAATTTTGACTAGAAAAGCGAGACCAAAGAAAACAAGAACCACAAGAATACATTTTAGAAGATATCCAACTTCCATAAGTGCTCCTGTAAGTTGGATTAGTGCCTTCTCGATGCATTCATTGTTGATCTGCGGAGGCTCGATCTTGCGTGCTTCTTTCTTCTTCGAGTGTAAAGAAGTAGACGTGAAGTGCACTAGTCTCATCAAATTGCGCTCTATCAATATATCGTTGTACTCTTCTTCCCAATACCAAAACTTGCATCCATTCTACACAACAAAATTTTAAGTTAGCACAACTAGTCTAATCCGAGAGCACAACCGAAGATTTGGTCGAGTTCTTCCTCCTTTTGCCGACACGTGAGACATCCAGCATCCAGGTCGTGTCATGCATGAAAATAGAGTGGTAGTTGAAGCCACATGATGTGCATCTTGGGTTAAACTGTAAATAGAATCTTACTACTCTTGAGTAACTCCAAAAGCGGCCACCAAAGATCTTTATTGGATTTGTTTTTCATCACCAGCACGTCGAGGTGAAAGATGTGCATGTTCAGTGGGTCCTCTTGCGTTTTCACTGACATGTGGGACCGCATATGAGCAAAAAGACGATGGGCTCCGCGCGTCTGCTGGCTGACTGAGAAGAGAGATAGAGGAGGGCTGAGCACGGACTCCAGGAAAAAGTTTCTACGTAACCAGCACCTCGATATAGTGGGGTGGCATGGGCCATAACTAGCATTCATGTATAGCAGTACGGCACACGCCACCCACACGAGTCCCATCCGACACCAATTTTCTTAGAGTCCGTACTACAGCCATCTCTTCTCCCTCCTGTTTTCTCAGCCATCGCGCGGTGGGCGGGGTGGGGGTTTGCCGATAGTCGGTTTGCTCAACTGCGGTCCCACTTGTAAGTGAAAATGCAACATAGCACGCATTCCCCCTTGAGCGGCGTGCCGGACCAACCGTGTGGGGGTGCGACACGAACACGGCAGGCTTTTCCTTCTGAACTTGTAACTTGTAAAATTTGGCTCTGCTCCATGGCGCGACCAATAGATAGAAATAACGATTTTCCCTAGAGTAATGAGAAGTTTGGTTCTGGCGCGGTTCATGCATGGAGTACGTACGAAAATTATGAAGTTGATGTGAAAGCTAAGATAATAACTAGTAGTACCATATACTACTACATGGATTTGACGGAAAGATAAAGATACATACGGATCCATCAACGACATCCTCACGCCCTAGTGCACCGGGTCACCAACCGACGTGTGAGGAGCAGCGGCGTTGGCGGCAAGCTCAACGTGCTTCTGAACAATGTCGACCAAGGTTGCCCTGCGGTCCAAGAAGGCCAACATCCTATCGTCCTCCTCTTTCATGTAGTAGTCCTTTTGGACGATTTGCACGTAGACGTGGGTGATTATGTCGATGGTGTCTTGCTGCGCCAGGCACTGCGTTGAGCGCGACCTCGAGGTGGACATTCTCCGGCGCGAAGGCGGGCAGTCGCAGGGCCACCAGTGCGTCGAAGAGGTTGTCACCATAGAGGCCGTTGAGGGTGGCATGCATCGCAGAGCCTGGGCGCGTGGGCTGGAGGCGTACGTCAAGTTCGTCCGCGAGCTTCTTGACGACGGTGAACTTGTCGAGGAAGCCGACGAGCAGCCCCTCGCCCTGGCGGCCTCAAGCACTACCTGGAGACGTTCCTCGGTGCCCGGCCGCAGGCCGGCGCCATGGATCATCTTGCACAGCCGGCTGATGCTCGCGCTCATCGCCTCCATGGGTCTAGCTTCTAGTCAACTAATCTTGCGATTGCAGTGATCACTCTTGCCCTTGGGTGCGTAGGTGCATAGGATTTCGTAGATTGGACTGGCGGGAGCCTTTATATGAGAAGTGCAGACTACGTTGATTTGACGTGCATGTTGGCCATCTACTCCTCGCCCCTCTACTACACCTGCCTTTGGATGTATGACAGGTTGGCCAGCCACCCGTTGGGTCCACGTGTCATACACCCAAAGGCAGGTGCAGTAAGTCAACGAAGCTGCGTCCCCCTCCGTGCCCATGCATGCTTTCAATGACTTGAGACTACCAAACATCACATGCAGTGGTTAGGTCATTGCATGTAATCCTATTAAGTAGCAAAAAGACATTAAGTTATCTCACCGATAGGAATAAAACAATACACCATCTATTTATTTACATAGGGAGTAGTACATTTTTTGTGACATGCATTACTAGATATTGCTAGTCAAATACTAAATCCAGATGGACGTGGTAGTACTACTAAATCCAGACAGTGGTGCTAGTACTAGTAGTAGTAGTACTACCAATGTAGTAGCACTGTACTACATGTTGGTTAAATTATTACGTGCTGCTCCTCACAATGAAGTGACAAGACCCTACGCTGGAGATGACACCTGAGTATAGGCGCCGTGTTCGGCATACCATAGTCAGCCTCACCGTCTGCAGTCACTATCATCATGGCTGTAGACCTAGCCTGCTTACAACTAGCCGTGTTTGACATAATTTCCCGTGCGTAGATGCCCGTGCATTGCATGGAACACCAAGATTGGGGGGTGGACGGCGCCCGCAGCGGCCATTGCGCCAGATTTTTCCATGGCCTTCTAGATGTGGTGGGGAGGAGATAAGGCTGATCGTGAGAGACAAGGAGTTGTTTATAAATAGGGAACAAGTGCGGGCATCTTTTTGCAAAACTAGAGAAGTTTGGTTTGTATGCGTCAGATCTAGATCTGAGGGCTATTGGTGAAAGATGGCAGGCACAACATCATCACCAACTCAGGACCTGTTTGATTCGCAGGATTTTGAAAACGCATGAATAGGACACGGCAATATTACAAGTTTCAAAATGATATTACAAATGTTAGGAGTAATGTTGCACCTACGAAGAGGGAATTACTAGGAAGTTTACGTAAGAACTTTCATTACTTTAGGTGGATGTAGCATTATCGTACAAACTAAAATCCATCGCCCTGACAAGTCACTAATGGGCAAATAAGATTACGAGTCTCTGGCCACTTGATGTTTCAAAAACAAAATCAGCTTCTGCAGAGACTTTGTCATTTAGGCTTAGACGCTTGCGGTGATCGGCACGCCATTCATTGTTGCGCCAGAGAACGCCAAACCTCAATACCTTGAGCACACTTTCCCCCAGAACAAAGAACCTGGGCAATTTAATCTCAGATGTGCTGCCTCGGTAGTCGATCAAATCAATTTCTGTAAGATGGAGATCAAGGCATTCGATGAGATTGTTATAGTGCAGCACATTTTTCACTTTCGGGTCTTTTTTTATCTGCAAAAGAAGAGAACATATTAGAGCAGCTGGCTGTATAAGATTGTCATGTCGTCAAGAGGTACCAATATCATTCGCTCATACGATCGGTTTGGCAAGCTAGTGATATTTTTTCACTCTCTCTCTCTCTCTCTTTCTATTTCCTCTCATTTACCTAGGAGTACATGAAGAGCTTGGGCATTTGTTGCCTTCCACTATGTGGCCGATGCCATATTTTGCAAAAGTATGCCACATAATACGCATCGATGTCAAATCAAAAGATTTTGGCACCGCTCTCACGATGTGAGAGAGTTGGCACCGCTGTGCACACAGACCCACATGTATAAACAAATCAATCAAACCAACTACACCAGCCTCTCACTCTCCCAAACAAGTGTTCTTTTATTGCCTCAGTCCTCTCTCTCTCCCACGCAAGTGTTTTTTCATTGCGTGAGTTAATTTGGCACCGGAGCAAAGTAGGTGATCCAGATTGGGGCACCAGGTGAGCAATGGAGGGGCATCGATGCCAAATGCATCACAAGTGAATTTGGCACGTGTTTTGGCCTACATAGTGGAGGGCCGTTATAGCCCACTTTTGTACTACCTCTTATTTAGTATAAAATTTTGACCATATATTTATGTAAGAAAATGCCAATGCATGTCACTAAAAATTACACCATTTGATATTATGTTCAAATACGAATCCAACGATATAGTTCTTAGTGACATGCATTAACATTTTGTCAGTTAAATCTCTGGTCAAATTTTGATACTAGAAAATAGGAAGAGTAAACCAGGACGGAGGTAGTACTTGCTCTTAGGGTAACCGTAGAGTTACTGGAGTAGTCTAAGTTACTTTCCACTATGACTAGCCTAGGCTACTTTAGTAGTACAACAACAAAAACGATGCAGGTGATCACGTGAGAAAAAATACTAAAAACATTTCTTTCGGTGCAGTGCGTAGATGCAGTTTTGAACACTAGATTTGTCATCGTAATTTGGGAAAATTACCAAAAAATTGAGCTACGTTGTGATTACCGTTTACTAATAGGAAAGAAGTTTCACCTCGATGAGTAGCTTCTCCGTGCATGGAAAGCATGTAAGGAATCCAACAACTTGATCCAGATTGGGGCCGATAGATTTTATTGCCAAGATCTTCACTGTGCGCATAGACTGGGTCAAGCTTGTGGGAACCATTTTCTAGAAGATGGTTGTAAATACATCAAGAAGAAATTTAAAAATGTGAATTTCAAGAAGATGGAGAACAAGATGAGTGTTGTACCTGAACGATTATGGATCCAATACAGAGTTCGGAGAATTTGGCAGACGAGTGCACCAACGCTGTGAATTTCGGCGCGTCAATGACCCTGATTTTTGTTGGACCTTCTAGATCCGATACAAGCAATCTCTCAAGGAAAGGCGCATTCTCAATGACCATAACATGGAACAGCTGGAGTGATCTCTTCCCAATTGATGTCTTTTGCGGGGCTAGCAAGACACATAAATCCATCGGAGATTCGTCGAGGCGATGTGAAGGCTAATGAACCCGTGGATCTGCTCAAGACGAAGGTACTCGAGCGTAGTACATCTGCGGAGCAGGTGCTCCATAGCCTTCTTCAAGATGACAACGTCGAAGAGGTCGAGTTGCTTGAGTTGAGGGAGAAGAAGGGCGGGCGCGACATTAATCTGGGGAAGATAGCAGGAGCTGAAGCTGGCGCGCCGCAGCGTTGGCGCGAGGCGGAGCGCGGACTGCGGCAGAGAGCGACATCGTCCAGCTTCAAAGCTGAGCTCCTCGAGCTGATCTAGGGCGGGGGATAAGAACCACTCGTCGAACTTGGGTTGGACCTTGCAGTTGGTACTGAACATGCAGATGTCAAGGCATCTGGCTGGCCCAGGGTGCGATGAAAGGATCTTGGAGACTGCGGCCATGCGTTTGCAATCCCCATCGCAGAGGCAGCTCTCGACGGTGAGGTGGAGGGGGACACGGCGCCAGAGGGGGCGCCACCACCGGGAGAGCAGGGCGGTCCACATGGCACCTTTGGTGGCGAGGAGGCCGATAATGACGAGCAGCATGTCATCGGGGAGGCTGCTGATGAAGTCCAGGCTTGCCGAATGCGGTTTTGGCTCAAGCCACCTCCGCTTGTTGGCTGCCTCGCCGTCCATCTCAACCGGCGGCGACGCCGGTGTACACGTGTGTTGGTGTGTGTTGTGTCCTGGGTGTGCGCGAGTCCGTCCTTCTGTGCATGCCGTCGCGCAGTGGTGAATTGTGCGCGAGTGCGTCCTCCACGTGGAAGAAGTGTGTCCTCAATGCGCCCTCAATTTACTAGAGTGCGGGGTGCTACCCCGAGTGGTTTCAACTTTGTTTACTTCACCGCATGTCAGATGGGCCTCTAGTTTACTTATTTTCACCCACTGCCACATGGGCCAGCACACGAAGATACAGAACACGAGCTGACAAGGCAGCATGTGGACTGGTTGACCGGTCAACTAAACAATATATGAAGCTATACGCTGACACAGTGAGCGTATAATCCGTCGGTATAGAGTGTTCGTGTGAGAGGGGAGGCCCGTGAGAGATAGCAAAGAGAGAGAGAGAGAAAGAGCTACTCCCTCTGTTCAATAATGTAGTTCCAACATTTTTTTAAAAGTCAAACTTTTGAAACTTTGACCAAGTTTATAAAGAAATTACATATATCTACAATACCAAAGATAAATGATAGTATGAAGTAAGTACATGTTGTGATGAATCTAATGATCGTTCCAGATGTAAATGTTTTTCACCACATATACCTGGTCAAACTTTTTTGAGGTTTGACTTTTCAAAACATCCATATGCTTATGGACGTGAGAGAGTCCCTAACTAGAGAGAGAGAGAGAGAGAGAGAAATAGAAAGAGTGAGTGAAAAAAGTGTGTGTGCGTGTGTGAAAGAGACATGGACAACACTCGATAAAAGTCGAGAAAAAACGTGTGTGTCTTATGCAAACATATCACACATGCATCTTCGACAATGGAAGCAAGGTGAGGAGATAGTGTGTGGTTGTTTGCAACCGAGAGAGCAAGACCCCTAGCACGTGGCCAAGAGGGGTCTGACAAACAAGGGAGGAGGTCGAGAGAGACGTACGGAGAAAATGCAGACATGGGGAGGAGAGAGTGTATGTTTGTCATAGAGAGATCCCCTGGAGATCGTGATGGGACTACATGGGTGGGAGATCGAGTGACAAGGTGTGTGCGTGATAGAAGATACCCTGAGAGATATCGAGATAGACGTATGGATGGAAGGAGACAATACGTGTGTTCTTGATGGCTAGTGAGAGATAATCATACTTAGTGGGGAGTGCTTGCGCCTATGATGGAGTGAGGGATTATGGTACTTATTAGGGGGGTGCGTGTCACATAGAGAGAGAACAAGGGCGGAGAGTGTTGGATGGGTCTATATGTATAGCGCGTGCGAGACCTGTGTATGTGTGAACCAGGGAGATATAAAGTTTGAGAGAGATTGAGGAGCCCCGATAAGGCTGAGTGGTGCGTCAGATAGCTGAGAGGGGGAAAGAGATATTCCATCCGCTCGATAATGCAGTGCATGTAATTTTTTTAGAAGTCAAACTTTGGAAACTTTGATCAGGTTTACACAAATGTTATTTATATCTTCAATACCAAAGATACATCATACGAAACTACATCTCATGGTGAATCTAATGGTATATGTTTACCGTTCTAGATGTAATTGTTTTTCTCCACGTACATGGTCAAACTTTGTGATGTTTGACTTTTCAATAAATCAATATGCTATGGACCGAGGAGAGTGCCTAAGTCGAGAGAGATCAAGTGCGTGTGAAGGATAATGAGTAAGTGTGCAAAAAGAGTATGTGTGTGAAAGAGAAAGTGACAACAAACGATAAATTAGAGAGAGTGTGTGTTTTTTCGTTTCTTAGGCGAACATATCATGCATGCATCTCCGAGATAGAAAAGCAAGGTGAGGAGATACACGAAGATAGCTAGTGTGTGATTGTTTGCAACGGAGAGAGACACCCCTATAGCACATGTCCAATAGAGGTCTGGCCAACAAGGAACAAAGGTCGAGAGGGACACATGGAGAACATGGACGCATGGGGAGGGCGAGAGGGTGTGTTTGTGATAGAGAGACCCCCTTGAGATCGTGAGGGGACTATATGGGTGGGAGATCGAGGGAGGTGCGTGCGCGATAGAAAGATGCCCCAGGAGAAATCGAGATAGACCATGCACATGTTTGTGATGGAGACTAAGATTAGCTAGTCATATACATATAGGGGGACTGCGTGTGCCTACAATTGAGTGAGGGACCATCATATTTGGCTAGCTAGGCATGAGATTGTGTGTGTGTGCGTGTGAGATGGAGAGAGAACGAGGGAGAGAGATAGAGTTTAGATGGGCCTATCGAGTGCGAGTGAGATATGCATGTGTATGTGTGACCCGGGTAGATGGAGAGTTTGAGAGACGGGGGGGGAAGAGCTCCGAGACGACAGAGTGGTGCGTGAGAGAGTTATGGGCAACGAGCCAAGGAATTTGTGTGCGTACGATGAGTGCACCCAAGATATCTAGCTTGGACTAGAGAATCATACATAGTGTGCGAGAGAGACCTGTAGATGGAGTATATATGCATGCGAACTAGAAAGACCCCCCCCCCACACACACACAAAGAGAGAGAGAGAGAGAGAGAGAGAGAGAGAGATGGAGAGAAAGCGAGAGGGACCAACAAGGTTTGTGTGTTGGATGCGTGCGACAGAATTGAAGATTGTCGGCGAGAGAGAGAGAGAGAGAGAGAGAGAGCATGAGTCCGGGAGAGGGGGAGGTCGCGTTTTATGCATCAAAGACTGATATAAACCATGTTTTGATATAAACTTGCATTCAAATATTTAAATTGGAGAACATGTTGTCTGCAATCCACACATGAACGGATATATGCGTATATCAAACAAGTTCATTAATTTGACTTTCAACATGTTCATGGAGTACAATAATACTGTACAACATGCTATTCGATTGAGGTGTTCAATTTTGGATTTAGTTCAATATTTTGACCTGGTGAACGAGCTATTTCATTGAATCGAGATATTTCACTTTGGGTTTGATTCTCTTTTTTGAGTGGGTTAACTATTTGTCATATAGTAAATCGCTAGCAACGAGCATGTAAAAACACATTACTCCCAAGCATCATCTCTCCATCTAAAAAAGAAGTGGCAAGCTAATACTTCAAAATTTGATTTGAATCGACTTGGTAAGGTAGACGTGGATGCTCGTTCTCCCAAATTTTGAACGAACCGTTAAACATCCTCTGCTCGGTGGAATTCGCCCGAGCAAATAAATGGGAGACGCGAAATTACCGTCCTATGTGGGACACGCACTAATTGGCTCGTTGTACATCGAGGGTAGGTTCGTAACTTCATCCAAGCGCGCCTTCTCCTAGGCCGAAATGACACGTGCCGAATAATTCATGAACCATGGTCGGCAAAACACACTCTCGCCCGAAATAGCTCGCGCCCACTATTTCAAAACACACTCTCCTCGCCTGAAAATCGCTCGCGCCCACTATATTTCAAAACACGCCCTCCTCGCCTTAAATTGCTCCCGCCCACTATTTGGGGAGAAGCAAAGTTACTCTACTATCCCCGACCCTCAGTACACAGACCCAAGCCGAGAAACCTAAAGGCAGGGGTAGAACTTTAACTCCCCCTCACATTTTAGACAAATGCGTCCGTAAAACATGGTTCCACTCCCCTCCCAATCCCCCCCATTCATACCTCGTGGGTGCCAAATCACCTTCTCCCCGGAAGCTCCCTTCTCCTGAGCCACGAAACCTCAGCCCCTCCTCCATGGTGCCCCCAACCCCACCAATTTCACAGCCGCCCTCCTCCCTAATGTCGGAGACGCTGTCCATTTGTCGTCGTGCACTGGGTCGTGTGCCTCTTACTCCGTGCTACTGGAGCTGCCTCGATGACGGCCGCGTGAACCGTACCGGAGCCGATTCACCCTCGCTGTTGTTCACGACGCCGGAGCGGCTCCAACTTCGGATCCGTCCAGAGTCCTGGCGCTGCTTCCCCGTATTCGTCGACCGTCTCGACATCGCTGTTTCCCTGCCGCCGGTCGCCACCGCAACTGCGCCGGCCTCACCTACTCGGCAGCTGGACCTGCCTACTTCACCATGCCGCCAGATAGGTCGCACCCTCATCTCAAATCACTTTATTTAGGCTTCAGTTGTCTGAATTTTTATTCTGGGCCAATCGATTCCCAATGGGAAGCAGCACCCCTCGAGGCGGCGGAGCTCCTAGGCTGTCGGTTGGCTGGTTTCTAACGTAAGGGTGCGGGTCTGCAAGTTCACTGCGGAAGCAGCGCTTAGATGGCTATCTTAGATTTGCGTGGGTTGAAGGTACTGCCGCCGCCGGATCTGGATGACGGTGAGTCTTTGTGGATTGGCCCGGGGGCGGCGCAACCACGGCATTGCGGTGGGGCGGGGAGCAGGGTTTTGGCCGGGGCCACGGACGGCGGAGGCAAGCTGCTCTACCATTGGTCGCTGGCTCTTCGGGGAAGATTCCTAACAGTGTCAGCCGGGAGGCACAAGACGGCCATCAAGCCATCCGGCGTAGATCGGGCAGTACCAAAATAAAATAAAATCGTGTGACCCCAATTTAGTCTTCAGTCAACAGACGTGTGACCACTCTCGTACCTTGCTGATGATCTCTTAGTGTATTTCTTCAGATCAAAGAGAGCGTTCTTAACATTATGTGTTATCTTCATCTTCAGCCACACCGTCTTCCGACTCACCGCAGCTGCTTCAACAAGGGAAGCATACACGAGAAGGGAGCTATAGTCCCCACTCAACAGTTCCCTGCATCGAATGCGCGTGCCCGACATGGACAGCCACAACAACTGTTGGGCCATCGACAAGTCAGCACATGATGCTCACTCCTATGGATGGCGGCCAGATAGGTTGTACCCTCATCTTACTCGTGTGCAACATTTATGGCTTTGTTATTCATCTAAGCATGGAAAATAGATTATCACATTTCACTGTATATTCATGCTGATCTCTTACGGGTCTTGTTCAGGAGTTAACGATGTTCCATAGTTCAGCTAAGATACTTGTTCTTGAGGTAATGATGTTCCATAGTTATCATCCATCAGCCAATGCTATCCCACAGGCTGGTGATTATAGTACTATACCACTTCTAGTATTACCTATGTTGTTCTTTAATACTTTTGTGTGCCATCTAGTTAATCTCGAGTACAAACGATACATATTCTGTAGCTTTCATCTGTGTTCTCCCTTTAGTTTTTGAGACCTGTTGCTGCTAGTTAACCCCAGTCCTACTATTTATGTCGTCTCCTACAGGCACTCATTACATAAATCTAACTACTAGTTGTCTTCCATGCATGTCAGATATAATTGCACACACTGATATATCCACAAGAACCTCACGGAGCAATGTAAAGGCCAATAAACTTGATGTCAATGATACCCAATATGATGGAACATGTAAAGGCAGTTCTTCAGAAGACTTGTAGAAAGATGTTGAATCCTCTTCACCCCACAAGTTCCTTGCTCTAATTTGGCCCGTGATATGGGTACAACATGCATATAATGTCCTGGAGTGTATCTACTCTGTTGCAATGCCATGTGCTTAGCATGCTGATCATGCATGTAAATATGTCATGCCTTCCTGTTTTTCAGTACCTATTCCATTCATGGTAACATGTTTTCAAATTCAAGTATTGTCATTCTACTCTATCGCAATGCCATCTGCTTAATTTGGACATCATGCTTCTGAATATCTTATGCATTGTTATTCATCAGTATGTACTTCATCTGTCTACCATACCATGTTTTTTTACAATGAAGTGATGTTCTAGTGCTCTGTTGCAATGCCATCTTAGTTTCCCAATCATACACGTGTATGTTGCCTTAATTTTTTCTGTACGTATTCCGCTAGCATGCAATTTTAGATTCAACTAGTGTTTTTTACTGTGTTGTCCTGTCGTATCCCTAGCTCTTACACCATACTCCCTCCGTCCGGATTACATGTTGCCGAAATGGATAAAAAAGGATGTATCTAGAACTGAAATACGCCTAGACCCATCCATTTTTTCCGGATGGAGGGAATACATGTCAATATGTCATGCCTTTCTATTCTTCAGTACCTATTCAATCTCTATGTTGTAGCATGTTTTATAATTGAAGCACCATTCTTCTATACAAGGCATGCAAGGGGAAGACGACTATGTTAGAATCTGAAGGGTTACAAACCAGGTCTTTGCAAAAGATCCAAACGCCAGGAGATAGTAAACCAGCTCCAGTTTTTATAGATACTGCTCCAGCACAGAGAAACCCAACTCCTACTGATAATAAGCAGATTCCCGTGCCAAAGAACTAGTCCGCTCTAGTCCAGCAAAAATATGTCAACTCCATTCTAAGAAGCGTGTGCGTATCCTTGCATCATGAAATTTTATGGCATGCTGATCATACTTTCTACATGTTTCTTACCCATCTCTCTTTTAGAAAATAAGCTTAACATATAGAAGAATTTCTGCACTGGTATCGTCTGTGAGGAAAGATTCTTGCAGGAATTCTCTGTGCTCCAATGCAGATGTAAGTACCTGTTGTATATCACTATATTTTTACATCAGCATGTATTTTGTTAATCGGCGTGAATCCAACCTTTATCTGATCTAAATTTAGTTGTAGCAAAATGTATGATTAAAGGCCACAATGTTGATTTTTGTAAGGAAAACTGCCTGGGAGTTTTGCATCCTGAGCTGCATGAGTGTACTATCTCATATTTGTGGGTTTGATTACTTTGGTTCTTCAGTGGGTTTTCAGTGTTTTTTTACTGTGTTGTCCTGTCGTATCCCTAGCTCTTACATCATACTCCCTCTGTCCGGATTACATGTCGCAGAAATGGATAAAACTGGATGTATCTAGAACTGAAAATACGCCTAGACCCATCCATTTATTTCCGGATGGAGGGAATACATGTCAATATGTCATGCCTTTCTATTCTTCAGTACCTATTCCATCTCTATTGTAGCATGTTTTATAATTGAAGCACCATTCTTCTATATAAGGCATGCAAGGGGAAGTTGGCTATGTTAGAATCTGAAGGGTTGCAAACTAGGTCTTTGCAAAAGATCCAAACGCCAGGAGATAATAAACCAACTCCATTTTTCATAGATACTCCAGCACAGAGAAACCCAACTCCCACTGATAATAAGCAGATTCCAGTGGCCAAAGAACTAATCCACTCCAGTCCAGCAAAAGAATGTCAACTCCATTCTAAGAAGCGTGTGCGTATCCTCGCATCATGAAATTTTATAGCATTCTGATCATATTTTCTACATGTTTCTTACCCATCTCCCCTTTAGAAAATAAGGTTAAATGATAGAAGACTTCTTCATTGGGATTGTATTTGAGGAAAATATCTTGCGGGAATTCTCTGTGCTCCAATGCTGATGTAAGTACCTGTTGTATATCACTATATTTTTACATCAGCATGTATTTTGTTAATCAGCGTCAATCCAACCTTTATCTGATCTAAAATTAGTAGTAGCAAATGTTAAAGGCGCCAAAGTTGATTTTTGTAAAGAAAACTGCCTGATAGTTTTGCATACTGAGCTGCATGAGTGTACTATCTCATATCATGCACATTACTAAATTGTAGTGTTGCTCTGGTTGCCCATTCATTCATTGTGTCAATGTTGCTTTCGTATTACCTTACCTGGCTGATGATAGCTGTGCCATATCGTGTTAATTTGGTGTTGGCTAGTTGCCCAAACGTTCGTTGTGCCAATGTTGCTTTCCTATTATCTAACTTGGCCAATGATAGCAATGCTAGTGTCTTAATTTGGTGCAGGCTGCTGAAGATAAGAAGACAAACTCTGAAAACAGCAAGGCAACCCCATTGTTTCTTTCCAATAAATCTAGGCCAGGTAATATGCCAATAACTCATGATTAATCTGTTTGGTTCCCCTCCTAATTTATGTTATGATGCAGTGGTTGAGACACTCTCCACTATCAATAATACAAGCCTGCCAAAATCGCCATCTGAATCTGCTTAGCATCCTATGTCTCGAATGCAACGGAAAAAATGTATGTTTGTGAACCAATTAATGGCTGAAGGAATGATGGAAATGGTGGAGGAATCAGAGGTGCAGAGTCATGCGACACAACAATTGATCAATGTTTTCAGAGACAGTGTAGCAAAGCAGCAAGAACTTGCCCACATGCTTATAGGCGTCATCCGTGCTGAGGTTGCAGATTGTGATGTTGTAGATCGTTAGGTTCTGTTCATTTATTTGCACTGGCATCAATCTTTGATTGCCCAGTGGATGTAATTTCCTGTAATATATGCTGGATGTGCTACGTTTTCCCCCGTATGTCGTACCTTTGCTTGATCGGTTTTGGTCCTGCGCATAATTGCTCATCGTAATGGGCTCAAATTATCTAATTTGGCCTAAAGACATGTACGAACTTTAGTGGGCCCATTAAGCTAATGGGCCATTACCAGGCCGGAAGTTAATGGTCGGCCCTCTTAACTCCCGGGTCGTTAACAGGCCGACATCGAAGCAGGCAACAGGTGGGCCCATTTGATTTCACGGGCCGTTAACACGCCGTTACTAAGCTCGAGCTACATATGGCCCAACTATACTGTGGGCCTTTAGCAGGCCGAAAGAGACAGCGAGCTTGTACTGGACCATGAAGAGCATGGGCCGCTAAGAGGCCGAAAGTCAGGTCGTATTGTAAATGGCCCAACTGTGTTGTGGGCCTTTAGCAGGCCGAAAGAAAAACCGGGCTGGTATTGGACCATGAAGGGCATGGGCCGTTAAAAGGCCAAAACTCAGGTCCGACTACAAATGGCCCAACTCATTTATGGTCAATTAACAGGCTGAAAGGCACACAGGGCCGGGAATAGGCCTAACACTTAAATGGGTCGCTAAAAGGCCAAAACTCAGGTCCGACTACAAATGGCCCAACAAATATATGGGTCGTCACCAGGCTGAAAGACACACCGGGCTGGAAATTGGCCCAACACTTAAATGGGTCGCTAAAAGGCCGAAACTCAGGTCCGACTACAAATGGCCCAACTGATTTATGGGCGGTCAACAGGCTGAAAGACACACTAGGCCGGAAATTAGCCCAACATTTAAATGGGTCGCTAAAAGGCCGAAAGATGTACATCGTGAAAATTGGCCCATCCACTGAATGGGCCGTTAACAGGCCAAAATTTCATCAGGCCGATATTGAGCCCAAATATATAGTGGGTTGTTAACGGGCTCGAACTGACGATGGGCTGCAATGGTGTCAAATCTTTAATGGGACGTTGACGGGTCGAATTGGCATATCTCGTATGGGCCGTGGGCTTAAATGGACCTGACACAAGTAGGCCTTATATGGGCCGGCCTGCTATTTTTTACTGGGCCGGCCTTTTTCACCGGAATGGGCCACTGTTGGACCGTGCCACGTGTCGACCTATCATAGGCGCCTCCTGTCCAATGAGTGGATGACATCTATCCCAACGGTGAGGCAACACGTGTTTCCTCCGGCCAATGATGATTTTACACGTGGAAAATCCCCATTGGTCCGGGCTGTTAACGGGTTATTGGATCCAAAACCTGACCCGATAGCTTAACGGCGCTCCGTTACGGTGGATGCCACATTTCGGTCACCCTTGACGAAAGCACTTCTGCGACACGCGATTTATCGTCATGGAAGTGGACACTTCCGTGATGATAATTTTGGTAATGTCATGGAACACTTCGACGACAGCACAGGTATGACTATCTTGATTCTGTCATAAAATCATCATGGATGTACATGCATGACAAAAAACACGACCTACTATGACAAACACGTATCATCACGGAAGTGTATTTTTTTGTAGTGTGCGAGGCATGCCAGTTCCACGCCAAGCAAATCCACCAGCCTGCTCAGGGCCTTCAGACCATTCCGCTCTCATGGCCACTCGCGGTCTGGGGGCTGGACATTCTGGGTCCGTTCCCTCAAGCGCCAGGGGGCTACCGCTACGTCACCGTCGACAAATTCACCAAGTGGGCGGAAGTGGAGCCAGTACATACCATCCCTGTCGGCTCAGCGGTCAAGTTCATCAAGGGCCTCGTGAGCCGGTTCGGAGTCCCTAATCGCATCATCACCGACAACGGCTTGCAGTTCACTAGCAATCTCTTCAAAACATATTGTGCTAAACTTGGAATGCAGATCTGCTACGCCTCAGTGGCACACCCCAGGATCAACGGCCAAGCTGAACGCGCCAACGCAGAGGTCTTAAGAGGCCTCAAGACAAGAACCTTTAAAAAGAAGCTCGAGGCCTGCAGTAGGGGCTGGCACGACGAACTCCAGTCTATGCTGTGGTCCATCCGCACCACCACCACCAAGCCGACGGGCGAGACTCCATTCTTCCTTGTCTACGGAGCTGAAGCGGTTCTCCCTCACGAGGTCAAGCATCGCTCCGCGTGGGTCCTGGCATTTGACGAGGCAAGTCAGGACGCCGTGCGGGGGATGGACCTCGTGCTGGGGGAGGAACGCCGCCGCCAAGCCTCGCTCCGAGCGGCAGGTTACCAGCAGGCGCTGCGGCGGTACCACTTCCGCAGCGTCCGCTCCAGGACGCTCAAGGTGGGTGATCTCGTCCTGAGGCGGGTGCTCTCCAGGGAAGGGCTGCATAAGCTCTCACCCATGTGGGAGGGCCCGTTTAGGATTGCCCGCTTCTCCACGCCTGGCGCCGTGCGCCTGGAGACATAGGGCGGGATCCCCATCCAGAACGCCTGGAACATCCTGCACCTCCGGAAGTTCTACCCATGAAGCAAGGCCCAGTGCCTGTGAAGGTCTCCGCCCGTGACACTCTCACGTAATAATGAGTGGGTCTGTACATGCCCTGGAGTCTCCTGAGTGCCGCCCTCAGGCCTCGGGGGCTCCTCCCACGTCCTAGTGGCAGCACTTAGCTCCGCGCTGGTGAGAAGATTAGACTAGGTGCTGGATGCGGCTGTTCATTTGCTTTCTGTAGCTGGTTTGCAACCTTTTTAATGGAATTTGGAGTTCTGGTGTTTCTCGATTGCTTGGTTGGGTTTCCCCTTTCCTTTTACCTCGCTCGCTTCTTTGTCTTGCGTCAGGGAGGGCGGCAGTTGCCCAACGCTCTCCCTCGTATGCCTCGCGTGGGGGCTGAGGCAGGTGCGTGCTTGCGCTGGGCTACCCTAGACAGCGGACGAACGCACCTCACCAAAGCCCTGTCGCCCTAGAGCTTCCGCTCCCTTGGTCTTTGCAAGGTGCCCTCAAATGAGCTTGCGATTGGCGCACCCCCCTAGGTCCGTGCCCCACGGGTACCGCGACGTGGTGCGCTAAGCCGTGGTCAACCCATGCTTGAGGGCTCGCACAAGGAGGAACAAGGCGCCCGACAAATGTCCTAACAAATCATGCAGCTTCGCGATGCCTCCCGAGGTCAGCGGCTCCCGAGTTGGCAGCAAGGAGACCTCGCCAGATGCCAGATGGCGTGCCCTCACGAGATGGGAAACTACCCCGAGCGTACCAAAGCTAAGTTATCCCTCTACGTCTAAGTGGGGCGCGAATATCACAACACGATACAAGAACAATAAGCATAACATAATGGCATGGATACCACGGTTCATTACATGTCCCAGCAGGGCCATCTCCTTTTTTCAAATGCAGGAAGAAACGAAAGGTTAAACAAAGCGGGCGCACGACCGTGGCATTCTCCGGACTCAGACGGAGCCCTCCTCGCGCTTCACCGAAGCATGACGTTGGGACAACCCGCCACCATCACCTAAGCGAGCCCGACGACGTGGCAGTTGGTCGTAGCCTCCGCTGCTGGAGCTCTCGTCGGAGGAGGAGCCGCCACTGCTGGACGAGCCACGGCCGTCGCCGAGGGCGAGTTCGCCCTCATCCTCATCACGGCCGTTGCCAAGGCCAAGCACATCGTCGCCGCCGCTGTCTTTGGGGCAGCACCCTGTGCGGTGACCATCTTCCCCGAACACCCTCATGAAGAGGGTCGCGGCGCCGTCGTACTTGAAGTGGAGGGTGCACCGCCTGCTCAGGCCGCGTGCATGGGCAAAGGTCTGCCAGCCGTGGGCCAGGGCCACGTTGCCCGTGATGGAGACCTCCACTGCGACCCATGAGGCCTTGCTGCAGCAGCCGTCGGCCTGCAGCTAGAGGCCGCTAGGACCCGTGGCCGGCAGCTCGCCGGCAAAGGAGCACGGAAGCTGGAGCCAGGTGACGGCTGGCTGCTCCGACCACATGACGAACTCCGGGAGCACCTCCACCGAGTGGAAGCGCGACCGAGGGGGCCGGGCGACCATGGCGCGCCTCCCCTCGGTGCGGGGGCTGCTCCGCCTAGAGCGGCCCCCACCATGGGAGGAGGCATCGTTGCGGCCACCCAGGACGGCGCCGGAACCCGAAGGAGTACCTCCGCGCCCCCGAGGAGCAACAGCTGGGGTCACGCCATGCTTACAGGGGCGACCATGCCCCCTCTTGGGCGGTGGCAAACCGGGCCCCTCCTAGCGAGCCTTCCCTTTCTCCGCAGCCGAGAACCTCTTCGTCGGCACCATTGGTGTCGTGGCAAGACGGCGAAGCGAGAAGGAAGAGGAAGGAGTGGGCAGCGAGAAGAAGGAGATGATCAACGGGGGCTCCGCCCCTCTCCTCATTTATAGCCAGAAGGAGGCCAACCGTCTGTTGACACACGAACATGTCACGTGTACCCTCGACGACGGGGGTGATGCACCACAGCTCACGTCGAAGGAGACCCGACCGACAACGCGATACGCAAGACAATCGACGGGCGCTTTTGCAGACCCGAAAACCCCACACCCCCGGGAGGGGCCCCGTCAGGGAGTGCGGCGGCTATGGGCTGCCCTAGGTCGATTCGCTTGCCCCTAGAGCCTCGGGATTTGCAGCTCTCAAACACGAAGAACAGCGAAGAACGAGAGAGAAAAACGGTGGAGAGATAAAACGTAGATGAAAAAATAAGATATTGATTTGTTCGATTGTGTGTTGTTCAATCGGCCGTCACCCCCAACATATATAAGAGGCGGCTGGACTTCCCGTACAAGTAAAGGATTCATCTAGGCTTTCCTTACACGAAAAATTACGTCAATTCACGTCCTAGAGTCCTAGTTCTATTCCAACTCGGATTCAGTCTGAATCTGGCCAAACTTCTGTCTTCCTCCTTGCGCGGGCCGTTGAGTTTGCATATGATCTCCGATCAAGACGGCCCAAATATCAAACATGTGCGCCTAGATGATACGAACAACTCTCATGTTGATCACTTTTTCAAATAAGGCCATCTTGAATACTTCTCAAGGTCATCTTTACCTTCCAGTCGGACTCGGTCTTGCAGTAGACTGGATTATCCAGTCTCGCAGTGAATTTGCAGGCCATATACTATCTCTGATGATAATGACTCCAAAAACAAAGTTTACCGTCTTGATGATACGCACAACTTCTGTATTGAACACTTCTTCATCCGAGGTCATCTTGATAAACTTTCGGGCACATGTTCAGTTTCACTCGGATTCGAGCTCATCTACTCGGATATTAGAGACTTTCGCTCGGATCGTCCGACTAGACTTTTTCACGCGGAAGACAATCTTTCACTCGGATGACTATATTTCCACTCGGATGACTATATTCCACTCGGAAGGCAATATCTTACTCGATCGGCAAGTTTTTGTTCCAATGGCAATCTTTTCACTCGGAATATTTTTACCTGAAGGAAAATTTCACTCGGATGACTATATTTTTACTTGGACAATAATAAGTTCATCCGGTCAGCAAACTTTCACTTGACCGGTAAATTTTCACACGGATGGTAAACTTTTTCACTCGGATTTCCGACTGAAAACACAGCCTGATCTTGTCTTGCCTCTCCAGGTCGCATACTAACTTGGATCGAGACAATTTATATATGAAAATCGATCGGCTTGACGAGACGAAAAACTTTCATGTTGAACACTTTTAGATCTGAGGTCAGATTCAAGGACTAATTGCTCACGCATTGTACCAGACACCCATCAACATGTGTCTGATGTCCAGCGTAATATTTTGATTCCTAGCTGGTCCGCACCATATTGACTGTAACTTTTGCACACGAACTCGGATTGAGATGATTTATATATGAAAATCAATTGTCTCGATGAGACGAAGACAATTCCTTTAGAGCACTCCTTCATCTGAGGTCATATTGAGGGCGTAATCAGCCGAAAAGCACTCAAAACACTAAATTTTGTCACTCGGAGTACAGCTTCGGCCACTGAGATGAGGTCGAATGGTGATAGCCAAAACATCAAAGTTGTTCCACTCGACGATGTGAAACTTTCTCATGATGAAAACCCTTTCACTCTGTATCTTGCCAAAATCAGGTGTCAACACGTGCCCCCCTGTTTTTCGGCAAAGCTTGCACGCTGAAAAATAATATGCATGGTGTTCGTTCTAAGGACGATGTCAACACTCCATCGACCATCTATTTTTCTCAGGGCGATAATTATGTATCGGCCATGTTTGTGCTAAGGGTGATAATCGTATATCGGCCATTGCCTACTTAGGCTTCCTGCCACACTCTCGGGTGGTACTTCTTCAAATATTTGCCATTGAGAGCTCGAGGTAACAATGCCCCTTGTACTGATTCCACCAAATATGAATTTCCGGGAACAACTCTTGTAATCCTAAAAGGACCTTCCCAACTTGGAGACCACTTCCCGAATTTTCTATCACTTGAACCAATCGGCAGAATCACTTTCCAGACAAGATCACCAACTTGAAAATTCTTCAACTTAACTTCTTATTGTAAGCTCTTGCAACCCTCAACTTGTCCCTCTCTATGGACTTCAAAGCAACCAAACGTTTATCGGCAACCTCATCAATATTGTCCATCATCAAGTTATAAAAGTCTACTGCCGATAAATCATTTTGTTTGGCTATTCTCAAAGCATTCAAATTTACTTCCACTGGTAAAACGACCTCTTGTCCATATACTAGCTCATATGGGGTCACCTTCGTAGCACCATGCCTTGAAATTCTATGTGCCCACAAAGCTTCAGACAACAACTCATGCCATCTCCTTGGATTATCTTCAATCTTCTTCTTGATGAGTTTGATTAAAATTTTATCGCTAGACTCAGCTTGTCCATTAGCTTGGGCACAATATGGAGAGGAATTGAGCACCTTTATGTTATAAGATTCGGCAAACTTTCTGACTTGGTGTGACATGAAAGATGAACCTTGATCTGTTGTTAACGTTTGAGGAATACCGAATCTATGAATAATGTGCTCGGTTATGAATTGAATTACCTCTGTATGTGTCATGTTCTTGAGAGGTACTGCTTCAGACCATTTAGTGAAATAATCAGTTGCCACCAATACGAACTGATGCCCCTTTGAGGAAGATGGATGAATTTGCCCAATAAATTCTAAACCCCAACCTCTGAAAGGCCACGGCTTGATAATAGGATGCAACATAGCAGCAGGAGCCAATTGAATATCACCAAATTTTTGACAAGCTTCGCACCCTTTATAATATCTGAAGCAATCATTAATCATAGTCGGCCAATAAAACCCAGCACGTCGCAATAACCATTTCATCTTGGGAGCCGACTGGTGAGTGCCACAAATGCCTTCATATACCTCTCCCACAACAACTCTTTCCTGGTCCTCATCCAAACACTTTAGAAGAATATCATCGACTGTTCGGCGATAAAGACCATCATCTCTCATTGTATACTTGAAAGCCATACGCCGAACAGCCCTGTCCACCCTTTCACTCGGATTGCACAAGTAATCAACAATGGGCTTCCTCCAGTCGGGATTGTCACCTGCACTAGACTTTTTGTTAATGGCCGAATCAGTGGGTTCAGGTTCGGCCTCTCCCATATTGGCAAGACGAGACATCGGTCTTTGAGAGACATGAAACATGCCATGATCAACATGATATCCGGATGCTTGTTGTGCCAATTCATTTGCTTTCCAATTGTCATGTCTAGATATATGAGCAATGCTAAAGCAATCCAAAGCAGAAATTATATCTAGACATTTATCAAGATAATCATTAAGTGATTCGTCCAAACACTGAAAGACTTTGGATATTTGCTGCACCACTAGTAACGAATCACCATAAGCCTCAATATGTGTAACACCTATAGCAAGCAACATCTCTAGGCCGAATAATAATGCTTCATATTCGGCTTGATTGTTTGTACAAAAATATTCTAAGCGGCATGAGGCTTCAAAAAAAGCACCATGAGGAGATATGTAAACAATACCAACACCTTGGCCATTGGTACAAACTGAACCATCAAAATATAATCTCCATGGTACTATTGAGGCAAGGTTTATATCAACATCATGCTTGTCATCAATCCGATGTTCAACAATAAAATTAGCAACGATTTGGCCTTTCATGGATTTTAGAGATTCATAAGCCAAATCATATTCAATCAAAGCATAAGCCCACTTGCCAATTCTACCACTAAGAATTGGTCTATGCAACATGTATTTAATGACATCGGTCTAACAAGCTACTATGCAAGCACTCGGCACTTAATAATGTCTCAGTTTTGTGCAAGCATAATATAAGCATAGACATAATTTCTCAATAAATGTATACCTTGTCTCTGCGTCCAATAAGCGGCGGCTCAAATAAGTGATGGCATGCTCTTTTCCTTCGGTCTCTTGAGTTAGAACAGCACCAATAACTCCTTCCTCTGCTGCAATGTAAAGTCTGAAGGGTTCCCTATGCTTGGGTGCTTTCATCACCGTGCACAAATAATTCTTGATCATATCAAATGCTTCTTGCTGTTTTGCCCCCCCCCAAGTGAAATCAGCATCATTCTTTAACCGAAGGATAGGAGTAAATGCATCAACTTTCCCTGATAGATTAGCTATGAACCTTCTCAAATAATTGACCTTGCCAAGGAACTTTTTCATATCTCTCTTGCATGTTGGAGCCTCCACTTTATGTATGGCCTCATCTTTTTGGGATCAATCTCTATGCCATCTTTATGAATAATGAAACCCAAAAACTTGCCAGCTGATACGCCGAATGAACACTTTAAAGGATTCATCTTCAGTCCATACTTTTTCATTCTTTCAAAGGCTAAACGTAAATCGGCCAAGTGAGATTCAAAAGCATCCGATTTGACAACAATATCATCAATATAAACTTCAAGTATGACACCGAGTAAATCATGAAAAATTAAATTCATAGCCCTTTGATACGTGGCTCCAGCATTTTCTAATCCGAATGTCATTAGTGTCCACTCGAATAAACCAAGGAAACCAGGACATCGGAAAGCCGTTTTGTACATGTCCTCTTCGGCCATAAAAATTTGATTGTATCCGGCATTACCATCTAGAAAGCTAATAACCTTATGTCCAGAAGCATCATTAATAAGCATATCGGCTATTGGCATAGGATACTCATCTTTGGGTGTAGCCCTATTCAAATCTCTAAAATCAATGCACACCCTCAACTTGCCGGATCCTTTCTTCTCCACTAGGACAATGTTAGAAATCCACTCGGCATACCTGCAAGGTCGAATGAAACTAGCTTCAAGAAGTCGACCGATCTCTTCCTTGATCCGGTCACATGTTTTCGGATTAAATTTTCTGGCCGACTGTTTATAAGGTCTAAAACCGACCTTTATAGGGAACCGATGCTCCACTAGCTCTCAGCTTAACCCTGGCATCTCATGATATTCCCATGCAAAGCAACAAACATATTCTTTCAATAGCTCGATTAACTTAGCCTTACAATCGGCTTTCAAACTTTTGTTTATAAATGTCGGTCGAGTGACTGAACCATCTCCAACATCTACCTCTTCTAACGGATCGGCTGATGTAAAACCTTGTCCAAGTTTATCCATGTCATCCAACTCCTCTATAGACTCATACACATCGTTCTCACTGGACCGATACTTTACAAGATGTTTTTGTAACCACTCGGAATTAGGATCCATTTAAACATATCATACCATGGAGCTGATTGCATTTAGTCGGCTTTAAAGGGACGGGCACAAAACCATTCTTGGTCGCGCTGAGAAAATCAAATTCTAATAAGTCACGTCCCGTCAAGCAAGTAGCATTGGGATGTTGCCAATCCACCGATGCATCGGCCAAAGCAACACAGGCCGAGTTATCCGCATGAATGACTTCCACTTCATCATCAACCCACTGAATCAAAAACTGGTGCATAGTGGATGGCACGCACTAGTTTGCATGAACGCAATCACGGCCTAGTATAACGTTGTAGTTACCTTGCACCTTAGCGACAAAGAATGCAGTAGCCAAAGTTTTGCTTCCGACTGTAAGCTCCGCATACATTACACCTTTGGCTTCAGTTTTCTCTTTGCCTTCAAACCCGTTGAGCACCATATTGGTCTTGATCAATTCTTCATCAGGCAAACCCAATTTCTTGAAGACCGAATAGGGCATAATATTTACCACCGCACCTCCATCAACAAGCATCCGAGTGAGCGGTGACCCATTGATATGACCTCTGAGATATAACGGTTTCAGATGCGTTACTGGTTCTTTTGGCTTCTCGAATATTGCGTTTTTAGGGCCAAAATCCAGCTGAGCCACTTCCCCTTCCTCATCTACAGCACGAAACTCAGCAGGTAAGTAATACACCATATTGATATCCATACCTTCATGAACCGGCGTAGACTCATAGTCCAACATATCAGCCTCCTCCTCGAGTGCATCCACCGATTCTGAAATTTGTCTGAGTGAAGAGGAAGCAATAGGTAACATAGATGATGCAATGATTGTGTCGTCCTCTTTTGGTAATGTAGGTGCTGCTGTGATAGGTGTAGAAGCCACTGCATCTTGTATTTGTTTGGGCCTCCACACTTGTTTTGTAGGTACCATAGGCCGAGTGTCATTGAACAACTTATCCCTTTCCTTCTCGGCCTCTTGTTGTGCCATCTCTTGACTCCTTAACCTTTGTAGTTTCCTTTTTGTGTTTTTGTTAGCCTTGGAGGACACCACTTTGGCTGTGTGTATTTAGGATCTCTCATTTTTACTTGGCTGGTGCTTGCTTCATGGTTATTAGCCGAGTGCTTTGGCGCGATAGCAAGTATCGGCTCAGTCAGATTGCTATGCACAATCGGCTACTGTATGGCAAATGTTTCAGTGCCCAAGATAAGTGAGTCGGCATCCATTTTCTCCTTACCTTTTCCCGACTCAACTGCTGCAACACTTGGTGATTTAACACGCCATTCTTTTCGACTTTCCAGATGCATGAAATTTCCACTCGGGCGCACCTTTTTACTCTGCTGGAATCCACTTGGATGGATGTCACTCGGATGGAATCTACTTGGCCACATTTTTTCACTCGGATAGCTTCCACCTGGGTGCATTCTTACACTCGGATAATTTCCATCCGGTCGAATGTTTTGCCCAGCCGACCGATAGTTACCGATGTTCAGTCGGCCATTATATGAGTATTCAAGTCGGTCCCAAACAGTTTGCCTCTGCTCTTCTGGAAATAGTGCCTTTGGTCCACTCGGTTTCCTATACTGACTGAACATATCCTCTGATGGTGACCTTGGTCGCTTCAAGTATGATGGCCGGTTAGAGCTGGAACCAGCCGACTGGTTGGCATATTTGGACAGCAACATATCAAAATTTGGTTTGATCCGCTTGCGCTGCACTTTAACTTCATTCCTTTTCCACTTGCCAACTTCTGGACTCTTGGGCTTGACAAATCTCACACGAGCATTTTCTTGCACTTGTAGTTGCCCCCCGAGTGTAGGATTCTTGATGGTGATTTTGATCACTTCCTTGCCATCGGGTTGCTTACCAAGCACAACCTGTCTCCCCAAGACCTTGTTGTCGTCCTTGTCTTTCCTGGGCTCACCAACAATGACATTAGCTTTATTAGCAGATTCGGCTACCTCCGGCCGAATGAGTAGCTTCTTCCCTTCCAAATCCATGGTATTCATTGGAAAAGGCTGTTTATCAACTTGCATCTCAGAAAAGTTCAATCGTCCGTCATTCATGGCCGATTGTATCTGTCGTCGAAAAACATTGCAATCGTTAGTAGCATGAGAAAAAGAATTATGATACTTGCAATAAGCACGCCGTTTTAGCTCTTCAAACGGTGGTAAAGTATGAGATATTCTAATAATCTTAGCCTGCAGCAAAGCATCAAATATTCTATCACACTTAGCAATGTTAAAAGTAAACTTCATCTCTTCATCACGATTCTTATGAATCGGTTTCAGATCATTGCAAGTAAATGGTTTGGCCTTAGATGGCCAAACAAATTCAGTAGCAAAAACATCACCCTCGTCGTTCGAGTGATCACTATCATATTCCACCATATTAATCTTTGGACGATCGGCTTTGTATCTATGCACTTCTTTTAGGTCTTTGCTTCGGCTTTCCTAAGCCAAAGCCCTTTGTAAGACTTGGTTAATATTTAAGAACTCATAGCCTTCTAGCTTTTCTCTACTGGGAGTCCTCAAACCACTCAGCACTAGGTCCGCCAAGTCCCTCTCGGTTATCACCAAACTAAAACACCGGTTTTTTGTTTCTCTGAATCTCTTGACGTAATCGGAGACCGATTCATCATGCTTCTGTTTAACCGATGTTAGATGTGACAACTTGAGTTCATTGTCGTCGCACTAAAAGTGATCATGAAACTTCTGCTCTAGCTGCGACCAAACCCGAATGGAACCATGGGGTAAAGTAGAAAACCATGAAAATGTGGTACCAGTTAATGATAAAGGAAAGAAACGCACTTTCAATTCATTCAATGAGCTTGCCTCACCCAATTGTGCTAAATATTGACTAACATGCTCCCACGTGGTTTTTGTGCCTTCTCCATTAAATTTAACAAAATCTGGAATTTTATATCCTGGAGGGCACTGGATGGCATCAAAGTACTCGGGGTACGGCTTTTGGTAAATCTGATTCCGAGGTAACTCAACTCCAAAATTCTCTCGAAGAATCTTAGCCATCTCCACTCTAAGATTAGCTAGACCATCATCCATAGTGGACGATGAAGCTTGTGGAAGTGGCATAGGAGGAGTAGGGTTACTAGCTGTAGGTAGGAACTGTGGCTTGTATGTCGACCCATAATTTGGTAGTGGTCGAGTGGTTGTAGCTGTAGGTAGGGTTTGGTTCGGCGTTGCCACCAAACTTGGCATGCTCATAATAGGGTTGATGGGTGCAGTCACAATCTGATTTGTTTGGGTAGGATAATAAGCCATCGGCACGGGAGGCGCCGATGCAATAGGTAAAGCCAGATTAGGGTTTTGCACACTAGCAGCTACACCATCATTACCACTAGACGATTGAGATATATATTCTTCTAAGCATTAGTATTTTCTATGAAAGTTTGATAGACTAGATTGTTACCATCAGCAATACGACTTTCAATCTCAGCCCACTGCTCAGGAGAAAAGGCAGTACTTATAGAGGGTTTAACCTGCTCGGCTTGAAGAGGAGGGAACTTGATTTCTTCAATCGGAGTGATGTTGCCTTGGCGATCCTTCTTGAACTTTGCAAGGAACTCCTGCAAGTCCTTCTCCTCGCGCGCCTTCTTGTACTCCTCATAGACTTGGCGATGATCGCCGATATCTCATCAAGACTAGGCTTAATGATGTTATCGGCGTCTACCTCAGATGGCTTGGGAAGATCGGACATGGTGGATGATGATGATTGATCTTCGTTCCCCAGCGGAGTCGCCAAAAAGTGTGTTGACACACGAACACGTCATGTGTACCCTCTACGCCGAGGGTGATGCACCACAGCTCACGTCGAAGGAGACCCGACCGACAGCGCGATACGCAAGACAGTCGACGGCCGCTTTTGCAGATCCGAAAACCCCACACCCCCGGGAGGGACCCCGTCAGGGAGTGCGGCGGCTATGGGCTGCCCTAGGTCGATTCGCTCACCCCTAGAGCCTCGGGATTCGCAGCTCTCAAACACGAAGAACAGCGAAGAACAAGAGAGAAAAAGGGTGGAGAGATAAAACGTAGATGAAAAAATAGTATATTGATTTGTTCGATTGTGTGTTGTTCAATCGGCCGTCACCCCCAACATATATAAGAGGTGGCTGGACTTCCCGTACAAGTAAAGGATTCATCTAGGCTTTCCTTACACGAAAAATTACATCAATTCACGTCCTAGAGTCCTAGTTCTATTCCAACTCGGATTCAGTCTAAATCTGGCCCAACTTATGTCTTCCTCCTTGCGCGGGCCGTTGAGTTTGCATATGATCTCCGATCAAGATGGCCCAAATATCAAACTTGTGTGCCTCGATGATACGAGCAACTCTCATGTTGATCATTTTTTCAAATAAGGCCATCTTGAATACTTCTCGAGGTCATCTTTACCTTCCAGTTGAACTCGGTCTTGCGGTAGCTTGGATTATCCAGTCTCGTAGTGAATTTGCAGGCCATATACTATCTCTGGTGATGATGACTCCAAAACCAAAGTTTACCGTCTTGATGATACGCACAACTTCTGTATTGAACACTTCTTCATCCGAGGTCATCTTGATAAACTTTCGGGCACATGTTCAATTTCGGATTCGAGCTCATCCACTCGGATATTAGAGACTTTCGCTTGGATCGTCCGACTGGACTTTTTCACGCGGAAGACAATCTTTCACTCGGATGATTATATTTCCACTTGGATGACTATATTTCCACTCGGAAGGCAATATCTTACTCGATCGGCAAGTTTCGTTCCGATGGCAATCTTTTCACTCGGAATATTTTTACCTGGAGGAAAATTTCACTCGGATGACTATATTTTTACTCGGATAATAATAAGTTCATCCCCATCCAGAACGCCTGGAACATCCAGCACCTCCGGAAGTTCTACCCATGAAGCATGGCCCAGTGCCTGTGAAGGTCTCCGCCCGTGACACTCTCACGTAATAATGAGTGGGTCTGTACACGCCCTGGAGTCTCCGGAGTGCCGCCCTCAGGCCTCGGGGGCTCCTCCCACGTCCTAGTGGCAGCACTTAGCTCTGCGCTGGTGAGAAGACTAGACTAGGTGCTGGACGCGTCTGTTCATTTGCTTTCTGTAGCTGGTTTGCAACCTTTTTAATGGAATTTGGAGTTCTGGTGTTTCTCGATTGCTTGGTTGGGTTTCCCCTTTCCTTTTACCTCGCTCGCTTCTTTGCCTTGCGTCAGGGAGGGCGGCAGTTGCCCGACGCTCTCCCTCGTACGCCTCGCGCGGGGGCTGAGGCAGGTGCGTGCTTGCGCTGGGCTACCCAAGACAGCGGACGAACGCACCTCGCCAAAGCCCTGTCGCCCCAGAGCTTCCGCTCCCTTGGTCTTCGCAAGGTGCCCTCGAATGAGCTTGCGATTGGCGCACCCCCTAGGTCCGTGCCCCACGGGTACCGCGACGTGGTGCGCTAAGCCGTGGTCAACCCATGCTTGAGGGCTCGCACAAGGAGGAACAAGGCGCCCGACAAATGTCCTAACAAATCATGCAGCTTCGCGATGCCTCCCGTGGTCAGCGGCTCCCGAGTTGGCAGCAAGGAGACCTCGCCAGATGCCAGATGGCCTGCCCTCACGAGATGGGAAACTACCCCGAGCGTACCAAAGCTAAGTTATCCCTCTACGTCTAAGTGGGGCGCGAATATCACAACACGATACAAGAACAATAAGCATAACATAATGGCATGGATACCACGGTTCATTACATGTCCCAGCAGGGCCATCTACTTTTTTCAAATGCAGGAAGAAACGAAAGGTTAAACAAAGTGGGCGCACGACCGTGGCGTTCTCCGGACTCAGACGGAGCCCTCCTCGCGCTTCACCGAAGCATGACGTTGGGACGACCCGCCACCATCACCTAAGCGAGCCCGACGATGTGGCAGCTGGTCGTAGCCTCCACTGCTGGAGCTCTCGTCGTAGGAGGAGCCGCCACTGCTGGACGAGCCACGGCCATCGCCGAGGGCGAGTTCGCCCTCATCCTCGTCACGGCCGTTGCCAAGGCCAAGCACATCGTCGCCGCCGCTATCTTTGGGGCAGCACCCTGTGCGGCGACCATCTTCCCCGAACACCCTCATGAAGAGGGTCGCGGCGCCGTCGTACTTGAAGTGGAGGGTGCACAGCCTGCTCAGGCCGCGTGCATGGGCAAAGGTCTGCAAGCCGCGGGCCAGGGCCACGTTGCCCGTGATGGAGACCTCCACTGCGACCCATGAGGCCTTGCTGCAGCAGCCGTCGGCCTACAGCTAGAGGCCGCTAGGACCCGTGGCCGGCAGCTCGCCGGCAAAGGAGCGCGGAAGCTGGAGCCAGGTGACGGCTGGCTGCTCCGACCACATGACGAACTCCGGGAGCACCTCCGCCGAGTGGAAGCGCGACCGAGGGGGCCGGGCGACCATGGCGCGCCGCCCCTCGGTGCGGGGGCTGCTCCACCTAGAGCGGCCCCCGCAATGGGAGGAGGCACCGTTGCGGCCACCCAGGACGGCGCCGGAATCCGAAGGAGGCCAACCGTCTGTTGACACACGAACACGTCACGTGTACCCGACCGACAGCGCGATACGCAAGACAGTCGACAGGCGCTTTTGCAGACCCGAAAACCCCACACCCCCGGGAGGGACCCCGTCAGGGAGTGCGGCGGCTATGGGCTGCCCTAGGTCGATTCGCTCGCCCCTAGAGCCTCGGGATTTGCAGCTCTCAAACACGAAGAACAGCGAAGAACGAGAGAGAAAAACGGTGGAGAGATAAAACGTAGATGAAAAAAATAAGATATTGATTTGTTCGATTGTGTGTTGTTCAATCGGCCGTCACCCCCAACATATATAAGAGGCGGCTGGACTTCCCGTACAAGTAAAGGATTCATCTAGGCTTTCCTTACACGAAAAATTACATCAATTCACGTCCTAGAGTCCTAGTTCTATTCCAACTCGGATTCAGTCTGAATCTGGCCCAACTTCTGTCGGCCGTTGAGTTTGCATATGATCTCCGATCAAGACGGCCCAAATATCAAACTTGTGCGCCCCGATGATACGAACAATTCTCATGTTGATCACTTTTTCAAATAAGGCCATCTTGAATCCTTCTCAAGGTCATCTTTACCTTCTAGTCGGACTCGGTCTTGCAGTAGACTGGATTATCCAGTCTTGCAGTGAATTTGCAGGCCATATACTATCTCTGATGATAATGACTCCAAAAACAAAGTTTACCGTCTTGATGATACGCACAACTTCTGTATTGAACACTTCTTCATCCGAGGTCATCTTGATAAACTTTCGGGCACATGTTCAGTTTCACTCGCATTCGAGCTCATCCACTCGGATATTAGAGACTTTCGCTCAGATCGTCCGACTGGACTTTTTCACGCGGAAGACAATCTTTCACTCGGATGACTATATATCCACTCGGATGACTATATTTCCACTCGGAAGGCAATATCTTACTCGATCGGCAAGTTTTTGTTCCGATGGCAATCTTTTCACTCGGAATATTTTTACCTGAAGGAAAATTTCACTCGGATGACTATATTTTTACTCGGATAATAATAAGTTCATCCGGTCAGCAAACTTTCACTCGACCGGCAAATTTTCACTCGGATGGTAAACTTTTTCACTCGAATTTCCAACTGAAAACACAGCCTGATCTTGTCTTGCCTCTCCAGGTCGCATACTAACTCGGATCGAGACAATTTATATATGAAAATCGATCGGCTTGATGAGACAAAAAACTTTCATGTTGAACACTTTTAGATCTGAGGTCAGCTTCAAAGACTAATTGCTCACGCATTGTACCAGACACCCATCAACATATGTCTGATGTCCAGCGTAATATTTTGATTCCTAGCTGGTCCGCACCATATTGACTGTAACTTTTGCACACGAACTCGGATTGAGATGATTTATATATAAACATCGATTGTATCAACGAGACGAAGACAATTCCTTTAGAGCACTCCTTCATCTGAGGTCATATTGAGAGCGTAGTCCGCCGAAAAGCACTCAGAACACTAAATTTTGTCACTCGGAGTACAGCTTCGGCCACTGAGATGAGGTCGAATAGCGATAGCCAAAACATCAAAGTTGTTCCACTCGACGATGTGAAACTTTCTCATGCTAAAAACCCTTTCACTCTGTATCTTGCCAAAATCAGGTGTCAACACCGTCAATCCCCATGATTGCACGCAATGATGGTTTTCTTCCGCATGCAGCAGGGTCTCGTCAAGTCGAGGACGGTTGCCGAGGCAGCATGGGGAAGCGGAGGCGCCCACATCCCGTCAATTGCCACGCGTTGACCGAGGCCGCAGGCGGTTGGGGCCCGCGGCGCTCCGCACTTGCCCTCTGGCTTCGCCTCGAAGCCAAGTTCGAGCGTGCCTTGGGCCGGGGGGCTACTGTCGGCGTCTTGGGAACAGGGGTACCCAGACTTGCCTGCCTGCGGCCCACGGCATGGCTCCACCAATGGCCCATTACGGCCCAGCTTCGGCAGCAACAACTCCAGAACCTCGCGAGGGGCCAAGCGTCGCGAGGGGTACGACACCAAGACCTCCCTGGGGGCGGCCTCGCTAGGCTGGCTCCTGAGGAGCGGAGATATCTATGCAGGGGGCACCTCACGAGGTTCACATGACATGAGCCGTGACGATCGAGGCCAGGCGGGCGCCAGCGGGTGCAGTGTACCAGTTTCCTCTTTGGTGCTAAAGAGGCAAGCGCACGCGAGGAGTCCCGAGGCATCAGGCAAAGGTTTCCATATCGGTGCAACAAGACCAAGACCAGCAGGACGACAGGACGGAGCTCATCGCGGAGCCCATGACAGTGTCACCACCAGAGCCTTTGGCAGGCGAAGACTACTTTTGTCAGGATAGCTTGTACTAGTTGACTCCCTTCAAAATTGGCCGTTGTGGGATCCCTTCCTGCCTACATTTGGGAAGAGGACCAGGGCCTCTATAAATAGGACTAGCCACCACCGTAGGAGGGGAGGGACTCATCTTGGACTGGATCCACTCCACCAAGGCCATCTCACTAGCTCACGGAGCTCAACAACACCTCACCTCCTGAGGCTCTTCACCTGCTGTACTAGTTCATCCTTAGCCCTCGAGGCAATCCACCACCACCACACTGGAGTAGGGTTACACCACACGGTGGCCTAAACCTGTATAAACATCCGTGTCTCGTGTTCTTTGGGTTGGTCGAGCTAGGCCGTGGAATCGTTGGGTAGGCAAGCTCGGGAGAAAGAGTCCTTCGTGCGCACCCCAGAGTTCGAACCTCTCAAGGGTCTGCGGAACCCCGAATCCGACAATGCTCATGGAGTACTATAATACTGTACAACATGCTACTCGATTGAGGTGTTCAATTTTGGATTTAGTTCACTATTTTGACCTGGTGAATGAGCTATTTCATTGAATCGAGATATTTCATTTTGGGTTTGATTCCCGTTTTTGAGTGGGTCAACTATTTGTCATATAGTAAATCGTTAGCAATGAGCATGTAAAAACACATTACTCCCGAGCATCATCTCTCCATCTAAAAAAGAAGTGGCAAGCTAATATTTCAAAATTTGATTCGAATCGACTTGGTAAGGTAGACGTGGATGCTCATTCTCCGGAAATTTGAACGAACCATTAAACACCCTCTGCTCGGTGGAATTTGCCCGAGCAAATAAATGGGAGACACGAAATTACCGGCCTATGTGGGACACACATCAACTGGCCCATTGTACATTGAGGGTAGGTTCGTAACTTCATCCAAGCGCGCCTTCTCCTCGGCCGAAATGACATGTGCCGAATAATTCATAAACCATGGTCGGCAGAACACCCTCTCCTCGCCTGAAATAGCTCGCGCCCACTATTTCAAAACACGCTCTCCTCGCCCAAAATCGATCGCGCCCACTATATTTGAAAACACGCCCTCCTCGCCCGAAATCGCTCGCGCCCACTATATTTCAAAACACGCCCTACTCGCCCGAAATCACTCATGCCCACTATTTGGGAGAAGCAAAGTTACTCTACTATCCCCGACCCTCAGTACACAGACCCAAGCCGAGAAGCCTGAAGGTAGGGGTAGAACTGTAATTCCCCCCCCCCCACATTTCACACAAATGCATCTGTAAGACATGGTCCCCCCTCCCAATTCCCCATTCATACCTCGTGGACGCCAAAGCAGCTTCTCCCCTGAAGCTCCCTTCTCCCGAGCCACGTAACCTCAGCCCCTCCTCCATGGCGCCCCCCACCGCACCAAATTCACAGCCGCCCTCCTCTCTAATCCTGGAGACGGTCCATTTTCCGTCGTGCACTGGGTCGTGTGCCTCTTACTCCGTGCTGCAGGAGCTGCCTCGACGACGGCCGCGTGAACCGTACCAGAGCCGATTCACCCCCACCGTTGTTCACGGCGCCGAAGCGACTCCAACTTTGGATCCATCCAGAGCCCCTGCGCTGCTTCCCCGTAGCCGTCGACCATCGTGACATCTCTGCTTCCCTGCCGCCGGTAGCCACCGAGGGAGTCCTGGATTAGGGAGTCCTCGGACTGCCGGACTATATACTTTGGCCGGACTGTTGGACTATGAAGATACAAGATTGAAGACTTCGTCCCGTGTCCGGATGGGACTCTCCCTTGCGTGGAAGGCAAGCTTGGCAATTCGGATATGTAGATCTCCTCCCTTGTAACCGACTCTGTGTAACCCTAGCCCCTTCCGGTGTCTATATAAACCGGAGGGTTTAGTCCGTAGGACAACAACAATCATAATCATAGGCTAGCTTCTAGGGTTTAGCCTCTATGATCTCGTGGTAGATCAACTCTTGTAATACTCATATCATCAAGATCAATCAAGAAGGAAGTAGGGTATTACCTACATCGAGAGGGCCCGAACCTGGGTAAACATTGTGTCCCCCGCCTCCTGTTACCATCCGCCTTAGACGCACAGTTCGGGACCCCCTACCCGAGGTCCGCTGGTTTTGACACCGACATTGGTTCTTTCATTGAGAGTTCCACTGTGTCGTCACCATAAGGCTTGATGGCTCCTTCGATCATCGGCAACGATGTAATCCAGGGTGAGGTTTTTCTCCCTGGACAGATCTTCATATTCGGCGGCTTCGCACTGTGGGCCAACTCGCTTGGCCATCTGGAGCAGATCGAGAGCTACGCCCCAGGCCGTCAGGTCAGGTTTGGAAACTTAAACTATACTGCCGGCATCCGCGAAGACTTGGTCTTCAACGGATTCGAGCCCAAGTCAGGTGCACCGCACGGTCACGACGAGCATGACTTAACTCTGCCGCCCGACAGTGTTCGGGAGATCACACCAGCGCCAACTCTGGTCCCCAATCTGGAGCAGATTGCGCCATCCAAGGATGGGTGGATGGACCCCGCCACGGAGGTCACACACTCAGCGGCGATAGAGCCGAATACTGACTTCACTTCCTACGAGACCTGTGTTGCCGGATCCTTGGATTCGTCCCCGGCGACGGGCTCCAAACCGCCTGCGTCAGTGCCTATCAAATCTGATTGGGCACCGATCATGGAGTTTTCCTCCGCGGATATCTTTCAGCACTCGCCCCTGGGCGATGTGCTAAATTCATTAAGGTCTCTCTCCTTGTCATGAGGCCCTTGGCCGAACTGTGTCCGGCTTGAGTGGGAAGCGGACGACGAAGAAATTCGTTCCCCACCCACCACCCACTAAATAGTCACTGTCGACGATTTAACCGACATGCTTGATTTCGACTCCGAAGACATCGACGGGATGGACGATGATGCAGGAGAGGAACAGGAACCACCGCCCATAGGGCGCTGGACAGCCACTTCATCACACAATATATATATGGTGGATACACCCAAAGAAAACAATGACGAGGAATTGAAGGACGCGACAAAGGATAATCCCCTCGAGAAGCAACCAAAGCGATGACGTAGGCGCCGCTCCAAATCCCGCCTCGGCAAAAACAGCGATAACGGCGCAAAAAAGAATAATACCCCGGTCAACTCCACAGGAAACGACGACCACATGGGCCCAGCGACAGAGCAGGACGAGCCAGCGGACGGCGAACATAGTACGGAGCCACTGTCCGAACACGGCGATGTCGAGGATAAAGCTAATCAACCTGTCTCTGGAGAGGAGAATAGTCCAGACGACGATGCACCACATCATCCCGGAAAGGCACTTGGAGCAAGAGAACCTCCATAGAAGGCTTATTGCCACGGCGAGGAGTCTAAAGAAGAAGAAGCAAAGGCTCAAGGCCGCGCAAAATACACTCAATAGTAGATGGAACAAAGTGCTCGACACTGAAGAAAAGTACGGTGGCAGTCGCCACACAAAGAGCTATCCAAAGCGCAAGCTGCTACCTGAATTCGATGACGAGGCTTTAGAGCCTATACAGCCAAAAAATAAAACGGCCAATCAGCCGGATCGACCACCCCGTGGCCGCGATAGGGCGGCTAACGACGTCGCACATAAGTCAGCACACGATTCACGTGAGGACTTGGATCAAAAAGCCGGTATGACCAGGTCCATCTACGGATCTAGGAAATGCGCTCCGGCGCAGAATCAAAACCGAACACTACAACCGTCAGAACGCCATGACACATCCAAAACAGGGGTGCCGCGCACCCCCTATGTTTCACCGATGAGGTGCTGGATCACGAATTTCCAGAGGGATTCAAACCTGTGAAAATAGAGGCATACGACGGAACGACAGAACCTGGGGTCTGGATTGAGGACTTTATCCTTCATATCCATATGGCTCGCGGAGATGATCTCCACGCCATCAAATACTTGCCCCTCAAGTTGAAAGGACCAGCTCGGCATTGGCTGAAGAGCCTCCCCGAAAACTCCATTGGAAGTTGGGAAGAGCTTGAGGATGCTTTCAGGGCTAATTTTCAAGGGACCTATGTCCGACCTTCGGATGCAGACGATTTAAGTCATATAATTCAACAGCTCGGAGAGTCGGCCCGAAAGCTTTGGAACAGATTCCTCACTAAGAAGAATCAAATCATCGACTGCCCGGACGCCGAAGCCTTAGCGGCTTTCAAACACAGTGTCCGGGACGAATGGCTCGCCAGACACCTCGGCCAGGAAAAACCGAGGACAATGGCAGCCCTAACAAGCCTTATGACCTGCTTTTGCCTGGGCGAGGATAGTTGGCTGGCCCGTAGCGGCACCAATGACCCAGGCACATCCAAAGTCAGGGATGGCAACGGAAAACCACGACGCAACAAAAGCAAGCGTCAAAACAATGAAGACAGCCCAGATAACACGGCGCTGAAGGCTGGATTCAGGGGCTCACGCTCCGGTCAACAGAAAAAGCCATTCAAGGGCAGCAGAGATGGACCGTCCAGCCTAAACAAGATTCTAGACAGATTATGTCAGATTCATGGCACCCCCGACAAACCTACAAATCACACCAACAGAGAATGCTGGGTCTTCAAGCAGGCCGGCAAGCTAAACGCCGAACACGAGGGGAGGGAGACACCAAGTGCAGACGAGGATGAGCCTCGCCAGCAAAACACTAGGGGACAGAAAAAATTCCCACCAGAAGTCAAAACAGTGAACATGATTCACGTAACGAAGAGAAGGAGCACATGCGCACTCCGAGACGTATGCAACGTGGAGCCCGTCACCCCCAAGTTCAACCCTTGGTCAGCCTGCCCGATCACTTTTGATCGCAGGGATCACCCGACTAGTATCCGGCACGGAGGATCGGCTGCCTTGGTACTACACAATAATTGACGGACACCATCTCACCCGAGTCCTTATGGACGGCGGCAGTAGTCTTAATATGATATATCAGGACACAGTCCGCAAAATGGGGATAGACCCGATAAGAATCAGCCAAAGCAATACTACCTTTTAAAGGAGTAATACCAGGCCCAGAGGCCCGTTGTACGGGCTCTCTACTATTAGAGGTTGTATTCAGTTCTCCCGGCAACTTTTGAAGTGAAAAGTTAACCTTTGACATCGCTCCATTCCGAAGCGGCTATCAAGCACTACTCGGAAGAGCACCCTTCGCTCGTTTTAATGTAGTACCGCATTATGCTTATCTTAAGCTTAAGATGCCCGGTCCACGTGGCGTCATCATAGTTAGTGGAAACACTGAGCGTTCCTTACGTGCGGAAGAGCGTGCGGCGGCTTTAGCAGCCGAACACTGAACGGCCTCTCCAACCAGAATAAATGATCGGTCGTCAAGACCGCGGACACGGCTAGACGAGTCCGGCGCACCACTGGCTGTAATAGCTCAGATAAACCAGAGACTGGATATATGGATATACCCCCACATGTGGTGCTAGGGGCTTCCCGCATGTAAAAAGAACTACAGTTCGGCTTGACCTTATTGAGATTGAATTTTAATGGTCTATTAAGAATAATCAATTTTTCGCACGAAGACTTTCACCTAAGTTTTTCTCTTTTACAGATGATAATCGTGCTACACCCTTCCAGGATACGGCACAACGGAGACACAGGCACAGACGTGCAGCAGGGCCCCACTCAAAGGTTTCTTTTTAGATTAAGACCCTGTGTAAACCTTTCTTACTGTCTCTTGTTGCTTTACACCCCCTCGGATACTCAACACAACCGAGAGGGATCCTGGCGTTATAGGCATTTCGCCACGTCAGATTAATGCACGTACCTGGAAATTCAGGATTCATTATTCAGGGCGTTACTCCGCCCGGTATATTTGGTAAAGTCCGAATACCTTAGGGAGTGTTCGGCGTCGCGAGTTTGGCCTTATATGCATCAGCTCCGAATCATGTCTTTGGTCAATAGTTGGGTTTGCCCGGCTCCCGTGTTTTGGTACCTTACGTTCCGTTATATCAGCTAAGGTAGCACCGAGAGAACTACTGCGATTGTGCCCTGGTTCATCCGGAGGAGCACCTCAGTAGAGAAAGCCGAAAACTGACTGTCATGATAAAGCGCGAGACTGGTCAACCACTCGATGACTCAGTGGAATCTTCGCGATTCCTCCGCATTAACGAAGGGCCGGTTTCCCAGGTCATGTATGTACGCGCCCCGTACTCAGACGAGCGCGGAAGTACCAGGGGCTATATAGTAGCCCCACTGTCAAACTCCTATGGCTAAGTGAAAGTGTTAAAGCAATATAGTCTGACTGCCTTGTTCGCCGCGCTATCACCTCCTTAATGGACCAAGACGTTGGATCAAGTGTGAACACACGCTTTTCCGAACACCCCGCATTATATGCGTGGGGGCTGAAGCCGACGACTGCAAACTTTCAGGTTATATACATACATAAACGGCCGCACAGGAGGCATCATAATACTTTCAGGCAAAAGTATAAACATAGCCTTTATAATCCAAATAGCATTGTTTTTACAATTGGGATACATGTCACTCAAACATGATACTCTTCGAGCACTGAGCCTCTATTGAACGAGCACCTTCTAGGACTTCTTCAAAATAGTGCTCGGCCGAAACCTGGCCTACGGCCGGATTCTGGGTTGCAATAGCGGTGGCCTCCATCTTTGTCCAGTATGTCTTGACACGGGCAAGAGCCATCCGCGCACCCTCTATGCACGCCGACCTCTTTACAGCGTCGATATGCGGCACAGCACCAAGAAATCGTTGCACTAAACCAAAATAACTATTCGGCCTTGGTCCTTCCGGCCAAAGATGATCCACAACAGACCTCGTGGCAAGCCCGGACAACCTATGGAGCTCAGCCCACTCGGCCATTTTCTCATTTAACAGGAGCAGATGCGTTGGAGCACTGAACTGCGAGCAGAACAACTTTTCCACTTCGTGATCTTTTTGATCTTTGAAAAACTCAGTCACATCAGCAGCACTCGTTGCCAAGTCCAAGTACGCGTCTGCAGAACTCCATAATTGATCCAGAAGGGCATACTTAGGATCTCCGAACTTCGTCCGCAACAAAAAGGGCTTCCCAGCCGTGATATCTCCAGCTTAACGCAGCTCCTCCTTCACCGCTCTGATTTTAGAGCGGGTTTCATTGGCTGCTACCATGGCTTTCTCCAGGTCCGCTGCCTTCGTTTGGCTTTCCCTTTCAAGAAGCTCATACCGGTCGGCGGCATCCTTCAGCTCAATAGCCATCTTGGCTATTTTATCTTTGCTCTGGCGATGAGCAGCCTTTTCGGCTCTTAAATCTTCGACCGCCTTTAGGGCGGCTGCATCACTTCTCCTTGCTTGTTCCTTGGCTCGGGTAAGCTCTGCTCGAAGGGTCTCCACGGCGGTAGCTCCATCTGCAGTCACAGAATATTATAGATACTAGCATCATGCTCCTCTTAATACCTGTTAACCACCGGAGCATACATACATTGTGCCTCGTCAAGCCGCTTGTTTATAAGCACGATGTCGGCATCTGCCGCATCAAGTTGCCGCTTCAGTTCGGCAAACTCACCAGTCCGGCCAGCCACCGGACCATCAGCCGCCTACAGATGAAAGCAGCATGATCATCACCTGGGACTATGATTCTCTGTTTGCCGCCTTTGGACAGCAACCAGAGTCTCAGGGGCTACTATCTGTATAGGGCACACCTAGCATGTGCGGTACCGTCAATATATATATATATATATATATATATATATATATTACTTTGCGTACCTCAAAGCCTCTTAGCAGGCTCATAAAAGCTTCATGCAACCCACTTTTGGTAGAGAAAATCCTCTCAACCACCGTACCCATCAAAGTACGATGCGCCTCTGAGACAGTCGCTTGCTCCAGAAGATTCATCAGTGCGTCCGGTTGTGCACCGGACAGTCCCGGACTCTTTCTGTTGCTCTCCTTAGGAGCCGAGTACTCCGGACTTTGGGTGGCCGAAGGGTTACCTTCTGGCCTTGGCGGATCAGGAGAAATCCTCCGTGACGACACCTCAGGGTCGTCCGCCTCATGAGGCGGAGAGACAGGGGGAGGCGTTTCGCTCTCCATCATCTCCGGAAGAAGATCCCCCGAAGACGAACTCTGTTGAGAAGGGCTACGATCCGAACTACAAGACATATGTCTCGGTTATTGTCCTCAGAAATGAAGCAGGATATATTTACCAAAAGTACTTTTGTTTACTTACAACTCGGTGGAGGGTTGGTCCCCTTGCGGGCACTGTGCGGTAAGGATGCCCTCCGGGGCAGGGCCCCCTGGCGAAGGTTTCTTCCCTCGTTTGGAAACCATCGTTTCCAAGTCTTCAGAGGCGGTCCTCTTCCTTCCTTGGGGAGAGGGAATTTTAGATTCTTCTCCCCGGTTATCCTCCTTCGCGGAGACACTAATTCCCCCGGTTTGGACGAGTAATGAGTGAGGCCCGCTTTCGGCTTCTTTATTCTCCCCTTTATCTTTCCCTGATGGTGCTTGATAAGGCGCGAGCTCGAGCATTCTGGCTAGAACAGGATCCGGCGAGCCTTCGGGAAGGGGGTCGAACACCTGATCATCTTCGCCTTTTTTATCCAGTCCTGGTCAAAGAGCAACTTTTCAGAATGATGTTGTGATTAAGAGACAGCATGTTCGGCCGTAGAATTACTTACTTGGGTATCTGGACGATTGGAGTTTAGGCCCGCGTCCTCGGTGGTGTCCGGACACTTTATTCGTGATCCGAAGAACAATCCATACATCTCTTCGAGCGTCACGCCGAAGAATCGCTGAATAGTTCGCGGTCCTTCCGGGTTGAACTCCCACATACGGAGAGGTCGACGTTGGCATGGCAGGACCTGACGAACTAGCATGACTTGCATTACCTTGACAAGGCTGACATCTCTCTTGAGGAGATCTCGGATGCGACTCTGCAATGTCGGCACGTCATTAACCAGCCCCCAGTCCATCCCCTTATTGACCCATGATGCCAGTTGTGGTGGGGGGCCCGAACGGAAGGCGGGGGTAGCTACCCACTTAGTACTTCGGGGAGCCGTGATGTAAAACCACTCCCGCTGCCATAAGTTGGACATCTCCGAGAAGGATCCCTTTGGCCATCGAGCATCGACGCCTTTTGCCTATTATGGCACCTCCGCATTCTGCGTGTTGCCCATTGATCGTCTTCGGCTTCACATTGAAGGTCTTGAGCCATAAGCCGAAGTGCGGGGTGACGCGGAGGAAGGCCTCACACACGACGATGAACGACGAGATGTGAAGGATGGAATCCGGAGCCAGATCATGGAAATCGAGCCCGTAATAGAACATAAGCCCTCTAACAAAGGGATCAAGACTAAACCCTAGCCCTCTGAGGAAATGGGAGACAAATACGACACTCTCGTTGGGTTCGGGAGTGGGGATGACCTGCCCTTGAGCAGGCAGCCTGTGCGAGATTTTGGCGGTCAGATACTTGGCTTTTCTTAACTTCTTGATGTCCTCCTCTGTGACAGAGGAGGCTATCCACCGGCCTTGAAGGTTGGATCCGGACATGATTGAAGGTCCGAAACGCTTAGCCTGAGCCTTGGGTGTTGGAATTCAAGGTGGGGGAAGGGAAGGATCGAGTGCGAGAAGAAAAGGACAGGCCTTGGCCTCTTTATAAAGAGGGTGAATATCAAGCGTCCTCCGCGTGGCCGTTTGGAACTTGCCTAAAATCGAGGAGTCATACCAGCGGGCACGATTGGGTTACCCACACCCGTATTGATGAGAATCCCGTGATAAGGGGAACACGATCTCTGCTTCGACAAGACGTGCCAATGAAACTGCCTCGCAACACGTGCAGTGGCAGGCTGGTTGAGAAAAACGGTTCGAATAATGACCGGGCTGTGGCGTGATGTCACGCTATAAAACTTGTCAGCAGATTAGATTTGTGGAATATTATACTCTCTACAGTGGTATGTGGAATTTATTTTGCAGAGCCGGACACGATCTTTGTGTTCAAAATCTTCTATGGAGAATCCGGAGGAAGAACCCGCCTTGCAATACCGAAGACAATCTGCGCGCCGGACTCATCGTCATTGAAGCCTGGTTCAGGGGCTACTGAGGGAGTCCTGGATTAGGGGGTCCTCGGACTGCCGGACTATATACTTTGGCCGGACTGTTGGACTATGAAGATACAAGATTGAAGACTTTGTCCCGTGTCCGGATGGGACTCGCCCTTGCGTGGAAGGCAAGCTTAGCAATTCGGATATGTAGATCTCCTCCCTTGTAACCGACTCTATGTAACCCTAGCCCCTTCCGGTGTCTATATAAACCGGAGGGTTTAGTCCGTAGGACAACAACAATCATAATCATAGGCTAGCTTCTAGGGTTTAGCCTCTACGATCTCGTGGTAGATCAACTCTTGTAATACTCATATCATCAAGATCAATCAAGCAGGAAGTAGGGTATTACCTCCATCGAGAGGGCCCGAACCTGGGTAAACATTGTGTCCCCCGCCTCCTGTTACCATCCGCCTTAGACGCACAGTTCGGGACCCCCTACCCGAGATCTGCCGGTTTTGACACCGACAGCCACCGCAACCGCGCCGGCCTCACCGACTCGGTAGCTGGAGTTGCCTACTTCACCGGGCCGCCAGATAGGTCGCACCCTCATCTCAAATCACTTTATTTAGGCATCAGTTGTCTAAATTTTTATTCTGGGCCAATCGATTCCCAAACGATACATATTCTGTAGCTTTCATCCATGTTCTCCCTTTAGTTTTTTAGATCTGTTGCTACTAGTTAACCCCAGTCTACTATTTATGCCGTCTCCTACAGGCACCCATTACATAAATATAACTACTAGTTGTCTTCCATGCATGTCAGATATAATTGCACACACTGATTTATCCACAAGAACCTCACGGAGCAATGTAACTGCCAACAAACTTGACGTCAATGATACCCAATATGATGGAACATGTAAAGGCAGTTCTTCACAAGACTTGCAGAAAGATGATGAATCCTATTCACCCCACAAGGTCCTTACTCTAACTTGGCCCTTCATATGGGTACAGCATGTATATAATGTCCTGGAGTGCATCTACTCTGTTGCAATGCCTTGTGCTTAGCCTGCTGATCATGCATGTAAATATGGCATACCTTCCTGTTTTTCAGTACCTATTCCATTAATGATAACATGTTTTAAAATTCAAGTACTGTCATTCTACTCTATCGCAATGCCATCTTCTTAGTTTGGACATCATGCTTCTCAATATCTTATGCATCGTTATTCATCAGTATGTACTTCATTTGTCTACCATACCATGTTCTTGTTTTTTTACATTGAACTGTTGTTCTAGTGATCTCTTGCAATGCCATCTTAGTTTCCCAATCATACACACATATGTTGCCTTAGTGTTTTTATGTATGTATTCCGCTAGCATACAGTTTTACATTCAAGTAGTGTTTTTTTACACTGTTGTCCTGTTGGATCCCCAGCTCTTACATCATACTCCCTCTGTCCGGATTACATGTCGCAGAAATGGATAAAATTGGATGTATCTAGAACTGAAATACGCCTAGACCCATCCATTTATTTCCAGATGGAGGGAATAAATGTCAATATGTCATGCCTTTCTATTCTTCAATACCTATTCCATCTCTGTTGTAGCATGTTTTATAATTGAAGCACCATTCTTCTATATAAGGATTGCAAAGGGAAGACGGCTATGTTAGAATCTGAAGGGTTACAAACCAGGTCTTTGCAAAAGATCCAAACGCCAGGAGATAATAAACCAACTCCATTTTTCATAGATACTGCTCCAGCATAGAGAAACCCAACTCCCACTGATATTAAGCAGATTCCAGTGGCCAAAGAACTAGTCCGCTCCAGTCCAGCAAAAGAATGTCAACTCCATTCTAAGAAGTGTGTGCGTATCCTCGCATCATGAAATTTTATAGCATTCTGATCATATTTTCTACATGTTTCTTACCCATCTCTCCTTTAGAAAATAAGGTTAAATGATAGAAGACTTCTTCATTGGGATTGTATTTGAGGAAAATATCTTGCGGGAATTCTCTATGCTCCAATGCTGATGTAAGTACCTGTTGTATATCACTATATTTTTACATCAGCATGTATTTTGTTAATCAGCGTGAATCCAACCTTTATCTGATATAAAATTAGTTGTAGCAAAATGTTAAAGGCGACAATGTTGATTTTTGTAAGGAAAACTGCCTGGTAGTTTTGCATACTGAGCTGCATGAGTGTACTATCTCATATCATGCACATTACTGAATTGTTGTGTCGCTCTGGTTGCCCATCCATTCATTGTGTCAATGTTGCTTTCGTATTACCTTACCTGGATGATGATAGTTGTGCCATATTGTGTTAATTTGGTGTAGGATGGTGTGGTCTGGTTGCCCAAACGTTCGTCGTGTCAATGTTGCTTTCCTATTATATGACCTGGCCAATGATAGCAATGCTAGTGTGTTAATTTGGTGCAGGCTGCTGAAGATAAGAAGACAAACTCTGAAAACAGCAAGGCAACCCCATTATTTCTTTCCAATAAATCTAGCCCGGGTAATATGGCAATAACCCTTGATTAATCTGTTTGGTTCCCCTCCTAATTCATGTTATGATGTAGTGGTCGAGACACTCTTCACTATCAATAATAGAAGCCTGCCAAAATCGCCATCTAAATCTGTTCAGTTTCCTCTGTATCGAATGCAACGGAAAAAATGTATGTTTGTGAACCAATTAATGGCTGAAGCAATGATGGAGGAATCAGAGGTGCACATTCGTGTGCAACAACAACTGATCAATGTTTTCAGAGACAGTGTAGCAAAGCAGCAAGAACTTGCCCACATGCTTATGGGTGTCATCCGCGCTGAGGTTGCAGATTGTGACGTTGTAGATCGGTAGGTTCTGTTCATTTATTTGCACTGGCATCAATCTTTGATTGCCTAGTGGATGTAATTTCCTATAATATATGCTGGATGTGCAATGTTTTTCCCTATATGTCGTACCTTTGCTTGATCGGTTTTGGTCCTATGCATAATTGCTCGTCGTAATGGGCTCAAATTATCTAATTGGGCCAAAAGACATGTACGAACTTTAGTGGGCCCATTAAGTTAATGGACCGTTACCAGGCCGAAAGTTAATTGTCGGCCCTCTTACCTCCCGGGTCATTAACAGGCCGACATCGAAGCGGGCAACAAGCGGGCCCATTTGATCTCATGGGCCGTTAACAGGCCGATACTAGGTCGGGCTACATATGGCCCAACTATACTATGGGCCTTTACCAGGCCGAAAGAGACAGCGGGCTCGTACTGGACCATGAAGAGCATGGGCCGCGAAGAGGCCGAAAGTCAGGTCATACTGTAAATGGCCCAACTGTGTTGTGGGCCTTTAGCAGGCCGGAAGAGAAACCGGGCTAGTATTGGACCATGAAGAGCATTGGCCGTTAAAAGGCCAAAACTCAGGTCCGACTGCAAATGGCCCAACTCACTTATGGGTCGTCAATAGGCTGAAAGACACACCAAGCCGGAAATTGGCCCAACACTTAATGGGTCGCAAAAAGGCCGAAAGATGTACATCTCGAAAATTGGCCCATCCCTTGAATGGGCCGTTAATAGGCCGAAACCACATTGGGCCGATATTGAGCCCAAATATATAGCGGGCTGTTAACAGGCTCGAACTGACGATGGGCTGCAATGCTGTCAAATCGTTAACGGGTCGTTGACGGGCCGAATTGGCACATCTCGTATGGGCCGTGGGCTTAAATGGGCCTGACACAATTAGGCCTTATATGGGCCGGCCTGCTAATTCTTACTAGGCCGACCTTTTCACCGGAATGGGCCACTTTTGGGCCGTGCCACGTGTCGATCTATCACAGGCGCCTCCTGTCCAATGAGTGGATGACATCTGTCCCAACGGTGAGCCGACAAGTGGTTCCTCCGGCCAATGAGAATTTTACAGGTGGAAAATCCCCATTGGTCCGGGCTGTTAATGGGTTATCGGATCCAAACTGGAACCCGATAGCATAACGGCGACCCGTTACGATGGATGCCACATGTCGGTCACCCTTGATGAAAGCACTTCTATGACGCGTGATATATCATCATGGAAGTGGACACTTCCGTGATGATAATTTTGGTAATGTCATGGAACACTTCTATGACAACACAGGTATGACTATCTTGATTCTATCATAAAATCACCATGGATATACATGCATGACAGAAAACATGACCTACTGTGACAAACACGTATCATCACGGAAGTGTATTTTTTTTGTAGTCAGTACAGATAATATCATCAACATATATTTGGCACACGAATAATTCATCATCATAGGTTTTGGTGAAAAGAGTGGGGTCAAGTGAACCGGGTTTGAAGCCTTTCTTCATGAGGAATTCCTTCAAAGTATCATACCACGCCCGAGGGGCATGCTTAAGGCCATAGAGGGCCTTGTTGAGTCTGAAGACTTTGTCAGGATGCTTAGGATCTTCAAAACCTGGGGGTTGAGCAACATATACTTCTTCCTCAAGCTTACCATTGAGGAATGCACTTCTCACATCCGTTTGATATAAGATGATATTATGATGGTTAGCATAAGCAAGTAATACGTGAATAGCCTCAAGTCTAGCTACATGTGCAAAAGTTTTATCGAAATCAATTCCTTCAACCTGTGTGTAGCCTTGAGCTACAAGATGAGCCTTATTCCTCACCACAAGGCCATTTTCATCTTGCTTGTTGCGGTAGATCCATTTGGTGCAGATCATATTGTGCTTGCGTGGGTCTGGTCGCTGATACATCTCCAACGTATCGATAATTTTTTATTGTTCCATGCTATTATATATTCTGTTTTGGATGTTTAATGGACTTATTTATACACTTCTATATTATTTTGGGGACTAACCTATTAACCGGAGGCCCATCACAAATTTCTGTTTTTTTTGCCTATTTCAGTGTTTCGCAGAAAAAGAATATCAAACGGAGTCCAAACGGAATGAAACCTTCAGGAACGTGATTTTTGGAACAAACGTGATCCAGAGGACTTGGAGTGGACGTCAAGCAACAGACGAGGAGGCCACGAGGTAGGGGGCGCGCCAACCCCCCCCCCCCCCCCCCCCAGGCGCTCTCTCCACCCTCGTGGGCCCCTTGTGGCTCCACCGACCTACTTCTTCCTCCTATATATACCTACGTACCCCCAAACCATCAGAAGCGACCACGAAAACCTAATTCCACCGCCGCAACCTTCTATACCCGTGAGATCCCATCTTGCGGCCTTTTCCGGCGTCCTGCCGGAGGGGGCATTGATCACAGAGGGCTTCTACATCAACACCATAGCCTCTCTGATGATGTGTGAGTAGTTTACCTCATACCTTCGGGTCCATAATTATTAGCTAGATGGCTTCTTCTTTATCTTTGGATCTCAATACAAAGTTCTCCTCGATTCTCTTGGAGATCTATTCGATGTAATCTTCTTTTGCGGTGTGTTTGTCGAGATCTGATGAATTGTGGGTTTATGATCAAGATTATCTATGAATAATATTTGAATCTTCTCTGAATTCTTTTATGTATGATTGGTTATCTTTGCAAGTCTCTTCGAATTATCAGTTTGGTTTGGCCTACTAGATTGATCTTTCTTGCAATGGGGAAGTGCTTAGCTTTGGGTTCAATCTTGCGGTGTCCTTTCCCAGTGACAGCAGGCGCAGCAAGGCACGTATTGTATTGTTGCCATCGAGGATAAAGATGGGGTTTATATCATATTGCATGAGTTTATCCCTCTACATCATGTCATCTTGCTTAAAGCGTTACTCTGTTCTTATGAACTTAATACTCTAGATGCATGCTGGATAGCGGTCGATGTGTAGAGTAATAGTAGTAGATGCAGAATCGTTTCAGTCTACTTGTCACGGACGTGATGCCTATATACATGATCATACCTAGAATTCTCATAAATATGCTAAATTCTATCAATTGCTCGACAGTAATTTGTTCACCCACCGTAATACTTATGCTATCATGAGAGAAGCCACTAGTGAAACCTATGCCCCGGGGTCTATTTTCCATCATATTAATCTCCCGTTATTTAAATTACTGTTTGCTTACTTTCTTTACTTTTACCCTTTATCATAAAAATACCAAAAATATTATCTTATCATCTCTATTAGATCTCACTCTCGTAAGTAACCGTGAAGGGATTGACAACCCCTTTATCACGTTGGTTGCGAGGTTCTTATTTGTTTGTGTAGGTGCAAGGGACTTGAGCGTGACCTCCTACTGGATGGATACCTTGGTTCTCAAAAACTGAGGGAAATACTTACGCTACTTTACTGCATCATCCTTTCCTCTTCAAGGGAAAACCAACGCAGTGCTCAAGAGGTAGCAGTTGCTTGACAAGTTCCCAGACATTGTTGAGTTTGAACTGATGTAATTCCTCTTGCATCGCTTGAATCCACTCAGGCTCCAGGAAGGCCTCATCTACTTTGGTGGGCTCTGTGGTAGAGACAAAAGAAAAGTGCCTACAAAAGTTAGACAAATGAGAAGACCTTGAGCATGTGAGAGGACCTGGTGCGTTGATGTCGTCGATGATTTTCTCGATCTGCACTTCATTTGCAACGCAAGGATGAGCAGGTTGACGACGTTGATTAGGCTCAGCATTTTCTTCAGAGCCATTTTACTCAGGTGCACCAGCATGATGTTCTTCACTTTCTGGAATGACTTCTTCAGCAGATTCTTTGGTAGGAATGACATCCTCAGTAGCCTTGAACTTAATGGATTCCTCAGGAGACATTTCATCTAGCACAGAAGGTAGGTGCTCTCTTTGCGAGCCGTTAGTTTCATTGAACCGCACATCTATAGTTTCAAAAACCTTGTGATGAACGGTGTTGAAGACTCTGTAGGTGTGCGAGTCCTTTCCGTAACCAAGCATAAAACATTCATGTGCTTTCGATGCAAATTTAGAATTGTGATGAGGATCTCTAATCCAACATTTAGCACCGAAGACTTTGAAATAACTCACATTGGGTTTCTTGTCAATGAGGAGTTCATATGATGTCTTTTTGAAGAATTTGTGAAGATATACCCTGTTGATGATGTGGCACACAGTATTAATTGCCTCGGGCCAGAAATGACGAGGCGTCTTGTATTCATCAAGCATAGTGCGAGCCATCTCAACAAGAGTCCTGTTCTTGCGCTCCACGACGCCATTCTGCTGGGGAGTATAAGGAGCGGATAACTCATGAGTAATACCAAGTTCATCAAGATAGTCATCAACACCAGTATTCTTGAACTCGGTCCCATTGTCACTTCGGATGTGCTTGATCTTCACACCAAAATTGGTTGAAGCCCTCGAGGAAAATCATTTGAAGACTTCTTGCACTTCAGTTCTGTAAGTGATGATATGCACCCATGTGTAACGAGAATAGTCATCAACAATAACAAAGCCATATAAAGATGCAGCATTGGTGAATGTGGCATAGTGAGTAGGGCCAAACAGATCCATGTGAAGCAATTCAAATGGACGAGTGGTAGTCATGATAGTCTTTGAGGGATGCTTGGCCTTGGTCATCTTTCCAACTTCACAAGCTCCACACAGGTGATCCTTGAGGAATTTGACACCCTCGACGCCAATGACATGCTTCTTCTTCGCGAGCGTGTGCAAGTTCCTCATGCCAGCATGACCTAGTCGTCGATGCCATAACCAACCTTCTGAAGCTTTTACAAGTAGACATGTGGCAGGTTGAGGTCCTTTAGATAAATCAACAATATACAAGTCTCCTCTCCTAAAGCCTTCGAAGACTTTGGAATGGTCAGCTTCCATGATCACAACACAACGCTACTTGCCAAAGACAACAACCATATCAAGATGACAAAGCATTGAGACAGACATGAGGTTGAATCCTAAGCACTCGACAAGCATGACTTTGTCCATGCGTCGATCCTTTGAGATCGCAACCCTACCTAGACCCAATACCTTGCTTTTGCCCTTGTCAGTGTAGGTGATATGCTTCAGATGTGATGGAGATAAGGCAGTGTCCATTAATAAGTTCCTGTCACCAGTCATGTGATTTGTACATCCACTGTCGAGGCCCCACTCAGTAGCTTTGGGTTGATCATCCTGCAGATGAATTAGTGCATCTTACGAACTCATATACTTCATCTGTGAAGAATATGACATCAAATTCATCAGATCACTTTCATCAAGCAATACAACAGATAAAGCAGTATAAGGATGTGAGAAATGAAAATTCATTTCTTCATGATTAGCTTGTGTCCTTTCAAGCATATTTAGGTCTCCAGCAAATTCTTTAGACGTTTAAATTCGTCTGGAGACCTGACCCTGCATAGGAGATTAGTTCTTTTTCTTCACCACCCACATCTAGAGGGGTGGCAAAGAGTTCATCATTCTGCGAACTCCATAAGAGAAAGGTGGCATAGAAGCCAGTCCACTTTGTTTCACAGAAGAGGGGTTAGAGTAAGCATATGAATAAGGAGAGAAATTCTTCGAGGATTTATGAACATAATGATTTGAAGAATAATGCACATATTCATAGCCCTTAGGCTTTCCCTGTGAAACAGAAGTGTTAGCACGATGATGTTCATATGAGGATTTTGATCCATATGAGGACTTGGATCCATATGAAAACTTTGGTCCATATGGAGAATTTGATCTGGGGTTCTTATTCTTCACAGGTGGTGCCATGATGACATTCACCTGAAGACTTTCAAGGCACCTTTTGGGAACCCAGATTTTCTTCATAGGGGGGCCATTCCTGTAGTTAGTGCCAACATATCTAGCAAATACTTCATCATTCTGATTTTTGAACAGTTTATAGTTGAGTCGAATGACTCATCAAAAGAATATGAAGATTCACAAGTAAAGCCAGATAAAGTGGATGGATCTACGGGAGGTCCCTTTGCAGCAACCCATGAGGTTTTGGGGTACTGCTCAGGTTTCCAGTAGGTCCCATCAGCATTGAGTTTCCTCTCAAAGGCAATACCCTCTTTCCTAGGGTTCCTATTGAGGATCTGCTTTTTAAGCACATCACAAAGAGCCTGTTGCCCTTTGAGGCTTTTGTACATGTCTGTCACATAAAATTCCTTCAGCCCTGCATTGTTACTGATACTAGTAGCATCCTCAGATGAGGAATTCATGATAATAGAGACAGTTGAAGAATTTGTAGCAACAGAAGCATTTGAACTTTCAGGTGAAGAATTAGCAGATTCACGTTTAATGCATTTCAAACATGGTGGAATGAATTCATCCTGAGCGGCACTGATCTATTGAGCAAGCAATGAATCACGTTCCTTCTGAAGATCTTCATAACTCGCCCTTAGCTTCTCAAGATCTTGCTTTCTTTGAAGAAATTCATAAGAAAGCTTCTCATGACCGGCTAAGAGAGTGTTATGATGATTTTGAAGGTTGTCAAACTTAGACTGAAGTCTCTGAAGATTATCAGTCAGAGTTTGAGTTCGATCCATTTATTCACCCAACATATCATCGCTTTCATCTAGCATGTTTTGAACTTTTTCCAAAGCTCTTTGGTGTTTAGTGGCAAGGGAAGCAAGCTTGGTATAGCTGAGTCCAAATTCATCATCACTAGACTCAGATAGGAAGCATTCAGCTACCTTGGCACCTTTTTCCATAAGGCATGGTGCAGAGGATGATGATTCAGGATCGAAAGTCATCGTTTTGAGAGATTCCTTGAACTCCTCAAACCAGGGATCATGACAAGTCCAATGACCTTCATAGACATCGGAGAGTCAGTCCCAGATAAGCTTCGCATGGCAGAGATGCATAATGTTCCTAAACTAATTTCGGGATAAGCAGGAGCAGATGACATGCTTCGCTATGATGTCAAGTCGAGTGTACTTGTGAATATCATCAGCCTCCACCATCTTGCAAAGATCAGTAACACCAATCTCAGTGTCGGTCCACAACTCGTTGTCCATCACCATGAGACGCTTCTTCATCATGGCCTTCCACTTGGGATAATCATGACCGTCAAAGATGGGGCATGTCATTTTCTTCATTCTTGCGGTCGACATAACTAGAACTCTAGGCGGTTAAACCAAAGTCACACAGAACAAGGGAGTACCTTGCTCTGATACCAATTGAAAGTGCGTTATATCGACTAGAGGGGGGTGAATAGGCAATTTTTACAAATTCGTCATTGAGGAATTTCAAGGTGAGGAAATTCCTAAGTCACGAACAACAAGCAGCGGAATAAGTACTCAGATGCAAGCATAACAGAGTAGTAGCACAGTCATCATGATGAAATGAAAACAAGCACATAGTACAAGTAGCGTAAACACAGGATAAGCAGGCTGAAGACAAGGTGACTAAAGAATTTGGAATGAGGAAGTTGAGAAAGTCTTCAGTCAGTGTCTTCAAACACTAACGATCAAGTGCAACAGTATATGAATGAGGAAATGGAAGGGTTGAGGAAATAGAACCAGTAGCTCGATGAAGACAGTGATTTGATAGACCAGCTCCAACTGTTGTGACAGTTGTACGTCTGGTTGGAGCGGCTAGGTATTTAAACCTGAGGACACACAGTCCTCACTGTATTCTCCTTGAGCTAAGATCACACAGACCTCGCCCAATCACTCGTGGTAAGTCTTCAGGTGACTTCCAAACCTTGACAGACTCGGTCACTCGGCTATCCACAATTCCTCTTGGATGCTCTAGACCATGACGCCTAACCGTCTGGAGGATGCACAATCCTCAGAGGTAACAAGCGTCGGTTCCACACAGGAACAATCTCTTCAGTGATGCTCAATCACTTTGGGTTTGTAGGTGTTTGGGTTTGGGTTTTCCTCACTTGATGATTTTTGCTCAAAGTCCTCGAAGGATGGATGCCCTCAATGACAAGTGCCAGTTTCTCTCGGAGCAGCCAACCAGCTAGTGGTTGTAGGGGGGGCGGCTATTTATAGCCTAGGGACCAGCCTCACATGACATAAATGCCCTTCAGTGATATAACCGTAAGGTGGGTAGATATTTTGGGACAACTAGCGCATAGCACAGCAATGGTCGGAAATTTGAGTATCAAATTCCTGAGGGCTATCATGTTCCTCACTTGTAGGCAATTCGCACTGGCGAATTCCTAAAACCTTAGTCAGAACAAATTCCTCAGAGAATAGAAGATCTTCGTCTCTGTCACTGAAGAAATTGACTGAACTGTATGAGATTTCCAATGGCTTCACTCGAAATAATTGGGTTGGTGTAGGATTTTGAGATGAGCATCACTTGGAAACTTTTCCTTAGTTTTACCTCGACCCCCTTTAACAGTATGGTGTTACCTATGACTCAAGAAAGAGAAAATGAAACTACGAAAACAAAAGTCTTCATGCTTCGTAATCCTCGCATGAATATCATGTCTTCACGATCACACCAATTTCTTCACTTTCAAAGTCTTCAAGAAAACCAAAGTCTTCAGTTGAAGACATTCATTTTTAGGGGTCAACTTTCATCGTAAATATCAAACTCCTCATAGACTTATAGACCTGTGTACACTCACAAACATATTAGTCCCTTAACCTATAAGTCTTCAATACACCAAAACCACTAAGGGGCACTAGATGCACTTACAGGTTGCTTGCGGCTATTCGGTCCCCACCCCCCTTCTGTAGAAGGCCACGGCCCGCAACAATCAATCCTCCATCGGCCTTCACCCCCATGTCCACAGTGGCGACCGACAGTTCTTCTGTTGTGGCGGCGGCGACAAATTGGATGAGAATTGCAGGTGCCAGCATCTTAGCCGCATCCTGGGAGATGGTTTTCACTCTCATGTGAGAGTTTTCTACACTAGCTCCAGCCACTCGCTCAATTGAGACGCTCTGGACCTCCAGTGCGGCGATTGTGACGGCTGTTGCAGCAATGATTGGGTTGTCAGATTGGGTTGCCGACACATCCGCCTTGGTCGGACTGTCATTCCCATCTGGGTTTGGTCCAGCGTGGTCTGCACCTCCACCTCTGGTGGCACCCCAGGTAAATCTGGTAAGTAAATGTCTAGTAGAAAACAGGGCTTAGGTCACAGGGCAGTTTTCACATTAGCACCGGTTCAGTCACGACCGGGACTAATGTGAGCATTGGTCCCGGTTCGTGCGGCCAGGGGCCTGCCGGGCCTCGTGGGGGCATTGGTCCCGGTTCGTCCGGCCCCTTTGGTCCCGGTTGGTGGGACAAACCGGGACCAAAGGTCCACGCTCCTGGCCCACCACCCTTTAGTCCCGGTTCATACCACAAACCGAGACTAAAGGGCTGGTCCTAGTTGCGGCCAGTGTTTAGTCCCACCTCGCCAACCGAAGGGCGCTCACACCAGTTTATAAGACCGTCCCTCTATGCCTTGTTGAGCTTCTCTTAAAGTGAAAATAGATGCCCTTATACAGGGAATTTCACCTAAATTCACAGTAAATTAAAATTTACTGTGAATTTAGGTTTAATTTTCTCTATAAGCGCATCTATGTTCATTTTTTTATACAGGGAATTCCACCGCCGCCGCCCTCCGGTCCATTCAGTCGCAACCAGAGCCCCCCCCCCCCCGCGTCCGTATAGCACCACCATCCTCCTCCCCTCGATCGTGCGGAGCCGCCCAAACCTTCAACTGCGTTGGGGAACCACCGTAGGCCAAAGCCCCAAACCTCCCGAAGCTGCCGTCTGCGGCGGAGCTCGCCGCCGGCGACTCCCTCCATCCCCGCCACCTCCTCGACCACCGGGAGGACCGCCCCGGCCTGGCGGATCCATCCCCGCCCTCAGGACCCCACGAGGAGCCGCCGTTCACCGGCGTTGATCGCCGGAGCCCCGCCTCTGTTCCGCCAGAGGAGGAAGGAGGCGGGGGCGACTGGTCAAACCTGACCAGTGGGCCCAAGGGACCCACTGTTAGTGACCCACGAGCCGGTCCACGCGGGTTAAGTGGAGGATCTGACACAGGATCACCTTCAGGCAAGATGAATAGGTCTTCAGGGGCACGACGGCAGCGGCGGCGCCATGGCCAGGACTGGTGACGATGGCGGCGGCGAGCGAGCGGGAGGGTGGCGGCGGCTGCGTGCGAGTGGGAGGCCGGAGGATCACCACTCATTGTGCTCGACATATCACTACAAGAAACCTGTTAATCCATGACGGATTTCTAATGAAATTTTCGGAAACTCTCATCGATGACCTGGTAAAACCCCACAAGCCCGGTGAAAGCCCGCTAAAGCCCGTCTAACCGTTCCCGTATAAAAACTTAACCCTAAATTCCCTCCTCGGCCCCTGCATCGTGTCCCACAGCACGTCGCCACCCCTCGTCCCTCCCACAGCTCGTAAACCTTAATAAAATAAAATAAAATAAAATAAACTATAGTAACTACAATAAATAAACCTTAATAAATTAAGTAAAAATAGCAGCAGTATAATAAATAAAAATAGCAGCAGTAAAATAAATAAAAATAAAATAATTAAAGTAAAATACATAAGTAATTAGAAATAAAATAAATAAGTTTTTTGTTGTAAGTAGAAACAAAACCAAACAAATAAAGCAAAAGAGAAAAAACAGAGGAAAAAAATTATGCCACCTACTGGGCCACCACGGCCTGAATACAACTAGAAACCCATCCTTGGGCCAGGATTCGGGCCCGCAGAAGGCCCAGTAGGCCCACAGGCAAATAGTAACAGAATAGGCCCGTAAGCCTGCATTTGAGAGGAGCTCGAAGTGGTCAGCGCAGCTGCGCTTATAAACCACTGACGAAGCCTCTCGGCTAGCAAGGTAGGACTAAACATCCCACCGCACCACGCCAGTTCCAGCACAAGGCCTTTGGTCCCGGTTGGTGCCACCAACCGGGACTAAAGGGGGCATTGGTCCCGGTTCGTGGCACCAACCGGGACCAAAGGCCTTTAGTCCCGGTTGGTGCCACCAACCGGGACCAATGAGTTCCCTATATATACCCCAACGCCACAGCAGAGCACTCCAGAGTGCTCTGTTTTTTCTGGCCGGCGAGGGGAGGGCATTTGGGTGCTCTAGCTCACCTCCTATGCAAATGAGGTGTTCGATGAAATGTCTGAGCCACACTAGTTAATCTTTGTCCTCTCGAAACTCGACCTCCGAGCTCCATTTTCCCCGAGATTTGTCTAGATTTAGCGGTCCGTCACGTCCCGTCCCCGTCTTCACCGCCGTCGATCGCCCGCGCCGATCTCGTCGCCAGCACCACCGTGGTGAGCCTCTTGTTCTTATCTTCTTTCTGAAAGGAAAAAATTCTTACTTTAGATAGTTACTTGTCTAATTTTGTTACTTTTATTATTCCTTCTTATTACATAGTGCGATGGTTTTGGTATCCGCCCCCGTCGACCCTCGTCCTGTCTATGATTCGGATGTGGTATATATTATCTTTTTATAACTATTTGGTTCATTTATTGTTTATGACAAATATACCGACCAACGTGACATAGATTTTATTTATCTAGGAGGTGGTTGAACCGGAAATTCTAACCGACCCTATTGTCGAGAGGTTAAATTTAGTTGAAGAAGAAAACAATTACTTGAAGGAAAAAATAAAAAAATTGAGGAGGAGAAGATGATATTGGAGTTGCATGTTGCGGATGTCGTCGATGATCACAAGATCAAGATGGATGCAATGCGCTTGAAGATTAGAAAGATTAGAAAATATGCCATTCATACCGAGGCTTGGTATCATTATGCCGTTGGATCAATTGTTACCTTGGTTGCGATTATGATCGCATTTGTTTTCGCATTGAAATGTTTTACATAGTTTCAATGTATGGTTTAATTAATTAGATGCTCTGGAGAGCTATATATATGTTGTTAGATGAGAACTACGTATGTACTTTGGTTCTAATGTGATGATGAACTTCTATTAATTTGGTCACTTAATTATCTATTCATGATGTTTTGTAATGGTTTTTGACACACTTAATTATATATAATGCACGCAGATGAACCGGCAATGGATGTACGGTGACAGACACACCTCCGAGTACATTAAGGGCGTGCATGATTTTCTCGAAGTGGCTGAGGCAAACAAGCAGAATGGTTTTATGTGTTGTCCATGCCATATATGTGGGAATACGAAGTCTTACTCTGACCGGAAAATCCTTCACACCCACCTGCTTTACAAGGGTTTCATGCCACACTATAATGTTTGGACGAGGCACGGAGAAATAGGGGTTATGATGGAAGACGGCGAAGAAGAAGAGGACGATGACAACTATGTGCCCCCTGAATACGGTGATGCTGCAATGGGGGAAGCTGCTGAAGATCAAGAGGAACCAGACGATGTGCCCAATGATGCTGCAAGGGGGGAAGCTACTGAAGATCCAGAGGAACCAGTGCCCGATGATGATGATCTCCGCCGGGTCATAGTCGATGCAAGGACGCAATGCGAAAGTCAAAAGGAGAAGCTGAAGTTCGATCGCATGTTAGAGGATCACAAAAAAGGGTTGTACCCCAATTGCGAAGATGGCAACACAAAGCTCGGTACCATACTGGAATTGCTGCAGTGGAAGGCAGAGAATGCTGTGCCTGACAAAGGATTTGAGAAGCTATTGAAAATATTGAAGAAGAAGCTTCCAAAGGATAACGAATTGCCCGACAGTACATACGCAACAAAGAAGGTCGTATGCCCTCTAGGATTGGAGGTGCAGAAGATACATGCATGCCCTAATGACTGCATCCTCTACCGCGGTGCATACAAGGATCTGAACGCATGCCCGGTATGCGGTGCATTGCGGTACAAGATCAGACGAGATGACCCTGGTGATGTTGACGGCGAGCCCCCCAAGAAGAGGGTTCCTGCGAAGGTGATGTGGTATGCTCCTATAATACCACGGTTGAAACGTCTGTTCAGAAACGAAGAGCATGCCAAGTTGATGCGATGGCACAGTGAGGACCGTAAGAAAGACGGGAAGTTGAGAGCACCCGCTGACGGGTCGCAGTGGAGAAAAATCGAGAGAAAGTACCGGGCTGAGTTTGCAGCTGACCCAAGGAACGTATGGTTTGATTTAAGCGCGGATGGCATTAATCGTTTCGGGGAGCAGAGCAGCAATCACAGCACCTGGCCCGTGACTCTATGTATGTATAACCTTCCTCCTTGGATGTGCATGAAGCGGAAGTTCATTATGATGCCAGTTCTCATCCAAGGCCCTAAGCAACCCGGCAACGACATTGATGTGTACCTAAGGCCATTAGTTGAAGAACTTTTACAGCTGTGGAATGGAAACGGTGTACGTACGTGGGATGAGCACAAACAGGAGGAATTTAACCTGTACGCGTTGCTGTTTGTAACCATCAACGATTGGCCCGCTCTCAGTAACCTTTCAGGACAGACAAACAAGGGATACCACGCATGCAAGCACTGTTTAGATGACACTGAAAGTATATACCTGGACAAAAGCAGGAAGAATGTGTACCTGGGCCATCGTCGATTTCTTCCGACCAACCATCAATGTCGAAAGAAAGGCAAGCATTTCAAAGGCGAGGCAGATCACCGGAAGAAGCCCGCCATGCGTACCGGTGATCACGTACTTGCTATGGTCAATGATTTACACGTAATCTTTGGAAAGGGTCCCGACGGACAAGCTATTCCGAATGATGCTGAGGGACACGCACCCATGTGGAAGAAGAAATCTATATTTTGGGACCTACCCTACTGGAAAGAGCTAGAGGTCTGCTCTTCAATCGATGTGATGCACGTGACGAAGAACCTTTGCGTGAACCTGCTAGGCTTCTTGGGCGTGTATGGGAAGACAAAAGATACACCTGAGGCACGGGAGGACCTGCAACGTTTGCACGAAAAAGATGGCATGCCTCCGAAGCAGTATGAAGGTCCTGCCAGCTACGCTCTTACGAAAGAAGAGAAAGAAATCTTCTTTGAATGCCTGCTCAGTATGAAGGTCCCAACTGGCTTCTCGTCGAATATAAAGGGAATAATAAATATGCCAGAGAAAAAGTTCCAGAACCTAAAGTCTCATGACTGCCACGTGATTATGACGCAACTGCTTCCGGTTGCATTGAGGGGGCTTCTACCGGAAAACGTCCGATTAGCCATTGTGAAGCTATGTGCATTCCTCAATGCAATCTCTCAGCAGGTGATCGATCCAGAAATCATACCAAGGCTAAGGAGTGATGTGGCGCAATGTCTTGTCAGTTTCGAGCTGGTGTTCCCACCATCCTTCTTCAATATCATGACGCACGTCCTAGTTCATCTAGTCGACGAGATTGTCATTCTGGGGCCCGTATTTCTACACAATATGTTCCCCTTTGAGAGGTTCATGGGAGTCCTAAAGAAATATGTCCGTAACCGCGCTAGGCCAGAAGGAAGCATCTCCATGGGCCATCAAACAGAGGATGTCATTGGGTTTTGTGTTGACTTCATTGCTGGCCTTAAGAAGATAGGTCTCCCTAAATCGCGGTATGAGGGGAGACTGACTGGAAAAGGCACGCTTGGAGGGGGGACTCAACAATATGCAGGGACGGATATTCTTGGTCTCAAGCACACTACACAGTTCTACAGAACTCTACCTTGGTGACCCCGTATGTCGATGAACACAAGAACAGTATGCGCTCCAAACACCCGGAGCAATGTGACGACTGGATTACATGTGAACACATCAGGACTTTCAGCAGTTGGTTGGAAACACGTCTCAGAGGTGACACCACTGTTTGTGATGAGTTGTACTCGTTGTCCAGGGGACCATCTTCGACTGTATTGACATACAAAGGATACGAGATAAATGGGAATACATTTTACACGATCGCCCAAGATCAAAAGAGCACCAACCAAAACAGCGGTGTCCGCTTTGATGCAGCAACCGAGAGGGGAAAGGACACATATTATGGTTACATAATGGACATATGGGAACTTGACTACGGACATGATTTTAAGGTCCCTTTGTTTAAGTGCAAATGGGTCAATCTGTCAGGAGGCGGGGCACAGGTAGACCCACAGTACGGAATGACAACAGTGGATCTGAACAATCTTGGGTACACTGACGAACCGTTCGTCCTAGCCAATGATGTGGCACAGGTTATCTATGTGAAGGACATGTCTACCAGACCGAGGAAAAGAAAAGATAAGGAAGCGAATACATCATATGATGAGCCAAAGCGCCACATAGTTCTTTCAGGAAAAAGGGACATTGTGGGAGTGGAGGGCAAGACAGACATGTCTGAAGATTATGAAAAGTTTCATGAAATTCCTCCCTTCAAAGTCAAGGCTGACCCAAGCATCCTGATAAACGATGAAGATTATCCATGGTTACGGCGCAATAAGCAAATGACACAAGCGAAGAAAAAGTGAAGACTTTCTCCCGCAACTATTATGATGATACCATGCCAACTTTGTAATAGACGAGTATGATACCATTGTCCGTTTTGTACAACAAGTGCCATTGGTTCCGGTTGGTGGCACGAACCGGGACCAATTCCACCCTTTGGTCCCTGTTGGTACCACGAACCGGTACTAATGAGACTGTGGCCCCACGAGCACCTTTAGTACCTGTTCGTGGCACGAACCGGTACTAGAGTTTCTTACTAAGCAGTTTTTAGTCCCACCTCGCTAGCTGAGAGGCACTAGGAGCGGTTTATAAGCCCTGAGTGCAGAGACGATGAAGAAGAGGCGCAATGCTCACGTTGCTTAGCTTCAAGCCTTGAGGAATAAGGTAGACTGCATCGAGCTATGTGCAGTGCAGTCTACACTATTCCAAAAGGCTTGAAGCAAATCAACGAGCATTGCGCCTCTTTTTTATTTTTAATAACTTATTACAACTCCGGACTTCTTGTGTTCCGACAAAATAAAATAAACTTTAATAAAATTTATGAAACTAAAATTAACAAATTATTTTCTGTTCAAAACATTATAAGAAACCTCTATTATTGTTGAAACTAAAATCATATAAAATTGATGCCACTAAAATTATCGAAGTATTTTCTGTTCAAAATCATTAAAAGCAAAAAGAATTTTCATAAAGAACTTTTTTTGATAGAAACTTTAATAGCAAAAAGAATTATCATAAAGTAAAATAAATAAGTAATTAGAAACAAAATAAAATAAAATAAATAAGTTTTTTGTTGTAAGTAGAAACAAAACAAAATAAATATAGCAAAAAAGAAAACAAAAAAACTAAATACAGCAAAAAGAATTTTCATAAAGAACTTTTTTTGATAGAAACTTTAATAGCAAAAAGAATTATCATAAAGTAAAATAAATAAGTAATTACAAACAAAATAAATAAGTTTTTTGTTGTAAGTAGAAACAAAACAAAATAAATAAAGCAAAAAAGAAAACAAAAAACTAAATACAGCAAAAAAAATAGTTGGGGCGCTGCCCGCTGGGACCTCCAACCCTCGGGTTTGCAAATACAGGCCCAGAAGGGCTAGAGGGCTCAACGGGCAGCGCGCCGAAGTTAGGCCCAGAAGCCTGCTATAGAGAGGAGTTCAAGGCAGCAGCTGCAGCGGGGCTTATAAACCACACCGAGCCCCTCTCAACTAGCAAGGTGGGACTAAACTTTGCGCTGCTGAAAACAAAAAGACTAAATACAGCAAAAAAAATTGTTGGGGCGCTGCCCGCTTGGCCTTCCAACCCTCAGGTTTGCAAATACAGGCCCAGAAGGGCTAGGAGGCTAAACGGGCAGCGTGCCAAAGTTAGGCCCAGAAGCCTGCTATAGAGAGGAGTTCGAAACAGCAGCCGCGCCGCGGCTTTTAAACTGGTGCGGGCGCCCCTCGGCTAGCGAGGTGGGACTAAACTTTTGGCCGCGATGCGGGCAGCAAGACGCCTTTGGTCCCGGTTGGTGGCACCAACCGGGACCAATGCCCCCCCTTTAGTCCCGGTTGGTGCCACCAACCGGGACCAAAGGCCGCCGCTTCCCGCCCTTTGCGCTGCTGAAAAGGGACCTTTGGTCCCGGTTGGTGGCACCAACCGGGACTAAAGGGTGCCATTGGTCCCGGTTGGTGCCACGAACCGGGACCAAAGGTGTGCCTATATAAGCCAACACTTGGGAAATTTTCAGATCCCTCGCCAGTTGCCCCCGACGCCGCCAGGCTGCCCGTGCTCGCCGTCGCCGCCCGCTCCTCGTCGCCGTCGCCCCGCGCCCTTGCCTCGACGGGTCGCCGCCCGGTGCTCGTCGCCGTCGCCCTGCCCCCACGCGCCGCCCCGCCTCGTGCTCCCCTGCTCGCGCGCGCCGCCTCGGCGCCCCGAGCCCCCTGCCCGGCCCGCGCGTGCTCGCCGGCGCCCTCGCCGCCCCCGCCCCGTCCCGCCCCCGCGCGCCGGCGCCCTCGCCGCCCCCGTCGCCGCCATCGTCCTAGCCGCCCCCGCTGTGAGAGCCGCCGCCCCGGCTCTGTTTTTTTATTAGTTTAATTGTTTTTTGATCATATATATAATGTATATGTGTATGTATGTGGCTATATGTTTTTGTTCATATGTGGCTATATGTTTTTTATTTTGATTAGTTTAATTTTTTTGTTCATATGTGATGTATATGTGTATGTGGCTATAATTTATATGTGAACAAAAAAAATTTGTATGTATGTAGATGTTCAAAATGTATGAATATATATGTCAAAAATGTTTTTTTGTTCATAGAAAGTTTTTGGTTCATATATAGAAAGTTTTTATATATGACAATGGATATATATTCGATATATATGAGAAATGATGATCCATGGAAAAGTTTTATATATGCAAAAGTTACAATTTTAGAAAAGTTTTATATATCTAGCTAGGAAGGGAAGAAGAAGAAAAAGAAGGATAGGAAAGAAGAAAATAAGAAGAGGAAAGAAAAAAGAAGAAGAGGAGAGGAAGAAGAGGAGAAATAAATAAGAAGAGGAAAAAAGAAGAAAAAGAAGAGGAGAAGAAGAAAGGAATAGAGGTTTCTATTTTTTCTTCTTCTCCTCTATTCCTTTCTTCTTCTCCTCTTTTTTTTCTTCAATCCTCTCCTCTATTCCTTTCTTCTTCTCCTCTTTTTATTTCTTCTTCGTTTTCTTATGTTTTATCGGGTCTGTCGTCGTCGATATATACCCCTCCCGATAACTTCAACACGAGGGGGGGATAACTTCAACACGAGGGGGGGTCGATATACCCCCTCCCCGATAACATTATTTTCCCGTGTATATATGTCGTCGTTGTCGATATAACCCCCTCTTGATAACTTCAACACGTGGGGGGGGTCGATATACCCCCTCCCCGATAACATTATTTTCCCGTGTATGTATGTCGTTGTCGATATTACCCCCTCCCGATAACTTCAACACGAGGGGGGATAACTTTAACACGAGGGGGGGTCGATATACCCCCTCCTCGATAACATTATTTTCCCGTGTATGTATGTCGTCGTTGTCGATATAACCCCCTCCCGATAACTTCAACACGTGGGGGGGTCGATATACCCCCTCCCCGATAACATTATTTTCCCGTGTATGTATGTCGTCGTTGTCGATATATATAACTCCCTCCCAGATAACTTTGACATGATGGACGGTCGATATGTATACCCCCTCTCGACCGTGATAACTTATACCATGGGAGCACCCCCCCCCCCCCCCGGCCCTCTCGCTCGACCAAAACTCTCGAGGACACCCAAACCCTAGAAAAAAACGATGTCGGTCTCCTACCCCCTCCCGCCGCGCCCCTACCCTTGAAGCGTTGCCTAGGCCACCCCAAACCTGGAATAAGCTAGGTCTACGTTTGCACTAATATATCCACCTGCTGTCATGTTTGTGTAATAATTGCCATGTTGTAATATTTGCAGAAACAATGGAGCACGGACGAGATGAGCAAGCAGAATAGGTGTTGGGGGACATAATCTTAGCCGGAGGTGATATCTTGTCGTATCTTAACGACAATGATGGTCTGGAAGAACAGGGTGAAGAAGCAGGCTACGGTGATCGAAGAGTGGAGGAGGAAAGACATGATTATGATGGCTCCGGTGACCCAATGCTGGTGCAAGAAGGAGCCCATGGTGACGGCTCCGGTGACCGAACAGAGTCCGGCCAGGTAAATATATTAGTTAAGCCTGTGCTGACTAGCTAATTGATGCATTCATTGTTTTGGTATGTACACATATTAATTAACACTCGTCTTTCTTCTTTTTTCTAGCCCTCCGGATCGAGCACAACTTCGGTAAAGAGACGAGGCCCGAAGAGAAAGTTGCGCTCGGATGAAAGGTTTGAGATCACAGCAATCGCGCGCAACGGCCAACCGATTGAACCCCTCCGGACAAAGGATGCATTTGCTGCTCAGTGCGGGGTTCTAGTTAGGGACAAGATCCCGATCAGCATCCACCAATGGTATAAGCCTAAGAAGGAAGACCCTGAGGTGTCTTATGTCAATGATATGCAGAAAGATGATCTTTGGACTGAGCTGAAGGCAAATTTCACCCTACCGCCAGAGGAGGATCCGGAGAAGCCAGTTATAGAGCAATTAATCAAGTCTCATGCTCTTAAGAAGATGGCAGACCTATTCAGGAGGTGGAAGAATGAGCTGAAAACGTTTGTCGACAAAGAAGAGACACCAGAATTCATCGGCCGGTATGAGAAGATCAGAGATCACTGGCCCGCATTTGTGGCCCACAAGACATCGGAAAAGAGTAAGAAGATGTCAGCGACAAACAAGAAGAATGCTGCGAAGAAGAAGCTTCACCATCGCACGGGGTCAGGTGGCTACCTCAAAGCCCGACCTAAGTGGGCCAAGGCTGAGAATGATCTGCTTGAAAAAGGGATCGAACCACAGACAATGAACTGGACAGACCGTTGCCAGACTTGGTTCTTCGGGGCTGGCGGAACCTTGGACCCTGTAACAGGGAGGTGCGTTTGAATGAACGAGCTTTTGAGAATACCAGTCAAGAAGATTCAGCAATATATCGATGCAGCGCAGGAAGGGACGTTCGTTCCAGACAGAGAGAACGACGAGCTCACAATGGCCCTCGGGAATGCTGAGCACCCTGGACGGACACGAGGCACGCCAGGCTCCGTTCCGTGGAAGGCTGGTTTTCCGGACGCGGGCGGTTACAAAACCCAGGAGAGGAGGAAAAAAGTGGAGCAGATCCAAATTCAGAAGCTGCACGAAAGGGTTCAAGCGCTAGAGGAACGAGATGGCAATCGAGATGCCGAAACTGCCCCCGAAGCTACACCACCATCTCAGCGGAGAAGCAGCGTGGCTTCCACCGAGCAGCTTCAGCTGGAGCATGCGGCTCCTGCTAGCTACCCCGTGGATGCTATCACGGAGTCTCAACATTGCCACCTTATGGCGGAATGGCAGAACTTCAAAGTCAAGGCGGCTGTTGGCTCTGTTTTACCTCCTGAACCCGGCGCAACCTACCACTGCCGGCCGATTCCAGAAGGATATGCTAGGGTGATGGTGGATGAAATAACGGAGGGATTTGAGGACCTCCAGCTTGACCACCCTACCGGTGAAGGGGAGACTCGGCTGGGTTTAGCTCTGAAGACTCCGTGCCTATGGTGGAAGGAGCTCATCAAGCTTCCGAACTGGACGGCTCCGGCGAGTAAGGGCACTCCGCCTCCTCCTCCGCCTCCTCCTCCGGCGAGTGATCAGGGCACTCAGCCTCCTTCTCCGGCGCGTGGCGGCACTCCGCCTCCTTCTCCGCCAGCGCCGGCGCGCTAGAGCAGCCAGCCTCCTCCTTCTCCGCCTCGTCAGCAAGGGCGGAAGAGACCCGCCGCCGCTGCGGCTGCTCCGGCGCGTCGTAGTCCTTCTCCTCCGCCTCGTAAGCAAGGAAAGAAGACAGCCGCGGCCGCTCCGTCTGCTCTGCCGACGTCTAGCAGTACAGCTGCCAGAGGCGGGAGGCAATACAGATTCGGTCCTTCTCTAAAGACTCCAGAGAAGTTACCATACGAGAGGACCGAAGAGGAGAACGCGAAGATCGTGCGAGCCGAAGTGAAGAATTTCTTTGAAGGGGTGAAAGCAAAGAAACATCTACCAAAGCGCACTCTGGCTGCCCTGACAAAACCACCAAAGTCTCCGCCGAGAGGCAACTATGAGCGCGTTCTTGCAAAGACATATGCCGAAGCGGAGCGGTCGGGAAGTACTGTCAGTGATAAAAGGATGAAAGAACGACGAGCTGGGAAAAAAATTGCCCAGCTCGACGAACAAGCGAACCAATCGTGCCCCCCGCTCAAGGTGTCAAAAGACATCGTCGCAAATGATCCGAGTATGGTGCCCGGTTATAGCAATCTTGGAGATTACCTGCCCGACGATGTACATTATGAAATCATGGAGGTGGACGAACACAAATACCATTACGGGAAGCCTCTCGTCAAAGATGAAAGATCTCTATCAACGATGATGCGAAGACTACATGATTGGTACATGAAAACCTGCAGAGAGTCTGATGGGATGGCTACTTTGACGCTGAGAGTTAAACCGGAGCATGACCTCGTTGGAATTGATCTGCTGAATGTTCCATTTGAGGATTTCTTCCAGTTTTACAATCAAAAGGCCCTCGATAAAACAACGATCACTTGCTACTGTCTGTAAGTAGTACTACTTCTGTCATTAAGTCTCTCTATATAGGTCAGCTCTTTCATTGCATGTATTTATACTTATCCTCACTATATTATGCAGATTGAAGATCGTCGAATTGAAGAAAAAACAAATCGGTGATATTGGGTTCATTAACACAAATCTCATAGTGAATGGACGGTCAAACATGATCCCAAGGAAGCCGAGGCCAACTTGCTACTATCGTTGGTATTAAATCAAAACAAAGATATAATACTCTTTCCTTACAACTTCAAGTGAGTGTTACTGTCTTGTGCATATTCGGTTTCCCTTATTAGTCCAGGTTATGGTAATGTAATTGATGACTTATGCATGCATGCGCAGCTTCCACTTTATTCTCCTAGAGATTAAGCTTGAGCAGGGAGTAGTAACCGTCTTAGACTCGAGACGAAAAGATCCCCAGGACTATGCGAACATGACTCAAATGCTCGAGAAGTAAGTTAAATCGATCATTATCCACCATATCAGCAACTTTGTTCATTTCCTGATATCAAGTAATTGTTTTCTTTGTCTGGCAGGGTTTGGAGAAAATTCACCTCAAAAGCTCCGGGACTGCCGAAGAAGCTGCAATTTAATCACCCGAAAGTAAGTACTATAGTAGCATGTTCCGTGCATCTCCTAGTGATTCAAGCGCTAGTTTCATCAATACCATTTAGCATGCTTGCTTATCAGTTAGATTGACCTCTATTTCTTGTAAAGTGGTTGTGGCAGGAACCCGGGAATAATTACTGTGGATACTACGTTTGCGAGTCCATCCGCTACACGACCTGTGAGCGGGGCTACACTGAAGAACAATATGAAGTGCGTAAGCAATAATATTCACAATTTTATTTTATTACCATCATTTGTGTTGAGTTTCATTTATTCATATATATATATGTATTGACCCCCTTCTTCAAATTAGATGTTTCGGAAGCGGGATGAACTCCTAGCAGAAGATCGTATGCGAGGAATTCAAGAGGAATTGGCGGCATTCTTCCTTGACCACGTGATCGCTGAAAACGGAGAATACTATGTGGACCCTGTGTTCCTACAATTTAATTAGGAGATTGTATTGTAAGAGATAATTATTGTATATATGTAGCCGGTAGTGTCGGATAGATATACGAGAACTTGTTGTTCGACCAATATCTCGGAGAAGGAGAGGTGGTCGATATCACTTCTCTCTGTATGCATATGTTCATGATGATCTTCTGTTTCCTTCATTTGATTACTAGCTAGCGTGTCTACTCCTCTCCATACGTATATAGTACGTAGCGTCGACCAAGCACGGAGATAAGAGAGGACACTTCTCTCTATTAATTAGCTAGCTAACACAATATATGAAACACCTAAATTAACCCCCCAAAACCCCTAAACCACCCCCTTTAAAAAAAACAAAAACCTCTGCTCCTGCCAGCTGCTGACGCGTGGATGCCTATTGGTCCCGGTTGGTGACACCAACCGGGACAAAAGGTCCTGCCTATTGGTCCCGGTTGGTGGCACCAACCGGGACCAAAGGCCCTCCTGCCTGGGCTCCCCGCACCGGCCACGTGGACGGCCTTTAGTCCCGGTTCGTGTAAGAACCGGGACTAAAGGTCTAGGGCATTAGTAACGATCTTGTCTGCATATTCAAATTGTGGGGTCGTTAGGGTTTTGTTGGGGCAGTTGCTTTGATCTGAATGATTCGATTGGATTAGATTAGATTTTAATCGATTCGCGTCGAATCTATTTGAACCATGCTATGTGCATACACTGTACTTTCTATGTGCTTATAATGTGTTCGTGTTGATGCTATGTGCATGGTTCCTATGAATGTGTCCATGCTATTTATGATTACTGATTTTTTTAACAATGCTAGAAACGTGTTGATGCTATGTATGATTACTAGGAATGCTAGCCTAGTGCTTGCCATATGCTCTTGTAGAACATGCATGATCAGAGTAGGAATGATATGCTTGCTATGTTAGCAAATTACTAGGAATGGTATGCTTGTTAAATGTGTTTGCTATGTTTGCATGCCCACTTCTCATAGCAATGTGCATACCCACTGATCATAGCAACATGCATTGCTCAAGTCACTACTTAGTTATGCAGTGCAACGATGTTACTCATTGTTGTCCTATGAACTAAAAAAGCGATGAAGATTGAGTAAGACTGAGTCGGTCATGAGGTCCGAGTCGTGGAAGACACGGCGTCGAGACTTCATCCCCGAGAACCGGTGACTAGCAAGGATAGACATGTCGGGGGGGGGGGAGGAGGAGGTGAAGCTGCTGCCCAAGATTGGTTGTCCATCGAGGATTTTGCGCGCAGATCCGAAACGCTGAGAATATCACCATGCTCGTCATCCCAAAGGCTTTTCAGCCTGTGATGAGAAAGTGGATATACGCCCGCCTCACACTCGTCATCAAGCTATCCACCAACAAGTGGTACGAGTACTTCGTGCAGGTCTAGGACTTGAATGAGGAGCTCGTGCTAGGGCAGGGCTGGCAGTACTTCTCCCAGAAGCACAAGATCAAGTCCTGCGACATTATCGTTGTCAAGCTCGATAACCTCGGCCCGAAGGTTCAGATATACGACGTCAAGAACTCCAGGATTTGCCGCTTAAGATGCCATAAGCGCGTCTATCAAGGGTCCTCTAACCCAGCCCAGGCAATCTGAAGGTCCGCGAAGGCCATTTGATGTAAGTAGTAGTAGTCTGATCGGTGGGTTTGCTAAAATTGGCCATATTTTACTCAAGGAGGAACACCCTTCTGATGTGGTGCAGGGGAAAGGGATGCCCTCGCTATTCTAAAAACTAACATATGTTAAACCGTGATGTCGTTTAAGTGGTAATTTAGGCACTGTTGATGTGTTAATCCTATGCTGTTGCATGTTTATGTGTTGTGTGTTAACCTGTGAAGTGTGGTGCATATTGATGGTTAGTTTACTAGATTTAAAAGGGGCGAGCAGAACAACACAGTGCACACAAACAAATTGTTGTGATTTGCATAGCAGAACAACACATTGCACAGAAACAAATTGTTGTGATTTGCATATGCTCACACCTAAAGCACAAATACAAACGACCAAAGAACATGTATAAATCTGCTCAGTGGTGCGATGCAGAACATTGTCTTTTGCACTCAGCCTGTCCCACTAGAGTACTACATGCAATTGACCCAAAAACGGTGGAGGCATCCAAACAGACCCTTCATGTGTGGTGCATGTGTTTATTTATTTTCTTTTTTTCTTTTTTCCCATCTACTGGTATTTTGTGTTTAGTGTCCTGAATGCATTTCCTTTTGTGTGGAACTAAAGGTAGATCAAGCTTGGCCAAACTACCTACCTAGTCATCCCAATCCCACTACCAAATGTTTGGAGCATTGATCCCGCGTGATCAGCCGCCAAGCACACTGTAGTATACCACATAAACAACAGATTAGGACACGTCTGTGACATAATGACTACTGGTCTTAGCTTAGAGAGCCTAGCGAGCATGCGTTGCGCGCTCAGCTGCTTCCTACGTGCACAGAACTGCAGACCACGCAGCGCTGCATATTTTAAGCAGCTCTCTTTAGGCACAAGATTCGCACCCAGGCGTGCCGACGTACTGCTACGTCCGTTCCGTTAGCTAACCCCATTTGTTTATACAATAGTAATCCAGTTGCATTATGCATGCCGACGGCCGGTCAGTGTCCAAGGGATGCCAAGCCTATGTCATGCATCGTCGGCTGATCGGGCTTGCAGAGGTTTGGCCTCCTCCTGCGCCTCCTTTTAGTCATCATCATCATCCCCGGTCGAAAGGTAGGCCGTCGAAAAGATACACTATCATATCATATCCGTTAAATTAACAACTAAACAAAAGCGTGTGGTTCATTTCGGTAACCATGTCGTCCGGAGGTTCTGTAGTTCATCGAGTGCACGCGCTGTTCGTTTCCACGCCACACCGGTCGAGGAAGTAGTATATGTCGATCGTGTGGCCTTCTGATCACACACCTTTTCATTTCATAGTGTATCTGGGCAGCAAAGCGAATTGGCCAAACTAAAGGGAACCCCGGCCGTCATGCATGCTTGTCTCTTTGATCCACACTTATATTACGGGTACTTTCACCGGGGGTTTATTATATTTTTCGGTGCTGGACATGTATTTGGTTTAGCGGCTTAATGGCATCCTGGACCACACACGTTACCCGTGGTGCAGGAGCTTCCATTCTTCGATCCATCTCATAATCTTCTTTATTTGGTTATTATTAAGTCACTTTAGTATTTGCGTAGCTCAAGTTACAAACGGATACTGTATTACAATGCATTCCTATTTAGTATTTATTTTTGTGGGAAGTATTGTAATGCATTCAACAACTCAAAATGGAACGGGTAAGGTGACAATTATCTTTTGTTAAAAAAATGTTACAACGTAATGGATTTCAAAAATTACCGTTGACCACCATCGTTGTTTTATAACTTTTTTATGATATATAAATATGAGACATAAAAAAATTATACTCATATAATCTAGAATAAAATTGCCCCAACTTCTGATCCACCTTGTCGTCGGCGTTCTCGTCGGTAGCGGAAGTTATAGTTTGCTGGTGAACCGTGACGATCCCACAGTTCTTTTAGGGGGCAATGTTGTTCATAGTTTGCGGCCCCCTCGACCGTTACCTCGGAGTGAATACACTCCGAAGGAACATGGAGCCAAGTTTTATATAAGGAATTACAGCAACCCTCCCTAGCTAGAATATGTGCGACTTTATCAGCCGACCGTCGCACCCAAGCAACCTTAAACTCCTCAAAAGACCCAAGTAAAACTTTGATCTCTTCAACTAGTTGCCCATTAGTTGAGAGATCTTTTTTATCCCCACAGCTAGGTTATACATCTCAGGCGCGAGAATTTCTCCGAGACAATCTGCCGATCAAGAGCCAAAGTAGACGACCCCTTCGAGGTATCCAAACGTTCTGAAATAGTGGCACAGAGAGGGCGGGGGATCGTTTGGTTGTCGCTCTTGTGGAGTGGTGGATCTGCTAGTGTCTTCACGTGAAAGATGGTCTTCGATCAAATGTATTTCGCCAGAGTAGACGATGTTGCTTCCCGTCTTGGTCATCTAACTCCTTCGGTCGACAATGTTCGGCCAATTTTGGTGTCGTCGGGGAGCTTATGAGGTTATGTCTCATCGGATCTATCTGGTCAGATTTGAGGTGTCGTCCAACCCTTTTCTTCGGGACAACGATCTATTTTCGAAATTGTTATCGCCAACATCTTCTTGCTCCCATCAGTGACTTCCTAGCCGATGCATCAGTGTTAGCCTGGCTCTGATGGTTCTTCGGAGGTGCATATGCGACATCGAGCTTCACTCATGGCACCACCTACAATTGCATGAAGTATACAACACTCAAAATTACAAGGACATGTGTGCAATTGTTTATTTTTATAAGGATACTCTTGTAAGGGTTTGTTGACATTAATATATGGCATTTGGCTTGATTTTCCGAGTATCCAATTTATAAATATATGAAATGGAACATGTGGCACTCATCCTATTAGAAAAATAAAAGTGATTTAGTTAGTATGTTCAAAGCCTTGAATCTCCATCGATCTTTTCCTTTTTGTGCAAAAAAAAATATTGCCCAATATGCAAATCACAGAGCAAAACTCAAATCGTCTTTGAAATCAACTCATACTTAAGGAAAGAACTAGACAAACAAAGGTACTCCCTCCGTGAGGAAATATAAAAGTGTTTAGATCACTATTTTAGTGATCTAAGCGCTTTTATATTTCTTTACAGAGGAAGTAGTAGCAAAACTTTTATGAAGTCCATGTAGTCAAAGCTTTCAGAGCATCGCTGAACTGTACCCTTGCGAAAATGTATATTTACTGACCATTTTCACAGTAGTTGTCACAAAAATGCCAGAATCATAGTAATCGAACCTCAATTTGTAAACCAAAAAATGGTCAGACACCATCCTCTTAACTACCCAACCACTCGTTGATTCTTGTGATCTAGCAAAAAAAATGTGAATATGTGATCTAGCAATTTGTGTTCATATAAGCAAAAAAAGTAACAGTTATCATAGTTTTTTTGCGAATATTATCGTAGTTCATACTCTTATCCACCGCGCCTGTCCGACACGTCGTCGCCCTCGCGCTCGTCCCGGGGCCGATCCTTCTCCGGCCCTTCCGGAAACGTACCGGCGTCGCTTCGACGGCATTCCCGCGGCCGGGCTGCGCGTCCGTAGATGGCATCGCATCAACGGCGCGGCAGGAGGTTGGCGGCGCGACGCCATTAGATCGATAACGATATTACCCGTCGACGACCGCGACGGCTTTCTCGGCGTCGCCGTCGCCTCATCCCCTCGGCCGATCACCAGCAGGCCGCGCGTGCGCGCTTTAATTTCCCTGCGCGTACGTGTGGGGAGGTAGCGGTCGGTTTGCCCTGGCACGCGCGCCACCCGCGCCCCGGCGCCCGCCCGACGTCGACGGCCGAGCCCGAGCCTCCGTCCGTCCTCGCGGGGCCGTTTTTCAGGTAAAGTGGTTAATCGACATCCGCCATGCATGGCATGCACGCAAGCGTGAAGCGTGTCGGATGTGTGCGGCCGTCCGTGCGACAGCCGTCCATTTGTCGATCGTGGGATCGACGGACGCACGGCCGGTCCTGTGTTCAAGGACTGACACATTAGTTTTCAGCTAACAGTACTGCATCAGTATTTTCGCACTGCTGTTTTATCCGAAAGTGTGTCTACACACTAGAAAATATGCCTTTAGTCCCGGTTCGTAAAGGCCATTAATCCCGGCTGTGCAACCGAGACTAAATATGCGTGACTAAAGGTCTCCCCTTTAGTCGCGCCTCTTACGAACCGCGACTAAAGGCCCGTCTACGTGGGCGCCAGGAGTCCGTCAGGGTGGAGGACCTTTAGTCCCGGTTCTCGTGGCTAACCGGGACTAAAGGCCTCCTCCGCAGGTTTAGGGTTTTAGCCCCCCTAAACCTGGTTTCTTTTTAATTTGTAGTGTTTTATTTCTTTTATATTTTATTTTGTGTTTTATTTTAACTTTGATGAAGTTTCAGTACACATATTCTACGCTACTATATACATGCATATGAAATTTCAAACAAGAAGAATTCAAGAGGAATATATAATATATATTCAATCTCGTGTGACCATATACAACTTCGAACAAGTTTCCATACACAATTAGGATGGATGACCATATACAACTTCGAACAAGTTTCAATCTCGGGTATGCATATAAATGTCTTCGTCCTCGGTATAGTGTTCGCCTTTAGGATTGATGACTTCCCTCATGAAAAATCCTGCTAATTCATCTTGAATTGGTCGGAAGCGAGCTTCTGGACTAAGCCTCCTCCGCAAGTTATCCGTCGCCTTCCGCACGCTATCCGATGCCTTCCGCTCAGAGGTGTGTCTCCGGATGTTCTCACAAACATAGTATCCACATAGATTGGTCCCCGGTGGCTGCTTATCCACATTAACTAACCTTCTAAAATCTAGCTCATGTTTGAATTCACCGACAATTTCTTCTGAGAACCGTCTTCAAACCCTACAGGGCAAAGAAAATTAAATGAACAAGGGAGTTATTAGTTACTTGATATTAGGAAATGAGCGAAACAGACCGATCGATATAGAGCTCAAATGATTGAAAATAATTACTTTTGCAGCATTTTTCTCATGTCGGCCCAAAGCTTTGAATCCGAATCCATAGAGTCCATGATTAGAACTCTGGAGGTGTGAAGTTCAATATTTAGCAGAATCCAGTGGAACCTGCGGACACGTTACATGCACAGTCATGCATAACTCAACGATTAGACATACCATGCATGGAGTAAACAAAAGAGAATGGGCACAAGACAGAAACACTCACCCAAAATGGTAAGGAAATAGAATATGACTTTTGAGTTGATGCTTTCTAAGAAATTTGTACAAGTCTTTCTCCACGTCTTCGGGGTGATTTTGTAACACATGTCCATTAACGATATGTGGGTCAATGAACCCAACATCATGGATGTTTCTTATTTTGCATTCCCAAATCTTCAATCTGCATAATAGCGTACGCAACAATATAGTTAGGACAATATATATATATATAGTGCAGGCAATGAAGAACGAGATGAGATAGAAATAAATCACTTATAGAACGTAGCAACTCAGGATAGATTTGTCGAGGTCGCGCAGATTGAACAGCTGGAACAATTCACTCATATGAACTTGTACAGAGTACCGTTTGGTGTGATGCTCCTCTGCAACATCCGTATAAACATATTCTTTGTCGGCCCATGTTATGAAATGCTTGTACCAACGTAGCAGATTTCGCATTTGTGGTGGTAGACTCTTTTCCCGCGCAGGCTCGACGAGAGGCCCATTCCGCACATATTGTAATGCTATCTCACATACTGGCGCATCCTCAAGGCCTAACAAGGCACGAAGAGTCAAACTCATCTCGGACGCTTGTTTCATGGCACTCGCTACAGTCAATCCAAGTGCTGCCGCAGCTGCTATGATCTCGGGGTCCTCTTCCGGACCGGCTTTCACTATGAGCGGGGGGATCGATTGTTTATTCTGCATCCCGAGCTGGTCAACTTGTTTCCCGCTTTTTTTACTTTCTTCTTTCTCCTCCTTCAATATTTTTGCTTGCCTACGAAGTTCATGTCCATAGTCGTCAGGCATATTCAGCTCGGCTTGGGTCGGTGTCGTCAAAAAATCCTTAGCCCACTTCTTTTGCTTCTCAGTGAATACTTGCTTGGGCTCAGGCTCTTTTATCGCCTTCATATCCGCCTTCCAATTCTCATAATGAGCAGACGCGGCCAATTTGGTTTCAGCTTCACTAAGTTCCCAAGGCCTTGGGAGGAGAGGCTTCAGTGATGGCTCCGGTACCCTTGTGGTCTTAGGTACATAAGGGTCCGGGTTAATAGTCCAGGAGCGGGTTTCCTTGCTGTCCGCCTGCTTCTGCTTCTTCGCCGGAGGTGGATTGGGGGGCGTCGTACCCGCCGGAGGAGGATTGGGGGCGTCGTACCCGCCGGAGGAGGATTGGGGGGCGGCGGCTGCTTACCCGCCGGAGGTTGTGGATCGGGGGACGGCGTCGAATGGCGTGAAGGAGGTGTAGGTGAACCACCACGACCACCACCACCGCCACCACCACCACCACCACCACCATCGGAGGGGGGTGGACTTGTTAGCCTTGGCGCCTCGCCTGAAAACACTACGTACTTCTTTTTCCATAGAATGATCTGGCGCTTGACATCTCCAAGTCTTCTCTCCCCTTCGGGTGTAGCTTTGTCAATCTCCAGGTCCTCAAACTCTTGGACTATGTCTTCCACCGTGACACGAGCATAGCCATATGCAATGGGGTTGTTGTGGTGGAGTGCTCCAGGTGTACAGGGTAAAGCACTGCCGGTAGCTACCTTCGTGGAAACGTTCCCCACGGGATAATGCAGATCACATTCTTTCATCTCCTTTACATCATCCACGGGGTAGTGAGGCTCCGGTGCACGAATCTCGATCGTCGGTGCATTAGCACCAGGCAGGGCATCCGTGGAAGCCACGCTGCTTCTCCGCTGCTGGCTTCCGCGATCTGCTTCATGATCTTCATGCGGCCCTGCAGCCGATTTTTCTTTTACTGGTTCATGCACGGTCTGCTTCAACTCATGGAGTTCCGATGCAAACTTCGCCAAAAGATCTGCATCCCGGTCCGTCTTTCTCTTACGGCTTCTGTAACAGTACGGGTCATTGTCCTGGGAAAACCCTACTTTCCACGGAATTCTGCCTTTGCCTCGTACATGTCCTCCGTGTTCATCATTCCCGAGGGCTGTTGTCAGTGCGTCTTTCTCTCTGTTGAACTTGATCAAGCCCTCTTGAGCTTGGGTCATTGCGTCAATAAGGGCTTGGGTGGGAGCAAACTTTTTCTTCCGGTGAACACACACCCCTGTCTCCGGGTCTAGCGATTCCCCATGCCCGTACCACCAGCTTTTGGCCCTTGGGTCCCATCCCTCTGTACCTAGAGGGATTCCTCGCACCCTCAGGTCCTCCTCCATCTTCTGCCACTTAGGCTCCGAAAGGCGGTATCCTCCTGGCCCCATAATATGATGGTACTTTTTCTTACTCGCATTATCCTTATTTTTTTCGATATTTCCTTGAAATGCTCCGATTTCTTTTGCCTCACAAATTCTGGCCAATCATCTTTCAGTTTCTCATGTTGTCCATTGAAATCCGGAGTCTTGCCCTTGTTGACATAGTCACGGGTTAAATTTTTCGTGAAGTTCCGGAATGCTTCGGCCATCTTCTGAAGAGCGAACTCTTTAACTAGCCTCCTCCTCTCACGTCCACCCGGAACCTCGTTACCGAATTCATCGACTTTGTTGTATTCCGGAGGTAGAATGAAATGTTCCATAAGCTTTCTCCAGCAATCCTTTTTCGTTCTCTTGTCGACAAAACTGAAACCAAGACGTGCCTTCTTTGGCTCCTTCCATTCCTGGACGGTGATCGGGACGTTGTCTCTAACAACGACTCCGCATTGGTTGATAAACTTTGAGGTGTGCTGTAGGGGCTTGCCGGTTTCACTGACAAAATCAATGGTATATGTTTCTCCTGTTTTCATCGCCTTGGATTTGCCACGCTTTGTCGTACTCGATCCGGCCGAGGGCTAAAAAAAGAAAGAGAGTCGCGCGCGTTAATACATATGTATTCACATTTCAGTAAGTTTGTATCACGAGAGGCTCAATGTATATATATACCTCGCCGGAGGTGGTTGCTACTTGCAATTCGAGATCGTCGTTTGTTGACGGTTGACCTCCGTCGACAATGTCCGTTCCTTCACCTTCTTGATCATCGACAATGTCTGTTCCATCGTCAAGGTTCAGAAAAGAAGAGACTACATCCTCTTCTTGCTCATCTGCTGAGCCCGGCACATAAGAAATCTCGTTGTTTATGATGCCCATTAAATAACGTTCAGCCTCCGGATCCCTAAGCGTCTCGGCTCTATCGTCCGCCATATGTCACTCCTGCATGTAGTAAAAATTAATTAAGTATAAAGGAACTAAAAAATAAGATTAAAGGGACATAGAGGAGGAGCAGCGACGGTTGAATGATTAAGAGCTATTAAAAAATAAATTGATGTTTTTTTGTCAAATTTATACAATTATTCCCAAATAAATTTCCTTTTCTTTTTCCTCTCTGCTCTCTCTTTCCTTTTCTTTTTCCTTTTCAGTTTTTTATTGAGCACTAATTTGCATAGAAGTTTTTGTTTGAGCACTGCCAAGTATTTTCTTTTTCCTTTTCTTTTTCCTTTTCTTCTTCCTCCGCCGCCGCTCAAATTTAATGATTTATACAATTATTCCCAAATAAATTTCCTTTTCTTTTTCTTTTTCCTTTTCTTTTTCCTCTCTGCTCTCTCTTTCCTTTTCTTTTTCCTTTTCAGTTTTTTATTGAGCACTAATTTACATAGAAGTTTTTGTTTGAGCACTGCCAAGTATTTTGTTTTTCCTTTTCTTCTTCCTTTTCTTTTTCCTTTTCTTCTTCCTTTTCTTTTTCCTTTTCTTTTTCCTTTTCTTCTTCCTTTTCTTTTTCCTTTTCTTCTTCCTTTTCTTTTTTTCCTTTTCTTTTTTCCTTTTCTTTTTCCTTTTCTTTTTCCTTTTCTTATTTTGTTTTTCCTTTTCTTCTTCCTTTTCTTTTTCCTTTTCTTCTTCCTTTTCTTCTTCCTTTTCTTCTTCCTTTTCTTATTTTGTTTTTCCTTTTCTTCTTCCTTTTCTTTTTCCTTTTCTTCTTCTTTTTCCTTTTCTTCTTCTTTTTCCTTTTCATTTTCCTTTTCATTTTCCTTTTCTTCTTCCTTTTCTTTTTCCTTTTCTTCTTCCTTTTCTTCTTCCTTTTCTTTTTTCCTTTTCTTTTTAATAGGACGGCAGGCGACGGCGGGCGGCGGAGGACGGCAGGCAGGCGGCGGCGGGCGGCGGAGCACTGCAGGCAGGCGGCGGCGGGCGGCGGAGGACGACAAGGCGCGCGGCGGAGGACGGCAGGCGGCGGTTCCCTCTTCTTCTAGGCACGCGAGGAGGACGGCAGGCGGCGACGGGCACCTACCGGAGACGAGGGCGGCGCGGAGAAGACGAGGGCGGCGGCGCGGAGAAGACGAGGGCCTAGCCGGATGCGTTTGCTGGTTAGCGCGGAGAAGACGAGGGCGCGGAGAATATATAGGGCAAGCCTTTAGTCCCGGTTGGGGACACCAACCGCGACTAAAGGTACCCTTTAGTCGCGGTTGGTGTCCCCAACCGGGACTAAAGGGGTACCTTTAGTCGCGGTTGGTGTCACGACCCGCGACTAAAGGTTCTTTCGCGCCGTTTTCGTTCCCGTGCGGAAAGAGCCTTTAGTCGCGGTTCGTGTCACGAACCGCGACTAAAGGTCCTTTTCCAAATACTTTTCATTTTAAAATCTTAAAAATACAAATAATATATCAAAAAATTCAGAAAAATAAAACTAATTCATTTTAAAATCTTAAAAATACAAAAAATATATCAAAAAATTCAGAAAAATAAAACTAATTCATTTTAAAATCTTAAAAATAGAAATAATATATCAAAAAATTCAAAAAAAATAAAAATAATTCATTTGAAAATCTTAAAAATACAAATAATATATCAAAATATTCAAAAAAATAAAATTAATTCATTTTAAAATCTTAAAAATACAAATAATATATCAAAAAATTCAGAAAAATAAAACTAATTCATTTTAAAATCTTAAAAATAGAAATAATATATCAAAAATTCAAAAAAATAAAACTAATTAATTTGAAAATCTTAAAAGTACAAATAATATATCAAAAAATTAAAAAAAATAAAACTAATTAATTTTAAAATCTTAAAAATGCAAATAATATATCAAAAAAGGTTTGATACATCATTCAGTTCATCGACCAAATACAAATCATCCGGATTCGCCATCGTACGTTTTAATTCACATGATCCATTCAACAAAGTTTGGTACAATAAATTATTACACATCAATTCTTCCCTTGTGTCCCTGCTTGCTTACGATTGTGCCGTATCCATGGAGCATCCTCATCATTTAACTTAATGCTTGGGTCAGTGTTCACTTTGAAGGGCGGAATTTCACCAAACAAATTATAATCTTCTGACATGTCTGTCTTGTCCTCCACTCCCACGATGTTTCTTTTACCTGAAAGAACAATGTGGCGCTTTGGATCATCGTATGATGTACTGATCGTTTTCTTATCTTTCCGTTTCCTCGGTTTGCTACTCATGTCCTTCAAATAAAAACCTGAGCGACATCTTTGGCAAGGACGAATAGTTCGTCAAGGTAACCAAGATTGTTGAAATCCACCATTGTCATTCCGTATTGCTCGTCCACCTTTACCCCACCTCCTGTTAGCTTGAACCATTTGCACCGGAACAAAGGGACCTTAAAGGAGGGTCCATAGTCAAGTTCCCATATCTCCTCTATGTAACCATAATATGTGACCTTTTGCCCATTCTCGGTTGCTGCATCAAAGCGGACACCACTGTTTTGGTTGGTGCTCTTTTTATCTTGGGCGATGGTGTAAAATGTATTCCCATTTATCTCGTACCCTTGGAAAGTCGTTATAGTCGAAGATGGTTTCTTGGCCAACATGTACAGCTGATCTCCAACATCATTGTCCTTCATTAAATGTTTTCGCAACCAACTGCTGAAAGTCTCCATGTGGGCCTTTCTAATCCAGGATTCAGGCTTCCCCGGGTTGTCCGAGCGTAAAATATTCTTGTGTTGCTCGAAGTACGGAGCCACCAAGCTGGAATTTTGCAGAACTATGTGGTGTGCTTCAGTCATAGAATGACCGTCCATACATATCGTTGATTTCCTTCCGATCGTGCCTTTTCCACTTAGTCTCCCCTCGTGCCGCGATTGAGGAACACCAATCGGCTTAAGGTCAGGAACATAGTCAATACAGAACTCAATTACCTCCTCATTTCCATAGCCCTTGACGATGCTTCCTTCTGGCCTAGCACGGTTACGAACATATTTCTTTAATACTCCCATGAACCTCTCAAAGGGGAACATATTGTGTAGAAATACAGGACCGAGAATGGAAATCTCTTCGACTAGGTGGAGCAGGAGGTGCGTCATAATATCGAAGAAGGATGGTGGGAACACCAACTCGAAACTGACAAGGCATTGGACCACATCGTTCTGTAACCGTGGTAGATCTTCTCGATTGATTACCTTCTGAGAGATTGCATTGAGGAATGCACATAGCTTCACAATGGCTACTCGAACATTTTCCGGTAGGAGCCCCCTCAAAGCAATCGGAAGCAATTGCGTCATAATCACGTGGCAGTCGTGAGACTTCAGGTTTAGGAACTTTTTGTCCGCCATGTTTATTATTCCCTTTATATTCGACGAGAAGCCAGACGGGACCTTCATACTGCTCAGGCATTCAAAAAAATGACCTTCTCTTCTTTGGTAAGAGCGTAGCTGGCACGACCTTGAAACCATTCCGGATGCCGGTCATCTGGGTCTTTCAAAAGTTGCTGGTCCTGCCGTGCTTCCTTTGTATCATTTGTCTTCCCATACACGCCCAAGAAGCTTAGCAGGTTCACGCAAATATTCTTCGTAACATGCATCACATCGATTGCAGAGCGGACATCTAGGACTTTCCAATATTCTAGCTCCCAAAATATAGATTTCTTCTTCCACATGGGTGCGTGCCCGTCAACTCCCCGCGGAACTGATTGTCCGCCAGGACCCTTTCCAAAGATGACTTTCAAATCCTTGACCATATCAAATATCTCAGCACCAGTACGTTCCGCAGGCTTCGGCCGGTGATCTGCCTTGCCGTTGAAATGCTTGCCTTTCTTTCTTACGTTATGATTTCGGGGAAGAAATCGACGATGACCCAGGTACACGTTCTTCTTACAATTACCCAAACGTACACTTTCAGTCTCATGTAAGCAGTGCGTGCATGCATTGTATCCCTTATTTGTCTGTCCCGAAAGGTTACTGAGAGCAGGCCAATCGTTGATGGTTACAAAAAGCAACGCTCGTAGGTCAAATTCCTCTTCTTTGTGCTCATCCCAGACACGTACACCAGGTCTGCCCCACAACTGTAAAAGTTCATCAACTAATGGCCTTAGGTACACATCGATGTCGTTGCCGGGTTGCTTTGGACCTTGGATGAGCACTGGCATCATAATGAACTTTCGCTTCATGCACAACCAAGGAGGAAGGTTGTAGATGCATAGAGTCACGGGCCAGGTGCTATGGCTGGAGCTCTGCTCGCCAAAAGGATTCATGCCATCAGTACTTAGACCAAATCTTATGTTCCTTGCGTCAGCTGCAAAATCTTTGAACACTCTGTCGATCTTTCTCCATTGCGTTCCATCAGCGGGGTGTCTCAACTCCCCGTCGGACTTACGGTCCTCTTTGTGCCATCGCAACGACTTGGCATGCTTTTTGTTCCTGAACAGACGTTTCAACCGTGGTATTATAGGAGCATACCACATCACCTTGGCGGGAACCCTCTTCCTGGGTTTCTCGCCCTCAACATCGTCACCAGGGTCATCGCCTCTGATCTTATAACGCAATGCAGTGCATACAGGGCATTCATTCAAATTCTCGTATTCACCGCGGTAGAGGATGCAGTCGTTAATGCATGCATGTATCTTCAGAACCTCTAAACCTAGAGGGCAAACAACCTTCTTTGCTTCGTACGTACTGGCGGGCAACTCGTTATTCTTCGGAAACATATTCTTCAACATTTTCAGCAAATTTTCAAATGCTGAGTCAGCTACACCTTCCTGTGCCTTCCATTTTAGCAAATCCAGTGTGCAGCCCAGCTTTTTTAGACTATTATCGCATCCTGGGTACAACGACTTTTTGTGATCCTCTAACATGCGATCCAAATTCTCCCTCTCCTTGTCAGTTTCGCAGCGTCTCCGTGCATCAGCAATGGTCCGACCAAGATCATCAGCGGGCTCATCATGTGCCTCTTCTTCACCTTCACCTAACCCTTCCCCACCTTCAGCATCATCCTCCATGAAAGTATCACCGAAATGATCATGATAGTTGTCATCGATACCATCCCCTTCTTCATCTTCTTCCATTCTAACCCCTCTTTCTCCATGCTTGGTCCAACAATTATAGCTTCGCATGAAACCGTGCCGAAGCAGGTGCATGTGAACGTCTCTTGAGGAGGAGTAACCCTTCTGATTCTTACAGACAGCACACGGACAGATAATAAAACCTCGCTGCTTGTTCGCATTTGCCACTACGAGGAAATCTTTCAAACCCGTAGTGAACTCGCCGGAGAGTCGGGGACCGTACATCCATTGCCGATTCATCTGCATTATTATTATATAAAGTATATAATTAACCATCATGCATTTGTTAAACTAACTAGCTAGAAATAATACAAATTAAACAATGAACTACACACATGCATATTTTATCAATGACACATGAAAGGTTCAAGTTGCTAACCGCGATCGCGGAGGAAAAATAAATGAGAAAGCTCAAGTGTGGCTCGGACACTTCATATCATGTTTGTTTCATGCTCTCGGGCATTTCATCGAACACCTTGTGTGCATAGGAGGAACCAAAAGCAAACCCACCACCCCCTTCTGAATATTGTGAAGTGAGCTGAGTGAAGTGAAGTGAGCTGAGTGAAGTGAAGTGAGCTGAGTCCTATATATAGGGATGGGCCTTTAGTCCCGGTTGGCCTGGCCAACCGCGACTAAAGGCCTTCGGGCCAGCCTGAGGACCTTTAGTCCCGGTTGGCCAGGCCAACCGGGACTAAAGCCCCTCCCGTCCGCCAGTTGTCGACCGATCGCGCTGGGCCCAGATAGTTGGTCGCGAGTCTCCTCCCGAACCGCGACTAAAGACCCCTTTGGTCGCGGTTCGATTATTTTGGGGACTAATGGGGGCGTATGGAAACCTCTTTTTCTACTAGTGACACTCTACATGTTTTCCAGAAAGTGGAATTAAACAAACATAATCGAATCCATCTACTCGTGCAGGAAGGAAGGAACACAGTTCCATTCGTTCAGGTGAGAACTGAGGACTGAACTCTGAAGAGATGCAAAGTGCGCGTCTTCTCCTTTTCTTTTGGATTAAAACAGCAAGTAGCGCTTTTGGGTTTGTGCGGTTCCAGCATCCTTCTTCGGGGGACCCCTCATCACCTTGTAGTCCTGCGGTGCGGTGGTTGTGAAACACGATCTCCGTCTCTCACTCGCACGATAGAGCGGCAAGAAACATGACGACGATGGAGGGCCATACAAACACGCCGAAAGCTACAGACCGACCATCGATCAGTTCAGGAGGAGCGGAGCGGCCTCAAAACGTCACATTGTTCACGCCGCCGATCCGTGCACGCCCGCCCGCTAATCCCTTCGCCTTCAAGTCTTCCTCCATGCACTGACTAGGTGTCCTGCAAAAGGGCAGGCTAGCTACAAGGAAAACATGGGTCAAATTTCACGGATGGATAACCATACCGCTTCTGCTACAAACCAAATCGCGTGTTCGTCATTTTGCTCGAGCCTCCCGTGGTGCATCCACGACTACGCGCGCTTCGAACTCACCAGACTGTTCCTTGCGGCGAAATCATATTTGGAACGTACTGTAGTACGTAGTATGATATTATCCAAATTGGACTACTGTACCTCGCAGCAATGGATTAGTCGATCTGATTTTTATCTTCTACTGACAGAGCAGAGAGACGAGCAAGCTTCAGTTTTACATGGGCGCCAATATTAAACACACAAGCAGAGCTGCATAGAAGGTACTCAACACTAAGCGACACACACGACAAGAAAACGTAGTCAGCACAATCGCCATATCATTATCATAATATCAACAAATGCACACACGCGGGCCAACAACACCGGCAGCGACCGGGTGGTGGCAAGCATAGCATAGGCAACAGCAGTCGACACTGAACAGTGTGTGACAACAACCGGAGCATATTTTGTACATACATATACCAACCCGTGTGATGAAATGAAGAACAATATATTGTACAGTAACTAGCAGCGGGCACCAGCTGAGCTACGGTCGCTCTGTAGAAGCAAGCACCGGCAGAGCAGCTACGAGCTGGACCCCTCTTCCTCTCTCTATCTCTAATCCTCACTCCCCTGTGCCACCATGAGTGACAGCTAGGTTTTACTACAAGCGCTACTTAATTACACTGGTGTGGACTGAAGCAAGTGTGAGCTAACTGAATATGAACAGAGACCAACTACGTACTAGTGTGAGCTAACTGCAGGCGCAGGGGGGAATGGAAGGGAAGATTCCGGGGATCTCCTATGCCTAAGGCGAGGCTCCCTCTGGCGACTTCCTCTTTCCATCTCCTCCTCTGCTTCTTGCCGTCCTCCGGGAAACGTGGAGGCGGCAAGCGCGGCGGGGGCTCGATCGGCTCAGGCCTGGGATTCGAGCTCCTTGCCGGTGACGAAGGTGCCGTGGAAGCCGTACGGCACGCGGGACGGCAGCTGGATGGTCGCCTCCAGCCGCATGTCGGCGGCATTGACCACCAGGAGCTCCGACGTGCCGGCGGCCTCGTCGTGAACGAAGGTGAGAATGTACCCGTCGTCCTCGCCGCGGGACGCGGCCGGGTCCATGGGCACGAAGCAGGGCTCGCCGCCGAACCGGCCCTCGCCGTACTCGAACTTGGTGAGCTCCCCCGTGGCGAGGTCCACCTTGGCGAAGCCGGACACCTTGGGCCACGGCTCGGCCACGGCCAGGTAGGCGTACCGCGTCTTGCGGCCCAGCAGGTTGGAGTTCACCATGCCGACCTCCAGGTTCACCTGCTCCGACAGCGCCAGGATGGGCCGCCGCGTGGACTCGCCGGTGCGGGTGTTGAGGCGGATCTCCGTGAGCACGCTCTCGAGGCACTCGTCCGACTCGTTGAAGATGGAGTCGGCGGGGGTCATGCAGGAGCCGATCACCACCACCTCCTCGGTCTCCTCCTCCTCCCACGCGTTCCAGAGGTGGAAGCAGAAGCAGTCCGGCACGTCCACCCACACCATCTCCGACGCGTCCGCCGCGCACTTGGGCAGCACGCCGAAGCGGGACGTCTTCTCCTTGTCGAGCACCACGGGCGAGCCGCCGCGGAGCATCTCTTGCAGCTTGAACACCACCTGGTGGTCGGGCACCACCACGTAATTCTCGGTGATGGCGAAGTCGTGGATCATGGTGGGCTGGTCCAGCGGGATCTCGACGTCGGCCGACTTGGTGCCGTCGGCCGCGAAGTAGAAGTACTTGAGGTAGGGCTTCTTGATGACGTCGTAGCTGAGCGCGTGGAGCTCCCCGGTGGCGGGGTCGAGTTTCGGGTGCGCGATCATGGGGCACTCGAGCTGCCCGTCGAAGTCGTAGCGGCCGACGGTCTGGAGGTCGCCGTCGTCGGTGACGCGGACGTGGTACGGGATGTCGTCCTCGGACATGGCCAGGAGGTGGCCGTTGAAGTAGACGAGGCCGGCGTTGGCCACGCCGGTGCCGCGCGAGGGGTCGATGAGGCCGCAGGCCGCGCGCGCGTAGAACAGAGCAAGGCGCGCGATCCCGGAGTGGCCGTGCAGCTCGCCGATGGCCTTGGGGAACATCGGGCGGCCGAGCGCGCGCTCCTGCTGCAGGCGCTCCGTCTCGGTGAAGCGGGAGGCGTACGTCTCGGCGACGCCGTTGCGGATCCGCAGGGCGTGCACCATGCCGTCGCCGTCGAACAGGTGGTGGCCGGCGACGGGGTCGAAGTGCGGGTTGGCGCCGTTGCGGGCGTACACGCCGTTGATGAACGGGGGGATGCGGCCGGTGACCGGCAGCGCGTGCACGGGCGGGGTCTCCCCGACGGGCGCGAAGTTGCCGGCGATCTGCACCGCGGGGTCGACCGTCCTGGAGAGGCCGTGGGGGCGCTCCAGCACGTTGGCCACGAAGCCCTCCTCGAAGGCGTCGAGCGCCGTGGCCGCCGCGCGCTGGAAGAAGTTGAGCTTCTTCTCCTGCCTCTCCACCGCGGGCGCCTTGGGGACGGCAATGAGGGGCTTGGCATCGGCGCCGCGCACGAACTGGGACGGGGCCGGCGCGCGGGCGGCGCCGGAGGGCGCGCGCGGCACGGAGCTGACGGCGCGGGCGGTGAAGCTGACCGAGCTGGACCGGCCGGCGGGGCGCGGCCGGTGCCGCTGTATGGAGGAGACCGAGGTCGACGCTGTGAGTGTCTGCATCTGCGGCGGCGGGGGCGGATCGCGGCGAGAGTCCGGCGGGGTTTGGGCGGAATTGGCGTGGGTTCTGTTGCGGGAGAGAGCGTGCGGTGCGGGAGTGAGGTCTGGATGGACCGGTGGATGGTTGATGTCTGGAGCTCGGAGGGCGAGCGTATATATAGAGTTGGAGCGGGCAGGGAAGGGAGACGCGTCGCGTTGGTAAAAGAGATGGATCGATGGGAGTGTGGCGATGGTGGGGGCGTGGACGGTTTGAATGGCGAGTCCAAGGACTCACACACTGGGAGGAGTGGGAGGGCGCCCACGTGGTGCGCTGCGGGGGGCGGCAGCGGGGACGGGCTGACTGGGACGCGCCCCGAGCGCCCACTTTGCTGCTGCGTCTTCTTGTTGGCTTTTCTTCCCTTTTTTAATCCATATAACATGTGTCGACAGGTAACAGTAAGGCGAGTACCGACTAACGATCGAGTTTCTTTCTCTCGCGCCAATTCGGAGCCTCTTGTTTTCTTTGCCCTTGGTACTTGCACCCTTGGACTGTTCCATGTGCGCAGGCCGCCTCCTATCCTTTTGCTTGGAGGACAGCGCAGTGCCATCAGCAGATATTTTCGCTTCGACTCTGGTACAGTAGGTACCATTAGCAGAATAATTAAACAGCATCCCCGTTGATGTAGCATCCCTTGACGAGCGCGCTCGCGGGGCACCCGACCATCCGCCGTCGACGATCGCGCCTGCAGGGTACAGCGAGGCCTTGTGCATCGTCCGTCCGGGGACAGTTGAGCAAATCAAGCCGGGGAGGCCCTGATTTGCTGCCCCTTTGGCGGCACCACGCTCGTCGATTGCGCCTGGTCGGCTGAATGGTCTCGACCGGAGCATCATTTCCCCCGGTATAAACGAAGGCCATGCCAGGGGGATCGCCCGGCATCCGTATGCCGAACAGAGACACGTTTTACTTAGTAGATCGTATAACAAATCGTGGCTTAATTAACCTCGGCACGGCACGGTGGTTCCAAGTATCAAGGGACGGCGGAGCGGGGAGGGGACAAGCGCGGGGTGGTGGGCTCAGGTGCTGCCCTCGCGCGCCCACATGGTCCCCGGCATGGCCGAGCGCGCCCGGCAGCGTCTTCTACCATCGGCCCCCCATGCCCCTACGGGCGCGTGAACGCGCCACGTACACCACCCCGTGCTTGTTTCCTTCTGCTGCGTGCCCGCAGGAGGTGGTCACCCGTGGCCCGGAGCCGAGATGGACGCACGCAGCCGCAGCGGCAGCGGCCACCCATCCCACGCCGCGGCCATGCCATGCCCCCCGCCCCTCTTGACACCCCACATGCGCCCCATTTGGCACGGCCACGGCTGGGCGGCTCGCTGCCGGCCGGCCCTCTACTTCCTAGTACTCGCACCGCACGTTTCACATGACCTTATCTTGCTTTCACACTGGCATCCACTGGTGAGTGAGTGAGTGAACCAGCCAACGGTGATTTGGTCGGTACAGCCCGACCGCCCGGTGCTTCTGTTTCCACTGCCGCACGGTGGGCCGGGCGGGCTCAACAGTGTCTTTGACTAACGAGTGAGTAGCAGCGACCAGTGGCCAAGTGAGCGGAACTATAGCTAGTACGGAAAGGATAAGATGGTTTTTATTTCATTTTTCTTACGATTCGAAGCATGCATGCGTGATGGCTTCACTTTCGTGGGGCTTGCTCAGCTCTGTACAGTGTACTACAACAGAGTTTATAGAGTACGCGGACTTCGCTTTGGAAGGTGGTGAAGCGTGCATGCTCCGTCGAAGAACGGTTGGTGGACGACGCGGTCGGCGTGGTGGAAAACAACGTCGTGCACAGCGGCGTGGATCACTCTCGGGCCGACGCTCCAGTGGAGGGGAGTACCTCCCGCGATATTTCTAAAATATAACCACATGGGAGTATATCATGTTTTACCTTCTTCCATCAAAATGTATCCTCACGTGTTTTTCTTTAATAACCTTGTTGAGTCTGATCAAGTTTATAAAAATAAGGTTGATGATGCGGCGACATGGCGCGAGGGACACGCCGAAGAAATTGGTGACGAGGATTTTTGCGTGGAGGCAACAGAGGAGGAGATGCGACGCATGGTGCCCCGCCGGAGCGCGTCTCCAGAGAAGGTGATAAGCTGGGAGCGAGCAGAGATGAACTTGGAGGACCCAGCGCAGCGGGCGAAGTGGCGGGCATTTTGGTCGCTGCAGAGCCAGGATTGACAGAGACGCAGTCGTCGGGCTTCTGTGGGGGTCTGGTTTCCCCAGCGACGCCACTGCGCTCATCCGGGAGCGCGAGGAGCCTCGATTTCGGGACACCCCTGCGCTGGGCGGCTGGTCTTGTTTCGCCATGGCGCACTGCTGCTCCCTTGATCAGGCAGCCTCAGAATCCGATGCAACGGCCTCCGGAAACTGCAGAGGTTGGCAATGGCGTGGTCACCGTCGGCGAGATCCCGTGTTTAGTACAGGCTGATGCATGGGTGAAGCCGCGTCGGAATTTTGAAAAAGTCAAAAAGGGGAAAAGGAGGAAGGGGCCACTAGAAGACGATGACGAGGCAACCAGAGCCCACTATGGCCAGCTATGGGATTCAGGGCCAAATCCAGATTCAATTCCGCTCCTCGTCTGGGTGGAGAAAACCCTAGCCCTCTCCAGCAGCTTCACCGCCGCCGATTGCTACCCCCTCGACCCCCACACCACGAAATCCTCCTTGCCACCGGCGAAGCACATCCCAGTCTCGAATAAGCTGTTTGCTGAGATCCTCGCCATGGCAGAGACACAAGGAAGAGGTTGCAGGAGAGGGAGAGGAGGGAATCCAAAGGGGAACAAGCAGACGGCCCAGGGTCAGGTCGACCAGCGGGACGGCGCGCCAACAGGTTAGTGGTTCCCTCCCATGGATCCGCAGTTTGGTCCGCCGCCGCCGCAGTTCCAGTTTGGATACGGCTTCCCTGGAGGGCAGCAGATCCCCCCACATGGTTCCCTGGACCGTATCCCCCCCTCAGATGAAACAGTGGAGGAATGGGGATGGATGGGGATCTGGGCACATCCAGGGCCTTCAGATAGCAACTTCCAGGGGCAACAACAGCAACAGTTGCCGCAGATGCTGCCGCAGTTGCCACAGATGCAGCAGCAGCAACAGTTTGCGCAAAATCAGACCGCTGAGCAGCAGCAGCATCCTAGTAACGGCCAGCGGCCCAATTTTCAGTAGCAAAGCAACACCTCTACAGCACTGACACAGAAGAGAAACAAGCCTGCTGGGAAGCCAAAACAAAATCTCAGTAAGGACAAAGGGAATTCTTCGACTGAATATGTGGATGTCATCCGTTACAGTTGTGGGGAGCCTGGGCATCACAAAGCCCAGTGCCCTAAACCTCCAGCCTGCTTTATTTGCAAGATGGTGACCCATAAAGTAGAGGAATGTCCAGTTAGAAAGAAGTCTAGAACTCCTGCAAAGTTTGTTGGCAGTGGTGCTCCTAGTTTGGGATACTACCAGGTGGATGTGCCTGATGTTAATGATCAGCACATGGGGCACAGGAAGAATGTGGGCATTGTGTATGTTGAGTCTCGGCAGGTGAGCAAATCTGAGCTAGCACACAACATGTCTCTCATATACAAAACCAACTGGCCCTGGCAAGTTAGGAAGCTAGATGACTGGACCTTTCTTGTCAAGTTCCCACCACATATCCCTGTTGAGCAAGTGGATGGATACCCCATGTTTGGATTACCAGAAATTGATGGAGTTACTGTTAAGTTAGAAGTGTGGAAAGGAGAATTAGAGCATCATAGTGAACTCCAAAAAGTTTGGGTCCAACTGAGAGGAGTGGCTCCTGCTTGGGCTGAATGGGCAGTCCTGGAGCAATTTGCATCTGTCTTTGGGTCCTTGATTGATGTGGATTGGCAGGGTAACTTCAGATCCTTCTTTGAGGTGGTCAGAATCAAAATCAGGTGTAGAGACCACACCAAAGTACCTGCAGACATGATTTTTGGCATTGGGGACAAGCTCTACAAGATACATATTCAAGTGGAGCCACCTGAAGAGGATTTTGAAGATGATGACCTCCTTGATGATGATCTGGAAGGAAATAGGAAAGAAGCTGGAAGAACAGGCCTAGGTGCTGATGATGGTAACACCACCAAAAGCAACAAGGGTGATGGGAGTACCAGCTCAACCTCCTCTCTGTCAAGCAGCAAGAACCCTGGGGCTAGCACTACAACTAACTCAAGGCAAAAGACCATGGAATACCTCAAACAACTACCTGATCCACTCTCAATGGATCACACATATTCCCTGCTGCAGGAAATGGATCTGATGGGAGAAGATGAGGATGATGAGGACTTGGTAGATGATATTGCTGCTGATGGAGAACTGGAGTCAGATAACAATGCTGAAGTGGTTAGTCCACCAACACATCACTCTCCTACCACTGATGATCACCTTAGCAACATGGCTCCTGCGAAACAACAATGGGGCCCAGTTCTGGCACTGAGGAAAAGTAACAGGGTTGATATAGGAGACAGGACTATGTTGGAAATTGCTATGAACAACAAGAAAGTGCAGAACCTGGAAGCCAACAAAGAGGAGATCAAAGGTACCATTGTCAAAACCTCTTTTGAATACTTCACTGTCCCTAAGTTTATTGCTATAGCTAGTAAAATTGGTGTTGAAATAGATGATGGTCAGACATTATCTGCAGAACATGTTGAAAGCCAATTAGAAATTCAAAAAACCCCTCAAATGTCTGCAGGACATGAGGATACTTTTCTTTTGAACAAAGCTGCTAGTGTTAATGAGATAGGAAATCTAAAACCTATAAAAACCACTGACACTCAACCAGTGGATGTGGCTAGTGAGCACTCTAAAGGAGTGTCTTGCTGCAATAATGCCCTAGATTCTCCTAGAACACCTACTACACCTGAGGGGTTAAAAGGTATATCTGCTGTTATAGATGACTATAGTGTTGGTTGGACACATATTAGTAAATATGGACGGGGCAAGCACCCTAGGAAAACCATGCACAAATGAATGCTCTTTTTTGGAATATTAGAGGGATTACTGCCCCTGGCAAGATGACATGTATTAATGATACTCTCTCCAAGCATAACCCTAGCATTATCTCTTTCCAGGAGACCAAAAAAGAGCATCTCACTCATGCATTTCTGAAAACTATTAGCCGTGGCAAAAACTATGACTGGCACTACCTACCTACTGAAGGCACTTCTGGTGGGGTGCTGGTGGGAGTGGATCTTGACATTTTTGATGTCATTAGCTGGACCTCTCTCAAATTCTCTGTTTCTTGTGTGTTGACACTCAAGAAAAAAAGCATATCCTTTAGGTTTGTTGTAGTCTATGGGTCTCCTTATGATGAAGGAAAGGATGATTTCCTTTCAGAACTGCATAGCTTGTTTATTGATGACCACCTGCCTACTGTTATAGGAGGGGACTTCAATCTAGTTAGACATCAGAAAGATAAAAGCAATGGCAAAATTAATCACAGTTGGAGTGATAAATTTAATGCATGGATTGAAATTTGGAGCCTACTAGAAATTAGAATGTCTGGTAGACAGTTCACTTGGGCCAACAACCAGGAGAACCTGATCATGTCTACTATTGACAGAGTCTTCTGTACAACAGAACTAGATGCACTTTTTCCTTTAAGTAACTCTCAAGACCTACCCAGAACTGGGAGTGATCACACTCCCATCCTCTGGAATTCAGGGATTGAATGTGTTCCTAGGAGCCCTAGTTTTAAATTTGAGAAATGGTGGCTCCTCCAAGCAAACTTTAAAGATCTGGTTATTAAAAACTGGTCTGCCCCTGTTAAGAGTACCACCCCTATTGATATTTGGCAAGAGAAAGCTAGGAGGTTTAGAAAATTTAGTAAAGGCTGGAGTAGAAATTTCGGGGTTGAGCTTAGAAAGCTTAAGCAATCCCTGATAGAGGAATATGATAGACTGGATGTCAGTTCTGAAAATGCACCTCTCTCTGAGCTACAATCAGATAGGATGAGATGCATCATCTCTGAGCTCCAAGCCATTTGGCTTAAGGAGGAAACAGAGGCAAGACAGAGAACCAGGGATAGGGACATATTAGAAGGTGACAGAAATACTAAATATTTTATGGCTGTTGCCAACCAGAGAAGGAGGAAAACATTGATTCATACACTGGAGGGCCCTTCTGGGCCTACTTCAGACATTGATGACATGTTAGCCATAGCCACATCCTACTACAAAACCCTCTTCCAGAAGGAAGATAGAAAAGGTTTTCGTCTTAGTGATCAATTCTTCTCAGATGATGATAAAATCAAAGATTCTGATAACTTAGAATTGCAGAAGCCTTTTACTGAAGAGGAAGTGAAAGAAGCTTTATTTGGATCATACTCTGATGGAGCCCCTGGTCCAAATGGACTTTCTTTCCTTTTCCTTCAGCAATTTTGGGATACCATTAAAACTGATATTATGGCCATGTTCACTGACTTCTATAATGGGGATTTGGACATCTATAGGCTCAACTTTGCTATCCTCACTCTTATTCCTAAAGAGAAGGATGCCACTACTATGAACAAATTTAGACCTATTAGCCTACTAAATTGTATTTTTAAGCTCTTTTCTAAGGTTCTCACAAATAGATTAGCTGTTCTTATGAACATGCTTACTTCCAGCAACCAAACTGCCTTCATCAAAGGGAGGTTTATCCTGGAAAGTGTGGTAACAGCACATGAGGTGCTGCACTCCACTTATCACTCAGGTAGCCCTGGTTTGGTACTTAAACTAGATTATGAGAAGGCTTTTGATAAGGTAAATCTGGATTTTCTCATGGAGATCCTTGAGAAAAGGAACTTTGGACCTAGATGGATGAAATGGATCTACCAGATCACACATCTAGGATTTGTAGGAGTTAAACTAAATGGTGTAGAGGGTAATTTTTTCACTACTGGCAAAGGGCTTAGACAAGGGGATACCATTTCCCCCCTTTTGTTCAACTTAGTGGTAGATGTTCTTAGTAAAATGCTTGCTAAAGCAGTGAGAAATGATCTTATCCGAGGGCTATGCTCTAATTTGATTCCTAGTGGGGTAGTCTGTCTGCAGTTTGTAGATGACACCATTCTTTTTATGGAAAAAGATGAGAGTAAAGCTAAGAATCTCAAGAAAGTTTTAACCTGTTTTGAACAAGTCTCTGGGATGAGAATTAACTACTCTAAGAGTGAAATCATCCCAATAGGTCTTACAGATGAGGAGACTGTAATTTTTTTCAAATATCATGGGGTGCACTCTCGGTGCTTTCCCTATCAAATACATAGGAATCCCCCTACACTATGATAAGTTGAGGAGAGAGGATATCCAACCTCTCATTGACAAGATCCTCAAGAAAATGGCTGGCTGGAGAGGGAAATTACTCTCCTATTCAGCTAGACTAATACTTATCAAAACCTGCCTCGCTAGTGTCCCTGTCTATCTGTTATCCTTCTTTAAATTCCCTAAGTGGGCCCTGGATTTGATTAACAGCCAGCTGGCCCACTGCCTTTGGAGTGATTTTGAAGGAAATAGGAAATTACATCTTGCCAACTGGCACTTGTTTTGTATGAAAAAAGAGCATGGGGGTCTGGGAGTGCCAAACATTAGAGATGTCAACCTCTGCCTACTGGGGAGCTGGGTTAAGAGATATATCAAGGATGAGGGGAAAATGTGGAGATCCTTGGTAGATGCCAAATACCTTCATAATTCCCCCAACATCTTTGCTTGTAATGCTCAACGCTCCTCCAAATTCTGGCAAGGGGTCATGTGGGCAGCCAAAGCCCTGAAATTTGGTTATAGATGGGTAGTTGGTAATGGACAAAAGATCAGGTTTTGGGAGGATATTTGGTTTGGTACCTCACCACTGTCTGTCCAGTTTTGGCCCCTTTATGTCATTTGCCACCAGCATGGTGAGACTCTTGATAAAATCGGGGACCAAAACAATATTAAACTGACCTTTAGACGGATTTTTACACCTATTATGATGGAGAGTTGGTACTGCCTAGAACAAATTATTACTAGTACAAGATATCCTGGAGGTGAAGACTCCCTGATTTGGCAACATGAATCCAAATGGGAGTACACAACTGGGTCCTTGTATAGTATAATTAACTTTATAGGTGTTCAACCTATTTACATTCCTTCAGTTTGGTCTGTAAAAATCCCCCTAGAGTCCAAGTTTTTCTATGGCTTCTTTCTCATAACAAGCTGATGACCAGAGACAACCTCTCTAAAAGAGGCCTTGAAAAATCTCATGAATATGTCTACTGCTCTGAGAAAGAGTCTATACAACACCTCTTTTTTGAATGTGTGGTTGCTAAGCAAATATGGAAATCTGTTTCAGACTTCTTCTCCTGCTCTTTGGGGGCTGATTACCTTTCCATTGCTAGATTTTGGATAGCCAATAGGAAACACACTGCTCTAAATGCTATTTGTGCTGGTGTCCTATGGGCTATCTGGAAACATAGAAACTCCTCCATTTTTAGAAATGTAATGTGGATTGATTTGAAACAGATCTGGAACTTGATGATGGGGCTCTTGAGGAGATGGCTGATTCTTCTCAAGGACGCTGCTCGTGCGAAGATGGAGGAATTCATGACCAGGGTTACCCTGATCCTGAATACCCCCTTCCAGATCACAGTGGGGTAGTTGAGCTTGACAAAAACACTGAAGGTGTTTTCAGTCAAGTACTTCTCGCCAAGCTGAACCTGGGGGCAATGTCGACCCCGCCTTCTGGCGCTATGCGGTCATCCCCGCCCAGGAGCCTAAGCAGTTTCACCTACAAGCATACCCTGCTGAGCCCTGTGACGCTGCTGGACCTCCTGGGCTCCCCTGCCCAACCAGCAAAAAAGATCAGGCGCCCCGGAGTTACGCCCGCTGGTGTGTGGAAGATGAAGATCTTGCAACCGCTGGAGGAAACCAAGCAAGACAACTGCGCCGCACTAGGAATCCCAGCCCGAGTCTGGTTTTGCCCACTGTAATAGCTTAGTTTGCTGGACCGGGACTGTAATATTTGTGCACCTGCTTTTACTCCCTGCTTTACTGAACTTGCGTTTTTGCAAGCTGCTTGTTACCTGATCTCTGGTTTCGTTATTAATAATGGAACCGGGGCGGGGGGGGGGGGGCGTTGGCCCTCCTATTATTCTAAAAATAACCCATCAGTACTTATATCTCTAAAACTACCTTAGAGCATCTGCAGCCGGGCTTGGCAAAATCTAGCCCCTCAAACGCCCGCGGGCGCATCCGAACGGGCCCTCATATTTTTCTTCTGGGCATCCACATGTCTCAAATCCATGCAAATACATGCATGTCGGTCATGCAACACAATGTCGCGCGTAAATAGCAATTGTTGGTATCAAGCGTAGATAGCGTTTACGTAAAATTTATTTGAAGTGCCAAACTCAAGCATTGCCTCCTTGGTTGCCATTGTGGATCCACATGTGCTCCACAAGATCATTGAGTAGCCGCGTGTATACCTGCTGATCTCGAAGATTCTGGTGCATCTGCAGAAAGTTCATAAGCTGGGGGTCACCGTTGGAGATGCCCTTAGAGAGTCTACAGCCGGTCCCTCATATCCTCGGTCAGGAGGACAACCTGGACAGGAGAAAAAAAGCAAAATAGTGACCATATCACCCCCCTACTTTGTCCCCGTATGCCGAGTTATCAGCAAATCCTCATATCCAGCCCATATCAGGGAGAATATGAGGGCTCGCGGACATGCCCGGTCCGTCCGACACTAAGGATGCTGCCCACCTCTGACCACTTTTTCTCTTTCTTTATTCTTTCTCTTTTCTCTCTCTGCATTCTCACCAATCATATGCATGTGACTGGACAATCTAAGAACAAAATGGGGGACATGGCTGCATGCATACATAAATAGTGCATGGGAGGCAGTGAACATGCCGTGGGCTCTGACGAGGAGTAGTGCGTGGGAGGTGGTGGGGCCCCGACTCCAGGTGGGTCGGTCCATGTGCTATATATTCTTCCTCGCCGGCGCCCGCACCTTCACTCACGGGTCTCATCACCGCCGGACATGGACACGACCAACGTTGGAGGATAACACGGACTTGGAGGACGGACGCCATCGTAAGAATTAAAGTAAGGACTGGTCGCTTTTTTTTTCTAAAGAAATGTGTCGAAAATGTAATGAATGTGCTTCGGTTTAGATGAAAATCATCTGGTTCGCATGTAATTCTTCTGATATGTTGAAATCCAGTTTGATATGTATGTGGGCACGGTTGGATGGCATGCTCCCGCATCACTGTCCGCGGACTGGTTTCCATTGGTTCGCGGACGGATACAGTGTTCGATTTGAGGGTGAGCGTTGGAGTTACCACCCCGCAAAAATAATAATAATAACCCACTCATAAAATTAAAAATCGTACTACCATGTTTCAGAAAGTAGTACAATTTTCCACTTCCCACTTTTTTGAGGGGCACTTCCAACTTTTAGTGTAATATATGACCATTTGGGGCATTTTATGTGACCAGTGCCAAATGGGCACAGTCGGGAAAGAAAATCCTTATACGTGTGGACCGCCATTCGACAACGAACCACGCTCCTGCACAAGAGAGCGTGACGCGTCCGCAATTAGACACGCCTAATTAAGCGAAGCTTCCGAATCAATCAGATAGACAATTTTCAAGGGCACCAACTAATTAAGCTGAGGAAGGCCGACATAGGAAGGCATGCCCGTCTGCCATGCATGATGCCGACCCTGAGAAGGACGTGACAGCACACGCGTCGCGCGGCGATTGGCGCGGCATCATTTGCACCCACAAAAATTCCCACGATCGAGCCCGGTCAAATTGAAACCGACACGGCCTTTTCCTGGAGCCTCGCTGCTACCAGACAGATGGGCGTCGGGCAGCGGCCAAAAGCGGCAAAGCGCAGGCAGCGTCCGCCTCTGTTGCCGCGGCCGTCCGCCCTCGACGACGACGACGTCACTGTTGTAGTGCCACACTTGGAAACATGCTTTCTCTCCCATTTGTATATCGTGGAGAAAATCTGCCGGGACGCGTGTGGCCCTGCGATTGGCCGCCGGGCGGCGAGGTGGCGCCCTGGACCAGCGGCTGACGGCGTGGGCTGGGGGCACGCGCCGCGCGCCCATTCGCGGGCGGGGCGGGCTGGCGCGTGCCGTGCTCGGCATGTTAAATCTGCTGCTCCTGTCTCGCCGGTCGTTTTCCATGGCCGGATGGATCAAGTCACAGTACATTCCGCGTCGGGATCGGAATGAAAGAAAAGAAAAACATTTCGCTCTATTTTATCCGGATCAGTCCTGGACCACTCTTATCGCGCTCGGATTATAACTAATTGTCGTTTGTATTTTGCATGATGGCCTTGGACTCGCGCGTCAGTGTTGTCGATGCACTGCACTGCAGCACGCGGTTGCTATCAGGGGCATGTGTCGACGGCACATTTTTCGTCCGGGTTTCCCTCGGCGGCCATGGATATCGGAGTCCTCCGGAGTCTAAAATATCTTCTTCCCGCTTCACCATGTGCATGCGTCTGAACGGACTGTTTACTCCGGTCAATCAACGACTAGTATAGTGCTGGTACGTGACAGGAAACTGTACAATGGCCGGTGACGTGAAACACAGATTTTGTCCTCCACGGAAACGAACAAAGCAAACAAAACGGTTTCGTGCTAGCACACCCAAAGGTAGAGGCGAAACGTGCTCGCAATTCGCAGGTGGTTCTTCTTCTTCTTCTTCTTCTTCCATCTTTCTTCTTCTTGTGTTGGTCCGCGCTGTGCTGTGCATGCATGAGTGGCACGGCAAGCAGTGACGGCGGTGGATGGGTTCTCCTCTCGTCTCCTCTGCGTTGCTCAGGTGAGGTCGACGTCGCACGTAACATGCGCACCACGGACGGCAGGTGCCCATGCTCCATTGGCGCTCGCCGCCAGTGGCAACAGCGACGCCGCCGCCCACGCTTTCTCCCGCTCCCTCTCCCTCTGTCTCTACGTGCGCTTTTCCGATCGACGCTTTCTTGACATCAATTCAACGACGAGCTTCTTATTTTTTATAGAAAAATGATCTCAAGATCTCTCTCTCTCTGCTGTTGTTGATCGCGTACGTTAGCTACTCTAATCAGGCGCCCTTTTGTCCTAACTAACACAACTGATTAACGACGATCGACGCTCCTCTTTATATTAATGGAAAAAAGGTGCCTTGGTCGGCGAATTCTTTTCCACACTTTCCAGGGCCAGTCATTTTCCATGTCCCCGCTAACTGCAACTACAACTGACCATTTTTATTTTATTTGACTGACCCGATTAATTGATCAACTTAATCTCGGAGCCAGAGGTAAAGAGATGATGGAAGAGCTGCACGCTACGTTTCACGCTCCGATTGGCCATGCACCAACTAGCTAGTACTCCCTCCGTTCCTAAATATAGGTCTTTTTAGACATTTTAAATGGACTAGAAAATACGGATGTACGTAAACATATTTTAGAGTGTAGATTCACTCATTTTACTCGGTATATAGTCACTTATTGGAATCTCTAGAAAGACTTATATTTGGAAACGGAGAGAGTAGAACAGACCATAATGCTTGCACTTCTCTAAAATGATTTTATTACTCTAGTTTTTCAGTGAAATGGTTTTATTAGGTAGTATAATATGGAGTTTCCCTAAAACAAGTATAATACGGAGTACATAAGTAATAATTTTATTTTATTAGTTAGGCGTTTTAGGAAAATTTGAGCTTGTTTCTCAATGTAATAGAATGGTTGTGTGCATCATATGATGTAGAGGCTGGGTATACCCCACGTTTTTAGAAGAAAAAAAAAACTACGTCCAATTAAAAGAATGGCAGTGCAATAGCCTTGTGCACGTCGATCGCTTGAGTATAAAAGTTCACACCACATTTTTGGATCCTAAAAGATTTACAGAAGTAGAAAATGCAGGGCCAGCCACCTGCTGACCGGTAGTTGGATGGCATAACCTCGACGGCCATACACGTGTTAAGCCTATCTCACTCGCCAAGTAGGTTTGGCCACAAACCTCTGGAAAAAAAAATCGTTTATATATACTTTGTTGGTTGATTCCGTTAGCCATCTCTGTTGCACTTTGGCACTCGCCGGATCGCTATTGGCGCAGATGCTTCTAGCTTTGCAACAATTATTTTTCTTCAATCATTTTTGCGGGCCCGGCCCGCCTGACCCTATACTGCTTTGTGTAGTTCGCCTACCGTTGCTGTTTAGTGGCTAGGATGTCAGGTCACCCGACTAATGATATCTGGAATTGACCGGAAATAGTGCCGCTCTATGCGTGCGGCGGCACTCCATCAAATCCCATGGACCGTAGAGCTCCTGATCCACCTAATTCGTATAGAAAACTAAGCTCACTGTACTTGCTCCAGCTAAAACAAACAACGGAGTCTTCAAATGCCGAAGATGTTGTTTATATCACGTCCGCAAGTTAGACAACCCTTGACTCCCTCTACCTAAATTAAGCACATCCACTCGTTTCTCAACCAGTAGTTCACTTGAAAGTTTGATCGATACATGTGTAGTCGTCTCCGTGCAAGTGTGCATTCGCTCTAACTAACCGATGAGACAATATATGACATGATAAGATCTCTAGCTAGCTGGTGAGCTAGACAGTCACTAATGCACCCGTCAATTCCCCAGCATAATGGAGCGAGCTAAGCTTAGCAAGTTGCAAGTTCCCAGTGGGGATCGATGGTTATCACGTCTACCGCCCGTGCGCGCAATACCATGAACCACGGCGGTGGCGTATGCACCACAAGCACCCGTCGACGTAGGGTAACGTACGTACTAGTGCAGCGATGCTAGGCTACTACATCCCACATGTTCCTCCTCCTTGATTGTGGGGTGGAGAGCGGAGGAGAGGACGAGCTCATGTAAGTGGAATGTACATGCATGCTCCCGGCCCCTGATCGGCGAGAGTGGAAACACGACGTGGCGAATTGGAGCGTGAAATTCGCTGTTGCGGATGCAATGCTGCCTGACTCTTGTCTGGGCTTTTCCTGGCACGTCCCGATAGCAACAGAGTTCGTATGGCAGCGGCAGGTAAAGGAAGAACGAAGATAGGATGAAATGATGGGTGCACCATCAATCACCATGTGCATGTGCGCGAGAAAATTGATGCGATAATAAGATCATAGGAGCAGCTCTAGCCCTGCCCACCTATGATCCTTTAATCCCTTACGAAATTCGTTTGGGGAAGTAATCTCCACATAGGCCTTCACTTACATACTTATATATACCTTTACTGCCTAAAAAATTTATAGTTATCCCTTAACCCCTCACCACCGTTCCTCCTGTCTCCTCCTCTAACCGAGCCGCTGCCGGAGGACGCCAACGGGTGAAGTCCGTGCGGCCGGCGGCGGGCGGCGCCTTCTCGCGGTGGCGCCGGGTTCGTTGGGCAGCAGATTCGGGGGCCCGACCGGCGGTGGTGCGCAGCAATTGCTCGTGGGGCGCATGTAGCGACCTTTGGCGGTGTGGCTGCTTGGCTGCATCGGGGTGTGGGACGTGGGCGGGGTGGGCGCGTTTTTGGCGGTGTTAGTGCCACATCTGGCCGATGAGGGGTGGCTGGAGTCCCTCTGTCGACGTTCTGGGGGCTGCGTACGCCTTCACGGCGTGGCTCTGCGCGGATCTAGTCAGTAGCGGGGTCGTGGTGGCGTGGCTGCTAGTGAAAATGGTGCAGACTTCGATTGTGGCGGACAATGGCGGCGTTTTTGACGTTCCTTGCTGAGGCATCGTCGTTACTGTCTTCGTCACCTCGCTCGAGCTATTGCGGAGAAAACTCTAGATTTGGATCTCCCGGATCGGACGATGACGACGCCTTCAGTGTTGTCCTCCCTCTTGGGGGCATCGTTTTGAAGCAAGTGCTGGCTGGAAGGGCCAAGAGGTGGAGCGGTGTTGTAGCTACCGCATCGACGCCTGCGAGTCTCGGCGGCATGGTGCAGCGGGTCTCAGCAATGGATGCGTGTTGATGGACGCGCGCAGGATGGTGGCGTTGTCTAGTGTGGTGGTGGCATCGATGGTAGGCAGGCCTGGCATGGTCAATACGTCGATCCTTCCTGCAGATGGGTCGACAGAAGACGGCGGCGGCAGATTCTAGAGCGTGCGCATGCGATGCACGTTAAGGGTCTGCAAGACCGCTTGGTGCTCCCGGCTGTTTTCGTCGAATGGCTTTGCTGCTGCAGCTTGATGAGTGGATTTTATGAGTGGCCTATCTATTTAGGCAAGTTTCGTTGAATGGCTTTGCTGCAGCTTGATGATTGTATTTTACACATACTTTTTAGAGTGTATTTTAGTGCTAAAATCCCTCATATCATATCCTTCTAGCACTTAGTCATGTCCCCAATGCATAGTTTTAGATTTTTACTCGTTTTACCAAGTCCGTTGCATAACTTTTATTTTTATTAGTTTTCATTTGTTTTGTTCTCTTTGTAGGTATGTTGGCATATTCATGGACTTGGCACATCAAAAGCATCAAGTTGGGAGTCAAACCGGAGAAGTTCGAGGCACCAGATTAAGGCCCTATTGAGTGTTTGATGGTTGACATTTATCAAAGTGCCCAAATTGAATATCCAAAGCCACTGGTGCATCGGGTTTTTTGATACCAATCCAACGAGCCCAAGAACGTCAAAATCGGAGTTCGTACAAAGAAAGGGAGAGCAAAGTACGATACCCCTCCCGGAGTCAAGAATGTTCAACGGGGTGTGGTACGAGCGCAGTCGGTCATACCGGCGCTCGTACCAGAGCCCGACAACGCAATAAATTGGCCACAACTTTCCCGATTTTGCTTCGATTTCGTTCCCGTTTGTTCATACGGGATCCTTGACGATCAAGGCTTGTTTTGGGAGAGGTTTTTTGTTCCCTAGAGCCATTGGATGAAAGGAGGAGAGATACATCAACAGAGGAGACCCGAGGAGGCCTCCTACATTCATCTCCAACCCTGGCCATCGGCCATCATCATCTTCATTCTCCACAAATTCCATCTACTATCTCCACACCTCCATTGCACCAACTCTACCATAGCGAGAGGGTCAAGACAAGAAAAAGGAAGAGAGGAGGCGTCTACCGCGTCTGACGCTGGCTGGAGGGCCGGGCCATCTCCATCAACACCGCCGCCATGTATCTTTATCTCCAACACCATGTTGGCTTGTAACTCATCCCTAACGTCTATGTACTCCATCTCCATGTATGAGTAATTTATTTAGTTCTTGGGAATAAGATGAGCTCTAGGTTTTACTAGAATTGAATGTCTTGCGCGATATGAAATCCTCTTTTACATGTTTATGTTAGTGACCTTCTTGATGTTGGGCGGAGTCGACCATCCAACATTGTTCAATTTTGAATGAAAGGTCATTACTATTGGCGTGAAGGTCAATTGCGGAGGTAGGTTAGTGACATAGCGTATCTCCCTTCTTCCTGGATCGTTGCAGAAGGGGATAAACGGAGACCACCTTTGGCTGCGTCCACGGGGAAACCGTTAATCATCCTTTGATAACCGAAGTGGGCAAGAACAGTAGTGGTGTATGTGATACCGGGTTGCTGCATGTATGCATGTATCTATATCTGGCTCCACCCACGAAGAGAAACACTAGTAGAAAACAGGGCTTTGGTCCTGACCAGATCAGAGCTTTAGACCCGGTCGAGTTACGAACCGGGACCAATGGGTGCATCAGTCCCGGTTCAAGCGGCTAGGGAGCCGACCGGGCCTCGGCAGGCACTAGTCCCGGTTCGTTTGTCCCCTTTAGTCCCGGTTCCAGACATGAACCGGGAATAAAGGTCCTCGCTCCTGGCGCAACCCCTTTAGTCCTGGTTGGTGGCTGGAACCGGGACTAAAGGTTGGTGAAAGCGAAGCGCTCTCTTGATGCCCTTAGGCGACCACCACCACCTCCACCACTATCACACTATGACCGCTGTATTGAAAAGACATATGATGAAGCCCGACGGTCGGGAAGTACTAGCAGTGCTACAAGATGGAGTGGGAAAACAATTCCCAGCTCGGCGAACAGGAGAAGCAATCATGCCCCCCGCTCAAGGTATTTACCGATATCGCTAATCATCCGGGGCTAGCGCCCGGTACCACTCTTGGTGATTAAGTGGGCGATGATGTACAATTTGAAATGGCTGAGGTAGTAGCGCCCTTTAGATATGGAAGCCTCTCATCAAACCTGACCAGCTCCCGCATCTACCAACGATGATGCGAAGATTGCATGACCGGTACTTGGAAACCTGCAGCAAGGATGTGACCGGCAGTCTTTTGTTGGGAACTAAAGATGAGCACAACTTCATTGGAGTGGACCTGATGTACGTTGAATTTGTGGAATTATTTTAGTTATTCAATCAAGACGCCATCGACAAAACTCTTGTGACTTGCTACTGTCTGTAAGTATTATTTCTGTAATTAAGTCCTAGCTCAGCTCGTTCATTGCATGTATATATAATTATCCTCACTATATTATGCAGATTAAAAATCATCGAATGCAAAAGAGGACAAATCTATGGCATTGGGTTCATTAGCCCAAATACCGTAAATGAATGGGCGGTACAAAACAGAGCCAAATATACCGAGGAAAACTTGCTAAACGCGTTCCTTCAACATCAAAACAAAAGGGAAATACTCTTTCCTTACAACTTCAAGTGAGTGCTACTGTCTTGTGCATATTCGGTTTCGCTTACTCAAGGTTAAGTGTAATGGATGAGTTATGCGTGCGCAGCTTCCACTTTATTTTGTTATCCAGTAAGCTTGACACGGGAGTAGTAACCGTCTTGGACTCGAGACGTAAAGAGCCTAAGCTGTGGACGGACATGAGTGAAATGCTCCAGAAGTAAGTTCAATCATTCTCGCACCATATTGACAACTTCCGTTCATTTCCTGATATCAAGTAATCATTTTCTTTGCCGGGCAGGGTTTGGAAAAAGTTCACCATAATGGTTCCGGGTTTGAAGAAGGAGCTTCGATTTACACACCCCAAAGTAAGTAGAACTAGCTAGTTCCGCGCATCTCTCATTGATTCTAGTTTCATCAATACCATTATCATGCTTGATTATCAGTTTGATTGAAGTCTATTCTTTTAAAGTGCTTGTGGCTGGCACCCGGGAATAATTTATGTGGATACTATGTTTGCGAGTTCATTCGCCACTCAACCTCTGAGCGGGGCTTATCTGACCAACAATTTGAAGTACGTAAACAATATCCACAATTCTATTTAATTACCATCAATTGGGTTGAGTTTCCTTCATATATATGTATTGACCCCTTTCTTTAAATTAGATGTGGGAGAAGTGGAACGAACTCCTACGAAATGATCGCATAAGAGCAATTCATGAGGAATTGGCGGGATTCTTTGTTGATCACATCATACCTGAAAACGGAGAATACCACCAGGAATTGCAAATGGATTTAGGTAGATGATGTCAGGGATCGTAAGAGATGTTACATTGTATATATGTAGTAGCGTCGGATAGATATATGAAAACTTGTCGACCAAACACGGAGAAAGAGAGGTCACTTCTCTCTATATATCACTACAGGAATCAGCTAATTTCCCGTCCGCCAAGGCGGACGGCAAAGGCACAGACGGCGGACGGCAAAATGCACCAGCAAAGAAAGGAACGGTAAAGACCTTATTTGCCGTCTGCTTTCTGAAGCGGACGGCAAAGGGGCCTTTGCTATCAACGGCTGACGGCAAAGAAAGCCGACGGCAATAAATTCGCTGTTAGTCCGTTAGGTGGCTAACGGCAGAATTTGCCGTCCGCGGCTGACGGAAAATAGCATCAGGCCTTTGCCGTCGGCCTAATGACATCAGTTGGACGTCACTGCCCACCAAGGCTTTGCCGTCCGCCACTGTAGTCAAAGGCTTTGCTGTCTGCCACTGTAGGCAAACTGACCAAATGGGTCAGCTCCCAGGAAGCACAGTTGGCTGCCACGTGGCTTCTTTGCCGTCTTCCGCGGACGGCAAAGAGCCCATTGCCGTTGGTGGCTGACGGCAAAGAGCTTGCATTGGCTCTCTTTTTTCTGTTTTTTTAAATCCAACAATTTTCACAGCAAATATATATGACATATATCTAGATATATTTCACAAGGTTATTTCACAACAAACATATGACATATCCAGCACATAAGTTTCATCGTACATACATATATAGTTCCATCCATTCATACATAGCAAGTTGCACATACACATTGTTCCATCATAGCAAGCTAAGAATACTAGAAGAGAATGAAACAAAAAACAAGCACTCCATCATAGCAAGCTAGCTTCCGTGAAGTGAATGAGATCTGCAAAATGGCAAATAAGAAAGTTAGAAAAAGGTGACTAGAAGAAGAAGACTAGAAGAAGAAGTATATGCCATTTATGAGCTAACTTAGGTGAAATGGATCATTTATGAGCTAACTTAGGTGAAATGGATCGTTTATGAGCTAACTAAGGTGAAATGGATCGTTTATGAGCTAACTAAGGTGAAATGGATCGTTTATGAGCTAACTAAGGTGAAATGGATCATTTATTAGCTAACTTAGTTGAAATGGATCGTTTATGAGCTAACCTAGGTGAAATGGATCGTTTATGAGCTAATGAAAGATCGTGGATGTCGCCTAGAGGGGGGGGGGTGAATAGGCGCTTTAAAATAATTACGGTTTAGGCTTGAACAAATGCGGAATAAACCTAGCGGTTAATTTGACAAGCACAAAACCTACAACAACTAGGCTCACCTATGTGCACCAACAACTTATGCTAAGCAAGATAAACAACTAAGTGATAGCAAGATATATGACAAGAAACAATATGGCTATCACAAAGTAAAGTGCGTAAGTAAAGGGTTCGGTTAAGAGATAACCGAGGCACGTGGAGACGACGATGTATCCCGAAGTTCACACCCTTGCGGATGCTAATCTCCGTTTGGAGCGGTGTGGAGGCACAATGCTCCCCAAGAAGCCACTAGGGCCACCGTAATCTCCTCACGCCCTCGCACAATGCAAGATGTCGTGATTCCACTAAGGGACCCTTGAGGGCGGTCACCGAACCCGTACAAATGGCAACCCTTGGGGGCGGTCACCGAACCCGTACACTTTGGCAACCCTTGGGGGCGGTCACCGGTACCCGTCAAATTGCTCGGGGCGATCTCCACAACCTAATTGGAGACCCCGACGCTTGCCCGGAGCTTTACACCACAATGATTGAGCTCCGAACACCACCAACCGTCTAGGGTGCCCAAGCACCCAAGAGGAACAAGCTCAAGGGCACCAAGCACCCAAGAGTACTAAGCTTCTCAACTTGTAACTTCCACGTATCACCGTGGAGAACTCAAACCGATGCACCAAATGCAATGGCAAGGGCACACGGAGCGCCCAAGTCCTTCTCTCTCAAATCCCACCGAAGCAACTAATGCTAGGGAGGAAAAAGAGAGGAAGAACAAGAAGGAGAACACCAAGAACTCCAAGATCTAGATCCAAGGGGTTCCCCTCACAAAGAGGAGAAAGTGATTGGTGGAAATGTGGATCTAGATCTCCTCTCTCTTTTCCCTCAAAAACTAGCAAGAATCCATGGAGGGATTGAGAGTTAGCAAGCTCGAAGAAGGTCAACAATGGGGGAAGAACCCGAGCTCAAAGGATAAGGTTCAATGGGGAAGAAGACCCCCTTTTATAGAAGGGGAAAAATCCAACCGTTATGTGCTTAGCCCGCACACGAGCGGTACTACCGCTCCACGAGCGGTACTACCGCTCTGGCGGAAGAAGCAGGCAAAAGGAGCAACCAAACATGAACCTTGGGGCGGTAGTACCGCTTATAAGCGGTACTACCGCGCACCCCAGCGGTACTACCGCTGGAGGAGCAGAACACGGGACAAAAATGCAGTAGCGGTACTACCGCCCGACCGGAGCGGTACTACCGCTTATAGGCGGTACTACCGCCCATCAGAGCGGTACTACCGCTTATAGGTGGAACTGCCGTGCCTTACTGCCGTGCAACTACTGCAAAACTCGACACGAAAAATGCAAGACCCAAAATCGAGGCGGTACCAGCGCGGAACCGTAGCCGTACTACCGCTGATGGCCATAGGCGGTACTACCGCTTTGGACAGCGGTACTACCGCTTGGGGTGACAAGCGGTACTGCCGCTCTGGCCGCGGTACTACCGCTAGGAAACCAAAACTGCCATAACTTCTGCATATGAGCTCCGAATTGAGCAAACTCAAGCTTGTTGGATTGAGAAAGACGAGTAGCATCAAAACAGCAACTGGTTATAGTAAGAAGAGGCAGGGGAGGTATGCCAAAAATAGAGGAGTGAAACCTCCAACCGAGAAGAACCGGCATAACCTCCAACATCGAAAACATCATAGAAGATGCGAGTGAACTCCGTTTTCGATGAACTCGAGCTTGTCATCAAGATGACCATAAGCTCCAAAACTCACAAAGAGAAGAACCAAACAAGAACCAACAAAGATGATGCAAGGATGCAATGGTTTGAGCTCTCTATGAACGATACGATCAAGCTACTCATTGAGAGCCCCCCTTGATAGTACGGCAATCGATCCTATAACCCGGTCTCCCAACTACCATCATGAGACCGGTAAAATAGAAAACCTATCAAGAGCAAACCTTTGCCTTGCACATGGTCCACTTGAGCTAGATGATGACGATCTTGACTCCCTCAAGTTGGACCACCTTTCTTGGTTGTGTTGGCTCGATGAAGACTAGTTGATTGCTCCCCCATACTCCACTATGGGTGAGCCACTCTTCCGCACATCTTCACCAGTCCATTGTCACCACAATGGACGGCAAGCTTCAAGCATTTGATCTCGTCATGATGCTTCACTTGAACTTGCGCACCGCAACCTAACCTCACAAAGAACTCTCACGAAGATCATGGGTTAGTACACAAAGCGTAATCGACAATGCTTACCACACCATGGGATCGCTTGATCCCTCTCGGTACATCTTGTGCGCTTTGTGTGTTGATCAATTTGATTCACTCTTGATTTAGTCTTGATCAACCTTGACTCTTTCCAACTCTCTTCATTTGGATGATGTCTTGAAGGTAAACATGAATGATCACACAATCTTCTTCTTCAAGACATGCTTGCAATAAGCTCTACTCTCACATGACCAATCTTTGGATAATTCCTTAATAACACCTTGGTCACCAGATAAACTCCTTGAAATCAACACATGGACTTCAAGAAAAGCCTATGGACAAATCCTTCAAATATAACTCAAGGCAACCATTAGTCCATAGAGATTGTCATCAATTACCAAAACCAAACATGGGGGCACCGCATGTTCTTTCAGCTAACCTAGGTGAAATGGATCGTTTATGAGCTAACTTAGGTAAAATGCATCATTTTAGAGCTAACCTAGGTAAGATGGGTCATTTTGGAGCTAACCTAGGTAAAATGGTCATTTTAGAGCTACCTTGGGTAAAATTGATCATTTATGAGCTAACTAAGGTAAAATGGGTCATTTTAGAGCTAACTTAGGTAAAATGGATCGTTTATGAGCTAACTAAAGTAAAATGGATCATTTTAGAGCTAACTTAGGTAAAATGGATCGTTTATGAACTAACTAAGCTAATTATGCCATTTTTGACATAAGTAAGCTAAGTACATGTCATTTTGGAGGAAACAAAGCTAAGTATAGATCGTTTTAGAGCTAACTTAGGTAAAATGGATGGTTTTGGAGGTTAGTATGCTTATTAAGTCATTTTGGAGGAAATAAAGCTAAGTCTAGGTCTTTATGCATTTGTTAAGCAAAACACTAGAGAAACTTACCGTGATCATGGAGGTGTAGGAGCGGGCTACTAATAATCTCGATCACTATCATTAATAAATGCATAATCATCATCACTATCATCAATGACGTGCTCATAGGGTTCAGCGGCATCAACATGTGGAAGGCCACCTTGACATAATCGGTCAAGCATTGACAGGTCATCCGCAACAGTAACCTCATCTTGTTCCAGATCTTCTTGTTCCTCCTCTGGGGTGATGCCGGATTCACTATCGCTGTCTACTTCAATGTTTTGGGGTGAAGTATAGCGGTTCTTGAAACGTTTTTTTTGGAAAGACGTGTCTCTTGGAAGAATTCTCCTTCATATGTGTCTGGGTTAATGTGAGGCTCATAATCCTCTTCCTTTGGGGGAGATAGTCTAGCACGTGGCGGCACTTCATAAATGACATCCCAACCTTTCAGATTTGGATTAGTTTGGCAGGCCCACGGTAGATAGAATACTCGGGTCGCCTGTTGAGCCGTAATATAGACATCAGGAACATCTAAATGGGTGCTTTGTTTGATTTCAACTAGCCCTATATGTTCATGAGTCCTTCTAGTCTCCTTCGGCTGAAACCAATAACATTTGAAGAGTACGACATTCGGTGGGTTTTCACCATAGAATAGAAGTTCATAAATTGCTTCAACTCTCCCATAATACTCGGTACCTCCTTTGCCGATAGCAGATACACAACAATTTGTAGACTTTCGGTCGGGCATAGATAGTTCTTTGCCATAGGTACGAAAGCGATACCCGTTGATGTCGTATTTGTCAAATGAACGGACCTTATAGTCAAAACCATTAGCGACTTGTCTCAATTCGGCGTCCATAGACTCTGAATTAGCCTACAAGTTTAATACGAAATGATTGTTGCATTAGGCACAAATTAGCGAATGAAATGAAATGGTCTAATAGAAATTACCGTTTGTTTGAACCAAGAGATGAAACCGGGATAGCCGCCTCCTTGCTTTGCGAGAAGCTCATACTCTTCGACGGAATCCTTTTGGATCACCGCTCCATACGAGAATATGGCGACGTATCGACTGTATGAAATATCTAGGAATAAGAGCAGTTCACAGGAAATAGAAGTTGCAAAACAATGTACCGAGAACTTATTCGATGTATGGCCGCACTTCTGTCAGGTTGTTGAAGATATACAACGTAATGGTCCGCCATTCTTCGTTATCCAAAGATACTGGTTTCGAACCACTGGCTGGTGCGAGATTTCCTTTGAATAGGCTGAGGTTGGATCCACCCTTTTGAGGTTCGTCAGCATTTTACCGAGGCTTCGGATTACGCAAATGACGATTTTTGGCTTCGTAGTGTGCTGTCACGAAGTTTGCCGCCTCCTCAGTGATGAATGCCTCAGCCATCGATGCTTCGATTCTACGTTTATTTTTACATTTGTGTCGAAGCGTCTTCTGCATCCTCTCAGTTGGGTAGCACCAACGATTTTGCACGGGCCCCTCCAATCTTGCCTCGGTCGGGAGATGCAAAATCAAATGCTGCCTTGGATTAAAGAAGCCGGTGGAAAGATCTTCTCTAACTTGCAGATCAACTCCGGCGCCAACTCTTCCATTTCTTCTAACACGCCAGGCGATAGTTCTTTCGCACAAAGAACACGGAAGAAATAGCTGAGTTCTACCAGTACTAGCCATTCATCCTCAGGGATGAAGCCACGCAACACCACCGGCATTACCTGCTCAATCCATATGTGCCAATCATGACACTTGAGACCAAATATCTTCAATTTATCAAGATTCGCTCCTCTCTTTAGATTCGCTGCATACCCATCGGGGAACATCAACCGCTGTTGCACCGACAAGATAATTTCCCTCATAGTTGGCCTTCCAAGATTGAACCATGCCTTTGGCTTCGTCCAGTTCTGCTTTCCTTTCAGTTCTTTCATGTTTTGTAACGGCCTATCACATAGCGCCTGCAAATCGAATCTAGCCTTAGTATTATCCTTTGACTTCCCATCTATGCCGAACAATGTACCAAAAAGTGCCTCGGCGATATTCTTCTCAGTGTGCATCACGTAGATGTTGTGTGGGCAAAGGAGGTCTTTGAAGTAAGGCAGATCCCATAAGCATGTCTTGTGAATCCAGGCGTGTTTAGAATTATACCCCTTGAAGTACCCTGGACGCTCTGGATCTGGCTCGAGAGCGTTTAACTGATCCAGGGTCTGTTGGCCTATCAACACAGGTGGTGCAGAGGTTTTGACAACTCTACCTCTGATGAAGTTCTTCTTGTCTTTCCTAAACTTATGGCGAGGATCCAGGAACTGTCTATGCATGTCGAAGCAAGAAAACTTGCAACCGGCCTGAAGCCAACGAAACTCAAGAGCTACCTTGCATGTGGGGCACGGGAACCTTCCATGCACACACCAGCCAACGAATAGCGCATACGCCGGCAAGTCTTGCGTTGAGTACATGTACCAGACAGCATTATGAAGTTCCATTTGCTATAGGTGCCGTATGTCTTGAACCCATTATCCCAGGCTTCTTGCAATTCGTCCTTAAGCGACTGCATGTACACATTCATATTTTTCCCCGGATAGTTGGGCCCTGGAATTATCAACGTCAGGAAAATGTTCTTTCTTTGCATAATCTGTCCGGGGGTGGGGGGGTGGGGGAGATTGAGTGGAAAGACAAATACGGGCCAAAAACTGTATTGGGTTGCTGTCAGACCAAACACACCAAACCCATCCGTGCTGACGCCGACTCGAGGATGCCTCGGATCTGCCGCTTTGTCATCATGTAATTCATCAAACTTCTTCCACGCAACGCCATCCGATGTGTGTACCATCATTAGATTCCCATCTGCATCTAGTTCGGTTCTTTTGCCCGTTTTGTGCAATGTCATCTGTCTGGCCGTCTCTTCAACCATGAAAAGACGTTGAAGTCTTGGTACGATTGGCATATACCGAAGAACACTAACGGGGATCTTGGTCTGCGTCTTCTCACCCATACCGTTGTCTACCACAACATGGCCGGAAGACTTGCAAATGGGACAATAGTTCAAGTCCGCATATTCAAGCCTAAATAAGGCACATCCTTTCTCACAGGCATGTATCTTCTCATAGGGCATCTTCAGTGCACGGAGGATTTTGTCCGACTGGTACAGGTTTGCAGGCATTACATGGCTTTTGGGTAGAAAGCATCCAAATACTGTCATAATTGTGTCGTAGCATTGTCTGCCCAAGTTGAATTGAGCCTTCAGAGCCATTACTTGTGAGATGGCATCCAACTGACAAAGCTCAGTGTGCTCGTGGAGGACGTTTCGAAGACTCCAACATTTCATTGAATGCCTTTGCAGATTCCTCCATCTCCTCGTCCGAATCCCGAGCATCATCCAAGTCCCGCACCATGTTTTCCATCCCAGTACCATGCTCATCGGTGCAACGACGAACCACCTCAGCTCGGTCACGTTGGGCAGACTCACCATGAAATGTCCACACCGTATAATTGGGCGTAAAACCACTCTTCTGCAGGTGTTTGCCCATTTCAGCCTCTGTCCTCTTTTCCCAATTGTCGCACCGGAAACAGGGGCACCAGGTTTTCCTCTGGCCATTTGCAAAAGCGGCTTGCACAAACCCCTTGGTTTTTGTGAACCATTCAGTGCTCCCTTTGTTCTGACCAGTGTGACTGGTGTACATCCATGCATGATCACTCATCTTGACTTTCAGAGCTACTGGACACACAAATATATATATATATATATATATATATATATATATATATAATTCACCATGTATATATTCATCAGTTGATCTAGTTTGTCAATTTTATTACGTCCATGCAACCTACCCTCTAATAGGTAATGATAGGTCCTAATCCCACCCTAGTATGTGTAGATTGGGTTCATTTTCCCATGCTATGCTCCGGATCTGACGCAAAATTTCGGCAGCACCTCCCCGCTGTTCTCCTGATACACGTCTCTGCAATAAACAGAGAGGATGTGTACCCGGAGAACAACAGGGGAGGCACTGACGAAATTTATGCGTCGGATCCGGAGCAAAGCATAATGGGAAAACGAACCCAATCTACACATACTCGGGCTGTCCATGGATAGCGTTGGACAATTCGAAAGAATCACGGTTATAAATATGCAAATGCATTCATATTTATAGATGTAACCCTTTCGAACGGGAGACGCATAGTGGTTACGCATACTGATGATTGACACCTATAGCTAGCAAGTTTCAGCAGCACGAAGACCGGAATAGAGCAAATGAAGGGGGGAGGAGATGTCATTTGTGCTCACCAACGAACGCAGGGGCGGAGCTCGTCGAACGCACGGGAGATCATCAAACACCACACCCTCGCAGCGACGAAACAACTGCACATTTGAATCCACCCGATAAACACAAATATGTATGATGTTTTGCATAACAAAATCGAAAAATATACGACCTAACTCATAATTCACAAATATATGACCCCGTCGGCGTTTGGAAGGCCAAAGAGCACCTTCTACATATTCTTCTTTTCTTCTTCTTCTTCTTCTTCTTCTTCTTCTCCCCTCCTCTTCTTCTCCTACACTTTCTTCTTCTTCTTCTTCTCCCCTCCTCTTCTTCTCCTACACTTTCTTCTTCTTCTTCTTCTTCTTCTTCTTCTTCTTCTTCTCCCCTCCTCTTCTTCTCCTACACTTTCTTCTTCTTCTTCTTCTTCTCCCCTCCTCTTCTTCTCCTACACTTTCTTCTTCTTCTTCTTCTTCTTCTTCTTCTTCTTCTTCTTCTTCTTCTTCTTCTTCTTCTTCTTCTTCTTCTTCTCCTACACTTTCTTCTTCTTCTTCTTCTTCTTCTTCTTCTTCTTCTTCTTCTTCTTCTTCTTCTTCTTCTTCTTCTTCTTCTTCTTCTTCTTCTTCTTCTCCCCTCCTCCTCCTCTTATTCTTCTTCTTCTTCTTCTTCTTTTTTCGTCTTTTTTCTACTTCTTTTAATTATATGACTAATTATCTAAAACCCATGCACTAAATCTAACACTAACACATATATATCTAGCACTAAACCTAACACTAACAATTAAACAACAAAAAAAGAAAAAAAGAAAAATAACTCACCGGAGCCGACGGGGGCCGGGGCTTCGCAACGGCAGGGTGGCAGTGGCGACGGGGGCCGCAGGGCTCCGGCCGGGGCGGTGGAGCTCATCATGGGGGAGGGGCGGTGGAGCTCATCAGGGGGGAGGGGCGGTGAGCGGCGGCCCCGAGCCGACAGGGAGGCGGGGGCGATGGGGCCGCGGTGGCGGGTGGCGGGGGCGGCGGCGGCGCCGGGGTGGTGGGGCGGCGGGGTGGCGGGTGGTGGGGCGACGGCCGGGGCGTCGGCGGGTGGGTGAGGCGGTGGGGTGGTGGGGCGACGGGGCAAGCAACGACGGCTGGTGGTGGCGGCGGCGGGTGGCGGGGGCGGCGGCAGGTGGTGGGGGCGGTGGCGGGCGGCGGGGCGGCGGCGTGGTGGCTCGGGGAGCAGAGAGGGAGAGAAACAGAGAGATGGATCAGGGGCAGGGTGGGTCTCGCCGTTAGTTAGGTTAGTTCTTTGCCGCCCACCAAACCTTTGCCGTCAGCTTTTTTTTCTCTTTGCCGTCCGCTAGCTGACGGCAAAGAGGGGGGCCGTTAAGTTTTTTTAATCAGCTCGTTAGTGGGGACCACCACTCTCTTTGCCGTCTGCTAGCTGATGGCAAAGATTCTTTGTCGTCCGCTAGCTGACGGCAAAGAGTTGGCTGATGGCAAAGACCGTTCTTTGCCATCAGCCAGTTCTTTGCTGTCCGTTTTCTGTAAGCGGACGGCAAAGACCTTCTTTGCCGTCAGCCAGCAGACGGCAAAGACTTGGCTGACGGCAAATAAGCTAATTCCAGTAGTGTATGTTCATGACGATCTTGTGTAATGGTTCCTTCATTGCTATATGTTGTAGCTAGTGTCGAGTTGAATGGAAAACATTAAATAAAATTGAAACCCTAAATATGAAAGAATTGAAGGGTAAACACAAAAATAAAAGGGGGAGACACAATATGAAAACCCCTAAACCCCTCCTTTTAAAAAACCCATCGCCTGGTAGCTGCTGACGCGTGGCTGCCTTTTAGTCCCGGTCGGTGTTACGAACCGGGACTAAAGGCCCTCCTGCCTGGGCGCCCCACAGCGGCCACGTGGAGCTCCTTTAGTCCCGGTTCGTAAGCCAGCTAGGACTAAAAGTTATGGGCATTAGTCTCGATCGTTTTGTCCCGGTTGCAGAACTGGGACTAAAGGCCCTCTGGAACCGGGACTGATGCCCTGTTTTCTACTAGTGAAACATGAGAAGTGACTTAGGTATTCGTAGAACATACATATAGTGATGATTCCAAACACCTCGAGAGCGCCATCATTACTCAAACACCGCCCCTTTATTTATTCGTTGTTTTATTTACTATTATACCTTCGCTTAGTTGTTTAGATAAAATCACCCTTATTATCATTTTCGCTAGCAACTGACGAATAAACTATTTTTAGATAATGGTTTGGGTGTGAATGTAGCCGCGTGAGTGACGACGTAGCTACAGGGTTGGTAGTTGCATGTGCAATTGCTCCCATTGGGATCGACATGCAGTTTCCTTACCGCGAATTGCAATAGCCCCGTGCACATACATGCCATCACTGCTCTAAAACTGAGCCCATTCATAGGTGCTCACTTCAAGAGGTGGCGGACCAAAAACATGTACCAGGCCTCGGCTGGTACTCCAAGCGCTTACTCTAGAAGGCGTTCTCGGAGGCCACTACAATATTTGTCGGTGTTGTCATAAGTTTGTTGGGTGACAGGTTGTTGATGCATATCTGCATATTCGAAATGCCAAAGAACTATGGGATGCACTTGAATACTAGTTCGCCACCATCAATATCGGTGGGGAATTGTATGCATAGAGTAGTAAAATTGTTGGAAATATGCCCTAGAGGCAATAATAAAATAGTTATTATTATATTTCCTTGTTCATGATAATTGTCTACTGTTCATGCTATAATTGTATTAACCGGAAACTGTAATACATGTGTGAATACATAGACCACAACATGTCCATAGTGAGCCTCTAGTTGACTAGTTCATTGATCAGTAGATGGTTGAGGTTTCTTGGCCATGGACATTGGATGTCGTTGATAACGGGATCACATCATTAGGAGAATGATGTGATAGACATGACCCAATCCTAAGCATAGCACAAGATCACATAGTTCGTTTGCTAGAGATTTTCTAATGTCAAGTATAATTTCCTTAGACCATGAGATTGTGAAACTCCCAGATACCGTAGGAATGCTTTGGGTGTATCAAACGTCACAACGTAACTGGGTGGCTATAAAGGTGCACTACAGGTATCTCCGAAAGTGTCTGTTGGGTTGGCACGAATCGAGACTGGGATTTGTCACTCCGTATGACGGAGAGGTATCTCTGGGCCCACTCGGTAATGCATCATCATAATGAGATCAATGTGACTAAGGAGTTAGCCACAGGATCATGCGTTACGGAACGAGTAAAGAGACTTGCCGGTAACGAGATTGAACAAGGTATTGGGATACCGACGATCGAATCTCGGGCAAGTAACATACCGATGGACAAAGGGAATTGTATACGGGATTGATTGAATCCCCGACATCGTGGTTCATACGATGAGATCATCGTGGAACATGTGGGAGCCAATATGGGTATCCAGATCCTGCTATTGGTTATTGGCTGGAGAGGCATCTCGGTCATGTCTGCATGGTTCCCGAACCCGTAGGGTCTACACACTTAAGGTTCGGTGACGCTAGAGCTGTAATGGGAATTGTATGTGGTTACCGAAAGTTGTTTGGAGTCTTGGATGAGATACCGAACGTCATGAGGAGTTCCGGAATGGTTCGGAGGTAAAGATTTATATATGGAAGTCCTATTTTGGCCACCGAAAAATGTTTAGGATTTTTCGGTATTGTACCGGGAAGGTTCTAGAAGGTTCCGGAGTGGGGCCCACCTGCATGGGGGGACCCACATGAACGTGGGTAGTGGGGGCAAGGCCCCACCACTACTAGGGAAAACCCTAGTAGTAGCGCTTGATATATGCATAGCAGTAGCGCTGGGTCAAGCGCTACTGCTAGCGCGCTACAGCTAAGTTGTAGCAGTAGCGCTGGTAGGGGCAGCGCTACCGGTAAGTATTGTTAGCAGTAGCGCTTCCTGGACCAAGGCTACTGATACCTATCAGTAGCACTTGTCCACAGGAAGCGCTGCTGCTAATCCAGCGCTACTGCTAGGTGCTTTCCAGCGCTACTACTAATGTTCCTGCTTTCAGCAATTCGCACCCCTCTACGTATTTGTGTTGTATTTATATAGGCTCTATACAATAGTTTCATCAGATCATAGTAAACATACACTATTCTCATCATATCATAGATATACAGTAGTCTCATCATACCATCATCATCATGATCATCATTCAACACAAATATCATCAAATCTCGAAAATAGCGATACACAAGTGCGATCATGTCATGTCTCGAATAAGTGCAACTGCATAGTCATGGCACAGACACAAGTTTCATCATCTCTATCTAAACCATGATGTAGAAGAGAAGAGCGATCAGCATGAGCAAGAGCGCGACTATGTAGTACCGGCGGTCTCGCCCCTGCTCATGCTGGAGTGTCCACCTCAAGTAACTACTTTCCGCTTCGGCTCTGCTATCGAACCCTCTGTGGCTAGCACTCGGGTACCTGTGCACCTGGGCCTGAGCGGCTGGCCAGTGGTCGTGGACTCCTGGAACCCTCCCAACGTACACGGCATAGTAGCCCTTCACCATCTCTGATCTATGTACCTGCAACGTGAGTTGATGAATTGAACGATAATATGCAACATAATGTACTTAAGAAAACAAGGAGGCATAATTAGCAAAATACAAGCAACCAATAGTAAACATAAATGACGAAGTTCCTCATACCCAAGCTAATTAACTAGAGCGATCTACGCTAGTTCAGGACCACGGTTTAGTTACATCACATAGTTTCGCCGTGCATAAATTCAAAGTTTTGCCATAGAAAGACAGTAGTGACACATTGTCATCAACAATCAGTCCTCCATGTCGGCGGTCCAATCTTCATAGTCAGGGAGGAAGCACCCGAGCTTCTTGAAAGGCTTCAGGTCTAGACGCTAAGCAAGTAGTAGTGCTCGGACATCTTCCCGCGTGATTGGCCCATGGTAGAACATCCCTGTTGGTTCGGGGACCTGCTTCATGATCACTTGGGCAAGTTCACACTGTACGTGATAAAACTCAGCTCTGATTCGATGATCCGGTGTCCTTCCTATGCTTGTGGCACAGCTGACAATCTCGGCATCGTTGGTAGTAGGTGACATGCGAAGGCGTTGATTATCCCTTCTGCACCCGAGCAGGTGATGCATGAGGTAGAATCCATCATCCATACTGGTGTGCGGTTGCTGGATGCAGCAGAAGTCGGTCTTATGACCGAAAGCCAGCCCGCGATTCCTGTACTTTTTCACCTTGATATATCCACCAGACAGGCTGAAGGTTAACAGGACACTATTGAGAACACTCTTTATGTGCTTGTAATCCTTTGTCCTGAGGTTCTTCGATGAGTCCAAGTACATCACATGGGAGTATTCCGGGTACAGAACGATGAGGACGCCCCCCCCGCTGCGCAAATTAAGTACACCTCAAATTAGCCTCCATGCTTGCAAAGGAATGATTAACACTTACGGAAGGATATGTGTGGATGACTTACATGGGATGATAAGGCACGAGAATCGCTTCCTTGTCCTTATTAGTGATCATGAATTCGCCGAGGTACTTGCTCGCATAGTCATGGTGCTCTTTGCAAACTGCCAAGAAGCTCTCGTGCATATAGAACGGGTCCGCGACGCAGATATATTTGATGTTCTTGACCCTGATGAAGTAGTTCAGATACAACGCATACATGCGGATGAACTAGAAATCCAGCTTGGTCATGTGGAACATGTCGTAGATGTAGTCAAATTGCAGGTTGAACTTATTCGTGGGCCATCTCTCCACGTACAACCTCCCACCCGGCACCTGAGCCACGTAAAGCGAGTATCCTGGTTTTTCCGTGACCAGAAGGCTTTTCTCTCTGGCCAGCACATCTTCATGGAGTCTCCTTAGATCATTGTTCAGTATGTGCTCTACCGCTTTCGCACGTAGGTTCGACTGGCCGGCGACATGGAAGCGCTGCACACCTTCGACAGGTATTCTTTCTACCACCCGGGGCTCCAGAGGCGGCTGGCTGCTTGAAGCAGCTCTGGCTCCTTTAGGGCCTTTCTTGTCCCGTCTCCTCCTTTGCTTCTTGGTGGGTGGCGGTAGTGAGCCCACCATACCTTCCCTAACCACCACCCCCAGTGTCGTTGGGCTAATCAGTGGACGGGCGTCGGGGGGTTGCTGGGTACAGGCGGCATCTGGAGGCGTCTCCTGCGAGGATCGCTTGGAGAGAGACTTCTTGCATTCCTCCTTAGGACGTTCCGACTCCGGCAAATCAGGCAGCATCAAGTCATCATCTCCACACTCATAGCCCGAGTCTTCGCCGTGGTGAGCCATCAATCCTCCATCATCATAGGCGGTATTGAAATACTTGTCTGGGTCATCATCATCATCCTCCATGTCATCATCAACATTTGCTTCTTTAACAACGGGGGCTACATCATCTGGCACTAATGGAGGCTCTCCCTCGCGTCGTCCGCTATCACTCTCCACGACAGGTGCAGGTAATGTGGTAGGTGGGGTGGTGTTCATACCTTCTTGAGAAGGTGGCGTTGGCGTGATACTGGGAGCCTCAAGATGAAGAAGAGACTTGGGCCAAGGCAAGAACCAGCTCTTGCATGCGCCAATCATCTTAGGGGTCTCGTCGTCATCGATTGGTACCGGAGGAGGCAAATCCTAGAAGCCCGCTAAGACACTGGCCACGTTAACCTTGAAGACGCCATCGGGCATCTCTCGGTTGTGGAACATGCGGTCCTTTGGCTTCACGATCGTTGCCTTTCCCACGGCCACCTTCTGGCCCTTGATGTCATAGAGTAGGGTGCACGGGGTGTCGTCGGCCTACGAAGGAGACATGTCTGCGACGTCAAACATCTGAAAGGCAACTGAAACGGAAGACTATAGACATGCTGCTGAAAAGGGTATGACTCGTAATTACCGTGAGGGCGTCGAGCTCAGCCAGCGATGAAGGCCCACCGACCATGCAAGAGACGGAGGTCGGGCTGCTATGAACAGGAGCGGGACCTTTTGCGGTTGCTTGAGCAGGTGCTGGTGCTCTGTTGTTCACCGAATTCCTCCCGACAAAGCTAGGAAGGGGAAAGTCCTCTGGCCGTGCATTTGGATTGTTCTTCATGAAATCCCATAGTGCCGGAAGCAAGCTGACCACCGCGTCAGTGACCGCTGCATTGACGGCCCCGAGCAACTCTTCTTTGGTCTCAGCCTTGGTCTTATCGACCGCAATCTTGACCTTCTCGTCGATGCTCTGCTGAGTGACGACCGAGCGTCTCTTCCTTCTTTCCTCTAGATCCTCAGGGTAGCACGTCTTCCATGAGGCACCATCTCCGACGCCGTGCACATGTCCATAGGACGGTGGCTTGTCCACCGGGACCTTCTTCAGTATGTTCAGGGCCCGGTTGATTGGGGTGTCCCACTTGGGCCTCGCCGACGACTGTGACGACTCGTCGCTTTCGGCTGCCTTTTGGTGCTGCTCTTTCTGCGAAAGGAACGTGGATGGTTTACTAATGTGACAAAACTTGCAGTCGAATTGATTGGAAGCTATAATATGATAATGTGGTAATATACCAATTACCAGAAGTCTCATGAAGTCCCTCGTGATCGGGTCCGTGTAAAAGAGGTTTTTTTCTTTGTCCCACTTGTACTGGGCCTTGATCCAGTCATCCTCCAGCAGGTCGGTGAACTCCGCCAAGGGGTCTGGGATTCCGTGACTTTCACGTTCGGCGTCCTCCTAGGCCCATACGGCCCTCTTCCCCTTGTAACCACGGCTTCCGAGGCGGTGGGGAGGCGTGTTCCTGGCCTGGAGCGCCTTCATTTTCTCCGACTTTGCCTAGACTTCTTCTTTAGCGCAATTCTCCTTGAATTTTGCAAAGTCCTCTTCCATTATTGACGGATTGTCAGCATGAATCTTGGACCACGGTTCATTCTTCGCAATCGCTTTTTTCACCCGAACTTTCCAGGAGGACAAGTCGTTGGTGAACGTCACCATCGCCTTGTCATTTATCTTTGTCATGGCGATGTCTTTCCACGGATCTTCATATTTTTTCATTGCGGCCGGGGAACAAGAACCTATTGTGCAAGTTCTTTAGGAGCATGTTCTCCATATGTGGTATCTGCCTCAACCTCTCATCGTTGATGTTGGCGGTTTCCCTGAGGATGCTTCCAAGTTGATTGCCCTAGCACGAGCGAGCTTCCTCCTGCGCCGTTGGCTCAAACTTCTTGGGGTGCATCTCCGTGACCATAATTTGTCCGATGCCAAGCTCGTTTCGTCTTCGTGTCCTCTTCTTCTTCGGTGCTTTACCGGCTACGACAACATCATTGCCGGTCTCGGGGGTGGCGTCGGTGCCGGTGCCAGTGCTGGTGCCGTTGTCGGTGTCGGGGTTGGTGCCACTGCCGCCACCATGCAACCCCATCCGGTGTTGGTCCAGGTAATCGAAATAGTGATTTGCTGCCTCGATGGGGTCTTCGAGGCGAGCAGAACCACCCGCGACTTCGGCGTCGGTAGACATGTTTCCTATTCAACAATTGTAAATAAAAGATATAATGAAAAGAAAAAAGGGGCCTATATTTGGTCGGAATGTTGATTCATTCCCCTTCCGGCAAATTCCGGGTACTCCATATGTCCTAGTTTCTAGCACAAGCCATGCAGAAAATCACGGAAATTTTTGGCATGACCTTTGCTAAAAAGTGGACATATGGAGCGCCTGAAATTTGCCAGAACAGAAATGAACCAACATTCCGGCAAAACATAGGCCACTGAGATATTTTCGACAATTGGCACAAGTTCACATAGCATCATATGACAAATTTCCAGGACTTAGCAAATTAACCAAGTGTTAAAAACAACAACATTGTATAAGCTATATGCTCCTAAAACATCATCTAGGGTTTTATTTGCTACTGGTTTTTATTTGCTACTAGTTTTTATTTGCCCTAAACAAATTTTCCCTAGCTAAATTTCCTCATTTGCTAAAAAAATTGGCCCTAGCTATATTTGCTACTGCCCTAATTAGCTACTATTTTTTATAAATTTTTGCTACTGTTTTTTATAGCTAATTTATATACCTACAAAAACTAATTAGCTACTGTTTTTTTATAAATTTTAGCTACTGATTTTTATACCTACAAAAACCAATTTGCTACTGTTTTAGCTACTATTTTTTTATAAATTTATAGGTATTTTATGTACCCTAAATTAAATTATTATTATTTTCACGTATTATTTTTATTTATTTTTTATTATTTTCCTTTTCTAGTTTTTAATTTTCTTTTCTTTTATTATTTTCCTTTTATTTTCTGTTTACTTTCTTTTTTCTTTTGTACTGCTTTCTCCCTTTTGTTTTTGTTTTTTTTGTTTTTCTCTCGACGACGGCGTCTCCCTCTCCCTCACTGCATGTTGGGCAACGTAGTAATTTCAAAAAAATTGCTATGCACACGCAAGCTCATGGTGATGCATAGCAACGAGAGGGGAGAGTGTGTCCACGTACCCTCGTAGACTGAAAGAGGAAGCGTTAGCACAACGTGGTTGATGTAGTCGTACATCTTCACGATCCGACCGATCAAGTACCGAACGCACGACACCTCCGAGTTCTGCACACGTTCAACTCGATGACGTCCCTCGAACTCCGATCCAGCCGAGCTTTGAGGGAGAGTTCCATCAGCACGACGGCATGGTGACGATGATGATGTTCTACCGACGCAGTGCTTCGCCTAAGCACCGCTACGATATAATCGAGGTGGATTATGGTGGAGGGGGGCACCGCACACGGCTAAGAGATCAAGAGATCAATTGTTGTGTCTCCAAGGGGTGCCCCCCTCCCCGTATATAAAGGAGTGGAGGAGGGGGAGGGCCGGCCCTCTCTATGGCGCGCCCTAGGAGGAGTCCTACTCCCACCGGGAGTAGGATTCCCCCCTTCCAAGTAGTAGGAGTAGGAGTCAAGGAAAGGGAAGAGGGAAGAGAAGGAAGGAGGGGGCGCCGCCCCTCCCCCTAGTCTAATTCGGACTAGTCAATGGGGGGGGGGGGCGCGGCCTGCCTCTCCCTCTCCCCTAAATCCCAATAAGGCCCATATACTTCTTCCCCCGTATTCCCGTAACTCCCCGGTACTCCGAAAAATAACCGAACCACTCGGAACCTTTCCGATGTCCGAATATAGTCGTCCAATATATCGATCTTTACGTCTCGACCATTTCGAGACTCCTCGTCATGTCCCCGATCTCATCCGGGACACCGAACTACCTTCGGTACATCAAAACACATAAACTCATAATATAACCGTCATCGAACTTTAAGCGTGCGGACCCTACGGGTTCGAGAACAATGTGGACATGACAACATACGTTGTTCCCTTTGTCATCGGTATGTTACTTGCCCGAGATTCGATCGTCGGTATCTCAATACCTAGTTCAATCTCGTTACTGGCAAGTCTCTTTACTCGTTCCGTAATACATCGTCTCGCAACTAACTCATTAGTTACAATGCTTGCAAGGCTTATAGTGATGTGCATTACTGAGTGGGACCAGAGATACCTCTCCGACAATCGGAGTGACAAATCCTAATCTCGAAATACGCCAACCCAACAAGTGCCTTTGGAAGCACCTGTAGAGCACCTTTATAATCACCCAGTTACGTTGCGTTTGGTAGCACACAAAGTGTTCCTCCGGTAAACGGGAGTTGCATAATCTCATAGTCATAGGAACATGTATAAGTCATGAAGAAAGCAGTAGCAACATACTAAACGATCGAGTGCTAAGCTAACGGAATGGGTCAAGTCAATCACATCATTCTCCTAATGATGTGTTCCCGTTAATCAAATAACAACTCTTTGTCCATGGTTAGGAAACATAACCATCTTTGATTAACGAGCTAGTCAAGTAGAGGCATACTAGTGACACTCTGTTTGTCTATGTATTCACACATGTATCATGTTTCCGGTTAATACAATTCTAGCATGAATAATAAACATTTATCATGATATAAGGAAATAAATAATAACTTTATTATTGCCTCTAGGGCATATTTCCTTCAGTCTCCCACTTGCACTAGAGTCAATAATCTAGTTCACATCACCATGTGATTTAATACCAATAGTTCACATCACCAGGTGATTAACATCTAGAGTTCACATCGTCATGTGACCAACACCCAAAGGGTTTACTAGAGTCAATAATCTAGTTCACATCGCTATGTGATTAACACCCAAAGAGTACTAAGGTGTGATCATGTTTTGCTTGTGAGAGAAGTTTAGTCAACGGGTCTGCCACATTCAGATCCGTATGTATTTTGCAAATTTCTATGTCAACAATGCTCTGCACGGAGCTACTCTAGGTAATTGCTCCCACTTTCAATATGTATCCAGATTGAGACTTAGAGTCATCTGGATCAGTGTCAAAATTTGCATCGACATAACCCTTTATGACGAACCTTTTTGTCACCTCCATAATCGAGAAACATATCCTTATTCCACTAAGGACAATTTTGACCGCTGTCGAGTGATCTACTCCTAGATCACTATTGTACTCCCTTGCCAAAATCAGTGTAGGGTATACAATAGATCTGGTACACAGCATGACATACTTTATAGAACCTATGGCCAAGGCATAGGGAATGACTTTCATTCTCTTTCTATCTTCTGCCGTGGTCGGGCTTTGAGTCTGACTCAATTTCACACCTTGTAACACAGACAAGAACTCTTTCTTTGACTGTTCTATTTTGAACTACTTCAAAATCTTGTCAAGGTATGTACTCATTGAAAAAACTTATCAAGCGTTTTGATCTATCTCTATAGATCTTGATGCTCAATATGTAAGAAGCTTCACCGAGGTCTTTCTTTCAAAAACTCCTTTCAAACATTCCTTTATGCTTTGCAGAATAATTCTACATTATTTTCGATCAACAATATGTTATTCACATATACTTATCAGAAATGTTGTAGTGCTCCCACTCACTTTCTTGTAAATACACGCTTCACCGCAAGTCTGTATAAAACTATATCCTTTGATCAACTTATCAAAGCGTATATTCCAACTCCGAGATGCTTGCACCAGTCCATAGATGGATCGCTGGAGCTTGCATATTTTGTTAGCACCTTTAGGATTGACAAAACCTTCTGGTTGCGTCATATACAACTCTTCTTTAATAAATCCATTAAGGAATGCAGTTTTGTTTATCCATTTGCCAGATTTTATAAAATGCGGCAATTGCTAACATGATTCGGACAGACTTAAGCATCGTTGCGAGTGAGAAAATCACATCGTAGTCAACACCTTGAACTTTGTCAAAAACCTTTTTCGACAGGTCTAGCTTTGTAGATAGTAACACTACTATCAGCGTCCGTCTTCCTCTTGAAGATCCATTTATTTTCTATGGCTTGCCGATCATCGGGCAAGTCAACCAAAGTCCACACTTTGTTCTCATACATGGATCCCATCTCAGATTTCACGGCCTCAAGCCATTTTGCGGAATCTGGGCTCACCATCGCTTCCTCACAGTTCGTAGGTTCGTCATGGTCAAGTAACATGACCTCCAGAATAGGATTACCGTACCACTCTGGTACGGATCTCACTCTGGTTGACCTACGAGGTTTGGTAGAAACTTGATTCGAAGCTTCATGATCATCATCATTAACTTCCTCACTAATTGGTGTAAGCATCACTGGAACTTATTTCGGTGATGAACTACTTTCCAATTCGGGAGAAGGTACAGTTACCTCATCAAGTTCTACTTTCCTCCCACTCACTTCTTTCGAGAGAAACTCCTTCTCTAGAAAGGATCCATTCTTAGCAACGAATATCTTGCCTTCGGATCTGTGATAGAAGGTGTACCCAACAGTAACTTTTGGGTATCCTATGAAGACGCACTTTTCCGATTTGGGTTTGAGCTTATCAGGATGAAACTTTTCACATAAGCATCGCAACCCCAAACTTTAAGAAACGACAACTTTGGTTTCTTGCCAAACCATAGTTCATACGGTGTCGTCTCAAACGGATTTAGATGGTGCCCTTTTTTACGTGAATGCAGCTGTCTCTAATGCATAACCCCAAAATTGTAGTGGTAAATCGGTAAGAAACATCATAGATTACACTATATCCAATAAAGTACGGTTATGACGTTCGGACACACCATTAAGCTGTGGTGTTCCAGGTGGCACGAATTTGTGAAACTATTCCACATTGTTTTAATTGAAGACCAAACTCGTAACTCAAATATTTGTCTCCGCGATCAGATCGTAGAAACCTTATTTTCTTGTCACGATGATTTTCCACTTCACTCTGAAATTCTTTGAACTTTTCAAATGTTTCAGACTTATGTTTCATGAAGTAGATATACCCATATCTTCTCAAATCATCTGTGAAGGTCAGAAAATAACGATACCAGCTGCGAGCCTCAACACTCATCGGATCGCATACATCAGTATGTATTATTTCCGAATAAGTCAGTTGCTCGCTCCGTTGTTCCGGAGAACGGAGTCTTAGTCATCTTGCCCATAAGGCATGGTTCGCAAGCATCAAGTGATTCATAATCAAGTGATTCCAAAAGCCCATCAGCATGGAATTTCTTCATGCGCTTTACACCAATATGACCTAAACAGCAGTGCCACAAATAAGTTGCACTATCATTATTAACTTTGCATCTTTTGGCTTCAATATTATGAATATGTGTATCACTATGATCGAGATCCAACGAACCATTTTCATTGGGTGTGTAACCATATAAGGTTTTATTCATGTAAACAGAACAACAATTATTCTCTAACTTAAATGAATAACCGTATTGCAATAAACATGATCAAATCATATTCATGCTCAACGCAAACACCAAATAACACTTATTTAGGTTACACACAAATCCCGAAAGTATAGGGAGTGTGCGATGATGATCATATCAATCTTGGAACCACTTCCAGTACACATCGTCACTTCATCCTTAACTAGTTTCTGTTCATTATGCAACTCCCGTTTCGAGTTACTACTCTTTAGCAACTGAACCAGTATCAAATACCGAGGGGTTGCTACGAACACTAGTAAAATACACATCAATAATCTGTATATCAAATAACCTTTGTTCACTTTTGCCATCCTTCTTATCCACCAAATACTTGGGGCAGTTCCGCTTCCAGTGACCAGTCTCTTTGCAGTAGAAGCACTTAGTCTCAGGCTTAGGTCCAGACTTGGGCTTCTTCACTTGAGCAGCAACTTGCTTGCCATTCTTCTTGAAGTTCCCCTTCTATCCCTTTGCCCTTTTCTTGAAACTAGTGGTCTTGTTAACCATCAACACTTGATGCTCTTTCTTGATTTCTACCTTCGTCGATTTCAGCATCGTGAAGAGTCGGGAATTACTTTCATCATCCCTTGCATACTATAGTTCATCACGAAGTTCTACTAAGTTGGTGATGGTGAATAGAGAATTCTGTCAATCACTATTTTATCTGGAAGATTAACTCCCACTTGATTCAAGCAATTGTAGTACCCAGACAATCTGAGCACATGCTCACTGCTTGAGCTATTCTCCTCCATCTTTTAGCTATAGAACTTGTTGGAGACTTCATATCTCTCAACTCGGGTATTTGCTTGAAATATTAACTTCAACTCCTGGAACATCTCATATGGTCCATGATGTTCAAAACGTCTTTGAAGTCCCAATTCTAAGCCGTTAAGCATGGTGCACTAAACTATCAAGTAGTCATCATATTGAGCTAGCCAAACGTTCATATCGTCTGCATCTGCTCCTGCAATAGGTCTGTCCCGGCGGTGCATCAAGGACAAAATTCTTCTGTGCAGCAATGAGGATAATCCTCAGATCACGGATCCAATCCACATCTTTGCTACTAACATCTTTCAATATAATTTTTCTCTAGGAACATATCAAAAATAAATACAGGGAAGCAACAACGCGAGCTATTGATCTACAACATAATTTGCAAAATACTATCAGGACTAAGTTCATGATAAATTTAAGTTCAATTAATCATATTACTTAAGAACTCCCACTTAGATAGACATTCCTCTAATCCTCTAAGTGATCACGTGATCTATCTCAACTAAACCATGTCCGATCATCACGTGAGATGGAGTAGTTTCAACGGTGAACATCACTATGTTGATCATATCTACTATATGATTCACGCTCGACCTTTCGGTCTCTGTGTTCCGAGGCCATATCTGTTATATGCTAGGCTCGTCAAGCTTAACCTGAGTATTCCACGTGTGCAACTGTTTTGCACCCATTGTATTTGGACGTAGAGCCTATCACACCCGATCATCACGTGGTGTCTCAGCACGAAGAACTTTGGCAACGGTGCATACTCAGGAAGAACACTTATACTTTGATAATTTAGTGAGGGATCATCTTATAATGCTAACCGTCAATCAAAGCAAGATAAGATGCATAAAAGATAAACATCACATGCAATCAATATAAGTGATATACTATGGCCATCATCATATTGTGCTTGTGATCTCCATCTCCGAAGCACCGTCATGATCACCATCGTCACCGGCGCGACACCTTGATCTCCATCGTAGTATCATTGTCGTCTCGCCAACTATTGCTTCTATGACTATCACTACCACTTAGTGATAAAGTAAAGCAATTACAGGGCGATTGCATTGCATACAATAAAGCGACAACCATATGGCTCCTGCCAGTTGCCGATAACTCGGTTACAAAACATGATCATCTCATACAATAAAATTTAGCATCATGTCTTGGCCATATCACATCACAACATGCCCTGCAAAAACAAGTTAGACGTCCTCTACTTTGTTGTTGCAAGTTTTACGTGGCTGCTATGGGCTGAGCAAGAACCGTTCTTACCTACGCATCAAAACCACAACGATAGTTTGTCAAGTTGGTGCTGTTTTAACCTTCGCAAGGACCGGGCGTGCCCACACTCGGTTCAACCAAAGTTGGAGAAACTGACACCCGCCAGCCACCTGTGTGCAAAGCACGTCGGTAGAACCAGTCTCGCGTAAGCGTACGCGTAATGTCGGTCTGGGCCGCTTCATCCAACAATACCGCCGAACCAAAGTATGACATGCTGGTAAACAGTATGACTTATATCGCCCACAACTCACTTGTGTTCTACTCGTGCATATAACATCAACGCATAAAACCAGGCTCGGATGCCATTGTTGGGGAACGTAGTAATTTCAAAAAAATTCCTACGCACACGCAAGATCATGGTGATGCATAGCAACGAGAGGGGAGAGTGCGTCCACGTACCCTCGTAGACCGAAAGCGGAAGCGTTAGCACAACGCGGTTGATGTAGTCGTACGTCTTCACGATCCGACCGATCAAGTACCGAATGCACGACACCTCCGAGTTCTGCACACGTTCAACTCGATGACGTCCCTCAAACTCCGATCTAGCCGAGCTTTGAGGGAGAGTTCCGTCAGCATGACGGTGTGGTGACGATGATGATGTTCTACCGACGCAGGGCTTCGCCTAGGCAGCGCTACGATAAAATCGAGGTGGATTATGGTGGAGGGGGGCACCGCAGATGGCTAAGAGATCAAGAGATCAATTGTTGTGTCTCCAAGGGGTGCCCCCTCCCCGTATATAAAGGAGTGGAGGAGGGGGAGGGCCGGCCCTCTCTATGGCGCGCCCTAGGAGGAGTCCTACTCCCACCGGGAGTAGGATTCCCCCCTTCCAAGTAGTAGGAGTAGGAGTCAAGGAAAGGGAAGAGGGAAGAGAAGGAAGCAGGGGGCGCCGCCCCTCCCCCTAGTCTAATTCGGACTAGTCAATGGGGGGCGCGCGGCCTGCCTCTCCCTCTCCCCTAAAGCCCAATAAGGCCCATATACTTCTTCCCCCGTACTCCCGTAACTCCCCGGTACTCCAAAAAATACCCGAACCACTCGGAACCTTTCCGATGTCCGAATAGAGTCATCCAATAAATCGATCTTTACGTCTCGACCATTTCGAGACTCCTCGTCATGTCCCCGATCTCATCCGGGATTCCGAACTACCTTCGGTACATCAAAACACATAAACTCATAATATAACCGTCATCGAACTTTAAGCGTGCGGACCCTACGGGATCGAGAACAATGTAGACATGACCGAGACACGTCTCCGGTCAATAACCAATAGCGGAACCTAGATGCTCATATTGGCTCCCACATATTCTACGAAGATCTTTATCGGTCAAACCGCATAACAACATACATTGTTCCCTTTGTCATCAGTATGTTACTTGCCCGAGATTCGATCGTCGGTATCTCAGTACCTAGTTCAATCTCGTTACCAGCAAGTCTCTTTACTCGTTCTGTAATACATCATCCCGCAACTAACTCATTAGTTACAATGCTTGCAAGGCTTATAGTGATGTGCATTACTGAGTGGGCCCAGAGATACCTCTTCGACAATCGGAGTGACAAATCCTAATCTTGAAATACGCCAACCCAACAAGTACCTTTGGAAGCACCTGTAGAGCACCTTTATAATCACCCAGTTACGTTGTGACGTTTGGTAGCACACAAAGTGTTCCTCCGGTAAACGGGAGTTGCATAATCTCATAGTCATAGGAACATGTATAAGTCATGAAGAAAGCAGTAGCAGCATACTAAACGATCGAGTACTAAGCTAACGAAATGTGTCGGGGATATACCCCGCGGCGTAAACCGGCCGGAAGTAAAACCCGGCCGAACTTGGCGGTTTACTTCAGACCCGGCTGAGACTTGGCGGTTTACGATTCATTGTTAATCCGGCAGGCGGGTCAGAGGAGCGACAAGACCCGTTGGCCCAACGGGCGGTTCATGAAGGCCGATTCATACTATGGTGGGCCGGTTTACAAGGAAAGGCGTGAGGAATATTTGTCTTACAAGGAGTTAAGACCTGGACTTGTATCCGGTTTGTATTAGAGATAGACTAGTCCTAATCCTAATAGGACTCGACATGTAACCCGACCCTTCAACATATATAAGGAGGGGCAGGGCTCCCCAAAGGAGGGAGAGGAAACAATCTCTAGGGCTAGACACAAAGTCACCGGTTTACCGGCGACTCCCTCATGATCATAATGAGACCTAGCCTCAAAAAGCATGTAGGGTTATTACCGGATGATGTTTCCCGGGGCCCGAAGCTGTCTAAATCCTTGTCTTGTGTTGCGTCTTTCGATTCCGCTCAACCCCTCTCAAGCTACCACATAGATGCGTGGCCTCACAACTAAGTCCTCACACTAGGACATCTATCGTGACAAAACCACGACAGAATGGGTCAAGTTAATCACATCATTCTCCTAATGATGTGATCCCGTTAATCAAATAACAACTCTTTGTCCATGGTTAGGAAACATAACCATCTTTGATTAACGAGCTAGTCAAGTAGAGGCATACTAGTGACACTCTGTTTGTCTATGTATTCACACATGTATCATGTTTCCGGTTAATACAATTCTAGCATGAATAATAAACATTTATCATGATATAAGGAAATAAATAATAACTTTATTATTGCCTCTAGGGCATATTTCCTTCTCTCCGCGCATATCACCAGAACCATGCATGTGGTGGTAACATATCAGTTGACCGATAACGGTTACTTGAGTGCGTACACAAAATAGATACATATATATAGATGTAGGTTTCTGATCAGCTGCGTCGACGACGTTTCACATTGAGCTTCTTCCCTTTCTTGTTCGTTCCCGGGTAATTGAGCCCCTCCTTGTGACTTTTCTGGAGCCATGGATTACGATCTTTTCTTAGGTAATGTAGTATTGATTCTTCTTTCCACGTATGCTTCATTTTTTGGGAATCATAGCATAATTTAAAATTTTCCTACTTTCACCAAGATGCATCTATGGAGTCTACTAGCAACGAGGGGAAAGGAGTGCATCTACATACCCTTGTAGATCGCGAGCGGAAGCCTTCCAATGAACGTGGATGACGGAGTCGTACTCGCCGTGATCCAAATCACCGATGACCGAGTGCCGAACGGACGGCACCTCCGCGTTCAACACACGTACGGTGCAGCGACGTCTCCTCCTTATTGATCCAGCAAGGGGGAAGGAGAGGTTGATGGAGATCCAGCAGCACGACGGCGTGGTGGTGGATGTAGCGGGTCTCCGGCAGGGCTTCGCCAAGCTTCTGCGAGAGAGAGAGAGAGGTGTTGCAGGGGGAGAGGGAGGCGCCCAAGGCTGTAGGTTGCTGCCCTCCCTCCCCCCCTTTATATAGGACCCCTTGGGAGGGGGGGGGGCGGCCAAAACCCATCTAGGGTTGGGGGGCGGCGGCCAAGGGGTGGAAAGGGGTGCCTTGCCCCCCAAGGCAAGGGGGAAGCTCCCCCCTAGGGTTCCCAACCCTAGGCGCATGGGGGGAGGCCCAAGGGGGGCGCCCCAGCCCACTAAGGGCTGGTTCCCTTCCACTTTCAGCCCACGGGGCCCACCGGGACAGGTGGCCCACCCGGTGGACCCCCGGGACCCTTCCGGTGGTCCCGGTACAATACCGGTAACCCCCGAAACTTTCCCGGTGGCCGAAACTTGACTTCCTATATATAATTCTTCACCTTCGGACCATTCCGGAACCTCTCATGACGTCCGGGATCTCATCCGGGACTCCGAACAACTTTCGGGTTTCTGCATACATATATCTCTACAACCCTAGCATCACCGGACCTTAAGTGTGTAGACCCTACGGGTTCGGGAGACATGCAGACATGACCGAGAGGCCTCTCCGGTCAATAACCAACAGCGGGATCTGGATACCCATGTTGGCTCCCACATGTTCCACGATGATCTCATCGGATGAACCATGGTGTCGAGGATTCAATCAATCCGTATGCAATTCCCTTTGTCAATCGGTATGTTACTTGCCCGAGATTCGATCGTCGGTATCCCAATACCTTGTTCAATCTCGTTACCGGCAAGTCTCTTTACTCGTACCGCAATGCATGATCCCGTGACTAACGCCTTAGTCACATTGAGCTCATTATGATGATGCATTACCGAGTGGGCGCAGAGATACCTCTCCGTCACACGGAGTGACAAATCCCAGTCTCGATCCGTGCCAACCCAACAGACACTTTCGGAGATACCCGTAATGCACCTTTATAGTCACCCAGTTACGTTGTGACATTTGGCACACCCAAAGCACTCCTACGGTATCCAGGAGTTGCACGATCTCATGGTCTAAGGAAAAGATACTTGACATTGGAAAAGCTCTAGCAAACGAAACTACACGATCTTTTATGCTATGCTTAAGATTGGGTCTTGTCCATCACATCATTCTCTTAATGATGTGATCCCGTTATCAATGACATCCAATGTCCATAGTCAGGAAACCATGACTATCTATTGATCAACGAGCTAGTCAACTAGAGGCTTACTAGGGACAGGTTGTGGTCTATGTATTCACACATGTATTACGATTTCCGGACAATACAATTATAGCATGAATAATAGACAATTACCATGAACAAAGAAATATAATAATAACCATTTATTATTGCCTCTAGGGCATATTTCCAACAGTCTCCCACTTGCACTAGAGTCAATAATCTAGTTACATTGTGATGAATCAAACACCCATTGCGTCCTGGTGTTGATCATGTTTTGCCCTAGGGAGAGGTTTAGTCAACGGATCTGCTACATTCAGGTCCGTGTGTACTTTACAAATATCTATGTCTCCATTTTGAACACTTTCACGAATGGAGTTGAAGCGACGCTTGATATGCCTGGTCTTCCTGTGAAACCTGGGCTCCATCGCAAGGGCAATAGCTCCAGTGTTGTCACAGAAGAGAGTCATTGGGCCCGACACATTGGGAATCACCCCTAGGCCGGTAATGAACTCCTTCATCCAGACTGCTTCCTGTGCTGCCTCCGAGGCTGCCATGTACTCCGCTTCACATGTAGATCCCGCCACGATGCTTTGCTTGCAACTGCACCAGCTTACTGCTCCTCCATTCAAAATATACACGTATCCGGTCTGTGACTTCGAGTCATCCAGATCTGTGTCGAAGCTAGCGTCGACGTAACCCTTTACGACGAGCTCTTCGTCACCTCCATAAACGAGAAACATATCCTTAGTCCTCTTCAGGTACTTCAGGATATTCTTGACCGCTGTCCAGTGTTCCTTGCCGGGATTACTTTGGTACCTTCCTACCAAACTTACGACAAGGTTTACATCAGGTCTGGTACACAGCATGGCATACAAAATAGACCCTATGGCCGAGGCATTGGGGATAACACTCATCTCTTCTATATCTTCTGTCGTGGTCGGGCATTGAGCCGTGCTCAATTGCACACCTTGCAATACAGGCAAGAACCCCTTCTTGGACTGATCCATACTGAACTTCTTCAATATCTTGTCAAGGTATGTACTCTGTGAAAGACCAATGAGGCGTCTTGATCTATCTCTATAGATCTTGATGCCTAATATATAAGCAGCTTCTCCAAGGTCCTTCATTAAAAACACTTATTCAAATAGGCCTTTATACTTTCCAAGAATTCTATATCATTTCCCATCAATAGTATGTCATCCACATATAATATGAGAAATGCTACGGAGCTCCCACTCACTTTCTTGTAAGCACAGGCTTCTCCATAAGTCTGTGTAAACCCAAACGCTTTGATCATCTCATCAAAGCGAATGTTCCAACTCCGAGATGCTTGCACCAGCCCATAGATTGAGCGCTGGAGCTTGCACACTTTGTTAGCATTCTTAGGATAGACAAAACCTTCCGGCTGCATCATATACAACTCTTCCTTAAGGAAGCCGTTAAGGAATGCCGTTTTGACGTCCATCTGCCATATCTCATAATCATAGTATGCGGCAATTGCTAACATGATTCGGACGGACTTCAGCTTCGCTACAGGTGAGAAAGTCTCATCGTAGTCAACCCCTTGAACTTGTCGATAACCCTTAGCGACAAGTCGAGCTTTGTAGATGGTCACATTACCGTCTGCGTCCGTCTTCTTCTTAAAGATCCATTTGTTTTCTATGGCTCGCCGCTCATCGGGCAAGTCAGTCAAAGTCCATACTTTGTTTTCATACATGGATTCTATCTCGGATTTCATGGCTTCTAGCCATTTGTCGGAATCCGGGCCCGCCATCGCTTCTTCATAGTTCGAAGGTTCACCATTGTCTAACAACATGATTTCCAGGACAGGGTTGCCGTACCACTCTGGTGCGGAACGTGTCCTTGTGGACCTACGAAGTTCAGTAACTTGATCTGAAGCTTCATGATCATCATCATTAACTTCCTCCCCAGTCGGTGTAGGCACCACAGGAACATGTTCATCAGTGTGCCAAGCAAGCTCTTGAGGACATTCTTTGTGATATGCATTGGATCAAGGCAATGAGGTGTGCCATGATTGGGCCAGTACTCCAAGTCCCAGAAAACAGACCTCGTTTTCCATACCTTCATCATCGGCTCCGACGCCTTTTTGATCTTTCCCGGTGCGGGGCATTGTTCCCAGTTTCGCAACAGCTCATCGATTTCGGCGCCGCTCCTCTTACGTGGAGGTCCTCGAACCTCAGCCAACCCATTGAATAGATCTCCACGCTTTCTCCATGGGTCATCCTTCTCGAGCCATCTACGATGCCCTCGTGCATCCGCAGTATCCGTGGCACACCTGGCCTGAGGTGTACCCGTAACCGAGATAGTTGTGCACCATCGTCATCAGCGCGGCTCTCATATGGAAATATTCTCCTTTGCTGGCGTCCCATGTCCATGCCGGTGTTTTCCATAACGTGTCTAGCTCCTCTTGCAGAAGCCCCATATATAGGTTAATACTATTTCCCGGTTGTTTCGGCCCTTGAGTCAGCATGCTCATGTGTATGTACTTTGTCTTCATGCACTTCCATGGGGGGAGGTTGTACATCCATACAAACACGGGCCATGTGTTGTGGTTGGTGTTCTGGTTTCCAAATGGATTCATGCCATTGTTTCTCGCACCAAGCACGATGTTCCTTGGATCTTCTGCAGCAAATCCATATACGGCGTTGAATGCTCTCCACTGGCTACCATCTACGGGGTGTCTTAGCCTCGGATCATCTCCATCGTCGGGCTTCTTCCTCTCCGCGTGCCAGTGCATGAGCTTTCTGAGGAGCTTTCTTTCCTGCCTTCTTGTATCGAGAAGCATTGCACACTGGACAACTGGTTTTTCCCGCGTGCTCCCCCCGATAAATGATGCAATCGTTGACGCATGCGTGGTACCTAATGTGCGGCAAATCAAAAGGACAAACGATTTTCTTGGCCTCCTCGACACTAGTAGGACACAGGTTCCCCGCGTGAAGAACTTTATTATGTAGAAACTTCAAATGCTCATCGAGGCTTTTGTCTGTCCATTTGTTTTTGGCCTTCGTCTTTAGAAGTTCGAGCGTGAAACTCAAGCGGGTCACCTCGGGATCGCAACCGTCATACAATGGAGTCATCGAGTCTACTTCAAGTTGCGCCAACTTGGCCTCCTCTCTAGAAGCAGCTCTCTCGCTAGTCGTACTCTTGTGAAGGAGGTCTCGAACATGAGGGTCCTGCACGACTGCACTTAGTAGCATCGAAGACTGCGGCGTGACCGCCACCACTTCTCCGCCATGTCCGGACTATTCTTCCCTGTGTCCGGAATCTTCTCCGCCGCCGTCTTCATTTCCGGACCCCGCCGACATGTCCGGCGCCATCGTCTTCTTGTCGATCGGTCATCTCTTCGTCTAGCCCCATGTCCTTATTCCCTCCCATGTGGACGTCCTCATCATCAGCATCTTCTTCCCTTATCCACTGAGTATAGCCATCCATGAAACCATTCATCAGCAGGTGCGCCTTGCTACCTCTTGAGCACTGCGTTGGTTTTTCCCTTGAAGAGGAAAGGGTGATGCAGTAAAGTAGCGTAAGTATTTCCCTCAGTTTTTTAGAACCAAGGTATCAATCCAGTAGGAGACCACGCTCAAGTCCCTCGCACCTACACAAACAAATAAGAACCTCGCAACCAACGCAATAAAGGGGTTGTCAATCCCTTCACGGTCACTTACGAGAGTGAGATCTGATAGATATGATAAGATAATATTTTTGGTACTTTTATGATAAAGAGAAATAAAGATGCGAAGTAAAATAAAAGACAATAGAAATAGCTAAGTGTTGGAAGATTAATATGATGGAGAATAGACCCGGGGGCCATAGGTTTCACTAGTGGCTTCTCTCAAGAGCATAAGTATTACGGTGGGTGAACAAATTACTGTCAAGCAATTGATAGAATTGAGCATAGTTACGAGAATATCTAGGTATGATCATGTATATAGGCATCACGTCCGTGACAAGTAGACCGACTCCTGCCTGCATCTACTACTATTACTCCACAGATTGACCGCTATCCAGCATGCATCTAGAGTATTAAGTTCATAAGAACGGAGTAACGCTTTAATCAAGATGACATGATGTAGAGGGATAAACTCATGCAATATGATATAAACCCCATCTTGTTATCCTCGATGGCAACAATACAATACGTGCCTTGCTGCCCCTGCTGTCACTGGGAAAGGACACCGCAAGATTGAACCCAAAGCTAAGCACTTCTCCCATTGCAAGAAAGATCAATCTAGTAGGCCAAACCAAACTGATAATTCGAAGAGACTTGCAAAGATAACCAATCATACATACAAGAATACAGAGAAGATTCAAATATTGTTCATAGATAAACTTGATCATAAACCCACAATTCATCGGTCCCGACAAACACACCACAAAAGAAGATTACATCGAATAGATCTCCACAAGAATCATGGAGAACTTTGTATTGAGATCCAAAGAGAGAGAAGAAGCCATCTAGCTAATAACGATGGACCCGAAGGTCTGAGGTAAACTACTCACACATCATCGAAGAGGCTATGGTGTTGATGTAGAAGCCCTCCGTGATCAATGCCCCCTCCGGCAGGATGCCGGAAAAGTCCCCAAGATGGGATCTCACGGGTACAGAAGGTTGCGGCGGCGGAATTAGGTTTTCATGGATGCCTCTGATGGTTTGGGGGTACGTAGGTATATATAGGAGGAAGAAGTACATCGGTGGAGCAACGTGGGCCCCACGAGGGGGAGGGCACGCCTGGGGGGGGGTAGGCACGCCCCCTGCCTCGTGCTCTCCTCATTGCTTTCTTGACGTGGACTCCAAGTCCTCTGGATCACGTTTGTTCCGAAAATCACGTTCCCGAAGGTTTCATTCCGTTTGGACTCCGTTTGATATTCTTTTTCTGCGAAACACTGAAATAGGCAAAAAAACAGCAATTTGGGCTAGCCCTCCGGTTAATAGGTTAGTCCCAAAAATAATATAAAAGTGTATAATAAAGCCCATTAAACATCCAAAACATAATATAATATAGCATGGAACAATAAAAAATTATAGATACGTTGGAGATGTATCACGCCTTCAAGGTGCCACGATCAAAAGGGTCCAAAAGGACTCCTTCCTTGCATATTGCACACGGACATCTAATCCTAGTCCGATTATTTGCATACATGTCCATCACCGCAGATTGCATGTACCGCTCCACCTTCCATCCACTCACCTTCATGACCGACTGCACGGTATAACAAGTAAAAGGGTTATGAAATAAATAATGCATGCTTCAAAGTCATATATATAAAATTTTGGCACGACCTTGCCTAAAAATAGGACATATGAGTTTGCTTGAAATTCACTGAAACGGAAATAAATCAACATTTCGGCAAAACATAAGCAACTCAAAGGCATGTCACTAGCACAAATCTCTCCACACACACACACATACACACACACACACACACACACACACATATATATATATTTATATATATATATAGGATAGCACTATTCTAATTCTAGGATTAGAATATATATATAGGATAGCACTATTCTAATCCTAGGATTAGAATAACTATTTGGATCACAGACATGATGCTCCTGGATCCTGCCCACCCGACAGTACAGAAAAAAGCCCACCCACCCGCTCTCCCGATCCCCTCCCCTGACCTTCCCTGATAACCTCCCGGATCGTCGTCGTGACCTAACCCCCTGGATCGCGCCGCCGCTAACCCCACCCTCCCTGGAGTGCGCCGCCGCCACCCTCCCTGCATCGCGCCTCGGCCTTCCTCCTTGCATCGCGCATCCGCCGCCGCCCACCCCTGCCCTGATGTGCCTCCGCCGCCGCCCACCCCTGCCCTGATGCGCCTCCGCCGCCGCCCACCCCTGCCCTGATGCGCCTCCGCCGACACCCACCCCATCCCCGACGTGTCTCCATCCATGGTCCCCTGGTCCCCACGCGCCTCCTGTCACCGTACCTCCGGCCCCGACGCGCCTCCTGCCCACGGCGCACATCCGCCACGCCAGGCCTCCCGACCACCGCGGGCCGGCGCTGCACCACCCCCATGCCGAACCACTCCACCCTCCTCCTCTGGCGCTTCCCCAACGAGGATCTGGATCAGGGTCATCCAGATGCTCGCCATTGACGCGGCCTTCTTGCTCCGCCCCACCCGTGCCTCCTCCCTCTTCTGCCCCTGGCCATGCCCGCGCCGGCGGCCCAACCATCCATCTCGAGCAAATGAAGTTCAGGCCTCGCGTGCGAGCAGTCCATCCAGGTGCTCGTTGTGGGTCTCCCACAGCACCCTCGACGACCTGCCCAAGGCCGAAGCGGCGACCTGCCTGAGTCCTATGATGTGACCTTCATGCCCGTGTCTTCTCCGCCGCCCCCTCATCTTCAACTACATGTGGTGGACACCATGGCGAGCTAACCGGATCCCTGCACAAAATTGTTGGACCAAGCATGCCTTCTTGCCACATTTGACAGAAGATCCCATTTTTCTGAACATGTAGCATTTGTTTCTTGGGAGGTTGTCAGGTTTCATTAACATGAATCTTCTGTCACATGTGTTTACCACAGTTACCTTGGGATTACTCAGCTCCTTTTGTCGGTTCGCAAAAACACATATCTTGCTTCTTCCAAATTGTTGCAAGAAGTTGCTTATTTTGTATTGCTGCCTAGGAAAAGCAGTTTCTCCGAATGCAGCAGCAGGCTGCACCACCCAACGGTGGAGTCGAACAAAGCAACAGTAGATCATGAACGAACCGTGGAGGTGGAGAGGCTATTTTTTGGTAGATTGATTTTCATCTGAGAGCACTAGTGTTGCTTGCTAGCTTCCCAATGGAGCTTCAATATTGTAGAGAACTCGAGTCCGATAAAGAAGTATGATACTTGCAGGCAAGCTATTGTTCATCAAAAATGTGTTTGTATTTATGACTAAATAAAAAAAGTGATGGTTCCGAAGTTACTGTGTGTGTGTTTCTTGATCACACGGTTATAACAAAACCACTCACAAAAACTGAAAATATTCATTTTGAAAAAGATACCATAAGTTATGCCTTGTTTTAAAAAAATGTGATGCAAACGGGATATGTGTGTGTGTGCGCGCGCGTGTATTGGGTGCAAATGCTCCCCAAATGGAGAAAAGAGTGCGTTGAAGCTCTAGTACATCCTTGCACAATTTTCTTTTCTCCTTTTATATTGCAATGAAGCTTCTTGTGATCACCTGCTTATCCAAAAAACGATGTTTCACAAATTTGCAAGTCTAAAAGTTTGGAAGTTCGGGTCTGAAAATTTACAAAACTGTGGATAAAAATGGAAAAATATGAACCATAGGAAATTTAGTGTGGAGACACCCCCCCTCCAATTTTTTTTGGAAGAAAACTAAAATTTTGAAGTCAAGAAGAAAAGTGGTTTCCCAATTTCTAATAGAACATAGAAGTTCAAATTTAAATAACCAAGAAGGTCAAAAATCCTAGAAGTTCAAATTTAAAAAGTGGAGCGGTTAGATGTTTATTACAAAACTTGGATTTCTTCAATTACTAAAAAATAAATCAAAGAAGTTCAAATTAAAATAAGAGAGTTGTTCGATGTTCGTATACCAAGAAAAAACAAGCGTCACCTAGAAAATGTTAACTCTCGAAGTTCAAATTTAATAAAATGGAGAGTTCGAAAAAAATGTTATGTGTGTACAAAAGAAAAATTCTCACGGATTTCTCCGTGATTGGAAAATGATGACCAAAAAATTTGAAAGTAACATAATAGAGCCATTCGATATTTGTAACAAAAAAACCAAGCAATTCAAAAAGTTTATAAGAAAGAGATTTTTCCTTCTTTTAAAAATAAGACCTAGAAGTTTAACTTTAAATAATTGAGCGGTTCGATATTTATTATATAACTAGCACTTTTCCCGTTACTAATAAATAACACCTAGAAGTCCAAAAATTAAAAAATATGAAGTTGTTTGATGTCTATAAAAACTCAGATTTTCCCCAATGCTAAAGATTAAAACCAAGAAATTCAATTTAAAAAAAACGGAGTAGTTCAATGTATATAAAAAACTCAGATTTTCACATTACTAGAGAATAAACCCAAGAAGTTCAATTGGAAAAAGCGGACTAGTTTGATACTTATTTGAAAAATCGGATTTTTATATTTACTAAAGAATAAAATCAATAAGTTCAATTTCAAACAACGAAGAAGTTTGATGTTTCTAAAAAACCTCTAATTTTCACATTTCTAAAAATACACAAATGAAGTTCAAGTAAAAAAGGCAGAGCGGTTCAATGTTTAAAAAAAACTTAGATATTCTCACGTAACCGAGAGAAGTTCTGTTTGATAACTGCCAAAAGTTCACATACTACACGGTGTGCATTGTATGAAAAGAAAGAATGAAAACGCAAAGGCCGAAAGTTTTGTTACTAGAAGTTCAAGTGCTCGGCCCGAGAAAGTTCAAAAATTCATGTGAGAGAGGTTGAACAAAAATACGTGACGGAAGTTCCAGGTGAAAACAGCGGGAAGTTCAACTAGTACACGAAATGCGTTTCAGATAGGAATATAAGAATAGAAAATAAAAAGCTTAGAAGGTTTGTTGCAAGAAGTTCACGTGCTCCACCCTGCGCGGTTCAAAAATTATATTTACGAGACATCCGTCTTTCATTTACATGTTGTTTTAAAAGCCAAAAAACAACGTTGTTTTGCCATTTAAAAACTGCTTTCAAACGGCAACGAATTTGTAACACATGTCTACATGAAAAACTTGCTGCGATTCATAAGCTTTCCACGGGGTATATTATGTGCCACATTTAGATGAACGGTTTAAAATTTTCATGTATACCATTTAAAACACGTTTTGATGTATTCAAAAATTCTAACCTGTTGAAAGAACTTCATAGTGAAAACAACGAGAAGTCCAAGTACTGCAAGGAATGCATTTTAGGTGAGAATAAAAGTATAGAAAAATAAAAGTTTAAAAGGTTTGTTGAAAGAAGTTCAAGTGCTCTGTCCAGAGAAGTTCAAAAATTCTTGCGAGAGAGGTCCACCTTGTATTTCCATGTTCGATTTTTTCCGTATAAAAATCAAATACAATTCTTTACTCAAAATATAAAAAGGTGAAGTTCAAATTGAGATAACAGAGAAGTTCAGAGTTTATTAAAACCTGGGATTTACCTGTTCAAAAAATAAAAAATAAAACGCCATTTTTTGCACTTTAAAAAACAACTCATAAACGAAAAATGGTTGCTAGAAGTTCAAGTGCTCAGCTAGGAAAAGTTCAAAAAATTCTTGTGAGGGAGGTTCACCGTGTATTTAGATGTCCAAAATACATAAAAATTATGTTGCTTTTGTGTTTTAAAATAATTCTCTCAAACCAGAGAGAAGTTCAAAGTGATAACAACCGGAAGTTCATGTACTACATTGTGTGTACTTCATATAAGAAAAATACAATAAAGTGAAAACAGAGTGAAGTTCAAAGAGACATGCCCGAGAAGTTCAACTACATCACGCGGTGCAAAAAACAGCATGTCAAAAAATAGCACATCAAAAACAAAAGTGAAGTTCAAAAAGACATGCCCGAGAAGTTCAACTACTTCACGCAGTGCATTTGCATTCGCGATGAAGGCAGGAATCATGATCTCGTCATTTTCTAATTTATATCAAAACGGCAGGAATATTATTTGTGTAAGTTCAAGTCCTCAATCGGAGAAAATTAAAAAAATATTATGGGAGAGGTTTGTACAAAAGGAATATCATTTGTGTAACACTGACGAATGGATGAGAAAATTATAAACGAAATACGTCACAGAAGTTCAACGTGAAAATAGCAAGAAGTTCAACTATTACACTGAATGAACTTCATATGAAAACTTTTAAATCGTCGGGAGTATGAAAAAATGATCAACACGGGAAAGTTGCGTGTTTACAACAGCTTTCCATCAATATATCACTTGCTCAATTCCAGTGAGTGGATGAAGAGCTACGAGCAAAAAAAGCACGTGAAAAAACAGAGTGAAGTTCAAGTAGATATGCCGAGAAGTTCAACTTCTTCACGCGGTGCATTTTCGAAGAATCTGTTTCGCGATAAAAGCAGAATGAATGATCTTGCCATTTTTGAAATTACTTGAAAACGACTAGGAATCAGAGAAAACCATCAACATGAAAAAGATTCGCATTTTCCGTAGCTTTTCACAGGTATATTATTTGCCCCATTTCGATAAAGTTTGTAGAAAATACGGCGAAAATACCTTTTTATCCATTTTAAAAATTGACTTAAAACCGTAAGTAAATTGGAGAAACAATATATACCAAAAAGTTTGGCATTCCTTCAAGATTTCTAGCGCCATATCGTTTGCTGCATTCCGATGTATGGTTAAAAATTTAGCTCGAAAATACGAACTCGGTGGAACTTGTACCGTTTTCTAAATTAATTTTAAACCATTCAAAATTAGAAAAAACTTTCAACAAGCGAAAGTAGCGCATTTTCATAAGATTTCTAACGCCATATCATTTGCCTCAATTGGATTAGCCATTTAGAAATGACATTGAAAATACGAACTCGGCTGTTTGGTTTGCAAAAGTTTGCGATTTTTCAAATTACTCTTTAACCGTAAGGAATTAGAGAAAACTTTCAACATGTGGAAGGAGCGGTTTTACAGTAGCTTTCCAAAGAGATATTATTTGCCTCATTCCGATAAACGGTTTAGAAATGCGATCAAAAATATGATTCACGTTTTTTGTATGAAGAAAAAACGGTTTTCAAAACTGCTCTTAAACCGCTTAGATTTTGCCAAAAATTCAACTTGGGTCTTGATACTGGTGTCCATAGCTTTCCAACGGTATATCACAAGCCCCATTTGGACAATGTTGGCGGAAGTTCAACCTAGCACTCGGAGAAGTTCTGGTCGAACTACTCAGGCAGTAAAATTGCAAAAAACGCAATTTCATCACAACCGAGAGCAAAATCTGCCAACAAGCAAGATTCCTATTGAAAACGGTTATTTAGTTGCTAAAAAACGTTTCTAGATAACACTAACATCATATAGAACACAACTAACCAGAATAATTCGCGTGGGGAGACACGGTTTCGAAGATAGCCCGAAGGTCGGGTTCGTACAGGGGGAAGTTCAGGCGCGTTACTCGGGCAGTTCAGGTTGTGATCAGAATAGTGTATATATGTATATATATATATATATATATATATATATATATATATCCCAAACACACATATTCTCATTCACACACATATTCTTCTTGAAATGAACAACTTTTTACTCACCTATATATATCTCCCGAGAGAGACCGAGAGCACGCGGTTAATTAGATGATGTGGAGGAGGGTGGTTGGCTAAATAGCTAGCTAGATCTAGTTGTTGGGAGGAGAGGTGAATCTAGCTAGCTAACTAATGGAGAGGGGTTATGGTGGATGGGGGCATTAATGGGGGAGAGAAGAGAGGTGTAGGAGAAAGAGAGAGGCCATTTATGGAGGAGGGTGCCATTAATGAGGAGAGAAGAGAGGTAGGAGGAAGAGAGAAGAAGAGAAACAATGGTGGAGCTAGAGGGGAGAGGGGAAAGAGGTGGAGAGAGGGCAAAGTGGGGGAGAGGGAGGGGAAGGGGGTGGAAAAGGTGGCACCAGCCGCAACTAGCAGTAGCGCTGCTTTGCAAAAAGCGTTGTTGCTATTGGACTTAGTAGTAGTGCTTTCCAGGAAAAGCGCTACTACTAAGGAGGGCCCACTAGCAGTAGCGGCGCATAAAAACAGAGCGCTGCTACTAAACTGTTAGTAGTAGCGCTTTTTTCTGTACACCGCTACAACTACGAAAACAGTCGGTGGCCTCGACAGGTCCCACATAGTAGTAGCGCTTTTCTGCTTCACAGCGCTACTACTATGGAGTTACTAGTTGCGCTTTCCTGGAAAAGCGCTACTGCTAAATAGCAGCAGCGTTTACTTCTTTCCAGCGCTACTACTATGCTACTGTGTATAAGCGTTTTCCTAGTAGTGCACACCCCTGGTCAAGGCGCACCAAGATCCCCACTTAGAAGGAATAAGATCATATCCCGAAGGGATAAGATCAAGATCCCTAAAAAGGGGGATAACAATCGGTGGGGAAGGGAAATGATGGGATTTCTTTCCTCCCACCTTTGCCAACGCCCTAATGGACCTGGAGGGCAAGAAACCGGCCCCCTCCATCCCTATATATAGTGGGGAGGTGCATGGAGCCGCACCCCTTGCCCCTGGCACAGCCCTCCCCTCCTACACCTCCTCCTCCTCCGTTGAGTATAACGAAGCTCTGCCAGAGAACCACGAGCTCCACCACCACGCTGTCGTGCTGCCGGAGTTCTCCCTCAACTTCTCCTCTGCCCTTGCTGGATCAAGAAGGAGGAGCCGTCCCCGGGCTGTACGTGTGTTGAACTCGGAGGCGCCGTCCGTTCGACGCTTGGATCGGATCTTTCGCGATTTGAATCGCCACGAGTACGACTCCATCAACCGCGTTCTTGTAATGCTTCCACTTAGCGATCTTCAAGTGTATGAAGATGCTCTCTCTCTCTCTCTCTCTCTCTCTCTCTCTCGTTGCTAGCATCTCCTAGATTGATCTTGGTGACACGTAGGAATTTTTTTTGAATTTATTACTACGTTCCCCAACAGTGGTATCAGAGCTAGGTCTATGCGTAGATTCTATGCACGAGTAGAACACAAGTAGTTGTGGGCGATGATTTGGTCAATTTGCTTACCGTTACTAGTCCTATCTTGATTCGGCGGCATTGTGGGATGAAGCGGCCTGGACAGACCTTACACGTACGCTTACGTGAGACAGGTTCGACCGACTAACATGCACTTGTTGCATAAGGTGGCTAGCGGGTGTCTGTCTCTCCCACTTTAGTCGGGTCGGGTTCGATGAAGAGGGTCCTTATGAACGGTAAATAGCAATTGGCTTATGACCGTTGTGGCTTTTGTGTAGGTAAGAAACGTGCTATAAACCCATAGTAGCCACGTAAAACATGCAACAATAATTAGAGGATGTCTAACTTGTTTTTGTAGGTATGCTATGTGATGTGATATGGCCAAAAGGATGTGATGAATTATATATGTGATGTATCAGATTGATCATGTTCTTGTAATAGGAATCACGACTTGCATGTCGATGAGTATGACAACCTGCAGGAGCCATAGGAGTTGTCTTAATTTATTGTATGACCTGCGAGTCAATATAAGCGCCATGTAACTACTTTACTTTATTGCTAACCGTTAGCCATAGTAGTAGAAGTAATAGTTGGCGAGACAACTTCATGAAGACACGATGATGGAGATCATGATGATGCAGATCATGGTGTCATGCCAGTGACGATGGTGATCATGCCGCGCCTCGAAGACGGAGATCAAAAGCGCAAGAAGATATTGGCCATATCATGTCACTTTATGATTTGCATGTGATGTTTATCATGTTTACATCTTATTTGCTTAGAACGACGGTAGCATAAATAAGATGATCCCTCACTAAAATTTCAAGAAATGTGTCCCCCCTAACTCTGCACCATTGTGCAGGTTCGTTGTTTCGAAGCACCACGTGATGATCGGGTGTGATAGATTCTAATGTGCGCATACAACGGGTGTAAGCTAGATTTACACATGCGAAACACTTAGGTTGACTTGACGGCCTAGCATGTACAGACATGGCCTCGGAACACGAGAGACCGAAAGGTCGAACATGAGTCGTATGGTAGATGCGATCAACATGGAGATGTTCACCATTGATGAGTAGTCCGTCTCACGTGACGATCGGACACGGCCTAGTCGATTCGGATCATGTATCACTTAGATGACTAGAGTGATGTCTATCTGAGTGGGAGTTCATTAAATAATTTGATTAGATGAACTCAATTATCTTGAACTTAGTATAAAATTGTCTTTACAATCTATCTTGTAGATCCAATGGCCCACGCTAATGTTACCCTCAACTTCAACGCGTTCCTAGAGAAAACCAAGCTGAAAGACGATGGTAGCAACTATACGGATTGGGTCCGTAAGTTGAGGATCATCCTCATAGCTGCCAAGAAAGCATATGTCCTTGAAGCACCGCTAGGTGACGCACCCATTTTCCCAGCAACTCAAGACGTTATAAACGCCTGGCAGTTGCGTAGTGATGATTACTCCCTGGTTCAGTGCGGCATGCTTTACAGCTTAGAACCGGGGCTCCAAAAGCGTTTTGAGCAACACTGAGCATATGAGATGTTCCAAGAGCTGAAAATGGTTTTCCAAGCTCATGCCCGGGTCGAGAGATATGAAGTCTCCGACAAGTTCTACAGTTGTAAGATGGAGGAAAATAGTTCTGCCAACGAGCATATACTCAAAATGTCTGGGTTGCACAACCGCTTGTCTCAGCTAGGAGTTAATCTTCCAGATGACTCGGTCATTGATAGAATCCTCCAGTCGCTTCCACCTAGCTATAAGAGCTTTGTGATGAACTACAATATGCAAGGGATGGAGAAGTCCATTCCTGAGTTATATTCAATGTTGAAATCAGCGGAGGTGGAAATCAAAAAGGAACATCAAGTGTTGATGGTGAATAAGACCACTAGTTTCAAGAAAGGCAAGGGTAAGAAGAACTTCAAGAAGGACGGCAAGGGATTTGCCGCGCCAGGTAAGTCAGTTGCCGGGAAGAAGAAGCCAAAGAATGGACCCAAGCTTGAGACTGAGTGCTTTTATTGCAAGGGAAATGGTCACTGGAAGCGGAACTGCCCCAAGTACTTAGCGGATAAGAAGGCCGACAACACCAAAGGTATATATGATATACATGTTATTGATGTGTACCTTACCAGCGCTCGTAGTAGCTCCTGGGTATTTGATACCGGTGCGGTTGCTTACATTTGTAACTCAAAATAGGAGCTGCGGAATAAGCGGAGACTGGCGAAGGATGAGGTGACGATGCGCGTCGGGAATGATTCCAAGGTCGATGTCATCGCCGTCGGCACACTACCTCTACATCTACCTTCGGGATTAGTTTTAAACCTCAATATATGTTATTTAGTGCCTGGATCTCTTTTAATGCGAGATGGCTACTCATTTAAATCCAAGAATAATGGTTGTTCTATTTATATGAGAGATATGTTTTATCGTCATGCCCCGCTGGTCAATCGTTTATTTTTATTGAATCTCGAATCTGATGTTACACATATTCATAGTGTGACTGCCAAAAGATGTAAGGTTGATAATGATAGTCCCACATACTTTTGGCACAACCGCCTTGGTCACATTGGTGTTAAACGCATGAAGAAACTCCATGCAGATGGACTTTTGGAGTCTCTTGATTATGAATCATTTGACATGTGCGAACCATGCCTCATGGGCAAAATGACGAAGACTCTGTTCTCCAGAACAATGGAGCGAGCAACCAACTTGTTGGAAATAATACATACTGATGTATGCGGTCCAGTGAGCGTTGAGGCTCGCGGTGGCTATAGTTATTTTCTCACCCTCACTGATGACTTAAGTAGATATGGGTATGTCTACTTAATGAAACACAAGTCTGAGACCTTTGAAAAGTTCAAGGAATTTCAGAGCGAGGTAGAGAATCAACGTGACAGGAAAATAAAGTTCTTACGATCAGATCATGGAGGAGAATACTTGAGTCACGAGTTTGGCACGCACTTAAGAAAGTGTGGAATTGTTTCACAACTCACGCCGCCGGGAACACCTCAGCGTAATGGTGTGTCCGAACATCGTAATCGCACTCTATTGGATATGGTGCGATCTATGATGTCTCTTACCGATCTACCGCTATCATTTTGGGGTTATGCTTTAGAGACTGCCGCATTCACTTTAAATAGGGCACCGTCTAAATCCATTGAGAAGACACCGTATGAATTATGGTTTAGGAAGAAACCTAAGTTGTCATTTCTGAAAGTTTGGGGATGCGATGCTTATGTCAAGACACTTCAACCTGAAAAGCTCAAACCCAAATCGGAAAGTGCGTCTTCATAGGATACCCTAAGGAAACTATTGGGTATACCTTCTACCTCAGATCCGAAGGCAAGATCTTTGTTGGCAAGAATGGTTCCTTTCTGGAGAAAGAGTTTCTCTCGAAAGAAGTAAGTGGGAGGAAAGTAGAACTTGACGAGGTACCCCCTCTTGAACCGGAAAGTAGCGCAGCTCAGGAAGATTTTTCTGTGGTGCCTACACCGACTAGAGAGGAAGTTAATGATGATGATCATGGAACTTCAGATCAAGTTGCTACTGAAATTCGTAGGTCCACGAGGACACGTTCCGCACCAGAGTGGTATGGCAACCCTATGCTGGAAATCATGTTGTTAGACAACGGTGAACCTTCAAACTATGAAGAAGTGATGATGGCGGGCCCGGATTCCAACAAATTGCTTGAAGCCATGAAATCCAAGATAGGATCCATGTATGAAAACAAAGTATGGACTTTGACAGATTTGCTCGATGATAGGCAAGCCATAGAGAATAAGTGGATCTTTAAGAAGAAGACTGACGCGGATGGTAATGTGACCGTCTATAAGGCTCGGCTTGTCGCTAAGGGTTATCAACAAGTTCAAGGGGTTGACTATGATGAGACCTTCTCACCCGTAGCAAAGCTGAAGTCTGTCTGAATCATGTTAGCAATTGCCGCATTCTATGATTGTGAAATCAGGAAAATGGACGTCAAAATGGCATTCCTTAACGGTTTCCTTAAGGAAGAATTGTATATGATGCAGCCGGAAGGTTTTGTCGATCCTAAGAGTGCTGACAAAGTATGCAAGCTCCAGTGCTCCATCCATGGGCTGGTGCAAGCATCTCGGAGTTGGAACATTCGCTTTGATGAAATTATCAAAGCGTTTGGGTTTATACAGACATATGGAGAAGCCTGTATTTACAAGAAAGTGAGTGGGAGCTCTGTAGCATTTCTCATATTATATGTGGATGACATACCATTGATGGGAAATGATATAGAACTTTTGGAAAGCATAAAGGCCTACTTGAATAAGTATTTTTCAATGAAGGACCTTGGAGAAGCTGCTTACATATTAGGCATCAAGATCTATAGAGATAGATCGAGACGCCTCATTGGTCTTTCACAAAGCACATACCTTGACAAGATATTGAAGAAGTTCAATATGGATCAATCCCAGAAGGGGTTCTTTCCTGTATTGCAAGGTGTGAGATTAAGCGCAGCTCAACGCCCGACCTCGGCAGAAGAAAGAGAAAAGATGAGTGTCATCCCCTATGCCTCAGCCATAGGCTCTATTATGTATGCCATGCTATGTACCAGACCTGATGTGAACCTTGCCATAGGTTTGGTAGGGAGGTACCAAAGTGATCCCGGTATGGAACACTGGATAGCGGTCGAGAATACCCTGGAAGTACATGAAAAGGACTAAGGATATGTTTCTCGTTTATGGAGGTGCCGAAGAGCTCGTCGTAAAGGGTTACGTCGATGCTAGCTTTGACACAGATCCGGATGACTCCAAGTCACAAACCGGATACATGTATATTTTGAATGGTGGGGCAGTTAGTTGGTGCAGTTGCAAGCAAATAGTCGTGGTGGGATCTACATGTGAAGCGGAGTACATAGCTGCTTGATGTCTACTACGCAACTTTATTCTTGTAGACTCGTGTTGGGCCTCCATGCACAGAGTTTTGTAGGACAGTAGCAATTTTCCCTCAAGTGGATGACCTAAGGTTTATCAATCCGTGGGAGGTGTAGGATGAAGATGGTCTCTCTCAAACAACCCTGCAACCAAATACAAGAAATCTCTTGTGTCCCCAACACACCCAATACAATGGCAAATTGTATAGGTGCACTAGTTCGGCGAAGAGATGGTGATAAAAGTGTAATATTGATGGTAGAAATATATTTTTATAATCTAAATAAATAAACACAGCAAGGTAGCAAATAGTAAACGGGCACAAAAATGGTATTGCAATGCTTGAAAACAAGGCCTAGGGTCCGTACTTTCGCTAGTGCAATCTCTCAACAATGCTAACATAGTTGGATCATATGATTATCCCTCAAAGTGCAATAAATAATCACTCCCGAGTTCCTATTAGTAGAGAACAAAAGATAGAAATTGTTTGTAGGGTACGAAACCACCTCAAAGCTATTCTTTTCGTTCGATCCATCCTAGAGTTCGTACTAAAATAACACAAGCTATTCTTTCCGACCGATCTAATCAAGAGTTCATACTAAAATAACACCATATGACACACATCAACCAACTCTAATGTCACCTAGATACTCCAATGTCACCACGAGTATCCGTGAGTTAATTATACGATATGCATCAAACAACTTCATGATCATAATATTCAATCCACTCAAAGAACTACAAGGAGACACCAAAGTTTCTATCGGAGAAAAGATAATAAAAATGTGCATCAACCCCTATCCATAGATTACCCCAAAGTCACCTCGGGAATCCGCAAGTTGAGTGCCATAACATACATCAAGTGAATCAATATGATACCCCATTTTCACCTCAAGTATTCATACCGCAAGACATACATCATGTGTTCTATTCTCTGAATATTCAATCCGACAAGACAAAACTTCAAAGGGTAAAGACTCAATTCATCACAACAAGAGTATAGAGGGGAGAAACATCATATGATCCGACTATATTAACAAAGCCCATGATATAGATCACGAGAGAGAGAGAGAGAGAGATCAAACACATAGCTACTAGTACAAACCCTCAGCCCCGAGGGTGGACTACTCCCTCCTCATCATGGTGGCCGCCGGGATGATGAAGATGGCCACCAGAGATGATTCCCCCTCCGACAGGGTGCCGGAACGGGCTCCCGATTGGTTTTCGGTGGCTAGATAGGCTTGCGGCGGCGGAACTTCCGATCTAGGTTAACCCCGAAGGGTTTCGAAGTATTTGTGAATTTATAGGGCAAAGAGGGGGTGCGGGAGGCCACCGAGGTGGGCACAACCCACCTGAGCGCGCCAGGGGGCCCTGGCGCTCCCTGGTGGGTTGTGCCCCCCTCGGGGCACCCCCAAGGTGCAGCTCAGGCCCATTGGGTTCCTTCTGGTCTAGAAAAAATCTCCGTAAAGTTTCATTGCGTTTGGGCTCCGTTTGATATTGATTTCCTGCGATGTAAAAAACAAGCAAAAAACAACAACTAGCACTGGGCACTGGGTCAATAGGTTAGTCCCAAAAAGTGATATAAAGTTGCCATAAAATGATTGTAAAACACCCAAGAATGATAAAATAATTGCATGAATACATCATAAATTATAGATACGTTGGATACGTATCACTGCTTCGGAAGCAGCACAGGAAGCAGTCTGGATGAAGGAGTTTATCACCGACCTAGGAGTGATTCCGAATGCGTCGGGCCCAATGACTATCTTTTGTGACAACACTGGAGCTATTGCCCTTTCCAAAGAGCCCAGGTTTCACAAGAAGACCAGGCACATCAAGCGTCGCTTCAACTCCATTCATGAATATATTCAAGATGGAGACATGGATATTTGTAAAGTGCATACCGATCTGAATTTCGTAGATCCGTTGATTAAATCTCTTCCACGAGCAAAACATGATCAGCACCAGAACTCTATGGGTGTTCGATTCATCACAATGTAACTAGATTATTGACTCTAGTGCAAGTGGGAGATTGTTGGAATATGCCCTAGAGGCAATAATAAAGTAGTTATTATTATATTTCCTTGTTCATGCTATAATTGTATTAACCGGAAACCGTAATACATGTTTGAATACATAGACCACAACATGTCCCTAGTGAGCCTCTAGTTGACTAGCTCGTTGATCAGTAGATGGTTGAGATTTCCTGACCATGGACATTGGATGTCGTTGATAACGGGATCACATCATTAGGAGAATGATGTGATGGACAAGAACCAATCCTAAGCATAGCACAAGATCGCGTATTTCGTTTGCTAGTGCTTTTCTAATGTCAAGTATCATTTCCTTAGACCATGAGAATGTGCAACTCCCGGATACCGTAGGAATGCTTTGGGTGTATCAAACGTCACAACGTAACTGGGTGGCTATAAAGGTGCACTATAGGTATCTCCGAAAGTGTCTGTTGCGTTGGCACGAATCGAGACTGGGATTTGTCACTCCGTATGACGGAGAGGTATCTCTGGGCCCACTCGATAATGCATCATCATAATGAGCTCAATGTGACTAAGGAGTTAGCCACGGGATCATGCGTTAGGGAACGAGTAAAGAGACTTGCAGGTAACAAGATTGAACAAGGTATAGGGATACCGACGATCGAATCTCGGGCAAGTAACATACCGATGGACAAAAGGAATTGTATACGGGATTGATTGAATCCCCGACATCGTGGTTCATCCGATTAGTTCATCGTGGAACATGTGGGAGCCAATATGGGTATCCAGATCCCGTTATTGGTTATTGGCCGGAGAGGCATCTCTGTCATGTCTGCAAGGTTGCCGAACCCGTAGGGTCTACACACTTAAGGCTCGGTGACACTAGAGTTGTAATGGGAATTGTATGTGGTTACTGAAAGTTGTTCGAAGTATCGGATGAGATCCCAGATGTCACGAGGAGTTTTGGAATGGTCCGGAGGTAAAGATTTATATGGGAAGTCCTATTTTGGCCACTGGAAAATGTTTGGGATTTTTCGGCATTGTACCAGGAAGGTTCTGGAAGGTTCCGGAGTGGGGCCCACCTGCCTGGGGGGACCCACATGAACGTGTTAGTGGGGGCAAGGCCCCACACCCCTGGTCAAGGCGCACCAAGATCCCCCCTTAGAAGGAATAAGATCATATCCCGAGGGCTAAGATCAAGATCCATAAAAAGGGGGGGAGGGGGGTAACAATCGGTGGGGAAGGGAAAGGATGGGATTTCTTTCCTCCCACCTTTGCCAACGCCCCAATGGACTTGGAGGGCAAGAAACCAGCCCCCTCCACCCCTATATATAGTGGGGAGGTGCATGGGAGCTGTACCCCTTGCCCCTGGCGCAGCCCTCCCGAGGGAGTCCTGGACTAAGGGGTCCTCGAGCGTCTGGCCAGTTATCTGTTGGGCCGGACTGATGGGCTATGACGACATGAAGACCGAAGACTATACCCGTGTCCGGATTGGACTCTACTTGGCGTTGAAGGCAAGCTAGGCGACCGATTATGAAGATTTCCTCCTATGTAACCGACTCCATGTAACCCTAGATCTCTCCGGTGTCTATATAAACCGGAGGGCATAGTCCGGATAGGACAGATTCATTACCATATACTCATAGGCTAGACTTCTAGGGTTTAGCCATTACAATCTTGTGGTAGATCAACTCTTGTAACACTCATATTCCTCAAGATCAATCAAGCAGGAAGTAGGGTATTACCTCCATAGAGAGGGCCCGAACCTGGGTAAACATTTTGTCCCCCGTCTCCTGTTACCATCGATCCTAGACGCACAGTTCGGGACCCCCTACCCGAGATCCGCCGGTTTTGACACCGACATTGGTGCTTTCATTGAGAGTTCCACTGTGCCGTCGCCGAGAGGGTTGATGGCTCGACTTGTTGTCAAGGATAATATCTTCTCCGGAGGGGCCCTGGCCCCGGGCCAGACCCTCCGGCTCGGCGGCATCATCATGGCCGCCGGCTCGGCCCATAAGCCGACGATGACCTCTCAAGTCATCAAAAATCGCCTCCGCGTTGATCTCGAATACTCTGCCCGCATGGATCCAATGGAGTTATCGTCGTTGAACGAACTCCTGTATCGCATGGCCGCCTTGGGGGTCGCTACAGACTACGATCAGGTCGGGCTTAAACCCGACGAGAGAGAAATTAAAACTCCACCGATCACCCATCAGATAGCGGTAGTCGAGGAGCGGAGCAACTCTTCTACTATATTGAGGACGGACTATGTTCGGATCACCGATCTCGAAGAACCAGACACTCTCCGGCAGAAAAGCATGCCTCTTCCTCCGAACATAAAGTCGGACGACGAGCCTAAAAAATCAGCCGGTATCCCGGAGCCTGAACTATCCGGCCCGGTAGACCTCCAAACTCCGGATCCAAAATTGGGTCAGGGTTCGGATTCAATTCCACCCACCCACCCGGACATAGATGCTCTCAGGAGCATCAAACAACAGTCTCAGGAAACGGTCCACCACTTCTGGGCCAGATTCCTCCTTGTTAAAAACAAGGTAAAAGATTGCCGCGATGAAGACGCGATAGCAGCATTCTCCAACAACTGCGCGGACGAAGGTATCCTTAACGCCATCAATCGCCGTCGCATATCAAACTTCGCTGACCTAGCAACTATCGTACAAAAGTATAGCACGATGGGAAGCGCCTGGAAAACTCGGGCAGCTTGCTGGGAACCATCCCGGCTCCCCCTACAGGCAAAAAGGACGCGCCCCCGTGGCACGCCCAGCCGAACAGTCAAAAAACATAAACCTATTACATTGCACGACACCGTTCTGGAGGGATGGCTCAATGGCCCATGCAAAATACACACGACGTCGGATACCGTGGCAACCCACAGCCTTAGAGCATTTTGGATACTTCGGCAGGTGGCCAAGAGCGGCGAGAACATCCTTACCAAGGACACCCCAGAACAACACCCTCCAGCAAACAATGACAATAGAGTATTGGCAGTCTTCGAGGCATTCGCTTCAAACAACAAGCGTAAAAGGGCCCTGCGCGATCTCGCCGAAGTTTGCCAGGTCGCTGCAATTGACCCATGGAACGACACAGCCATAACCTTCAACGCCAGTGACGAACCTACATACAGAACAGTCTGAGCGCCAGCTGCCCTAGTCCTCAGTCCCATCGTGGACGGCTTTCGACTTACAAAAGTCCTCATGGACGGCGGCAGTGGACTAAACCTCATTTACGAGGACACGCTCCACAAGACGGAAATAGACAGGAGTAGCATCGAGAAAAGCAACACAACCTTTCAAGGTATCATTCCCAGCCGGGAAGCTCGGTGTGCAGGAAAAATTACACTTGATGTGGTGTTCGGCACGCCGGAGAATTATCGGTCCAAAGAAATAACTTTCCAGGTGGCCCCTTTCAACAGTGGGTACCACGCCCTGTTAGGGCGAGAGGCCTTCATGCGCTTTCAAGCCATACCTCATTATGGGTATATGAAGCTAAAAATGCCCGGGCCTAATGGAATAATCACCCTCGTCAGTGATCCGGACATAGCCCTCCGCGCCGAGAATAAAACCGCATCCTTGGCCCTCGAGGCATTATCTGATGCCCTTGCGGCCGAAGAATTAACCGCACTACGCTCCACCATGGATAAAGACGATATGATCCTGGACAAACGACCCAAATCCACTTCCTTCAAGCCAGCAGAAGAAATAGTCAAATTTGAGGTCCATCCAACAGACCCGAAGAAGACAGCGTCTATCGGAGCGCAACTCAGCCCTGCAGTCGACGCCGCACTACGAGACTTCCTGCGCGAAAACTGGGATATATTTGCCTGGCATCCTTCCGATATGCCAGGAATCCCGCGCGAGTTGGCCGAACATAGCCCCAACATACTAAAGGGATATAAGCCGGTCAAGCAAACTCTGCGGTGCTTTTCCGAACCCAAACGACAAGCTATGGGGGAGGAGCTAGCCAAACTCATCGAGGCCAGATTCATCAAAGACATCAAACATCCGGACTGGTTGGCAAACTTGGTAATGGTACCAAAGAAGGATAAATCCTGGCGCCTATGCATCGATTTCAAAGACCTTAACAAGGCTTGCCCTAAGGATCCCTTCCCTCTTCCCCGCATTGACCAAATCATGGATGCTACTGCAGGTTACGACTCGCTGTGCTTCCTTGCTGCATATTCCGGATACCATCAAATCAAAATGAAGGAGTCCGATCAAGCCGCAACAGCATTCATTACACCATACAGGCCGTTTTGCTTCAACACCATGCCTTTCGGGCTCAAGAACGCCGGCGCCACCTACCAGCGCATGATCCAAACATGCCTCGAGAAACAGATCGGCAAAACAGTGGAGGCCTATGTGGACGACGTCGTCATCAAAACTAGACACGTCGAAACACTAATAGATGACTTGCGTCTCACATTCGACAACCTCCACACATACGACATCATGCTTAACCCGGAAAAGTGCGTCTTCGGCGTCCCCGCCGGTAAACTATTGGGCTTCATCGTTTCCAATAGAGGGATTGAAACAAATCCAACCAAAATCCGAGCTCTGTCACAACTGGCTACACCAACCGAACTCAAGCAGGTCCAAAAACTCGCTGGGTGCATGGCAGCTTTAAGCCACTTCATCTCCAGGTTGGGAGAAAAGGCGTTGCCGCTCTATCGCCTTCTACGGTGCACCGATAACTTCGAGTGGACAGACGTGGCGACGGCTGGACTGGAAGAAATAAAAGCCCTTCTGGCAAGCAACCCAATCCTGGACGCGCCAAACGCCGGCGAACCAATGCTGTTATACATATCAGCAACACACCAGGTGGTGAGCGCCGTACTCGTCATCGAACGAGAACAGGACGGACACAAATTTCCGCTCCAGAAGCCGGTATACTACGTATCCACCGTACTCACACCATGCAAATCCCGGTACCCTCATTATCAAAAAATAGCATATGCAGTTTTCATGGCATCTCGAAAATTGCAACACTACTTTCAGGAGTGCTCTATCACGGTGGCCTCCGAAGTGCCACTGAATGATATAATTAACAACTGGGATGCAATGGACCGGATTGCCAAATGGGCCATTGAGCTCCTGCCATTCGACATCACGTACAAACCACATCGAGCCATCAAATCCCAGGTACTGGCTGACTTCGTCGCCAAATGGACAGAAGCCGAACTCCCTAAAGAGTACGGCGCATATTCCAACTGGGTGATGCATTTTGACGGCTCCAAGATGTTGGCAGGGCTAGGGGCGGGCGTCGTATTAACGTCCCCCACAGGAGATATCGTCCAGTACGTACTCCAAATATTATACACAGACTCCAACAACGCAGCCGAATACGAGGCCTTGCTACATGGCCTCCGGATGGCTGTTTCAATAGGCATACAACGCCTGGATGTGCGCGGGGACTCAAACCTCGCAATATCCCAAATTAATGGAGACTTTGATGCCAAATATCCAAAGATGGCAGCTTATCGCAATGCTGTTTTGAAGATGTCGGCTCGGTTCGAGGGACTCGAATTTCATCACATCGCCCGCGAAAGTAACCAGGCGGCAGACGTCCTCTATTTCGCATTGGCGCTAAGCGCGACCCCGTCCCACCTAACATCTTCCTCGAAAGGCTCTTTAAGCCATCCGTGGTATGGCAAGGGGGAGATAGCAATGACAGTCCTGTTCCGAACACAAACACAGATAACGAACACGCCGATATCATTAGAGGCTCAACCACCGAAGTAACGTCACCGACCCACCTCATAATGGCAGTAATCGCCCCGTGGATCGAACCATTCTTGGCCTACTTTAATAAGAAGAAGCTCCCAGAAGATCAGAACGAGGCTTGCCGCATCGTCCGGCGTTCGAAGGCCTATAAAGTTCACGAAGGAGAGCTCTACAAGAAAAGCACTACCGGATTCCTTCAAAGGTGTATCTCCGAGGAGGAGGGGCGGCAACTCTTGGCAGAAATTCACGCCGGTTCGGTGGGCACCACGCCGCAGCCCAGGCACTTGTCAGCAAGGCCTTCCGTATAGGATTTTACTGGCCTACGGCACGGGCAAACGCACATGACCTCGTCCAGCGCTGTGTCGGATGCCAACTTTTCGCCAACCAGAGCCATATGCCCCCAACCGCTCTACAAACAATCCCCATTACATGGCCCTTTGCTGTCTGGGGCTTGGACATGGTCGGACCCCTTAAAGGGGGAAGCCATAAGAAAAAATATCTGCTGGTCATGGTGGACAAATTCACCAAGTGGATAGAGGCTCGACCAGTTAAAACGGCCGAGTCCGGACCGGTGATTGCATTTATATCCGATGTGGTACACCGCTATGATGTACCGCACAACATCATCACCGATAACGATTCGAATTTCACAGCTGACGAGGTGAAAACCTGGTGTGCTAATCTGGGCATTAAGCTCGATTACGCCTCTGTCTACCACCCGCAAACAAACGGTCAAGTCGAGCGAGCTAATGGTCTTATTATGAGCGGCATCAAACCCTGACTAGTGCGGTCTCTGAAAGAATCAGACAAACACTGGGTCGAGGAGCTTGACTCCGTACTCTGGGGGCTGCGGACCACGCCCAACCGTACTACCGGATACACACCTTTCTTCATGGTGTACGGTGCAGAGGCTGTATTGCCCTGCGATATTTTACATGACTCACCTCGAGTGCGTATGTACGAAGAGAAAGAGGCCGAGTTGGATCGGCAGGACAGCCTAGACGCCCTGGAGGAATAGCGCGACATCGCCAAAGCCCGTTCAGCATTTTATCAACAGTAGGCTCGAAGATATCAAAGCAGAGAAGTACGGGCCAAGAGTTACAACGTTGGCGAACTCGTTTTACGCTTGCCGGAGAAGCAAAAGGACAAACTCAAGCCCAAATGGGAGGGTCCCTTCATAATTGACGAAGTTCTTACCGGAGGAGCGTACCGTCTTCGTGACGCATCAGACAATCGCCTAGAGCCGAACCCCTGGAATGCGGCCAGACTCCGAAGGGTCTATGCCTAGTGCCGAACACTTTGTTACTCTCCTCCTCCCTTACAGTTTCCATAACTCTTTCCCCCTTGTACACAATTTTTTCGCTTTAAAGCTCTCATTCGGCTTGACCGAATATTGCTGACGTACACATTTTTACAAACGTACGCTCATTATACCTGGGGGCTTCTTTTAACAGAAGCTTGTTAATATTACTTGCCGAGCATTAAGCTCATCACACATACGCGTTTTTTTCATATGTCTTTTCTTCACCATTATATGCATCGATATGACTTAAGTTTTGGCCAAGCTGGGTTGCCTGGCTCCTGTGCTTACCCCTACGTTCCCGATTGTTCGGCTAGGTGGTAAAGGGAGCACCTCCGCGATTGTTACTGCCGGGTCATCTGGATGTGTACCTCAGACTGGGTGAAGCCGAAAGCTAGCATTCTTAAGGGAATATTCGGTTGGTGGATGAAAAATACTTTTTTGCACTCACTCTATTGTGAACCCCCAGAAGCTATACACACTGTGATTTTCACATCACAATTCTGACATGTCTACTACTGCATGCATACCCAGGGAAAGGAACCCTTAATGGAACTATTCTCCCTGGAAGATGTTTCTTACAATCTCACTGTAATATGACATAACTAGCCGGATACAACTTGTCTGTTCAAGCAACTATGACCCCTACGCTTAGTTTTCCACGCACACCCCAGCCTATTCGGCCGCGACGGTATTCGGAAACACTCCGCACCTTTGTGTCCGGAGGTTGAAGCGAGAAGGTCTGCCATGACAAATGATATACAATTCAGCTAGAATTCCATACGGTGAGGCAAGTACATAGTCACTTGGACTCAAACACTTCCTCCTCTATACCGTCCAACAAGCGATCTAACTTACAATCCTGTTGGGAATATTTGGCGGCCACCCCTACTTGGTCATACACCAAACTAAAGGGAATTTCTTCCCCATTCGGCCCTACCGGACCAACCCGCGCCATGTGATTAGAATCAAGCTTGGTATACCGAGTCTTCACCATGGCCCAAGCCTCTTGCGCACCCTCTCAACAGGCCGATATCTTCCGTAGCCGGATACGCCGCCACGCTCCTTTGAACCGCTCTACAAGCTCCTCCATACTTCCTGGAGGGGAGGCGGATGGCCATAGAGCCTTGGCAACACTCCGCATCGCCAGCCGCGCTTGTTCGTGCACTTGCGACGGCTTTTGCAGTAGATCACTCGATGATCCGGACACCTCCTCTTCAGGACGGCCCGTTAATATACCTGCAATCATAGCTATATCAGTTTCTCCTATCGCCGAACTACTTTCAAAATAGTTCAGATACATACTGAATATGCCGCCCCGCAGCTGCCTGTTCTCCTTCACGGAATCGGCTAGCTGGGCCCGCACATCTTTCAGCTCTTCGCCTAGCTGGGTCTTGTAATCCTGGAGCTCGTTTTTCTCAATAATGTCCTGCTTCAGTACACGATCGTCTGTAGCTTGTAGCCTTTTGGCTTCTTGCTCATTCGCTTGCGCGACTTCCAACGCCTCTTTGAGTCCCCCTAACCATTATGTCACGGTATAGGCAAGACTGTTAGTATTGAGGGCATATAAGTATGTTTTCTCGTCGGAAGGGAATATTACCAGGTGACGCCTTCTTGGACTTTTCCAGTTCGGCGGTAGCACCATTTAGCTGCGTCCGACATTGTTCCAGCTCTTGGGATAGCAGGTTGTTCTTCTCTGTAAGAACCTGGTCATACAATGGTACTTAAGTTAGTTGTACCAACTGCTTTCAGTCCCGGGGGCTACTAGCATATGGTTATCCTATTCGGACAAAGTAAACTTACCCGCACATCTGTTAAAAACTGCTTCGTGGCTCTACTAAGCCCGTTTCGAGCAGTCCGGATGTACGCATTAGCCCAGTTGAAGGCATTAAATGCCTCTTCCGAGAACTCAGGGTCTCGTAAAACAGCCCTGTAGCACCGATGATTCATGGCGCTCTCCACTTCCGAGTTGGTAACGGACATATTCTCCGAACCCTCGGCCGAAGGACAGTCCGGCACTGTTCCTATGTCGGCTCCCGCCTTTCCAACAGGGTCTAAATCCCGGGCGCTGGGAGTACGGTTGGCCGGACCCTTGTATTTAGTCCGGTGAACCTTTTCCTGGTGTCAAACAAGCGTACAAGTTACAGTTGGATGTGACTGCTAAAGTATACCTTTGTATCCCTACCTCTTTGACGAGGGACCGGTTGTGACTTCACCGACCTTCCTTTTAGAAGCCTTGCTCGGGGCCGGAACCACTCTCTTTGGAGCCGCCCCTGGAGTAGCGTGACGCGCCGAACGCCTCCCCTATGGAGCACGAGACAGTGCGATGGGTGAGGTAGTGCGAAGAAGCTCTTTCGAGAGAGATTCTTTCTCGACGACTTACGTGGGAAGCAGGAAGAAGACCAGGATAATCGGCGATAATGGCCACTTCCGTGCCATCGTAGCTCGCCTGGTAAAACACCCCTTCCGCGAGTACCACGAATATGTCCGGATCTTCTTCGGACCTGGGATCCATCTCCCGGTTGTGGTCCTCAGGCTGTGGGGCGGGGCTGTGAAACCCCTCGGTGATTCTTCGCCAATGCTGTTATAAGCAGATTAGAAATTTATCAAAGGTAATCCTGAACGAAATATGCCCTAGAGGCAATAATAAAGTTATTATTCATTTCCTTATTTCATGATAAATGTTTATTATTCATGCTAGAATTGTATTAACCAGAAACATAATACATGTGTGAATACATAGAAAAACATAATGTCACTAGTATGCCTCTACTTGACTAGCTCATTAATCAAAGATGGTTGAGTTTCCTAGCCATAGACATGAGTTGTCATTTGATTAACGGGATCACATCATTAAGAGAATGATGTGATTGACTTGACCCATTCCGTTAGCTTAGCACTTGATCGTTTAGTATGTTGCTATAGCTTTCTTCATGACTTATACATGTTCCTATGACTATGAGATTATGCAACTCCCGTTTACCAGAGGAACACATTGTGTGCTACCAAACATCACAAGGTAACTGGGTGATTATAAAGGTGCTTTACAGGTGTCTCCGAAGGTACTTGTTGGGTTGGCGTATTTCGAGATTAGAATTTGTCACTCCGATTGTCGGAGAGGTATCTCTGGGCCCACTCGGTAATGCACATCACTATAAGCCTTGCAAGCATTGTAACTAATGAGTTAGTTATGGGATGATGTGTTATGGAACAAGTAAAGAGACTTGCCGGTAACGAGATTGAACTAGGTATTGAGATACCGACGATCGAATCTCGGGCAAGTACCATGCCGATGACAAAGGGAACAACGTATGTTGTTATGCGGTTTGACCGATAAAGATCTTCGTAGAATATGTAGGAGCCAATATGAGCATCCAGGTTCCGCTATTGGTTATTGACCGGAGACGTGTCTCGGTCATGTCTACATAGTTCTCGAAACGTAGGGTCCACACGCTTAACGTTCGGTGACGATTTGTATTACGAGTTTATGTGTTTTGATGTCCGAAGGTAGTTCGGAGTCCCGAATGAGATCGGGGACATGAGGAGGAGTCTCGAAATGGTTGAGACGTAAAGATCGAATCTCGGGCAAGTAACATACCGATGACAAAGGGAACAACGTATGTTGTTATGCGGTCTGACCGATAAAGATCTTCGTAGAATATGTGGGAGCCAATATGAGCATCCAGGTTCCGCTATTGGTTATTGACCGGAGAGGTGTCTCCGTCATGTCTACATAGTTCTCGAACCCGTAGGGTCCGCACGCTTAACGTTACGATGACGGTTATATTATGATTTTATGTGTTTTGATGTACCGAAGGAGTTCGGAGTCCCGGATGAGATCGGGGACATGACGAGGAGTCTCGAAATGGCCGAGACATAAAGATCGATATATTGGACGACTATATTCGGACATCAGAAAGGTTCCGAGTGATTCGGGTATTTTTCGGAGTACCGGAGAGTTACGGGAATTCGCCGGGGAGTATATGGGCCTTATTGGGCTTTAGGGGAAAGAGAGAGGAGAGGCTGCGCGCCCCCCAAGGCCTAGTCCGAATTAGACTAGGGGGAGGGGCTGCGCCCCCTCCTTCCTTCTCTTCTCTCTTCCCTTTTCTTGACTCCTACTCCTACTACTTGGAAGGGGGGAATCCTACTCCCGGTGGGAGTAGGACTCCTCCAGGGCGCGCCATAGGGGCCGGCCCTCTCCCCCTCCTCCACTCCTTTATATACGTGGCCAGGGGGCACCCCATAGACACAATAATTGATTTGATCTTTTAGCCGTGTGCGGTGCCCCCCTCCACCATAGTCCACCTCGATAATACTGTAGCGGTGCTTAGGCGAAGCCCTGCGTCGGTAGAACATCATCATCGTCACCACGCCGTCGTGCTGACGAAACTCTCCCTCAACACTCGGCTGGATCGGAGTTTGAGGGACGTCATCGGGCTGAACGTGTGCTGAACTCGGAGGTGCCGTGCGTTCGGTACTTGATCGGTCGGATCGTGAAGACGTACGACTACATCAACCGCGTTGTGCTAACACTTACGCTTTCGGCCTACGAGGGTACGTGGACAACACTCTCCCCTCTTGTTGCTATGCATCATCATGATCTTGCGTGTGCGTAGGAATTTTTTTGAAATTACTATGTTCCCCAACAGTGGCATCCGAGCCTGGTTTTATGCGTAGATGTCATATGCACGAGTAGAACACAAGTGAGTTGTGGGCGATATAAGTCAAACTGCTTACCAGCATGTCATACTTTGGTTCGGCGGTATTGTTGGATGAAGCGGCCCGGACCGACATTACGCGTACGCTTACGCGAGACTGGTTCTACCGACGTGCTTTGCACACAGGTGGCTGGCGGGTGTCAATTTTTCCAACTTTAGTTGAACCGAGTGTGGCTACGCCCGGTCCTTGCGAAGGTTAAAACAGCACCAACTTGACAAACTATCGTTGTGGTTTTGATGCGTAGGTAAGAACGGTTCTTGCTAAGCCCGTAGCAGCCACGCAAAATTTGCAACAACAAAGTGGAGGACGCCTAACTTGTTTTTGCAGGGCATGTTGTGATGTGATATGGTCAAGACATGATGCTAAATTTTATTGTATGAGATGATCATGTTTTGTAACCGAGTTATCGGCAACTGGCAGGAGCCATATGGTTGTCGCTTTATTGTATGCAATGCAATCGCCCTGTAATGCTTTACTTTATCACTAAGCGCTAGCGATAGTCGTAGAAGCATAAGATTGGCGAGACGACAACGATACTACGATGGAGATCAAGGTGTCGCGCCGGTGACGATGGTGATCATGACGGTGAGATGGAGATCACAAGCACAAGATGATGATGGCCATATCATATCACTTATATTGATTGCATGTGATGTTTATCTTTTATGCATCTTATCTTGCTTTGATTGACGGTAGCATTATAAGATGATCCCTCACTAAATTTCAAGATAAAAGTGTTCTCCCTGAGTATGCACCGTTGCCAAAGTTCGTCGTGCCCAGACACCACGTGATGATCGGGTGTGATAAGCTCTACGTCCATCTACAACGTGTGCAAGCCAGTTTTGCACATGCAGAATACTCAGGTTAAACTTGACGAGCCTAGCATATGCAGATATGGCCTCAGAACACTAAGACCGAAAGGTCGAGCGTGAATCATATCGTACATATGATCAACATAATGATGTTCACCATTGAAAGCTACTCCATTTCACGTGATGATCGGTTATGGTTTAGTTAATTTGGATCACGTGATCACTTAGAGGATTAGAGGGATGTCTATCTAAGTGGGATTTCTTAAGTAATATGATTAATTGAACTTAAATTTATCATGAACTTAGTACCTGATAGTATCTTGGTTGTCTATGTTGATTGTAGATAGATGGCCCGTGCTGTTGTTCCGTTGAATTTTAATGCGTTCCTTGAGAAAGCAAAGTTGAAAGATGGTGGTAGCAATTACACGGACTGGGTCCGTAACTTGAGGATTATCCTCATTGCTGCACAGAAGAATTACGTCCTGGAAGCACCGCTAGGTGCCAAACCTGCTGCAGGAGCAACACCAGATGTTATGAACGTCTGGCAGAGCAAAGCTGATGACTACTCGATAGTTCAGTGTGCCATGCTTTACGGCTTAGAACCGGGACTTCAACGACGTTTTGAACGTCATGGACCATATGAGATGTTCCAGGAGTTGAAGTTAATATTTCAAGCAAATACCCGAGTTGAGAGATATGAACTCTCCAACAAGTTCTATAGGTAAAAGATGGAGGAGAATAGCTCAAGCAGTGAGCATGTGCTCAGATTGTCTGGGTACTAATCGCTTGAATCAAGTGGGAGTTAATCTTCCAGATAAAATAGTGTTTGACAGAATTCTCTAGTCACCATCACCAAGTTAGTAGAACTTCGTGATGAACTATAGTATGCAAGGGATGGATAAGACAATTCCCGAGCTCTTCGCAATGCTAAAGGCTGCGGAGGTAGAAATCAAGAAGGAGCATCAAGTGTTGATGGTCAATAAGACCACCAGTTTCAAGAAAAAGGGCAAAGGAAAGAAGAAGGGGAACTTCAAGAAGAACAACAAGCAAGTTGTTGCTCCAGAGAAGAAACCCAAGTCTGGACCTAAGCCTGAGACTAAGTGCTTCTACTGCAAGCAGACTGGTCACTGGAAGCGGAACTGCCCCAAGTATTTGGCGGATAAGAAGGATGGCAAGGTGAACAAAGGTATATGTGATATACATGTTATTGATGTGTACCTTACTAGAGCTCGCAGTAGCACCTGGGTATTTGATACTGGTTCTGTTGCTAATATTTGCAACTCAAAACAGGGACTATGGATTAAGCGAACACTGGCCAAGGACGAGGTGTCGATGCGCGTGGGAAACGGTTCCAAAGTCGATGTGATCGCCGTCGGCACGCTACCTCTACATCTACCTTCGGGATTAGTATTACACCTAAATAATTGTTATTTGGTGCCAGCGTTGAGCATGAACATTATATCTGGATCTTGTTTGATGCGAGACGGTTATTCATTTAAATCAGAGAATAATGGTTGTTCTATTTATATGAGTAATATCTTTTATGGTCATGCACCCTTGAAGAGTGGTCTATTTTTGATGAATCTCGATAGTAGTGATACACATATTCATAATGTTGAAGCCAAAAGATGCAGAGTTGATAATGATAGTGCAACTTATTTGTGGCAGTGCCGTTTAGGTCATATCGGTGTAAAGCGCATGAAGAAACTCCATAATGATGGACTTTTGGAACCACTTGATTATGAATCACTTGGTACTTGCGAACCGTGCCTCATGGGCAAGATGACTAAAATGCCGTTCTCCGGAACTATGGAGCGAGCAACAGATTTGTTGGAAATCAAAGATACAGATGTATGTGATCCGATGAATGTTGAGGCTCGCGGCGGGTATCGTTATTTTCTCACCTTCACAGATGATTTAAGCAGATATGGGTATATCTACTTGATGAAACATAAGTCTGAAACATTTGAAAAGTTCAAAGAATTTCAGAGTGAAGTGGAAAATCATCGTTACAAGAAAATAAAGTTTCTACGACTTGATCGTGGAGACAAATATTTGAGTTACGAGTTTGGTCTTCTATTGAAACAATGTGGAATAGTTTCACAAATTCGTGCCACCTGGAACACCACAACATAATGGTGTGTCCGAACGTCATAACCGTACTTTATTGGATATAGTGCAATCTATGATGTTTCTTACTGATTTACCACTATAGTTTTGGGGTTATGCATTAGAGACAGCTGCATTCACGTTAAAAAGGGCACCATCTAAATCCATTGAGACGACACCGTATGAACTGTGGTTTGGCAAAAAACCAAAGTTGTCGTTTCTTAAAGTTTGGGGTTGTGATACTTATAAGAAAAAGTTTCATCTGATAAGCTCAAACCCAACTCGGATAAATGTGTCTTCATAGGATACCCAAAGGAGACTGTTGGGTACACCTTCTATCACAGATCCGAAGGCAAGACATTCGTTGCTAAGAATGGATCCTTTCTAGAGAAGGAGTTTCTCTTGAAAGAAGCGAGTGGGAGGAAAGTAGAACTTGATGAGCTAACTGTACCTGCTCCCTTATTGGAAAGTAGTTCATCACAGAAACCGGTTCCTGTGACGCCTACAGCAATTAGTGAGGAAGTTAATGATGATGATCATGGAACTTCAGATCAAGTTGTTACTGAACCTCGTAGGTCAACCAGAGTAAGATCCGCACCAGAGTGATACGATAATCCTGTTCTGGAGGTTATGTTACTAGACCATGACGAACCTACGAACTATGAAGAAGCGATGGTGAGCCCAGATTCCGCAATATGGCTTGAGGCCATGAAATCTGAGATGGGATCCATGTATGAGAACAAAGTGTGGACTTTGGTTGACTTTCCCGATGATCGACAAGCCATAGAAAATAAATGGATCTTCAAGAGGAAGACGGACGCTGATAGTAGTGTTACTATCTACAAAGCTAGACTTGTCGAAAAAGGACAAAGTTCAAGGTGTTGACTACGATGAGATTTTCTCACTCATAGCGATGCTTGAGTCTGTCTGAATCATGTTAGCAAATTGCCACATTTTATGAAATCTGGCAAATGGATGTCAAAAATACATTCCTTAATGGATTTCTTAAAGAAGAGTTGTATCTGATGCAACCAGAAGGTTTTGTCAATCCAAAAGATACTAACAAAGTGTGTGAGCACCACTGATCCATTTATGGACTGGTGCAAGCATCTCGGAGTTGGAATATATGCTTTGATGAGTTGATCAAAGCATATAGTTTTATACAGACTTGTGGTGAAGCCTGTATTTACAAGAAAGTGAGTGGGAGCACTACAGCCTTTCTGATAAGTATATGTGAATGACATATTGTTGATCAAAAATAATGTAGAATTTTTTGGAAAGCATAAAGGAGTTTTTGAAAGGAGTTTTTTCAAAGAAAGACCTCAGTGAAGCTGCTTACATATTGAGCATCAAGATCTATAGAGATAGATCAAGACGCTTGATAAGTTTTTTCAATGAGTACATACCTTCACAAGATTTTGAAGTAGTTCAAAATGGAACAGTCAAAGAAAGAGTTCTTGCCTGTGTTACAAGGTGTGAAATTGAGTAAGACTCAAAGCCCGACCACGACAGAAGATAGAAAGAGAATGAAAGTCATTCCCTATGCCTCAGCCATAGGTTCTATAAAGTATGCCATGCTGTGGACCAGATCTATTGTATACCCTACACTGAGTTTGGCAAGGGAGTACAATAGTGATCTAGGAGTAGATCACTGGACAGCGGTCAAAATTATCCTTAGTGGAATAAGGATATGTTTCTCGAATATGGAGGTGACAAAAGGTTCATCGTAAAGGGTTACGTCGATGCAAGTTTTGACACTGATCCAGATAACTCTAAGTCTCAATCTGGATACATATTGAAAGTGGGAGCAATTACCTTGAGTAGCTCCGTGCAGAGCATTGTTGACATGGAAATTTGCAAAATACATACGGATCTGAATGTTACAGACCCGTTGACTAAACTTCTCTCACAAGCAAATATGATCACACCTTAGTACTCTTTGGATGTTAATCACATAGCGATGTGAACTAGATTATTGACTCTAGTAAACCCTTAGGGTATTGGTCACATGATGATGTGAACTATGGGTGGTAATCACATGGTGATGTGAATTATTGGTGTTAAATCACATGGCGATGTGAACTAGATTATTGACTCTAGTGCAAGTGGGAGACTGAAGGAAATATGCCCTAGAGGCAATAAAAAACTTATTATTTATTTCCTTATTTCTTGATAAATGTTTATTATTCATGCTAGAATTGTATTAAGCGGAAACATAATACATGTGTGAATACATAGACAAACATAGTGTCACTAGTATGCCTCTACTTGACTAGCTCGTTAATCAAAGATGGTTGAGTTTCCTAGCCATAGACATGAGTTGTCATTTGATTAACGGGATCACATCATTAGGAGAATGATGTGATTGACTTGACCCATTCCGTTAGCTTAGCACTTGATCGTTTAGTATGTTGCTATTGCTTTCTCCATGACTTATACATGTTCCTATGACTATGAGATTATGCAACTCCCGTTTACTAAAGGAACACTTTGTGTGCTACCAAACGTCACAACGTAACTGGGTGATTATAAAGGTGCTTTACAGGTGTCTCCGAAGGTACTTGTTGGGTTGGCGTATTTCGAGATTAGGATTTGTCACTCCGATTGTCGGAGAGGTATCTCTGGGCCCACTCGGTAATGCACATCACTATAAGCCTTGCAAGCATTGTAACTAATGAGTTAGTTGCGGGATGATGTGTTACGGAACAAGTAAAGAGACTTGCTGGTAACGAGATTGAACTAGGTATTGAGATACCGACGATCGAATCTCGGGCAAGTAACATGCCGATGACAAAGGGAACAACGTATGTTGTTATGCGGTTTGTGAAGGAAATATGCCCTAGAGGCAATAATAAAGTATTATTTATTTCCTTATATCATGATAAATGTTTATTATTCATGCTAGAATTGTATTAACCGGAAACATAATACATGTGTGAATACATAAACAAACAGAGTGTCACTAGTATGCCTCTACTTGACTAGCTCGTTAATCAAAGATGGTTATGTTTCCTAGCCATAGACATGAGTTGTCATTTGATTAACGGGATCACTTCATTAGGAGAATGACGTGATTGACTTGACCCATTCCGTTAGCTTAGCACTCGATCGTTTAGTATGTTGCTATTGCTTTCTTCATGACTTATACATGTTCCTATGACTATGAGATTATGCAACTCCCGTTTACCGGAGGAACACTTTGTGTGCTATCAAACGTCACAACGTAACTGGGTGATTATAAAGGTGCTCTACAGGTGCTTCCAAAGGTACTTGTTGGGTTGGCGTATTTCGAGATTAGGATTTGTCACTCCGATTGTCGGAGAGGTATCTCTAGGCCCACTCAGTAATGCACATCACTACAAGCCTTGCAAGCATTGTAACTAATGAGTTAGTTGCGGGATGATGTATTACGGAACGAGTAAAGAGACTTGCCGGTAACGAGATTGAACTAGGTATCGAGATACCGACGATCGAATCTCGGGCAAGTAACATACCGATGACAAAGGGAACAACGTATGTTGTTATGCGGTCTGACCGATAAAGATCTTCGTAGAATATGTGGGAGCCAATATGAGCATCCAGGTTCCGCTATTGGTTATTGACCGGAGAGGTGTCTCCGTCATGTCTACATAGTTCTAGAACCCGTAGTGTCCGCACGCTTAACGTTACGATGACGGTTATATTATGAGTTTATGTGTTTTGATGTACCGAAGGAGTTCGGAGTCCCGGATGAGATCGGGGACATGACGAGGAGTCTCGAAATGGCCGAGACATAAAGATCGATATATTGGACGACTATATTCGGACTTCGGAAAGGTTCCGAGTGATTCGGGTATTTTTCGGAGTACCAGAGAGTTACGGGAATTCGTATTGGGCCTTAATGGGCCATACGGGAAAGGAGAGAAAGTCCCCAAAGGGAGGCCGCACCCCTCCCCATGGACTAGTCCGAATTGGACTAGGGAGGAGGGGCGCCCCCTTCCTTCTTTCTCCTTCTCCCTTCCCTTTTCCTACTCCAACAAGGAAAGGAGGAGTCCTACTCCCGGTGGGAGTAGGACTCCCCCCTTGGCGCGCTCTCCTCCTTGGCCGGCGGCCTTCCCCTTGCTCCTTTATATACGGGGGCAAGGGGGCACCCCATAGACACAACAATTGATCTACGATCTTTTAGCCGTGTGCGGTGCCCCCCTCCACCATATTACACCTCGATAATATCGTTGCGGAGCTTAGGAGAAGCCCTGCGTCGGTAGAACATCATCATCGTCACCACGCCGTCGTGCTGACGAAACTCTCCCTCAACACTCGGCTGGATCGGAGTTCGAGGGACGTCATCGAGCTGAACGTGTGCTGAACTCGGAGGTGTCGTGCGTTCGGTACTTGATCAGTCGGATCGTGAAGACGTACGACTACATCAACCGCGTTGTGATAACGCTTCCGCTTTCAGTCTACGAGGGTACGTGGACAACACTCTCCCCTCTCGTTGCTATGCATCACCATGATCTTGCGTGTGCGTAGGAATTTTTTTGAAATTACTACGTTCCCCAACAGTTTGACCGATAAAGATCTTCGTAGAATATGTAGGAGCCAATCTGAGCATCCAGGTTCCGCTATTGCTTATTGACCGGAGACATGTCTCGGTCATGTCTACATAGTTCTCGAACCCGTAGGGTCCGCAAGCTTAACGTTCGGTGACGATTTGTATTATGAGTTTATGTGTTTTGATGTACGAAGGTAGTTCAGAGTCCCGGATGAGATCGGGGACATGACGAGGAGTCTCGAAATGGTCGAGATGTAAAGATCGATATATTGGGCGACTATATTCGGACATCGGAAAGGTTCCGAGTGATTCGGGTATTTTTCGGAGTACCGGAGAGTTACGGGAATTCACCGGGGAGTATATGGGCCTTATTGGGCTTTAGGGGAAAGAGAGAGCAGAGGCTACGCCCCCCCAAGGCCTAGTCTGAATTGGACTAGGGGAAGGGGCTGCGCCCCCTCCTTCCTTCTCTTCTCTCTTCCCTTTTGTTGACTCCTACTCGTACTACTTGGAAGGGGGGGGGGGAATCCTACTCCCGGTGGGAGTAGGACTCCTCCAGGGCGCGCCATAGGGGCCGGCCCTCTCCCCCCTCCTCCACTCCTTTATATACGTGGCTAGGAGGCACCCCATAGACACAACAATTGATTTGATCTTTTAGTCGTGTGCGGTGCCCCCTCCACCATAGTCCACCTCGATAATACTGTAGCGGTGCTTAGGCGAAGCCCTGCGTCGGTAGAACATCATCATCGTTAGCACGCCGTCGTGCTGACGAAACTCTCCCTCAACACTCGGCTGGATCGGAGTTCGAGGGACGTCATCAGGCTGAACGTGTGCTGAACTCGGAGGTGTCGTGCGTTTGGTACTTGATCGGTCGGATCGTGAAGACGTACGACTACATCAACCGCGTTGTGCTAACACTTCCGCTTTCGGTCTACGAGGGTACGTGGACAACACTCTCCCCTCTCGTTGCTATGCATCACCATGATCTTGCGTGTGCGTAGGAATTTTTTTGAATTTACTACGTTCCCCAACAAATCCGGGACGCGGAATGAGTAAAGCAGAAGGATGGGGACTTACCCATCTGGGAGGATTATACATAGAATATCCATCTCTGCGATTGATGCGAAGAAATTCCTCTTCCTCCCCTTGAACAGCTCGGCCAGTATTTTGGCCAGAGCGGCGGGGGTACCCGGACCTTTTCGGCCGCAGCGGGAGGTGTCGTCCTCCCCGTTGTAGTGCCACATTGGGAGCCCTCTGTATCGAAGCGGCTGAACCCCTCATGTTATGGAGGTCGCCATTACCTCGACCATTGTTAATCCGGACTGGACGAGCGTCTTTATCTCGCTCAAGAGTTGACGAACCTCCGCACTATCGTCCTCCTGAAGGCTCCGAGGGCGCCAACTGTGGCGTTTCTCTAGTGGAACGCTTGCAAACTCGGGGAGACCCTTTCGAACTGGGTCAGGAAGTGCAACGTCCTCGATGTTGAACCATTCAGAAGGCCATTCTTCAGATGCCTTCCTTGGTGTGCCGGACGGGTATCCAGTATCGGCGATGCGCCACACTTCGGCTTGGCCCACTTCAAATATTGACCCCTCATGGTTACGTGGGACAAGACAGAACAATTTTCTCCATAGTTCAAAATGGGCTTCAACACCCAGAAATAGCTCGCATAAAGCAACATAGACTGCGATGTGTAGGATAGAGGCGGGGGTGAAGTTATGTAGCTGAAGGCCATAATATTCCAGAAGCCCTCGGTGGAATGGATGGACTGGAAATCCGACGCCTCTTATCAGATAGGGGACGAAGCACACTCGCTCCCCCCGGACGGATTAGGGAAGTCCTCCGCCTGAGTCACACCACTGAAGGAAGCCAGCCCTGCTCGAACAAGGACCAGATCCGCGGGAGGAAGAAATCCCTGCGTTTGCAACTTTGCTAACTGACTATGAGACACAAAGCACTTCTCCCACTCGCTTTTCTTTGAGCAGGAGCGGGAGGAGGAACCGGGGATGCTAGCCATGCTGGAATGGTTTTCTCCTAGCAGTCTCCGGGGATCTTCTCGGTGTGGTGTCGCACGGATCTGAGATCCAATATCTTTAATAGGCGCGCTCCCTTGCATGGACGGGGTGTTATTTGCAAAAATACCCTGACTTTCCGCATTCGCTCGACACATGGAAGGCGAAGTTATTAGCGCGCAGAAGCCGAGGGGAACAATATTGTGTCAACAGCCGAATACATTACTTGGAGAAGGGAACCCGCCTTGCAATGCCGAAGACAATCCGAAACGCCGAACACCTCGTCATTGAAGCCTGGTTCGGGGGCTACTGAGGGAATCCTGGACTAAGGGGTCCTCGTGTTGGAAATATGCCCTGGAGGCAATAATAAATGGTTATTATTATATTTCTTTGTTCATGGTAATTGTCTATTATTCATGCTATAATTGTATTGTCCGGAAATCGTAATACATGTGTGAATACATAGACCACAACCTGTCCCTAGTAAGCCTCTAGTTGACTAGCTCGTTGATCAACAGATAGTCATGGTTTCCTGACTATGGACATTGGATGTCATTGATAACGGGATCACATCATTAGGAGAATGATGTGATGGACAAGACCCAATCTTAAGCATAGCATAAAAGATCGTGTAGTTTCGTTTGCTAGAGCTTTTCCAATGTCAAGTATCTTTTCCTTAGACCATGAGATCGTGCAACTCCCGGATACCGTAGGAGTGCTTTGGGTGTGCCAAACGTCACAACGTAACTGGGTGACTATAAAGGTGCATTACGGGTATCTCCGAAAGTGTCTGTTGGGTTGGCACGGATCGAGACTGGGATTTGTCACTCCGTGTGACGGAGAGGTATCTCTGGGCCCACTCGGTAATGCATCATCATAATGAGCTCAATGTGACTAAGGCGTTAGTCACGGGATCATGCATTGCGGTACGAGTAAAGAGACTTGCCGGTAACGAGATTGAACAAGGTATTGGGATACCGACGATCGAATCTCGGGCAAGTAACATACCGATTGACAAAGGGAATTGCATACGGATTGATTGAATCCTCGACACCGTGGTTCATCCGATGAGATCATCATGGAACATGTGGGAGCCAACATGGGTATCCAGATCCCGCTGTTGGTTATTGACCGGAGAGGCCTCTCGGTCATGTCTGCATGTCTCCCGAACCCGTAGGGTCTACACACTTAAGGTCCGGTGACGCTAGGGTTGTAGAGATATATGTATGCGGAAACCCGAAAGTTGTTCGGAGTCCCGGATGAGATCCCGGACATCACGAGAGGTTCCGGAATGGTTCGGAGGTGAAGAATTATATATAGGAAGTCAAGTTTCGGCCACCGGGAAAGTTTCGGGGGTTACCGGTATTGTACCGGGACCACCGGAAGGGTCCCGGGGGTCCACCGGGTGGGGCCACCTATCCCGGAGGGCCCCGTGGGCTGAAAGTGTAAGGGAACCAGCCCTTAGTGGGCTGGGGCGCCCCCCTTGGGCCTCCCCCATGCGCCTAGGGTTGGGAACCCTAGGGGGGGGAGCTTTCCCCTTGCCTTGAGGGGCAAGGCACCCCTTCTCCCCCACTTGGCCGCCGCCCCCCTTGGAGATCTGATCTCCCAAGGGCTGCCCCCCCCCAGGGGTCCTATAAATAGTGGGGGGGGAGGGAGGGTAGCATACTACAGCCTTGGGCGCCTCCCTCCTCCCCTGCAACACCTCTCTCTCTCTCTCTCTCTCTCTCTCGCAGAAGCTTGGCGAAGCCCTGCCGGAGACCCGCTACATCCACCACCACGCCGTCGTGCTGTTGGATCTCCATCAACCTCTCCTCCCCCCTTGCTGGATCAAGAAGGAGGAGACGTCGCTGCACCGTACGTGTGTTGAACGCGGAGGTGCCGTCCGTTCGGCACTCGGTCATCGGTGATTTGGATCACGGCGAGTACGACTCCGTCATCCACGTTCATTGGAACGCTTCCGCTCGCGATCTACAAGGGTATGTAGATGCACTCCTTTCCCCTCGTTGCTAGTAGACTCCATAGATGCATCTTGGTGAGCGTAGGAAAATTTTAAAATTATGCTACGATTCCCAACAGTGGCATCATGAGCCAGGTCTATGCGTAGTTACTATGCACGAGTAGAACACAAAGTAGTTGTGGGCGTTGAGTTTGCCAATTCTTCTTGCCGCTACTAGTCTTTTCTTGTTTCGGCGGCATTGTAGGATGAAGCGGCCCGGACCGACCTTACACGTACGCTTACGTGAGACAGGTTCCACCGACTGACATGCACTAGATGCATAAGGTGGCTAGCGGGTGTCTGTCTCTCCTACTTTAGTCGGAACGGATTCGATGAAAAGGGTCCTTATGAAGGGTAAATAGAAATTGGCAAATCACGTTGTGGTCATACGTAGGTAAGAAACGTTCTTGCTAGAAACCTACAAACCACGTAAAAACTTGCAACAACAATTAGAGGACGTCTAACTTGTTTTTGCAGCAAGTGCTATGTGATGTGATATGGCCAGAAGATGTGATGAATGATATATGTGATGTATGAGATTGATCATATTATTGTAATAGGAATCACGACTTGCATGTCGATGAGTATGACAACCGGCAGGAGCCATAGGAGTTGTCTTTATTATTTTGTATGACCTGCGTGTCATTGAATAACGCCATGTAAATTACTTTACTTTATTGCTAAACGCGTTAGCCATAGAAGTAGAAGTAATCGTTGGCGTGACGACTTCATGAAGACACAATGATGGAGATCATGGTGTCATGCCGGTGACGAAGATGATCATGGTGCCCCGAAGATGGAGATCAAAGGAGCATGATGACATTGGCCATATCATGTCACTATTTGATTGCATGTGATGTTTATCATGTTTTTGCATCTTATTTGCTTAGAACGACGGTAGCAAGTAGGATGATCCCTTATAATAATTTCAAGAAAGTGTTCACCCTAACTGTGCACCGTTGCGAAGGTTCGTTGTTTCGAAGCACCACGTGATGATCGGGTGTGATAGATTCTAACGTTCGAATACAACGGGTGTTGACGAGCCTAGCATGTACAGACATGGCCTCGGAACACACGCAATACACTTAGGTTGACTTGACGAGCCTAGCATGCACAGACATGGCCTCGGAACACGGAGGACCGAAAGGTTGAGCATGAGTCGTATAGAAGATACGATCAACATGGAGATGTTCACCGATCTTGACTAGTCCGTCTCACGTGATGATCGGACACGGACTAGTTAAGCTCGGATCATGTTTCACTTAGATGACGAGAGGGATGTCTATCTGAGTGGGAGTTCATTAAATAATTTGATTAGATGAACTCAATTATCATGAACTTAGTCTAAAATCTTTACACTATGTCTTGTAGATCAAATGGCCAACGTTGTCCTTAATTTCAACGCGTTCCTAGAGAAAACCAAGCTGAAAGATGATGGCAGCAACTATATGGACTGGGTCCGGAACCTGAGGCTCATCCTCATAGTAGCCAAGAAAGATTATGTCTTAGAAGCACCGCTAGGTGATGCACCAATCCCACAGAACCAAGACGTTATGAACGCTTGGCAATCACGTGCTGATGATTAATCCCTCGTTCAGTGCGGCATGCTTTACAGCTTAGAACCGGGTCTCCAAAAGCGTTTTGAGAAACATGGAGCATATGAGATGTTCGAGGAGCTGAAACTGGTTTTTCAAGCTCATGCCCGGGTTGAGAGATATGATGTCTCCGACAAGTTCTTCAGCTGTAAAATGGAGGAGAACAGTTCTGTTAGTGAGCACATACTCAGAATGTCTAGGTTGCACAACCGCTTGTCTCAGCTGGGAGTTAATCTCCCGGATGACGCGGTCATTGACAGAATCCTCCAGTCGCTTCCACCAAGCTACAAGAGCTTTGTGATGAACTACAATATGCAGGGGATGGAAAAGACCATTCCCGAGGAATATTCAATGCTGAAATCAGCGGAAGGGGAGATCAGAAAAGAACATCAAGTGTTGATGGTGAATAAAACCACCAAGTTCAAGAAGGGCAAGGGTAAGAAGAACTTCAATAAGGACGGCAAGGGAGTTGCCGCGCCTGGTAAACCAGTTACTGGGAAGAAGTCAAAGAATGGACCCAAGCCCGGGACTGAGTGCTTTTATTGCAAGGGAAGTGGTCACTGGAAGCGGAACTGCCCCAAATATTTAGCGGACAAGAAGAAGGCCGGCAACACCCAAGGTATATGTGATATAGAAGTAATTGATGTGTACCTTACCAGTACTCGTAGTAGCTCCTGGGTATTTGATACCGGTGCGGTTGCTCATATTGTAACTCAAAGCAGGAACTACGGAATAAACGGAGACTGGCAAAGGACGAGGTGACGATGCGCGTTGGGAATGGTTCCAAGGTCGATGTGATCGCCGTCGGCACGCTACCTCTGCATCTACCCACGGGATTAGTTTCAAACCTCAATAATTGTTATTTAGTGCCAGCTTTGAGCATGAACATTGTATCTGGATCTCGTTTAATTCGAGATGGCTACTCATTTAAATCCGAGAATAATGGTTGTTCTATTTATTTGAGAGATATGTTTTATGGTCATGCCCCGCTGGTCAATGGTTTATTTTTGATGAATCTCGAACGTGATGTTACACATGTTCATAGTGTGAATACCAAAAGATGTAAAGTTGATAACGATAGTCCCACATACTTGTGGCACTGCCGCCTTGGTCACATTGGTGTCAAGCGCATGAAGAAGCTCCATGCAGATGGACTTTTGGAGTCTCTTGATTACGAATCATTTGACACGTGCGAACCATGCCTCATGGGTAAGATGACCAAGACTCCGTTCTCCGGAACAATGGAGCGAGCAACCAACTTATTGGAAATCATACATACCGATGTGTGTGGTCCAATGAGTGTTGAGGCTCGCGGAGGATATCGTTATGTTCTCACTCTCACGGATGATTTAAGTAGATATGGGTATGTCTACCTGATGAAACACAAGTCTGAAACCTTTGTAAAGTTCAAGGAATTTCAGAGTGAAGTTGAGAATCAACGTGACAGGAAAATAAAATTCTTATGATCAGATCGTGGTGGAGAATATTTAAGTCACGAATTTGGTACACACTTAAGGAAATGTGGAATAGTTTCACAACTCACGCCGCCTAGAACACCTCAGAGAAATGGTGTGTCCGAACGTCGTAATCGCACTCTATTGGATATGGTGCGATCTATGATGTCTCTTACCGATTTACCGCTCTCATTTTGGGGTTATGCTTTAGAGACTATCGCATTCACTTTAAATAGGGCACCGTCTAAATCCGTTGAGACGACACCGTATGAATTATGGTTTGGGAAGAAACCTAAGCTGTCGTTTCTAAAAGTTTGGGGATGCGATGCTTATGTCAAGAAACTTCAACCTGAAAAGCTCGAACCCAAATCGAAAAAATGCGTCTTCATAGGATACCCTAAGGAAACTATTGGGTATACCTTCTACCTCAGATCCGAAGGCAAGATCTTCGTTGCCAAGAACGGGTCCTTTCTAGAGAAGGAGTTTCTCTCGAAAGAATTGAGTGGGAGGAAAGTGGAACTTGATGAGGTGATAGTCACCCCTTCCGAACCGGAAAGTAGCGCAGCACGGGAAAATGTTCCTGTGGTGCCTACACCGACTGGGGAGGAAGTTATTGATGATGATCATGAAGCTTCAGATCAAGTTACTGAACTTCGTAGGTCCACAAGGACACGTTCCGCACCAGAGTGGTACGACAACCCTGTCCTGGAAATCATGTTGTTAGACAACGGTGAACCTTCGAACTATGAAGAAGCGATGGCGGGCCCGGATTCCGACAAATGGCTAGAAGCCATGAAATCCGAGATAGAATCCATGTATGAAAACAAAGTATGGACTTTGACTGACTTGCCCGTTGAGCGGCGAGCCATAGAAAACAAATGGATCTTTAAGAAGAAAACGGACGCAGATGGTAATGTGACCATCTACAAAGCTCGACTTGTCGCTAAGGGTTATCGACAAGTTCAAGGGGTTGACTACGATGAGACTTTCTCACCCGTAGCGAAGCTGAAGTCCGTCCGAATCATGTTAGCAATTGCCGCATACTATGATTATGAGATATGGCAGATGGACGTCAAAACGGCATTCCTTAACGGCTTCCTTAAGGAAGAGTTGTATATGATGCAGCCGGAAGGTTTTGTCGATCCTAAGAATGCTAACAAAGTATGCAAGCTCCAACGCTCAATCTATGGGCTGGTGCAAGCATCTCGGAGTTGGAACATTCGCTTTGATGAGATGATCAAAGCGTTTGGGTTTACACAGACTTATGGAGAAGCCTGTGTTTACAAGAAAGTGAGTGGGAGCTCTGTAGCATTTCTCATATTATATGTGGATGACATACTATTGATGGGAAATGATATAGAATTCTTGGAAAGTATAAAGGCCTATTTGAATAAGTGTTTTTCAATGAAGGACCTTGGAGAAGCTGCTTATATATTAGGCATCAAGATCTATAGAGATAGATCAAGACGCCTCATTGGTCTTTCACAGAGTACATACCTTGACAAGATATTGAAGAAGTTCAGTATGGATCAGTCCAAGAAGGGGTTCTTGCCTGTATTGCAAGGTGTGCAATTGAGCACGGCTCAATGCCCGACCACGACAGAAGATATAGAAGAGATGAGTGTCATCCCCTATGCCTCGGCCATAGGGTCTATTATGTATGCCATGCTGTGTACCAGACCTAATGTAAACCTTGCCGTAAGTTTGGTAGGAAGATACCAAAGTAATCCCGGCAAGGAACACTGGACAGCGGTCAAGAATATCCTGAAGTACCTGAAGAGGACTAAGGATATGTTTCTCGTTTATGGAGGTGACGAAGAGCTCGTCGTAAAGGGTTACGTCGACGCTAGCTTCGACACAGATCTGGATGACTCGAAGTCACAGACCGGATACGTGTATATTTTGAATGGAGGAGCAGTAAGCTGGTGCAGTTGCAAGCAAAGCGTCGTGGCGGGATCTACATGTGAAGCGGAGTACATGGCAGCCTCGGAGGCAGTACAGGAAGCAGTCTGGATGAAGGAGTTCATTACCGACCTAGGGGTGATTCCCAATGCGTCGGGCCCAATGACTCTCTTCTGTGACAACACTGGAGCTATTGCCCTTGCGAAGGAGCCCAGGTTTCACAGGAAGACCAGGCATATCAAGCGTCGCTTCAACTCCATTCGTGAAAGTGTTCAAAATGGAGACATAGATATTTGTAAAGTACATATGGACCTGAATATAGCAGATCCGTTGACTAAACCTCTCCCTAGGGCAAAACATGATCAACACCAGGACGCAATGGGTGTTCGATTCATCACAATGTAACTAGATTATTGACTCTAGTGCAAGTGGGAGACTGTTGGAAATATGCCCTAGAGGCAATAATAAATGGTTATTATTATATTTCTTTGTTCATGGTAATTGTCTATTATTCATGCTATAATTGTATTGTTGTGACGCCCCCGATTTGACCGTACACTAATCATGCACGCAAATGTGTACGACACAACTCTACAACATAAATAAGTCATACAAGCATCATAATACAAGCCAGGGGCCTCGAGGGCTCGAATACAAGTGCTCGATCATAGACGAGTCAGCGGAAGCAACAATATCTGAGTACAGACATAAGTTAAACAAGTTTGCCTTAAGAAGGCTAGCACAAAAGTAGCAACGATCGAAAAGGAAGGCCTCCTGCCTGGGACCTCCTAACTACTCCTCGAAGCCGAACTCCATGTAGAATCATCCTCGGGATCTCTAGCTCCTGGACTCCAGCATCTGGTTGCGACAATCAGGTATAGAAAGGGGAAAAGAGGGAGAAAAGCAACCGTGAGTACTCATCCAAAGTACTCGCAAGAAAGGAGCTACACTACATATGCATGGGTATATGTGTAAAGGGCCATATCAGTGGACTGAACTGCAGAATGCCAGAATAAGAGGGGGGATAGCTAATCCTGTCGAAGACTACGCTTCTGGCCATCTCCATCTTGCAGCATGTAGAAGAGAGTAGATTGAAGTCCTCCAAGTAGCATCGCATAGCATAATCCTACTCGGGATCCCCTCCTCGTCGCCCTGTTAGAGAGCGATCACCGGGTTGTATCTGGCACTTGGAAGGGTGTATTTTATTCAGTATCCAGTTCTAGTTGTCATAAGGTCAAGGTACAACTCCGGGTCGTCCTTTTACCGAGGGACACGGCTATTCGAATAGATAAACTTCCCTGCAGGGGTGCACCACATAACCCAACACGCTCGATCCCATTTGGCCGGACACACTTTTCTGGGTCATGCCCGGCCTCGTAAGATCAACACGTCGCAGCCCCACCTAGGCCCAACAGAGAGGTCAGCACGCCGGTCTAATCCTAAGCGCGCAGGGGTCTAGGCCCATCGCCCTATGCACACCTGCACGTTGCGAACGCGGCCGCGAGCAGACCTAGCAACCCACACGATCACAGCGGTTACGTCAAAGCGGTCCAACACGGCGCGCGCCACTCAGTCGCTGACGTCACGAAGGCTTCGGCTGATACCACGACGCCGGGATACCCATAACTACTCCCGCGTAGATGGCTAGTGCGTATAGACCAAATGGCCAGACTCAGATCAAATACCCAGAACTCGTTAAGCGTGTTATTTATCCGCGAACGCCGACCAGGGCCAGGCCCACCTCTCTCCTAGGTGGTCTCAACCTGCCCTGTCGCTCCGCCATAAAGTAACAGTCGGGGGCCGTCAGGAACCCAGGCTCACCTCTACCGGGGTGGAGCCACCTGTCCTTTCAGCCCCCTCATCAGAATCACTTGCGGGTACTCAACGAGCCGACCCGACTTTAATCACCACATGTGTCATGTATATAATGTATATAGTATATACCCGTGATCACCTCCCGAAGTGATCACGGCCCAGTAGTATAGCATGGCAGACGGACAAGAGTGTAGGGCCACTGATGGAACACTAGCATCCTATACTAAGCAGTAGGATAGCAGGTAAGGGTAACAACTGTAGCAACAATGTCAGGCTATGCATCAGGATAGGATTAACGGAAAGCAGTAACATGCTACACTACTCTAATGGAAGCAGTATAGAGAAGACTAGGCGATATCTGGTGATCAAGGGGGGGCTTGCCTGGTTGCTCAGACAAGAGAGAGGGGTCGTCGGTGACGTAGTCGACCACAGGGGCATCAGCATCGTCACGGGGTCTACCGAAGAGGAGAGGGGGGGAGAAACAGTAAATACATAGTAAGCAAGTACATAACAGGACAACAGGCAGAGCTAGACGTGTTCTAACGCGGTATGAGGTGATACCGGTGAAGGGGGAGACATCCGGGAAAGTATCCCCGGTGTTTCGCGTTTTCGGACAGATGAACCGGAGGTGAAACGTTACAGGTTTGCTATGCTACGGATGTGTGGCGGACGAACGGGCTGCGTATCCGGATTTGTCTCGTCGTTCTGAGCAACTTTCATGTAGAAAGTATTTTCATCTGAGCTACGGTTTAAAAGATATGATTTTCTAAAGATTTACTAATTTCTGGAATTTAATTAATCATTTAATTTAGTTCGAAATTGGATTTATGACATCAGCATGATGTCATGCTGACATCAGCAGTCAACTGGGGTTGACTAAGTCAAACTGACACGTGGGTCCAATGGGACCCACCTGTCATTCTCTGTTTAGGTTAATTAGGGTTTAGCTAATTAATTACTGTTTAATTAAATTAACTAATTAATTAGATTAATTTAAACATGGTTAATTAACTTAATTAATTAACTAATTAATTACTTACTTCTATTTTTATTTTTATTTTCTTTATTTATTAATCTTTATTAATTAAGTTATTATTATTATTATTATTATTATTATTATTATTATTTATATATATATTTTTTAATTCCCTTTTTTTTAAACGTTCAGGGGCGTGGGCCCTTGTGTCATTGGCCCAAAGGCCATAGCAGGCATGGGCGCTAACGGGCATAGCCCCGAACGGGCGCTGGCCCGCGGGGGCGCACCCGACGGGGCGGCTGGCGGGCGCGGGCGCCGGTGTGCCGGCGAGCTGGGCGCGCGGGGTGGCGAACGGCGGGGAGCTCCGGTGGAGCAGCGGCAGGGCCATCGTGGGGGGGGGGGAAGCGGGGCGACGGTGCGGGGGGGGGGGGGGGGTGAGCGCCGGAGGCGGACGCGTGCACGGCGGTAGGTGAGCGACGAGAGCGGGGCAGCCAGAAGAGGGCGCGACTGGGTTAGCGGGGAGGCGCGGGCGCGCGTCTGCGCACAGGGCGACGACGGCCGCGGTGCGGGCGCGGTGAGCACGGACGCGCGCGTGCGGGCGCGTGGTGAGCGCGAGCGCGGACCGGATCCGATGACGGGGAGAGAAGAGGCGGGCGGACGAGGCTCACGGCGGGGAACGTAGGGCACAGGGCAGCGGGCTCGGGGAAGCTCGGGGTGGCCGGCGTCGGTGGCGGCGTGCGGCGGCCCGAGGAGGAAGCCCAGCACGGGGCGGCGTCGTGGGGGCGTCGGGGAGGCGCGAGATCCCGCCATGTCTTGGGCGAGGACAGCGGCGCAAGGACGGAGGAGTCCGGCGAGGAGGCGCGGTCGAGGCGGAGGTCAGCTCCGGGCAGCGGCGATCCGTTGACGGGGCCACGGGTGGTGGCTCGGGCCGGGGTTGTCGAGGCCGACACGGGGAGGCGAGGTGGCGGAGGAGGTGGTCGAGGTCCGGCGAAGGGCAGCACCAGCGTCGGGGCGCGGGGAAGGGTGGGTCGACGCGGGCGTCGAGGCGATGGGGGCGTCCGGCGACTAAGGGCGAGGCGGCGGCGTCGCGGTCGTTGCCCCGATCCAGATGGGATCGGGGAGTGGGGGAGCGATGGAGTGGGGAGGTGGAGGTTGTCGGTGGGGAGTGGGGGGGCTGGAGTGGATAAGGGGACGGCTAGTGGGCCGGTTTGGGCCGGCCGGTTAGCTGGGCTGGGAGGCCCAGTGGGGGGGGTGTCTTTTCCTTTTTTTGTTTTTTTAATTGTCTTCTGTTTTTTCTGTTGGTGTTTTCTTTTATTTATTTTCCTTTGCTGTTTTATTTTATTTCTTTAATAGTTATAGTTTTATAATAAGTTAAAGCCCACACCTAAATCGGAGTTGTAAAAAGTTTTTAGTGACTAAATAAACTAGTTTAATATTTGTTTATATTTAATAACACTTATATAATTGTTTTTGCTACTGTTTTATTCATCTCATAGTATTTAAACATTTTATAAAGGTGTGGTTTCTCCACCATAATTATCTGTGCAATATTTGGTTCACTCCGAACATTTTTGTTTCAATGTTTGAAATTTTTTGTTGCTTGCGATATTTTGAATTGATTTTTGAATCGGTTTTGAACTAACGAAGGATTATAAACAGTAACGGAGGTGACGTGGCATCATTAGCAGAGTTTTACTGTAGCTTGATTATCCGGGCGTCACAATTGTCCGGAAATCGTAATACATGTGTGAATACATAGACCACAACCTGTCCCTAGTAAGCCTCTAGTTGACTAGCTCGTTGATCAACAAATAGTCATGGTTTCCTGACTATAGACATTGGATGTCATTGATAACGGGATCACATCATTAGGAGAATGATGTGATGGACAAGACCCAATCTTAAGCATAGCATAAAAGATCGTGTAGTTTCGTTTGCTAGAGCTTTTCCAATGTCAAGTATCTTTTCCTTAGACCATGAGATCGTGCAACTCCCGGATACCGTAGGAGTGCTTTGGGTGTGCCAAACGTCACAACATAACTGGGTGACTATAAAGGTGCATTACGGGTATCTCCGAAAGTGTCTGTTGGGTTGGCACGGATCGAGACTGGGATTTGTCACTCCGTGTGACGGAGAGGTATCTCTGGGCCCACTCGGTAATGCATCATCATAATGAGCTCAATGTGACTAAGGCGTTAGTCACGGGATCATGCATTGCGGTACGAGTAAAGAGACTTGCCGGTAACGAGATTGAACAAGGTATTGGGATACCGACGATCGAATCTCGGGCAAGTAACATACCGATTGACAAAGGGAATTGCATACGGATTGATTGAATCCTCGACACCGTGGTTCATCCGATGAGATCATCGTGGAACATGTGGGAGCCAACATGGGTATCCAGATCCCGCTGTTGGTTATTGACCGGAGAGGCGTCTCGGTCATGTCTGCATGTCTCCCGAACCCGTAGGGTCTACACACTTAAGGTCCGGTGACGCTAGGGTTGTAGAGATATATGTATGCGGAAACCCGAAAGTTGTTCGGAATCCCGGATGAGATCCCGGACGTCACGAGAGGTTCCGGAATGGTCCGGAGGTGAAGAATTATATATAGGAAGTCAAGTTTCGGCCACCGGGAAAGTTTCGGGGGTTACCGGTATTGTACCGGGACCACCGGAAGGGTCCCGGGGGTCCACCGGGTGGGGCCACCAATCCCGGAGGGCCCCGTGGGCTGAAAGTGGAAGGGAACCAGCCCTTAGTGGGCTGGGGCGCCCCCCTTGGTCCTCCCCCCATGCGCCTAGGGTTGGGAACCCTAGGGGGGAGCTTTCCCCTTGCCTTGGGGGGCAAGGCACCCCTTCCCCCCCCCACTTGGCCGCCGCCCCCCTTGGAGATATGATCTCCCAAGGGCTGGCGCCCCCCAGGGGTCCTATAAATAGTGGGGGGGATGGAGGGCAGCATACTACAGCCTTGGGCGCCTCCCTCCTCCCCTGCAACACCTCTCTCTCTCTCGCAGAAGCTTGGCGAAGCCCTGCTGGAGACCCGCTACATCCACCACCACACCTCGTGCTGTTGGATCTCCATCAACCTCTCCTCCCCCCTTGCTGGATCAAGAAGGAGGAGACGTCGCTGCACCGTACGTGTGTTGAACGCGGAGGTGCCGTCCGTTCGGCACTCGGTCATCGGTGATTTGGATCACGGCGAGTACGACTCCGTCATCCACGTTCATTGGAACGCTTCCGCTCGCGATCTACAAGGGTATGTAGATGCACTCCTTTCCCCTCGTTGCTAGTAGACTCCATAGATGCATCTTGGTGAGCGTAGGAAAATTTTAAAATTATGCTACGATTCCCAACACCTCGGGCGTCCGGCCAGTTATCTGTTGGGCCGGACTGATGGGCTATGAAGACATGAAGACCGAAGACTATACCCGTGTCCGGATTGGACTCTACTTGGCGTGGAAGGCAAGCTAGTCGACCGATTATGAAGATTTCCTCCTATGTAACCGACTCCATGTAACCCTAGATCTCTCCGGTGTCTGTATAAACTGGAGGGCATAGTCCGGATAGGACAGATTCATTACCATATACTCATAGGCTAGACTTCTAGGGTTTAGCCATTACGATCTCGTGGTAGATCAACTCTTGTAACACTGATATTCATCAAGATCAATCAAGCAGGAAGTAGGGTATTACCTCCATAGAGAGGGCCCAAACCTGGGTAAACATTGTGTCCCCCGTCTCCTGTTACCATCGATCCTTGACGCACAGTTCGGGACCCCCTACCCGAGATCCACCGGTTTTGACACCGACACCTCCCCCTCCTACACCTCCTCCTCCGTTGAGCATAGAGAAGCTTTGCCGGAGAACTACGAGCTCCACCACCACACTGTCGTGCTGCCGGAGTTCTCCCTCAACTTCTCCTATCCCCTTGCTGGATCAAGAAGGAGGAGACGTCCCCGGGCTGTACGTGTGTTGAACGCGGAGGCGTCGTTCGTTCGGCGCTTGGATCGGATCTTCCATGATTTGAATCGCCGCGAGTACGACTCCATCAACCGCGTTCTTGTAACGTTTATGCTTAGCGATCTTCAAGGGTATGAAGATGCACTCCCTCTCTCTCGTTGCTAGCATCTCCTAGATTGATATTGGTGACATGTAGGAATTTTTTTAAATTTATTACTACGTTCCCCAACAAAAATGACTATGGAATGGTTGAGAATAATTCCGTGGACGACTAAGCTCATGAGCTGAAGTGGATGGCAAAAGAACTCGAGCTCCTTAAGTGTGTGTTACTCGACAAGTTTGTTGTCAAGACCATTGTTGCTAAGCTTTCTCCTTTATGGAGGAACTTTTACACTTCTCTAAAACACCAGAGACAAGAGATACCAGTTGAGAGTCTCATTGGATCTTGAGATGTTGAAGAGAAGGCAAGGGCAAAGGACACACGAGCTAAAGGAGCAGAGGGGCATTCTATCGCTTTTGTTGTGGAGAACAATGCCCACAAGTTCAAGGGAAAGAACAAAGTATTCAAGGCTACCACCTCAAAAAGTAGAAGGGTCGAAAGGGGCAAAATAGGGAGAAGAGTCCTTGTTGGGTTTGTGATGCAACGGATAATTGGGTTCCCCAATGCCAAACCGCCATGGCCAGGCAAAAGATCGTGGATGGTTGATCTCAAATTTACTTTGAGAAAGATCATGCCACTAAAGAATGTGTAGTATGTCTCTACTATCAAGAAGAATTTGATTTGTGGATCTGAGTTTAAAAGACTGTTTCTGCTCTCTTAGTATGGAACTTTTATTGAAAAAGGATATGGGCGTGGAGGCTCGTTTCGTCCCTCATTGGGAGACTTCTATAATGAAGGTGGAAGACTTCGAGTGATGGAGTTTGAGTTTGGGCTAATATTATGCATCTTATTGGAAGAACAAAAAAATTCATGGCAGTGTATCGCCTTCCTCTGGATTTACGTGTCAATACTCGATCTCACTGTGGACACGTGTTTTATTTTCAGAGAGTTCTTGTACCACGTGTCTGTTGCATCTCTTCATTCTCCTACATGTTCTCTTTATGTAAGGAGATGCAAAGAAGGCGACACGCAGAACACATACTAGCACACCGAACACGCATACTCTGGCAGAGTTCCTAGTGCCAAGCTGCTTCTCCGGTGACCCCGCGACTGCGTGCACAACCGTCCAACGTCTACTCCTACTACTTAGAGCATCTACAGCCAGACCTCTCAAACCCGCCTCATACATCTGGACGGGCTGCCCGGTCACTGTACGGTCACGATTTTTTGACCCAGACGGGCCCCTCAAATGGCCCTCAAACGCCTGGGCTGACCGGCACCCCTCATATTCAGCCCAAATATGGAGCGGATATGGGGGCACCCGGGCACGCCCGCCACGTCGGACCCGGCCCACGCTGGCCCACCTGAGCCCACATAAAATCCTCCGCATCCGCTCGCCGGACCAAACCCTAGCCACTTCACTCCCCTCCCCTCCGTTCCCCTCTGCCAGCCAAGCTTGTCTCCGGCTCCTTCCGGTCGTCTCCGGCATGACGGGCAACGGATCCGAGTCCTCGACCTCCAGATCCGTCAACCCCAAACTCATCCCGCGCGACCCCGAGGAGGAGATGGCCGTCTGGCTTGCGCTTCGCCGCGCCCGGGAGGAGGCCCGTGGACGGCTGCGCTCGGACTCCATCCGTCGGGAATCCACTGCGTTCGCCCAAATGGGACATGGATCCGTCGCTAGGCCGGCCGTAGCTGCCTCGCCGGAGGCCGTACGGTCCGTATGGCGTCCGAACGCATTGGCGGACGCGCAACCCCTCCGGTGGCGCGCCGATATTGGGGACGCACCATCGTTCCACGAGGCCATGATATGGCGTGCACGCCGTGCAAGGCACCGGGCGCGGGAGGCGGCGGACGTCGGCGAGGCGGAGTCGCATTCTCCGGCGCCCCGTATGACGCATCAGTCCGGGCGCCGCAACCGCATCGTGGTGGACGTTGGTGGCTCGTCCCCGGACGGATCCATCATCGATCTGACGTCCACGGGCACCGTTCGGGTTTCGGTCTCCGACGAGGAAGATTATGGCATGGGACACGGCGGGGCCTTGAGTCCCGTGAGCCAGCTCGTGTCCCATGCCCTATCCTACCTTGCCGACGACCGGACCAACACTCTGAGGAGCGCAGCCGGCCGCCGGACATGGCCAGGGCGGTGCCGGGCGAGCGAGGAGCGGAACCAGACGAGCTCCGCGTAGATTAGGTTTCACGTTGCATGTAATAATATAGATTTGAGGTTTCTAATTTGAGGTATCCGGATGTAGAATGCGGTTTTTAAGGGGTGACCGGTCACTGTTCGTGGACGCGCCCGGGGACCTTTGAGGGGTCGAATATGACAAGTCCGGCTGTAGATGCTTTTACCAACAACTCCGTCGAGTATTATTAAACTTTGTGGATATATAATTGCCTGGTGTTCTTTTATTTGGCACACTGTACTAGCACGGGGCTCGAGCAAAGCAAGGCAGCCATGCCGACCCAGCCAAGTTGCGATCGATGGAGGTCACCACTTGGCCGCGCGCGTAGTGGCAGCGCACGCACGAGAGACCGCGTGCGGTCAGACGAGATCGTGCCGGCCATGTCGTGCGCCCGGCCGCCGCCCCCCGTCCGGACGGCGCGGCCGGTCCTGGCGGTTGGCGCCCGATCCAAATCTTGGACGGTTAGGTCACATGGAAGAGCACAAAATCCCAGCGGCAACTTGCCATGATTACACAAGCCTAGTTTTACCAAAAATAATGAGTATACTGGCTTAAACAAAGATTAATCGGGATTTGGGGGACATGCAGGCCAGATCCAGGTATATGCGAGTCTGCGAGACCGCGACCCACTTGGAGTCCAGAGAGAGTATATTAAAGCTACCATGGCCATGGCCGGGTTGATATGCATAATATATACAGTTGAGTTGAAGTTGAATTGAAGAACATGAGAGCTTGCAACTGGAGCATCTTGTGGTCGTCACATCACATCAATAGTAGGTGCGTGCTTTCTTGTGCTGTTGTTGACTTGAGAGAATATTCTATGTTCCTCTCTTGATTTAACTAATCTCTGATCTTGGTGGTTAAGTCCGGTCCAACATGGTCAGCTGAACGCAATTAATAGTGGCACACAGACAGCCAGCCGTTCGACCGCCGCGCCGCGCCGCCCACCTATATAGTAGATTTAAACGACGTGCATGTGTTAACGTGAGTACTGATACTTAACTAACTGATTAACAACTGGAAGGGACAAACAGGGCATATATGTGAGCCACATTGGTAAAAATGAAGACCACTGGCTCGTGGAGTACTGTTCACGAACAGATCGATCTCTGACAATCACACTGGTGTGATCGACACTACTGTGACTTTTCTCTCGTTCAATCGATGTCAAGTTGGGCCCGATCCCAATGTATGTACCAGTACTACATGCATGCACATCCTGGCCGGCAGGATCGATCGTGAGTGTTAAGCTAGCACACATCAGACATCCATGATACATCCATGTGGTGGCTGCAACCTACGAGACGACGTGCATGCATGGGACAGAAAATCAACGTCCATTGTCTGCGCGAGAAAGGAAAACGTAGCCCAGCATCAATACGCACGCAGCGAACATAACTGACGATCTGCCGTGAGATATCTTGCCGGGTATGGAGACCAGCCCGAGCCGAGCTCACATTGATGCATCTATCCACGATGTTCGTCGGATACACACAACACATTGATGCTCTCGCGCGCGGCTGACGCGGACGGGGCCCCCCGCGGCGCCGGGGTACCGAGATAACCGACCGATCAACCTCCGGGGCGTCGCCGGCACATGGCGGCACATGTGATCCTAGCCAACCATCGCCAGTTCCAATGTCACCCCTCCCCTCACCTGCATTGCCGTCCCAAGGAAGATTTGCAAGATCTTCAACCCAATATTCTATGACCTCATCTCTCATCTCTCCATAGGTTGTGCCAACAATCCACACACTAGATTATTTCGAAATAAACTTAAACAATCCATACATATATACTAGTACATGGTAGTAGAAGGCTCTGACTCTGCTGATAATTTTAAGCAATGATTTGGTAGTCCACAACTCTTATTAATCAGCATGATCTTCCCTGGCTTGCTTGGTCCATAAGAAACAAACTGGTACAGGAGCATCTTTTTCTTCTTAAGAAAGTTCATTTACGTGTGGTTTTGTGAGTCCAACAACAGCATACTCAATGTGAGTTCTTGTGGATGCATACTTCGAAGACAGCACGGTACAAGAAGTTAATGTGTGGTTTGTAGCTATGCACTCTGGCTCATGTGTCATGTGCCCCTGTTGCCAATTTGCAACGCATAGTGGTAGCCCACTCGCCGGCCCCGGCTTGCAGTTAGTCTGTTATGGGTCGGCTAGCGTCTCGTGATCTCTAGTCCTCGCATTAATTGGCATACGATCATGGCAATATGATATGATGCTACTCCATGAGAAAGATATATGGCCTGCCCTAATCATGCATTGATGCATGTGGCCCTACGTAGATGCTCCCCACCAGAAATAACTGCCAACGGCCAATACCTACCGGCCGGTCTATGCTTCAATTGTTCTTTACTTCCCATGCATACGCAGCTCCTCCACTCCTACTAACGAATGTATATCACTAGAAGAAAACAGTGCTTTGGTCCAAACTCAATCTATACATTAGTCCCGGTTGCATTACGAACCGGGACTAATGTGAGCATTAGTCCCGGTTCGAGCGGCTAGGGCGCCGGTCGAGGCTTGGCAGGCATCAATCCCGGTTCAAATGGGACCTTTAGTGCCCTTTAGTCCCGGTTGAAGACACCAACCGGGACTAAAGGTTAAAGGGCTTTTGAAAGTTTCTTTTCTGTTTTTTCATTTGTTTTTTGTTTCTGTTTTAAATTGCTTATATCTTTTAGGATATTTGATGTTTTTGAGTGATTCTTTTTGCATTAGATTCAAAATTTTGTCTAGTTTCTGTTTGTTTCATTAGTTTTCAAATTTGAATGATTTAAATTTGAATTTGTTCAAATTTGCTTCAAACCCTAGATTGTGAATAACTTGAGTTTAAAAATAGTTTTAAATTTAATTCTTTTTGTTCCTAGTTAGATTGTTGTCACAGTAAAATTTATTTGGTTATTTTTAGAATAATTTAAATTAGGATTTTAATTAAAATAATACTGTTTTGCTTATATAGTTGTTTTAGTCCTTTTGAATGTTGTTTTTAATTATTTATAGTTAGTTCTTCCTGTAGATTTTAACATGTTGTAGTATGCTTCTGTTAGACAACAGTAGATAAAATTTTATAATTAATTAATATTAATTTTGCTACTGTTTTGTATTAATAGTTGTTTAGCCTTATAGTTGATAGAATTAGTTTTGGTATATTAAAAAGTAATTGTTTTTGCCACTTTAATAGAACGTGACTCTGGCTTGGTTAACCTTAGTTGTGATTCTGGCTGGGACGGTGCTAGCAGATGTAGTCGACGGTAGGATTGGATGGACACCAACCCGGACTAAAGGGGTTCTGCAAATTTCAAACTCTACCCACCCCCCCCCTTTATCGCCATTTCAATTTAAAAAGAAAACAAAAGAAAATGAAAAAAAGTCAAAAATTTAAATCCTTCGAGATGTAGTTATGTTACTACATCTACTAGTTAGGAAAATTAAAAAACATAAATTTCGACATGTTTTGCAAAAAATATTATGAAAAAGTAAAACGGCTATAACTTTTGCATACGATGTCGAAAAAAACGTATAATATATCAAAATTTCAGCACGAGAAGCCGGTTCCGGTTTAGACCGCCATAGGCCATTTTGCAAATTTTTAGAATCCTCAAATTCTTAAAGGAAAAAATGTTAACCTCGAATTTAAGTTTTTTTGAATTTCTGGTCAAACTGTGGTCAAACTACTTATTCAATAAATATTAGTGTTACTAAATAATTATTTTTTTAGAATAATAGTTTCAAACTCAAACGGTGAAACGTGTGACTTCATGCTCAAGTTCATTAAGATTATATTAAATAACAGCAGTTGCTGCAACTGGACAAACTGTGGTCAAACTCTGACCATATTAAATGAATAATCCGTCGAAAAAATGAATAAAATAATATTATTAATTATTTTATTTTCATTGAAATTAAATATTATTATTACTTATTTTATTTGATAATTGTTTGGAATTCAAAAAATTAAATCATGTGACATCAAGACCTAAGGGTTAACAGGATTGATAGCTTACTATTGTCAGGAAAACAACAAGTGCGGACTTGGAAACTAGGGGAAATAGAACTCGGAAGTTAAGCGTGCTTAGGCTGGAGTAGTGAGAGAATGGGTGACCGGCCGGGAAGTTAGACGATTTGGAATGAGTGCTCCACATTGGAGTAGTGATGAGGGGTGATTAGAGATTAAATTGTCAAATAATTCAGAAATTTGAAAATAAAAAAATTCAAAATAAAAAATTCAAAAAAATAATTTGAACAAAATTCCTTTAGTTTTGGTTGGTGTTACCAACCGGGACTAAAGGAGGTGGAGCCTTTAGTCCCAGTTGGTAACACCAACCGGGAATAAAGGTCCTCCAGCCCTGCTCCAGACAGCGGCCACGTGGAGCCCCATTAGTCTCGGTTCGTAATACAATCGGGAGTAAAAGTGGTGGACATTAGTCCCGATCGTTTTATCTCGGTTGGGAAACCGAGACTAAAGGCCCGTTTTCTACTAGTTACCTTGCTCTACAACATTTGTCTTCCCGGACGTTTGCATCGACAGTGGTTGCACAAGCATAATTAACAGTACGAATAATAGTTAATGTAGGTGGTTGTGCCTAAATATCGATCAGTACTCTAGTGGCGCATGCCATTTTGCTTTTGTTTGATTGTTTCGTTCTGAAATGTCCTTATCAGCGACGCCAATGTTCAGCATACAAGCATGCGAAACTTGACTGCTGGGTCTGAGCACGTATTTGACCACTGACAAGGGAATGGGGCCATACACGTCTGTCCTCCTATGCAATTGGCCTAGGACGTTACATAAATTCCAACTCATGCAAGTTGCTGCACTAGCTTGCTAGCTACTGTAACCTAATGGCGGGGTACTGGCTGCCCTATGTGTGGCAGCCCGCACACATCATTGCATCAAACAAATTGTCCATGTAGCTCTCGATCTGCCACCACGTGGATGACCTGCGGGTGGGCGGTAGTATTCGCGACCACTTCTACGATGTGTGTGGGTGTCGCGTCTCTCGGGGCGCTGCTGTGGTATCCTTTTCGTGCCAGGGTTACGGGTAAAAACCCTAATTTGTGATTTCAATCTCGGCGGCAGTGAACTCGCAACGCCTTTTTAACCCCAAAACTGTCCGTTCTTTCCGTTCCTCGCGTGACGGCTCCAGTAGCTTCTGGTGAACAGTAAGCGTGGTGTTCGCGAATCCGGAAAATCCTTCGTGATTTCGCGTGGGTGTCCCCAATCTCAATCCAATCCATCAAAGCTAGCGATTCCCACCCTAGGAGAGCACCTCGATCTGCAGTTGGTCTGCCTTCCCTCGGAGATATCTTCCGCAGGAACCCTGTGAGCGAGTAGAACTGAAATCCCAAATCGAGAGCGTGGACGATCTGCACACGGGGGCATCTGCACCCTTTTTCAAAAATGTACTTTTTATGCATTTTGTAGTGTTCAAAAATTCTAAAAAAAAAAATGCATACACGTTGGCAAAGGTATGTCCACAGCACAAAGTTTTGTGTAAAAAAGTATTTTTGTTTTGTCTCAATAAAAAAGACAAATTTTACTGCTTCTAAATAGCGTTTCACGACATAAAATTTTGTCTTTTTTGCACAGGCTACAAAAAAAGTTATTTTTCTGTGAAACTTTCTGCACACACATAGAATATGGAGATGTCCGCGCGCACCTTTTCTCAGAATTTTTTGACATTGCAAACTGTGTTTTTCAAAGTGGGTTCATATGTACCCGGGTTCGTCCATGCACTTCTCATCCCAAATCCCCTGATCTTGCGTAGCCCATACATCCAAACCGAAATCCATACCCACCCTTCCACCCATCAGCCTCTCGCGTTTTGCTGGGGTGGGCGGCTGTAATACACCAAAAAATCCCTAGATTTTGGTGCTGAGGCGGAGGCGAGACAGGAGGCGTCTGGAGGCGGGGCTCTGCTTCGGTGGTACGGCCCGACGCGACCTGAAGATGAGAGGAGACGAGGCAAGGGCAATTGATGGAGTAGAGGGGAAGCTGAGGAATCAGAAGCTTTCTGAGGCAGAAAAGAAAGGTATAAGAATCATCACTCAATTGACTAGTTCATCCGCTACAGGGAAGCTAAAAGCAGTAGGTAAGCTACTGTCTGATAGACCTGCAAAAGCGGAGCATGTGTCAAGAACACTAAGGGAAGTATGGTGTCCCTTCACGGGAGTGGATTGCAAAGAGTTAGGAAGGAACCGATTTCTGTTTTCGTTCCATGATGAGGCGGGGAAAAGGAAGGCTTTGAACAATGGACCTTGGAGATTCAATAAGGAGCTGTTGGTTATGGAAGATTTCACACCAAGCAAGACCATCGATGAGTATGAATTTAAGAAGATTCCGATCTGGGTTAGAGCATATGATGTTCCTTTAGGAGCAATGTGCAGAGAAACAGGAGAGTTGATAGGAAAACAGGTAGGAGAAGTGTTGGATGTGGATCTTGATGAAAATGATTCAGCAATGGGGGAGTATATGAGGATCAAAGTACGCATAGATATCACAAGTCCGTTGATGAGGTTTTTCACACTTATTATTGATGAAGAGGAAGAGTATGAGCAAGAAAGGGAGGAGATGGAAGAGGAAGAGAGTGATGTAGAGAAGAAGAAGAAAGAAAAGACGAAAGTTATCACTTTTAGATATGAACATCTCCCCGACTTCTGTTACAACTGTGAAATCATTGGTCACAATGAAAGAGCCTGCCCAACAAAAGGTGCGAAAGCAGAAGGAAGACAATTTGGGGCATGGATGCGTGCTGTAATATTTAAGGGCGGTTCTAGTGAAGAGGGGAGGAGCAAGAGCTCAAGCGATCGTAGTAATTTTTGGAGGAGTAATAGCGCAGGTAGTAAAGGTAGCGACGGTCCTTCATGGCGCAAAAATCTGTCAAGTACAGAGGGTGATGAGAAAATTAATAGGGGAGAAGGAGGTGATACCAGCCCACTCAAAATCACACTAGATGATCAAACAAAAGTTACAGGGGGCAAGAAACTAGTATATGATGAGAGGAACTCTGAATCTTTTTCAAAAAAGGAACATAAAGAAGGATTTGAGTCTGAAGTGACTAATGAGGCAACAGTACAATCATGCCAACGGGGCGACAGTGAGAGGGCTCATGACGGAAGAGGTAAAAATGTCCAGAGTGAAGAAAAAGAAAATATGGTGGTACAAAAGTCAGAAACAAATGAGAAGCATAATACATTCATAAGGGTGAAGAAACCCAAAGGGAAGCAGCATAGTGTTCCTGTTGTTGTGGGAACCAAGAAAAGGATTGCCGAATACATGGAGTTTGATGATGAGGTGGAATTTTTTAAGAAGGCAAGGATGGAGGTTGATGGCGAAGAAGAGGAAGAAGCTAGTGCAAAACAAGTTGCAGAAGGAAAAAGACCAGAGGGTGGAAGCGCTGGGCTGCAGGGACAGCCCGGCGAGTCAAAATGAAAATAACGGTATGGAACTGTCGGGGATTGGGGAATGGACCGGCAGTTCGAGGGCTTCTGGATCTCCAGAAGCAGGAAGACCCCGATATCCTTTTCTTGTCTGAAACAAGAATGGACAGGAGAAGGATGCAATGGTTCCAACATTTATTGGGAATGTCAAAAATGATAGTGAAGGATTGTGAAGGTAAAAGTGGTGGTCTTGCTCTCATGTGGAAGAGGCATGTCAACGTAGAACTCCACAACTACTCAAGATATCACATAAACATGGAGATAGTGGAGCAAGACGGATACAAATGGCGTTTTACTGGCGTATATGGTGAACCTTCCTCGGATAAAAGGTATAATACTTGGAAATTACTAAAAATTCTAAACCAACAACTCAATCTTCAATGGCTGTGTGCAGGAGATTTTAATGAAGTGTTGTATGGCCATGAGAAAAAAAGGAGGTCCAGGTCGTAGCCAAAGATCAATGGAGAAGTTTATAATGGCATTATTAGAATGTGGATTACGTGACCTTGGTTACTCTGGTGACAAGTATACATGGAGAAATAATAGCCATGAAGCCAGATTTTACATTAAAGAAATATTGGATCGGGTTGTCGCAACTAGGGAATGGTGTGCACGTTTTCCTTCATATCAGGTCACAAACGGTGACCGAGGCATTCAGACCATAGACCGGTCACCATTTCAATTGAAGGCACCAAGAGGCAATCTAGAAGGCTTGGAAATGGAAACACATTCAGATTTGAGGCGAAATGGTTGGAAGAAGAAGAATGTGAAGATATTGTCACCAATACCTGGAACACTCCAAATATCAGAAGCGGTGGCAATGTGGCTCAAGGCATCAAAAGTGTTTCCAGGGACCTAAAAACCTGGGATGCAAATGTACTAGGAGACCTTCAACGGAGAATAAAGAAGTTAAAAGAGGAGCTAGAAATAGTCAGAAGAAGTGAAATAAATCAAGACAAAGTCGATCGGGAGCATGTACTGAAGGATAAGCTGGATCGACTAGAGAAGCAACACAACCTTTTCTGGAGGCAAAGAGCCCATGTTAAATGGCTGCAATTTGGAGATAAAAATACGGCTTTCTTCCACGCGTGTGCATCTGATAGAAAAAAATGTAATACCATCCAAAAGTTGAAGAAAGAAGATGGGACTTGGGTAGAAGAGGCAGAGCAACTAAATGAATATATTTCAAATTATTACCTTAATATATTTACCTCGGCGGCAAGGCACGACAATAACACAATTCTGCAATCGATTCAACCTAGAGTAACTGATGAAATGAATGAGTTGCTTTGTGCAGAATATACTGAAGAAGAGGTGAGAGCTGCCCTGAATAATATTGGTGATCTAAAGGCCCCGGGACCTGATGGCATGCCTGCAATCTTTTTTAAGAGATTCTGGAACACTGTAGGGGAACAAGTAACAAAGGAAGTGCTCAAGGTGTTGAGAGGTGGGGAGATGCCCGAAGAATGGAATAATACCATAATAGTTCTGATCCCAAAAATGCCTAAACCAGCGAGACTGAATGACTTACGACCCATCAGCCTCTGCAACGTAGTCTACAAATTAATAGCCAAGGTACTCACCAACAGACTAAAGAATATATTGCCTGAAATAATTCCCCCAACCAGATCGCATTTGTGCCTGGACGCATGATATCTGATAATATTCTTTTAGCATATGAAATGATTCACTTTCTGCAGAGGAAGAATAGAGGAAGAGGAGGATATGCTGCCATCAAACTTGACATGAGCAAGGCTTATGATAGAGTTGAATGGAAATTCCTACAAGAAATCATGCTGAAATTGGGTTTCAATAGAAGATGGGTGCAACTGGTGACGAACTGCATCACCACGGTGAAATACCAAATCAAAATCAATGGGGACGTCACGGAGATAATTATTCCCGAGCGAGGGCTTCGCCAAGGTGATCCCCTTTCTCCATATCTGTTTCTATTATGTGCTGAGGGCTTCTCGTCCGGGCTACAAAACGCTGAGGCGAATGGGAAGTTAAAATGAATCAAAATATGTAGAACAACCCCAAGCATAAGTCATCTTCTTTTTGCAGATGACTCACTTCTCCTCCTGGAAGCAAATGCCAACAATGCTCATGAGCTGAATCAAATCCTGAATGTTTAGGAAGCTTGCTCAGGCCAAGTTATAAATAAGGAGAAGTCAGCCATCTTGTTTAGCAAGAATACAAAGCGTGAGGCCAAAGAGGAGCTGATGAATCAACTCAATATTGCTACCGAAGGCTTCTCTGGAAAATATCTGGGCTTGCCATGCTATATTGGTAAATCAAAAAGCAAAGCCTTTGAGTATATCAAGGAAAGAGTATGGAAAAGGTACAAGGGGGCAAAGAAAAATGCTCTCGAAGGCCGACAAGGAAATTCTTATCAAAGCTGTAGCACAAGCAATCCCTGTTTATGCAATGGCATGTTTTGATCTTACCAAATCTCTATGTGATGATATTAGCTCAATGATTGGGAAGTTTTGGTGGAGTCAAATGGATAAAGATAATAAATTACACTGGGTCGGATGGGATAAGCTGACAAAACCCAAAAAGGATGGGGGCTATGATTTAGAGACTTATACTCCTTCAGCTTAGCTGTGCTAGCAAGGCAGGCTTGGAGAATGTTACAAAGCCCAACGTCTTTGTGCGCACAGGTGTTGGCAGCGAAATACTATCCAAACCAGAATCTGCTACAAGTGAGGCCAAGGGATGGCATTTCATATAGTTGGAGAAGCATTTTGAAAGGAGTACAGGTGCTACAAAGCGGAATCATATGGAGAGTAGGAGATGGATGCACTATCAATATATGTTCAGACCCTTGGCTACCAAGGGGCATCTGCAGAAGCGTAACATCCCAGCAAGGCAGCCATGTCATTACTAAGGTTTCAGACTTGATTGACCCCACCTCTGGCACATGGGGTATACAACTGCTCCAACAAACTTTCAATGAAGAAGATGTACAAGTAATCCTGCAAATCCCGATCCAAGGGGGCGATGTAGATACACTAGCCTGGCATTTTGACAAAAAGGGTAAATTCTCAGTTAAATCTGCATATCAAGTAGTACTGGACAAACAAGCCAGGAACTCTGCACATGATGTAGCTTCGTCATCAAGTCAGAATGTTCAGTGTCCGACCACTTTTTGGAAGAAACTATGGAGGTTACCCCTGCCCAACAAAATCCTGCACTTCCTATGGCGATTAGCCAACAATAGCCTTCCACTAAGAATGAAACTACAAAACAGAGGAATGGAAGTGGATACACGACGTCCAATATGCCACCGACTAGATGAAGATGGAGGCCATTGTTTCCTAAAGTGTAAATTTGCCAAGGCTGTTTGGAGAACTACTTTACTAGAAGAATGTCGGATGCAACTTATAAATTGTCCGAATGCCGTCTCGACAATGGAGGACATCCTGGAAATGGAAGAGGAAAATTTCTAAAGATCTGCATCCTCTTGTGGTTATGGTGGTCTGAAAGGAACAAAGCTAATTAAGGAGAAAGGATTAGGACTGCAGATGAAGTCATATACTCACTACAACTGCATTCGTTGGAGTACAAAAAATACATCAAGCGACAGGAGAAAAATTTGCAGAGCATAAACCAGGTTTGGCACCCTCCCCCTGTTGACTTTCTTAAAATCAATACGGATGGAGCCTTTAGACAGGCAACTAGATTGGGTGGGTGGGGTTTTACCATAAAAAATGATCAGGGAATTACACTAGTTGCAGGAGCAGGGAACTTGGAAAATGTTGGAGAACCACTACAAGCTGAAGCTCTTGCCATGCTCTATGTTGTGAATGAGGCGTCAAGAATGGGGTGCCAAAGAGTCAATCTGGAGACAGATGCAGTTGTATTGAAACAAGCAATAACAAGTGACCTGTATGACTACTCGAGTCTAGGCGTAGTGTTTAAAGAAATTAGAGCAGTGATGCAATCATCTTTCCAATCTTGTAAAGTAGAAACTTGTCCAAGGGCATGTAATATTTCTGCACACTGTTTAGCTGCTCATGGTGTAACTATGGAGCAGAGGAGCTATCAGATATGGCTCGATCCACTTCCTAGGGATCTAAAACACCTTGTCGCTGGTGAGTCCAGCTTGCCTTGTTAATGGAATGCTTTTGTGTTCCTTTCACACACAAAAAATCTCGGTGGCAGTGGAGTGTAGCATCGTCAACTTTTTGGGGTTGTCGTTGTGGAGCCCAGGTACCCTCTGGCCATACCGTGTTGGCACATTCGCGCGAGTTTGGATTATGGTTCGAAGCTTCTTCGCCTCTGGTGTGGTGCAGTCTCGCTTGCCTCCTACCTTTTTACACGTGACTTCATTATCACTGTCCACGGCCCTAGTTGTTCACAGGCTGGATCAACACTCCTCAGTCAGGAGTGAGAGGGTGTGTGAGGCACTCTCTGGCGGCAGTTTGGTGAGTGCTGTGCAACGATGTCTGGTGTTTTCTCAAGAAGGTGTGCTTTCGTTCCTCGTCGGTGATCTTGGGTGCTTCTTGTTGGGATGTGGCTACTTCGGTGCTCATGCTTGGCATTGAGTTGGTAGCGGTCAGTAGTGCGTATGTGCACTGCTATTTATTTCACTATTTTTTGTCGGTTTTTTCTTTGATCTTCTTTGTAAGAGTGACTCTAGCAGATGCCATAGATTCCCGACCCGCAAAATCGTTGTACGTAAAAATATTTGCGGTACCGCAAGGGCTTCGGCAGGAGTCTTCGGGTTTCCCCAAAGAGGAAGGGTGAGTAGATAGCAGCAAAGTTTTCCCTCAGTTAAGAACCAAGGTTTATCGAACTAGTAGGAGCTTCCAAATTATCCAGATAAACAGCACTAGCACACAAACAAAATAAAAACCAGTAGGAGCTTTCAAGCCCATTGTATTGCTAGTTACAAGATTAAAAACACATAATAGATAGATAATAGTGAAGTGAAGCAGCAAATAAAAAGAGCATTTTCTATAGAAGAATTTATTAATGGAGAATAGACCCCGGGGCCATAGGCTCACTAGTGGCAACTCTCTCTCGAAAGCAGGCGAATGGCATGGTAAACAAATTACAATTATTCAATTCAAAGATTACAATATTTATGACTATGATCATTCATGGCATAATCTCATATAGGCATTACATCCATGCTAAGTAGACCGTTCATCCAACTGCATCTACTACTAATACTCCATCCGAAAACCGCTATCCTGCATGCATCTCAAGGTATTAAGTTTGCACGAAACAGAGTATAACAATAAGAAAGAATACATAATGTAGACATAAGAAGCCAATCAATATAACAAAACCCCATCGTTTTATTCTTAGTGGCAAAAGTACAATCCGTATCTTTTCCCTTAGTGTCACTGGGTTAGAGCACCATAAGATTGAATCCACTACAAAGCACCACTCCCAATAAAAAAGTTAATCGAACTTGGCCGAAGAAGATAGATCGAAGAGGAATACACAACTATTTAGTTATGCAACAACAAAACCCAAATAGATTCATTGAATTCACTGAATAATCATAAAGTGACAATTCATCATGTCCCAACAAACACACCACTGATTACATCGAATTGATCTTGATCAAGAACAAGAACATGGTATTGAAGATCAAAAAGAGAGAGAACCATCTAGCTACTACTATGGACCCATAGGTCCTAAAGGAACAACTCACACATGGTCAGGGAGGCAGCAAGGTTAATGAAGATAGCCCCGGCAATGTCTTCCTCCTCCGGCAGGGCTCCGAAACAGGGTTCCAGATGAGATATCTTTGGAACAGAGGCTTGCGGCGGTGATACAATTCTTTGAAAGGTACGACGGATGGTTTCTATATGAATAGGGATTTATGGCGGAGGAATCAGGTCAAGGTGATACTTGTGGGCCCCACACAGGCAAGGGGCGCGATCACCCCCTGGCTGCGCCACCTGTCCATGTGGGCCCCTCGTGGCTCATCTCGATCTCTCCTGAAGCTTCCAGTATTTCTTTTCGCCCAAAAAATCATGTTAAAATTGGTAACGCATTTTGACCTCCGTAGATATTGATTTCCTGCGGAACCAAAAACAAGTAGAAAACAGGAACTAGCACTGGGCACTAAATTAATAGGTTAGCCCATAAAAATAATAAGAAAAATTGCTATAAAAAGTATATAAAAGTGATAATATAATGGCATGAAACAATAAAAAAATTACAGATACGTTTGACATGTATTAGTTTACACGATATGTTCCGTGTCAGAGCCATCACGGTACTGCAAATATTTTTACGGGCAAATATTTTTTCTTTATTTGATCTAGAATTCATATTGATGCATGAAATTCATATAAATAGGCATTACACAATAGTTCACATCCAGAATCATGCGCAATATCAAGAGGTGGTAAGTTTGTCCCTACGAGTGCACAATCAAACAAAATAAAACATGATCAAGCACAACTGGCTATGATCAAATCAAGCAACATCATTGTTGCCAAGATCGTCGCCACCACCACCGGCATAGCATCACGAACACCATCTTCATCAACATTGACCAAAGAATGATCACTTTGTTTCCTGGAAGCCCCTCCATCTTCATTGACCGGAGCATCAACACCACCAACATTGGCCGAAGCACGATCACCTCCATAGCCGAAAGCTTCACCACCACCACCACCTCCAAAAACCCTAAAACCACCATCCTGGGAAATGTAGTAGAAAACAGAAAAATCTAGCCTACAATAAAGATCCCATCATCACTATGAAGATGCACACAACATTCGATCCGATCTACCAGTGTCTAAGAACCTGACATTGGGTTGCTTGCTACAACCCTTTGCGAGTTCAGTTGGGACTGAACGCGCTCGGTTTCCTGGGCCATCTATCGTCGGGAGGTGGAAGAGAGAAAGTAGAGCACAAAGGAGCTACCCAGGTTCAGGCCACCATTGTCGTGTAAAACCCTACTCCTGCCTTAGAATGCTAATGTCGTGTTTCGATAATCAGTTTGTTATAATATATGTGTTTTGGATGAATCGCCCCGTCCTAAAGTCACCGTGCCCTCCTATTTATATCAAGTCTTGGCCTCCCTCTGCCTCATGAGGGGTTGTCATGAGTCTTGCATCCACCAAAGGGCGAGTGGGGGAGCGACCGTCTGTGCCGGCCTGATGTGATAGGGCGAGGCATGTCCCTGCCATGCAGGTCCGTCACACAGCACTTCTGTAGTAGCATGCTTGGCAGGTGAATCTGGACGAGCACTATGGATGACCTTATGGATGGGGGTGCCTCACCGGCGCCCAAAGTCAAAACGTGACTACACTGCGTCCCATCTCGACTGCTGACGCCAACCATTGTAGCGGCATGGCCCGCATTTAATGCCTCTCACAGACATATTTTGTCCTTCTCCCGCATGGATACCCAAAACAGACGGGCCGCTTTGCCTCTCAAGCCGCTTCCGAGAAGCTCCTGTCGGGGCCCGAAGTTTCTGGGGACATATCCTAACTAGACGACATGGATGCGGCCCTCACGGGACCAAATCGTTGAGCTCACGGCATGGTGAATAGTGCTCGGTAGTGCTTGTCGGGTGCCACCGTCAAGGCCTCGGCCCATCGGCCCAGGGTACCCCGGTTCCATTGGGTCGACGGGGTCGTTACCAACTTAGAGTTGTAGTGGACGAAGAGACTTGAAGTCCCTCGTACCGTCCATGAACGACCCCTCGAACAAGCACCAAAAGCATGATGCCTCTACGGATTGCATACATACCGAAGTAGTCATTCAAAGAGCTTCACCATTCAGAGCTAGAAACCACTAAGAAAGCTAGAAGGATAAGTAGTGTAGCAGCATCGACGTCTATATCAACTAGATGTGAGAGAGAAACTTGGTGCGAGGCAGGAACGTGACACCCTCTAAGATATTTGATGTGTTCTAGGGGCTACCGCTGCCCCTCTATTTATATGCTGAGGCCATGGGTCGGGGGAGGGGGGCTCCCCAAAGTCAGTTTGGACCCCAAGGAAGAGTCATCCTTGGATTCCAACATGAAAATCCATAGATCCCGACTTTTTCGTAAAGCCGAAGAATCTATCGTCTGGCCCAGGGGGAAACGCCAAGGACCCTGGCGTATGGCCCTGCCTTTCCTAGTAACCCCTTTTGTGCACCGACCTAAGGCCTCATGGGCCTTACCCCTTGGTCCATCGAAGGTGTCCTCGCACCAGGAACCCTTTGGATTTATGTGGCAGATTCTGTAACCTCCTGGGACCTCTTAGAACATCCGGAACATTTCCAGAATGATCCAAAACTCTTTTGGTGCCCACTCTCTCATTTCTCCTTTAACTCTTAGTTCTCTAACAAACCACTAAAGGTTAAGTGTGTGACCCTTGTAGGTTCAGTGAAATATAAACACCTTTCAATCAGTGATCAATAGCGGAACCTTGGACACCCATATTGACCCCAATACTTAGACGAATGATATTCGAGCGAATCTTTGGTTACCATATGTTATTCCTTTTGCTTTGCGATACTTTACAAAACCGGAGGTGAGATATATTGGTATCCCTGTGATACTAACACATGTTCACTATACCGGTCTCCTCATTATAAGTTTTGTTCTCTTTTCCCGTTCACGTGTTCTGGCATCCCCGTGATCATATCACGCTTTGTCTGGCCAGCCGATGTTGCAGGTCATCACACCGAGAGGGCCCTAATAATATTCTCCATCGTCAGAGGAGTAAATCCCAGTCTCAAGCTATCTAGTCCCTCATCATACATTTCCGATGAACCCATAAGTTGTCGTTATGCGAAGTCTTCTTCCTCCTGCATCCATTAGTGACACAGAGTGAGCAAAGTTTTTTTGCCACCTTAAGCTGGACTGTATGATACCTCAGATCCGTCTAGACCAAATTGGGAACACAACTTTTGCACCTTGCTCAACAAGGCTGAAACTAGCCACTCTTCGTCAGTCAGAACCGGAACCGGAGGACCAAGACGCACAATCGTGACATCCACTCTGCAAGACCTTGCCACCGAGACAAACCTACTTTACCCTTGATGTGAGCTAAAATCTATGTTCGGATTTACATGGCGCACATGTATTTTGGATCCAGCTTTTAACAACCAATTTGATCAACAAAATATGAGTTATATGCCACATAAAGATACATTTGGATTCACATTAGAAATCAGTGATAAAAGTTTCTATCGCTGTAACTTTTGTGGCATCATGTAGGGCTGGAAAAAAACTTGAAACTCGCGACCTAAATGAGTAGCTCGTGACTTGGCTCGAATTGACTCGAACTCAAAGAATAACGAGTGTAGCCAAGCTTTAGTTTAAGATCGTTTACCGGCTGAGTTAAATGAGCCAATCTATCGAGTACTCGTGTAATTCGTGATGCTCACTACAAAAAATCCGCTACCCTGCGTCCCAGGCGCACAACACAAGGCCCAGCCCCCCAAGGGACTCATACGCCGCACACCACGATTCCTCTCCTTCCAGCCCTAGAAGTAGCAAGGGACCAGAGATAGATGGTCGATTCCCCTCCTGTCTCCTCTGTTTCTTTCTCCGGTGAATCTTGACGACGGACGCGCTGCGCGTACGCCGCAACCACACCTCTCCGGCCAGCGGCCTGCGCTTCTACAGTGCATGCGTCAGCCATCACTCCTCATCTCCTCCATCCTTCTACTATTATTTGGTGTTCACTAGTAGAAACAGGGTTTTGGTTCAAGCCGGATCAGAGCAATAGTCCCGATCGAGTTACGAACCGGGACTAATGTGAGCAGTAGTCCCGGCTCAAGCGGCTAGGACGCCCGTCGGGGCTCGGCAGGCATCAGTCCCAGTTCGAATGGGACCTTTAGTCCCGGTTGGAGACACCAACCGGGACTAAAGGTGTGCGATGCCCTTTAGTCCGGTTGGTGTTTCCAACCGGGACTAAAGGTCTGTCTTCAGTCCCGGTTTTAGACACCAACCAGGACTACAAATTTGCCTATATATACCCTCGCCCTACGCGCCCTCTCATCTGTTTTTCCTCATAGAAAGTGGGAGGTCTGTTTTCCCTTCCTATGCACAAGAGGTGCTCGATGAAATGCCTCGAAGCATGATGCCACTTGAGTTCACACAAAAAAAACATGATATGAGGTGTCCGAGCCACACTTAAGCTCTCTCCTGTTTCTTCTCCTCTGTTCTTCCTCCAAGCCCGTCCCCGTCCTCATCGTCGTCGATCCCTGCGCCGATCTCGTCGCCGGCACCACCGTGGTGAGCCTCTTGTTCTTATATATTTTTTAAAAAAATCTTACTGCTACCTCTTGAGCACAATGTTGGTTTTCCCTTGGAGAGGAAAGGGTGATGCAGCAAAGTAGCATAAGTATTTCCCTCAGTTTTTGAGAACCAAGGTATCAATCCAGTAGGAGGCCACACGCAAGTCCCTCGTACCTACACAAACAAATAAGAACCTTGCAACCAACGCGATAAAGGGGTTGTCGACCCCTTCACGGCCACTTGCAAAAGTGAGATCTGATAGAGATAATAAGATAAATATTTTTGGTATTTTTATGATATAGATAGGAAAGTAAAGATTGCAAAATAAAATAGATCAGAAACTTATATGATGGAAAATAGAAGATTATATGATGGAAAATAGCCCGGGGGCCATAGGTTTCACTAGTGGATTCTCTCAAGATAGCATAAGTATTACGGTGGGTGAACAAATTAATGTTGAGCAATTGATAGAAAAGTGCATAATTATGAGAATATCTAGGCATGATCATGTATATAGGCATCACGTCCGCAACAAGTAAACCGACTCCTGCCTGCATCTACTACTATTACTCCACACATCGACCGCTATCCAGCATGCATCTAGAGTATTAAGTTCATAAGAGCAGAGTAACGCATTAGGCAAGATGACATGATGTAGAGGGATATACTCAAGCAATATGATATAAACCCCATATTTTTATCCTCGATGGCAACAATACAATACGTATCGTTTCCCTTTCTGTCACTGGGATCAAACACCGCAAGATTGAACCCAAAGCTAAGCACTTCTCCCATTGCAAGAAAGATCCATCTAGTAGGCCAAACCAAACTGATAATTCGAAGAGACTTGCAAAGATAACCAATCATACATAAAAGAATTCAGAGAAGATTCAAATATTGTTCATAGATAATCTTGATCATAAACCCACAATTCATCAGATCTCGACAAACACACCGCAAAAAGAATTACATCGCATAGATCTCCAAGAAGATCGAGGAGAACTTTGTATTGAGATCCAAAGAGAGAGAAGAAGCCATCTAGCTAATAACTATGGACCCGAAGGTCTGAGGTAAACTACTCACACATCATCGAAGAGGCTATGGTGTTGATGTAGAAGCCCTCCGTGATTGATGCCCCCTCCAGCGGAGCGCCAGAAAAGGCCCCAAGATGGGATCTCATGGGTACAGAAGGTTGTGGCGGTGGAAATAGGTTTCGTGGCGCTCCTTGTTGGTTTCGGGGTATATATAGGAGGAAGAAGTAGGTCGGTGGAGCCACGAGGGGCCCATGAGGGTGGGGGGCGCGCCAGGGGGCAGACGCGCCTCCCTGCCTTGTGGCCTCCTCGTTGATTTCTTAACGTCCACTCCAAGTCCTCTGGATCATGTTTGTTCCAAAAATAACTCCCCCGAAGGTTTCATTCCGTTTGGACTCCGTTTGATATTCCTTTTCTGCGAAACACTGAAATAGGCAAAAAAATAGCAATTTGGACTGGGCCTTGGGTTAGTAGGTTAGTCCCCAAAAAAATATAAAAGTGTATAATAAAGCCCATTAAGCATCCAAAACAGAATATATAATAGCATGGAACAATCAAAAATTATAGATATGTTGGAGACGTATCACTTACATGTATGATTTAGATAGTCATTTGTATAATTTTATTACTTGTATTAATGTTTGTTATTATATAGTGACATGGTTTTAATATCCACCCCGTCGGCTCTCGTCCGGTCTATGATCCAGATGTGGTATATTATCTTTTATAACTATTTGTTTTATTTAGTATTTATGACAATTATGCCGACCAACTTGACATAGATATTTTTATCTAGGAGGTATGTGAACCGGAAATTCCATCCGACCCTCTTGTCGAGAGGTTAAATCTAGTTGAAAAAGAAAACAATTATTTGAAAGAAAAATTGAAAAGAGAAGATGAAATTGGAGTTGCATGTTGCCGATGTCGTCGATCTACACAAGATCCAGATGGATGCAATGCGCTTGAAGATTAGAAAGATTAAAAAATATGCCATTAATAAAGAGGCTTGGTATCATTATGTTGTTGGATCAATTGTTACATTAATTGCGATTTTGATCGCATTTGTTATTGCATTTAAATGTTTTACATAGTTGTATGTTAGTTTCAATGTATGTTTTAGATGCTCTAGATAGTTGTATGTTGTTTTATGAGAACTATGCATGAACTTTATGTATTTATTTTTGCAGTAATAACATTTGATCACTACTGTACTTTGGTTTTAATGTGATGAACTTGTAAATTTGGTGATTTCTCTATTCATGATGTTCTGTAATGGTTCTTGATATACTTAATTATATAATGCGCAGATGAACCGGCAATGTATGTACGGTGACTGACACACTTCCGAGTACATTATGGGCCTACATAATTTTATCGATGTGGCTCAGGCAAACCGTCTGAATGGTTTTATGTGTTGTCCATGTGTTGTCTGTCGGAATGATAGGGATTACTCTTCCATGAAAATCCTTCACACCCACCTGCTTAAATATGGTTTCATGCCTAGCTATAATTGTTGGACCAAGCACAGAGAAAGAGGGGTTATGATGGAAGACAATGAAGAAGAAGAGGATGATGATAACTATCCTATGTTCCCTGAATACAGTGATAATACAACGGGGGAAGCTGAAGATCAAGAGGCACTAGATGTGCCCGCTGATGATCTTCGCCGGGTCATTGTTGATGCACAGAGAGAATGCGAAAATGAAAAGCAGAAGTTGAATTTTGATCGCATGTTAGAGGATCACAAAAAATTGTTGTACCCAAATTGCGAAGATGGCAACACAAATCTCGGTACCACACTTGAATTGCTGCAATGGAAGGCAGAGAATGGTTTATCCGGCAAGGGATTTGTGAAGCTGCTGAAAATAATGAAGAAGCTTCCAAAGGATAACGAATTGCCTAACAGTACGTATGAAGCAAAGAAGGTTCTCTGACCTCTAGGATTAGAGGTGTAGAAGATACATGCATGCCCTAATAACTGCATCCTCTACCGCGGTGAGGAGTACGATAATTTGAATGCATGCCCTGTATGTGGTGCATTGCGGTATAAGATCAGACGAGATGACCCTGGTGATGTTGAGGGCGAGGGCCCTAGGAAGAGGGTTCCTGCCAAAGTGATGTGGTATGCTCCTATAATACCATGGTTGAAACGTCTGTTCAGAAACAAAGAGCATGGCAAGTTGCTGCGATGGCACAAAGAAGACCGTAAGAAAGACGGGATGTTGAGAATACCCGCTGATGGGTCGCAGTGGAGAAAAATCGAGAGAAAGTGGCCGGAGTTTGTAGATGACACAAGGAACTTATGGTTTGGTGTAAGTAGAGATGGCATGTGTAGCGACCAGACCTCAAATGGTCTGTGCTGCTGTGCACCGGTGTCATCCCTGGATCAGTAATGCTGACACGCACAGTACAAATGGAGGATTTATAACAGAGTAGCAATCGCACACTTATTACATCGAATATCTCCGAAGAGATTAAGTATGATAAACATGGCTTAAGGCCATCTAATAACGATAACAGCGGAAGACTTGGAAGATAAGTGAGTCCATCAACTCCAGTGGCATCACTGAGTATAAGACCACGACCTAAAGGCACCTTACTCGTCGTCTGAAAAGTCTGCAACATGAAACGTTGCAGCCCGAGAACGGGTCAGCACATAGGATATGCTGGCAATGTAACACATAGAAAGTAATGAACAATAATAATGCTATACTACATGCATATATGGCTGGTGGAAAGCTCTATGGTTACAGTTTTGCGAAAAGCCAATTTTATCCTACTTCAAAGGAATAAATTTTATTTAACTATCATGGTGGTTGTGAAACATTGAGAAGGTACCTCCAACTCAATCCCAATTAAGTGTCATCATTAACCCAACAAAATTAATTAAAAGTAACATGGTGATGAGATTCAAATGATAATCCAGGTACTAGATACTCAAGTTGTCCATAACCGGGGACACGGCTAACCATGATTAGTTTGTACACTCTGCAGAGGTTTGCGCACTTTTCCCCACAAGATTCGATCGCCTCCGCTTGATTCTCGCACTACATGATGTTTGAGAAACGGATGACCGAGACACAGTCTTTCAGAAACAATCACTCTTTACTCTGGATGGACCGGTACACCTACTTTCCCCTACATCTGCTAGTCCACCTCTTCAAGAGATCTTGTAACCTACTCAACTATGCTAGAGCGCATAATAGCTTGTGGCTGCACACGGAAGTTTCTAGCATGAATAATCTTATGATCCCTTTGAGCCTGGGTGGCGGTCCTTATACAAACAGACAACACTGGGTTCTCCAGGTGCCTCAATCCACCCAGATGTGAGTTTTAGTTGCCACCTTAAGTTGAACCATTAATAAACATCTCACATCTGTCATGAATATCACTCAAACCCAATCCACGTCTACGAGCATAGCATGGCAATAATAAAAGCAACGTAGAAGTAACTCCCAAGGGTTTGAATAGAAAACAGGTAATAGGTACTACCTCAACTACTTCCCAATACCCACAATTTAATTAGATCCTAATCATGCAATGGTTTGAGGAAAAGATCTAATGCAATAAAACTGGGTATGAAAATTATGATCAAAGTGTTACTTGCCTTGCTGATGATCCGCAAAACCTAACGAGTCGAAGTAACAAGCGGCACACTCCGGGTACTCTATCGCAAACAAACAAGCATACAATCAGCACTCATCTAATGCACAGGTAAAACTCGAATGAAAGATCCAACCAGAAAGTTCAAGTTAAGAACTCCGGTTTGCAAAAAGAATCAACTCGAACGAAGCAACGAAAGTCAAACTGCGAAAGAAAGAAGCTTCGTTTACTAATCTGGATCTAGGTCAAATTTTACTGTAACAAAAACTTGTTTGAGTAGATTAAACGGAAAGATAATTTCGAGACGAAACTCTAGGCGCTTGAATCGCCTGATTCCGATAAACGAGCGAGAAGTTAAATAGAATCGAAGATTCGATCAGAAATCGAATCTGAGATAATCGCAGAAAAATCTGACAAAAAAGAAAAACGGACGAACGGTTAAAGAACGGATGTTCGTTAACAAAGAAAAACTGACGAACGCGTTCGTTAAAACGAACGGTTTGGTGAACGCTCGCAAAATAATAAAACCAAAAAAACCGATCTAGGGTTTTTTTTTAAACGAAGGGTTTTTTTTAACAAAAACCGGCAACGACGAACGGGCAGCGAGGCAGTACCTCGTCGGGCGGCTCCGGCTCCGGCTCCGGCGGGGCGCGGGGTGCGGGGGTGCGGGGGTGCGGGCGAGGGGCGGTGACTCCCGGCGGCGGCGGCGGCTCCCGGCGGCGGCGGCGGCTCCCGGCGGCGGCGGCGGCTCCCGGCGGCGGCGGCTGGCAAGTGCGGCGGCGGGGCTCGGCGAGTGCGGTTGCGGCGGCGGGATGAGGGGAGAGGGAGAGGGGGGGTATATAAAGAGGGGGGGTGTCCGGTTTCTTAGGGGAGGGGGCGGCCGGACTCGGCAAGGCGGCGGCGTCGCTGCCGTGCGGAGGAAGGAGAGGGCGCGGGCGGGCCGGCGCTCGGCTGGGCTGCGGCCCGGTCGGGCGTCGCGCGTTTTTTTTAAATAAGTTCTGCGGAAAATAATTCACAGAAAAATAAATAAAAGTCAGAAGAATATAAAATAAATTTTCCCCGTCTTGTTAGAAAATCTACAATAAGGTGAACATTTTTTAAAACAAAATAAATATTTTGAAAACATGCAATATTTTTAATGCAATAAAAATTGCAAATAAAATCCAAATAAATTCCAATAAATGATTTTAACATTTTTCCTCCAGTATTTCAATTGTTTTGGAGAAGTCATATTTTCTCCTCTCGTTTATTTTTAGAATGAAATATTTTTCCGGAGAGAAAAATAATTAAAACCGAAATCCTCGTCTTATTATTTGATGAAAATCAAATATGAAAATTCAAGAAAATCTCCAACTCTCTCTGAGGGTCCTTGAGTTGCTTAGGATTTATCGAGGATTTGTCAAAATGCAATAAAACATGATATGCAATGTTGATCTATGTATAACATACCAAATTGAAAATTTGGGATGTTACAGCGTGAATCCTTTTGGGGAGCAGAGCAGTAGTCATAACACCTGGCATGTGACTCTATGTATCTATAACCTTCCTCTTTGGTTATGCATGAAGCGAAAGTTCATTATGATACCAGTGCTCATCCAAGGCCCTAAGCAACCCGACAATGACATTGATGTCTACCTAAGGCCATTAGTTGAAGAACTTTTATAGTTGTGGGATATAAAAGGTGTATGTATGTGGGTTGAGCACAAACAACAGAAATTTGACCTACGAGCATTGCTGGTTGTAACCATCAATGATTGGCCTGCTCTTAGTAACCTTTCAGGACAGACAAACAAGTGATACAATGCATGCACACACTGACTAAAAGCATATATTTGGACAAATGTAAGAAGAATGTGTACCTGGGACATCATCGATTTCTTCCGAGCAGGCATCCCTTAAGAAAGAAAGACAAGCATTTCAAAGGTGAAGCAGATCACCGGAACAAGCCTGTCCCCTGTACTGGTGATGATATATTTGATATGGTCAAGGATTTAAAAGTAATCTTTGGAAAGGGTCCTAGCGGACAATCTGTTCCGAATGACGCTGACGGACACGCACCCATGTGGAAGAAGAAATCTATATTTTGGGAGCTACCCTATTGGAAAGTCCTAGAGGTCCGCTCTACAATCGACATGATGCACGTGACGAAGAATCTTTGCGTGAACCTGCTAGGCTTGTTGGACCAGCTACGTATGAACGAAAAAGACGGCATGCATCCAAAGCAGTATCAAGGTCCTGCCAGCTACACTCTTACCAAAGCAGAGAAGGAAATATTTTTTGAATGTCTGCTCAGTATCAAGGTCCCGTTTGGCTTCTCGTCAAATATAAAGGGAATAATAAATATCACAGAGAAAATATTCCAAAACCTAAAGTCTCATGACTGCCACATGATTATGACGCAATTTCTTCCGGTTGCATTGAGGGGGCTTCTACCAGAAAATGTTCGATTAGCCATTGTGAAGCTATGTGCATTCCTCAATGCAATTTCTCAGAAGGTAAACGATCCAGAAATCCTACTGAGGTTACAGAATGATTTGGTCTAATGGCTTGTCAGTTTCGAGTTGGTGTTCCCACCATCCTTCTTCAATATTTTGATGCACGTCCTAGTTCACCTAGTCGAAGAGATTGCCATTCTGGGTCCTATATTTCTACACAATATGTTCCCCTTTGAGAGCTTCATGGGAGTCTTAAAGAAATATGTTCATAACTGTGCTAGGCTAGATGGAAGCATCCCCAAGGGCCATGAAACAGAGGAGGTTATTGAGTTTTGTGTTGACTTTATTCCCGGCCTTAAGCCGATTGGTGTTCCTCAATCGCCGCATGAGGGGAGACTAAGTGGAAAAGGCACGCTAGGACCAAAATCAATAATATGTAGGGACGGGCATTCCTGGGAGCAAGCACACTACACAATTCTACAAAATTCTACCTTGGTGGCCCTGTATATCAATGAACACAAGAATATTGTACGCTTCCAACACCCGAGGTAGTCTGACGACTGGATTAGACATGCACACGTGGAGACTTTCGGTGGTTGGTTGCAAACACATCTCGCGAATAACACTACTGTTGTAGATGAGTTGTGTTGGCCAGGACACCATCTTCAACCGTAATGACTTTCCAAGGGTACGAGATAAATGGGAATACATTTTACACGATCGCCCAAGATAAAAAAAGCGCCAACCAAAACAGTGGTGTCTGCTTTGATGGAACAAACACCAATAGGGAAAAGTACGCATATTATGGTTACATAGAGGAGATATGGGAACTTGACTATGGACATGATTTTAAGGTCCCTTTGTTTCGGTGCAAATGGGTCAATCTGAAAGGAGGTGGGGTAAAGGTAGACCCGTAGTACGGAATGACAATAGTGGATCTGTAGGATCGGAAGTATGTCTAAAGGGGGGGTGTGATTAGACTACTTGACCAAATAAAAATCTAGCCTTTTCCCAATTTTAAGTTTTGGCAGATTTTAGCAACTTTGCATAAGTCAAGCAATCAACCTACACATGCAATTCTAAGAGTATAGCAGCGGAATGTAAAACAATTGCACATGAAGGTAAAGGGAGGAGTTTGAGGGAGCAAATGCAATGGAGACGCGGAGATTTTTATCCATGGTTCCGATAGGTGTTGCTATCGTACATCCACGTTGATGGAGACTTCAACCCACGAAGGGTAACGGTTGCGCGAGTCCACGGAGGGCTCCACCCACGAAGGGTCCACGAAGAAGCAACCTTGTCTGTCCCACCATGGCCATCGCCCACGAAGGACTTGCCTCACTAGGGTAGATCTTCACGAAGTAGGCGATCTCCTTGCCCGTACAAACTCCTTGGTTCAACTCCACAATCTTGACGGAGGCTCCCAAGTGACACCTAACCAATCTAGGAGACACCACTCTCCAAAAGGTAATAGATGGTGTGTTGATGATGAACTCCTTGCTCTTGTGCTTTAAATGATAGTCTCCCCAACACTCAACTCTCTCTCACAGGATTTGGATTTGGTGGAAAGATGATTTGAGTGGAAAGCAACTTGCACTACAAAAAAATACACTTCTGTGATGATACGTGTTTGTCACAGTAGGTCACGTTTTTTGTCATGCATGTACATCCATGACAAATGTATGACAGAATCAAGATAGTCATACCTGTGTTGTCCTAGAAGTGTTCCATGACGTTACAAAAAATTTCATCATGGAAGTGTCCACTTCCATGACGATAAATCGCGCGTCACAGAAGTGCTTTCGTCAAGGGTGAGCGACATGTGGCATCCACCGTAACGGAATGCCGTTAAGCTATCGGGTCCGGTTTTGGATCCGATAACCCGTTAACAGCCCCGACCAATCGGGATTTTCCACGTGTAAAATTGTCATTGGCTGGAGGAAACACGTGTCGGCTCACCGGTGGGACAGATGTCATCCACTCATTGGACCCAAAGCGCCTATGATACGTCAACACGTGGCACGGCCCAATAGAGGCCCATTCCTATGAAAAGGCCGGCCCGTTTGACTTGGTCAAAAGGTGGCGGGCCAGCCCACGGCAAGCTTGCTAACGGCCTGTTCGCATATAGCCCATTTACAGCCCGCTAACCTAGGGCCCGTTTACGGCCTATCCGAATTAGGGTCAGTAGCGTCATCTGGGCCGTCCAATATAATTCCAGCCCGTTTTAACTTCCGGCCCATGTATGGCCCATGACGTCTTTCGGCCCATATGAGGCCCTTATTATTCTCAGACCATTAATGGCCCATGGTAAAACTGGCCCGTAATGAACAGTGTATCACTTTATACCCATTAACGGCACGTGGTGAAACTGGCTCATAATGAACAGTGTATCACTTTATACCCATTAACAGCCAATTATTCCGTTGGGCCGTTTCCAGCCCATGTTATCTTTCGGCCTTCTCGGGGCCCATTTATCCTTGGGCTCATTTCCACATTCGTTTACTTACGGCCCGTTACTGTCATTTTCTGCTTGTGGGCCAAATTCAGCCCGTGGTTACAGTCGACCCGTTTGTGGCTCGTTAATACGTTGGGCCGTTTTCATAGCGTCATCAAAATACGACCGATTAACGACGGCACGTTATGGTGAGCCCATGAACGGACGATTTCAACTCTAGCCCATTTACGGCCATAATGTGGTCTGTTGTTGGCCCATGTTTGGCCAACCGATCATAAGCCCGTAGAAGGCCCATTGATGATACGACCCATAGAAGGCCCATTGTGTCTACAGCCCGTATAAGGCCCATTGTTTCTACGCCACGTAGAAGGCCCATTGTTTCTACGGCCCTTCGAAGGCCCATTGTTTCTACGGCCCGTAGGAGGCCCATGTTAACTACAGCCGGTGGGCATCAAAGGTCGCCACCAGTGCAAATATAGGGACCACCCTACACTATACAAAAATGGCTTGCTATTTTCTTCAGCCTGTGGCTGCACGTTAAGAACAAATTTTGTATCGCACCAAAAAAAATTACAACTATAAAACAAAAGGAAGGTTGGCATAAAAGTTAACAGTCTAGCAGATAAATGCACCACCAGAAGTTCGGAAGCTCAGTTCATTTGACCTGACTGTTACGTTTTCATGTTGTATTGTCTGATGGAGCACCATAACCTTCGCCTTCAGTTCTCCTAGGCTCTTGAACAACATAGCAAATGTCTGATAGTCTGGTTTCAAAACCATGCATATCTTGACAACATCGAACAATGTCTCTCCTTGTTTCACAAAGGGTCTCTGTTAGGGAATGGACTTGTGTCTGGAGCGCAGATACAACATTGTTTTGAGCTTGCATATCTTGATCATGAGGCAGTTTGAACGAGATTGCCTTAACAACCAAGTACGCAGGAACGTGCTTTTGGCACTGTTAGTGGACAGGTACTGACATTGCGGTTATAGTTGCCGCGCCACCTTCAGAAGGTGGCGGTTCCACCATTTTTTCCATAGCTCGCTGAAAAGTTGTGGTTTTACATTAGTACCAGAACAGAAGATATTAAGGAGGCAGCAAAACCAAACAAAGTAGCTTTGGTCTATATACAGAACTTATTCTGGTCAACCCATGTAAAATAATAGTTGTATTTTATTGCAAAGTACATAATAAAATCAGGTTCCAAACATATGACCATGTACCATCGCTAATGTATTGTCTATTTCTTCACATTGTATTGAGGGCCAAGGATAAAGAGACGAAGTTTATAATACGGTAAGCATAGTATGACATCATTCATATCACAAAACAACTGAGAACAGACAAACAGGCAATGGTAACATTGTGTGGGCAAGTCCAGCACGGAACTAGATTACAGGTCAAGATCAAAGGAACATCACTCCTCTCTTTTAAACCTTGTAAGGTGCAATGATACGCTAAGACAATTGTGTATAAAATTGAAAAGAGTAATAGACATTGGCTGCAAACCATGTAGTTCAAGGCACAAGTCAGAGTAAGTAGTAGTTAAAAGGCATGAGGATGAAGGACTTACAACATCGGCTTTGACTGGTGTAGTCATGCCCTTCTTCTTGCTGGTGTGACAGTCCTTGAAGATTTCCACAGCATTTGGTTCAGGTACTTTTTGGTCCTTGCGGGCTTTCCTCTGCATTTGGAACAAGTCAATATAGATATGATAATATGGTACAGCGAAAAGAGTGAAACAACAGCTAATTACAAGAGCCTCGCAGTGTGCAATATAGCTACGAGATCCTGCTGTCTGTTGGAATTTCACTTTCGTACAGTTGGCCTTGTTCTTTGAATAGTTCACCTACAAGAAGATAGATTTGTGTGGAACATGCGTAAATAGGACTTCAACATGTGATCTGATGACATATATTAATGTACCTGATACTTCGGATCGGACCAGTGTTTAACGAGGCCTCTCCAGTCTTCATCAGATATATTTTCCACTGGAGATGTTTGGGCAGGTTCATTGTTAGCCTTGCCTTCAAAGTGAGTTTTCCTCAAGTTATACCGATACTATCGCAGAGCACACTTGAAAACATGGGTGCAAGCTTGTGTGGTTGCATCATCTTGGCTATCCAACTTGAACCTCATATGTTGAAAATTATGGGAGTCTCATTATCAGCAACCTAGAAAGTATTGGACAGAGCAAGATGATATTACTAGTTTCCATACATAACCATACTTACAGATAAATGGTCGAGGAACGTGTTGAACTGGGTTTCGTCTTTGTCATTCCTGTACTGAATCCATGTTGGGAGGATACGTACATGACACCGAACAGCAACCGCTGCCTCTGATACTAACTTGGCTGACTCTGTAGCATCACGTGGCCTTTTTAAACATGCCTCAAAACGGATCTCCATTCTTCCTCCTCTAGATTTAGTTAACCTATCGAGCATTATCCCTGATGTTTGTTTCCTCTTGCGCCTAGGTGCTAGTCCAACAACAAACATAGGAAGTGTTAGTGTACATCAAACTGTGAGACTACATATAAAGAAGCATGCAACTGTAACTTGACTCCAGCAACTACCTTCTTGCTGCTGAAGCTCACAAAGTTCATCTGATCTTGCCAACTCATCTTGTGTAAAGAGTGCTTCGGAAGTAGTGTCAGGTGGCAAGGGAGCTTGGGAACGTGCTGCTAGCTGAGTTGACCAACGAGTAAATCGTGCAGTTGGTGGTACTGTGGAAGGTGTTGCAACAACTAGGGTTGTCTCTGCTTGTTTGGTGGCAGCTATTTGTTTCTGTTTGGCTTGTTTTGCAGCTCATGTAGCATGGGATACCCTGTCGGTACAATTTTCCGCTGGACTTTGACCTTCTATTGCACCACCAGTACCCGTAGAATCTACATGATTGTTCCGCTTCCCTTTCCCTATCGTTCTGTCTTGCTTCCTCTTTCTCTGTGCCATGTTAAGTCAAGCTGACAAGAAAAGCGAATAACAAGTTCTTCAGAACAAATGTACTTTGGTGTAAGAACATGGTGTGATAGACAGATATTGTATGTTCTAGAAACAGGAACACGTGTCTTAGTCACAAGTATAATGTGTAAAGTAAGTAGATGAAATTCAACTAAATTAGAAGCAATACAAGCTAGACATCATACATAACATGCAACCACATATAACATTGCCAAGTTAGAGGGAACACCTGTGATGGTGCACTAGGGGAGACGTGCTCATCACCAACACAACTACGTTGAGTGTCTATGCATGTGTTGTCTTGGAAATCATCTTGGGGGGGATGGAGGAGTAGAATCTGTAGAGGCCCTCCATTTGGAAGGAGCACCTTCATCCGCTGCCTTGCTAACTTCCTTACGCTTTATTGATTTTGAATTGTCAAGTAAAACCGACAAGAAAAAGCAATAAAATTCATTCTTCAAAAATCATTCGTGCATGATACTGACAATCACCACTTTGATGTAAGGCAAACACATGATTCCAGGATGGAATGATACGAAAAACAGGACGACATGGCATATTCACAACTGTTTGTGTAAACTAAGCAGAAACCATTTCACCAAATAAGAAGCAATGCAAGCTAGACACCACGTGAAAGATGCAACCAATATGACTCTGCCAAGTTAAAAGTGTCCCATCATAAATGGCATTTCAACAAATTAGAAGCAGCGCATGCTATAAATCATATCAAAGATGCAACTAATATCACACTGCATATACTGAAGGTGTCTTGTCATATTGATTTATGCGGGATACAAAAAAACAATAGTTTTATGTGAGGACATGCTTAATAGACAGATGTACTATGTACTAAATACAGGAAGGCATGTCACATTAACAGGTATAATGTATAAGCTAAGCAGAATAGCACATGCAGTTTAACCAGATTGGAAGAATTACAATCTAGACACCATATGCAACATGCAACCACATATCACGTTGCCAAGTTAGAGCAAGCACCTGCGATGCTAGTGTAGGGGAAATGCGGTAATCAACTACAGAGCTACGTTCACTATCTTCATCTAGCCTTGCTGTTTCTTGAGAATCATGTCGGGAGGCTGACGTTGCATTCTTTAAATGAGGAGTAATCCACTTCCTGACTGCCTCATCATAAGTGATTGATGAGGGATACATAAGAACATTAGTTTGATGTAAGAACATGGTTAATACACAGATGTACTAGTATGTACCAAAAACAGAAAGGCATGTCATATTCAAAGGTATAATGTGTAAGCTAAGCAGATGAAATTTAACCAAATTGGAAGCAATACAAGCTCCGGCTGGAGTGGTGAGCATGATCATCTAGGACCCGAGAGCCTAGTGGGAGGCGGGCTGCTTCGCCACCATCGCGACTTTTTAGTTGGCTTCCAGGTGATGCCTCTCTTTGCTGGGCCTGTCACTGGCTCGGCCAGTGCCCTGACTAGCTATTTGTCTTTTGGTGCTCACGGGATGGTGGTTCATGTGAAAAATATCTTTCCTTATCTTAATAAAGACCGACTTCGGCCTTTCGAATACAAGCTAGACACCATATGGAACATGCAACCACATATGACACCGCGAAGTTAAAGCAAGCACCTAGGATGGTGGTTCATTGCGAGCGAGGTCATCAACTCCAGAGCTACATTTACCGTCTCCATCTGCTGACACTGCACCTATTATAAGGCTGAAACGTGTCTGGCCTATCCGCGTACGATGCTAGAGCGACTTCTCTCTTTTCTTTTTTGCTTCTCTCATAGCAGCAGAGTCTGCAATACCCTTGCATAAAAACACAATAGTGAGAGTATGGGTGAAGTGTGTGCAGAACTAGTGCACTGTAAAAGTAGTAGATAGCAGGTGGCTAAAAAATAAATGACAGGAGACATATGATAGCTCTACAACATTGCATGGCAAACAAAATTAGATTCTACTCCGTATGATTTTGTAATATATGAGCACAGGAAATGCAGGTACTCCTCCAGCACCACATGTGGTCATATCAAGATAACAGTCGACCGAAAATAAATAGGTCAGTCGATTTTTTTAATGAACCGTCCGATCTATAAGGAACGGGTAGATGGCCTTCGTATACCTCCCGCCAGTCATTGTTGACGATCTTTCTCGAACCGCCAGCGACCACCGGCCCAAACCCCTGCCTCCGCCGCCTCGCCCTCCCCTCGACCTCACACCACCGCCGTGCTTGGCAGCGCCCCCAGGCCATCCCTTTAATCCCGGCCGACCTCCAGATCGGGCGCCAGTAGCTCTAGGCCCCACACGCCCCTAAGATAAACACCGAGGCGCTGCTTCCCCGGCGTAATAGGCGGACTAGCGCCTGTTACGCCGGGGAATGCTTCCGTTAATTGGGAATCAACTGACAAGGAATTGAAATTCAGGGGGGCGACGGACCTCTAGCTAAGGTGAGATGGTATATGAGGAGAAACCTTGTGCATCGCGAGTTACTAGGAACATCTAGTATCAAGAAGAAGCGGTCAACTAGTGTCTTCTGTGTGATGAATACCGTGCAAGCATACACGTAAGATTTACACGAATAAGGGAAGACGAGTACCATTTTCGGTTGCCGGTGTGGTCGCCTCCACATGTCGCGCCGATCTTCTTCTTTTTGCCGGGGAAGCCGATGTTCTGGAGGGTGCAGGCGTGGACAAACCCATGGCCAAATTGTTGACTATCTTACCGTGGCCGTATGTCGGCGGAGGGGAAGCAGATCCGAGGCGGCGAAGGACGGCGTAGCAGGGACAACTCCGGTGCGGTGGAGGGTGGCGAAGTTGGAGCGGCAGCGGTGAGGCACAGGACGGCGTGGTTGAATTGGCACGGTTACGGACGGCTCGGCCTCAGCTTCAACTACTAGCCGTGGAGGGCGTTGCGGTTGAGGTTGTGGTGGATGACGACGTCGGGGTATCGGCTTGGGTGTGATCGAGGAGGACGGCTGTTGATGGGTGGAATGGGGTGGCAGACGAAGGACACCGGTGTTTTGCGGCTGGTGGAGAGGTAGTTTTTGCGCCCACGGAGTACGAATGTGGAATCAGACGGGTGGGCGGGGGGGGGGGGGGGGGGGGAGGGGAGAACCATGTTTCGGTCTGGGATGCGCTTGTTTTTGGCTTTTTTGAACAGAAGATGGGACGCGCTTGTTTTAAATTTGGGGAAAGTACAAACTTTGCCCCCCTCTTAAATTTTGGACCTACTGCGGGTCAGGGGTAGGATGGTAATCCCAGGTGTCCCAAATAGTGGGCGGGAGCGATTTCGGCCACACGCATGTGTGCTTAGGCGGCCATTGTGTATGAATGTTTTTTGGAGGCGGTTGCGTGGCGTCTAGATGAAGCTACAAACCTACCCCGGTTTAGACCTTTGGACGTCGGGCCGGTAGGTTTCACGGGTCAGAGTTATTAGAAAAGTAATTTCCTTGTACTACGAAACATTGGTCTCACGCGGTTTCGGGCGTGTAGAGGCTCTTTTGGCGCTTCGTTCAAAATTTTGAAACACAAGCATTCACGTTTAGAGTACTCTTGAACTTTGAGGATTGACCTAAATAGACAACGTTAAATTTGACCTTGTATGTTTGAAAACCTCATTAAATTATCCGCTTCTTTTTGAAATTTTGACACTTGAAAATCATATAACTACGATTATTTTGGAATGGAAGAGCTAAATTAGAATCTATTTTGTACACGACTATATATGCTATTATGTACAAAATCAGAGCAAAGATTGGTGCCCCCATAATTTAGGTATGATTTACAAATGCCATGATATCAAATTCAAATAATTGAATGGACCTCATGTTGAATTTGATTTTTTAAAACCACCTTAAGTTGAATTCAAATGTATGCTAGTTCATAGTTAGCTATTTATAATGTTCATTGTGTAACTTTCGTATGTATAATGTGCTTTACACTCACAACATGAACTATACTCACGTTTATATTCGATTGCTAAAGCGATGCATTGTCTGGAGTTCAAAATACTAACTATGTGGATCAATTGTGTCGAATAATAACATAGACATGCTCAAATTCGATAGAATCTAGATGTCTGATGGATCAATGACCGTTTCTTACGCGAATTGCAAATAACATGATCCCATCCTAATATTTGGATACAATTTATATCTTTAATCAATGTGTACAGCAGTCTTGTACGTGTAGTTTCACTCTCCATCGGTGGTCTTTCACACATGCTCACACACTCTCTCCCGAGGTATCTTTCTCGCACACATACTCTCGATATAACCCTCCCTCCCTCTCGTAACCATTTACGACTGTTTTCACTAACCTTTATCACAAGCACTCTTCCTCTCGCAAGCATACACACGCACAATCCCCATCGACCCTTTCTATATACATAGACCTGCCTACGTGTCTCCTGTACGCACATTATCTTTAGGCCTGTCTCTCACGCATTGTCTCACACCTCTCTTCCTAATTGACGAGTATGATTCTAGCAGAGCATTCTGTAGGATGCCCCTTAAAGTTAGGTTGGATGAATGGTAATATCAGAGATAAAGGGGTTACCTTAGTCCGAGAACCTAGGGTTACAAATCCTAGCCGGCTTTGTCAGTGGACATAGAGTCCTTCACAATTATGCTATCTTTGTCTTGTACTACTAGTCATCCATGGGTCTCCCTAAATGCGTCACGGGCCGACCAATGTGGCGTAGGACGGAACCGAACGAAGGGCCTCACCTCGACCCACCGGACCTCACGCGGTGACACACCCTCTGCTCTCGTTATCTTCTCACACCCACACGTACCAACACAGACACCACACACAAAAAAAATATTCTCCTGGTGCCTCTATGCACTCCCCCCTTGCATATACACACTCAAGGGAATCTCTCGCCGTGACGTCATATTTATCTCTCTCTCTAGACCACTCTCATTTCTCGTGCTATCTCTCCACGCCCCCCTGTCGGCCCCTCTATCCATGCCTCTCTCGAATACGTAATACACACACATACCTCTCTAGGCCCTGCCAAATGCATCAACTACACATTCACACATGTTACATGACGTACCCCATTGATCTAAAAAGCCCTCTCTTCACGTTTATTTCGCATACAACATTCCTTTTGAATAAAGTGTGGCCAAAAAAATATTTAGAATTTCTACATATATACAACATTAAAAGTTATATGGAGGAGTATGAACGCTTGCATTGCATGGTGCCCACAATGATATTTATTCCGCACTGTGAATTTGTATATTTTTATACTATATATAAAGTTAGTCATAATAAAGAGAAACGAAGAGCATCTCTCTCTCCATCGCATACCCCCCTCTACGCCCCTTTCACGTACGCACACAAACTATCTCCAGGTCCTCTAAAAGTAAGCCCCCAGCACATTCACGCATGTTTCATCTTTCTCTCGCGATATATACAGTGACGATCATTGTATTTGAAGCGAAAGCACGATACGTACATTGGACTTTAGAATCCACTCATTACGGTCACCATTTACGTTTTGTGGTTATTATACAGTCACGGGCTCACCGTACAACTCTGTATTTGCTCAAGACACGACTAGTTGACCAGTTAAATGCTCCACGTCTAGTGTTGCATCACATTATCTCACTACCATCGGGCCCACCTGTCGGCTTGTATCTACTCTACATCTACACTCTTATAAAATACTAGCAAGATGCCCATGTGTTGCATGGAACATCAAGATGCATTTGTATGAGTAGTTTATCTTGTGGGAGAAAAGGATGAACAAGGGAAGGCCTTATTTGCAAGTGTGGAGAGGGGTGTGGGTATCTTTTTGCAAAATTGCCATAGTTTCCTTCCTATCCGTCAGATATAGATCGGACGGCCTATATTGCAGGATGGCAGGCACACGATCATCACCGACTATGCTTTTTATAAGAGTAGGGATAAAATACACTCTTATAAAAAACAGAGTTGGTGATGATGGTGTGCCTGCCATCCTGCAATATAGGCCGTCCGATTTATATATGACGGATAGGAAAGGAACTATGACAATTTTGCAAAAAGGTACCCACACACCTCTCCACATTTGCAAATAAGGCCTTCCCTCGTTCATCCTTTTCTCTCACAAGATAAACTAGTCATACAAATGCATCTTGACGTTACGTGCAATGCACGGGCATCTTGCTAGTAAGAATGAAAACAAATGACAAAAAAATATTGGGCGGTGGTTCGAAGTCATGACCGCGGGCACAACGGACAAGGTGGCCTTGTATTGGTATGTTGAGCCGTCTGTTTTAACACACATGAGCTGGTGTGGTGATTATACACACACACACGCATGCACACGAACTGCATGCACGCAACACTCACACGAACACATGCACCCACGCACACACGCAACACTCACATGTACACACGCAGCCACGCACACATGCAACACTCGCACGCACAGACGCACGCATGCATGCACACACCAGTACACCACACGACCAACACACACTCTCACGCTCAAGTGCTTAACCTACACGTGCATGCCCACACATCAGGCCCTGACAGACACAAACACAACCAGGTGATTCCCGCGCACGGGCTGGAGTCTTGTCGTGCCTGCGTAAATTTGTGTTTATCTGACCTTTTCCCTATGTGAACTGACAGGTGGGACCCACAAGGAACATGGTCAATTTAACTAGTCAACATGGTGCCATGCAGACTATTTGGCCGGTCAACAGAGTGCAATCCGATGCTGAACCGTGAGCAAGTGACTGTATAATCACCGCAAAATGTATATAGTGACCGTAATCAGCTTATTCTGAAGTTCGGTGAACGTATTACTCTTTTCTCTCTGTAGGCCCTCCAAAACTACATCTCTACATGTTCTCGCATGTTACATCTAACAACTATGCAATACATCACTACTACTACACTCTAACACAATAAATCATATGTGTTTTTAGTTTTACTAGATATCATATTGTTACTTAATTATTCAGTTTGCATACATTAAAATTGCCTCTGAAATGTATGCCAATATCATATACCGCCCGGGAAAAATCCCGCCCTTTCCTGTTTAATCAGGTTTGTATCGATGGATCATGCGAAACAGCAAAACTATAGTACTATATACAGTACAAGTGACAGTTCACTGGGCCGTCGTGTCGTGTACTCCTCCGTCGTAAGAGTGGAGCGCTCGCTTTCATAAATCTTCTAGTCCCTTTCACCGACATGTGGGGCATCAAGCTACCGGGTCCACGTGCCATACCGGAATACAGTGCAGAGCAGCGGGGTTGAAGCACCCAGTCATGGCGCCGGCGTAGTAATGAGCAATGAGGCGTCAAATCACAAAGCTACACCTTTCCCGCAGTTAAGTTGAAGGGACAAAGTAATAATGCTAAAAAAAAGAAGTTGGAGGGACGAAGCAACCATCATTTCACTCGTTGCTGAATCTGCTTCTCCCTCATCTTCTTCAAGTTAACCACATGTTGTTTCTGCCGTTGTTCTGCCTCATGTGGGAAGCGGATCGGCTTGGTGAAGCACTGACACGTGGGACCGCATGTTAGCAAACCGCCAGGACAACGTCCTCTGAAAATAAGAAACCTCCCCCGCCATCCGCGCGGCAAAATCACCTCCTTTTTACTAATCTTGATTCTATAATTTTTTAGATCAATATAATTGAGCTTTGTATAGATGGCACACAGGAGCAAAACCAAGTGGTACGGTTAAGGGCATCCACAATGTGTAGCCAAATGTGAAAATAGCTTTTGGCATCGTGGGAACCATCGTGGACGGTGTTGCCAAAGCCAAAATGATGGAACCGAAGCTCCCTAATTGATTCATTGAAGGAATAGAAAAATGCAATGTCTCTCCTCTTTCTCCCGTGCTTGGACGCATGTACAGTATAGAGGACAGAGTCTACTCCCCTGTCCCTTCTATCACAAATCACAAAGCAGTGAGGCGTCAAATCACAAAGCACGGACGAAGCAACCATCATTTCACTCTTCCCTGACTCTGCTTCTCCATCGTCTTCTTCGAGAAACCATCTCACCGCACTAAGCTGGACGGACGACGCTATTGTGTACGAGTAGTACTAGTACATTTACCATTTACGAGTCCTTTGGTTCAACGGACTTCCTGGATGCAAATAAGGCGGTTGTCTCGGCTTGCAGGCGGCACTTGCGAATGACTTACCGTGGTCTCCCTCAATGGTGTTCTCCGTCGAACGCACTTCGCCAAACCACAACGTTCGAGATATCGTCGACGTCACTGCAATGGGGAAGGAATTCAAATATAGTTACTACATCCATTTTTTTGTACACAAGGCCAGTACATCAAAATTACAATTTGCAAAAGGCCACTAACACTAATCGAGGCAAAATTGATGGGGTTTGCCTCGTACTTGCAACCAAGGACGTTAATATCCCCTGCATGCATGCGGAAGTGAGAAGGTTGGTTTGCATGGCGCTGCATTAATCAAGCGATGAGGAGTGAGATGGTTAGCTCTTTGGGCTTTGGAGGAAAAAATACGCATTAATTGACACGTGAAACGAGGATTTGTATCAATTAATCCCGCGAATGAAAACCCCGCCTTTCTTTTTTAACACTAGTACTCCTAGTACGTAGTACTACGTACTTATCCTTTTTGGGTCTAGGCCTTGCATTGCCATACTTCGCCACACATTTTTGCCAAGCTTGCCTAAAGTTTTCAAAATGAAAAGGAGGTACACTTGCGCACAGCTGTCGCGGTCGCACCGCACCCTCACACGGTCGCTCCTGCACGCCGCGGTCGCACCGCATCCTCACATGCACAGTCGCTCCTGCACGCAGCAAACCCAACCAAGGGAACGCACCCTCACTGACACGTGCTGTCGCATGTGAACAAACCAAACTCAGCCATCCTACCGCTAACACATAATTTTCGTTCATAGAGTATGTTTATCCAACCGCATGTTGGGGAGTATCCGTACGGCACGTGCGGTGGTCTGTTGGGGAAGAAGAAGAGGTGAGGAAGAGGGTTTAGGAGACATAGGATATTCATCCAACCGCCTGAAATGGTAGACTGACCCAAGTCAGGCGACTTGCATAACAATATATGTTTTTACACAACAAAAGATCCATAAAAACAACAACATAAAGAAAAACTATCACTACTCGCGGAACGAGACGGCCTCGTCGTCTTTGGCTGCCGGCGCGAACCAGCCGTAGCTGCCGACGTGTGTCTCTGCACCGTGGTTGTCCTCGGCCTCCAGCTACTCGTTCACGCGGAGCGTGCGGGCACTCTGCACGGACGAGAGCACCGCCCGGTTCAAGTCGAGGACGTCCGGTTCCACCTGCAGGAGGGCCTCGATGGTAGCGACATCCGCGCGCTCCGCGTCGAGTTGAGCCGTTGCCACCCGGTTCAAGTCCAGGACGTCCGGTTTCACCTACAGGAGGGCCTCGATGGCAGCAGCATCCACGCGCTCTGCCTCAAGTTGAGCCTCCGCCGCCCGGTTCACATCCACGACATCCGGTTCCGCCTGCAGGAGAGCCTCGATGGCAGCGGCATGCGCGTGCTCCGCGTCGAGTTGAGCCTCTGCCTCCCGGTCCTCCTTTAGTATCGTCAGGTTGGACCGCTGGTCTGCCTGCACCATGGGGGACTCGGACACCGGCACGAAGTCGACGTCCATCGTCTCATACCCATCGGGGGCCTTCTGCGTCGTGACCTCCGCCATGAACATTGGATCGGCTTCGTCCTCCTCGTAGCTTGGCTCCAAAGAACTCGGGGATTGGGAACGGAGGTCTCCGGCGCCGACCGCTGCCGTGATTTCTGCGCTGCGCTCCGGTGTCAGCATTTTGTAGTACGTGATCTTGCGGCGCACCATGGCTTTCCGGCGAACTAGGGGACGCCTGATGCGGGCTAGGGGATCAAAAGGTGGGGGAAGGGGCTGGAGATTAGGTGTGGTTTTAGGGCAGTGGCTGGCGTAGGCCGAGCAGCGAAGGTTCTGGTGTGAACAGTGGTTCCGGTGACGACCGGTCAATCGTTTTTGACTGTACATCGCTCTTGTCGCGTTCGCGTTGCAGCCCGGCACGCTGGACCCTCCACGTCGCTCACCGAATGGAACGCGCTTCGTCTTGCGTTTTCGCTCTCTTGTGGGACCGCAGTTGAGAGCAAACCGACGTCCCTCCCCCTCCCCCGCCCGCATCATTTTATGCGGAGTAAATAAAAACAGAGGGAGTATACTACGGATGAGGATCCCCTGACGTGGCCGAACCCATTGAGTACCTGACATGCGGGGCCTAGAAAGCATGGGGTCCGCCAGTAAGTGACCAAAAGGGAGGGTAAGGCAGGGACACGTATGTGAAAGGAGCTTCCAATGATATAATTTTCACATTATACATCTCATGTACTATTAATCTTATCAATAGTCAAATGCGGTTTTGAAAAACGCATTAGAGCATGGTTAATAATATAGCCAGTCGATGGCTATAAGGAACTGCCATGTCATCTATAGTCATCTTCTATTATATGCACTCATACAGTAGTGTGGGCTATAAGGTTGGCTATTTCCCTCAAAAAAATTATAAGGTTGGCTATTGTATTAGTACTTTTTTTCCATCTCTTTCTTCATATTTATGGTACGTATTTGACTAGGAATGTGTATATAGCTAGGCTCTTGCATGAGAGCTCACTCCCCTGACTTTTTCACATCTCTCTCCTCCACATAGGCCCTATATAAATGGAAGGAGGGAGTACAACTATGAGCACTGCATACTCTAGTACAGATGTTGTCAGTACTCCACTAGTACTATTGGACAGGGAGCTTAAAAAAGTTACTATTGGACTGGCTATACGTGGCGAAATCCTAGTAGGAAGAGCATGCGCGAGAACAAGCACATTCACGTGGTTGAAAACAAATTGGAAACCATCTCGAGTACAAATCTAGGAGTACGTACGAATCTAACAATATTGATTGGGCGTTGTTGAATGTTGATACTTTTTTTATCAAAGTAGAGATACTTTGACTACACATAAAACTTATATGTAAACTAGAAAGGATAGGAGCGAGTATATTGTACGTTCACAAACGAAACAAACATTGAATACCCTTTATATATGATTTGCGGATGCTATGATCACCAGTTCAAAATTTTGAAAAATCCGCCTTAGGTATCACACATGCCCCCACTCGTTCTCTCTCGATTTCATCTCGGGGTCCGGAGATCGATTGAAAGAGGACTAGGGTGGGTACAATACGTTCGTTTCGCTTATGAACATACAATATACTCCCTCTGATCCCCACAGACCCCCCCCCCCCCGCGGGTCATTTCTATCATAGAAACAGACCAAACCTTTATCTCCTTGCACGACACGCAATTGATCTCTGAACATCAATCGATCTCGTCAACATGTGTCGGGGCATGAACCGAATGGGATGTCAAAACTAAGACGCGAAGCGACACATAGTGGAGGCAAAGTGAAACTTTAAATGAACCATTTGTTTGTATGCATGTCGGACAAATTACATATAAACATTGGAAATACAAGCATGGTCTAGGCCCACATGCGACTGATACTCGGCGGAATGTTCAAATGAGGCATGCGGGAGGATGGACTCGACCGGAGGGCGACATGATCGATGGAGAAGAGGGTTGGAGAGGAATGAGAAATAAGCAAACGCCACATGATTATACTTGAACGGCTCAAATAAACAATAAGTTGTCTCGCTTGGCCTACATAGTGGAAGGCCTAATGCGCAACACGGAGCACTGACGCTCGAATATGGCCGGTAAAACAGGGAAACCGACATGTGGGGCACACCTGTCGGGACGACGTAGTGCAAACTAGTCCAATGGAGGAGCTGGCCCACGACCTCCTCGCCACCGGCAACCATTCATGTGGGTCGTGGGGGCCAACAACGTGGCGCAGCTCCAGCACCGCCTCTAGACACGGCGACCGCGGTGAGCGACACACTCATCGTCGCTAGACACGGTCGGTTTCAGTGTGCCGAGGGTGGCGTTAGTGCTGTGGCACGACCAACAGTATGTTTGGTTTGTGCCCAAGGTTGCCCCATCAAAGCATTGGGTAGCCAAAATTTTGGTTGAGGTTTTGGTTGCCAATGATTTGGCCGACATCGACAAGAAAAATGAACTAGAGTTGGCTAGAGTTCATTGGCATGCCAAAAAATGGCAACCATCCAAACAAAGACCAATCTTTGGGTCATGACCAAAATTTTGGTAAGGTGCACTTTGGCCACCATCCAAACACACCCCAACACCCGGCTCGTCGAGGATGCACGGGGCACCGGGACGTGTCCGCGGACTGGTGTAGCGCGGCCAACTGCATCCTCAGGACCTGAGACCATGCCGGGTCATCTTGCTTTTTCAATGACATGCGTCGATCGCATGTGAGCAAAGGGCATCTCCAACGTTGCCACGACCACAGCTGACTACCCTGGCACACCAAAAACCCTCGTCCCTCGTGCCGTCGCGCGGTGCGTTCCCAGCCGGCGCCAGCTGCCCGCATTCATGCCGTCCGTCCGTATGCCGTCGTTAAGAGGCTCGGTGCCCGAGGAACCAACTCCGACGACTTAATGATGCACCAGGACGCTTGGCCTCACCGGAATGCGCTACTTAAAGCGGCAACGCCCAGCTAACCTCCACACCATAGCGCATCGTCCTCCTACCTGGCACCACATCCGCCATGACCGCAAGCGTGAACGCTCTGCGGGAGAGCTTGTCTTCGGGGATGGAGCTCGAGGTCGCCGCCCTCGCTCAAGTCGCCGCACAAGCGGTGGCCACGCTGGCGGCCGACGGCGGGAGCACCGTCAGCCACGCGTCCTACTTGCCGCCGTCCAACGTCCGGCACCGCCGAGGTCGGGGACTCCTCCGAGGATGAGTAGGGCATGGGAGGCGGCAGGGCATGGTGTGCCAACTGGTCGGTCCGTCTCCCGTGTTCTACTTTTCCTCGCCGGAGACCGCACCTTCACTTCACGGGTCTTGAACCCCGCCCCCGTACATGGAGATCGCAGATGGAGGACGTCGGTCACCGCCGTAGAATAGGTTTAGGGACGGGTTTCTTTTATTTTTCCGTCCTATAAAAGTTTGAAATGTAATGAAAATCTACCATGTTTGCATTAATCTCGGCCGGTGTATATGAACTTTCACAATAATTTAGTATATTGTAGGAGTACTAGCAAGATGCCCGTGCGTTGCACGGAAGATCAAGATCTTGTGGGAGAAAAGGATGAACGAGGGAAGGCCTTATTTGCAAATGCACATTCACGCTTTTCACATCTATGGGAACCTATGAAAGGGTTAACGTAAATTGCCTCTCTCTCCTCCCCTGATTTTCATGGTGGTGGGCCCCTCCCTCCCCCCAATCTACAATCAACAGCTCACACGTTTCACATTATATTAATTACGTAACTGGGACTACGTAGGTGTAGCATTACTCGTCCTAAAAAACCCAACTAAGCCAACCTCCCAGCATATCGCGCGGGAAAAGACCCGGCCGCGCCGTTTTAGTCGGGATTACCGGATTACTAGTAGTAGTATCGATGGATCGCGCGAAGCAACAAGTTTTTTTTGAGGGGCGAAGCACCTAGTTTAAAAGGAAAAAAGGCGGTACACTCACAGCACCCCTGTCGCGGTCGCATTGCACCCCACACACGTTCGGTCCTGCACACGGCTCACACAAACGGAACGCGCTTCGGCTTGCCTCTTCACTGACACGTGGGACTGCAGTTGGAGAAACCAACCATGCGCAAACCCCCCCCCCCCCCGCCCACCACGCGAAAATCCTCCCCCCCCACCCAAAAATTCCCCCCAAATCCTAGATTCGGTCGCCCTTCGGCCAACTAGCCAATAATATTCCCCAAATCCCCCTCCCCCGTCCCCCTCCACTCCATTCGCTCCGCCAAATCCGCCCTCCCCGCCACGCCGATACGTCGGCACCGCGGTTCGTCGAGGGGACGCACGGCGATCCTCTCGCTCCCACAGTACGCTCTCATAGACTGCCGTCCTCTAGACGCGCCGCCACCGCTGGCGACGTTCTTGTGGAGGCGCACGGCGGTCAGCGCCACCACCGCTGGTGACGTTCGTGTGCAGACGCACAACGGTCAGCTTCTCCCACGGTACACGCATTCTAGACTGAGGCCCCGTGCATGTCGGTGTAGCACTGAATGTTAGCTGATAGACGCTGTTAATCTCACTGTTTGCTGAGGTAGTACAGTCAATATGCTCTGCTTAAGAAGCTTCCTTGCCCTGTTCTGCACTCAATCTGCTTAGCTGACATGGCATGCCAAGGCCGATTAGTTGCTAAAATATCCTGCCATATATTTATTGTGACGTAGATTGCCATGGTGTAGTAGCCAATCTATTAGGTGAAATAGCTCTACACCATTTTATACTCGATCTTTGTTGCTGCGATGCCCTTCGATAGTTCGATGGTTGTGTGCTCGGCCTCATTGACTGCTGAAACAGCCTGCCATAATTTAGCACTCAAATCTGTTTGTTGAATTAGCTTTACATATATTTCGTTACTTAGATCTGCTCGTCCAAATATCTTGCCATAGCTTTAGACATCGACCTAGGTATTTTCTTCTGGACTTCATAAAAAAACATATATGTTTTTCCTGTAATATCTAGTTGAGGAACTAATTTGTATGTCTAATAGATGGACAAGACTTGGATAAGTTCCGTTCGAAGATTCTCCGCTGCATAGGTCGAGGGGGTTGAAAACTTCATGAACTTTATCAGAGCTGAGTACGGTGGTCCGTAATCGGATGTGCTCTGCCCGTGTAGCAGTTGTATGAATTCAGTTACAAGACCCCAGTCAACTTTGCAAAATCATCTACACTTGGATGGGATGTCGGTCACATATACTAGGTGGGTTCATCATGGTGAAGCTATGAATGTCAATGTTATTGACTACGTGGAAGCAGCATATCACCATCTTGATCTGCCTGATGCTCAGGTGGAAAAGCAGGAGGAGGAGGTGGTGGCGGAGCCAGTGAGTTTGACCAACATTGAAACAATGCTCGTGCATTCTGTGAACTTTCACCTGCAGAAGAAAAACGGTGGGCCCGCATGTTGGAACAATGCAACGTGGCTGTCACCCCAGGAAATAAGCTGTCAGTATTCTCAGCTATGTTCACCTTTCTTCAGGTGAAGATATCTGAGCGGATGACCAACAAATCATTCGATGCGATGTTTGCTGCTTTTCGCAAAGCTTTCCCAGATGCGTCTGATCTGCCACACACCTACAGTAAAATGAAGAATTTCCTTCGTGAAGTTGGAATTGGATATGATATGATCCATGTTTGTAAGAATAATTGTGATCTATTCCGGAAGGATTATGCCAACTTAAGTGAATGCTCGAAATGCAAATCATCAAGATGGAAAGATGGCGATGCTGTGAAGAGGATCCCTCATAATGTTCTGAGACATTTTCCAATTACACCAAGATTGCAGAGGTTCTTTCATGATGCTGAAACAAGAGAGGATGTGCTGTGGCATTCTAGGAACCAGGAGTACGGAGATCAGAATGTAATGAGCCATCCATCACATGGTAGTGAGTGGAAAAGCTTCAATCAGAAGCACGAAAAGTTTGTTGTTGACCCGAGAAACATTAGACTTGGCTTAGCTTCAGATGGATTTAACCCATTTGGCCACCAGAGCGCCACATATAGCATGTGGCCAGTGCTTGTTATCCCTTACAACATGCCTCCAAATGTCTGCACCAAAGAATCAAACAACATGATGGCCTTGGTCATCCAAGGTCCAAAAAGTCCTGGAAAGGATTTTGATCTATTCATGGAGCCTCTTGTGGAGGAACTTCAACAGCTATGGAGGGGTGTTCTCACTCGAGACCTATATAGCAGCCCACCAGCTGATTTCTTTCTGTGTGCTGTTATAATTTGGTGCATCCATGATTATCCGTCTTTGGGCACTATGTCAGGGCGAACGACACATGGTTACAATGCATGTGTTCGCTGACAGGAATCCGCTGTCATACGCAATACTTAGCAAGATCTGTTACATTGGACACCGCCGTTTCCTTGCCAAGGACAAGCCGCATCCTAGAAAATACCGAAGACATGTGTTCAATGCAAAGCATGAAAACCATGATGCGCCAAAGAGGCTCACCGCCGATGAGTTGCAAGTGGAATTAGAGAAGGTCAGGCATATTACACCAGGAAACCATCCTGATAATGGTAGCGGGAAAAGGAAGCGTGGCAGGGCAGAAGAGAGATTATTGTTTACCCGCAGGTCCACTGTGTGGGACTTGGAGTATTGGAAAGATTTGGATCTGCGGCATAATCTTGATGTGATGCACATCGAGAAAAATATATGTGACAGCATTATCGTCACACTTCTTAATATTGAAGGCAAGACGAAAGATACCTTAAAATCTAGGATTGATTTGACACACCTAGTTATCAGACAGGATTTGCAGGTGCAAGATGAAGGTAAACCACAGGATATGGCACCAGCTGTGTAAGTCTTGGACAAGGTAAAAAGAAAAGAATTCTGCGAGGTCCTGGCACGTGTGAGATTCCCACATGGATTTGCTTCCAACCCTGAAAGGAGAGTCAGTGCAGATGGAAACAAGGTACAAGGGTTGAAAACTCATGACTGCCACGTCCTACTTCAAAGGGTTTTACCTGTTATCCTTAGAGGATTGGGCCGCCCTGACTTATACAGAGCAGTTGCAGAGTTGGGAAAATTCTTCAGGGAACTCTGCAGTAGAAATATCAGGATAGATGCTTTGGAGCGTCTTAGAGACAAGATACCAACTATCCTATGCGACAGATATATCCTCCAGCCTTCTTTGATGTGATGGTGCATTTGGCTGTTCATCTACCTGATGAGGCACTACTTAGAGGTCCAGCGCAGTATGGCTGGAGGTACCCTATTGAAAGGCGACTAGGCACTTTCAAGGGCTATGTTAGGAACAGAGCTAGACCCGAGGGTTCCATTGCAGAGGCCTACATTGCTACAGAAGCATTGACATTCTGCTCAAAATACATTGAAACAGCTGATCAGCTTAGCAAAGACGTGGATGAAGACAATCCCGGGCTCAATGTTTTCGATTATTCTGTTCGAGTTACACGGAAGTGTCGACAAGAGGACAAACCTAAAGATTTGGACAAAATGGTTTGGTATGTGTTGAATAACTGTCCTGAGATACTACCTTATATCAAGTAAGTGCTAAGTACTGCAGCTTATACATCGTAATCTACTAAACATGCACCACATTCTTATATATTTAGATGTTTGACGCGATCACTATGTTGTGCAGCATCTACAAAAAGGAGTTACTGCCACAAAATCCAAGAAACATTGACAAACTGGTTATGGAAGGATTTGCAAAATGGTTCAAGAGCCATGTAAGCTTTTGAATTGCACTGTTAGTTTTTTTAATATATTCAGTACATAAGATGATTAGCTTGTTTATTTTCTAACCATAGGTTAAGAAGATGCGGGAGGATGGGCAAGCAGTTGATGATGCCCTTTACTCACTAGCAATGGGTCCTGATACTCGGGTAAGACATTTTGAATCTTGTGTTGTTGGAGATGTGTGCTACAACACCCTTGCACGAGACGAAGACAGGAAGACACAAAACAATGCCATCATGAGCACGGATACGTATGACAAAGAGACAACTGAAATGTATGCTAACATGACAGACATTGTTCAGTTGCAGTATATCTCCAGTTTCAAGGATCATCGGTGTGTGGTTCTGTTGTGCTGTCGTTGGTATAACCTGTTTTCCAGGATCGCAAAACCCAGAGCTGATGATTATTTCAAATCCATCAATGTCAAGGCGGTGTACTAGACCAACGAGCCTTTTATTTTGGCAAATCAAGCAACACAGATTTTTTTCTTGGAAGACACATTTGCGCGTAGCGATTATTGGAGAGTAGTGCAAAGGTTTGAGCAGAGTTATTCGTTTAATGAAGTTGCACAACAAGATGATGCGTACACTGCTCCTGATGTACAAGATAACACAGATGTTCCTAATATCTTCGAGAGCCATCACGTCAATGACGCCAGAAAAAAGATTGCATGTCGTGCTGTGGACATACAAGAGTTGATCAAGAAGAAGCCAACGTTCGAGGACGTTGAGGACGAAGAGAAGATGACACCGTGGGGAATTACGATTCAGACTGATAGACATGGCGAAGATGTTGACGCTGCTGTTGCGGATGATGATTACATTGCTTTTGTCGTTTTTGCCTGTCAGAAGACGTTTTTTTATCTACTATGTGAAATTGTGTTTGCTATGACAACTGAAACCTGATGAACATGTTGTTTAGTATTTTCCTGTGAGAACATCACTTGTTATGTATGCTGATTTGTGTTTGGTGATTGTATGACGACTAAAACATGATGACATTGTTATTTAGTTGTACTCATATTTGGCTGTGAAACTTGAATTTGATGACATAGTTTGCTGTTCGACTGATATTTGCTCGACGTCTTCGAATGAGAACAAAGCTGACCCGACAGGTCCTCTGCAAATTTATTTATTTATTACCAAAAGGGCCTCTGCTATTTATTTCTTTATGAGCAAAAGGGGATACCCCATGATTTTCGTTAATAGAAATCATTAGATGTTCACAACACTACGCCCAGCCTACTACACAGGTTTCATTCATTACTAGTTTCAGCAAAGTGCTCATGTCATAGCCACTGAATACATCACGAGTGCTACATACACTGCAAATAAAGAGACAATCATCCTACAGAGCACATCGATTTTTCCCATTATCTTCACAAGCTATTTCATCTCCTCATTGTTTTCAAGGCCGTTCAGCAGCTGTTGCTTGGCCATGATCAGAGGAACTGCATCTTTAACCTTCTGCTCTGCATCTTCCTCTTCTGCCGTTCCTTCAGTTACTTGTCCAAATAATCAGCGTAGTTGCCCCAACCTGCTGGTATTGGGATTCCTCGGCTAACCAAATAATCAGCGTAGTTGCACTCCCCCACATCAGCAACTTCCCAGAAATACAAATCACACGAATCTTCCCTTTTCTGCACGAATCAAATTGGAAGATCATCAACCAAACTATTAAAAAAATCAACAACTGAAAGCAGCAGAACAACACTTAAACATATTATTACCCCATGATTCGGGCATTTGTAGAAGACTCGGCCAGGGTTGAGGATTGTGGTTGAGACGCGACGGATGACTCTGTGTGATTTGCAGCAGTGGCACCACACCAACGGCAGCGGGTTGCGATGAGCAACCGGCTGCGGTGCGTGTGCCTGCGGGGGTGTGATGATACCCACAAGCGATGGTACGGGTGGCGACTTGGCGCATATTTGGTTGTTGCCTGCTGAAGAGCAGGTGGACGAGCAGCCAGCGGACATGGTTGTTGCGGCCAAAGCTTCTGATGCTAGGCAGACTAAGTAGAGAAGAGGAGAAGCGAACATTGGATATGTCAGTTTCATTACTTGCAGAGTAGCATAGCACCATATATAGTCATAGTCTAGGTTTGGATTCGAACCAGCTACAGGAGCACGTCTCTCTTTTTCTTAAACTCAGCAACGTCTCTTTACTGGTACACTAGCTTGTTCTGTACGCCTTCTCAAGTCTTTGATTCCTCCACCTGACATCTGGGTCCCACTGGAAGGGCCTCTGTATTTCACGAAAAAAACGTGCCCCCCGCTGACAGGTCGGACCCACCAGCTATCTTCGCACGCAAGGAAGTGCCTCCTTATCTCCCCCTACCAGCTGGAACCCAGCATCATGGGAGGCTAACTTGTGGGCCTACCAAGTTGACGGGGACGGAGGGCTTTGTCAACTTACTCAATATGAACAATTCTAGCTCCAGTTACCGTACGATGTTCATCCAACGGCAGTAGTGCTTCTTCAACCTCTGGACTTCTTGCTCCAGCCGCCCAAACCAGCACCGGTCGTGTCGCGTGCTCCTGCCTCCCGTGACCGGCTGTGATGCGGTGGAGGCCTCACCGCCCCCTACTACTCCCACCGCTGGCCAGGGCATCCCTCTACTCATCCACACCCCCTGTTATTCTGCGGCGACGGCAGCCTCACACCGCAGCCGAACGAGTGAACCCTCATACTCCTCTCCGCGTGGGCATCCACTGCCGTGTCTTCCCCGGCTCCGCGTCGTCCCCTTCCTAGGCCTCGCCGTCGTCCACCGCCTTGGTGCTCTCGGCGCGGGGTGGTCAATGTGGTCAACGACCGACTTCCATCGGAAGAGTACTGTACGTGGAGAGGCTGACAGCTGGGTCCACGGCCGCAACTGGGTCCACGGCCACAGCCCAGTTTTTTGTGATTTGCCAAGTAAGTCGCTTTGTCAGGCCTGTTGGGCTGCAAATCTTTCAAGACGAGGAGAGCTTCATTCGGCTGGCCGAGAAAATGGCCTATCAGTAATGAGAAATGGGTTCTACACTTTCAAAACACATCAAATCGGCAATTAGTTTCAAATTTCTTTTTTTCATTTCGAGATTTTAAATTGCATTGATTTTTATGCGTGGACAATTTGTTGGATTTTATATTGATATACATTTATTTTTAAAATCAGTTTGAATGTGACTCGAAATTTCGGGATTAAAAACAGTTCGGACCGCACCGAAATATGCAAAATTTTGTATAATTTTTTAACCGTGGCCACAATATGGGTTGTAATGCTAACAAAAAGAATATGGGCTCCAAAAAAACCTTTAGAATTAGCAAATGGGCTGTCAATTATTAGAAATAATGGCATATGGGCTGTATGATGTTTTTCACAGATTTGAGGCTTTCCTAAAAAAGGTTGACGCACAAGCAGTGACTGTTGATGTCCATCCAACGGCCGTCGTGCTTCTTCAATCTCTGCTCTTCCTGCTCCAGCCGCTCAAACAAGCGCCGGCGGGACTGCCTGCTCTCTCCTCCCCGCGGTCGGCTGTGCTGCCGCGCGGCCTCACCACCCCACCGTACTCCCATCGCTGGCCTAGCCATCCCTCTACTCACCCACACCTGCTGTTATTCTCCGGCGACGGCAGACGAACCAGCAAACCCTTGTACAGTCGTACTCCCCTCCGCGTGGGAAACAACTACCGAGTCTTCCCTGCCTCCGTGTCGTTCCCTTCCTAGGCCTCACCGTCGTCCACCGCCCTGGTGCTCTCGTCGCGGCCTGGTCAATGTGGTCAACGACCGACATGCATCTGAAGTGGAATGTACGTGGAGAGGCTGACAGCTGGGTCCACAGCCGCACGCAAGGAAATGCCTCCTTATTACGCGCAAAATAATCATTCCTCGACCTGACATCTGGGACCCACCGAAAGGGCCTCTGTATTTCACGAAAAAAACATTACCGCCGCTGACAGCTTGGACCCACCAGCTATATCTTCGCACGCGAGGAACTGCCTCCTTATTATGCACAAAAAATGAATACTCCCCCTGCTAGCTAGGACCCAGTATAGGTGGCAGGCTGACTTGTGGGCCTACTAAGTTGACGGGGACGGAGGGCTTTGTCAACTTTGTCAATATGCACGATTTTAGCTCAAGTGACCGCACGATGTCCATCCAACGGCCGTAGTGCTTCTTCAACCTCTGGTCTTCTTGCTCCAGCCGCCCAAACCAGCGCCGGTCGTGTCTCGTGCTCTTGCCTCCCGTGGCCGGCTGCGATGCGGCGGAGGCCTCACCGCCCCCTACTACTCCCACCGCTGGCCAGACCATCCCTCTACTCACCCACACCCCATGTTATTCTACGGCGACGGCAGCCTCACACCGTAGCGAACCAGTGAACCCTCATACTCCTCTACGTGTGGGCATCCACTGCCGCGTCTTCCCCGGCTCCGCGTCGTCCCCTTCCTAGGCCTCGCCGTCGTCCACCGCCCTGGTTCTCTTGGCGCGGCGTGGTCAACGTGGTCAAGGAACGACTTCCATCGGAAGAGTATTGTACGTGGAGAGGCTGACAGCTGGGTCCACGGCAGCCGCAAGGAAGTGCCTCCTTATTACGCGGAAAATAATTATTCCTCCACCTGACAGCAGGGACCCACCAGACGGGCCACCGTATTTGGCGAAAAAACGTTTCCCCCTAAATGCTGGGACCCACCGGACGGGCCACCGTATTTCGCGAAAAAAACGTTCCCCCCGCTGTCAGCTCGGACCCACCGGAAGTGCCTCCTTATTACGCACAAAAAAATGAATACTCCCCCTGCTAGTTGGGACCCACCTTGGTGCGTGGCTTACTTGTGGGCCTACTAAGTTGATGGGGATGGAGTGCTTTGTCAACTTAGTCAATATGAACGATTCTAGCTCCAGTGACCGTACGATGTCCATCCAACGGCCGTACTGCTTCTTCAACCTCTGGTCTTCTTGCTCCAGCCGGCCAAAGCAGCGCCGGTCGTGCCGCATGCTCCTGCCTCCTGTGGCCGACTATGCTGCCATGGAGGCCTCACCGCCCCCTACTATTCCCACCGCTGCCCAGGCCCTGCGGCAACGGCAGCCTCACACCACAGCCAAACCAGTAAACCCTCGTACTCCTCTCCGCGTGGGCTTCCACTGTCGCGTCTTCCCCGGCTCCGCGTCGTCCCCTTCCTAGGCCTCGCCGTCGTCCACCACCCTGGTGCTCTCAAGGCGGCATGGTCAACGTGGTCAAGGAATGACTTCCATCGGAAGAGTACTGTACGTGGAGAGCCTGACAGCTGGGTCCATGGCCGCAGCAAGGAAGTGCCTCGTTATTACGCGCAAAATAATTATTCCTCCACCTGACAGCAGGGACCCACCGGACGGGCCACCGTATTTCGCAAAAAAAAACGTTTCCCCCTGACTGCTGGGACCCACCAGCTACATCTTCGCACGCAAGGAAGTGCGTCCGGGCAAAAAAAATGATTCACCCCCCTGACTGCTAGGACCCACCAGCTACATCTTCGCACACAAGGAAGTGCCTGACAGTCGGGACCCACCTGATCGAAGCGTACGTAGCGTTGTCATTCTGGTCGTGAACGTGTGCGTACAAACTGGTCGATGTAGAGGCGTGCACGTGTCATAGTGGTGGCGTGCACGTAGCATGTACACGTACGTACAGTGGCCAGGGTGCAAGAAAGTAAATACGGCCACGTACGTACATACGGGCGGGGTCTTTAACGCCTACTCGCGCGTACGTACGGCCAGGGCTCGTGTACATGGCTAGGTCGGAACGGAGAAATAGCGTCATCGTCATGTTCATGGGGAGCCAACCGGCTGGGTCGGAACGGAATGCATCGTCGTGTTCATCATGAGGGCTTGGACGGAACAGCCGATGGAAACGAGGCTTGGCGTACCGCAGAACAGAGGAAACGGCCTTGTGTTCGACCAGCCACGTTCGAAACAGGATCCTGTTCATCGGGAGGGGTCTGGCGTACCGCAAAACGGAGGAAACGGACCTCCGGCGGTCGAAACAGGGGCCCTGTTGATCCGGAGGGGTGTGGCGTACCGCAAAACAGAGGAAACGGACTTGTGTTGGAGCGCTACGGTCGAAATGGGGGTCCTGTTCATCGGGAGGGGTGTGGTGTACCGCAAAACGGACTCCACGGGATACTGTTCATCTCCACCGTCGACCCCCTCCAGCCTCGACGGGCTACTGTTCATCCACCGTCGACCTCCTCCAGCCTCCACCTGCGATTGTTCATCCACGGGCTCCTGTTCCTCCAGCCTCCGCCGCGCGCTACTCCATCGGCTACTGTTCAACCAGCCATCTCCACGGGCTCCTGTTCAACCACCCCTCCACGGGCTACTGTTCATCCAGCCCTCCACCGTCTACTGTTCATCCTCCCTCCACGGGGTGGTCCTGTTCATCCAGCTCTCCACGGGGTCCTGTTCATCCAGCCCCAACCGGCTCGATCGATCGGGGTCTTGTTCATCCAGAGGCAACACCACGGGGTCCTGTTCATCCACCCCCACCGGGAACTGTTCATCCAAACCCCCCAGCAACGCTCACTGTTCAACCAGAGGAAACACCACGGGATCCTGTTCATCCACCCCCACCGGGAACTGTTCATCCAAACCCCCCGGCAACGCTCACTGTTCATCCAGAGGCAGCATCGATCGGCTTCAGTTAGCAGCAGTAGCAAAGGAATCGCTCGATCGGGTTCAGTTAACAGCCATCGATCGATCGCTCGGGTTCAGTAACACGTAGCCTGCAGTGCAATCGCTCGGGTTCAGTTAGAGCCCAATGCCTCGCTCGGGTTCAGTTAGAGCCCAATGCCTCGCACCCACGCGCGTGCGTGTACGAGAGAAATGCGCATCGCTCGGCCCCGACCACCCACCCTAACCGGGAACACCCCGATATTTTCCTAGCCCTCGCTTCTACCACGGTTTTTTCCGTCATGGACGGCCCAAAGAATGTCATGCAGCTGCGTCTCCGGCCCGCCCAGGACGAAAAGCCCATTTTCTGTCATGATTTTTGTCATAGAAGTAGGACCCCACCACATCCATGATGATACCGGGTTTTGTCACCATTATCGTCATAGAAGTGTCATAAGTATGACAAAAAAATTCGTTCGGCCCAAAATGTCACGGATGTGTCTTTTTTTTAGTGTTGGGGAAGGCTAGAGATCAAGATTTATGTGGTTGGAATGGAAGATCTTGGTCTCAACACATGAGTAGGTGGTTCTCTCTCAGAAAATGTATGTTGGAAGTGTAGGCATGTTCTGATGGCTCTCTCCACGAATGAAGAGTGGGTGGAGGGGTATATATAGCCTCCACACAAAATCTAACTGTTACACAATTTACCAAACTCGGTGGGACCGAATCATGAAACTCGGTCGGACCTGAGCGAGTCCTGGACTAAGGGGTCCTCGGGCGTCTGGCGTGTTAGCCATGGGCCGGACTGATAGGCTGTGAAGATACAAAGACCGAAGACTCTACCCGTGTCCAGATGGGACTCTCCTTGGCATGGAAGGCAAGCTTGGCGACCAAATATGAAGATTCCTTTCTCTGCAACCGACCTAATGTAACCCTAGCTCCCTCCGGTGTCTATATAAACCAGAGGGATAGGTCTGTAGAGGCGAACAAGGATAATAATAGTCAGACATGCTAGACTTCTAGGGTTTTAGCCATTATGATCTCGTGGTAGATCAACTCTTGTAATACTCATATACATCAAGATCAATCAAGCAGGAAATAGGATATTACCTCCATAGAGAGGGCCCGAACCTGGGTAAACATTGTGTCCCCCATCTCCTGTTACCATCGACCCTAGACGCATAGTTCGGGACCCCCTACCCGAGATCCGCCGGTTTTGACACCGACATTGGTGCTTTCATTGAGAGTTCCGCTGTGACGTCGAAGACAGGATTGATGGCTCGCCTAGTTATCAAGGGTAGTATCACCACGGGGGTGCCCTGACCTCAGGCCAAACCCTCCGGCTGGGCGGCTTTACCATGACCACCCCTATGGCCTTTAAGCCAACGATGGCTTCTCGGGTCATCGAAAACCACCTCCGTGTTAGCTCTGAATACTCTAAGCAGATGGATCGGGCCGAATTATCGTCGTTGAACAAGCTCCTAGATCGCATCGCCTCCCTGGGGGTTGCTACAGACTACAATCGGATTGGGCTTAAACCCGACCAGAGAGAAAATAAATCTCCGCTGATCACCCACCAGATAGCGGTAGTTGAGGAGCAACACGGCAACTCTCCCTCTATATTGAGGACGAATTGTGTTCAGATTTCTGAGCTCAAAGAACCGGACACCTGCCTTCGGAAGGATACAGCCCGCCCTCTGAACTTAGAATCGGATGACGGGCCTGAGAAATCAGTTAATATCCCGGAGCCCGAGCTATTAAGTTCGGAAGTTCTTCAAACTCCGGATTCCAAATTGGGTCAGGGTTCGGATTTAACTCCACCCACCCACCCAGATATAAGCGCTCTCATGAGCATACGACAGCAGACTCAGGAAACGGTCCATAACTTCTGGGCCAGATTCCTCCTTGTCAAAGACAAGATTAAAGATTGCTGTGACGGAGACGCGATCTCAGCGTTCCGCAACAATTGCACGGACGAAGGAATCCGCAACGCCATCAACCACCGTCGCGTATCACACTTCGTAGACTTGGCAACCATTGTACAGAAGTACTGCGCAATGGAAAGCGCCTGGAAAACTCAGGCGGCCCTCTGGGAACCATCGATTTCCACCCAACCCTTTGTCCGGACAAAAAGGGTGCACCCCCGCGGCGTACCAGATCCAATAGTAAAGAAATCCAAGCACATCACGGGGCGCGGAACCGTTTTGGAAGGATGGCTCGATAGGCCATGCCAAATACATGCAACACCGGACACCATACTAACCCACAGCCTTAGAGCATGTTGGATACTCCGGCAAGTGGCGAAGAGCGGCGAGGATATCCTCACCTATAATACACCAGTGCAACACCCCCCGGAGGATAACGACCCCAGCGTGTTGACAGTCTTCGAGACTTTCGCTTCAAATAATCGGCGTAAAAGGGCTTTTCGCAACTTCGCCGAAGTCTGCCAAGTCGCAGCAATAAACCCTTGGAATGACACGGCCATAACTTTCAATGCCGGTGACGAACCAAAGTTTCGGACAGTCCGGGCACCAGCTGCCTTGGTCCTCAATCCAATTGTGGACGGGTTTCGGCTCACCAAAGTGCTCATGGACGGTGGCAGCGGATCAAACCTCATCTACGAGGATACACTCAATAAAATGGAAATAGATAGAAGCCGCATCGAGCAAAGTAGCACGACCTTCCGGGGAATCATTCCCAGCCGGGAGGCGCGATGTGTGGGGAAAATCACGCTCGACGTGGTATTCGGCACACTGGAGAATTATTGGTCCGAAGAGATAACCTTCCAAGTGGCTCCTTTCAACAGCGGATATCACACCCTATTGGGGCGAGATGCATTTACACGCTTCCAAGCTATACCTCATTATGGATACATGAAGCTCAAGATGCCCAGGCCCAACGGTATCATCACTCTCGCCAGTAATCCGGACATAGCACTCTGCGCCAAAAATAAAACTGCATCCCTAGCCCTTGAGGCATTGTCTGAAATACTAGCGGCCGAAGAGCTAACCGCGCTGCGCTCTACTGTGGATAGGGATGACGTAATCCGGGACAAACGACCCAAATCCACCTCCTTTAAACCAGCAAATGAACTAGTCAAATTCCAAGTCCACCGGACGGACCCCAAGAAGACAGCATCCATCGGGGCACAACTCGACCCGCGCTATGAGAGTTCCTGCGCGAGAACTGGGACATATTCGGCTGGCACCCTTCTGATATGCCAGGAATCCCACGCAGGTTGGCCCAACACAGTCTCAATATATTGAAGGGATATAAACCGGTCAAGCAAATGCCACGGCGCTTTTCCGAACCTAAACGTCAAGCTATGGGCGAGGAGCTAGCCAAGCTAATCGAGGCCGGATTCATTAGAGAAACAAAACACCCGGACTGGCTAGCAAACCTGGTGATGGTGCCAAAGAAGGATAAATCCTGGCGCCTGTGCGTCGATTTCAAAGACCTCAATAAGGCCTGCCCTAAGGATCCTTTCCCCTTCCCCCGCATCGACCAGATCATTGATGCTACCGAGGACACGACTCACTGGGCTTTCTCGGTGCATATTCTGAATACCATCAAATCAAAATGAAGGAGTCTGATCAAGCCGCAACGACATTCATTACCCCATATGGGCCATTCTGCTTCAACACCATGCCCTTCGGGCTCAAAAACGCCGTGGCAACCTATCAACGCATGATTCAAACATGCCTGGAGAAACAGATCGGCAAGACATTTGAAGCATACATGGACGACGTCATCATCAAAACTAGGCACGTCGAGTAGCTAATAGATGATTTACGTCTCACATTTCACAACCTCCGTGCATATGACATCAAGCTCAATCCGGAAAATGAGTTTTCGGCGTCCCCGTCGGAAAACTGCTGGGCTTCAACGTTTCCAATAGAGGAATTGAAGCAAATCCAGCCAAAATCCGAGGTCTGTCACAATTCGCAACGCCAACGGACCTTAAGCAGGTCCAAAAACTCGTCGGGTGCGTGGTAGCTTTAAGCCGCTTTATCTCCAGATTGGGAGAAAAGGCATTGCCACTCTATCGCCTTCTCCGGCGCACCAATAACTTCGAGTGGACGGATGCAGCAACAGCCGGACTGGAAGAAATAAAAGCCCTTCTAGCAAGCAACACAATCCTGGCCGCGCCGAACGTCGGCGAACCCATGTTATTATACATATCGGCAACACACCAGGTAGTGAGCGCTGTGCTCATCGTCGAGCGAAAACAGGACGGACACAAATTCCCGCTTCAGAAGCCGGTATACTACGTATCCACTGTCCTCACACCATGCAAATCCCGGTACCCTCATTACCAAAAGATAGCATACGCGGTCTTCATGGCATCCCAGAAGCTACGACACTACTTCCAGGAGTGTTCGATCACAGTGGCTTCCGAAGTACCTCTCAATGACATAATAAACAACCGCGATGCTATGGGCCAGATTACCAAGTGGGCCATTGAGCTCCTTCCATTCGACATAACATACAAATCGCGTCGAGCCATTAAATCCCAAGTACTGGCTGACTTCGTCGCCGAATGGACAGAGGCCGAACTCCCTAAAGAGTACGGCACATATTCCAACTGGGTTATGTATTTCGATGGTTCCAAAATGCTGGCAGGGTTAGGAGCGGGTGTTGTCTTAACGTCCCCCACCGGATACGTAGTTTAGTACGTACTCCAAATATATACACAGACTCCAACAACGCAGCCGAATATGAAGCCTTATTACATGGACTCCGGATGGACGTCTCCATGGGCATACAATGCCTGTAGTGCGCGGTGACTCGAACCTCGCAATATCTCAAATAAATGGGGATTTCGATGCCAAAGATCCGAAGATGGCGGCTTACTGTAACGCCGTCCTCAAAATGTCTGCTCGGTTCAAGGGGCTCGAGTTCCATCTTGTGGCTCGAGAAAGTAATCAAGCGGCGGACGTCCTCACTCGCATCGGCGCCAAGCGCGACCCCGTCCCACCTAACATCTTTCTGGAAAGGCTTTTTAAGCTGTCCGTGGTGTGGCAAGGGGAGAGCGGCAACAATAATCCGGATCTAAATACAACCCCAGATTCCGAACACACAGACGTCATCGGGGGCTCAGCCACTGAAATAACACCGTCGGCCCATCTTATCATGGCAGTCATTGCCCTGTGGACCGAGCCTTTCTTGGCCTACTTTAATAGGAGAGAACTCCCTGAGGATCAGAATGAGGCTCGCCGCATTATCCGGCGTTCGAAAGCCTACAAGGTTCACAACGGAGAACTCTACAAGAAAAGCGCTACCGGAGTACTTCAAAGATGTATCTCTCAGGAAGAAGGGCGGCAGCTCTTGGCTGAAATTCATGCCGGTCTCAGTGGTCACCACGCCGCGGCTCGGGCCCTCGTAAGCAAGGCCTTCCGTACAGGTTTTATTGGCCAACGGCTCGAGCAGATGCACAGACCTTGTCCAATGTTGTGTCGGATGCCAGCTTTTCGCCAACCAAAGCCATATGCCACCTACTGCCCTACAAACAATCCCCATCACTTGGCCCTTTGCTGTCTGGGGGCTTGATATGGTCAGACCCCTTAAAGGAGGAAGCCATAAGAAAAAATATCTGCTGGTCATGGTAGATAAATTCACTAAGTGGATAGAGGCCAAACCAGTTAAAATGGTCGAAGCCGGGCCAGTGATTGCATTCATATCCAGTGTTGTGCACCGTTACGGTGTCCCATGCAGCATCATCACCGATAACGGCTCCAATTTCACAGCCGATGAGGTAAAAACCTGGTGTGCTAATCTGGGCATCAAGCTCGATTACGCCTCTGTCTATCACCCGCAAACAAACAGTCAAGTCGAACAGGCCAATGGTCTTATTATGAGTGGCATTAAACCCAGACTAGTGTGGTCCTTGAAAGAGTCAGACCATCACTGGGTTGAGGAGCTCGACTCTGTACTCTGGGGGCTGCGGACCACGCCCAACCGCACTACTGGATATACACCTTTTTTCATGGTGTACGGCGCGGACGCTATGCTGCCCTGCGATATTATTCACGACTCACCTCGTGTGCGCATGTACGAAGAGAGAGAGGCCGAGCTTGATCGGCAGGACAGCCTAGATGCCCTGGAGGAGGAGCGCGATGTTGCAAAAGCTCGTTCCACATTTTATCAATAATAGGCCCGCAGATACCAAAGCAGAGAAGTACGGGCCAAGACTTATAATGTTGGCAAACTCGTCCTATGCTTGCCGAAGAAGAAAAAGGATAAACTCAAGCCCAAGTGGGAGGGTCCCTTCATCATCGACGAAGTTCTCACTGGAGGAGCGTACCGCCTGCGTGATGCCTCAGACAATCGTCTAGAGCCAAACCCCTGGAACGCGGACAGACTCCAAAGATTCTATGCCTAGCGCCAAACTCTTTGTTCGTCTCCTTCTCCCCATTGTTTCCCTTATTTTTTTCCTCTCTTTTCGGTTTTTTCTTTTTTAGCCTTAAAGCTTTCGCGCGGCTAAACCGTGCAACTATGACGTACACATCTTCAAATATGTACGTCCATTATACCTGGGGGCTTCTTGGACAGAAGCTTATTATTGTTATTTCCCGAGCATTACGCTCATCACATATGCGCGTTCTTCTCATATGTACCTTTTCTTCGCCATTATATGCATCGATATGACTTAAGTTTTGGCCAAGCTGGGTTGCCTGGCTCCTGTGCTTATGCCCTACGTTCCTGTTAGTTCGGCTAGGGCATAAAGGGAGCACCTCTGCGATTGTTACTGCCGGGTCATCCGGATGTGTACCTCAGAATGGGTGAAGCCGAAAGCTAGCGTTCTTAAGGGAATATTTGGTCGGTGGATTATAGATGTTTTTGCATTCACCCCATTATGAATCCCCGGATGTTATGTATACTGCGATTTCTTCCAATCGCAGTTCGGACATGCATTTTAACGCATGCACACCCAGGGAAAGGAACCCTTAATGGAACTATTCTCTCTGGAAGATGTTTCTTACAATCATAATGTAATATAACATAACTAGCCGGATACAACTTGTCTGTTCAAGCAACTATGACCCCTACGCCTGGTTTCCACGCATACCCCGGTCTATTTTACCGCTCAGGTATTCGGAAACACTCTGCACCTTTGGGTCCAGAGGTCGAAGCGAAAAGGTATGCCGTGACAATCGTTTTACAATTCACCTAGAGGTACATATATCAAAGAAAGTACATAGTCACTTGGACTAAAAAATTTCCGTCTCTATACCATCCAGCAGGCTGTCTAACTACAATCCTGCTGGGAATACTTGGCAGCTACTTCTACTTGATCATATACCAAACTAACGGGAACTTCTTTTCCATCTGACCCTAGAGGTCCGACCCGAGCCATGTGATTCGGATCGAGCTTGGTATACCGTGTTTTTACCATGGCCCAGGCCTCTCGTGCACCTTCTCGGCAGGCCAATATCTTCCATAATCGGAAACGCCGCCGCGCTCCCTTAAACAGCTGTACAAGCTCCTCCATACTTCCTGGAGGGGAGGCGGACAGCCATAACGCCTTGGCAACACTTCGCATTGCCTGCCGAGCTTGCTCGTGCATTTGCGACACCTCTTGTAGCAGATCGCCCGAAGATCCAGACACCTCCTCTTTAGGACGGCCAGTCAGCATACCTACAGACATAATTCTGTTAGTTCCTTTCCTCGCCCAATTACACGGAGGTAAGTTTGAACACATACTAAATATGACGCCTCTAGCCTCCTATTTTCCTTCACGAAGTCAGCCAGCTGGGCCCACACATCTTTCAATTCTTCACCCAGCTGGGTGTTGGAATCGTGGAGTTTGTTTTTCTCCTCCCTGACACGTGTCAGTATACATTCGCTCGCGACATGTTGCCTTTTGGCTTCTTGTTCACCCGCTTGCGCAACTTCTAAGGACTCTTTCAGTTGATCGGATGATCCTACTACGAGTTATGCAACTGTGTTAAGCATTGCGGACATATAATTTTCTTTTTTTTCTCGATAGAGGGAAACATTACCAGACGATGCCTTCTTGGATTTCTCCAGTTCGGCGGCCACAGCAGACAGCTGGGCTCGGCACCTTTCCATCTCTTTAGACAGGAGGTTGTTCTTCTCCGTGAGCACCTGGATATACAACGATCCTTAAATCAGTTGTATCAACTGCTTCAAGTCTCAGGGGCTACTGGTATATAATTATCAGATTTGTACAAATGTGTATATGCACTTACCCGCATATCTTTTAAATGTTGGTCTGTGGCTCTGGTAAGCCCATCTCGAGCAGCTCGGATATATGTATCAGTCGAGCTGAAGGCGTTGAATGCCTCCTTTGTAAAACTAGGGTCGTGAAGAGCGGCCCGCCGACACCGATGACTCATAGCGCTCTCCACTTCGGAGTTTGTGATGGATACATCATCCGACTCCTCGGTCGAAGGACAATCCGGCGTCGCTCCCGCACTAGCCTTTGCCTTTAACGCTGGGTCGGGAACCTGACTTGTGGAGGCGCAACCGGCAAGATCCCCGGACATAGTCCGGCGAACGCTTTTCCTGATAAAATGCAGTGGATAATGTCACCGTTGGATATGACCGCCAGAAGGCATGATTACAAACCATACCTCTTTGCTGAAGGCTCTGCCGTACTATCGTTCACTTTCCTCTTTGAAGATTTGCTTGGCACGGGTGCCGCACTCTTGGGAGATGCCCCTGGCGCACGTTGAGGCGTCGTTCGCCTCCCCTTTGTAGCACAAAATAGTGCGGTGAGTAAGGCATAATAAGGAAGCTCTCTCGAAGAAGGTGTCTCTTGATCACTTACATGTGAGGCAAGAAGGAGACCGGGATAGTCGGCGGTGATGGCCACTTCCGTGCCGTCATAGCTCGCCTGGTAAAACACCCCATCCTCGAGCTCCACGAATATGTCTGGATTCTCTTCGAATCCGGGATCAAGGTCCCGGTTGTGATTCTCTGGCTGTGGGGCGGGGCTATGGATCTCCTTGGCAACCTTCTGCCATTCCTGTTATGAATGGATGAATTGATGTTTGCTCAAATTGACTCAGGAAAAGAATTGAGTAAAGTGGTGGGGTTTAGAACTCACCCAGCTAGGAGGATTGTACATGGAAAATCCATCTCGACAATTAATGCGAGTGAACTCCTCCTTTTCCCCTTTGTACAACTCGGCCAATATTTTTGCCAGAGCAGCGAGGGTGTCCGGACCCTTTTGACTGCAGCGGGAGGCGTCATCTTCCCCATTGTAGTGCCACATGGGGAGCCCTCTGTATTGAAGCGCCTGAACCCCCCGCACTATGGAAGTTGCCATTACCTCGACTATTGACAGTCCGGACTAGGCGAGTATCTTTATCTTGCCCATCAATTGACGGACTTCCGCGCTATCTTCCTCCTCGTGGCTCCGAGGGCGCCAGCTATGGCGTTTCTTCAACGGAGCGCCTGAAAACCCGGGAAGACCCATTCAGACTGGGTCAGGAAGAGTGACATCCTCGATATAGCACCACTCTGAAGGCCAGTCTTCGGGCGCCTTCTTCGGCGTGCCGGACAAGTATCCGTTCCCGGCTATGCGCCATACTTCGACACCTCCCACTTCGAATATTAATCCATCTTGGTTGCGAGGAACGAGGCAGAATAGATTCCTCCACAATTCAAAATGGGCCTCACACCCCAGAAATAACTCGCAAAGAGCAACGTAACCTGCAATATGCAAGATGGAGGTAGGAGTGAAGTTGTGCAGTTGAAGACCATAATACTCCAGAAGCCCTCGAAGGAACGGATGGATTGGAAATCTGACGCCTCTTAGCAAATAGGGGACGAAGCACACTCGCTCCCCCTTGGATGGATTGGGGAAATTCTCAGCCTGAGCCCCGCCATTGAAGGAGGTCAACCCTACTCGAACAGGGACTAGATCTACGGGGGGAAGGAATCCCTATGTTTGCAGCTTCACCAGCCGACTGTGGGATACGGAGCACCTCTCCCATTCGCCTTTTTCAGGGCCATAGGGATGGGAGTGAGAACTCGAAGTGCTGGCCATGTTGGAGTGGTCTTTCCTAGCAAGATCTAAGGATTTTTCCGCGTGGTGCTGAATGAATCTGAGATCCAGTCTCTTTAAATAGACATTCCTTCCTACATGGTCGGGGTGTTATGTGTAAAAACACCCTGACCTCTCGCATTCGCTTGACATGTGGGGGCTGAAGTTGTTGATACAAAGAAGCCGAGGGGTACGACATTAAATTGAAAGCCGAATACATCACTTTGAAGTCATCGGAGGAGGAACCCGCCTTGCAATGCCGAAGACAATCTGCACGCCGGACACCTTGTTATTGAAGTCTGGTTCGGGGGCTACTGAGGGAGTCCTGGACTAAGGGGTCCTCGGGCGTCTGGCCTGTTAGCCATGGGCTGAACTGATGGGCTGTGAACATACAAAGACCGAAGACTCTACCCGTGTCCGGATGGGACTCTCCTTGGCGTGGAAGGTGTCGGTGTCAAAACCGGCAGATCTCGGGTAGGGGGTCTCAAGCTATGTGTCATGGATCGATGGGTAACAGGAGACAGGGGACACGATGTTTACCCAGGTTCGGGCCCTCTCTATCGAGGTAATACCCTACTTCCTGCTTGATTGATCTTGATGAATATAGGGTTACAAGAGTTGATCTACCTCGAGATCATATATTGTGGTCTAAGACCTAAAGGTATGATGAGTAATGTCATAATGATCTATCGACTAGCCCGGCCTTGGCTTATATAATGCACCAGAGGCCTAGGATAACAAGAGTCCTAGACGAATACATTGGTGGAGAGGAGTCCTTGTCTTGATCACCAAGTCTTGTGGAATCTTCCTTGTATGCGGCATGGGCTGCCCGAAGTGGCCCATGAGTAAACCATCATGGGGGTCCTCGGCCCGATCCACCTGATCGGGAGACGACGTGGTGAGTACCCCCTAGTCCAGGACACCGTCAGAAGGCAAGCTTGGCGACCAAATATGAAGATTCCTTTCTCTGTAACCGACCTAATGTAGCCCTAGCTCCCTCCGGTGTCTATATAAACCAGAGGGATAGGTCTGTAGAGGCGAACAAGGATAATAATAGTCAGACATGCTAGACTTCTAGGGCTTTAGCCATTACGATCTCGTGGTAGATCAACTCTTGTAATACTCATATACATCAAGATTAATCAAGCAGGAAGTAGGGTATTACCTCCATAGAGAGGGCCCGAACCTGGGTAAACATTGTGTCCCCCGTCTCCTGTTACCATCGACCCTAGACGCATAGTTCGGGACCCCCTACCCGAGATCCGCCGGTTTTGACACCGACAGGACCGATTTAGTTCAAAATGTGAACGTTAGGATTTTCGGTGGGACCGACATGTCAACTCAGTGGGACCGATTTCATTAGGGTTAGGGCATAACTTAATCTCGGTGAGACCGATTACACAAACTCGGTGGGACCGATTTTGGTAATAAGCTAACCAGAGAGTTGTTCAGGCAAACTCGGTGGGACCGATTCGCTCATCTTAGGTGAACCGAAACGTTACGAAAGGGAAACAGAGAGTTTGCATTGCGAACTCGGTGGGACCAATCGCTCATCTCGGTTGGACCGAAACGTTACGAAGGGAAACAGAGAGTTTGCAATCCCATCTCGGTGAGACCGAGATCCCTATTGGTGACACCGAAGTGACTAGGGTTTTGTGGCAATGGCTATGTCAAGTGAACTCGGTGGCGCCGGATAGAAGGTTTCGGTGGGGTCGAGTTTGACTTTTGGTTTGGGACATATGTGGATGTGAGAAAGTGGTTGAGGGCTTTGGAGCATATCACTAAGCACTTTGAGCAAGAAGCTCATTAAGCAACACCTCATCCCCTTTTAATAGTATTGGCTTTACTATGGACTCAATATGATCTTGGATCACTAAAATGAAAATGTAGAGTCTTGAGCTTTAGAGCTTGAGCCAAACTTTTGTCCTTAGCATTTTGAGGGGTCCACATTTCTAATCCATGCCATGCCAAACATTGAACTTTTCTGAATTATTCATCTTGAGATAGCATTAGTTCAATGCACTATATGTTGTTAATAATTACCAAAACCACCCAGGGATAGTTGCACTTTCAATCTCCCCCTTTTTGGTAATTGATGACAACATATAGATCAAAGCTTCGACAAATGATAATAAGATTGAAATACATCGTCCCTTTGAGAAGTATGTGATAAGCAAGAGCTCCCCCTAAATTTTTGCATTATTTAGAATTTGCTTTTGAATGTGAATACACAATCGATTAGGATCATTGGTTACTCTTCCATGTCACATACATCTTGGTGGAGCGCTCAAAATGATACAACTTAAAAACATGCACTCATCACCAAGAAAAGTGAATGATCATAAATGGATATAAAGGTAATATCATCCAAACAAGCATTAAGGTAGCATATGATCAAACACATGATCATACAAGTATCTCACACAAGGGCATAAATTATCAAACAATCAATAAAGTTCAACCAAAAGCAAGAGAGACAAAAGAAGCAACACTCTCTCTCGAAGCCTATGATCTATACATATTTCTCCCCCTTTGGCAACAAGTTACCAAAAAGTTCAAATATGCATAGTGCTATGCGTCGCTCAGGCTTGGTCTTCGAGAGGTGGTGTAGAGAGAACTCCAAGGACGAAGGCATCTGTTGATGTAGTTGGAGCTGGTGGAGTGGCTGTTGGAGGTGGCACTGAAGTTGTGGCTGCTGGTGCTGATGTTGTAGCTCTAGTATCTGGTATAGGCACTGCAGCAGACCTCTGACCTCTAGGCACTCGCTGAAATGCATCAGTAGTAGCCTTCCCCTTCTTCTCTTCTGCTTCCTCCTGAAGCTGCTCAACTGCTGTCTGTATCTTAGTAACCTTCAGATCAAGATCATAAAATTTTGTCTCTATGATCCTCTCCAAACTCTCCTGATTCTGAGTCAGGGTGGCCAAGCCCTTCTCAATCCTCAAAGTAGATTGGATCAGATATGCTAGCTGATCTTGCTTGCTCTTCAGGAAAACATGAGATGCCTCTTCAGCACTTGGCATCTTTGCAGCTTTCTCTGCCGTTGCTTTGGCTCTCTTTTCTTGTGCTTGCACTGATGAAGGTTCATTCTCAGTCATTACAACCTTGTTGTCTTCAAATTCAGGATAGATAGGTAAATGATCCTTGTCCAACAGATAAGTTCCTGTGCCCTTCTTGGAGTTGATGAGCATCTGAATATATGGAGCATACCCACATGATATCTTCTGGTCAGCAGTTGTCCTATTGATTGTCTCAACAATCAGACTCATGACCTTGAACTTCTGAGGGACATCAAATATGTGCAGCAAGTTGGTTGAGTGTCCCCTAATCATCTTGTGATCTCCTGACTTGGGTAGCAGAGTGTGCCTTAGAATGGTGTTGATGGTAGGAATACTAGACAACAGATAGTGTACAGATCCATGTGTGTCTCCAAAGCTTTATCAGGGATCTCTTTGTACATGTTTGCCATGGAGTTGTGGTCTTTCTTCTTCTTGGCATACACATCCAAGTCATCCTCATGAGCTTCTGGGGCATTTATCAATTTGGCCCATTCATCAACAGTGGATTGATACCTAGTACCTTCTAACATCCAGACTATCCTCCCATCTGGATAGAAATGAGCAGTGGAGTAGAATTGCAGTATGAGCTCATCATTCCATTTGGCGAGTTTCTGTCCAACAAACTCATCAACTCCACAAGCTTTGAAGCTGTCATATACACCTGGGTAGTGATCTTCTTTCTTCTTGATGTACTCCTAGTTGATCCATCTCATGTCACATACCATTGGCTTCTTATCAAGGAGAATGGTCTCATAGAAATCTTGCTGTTCTTTGGTGTGGAACCTGTAGTCAACAGCAGTCCTCCTACTCACAGCATAGGGATTAGACTGTCTCCACAATCTTAATCATGCATCCTTCCTGATGTTCATGTCTTCAGCCACAGGATGAGCATCATTGTGGTCTGGGATCTTGGGTTTCAGTTTTCTCAGCACAAGACCTTCACCTTCCTCATCTTCAGCTTCAGGCACTGGGGCCTTGTTCTTCTCTTCAGCAGGAATGTTCCTGGTGCTTCTCTTTGGAGCAGACTCCTGAGCTTGAGCTGGTGCTATGGGAGTAGTTTTGGGCTTTGATGGAGCAGCCCCTGACTTGATTGCATCTCCCATAAGCTTCTGAGCTTTGGGTGCTGGAGCATCTTCTTCCTCTTCTTCTTCTTCATCTCTCATCATGGAGGGATTGCCAATGACTCTGGCAATGGTCTTCTTGACCCCCTCCTTCCTTTTCTTGCCATCTCCAGCTTCTTTGGGTTCAAGAGTGAACTTCATTGTTGATTTTGAAGCTTCAACAGTTGAGGCTCTGGCTTTTGACATGGGAACTCTTCTTGCTGGAGCCTTCGTTTTCATCCCTGGCTTTGTTGCAACAGCTGTGCCATATTCCTTCTTCAGCACCTTCTTCTTAGATGTGCCTTTATCCTCAGCAGCCACATAATCCTCATCCTCAGATTCTGAGGTTCTCTTCTTCCTGGTCCTGGTGGCTGCCTTGGGCAAATTGCTTGGTGTGCTCCTGCTGCCATCATCAGAGCTGCTTGAGGGATCTGAACCCTCACTCAATTGCACTTGTTCCTCTGATCTATTCTGGCTATCACTTTGGTCAGCCATCTTGGCAATCTTACTGACAGCAAACCTTGTGAATAGATATAGATGAGGTAGAGTGGATAAGCATCACAAAGTGCAGAAGTTTTTGCAAAACAGATGACCCAAAAACTTAGTTTTAGTTCTCCACAGAAAGCATTTCGGAGCTACCGATTGGATAAACTCGGTGATACCGAAGCAACTTTTGGAGCCTAAACTAGTGAACTCGGTTAGACCGAGTCACAGTTCGGTGGCACCGAGATTGCTAGGGTTTCACACAGAATTGAGCTCGGTCACACTGATTTACAATTTTCGGTCAGACGGAAAAGCGCATGTGCAATGGCCTAAGCCAAATCGGTGAGACCGATTTCTACAACTCGGTCGGTCCGAGATGAGTTCAGCGGAGACCTAACCCTAATTTTCAAATCAAATCTAATCTAAGGGATGTTTTCTCTGGTAGATTGTTTGCATACATGGTAAAGATCATGGCAAAGCAATGTGCTATGAATCGGAGTTGGGAAAATAGCACAAGAAATCGAATCCATACCCTAGTTCGGTGGGAGTTCGCTACGGTGACAACGGCGGAGCAGATTTCCGTTGACGGCAATGGAAACCAGCGGCGGGAGGTCGCTGGCGGCGAGGTGACGATCCGGAGACCCGAGGAGGCAGAGCAGGACACACGCGCGGGCTGAGGGTTTTGAAGAAATTTCCCAAATCTCACCCGTGGACAAGTGCTCCCTGGGTGATTTTGGTAATTAATGTCAACATATCTCTTGTTGGACTAATGCTTCTACCTAGTATGTTTCAGATAAGTTCAACAATGGAGTGGCATGGACTAGAGGACGTGGAACCCCTTCAAAATGCTAAGGACAAAAGATTGGCTCAAGCTCAAAGCACAAGACTCTACATTTTCAGTTTAGTGGTCCAAGATCACATTGAGTCCATAGGAAAAGCCAATACTATTAAGAAGGGATGAGGTGTTTCCTAATGGCTTGCTTGCTCAAAGTGCTTAGTGATATGCTCCAAGCCCTCAACCACTTTCTCATATCCACATATGTCCCAAACAAAAAGTCCAACTTGGCCCCACCGATTCTTTCTATCCGGAGCCACCGAGTTCAGTTGACATAGCCACTGCCAGAAACCCTAATCAATTCGGTCTCACCGATGGGATCTCGGTCTCACCGATATGGGCTTGCAAACTCTCTGTTGACCATTGCAATAATTTTGGTCCCACCGAGATATGCAATCGGTCACACCGAGTTTGTTTGGCCAACTCTCTGTTTTGCTTATTACCCAAATCGGTCCCACCAAGTTTGAGTAATCGGTCAAACCGAGATGAGGATTTACCCTAACCCTAGCACATCGGTCCCACCGAGTTGATCCAGTCGGTCCCACCGAAATGCCTAACGGTCACATTATGAACCAAATCGGTCTGACCGAGTTCTTTGAATCGGTCCCACCGAGTTTGGTGATTTGTGTGTAATGGTGAGATTTTGTGTGGAGGCTATATATACCCCTCCACCCACTCTTCATTCATGGAGAGAGCCATCAGAACATGCCTACACTTCCAACACATAATTTCTGAGAGAGAACCACCTACACTTGTGTTGAGGTCAAGATATTCCGTTCCAACCACATAAATCTTGATCTCTAGTCTTCCCCAAGTTGCTTTCCACTCAAATCTTCTTTCCACCAAATCGAATCCTATGAGAGAGAGTTGAGTGTTGGGGACACTATCATTTGAAGCATAAGAGCAAGGAGTTCATCATCAACACACCATTTGTTACTTCTTGGAGAGTGGTGTCTCCTAGATTGGCTAGGTGTCACTTGGGAGCCTCCGTCAAGATTGTGGAGTTGAACCAAGGAGTTTGTAAGGGCAAGGAGATCGCCTACTTCGTGAAGATCTACCCTAGTGAGGCAAGTCCTTCGTGGGCGACGACCATGGTGGGATAGACAAGGTTGCTTCTTCGTGGACCCTTCGTGGGTGGAGCCCTCCGTGGACTCGCGCAACCGTTACCGTTCATGGGTTGAAGTCTCCATCAACGTGGATGTATGATAGCACCACCTATCGGAACCACGGATAAAAAATCTCCGTGTCTCCAAATTGCGTTTGCACACTCCAATCCCTTCTCTTTACATTCTTGCAACTTGCATGCTTTACTTTCCGCTGCTCATATACTCTTGGCATCCTTGCTTGATATGTATTGTGAATGCTTAAACTTGTGCTAAAACTCCACATCAACCTAAAGAATTAAAAACTGTAACTTTTCTTGATTAGAGTCTATTCACCCCCCCTCTAGACACCTCTTCTCGATCCTTTCAATTGGTATAAGAGCTTTGGTCTCCATTGCCTTGGTTTAAACACCTTTGGAGGAAGATGGATGTGTCTACTTTGGGGAGTCTTAGACGTAGAGTGCCTATTCTTGATGGAGAGTTTTTCTATGAGTGGAAAAATCAAATGCTTGAGATTTTCAATGAATATCATTTGAACAAGTACATTACTAGCCCTTGTGCACCTCATATTGATCCTTTGCATCCTACACCCGAAGAGGATCTTGACATGATTCGCAAACTTAGAACTATCAATCTTATCATTAGAGGATTGCCCAAAATTTTGATTGCTAATTTACCTACTCTTGATTGTGCCTATACTATATGGAGATTTCTTGAGGAACGATTTCCAAATTATTCCTTGAAAAATTTAGACGAAATTCTCCATAAGTCTATTGCCTTGAGTAAGATGAATTCTAGTGATCCTAGCTTTGGTGATTGTCTATTTGAGCTCACCAATCTCATGCGTGCCAAAGGAGATGTTGGAATCATTAGCAACATTATTTCCAAAGCTATTCGAATTCATAAAGATAACCATAGTAATGATCATTTATCTAATGAATTACCCTCTCTACGGGTTGATCAATCACAAGATGATGTTGAACATGGATACTATGATGAGGATGATGATAGTGACTATGATCTTGATAATGCAATGAGACACTTTGGTCTTATGGCAAATCTTCGCGGCTACATGGCTGGAGGAAAGGAATGGGTCCTTGATAGTGGATGTACTGATCATATGACCGGAGACAAAGATATGTTCCGTGAGCTTGCTGAAAACGATGGCCCTTGAAAGTATGTCACCTTTGGTGATAACTAAAAGGGTAAGGTGGTTGGCCTCGGTAAGGTGGCCATCTCACATGATAGCTCCATACAAAATGTCATGCTCGTTGAATCTCTTGGGTACAATTTACTTTCAGTATCTAGACTTACTAATTTCGGTTTCAATGTCCTATTTACTGAGGTAGATTGCCAAGTGTTTCGAAGAGACAATCATAAAATGGTCTTTACCGGTATATGTAGAGGTGATCTTTACATTGTTGATTTCACTAAAAAGGCTCAACCTAGAACTTGCTTAATTGCTAAATCTTCTAAAGGCTGGTTGTGGCATAGAAGGCTAGGTCATGTGGGCATGCGAAATCTTGATAAGCTTATTAAAGGTGATCATATCCTTGGAGTAAAAGATGTTTTATTTGACAAGGATAGACTTTGTAGTGCTTGTCAAGAAGGAAAACAAGTTGGAGGGAGTCATCGCGTGAAGAATATCATGACCACGAGAAGACCACTCGAGCTACTACACATGGATCTTTTTGGTCCCAATGCTTACAAGAGTCTCGGTGGTAACTCATTTGGTCTAGTAATAGTTGATGATTATTCAAGATTTACGTGGGTGTTCTTTCTTGATGATAAATCGCAGGTCCAAAAGATCTTCAAAATCTTCGCTAGAAAGGCCCAAAATCAATTTGACGTGAAGATCAAGAAGGTTCGGAGCGACAATGGAACGGAGTTCAAGAACGCAAATGTGGATACCTTTCTTGACGAAGAAGGGATTTCACACGAGTTCTCGGCTACGTACACGCCTCAACAAAATGGAGTTGTTGAGAGAAAGAACCGGACTCTTATTGAGATGACAAGAACGATGCTTGATGAGTACAAGACTCCAAAACACTTTTGGGCGGAAGCGGTTGAGACAGCTTGTCATGCAACAAATCGCTTGTATCTTCACAAGCTACTCGGCAAGACGGCATACGAGCTTCTCACCGGTAACAAACCCCAAGTTGGATATTTTCGAGTATTCGGCTCAAAGTGCTACATTCTTGGTAAGCATCATCGTTCTAAATTTGCTTTTAAATCTCATGAAGGTTTCCTACTTGGTTATGGCTCAAACTCTCACACTTACCGTGTCTACAACAATTTCACCCGAAAGGTTGAAGAGACGGCAGATGTGAAGTTTGATGAATCTAACGGCTCGCAAGTAGAGCAATTGCCAATTGATGTAGGAGATAAAGACCCTTCGGAAGCAATCCAAGACTTGTCTATTGGCAAGATTCGTCCAAGGAAGGTGAAGGAGACTACCTCGTCCGTCCAAGTGGAAGCTTCTACCTCACGACAAGGTGAACCAAGAATTGATATGGAAGCATCCACAAGTGGGACACACCAAGACGAAGAAAACGAGGATGTACACCAAGATGAACATCAACAACCTCCTTCTCCACCACGACAAGAGAATGACAACGTCAACAATGAAGAAGACCAAGAAGAAGAACAAGATGAAGAAGATGTTCCACCCCCAGCCAAGCCAAAGCTCCCATGAGTTCGAGCAAGAATCGCCAAAGACCATCCCGTCGAGAAAATCTACGATGATATCCAAACCGGGAGAATCACTCACTCTAAAACTCATTTGGCTAATTTTTGTGAGCATTATTCATTACATCTCTAGCATTGAACCTATGAAGGTTGAAGAAGCATTGGAAGATCCAGATTGGATAAACGCTATGCATGAAGAGCTACACAACTTTGAGAGAAACCAAGTGTGGACATTGGTCGAGAAGCCCGACAACAACCACAACATCATTGGTACCAAATGGGTGTTTCGCAACAAGCAAGATGAAGATGGCCAAGTCGTCCGCAACAAAGCACGCCTAGTCTCCCAAGGCTACACTCAAGTCGAAGGTATGGACTATGGTGAGACATATGCTACCGTTGCTAGACTTGAGTCCATTCGCATCTTGCTTGCTTATGCTAATCACCATGATATCACCTTGTACCAAATGGACATTAAAAATGCTTTTCTAAATGGTGAAATTGAGGAGGAAGTTTATGTTAAGCAACCTCCCGGCTTTGTCAATACTAAGAAACCTAATCATGTTTACAAACTTCACAAAGCCCTTTATGGTCTTAAACAAGCTCCTAGAGCATGGTATAAATGCTTGACCAAGTTCCTTATTGAAAAAGGCTTTGAAATTGGAAAAATTGATTCTACTCTTTTTACTAAAAGGGTTAATGGAGAACTATTTGTATGCCAAATTTATGTTGATGATATTATATTTGGTTCGACTAGCCCTCATTTTAGTGAGAAGTTTGGGAAGCTAATGTCAGAGAAGTTTGAGATGTCTATGATGAGTGAACTCAAATTCTTTCTTGGTTTGCAAATCAAGCAAACTAAGGAAGGTACCTTTGTTTCTCAAAAAAAGTACACCAAGGACTTATTCAAGAAGTTCAATATGCAAGAATGCAAAGGTATGCCTACACCCTTGCCTACTAGTGGACATCTTGACTTGACTAAGGACGGTGAACCGGTTGATCAAAAAGTTTACTGTTCTATGATTGGTTCATTGTTATATCTATGTGCTTGTCGTCCTGATATTATGCTAAGTGTGTGCATGTGCGCACGATATCAAGCGGCCCCTAAAGAGTGTCATCTTAAGGCTGTGAAAAGGATAGTGAGATACTTAATACACACACCAAATTTTGGCATTTGGTATCCTAAGAGGTCTTCTTTCGATCTTGTTGGTTACTCCGATACGGACTATGCCGGAGACAAGGTTGATAGAAAGTCCACTTCGGGTACTTGTCAATTTCTCGGTAGATCTCTTGTGTCTTGGTCCTCCAAGAAACAAAAACTCGGTATCCTTATCCACCGCTGAAGCGGAATACATTGCCGATGGTTCATGTTGTGCTCAATTACTTTGGATGACCCAAACTCTTAAAGATTATGGGATATATGTGAAACATGTTCCATTGCTTTGTGACAATGAAAGTGCTATCAAAATTTCTCACAATACCGTGCAACATTCTCGAACTAAGCATATTGAAGTTCGTCATCATTTCATTCGAGATCACATTGCCAAAGGGGACACTGATCTTAAGCATGTTCGTACCGATAAGCAATTGGTAGATATATTCACCAAACCGCTTGATGAGAAAGTCTTTTGCCGTTTGAGAGGAGAATTGAACATCATTGATGCTTCAAACTTGGAGTAGGAACTCCATTTGGATACATGCAAGGCATGAGCCTTTGACTAATCCTTGAAATTTCCTTCATGATGCTATCTATATGTCTTGGATATACTTGCACCCTTTCATGCTATCTAGTCCTTGTAGGTACTTGGATGGATCTAAATCCATGAAATTGCAACTCACTCATATCTTGAGCAATTTCTACATCACCAAGTCTCTACACAATGGTGGTTGAAGACAAGGAAGCTCGAAACCCTTCAAACATATCCTTTGACAAATTCTATATTAAATTCTATGATTGTCATTTTGGATACACAAGTGCTCTTCCTTGCAAGTCTAACCCATGTAGGTAGATGAACTCAAATTCCAAGTGGTGCTCCAAATTCTTGATAAGCTACATCAACCTTGAGCAACCCACACAAGTTCAACTACATGATCAAAATCAACACCACCACCCAAGGTATGTTATTCCATCTTAGAGAAGCCTCACTCCAAGTCATGGGGCAAAGCAACTCAACAAGATGCGAATACATCAAGATGCTTAAACGAAAAATGGTAACCCCATTTTGAGCTTAAACGATGAGTATGACCTATGATCAAGTGCCCTCACTTGACTCCTAAGTCAATATACTCTAACATAGGTGACTTTGTCGCCACCCAATTCTAGATGAAGTTCTCTTGTGTTTCTCCGTGGTCTTGCATTTGTCTCGTGCGCATTTATTTCCCCTTTTCATAAAAAAAACTTCATCTAGATTCTTTTCTTTTTTTTATTCTTTTGTGTTCTGTATTCTTTGCATCGAATTCATTGCAAATCTTTCAGCTAATTCCTTGCAAATCCTTGTGAGATCTTAATTGCCTAGAGAGCTGAGGTGACAAGTGTTTTCACTGTGATGAACTTGTTCACTCCGGTTTGTTTTCTTCGGCCCAACCGAATTCTTTCAGTGCCACCGAAGCACACAACTTGGTGCTACCAATTTCGCTGCAGAAAAGACAGCTTGCAACTTGTTCCTGCATTTTTTATGCTCCAGCTCCACTCAATGATTCTTGTCCTCTACAAGCATCACATTCGACTTGCTACTTTGCTCTGTGACTCAAGGACCAAACCCATTTGTAATAAAAATCCAGAAGAGCCCTTCTTGGAAATTGATGTCAAAGGGGGAGAGAGAGATCACATCAAAGCTTAAAGAGAGATCACATAAAAAGGGGGAGAGAATACTCAGGGGGGAGAACGTAAGAAACCCCAGATGCTTGGTGTTCAAGAGGAGAGAAGTCACATGTCTTTAAGAGGGGAAAGGCGTGTTCATATTTGATTGTTTGCATTAGGTCTGTTTCTTTTCTTTGCTCTGATTTTCTGTTCCCTATCTTCTCCCAATATCCCATGCAAGATTCAGGGGGAGCAAGACAAATAAGGGAAGGAAATCCTTGAATTCATTGCTCATCTTTACCTTTGGGGACATGTCTATATCCAATAGAGTACTCAGTACTCACTCTCTACATGTTATCCCAGTCTTGGTACTCTTGTGGTTTCTTTTGTTTGCTCTGGCTAGTAGGTGTATCTGTGTTATCTAACCTTGTTTACTCAGGTTCATTCTTTCCTAAGCCAACTCAAGATCACCAGGTAAGTATATGCATCACAGTCATGTGTATGAGGATCTCTTGCTGTTGTACATACTGTTTGCAAGAAGGACTCATGAGCATGAAGGTACATCTCCTATACTTACATCATTTGCTCTGATGCATATAGCCAAGATACATGTAACACATGGCTTACTCTGTCATGCTTATGCATTCACATACTCCTATGTTCCATATTTATATGATTGCATACATATAGGGGGAGCCTATGCATGTTACATGTCTTTCCAAAGCTTTACTTGTTGTTCTCTATATCTTTATCTAAAGCTTTGATGTATGTTGTCATCAATTACCAAATAGGGGAAGACTGAAAGCACAAGTGCTCCCTGGGTGATTTTGGTAATTAATTTCAACATATCTCTTGTTGGACTAATGCTTCTACCTAGTATGTTTCAGATAAGTTCAACAATGGAGTGGCATGGACTAGAGGACGTGGAACCCCTTCAAAATGCTAAGGACAAAAGATCGGCTCAAGCTCAAAGCACAAGACTCTACATTTTCAGTTTAGTGGTCCAAGATCACATTGAGTCCATAGGAAAAGCCATTACTATTAAGAAGGGATGAGGTGTTGCTTAATGGCTTGCTTGCACAAAGTGCTTAGTGATATGCTCCAAGCCCTCAACCACTTTCTCATATCCACATATGTCCCAAACCAAAAGTCCAACTCGGCCCCACCGATTCTTTCTATCCGGAGCCACCGAGTTCAGTTGACATAGCCACTGCCAGAAACCCTAATCAATTCGGTCTCACCGATGGGATCTTGGTCTAACCGAGATGGGCTTGCAAACTCTCTGTTGCCCATTTCAATAATTTCGGTCCCACCGAGATATGCAATCGGTCACACCGAGTTTGTTTGCCCAACTCTCTGTTTTGCTTATTACCCAAATCGGTCCCACCGAGTTTGAGTAATCGGTCAAACCGAGATGAGGATTTACCCTAACCCTAGCACATCGGTCCCACTGTTGGAGAACGTAGCATAAATTCAAAATTTTCTATGCATCACCAAGATCAATCTATGGAGTAATCTAGCAACGAGGGGAAGGGGAGTGCATCTACATACCCTTGTAGATCACGATGCGGAAGCGTTGCAAGAACGCGGATGAAGGAGTCGTACTCGTAGCGATTCAGATCGCGGTTGATTCCGATCTAAGCACCGAAGAACGGTGCCTCCGCGTTCAACACACGTGCAGCCCGGTGACGTCTCCCACGCCTTGATCCAGCAAGGAGAGAGGGAGAGGTTGGGGAAGATTCCATCCAGCAGCAGCACGACGGCGTGGTGGTGATGGAGGAGCGTGGCAATCCCGCAGGGCTTCGCCAAGCACCGCGGGAGAGGAGGAGGAGGAGGTAGGGCTGCGCCAGGGAGAGGAAAACTCATGTGTTTGTAGCCCCCAATACCTCAACTATATATAGGGGAGAGGGAGGGGGCTGCGCCCCCTCTAGGGTTTCCACCCCAAGGGGTGCGGCAGCCCCAAAACCCATCTAGGGTGGCGGCCAAGTGGGGGGGAGAGGGAGGCGCACCAGGCATGGGCCTTTAGGGCCCATCTGCCCTAGGGTTTGCCCCCTCTTCTCTCCAGGCGCATGGGCCTTGGTGGGGAGGTGACCCAGCCCACCTAGGGGCTGGTCCCTTCTCACACTTGGCCCATGTATGCCTCCGGGGCCCCGAGGCCCCTCCCGGTGGACCTCCGGACCCCTCCGGTGGTCCCGGTACACTACCGGTGATGCCCGGAACACTTCCGGTGGCCAAATCCATACTTCCTATATATAAATCTTTACCTCCGGACCATTCCGGAACTCTTCGTGATGTCCGGGATCTCGTCCGGGACTCCGAACAACATTCGGTAACCACGTACATACTTTCCCTATAACCCTAGCGTCATCGAACCTTAAGTGTGTACACCCTACGGACACTTTCGGAGATACCTGTAGTGCACCTTTATAGCCACCCAGTTACGTTGTGACGTTTGGTACACCCAAAGCATTCCTATGGTATCCGGGAGTTGCACAATCTCATGGTCTAAGGAAATGGTACTTGACATTAGAAAAGCTCTGAGCAAACGAACTACACGATCTTGTGCTAGGCTTAGGATTGGGTCTTGTCCATCACATCATTCTCCTAATGATGTGATCCCGTTATCAACGACATCCAATGTCCATGGTCGGGAAACCGTAACCATCTATTGATCAACGAGCTAGTCAACTAGAGGCTTACTAGGGACATTGTGTTGTCTATGTATTCACACATGTATCTGAGTTTCCTATCAATACAATTCTAGCATGGATAATAAACGATTATCATGAACAAGGAAATATAATAATAACCTATTTATTATTGCCTCTAGGGCATATTTCCAACAGTCTCCCACTTGCACTAGAGTCAATAATCTAGTCCACATCACCATGTGATTAACACTCGTAGGTCACATCACCATGTGACCAACATCCAAAGAGTTTACTAGAGTCAACAATCTAGTTCACATCTCTATGTGATTAACACTCAATGAGTTCTGGTTTGATCATGTTATGCTTGTGAGAGAGGTTATTTAGTCAACGGGTCTGAACCTTTCAGATCCGTGTGTGCTTTACGAATATCTATGTCATCTTGTGGATGCTACCACGTGCTACTTGGAGCCATTTCAAATAACTGCTCTACTATACGAATCCGGTTTACTACTCAGAGTCATCCGGATTAGTGTCAAAGTTCGCATCGACGTAACCCTTTACGACGAACTCCTTTTCACCTCCATAATCGAGAAAATTCCTTAGTCCACTAGATACTAAGGATAAGTTCGACCCCTGATCACTATTGTACCCCTTTGACCAACTCATGGCAAGGCACACTTCATGTGCGGTACACAGCATAGCATACTGTAGAGCCTACGTCTAAAGCATAGGGGACGACCTTCGTCCTTTCTCTCTCTTCTGCTGTGGTCAGGTCTTGAGTCTTACTCAATACTCACACCTTGCAACATAGCCAAGAACTCCTTCTTTGCTGATCTATTTTGAACTCTTTCAAAATCATGTCAAGGTGTGCGTTCTTTGAAAGTATCATCAGGCATCTTGATCTATCTCTATAGATCTTGATGCCCAATATGTAAGCAGCTTTATACAGGTCTTCCTTTGAAAAACTCCTTTCAAACAACCCTTTATGCTTTCCAGAAATTTTATATCATTTCGGATCAACAATATGTCATTCACATACACTTATCAGAAATGTTGTAGCGCTCCCACTCACTTTATTGTAAATACAAGTTTCTAACAAACTTTGTATAAACCCAAAAACTTTGATCACTCCATCAAAGCGTATATTCTGACTCCGAGATGCTTGCTCTAATCCATGGAAGGATCGCTGGAGCCAGCATACCTTTTAGCATCCTTAGGATCGACAAAACCTTTCTGATTGTATCACATACAACCTTTCCTTACGAAAACTGGTAAGGAAACTTGTTTTGACATCCATCTGCCAGATTTCATAAATGCAGCTAATGCTAACATGATTCCGACGGACTTAAGCATCGCTACGGATGAGAAAATCTCATCGTAGTCAACTCCTTGAACTTGTGGAAATACTCTTTGCCACAAGTCGAGCTTCATGGACGGTAACATTACTGTCCACGTCCGTCTTCTTCTCAAAGATCCATTTATCTCGGATTTCATGGCTTCTAACCATTTGTCGGAATATGGGCCCACCATCGCTTCTCCATAGCTCGTAGGTTCAGTATTGTCCAACAACATGATATCTCAGACAGGATCATGTACCACTCTGAAGTAGCATGCATCCTCGTCGTCCTACGAGGTTTGGTGGTGACTTGATCCGAAGTTTCATGATCACTATCATAAGCTTCCACTTCAATTGGTGTAGGTGCCACAGGAACAACTTCCTGTGCCCTGCTACACACTAGTTAAAGTGACGGTTCAATAACCTTATCAAGTCTCCACCATCCTCCCACTCAATTCTTTCGAGAGAAACTTTTCCTCGAGAAAGGACTCGTTTCTAGAAGCAATTACTTTTGCTTCCAGATCTGAAATAGGAGGTATACCCAACTGTTTTGGGTTTTCTATGAAGATGCATATATCCACTTTGGGTTCGAGCTTATCAGCCTAAAACTTTTTCACATAAGCATCGCAGCCCCAAACTTTTAAGAAACGACAACTTAGGTTTCTCTAAACGGTGTCGTATCAACGGAATTGCGTGATTCACTATTTAAAGTGAATGTGGTTGTCTCTAATGCCTAACCCATAAACGATAGTGGTAATTCGATAAGAGACATCATGGTATCCACCATATCCAATAGGGTGCAATTATGATGTTCGGACACACCATCACACTATGGTGTTCCAGGCGGTATTAATTGTGAAACACTTTCCACAATGTCTTAATTGTGTGCCAAACTCGTAACTCAGATACTCATCTCTATGATCATATCACAGACATTTTATCCTCTTGTCACGACGATCTTCAACTTCTCTCTGAAATTTACTTGAACCTTTCAATAATTCAGACTTGTGTTTCATCAAGTAAATACACTCAGCATCTACTCAAATCATCTGTGAAGTAAGAACATAACGATATCCACTGCATGCCTCCGCACTCATTGGACTGCATACATCAAAATGTATTACTTCCAATAAGTTGCTCTCTTGTTCCATCTTACTGAAAACGAGGCCTTTCAGTCATCTTGCCCATGTGGTATGATTTGCATGTCTCAGGTGATTCAAAATCAAGTGAGTCCAAACGATCCATCTACATGGAGTTTCTTCATGCATATATATACCAATATACATGGTTCGCATGTCTCACTCTTTTCAAAAACGACTGAGTCCAAAGATCCATCTACATGGAGCTTCTTCATGCGTTTTATACCAATATGACTCAAGTGGCAGTGCCACAAGCATGTGGTACTATCATTACTATCTTATATCTTTTGGCACGAACATGTGTATCACTGCGATCGAGATTCATTTTAGGTGCAAGACCATTGAAGGTATTATTCAAATAAACAGAGTAACTATTATTCTCCTTAAATGAATAACCGTATTGCGATAAACATAATCCAATCATGCTCAATGCAAACACCAAATCTCGATAGTAGAGGGAGCATGCGATGCTTGATCACATCAACCTTGGAAATACTTCCAACACATATCGTCATCTCACCTTTAGCTAGTCTCCGTTCATTCCGCAGCTTTTATTTCGAGTTACTAACACTTAGCAACCGAACCGGTATCTAATACCTTAGTGCTGCTAGGAGTACTAGTAAAGTACACATTCATATAACGTATATCCAATATACTTCTGTCGACCTTGCCCGCCTTCTCATCTACCAAGTATCTAGGGTAGTTCTGCTTCAGTGGCCGTTCCCCTCATTACAGAAGCACTTAGTCTCGGGTTTGGGTTCAACCTTGGGATTCTCCACTAGAGCAGCAAATGATTTGCTGTTTCATGAAGTATCCCTTTTGCCCTTGCCCTTCTAGAAACTAGTGGTTTTACTAACCATCAACAATTGATGCTCCTTCTTGATTTCTACTTTCGCGGTGTCAAACATCGCGAGTTGCTCAAGGATCATCATGTCTATCCCTGATATGTTATAGTTCATCACGAAGCTCTAATAGCTTGGTGGCAGTGACTATGGAGAACCATCACTATCTCATCTAGAAGATTAACTCCCACTCGATTCGAGTGATTGTAGTACTCAGACAATCTGAGCACATGCTCAACTATTGAGCTTTTCTCCCTTAGTTCGCAGGCTTAAGAAACTTGTCAGAGGTCTCATACCTCTTGACGTGGGAACTAGTCTGAAATCCCAATTTCAGTCTTCAGAACATCTCATATGTTCTGCGACGTTTCAAAAACCGTCTTTGGTGCCGCAATTCTAAACCGTTAGCATTACGCACTGAACTATCACGTAGTCATCAAAACGTGTATGTCAGATGTTTCGCAACATCTACAGACGATGCTGAGGTTCAGCACACCGAGCGGTGCATAAGGACATAAGCCTTCTGTGCAGCTATGAGGACAATCCTCAGTTTATGGACCCAGTCCGCATAATTGCTACTACCAACTTTCAACTAAATTTTCTCTAGGAACATATCTTAAACAGTAGAACTAAAGTGTATGACATAATTTGCAAAGACCTTTTGACTATGTTCATGATAATTAAGTTCATCTGATTAATGAACTCCCACTCAGATAGACATCCCTCTAGTCATCTAAGTGATACATGATCCGAGTCAAACTAGGCCGTGTCCGATCATCACGTGAGACGGACTAGTCATCATCGGTGAACATCTCCATGTTGATCGTATCTGCTATACGACTCATGTTCGACCTTTCGGTCTCTTGTGTTCCGAGGCCATGTCTGTACATGCTAGGCTCGTCAAGTCAACCTAAGTGTTTTGCATGTGTTCCGAGGCCATGTCTGTACATGCTAGGCTCGTCAACACCCGTTGTATTCGAACGTTAGAATCTATCACACCCGATCATCACGTGGTGCTTCGAAACAACGAACCTTCGCAACGGTGCACAGTTAGGGGGAACACGTCTCTTGAAATTTTAGTGAGGGATCATCTTACTTACTACCGTCGTTCTAAGCAAATAAGATGCATAACATGATAAACATCACATGCAATCAAATAGTGACATGATATGGCCAATATCATTTTGCTCCTTTGATCTCCATCTTCGGGGCACCATGATCATCTTTGTCACCGGCATGACACCATGATCTCCATCATCATGATCTCCATCATTGTGTCTTTATGAAGTTGTCACGCCAACGATTACTTCTACTTCTATGGCTAACACGCTTAGCAATAAAGTAAAGTAATTTACATGGCGTTATTCAATGACACGCAGGTCATACAAAAAATAAAGACAACTCCTATGGCTCCTGCCAGTTGTCATACTCATCGACATGCAAGTCGTGATCCCTATTACAAGAATATGATCAATCTCATACATCACATATATCATTCATCATATCTTCTGGCCATATCACATCACATAGCACATGCTGCAAAAACAAGTTAGACGTCCTCTAATTGTTGTTGCAAGTTTTTTACGTGGCTTGTATAGGTTTCTAGCAAGAACGTTTCTTACCTACGTAAAACCACAACGTGATATGCCAATTTCTATTTACCCTTCATAAGGACCCTTTTCATCGAATCCGTTCCGACTAAAGTGGGAGAGACAGACACCCGCTAGCCACCTTATGCAACTAGTGCATGTCAGTCGGTGGAACCTGTCTCACGTAAGCGTACGTGTAAGGTCAGTCCGGGCCGCTTCATCCCACAATGCCGCCGAAACAAGATAAGACTAGTAGTGGCAAGAAGAATTGGCAACATCTACGCCCACAACTACTTTGTGTTCTACTCGTGCATAGAAACTACGCATAGACCTAGCTCATGATGCCACTGTTGGAGAACGTAGCATAAATTCAAAATTTTCTACGCATCACCAAGATCAATCTATGGAGTAATCTAGCAACGAGGGGAAGGGGAGTGCATCTACATACCCTTGTAGATCGCGATGCGGAAGCATTGCAAGAACGCGGATGAAGGAGTCGTACTCGTAGCGATTCAGATCGCGGTTGATTCCGATCTAAGCACCGAAGAACGGTGCCTCCGCGTTCAACACACGTGCAGCCCGGTGACGTCTCCCACGCCTTGATCCAGCAAGGAGAGAGGGAGAGGTTGGGGAAGACTCCATCCAGCAGCAGCACGACGGCGTGGTGGTGATGGAGGAGCGTGGCAATCCCGCAGGGCTTCGCCAAGCACCGCGGGAGAGGAGGAGGAGGAGGTAGGGCTGCGCCAGGGAGAGGAAAACTCATGTGTTTGTAGCCCCCAATACCTCAACTATATATAGGGGAGAGGGAGGGGGCTGCGCCCCCTCTAGGGTTTCCACCCCAAGGGGTGCGGCAGCCCCAAAACCCATCTAGGGTGGCGGCCAAGTGGGGGGAGAGGGAGGCGCACCAGGCATGGGCCTTTAGGGCCCATCTGCCCTAGGGTTTGCCCCCTCTTCTCTCCAGGCGCATGGGCCTTGGTGGGGAGGCGCGCCAGCCCACCTAGGGGCTGGTCCCTTCTCACACTTGGCCCATGTATGCCTCCGGGGCCCCGAGGCCCCTCCCGGTGGACCTCCGGACCCCTCCGGTGGTCCCGGTACACTACCGGTGATGCCCGGAACACTTCCGGTGGCCAAATCCATACTTCCTATATATAAATCTTTACCTCCGGACCATTCCGGAACTCCTCGTGACGTCCGGGATCTCATCTGGGACTCCGAATAACATTCGGTAACCACGTACATACTTTCCCTATAACCCTAGCGTCATCGAACCTTAAGTGTGTAGACCCTACGGGTTCGGGAACCATGCAGACATGACCGAGACGTTCTCCGGCCAATAGCCAACAGCGGGATCTGGATACCCATGTTGGCTCCCACATGTTCCACGATGATCTCATCGGATGAACCACGATGTCGGGGATTCAATCAATCCCGTATGCAATTCCCTTTGTCTATCGATATGTTACTTGCCCGAGATTCGATCGTCGGTATCCCTATACCTTGTTCAATCTCGTTACCGGCAAGTCTCTTTACTCGTTCCGTAACTCACATCATCCCGTGATCAACTCCTTGGTCACATTGTGCACATTATGATGATGTCCTACCGAGTGGGCCCAGAGATACCTCTCCGTTTACACGGAGACAAATCCCAGTCTCGATTCGTGCCAACCCAACAGACACTTTCGGAGATACCTGTAGTGCACCTTTATAGCCACCCAGTTACGTTGTGACGTTTGGTACACCCAAAGCATTCCTATGGTATCCGGGAGTTGCACAATCTCATGGTCTAAGGAAATGATACTTGACATTAGAAAAGCTCTGAGCAAACGAACTACACGATCTTGTGCTAGGCTTAGGATTGGGTCTTGTCCATCACGTCATTCTCCTAATGATGTGATCCCGTTATCAACGACATCCAATGTCCATGGTCAGGAAACCGTAACCATCTATTGATCAACGAGCTAGTCAACTAGAGGCTTACTAGGGAGATTGTGTTGTCTATGTATCCACACATGTATCTGAGTTTCCTATCAATACAATTCTAGCATGGATAATAAACGATTATCATGAACAAGGAAATATAATAATAACCTATTTATTATTGCCTCTAGGGCATATTTCCAACAGTCTCCCACTTGCACTAGAGTCAATAATCTAGTCCACATCACCATGTGATTAACACTCATAGGTCACATCACCATGTGACCAACATCCAAAGAGTTTACTAGAGTCAACAATCTAGTCTCCACCATCCTCCCACTCAATTCTTTCGAGAGAAACTTTTCCTCGAGAATGGACTCGTTTCTAGAAGCAATTACTTTTGCTTCCAGATCTGAAATAGGAGGTATACCCAACTGTTTTGGGTTTTCTATGAAGATGCATATATCCGCTTTGGGTTCGAGCTTATCAGCCTGAAACTTTTTCACATAAGCATCGCAGCCCCAAACTTTTAAGAAATGGCAACTTAGGTTTCTCTAAACGGTGTCGTATCAACGGAATTGCGTGATGCCCTATTTAAAGTGAATGCGGTTGTCTCTAATGCCTAACCCATAAACGATAGTGGTAATTCGATAAGAGACATCATGGTATCCACCATATCCAATAGGGTGCAGTTATGATGTTCGGACACACCATCACACTATGGTGTTCCAGGCGGTATTAATTGTGAAACACTTTCCACAATGTCTTAATTGTGTGCCAAACTCGTAACTCAGATACTCATCTCTATGATCATATCACAGACATTTTATCCTCTTGTCACGACGATCTTCAACTTCTCTCTGAAATTTACTTGAACCTTTCAATAATTCAGACTTGTGTTTCATCAAGTAAATACACTCAGCATCTACTCAAATCATCTGTGAAGTAAGAACATAACGATATCCACTGCATGCCTCAGCACTCATTGGACTGCATACATCAAAACGTATTACTTCCAATAAGTTGCTCTCTTGTTCCATCTTACTGGAAACGAGGCCTTTCAGTCATCTTGCCCATGTGGTATGATTTGCATGTCTCAGGTGATTCAAAATCAAGTGAGTCCAAACGATCCATCTACATGGAGTTTCTTCATGCATATATATACCAATAGACATGGTTCGCATGTCTCACTCTTTTCAAAAATGACTGAGTCCAAAGATCCATCTACATGGAGCTTCTTCATGCGTTTTATACCAATATGACTCAAGTGGCAGTGCCACAAGCATGTGGTACTATCATTACTATCTTATATCTTTTGGCACGAACATGTGTATCACTGCGATCGAGATTCATTTTAGGGGCAAGACCATTGAAGGTATTATTCAAATAAACAGAGTAACTATTATTCTCCTTAAATGAATAACCGTATTGTGATAAACATAATCCAATCATGCTCAACGCAAACACCAAATCTTCATAGTAGAGGGAGCATGCGATGCTTGATCACATCAACCTTGGAAATACTTCCAACACATATCGTCATCTCACCTTTAGCTAGTCTCTGTTTATTCCGCAGCTTTTATTTCGAGTTACTAACACCTTTCAACCGCACCGGTATCTAATACCTTTGTGCTGCTAGGAGTACTAGTAAAGTACACATTCATATAACGTATGTCCAATATACTTCTGTCGACCTTGCCCGCCTTCTCATCTACCAAGTATCTAGGGTAGTTCTGCTTCAGTGGCCGGTCCCCTCATTACAGAAGCACTTAGTCTCGGGTTTGGGTTCAACCTTGGGATTCTCCACTAGAGTAGCAAATGATTTGCTGTTTCATGAAGTATCCCTTTTGCCCTTGCCCTTCTAGAAACTAGTGGTTTTACTAACCATCAACAATTGATGCTCCTTCTTGATTTCTACTTTCGCGGTGTCAAACATCGCGAGTTGCTCAAGGATCATCATGTCTATCCCTGATATGTTATAGTTCATCACGAAGCTCTAATAGCTTGGTGGCAGTGACTATGGAGAACCATCACTATCTCATCTGGAAGATTAACTCCCACTCGATTCAAGTGATTGTAGTACTCAGACAATCTGAGCACATGCTCAACTATTGAGCTTTTCTCCCTTAGTTCGCAGGCTTAAGAAACTTGTCAGAGGTTTTATACCTCTTGACGTGGGCACTAGTCTGAAATCCCAATTTCAGTCTTCGGAACATCTCATATGTTCTGCCGCCGAAACAAGATAAGACTAGTAGCGGCAAGAAGAATTGGCAACATCTACGCCCACAACTACTTTGTGTTCTACTCGTGCATAGAAACTACGCATAGACCTAGCTCATGATGCCACTGTTGGAGAACGTAGCATAAATTCAAAATTTTCTACGCATCACCAAGATCAATCTATGGAGTAATCTAGCAACGAGGGGAAGGGGAGTGCATCTACATACCCTTGTAGATCACGATGCGGAAGCGTTGCAAGAACGCGGATGAAGGAGTCGTACTCGTAGCGATTCAGATCGCGGTTGATTCCGATCTAAGCACCGAAGAACGGTGCCTCCGCGTTCAACACACGTGCAGCCCGGTGACGTCTCCCACACCTTGATCCAGCAAGGAGAGAGGGAGAAGTTGGGGAAGACTCCATCCAGCAGCAGCACGACGGCGTGGTGGTGATGGAGGAGCGTGGCAATCCCGCAGGGCTTCGCCAAGCACCGCGGGAGAGGAGGAGGAGGAGGTAGGGCTGCGCCAGGGAGAGGAAAACTCATGTGTTTGTAGCCCCCAATACCTCAACTATATATAGGGGAGAGGGAGGGGGCTGCGCCCCCTCTAGGGTTTCCACCCCAAGGGGTGCGGCAGCCCCAAAACCCATCTAGGGTGGCGGCCAAGTTGGGGGGAGAGGGAGGCGCACCAGGCATGGGCCTTTAGGGCCCATCTGCCCTAGGGTTTGCCCCCTCTTCTCTCCAGGCGCATGGGCCTTGGTGGGGAGGCTCCCCAGCCCACCTAGGGGCTGGTCCCTTCTCACACTTGGCCCATGTATGCCTCCGGGGCCCCGAGGCCCCTCCCGGTGGACCTTCGGACCCCTCCGGTGGTCCCGGTACACTACCGGTGATGCCCGGAACACTTTCGGTGGCCAAATCCATACTTCATATATATAAATCTTTACCTCCGGACCATTCCGGAACTCCTCGTGACGTCCGGGATCTCATCCGGGACTCCGAACAACATTCGGTAACCATGTACATACTTTCCCTATAACCCTAGCGTCATCGAACCTTAAGTGTGTAGACCCTACGGGTTCGGGAACCATGCAGACATGACCGAGACGTTCTCCGGCCAATAACCAACAACAGGATCTGGATACCCATGTTGGCTCCCACATGTTCCACGATGATCTCATCGGATGAACCACGATGTCGGGGATTCAATCAATCCCGTATGCAATTCCCTTTGTCTATCGATATGTTCCTTGCCCGAGATTCGATCATCGGTATCCCTATACCTTGTTCAATCTCGTTACCGGCAAGTCTCTTTACTCGTTCCGTAACTCACATCATCCCGTGATCAACTCCTTGGTCACATTGTGCACATTATGATGATGTCCTACCGAGTGGGCCCAGAGATACCTCTCCGTTTACACGGAGTGACAAATCCCAGTCTCGATTCGTGCCAACCCAACAGACACTTTCGGAGATACCTGTAGTGCACCTTTATAGCCACCCAGTTACGTTGTGACGTTTGGTACACCCAAAGCATTCCTATGGTATCCGGGAGTTGCACAATCTCATGGTCTAAGGAAATGGTACTTGACATTAGAAAAGCTCTGAGCAAACGAACTACACGATCTTGTGCTAGGCTTAGGATTGGGTCTTGTCCATCACATCATTCTCCTAATGATGTGATCCCGTTATCAACGACATCCAATGTCCATGGTCGGGAAACCGTAACCATCTATTGATCAACGAGCTAGTCAACTAGAGGCTTACTAGGGACATTGTGTTGTCTATGTATCCACACATGTATCTGAGTTTCCTATCAATACAATTCTAGCATGGATAATAAACGATTATCATGAACAAGGAAATATAATAATAACCTATTTATTATTGTCTCTAGGGCATATTTCCAACAGTCTCCCACTTGCACTAGAGTCAATAATCTAGTCCACATCACCATGTGATTAACACTCATAGGTCACATCACCATGTGACCAACATCCAAAGAGTTTTACATTCTTGCAACTTGCATGCTTTACTTTCCGCTGCTCATATACTCTTGGCATGCTTGCTTTATATGTATTGTGAATGCTTAAACTTGTGCTAAAACTCCACATCAACCTAAAGAATTAAAAACTGCAACTTTTCTTGATTAGAGTCTATTCACCCCCCCCCCCTCTAGACACCTCTTCTCGATCCATTCACTAGATTTTTCTTGTGGCATGTAAGTAGACAAGAGTAAACGCTTGGCAATGTAAGAAGAACTTTTCTTGCGAATATCATCATTGATTGCCTTTAAAAACTCATGCTCTTGCTCAAGGTTGAGCTTTTCAAAGCGTAGCTTCTCATGAGTCTTTAAAAGTCCTCGATGATCTTCCAAGGTAGCCTCATGAGCTAACTTAAGAGTGTTTAGTTCTTTAGTTAGACGCTCAATATCCTTCTTATCATCATCATTCGTTTTATCTTGATTAGCATGATTAGTAACAAGTTCATCATGGTTTTCATCACTAGAGTTGTCAACAAGTAAATCATCATCACCTAGCAAATCATCTTCATCACTATTGAAATCAACATACTCGGGGTGTGATACCTTTGGGCCTTTAGCCATGAAGCATCTTCAAATTCCTTCATTTGGTGAGTCAAATATGTCCTAGGAGTTGGTTGACACAAGTGCTAGATCGGCAACCCCTTCATCTTGGGTATACTCAGAGTCGGAGTGATAACTTCTTTCCGAGTGATGATCGGAGTCGGAGCCGGATACCCATTCACCAACATGAGCTTGATGTCTTCATTTTGTGTAGCCCCTTGATGATTTATCCTTCCTTTCCGAATCCTTGCTTCTCCGAGAGGTTCTTCGTTCTTAACGATTGTCTCTACTCCTTTCTCTTGGTGGTGATTCTTCTCTCCTACTCCTTCTTTTGGGAGAATCTTCTCTTCTTTTGTAGGGAGCCGTACACTCATTGGAGTAGTGTCCGGGTCTTCCACAATTGTAGCAATTACGCTCACGACTAGAAGATCTTTTGTCATTGTAGGACCTTGACTTGGAACTTATTTCCTTGCTTCTGTTCTTGTAGAACTTGTTGAAGTTCTTCACCATTAGGCTCAATTCTTCATTGAAGGCTTGTTTCTCACTTGATGATGTGGGAGCATCACATGAGGCTTTGTAAGCACCACTTGACTTGTTGTGAAGCTCTTCCTTATCCTTGAGTGACATCTCATGAGCAACAATTCTTCCAATGAGTTCCGTAGGATTGAGATCTTTGTAGTTGGGCATCATTTGAATCAATGTGCACATGGTATCATATTTTCCATCCAAGGCTCTTAGGATCTTCTTGATGATGAATCTATCGATCATCTCTTCACTTCCTAAGCCGGCAATCTAATTTGTGATGAGAGCAAGCCTAGAGTACATTTCAGCGACACCTTCACCATCCTTCATTTTGAACTTGTCAAGCTGACTTTGAAGCACATCCAATTTGGATTCCTTGACGGAGTCTGTACCTTCGTGCATATCAATCAAGGTATCCCGAATTTCCTTTGCATTCTCAAGACGGCTGATTTTGTTGAATTATTCGGGGCACAATCCGTTGAAGAGGATATCACAAGCTTGAGCATTGTATTGCAGCATCTTCAACTCTTCTGCGGTAGCTTCACGGTTCGGTTCTCTCCCATCAAAGAATTCACCTTGCAAGCCAATACACACAATAGCCCAAACGGCGGGGTTATGTCCAAGAGTATGCATTTTCATCTTATGGTTCCAACTAGCAAAATTAGTACCATCAAAGTAAGGACCTCTACGGTGGTAATTTCCCTCGCTAGACGCCATACTCTCCTAGGTTGTGAAACCAAGGCTATGATCACCAAAAGCTATGGAGATCAAGGCAAATGGAGACCAAAGCTCTGATACCACTTGTAGGATCGTAAGTATGTCTAGAGGGGGGGTGATTAGACTACTTGACCAAATAAAAATCTAGCCTTTTCCCAATTTTAAGTTTTGGCAGATTTTAGCAACTTTGCACAAGTCAAGCAATCAACCTACACATGCAATTCTAAGAGTATAGCAGCGGAATGTAAAACAATTGCACATGAAGGTAAAGGGAGGAGTTTGAGGGAGCAAACGCAATGAAGACACGGAGATTTTTTATCCGTGGTTCCGATAGGTGGTGCTATCGTACATCCACGTTGATGGAGACTTCAACCCACGAAGGGTAACGGTTGCGTGAGTCCACGGAGGGCTCCACCCACGAAGGGTCCACTAAGAAGCAACCTTGTCTATCCCACCATGGTCGTCGCCCACGAAGGACTTGCCTCACTAGGGTAGATCTTCACGAAGTAGGCGATCTCCTTGCCCATACAAACTCCTTGGTTCAACTCCACAATCTTGACGGAGGCTCCCAAGTGACACCTAACCAATCTAGGACACACCACTCTCCAAAAGGTAATAGATGGTGTGTTGATGATGAACTCCTTGCTCTTGTGCTTCAAATGATAGTCCCCCCAACACTCAGCTCTCTCTCACAGGATTTGGATTTGGTGGAAAGATGATTTGAGTGGAAAGCAACTTGGGGAAGGCTAGAGATCAAGATTTATGTGGTTGGAATGGAAGATCTTGGTCTCAACACATGAGTAAGTGGTTCTCTCTCAGAAAATGTATGTTGGAAGTGTAGGCATGTTCGGATGGCTCTCTCCACGAATGAAGAGTGGGTGGAGGGGTATATATAGCCTCCACACAAAATCTAACCGTCACACACAATTTATCAAACTCGTTGGGACCGAATCATGAAACTCGGTCGGACCAATTTAGTTCAAAATTTGAACGTTAAGATTTTCGGTGGGACCGACATGTCAACTCAGTAGGACCGATTTCATTAGGGTTAGGGCATAATGTAATCTCGGTGAGACCGATTACACAAACTCGGTGGGACCGATTTTGGTAATAAGCTAACCAGAGAGTTGGTCAGGCAAACTCGGTGGGACCGATTCGCTCATCTCAGTTGAACCGAAACGTTACAAAAGGGAAACAGAGAGTTTGCATTGCGAACTCGGTGGGACCAATCGCTCATCTTGGTTGGACCGAAACGTTACGAAGGGAAACAGAGAGTTTACAATCCCATCTCGGTGAGACCGAGATCCCTATCGGTGACACCGAAGTGACTAGGGTTTTGTGGCAATGGCTATGTCAAGTGAACGGCGCCGGATAGAAGGTTTCGGTGGGGCCGAGTTTAACTTTTGGTTTGGGACATATGTGGATGTAAGAAGGTGGTTGAGAGCTTTGGAGCATATCACTAAGCACTTTGAGGAAGAACCTCATTAAGCAACACCTCATCCCCTTTTAATAGTATTGGCTTTCCTATGGACTCAATATGATCTTGGATCACTAAAATGAAAATGTAGAGTCTTGAGCTTTAGAGCTTGAGCCAAACTTTTGTCCTTAGCATTTTGAGGGGTCCACATTTCTAATCCATGCCATGCCAAACATTGAACTTTCCTGAAATATTCATCTTGAGATAGCATTAGTTCAATGAACTATATGTTGTTAATAAATACCAAAACCACCCAGGGATAGTTGCACTTTCAGGATCTCAACAATCTTGGATACATAGACGAACCATTCGTCCTAGCCAATGATGCGGCGCAGGTTTTCTATGTGAAGGACATGTCTACCAAACCGAGAAAAAGAAAAGATAAGGAAGCGAATACATCATACAATGAGCCAAAGCACCACATAGTTCTTTTAGGGAAAAGAAACATCGTGGGAGTGGAGGACAAGGCAGACATGTCAATAGATTATGAAAAGTTTGATGAAATTCCTCCCTTCACAGTGAAGACAGACCCAAGCTTCCTGTTAAATGATGAAGATTATCCATGGTTACGGCACAATAAGCAAGGGACACTGATACATCTCCATCGTATATACTTTTCCATACTCTTTTGCCCTTGTTTTGGACTCTAATTTGCATGATTTGAATGGAACTAACCCGGACTGACGCTGTTTTCAGCAGAATTGCCATGGTGTTATTTTTGTGCAGAAATAAAAGTTCTCGGAATGACCTGAAACTTCACGGAGAGTATTTTTGTACTAAATAAAAAATATTGGCGAAAGAATCAACCAGAGAGGACCCACACCCTGTCCACAAGGGTGGAGGGCGCGCCCTCTGTCCTTGTGGGTCCCACAAGGCTCCACCGACCTCAACTTCAACTCCATATATTCACGTTTGGGGAGAAAAAAATCAGAGAGAGGGATTCATCGCGTTTTATGATACGAAGCCGCCGCCACCTCCTGTTCTTCCTCGGGAGGGCAGATCTGGAGTCCGTTTTGGGCTCCGGAGAGGGGAAATCGTCGCCGTCGTCATCATAAACTATCCTCCATCACCAATTTCATGATGCTCACTGTCGTGCGTGAGTAATCCCATCGTAGGCTTGCTGGACGGTGATGGATTGGATGAGATTTACCATGTAATCGAGTTAGTCTTGTTAGGGTTTGATCCCTAGTTTCCACTATGTTCTAAGATTGATGTTGCTATGACTTTGCTATGCTTAATGCTTGTCACTAGGGCCCGAGTGCCATGATTTCAGATCTGAACCCTTTATGTTTTCATGAATATATTTGTGTTCTTGATCCTATATTGCAAGTTATAGTCACCTAGTACGTGTTATGATCCGGCATCCCCGGAGTGACAATAGTCGGGACACTTCCCAGTGATGACCGTAGTTTGAGGAGTTCATGTATTCATTAAGTGTTAATGCTTTGGTCTGATACTCTATTCAAAGGAGGCCTTAATATCCCTTAGTTTCCAATAGGACCCCGCTGCCACGGGAGGGTAGGACAAAAGATGTCCTGCAAGTTCTTTTCCAAAAGCACGCATGAGTATATTCGAAATACATGCCTACATTATATTGATGAATGGGAGCTAGTTCTGGGTCACCCTAGGTTATAACTGTTGCATGATGAATGCCATCCGACATAATTATCCATCATTGATCCATTGCCTACGAGCTTTTCACATATTGATCTTTGCTCCGTTACTTTTCCGTTGCCACTATTACGATTGCTACAAAACTGCTACTGTTACATTTGCCATCGTTACCGTTACTTCCATACTACTTTGCTACTAAATATTTTGCTGCGGATATTAAGTCTTTCAGGTGTGGTTGAATTGACAAATCAGCTGCTAATACTTGAGAATATTCTTTGGCTCCCCTTGTGTCGAATCAATAAATTCGGGTTGAATACTCTACCCTCGAAAACTGTCGCGATCCTCTGTACTTGTGGGTTATCAGACACACACGAAGAAAAAAATAAGACTTTCTCTCTAGTGAGTTTCCAGACTTATAGCAGGAAAGTCTCACTTCGGACAAACCGGAGGGAATCTTTGTAAGAGCTAGGGAATTTTGGCATTTGAAACATGATTTTTGAATAATTATTTATTAAGTTATGAATTTTCAATTATTCCTATCCTTTTAATTATAAGAGAGAAACGTTGTATGACATAAAGTTGGAGGTACTGTGTGGTTTCCCTGATCGGAGGACCCCTTATGCCGAGCCAAGTCCAGATGAGGAGTTCTGGTTGCTTTATGGTGAAACTGAGGACAACTATTATATGGTAGGATTGTTCAAGTAATTGTTTGGCATATACAAGATAACTGAATAATTTGCACCTTTGATTCTAGGTTGAAAGCCATAGTTATGGGAGACAACTATTCTGATGATAGCTTTGATCTAGAACCACTACAGTTACATGAAGGCGATGTATTAACTGGAAAAATTAAGAATGTGAATAAAAATAGGTTCATAGTTTACCTAACATGCAAGCAGAGTGAAATGAAGAGATGGCCATTCTCGAGAAATAACCATGATCCATTGGTGATGAAACTTTTGAAAATCTTGATGAGGTTGGTTTACATACAAGATGATTTCCATAGCAATTTTTCTGTAGTTAAATTCAGGAAGGGTTAAAAGGGGAAGTTGATGATATGTTGAGGGCTTAGAAATCAGAGAATCCTATGAGAATAGTCTATTACTTTGGCATATCTCATGAACATCCACGCACCTTTATATTATCTTACATCAGGAGTACAAACCCGCATCATGAGTATGTTGGGTTATACTCAAAGGGCTTTAGATTCCGGAAGAAAGATTTTGATAGCATTGATTGCCTTGTGTAATATTTTCAAAAACATATTGACAAACCACCACCTGATGATGGCCCTTCAATGCGAAATTTTGTGGCAATGGTACCAATGAAAAATAACTTGATAGAACTATTTGTCACTATCTGATGAAAATCTATATAATCAAACATTGCATTCATATAAGCATTCTCTCTAGCAAGCATTCTAGCAATCAAAATACAATCAATGAATAAAGCAATAAAGAAAAAAATAAGAAAAAGCAAATATAAAGCAAAACAAAACTTCAAGGAAATCCAAATAGAAACTCCTAAGGGAACTGTAGGACTTAACTACAAATAACAAAAATATTTTTGTCCTAAATAAAACTTAGCAGCAAAGAAAAATACTAAACTAATAACTCAACAGAAAAGAAAATATAACATTATTAGGTTAACAAAAAGTATTTTACAATATTCTTCAATAGCAAAAAGAATCAACTAAAAAGCTTTTATAAAACCCTAGTTATGATCAAAATAATATTAACTTAAAACTATATAAAATTTGTGCAACTAAAATTTTCATAAGTATTTTTTGTTAAAAAAATTAATAGCAAAAGAATTAAAACAAAACAAGGCATGTATGCTACTATTTTTGAATCTGTTGAAAACAAAACTAAAATAATTTGGATGTTTAGTCCCGGTTGGTGGCTCTAACCGGGACTAAAGGCCTACCGCACATTTTTCACACCCTTATTTGTCCCACCTCGCCAAGTGACGAGCTAGTCGACTAGCTTAAATATTCAGGTCGTCCAGAAGGGATAAGCTTCTGACATCATTGCATCCTTTGTTAAGGATATGGACTCTTACGATGAATCTTCTAGAAGATTCATAGTCAGGGTCTATCTCCTTCACATAGGGAACATTGGTGTCGGCTTTTTCTGAATTACTATGTCTCTATGCATCAAAAGAAATTAGGTTAACGAAAATTATTAGGTTAAACTAATAGCTTAACGGAAAAGAAAATATAATATTATTAGGTTAACAAAAAGTATTTTATAATATTCTTCAGTAGTAAAAAGAATCAACTAAAAAGCTTTTATAAAACTCTAGTTATGATCAAAATAATATTAACTTAGAATTATATAAAATTTATCCAACTAAATTTTTTATAAAGTATTTTTTGTTAAAAACTTTAATAAAAAAAGAATTAACTCAAAACTAGGCATGTATGCTACTGTTTTTGAATCTGTTTAGTCCTAGTTGGTGGCTCCAACTGGGACTAAAGACCTATCCTTTCGCACCCTTTCGGTGGCGGCCAAAATTAGATTTAGTCCTGGTTGGTGGCTCCAACCGGGACTAAAGGCCTACCCTTTAGTCCCGGTTGGAGCCACCAACCGGGACTAAAGCACCTTTCGTCCGGGTTACTAGCTCTAACCGGGACTAAAGTCCTTTGGGTATTTAAACTGCCCTTCTCCCTCCCTTTTCCTCAATTTTCCCCTCTCGACGACGCCGCCAGGCTGCCCGACGTCCACGCGCGCTCGCCGTCAGGCCGCTCTCCTCCGATGCGTCGCCCGCGCCGGCGCTGTCAGGCTGCCCACCGCCGCTGCTCCTCCGCGCGCGCCCACCTCAATCCACGTCGCCACTCCTCAATGCGCCACCACGGCCCGATCGAGCCGGCACCGCTCCTCCACGCGCCGCCGCAGCCCAAGCCCGCGCGTACCTCCTTCTCCCTCCGTCCACCGGCGTCAAGCCCGAGCCCACGCCGCTCCTCCATGCCCTGCCCCTCCCCGACGACCGAGCTCGGCCCCTCCCCGCGGTGAGCTCCGGCCGGCCCCATTTTCCTTCTACAAAAAGGTATGGAGATGAAAAAAGTTAATGTGTATAAAATGTTTTAGTTGTGTATCAAATGTTTTAGATGTGTATTAAATGTTTTTATTTGAAAAAATTTAATCACTTAGATGTGTGTAAAAAATTGGTATTAAAAACATATATTAGAAAAATGTGAATTGTGTATTTGATAGGTGTATAAAAAATATAGACATGTGCTGAGAGAAAAAAAGAAAAATTAAAGAAATAGTTTTCCCCGACGATCGCCGGTGGAGTCCCCGACGATCGCCAGTGGAGTCCCCGACGATCGCCAGTGGAGTCCCCGACGATCGCCGGTGACGAGTCCCCAACGATCCCCGGAGGCCGGTGAGGAGTCCCCGGCGATCGCCGGTGAGGAGTCCCTGACGATCGCCGGAGGAGTCCCTCCGTCCACCGGCGTCCTCCCCGCTGCCCTACAGGAGCCGGTGAGCACGCCCCCATGATGGTGGTGTCATGTGCATGCATAATAGAATTCATCTTGATGTGTTAATCTAAGTTGCAAAAGTGCATCCTAATGTTAAGTGCTGAAATTGATAAAACTTGCCATTTTGTTATTTTTGTGTGATTTAATGCAAGCTTCATATGAATAAACTTTGTACATGTGTTTGGTGCATTTTCATGTCTACTTGTTGCTGGTATTTTTCCCATGCCATGGTAAACATGTTTAGGCATTGTAACAAGCTTGCAAACATGCTATGATATTGTTGTTGTTTTACACTTGCTAAAAAACGCAAGTCTGAAACTGCATGTTATAAAACTTGTCAACTTTGCATGATGTTTACCACTAATCCATTGCTCATATGCATATGATTTCATTAAGTCTGAAAAACAACTTATCTCATGGTTGTATATTGCCTTGATGATTCCCATGAACCTATCGCTCCTATGTTTATGCCATGTTGTAATATTTGCAGAAACTATGGAACACGACAGAGACAAAGAACAAGAAGAGATGTTGAGGGAAATAATCTGCGACGGAGATGATGATATCACCTCACAGTTTCTGAACGACTCCGGTGAGGGAGTAGAGCCGGGAGAAGATGACGACTCCGATGAGGGAATGGAGGGAGAAGATGACGGCTTCGATGTTGGAACCTTAATTAGTACAAAGTCTCGCGAGGTATATTAATTAAGCCTCTGCTGACTAGATGCACTAATTGATTTGTATGTACATATATTAACGCTTCTTTCTTCTTTAATATAGCCCTCCAGATCAAGCCAATCTTCTATAAAGAGACGAGGCCCGAAAAAAGGTTGGGCGAGAATGATAGGTCCAAGATCGAAGAAGTCGATGCAGATGGCAAAACTGATTCGTCCCGAGCAAAATGCAAACCGATTTAAAAGTCAGTGCGGAGTTATTGTTAGGGACAACATTCGATCAACGTTCAAGAATGGAATAAGCCAAAGGCGGACGATGGACTTACTTATTGTTGGAAATATGCCCTAGAGGCAATAATAAATGGTTATTATTATATTTCTGTGTTCATGATAATAGTCTTTTATTCATGCTATAATTGTATTGTCCGGAAATCGTAATACATGTGTGAATACATAGACCACAACCTGTCCCTAGTAAGCCTCTAGTTGACTAGCTCGTTGATCAACAGATAGTCATGGTTTCCTGACTATGGACATAGGATGTCATTGATAACGGGATCACATCATTAGGAGAATGATGTGATGGACAAGACCCAACTTAAGCATAGCATAAAAGATCGTGTAGTTTCGTTTGCTAGAGCTTTTCCAATGTCAAGTATCTTTTCCTTAGACCATGAGATCGTGCAACTCCCGGATACCGTAGGAGTGCTTTGGGTGTGCCAAACGTCACAACGTAACTGGGTGACTATAAAGGTGCATTACGGGTATCTCCGAAAGTGTCTGTTGGGTTGGCACGGATCGAGACTGGGATTTGTCACTCCGTGTAAACGGAGAGGTATCTCTGGGCCCACTCGGTAATGCATCATCATAATGAGCTCAATGTGACTAAGGCGTTAGTCACGGGATCATGCATTGCGGTACGAGTAAAGAGACTTGCCGGTAACGAGATTGAACAAGGTATTGGGATACCGACGATCGAATCTCGGGCAAGTAACATACCGATTGACAAAGGGAATTGCATACGGATTGATTGAATCCTCGACACCGTGGTTCACCCGATGATATCATCGTGGAACATGTGGGAGCCAACATGGGTATCCAGATCCCGCTGTTGGTTATTGACCGGAGAGGCGTCTCGGTCATGTCTGCATGTCTCCCGAACCCGTAGGGTCTACACACTTAAGGTCCGGTGACGCTAGGGTTGTAGAGATATATGTATGCGGAAACCCGAAAGTTGTTCGGAGTCTCGGATGAGATCCCGGACGTCACGAGAGGTTCCGGAATGGTCCGGAGGTGAAGAATTATATATAGGAAGTCCAGTTTTGGCCACCGGGAAAGTTTCGGGGGTTATCGGTATTGTACCGGGACCACCGGAAGGGTCCCGGGGGTCCACCGGGTGGGGCCACCTGTCCCGGAGGGCCCCGTGGGCTGAAAGTGGAGGGGAACCAGCCCCTAATGGGCTGGGGCGCCACTTTGGGCCTCCCCCCCATGCGCCTAGGGTTGGGAACCCTAGGGGGGAGTTTCCCCTTGCCTTGGGGGGCAAGGCAACCCCTTCCCCCCTTGGCCGCCGCCCCCCCCCTTGGAGATCCCATCTCCAAGGGCTGCGCACCCCCCTTGGGGGCCTATATAAAGGGGGGGGAGGGAGGGCAGCACACTACAGCCTTTGGCGCCTCCCTCCTCCCCTGCAACACCTCTCTCTCTCTCGCGCAGAAGCTCGGTGAAGCCCTGCCGGAGAGCCGCTACATCCACCACCACGCCGTCGTGCTGTTGGATCTCCATCAACCTCTCCTCCCCCCTTGCTGGATCAAGAAAGGAGGAGACGTCGCTGCACCGTACGTGTGTTGAACGCGGAGGTGCCGTCCGTTCGGCACTCGGTCATCGGTGATTTGGATCACGGCGAGTACGACTCCGTCATCCACGTTCATTGGAACGCTTCCGCTCGCGATCTACAAGGGTATGTAGATCCACTCCTTTCCCCTCGTTGCTAGTAGACTCCATAGATGCATCTTGGTGAGCGTAGGAAAATTTTAAATTATGCTACGATTCCCAACAGTGGCATCATGAGCCAGGCCTATGCGTAGTTACTATGCACGAGTAGAACACAAAGAAGTTGTGGGCGTTGATGTTGCCAATTCTTCTTGCCGCTACTAGTCATTTCTTGTTTCGGCGGCATTGTAGGATGAAGCGGCCCGGACCGACCTTACACGTACGCTTACGTGAGACAGGTTCCACCGACTGACATGCACTAGTTGCATAAGGTGGCTAGCGGGTGTCTGTCTCTCCTACTTTAGTCGGAACGGATTCGATGAAAAGGGTCCTTATGAAGGATAAATAGAAATTGGCAAATCACGTTGTGGTCATACGTAGGTAAGAAATCGTTCTTGCTAGAAACCTACAAACCACGTAAAAAACTTGCAACAATAATTAGAGGACGTCTAACTTGTTTTTGCAGCAAGTGATATATGTGATATGATATGGCCAGAAGATGTGATGAATGATATATGTGATGTATGAGATTGATCATATTCTTGTAATAGGAATCACGACTTGCATGTCGATGAGTATGACAACCGGCAGGAGCCATAGGAGTTGTCTTTATTATTTTGCATGACCTGCGTGTCATTGAATAACGCCATGTAATTTACTTTACTTTGTTGCTAAACGGTTAGCCATAGAAGTAGAAGTAATCGTTGGCGTGACAACTTCATGAAGACACAATGATGGAGATCATGATGATGGAGATCATGGTGTCGTGCCGGTGACGAAGATGATCATGGTGCCCCGAAGATGGAGATCAAAGGAGCATGATGATATTGGCCATATCATGTCACTATTTGATTGCATGTGATGTTTATCATGTTTTTGCATCTTATTTGCTTAGTACGACGGTAGCAAGTAGGATGATCCCTTATAATAATTTCAAGAAAGTGTTCACCCTAACTGTGCACCGTTGCGAAGGTTCGTCGTTTCGAAGCACCACGTGATGATCGGGTGTGATAGATTCTTACGTTCGCATACAACGGGTGTTGACGAGCCTAGCATGTACAGACATGGCCTCGGAACACACGCAATACACTTAGGTTGACTTGACGAGCCTAGCATGTACAGACATGGCCTCGGAACACGGAGGACCGAAAGGTCGAGCATGAGTCGTATAGAAGATACGATCAACATGGAGATGTTCACCGATCTTGACTAGTCCGTCTCACGTGATGATCGGACACGGCCTAGTTGAGTTCGGATCATGTTTCACTTAGATAACTAGAGGGATGTCTATCTGAGTGGGAGTTCATTAGATAATTTGATTATATGAACTTAATTATCATGAACTTAGTCTAAAAATCTTTACACTATGTATTGTAGATCAAATGGCCCACGTTGTCCTCAATTTCAACGCGTTCCTAGAGAAAACCAAGCTAAAAGATGATGGCAGCAACTATACGGACTGGGTCCGGAACCTGAGGCTCATCCTCATAGTTGCCAAGAAAGATTATGTCTTAGAAGCACCGCTAGGTGAAGCACCAATCCCTGAGAACCAAGACGTTATGAACGCTTGGCAGCAGCGTGCTGATGATTACTCCCTCGTTCAGTGCGGCATGCTTTACAGCTTAGAACCGGGTCTCCAAAAGCGTTTTGAGAAACATGGAGCATACGAGATGTTCGAGGAGCTGAAACTGGTTTTTCAAGCTCATGCCCGGGTCGAGAGATATGATGTCTCCGACAAGTTCTTCAGCTGTAAAATGGAGGAGAACAGTTCTGTTAGTGAGCACATACTCAGAATGTCTGGGTTGCACAACCGCTTGTCTCAGCTGGGAGTTAATCTCCCGGATGACGCGGTCATTGACAGAATCCTCCAGTCGCTTCCACCAAGCTACAAGAGCTTTGTGATGAACTACAATATGCAGGGGATGGAAAAGACCATTCCCGAGGTATATTCAATGCTAAAATCAGCGGAAGGGGAGATCAAAAAGGAACATCAAGTGTTGATGGTGAATAAAACCACTAAGTTCAAGAAGGGCAAGGGTAAGAAGAACTTCAAGAAGGACGGCAAGGGAGTTGCCGCGCCCGGTAAGCCAGTTACCGGGAAGAAGTCAAAGAATGGACCCAAGCCCGAGACTGAGTGCTTTTATTGCAAGGGAAGTGGTCACTGGAAGCGGAACTGCCCCAAATATTTAGCGGACAAGAAGAAGGCCGGCAACACCCAAGGTATATGTGATATACAAGTAATTGATGTGTACCTTACCAGTACTCGTAGTAGCTCCTGGGTATTTGATACCGGTGCGGTTGCTCATATTTGTAACTCAAATCAGGAACTACGGAATAAACGGAGACTGGCAAAAGACGAGGTAACGATGCGCGTCGGGAATGGTTCCAAGGTCGATGTGATCGCCGTCGGCACGCTACCTCTGCATCTACCCACGGGATTAGTTATAAACCTCAATAATTGTTATTTAGTGCCAGCTTTGAGCATGAACATTGTATCTGGATCTCGTTTAATTCGAGATGGCTACTCATTTAAATCTGAGAATAATGGTTGTTCTATTTATTTGAGAGATATGTTTTATGGTCATGCCCCGCTGGTCAATGGTTTATTCTTGATGAATCTCGAACGTGATGCTACACATGTTCATAGTGTAAATACCAAAAGATGTAAAGTTGATAACGATAGTCCCACATACTTGTGGCACTGCCGCCTTGGTCACATTGGTGTCAAGCGCATGAAGAAGCTCCATGCAGATGGACTTTTGGAGTCTCTTGATTACGAATCATTTGACACGTGCGAACCATGCCTCATGGGTAAGATGACCAAGACTCCGTTCTCCGGAACAATGGAGCGAGCAACCAACTTATTGGAAATCATACATACCGATGTGTGCGGTCCAATGAGTGTTGAGGCTCGCGGAGGATATCGTTATGTTCTCACTCTCACTGATGATTTAAGTAGATATGGGTATGTCTACCTAATGAAACACAAGTCTGAAACCTTTGAAAAGTTCAAGGAATTTCAGAGTGAGGTTGAGAATCAACGTGACAGGAAAATAAAATTCTTACGATCAGATCGTGGTGGAGAATATTTAAGTCACGAATTTGGTACACACTTAAGGAAATGTGGAATAGTTTCACAACTCACGCCGCCTGGAACACCTCAGAGAAATGGTGTGTCCGAACGTCGTAATCGCACTCTATTGGATATGGTGCGATCTATGATGTCTCTTACCGATTTACCGCTCTCATTTTGGGGTTATGCTTTAGAGACTGCCGCGTTCACTTTAAATAGGGCACCGTCTAAATCCGTTGAGACGACACCGTATGAATTATGGTTTGGGAAGAAACCTAAGCTGTCGTTTCTAAAAGTTTGGGGATGCGATGCTTATGTCAAGAAACTTCAACCTGAAAAGCTCGAACCCAAATCGGAAAAATGCGTCTTCATAGGATACCCTAAGGAAACTATTGGGTACACCTTCTACCTCAGATCCGAAGGCAAGATCTTCGTTGCCAAGAACGGGTCCTTTCTAGAGAAGGAGTTTCTCTCGAAAGAATTGAGTGGGAGGAAAGTGGAACTTGATGAGGTGATAGTCACCCCTTCCGAGTCGGAAAATAGCGCAGCGCGGGAAAATGTTCCTGTGGTGCCTACACCGACGGGGGAGGAAGTTAATGATGATGATCATGAAGCTTCGGATCAAGTTGCCACTGAACTTCGTAGGTCCACAAGGACACGTTCCGCACCAGAGTGGTACGGCAACCCTGTCCTGGAAATCATGTTGTTAGACAACGGTGAACCTTCGAACTATGAAGAAGCGATGGCGGGCCCGGATTCCGACAAATGGCTAGAAGCCATGAAATCCGAGATAGAATCCATGTATGAAAACAAAGTATGGACTTTGACTGACTTGCCCGATGAGCGGCGAGCCATAGAAAACAAATGGATCTTTAAGAAGAAGACGGACGCAGATGGTAATGTGACCATCTACAAAGCTCGACTTGTCGCTAAGGGTTATCGACAAGTTCAAGGGGTTGACTACGATGAGACTTTCTCACCCGTAGCGAAGCTGAAGTCCGTCCGAATCATGTTAGCAATTGCCGCATACTATGATTATGAGATATGGCAGATGGACGTCAAAACGGCATTCCTTAACGGCTTCCTTAAGGAAGAGTTGTATATGATGCAGCCGGAAGGTTTTGTCGATCCTAAGAATGCTAACAAAGTATGCAAGCTCCAGCGCTCAATCTATGGGCTGGTGCAAGCATCTCGGAGTTGGAACATTCGCTTTGATGAGATGATCAAAGCGTTTGGGTTTACACAGACTTATGGAGAAGCCTGTGTTTACAAGAAAGTGAGTGGGAGCTCTGTAGCATTTCTCATATTATATGTGGATGACATATTATTGATGGGAAATGATATAGAATTCTTGGAAAGTATAAAGGCCTATTTGAATAAATGTTTTTCAATGAAGGACCTTGGAGAAGCTGCTTATATATTAGGCATCAAGATCTATAGAGATAGATCAAGACGCCTCATTGGTCTTTCACAGAGTACATACCTTGACAAGATATTGAAGAAGTTCAGTATGGATCAGTCCAAGAAGGGGTTCTTGCCTGTATTGCAAGGTGTGCAATTGAGCACGGCTCAATGCCCGACCACGGCAGAAGATATAGAAGAGATGAGTGTCATCCCCTATGCCTCGGCCATAGGGTCTATTATGTATGCCATGCTGTGTACCAGACCTGATGTAAACCTTGCCGTAAGTTTGGTAGGAAGGTACCAAAGTAATCCCGGCAAGGAACACTGGACAGCGGTCAAGAATATCCTGAAGTACCTGAAGAGGACTAAGGATATGTTTCTCGTTTATGGAGGTGACGAAGAGCTCGTCGTAAAGGGTTACGTCGACGCTAGCTTCGACATAGATCCGGATGACTCGAAGTCACAGACCGGATACGTGTATATTTTGAATAGAGGAGCAGTAAGCTGGTGCAGTTGCAAGCAAAGCGTCGTGGCGGGATCTACATGTGAAGCGGAATACATGGCAGCCTCGGAGGCAGCACAGGAAGCAGTCTGGATGAAGGAGTTCATTACCGACCTAGGGGTGATTCCCAATGCGTCGAGCCCAATGACTCTCTTATGTGACAACACTGGAGCTATTGCCCTTGCGAAGGAGCCCAGGTTTCACAGGAAGACCAGGCATATCAAGCGTCGCTTCAACTCCATTCGTGAAAGTGTTCAAAATGGAGACATAGATATTTGTAAAGTACACACGGACCTGAATGTAGCAGATCCGTTGACTAAACCTCTCCCTAGGGCAAAACATGATCAACACCAGGACGCAATGGGTGTTCGATTCATCACAATGTAACTAGATTATTGACTCTAGTGCAAGTGGGAGACTGTTGGAAATATGCCCTAGAGGCAATAATAAATGGTTATTATTATATTTCTGTGTTCATGATAATAGTCTTTTATTCATGCTATAATTGTATTGTCCGGAAATCGTAATACATGTGTGAATACATAGACCACAACCTGTCCCTAGTAAGCCTCTAGTTGACTAGCTCGTTGATCAACAGATAGTCATGGTTTCCTGACTATGGACATAGGATGTCATTGATAACGGGATCACATCATTAGGAGAATGATGTGATGGACAAGACCCAACTTAAGCATAGCATAAAAGATCGTGTAGTTTCGTTTGCTAGAGCTTTTCCAATGTCAAGTATCTTTTCCTTAGACCATGAGATCGTGCAACTCCCGGATACCGTAGGAGTGCTTTGGGTGTGCCAAACGTCACAACGTAACTGGGTGACTATAAAGGTGCATTACGGGTATCTCCGAAAGTGTCTGTTGGGTTGGCACGGATCGAGACTGGGATTTGTCACTCCGTGTAAACGGAGAGGTATCTCTGGGCCCACTCGGTAATGCATCATCATAATGAGCTCAATGTGACTAAGGCGTTAGTCACGGGATCATGCATTGCGGTACGAGTAAAGAGACTTGCCGGTAACGAGATTGAACAAGGTATTGGGATACCGACGATCGAATCTCGGGCAAGTAACATACCGATTGACAAAGGGAATTGCATACGGATTGATTGAATCCTCGACACCGTGGTTCACCCGATGATATCATCGTGGAACATGTGGGAGCCAACATGGGTATCCAGATCCCGCTGTTGGTTATTGACCGGAGAGGCGTCTCGGTCATGTCTGCATGTCTCCCGAACCCGTAGGGTCTACACACTTAAGGTCCGGTGACGCTAGGGTTGTAGAGATATATGTATGCGGAAACCCGAAAGTTGTTCGGAGTCCCGGATGAGATCCCGGACGTCACGAGAGGTTCCGGAATGGTCCGGAGGTGAAGAATTATATATAGGAAGTCCAGTTTTGGCCACCGGGAAAGTTTCGGGGGTTATCGGTATTGTACCGGGACCACCGGAAGGGTCCCGGGGGTCCACCGGGTGGGGCCACCTGTCCCGGAGGGCCCCGTGGGCTGAAAGTGGAGGGGAACCAGCCCCTAATGGGCTGGGGCGCCACTTTGGGCCTCCCCCCCATGCGCCTAGGGTTGGGAACCCTAGGGGGGAGTTTCCCCTTGCCTTGGGGGGCAAGGCAACCCCTTCCCCCCTTGGCCGCCGCCCCCCCCTGGAGATCCCATCTCCAAGGGCTGCGCACCCCCCTTGGGGGCCTATATAAAGGGGGGGAGGGAGGGCAGCACACTACAGCCTTTGGCGCCTCCCTCCTCCCCTGCAACACCTCTCTCTCTCTCGCGCAGAAGCTCGGTGAAGCCTTGCCGGAGAGCCGCTACATCCACCACCACGCCGTCGTGCTGTTGGATCTCCATCAACCTCTCCTCCCCCCTTGCTGGATCAAGAAAGGAGGAGACGTCGCTGCACCGTACGTGTGTTGAACGCGGAGGTGCCGTCCGTTCGGCACTCGGTCATCGGTGATTTGGATCACGGCGAGTACGACTCCGTCATCCACGTTCATTGGAACGCTTCCGCTCGCGATCTACAAGGGTATGTAGATCCACTCCTTTCCCCTCGTTGCTAGTAGACTCCATAGATGCATCTTGGTGAGCGTAGGAAAATTTTAAATTATGCTACGATTCCCAACACTTATGTCAACAATAGATCCAAAGAAATGCTTTGGAATACGCTCATGACAAATTACACCCTATCGTCAGAGATGGATCCAAATAACAATGTTATAGAGCGAAAAGTCAAGGCGTGGGCTCTTAAGAAGATGGCCCAACAATTCAGCAACTGGAAGAAAAGATTGCACCAAGACTATGTCCTGGAAGACAAGACTCCAACATTCATTGGAGCACATATGAGAAGATAAAAGATCACTGGCCCGCATTTGTGAAGTACAAGACATCGGATGAAGCTAAGAAAAGGTCAAAAATAAATAAGCAAAATGCTGAAAAAAACACCATGTTATGGGGTCAGGTGGCTACAAGTGGGAGAGAACTAAGAATGACATGATTGCTAAAGGAATCGATCCAGAGCCATTAGAGTGGACCGAACGGGCAAGGGCTTGGTTCTACGGGAATGGGAGAACGTTGAACCCAGAAACAGGGAAGTGTATTTATACAAAAGAGCAACTTGCAGCACCCGTCGAAGCCATTAAAACTGCAATCAAGGACGTGCAGGACGGGAAGTTCAATCCTGACAGAGAGAACGACGAGCTGACACGCGCCCTCGGGAATCCTGAACACAGTGGACGAACACGAGGCACAACAAGCTTCGTTCCGTGGAAGGTTGGGTTTCCCGACTGCAGTGACACTTATAGAAGCCGAGGGAGAAAAAAGAAACAGGATGTAGACCGGCTGCAGAAGATAGAAGAAATAGTAGCGTTGCAGTAGAAGCAAATAGAGGCACTTACCAGCCAGCGCGCTACCGGCCCATCTCAGCGGCACAAAGATCCTGCATTCAATACAGTCGGCCCACCATCTCAGCGGAAAAGCAGCGTGGCTTCCACGGAGCTCGTTCATCCCATAGATGATATCACGGCTCCTCGCTACCCCGTGGATGATATCACGCGGAGGGAACATTGTGATCTACATGCGAAATGCATGAACATATCCGTGAAGGTGGCGGTCGGCTTTGCCTTACCTCTTGTACCTGATGGAACTTACCATTGCTCTCCAATTCCAGATGGCTATGCTGTTGTCGGGGCGGATGAAGTTATCAATGGATTTGAGCAGCTGGAGCTTGACTTCCTTACAGGTGAAGGGGAGACCGCACTAGAATATGCCAGAAAAACTACTATTCTATGGAAAAAGGAACACATCGTGCTTCCACATTGGACGCCGCGTCAGCAGACTCCTCATAGTAGCAATTGAGCTCTATCTCGGCTGCCTCAGCCGTCTCCACCACGTCAGCAGACTCCGCCGCCTCAGCTGTCTCCGCTGGACGAGGCCCCTCAGTAGGCTCCGCCGCCTCAGCCCCGTGGGCGGAAGAGAACCGCCGCTCCGGCGGCTAGTAGTACAACTACGAAGAAATCCAGAGCAGGTACAAGCGTCAAGGAGGCTCCTCGCAAGTTGCCATACCAACTGAGTGATGAGGAACTCAAGAAGGTCGTGGATGCCGATGTGAAACGCCAGCTTGCACCAAAATGGCACGAGCAAAAGGAGAAAATAGATCCGAGAAAAGCAAAGCGCTGTCTGGAAAACCTTACGCGACCACCGCCGCCTCCGCTGCTACCAAACTATTACCGCTCGATTGTTAAGTCACATAGAGAACATGTGCGGTGGTCGGGAAGTAGCAGTGCAAGTAGGAAAACAATTCGCCAGCTCGGCGAACAGAAAAACCAATCGTGCCCCCCGCTCAAGGTGTTTACGGTATCGATTATGATGTGGAGGTAGCGGGCCATGATCTTGGTTTCACTCTTGGTGCTTACTTAGGCGAGCAGGTAGAGTTCCCCATGGCTGATTTAGCATACAAATACCAGCACGGGAAGCCTCTCGTCAGACCTGAGCAGCTCCGGCATCTACCAACACAAATGCGAAGATTGCATGAGTGGTACGTGGAAGCCTCAAAGGAAGGGAGCAACTGGCTCATGGTGGGAATTAGAGATGAGCATTACTTCAATGGAGACGAGTAGACGTTCATTGAATTTGATGAATTATTTCAGTTATACATTCAAGATGCCCTTGACAAATCTATGGTCAGTTGCTATTGTCTGTAAGTATTATTTCTGTAATTAAGTCTCTAGCTCAGCTCGTTCATTGCATGTATAATTATCCTCACTATATTATGCAGAAGAAGATTCTCGAATACAGTAGAGGACAAATCTATGACATTGGGTTCATTAAACCAAATACCATAAATGAAAATACGGTACAAAAGAGCCCCGAGGATATTGAGAAAAACTTGCTAAATGCGTTCATTGCATAACAAACCAGAAGGGAAATACTATTTGCTTACAACTTCAAGTGAGTGTTAATTAATGTCTTGTACACATTATGTTTCGCTTACTCGATGTTAAGTGTAATTGATGAGTTATGTGTGCGCGGGTTCCACTTTATTCTGCTAGTCATTCAGGTTGACAATGGACCAGTACTTGTCATGGACTTGAAATGTAAAGACCCTCAGACGTGGGCGGACCTGAGTGAAATGCCCCAGAGGTAAGTTCAATCATTATCGCACTATATCGGCAACTTTCGTTCATTTCCTGATATCAAGTAATTAATAACTCCTTTATTCATTTTGTTTGTCGGGCATGGTTTGGACAAAGTTCACCAAGAAGGCTAGGGGTGAATGGAAAGAGCTGCGATTTCTACATCTCAATGTAAGTAGTACTAGCTAGTTCCGTGCATCTCTCTTTGATTCTAGTTTCAATACCATTATCATGCTTGATTATTAGTTTGATTGAACTCTATTCTCGTAAAGTGCTTGAGGCAGGAAGATGGGAATAATTTATATGGATACTATGTTTGCGAGTTCATTCGCCAGACGACCTGTGAGAAGGGCAGAATTTTAGAACAACTTGAAGTACGTAAAAATATTCACAATTTTATTTTATTACCATCAATTGTGTTGAGTTTCATTCATATATATTGACCCCCTTCTTTAAATTAGATCCAACGGATGCGGGGCGAACTCCTACCAAAGGATCGCATACGAGCAATTCAAGAGGAATTGGCGAGATTCTTACTTGAAGAGGTCATACCTAAAAATGGAGAATACCATCCGGAATTGGTAGGGAATTTTGGTAATTAGATATTAGGGATCGTAAGAGATTTTATATTATATATATGCATGAACATGTACTATATGTAGTAGCGTCGAATATATATACGAAAACTTGTTGTTCAACCAAGCACGGAGAAAGTGAGTTCACTTCTCTATATTCATGACGACGTTGTGTAATGGTTCCTTCATTGCTATATGTAGTAGCTAGCGTCGAGTTGAATGGAAAACATAAAATCAAAATCAAAACCCTAAATGAAAAAGAATTGAATGGTAAACAAAAAAGAAAAGGGAAACACAATATGAAACCCCTAAACCCTCCAAAACCCTAAATCCCTCCTTTCAGAAAAACATAAACCTCAGAGCTTGGCAGCGCCTGACGCGTGGCTGCCTTTTAGTCCCGGTTGGTGTTACCAACTGGGACTAAAGGTCGTCCTGCCTGAGCGCTCCACAGCGGCCACGTGGAGACCCTTTAGTCGTGGTTCGTAACACAACCGAGACTAAAAATGGGGGCCTTTAGCCCCGATTCCTTAGTCCCGGCTGCACAACCGGGACTAAAGACCCTTACGAACTGGGACTAATGTCCCATTTTCTATTAGTGGTTGTATATGTTTAATATGTACATAATCATTTTTATCGCACTTGAGGTTTTATCTTCATATCTTTAACGAGCTTAACAACCTAATTAGCCAGCTCGCGAGTTATACAAGTCGAGCAAATCTTGGATTTGAGCTCTTTATAGTAACGAGTCGAGTCGAGCTAGCTCGTTACCGAAACGAGCTCTAGCGAGTCGAGACGAGCTCGCTTGACTTGGTTTGAATTCCAGCCCTAGCATCACTTATTTAATGTGGTTGTAATTGAAGAACGAAATAAATCTCAAAGTACGTGCGGCCCATCCTAGTGCTCCACTGTGTACAGGTGCTAAGCATGTCACACAAGAAAAAAATATGAAATAGTAATTAAGGATGAGATAGAGCATTTTGATGACCCTGGGAAGAAGCAATGTCAAGTGCGCGAACCTATATAAAACACATAAACGGAGGAAGCTCACAAATGTATGGAAGAGTGTTGTTGCTAAATAATTAAATGAAGGAACCTTAGCTACAACAAGTTAAGCGCCTATGCGTTGGGACTTTAGTTGCTAAACTCTTTAATGCTCTTAACACCTCATCTAAGCACATGTGCATTGGAAGAGGCCTAAGAGTAACATAGATAGTAACATGCATACTCATGCAATGCCAACAGGGCATATTAGAGACATGGCACATTATTAAATGAGAAAGAGACGGTGGTGAACATATTATGTCACTGTCACATAGCGGTTCCGTAATGGAAATGAGTCCGGAAACTAATAAACAAAGTCATCTCAACTAGTGTCATATGCACAATACTAGTACTCCCCACTATGATCAGCCTAACCCTTCCACATATGCATAAGGCTCATGTGCCAAAGCAATTGACCCAGAAAGAAACGATACCAAACGCGTGGACCTAGACAAAATGCCTACCAACTAATGCATAAATGAGTTTAATTGCTAAACAATTAAATAAAATAAGTTTAGCTACAGAAACTAAGCACCCATGCATTGAGGAGATTAGTTGCTAAGACTTTAATACACTTAGCACCTCACCTAAAAACCAATGCACTCAAAGATATGACCCGAGGTTGACTAGGCTACGATTTGACATTGTGTTGACTTTTTGAAAGACTTGTACCTTTTGGTCTTTGTACTCTCTTTTGCATGACTCTCATTTGGACAACAAAATTTCATTGCAATCATTAGACGATGGAAGTAACTAGATTTTTTTAGTACTACACCACAACATACACTACTAGGGAAAACCCTAGTAGTAGCGCGGGGTAATTGCCTAGTAGTAGCGCGGGGGCCTGCGCTACTGCTAGGGCGCTACAGCTAACATTTAGAAGTAGCGCGGGTGGTACCCGCGCTACTGCTACTTCTAGTAGTAGTAGCGCGATTGCCACCCGCGCTACTACTACTTAGTTGTAGCGCGGGTCAGGGCCCCGTGCTACTACTAACTAATTGAGATTTAAAAAATAAATTCCATCCATGGCGGCTGCTTCTGCTGGCCGTCATCGTCCTCTCCATCCATGGCTGCTACTGGTCCTGGAGGGGATGAAGTTGTCCATGGTGATGGTGCTTCCCCACCCAACTTGTGCCCGCACCTCTCTTCTACTGCTGCTACAAAAGGAGAGAAAATTATTAGAAAGAGGAAGAGAGAGATAGAGAGCAGTAGGAGGAGGAACTCACCGGTGGCCGCGGGAGTTGGAGCTGACGCCCGAAACCCTAGATGAAGCCCGGTGACCTGCTGCTGCTTGTCATGGGACCCTTGACCCGGCGAGGAGGTGCAAGTGGCTGCGTCCATGGCAAATCTGGCTGCCGCCATGGACGATGCTCTGCTGGTTTCCCTCTCCTTCCAACAGCGGAGAAGAAGGAGGATGGAGGGGGAGGGAGGGGTCTGCAGTGCGAGAGGAGGTCGCCGGATTTGTGAGTGGCACCGAGGTGCGAGGCCGGCAGTGGCGGTGGGTAGGAAGGGAATCGCTGGTGGGAGGAGAAGGGGAATCAGAAGAGTGTGGCGGGTTTGGATTTGGGCCTCTGCACGCTATGTGTACACATGTCTTGGTGGGTCGATAGTAGTAGCGCGGGTTTATACCCCTCACTACTACTATGGCATGTCCCGGGTGGCGCACGGTAGAGACCACTTAGTAGTAGCGAGGGTTATAAACATGCGCTACTACTATCAACTTAGTAGTAGCGAGGGTTTATACCCCCCGCTACTACCATGGCATGTCCTAGGGGGCACGGCAGAGACCACTTCGCTACTATTATCAACTTAGTAGTAGCGGGGGTTAAAAACCCGCGCTACTAGTAAGTAGCAGTAGCGAGGGGTATAAACCCGCGCTACTAGTAAGCGTCTGCCTATAAGCTTTTCCCTAGTAGTGATAATTCATCCCACAACATAATTCATCGGTTCTAAACATAATGCAATCAAAGATCTCCAACTCTAGGTAGTAGTGTCGACATGTAGTGGAAGGACCAAGTAACATGGGATGGATAGTTGAGTCATGCATATCCTCTTGCGTATTCTTGAAAAAGAAAAGTCATGTATATAACTAGATCTAGCAGTTGGGTCCATGGAAAATAGGCAGGGGACCTCCTATTTGGCGACCTACGCACCAGGGGATATACGAACGCACAGGGGTGGGGAGTCTAGCGACGTTAGATGGACTGGCCCAACTCCACATGTTTTGTTCTTACTTTTCCCGGCCACCTGCTCGTCTCTTTTTCGTTGCTTTGTACGCTTCCACGTTGTTCAATAAAATGAGAATTTTGAAAAAAAATCTTCAAGAAAATCATAAAATGGTTGCGGATTATAAAAATGTTTCATGATTTTAAAGAAATGTTTGTAGATTAAAAAAATCACGACATTAAAAAATGTTCATCAATTTGAATAAAATACACGAATCCACATAATATTCATGAAAATTATAAATATGATTCAAAAAGAAAAAAAGTAGAAATTCCAATAATTATTCTCAAATTTTGAAAAAAATCATCGGTTCAAGAAATGTTTGTTCATTCAAAAACAATTCATGAATCAAAAAAATGTTCATCCATTTCAACAAAATGTTCATTAAAAAGATGTTTGTGATTTTAAGAAAAAATTCCCAAAATTCAAAAAGTAACTTCCGAATCATACAATGCTCACGAGTTTATGAAAATATTCATAATTTCCAAAAACCGCAAATTTGTAAAAAAAGTTCATGAATTTGAAAAAATATTCATGATTTTAGAAAATGTTTCTGAATTTGTAAAACAATATTCACGAATTTGAAATAGAGTTCATATTTTCAAATTAGATGTGCAGAAACTTGAAACGATTTTCATAATTTCAAAAACAATGTTCATGAATTTGAAATAAAATATTCACAATTTCAAAAAATTCACAAATTTGAAAGATGTTCACAAAAAAAGAAAATAAAAAAGAAACATAGAAAATAAAGCAAAGAAAATTGAAAATAATAAAAAAACAGAAAAGAAAAAAAAGAAAAAAACGAGAAAAGCAATTCAGGGAAATTTCTAGAACTTTTCCAAATGCGATGAGGAATACACCTAAAAGTGGACTGGCCCAAACGCGATCGAGAGAGGTGCGCGTCGGGTCGCTCGCGGGCAACCTACGCGCCTTATTTGAGTCACGAATAGGCAGCACGTACATGATGGAGCGGATGGGCCAAACGGAGAAATGTGGGCACTAATGTGCATGTCATGCACGCGAGCCCGCCTACCTAGAGGGGAGCTCCTATACGCCGCCCGCGTGCGAAAATTCGAAGAAAGAAGAAGCACATCCGTAGAATCAAAACTCCAACCTGATGCTGGATTCCAGTGAGGCCAGCCAGCCGAGCTAGCAACCTCGAAAATTTTACTTGCAGCGCCCAACTTAATAAGTACTGTGGCAAATACCTTTTTTTTATTAACGTTCAACATTTTTATAATGTACGTGGAACAAATTTTAAAATACAGTGAAACTTTTTGTAAAAAAATACTGAAAAATTATAAAATACTAAAATGGAGCTTTTTATAGTATAAGTCGAACAATTTCTTAATAAATGATGAATAAAATGTAAAAACAGAATGAACATTTCCTAATATACGTTGAACAATTTAATAATATACGCTGAACATTTTTCTAATACACGATGAACATTTTTATAGTGCATGTTGAACTATTTTATAATATACGATGGCATTTTTTTAATACGATGAAGATTTTTGCAACACACGGGTGAACTTTTTATATAATACGCAATAATGAGAAGAAGAGCAGAAAAAGAAAATGAAAAAGGAAATATAATAGAAAGGAACCAAAACAGAAAAATTAAAAAACGGAACAAAACAACTGAAAACCGGCAAAAACTGTGAAGAAACTGGAAGCAAAAACCATAGAAAAAAAGAAAAAAAATCCTCAAGAAACCAGGAAACAGCAGCGAACAAAATCCATACGTGGCCCAGCCCAAGTGGCGACTTGCTTCAGCGAAGGCTCGTCCTTTTGACGCCTGCGGGCGTCAAATAGGATCTGCCGCTACCTAGAGGTACTACTAGGGTGGGCGCCCCTATGTGTGTTGCTTACAGCGCGACATAGGGAAGCCTCATGTCAGGGAGCGCCAGATAGGCTGGTCCACGAGCGCAGGATGCCATGGCCTCGTTTCTTTGTTTTTATTAATGTTTTATGACTTTATTTATTTATTTATTTACTTTCGTTTATACTTCCAAATATCATAAATAATATATTGCAAAATATATTTTAGATAAAACATTTGAAAAATGTTAAATGGGTATAGTGAAAGTGTTTCTCATGTATATGAAAAATGAATACAATAATATACAATATGTGTGAAAAAAGTTGATGAAGTATTTTGAAATAATTTAATCAAGTATCTGAAAAACAATTCAAAAGTATATTAAAAATTAATAAAGCACTTGAAATATATTAAATGTATATAGAAAAATTATTTACCATGTTCTCAATTGTTCTTAATCTTTTTTTGTATTAAAAAATAAAGTTGTATTTGCAAAATGCTAATCAAGCATTTAAGACATGTGAACTGTACATAGAAAAATATTGACGATGTATTTAAAAAAGTTAATGCTGTATTGTTTTAAGAAAATGTTAGACTTTTGTTTGGAAAAATTAATCAAGTATTTGAAACATGTTAAATGTATATAGACAAATCCTGACCATGTTTTCAGAAAATGTTAACCTTGCATTTGAAAAAAAATGTTAATAAAGCATTTTCAAAATGTTAAGTATCTATAGAAAAAATGTTCACCATGTACTAAAAAATGATAATATTGGATTTTACAAATGTTAATCAAGCTTTGCAAATTATTTAAAATATATATACAAAAAATGTAGGCCTTGCATTCAAAAAATATAAAATGTTTTGATCATGTATTCAAAAAATGTTTAATTATATTTGGAAAATATTAAACATGTATGAGAAAAATATTCTTGACGTATACGCAAAAATGTAGAATGAAAACGAAAAGAAACATTAGACTTGTGTGAAAGAAAAAATGATGAAAATCCGGCAAAGAGAAGTAAAGAAAACAAAAAATTGAGAAAACCAAAGGAAAACCAACGCATAATGAAGAAAACAAAAGGAAATTGAAAAAAAAGAAAAAGGAAAAAGAAAACAAAAAAACCAGTGCAATTAATGAAAAGGAAACAAAAGAGAAACTAGAGACAACCGAGAAAAAAGCGAAAAAACTGAAGAAAAAAAGAAAGAAAAGTAAAAACAAGAATAAGATAAGGAAAAAGGTTAAAAAACAAAGGAAAACAAATAAAATCGTAGAAACCCATGGGGAAACAAAAAGAAAAGGAAATAAAAAAACATAGAAGAACGCAACCTTTGCTGCTATTATCGAACGAGCGAGCGTCATGAACGGGCCGACCGAGTACTATACATAGTCGAAAAAGCTTCAACAAGACAGAAGATACCCTCGCTAAGATATTCCATTTCTCTTTAGCGGTCATTATTATTTCGATTAGTGTTTGCCTTCTTCAAGAGTTAAAGCCACAAAACGTCCACCTGCACTCGAATCAAGAGTAGACTTGGATTCATCGTTAATTCCATGATAGAACATATGGAGTACTACATATTCAGCATAACCATGGTTAAGGCAAAGATTCAGAAATTTAGAGTATCTCTCCCCGGCTTCATATAAACTCTCTTCCACTCCCTGAATAAATGAAGTAAGATTTCTTCGTAATTTGGTAATCTTGGTGCCAGGAAGAAATTTGGCCATAAATCTTTCTGCACACATCTTCCAACTGGTTATGTTATCATATGGTAATCGATTAAACTACATTGTAGCAGCATCCTCGACAGAGAACTTTAAGAGTCTCAATAAAACAAGTTCGCTAGACACATCTTTCATTTTAAAAGTTCCACATAAAGTATCAAAGAACATAAGATGTGCTTGAGGGTCCTCCTCTTGAGTTCCTGCAAAGGCATGCCTTTTAACTTCCATAATAAGATCACAGTTGGACATGGTTCTTATGTGGAAAGATCTATGGTTGGAATCTGTGCTGGAAGAATCACACCCGCGGGCCTTCTCCTTTGCATTAAATAAGGACATCTTAGTCAAAGATTTCCTGGGAGCCACCTCCCTCCATGAAACGTTTCACCTTCCCCTTTCGGTGCAAGCACATGGCGAAGTCCGTGACCTGCAACAAAAAGTGCTACACGTCGGTAATCATGAAGATTCATACACACATGATATATGGAAATATTGTTGGGGTTCGAAAGACTTCAAAGCCAAAAGATACTACAAATTCTACTTTCGGGATGTGAAGGCCCATCAATCCTATCACTGGCTCTGGAAGTCCAAAGTCATGCTAAAAATCAAGATGTTTGGATGGTTGCTACTCTCTGATCGACTAAATACTCGCAATATGCTCAAGAGAAGGCACTACAACATCGGAGATGACCTCAGCCGCCTCCTTTGTAATCAACAAGTTGAAGAGGATGTGGAACACATGATCTTCCAATGCCCTTTCAGCACAAACTGCTGGTCCAAAATAGGGATCAAGTGGGAAGAATCTGGATCCAGGCTACACTGGATAAGTAAGGCCTCTAATGATTGGAACAAACCCCCGTTCATGGAAATCTTCTTACAAGCAGCTTGGAGCATATGGAAAGAGAGGAATAACAAACACTTTAGAGGCATCCCTCCAACATACCATGGCTGGCTTGATAGGTTCAAGCAAGACTTCACCCTCCTCCAACACAGAACCAGCGTAGACTTGAGAGACTTTATTCTCTCTTTTGTAAACAACCTTCCACCCCACTAGTTAGTCCAGGACTTGGTTAGATCACACTCTCCCCCAAAGTGGTGGATGATTTGCTTGTAAATATGTGTTGTACAGTGTATAAGTTCTCAAAAGGCTCCCACTGTGTTGTCCAGGACTTTTTTAGTAATACAAACACAGTGGGAGCCTCTCCCACTGTATAAGTTCTCAAAAAAAATTAAGATCACAGTTAATTGAATACTCTGTTGCATAATTGGTAGGATAGACTATGCGAGATATGGAGCCCATAAATGGAGCACAATACTCTCTCACATATTTCACTGGTTGCTGAGTAATCAACATCTCTGCAAAGAAAGTGTAAAGCTCAATAGTCTGATTCTTTTTCTATTTTTTATCAATGAAGCTTGCTGCTACAGGAAATCTATAGTAACAATGCGTGCAAAAACAGTTATGAAACAAATACTCTGCGCTTAGCTCCCCGACAATGGTGCCAGAAAATGTTTGATGGACTGCAAGACACACTGGGTAGTGTAGCACTTTCAGTAAGTAAAGGAGCGGATCTACAGGTTGGCCATGGTGAGTTGCGGCCCACCTTGGGATTTTGGGTCAGCCTATATCCAATAGGTTTCTAACTGGGCCAGACAAAAAAGGGCCCAATAACACATGCCCAGAAGGCCAGAACGAACGCAGCCACGTTAGTTTACATCGAGCAGAAACCTTGTGGCCTCCTGCCCTGATACATCCATTTTACATCATGTTTTCCTACTGTTATTTATAATGTTTTTGATCAATATAATACTTTGTGGTGCAATTCTAATGCATTTTCTCTCTTAATTTGCCAGATTTACATGAAGAGGGAGATTGCCGGCAGCTGGAATTCAGGACCTGAAAATGCTATGTCAGGGATACCTATTCTGCACAAATCCAAATGAGCTGAATGTCATGGAGAATTATTTTTGGAATATATAACAAATACTAGAGAAAAGAAATACCAGAGGAGGCCACCCAGGTGCCCACGAGGCACCAGGGAGCGCCCAGCCCCCTAGGCGCACCCTGGTGGCTTGTGGGGCCCCTGGCCAGCCTCCGTGGCCCATATTCCACTATATGAAGCCATTTGCCCTATAAAAAATAAGAGGAGGACTTTCGGGCGAAGCGCCACCGTCTCAAGGAGGAACCTGGGCAGGAGCACTTTTGCTCTCCGGTGGAGCGATTTTGCTGGGGAAACTTCCCTCCGGAGGTGGAAATCGAAGCCATCATCATCACCAACAACCCTCTCATCGTGGGAGGACCGATCTTCATCAATATCTTGACCGGCACCATCTCATCTCAAACCCTAGTTCATCTTTTGTATTCAATCTTTGTCTCAAAACCTCAGATTGGTACCTGTGGGTTGCTAGTAGTGTTGATTACATCTTGTAGTTGATGCTAGTTGGTTTATTTGGTGGAAGATTATATGTTCAGATCCATGATGTTATTCAATACCCCTCTGATCTTGAACATGAATATAATTTGTGAGTAGTTACTTTTGTTCTTGAGGACATGGGAGAACTCTTGTCATAAGTAATCATGTGAATATGGTATTCATTTGATATCTTGACTCATACTGTTGGGGAACGTAGCATGCAATTTCAAAAAAATTCCTACGATCACATAAGATCTATCTAGGAGATGCATAGCAACGAGAGGAGGAGAGTGTGTCCATGTACCCTTGTAGACCGAAAGCGGAAGCGTTAGGTTAACGCGGTTGATGTAGTCGAACGTCTTCACGATCCAACCGATCTAGTACCGAACGTACGGCACCTCCAAGTTCAGCACACGTTCAGCTCGATAACGTCCCTCGAACTTCTTGATCCAGCAGAGGGTCGAGGGAGAGTTCCTTCAGCATGATGGCGTGGTGAGGGTGATGGTAATGTGATCCGCGCAGGGCTTCGCCTAAGCAGTACGACGCTATGACCGGAGGCGTAAACTGTGGAGGGGGGCACCGCACACGGCTAAGAGAACAATTGATGTGCTATGGGGTGCCCCCTGCCCCCGTATATAAAGGAGGGGAGGAGGAGGCGGCTGGCCAGGAGGGGCGCGCCATGGGGGGGAGTCTTGCTAGGACTCCACTCCTAGGAGGATTCGCCCCCCCCCTTTTCCTTTCTTACCGGATGGGAAAAGGAAGGAGATGGAGAGGGAAATGGGGGCGCCGCCCCTCCCCTAGTCCAATTCGGACTGTTATGGGGGGCGCGCGACCACCCCTTGCGGCCCTCCTCTCTCTCCACTAAGCCCCATGTAGGCCCAATACTTCCCCCAAGCGGTTCCGGTAATCCCTCGTTACTCCGGTAAAATACCCGAACCACTCGAAACCATTCCGATCACTCACTACTAGGAAAAGGCAAATTAGTGGCGCACCTGTTTTGGCCATTAATGGCGCACTATAGGTGCGCCACTATCATCACGCCACTAGTAACAAGTACTAATGGCGCACCCCTGGTGCGCCACTAGAATACCAGACAATAGTGGCGCACCAGGCAGTGCGCCATTAGTATGTCCCCTGGTGCGCCATTACTATGCCTCCCAGGGGGCCATATTTACCTTGTGCTCTCGGTTACTAATGGTGCACTTCTAGATAATGCGCCACTAGTGTGTTTATTGCAGTGCGCCACTAAAGTGCAGTATGGTGCGCCACTAGTATGAATATTAGGATTTTTTTTCTTTTCTGATATTTGCACAGGTTACAAAATACATTACTGCACAGGATATAGACAACACAACATATAAACAGCAGATTTATCGAATACAATAGAAGATTAGTCTCCGAATACAATTCATCATATTAGTCTTTGAATTCAAAATACCGAACAAAGTTAGAACATTACAAGTCTCGAGACCGCGAGTAGCGAGTTTGTCTTCACATTACAAGTCAATATCGATCATCTAAACTACCATCACATAGAAGAGAGTTGCGGTCATCACGATGAGCATCATCGCGATGAAACTGGTCTTCATCCGGTTCCTCCAACGCTCCCTCCTCTCTCCCGCTAGATAGCGCGCATATCTAGCTTCCGCCTCCGCCCTAGTGGTGTACCCTTTGTAACTGTTACCGCTGAAACGGTGAACCTGTCTCCGACACTCCTCCCAGTCGTCGTAGACTCCGGGAACCTTACCCTTGTACACGACATACGATGGCATCTCTATGCACTAGACAAACAAAACGTTAGTAGCAATTCACAGACAATACATAAGCAATATATAAGTATGCAACAAAAGGATCGAAAGAGAAAAGCAACACATTAATAGCACGATTCATGGTCCTATTACTAAATAGCATCGATTACATATAAGTTGAATGACTGTCCAAACCAAAGAGACATACAAGTTCATTAAAGTTTAATTACAACATGAGCTAATCGATATTTCAGAACTACATAGCATCACTACTTTCGACTCGACTCAGGGACCGGAGCGTGGATGAAGCCGCCGTCTTTCGTGATGGTCATGAATGTGCGTTCGTTGTCAGCCTGAATTTGTAGCGTTGTTTCTATTTCACTGTTGGACGGTTGATATTTGAGGTAGAACTGCCCCGAGGTACGAAGGACATCTTGATGGATGATTTCCGCAAACTCCGACTGGATGCGAAAGATTCTTGTCTGAGGTCCGTGTCCTGGATTGCCGACAAGCGTGCGGCCCAATCTTTGAGACTATTTGGTAGCAGAAGGTGATTATGGTCCCGTACGATCGCCCGCATGTGATGGAGGGCGTAGTAGGCATCCTTCTGACTGCCAAGCGGCTGCTTGAGGCAGGGGAACGTCGTTACGTGGGTGAACACATGCTTGCCATACCTAAAAATTGGCCTCCTGAAGGTGCCTCCAGATTTGGCGTAGCCGGGGAGAACATCATCAAGAACTTTCTTGATATCTGTGTAGTCTTTCTTCGACTGACGGTCCGAGTCGAAATACGTGGCCATGGAATAGTTCGGGCTTAAGAGGATGAGTGTGCAATGTGTGTCACTGCACACAACACGGAATGTTAGAAAAAAAAGAACGATCGAAATCTATGAAATCATATGTTACGGGGCGGTGAGGGGATGACTTACTCGGGAAAGTAAGGCACGAAGAAGTTATCCTTATCTGGGTTCGCCAGAATGACGCCTTCGAGGTATGAACTCGCGACTTGCCGGTCCCTAGCGCTGCCCAAGATCTTGGCACGCATGTAGAAGGGGTCGACTATCACGATGTCCGGGGTCTTGTCTCTAATGATCCGCATCTCCATACTCAGCGAAAATAGCCGAACGAAGGTGTAGTGCAGCGGATGAAGGTTAAACATAGTGAAGATGTCATCAAACCACAGGACGATCATACCCCCGATGGCGCTATCGACAAAGCCCTTGCCCTCTGGCACCTTGGCCACGAAAACCGGGTATGCCACATCATTCTCGGAGAGACGCCGCTTCTCCAAAGAAAGAACACTGTCATGCAGACTCCGCATAGCACCGGTTGCAGCATTGAGCAGATTAGTCGGTAGCATCGGCCTACACGCCACATGCACCCTCCTCGAGATATCCTTAGGTGAAGGTGGCCCGTCCTGAGCACAGATCGTACTCGGTGCCGGCTGGCTCGCACCCTTGTTATTCTTTCTTTTCCGTCCCTTCTGCTTCTTCTGATGTAATGGGATCGAGTTCTGCTTAGAGACCACCTTCTTGAGTGTGTTGGGGCTGATAATATTTTGCACCTCGGCTATCTGAGGCTCGGTGAAGGCGGCAGCTGGAGGCGTCTCCTGAGAACTGAACGCCAGACGACGCCTGTTGCAATTGGGTTTCTCCGCGGTACCAGCTAGATCGCGATCGTCTTTTGCAGGGTTGGGTTCTTGAGAAGGAGGCCCCAAGAATTCGTCATCGTACCCATGTTCGTTGAAGTACTTATCGACGTTGGTAAATGTACCGTCGTCGTCGTCCAGATCCTGTGCCATATGCATGTCCGGATCAGCTGACGCCGGTAGCGTTGCGGCGGTCTTGCCATGGCTTGGCGCCGGCACGACTGGCGGTGTTGTCTGTGGGGTGGTGTCCCCCGCCCCCAAACGAATCTGGCTCTTCGGACAAAGCATGGGCCAGCTTATGCAGGCGCTGAGGGTCATCATATCATCTTCGTCGGCCCCAGGGGGTCGATACGGAGGTAACAAGTCGTCGAAGCCCCGCAGCACCCGAACCAGTTGAACCCTATACACGGTGGGTGGCATCGGATTACCGTGGAACACGCGGCTGCCCGGTTGAACGATTCTGGCCTTGGCGACATCGATCAACTCGCCATCCACGAAGTGCAGGAGAGTGCATGGAACGTCGGCGGCGCCCTGCGAAAACATGTAGGGCGTCAGGGATGCCCAGTCAAAGGCAAGGAGATGAAGTCATCGGCCGAGAGGCTTAATTAGTTACCGTGATGGCGTCGAGCTTGGCTAATGTCGAGGCACCGCCAACGGCGGGCGTGCAAGTGACGGAGGGGCCGCTTGCTGCCGAGGTGCCGGCCGGCGTATTCTTCCCACACCCGGGTGCATTAAGCTGCAATGCCGACGCCGACGCCGGAGAGACCAATGCCGCCTCCGCCGGAGACACCAATGGCGCCGCCAGCGCGTTGTGCGAGTTGCTGCCCGTGAAGCTAGGAATCGGGGGCGGCCCCTGTTGGCCGCCCGCAATCCATGCCTGCAGCCCCTCAATCAAGGTAGGCACAATGGCAGTGATCGTCGCTCCCAGTTGGTCTCGCACTTGCTCTTCGACTATCTCTGGAATCCGCGCCACTTTTACCTTGAGTTCTTGAACCTCGCGCTCCTGGCTTTCCGAGCTGGTCTTTCTCTCCTTTCGCCCAGCGGTATAGTATTCCGACCATTTCGTGGACAAGCCTTTGCCGGCCACACGACCAGCTCACGACGGCTTACTGAGCTTATCCTTGTTTTTCATTACGTTCAACGCCCTATTTAAAGTGGTGTCCCTAGGGAGCTCTTAGACGACCCCGCGCTACTGCTTTCAGTGTCCTGCGAAAGGAACGTGAACCATTTAGAAATTTGGCTTCATTAATTAGAATGCAACCATATGGAGCTAATTACGCGGGGGTGTATTCCTTACCAGAACAAGCTCAAGCGCCTTGGTCTTCGGATCCGTGGTAAGCTCCTTTGTTACCGGGTCAATCTTGTACCGGGCCCTGACATAGTTCTTGGTCTGCTTGTCACGGTATTTATCGAAGAGGGGCAGTAGGCCTTACTCGGCACGCTCCGCGTCCTCCTTGTCCCATATAGGTTCCGCCACTCTGTAACTGTCGGGGCCGAGTTTGTGGACCCCTAAGTTCAAGTCCCGCATATCTTTCCCCCACTGACTTGATTCCGCGGTTGCGTTGCTCTCGCACTTGATCTTGAACTCCAGGTAGTTAGCTTCGCTGATCGAAGGATTTGTCTCCTTGATCTTCTCATAACTATCACCTTTTTCAATCCTTCTCTTCACCGTGGCTCTCCAAGTAGCCAGGGCTGTGCTCATCTTCGTGAGGGCGGCACTTTTCACTTTATTCCCTGAGAGGCGTGTGTTTGCAAAGTCACCGGGGAACTTGTATCGTTCGTGCAGCTTCGTGAAGAGGAGGTTGCGCAAATTCCCTCGGTCACGATGCCTTAGGTTCTCGGTGTTGATCGAGACGGTGCTCCGGAGAATGCACCCGAGCTGTCCCGCGTACCCCTTGACTAATTCTTTGGGCGCCGTTGGATGCCCACCGGAGGACACTTCAGTAAATTCCTCCTTGACGGTGCCGAGCACGTTCGGGCGCCTGTCCTCCCGTTGCCTCTTCGGTTGGCTGCCATCTGTGCGTGCGCTGCCATCATCAGTGGTGGCATCCTCGACAGCACCATCAGTGGTGTCACCCCCGACGCCACTAGGGGTTGTGTAGTCAGGATCGGTGTCTTCTGCGGCGTCCTCATAGCGCTGAGGTTCTTCCTCCATCTCCTGGGACAGCTCCCAGAATGCCTTGCCGCCCGAACCGCCGGCCTCATTGTTTTGGGTCATGTTCGCTCTAAATAGGAAAAAAGGCTACTAGAGTTATTTCTTAAATGCAGTCTAGGAAAAAATAAATCCACAAGTCAATATATCAGGACCCATCACATCTTCATAGACTCGATGGGGCCTCAAATGCCCTTCCTCATCTACAACTAGTTGTCCGCCTCAATCGATGGGTTTTCTCACATTTTTCTGATTCAAACTAGATTTTGATGGTTGTTAGGTTTTCTCACATTGGGAAGTTCCAGTCTACTAGTAGAGGCGAAAACATGAGGAGCAGCTTGTAGGTTTGCTTGCTCCGGTGGGATGGGATGGAGGATATAGCGGTAGCAACTCAAAGCAGTAGCAGTAGCACCCCTATATCGTACATAGATTTATTTTTTGCCCTGCTGCTCTTACTAGTTTTAGCTTATCAAAGTGGATGTATGTATCACATGTTTCTGAAACTAGATTTGTATTGCTGGTAGGTTATTTTGTGTATGTGATCTGAAATAAATACAAAAATTATTTTTTGCCCTGCTGCTCTTACTAGTTTTAGCTTATCAAAGTGGATGTATGTATCATATTCTTCTGGTGCATGAGAGAGTGAGGGGTAAACCACAAGCTAGACAAGTGAAGGTGGTGGAGTGGTGCTGCATCCCCATCCATCCATCTATCCATCCATCTGCATCATCTCTTTTGACTTGACCACATTGGCTCATAGCTAATCTAGCCAAGCTACCTAGATCCACCTGCTTGCTTGTTGCACATTGTGTGGAGGGAGCAGATCTCACCACTGCTTAAGTGTAAAGCTAGATAGTGGGTGTGTGAGAGTCCACTTAGCTGAAAATGTTGGGAGACATGATTTATCTGTTCAGTCACCATCACACACACTCATATTAACATTCAACACTTGACCTAGAGTTAACAAATTGGGCATCTTCTAGGTCAAACTATAAATGTTGATTAATTTTTGTTTCGGTTGAGAATCGGGCACCTTCTAGGTCAAAAAAATTGGGCATGACCTTTGCTAATTTTCTTGACCTAGGAGTGCCCCATTCTCAACCGAAACGGAAATTAATCAACATTTCAGGAGAAAGGGGTCATTTCAGAAGATCACAAGTAGCAGCAGCATCACAAGTTGACAAAATCACAAGTAGCAGCAGCATCACAAGTAGTACAGCAGCATCATCATCACAAGTAATACACTTAGCTACCAGTTCAGAAATACAGCTAAGATAAGATCATCACCACATTTCAGAAACATAGCTCATCATTTTCATTCTTGCAGATAAGATCATCACCACTTTTCAGAAATACAGCTTCATAGGTTGTTCATCAAGCAGCCGCAAATCAGAACACTAGCATAATGTAGTATTACCTCATTCATCAAGCAGCCACAAGTCAAAATTTCCTAACCACTAGGTCTTCTCTGTATGCAAGCAGTAGACCATATATATGTGACATTTTCATCTCTCATTAGCGCTAAGATCTAACGTCTATTGTTGCTCATGCTGATTACTCACTTCAAAATAGGTTGCTTAGTAGTACGAAACAACACACAGCAAGCTCCATCAAAAACAGAATAAAAAATGGCCATGTCATGCTTGGCAATAGCACAAGTGACATGGACTGATATGGTGGCATGGCCATCGAGTGGCTAGCAAGAAACAATGCACACACAGAGACAAGCATCATGTGCCAGCAACAGTTTCTAATAATAAAACACTCCCACTACCCAGAGGTTTTAGCACTTTGATTATCGTTGTTGTAATATTCAGTACCGAGTATGGACCCAGCTTATGTACTAGTACTAGCACACCCACAAGAAAACAACACTAAACTGACCCGAAACACGAAACCGGCATCAATGAACTAGAGTACTAGGAAATTAATACTACCGCAAGATGAATTATTATTTCCTTCCAGGCTCCCACCTGTGAAGGGTGGCCCAGTGGTTGTCAGACAGACACAAAAACCTTTTTTCCCACATTATTTTCTCTGTTTTGAAATTATTTATGGTTCATTTTCAGATACTGCTAGTGAAACAAACTTCCAAAATTATTTTTTCGTTCTCTAATGCAACATTTTTCTTCTTACCTACGTGGTCACCTTCAAAACCATCTACAAATAATCTGTAGTTTCATTTGCAAACTTCTTTACCCACGTAAATCTAACTCATTTTCCTTACAGAATCTTTGTTCTGAAGCACCTACAAACAATCTGCAGTTATATACTTTTAACTTCTTTAGCCGCATAATCTATGTATAGTCACAAATCTGATTCATTTTTGAGCTTCTTGAACCACAGAATCTTTTTGCAATCATAAGGCTCAAATTGACAATGATTCACTTTTTACAATGGCAGTCAGTACAGCCAGACAAATGGTTCACCAGTGCTCCTTCTATATATCAGAGACTTAAGATGTCTGTTTAGTGTGATCGTTGCCCCAAAAGAATAAAACACAACAACATTTGGGGAGCAACGAGCCACCACGGCGGAAGAGAAGAACAGAGGGATTTGTTGCCCCTGCGTAAGTACCCAATGTTTGCGGCGCGGAGAAGCCGGCGTTCCTCAGCGGAGCGGGAGCCCCGTCACGCGCGGCGTGGATGGCTGGCTGGTTGCTTCCCCCGACCTCTGGTGGCGGCAGCCCTTGGGGACGACGGCCTTGGCAATCCAATCATAGGAGAAGAGGAAGGTGAGGACAAGGGAACAAGAGGCGCAAGAACCGAGAGAGGAGGAGAAGGCAATACTGAATCGGTGCCGGCGTTGGAGTAGATAGACAGCGACGTCGCCTGGCCGCCGCGTCGTGTCGCTGCGCAGGCTGAGGGGGGTTGTCCGTGGATGGCCCTCCTGTGGATGAGGGGGCAGGGGTGGGGCGGCTCCGAGGCTCCAAGTCTCCGGGACGCAGTGGGTCTGGGTCGGGGCGGCGCAGTGGGTCTGGGCGCCGCGGGTTTCTAGGGTTTCGAGGGCTGGGAAGGCGAGGAGGGGGTGGGTGGGGGCGGCGGAGCCCGGGAGCGAGGTCACCGGTGGGTGGAAGGGGATCGGCGGCGGTGGCGAGAGGCGAGGGGCGAGATGGAAGAAGGGGGAGATGGGAGAAGGGCGAGATGGACAGGTACACACCTACATACAGAGGGGGGAACGTTAGCAATGGCGCACCTTCTAGGGGTGCGCCATAAACCCCGTGATAGCAATGGCGCACCTTCCCCCGGTGCGCCATTACTAACTTTTTTTGGATTTTTAGAAAATATTTATCAAATTTGTTATTTGAAAATATTTATGAATATGAAAAAATATCATCAAATTTATGAATGTGAATAATTTTTTAGAAAACATTTATGAATATGAAAAAATATCATCAAATTTGTTATTTGAAAATATTTATGAATATGAAAAAATATCATCAAATTTATGAATGTGAATAATTTTTTAGAAAACATTTATGAATATGAAAAAATATCATCAAATTTGTTATTTGGAAATATTTATGAATATGGAAAAATATCATCAAATTTATGAATGTGAATAATTTTTTAGAAAACATTTATGAATATGAAAAAATATCATCAAATTTGTTATTTGAAAATATTTATGAATATGAAAAAATATCATCAAATTTATGAATGTGAATAATTTTTTAGAAAACATTTATGAATATGAAAAAATCTCACAAATTTGTTATTTGAAAATATTTATGAATATGAAAAAATATCATCAAATTTATGAATGTGAATAATTTTTTAGAAAACATTTATGAATATGAAAAAATCTCATCAAATTTGTTATTTGAAAATATTTATGAATATGAAAAAATATCATCAAATTTATGAATGTGAATAATTTTTTAGAAAACATTTATGAATATGAAAAAATCTCATCAAATCTATTATTTGAAAATATTTATGAATATGAAAAAATATCATCAAATTTATGAATGTGAATAATTTTTAGAAAACATTTATGAATATGAAAAAATATCATCGAATTTTTTATTTGAAAATATTTATGAATATGAAAAAACCATCAAATTTATGAATGTGAATAATTTTTTAGAAAACATTTATAAATATGAACCATAAAAATATTAAAAAATATTAAAAAATTAAACATTTATCATGAGTTTAAAAATATTCATGATTTCAAAAAATATTAAAAAATTAAACATTTATCATGAGTTTAAAAATATTCATGAGTTCAAAAAATATTAAAAAATATAAAAAAATTGGTATACCAATGGCGCACCGCCTATGGGTGCGCCATAAGTACCTTGATAGCAATGGCGCACCTTCTCCTGGTGCGCCATTAGTAACTTTTTTGGATTTTTAGTTGCATTCATTTGTGAATTGGTAAAACATTTATGAATATGAAAAAATATCATCAAATTTGAAAAAATATTCATGAATTCAAAAAGTGCTCATGACATTTAAAAATATTCATGAGTTCAAAAAATATTCATGAGTTTAAAAATATTCATGAGTTCAAAAAATATTAAAAAAATTAAAAAATCTTCATGAGTTCAAAAAATTAACATAGCTATATTAACAAATAAACATAAATAAAAATTGGTATACCAGAATAAACATAAATACCGGAATAAACATAAATAAATATTCATGAGGACTAGAACAGAAGAAATGTAATTTCCATATGTCGAAATACAATCGAGAAATAAAGACTACAATTTAAATACAATCGATCTTAGCTAGCTATCTTTTCACAATCTTCTTGCCCTTCTTTTTCGCAAATGGAGTTCTTCTCTTAAACGGACATCCTTTAGGTAGGGTGGTCCTGCTTCTTCTTGTGGTGTATGGCACTTCATCGTCGTCGTCATGTTCCATCTTCGGGTCGCCGTACTTGTCGAAGTCTTGCTCATTGGCGACTCCATCCATTCCGATGATCTTCCTTTTGCCTCTCCTCACGATAACATGACTGGGCTTTGACGGGTCGGTAATGAAGAAGCATTGGTCCACTTGGGAAGCTAGTACCTATGGCTCATTTTTCGCGGTGACGTTTGCGCCCGCGGTCTTGGATTTGGCTTCGGGTATAACCATGGTGGTGAAATACCGGTCTTCTTTTAGGACGCTCTTGGCCCATCTGACACGGAACATCAGGACCTTCTCTCCAGCGTAGCTCAGCTCCCAGATCTCCTCGATCCTTCCGTAGTATCTGTCCTTGTCGTTACCGGTGTAGGATTCCATCGTTACCCCGGAGTTCTGATAACCATCGCTCTTCATGTCCTTGTCCTCGGTGTAGAATGTGTAGCCATTGATATCGTACGCCTCATAGGTCATCAGGTTGTGCTCGGCGCCCTGTGACAAGGCGAATATGAGTTTTTCTTCCGCGGAAGAATCCTCATGTAAAGGGTACGACAGAAGCTTCTCCTTGAACCAATGCGTGAAACATGAGTTGTACTCTTTGATTATATCTCCGTCCGTCCTCTGTTGGCCTCGGTCATTGTACGTCTTCTCAATAAAGGTTTTGTGCTCTACCACCCAAGGATCGACCACGTCTATGTGTTGTAGCGCGACTAGGTTTGTTCTTTCAAAGTCGGCGAGTCGACCCTCGAAGTCGACATGCATTTCGCGGCGACCATCGCGGTGACCCCATCCAGCGAGCCTGCCGAGGTGCCTGTTGACGGGCAGACCAACGAGGATCTCGATGCCTAGATAATTCGTGCAGTAGGAGATGCACTCTTCGGTCAGAAAGCCCCTGGCTATGCTTCCCTCTGGACGTGACATGTTGCGAACTTATCCTTTGATGACACCATTCATCCTTTCGAACGGCATCATGCTGTGCAGGAACGTAGGCCCGAGTTGTATGATATCCTCCACGATATGGACCAGCAGATGCACCATAACGTCGAAGAATGCGGGCGGGAAGTACATCTCAAGCTCGCATAGTATCACCATGATCTCTTCCTGTAGCCTTCTGAGTTGCCTCACGCCAACCGGCTTCCGAGAGATGACGTCGAAAAAGTTGCATAGGCCAAATAGCGTTTCATGGACGTGCAGGTCCATGATCCCACGGATTGCAACTGGAAGTATCTGCGTCATTAACACGTGACAGTCGTGAGACTTCATCCTGCTGAACTTCTGCTTCGCTGAGTCTAGGTATCTGCTTATCTTCCCCGCGTAACCATAAGGAAGTTTTACTCCTACGAGGCAGGTGAAAAACTGCTCGATCTCCTCCTGACTTAGAGTGAAGCACACGGGAGGGTAGTCATTTCCAATCTTCTTGGCCTTTTTGCCTTTGCGATGACTTTCCGTGTCCTGCTTCGCCTCATCATCATCATCATCATCATTAGCGTGAAGCTCCTCCCTGATGCCCATTGATTTCAAGTCTGCCCTTGCTTTCGGCCCATCTTTGGTCCTCTCTGGCATGTTGAGCAGGGTACCAAGCAGACTCTCGCACACGTTCTTCGTGATATGCATGACATCAAGGCTGTGAGGCACACGGAGGATCTTCCAGTATGGCAAGTCCCAGAAAACAGACCTCGTTTTCCATACCTTCAGCAGCGGCGCTGGCGCCTTTCGCTTCTTTCCCGGCTCTGGCGCCTTTCACTTCTTTCTCGGCAGTGGGAAATCTTTCCAATTTTTCAACAGCTCGTCTATTTCCTCGCCGCTCCTCGTACGCGGGCGTCTTCGGGGTTCGGTTTCACCATCGAACAGATCCTTGCGTTTTCTCCATGAGTCATCGTCGCGAAGCCACCTTCGATGTCCCATGAACACAGTTTTCGAAGACCCGGGATCTCTATCTAGCTAGCGATACGTTGTGTCATCCATGCACCTGACGCATCCAGAAAATCCATGGACCACCTGCCCCGCGACATATCCGTAACCGAGATAGTCGTGCACCGTCGTGAGCAGTGCGACTCTCATAGGGAAATATTCTTTCTCTACGGCGTCCCACATATTGGCTGGCATTTTCCACAGCGTGTCTAGCTCCTCTTTCAGCAGCCCCAGATACAGATTGATGTCCTTCCCTGGTTGTTTCGGCCCTTCAATTAGCATACTCATGTGAATGTACTTCCTCTTCATGCACAACCAGGGGGGAAGGTTGTACATCCACACAAACACAGGCCAGGTGCTATGTGTGCTTCTCTGGCTGCCAAACGGATTGACTCCATCGGTGCTCGCGCCTAGCACGATGTTCCTTGGATCGTCCCCAAATTCTGGGTGTTCGAAGTTCAACGCTTGCCACTGGCTCGCATCCTTAGGGTGACTCAGCATCTTGTCTTTTTTATTTATCTCCGGATTATTTCCGTCATCTTCTCGCTTCTTCTCCTCCCTATCCGCGTGCCAACGTAGGAGCTTTGCTAGCTTAGGGTCCGCGAAATACCGCTGCAGACGAGGAGTGATCGGAAAGTACCACACCACTTTTCGAGGATCTTTCTTCCTCTTCTTGTATCGAGTGACGCCGCACACCGGACATATGGTAGACTCCGCATGCTCGTCCCGATAAATGATGCAATTGTTCATGCACACATGGTATTTCATGTGTGGTAAATCCAGAGGACACACGATTTTCTTCGCCTCCTCGAAACTGGTCAGGCAGTTGTTCCCCTTGGGAAGACGTTCGTGCCAGAATGACATGTTCTCGTCAAAGCATGCGTCGGTCATTTTGTGTTTTAACTTCATCTCCAGAGCCATGAGCGTTACTTTCAGGCGGGTATCCTCGGGCCTGCATCCTTCATACAATGAAGTAACCGCGTCTATCTCCAGTTGATCCAGCTTGGCTTTCTCTCGGGCGGCAGCTCTTGCGTTATCCGTCTGCTTGAGAAGCAGCTCTTGAATATGAGGGTCCTGCACCCAGCCCATCGATGGTCCATCGTCGTCTGCTCCGGCATCTTCATCTTCATGATCATGCCCTTCCTCTGCTCCGGCATCTTCCTCATCATCATGTCCGACATCTTCTACATGATGACTGTGTACTGCATCTACTTCGTGATCATGTCCTGGAGATTCTTCGTCTTCTCGCCCGCCCTCGCCGTGGTTGTCTTGCTGCCCTTCCTCATTTCTTGCCCGGCCCCCATGGACGACTTCATAATCATCTTCATCACCTTGCCACCGATAGCAATCCATGAAACCACGCAAGAGCAGGTGGTCCCGCACCTGTACGGAATCCGGGTCCATAAGGCTCTTCAGCTTGCATCTTCGACACAGACATCTTATCTCCATCTTGTTCTTTTGAAGCATCTCGGCCTTCGCGGAGCTCAAAAACCTATTCATGATGCCTTCGGTCATCGTGCGGACCATGGTCGCCTGCGGGGTAGAGCAAAACGATATTTTAGAACCAAATTTTTTTTTGGCATGACTTTGCCTAAAAATAGGACCAAAAAGAATGCATAGTGCCAAATTCTCGCCGAAACAGAAATGAATCAACATTCCGGAAAAATATTGGCAACTATCGCATTTCAAATACCGGTACCTGCAAACACAAACATATGCAACACCACAAACATACGTAGATCTAGGCCATAAAAAGTGCATGTGCACATTGTTGGAGGGAGAAAAAAGTAGATGTACAACATAAACAAAGCTTTCCCCTTACTTACCTATCAAAAAAGGAAATTTAACCACTTAATTTGGGTGAATCTATGGTGCAAATGAGGTGAGGAGGATGAGGCAGCCGAGACAAGCTTGGAGGAGGAGGTGGAGAGAATGAAATGGGGAAAGTGAGTGTGGTAGGTGGCTGTCCAAAATATCTAGCTGCTCTCAAGTTATCAATGGCGCACCACCTAACAATGCGCCATTAGTAACCCTGGTTACTAATGGTGCACCTGTTACGTGGTGCGCCATTACTAGTTTTGCAAAAAAAATTGTTAGTAGTGGTGCACCGTGGTTGTGGTGCGCCATTACTAGTTTGAACTAGTTATGGCGCACTATACCCTGGTGCGCCATTACGTTTTGAAAAAAAGTAAAAAATATTGTTAGTAGTGGCGCACAGAGTGTGTGGTGCGTCATTACTAGTCAAAACTAGTAATGGCGCACTATGCCCTGGTGCGCCATTACTAGCTTTGGAAAAAAATTGTTAGTAGTGGCGCACCGTGTGTGTGGTGCGCCATTAGTGATATGGACACTAATGGCGTACCTACACATGGTGCGCCATTAATGTCCATATTAGCTATAGCCCTTTTCCTAGTAGTGACTGGTACGTGTCGGTCCTAAACAAACGGTTTTAACTCCTTTCCGCGACGTCATTTGGAACCGTCGCCAAGTGAGTGGCGATAGGGGGGTCCTTCCCACACGACCCAAAAATCGTCGGGGATAGGCCCTCCTGGGACCCAGGCTGGGGCCGTGTGCGATCGGGCGAGGCATCGAAACCCAATCATTTCTGTAGGTATGTACATCCCACATGGTAATCCGAGAAAATCATTTCCGTAGGTATGTACATCCCACATGGTGAATCCCAGAAAAACATTTCCGTTCATATGTATATCACACACAGTCAATCCAAGGAATACGTTTCCGTTCTTATGTACATCCCACACAGTCAATCCAGGGAAAATGTTTCCGTTCGTATGTACATCCCACATAGTTTTATGTGTAGGCTCGTGTGTGAAAGGTGTAACTATTACACACGGTCTGCCTTGGTTAGCTGTTTGCTTTTATCAACTATATCACACACGATTTGATGAAGAAAACTGTGTGGCATTGGGCTATGCATCGCAAGTGCTTTTACTGCTAGAACCGTTTGCAAAGGTCCATGACATATTTAGCAGGTTTATTAGTTTACAATTAATAATTCCAGTATTACGCAAGTTCACATTTCATATCGAACAGCTGTTTGCCAATTTCATATCAGGCACATAAATATATTATAACATCACAGTACGGTAGCTACATGAAAACATCACAGTACAACATATAGCTAGTTCAACTTCATAAGAACAATATATTCATTTCCCTACTCGAGATCATCCAGGCTCGTCTTATCCACCTCTGCTTTCAGTTCAGTAAGAACCCATTTTGCACGGGCCAACTGGGAAATTGCCTCCTCCTTCGCCAACACCATCTTAGCAAAGTCTGAAAATCTGAGCTCATTCTCCACCTTCAACTTTTTATCCTGCATCTTGAAATATGCTTCAGCGTTGACAAGACTTTCTCTAAGCCTACGTGTGTTCTCTTCCTCATACATGCTCCAGAGCTTCGTTAGGCACATCTTCAAAGACTGTGGCCACTCTTGATCAACTCACTCCAAGTAACAACACTTCCGTTCATCCTATAATATTTGAAACTAGATTAGCAACAATTGTAGGAGAAATGGGTTTATAGCAACATAGAAAATCACCAATGCTTATTTTGAAAAACTGAAGGAACATGTTAATTATGACATATCTTCTCAAAAAGATCAATGTGCAAATGAAATAATTGGTACTGAGACAACAACCAAATTCTGGAACATCAGAAGCTATAATTAACTACAACGACGCTACAAGTTCTTACTCATGTACAATAAATAACAAATTGAACATTTTATGAGGAAAGTAAATATAACTGCAACAGCATAGCGACAGTGTTTGGATGACAGCGAATTGATACTAACAGGTGTGTACATGCACAAATTTAGTAACATAGAACTAATAGCACTTAGGCCGTCCACTATGTATGCCAAAACTGGGGTAAAGACAACTGTTGCTACATCTCGCACCGGTGCCCTGCACTGGCGAGCCGATGCAGTGGAAAAAAATCAGGGACCCGGACTCCGGAGCACGTAGTTGCTCCGATGCCTAGTTCCTTCGTGCCATAAAGATTTAGTATTTTACTACTTGGCTGCTTGGATGTGTGGACCAAAGTTGGCTGCACAAACTGCTGAAGCGGTGCCAAATAATTTTCTAATGGCACCGCTGATGAGATGGCAACAATTTAAGATACTAGGTACAAACTGTGACACTGTCTTAGGATGCGTTTGGTTGAAGGTGTGGTATGAATGGGTTGGGACCGTGACAGTGTCTGAATCACATCTAACAAATGATTTGTAACAACGAAAGAGGGTCTAACCTTCTCTGCACATGCCAGAAACTTCCTCCCACTGTCCACAGAATCAAACGCAACTAGCTTCACGCATGGAGATTGATGGTGACAACGAGCAGATAGATCTTCAGCCACCCCGCTCCATTCGTTGCCACTGATGGTCCTAGGGAGCTACAAGAGGAAGAAATGACTCAAATCGACCGCCGGGTAAAAATCCTTCATTCCAAGACATGGCCCGAGAGAGAGAAGAGAGGCATACCTGGGTGGTGAAGGAGTAGTCGCCGGAGGAGGAACCGCTGGAGAGGTCTTTGAAGAAGACCATGGCGACCCCGACGGTAGGATGCGAGACGGCAAGAGCGAGGAAGCAGCTATAGCTTAGCAAGGATGGAAGGAAGGAGGGAATAGGGGAAATATGACTTGTGGTCGGGGAGAAAAGGGGGTGGGAAGGGGGGAAGGGGGCGGGGTAGATATTTTTGCGGTAGGCCAAAATTTTGGAAATGTGGAGGGAAACTTTGCACGCGGTGCCGCCGGACCATTCACTTTGAATGATTGTGTGCATCGCAAACAATTCTTCTACTTTACGCGCATGGGATGAGTTTGATAATTCAAATTTTGGTGGAAATTTCCCCAGGTACGTCATTGCATAATTTAACATCGCTTGCTAATTTGGGCACACAAAAGAGCGTACAGCAGACAGACCACACTTGCTGAATCGAACAATTTTAGTAATTAAACAGTGCCAGCTGACCTAAACATTGCTCTTACAAAAGACCAGCATTAAAAACAAAGCCTAAGTACGCATAATTTTAACATATCCGCCGCCGCGCGGGCCTATGCATCGCCGGTGTGAGATTAGGCATCGATGACTTGTCCTGGTGACATGCCGCCATTGGTGGACTCCGCGTACCCCCTGCTGAAGTCGACCGCGTCCTCGGCGCCGCCCTCAAGGTTGTAGTACTCGTAGTAGTGGCTACACCAGAGCTCGCGTTGGTACTCCACCGCCGATTCCTCGACGGACAGACTCTTCTCTACCTCGACCTCGGTCACGCGCAACTCCTCCTCCCGGCGCTCCTCGATCTCCGCCGCCTCCTGCATCTCCAGCTCCCGCTCGACGACCTCATGAGGAAGTAGGTGCTCCATGGCCACCGCCGCCTTTTCAGACGTGGGTTGCATGCTGGAGTCCGAGGTGGCCTGGAATATCTTGGCGTGTGCATCCTCGATCTTGGCGTGGATGGCCTCGACCCGGAACAGGGAGAGATCGGCGGCACGGACGGCAGCTCGAGCGCTCTCCGCATTTGCAGCCGCCATCGCAGCAGCAACTGCAGCCGTCTCGGCTGCTGCAGCTGCCCTGTCCGCTGCCGCAGATGCCCTCTCGACAGAAGCAGCCGCGCTCAATGCGGATGTGGCGGCACTCTCGGCGTAGGCGGTTGCGCTCTCGGCGCAGGCGGCGGTGCTCAGGGGGGGACGCGGCCATCGTATGGGCCTTCACGAAGCGTTTCCACGGCGTCATCTTTGCAAGAAGGAGGTGCGGCAATGGGATCGGGATTCGTGGATTTGGGGGTTGCCGGCACTGGAGCAGATGAGCCGGCGAAGCTTAAGGAGGGAGACTTAAATAGAACCAGATATTTTCATCGCAAACGGTTCCTAGAAAACAACTGTGTGTGATGTTGTAGATATTTTTTATTAGCTGTGAAAGACGGATTTGGAGTAAAGTGGCAACGGATGGTGTTTTAAATGAACGAGAAATTTTGTAGTACTAATACAACTCTCATGTCAAATTTTGGAAAATTTCAGGGGTCATTTGACCTTTTAAGACATTTAAGTGATTTTCTAGCCATTTAATGACCGTAATTGAAATTTGAACTACATGTACATGCAACAGCTAACCATAACAGTTTGAAAACTCATATTTAGTGTACTTGTGTGCGATTTAATTCCATGTGCACTAAATTACAAGGAATTTTTAAACATATTGGTCTAACGGCTATGACACAATTAACCATGGAGTGACATGGCATTTTAATTCCAAAAAATTAAAAAAATCAGAAACACATGAAACCTTGGTTGATGTAATTTCATGCCACCAAGATGATGAGGTTAAAAAATTGGCATGTTTGACGAAAGTTTGGACACATACCGCTCACAAACCGGAGCAACTCACTAGAAGGCTCATGGTTCCGAGAGGGAACAATGCATGTTTGATGACGAACGGGAGATAGCTTCCTCTTACGGCCTTCAATTTTTTTCTACGTCTAACGTGCACTACTACAACTGTAATGTGAAATTTTTGAAAATTCTAGGGGTTATTTGACCTTTTAAAGAGATTTAGGTGATTTTCTAGCCATTTAATGACCGTAATTCAAATTTGAACTACATCTACATGCAATGCCTAACCATAAACGGTTTGAAAAATCATATTTGTGTACTTGTGTGCGAGTTAATTCCATGTGCATTAAACTAGAAGGAATTTTCAAACATATTTGTCTCACGACATGGACACATGCATACGTATGCATGGAGGGACATGGCATTTTAATTCCAGAAAAAAAATTCAGAAACACATGAAACCTTGGTTGATGTAATGTCATGTCACCAAGATGATGTGGTAAATAAATTGGCATGTTCGACGAAAGTTTGGACACACACCCCTCACAAACCGGAGCAACTCACTAGAAGGCTCATGGTTCCGAGAGGGAACAATGCATGTTTGATGACGAACGGGAGATAGCTTCCTCTTACGGCCTTAAATTTTTTTCTACGTCTAACGTGCACTACTACAACTGTAATGTGAAAATTTGGCAAATTCTAGGGGTCATTTGACCTTTTAAAGACATTTAAGTGATTTTCTAACCATTTCATGACCGTAATTCAAATTTGAACTACATCTATATGCAACACCTAACCAAGACGGTTTGAAAAATCATATTTTAGTGTCCTTGTGTGCGAGTTAATTCTATGTGCAGTAAATTAGAAGGAATTTTCAAACATATTGGTCTCAAGGCATAGGCACATGCATGGAGTGCCATGGCATTTTAATTCCAAAAAAATAAAAAATGATAAAAAAAACATGAAACCTTGCTTGATTTAATGTCATGCCACCAAGATGATGTGGTAAAAAAATTGGCCTGTTTGACGAAAGTTTGGACACACACCCTCACAAACCGGAGCAACTCACTAGAAGGCTCGTGGTTCCGAGAGGGAACAATGCATGTTTGATGACAAACGGGAGATAGTTTCCTCTTACGGCCTTCAATTTTTTTATACGTCTAACGTGCACTACTACAACTGTAATGTGAAATTTTTGAAAATTCTAGGGGTCATTTGACCTTTTAAAGACATTTAAGTGATTTTCTAGCCATTTAATGACCGTAATTCAAATTTAAACTACATCTACATGCAACGCCTAACCAAAACGGTTTGAAAAATCATATTTGTGTACTTGTGTGCAAGTTAATTCCATGTGCAGTAAACTAGAAGGAATTTTCAAACATAGTTGTCTCACCACATGGACACATGCATACATATGCATGGAGTGACATGGCATTTTAAGTCCAAAAAATAAAAAAATGATCAGAAAAACATGAAACCTTGGTTGATGTAATTTCATGCCACCAAGATGATGTGGTAAAGAAATTGGCATGTTTAACGAAAGTTTGGACACACACCCCTCAGAAACCGGAGCAACTCACTAGAAGGTTCGTGGTTCCGAGAGGGAACAATGCATGTTTGATGACGAAGGGAGATAGCTTCCTCTTACGGCCTTCAAATATTTTTCTACATTTAACGTGCACTAATACAGCTGTCATGTGAAAATTTGGAAAATTTCAGAGGTCATTTGACCTTTTAAAGAGATTTAAGTGATTTTCTAACCATTTAATGACCGTAATTCAAATTTGAACTACATCTACATGCAACGCCTAACCAAAACAGTTTGAAAAATCATATTTCTGTGTACTTGTGTGCGAGTTAATTCGATGTGTAGTAAATTAGAAGGAATTTTCAAACATATTGGTCTCAAGGCATGGGCACATGCATGAAGTGCCATGGCATTTTAATTTCGAAAAATTAAAAAATGATCAAAAAAAACATAAAACCTTGCTTGATTTAATGTCATGCCACCAAGATGATGTGGTAAACAAATTGGCCTGTTTGACGAAAGTTTGGACACACACCCCTCACAAACCGGAGCAACTCACTAGAAGGTTCGTGGTTCCGAGAGGGAACAATGCATGTTTGATGACGAACGGGAGATAGCTTCCTCTTACGGCCTTCAAATTTTTTTCTACGTTTAACTTGCACTAATACAACTGTCATGTGAAAATTTGGAAAATTTCAGGGGTCGTTTGACCTTTTAAACAATTTTTAGTGATTCTCTAACCATTTAATGATCGTAATTCAAATTTGAACTACATCTACATGCAACGCCTAACCATAACGGTTTGAAAAATCATATTTTTGTGTACTGGTGTGCGAGTTAATTTCATGTGCAGTAAATTAGAAGGAATTTTCAAAGATATTGGTCTCAAGGCATGGGCACATGCATGGAGTGCCATGGCATTTTAATTCCAAAAAATTAAAAATTGATCAGAAAAACATGAAACCTTGCTTGATTTAATGTCATGCCACCAAGATGATGTGGTAAACAAATTGGCTTGTTTGACGAAAGTTTGGACACATACCCCTCACAAACCGGAGCAACTCACTAGAAGGTTCGTGGTTCCGAGAGGGAACAATGCATGTTTGATGACGAACGGGAGATAGCTTCCTCTTACGGCCTTCAATTTTTTTCTACGTTTAACGTGCACTAATACAAGTGTCATGTGAAAATTTGGAAAATTTCAGGGGTCATTTAACCTTTTAAAGACATTTAAGTGATTTTCTAACCATTTAATGACCATAATTCAAATTTGAACTACATCTACATGCAACGCCTAACCATAACGGTTTGAAAAATCATATTTTTGTGTACTTGTGTGCGAGTTAAAAAATCATCAAACGATGTAAATATCTGGTGTTCAAAAAAGAAAAGGTATAAAGATCTGGCAAGACAACCGGCCCCCACACGATTGGCACTCTATCTCGCGGCTCGAGGTTTGGTAGGTGAGTGGCGGGGATCATTAATCAGACACGGTTCTGTATTGGAAACCGTCAGCTATTATGTTCACACACGGATTTTGCTGCGGGAATCGTGTGTAATTCAAACTACAATACTCGTAAATTCTGGCGACCGGCGTGTGTACTCTCCCCGTCGATCTAGATTCCAGCCGCTAATAAATACTACCTTGCTCACGTCGTCCCGCCTGCATTCTCATCTACATCCTCCCCTCGCTCGCCCTCTCTCTCTCTCTCAAATCTCTGCCATGGCACCGCCGGTCTGCCCATGCGCCGACGAGGAGTCGCCGGCCCCCGAGGATGTTCACTCGATTAGCAGCGACGAGGACCCCTACGCGCCGCCTGACGAGGTTGCGCCGGACCCCCCAACTTTGGATTGGTTTTGGGGCCAGTACAATCTTTGTCTGTGGAAATTGATGCCGCCGGCTGAGAAAGCCAGCAAGTGGCGTTCAAGAAGGAGATGGCGGAGGAGGAAGCCAGGTACCAGGCGGCATGTGAAGCCCGTGAAGCCGCCTGGAAAAAGGAGGCGGCGGAGCTTTGGGGGCGGGAGCGTCGTCGTGCCGAGGAGGTGTACGAAGACGGGTATTTCGCGAGGAAGGTCATAGGCGCTGGGCGCCTCGTCGCTGCGTGGAGGTGGGCCGATAAGCTCCAGCGTGCCACCGACGAGGAGCTCCGGTGGGCGCCCAACGAAATGGCAAGATCGGCCGCGCGCGTTCGCCAGCAAGAGGCAGATCGGTACGTCAAGCATGCGAGGCGGAGGAGGCGGAGTACTGCCTCCACACTGGGAAGACGCCGCGCACTAGAGAGCTGCTGGCGAGGGGCTGCCGGAATACTGGCCCCAGGAGGGATTATTAGTTTTAGTATTGTTCGTTTTCAATTTTATGCATTGTACCTAGTAGTTAAGTATCATCACGTATATGTGATGATATTACACATATATATATATTCTGTGATGAACTAATGAACAATTAATATATATATATATATGTTATGAATTCCATTTTCTATCTGTTATTGTATACTAATTTGAATCTAGCTGTTATCATCCACATATACAGGATGAAAGGCGTATATACACACATTGAAACAGAACATATAAGAATGGAAAACAGAGTACACACATTGAAACAGAGCAATAAATAGAGCAATACTAAGATTGCTGTGAATACATAGCTATCCACGTCGAAACGACCTTTCAAAATAAAACGCGTCCATGAGACCATGACCAACAGCACTTGCCTACGGTAGTTCTTGGCTCTGCCTGAACTCGTGCATGCATTCGTGCAAGCGGTCGACACGCTTGCGGTACATATGGAGCGCGATCTTGAGCTCCAAGTTGGCTACTTCATCGTAGATCACCAGCTCGAGGATGCGACGACCATGTTCCTCTACTGTGCCCAGGTGGACACCTGGGCCAAGGAGGCGGTCGAGTCTACGGACCAGCGCGTTGGCATCCAGCAGGCCGTGGACAAGGCAAACGGCGGCACCCATGTGAACGGCGCGGCGGGCGTCCGGTGCAAGTACGGCGTGGCCGGCCTCTGGTGCATGTACGACGCTGAGGGCCTCTGCCAACTCCTGGCGAGGAATGGGGGTACTGACGGGACGTGTACCCAGCTGCGACGCCGTGTCACCAGCAGGCAAGCGCCGATGGATCCGCTCTTGTTGTGCAGCGCGCCGCGCCTCTTGCTCTGCGGTGCTCCAATGGTCTCGCCGTGCGGCGAGCCACAGCCTATCGGTGCGGACGTGCCTAGCTTGCTCTGCGGCGTGCCATCGATCATGTTGTGCAGCGTGTTGCAGCCTATCGGTGCTGACATGCCTATCGGTGCTGACATGCCTATCTTGATCCGCGGCGCTCAAGCGCCATGCGCCAAACGTCTGCTCAACCCTGGCGATGACGCGCATCATGGTGTCGTCCATCGCGTTGCCGGGGAGCGCCTTGGCCTCGACGGGTCGTGGCGCCTGCTCATTTTCCTCGTTGACGAGGTTGATGGCAGAGGCGGCGCTTTGGTGGGTTGGCATGCTTGGAAAAGGTGGATGTGCTACAGGCTGCGCTTGTCGCCTCCATGCGTCGCGCGCCGCCTATGCGCAATATCGTTGGGTGGCGGGAAACAGGTGAGGAAATGGCGGGAAACGGTGGCGTGTTCATAAAACGCCATCAATTAATGGAAACTTAGGATAGAAGGAACATCGAGCTAGCACAAGAAGTAGATGATGATCAGATGAACACGGACCACCCTAGGGAACCCGTCGTTGATGAATTCATCAATCCCAAACGGTTGAATACTAGCAAGCGTTTGCCCACAACACACACGGCCTATTCCATCACAAACAGGTCGGATGGATCAACTGTATGCCACGTATCGCACATTGTCAAAAAGTAATGCGGTAGACCTTCTTTAACATGTGTTAAAAAATAAAAAAACAAGGACCTCGAGGTTAAACTAACTCATGGGATGGGTCGTATCAGTCATTTAGTTTGACAGATATGACACATCCTATCAGTTAATTTAACATCAACACAACTTCTCATCCAGTCACCCATCTGATGGCTGCTCCAGCCTGAGCACACTTAACTTGAGAGTTTTCTTACATGAGCTACTGGTCGAACAGCTAGTCCTTGCTGATAGGATGCCTCTTCGCATCTTTATGGCGTATCCGGATGACCGCCCGTCCCCCAATGGCCAATAAATGTTGTGTAGACAGAGCATATCACATACGTCTTATAAGAAGAAATCTTCTGTGTTATTATCGGTCTTCGCACACATTTCTGATTACAGACCTGTTTGCCGCGTATCACACACATCTTGTTATATTGAATCGTTTATGTTCTCTTGTTTCAATGCAAACAGTTCATCCGAGTGAACCGTATGCTGTATATCGCACAGACCTTCATCTGGCCGCCCGTTTCTTTTGTGTTGCCTAATCACAAACAGTTCATCCGAGTGAACCGTATACTGTGTATCGCACACACCTTCATCTGGCTGCCCGTTTCTTTTGTTCCTCCTCATCGCAAACAGTTAATTGAACTGAACCGTATGCCCTTCATCGCACACGCAACTAAAACCTGAACCGTGTTTGATGCATCCGTCATCGCAAACATTTTATACATTTCTGACGGTTTTCATACACCACCGTTTGCGATTATGGCATCACACACAGTTTCTCAAAGGGTCTCTGATCGTAGTGTCACGTTAGCAGCATCCTGCAGTAGTGGATGTCCGAATACTATCGTCCTATATATCAATCTTTACCTCTCGACCATTTCGAGACTCCTCGTCATGTCCATGATCTCATCTAGGACTCCGAACAACATTTGGTCACCAAAGCACATAACTCATATAATACAAAATCGTCATCGAACATTAAGCGTGCGGACCCTACGGGTTCGAGAACTATCACTACAAAAAAAAGACACATCCGTGACATTTTGGGCCGAACGAAAAAAAATTCTGTCATACTTATGACACTTCTATGATGATAATTGTGACAAAACCCGGCATCATCATAGATGTGGTGGGGTCCTACTTCTATGACAAAAAATCATGACAGAAAATGGGCTTTTCGTCCTGGGCGGGCCGGAGAAGCAGTTGCATGACATTCTTTGGGCCGTCCATGACGGAAAAAACCGTGGTAGAAGCGAGGGCGAGGAAAATATCAGGGTGTTCCCGGTTACGGTGGGTGGTCGAGGCCGAGCGATGCGCGTTTCTCTCGTACACGCATGCGCGTGGGTGAGAGGCGTTGGGCTCTAACTGAACCCGAGCAAGGCGTTGGGCTCTAACTGAACCCGATCGAGCGATTCCTTCGCTACTGCTGCTAACTGAAGCCGATCAATGCTGCCTCTGGATGAACAGTGAGTGTTGCTCAGGGGTTTGGATGAACAGTTCCCGGTGTGGGTGGATGAACAGGACCCCGTGGTGTTGCCTTTGGATGAACAGTGAGCGTTGCTGGGGAGTTTGGATGAACAGTTCCCGATGGGGGTGGATGAACAGGACCCCGTGGTGTTGCCTCTGGATGAACAGGACCCCGATCGATCGAGCCGGTTGGGGCTGGATGAACAGGACCACCCCGTGGAGGGCAGGATGAACAGTAGACGGTGGAGGGCTGGATGAACAGTAGCCCGTGGAGGGGTGGTTGAACAGGAGCCCATGGAGAGGGCTGGTTGAACAGTAGCCGGTGGAGTAGCGCGCGGTGCAGGCTGGATGAACAGGAGCCCGTGGATGAACAGTCGCAGGTGGAGGCTGGAGGAGGTCGACGGTGGATGAACAGTAGCCCGTGGAGGCTAGAGGGGGTCGACGGTGGAGATGAACAGTATCCCGTGGAGTCCCGTTTTGCGGTACGCCACACCCCCTCCCGATGAACAGGACCCCCATTTCGACTATAGCGCTCCAACACAAGTCCGTTTCCTCTGTTTTGCGGTACGCCACACCCCTCCCGATCAACAGGACCCCCGTTTCGACCGTAGGAGGTTCGTTTCCTCCGTTTTGCGGTACGTCATACCCCTCCCGATGAACAGGATCCCGTTTCGACCGTGGCCGGTCGAACACAAGGCCGTTTCCTCCGTTCTGCAGTATGCCAGGCCTCGTTTCCATTGGCTGTTCCGTCCAAGACCTCCCGATGAACATGACGACGCATTCCATTCCGACCTAGCCTGTTGGCTCCCCATGAACACGACGACGATATTGTTTCTCCGTTCCGACCCAGCCATGTACACAAGCCCTGGCCGTACGTATGCGCGAGTAGGCGTTCGAGACCCTGCCCGTATGTATGTACGTGGCCGTATTTTCTTTCTTGCACACTGGCCGCTGTACGTACGTGTACATGCTACGTGCGCGCCTCTACTATGACACGTGCGCACCTCTACATCAACCAGTATGTACGTACATGTTCGCGGCCAGAATGACAACGCTACGTACGCTTTGACTAGGTGGGTCCCGACTGTCAGGCACTTCCTTGCGTGCGAAGATGTAGCTGGTGGGTCCCAGCAGTCAGGGGTGCAAATCGTTTTTTTTGCCCGGATGCACTTGCGTGCGAAGATGTAGCTGGTGGGTCCCAGCAGTCAGGGGGAAACGTATTTTCGCGAAATACGGTGGCCCGTCCGGTGGGTCCCCGCTATCAGGTGGAGGAATAATTATTTTGCGCGTAATAAGGAGGCACTTCCTTGCTACGGCCGTGGACCCAGCTTTCAGCCTCTCCACGTACAGTCCATGTCCGATGGAAGCCGTTCCTTGACCATGTTGACCACGCCGCGCCAAGAGCACCAGGGCGGTGGACAACGGAGAGGCCTAGGAAGGGGGCGACGCAGAGCCGGGGAAGACGCGGCAGTGGAAGCCCGCGCGGAGAGGAGTACGAGGGTTCACTGGTTCGGTTGCGGTATGAGGCTGCCGTCGCCGCAGGGCCTGGCCAGTGGTGGGAATAGTAGGGGGCGGTGAGGCCTCCAGGGCAGCATAGCCGGCCACGGGAGGCAGGAGCATGCGGCATGACCGGCGCTGCTTTGGGCAGCCGGAGCAAGAAGACCAGAGGTTGAAGAAGCACTACGGCCGTTGGATGGACATCGTACGGTCACTGGAGCTAGAATTGTTCATATTGACTAAGTTGACAAAGCACTCCGTCCCCGTCAACTTAGTAGGCCCACAAGTCAGCCTCCCACCAAGGTGGGTCCCAACTAGCAGGGGGAGTATTCATTTTTTTGTGCGTAATAAGGAGGCACTTCCTTGCGTGCGAAGATATAGCTGGTGGGTCCGACCTGTCAGCGGTGGGAACATTTTTTTCGTGAAATACAGAGGCCCTTCCGGTGGGTCCTAGTTGTCAGGTGGAGGAATCATTATTTTGCGCGTAATAAGGAGGCATTTCCTTGCGTGCGGCCGTGGACCCAGCTGTCAGCCTCTCCATGCACAGTCTACTTCCGATGGTGTCGTTCATTGACCACGTTGACCACTCCGCGCCGAGCGCATCCAAGGTGGTGGACGACGGCGAGGCCCCGGACAGGAACGAGCCAGAGATGGGAAGACGCGGGAGTAGAGTCGCAGGCAGAGAGGTGTACGAGGTTTAACTGGTTCTGGTGCGGTGTGGTTCAGTAGTCGGTGGAGAAGAACAGGAGGTGTGGAGGGGTGGAGGGATGGCCTGGCCAACGGTGGAGTAGCGCTTCACAGCGAAGCGCTAAGCAGAGCTGCTAGCAGCAGGAGGCGGGAGCAGGTGGTCCCGGCAGCGCTGGAGGAAGAAGACGAGAGATTGAAGATGGATGCCGATCGTTGGATGTAAATCCAACGGCTAACGATGCCAGAATCATTTGTTGACTAAGTTGACAACGACTTGCATTGGCTTCGGCCTATTGGCCCACATTTCAGCCTCCAAAATGTGGCACGTATTCAACCCATTTTTTCAGAATTTACAGTATTTTTTTGCAGGGTAGAATTTACAGTCCATTTGATCTCTTTTTTTTTGAATTACAGTCCATTAGCTGGGCTGGGTGAACAAATAATGTAGCGTCCATGCGGCCCATTTATGTTTTTTCGTAAAAAATTACAGGCCATTTGCACTTTCTCGAAATACACGATTTTGCTGGGCTGATTCTAATTATAATGTTGGGGTGGGCGTAGCAATGTTATCAAAAAATAAACAGGGGCTGAGCATTTTGTCATATATATATATATTTAAATAATAATTGATTTATTATTACATTGGTCCTTAAATCTTACCAAGCTTTTGTACACAATCACCAGGATTTTCGTTGCCAAAAATAATCCAGGATTTTATTGTTAAGAAATTATTTTTATAAGTTAACAAGATGTGGGATATTGTTTTCTTACATATGTAAGTGTCTGTTAAATATATGATGACAATAACAATAATATATAATAACATATAAAATAATTTAAATATATATAAGATAGTTAGAAGGGAAACATAAGTTGGACCAGGCGTTCCTATTCTTATATAGAAAAATAGAACAGACCTCTGCGTTTTCTTAAAAAAAAAACATAAATTGGGCTGCCGATGTTTCAGGAAAAATAAAACCTCGGATGGGAGGTCCATAGGCCGGTCGATACATGACGGCCCTCAAGAAAATACAAACAGGCCTATGGACCTCCCATCCGAGGTCGTGGGCTGCTCATGTTAAAAAAGAAAGCCTAGACGGGGCAGCCCAAAACCCAGCGGATACTTGCTGCCCCAGTGATAATAAATGATACCTGCCAGCTCCCCGGCTTCGTTGTGAATTTATCTCCTATAGTAACTACGTTGAAGCACCTACAAAAATGTAACTATGTTGACAAACCCATGGGCCCCAACGTCAGTATAGCATTAGGAGGAAGTATTTTTTCGATGAGGCACTTGCTTGCGTACGGCCATAGACCTGGTAGGTCCCGACTGTCCACCTCTCCACGTACAGTCCTCTCTAGATTCCTCTCGTTTGTTCAGCATGTTCACAATGGCAGACAGCAGCGTCGCGGCGAGCGCACAAAGGCGCAGAGGAGATCCGACCACTAGAGGAAGTGCCTTATTAGTAACAATAACGAAACAACTGAACTAGCCCAGTGGCCGAGTGACACTACCCGACAGCTGTTCCGCCCGGGTTCGATTCCACCTGTGCAGAGTATCTCCAAATTTTTTGCCTCTACCTTTATTGACATGTGGGTCCCAATTGTCATCTACGCACCCATGTCCTACACTTGCCAAAACTTCGTCCCTCGTTTTCTCTGTTTTTCGCACACTCGACATTATGTGGGCATTTTGAAAATAGCATATCTTTTTGACTGTGCATCATATGAAGATGTGTTATGCATGAATGTTGATCAGCATGATGTTAACTGGCTGGTAATTCAAGTTTCGACCATGAATAAAACTTCCAGCATGATGTTAACACTGTTTGAAAAGGCCGTGTTAATATAAATGCACTGCCTCTGAAAGTTGCAGTTTCTTATCTGAAACTGAACTTGGAGTTTCTTATCTGAAACTGAAACTTGCGGTTTCTTCTCTGAGAATCACATTGTCTGCACTTTTATACTCCTATGAAACTACATTTTTAAGTGCTAAAAATAGATCTCTAGAATTCATAAAATACTTCATATGCTCAATACTGCAAATCTGAAATTCAAAAGACATTCATATCTGAAAGTACTATCAAAATACACAACACAAAACACAATTCATAACCTGCAAATACTAACAACCCTAAGCTCCTCCTGACAAATCACAACCTGCCCGACTATTGGTCTAGGGGGGCAATCCCTCCTATTCCTCGGCGGCAGACAGCCGCCCCGTGAGACGATGTGAACGGCGAGGGAGAGGATGGCGGGGAAGCGTCGTCGGGCCAACTGTTTTTCTCCTCTTGCAGTTGGGTTCGGTCGACGAAGACTCCACCGGCTTCCTCTGGCACGACACCCTCACAAACGGCACCCTGTAGATGCTCGATCCTTCAATCTCTGGTGGATGCTCCATCTGGGATTGATACTCCCACCACCGCTCCCTCACGATAGGATTCGGTGAATCTGTTTGCTCCATCGCCCAGAGGAGCAGCTCTATGTACTCCCGCGTGACTCCCTCCGGGAGTATCGCCGCCTTTTCACTCTGTTGTAGATATTTGGCCATGGATGTCGCCGTCACCGCTAGTTGGTCCTTGTTGTCAAACCAAGACTGTATCTCCAACATCCTAGCTAGCTTCACAGGGTTGCCGTCCGCGATCCTCACGTATCGGTTGTACTCCTCCATCGATCTACTTATCCACAACACCTTCACTCGCCGGCGGTCGTTTTTGAATGGAAGAGGAGAGGAGCAGCGCTGGTTTTGGTTTAGAACGGGAGAGGAGTGACACCGGTTTTGGATTGGAACAGGAGAGGAGGGGCGGTGGTTTTGAAATGGAAGAGGAGAGGAGCGGCGCTGGATTTAGATTGGAACAGGAGAGGAGCGGCGGTGGTTTAAGAGGAGAAGAGCGGAAGAGCGGCGCTGGTCTTGGAAGTATTTTTTTGTTTTGCGTATTTTGGGTCAAAGTTTGACCACGTACTGTATTTGACAAGGAAAATGTGAATGCATGTCACCAAAAATTGTATCGTCTGGTTCCTATCTGAATGTACTTTCAAATTATATTATTTTTGCAACGTATAACATATATTTTATTTGCGAAAATCATGGTCAATTTCTTAATTGAAGGGTATAACCCAGAATAAAAGGAAGACTAGCTAATGTGGGGTCGCTTTCTTAATTGAAGGGTAAATTGATTTTGATTTTGATCCAGTCACAGCGCACCGGCCCTCTCATCCAATCCTAAATCGCTGCCGCACGCTCCTCTCCCTCTTCTCCATTGCAAAACCACCTCCTCTCCTCTCCATCATCTCCATTCCAAAACCACCGTCTCGCCTCTCCCTCTTCTCCATTGCAAAACCACCTCCTCTCTCCTCGAACGAGGATCCCCTGACGTAGCCCATTCTGCCATTGAGACACTGACACATGGGTCCCACCAAGCGCGGGGCCCACCTGTCAGCGAATGAAAGGCAGGTGAACCTCTCCTCTCCATCATCTCCATTCCAAAACCACCGTCTCGCCTCTCCCTCTTCTCCATTTCAAAACCACCCCCTCTCCTCTCCATCATCTCCATTCCAAAACCACCGTCTCACCTCTCCCTCTTCTCTATTGCAAGACCACCATCTCTCCTCCCATCTTCCAAAGCTAGCACCGAACCACTCAGATTGACATCTATGGAGGGGATGCAGCAGCGAATCAGGCAGATCGCCGGCGGCGACCAGGCAAAGTTAGCCAGGTTGAAGGAGATCCTTACTTGGTTTGACAATGAGTGGGAGATTTCGAGGACGGTGAGGGCCATGTGGCAATGTATGCGAAAGAGCGAGACGATGGCGATGAGGGCGGCGATGTACTCCTCGGCGGCAGTCATGCCGCAGTCCTTCGAGTTCATCGAGTATCTCCTCTGGGCGATGGAGCGGACAGATTCGCCCGAGGCGAAAGTCAGGCGGAGGTGGTGGGCGTACAGGTCGAAGGTCGATCACCCAGAGGATAACGAATCGATCGAGTACGGTGTGCCATTCGTGAGGGTGCAGAGCTAGCCGGAGCCACAGGAGTATTCATTCTCCCACCGCAAGAGGAGGCCGGATGGCGCGACGTCGCTTCCCCACCGTTCTCCACGGTTCCCTCGATGCTCGCCTCATTTCAACGGCATCGGTAGGGTTTAAGGTAAGCTTCGCACTAACCTAATCTTCCATTTTCTCATGCTTACAATCAGTGTGACAACCAATAAAAATCATGCTTACAATCAGTCTCCGAGTACTACGCCAGTCACCCTAAAATAGCTCTGGACCTTTGGGTCAAAGTTGTGACACTGTGTACAAATAAAGAAAAATAAATGGTGCTTCTTTCAGAAAAGAGTACACCCCTAGAAAACTGCCAATATAAGCTATTAGTATTTTTTTTAAGTCTAAGCTACTAGTATTTGGTTAGAGGATTTGCTGCCGAGAAAGATCCGTCCACAGTGAGCGCCACACATCCCACTGATGGTGGTGGATGCCAATGCTTAGATGGAGCAGGGTTGGTGTCGGTAATTTTTACTTGGCACCTCGCACTCTGCATATATGCCGGTTCCATCCGTACATTTGTGCAGTTCCACCAAAATGCAGCTGAATAACCCTGTTTGCACAGATAATGAAAAGGCGTGATTAGATTATAGTGGCACTAGTTGATGAAGCATACACTAATAAACAGAAGAAAATATTACATCATACTGGAAATCGACCCAAGTCTCCCCGATACACCTTCTGCCAGTGATGAACATGAGTGTACAGCGGTAGTACAAGGAGGGGCCTTGAGACATTCAAATCTCTATTTTTGTGCAGATCAACTAAAATTAAGCACCCCGGTTTGCAGAAACGCTTATACACTAACAATGGGACTAGTTGATGAAACATACATTAACAAAGAGAAGAACTTTCTTTATCTACATTGGAAATGAAATGATAGAGAGGACACTCGCTCTATTTTAACTGTATTATTACTTCATTTTATCAGTGGCACTAGGGTCGAGCAGGTGGCAAACGAGGTGTACCGTGCGTCGCAAGGATGAAGGCCGGGGGTGCTTAGACTGGGATGCTGAAGCTGGTTCTTTCAGTCCCTATCTTCCCCCTGATGTTTCCGTGGCAGCATTTGCGTTGTACTCCAAACTTGGTCGAGCTGGTGCTGCGTCCCCCTACCTGTCTAGCTTATGTGGCGAACTTGTCTCCTGCTAGTACTTAGTCCGTTCTAGTAGTAGTTGCATAACTGCCCGTTTACACCGAGATGTTGTCGGATAATGGTTCTCTATGGTTGAGTTTCTTTAATGAAATCGGAGGGAATCCCCTCTTTCGATATATAAAAAAACTGTCGCACTAGCGGTGCCAAAACATTGCCTCAAATTAATAGTGCCACTAGATTAAGGTGCAAAATAATAACATTACTGCTTTATCATGGCAGTGCCAAAACAGTAGCACAAGAGCAGGATCAACATGCAGGATCTTTGGCAAACGGTCAGACCAAAAAGGAACATACCTCGTGATGGGAACCATATCTGCAGTCAACGCCATCGTAGAAGGGATGACACCAGTCACCAACATGGATGATTCAATTCATGGGACCTTTTGGTGCAATTCACCTAAAATGAAGCAATGTCCCATGAGCTAGCAGCTTCTTCTTCTTCTTCTTCCTTTTTTAAGAAAATGGCTCCAGCCCCGGTTCCATTTCCATCTGAAAAAAAACCAACAGAGCTTCTTCTTCATTAGTTGCAATAAAATTGAGCAACATTAAGGTTGGTCGTGAAGCTCCTGGAGAGTAGGCGGACCAGGACAGTTGCATCTCTAACGAAAAGAAGCAACTTATCTTAATGGGAAATTTAGCAAGACATGAAAAAAGTGCCATTGATTCATATTACTGGAGGCATTACATTGAAAACAACATTGGTTGAACGTGTCCTTACTTTTAACAGTGCGACTGCTACATTTTACCAGTGGCATTACATAAGAGCGGCTTGGCGCAACAAACATCAGAAGAGGATATTTGGGTTGGTCCCATTTTTGTTCGGTATATAGCCACCTTATACTGTGTGAGGCTAGCAAATCTAGTGCTGGACTTACTCTATTGACTTGTCCCCCACTCCCCGCTTTCTTTCCTTTTTCAACCAATAGATCGAGTTTATATTGAGTTTGTGCTGCGTTCCCTTTATTTCCCTATTAGACCTAGAGACCAGTTGGATAGCCAGTCTCTGCTACTTTTCGCCCCCATTATTTCCTCTTTCGACCAAGTCCTAGATTCAGGTAACAAATCTTCCCCCACCCCCACCCCCTTTCTTCCTTGTTTGAACCAAGTACTACTAGATTCGAGTGCATGAACTAGTTTTACCTCTTAACCGTACAAATTTAGGTGGTTTTTGAACAGTCAATCGATCCTATCTACGAGGGGGCCTGAGAAATAGTAAAAGATACAAATGCAGTGTCGTCGGGAGCTCCGGAAGTAGAGCAAGGCCGGTTTCGAAGGAAGTTATACCTGATGGTCGCCGGGATGTCACTAGGTGGGTGGCGGGAGGCCAGATCTGCCCACACTACGGTAGCGAGGAAGAAGGGGTCAGAGGCCCTCCCTCGCCAGCGGTGCTTGGGAGAGAATGGCAAGGCAGGCTGATCGGGACGCGCCAGCAGTGGGTAAGAGCCGTCGCCGAGGACGACCGCGTGAACATTGCACCTTCTCACCTTCCCCGGCGGAGAGGATCCGTCTGGATCTGTGACCAGCGGTGAGTAGAGAGAGAGAGAGTATGGCCACCGCTGTCGTGTTTAGATCTGGAGAGGACGAGACAGTGTGAAGAGAGCAACACTAGCAAGCAAGCGCGGAGGCTCCTGCCTATATAGTGGAGTACTAGTTTTCTTTTGTCTACTGGCCGGAGCCGGCTTGACCTCGGCAATGACTGTCGAGAAGTCTTCTTGCACGTGCCCCTGAGGCGCAGTTGTCGTCATTTTGATCTGAAGCACCGGATTATAACATATAACACGAAAAAATGCCACATGACAAGAAATCATAACCTCACTGCCCAAAGGAGACAAGATGAATCCCGATGGACAAACTAGACGAGGATCAAAGCTCAAATTAAAGATAAACTCGTAGAAAAGGGGTCCGTCGATAGATGTCCTAATTAACATAGCCGGCTTGACCTAGATGGCAGCCGGGTAGTCTTCGTGCATGTGCCCCCAATGACTAGCCCAACTCAGTTGTCGCTATTTAACCCTCGCAGTGATCTGAAGCACATGACACCTAATTTTGCGAGATGACAAGAAACCTTTTTTTAGATTTCTCACCAGAACTACAGCCCTGTACAACATAGCCTGCACGATATGTAGACGATAGCCAATCCAGGCGTGTCTGCTGGAGTCTGGTCACATGCATGGACGAACTTATTTTCCGTGTCTTGCAGGGATCGTCCAGGTACCAACGCATGTACTTCTATTAACTCACCCGACTTGCGGGGCCGGGGAGTGTGCCTATGGTCGGTTCTCAATTGCGGTCCCACATGTGTGTGCAAACGCAATATGACGCGCGTTCCATTCGGAGAGCGGCGTGCCAGGCCGACCGACCGTCTGGGGTGCGACGCGAACGCGATGGGCGTGCTGTATACTCTGTACATGTGTGCCGCCGTTTTCTTGAGGCTTTGCTCCATGGCCCAATCCATGGATACAAAATTAGTATACTGTACTATTTAAAAGTCGAGGGCGGGGCTTTTCCCGCGCGGTAGGCGGGGCAGTTCCGCCTAGTCGGTTCGACAAAGACGCGAGAAGATGAGGGAGTAGGCTGCTGCAAACGTAGGGCTGTGTGATTTGACAATGAGTTACTGCTAGACAAGTGGGGCCCGGTGATTTGACTTGCCATTATCATTTTAACTGCGGCGCTACGACCGGCTTGAGTCTCCTGATTCCTGACCACCTCCATACAGGTGCCTCTCCCGATGCTCCACCATGTAGAGGCTGGCTCTTGATTGAGAGCCCACTCCTCCACTTTTTCCTTGCCTCTTTCCCCCACATATGCAAAAATGCCATGTAAAGCGAGCTTATAGCCCACTATTGTACTTGATCCTCCAGGGGCTAAGCCTGCCACATAGGCATAAAGTATGATGTGGCAAGTTAATTAAGAAGAGAGAGACTAGTTTGGTGACCCTAGGAAGAAACGGTGATAAGCGCGTGTACCTAGATGAAGCAAACTTAGCAACAAAAAACTAAGCACCTATGCATTGGGGACTTGAGTTGCTAAGCCATTTAATGCCCATAGCACCTCATCTAAGCACCATTTCATTGGAAGAAGTCACTCCTTGGCAAATGCAATAAATACTACAAAGAAAGAGATAGAGAGAAGTAAACAAAAAATACTCTCATAGCCAACCTTATAGCTAACCTTGTTGTATTAGTGACTAAGTGATGACTATGTATGACATGCCAACATTAGATAGCCTAACACACCGTGTTAAATCTCCAAGGGCGCGACCGCGTGAGCGAGGCGACGGTCGTGGTAGGCGCGACCATGATACGGGCTGCTGGCAGCCCTTGGATCTGAGATCGAACGGTCACATGCTAAGTTGCTGAAAATTTGCAGAATAACCCTCCAGGATAGGATATTCACCCATAGGTCTAGAATCACGCCATGCAACCGTTCGATCTCAGATCCAAGGGCTCTCGGAAGCCCGTATCATGGGAGAATGGAAAGCTTCGTATCACCTGTAATTTTCCTGACGCTTGACATGACATCGAAAGCCATTTAATTGGGCGTCGAGTAGATATGACATCTAATTGGGCCCCCATAGTACTGTGCATGAATCCATTTATCCACCACGCAAGCCACTACCCTGCCATTCGCACGCGCCCCCCACTCGACATTTTTACAATTGATAAACCGCTCCTAGTCGTCCCATCCTTTCACATTACGGCAGTTCCACTAATCCTAACCGTCCTCCCAAATCCATGGCGTCCCAAATCTCCATGATCGGCGGTGAGTACAAGGTTAGGACCATCACCGGCGATGAGTTCGACGTCATCTACACCCGTTCTTCCGCAACGGTGAAAGAATGCCTTGCTCGCTTCAAACGCATGTTCAAAAACTCAAATGATGAGTGGGTCGTTGGGCTAGATTGTGACGCCCCCGATTTGACCGTACACTAATCATGCACGCAAATGTGTACAATCACGATCAGGGACTCACGGGAAGATATCACAACACAACTCTACAACATAAATAAGTCATACAAGCATCATAATACAAGCCAGGGGCCTCGAGGGCTCGAATACAAGTGCTCGATCATAGACGAGTCAGCGGAAGCAACAATATCTGGGTACAGACATAAGTTAAACAAGTTTGCCTTAAGAAGGCTAGCACAAAAGTAGCAACGATCGAAAAGGCAAGGCCTCCTGCCTGGGACCTCCTAACTACTCCTGGTCGTCGTCAGCGGCCTGCACGTAGTAGTAGGCACCTCCAGTGTCGTAGGTGTCGTCGTCGACGGTGGCGTCTGACTCCTGAACTCCAGCATCTGGTTGCGACAATCCGGTATAGAAAGGGGAAAAGAGGGAGAAAAGCAACCGTGAGTACTCATCCAAAGTACTCGCAAGCAAGGAGCTATACTACAAATGCATGGGTATATGTGTAAGGGGGCATATCAGTGGACTGAACTGCAGAATGCCAGAATAAGAGGGGGATAGCTAGTCCTGTCGAAGACTACGCTTCTGGACATCTCCATCTTGCAGCATGTAGAAGAGAGTAGATTGTAGTCCTCCAAGTAGCATCGCATAGCATAATCCTACCCGGCAATCCCCTCCTCGTCGCCCTGTTAGAGAGCGATCACCGGGTTGTATCTGGCACTTGGAAGGGTGTATTTTATTCAGTATCCAGTTCTAGTTGTCATAAGCTCAAGGTACAACTCCGGGTCGTCCTTTTACCGAGGGACACGGCTATTCGAATAGATAAACTTCCCTGCAGGGGTGCACCACATAACCCAACACGCTCGATCCCATTTGACCGGACACACTTTTCTGGGTCATGCCCGGCCTCGTAAGATCAACGCGTCGCAGCCCCACCTAAGCACAACAGAGAGGTCAGCACGCCGGTCTAACCCTATGCGCGCAGGGGTCTGGGCCCATCGCCCTATGCACACCTGCACGTTGCGTACGGGCCGGAAGCAGACCTAGCCTAGTGGCGTTCCAGTCCAATCCGGCGCGCGCCACTCAGTCGCTGACGTCAAGAAGGCTTCGGCTGATAGCACGACGCCGGGATACCCATAACTACTCCCGCGTAGATGGTTAGTGCGTATAGACCAAATGGCCAGACTCAGATCAAATACCAAGATCTCGTTAAGCGTGTTAAGTATCCGCGAACGCCGACCAGGGCCAGGCCCACCTCTCACCTAGGCGGTCTGAACATGCCCTGTCGCTCCGCCACAAAGATCCACTTGCGGGTACTCCTACGAGCTGACCCGACTTTAGTCATCACATGTGTCATGTATATATTATATAAGTATATACCCGTGATCACCGCCCAGGTGATCACGGCCCGATAGTATAGCACAGCAGACGGACAAGAATGTAGGGCCACTGATGGAAATCTAGCATCCTAGACTAAGCATGTAGGATTGCAGGTAAAGGTAGCAACAATAGTAGCAAGGATAGGCTATGCATCAGAATAGGACATCGAAAATAGTAACATGCTACACTACTCTAATGCAAGTAGTAGAGAGTAGAGTAGGCGATATCTGGTGATCAAGGGGGGGGCTTGCCTGGTTGCTCGGGCAAGTAGTAGGGGTCGTCGACTCCGTAGTCGAACTGGGCAGCAGCAGTGTCGGTCTCGTAGTCTACCGGAGAGAAGAGGGGGAAGAAACAGTAAATACAATGCAAACATAAGCATGACGATGCGTGACATGACAATGAGCGGTGCTAGGGATGTCCTAACGCGACAGTAGGTGGTACCGGTGAAGGGGGGAACATCCGGGAGGCATTCCCGATGTTTCGCGTTTTTAGACAGACGGACCGGAGGGGGAAAGTTGCTAGTTAGATAGGTTAGGGAGGTGTGGTGGATGAACGGACTGCGTATTCGGATTCGTCTCGTCGTTCTGAGCAACTTTCATATAGAAAACATTTTCATCCGAGTTACGGTTTAAAAGATATGAATTTTCAAAGTTTATTTGAATTTCTGGAATTATTTAATTAACAGAAAAAGGGATATGACGTCAGCATGACGTATGAGTGACGTCAGCGGTCAACAGTCCGGGTTGACTGGTCAAAACTGACACGGGGGACCCACCTGTCATAGACAGTGGGTTAACAGAGGATTAAACTAATTAGTTTTTAGTTAATTAACTACTGGGCCCACCTGTCAGTGAGAGATTATTTAAACTAATTATTTTTATTTATAAAACATTTTCTTTTTCTTTTCTTTTTTCATTTTTGCGGCGGGGCCCGCATGTCAGTGACTGGGCCTGCCCAGTCAGCAGTTGACTGGGTCAACCCAGTCAACTGGGCCCGTGGGGGCCACTGGCAGGGGCACTGGGGGTGGGGCCAGGCCAGCCACGTCGGCGGCCGGCGCCGGCGCAACTCCGGCGACCAAAACAGCGGCGGTCCCTCGCCGGAGTTGGCCGGAATCGCGCTACGGGGCTCGGGGAGGAACGGGGCTAGGCTCATTCGAAAGAGCTCGCAGCGCCGCATCCAGTGGTGGCCGGGGCTTCGCCGGACTTGGCCGGAATCGGCGCCGGCGAGCGGCGGAGGCGGCGGCGCGCACGGGTGCCCGACGGAAACATGGCTACGGCAGGCTGTCGAGCAAGCGGAGGGGCTGGGTAGCTTCTACGTGCGGTGGGGAGCGCTGTGGGCTTGAGCCCGTGACCAAAAGGTCACCGGAGACCCGCCGGCGGCGAGCTCCGCGGCGCGGCGTTCGGGCGCGCGTGGGGAAGAAGCTAGGGGGCGCGCGAGAGAGAAAAGGACAGGGGAGGAGGGGGAGAGGCTCACCGCGCGGCACACGGAGGCCGGTGAGAGCTTACGAGCAGCAGGTCGGCGCCGGGGAAGAAGGGGGTCGCCGGCGTCCGAAGTGGAAGGCGAGCTCGGGGAGGCCGTTGTAGTGGCTCCGAGCTTCGACGGAGAGGCGGAGGGGGTGTAGTCGAGGGCGGCGACGTCGTACTACACGGCGAGGTGGCGATTGGGGCACGGTGGCCGCGTGAACGACGGGAACGGCGGCGAGCGCGTCGGGCGTGGGGAAGAGGAGAGCGGCGCGGATCCGGGGAAGGGAAGAGGGAGGCGCGGGGGCCGAGAGGTAGAGCGGGGGGGGGGAGTGGGAGAGAGGCCCGAGGAGGCGCGGGGCTGGCGACCTTATCCCCTCCGGCGTCGGTGCCGGCGAGGTGGTCGGGCGGGAGCGCGCCCTTGTTCCGACCCCGGTCAGGGGAACAGGAAGGGGACGCGGGGGGGGGGGGGGAGGTGGGCTGGGCCGGGGGTCGGGGCGCGGCCCAGCTTGGGCCGGGGGGGCAGTGGGGGGGGGGGGAACGGGCCCTTTTCTCTTTTTCTCTGACTGTGCTGTTTTTTTCTGTTTTCTTTTTATTTGTTGATTTCCTTTTCTGTTTTATTTCCTTTAAAAGTATTTAGGTATTTTATAAAAATGTGTTTCCTCCACCATAATTACCAGTGTATTATTTAGCACCCACTGAACATTTTTGTTTGAATTTTTGAAAACTTTTATTTTCCACTTTAATTATATTTGAAGTTTGAACTAGGAGTTTGAAAAGGAAGGTGATCCAAATGTGATCAAGACCTGTTTAGCAAGATGATTAGCTTAATCACAGGGGGTTACTGTAGCATGATTCTCAGGGTGTTACAAATCTCCTCCACTACAAGAAATCTCGTCCCGAGATTTAGGAGGTAGAAGGAAACAGTGCGGGGTATTCTTCGCGCAGACGATCCTCTCGTTCCCAAGTGGCCTCATCTTCAGAATGGTGCGACCACTGGACTTTGAGAAACTTGATCGCCTTCTGACGTGTGCGGCGTTCAGCTTGGTCGAGAATGCGGACCGGATGCTCCTTATAGGAGAGGTCTTGCTGCAATTCGAGCACTTCATGATCCACAGCTCGGATTGGATCCTTGAAGCAACGGCGGAGCTGTGACACATGGAACACATCGTGAACCTGAGAAAGGTTCGGCGGTAGTTCCAGTTGGTATGCCACTTTTCCACGCCTTTCGAGAATAGTGAATGGGCCAATATAGCGAGGAGCTAGTTTGCCCTTGATCCCGAAGCGGTGAGCACCCTTCATAGGTGTGACTCGAAGATAAGCCTTTTCGCCAGGTTGATAGACCATGTCTTTATGATGACGGTCATACTGACTCTTCTGACGTGACTGAGCAGTCTTGAGATTCTCGCGAATAATGCGGACTTGCTCTTCGGCATCTTGGATAATATCCGGACCGAAGAGTGGACGTTCCCCAGTTTCTGACCAGTTTAGAGGGGTTCGGCACTTTCGTCCATATAACACTTCGAAGGGCGCCATCTTCAGACTAGCTTGATAGCTATTATTATAAGAGAACTCAGCATACGGGAGAGATTCCTCCCATTTCTTGCCGAAGGAAATAACGCAAGCTCGAAGCATGTCTTCGAGAACTTGATTGACGCGTTCAACTTGTCCTTGAGATTGAGGATGAAACGCAGTACTGAATGACAGATGAGTTCCCATTGCTTCTTGGAAACTTGCCCAGAATCTTGAAGTGAATAAGCTACCACGGTCTGAACTGATAACCAATGGAATACCGTGGAGTGAAACAATCCTGGACATATAGAGCGTTGCCAACTGGCTAGCAGTGATCGTTTCTTTGACCGCCAGGAAATGTGCAACTTTGGAGAGCCGGTCAATGACGACAAGAATAGCATCATTACCTTTCTGCGATTTGGGAAATCCAGTGACGAAGTCCATCTCAACATGGTCCCATTTCCATTCAGGAATAGAGATAGGTTGCAGAGTTCCAGCAGGCCTTTGATGTTCTGCTTTGATACGACGGCAGACGTCACACTCAGCAACATAACGAGCAATGTCTTGCTTCATATTAGTCCACCAGAATCTCTGACGGATATCTTGGTACATCTTTGTACTACCCGGATGGATACTTAGAGGCGTATCATGAGCTTCTTTCATAACTTCCTGTGTCATATCCAGGTTTTTCTCTGCACATGGCACCACTAGGCGGCCCTTGAAGTATAGGGTGCCATCTTCAGAAATGGTGAAGAATGAGGGCTTTCCTTCTGCGAGGTAGCGTTTAATCTTGTGGGCTTCCGAATCATACTTCTGTAGCCTTTTGATGCTGTCCTCGAGATCTGGTTTAGCAACTAGGGTATTGAGGGAACCCTGGGTAACAACGTGGAGGTTCACCTTGCCAAATTCCTTAGGAGGGGGAGCGAGTGCACCCGGAGGAACAATATGGAAGTTCAGCTTCCTGAATTCTTCAACAAGCGAGGGCTGAACTTTATGAACCTGGAGGTGGTTGCAGTAAGACTTGCGGCTCAAGGCATCAGCCATTACATTAGCCTTGCCTGGTGTATAGGAAATACCCAAGTCAAAGTCTGCAACAAGCTCCATCCATCTCTGCTGACGGAGGTTCAGATCTGGCTGAGTAAACAGATACTTCAGACTTTGGTGGTCAGTGAAGATCTCGCAACGATTACCGAGAAGGTAATGTCGCCACTGCTTCAGCGCATGAATGACAGCAGCAAGTTCGAGGTCGTGAACTGGGTAGTTCTCTTCGTGAGGGCGCAATTGTCGAGAGGCATAAGCAATCACTCTGCGGTCTTGCATTAGGACACGGCCTAATCCTTGACGGGAAGCGTCGCAGTAAATGATGAAGTCTTTCTTAGTATCAGGTGGAGCTAGAACTGGGGCAGAAGTCAACTTGTCTTTGAGTGCCTGGAAACTTTCCTGACATTTGTCTGTCCATTGGAACTTGACGCCCTTATGCAACAGGTTAGTCAGAGGCCTGGCGATCTTGGAGAAGTTCTCGACAAATCGACGGCAATAGCTGGCGAGACCGAGAAAACTTCTGACTTGCTTAACGTTCTTGGGAGGAGTCCAATCAAGAATAGCTTGAACTCGCTCGGGGTTGACGGCAATACCATCCTTAGAGATGACATGCCCCAGATAGGTTACTTCCGGTAGCCAGAATTCACATTTGGAGAACTTGGCATATAGTTGATGTTCTCGTAGCTTTTCTAGCACAAGTCGAAGATGTTCAGCATGTTCTTCTTCGTTCTTGGAAAATATCAGGATATCATCCAGATAAACCACGACGAACTTGTCGAGGTAATCCATGAATATGTAGTTCATCAGACGAGAGAAGGTGGCTGGAGCATTGGTTAAACCGAAAGACATGACGGTGTACTCGTATGAACCATAGCGAGTCATGAAGGCGGTCTTTGGGATATCCTCTTCGCAAACACGGATCTGGTGGTAGCCCAACCTCAAGTCGAGCTTAGAGAACACTGACGAACCCGCCAGTTGATCATACAGATCATTGATCCGAGGAAGAGGGTATTTATTCTGAATGGTAGCTTGGTTTATAGGACGGTAGTATTGAACTAACCGGTTTGTCCCATCCTTCTTGACAAAGAGAGAAGGTGCTCCCCAAGGAGAGCAACTTGGGCGAATGAATCCTTTGCGAAGAGATTTGTCGATTTCCTCCTTAAGCTCAAGGATTTCATGTGGCGGCATTTTGTAGGGTCGCTTGGCTATAGGAGTGGTGCCTGGTTTCAAGTCGATGATGAATTCGACAGCTCTAGCAGGGGGAATCCCTGGAAGCTCTTCAGGGAAGACGTCGAGGAATTCACGCACGACGGGAATGTTTTCAATGCCCTCGAGTGGTGCAGCGTTCAATGCATTCAAGGCATAGAGCCTTGCCTCGGCATTTTGCACCAGATTAGCTTGGTAAGCAACTATTTCATCTGAAGGGTGTAGCAGATGGACGGTTTTAGTGGCGCAAACTATAGAAGCAGTATGCGCTTTCAACCAATCCATACCCAAAATGAGGTCGATGTTAGACGTCTTCAGGATAATGGGAGAGGCATAGAATTCCAGCCCTTCGATTTCCACGGGGACATCGATGCCAACCAAGGAGGTTTGACACTGTCCCACGGGGGTTTTGACCAATACATAGGTGTTCATCTCCTCACATTTAACGTCGTGCTTGTATGCAAAATCTTCTGACATGAATGAATGCGATGCACCTGTATCAAATAAAACGGATGCTGGTACTGAATTTACGAGGAGTGTACCCATCACAGTAGCAGGCTGGTCTTGAGCTTCATTGAGATCAACGTGGTTGGCATGAGCACGACCATAAGACTTAGCATTGTTGTTGCGGGGCTGATTGTTACCACGGCCAGTTGCTGGAAGGGCCAGTTGATTCTGGTTCTGGTTGCATTCTTTAGCACGGTGTCCTGGTTGACCACACCTGAAGCACAAGCCATTATTCGGAGTGGGAACAGGAGCTTGGGATGGTGGAGCTGGAAGTCTTGACTGCCTGCACGGTGGTGTAGGCAGACGAGGGGCAGCATAGGTCTGCCTTGGGGCAGATGCATTTGGACGGTACATGCTGTTCGGGATCCATATCTTACGCTTTTGTGAGGGCGGGCCCGAAGATGAGCCCGTGTCACGGTTGCGCCTGTGAGAGCTCTGGTATTCCTGCAGACCAGTTTCGACATTGATGGCCTTGTTCACCAAGGTGGCGAAATCAGCAAAGTCATGCACTAGAAATGCGAGCTTGATGTCAGCTTGAAGGCCATCACGGAACTTCTCCTGTCTGCGTGCATCAGTTGCAATGTCTTCTTCAGCATAGCGGGACAAGTCCAGAAACTCCCGCTGATAAGCTTCGACAGATTTGTTGCCTTGGGTGAGGTTGCGGAACTCACGCTTCTTCCGGTCCATGACTCCTTGAGGAATGAAGCGGGCACGGAAAGCTGCTTGGAAGTTTGGCCAGGTGATGATTGTTCCAGCTGGCAGAGTACGCCTGTGGTTGTCCCACCATTGAGCTGCGGGTCCCTTCAGAAAGAAGGAAGCAAAGTTGACATAGCTGGCAGGGGCTACATCAGCAGACTCCAACTCATAGGTGATGTCACGGAGCCAGTCATCAGCATCCAGAGGCTGAGTTGAGCTGCGGTAGATGGTTGGGTTGAGGCGTATGAAATCTTGAAGAGTCACTTGGGCTGGCTGCTGGTTCATATTGGGCCGAGGAAACTGAGCCATCATATTCTCCATGAACTGGCGGTTCAGTTCAAGCTGTTGGATCATACCAGTCATGTACTCAGGTGGTGGTGGGGCATCGCCACCACGACCACGACCACCTGGTCTAACCATCTTGCTAATATATAACAGGGGTGGTTCAGCATTGAGAAATATTCACAAAGACAAGAATCATTCATGATGAAACATGCATAACGAAAGGAGCACGATAGTTACTACATAGTAGTCGGCATAACTTACAAAAGGGGTCATGCATAGAGTTCAGTACATAGAGTTCAGTACAAGGACTAAAACATCATAGGCGGCACACAGGCTCGCGGCGAATGCACCTAACAATACAAGCAAGCCTACATCAGTCCCAAGAAGTACTGTGGAGGTAATCGTAGCCCGACAGCTGGTAGTGTGGCAGCGGATAGCCCTCCACGTCAGCAGACTGGGGCCCGCGGATACTCAGGTGTAGAGTCCGACGCTCAGGTGGCAGAAGAGGACCAAGTGCGGGAGAGTAGCCTCCCACCTCTGGCCATCCAACACCGTGGGGCATCACGGTCCTGGCAGGGTAGATCGCAGAACGCGGTACCTGTCCAGATCGGACAAAGGGGTGCAGCAGCGTCAGAGCACGGTAAAGGTGCTGACGGGTGGTGTACATCTCGTGGCGAAGAGCTCGGTTAGCTCGATCCAGCCCATCAGCATGCAGAACCAAGTGCTGGTGGTAGAAGGGCTCTCGGGTGACAGTAGAGTAGGCAGCAGTATAGTATCCCTCCGCACCAACATCAGAGGCGATAGCAATGTGCCTGAAAGGGGAGGTGTCCAACTCCCGATACTCTCCACGAAGACGTGTCAGAGCAGCATAGGCAGCATCGTGGACAGCCATATCGATGGTCACACCAACACCATGTGCGGTGTGCAGCACAGTAGTGGAGTCGTACTCCCGAGAATAGAGGTGGACGATGGCGCGGTACTGCTCCTGGTTAAAGTCCTGGTACTCCTCGTAGACGGTGTACTCAGGGTGCCAGCGATAACCCAGATAGGTCATCATCTCAGCTAGCACCGCAGGTGATCCCGAGGCACCAATGGCCATCGTGTGGCGAACAACCTGCCTCGTGGGTTCCATCTGAAAGCAAAGACGTTTCAAAGGAGTCAAATGACAGTGTGTGAATTGTTCAAAATACTATTCTAAGAAACAACTATGGTTTATCCATCTTTGGGGTGAACGCGGTCACGGGATCCTAGTGTTAGAGTTAGTAAATTCGTTTAACCCGAGTAGAAGAGAGTTCAGAGTCCCAGAGTAAAGGTCCAGGAGTAAAAGATCCTAGTACCACCCAATGGCGACGTGGGCCCGTAAGCCGCACAGCCATGTTAGTAAAAGTTTGCAATGTCTAGACTCGACTTCGGCCAAGGAGTGTGGAAGGGGGATTCCTACAGGCAGTCGGCTCTGATACCAACTTGTGACGCCCCCGATTTGACCGTACACTAATCATGCACGCAAATGTGTACGATCATGATCAAGGACTCACGGGAAGATATCACAACACAACTCTACAACATAAATAAGTCATACAAGCATCATAATACAAGCCAGGGGCCTCGAGGGCTTGAATACAAGTGCTCGATCATAGACGAGTCAGCGGAAGCAACAATATCTGGGTATAGACATAAGTTAAACAAGTTTGCCTTAAGAAGGCTAGCACAAAAGTAGCAACGATCGAAAAGGCAAGGCCTCCTGCCTGGGACCTCCTAACTACTCCTGGTCGTCGTCAGCGGCCTGCACGTAGTAGTAGGCACCTCCAGTGGCGTAGGTGTCGTCGTCGACGGTGGCGTCTGACTCCTGAACTCCAGCATCTGGTTGCGACAATCCGGTATAGAAAGGGGAAAAGAGGGAGAAAAGCAACCGTGAGTACTCATCCAAAGTACTCGCAAGCAAGGAGCTATACTACAAATGCATGGGTATATGTGTAAGGGGGCATATCAGTGGACTGAACTGCAGAATGCCAGAATAAGAGGGGGATAGCTAGTCCTGTCGAAGACTACGCTTCTGGACATCTCCATCTTGCAGCATGTAGAAGAGAGTAGATTGTAGTCCTCCAAGTAGCATCGCATAGCATAATCCTACCCGGCAATCCCCTCCTCGTCGCCCTGTTAGAGAGCGATCACCGGGTTGTATCTGGCACTTGGAAGGGTGTATTTTATTCAGTATCCAGTTCTAGTTGTCATAAGCTCAAGGTACAACTCCGGGTCGTCCTTTTACCGAGGGACACGGCTATTCGAATAGATAAACTTCCCTGCAGGGGTGCACCACATAACCCAACACGCTCGATCCCATTTGGCCGGACACACTTTTCTAGGTCATGCCCGGCCTCGTAAGATCAACGCGTCGCAGCCCCACCTAAGCACAACAGAGAGGTCAGCATGCCGGTCTAACCCTATGCGCGCAGGGGTCTGGGCCCATCGCCCTATGCACACCTGCACGTTGCGTACGCGGCCGGAAGCAGACCTAGCCTAGTGGCGTTCCAGTCCAATCCGGCGCGCGCCACTCAGTCGCTGACGTCAAGAATGCTTCGGCTGATACCACGACGCCGGGATACCCATAACTACTCCCGCGTAGATGGTTAGTGCGTATAGACCAAATGGCCAGACTCAGATCAAATACCAAGATCTCGTTAAGCGTGTTAAGTATCCGCGAACGCCGACCAGGGCCAGGCCCACCTCTCACCTAGGCGGTCTCAACCTGCCCTGTCGCTCCGCCACAAAGATCCACTTGCGGGTACTCCTACGAGTCGACCCGACTTTAGTCATCACATGTGTCATGTATATATTATATAAGTATATACCCGTGATCACCGCCCAAGTGATCACGGCCCGATAGTATAGCACAGCAGACGGACAAGAATGTAGGGCCACTGATGGAAATCTAGCATCCTAGACTAAGCATGTAGGATTGCAGGTAAAGGTAGCAACAATAGTAGCAAGGATAGGCTATGCATCAGAATAGGACATCGAAAATAGTAACATGCTACACTACTCTAATGCAAGTAGTAGGGGTCGTCGACTCCGTAGTCGAACTGGGCAGCAGCAGTGTCGGTCTCGTAGTCTACCGGAGAGAAGAGGGGGAAGAAACAGTAAATACAATGCAAACATAAGCATGACGATGCGTGACATGACAATGAGCGGTGCTAGGGATGTCCTAACGCGACAGTAGGTGGTACCGGTGAAGGGGGGGAACATCCGGGAGGCATTCCCGATGTTTCGCGTTTTCGGACAGACGGACCGGAGGGGGAAAGTTGCTAGTTCGATAGGTTAGGGAGGTGTGGTGGATGAACGGACTGCGTATTCGGATTCGTCTCGTCGTTCTGAGCAACTTTCATATAGAAAACATTTTCATCCGAGTTACGGTTTAAAAGATATGAATTTTCAAAGTTTATTTGAATTTCTGGAATTATTTAATTAACAGAAAAAGGGATATGACGTCAGCATGACGTATGAGTGACGTCAGCGGTCAACAGTCCGGGTTGACTGGTCAAAACTGACACGGGGACCCACCTGTCATAGACAGTGGGTTAACAGAGGATTAAACTAATTAGTTTTTAGTTAATTAACCACTGGGCCCACCTGTCAATGAGAGATTATTTAAACTAATTATTTTTATTTATAAAACGTTTTCTTTTTCTTTTCTTTTTTAATTTTTGCGGCGGGGCCCGCATGTCAGTGACTGGGCCTGCCCAGTCAGCAGTTGACTGGGTCAACCCAGTCAACTAGGCCCGTGGGGGCCACTGGCAGGGGCACTGGGGGTGGGGCCAGGCCAGCCACGTCGGCGGCCGGCGCCGGCGCAACTCCGGCGACCAAAACAGCGGCGGTCCCTCGCCGGAGTTGGCCGGAATCGCGCTACGGGGCTCGGGGAGGAACGGGGCTAGGCCCATTAGAAAGAGCTCGCAGCGCCGCATCCAGTGGTGGCCGGGGCTTCGCCGGACTTGGCCGAAATCGGCGCCGGCGAGCGGCGAAGGCGGCGGCGCGCACGGGTGCCTGACGGAAACATGGCTACGGCAGGCTGTCGAGCAAGCGGAGGGGCTGGGGAGCTTCTACGTGCGGTGGGGAGCGCTGTGGGCTTGAGCCCGTGACCAAAAGGTCACCGGAGACCCGCCGGCGGCGAGCTCCGCGGCGCGGCGTTCGGGCGCGCGTGGGGAAGAAGCTAGGGGGCGCGCGAGAGAGAAAAGGACAGGGGAGGAGGGGGGAGAGGCTCACCGCGCGGCACACGGAGGCCGGTGAGAGCTTAGGAGCAGCAGGTCGGCGCCGGGGAAGAAGGGGGTCGCCGGCGTCCGAAGTTGAAGGCGAGCTCGGGGAGGCCGTTGTAGTGGCTCCGAGCTTCGACGGAGAGGCGGAGGGGGTGTAGTCGAGGGCGGCGACGTCGTACGACACGGCGAGGTGGCGATTGGGGCACGGTGGCCGCGTGAACGACGGGAACGGCGTCGAGCGCGTCGGGCGTGGGGAAGAGGAGAGCGGCGCGGATCCGGGGGAGGGAAGAGGGAGGCGCGGGGGCCGAGAGGGAGAGCGGGGGGGGAGTGGGAGAGAGGCCCGAGGAGGCGCGGGGCTGGCGACCTTATCGCCTCCGGCGTCGGTGCCGGCGAGGTGGTCGGGCGGGAGCGCGCCCCTGTTCCGACCCCGGTCGGGGGAACAGGAAGGGGACGCGGGGGGGAGGTGGGCTGGGCCGGGGGTCGGGGCGCGGCCCAGCTTGGGCCGGGGGGGCAGTGGGGGGGGGGGAACGGGCCCTTTTCTCTTTTTCTCTGACTGTGCTGTTTTTTTTCTGTTTTCTTTTTATTTGTTGATTTCCTTTTCTGTTTTATTTCCTTTAAAAGTATTTAGGTATTTTATAAAAATGTGTTTCCTCCACCATAATTACCAGTGTATTATTTAGCACCCACTGAACATTTTTGTTTGAATTTTTGAAAACTTTTATTTTCCACTTTAATTATATTTGAAGTTTGAACTAGGAGTTTGAAAAGGAAGGTGATCCAAATGTGATCAAGCCCTGTTTAGCAACATGATTAGCTTAATCACAGGGGGTTACTGTAGCATGATTCTCAGGGTGTTACATACATGTTGAGTACACCACAATCCTGGGAAGCGAGAAGAAACTAAAGGAGGCAGTGAAGAAGAATCCCACTGTGATCCAGGTTTGCGTGCATGACTTATGCTTGGTCTACCACATATGCCATGCCGACGTTGAGTGCGAGGAATTTAAGAACTTCCTCAAGGGCGGCCGAGTCAAATTCGTTACTGTAGAATTTAGGAACGACAAGGAAATCCTGGGTCGGATAGGCCTCGTTGTAGGCGACCCCTTCGACCTCCAGAAGGAAGGGCTGGTGCCCTCCCTTGATCAGCCTTCAATGCTGACCCTGGCAGGAGCCATGGTTCATCCTATGTACGGTGAACTGAAGAAAGCTCCGCATACGTTTCATCGTGCATGGCAGTGGACGTACTAGATATAGACCACATCCACTACGCTGCAATGGATGGCTACCTTTGTTTCAATATCTAAAAGGGTTGGATGAAGAGCAAGAGCCAAGTGTGCGGTTCAGGCAAAGAAGTATCGCCCAAGAGGAAGAGGGACAAGGACGAAGTCAAGGACGTGGACAAGGACTCCGAGTAAGGTGGCAGTGTTGTTGCTCATGGTGGTTCTAATGCAGTGTCTACCGGATTAGTTGCTTAGTTTAATTTCTGGTGTGCTTAGTTTTATTTGAGGGGTGTGTTGTGCTGAGCCCCTAGCAGAACTATGTTATGTTTCTTCTCATTATATGTCATACATTTCATCCTTTAGTTGCTATAGTACTACCACTCATTTCTTGACATTATATACGTACAATATATATGGCCAACATCATATAGCCAGCAGTTTAGTTGTCAAAGAATTTCAGGGTGCTTAGTTTTGTCAAAGAATTCGAGGGTGCTTTGTTTTATTTGAGGGGTGTGTTGTGCTGGACACCATTAACTTATCATTGTGAGAATCGGCTTATTTTTGTCATGTAACATGGTCAACGGGTTTGACGTGAAAATAACAATGTCTAATGGCATTTCTAAGCAAACATCTAACTTAACGATGGCATTTTTTAGATATCTAATTGCATTTTTGAGCAGGCATCTCACGGATCGATGGCATTTTTTGAGTAGTTGTAACTTCTAATGGCAAAACTGAGTAGTGATACACAACTAGTGGCATAAATAATAAGAACCCAAGAATTAAATAGGGCTAATTTCTTTATTTCTTTATACCTTTGTGTGCGAAACAATATACGCTGCCTCCTGCCAGATTTTCTTTACAGAGGCAATATAGAACTATATGAGTGCCCTATTAAATTTTGGAATTATTCTGGGTTCGTTTGGCCTTTTTTATACATTAATTGAGTTTCTGGTATTTAATGTGCATAATTCAAATTTGAACTACAAGCACATGCTCCCGTGCACCAAAGTTGACTGAAAAATCACATGTGTGTCCTCGGGTGAATTTCTAGGTCGCATGCAAGAAATGGGAATGAAATTCAAACATCTGGGCATCGTGGTTCGGTAGAGAACATTGAGAAGCTTGGTTTTTAAAATTCTTGTAAATCCAAAACACGCCTGAAAATCATGAAACTTGGCATGGTGTCATGTCATGGTACTACCATGCTGTGGTAAAAAAAATTGCAGAATAGGAACAAGTTTTGGTATAAGTTTCTTGCAAACCGGAGCTTCTCTCAAGAAGGCTCGTGGTTCTGAGAGGGAACGTGTCACCTTTGTGTGCATAATTCAAATTTTAAATACAAGCACATGCTCCAGTGCACCAAAGCTGGTTGAAAAATCACATGTGTGTCCTCGGGTAAATTTGTAGGTCCCATGCCAGAAATGGGAATGAAATTCAAACATCTGGGCGTCATGGCTCGGCTGGAAACATTGAGAAACTTGGTTTTTTAATTCCTGTAAATCCGAAACACGCATGAAAATCATGAAACTTGGCTTGGTGCCATGACATGGCACCAACATGCTGTGGTAATTTTGCTGTCTGATTTGCGAAGGCGCACACATTAACAATCAACAAAGTCATTTTGGAACAAGTGCTGTCATGTTACAATCGGAAACACAAGTATTATTGAAACCGTGGACGTTCTATTTACCATTTACGTGCCGCCACGCGTCCCTCTTTTATTAGCTAGGAGGCGCCGTGCAGGGTAGCTATTTGAGTACGGGAGGCGTGCGATCAGACCCCTGCGCGTGCTTATTGGGAGGAGAGCCCTTTGACCTCCATCTTCCGTCCACCTCTCTCCCAAGGTCTCCATTAATGGCGCCCGAGCCTCTGTTTAATGGCGTGGCAATGTCTCACTCGACTGAGACTTAAGAGAGAGAAAAGAAAATCTAAAAAGAAATTTTTGCACGGATCTTGATGTAAGATACGACGGACCTATATAGTATCTACTGCGACTTATAGCAAGACTGATTAATATATATAAGGACGACGAGAGTGGATAATGATTGTCTTACATAATTAGGAAGATAATTAAAAAAGCCACATGCGGCTACGCCCGAAATACATAAGGGCAAAAGAAGAAGGAAGACGCATACAACGATCTGGCTCGCTGATCTCTACTTTCTTTATGCGCTGCAGGTCGTGGAGACTAGTTCTCGCGGCGGGCGATGATCTCTTTCATCAGCTTCATGTCCTTAATACGCTGCTTGGCAGCATCCATGGATTCCTCCACCAGCCTGTTGCGCTCGATGCGGAGCATGGCATTCTCGTCCATAAGTTTCTTGATGATGACGCCCGTCCTCTACAACACGGCAGCGGTCTCCTCCTCCTGCTTCGCCCTTCCGGAGATCTTCGCCCTCAGCAGGTCGCGCTCGCCCTGGAGCTTTGCATTGCCCTCCCCTAGTTGCCGGATGACACCGGTAGCCTCGTCCTGCATCCTCGCCCAGCCGGAGATCTGATCCATCTGGCTATGGACTATAGCATGCATGCGCCTGTAAGAGTCCTCGCCTGCCCGCGAGAAATTTTCCCAGGGCGCCGCGACGCGGCGGGACCTCCCTGCTACTTCGGCGGCGCGACGGGACATCTCTGCTGCTTCCGCGGTGTGCCCAGACCAGTCTGCTACATCAACGGCGCGGCGGGACCTCCGTGCTGCTTCAGCGGCACGGCGGGACCTCCGTGCTGGTACTGCTGCGCGGCTGGACATGTCGGCTGCTTTCGCGGCAAGGCGGGACATCTCTCGTGCTTCCTCTTCCATCTCACCTCTCCCTGGTGGAAATCTCTCGACCCAGAACTCACGCTGGCTATGGCTTGATTGACTTGATTGTTTTTTGTGGATGAGGAGTTGAGGAGGAATGTGCAGACATCTTAGCATAGTAGTATTTATAACCGAGTACTACTAATACGCTCCTAAGTGGGAAACCATTTAGGTTGTGATCGGTGTGAATAGGTTTGCAATTAAATATAGCATGGTAGTAGTAGCAATTTGGAATGTGACGAGACGTGCTCAAAATTTATTGACGGTTCTAGTTTCAAAGTGTGGCACTATTCCCGGATGGCGTAACGTCGGCACGTTTTCTCGGCTATGGTGTAGCATATGCCATGGTACTAGTTCTTTTTCTACTGCTGTGTACGTGCAAAATCTGGCACCGTCGGATACATATCTTACGCTTGGCGTTCGACAGGAATAGCCTCGTGGCGAGCTATAGACTAGTCTTTTTTTCAGACGCATTACACCTATCTCTCGGGACTTCTCACACGCACCATCACTACTCCCTAGGTCGATGCCACCCACATACAGTTGTACTCTGAGAAGAGGTGCACGCACGCACTCATCCTCTCTCACACACGCATCTGTAGCTACGAATTGTAGTGTTCTCAACCATCCGATTGGCTCTATCATAGGTTTCACGTTGCTCCTTGGCCTTGAGATTGAGATGTTTTAAACGCGGAGGCTAAGATGGAGGCGCGAGGTTTTGGTTAATGTGCGGGCTGCACACGGCACCAACACGACACGAGTTTCGTCTGCCTGGTGCGCATGCAGTCGGGTGAGTTGTCCAATTATAGACACAACCAGGCCCTTGTTGGTTTTGCTCCATGGCGCAATCCATCGATACTACTACTGTACAAATGTATACATTTTTTAAAAGGCTAGAGGGCGGGGCAGTCTAGCTTGGTCCTTTTCACGAGAGGCGAGGGCCTTTGTGATTTGACGGCTCATTACTGCTGGAAGGCGGGGCCTTGTGATTTGACTGCTTGTATAAATGTGCCGACGACCTGAGGAGCAGCAAAGAACCATGCGGTATACTCAAGTTTTCCACTGGAGTACGACGGAGGAGCACGAAACACGGCAGCCCAGTGTCATATCCTCTACTCTCTACTCTTATAATATATTACTAGCAAGAGGCATTGTTCTATTGGCGATAAAGAATGATCTAATTTGCTAGTCATCTCATTTTTAGCATTGTTCTATTCATGCCTCGCAGAGAAGGTGACACGTGCGGCGAAACACCCGAAGCAAAATAAGAAATACAGGAGCAAAGGAAGAAGGAGGATTATCACCCCAAAAAAAGAAGGAAGACGCACACACAATTCTGGGGCGCTGCTCTCACTACATGAAGGGTTGCTGGCCGCGGAGTCATAACTGCTTCTTCATCACCTCCACGACCTCCATCTCCTTGCGCGTCTCCTCCGCCATCTTCATCATTGTGTCCATGACGCGGGATTTCTCGACGCAAGCATTCATCATCTGTTCCACGGCCACATTACGTACCTTGACAGCAGCCGGGTGCTCGATGCGGAGCTTCGCCAACTCCTCCTTCTGTTCCATGACGAGGGCTTGCAACATCTTCATCGAGGAACTACTATTCTCATGCAGCTTCTTCCAGCCGGCGTTCTCCTCCTTCAGCAGGTCGAGCTCGTGGCAGAGCTTCGCCTTGTCCTCCTGAAGTTGCAGGATTTCGCCGGTCGCCTTCTTCTCTGAGGCAATGCTCTTCTTCAGCAGCATCACCAAGCCGGCGGTCAACTCCCCCTTCTCATTGAGCTCAGCGGGCATGTCGTCGAGGCTCTCCTTCAGCAGCTCCACCAAGCCGTGGATGAACTCCTTCTGCTTATTGAGGTGCTTATTGAGCTGATCAGGCATGTCGTCGAGGGATAACGACTCCAGCGCCGCCAGCTCGGCATGTTCGCCTCCGCGTCTAGGGCGCTCCTGGGAGCCATCGCCTGCCTGTGAGAGATCTTTCGAGGTCTCTGCGTGACGGCGAGCCCTCTCTTTTTTCCGCAGCCTTGGTTGCCGCTCCCTTGTTACGAGTAGTTCTCGACCTAGAGCTCTGCACACTGGCCATGGCAAGGACTGACGAAGAAAAGGAGGACTTATGAGGAGGAAGGTAGAGTAATTTTCGGTTAGGTAGTTCCCCTTTTTATAACCTAAGTACTAGCACTAGTACTAAAACCTGCATAGTGGGAAAACGTTCAGGTTTGGTACGTACTGGTAGGTGTGAGCAGACTTGCACTTAATTGTAGCACTAGTACTTTCGAATGTGATGGGAACAAGGTAAAGATTAATTGATGGTTTTTGGTTTCAAGGCCCGAAACGGCTCCCGATGAGTTTAGTGGAACATAAATTTCAAGTAGACTACACTGCTCAGATGCGTAAATATTATGTTACTCACAAAAATTGGCACAAAATACGAAGGAGACCAATGGAAGTACTACTAGCAACCCATGATTTAACTACTCGCATGCGCGCAGTGGAGTAGTAATGTCTTTCTTCCGCCCTCACGTCCACTCAATTTGCATGGGCTGTATTAATTGACCATCAATGAAGTGAAGGACTTTACACGCGTCAAATTATCACATGGGGTGGATCTTGGTACAAAATTGCGTCCGCCCATGTACCCGCGTGTGCGTGCGAGGGAATGAGTGCGTGCGTGGCATGCGTGCACATCTTCGCTTCGTGCATGTACCGCCAGTGCGGCTCAGGGAGGACGAGTACATTCTTCTGGAACCAGCAGCACGTCACTGTGATCAATCCACACAAGGATGTCGCGACAACGCCTCCACATGTGCCACGTGGCTTCATGAACTGTAAGAGAGACACTGTGTAGCGTGCCATTGTGTTTTGCACATACTCGAAGTACTAGTAAGGTACACGTGCATTGCACGTGTCAGATTTTGCAACCAAATTACGAATAAATACCACACTATAGCATGTAAGCTCTGAGTCATATATGCCTGATGTAGACCTTCGTTTAATTCTTATAGTTCATCTCATTCAAAATCAATTAGCTATTATAAAAAAACCTAGAGCCTCTTTGATTCGTAGGATTTCCAAAACGCGGGAATAGGAAGAACATGGGATTAGAGTGGAATGTCGTCTTGAATCCTACAGGATGGTACGAGTGTTTGATTGTGCATAGAAAAAACGTAGAATTCTTTCAAAGAGGTTTGAGTGGATGGGATGTTTCCTATGAAATATAGTGCAAATGAATCATATGGAAAAATTCCTATGGTTTACAACCAAGATAGGAAAAATTCCCAAGGATTAGAATCCTCCAAAATTCCTTCGACAATCCTTTGATTCAAAGAAGCCCTTAATCTATTTTATGATTCATGGAATTGTGCGTTGTAAAGCATAAAGTAAAAACAAATAATGGCAATTCAACTAGAAAAAAAGTTTGGGCAGTTATGATACAGAAGATTCTAGAACAAAGGAGAACCACTGTTGTTTTGAGATTTGTGCATTATGCTTAAGTTCAACCATGGAGTCTGCTAGATTGTACATGTGGCAAAATCCGGTGGGGGGCTAGAAGATGGTGCGAGGGGCCGAGTGGAGGGAGACTATGAGGGAGTGCACAACTGCAAGATCGATATTTAGAGAGAGGGGGCGAGAACGTGCGCTGTTGCACGCAGTGGCGGAGCCATGAAAAATGTCCCATGAGCTAGGGGGCTAAGCATTGCTAATCCTTTACGAGGAGGGCCAATTCATCAACTTAAACCATTTTTACTAGCAATTGTCTAATGATCACATTCATATTAGCCTCGATATATAGTGATGTTAGGGGGGCAGGGCCCTTGCTGCCCCCTGTCTTCGCCATTGTGTGCTCGTCTGAGAGATGAAGCGGAAGGCATGGATGATGAGAGGGGGGCGTTGGATATATAAATTAATGTGGGTGTATTAGCTATATATGTAATCCTATATAGAGAGGTATAGATTGATCGATGTGGACGTGGGAAAGAGGGTGAGACCTCACTAGATATATAGATTGATCGGTTTATGTGGAAAACTATGAAAGACCTAGCTATATATACACACACACACATAGAGGAACATCGATCATTGCGCATGCACGTGAGAGATAAAGAATGCCCGATATGATGGAGAGGGGGATGTGTGTGTGCATGTGTGCCTTCATGGGAGACCGGCCTGAAGAGAAAGATTGCATGTGTGCGATGGATAATGCCGACTGGTAGTGTGTGTGCATGCATGCACGAGAGAAAGTTAGTGGTACAATTATAAAGAGAAGACCAATGTGTGGGTGTAAAAGACTAGGTGAGGTCATAATCAATGTAAAGTTGAATTCAAATATTTGAATAAGAGATCATGATGTTTGAAACCCATGCATGCATGAATATAACGGAGATCTGCGCGATGTGGTTTGGAAATGAACATGTTGCAATGTATACACATTGAACAAGGTCAGATTGGTTTGAATTTGATATACCGATGGCAGACATCGTTTGGCCACATTGCATCCATGCATGGACACACTATTCTAATTGGAGATGATGGGTGGCTTTCGCATCACATATCTATATCTATACCCCTATATATATTATATTTTTTATTTTTTATATAGTGTGTGGATAACTTTAACTTTGAAAGATGGTCGTTGGATGAGGCCAATCCGATGGTGCAGAGCTGGCAAATTTGAGCACTACTGGCCGTTGGATATCATCTAGATTCCACCAGATGTTGCCACATGTACAATCTAGAAGACTCTATGGTTGAACCTAAGCATAATGCACAAACCTCAAAACACAAGCACTTCTTCTTTGTTCTAGAATCTTCTGTATCAGAATTGCCCAAATGTTTTTCTACATGATTTGTTTTTACTTTATGCCTTACAACGCACAATTCCATGAATCTTAAAGATTAGCTTTCTTATAAAAACTAGATGATTTTGAATGAAATGAACTATAAGAATTAAACGAACATCTACATCATGCATATATGACTCAAAGCTTACAAGCTATAATGTGGTATTTATTCATAATTTGGTTGCCAAGTCTCATGCGTGCAATGCACATGTACCTTACTAGTCTAAATGGTGTCTGTGTGTGTGTTGTGCGTGCTAAACACATTGTACGTAGTATATCATACTAGTCTAAATTGTCTTTTTTGGGGTACACGTTAAGCTTGTTCTCCCGAAATTTCAAGCCGCACCTTGTTATGCCGAAATTTCAAGCTAGCGTCTCTGTCTATCGTGCTGCGAAACTCCCGCCTCTTCAACCCGCGCCTTGTTAGCCCTAAATATTTAAGATATATCTTTCTCTCGTTGTGCTCCGACAACTCCCTCCATCTCAACCCGCGCCTTGCTATTCCAAAATTACAACGCGCGCGAAAACTCCCACCTCCTGTGAAATCCCGACACGCGAAATGCCCGTGATACCCCTGAACTGAAAGAACCGCCTCAAATCAGTGGGGGTACTTTCGTAACTTACCCCACATTTCGGACAAGCACGTCCCTAAGCCATGGTTCCCCACTCCCATCCCATCCGCCCTCCCATTCGTACACCGAGGCCGGCAAAACCCGCGAAGCCCCACACCCTCCTCCGTCCACCACCCAGCCGGAGCCTCTTCCCCGACGACGTCCTCTACTGCAAAACCTCGACATCCCTCATCCACCGTACCGGACGAGGATCCGTCGTCGATCTGGTCATCCCGCCGGTTCAGCCACCCCGTTCTCCACCTCCAAGGAGCTGCCCTGACATTCCCCTTGTCTTTCGCGCCACCTCCATTCCCACACCACCGTCTTCACCTGCACCACCGGAAGAGCATCATCATCACCGTTTCCTCAGATGAAGCTGCGGCCTAATCCACGCCAGCAAAGAGGTTGTACATTAATCGCCGCATTTTCTTCTTGATTCGATCTCACGGTGCTGCCAGCGCTCGGTCCCGAGCCGACACGGCGCGGCTCCATCCACGGCGGCGTCGCCGGCCACTTCCTCCACAGTGTCGCTCCCTCAGCGGCCACGTCCACATCAGTAGGAGCTGCTGCTGCTTTAGCTCTCGCTCGCACTGCTGCCTTGCTCTTGCTCTCGGTCCCCTGCCTGGTCTGCTCTTGCTCTTGCTCGCGCTGCTGGTCTCGCTCTTTCTCTTGCTTGCGATGCTGCTCCAATTTAGCTACACTTCAGTCGACTGAATCGACTTTTGGGCCAGTCAATTTTCAGGGGGTGGGGGGGCTCATCGGAGTTAAGGAAGAACCGGCCGCAGCGGCAAGGGGGGCTCGCCGGAGAGGTACCCCACTATCTATCTTAGGGTTCAGGGTGGGGGCGATGGTCGCCGGCGGTCGTGGGGCGGTGGCGTGGGGATTGCCGGAGAAAAAGCTCGGCACGGGGGGGCTACAGGGATGGCCGGGGCGGCGGCGGACCGGCGGTGGGGAGTGTTTTCGGGGCGGGCGGGGCGGCGCACCACCGGCCGCGGGCGGCGGGGGGTAGTTGTTTGGCCGGTGGTGGCTGGCGGCTCAGGGGGGTGGAGGTTGAAGATGAATTGCAGGCCCTTGATTTCGTATCCAACGGCTGCAAAATCGACTCACCAGAGATGAAAAAGTCAGTCGACTGACTTGTAGCCTCACCTCAGGTCGTTCAGTTTCGACAGTAAAATTCAGTTTCGACAGTAAAATTCAGTTTCGACAGCAAAATTCAGTTTAGACAGTTAAGTTCAGTTTTGACAGTTAAATTCAGTTTCGACAGTTAAGTTCAGAGATGAGCGGCTGATGTATACATCTAGCACTTTGTGGGTATGTATTTTATGTCATCTATTGGAGATGCTATTAGAATTCCACTCAGGTTAACGTTGTCTCTCTTGTCCTGCTTCAGCCTCGGCGTCGTACAACTCACCGGAGCTGCTCCAACGACGAAACCCTCTATCACAGCGGAGCAGTACCTCGGGCTCCATCTCCAGACGCCTAAGATCATCTTCCCCTCCTCCGACAGCCAAGTTAGCCGGAGCATCCTCATCGGCCAACCAAATCACGCTGAGATCGACATGGCTTCGCCAAAGAGGTTGTACACTTCTTGTGGTTTGACTTAATCTCACCATGCTTCTTTGCATCGTGTGATCTTCCAATTCTTGTGCACCAAACACCCAGATTGGCAGAAATCCTGTGTTTTTAAATTCTCTGTTTTGCACGTGCACTCCTATACTCTTCCTGTCTATTTCCTATCCCTGCATTGTTAGAATCCTCAAATTCAAACAAGCCCTTACACAATTACTTCTGTTATAGATATGTGTCAAAGAAAACCTTGTGTGGTTTGTCCTGCTCCTTCGGTGCTGTGTTCCACCCCAGCTCAGCTGCTCCAATGATGAAAGGGTTCACCACAACAGGGATCCGCTCTCCAGACTGTCTTCCGCCGCCTCAGATGTGACGCCCCCAATTCAATCGTACACTAATCATACACGCCAACGTGTACGATCAAGATCAGGGACTCACGGGAAGATATCACAACACAACTCTAGACACAAATGAAAGTCATACAAGCTCCATATTACAAGCCAGGGGCCTCGAGGGCTCGAATACATAGCTCGATACATAAGTGAGTCAGCGGAAGCAACAATATCTGAGTATAGACATAAGTTAAACAAGTTTTTGCCTTAAGAAGGCTAGCACAAACATCAACGATCGAAGAGGCAAGGCCTCCTGCCTGGGACCTCCTAAGTACTCCTGGTCATCGGCGGGCTCCACGTAATAGTAGGCACCCTCAGGGTAGTCGCAATAGTCGTTGGGGGTGGCATCTAACTCCTGGGGGCCACCATCTAGTTGCATCAACCGGAAAGGAGAAGGAAGAGGGAAAAGGGGGAGCAAAGCAACCGTGAGTACTCATCCAAAGTACTCGCAAGCATCAGATCTATACTAAGTATGCATTGGTATCAAATGGAAGGGTTGTATCTGTGGACTGAACTGCAGAATGCCAGAATAGAGGGGAAGGCCTAGCCTATCGAAGACAAGCATCTTCAAGCAGCTCCAAGCATCTTGCAGCATGTAGAAGAGTAAAGTATAGCAGTTTAATTGACAAGCATGTTGTAGTATTAATGCCCAGAGATCCTTCCTCGACTCCCTGCGAGAAAGCAATCCCGGAGCCACATATCCATCACATATCAAGTATCCATTTCTAGTTATATAAGATCAGGATACAAGTCTGAACGTCCATTACCATGGACACGGTATTCGAATATATATCTTCCCTGCAGGGGTGCACCATGTTTTCCAACACGCTCGATCACTCTTGCCGGACACACCTTTCTGGGGTCAATGCCCGGCCTCGGAAGATCAACACGTCGTAGCCCTACCTAGGCTCAGCAGAGAGGTCCCCTCCGGTCTACATCCTAAGCACTCCGGGGTCTGGGCCGATCGCCCGTTGCACTCCGGGTCGTTGTGCGCAAGGGGATACCAGCACCACCCGTGAAGTGGATGGCACGATCCGGCCTGGCCAAAATGCTGAACTAGACATCTCACAAAGCTTCGGCTGATACTGCGACATCGAGGCCCACAACTATTCTCGCGTGGTGGTTAGTGCGTAAAGGCCAAAGGCCAATTCAGAACAAATACCCAAACCTGTTAGTGCATTAACAATTAAAGTAGTGACGGCTGTCGGGACAAGTCCGGAGCTATCACCCCTCCTGAGTGATACCGCTAAACAGCCAGTCGCCACCGTCATATCGCACGGGTGCTCTCCGGGCCCGCCCGGCTTTCACAATGGTCTCAAGTAAAGTCAAGGTAACTGTGTGTCCAGACATCAAGGGGAAAACCCGAGGAATCACCCCCGGTGGATTCCACTCAATGTAATCATCAAGGTGAACGTAAGAGGGACCACCCTCGAGGTTCACACTTGAGGTGTTGCATGACAGAGCCGTATCGGGAATGGTGAAAGAGGAAATCACCCTCGATGACCACGACCGAATAGCTACACTACAGAATTATCATCAGCAGTGCGTTATGAGGGATCACCCTCGGCACTCGATAGTAGCTATGATGTGATGTGAGGTGTCGGGCTCTGGTCGTCGATCATGTTGATCGAGTCGTCCATGATGAAGCAGGGGCAACAAGGAAAAGGTGGGGGTCATTGATGGATCACTAGCCAACCTATACTAAGCAGTTTAGGGTAAGCAGGTAGGTAACAATAGCAGATACAAAAGCAGGCTATGCATCAGAATAGGAGCAAACAATAACAGTAGCAAAATCTAATGCAAGCATGAGAGTATAGAATGGGCGATATCGGGATGATCAAAGGGGGGGCTTGCCTGGTTGCTCAGGCGAGAAGGAGGGTCGTCGTCGAAGGAGTCGATCACAGGGGCATCAGCAGCGATCTCGAGGTCTACCGGAGAGAAGAGGGGGAGAAACAATAAATACAAAGCAAACAAGTGTATAGCATGACAATACGCGGAGCTAGGGGTGTTCTAACGCAGTGCTACACGATACCGGCGAAGGGGGATAACATCCGGGAAGGTTTTCCCGAAGTTTGGCCTTTTCGGACAAATGAAACGGAGGGGAACGGTTGCAGGTTCGCTATGCTAGGGACGTGTGGCGGACAAAAGGGTTGCATATCCGGATTCGTCACGTTGTTCTGAGCAACTTTCATGTATAAAACTTTTTCATCCGAGTTACAGATTATTTTCTATGATTTTTCAAAGATTTGACAATATTTTGAAATTATTTTAATTCGAAATTAAATAACAAATTGCTACGGGTACCCAGCCCTGTGTACACAAAGTGTACACAAAGGTTGACATGTGGACCAGGGGGACCCAGTTGACCAGTCAACGTTTGACCGGTCACTAGGGGGGGCCCTCTGTCATAGGCCATTTGATTAACCAGTTAGTTAATTAGACTAAGCAGGTAATTAGTTTAATTAAACCTAATTAATTAATTAATTATTATTTTTATATACATTTCAAAAGCTCTTTTTTTAAGAAAGGAGGCCGGTGGGGCCTACTGGGCAGTGGCCCATAGGCCAGAACAGGCACAGGTTATCGGGCGCTCGGGCGGGGCATGGGCGCACGCCCGAACACACGGGCGCGGCTGAAGAAGGCCGCCGGACGCGGTGGGGCACCGGCCAGGGGGAAGCGGGGCCGCAGCTGGGACTTGCGGCGGCTGGAGGCAGAAGGGCTGCGGTGGCTGGAGTGGCGGCGAGGGGCAGCAGCGGCTCACGGGCCGCGCATGGCGCGGGGCGCCGTCGGGCGGAGGCCGGCGCGTAGTGGGGAGGCCACGCAGCGGGAGCTCGAGGCCTGGCTGCTCCGGCAGCGACGGGAGTTGGCCGGCGGCCACGGCGGAAAGCAGGCGGGGCTGGGCTCGGCGGGGGCCGCGGCTGCGGATGGAGACGCGGAGAGCGGCGGGGCGGCCAGAGCGAGTGAGCGAGGGCACGACGACGAGCGCCAGCGCGGGGGTGTGGGCGCGCGCAGGGGAGCGGGGCTGCAGCGGCGGGAGGCCACAAGGCGGCTGCGGAGGCGGGGCGGGGCGCGGGAAGGGGCGCGGCGTGGTTCGTTCGAACGGTCGTGCGATGCCTCGTCGTTGGGTGTAGGTGGCTCCTCCAATGGTCGCCGGTGGCGAGGGAGGCGGAGGCCGGAGCTCGGGTCAGCATGAAGGCGTCGTTAGGTGGCTCGGCAGGATAAACCAAGGGCACAGGCGGGTCCGCCGCGAGGCCCTGAACACAACGTGGGGTTCGGTGGAACTCGTGGGCGTCGGTAGCAATGACGAGAAGCTCGGCGGCGGTGGCGAGGTTCGGCAACGGCGGAGGAAACGGAACTAGGGACGCGTGTGGAAAGTGGGAAGAGAGGGGGAGACCGCGGGCTCACCGTGGTCTTGTAGGTGTGTGTGAGTGGGCTCGGGGAGGGCTCGAGGTCGCCGGATTTGGCATCGGCGGCCGGCGAAGCAGAGGAGGAAGGAGGGCTCGGGGCGGCGTCACGGGGCGCCCGGCTCCTTGTAGCTCATCGTAGAGGAAGAAGAGGACGAGGCGGGGCCCGTGGGCAACCTGGCAGCGCTCGAGGTGGCCGGTGGCCACGGCAACGGCGACGACAGCGACGCAGCGAGCGAACGAGCTCACTGAAGGGGATCTGGGGAGGGAGGCGGAGCAAGAGAGAGAGGAGTGGGGAGTGGGTGGAGTGGCAGAAGAGGAGGGAACCGAGGCGTTGGGTGGAGTGGGTGAGGCGAAGGGGAGGAGCCCGAGGCGTCGGGGCTTATCCCCTCGCCGGCGAAGAGGTCGGGTGGGAGCACGCCCTCGGTCGTGTACAGTACAAGGAAGACGACCGAGGGGTGGGGCAGGGTCGGCTGGTGGTTCTAGTGGGCCAAGGCCCAGTGGGGAGCCAGGGGATTTTTCTATTCCTTTTATCTTTATCTTTTGCTTTTCTTTTATATTGTTTTCTTTTAACAGCCTCCAATTGCATTTAAATAAGCCACCAAATGACTTTGCAAATATGTGGAGGTGGACAAAACAAATACTAGGAAAATTGAGCCCTGCCACAAAAAGTTTGGGAGGCTTTTGAAATGTTTTGGATTTTTCACAAATTTGAAAATCATTTTAAATTACTATTTTGCCATGTTTTAAAAGTTTCAGGACATTTACTTATTTTATAAAAGATGGTTTCTCCACCAATATTACTTATGATTTAATTGCCACACCCATAACAATTTAGTTTTGACAATTGAAAACTTTTATAGTTTGATTTGATTTTGAATTTGAATTCGAACAGGATTTGAATCATCGCGAGATTAACAACAGTAATCATGGTGATGTGGCACATTAGTAGAGGGTTACTGTAGCTTAATTATCCGGGCGTCACATCAGATCTTCTTCCCCGCCGCCGGCAGCCACGACAACTGCATTACCATCATCAACTGAGCAGATGACCTTGAGGACTACACGGGTCCGCAAGAGAGGTCGCACTCTTCCGTGTCTGCTTACGTTATGCATCGCTTAATATGATGACATGCTACTTTATCGTCGTGTTCACCTATTAGACTCCGACTCAGGTCCAAACTTATGCTGAAACTTGAGTTTTTAAATGGTTGTGGGGTACATATTGGGGCAGCAATCACTACTACCTGTCTACTATCTGGTTAATCTCGGGTGTCTACTATGAGTTTCATGTTGGGTGCAAACAAACATTAAAGGAGCCATTATCTGTATTTTTTAACTAAAGCTATTATCTGCCTGCTATCATTTGTTTTGGGTCTATCCACAGTTTGCTACCATCACTCTGGATTTGTGCATGCACTCCTTACATAATCTCACTATGTTTTATTCCTATGCATGTCAGTTATTGTACACAATGGAACTGAACATGTAGAGCAAAAGAGACGAGCCTTGCGTGGCAATAAAATATCATGCAGACGTCGCTCCATGGTGGGCGCAAAGGCAGCCCCCCTCCACCCATTTCGGATCGTAATCAAGAGGAAGCTAACTGTTCTGAGGGGGGTTCAGAAGCAGAAGACCACTCCTATTTACCCCATGAGGTCTTCGCTCTAACTTGGCATGCTGATGTTGGTAATATCATGCATATGGTGCCTTGCATTGCTTACTTTATACATTAAAGATGTCATCTGCTTAGTTTAGACATGCTTTGTGTCAATGCCATCTGTTTAGTTTCTTTATCGTATATGTGAATCATGCAATGCCATCTTGTTTAGCCAGGCATCATATATGTGAATTTTGCAATGCCACCCTGGTTAGCCAGTCATCTTATATGTGAATTATATCATGACATCATTTTTTTATTACGTGTTAAATTTGTCAACAATTTTAGTACATTCAATTACTCTACCTGTGCATCAGCCATTCGGCACGGTCATGAAAAAATCTGGAGTGAAAACAAGGTCTTCAGAGCAGACAATGCTATCTGACGAAGCACATGTCTTGCTGGTTACAGATAGCTCCTCAGATGAGGATTCAGAGACAGATGACCAGTCCTATTCCCCCCCCCCCCCCGAGGTGCATGCTCTAACTTGGCAGGGTTATGATGCTCATATCGTGCGTATGGTATCTTGCATTGCTATGTCATTTGCTTAGTTTAGACATGCTTTGTGCGAATGCCACATGTTTAGTGTCTAATTACCATATATGTGAATTATGCAATGCCATCTTGTTGCAAGACATTATATATGTGAATTATGCAATGCTATCTTGTTGCAAGGCATTATATATGTGAATTATGCAATGCCATGCTGTTTAGCCAAGCGTCATATATGTGAATTATATCATGCCGTCCTTTTTTTGTATTTCTCATTGCTTTTGTCGACAATGTTTGTATATTCAACTGCTCTTCCTGTGCATCAGCCATTTGAATTGGTGATGGACAAATCTGGAGTGAAAACAAGGTCTTCAGAGCAGACAATGCTACCTGGTGAAGCAGATATCTTGCTGGTTACAGATAGCTCTTCATAGGAGGATTCAGAGGTAGGTGACCAGTCCTATTATCCCCTAGAGGTGTATGCTCAAACTTGGCAGGGTTATATTACTCATATCATGCATATGTTGTATTGCAATGCTTAGTTTTTACATCATATACACGATATTGAATGCCATCTCCTTAGTTGACACATCATATATGCGATTGCCCTCTGCTCACTTCCTTAGTATATAAATCATATATTTGAATTATATCATGCCATGATGTTTACATAGACAGCATGTATCTGAATTATGGCATGCCAACCCATTTTCTAAAGACATAATATAGTATATCATCGCATCCTGTTCACATAGTCATCATATTTTGGATTATGTCATTCTATCCGTGAATTATATCATGCCATCATGTTTCCATCGATGGCATGTTTGTGATTTATGGCATGCCAACCACTTTAATAGACAAATCGTATAGTTATATCATGTCATCCTGTTTACATAGTCATCATATTTTGAAGTATGTCATCCTATCCTGTTTAGTTAGCCATCATATATGTGAAATTGTGTCATGCTATCCTGTTTAATTAGCCATCATATATGTGAAATTATGTCCTGCTATTCTGTTTGGTTAGACAACATAAATGTGAATTATTTCATGCCCTGTTTTCTTCCCTACTATCCATTGCACCTGTCTATCTTACAATGTCTGTACATTCAATTAATTTTCTTGTTTATCAGCCATTTCAATTGGAGGGGGTGATGGCAGTATCCGTGGGAGTAAAAACACGGTCTTCAGAAAAGATCGTGCTACCTGTCGATGGAGATAGAACCACGGTTGTACTTGCCCAAGAACCAGCCCCCCCACACATAACCCAGACTCACGCAGATTGTATCCGTACCCAGTTGGACAGAGAACCAGCTACACCCCTTCTAACCCCAACCCCAGCAGATAGTAACCCAGTTCCCGTTGAGACAGCACCGTCTCCACCACAGAGCACCCAAATACGAGCAGTTAGTAAGGCAACTGCAGTGCCCAAAGCACGAGGACCACCACTCCAAACCCCAAGTCAACGCTTAAAGCAAAAGAAGAATTGTTCTCAGGTCAGGTTCCGTAGCTATGGTTCATACTACTTTGCTCTTGCATCACTGTATTTTCTCATACCAACTAATTTCAAATTTGAAGGATGCAATTGAAACTCCAATGGCGCAACAGGTATGTTTTAAACCTATTTCTTTAACGTGATTGCTGTTGTAACTTGCTTTATGTTGATTTCAGTTTCAATTGAATAAACAGTTATATTCTCATGCCATGCACCTTACAAGTGTTGTTATTGCTGTGTAGTTTCCCACACTTATATTCTGTCTAAGCTGCTTTGTCTTAAATAGATATGATTCGAACTGTATCTATCTTGATTTGGCAACATAAACTAGAATGATATAGACCATACAGTGACCATACTACATAGATATATGTTTGTTTCATGATGTTATCATGTCCACCTTACTACTGAACTGGTTTACCAAAATGAGTTTCATATACTACATTGTAAACCTGTGATGTGTTTGTTTGTTTCTCTTTTAGAATGCGGATAAAATATTGGAGAAGAGTACCCCGTTATGCAATGGTACAGGAAGTAATGCAGATAATGTTCAAGATAGTGAGACATCCCTGTTGGTCTCCAAGAAAGCTGATAAAAACTATATTGAAGACACTGAGACAACCCCAAAGTCCTGTCTTGATGTAGTGTTCGAGTTACTGGCTACTACTGCTGGCACCAGCTCTTCGAACTCGCTGCCTAAATCAGTTCGGCTTCTTGAGTCTCAACTTCAAGTTGAAAGACATCGATCAGATGTTATGCGACAGGAAGCCGAAGGACTGAGGAAGTCCCTGCAGAATTCAGATGCATACTTTCTGGTGCAACAGCAAGTGCTAGAGGATTTAAGCGCCAAACAAGAAAAAGTTAATAAGCTTGCTAAGCATATTGCCAGCATTATGGGTACCCAGGATATTGTTTCTTGAGCTCTTCTGAAGTGGTTTCAGTTCTGGACTTGTTTTGCTACGGTGTTTATATGCTGCTTTGTTCCCTATATTTGCACTGGTGGCGAACTTTGATGCCCAGTGGATGTAATATGTGTAATAGCCGTGATAGCCTAGCGTAAGTTGCTTGCCTATTTATTTCCTTATTGTCTTGTTTATTTGTTTTCTTGTAGTCAGTGCAGTTCTTTTTCCGCGGTTTGCTAGTGGCCGCAATAGCCTATTTTTTTAAACTACGCAACATTAACCATGGGCTACATATTTACTATAGTTAACATGGGCCTCCTACGGGCCGTAGAAACAATGGGCCTTCTAAGGGCCGTAGAAACAATGGGCCTTCTACGGGTTGTAGAAACAATGGGCCTTATACGGGCCGTAGACACAATGGGCCTTCTACGGGCCGTATCATCAATGGGCCTTCTACGGGCCGTATGATCGGTTGGCCAAACATGGCCAATAACAGACCACATTATGGTCGTAAATGGGCTAGAGTTGAAATCGTCCGTTCATGGGCCAACCATAACGGGTCGTCGTTAATCGGTCGTATTTGATGACGCTACGAAAACGGCCCAATGTATTAACAGGCCACAAACGGGCCGACTATAACCACGGGCTGAATTTGGCCCACAAGCAGAAAATGACAGTAACGGGCCGAAAGTAAACGAATGCTGGAAATGAGCCCAAGAATAAATGGGCCCTGAGAAGGCCGAAAGATGACATGGGCTGGAAACGGCCCAACAGAATAATGGGCCGTTAATGGGTATAAAGTGATACACTGTTCATTACGGGCCAGTTTTACCACGGGCCGTTAATGGGCCGAGGATTACTAAGGGCCTCATATGGGCCAAAAGACGTCATGGGCCATACATGGGCCGGAAGTTAAAACGGGCTGGAATTATATTGGACGGCCCAGATGACGCTACTAGGCCTAATTCGGATAGGCCGTAAACGGGCCCTGGGTTAGCGGGCTGTAAATGGGCTATAAGCGAATAGGCCGTTAACAGGGTTGCCGTGGGCCGGCCCGCCACCTTTTGACCAAGTCAAACGGGCCGGCCTTTTCACAGGAATCGGCCTCTGTTGGGCCGTGCCACGTGTCGCCGTATCATAGGCGCTTTGGGTCCAATGGGTGGATGACATCTGTCGCAACGACGAGCCGACACGTGTTCCCTCTAGCCAATGATGATTTTACACGTGGAAAATCACCATTGGTCGGGGCTGTTAACGGGTTATCGGATCCAAAACCGGACCCGATATCTTAACGGCGTTCCGTTACGGTGGATGCCACGTGTCGGTCACCCTTGACGAAAGCACTGATGTGACGCGCGATTTATCGTCATGGAAGTGGACACTTCCGTGATGATAATTTTGGTAATGTCATGGAACACTTCTACGACAGCACAGGTATGACTATCTTGATTCTGTCATAAATTTGTCATGGATGTACATGCATGATAGAAAACGTGACCTACTGTGACAAACACGTATCATCACGGAAGTGTATTTTTTTGTAGTGTATGTAGACATGACCGAGACACCTCTCCGGTCAATAACTAACAGCGGAACCTGGATGCTCATATTGGTTCCTACATATTCTACGAAGATCTTTATCGGTCGAACCGTTATGACAACATACGTTATTCCCTTTGTCATCGGTATGTTACTTGCCCGAGATTCGATCGTCGGTATACTCATACCTAGTTCAATATCGTTACCGGCAAGTCTCTTTACTCGTTCCGTAATGCATCATCCCGCAACTAACTAATTAGTCACATTGCTTGCAAGGCTTATAATGATGTGCATTACCGAGAGGGCCCAGAGATACCTCTCCGATACTCGGAGTGACAAATCCTAATATCGATCTATGCCAACCCAACAAACACCTTCGGAGATACCTGTAGAGCATCTTTATAGTCACCCAGTTACGTGGTGATGTTTGATAGCACACAAGGTATTCCTCCGGTATACGGGAGTTGCATAATCTCATAGTCAAAGGAATATGTATAAGTCATGAAGAAAGCAATAGCAATAAAACTTAACGATCAATATGCTAAGCTAACGGATGGGTCTTGTCCATCACATCATTCTCCTAATGATGTGATCCCGTTCATCAAATGACAACACATGTCAATGGTTAGGAAACTTAACCATCTTTGATTAACGAGCTAGTCTAGTAGAGGCTTACTAGGACACTGTGTTTTGTCTATGTATTCACACATGTATCAAGTTTCCTGTTAATACAATTCTAGCATGAATAATAAATATTTATCATGATATAAGGAAATATAAATAACAACTTTCTTATTGCCTCTAGGGCATATTTCCTTCAGTCTCCCACTTGCACTAGAGTCAGTAATCTAGTTCACATCGCCATGTTATTTAATACCTATAGTTCACATCACCATGTGATTAACACCCATAGTTCACATCGCCAAGTGACCAACACCCAAAGGGTTTACTAGAGTCAATAATCTAGTTCACATCACCATGTGATTAACACCCAAAGAGTACTAAGGTGTGATCATGTTTTGCTTGTGAGAAAAGTTTAGTCAATGGGTCTGCCACATTCAGATCCGTATGTATTTTGCAAATTTCTATGTCTACAATGCTCTGCATGGAGCTACTCTAGCTAATTGCTCCACTTTCAATATGTATCCAGATTGAGACTCAGAGTCATCCAGATCGGTGTCAAAGCTTGCATCGACGTAACCCTTTACGATGAACTCTTTGTCACCTCCATAACCGAGAAACATTTCCTTAGTCCTTTTCAAGTACTTAAGGATAATTTTGATCGATGTCCAGTAATCTACTCCTGGGTCACTATTGTACCCCCTTTTGCCAAACTCATGGCAAGGTACACAATAGGTCTGGTATACAGCATTGTATACTTTATAGAACCTATGGCTGAGGCATAGGGAATGACTTTCATTCTCTCTCTATCTTCTGCCGTTGTCGGGTTTTGAGTCTTACTCAACTTCATACCTTACAACTCAGGTAGAACTCCTTCTTTGACTGGTACATTTTGAACTCCTTCAAAATCTTATCCAGGTATGTACTCATTGAAAGTCTTATCAAGCGTCTTGATCTATCTCTATAGATCTTGATGCCCAATATGTAAGCAGCTTCACCGAGGTCTTTCTTTGAAAAACTCTTATTCAAGTATCCTTTTATGCTATCTAGAAATTCTATATCATTTCCAATCAACAATATGTCATCCACATATAACATTAGAAATGCTATAGAGCTCCCACTCACTTTCTTGTAAATACAGGCTTCTCCAAAAGTCTGTATAAAACCATATGCTTTGATCACCTCATCAAAACGTATGTTCCAACTCTGATAGGCTTGAACCAGTCCATAAAAGGATCGCTGGAGCTTGCACACTTTGTTAGCACCTTTAGGATCGACAAAACCTTTTGGTTTCATCATATACAACTCTTCTTTAAGATATCCATTAAGGAATACAGTTTTGACATCCATTTGCCAGATTTCATAATCATAAAATGTGGCAATTTCTAACATGATTCAGTCAGACTTAAGCATCGCTACGGGTGAGAAGGTCTCATCATAGTCAACTCCTTGAACTTGTTGAAAATCTTTCACAACAAGTCGAGCTTTGTAGACAGTAACATTACCGTCACCGTCAGTCTTCTTCTTGAAGATCCATTTATTCTCTATGGCTTGCCGATCATCGGGCAAGTCAACCAAAGTCCACACTTTGTTCTCATACATGGATCCCATCTCAGACTTCATGGCCTCAAGCCATTTCGCGGAATCTGGGCTCATCATCGCTTCCTCATAGTTCGTAGGTTCGTCATGGTCTAGTAACATGACTTCCAAAATAGGATTACCGTACCACTCTAGTGCAGAACGTGCTTTGGTTTGACCTACGAGGTTTGGTAGTAACTTGATCTGAAGGTTCATGATCATTATCATTAGCTTCCTCACTAATTGGTGTAGGCATCACTGGAACTGATTTATGTGATGAACTACTTTCCAATTCAAGAGAAGGTACAATTACCTCATCAAGTTCTACTTTCCTCCCACTCACTTCTTTCGAGAGAAACTCCTTCTCTAGAAAGGATCCATTCTTAGCAACAACGATCTTGCCTTTGGATCTGTGATAGAAGGTGTACCCAACAATCTCTTTTGGGTATCCTATGAAAACGCACTTCTCCGATTTGGGTTCGAGCTTATCAGGTTAATGCTTTTTCACATAAGCATCGCAACCCCAAACTTTTAAGAAACAGCAGCTTAGGTTTCTTGCCAAACCATAGTTCATACGGTGTCGTCTCAACGGATTTAGATGGTGCCCTATTTAAAGTGAATGCAGTTGTCTCTAATGCATAACCCCAAAACGATAGTGGTAAATCGGTAAGAGACATCATAGATCGCACCATATCTAATAAAGTACGGTTACGACGTTCGGACACACCATTTCACTGTGGTGTTCCAGGTGGCGTGAGTTGTGAAACTATTCCACTTTGTTTTAAATGAAGGCCAAACTCGTAACTCAAATATTCGCCTCCGCGATCAGATCGTAGAAACTTTATTTTCTTATTACGGTGATTCTCCACTTCACTGTGAAATTCTTTGAACTTTTCAAATGTTTTAGACTTGTGTTTCATTAAGTAGATATACCCATATCTGCTCAAATCATCTGTGACAGTCAGAAAATAACGATACCCGCCGCGAGCCTCAACACTCATTGGACCGCATACATCGGTATGTATTATTTCCAATAAGTCAGTAGCTCGCTCCATTGTTCCGAAGAGCGGAGTTTTAGTCATCTTGCCCATGAGGCATGGTTCACAAGCATCAAATGATTCATAATCAAGTCATCCCAAAAGTCCATCTGCATGGAGTTTCTTCATGCGCTTTACACCAATATGACCTAAACGGTAGTGCCACAAATATGTTGCACTATCATTATCAACTTTGCATCTTTTGGCATCAATATTATGAATATGTGTATCTCTATGATCGAGATTCAATAAATCATTCACCTTGGGTGTATGACCACAGAAGGTTTTATTCATGTTAACAGAACAACAATTATTCTTTGACTTAAATGAATAACAGTATTGCAATAAACATGATCTAATCATATTCATGCTTAACGCAAACACCAAATAAAATTTATTTTAGGTTCAACACTAATCCCGAAGGTAGAGGGAGTGTGCGACGGTGATCGTATCAACCTTGGAATTACTTCCAACACACATCGTTACCTCACCCTTAACTAGTCTCTGTTCATTCTGCAACTCCTGTTTTGTGTTACTAATCTTAGTAACTGAACCGGTATCAAATACCCAGGGGCTACTACAAACACCAATAAGGTACACATCAATAATCGGTATCTCAAATATACCTTTGTTCACTTTGCCATCCTTCTTATCCACCAAGTATTTGGGGTAATTCCGCTTCTTGTGACCATTCCCTTTGTAGTAGAAGCACTCAGTTTCAGGCGTAGGTCTAGCTTTGGGCTTCTTCCCAGGAGTGGCAACTTGCTTGCCATTATTCTTGAAGTTCCCTTTCTTTACCTTGCCCTTTTACTTGAAACTAGTGGTCTTGTCAACCATCAACACTTGATGCTCTTTCTTGATTTCTACCTTCGCCGATTTCATCATCGCAAAGAGCTCGGGAATCATTTTCATCATCCCTTGCATATTATAGTTCATTACGAAGTTCTAGTAGCTTGGTGATAGTGACTATAGAACTCTGTCAATCACTATCTTATCTGGAAGATTAACTCCCACTTGATTCAAGCGATTGTAGTACTCAGACATTCTGAATACATGCTCACTGGTTGAGCTATTCTCCTCCATCTTGTAGGCAAAGTACTTTGTCAGAGGTCTCATACCTCTCGACATGGCATGAGTCTGAAATACCAATTTCAACTCTTGGAACATCTCATATGTTCCATGGCGTTCAAAACGTCTTTGAAGCCCTGATTCTAAGCCGCAAAGCATGGTGCACTAAACTATCTAGTCATCATATCGAGCTTGCCAAACGTTCACAACGTCTGCATTTGCTCCTGCAATCGGTCTGTCACCTAGCGGTGCATCAAGGACATAATACTTCTGTGCAACAATGAGGATAATCCTCAGATCACGGACCCAGTCCGCATCATTGCTACTAACATATTTCAACTTAGAACATATCAAAAAATAAACGGGGAGCTATATCATGAGCTATTGATCTACAACATAATTTGCAAATACTATCAGGACTAAGTTCATGATAAATTAAAGTTCAATTAATCATATTACTTAAGAACTCCCACTTAGATAGCCATCCCTCGAGTCATCCAAATGATCACGTGATCCAAATCAGCTAAACCATGTCCGATCATCACGTGAGATGGAGTAGTTTTCAATGGTGAACATCTCTATGTTGACCATATCTACTATATGATTCACGCTCGACCTTTCGGTCTCGAGTGTTCCAAGGCCATATCTGCTAGGCTCGTCAAGTTTAACCCGAGTATTCCGCACGTGCAAAACTGTCTTGCACCCGTTGTACGTGAACGTAGAGCTTATCACACCCGATTATCACGTGGTGTCTCGGCACGACGAACTGTCGCAATGGTTCATACTTATGAAGAACACTTATACCTTGAAATTTTAGTAAGGGATCATCTTATGATGCTACCGCCGTACTAAGCAAAATAAGATGCATAAAAGATAAACATCACATGCAATCAAAATATGTGACATGATATGGCCATCATCATCTTGTGCTTTTGATCTCCATCTCCAAAGCATCATCATGATCTCCATCGTAGCGTCGTGGTTGTCTCGCCAACTATTGCTTCTACAACTATCGCTAACGCATAGTGATAAAGTAAAGCAATTACATGGCGTGTGCATCTCATACAATAAAGCGACAACCATGAGGCTCCTGCCAGTTGTCGATAACTTTTACAAAACATGATCATCTCATACAACAACGTATATCACATCATGTCTTGACCATATCACATCACAACATTCCCTGCAAAAAGAAGTTAGACATCCTCTACTTTGTTGTTGCAAGTTTTACGTGGCTGCTACGGGCTTCTAGTAAGAACCGTTCTTACCTATGCATCAAAACCACAACGATTTTTTGTCAAGTGTGCTGTTTTAACCTTCAACAAGGACCAGCCGTAGTCAAATTCGATTCAACTAAAGTTGGAGAAACAGACACCCGCTAGCCACCTGTGTGCAAAAGCATGTCGGTAGAACCGGTCTCATGAACGTGGTCATGTAATGTTGGTCCGGGCCGCTTCATCCAACAATACCACCGAATCAAAATAAGACGTTTGTGGTAAGCAGTATGACTATTGTCGCCCACAACTCTTTGTGTTCTACTCGTGCATATCATCAACGCATAGACCTGGCTCTGATACCACTATTGAGGAACGTAGCATGCAATTTCAAAAAAAATCCTACGATCATGCAAGATCTATCTGGGAGATGCATAGCAATGAGAGGAGGAGAGTGTGTCCACGTACCCTTGTAGACCAAAAGCGGAAGCGTTAGGTTAACGCGGTTGATGTAGTCGAACGTCTTCACGATCCAACCGATCTAGTACCGAACGTACGGCACCTCTGAGTTCAGCACACGTTCAACTCGATGACGTCCCTCGAGCTTCTTGATCCAGCAGAGGGTCGAGGGAAAGTTCCGTCTGCACGACGGCGTGGTGATGGTGATGGTGATGTGATCCGCGCACGGCTTCGCCTAAGCACTACGAAGCTATGACCGGAGGCGTAAACTATGGAGGGGGGCACCGCACACGGCTAAGAGAACAATTGATGTGCTATGGGGCGCCCCCTGCCCCCCTATATAAAGGAGGGGAGGAGGAGGCGGCCAGCTAGGAGGGGGCGCCATGGGGGGAGTCCTATAGGACTCCACTCCTAGTCGGATTCGCCCCCCCCCTTTTCCTTTCTTACCGGAGGGGGAAAGGAAGGAGAGGGAGAGGGAGAGGGAGAGGGAGAGGGAGAGGGAAAGGGGGGCGCCGCCCCCTCCCCTAGTCCAATTCGGGCTGCCATGGGGGGCGCGGCCACCCCTTGGGGCCCTCCTCTCTCTCCACTAAGGCCCATGTAGGCCCAATACTTCCCCCGGGGGGTTCCGGTAACCCCTCGGTACTCCGGTAAAATACCTGAAGCACTCGAAACCATTCCGATGTCCGAATACTACCTTCCAATATATGAATCCTTACCTCTCGACCATTTGGAGACTCCTCGTCATGTCCGTGATCTCATCCGGGACTCCGAACAAACTTCGGTCACTAAAACACATAACTCATAATACAAATCGTCATCGAACGTTAAGCGCGCGGACCCTACGGGTTCGAGAACTATGTAGACATGACCGAGACACATCTCCGGTCAATAACCAATAGCGGAACCTGGATGCTCATATTGGTTCCTACATATTCTACGAAGATCTTTATCGGTCGAACCGTTATGACAACATACGTTATTCCCTTTGTCATCGGTATGTTACTTGCCCGAGATTCGATTGTCGGTATCCTCATACCTAGTTCAATCTCCTTACCGGCAAGTCTCTTTACTCGTTCCGTAATGCATCATCCCGCAACTAACTCATTAGTCACATTGCTTGCAAGGCTTATAATGATGTGCATTACCGAGAGGGCCCAGAGATACCTCTCCGATACTCGGAGTGACAAATCCTAATCTCGATCTATGCCAACCCAACAAACACCTTCGGAGATACCTGTAGAGCATATTTATAATCACCAGTTATGTTGTGATGTTTGATAGCACACAAGGTATTCCTCCGGTATCCGGGAGTTGCATAATCTCATAGTCAAAGGAATATGTATAAGTCATGAAGAAAGCAATAGCAATAAAACTTAACGATCAATATGCTAAGCTAACGGATGGGTCTTGTCCATCACATCATTCTCCTAATGATGTGATCCCGTTCATCAAATGACAACACATGTCAATGGTTAGGAAACTAAACCATCTCTGATTAACGAGCTAGTCTAGTAGAGGCTTACTAGGGACACTGTGTTTTGTCTATGTATTCACACATGTATCAAGTTTCCGGTTAATACAATTCTAGCATGAATAATAAACATTTATCATGATATAAGGAAATATAAATAAAAACTTTATTATTGCCTCTAGGGCATATTTCCTTCAGATACATCTTCATTTTTTGCATAGGAGAAGGCTCTTGGGTAGGTTTCTGCGAGTATATTATCCAACCAAAGGTCTTTCCACATAAGCATCGTGTCGCCCCTATGAACATTTGCTTTTGAGATGCCTCTGTATATTGGGGTGAGTTTCAGCACGTCTCGCCACCAGAAGGAGCCATGTGGCTCTGAGGCATGAGGGATTTTGTTGGTGTAGTAGGACGACCAGATTAGGTCCACCCAGGGCAGATCATGCCGATTGTAGAACTTATGTAGACAATTGAGAAGGAGTGCCTCACTCTGGATTCATAGGTTGATTATTCCAAGACCTCCACTTTGTTTTGGTTGGCATACCATTCCCTAAGAAGCCAAAGAATTGCATTTATCTCCTTGGTCTGTCTTTTTAGTCCAAAGGCATTTTCTATGTATTTTATCTCGGAGTTCTAATATCTTTAGTGGGAATTTAAGAGTGCACAGAGCAAAGATAATTAGAGATGTACTGTGTTCAGGAGAGACAATTTGGCGCCATATGACATCATCGCTAGTGTGCTAGTCAATCTTCTTTCCACCGTGCAAACAAGTGGCATGAGGTATTTAACCGTTAGTTTAGATGTCCCGAGGGGCAATCCCAAGCAGGTGAAGGGCATGTTTCCAACCTCAGACCCAAAAATATTAGCTAGCTCGTTGTAGCAACTTTCATCGCAGTTGATTGGGATGATTGTAGACAACTTTATCTTGAGTCTAATTGAAGCTGCGTAATCAGAGAGAATTTCCTTGATTGTTCGTGCTTGGTTGGGGCAGGCCGGTAATATGATAATCGTGTCATCGGCGTATTGAATCACCGAGTAGTCTTGTTGATTCTGCCTTTGGAACGGTAGTTGAATTCTTCCTTGTCTGAAGGCATCATTAATGGCAGAGTGAAGCAGGTCAGCGACCAGCACGAAGATCAGAGGGGATAACGGATCACCTTGGTGACCACCACAATTGCAAATGAATTGTCTACCCGGAACACCATTCAGAGGCACCGCAGATTTACCCGAGGAGAAAATGCATCTGACCCAATCAAGCCATTTACTGTTAAAGCCCATATGTTTCATAATTGCAATCATGGCATCGTGTTCAATCGTATCAAATGCTTTGGCGAAGTCCAGATTCAGAAGGAAAATCTTTTGCTTTCAACCTCGGCACTGATGAATATACTCGAATGCCCAAGCCAGACAATCTTGGATCGATCTACCTTTTATGAAGCCATATTGGTTGCGGTAGACAATTTTAAGAATGAGTTTCTGGAGTCGGTTAGCGAGCAACTTAGTGATTACCTTAAGGCAACAGATTAGCAGTGTAATGGGCCTGAAGTTAGAGAATGTCTCAGGGGAGTGAACCTTGGGTATTAGCGTGATGAATCCCTCACTGATGCTCTCCAGATTAAGATTGCCATCAAATAAAGATTACAAAGCTCGTAGAAATCGTCTTTGATGATGTACCAGCACTTTTTCAAAAACACCCCAGTGAATCCATCCGAGCCAGGTGCCCTATCGGCGGGCATTTCATGTATGACAACGTCAGTTTCTTCTTAAGTGAAGGGGATAGTTAATTGGTCCAGGTCATCCACCTTTTTGTTGATGTTTTGAAGATCAAATTTCATTTGGAAGTCTCCAGATTTACCTAATCTCTCTTTGAATGCTTAGTAGAAAACCGCTTCCTTACTAGCATGATCTTCCACGATTGTGCCATCTGAGAGTTTGAGGGTGGGAATTGTGTTGCGTAGGTATCTCTCAGAGGCCATTTCTATGAAAAATTTAGGAACTTCATCATCGAATTTGACCCATCGAATAGTGCATATCTTCTTCCAGTACTGTCTTTGATAATTCAAAACGCGAAGGATGTGCTTTTTGAGAATTTTCCTAAAATTGTGTTCTGGAGTCGTAAGGGTTCTTAAGTTTTCAAAAGCATTCAAGTTAGCCAGATCCAGGTTGGAATTATCAATTGCAACAGATAGCTTGGAGATGCTTTTGCTCCAACGTTTCAGCTCATACCTGAGAGCCTTGAACTTTCTGCAAATCATTGTAGCTGCATTTGAGGGTTTCACTGGTCTGGACCAAACAGAGTCCACAAGTTCTAGAAATTCGGGATGTTCCGTTCAATAGGATTCAAACCTAAAAAATACTGCGGGGAATGGAGGTTTCGATTGTGACGACACACGGGATATGATCTGAAACTGGTTTCCCCAATGGCATAACTAGAGTTTTGGGGTAAGATGAAGTCCAGTTATTGGATGTAAGGAACCAATCAAGTTGCTTGAGCAATGGGTCAGACTGCATGTTACTCCAAGTGTAGGCACGACCTTTGATTGGAAGTTCAATTAAATGTTGTGAACGGATGATGTCACTGGAAGCAATCATGTCATTGGGGTTACCTCCAGGTTTGTTCCGGTTATCAGGGCTTCGTATGTAATTAAAATCTCCAAGTAAAAGTCAATCTTCATTTGGGGGATATTGAGGTTGAGGAGCCAATTAGTATAGATCACTCCCGAATCACCCTGACATGGCCCATATACATTAGCCAGTGTCCTCTCTTGGGCCGATTGTGTGGACTTGAATCATCTCACAAGAGCGGACTCCTCCTCCATGAGTATAGTACCAGTGAAGATAGCGTTGTTCCAAATTGTGGAAACTCCTCCCGAAGCACCCCAACAAGGGATGTAAGAAAATGTATCTAATCTTCGCAGGCAACAAGTTTTCATGAACATATTATCAATAGTAGGTTTTTTCGTTTCTTGCAAGCAAATAATCGTACAGCCACTGGATGAGATAGCATTCGAGAGCGCCAAAAGCTTAGGTTCAGAATTTAAGCCGCGTACATTCCAACACAAAATATTCCAGTTTGCTAAAAGTGCCATGATAAGAAAAAGCAAAGTACTAGAGCAGCTTAAGCAGAGTATAAAATAATAAGAGTCAAGCAATTGAAGGGCCACCCTCTTCGTCAGCCGTCAGTGCTTCAGTGGTAATTTCTTCAGGAGGAATGGCACACTTGGTGACTCCAATATGCTGCAAGACTAGGATAGGGGTACGTGGTGGGATCGGAGCATCAGTATGAACATACAGAGTACCAGAGGGTACCTAGGGAGCAGCAGCACTAGAGACAGATCGAGGCTTGACTTTGGAGGTTTTGGTCTTGTTGTCGGTGATCAAAGGCACTTTAACCCGTCATACTTGTTTGATCGGTTGCTCCTATGGACTTCTACCATAGAGGCAGGGGCTTTAGACTTGCCCCGCCTAGCCGTGGTTAACTGTTTGTTCAAATTTTCAGAGCCACCTGCGTTAGAAGATTCAGAAGGAGCAGCAGCAGATAGATCCTGCCCAGTGCTGTCAGCGGCTGTCAGATTATTATCCTCAGCAATCTCCATGATGACCACATTGGGCCAAAGTCGGTAGTTTCAACCTGGGGTAGGGGAGTCGGAGATGATCCAGGTCCAATAGTCAGGGCCCAGGAGGTGTTGTCAGACAGCAGTTCAGTATAAGAACCCGAGTCGGCAGTGTGTTGGATAGTTTTGGTCGCCGCCACGACAAAGAACTTCTCATTGACTTCCTCAGTATTAACATTGAACTGCACAGAAATATCTCGCAGACCAAATCCCAAGCTCTAGGGGCCATATGCAGCAACAATGGGCCATATAGTCGCCATTAGATAAGTGTTGAGCCTCAACATTGGGATGCGGTCATTCTGGAGCAGAGAAGCATATGTATCCTCTTGAGTAGTCATGGAGAGATGCAGACCAGCATCAGACAGAGACAGAGATGCTTCCATAGTTGTAGCTTCCAAGTATGTGAAGACTGGGACTGTGAAGAACTGCGGCAGAACCGGAAGTACATGTAGCAAAACCACCTACAGTAGAACCATTAGTAGTCAGGAGCTGGTTGAAGATGTTCAAAGGAATCAGTGCATAGCCATCAGACAGGGTTTCACTAGAATCAGAGATATTGAATATTGAGATTGAGTCATTCCAAGCAGTAGTGGGCTATCGTGCAGATTGTTGTTGGGTGGAATTCCATGATAGACATGTAGTCCCTCACCTGCAAGCCATGCTTGAAAATTAAACATAGCAGGTGGAGAATGAGGGGGGAGGAGGCCAAGCCCCCCAATGGGGCTGAAACTGAACCTCTTCAGCATTGTCAATCACCACATTGTCATCCACCTGTTCATTGGCAGCATTCCCATTCCCTTTGGAAGCTACGTTCTGTGCGATCCAGTTGTGGAGTTGCATCTGGTAGATCTGTTCATCAGTTAGGTTATCACCTGAAGGGGGTATGGGATACCATCATCTAGCGGGGGATCCTCACTAGCCGGAGGGATGTCAGGAATGTGCGTGTTCCAGTCACTGCTGCGTAGGATGGTAACAGAAATAGTCCAGCAGTGCCTTAGACCACCCAGCTGACGCATGACCAAGCTTTTAGGAACATGCTTAAGATGGATCACTCTAACCTTGGTCAGGACTAGTCTCCAATCCCCACGAGAATTATTCCACTCAACAAGTTGGCCAAACTTATCAACAGATTTGTGCGTATAGTGGTGTGTCTATAATCATACAAGAAACCAATGTAGAGTAGCCAAACTTCAGGTCCAAAAGAAGTGACACGCATATTCAAAGCAACATTAGGAGGGAAAAAAAGATAATAAAATGCTCATCAAACTCCTCCTCATCAATCTCAAACGTGGTGCCAACTACAACATCTCTAGCAACCGTGTCCACGAATCCAAAGATACCAACTCCAAGTGGGTGATCACCAACCTCGGTCGGGAAGAACCCAGATTCATGGAGCAAACCTTCGATGATGTGGCAGAGCTCAGCCTTGCGTTTGAAGGGGATGAACCTATTGGCTTCGGCAATGGCGAGGAAGTCATGGCGCAGCGGGGGACCGAACCAATCACCATGTCATCGTGCACTTTGCATTCAGGTGGTCCTAGCTGGACAGTCATGCTCAGCAGGAGGTAGGGGATCACATTGAGGCGAAAGTTGGCCATTGTTGGAGCTCTCTGCAGAGTACCAGGTGTCGGTGTCAAAACCGGCAGATGGCAAGGCAGAATGCGTATCGATGTCCCTTGGGAGAAACTTGGGGACCCAGCACCAGCCCCGGTCCCGCTTCGGATTAGAGCATGATGAAGCCACGTGTCCAGGGAGGCTACAATTGTTGCATCGAACGACCCTTGGCCTCTGCCGGGGTTCGAGGACATGTTTGGTAGGCAGAGTAATTGCAGGGGTTAGATCAAATTGATGACTCGGTGGCCGTGTATGAGTTCCATGAAGTTTTTGTTGACCCATGATTTTTCCGTCACCCAGAGGCAAGTTATCAGAAGTTGAAGGTAAAATCATTTGAAGAATATTATTAGGATCGCTTGTTTCCTTTTGCACAGGAAATTCCTTGATAGCGGCATAACAAGAAGGATCCAAATGATTACCACGATTATCTTCCAAACAAACCTCTGATACCAAATTATTCTTGCCCATATAATTAACAGAATTGGCAGGGTCATGGGGCGCCATGGCGCGCACAATTTTAGGCCTCCAAAAGTAGCGGCCCGCCCTCGGGGTAGAGCATTGCCTGCTGGTATGGCCCAAGAAAGAGCAAAAACAGCACCGGGAAGCCGCTGAGCAACAAAAATGTGAAGTGGGCCAGAGTGCCACAAATGTAGTAAAATGGGCTCTGATGTTGGACCTCCAAATTAGTTGTGGCATAAATTATCGCCTCAGGAGAGTTTTACACGATACAAGAGCATGGTCTATCCCAGCAAGATGTACAATACATACCAGGGCAAGAGTCTGCAAGATGACCCGTGTCATTGCATGAAGCACAAAGATTTAACCGCTTCTAGATATAATCCATTAGAGGGACATTGAGTAAATCCCAGATAGTCGCAATGTTCTTGTCCGAATATCCAAAGCATCGATAGTCCATAATATGTCAGAATAAAATCCGGGATAGATTGCCAGGAATCACGCTTGAACCGACAGCCTTAAAATTTCCCATTATGAGCAATAACTCTGTCATAAGGTCTTGACGGGAAGCTACCAAAGTAATCTATGTCATTAATGATGGAATTTCCTACTCCATGGATGGCGCCTTACCAAAAGAGTTTGAATGTGGTAAAATTCCAGAATAGTCCTTCGTCGGCGATGAGCCTCGAGGTATTGAACCCGGCGGGTTGACAGAGGCCAAGGGATCAGCAAAACCAAATTTTGCAACTTTAGAATGAGAGCTAGCATCGTTGGTGGATCCAACTTCCAAAAAATTGAGCTTTGACTTGATGGACAATGGAGAGCGGGAAGCAACCTCTGGACTGTGGGTGTCGGAATGCCAGAAATTGGTCAGATGCCCAGATCGCAAAGAGCCTGAACAAAAAATTTGAAAATGACAGACAAAGTCTGGCCAAATACAATCCTTGAGGTCATAGATGAAGTGTCCCACCCGATTGGAAGCAAAAAAAAAGGATAATGCCTCCCCTCAAGGTGTTGGACATTGAGTCCAGAAGGGGTTCCACCAATGCAACATTGTAGAGCAATGGCCACTGATTCTTCAGTGAGAGGGAAGGAAGCGAAAGAGAAGTACACAACCAAGAACTCTTTGGTCTATCCAGATGGGGAGAAATGGACATGGGAACCAAAACAACGACGCACCTGAGCTGCAACCGCAAGGCCAGGCAAGAAATCCCAATGTAGAAGTCCATCCATGGGCTCCTAGGTCAGAGGACGCCATAGCTTGGTGGTGGTGGTGGATCCTGATACGTATCCAATGTATCTATAATTTATGAAGTATTCATGCCATATTTACAACAATTTTATTGATTTTGGTATGATTTGAATGGAACTAACCCGGACTGATCCTGTTGTCACCAGAATTACCGTGGTGTTGTTTTTTGTGCAGAAATAAAAGTTCTCAGAATTGGACAAAACTTTTTGACGATTTTTTTGGAAAAAAAGAGAAATAATGGAGCCAAGAACCACCAGAGGGGGGGCCCGACGCGCCCTGGTGGGTGGTGGGCCCCCTGAGGCCCATCTTTGCGTGAAACCGACGCCAAAAAATCCTATATATTCTGAAACCCCTGAAAGTTAACCTAGATCAGAAGTTCCACCGCCACAAGCCTCTGTGTCCACAAAAAACGAATCTGGACCCTGTTCCGGCACCCTGGCGGAGGGGGAAATCATCACCGGAGGCCATCTTCATCATCCCGGCGGCCACCCTGATGAGGGAGTAGTCCACCCTCGGGGCTGAGGGTTTGTACTAGTAGCTATGTGTTTAATCTCTCTGTCTCGTGTTCTTGATTTGGCACGATCTTGATGTATCTCGAGCTTTGTTAATATAGTCGAATCATATGGTGTTTTTCCCTCTCTATCTTGTTGTGATGAATTGAGTTTTCCCTTTGTGATCTCGTTGTTATCGGATTGAATACTTTTATGGATTTGAGAGCACTTGATTTATGTCTTGGTACTCAACTCACGGATTCCTGAGGTGACATTGGGATAATCTATGCATAGGGGTTGATGCATGTTTTCGTCCTTGTTTCTCCAGTAGAAATCTTGGGGCACTCTTTGAGGTTCTTTGTGTTGGATTGAGTACTATGAATCTGAAACTGTTTGATGCATATCGTATAATCAACTCATGGATACTCGTGGTGACATTGGAGTATCTAGGTGACATTAGAGTTGGTTGATATGTACCATATGGTGTTATTTTAGTACGAACTCTTGGATAGATCGATCGGAAAGGATAACTTGGTGTTATTTTAGTACGAACTCTTGGTAAGACTGATCGGAAAGAATAACTTTGAGGTGGTTTCGTACCCTACAAACAATTTCTTCTTATGTTCTCCGCTAGATAAGAACTTTGGAGTGATTCTTCATCACACGTTGAGGGATGGTTGTATGATCCAATTATATTAACATTGTTGAGAGATTGCACTAGTGGAAGTACGAACCCTAGGCCTTGTTTTCAAGCATTGCGATACTGTTTGCTCACTTTTATCACTTGCTACCTTGATGTTTTTATATATTCAGATTATAAAAATATATTTTACCATCCATATTACACTTTTATCACCATCTCTTCGCCGAACTAGTGCAACTATACAATTTACCATTGTATACGGTGTGTTGGAGACACAAGAGACGGTCGGGGGAAATCGACACCTATGGAATCACCGGGATCCCTTCTACGGTTGGCGGGCACGGGGTTGTGCAAAGAGCGGGTCTCACAGGAAGCACACAGATCGTTTACCCAGGTTCGGGCCGCGGAGACGCGTAATACCCTAGTCCTGCTTTGGTGGGTGTATTTCAGTGTTCTTGTGTTCTTGAGCTAGCTACAGGGTGTAATTTGCCCAAAAGACCCCAATCCCTCTCTTGGTCGCCACGGGCCTCCTTTTATAGACAAAAAGGGGTTGCCACAGTGGCACACAGGAGGTGGAAAGGTGTACAGTGGATGAGTCTATCCTCTGGCACCGTCGGACAAACGCATTTAATGCGCTGCCGACGTGCCCCTCTTGCTTTATCGGGGACGGCAAGGAAGCTCGTCCCAGCTGTCGCCGCCTCACCTGGCTTCGACACGCGCCCGAGCTGACAAGGCGCTATGGCGCCATGTTGGCCGGCTGCTGGGCTGGAGCGGTGTCGGAGCCTTCACGAATATCTGCATGCCACCACGCAGGTGCTTGCTGGGTCGGTTGTGGAGGCCACTCGTCGCCACGCAGGTGCCTGCTCAGCTGGTTGAGCTGGCAGCTGCATGGGGACAGCGGCGGTGTCTTGGCAGGTGAGGGAGTCCTGGATTAGGGGGTCCTCGGACAGCCGGACTATATACTTTGTCCGGACTATTGGACTACGAAGATACAAGATTGAAGACTTTGTCCCATGTCCGGGTGGGACTCTCCTTTGCATGGAAGGCAAGCTTGGCAATTCGGATATGTAGATCTCCTCCCTTGTAACCGACTCTGTGTAACCCTAGACCCCTCCGGTGTCTATAAACCGGAGGGTTTAGTCCGTAGGACAAGAACAATCATAATCATAGGCTAGCTTCTAGGGTTTAGCCTCTACGATCTCGTGGTAGATCAACTCTTGTAATACTCATATCATCAAGATCAATCAAGTAGGAAGTAGGGTATTACCTCCATCAAGAGGGCCCAAACCTGGGTAAACATTGTGTCCCCCGCCTCCTGTTACCATTAGCCTTAGACGCACAGTTTGGGACCCCCTACCCGAGATCCGCCGGTTTTGACACCGACATTGGTGCTTTCATTGAGAGTTCCACTGTGCCGTCACGATAAGGCTTGATGGCTCGTCTTGTTGTCAAGGACAACATTACCTCTGGGGGAGCCCTGGCTGTAGGCCAAACTCTACGACTAGGCGGCTTCGTCATGACCGCCCGTTCGGCCGTCGCGCCGACGATGACTTCTCTGGTCATCAAAAACAGCCTCCACGTCCGCTCGGGATTCACCGAGCAGATGGATCCAAGGGAGCTCTCTTCCTTGAACGAGCTCTTGGATCGCATCGCCGCCCTGGGAGTCGCTACGGACTATGATCGGATCGGGCTTAAACCCGACCAAAGGGAGATTAACTCTCCGCCGATCACCCATCAGATAGCGGTGGTGGAGGAGCAATGCAGGATTCTTCCTCTATTTTGAGGACAAACTATGTCCGGATTCCCGAGCTCTCCGAGCTGGATACCCGTCTACGGGAGGACATGGCCCAAGCTTTGAACCTAGAATCAGACAGCGGGCCAGAAAAATTGGGCAACATCCTGGAGCCCGAACTGCCAAGCTCGGAAACTCCGCTGCCCCTGGGTCTCAGATCAGGTCAGGGTTTGGACCTAAATCTACCCACCCACCCAGACATAAGTGATCTTTCCCACATTAGACAAGAGCCCCAAGAGACAGTACATCACTATTGGTCCATATTTCTCCTTGTAATGAGCAAGGTCAAGGACTGTCGCGAGGAGGACGCAATTTCATTCTTTTGCAAAAATTGCACGGACAAGGGAATCCTCAACGCCATAAGTCGCCGTGACATAGAACACTTCGCTGACTTGGCGGCCATAGTACAGAAGTACTGTGGAATGGAAAGTGCTTGGAAAACCCAAACAAAATTCTGGGATCCTCCGGCTCTCACTAAACCCCCCGTCCGAACTAAAAGGGTGTACTCTCGTAAGTCACCTCCAATTAAAAAGAAACCAAAGCCCACTACAGGGCGTGGAACCGTATTGGAGGGATGGCTCAATGGGCCATCCAAAATTCACAGTACACCGGATACCATGCCAACACACAGCCTTAGAGCATGTTGGATACTCCGGCAGGTGGCCAAGAGCAGCGAGGATCTCCTCACTAACAATACCACAGAGCACCATCCCGTGGAAAATAACAATACAGTATTGACAGTATTCGAGACTTTCGCCTCAAATAATAGGCGCAAGTGAGAACTCCGCAGCCTCACTGAAGTCTGCCATGTTGCAGCAATAAATCCATGGAACGATACGGCCATAACCTTCAATGCCAGTGACGAACCTCAATTCCGAACAGCCCGAGCACCAGCCGCTTTGGTCCTTAATCCAATTGTGGACGGCTTCCAGCTTACTAAAGTGCTCATGGACGGTGGCAACGGATTAAACCTCATCTACGAGGAGACTCTTAGAAAAATGGAAATAGACAAGAGCCGCATTGAGCAAAGCAGCATGACCTTTAGAGGAATCATCCCTAGTTGGGAGGCACAATGTGCAGGAAAAATCACACTAGATGTGGTATTCGGCACGCCAGAGAATTATAGGTCCGGAGAAATCACATTCCAAGTGGCCCCGTTCAGTAGCGGATACCACACCCTTTTAGGGCGGGAGGCATTCACGATCTTCCAAGCTATACCCCATTACGGGTACATGAAGCTCAAGATGCCCGGGCCAAATGGAATCATCACTCTAGCTAGTGATCCGAACATAGCACTCCGCACCGAAAATAAAACCGCCGCACTGGCCCCGAGGCGTTATCTGAAGCCCTCGCGGCCGAAGAACTAACTGCGCTGCGCTCCACAGTGGACAGGGACGACGTGATACTCGACAAAAGACCCAAGTCCACCTCTTTTAAACCAGTGGACGAATTAGTCAAATTCCAGGTCCACCCAACGGACCCTATAAAAACAGCATCCTCGGGGCACAGCTGAACCCCACAACAGACGCCGCACTGCGGGAGTTCTTGCGCGAGAATTGGGACATCTTCGCCTGGCATCCTTCAGACATGCCAGGAATCCCACGCAGGCTGGCCGAGCATAGCCTAAACATTCTAAAGGGATACAAGCCGGTCAAGCAGACTCTTCGGCATTTTTCAGAGCCTAAGCGACAAGCCATGGGAGAGGAGCTAGCCAAGTTACTCGAGGCCGGATTCATTAGAGAAATAAAACATCCGGACTAGCTAGCAAACCTAGTAATGGTACCAAAGAAGGACAAATCCTGGTGCCTATGTGTCGATTTCAAGGACCTTAACAAGGCTTGCCCCAAGGATCCCTTCCCCCTCCCCCGCATCAATCAAATTATCGACGCTACCGCAGGACACGACTCATTGTGTTTCCTCGACGCATACTCCGGATACCATCAAATCAAGATGGCGGAGTCCGATCAAGCCGCAACGGCATTCATCACTCCATACGGCCCCTTCTGTTTTAACACCATGCCTTTCGGGCTCAAAAACGCCGGTGCAACCTATCAACGCATGATTCAGACATGCCTGGAAACACAAATGGGCAAAACAGTGGAGGCATACGTAGACGATGTGGTCATCAAAACCAGACACGTCGAATCTTTAATAGACGACTTGAGGCTTACGTTCGACAATCTCCGCACATATGACATCAAGCTCAATCCGGAAACATGCGTTTTCGGCGTGCCCGCCGGAAAGCTCTTGGGCTTCATCATTTCCAATAGAGGAATTGAAGCAAATCCGGCTAAAATCCGAGCTCTGTCATAGTTGGCTATCCCAACAAACCTCAAGCAAATCCAGAAATTAAGTGGATGTGTGGCTGCCTTAAGCCGCTTTATCTCCCGATTGGGAGAAAAGACACTACCTCTTTATCGCCTTCTTCGACGCACCGAACTCTTCGAGTGGACGGATGCAGCCACGGCCGGATTGGAAGAAATAAAAGCCCTCTTGGCCAGCAACCCAATCTTGGCTGCGCCAAATATCGGCGAACCAATGTTGTTATATATAGCGGCAACACACCAGGTTGTAAGCGCAGTGCTCGTCGTTGAATGAGAGACGGACGGACATAAGTTCCCGCTTCAAAAGCCAGTATACTACGTATCCACTGTCCTCACTCCATGCAAATCACGGTACCCACATTATCAAAAGATAGCATACGCGGTCTTCATGGCATCCCGGAAACTACGACACTACTTTCAAGAGTGTTAAATTATGGTGGCCTCTGAAGTACCACTCAATGACATAATAAATAACCACGATGCCACGGGCCGGATTGCTAAATGGGCTATTGAGCTCCTCCCGTTCGACATAACATACAAACCATGGCGAGCCATTAAGTTGCAAGTACTGGCTAATTTCGTCGCCGAATGGATAGAAGCCGAACTCCCTAAAGAGTACGGCGTGTACTCCAATTGGATCATGCACTTTGACAGCTCTAAGATGCTGGCTGGTCTGGGGGCAGGCGTCGTCCTGACATCCCCCACCGGAGATACAGTCCAATACGTACTCCAAATATTATACACAGACTCCAACAATGCAGCAGAATATGAGGCCCTGTTGCATGGTCTCCGGATGGCAGTCTCCATGGGCATTCAACGCCTAGAGGTGCGTGGGGATTCGAACCTCGCAATATCTCAAATAAATGGAGACTTTGACGCCAAGGACCCAAAAATGGCGGCTTACCGCAATGCCGTCCTCAAAATGTCAGCTCGGTTCGAGGGGCTTGAATTCCACCATGTGGTCCGAGAAAACAATCAAGCAGCGGATATCCTCGCCCGCATCGGTGCTAAGCGCGACCCTGTCCCGCCTAATATCTTCTTGGAAAGGCTGTTTAACCCATCCGTGGTGTGGGAAGGGGAGACCGGCAACAACAGTCCGGATCCGGCCACAACACCAAATCCCGAACACTCTGACGTAATCGGAGGCTCCGCCACCGAAATAAAACCTTCGGCCCACGTGATTATGGCTGTCATCGCCCCGTGGACAGAACCCTTCTTGGCTTACCTAAATAGGCAAGAACTCCCTGAGGACCCAAACGAGGCATGTTGCATTGTGCAGCGGTCTAAATCCTACAAGGTCCACGAGGGAGAGCTTTATAAGAAAAGCGCTGCCGGAGTACTTCAAAGGTGCATCTCCGAAGAGGAAGGACGGCAACTTTTAGCAGAAATTCATGCTGGACTTGGCGGCCGTCACACCACAGCTCGGGCCCTTGTAAGCAAGGCCTTCCGTACATGTTTCTACTGGCCGACAGCCCGAGCAGACGCACAGGACCTCATCCAACATTGCATCGGTTGCCAGCTTTTTGCAAACCAAAGCCATATGCCACCTACCGCTCTCTAAACAATCCCCATTACTTGGCCCTTTGCGGTCTGGGGGCTTGATATGGTCGGACCCCTTAAAGGAGGAAGCCATAAGAAAAAGTACCTTTTGGTCATGGTGGATAAATTCACCAAATGGATAGAAGCCAAACCAGTTAAAACAGCCGAGTCCGGACCAGTGATAGACTTCATATCCGGGGTTGTACACCGTTATGGTGTCCCCCACAGCATCATCACCGATAACGGCTTGAACTTCACAGCTGACGAGGTAAAAACTTGGTGCGGCAACATGGGCATTAAGATCGATTATGCCTCCGTCTATCACCCCCAAACAAACGGTGAAGTCGAACGAGCAAATGGTCTTATTATGAGCGGCATTAAACCCAGATTAGTGCGATCCTTGAAGGAATCAGATACGCACTGGGTTGAGGAGCTCGACTCCGTACTATGGGGGCTGCAGACCACGCCGAATCGCACTACCGGATACACACCATTTTTTATGGTGTACGGCGCAGAGGCGGTACTACCCTGCGACATCATTCATGACTCACCTCGAGTGCGCATGTACGAAGAGAAAGAAGCCGAGCTTGATCGGCAGGACAGTTTAGACGCCCTGGAGGAGGAGCGTGACGTTGCAAAAGCCCGCTCCGCATTCTATCAGCAACAGGCTCGACGGTATCAAAGCAGAGAAGTACGGGCCAAAACTTATAACGTTGGCGAACTCGTTCTACGCCTACCAGAGAAGAAAAAGGACAAGCTCAAGCCCAAATGGGAAGGTCCCTTCATCATCAATAAAGTTCTAACCGGTGGAGCGTACCGTCTGCGTGATGCATCGGACAATCGACTCGAGCCAAACTCATGGAACGCGGCCAGACTCCAAAGGTTCTACGCCTAGTGCCGGACTCTGTGTTCATCTCCTTACCTCCTCCTTTTTATATATATATCTGCTATTTGTCTTTCTTTCTTTCTTCCCTTTTTCTTCATGGCCTTAAAAGCTTAAAATGTGTCTTGACTACACAATCTTGACGCGCCGTGCGTGCTCATTATACCTGGGGGCTTCTTATACAGAAGCTTAATATAATTATACTCCGGGCTTTATGCCCCCTGCACATGTGTTACTTTTCCACATGTACCTTTTCTTCGCCATTATATGCATTGATATGACTTAAGTTTTGGCCAAGCTGGGTTGCCTGGCTCTTGCGTTTATGCCCTACGTTCCCGTTAATTCGGCTAGGGCATAAGGGGAGCACCTCTGCGATTGTTACTGCCGGGTCAGCCGGATGTGTACCTCAAACTGGGTGATGCCGAAAGCTAGTGTTCTTAAGGGAATATTCGGTCGGTGAACAAAAGATGACTTTTACTTATTGCAATACATGCCCCCAGATGTTTATATTCTACGTCTCTTTTCACAGTTCGGACATGCACATTAATGCATGCGTACCCAGGGAAAGGAACCCTTAACGGAACTATTATCCCTGGAAGATGTTTCTTACTATCCATGTAATATAACATAGCTAGTTGGGTACTTGTCTTTTCAAGCACTTATGACCCCTACGCCTGGTTTCCACACGTACCCCGGTTTTTACATAACTGAGCGGGTATTCGGATACACTCCGGACTGTCGGGTCCGGAGGTCGAAGCGAAAAGTTCTGCCATGACAAATGATTTACAATCCGGCTAGGGACAAAATATGTCATTTGAAGTACACAGTCACTTAGACTGACTAAATTCTTCTTCTATACCATCCAACAGGCTGTCTAGCCTACAATCCTGTTGGGAATACTTTGCGGCTAATTTTACCTGGTCATATACCAGACTAACGGGGATCTCTTTCCCATCATACCCTACAGGTCCGACCTCGGCCATGTGGTTCGGGTCAGCCTTGGTATATCGCGTCTTCACCATGGCCCAGGCTTCCCTTGCACCTTGTCGGCAGGCCGATATCTTCCATAATCGAAAGCGCCGCCGCACTCCCTTGAGCATCTCTACGAGCTCCCCCATGCCTCCTGGCAGGGGGCGGATGGCCACAAGGCCTGGGCAATGCCCTGCATCACCTGCCGAACTTGTTCGTGCAGTTGTGAGAGCTCTTGCAGAAGATCGCCCGCAGATCCGGGCATCTCCTCTTCGAGACGACCCGTCAGCATACCTACAGATATAACTCTGTTAGCCGGTTTCTTCGCCGAACTCTATAAAAGTTCGTTCAAGCACTTACTAAAATTGCCGCGTCGAAGCCTCTTATTCTCCTTTACGGAGTCAGCAAGCTGGGCCCGAACATCTTTCAGTTCAACGCCCAGTCGGGTATTGGCATCTTGGAGATCGTTTTTCTCCCGCCTAACCCGCGTAAGCACGCGCTCGCCAGCCTCTAGCTGTTGTTGAGCATGTTGCTCATCTCCTCGCACGATCTTCGGATTCACTCCGGGATTATCTGCAGAATCTATTGTTAGATTTGCATGCATGCCGAATACTAACTGGTACATGTCATTTCATTATTTTCGATCAAGACAAGTCTTACCAGATGGGCCTTCTTGGACTCCTCCATTCTGGCAACTGCAGCCCGTAGCTGGGCTTTGCACTCCTCCAGCTCTTGAGACAACTGGGTATTCTTTCCGTAAGAACCTACGCATATAATGATCCTTAAATCAGTTGTGCCAACTGTTTCAAGTCTCAGGGGCTACTGATATACATAATTATCAGATTTTCTTACCCGTATATCCTTTACATACTGGTCAGTGGCTCTGGCAAGGCCATTTTGAGCAGCTCGGATGTACGCGTCTCCTGAGTTGAAGGCATCGAACGCCTCTTCGGAGAAACTAGGGTCACGGAGTACGGCCCGACGACGCCTGTGATTCATGGCGCTCTCCACTTTGGAATTCGTAGTGGACAGCCTATCCGCATCCTCTGTAGGAGGAACATCTGATGTTTTCCCCACGCTAGCATCTGCCCCTAAGTCTGGCTCTGGAGTCCGGCTGGTGGAGGCGTGGCCGGCAGGCTCTCCGGACACGGTCCGGTGAGCGTTTTTTCTGCCAGGAACCATGGACGTTATTATATTTTAAAGACGACAACCACGGAGCAGGGTTTTTTCATACCTCTGCGACGGCGTCTCAGTCCTGACCACCTTCCTTTTAAGCCTACCCGGCTTCGGTGCCCCTTGTTGATGAGTCACCGCGGGTTCGGCATGGCGCCCCGAGGGCCTTCCCTGTAAGACGCAATACGTGTGCGGTGGGTGAAGTGCAAAGAAGGGATCCTTCTCGGAAGTTGGGACTCCGGTTTTACTTACATGCGATGCAGGGAGTAGGCCAGGATAATCGGCTATGATGGCCACCAAGGCACCGTCGCAGCTTAACTGATAGAATGTCATGTCGCCGAGCTCCACAAATATGTCCGGATCTTCTTCGAGTCTAGGGTCGAGGGCCCGGTCAGGGTCCTCTGGCTGTGGAGATGGGCTGTGGACCTCCCTCACAGCTTTTCGCAGTTCCTGCTATGAAATAGCAAGGTAAATATTTATGATGAAGAATGCGGGAATGTCTGGAGTAAAAGGTAGCAGCTCACCTAGTTTGGGGGGTTGTACATGGAGAATCCATCCCGTGGCTTAATGCGCATGAACTCCTCTTCCTCTCCTTTGTACAAATTGGACAGTATTTTCGCTAGAGCAGCGGCGGAGTCCGGACCTTTACGACCGTAGCGGGTGGCATCATCTTCTCCATTGAAGTGCCACATGGGTTTCCCCCGATACTGAAGTGGATGCACCCCCCGCATTATACATATTGACATAACCTCGACTATTGTCAGTCCTGATTTGGCCAGCATTTTTATCCTGCCCATCAGGTAAAGGACCTCTCTGTTATCTTCCTCTGGGGGCTCCGAGGGTGCCAGCTGTGGCGTTTCTTCAAAGGGGCATTATCAAACTCAGGAAGGCCCATCCGAATAGGGTCCAGAAGGGGAACGTCCTCCATATAAAACCACTCCGAAGGCCAGTCTTCGGATGTCTTCTTCAGAGTACCGGACAGGTATCTGGCCCCGGCGATGCACCATATTTCGGCTCCGCCCACTTGATATATTGACCCCTCCTGTGTACGGGGTATGAGGCAGAATAGCCTCTTCCATAGCTCGAAATGAGCTTCGCAGCCCAGAAACAGCTCGCAAAAGGCAACGTAGCCGGCGATGTGTAATATGGAGGCGGGAGTAAAGTTATGCAGCTGGAGGCCATAGAACTCCAGGAGCCCGCGGAGGAACAGATGGATTGGAAATCCGAGTCCCCTCAATAAGTAAGGGACAAGGCATACCCGCTCCCCCCTGGATGGGTTGGGAAAGCTCTCCGCTTGCTCCCCGCCATTATAAGTGGCTAGTCCGGCTCAGACGGGGACCATATACGTAGGAGGGAGAAACCCCTGGGTCTGCAACTCTATTAATTGGCTGTGGGGGACGGAACACTTCTCCCAATTGCCTGGCTTAGTGCTACGGGAGTGAGAGGAGGAGCTGCGATGGCCGGCCATGATGGGATGGACTTTTCCGGGCACGCTCTGATGGATACTCGCTGTGGGAGGATGGTGTGATCTGGATCTGAGGATCCCCATCTCTTTAAATAGACGATTTACTTACATGGTTAGGGTGGCAAATGTAAAAATGCCCTGACTTCTCGCATTCGCTCGACACGTGGAGATAGCCATTATTAAAGCACAGAAGCCGAGGAGTGCAACATTCATGGGAAGCCGGACACTACTCGTTATGACAGGTACTCGGGATTTGGAGAAGAACCCGCCTTGCAATGCCGAAGACAATCTGCGCGCCGGACTCATCGTCATTGAAGCCTGGTTCAAGGGCTACTGAGGGAGTCCTAGATTAGGGGATCCTCGGACGGTCGGACTATATACTTTAGCCGGACTGTTGGACTATGAAGATACAAGATTGAAGACTTCGTCCCGTGTCCGGGTGGGACTCTCCTTTGCGTGGAAGGCAAGCTTGGCAATTCGGATATGTAGATCTCCTCCCTTGTAACCGACTCTGTGTAACCCTAGACCCCTCTGGTGTCTATATAAACCGGAGGGTTTAGTCCGTAGGACAAGAACAATCATAATCATAGGCTAGCTTCTAGGGTTTAGCCTCTATGATCTCGTGGTAGATCAACTCTTGTAATACTCATATCATCAAGTCAATCAAGCAGGAAGTAGGGTATTACCTCCATCGAGAGGGCCCGAACCTGGGTAAACATTGTGTCCCCCGCCTCCTGTTACCATTAGCCTTAGACGCACAGTTCGGGACCCCTACCCAAGATCCGCCGGTTTTGACACCGACAGAAGGCATGGGCCTGGCTGCGGCCCCGTAAGCGTCCTCGGTAAGGGCCTTGACGGGGCCCTGGCAGGGGTCAATCCGCGGCACCGCGGTCGTCCCCGGCAAGGGTCTTGCCGGGGGTCTCGTGGATCTCCTCGGCAAGGATCTCGCCGAGGGTCTCGTCTTCTGGTCCTCATCTGATCTTGTGTGTTTACGATCTTGACGAAGATCTGCATGCCATCACAGAGGTGCCTCCCGAGCCTTGGTTCCAATGTGGTTTGTTAGTGGTGTTGGAACCCGTGGGCTCGAGGGTGGCACACTCTGCTGGCGTCTGGCAAGTTGCCCCGGCAAGGCTCTTGCCGGGGCCGCGGAGGCCGCCCCGGCGAGGGTCTTGCCGGGGGAGTCCGCCTCGCCCCCTTGCTCTTCGTGTCTCTTGGTCTTGGCGTTGCTCTGGTCGCCTTGTGCTCCGGCTCCCCTTCCCTGCCCTGTTCAGTGTGGTCATGGGAGCGGCTCTGACTGCCCGTGCACAAGTAAAGGGGTCAAAAGGAGAGCCCCTACTTTTGTACACCGACAGGAGCCCCTGGGCCTGGGCCACACATAAGCGCGACATGTTTTTGGGCTAGGCCCAGAACGGTGCGCAGGCAGGTGGGGCGGATCTTTTTACCGTAGTAACTTTTCCGTCCGCTGCGCTTCCCCACGACCCGCATTGAACGCGCGACATGGAGGGTTGTGCATGACGTGGGGGTCATGCGTGGGGCGGTCTCCGCACGCATGCGTCACATCGCAGTTAATGGGAAAAGAGGCGGCCCGCGCCTTCCCCGGAAAAAGGAATAACCGCAGGCGCGCTGCTCATTTACCCCCCCCCCCCCCCCGCGTCTTCTCCAATCTCGGAACCGTCGTCCCCTCCTTCCTCCTTCCCAAGCTCTCGCCTTTGCTCGCCGCCGTTTGCGCCTTCGCAGTCCCTCATCCCTCGCCTCCCTCAGCAGCCATGGCCCCTAAAACCAGCAAAGGCAAGGGGACGGCCAAGGACGCTGGGGGGAAGGAGGCGCCGGAGAGCGAGCTGGCGGCGCGGCGGACGCAGCTCGCCTACTTCCCATCGACGGTCGATGCGGTCGAACTCCGGGACTACTTCAAGCCCCTATGGGGGGTGAAGACGGGGGGTGAGACGACGGGGCATCCGGCCATGCGCATCATCCCCGCCGATTTCGCCAAGGCTGGCCCGAATCGGTATCCGTTCTTCGTTGATTACTTTTCCTGCGGCCTTTGCCTCCCTTTCTCTGATTTCTTCAATGATGTCATGCACACCTATGGCTTCCACCTTCTGGATTTTACTCCAAATGCCGTGGCGTGCATGGCCCTTTTTGCTCACCTCTGCGAGGGGTTCGCCGGGGTGCATCCTAGCACGGCGCTCTTCCGCCACTATTTCTTCACTCGAATCCAAAAGGGAGCCGCCATCTCCGGTTGTGTCGCCTGGATCCCAAGGGCCCAAGAGAGAAAGACATATCCGGAAGGTGCCCAGAAGGAGAGGTGGGAGGAATGGCGGGGCCGGTGGTGCTGGATTGAAGAGGGGGACCCGCAGGATTTTTGCCGGGTCCGCCATGCGCCGCCGGTCCGTAGAGATGACTGGAGCGATGTTGACGTCAATGATGCGAAGCTCACGGTCGCCACCACCAGGATTCTTCGCCTCACCGAGGCCGAGCTTACCCTTGAGATGATCGGGGCGGATTTCATCCGCCACCGAATCGCTCCGCTACACAACAAGGGGAGGCCGGCCTGGCTATTCACGAATGTGGCCGACATCATGAGGCTTCGCCCCGGCTTGGACCATAATTTCACGGTGATGGGGCATGCCCACTTCTGCCAGCAGCTCTTTCAGCTCAACGTGAACCGCGACGGCAAGGTCGAGCGGTCCGGCAAGGCCGCGAAGGCCGGCAAGGTCGCCAAGGGGCCCTTGTTTGGGTTGCCGGCGGGAGTGGTCCCGTAGAGCAATAACTCGCGCCGAAACGACATCATCACCATGATGCCGGAGTTCAACGCGCACGGCCTTGTCCCAAATTGGGCCGAGCCACCGGCGGATCAGGTGCAGTTCTTTGATACCTTGGAGGAGAAGTACATCTGTGACGAGCCGCGGCTCATCCGGGACACCACCCAAGCGGAGGTGGACTACATTGCCGCCAGGGCGGCGGAGGCGGAGCTCGCCAGGGAGGCCGGCAGCATGGAGGACAAGGCCGCGGCGGCCGCGGAGGAAAAGGAGCTCGCCCAGTGGGCGGAGTCCGCTGGGGAGGACAGCAGCGCCGGCACCGGGGCTCCTCTCATCGAAGATGTGGTCGACGAGTCGTCGGAGGAGGAGGTCGAGACTGTCGACCCTCCGGCAACGGGGAGAGGGCGAGTCCTGCGGTGGGCCAGCTCTGACGAGCCGGTCTGGCCTGGCAGGGCTGTGCAGCCGCAGCAAACCCAGGAGGCCTCCGTGCGCCAGACGAGGGCCGCGGCGGCGAGGAAGTTGGTGAAGGCCGCGGTGGCGAAGAAGAAGGCAACTGCCTCTTCTTTGTCCAAGCGTCCTTGGACTCCATCTGCTTCCCCTCCTCCCGCAGATGACGACACGGAGGTTGTCTTCGATTTTGGGTCCCTCAGCCCAAGGAGGAAGAGGAAAGCAACAGAAGAGGAGGTAGAGGATGAGTAAGTATCATACTCTTTTTTGTCATCTCCGTCCCCTCAGACTGTGCCGCTTATCTTGATTTGTTTTCATCTTCGCAGGGACGCAAAGACGCTGGCCCAGAGGGTGAAGAGGGCCAGGGCTTCGACGGGTGGCCAGCCCGCAGCGGGTACTTCGAGTACGCCGCTGGTGGTGGTGAGCAGCCTGGACAGCAGCCCCCGGCGCAGCCCCCAGCGTAAGCTCATCACTCGCACCTTGTCAACGTGTGTTGGGGTATGATCCCTTGGCGCTGACCTTGCCGTGGTTGCAGGAGGAGGACAGCAGCAGGAGGAGCCACCGAGGGCTACCCCCAACACGCCGCCCCCATCGACCACGCCGCCCCGAGGGGCGTCCCCGGCAAGGGTGCCAAGCGCCGAGCCCATGTACACGGAGGAGGAGGAGGTAAACTTGGGCGCTGGTTGCTCCGCCTCGACGCCAGATTTCGGCAGGGAGGGGGCCTCTTCTTCCCAGCCTGGCACGGGTAAGTGATTTGCCTTCTGTCCCCGTTCTTTTTTTTCCTTTTTTTCTTGAATCTTGGCCTTGGCTTTGCCTCATCCCTTTCTCGATATCCAGATCCTCCCTCAGCGGACCGGGAGGACATAGATACCGTCATCGAGGATGTCACCAAGAACGCCGCGGCGGAGGCCGAGAAGATCGCCGCTGAGGAGGCTGCCAAGGGCGCTGCTGAGGACGCCGCCAAGAGGTGTGCCGGGGGGTCCGGCAAAGCTGCTGCCGAGGAGGCCAGCAAGGGGCCTGCCGGGGAGGCCGGCAAGGCTCCCGCCAAGGAGGAGGTGGTCGACGACCAACCTTCCTCCTCCGCTGCCTCTGGCTCGGGCAGCTACCTGAAGGTGAGCGACGACCTATTCGTCCACCTCCTAGGGACGGCGAGCACCGGGGCGCCCGCAGAGGGGGAGGTGTTTGATGACGAAGTGCTTGCCGCCGCCGGGCTTGAAGTTGTTGACGAGCCAAGCGCCGGTGGCAGCGGTTCCCGGGAAGAGCAGCTCCTCCAGGCCATGAGCGCCAACTTCCAGAAGCTCCAGGCGCTTCACCGCGCCCGCCTGGACAAGGCCAAGTCCAGGATGGTGATGGTGGATAAGGCGGAGGCGGACCTCGAGGGACGCGTCGCCGAGGCGCAGGCTTGGTTCCGCCAGGCCCACTCAGACTTGAAGGCCGCCCAGGACGTGCTGGCTGAGCGCAAACTAGAGCTTGTCATGAAGCAGGACGACATCGAGAGAGCCCAGGACGAGGCGAGGGCGCAGGCCGCCAAGGATGAGGCCGCCCGGCACCAGCACCAGGCCGAACTGAACTCCCAGGAGGAGGACCTTCCCGCTCGTGAGGAGAAGCTCGCCGCAACACTCCGTGGCAAGGATGAGGAGGTGGAGACGCTTGTCGTGCAGCGGACCTAGGAGCTGGAGCAGAGGCACAAGGAGGCACTCAATGCCCAGGCTCTGGTTCACGCCAGCAAGATGAAAGAGCTGGAGGTGGAGCGGGACGGGCTGAAGGATCAGGCCCTGAAGCTGGCTAAGGAGAAGGACACGCTCAATGGTGCCCTAGCGGAGGCGCAGGGTGCAGTCCTCGGCAAGGCTGAGCAGCTCTCCAAGGCCAATGACTCCATCAAAGACCTGAAGCTGAAGCTGGAGGGTCTTGAGGAGACGCTCTCGGAGGCCAAGGCCCGGGAGGAGACCCTGGCCAAGGATCTGGAGGTCGAGAAGCAGCTGCGGAAGAACGTAGCTGCCAACCATAAGGATTCTGTGGAGGGCGAGAACCGCTGGATCAGCCGCCTCGAAGACGTCGCCGGCAGGATCACCATGCAGCTGGCTACCATGGGGATGCCTAATGTGAGGTACACCCCGGAGCGCAACGTGAGTCCCAACGCCAAGCTCACCCTGTTCTTCGAGGGTGTCTTCGGGGCCCTGGGGTAGCTTCACTCCAATCGGGCAGCCTCACTGGCCGATGAGGCCCGGAGGCTTTGCTGGGGCGCCATGACCAAGGTCCTCACCAAGGTGGTGCACTGGAACCCCAACCTCGACTTCGACACCGCGCTGGAGAGCTTGCCGGAGGATGCGGACCTCGCGGTGCTCAAGGAGCGTATCAAGCCCATCCTCAGCCGTATCGACGGAATCCAGAGGGTGGAAGGCCCGCGCCGGGACTAGGCACCCCGTTTTTCGCCGCCGCTGCAGGGTCATGGCCAAGGCAATTTTTATCTTTAGTTAGAAATGCAGTAACAATTGATGTAGTATAACTCTGCAGTACTTTTGATATTATGCATGCTATCTTCCCGTTTGATCTCCATTTGTATGTCCACCCTACATTAATCCGGTAGGCTTGCCGGCGCGTAAACAGGTCGCGGCGCCTTGAGGACGGATCCCCAATGGCCTGCCGGGTGTGCTTGCTGCTTGGCTAACCATCTTACCGCTCTTAGCACGGCCGCTCGAACTGTCGAGCTTGATTCGAGTCAGAATCGAGAGCGTTGCCAATTGCAGCAAGCTACCCTGCCGTTCTCGACGCAGCCGCCCGAACTGTTGAGCGGACTCGAAATAGAGCGAGGGCATTGCCAATTAATGGAAGGGCCCCTTTGCATGCAGGCTTTCCATACATAGGGCAGGATCTTCGAGGACAATAACCTTATATGTAAAAAGAAATTGCTTAAGGTTTCGCACGACTTAGCTTTTCAGTCGTTGCACGAGCGTCCACTGTATCTGCAGATGGCGCCGTCAAGCCTGGTCGTCTTCTTCCTTGGAACGACGGCCACGATGAAGCCGCTGCTCCAATCAGACCAGATTTCCACAACTGCGCCCCCTACCTGGCGTGCCAAAGATGTCGGGGGAAATCGACACCTATGGAATCACTGGGATCCCTTCTATGGTTGGCGGGCGCGGGGTTGTGCAAAGAGCGGGTCTGACAGGAAGCACACAGATCGTTTACCCAGGTTCGGGCCACGGAGACGCGTAATACCCTAGTCCTGCTTTGGTGGGTGTATTTGAGTGTTCTTGTGTTCTTGAGCTAGCTACAGGGTGTAATTTGCCCAAAAGATCCGAATCCCCCTCCTGGTCGCCTCGGGCCTCCTTTTATAGACAAAAAGGGGTTGCCACAGTGGCACACGGGAGGTGGAAAGGTGTACAGTGGATGAGTCTATCCTCTAGCACCGTCGGACAAACGCATTTAATGCGCTACCGATGTGCCCCTCTCGCTTTATCGGGGACGGCAAGGAAGCTCGTCCCAGCTGTAGCCGCCTCGCCTGGCTTCGACACGCGTCCGAGCTAACGAGGCGCCGTGGCGCCACGTTGGCTGGCTGCTGGGCTAGCGCGGTGGTGGAGCCTTCATGAATATCTGCATGCCACCACGCAGGTGCTTGCTGGGTCGGTTGTGGAGGCCGCTCGTCGCCACGCCGGTGCCTGCTCAGCTGGTTGAGCTGGCAGCTGCATGGGGACGGTGGCGGTGTCTTGGCAGGTGTGGGCCTAGCTGCGGCCCCGTAAGAGTCCTCGGCAAGGGCCTTGCCGAGGCTCTCGTGGATCTCCTCAGCAAGGATCTCGCCGAGGGTCGTCGTCTTCTGGTCCTCATCTGATCTTGTATGTTTATGATCTTGACGAAGATCTGCATGCCATCACAGAGGTGCCTCCCGAGCCTTGGTTCCAATGTGGTTTGTTGGTGGTGTTGGAACCCGTGGGCTCGAGGGTGGCACACTCTGCTGGCGTCAGGCAAGTTTCCCCGGCAAGGCTCTTGCCGGGGCCGCGGAGGCTGCCCCGGCGAGGGTCTTGCCGGGGGAGTCCGCCTCGCCCCCTTGATCTTCATGTCTCTTGGTCTTGGCGTTGCTCTAGTTGCCTTGTGCTCTGGCTCCCCTTCCCTGCCCTGTACAGTGTGGTCGTGGGCGTGGCTCTGACTGCCCGTGCACAAGTAAAGGGGTCAAAAGGAGAGCCCCTACTTTTGTACACCGACAAGACTCTTTGTTATTTGGTAGTAGGGTTGTTTGAGAGAGACCATCTTCATTCTACGCCTCCCATGGATTGATAAACCTTAGGTCATCCACTTGAGGGAAATTTTCTACTGTCCTACAATACTCTGCACTTGGAGGCCCAACACGAGTGTACAAGAACAAGTTGTGTAGTAGAGATCAAGCTATTTTCTGGCGCCATTGCCGGGTAGGTGAGTTCTTGAAGGTATATATCTCTTTAGATCTTGCAATCTAATCTGTTAGTTTCTTGTTTTATCACTAGTTTGGTTTATAAAAAGAAAACTACAAAAAATGGTTAGATTTATCTTAATTCTTCTTTCATAGTTACGGATGCTTGTGAGAGGGGTTAATCATAAGTGGGAGGCTTATTCAAGTAAGAACAACACCCAAGCACCAGTCCACCCACAAATCAAATTATCAAAGTAGCGAACGCGAATCAAACAAACATGATGAAAGTGACTAGATGAAATTCCTGTGCGTCCTCAAGAACGCTTTGCCTATTATAAGAGACCGTTCTGGCCTATCCTTTGCCATAAAAGGGATTGGGCTACCTTGCTTCACTCTTGTTACAATTGTTGCTTGTTGCTCGTTACAAATTACCTTGCTATCAAACTACCTGTTACCGATAATTTCAATGCTTGCAGAAAATACCTTGTTGAAAACTGCTTGTCATTTCCTTCTGCTCCTCATTGGGTTCAACACTCTTTCTTATCAAAAGGACTAAGATTGATCCCCTATACTTTTGGGTCATCAAGACTCTTTTCTGGCGCCTTTCCTGGGGATTAAAGCACCTTTGGTGAGTGGAATTTGGTAAGGAAACATTTATATTACGTGCTGAAATTTACTGTCACTTGTTACTATGGAAAACAATCCTTTGAGGGGTTTGTTCGGGGTATCTTCACCTCGACCGGAGGCATAAAGAGTTGCCCCTCAACCTACTGCACCTACTGAAAAAATTTATTATGAGATTCCTTCGGGTATGATAGAGAAACTGCTAGCTGATCCTTATGCAGGAGATGGAACAATACATCCTGATATGCACTTAATATATGTGGATGAAGTTTGTGGATTATTTAAGCTTGCGGGTTTATCTAAAGATGGAGTTAAGAAGAAGGTTTCCCTTTATCTTTGGAGGGAAAATCATTGACATGGTATAGGCTATGTGATGATATTGGAACTTGGGATTGGAACCGATTGAAATTAGAATTTCATCAAAAGTTTTATCCTATGCATCTGGTTCACGTGATCGGAATTATATATATAAATTTTGGCCTCGAGAAGGAGAAAGCATCGCTCAAGCTTGGCGGAGGCCTAATTACATGATGTACACATGCCCCAATCATGAGCTCTCAAGAGAAACTATCTTACAGAATTTTTATGCTCGGCTTTCTCACAATGATCAAACCATGCTCGATTCTTCTTCTACCGGTTCCTTTATGAAGAAAACTATTAAATTCAGACGGGATCTTCTAGAAATAATTAAACGCAACTCTGAATATTGGGAACTCGACAAAGGTAAAGAGTCAGGTATAATACTTAAGTTTGATTGTGTTAAGTCTTTTATGGATACCGATGATTTTCATAAGTTTAGCACTAAATATGGACTTAGCTATGAGATAGTAGCATCTTTCTGTGAATCATTTGCTGCTCATGTTGATCTTCCTAAGGAGAAGTGGTTTAAATATCACCCTCCTATTAAAGAAAATATAGAGGAACCCGTTGTAGTTAAAGATGAAACTATCATTTACAATGTTGATCCAGTTATGCCTACTGCTTATATTGAGAAACCTCCTTTCCCTGTTAGGATAAAGGAACATGTTAAAGTTTCAAATGTGGTTAACAAAAGCAATATTAGAGCACCTATACCCTCTGAACAAGTTAAAATTGAACCTAATGTTTCTATGGTTAAAGATCTCTTGGTCGATAATATTGATGGGCATGTTATTTACTTCTGTAATGAAGCCACTAGAATTGCTAAGCCTGATCCTAAAGATAAGAATAAGCCTGTTGTTGGCATGCCTGTTGTCTCTGTTAAAATAGGGGATCATTGTTACCACGGTTTATGTGATTTGGGTGCTAGTGTGAGTGCTATCCCGATTACCTTATATCAAGAGATTATCAATGATATTGCACCTGCTGAAACAGAGGACATTGATGTTACTATTAAACTTGCGAATAGAGATACTATTTCACCACTTGGGATTGTTAGAGATGTTGAAGTATTGTGTGGGAAGATAAAATACTCTACTAATTTTCTAGTTCTTGGTTCTCCACAAGATGATTTTTGTCCCATTATATTCGGTAGACCTTTTCTGAATACAGTTAATGCTAAGATTGATTGCAATAAACAAACTATCAGTGTTAACTTTGGTGATGTATCTCATGAGTTTAATTTCTCTAAGTTTCATAGAAAACCTCATGATAAAGAACTACCTAGTAAGGATGAAATTATTGGTCTTGCTTTTATTACCGTACCTCCTACTAATCCGTTAGACAATATCTACTAGACCATGAAAATAATATGCATACAAATGAAAGAAATGAAATAGATAAGATATTCTTTGATCAAGTACCCATCCATAAACATAATTTGCTGTTGAAACTCTTGGAGGTCCTCCTCCACCTAAAGGTGATCCTATGTTTGAATTGAAGCAATTACCTGATACGTTGAAATATGCTCATCTTCATGAAAAGAAGATATATCTTGTTATTATTAGTGCTAACCTTTCAGAGCATGAAGAAAAGAGATTACTTGAAACTCTGAGGAAGCACCGCGCTGCTAATGGATATACTCTAGGTGACCTTAAGGGCGTTAGTCCCACTCTATGTCAGCACAAGATTAATATGGAACCTGATGCTAAACCAGTCGTTGATGACCAACGACGGTTGAATCCTAAGATGAAGGATGTGGTAAGAACTGAAATATTAAAGCTTCTGGAAGCAGGTATAATTTATCCCATAGCTGATAGTAGATGGGTAAGTCTTGTTCATTGTGTTCCTAAGAAAGGAGGTATACTTGTGGTTCCTAATGATAAAAATGAACGCATCCCACAAAGAATTGTACCTGGTTATAGGATGACAAAGCTACTAGGAAAGATCATTACCCCTTTCCTTTTATTGATCAAATGTTAGAAAGATTGTCCAAGCATACACATTTTTGTTTCCTTGATGGATATTCTGGTTTCTCTCAAATACCCGTGTCAAAAGAAGATCAAGAGAAAACTAATTTTACTTGCCCTTTTGGAACCTATGCTTATAGATGTATACCTTTTGGTTTATACAATGCACCTTCTACCTTTCAAAGATGTATGACTGCTATATTCTCTGACTTTTGTGAAAATATTGTTGAGGTTTTCATGGATGATTTTTCTGTTTACGGGACTTCTTTTGATGACTGCTTAAGCAACCTTGATCGAGTTTTGCACAGATGTGAAGAAAATAATCTTGTCTTGAATTGGGAGAAGTGCCACTTTATGGTAAATGAAGGTATAGTACTTGGGCATAAAATTTCTGAACGAGGTATTGAAGTAGATAAAGCAAAAGTTGATGCAATTGAGAAAATGCCATGTCCTAAAGCTATTAAAGGTATAAGAAGTTTCCTTGGTCATGCTGGTTTCTATAGGATATTTATTAAAGACTTCTCTAAAATTTGTAGGCCTCGTACTAATCTTTTGCAAAAAGATGTTTTGTTTGTTTTTGATGATCATTGTGTAGAAGCCTTTGAAACACTTAAGAAAGCCTTAATCTCTGCACCTATTTTTCAACCACCTGATTGGAACCTACCATTTGAAATTATGTGTGATGCTAGTGATTATGACATTGGTGTTGTCCTAGGACAAAGAGTTGATAAGAAATTAAATGTTATTTGTTACGCTAGTAAAACTCTAGACAGTGCTCAAAGAAATTATGCTACAACTGAGAAAGAATTTTTAGCAGTTGTGTTTGCATGTGATAAATTCTAATCTTATATTGTTTATTCCAAAGTAATTGTGCACACCAATCACGCTGCTATCAAATATCATATGGAAAAGAAAGATGCTAAACCTGGATTGATTAGGTGGGTTCTGCTGCTACAATAATTTGACTTGCATATTATTGATAGAAAGGGAGCTGAGAATCCCGTAGCTGATAATTTGTCTAGATTGGAAAATGTTCTTGATGACCCACTACCTGTTGATGATAGTTTCCCTGATGAACAATTAGTTGTTATAAATGCTTCTCATAATACTCCTTGGTATGCAGACTATGCTAATTACATTGTTGCTAAATATATACCACTCAGTCTCACATATCAACAAAAGAAAAAGTTCTTCTTTGGTTTAAGACATTACTTCTGGGATGACCCACATCTTTATAAAGAAGGAGTAGATGGTATTATTATACGTTGTGTACCTCAGCTTGAACAGGAACAAATCCTACGAAAGTGTCATTCCGAGGCATACGGATGAAACCATGCTGGAGATAAAACCGCACATAAGCTATTACAATCTCGTTATTGGCCTACTCTCTTCAAGGATGCACGTAAGTTTGTCTTATATGGTGATGAATGTCAAATCGTTGGTAATATTGGTAGACGTCAGGAAATGCCTATGAAATATTCACTTGTTATTGAACCATTTGATGTTTGGGGATTTGATTATATGGGACCTTTTCCTTCCTCTAATGGGTATACTCATATTCTAGTTGTTGTTGATTACGTTACTAAGTGGGTAGAAGCTATCCCAACTAGTAGTGCTGAAAATAACACTTCTATTAAAATGCTTAAAGAAGTTATTTTCTTGAGGTTTGTAATCCCTAGATATTTAATGACTGATGGTGGTTCACATTTTATTCATGGTGCTTTTCGTAAACTGCTTGCTAAATATGATGTTAGCCATAGAAGTACATCTCCTTATCATCCTCGGTCTAGTGGTCAAGTTGAATTGAGCAATAGACAAATCAAGTTAATTATGCAAAAGATTGTTAATAGATCTAGAAAGAATTGGCCAAGAAACTTGAGGATGCATTATAGGCTTATATAACTGCTTATAAAAATCATACGGGTATGTCTCCGTATAAAATGGTTTATAGAAAAGCATGTCATTTACCTCTTGAGCTAGAACATAAGGCATATTGGGTAATTAAAGAACTTAACTATGATTTCAAACTTGCCGGTGAGAAGAGGTTATTTGACATTAGTTCGTTAGATGAGTGGAGAAGCCAAGCATATGAAAATGCCAAATTACTTAAAGAAAAAGTTAAAAGATGACATGATAAAAGAATTCAAAAACGGGATTCAAAGTGGGTGAGTATGTTCTATTGTACAACTCTCATTTTAGATTCTTTGCAGGAAAACTTCTCTCTAAATGCGAAGGACCGTATATCATCGAAGAAGTTTATCGTCCCGGAGCTATCAAGATCAACAACTCCGAAGGCACTATTTCGAGGATGCTCAATGAACAAAGAATTAAACACTATATCTTAGGTACACCTATTAATGTTGAAACTAACATTATTCAAACTATGACACCAAAGGAACACATAAGAGAGACCTTCCAGAACACTCTAGAACCCTGAAAAGGAATAGGTATGAGATATGTTAAGTAACCGACTCCAAAAATTCCATAAAAATACTTTCTGTCTGTTTTGGAATATTATAATATACCAAAATAAGAAATAGTCGAGGGGACACACCAGGCGCCCACAAGGCACCTGGGCGCGTCCTGGTGCCTTGGGCCCCTGGTGTGCTTTCCTGACTCTGTTTTCTTATGGAATACTTGTTTCGCAAGATAAAAAATTCTTTATATATACTCCCGGACATTTTGACCATCGTATCACAGAAATATCCTCTATTCTTGTTTCGTGTTATTTTTCTGACAGATCTGAAAGTATGTCGTCCCAAGACTCGGTTGGAGAGAACCATGTTCTCCATGCTACTACAAATCCAAGAGCATGTGAAGATGATGATCACTATGGGTGGTTAATTACTAAGGAGATCAATGCTGACTTAAAGAGGCTGGATTCCATGGAGCAGGAGGAAACCTCTCAACCACAGCCCAGGGACATGCATGTGGGATATGAGGGATCGAGCTTGCCGGATACGGTTAAACCTCCCAACACTCAATTTATTTCTTATCGTAACCTGAAAAAGAGTGTTGCTTCATCCACTTTAGCCAGGAGGCATCCTTGGGTGGATGGTGCATTAACCGTCACTTGGAAGCTTCGAAAGGAAATTATGGATCTTAAGCACCAAATCAATAATCTTGAAGAGGAAAATCGCATCCTCAAGGACATCATCGCCAAGAACATCCCACCATCATCACCGAAGAAAGAAACTTGAGTAAACGGGTATGGACACTCCCCTTGGTTTGTGCCAAGCTTGGGGGAGATGCCTTGGTATCGTATCACCATCACTTTTTTATCTTTACCTATCTTAGTTCTATCCTTAGTTATTTTGTGATTTAGTAGATTAAAAGTTTAGTATGATCTATTTTCGGGTGCTAGTTTCGTGATCTATCTATGTAATTGAGTTGAGAGTTATACAATAAAGAGTAGTTTGAGTTTTGCTTCTTTACTTTTATGTTTCAATCCTAGCAATGAAAATAATGAAAAGATCATATGCTAATCCCATGGAAAGTAATGACTTTACATAAATAAAAGTATAAGTGGTAAAATTTATTGGAAGTTAACAAACATAGTATTGGTCAATGATGCAATTCATGAAAGATTAATAAGGTAAGAGAAGATTCACATATAAACATACTATCTTGGACATCTTTTATGATTGTGAGCCGCCATTAAATATTTTATGTCAAATTGTTGGCGTTGGACAAGCAAGACAACGTAATGAGTTATGTTTTCTTATATTCACATAGAAGTTATATTGTTATGGATCCTCCAACATGTGGTGCATGCTCAATATCTTTGCTAGCCAAAAATCCGCACCAAGTAGAGATACTACTTGTGCATCCAAAACCCTTATACCCAGTTTCATGTCATGAGAGTCTGCTATATCTACCTATGGATTGAATAAGATCCTTCAAGTAAATTTTCATCCGTGCATAAAGCAATAAAAATTTCTCCTAAATATGTATGATCTTTTATTGTAAGGGAAAATAAGCTTTGTACGATCTTGTGATGGTAAAGAAATAAAAGCGACAGACTGCATAATAAAGGTTGCTATCACAAGGGGTAATATAAAGTGACGTTCCTTTGCATTAAGAGATTGCACATCCAAAAACAAAAAGCACATAACAACCTCTGCTTCCCTCTGCGAAGGGCCTATCTTTTACCTTTATGTATTTAATTTTCATGCAAGAGTCAATAGTGTTCTCCTCTATTCCTTTTTATTTTTCTCTTTTCCAAGCATCATGTGGTGGGGAAAGATCTGGGCATATATATCTAGTTGGATATGAGTCATCATGAGTTATTATTGTTGACATTACCCTTGAGTTAAATGAGTTGGGAGCTGAAACTATAAGCCCCTATCTTTCTATGTGTCTGACTGAAACTTTTGCTCCATATATATGTCGTGAGTGTCATTAATCATAGAAGACTAAATGATAGTTGAGTATGTGGACTTGCTAAATAAAAGCGCTTACATGAGACCCTTCCCGAAATTATGATGAATTGTAATTGCCTTGTTGACTGAGAATATAGTTTGTTAGTTTTCAAGAAAGTTTATGCTTTATACTTTGTTGTTTGTGATGAATTGTTACTTGCTCATGAGAAGTTCTATGATGATATACATTGCTGCTATAATAATTATCATGCTGCTTCTATGTCCGTATTTTGTTTTTATCGACACCTCTCTCTCTCTCTCTAAACATGTGGTCATGATTATCAATATCGGCTTTCCCTTGAGGAGAAGCTAGGTCTAAGCTTGGAGGAGTTGATATGTCCATTTTGCATCATGTTTTCCTACTGTTACTTATAACGTTTTTGATCAATATAATACTTTGTGGTGCAATTCTAATGACTTTTCTCTCTTAATTTGCAAGATTTACATGAAGAGGGAGATTGTCGGCAACTGGAATTTTGGACCTGAAAAGCTATGTCAGAAATACCTATTATGAACAACTCCAAATGAGCTAAAATTTCATGGAGAATTATTTTGGAATATATAAAAACACTAGAGAAAAAGAAATATAAAGGAGGCCACCCAGGTGCCCACAAGGCACCAGGGCGTGCCCCCCCCCCCCGGTGCGCCCTGGTGGCTTGTGGGGCCCCTGGCCAGCCTCCATGGCCCATCTTCCACTATATGAATCCATTTTCCCTAGAAAAAAAAGGAGGACATTCGGGACGAAGCGCCGCCGTCTCGAGACGGAACCTGGGCAGGAGCACTTTTGCTCTCTGGCGGAGCAATTCCGCCGAGGAAACTTCCCTCCGGGAGGGGGAAATCAAAGCCATCGTCATCACCAACAACCCTCTCATGTGGGAGGACCAATCTTCATCAACATCTTCACTAACACCATCTCATCTCAAACCCTAGTTCATCTCTTGTATTCAATCTTTGTCTCAAAACCTCAGATTGGTACCTGTGGGTTGCTAGTAGTGTTGATTACATCTTGTAGTTGATGCTAGTTGTTTATTTGGTGGAAGATTATATGTTCAGATCCATGATGCTATTCAATACCCTCTAATCTTGAACATGAATATAATTTGTGAATAGTTACTTTTGTTCTTATGGACATGGGAGAAGTTTTGTCATAAGTAATCATGTGAATTTGGTTTTCGTTCAATATTTTGATGATATGTATGTTGTTGTTTCCCTTAGTGGTTCTATGTGAACGTCGACTACATGACACTTCACCATATTTGGGCCTAAGGGAAATGAGTAGTAATTAGATGAAGGGTTGCTAGAGTGATAGAAGCTTAAACCCTATTTTATGCGCTATTCCGTAAGGGGTTGATTTGGATCCATATGTTTCATGCTATGGTTAGATTTATCTTAATTCTTTTTTCATAGTTGCGTATGCTTGCGAGGGGGGTTAATCATAAGTGGGAGGCTTGTTCAAGTAAGAACAGCACCCAAGCATCAGTCCACCCACATCTCAAATTATCAAAGTAGCGAACGCGAATCAAACAAACATGATGAAAGTGACTAGATGAAATTCCCATGCGTCAACAAGAATGCTTTGCCTATTATAAGAGACCGTTCCAGCCTGTCCTTTGCCATAAAAGGGATTGGGCTACCTTGCTGCACTCTTGTTACAATTGTTACTTGCTGCTCATTACAAATTACGTTGCTATCAAACTACCTGTTACCGATAATTTCAGTGCTTGCAGAAAATACCTTGCTGAAAACCTCTTGTCATTTCCTTCTACTGCTCGTTGGGTTCGACACTCTTACTTATAGAAAGGACTACGATTGATCCCCTATACTTGTGGGTCATCAACGCCCCGACCCCTACTCCCAGCCGCCAGGCCTCTCCGTTCCTTTCGCCTCACGGCCTCGCCGCTGGTCACCAATCGGATCCGGAGCCCAACCGCTCAGGAGGCTCCCGCCTCTCCTTCCCACCCGCTTGCCCAGCCCTCGGCTTGAGCCGCACCTCCCTGCACACCCAGCACGCGGCTGCGCCCCTGCCCTGCTTGCGTGCCCCTGCCACCGGCCGACCGCCTAATGCTCCTACCCCCGCCCCCTACAAATCCGGTGGCAGCCACTGCCGCTTAGTCACCAGTCTCCAGAATACCCAATTTAAGGTAGTCAAATACCCCAATTTATGATTTAGGGTTTGCATTTTTGCACTATGTTATCCACTATCGAGTAAATGAACACATACATAATTTTGCGCATCATTTTGGCCCCAATTAGCTGTATTGATAGAAAGTATTATCTACTATGGTCCATGTAGTATGTACTATGTAGGTTTTTTTTATGTAAAACTGATATTTAAATGAGAATTTTAGTGTGTTTCTAAGACCATATTGATCTATTTGTTTGTGATATTGATAATTATTGGAACGTTCACATGTCATATTGCTTATCAAAAGAAATTGCCGTGGACGACCCTGTTAAATGCTAGCTCCGCCACTTTGTATGTATCCCAACCGGTAATCGTTCCCAATGAAAAGTGGGGGAGAGTATTTATAAGTGGCGGTTCTATCACACACAAGTTGTCACAATTCTTATGTGAAGTAACTGCTTGTGATTCTGCAAGCACTGTTATTGTCCCAAGAGGCAAATGAACCAGAGTAGTAAATAGTATGAGTTTGTAGCAACAAGAGTATCAGAGCAATAACACTTGAAAGTAAAGAGCATAAATAAAACTGAAAGTAAAGTTGTGTTTCCTGCAATGGAGAGGTCAGGCGCGGAGAGAATTCAGTTCATGGTATATATCAGGTGTGCCAGTGCGATGGTAATACCAGTTACCTTGTATCATGAATATAGTATTTGATTTGTTTGTACGGTAGGCGGATCACCCTAAGTTCACTGAACTCCTCCTCTCAGGATTACATTCCATTCTATGGTCCTGCTTTGTCGTTGCCACTGAGTTTTCGTCTCCACAGTTAACATCCTTGGACCAGAGCCAAGCATTAAGTTTAATGGATCACTATTATCTCATAATGTCTTCGGTCCTCATAGATGTCTCCACCTGTCATGTGATAGGTCGCAAATTTCCTAAACAATATGTGTTACCTATGTAGGTCTTGAGATCGTGTTGCCTGGGCCCTTAAATTGGACAATATGCATAGAGTTCACCACAGTATAACAACATAAGTACTAGACAGTTCATAAGACTACAAACACAAATGATGACATATAGATTGGGCACAAATGAATCTTACCTCTTACCTACATCTCCTACACCTAGGGGATCTACTCACGCATCATAAGAGAATAACTAATCATCTCGGAGAATAAACCAACAGAAACCATATCAATAACATAAGGAAGATCCACAATGAAACGAATGATCCCAATAGTCTTGATCTCCAGATGAGTATCAATAGAGTTTACAGTTCAATCTTACAACTTGGAATTCCTCTTACAATAGTGAAGGGTGAAATGATGATGGAGATGAAAGGACCCAAACTATGAAGATCCCCGGAGGCTCTCCGTATCTCTTCCCTCTTTGTTCTGGTAGTGGTGGCGGTGCTAGGGTTCTTTGTTGTCTCTACCCCCCCCCCCCCTCACTAAAATGTCTTGTATAGATGTGGTGGAGGTCCAGGCACCTCATATGACCACCCATGCAAGCGGGTGCGCTCGCATGGAAGGCCGCCTTTTGTTCTGTCTCGCCTGGTGGCTTGGCCTTCAACAGAAGTTGCTCCATTTGACTTTTTTTGCAGCAATTCTCCTTGGTTTCCTTCCATATAAGATATTTCCTGCCAAACAATGGAAAAATGAATTTTCTAGTGTTAGAAATAACCGAGAAGCGATATTAATTCGATGGAAACCAAATGAAAACTCCTCACAAATCATCGTAAATTCTCGAGCCATGACCTAGCAATAAGATAAGACCCCTCATTTTATCCTTAGTGGAAACAATGCAATACGCGTCATGCCCCATTATATCACTAGGATAGAAATCACCGCAAGATTGAACCCCTACTATGCACCAATCCCTTTGAAGATCTACCAATCAATCTTGGTCAGGGAAGAAAACATAGATCGGAAAGCATACATGGATACTTAATTATACAGCAAATAAATCTCAAGAGATTCAAATAGATTCAATGAATAATCTGATCATAAACTACAATTCATCATGTCCCAACAAACAAGCCACAAAATTACATCTGATTGATCCCTATCATATAAGGAAGAAGGGGAACATGGTATTGAAGATCCAAAAGAGAGAGAGAGAGAGAGAGAGAGAGAGAGAGAGAGAGAGAGCCATCTAGCTACTACTATGGACCCATAGGTCCTGAAGGAACTACTCACACATGGTGATGGAGGCAACAAGGTTGATGAAGAGCCTCCTGGCAATGGCTTCCCCCTCCGGCAGAACTCCAGAATAGGGCTCCAGATGGGGTCTCTTCAGAACAGAGGATTGCGACGGCGATAAAAATCTTCTAGAGGTACGGTAGATGGTTTTTGTACTCATAGGGAATTATGGCGGTGAAATTGGACTAAGGAGGTATCCAGGGGCCCCACATGGATAGGTCGGGCGGCCACCCCCTGTCGCTTCATGTGTCCATGTGGGATCCTCGTGGGTCCTCTCACTGCTTCCTGAAGCTTCCAGTGTTTCTTGTTGCCCAAAAAATCATGCTAAATCAACAACGTATTTTGACCTCCGTGGGTATAGATTTCCTGCGAAACCAAAAACAAGTACTCCCTCTGTCCGAAAAAACTTGTCCCTCAAATGGATGTATCTATCACCAAGTTAGTGCTAGATACATCCATTTGAGAGTCAAGCTTGGGACAAGCTTTTTCGGACGGAGGGACTAGAAAACAGGAACTTGCATTGGGCACTGAATTAATTAGTTAGGCCATAAAAATAGTGTAAAAAGTATAAAAAAGTATATAAAATGATAACAATAGCATTTAACAATCAAAAATTGTAGATCGTTTAAGATGTATCACCGATCTAAACAAGGCATTCGCAGCAAGCAAATCCATAATGAAATAAAATAGCAAGCGAGAATTAAAAAATGGAAGCACAGTAAATGTTTCTCTTACCAAATTCCACTTACCAAGAGTGCTACACTCCCCGGCAACAACGCCAAAAAGGAGTCTTGATAACCCACAAGTGTGAGGGATCCATCATAGCCTTTTTGATAAGTAAGAGTGTCGAACTCAATGAGGAGCAAAAGGAATTGGTTGATGGAAACTAGCAAGAGTTCACTATAAAGCTACAAAGAGTGTTTGCGGTTTGTTTGAAAGCAAGAGTAATTGACGTAAAGTAAATAGTACCAAAATTGCAATAATGAAGCAAGTGGTCAATCCTTAATTATGCTAAGGACAAGCCATTTTTTTACTTATAGGTATCAAGGCGTTCTCGAGGACACATGTGAGTTCTACCAAGTTACTTCCATCAAGATCCATTGAGTTACCGTTCATTGCTTTGAAAATTTGTTATGCGGTGGAAGCTATCATTATGGGACGTTCTTACATGAACAAACAACATAGTTAGGATTATACCCGCAAGCATCTGCAAATACAAGAGAATAATTAATATAACATCTAACCATAGCAATAAATTCTAGGGTTCCAACACCCCTCATGCAACAGTTCTTAAACTTAGCATACGGTAATATCTATCACTCTGGCCACCCATCCATGAACAAACTAATCATACAATCTACTCCTCTAGGCCAATAAAGGTGAAGTGATATGTTGTCAATGTCCACACGTCACCACTAGAAAATTACACGAAAACATAATATCAAAACATTAAACTAGATTCAACTTCACAAGATTACTAGCAACAAGGTCTATCACGTGTCCTCGAGAACGTAACGAACTACTCACAACACATCATAAGGATCATGATTAGTGGAGATGAATACATGAATAACAATCTGAACATATGAATCTTTCACCAATTAAACCTCTAAGCATCAACTAGAAGGAGTAATCGACACCACAAACTATACTCGGCAACGGATCTGAGATAAAAGTTCATAGAACAGAAAGATGGGGTGAAGGTAGTTGATGAAGATGACAGTGCTGATGAAGATGTTGATGGAGATGATGATCTCAATAATGATTCGAGTGTTGGTGAGGATGATGGCTTCGAGTCCCCCCTCCCACAGGATGGATCTTTGGCAGAATCAACCTCCAGAGGGCAAAAGTGCTCCGCCTCGCAGAGCTGCTGGAAAAACCCCGGATTAAATCCAAAGAAGTTTTAGTTCAGAATAGAATTTTAGAGCCAAACGGCGTCGAGAAGTGAAAGGATCGAGAATAGGTGTCTAGAGGGGGGATTAGACCCTCAGCAAGGAAAGGTAGCCGTTTTTAAGTTCTTTAAGTTGAGGTGGAGTTTTAGCACAAGTTTAAGCATTCACAATACATTTCAAGCAAGCATGGCAAGAGTATAAGCAGCGGAAAGAGTAAAGCATGCAATTTGCAACAAAGTAAAGGGATGGGATTGGAGTGTGCAAACTCAATGAAGACACGGAGATTTTTGGTGTGGTTTCGATAGGTGGTGCTATCATACATCCACGTTGGCGGAGACTTCAACCCACGAAGGGTAACGGTTGCATGAGTCCACGGAGGGCTCCACCCACGAAGGGTTCACGAAGAAGCAACCTTGTCTATCCCACCATGGCCATCGCCCACGAAGGACTTGCCTCACTTGGGTAGATCTTCACTAAGTATCTAGGCGATCTCCTTGCCCTTACAAACTCCTTGGTTCAACTCCACAATCTTGATGGAGGCTCCCAAGTGACACCTAACCAATCTAGGAGACACCACTCTACAAAAGGTAATAGATGGTGTGTTGATGATGAACTCCTTGCTCTTGTGCTTCAAATGATAGTCTCCCCAACACTCAACTCTCTCACACAGATTTGGCTATGGTGGAAAGATGATTTGAGTGGAAAGCAACTTGGGGAAGGCTAGAGATCAAGATTATTGTGGTTGGATTGGAATGTCTTGGTCTCAACACATGAGTAGGTGGTTCTCTCTCAGAAAATGAGTAGTGGAAGTGTAGGCACGTTCTGATGGCTCTCTCTTGAATAGAGAAGGGGGTGGAGGGGTATATATATAGCCTCCACACAAAATCTAACCATTACACACATTTGACCCAACTCGGTTAGACCGAATAGGTGAACTCGGTGAGACCGATTCAATTCAAAATGTGAATGTTAGGAATTTCGGTGGGACCAACAAGATCAACTCGGTGGGATCGATGTGCTAGGGTTAGGGCAAACCCTCATCTTGGTGTGACCCGTTGCATGGACTCGGTGAGATTGATTTCAACAATGATCAAACAAACTCGGTGGGATCGGTTGCATTTTTCGGTGATACCAAAATAATTGCAACAGACAACAGAGAGTTTGCAAGGCCATCTCGGTGAGACCGAGATCCGTATCGGTGAGACCGAATTGATTAGGGTTTCTGTTAGTGGCTATGTCAAAGGAACTCGGTGGCGCCGGATAGATCAAATTGGTGGGGCCGAGTTTGACTTTAGGTTTTGGACATATGTGGAAGTGAGAAAGTGGTTGAGGGCTTTTGGAGCATATCACTAAGCATTTTGAGCAAGTAGACCATTAAGCAACACCTCATCCCCTTTTAATAGTATTGGTTTTTCCTATGGACTCAATGTGATCTTGGATCACTAAAATAGAAATGAAGAGTCTTGAGCTTTTGCCAATCTTTGTCCTTAGCATCTTGTAACGGCCGGATAATTAAGCTACAGTACTCCCACGCTAATGGTGCCACGTCACCACGGTTACTGTTGTTAACCTCGCGATGATTCGAAACCGTTTCAAAATTTAAATTCAAATTAATGTCAATAACAAAAGTTTTCAAATATTAAAGTAAAAAGGTTCAGGAGATGCCATATTTTGCCTAAGTAAATATGGTGTGGTAAACACATTTTCATAAAATACCTAAATAGTTTAAATTAAAATAAAACAGAAAAGCAAATAAATAAAAGAAAAGAAATTACAAAAAAGAAAAGAAAACAGAACAAAAAAAACAAAAAGAGGAGCCCCCCCCCCACTGGACCTGGCCCAACTGGGCCAACCCCCACGCCCAGCCGGCCGGCCCACCCCTCTCCCCTTATCCACTCCCCAGTACCCCCCCACCGACACTCCCCCCCACCCCACGAAATATCCCCCCTCCTCTGCCTCCCCCGATCTGGATCGAGGAGGAGGCCGTCGCCGTCGCGCTCGACCCCGCGCCGCCTCGCCCTCGCCGGAGCACGCCCCCGCCGGCCTGCTTCCCCCTTCTCCGCCTCGCCGGAACGTCGTCCCCGTCACCCTCCACGAGCCCCACTGCCTAGACCCCACCGCCCTGTGGTGAGGCCCCGGCATCCCCTCCTCCTCCCCTGCTCCGGCCACTTCGGCCAGGGCCTCGCTCACCGGCGCCCGCACGCGCGCGCATGTCCCTGACCGCGCTCGCCCGCTTCCCCTCGCGCGCGCTCACCGCGGTCAGGCCGCGCGCTGCTACGTCTGGCCGCGCCCGTCGCCCCGCGCCAACGCGCCTCGCCTGCGCCGCTCGCTCGCCGCGCCACCGCCCCGTTCCCCCCTCGCCTCCCCTGCATCCCGCTGCCTCGCCTGCGTCGCCCAGCCGCGCCGCCAGCCCTTGCCCCGTCGCGCCGTGGCCGTGTCGGCTCCGCCCTTCACTGTCGCGGCATGCCCGCACGCCTGCGCCCCTGCTCACTGCCCCGCGCGGCCTCGCCGCCACCGCTCCGCCGTACTGCCCCGCCGCTAGCCCCACGGGCCACTACCGCGCCGGCGGCCACTTCCGGCGCCCGTGGCCACTCGGGCTTCGCCCGGATCGGGCGCCCACACGCCCATGTGCCCGCTTAGGCCCCAGGTGCCACTGACCCCTGGGCCCGAACCCCCCTGGCCCAATGACAGCCGGGGCCCACGCACAGAACGTGTTAAAAAAATGAAAATGAAATAAATAAAATAAATAAAATATTTAATAAAAAAATAATTAATTAAAAATAAATAAACAAATAATAATAAAAATAAATTAATAAATAAAAATAAATAAATAAATAAAGAAAATAATTTTAATTTTAATTTTAATTAATTAATTAATTAACTAAATTAATTAAGTTAATTAATCCTGTTTAAACTAATCTAATTAGTTAATTAAATTAACCTAATCAGAGAATGACAGGTGGGTCCCACTGGACCCACATGTCAGTTTGACTTAGTCAACCCCAGTTGACTACTGATGTCAGCATGACATCATGCTGATGTCATAAATCCATTTTCGAATTAAATTAAATAATTAATTAAATTCCAGAAATTAATAAAATCTTTAGAAAATCATATCTTTTAATCCGTAACTCGGATTAAAATATTTTCAACATGAAAGTTGCTCAGAACGACGAGACGAATCGGGATACGCAGTCCGTTCGTCCACCACACCTCCCTAACCTATCGAACTCGCAACTTTCCCCCTCCGGTCCATCTGTCCGAAAACGCAAAACATCGGGAATACCTCCCGGATGTTCCCCCCTTCTCCGGTACCACCTACTGTCGCGTTAGGACACACCTAGCACCTCTCATTGTCATGTCACGCATCGTCATGCTTATGTTTGCATTGTATTTACTGTTTCTTCCCCCCTTTTCTCTCCGGTAGACTACGAGACCGACACTGCTGCTGCCCAGTTCGACTACGGAGTCGACGACCCCTCCTACTTGCCAGAGCAACCAGGCAAGCCCCCCCTTTGATCATCAGATATCGCCTATTCTTCTCCATACTGCTTGCATTAGAGTAGTGTAGCATGTTACTGCTTTCCGATATCCTATCCTGATGCATAGCCTATCCTTACTACTACTGTTGTTACCTTTACCTGCAATCCTACATGCTTAGTATAGGATGCTAGTTTTCCATCAGTGGCCCTACATTCTCGTCCGTCTGCTGTGCTATACTATCGGGTCGCGATCACCTGGGCGGTGATCACGAGTATATACTTATATACTATATACATGACACATGTGATGACTAAAGTCGGGTCGGCTCGTAGGAGTACCCGCAAGTGGATCTTTGTGGCGGAGCGACAGGGCAGGTTGAGACCGCCTAGGTGAGAGGTGGGCCTGGCCCTGGTCGGTGTTCGCGGATACTTAACACGCTTAACGAGATCTTGGTATTTGATCTGAGTCTGGCCATTTGGTCTATACGCACTAGCCATCTACGCGGGAGTAGTTATGGGTATCCCGGCGTCGTGGTATTAGCCGAAGCCTTCTTGACGTCAGCGACTGAGTGGCGCGCGCCGGATTGGACTGGAACGCCACTAGGCTAGGTCTGCTTCCGGCCGCGTACGCAATGTGCAGGTGTGCATAGGGCGATGGGCCCAGACCCCTGCGCGCATAGGGTTAGACCGGCGTGCTGACCTCTCTGTTGTGCTTAGGTGGGGCTGCGACGCGTTGATCTTACGAGGCCGGGCATGACCCAGAAAAGTGTGTCCAGCCAAATGGGATCGAGCGTGTTGGGTTATGTGGTGCACCCCTGCAGGGAAGTTTATCTATTCGAATAGCCGTGTCCCTCGGTAAAAGGACGACCCGGAGTTGTACCTTGACCTTATGACAACTAGAACTGGATACTGAATAAAATACACCCTTCCAAGTGCCAGATACAACCCGGTGATCGCTCTCTAACAGGGCGACGAGGAGGGGATCGCCGGGTAGGATTATGCTATGCGATGCTACTTGGAGGACTTCAATCTACTCTCTTCTACATGCTGCAAGATGGAGATGACCAGAAGCGTAGTCCTCGACAGGACTAGCTATCCCCCTTTTATTCTGGCATTCTGCAGTTCAGTCCACTGATATGCCCCTTTACACATATACCCATGCATATGTAGTATAGCTCCTTGCTTGCGAGTACTTTGGATGAGTACTCACGGTTGCTTCTCTCCCTCTTTTCCCCCTTTTTCCTTTCTATCTGGTTGTCGCAACCAGATGTTGGAGTCCAGGAGCCAGACGCCACCGTCGACGAAGACACCTACGACACTGGAGGTGCCTACTACTACGTGCAGCCCGCTGACGATGATCAGGAGTAGTTAGGAGGTTCCCAGGCAGGAGGCCTGCGCCTCGTTCGATCTATATCCCAGTTTGTGCTAGCCTTCTTAAGGCAAACTTGTTTAACTTATGTCTGTACTCAGATATTGTTGCTTCCGCTGACTCGTCTGTGATCGAGCACTTGTATTCGAGCCCTCGAGGCCCCTGGCTTGTATTATGATGCTTGTATGACTTATTTATGTTGTAGAGTTGTGTTGTGATATCTTCCCGTGAGTCCCTGATTTTGATCGTACACATTTGCGTACATGATTAGTGTACGGTCAAATCGGGGGCGTCACAAGTTGGTATCAGAGCCGACTGCCTGTAGGAATCCCCCTTTCCACACTCCTTGGCCGAAGTCGAGTCTAGACATTACAAAACTTTTACTAACATGGCTGTGTGTCTTACGGGCCCACGTCGCCATTGGGTGGTACTAGGATCTTTTACTCCTCGACCTTTACTCTGGGACTCTGAACTCTCTTCTACTCAGGTTAAACTAATTTACTAACTCTAACACTAGGATCCCGTGACTGCATTCACCCCAAAGTTGGATAAGCCATAGTTGTTTCTTAGAGTAGTATTTTGAACAATTCACACACTGTCATTTGACTCCTTTGAAACGTCTTTGCTTTCAGATGGAACCCACGAGGCAGGTCGTTCGCCACACGACGGCCATTGGTGCCTCGGGATCACCTGCGGTGCTAGCTGAGATGATGACCTATCTGGGTTATCGCTGGCACCCTGAGTACACCGTCTACGAGGAGTACCAGGACTTTAACCAGGAGTAGTACCGTGCCATCGTCCACCTCTACTCTCGGGAGTATGACTCCACTAATGTGCTGCACACCGCACATGGTGTTGGTGTGACCATCGATATGGCTGCCCACGATGTTGCCTATGCTGCTGTGACACATCTTCGTGGAGAGTATCGGGAGTTGGACACCTCCCCTTTCAGGCACATTGCTATCGCATCTGATGTTGGTGCGGAGGGATACTATACTGCTGCCTACTCCACTGTCACCCGAGAGCCTTTCTACCATCAGAACCTGGTTCTGCATGCTGATGGGCTGGATCGAGCTAACCGAGCTCTTCGCCACGAGATGTACACCACCCGTCAGCACCTTTACCGTGCTCTGACGCTGCTGCACCCCTTTGTCCGATCTGGACAGCTACCGCGTACTGCGATCTACCCAGCCAGGACCATGATGCCCCACGGTGTCGGTTGGCCAGAGGTGGGAGGCTACTCTCCCGCACTTGGTCCTCTTCTGCCACCTGAGCGTCGGGCTCTACACCTGAGTATCCGCGGCCCCCAGTCTGCTGACGTGGAGGGCTATCCGTTGCCTCACTACCAGCTGTCGGGCTACGATTACCTCCACAGTACCTCTTGGGATTGATGTAGGCTTGCTTGTAGTGTTAGATGCATTCGCCGCGAGCCTGTGTGCCACCTATGATGTTTTAGTCTGTGTACTGAACTCTCTGCATGACCCCTTTTGTAAGTTATGCCGACTACTATGTAGTAGCTATCGTGCTCCTTTCGTTATGCATGTTTCGTCATGAATGATTCTTGTCTTTGCAAATATTTCTCAATGCTGAACTACCCCTGTTATATATTAGCAGGATGGTTAGACCAGGTGGTCGTGGTCATGGTGGCGATGCCCCACCACCACCTGAGTACATGGCTGGTATGATCCAACAGTTTGAACTGAACCGCCAATTCATGGAAAATATGATGGCTCAGTTTCCTCGCCCCAATATGAACCAGTAGCCAGCCCAAGTGACTCTTCAAGATTTCATACGCCTCAACCCAACCATCTACCGCAGCTCAACTCAGCCTCTGGATGCTGATGACTGGCTCCGTGACATCACCTATGAGATGGAGTCTGCTGATGTAGCCCTTGCCAGCTATGTCACCTTTGCTTCCTTCTTCTTGAAGGGACCCGCAGCTCAATGGTGGGACAGCCGCAGGCGTACTATGCCAGCTGGAACAATCATCACATGGCCAGACTTCCAAGCAGCTTTCCGTGCCCGCTTCATTCCTCAAGGAGTCATGGACCGGAAGAAGCGTGAGTTCCGCAACCTCACCCAAGGCAACAAAACTGTTGAAGCTTATCAACGGGAGTTTCTGGACTTGTCTCGCTATGCTGAAGAGGACATTGCAACTGATGCACGCAGACAGGAGAAGTTCCGTGATGGCCTTCAAGCTGACATCAAGCTCGCACTTCTAGTGCATGACTTTGCTGATTTCGCCACCTTGGTGAACAAGGCCATCAATGTCGAAACTGGTCTGCAGGAATACCAGAGCTCTCACAGGCGCAACCGTGACACGGGCTCATCTTCGGGCTCGCCCGCACAGAAGCGTAAGATATGGATCCCGAACAGCATGTACCGTCCAAATGCATCTACCCCAGGGCAGACCTATGCTGCACCTCGTCTGCCTCCACCACCATCTAGGCAGTCAAGACTTCCAGCTCCACCATCCCAAGCTCCTGTTCCCACTCTGAATAATGGCTTGTGCTTCAGGTGTGGTCAACCAGGACACCGTGCTAGAGAATGCAACCAGAACCAGAATCAACTGGCCCTTCCAGCAACTGGCCGTGGTAACAATCAGCCCCGCAACAACAATGCTAAGTCTTATGGTCGTGCTCATGCCAACCACGTTGATCTCAACGAAGCTCAAGACCAGCCTGCTACTGTGATGGGTACACTCCTCGTAAATTCAGTACCAGCATCCGTTTTATTTGATACAGGTGCATCGCATTCATTCATGTCAGAAGATTTTGCATACAAGCACGACGTTAAATGTGAGGAGATGAACACTTCGGTACTGGTCAAAACCCCCGTGGGACAGTGTCAAACCTCCTTGGTTGGCATCGATGTCCCCGTGGAAATCGAAGGGCTGGAATTCTATGCCTCTCCCATTATCCTGAAGTCGTCTAACATCGACCTCATTTTGGGTATGGATTGGTTGAAAGCGCATACTGCTTCTATAGTTTGCGCCACTAAAACCGTCCATCTGCTACACCCTTCAGATGAAATAGTTGCTTACCAAGCTCATCTGGTGCAAAATGCCGAGGCAAGGCTCTATGCATTGAATGCATTGAACGCTGCACCACTCGAGGGCATTGAAAACATTCCCGTCGTGCGTGAATTCCTCGACGTCTTCCCTGAAGAACTTCCAGGGATTCCCCCTACTAGAGCTGTCGAATTCATCATCGACTTGAAACCAGGCACCACTCCTATAGCCAAGCGACCCTACAAAATGCCGCCGCATGAACTCCTTGAGCTTAAGGAGGAAATCGACAAATCTCTTCGCAAAGGATTCATTCGCCCAAGTTGCTCTCCTTGGGGAGCACCTTCTCTCTTTGTCAAGAAGAAGGATGGGACTAACCGATTGGTTCAAGACTACCGTCCTATAAACCAAGCTACCATTCAGAATAAATACCCCCTTCCTCGGATCAATGATCTGTATGATCAACTGGCGGGTTCGTCAGTGTTCTCTAAGCTCGACTTCAGGTTGGGCTACCACCAGATCCGTGTTCGCGAAGAGGATATCCCAAAGACCGCCTTCGTGACTCGCTATGGTTCATACGAGTACACCGTCATGTCTTTCGGTTTAACCAATGCTCCAGCCACCTTCTCTCGTCTGATGAACTATATATTCATGGATTACCTCGACAAGTTCATCGTGGTTTATCTGGATGATATCCTGGTATTTTCCAAGAACGAAGAACATGCTGAACATCTTCGACTTGTGCTGGAAAAGCTACGAGAGCATCAACTATATGCCAAGTTCTCCAAATGTGAATTCTGGCTACCGGAAGTAACCTATCTTGGGCATGTCATCTCTAAGGATGGTATTGCCGTCAACCCCGAGCGAGTTCAGGCTATTCTTGATTGGACTCCTCCCAAGAACGTTAAGCAAGTCAGAAGTTTTCTCGGTCTCGCCAGCTATTGCCGTCGATTTGTCGAGAACTTCTCTAAGATCGCCAGGCCTCTGACCAACCTGTTGCATAAGGGTGTCAAGTTCCAATGGACAGACAAATGTCAGGAAAGTTTCCAGGCACTCAAAGACAAGTTGACTTCTGCTCCAGTTCTAGCTCCACCTGATACTAAGAAGGACTTCGTCATTTACTGCGACGCTTCCCGTCAAGGATTAGGCTGTGTCCTAATGCAAGACCGCAAAGTGATTGCTTATGCCTCTCGGCAATTGCGCCCTCACGAAGAGAACTACCCAGTTCACGACCTCGAACTTGCTGCTGTCATTCATGCGCTAAAGCAGTGGCGACATTACCTTCTTGGTAATCGTTGCGAGATCTTCACTGACCACCAAAGTCTGAAGTATCTGTTTACTCAGCCAGACCTGAACCTCCGTCAGCAGAGATGGATGGAGCTTGTTGCAGACTTTGACTTGGGTATTTCCTATACGCCAGGCAAGGCTAATGTAATGGCTGATGCCTTGAGCCGCAAGTCTTACTGCAACCAGCTCCAGGTTCACAAAGTTCAGCCCTCGCTTGTTGAAGAATTCAGGAAGCTGAACCTCCATATTGTTCCTCCGGGTGCACTCGCTCCCCCTCCTAAGGAATTTGGCAAGGTGAACCTCCACGTTGTTACCCAGGGTTCCCTCAATACCCTAGTTGCTAAACCAGATCTCGAGGACAGCATCAAAAGGCTACAGAAGTATGACTCTGAAGCATACAAGATTAAGCGCTACCTCGCAGAAGGAAAGCCCTCATTCTTCACCATTGCAGAAGATGGCACCTTATACTTCAAGGGCCGCCTAGTGGTGCCATGTGCAGAGAAAAACCTGGATATGACACAGGAAGTTATGAAAGAAGCTCATGATACGCCTCTATGTATCCATCCTGGTAGTACAAAGATGTACCAAGACATCCGTCAGAGATTCTGGTGGTCTAATATGAAGCAAGACATTGCTCGTTATGTTGCTGAGTGTGACGTTTGCCGTCGTATCAAAGCAGAACATCAAAGGCCTGCTGGAACTCTGCAACCTATCTCTATTCCTGAATGGAAATGGGACCATGTTGAGATGGACTTCGTCACTGGATTTCCCAAATCACAGAAAGGTAATGATGCTATTCTTGTCGTCATTGACCGGCTTTCCAAAGTTGCACATTTTCTGGCGGTCAAAGAAACGATCACTGCTAGTCAACTGGCAACGCTCTATATGTCCAGGATTGTTTCACTCCACGGTATTCCATTGGTTATCAGTTCAGACCGTGGCAGCTTATTCACTTCAAGATTCTGGGCAAGTTTCAAAGAAGCTATGGGAACTCATCTGTCATTCAGTACTGCGTTTCATCCTCAAACGCAAGGGCAAGTTGAACGCGTCAACAAAGTTCTCGAAGACATGCTTCGAGCTTGTGTTATTTCCTTCGGCAAGAAATGGGAGGAATCTCTCCCGTATGCTGAGTTCTCTTATAATAATAGCTATCAAGCTAGTATGAAGATGGCCCCCTTCGAAGTGTTATATGGACGAAAGTGCCGAACCCCTCTGAACTGGTCAGAAACTGGGGAACGTCCACTCTTCGGTCCGGATATTATCCAAGATGCCGAAGAACAAGTCCGCATTATTCGTGAGAATCTCAAGACTGCTCAGTCACGTCAGAAGAGTCAGTATGACCGTCATCATAAAGACATGGTCTATCAACCTGGTGAAAAGGCTTATCTTTGAGTCACACCTATGAAGGGTGCTCACCGCTTCGGGATCAAGGGCAAGCTAGCTCCTCGCTATATTGGCCCATTCACTATTCTCGAAAGGCGTGGAAAAGTGGCATACCAACTGGAGCTACCGCCGAACCTTTCTCAGGTTCACGATGTGTTCCATGTGTCACAGCTCCGCCGTTGCTTCAAGGACCCAATCCGAGCAGTGGATCATGAAGTGCTCGAATTGCAGCAGGACCTCTCCTATAAGGAGCATCCGGTCCGCATTCTCGACCAAGCTGAACGCCGCACACGTCAGAAGGCGATCAAGTTTCTCAAGGTCCAGTGGTCGCACCATTCTGAAGATGAGGCCACTTGGGAACGCGAGGATCGCCTGCGTGATGAATACCCCGCACTGTTTCCTTCTACCACCTAAATCTCGGGACGAGATTTCTTGTAGTGGAGGAGATTTGTAACGCCCGGATAATTAAGCTACAGTAATCCCACGCTAATGGTGCCACGTCACCACGGTTACTGTTGTTAACCTCGCGATGATTCGAAACCATTTCAAAATTTAAATTCAAATTAATGTCAATAAAAAAAGTTTTCAAATATTAAAATAAAAATGTTCGGGAGATGCCATATTTTGCCTATGGTAAACACATTTTTATAAAATGCCTAAATAGTTTAAATTAAAATAAAACAGAAAAGCAAATAAATAAAAGAAAAGAAATTACAAAAAAGAAAAGAAAACAGAACAAAAAAAACAAAAAGAGGAGCCCCCCCACTGGACCTGGCCCAACTGGGCCAACCCCCAGGCCCAGCCGGCCGGCCCACCCCTCTCCCCTTATCCACTCCCCAGTACCCCCCCACCAACACTCCCCCCCACCCCACGAAATATCCCCCCCTCCTCTGCCTCCCCCGATCTGGATCGAGGAGGAGGCCGTCGCCGTCGCGCTCGACCCCGCGCCGCCTCGCCCTCGCCGGAGCACGCCCCCGCCGGCCTGCTTCCCCCTTCTCCGCCTCACCGGAACGTCGTCCCCGTCACCCTCCACGAGCCCCACTGCCTAGACCCCACCGCCCCGTGGTGAGGCCCCGGCATCCCCTCCTCCTCCCCTGCTCCGGCCACTTCGGCCAGGGCCTCGCTCACCGGCGCCCGCACGCGCGCGCATGTCCCTGACCGCGCTCGCCCGCTTCCCCTCGCGCGCGCTCATCGTGGTCAGGCCGCGCCCTGGCCACGCGCTGCTCCGTCTGGCCGCGCCCGTCGCCCCGCGCCAACGCGCCTCGCCTGCGCCGCTCGCTCGCCGCGCCACCGCCCCGTTCCCCCCCCCCCCCGCCTCGCCTCCCCTGCATCCCGCTGCCTCGCCTGCGTCGCCCAGCCGCGCCGCCAGCCCTTGCCCCATCGCGCCGTGGCCGTGTCGGCTCCGCCCTTCACTGTCGCGGCATGCCCGCACGCCTGCGCCCCTGCTCACTGCCTCGCGCGGCCTCGCCGCCACCGCTCCGCCGTATTGCCCCGCCGCTAGCCCCACGGGCCACTGCCGCGCCGGCGGCCACTTTCGGCGCCCGTGGCCACTCGGGCTTCGCCCGGGTCGGGCGCCCGCACGCCCATGTGCCCGCTTAGGCCCCAGGTGCCACTGACCCCTGGGCCCGAACCCCCCTGGCCCAATGACAGCCGGGGCCCACGCATAGAACGTGTTAAAAAATGAAAATGAAATAAAAAATAAATAAAATATTTAATAAAAATAAAAATAATTAATTAAAAATAAATAAACAAATAATAAGAATAAATAAATTAATAAAAATTAATAAATAAAGAAAGAAAGAAAATAAAAATAAAAATAATTTTAGTTAATTAATAAATTAATTAACTAAATTAATTAAGTTAATTAATCCTGTTTAAACTAATCTAATTAGTTAATTAAATTAACCTAATCAGAGAATGACAGGTGGGTCCCACTAGACCCACATGTCAGTTTGACTTAGTCAACCCCAGTTGACTACTGATGTCAGCATGACATCATGCTGATGTCATAAATTCATTTTCGAATTAAATTAAATAATTAATTAAATTCCAGAAATTAATAAAATCTTTAGAAAATCATATCTTTTAATCCGTAACTCGGATTAAAATATTTTCAACATGAAAGTTGCTCAGAACGACAAGACGAATCCGGATACGCAGTCCGTTCGTCCAGCACACCTACCTAACCTATCGAACTCGCAACTTTCCCCCTCAGGTCCATCTATCCGAAAACGCAAAACATCGGGAATACCTCCCGGATGTTCCCCCCCTTCGCCGGTACCACCTACTGTCGCGTTAGGACACACCTAGCACCGCTCATTGTCATGTCACGCATCGTCATGCTTATGTTTGCATTGTATTTACTGTTTCTTCCCCCCTCTTCTCTCCGGTAGACTACGAGACCGACACTGCTGCTGCCCAGTTCGACTACGGAGTCGACGACCCCTCCTACTTGCCAGAGCAACCAGGCAAGCCCCCCCTTTGATCACCAGATATCGCCTATTCTTCTCTATACTGCTTGCATTAGAGTAGTGTAGCATGTTACTGCTTTCCGATATCCTATCCTGATGCATAGCCTATCCTTGCTACTACTGTTGTTACCTTTACCTGCAATCCTACATGCTTAGTATAGGATGCTAGTTTTCCATCAGTGGCCCTACATTCTCGTCCGTCTGTTGTGCTATACTATCGGGTCGCGATCACCTGGGCGGTGATCACGGGTATATACTTATATACTATATACATGACACATGTGATGACTAAAGTCGGGTCGGCTCGTAGGAGTACCCGCAAGTGGATCTTTGTGGCGGAGCAACAGGGCAGGTTGAGACCGCCTAGGTGAGAGGTGGGCCTGGCCCTGGTCGGCGTTCGCGGATACTTAACACGCTTAACGAGATCTTGGTATTTGATCTGAGTCTGGCCATTTGGTCTATACGCACTAGCCATCTACGCGGGAGTAGTTATGGGTATCCCGGCGTCGTGGTATCAGCCGAAGCCTTCTTGACGTCAGCGACTGAGTGGCGCGCGCCGAATTGGACTGGAACGACACTAGGCTAGGTCTGCTTCCGGCCGTGTACGCAACGTGCAGGTGTGCATAGGGCGATGGGCCCAGACCCCTGCGCGCATAGGGTTAGACCGGCGTGCTGACCTCTCTGTTGTGCTTAGGTGGGGCTGCGACGCGTTGATCTTACGAGGCCGGGTATGACCCAGAAAAGTGTGTCCGGTCAAATGGGATCGAGCGTGTTGGGTTATGTGGTGCACCCCTGCAGGGAAGTTTATCTATTCGAATAGCCGTGTCCCTCGGTAAAAGGACGACCCGGAGTTGTACCTTGACCTTATGACAACTAGAACTGGATACTGAATAAAATACACCCTTCCAAGTGCCAGATACAACCCGGTGATCGCTCTCTAACAGGGCGACGAGGAGGGGATCGCCGTGTAGGATTATGCTATGCGATGCTACTTGGAGGACTTCAATCTACTCTCTTCTACATGCTGCAAGATGGAGATGACCAGAAGCGTAGTCCTCGACAGGACTAGCTATCCCCCTTTTATTCTGGCATTCTGCAGTTCAGTCCACTGATATGCCCCTTTACACATATACCCATGCATATGTAGTATAGCTCCTTGCTTGCGAGTACTTTGGATGAGTACTCACGGTTGCTTCTCTCCCTCTTTTCCCCCTTTTTCCTTTCTATCTGGTTGTCGCAACCAGATGTTGGAGTCCAGGAGCCAGACGCCACCGTCGACGAAGACACCTACGACACTGGAGGTGCCTACTACTACGTGCAGCCCGCTGACGACGATCAGGAGTAGTTAGGAGGTTCCCAGGCAGGAGGCCTGCGCCTCGTTCGATCTATATCCCAGTTTGTGCTAGCCTTCTTAAGGCAAACTTGTTTAACTTATGTCTGTACTCAGATATTGTTGCTTCCGCTGACTCGTCTGTGATCGAGCACTTGTATTCGAGCCCTCGAGGCCCCTGGCTTGTATTATGATGCTTGTATGACTTATTTATGTTGTAGAGTTGTATTGTGATATCTTCCCGTGAGTCTCTGATTTTGATCGTACACATTTGCGTGCATGATTAGTGTACGGTCAAATCGGGGGCGTCACACATCTTGAAGGGGTTCCACATCCTCTTGTCCATGCCACACCATTGTTGAACTTTCTGAAATATACTAGATAAAGATATTAGTCCAACAAGAGATATGTTGACACTAATTACCAAAATCACCCAGGGAGCACTTGTGCTTTCAATCTCCCCCTTTTTGGTAATTGATGACAACATACATCAAAGCTTTAGATAACGATGTGAAGAGTAACAAGTAAAGCTTTGGAAAGACATGTAAAATGCATAGGTTCCCCCTACATGTATGCAATCATGTAAAGATAGAATATGAGAGCATGTGAATGCATAAGCATGTCAGAGCAACCAATGAGTTACATGTGTCTTGGCTATATGCATCAGAGCAAATGATGTAGATACAGGAAGTGTACCCTCATGTTCATGAGTCCTTCTTGCAAACAATATGTACATCAGCAAGAGATCATCATGCATATCAGTGTGATGCATATACTTACCTTGTGGTCTTGAGCTGGCTTTGGAAGAGGTGAACTTGAGAAAATAGGGTTAGATAACACAAGGACACTACTAATCAAAGCAAGTTCAGAAAAAAGCCACAAGAGTACCAAGACTGGGATGACATGTAGTGAGTGAGTACTTAGTACTCTATTTGGATATAGACATGTCCCAAATGATAAAGATATGCAATGAACTCCAAAGATTTTCCTCCCCTAGATATGAACTCTTACTTCCCCTGAATCTGATATTGGATAATGGGAGAAGATAGGGTAAGAGAAAATTAGAGCAAAGCAAATATAATCAGAGCAAGAAATGGTACAAACAACCATACAATAACATTAACATGTATTTCCCCTCTTAAAGACATGTGACTTCTCTCCTCTACCGTTAATGAGCATCTGGAGAAGCTAAGAAGTGCTTTCTCTCCCATGTGATAAGCTTTGATGTGCTCTCCGCCCCCCCCCCCCCTTGACATCAATTTCCAAGAAAGGATCTTCTAGAGTATGAGTCAAATAGGTTTGGTCCTTAAGACACACTACAAAGCAGCATGTAGTTTAAGATGCAGGTAGAGGATAAGAATCATCGAGTGGAGCTGGAGAAGAAACGAATTTTGTAATGGCAAAATGTTTTCTCAGTAGTGAAATCGGTAGCGCAGATTCATTTTCATCGATGACACTGAGTTGGCAGTGTCATAGATGATGCATATCGGTCTGACCGAGTTAGTCCTTGTCGGTTGTACCGATGAACTGTCTACAAGGTATTGTTGTAGTTCGGTCTAGTCGGTGAGGCCGAGTTCAATACAGAGGAACAATTTTGTCACCTTAGCTCACTTGGCAACCAAGATCTCACAAAGATTTGCAAGGAATTAACTAAAGAATTTGCAATGAATTAGATGCAGAATGCAGAAAAAACATACAAAAAGAAAAGAAATCTAGATGAAGTTTTTTTAGAAGGGGAACAAGCAAGAAACGCATGCAAGAACACAAAGAAACACTAGAGAACTTCATCTAGAATGGGTTGGTGACAAAGTCACCTATGTTAGAGTATATTGACTGAGGAGTCGAGTGATAACACTTGATCGTAGGTCATACTCATCGTTTAAGCTCAAAATGGGTTACCATTTTTTGTTTAAGCATTTTGATGTATTCACATCTTGTTGAGCTGCTTTGACCCATGACTTGGGGTAAAACTTCTCTAAGATGGAATAACATACCTTAGGTGGTGGTGTTGATCTTAATCATGTAGTCGAACTTGTGTTGGATGCTCAAGGTTGATGTAGTTCATCAAGAGTTGGGAGCACCACTACTAGTTTGATTTCATCTTCCTACATGGGTTAGTGTTGCCAGGAAGAGCACTTGTGTATCCAAAATGACAATCATGAGACTTGATACCAAATGAAATTTGATATATACAAATTGTCAAAGGATATGTTGAGTGGATTCGTGCTTCCTTGTCTTCAACCATCATATTGTAGAGACTTGGTGATGTAGAGATTGTTCAAGATGTGAGTGATATGCAATCTCATAGATTTGAGCTCATCCAAGTACCTACAAGGGTTACATAACATGCAAGGGCACAAGTATAGATCCAAGACATATGATCATCATCATAAGAGAAATAACAAGGATTAGTCATAGAAGTCTCATGCCTTGCATGCATCTAGATGGAGTTCCTACTCCAAGTTTGAGGCATCAATGATATTTAGTTCACCTCTCAAATGGAAAAATACTTTCTCATCAAGCAGTTTGGTGAATATATCTACCAATTGCTTATCGGTACGAATATGCTTAAGATTGATGTCTCCTTTAGCAACATGATCTCGAATGAAATGATGACGAACTTCAATATGCTTAGTTCGAGAATGTTGCACGGGATTGTGAGCATCTTAATAGCACTCTCATTATCACAAAGCAATGGAACATGTTTCACACATATCCCATAATCCTTAAGAGTTTGGGTCATCCAAAGTAATTGAGCACAACATGATCCGGCGGCAATGTATTCCGCTTAGGCTGTAGATAAGGATACCGAGTTTTGTTTCTTGGAGGACCAAGTGTGACGCCCGGATAATTAAGCTACAGTAACCCTCTACTAATGATGCCACGTCACCACTGTTATTGTTACTAAACTCACTCTGGTTCAAATCCCATTCGGATTCAAAATTCGAAATCAAGTCAAACAATAAAAGTTTTCGAATATTAAAACTAAAATGTCCGGAGTGAACCAAATATTGCATAGGTAATTATGGTGGAGAAACCACACCTTTATAAAATGTTTAAATACTATCACATGAATAAAAGAGCAGCATAAATAATTATTTAAATACCTTTTGTAATTAATAAAATGTCAAACTAAATTATTTGAGGACTAGACTTTTTGTGACAACGGCGTAAATTGAATTACTAAATTAGATGCCAAGTATATATTTTACAAAAAAAATAAAACAATAGGAAACAAAGACAAAAACAGAAAAGAAAACTAACAAAAAAAGAAGAAGGAAAAGAACCCCCATGGGCTCCGGCCCGGCAGGCCATCAACCCCACTGGGCCAACCCACCAGGCCCAGCCGGCCACACCTTATCCCCTCACCCCCCGCAAACCCTAACCCCACGACCCCCACTCCTCCCACTCTCTCCCCCCGATTGGATCGGGGGCTCGACCCGCCTCGTCGCCGCGCCGACGCCGTCCGGAACCCACGCCTCCGCCTGGCCTCGCCGGACGCCATCGCCGGCCTGCCTCCTCTCCGTCACGCCGTCTCCGTCTCCTCCCCGCGCCCCACTGCCACGTTCCCTGCACCCGCGGTGAGGCTCGGCCTCCACCTCCCCTCTCTCCCGCGCCTCACGCCCGCTCCGACCACCGCCTTGCCACGCCGCTCGTGCCGCCCCGCAGCCCCGCTCGCGTGCTGCCCCGCGCCCGCATGGCCACTCATCGGCCCGGCCGCGCCACCCCGTCACCCCCTGCTGCCTGCGTCGCCGCCCGCCTCGCGCACGCGCTCGCCTCCCGCGCACGCGCTCGCACCGCACCTCGCGCCCGCATTTGCCCTGCACCCCCGCCACACCTCCCTGCTCCGCCGCTCGCCGCACTGGCTCCGCCACGCTACTGCTGCCCCGTCGTGCGCGCGCGCACGATGCCGCCCCTGCCTACGGCTGCTACGTCTGTGGCCGCTGCTGCCCGTCCCCTGCCGCGGCTCTGCTCCGGCCAAGCCGCCGCACGCCGCCACTCGTCGCGCGCCCGCCGGCGCCCCGCCGCCCCTGCACCGCCTCCGGCCTCCTCCGGCGACCGCCCGCTTTGCTATGGCCTCGCCCCGCCGCACCCCCCTGCGAGCAACCGCACGCTGCGCCCGTGACCCACCGCCCGTTAGGGCCCCTGGCCCAATGACAGCCGGGGCCCATCCCAGAATGTTTTAGAATAAAAAAGGAATTAAAAAAATAAATAAATAAATAATAATAATAATAACAATTAATTAATGAGTTAATTAATTCTTTAATTAATTAACTACTTAATTAATTTTGATTAATTAAACTAAGCATCTAATTAAACAAATTAAACATTAGTTACCTAATTAGTTAATTAGCTAATTAAGTAGTCGCTGACTAGTGGGGCCCACCCCTAATTAATCCTAGTTAGGTTAATTAAAACTAGTTAGTTAAAATGTGTCACTGACAGGTGGGACCCACACGTCAGGTTGACCAGTCAACCCCTGTTAACTGCTGACGTCAGCATGACATCATGCTGATGTCATAAATCCAATTTCGGATTAAAATAATTAAATAAATGCTAAAAATGATTTAAATCTTTTAAAATCAATATAAAATAAACCGTAGCTCAGATGGAAAAACTTTGTACATGAAAGTTGCTCAGAAAGACGAGACGAATCCGAATACGCAGCCCGTTCGTCCGCCACACATCCCTAGCATAGCGAACACACAACTTTCCCCCTCCGGTTCATCTGTCCGAAAACGCGAAACACCGGGGATACTTTCCCGGATGTTTTCCCCCTTCGCCGGTATCACCTATCCCTGCGTTAGATTGCCCCTGGCACCGCGTATTGCCTTGTTATATTTTGTGTGATGCTTTGTTTGCTCTGTATTTACTGTTTCTTCCCCCTCTTCTTCTCCGGTAGACCCCGACACTGACGCCGCTGCTACCCAGTACGACTACGGTGTTGAAGACCCCTCCTTCTCGGCTGAGCTTCCAGGCAAGCCCCCCCCCCCTTGATCACCAGATATCGCCTATTCCTTCTCTCTACTGCTTGCATTAGAGTAGTGTACCATGTTACTGCTTTCGGTTAATCCTATTCTACTGCATAACCTGTCATTGTTGCTACAATTGTTGATACCTTTACCTGCTATCCTAATGCTTAGTATAGGATGCTAGTGTTCCATCAGTGGCCCTACACTCTTGTCCGTCTGCCATGCTATACTACTGGGTCGTGATCACTTCGGGAGGTGATCACGGGCATATACTATATACTTTATACTGTTACATTACTTATGATACTGTTCGGAGATGGGGGCTGAAGGGGCAGGTGGCTCCATCTCGGTAGAGGTGGGCCTGGGTTCCCGATGGCCCCCGGCTGATACTTTGTGGCGGAGCGACAGGGCAGGTTGAGACCACCTAGGAGAGAGGTGGGCCTGGCCCTGGTCGGCGTCCGCGGTTACTTCAAAATAACATGCTTAACGAGTTCTTGGTATTTGATCTGAGTCTGGCCATTTGGTCTATACGCACTAACCAACTACGCGGGAACAGTTATGGGCACTCGGCGTCGTGGTATCAGCCGAAGCCTTCGAGACGTCAGTGACTGAGCGGCGCGCGCCGGATTGGACTGGAACGCCTGCTAGGCTAGGTCCGCTTACGGCCGCGTTCGCAACGTGCAGGTGTGCAATGGGCGATGGGCCCAGACCCCTGCGCCATAGGATTTAGACCGGCGTGCTGACCTCTCTGTTGTGCCTAGGTAGGGCTACGACGTGTTGATCTTCCGCGGCCGGGCATGACCCAGAAAAGTGTGTCCGGCCAAATGGGATCGAGCGTGTTGGGTTATGTGGTGCACCCCTGCAGGGAAGTTTATCTATTCGAATAGTCGTGTCCCTCGGTAAAAGGACGACCCGGAGTTGTACCTTGACCTTATGACAACTAGAACCGGATACTTAATAAAACACACCCTTCCAAGTGCCAGATATAACCCGGTGATCGCTCTCTAACAGGGCGACGAGGAGGGGATCGCCGGGTAGGTTTATGCTATGCGATGCTACTTGGTGAACTTACCATCTACTCTCTTCTACATGCTGCAAGATGGAGGTGGCCTGAAGCGTAGTCTTCGACATGATTAGCTATCCCCCTCTTATTCTGGCATTTTGCAGTTCAGTCCACCGATATGGCCCTTACACATATACCCATGCATATGTAGTGTAGCTCCTTGCTTGCGAGTACTTTGGATGAGTACTCACGGTTGCTTTCTCCCCCTTTCCCCCTTTCCTCTCTCTCTGGTTGTCGCAACAAGATGTTGGAGCCCAGGAGCCAGACGCCACCGTCGACGACGAGTCCTACTACACCGAGGTGCCTACTACTACGTGCAGCCCGCTGACGACGACCAGGAGTAGTTTAGGAGGATCCCAGGCAGGAGGCCTGCGCCTCTTTCGATCTGTATCCCAGTTTGTGCTAGCCTTCTTAAGGCAAACTTGTTTAACTTATGTCTGTACTCAGATATTGTTGCTTCCGCTGACTCGTCTATGATCGAGCACTTGTATTCGAGCCCTCGAGGCCCCTGGCTTGTATTATGCTTGTATGACTTATTTATGTTGTAGCGTTGTGTTGTGATATCTTCCCGTGAGTCCCTGATCTTGATCGTACACATTTGCGTGCATGATTAGTGTACGATTGAATCGGGGGCATCACACCAAGACACAAGAGATCTACCAAGAAATTGACATGTACCCGAAGTGGACTTTCTATCAACCTTTTCACCGGCATAGTCCGAGTCGGAGTAGCCAACAAGATCAAAAGAAGACCTCTTATGATACCAAATGCCAAAGTTTGGTGTATGAATTAAGTATCTCACTATCCTTTTCATAGCCTTAAGATGACATTCTTTAGGGGCCGCTTGATATCGTGCACACATGCACACACTTAGCATAATATCGGGACGGGAGGCACATAGATATAACAATGAACCAATCATAGAGCGGTAAACCTTTTGGTCAACCTGTTTGCCATCCTTAGTCAAGTCAAGATGTCCACTAGTAGGCATGGGTGTTTTCATACCTTTGCTTTTTTGCATGTTGAACTTCTTGAATAAGTCCTTGGTATACTTTGTTTGAGAAACAAAGGTACCCTTCTTAGTTTGCTTGATTTGCAAACCAAGAAAGAATTTGAGTTCACTCATCATAGACATCTCAAACTTCTCCGACATTAGCCTTCCAAAGTTTTCACTAATATGAGGGTTAGTTGAACCAAATATGATATCATCCACATAAATTTGGCACACAAATAATTCTCCATTAACCCTTTTAGTAAAAAGTGTAGAATCAATTTTACCAATCTCAAAGCCTTTTTGATAAGGAACTTAGTCAAGCATTTATACCACGCTCTAGGAGCTTGTTTAAGACCATAAAGAGCTTTGTGAAGTTTGTAAACATGGTTAGGTTTCTTGGGATTAACAAAACCGGGAGGCTATTTAACATAAACTTCCTTCTCAATTTCACCATTTAGAAAAGCACTTTTTATGTCCATTTGATATAAAGTGATGTCATGATGATTGGCATAATCAAGTAAGATGTGTATGGACTCAAGTCTAGCAACGGGGGCATGTGTCTCACCATAGTCCATACCTTCGACTTGAGTGTAGCCTTGGGCGATGAGACGGGCCTTGTTGCGTACAACTTGTCCATCTTCATCTTGCTTATTCCGAAACACCCATTTGGTTCCAATGACATTTTGGTTGTCGTCCGGCTTTTCTACAAATGTCCACACTTGGTTCCTCTTGAAATTGTGTAGCTCTTCATGCATAGCGTTCACCCAATCCGGATCATCAAGAGCTTCTTCAACCTGCATAGGTTCAATGCTAGAAATGAATGAGTAATGTTCACAAAAGTTAGCCAAACGAGTTTTAGAGCGAGTAATTCTCCCGGTTTGAATATCATCAAAGATTTGTTCGATGGGATTATCTCTTGAAACTCTTGCTCTAACTTGTGAGAGCTTTTGTTTGGGTCGGGGTGGAACATCCTCTTCTTCTTGTTGTTCTTCCCCTTGTCCTTCTTCATTGTTGTTGGCGTTGATGTTCTCTTGTGGAGGTGGAGAAGGAGGTCGATGAGGTTCATCTTGTTGTACTTCCTCGTTTCCTTCATCTTGACGTGTTCCACTTGTGGATGCCTCCAAGTCAACTTGCGGTTCACCTTGTCGTGAAGTTGAGGCTTCCACTTGAACGGACGAGGTACTCTCCTTTACCTCCGTTGGGCGAATCTTGCCAATAGACAAGTCTTGAATTTCTTCCTAGGGATCTTTATCTCCTACATCAATTGGCAATTGCTCTACTTGTGAGCCGTTAGATTCATCAAACTTCACATCTACCGTCTCTTCAACCTTTCGGGTGAAATTGTTGTAGACACAGTAAGTGTGAGAGTTTGAGCCATAACCGAGTAGGAAACCTTCATGAGATTTAGGAGCAAATTTCGAACGACGATGCTTGTCAATAATGTAGCACTTTGAGCCAAATACTCAAAAGTATCCAACTTGGGGTTTGTTACCGGTGAGAAGCTCGTATGACGTCTTGCCGAGAAGCTTGTGAAGATATAGTCAATTTGTTGCATGACAAGCTGTCTCAACCGCTTCCGCCCAAAAGTGTTTTGGCGTCTTGTATCATCAAGCATCGTTCTCGCCATCTCGATGAGTGTCCGGTTCTTCCTCTCAACAACTCCATTTTGGTGAGGTGTGTACGTAGCCGAGAACTCATGTGAAATCCCTTCTTCGTCAAGAAAGGTATCCACATTGGCGTTCTTGAACTCCGTTCCGTTGTCGCTGCAAACCTTCTTGATCTTCACTTCAAATTGATTTTGGGCCTTCCTAGCGAAGTTCTTGAAGATCTTTTGGACCTGCAATTTATCATCAAGAAAGAACACCCATGTAAATCTTGAAAAATCGTCAACAATGACCAAACCGAACGAGTTACCACCGAGACTCTTGTAGGCATTGGGACCAAAAAGATCCATATGAAGTAGCTCAAGCAGTCTTCTCGTGGTCATAATGTTTTTCACGGGATGACTTCCTCCAACTTGTTTTCCTGCTTGACAAGCACTGCAAAGTCTATCCTTGTTAAATATAACATCTTTAACACCAAGGATAGATCACCTTTAATAAGCTTATCAAGATTTCGCATGCCCACGTGACCTAACCTTCTATGCCACAACCAACCTTTAGAGGATTTAGCAATTAAGCAAGTTCTAGGTTGAGCCTTTTTAGTGAAATCAACAATGTATATATCACCTCTACGTATACCGGTAAAGACCATATTATGATTATCTCTTCGAAACACTTGGCAATCTACTTCAGTAAATAGGACATTGAAACTGAAATCGGCTAGTCTAGATACGGAAAGTAAATTATAGCCAAGAGATTCAACAAGCATAACATTTTGGATGGAGCTGTCATGTGAGATGGCCACCTTACCAAGGCCAACCACCTTACCCTTTGGGTTATCACCAAAAGTGACATACTTTCGAGGGCCGTCGTTTTCAGCAAGCTCACGAAACATATCCTTGTCTCCGGTCATGTGATTGGTACATCCACTATCAAGAACCCATTCCTTTCCTCCGGCCACGTAACCGCGAAGGTTAGCCATAAGACCAAAGTGTCTCATAGACTCATCAAGATCAAAGTCACTATCATCATCCTCATCATAATATCCATGTTCAACATCGTCTTGTGATTGATCATCACCTAGAGAGAGTGATTCATTAGATGTATGACAATGTGCATCTTTATGAATTCTAATGACTTGAGAGATGATGCTACTAATGACTCCAACATCTCCTTTGGCACGCATAAGGTGACGAAGCTCAAAAGAAAATCATCAAATTTAGGGTCACTAGGTTTCATTTTATGAAAAGCTATGGACTTTTGAAGAATCTCATTTAGGTTTTTTAAGGAATAGTTTGGAAAACGTTCCTCAAGATATCTCCATGTGGTGTAAGCACATTCAAGTGTAGGCAAGCATACAATCAAGTTTCTAGGCAATCCTCTTATGACAAGATTAATAGTTCTAAGATTGCGAATCATGTCAAGAGACTCATCGGGGTTAGGATGCAATGGATCAATAGGATGCGCACAAGGGCTAGTAATATACTTGTTCAAGTGATATTCATTGAAAATCTCAAGCATCTCATTTTTCCAACCATTATAGAACTCTCCATCAAGCATAGGCACTCTACGTCTAAAACTCCCAATTGTAGACTCATTCATCTTCCTCCAATGGTGATTGAACCAAAGCAATGGAGACCAAAGCTCTGATATCAATTGAAAGGATCGAGAAGAGGTGTCTAGAGGGGGGGATTAGACCATCAACAAGGAAAGGTAGCAGTTTTTAAGTTCTTTAAGTTGAGGTGGAGTTTTAGCGCAAGTTTAAGCATTCACAATACATTTCAAGCAAGCATGGCAAGAGTATAAGCAGCGGAAAGAGTAAAGCATGCAATTTGAAAGAAAGTAAAGGGGTGGGATTGGAGTGTGCAAACGTAATGAAGACATGGAGATTTTTGGCGTGGTTCCGATAGGTGGTGCTATCGTACATCCACGTTGGCGGAGACTTCAACCCACGAAGGGTAACTGTTGCGCGAGTCCGCGGAGGGCTCCACCCACGAAGGGTCCACGAAGAAGCAACCTTGTCTATCCCACCATGGCCATCGCCCACGAAGGACTTGCCTCACTCGGGTAGATCTTCACGAAGTAGGCGATCTCCTTGCCCTTACAAACTCCTTGGTTCAACTCCACAATCTTGACGGAGGCTCCCAAGTGACACCTAACCAATCTAGGAGACACCACTCTCCAAAAGGTAATAGATGGTGTGTTGATGATGAACTCCTTGCTCTTGTGCTCCAAATGATAGTATCCCCAACACTCAACTCTCTCTCACGGATTTGGCTATGGTGGAAACATGATTTGAGTGGAAAGCAACTTGAGGAAGGCTAGAGATCAAGATTCTTGTGGTTGGATTGGAATGTCTTGGTCCCAACACATGAGTAGGTGGTTCTCTCTCAGAAAATGAGTAGTGGAAGTGTAGGCACGTTCTGATGGCTCTCTCTTGAATAAAGAAGGGGGGTGGAGGGGTATATATATAGCCTCCACACAAAATCTAACCGTTACACACATTTGACCCAACTCGGTTAGACCGAATAGGTGAACTCGATGAGACCGATTCAGTTCAAAATGTGAACGTTAGGAATTTCGGTGGGACCGACAAGATCAACTCGGTGGGACCGATGTGCTAGGGTTAGGGCAAAACCTCATCTCGGTGTGACCGATTGCATGGACTCGGTGAGATCGATTTCAGCAATGATCAAACAAAGAGTTGGTCAGCCAAACTCGGTGGGATCGGTTGCATATTTCGGTGATACCGAAATAATTGCAACAGACAACAGAGAGTTTGCAAGGCCATCTCGGTGAGACCGAGATCCGTATCGGTGAGACCGAATTGATTAGGGTTTCTGGCAGTGGCTATGTCAAAGGAACTCGGTGGCGCCGGATAGGTCAAATCGGTGGGGCTGAGTTTGACTTTAGGTTTTGGACATATGTGGAAGTGAGAAAGTGGTTGAGGGCTTTCGAGCATATCACTAAGCATTTTGAGCAAGTAGACCATTAAGCAACACCTCATCCCCTTTTAATAGTATTGGTTTTTCCTATGGACTCAATGTGATCTTGGATCATTGAAATAGAAATGAAGAGTCTTGAGCTTTTGCCAATCTTTGTCCTTAGCATCTTGAAGGGGTTCCACATCCTCTTGTCCATGCCACGCCATTGCAAAACTTTCTGAAATATACTAGATAAAGATATTAGTCCAACAAGAGATATGTTGACATTAATTACCAAATCACCCAGGGAGCACTTATGCTTTCAAGAAGCGAAAAATAGGGCCTCCGCCAAGGGGCGTGTGGCCAGGCCGCGTGGAGACCCTATGTCTCCCCTCTGTCCCCGCTTCTAGCTACGAGTTCCTTTTCCTCCGAAAATAATTTAGTAAAATTATCAGCCTTTGCTTCGGAAAATTAGTAAAATTTTCAGCCTTTGCTCCAAAAAAATATGTTTTCTTATGTTGTTGTTTTTCCCTATTTTCCAATTGTCCGCTTTTTTCCTGAGAATTTCCCTCTCCATGTATTACAAGCAAATTGAAAGGGATAAAAGGCATTAAAATTGAGCAATAATGTGTTAAATATCATTGATAAAGAGTAAATTATAATAAGAATAGGTGATGCAAAACATTAGAAGAGCAATAATGTGTTAAACATCATTGATAAAGAGTAAATTATAATAAGAAAAAGTGATGCAAAATGGATGTATCAGGGCATTACGTCCTTATATTCATAGATCGTTATACAATTGCATATATGACTAATACTCCACTAGAGACCGCTATCCAGCATGCACCTCAAAGTATTAGGTAAAAGTGAAGCATCACATTAAGCAAGGTGACATAATGTTGATAGTATATTGTCTTTACCTCCAGTTCATCACCAAGACAACTACACAACTATTTTTTATCATTGCTGGCAATAACATAATACAAGATTTTCTTTCTTTCTGTCACTGAGATATATTACTTGCAAGGTTGAACCTAACTAGCATGCACACTCCCTCTTGGAGTGCAAAGACTAATAGATCAGAGAGCATATATGTCTATAAATCATGCAACAAGGAGCTCATATGAATCCAAAATAAACTATATATAAATCTAATCATAAAGTGACAATTCAACACACCCAACCAAAACACCATTAATAACATGAGATGAATCACAATCATATTAGGCAGCTCAAGTGATATTTGTTGACGAACAAGGGAGAGAGGATGTCATCTAGGTAGTTGTGGAACCATAGTCCAAGGAGGACTACTCACACACGGACATGGTGGCAACACGGGCGATGAAGATGGCTCCGACGATGAATTCCCCCTTCGACCGAGTAATGGAAAATGCCTCCAGATTGGATCGTCGTGAAACAGGAGGTGACGGCGGCATAGAAAATCCTTAATAAATCTTATGGGAGGTTTCGGGAAAATGTAAGGCTGCAAAAGAAACAGGTGGTGGAGGGACGCCCTATGGGGCCCACGCACCCCCACCTCGTTGTCCCAACCCTAGACCGCGAGCCAGGGCCATGTGGGGCTCACACATACCCCCTCTATTGGTCTTTGGTCCCTCTGGCTCCTCAATTAGAAACTTCTAGAAATATTTTTCCAAAAAATCATCCTCGAAAGTGGTGATTTTATGAAAATCCAAAAGCATGAAAAACAGCAACTGACACTAGGCACTGAATTAATAGGTTAGTTCAAAAAATTGGTATAAAATTGTGCCAAAATAATATAAAAGTAGCATGAACATAATTAAAATTATAGATAAGTTTGAGACGTATCACCCACTGGACTATGAGTTTATAGAACTGGCTAAGTAGCAATCTCTTCCCTCGTTCTTCAATACAAAGATCACATGAGCTTCGTAACATGATTGTGATCTGTGTTGTAATTCTGGCGGTACTTTCGTTGTGTGATGAATTATTACATCATGATCAGATTATATGCAGTGTTCTGTATGTCTTATAGATGCATATTTTCTTCTCCGAATCATTACTATAATCCGTTGGTTTAGATGAAATAGTGGAGTGGTGCACATTAGATGTGGCGAATCTTGGTAAGGGAAGTACCTCGGTGATAGTAAGAGGGAAAAAAGCTTACAATTGTATTTGGGCCACTAAGAATAATAGTATTGTTGACCCGTTGTCTCGGTTATGAGCTAGAGGTGAGGGGAATATATTTTTAATTATATGTCATGTTCCTTAATGCAATGCTCTATTTTATTACATACGACCTGATATGCGGAGGGATCCGGTTGAACGGTGATGGAAAGCTATGACAATGTCTAAAAAAATAGTCCTAGAAGGGCACCCATGCCCCGTCGAACACTTGTATGACCATCTTTAGACCACCTATGGCAAGATTATTCTTGATAGACGTGAGAGTGATGTTTTTTACCCGATTGCTCGGGTCAGTTGCACCTACTTTGTGTAGTTTCACCCTTGTAGGGCCTAGATATGTGAACCTCGCAATACTTTTTTCGATAGTACGCAAATTGCGTACCTTAGCTTTATAGAAGGCAGAGGGTTAATTACAAGAATTACAATGGGTGGCTAATCCCACAGCGGGAAGCATACCCAAACTCCACTCCACACACTAAAACTACTACTCGGCTAGCCGTTGGCCTCCTCTCCTCCTAGCCGCTACCCATAATCTTAATTCTTGAGCAATGATGTCCGCGGCTCCCCACTCATTGGCATTGTTGGTGTGCGAGAACACGCTGCCATTTCTTTGCTTCCAAAGGTTCCAGCATATCAAGATGACAAGCCCGTCATATCCCTTACGGTGAGATTTAGTGATGTGTTTCCTGGAATCTGACCACCACGTGTCCAAACGATCTTGCACTGTTGGAAAGATAGCAAGCTCAATGCCTAGCCGCCTAAAGCATAGAAACCAAACTTGGCGAGCGTAGACGCATTGCAGCAAGATGTGGTCCACCGTGTCCTCTTCTTGATCACAAAGGAAACATGGCGAGCTCTGGCCTTGAAGGCCATGCCATTGCCTCCTATCGGATGTCCAGATGCGATATTGCAGCGCTAATCATATGAAAATCTTGTAGGTCAGGGGCGCCCAACATCTCCAGATCGCCGAGGAGCATTGAAACCGAATGCCTCCCTCGCATAGCATTTTGTATGCGGTACGGGCAGAGTAAATCCCATTGGAGCTCCATTGCCAAACTGGTTTGTCTTCAGTGTCAGGAACCAGACTCATTCCAATGATCAGATCCCAAAGCCGGATGAATTGCACAAGGGCGTCCGTGTTCATATCCCCAACAATGTCTGATGTCCAAGCATGAAAGTGCAAAGCATCCTTAACCGTTCTCCTGTTGACAACCTGGGTCTTGATCATGGCCCTAACCATCGGTGCTATCTCAGCGACAGAGCTTCCATTGATCCATCTGTCCTTCCAGAACAACACACGTCTCTCATTACCTAGCTCCCATTTGACCAAGCTGTTAAACGCCAAGGCCGCCTGTTTGTCTGTCGTAAGGTTCAACCCTTGCCATGGCCGGAGATCATCCGTGCGCTTGAGCCATTCCCAGCGAAGACGGAGCGCGATCCCTTGTTTGTACAGATTCAGCACGCCTAGTCCTCCTAGGTATTTTGGCCTGCACACACGCTCCTATGCAACCAGACATTTGCCTCCATGAACCTCCTCCGTCCCAGCCCAGAAGAACTTTCTGCATCCTTTGGCAATCTTCTCTAAGGCCCACTTGGGGGCATCCACGATGATCAGGTGGTGGGTGGGCCGCGCCCGAACCACGTGATTGACCAGAGTAAGTCGTCCAGGCCTGGTGATCAGCCCTCTTTGCCATCCCGGCATCAGCTTTAGCACTGTATCAATGATCGGCTGCCAGTCTGATCTCTTAAGCTGCTTGATGCCCAACTACAAGCCTAGGTACTTGATCGGGAATTTCTCCATCTTCCAAGGAAGAGCCTCTTTCACTAGTTCTTCCCCCTCCTCTGTGGCTCTAATCATGACAGCCGAGGACTTAGCGTAGTTCATGACCAGGCCCGATGCCTCTCCAAAGATCCCAAGGGTTTCCTTCACAAACAGCAGGTCCGATCTCGTCGGCCTTATGAAGAGCACGACATCATCTGCGTATAAAGACAACCGCTGCAGAGGCGTACAGCTAGGCATCGTGCTAAGCACTTGCAGCTCTTGAGCTTTGACCATCATCTCCGTAAGCACATCCATGGCAATAACAAAGAGAAGAGGGGAGAGGGACTCTCCTTGGCGTAGCCCTTGCGCGTGCATAAACTTCTCTCCCGCACAGCCATTAACAACCACTCTGGAGCTAGCCGAAGTGAGCAGAGTTGCAATCCAGGAGATCCAGCGATCAAAGAACCCTTTGGCGCGTGGCACCTCGAATAGAAACAGCCAGCATAGGGAATCAAAAGCCCTCGATATGTCAAGTTTCAGCAGTACTCCTTTGGTTTTCCTTTTCATGATAGACTGCATGTACACGATTGGAGTTCACTTTGTAATAAGCTGGGTCCCATATGTCATCCTCTTAGTACATGAGCCAAGTGTCCTGTACTTGGTGCAGTCACTGGAGACCCGTATGTACTCAAGTGAGAATAGTTCTCAAGTGTCAACCCATCAAATGGTGCGTACTTGGGGCAGTCATTGAAGACTCGTATGTACATGACGGCGATAAAACTTCGTAACCTGTTGGGTCCACATATCAGCCTCTCAATACATGAACCAAATTCTCCAGCATGGTGCTCATGGTAGCAGATTCCCATTCCAGATCACCACAACAAGCATTCAGTAAAAGGTATTTCGTACACGTCCAAAACAACGAAGTAACACCCTTTTTGCCTCCAATAAATCAAATCACGACCTCCATTCAACGGCCAAAACTTTAAAGACAAAAATTGTACACATCAGCGGCAGGCTGAAATTACAGTGGGCATGCCGGACAAAAGTAGCAGGCAGAGCTATTATACACGACTAGACCACGATCCAGTCCCTGTGGCAACTCAACAACACCTTTGCAAAATCAGAACCCTAGAACCCCCACCCCCAAAAGGGAACAGAAAGAATACCTAGTACAATAACACTATTTCCTTTTGCCATTCCAATTGGAAGCAAAAAAAACACATACAACCCCATTATATCCACCGGCAAGCTGGGTATATACAAGTGAAGCCTCAGCGGATCTTCAGAGAACCTCTGAGTTGATATGCCATACTTCTCATGCTAGGGAAACAGTTTGGAGAGCTCGTAATTAGCGCTGACCTAGATGAAGTTATATTCCTCATCTTTGTAGTAACTTCCGCTTTCTTGTAGATGATTCTATTTTGGCACGGCTGTGGGCTAAAAGCCAGTCTCTCAAACATAAATCATTTTTTCTGCAGAGAAGGGGCAAGATTCCGCTGAGTGAGACTTCAGATGGATCATATCAACCAATGTCTGATGAAGCTACTATATCCAGGCAAGAGCACCTCGATCATTTGCCGCTGCTTGGGGACGGCCCCTGGTTGGAGTTGCTGGCCTGTTTGCATTCAGCTCCTGAATGCCATTTAATGTATAGCATAGTGAACACATGGACCAAAGCAATCTGGCTAGTTCAAATAAAGAAATGTCTTTCCAACAAAATAATGTGTTACCTGCATCCATGTATCTTCGATCTGATCTGGTGAGGTCTCAGGTGATGTGATTGCAGGAGGCAAAGGATGAATTAGCTTTGGAACAACTACAAGATCTCTACCCAAAACTAGGATTGCACCAGCATTGTTTGCAGTACCTGTGTGCATACCATGCAAATCTATCACAAACTGAGCCAACAGAATGAGACCAAATATTGTTAAATCATATTCTCACCGCAATAATTTGTTGCTGAGAAAAGAGTGATCAGGTGGCCTTGAGCAAAGCGCTCAAAGCCATCCATCACGCACTCATGCGCTCGTACAATTAATTGAAGGTCGTTGTTGTTACAGAACTCCATAACACGATCAGGCTGTGTCAACAACACGTGTTAGCTTCAGAAATCAAAGGGGACAAAGAAAAGGGGAGATGAATTCATCAATATAAGGAATAGGGAGTGCTAACCCCAAATGTAACAAGACCAGGCCCCCGAGCATTTGGTCTTAATCCTTCAACGCTGTCATTTTCTGTTGGATCAGACCTGTAAGCATCACAGCAAGATCATGGATCAACAACACACTCCAGCTAAGGGTAAATATTAGTGTAAGTTGTTGAAATGCTGACCATAGAAGATCCATGAGGACAACCGAGCCTGCTTCCATGGTAATTGGTCTTTGAAGATTCTCGATCTGTTCTACATGGTTGATTGAGCGACCGATGCCACCATGCATACAGATAATTTTCTTTTCTATGAGTGCAGCCAAAGGAAGCCAGTTAAATAGCCTATTCATACGATGCCATGTCCAGATGCCATCTCTTTCGCCCTATATTTTCAGCAAAGAACACACACATGTAAGAAAAGATAAAAGGTGATATTGGACGAAATACAGTATACAAAGAAAAAGTTACCATTCGCTCTATACACTCTATTCGGAAGCCAAATAAAGCGTTAATGTCAGCGGCCTCATGATTTCCACGAATTAAATGTACGTTTTGCGGATATTCAACCTGTAATGTACAATAGTTTAGATATTACAATTTAGATAAACAGCATAGAAGAACAGGTCTAAAAGTTGCCGATTACTACCTTCAAAGCAAGAAGAAGGGACATAGTTTCTAAACTGTGCTGCCCACGATCCACATAATCACCCAAGAAGAGATAATCAATGTACCTGCAGGTTAAGACAAGACAATAAGCTAGCTGAAGATGACTAAACTACCCCCTCCAAAATATCATCTCTAAACTACTATATTCAAGGGACAGCGATATTTATTGAAGACAACGAACAGGGAACAAAACTAATTCTGAATCGGGGTTGAAGTTCTAGAGATTAGTACACTAAAAAAATATATCAGATATGGTGTTTCCATAAAAATACTACCTCTGTCCCAAAAAGCTTGTCTTACATACTCCCTCCGTCCGGAAATACTTGTCATCAAAATGGAGAAAAGGGGATGTATCTAGATGTATTTTAGTTCTAGATACATCTCTTTTTATCCATTTTGATGACAAGTATTTTTGGACGGAGGGAGTACGTTTTAGTGTTAGATACATCCGTATCTAGACAAATCTAAGACAAGCTTTATGAGAGGGAGGTAATATTAGATATGGCATCAAAATTTCTCTTGGTGTTTGGCATATTGAAAAGCACCATAACTATTAGCAAAAAGAATTAAGAAAAGTGAGATCTTTATCACTCAAAAGCAAGAACGTACGCGATGTCTCCAGCCGTTGAAGGAGAACCATACTCATCAAACAATCGCATAAGGTCACCAAATTGACCATGTAAATCACCAAATATTTTAATGGGAGCTTTAAGTTGCAAAACACTTGGTTCACTTGAAAATATTCTCTCAGCACTATCACACAGATCTGCAATCTCATTGCAGTCCAAGAAGAACTGCCTTCGCACGGGAGGCTTCCAGCCGCGAGGTTTCAACAGAGATGCAATCACCTGGATATGTATAGCAGCAGACAGAACAGGAAGTGAATATACAGATGACATGAAGAACGGTAAGTATCACAGCCAATGCCTATATTGAGAACTGAAACTTCTACATCACCAAGGCTCATTACCATAGCAAATGAGCTACCAGATATTTATTTGTTTTTGTACATAGATGCCCAGCTTTAGACCAGAGAACACACATTAGCTTTGATTCAAATGTGGCCATATTTTGGATATGAAAAGGTACCTTTTTAGGAATACTATTAATGGACATCTGGCGGTCAAGCAACTTCCTTGCAGCAGTTGCATTCTCAGGTGTGCCATAGCTGACCCTTCTTCCTTCATTTTCAAACTGGTCAATCGAAAGCTGTCTGACCATGCCACCTAAGGCACCTCCAGTTTCCGCAGCCACTACCACCTGTCAGAAGAAAAAAAATGAGCATGTCATCTGACGTGATACAAAAGCGGCTTTAGCTACACAGGTAACAAGCACTGCCAAATGTATTAGTGCACTGACCTGATATAAATAAACTGCCAAATAAAACAAATGGACTACAAATGATACAACAAAATGCAACATATGGCCTATTCAGTACTCACAGCTCTATGGTGCAACCGAACACCAGGTGGAGGTGTCATATTATTTGAAAGTGCAGTGTCTGGTTTAATGAGGCTTGAATGTTTGTTGCTTGATGAAGAATCTGGAGACTGCTCCTTGTCAGACAACTCTTCTGCCTCACCATTAACCTGCCTAGCCTTTACAGCAGCTAAAGTAGCACTAATTGCCTCTGCCTCTGCTGCTGATGCTTCGACCAAGTAATCAACACCTTTACTTGATCTCCTGTGATGTAATTAATTTTGAAAAATAATCAAAATAATAATTTGGAAACAAATGCCAACTTGCTAATGAAAGATCACAGAACACACTCATGAAACAAATGGAGTGTACCTGTGTCCCTGCGGCACGGCGTTCTCAGGGCTAATATCAGTATACATGTCCCCATTAAGAGGAGGAGCAACTGGTGTTCCAAGAACTACAGATCCATCTGGAGCTGATTCTGAAGCTGCCTGTTTTGTACGTTCATCATTGTAAGCATATCTTCCAGGTGCCTTTCCAGCTTGTGTGTCAGTAGCTGCTGCACTTGCTGCTGCGTGATTAGCAGCAGTTGTCGTTTCTGCGGCAGCAAGATCTTCAGCCACAAGAAGATCATCCAGCAATACACCTACATTGGTAATCCTAAGTTGTTAGCACAAAATAGGTAAATGTGATAGCATTAAACATTACGAAATAAAAGTATAAATAGTCAATTATTCTGAACAGGCAAATATGAATGTACTTTATACAACTGAAAACTATATAAATTATTGTGCATTATTGAAGATATTTTTAAGTGCTTCAGACAAAAGAACGAAGGAGTATGACAACGGTACTAATGTGAACTATCAACAAAACTAACCTCAGACCCCAAAGAATGTGTACGACAGAAAGAGTGTAGTGGCCAGTCATTCCTAATGCGCTCAGGATAGAACACTAATGGACCGGTAGTGTATGTCCCATTAAAAGGTACTCCCTCCATCCCATAATATAAGAACGTTTTTGACAATGTCAAAAACGTTCTTATATTATGGGACGGAGGGAGTAGTAAATGAGACAAAAATGACACAGCAAGAGGAATCAAAATGAATGGCAACTTATTTGACATTACATTCTGGGGACAACCAGTCCACGGCATCTGTTAACCATACAATAATTTGATAACTCACAGGGGCGGATGCTAATATCGTAAATGTCATTCACATAGAACATACAATCATCCTACAATTACCAAACGACCAAGGTGTGAACAATATACATTTGTAAGTTAAGTAATTTGTCCGTCATGGAGTACCACGTGATGGACCTTTAGTAAGTCCCTTCATGTCAGAGAACACTAATTTTATTTGATCAGGGTGAATTGAAAATAATATATGGCATTTCATCTAAGCAAAAACATAGGGTTGTGAGGTCACATGCTCATAAATCAAATAGAAGTATGAAACAAGTAGACTCTGAATGTGTAAAGTGGTGGCACCAGCAAAGTCAAAGCTCAGCACACATGCATGAAATGCAATGTGGAGATAAATGGATAGGTCTTGGTTGATTTGCAATATATAGAATTAATGATAACAAACAAGTTACCTAGCAAGTAGCAAAAGTGAGGAGCTTTGGGAGATCGGGTTCATAGAACTGCATGAAAGAAAATGCATGTTTCTGTGCACAATTATCAGCTTACCTCCCCGTAAACCTCCATAAAGGAATATTAAGTCACCAACAGCAGCTGCTGCATGCCTACACCGTCGTGTAAGTTCAACAGCAGCATCGCCTCCTGCTGCATCCGCACTATATCTTCCTGTCCTGGGAGTTGTGACAACTGACTTCGTGTCGCACCAAACTCCAGCAGCCGTGTCCAGCACTGGAATCAGGTAGAATGGTACGAAGTTATACGAAAATTGCAGGAGTCTGCGTCCTAATTCTTGTACATAACTAAAGTAATTAACTTTGATGCTGATATAACTTTAAATGACCAAAGATAAATTCAGTGCTAGGCTGCTAGGAAAAGAGGCAGAAAAATTGGCTCATATCAGCAGCCATGGGTGACAAGAGTGAACTACAGGAATGTTTTGCTATTCAAACATCTTACAGAGATTGACATAATTAGCAAGTGATGTTTAAGTTATAATACTGAAAGTATTGGAGTTTTCAAGTACTTACAATAGTTCAGGTCTTTTTTAGACAATGAATACTGAAATCCACAAAAAGGATCTTTAACATTTTACATGTTAACATTCACACAAACTAAAAGAGACCGACTTCCTATAGACATTTCTGCCAATCATCAGCACAAACTATGAGGTCAGAATGCATGGTTTCATACCAGATTGTTAAACTGATATTGAAAAAAAAAAGTTATTTTAAAATTGGAACCTGCAACACTTGAGGAGTCCTCTACCATCCGACCACCTCCAAGAGCACCTCCTGACACATGAAGACGTGCATTCACAAAAACCTAAGCACAAGAAGAACAGGCATTAGACACACACCACGCTGGATAACATTTTTATTAAGAAAAAATAGGGATATGACTGAATGTCTTACAGCTGCATGTTGGTATCTTGGTGATGGAGAGACACCAGGGGCTATTGCCCACTCCCAGCGCCCATCTCTATGTTTTGCGAGACCATATGCACTTGATAGTGGCTGATAGTTTAACAAGGAGGGTACATTCTTAAGAATATAAGCTATATGGGATCTAAGATCTATTCATCACTCCAAATACTGATATTAAAGACACAGAAGCGGTGCAACAGAAATATGTGCTACTTCTACTAATCAAGTGTAATTAGACATCTGGAAATTCTGGCCATTACTTCACGGTAATTGTATCACTTGCATCATTTGAGCAATAAAAATGTCTTCTTTGCCTTGCAAGGAATAGATAGCTAGCCAACACAAAATAATGCTCTCATGACAGCTGCTACTCGGCAAATGGATGTTACTCATATATGCATTAACTACTTGCCACCCATAACCATGATCTCACTTCGAGGTGGCATAATTAACATAGTAACAAAGAAAATTCCACTTCATGGAAACCACCAGCTGCCTCACTAGAAACGCTCAAAATGTGCAATTATTTAATTCCATGTTTCCTTTTCATTTAGTCATATAAACTTAGCTACAGCAAGAGGTTCAAACATACTACTACTTCCATTGCAAAATAGATAGTCCTAGAAAACTTGCAGTCATATGTAACTTCCGCTATTCGTGATTCTATATATGAAGATTGCTGAGATTGGTAAAACGAGAATAATATTATTACATTTGTCATAAAAATCGTAATTCCAATTCTATTTTAGATTAAATTATACATTCACATAAAAAGACTATCAAAATTGCATCAATTAGACCATCATACCATGTTTAAAATGTCATGTATTTCGGAACAGAGGATTATATGATTATGTCAGAATTGTTTCACTTACCACACTATTACCATCCCTCCCACCGCAGAGTAAAAGTAGACCATCAGATCGTGCACTGGCAGTGGCATACCTGAAGAACAATACCACATGTACGTTTAGTGAAAGAAAATAAAAACCAGTTCTACTTCCAGTGAAATAATATAAAAGAATATGACCTAAATGCAGAAGTTGGATCACAACAAACTGAATGGGTAATAGGGTTGTTAACTTTGCCACATCATGCTACTCTGTACCATTACCATACAAAATAAATAGCAGCAAATATTAATTAAAGATAGCTTAACAATGGAGTAAAGTTGTACAAGATGGTAATTTAGAAGTAACATAGGTGTATTGTCAGGAGAATTTATAATATGTCAAGCCACTGTCACTAATACATTATTTGTAGCTCACCAATGTACTTTACCACATGAAGCATTTTTCATTTCTGTTAGCCACACTTACATGCATGGTGGTGGTCCTTCACCTTCTGGTTCAAGTTTCCTCCATTCATATGGCTTAGCAGCCGTATCAAGAGCCCATACATCCGCCAGAGGCCGCTTCCCTAAGCAAATCAAAACCGCCCAAGTACCAACACCATTCAGGGAAATACTAGGAATATTTATCTCAATCTTGACAAATATTTAAGGAGCAATTGCCTACCATCATTTCCACCTATTGTCAACAAGAACCTCTGTCCAACCAAGGCCATCACATGTCCATATCGTGGACCTGGACCAGGTCCTTGAACCACCACTCTATAAAGAGTATACCACCCTCAGAAGAGACAATGAAGAAATAAAACTCTCAAATCAAATTAGTGAAGAATAATAATCACCTGTGCCATCGCGGTCTCTGTTGTGTAAGATCTAGAACATGAAGGTCCTCTGCAGATAAACCAGCTGGGCCAATTCCACCCTGGATGGCAAGAAATGATGAAGAAAGACGAGATATTTAATGTTTTACCTCCATAAAGATTTGTAAGCAATAAAGAGAACCCCTTACAAAATCAAGTCCATGGTTTTAAACAATTATGCTATGCCAGTTACCTTGGTTAGATTAGCTTGGGAATAGTGGAGGGTTGTGTGTGTTTTAAACGGTAAAAACAAGTACTAATAGCAGACTAGTTATCTCAAACAATGTTAAGGGACCAGTCTGGTCACTAAATTGACACGCCATTAGTAATATACCTGAATGACAACCATGGTTCCAACCGCGGTTGCTACATGTGCAGCTCTTGGTGAAGGAGGCTCACCAAGTGGAGTAAGCCTGACAAAGTAGTATTGTGGTCAGGTTAGCTGATTTTTTGAGTGCTAGAAATCGAATTATCATGGTACCCTAGAAGAGAAGAGTTGTGAAGACTTTACTGAAGTAGCAGCCCAAGTATGAGATGTTGAAAAAGAGAAAGAAAAAGAGCAGGAAACCATTTATGGAATACCCTACCTGCTCCACTTATTTGATAATACATCGTAACAGTGGACATCTGCTGTGGCACCGGCAAGACCTGCGACCAAGGAGACCGTTGAGATAGTCGCCTATGTATTTGACTGGAATAAGATCAGAATTGTTCTCCAGATAAGATCATCTAGTTTTGCATTGCAGAGAATGATTTGGACACTGGAACAACTACACTTGTATTTTAAGCTTCAAATGATTCTTCCCAAAAGATTACACAAGTTGGCACTCAAAAGAGAAAGCCACAAATTTCATGTCAGTGACAGGTCTTGAAGAAGTTTCATTACGCTCCTATTTTGCTTAGATTAAAAAAAATGGTTCCGCCTGCTATGTTCATAGAATAGGCACAACTAGAGATAGCACATGATTGGAGACAGTAGAATGTTCCTGCAAACCAACCAGCCAACTACAATCCTATAAACATTTGGCAACTTTAGATGGTAGAGTTGAAAGAAAAATTGTCCACGGGATAGGGGATTATTCAGAAAGTTGTTTTACTACTCAATTTTAGTGCTACCTGAAACGGCATTGAGCATTCTAGCCCAGGGAATCAATTTGGTATTAAGAACCAATCAGCCGTAACTATATTCAGCATTTGAGTTGAGCAAATCCAATTCATCAAAATAGCTCGAATTTAATTCCTGAATAGTTAGAAGTAACAGCTGAATTTCAGCATATTTCAGCTTTCTAGACCCACTCAAAATTAGCTTTCAGGCCGACTTTACCCACAGAATAGCATGACTTTTCGGTGAATGGCCTGAAGCCCGGAAATTCATTTTTCATTCCAAACTGAAATCTCAAAGTCCGTAAACCAAACACTGTTCGACAGTGGGAGACCATTAGAAATGACAAGGCATGGGACAAAAGGCATTACGGATCCCGGCGCTGCCAGCTGAGGAGGGAGGCGTTGCAGAGTTGCCCTCTAGCGCGGTTGCCCCGCCGAAGAGGATGAGCCGCGGCCCGACGTAGCCAGGCGAGCCCTCCTCCCCGACGGCCGGCACTGCCGTGAGCGTGTGGCCGCAGCGGCACCCCGGGCCGTCCTCCTTCTTGTCGATCACCGCGTTCACCGCGGTGTACCCTGGCGCCGGCCTCGGCCCCGATCCTGCCACGGCCGGCGAGGCCGGAGCCGGCGCGGGCGTCCCGGGCGTCGACGGGGCGGACGAGGAGGAGGTCTCGCTCCCCGAGCCTCGGCCGAGCGCGGCGGCGGTGGTCGCGTCCGAGTCGGAGTCCGACTCCGTCGTCATGCGCGAGTCCACGTCCATGGCCGCCCGGTCCCGCTAGGGTTGGCCGGCGGAGCCCGAGATCCCCCGACGCGCCGGCCTAGGAGGCGCGGGCCCGGCCGGCACCGCCAGAGCCGTGAGCCGGGCGGCCGGCGGAACCCTAGATTCCCCCGCCCGGCGCGATTTGTCGGGTCCCGCTTGTCCGGCCTGCCGCGATGCGATCGCGAGGAGCGCGTGGGAGGGGAGGCGGGGAGAGAGAGAGCGCGCGCGCGCGCGGCCCGAGGCGGTGCCCCCGGGAGATTTGGGGCGAGAGTGGGAATTCGGGAGGCCGGCCGGGCGGTGCGCGCGGCGCGGGTGTGGGGGTGGGGGTGGTGGTGGTGGGATGGAACGGGGAATTCGGGGTGTCCCTGGGGGGCGGGGTGCAAATCTGGGGGTGCTTTGGTTTTGGTTGGAGCGGAGGAGACGAACGGGGGGACGGAGACGGAGAGAAGGGTGGGGAACGGGACGATGAAGGGGGGATGGGGAAATGGAGCATTTTGGTGCTACTCGGTGCGGTTTTCCCGTTCTGGCCTCGTTCCTGGCTTGGCTTTGCTTTGCTTTGCTCGCTCTGCTTCGAACTGCAGCTGGCAGCATGTCTTTTTGAGCATTTCTAACCGAATCCATTCCCTGTTTGTGCGTGGGACAGACCAGAAAAGTGCTCTTTAACCGGACTTGGCCATCTATCCGGACTACTCCAAGTATAGATTGGATCCACCTCAAATCCGTTTCAATTGTCTAAATCGACCCCCTTCCCGCGCTAGTCCTTCCTTTTTTTGCATTTGCGCCGCCGCCTTCCTCGTCCATCCTAGCCGCCGACGTATGCCCGCCGCCATGGACCTTGGGTCGGCCAATTTGGTGGGGTTCCTACTGTTGCACCGGCGAAACAGGAAAAGATCGGTTGCGAGGGTGTGGCTGCTAGCGCGATCGCGAGAAAACTGCGGCGAAGGAGGTCATCACTTGAAGTTCATCGCATCCGCTTCGGTAGTGTCCTCCACGCCCACACCCGATGGTGTTCCGGCTTTCACAGTGGTTGAGCGTCCCGAACGGCCCAACACAAGACCCGGGCACCTCCCCGAACCTGGCATACGAGTCGTCATAGCTCCAACAATCACGGACAACATTTACAAGCTCGGCGGCAAACATCACCATTGTTTGAGGATATGCCTCAACCAAATCTGCATGTTATTTTTGCCAGTATTTTTTGGACCAAGTTTAGTATGCTACTTCCATTGTAATGCATGTTTAGGGCTCCTTCATGGTGCACATGATCACTGATAGGCAAGATCCTCCTATTTGGGAGATGATGATTAAAATTCGCCTTTGTCTGATGTTGGGCAATCCTCAGGCACTCAAAAAGGAAAGTGATGAAGAGACAAAATGCTTACTCAAGCAAAGAAAATGTCTTGTTGTGTCAAGCTTGATTGAACAGAGGTAGGGATCCAATATATGAAATCGAACAAAAGGGCTTGAAATAATGGGGAACCATGAGCACAAGCACTGCATGGAACTGCATCCAATCCATATCAACCGCGATGAGAGCTCTTCCCAACATAGATGGGCCGCACCCAAGAGTTCAACAACAAGTTTGTGTGGTAACTATGCTTGAGTGATGAATAGGAACCAAAGTGGCATTTGAGTCAATAGACATGTAAGTTTTGTCTCCTCCACATTGACCATCTTCTTTCTTGTTTGTTTCATTTCTTGCATTATTGTGTGATTTTTGCCATATGGGGTTGGTGAATACTTTGTAACATCATCTTGAGAACAAGCCTTTCATGATGGTTCATTGTTGGATGGAGTTGAATGAAAAAACCCAAAGAGGAGTAGACACTTTGAGACGGGGGAATTGAGACAAAGGTTGGGTCATGCATGATGGTGTGGTAAGTAAGATAAGGCAGAAGTGGGAGAGAGACAGGAGAGATCAACCTGAAGCATTTAGAAAGAGAGGCTTGTATTACCCATGTACAGAGCCACAAATTTGCAAGCCATTTCATGACTAGTTATGATAGAACCCACGGGTGCACTTTTGTGTGCCTTGGTGTTGGGTGTCGCAATGTAACCAAACCTACTGAGTAAGGGCATCTTCAATGTCGTCCCTCAAATCGGACTCACTATACATTTGCGGATGCGGACATGCATACAAATATAGGAGCCGAGTATCCAACCCTATACCTTAGACGTCCACCTCTAATAACTTAAAAAAAAAACTTGTTGCCCTCCGTGAGATAGCTAGCCGGTCGCATAAGCAAGCCTTTCGGCAAATCCAAATGCTAGCCAAACAACCTTCCGCCACGTTGGAAGATTTGGGGCTCCTTTGATTCGAATGAATTGCATAGGTTTTTTTGGATGGTTAGGATCTTTATGATTTTTTCCTACGTTAGTCATTGGATTCCTACGGTTGAATCCTATAGGAATTTTTTTAGTGTACTATATTTCATTTAAATTCTAGCATCTACTCCAACTTCTTTTTACAATGTCTTTGTTTCCCCCGTGGCATCAAACAATCTTTGCTAATCTTATAGAATTCAAGTGGACACAGTATTTTTCCTTCTGAAAATCCCACAAATCAAAGAGGGCCTCAATAGTTCTCATTCCACCAAAACAGCAACAACTTTCTGTCAATTAGGGGTGGCTTTGCACGGACAGAGAAGAGAAGGGTACCTGATGGCTTTTGATTGATCAAGCGGACAAACCTTCCGCAGGTTTGCTTTCGATTTACAGGAATTATGACATGCGGACCTGTATGCGGACTCTTGCGACACTGTGTTGGATGAAAAAAAAAGTCCGAACGACTCGGTCTGGCGGTTGCGGGGACGGTATTACATATGCCCATATAACATGCATTCTTTCCAGAAAAAAATAGGTAGGGTTGTGCACATGGAACCCCATCACGGATCAGAACTTCATAAAGAAAGTGAACGATGCATAGGATACCGCCGAGGAGGCCAAGAATCACACTAGTCGAGGTAGTTACCTTGGCCTTGCTGCACTTTTGTCTTTGGACGATAAAACATCTGAAGCTAATCAACTTGTGAGATTAAAAAAGAAGGAAAGGAGATGATCGCACTGCTACGAACACAGAACGTCGGGTAGAAAACACAAAGGACAAAAAAGTCGTTAACTGCTTCGTGTGTGTGGCCGTCTCGGCTCGGCTGTCTCGCCCTCGCCACGCACAAATGGAGGTCTCCGGCTATCGCGGATGCTGGTGACGTGGAGGGTTGTTCCTCAAAATTCGAGAAAATTACGATGCATTGCCCTTCTTTGGCGCGGGTGGTGAGGAGCCGGCGACGGCATGAGCAGGTTGCCGCAGCCCGCTGCCCGCCATGGACATTCCTTGTTGGCTTGTTGCATTGACACACGTTAGCAATATCCTATTTAAATTGCAAAAATATCTTATATTTGGGGCCTGTTCGAAGACTCTCCCACTCCCAAGTCCGCTTCAGGAGTTGGTGGAGCTGTAGATGGGAAAATGGAGCTCCACAGATTCTCAGATTTCAGGGAGCTGGAGGACTGCCGAGCAGCTCCTTAACCATAGAAGAGGTTGCACAATGAAGCAGTGGCTGATGACGAAATAAAATTTAAGTGGGGGCAAGCCTTTGATGCAAAACCAATATAGTCAATACTACACACTTAGAGCTCCTTTGATTCAAAGGAATACCATAGGATTTTTACATGGTTAGAATCCTTCGTAAATTTTCCTACATTGATCGTTTGATTCATAGGATTGAATCCAATAAGAATTTTTCCTACGAAATCATGTGTACCATATTTCATTGGAAATCTAGCATCCACTCCAACCTTTTTTTTTCACTTTTGTTTTTCCCGTGGCATCAAACACTCTCTACTAATCCTATGAGACTCAAGTGAGCATGCCACTCTAATCCTTTATTTTTTCTATTCCCGTGTTTTGAGAATCCTACGAATCAAAGAGGGTCCTTATATTTCCATGAACATATTTAAATAGAAAACCAACCTAAAATAGAGATATGATGGTGGCTATCCCGGTGAGGCAGAGGCCATGATGCGGCGCTCGCGCGCACCTGGAGCCGTGGTGCTGTCCACGTCATCGCGTTGAAGCAATAGTCGTGCGGCGGGATAGGAGAGTGACATCGTGCACTTTGTTCGCTAGCTCGCCATCGATCGTTGTCCGCTACCTAGGGTTCGTGTCGTGGCTTGTGTCACTATAATTGGGAGCATGTGTCAGCTTTGTGCATATATTGGGGTTGGCTTGATCGATTTGTCGTGTGCGACTGGAGTGAGTCATGTTGCTGGCTCGTATGAAGTTATGAACCAGCAACCGACCCTCCTATTATTCCTCAAACAAAAAAATCAACGAAACTCTAGCTAGTCCTGTCGCAATGTGTACACATAGGTATATAGAAAATTTTGTACTCCACCGCCCTACCTTTCCCAAAGGGGTCCTCCGCCAGTGACTGCAATGTACTTAGAGAAGTTCTTAGACAAGTAAATTGGTTTTGCCAAAGCGACAATGCTTATTTATAGATGGTAGACATTTAATTGGGGTTGGGCATCCATGCTATAAAATAAGCACTTATGCTTGAGAAAAAGTTGACTTATTTTTCTTAGCACCTTTACACTGTACATGGACTTATAAGCCTTTTGCAATACTCGCACTTGGCTAGAGGAGAACGCCCCTGGCCTCCTTGGCAATTCGTATGTGAGAGCGGTTTCATCCACGTCTACCACATGTTTAAGGTGAATTATTCTTCCAACATGCATGGGTAGACGTTGTGTGAGCACCAAAGCAGGTGTGGGGCTATGTGTGTGCGCGTTTATTTCGAGATTAGATATTCTAGGACTAGAAAAACAATGTGGTGCTGGTATTCAATCATAGGCGACGATAATAAAGCTAAGAATTTATGAAAGACCTAAACTGTATTGTAGTAGTTAGCATATCCAAAGGTTAAATTGAAAACTGTAGGATTGGAAGTATGTCTAGAGGGGGGGTGATTAGACTACTTGACCAAATAAAAATCTAGCCTCTTCCCAATTTTATGTTTTGGCAGATTTTAGCAACTTAACACAAGTCAAGCAATCAACATACACATGCAATTATAAGAGTATAGCAGCAGAATGTAAATCATTGCATATGAAGGTAAAAGGGAGGAGTTTGGAGGAGGCAAACGCAATGTAGACACGGATATTTTTGGCATGGTTCCGATAGGTGGTGCTATCGTACATCCATGTGGTTGCGCGAGTCCATAGAGGGCTCCACCCATGAAGGGTCCACGAAGAAGCAACCTTGTCTATCCCACCATGGCCATCGCCCACGAAAGACTTGCCTCACTTGGGTAGATCTTCACGAAGTAGGCGATCTCCTTGCCCTTACAAACTCCTTGGTTCAACTCCACAATCTTGATGGAGTCTCCCAAGTGACACCTAACCAATCTAGAAGATACCACTCTCCAAAAGGTAATAGATGGTGTGTTGATGATGAACTCCTTGCTCTTGTGCTTCAAATGATAGTCTCCCCAATACTCAACTCTCTCTCACAGATTTGGATATGGTGAAAAGATGATTTGAGTGGAAAACAACTTGGGGAAGGCTAGAGATCAAGATTCTTGTGGTTGGATTGGAATGTCTTGGTCTCAACACATGAGTAGGTGGTTCTCTCTCAGCAAATGAGTAGTGGAAGTGTAGGCATGTTCTGATGGCTCTCTCTTGAATGGAGAAGGGGGTGGAGGGGTATTTATAGCATCCACATAAAATCTAACTGTTACACACAATTTACCAAACTCGGTGAGACCGAATAGTGAAACTCGAGGAGACCGACCTGGTTTAAAATGTGAACGTTAGGAATTTCGGTGGGACCGACATGATCAACTCGGTGGGACCGATGTGCTAGGGTTAGGGCGAAACTTCATCTCGGTGAGACCGATCACATGAACTCGGTGAGACCGATTTCAGTAATAAGCAAACAGAGATTTGGTCAGGCAAACTCGATGGGACCGATCGCTCATTTCGGTGAGACCGAAACGTTACGAAAAGGAAACAGAGAGTTTGCACTGCCAACTCGGTGGGACCGATCGCTCATCTCGGTTAGACCGAAACGTTACGAAGGGAAACAGAGAGTTTGCAATCCCATCTCGGTGAGACCGAGATCCCTATCGGTGAGACCGAACTGATTAGGGTTTCTGGATATGGCTATGTCAAGTGAACTCGGTGGCGCCGAGTTTGACTTTAGGTTTAGGATATATGTGGAAATGAGAAAATGGTTGCGGCTTTTGGAGCATATCACTAAGCATTTTGAGCAAGCAAGCCATTAAGCAACACCTCATCCCCTTTTAATAGTATTGGCTTTTCCTATGGACTCAATGTGATCTTGGATCACTAAAATGAAAATGTAGAGTCTTGAGCTCTTGCCAATATGTGTCCTTAGCATTTTGAGGGGTCCACATCTCTAGTCCACGCCATACCAATCATTGAACTTTCTGAGACATTAATCTTAAATGGATATTAGTTCAATGAGCTATATGTTGTTATGAATTACCAAAACCACTCGGGGATTAGTTGCACTTTCAATCTCCCCCTTTTTGGTAATTGTTGACAACATATAGATCAAAGCTTCGACAAATTATAGTATAAAAGAAGTACATCGTCACTTTGAGAAGTATGTGATAAGCAAGAGCTCCCCCTAAATTTGTGCATTATTTAAAATGTGCTTTTGAATGCAAATGCACAATCGATTAGGATCATGGGTTACTCTTCCATGTCACATACATCTTGGTGGAGCGCTCAAAATGATAGAATATGAAATATGCACTCATTACCAAGACAAGATGTGAATGATCATACATGAGAGATAGAATATCATCATTCAAGCACAAGCATTAAAGTATGATATGATCAAGCACATGAACATATAAGTATCTCACATACACATAAGTAGAGTATCAACCAAACAAGCAAGCAAATAAAGTAGCAAGAGAGACAAAAGAAAGCAAAACACTCTCTCTCGAAGCCTATGATCTATACACTTTCTCCCCCTTTGGCAACAAGTTACCAAAAAGCTCAAAAATGCATAGTGCTATACGGCACTCTAAGCTTGATCTCCGGGAGATCCGGAGTGCGAAGATGGCATGGGGAGAATAGCATCTGGGAAGACTTCGGCTGACGTCTGAGGAACTGGAGGGGCAACTGAGGCTGTGGCTGCAGGAGCTGAGGTTGTAGCCCTAGTGTTTGTCACTGGCACTGCTGCAGACCTTTGTGCTCTAGGCACCCTCTGATAAGCATATGTGGTTGTCCTGTCACTCCTGTCCTCAAGTTTTTCTTGTATATTTTCAACTGAATTCTGAATCTCAGTGACTTTGACATCCAAGTCATGTAGATTTGTCTCAAATATCCTCTCAAGGCTCTCTTGATTTCGAGTTAGGGTAGCTAGTCCTTTCCCCATTCTCACAGTGGCCTCAAGCAGATAGCTGAGATGGTCCTGCTTGGTCTTGAGATTGACCGCAGAAGGGTCTGGGATCTTTGAAGCTTTTTCAGCCTGTGCCTTCTATCTCTTCTCTTGAGCCCCTACAGAAGTTGGATGTGAAGCATCCATCACAACAGTGTTATCCTCAAAATCAGGCCTCAAGGGAAGGTGCTCTCTGTCCAACAAATATGTGCATGCGCCCATCTTGGAATTTATGAGCATCTGAATGTGTGGAGCATAGCCACATGATCTCTTCTGATCTGCTGCAGTTCTCTTGATAGTCTCAACAATCAAACTCATCACTTTAAATTTTTGTGGCACATCAAACATCTGAAGCAAGTTGATGGAGTGGCCTCTGATCATCTTGTGATCTCCTGACTTGGGCAACAAAGTGTGCCTCAATATAGTGTTCATGGTGGCCAAACCAGACAACAAGTAATATACTGAGCCTAGCTTGTGTGTCTCCAAGGCCTTGTCAAGTATCTCCTTGTACATATTGGCCATGGAGTTGTGATCTTTCTTGCGCTTGGCATAGACATCAGTGTCATCCTCATGCTCTTCAGGGGCATTGATAAGCTTGGCCCACTCACCAATAGTAGATTGGTACCTAGTACCATCAGTCATCCAGACTATCCTTCCATCTCGGTAAAAGTGTGTAGTGGAATAGAACTGCATCACCATCTCATCATTCCATTTTGTCAAATTCTGGCCAACAAATGTGTCAACTCCATTGAGTCTGAAGCTCTCATGAACTCCAGGAAAGTGATCTTCATTGTTGTCAATGTATTTCTAGTCTACCCATCTCATGTCACACACAATGGGCTTCTTGTCCAAGAGGACTATCTCATAGAAGTCCTGCTGTTCCTTAGTGTGAAACATGTAGTCCACAACAGTTCTTCTTCCCACAACATAGGGGTCTGACTGTCTCCATAATCTGAGTCATGCATCTTTTCTTTCCTTCATGTTCTCAGTAACTGGATGATTGTCATCATGATCAGGAATCTTTGGTTTGAGCTTTCTGAGCACTTGAGGCTCTTCTTCTTCTTCTTCTTCTTCTTCTTCCATTTCAGGCACTGGGGCCTTGTTCTTCTCAACAACTGGTATGCTTCTAGTTGACCTCTTGGGTGCTGCATGCTTAGAAGCTTGAGCAGCAGCAACAACCTTGGGGGCAATCTTGGGATTTGATGGAGCAGCCCCTGACTTGATGGCACCCCCATCCACTTCTGTGTCTTGGGTACTGGTGCAGCTGTCGGTGTCAAAACCAGCGGATCTCAGGTAGGGGGTCCCGAACTGTGCATCTAGGGTCGATGGTAATAGGAGACGGGGGACATGATGTTTACCCAGGTTCGGGCCCTCTCGACGGAGGTAATACCCTACTTCTTGCTTGATTGATCTTGATGAATATGAGGATTACAAGAGTTGATCTACCACGAGATCGTAATGGCTAAACCCTAGAAGTCTAGCATGTATGATTGTGATCGCCTCTATGGACTAAACCCTCCGGTTTATATAGACACCGGAGGGGACTAGGGTTGTACAAAGTTGGTTACAGAGAAAGGAATCTTCATATCTGAACGCCAAGCTTGCCATCCACGCAAAGGAGAGTCCTATCCATACACGGGAGAGAGTCTTCTGTCTTGTATCTTCGTGGCCCATCAGTCCGACCCACATCACATAGGCCGGACGCCCGAGGACTCCTTAATCCAGGACTCCCTCAGTAGCCCCCGAACCAGGCTTCAATGATGAGGTGTCCGGCGCGCAGACTGTCTTCAGCATTGCAAGGCGGGTTCCTCCTCCGATTACTTCAAAGCACCTGACTTAGAGAGATGTATTCGGCTTGTGATTTAATGTCATGCCCCTCGGCTTCTGTGCCTCCATTGCTTCTTCTTCCACGTGTCGAGCGAATACGAGAGGTCAGGGTATTTTTTGCACATAACACCCCGGCCACGTAAGAAAGGCATCTATTTAAAGAGATTGGATCTCAGATCCCATTCCACATCCAACGGAAAATCCTTAGAGATTGCCAGGAGAAAGCATTCCAACATGGCTAGCGTTCCCAGCTCTCCCTCTCACCCCCACAGCTCCGAAAAAGGCGACTGGGAGAGATGCTTAGTATCCCATGATCAACTGGTTAAGCTTCAAACGCAGGGATTCCTCCCCCCTGCGGATCTAGTCCCTGTTCGGGCAGGATTGACCTCCTTCTCTGGCGAAGCCCTAGCAGAAAATTTCCCCAATCCAACCAGGGGCGGAACGGGTGTGCTTCATTTTCTACTTGTTGAGGGGCGTCGGATTTCCAATCCACCCCCTCCTCTGAGGACTCCTGGAGTATTATGGCCTCCAGTTGCACAACCTCACACCGGCCTCAATCCCGCATATTGCGGGTTTTGTTGCTCTTTGCGAGCTATTCCTAGGCTGTGAGGCCAATTTTGATTTATAGAGAAAGCTATTATGCCTTGTCCCTCGCACCCAAGAGGGATCGGTATTCGAGGTGGGCGGTGCCGAAGTATGGCGCATAGCCGGGACCGGGTATCTATCCGGCACACCGAAGAAGGCATCCGAAGAGTGGCCCTCAGAGTGGTTCTATATCGAGGACGTCGCACTCCTCGACCCAATCCGCATGGGTCTTCCTGAAATTTCCAGTGCTCCATTAAAGAAACACCACAGCTGGCGCCCTCGGAGTCTCGAGGAGGAGGATAATGCGGAAGTCCGGCAACTAATAGGCAAGATAAGGACACTCGCCCAGTCCGGACTAACAATAGTCGAGGTAATGGCCACTTCCATAGCACGAGGGGTTCAGCCGCTCCAATTTAGGGGGCTCCCAATGTGGCAGTACAATGGGGAAGATGACGCCTCACGCTGCGGACAAAAGGGTCCGGATTCCCCCACCGCCCTGGCCACAATACTGGCCGATCTGTATAAAAGGGAAAAAGAGGAGTCCTCCCGGCTTAAGTGCCGAGAGGGATTTTCCATGTACAATCCTCCTAGTTGGGTGAGTTTTAATCCCACCACTTTACTCAATCCTCTCCCTGAGTCGCTTTTAGTTGACACTAACCCGTTCATTTGGATCAGGAATGGCGAAAGGTCGTCGAGGGGATCTATAGTCCTGCTCCACAGCTGAAGGACCATAATCGGGATCTTGACCCCGGATTCGAAGAGGATCCGGACATATTTGTAGAGCTTGAGGAGGGAGTATTTTACCAGGCGAGCTACGATGGCACAGAAGTGGCCATCATAGCCGACTATCCCAGCCTCCTTCTTGCCTCACATGTAAGTACTCAGGAGACATCTCCCCCGAAAGAGCTTCCTTATTCTGCCTCACCCACCGCACTGTCTCGTGCTCCAAAGGGGAGGCGCTCGGCGCGCTATGCCACACCGGAGGCGACTCGTAAGAGAGCGACGCCCCCGACGGGCAAACCTTCGAAGAGGAAGGCAAATGAAAATACGGCCGAGCCTTCATCAAAGAGGTATCGTTTTTTAAATATGCCCCTTGGCAGTCACACCGAACTATGATCTTGTCCATTGTGTCTTCTCAGGAAGAGTGTTCGTCGGACTATGTCCGGGGATCCTGCCGGTCGCGCCTCCACTAGCCAGGTTTCAGACCCTGCCTTAAGGACGGGGGCTAACACAGGAGTGACGCCAAATTGTCCTTCCGCAGAGGATTCGGATGACGTGTCTGTCACGAACTCCGAAGTGGAGAGTGCCATGAATCATCGGCGCCGGAAGGCCGCTCTTCGCGACCCCGACTTTCAGAAGAGGCATTCAATGCCTTCAACTCGGCCGATGCATACATCCGAGCTGCTCGAGATGGGCTTGCCAGAGCCACGGACCAGCATTTAAAAGATATGCATGTGAGTACAGATTTGATAATCATATACGAGTAGCCCCCGAGACTTGAAGCAGTTGATACAACTGATTTTAGGATCATTGTATAATCATGCACTCACGGAGCAGAATAGCCTGTTGTCGCAAGAGCTGGAAAAGTGTCAGACCCGGCTGGCTGCGGTTACCGCCGAACTGGAGAAATCCAAGAAGGCAACGCCTGGTAATATTCCCTTCCATCCAGAAAAATGCAATCATATACCAGTAATGTTAATACTGATGTGTTTCTGATGACAGGATCAACAGATCAACTGGAAGGGGCACTGAAAGTCACGCAGGCGGGAGAACAAGAGGCCAAAAGGCAACTGGCCGCGGGCGAACGTGTGCTGACACAAGTCAGAGATGATAAAAACAAGCTGCAGGATTCCAACACCCTGCTAGGCGAAGAGCTGAAAGACGTACGAGCTCAGCTGGCTAGCGCCGTAAAGGAGAATAAGAGGCTACGAGGCGGCATATTCAGTATGCTTTTGAACTCCCCTCCATATATTTCAGCGAAGAAATGGTCTGACAGATTTATGTCTGCAGGTATGCTGACTGGCCGCCCTGAAGAGGAAATGTCCGGTTCTCAAGGCGACCTGCTGCAAGAGCCGTCACAACTGCACGAACGAGTTCGGCAAGCAATGCGGAGCGTTGCCAAAGCTTTGTGGCCATCCGCCTCTCCTCTGGGAAGCATGGAGGAGCTTGCAAAGCTATTCCAAGGAGCTCGGCGGCGCTTCCGACTATGGAAGATATCGGCCTGCCGAGAAGGTGCGCGAGAGGCCTGGGCCATGGTAAAAACACGGTACACCAAGCTTGATCCGAATCATATGGCCCGGGTCGGACCGTTGAGGTCAGATGGAAAAGAAAATCCGGTTAGTTTGGTATGTGACCAAGTAAAGGTAGCCGCCAAATATTCCCAACAGGATTGTAAGCTAGACAGCCTGTTAGACGACATAGAGGAAGAAGTTTTTGAGTCCAAGTGACTATGTACTTCAATTGACATAATTGTCCCTAGCCGGATTGTAAAATGAATGTCATGGTAGACCTTTTCGCTTCGACCTCTGGACCCGAAGGTACGGAGTGTTTCCGAATACCAAAGCGGCCATATGGACCAGTGTATGCGTGGAAACCAGGCGTAGGGGTCATAGTTGCTTGAACAGACAAGTTGTATCCGGCTAGATATGTTATATTACATTTAATTGTAAGAAACATCTTCCAGGGAGAATAGTTCCGTTAAGGGTTCCTTTCCCTGGGTGAACATGCGTTAGTATGCATGTCCGAACTGTGATCGAAAAATCGCAGTATTTGTAACATCTGGGGGTTCATAATGTAGTGAGTGTAAAACATCTTTAGTCCACCGACCGAATATTCCCTTAAGAACGCTAGCTTTCGGCTTCACCCAGTCTGAGGTACACGTCCGGATGACCCGGTTGTAACAATCGTAGAGGTTCTCCCTTTATGCCCTAGCCGAACAAACGGGAACATAGGGCATAAGCACAGGAGCCAGGCAACCCAGCTTGGCCAAAACTTAAGTCATAACGGTGCATATAATGGCGGAGAAAAGGTACATATGAGAAAGAAAGACACATATGTGGGGAGCTTGATGCTCGTAAAAGAATAATAATAATAATAATAAGCTTCTGTAAGAGAAGCCCCCAGGTATTATGAGCGTGTACATTTAAAGATGTGTACGTCATAGGTGCGCGGTTTAGCCGCGCAAGAGCTTAAAGCTAGAAAAAAGGTTAAAGAGAGGAAAAAAATAATGGAAACAAAGGGAGAAGAAGATGAACAAAGAGTCCGGCTCTAGGCGTAGAATCTTCGGAGTCTGGCGGCATTCCATGGGTTCGGCTCTAAGCGATTGTCCGATGCATCATGCATGCGGTACGCTCCTCCAGTGAAAACTTCATCTATGATGAAGAGACCCTCCCACTTGGGCTTGAGTTTGTCCTTTTTATTCTCTGGCAAGCGTAGGACAAGGTCGCCAACATTATAAGTCTTGGCCCGCACCTCTCTGCTTTGATACCTGCGAGCCTGTTGTTGATAAAATGCAGAACGGGCTTTTGCAACGTCGCGCTCCTCCTCCAGGGCATCTAAGTTGTCCTGCCGATCAAGCTCGGCCTCTCTCTCTCTCTCTCTCTCTCTTCATACATGCGCACTCGAGGTGAGTCATAAATAATGTCGCAGGGTAACACGGCCTCTGCGCTGTACACCATGAAGAAAGGTGTGTATCCTGTAGTGCGATTGGGCGTGGTCCGCAGCCCCCAGAGTACGGAGTCGAGCTCCTCAACCCAGTGCTTGTCTGATTCTTTCAAAGACCGCACTAGTCTAGGCTTAATGCCGCTCATAATAAGACCATTAGCTCGTTCGACTTGACCGTTTGTTTGTGGGTGGTAGACGGAGGCGTAATCGAGCTTAATGCCCAGGTTAGCACACCAGGTTTTCACTTCATCGGCTATAAAATTGGAACCATTATCGGTGATAATACTATGTGGGACACCGTAACGGCGCATGACGCCAGATATGAAGTCTATCACTGGTCCGGCTTCGGCCGTTTTAACTGGTTTGGCCTCTATCCACTTGGTGAATTTATCTACCATGACCAGCAGATATTTTTTCTTATGGCTTCCTCCTTTAAGGGGTTCGACCATATCAAGCCCCCAGACCGCAAAGGGCCAAGTAATGGGAATTGTTTGTAAAGCGGTGGGAGGCATATGGCTTTTGCCGGGGATATACCCCGCAGCGTAAACCGGCCGGAAGTATAACCCGGCCGGACTTGGCGGTTTACTTGAGACCCGGCTGAGAATTGACAATCCACTGGCGACCCGTTTGGACCTGGCGGTTTACGATTCATTGGTAATCCGACAGGTAGGTCAGAGGAGCGACAAGACCTAGTGGCCCAACGGGCGGTTCATGAAGGCTGATTCATACTATGGTGGGCCGGTTTACAAGGAAAGGCGTGAGGAATATTTGTCTTACAAGGAGTTAAGACCTGGACTTGTATCCGGTTTGTATTAGAGATAGACTAGTCCTAATCCTAATAGGACTCCACATGTAACCCGCCCCTTCAACATATATAAGGAGGGGCAGGGCTCCCCAAAGAGGGACATGCAACAATCAATAATCTCTAGGGCTAGACACAATTAAAGGAGAGCCGGTTTACGGCGACTCCCTCATGAGTGTAATGAGATCTAGCCTCAAACAACATGTAGGGTTATTACCGGATGATGTTTCCCGGGGCCCGAAGCTGTCTAAATCCTTGTCTTGTGTTGCGTCTCTCGATTCCGCTCAACCCCTCTCAAGCTACCACATAGATGCGTTGGCCTCGCGACTAAGTCCTGACTCTAAGGACATCTGCCGTGACAAAACCACGACAGTTGGCGCCCACCGTGGGGCAACTCCGCACGATGGTGTTGAGTTCTTGGAGGGATCTCTTCCAGGGATTAGAGAAGGTCACAAATTTCCGGATGAAGAAAAGTCGGTTTTGAAAGGATCTATATCAGTTTTGATCAAAATCAGAAATTATTTATTAGTGGAGTTCATCTGGTTGGTTGGCGAGATTATCAGAGAAGATGCCGAAGGATTGGTTTGGTGCAGTGTTGGTTCACCGAAATCCAATGGGTGCAAATCATCAACATGAACAAGGCCAATTTGTTCCAAGCCGCCGCCGACACCCGCCTCGCGGGCATACTCATCGCATTTCACCTTAAACCGCCGCACCTCGAGCAAGTTGCCTCCTCTTCACCGGGTCAATTCCATGGACTCGAGGTTTTGTTGTTTGCCGCCTCGACCAAAGACTCGAGCGCTGCCTCCGTGGTTAAACTTCGTCTTCGCCCTCGAATCCGTGTTGGAGCCACGAGTCACAGCATCTATTCTGAGTTGCCCCAGGGAATCAGCTTCCGCCACGGACTCTAGGCTGCTGTCACTATCATCCACCTGTTTCCGTCTTTGTTATGTCCTGCAAACCGTACGGCCACCGCCCCAAAAAATCGCCAAGACTGACAAGATTTTCTGCTGCTGCTAATTGAAGGAGTCGGCCCGGCCTGACACGTATTTTTTCTTGGTTCCAACGCACATCCAATTCATTGAGCTGACAGGTCGTGTTTGAGAAGACCGATTCCACCATAGCCTTGCTACTCCCCACGTGAAGCAAAGTCCAATTTTTATTTCACTGCCAAGAACCAGTACTAGTACTAGCACTAGCATGCAACAGTTTTGGAAGGACATAACTCGACTGACAAAAACGGGGTTGAAAAACACACAAGGAAGCCAATTCAAGATTCAAGGGAAGGAAAAGTTACTAACATGTGGATCCAGAAACCCCTACGACCTGGAAGTGGTTTAAGTCATGGGTCCGGTCTCCGTGGACGGGGGGCTCTTGCTGGGTCACTGCTGTCGTTCTGAGCCGCCGAGGCCATGCCCGCAGGCGCCCCCATAGCTGCATGGTTGAATCGCCCGAGCCAGTCCGGCCTTGGTCGCCGCCTTGATTCAGTACTGCTGCTCCTCGCGCGCCGGTTCACCACTACAGTCAGCCGCTGCCATCTGCTCACGTCGGTTTACCGCCCACGCCCGTCCCCATTTGACCCGCACAGCTTACCGCGCCTCGAGTCGCCCCTGCCTGGTTTTGCCTCTGAGCCGCTGCCCTCAGGCATGCTCTCCTGCTGGTTGCCGCTTGAAGAAAAAGGTGGGGAGTCCGATCTCACCTTCGTTGTAAGCCGGCCTAGGCCCTACTGTCGCCGCTGTTGTACAATTGAACCGACGCACGCTGGGTCACTTCTGCTTCTGTCGACCCCACGTTAAGCGGTCTGCCGCTATCATCGACCCGTGGGTGCTGCCGCGGTCCAGGAGCAGTGCGCTGCTGCAAAGCGGATCAGGACCATTATTCCTTACAAAAAAAGGGAGGAGAAGATCATGTGGATACCTCAGGCACTAGAAGACACAGAACCAATCAACTCTTCTGTCAAAAACAAAAGCAACACTATGCATTATCCAGCGCAGCATCCGACAAAGAATACCAGGTGTTATTTTTCCTATGTATTTTATCAGTACATGTTAATTCATCCGACAAAAATTACTCTGCCTATAATGTTTTTATGCAGGGCGACTATTAAAAAAAGGGGGTGGTGTTATACCACGGATGCACGTTCGACTGTACCGCGCGGCTTCACGGACAGGCGTGTCATGGTACAGTTTACATCAACGCGCCGGCCGACTCGCTCGTCCGCGCCGCGTTACAGCGCCACAGACGACTCGCCCGCCCCCCTCGCGACCGGTTCACGCGTCCGCATCGGCTTACAACGAGGAGGACAATTTGCTCGTCCGCATCGGCTTACAACGCCGCGACTGATTCATCTGTCTGCTCCTGCGGCCGATTCACCCGAGAGTGATTTCAGTTTCACTTAGTGATCATCAACTTCATGGCGGATTATTTTCGGCCTAAACACATCAGGTGATATGCATCTAAAATATATTTTATTAGCACATATTATTTTTGTCAAAGAGCAGTTTATCTTTGCCTTGGTCTGCAATATTGTTTATGTAGGACAATTGTTCACTGCAAAAGCTATGGCTGTGTCATGGATGTATAACTCGTGTCACCATTATAATGCGCTAATATCTTACCATGCCATCAAGCTCGATGAATATATGTGCAAGCCACCATTCTGCAGACCTGTCTACATCAACTAGCTGGGACTGCGCCTGTGATTGACTCGCGCGTCCGCACCAGTTTACAACGCCACAAACGACTCGCCTGTCCGCTCTCGTGGCCGGTTCATGCGTCCGCGCCGGTTTATAACAAGGAGGACAACTTGCTTGTCCGCACTGGCATACAACGCCGTGGCCAACTCATCTATGTTGCCTCTGATGTTGCGGTCGTTTTTTCCGTCCGTCTCTCGCGGCCTGGTCTACATCAACACGCCAGGCCGCACATGTCTGCATGAGCTGTTTATTGAGTATAAAACCAGTCACTGCTTGGGTAGCCCGGTTTTCTTTCAAATTGGAGGCAAATTATCATCAACCGTCGTCTGCACTGGATGGCTCAATGAGCAGGCGCACAAGTCGCCGCCACTACAGTTTGGTTAACTTCAAATAGCCAGTTGGAAGGAACCATTGGCCGAGTTGCTGACACGGCTCATACGGGATCATTTATAACCCGCCGCAGTCACCTCAACCTTCTGTGGATTCACATCGTTCTATCAACACCAATGATATACAAGTTCTGCCGGTTTACATCACGGTCAAATATGGAGAGTCTCAAGCCAACTCCTCGAGTCACCTTTGAGACTCGGGGGCTGCAATGACATGACTCAGTAAATCTTGCCAGTTTCAGCAAATTTAAGAGCCCCACAACGATGGAGGGAAAGATAACCCGGTCCCGGAGGCTACTGCCATATGGATGAAAATTTAAGGGCCGTCAGAAAATTTCCGGTTCAAAGTGAAGAATGCCGGTTTAAAATCCGGTTCAAGGGAAATCTGTCTCCCACGAAGCTCTGAAGCTCTCAAATCCAGTTTAAGAATTTCCGGTTCAAAAAGGAATTAACTTCTCGCAAGTTCGAGTTGAAAGGCCGTCAGAAAATTTCCGGCTGAAAATGAAGATTCCGGTTTACAATCCGGTTCAAGGGAAATATGTCTCCCACAAAGTTTTGAAGCTCTCAATATCCGGTTCAAAATCCCGGCTCAAGAAGAATTTATCTATTGCAAAAAGTTAAAGGTTGCCGAAGAGGACCTGTTGCCATGATGCGCGGTTCAAACATGGGTATCCTGCCTTATTGGCTTATCATATTATTGATCACTTGGGGGCTTGGTCGTATCCGAACCATAGCTACACCTCTTGATCGGCGCAATGCCACAGCATCACTTGGGGGCTTGGTCGTATCCGAACCATAGCTACACCGCTTGATCGGCGCAATGCCACAGCATCACTTGGGGGCTTGGTCGTATTTGAACCATAGCTACACCTCTTGATCGGCGCAATGCCACAGCATCACTTGGGGGCTTGGTCGTATCCAAACCATAGCTACACCTCTTGATCGGCGCAATGCCACAACATCACTTGGGGGCTTGGTCGTATCCGAACCATAGCTACACCTCTTGATCGGCGCAATGCCACAGGATCACTTGGGGGCTTGGTCGTACCCGAACCATAGCTACACCTCTTGATCGGCGCAATGCCACAGCATCACTTGGGGGCTTGGTCGTACCCGAACCATAGCTACACCTCTTGATCGGCGCAATGCCACAACATCACTTGGGGGCTTGGTCGTATCCGAACCATAGGTACACCTCTTGATCGGCGTAATGCCACAGCATCACTTGGGGACTTGGTAGAACCCGAACCATAGTCACGCCTCTTGATGGACTCAAAGCCACGTCAAACCGGGGCCAAAGAGAGTGTTGTAAAACAACAGCTCAAACATAGGCACCCACTGAGCACAGCTCACAATATTGCTTGGGATTTCTTTGCTGTCGAATTTAGGGCCTGACAGCCCGTAAAAAGCCTCGACTACAACGGTTTTTACTTGCCTTTTGCTGAGTTTTCGTTGTTTTCATAAGATTTGTGACGTTTTCAAACCGGCGTTTATCAACCCGGTTAAGCTATCAACTACAAGTTGTCAGTATATGATCAGTCATAATCCGGAGATTATCAACCCGGTCTGGTTTTGACTACAAGTCGCTAGTTTTATATATGGTTAATCCGGTGTTTATCACAACCCGGTACGGTTTTATCATAAACCGGCACAATATGGAAGGAGTTATTAGTACTCAAAATTTGGGTTATTACCCTTACTACAAAAGTTGGTAAACCAACGATGTGATTCAATGTCACAGGTATGATATATATTTCATATTTGATTATTCTTAAGTGCAGCCTTGGTTATAAACTCGGGTTATATGTTGGGCGTTATGACCCGTCCGGCGGTAAACCGCTAGGACACTTTAAACTTGTTGTATGCAGAAACAGGTTGAATAAAGCATGATGATAAATTATCTGGTGTTTATTAAACTGGCCTGGCTTTGGACTATAAATCGCCAGTATGTATTTGGATTGCACCATTGGAATCATGCGCATATAAATCACTGGGTCATATTATTCAAATAGCCAAACTTGGCTGAATTTTCATTATGACATTGAATGCATAAGGTTTTCATATCGGATTATATTATATTGAATAGCCAACATGGCTGGATTTTTATGGTTATTAATAACCGGTATTATTGAGGTTTTCAAAGTCGCTTAGCGCAATGGCTATTATTTTATCAAAGGATATGATTTATTCTACAATGGAAGGAATAGTCCCGAGTCGCTGCAGGCTTACAACCCGGCACTTGGGGGCTACATTATTCAAATTAAGATTACATGCAAGTTTCATGTCGCTGCAAACATGCACCATGACACTTGGGGGCTAATGCAAAGTCATTTTTACTAGTCTTATTGAAGACCCGACTCATCATATCATAATGAGCCGACACTTGGGGGCTACCAATTGCTCCTGTCAACAATCCAAGGTACACAAGTTTTCGTCCATTATATTGAAGGATCCACTGCTCAGTTGGTAAAGCACAAAGCTCTTAACCTTGTGGACGTGGGTTCAAGCCCTATGATGGAAGCTACATTATAAGATGTTATTTTCATTTAAGTATATATCAAGTCCCGGTTCAGTATTATCTTACTAAGCCGGCCCTTGGGGGCTACACATCACTGCTCAAGTCTACATGATTATATTTACAAAGTCCCTGCTCATTATTGCATAATGACCCGGCCCTTGGGGGCTACACCGATTGAAGTTTTTATAAGCAATTAAGAGTCCCAGGTTGCTGCAAACATGACAACCCGGCACTTGGGGGCTACATATATGGAGTATTCAGTTTTTACTGGAGATGAACAACATGGATTTCTTCAAAGTGGCAGTAATTATATGGAAACAAGTCTCAAATCATCACTTTGTTCTGATTAAGACTTGGGGGCTACAGGTAATATGGATACAAGAGAGAAATATCTTCCAATTTTCAGTTTTGAGCTAACCAGATTGACCCGGTGTCTGCAACAATCATAACCCGGCGTCATCAATAAATATGAACCGGCGTTGGCAACAATCATGAACTGGCATTGGCAACAATCATGACCCGGAATTATCAGTTTTTATAACCCGACAATTTTTGTCTTGATAGACCGGGAAGTTCTACATCTTCAAACCGGTTGAATATCAGATGAGTATTTCAAGACCAATATTTCTTAAACCGACGCTTTGGAAGCCGACTCAAGTGGATTATTGTTCACAATATTTCTCTGTGAGAAACCAATATCAGCAAATTGAGTATGAAGCTGGCTTATTGACCTGGATTTTCTGGAAGAAGGAAATGACAAGGAATTAAGGATGATCAGGAGACGGTTTACAAGAATTTTTAACCCGGAGCATAATCTGTCAAATTCGTTCTTGTGTTTATGTTGCAGGATTAGTTTAACATGGATAAATCCAAATTAAACTAGGGGCTAATGTCGGGATATACCCCGCGGCGTAAACCGGCCGGAAGTATAACCCGGCCGGACTTGGCGGTTTACTTGAGACCCGGCTGAGAATTGACGATCCACTGGCGACCCGTTTGGACCTGGCAGTTTACGATTCATTGGTAATCCGGAAGGCGGGTCAGAGGAGCGACAAGACCTGGTGGCCCAACGGGCGGTTCATGAAGGCCGATTCATACTATGGTGGGCCGGTTTAAAAGGAAAGGCGTGAGGAATATTTGTCTTACAAGGAGTTAAGACCTGGACTTGTATCCGGTTTGTATTAGAGATAGACTAGTCCTAATCCTAATAGGACTCCACGTGTAACCCGCCCCTTCAACATATATAAGGAGGGGCAGGGCTCCCCAAAGAGGGACAGGCAACAATCAATAATCTCTAGGGCTAGACACAATTAAAGGAGAGCCGGTTTACGGCGACTCCCTCATGAGCGTAATGAGATCTAGCCTCAAACAACATGTAGGGTTATTACCGGATGATGTTTCCCGGGGCCCGAAGCTGTCTAAATCCTTGTCTTGTGTTGCATCTCTCGATTCCGCTCAACCCCTCTCAAGCTACCACATAGATGCGTTGGCCTCGCGACTAAGTCCTGACTCTAAGGACATCTGCTGTGACAAAACCACGACAGCTTTGGTTGGCGAAAAGCTGGCATCCGACACAACGTTGGACAAGGTCCTGTGCATCTGCTCGGGCCGTCGGCCAATAGAAACCTGTACGGAAGGCCTTACTTACAAGGGCCCGAGCCACGACGTGGTGACCACCGAGACCGGCATGAATTTCGGCCAAGAGCTGTCGTCCCTCTTCTTCGGAGATACATCTTTGAAGTACTCCGGTAGCGCTTTTATTTTACAGCTCTCCGTCATGGACCTTGTAGGCTTTCGAGCGCCGGACAATGCAGCGAGCCTCATTCTGATCCTCAGGGAGCTCTCGCCTATTAAGGTAGGCCAATAAGGGTTCAGTCCATGGGGCAATTACTGCCATGATAAGATGGGCCGATGGTGTTATTTCGGTGGCTGAGCCCCCGATGATATCGGTATTCTGTTTGAAGTCTGGGAGTATAATCGGGTCTGGACTGATGTTGCCGCGCTCCCCTTGCCACACCACGGATGGGTTGAAGAGCCTTTCCAGGAATATGTTAGGCGGGACGGGGTCGCGCTTGGCGCCGATGCGAGCAAGGACATCCGCAGCTTGATTACTTTCTCGAGCCACATGATGAAACTCGAGCCCCTCGAACCGAGCCGGCATTTTGAGAACAGCATTACGATAGGCCGCCATCTTTGGATCTTTGGCGTCGAAATCTCCATTTATTTGGGATATTGCAAGGTTTGAATCCCTGCGCACCTCCAGGCGTTGTATGCCCATGGAGACAGCCATCTGAAGACCGTGCAATAAGGCTTCGTATTCGGCTGCATTATTGGAGTCATTGTATAGTATTTGGAGTACGTACTGGACTGTGTCTCCAGTGGGGGACGTTAAGACAACGCCCGCTCCCAAATGGGCCAGCATTTTAGAGCCATCAAAGTACATGACCCAATTGGAATATGTGTCGTACTCTTTAGGGGGTCCGGCCTCTGTCCATTCGGCGATGAAATCGGCCAATACTTGGGATTTAATGGCCCGGCGCGGTTTGTATGCTATGTCGAATGGTAGGAGATCAATGGCCCACTTAGCAATCCGGCCCATAGCGTCGCGGTTGTTTATTATGTCATTGAGTGGCACTTCGGAAGCCACCGTGATAGAGCACTCTTGGAAGTAGTGCCGTAGCTTCCGGGATGCCATGGAGACCGCATATGCTATCTTTTGGTAATGAGGGTACCGGGATTTGCATGGTGTGAGGACGGTGGATACATAGTATACCGGTTTCTGAAGTGGGAATTTGTGTCCGTCCTCCTCTCGCTCAATGACGAGCACCGCGCTCACCACCTGGTGAGTTGCAGATATGTATAATAACATTGGTTCACCGACGCTTGGTGCGGCCAGGATTGGGTTGCTTGCTAAAAGAGCCTTTATTTCTTCTAGTCCAGCCGTTGCCGCATCTGTCCACTCGAAGTGGTCGGTGCGTCGGAGAAGGCGATAAAGTGGCAATGCTTTTTCTCTAATCTGGAGATAAAGCGGCTTAAAGCTGCCACACATCCGGCTAGTTTTTGGACCTGGTTAAGGTCTGTTGGTATAACCAATTGCGACAAAGCCTGGATTTTGGCTAGATTTGCCTCAATTCCTCTATTGGAAACAATGAATCCCAATCGTTTTCCAGCGGGAACGCCCAAGACACACTTTTCCGGATTGAGCTTAATGTCATATGTACGGAGGTTGTCAAATGTGAGACGCATGTCGTCTATTAGTGACTCGACGTGCCTAGTCTTGATGACTACGTCATATGCTTCAACTGTCTTGCCGATTTGTTTCTCCAGGCATGTTTGAATCATGCGTTGGTAGGTGGCACCGGCGTTTTTGAGCCCGAAGGGCATAGTGTTGAAGCAGAAAGGCCCGTATGGGGTAATGAATGCCGTTGCGGCTTGATCGGACTCCTTCATTTTGATTTGATGGTATCCGGAGTATGCGTCGAGGAAACACAGTGAGTCGTGTCCTGCGTTAGCATCGATAATTTGATCAATGCGGGGGAGGGGGAAGGGATCCTTAGGGCAGGCCTTGTTGACGTCTTTGAAATCGACGCACAGGCGCCAAGATTTATCCTTCTTTGGTACCATCACCAGGTTTGCTAGCCAGTCCGGATGTTTTATTTCTCTGATGAATCCAGCCTCTACTAACTTGGCTCGCTCCTCCCCCATAGCTTGTCGTTTGGGTTCGAAAAAGCGCCACAGTGTTTGCTTGACCGGCTTATATCCCTTCAATATATTGAGGCCGTGCTCGGCCAATTTGCGTGGGATCCGTGGCATATCAGAAGGGTGCCGGGCGAATATGTCCCAGTTTTCGCGTAGGAACGCTCGTAATGCGGCGTCAACCGTTGGGTCCAGCTGTGCCCCTATAGAGGTTGTCTTCTTGGGGTCCGTTGGGTGGACCTAAAACTTGACGATTTCGTCTGCTGGTTTGAAAGAGGTGGATTTGGGGCGCTTATCAAGGAATACGTCGTCCCTGTCCACCGTGGAACATAGTGCGGTTAACTCTTCGGCCGCGAGGGCCTCGGACAGTGCCTCGAGGGCCAGGGATGCGGTTTTGTTTTTGGCGCGGAGGGCTATGTCCGGATCACTGGGGAGAGTGATAATACCATTGGGCCCGGGCATCTTGAGCTTCATATATCCGTAGTGAGGTATGGCTTGAAAGCGTGTGAACGCGTCTTGCCCCAACAGGGCATGATATCCACTGTTGAAAGGGGCCACTTGGAAGGTTATTTCTTCGGATCGGTAGTTCTCCGGCGTACCGAATACCACATCAAGTGTGATTTTCCCCGCGCACCGCGCCTCCCGGCTGGGAATGATTCCTCGGAAGGTCGTATTACTCTGCTCGATGCGGCTCCTGTCTATTTCCATTTTATTGAGTGTGTCCTGGTAGATGAGGTTTAGCCCGCCGCCGCCGTCCATGAGCACTTTAGTGAGCCGAAAGCCATCCACAATTGGATTGAGGACCAAGGCGGCTGGTGCCCGGACTGACCGGATTCTTGGTTCGTCACTGGCATTGAAGGTTATAGCCGTGTCGTTCCAGGGGTTTATTGCTGCGACTTGGCATACTTCGGCGAGGTCGCGGAGTGCCCTCTTGCGCCGATTGTTTGAAGCAAAAGTCTCGAAGACCGTCAGTACTCCGAGTTCGCCGTGCTCGGGGGTGTCTTGGGTGAGGATATCCTCGCCGCTCTTGGCCACTTGCCGGAGTATCCAACATGCTCTGAGGCTGTGGGTTGATTCGGTGTCCGGCGTCATGTGTATTTTGCATGGCTTATCGAGCCATGCCTCCAGAACGGTTCCACGTCCCGTAACGGTCTTAGTTTTCTTCGATATGGGGTCGGGTGCCGTGCGAGGGTGCACCCTTTTCGCCCGCCCGAGGGGTTGAGCGGAAACCGGGGGTTCCCAGCGAGCTGTCTGAGTTTTCCAAGTGCTTTCCATTGCGTAGTACTTCAGTACTATAGTTGCCAAGTCAGCGAAACGTAATACGCGACGGCGGTTGATGGCGTTGAGGATTCCTTCGTCCGTGCAATTATTGCGGAATACTGAAATCGCGTCCTCGTCGCGGCAATCTTTAATCTTGTCTTTGACAAGGAGGAACCTGGCCCAAAAGTGATGGACTGTTTCCTGAGACTGCTGCTGTATGCACGCGAGGTCGCATATATCCGGATGACCGGAATTTCTTGGCGAATATTGCTTGTGGTGGGTGGGTGGTTTTAAATCCGAGCCCTGACCCACTTTGGGGTCCGGAGTTTGAAGAATTTCCGAGCTTAATAGTTTGGGCTCCGGGATGTCAGCTGATTTTTAGGCCCAACATCCGACTCTAAGTTCGGGGGGCCGCGAGTGTTGTTCCACAGACAGGTATCCGGCTGTTTGAGCTCGGATATCCGAACATAGTTCGTCTTCAACATAGAAGAAGAGTCATTGTTTTGCTCCTCTATGACCGCTATCTGATGGGTGATCGGCGGAGATTTAATTTCTCTCTGATCGGGTTTAAGCCCAATCTGATCATAGTCTGTAGCGACCCCCATGGCAGCGATGCGATCCAGGAGTTCGTTTAAACACGACAACTCCATCGGATCCATCCGTTTGGAGTATTCGGAGTCAATGCGGAGGCGATTTTCGATGACCCGAGAAGTCATCGTCGGCTTATCGGCCGGACGGGCGGTCATGGTAAAGCCACCCAGCCGGAGGGTTTGGCCTGAGGCCAGGGCTCCTCCGGAGGTGATACTGTCCTTGATAACCAGGCGAGCCATCAATCCTGTCTTCGACGTCACAGCGGAACTCTCAATGAAAGCACCAATGTCGGTGTCAAAACCGGCAGATCTCAGGTAGGGGGTCCCGAACTGTGCGTCTAGGGTCGATGGTAACAGGAGACGGGGGACATGATGTTTACCCAGGTTCGGGCCCTCTCGATGGAGGTAATACCCTACTTCCTGCTTGATTGATCTTGATGAATATGAGGATTACAAGAGTTGATCTACCACGAGATCGTAATGGCTAAACCCTAGAAGTCTAGCCTGTATGATTGTGATCGCCTCTACGGACTAAACCCTCCGGTTTATATAGACACCAGAGGGGACTAGGGTTGTACAAAGTCAGTTACACAGAAAGGAATCTTCATATCCGAACACCAAGCTTGCCATCCACGCAAAGGAGAGTCCTATCCGGACACGGGAGAGAGTCTTCTGTCTTGTATCTTCATGGCCCATTAGTCCGACCCACGTCACATAGGCCGGACGCCCGAGGACCCCTTAATCCAGGACTCCCTCAGCAGCAGCTTCTTCATCATCCTCTTCTGAGTCACTCATCATAGAGGATCTGCCAATCACCTTGGCTATGGTATTCTTGACCCTTTCCTTTCTCTTCTTGCCCTCACCAGCCTCCTTTGGTTCAAGGGTGAACTCAATGGTTTCCTGTGTTGAGGCACTGGCTTTGGACATGGGCACTCTCTTGGCAGGAGCTTTCTTCTGCAACCCTGGCTTGGTTGTAGTAGCAGCAGCATATTCCTTTTTCAACACTTTCTTCTTGGAGGTGACTTCCGCCTCAACAGCAACATAGTCCTCATCTTCAGAATCTGAATTTCTCTTCTTCCTTGTCCTTGTTGCTGCTTTGGGCAAGTTGCTTGGGGTGCTTCTGCTACCCTCATCATAGCTGCCAGAGGGACTAGTGCCCTCACTTAAGTTGACATGTTCCTCAGATCTATTCTGACTGTCACTCTGGTCTAACATGGCTGAAACTGCAAGCTGACCCTGAAAACTGACCATGTGAATAGATATAGTTGAGATAGAGTGGATGAGCGTCACAAAGTGCAGAGATTTTGCAAAACAATTGAGTCAAAAACTTAGTTTTAGTTTTCTACAGAAAGCATTTCGGAGCTACCGATTTGTTATTCTCGGTGACACCGAAGCAATATTAGAGTCTAAACTAGTGGAATCGGTCAGACCGAGACACAGTTTGCTGACTCCGAGATTGCTAGGGTTTCACTGAGAATCGAACTCAGTCACACCGATTTGTAAGTTTTGGTCAGACCGAATATCACAAGTGCAATGGCCTAGGCCAAATCGGTGAGACCGATTTCTACAACTCGGTCAGTCTAAGATGAATTCGGCAGAAACCTAACCCTAAGTTTCAAATCAAAACTAATCTAAAGGAAGTTTTTGTTGGATAGAACAATCTCAATCTTAGAAAGAATCATGGCATTGTCTTCGTGCTAAGAATCGGAGTGATAAAGCACAAAGGATCAAACTCATACCCTAATTTGGCGATGAGCTCACTACGACGACAACGGCGGCGGAGACCAGCGGCAGGGGGTTGCTGGCGATGAGGAGACGATCCAGAGACCTCGAGTCGGTAGAGCTGGATATGCGCGGGCGAAGGGTTTTGGAGAAATTTCCAAAATTTGACCCGTGGGTATATATATCCATACCCTGTCGGTGTGACCGAGTGGAACGGCTCGGTGGCACCGAGATGCAGAATCGCAAGTGGTTACTGCAACTCGGTGTGACCAAAAAGTTCAAATCGGTTGCACTGAGATTAAAACCTAGATCAACTCAATGAACTCGGTATGACCGAAAGGAATGAATCGGTCAGACCGAAATACACTAAGAGGTTTTGGAAGTTTAAGTCTATGACGAATCGGTGGCTCCGAGTGCTCCTCACCCAGAGGGTTCGAATCTGACTTGATCAAACTTTGTGATGTAGCATGAATAGAGTTTGAGACGGGAAAAGCATAGATAGCTAGAGGGAGTTCTTAGGCATTCTTGTCCATCCATTTGGCAAAAGAAAAGACCAAACAATCAAAGCAACAAATGGATGTCCTTGAATGAAGAAAATTATGCATCCTGCATGCTCACACAATAAGATGGCAAATGAAATATGTGGCAAAGCATGCACAAACACTCTAGCATCTATCAAGCAATTGGCGATGACCAAGTCATCTATATATGAGTATATTGACTGAGGAGTCAAATGAGAACATTTGATCATAGGTCATACTCATCGTTTAAGCACAAGTGGGGTTACCACTTTTACATAAAGCATTGTTGTGTTCACACCATTAGAGTTGCTTTAGCTCAAATCTTAGAGTAAAGCTCCCCCTAGATGTGATATCCCCCCTAAGAGGGATGAACTAACCTTGGGTTTTTTTTGTTGATGACTTCATGTAGGTGTTGAAGATGTAGGTGCTCAATGTTGATGTAGATCATTTGGAGCAATCCATTGGAGTGAGTTGCACTTTCAATACCTACATGGGTTAGTCCCACAAGGAACAAACAAGGATATCCATAGACATAGAGTGAAGTACACACAAGATGATGTCCATGAAAGCATTAGGTTACCTTGTCCTTTGACTTACCAACAAGAGGGTTTGTGACTCCTTGAACTAGTGCAAGATGTGGAAGTTGATTGCACATGTCCTTGCCAAAATGAATATGAGTGAAGTATGTTGGCGGAGTCACCCTCAAGAACTCTTTAGTTATTCTTCTTCGGGATTCACATCATCTTGATGGGAATCCTTGGAGTTGTAGTCGTACTTGATGAAGTAGAACTTGATGTAGTCTTGGAAACCCACTTGACCAAGGCCTTAGGAGCTTCTTCAAATGCATCAATCTCCTCTTGAAGCTTGTCCTTGCCTTTTAGCTTGTGGTCTTGTGGTGGAAGATCATCTTGAGTTTCTGTCCCCTTGAAGGAAGTAGGATCATACTTCTCTTGTTGAGGAACAAACTTCGTCTTGGGGTATTGATCTTCTTCCCACTCAACTCCATTGGCATTGAACTTTCATTCAAAACCTACACCTTGATTCTTCCGGTGCCTTCCTTGCTTGCGTACAATTTCCTCAAATTGCTTACTTCCGGCAAGGCTCTTGTAAACACCTTTCTCTATAATTCCCTTCAATAAGCTATTTTCTTGCTCAAGTGTAAATTGGCTAAGAGAATCATTAGTGGAATCAAGGGAACTACTAGAAGCAACAATATTGGATTTAGCATGATTATTGTTACCACTAGAAGAAGAATCTTTCTTACTCTTGTTGCTAGATTTGACTTGTGGCATGTAAGTGGACAAGAGTAAACGCTTGGAAATGTAAGAAGAACTTTTCTTATGAAGATCATCATTGATTGCTTTTAAGAACCCATGCTCTTGCTCTAGGTTGAGCTTTTCAAAGCGTAGCTTCTCATGAGTCTTCAAAAGCTCTTGATATCTTCTAAGGCAGTTTCATGAGCTAACTTAAGAGTGTTTAGTTCTTTAGATAGACGCTCAATCTCCTTCTTACCATCGTCATTCGTTTCATCTTGATTAGCATGATTAATAGCAATTTCGTCATAGTTTTCATCACTAGAGTTGTCAACAAGTAAATCATCATCACCTAGCAAATCATCTTCATCACTATTGAAATCAACATACTCAGGGTGTGATACCTTTGGGCCTTTAGCCAACATCTTCCAATTCCTTCATTTGGTGAGTCAAATATGTCATAGGAGTTGGATGACACAAGTGCTAGACCGGCAACACCTTCATCTTGAGTATATTCGGAGTCAGAGTGATAACTTCTCTCGGAGTGCTTGTCGGAGTCGGAACCGGATACCCATTCACCAACATGAGCTTGATGTCTTCGGTTTGTATAGCTCCTTGATGACTTGTCCTTCCTTTCCGAATCCTTGCTTCTGCAAGAGGTTCTTCATTCATAACGATCATCTCTACTCCTTCTCTCTCTTTGAGGCGATTCTTCTCTTTTGCTTCTCCTTTTAGGTGAGTCTTCTCTTCATTTGTAGGGAGTCGTACACTCATTGGAGTAGTGTCCGGGTCTTCCACAATTGTAGCAATTACGTTCATGACTAGAAGATCTTTTGTCATTGTAGGACCTTGACTTGGAACTTCTTTCTTTTCTTCTACTCTTGTAGAACTTGTTGAAGTTCTTCACCATTAAGCTCAATTCCTCATTGAAGACTTGTTTCTCACTTGATGATGTAGGAGCATCAAATGAAGCTTTGTAAGCACCACTAGACTTCTTGTGAAGCTCTTCTTTATCCTTGAGTGACATCTCATGAGCAACAATTCTTCCAATGACTTCCGTTGGCTTCAGATCTTTGTAATTGGGCATCATTTGGATTAATGTGCACACGATATCATATTTTCCATCCAAGGCTCTTAGGATCTTCTTGATGATGAATCTATCGGTCATCTCTTCACTTCCTAAGCCAACAATCTCATTTGTGATGAGAGCAAGCCTAGAGTACATTTCAGCGACACCTTCACCAAACTTCATTTTGAACTTATCAAGTTGACTTTGAAGCACATCCAATATGGATTCCTTGACGGATTCGGTACCTTTGTGCATATCAAGGAAAGTATCCCAAATTTCCTTTGCATTCTCAAGACGACTGATTTTGTTGAATTCTTCGGGGCATAATCCGTTGAAGAGGATATCGCAAGCTTGAGAGTTGTATTGCAGCATTTTCAACTCTTCCGCAGTTGCTTCGCGATTTGGTTCTCTCCCATCGAAGAATTCACCTTGCAAACCAATACACACAATAGCCCAAACGGCAGGGTTATGTCCAAGAATATGCATTTTTATCTTATGCTTCTGATGACCCACAAGTATAGGGGATCAATTGTAGCTCTTTTTGATAAGTAAGAGTGTTGAACCCAACGAGGAGCAGAAGGAAATGGCAAGTAGTTTTCAGTAAGGTAATGTCTGCAAGTGCTGAAATTATAAGTAGCGGAGTAGTTTGATAGCAAGATAATTTGTAACGAGCAAGTAACGATAGTAGTAACAAATATGCAGCAAGGTAGCCCAATCCTTTTGAGACAAAGGATAGGCCAAAACGGTCTCTTATGATAAGCAAAGCTTTCTTGAGGGTACACGGGAATTTCATCTAGTCGCTTTCATCATGTTGGTTCGATTTGTGTGGACTGGTGCTTAGGTGCTATTCTTACTTGAACAAACCTCCTACTTATGATTAACCCTCCCGCAAGCATCCTCAACTATGAGAAAAGTATTAAGAATAAATTCTAACCATAACATTAAACTTTTGGATCCAATCGGTCCCTTACGGAATAACGCATAAACTGGGGTTTAAGCTTCCGTCACTCTCGCAACCCATCATCTAATTGCTACTCCACAATGCATTCCCTTAGGCCCAAATATGGTGAAGTGTCATGTAGTGGACGTTCACATGAGACCACTAAGGGAATCACAACATACATACTATCAAAATATCGAACACATATCAAATTCACATGATTACTTGCAACATGATTTCTCCTGTGACCTCAAGAACAAAAGTAACTACTCACAAATGACAAACATTCTCATGATCAGAGGAGTATTAAATAGCATATTGGATCTAAACATATAATATTCCACCAAATAAACCATATAGTAATCAACTACAAGATGTAATCAACACTACTAGTCACCCATAAGCACCAATCTATAGTTCCGGTAACAAGATTGAACACGAGATGAACTAGGGTTTGAGATGAGATGGTGCTGTTGAAGATGTTGATGGAGATTGCCCTCCCCAAGATGGGAGAGTTGTTCGTGATGATGATGACGATGATTTCCCCCTCCGGGAGGGAAGTTTCCCCGGCTGAATCGCCCCGCTGGAGGGAAAAAGTGCTCCTGCCCAAGTTCTGCCTCGAGACGGCGTCGCTCCGTCCCGAAAGTCTCCTCCTTATTTTTTCTAGGTCAGAATGACTTATATACCAGAAGATGGGCACCGGAGGTGGGTCGAGGGGGGCACAACCCACCAGGGCGCCTGGGCTGCCTGGCACGCCCAGGTGGGTTGTGCCCACCTGGTGGGCCCCCTCTGGTAGTTATTTGCTCCAATAATTCTTATATATTCCATAAAAAATCCCCGCCAAGTTTCAACTTGTTTGGAGTTGTGCAGAATAGGTGGCCTGACGTAGCTTTTCCAGGTCCAGATTTCCAGCTGCCGAAATTCTCCCTCTTGGTGTGTACCTTGCAAATTATGAGAGAAAAGGCATTATAAGTACTCCAAAAAGCATTATTATAGATAAAAACATTATAAATAACAGTAAGAAAACATGATGCAAAATGGACGTATCAACTCCCCCAAGCTTAGACCTCGATTGTCCTCAAACGAAAACCAAAATCGAAAAACATGTCCACATGCTTTGAGAGAGAGAGGTGTCAATAAAAACAAAATACGGACATAGAAGCATCATGTTGATTATTATAACAGCAACAAAATTAAACATAGAACTTTTATCAACGAACTTTTATCATATACTTCTCATGAATAAGTAATAGTTCATCACACAATCGAAGTATAAAGCAGAAACTGTATTAAAAACCAACAAACTATGTTCTCAGTCAACTTTGCAACTACAATTCACCATCTTTTCAGGAAGGGTCATGTATCGAAGCCTTTAGGCAAGTCCACATACTCAACCATCATATAGTCTTCTATGATTGCTAACACTCACCTCATACCCATGAGCAAAACGTTTCAACCGGACACATAGAAAGATAGGGGCTTATAGTTTCGCCTCCCAACATACTCACCTCAAGGGTGATGTCAACAATAATGACTCATGCTATCCATATTCAACTGGACATATGTGCCTAGATCTTTCCTCACCACATGATGCTTGCCAAAGGAGAAAAATTAAAAAGGAATAGAAGGGAAACTTGGACTCTTTGCATAAAAGTAAATACATGAAAGTAAAAGATAGGCCCTTCGCAGAGGGAAGCAGATGTTGACATGCGCTTATTTGTTTGTATGCTCAATCCCTTAGTGCAAGAGAACGTCACATTGTATTGCCCCTTAAGATGACAACCTTTATTATGCAGTCTGTCGCTTTTATTCTTTGTCATCCAAGTTCGTACAACGCTCAATTTTCTCTTACACTAAATGATCTCACACTTTTGGAAGCAATTTTTATTGCCTTTTTGCACCGATGACAACTTACTTGAGGGATCTTGTTCAATCCCTAGGTAGGTATGGTGGACACTTGAAAATAAGATTTGGGTTTAAGGGTTTTTGGATGCACAAGTAGTATCTCTACTTAGTGCGGAATTTTTGGCTAGCAAAGATAAGGGCAAGCACCACATGTTGAAGGAGCTATGACAATATGACTTCTATGTGAATTTTAACAAACATAAAGCATTAACTTGTCTTCCTTGTCCAACGTCAACAATTTTGGCATATAATATTTTGATGAGGGCTCACAATCACAAAAGATTTCTAGGATAGTATATTTATATGTGAATCTTCTCTTGCCTTATTAATTCTTTCATGAGTTGCATCATTGACCAATGCTATGTTTGTCAATCTCTAATAAAATTTTCTACTAATACTTTTCCTTATGTGGTGCTATCACCTACCATAGGATTAGTAATAATCTTATTGATTTATTTCTTTTTGTTTATTTCCTTTCTCTTTTTCTTCCTCATTTCTTTTCTTTATTTGCAACATGAAAGTAAAGAAAGTAAAAAACTCGAACTAAGCTTTATTATATAACTTGCACACGATTACAAGGATAGATCACTAAGCAAACTATCAAATAAGAAAGGATCGAACTAAATTTATTTCATCTAAAGCAAAAAGATCGAACTAAAATAAGTGAAAGCAAAAAGATAGTGGGATGATACGATACCGGGGCACCTCCCCCAAGGGGAGTGCCCATACCCGATACTCAGTTCTCTTTTGGTGGTGAAGAAGATGATGGTGGTGATGAAGCAATCCTATCCTTAAGGATCAAGAGATTCTCCAACTGACGCATGACGCTTCAGAGATAGGTGATATGCTCTTGATGCAAAATATTTTCGTGGGTAAGATAATTATTTGGTATGCGGACTATTTCAATGACGCGAAAAGCTTCAATCTCAGCAGGAGTAAGGTGAGTAAGATAGGGCTTAAGGATATCTCCCTCCTCGTCCTCGACCAGCAGTGCTTGTGTTGCCACCAGGGAGGGATCTACGGTAGCTTCCTTGCCCTTGTCTCCCTTGATGGCGTCCGTAGGCTCCTCCCTCTTCGTCTCGATCTTCATCAGCCAAGCATCTTCTTCCATGTGGTTGGAGGAGCTGGAAGACATGATGCCTGGCTTGATAAATCTGACCGGAAACAGCAAGAAAAGAGAACAGAGGATTCCTCCGCGATACGGTGATAAACAGGTTCGGGAAGTATATATAGATTTTTTTTATCTTGGAGGACAAGCATACAGAAGAAAAACGGAGTACGGAAGGTGTCCCAGGTGGGTTCGCCGCCTGGCGCGCCCTGGTGTATTGTGCCCACTAGGGGACACTTCCTGGAAGTTTCTTTATTTCCAAAATTCTTAAATATTCCAAAACTGATAAAAAATATTTTTGCGGATTTTTCGGAGTCCGTTTACTTACTGTATCACGTACCTCCTTATTTTCATGATTCTGGAGTGTTCCGGAAGGACTCTTTTATGTGTTCTTCCAGTGTCAAAGTTTGGATAATATTACTTTCAACATTAATGGGTATACCTGAGATATAATGTTTTATTCGTTGCCCATTGACAACCTTCGGGTTAGTACCTTCGTGATTATTTATTTTGATGGCTCCAGACCGGTAAACCTCCTCGATGACATATGGGCCTTCCCATTTTGAGAGGAGTTTTCCTGCAAAAAATCTAAAATGAGAGTTGTACAAAAGAACATATTCTCCAACTTTAAACTCACACTTTTGGATTCTTTTGTCATGCCATCTTTTAACTTTTTCCTTGAATAATTTTGCATTTTCATAAGCTTGGGTTCTCCATTCATCTAGAGAGCTAATATCAAATAACCTCTTTTCACCAGCTAGTTTGAAATCATAATTGAGTTCTTTAACAGCCCAAAATGCTTTATGTTCTAACTCAAGAGGCAAATGACAAGCTTTTCCATAAACCATTTTATAAGGAGACATACCCATAGGATTTTTATATGCTGTTCTATAAGCCCAAAGTGCATCATCTAATTTCTTAGACCAATTCTTCCTGGACCTATTGACAGTCTTTTGCAAAATTAACTTTATTTCTCTATTGCTAAGTTCAACTTGACCACTAGAGTGAGGATGATATGGTGATGCAATTCTATGGTTGACATCATACTTGGCAAGCATTTTACGAAAAGCACCATGAATAAAGTGTGAACCACCATCAGTCATTAAATATCTAGGGACTCCAAACCTTGGGAAAATAACTTCCTTAAGCATTTTAATAGAGGTGTTGTGATCAGCACTACTGGTTGGAATAGCTTCTACCCATTTAGTAACATAATCAACAGCAACCAAAATATGTGTATACCCATTAGAGGAAGGAAAAGGTCCCATGTAATCAAATCCCCAAACATCAAATGGTTCAACAGCAAGTGAATATTCATAGGCATTTCTTGACACTTACCGATATTACCTATTCTTTGACATTCATCACAAGATGAGACAAACTTACGGGCATCCTTGAAGAGAGTAGGCCAATAAAATCCAGACCGCAATACCTTGTGAGCAGTTCTATCTCCAACATGATGCCCTCCATAAGCCTCGGAGTGACATTTCCGTAGGATTTGTCCCTGTTCATGCTCAGGTACACAACGTCTAATAATACCATCTACTCCTTCTTTATAAAGATGTGGGTCATCCCAAAAGTAATGTCTTAAATCGTAGAAGATTTTTTTTTCTTTTGTTGGTATGTAAAGCTAGGTGGTAAATATTTAGCAACAATGTAATTAGCATAATCAGCATACCAAGGAGTACTATGAGAAACATTTATTGCAGCTAACTGCTCATCAGGAAAACTGTCATCAATAGGTAGTGGGTCATCAAGCACATTTTCAAGCCTAGACAAATTATCAGCTACTGGGTTCTCAGCTCCTTTTCTATCAATGATATGTAAATCAAATTCTTGTAACAAGAGAACCCAACGAATAAGCCTAGGTTTAGCATCTTTCTTTTCCATAAGATATTTAATAGCAGCATGGTCTGTGTGAACAGTTACTTTGGAATCAACAATATAAGGTCTAAATTTATCACAAGCAAACACCACTGCTAAGAATTCTTTTTCAGTAGTAGCATAATTTCTTTGAGCATTGTCTAGAGTTTTACTAACATAATGAATAACATTCAATTTCTTATCAACTCTTTGTCCTAGAACAACACCAACATCATAATCACTAGCATCACACATAATTTCAAAAGGCAAGTTCCAATCAGGTGGTTGCACAATAGGTGCAGAAATTGAGGCTTTCTTGAGTGTTTCAAAGGCTTCTAAACAATCATCATCAAAAACAAAGGGAATATCCTTTTGCAAGAGACTAGTAAGAGGCCTAGAAATTTTAGAGAAGTCTTTGATAAATCTCCTATAGAAACCAGCATGACCTAGGAAACTACGAATACCTTTTATATCTTTAGGACACGACATTTTCTCAATTGCATAAAGCTTAGCTTGGTCCACTTCAATACCTCTTTCAGAAATTTTATGACCCAAGACAATGCCTTCATTAACCATAAAGTGGCACTTCTCCCAATTCAAGACAATATTTGTTTGTTCACATCTCTACAAAACTCGCTCAAGATTGCTTAAACAGTCATCAAAAGACTTCCCATAAACAAAAAAGTCATCCATGAAAACCTCAACAATCTTTTCACAAAAGTTAGAGAATGTAGCAGTCATACATCTTTGAAAGGTAGCAGGTGCATTACATAAACCAAAAGGCATATGTCTATAAGCATAAGTTCCAAAGGGACAAGTAAAAGTGGTCTTTTTTTGATCAGGTTGAGAAACATTTATTTGTGAAAATCCAGAGTATCCATCAAGGAAGAAAAAGTGTGTGTGCTTACATACTCTTTGAAGCATTTGATCAATAAAAGGCAAAGGGTAATGATCTTTTCTAGTTGATTTATTTAATTTTCTATAATCAATTACCATTCTATAGCTTGTAACAATTCTTTGTGGAATAAACTCATTCTTATCATTAGGAACAACAGTAATACCTCCTTTATCAGGGACACAATGAACAGGACTTACCCATCTACTATCAGCTATAGGATAGATTATACCTGCTTCCAGGAGTTTTAATATTTCCGTTCTTACCAGTTCTTTCATCTTCGGATTTAACCGACGTTGGTGATCAACAACGGGTTTAGCATCAGGTTCCATATTAATTTTGTGCTGACATAGAGTGGGACTAATGCCCTTTAAATCATCAAGAGTATATCCAATAGCAGCTTGGTGCTTCCTTAGAACCTTCAATAATCTTTCTTGTTCATGTTCTGAAAGGTTAGCACTAATAGTAACATGATATATCTTCTTTTCATCAAGATAAGCATATTTCATAGTGTTTGGCAATTGTTTTAATTCAAACACGGGATCACCTTTAGGTGGAGGTGGACCTCCGAGAGTTTCAATAGGAAAATTGTGTTTAAGTAGAGGACGTTGTTCAAAGAAAATTTTATCTATTTCATTTCTTTCATGCATATGTAAATCATTTTCATGGTCTAGCAAATATTGTTCTAAAGGATCAGTAGGTGGTACAGCAATAGAAGCAAGACCAATTAGTTCATCCTTACTAGGCAATTCTTTTCCATGAAGATTTCTACTAAACTTGGAAAAATTAAACTCATGAGACTCATTACCAAAGCTAACACCGGCAGTTTGTTTCTTACAATCTATCTTAACATTAACTGTGTTCAAGAAAGGTCTACCAAATATAATGGGACAGAAGTCATCTTGTGGGGAACTAAGAACAAGAAAATTAGTAGGGTATTTTATTTTCCCACACAAGACTTCAACATCTCTAAGAATCCCAAATAGTGATATGGTGTCTCTATTAGCAAGTTTAATAGTAACATCTATTTCTTCTAACTCTACAGGTGATATGTCTTTCATAATTTCTTGATATAAGGTGTAAGGAATAGCACTCACACTAGCACCCATGTCACATAAACCATGATAATAGTGATCTCCTATTTTAACTGATATGACAGGCATGCCAACAACAGGTCTATGTTTGTCCCTTTTATCAGGTTTGGCAATTCTAGCAACTTCTTCAAAGAAGTAAATAACATGCCCATCTATATCTTCTTCTAAGAGATCTTTAACCATAGCAATGCTAGGTTATACTTTAATTTGTTCATCAGGTTTAGGTGTTTTAATATAGCTTTTGTTAACCACAGTTGAAACTTTAGCATGTTCCTTTATCCTAACAGGGAAAGGTGGTTTCTCAATATAAGCAGAAGGAACAACTGGATCAACATTATAAAGTATAGTTTCTTCTTTAAGTGGTATCGGTTTTTTAATTTCTTCTTTGATAGGTGGGTGACATTTAAACCACTTCTCTTTAGGGAGATCAACATGAGTAGCAAATGATTCACAAAAGGAGGCTACTATCTCAGAGTCAAGTCCATATTTAGTGCTAAACTTTTGAAAAGCATCGGTATCCATAAAAGATTTAACACAATCATACTTAAGTTTAATACCTGACTCTTTAACTTCGTCGAGTTCCCAATCCTCAGAGTTGTGTTTAATTCTTTCCAAAAGATCCCACCTAAATTCAATAGTCTTCTTCATAAAAGAACCAGCACAAGAAGTATCAAGCATGGTTTGATCATTACGAGAAAGCCGAGCATAAAAATTCTGGATAATAATTTCTCTTGAGAGCTCATGATTGGGGCATGAATATAACACTGACTTAAGCCTCCCCCAAGCTAGAGCGATACTTTCTCCTTCACGAGGCCAAAGATTATATATATAATTCCGATCACGATGAACTAGATGCATAGGATAATTTTTTTGGTGGAACTCCAATTTCAAGCGATTCCAATTCCATGATCCAATATCATGGCATAGCCTATACCATGCTAATGCTTTCCCTTCAAAGATAAAGGGAAAACCTTTTTCATCACTTCATCTCCGGGTAAACCTGCTAGCTTAAACAATCCACAAATTTCTTCCACATATATCAAGTGCATATCAGGATGTTCGGTTCCATCTCCTGCATAAGGATTAGCTAGTAGTTGTTCTATCATACCCGAAGGAATTTCATATTCAATATTTTCAGTAGGTGCAGTAGGTGATAACCCACAAGTATAGGGGATCGCAACAGTTTTTGAGGGTAGAGTATTCAACCCATATTTATAGATTCGACACAAGGGGAGCCAAAGAATATTTGAAGGTATTAGCAGTTGAGTTGTCAATTCAACCACACCTGAAGATTAATTATCTATAGCAAAGTGATCAGTAGCAAAGTAGTTAGATAGTAGTGATAGCAGCAAAACAGTAACAGTGATAGCAGTAATTTTGTAGCAAGTGTAACAATGATGATAGCAGTAGTAACTTAGCAGAAACAATATAAGATAAATTCGTAGGCATTGGATCGGTGACTTGTTGGATGATATTCATCATGTGACAGTTATAACCTAGGGCGATACGGCACTAGCTCCAGTTCATTGATATAATGTAGGCATGTATTCCGTAAATAGTCATACATGCTTTATTAAAAGAACTTGCATGACATCTTTTGTCCTACCCTCTCGTGGAAGTGGGGTCCATATTGGAAACTAAGGGATATTAAGGCCTCCTTTTAATAGAGAACTGGAACAAAGCATTAACACATAGTGAATACATGAACTCCTCAAACTAAAGTCATCACCGGGAGTGGGCCCGGTTGTTGTCACTGTGGGGTTGCCGGATCATAACACGTAGTAGGTGACTATAACTTGCAAGATCGGATCTAAAACATGGATATAATGATGATAACATAAACGGTTCAGATCTGAGTTCATGGGCACCCGGGCCCAAAGTGACAAGCATTAAGCATAGCAAAGTCATAGCAACATCAATCTAAGAACATAGTGGATACTAGGGATCAAGCCCTAACAAAACTAACTCGATTACATGATGAATCTCATCCAAATCCTCACCGACCAGCGAGCCTACGAAGGAATTACTCACTCTCGGTGGGGAGCATCATGGAATTGGCGATGGAGAAGGGTTGGTGATGACGAAGAACGAAGATCCCCCTCTCTGGAGCCCCAAACGGACTCCAGATCTGCCCTCCCGAGGAAGAACAGGGCTTGGCGGCGGCTCCATCTCGTGGATCGCGATAATTCTTTCTTTCTATTTTTTTCTGGAAAAATAGGAATTTATAGCATTGGTTTCAGGGTCTGCGGGGCCACCAGGTGGGGACAACCCACCTAGGCGCGCCAAGAGAGGGGGGCGCGCCCTGGTGGGTTGTGCCCACCCACGGGTCCCTCTCTGGTAGGTCTTGGCTCCATAAATTCTTATATATTATATAAAAATTCCTCGCAAAGTTTCATTCCATTCCGAGAACTTTTATTTCTGCACAAAAACAACACCATGGTAGTTCTGCTAAAAACAGCGTCAGTCCGGGGTTAGTTTCATTCAAATCATGCAAATTAGAGTCCACAACAAGAGGAAAAGCGTGAGAAAAAGTAGATATGTTGGAGACGTATCAACTCCCGCAAGCTTAAACCTTTGCTTGTCCTCAAGCAATTCAGTTGATAAACTGAAAGTGAGAAAGAAAAACTTTTACGAACTCTTTTGCTCTTGTTTGCATAAATAAGCTTAAACAACACCCAGGTTTTCAGCCAACATTATAACTAACCATGTCGACAATAACTCTTAAAGATTATAATGACTCATATCAATGACATAATCAGCTAGCGAGCAATAATAAGAGATCTCAAACAGCAACACGTTGTCAAAACAACCATGATATAATATGACAATAGCGGTATCTCGCTAGCCCTTTCTGAGACCGCAAAACATAAATGCAAAGCACCTCCAAAGTTCAAGCAGTGACTAAACATTGTAATTCATGGTAGAAAAGATCTAGTCATGATGCACCCAATATTAGCTACACACAATGCATAAATCATGACAACTGTGCTCTCTCAGTTTCTGGCGCTTGTTTAAGAAGGTGATGATGCAACATAAAAGTAAATAGATAGTCCCTTCGCAGAGGGAAGCAGTGATTTGCAGAGGTGTCAGAGCTCAATTTTAAAACAGAGGTAAATGATATTTTGAGACATACACCCTTCTTATTCACTTCACGACCATCAGTTATCAACATCTTCCATGTTAAGCACGCTAGTGGCGGTTCCCAAGCGATAAAAATAAAGGTTTTGACTCCATTGGGAGTTTTTGTTTGATTATTTCAGAGATGAACTCTTTTTCATGTTTTCAGTTTGGGACTGGGCATCCCTATTACCTCCCTTTTCTCGTGCTATGGCGAGTGAATAAACACTCGACCTGAGAACAAACCGCTTAGCATGGAAGATATCGACCACCTCCTGTCGTTCCATGAACGATCCAGGCACACAAAACGGATAATTTTTAGAAGTTTTTGGAGGTGGCACATGCAAACACTACAAAAAAAGACACTTCCGTGATGATACGTGTTTGTCACAGTAGGTCACGTTCTCTGTCATGCATGTACATCCATGACAATTTTATGACAGAATCAAGATAGTCATACCTATGCTGTCGTAGAAGTGTTCCATGACATTACCAAAATTATCATCACGGAAGTGTCCACTTCCATGATGATAAATCGCGCATCATGGAAGTGCTTTTGTCAAGGGTGACCGACACGTGGCATCCACCATAACGGGTCGCTGTTAAGCTATCGGGTCCGGTTTTGGATCTGATAACCCGCTAACAGCTCGGACCAATGAGGATTTTCCACGTGTAAAATTCTCATTGGCCGGAGGAAACACGTGTTGGCTCACCGTTGGGACAGATGTCATCCATTCATTGGACAGGAGGCACCTATGATACGTCGACACGTGGCATGGCCCAACAAAGGCCCATGCCGGTGAAAAGGCCGACCCATTTGACCTGGTCAAAAGGTAACGGGCCGGCCCACGGAAAGCCTGTTAACGGCCTGTTCGTATATAGCCCATTTACGGCCGCTAACTCACGACCCGTTACGACCTATCGGAATTAAGCCCAGTAGCTTCATCTGGGCCATCCAATATGATTCCAGCCCGTTGTAACTTCCGGCCCATGTATGGCCCATGATGTCTTTCGGCCGATACGAGGCCATTTGTAACTCTTGGCCCATTAACGGCCCGTGGTGAATCTGGCCCGCAATGAACAGTGTACCCCTTTATACCCATTAACGGCCCATTATTCCATTGGGCCATTTCCAACCCGTGTTATCTTTCGGCCTTCTCAGGGCCCATTTATTCTTGGGCTCATTTCCAGCATTCGGTTACTTACGGCCCGTTATTGGCCTTTTCTGCTCGTGGGCCAAATTCAGCCCGCGGTTACAATCGGCCCGTTTGCAGCCCGTTAATCCGTTGGGCCGTTTTCATAGCGTTGTCCAATACGGCCGATTAACGACGGCCCATTATTGTCGGCCCATGAACGGACGATTCCAAATCTAGCCCGTTTACAACCCATAATGCGGTCTGTTATTGGCCCATGTTTCGCCTATCGATCATACGGCACGTAGAAGGCCCATTGATGCTACGGCCCATAGAAGGCCCATTGTTTCTACGGCCCTTAGAAGGCCCATTGTTGCTACGGCCCATAGGAGGCCCATGGTAACTACAGTAAATATGTAGCCCATGGTTATTGTGGCCTAGTTTTAAAAAATAGGTTATTGCGGCCACTAGCAAACCGCGGGAAAAGAACTGCACTGACTACAAGCAAACAAATAAACAAGACAACAAGGAACTAAATAAGCAAGCAACCTACGCTAGGCTAGCACGGCTATTACACATATTACATCCACTGGGCATCAAAGTTCGCTACCAATGCAAATATAGGGAACAAAGCAGCATATCACATACATTGGTCGTGAAAGTTGGCGACCAGTGCAAATAAACGCCGCAGCAAAACAAGTCCAGAACTGAAACCACTTCAGAAGAGCTCAAGAAACAATATCCTGGGTACCCATAATGCTGGCAAGATGCTTAGCAAGTTTATTAACTTTCTCTCTTGTTTGGCGCTTAAATCCTCCAGCGCTTGCTGTTGCACAAGAAAGTATGCATCTGAATTCTGCAGGGACTTCCTCAGTCCTTCGGCTTCTTGCCGCAGCACAGCTGACTGATGCCTTTCAGCCTGAGACTGAAGAAGCCGAAGTGATTCAGGCAACGAGGTCGAAGAGCTTGTGCCAGCAGTACTGGCCAGTAACTCGGACACTACATCAACGCAGGACTGTGGGGTTTTCTCACTGTCTACAAGATCATTTTTATCACCTTTCTTGGAGACCAATAGGGTTGTCTCACTATCTTGAACCTTATCTGCATTACTTTCTCTACCATTGCATAGTGCGGTGCTCTTCTCCAATATTCCGTTTGCATACTACAAGAGAAACAAGCAGACACATCACAGGTTTAGCATGTAGTATACCAAACTCATTTTGGTAAACCGGTTCAGTAGTAAGGTGGACATGATAACAGCATGAAACAAACATATATCTATGTACTATGGTCACTGTATTGTCCATATCATACTAGTTTATGTTGCCAAATCAAGATAGAGACACAGTTCAACTCATATATTTTGAAGACACAGCAACATAGACAGAATATAAGTGTGAGAAACTACACAGCATTGTCAACACTTGTAATGTGCATCACATGAGAACACAACTGTTTATACAACTGAAACTGAAATCAACATAGAGCAAGAAGTTAGAACAACAATCCAGTTAAAGAAATAGATTTAAAACATACATGTTGCGCATTGGAGTTTCAATTGGATCCTTCATATTCGAAAGTAGTTGGTATGAGTAAATACAGTGATGCAACAGCAAAGGAGTATGGACCATAGCTACGGAATCTGACCTGAGAATAGTTGCTCTTCTGCTTTAAACGTGGAGTTTGGGTTCATTGTGGTGGTCTTCGTGCTTTGGGCACTGCAGTTGCTTTACAAACTGCTCGTGTGGGGGTACTCTGTGGTGGACATGGTGCTTTGTCAACTAGAAGTGGGTTACTATCTGCTGGGGTTGGGGTTAGATGGGTTGTAGCTGGTTCTTCTGCCCAATGGTGTAAGTGTGCAATCTGGAAGAGTCTCGATTATGTGAGGTGGGGCAAGTTTGTGGGCCAGTACAACCATGGTTCTATCTGCATCGACGGGTAGCACTGTCTTTTGTGAAGAACGGGGTTTTGCTCCCTTAGATACTGCCATCACCCCCTCCAATTCAAATGGCTGATAAACAAGAAAAGAAATTGAACGTACAGACATTGTATGATAGGCAGATGTGGTAATTCACATATATGTTGTGTAAGCAAACAGGACAGCATGACACAATTTCACATATATGATGCCTAACTAAACAGGATAGCATGACACAGTTTCAGATATATGATGGATAACTTAACAGGATATAATGGCATAATTCAACATATGATGAGTATCTAAACAGGATGACATGACAAAACTATATGATGTCTTTCTAAAATAGGTTGGATGAAATAATTCACATAAATGTTGTCTAAGTATACATGATGGCATGATATAATTGACATAATTGATTCATATACTAAGCAGCTGGCACTCGCATGTATGATCTCTAAACTAAGCAGATGGAATTCAATATTGTGCATATGATGTCTAAACTAAGCAATGCAAGACACCATATGCATGATATGAGAAATATAAACATTGCAACTTAGAGCGTACACCTCAGGTGGGATATAGGTTTGGTCATCTGTCTCTGAATCCTCCTCTGAGGAGCTCCCTGTAACCATCGAGATATATGCTTCAACAGGTACCATTGCCTGCTCTGAAGACCTTGTTTTCACTCCTGATTTTTCCATAACCGCCTCAAATGGCTGATACACATGAAGAGTAGTTCAATATACACAGACTGTCGACAAATGGAATACGTAACACAAAAAAGATGGCATGAGATAATTCACATATATGATGCCTGGCTACATGGCGGTGCATAATTCACATATATGATAACTAGCTGAAAAACATGGCATTGCATAATTCACATATCTGATATAGAACGCAAACAGGAGGCATTCACACAAAGCATGTCTAATTTAAGCAGATGGCATGGCAATGCAAGACACCATATCCATGATATGAGCAATATAACCTTGCCAAGTTAGAGCATGCACCTCGGGGGGGGGATACGACTGGTCATCTGTCTCTGAATCCTCCTCTGAGGAGCTCCTTGTAACCATCGAGATATATGCTTCAACAGGTACCATTGCCTGCTCTAAAAGACCTTGTTTTCACTCCTGATTTTCCATAACCGGCTCAAATGGCTGATACACATGAAGAGTAGTTCAATATACACAGATCGTCGACAAATGGAATACGTAATGGAAAAAAGATGGCATGAGATAATTTACATATATGATGCCTAGCTACATGGCGGTGCATAATTCACATATATGATAACTGACTGAAAAACATGGCATTGCATAATTCCCATATACTCCCTCCGTTCCTAAATATTTGTCTTTTTAGAGATTTCAAATGGACTACTACATACTGACGTATATAGACATATTTTAGAGTGTAGATTCACCCATTTTGCTCTGTATGTAGTCACTTGTTGAAATCTCTAAAAAGACAAATATTTAGGAACGGTGGGAGTATGATATAGAAACCAAACAGGTGGCATTCACACAAAGCAAATCTAAACTAAGCTGATGACATATAAGATGAATAATGTAAGCAATGCGAGGCGCCATATGCATGATATGACCAACATCAGCATGCCAGGTTAGAGCAAACACCTCAGGTGGTAAATAGGAGTGGCCGGCTCCCTCTGAATCCCCATCTGAGCAGTTATCTTCCTCTGGAATACAATCTAGAATGGCGGGAGGGGGCACTTCGCCCACCATGGAGCGGCGTCTGCATGACATTGTATTCCCAGGCAACGGTCTTCTCTTTTTCTCTACATGTTCAGTACGATTGTGTACAATAACTGACATGCATAATAAAAAATTAGTTAGATTTTGTAAGGCCTAAGGGGTGCATGCAGAAATCAAGACTGATGGTAGCAAACGAGTGGATAGATCCAAAACTAATGATAGCAGGTAGATTATAGCTTCAGTTTAAAAAGATAGACAATGGGTCATATACTGTTTGTTGCCCACCCAACATGAACCACATAGAAGACCCCAAATGAACAAGATAGTAGACAGATACTATTCGTTGCTGCCTCGATATGAGACCCACGGGCATTTTAAAACTCAAGTTTGAACGATAAAGTAGCAGGTAATAATAACCGATGTATAACGTAAGCAAACACGAAAGACTGCGGCCTCTCTTACGGAACTGTGTAGTCCTCAGGTTGATCTGCTCAGTCGATGATGGTAATGCAGTTGGCGTGGCTGCCGGCAACGGGGAAGATGATCTGAGGCGGCGAAAGAAAGTTTGCAGGGGGAATCTCTGCTGCAGTGAACGCTTCTGTCAATGGTGCACCTCAGGTGGGGTGGATGACGGCACGGAAGGAGCAGGACATAACACACAGAGTTTTCTTTGACGGTTATCTTAGAAGGAAGTAAATCTGTAAGGGCTCCTTAGAATTGGAGGATTCCATAAACGCAGGGACAGGAAAAACACAGGAATAGGATAGGAATGCATGTGCAAAACAGAGCATTTGGAAACATAGGATTTCTGTGAACCTCGGTGTTTGGTTCACATGAACTGGAAGAACACAGGAATGGAGAAATATGGTCAAATTAAAGTCAAACCACGTGAAAATGAAAAAAATAAGAATCTTATTATGCCAGTAATGCAATTAGTCCCGTTCTTCATGCATATTAATTTGAAAAGGACGTCCAAATGGATATTAAAATTCCTACCACTTTTCTTTGAAAGAGACATCAAAGGAAAAAATCCTCCAGTTTTGCTTTGTTACACTCCTAACCAAATGCACGAATAGTAGTACCATAGTAGTTCCATAGCAAAGGATCCCTGAGGGATCGACATGAATGCAGAGTAACAAAGTGATGCAACGAGTGTACAACCTCTTTGGCATAGCCTTGTCGACCTCAGCATCATTGGGTTGGACGTGGAGGGTGGTGATGCTGGTGTGACTGTCGGAGGCGAGGAAGAAGATCTGAGGCCTCTGGAAACGGCACCGAGGGTACTGCTCCGCTGTGATGGACGGTTCCGTCGTTGGAGCAGCTCCGGTGAGGTGTACGGCGGCGAGGCTGAAGCAGGACAAGACAGACAACGTTAATCTGAAGTGGGACTCTAATATCATTTGCAATAGATGATGTAAAATACATCACCAAAAAGTGCTAGATGTAAAACGCATCAGCCGCGCCACTGCCGCTCCGACAGATGCTGTAAATACTGTTTATTCTAAACTTAACTGAAGAAACTGAACTTTACAGTCGAAACTGAATTTTACTGTCGAAACTGATTGAACTAGTAGAAGAGCATTGCAATGGATGTTTAGGGCGTTCAAGCACTAGTAGCAGAGAAGCAGTGATCTAAATAAGCAGACGCTCGAGCAGGGAATGCAATAGCAGAGAGCAAGTCGTGCAGCAGAACCGCGGGCGAGTGCTAAAGCAGCAACTCCTGTAGCTGTCGGAGGTCATGCAGCAGCGCGAGCAAGAGCAAGAGCAGAGCAACAGCGCGACCGACAACAATAGCAGAGCAGAGCAGCATCACGAAGTGGCCACCGAGGAAGCAACGACATGGGGGAGAGACGTCGTGGATAAAGTGGCCGGTGACAGCGCCGTCGATGGAGACCCGCCATGGCTGCTCGGTATCGAGCACCGGCAGCCCCTTGAGATTGAATAAAAGATAAAATGCAGCGGTGAGTGCAGAACCTCCTTGGTGGCGCTGAGTTGGCCTCGGCTTCACCGGAGGAATTGGTGAGGGTGCTGCAGTTCCGGTGGGGTAGGTCAAGACGGCGCTGTGGGGATGGAGGTGGCGCGATAAACGAGGCGAACATCGGGGCAGCTCCTTGGAGGTGGAGGATGGGGCGGCTGATCCGGCGGGACGACGAGATCGACGAAGGATCCTCATCTGGTGCGGTGGATGAGGGACGGCGAGCTGTTGCGGTTGACGACGTCGTCGGGGAAGAGTCTCTGGCTGGGCGGCGTTCCGGAGGCCGACCGAGGAGCGTGGGGTTTCGTGGGTTTTGGCGGCCTCGGTGTACGAATGGGGAGGACGAAGGGGAAGGTAGGGGGGAGCCATGGCTTAGGGACGCGCTTGTCCGGAATGTAGGGTAAGTTAACAGCATACCCCCACCGGTTTTGACACCGCGACGTCGAGCCGGCATTTCCGTCTGAGGGCTAGAAGGGGGATTTCGCGTGTGTGGGCTGCGGGACCGATTTCGGATGAGGAGGGAGTTTTCGCGCGCGTCAAAATTTCGGGATACCAAGGTGCGGCCGGGTTGAAGAGGCGGGAGTTTCAAAGCAGATGAGACAAAAGATACTCGAGCTTAAAATTTCGGGATAACAAGGCGCGAATTCCTTGTTCGGCACAACAAACTTAACGTGTACAAAAAAAAACAATTCATACAAGACACAAGAGAGTCATGTCCCCTTTTACTATATTGCTATAAATGTCATTGAAAAAACTACAAGAAAAATGTAAAAAAAAATCGGGAGAACAAGATTACCCTGTACAGTACCAAATTGATTCGCACTTCCCTCAACAACAACAAAAAACAAATCAATTCCCACCAAAAGAAAGAGTCATGTCCCTTTTTATATGATTACAAATGCCAGGATCTCGAATTTCAATTTTTGAATCCACGTTATGTTGAATTCGAATATATCGTTAGGTGACCTTGCGGTTTATAATGGATGTAGTCCTACATTTTTATCTTCCATCATATATGAACATTTTACTCCACCCTATGAACATATATATTGTCGTCTACCATATGGACTAAATTTGAATCAATTTTCCTTATTTGAATACGATTGTTGTCAAGTTATACAATCATTTAAATATTATCTTGATAACAAAAAACATGCATATAGCAGTAATCATATTTCACTAAACTACATGTAACATACGATCTCCAATTCAAATATTTGTATCCATTTTATGTTGAATTCAAATCAGAGTACATTGGTCTAGGTGGTGAGATGTTCGGGATAATCTAAACCCTGTTTTCATATGTATATAATTCTTGGTTGAATTGGGACAAGTTTTGGTATAAGCTTCTTGCAAAACCGGAGATTCTCTCAATAAGCCTCGTGGTTCCGGGAGGGAACGTGTCACCTTTGTGTGCAAAACAATATACGCTGCCTCCCCCCAGATTTTCTTTACAGAGGCAACATAGAACTATATGAGTGCCCTATTAAATTTTGGAATTATTCTGGGTTTGTTTGGCCTTTTTTATACATTAATTGAGTTTCGGGACATTTAATGTGCATAATCCAAATTAGAACTGCAACACATGTTCCGGTGCACCAAAGTTGGTTGAAAAATCACATGTGTATCCTTGGGTGAATTTCTAGGTCCCATGCAAGAAATGGGAACGATATTCAAACATCTGGGCGTCGTGACTCGGCCGAGAACATCGAGAAACTTGGTTTTTAAATTCATGCAAATCCAAAACTCACATGGAAATCATGAAACTTGGCATGGTGTCATGTCATGGCACTAACATGCTGTGGTAAAAAGTTGGGCTGATTTGGAACAAGATTTGGTATAAGCTTCTTGCAAACCGGAGCTTCTCTCAAGAAGGCTCGTGGTTCTGAGAGGGAACATGTCACCTTTGAGTGTGAAACGATATACGCTGCCCCCCCTTGAGTTTCTTTACAGAGGCAACATAGAACTACATGAGTGCCCTGTTAAATTTTGGAATTATTCTGGGTTCGTTTGGCCTTTTTTATACATTAATTGAGTTTCTCGTCATTTAATGTGCATAATTCAAAGGGATTATTAATTCTATGCCCTCGGTTCCTTAGTTGTGCTCACTTTTCCCCATTCGTTAACTTTTTCCTCACTTTTCCCCATGTGTCGGGTTTTCTGCTTTCACATTTTCCTCACTTCCCCCCCCCCGAAAAATTGCTCAAAAAGGACCCAAATTTTGCAAATGGGGAAAAGTGAGCACAACTAAGGAACCGGGGGCATAGAATTAATAATCCCTAATTCAAATTTGAACTACAAGCACATGCTCCCGTGCACCAAAGTTGGTTGAAAAATCACATGTGTGTCCTCGGGTGAATTTCTAGGTCCCATGCAAGAAATGGGAATGAAATTCAAACATCTGGGCATCATGGCTCGGCCGAGAACACTGAGAAACTTGATTTTAAAATTCTTGTAAATCCAAAACACGCCTGAAAATCATGAAACTTGGCATGGTGTTATGTCATGGTACTACCATGCCCTGGTAAAGAAATGGCCGAATAGGAACAAATTTTGGTATAACCTTCTTGCAAACCGGAGCTTCTCTCAAGAAGGCTCGTGGTTCTGAGAGGGAATGTGTCACCTTTGAGTGCGAAACAATATACGCTGCCCCCTTGAGTTTCTTTACAGAGGCAACATAGAACTACATGAGTGCCCTGTTAAATTTTGGAATTATTTCGGGTCCGTTTGGCCTTTTTTATACATTAATTGATTTTCTGGTCATTTAATGTGCATAATTCGAATTTGAACTACAAGCACATGCTCCCGTGCACCAAAGTTGGTTGAAAAATCACACGTGTGTCCTCGGGTGAGTTTCTAGGTCCCATGCAAGAAATGGGAATGAAATTCAAACATCTAGGCATCGTGGCTCGGCCTAGAACATTGAGAAACTTGGTTTTAAAATTCTTGTAAATCCAAAACACGCCTGAAAATCATGAAACTTGGCATAGTGTCATGTCATGGTACTACCATGCTGTGGTAAAAAATTGCCCGAATAGGAACAAGTTTTGGTATAAGCTTCTTGCAAACCGGAGCTTCTCTCAAGAAGGCTTGTGGTTCTGAGAGGGAACGTGTCACCTTTGAGTGCGAAACAATATACGCTGCCCCTTGAGTTTCTTTATAGAGGCAATATAGAACTACATGAGTGCCCTGTTAAATTTTGGAATTATTCCGGGTTCGTTTGGCCTTTTTTATACATTAATTGAGTTTCTGGTCATTTAATATGCATAATTCAAATTTGAACTACAAGCACATGCTCCCGTGCACCAAAGTTGATTGAAAAATCACATGTGTGTCCTCGGGTGAATTTCTAGGTCCCATGCAAGAAATGGGAATGAAATTCAAACATCTGGCATCGTGGCTCGGCCGAGAACATTGAGAAGCTTGGTTTTAAAATTCTTGTAAATCCAAAACACTCCTGAAAATCATGAAACTTGGCATGGTGTCATGTCATGGTACTACCATGCTGTGGTAAAAAAATTGGCAGAATAGGAACAAGTTTTGGTATAAGTTTCTTGCAAACTGGAGCTTCTCTCAAGAAGGCTCGTGGTTCTGAGAGGGAACATGTCACCTTTGTGTGCATAATTCAAATTTGAAATACAAGCACATGCTCCAGTGCACCAAAGCTGGTTGAAAAATCACATGTGTGTCCTCGGGTAAATTTCTAGGTCCCATGCAAGAAATGGGAATGAAATTCAAACATCTGGGCGTCGTGGCTCGGCTGGAAACATTGCGAAACTTAGTTTTTTAATTCCTGTAAATCTGAAACACGCATGAAAATCATGAAACTTGGCTTGGTGTCATGACATGGCACCAACATGCTGTGGTAATTTTGCTGTCCGATTTGCGAAGGCGCACACATTAACAATCAACAAAGTCATTTTGGAACAAGTGCTGCCACGTTACAATCGGAAACACAAGTATTATTGAAACCGTGGGCGATTTACCATTAACGTGCCGCCATGCGTCCCCTTTTTTTATTAGCTAGGAGGCGCCGTGCAGGGTAGCTATTTGAGTACGGGAGGCGTGCGATCAGACCCCTGCACGTGCTTATCGGGAGGAGAGCCCTTTGACCTCCATCTGCCGTCCACCTCTCTCCCAAGGTCTCCATTAATGGCGCCCGAGCCTCTGTTTAATGGCGTGGCAATGTCTCACTCGACTGAGATTTAAGAGAGAAAAAAGAAAATCTGAAAAGAAAATTTTGCACGGATCTTGATGTAAGATCCGACGGACCTATATAGCATCTACTGTGACTTATAGAAAGACTGATGAATATATATAAGGACGACGAGAGTGGATAATAATTGTCTTACATAATTATGAAGATAATTAAAAAGCCACATGCGGCTACGCCCGAAATACACAAGGGCAAAATAAGAAGGAAGACGCATACAACGATCTGGCTCGCTGAACTCTACTTTCTTTATGCACTACAGGTCGCGGAGACTAGTTCTCGAGGCGAGCAGGGATGATCTCTTTCATTAGTTTCATGTCCTTAATATGTTGCTTGGCAGCATCCACGGATTCCTCCACCAACCTTTTGCGCTCGATGCGGAGCATGACATTCTCGTCCATAAGTTTCTTGACGATGACGCCCGTCCTCTACAACAAGGCAGCGGTCTCCTCCGCCTGCTTCGCCCTTCCGGCGATCTTTGCCCTAAGCAGGTCGCGCTCGGCCCAGAGCTTCGCATTGCCCTCCCCTAGTTTTCAGATGACGTTGGTAGCCTCGTCCTGCAAGCTCGCCCAGCCGGAGATCTGATCCATCTGGCTATGGACCATCGCATGCATGCGCCTGTAAGAGTCCTCGCCTGCCCGCGAGAAATTTTCCCAGGCCGTCGCGGCGCGGTGGGACCTCCGTGCTGCTTCGGCGGCGCGGCGGGACATCTCTGCTGCTTCCGCGGCGTGGCCGAACCAGTCCGCTACATCAACGGCGCGTCGGGACCTCCGTGCTGCTTCAGGGGCGCGGCGGGACCTCTGTGCTGCTACTGCTGCGCGGCTGGACATGTCGGCTGCTTTCGCAGTGAGGCGGGACATCTCTTGTGCTTCCTCTTCCATGCTTGCCTCTCCATGGTGGAAATCTCTCGACCCAGAACTCATGCTAGCCATGGCTTGATTGACTTGATTGTTTTTTGTGGATGGGGAGTTGAGGAGGAATGTGCAGTCATCTTGGCATAGTAGTAGTATTTATAACCGAGTACTACTAATACGCTCCTAAGTGGGAAACTGTTTAGATTGTGATCGGTGTGAACAGTTTTGCAATTAAATATAGCGTGGTAGTAGTAGTAATTTGGAATGTGACGAGACACACTCAAAATTTATTGACGGTTCTAGTTTTGAAGTGCGGCACTATTCCCAGATGGCATAACGTGGGCACGTGTTCTCGACCGTGGTGTAGCATATGCCATGGTACTAGTTCTTTTTCTACTGCTGTGTACGTGCAAAAACTGGCATCGAGGATACATATCTTACGCTTATTGGGGCGTTCGACAGGAATAGCCTCGTGGCGAGCTATAGACTAGTCTTTTTTTTCCAGACGCATTACACCTATCTCTTAGGACTTCTCGCATGCACCATCACTGCTCCCTAGGTTGATGCCACCCACATACACTTGTACTCTGATTTTAGTATGTTATACAGGAAGAGAAGAGGTGGACGCATGCACTCGTCCTCTCTCACACACGCATATGTAGCTACGAATTGTAGTGTTCTCAATCATCCGATTGGCTCTATCATAGGTTTCACGTTGCTCCTTGGCCTTGAGATTAAGAAGTTTAAAACGCGGAGGCTAAGATGGAGGCGCGAGGTTTTGGTTAATGTGCAGGCTGCACACGGCACCAACACGACACGAGCTTCGTCTGCCTGGTGCGCATGCGGTCGGGTGAGTTGTCCAAGTATAGACACAACCAGGCCCTCGTTGGTATTCCCGCCTCGACTTATTTTTTTGCGGGTGATCCGCGCCTTGACTTAGGCTGGTCATAGTGGAGAGTAACATAGACTAGTTACTAGTCTATGTTACTAGTACCTTCACAGTGGGTAGTGTCATATATGTGATAACATAGTACTACATGTCTTCATTTATTACTTTGTAGACTCATTTTGCATTGGAAAGCGCTATGTTACTCTATTTGCCTCTCTCCTCATTAATTACTTTCCACCTCAACATTTTTGCTTATGTGGCATCTATGTTACTACCTATGTTACTCCCACTATGACCAGCCTCATGCGCAGAGAAATTAGGATTGGAGGGAGTACTACTAGTACTACTACTTTGATGTGTCGCGTCAATTCGCACAAGTATGCACCACTTCCTGAACAAACAAGCATATAAGCTGTTATACTTACTTCTTATAAGCAGTTATACTTCTTACCCAAAGGATCTTTATATCCAACAGACACAAAATATCCGTTCGACTGTTGGAAATTTAACTGCTGATCTGATGTCGAAGTAATTGCTGAATCGCCACCAAAGCCCACCATCTCTTAAGCTAAAGTAGACCAAGCTAACCCCTATATTAGCAGATTACTAAGATAAATAGAAGGCACTGTAGAATCATTTAGGACGTGAGCTTGTCAATCTGAATGTGGAGGGACACCAGCTTAGCCCCGGCCAGCAGCTTGGGCGGAACTGGGAAGAAGGTCAGCTCGTGAACGACGACGTCGCCAGGATCCTTGCTGCTTGTCACCTCCATTTCCACCTTAACGGCGTCGGTCCTACCTTTGGGCTCCCCCGGCGAGCCGTTCGCCCATAGCTTGGCCACGTAGTGCGGCAGTGGGGACGACCCCACTCTGATGCAGACGACCGACACGGCGATAGGCGCGCCGATGTCGAGCACGCCGCCGACCAAGAAAAACGCACGACCGTCCTCCTCCGCGAACAGCAAGAGCCGTGGCTCCGACAGTGGCACTTGCAGCTGGAGCACCTTGTCGTACTGGATCCTATGCACAGGCATGGGATGCACGATGCTGATGTGGTGGGAGAGCGCCGGCAGCTGGCCTTTTTAGCCGTAGACGGGCACGGGGCATTTGCAGGGCTCGAGCGGACACACGCTCTGGTGATCGGCGAGCTTGTGGTAAGTGACGTAGACCCCACAGCCTTCGTGCGGGCACTCCACCCTCACCGAGGAGAGGACGGCGTCCACCACCGTGTTCTGCACGTCGAAGCCACCGCCGTGCTCGCACTTCTGGCACTGCCACTGGTTCCCGGGGCGCTCGACGCGGCAGTCCGCGCAGGCCAGGTGCCCTCCCTTGCACTGCACAAATCAATCGAACAACACATCAATCAAGAAACCCGCACCTTGCTCGATCAGCCGAACGGACGAGGTGTATTCGAACCTCATATACTGGAGGCTTCAAGGGGCGGAGGCACAAGGGGCAGTGGAGCAAGGTGAGGTCCATCGAGACCATAGAGAGCTCCATCGTCGGGTCCTGTTCCGTCTTCATGATCTCGCCCTCCTCGTGCACAACCATCTCTCGCTTTATTAGGGCCGGGGCATTACAAAGCTTTACCGTCACATATTCATACTACTTCAAGGTGCATTAAATCAACACATGCAAGTATCAAAAGGAGAGTCACGGCATGCATGCATGCGTTGTAATTAATGCATCGGTAAACACAAATTATTGAAATATATCGAGTGCAGTGCTTTGATGTGTCGCGTCAACTCATACAAGACCGAGAAGTTTGATTACTAGAACGCCCTCTTGCCTTAACCGCACCTGCCTTTGGCTGCATGACAGGTGGGCCACCCACCTGTTGGGCCCACCTGTCATACACGCAAAGGCAGGAGCAGTAACTCAATGAAGTTGCGTCCCTCCCTCGCCCATGAGCGTGGTGGCTGGCAGGACTAGGAGAAGCTTTCGTTCGCTACACGCTCCCCCCCCTCACGCGGTGGACATGCAGCAGTTCAACCGGTGTCAGATGGCCAAAAGGGATACTGTAGTACTCCTCCACTGCAGTAGTACTCCATCATTGTTCGACTTCCCGAAGAGGCGAAGAGCCAAGCGCAGCCCGGACGCTCGTGTGGCAGTTTCATGTGTAGAGTAGTCTAGGATAGCATGTACCGTGCCTGTAAGCTTAAAATCGTTGGGGTCGGCTCCATGCTTTTTTTATTAAAATAATCTCCTAGCCCTACCTGTCATCCTAGTGATTGTAGTTTGCACGCTCATCTGGTCAAGACAGGAATATATATTTTAATTTGTGGTGGGGTAAATGTTAGAGGTTGCAGCAAATGGAGTATTGTACACTACGGGTCTTTCAGCCAAGTTTAGAGGCAATCATGTGGGGCCAGTGCTATGCTGTGTTGCGTCAACTCGTACAACGAGGAGAAGCTTGATTTTACTACTACACGCCTTCTCCCTCGCCCATGCGCGCGGTTGCTCGCAGACGAGGACAAGCTTTTGCTTATAGTAGTAATAGTACAACAAGCTATCCCTCCCGCTCGCGGTGGACGAACATGCAGCAGTGGATTCCATACTGTAGAAGAAGTAGTAGTAACATCATTGTTCATATTCTCAAAGAGGCGAAGAGCCAAGCGCAACCCGAACGTGGCAGTTTCGAACCTTGGAGCACGCATATAGCCAGGCTCTTGCATGAGACAAAATTGCAATGTGAGCCCACTATTACTTGCTAGTATAGCCCTATAAACCAGAAAGGGGTATTTGCCTTTCTAGAGATTTCAACAAGTGACTAGACTACACCGAGACGGAGTACATATGGAGCAAAATGAGTGAATCTACACCGTAAATAAATACGTAGTTCTCTCGTTTTCCTCTCCACCTTGGTCGCGGTGCACAATAGGCACCTCGTCGTCGACGGGAACGTCTCCTGACACGCGATAGACGCGAGCGGCAGTCGCCTCCATAGGTGCTTGAATGCCAAGGAGGGAGAGGGTAGCGGTTCCCGAGATGTTGAACGGTCAATGATGCATCTTCAATTACATGCAGAGGGGATTAATTGGAGAAGCAGAATAGAGCCAGCATGATGTGAATGCAACAGAGTTTGGATTATCATATAAAGGCGCCCCACCACTCCAATCCATCTACTCCTAGTCTCTGCGCAACACTACTCACCCCAATCCAAGACCAAGTGACCAGAAGTCAGAAGCACCTATGGAGGCGATGGACGCGAGCGGCAGTCAGCTGTGCCAAATCATCCAAGGCGCCAGCCTGTGGCCCCGCACCGTGCAGCATTTCCAGATGGTGCTGGCGACCGCCGGCGTCATAGCCATCGCCGACGCCGGCTTCGCATCTCGCATGGACGACATGATGGTCAACTCCATCCGCAAGTTCACTGCCGTCAAGAAGCGCGCGGACAACCTTGCCGTACTGCTCCAGCCCACGCGCCCAGGCTCCTCATTGTCTGCCACCCTCATCGGCCTCCATGGTGATGAACTCTTTCAAGCCCTGGTCACCTCGAGGCCGCGCTCACCGCGCAGCGCCTCGCCATGCAAGAAACCGTCGACCTGCACATCCACGTCTACGAGGAAATCATCTACATAGGCCACTACAAGGCCAGCAAGGATAAAAAGACGCCGGCCTTCTTCCAGCGGCTGGAATCTTTGGACGCCATTGTTCAGAAGCACGTCGACCTGGCCACGAAAGCCGCTGCTAATTAGCCGCCGTTCAGTGGGCCGACGCCCTAAGTCGAGGAGGTGGACGTCGTCGATGGATGCATCTCTTCTTCTTGCCTCCTGTAACCAGCACTGCTTCGCCTCGTGGCCTTAATGTTTTATTAGTATAGGAGTATATGGCATTTTTATTCCAGTCGTAACGTTTTCACTGTGAGGTGGGGCCGCAGTTGAGCAAATCGACCATCGGCAAATCCCCACCGCGCCCACCGAGCGTCGGCTGAGTTTAGAATTAGAAGAGAGAAACGAGGGAGAAGAGCTAGCTGTAGCACGGACGCTCTTGTCAGATGGGACTCACGTTGATAGAATAGGAGTACTAAGCACTCGTACCTCTTTTTTTTATGGACAAAGTAGTCGTATGTCTAGTACTACCACTAGTTGGGTGTGTGCGACCTATACCTGTCATCACTTTAGGTCTCCTTTTCGAACCGCAGCTACGCTTCACCGTACATATTTTTTCATGCATTTATCCTCCTATATGTACTCCTAGGCTATTTCTACATGCTCCCTTTTGCCGACATGTGGGACATAGAGCATCTGGGTTGTAGTGCATGCACGACTTGGAGCATATGCGGGGTACTTTACATTTCAGACTTCACGAATTACATGCAAAAACCCCGCAGAAGAATAAATAAATAAATAAATTACTATATGAAACCGGATTATTTTCGTAGAAACCGGAGCATGTTCATTAAATTTTGGTCATAACACGTTTATAAAAAACTACCGGACCTAAACCAGTCTATGGGTCTCTTTGATTCGCAGGATACTGAAAACACATAAATGAGGAAAGTATGATGGCGATGAACTGAGACGAGTAGAACTCTAACTCAGTTAGAGGTTAGAGTTAGATTCTAACCCTGAACTAACTCTAAACCAAAGAGGTGTATGGATGGCAGGTTTTGATTGACAATAAATGTTCTTCATCAATCATTTGACTACTTTGGACCCTATTTCCTGCCGGATTTGGTGTGGCCGGCTCTTGTGTGGCCTCCTCCCGCTCACAATTGACATAAACGAACCATCTTTACAAATCAAGCATGCAAAACATGATAAATTTTACTTTGTCCATACAATTGAGATATCCCACTTAAACATACAAGTCCTCAATCAAGCTTCACAAAAACAATACACTCCATGAAACAAAGCATGAGCTAACTCATCACGGAAGTCATTCATGATAGGGAGGGAGCCCGGAGCCCCTCACGCACCCAAGGAGGAGCTCGTCATCGTCGCTCTGGAGGAAGGCTCTGTAGAGCCCAAGCCCCGGGAACCCCTTCGACGCTGGCGCTTGTGAGTTGAGGTCGACACCGGCATGGGTAGCAGGGCCACGACGACTATGAACCAAATCTTTGGGCCTCTAGAAATAATGCAAGCCTGAAACTGAAATACCTAGAAAGGTGAACTGAATCTTTGGGCCTGTAGAAATTATGCAAGCCTGAAACTGAAATACCTAGAAAGGTGAACTGAATCTTTGGGCCTCTAGAAATAATTCAAGCCTGGAACTGAAATACCTAGAAAGGTGAACTGATTCTTTGGGCCTCTAGAAATAATGCAAGCCAGAAACTGAAATACCTAGGAAGGTGAACTGAATCAAAGATTTATTACCTCCTCAAGCAGCATCAAACAATTCCATGCGTGCACCACAAATCTATACCAAGTTTAATCAGGATCTACTATTCCAAATCAGAATTAGCGCTAGAGCGAGCAAGATCAATGATATGGCTGTGAGATAGATAAGGAACGAACAAACTCACCCCTCTCGCAACCTCCCTGGTAGATGCGCCGCCGCCGCGCACGACAGAGGGAGAAAAACGACCGGTGAAGGGGGGCGGGGTGAGCTTCGAAGGCCGGAGGGAGAGGGCGGCCGGAGGAGGGCGGCAGAGGCCGGAGGGAGAGAGCGGCCTGAGGAGAGAGAGGGCAAGCGGCAGAGCGGCGCTTGGGCGGGCGGCCCGATGGGGAACAGAGAGGAGTCGTGGGGGGGTGGAGGGAGCGATCTGGTGCGGGCAGGGGAGATTTTTTAGTTCTCTTTTAGTGGGCCCGAGGAGAACTAACCCAATTAGAACCTCTCCACCGGGCTAGTTTTCTTAGCTGGGTTAGAGCAAACTAGCTCACACTAACCCCTCCTGTTTGGATAATTTGAGGCTATTTCAACCCAAACTAGCTCTAACTCAGGGATCCAAACAAAGAGGAGTAGTATTGTACATGCTATAGTCTAGACCGTAGCACATTATTTTTTATGGCCATATCAGCACATTGTTTTCTACTGCTGATTCACTGGGCTGCCGTGGTTCGCACTCCTCCTACGTACTTCGCCGACATGTGGGAGAGCCAGCATCCGGGTCGACATGTCATGCACCAGATTAGAGTGCGGAACGGAAGGGGGGCATCACCCCGGTCGTACCGCCAGTAATTCATGACTATAGTGAGTAGTCATATCACAAGTCTTCCCAGCAGCAACGCGCTGTCAAATCGCACAGCCCGACCTTCCCAGCAGTAAGTAAGTTGAATCCGCTACTCCCTCACCCTCCTCGCCTCTTTGTCAAACCGCCTACGCGAAATCTGCCGTGCGTACTGCCTGGGAAAAGCCCCGCCCTCAACTTTTAACTACGCGAAAATCTTTCGAGCTTATTCGTTCTATATAAATACTAGTATTGTGTGTTTATTCACCAGTGGGGTTGTTCAATGAATGGAGGGCCGGGGAGCACAAGTGAACAATACTTCTACTAGTAGTAGTAGTAAGTAGGAGTCATATAGTTACTCACCTTAAATAAAGAGTTTCTTTTCTTTAATGCCACGTGCACAAATTGAAACACTTGTTGTGGAGAGAAAAAGATAATCACTCCACTATATATGTACGCCGGGGCCTGAGCACTTGCTTTACTAGGGTTAATCTCTTCATTCTCTCATCCTCTCCAGATCTAAACAAGACAGCGGTAGCGACATTTTCTCTCTGCTCACCGCTGGTCACAGATCCGACCGGATCCCTTCGGCTGGTGTGTGTAGAGGACTAGGTGCATCGTTCATGCGGTCATCACCAGCGAGGGAGGAAACCCGCAGCTGCCGGAGGGGCCCGATCCTCTACCCATGCCGTTCTCTCCGACACAGCGCCGGCTCGGGAGGTCCTCCGACCCTTCTTCCTCCCTGCCGTATTGTGCGCAGATCCGACCTGCCGCCACTAACATCCCGACGACCCTCAGGTATAAGTTCTTCGAAAGCGGCCTTGCTCTACTGCCCCAGCTCCCCACGTGTCTGCATGTGCATCTTTTTCTACTCCCATCAGCTCTTCTAAAGCCACCTAAATTTTTAGTATTATTAGAGGTAAAGCTACTTCATGCATTTGAATCTAGGACTTGGTTCAAACAACGAAGAAAGGGGGAAAGTTGTAGCATGAATCTAGGACTTGATTCGAAGAGGAAATAATATGGTGAAAGTAGTAGAGACCGGATACCCAATCGGTCTCTTGGTTGAAAAGGGAAATAATGGGAAAACGTAGTACAAACTGGATAAGGAACATATCTATTATTGGTTGAAAAAAGGATAGAAAGTGGCGGCTGGTGGACAAGTCAACAGAGTATGTCCAGGATTAGATTTGTTGCCCTCACATAGTAAAAGGTCTCCAAGATTAGAATTGCTGCCCTCACACAGTAAAAGGTCTCCAGGATTAGATTTGCTACCCTCACATAGTAAAAGGTCCCCAGGATTAGATTTGCTGCCCTCACATAGTAAAAGGTCTCCAGGATTAGATTTGCTGCCCTCACATAGTAAAAGGTCTCTAGGATTAGATTTGTTCCCCTCACAGAGCATGAACAAACTCGGCATCACCACTTTATGCCTCCTTGTAGGTACATTGTGCTGATGCGTCCACTGTCGCATGTCCTTATACCAACCTTTCGCTGTTGGTAATGTAAGGGCGCATGTAAAATGAAGCGATCACACTGTTACCTTAGGGACATGTCTAACCAGTGTTATTGTTAATGTAATGCCTCCAGTGATATGATGTAATTAAACTATGTTACAAATGGTACTCCTGCTGTTTTCCCCAGTATGATAAGTAAGTTGCTCCTTTACACTGCTGAGTGTCCTGGTGTCCCCACGGTCCCATGCCCTTAAACCAACTCTTTAGCTGTTGTTGATTTACTGTATCTGGTAAACAAGCAATGCCACCATTAAAGTAATCCCATATTTGACGAATGTCATTGTTGATCGTAATGCTTCCGGTAACATGAAGCATTGCTGACATTTTAAAATTTCTACTTTCCTTGCGTGATTGCCATGAACATAATTAAGATGCTTCTTTCATTTCGTGTATGTTTCGTATATTCTTATTGACAAGCAACTGCTTACTTTCTATCTTTTTGTGCAGATAGGGATATCCGTTTCACCTTGTTGCTATTGTGACCTTTTGGTGAACTGCACAAAACACTCTTTTTTTGGAATGAGTGTCTTGTGTAGTTCAACTAAAATGTCACGTGGGCAACATCTCTCAATTTTGGTGGAACTGCACAAAATGGTGATTGGAGTTTCCAATATCTCCGTCAAATTCTGCTGGTAATCTCGTGCAACATTTTATTAGCCTTTGCAAGATGAGGCGTCACTGTCACCACAATGGCACTTTATTTTAGCGAAACTGCACAAAAGGATTAGCAAATTATAGTTGTACCTTACATGAGCAGGACAACCAACCTTAATGTTCCTCAATTTTAGTGCAACTACTAAAGAACCTGCCAGCTCACGAGAGCAAGTACTTCTTGCTAGCTGAATGATGCAATCTTTGCTTCATTTCAGGTGAACTGCAGAAAAAGGCGCATGAATTGAATCATGGAAGTCCAGGCAGGCCTCATCCGAGTGGAGCTGCAGGTTGAGTTCAAGGAGTGCCACAATTATAGTAATCGGGCTCTTCTTATTTGTGTTGTGCAAACAGTAATACTCAACTACAGATGCTGTGACGGTCAAGAGCATTCGCCAAGTTCTTCGGTTGTATGACACGGCTAGCCAAGATGGATTTAATCCCGATATTCACTTTATCAAAAGGCTATAATGGGTTGGTTCTGAATCTTGCAAGCTGGGAATCAATGAGATGTGTAGGCATATTTGTTCTACTTATTATTTGAATCTTATTTGTTGGTTATGAATCTTGCAAGCTGGGAATCAATGAGATGTGTAGGCATCTTTGTTGTACTTATTATTTGGATCTTATTTGTTGGTTCTGAATCTTGCAAGTTGGGAAACACATCATGATGATGCAGAGGACAACAACCAGAACAAACAGTTCAAACTTGGTAGTATTATCTGTGTGAAAGTGCAACAAATGTGCTGATCGTGTGCGTCCTGAGAATAATAATTCTAATTGTTGTGCATGTTGATCCTGTGGCACTGATAGAACGAGCCAATGCATTGCTTGTTTTAAGTATAAATTTCTATTAAAGCTAATTAAATTTAAGTAAAGTGACCACTAACTCTTGTTATTACAGTACCAATACAGACCCGCTCGTGAACCGACGTGTGGCCGGAGTAGGTTTCTTAATGGGGGCGTTTGAATGTGCCGAGGGTGCATCTTCTGTCGGGTGTGCAGTAGGCAAGGGATGGGTAGTAACTGTTGTCACCTGTATACACTCAGTTTACTGTTGAATCCAGTTCCCCAAGAGCTGAAAAACGAACTGCTGTTGCCGCCTACCCACTTGTTCACTTGAAGAGACTCCAATGGCGATCCGAGGGGTGAGCCTGCTGGATATGGACTTCAGCAAGGAGTTCCCCTTTGAGTTCTCCGTTCAGTCTTATGGCTGCACCAAGTTGAATGTGATGTATACCAACGATCCAGACTCGGTGAAGCTCTGCCTCGCCGAGTTCAAGCAATACCTACAGGACGAGAAAGCACAAGGTCGCGGGACTAGACCTTGTGCCCATCCATTCTTCTCCTGACAGGGACCAGCGGATCGACATCGCCTAGGTATGTGTGCGGGACGAGGTTCTCGTCTATCACTGCTGTAGGGCCATCAGAGGTTCTGGAGCATTCGCCCGTTTCATCGGCAGCGCCGACTGCACCATCTCTACGGTGGAGAGAAGGAAGAACGCGACGATTCGGCCATCTGGTGCAACAAGCTTGTCAACATCCAGAAGCAATACAAGACCATCGACAACGGGCAGGAGAAGGACTCCATGGTTGACCTCGCCGAGACCATCATCGACCCCTGATACACCAACATGAAAGAAGACAACGATACCAAGGACCTGAACATGTGGGAGGTACATCTGAATCTAGCCTACATAACCTACGCGGCCAAGGACACATACGCATGCTACGACATGTACAGGCGGATCTTGGACATGAGGGTGTGTCTGCTTCCCGTAACCGACAAGTACACGGACAGTCACAGCGTCATGATCAAGCGTGCCAGGAAGGACTAGATGTTGTACTTTATCTGTTTATCAGCACCTTTATCATCTGAGTGTTTCATGCATTAGCCTATGTGTCGTAATTATCTGTTTTTGTCTGAAATTTTTCTTTTAAGAACGCATTAACCTGTTTGCTTTTTTAGTGGCTATTTGCTTATGTATGTAACTAGTTCACTTGTCCGTTTAAAAAAATAGTTCACTCGGCTGCCGTGCTTTGAATCTCCTTCCTCCCAACATATTCTCCTTCTCAGGTGGACCCAGCAGGTCTCGCACACAGACATATGGGACCAACCACCTATCCATTTGTATTTCTTTATTTTGTTAAATCTTTCGTCCTCTTCTTATACAGCGGCTGGCCATCCCTCTACTCCCACACATTGTCCGGTGGCGGCAGCTCCACCGGGCCACCCTGCACCTGAACAAGTCAACCCTCGTACTCCCCTCCGCCTGTGTCTTCCCCCGCTCCGGTTCGTTCAGTCCGAGGTCTCGACGTCGTCCTCCGCCTTGTGCTCTCGCCTCGGCGCCGCCGTCTGTCGTTCCCAACATCGTCAGCAAAACAAGAGGTATCGAGAGACAACTGTTTGTCGAGAGGCTGACAGTCCCGGGCCCACCAGGTTCATGGCCTAGGTTTTGTTGTTTAACATGGGCAGCCGACGACATGTTTCAACATTTTTTGGATCCAGCAGGTATCAAGCGGCCTCTGGGCCTCCCAACCTAGCTTGTCTATAACATTAGCAGCCCAAGTTATGTTTGTTTTTTCAAGACGACGCACAACTCAGTTCTATTTTTCTATAAGAATGCAAAACTGAACCTATGTTTTCTATAAGAATGCAAAACTGAACCTATATTTATATCTTATTTTATTACACACACAGATATATATATATATATATATATATATATATATATAACTAGAAACAACATAAGGTTCCGTTAAACCCGTCATTCGTCCAACCATTTTATAAACCTTCCCACTTCCTTTATTTTTCGTTTTCATTAATCCTATATCTGAATTTTCTCCCACTTTCTTTTTCGATGTAAACTGAGTTTTCTCCCAGTACTTTTCCCTAGAACCAACTCAACTGTCCCACGTCTAGCCTAAAAAATAATAATACCCCACGTCCTATTAACTGATCAAATTAAAATGATATTTTATTTTGTAAGTTGAAAGTTCTTACAAAATAATAATAGTAATAATTGTTTATATATAACTTGGCAAGTCAACTCCTAGTGATTGCATACATAAGCTTGCAAAGATTTTACTGACCAATGCAGTAATAGACGTGCAATCATGTGTTTATGTTTTTATAACATTTCTCCGTCCAGCCCAACATGATATTTTCACCCGGCATAGCAAGTCCGCGGATTTCAAGAAAAATGCAAATGGGCTTTAAATTCTACCATATATATAAACGGGCTGCATAGATGCTACATCATTGTTTCACCCAGCCAACCAAATGGACTAAAAAAACAAATGGACTGGCTGACATGTGGGCCAGTAGGTCGAAGCCTAACAAGGCATTGGATTTACATCCAACGGCCGACATTCTTCTTCAATCTCTCGTCTTCTTCCCCCAGCGCTACCGGGACTGCCTGCTCCAGCCTCCGGCGTCCAGCGGTGTTGTATTGCGCGCCTCAGCGAAACGCTACTGTAAGTGCATCTAGTGCCAACCCTAGTTGGTTTTGGAGTATTGACGACAAACCTGGTTGAGGGACTAATGTGTTTGTGAGAATTGCAGGATAACACAGGTAGCAGTCCCTCATTGATTCGGTTTACCTACCGGAGATGACCCCTAAAAATGTGTGAAGACATTGAAGACAATGGTGGTATGTGAAGATATTCACAACGAAGATTATGACTCGAGAAGACAATCACGTGAAGACTATGGAGTGCGAAGACATAGCTATTTCGTAGTTTCCTTTTCTTCTTTGTTCAGTCATAGGAACCACCGTACTGTTAAGTGGGGTCCAAGTGAACAAACTCAGAGTGACTGAAGTGATGCTCAACCAAATCCTAAGTCTTTGAGCGATGACAATGAGAGCAAATCTTATCCAGAGCTGGATGAGTCAGCTTTACTTGTAGCCCAAGTTAAGCTGCCGCGTGTGTTTGAAATCTGACCGTTGGAACACGTGTCAGTTCCTTAGTGACCCAGGGTCATTTCGGACAAATCAGGTCGGGTTGCCTAGTGGCTATAAATATCCCACCCCCTACACCATAAATTGGCGGCTACTCAGAGTTAGTGCACGGCTTTTGTCGTTTGAGAGCAACCCACCTTGAAGCCTTTGAGAGAAAGTTCCTTGCGAGGACAAAGCCCAAAACACCCAGAGCCAAAAAGTGTTAGGCATCACTGAAGTCTTTCTGTCTGCGTGACCTGAAGACTTGTTACAGTTGAGGACTGTGAATCCTCCAGCCAGTTAGGCGTCGCATTCTGAGCATCCAAGAGTCATTGTGGATTGCCGGTGAACGAAGTCTGTGAAGGTTTGGAAGTCTGCCTTGAAGACTTACCAGAGTGATTGGGCGAGTACTAAGTGTCCTTAGCTCAAGGGGAATAAGGTGAAGACGCGGTCTTCTGAGTTGAATCTCAGCCTCCCTAACCAGACGTACAGTTGTCACAGCAACTGGAACTGGTCCAACAAATCCTTTGTCTTCATCAAGCAACTGGTTCTATCTCTTCCTTCACTTATCTACAGTTTGTCTTCGTGAAGTCTTTTGCTTGTTTGTCTTATCTGTTTGACTTCACTGTGTGACGACTATTGTTGTTTGGCTTCATACTATCTTCCATCTTGATCCATACTACCTAGCTGCTAATAGTCTTCGTGCCTTAGCTTCATTACTTGCTTGACTATGGCTTGTCTAGTGCAGTCTACCTTCCGCTGCATGTCAATATAGGTTCATTTCTATTGTTTGTCTTCGAAACTCCCATGTTTTGAAGACTTTCATAAAAATCGCCTATTCACCCCCCTCTAGTCGATAACTAGCACTTTCAATTGGTATCAGAGCAAGGTACTCCCTTGTTCTGTGTGATTCGGTTTAACAACCTGGAGTTTTAGTTATGTCGACTGCAGGGATAATCAAAGCCTCCGCTGCATGCCCTATCTTTGATGGCACTGATTACCCCTACTGGAAGAATAAGATGCGTATGCATCTTGAAGCCATTGATGTCGACCTCTGGTATGTTTTTCAAGAATGGCGTTCCCAAGGGCGGTGAAGGTGTCACCCCTGCTGATGTCAAGAAGTTCATTCAACTGGACTCTACTGCCAAAAACATCATCTGTGGTCATCTGACCAAAGGACAGTATGGCCGTGTGAGTGCTATGGAAACTTCGAAGCTAGTCTGGGACTGGCTATCCAAGGTCAACGAAGGCGTCTCAACCTAGAGAGACTCAAGGATCAGTGTTCTTCGCAACCTCTTCAACTGCTTCAAGAGAAACGACAATGAGAATGTCCAGCTCACGTTTGATCGCCTCATTGACATCACAAATGAGCTTCATGCTCTTGGTGCCACTGAGATCACCAAGCATGAAATCGTCAAGACACTCCTGAGATCACTTGACAGCTCGTTTGACACCCTAGCCTTAATGATCCAAGAACGCCCTGACTTCAAGACTCTCGATCCGTCTGACATACTTGAGAGGCTCAACACACATGAGTTCCAGTTATCTGAGAAAAGAGAGATCTATGGTTCTAGCTATGGACGTACTCGCGCTTTGAAGGCAAAAGCTGTTTCCTCATCTGAAGAAGAATCTGACTGCAGTTCTGGGAATCCTAAATACATTGGAAAGGAGTTTGCTATGATTGTGAAGAAGTTCCAGAAATTCACCAAAAAGAAAGGCTTCAGAAAGTCTTCAAGATCCAGCTCAAGAAATGACTGTCGGCGTTCTGGGAACCGGGGTCCCCAGACTTGCCTGCCTGCGACCCACGGTGTGGCTCTGCGAGCGGGCCTGGACGACCCATCTTCATCAGCAAGGCATTCAAGACCCTCGCGAGGGGCCAAGCCTCGCGAGGCGGACGACACAAGGCCTCCTCAGGATCAGCCTCACCAGGTTGGCTCGTGAGGGGTGGACAGATCAAGGTAGGGCGAACCTCGCGAGGTTCTCGTGACGTGAGCCATGACGACTGAGACCAGACGGGTGCCAGGCGGGCGCCAGCGCGCACAGTGTCCTTGTTTCCACTTTTGGTGCAAAGGAGACAAGCGTACGCGCGGAGTACCGAGGCGTCAAGCAAAGGTTTCCATATCAGTGCAACGACACCAAGACCAGCAGGACGGCAAGACGGAGGTCACCATGGAGCCCAAGAAGGCATCGCCACCAGAGCCTTTTGCAGGCGAAGACTGCTTTTGTCAGGATAAGCTGTACTAGCTGTCCCCTTTCAAATTGGCCGTTGTTGGCTCCCTTCCCGCTCAACATTTGGGAAGAGGACCAGGGCCTCTATAAATAAGGCTAGCCACCACAGTAGGAGGCATCGAATCCTCACCCACACAAGTTCACCAAGCACAAGAACACCTCAACCTCAGGAGGTTGTTCTTCCCCTTGTACTGTTCATCCTCAGCCCAAGAGGCAATCCACCACCACCACACTGGAGTAGGGTATTACACCACAACGGAGGCCCGAACCAGTATAAATCTTGTGTCCCTTGTGTTGTGAATTCGTCGAGTTAGCCCTAGAGATCTTAGTGAAGCTAGGACGTGGATCGGTAGGGGGAAACCTTCATGCGCACCCCAGAGTTCGAACCTTGAGGGTTTTGCCGGAACCCGTGATCCGACATTTGGCGCGCCAGGTAGGGGTGCGTCTGAGTCTTCCTTCCACCAGGGATTCACCGACACTCCACGGTCCCGATGTCCAGCAACCAGAGGACCGGCACCGACCGCTGGGAATCTTGGCCGGCCCGGGCGGCGCCGCCTGCCCAAGAAGACCTCAACCCCGCGCCCCAGGCAGCTCGCGCACCGCTTAACGCTGCGGGGCACGGGCGGCGCGGCCATACGACGTCCTCCCTTACTCCACGACAAGCACGGGCGGCCGCGAGGGCCTCAAGCCATGCCGCGGCCACGGCGCCGCACACCCGACGGAAGCAAGCAAACATGAGGGCCGCACTCACGGTGGCGCGGGAGCTGCTGCGATGCTGACTGATGGAGAGCGGCAGAGACGCGCTGCTGAAGCGCGTCGCCGGGCTACTGGCGATCAATCTCCTCCTGGGCTCTGGCCTCGCGCGCATCGACGGTGTCCTCCGCTTGGGCGACTTGGCGCTCCCTTGTCTCTAGTCGCTCGAGCTCAAGGCTGCGTTCCACAGCCTCCAGTGCCAGCGCCTCCTCGAGCTTCCGGATCTCTTCCTCCTCGGCGGGTGTCCCCCTCATCGATGCAAGGGCGGCTTTGCGCGCCTCCACCTGCTGCTCCAGGGACGCACTCCAGGCCTGGAGCTCCCATGCACGCTTCTCCGCAGCCTCGCGACGGCGGTCAGCCTCGCGAGCCTCCTCCAAAGCTCGGGAGCAAGCTTCGCGAGAGACCTCAAGGGACGCCTCGGCCCTCTCATTGTCAAGGTCGCGCTGATGGCGGCCAAGGTTGATAGCCACCTTCAGCTTACGCCATTCCTTTGCTAGCCGAAGACCCTCAGCCTTGAGGCGCGTGCCGACGTCCGCGAGTTCCCCACCAAGCCAGTTCATCGCGCCCATCGCCTCCTAGAAGAGCTTGTGGCGAACGACGCTCCGTTCGCGCTCAAACTCAAGCACACGGACCATCTCATCCTCCGCCACGGGGGCTCCAGGCGAGGCCTGAAGCGGCGCGCCCCCTCTCAGTAGGGAGCTGGGGGCTGGCGCTGCCCCAGACGCCAGCCAGGCGCCGCAAGGGGCCCAGACGAGTCAAGGCCTGCTGCTCGAGGAGGAGCCCAAGGCCGGAGCTTCCCAGTTGCTGTCCATGACTAGAGGAGGAGCCCTCGGCACGCTTACCGAGCTCCAAGCAATGCCGCAAAGGAGGGACGACAAGGGCGTGGACTCAAGGCGTCATTGTCGGCGTTCTGGGAATGGGGGTCCCCAGGCTTGCCTGCCTGCGGCCCATGGCGTGGCTGAGCTAGCAGGCCCGTACGACCCATCTTCATCGACAAGGCACTCAAGACCCTCGCGAGGGGCCAAGCCTCGCGAGGCGGACGACACAAGACCTCCTTATGAGCGGCCTCGCCAGGCAGGCTCATGAGGGGCGGAGAGATCAAGGCAAGGCAAACCTCGTGAGATCCTCGTGACGTGAGCCATGACGATCGAGACCAGGCGGGCGCCAGCGCATGCAGCGTCTTTGTTTCCTCTTTGGCGCTAAGGGGGCAAGCACAGGCGCGGAGCACCGAGGCATCAAGCAAAGGTTTCCATATCGGTGCAACGAGACCAAGACCAGCAGGACGGCAAGACGGAGGTCACCATGGAGCCCAAAACGGCGTCACCACCAGAGCCTTTTGCAGGTGAAGACCGCTTTTGTCAGGATAAGCTGTACCAGTTGTCCCCTTTCAAATTGGCCGTTGTTGGCTCCCTTCCCGCTCAATATTTGGGGAGAGGACCAAGGCCTATATAAGTAGAGCTAGCCACCACCGTAGGGGACAAGTCATTCAGAGGCATCTCACCCACACAAGTTCGTCAAGCACAAGAACACCTTAGTCTCAAGAGGTTGTTCTTCCCCTTGTACTGTTCATCATCAACCCAACAGGCAATCCACCACCACCACACTGGAGTAGGGTATTACACCACAACAGTGGCCCGAACCAGTATAAATCTTGTGTCTTTGTGTTGCGAGTTCGTCGAGTTCGTCCGTGAGATCTTAGAGAGCCAGGGCGTGGATCGGTAGGGAGGAGATCTTCACGCGCACAAGAGTGTTTGAACCTCGAGGGTTTTGCCGGAACCCGTGATCCGACATTTGGTGCGCCAGGTAGGGGTGCGTCGGAGCCTCTTCCCCGCCAATCGACCCACCGACGCTCCGCGGCCCCGATGTCCAGCGACCCGAGGGTCGACTCCGACCGCTGGGCAACCTGGCCAGCCCGGGCGGCGCCACCTGCCCATGAAGATCTCAACCCCGCGCCCCAGGTGGCCCGAGCACCACCCAACGCTGCAGGGTGCGGGCGGCGCGGCCAGGCGCCGTCCACCCTCACTCCACGACAAGCGTGAGCCGCTGTAAGGGCTGCAAGCCACGCCGCAGCAACAGCGCCGCACACCCGGCGGGAGTAGGCGAACATGCGGGCCGCGCTCATGGTGGCGCGGGAGTTGCTGCGGTGCCGACTGATGGAGAGCGGCCGTGACGCACTGCTGGAACGTGTCGCTGAGCTGCTGGATGCGGCGGTGTCAGGAGCGCCGCCTTTCTGCTACCTGCTCCCCTCCCGGGCCGCTACTGGATCTCACAGCGGGCCTCGCCGCAACCACGCGCCCTCGGGTGCGTCTGGGGGCTTCATTGACACCGGGACGGCCGGCGGCGCCAGGGGCCCCGTTGCCCCCATGTTGCCTCCGATGAGCATGGGCGCGAGCGTTGCCCCCATGGCCCCAGCGAGGCATTCCGCTATCATCCTCACGACGCCGCGCTGGGCCGGGCGACGTGGAGTGTGGGGCACTACGGCGAGGTGTTCGGGGTAACAGCCCAGGAAGCCTACGTGCCCCGCATGACGGACCAGGAGTACACGCCGGAGGACGACCCTGGCTTGTTCCTGGGGCTAGGTTGGGAGGAGGAGGAATTGGGAGCTGAAGCCTTCCTGGAGCCTCCGGAGAGCCCTGCCAGCCACGTCATCGTCAACAGATACAGGGTACCACTAATCCCTCTGGAGCAAGCTTGCTCTAACCATAGGTCGCAGGAGAATGAGGTCACCACAGCGGCTGGCGGCCCCAGCTCGGCGACCTCCCTCCTGCCAGGAGGATCGCGCTGGGGGCAGCGGGAGAGAAGCCGGGAGCCAGATCCCTCGCCGCATCGCGCGGAGCAAGGTCCTCCCCAGAGGTAGGCCCTCCGCTGGGGAGGTGCTGAAAAGCCTACCCCTGGCAGAGGACCCGTGGTCGCCGAGGGCGCCGCTGGCGTCCCCTTTCCCCCCTTTGTGTCGTCCTGGTTGCCGGTCGGCCCAAAGGTGGTCGAGGGCGGCGCAAGGTGGGGCCCTCGCCTGGCGATATGAAGCAAGGCCGGTACCTGTGAAGAAGGCCCAGTTCCTGTGAAGACCGCCGCCCATGACACTCTCACGTAATAATGAGTAGGGCTGTACACGCCCTGGAGTCTCCGGAGAGCCGCCCTCGGGCCTCTGGGGCTCCCTCCCACGCCTAGTGGCAGCACTTAGCTCCGCGCTGGTGAGAAGACTTGAAGACAAGAAGACTAGACTAGGTGCCGGGCGCAGCCATTTTCTTTGAGTCTCTTTTTCTGTAACCCTACCTTCTGGATTTGGATTTAAGTTGAAGTTGAGTTTTTACCGATGCGCGCGGGGGATGCGTTTTCTCGTTCAAGCGATTTCTTGCCATCCGGTTTTCGCCTTGTTCTGAAGCTCGTGCTCGCTGCCTCCCCCTCGCGGGCCCCTCGCGAGAGGGGCTGGGCGCGGCACACGCACCGAGCGCGCTGGTTGGCGCTAGATCCTCGCGAGGCCCGCTCGGGCGGATCTACAGGCCTTTCGGGAGCCCCGCGACAACTCTCAATCTTGCAATTCGATTCGGGGCCCGCCCCAGCTAAGGTAAGCCGCATCAGCAAAACTTGCCCCCGGGCTCATGGATCCATGAAGGCGCACACTTGGCTTGGCATGACAGAGTAAAAATTGCGATTTGTTTACATGAGGGCCCCCCCTCTCAAAATGCTCTCACAATCTTTAAGGGCCACGCCCAAGTTTTTGCATACAGGGTAAAATAGTAAAGGAACAAGGGATCAGCCGGATATGTCACTCGCCGCGTCCTCCACATCGTCTTCGGACGCATTGCTGGCGTCGCTGTCGCCATCGTTGGCGTCGCCGCCACCTCCACCAACGCCGGCATCACCATCATCAACCGTGTCACCTTCGTCTACAGCGACCACCACCGCGTCGTCTTCAGAAGCGAGGGCTCTGACCAGCACATCCACGTTGTCCTCCACCCACCGCGCCAGATCGCCATGGATGGCTTGCGGTACGGGGGCAATGGCGGCGTCAAAGTCAAAGTCGGGGAAGGTGTTCCGAAGATGGCTGAAGACACGGGAGAGTGCGCGCCCGAGCAAGCCTCGGCTTCTCTCATCCACGAGCTGGCGAGCTCTGTCAGACCGAGCCTCCAAGCGCGTCACCACATCACCAAAGAAGCGCAGATGACTGGCGTAGTCATTTGAATGTGGATACGGAGCATTCTCGTCGCAGTCATGGCCCAACGCTGCGTTGGCCCTGACCCTGAGGTCCTGAAGCATGGGGGCGTGCTCACGCTCCAGTGTCCGCCGCTGAAACGCCTCCTCCTTGTTTTGCCGCGCGACCGCCTCGGCTTCATCAACCCGTTTCTGAAGTGAGAGCAGCTCGGCGCAGGTGGAAGCCAGTTCTGCATGCGCCGTAACCAGGGCAGCTGCCGTGGCCTCCTCACGTCTCTCCACTTCGGCCAGTTTGGGCCTAAGGGCGGCGGCCCTACCCGCATCCTCCGTTCCCGCAAGCTTGAACCTCAAATCATACCTACCCTCAAGATCTGCACGAGCCTCGGCCACCCGGCGATCAACCTCCTCCTAAGCCTTGGCCTCGCGTGCGCCAATGGCATCTTCCGCTTGGGCAACTTGACGCTCCCTCGTCTCCAGCTGCTCAAGCTCGAGGCTACGCTCCACGGCCTCCAGAGCCAGCGCCTCCTCGCGCCTCCGGATCTCTTCTTCCTTGGTGGGCGTCCCCCTCAGCGATGCAAGGGTGGCCTTGCGCGCCTCCACCTGCTGCTCTAGGGATGCGCTCCAGGCCTGGAGCTCCCACGCGCGCTTCTCTGCAGCCTCGCAACGGCGGTCGGCTTCGCGAGCCTCCTCCAGAGCTCGGGAGCAAGCTTCTCGGGAAACCTTGAGGGATGCCTCAGCCTTCGCGTTATCAGGATCGCGTTGGTAGCGGCCAAGGTTGATGGCCACCTTCAGCTTGCGCCGCTCCTCCACCAGCCAAAGACCCTCAGCCTCAAGGCGCGCGTCGACACCCACGAGTTCTTCGCCAAGTCGGCTCATCGCGCCCATCGCCTCCTGGAAGAGCTCATGACGAATGACGCTCCGCCCGTTCTCGAACTCCAGCACACGCCCCACCTCGTCCTCCGCCATGGGGGCCGCATGCGGGACGTGAAGCGCCGCACCCCCTCTCAGCAGGGGGCTGGGGGCTGGTGCCGCCCCAGGCGCCGGCCCGGCCTCGCGAGGGCCCCCGGCCGGTCGGGGCCCGCTACTTGAAGAGGAACTGAAGACCGAGGCCAACCAGCTACTATCCATGACCAGAGGAGGGGTCCTGGGCACGCCCGCCAAGCTCCAAGCCAGGCCGTGGAGGAAGGACGATGGGGCCACAGGGTCGAAGTGCCATGAAGGCGAGCGCACCTCCTTGGCCGGCCCTGCCCCGGGCGCGACATGCAGGCCCGGGGCGCTCAAGGCTAGCGCAGGAGTCAAGGAGGGCGGAGGTTGCTTCTCGGGGGACCCGACGGCCCTGGCGGAAGGGGTCCTGAAGAGCCAGCGTCAGGGAAGAAAGCAGCAATCATGGAATCACAAGGTGCAGTACTTACTCATCAATGGCGATGTATTTTTGTGGCTTCAACGGCCCGAAGATACCGCTGCCGCTCGGGGATCCTTTCCTCTTGCGGAGCTCCTCGAAGTCCACGCAAAGCCGACCGAAGCGCTGGACGTGACGGCCGGCACGGGGTGCAGCCGGAGAAGTGCTCGAGAGGACAACTTCAGGGGTGCATGGCTGCGGAGAACAGTCGGGGGCCGTCTCACTGCGACCTCCCAAGGCCTCCAGAGCTTCGGCCCCAGGAGCCGCGTGCTGCATCGTCTCAGCGACCGACGTCCCAGAGGAAGAATCGTGAGTTCCTGGGGACGACGCCCCAGGAGCCCCAGGCGGCATCCGCACATCAGCACTCTCGCCCCCTGCATCCACATTTGGGATGAGCTCGGTGCCAGCAACAAAGAGGGGAGCCACGTTGACAGGGTTCTCGCGAGACCCCACAAGGCCGTCCGGGCGCAGCCCCCACTCATCAAAGGAAGGCATGCTCACTGCAAATTCAGTCTTGTTCATGCATCGATACAACAGACAGCTCTTCCCAGGCATGTCGTCCGGCAAAGGGACACCTGTCAAGACCTTGAGCACCGTTTGCCGCGCCTCAAGAGGGAGCCCGGACTCCTGAAACCTCACATGGTCCTGACTGCTGAGCAGGGTCCACATTGGGTGAGAATGGCGCTGAAGCGGAGCGACTCGGCGCCTGACGAACTCCTTCACCACCGTAGGCGCGGTCACGCCGCTGTCTTTCAGCCTCCTCGGTCTGAGCCAGACAGGGACAAGACGGGAGCTCGCGAGCCTCTCGTGGCCCCAACCGGAGTTGGGAACAGCGGGCGCTGACGGGGAGTGGAGCAGAGGGCTGAGCACACCAGCGTTGACAAACACCCACCGTGTCCGAAACTCGCTCATGGATGGAGGAAGCTCGAAGTCGATCCTCGCGCCCGCCGTCGCAGCCACGGCCTAGAAGCTCACGCATCTCGAGCTTTGCCAGGGATTAGTCAGATGCAGTGAGAAGAAATGACGGAGAAGGGCCACAGAAGGAGCGATGCCCACCATGGCTTCACACACAAAGGCGAAGACGGCGAGGAGAGTCACGGATTGGGGGTCGAGATGCAGCATGTGGATCTGGTAATGTTCAAGCACCGCGTTGAAGAAGGCGGAGAAAGGGGGAATCAGGCTTGCCCAAAGGGCATCGATGAAGATTGGAACCTCGGTGGCCGCCCGAGCAATGCGAACGCGAGACGCAGGCCAGGCCACCGTCTTCCGCCAGTCGCTGAAACTGGTGGCAAGCACGGGACGCACCTTGTCCATGGCCTCGTCGTTGAGCATCAAGGATCGGCCGACTGCAGACTCGGCGGCTGCAGGCGCACTTGGTGAAGACAGAGGCTTCTTCCCCTTGTCTACTTGTTTCGGCGCCATGGCGATGAAGCAGGAAGAGTGCAGGTCGGATTGGAGAGGAGGAGCAGAGTCTCAAGGAAGCAGAGGGATTGGAGACAAGGCGCGGGCGATGGAAGAATAACTGTGTAGGTAGCGGGGGCCGCATAGCCAGGCGGATTCCAAGGCAGCATGGAGAAGAGGAGACGCCCACGTCCAATCAACCGCCACGCGTCAACCGAGGCCGCAGGCTTTTGGGGCCCGCGGCGCTCCATGCTTGACCTTTGGCTTCGCCTCGAAGCCAAGCCCGAGCGCGCCTTGGGCCCGGGGGCTACTGTCGGCGTTCTGGGAACGGGGGTCCGCGGCCCACGGCGTGGCTGAGCTAGCAGGCCCATACGGCCCATCTTCATCGACAAGGCACTCAAGACCCTCGCGAGGGGCAAAGCCTCGCGAGGCAGATGACACAAGACCTCCTTATGAGCGGCCTCGCCAGGCAGGCTCATGAGGGGCGGAGAGATCAAGGCAAGGCAAACCTTGCGAGATCCTCGTGACGTGAGCCATGACGATCAAGACCAGACAGGCGCCAACGCGTGCAGCGTCCTTGTTTCCTCTTTGGCGCTAAGGGGGCAAGCGCAGGCGCGGAGTACCGAGGCATCAAGCAAAGGTTTACATATCGGTGCAACGAGACCAAGACCAGCAGGATGGCAAGACGGAGGTCACCATGGAGCGCAAAACGGCGTCACCACCAGAGCCTTTTGCAGGCGAAGACCGCTTTTGTCGGGATAAGCTGTACTAGCTGTCCCCTTTCAAATTGGCCGTTGTTGGCTCCCTTCCCGCTCAATATTTGGGGAGAGGACCAGGGCCTATATAAGTAGAGCTAGCCACCACCGTAGGGGACAACCCATTCAGAGGCAGCTCACCCACACAAGTTCGTCAAGCACAAGAACACCTCAGTCTTAGGAGGCTGTTCTTCCCCTTGTACTGTTCATCACCAGCCCAAGAGGCAATCCACCACCACCACACTAGAGTAGGGTATTACACCACAACGGTGGCCCGAACCAGTATAAATCTTGTGTCTTTGTGTTGCGAGTTCATCGAGTTCGTCCGCGAGATCTTAGAGAGCTAGGGCGTGGAGCGGTAGGGAGGAGATCTTTGCGCGCACCCCAGTGTTCGAACCTCGAGGGTTTTGCCGGAAACCGTGATCCGACAGCCATGGAGGCGAGCACACCTCTCCAACCGACCCCGCTCCAGGGACGGCACGAAGGCTCGGGGCGCTCAAGGCCGGCGGAGGAGGCTGCTTCTCGGGAGATGCGGCGGCCCTTGGCGGAAGGGACCCTGAAGAGCAAACGTCAGGGAGGAAAGCAGCACTCAAGAAATCACAAAGATACAGTACTTACTCGTCAACGGTGATGTACTTCCTCCGCTTCAACGGCCCGAAGATGCCACCGTTGCTCGGGGATCCTTTCCTCTTGCGGATCTGTCGGAGTAAATGGCCACGGGTAGCCTAACCGACTCCCCCTGGCTCTTCGAAAAATTACCAGGCCATTCGAGCCTTCAAGCATACAAAGCATAGGATCGCCTTCCCCCAGCCGAGGGCCAACTCCCAGAGGACGACCCATCCTCAGAAACCTTCTCCAAGAAAGATACGAGACAGCCGACTCCAGGGAGCCGGCCCTGAGAGGACCGACTCCCAGAAGCCGGCCATAAATAAAGCCGGCTCCCAGGAGCCGGCCGCGAGGAAAGCCAGCTCCCAGAAGCCGGCCAAAACTGCACCCACTAAGACTGTACCCACATGGCGGCGATAGGATGGGGTGTGGCTGCCGTACAGCCCACTACCCCCGAATCCCGGAACAGGCATGGCCACAGGGGCCGTACGAGCCAGCCATCCCCCGTCCGGCGTGGCACTGTAGCCATGTTGGCCTCGATGTCACCCACGACAGGCGCCAGTACGGCCCGTGGGCGGCGGGCCCCTTCGCCAGAGAGACATCCGAAGGCGGCCTGGTCTCCCCTAGTCGGCCAGGGGTGTGGCCGGCTTCCAATAGCCGGCTACCTCCCTCCCTCGAAGCATGCGCCTCATTAAGGGACAAGACGAGGTAAGGCTACAGTGAGAGCTCGCAAGGCGGCGACACTGTAGCCACGCTTACCTCGACGAAGCCCTCGTCATCAGAGGTGAGGCAACAGTAACCAGCCGCCGACAAAGCCCCCAAGCGGTGGGGCCGGCCTGCCGGCCAAAAGGCCGGCAGCCGGCGGGACCCACCAGTCGGCGGGCCCCAATGACCGGCGGAGAAGCCGGCGAGCCTAGACACTGACGGCGGGGACCCGCGCCCAGCCGGATTACCATCGTACCCCTGGGGGGTAGGCCTATACAAACCCCCCAGGGCACCCATGCAAAGGGTTGATCTAATAGAATTCCACACACCACCTAGAGAGAAAAGGAGAGCTAGCCTCGCCCTTCCTCTTCCTCTATCCAAACAGCTCAAGGAGCGCTTGTAGCAACTTGTATTGATCTAGTGATCATGCGGAGACCCCGCAGAGCAGGACTAGGGGTGTTATCTCCACGGAGAGCCCCGAACCTGGGTAAGATCCGCCGGCGTGCATGTCTTCGCCTCATCCCGTTTCCAGGCACCGGCGATGTTTTACTGGCTCCCACGATGATAAGCCACTCGTTGGCATATGTCGCACCTACCATCCTTCATTTGGCGCCCACCGTGGGGCCAGGTGCACCGTCGTCCGGAGACCTGTTCTGGACGGGAACCCTTTTTCTCCCCCGCGAGCGCAGCCAGCCTGCTACGCCCGACGGCGCTTGCCCCGACGCGCTGCAAGGCGTCGACGACGCCTGCGCGGCAAGCTGCCTCGACGATCTTTTTGGCAAGACTCGCATCTCCGACGAGCCCGCGTCTGATGCGGGCACGGACTACCCCGAGAGCCGCCTCGTCAGCCTCCTCGACCAGCTTCATGTCCCCAGCGAGCTTGCTGTAGACTTGGAGTCGGTCGGCTCCACCGACCCGATGCTTGTCGACTCCGACACGGCATCGTTCGACGCTTACCCCTCCGACGTGGTAGTCTTCGACGACCCTCTCCCTCGAGCTGACAGCGGCAGCAGCACTGTCACTGAGGTGCTGGTCATCAGCCACGTCGCCGACTCGGGCGAGAGCACCCACGACGCCCTACAGGCGGCGATGCATGACTTGTCCGTCCCCATCCCGACCGGTGCCGACGCGAGACCCTGGAGGAACGTCATCTCGCCCTCATCGCGGAGGGCCAGAAGATAGCCTACATGAGATGCCTCACTGAGGCCCACCAGCGCGAAGTCGACCGCGCCACTTTTGGTACGCCGCCTCACGGCGGGCCGAGCCAAGTCGGCCTCGTCAAGAAGCGCGGCGCGGCCATCGCCAGCATGCTAGGGGCGGACCGCCCCGTTTACGCCACACTGCTCGAAAATCTGCGAGCTGCTTAGGCGGCAGCAGAAGAGCTGAATGGGCTGGGGGCTGATGAGCTCCCCTACATGACAAGGCGCATCCAGCAGCTGATCGATGCGGCCGCAGAACGACATGAAGCCGGCGCCCGCGCTGAGAGTCCTCCCCCGCGCCGAGAGCGCGCCGCGACATCCCGGTCGCCGACTGCGAGCGGCGCCCGCGCAAGGAAGAACAAGGAGCCGGCTGCAAGCCGCAGCCGGACTCGAATCACCATCGAGCGCGACGCAGAAGGCCGCCCTCGAGCGGTGGAGCGCCAGGGCAATCCGCCTCCTCCCCCGCCTCATGGAGAGAGATGTCCCACCCCGCCGCCTGTCACGCATCCGACTCTCGGTGGCTGACTAGGCCGCCGCGAGGGAGTCGGCGAGAACGACGCCCGCCACCGGATCGACCGCCTAGCTCGATCCCTGGCGCTAGAAGAAGAAGACGATGTCGGCCCGCCATGCTTTGGCCCCTGCATCCGCGACAAGCCCTTCCCCAAAGGGTTCTCGCTCCCCAGAGACACGCCCAAGTACAATGGCTCTGTGAAGCCGGAAGATTGGCTCATCGACTACTCTACCGTCGTCAGCATAGCGAACGACAACAGGCGCGTAGCAGTGAAGTACGTCCCTCTCATGCTGCAAGGCACGGCACGCACCTGGCTCAACAGCCTCAAGCCCTACAGTGTCAATAGCTGGCTGGACTTCACGGAAGTCTTCGTCCGCAACTTCACCAGCACGTACAAGCGGCCTCCCAAGCCCCGCCAGCTCTCCTTATGCGTCCAAGGGCCCAGCGAATCGACCCGGGACTACCTCACGCGATGGGCCGAGCTCCGGAACTCCTGCGAGGGGGTGCACGAGGAGCAGGCCATCGAATACTTCACCGTCGGGTGCCGAGAGGGCACCCTCCTCAAGCACAGACTCCTCTGCGATGAGCCGGCTACCTTCGACGAGCTGCTGGTCATTGCAGACAAGTACGCCACAGCCGACTCCTCGATGAAGACCGAGCTCCGAGTGGACGCCTCTGGGAAGGTGCTCGCTCCAGCTCCTAAGACGCCGGCTGGCGACTCCAATCGGCGCCCCTACCAGAACGACCACAAGCGCAAGGCCCCTATGCCGCCTTCCACCAATCGGCAGGTGGCCACAGTCGAAGACGAGCAGCCCGAAGAGCGGCCCGCTCCCAAGAAGAAGGGCGGCAGGCCGGCTTGGCAGCCGGCCTTCTCCTACGAGCAGACTCTCGATGCCCCCTGCAAGTTCCACAGCGGCGCGAAGCCATCCAACCAGACGACCCGAAAGTGCCACTGACTCACCCGGATCTCCAAGGGCGAGGGGCTGGTGCCGCCTCCGCCTCCCGGCCCGCCGCCTCCAGCCCCCCAGCAGCCGGCTGCTCGACCAGCAGTCGGAGCCATTCAAGATGAGTTCCCTGATGACCACGCCGCCTACGTCGTCTTCACGAGCCAGGTTGAAGACAAGCGCAGCCGGCGCCGACAGCACCAAGAGGTCGACGCAGTCGCCTCCAGTAGCCCCGAGTTCATGCATTGGTCCGAAAGGCCTATCAATTGGAGCCGGGCCGATCACCCAGAGGTGATGCCGTCCCCTTGCTCCTACGCATTGGTGTTGGATGTCACCCTCGCAACAGAGAGGCGGGCTGCCCGATTCTCCCGCGTTCTGATTGATGGCGGAAGCACTATCAACATACTGTACCGCGACACCATGGAGAAGTTGAACCTCAAGGCGAAGCATCTCATGCCAAGCCGGACCATTTTCCATGGCATCGTACCCGGCCTGTCCTGTTCCCCGATTGGCAAGATCAAGATGGATGTTCTCTTCGGAGACAAGGATCACTTTCGTCGAGAAGCAATCTGGTTCGAGGTAGTGGATCTGGAAAGCCCTTACCACGCCTTGCTTGGCCGACCTGCTCTGGCCAAGTTCATGGCTGTGCCCCACTACGCCTAACTGAAGATGAAGATGCCGAGCTCGAAGGGGATCATCACTGTAGCCGGCGACTACCAAAAGTCCATCGAGTGCGCTGCAGCCAGCAGCCGGCTGGCCGAGTCCCTCGTAGTGGTAGAAGAGAAGAAGATGTTGGAGTGAGTTGTGGTCATGGCCGGCAAACAACCGGCTTTGTCCCCCAACCCCAAGGAATATGATGCGTAGGGCTCCTTCCAGCCGGCCAAGGAGACGAAGAAAATACCTCTGGACCCGGAGAACCCGGAGAGGTTTGCAGTCATCGGTGCAAACCTGGACAGTAAATAGGAAGGCGAGCTCGTCGACTTCCTCCGTGAGAATCGAGACATCTTTGCATGGTCCCCAAATGACATGCCGGGTGTTCCGAAGGATTTTGCCGAGCGCAAGTTACACGTCCGAGCGGACGCAAAGCCGGTCAAGCAGCCTCTCCGCTGACTGTCCGAAGAGAAGAGAAGAATCGTAGGAGAAGAGATAGCCAGGCTCCTTGCCGCCGGCTTTATTATGGAAGTGTTTTTCCCAGAGTGGCTTGCCAACCCAGTCTTGGTGTTGAAGAAGAACAACAAATGGCGTATGTGTATAGACTACACTAGCCTCAACAAGGCTTGCCCCAAAGATCCGTTTGCTCTGCCATGGATTGATCAAGTAATAGACTCCACAGCCGGATGCGAGCTGTTGAATTTCTTGGATGCCTACTCAGGATACCACCAGATTAAGTTGGACCCAGCAGACCGCCTGAAGACTGCCTTCATCACACCATTCGGAACTTTCTGTTACCTGACTATGACATTCGGCTTGAGGAATGCCGGTGCCACTTTCCAGCGTTGCATGCAGAAATGCCTCCTCAAGCAACTTGGCAGAAATGCCCACGTCTACGTAGACGATATTGTGGTGAAGACAGAAAAGCGCGGCACCCTACTGGAAGACCTCAAAGAAATATTTGCCAACTTGCGCCGATTCCAGATCAAGCTCAACCCCGAGAAATGCGTGTTCGGAGTACCAGCCGGCCAGCTTCTAGGCTTTCTGGTCTCCGAACGCGGCATTGAGTGCAACCCTGTGAAGATCAAGGCCATCGAGAGAATGGAGATTCCCACCAAGTTGCGAGATGTACAGAATTTCACTGGGTGCCTGGCCTCCCTAAACCGCTTTATCAGCCGGCTAGGAGAGAAGGCTCTCCCCCTGTGCCGACTCATGAAGAAATCCACTCATTTCGAGTGGAATGACCAAGCAGACCAAGCCTTCCATGAGTTGAACAAGATGCTGACCACTCCACCTGTCCTGGCGGCGCCGACTGAGAAGGAGCCCATGCTCCTCTACATTGCCGCAACTAGCCGAGTGGTCAGTACAGTCGTCGTGGTCTAGCGCCCAGAAGAAGGCCGAGCCCATCTAGTCCAGAGGCCGGTATATTATCTAAGCGAAGTACTATCCAGCTCAAAGCAAAACTACCCACACTACCAGAAGATGTGCTATGGAGTGTACTTCGCCGCCATGCGCTTGCACCTTACACAATCTTCTACCAGCCCCGCACCGCCATCATGTCCCAAGCATTGGCCGACTTCCTCGTCGACTGGGCCGAGACCCAGTACCTACCGCCGGCTCCCGACTCTACTCATTGGCGGATGCATTTCGATGGGTCCAAGATGCGCACCGGCTTGGGAGCCGGCATCGTCCTCACCTCTCCCAAAGGCGACAAGCTCAGATACATGCTGCAAATCCACTTTGCCGCCTCCAACAACGTGGCTGAATACGAGGCGCTCATACACGGGCTCCAGCTAGCCGAAGAGCTCGGCATACGCCGGATCCTGTGTTATGGCAACACAGACTTGGTGGTCCAGCAGTCATCTGGCGACTGGGACGCCAAGGATGCAAACATGGCGAGCTATCGATTCCTCATCCAGCATATCAGTGGGTACTTCGAAGGGTGCGAGTTCCTTCACGTGCCACGGGCCGACAACGACCAAGCAGATGCCCTGGCACGGATCGGCTCCACCCGACAGGCTATACCAACCGGTGTCTCTCTCTAGCGCCTCCTCAAACCATCTATCAAGCCGTCTCCAGAATCGGACTCTATCTTCGTACCACCCGCCCCCGATGCAGCCGGATCCGACTGGAGGAACCCAGCAGGCGGCTCGGGGACTTCGACAAGCGGCCCGGGGACTACTGTAGTCGCACCCGGCTCGGGGACTTCAGAACCCGGCCCGGAAACTACAGCAGTCGGCCCGGGGATTGCAGCAACACAAGAAGCGGTGGCCGACTCCAACCCTCCACCACCCAACCCACCCACCCGAGTCACAGTGGCCGTACTAACAGTAGAAGAAGTCATAGCTCCATCATGGGCCCAGCCCATCCTCAACTTCCTAGTCAACAGAGAGCTACCGACTGATGAGATCTCGGCAAGACTAGTGCAACACCGAGCCGGAGCATATGCAATAATAAACAGAGAACTTGTCAAGCGCAGCGTCACTGGGGTCTTCCAGCACTGCGTCGAGCCAGAAAGGGGTGTCGCAATCCTCAAGGATATCCACCAAGGCGAATGCGGCCACCACGCAGCCTCAAGTTCACTTGTGGCCAAAGCCTTCCGCCACGGTTTCTTCTGGCTGACTGCTTTGGAAGATGCCAAAGAGATAGTCAAATGCTGCAAAGGATGCCAAGTCTTCAGTTCCAAACAACACCTGCCGGCTTCCGAACTCAAGACCATCCCCCTCACCTGGCCCTTTGCCGTCTGGGGGCTGGACATGGTGGGCCCATTCAAGACAACCCGCGGCGGCTTGACACATCTGCTTGTCGCCGTGGACAAATTTACCAAGTGGATCGAAGCGAAGCCGATCAAAAAGCTGAACGGGCTGACTGCTGTGACATTTATTGCTGACATCACTACTCGGTATGGCGTGCCGCACAGCATCATCACCGACAACGGCACAAACTTTGCCAAAGGAGCACTGGCACATTTCTGCGCGACACAAGGCATCCGACTGGACTTAGCGTCCGTTGCCCACCCATAGTCAAACGGCCAGGTCGAGCGAGCAAACGGCCTCATCCTCTCTGGCATCAAGCCCCGCCTGGTCGTACCACTGGAGCGCTCGGCCGGCTGCTGGCTCGACGAGCTGCCGCTGTCCTCTGGAGTCCGCGTACTACCCCAAACAAGTCAACCGGCTTCACTCCGTTCTTCCTTGTATACGGTGCCGAGGCTGTCATCCCGACTGACATCGAGTTCGACTCGCCTCGGGTCACCATGTACACAGAGGCGGAGTGTCGGAGTAAATGGCCACGGGTAGCCTAACCGACTGCCCCTAGCTCTTCTAAAAAATTATCAGGCCTTGGAGCCTTCAAGCATTTTAAGCATTGGGCCGCCTTCCCTTGCCGGCTACCACTAAAGCCGACTCTCGGAAGGCGACCCAGCCTCAGCAACCTCCCCTCCAAGATAACCACGGGATGGCCGACTCCAGGGAGCCGGCCAAAGAGGATGCCGACTCCCCAGAGCCGGCCATGAAGAACGCCGACTCCAAGAAGCCGGCCAAGACCGCAACCACCAAGACTACACCCACATAACGGTGACAAGACGGGGTGTGGCCACAGTGCGGCCCACTACCCCCGAAGCCCGAGGCAGGCATGGCCACAGGACGCCGTACGGGACGGCCATCCCCCGTTCGGCTCAGCACTGTAGCCATGCTAGCCTCGACGTCATCCACGACAGACTCCCGTACGGCCCACGGGTGGCGGGCCCCTTTAGCCAGAGAGAGGCGTGAAGGCGGCCCGGCTCTCCCCCAGTCGGCCAAGGGCGTAGCCGGCTCCCAGAAGCCGGCTACCCCATTCCTCGAAGCATGCGCCACATTAAGGAGACAAGACGAGGTAAGGCTATAATGAGAGTCCTCGAGGCGGCCCACTGTAGCCACGCTTACCCCGACAAAGCCCTCATCATCAGAGGCGAGGCAACAGTAAGCAGCCGCCGACAAGACCCAGTGCGGTGGGGCCGGCCTGTCGACCAATAGGCCGGCAGCCGGCGGGGCCCACCAGTCGGCGGGCCCCAACAGCCGGCGGAGAAGCCGACGAGCACAGACACTGACGGCTGGGACCAGTGCCCAGCCGGATTACAATTGTACCCCCGGGGGTAGGCCTATATAAACCCCCCGGAGCACCCATGCAAAGGGTTGGCTTCTAAGCATAGCACACACACCATAGAGAGAGAGAAGGGAGAGCTAGTCTTGTTCTTCTTCTCCCTTGAACCCAACAGCTCTAGGAGCGATTGTAGCTACTTTTACCGATCTAGTGATCATGCGGAGACCCCGCAGAGCAGGACTAGAGGTGTTATCTCCTCGGAGAGCCCCGAACCTGGGAAAGATTCGCCGGCGTGCATGTCTTCGCCTCATCCCGTTTCCAGGCACCGGCGACGTCTTATTGGCTCCCACAATGATAAGCCACCCGTTGGCATATGTCGCACCAACCACCCGACATTTGGCGCCCACCGTGGGGCCAGGTGCACCGTCGTCCGGAGACCTGTTCTGGACGGGAACTCTCTTCCTCCCCCGCGAGCGCAGCCAGCTTGCTGCGCCCGATGGCGTTTGCCTCGACGCGCTGCAAGGCGTCGATGACGCCTGCGCAGCGAGCTACCTCGCCGATCTGCTCGGCGAGGCTCGCATCTCCGACGAGCCTGCGTCCGACGCAGGCACGGACTACCCCGAGAGACGCCTCGTCAGCCTCCTCGACCAGCTTCACGTCTCCAGCGAGCCTGCTATAGACGTGGAGTCGGTCGGCTCCACCGACCCGATGCTTGTCGACTCCGACACGGCATCGCTCGACGCCTACCCCTCCGACGTGCTGATCTTCGACGATCCTCTCCCTCGAGCTGACAGCGGCAGCAGCGCTGTCACCGAAGTGCTGGTCATCAGCCACGTCGCCAACTCGTGCGAGAACGCCCGCGACGCTCTGCAAGCGGCAATGCACGACCTCTCCGTCCCCATTCCGGCCGATGCCGACGCCGAGACCCTGGAGGCACGCCGCCTTGCCCTCATCGCGGAAGGCCGGAAGATAGACTCCATGAGACGCCTCACCGAGGCCCACCAGCGCGAAGTCGACCGCGCCGCCTTCGGTACGCCGCCGCCTAGCGGCCCGAGCCGAGCCAGCTTCGTCCAGAAGCGCGGCGCGGCCGTCGCCAGCATGCTGGGGGCGGATCGCCCCGTCTACACCACCCCGCTCGAGAATCTGCGAGCCGCTCAGGCAGCCGAAGAGGAGCTCAATGGGTTGGGAGCCGATGAGCTCCCCTACATGACGAGACGGATCCAGCAGCTGATCGACGCGGCTGCAGAACGGCACGAAGCCGGCGCCCGTGCTGATAGCCATCCCCCGCGCCGGGAGCACGCCGCGACGTCCCGCTCACCGACTGCGAGCGGCACTCGCCAGAAGAAAGACAAGGAGCCGGCTGCCAGCCGCAGCCGGACTCGCATCACCATCGAGCGCGATGCGGAGGGCCGCCCTCGAGCGGTGGAACACCAAGGGAATCTGCCTCCTCCCCCGCCTCGAAGAGAAAGACGGCTCACCCCGCCGCCTATCACGCACCCGACTCTTGGCGACTGACTCGGCCGCCGAGAAGGAGTCGGCGAGAACGACGCCCGCCATCGGATCGACCGCCTTACTCGATCCCTGGCGTTAGAAGAAGACGATGTCGGCCCGCCATGCTTTGGCCCCCGCATCCACGACGAGCCCTTCCCCAAAGGGTTCTCGCTCCCCAGAGACACGCCCAAGTACAACGGCTCTGTGAAGCCGGAAGATTGGCTCATCGACTACTCCACGGCCGTCAGCATAGCCAACGGCAATCGCCGGGTCGCCGTGAAGTACGTCCCCCTCATGCTGCAAGGCACGGTGCGCACATGGCTCAACAGCCTCAAGCCCTACAGCATCAACAGTTTGCTGGACTTCACAGAAGTCTTCGTCCGCAACTTCACCAACACCTACAAGCGGCCTCCCAAGCCTCGCCAGCTCTCCCTCTGCGTCCAAGGGCCCAACGAGGCGACCCGCGACTACCTCACGCGGTGGGCCGAGCTCCGCAACTCCTGCGAGGGGGTGCATGAGGTCCAGGCCATCGAATACTTCACCGCCGGGTGCCGAGAGGGCACCCTCCTCAAGCACCGACTCCTCTGCGACGAGCCGGCTACCCTCGACGAGTTGCTGGTGATCGCGGACAAGTACGCCACGGCCGACTCCTCCATGAAGACCGAGCTCCGAGTGGACGCCTTGGGAAAGGTGATCGCTTCGGCTCCCAAGACGCCGGCTGGCGACCCCAATCGGCGCCCCTACCAGAACGACCACAAGCGCAAGGCCCCCATGCCGACTTCCACCAGTCGGCAGGTGGCCACCGTTGAAGACGAGCAGCCCGAGGAATGGCCCGCTCCCAAGAAGAAGGGTGGCAGGCCGCCCTGGCAGCCGTCTTTCTCCTACGAGCAGGCTCTTGATGCCCCCTACAAATTCCACAGCGGCGCGAAGCCGTCCAACCACACAACCCGGAAATGCCATTGGCTCACCCGCATCACCAAGGGCGAAGGGATGTTGCCGCCTCCGCCTCCCGGTCCGCCGCCTCCAGCCCCCCAGCAGCCGGCAGCTCGGCCGGCAGTCGGCGCCATCCAAGACGAATTCCCTGAAGAACACGCCACCTACGTCGTCTTCACCAGTCAAGCCGACGACAAGCGCGGTCGACGCCGACAGCATCAAGAAGTCAATGCAGTCGCCACCAGCGCCCCCGAGTTCATGCACTGGTCAGAGAAGCCGATTAGTTGGAGCCAGGCCGACCACCCAGAGGTGATGCCCTCTCCTGGCTCCTATGCAATGGTCTTGGATGTCACCCTCGCGACGGAGAGGCGAGCTGCCCGATTCTCCCGAGTCCTGATAGATGGCGGAAGCAGTATCAACATACTGTACCGCGATACCATGGAGAAGCTGAACATCAAAGCGAAGCAGCTCATGCCGAGCCGCACCGTCTTCCATGGTGTCGTCCCCGGCCTGTCTTGCTCCCCAATCGGCAAGATTAAAATGTATGTTCTCTTTGGAGACAAAGATCATTTTCACCGAGAAGCAATCTGGTTCGAGGTAGTGGATCTGGAGAGCCCCTATCATGCTCTGCTTGGCCGATCTGCTCTGGCCAAGTTCATGGCTATGCCCCACTACGCCTACCTGAAGATGAAGCCGAGCTCGAAGGGGATCATCACGGTAGCCGGCGATTACAAGAAGTCCATCGAGTGTGCCATGGCCAGTAGCCGGCTGGCCGAGTCCCTCGTGGTGGCAGAAGAGAAGAAGATGCTGGAGCGGGTTGTGGCCATGGCCGGCAAGCAGCCGGCCTTGTCCCCCAACCCCAAAGATTGTGATGCGCAGGGCTCCTTCCAGCCTGCCAAAGAGACAAAGAAGATACCCCTGAACCCAGAAAACCCGGAGAGGTTCGCTGTCATTGGGGCGAACTTGGACAGTAAATAGGAAGGCAAGCTCGTCGACTTCCTCCGTGAGAATCGAGACATCTTTGCATGGTCCCCAAAGGACATGCCGGGTGTCCCGAAGGATTTCGCCGAGCACAAGTTACATGTCCGAGCTGACGCGAAGCCGGTCAAGCAACCCCTCCGCTGACTGTCAGAAGAGAAGCGAATAATTGTGGGAGAAGAGATAGCCCGGCTCCTTGCCGCTGGCTTTATCATGGAAGTGTTCTTTCTAGAGTGGCTTGCCAACTCAGTTCTGGTTCTGAAGAAGAATAACAAGTGGCGTATGTGTATAGACTACACCAGCCTGAACAAGGCCTGCCCAAAGGATCCGTTTGCTCTGCCGCGGATTGACCAAGTGATAGACTCCACAGCCGGATGCGAGCTGTTAAGTTTTTTGGATGCGTACTCAGGGTACCATCAGATCAAGTTGGACCCAGCTGACCGCCTGAAGACTGCCTTCATCACACCCTTTGGAGCTTTCTGCTACCTGACTATGACATTCGGCTTGAGAAATGCCGGTGCCACTTTTCAGCGTTGCATGCAGAAATGCCTCTTGAAACAACTCAGCAGAAATGCCCACGTCTATGTAGACGACATTGTGGTGAAGACAGAGAAGCGCGGTACCTTGCTGGAAGACCTGAAAGAAACATTTGCCAACTTGCGCCGATTCCAAATCAAGCTCAACCCCGAGAAGTGCGTGTTCGGAGTACCAGCCGGCCAGCTGCTAGGCTTCCTGGTCTCCGAACGCGGCATCGAGTGCAACCCCGTCAAGATCAAGGCCATCGAGAGGATGGAGATTCCCACCAAACTGCGAGATGTGCAGAAGTTCACTGGCTGCTTAGCCTCCCTGAATCGTTTCATCAGCCGACTAGGAGAGAAGGCTCTCCCCCTGTACCGACTCATGAAGAAGTCCACTCACTTCGAGTGGAACGACCAAGCCGACCAAGCCTTCCATGAGTTGAAGAAAATGTTGACCACTCCGCTCGTGCTGGCAGCGCCGACTGAGAAGGAGCCCATGCTCCTCTACATCGCCGCGACTAGCCGAGTCGTCAGCACTGTTGTTGTGGTCCAGCGCCCGGAAGAAGGCCGAGCCCAGCTAGTCCAGAGGCCGGTGTACTACCTCAGCGAAGTGCTATCCAGTTCAAAGCAAAACTACCCGCACTACCAGAAGATGTGCTATGGGGTGTACTTCGCTGCCAAGAAATTGAAGCCCTACTTCCAAGAGCATCCCATCACGGTCGTGTGCACCGCCCCGCTCGCCGAGATCATAGGCAGCTGGGATGTATCCGGCCGGGTGGCTAAATGGGCCATTGCGCTGGCGCCTTACACGATCTTCTACCAACCTTGCACCGCCATCAAGTCCCAAGCACTGGCCGACTTCCTCGTCGACTGGGCCGAGACCCAGTACCTACCGCCGGCTCCGGACTCTACCCATTGGCGGATGCACTTTGACGGGTCCAAGATGCGCACCGGCTTGGGAGCCGGCATCGTCCTCACCTCTCCCAAAGGCGATAAGCTCAAGTACACGCTACAGATCCACTTTGCCGCCTCCAACAACGTGGCCGAGTACGAGGCGATTGTACATGGGCTCCGGCTAGCCAAAGAGCTCGGCATACGCCGGATCCTGTGCTACGGCGACTCAGACTTGGTGGTCCAGCAGTCGTCTGGCGACTGGGATGCCAAGGACGCGAACATGGCGAGCTATCGATTCCTCGTCCAGCAGATCAGCGGCTACTTTGAAGGGTGCGAGTTCCTTCACGTGCCAAGGGCCGACAACGACCAAGCAGATGCCCTAGCACGGATCGGCTCCACCCGACAAGTCATACCGACTGGCGTCTCCCTCCACCGCCTCCTCAAGCCGTCCATCAAGCCGTCTCCAGAATCGGACTCCATCTTCGTACCGCCTGCGCCAGATACAGCCGGATCCGACTGGAGAAACCCCGCAGGCGGCACGGGGACTTCAACAACTGGCCCGGGGACTGTCGTAGTCGCACCCAGCCCGGGGACTTCAGAACCCGGCCCGGGGACTGCAACGACACAAGAAGCGGTGGCCGACCCCAATTCCACGCCACCCAACCCACCCACCCGAGTCATGGTGGCTACATTAATAGAAGAAGAAGTCACAGCTCCGTCATGGGCCCAGCCCATCCTCAAGTTCCTAGTCAGCAGGGAGCTGCCGGCTGATGAGATCTCGGCAAGACTAGTGCAACGACGAGCCGCAGCATATGCAATAATCAACAGAGAGCTTGTGAAGCGCAGCGTCACTGGAGTCTTCCAGCGTTGTGTCGAGCCAGAAAAAGGAGTGGCAATCCTCAAGGACATCCACCAAGGCGAATGCGGCCACCACGCAGCCTCAAGATCACTCGTGGCCAAGGCTTTCCGCCATGGTTTCTTCTGGCCGACTGCCTTGGAGGATGCTAAAGAAATAGTCAAGAGCTGCAGAGGATGCCAAGTTTTTAGTTCCAAGCAACACCTGCCGGCTTCTGCACTCAAGACCATCCCCCTCACCTGGCCCTTTGCCGTCTGGGGACTGGACATGGTGGGCCCTTTCAAGACAGCCCGCGGCGGCTTGACACATCTACTGGTCGCTGTGGACAAGTTCACAAAGTGGATCGAAGCAAAGCCGATTAAGAAGCTGAATGGGCCGACTGCCGTGACATTCATCACTGACATCACTACTCGGTACGGCGTGCCGCACAGCATCATCACCGACAACGGCACGAACTTCGCCAAAGGAGCACTGGCTCGTTTCTGCGCGACGCAGGGCATCCGACTGGACTTAGCATCCGTTGCCCACCCGCAGTCAAACGGCCAGGTCAAGCGAGCAAACGAACTCATCCTCTCCGGCATCAAGCCCCGACTGGTTGTACCACTGGAGCGATCGGCCGGCTGCTGGCTCGAGGAGCTGCCGGCTGTACTTTGGAGTCTGCGCACTACACCCAACAAGTCAACCGGCTTTACTCCATTTTTCCTCGTGTACGGTGCCGAGGCTGTCATCCCAACAGACATCAAGTTCGACTCGCCTCGGATCACGATGTACACAGAGGAGGAGGCCAAGGAAGCAAGAGAAGACGTCGTCGACCTACTGGAAGAAGGCCGGCTGTTAGCACTCAGCCGGTCCGCCATCTACCAGCAAGGACTGCGTCGCTACTACAACCGCAAGGTCAAGCCAACATCCTTCCAAGAGGGCGACCTTGTGCTTCGGCTGATCCAGCGAACAGCCGGCCAGCACAAGCTCTCGGCCCCTTGGGAAGGCCCCTTCATCGTCAGCAAGGCACTCGGCAACGACTCCTACTACTTGATCGACGCGCAAAAACCAAGAGCACGCAAGAGAGACGACTCCGGCAAGGAGTCGGAGCGACCATGGAACGCAAACCTCCTGAGATGATTTTACAGTTGAAAGCAGTATGTATCATGCTCCCCTTTTGTATTAAGTACAAACCAACAGGCCCCCCGAGCAGTACTCGGGGACTGCCTTTGTTTATCTATGAATGACGAGTGTCATATCCATGAATGTATTATTACATTTGATTTCTTGTCTGGCACCGAGTTCGACTAGTCGGCCCGGGGACTGGCCTCCTTGAGCTATATAAGAGGTTCTACCTGAAGTCAGAAAAGTAGTGTGCCGGCTCCCAAGTCCTCCCTTGTTGAAAGTCGCAGCTCGAAGAACCGACTGTCCGACTAGCAAGAGGTAAGGCAGAAAGGATGCCCACACGAAAAACGGCTAAGGACTAACGAATCTATATAGCTACAAGACGGCCTCCAAACATGCCTGCCGGCTGTCAGAACAGCCGGCTGGCCGGCTTCCTAAATACTTAGCTCCAATCCAACAAAGCAAGAGTACTTGCCCTCCCAATCGGCCAAGCACTTCTCCAGCAACAGATTGCAGAGCAACTGTTGGACTGGGAAGGCGGCAACCAAGGGAGGACGGGAAAGGAAACTGCGGAAGGATAAAGAGCAAAGTACGAGGAAAAGCCAAAATGTATGCATAAGTTATATATACATATAAAAGCCCCCAACGGGCTGGCCATCAACATGGTTCGAATACACCCCCAGTGGGTGGAATTGTGCAGACTTAACAGAAGTTTGGTTCCAAAAGTAGACAGAAAAACAAAAGACGGCGGACTAGACTAAGGCGCGGTGCGGAGGCCGAGCTGGTCGGTGAAGGCGGCCTGGCCGGCTGAAGGAGTGGCCGCCTAGCGGGTCTTGGCTTGGCCGCCACCAAGGGCAGGCGACGCGCTCGCACGTGACGTGGTGCTGGAGGCGCGGTCAAGCTGAGGCTGGTCGGCTGCTCCACCAGCCGGCTCGGCGTCTTCACCTTCCTCCTCCTCTTCACCCTCGTCGCTGGAGTCGATCTCCTCCGCCGAGTCTTCACCGTCCGACGGGTTCAACCCGAACCACTCCTCCGGCTGGGCGACACCGTTGTCGTCTACCTCGGGGGCGAAGACGCTGGTGTCGGTGTAGTCGGTGATCGCTGAAGCCCGCCGGATGATAGCCGGCCGTGCCGGCTCCAGCTCCGTGTCGGCTTGCTGCCGCCAGGTAGCCAGCTGATCCAGGCTCAGGCCGGGATACCAGGCCTTGACGAACTCCAGCGCCCGCCTGGCGCCGGAGCGAGCCGACGAGGCCTTCCAAGCTTCAAAGCGGCCGACTGCCACCTCCAGCCAGTCGGCAGTCCGACTGGGGGTGCGAGGAATCACTTGGCCGGGCCAGAGGGCGGCCAAGACTTGCGCCCCGGCACGCTGAAGCCGGCGAAGCAGTCGGTGCGCCGGCTGGATGCGTGCCTGGATCGCCAAGAGCTGCTCCTCCAGCGAACGGCCGGCGGTTGGCGAAATCTCGAAGCCAGCCTGCCTCCGTGCCTGGCGGCGGGCCTCGATGGTCTGGTTGGCAGCGGTAGAATAGCCAGGAAAATATTCTGCGCAAGAAATAAGAAGAAAAGAAGAAAAGAGCGTCGAGTCAGAAAACAAGCCAAAAGTGGCAGATGGCAAGAAAGGACGAAGAGGTAGGCGGCTTACCGTCAACCAGATCTTCGATCTGACCATAGCCAGAAATTAGAGTTTGCCTGGCCTCGGCCCAACCAGCCGCCTCCGTCTCGTACTCGGCCTGGAGGGCGGCTTCGCGGTCCTGCACCGCCTTCAGAGCCACCCTGTGGCTTTCCTCCTGGTCGACCAACTTCTTGGCCAGGCGGTCGCGTTCCTGCACCAAGGCGGCGAGCTCGACATCCTTGGCACGGAGGGCAGTATGAGACTCTCCCAGCTGTGCCCTCAGACTGGCATTGGCCGCTGCAGAGACGGCAGACAAAGAAAGAACAATAAGAGGGAGTCGTCAAGGAAGATCCGACCCGACTGCTCAGCAGTCGGCCCGAATCTCGGGGACTACACCCAGTGGGTGCGCTGACGCGCCCCCACATGAGATAAAGAACAAAGCACGTACCTCGGCTCTCAGTAAGGTCGGCGGTCTTCTGGGTCAGCTCCCGAGCCTGGGAGTTGAAGGCGGCCGCACGAAGGTTGTGGTAGTCCTGCAAGATAGACAGAAGATCGAAGTAAGAACAAGAATAGCAAAGACAAATCCTCTAAAAAGTTCCAAGCCGCCTGCTCAGCAACCGACTCGGAACTCGGGGACTACACCCAATGGGTGCGCTGACGCGCCCCCACGGAAGAAATCAAGATCAAGACGAAGCAAGATAAGAAGCCTAACCCGGATGGCCGCCCGCGTCGCGAGGAACTCGTCGGTGTACTGCCTCAGCGCCGTAGCCTGGGCCTGGAGCCGGGTCCGGACGTCCTGCGCGGCCACGTTCATCACGGCCGTCCCTCCGCCCGGCGTCCACCCCGAGGTAGCGCTGGCCGCCTCCGCATCCCGGGCCGACGAGCTGGAGCCCGCGGCCGGCTGCGGCTCCTACGCGGCCTTCTGCGGCTCCGACGCAGCCTTCCCCGCGCGCCGTCTCGGCGGCATCCGGACCGCCACCTCAGTCCTCACGGCCGGATCGCCCCCCGCCGACTGCGCAGGCGGCGGTTCAGGCCGGCCGCCTTGAGCCGCCCCAGTCGGCGGGGTCGGCACCGGTGCCCTCTCCAAGATGATGACGTCGTCGTCCCTCCCTAGTCCCGCCTGGCCGCCGCTGGCCCCTTCTGGCGAGGGCTCCATGTCCCCCCCAGGCGCTACGGCGCGCAGCGGGGTGACCACCAAGACCTCCCCCGCCACCGCTGCAGCTGCAGCCTCCGCCTGGGCCCTGGCCGCGGCGTCGGCGCGCGCCTTCGCCTCCTCCTCCTGCGCCGCCTGGACGGCGGCCGCCTTCCGCGCTTCCTCCTCCCGCGCCTCCCGCGCCTCCCGCTCCTCTCGCGCCTCCCGCGCGTTCCGCTCTGTCGCCGCCTGAAGGTCGGCACGGGGGTCCACGCGACGAGTGGTGCTCCCAGACCCCCTCGGCGACTCCACGATGGAGCCGGCAGCCGCCCGATCAAGCGACAACGAAGCTCTCATCAATTGGAGAAAAAGATAAGAATTCAAGAACCACCAGAGAAAAGAAAGAAAAAAGAGTACACAAAAATTCGAACTTACGCCGACACGGTCTGCGGTTGCTTCACCACCTTGCGGAAGCGAGCCGCCTTCGCGGCCGCCTCCTCCCGCCTGGTCGCCGCCACCCCGCCTCTGGGCTTCTTGGTCCGACTGCCGAACAAGCCCGGTGCGGCGCGACGCTTCTGCCCGCCGCCTCGAGCAGGCGGTGCAGCGGAGGAACCCGCGCCGCGGCTAGATGCCGGCTGACGGCGCGGGACGACTTCGGCCTCGTCGTCGTCCGGCTAGTCGTCGAAGGAGACTCCATACCCGGAGCCGCCTGCTTCGCCGCCAGCCGGCTTGGTGTTGTCGTCCATAGCGGCCGCCCCCAAGTCAAGGTCCTCCAGATCGTGTTCCGTCCGGTCGGGGACGAATCGACGGTCCGTGTCTGATCCGCCGGCTGGCCAAAGAAGAGGGCTCTGTCGAAAAACAAGCCGACTAAGTTAGAGTTCGCCAAGAGGAACTCGGCAACAAGGCTGAGAGAAAAAGAAGAGACAAGGAGAACTTACCGTAGGCGGCGGGTTGGCTCGGCTATATGGCTCCTTGCCGAACTGCCAATCCACGGAGAGTTTGCAGTTCGTGAGGTAGTTCACCATAAAGGCCACCTCCTCGTGCGGCATCTCCTTGGTACACAGCCGGCTCGGATCAAGCTGGCCGCTCATCTGACAGATCAGATGAGGACGGCTCTGGAGCGGAAGAACCCGGCGCATGACGAAGGCGGCCAGAAGGTCGGGCCCCGTCAGGCCCTCCGACTGGACCATCACCCGCAGTCGGGCGATGGCAGCGTTCCCAGCCGGCGTCAGCGTCACGGCCCGGTACGACCACTGAGGCCGCCTGCCCGCCGGTGCGCCGGCTACGTAAGCCGGCAGGTTGACGTAGTCGCCACGCGATGCGATGTTCCTGACGTAGAAGTACGACTTCTGCCACTTCTTCACCGACTGGATCAGCGTGATGACGGGGAAGGGGTTGTCGGCGACCGACCTCCGCGACGCGATGAAGGCGCCAGTCTGAGCTGGCACGCCCTGCATGCGCGTGCCCAGCTTGGACTGGAAGAGCTCCCCCCACCGCTCGAGGGTAGGGAGGACGCCGAGGTAGCCCTCGCACATGGTGACGAAGGCCGACAGCAGCACCACCGCGTTCGGGGTGACGTGGTGCGGCTGGAGCTGATAGAAATCAAGCCAGGTGCGGAAGAAGGCGCTCACCGGCAGGCCGATGCCGCGCAAGAAATGCGAGCGGAACACCACCCGCTCGCCCTCCCGCGGCTCCGGCGTAATTTCCGCCGCCGGCGCGAGGCGGACCTCCACCTTGTCCGCGCCGGGCAGCCGCCGCGTCTGGCGGAGGAACTCGACGTGATCCTCGTGGACGTTGGAGCCGTCCCAATCCCCGCCATGCTGCTCCGTGGCGGGAGGCATGGTGAAAACGAGTGCGGCGGCGGAGGAACGTACGGAGGAAGAGCGCGGCGGCGAGGCGCTGTCGCAAGAAATGGCGGAGAAAGGAGGTGCGTGCGAGAGCCTGCCGCTCTCCCCCCTCCCCCTACTTATAGCCACGCGAGGTGAAGCCGGAGAGGCCGGACGTGGGGGGAGACGTGGGATTAACTGCACCCACTCCCCCCACGCCTCGCGATAATTGCGCCCTAAAGGCGTGCCGAAACTGCCGCAAGGATACGTGCGGGCAGTTCCGGGATGCAGAGAATCCATGCCTGGGCCCGGGCGCGGATGTGGCGGGGCCCCGCCCTGCGGCGACGTCCCGTCGCGCGCGTGGGCTGGCAGGCTTTTTGGCCACGTGGTCCGCAGGCGGCCAGCGACCGGCCCGCGGCCCGAAGCACGCACTGGCGAACTCCCGCTCTCCGACTCCGGAATTTTCGACCGAGGCGGCACACCTAACCAGAGCCGGCTCCCAGCTGCCGGCTTGTCAAGATAGGAAGCTGATCGAGCTTCTCAACTCCTACCCAACCTCGAAGCCCAATCAGCTTCGGGGACTACTGTCGGAGTAAATGGCCACGGGTAGCCTAACCGACTGCCCCTGGCTCTTCTAAAAAATTATCAGGCCTTGGGGCCTTCAAGCATTTTAAGCATTGGGCCGCCTTCCCTTGCCGGCTACCACCGAAGCCGACTCTCGGAAGGCGACCCAGCCTCAGCAACCTCCCCTCCAAGATAACCACGGGATGGCCGACTCCAGGGAGCCGGCCAAAGAGGATGCCGACTCCCTAGAGCCGGCCATGAAGAACGCCGACTCCAAGAAGCCGGCCAAGACCGCAACCACCAAGACTACACCCACATAACGGTGACAAGACGGGGTGTGGCCATAGTGCAGCCCACTACCCCTGAAGCCCGAGGCAGGCATGGCCACAGGACGCCGTACGGGACGGCCATCCCCCGTTCGGCTCGGCACTGTAGCCATGCTAGCCTCGACGTCATCCACGACAGACTCCCGTACGGCCCACGGGTGGCGGGCCCCTTTAGCCAGAGAGAGGCGTGAAGGCGGCCCGGCTCTCCCCCAGTTGGCCAAGGGCGTAGCCGGCTCCCAGAAGCCGGCTACCCCCTTCCTCGAAGCATGCGCCACATTAAGGAGACAAGACGAGGTAAGGCTACAGTGAGAGTCCTCGAGGCGGCCCACTGTAGCCATGCTTACCTCGACAAAGCCCTCGTCATCAGAGGCGAGGCAACAGTAAGCAGCCACCGACAAGACCCAGTGCGGTGGGGCCGGCCTGTCGACCAAGAGGCCGGCAGCCGGCGGGGCCCGCCAGTCGGCGGGCCCCAACAGCCGGCGGAGAAGCCGGCAAGCACAGACACTGACGGCTGGGACTAGTGCCCAGCCGGATTACAATTGTACCCCCGGGGGTAAGCCTATATAAACCCCCCGGAGCACCCATGCAAAGGGTTGGCTTCTAAGCATAGCACACACACCATAGAGAGAGATAAGCGAGAGCTAGCCTTGTCCTTCTTCTCCCTTGAACCCAACAGCTCTAGGAGCGATTGTAGCTACTTTTACCGATCTAGTGATCATGCGGAGACCCCGCAGAGCAGGACTAGGGGTGTTATCTCCTCGGAGAGCCCCGAGCCTGGGTAAGATTCGCCGGCGTGCATGTCTTCGCCTCATCCCGTTTCCAGGCACCGGCGACGTCTTATTGGCTCCCACAATGATAAGCCACCCGTTGGCATATGTCGCACCAACCACCCGACACGGAGGCCAAGGAAGCGCGAGAGGACGGCGTCGACTTGCTGGAAGAAGGCCGGCTGTTAGCACTCAGCCGGTCCGCCATCTACCAGCAGGGTTTGCGCCGTTACCACAACCGGAAGGTCAAACCAAGATCCTTCCAAGAGGGCGACCTTGTGCTTCGGCTGATCCAGCGAACAGCCGGCCAGCACAAGCTCTCGGCCCCTTGGGAAGGCCCTTTCGTCATCAGCAAGGCACTAGGCAACGACTCCTACTACTTGATCGACGCACAAAAACCAAGAGCACGCAAGAGGGATGATTCCGGCAAGGAGTCAGAGCGACCATGGAACGCAAACCTCCTGAGAAGATTTTACAGTTGAAAGCAAATGGTGAAATAGGAAAGTAGAGGCAGCAGACTAGACTAAGGGCGCAACAGGGGAGCCGGGCTGGTCGGTGGAGACGGCGCCGCCGGCTGGAGGAGTGGCCGGCTGGCGGGTCTCGGCTTGATCATCGCCGGTTGCAGGCGGTGCACCCGCGCGTGCCTTGTTGCTGGAGGCACGGTCAAGCTGAGGCTGACCGGCCGCTCCACCATCTGGCGCGGCATCTTCACCCTCCTCCTCCTCCTCCTCGCCCTCGTCGCTGGAGTCGATCTCCTCCGCCGAGTCCTCGCTGTCTGCTGGGTTCAGCCCGAACCACTCCTCCGGCTGGGCAACGCCGTTGTCATCCACCTCAGGAGCGAAGGCGCTGGTGTCGGTGTAGTCGGCAATCGCCGAAGCCTGCTGGATGATAGCCGGCCGCACCGGCTCCAACTCCGTGTCGGCCTCCTGCCGCCAAGTGGCCAGCTGGTCCAGACTCAGCTCGGGATACCAGGCCTTGGCGAACTCCAGCGCCCACCTAGCGCCGGACCGAGCCGCAGAAGCCTTCCAGGCCTCGAAGCGGCCGACCGCCACCTCCAGCGAGTCGGCAGTCCGACTAGGGGTGCGGGGAATCACCTCACCAGGCCAGAGAGCGGCCAACACCTGCGCCCCAACACGCTGAAGCCGGCGGAGCATGCGATGAGCCGGCTGGAGGCGGGCCTGAATCGCCAAGAGCTGCTCCTCCAGCGACCGGCGAGCGTTCGGTGCGATCTCGGCGCCAGCCTGCCTTCGTGCCTCGCGGTGGGCCTCGACGACCTGGTTGGCGGCGGTAGAGTAGCCAGGGAAGTACTCTGCGCAAGAAAGAAAGAGAAAGAAGAGAAAAACACCAAGTCAGAAAATGAGCCAAACGGCAAGCGGCAAGCAAGGACGAAGAAGAAGGCGGCCTACTATCAACCAAGTCTTCGATCTGGCCATAGCCGTTGATCAGCGTCTGCTTCGCTTCGGCCCAGCTGGCCGCCTCTATCTCATACTTGGCTTGGAGGGCGGCCTCACTGCCTGCACCGCCTTCAGGGCCGCCTTGTGGCTCTTCTCCTGGTCGGCCAACCTCTTGGCCAGGCGGTCACGCTCCTGTGCCAAGGCATCAAACTCGGCCTCCTTAACACGGAGGGCGGCCTGAGCCCCGCCGAGCTGCTCCCTCAGACTGGTGTTGGCCGCTACAGGGATGGCAGAAAAGAAAGAAACAATAAGGAAGAAGTCATCAAGGAAGATCCGACCCGACTGCTCAGCAGTCGGCCCGAATCTCGGGGACTACACCTAGTGGATGCGCTGACGCGCCCCCACGTAAGATAAAAGACGAAGCACTTACCCCGGCTCTCAGATAGGTCAGCATTCTTCTGGGTCAGCTCCCGAGCCTGGGAGTTGAAGGCAGCCGCGCGGAGGTTGTGATAGTCCTGCAAAGTCAGGCAGAGGAGCGAATGAGAACAAGATAGCGAAACAAAGCCCGCTAAGAAGTTCCAAGCCGACTGCTCAGCAGCTGACTCGGAACTCGGGGACTACACCCCGCTGACGCGCCCCCACGGAAGAAACCAAGATCAAAAAAGCAAAAATAGGAAGACTAACCCGAATGGCCGCCCGCGTCGCAAGGAACTCATCATTGTATTTCCTCAGCGCCGCAGCCTGGGACTGAAGCCGGTTCCGGACGTCCTGCGCTACCACGTTCACCACAGCCGTCCCTCCATCCGGCGTCCAACCCGAGCTGGCGCTGGCCGCATCCACGTCCTGGGCCGACGAACTAGGGCGCGTGGCTTTCTGCGGGTCCGATGCGGCCTTCCCCGTGCGCTGGCGCGATGGCGACCGGACCACCAGGTCCGTCCTCGCGGCCGGCTCGCCCCCAGCCGATTGCGTAGGCGGCACGTTAGGCCGGCCGCCTTGAGCCGCCCCAGTCGGCGGGGCCGGTACCGCCTCCCTCTCCGGGACGATGACGTCGTCTTCCCTCTCCAATCCCGGCTGGTCACCGCCGGCTTCCTCTGGCGGGGGCTCCAGGACCTCGGGCGCCGCGACACGTAGAGGGGTGACGAGCAAGGCCCCCTCCGCTGTTGCCATAGCCGCAGCCTCCGCTTGGGCCTTGGCCGCTGCGTCGGCGCGCGCCTTCGCCGCCTCCTCCTCCTGTGCCGCCTCCTCCTCCTGTGCCGCCTTGGCGGCAGCCGCCCTCAACTCCTCCGCCTCCCGCGCGTTTCGCTCCGTCGCCGCCTGAAGCTCGGCGCGGGGGTCCACGCGGTGGGTGCTCCCGGATCCTCCCGGTGATCCAACGACGGAGGCGGCAGCAACCCGCTCGAGCGAAAGCGGAGCCCTGATTTTTTGAGAAAGGGCAAGGATTCAGAAATCACCAAGAAAAGAAGAAAGAATGTACAAAGGAATATACACTTACGCCGACACCATCTGCGGCTGCTTTACCACCTTGCGGAAGCGGGCCGCCTTCGCGGCCGCCTCATCCCGCCTGGTCGCCGCTGCCCCGCCCTCGGGCTTCTTCGGCCGGCTCCCGAACAAGCCCGACGCGGCATGACGCTTCTGCCCGCCACCCCGAGCAGGCGGCGCGGCGGAGGAACCCACGCCGTGGCCGGACGCCGGCTGGCGGCGTGGGACAATTTCTGCCTCGTCGTCATTCGGCCAGTCGTCGAAACTGGCTCCAAGCCCGGAGCCGCCTGCTTCGCTGCCGGCTTCGCCGCCACCCGCCTCAGTGTTGTCATCCATGGCGGCCGCCCCCAAGTCGTGGTCCTCCAGGTCATGCTCCGCCCGGTTGGGGAGGAATCGGCGCTCCGGCTCCGACCCGGCTACAGGTCGAAGGAGAGGGCTCTGCCAAGGCGTGCCGACTGGTCAGAGACGGCCAGAAGGAATTCGGCGACGAAACTAAGAAAAGAAAAGGAAAAAGAGAACATACCGTGGGCGGAGGATGTGCACGGGAATATGGCTCCTTGCCAAACCGCCACTCTGCGGAGAGCTTGCAGTTCGCAAGGTAATTCACCATGTTGGCCACCTCGTCGTGCGGCATGTCCTTGGTGCACATCCGACTGGGATCGAGCTGGCCGCTCATCTGACAGATCAGGTGAGGGCGGCTCTGAAGCGGAAGTACCCGGCGCGCAACGAACGCGGCCAGCAAGTCGGACCCAGTCAGGCCCTCCGACTGGATCATCACCCGCAGTCGGGCGACGGCCGCGGTTCCAGCCGGCGTCAGCGTCACGGCCCGATAGGACCATTGGGGCCGCCTCCCAGCCAGTGGGCCAGCTACGTAAGGCGGCAAGTTGACGTAGTCGCCTTGTGGGGCGACGTTCTTCACATAGAAATATGACTTCTGCCAGCGCTTCACCGACTGGATTAACGTGATGACGGGGAAGGGGTTGCCGGTCGCCGGCCTCCGCATCGCGATGAAGGCGCCGCTCTGGGCCGGCACGCCCTGCATGCGGGTGCCCAGCTTAGATTGAAGAACTCCCCCAGAGCTCGAGGGTGGGGAGAACGCCAAGGAAGCCTTCGCACAAGGTGACGAAGGCGGACAGCAGCACCACCGTGTTCGGGGTGAGGTGGTGCGGCTGGAGTTGATAGAAGTCGAGGAAGGAGCAGAAGAAAGTGCTCGCCGGCAAGCCGATGCCGCGCAGGAAATGCGAGCAGAAGACTACCCGCTCGCCTTCCTCCGGCTCCGGCGTGATCTCCTTCGCAGGCGCGAGATGGACCCGCACTTGGTCCGCGCCGGGCAACCGCCGCGTCTTGCAGAGGAACTCGATGTGGTCCATATGGACGTTGGAGCCGTCCCAGTCCCCGCCGTACTGCATGGTGGCAAGAGGCTGGCAAGAAAGAGTGCAGCAGTGGAGAAAGCATGGCCTCGCAGCGGCAAAGCTGCGGGGCGGAGTGAAGATTGGTGGGACGGCGCGGCGGCGAGTCGCTGCTGTGAGGGAAAGCAGGAGGAAGAAGATGGCAGAAAGGAGAGGAGCGTGCGAGTGTCTGCCGCTTCCCCTCCTCCCCCTACTTATAGCCTCGTGCGGCGAAGCCGAGGAGGTGAGGCGTGGGGAGGAACGTGGGATTAACTGCACCCACTCCCCCACGACCCACGATTATTACGCCCTAAATAGCGTGCGGACAGTTGTGGCCGCAAAGAATCCGCGCCTGGGCCTAGGCGTAGGAGTGGTGGGCCCTCGGCCTACGGCGACGTCTTGTCGCGCGCGTGGGATTGGCAGGCTCTTTTCAGCCAAGGGACGCCACGTGGTTCGCAGGCGGCGAGCGGCCGGCCCATAGCCCGGCACACGCGCCAACAGACTCCCGCCCTCCGACTTTAAATTTTTTTCGCCAAGACGGCGCGCCCAGTCGAAGCCGGCTCCCAGCTGCTAACTCATCAAGATAAAAAGCTGACCGAGCTTCTCGACCTCCTCTCAGCCTCGAAGCCCAACCAGCTTCGGGGACTACTGTCGGACTAAATGGCCACGGGTAGCCTAACCGACTCCCCCTGGCTCTTCGAAAAATTACCTGGCCATTCGAGCCTTCAAGCATACAAAGCGTAGGATCGCCTTCCCCCGGCCGAGAGCCGACTCCCAGAGGGCGACCCAGCCTCAGAAACCTTCTCCAAGAAAGATACAAGACAGCCGACTCCAGGGAGCCGGCCCTGAGAGGACCGACTCCCAGAAGCCGGCCATAAAGAAAGCCGGCTCCCAGGAGCCGACCGCGAGGAAAGCCAGCTCCCAGAAGCCGACCAAGACTGCACCCACTAAAACTGTACCCACATGGCGGCGATAGGATGGGGTGTGGCCGCCGTACAACCCACTACCCCCGAATCCCGGAACAGGCATGGCCATAGGGCGCCGTACGGGCCAGCCATCCCCCGTCCGGCGTGGCACTGTAGCCATGTTGGCCTCGATGTCACCCACGACAGGCGCCAGTACGGCCCGTGGGCGGCGGGCCCCTTCGCCAGAGAGACATCCGAAGGCGGCCTGGCCTCCCCTAGTCGACCAGGGGTGTGGCCGGCTTCCAATAGCCGGCTACCTCCCTCCCTCGAAGCATGCGCCACATTAAGGGGACAAGACGAGGTAAGGCTACAGTGAGAGCTCGCAAGGCGGCGACACTCTAGCCACGCTTACCTCGACGAAGCCCTCGTCATCAGAGGCGAGGCAACAGTAACCAGCCGCCGACAAAGCCCCCAAGCGGTGGGGCCGGCCTGCCGGCCAAAAGGCCGGCAGTCGGCGGGCCCCAATGACCGACGGAGAAGCCGGCGAGCCTAGACACTGACGGCGGGGACCCGCGCCCAGCCGGATTACCATTGTACCCCTGGGGGTAGGCCTATATAAACCCCCCAGGGCACCATGCAAAGGGTTGATCTAATAGAATTCCACACACCACCTAGAGAGAAAAGGAGAGCTAGCCTCGCCCTTCCTCTTCCTCTATCCAAACAGCTCAAGGAGCGCTTGTAGCAACTTGTATTGATCTAGTGATCATGCGGAGACCCCGCAGAGCAGGACTAGGGGTGTTATCTCCACGGAGAGCCCCGAACCTGGGTAAGATCCGCCGGCGTGCATGTCTTCGCCTCATCCTGTTTCCAGGCACCGGCGATGTTTTACTGGCTCCCACGATGATAAGCCACCCGTTGGCATATGTTGCACCTACCACCCGACAGGAGCTCCTCGAAGTCCACGCAAAGCCGACCGAAGCGCTGGACGTGGCGGCCGGCACGGGGCGCGATCGGAGAAGCGCTCGAAGGGACAGCTTCAGGGGCGTCGGGCTGAGGAGAGCAATCGGGCGCCGTCTCACCGCGACCCCCCGAGGCCACTAGAGCTTCGGCCTCGGGGGCCGCGTGCTGCATCGTCTCTGCAACCGACGCCCCAGGGGAAGAATCGCGAGTCCCTGAGGACGACGCCCCGGGAGCCCCAGGTGGCATCTGCACCTCAACACTCGGGCCGCCAGCCTCCGGCGGTGCTCGCCCCCTACATCCGCCCTCGGGACGAGCTCGACGCTAGCAACGAAGAAGGGAGCCACGTTGACGGGGTTCTCGCAGGGCCCCACCAGGCCGTCCGGGCAAGGCCCCCACTCATCAAAGGAAGGCATGTGCTCCACAAATTCTACCTTGTTCGTGCAGCGGTACAGCAGACAGCTCTTCCCAGGCATGTCATCCGGCGAAGGGATACCCGTCAGGACCTCGACCACTGTTTGCCGCGTCTCAAGAGGGAGCCCGGACTCCTGAAGTCTCATATGGTCCTGACTGTTGAGCAAGGCCCACATCGGGCGAGAATGGCGCTGAAGCGGAGCGACTCGGCGCCTGACGAACTCCTTCACCACCATAGGCGCACTCACTCCACGGTCCTTCAGCCTGAGCCAGACGGGGACAAGACAGGGGCTCGCGAGCTTTTCATGGCCCCAACCAGAGTTGGGAACGGCAGGCGCGGATGAAGAATGGAGCAGAGGGCTGAGCACTCCGGCATCGACAAATACCCACCGTGTCCGATCCCTGCGCCAGCCTTCGCAACCACAGCCTGGAAGCTCACGCATCCTGAGCTTTGCCAGGGATCCATCAGGTGCAATGAGAAGAAGTGGCGAAGAAGGGCCAAGGAAGGGGCAATGCCCCCCATGGCCTCGCTAACAAAGGCGAAGACGGCGAGAAGAGTCACGGATTGGGGGTCGAGATGCAGCATGTGGGTCTGGTAATGTTCAAGCACTGCGTTGAAGAAGGCGGAGAAAGGGGGGACCAGGTCGGCCCAAAGAGCATCGATGAAGATTGGGACCTCGGTGACCGCCCGGTCAATACGAGCACGAGACGCGGGCCAAGCCGCCGTCTTTCCCCACTCATTGAAACTGGAGGCGAGCATGGGGCGCACCTTGCCCATGGTATAGTCGTTGAGCACCAGCGACCGGCCAACCGCGGGCTCGATGGCTGAAGGCGCACTGGCAGAAGATAGAGGTTTCTTCCCCTTATCTGCCTGTTTCGGCGCCATGGCGATGGAGTGGGCGGAGCTCAGGTCAGATTGGGAGGAGGAGCAGAGTCTCGGGGAAGCAGAGGAATTGGAGAAGTATGGCGCGGGCGATAGAAGAATAACCATGTAGGTTGCGGGGGCCGCATAGCCAGGCGGATTCCAAGGCAGCATGGGGAAGCGGAGACGCCCACGTCCAATCAACCGCCACACGTCGACCAAGGCCGCAGGCTATCAGGGCCCGCGGCGCTCCGCACTTGACCTTTGGCTTCGCCTCGAAGCCAAGCCCGACCGCGCCTTGGGCCTAGGGGCTACTATCGGCGTTCTGGGAATGGGGGTCCCCAGACTTGCCTGCCTGCGGCCCACGGCATGGCTCTGTGAGCGGGCCCGTACGGCCCATCTTCATCAGCAAGGCATTCAAGACCCTTGCGAGGGGCCAAGCCTCGCGAGGCGGATGACACAAGGCTTCCTTAGGAGCAGCCTCACCAGGTTGGCTCATGAGAGGCAGAGAGATCAAGGCAGGGCGAACCTCATGAGGTTCTCGTGACGTGAGCCCTGACGACTGAGACCAGGCGGGTGCCAGCGTGCACAGTGTCCTTGTTTCCTCTTTGGTGCAAAGGAGGCAAGCGCAGGCGCGGAGTACCGAGGCGTCAAGCAAAGGTTTCCATATCAGTGCAACGAGACCAAGACCAGCATGACGGCAAGATGGAGGTCACCATGGAGCCCAAGACGGCGTCGCCACCAGAGCCTTTTGCAGGCGAAGACTGCTTTTGTCAGGATAAGCTGTACTAGTTGTCCCCTTTTAAATTGGCTGTTGTTGGCTCCCTTCCCGCTCAACATTTGGGAAGTGGACCAGGGCCTCTATAAATAAGGCTAGCCACCACAGTAGGAGGCATCGAATCCTCACCCACACAAGTTCACCAAGCACAAGAACACCTCAACCTCAGGAGGTTGTTCTTCCCCTTGTACTGTTCATCCTCAGCCCAAGAGGCAATCCACCACCACCACACTGGAGTAGGGTATTACACCACAATGGTGGCCCGAACCAGTATAAATCTTGTGTCCCTTGTGTTGTGAGTTCGTCGAGTTAGCCCTAGAGATCTTAATTAAGCTAGGACGTGGATCGGTAGGGGGGAATCTTCGTGCGCACCCCAGAGTTCGAACCTTGAGGGTTTTGCCGGAACCCATGATCCGACAATGACCACAAGAACAGAACATGCCACAAGACCTGGTCACTACATCTCTGAGTGTCCTCAGTGGGACAATGAGAACAAGAAGAAGAAGAAGAAGAAGAAGAAGAAGAGCAAGGAATATGATTCTAATGACAAGAAGAAGAAGAAATCCTCAAAGTCTTCTTCCAAGTCTTCCTCCAAGTCTTCATCACATAAGAAGAGCTCATCTGGCAAGGCTCGTGCTTTTGTTGGCAAGGAGATGGATTCAGAGGAGGAGTCTGCTTCTGAGGAGGCAGAGGTGGAGTTTCTGGAGGAGTCCGACTCTGGCGTTGCAAGTCTGGCTCTAGCCACAGCCTACATTGCCAAGTCCATCTTCAACACTGAAGACAATGGCTCCGTCACCAACGCTGATGCTAATGACAAGGACGACTCTGCCCCCACCTACTGCTTCATGGCACATGGTGCCAAGGTAAACTCACACGATGCTTACTTTCAAACATCAAGTGAAGATGACTCTGATTGTGAATCCAAACCCAGCTACAAAACACTTGCTAAAATTGATACTGAACAACAGAAAGCAATGGAACATATTCAAAAACTGCTAGACAAAAGCGATGACCTATGGGACGCGGAAATGACCCGATCTCAGTCCTTAATTGAAGACATAAAAAATCTTCATGTTAAGTACGAGGAACTTGAAAGTCATCATGAAACACTCTCAACAACTCATGAAAAGCTTTCCTATGATTATCTTCAAAGGAAGCAAGAACTTGAAAAATTGAGAGCAGTTCATGAAGATCTTCAAAAAGAGAACGAGTCACTTCGCGCTCAACAGATCAGTCCCGCTCAGGAAGGATTTGAACCACCATGTCTAAAATGCCTTGAGCGTGATAACGGTACTTCTGTTGCTGAATGTTCTACTGCTGCTATTGTCACAATATCTTCAACTGCTGATGTGGTAATTAACCCCTCTGCTGAGGATACCGCTACTATTGCTGATGAAAATGCTAGGTTGAAGACATTGCTTGAGACTGGGATGTACAAAAGTCTCAAAGGGCATCAGACACTATGTGATGTCCTCAAAAAGCATATTCTGAACTGAAACCCTAGAAAAGAGGGTGTTGGGTTTGAGAGGAAAATGAATGTTGATGGTTCTTACTGGAAGCCTGAGCAGTACCCCAAAACCACATGGGTTGCTGCAAAGGGACCTTCAGTGGACCCATCCACCTTATCTGGCTTCACTTGTGCTAACCCGATTGTCATTGATGAATCCTTTGATGCAAACTATAAACTGTTTAAGAATCAGAATGGTGAAGTGTTTGCCAGGTATATTGGTACTAACTGCAGGAATGGACCACCTATATAGAAGATCTGGGTGCCCAAAAGGTGTCTTGAGAATCTTCTTGTGAATGTCATCATGACACCACAAGGGAAGAAGACAAACCCCAGACCAAAGGCTTCATATGGTCCAAAGGCTTCATACAGACAGAGGATTCACAAGAGTCACCCTAACGCCAATGTTTTGCAGGGAAATCATACTCAAACTTATGAATATGAGCGCATATCATCAAACCGCTATGTTCATAAGACTAAGAACTATTCTGCTTATTCATATGAGTATTATTCACCTCCTGCAAGGCTATTTGCTAGGGCTCCAAAGCCGAAGTTCTTAGATGCTGCACTTAGACTCATTGCTTCTAAGCCACCCCTGAAGATGTGGGTGGTTAAGAAAAATTAACTTTCCTTTGCAGGGAAAGGTCTCCAACCGGAAATCAAAGGCGTCCGATGCTTATGCTGGGGACCTAAAACATCTTGTGGGGCGCAAGATAAAATGCCCAAATGGTCTTACTATGTATTTTGTTCCTGAATCGCTTACCAATCATCCTATCAGTCCTAACCTTGATCTGAGCTTTGATAATCCTCTTGTCCGTCAAATGTTTATGCTTCACAATACTCTAGGTGAAGCCTATCCCCCTAACTGTACTGTAGGGTATGACACCACATGCTTTAGAATGGATTATGGACAGTGGATGCACTAATCACATGACTGGTGATCGCTTCTCATGGACTCAACCTTACGTCCATCTGACAAGAGTCACATCACATTTGCTGACACTGGTAAAAGCAAGGTATTGGGTCTAGGTAGAGTTGCAATCTCAAAGGATCAGCACATGGATAAAGTGATGCTTGTTGAATCCCTTGGTTTCAACTTAATGTCTGTCTCAATGCTTTGTGACTTGAACATGATTGTGATATTTGGAAAATATCGTTGCCTTGTTTTAATGGAATCTGACAAGTCTCTAGTCTTTGAAGGGTACCGGAAAGATGATCTATATATGGTAGATTTCTCAGCAGGACCATAGTTAGCCGTATGTCTTCTATCAAAAGCTTCAGAGTGCTGGCTCTGGCATCGGAGGCTAGGGCATGCTGGCATGAGGAACCTCTACACTCTCGCAAAGAAGAAACACGTCGTAGGCATCGAGGGTGTCAAGTTCAAGAAAGATCTTCTGTGTGGTGCCTGCGAAGCTGGAAAGATGAAAAGGACCAAGCATCCCTCGAAGACAATCATGACGACATCTCAACCCTTCGAGCTACTACACATGGACTTATTTGGTCCTACTCACTACTCTACTCTTACTACCACTGCGTGTCTCAATGGCTTCGTCATTGTTGATGACTATTCAAGATATACTTAGGTGCACATAATTGATACGACTCCGTCGTATCTATAATTTTTGATTGTTCCATGCCAATATTATACAACTTTCATATACTTTTTGGCAACTTTTTATACTATTTTTGGGACTAACATATTGATCCAGTGCCCAGTGCTAGTTCCTGTCTGTTGCATGTTTTATGTTTCGCAGAAACCCCATATCAAATGGAATCCAAACGGGATAAACCGGACGGAGAATATTTTTGGAATATTTGGAAAATTCCGGAAGAAGAATCAACGCGAGACGGTGCCCGAGGTGGCCACGAGGCAGGGGGCGCGCCTGCCCCCCTGTGCACGCCCCTTACCCTCGTGGGCCACCCGTAAGGCGGTTGCTGCTCAACTTTGGACGCAAGAAAGCTAATTTTTGGTAAAAAATCATGGCGAAGGTTTCAATCCAATCGGAGTTACGGATCTCCATATATACACGAAACGGTGAAAGGGCAGCAGACGAGAGCGCAGAAACAGAGAGAGACAGAGAGACAGATCCAATCTCGGAGGGGCTCTCGCCCCTCCCACGCCATGGAGGCCAAGGACCAGAGGGGAAACCCTTCTCCCATCTAGGGAGGAGGTCAAGGAAGAAGAATAAGAAGGAGGGGGGCTCTCTCCCCCTCTCTTCCGGTGGCGCCGGAGTGCCACCGGGGGCCATCATCATCACCGCAATCTTCACCAACAACTTCACCGCCATCATCACCAACTCTTCCCCCCTCTATGCAGCGGTGTAACCCCTCTTTTACCCGTTGCAATCTCTACTTAAACATGGTGCTCAACGCTATATGTTATTCCCCAATGATGTATGGCTATCCTATGTGTTTGAGTAGATCCGTTTTATCCTATGGGCTATTTGATGATCAAGATTGGTTTGAGTTGCATGTTTTATTATTGGTGCTGTCCTATGGTGCTCTCCGTGTCGCGCAAGCGTGTGGGATTCCCATTGTAGGGTTTGCAATATGTTCATGATTTTCTTATGGTGGGTGACGTGAGTGACAGAAGCACAGACCCGAGTAAGTAGGTTGTTTGCGTATGGGATAAAGGGGACTTGATACTTTAATGCTATGGTTGGGTTTTACCTTAATGAATCTTTAGTAGTTGCGGATGCTTGCTAGAGTTCCAATCATAAGTGCATATGATCCAAGTAGAGAAAGTATGTTAGCTTATGCCTCTCCCTCAAATAAAATTGCAATAATGATTACCGGTCTAGTTATCGATTGCCTAGGGACAAATAACTTTCTCGTAACAAAAAGCTCTCTACTAAAACTAATTTAGTTGTGTCTTTATCTAAACAGCCCCTACTTTTTATTTACGCGCTCTTTATATTCTTGCAAACCTATCCAAAAACACCTACAAAGTACTTCTATTTTCATACTTGTTCTAGGTAAAGCGAACGTTAAGCGTGCGTAGAGTTGTATCGGTGGTCGATAGAACTTGAGGGAATATTTGTTCTACCTTTAGCTCCTCGTTGGGTTCGACACTCTTACTTATCGAAAGAGGCTACAATTGATCCCCTATACTTGTGGGTTATCAATAATCCTCTACAATAATGAAGTGCAGGATGTCTTCAGACGCTTTGCCAATCGTGCCATGACGAACTATGGCATCAAGATCAAGCACATCAGAAGTGACAACCGCACAGAGTTCAAGAACACTGGCCTCGATCTTTACCTTGATACATTAGGCATCACTCATGAGTTCTCTGCTCCATACACACCTCAGCAGAATGGCATTATGGAGCGCAAGAACAGGACACTCATTGAGATGGCTCGGACGATGCTTGACAAATAAAAGACACCAAGGAAGTTCTGGCCTGAAGCCATTGATACTGCATGCCATGTCATCAACCGTGTTTATCTTCACAAGCTTCTGAAGAAGACATCCTATGAGCTCCTAACTGGTAAGAAGCCAAACATCAGTTACTTCAGAGTATTTGGTGCTAGGTGCTGGATCAAGGATCCACATCACACTTCAAAATTTGCACCGAAAGCACATGAAGGTTTTATGCTTGGTTACAGAAAGGATTCGCACTCCTACAGAGTCTTCAACCTCTTTCACTATAAAGTGGTTGAAACTGTAGATGTGCGGTTCGATGAGACTAACGGCTCGCAAAGAGAGCACCTGCCAAATGTGCTAGATGAAGTTCCACCTAGTGAATCCATCAACTCATGGGAACTGGAGAAATCATACTGTCTGAAGCACAGGCTGAAGAGGAACTTATCATTTCTGCACCTAATCAACCTGAAGACAATGCTCAACCTGAAGTCAATGCTCAAAATGAAGACAATGATCAGCAAGAGCAAAATCTTCGTCCAGTTCATCCTAGTGTTGCAAATGAAGTACATATTGAGAAGATAATTGATAGTACCAATGCACCTGGTCCACTCACTCGTTCAAGAGAAACGCAACTGGCTAATTTCTGTGGGCACTTTGCATTTGTCTCTATATCTGAACCCAAGAAAGTTGCTGTAGCCTTCATGGAACATGAATGGATTCAAGCTATGCAGGAAGAGCTTCAACAGTTTGAGCTGAACAATGTATGGGAATTGGTCAAGCGTCCTGATCCTCGTAAGCACAATGTCATTGGCACCAAATGGATATATCGCAACAAGCAAGATGAGCATGGTCAAGTTGTCAGAAACAAGGCTCATCTCGTTGCTCAAGGATACACTCAAGTTGAAGAGATTGACTTTGATGAAACATTTGCTCCTGTAGCTAGGCTTGAGGCCATTCGCATACTGCTAGGCTATGCAAATCATCACAACATCCTTCTGTATCAAATCATCACAACATCCTTCTGTATCAAAGGGCAAGATTGAAGAAGAAGTGTATGTTGCACAACCACCTGGATTTGAAGATCCAAAACATCATGATATGGTATACAAGCTAAACAAGGCACTGTATGGCCTCAAACAAGCCCCTCGAGCTTGGTATGACACACTCAAAGACTTCCTGAAGAGCAAAGGCTTCAAACCTGGTTCTCTAGATCCTACACTCTTCACGAAGACATATGATGGAGAACTGTTTGTGTGCCAAATCTATGTGGACGACATTATCTTCGGCAGCACTAACCAGAAATACAGTGATGAGTTTGGGCACATGATGCAAGAGCAATATCAGATGTCCATGATGGGTGAGCTGAAGTTCTTTCTAGGTCTTCAAATTCGTCAGCAAAGCAACGGCATCTTCATATCTCAAGAGAAATACCTCAAAGACTGCTTGAAGAAGTTTGGAATGCAAGATTGCAAAGGCTACACGACGCCAATGCCAACCAAAAGTCATCTGGGTCCTGATGCCAATGGTAAAGAGTTCGATCAAAAGGTATACCGCTCCATGATTGGTTCTTTACTTTATTTATGTGCATCTAGGCCAGATATCATGCTTAGTGTTTGCATGTGTGCCCGATTCCAAGCGGCACCAAAGGAATCGCATCACTTAGCTGTGAAGTGAACTCTTCGATATTTGGCTTACACCCCAACACTAGGATTATGGTATCCAAATGGCTCAGAGTTTGATCTAGCTGGATTCTCGGATGCTGATTATGCTGGTGACAAGGTGGATCGCAAGTCTACATCAGGCACATGTCACTTTCTGGGACGATCACTTGTCTGTTGGTCTTCAAAGAAGCAGAACTGTGTGTCTCTCTCCACTGTTGAATCTGAATACATTGCTGCTGGATCTTGCTGCGCTCAGCTTCTATGGATGAAGAAGACTCTCAAGGACTATGGCATCCATCTGAAGCAAGTGCCTCTCTATTGCGACAATGAAAGCGCCATCAAGATTGCCAATAACCCAGTTCAGCACTCGAAGACAAAGCACATAGAAATTCGTCATCACTTTCTCAGAGATCATGTCATGAAGGAAGTTATTGATATCATTCACGTCAACACTGAAGAGCAATTGGCAGATATCTTCACAAAGCCCTTGGATGAGAAAAGGTTCTGCAAGTTGCGATGTGAGCTAAATATCTTAGAATCCTCAAATGTCCTATAATTGGACACACATCCTAACACTTATGCATGTTGATGACTTGGATGTGCAACACACGAAGTAAAGTATACCTTCAATCAATGAAGACATACACTCTAAGTGTGAATACATTAATGCGGAATTCGACTTCGGAGCGCCACGATAATTGTGCGCCATGTCTGGGTCTAATACTTCCTATACGGTGGGTAACGCCACCACCAAACTCTCGTTGAAGGGTTTCATCTGACGTGTCATTTGCAAAGTCTTCGCATTTTATTTGTCTTCAACATTGTTTTGACTTCGGTTTTATCTTCACAATGTTGGTTTGGTCTTACTCAGATATATACATATATTTGTGTTCTGTCCTCTACAACATTCACTTATAGCTATGTCTTCTTGCTTGAATCTTTTGACCTAAGTGAATGTGATCGGACCCTAACCTCTTCTATGCTTCTATCTCAAATTCTATCTATCCAAATCATATGCATTCTATTGAAACCGTCAAATGTCTTCTCTGTGTCCTTGTCAGCAGAAGATACAGAGACAAACATTAAATCTATTTTAAATGCTATATCCTTATTGCCTGAAACCCGGAGAAGCCAGAACGACCACCCGACAGTCCAGGCGTGCGTGGGAACATGGAACAACTTTCGATGTGTTGCATGTTTGCCACGTGTTCATCAGATGTGAACCGCCAGGGGCACCTACGTAATTACGATGTGCTATCTCTTTCCTTATAAGTACTCATCACATCGTGGTCAAAACTTCTTCTCCCACCTCTCCACCTCGCACAAACCCTAGCGCCACCGCTAGCTCTCGACGACGCCAGCGACGAAGCGCTTAGCTGCCGCGACCTCACCGACGCCATCCTCACGCCGGCTGCGGACCTCGTCTCCTTCGCCACTGCCGTAGGTGTCTCCTGTCGCCAAGTTAGGGCACGGAAGATCGAACTGCTCGGCCTCCTCTCTACTCCGTCTAGCAGTTCTTCGTGTGGTAATTAAAGCTTACTTTTACTGCCTTTTTGATCCGATAGATTCATCCTTCTCCACCAAAAGTGGTTTCTGTGCCTACAAATTTGGATCTATCCTGTTCTGCATCTCATAACATGCCGAGTATATTCACTTATGCTTCACATGTAGTTAGATTCCTCACTTGTACCTATTCTTGGATTCGTACAAATCTGGAACCAACTCTCAACATATAAGTGAATGTCTTCGCGCTATGAGGTCAATGTCTTCAAACTGATTTATCTTCAAAATCTTCTGAGAATGCATATGACCTCTTCCCCTTCCCTCGCATCTCTAATGCTGTCACAGGTACATGTCCGTGGGAGAATCCCTTGGTTCTCATAGTCTGTATTCATTTGCAGAGTTCTTACAGCGTCACATCAATTTTCCTGAAGCCAGTTCCTGTCTGACCAGCAGACGGAAGCCTTTGCAAGTTCTGAAGCCATTCAGTTTGAACTTCATGGCCACTGAAAAGTCAGCTAGAAAGGGCGGCAGACAACACCGTGGGAATACATCCAAAGATTTGCCACCAGATCTCTATGAGTTGTACAAGACAGACACTAAAGAAACCTATGGCGAACACAAGACTCGAATCCAATGGATTCGCAGATACTGGGCTGAACAATGGTTTCTGTATAGATTTGTGACTGCAGAATATGCTAAGAAGAATGCCATCAAACGACCATGGGGAGATATTCTCTTCAAAAATCTTCCACCCAGGTCCAGAACTGAAGCCATTGCTCAAGGCTTCTATCCTTGCATGGTTTGCGGACCACAGCGATAGAATGGACCCATCTTCTCTGCTATGGTGTCGTGACGACAATATGTTCAAGCGCAACTACAAGTTTGCCAAGGACTCTGCTGTGAAAAACAAGAAAGCATTTGGACTCGACTTCAACCCCGGTCCACCTGCTCCTCGGGCTGATGGCACCCGTGATGCTGAACCCAATATCGTCGGGCCCTTCTACAACCTCGAAGGTCTCATCACACACATTGTTGTTCAGGGCACAGCCGTGGAGCACTCTTCAAACGACGCTGATTCTGATGAAGCGCCTACTCCACCAAAGCCACAGAAGCAGAAGAAACCAAAGGCTTCAAAGCCCTCCACTGCACCGAAAGCTTCGCGTGCAAAGCCTCTGGCCACTGCACCTCCTGAAGCCAGTGTGCAGTCTGAAGATCTTTCTCGCATCTCCAAGACTGAGAAGAAGAAGAATCCCATCCAGATTTCTGGTCAAGCACTGACCCCAGCTGCCGTTCTGAGGAACGAGAATGAAGCCATTGATCTGTCAAGTGACAGCGATCTTGCGGATGATGCTCTTGAGCTGTTGATAAAGAGCAAGCAAGAGGCGGAGATCTTCAACGATCTGCCCCTCTTTGATGTGGACATCTTGAATAACTTCATTGATGAGTGGTTTGACAACCCAGACCTCAGTATTGATGATCTTCGGCTTCCAATTGGCATCAGTGTCCCTTTTCACAGTGCCATTGCAAATGAGCTAGCTCTGGCTCAGAAGATTGTCGAACTAAAGAACAAGATTGATCACGAGAAAGCCCAATTCAAGAAGAGCGTGGCCAATCTCAGTGTGGATGATGTCAAACGCTTCAAGCAGATGATGCATGAGCTCAAAGAGCAGTTTCAACAAAAACGTGATGCAGCAAAAGGATCAAGAGAACGGATGAAGCTTTCCGCCAGCAAGTGTGTGCAAGTTCATAACGAAGCTGAAAAGCGCAAAGCCCTTGGGCGTCCAGGCATTGACCCCAAGATGGCTGCCAAGAAGAAGCCGCCAGTTGTGGCCCAAGCTGAAGCATCAGGGCGGGAAGCACCTCGCATTGTCTTCCCTGCCAGTATGACAAGCACGAAGCCAAAGGTCCCCACGGCTGCATCTGAACTGAAGAAGACAAGGGCAGCTGAGGCTGAAGCCAGAAAGCGCAAGAGCAAGAATGCCACTGACGATGCTCCTCAGGCCAAGAAGAGGAAGACAAAGAAGAAAGATCAGGCTGCTACCATAGAGCCCCTTGTCGTAGAGCCAATCTCTGTTGCTCGTCATGCATCCGAACACCAAGAGTGTTAGTTAATTGTTCATGAGCCTGCTACCACAGAGGCTCCTGAAGCCGAAGAAGATCCAGCTGTTGACCCCACCGCAGCTGAAGACATTGGTCCCCAAGACAATGTAGATGATGATGAAGTCCTTCCTCAGATTGAGCACCAAATGGTATCATCGCCTGTTCTCACGAACAGCGAACTCATCAGCATTGGTCGTCCTTTGACGCCAATTGCTCAGGATAATTCATGGGCTGATCACCCTCAAGACCACCCCCCCCCCCCCGTCAAGAAGAATCACCAAGTACTCCCCCTCCTCAAGTCACCACTCCGGTGCTTGATGATGACGACTATGTGGTCCAGCCAACTCCCTCTCCAAAAGCATCGCCCGCATTTCGTAGGCTTCGCAAAGGACCAAGGCCACAAGTCACTCTATCGAGCGTTCCAGAAGGAGAAGAGCAACACAACTCAGTGGCACGCCAAGTGTTTCCTAACGCCACTCCAACTATGAACATCTCTGCGTCTGAAGCTAGAGCTGCTGAAGACATTCCGGCTGCATCAGCCGATTATCAAGAGGAACCTCGACAAGAAGAAGAGCGTATTGCCACACCCCCTACCAACCAAGAAGTTGTTCTCGAGGAGAACGTGTCTGTGTCCGACCCTCCAGCTACTCAAGTGGAGGTTGATAATACTGAGGCGGCCACCAACAACACTACTGAAGCCAATGATGTTGTCATGGCTGAACTTAATGTGGCGCCTGCAGTGGATATGGTGCCTGAAGCTACTGATGCACCTGAAGCCAATGTTGCACCTGAAACTAATGCCAATACTACTGCTCCTGTAACGCCTCCAAGGCCACACACCATTGAGCAAGCCTTTGATCATGGTCAGCAGGTTACTATTAGATGGCCCATTCTGGTTCCTCCACTTGCTGCCGGACCACAATTTAACTATCGTGTGGAGCACAGGCCTCAGGTCCAGAAGCCAAAACCCAGGCTGCCAAGGTTTCCAGGTACAACAACTTCACTAGGATCTTTTAATGTGAATGGATTCAAAGCACACAACACCTTCTTTGATAGCGCCAAGAACCCATATTCCAAGCCAAGAATCTCATCTGATCGGTTCTGGAGTTATCAGTAGCGCAGTTACTATTCCTGTATACTCTACAATCAGGGGCGCATTTTCCCCCATATGTGTCTAGACTGCCAAGCTATTGCCGGCCTGCCCTGCTTAGAACAAGCCCTCGACTGCTTCAGAGATGCAGGCCTTCTACAGTTTGTGACTCACAAGGAAAATTGGAATGAAGAACTTCTGCTGCAATTCTATGCAACTCTTCACATTCGCGGCTACAACAGGGATCCGAAGACTTGGGTCCTTGAGTGGATGATAGGCAATGTGCACCACGAAGCCAAAGCTCTAGATATTATTGAGCTCACTGCCTTGCCCACTCCAGGTGAACTCTATGAACCTGGTTGTCAAATTCACCACAATTCTTTGGAGAGCATCTTCCAGAAGCCTGAACCAAACATGAGCCAAATGCTGAGCATGATGAAGCCACTGCCACAAGACGCTGAATATCCAAAGGAATTCTTTGTTGAAGACCTAGAGTATCTGCCCCGCACTATTTATCATATCATCAGGCGAACTCTATGGCCTGTCAAGGGACATTCTCCTGCAGCAAAGCTAGAAGGCGCAAGAAGACATTGGTATTCTATATCTTCAATGGCATCAGTTTCAATGCTCAAGACTTCTTCATCAGGCAATTGGCTGCATCTGACTCCGATCTATTTGGTCGGAATTTTTATGCTCCATGGGTAATGCGCCTCATCAAGCTTCACTCTGCTATCAACTATCAGCCTTCTGTGCGCAATCATCTCATATTCTTGCCAAAGGTTGATCTGTCTGTCGAAGCCATTTACCCAGAGCCTACCAAGGAGCCAATTTATCTTCACAACGCAGATCACCAAAGCTTCACACAACCCATTGAAGGAGTTCTTGCTACAACCCGTGTTTATCCTTTGGCTGGCAATACACATGCACCTCATCGTGCCCATAGCTCAAAGGCCTCGGAAGCGATCTCGCGTTCTCAATGACTGAGAGCTTCGCGTTGCCCTGCATCAAAAACAGGATAAGCATCACGACTGGCTGAAGCGTCAGATGCAAAGCCTCTTGGTGGATGTTAATCACATTCGCAACCTTGCCACCAAGAATGCTTTTGTCACTCATGAAACCTGTCGGCGGTCGTGGAAGAGTCTGACATTGCTGAGCTCTAAAGATGATCTTCAACAAGATGGCTTCACGGAGAGATTCAAGTTTGATTCCACTCCTCCCAGGAATGCTGTCTTGCGTCGGACTCCCTCACTCGAAGACTCTGACTACTCATCCTCAGCGGCAACTGTCAATGCCAGAGTCATTGATGACAAAGACGATGCTACTTCACCAGCTAGAACTTCGCCTCGAATTGACACTGCACCAAGTTCCTCTGCACCACCGGACCTCAACAACGACCCTAAAGCTTCACCTACTCCTCATGGGAACGAGTAGAAGCTCTATGTCTTCAAACCTTTTTGGTCCTTACTGACAAAAGGGGGAGAAGCATATGAGTTGATAGTCTTCAAGCGGGTCCATATGAGCGATTATTATACTTTTTTCCAAGTGCTTACAACTCTCGCTTTTGATTCATTTGGTTCTTTGAGTTGTAACACTTAAACTTGATGGTCGTTTGCTACCTTTTCTTTCAACTATGTGATGCGATGATAAATTCCGCATGTGCGATGATAAATTCCGCACGAAGTCATCTCGCAGACGTCCATTTTTCATTATGCATATCATTATCTTCGTTATATCTTTTCATGCATGATAAATTGTCTTCATAAGTTGAAGAGGATCTCCACAAGTACAACCTGGCATGTGCATTTGCATTCCAAAGCAAAATACTTATATGCACATCTTCAAGGGGAGCCTTTTGCTACTTATGAATACAATACCTTAATCCTTTACAATTTCACATACTTTTATCCCCGTTGAAAACTTCAACCAGTTTGTCATCAATCACTAAAAAGGGGGAGATTGTAAGTGCATCTAGTGCCACCCCTAGTTGGTTTTGGAGTATTGGCGACAAACCTGGTTGAGGGACTAATGTGTTTGTGAGAATTGCAGGATAACACAGGTAGTAGTCTCTCATTGATTCGGATTACCTATCGGAGATGACCCCTAAAAATGTGTGAAGACATTGAAGACAATGGTGGTATGTGAAGATATTCACAACGAAGATTATGACTCGAGAAGACATTCACGTGAAGACTATGGAGTGCGAAGACATAGCTGTTTCGTAGTTTCCTTTTCTTCTTTGTTGAGTCATAGGAACCACCGTACTGTTAAGTGGGGTCCAAGTGAACAAAGTCAGAGTGACTGAAGTGATGCTCAACCTAATCCTAAGTCTTCGAGCGAAGACAATGAGAGAAAATCTTATCCAGAGATGGATGAGTCAGCTTTAGTTGTAGCCCAAGTTAAGCTGACGCGTGTGTTTGAAATCCAACCGTTGGAACACGTGTCAGTTCCTTAGTGACCCAGGGTCATTTCGGACAAATCAGGTCGGATTGCCTAGTGGCTATAAATAGCCCACCCCCTACACCATAAATTGGCGGCTACTTAGAGTTAGTGCATGGCTTTTGTTGTTTGAGAGCAACCCACCTCGAAGCCTTTGAGAGAAAGATCCTCGCGAGGACAAAGCCCAAAACACCCAGAGCCAAAGAGTGTTAGGCATCACTGAAGTCTTTCTGTCTGCGTGACCTAAAGACTTGTTACAGTTGAGGACTGTGAATCCTCCAGCCGGTTAGGCGTCGCGTTCTGAGCATCCAAGAGTCATTGTGGATTGCCGGTGAACGAAGTCTGTGAAGGTTTGGAAGTCTGCCTTGAAGACTTACCAGAGTGATTAGGCGAGGACTAAGTGTCCTTAGCTCAAGGGGAATAAGGTGAAGACGCGGTCTTCTGAGTTGAATCTCAGCCTCCCTAACCAGACGTACAGTTGTCACAGCAACAGGAACTGGTCCAACAAATCCTTTGTCTTCATCAAGCAACTGGTTCTATCTCTTCCTTCACTTATTTACAGTTTGTCTTCGTGAAGTCTTTTGCTTGTTTGTCTTATCTGTTTGACTTCACTGTGTGACGACTATTGTTGTTTGGCTTCATACTATCTTCCATCTTGATCCATCCTACCTAGCTGCTGATAGTCTTCATGCCTTAGCTTCATTACTTGCTTGACTATGGCTTGTCTAGTGTAGTCTAACTTCCGCTGCATGTCAATAGGTTCATTCTATCGTTTGTCTTCGAAACTCCCATGTTTTGAAGACTTTCATAAAAATCGCCTATTCACCCCCCTCTAGTCGATAACTAGAACTTTCAGCTACCCCGCCGACGGCCAGGCCATCCATCCACTCCGCACCTCCTATTATTCTCTGCTGAGTGTAGGCCCACCCCGCACCCGAACGAGTCAAGTTTCCCACTCCTCTCCGTCTGCGACTCCACTGCCGCGCCTTCCCCATCTCCGGGTCGTTCCAGTCTGGGGCCTCGCCGTCATCCACCGCCTCGCTGCGCTCAGCGCGGCATGGTCAACAAACGAGAGTCATCGGAAGAGGACTGTACTTGGAGAGCCTGACGGTTGGGACCCACGAGGTCCATGGTCGCACGCAAGGAAAGTTCCTCCTTATTAAGCTGTTTCCTCCCCCTGACAGCTGGGACCCACCGGCTGTATCTTCGCACGGAAGGAAGTGCCTCCTTGTTATGCAAAAAAATCATTCCTCCCGATGACAGCTGGGACCCGGCAGATTTGGTGGCTGACTTGTGGGCCTACTAAGCAGACGTGTACGTAGGGCTTTGTCAACTTAATCAACAAATGATTCTAGCAGCTGGACCGTTGGATGTTAATCCAACAGCCGCGCTCCTTCTTCAACCTCTGTTCTTTCTCCTGTATCTCGTGGGCGGCAGAGCTGCCGCGCACCCGAACCAGTCAAGTTTCCCACTCCTCTCCATCTGCGACTCCACTGCCGCGTCTTCCCCATCTCCGGGTCGTTCCAGTCTGGGGCCTCGTCGTCGGCCTTGGTGCGCTCGGCACGGTGTGGTCAACATGGTCAACAACCGAGAGTCATCGGAAGATGACTGTACATGAGAGGCTGACAGTGGGGACGCACCACGCCCATGGACGCATGCATGCAACTGCATCCTTTTTACCCTGAAATATAATGTTTTCTCCCCCTGATTGCTGGGACCCACCAGGTACATCTTCGCACACAAGGAACTGCGTCCATATTACGGGCAAAAAAATATGATTCGCCCTCAGACTGCTGGGACCCACCAGCTACATCTTGGCACGCAAGGAAGTGCCTGACAGTCGGGACCCACTGGTCAAAGCGTACGTAGCATTGTCATTCTGGTCGCGAACGTGTACATACATACTGGTCGATGTAGAGGCGCGCACGTAGCATGTACACGTACGTACATCGGTCAGGGTGCAAGAAAGAAAATACGGCCACGTGCGTACATACTGACGGGGCCTCGAATGCCTACTCGTGCATACGTACGGCCAGGGCTCGTGTACATGGCTGATCAGAACGGAGAAGCTGCGCCGTCGTCGTGTTCATGGGGAGGCAACCGACTGGTCGGAACAGAATGCGTCGTCGTGTTCATCGGGAGCCAACCGGCTTGGATGGAACAGCCGATGGAAACGAGGCCTGGCGTATCGCAGAACGGAGGAAACGGCCTTGTGTTTGACCAGCCACGGTCGAAACGGGATCCTGTTCATCAGGAGGGGTCTGGCGTACCGCAAAACGGAGGAAACAGACCTCCTACGGTCGAAACGGGGTCCTGTTGATCGGGAGGGGTGTGGCTTATTAGTATTAGTTAGTAGTACTATTAGTTACCGATCCCGGCTCTATGAGTTCTTTCTTCCGTGATGAACTGTCGGCACCAGTCCTACATTTTTTTCTCTGTGGACCGAGGAGAAAGGGGTAAAACAGAGTAAACGGACTTGTGTTGGAGCGCTACGGTCGAAACGGGGGTCCTGTTCATCGGGAGGGGTGTGGCGTACCGCAAAACGGGACTCCACAGGCTACTGTTCATCCACCGCCGACTGCCTCCACGGGCTACTGTTCGTCCACCGTCGGCTGCCTCCACGGGCTCCTATTCATCCACTGTCGACCTCCTCCAGCCTCCACCTGCGACTGTTCATCCACAGGCTCCTGTTCATCCAGCCTCCACCGCGCGCTCCTCCACCGGCTACTATTCAGCCAACCCTCTCCACGGGGTCCTGTTCAACCAGCCCTCCATGGGCTACTGTTCATCCAGCCCTCCACCAGCTACTGTTCAACCATCCCTCCACCGGCTACTATTTAACCAGCCCTCCACGGGGTCCTGTTCATCCAGCCCTCCATAGGGTCCTGTTCATCCACCGGCTCGATCGATCGGGGTACTGTTCATCCAACGACAACGGCCTCTACTACCACGGGGTCCTGTTCATCCAACCCCCCACCGGGAACTGTTCATCCAAACCCCCTCAACAACGCTCACTGTTCATCCAGGGAAGGAGGCAGCAGTGTTCGATCGGCTTTAGTTAGCAGCAGTAGCGAAGGAATCACTCGGGTTCAGTTAACAGCAAGGGATCAATCGATCGCTCGGGTTCAGTAACGCGTAGCCTGTAGTGCAATCGCTCGGGTTCAGTTAGAGCCCAACGCCTCGCAAGGGTTCAGTTAGAACCCAACGCCTCGCACACACGCGTGTACGTACGAGAGAAACACGCATCGCACGGCCCCCAACCACCCACCGTAACCGGGAACTCCCCGATATTTTCCTCGCCCTCGCTTCTACCACGTTTTTTTCCGTCATGGACGGCCCAAAGAATGTCATGTAGCTGCGTCGCCAGCCCGCCCAGGACGAAAAGCCCATTTTCTGTCATGATTTTTTGTCATAGAAGTAGGACCCCACCACATCTATGATGATACCGGGTTTTGTCACAATTATCGTCATAGAAGTGTCATAAGTATGACAGAAAAAAAATTGTTCGGCCCAAAATGTCACGGATGTGTCTTTTTTTGTAGTGAAATTTACTTAGGACAGCAGGGTGATACCGCATATAGGTAGGTATGGTGGACTCATCTGGAATAACTTTGGGTTCAAGGCTTTTGATGTACAAGCAGAGTTCCCACTTAGTACAGGCGAAGGCTAGCAATTAGATTGAGAAGCGGCCAGCTAGAGAGCAACAACGATCATAACCATGCATTATTGATACGTCTCCAACGTATCTATAATTTTTGATGTATTCATGCCATGTTTATAATATTTTTACATGATTTTGGTATGATTTGGTTAGAACTAACCCGGACTGACGCTGTTTTCAGCAGAACTACCGTGGTGTTGTTTTTGTGCAGAAATAAAAATTCTCGGAACGCGCTGAATATCAACGGAGATTTTTTCTGGAAACTATAAAAAATACTGGAATGAGGAGTTACCGGAGGGGAGTCCCGTGGGCCCCACGAGGGTGGAGGGCGTGCCCCTGCCTCCTGGACTCCCTGTGGGGCCCCTTGACTTGTTCTCGATGCCAACCTCTCCTATAAATCCGCAAACTTCCAGAACTTAACCTAGATCGGGAGTTCCCCCGCTGCAAGCCTCTGTAGCCGCCAAAACCAATCGGGGCCCTGTTACGGCACCCTGCCGGAGGGGGGATCCCTCATCGGTGGCCATCTTCATCATCAGGGCGCTCTCCATGACGAGGAGGGAGTAGTTCACCCTCATGGCTGAGGGTATGTACCAGTAGCTATGTGTTTGATCTCTCTCTCTCTCTCTCTCTCTCTCGTGTTCTTGATTTGGCACGGTCTTGATGTATCGCGAGCTTTGTTATTATAGTTGGATCTTATGATGTTTCTCCCCCTCTACTCTCTTGTAATGGATTGAGTTTCCCTTTGAAGTTATCTTATCGAATTGAGTCTTTAAGGATTTGAGAACACTTGATGTATGTCTTGCATGTGCTTACCTGTGGTGACAATGGGATATTCACGTGATCTACTTGATGTATGTTTTGGTGATCAACTTGCGGGTTCAGTGACCTTGTGAACTTATGCATAGGGGTTGGCACACGTTTTCGTCTTGACTCTCCAGTAGAAACTTTGGGGCACTCTTTGAAGTTCTTTGTGTTGGTTGAATAGATGAATCTGAGATTGTGTGATGCATATCATATAATCATACCCGCAGATACTTGAGGTGACACTAGAGTATCTAGGTGACATTAGAGTTTTGGTTGATTTGTGTCTTAAGGTGTTATTCTAGTACGAACTCTAGGATAGATCGAATGGAAATAATAGCTTCGTGTTATTTTACTACGGACTCTTGAATAGATCCATCAGAAAGGATAACTTTGAGGTGGTTTCGTACCCTACAATAATCTCTTCGTTTGTTCTTCGCTATTAGTGACTTTGGAGTGACTCTTTGTTGCATGTTGAGGGATAGTTATATGATCCAATTATGTTATTATTGTTGAGAGAATTTGCACTAGTGAAAGTATGAACCCTAGGCCTTGTTTCAACGCATTGCAATACCGTTTGTGCTCACTTTTATCATTAGTTACCTTGCTGTTTTTATATTTTCAGATTACAAAAACCTATATCTACCATCCATATTACACTTGTATCACCATCTCTTCGCCGAACTAGTGCACCTATACAATTTACCATTGTATTGGGTGTGTTGGGGACACAAGAGACTCTTTGTTATTTGGTTACTGGGTTGTTTGAGAGAGACCATCTTCATCCTACGCCTCCCACGGATTGATAAACCTTAGATCATCCACTTGAGGGAAATTTGCTACTGTCCTACAAACCTCTGCACTTGGAGGCCCAACAACGTCTACAAGAAGAAGGTTGTGTAGTAGACATCAATTATGCATAAGTAACATTGGACACTAGCATGAGTAGGATATGAACACCATGAACATAAATATCATAAAGGCTATGTTGGTTTTGATTCAACTACATGCATGAACATGTGCCAAGTCAAGCCACTCGAACATTAAGAGGAGGATACCATATCATCATACTACATCACAATCATTTTAACGCTATGTTGATATCCAAGATAAATCATTATCAACTCCCAGATACTTATGCATGGCATGAGAAACTATAATCTCTAATTGTCATTGCAAACATGTTTAATCATAATGGGTTGAATCATGGATACTAGGTTAAACATATTTACACAAACAGAACAAGTCGAGTTCATACCAGTTTCTCTCTGCCACGGCCAGTTCATCGAATGTCATCATTATTGCCTTTCACTTGCATGACCGAATGATATGGAAATAATAATAGTGCAAGAGTGCCATGGACTAAGCTGGAATCTGTAAAACATTTTATTCAAGAGGAGAAGACAAGGTAAAATGTGCTCTTTATTAGTTCAACAATTATTCATATGAGAGCCAGTCAACATTTTCATCGTGGTCTTCTCCTCGGTAAGACTCGAACAAAAAGAAAAGAAATCCAGAGAAACACACTGAAATATTTTTGGGGTTTTTGGTTTTCTTGAACAAGAAAATAAAAGGGAAAAGCAAAAATGAGAAAAACTATTTACACGAGAAAGCTCCCAACAAGCAAAAGAAGAACAAGGAAATCTTTTTGGGTTTTCTTTTAATTGCTACTACTAAGCATGCATAGAAAGTAAATTACTACGACTAATTTTTTGGTTTTTCTAAAGTTTTTCAAACACACAAGAAGAAAGCAAGAAAATAAATCTAAGCATGGATGATACAATGAAAAAGTGTGAACACCGATAAATAGAATGATATGTAGACATAAATGTAATGTTGGTGAGAAACACGAACTCCCCAAGCTTAGGCTTTTGGCCTAAGTTGGTAGTCGATCAGTAGCCTGGAGGGTAGTAGGGGTGCTGAGGAGTAGGCATCCACTCATCCCACTGCTGAGGCTCCTCCTGTGCTGCCTCCGCAGCAGCCTGAGCGTTCCGATAGGCGATGATGTCCTCAGGCATAATCCTATATCCGCCCCAGGCAGCAGAATCAAACAAGGCAGGTGCAGGCAACGGAATAATATCACGAGTTTTAACGCTAAAAACCAGGTTATAAGGAATGGGAATGCCAGGAGAGTTATTATCAGTGAAATGGTGGTGATCCATGGCTGCTTGGTCTAGGTAAACCTTGGTCAGAGGGTAGTCATGAGGGCGTATCCCAACATTAAAGTGGGCTGCCAAACGAGTAGCAAAAATCCCACCATGTATTTCCCCCTGGGATTTATTAAGATGGAGGCGACGAGCCACAATAGCTCCCAGGCTATAAGTGTTGTCACCCTCTAGTGCTCGGCATAAAACAGCAAAGTCTGGTGCGCTGAGTGCACCTACTTTCTTTCTAGCAAGCAGGCACTTAGCAACAAATAAAGCAAAATAGTGTACGGCAGGAAAGTGTATGCTTGTGGAAGTGACAGCCGACACCCCTCTCTCATCTCCCACTGTTAGAGTGCGATAAAAGGCCTCAAACCCAGCCATCCTAGGCTCAGCTAAACTCCCATCAGAAGGGATCATGCATACAAAATTTAGTAAGTGGTATCTGATGGTTTTCAGCATATAAATCAAAGCTCACTTCAGGAAATTATTTCTAGGCAGGAAAGTAAAACTCTAAACAAAGATGTTTGTGAGGATTTGGTGCTGGTCACACTCATCTACGATGAAGTCGGTGAGGCCGGCATTAGCAACATATTGTGTGAACTCCTGAAGAATTCCAGCCTCTTACAGGAACGGGGTGTGCGGCTATTCGCACGGCCGTACCTCCGCCAACCTCCGAGGGTGGAGATCACTGTCAGAAGACTCCCCAATAACACCCTTGGAGTTCTTCTTAGAGCCAAACTTCCTGAAGATATTCATGTCCGCGTACAATTTTCTGAAAATAAAATTTTTTGGGTGACAAAAATTTGTCAACAAAACTTTATAAAATTGATAGCAACTACTCAGACGGATACATGGGGCCATAGCAAGCATTCAAACTACTTAGAACACTAAGAATTCAACATGAAAGCTCATCTACAGCAGCACCAAGAGTAGCTAATTATTCAAAGTATAAATCACTAAAACAAAAAACTAATTGGACAAACGGTGGAGTCACATACCAAGCAACAATCCCCCGAAACAGTTTCGGAAACGGAGCTTCGAGCTAAGAGATTGAAATCCGCGGGTTTAAGAGCAAGAACATGGGAGAGAGAGCAATGGTGATTTTTCTGGAGGTAAGTGATGATTTGGGATGAAGAGGTAAGTCAGGGGGCCCACGTGGGGACCACAACCCACCAGGGCGCGCCTGGGGGTCCTGCCGCTCCCAGGTGGGTTGTGCCCACCTGGTGCACCTCCCTCTGATGTTATTTGCACCAAAAATTCAGAAATATTCAGAAAAAATCGTATTAAATTTTCAGAGCATTTTGAGAACTTTTATTTTTGGGTCATTTTTTATTGCACGGGAAATTTAGGAAACAGACAAAACATGGCATTTTATTTTATTTAACTAATAAAAATAGAAAACAAAGAGTAGGGACAAAAAGTAGTGCTTACTAAATTCATCAACTTCATACCGTTAAAAAATGATTCATTAATAAGGTTGATCAGGTCTTATTAACAACCACTTTCAATTAGCATGAAACCGAAGAAACCTTCGTAAATCACTAAATTACCTGAATGGGGATATGAATGTCCCCAACAATAAGCATTTCATATTTCCTTTTGACAGTAATTAGAGGTATTTGAAAACTTCCAATAGTGATTGTCGGAGATTTTTCAATAACATTAATACCATTCACTTGGAATTGTTTCTTCGGAAAGTGCACCGTATGCTCATTTTCCATTGATATGAAAAGTGACCTTGCTTTTATTGCAATCAATAACATCCCCTGCAGTATTCAAGAAGGGTCTACCAAGGATAATCGACATGTTGTCGTCCTCGAGCATCTCAATTATAACAAAGTCAGTTAAAATAGTAATATTAGCAACAACAATGGGCACATCCTCACAGATACCGACAGGTATGGCAGTTGATTTGTTAGGCATTTGCAAAGATATTTCAGTAGCTGTGAGTTTATTCAAGTCAAGCCTTTTATATAAAGAGAAAGGCATAACACTAACACCAGCTCCTAAATCACACAAAGCAGTTTTCACATAATTCTTTTTGATAGAGCAAGGTATAGTTGGTATTCCCGGATCTCCAAGTTTTTTAGGTACTCCACCTTTAAGTATAATTAGCAAGCATAGTGGAGATTTCAGCTTCCGGTATTTTTCTCTTATTAGTGATGATGTCTTTCATATACTTTGCATAAGGAGGCATTTTAAGGATATCAGTCAAGTGAGTACGCAAAAAGACTGGCCTTAGCATTTCAGCAAAGCATTCAAATTCTTCATCATCTTTCTTTTTAGTTGACTTGGGTGGAAAAGGCATAGGTTTTTGAACCCACAGTTCTCTTTCTTTACCGTGTTTTCTAGCAATGAAGTCTCTTTTATCATACTTTTTATTCTTAGGTTGTGGGTTATCAAGATCAACAGGTGGTTCTATCTCAACATCATTATCTGGTTCTTTATCATTTGGTTGAGTGTCTTCATGAACATCAGCATTATCTTTTTCATTGTCACTAGGTGGATGTTCACTACCAGATTGAGTTTCAGCATCAGAGATAGAAGTTTCATTTTCATTATCAGGAGGTTTCTCTATTTCAGGTTCACTAGAAGCACGCAAAGTCATATCATTTTTCTTTTTCTTTCTAGAAGGACTAGGTGCACTAGTGTTATTTCTTTGTGAATCTTGTTATATTCGTTTTGGGTGTCCCTCGGGATAAAGTGGTTCCTGAGTCATTTTACCTCCTCTAGTTGTAACTCTAACAGCAAAGTCATGTATATTACGATTCATTTTATCAAGTAATTCTCTTTGTGATTTAGAAACTTGTTATAATTGATTTTGTAGCATAGAAGCATGTTTTCCAACACCTCTAACATCATTTGAAATTCTAAATAACAAGTCACTCAAGCAAGCAATCATATTAGAATTATATTTCAATTGTTTCATAACATTTGTATTGAAGTGATCTTGTTTTCTAATATAGTTTTCAAACTCATAAAGGCATTGGCTAGGATGCATATTGTGAGGATTATCATTATCATTGATTTCATTAGAGAATTTACCTCTACCACCTTAGACAGTGGTGGTGCATTAAGCCCATGTATTTCTTCAATAGGAGGTAAAATTTTAACATCCTCAGCTTTAATACCTTTTTCCTTCATAGATTTCTTTGCCTCTTGCATATCCTCAGGACTGAGATATAATATACCCCTCTTCTTCGGAGTGGGTTTATCCGGTGGTTTAGGAAGAGTCCAATCATCATAATTTTTCAATATATTATTCAATAACTCTTCGGCTTGACCAATAGTTCATTCCCTGAAAACACAACCAACACAACTATCTAGGAAGTCCCTAGAAGCATTGGTTAGTCCATTATAGAAGATATCAAGCATTTCATTTTTCTTAAGAGGATGATCAGGCAAAGCATTAAGTAACTGGCAAAGCCTCCCCCAAGCTTGTGGGAGACTCTCTTCTTTAGTTTGCACAAAGTTAAATATTTCCTGTAACGCAGCTTGTTTCTTATGAGCAGGAAAATATTTTTCAGAGAAGTAACAAATCATATCCTGGGGACTACGCACACAACCAGGAGCAAGCGTATTGTACCAAGCTTTAGCATCACCCTTTAATGAGAACAGAAATAATTTGAGAATAAAGTAATAGCGAGTCTTCTCATCGTGAGTAAAAAGGGTGGCTATATCATTCAACTTAGTAAGATGTGCCACAATAGTTTCAGTTTCATAATCATGGAAAGGATCAGATTCAACCAAAGTAATTAACTCTGGGTCGACAGAAAATTCATAATCCTTATCATCAATAAAGATAGGTGAAGTAGCAAACTTAGGATCACATTTCATTCTAGCATTCAGAGATTTTTCTTTATACTTGCATAATAATTTCTCTAGATCATCTCTATCCTTACAAGCAAGTATATCTCTAGTTGTCTCCTCATTCATAACATAACCTTCCGGTACGTTAGGCAATTCATAACTAGGAAGGCTAGTTCTAGCAGGTGTTTCAGGAGTTTCAGTTTCAAGCTCATCATCAGATTCAACAACATCATGTTGTATTACTCTAGCAATTTGTTCATCAAGAAATTCACCAAGTGGCACATCATCATTATCAAGCAAGGTACTAGCATCATCATAAGCATCATTCATAGTAGAAGCATCATAAGCATCATTCATAGTAGAAGTAGCATCATCAATAACTTGCGACATATTAGAATTGATAGCATGTGGTGGTGTTGCAAGTTTACTCATAACAGAAGGTGAATCTAAAGCAGAACTGGATGGCAGTTCCTTACCTCCCCTCGTTTAAGAGGGGTAAATCTTAGTCTTTGGATCCTTCAGATTCTTCATAGTGATAATTTGATAATAATCCAAAGTGACTCAACAAATATAGCTATGCTCCCCGGCAACGGCGCCAGAAAAAGGTCTTGATAACCCACAAGTATAGGGGATCGCAACAGTTTTCGAGGGTAGAGTATTCAACCCATATTTATAGATTCGACACAAGGGGAGCCAAAGAATATTCGAAGGTATTAGAACTGATTTGTCAATTCAACCACACCTGGAGATTAATTATCTGCAGCAAAGTGATCAATAGCAAAGTAGTTTGATAGTTTTGATAGTAGTGACAGCAGCAACAGTAACAGTAACAGTGATAGCAGTAATTTTGTAGCAAGTGTAACGATGATAGCAGTAGTAACTTAGCAGAAACAATATAAGATAAATTTGTAGGCATTGGATCGGTGACTTGTTGGATGATATTCATCATGTGACAGTTATAACCTAGGGCGATACGGCACTAGCTCCAGTTCATCGATATAATTTAGGCATGTATCCCGTAAATAGTCATACATGCTTTATTAAAAGAACTTGCATGACATCTTTTGTCCTACCCTCCCGTGGCAGCGGGGTCCATATTGGAAACAAAGGGATATTAAGGCCTCCTTTTAATAGAGAACTTGGGCAAAGCATTAACACGTAGTGAATACATTAACTCCTCAAACTACGGTCATCACCGGGAGTGGGCCCGTTTGTTGTCACTCCGGGGTTGCCGGATCATAACACGTAGTAGGTGACAATAACTTGCAAGATCGGATCTAAAACATGGATATAATGATGATAACATAAAGGGTTCATATCTGAGTTCATGGCACCCGGGCCCAAATTGACAAGCATTATGTTGGGGAACATAGTAATTTCAAAAAAATTCCTACGCACACGCAAGATCATGGTGATGCATAGCAACGAGAGGGGAGAGTGTTGTCCACGTACCCTCGTAGACCGAAAGCGGAAGCGTTAACACAACGCGGTTGATGTAGTCGTACGACTTCACGATCCGACCGATCAAGTACCGAACGCACGACACCTTCGAGTTCAGCACACGTTCAGCTCGATGACGTCCCTCGAACTCCGATCCAGTCGAGTGTTGAGGGAGAGTTTCGTCAGCACGACGGCGTGGTGACGATGATGATGTTCTATCGACGCAGGGCTTCGCCTAAGCACTGCTACGATATTATCTACGTGTAATATGGTGGAGGGGGGCACCGCACACGGCTAAAAGATCGTTGATCAATTGTGTGTTTAGAGGTGCCCCCCTGCCCCCGTATATAAAGGTGCAAGGGGGGGTTCGGCCGGCCTAAGGGAGAGGCGCGCCAGGAGGAGTCCTACTCCTACCGGGAGTAGGACTCCCCCCCCGTTTCCATGTTGGACTAGGAGAGAAAGGGGGAAGAGGTGGAGGGGAGGAAGGAAGGGGGGCGCCGCCCCTCTCCTTGTCCTATTCGGACTGGGGGGGAGGGGCGCGCAGCCCTGCCCTGGCCTCCTCTCCTCTCTTCCACCTAGGCCCACTAAGGTCCATTAAGTTACCGGGGGGTTCCGGTAACCTCCCGGTACTCCGGAAAAATCCCGATTTCACCCGGAACACTTCCGATGTCCAAACATAGGCTTCCAATATATCAATCTTTATGTCTCGACCATTTAGAGACTCCTCGTCATGTCCGTGATCACATCCGGGACTCCGAACAACCTTCGGTACATCAAAACATATAAACTCATAATATAACTGTCATCGTAACGTTAAGCATGCGGACCCTACGGGTTCGAGAACTATGTAGACATGACCGAGACACCTCTCCGGTCAATAACCAATAGCGGAACCTGGATGCTCATATTGGTTCCCACATATTCTACGAAGATCTTTATCGGTCAGACCGCATAACAACATACGTTGTTCCCTTTGTCATCGGTATGTTACTTGCCCGAGATTCGATCGCCGGTATCTCGATACCTAGTTCAATCTCGTTACCGGCAAGTCTCTTTACTCGTTCCGTAATACATCATCCCGCAACTAACTCGTTAGTTACAATGCTTGCAAGGCTTATAGTGATGTGTATTACTGAGTGGGCCCAGAGATACCTCTCCGACAATCGGAGTGACAAATCCTAATCTTGAAATACGCCAACCCAACAAGTACCTTTGGAGACACCTGTAGAGCACCTTTATAATCACCCAGTTACGTTGTGACGTTTGGTAGCACACAAAGTGTTCCTCCGGTAAACGGGAGTTGCATAATCTCATAGTCATAGGAACGTGTATAAGTCATGAAGAAAGCAATAGCAACATACTAAACGATCGAGTGCTAAGCTAACGGAATGGGTCAAGTCAATCACATCATTCTCCTAATGATGTGATCCCGTTAATCAAATGACAACTCATGTCTATGGCTAGGAAACATAACCATCTTTGATCAACGAGCTAGTCAAGTAGAGGCATACTAGTGACACTCTGTTTGTATATGTATTCACACATGTATCAAGTTTCCGGTTGATACAGTTCTAGCATGAATAATAAACATTTATCATGATATAAGGAAAATAAATAATAACTTTATTATTGCCTCTAGGGCATATTTCCTTCAGTCTCCCACTTGCACTAGAGTCAATAATCTAGTTCACATCGCCATGTGATTTAACATCAATAGTTCACATCACCATGTGATTAACATCCATAGTTCACATCGTCATGTGACCAACACCCAAAGGGTTTACTAGAGTCAGTAATCTAGTTCACATCGCTATGTGATTAACACCCAAAGAGTACTAAGGTGTGATCATGTTTTGCTTGTGAGATAATTTTAGACAACGGGTCTGTCACATTCAGATCCGTAAGTATTTTGCAAATTTCTATGTCTACAATGCTCTGCACGGAGCTACTCTAGCTAATTGCTCCCACTTTCAATATGTATCTAGACCGAGACTTAGAGTCATCTAGATTAGTGTCAAAACTTGCATCGACGTAACCCTTTACGACGAACCTTTTGTCACTTCCATAATCGAGAAACATATCCTTATTCCACTAAGGATAATTTTGACCGCTGTCCAGTGTTCTACTCCTAGATCACTATTGTACTCCCTTGCCAAAATCAGTGTAGGGTATACAATGACCTGGTACACAGCATGGCATACTTTATAGAACCTATGGCCGAGGCATAGGGAATGACTTTCATTCTCTTTCTATCTTCTGCCGTGGTCGGGCTTTGAGTCTTACTCAATTTCACACCTTGTAACACAGGAAAGAAACTCTTTCTTTGACTGTTCCATTTTGAACCACTTCAAAATCTTGTTAAGGTATGTACTCATTGAAAAACTTATCAAGCGTCTTGATCTATCTCTATAGATCTTGATGCTCAATATGTAAGCAGCTTCACCGAGGTCTTTCTTTGAAAAACTCCTTTCAAACACTCCTTTATGCTTTGCAGAATAATTCTACATTATTTCTGATCAACAATATGTCATTCACATATACTTATCAGAAATGCTGTAGTGCTCCCACTCACTTTCTTGTAAATACAGGCTTCTCCGCAAGTCTGTATAAAACTATATCCTTTGATCAACTTATCAAAGCGTATATTCCAACTCCGAGATGCTTGCACCTGTCCACAGATGGATCGCTGGAGCTTGCATATTTTGTTAGCACCTTTAGGATTGACAAAACCTTCTGGTTGCATCATATACAACTCTTCTTTAATAAATCCATTAAGGAATGCAGTTTTGTTTATCCATTTGCCAGATTTCATAAAATGCGGCAATTGCTAACATGATTCAGAAAGACTTAAGCATAGATACGAGTGAGAAACTCTCATCGTAGTCAACACCTTAAACCTGTTGAAAACCTTTTGCGACAATTCTAGCTTTGTAGATAGTAACACTACTATCAGCGTCCGTCTTCCTCTTGAAGATCCATTTAATCTCAATGGCTCGCCGATCATTGGGCAAGTCAATCAAAGTCCATACTTTGTTCTCATACATGGATCTCATCTCAGATTTCATGGCCTCAAGCCATTTTGCGGAATCTGGGCTCACCATCGCTTCTTCATAGTTCGTAGGTTCGTCATGGTCTAGTAACATAACCTCCAGAACAGGATTACCGTACCACTCTGGTGCGGATCTTACTCTGGTTGACCTACGAGGTTCAGTAATAACTTGATCTGAAGTTCCATGATCATCATCATTAACTTCCTCACTAATTGGTATAGGCGTCACAGAAACTGGTTTCTGCGATGAACTACTTTCCAATAAGGGAGCAGGTACAATTACCTCATCAAGTTCTACTTTCCTCCCACTCACTTCTTTCGAGAGAAACTCTTTCTCTAGAAAGGATTCATACTTAGCAACGAATGTCTTGCCTTCGGATCTGTGATAGAAGGTGTACCCAACTGTCTCCTTTGGGTATCCTATGAAGACACATTTCTCCAATTTGGGTTTGAGCTTATCGGGATGAAACTTTTTCACATAAGCATCGCAACCCCAAACTTTAAGAAATGACAACTTTGGTTTCTTGCCAAACCACAGTTCATAAGATGTCGTCTCAACGGATTTAGATGGTACCCTATTTAACGTGAATGTAGCTGTCTCTAATGCATAACCCCAAAACGATAGTGGTAGATCGGTAAGAGACATCATATATTGCACCATATCTAATAAAGTACGGTTACGATGTTCGGACACACCATTACACTGTGGTGTTCCAGGTGGCGTGAGTAGTGAAACTATTTCACACTGTTTTTACTGAAGGCCAAACTCGTAACTCAAATACTCTTCTCCACGATCAGATCGTAGAAACTTTATTTTCTTGTTACGATGATTTTCCACTTCACTCTGAAATTATATGAACTTTTCAAATGTTTCAGACTTCTGTTTCATTAAGTAGATATACCCATATCTGCTCAAATCATCTGTGAAGGTCAGAAATTAATGATACCTGCTACGAGCCTCAATATTCATCGGACCACATACATCTGTATGTATGACTTCCAACAAATCTGTTGCTCTCTACATAGTTCCGGAGAACGGCGTTTTAGTCATCTTGCCCATGAGGCATGGTTCGCAAGCATCAAGTGATTCATAATCAAGTGATTCCAAAATCCCATCAGTATGGAGTTTCTTCATGCGCTTTACACCAATATGACCTAAACGGCAGTGCCACAAATAAGTTGCACTATCACTATTAACTTTGCATCTTTTGGCTTCATTATTATGAATATGTGTATCACTACGATCGAGATCCAACAAACCATTTTATTGGGTGTATGACCATAGAAGGTTTTATTCATGTAAACAGAACAACAATTATTCTCTAATTTAAATGAATAACCGTATTGCAACAAACATGATCAAATCATATTCATGCTCAACGCAAACACCAAATAACACTTATTTAGTTTCAACACTAATCCCGAAAGTATAGGGAGTGTGCGATGATGATCATATCAATCTTGGAACTACTTTCAACACACATCGTCACCTCGCCTTTTACTAGTCTCTGTTTATTCTGCAACTCCCGTTTTGAGTTACTACTCTTAGCAAATGAACCAGTATCAAATGCCGAGGGGTTGCTATAAACACTAGTAAAGTACACATTAATAACATGTATATCCAATATACCTTTGTTCACTTTGCCACCCTTCTTATCCACCAAATACTTGGGGTAGTTCCGCTTCCAGTGACCAGTCCCTTTGCAGTAGAAGCACTTAGTCTCAGGCTTAGGACCAGACTTAGGCTTCTTCACTTGAGCAGCAACTTGCTTGCCATTCTTCTTGAAGTTCCCCTTCTTCCCTTTGCCCTTTTCTTGAAACTAGTGGTCTCGTCAACCATCAACACTTGATTTTTTTCTTGATTTCTACCTTCGTCGATTTCAGCATCACGAAGAGCTCGGGAATTACTTTCGTCATCCCTTGCATACTATAGTTCATCACGAAGTTCTACTATCTTGGTGATGGTGACTAGAGAATTCTGTCAATCACTATTTTATCTGGAAGATTAACTCCCACTTGATTCAAGCGATTGTAGTACCCAGACAATCTGAGCACATGCTCACTGCTTGAGCTATTCTCCTCCATCTTTTAGCTATAGAACTTGTTGGAGACTTCATATCTCTCAACTCGGATATTTGCTTGAAATATTAACTTCAACTCCTGGAACATGTCATATGGTCCATGACGTTCAAAACGTCTTTGAAGTCCCGATTCTAAGCCGTTAAGCATGGTGCACTAAACTATCAAGTAGTCATCATATTGAGCTAGCCAAACGTTCATAACGTCTGCATCTGCTCCTGCAATAGGTCTGTCACCTAGCGGTGCATCAAGGACATAATTCTTCTGTGCAGCAATGAGGATAATCCTCAGATCACGGATCCAATCCGCATCATTGCTACTAACATCTTTCAACATAATTTTTCTCTAGGAACATATCAAAATAAACATAGGGAAGCAACAACGCGAGCTATTGATCTACAACATAATTTGCAAAATACTATCAGGACTAAGTTCATGATAAATTTAAGTTCAATTAATCATATTACTTAAGAACTCCCACTTAGATAGACATCCCTCTAATCATCTAAGTGATTACGTGATCCAAATTAACTAAACCATAACCGATCATCACGTGAAATGGAGTAGCTTTCAATGGTGAACATCACTATGTTGATCATATCTACTATATGATTCACGCTCGACCTTTCGGTCTCAGTGTTCCGAGGCCATATCTACATATGCTAGGCTCGTCAAGTTTAACCTGAGTATTCTGCGTGTGCAACTGTTTTGCACCCGTTGTATTTGAACGTAGAGCCTATCACACCCGATCATCACGTGGTGTCTCAGCACGAAGAACTTTCGCAACGGTGCATACTCAGGGAGAACACTTTTATCTTGAAATTTTAGTGAGAGATCATCTTATAATGCTACCGTCAATCAAAGCAAGATAAGATCCATAAAAGATAAACATCACATGCAATCAATATAAGTGATATGATATGGCCATCATCATCTTGTGCTTGTGATCTCCATCTCCGAAGCACCGTCATGATCACCATCGTCACCGGCGCGACACCTTGATCTCCATCGTAGCATCGTTGCCGTCTCGCCAACTATTGCTTTTACGACTATCGCTACCGCTTAGTTATAAAGTAAAACAATTACATGGCGATTGCATTGCATACAATAAAGCGACAACCATATGGCTCCTGCCAGTTGCCGATAACTTGGTTACAAAACATGATCATCTCATACAATAAAATATAGCATCATGTCTTGACCATATCACATCACAACATGCCCTGCAAAAACAAGTTAGACGTCCTCTACTTTGTTGTTGCAATTTTACGTGGCTGCTACGGGCTTAGCAAGAACCGTTCTTACCTACGCATCAAAACCACAATGATAGTTTGTGTTTTAACCTTCGCAAGGACCGGGCGTAGCCACACTCGGTTCAACTAAAGTGAGAGAGACAGACACTCGCCAGTCACCTTTAAGCAACGAGTGCTCGCAACGGTGAAACCAGTCTCGCGTAAGCGTACGCGTAATGTCGGTCCGGGCCGCTTCATCTCACAATACCGCCGAACCAAAATATGACATGCTGGTAAGCAGTATGACTTATATCGCCCACAACTCACTTGTGTTCTACTCGTGCATATAACATCAACGCATAAAATCAGGCTCTGATACCACTGTTGGGGAACGTCGTAATTTCAAAAAAATTCCTACGCACACGCAAGATCATGGTGATGCATAGCAACGAGAGGGGAGAGTGTTGTCCACGTACCCTCGTAGACCGAAAGCGGAAGCGTTAACACAACGCGGTTGATGTAGTCGTACGACTTCACGATCCGACCGATCAAGTACCGAACGCACGACACCTTCGAGTTCAGCACACGTTCCGCTCGATGACGTCCCCCGAACTCCGATCCAGCCGAGTGTTGAGGGAGAGTTTCGTCAGCACGACGGCATGGTGACGATGATGATGTTCTATCGACGCAGGGCTTCGCCTAAGCACTGCTACGATATTATCGACGTGTAATATGGTGGAGGGGGGCACCGCACACGGCTAAAAGATCGTTGATCAATTGTGTGTTTAGAGGTGCCCCCCTGCCCCCGTATATAAAGGTGCAAGGGGGGTTCGGCCGGCCTAAGGGAGAGGTGCGCCAGGAGGAGTCCTATTCCTACCGGGAGTAGGACTCCCCCCTTTTCCATGTTGGACTAGGAGAGAAAGGGGGAAGAGGTGGAGGGGAGGAAGGAAGGGGGGGCGCCGCCCCTCTCCTTGTCCTATTCGGACTGGGGGGAGGGGCGCGCGGCCCTGCCCTGGCCTCCTCTCCTCTCTTCCACCTAGGCCCACTAAGGCCCATTAAGTTACCGGGGGGTTCCGGTAACCTCCCGATACTCCGGAAAAATCCCGATTTCACCCGGAACACTTCCGATGTCCAAACATAGGCTTCCAATATATCAATATTTATGTCTCGACCATTTCGAGACTCCTCGTCATGTCCGTGATCACATCCGGGACTCCGAACAACCTTCGGTACATCAAAACATATAAACTCATAATATAACTGTCATCGTAACGTTAAGCGTGCGGACCCTACGGGTTCGAGAACTATGTAGACATGACCGAGACACCTCTCCGGTCAATAACCAATAGCGGAACCTGGATGCTCATATTGGTTCCCACATATTCTACGAAGATCTTTATCGGTCGGACCACATAACAACATATGTTGTTCCCTTTGTCATCGGTATGTTACTTGCCCGAGATTCGATCGCCGGTATCTCGATACCTAGTTCAATCTCGTTACCGGCAAGTCTCTTTACTCGTTCCGTAATACATCATCCCGCAACTAACTCATTAGTTACAATGCTTGCAAGGCTTATAGTGATGTGTATTACTGAGTGGGCCCAGAGATACCTCTCCGACAATCGGAGTGACAAATCCTAATCTTGAAATACGCCAACCCAACAAGTACCTTTGGAGACACCTGTAGAGCACCTTTATAATCACCCAGTTACGTTGTGACGTTTGGTAGCACACAAAGTGTTCCTCCGGTAAACGGGAGTTGCATAATCTCATAGTCATAGGAACATGTATAAGTCATGAAGAAAGCAATAGCAACATACTAAACGATCGAGTGCTAAGCTAATGGAATGGGTCAAGTCAATCACATCATTCTCCTAATGATGTGATCCCGTTAATCAAATGACAACTCATGTCTATGGCTAGGAAACATAACCATCTTTGATCAACGAGCTAGTCAAGTAGAGGCATACTAGTGACACTCTGTTTGTCTATGTATTCACACATGTATCAAGTTTCCGGTTGATACAGTTCTAGCATGAATAATAAACATTTATCATGATATAAGGAAATAAATAATAACTTTATTATTGCCTCTAGGGCATATTTCCTTCACATTAAGCATAGCAAAGTCATAGCAACATCAATCTAAGAACATAGTGGATACTAGGGACCAAGCCATAACAAAACTAACTCGATTACATGATGAATCTCATCCAACTCCTCACTGACCAGCGAGCCTATGAAGGAATTACTCACTCCCGGTAGGGAGCATCATGGAATTGGCGATGGAGAAGGGTTGGTGCTGACGAAGAACGAAGATCCCCCTCTCCGGAGCCCCAAACGGACTCTAGATCTGCCCTCCCGAGGAAGAATAGGGCTTGGCGGCGGCTCCGTATCGTGGATTGCGATAATTCTTTCTTTCTGATTTTTTCTGGAAAAATAGGAATTTATAGCATCGGTTTCAGGGTCTGCGGGGCCACCAGGTGGGGACAACCCATCTGGGCGCGCTAGGAGAGGGGGCGCGCCCTGGTGGGTTGTGCCCACCCACGGGCCCCTCTCTGGCACGTCTTGACTCCAGAAATTCTTATATATTATATAAAAATTCCTCGCAAAGTTTTGTTCCATTCCGAGAACTTTTTATTTCTGCACAAAAACAACACCATGGTAGTTCTGCTAAAAACAACGTCAGTCCGGGGTTAGTTCATTCAAATCATGCATATTAGAGTCCAAAACAAGAGGAAAAGCGTGAGAAAAAGTAGATATGTTGGAGACGTATCAGTAGGTTGAGGGTTAGCTAATTTTCCGGACGAGGTGAAGATACCCCGAACAAACCCCTTAAAGGATTGTTTTCGATAGTAACAAGTGACAATAAATTTCAGCACACTATATGAATGTTTCCTTACCAAACTCCACTTACCAAAGGCGCTTCACTCCCCGGCAACGGCGCCAGAAAATAGCCTTGATGACCCACAAGTATAGGGGATCAATTGTAGCTCTTTTCGATAAGTAAGAGTGTCGAACCCAACGAGGAGCAGAAGGAAATGACAAGTAGTTTTCAGTAAGGTAATGTCTGCAAGTGCTGAAATTATAAGTATCGGAGTAGTTTGATAGCAAGATAATTTGTAACGAGCAAGTAACGATAGTAGTAACAAATATGCAGCAAGGTAGCCCAATCCTTTTGAGGCAAAGGGCAGGCCAAAACGGTCTCTTATGATAAGCAAAGCGTTCTTGAGGGTACACGGGAATTTCATCTAGTCACTTTCATCATGTTGTTTCGATTTGTGTTCGCTACTTTGATAATTTGATATGTGGGTGGACCGGTGCTTAGGTGCTGTTATTACTTGAACAAACCTCCTACTTATGATTAACCCTCCCGCAAGCATCCGCAACTACGAGAAAATTATTAAGAATAAATTCTAACCATAGCATTAAACTTTTGGATCCAATCGGTCCCTTACGGAATAGTGCATAAACTGGGGTTTAAGTTTCTGTCACTCTCGCAACCCATCATATAATTGCTACTCCACAATGCATTCCCTTAAGTCCCAAATATGGTGAAGTGTCATGTAGTCGACGTTCACATGACACCACTAAGGGAATCACAACATCCATACTATCAAAATATCGAACACATATCAAATTCACATGATTACTTGCAACATGATTTCTCCCGTGACCTCAAGAACAAAAGTAACTACTCACAAATGATAAACATGCTCATGATCATAGGAGTATTAAATAGCATATTGGATCTGAACATATAATCTTCCACCAAATAAACCATATAGTAATCAACACTACTAGTCACCCACAAGCACCAATCTATAGTTCCGTAACAAGATTGAACACAAGAGATGAACTAGGGTTTGGGATGAGATGGTGTTGTTGAAGATGTTGATGGAGATTGCCCTCCCCAAGATGTGAGAGTTGTTGGTGATGATGATGATGATGATTTCCCCCTCCGGGAGGGAAGTTCCCCCGGCGGTATCGCTCCACCGGAGGGCAAAAGTGCTCCTGCCCAAGTTCCGCCTCGAGACGACAGCGCTCCATCCCGAAAGTCTCCTCCTTATTTTTTTAGGTCAGAATGACTTATATACCAGAAGATGGGCACCGGAGGGGGCCGAGGAGGGCACAACCCACCAGGGCGCACCTGGGCTGCCTGGCGCGCCCAGGTGGGTTGTGTCCACCTGGTGGGCCCCCTCTGGTAGTTATTTGCTCCAATAATTCTTATATATTCCATAAAAATCCCCGTCAAGTTTCAGCTTGTTTGGAGTTGTGCAGAATAGGTGGCCTGACGTAGCTTTTCCAGGTCCAGATTTCCAGTTGCTGGAATTCTCCCTCTTGGTGTGTACCTTGCAAATTATGAGAGAAAAGGCAGTAGAATTACTCCAAAGAGCATTATTATAGATAAAAACATTATAAATAACAGTAAGAAAACATGATGCAAAATGGACGTATCAGCTTCCAACTAGCAAAATTAGTACCATCAAAGTAAGGACCTCTACGTTGGTAATTTCCCTTGCTAGACGCCATACTCTCCTAGGTTGTGAAACCAAGGCTATGATCACCAAAGCTATGAAAATGAAGGCAAATGGAGAACAAAGCTCTGATACCACTTGTAGGATCGAAAGTATGTCTAGAGGGGGGTGATTAGACTACTTGACCAAATAAAAATCTGGCCTTTTCCTAATTTTATGTTTTGGCAGATTTTAGCAACTTAACACAAGTCAAGCAATCAACCTACACATGCAATTCTAAGAGTATAGCAGCGGAATGTAAATCATTGCATATGAAGGTAAAAGGGAGGAGTTTGGAGGAGGCAAACGCAATGTAGACACGGAGATTTTTGGCGTGGTCCTGATAGGTCGTGCTATCGTACATCCACGTTGATGGAGACTTCAACCCACGAAGGGTAACGGTTGCGCGAGTCCACGGAGGGCTCCACCCACGAAGGTTCCACGAAGAAGCAACCTTGTCTATCCCACCATAGCCATCGCCCACGAAGGACTTGCCTCACTTGGGTAGATCTTCACGAGGTAGGTGATCTCCTTGCCCTTACAAACTGCTTGGTTCAACTCCACAATCTTGACGGAAGCTCCCAAGTGACACCTAACCAATCTAGGAGACACCACTCTCCAAAAGGTAATAGATGGTGTGTTGATGATGAACTCCTTGCTCTTGTGCTTCAAATGATAGTCTCCCCAACACTCAACTCTCTCACACAGATTTGGATATGGTGGAAAGATGATTTGAGTGGAAAGCAACTTGGGGAAGGCTAGAGATCAAGATTCTTGTGGTTGGATTGGAATGTCTTGGTCTCAACACATGAGTAGGTGGTTTTCTCTCAAAAAATGAGTAGTGGAAGTGTAGGCACGTTCTGATGGCTCTCTCTTGAATGGAGAAGGGGGTGGAGGGGTATTTATAGCTTCCGCACAAAATCTAACCGTTACACACAATTTACCAAACTCGGTGGGACCGAATCGTGAAACTCGGTGAGATCGACCTGGTTCAAAATGTGAACGTTAGGCTTTTTGGTGGGACCGACATGATCAACTCGGTGGGACCGATGTGCTAGGGTTAGGGCGAAACTTCATCTCGGTGAGACCGACACATGAACTCGGTGAGGCTGATTTCAGTTATAAGCAACAAACACAGACTTGGTCAGGCAAACTCGGTGGGACCGATCGCTCATTTCGGTGAGACCGAAATGTTACGAAAAGGAAATAGAGAGTTTGCATTGCCAACTTGGTGGGACCGATCGCTCATCTCGGTTAGACCTAAACATTACGAAGGGAAACAGAGAGTTTGCAATCCCATCTCGGTGAGACCGAGATCCCTATCGGTGAGACCGAACTAATTAGGGTTTCTAGATATGGCTATGTTAAGTGAACTCGGTGGCGCTGGATAGATCAAATCGGTGGGGCCGAGTTTGACTTTAGTTTTAGGACATATGTGGAAATGAGAAAATGGTTGAGGGCTTTTGGAGCATATCACTAAGCATTTTGAGCAAGCAAGCCATTAGGCAACACCTCATCCCCTTTTAATAGTATTGGCTTTTCCTATGGACTCAATGTGATCTTGGATCACTAAAATGAAAATGTAGAGTCTTGAGCTTTTGCCAATATGTGTCCTTAGCATTTTGAGGGGTCCACATCTCTAGTCCATGCCATACCACTCATTGAACTTTCTGAAACATTAATCTTGAATGGATATTAGTTCAATGAGCTATATGTTGTTATGAATTACCAAAACCACCCGGGGATTAGTTGCACTTTCAAAAACTGTCACAACACATTCCCAGGAACTAAAATGACAGATTATGGACCTTTTTTTGGTTTGCATGGTTAAAAATAAGTAATCTTGACTCGAGATGTCATGACATATTAAACCATATATGAATTGAAAACACGTGACTATGTAGTAGAAGCTATTTGGTTGCCCACAGTGAAAAACACATAAACTCTTCTATAGCATTAGGTGTATGACATAGTTTTGCCATACATACAAAGGTCATGTCACGTGATGTTAGACTCGATGGGATGTTTCATTGGAATTGCATGCGAAAGAAACTATGGTGGTTTCAAATCTTACAAACAAAACAAACTCTATAGAAAAAATTCCTAGGGAACTGGTTTCTCCTAAATTCCTACATAATTGCATACTCCTCCGTAACTTAATATAAGACGTCTTTTGACACTATATTATAAGTTATAGAGGGAGTACTTCTTTTTTGGCATGCAAGTGACTGAGAGTTGGCTTGACTCTACAACTTGTTTCTTGGTTTCACTAGGCCTCCTGGCTGATGACTCTAGGTCTAGGAGATTGTACTAGGTTTGTTGAATATAAGGGCATCTCCAACACGGACACCCAAACCGCCCGTATACGTTCGAGCACAGCTGTCTGGGCCATACAAGCCATTCAATGCCGACCCCCATTAGTTTGCGGAGCGGTCCGGGCCGTAATTTTTGTTGGGAAACGTAGCATGCAATTTCAAAAAAATTCCTACGCTCACGCAAGATCTATCTAGGAGATGTATAGCAATGAGAGGGGGAGAGTGTGTCTACGTACCCTCGTAGACCGAAAGCGGAAGCATTTGACAACGTGTATGATGTAGTCGAACTTCTTCTAACTCCGACCGATCAAGCACCGAACGTACGGCACCTCCGAGTTCTGCACACGTTTAGCGCGATGACATCTCGCCTTCTTGATCCAGCAAGGTGTCGAGGAAGTAGATGAGTTCCGTTAGTACGACGGCATGGTGACAGTGATGGTCAAGTGATCCGCACAGGGCTTCGCCTAAGCACTATGAAGATATGACCGGAGGCGTAAACTGTGGAGGGGGGCGTCACACACGGCTAACAATTGTTGGTCTATGTTCTAGGCGCCCCCTCCCCACGTATATATAGGTGGGAGGGGGAGGGGAGCAGCCTTGGGGCGCCCCAAGTAGGAGGAATCCTACTTGGGGGCCTATTCCAATTCGCCCCCTCCTACCATATTTGCCGGAAGGGAAAAGGAAGAGAGGGGAGAGGAAAGGAAGGGGGAGGCTGACCCCCCTTTCCTTCTCCCACTTGGCTGGCGGCCTAGGAGGGGTGCGCCAGCCCCTTGTGGGCTGGTGTGCCCCTTCCCCTTTGGCCCATGTGGCCCATTAACCTCCCGGGGTGTCCGGTAACCCCTCCGGTACTCCGATAAATATCCGACACTTCAAAACACTTCCGGTGTCCGAATACTATCATCCTATATATCAATCTTTACCTTCGACCATTTCGAGACTCCTCGTCATGTCCGTGATCTGATCCGGGACTCCGAACAACATTCGGTCACCAAATCACATACCTCATATAATACTAAATCGTCATCGAACATTAAGCTTGCAGACCCTACGGGTTCGAGAACTATGTAGACATGACCGAGACACCTCTCCGATCAATAACCAACAACAGAATCTGGATGCTCAAATTGGTTCCTACATATTCTACGAAGATCTTTATCGGTCGAACCGTAATGACAACATACGTTATTCCCTTTGTCATCGGTATGTTACTTTCCCGAGATACAATCGTCGGTATCTTCATACCTAGTTCAATCTCGTTACCGGCAAGTCTCTTTACTCGTTCTGTAATACATCATCCCGCAACTAACTCAATAGTCACTTTGCTTGCAAGGCTTCTTATGATGTGTATTACCGAGAGGGCCCAGAGATACCTCTCCGATACTCGGAGTGACAAATCCTAATCTCGATCTATGCCAACCCAACAAACACCTTCGGAGATACCTGTGGAGCATCTTTATAATCACCCAGTTACGTTGTGACATTTGATAGCACACAAGGTATTCCTCTGGTATACGGGAGTTGCATAATCTCATAGTCGAAGGAATATGTATTTGACATGAAGAAAGCAATAGCAATAAAACCGAACGATCAATATGCTAAGCTAACGGATGGGTCTTGTCCATCACATTATTCTCCTAATGATGTGATCCCGTTATCAAATGACAACTCATGTCCATGGTTAGGAAACCTTAACCATCTTTGATCAACGAGCTAGTCAAGTAGAGGCTCACTAGGGACATAGTGTTTGTCTATGTATTCACACATGTATTTAGGTTTCCGATCAATACAATTCTAGCATGAATAATAAACCTTTATCATGAATAAGGAAATATAAAATAACAACTTTATTATTGCCTCTAGGGCATATTTCCTTCAATTTTCCCACAAACCGGAACAAACGAGGGGGGATTTGCGGGAGTCCGAACATGAGCCACATCGGACTCCGATACCCCCGGCCCACCCAAAACTGAGGCGGAGCATGTGCTTTTGTAGCTGGTCGCACTGTTTTCACGGCGAAATCCCCCACTCTCCTCTTTCATCCTGCCGCTCTCCACCTAGTTTCCGCCCATATTTGCTCCTGTCGACGCATGGACTCGCAGATGCTGCTGGAGACGGCGCCGACGGAGGATCCGGCAAAGCAAAGTCAAAGGTTGCGTCGCTCAAGAAGCAGAAGGGTGGCGGAGCCAGAGGTGGAGGCAGCGGTCGTGGTGGCCGTGGTGGAGGTGATGGATGCGGAGCCTACCTGCCGTCGCCGACCATGCAGATACCGCTATAGCCGGAGCATTACAAGGCTCCGTACTACTACAGCTCAAAGCAGCTCGGAGGGCAGTCCCCGGCATCCGCCGGCGGGCAAGTACCCTTCATCGTCTACGTCAACGGGGCGCCGTTGCTTTTCTCAGAGTGTTCATCGTCGCTGCTTATCCGAAGGCGGACGCGGGCTTGGAGCAGCTCGGTACCCGCACGCTGTTTGCTGGTATGCTTAAAGCGGGCGAGCCGGTGTACGACGATGCAGACAAGGAGATGTTTGAGTTCATCCATGACAAAGGCGGCGAAGGAGGTTTATACAAGGACATGCAGGTGGATGACTCGGAGCCCACCCAGTCCGGCTTGTACACCCAGTCAGGCTAGCAGCAGGGCTAAACCCGGTCCAACACATACACCCAGTTGGGCTCGCAGCAGGGCTAAACCCAGTCGGGCACGTACACCTAGCCAGGCACGCATCAGGTGTACACCCAGTACGGCATGTACACCCTGCCGGGCATAGACGCACAACAGCAAGATTGGACACCGGATAGCAGGAGCAGGAGGACGACGACGATGACGATGTTCCGAATGACTTTGCGGCCGTTCCAATGAAGAGGGGTAGGGGAGAAAGCTTCAACATGCGGGAGGACGAGTTGTTGTGCGATGCATGGTTGGCCACTAGCCTTGATCCTACCCATGGCACGGAGCAAAAGGGGGGAGATGTTTTATAGATCATTTGTGTCTGAGTATGCATTGTTTTGTAGTTCAATTGGGCGGATATGAATTGTTGACAATGTTTTATGTTGTAGCCTTCTCGTGTGTGTAGTGTTTTCTTGAAGTTGGAGAAGAAAAACTTCACCGTCATGCATTGTTGGTTAAAGTTGAATTGACAACCCGAGTGGAAACTATACATTGCCAAGACCGTCGCCCATGGCACCGAGAAAGAAACCGGTGATGCAACCGACCCAACAAAAGGAACGCCAAGAAGGTTAGAAGAGGGTTCCGAGGAAAGAAGTGAAAAGAGAAGAGGACGAAGCAAGAAGAGACGACAACCAAGATGACGGAAGGGTCAAGGAGGAGAAGGGGCGCACTATGTGATCGGACGGATTTGAATTTTATATTTACCGTACCGACGAACATTTAGGGCTTGTTCGGTTAATCCTCTCCCCAAGAGGATTGGAGGGGATTGGCAAGGATTGGTTTGTATTTTGACTTACAAGAGGTTTAAATCCCCCTCAAACCCCTTCAATCCACTCGGATTCACACGCAACCGAATAAGGCCTTAAGGGATAGTTTTGGATGACCGACCCTCGCATCCGTGTCTATGATCGACTAAGGTGTCGGTTTGACGGGTCGACGTTCGAGATGACTTACAAGCTCACAAATACGCAGGAAAAGAAATGTAGGTGTTGCGCTGATACGGCGCTCTCGATGGGGGGAAGGTTGGACTTGACACCGTACGACCGACGTTTTTTCGAAGATGATTGCCATCAGCGTGGCCACAGGTTATTGCTCTGCTGCTCTCCTTGGTGGGCCCCCTCACGCTCATCCACTGCTGAAGTGGACTTGGTCGACGCTCTGGTTATTTCAGTCCTCACTTAAATAAACCTGTAATAAACTTAGTACTCTAGCAAAAGCTGCACTTTGCTCGTACTGTACTTGTTAATTAGGAACAGCCTGGACAGAGAAACAGTCCCATGGAAAGCCTGGCACCTTTAACAACTACTCCCTCTGTAAACTAATATAAGAGTGTTTAGATTACTAAAGTAATGATCTAAACGCTCTTATATTAGTTTACGAAGGGAGTACTTGCCACATAACGAGTGACGCGCCAGCTGAGAATCTCTCGACGTGCACTGTGCACCAGCCATCTCTCCATATCGCTACAGTACCCAACTTCACCTGTTGCCACCCTTCATGTGCTACGTGTGTCTCTTTACTGTCCTCGAACACAAGTAGTACTGCCGTTTTCGTGGTCTAGAAGCCGAAAGAAGGAAAAACAGCGCACAACTCCACACTGCAAACGAGACACAACTCCAAGCAGCACGGAGGCGTCCGGAAATTGACCTTGGAACGTTCCCAGACACACGTGTCCCCATGCTGGCTCTGCACTTTCCCGGTGGATCTTTTTTAGGCTAAAAATCTGTGGCGCCGCATATACTACTCCTTGCTCGCCGTCGGTCGTTGTTTACGGCAAATTTGACAATTTTGACCTCGAAACAAAATAAATTCACAGAATGAACTGGGTGCGAAACTATTTCACACCCCTAACCCTTTTGTGTAGCGCCCGTCACGCCGGCGCCACACCCTACGGTGCAGCGCCTAGCTCCGGGGCGTTGCATCTCTGTCCACCGTGGCAGCCCACGGGCCCGCACCCAGCAGTGCAACGCCTCCGAGTTAGGCGTTGCACCTGTAATGTGCAGCGCCTAGCCGCTAGGCGCTACACGTGTAATGTGCAGCGCCTAGCGGCTAGGCGCTGCACTGTGACTTATCTGCAAACGCGCCAGCCCTCTCCTCCCCCACCCTCCCCATTGACAGTTACAGAAAAACAGGGCGGCGGCCATCTGCACTCCTCCTCTCAATCCCCTCTCCCAAATCCTTCCGATCCGATGATTTGGTCCGTGCATTTCTTCACCAATCCATCGTAGAAGGTACTCTCCTCCGATCCCCTTCTTTCTATCCATAGAAAATATTATATTTTGAAGATTTGGGGAACCCTTGTTTGAATCTTGCATGTATTAGATTTGGGCAACTTTTGTTTGAATCTTGCATATATTAGATTTGGGGAACCCTTGTTAGATTAGAATGTGGTTTGGATAGATAGGTTGACATGTTATTTATATAGTTAGGATACATAGATTGACATGTTATTTCTATGGAGAAGTTATTTGTAAGAAGTAGGCCTAGTTTAGTTTATTTGTACTAAAATTATACTCGTATTGAGAAAAATGCTTTGGATACATATGCTTTGAATCTTGCATGTAGCAGGCCTACTTTAGTTTTTTTGAATTGAAAAGATAATCGTGTTGACAAGAATGCTTTGTTGAAATTGTTAGGATGGTTTGGCTTCTCGATGATCATTGGGACAAACAACACCGGTCGTACGCTATGTCGGTGCAGCAGCGGGTAATACTGAAAGTGGCCGGTGTTATGAATTTCGTATGTTTTTTCAAACACAAATGCCCCATATGTAATGTTATGATTTGTTTGTTTGTAGGAGCTTGCACCTCTGAAGCTTCGGTGTCACGGGATCAGCCTTGGAGGGATGCGCTATGATGAGCGGTACACACCTTATGTTAGGGAGGCAGGACTTCTCCCTTTCATTGAGTTGTCCGCCGGTCGACGCCACCCAACAATGCTGCAGCACTCACCGCGCTTATTGATCATTGGAGGCCGGAGACACACACTTTCCATCTTTGGACCGGGGAGATGAGCGTGACGCTGCAGGATATTGCTATGATCACCGGTCTTCCTATCGATGGCAATCCTTTATGTATGAACACCGATTCTGAAGGGTGGCGCGCGCAGATGCAAGCCCTTATCGGTATGGTTCCTCCGGAGCCTCGGGAGCCAGAAAGGGAACATAAGAAGAAGGAAAGAGTCGCAGCGGGCGCTACTTTCACGTGGATATCATCGAACTTCGCTCATTGCCCCGATGATGCTAATGAGGACATGGTGAAGACATATGCTCGTGTCTACATGTGGTACGTGATATCGAGGACAATGTTTGCTGATGGCACAGGCAAGAATGCTCCATGGATGTGGCTGAAGGCGTTGACCGTCTTCGATAGCAAATGGAGTTGGGGTTCGTCGACACTAGCTTACTTGTATCGACAGGTATGAAGTTGTTTCCTTTTCACTTCATTGATACATTATCAATGCGCTCTTGCGGCAAATTTGACCATGTTCTTTTTTAGGTGCAGTTGGACGATGCCAGTTCTAGGCACACTGGAGGTATTGGTGGTTGTCTGCTCGCACTTTCCATATGGAGCTGGGAGCGTTTGCCGGTTGGACGACCTAAGACCGTGAAGTACGAGGATTGGGACGATAAAGACGACCCACTATGGCTCCCCACTTGGGCTTACAAGTGGGATGTGTTAAATGAGACGACGGATGATCCCTCGGTAATGTACAAGTTGTACAAGAGCGAGCTGGACGCGATCACGCCTGAGCAGGTGAACCGACCTTGCATAAGTGATTATCATGCTTGTATCTTCACTCGATATCAATTTTGCATTCAATCCCATTATGCAGGTGGAATGGGAGCCGTATGGAAAAGGAGAGAGTTTTGGTAACCCTATAGAGTTCAGGCTTAATCCGATGTGCATTAGGGATAGGGATCTCTAGCATATGCGGTGCCCACTGATATGCAACTGGGCGGTTGAGCTTCACCTGCCACATCGGGTGTTCCGCCAGTTTGGTTTGTTCCAGCCACACCCGCCGGAGTGGGAGGACACGGACAAGTTGCTACACGCGTAAGATATAATTAACCTTGAGCACTTAGCAGCTTCTCGACGGTTTCGATGATGCTAATATTCTGTTTCTAACTTGCAGGTTGGATAGGAAAAAGCAGGGGAAGATCAAGGATTGGGCCAGCCATCACAGGAAGTATGTCGTGCAGTTCGCTCTTAGTGTGGAGCAAGCAAGGGCTGGAAAATGAGCCCAGCTTCGTGAGCACTGCCCGATCGCGTTCAACAACTATCTCGCATGGTTTCTTGCAAGTACCCGCGTGGAGGTATGCCAGCTGGCGTATGCTGAGGACATTCTGGAAGAACCCACCGTTTTTGATGAGGTAGCCCAGCACCAGTACAACGCATTAGTCAGGAAAGGCAACTCGGTGATCCCTTCAGCTCCAATGATGAACTTTGTGGTTAGCCCTTTTTGCTTTTCCATTCGCACTTTTCACATCTTCGCTTGCCTAACACTTTGATACCGTTTCTGTTCATAGCGTGCCCAGATCAAGAAAGCAGCTGACGAGACCGAGACTATTCTGGAAACAACCCCGGCTGGCAAAAGCGATGGGGAAGGTGCACTTCGAGAATTCATTAAGGTTCACATCTCCGTCAAACTAGCACTTAACATTTGTTGGTACGTTCCATGTCTCATTCACTTGTACATGTTGCAGCGCCAGGGCCAAAATTTAAGGCGGCTATCAAACCTTTTCGGTTGTCGTGACCCCGAGTATGTATCACCAGAACGGTCTAGGTCGGCGACAACATCAGATCCTGCTTCGGGGCAGAGCCATGGTGAACCTTTCGAGGATGAGGATGTGGGTGTGGTCACCCAAGAGGTATGTCATGACGATATATATTCATTTGTTGATGCATTGCTAACTATATCCTCACACACGGTCTTTCCATATCTTTTGTTGATGCATAGGTTGCTGATGATATGACCTTGGGGACGTACTAGGCTCGGTCTGCATACGAGTTAAAGCCTAGGAGGGGAATCAACAAGTACACCCCTGAAGACTTCACCCAAAGAGGCAAAAGGACGGTCGGCACCTCGCGGATGGTGGCTTTGGATGACTATTTGGATGACGATGTCGAACCGGAGGCGGAGCCGGAGCCGGAGCGGGTTCCTCTTCCTAGGAAGGTGAAGAAGATAAGCGTCAAGAGGGGGGGAGGAGCCAGCAAGCGTGGAAAGCACTAGTCATCTTAGTTTTTTTATAATGTTGAACTTCGAGTGCAATTTGTTATGTCGTTGAACTTGGAGTGGTCGTACCTTTTATGTCGTTGAACTTGTAGTGGTGGTACCTTTTATGTCGTTGAACTTGGAACTTATTGTGATGGTCCTTTCTAAGAAATGATGTCTGTGGTGAACCCTTTTTGAACCTGAATGTTTGTTATACGAATTGTTGAATTGTGGCTGCAAATGACCCAGTAGAGGGGGGGAGGAGGCACAGTAGGTAGGCCTCAAGTTTGAGGCAAAAAAATTGCTAAGTGTTTGTGCAGCGCCTAGCTTGGAGGCGCCACACTCTACAGTGCAACGCCTGCGAGCTAGGCGTTGCACTGTAGAGTGCGGCGCCTCCAAGCTAGGCGCTGCACAGGTCTGTAACTTGCCATACTTCTGTTGTTCTCTGGATAGCTACAGACATATGCAGCGCCTAGCTTGGAGGCGCCGCACTCTACAGTGCAACGCCTAACCCGCAGGCGCTGCACTATAGAGTGTGGCGCCTCCGGGCTAGGCGCTGCATATGTCTGTAACTAGGCATACCTTCTGTTGCTCTCTGGATAGCTACAGACATATGCAGCGCCTAGCTTGGAGGCGCCGCACTCTACAGTGCAACGCCTAGCACGCAGGCGGCTGCACTATAGAGTGTGGCGCCTCCAAGCTAGGCGCTGCATATGTCTGTAACTAGCCATACCTTCTGTTGCTCTCTGGATAGCTACAGACATATGCAGCGCCTAGCCTGGAGGCGCCGCACTCTACAGTGCAACGCCTAGCACGCAGGCGCTGCACTATAGAGTGTGGCGCCTCCAAGCTAGGCGCTGCATATGTCTGTAACTAGCCATACTTCGGTTGTTCTCTGGATAGCTACAGACATATGCAGCGCCTAGCTTGGAGGCGCCACACTCTATAGCGCAGCGCCTGCGTGCTAGGCGTTGCACTGTAGAGTGCGGCGCCTCCAAGCTAGGCGCTGCATATGTCTGTAACTAGCCATACTTCTGTTGTTCTCTGGATAGCTACAGACATATGCAGCGCCTAGCTTGGAGGCGCCGCACTCTACAGTGCAACGCCTAGCTCGCAGGCGCTGCACTATAGAGTGCGGCGCCTCCAAGCTATGCGCTGCATATGTCTGTAGCTATCCAGAGAGCAACAGAAGGTATGCCTCCAGTTTCAGGCAAAAAATTTGCTAAGTGTTTGTGCAGCGCCTAGCATGGAGGCGCCGCACTATACAGTGCAGCGCCTAGCCCCCAGGCGCTGCACTGTACAGTGTGGCGCCTCCTAGCTAGGCGCTGCACTGGTCTGTAGCTAGCAGGAACAACAGAAGGTACTCTACAATTTGAGGCACTTGGACTTGGACTTAGTGACTTTTTTAGCTATCCAGAGAGCCACAGCAGCTAGGCGCCACATGGTAGATTGCAGCGCCCAAGTACTTCACGACACATAGTAGTTCATAAGACATAGTACTTCACGACACATAGTAGTTCTTACAACCAAATCAAGGAGGAGACATAGTAGTTCACCGCACATAGTAGTTCTTACAACCAAATCGAGGAGGAGACATAGTAGTTCAAGGCACATAGTAGTTCACAACCAAATCGAAGAGGAGACATAGCTCTATTGCGTAGAGCAAGGCCCCTTTCCCTTCTTCTTCTTCCTCTCTTCTTCCTCTTCCTCCTCCCTTTTTCTTATGAGGTGAGCCTCCTTAACCACCCTCTCCATGAATATCTGATTGTCCCTCTCTTCTTTTTCAGCTGCAATTGCGCAAAGCTTCATGGTTCTTTCTTCAAAATCCTGTTGACGCTTCTTCTGTGCCTCCTCAACTTGCCTCATCAACGCTTGCTCCCTAGCGCGCATCGCATTTGCCGCACTCTGTTTTCGCTTCCTCTCCTTCTCAAGCTCCTCTTCCTTCTTCTTCTTTAGCTTGGCTGCATCCTCCTCTCTAAGCTTCTTCGCCGCCTTCTCCCACCATCCGGCCATCTCATATTCGCCATCCTCCTTCATCGTTGGTTTGTTGGGTTGGGAAGCCGCCATAACTACAATGAGTGGAACATAATGGTTAGTAAGGACAATAAGAACAAATGGAAGCACATATGAAAAAGAAGAACATATGGAAAAACAAGAACATATGATACATTATAGTTAGTGAGGAACATACGGAAACGGTCCATCTAGGTATCCAAACATTCCTCTATAACGAACTTGCGCTTGTCCATCACCACGGCCAAGTCCACCACCAAGGCCAAGACCATCACCAAGGCCGAGACCATCACCACGGCCATTACCACCACGTCGAGCTCTTCCACCACCACGGCCGAGACCACCACCACCACCTCTACCACCACCACGGCCTCTTGTAAGTCCAAGTTGCCGACCTCTTGGTTGGCTAGGCACTTGTTGGCTACCACTTGGTTGCCTTGGCACTTGTTGGCTACCACTAGGTTGGCAAACACTTGGTTGGCTAGGCACTTGTTGGCTACCACTTGGTTGCCTTGGCACTTGTTGGCTACCACTAGGTTGGCTACCACTAGGTTGGCTACCACTTGGTTGGCTTCGCACTTGTTGGCTACCACTAGGTTGGCTACCACTAGGTTGGCGACCACTAGGTTGGCTACCACTTGGTTGGCTCCCTTGTGTAGCTCCATGTTGGCTTGTGCTTGCATCATTTTTCTTGGACCTTTTCCTTGGTTTCGTACATTTTCTTTTGTTGTGGCCATGACCTTTGCACTCCCCACAACGGGAGCTCTCACGAGGCTCTTGGAATTGGTCGTTTCCCGCTTCGCGGCGCCCACCATGGCCCCATCCGTCCATGTCGCCTCTAAGACGCTTTGTCTTACGTCTACCCCGTTTAACAACCTTCAACTCCGGATCCGGCCATAGTTGAACTCCATGATACTCCGGCCATTGTGATTGGTCAAAGTATGGGTGAAAGCGGGGAGCCCATGTTTTCTTGACCGTCATGATTGAGAACTCGGACTCCCTCACGCTGCGTGGGTGATTGATGTCCACATTCCTAACGCGTCCGGCGGCATACAAATGTGAGCATGGGAGATGAAGCAACAATGGCCTCCCGCAAGTGCAATCACATTGTGTTAACGACACCTTGAAAGCCCGACCTCCATGTTGCCGGCCATCGTTTGTGGTTCCTCCTGGCTCTTTCACTTCGTACTTCCACTCCTCATTATCATATAATATAGCTTCTTCTGAGTCTGCCTTCCGTGATTGAAATAGCAACCATTCATGAACTTTGGGTGGGAACTTGTACTTGTACTTCCGTGGGTTCTCACCCGGTATCTGTGCATCGGTTTCCATCGAGTACTTTACAAAGTACGCATTCATCTTGTCAAATGTGTATTGAACTATTGCCGTCACGGGTAATCCACGTGCACCTTTGAGCACCCTATTGAAGCATTCGGCCATATTGCTTGTCATTTGACCGTATCTCCGGCCATCTTCATCAAAAGCACGTGCCCACTTGTTTCGGTATTGAATGTGCCTATTGAGAAACTCTTGACCCCCGGGATCAAGTTTTTTGTGTGCGAGCATTGTTGTACAAAGTGGCGAAGCGCTTATCGGAGAAAGCGAGACAACAATCTTGAAGATCATCGGCCAACTCCTTAAGGCCACATGCCATATAGAAGTTCGAACAAAAGTGCCTCATGCACCATCGATGGTGCAACGGAGCATGCCCGGGAATGTCAATCTCCACGGCGTTAAGAATTCCTTGATTCCGATCCGATATGACACAAATTTCCCTTTGAGCGGGTAACACCTTCGTCCTCAAAAGATGCAGAAACCACTCCCAGTTGTCATTGTTTTCCACCTCAACCAAAGCAAATGCCAATGGCAACACCCGGTTATTGGCATCACTTGCTATCGCAACCAACAAGGTGCCCTTGTATTGTCCGGTCAAGAACGTGCCATCAATTGCGATGACCGGCCTACAATGTTCGAAAGCCCTCACACATTGCTCGAACGCCCAAAAAGCACGGCCAAATACTCTGACTTTCCTTCCTTCATGAACCGTTGTTTGGTGCCCATGAGGCTCGACCACATGAACCATGCCCGGGTTTGTCGCGGCCATGGCTAACAACAACCTAGGGATTCGGTTGTATGCTTCCTCCCATGTACCATACAACATCTAAAATGCAGCTTGCTTCGCCTTCCATGCCTTGCTGTATTTCACCTTGTAATGAAAGATGGCTTTCACAAGGTCAATGACATGTTGGACGCTCATTGTTGGAAGTGTGGATATTGATTTCGAGAGCCTGTAAGCGATGAACTCGGACGTGAGTTGTTTGTGGTCTTGGGACACAATCTTGCCATCCACCCTTTTGCCTTGGCACATGTGAGTTGGCACACAACTCACTACATGCCAAGTAGGACCTCCTTTCCATGGTCTTGCACGCACAATCCACGGACAACCGCCACGGCGTCTTGCCACTCCTTGTTGGACCTCCTTTCCACGACCTCTACCACCACCACGGCCTCTTGTAAGTCCAAGTTGGACCTCCTTTTCATCTTCACATGCACATGCAACCGTGTAGCGCACATTGACGTCCGAGTGCACCACCTTGTGTGGACGATAATGCGTAACCGAGTAGTTGTCGAGCCACATCTTCAAATCCAACAAGCTGTCGAACTTAGAACCTTTAGCAATCCGGTTCTTGTCGTCTACCAAATCACGGTGAGAGCTTGGCCTAACCCCAAGAGCTACACATTGGCCACCATCTACCACGGCTTCATCCGCGAGACTAACATCCTTGAACAATGTAGTCCGATGATCCCGACCAAATACCTTCTCGAAAGCTTCGGCCTCCTTCACCGTGAACCCCTCCGCATCAACTTGTTCATCGGGACCATCGTCATCCGAGTCCGATGCATATGCACGGGAAAAAGGGATGGAATGGTCCATTGTCTCTTGCAAATGATATTTGTCGAGATCACCCACATTGTTGTCATGGAGATCAACTTCATTGTCATCGTCCGCATACTCATCATTGTCCTCTTGCAAAGATTCATCTTGGTTGTTTCTACACGGGCTCAATGTTGGCCTCACTTCTTGGGTCAAAAGAGGTTCAACAATTTCATCTTGCTTCAAGGGTGGGGGGCTACTAGCAACCAAAGGGGAGGGGTTCCGGTTCAAGTCCAAATGCAAACTTGACTCAACCTTCTTCGTTGCAAATAACTCAAGAGCCTTGTCTAGTGATTCGGCCACCGTCTCCTTGTATGCAACCCAACGTTGCTCCGAGTTGACACGCATTGTCTTCCAACGGATGTGCATTCCAAAACCAACATTATGCCTTTCCTCCAACTCAATGATATCACTAGGGTCCATCCAATTCAAATCTTTCCTAACTTGTTGCAAGAGCTCCGCATAGCTAGGACTACTATCAAACACAATGTCTAGCTCATCCGGGTCCGGTTCTTTATTGCCTTTCAAAAAGGCGTCTTTGTCCCCATGATGAACAAACACACATGTTCTTCCCATCCCTATAAGCATTCAAAGAACACAAGGTAACATTGCTTCCATGAGTACTAATCCATGGATTAACACCGAATACAAACCCTAATATATATATGAAACAACAACCCTAACCCTAACCATAACCCTAACCCTAACCATAACCATAACCCTAACCATAACCCTAGCCCTAAACCTAACCCTAGCACCAACATAAGAACACCCATAAGAATAACCCTAGCATACTAACAAAGCCTAATCATAGAAATTGGCAAACAAACATCTCACATCTCCATGCAAATCTCTAGATCCAAACAAAACTAGGGTTTCCCCAAACTACCAACAAATGAGCAATGGGAGAACTTTACTTCGATCAAAACAAGGGGATCGGAGATTATTACCTTGAGGGAGGGTTTGACTTCGAAATCCACGGACAAATTCTTCAAATTTGCAAGATTTGGAAGAAGATTTGAGAGGGGGGAGAGTGGGAGAGGGGGCAAAGCTCGGGGAGAGAGTGAGAGAGTGTGTGGTGGGGGGGGGGGTGGGGAGGGGGGCCCAGCCAAGTGGCTGGATAAGTCACAGTGCAGCGCCTAGCCGCTAGCGCTAGGCGCTGCACATTACAGGTGCAGCGCCTAGCTCGGAGGCGTTGCACTGCTGGGTGCGGGCCCGTGGGCTGCCACGGTGGACAGAGGTGCAACGCCCCGGAGCTAGGCGCTGCACCGTAGGGTGTGGCGCCGGCGTGGCGGGCGCTACACAAAAGGGTTAGGGGTGTGAAATAGTTTCGCACCCAGTTCATTCTGTGAATTTATTTCGTTTCGAGGTCAAAATTGTCAAATTTCACGTTGTTTACAGATACAGCTACCTGCCTCTGCCTGACGGTGGAAAAAGTCAGGTCAGCCGGCGAGCGGCCGTAGCATCACAATCAGCCGCCGCTATAGAAGAATAACCCCTCCTCCTGATTCCTGAAGTTCCTAAAATACGAGCAGACCAGTTCTACGTCTGGTACTTCCTCAGCTTCAAAGTATTTCAAGTTCTAGGTTTGTCTCAAGTCAACTTCACGGATGTATATTAGCTATTTTTCTTATAAGTTGACCAAACTTTTAAAGCGTGACTTAGAACAAACATACAACTTCAACTATTTTACTTTCGCAAAAAAAAACTTCAACTATTTTGGAACGGATGGAGTACTTCCCACTTCGACTCTTCCGTCGATGTCACATTCTCCCCCTTTGTGTACTGAAAGAAGGCATCAACACCTGACTCCTCCTTCTAAGAAGAACATCAGATCAACCGCAAAAAAAAAGAACATCAGACTCTTCTAACACGGCGCATGGTATTTAATTGTTGTTTGGGTAAAAGCAACAGCCGTGAAAAGCACAATGTAATTTTCATTTAGGAAGAGAGCTTTATTTAGATCATAAAATAGTGTTACTATAATGCCGAGGAGACCAACTGTTCTAGTGCAGAAAACACTAGACATGGATCCACTAAGAGAGACCACTGGAACAATATGTATGGTACATCGATGCCATAGTGGTAAAAAATTCCTCGTACATTTTGTTCTTTCGTTGTCTCTTCTCAACACTGCTGAAGATATCTCCCGACAACCATGGACAATTGCGTTTGGAGTCATCGGGGCAAAAAAAACCTTAGCCCAGTCTCAACGAGTGGCTAACTCTTCCATAGCTTAGATGTACACATAGCACCGCAATATCCAACCCATGCATTTGAGGTGACTCACATGTTGATGGATGAGGCGAGACCAGTCCTTCCATCACCACTCACGCCTCTTCTAAGTCTTGGTCAGTTGTCTTCGTGTTGTGCTACTAGATGTCTTGTATCCCGTGGTCACATCGCAACTGATACAAAGCCACATCTGACCTACCCTCTAGATGAAGTTAGGACATGTTTCTACTATGGTGTCGATAACACCAATCCTGACTATAACCCTCATTTTGAACCCTTAATTGTAACTGTGGCTGGAGTGGCGACATCAACATTTAGTTGTAGCATTGCTGCAAACAAAAAAAACACCTAGGGAACTATAGAACATAATCGACATGAGCCACCCAACCACATAAAAGTACAAGAGGACCATTTTTATTTCTGATGTTATGGAAAAAAGACACGCTGCATGTGTTATTGGACCCTGATAAGTGCCACATGTGTGGCACGAACACATGGCAACTCCAAACGTTTTTATGGCAAGTTTAGTGATGTGCGAATGGCAATTTTAGTTGTCAAGCATGACAACTTTCTTTTCGAATGACAAGTTTCAATATTTTTTGGATTTTTTTTCTTTTCGGATAACAATTTTACTTGTAAAAAACGCCAAGATGGGATTTCTTCAAGCCACACGTGTCACTTATCATTTGGATATATTTTTTGTTATTTCTGATGTTCCTTCTACTGTCATGATAAAACAAATGAATAGATCGGAATTTCCCTATAAAAAAAAGATTGGAAGTTTTTTCTGAAAATAAAAAATGGAATGAAAAAAGGCCGTCCCTCTTCGCCACGGACGGAGATGTACTCCTGTCGTCAACGCCGGCAAGCACGATGCCGAAAGAGGAGAACTAGTCCACCACGCACAAAAGTACATATTCTCAAAAAAAAAACCACAAAAGTACATTGTAACGCCGGTACGCCCGGGCCGGGCTGTTCCTCTACCCGTGCTCGCGAAGCCCATTAGTTTAGGCCCACCTCGAATAGGGTTTAAGCTTCCCCGGTCGAGCAGCTTCCACGAAGCCCCCGTCCGATTCAACAGGCAAAACCCCCCTCACGCTCACGCGATGGGAGTCGCCGCCTCCGCCGCCCCCCCTCCCCCGGAGGCCGCCGCGCCCGCCGATCCACCATCCAAAGAAGATGCCCAGCATGCCGCCGCCGCCGCCGCCGCAGCAGCAGCAGCTGCGCCCGCCGATTCACCGGCAAAGGAAGAGGTCCAGTCCGCCGCCGCCGCCGCTCCCGGCGGCGGGGCGGACGCGGCGGGGGAGACGGTGGTCCTGGACGCCGCCGCGGAGGGCGGCGAGGAGGAGGAAGGGGAGTGCGGGTTTTGCGTGTACATGAAGGGCGGCGGGTGCAAGGAGGAGTTCGTGGGGTGGGAGAAGTGCGTGGAGCAGGCGGAGGCGGAGGGCAGCGACGTCGTCGAGCGCTGCCACGACGCCACCGCCGCGCTGCGCAGGTGCATGGACAAGTTCCCGGACTACTACGAGCCCATCCTCCGCGCCGAGCGCGCCATGGCCGAGGATCTCGAGGCCTTCAAGGCCAGCGAAGCCTCCGAGCCCTCCCCCGCCTCGCCGCCGCCCCCGGCGGCCGAGGAGGAACAGGGCGACGATAAGAAGCAGGCGGAGGCGGTGGTGGCGAAGGAGGATCTCGCGGCCTGATCCCGCCGCCTAGGCGTGGGATCTTGCGATTTTTTGGTGAGATTTGAGGCATCCTAGATGTGAATTATTTTGTTTTACCTGGACGTGATCTGCAAGGTGGGAGAGGGCGGCCTCTCCAAGAAAAGTTCGATTCTTTTGGTGGGAATTATACACTTGTTCACGAGTTCTAGCTCGTGAACTAATATGGAGAAGTGATCTTGTGCTGTAATAATAATCCAATGCATCGATACTGATTTGACACGATTAGCTCTCGTGCTGATCTTAATTCTTCAAATTTGTAACGCTGATCATGCGTAGCAAACAATTGACAAGAAAGTTCGTCCAGTAATCAGTTCGCCAATCAGTAACTGAGTGAGCACTAATCTCCGTCGTTAGATGCTGGTTTTGTTCATGGTGCTGGAGAGATTTGCCACTCTTATTTGGCTGGTATTAGACATTTGTCAGTGAATTTTGAGCAATTTAATGTAACCTGCCGTTTAGTGTCTGAATCAGCAGTGCTGAGGCTGTCCATACAGAGTTCTGTTCGGTATATGTTGGTTCCAGCCGGCCTCATTTTGCCTTGCAACAGCAAGAATTTCCTGACACAGTTATAAACATGGGATTCTCATAGAATGATTTGCTTGGTTATACATCGCCATTTGGTTATACATTGCCATTTCATCGACACTGCTGGTGTTACCCTGTGCATCTTGTTGGCCTTGTTTGCCCCAAATCTTTGGCTACTTTTGCAAATTTACAGTTGAATTTGAGAATTGCAGCCTGTTTAAAGTACATTTGAATTGAAAGTTTCTGCTGCGTTTCTGTATTCTTGGGGGCAGCTTGTAAGGTTCATTCAGTAGTGGAATAAAGATGTTTTGGCAGTTCAATTTAAACTTTAAAAACGTTTTATATTTAGAAACAGAGGTACTCCCTCTGATCCATATTACTTGTCACTCACTTAATATAACTTTTATATTAATTGAGTAGTACCAGTTCTGCGTTTCTGAACGCTATTTTACTTTTAAACGCTGAATTTGTCGCAGTTGCTGAACATGCAACGTGTTGTGACCTGTTTTGTTCATCGACAAGTTGGACGCAGTCCCGTTACAGCCGGCCTCATTTTGCCTTGCACGGCAAGAATTTCTTCCTCCTTTTTTCGCCTCACTTGAACGATGCAAATTGCTCACATTGCTGAAAATAAAATAATCATCCTGGCTTTCATACCAGCCAGTGTACTGCTAGAAAAACCGGCACAGAGAATATTACTGCAACAGAGAAAATGGCAAACGCAAGTTGAAGCAAAATAGAGAAATGTTTTTGGAATGATAGGTTTAGTTTCGGCAACATTTTCCATCCAAACATCATGGGTACTTGTAATGTGAGGGAGAGTTACAGGGAAGGGGCTCGGGTGCGGCACACAAGTCATCAAAAAACTGAAGCACTAACCTACGACGCTAGTGCTACTGGCAGCAAGATTAACGGCGGGTTTCTGGAACACCCGTATAACCCCCGACCCATCAGCACCATCGTTTCCAACCCTCCATGATCGATCCTTCTTCCTCTGGGGTTTCCGGTGGTGCTTGTGGGATGCTTCTTTCTTCTTCTTCTTTGTGGAACCCTTGGTCATTTGGCCATGCATGTCAAAAGATGCAAGGTCGTTTAGGGCATGACTGATGTTAGGTTCAGCTCGATTGATTTCCTCATCATCTTCATCAGAAGCATCGTCGTCTGATTGATCAGCTGCTGCAGTGCTTGAGCCTTCTATGTCACTGTTGTCCTCTCCATCAGTTTCATCATCTATCTCACCAGGAGGAAGCTCAAAGTGTGGAATCTTTCCATCAATGTAATCCTTAAGTATCTGCCGAGCAGCCCTGGTCTCATCAGGCAGCCCAGCATGGCTGACATGCCCCCGAGATGTGCAGTACGCCATCAACAACTCAGCGGCGGTTGGTGGTCGAGATGCTTCCTCATATGCCTTAGGCTTTGGTAGGGTGATCTTGTAAACCTGTTCCAGGATATTTCTCGGCACACGATTTGCTACCACTTGAATTGCTCCCCTGTGCTTTGTCATTCTATCAATTGGCAAGACACCACACGCCACCATCTCATGCCTCGAGCTTGAAAAGGAAGGGAAGACCAGACCAGGGCAATCGCAGAGCATGAGCTCCTCTGAGATTATCAGCGTCTGGAAATGCTTGGTCTTGCCAGGTGTAGATGTTACACCGGTCTTCTTCTCACCTACCAGAGCATTGATGGTTGAACTCTTCCCAACATTTGGATAACCAACAAATCCAACAACCACACGCTTGGGTCGCACCAAGGCAGATTCAGAACTAGATTCAGGTTTCTCTCCAACAGCGGATGTTCCCTTTTGGCTCACAATATACTCCGCTTCGCCCTGCAACCTCACCAGGAGTTCTTCCCGGCCATATATCTTTGTATCAAGATCTGTATCTGATTCTTCCATGGTTTGGCTGCTCAATTTTTTCCCTTCTAATACTGCAGTAGCAGCTTTAGCAGACCAGAATAAATAGAGAATATCATGTTGCTTAAAGTAGTCTGCCCATTTCCGCCTGCATTTTTTCCAAATTGAGAAAACGTCATGCATCACAGCAGACACCAAAGAAACTTGGAAATCAAATGCACCCCCAGAGAGCTACTAACCTGACACTCAGTGGTAAAAGATCGGCCTTGTTTACAAGAAGCAGTGTTCTCTTGTGCTCATCAATTTCCTGTGCATATTCCTTGATACGTAGGAAAAGATACATATCAGAAGACAGCAGAAAACTGCTAAAATCCACAATACAATAAAACAAACAGTTCTACTCCCTCCGTTCCTCAATGTAAGTCTTTGTAGAGATTTCAATGTGGACTACATACAGATGTATATAGACATACTTTAGAGTGTAGACTCACTCATTTTGCTCCGTATGTAGTCCGTAGTGGAATCTCTAGAAAGACTTATATTTAGGAACGGAGGGAGTATAATACAGGGGAAACTATTTCTTCTCTGTTGGCTCACACCTCACAGCTAGTCTCAAATACCACACCAACATTTCAAACACCTCACATATCAGAAGACAGTAAAGAATGAAGCACTGATTACGATGTGAATCCTAAAACTGCAGTTTTAAGTTTCAAGAGAACCAACATTTCAGGGAGAACTGGATTTTAATGCTTCGACAAGACCAGAGAACAAATAATGCAACAACTAGCAGTAGCAACAAGTTAAACTCATGGTGCTGGTCATCTAACATCAATGGGAATTTATTAATAATGTAACATAGATAACCATGTAAGTTAAACCTAATAGAAGTTTAAAAAAAATACTGAGTCTAAATTCTAAGTACCTCAAGATCAGGGCAACGGTAGAACAAGGGATTTCGAGAGTCGACGACCATAACGAGCTTCAAAAAAGAAGGAAACCAGTCAGTACTTTCACATAATTTCCTGGAACGTTAGCTCATTCTAGGGAAAGGAAGAAGGGCTGATCACAGTCACAAAGGCTCCAATACTACCGAGACAATAAGGTACAATAGTTCAACTTAATAACAGATAAGAACACATAATGTATGCATCACATCAATTCGAATGGGGATATATTAAAACTAGATACAAGGTTGCCAATGATGAGTAGGTGTGCACATGCACTCTTGCCCAGGAAAACGACAAGATGCTGAAAAAGATGGAACATTGTACTGGACCTACTGGTAATGTCCAACTGACTGAAAAGTGATATAAATGGCAAATGAATTCATAGTTAATGTTCATATAAACCTTAGTTGTACCATAGAGATATACTAACCAAATCGCTGCGTTCAAGTACTCTCCACAGTTGTCTCCAGATATCAAGATTCTTCTCAAAAGGCGTAAAGACAAGTTCTTCATTCTCTTGCAATCTGCAGAACACCTCTTTTATAATGGACTTGTATACAACAAACAACATACTAACAAACTTAAAATTCACTTAGATGGACTACATGCTCAGACGTTCAAAAGAGTACTCAGTAACATGTACATTGCTTCCACTCAAGCTAAAGAAACCAATTAAAAACTTGTCTCTGCTCATATATTGTTCGATTCAAATACTTAAACTAGTACTTGTAGCACTTTGCATCTTTTCAATGCCCAGAAAGAACGAACCAGCTTCCGAATTTATCACGAATATTCCAAACAAGTCCAAGTATGATTTTTAACAGAAGATTCAAAAAATACCCAAGTTTATGGTTGTAGTTGCAGAAAACCTGAGGGTTTATCGCTACAACACATGACATGGGTTTTACATTGACGCACCAACATAGTTTGAGAAACAAACAACACCCTAGCCAATTACTCCTGAAGTATTTTGTAGACAAGTAATGTTGTTCAAATTGTCAAAGTGCCAAGGTGGGGAGTTACTTAGGTCGGTTTACCGAAATGATATGAATACAAATCCGGAGATTTTCGACAACCAGGCCATAAACCTGATGTTTCATGAAATATACTCGATAAACATTACTCCAAGGAGGCCCAGTGTGCAAAGGAACAATGTATGTTTTGAACAACGGCACTGCTAGAAACAAAGCAGAGAAGTGCACCAACCTGGCGAGGTTCCTCCGCCACTCCAGGAAGGCCCGCTTCTCGTTGGTGTCGAGCTCCTCGGTCGTCATCTGGGCAGTCCACGGGGGCCTGAAAACATCCCGATTCCGTTCAACCATGCACGGCTCATCCTACTCCAGACTACCAAAGAAAAAAAAAGAAACGACGGTGCCGAGCGAGCACTCACCGGCGGGGCACCCTGAGGCTGTCGGCGTGCAGGGCCTCCTGCTCCTCCCGCAGAAGCCGCCTCTCCTCCTCCGTATCCCCCGTCCCATCCCTGAAACACAATTAACCGCAGCCCCGTCTCAGAGGCAATTCGTCGAACACCTGCGGGAGCCAAAACAGAACCGCCCGGAGGGGACGACGGGCGCTTACAGATCGATGAGGCCGGAGCCGAGCGCGGCGGTCAGGGCGGCGGCGCCCTCCGCGTCGTCGCCGTGGAGGAGTTCCTCCTCGGCGGCTCGCTGGAGGACGGCGTCGATGTCGCTGACCTCGATGACGGACTCGAGCGGCAGCGCCTGCTGCGCGCGGCGGGAGATGACGAGCTGCTGGCCCCTCGCCTTGGCGGCCAAGGCCTGCTTATTGCGCTGCCGGACAAGAGCGCGCCCCAGCCCCTCGCCGCGGTCTTTCTTCCCGCCGCCGCCGCCGCCGCCGCCTGCCATCTCTAGCAGGGAAGGTCACGAGAGAGAGGAAGGCAGAAGAGAAAGAGGGTACGTTGCTGTTGCGCTTCGGCGGCGCGAGGGGGTTGGAGTCGAGCCTGGCGTCCGAGCCCGTGAGCTTTGCAGGCCGTGCTGGAAAACGGCCCAGCTTCTTTTGCTTTTCTTCTGTTTGGAAACGGAAACGGCCCAACTCAAAACTTGGCCCGCTCCAATATTTTTAAACACGTATGCTAAAAAAACAATATTTTTTAACACTAATCTACTTCAATATAATGTCGAAATCACTAATTAGAGGGGTACCTCAGGAAAGCCAACCATCGAACGTGTCAGACTATGATTCAGTTGCCGTACTACTCCTCTTTGTTCTGTTTCATGTTTTTGGCGGTTTCGTTCTTGTGTCTGAGTCCGAAGAAGACGGTGGATGTTGATCCAGTACCCCTTGTAAAGATCACTCTCATCTTTTCTCGTGGTGACAAGTGGCGCATTGCATGTGCGATACTTGTCGAAACCTGAGAATTTTGTGCTTCTTTCATACACTCGTTGTTTCAAAACATTTTATCTCTTGAACCATGTGTCCGTAATCATGAACCGTTTTCAGGATTATGTTTCTCGCCTCGAGACTTTAAAACTAGAATTCATGTTAATAGGCTTGGACAAACTTTTTTTTCTAAAAGAAGGAAAAAAACCAAAAAATCGAAAACAAAAACGAAAAAAAATTGGAACTTCCAAAAAAAAATAAACCGAAAGCGCTTTTCACTTTTGGGGGAATTACAACCGTGTTTTTTCACTCTTGGGGAGAAGCACACATGCTTTTTTTATTTTTATTTTCAGGAAGCACAACTATGTTTCACACGGAATAACAGATCCGCCCTTCACTTTTCCGGAAGCATAATTGTGCTTCACCGTAAAACACAACTGTGCTTTTCACTTTCAGGGAAGCACAATTGTACTTCGCCGTGAAGTACACTATATTTTTTTCACATGATATGCTTCACATGCTTGACACGATGAAAACAAACAAGCAAATAAATTTAAAAGAAAACTAGGAAAAAACAACATGTGCAAAAAAGGTTCCCGCGGTGCGAACAACGCGCGACACATGGTGGCGGTTGGGCGTAGCACACGTCTACCCCTCGCGTGCCTACTGGGCGGCTCATCTAACCAGTACCCCCATTAGTCGCCAATAATGTGCACACTTTTTTTGAACTTGCAATGGGCTATTCACGGGAGCAAATAGTTAATGGGTTCCCCATGCATGGGTGCATTGTCATATTATACATCCCAGTACCGCCAGTGTCATGAACCAACTTGTGGTTGGATGGTTAGGAGGATAGTGGTATCCCTAGTCCATCAGGGTTCAAATCCTAGACTTACAATGGTGCTCCTGTTTTCCTGAATTTATTTATTTGTACAACCTTCATAGGGATGAGTGTATGTGCTTACGTCAAAGCACATTTGCTCCCTTGATGGATGTAACACCCCGGATGTAACTTGCCATATTTGTAACTCCGACTCTTGCCATTTTCGGCTATGTGTTATGATTTTCCCTCCGTGGTCGGGTTTTGTCTTTCGTTTTGCATTTTGTCATGTCATGCATTTTCATATCATGTCATCATATGCATTGCATTCGCATACATGTTCGTCTCATGCATCCGAGCATTTTCCCCGTTGTCCGTTTTCCAATCCGGCGCTCCTATCTCCTCCGGTGCACCCCTCTTGTTTTCTTTCGTGTGCGTGTGTCAAACTTTCTCGAAATGGACCGAGGCTTGTCAAGTGGTCTTAATATACCCACACGATCGTGTGGGCAAAAACCGCACCTCATTTGGAGCCTCCTAGCTCCCTCTACCTATAAATATGTGGGCATCCCGAAAAACGAAATCGCAGACGAAACCCTAGAAACTCCCTCCGCGCCGCGCCGGACGCGTCCGCTCCGGCCAGACGAAGCCGCCGCCGCCGCCCGGCCAACCAGGGCGCGCCACGTCGCCTCCTCCCTCTCCCCACGCCGCCGGCCCGCCGGGCCCAGGCGGGGCCCGCCCGGCCCGCCGCCGCCGCCGCCCGAGGCGCTCGCCCGCGCCAGTACCCGGTCGCCTCCTCCTCGTCGCGGCTCCCGCTGCCCGTCGCCGGTGCCCCGCCGCCGCGCTCGCGTCGCCGCACTCCGCCGCCCGCCGGCACGCCGCCCCTCCTCCTCCGGCGACCGCGCCCTCCTCCACTCCGGTAAGACTCCGGCCGCCCCGACCGCGACGACCCCCGGCCGGATCTGGATCGCCCGTGCCCGTACGCGTTGACTTTCCTCGACCTCTCTAGTTTCTCTAAGTCCTAAAATTCTACATCAAGTGCCTATGTTCGTGATGCCGTAACTCCGCGCATGTAGCTCCGATTCGTGCGTGTAATATGTCAAATTGTTCGCCTCGTGATGCTCTTCATTTTGTTCAATTGCACCATGTTCATTAGAGGTCATCTTGATGCCCAAATCTCTGTTGGAAGAGGGCTAGTTGCCGTTATTCTCTGGTTCTTATCAGAACTTGGAGATTTGTCATTTTTGTATTATTTAATCTGTGCATCTTTTGGGCATGAGCTCTACATGTGTTTTATTATATGCCATGCCATCTTTTCAGTGGTGTAGTCCATGTATTTTTGTGATCTCTATGGTGACTAGCACAAGCATGCAAAGTAGGCCCCGTAATATCTCTGATTTCAAGGACTTAGTGATTTCTCTAAGTCCTTGTCTGCTGTAATTTTGTTGCCATGTAAACTTGATGCTACAGAGAGATCCATGCATATTTTGGAGATGTTCAGTAAGGATGTTTTGTAGATATTGTTGTAATTGATCCATTCCTGCAATTGTTTGCAATTATGGAGTGCCATAGCATGACTCAATCTTGCTCTACTTTTGCTATAAATATTTCTGGCAGATTCTTAACGTGATATGCAATTTTGCCAAGCTTATTATAGTTGATCCATACATGTTATGCTTTTGTTCTTGCCATGGATAGATTCATAAACATGCCATCTTGCTGTAGGTGTGCTTGGTTTGTCATGCATTGCTCTGTAGTGAGTGCATCAAGCTCACAAAGAGGCCTACATATTATTATTTCTGCCATGCTCTGTTTTCTGCTAAGTCTGAAACCTGATAACGAAACTTGCTATGTTTACATGCTTGCCATCATATCCTATGGTCCTTTTTGGCTTATGGTCAGTAAGAGACTTTTGTCATATGCTTTTAGTAGAACACTGCCATACCTTGTTTTGCTATGTTAAGTTCCTGTAGCATGTTGATTTTGTGCTCTGAACATTGCTACCTGATGCTGTTTTCTGCCATGTCCAGTTTTTCACTAAGTCTGTGAACCTGTAATCTTTTGCACTTTTGCCATGCTTGTTTGAGCTTGTTATGTTGTGAACTAGCCGTAGCTCAGTGTTCATCTTTTGTCAAGCATCTCCTGTAGATTACTGCCATGTGCTTTGTTGCTATGTTGGAGTGCTGTAGCATTGTTGTTTGTAGCTTTTAAGAGCTATCTTGTTGTTAATCGCAGATTCGTGTCATTCTTGTTTTGCTTGCCATTTGCAAACCGTGCATCCGATTCCGGTGATCTTTATATCGATTTAGACCGAAATCATCTCATCTTTCCAGTGGCATGCTTGGTTTGCCAAGTTACTGCCATGTTCATCATTTCCCCTCCGGAGCACGCATACGCATCGCATATCATATCTTGCATTTCATACATGTTTTGCATCATGTTGCTTGTGCATTTCTCGTGATTGATTGTGGTTCCGTTTGTTTGTGTTCTTGTCTTGGGTAGAGCCGGGAGACGAGTTCGTGAACGAGGAACCTGTCGAGTACTCTTACGAGGATCAAGCTTTTGACAACTCTGAGAACCTTGCAGGCAAGATGACCACCCCTCGAAATCACTTCTATCTTTGCTTTGCTAGTTGCTCGCTCTATTGACATGCTCCGCTACCTATCACTTGCTTTATCATGTCTCCCATTTTAGCCATGTCAGCCCCTAACCATCCTTTCCTAGCAAACCATTGATTGGCTAAGTTACCGCTTTTGCTCAGCCCCTCTTATAGCGTTGCTAGTTGCAGGTGAAGTTGAAGTTTGTTCCATGTCGGAACATGGATATGTTGGGATATCACAATATCTCTTATTTAATTAATGCATCTAAATATTTGGTAAAGGGTGGAAGGCTCGGCCTTATGCCTGGTGTTTTGTTCCACTCTTGCCGCCCTAGTTACTGATATACCGGGATTATGTTCCTTGATTTTGCGTTCCTTACACGGTCGGCTGATTTATGGGACCCCTTGACAGTTCGCCTTGAATAAAACTCCTCCTGCAAGGCCCAACCTTGGTTTTACCATTTGCAACCTATGCCTTTTTTCCCCGGGTTTTCTAGAGTCCGAGGGTCATCTTATTTTAACCCCCCCCGGGCCAGTGCTCCTTCGAGTGTTGGTCCGAACTGAGCAGACTGCGGGGCCCCCTTCTGGAAACTCGAGGTCTGGTTTTACTCGTAGGATGTCTCATCCGGTGTGCCCTGAGAACGAGATATGTGCAGCTCCTATCGGGATTTGTCGGCACATTCGGGTGGCTTTGCTGGTCTTGTTTTACCATTGTCGAAATGTCTTGTAAACCGGGATTCCGAGACTGATCGGGTTTTTCCGGGAGAAGGTTTATCCTTCGTTGACCGTGAGAGCTTATGATGGGCTAAGTTGGGACACCCCTGCAGGGTAATATCTTTCGGAAGTCGTGCCCGCGGTTATGAGGCAGATGGGAATTTGTTAATGTCCGGTTGTAGATAACTTGTCACTTGACCCAATTAAAATACATCAACTGCGTGTGTAGCCGTGATGGTCTCTTCTCGGCGGAGTCCAGGAAGTGAACACGGTCTGTGTTATGTATGACGTAAGTAGGTGTTCAGGATCACTTCTTGGTCATTGCTAGATGACGTCCGTTCCGTTGCTTCTCTTCTCGCTCTCATTTGCGTAAGTTAGCCACCATATATGCTTTCGCCGCTGCAGCTCCACCTTATTACACCTCCCTTTCCTATAAGCTTAAATAGTCTTGATCTCGCGGGTGTGAGATTGCTGAGACCCCGTGACTCACAGATTCTACCAAAACAGATGCAGGTGCCGACGATGCCAGTGCAGATGATGGCGTCGATCTCAAGTGGGAGTTCGATGAGGAACGCCGTCGTTACTATGTGTCTTTTCCTGATGATCAGTAGTGGAGCCCAGTTGGGACGATCGGGGATCTAGCATTTGGGGTTGTCTTATTTTCATCTGGATTTTGACCGTAGTCGGTCTATATGATTGTATTTTGGATGATGTATGATATTTATTTATGTATTGTGTGAAGTGGCGATTGTAAGCCAACTCTTTATCCCATTCTTGTTCATTACATGGGATTGTGTGAAGATGACCCTTCTTGCGACAAAACCACTATGCGGTTATGCCTCTAAGTCGTGCCTCGACACGTGGGAGATATAGCCGCATCGTGGGCGTTACAATGGATTTTGGTAATTCATGCCAACATACATATTGTTGGAGTAATGTTTGTTGGAAATATGCCCTAGAGGCAATAATAAAATGGTTATTATTATATTTCCTTGTTCATGATAATTGTCTATTGTTCATGCTATAATTGTGTTATCCAGAAATCGTAATACATGTGTGAATACATAGACCACAACATGTCCCTAGTGAGCCTCTAGTTGACTAGCTCGTTGATCAACAGATAGTCATGGTTTCCTGACTATGGACGTTGGATGTCATTGATAACGGGATCACATCATTAGGAGAATGTTGTGATGGACAAGACCCAATACTAAGCATAGCACAAAGATCGTGTAGTTCGTTTGCTAGAGCTTTTCCAATGTCAAGTATCATTTCCTTAGACCATGAGGTCGTGTAACTCCCGGATGCCGTAGGAGTGCTTTGGGTGTACCAAACGTCACAACATAACTGGGTGACTATAAAGGTACACTACAGGTATCTCTGAAAGTGTCTGTTGGGTTGACACGGATCGAGACTGGGATTTGTCACTCCGTATGACGGAGAGGTATCTCTGGGCCCACTCGGTAATGCATCATCATAATGAGCTCAAAGCGACCAAGTGGTTGGTCACGGGATCATGCATTACGGTACGAGTAAAGTGACTTGCCGGTAACGAGATTGAACGAGGTATTGGGATACCGACGATCGAATCTCGGGCAAGTAACGTACCGATTGACAAAGGGAATTGTATACGGGATTGATTGAATCCTCGACATCGTGGTTCATCCGATGAGATCATCGTGGAACATGTGGGAGCCAACATGGGTATCCAGATCCCGCTGTTGGTTATTGACCGGAGAGTCCTCTCGGTCATGTCTGCATGTCTCCCGAACCCGTAGGGTCTACACACTTAAGGTTGGGTGACGCTAGGGTTGTAGAGATATTAGTATGCGGTAACCCGAAAGTTGTTCGGAGTCCCGGATGAGATCCCGGACGTCACGAGGAGTTCCGGAATGGTCCAGAGGTGAAGAATTATATATAGGAACTCCAGTTTCGGCCACCGGGAAAGTTTCGGGGGTCACCGGTATTGTACCGGGACCACCGGAAGGGTCCCGGGGGTCCACCCGGTGGGGCCACCTATCCCGGAGGGCCCCATGGACTGAAGTAGGAGGGGAACCAGCCCCTGGTGGGCTGGTGCCCCCCCTTGGGCCTCCCCGGCGCCTAGGGTTGGAAACCCTAGGGGTGGGGGCGCCCCACAATTGGCTTGGGGGGGAAGCCACCCCTTGGCCGCCGCCCCCCTTGGAGATTGCATCTCCCAGGGCCGGCGCCCCCCTAGGGTCCCTATATATAGTGGGGGGAGGGAGGGCAGTCGCACCACAGCCCCTGGCGCCTCCCTCTCCCTCCCGTGACACCTCTCCCTCCCGCTTGCGCTTGGCGAAGCCCTGCCGGGATCCCGCTACTTCCACCACCACGCCGTCGTGCTGCTGGATCTCCATCAACCTCTCCTTCCCCCTTGCTGGATCAAGAAGGAGGAGACGTCGCTGCTCCGTACGTGTGTTGAACGCGGAGGTGCCGTCCGTTCGGCGCTCGGTCATCGGTGATTTGGATCACGACGAGTACGACTCCATCAACCCCGTTCACTTGAGCGCTTCCGCTCGCGATCTACAAGGGTATGTAGATGCACTCCTCTCTCTCGTTGCTAGATAACTCCATAGATTGATCTTGGTGAAGCGTAGAAAATTTTAAAATTCTACTACAATCCCCAACAGTGGCATCATGAGCTAGGTCTATGCGTAGTTACTATGCACGAGTAGAACACAAGATTGTTGTGGGCGTAGATCATGTCAATTTACTTGCTGCTACTAGTCTTATCTTGATTCGGCGGCATCGTGGGATGAAGCGGCCCGGACCGACCTTACACGTACGCTTACGTGAGACTGGTTCCACCGACTGACATGCACTAGTTGCATAAGGTGGCTGGCGGGTGTCTGTCTCTCCCACTTTAGTCGGATCGGATTCGATGAAAAGGGTCCTTATGAAGGGTAAATAGTAATTGGCATATCACGTTGTGGTTTTACGTAGGTAAGAAACGTTCTTGCTAGAAACCTATAGAAGCCACCTAAAAACATGCAACAACAATTAGAGGACGTCTAACTTGTTTTTGCAGCAAGTGTCTTGTGATGTGATATGGCCAGAAGATGTGATGAATGATATATGTGATGTATGAGATTGATCATGTTCTTGTAATAGGAATCACGACTTGCATGTCGATGAGTATGACAACCGGCAGGAGCCATAGGAGTTGTATTTATTTTTTGTATGACCTGCGTGCCATTGAATAACGCCATGTAAATTACTTTACTTTATTGCTAAACACGTTAGCCGTAGAAGTAGAAGTAATCGTTGGCGTGACAACTTCATGAAGACACGATGGTGGAGATCATGATGATGGAGATTATGGTGTCATGCCGGTGACGAAGATGATCATGGCGCCCCGAAGATGGAGATCAAAGGAGCAATATGATATTGGCCATATCATGTCACTATTTGATTGCATGTGATGTTTATCATGTTTTACTTCTTATTTGCTTAGTACGACGGTAGTAAGTAAGATGATCCCTTATAATAATTTCAAGAAAGTGTTCCCCCTAACTGTGCACCGTTGCGAAGGTTCGTTGTTTCGAAGCACCACGTGATGATCGGGTGTGATAGATTCTAACGTTCGAATACAACGGGTGTAAGCCAGATTTACACACGCAATACACTTAGGTTAACTTGACGAGCCTAGCATGTACAGACATGGCCTCGGAACACGGAAGACCGAAAGGTCGAGCATGAGTCGTATAGAAGATACGATCAACATGAAGATGTTCACCGATGTTGACTAGTCCGTCTCACGTGATGATCGGACACGGCCTAGTTGACTCGGATCATGTTTCACTTAGATGACTAGAGGGATGTCTATCTGAGTGGGAGTTCATTGAATAATTTGATTAGATGAACTTAATTATCATGAACTTAGTCTAAAATCTTTACAATATGTCTTGTAGATCAAATGGCCCACGTTGCCCTCAACTTCAACGCGTTCCTAGAGAAAACTAAGCTGAAAGATGATGGCAGCAACTATACGGACTGGGTCCGGAACCTGAGGATCATCCTCATAGCTGCCAAGAAAGATTATGTCCTAGAAGCACTGCTAGGTGACGCACCCATCCCAGAGAACCAAGACGTTATGAACGCTTGGCAGCAGCGTGCAGATGATTACTCCCTCGTTCAGTGCGGCATGCTTTACAGCTTAGAACCGGGGCTCCAAAAGCGTTTTGAGCAACACGGAGCATATGAGATGTTCGAAGAGCTGAAAATGGTTTTCCAAGCTCATGCCCGGGTCGAGAGATATGAAGTCTCCGACAAGTTCTTTAGTTGTAAGATGGAGGAAAATAGTTCTGTCAGTGAGCACATACTCAAAATGTCTGGGTTACACAACCGCTTGACTCAGCTGGGAGTCAATCTCCCGGATGACGCGGTCATTGACAGAATCCTTCAGTCGCTTCCACCGAGCTACAAGAGCTTTGTGATGAACTTCAATATGCAGGGGATGGAAAAGACCATTCCTGAGGTATATTCAATGCTGAAATCAGCGGAGGTGGAGATCAGAAAGGAACATCAAGTGTTGATGGTGAATAAAACCACTAAGTTCAAGAAAGGCAAGGGTAAGAAGAACTTCAAGAAGGACGGCAAGGGAGTTGCCGCGCCCGGTAAGCCAGTTGCCGGGAAGAAGCCAAAGAATGGACCCAAGCCTGAGACTGAGTGCTTTTATTGCAAGGGAAGTGGTCACTGGAAGCGGAACTGCCCCAAATACTTTGCGGACAAGAAGGCCGGCAACACCAAAGGTATATGTGATATACATGTAATTGATGTGTACCTTACCAGTACTCGTAGTAGCTCCTGGGTATTTGATACCGGTGCGGTTGCTCATATTTGTAACTCAAAGCAGGAGCTGCGGAATAAGCGGAGACTGGCGAAGGACGAGGTGACGATGCGCGTCGGGAATGGTTCCAAGGTCGATGTGATCGCCGTCGGCACGCTACCTCTACATTTACCTACGGGATTAGTTTTAAACCTCAATAATTGTTATTTAGTGCCAGCTTTGAGCATGAACATTGTATCTGGATCTCGTTTAATGCGAGATGGCTACTCATTTAAATCCGAGAATAATGGTTGTTCTATTTATATGAGAGATATGTTTTATGGTCATGCCCCGTTGGTTAATGGTTTATTCTTAATGAATCTCGAGCGCGATGTTACACATATTCATAGTGTGAATACCAAAAGATGTAAAGTTGATAACGATAGTCCCACATACTTGTGGCACTGCCGCCTTGGTCACATTGGTGTCAAGCGCATGAAGAAGCTCCATGCTGATGGACTTTTAGAGTCTCTCGATTATGAATCATTTGACACATGCGAACCATGCCTCATGGGCAAAATGACCAAGACTCCGTTCTCCGGAACAATGGAGCGAGCAACCAACTTATTGGAAATCATACATACTGATGTGTGCGGTCCAATGAGTGTTGAGGCTCGCGGTGGCTATCGTTATGTTCTCACTCTCACTGATGACTTGAGTAGATATGGGTATGTCTACTTGATGAAACATAAGTCTGAGACCTTTGAAAAGTTCAAGGAATTTCAGAATGAAGTGGAGAATCAACGTGACCGAAAGATAAAGTTCTTACGATAAGATCATGGGGGAGAATATTTAAGTCACGAATTTGGTACGCACTTAAGGAAATGTGGAATTGTTTCACAACTCACGCCGCCTGGAACACCTCAGCGTAACGGTGTGTCCGAACGTCGTAATCGCACTCTATTGGATATGGTGCGATCTATGATGTCTCTTACCGATCTACCGCTCTCATTTTGGGGCTATGCTTTAGAGACTGCCGCATTCACTTTAAATAGGGCACCGTCTAAATCCGTTGAGACGACACCGTATGAATTATGGTTTGGGAAGAAACCTAAGTTGTCGTTTCTAAAAGTTTGGGGATGTGATGCTTATGTCAAGAAACTTCAACCTGAAAAGCTCGAACCCAAGTCGGAGAAATGCGTCTTCATAGGATACCCTAAGGAAACAATTGGGTATACCTTCTACCTCAGATCCGGAGGCAAGATCTTTGTTGCCAAGAACGGGTCCTTCCTGGAGAAAGAGTTTCTCTCGAAAGAAATAAGTGGGAGGAAAGTGGAACTTGATGAAGTACTACCTCTTGAAGCGGAAAGTAGCGCAGCTCAGGAAAATGTTCCTGTGGTGCATGCACCGACTAGAGAGGAAGTTAATGATGATGATGATCAAGGTACTTCAGATCAAGCTCCTACTGAACTTCGTAGGTCCACAAGGACACGTTCCGCGCCAGAGTGGTACGGCAACCCTGTCCTGGAAATCATGTTGTTAGACAACGGTGAACCTTCTAACTATGAAGAAGCAATGGCGGGCCCAGATTCTGACAAATGGCTAGAAGCCATGAAATCCGAGATAGGATCCATGTATGAAAACGAAGTATGGACTTTGACTGACTTGCCCGATGATCGGCGAGCCATAGAAAATAAATGGATCTTTAAGAAGAAGACAGACGCGGATGGTAATGTGACCATCTATAAGGCTCGACTTGTCGCTAAGGGTTATCGAAAAGTTCAAGGGGTTGACTACGATGAGACTTTCTCACCCGTAGCGAAGCTGAAGTCCGTCCGAATCATGTTAGCAATTGCCGCATTCTATGATTATGAGATATGGCAAATGGACGTCAAAACGGCATTCCTTAACGGCTTTCTTAAGGAAGAATTGTATATGATGCAGCCGGAAGGTTTTGTCGATCCTAAGAATGCTAACAAAGTATGCAAGCTCCAACGCTCAATCTATGGGCTGGTGCAAGCATCTCGGAGTTGGGACATTCGATTTGATGAGATGATCAAAGCGTTTGGGTTTACACAGACTTATGGAGAAGCCTGTGTTTACAAGAAAGTGAGTGGGAGCTCTGTAGCATTTCTCATATTATATGTGGATGACATACTGTTGATGGGAAATGATATAGAATTCTTGGAAAGTATAAAGGCCTACTTGAATAAATGTTTTTCAATGAAGGACCTTGGAGAAGCTGCTTACATATTAGGCATCAAGATCTATAGAGATAGATCGAGACGCCTCATAGGTCTTTCAAAAAGCACATACCTTGACAAGATATTGAAGAAGTTCAATATGGATCAGTCCAAGAAGGGGTTCTTGCCTGTATTGCAAGGTGTGAGATTGAGCACGGCTCAATGCCCGACCACGGCAGAAGATCGAGAAAAGATGAGTGCCGTCCCCTATGCCTCGGCCATAGGGTCTATTATGTATGCCATGCTGTGTACCAGACCTGATGTAAACCTTGCCGTAAGTTTGGTAGGAAGGTACCAAAGTAATCCCGGCATGGAACACTGGACAGCGGTCAAGAATATCCTGAAGTACCTAAAAAGGACTAAGGATATGTTTCTCGTTTATGGAGGTGACGAAGAGCTCGTCGTAAAGGGTTACGTTGACGCTAGCTTCGACACAGATCTGGATGACACTAAGTCACAAACCGGATACGTGTATATTTTGAATGGTGGGGCAGTAAGCAGATGCAACTGCAAGCAAAGCGTCGTGGCGGGATCTACATGTGAAGCGGAGTACATGGCGGCCTCAGAGGCAGCACAAGAAGCAATCTGGATAAAGGAGTTCATTACCGACCTAGGGGTGATTCCCAATGCGTCGGGCCCGATGACTCTCTTCTATGACAACACTGGAGCTATTGCCCTTGCCAAGGAGCCCAGGTTTCACAGGAAGACCAGGCATATCAAGCGTCGCTTCAACTCCAATCGTGAAAATGTTCAAAATGGAGACATAGATATTTGTAAAGTACATACGGACCTGAATGTAGCAGATCCGTTGACTAAACCTCTCCCTAGAGCAAAACATGATCAACACCAGAACTCTATGGGTGTTCGATTCATCACAATGTAACTAGATTATTGACTCTAGTGCAAGTGGGAGACTGTTGGAAATATGCCCTAGAGGCAATAATAAAATGGTTATTATTATATTTCCTTGTTCATGATAATTGTCTATTGTTCATGCTATAATTGTGTTATCCGGAAATCGTAATACATGTGTGAATACATAGACCACAACATGTCCCTAGTGAGCCTCTAGTTGACTAGCTCGTTGATCAACAGATAGTCATGGTTTCCTGACTATGGACGTTGGATGTCATTGATAACGGGGTCACATCATTAGGAGAATGATGTGATGGACAAGACCCAATCCTAAGCATAGCACAAAGATCGTGTAGTTCGTTTGCTAGAGCTTTTCCAATGTCAAGTATCATTTCCTTAGACCATGAGGTCGTGTAACTCCCGGATGCCGTAGGAGTGCTTTGGTGTACCAAACGTCACAACATAACTGGGTGACTATAAAGGTACACTACAGGTATATCTGAAAGTGTCTGTTGGGTTGACACGGATCGAGACTGGGATTTGTCACTCCGTATGACGGAGAGGTATCTCTGGGCCCACTCGGTAATGCATCATCATAATGAGCTCAAAGTGACCAAGTGGTTGGTCACGGGATCATGCATTACGGTACGAGTAAAGTGACTTGCTGGTAACGAGATTGAACGAGGTATTGGGATACCGACGATCGAATCTTGGGCAAGTAACGTACCGATTGACAAAGGCAATTTTATACGGGATTGATTGAATACTCGACATCGTGGTTCATCCGATGAGATCATCGTGGAACATGTGGGACCCAACATGGGTATCCAGATCCCGCTGTTGGTTATTGACCGGAGAGTCGTCTCGGTCATGTCTGCATGTCTCCCGAACCCGTAGGGTCTACACACTTAAGGTTGGGTGACGCTAGGGTTGTAGAGATATTAGTATGCGGTAACCTGAAAGTTGTTCGGAGTCCCGGATGAGATCCCGGACGTCACGAGGAGTTCCGGAATGGTCCCGAGGTGAAGAATTATATATAGGAACTCCAGTTTCGGCCACCGGGAAAGTTTCGGGGGTCACCGGTATTGTACCGGGACCACCGGAAGGGTCCCGGGGGTCCATCGGGTGGGGCCACCTATCCCGGAGGGCCCCATGGGCTGAAGTAGGAGGGGAACCAGCCCCTGGTGGGCTGGTGCGCCCCCCCTTGGGCCTCCCCTACGCCTAGGGTTGGAAACCCTAGGGGTGGGGGCGCCCCCCACTTGGCTTGGGGGGGAAGCCACCCCTTGGCCGCCGCCCCCCTTGGAGATTGCATCTCCCAGGGCCGCCGCCCCCCCTAGGGTCCCTATATATAGTGGGGGGAGGGAGGGCAGCCGCACCACAGCCCCTGGCGCCTCCCTCTCCCTCCCGTGACACCTCTCCCTCCCGCTTGCGCTTGGGGAAGCCCTGCCGGGATCCCGCTACTTCCACCACCACGCCGTCGTGCTGCTGGATCTCCATCAACCTCTCCTTCCCCCTTGCTGGATCAAGAAGGAGGAGACGTCGCTGCTCCGTACGTGTGTTGAACGCGGAGGTGCCGTCCGTTCGGCGCTCGGTCATCGGTGATTTGGATCACGACGAGTACGACTCCATCAACCCCGTTCACTTGAACGCTTCCGCTCGTGATCTACAAGGGTATGTAGATGCACTCCTCTCTCTCTTTGCTAGATAACTCCATAGATTGATCTTGGTGAAGCGTAGAAAATTTTAAAATTCTGCTACGATCCCCAACAATGTTTTCCTCAAGTATATTCCAAGAAAATTTCAACTTTGGCAAGTAAGTGGATGGGGATGTGGACCCCTAAATATACTAAGGACATATGTTGGCAAAACTCCAGGACTCTATATTTTTGGTTAAGTGATCCAAGATCACATTGAGTCTATAGGAAAGTCAAAACTATTAACAGGGGATGAGGTTTTGATCATGGACTATCTTGCTCAAAGTGCTTAGAGATATTACTCCAAAAGCCTCAGCCACACCCTCACATTCTTAGAGAGTAGGTGGGGGTGGAAGGGTATCTATAGCCTTCACCCAAAATCCGACCGTTACACACTTTTGACTCAATTAGGTGACACTGAAGCAAAGACTCGATGACACCGACCTGTGTAAAAGATATGAACGTTGGGCTTTTCGGTGGGACCGAAGTGGAAATCTCGGATAGACCGAAATGCGATGACCTAGGCAAGACTTCGTTTCGGTAGTTCCGATTAGTTCAACTCGGTGATTCCAAAGTGAACGAATTGGCTTACAGAAACTTGGTCACTTCAACTCGGTGAGACCGACCGCAATCTTGGTGAGACCGAAATTCTAGGGTTTGGCTGTGGCAGTGTATAGGATCAACTCGGTGGGTTCGCAGTGAATGCTTTTGATGGGACCGAGGTGAATATTTAGGGTTTGGACATATATGACTTGTAGAAATTGGTTGCGGGTTTGAAGCAATATCACCAAGCACTTGAGCAATTGAGTCATGATCAAAACCTCACCCCCTTTTAATAATATTGGCTTTCCTATGGACTCAATGTGATCTTGGACCACTTAACCAAAAATGTAGAATCTTGAACTTTGCCAATCCATGTCCTTATCATTTTGAAGGGGTCCACATCCTCATGTCCTTGCCATGCCAATGCTGAACTTTTCTGAAGTATACTAGATAAAAGCATTAGTCCAACAACATGTATGTTGACATGAATTACCAAAACCACCAAGGGAGCAAGTGTGCTTTCAGAGCCGATCACACTGAAGGAAATATGCCCTAGAGGAAATAATAAAGTTGTTATTTTATATTTCCTTATTCATGATAAAGGTTTATTATTCATGCTAGAATTGTATTGATCGGAAACCTAAATACATGTGTGAATATATAAACATACACCGTGTCCCTAGTGAGCCTCTACTTGACTAGCTCGTTGATCAAAGATGGTTAAGGTTTCCTAACCATGGACATGAGTTGTCATTTGATAACGGGATGACATCATTAAGAGAATGATGTGATGGACAAGACCCATCCGTTAGCTTAGCATTACGATCGTTAAGTTTTATTGCTATTGCTTTCTTCATGTCAAATACATATTCCTTCAACTATGAGATTATGCAACTCCCGGATACCGGAGGAATGCCTTGTGTGCTATCAAACATCACAACATAACTGGGTGATTATAAGATGCTCTACAGGTATCTCTGAAGGTGTTTGTTGAGTTGGCATAAATCAAGATTAGGATTTGTCACTCCGAGTATCGGAGAGGTATCTCTGGGCCCTCTCGGTAATACACATCATAAGCTTGCAAGCAAATGACTAAGGAGTTAGTCATGAGGTGATGTATTACGGAACGAGTAAAGAGACTTGCCGGTAACGAGATTGAACTAGGTATGAAGATACCGACGATCAAATCTCGGGCAAGTAACATACCGATAGACAAAGGGGATAACGTATGTTGTCATAACGGTTCGACCGATAAAGATCTTTGTAGAATATGTAGGAGCCAATATTGGCATCCGGGTTTCGCTATTGGTTATTGATCGGAGAGGTGTCTCGATCATATCTATATAGTCTTCAGTTGAAGACATTCATTTTTAGGGGTCGACTTTCTTTGTAAATATCAAACTCCTCATAGACTTATAGACCTGTGTACACTCACAAACGCATTAGTCCCTTAACCTATAAGTCTTCAATGCACCAAAATCACTAAGGGGCACTAGATGCACTTACAATCTCCCCCTTTTTGGTGATTGATGACAATATAGGTTAAGTTTTCAACGGGGATAAACATATGAAGTGTAAATACTGATATTGAGGAATTTGATTGCAAGATATAGAAGAACTCCCCCTGAAGATGTGCACAAGTGAGGATTTTGCTTTTGAGTAGCAATGCACATTGTAGAGTAGAATCATGGAGATCTCCCCCTATATCTTGTAATTCATACACACATTTAACGTATGATATGAAGAATTTGAAATGCATGATGAAATATGGTGACTGATGTAATTCAGCATGCGTGCATTAACATATATGAGGAAATATCATGCCAAAAAACAGAGCAAAAGTATCAGACCACCATCGGACTTAAGTTTACAACTCGATCCATCAAATCTTCAGAAGAACGAGAGTTGTAACTTAGCAAAAAAACACCCATATATAGATACCCGCGTGAAGACTAACTCAAATTTCTCCCCCTTTGTCATCGAATGACCAAAAGGGACGAAACATGAGGACTAACGCCCCTGAAGAATATCATCATGAGGTTGATGGAGGAGCGCCAACGTTGTTGGGGTCGTTCGTTGGAGTAGGGCCTGCCGCAGTGTCATCCAAGTCTTCATGTTCATCAGTCTCGCGCGATGAAGACTATGAGCTGGCCACCAAGTGAGGAACTTTGACCTTCTTGAATTTCTTCGAAGGTGGCTGAGACCAGTCAAAGTCCTGCTTGAAGCCCATCTGCTTGAGATCTTCTTCACCATAGAGATGAGACAGAACAACCCAGGTGCGATCAAATACTTCATGCAGATAGTAATGGTTCTTCTTCACACTATTTTGCGTGATCGTCATGTTATGAAGAATTGAACCAAACTGACGCATGACCCATTTGTGGTTGCGATCGACCTTCTGATGAAGACTGAGAAGCTCACGATCAGTCATCACCCTTGGAGCAGTGCCTTCAGGATTTGGCTTTGAAGCATTTGCGGCAGTGTCATGAGTGGCAGAGTCATCATTGGTGGAGTAGGATGCTGCTTTGCGAAATTGTCCATCCAATGGACGAGTGCCTTCATCAATAATAGCGGCCTTGCCCTTCTCATCAGCTGAGGAAATAGTCCGTTTGAGGACTTCAATTGGGGGCAAAATAGCTGCCATGATTGAGACTGTCAGCCTTGTAGTTGATTGAAGACATTGATCTGATGAATCTCATGATCCAGGGAGCATAAGGCTTCAATTCAAACGGTGAAAGAGCGACATTGGCCAAAGTCCTCATAAAGAAATCATGGTAGTTGATAGGCACACCATGTATGATGTTGAAAAGCAGATTCTTCATGATGCCAACAACCTCTTCTTCATTAGAGTCGTGGCCTTTGATTGGACTGAGGGTCTTGGTCAATATCCTGTAAACTATCCTTGGCACACAGAGCAATTCCTTGACGAGGAATTTGGTCCTAGGAGCTTGGCCAGGCTTCAAAGGCTTCATCAACACTTGCATGAAATGATCAAATAATTCAATGTCATGGTAGATGAGCCTTGCACCTTCAAGGGGAGGACTGACTGGGAGGGCATGAAGTAATTCAGAGGCCGGAGCTTTGTAGTGAGTGTTTTCAGTCATCCAGTCCAACACCCATGAGTTCACATCTTTAGTGTTGCCTGTGATGTGCAACGTAGCATAGAAATGAAGAATGAGTTCTTCATTCCAGTCGCAGATGTCGGTGCAGAAGTTGAGCAGCCCAGCATCATGAAGAACACTGAGGACTGGGGTGAAGCAGGGCAGCGACTCCATATCCACATGAGGAATGTGCTCATGGTCAAAGATCTTGTCCTTATCAAATAGCAGTGAAGAATAGAAGTTCATCTGACTCGCTGTCCAAAAGCGCTTGCGTCGAAGACGAGCAGAGTCATAGGGATTGAAGTCAGTGAAGAAAATGTGCTCATTGAAGAAATCTTCAGCTTTGAACTTTTGTTTCTTAGAGAAGGGATTCTTTGGCTTGGGCTGAGGAGTGTCAGTCAGAGTCTTCACAGCCGCTTGAATCACAGTCTTAGGAGCCACGGGCTGAGGAATTTCAGTTGCAATGTCATCAGTAGCAGCCTGGGTCTCCATTTCTTCAGCAGTATTTACATCAGCACTAGTGGCTGCAACTTCTTTAGGGATGGTAAGAAGAGAAGCTTGAGGTTCTTTAGAGCCCGTCTGAATTTCTTCAGTTTGGACAGGGGACTAAGGAATCTGCTGCAGAGGGGTGAACATTGGTGAATTGGGGTGATGACTTTCCCAGTAGTCATCATTCAGAATTGGAGTGGTGCACCCAATGTCCACGTCTTCATCTTCTTCATCAATTTCCTCAATACCTGCCTCTTCAGCAGTGAACTGAGGCATGGGCGAGGATACCAGAGGGGTTGAAGGGAAGTTATCCACTTCAATTTCTTCATCCAACTGCTCTGTTGAAGTAGCGGAAGGATCTTCTTCATCAGATTCATTGGGAATCTCATATTCTTCACCAAAAGGTACAATCTCCTTTGATGGCATGCTTGAAACAGGAATAGCATCGATAGGATTTTCATACGAGCTTGTCAAAGTCTTCGCCTTCTTGGGAGCTGAGGACTCTGAGGAAGCAGATGCTTTCCTTTTCTTCACAGCTGCTCGCTCTGCAGCCTTGGTTTTCTTCGCTTCTGATGCAGAAGGAAGGTTGATGCTTGTTGTTGGTGCAGGAGGAGCAGAGGAAATTGGTTCAGTTTCTTCAGGCGCAACTGATGCAGTTGCCCTGGCATTTTTAGTGTCTTCAGGCGCAACAATAGATGCTTCAGCTGGCCTAAATTGATCCTCAGGTGCAACACTAGTGGTTGCCCTGGCAGTTTCTTCAGCGGCTGGAATATCTGCATCAGCCCTGGTGCTCTCATTTTCTTCAGCAGCCTGATTTTCATCAGCAGTGCTGGCATGTTCTTCAGTTTGCCAAGCAGAAGCCTCAGCCTGAGGAGATTCATGTTGTGTTGGGGCAGCAATTCAACCATCTTGACGAATCTGACCTTGGCTCCCAGCCAATCTACTCGGTAGGCGTCAAATTCATCACTAAGGGTTTTGATCTCAGCTTGTATGGTCACAAGTTCATCAGTTGTCATTTTGACAATGTTCTTCTTTAGGAAACGCTCTTTCTTGTACTGAGATTTCTTCAGTTGCCTGGCCTTTTGAAACTTCTATTTTTCCTCGCCTATGAAGGCTGTCAACATGTGACTTTGGCCAGGTGTGAGATTGAAGTCAGGCGTAGGAGTGTTGGGGTCCTTGTGCCAGAGATCAATGAAATCGAGGATCAACTTGGGATCCAACAGAAGAGGCACATCTGTGCCTTTGGCTCTAGCGGCCCTTTGCTGTCTGTCTCTGATGATTTCAGCGAGTTCTTCATCATCAGCTTCGTCTTCACTAGATGGCACATGAAAGGCAACCTGCTTCTTGTGAGGACTTGGTCTAGTGCCTCGTCCAGCAGTGGCCTTGGTCTTCAGCAGAGTTGGGCCTATTGAGGACTGCAGAGGAGCAGAAGAACTTGCAGATGCTCCTGAAGCAATTGAGATGCCTGTGGTTCTTTCGCAAGAGGCGAGATGCACACATGCCGAGGATTTTGTAGGAGCAGCTGAAGATTTTGCAATAGGAGGAGCTGGAGCTGCTTGAGGAATATGCTTGGAGGGCATTGAAGAGGTTGGTCGTGAGGGCATTTCTGAGGAATTTGGCTTGCGAGCTGGCCTCTTTGGCATAGCCTTCTTGGGCTTGCTAGCAGAGGCCTCAGCAGCGGCAGCAGCAGAATCTTCGTTGAATTTCTTCACTGCTTCTTTAGCCACTTTGGCCAACTTAGCTTGTCGCTTGGCCCATTCACCAGGATAGTCCTCACCACGCTTGAGGCTAGTGGGATCAGCTTTTTGGCCAGGTGCCAATGGAGGTCTTGGGTAAGGAGGGTGTACTGCGAATTTCTTCATGTACTTAGGAGTGACATATCCGTACTCCCTCCATTCCCGTGCCCATCTTCTCTCGATCCTCTGTATGCGCACCTTGCGCTCATTCTTTGTCTCCTTGCCATGAATTGCCTCATTAGGTGTGCAGTATCCTGCATAGATATCCTCAGGGATCTTGAAAGCAGTATTCACTTCCAGTTTCTTGCCTCCCTTCTGAGATTTTTTGCCGTCAGCCATTGTCTTCAGCTGAGGAATTTGAACAACAGAATTCTCTAAAGAGGTATGTAACTTGTCTTCGAGGAACGCTGCAAATGAGTTAAGTTGATGATAATCTAGCGATTCAGCAGCGCACATGAGTACCTGTGAACAGAGTATAGATGCGAAGAATTTGGAGAGGTCATATGCGTTCTCAGAAGTTTTTGCAAAATGAACAAGTTTGAGGAATTTGACCAGAGGTGTCTTGAGGAATTTCACTAAGCGTTCTTTGACTTAGGTTCCAGAGTTGTATAGATTGAAAAATCCACACAATTGAGGAATCTTGAAGAAAAAGTTGCTTAGAGAAACAGATCAAGAACAGATGCTTGTGAGGTGTTTACATCTGTGGAAGTTGAAGAATAAACACCTTTTGAAGATTTCGTGGAAATCATCAGAATCAACAAGGGCAGTAAAAATCAATTTTATTTACCCTTGACGAAGAACACGACGAACTGGTAGTTGTAGATTGGAAGTTCGTCCGTTCAGATCTTCCGCGCCCTAACTTGGCGGAGGAATACAGCTACGGCGATGGCGGAGTGAGGATTTCCGCAGCCGACGCGAGTACGACGGCGACGAGGTCGAGGCAGTGAAGATCTTCCTCACCGGCGACGATGGAAGTAGCGGTGATACCTCTCCAACGTATCTATAATTTTTTATTGTTCCATGCTATATTATATTCTGTTTTGGATGTTTATTGGGCTTTATTATACACTTTTATATTAATTTTGGGACTAACCTATTAACCGGAGGCCCAGCCCAAATTGCTGTTTTTTTGCCTATTTCAGTGTTTCGAAGGAAAAGAATACCAAACGGAGTCCAAACGGAATGAAACCTTCGGGAACGTGATTTTCGGAACAAACGTGATCCAGAGAACTTGGAGTCTACGTAAAGAAATCAACGAGGAAGGCACGAGGCAGGGGGGCGCGCCTACCCCCTGGGCACGCCCTCCACCCTCGTGGGCCCCTCGTTGCTCCACCGACATACTTCTTCCTCCTATATATACCTACGTACTCCCAAACGATCAGAGACGGAGCCAAAACCCTATTTCCACCACCGCAATCTTCTCTACCCGTGAGATCCCATCTTGGGGCCTTTTCCGGCGCTCCGCCGGAGGGGGCATCGATCACGGAGGGCTTCTACATCAACACCATAGCCTCTCCGATGATGTGTGAGTAGTTTACCTCAGACCTTCGGGTCCATAGTTATTAGCTAGATGGCTTCTTCTCTCTCTTTGGATCTCAATACAAAGTTCTCCTCGATTCTCTTGGAGATCTATTCGGTGTAATCTTCTTTTGCGGTGTGTTTGTTGAGATCCGATGAATTGTGGGTTTATGGTCAAGTTTATCTATGAACAATATTTGAATCTCCTCTAAATTCTTTTATGTATGATTCAATATCTTTGCAAGTCTCTTCGAATTATCAGTTTGGTTTGGCCTACTAGATTGATCTTTCTTGCAATGGGAGAAGTGCTTAGCTTTGGGTTCAATCTTGCGGTGTCCTTTCCCAGTGACAGCAGGGGCAGCAAGGCACGTATTGTATTGTTAACATCGAGGATAAAAAGATGGGGTTTATATCATATTGCATGAGTTTATCCCTCTACATCATGTCATCTTACTTAAAGCATTACTCTGTTCTTATGAACTTAATACTCTAGATGCATGCTGGATAGCGGTCGATGTGTGGAGTAATAGTAGTAGATGCAGAATCATTTCTGTCTACTTGTCGCGGACGTGATGCCTATATACATGATCATACCTAGATATTCTCATAACTATGCTCAATTCTATCAATTGCTCGACAGTAATTCGTTTACCCACCGTAATACTTATGCTCTTGAGAGAAGCCACTAGTGAAACCTATGGCCCCCGGGTCTATTTTCCATCATATTAATTTCCCAACAACTAGCTATTTCTGGCACCGTTTATTTTGCTTTCTTTTACTTTTTGTTCTTTATCATAAAAATACCAAAAATATTATCTTATCATATCTATCAGATCTTACTCTCGTAAGTGACCGTGAAGAGATTGACAACCCCTTTATCGCGTTGGTTGCGAGGTTCTTATTTGTTTGTGTAGGTGCGTGGGACTCGCGCGTGGTCTCCTACTGGATTGATACCTTGGTTCTCAAAAACTGAGGGAAATACTTACACTACTTTACTGCATCACCCTTTCCTCTTCAAGGGAAAACCAATGCAGTGCTCAAGAGGTAGCAAGCGGCGGCGCTAGGTCAGAGAGCTCGAGCGAGGGGAGTGAGGTCGAGCGGGGTAAATGAAGTCTAAGGAGGGTGAGGGGTATATGTAGCCGAGGTGAAAACCGCTCGCCCGAGGAAAATGGACGAACGTGCCCTTACCCTTCTTATCCTAGCGACATGTGTCACCCACGTATAGTGAGGTGGAGATCGTGGGTAGATAAGTCTTATCGTGGGAAGTGGAACGGTTTGTGCGACAAAAGACAAAAATTCAGATAAGAATATTTTAAAGTTTCGTTCGCAAATTCTTCAGCTGACAAGGACACCGTGAAGATTTTGAACGGGTTTCAAATAGAACGCACATGAAGAATTTGTGAATAGAGTAGGTTGAGTTTAGCATAGAGGGGAACGGGTCCGGTCACATTCACTTAGCAGAAAAGGCAACTTGAAGAATTTCCCATAAGTGAATTCTGTAGTCAATGAAGAACAAGGTCGGAAAGAGTGAAGACAAAGCAAAGTTGAAGAATTTAAACAACAGAGGAATTTCAAAAAAAACAAGGAAAAACTCAAATTGAAGAATTTCAACTTTTGTTGGTGGCGTGACCCACCGTATAAGAAAGATGATTTCAGACGCCGCATACAATTGTCGCAGGGCTCTGAGAATCAAATTCTTCGTTAATTTCTTCACACTTAGAGGGTTAGTCTTCATTGATTGAAGAAAAACGTTACTTCGTGTGTTGCACATCTAAGTCATCAATTTTTGCATAAGTGTTAGGATGTGTGTCCTTTTCAAAGGACATTCAAAGATTCTAAGATATTTAGCTCACACTGCAACTTGCTAAATCTCTTCTCATCCAAGGGCTTTGTGAAGATATCGACTAGTGGTTCTTCAGTCTTCACGTGCTCGATAGAGATGTCGCCCTTCAACACATGATCACGAAGAAAATGATGACGAATCTGGATGTGCTTTGTCTTCGAGTGCTGAACTGGGTTATGAGCAATCTTGATGGCACTCTCATTGTCACAGTAGAGAGGCACATTCTTCACATTGATGCCATAGTCCTTGAGGGTTTTCTTCATCCATAGCAGTTGAGCACAGGACGAACCAGCAACAATGTACTCAGCTTCAGCAGTAGAGAGTGATACGTAGTTCTGTTTCTTCGAGGACCAACATACCAAGGAACGCCCGAGGAAATGGCATGTGCCTGATGTTGACTTGCGGTCCACACGATCACCAGCATAGTCAGAGTCTGAATTATCCAATGAGATCAAAAGCCGAGCCCTTGGGATACCATAATCCAAGTGTTGGAGTGTGAGCTAGATATCGAAGAATATGCTTCACAGCCTTATGGTGTGATTCCTTCGATGTAGCTTGAAAACGGGCCCACATGCAAACATTAAGCATAATATCTGGCCTAGATGCACATAGATACAATAAAGAACCAATCATGGAGCGGTATACCTTTTGATCGAAGTCAATACCATTTTCATCAGTGCATAGATGGCCATTTGTGGGCATAGGGATTTTGACGCCTTTGCAATCTTGCATGCCGAATTTCCTCAACACATCCTTGAGGTATTTCTCCTGAGATATGAAGATGCCATTGCGCTGTTGACGTATTTGAAGACCTAAGAAGAATTTCAATTCTCCCATCATAGACATTTGATATTCTTCACTCATCATATAGGCAAATTCATCACTGTAATGTTGGTCAGTACAGCCAAAGATGATATCATCAACATATATTTGGCACACGAATAGTTCATCATCATAGGTTTTGGTGAAAAGAGTTGGGTCAAGTGAACCGGGTTTGAAGCCTTTCTTCATGAGGAATTCCTTCAAGGTATCATACCACGCACGAGGGGCCTGCTTGAGGCCATAGAGGGCCTTATTGAGTCTGAAGACTTTGTCAGGATGCTTTGGATCTTCAAAACCTGGGGGTTGAGCAACATATACTTCTTCCTCAAGCTTACCATTGAGGAATGCACTTTTCACATCCATTTGATATAAGATGATATTATGATGGTTAGCATAAGCAAGCAATATGCAAATAGCCTCAAGTCTAGCAACATGTGCAAAAGTTTCATCGAAATCAATTCCTTCAACCTGTGTGTAGCCTTGAGCTACAAGCCATGCCTTATTCCTCACCACAAGTCCATTTTCATCTTGCTTGTTGCGGTAGATCCATTTGGTGATGATGATATTGTGCTTGCGAGGGTCTGGTCGCTTGACAAGTTCCTAGACATTGTTGAGCTCGAACTGGTGTAATTCATCTTGCTTCGCTTGAATCCACTCAGCTCTAGAAATGCCTCATCTACTTTGGTGGGCTCTGTGATAGAGACAAAAGCAAAGTGCCCACAAAAGTTAGACAGATGTGAAGCTTTTGAGCGTGTGAGAGGACCTGGTGCATTGATGTCGCTGATGATTTTCTCAATCTGCACTTCATTAGCAATGCGAGGGTGAGCGGGTTGACGATGTTGAGTCAGGTCAGCGTTTTCTTCAGAGCCATTTTCCTCAGGTGCACCAGCATGATGTTCTTCACGTTTTGGACTGACTTCTTCAGCAGATTCTTCAGTAGGAATGACATCCTCAGTAGCCTTGAACTTGATGGATTCCTCAGGTGACTTTTCATCTAGCACAGGAGGTAGGTGCTCTCTTTGTGAGCCATTAGTTTCATCAAACCGCACATCTACAGTTTCAACAACCTTGTGATGAAAGGTGTTGAAGACTCTGTAGGTGTGCGAGTCCTTTCCGTAACCAAGCATAAAACCTTCATGTGCTTTCGGTGCAAATTTAGAATTGTGACGAGGATCTCTAATCCAACATTTAACACCGAAGACTTTGAAATAACTCACATTGGGTTTCTTGTCAGTGAGGAGTTCATATGAGGTCTTTTTGAAGAATTTGTGAAGATACACCCTGTTGATGATGTGGCACGCAGTATCAATTGCCTCAGGCCAAAAATGACGAGGCGTCTTGCATTCGTCAAGCATGGTGCGAGCCATCTCAACAAGAGTCCTGTTCTTGCGCCTCACAACGCCATTCTGCTGAGTATAAGGAGCAGATAACTCATGAGTAATACCAAGTTCATCAAGATAGTTATCAAGACCAATATTCTTGAACTCGGTCCCATTGTCACTTCTGATGTGCTTGATCTTCACACCAAAGTTGGTTGAAGCCTGATACGTCACCAACGTATCTATAATTTTTGATTGTTCCATGCTATTATATTATCTGTTTTGGATGTTTAATGGGCTTTATTATGCACTTTTATATTATTTTTGGGACTAACCTATTAACCAAAGGCCTAGTGCAAATTGCTGTTTTTTTTGCCTATTTCAGTGTTTAGCAGAAAAGGAATATCAAACGGAATCCAAACGGAATGAAACCTTTGCGAGGATCGTTTTTGGAACAAACGCAATCCAGGAGACTTGGAGTGGACGTCAAGGAAGCAGCGAGGAAGCCACGAGGCAGGAGGGCGCCCCCTAGGGGGTTGGGCGCGCCCCCCACCATCATGGGCCCCTCGCAGCTCCACCGACCTACTTCTTTCGCCTATATATACTCTTATACCCTGAAACCTTCGGGGAGAGCCACGAAACCTATTTTCCACCGCCGCAACCTTCTGTACCCGTGAGATCCCATCTTGGGGCCTTTTACGGCGCTCCCCCAGAGGGGGAATCGATCACGGAGGGCTTCTACATCAACACCATAGCCTGTCCGATGATGTGTGCGTAGTTTACCACAGACCTTCGGGTCCATAGTTATTAGCTAGATGGCTTCTTCTCTCTCTTTGGATCTCAATACAAAGTTCTCGTCGATTCTCTTGGAGATCCATTCAATGTAATTCTTTTTGCGGTGTGTTTGTCGAGATCCGATGAATTGTGGGTTTATGATCAAGATTATCTATGAACAATATTTGATTCTTCTCTGAATTCTTATATGCATGATTTGATATCTTTGCAAGTCTCTTCGAATTATCGGTTTAGTTTGGCCTACTAGATTGATCTTTCTTGCAATGGGAGAAGTGCTTAGCTTTGGGTTCAATCTTGCGGTGTCCTTTCCCAGTGACAACAGGGGAAGCAAGGCACGTATTGTATTGTTGCCATCGAGGATAAAAAGATGGGGTTTATATCATATTGCTTGAGTTTATCCCTCTACATCATGTCATCTTGCCTAATGCGTTACTCTGTTCTTATGAACTTAATAGCGGTTGATGTGTGGAGTAATAGTAGTAGATGCAGAATCGTTTCGGTCTACTTGACACGGACGTGATGCCTATATACATGATCATGCCTAGATATTCTTATAACTATGTGCTTTTCTATCAATTGCTCAACAGTAATTTGTTCACGCACCATAGAATTTGCTATCTTGAGAGAAGCCACTAGTGAAACCTATGGCCCCCGGGTCTATTTTCCATCATATTAATCTCCCGCCAACGTGCTATTTCTGTCGCCGTTTATTTTGCAATCTTTACTTTCCAATCTATACAACAAAAATACCAAAAATATTTATCTTATTATCTTTCTCAGATCTCACTTTGCAAGTGGCCGTGAAGGGATTGACAACCCCTTTATCGCGTTGGTTGCAAGGTTCTTATTTGTTTGTGCAGGTATTAGGGATTTGCGTGTAGTCTCCTACTGGATTGGTACCTTGGTTCTCAAAAACTAAGGGAAATACTTACGCTACTTTGCTGCATCACCCTTTCCTCTTCAAGGGAAAACCAATGCATGCTCAAGAGGTAGCAAAGCCCTTGAGGAAAATCGTTTGAAGACTTCTTGCACTTCACGTTTGTAAGTGATGATATGCACCCATGTATAACGAGAATAATCATCAACAATAACAAAGCCATATAAAGATGCTTCATTGGTGAATGCAGCATAATGATTAGGGCCAAAGAGATCCATGTGAAGCAATTCAAATGGACGAGTGGTAGTCATGATGGTCTTTGAGGGATGCTTGGCCTTGGTCATCTTTCCAGCTTCACAAGCTCCACACAGGTGATCCTTGAGGAATTTGACATCCTCGATGCCAATGACATGCTTCTTCTTCGCGAGAGTGTGCAAGTCCTCATGCCAGCATGACCAAGTCATCGATGCCATAGCCAGCCTTCTGAAGCTTTTGCAAGTAGACATGTAGCAAGTTGTGGTCCTATAGAGAAATCAACAATATACAAGTCTCCTCTCCTAAAGCCTTCGAAGACTTTGGAATGGTCAGCTTCCATGATCACAACACAACGATACTTGCCAAAGACAACAACCATATCAAGATCACAAAGCATTGAGACAGACATGAGGTTGAATCCTAAGGACTCGACAAGCATGACTTTGTCCATGTGTCGATCCTTTGAGATCGCAACGTTACCTAGACCCAGTACCTTGCTTTTGCCTTTGTTAGCGTAGGTGATATGCTTCAGATGCGATGGAGATAAATCAGTGTTCATCAATAAGTTCCTATCACCAGTCATGTGATTTGTACATCCACTGTCGAGGACCCACTCAGTGGCTTTGGGTTGATCATCCTGCATATGAATTAATGCAACTTACGAACTCATTTACTTCATCAGTGAAGAATATGACATCAAATTCATCAGATCAATTTCATCAAGCAATAGAACAGATATAGCAGCATGAGGACGTGAGAAATGAAAATTCATTTCTTCATGATTAGCTTGTGTCCTTTCAAGCATATTCAGGTCTCCAGCAAATTCTTCAGACGTTTAAGTTCGTCTGGAGACCTGACCCTACATAAGAGATTAGTTCTTTTTCTTCACCACCCACATTTGTAGGGGTGGCAAAGAGTTCATCATTCTGCGAGCTCCATATGAGAAAGGTGACATAGACGCCAGTCCACTTCGTTTCACATAAGAGGGTTTAGCGTAAGCATATGAATAAGCAGAGAAATTCTTCGAGGACTTATGAACATAATGATTTAAAGAATAATGCACATATTCATAGCCCTTAGATCTTTCCTGCGAAACGGAAGTGTTAGCACGATGATGTTCATATGAGGACTTTGATCCATGTGAGGAATGTGGTCCATATGAGGACTTGGATCCGTATGAAGAATTTGATCTGGGGTTCCTATTCTTCACAGGCGGTATTATGATGACATTCACCTGAAGACTTTCAAGGCACCTTTTGGAACCTAGATTTTCTTCATAGGTGGGCCATTCCTGCAGTTAGTGCCAACATGTCTAGCAAATACTTCACCATTCTGATTTTTGAACAGTTTATAGTTGGAGTCAAATGACTCATCAGAAGAATATGAAGATTCACATGTAAAGCTAGATAAGGTGGATGGATCTACGGGAGGTCCTTTTGCAGCAACCCATGAGGTTTTGGGATACTGCTCAGGTTTCCAGTAGGTCCCATCAGCATTGAGTTTCCTTTCAAAGGCAATACCCTCTTTCCTAGGGTTCCTGTTAAGGATCTGCTTTTTAAGCACATCCCAAAGTGCTTGATGCCCTTTGAGGCTTTTGTACATGCCTGTCACATACAATTCCTTCAGCCCTGCATTGTCAGTGATACTAGTAGCATCCTCAGATGAGGAATTTGTGATAGCAGAGACAGTTGAAGAATTTGCAGCAATAGAAGCATTTGAACTTTCAGGTGAAGAATTAGTAGATTCATGTTCAATGCATTTCAAACATGGTGGAATAAATTCTTCCTGAGCGGCACTGATCTGTTGAGCAAGCAATGAATCACGCTCCTTCTGAAGATCTTCATAACTCACTCTTATCTTCTCAAGATTTTGTTTTCTTTGAAGAAATTCATAAGAAAGCTTCTCATGATCAGATAAGAGAGTGTTATGATGACTTAGAAGGTTATCAAACTTGGACTGAAGTCTCTGAAGATTATCAGTCAAGGTTTGAGTGCGATCCATTTCTTCACCCAACATATCATCGCTCTTATCTAGCATGTTTTGAACTTTTTCCAAAGCTCTTTGTTGTTTAGTGGCAAGGGAAACAAGTTTGGTGTAGCTGGGTCCAAATTCGTCACCAGATTCATCATCACTAGACTCAGATAGGTAGCATTCAGTTACCTTGGCACCTTTTTCTATAAGGCATGGTGCAGAGGATGATGATTCTGGATCGAAAGTCATGGCCTTGAGAGATTCCTTGAAATCCTCAAACCAAGGATCATGACGAGTTCGATGACCTTCATAGACCTCAGAGAGTCGGTCCCAGATAAGCTTCGCGTGGCTGAGATGCATAATGTTCCTGAACTAATTTTGAGACAGACATGAGCAGATGATGTCCTTCGCCGTGAGGTTAAGCAGGGTGTACTTACGAATGTCATCAGCCTCCGCCATCTTGCATAGATCGGTAAGACTGATACGTCTGCAACGTATTTATAAGTTATGAAGTATTCATGCTGTTATTTTATCATTCTTGGATGTTTTACAATCATTTTATAGCAACTTTATATCATTTTTTGGGACTAACCTATTGACCCAGTGCCCAGTGCCAGTTGCTGTTTTTTGCTTGTTTTTTACATCGTAGGAAATCAATACCAAACAGAGTCCAAACGCAACGAAACTCCACGATGATTTTTTATGGACCAGAAGGAACCCAATGGGCCAGAGCTGCACCTGGGGGGTGCCCCGAGGGGGGCACAACCGACCAGGGTGCGCCAGGCCCCCTGGCTCTCCCAGGTGGGTTGTGCCCACCTCGGTGGCCTCCCGCACCCCTTCTTTGCACTATAAATTCCCAAATATTCCAAAACCCTTCGGGGTTAACCTAGATCAGAAGTTCCGCCGCCGCAGGCCTCTGTAGCCACCGAAAACCAATCTAGACCCGTTCCGGCACCCTGCCGGAGGGGGGAGTCATCTCCGGTGGCCATCTTCATCATCCCGGCGGCCACCACGATGAGGAGGGAGTAGTCCACCCTCGGGGCTGAGGGTTTGTACCAGTAGCTATGTGTTTAATCTCTCTCTCTCTCTCGTGATTTCTATCATGGGCTTTGTTAATATAGTCGGATCATATGATGTTTCTACCCTCTATACTCTTGTTATGATGGATTGAATCTGTACCCTTTGAAGTTTTGTCTTGTCGGATTGAATATTCAGAGATGAGAACACAAGATATGTGTCTTGCGGTATGAATACTTGAGGTGACAATTGGGGCATCTTATTGATTCACTTGATATACGTTGTGGCATTCAACTCGCGGATTCCAGCGGTGATATTGGGGTAATCTATGCATAGGGGTTGATGCATGTTTTTCTCCGATGGAAACTTCGGGGTCTCTTTGTAGTTCTTTGTGTGGATTGAGTATTATGAATATGAATTTGCTTTGGTGTTATCTTAGTACGAACTCTTGATTAGATCGATCGGAAAGAATAGCTTGCGTTATTCTAGTACGAACTCTAGGATAGATCGAACGAAAAGAATAGCTTTGAGTTGGTTTCGTATCCTACAAACAATTTCTATCTTTTGTTCTCTGCTAATAGGAACTCGGGAGTGATTCTTTATTACACTTTGAGGGATAATCATATGATCCAACTATGTTAGCACTGTTGAGATATTGCACTAGCGAAAGTACGGACCCTAGGCCTTGTTTTTAAGCATTGCAATATCATTTTTGTGCCCATTTACTATTTGCTACCTTGCTGATTTTATTTATTCAGATTATAAAAATATATTTCTACCCTCAATATTACACTTTTATCATCATCTCTTCGCCGAACTAGTGCACCTATACAATTTGCCATTGTATTGGGTGTGTTGGGGACACAAGAGATTTCTTGTATTTGGTTGCAGGATCGTTTGAGAGAGACCACCTTCATCCTACACCTCTCACGGATTGATAAACCTTAGGTCATCCACTTGAGGGAAAATTGCTACTGTCCTACAAAACTCTGCGCTTGGAGGCCCAACACGTGTCTACAAGAATAAAGTTGCGTAGTAGACATCAAGCTCTTTTCTGGCGCTGTTGCTGGGGAGGTGAGTGCTTGAAGGTATATTGATACGTCTCCAACATATCTATAATTTTTTATTGTTCCATGCTATTATATTATCTGTTTTAGATGTTTAATGGGCTTTACTAAGCACTTTTATATTATTTTTGGGACTAACCTATTAACCGAAGGCCTAGTGCAAATTGCTGTTTTTTTTTGCCTATTTCAGTGTTTCGCAGGAAAGGAATATCAAATGGAGTCCAAACGGAATGAAGCCTTCGGGAGAGTTATTTTTTGGAACAAACGTGATCCAGTGGACTTGGAGTGGACGTCAAGAAAGAAGCGAGGAGGCCACGAGGCAGGGAGGTGCACTTGCCCCCTAGGCGCGTCCCCACCCTCGTGGGCCCCTCACAGCTCCACCGACCTACTTCTTCCTCCTATATATACCCATGTACCCCGAAAACATCCAGGAGCACCACGAAATCCTATTTCCACCGCCGCAACCTTCTGTACCCATGAGATCCCATCTTGGGGCCTTTTCCGGCGCTCCGCCGGTGGGGGAATCGATCACGGAGGGCTTCTACATCAACACCATAGCCTCTCCGTTGTTGTGTGAGTAGTTTACCACAGACCTTCGGGTCCATAGTTATTAGCTAGATGGCTTCTTCTCTCTTTTTGGATCTCAATACAAAGTTCTCCTCGATCTTCTTGGAGATCTATTCGATGTAATTCTTTTTGCGGTGTGTTTGTCGAGATCCGATGAATTGCGGGTTTATGATCAAGATTATATAATAACAATATTTGAATCTCCTCTGAATTCTTTTATGTATGATTTAATATCTTTGCAAGTCTCTTCGAATTATCAGTTTGGTTTGGCCTACTAGATTGATCTTTCTTGCAATGGGAGAAGTGCTTAGCTTTGGGTTCAATCTTGCATTGCTCGATCCCACTGACAGAAAGGGAAACGACACGTATTGTACGGTTGCCATCGAGGATAAAAAGATGGGGTTTATATCATATTCCTCGAGTTTATCCCTCTACATCATGTCATCTTGCTTAATGCGTTACTCTGTTCTTATGAACTTAATACTCTAGATGCATGCTGGATAGCGGCGATGTGTGGAGTAATAGTAGTAGATGCAGAATCATTTCGGTCTACTTGTCGCGGACGTGATGCCTATATGCATGATCATGCCTAGATATTCTCATAACTATGCGCTTTTCTATCAATTGCTCGACAGTAATTTGTTCACCTACCGTAATACTGATGCTATGTTGAGAGAAGCCACTAGTGAAACCTATGGCCCCCGGGTCTATTTTCCATCATATTAATCTCCCGTCAATTTGCTATTTCTGGCGCCGTTTATTTTGCAATCTTTACTTTTCAATCTATACAACAAAAATGCCAAAAATATTTATCTTATTATCTCTATCAGATCTCAGTTTTGCAAGTGGCCGTGAAGGGATTGACAACCCCTTTATCGCGTTGGTTGCAAGGTTCTTATTTGTTTGGGCAGGTACGAGGGATTTGCGTGTAGTCTCCTACTGGATTGATACCTTGGTTTTCAAAAACTGAGGGAAATACTTACGCTATTTTGCTGCATCACCCTTTCCTCTTCAAGGGAAAAACCAACGCAGTGCTCAAGAGGTAGCAAGAAGGATTTCTGGCGCCGTTGCCGGGGAGTCTACGCACAAGTCAAGATACACCAAGTACCCATCACAAACTCTTATCCCTCACATTACAGTATTTGCCATTTGCCTCTCGTTTTCCTCTCCCCCACTTCACCTTTGCCGTTTTCTTCACCCTTCTTCTGTTCGTCTTTTCGTTTGCCTTGATGTCTTACTTGGCTCGTTTGCTCGTTTTGTTGGAATAGTTGTGTATTTATTGCTAAACATAGAACCTAAGATCTATGGATCCTCATCGGCTTGCCAATCTTTTTAAGAGATCCAATTACGATGAACCAATTTCTAGTGATTTGAGTGCACTAGATTATCTTTATGAGGTTTTGCTTGAAATTCGTGAATCTAAAAATTGTGGTGAAGAAATTTATGAAGAGATTCATGATAAATCCTTGAATAAAAAGCATGATTGCAATGATTTTACTATAAATTCTCTTGATGTCAATTGTGCTAATAATATGCAAAACCCTAAGCTTGGGGATGCTAGTTTTGCTATGTCCACTAGTTGTTGCAATGATCATGATTGGGGTGATTCTTCATATGATCTTGAAAATTTATTTAAGCCCCATGATGAATATGAGATTGATAATAATGTTTGCAATAGTATTGAAAGTGGGTTTGGAAGAGTGTCAAATTTAGATCCAACATATTTGGATTTTGATCAATCTTATGAAGTTTTTGATAAAAGTGGGTTTGGAGAGGTCATGACTTTAGTTTATGTTATTCCCACTATTTTGGAAGAGTGCCAACTTTACATGCATGTGGATCATCTAGGGAATATGTTATGTGATAGCAATATTGTTGAATTTGAATATGATCTTACATGTAATTATTATGAGAGAGGAAAATATGGTTGTAGAAGTTTTCATGTTACTAAATTACCTCTCTTCATGTTGAGATTGCTATCGTCACTTTCTTCTTCCTTGCATATGCTAGTTTTTGCTTGCCTTGAAAATTTGTTTGCTTATAATATGCCTATGCATAGGAAGTATGTTAGACTTAGATGTGTTTGTCACGTGTTTTATGATGCTCTCTTTGCGCTTCAATTCTTGTCTTTCATGTGAGCATCATTAAAATTATCCATGCCTAGCTAAAAGGCTTTAAAGAAAAGCGCTTGTTGGGAGACAACCCAATATTTTTACTTGCTGTTATTCAATAAATAATTGATCTAGCCTCTGGTTAGATGTGGTTTTATGTTTTAATTAGTGCTTGTGCCAAGTATAACCTATAGGATCTTCTTGGATGATAGTTATTTGATCTTGCTGAAAAAGTCAGAAACTTTCTGCTCACGAAAACAATTGTTAAAAATCACCAGAACGTGATAAAATACTGATTCCAATTGCAGTAGATCAATAAAAAAATTATCTAGGTCTTCCTATTTTGGTAGAAATTTTGAGTTATAGAAAGTTTGCGTTTGATACAGATTACTACAGACTGTTCTGTTTTTGACAGATTCTGTTTTTCATGTGTTGCTTGCTTATTTTGATGAATCTAGGGCTAGTATCGGAGGGTATGAACCATATAAAAGTTGGAATACAGTAGGTTTAACACCAATATAAATAAATAATGAGTTCATTACAGTACCTTTAAGTGGTGGTTTGTTTTCTTTCGCTAACGGAGCTCATGAGATTTTCTGTTGAGTTTTGTGTTGTGAAGTTTTCAAGTTTTGGGTAAAGATTTGATGGATTATGGAATAAGGAGTGGCAAGAGCCTAAGCTTGGGGATGCCCAAGGCACCCAAGGTACAATTAAAGGACAACCAAAAGCCTAAGCTTGGGGATGCCCCGGAAGGCATCCCCTCTTTCGTCTTCGTCTATCGGTAACTTTACTTGATGCTATATTTTTATTCACCACATGATATGTGTTTTGCTTGGAGCATCTTGTATGATTTGAGTATTTGCCTTTTAGTTTACCACAATCATCCTTGATGTACACACCTTTTGGGAGAGACACACATGAATTGGAATTTATTAGAATACTCTATGTGCTTCACTTATATCTTTTGAGCTAGATAATTTTGCTCTAGTGCTTCACTTATTTCTTTTTAGAGCACGGTGGTGGTTTTATTTTATAGAAATTATTGATCTCTCATGCTTCACTTATATTATTTTGAGAGTCTTTTAGAACATCATGGTAGTTTTCTTTGGCTATAAAATTAGTCCTAATATGATGAACATCCAAGATAGGTATAATAAAACCTATCCTATAAAGTGCATTGAATACTATGAGAAGTTTGATTCTTGATAATGGTTTTGAGATATGAAGATGGTGATATTAGAGTCATTCTAGTTGAGTAGTTGTGAATTTGAGAAATACTTGTGTTAAAGTTTGTGATTCCCGTAGCATGCACGTATGGTGAACCGTTATGTGATGAAGTCGGAGCATGATTTATTTATTGATTGTCTTCCTTATGAGTGGCGGTCGGGGACAAGCGATGGTCTTTTCCTACCAATCTATCCCCCTAGGAGCATGCGCGTAATACTTCGTTTCGATAACTAATAGATTTTTGCAATAAGTATGTGAGTTCTTTATGACTAATGTTGAGTCCATGGATTATACGCACTCTCACCCTTCCACCATTGCTAGCCTCTCTAATACCGCGCACCTTTCGCCAGTATCATACACCCACCATATACCTTCCTCAAAACAGCCACCATACCTGCCTATTATGGCATTTCCATAGCCATTCTGAGATATATTGCCATGCAACTTACCACCGTTCCGTTTATTATGACACGTTCCATCATTGTCATATTGCTTTGCATGATCATGTAGTTGACATCGTATTTCTGGCAAAGCCACCTTTATAATTCTTTCATAAATGTCACTCTTGATTCATTGTATCCCGGTACACCGCCGGAGACATTCACATAGAGTCATATTTTGTTCTAAGTATTGAGTTGTAATTCTTGAGTTGTAAGTAAATAAAAGTGTGATGATCATCATTATTAGAGCATTGTCCCAAGTGAGGAAAGGATGATGGAGACTATGATTCCCCCACAAGTCGGGATGAGACTCCGGACGAAAAGAAAAGAAAGAAAAAAGAGGCCATAAAAAAGAGAAAAAGGCCAAAAAATGAGAGAAAAAGAGAGAAGGGACAATGTTACTATCCTTTTACCACACTTGTGCTTCAAAGTAGCACCATGATCTTCATGATAGAGAGTCTCCTATGTTGTCAATTTCATATACTAGTGGGAATTTTACATTATAGAACTTGGCTTGTATATTCCAATGATGGGCTTCCTCAAAATGCCCTAGGTCTTCGTGAGCAAGCGAGTTGGATGCACCCCCACTTAGTTTCTTTTGTTGATCTTTCATACACTTATAGCTCTAGTGGATCCGTTGCATGGCAATCCCTACTCACTCACATTGATATCTATTGATGGGCATCTCCATAGCCCGTTAATACGCCTAGTTCATGTGAGACTATCTTCTCCTTTTTTTCTCCACAACCACCATTCTATTCCACATATAGTGCTATGTCCATGGCTCACGCTCATATATTGCGTGAAGATTGAAAAAGTTTGAGAACATCAAAAGTATGAAACAATTGCTTGGCTTGTCATCGGGGTTGTGCATGATTAAATACTTTGTGTGATGAAGATAGAGCATAGCCAGACTATATGATTTTGTAGGGATAACTTTCTTTGGCCATGTTATTTTGAGAAGTCATGATTGCTTTGTTAGTATGCTTGAAGTATTATTATTTTTATGTCAATATTAAACTTTTGTCTTGAATCTTTCGGATCTGAACATTCATGCCACAATAAAGAAAATTACATTGAGAAATATGCTAGGTAGAATTCCACATCAAAAATTTTGTTTTTATCATTTACCTACTCGAGGACGAGCAGGAATTAAGCTTGGGGATGCTTGATACGTCTCCAACGTATCTATAATTTTTGATTGTTCCATGATATTATATTATCTGTTTTAGATGTTTAATGGGCTTTACTAAGCACTTTTATATTATTTTTGGGACTAACCTATTAACCGAAGGCCCAGTGCAAATTGCTGGTTTTTTTTGCCTATTTCAGTGTTTCACAGAAAAGGAATATCAAACGGAGTCCAAACGGAATGAAACCTTCGGGAGAGTTATTTTTGGAACAAACGTGATCGAGGGGACTTGGAGTGGGCGTCAAGAAAGAAGCGAGGAGGACACGAGGCAGGGAGGCGCACTTGCCCCCCTAGGTGCGCCCCCACCCTCGTGGGCCCCTCACAGCTCCACCGACCTACTTCTTCCTCCTATATATACCTACGTACTCCCAAACGATCAGAGACGGAGCCAAACCCCTATTTCCACGGCCGCAACCTTCTGTACCCGTGAGATCCCATCTTGGGGCCTTTTCCGGCGCTTCGCCGGAGGGGGAATCGATCACGAAGGGCTTCTACATCAACACCTAGCCTCTCCGATGATGTGTGAGTAGTTTACCACAGACCTTCGGGTCCATAGTTATTAGCTAGATGGCTTCTTCTCTCTTTTTGGATCTCAATACAAAGTTCTCCTCGATCTTCTTGTAGATCTATTCGATGTAATTCTTTTTGCGGTGTGTTTGTCGAGATCCGATGAATTGTGGGTTTATGATAAAGATTATCTATGAACAATATTTGAATCTCCTCTAAATTCTTTTATGTATGATTTAATATCTTTGCAAGTCTCTTCGAATTATCAGTTTGGTTTGGCCTACTAGATTGATCTTTCTTGCAATGGGAGAAGTGATTAGCTTTGGGTTCAATCTTGCGTTGCTCGATCCCAGTGACAGAAAGGGAAACGACACGTATTGTATTGTTGCCATCGAGGATAAAAAGATGGGGTTTATATCATATTGCTTGAGTTTATCCCTCTACATCATGTCATCTTGCTTAATGCGTTACTCTGTTCTTATGAACTTAATACTCTAGATGCATGCTGGATAGTGGTCGATGTGTGGACTAATAGTAGTATATGCAGAATCGTTTCGGTCTACTTGTCGCGGACGTGATGCCTATATACAGGATCATGCTTAGATATTCTCATAACTATGCACTTTTCTATCAATTGCTCGACAGTAATTTGTTCACCCACCGTAATACTTATGCTATCTTGAGAGAAGTCACTAGTGAAACCTATGGCCCCCGGGTCTATTTTCCATCATATAAATCTCCCATCAATTTGCTATTTCTGGCACCATTTATTTTGCAATCTTTACTTTTCAATCTATACAACAAAAATACCAAAAATATTTATCTTATTATCTCTATAAGATCTCACTTTTGCAAGTGGCCGTGAAGGGATTGACAACCCCTTTATCGCGTTGGTTGCAAGGTTCTTATTTGTTTGGGCAGGTACGAGGGATTTGCGTGTAGTCTCCTATAGGATTGATACCTTGGTTCTCAAAAACCGAGGGAAATACTTACGCTACTTTGCTGCATCACCCTTTCCTCTTCAAGGGAAAAACCAATGCAGTGCTCAAGACGTAGCATATATCTTTAGATCTTGCAATTGAATCTTTTAGTTTGTTGTTTTATCACTATTTTGGTTTGTAAAAGAAAACTACACAAAAAATGGAATTTAGGTTTCATCATGTTATTGATCATCTTTATAATATCCTTCTTGAAAATGATGGATCGGAAAATTGTGCTCAATTGTTAGAAGAAGAAGTCAATAAAATGTTTGGCACGAAATATTTGAATGATGAGCATGATTGCAATGTTTCTAGTATGAATTCTTTGAATATCCATGATGCTAATGATATGCAAAGCCATAAGCTTGGGGATGCTATACTTGATGAAGATGATATTTTTAGTCCCCTAAGTTTTGATTAGAATATTTACTATGATGAAAGCATGCCTCCAATTTATGATGATTATGGTGATGACATGTATGCTATAAAGAGTAATGATTTCGATGAAACTTTTCATCATGATTTTAATTTTCAATATGATTATGCCAATCAAGTATCACATGACAGCTATTTTGTTGAGTTTGCTCCCACTACTATTCATGAGAATAAATTTGCTTATGTGGAGAGTAATAAAAATTCTATGCTTGTGGATCATGAAAAGAATGATTTATGTGATGGTTATATTGTTGAATTCATTCATTATTCTACTGAAAATTATTATGAGAGGGGAACATATGCTTTTACATATTGCAATAATATCAAGTTTCCTCTCTATGTGTTGAAAATCTTGAAGTTATGCCTGTTTTGCCTTCCTATGCTAGTTGATTCTTGTTCCCATAACTTGTTTGCTCACAAAATCCCTATGCATAGGAATTGGGTTAGACTTAAATGTGCTTTCCATGTGATTTATGATGCTCTCTTTCTATTTCAATTCTTTACTTTTATGCAAGCATCATTGAACTCATCATGCCTAGCTAAAAGGTATTAAAGAAAAGCGCTTGTTGGGAGACAAACCAACAGTTTTACCTACTGTTTTTGTGTTTTCACATGATTATGCTACTGTATTGATCATTTTTTATTGCTTTTGTTTCAATAAAGTGCCAAGTAAAGCCTTTGGGATCATGTTGGGTGATAGTTGATTTGACCCTGCTGAAAAAGAGAAACTTTTGCGCTCACGAAAATAAGTACCATTTTTAAAAGAAGAGTGATTTTGAGTTGATTCTTTTTGAAGAAGATTAATATACAAATTTCTCACGTGGTCCAATTTGTTTCCTAATTTTTGGAGTAGCAGAAGTATGGCAGCTATCCAGATCATTACAGACTGTTCTGTTTTTGACAGATTCTGTTTTCAATGCATAGTTTGCTTGCTTTCTAGTTTCTATGGCTTATATTGCTCAATATAAATTGTGGAAATGATATGATACAGTAGGTATTGTGTGGAAAAAACTATGAATCTTGTCTTTGACAGTACCAAAGTGAAATAGTTTGCTCTTTATCATACTAACCTATCTCATAAAGTTCCGTTAAGTTTTGTGTGATTGAAGTTTTCAAGTTTTGGGTGAGATGACGATATGAGGAGAATAAGGAGTGACAAGACTCTAAGATTGGGGGTTCCCAAGGCACCCCAAGTTAATATTCAAGGAATATCCAAGCAAATAAGCTTGGGGATGCCCCGGAAGGCATCCCCTCTTTCGTCTCCAACATTATCGGTAACCCCACTCGGTGCTATGTTTTCACTCGTCACATGATATGTGTTTTGCTTGGAGCGTCAATTTATTTTGTTAGGATTTTCTTGATGTTATTTAGAATAATGTTTTCCATCTTTTATTTCAATAAAAGTGGCATTGATAGCCTTTGCCATGCTTATCTTGCAAGTATACATGTTGCTGTTTGAAAACAGAAAGTTTACCGCTGTTGCAAAAATTCCCTAGAAAAGTCAGAGTGTGATAAAATGTTGAATTTTTTTGCATAATAAGCTCTGATAAATTTTCTAAAGTGTGGTAGAATTTCATAATGTTTGGAGTTGAATAAGTATTGATACCCTTGCATTCTTTACAGACTGTACTGTTTTGGCAGATTGCTGTTATGATCGCATTGTTTGCATATGTTTGCTTGTTTAATGATTCTATTTGAGGATAGGAGTATTAAATACGCAGAGGAATTTAGTATGCAATGTTGATTAATAATTTTAGTGATTTTCTACAGTAGAGAATGATAAGGTTTTTGCATTGGTTTATACTAACTTATCTCACGAGTTCTTGTTGAGTTTTGTGTGGATGAAGCTTTTGAGATTTAGGAAAACCGTGATATGAGAAGAATTAAGGAGACACAAAAGCTCAATATTGGGGATGCCCAAGGCATCCCAAGATAATATTCAAGAATTCTCAAGCATCTAAGCTTGGGGATGCCCCGGTAGGCATCCCACCTTTCTTCATCAACAATTATCGGTTAGTATCGGTTGAGCCTAAGTTTTTGCTTCTTCACATGAGTTGTGGTATTCTTAGAATGTCATTTTATTTTTGTTTTGCTTGCTGTTTTAATAAAATACTTAGATCTGAAAGTTTCAAATAAGAGAGAGTCCTCACATAGCTATCTATTTACTTAACTACTCGCATGATCTTCACTTATATCTTTTTGGAGTAGTTTGTCATTTACTCTTGTGCTTCACTTATATCCTATGAGTAAATTGTTGAATAAATTGAATGTCATAAAGTTGAAATCATATCATGCCTAGTGGTAGCTTCACATTGGGTTTAGAAAGTGAAATCTTTTGAGGCTTGACAATCACAATATTGGTCATACAAGCAATTCATGAATAATTAGTATAAGGAAGAGAACTTTCACATGCAAATACACTATCCTAGAAATCTTTTGTGATTGTGAGCCCCCATCAAAATATTACATGCCAAAAAATTGTTGACGTTGGACAAGGAAGACAACGTAATGGTTTATGTTTGTTCATATTCACACAGAAGTCATATTGTCATAGATCCTTCAACATGTGGTGCTTGCCCCCCATCTTTGCTAGCCAAAAATTCCGCACCAAGTAGAGGTACTACTTGTGCTTCCAAAAACCCTTAAACCCAAATATTATTTTCAAGAGTCCACCATACCTACCTAAGGATTGAGCAAGATCCTTCAAGTAAGTTGTCATCGGTGCAAGAAGGCAATAAAAATTGCTTCTAAAAGTGTTAGATCATTTAGTGTAAGAGAAAATTGAGCGTTGTGCGAACTTATGATGGCAAAGCAATAAAAGCGACGGACTGCATAATAAAGGTTGCTATCATAAGGGGCAATATAATGTGACGTTCTTTTGCACTAAGGGATTGAGCATACAAACAAATAAGCGCATGGCAACCTCTGCTTCCCTCTGCGAAGGGCCTATCTTTTACGTTTATGTATTTACTTTCATGCAAGAGTCAAAATTATTCTCTCTATTCCTTTTTATTTTTCTCTTTTGGCAAGCATCATGTGGTGAGGAAAGATCTAGGCACATATGTCCAGTTGAATATGGGTAGTATGAGTTATTATTGTTGACATCACCCTTGAGGTGAATACGTTGGGAGGCAAAACAATAAGCCCCTATCTTTCTATGTGTCCGGTTGAAACATTTTGCTCATGTGTATATGGTGAGTGTTAGCAATCATAGAAGACTATATGATGGCTGAGTATGTAGAGCTCTTACTTAAACTCCGTTGAATAAGTTGAATTGCAATTGCTTGGTGACTAAGAACATAGGTTGTTGAGTTTCAAGAGGGTTCATTGTTTGAACCTTAACATGTGAATTGGTTGCCACTATAACATGCGAAGTTTCATAAGAAAGAATTGTTGTTATGATGCTAAGGAAAGTGATTGAAATTGTCATTGATCAAACTTATGCACTTTGCTAGCATTCACACTTCATAAATTATTTCTTTTATCATTTACCTACTCGAGGACGAGCAGGAATTAAGCTTGGGGATGCTGATACATCTCCAACATATCTATAATTTATGAAGTATTCATGTTGTTATTTTATCATTCTTGGATGTTTTACAATCATTTTATAGCAACTTTATATCATTTTTTGGGACTAACCTATTGACCCAGTGCCCAGTGCCAGTTGCTGTTTTTTGCTTGTTTTTTACATTGCAGGAAATCAATACCAAACAAAGTCCAAACACAACGAAATTCCACGATGATTTTTTATGGACCAGAAGGAACCCAATGGGCCAGAGCTGCACCTGGGTGTGACCCGAGGGGGGCACAACCCACTGAGGGAGTCCTGGACTAAGGGGTCCTCGGGCATCCGGCCTGTTAGCCATGGGCCGGACTGAGGAGCTGTGAAGATACGAAGACCGAAGACTGCACCCGTGTCCGGATGGGACTCTCCTTGGCGTGGAAGGCAAGCTTGGCGACCGACTATGTGGATTTTTTTCCTTTGTAACCAACCTTGTGTAACCCTAGATCCTCCCGGTGCCTATATAAACCGGAGGACTTAGTCCGAAAAGGATATATACTCATTACCATAGTCATACAGGCTAGACTTCTAGGGTTTAGCCATTATGATCTCGTGGTAGATCAACTCTTGTAATACTCATATCCATCAAGATCAATCAAGCAGGAAGTGGGGTATTACCTCCATAGAGAGGGCCCGAACCTGGGTAAACATCGTGTCCCCTGTCTCTTGTTACCATCGACCTTAGACGCACAGTTCGGGACCCCCTACCCGAGATCCGCCGGTTTTGACACCGACATTGGTGCTTTCATTGAGAGTTCCACTGTGCCGTCGACGAAAGGTTCGATGGCCCCTCCAATCATCAATAGTGACGCTGTCCAAGGAGAAACCTTCCTCCCTGGACAGATCTTCATGTTCGGCGGCTTCGCACTGCGCGCCAACTCGTTTGGCCACCCGGAGCAGATCGATAGCTACGCCCCTGGCCATTAGGTCAGATTTGGGAGTTTGAACTATGTTGCGGACATCCGTGGAGATTTGATCTTTGTTGGATTCGAGACCGCGGCGATCGCTCCCGGTCACCTTGACGAACATGACCTCAATCTATCATCACACCGCATCCAGGAGATAGCTCCTGTAACCACTCCGGTCTTAGATCCAGAGCACACTGCGGCATCCGAGGATTGGAGGTTCAACCCCACCACGGAGGCCACAGATTCTCCGGCGTTGGAGCCGCACATGGACTTAACCTCACGCAATACTCGTGTCACCGGAACTCCGGACTCTTCTCCGGGTATAAGTTCCGAACCATGTGAGTCCGCGGATACCGAACTTGATCGCTTATCGATCTTCGAGTTCAGCGCCGCAGACATCTTCCAGCACTCGCCCTTGGGCGATGTGCTGAACTCATTAGAGAACTTGTCCTTGGCAGGGGACTCACAACCGAACTATGTACGGTTCAAACTAGGGGCTGATGATGGGGAATTTTGCTTCCCGCCCGCCACCCACTCCATAGCCACTGTCGAGGACTTAACCGACATGCTTGATTACGGCTCCGAAGACATCATCAGTACGGACGACGATGCCGACGAGGAGCAGGGCCAAAACCCGCCATTCATTGGGCGATGGACGGCCACTTCTTCCTACGACGTATACATGGTGGATACGCCTAAAGAAACTAACAACGATGACAAAGAGGATCCAGTTGAAGACAAACCTCCTGAGACAAAGCCCAGTCGCCGGTATCAGCGGCGCCGCTCTAAGTCACATCGTACAAAAGACAACAACACCGGCACCGAAGAAAACAATACTCCGGACTATGCCGAAGACAATGAAGACCTTGTTGGAGAAACCTCCGAACAGGATGAACAGGCCATACACGAAGACTCGGAGGACAGTAACTATCTTCCGCTCTCCGAGGAAGAGGAAAGCGTCGGCAACGAGGATTTTATCATGCCCGAGGAACCTCTCGAGCAGGAGCGCTTCAAACGCCGGCTAATAGCAACTGGAAGAAGCCTGAAAAAGATACAGCTGCAACTTCAAGCGGACCAAGATCTGCTCAATGATAGATGGACCTAAGTCCTGGCCGCCGAAGAATACGGCCTTGGTGGCCCAGCCAAAAGCTACCTGAAGCGTAGATTGCTACCTCAGTGCGATGACAAGGCACTGGAGCCCGTACCATCATCGCACAATGCGGCAGGTCGACAACAAGTCGGTCCAGATAAAGCGGCAACTCAAGCCGAACACCATACCGCCCCACCTCGCCGTAAAGGCAAGAATAAAACAGCTCGGGGATGTACATACGACCTTCAACAGGACTTGGATAGTAGAGCAGGACACACAAGATCGATCTACGGATCACGAGGACATGCCTCGACTCGCGACGACAGCTACTTATTCGGACGTGACAAACCTAGCCACGCCCGGGCCGAAAACTGCAAATGGACTCCATCGGAGGTACGTCGCGATGTGGCCCAACATAGAGGCACCGCACACCCTCTTTGCTTCACAGACGAAGTAATGGAGCATGAATTCCCAGACGGGTTCAAACCCATGAATATCGAATCATACGACGGAACAACGGATCCCGCGGTATGGATCGAGGACTTCCTCCTCAATATCCACATGGCCCGCGGAGATGACCTTCATGCCATCAAATACCTACCACTAAAACTCAAAGGACCAGCTCGGTACTGGTTAAACAGTCTGCCAGAAAAATCTATTGGCAGCTAGGAAGATTTGGAAGATGCCTTCCGCGACAACTTCCAAGGAACATATGTCCGGCCACTGGACGTCGATGACTTAAGTCACATTGTCCAACAGCCTGGAGAGTCAGCCAGGAATCTCTGGACTAGGTTCTTAGTTAAAAAGAACCAAATCATCGACTGTCCAGACGCGGAAGCCCTTGCGGCCTTCAAACACAGCGTCCGGGATGAATGACTGGCACGCCACCTCGGTCAAGAAGGACCTAAATCCATGACAGCCCTTACCGTTCTAATGACTCACTTTTGCACGGGAGAAGACAGCTGGCTCGCTCGTAGAAGCAATAGTGCCAGCGACTCGGGCACTTCCGAAGTCCGAGACGACAACGGCAAACCACAACGAAGCAAACACAAAAGTCGCGATGATAATGAAAGATCACGCGACACAATGGTCAACGCCGGATTCAGCAATCCCAAACCCGGTCAACGGAAAAAGCCACTCAAGGCGAACCGAGATGGACCATCCAGCCTAGACAGGATATTGGACTGACCCTGCCAGATTCACGGCCACCCCGATAAACCAGCTAATCATACCAAGAGAAACTGTTGGGTCTTCAAGCAGGCCGACAAGCTCAACGCTGAACACAAGGGGAGGAGGCTGCCAGGCAATAGGGACGACGGAGAGGTTCACCAACCAAACACCGGGGGTCCGAAGCAATTTCCCCCCGAGGATTGATCAACCCAGGAGCGGAAGTAGCAATTCGGCTTCCGCCGCCCACCTCATATACACGCAAAATTTGTACCACGCATACATCACTACCCACTCAAGATACCATGGGCATTGACGGAAGCACAATATGGACAAGCGTGCAAGCATTCCAATAATTTTTTTATCTACTTTCTTTTTACTTCTTTCTTCATTATCTCTTAAAAATAGGTGACGCAAAGGACAAGCATCTAAACCGACTCCATCGGAGTTCGGATCCGTACACTCACCTAAGGGGCTACCTCCGTCAAGGATTCCCCTCGCCGAGGATAGGCGACACAGACGTGCGACAGGAGGTCCAAAATAACTTTTTGTAGACCGCACTCTTTATTTCGAGCATGTAATATGCCTTTTTCCTCCGCCTTCGACCCCGGGCATGTCAAATAGCCGGGGTTGTGGTCTTTATATATATAAAGTAATCATTGGCATATCGCTCAGGTCCCAGTAAACATTATCCAAATTAATCATTCGTGTCTTTTCGCCAATGAATATGGCTCCTATGGTTGTTTCACAGACATACCTCGGCATAACCTGCCAGGGGCTCGGTATGGGAACAAATGAGTTGCCAACAAAGTCTGAACAGCTTTACAGCGTACTTCGGCATCGTGAGTTTGGTCTTATATGCATCAGCTCCGAATCATGTCTTGGGTCAATGGTTGGGTTGCCCGGCACCTATGCTTGCTACCTTACGTTCCGCTCTATCGGCTAGGGTAGTAAAGGGAGAACTACTGCGATTGTGCTTCCGGTTCATCTGGTCAAGCACCTCAGTAGAGAAAGCCGAAAACCGACTGTCATGATGCTGTGAGAGCTAGTCAACCACTCGATGACTTACCGGAATCTGTCGCGATTCCCTCCGTGTCACACGAAGGACCTTTTTTAGTTCATATATGTAACACACCATATTGGAATAAGCCATACGCATGGCAGGGGCTATATCGTAGTCCCCCCCTATAAAACTCCTATGGCTAAGTGAAAGTGTTAATGCCCTATAGTCTGATTGCCTGGTTCGCCGCATTATCACCTCCTTCACGGACCAAGACGTTGGGTCAAGAGTGATCAAATGCTTTTCCGAACACCCCCGTACTCCCTACGAGGGGGCTGAAGCCGACGACTGGAAAACTTTCAGATTATATTAAAACGGCCGCACAGGAGGAACACAAGCTTTCGAGCAAAATATAAAAATAGATTAACTATTAAATTGTCTTTTACAATTATCATACACCTCACTCGAACATTATGTCTTTCGAGAATTGACCCTCTATCAAGCGGGCGGCCTCTAGGACGTCTTCAAAATAATGCTCCGGTTCGTAACGGTCCCTGCCCTTGGGTGGACTCTTCGCGGCAACATCGATGGCCTTCATCCTCCCCCAGAATGTCTTGACACGGGCAAGGGCCATCTGTGCACCCTCAATGCACACAGACCGCTTCACAGCGTCGATACGTGGCACTGCATCAACGAGCCGCTGCATTAAGCCGAAGTAGCTATTCAGAACAGGCTCAGTCGGCCACAGCCGGATTATGACGTTCTTCATAGCAGCGCCAGATATCCTATGAAGCTCGGCCCATTGACACTGTTGGGAATCGTAGCATAATTTTAAAATTTTCCTACGCTCACCAAGATGCATCTATGGAGTCTACTAGCAACGAGGGGAAGGGAGTGCATCTACATACCCTTGTAGATCGCGAGCGGAAGCGTTCCAATGAACGTGGATGACGGAGTCGTACTTGCCGTGATCCAAATCACCGATGACCGAGTGCCGAACGGACGGCACCTCCGCGTTCAACACACGTACGGTGCAGCGACGTCTCCTCCTTCTTGATCCAGCAAGGGGGAAGGATAGGTTGATGGAGATCCAACAGCACGATGGCGTGGTGGTGGATGTAGCGGCTCTCCGGCAGGGCTTCGCCGAGCTTCTGCGAGAGAGAGAGAGGTGTTGCAGGGGAGGAGGGAGGCGCCCAAGGCTGTAGGTTGCTGCCCTCCCTCCCCCCCTTTATTAGGCCCCCTTGGGAGGGGGGCCGGCCAAAACCCATCTAGGGTTGGGGGGGGGCGGCGGCCAAGGGGTGGAAAGGGGTGCCTTGCCCCCCAAGGCAAGGGGGAAGCTCCCCCCCTAGGGTTCCCAACCCTAGGCGCATGGGGGGAGGCCCAAGGGGGGTGCCCCAGCCCACTAAGGGCTGGTTCCCTTCCACTTTAAGCCCACGGGGCCCTCCGGGATAGGTGGCCCCACCCGGTGGACCCCCGGGACCCTTCCGGTGGTCCCGGTACAATACCGGTAACCCCCGAAACTTTCCCCGTGGCCGAAACTTGACTTCCTATATATAATTCTTCACCTCCGGACCATTCCGGAACCTCTCGTGACGTCCGGAATCTCATCCGGGGCTCCGAACAACTTTCGGGTTTCCGCATACATATATCTCTACAACCCTAGCGTCACCGGACCTTAAGTGTGTAGACCCTACGGGTTCGGGAGACATGCAGACATGACCGAGACGCCTCTCAGGTCAATAACCAACAGCGGGATCTGGATACCCATGTTGGCTCCCACATGTTCCACGATGATCTCATCGGATGAACCACGGTGTCGAGGATTCAATCAATCCGTATGCAATTCCCTTTGTCAATCGGTATGTTACTTGCCCGAGATTCGATCGTCGGTATCCCAATACCTTGTTCAATCTCGTTACCGGCAAGTCTCTTTACTCGTACCGCAATGCATGATCCCGTGACTAACGCCTTAGTCACATTGAGCTCATTATGATGATGCATTACCGAGTGGGCCCAGAGATACCTCTCCGTCACACGGAGTGACAAATCCCAGTCTCGATCCGTGCCAACCCAACAGACACTTTCGGAGATACCCGTAGTGCACCTTTATAGTCACCCAGTTACGTTGTGACGTTTGGCACACCCAAAGCACTCCTACGGTATCCGGGAGTTGCACGATCTCATGGTCTAAGGAAAAGATACTTGACATTGGAAAAGCTCTAGCAAACGAAACTACACGATCTTTTATGCTATGCTTAGGATTGGGTCTTGTCCATCACATCATTCTCCTAATGATGTGATCCCGTTATCAATGACATCCAATGTCCATAGTCAGGAAACCATGACTATCTGTTGATCAACGAGCTAGTCAACTAGAGGCTTACTAGGGACACTTTGTGGTCTATGTATTCACACATGTATTACGATTTCCGGACAATACAATTATAGCATGAATAATAGACAATTACCATGAACAAAGAAATATAATAATAACCATTTATTATTGCCTCTAGGGCATATTTCCAACAGTCTCCCACTTGCACTAGAGTCAATAATCTAGTTACATTGTGATGAATCGAACACCCATTGCGTCCTGGTGTTGATCATGTTTTGCCCTAGGGAGAGGTTTAGTCAACGGATCTACTACATTTAGGTCCGTGTGTACTTTACAAATATCTATGTCTCCATTTTGAACACTCTCACGAATGGAGTTGAAGCGGCGCTTGATATGCCTGGTCTTCCTGTGAAACCTGGGCTCCTTCGCAAGGGCAATAGCTCCAGTGTTGTCACAGAAGAGAGTCATCGGGCCCGACGCATTGGGAATCACCCCTAGGTCGGTAATGAACTCCTTCATCCAGACTGCTTCCTGTGCTGCCTCCGAGGCTGCCATGTACTCCGCTTCACATGTAGATCCCGCCACGACGCTTTGCTTGCAACTGCACCAGCTTACTGCTCCTCCATTCTAAATATACACGTATCCGGTCTGTGACTTCGAGTCATCCAGATCTGTGTCGAAGCTAGCGTCGACATAACCCTTTACGACGAGCTCTTCGTCACCTCCATAAACGAGAAACATATCCTTAGTCCTCTTCAGGTACTTCAGGATATTCTTGACCGCTGTCCAGTGTTCCTTGCCGGGATTACTTTGGTACCTTCCTACCAAACTTACGGCAAGGTTTACATCAGGTCTGGTACACAGCATGGCATACATAATAGACCCTATGGCCGAGGCATAGGGGATGACACTCATCTTTTCTATATCTTCTGCCGTGGTCGGGCATTGAGCCGTGCTCAATTGCACACCTTGCAATACAGGCAAGAACCCCTTCTTGGACTGATCCATATTGGACTTCTTCAATATCTTGTCAAGGTATGTACTCTGTGAAAGACCAATGAGGCGTCTTGATCTATCTCTATAGATCTTGATGCCTAATATATAAGTAGCTTCTCCAAGGTCCTTCATTGAAAAACACTTATTCAAATAGGCCTTTATACTTTCCAAGAATTCTATATCATTTCCCATCAATAATATGTCATCCACATATAATAAGAGAAATGCTACAGAGCTCCCACTCACTTTCTTGTAAACACAGGCTTCTCCATAAGTCTGTGTAAACCCAAACGCTTTGATCATCTCATCAAAGCGAATGTTCCAACTCCGAGATGCTTGCACCAGCCCATAGATTGAGCGCTGGAGCTTGCATACTATGTTAGCATTCTTAGGATCGACAAAACCTTCCGGCTGCATCATATACAACTCTTCCTTAAGGAAGCCGTTAAGGAATGCCGTTTTGACGTCCATCTGCCATATCTCATAATCATAGTATGTGGCAATTGCTAACATGATTCGGACGGACTTCAGCTTCGCTACGGGCGAGAAAGTCTCATCGTAGTCAACCCCTTGAACTTGTCGATAACCCTTAGCGACAAGTCGAGCCTTATAGATGGTCACATTACCATCCGCGTCTGTCTTCTTCTTAAAGATCCATTTGTTTTCTATGGCTCGCCGCTCATCGGGCAAGTCAGTCAAAGTCCATACTTTGTTTTCATACATGGATTCTATCTCGGATTTCATGGCTACTAGCCATTTGTCAGAATCCGGGCCCGCCATCGCTTCTTCATAGTTCGAAGGTTCACCGTTGTCTAACAACATGATTTCCAGGACAGGGTTACCGTACCACTCTGGTGCGGAACGTGTCCTTGTGGACCTACGAAGTTCAGTAACTTGATCCGAAGTTTCATGATCATCATCATTAACTTCCTCCCCAGTCGGTGTAGGCACCACAGGAACATTTTCCCGCGCTGCACTACTTTCCGGTTCGGAAGGGGTGACTATCACCTCATCAAGTTCCACTTTCCTCCCACTCAATTCTTTCGAGAGAAACTCCTTCTCAAGAAAGGACCCGTTCTTTGCAACGAAGATCTTGCCTTCGGATCTGAGGTAGAAGGTGTACCCAATAGTTTCCTTAGGGTATCCTATGAAGACGCATTTTTCCGATTTGGGTTCGAGTTTTTCAGGTTGAAGTTTCTTGACATAAGCATCGCATCCCCAAACTTTTAGAAACAACAGCTTAGGTTTCTTTCCAAACCATAATTCATACGGTGTCGTCTCAACGGATTTCGACGGAGCCCTATTTAAAGTGAATGCGGCAGTCTCTAAAGCATAACCCCAAAATGATAGCGGTAAATCGGTAAGAGACATCATAGATCGCACCATATCCAATAGAGTGCGATTACGACGTTCGGACACACCATTTCTCTGAGGTGTTCCAGGCGGCGTGAGTTGTGAAACTATTCCACATTTCCTTAAGTGTGCACCAAACTCGTGACTTAAATACTCTCCACCACGATCTGATCGTAGGAATTTTATTCTCCTGTCACGTTGATTCTCAACCTCACTCTGAAATTCTTTGAACTTTTCAAAGGTTTCAGACCTGTGTTTCATCAGGTAGACATATCCATATCTACTTAAATCATCAGTGAGAGTGAGAACATAACGATATCCTCCGCGAGCCTCAACACTCATTGGACCGCACACATCGGTATGTATGATTTCCAATAAGTTGGTTGTTCGCTCCATTGTTCCGGAGAACGGAGTCTTGGTCATCTTACCCATGAGGCATGGTTCGCACGTGTCAAATGATTCGTAATCAAGAGACTCCAAAAGTCCATCTGCATGGAGCTTCTTCATGCGCTTGACACCAATGTGACCAAGGCGGCAGTGCCACAAGTATGTGGGACTATCGTTATCAACTTTACATCTTTTGGTATTCACACTATGAACATGTGTAACATCACGTTCGAGATTCATCAAAAATAAACCATTGACCAGCGGGGCATGACCATAAGACATATCTCTCAAATAAATAGAACAACCATTATTCTCGGATTTAAATGAGTAGCCATCTCGAATTAAACGAGATCCAGACACAATGTTCATGCTCAAAGCTGGCACTAAATAACAATTATTGATGTTTAAAACTAATCCCGTGGGTAGATGCAGAGGTAGCGTGCCGACGGCGATCACATCGACCTTGGAACCATTCCCGACGCGCATCGTCACCTCGTCCTTTGCCAGTCTCCGTTTATTCCGTACTTCCTGCTTTGAGTTACAAATATGAGCAACCGCACCGGTATCAAATACCCAGGAGCTACTACGAGTACTGGTAAGGTACACATCAATTACTTTTATATCACATATACCTTGGATGTTGCCGGCCTTCTTCTTGTCCGCTAAACATTTGGGGCAGTTCCGCTTCCAGTGACCACTTCCCTTGCAATAAAAGCACTCAGTCCCGGGCTTGGGTCCATTCTTTGACTTCTTCCCAGTAACTGGCTTACCGGGCGCGGCAACTCCCTTGCCGTCCTTCTTGAAGTTCTTCTTACCCTTGCCCTTCTTGAACTTAGTGGTTTTATTCACCATCAACACTTGATGTTCTTTTCTGATCTCCCCTTCCGCCGATATCAGCATTGAATATACCTCGGGAATGGTCTTTTCCATCCCCTGCATATTGTAGTTCATCACAAAGCTCTTGTAGCTTGGTGGAAGCGACTGGAGGATTCTGTCAATGACCGCGTCATCCGAGAGATTAACTCCCAGCTGAGACAAGCGGTTGTGCAACCCAGACATTCTGAGTATGTGCTCACTAACAGAACTGTTCTCCTCCATTTTACAGCTGAAGAACTTGTCGGAGACATCATATCTCTCGACCCGGGCATGAGCTTGAATAACCAGTTTCAGCTCCTCGAACATCTCATATGCTCCATGTTTCTCAAAACGCTTTTGGAGACCTGGCTCTAAGCTGTAAAGCATGCCGCACTGAATGAGGGAGTAATCATCAGCACGTGATTGCCAAGCGTTCATAACGTCTTGGTTCTGTGGGATTGGTGCATCACCTAGCGGTGCTTCTAAGACATAATCTTTCTTGGCTACTATAAGGATGAGCCTCAGGTTCCGGACCCAGTCCGTATAGTTGCTGCCATCATCTTTCAGCTTGGTTTTCTCTAGGAACGCGTTGAAATTGAGGACAACGTTGGCCATTTGATCTACAATACATAGTGTAAAGATTTCAGACTAAGTTCATGATAATTAAGTTCATCTAATCAAATTATTTAATGAACTCCCACTCAGATAGACATCCCTCTAGTCATCTAAGTGAAACATGATCCAAGTTTAACTAGGCCGTGTCCGATCATCACGTGAGACGGACTAGTCAAGATCGGTGAACATCTCCATGTTGATCGTATCTTCTATACGACTCATGCTCGACCTTTCGGTCCTCCGTGTTCCGAGGCCATGTCTGTACATGCTAGGCTCGTCAAGTCAACCTAAGTGTATTGCGTGTGTTCCGAGGCCATGTCTGTACATGCTAGGCTCGTCAACACCCGTTGTATTCGAACGTTAGAATCTATCACACCCGATCATCACGTGGTGCTTCGAAACAACGAACCTTCGCAACGGTGCACAGTTAGGGTGAACACTTTCTTGAAATTATTATAAGGGATCATCCTACTTGCTACCGTCGTTCTAAGCAAATAAGATGCAAAAACATGATAAACATCACATGCAATCAAATAGTGACATGATATGGCCAATATCATTATGCTCCTTTGATCTCCATCTTCGGGGCACCATGATCATCTTTGTCACCGGCATGACACCATGATCTCCATCATCATGATCTCCATCATTGTGTCTCCATGAAGTCGTCACGCCAACGATTACTTCTACTTCTATGGCTAACGCGTTTAGCAACAAAGTAAAGTAATTTACATGGCGTTATTCAATGACACGCAGGTCATGCAAAATAATAAAGACAACTCCTATGGCTCCTGCCGGTTGTCATACTCATCGACATGCAAGTCGTGATTCCTATTACAAGAATATGATCAATCTCATACATCACATATATCATTCATCACATCTTCTGGCCATATCACATCACATAACACTTGCTGCAAAAACAAGTTAGACGTCCTCTAATTGTTGTTGCAAGTTTTTACGTGGTTTGTAGGTTTCTAGCAAGAACGTTTTCTTACCTACGTATGACCACAACGTGATTTGCCAATTTCTATTTACCCTTCACAAGGACCCTTTTCATCGAATCCGTTCCGACTAAAGTAGGAGAGACAGACACCCGCTAGCCACCTTATGCAACTAGTGCATGTCATCGGTGGAACCTGTCTCACGTAAGCGTACGTGTAAGGTCGGTCCGGGCCGCTTCATCCTACAATGCCGCCGAAACAAGAAAAGACTAGTAGCGGCAAGAAGAATTGGCAAACTCAACGCCCACAACTGCTTTGTGTTCTACTCGTGCATAGTAACTACGCATAGACCTGGCTCATGATGCCACTGTTGGGAATCGTAGCATAATTTTAAAATTTTCCTACGCTCACCAAGATGCATCTATGGAGTCTACTAGCAACGAGGGGAAGGGAGTGCATCTACATACCCTTGTACATCGCGAGTGGAAGCGTTCCAATGAACGTGGATGACGGAGTCGTACTCGCCGTGATCCAAATCACCGATGACCGAGTGCCGAACGGACGGCACCTCCTCGTTCAACACACGTACGGTGCAGCGACGTCTCCTCCTTCTTGATCCAGCAAGGGGGAAGGAGAGGTTGATGGAGATCCAACAGCACAACGGCGTGGTGGTGGATGTAGCGGCTCTCCAGCAGGGCTTCGCCAAGCTTCTGCGAGAGAGAGAGAGAGGTGTTGCAGGGGAGGAGGGAGGCGCCCAAGGCTGTAGGTTGCTGCCCTCCCTCCCCCCTTTATATAGGCCCCCTTGGGAGGGGGGGCCGGCCAAAACCCATCTAGGGTTGGGGGGGGCGGCGGCCAAGGGGTGCCTTGCCCCCCAAGGCAAGGCGGAAGCTCCCCCCCTAGGGTTCCCAACCCTAGGCGCATGGGGGGAGGCCCAAGGGGGGCGCCCCAGCCCACTAAGGGCTGGTTCCCTTCCAGTTTCAGCCCATGGGGCCCTCCGGGATAGGTGGCCCCACCCGGTGGACCCCCGGGACCCTTCCGGTGGTCCCGGTACAATACCAGTAACCCCCGAAAATTTCCCGGTGGCCGAAACTTGACTTCCTATATATAATTCTTCACCTCCGGACCATTCCGGAACCTCTCGTGACGTACGGAATCTCATCCGGGACTCCGAACAACTTTCGGGTTTCCGCATACATATATCTCTACAACCCTAGCGTCACCGGACCTTAAGTGTGTAGACCCTACGGGTTCGGGAGACATGCAGACATGACCGAGACGCCTCTCCGGTCAATAACCAACAGCGGGATCTGGATACCCATGTTGGCTCCCACATGTTCCACGATGATCTCATCGGATGAACCACGGTGTCGAGGATTCAATTAATCCGTATGCAATTCCCTTTGTCAATCGGTATGTTACTTGCCCGAGATTCGATCGTCGGTATCCCAATACCTTGTTCAATCTCGTTACCGGCAAGTCTCTTTACTCGTACCGCAATGGATGATCCCGTGACTAACGCCTTAGTCACATTGAGCTCATTATGATGATGCATTACCGAGTGGGCCCAGAGATACCTCTCCGTCACACGGAGTGACAAATCCCAGTCTCGATCCGTGCCAACCCAACAGACACTTTCGGAGATACCCGTAGTGCACCTTTATAGTCACCCAGTTACGTTGTGACGTTTGGCACACCCAAAGCACTCCTACGGTATCCGGGAGTTGCACGATCTCATGGTCTAAGGAAAAGATACTTGACATTGGAAAAGCTCTAGCAAACGAAACTACACGATCTTTTATGCTATGCTTAGGATTGGGTCTTGTCCATCACATCATTCTCCTAATGATGTGATCCCGTTATCAACGACAGCCAATGTCCATAGTCAGGAAACCATGACTATCTGTTGATCAACGAGCTAGTCAACTAGAGGCTTACTAGGGACACTTTGTGGTCTATGTATTCACACATGTATTACGATTTCCGGACAATACAATTATAGCATGAATAATAGACAATTACCATGAACAAAGAAATATAATAATAACCATTTATTATTGCCTCTAGGGCATATTTCCAACAGACACATCTGTTCATTCAGCAGCAGAGGGCGCTTCGACGCACCGAATTGTGACCATAAAAGCTTCTCCGTTGCATACCCCTCTCGCGCTTGATAAAACTGCGCCGCATCGGAAGAACTCTTCGGCAAGTCTAAAAACTCGTCCGGAGAACTCCACACTTGGTTAAGCTGAGCATAGTTCAGATCACCGAACTTAGCCTGTAGCAAAAAGGGCTTACCGACCGCAATCTCCCCAGCTTGCCGGATCTCCTCACGGCTGCTCTGGATTCAGACCGCGCTTCTCTCACCTCTCGTAAGACCTTGTCAAGTTCAGCCGTTTTGGCTTCATTTTCCTTCTCAAGAAGTTCACAGCGGCTAGCAGCATTTTTTAATTCGAGCGCCATCGTGGATATCTTCTCCTCGTCTTGGCGCCGAGCAGCTTGTTCGGCTTTTAACTCAGGAGATGCCTTCTCGGTAGCCGCATTACTAAACTGGGCCTGCTCCTTGGCCCGGGCCAGCTCCGATCGAAGAATTTCAACGGCGGCAGCACCATCTGCAGTCATGCATATTCCAGTATATAACCTTCAGCGTCATACTTATATCATAAAAATGTATGTGAAGGGACTGCCCCAAATACATACCTTGCGACTCGTCCAGGCGCATATTGATTAACGCAATGTCATCCCCTGCCACATCAAGCTTCCGCTGCAGCTCGGCAATATCCGTAGTCTGGGAAGTAGCTAGGGGGGAAACGACTTGTGTTTCAGGTAATTAGATTAGTCCTTGAGTATTTCTTCTTGATCCTCCGTTCGCCTCCCATGGGGAGCCAACCCGAGTGTCAGGGGCTACTACCTATACACAGGTGCATATTTGCAAATAAAATATAGTTGAAAACATTATATTACAAACCTCGAAGCCTCTTAGCAGGCTCATGAAGGCTTCATTCAATCTGCTCTTCGCCGACAGAATCTTCTCAACCACTGTAGCCATCAAGGTACGCTGTTCCTCCGAGACACATGCTTTTCGCAGCATATCCCGCAATATATCCGGCGTCGCCGGGTCTCCGGAAGCCGCTCTGGGAGCACGACCATCCTTTGAATGAACCCGTCCACCGTCTCCGGAATCATCGTTGGCTGAAAATCGGACAGTCCGAGGCCTTCATTATTGGCCCCCGAATCCCGAACGATTGGAGGTCCGCTTTCGGGTACTGCCTCCTTCATCCCCTGCACCGCTTGTTGATCAAGAATAACCCTCTGAGATGACACTTCGGAGTCGTCCGCCTTATTGGGTGAGGGGGTCGAGGAAGGCGTCTCGCTTTCCATCATCTCTGGGAGGAGATCTCCCGAAGAAGAGGAGTGCCCAGAAAAACTCTGTGTCGGACTGTAAAAATACACAGGCACGTTACGTATCCCTTCGGTAACAGGAAAGAAGCGGGATGCTATCAAAGTACCCCGGATTCACTTACGGTTTGGTTGAGGGCTTGTCCTCATTGAGGGAGTCCTGGATTAAGGGGTCCTCAGACAGCCAGACTATATACTTTGGCCGGACTGTTGGACTATGAAGATACAAGATTGAAGACTTCGTCCCGTGTCCGGGTGGGACTCTCCTTTGCGTGGAAGGCAAGCTTTGCGATTCAGATATGTAGATCTCCTTCTCTGTAACCGACTCTGTGTAACCCTAGCCCCCTCAAGTGTCTATATAAACCAGAGGGCTTAGTCCATAGGACAACAATAACAATCATAATCATAGGCTAGCTTCTAGGGTTTAGCCTCTACGATCTCGTGGTAGATCAACTCTTGTAATACTCATATCATCAAGATCAATCAAGCAGGAAGTAGGGTATAACCTCCATTGAGAGGGCCCGAACCTGGGTATTACCTCCTGTTACCATTAGCCTTAGACGCACAGTTCGGGACCCCCTACCCGAGATCCGCCGGTGTTGACACCGACATTGGTGCTTTCATTGAGAGTTCCACTGTGCCGTCACGATAAAGGCTTGATGGCTCCTTCGATCATCGGCAACGATGCCATCCAGGGTGAGGTTTTTCTCCCCAAACAGATCTTCGTATTCGGTGGCTTCGTACTGCGGGCCAACTCGCATGGCCATCTAGAGCAGATCGATAGCTACGCCCCTGGCCATCAGGTCAGGTTTGGAAGCTTGAACTATACTGCCAACATCCGCGGAGACTTGATCTTCGACGGATTCGAGCCCATGTCAGGTGCGCCGCACAGTCACGACGAGCATGACTTAGCTCTGCCGTCGGACGGTGTTCGGGAGATCACACCTGCGGCTACTCCGGCCCTCAATCCGGAGCAGATCGTGCCATCTGAGGACGGGTGGATGGACCCCGCCACGGAGGCCGCACACTCAGCGGCAATAGAGCCAAATACTGACTTCACCTCCTATGAGTCCTGTGTCATCGGACCCTTGGATTCGTCCCCGGCCACAGGCTCCGAACCGCTTGCGTCCGTGCCTATCAAATCTGACTGGGCACCGATCATGGAGTTTACCTCCGCGGATATCTTTCAGCACTCGCCCTTGGGCGACGTGCTAAATTCATTGAGGTATCTCTCCTTGTCAGGAGACCCTTGGCCGAACTATGTCCGGCTTGAGTGGGAAGCGGACGACGAAGAAATTCGTTCCCCACCCACCACCCACTTAATAGCCACTGTCGACGACTTAACCGACATGCTTGATTTCGGCTCCGAAGACATCGACGGTATGGACGACGATGCAGGAGAAGAACAGGAACCACCGCCCACAGGGCGCTGGACAGCCACCTCATCATATGATATATATATGGTGGACACCCCCAAAGAAAGCGATGGCAATAAGGCAACGGAGGATAATCCCCTCGAGAAGCAATCTAAACACCGGCGTCATCGGCGCTGCTCTAAGCCCCGCCATAGCAAAAGCAGCGATACCGGCACAAGAGACAATAACGCTGTGGATAGTGCCGAAGACAAAGACAATCCCCCCAGCCAGGCTTCGAGCGGGAGGATGGGCAAGCTAGCCCTAAGGAACAGGCGACATACGGAGAATCAGAGGACGACAATTACATGCCCCTCTCCGAAGACGAGGTGAGCCTCGGCGACGAAGAATTCATCGTGCTCGAGGATCCCGTCGAGCAGGAGCGCTTCAAGCGCCGGCTTATAGCCACAGAAAAAAGCCTGAAGAAAAAGCAGCAGCAGCTTCAAGCTGATCAAGATCTGCTAGCGGATAGATGGACCGAGGTCCTGGCAGCCGAGGAATACGAACTCGAGTGCCCAACCAAAAGTTACCCAAAGTGCAGGTTGTTACCCCAACTCGAGGAGGAAGCATTAAAGCCTACACTACCAGCGTATGATGCAGCTGACCGGCCACCTCGTGGCCGAGACAAAGCGGCGTATCAGCCCGAAGTCCAGCCCGCACCCCGTCGCCAGTCAAACAAAAACACCAAGGCCCGGGGCTACACGCAGGACCTGCAAGACATATTGGAAAACAAAGCAGGACATACAAGATCGATCTACGGATCACGGGGGCGCGCCCCAACGCGTGACGACGACCGTCACGCCGGATATACTAAAAGCAAATCTGGCCGGGCCGAATACAGCAGACCAGACTCGTATGAACTGCGTCGTGATATAGCCCGGCACAGAGGCGCCGCACACCCCCTATGCTTCACTGATGAAGTAATGTATCATGAATTCCCAGAAGGGTTTAAACCCGTGAACATTGAATCATATGATGGCACTACAGACCCCGCAGTATGGATAGAGGATTTCTTCCTCCACATTCACATGGCCTGCGGGGATGATCTACACGCCATCAAGTATCTCCGGCTAAAACTCAAAGGGCCGGCTCGGTCTTGGCTGAACAGCTTGACGGCAAACTCCATCGGAAGTTGGGAGAACCTAGCAGACGCATTCCTGGACAACTTCTAGGGCACTTATGTGCAACCACCGGACGCTGATGATTTAAATCACATAACCCAACAGCCCGGAGAGTCAGCCAGGAAATTCTGGACTCGGTTCCTAACTAAAAAGAACCAAATTGTCGACTGTCCGGATGCCGAAGCCCTAGCGGCCTTTAAACATAACATTTGTGACGAGTGGCTTGCCCGACACCTCGGCCAAGAGAAGCCAAAATCCATGGCAGCCCTCATGACACTCGTGACCCACTTTTGCGCGGGCGAGGATAGCTGGTTGGCCCGTAGCAACAACACAGCAAGCAATCCTGGCACATCAGAGGCCAGAGATAGCAATGGCAAACCCCGACGCAACAAACACAAGCGTCGCAAAAATGGTGATAACACCGAAGACACGGCATTCAATGCCGGATTCAGTGGCTCTAAGTCCGGTCAGTGGAAAAAGCCATTCAAAAATAACAATTCGGGCCCGTCCAGTCTGGACCGCATACTCGACCGTCCATGCCAAATTCATGGCACCCCAGGAACACCAGCCAATCATACCAACAGAGAATGCTAGGTCTTCAAACATGCCGGCAGGTCAGGTGCCGAAAACAAGGAGAAGGGGTCTCAAAGCGATGATGGCGACGAGGAGCCCAGATCATCGAATACAGGAGGGCAAAAGAAATTTCCCCCGCAAATCAAAATGGTGAATGTGATAAACGCCACCCACATTCCCAACCTGGAATGGATGCGCACCCTTAGGGATGTCGACTTAACGGAACCAGTCGCCCCACAATATAAACTAGGGCCGATCACCTTCAACCGCACGGATCGTCCGGTTAATACCAATCAGGGAAATTCAGCCGCACTAGTCCTCGACCCAATAATTGACGGGTTCCACCTCACACGAGTCCTTATGGACGGAGGCAGTAGTCTAAACCTGCTTTACCAGGACACAGTGCGCAAGATGGGTATCAATCATTCGATGATCAAGCCCACTAAAGCCATCTTTAAAGGTATTATACCATGTGTGGAGGCCAGCTGTATAGGCTCCATCGCCCTTGAGGTAGTCTTCGGATCACCGGACAATTACCGTGCTGAAGAGTTAATCCTCGACATCGTCCCCTTTCGCAGTGATTATCAGGCACTGCTCGGATGAACTGCGTTCGCTCGATTCAATGCGGTGCCACATTATGCCTACCGTAAGCTCAAGATGCACGGTCCGCGCGGCGTCATCACGGTTAATGGCAAGGCCGAACTCCCCCTCGGTACCAAAGAGTATACCGCTGCTTTAACAGCACAAGCAACGAGTGGCACCTTTCAATCGAACCTCGAGTCAACGGCCAAGCTCCTGGACACCGTCAAAGGAGTCCGAACTACTTCGCGGCAGGACAGCCCGGCTCGTCCAGAGCTCAATTAAACACTCCGGCAAAAGCCAGGACAGGCCACATATTGCGGGTCAACCGCTCTGTGGCACTCAAACATTTCTCGCATTTTCTTTATAGGTTCATTTTTGCCCAGGCCAGGGTCGGCGATATGGAAACAGCTCGAACGCGCAAGGGAACCCTTAGATATTCCCCTCGATGACCATCCAACTGCACTCCGGATCCGCACACAGCTTCTTCCCGCCTGGTCTCAATATGTTCCGCAGTCATTTTCTCTTTTTATTACATTACATGTACTCATACGCATTGACGTATTATTCAAATACAACATGTGGATTTATATGACGCTTATCTGCTGTTATCTCTTATTGAAACTCTTTTGTCAAATGGCATCTGTACACCACGATATGCCTTAATATGCCAGGGGCTTCGTTTACCCATAATACGGCAATAAAGTCCGAACACCTTCATGGTAGTTCGGCACCCCGAACTTATAGCATTATATGCATCTGCTCCGAATCATGTCTTGGGTCAAATGTTGGGTTTGCCCGGCTCCCATGTTTTGCTGCCTTACGTTCAGCTATATCGGCTAAGGCGGCACAGGGAGAACTACTGCCATTGTGTCCCGGTTCTTCCGGACGAGCACCTTAGTAGAGAAAGCCGAAAATTGACTGTCATGATACAGTGAGAGCTGGTCAGCTGTTCGGGAGGTTGTAAAATCTTTAAGGATTCCTCCCGCATATGCCATAACCAATGCAGCGTGCGATGGTTCGGCTTTTCTTCCGATCAGGTGCTTATAGAGCCCCTCGTGCGGTCTTCCGAACACCAGGGGCTGTGCCTACCTTCCTTTTCTAAAGCTCCTATGGCTAAGTGAGAGTGATAAAGCCCTATAGTCCGATTGCCTGGTTTGTTGTGCTGAACACCTCCTTCGAAGGACCCAAAACTGGGATAAAGAGTGATCAGGTTTATCCTGAACACCCCCATACTTCCTACGTGGGGGCAGAAGCCAACGACTAGCCAACTCTCAGGATTAATATATAAAACGGCCGCGCAGGAGGATAAACTTTCATATAATAGGCAATAAATAATAGAAATGACCTTGTTCAACATTACAAAGGACAACATGATTGTATTCATGGAAATATAATGTCCTTGGTGCATTGCTCCGCCGCAAGGCAGGATCCTTTCAGGACACTTTCATAATATTACTCAGACTTGCGGTGCTCCTTTCCCTCCGGCGGTCCCTCGGTCACCAGCTTTTCAGCATCCATCTTCCCCCAGTGCACCTTTGCGCGGGCGAAGGCCATTCGCGCACCCTCTATACAGACCGACCGCTTGATGATGTCCAGTCGAGGGCAGGCACTCACAAGCCGCTTCACGAGCCCGAAGTAGCTGCTTGGAATCGGCTCGGCTGGCCATAGCCGGATAATCAAATCCTTCATGGCTAGCTCGGCCGCCTTATGCAATTCGATTAGCTGCTTCAGTTGATCAGCAAAAGGCACCGGATAATTCGGTGCCCGATACTGCGACCAGACGAGCTTATCCGCAGTGTTCCTTTCTTTGGCTCGGTAGAATTGTGCGGCATCAGATATGCTGCGTGGCAGCTCCGCAAATACCCCTGGAGAAATCCGAACTCAAGATTAGAAACATGATTTTCTCCCCAAATACTTGCTTTACATGGAACAAGCCTTACCCGCCGCGATCTTCCTCGCCTCTTGGATCTCCTGTAGGGCACCTTGGGTTTCCCCCTGGGCATCGCATGCGGCCTGATGAGCCTTGGTAAGTTCGGATTCTTTCTCCGTTAGACTCTGCTCCAAGGCCTTGCATCTTTTCACGACCTCTTGAAGCTCTTGCTCAGCTTCAATAACCCTGGCCTCGTGCTTCTCACGAAGAGCCCGCTCTGCGGCTGCCTTTCTCTCGGCCTCGGCAACAGCCTTCTTAAGAGCCTCGACTTCGTTCATCGCCCCTGGCACAAATCATAAAACATATTTTAAATTCATTCGCACTGAACGTGAGCAAGGTTTGTGCATACCTTGTTTATCCTCCAACTGCCTTTTCAACTGGCCCAATTCTTCTGTGGCCCGCTCAAGACTTTGATTTAGTCTGGAGACCTCCGCAGTATGAGAGGCGGCAGTTGCTACAGACGCCTGTTTATACAAGAAGAGAGGTAAATGTCATCAAGTGAGTCTCCTGCGAACATATATTTGATCCTCTGTCCGGTTCTTTCTCTCACCGAACAGTGTATCAGGGGCTACTATCTATACTGTGACACTCTTTGAAACCTCATAAAACATACCTCAAAGCCTCTTATAAGGCTAATACAGGCTTCATTCAGTCCACTCTCCGCAGACTGAATCTTCTCAATCACCGCACCCATAAGGGCACGGTGTTCATCGATGATGGAGGCGCTTTTCAGCGCCACCAATAAAATATCCAGCACCTCTGGTTGGACAGAGGTTGCCAGTGGAACAGGTACACCCCCTCTAGCCGAGGGAGGCCGCCTGCCTAATTCTGGAACCATATTCGTCTCCGGAATTGCGTCCGGATGGGAGCCGAATTCAAGATGGCTCCCGCCAACGACGCCCATGGGAGCCTTCTCTCCCATGTGTCCGGCCCCTGAAGTTTGACCTCCTGGCGCCACCTTTGCAATCTTTCCCCCCCTCCTTAGCCTGAGTCCTCCTGGGATGAAGCCTCGGTGTCATTCACATGTTTGGGGGAGGGGGCCTTCAGGGGTGTCCCGCTCTCCATAGCATCCGAGCCTAGCAAATCCTCCGACGAGGATTGCTCGACGCGGGGCCTCGCCAGACTACAAAAAGTATGGCCCAGATTAAAATATTGTGCCATGATGAGTCTGGACGCATAAACGTGTTCGGATTTTATATACTCACGAGTTTACCAGGGGCTGAGCCCTGGGATCCCACTCCGGGCTGCTATCAGCGGCGGTGGACTCCTCTGAAAGAGGAGTTTTTCCCTTCTTAGGCGACTCGGCCTCCAAGGATGTGGAGGTTGTCCTTTTCTTTCTTCCCCCCGCTGGGGATTTGTCTTCCTCCTCCTCCTCGTCCTCTTCGGAGGAAGAACGGGCATTGGAGTCTTCGGATATCGTGTCTGAGGCGCCATGATGACAGAGGCCGCCCCTGGTCTTCTTGGCCTCTTTCTCGGCCTTCTTCTTTAGCGCCTTGTAGGGCGCAAGGACCAGCATCTTCGTTAGAAGTGGGTCGGCCGGTTCTTCAGGTAGCGGGGCCGGATAGTAGATCCGCCCCGCCTTCTTCATCCAGCCCTAGGAGAGTTGGGAAAACACATTAAGCGTTTCCCTTGGGTTATGTGAATAAAACTTATAATGGCTTACCGAACTTGCGGGGTGGGACAGGTGGTACCCGCGGTCCTCGGCTGAGTCCGGCCATGATTTGCCGGACTTAAAAAGCACCTTCCAGATGTCATTGTGTGAGGAGCCAAAGAGCTCTCGCAGGGTCTGGTGCTTGGCCGGGTCGAATTCCCATAAATTGCAAGCCCGGTGTTGACAAGGAAGGATCTGGCGAACTAACATCACCTGGACTACATTGACAAGTTTGATATTCTTGTCTTCCATATCCTTGACGCACGTCTGGAGCGCCGACAGCTCGTCGGACGAAGACAATCCATGCCCTTCTTGGGCCAGGACATAAGCCGCAGGGGGCTCCGGATCGGAATTCAGGAGTAGCGGCCCATTTCGTGCTGCGCGGCTCAGTGATGTAAAACCACTGCTGCTGCCACCCTTTGACGGAATCATTGAAAGTACCTGTTGGCCATCTGACGTTGGGCATCTTGCTCACCATGGCGCCTCCGCACTCGGCGTGCTCACCGCCCACTACCTTGGGCTTCACATTAAAGATCTTCAGCCATAAGCCGAAGTGTGGCGAGATGCGGAGAAAGGCCTCGCACACGACGATGAACGTCGAGATGTTGAGGAAGGAATTGGGGGATAGATCATGAAAATCGATCCCATAGTAATACATGATGCCGCGAACGAATGGGTGGAGGGGAAACCCCAGCCCGCGGACAAAATGAGGGAGGAAAACAACCCTCTTGTGGGGTTCCAGAGTAGGGACGATCTGTCCTGCCGTCGGGAGACGGTGGCTGATTTTCTGTGCCAGATACCCGGCCTCCCGAAGCTTTTTGATATCCTTCTCCCGGATGGTTGAGGCCATCCACTTGCCTCCTGCTCCGGATCCAGACATTTTCGGAAGGCCTTTGTCGGCGGAGAAGACGAACGCTTGGGCGCTGGGGCTCGAACGAAGGGGAATGGATTAGCAGAAGAAGAAGGCGTGGGTGAAAAAGGGGAGTCCTTATGTCCTTATAAAGGCGGCAGGGATCCAGCGCTTCCCTACTTGCCCGGTAAACTCGCTTATTCCCCAAGCGTCGCGCTGAAGACGCGGTTGGATTACCCATACCCGTATTGATGAGAATCCTGAGATAGGGGGACACAATCTCTGCTTCGATAAGACATGCCCATAAAACCGCCTCGCAACATGCATAGTAGCTGGTTAGGGAGAACGGTTCGAATAAAGACCGGGTTGTGGCGTGATGTCACGTTAGGAAAAGTTTTCATTGGATTAGATTTGTGGAATATTGTACTCTACGGTGGTATGTGGAATTTATTTTGCAGAGCCGGACATGATCCTTGTGTTGAAAATCTTCTATGGAGTATTCGGAGAGGGAACCCGCCTTGCAATGCCGAAGACAATCTTCGCGCCGAACTCATCGACATCGAAGCCTGGTTCGGGGGCTACTGAGGGAGTCCTGGATTAAGGGGTCCTCGGACAGCCGGACTATATACTTTGGCCGGACTGTTGGACTATGAAGATAGAAGATTGAAGACTTCGTCCCGTGTCCGGGTGGGACTCTCCTTTGTTTGGAAGGCAAGCTTGGCGATTCAGATATGTAGATCTCCTTCTCTGTAACCAACTCTGTGTAACCCTAGCCCCCTCCGGTGACTATATAAACCGGAGGGTTTAGTCCGTAGAACAACAACAACAATCATAATCATAGGCTAGCTTCTAGGGTTTAGCCTCTACGATCTCGTGGTAGATCAACTCTTGTAATACTCATATCATCAAGATCAATCAAGTAGGAAGTAGGGTATTACCTCCATTGAGAGGGCCCGAACCTGGGTAAACATTGTGTCCCCCGCCTCCTGTTACCATTAGCCTTAGACGCACAGTTCAGGACCCCCTACCCGAAATCCGCCGGTTTTGACACCGACACTCATGACGGAGCTGTTCACTGGCATCGCCTTCCAATCCCGAGCCACTCGACGGTGGCATCTTGCCTCTCTTAGGAGACCGCCCCTCCCAACCTTTGGAGGCAGTCCTTTTCCTCCTAAATGGAGAAGGGATACTTGCTTCTCTTTCGCCTTCGTCTTCGGGCAAGTAAACGTCGATTTCTCCGGACTGGGTATTTAATTTACCTCCAGAACAAAGGTCACCCCGGGTCTTCTCACTCTCCACCTTGCTCTCCCCTGCCGGCGCCTGATACGGTGCCGGTGCCAGCATCCTTGTTAACACGGGGTCCGCTGAGTCTTTGGGGAAGAGGGGCCGGACACCTAATCCGCTCTGCTTTCTTTACCCAGCCCTGGAAGAAGATGGTTTGCTCAGTCTCTTACCACAGAATATCTGATTATGAGGTGTTCAGCGGATGAGTACTTACCGGGGTCTCCGGATGGTTACAGTCTAGGCCAGCATCCTCGGTGGTGTCCGGCCATTGTTTTCGTCTCCTGAAGAATAATTCCCACATTCCTTCGCGCGTAGTGCCGAAGAAGTGCCGAAGATTCCGTGTCCCTTCTGGGTTAAACTCCCACAGGCGGAGAGGCCGTCGCTGGAACGGCAGGGTCCGGCGGACTAGCATTACCTGAATAACATTGGCAATATTGATATCCTTTTCAATGAGGCTTCGGATGCGATTTTGCAGAGTCCGCACCTCGTCAACTGATCCCCAGTCCAACCCCTTATTAATCCATGATGCAAGCTGAATTGGGGGGCTGGATCAAAACGCAGGTGCAACTGCCCACTTGGAACCACGAGGCTCGGTGATATAGAACCACTCCTGTTGCCATAAGTCAGAAGATTCTTTGAAAGATCCTTTTAGCCAGACATCGTTGGTAAGCTTGCTCACTGAGGCACCACCGCATTCCACCTACTCCCCTTCTATCATTTGCAGTTTCACAGTGAAGGTCTTGAGCCACAAGCCGAAGTGTGGAGGAGTTCGGAGGAAGGCTTCGCACGTGATGATAAATGCCGAGATGAGAAGGATCTGGGGGTAGGGATAACCTGCCCCTCCGCGGGAAGCCGATGGAGGATTTCTGCGGTCAGATATCTTGCTGCCCAAAGCTTTGCGATATCCTCCTCTGTAACAGAAGAAGCCACCCACTGGCCTTGACGGCTGGATCCGACATGACTGAGGCTTACGGAGGGTGAAACCTGGGTGTTGGAACTCGAGGTAGTAAGAGTCGAGGAAGGAGCAAGCGTGGAGAGGAAGGGCGGGTCTATGCCCCTTTATAAAGGCCGAGGATATCGAACGCCTTCTCCCGGGCCTTAAAATTTGCCTATTCCCAAGGAGTTGTACCCCAAGGACGGTTGGGTTACCCGCGTCCGTGTCGATAAAAGAATCCCTTAATAAGGGGACACGATCGCTGCTTGGATAAGACGTGTCAATGACAACCACGTTTTAGAATGTGGGGCCGCAGAAGAAAAATGGTTCGAAATTACGACCGGACAGATATGACGTCATGTTATAAAAAGTTGTCAGAGGATTGGACTCGTGTAATATCATATTCTCTCTGCGGTTGTGTGTGTGATGTGTGTTACAGGTCCGGATACAATCATCCGTCCGGAGACTATCTTGGAGTTCGGAAAGGGGAACCCGCCTTGCAATGCCGAAGACAAATCTGCGCGCCGGACTCCTCATCATTGAAGCCAGGTTCAGGGGCTACTCAGGGAGTCCTGGACTAAGGGGTCCTCGGGCATCCGGCCTGTTAGCCATGGGCCGGACTGATGGGTTGTGAAGATACGAAGACCGAAGACTGCACCCGTGTCCGGATGGGACTCTCCTTGGCGTGCAAGGCAAGCTTGGCGACCGAATATGTGGATTCTTTTCCTTTGTAACCGACCTTGTGTAACCCTAGATCCTCCCGATGCCTATATAAACCGGAGGACTTAGTCCGGAAAGGATATATACTCATTACCATAGTCAAACCGGCTAGACTTCTAGGGTTTAGCCATTACAATCTCGTGGTAGATCAACTCTTGTAATACTCATATCCATCAAGATCAATCAAGCAGGAAGTAGGGTATTACCTCCATAGAGAGGGCCCGAACTTGGGTAAACATCGTGTCCCCTGTCTCCTGTTACCATCAACCTTAGACGCACAGTTCGGGACCCCCTACCCGAGATCCGCCAGTTTTGACACCGACACCCACCAGGGCGTGCCAGGCCCCCTGGAGTGCCCAGGTGGGTTGTGCCCACCTCGGTGGCCTCCCGCACCCCTTCTTTGCACTATAAATTCCCAAATATTCCGAAAACCTTCGGGGTTAACCTAGATCAGAAGTTCCGCCGCCGCATGCCTCTGTAGCCCCCGAAAACCAATCTACACCCATTCCGGCACTCTGCCGGAGGGGGGAATCATCTCCGGTGGCCATCTTCATCATCCCGGCGGCCACCACGATGAGGAGGGAGCAGTCCACCCTCGGGGCCGAGGGTTTGTACCAGTGGCTATGTGTTTAATCTCTCTCTCTCTCTCGTGATTTCTATCATGGGCTTTGTTAATATAGTCAGATCATATGATGTTTCTGCCCTCTATACTCTTGTTATGATGAATTGAATCTTTACCCTTTGAAGTTTTGTCTTGTCGGATTGAATATTCAGAGATGAGAACACATGATATATGTCTTGCGGTATGAATACTTGAGGTGACAATTGGGGTATCTTATCGATTCACTTGATATATGTTATGGCATTCAACTCGCGGATTCCCGCGGTGATATTGGGGTAATCTATGCATAGGGGTTGATGCACGTTTTTCTCCAACGGAAACTTCGGGGTCTCTTTATAGTCCTTTGTGTGGATTGAGTATTATGAATATGAATTTGCTTTGGTGTTATCGTAGTACGAACTCTTGATTAGATCGGTCGGAAAGAATAGCTTGCGTTATTCTAGTACGAACTCTAGGATAGATCGAACGGAAAGAATAGCTTTGAGTTGGTTTCGTACCCTACAAACAATTTCTATCTTTTGTTCTCTGCTAATAGGAACTCGGAAGTGATTCTTTATTACACTTTGAGGGATAATCCTATGATCCAACTAAGTTAGCACTGTTGAGATATTGCACTAGCGAAAGTACGGACCCTAGGCCTTGTTTTTAAGCATTGCAATTCCGTTTTTGTGCCCGTTTACTATTTGCTACCTTGCTTTATTTATTTATTCAGATTATAAAAATATATTTCTACCCTCAATATTACACTTCTATCACCATCTCTTCGCCGAACAAGTCCACCTATACAATTTGCCATTGTATTGGGTGTGTTGGGGCACAAGAGATTTCTTGTATTAGGTTGCAGGGTCATTTGAGAGAGACCAGCTTCATCCTACACCTCTCACGGATTGATAAACCTTAGGTCATCCACTTGAGGGAAAATTGCTACGGTCCTACAAAACTCTGCGCTTGGAGGCCCAACACGTGTCTACAAGAATAAAGTTGCATAGTAGACATCAAAGACCAATCTTAGTGACGTTCCACAGTTTGCTGTTCATCGCCATGAGGCGCTTCTTCATCATGGCCTTCCACTTGGAATAATCATGACCGTCAAAGATGGGGCATGACATAGTCTTCATTCCTGCGGTCGACATAACTAAAACTCCAGACGGTTAAACCAAAATCACACAGAACAAGGGAGTACCTCGCTCTAATACTAATTGAAAGTGCGTTATATCGACTAGAGGGGGGTGAATAGGCGATTTTTACAAATTCGTCACTGAGGAATTTCAGGGTGAGGAAATTCCTAAGTCACGAACAACTAGCAGCGGAATAAGTACTCAAATGCATGCATAACAGAACAGAAGCACAATCATCATGATGAAATGAAAGCAAGCTCAGAGTACAAGTAGCGTATAATCAGGATAAGCAGGCTGAAGACAAACTGACTGAAGAAATTGAACTGAGGAAATTGAGGAAGTCTTCAGTCAAAGTCTTCAAATAGTAACGATCAAGTAGAAGAGTATCTGAATGAGGAAATGAAAGGGTTGAGGAAATAGAACCAGTAGCTCGGTGAAGACAGTGATTTGCTAGACCAGTTCCAACTATTGTGACAGTCGTACATCTGGTTGGAGCGGCTAGGTATTTAAACCTGAGGACACACAGTCCCGGACACATAGTCCTCACCGTATTCTCCTTGAGCTAAGGTCACACAGACCTCGCTGTAAGTGCATCTAGTGCCCCTTAGTGATTTTGGTGTATTGAAGACTTATGGGTTAAGGGACTAATGTGTTTATGAGTGTACACAGGTCTATAAGTCTCCGTTTGATATTTACAGAGAATGTCGACCCCTAAAAATGAAGTTCTTCGACTGAAGACTTTGGATTTCTGAAGACGGTGAAAGTGAAGAAATTGGTGTGACCTTGAAGACTTGGTATTCATCCGAGGAACATGGAGCGTGAAGACTTTTGTTTTCGTAGTTTCATTTTCTCTTTCTTGAGTCATAGGAAACACCGTACTGTTAAAGGGGGTCGAGGAAATACTAAGGAAAATTTTCCAAGTGATGCTCAACTCAAAATCCTACACCTACCAATCCCTTCGAGTGAAGCCATTGGAAATCTCATACAGTTCAGTCATATTCTTCAGTGACAGAGACGAAGTTCTTCTGGTCTCTGAGGAATTTGTTCTGACTGAGGAGTTAGGAATTTGCCAGTGCGGATTGCCTACACAGTGAGGAACATGATAGCCTGAGGAATTTGGTACTCAAATTTCCAACCGTTGTTGTGCCTTGCGCCAGCTAAACCAAAATATCTACCCGCCTAACGGTCATATCAATGAAGGGCATTTATGTCTTATCATGTCGGGCTGCTCCCTAGGCTATAAATAGCCACCCCTAGAACCACTAGCTGGTTGGCTGCTCCGAGAGAAACTGACAGTTGTCATTTGAGAGCATCCCATCCTCCAAGGACTTTGAGCGAAAATCATCGAGTGAGGAAAACCCAAACCCAAACACCTACAAACCCAAAGTGATTCAGCATCACTAAAGAGATTGATCCTGCGTGGATCCGACGGTTGTTACCTTTGAAGACTGTGCTTCTTCCAGACGGTTAGGCGTCATGGTCTACAGCATCCAAGAGGAATTGTGGATCGCCGAGGGACCTAGTCTATGAAGGTTTGGAAGTCACTTGAAGACTTACCATGAGTGATTGTGTCGGGACCCCGATTCCAAGTCACACCGATCTAGCCTGTAACACCTCATATCACTTTGCGGCCTCACGCATGGTACTCCCACGGGTGTCGCCTTACCATGGCCCGGGACCGTTTGCGCCTTTTGGCTCACGTATATGACAATGTCGCAAGCATCCATATGACAGAGAACCCGGGCCGACATGGCTAGTTGTGAACCCAAAGCGGCACTAACGTATGGGGACAGGCATACATGAATCAACACCGAACGTGTCGGTCAGCAGCGTGCGAATCCGGGCTGTAGCACTGGGCTAACAGGACTCCGGGAACCCGGGCTGTAGCAGGCTAGGCAGGACTCCGGATGTCACCGCGCGACATTTCCCCGAAGGGACAGACACAGGAACGATATGAAACACATGCCGGCCAGTCAAGTGTCCAGAGCAGTAGTGCTGGGCTAGCAGGAATCCGATGAACCGGGCTGTAGCGGACTACTATGGCTCAAGGAGGCACTAGACTACATTTCCCCATAAGAGAGGCTGCTAAGGATAGACAACTAGATTGTCGGATCCCACACATACCAAGCATTTCAATCATACACACAATATGCTCGATATGTGCAAATACATCATGGCATCACAACAAGACTCTACGACTCAGAGTATTTATTCATTAGGCTCCGAAGAGCCAGATATTACAAACATGGGTCTCATGACCCAACATTCAGAGCATACAAGTCAAAGCACATGCGGAAGCTTAACATGTCTGAGTACAGACATCTACAAATGAAAAAGGCTGAGAAGCCTGACTATCTACCAGATCCTGCCGAGGGCACAAGATCGTAGCTGAGGTATCAAGCTAAACGTCGAAGTCCACACGGGACTACTAGCGAGACTGACGTCTCTCTACAAAACATAAAATAAGCAAATGTGAGTACAAATGTACCCTGCAAGACTTACATCAGAACTATCTACATATGCATCGGTATCAACAAAGGGGGTGGTGGAGTTTAACTACAGCAAGCCAGCTTTGACTCGGTGGCTATCCTGAACTACGACTGCAAGTAACTCTTTTGAGGGGGCGCACACGAGTCCACATATTCACCATATCAATACACCACTATGGATCCGCTCCCGTCTCCCTACGAGAACGCCATCCATAGCACTCACGCTTATCTTGCGCATTTTTAGAGTATCCACTTTCACTTGTCTATGAACTGTTATAGGCAACCCAGAAGTCCTTTACCGCGGACACGGCTATTCGAATAGATGATGTTAACCCTGCAGGGGTGTACTTCGTCACACACGCTCACGCCACTTACCACCATGTACACGTCGTGTACCTCGGCAACCTTCAAGCGGAAGCCTGGCGAGGGAGTCGGCCACGACCTGACTAACCACACAAGTCTCTAGTCCAGGTTTATCGCCTATTCGGGTTCCATCCGCAAGGAGATCCGGCCGGGGTGTCGCTCACGGCCCCAAACGATGTGAACAGGGTTCCCAAGCCCACCTCGACGGATGGATCTATGCTTGGTACACCGTGCCACGGTGCCTAGCCTGTCCCAAGCCCACCTGTACCGGGTACCACTTGGTAGACTACTAACACAACCTACAAACACCAGAAACTAGTTGCAACTCCTGGACAGAGATCGAGGCGGTTAATAAGCCGAGGGGGGTCGAGTTACCGGAACCCAATGTGTGGTAGTAACTGTTCATGGATCACAAACACAGAACTCAGTTCCTGAGGACGGCTTCAATGAGACAACCCACCATGTACTCCTACATGGCCTCTCACCGCTACCTTTACCAAATCGTGTTCACACACTTAGCTCTCACACAGTAGGACATGTTCACAATTTTCCAATTCATTCCCGATGAATCAGACCTGACACAACTCTAAGCAATAGCAGGCATGACAAACAAGCATGAATGAGTAGGCACATCAGGGCTCAAACAACTCCTACTCATGCTAGTGGGTTTCATCTATTTACTGTGGCAATGACAGGTCATGCAGAGGATAAAGGGGTTCAGCTACCGCAGCAAGTAACAGATGAATCGTTGTTGTCCTAATGCAGTAAAAGAGAGCAGGAGCGAGAGAGTGGGATTGTATCGGAATGAGCAAGGGGGTTTTGCTTGCCTGGCACTTCCGAAGATCATATAGCTCTTCATCAGTGTCATCGAACTCATCGTCGGAACCACGTCTATCGAGAGGGGAGAACACCGGCAAACAGAGAAGAAACACGATCAATGCAATGCACAATATGATGCATGATCATGACATGTCAATATGCTGTGATTTGGGCTAATGCAACTAGCAACATGTTAAATGGAGTTGGTTTGAACCCTAGGTTCAATTCAAACTCCATATGTGAGGGTTTAAATGCCATTTATATGATTTGGCCTAAACAGTAGTCATAAGTTATTCTAACATGCATGGAAATGGTACAGATGGATAGATTGGATTTTTCTGATCATTTTTCATATATAAATCTTTTCATTTGGAGTTATGGTCGAATTACTATGAATTTTAGAAGTTTATAGCATTTTTTGGAATTTCCTGGATTATTTTAAATCTAGAAAATCAATTATTGCATCAGCATTGCGTCTGGGTGACGTCAGTGGTCAACTGACCCGGTCCAGTCAAACCTGACGTGTGGGGTCCACACGTCAGTGTCACTGTTAGTTAACTAACCAATTCAGAGTTAATTAAAAGTTAACCCAGGTTAATTATCAGGCGGGCCCCGCTTGTCATTGACTCAGGGGAGGGGGTCAGCCTGGTCAAACGGGGTCAACTCACCGGCGTTTAGCTTGATACCAAATGGACGCATGCCCGGGACCAAATGGTCACCGGAGCAGCACCAGCGACGAGCGCGGGCGACGGCGGGGTTCGGTCTCCGGCGGAGCGACGGCTACAGCGTGCAAATGCAGCGCAGAGGAGGGGGGTTCGGGTCAGTGGCTCACGGTGAGTCGGACGAGCAAGTCGGCGAGCTCGGGGACGCGGAGACGGCGGCGAATCGACGGGCGCGGCCTTCGGCGACCGAGCAGGAAAAGATGAAGCAGCCGGCGATGCAGGCCGTCCCAGCGCTCGGGGCCAGGGTGGGGCGAAGCAGCAGACGATGGCGGAGCTTGCAGACGAGGTGGGGAGTTGAGGGGAGCACGGTGGTCATGGCTATGGCGAGCGGCGCTCTCAGGTGCGTTCGGTGACGAGAGGAAGGGAGAGTAGAGGAGGAGGAGGGGGGTCCAGGGAGAGAGCGAGGGGGTCGAGCGGGCGACGTGGGCGTCGTCCGGATCCTCCAGAGGCGCGGGCGGCAAGCAGGTGACGCCATGGCGCGGGCGGCGGCGTCGCGGTGTCCCTCCTCTGCCTACTGGCAGAGGTAGGCGATGACTGGCACCAGGCCAGTGGGCTAGGCCGTGCTGGGCCAGGCCAGGTAAGCGCCAGGTAAGACTCCTTTCTCTCTCTTTTCTTTAATTGTTTCTGTTTTCTAATTTTGCTATTATGTTTTGATTTAGTAAAAATACTAAATCACTTCCAAAACTCCTGAAAATATTTGTGGGCACCTTTTGAATTATTTCCAACAGCCCTCAAATCATTTCAGAATAATCTGAGCATTTAGAATAATTATAGCATTTAAATGCCCAAATTCAAATACTTTATGATTTAATCCAAAAATGATCTAGGAATATATATTCATCATTTTTGGCAGAGGTTTCCACCTTAACCAGAAATCATGAACTTTTCTTAGGGACATTTTGGGTTTATTTAAAAGATTTTAATCCATCCTAGTTGAGTTGATATAATGCTAGGGTTTGAACATCCCCATTTCAAGTTTAAATGAAATTTAGACATGATGCAGCAACCAAGCTAGTCCAAGTGCATAGCAAGGCTAGGGACGTGACAACTCACCCCCACTAAACAAAAATCTCGTCCCGATATTCAAGCGTAGGGTAAAATGAAAGGGGAACGCAAACTAACATAATCTTCACGATCCAATTGTTCTTCTCGACGATGTTAATTCATTGCATCATCTTGATCTTGACATCTTATCTTTCGAGAGCTTCATCCAACTATGATGACGGAAGAGAGGGAAACTCTACAGGATTGATCTTCTCGAAGATCGAGCTATACAAGATCAACTCGCGGAATGAGATGTTGAAACATCTCGAGTTGAGACACAAAACACGTCGAGAGGGATGGAAGAACAAACGATGAGGTTTGATTTGGTGGGCAACAATCCCACGCTTAGATAATATGGTGCATGGGTTCCAAAGCAGCGAGGAGTTAATTGCCATGACTCCATAACGGGGTACCTTAGGAAAGGTGACTCGTAGAACTATTCCCTTAAGTGGCAAAAAGAATTACGTTTGATATAACTATCATTGAAACTCTTTATGCCAGCCTAAGGCAATCACAAACGATCGTTCGAGGGAGTTCGGGAGAACGACACACTCGGGCTAGAATGGACGATGTGGACTACCTTGTTGAAGACAACACCGTGGATGATTTTGCTTATCATCGGGGATGGATGGGACCCATAGTAGGACCACTTTTGAAGATGATCCTAAACAGTAATTACTGAGGTGCAAGCTGGGAACAAAATGCAAATGCTGGGTATGATTCTGGTAACTGGGGATAACTCAACGAGAGTGATCCCACCGTTGAATGGTTCTAGCATAATCGAGGAAACCGAGAGCACAAGGACCCCCGAGGATCAACTTCTACAATAAGTTGCACTAAATACTCATGGAGAAGATGGTTAAATAGCTCAATCAAGATACTACAATGATAGATCTTCCGGCTAGGTGTGTCGGCCAGAACATCAACCATGTCGGGACCTACATCATAATCTTGGAAAAGTTCCAACCGTCATATCTGCCTGAGATTCAGATCTAGTTGATAACAGGATATCCCAGACTCATCGAGTCTAGAAAAAAATGAAGGTTTGCAACACAAGTCGACGAGATGACGCTGCGAGATTCTCGGGAAATGAACTACGGTAGCAAGCTCCAAAACATGAGCTGGTTCTGCTACATACATGTGAGCACGCTGTCCCAGACAAGCATGACCACATAGTAGTCTTACAATGAGACACTACCGAGTTCGGGTGGGGAACCATCATCGGGGATATCGAATTCCTAACATAAGTCTTGCTCTTAGGAAGGAACTTCCTCTCCTGGAACAAATCAGTCAGTGGCTTGGTGTGCTAGGGACACATATGGAATGGAGGTAGCTAATCTCTCAAGCCATGGTATACTTCGCACGTGCATGACTGACTTGGGATGATTCCAGAGGAAGCAAAAACAAGCTTTCTCGAATCCACGGCGGCAACTTACATCAAATGCACGTGAATTAGAGAAAGTCACTACTTTCATCCAAACGTATACCTCATGAGCGGAACATGAAGGCAATGCTTACAAAGTTTCCAATACTAGCTTAATGCTCAACAAAATCATGGACAAGATGAAAATGTTGTCAATGGGCTCAGCAACAATCCATCCAGGCTTCCATATAGATGGAGTTCCAAAATTAAGTAAACACGGGAATAGCATTGGTCAGACCCAAAAGATATAATGGCGTATGCTCGAGAAATCAACCACGAGTAAGACAACATTATGAACATCGTTGGTTCTGATTTGATTTGACGATAGCCCATGTTCAAATCAAAGTTTTGACAAGATGATAGACCCAACAACTGATCACAAGGACCAATCGATGAAGATATCACCTTTCTTCGACACACACACACACACAAGGATATCCCTTTGGAGATGAACTAAGTTAGACAAGCTTTTATCTTCCAACTCTCCAAGTTGTTGTTTGGCTTAACCAACTAGCTCAGGGGTATCCAACACAGATTCTTGGAGAAGGGGTGGTTTATAAGAAAACCAACTTGATCACGAGCTCAACATAGCGGTCAGGGAACAACCTGGAAATACTTCCGGGAAGATATTCGGAAAATCACGAACCACCGATATGTTACTAAGCTCGAGAACAATCTTGCTTTTCAGGGCAAGACGATATGACCAAGAGAGTGATGGATTGACACAATCCTAACTCATTGATCGAGGAGTGCACCAAAAATAAGGACTAGGTAGGACGATCAATCTTAGGATGATGATTCAATAACCAACACGCTAAGAAGGAGATTGTTGTCCATTAACTACCAAGCAACGGGGTTGCTAGGAGTATTGATTTCACACATCACAGTTCACTTGTCAGCATTCCGGTTACAACCAACACGGAGACCGAGAGATGAATAATGATGGCGAGAAGTATCACTACATCAAGAATTCATGAGAGATTGTGCAATTCTCACGTCATTCTTGATATGAAAGAGGGTGACATTCCAAGGTAGAACAGATCAAAGGCTGGATTGGCAATTTGATCTGCGGAATACAACTACTTTGACCCAATCCTAGATATGGACGAGGTACCGGAGTTTGTTTCTCCTAGTCATTCTGAAATAGAATGGCTTGACAGACCACAAGAATAATAGGCATCGATAACACAGATGCACAACTAGTCCTGACTATCAATTGATAGACGAAGGCCAGAAAATAACTAAAGAGGGACAACCCAAAGGAACATATGTTTTTCTGAGTTGTGGATGCATGGATTAGTATGTCGAACAAATTCAACATATTTCTTCCGGATAACCCATGCAGAGGAAGAAGGACTGGCAGATCCACAATATGAATGGAGTACTCGTCAAGAGCGCCCTGGTTGTGATCTTTTGGTTAAAAGAACTTCTGCCATAATGGTTCATGGTATTTGGAAGAAGGAAATACCACGGACCTCGAGGACTGTCCCAAGGTTACTAATATCCTAAAGGAACTAGCAAACACTATCAACATGAAGTAAGTAGGGTGAAGCTCGGGTTCAAAATCCCAGGAATAGAATGCCTACTAACTAATAACATCACGGGATGCTTTCGGGAAAGGTGGCCAAAATCATCACACTGGGAACACAAAACATGGCTAGATTACTAGGTGACTCCCTAAAACACCTAGGGTCATAATAATAGCTCCAACATATATACCGAGGCAACAGAGTGCCTCAACGCACCGGTAGTGTGCTTAATCTGGCCCAAAGGAACCTCGAGAACGGGAATAAGGGATTTGCAAATGCATCGGACTATTTAGAAACCTGGGATGACTCGGACAGCATAACGGCTGTAAATGCTCAAAGGATTTGAGACATCCTACAAAAATGGTGGCATAACCATTCAGAATCACAATATCAAGGTTTCGAGATCAACAGCTAACATATGGAAATAGAAGAAACTGAACTGAGGCTTAAATCCATCAATCCTATGAGTCTACGGATTAGTAACACGTGATCCTGATAGAAAGATGAGAAGCCTAGTTCTTAATCCCCGTAGAAGAGAAGAGGGTGACTCAAATCAGAAGGGCATAAGGTAAAGGAGTAAAAAGAGCCTTACGTTCCCTTCCACAATCAATTCCCTTATATAACTAAAGCATTTCTAGACTCAACTTCGACCAGTTTGGCTTGGTAATCCTACAGGCAGTCAGGCTCTGATACCAAAGCTGTCGGGACCCTGATTCCAAGTCACACCGATCTAGCCTGTAACACCTCATATCACTTTGCGGCCTCACGCACGGTACTCCCACGGGTGTCGCCTTACCATGGCCAAGCTGTCGGGACCCCGATTCCAAGTCACACCGATCTAGCCTGTAACACCTCATATCACTTTGCGGCCTCACGCACGGTACTCCCACGGGTGTCGCCTTACCATGGCCCGGGACCGTTTGCGCCTTTTGGCTCACGTATATGACAATGTCGCTAGCATCCATATGACAGAGAACCCGGGCTGACATGGCTAGTTGTGAACCCAAAGCGGCACTAACGTATGGGGACAGGCATACATGAATCAACACCGAACGTGTCGGTCAACAGCGTGCGAATCCGGGCTGTAGCACTGGGCTAACAGGACTCCGGGAACCCGGGCTGTAGCAGGCTAGGCAGGACTCCGGATGTCACCGCGTGACATTTCCCCGAAGGGACAGACACAGGAACGATATGAAACACATGCCGGCCAGTCAAGTGTCCAGAGCAGTAGTGCTGGGCTAGCAGGACTCCGGTGAACCGGGCTGTAGCGGACTACTATGGCTCAAGGAGGCACTAGACTACATTTCCCCATAAGAGAGGCTGCTAAGGATAGACAACTAGATTGTCGGATCCCACACATACCAAGCATTTCAATCATACACACAATATGCTCGATATGTGCAAATGCATCATGGCATCACAACAAGACTCTACGACTCAGAGTATTTATTCATTAGGCTCCGAAGAGCCAGATATTACAAACATGGGTCTCATGACCCAACATTCAGAGCATACAAGTCAAAGCACATGCGGAAGCTTAACATGTCTGAGTACAGACATCTACAAATGAAAAAGGCTGAGAAGCCTGACTATCTACCAGATCCTGCCGAGGGCACAAGATCGTAGCTGAGGTATCAAGCTAAACGTCGAAGTCCACACGGGACTACTAGCGAGACTGACGTCTCTCTGCAAAACATAAAATAAGCAAACGTGAGTACAAATGTACCCAGCAAGACTTACATCAGAACTATCTACATATGCATCGGTATCAACAAAGGGGGTGGTGGAGTTTAACTGCAGCAAGCCAGCTTTGACTCGGTGGCTATCCTGAACTACGACTGCAAGTAACTCTTTTGAGGTGGCGCACACGAGTCCACATATTCACCATATCAATACACCACTATGGATCCGCTCCCGTCTCCCTACGAGAACGCCATCCATAGCACTCACGCTTATCTTGCGCATTTTTAGAGTATCCACTTTCACTTGTCTATGAACTGTTATAGGCAACCCAGAAGTCCTTTACCGCGGACACGGCTATTCGAATAGATGATGTTAACCCTGCAGGGGTGTACTTCGTCACACACGCTCTCGCCACTTACCACCATGTACACGTCGTGTACCTCGGCAACCTTCAAGCGGAAGCCTGGCGAGGGAGTCGGCCACGACCTGACTAACCACACAAGTCTCTAGTCCAGGTTTATCGCCTATTCGGGTTCCATCCGCAAGGAGATCCGGCCGGGGTGTCGCTCACGGCCCCAAACGATGTGAACAGGGTTCCCAAGCCCACCTCGACGGATGGATCTACGCTTGGTACACCGTGCCATGGTGCCTAGTCTGTCCCAAGCCCACCTATACCGGGTACCACTTGGTAGACTACTAACACAACCTACAAACACCAGAAACTAGTTGCAACTCCTGGACAGAGATCGAGGCGGTTAATAAGCCGAGAGGGGTCGAGTTACCGGAACCCAATTTGTGGTAGTAACTGTTCATGGATCACAAACACAGAACTCAGTTCCTGAGGACGGCTTCAATGAGACAACCCACCATGTACTCCTACATGGCCTCTCACCGCTACCTTTACCAAATCGTGTTCACACACTTAGCTCTCACACAGTAGGACATGTTCACAACTTTCCAATTCATTCCCGATGAATCAGACCTGACACAACTCTAAGCAATAGCAGGCATGACAAACAAGCATGAATGAGTAGGCACATCAGGGCTCAAACAACTCCTACTCATGCTAGTGGGTTTCATCTATTTACTGTGGCAATGACAGGTCATGCAGAGGATAAAGGGGTTCAGCTACCGCAGCAAGTAACAGATGAATCGTTGTTGTCCTAATGCAGTAAAAGAGAGCAGGAGCGAGAGAGTGGGATTGTATCGGAATGAGCAAGGGGGTTTTGCTTGCCTGGCACTTCCGAAGATCATATAGCTCTTCATCAGTGTCATCGAACTCATCGTCGGAACCACGTCTATCGAGAGGGGACAACACCGGCAAACAGAGAAGAAACACGATCAATGCAATGCACAATATGATGCATGATCATGACATGTCAATATGCTGTGATTTGGGCTAATGCAACTAGCAACATGTTAAATGGAGTTGGTTTGAACCCTAGGTTCAATTCAAACTCCATATGTGAGGGTTTAAATGCCATTTATATGATTTGGCCTAAACAGTAGTCATAAGTTATTCTAACATGCATGGAAATGGTACAGATGGATAGATTGGATTTTTCTGATCATTTTTCATATATAAATCTTTTCATTTGGAGTTATGGTTGAATTACTATGAATTTTAGAAGTTTATAGCATTTTTTGGAATTTCCTGGATTATTTTAAATCTAGAAAATCAATTATTGCATCAGCATTGCGTCTGGGTGACGTCAGTGGTCAACTGACCCGGTCCAGTCAAACCTGACGTGTGGGGTCCACACGTCAGTGTCACTGTTAGTTAACTAACCAATTCAGAGTTAATTAAAAGTTAACCCAGGTTAATTATCAGGCGGGCCCCGCTTGTCATTGACTCAGGGGAGGGGGTCAGCCTGGTCAAACGGGGTCAACTCACCGGCGTTTAGTCGCCGGCGAGGCCAGACGCGGCGGCGAGCCACGGGTTTGCCCTACGGGGCGCCGTTTGGCGCGCGGAGCACAGCTACGGGATGAGGGCGGAGTGGCGCATCCAACGGTGGCGGTTGCGGGCGCTGGGGTGGCCGGGAGCAGCGCCGGCGACGAGGTTTGCGGCGGCCGGAGTCGGCAGAGAGCGGGGACGCGGTTGCGGTGGTCGTGGCGATGTGCGTTTAGCACCTACGGCGTCTACGTGGTGCGGTGAGTACGATGGACGCATGCCCGAGACCAAATGGTCACCGGAGCAGCACCAGCGACGAGCGCGGGCGACGGCGGGGTTCGGTCTCCGGCAGAGCGACGGCTACAGCGTGCAAATGGAGCGCAGAGGAGGGGGGTTCGGGTCAGTGGCTCACGGCGAGTCGGACGAGCAAGTCGGCGAGCTCGGGGACGCGGAGACGGCGGCGAATCGACGGGCGCGGCCTTCGGCGACCGAGGAGGAAAAGATGAAGCAGCCGGCGATGCAGGCCGTCCCAGCGCTCGGGGCCAGGGTGGGGCGAAGCAGCGGACGATGGCGTAGCTTGCAGACAAGGTGGGGAGTTGAGGGGAGCACGGTGGTCATGGCTACGGCGAGCGGCGCTCTCAGGTGCGTTCGGTGACGAGAGGAAGGGAGAGTAGAGGAGGAGGAGGGGGGTCCAGGGAGAGAGCGAGGGGGTCGAGCGGGCGACGTGGGCGTCGTCCGGATCCTCCAGAGGCGCGGGCGGCTAGCAGGTGACGCCGTGGCGCGAGCGGCGGCGTCGCGGTGTCCCTCCTCTGCCTACTGGCAGAGGTAGGCGATGACTGGCACCAGGCCAGTGGGCTAGGCCGTGCTGGGCCAGGCCAGGTAAGCGCCAGGTAAGACTCCTTTCTCTCTCTTTTCTTTAATTGTTTCTGTTTTCTAATTTTGCTATTATGTTTTGATTTAGTAAAAATACTAAATCACTTCCAAAACTCCTGAAAATATTTGTGGGCACCTTTTGAATTATTTCCAACAGCCCTCAAATCATTTCAGAATAATCTGAGCATTTAGAATAATTATAGCATTTAAATGCCCAAATTCAAATACTTTATGATTTAATCCAAAAATGATCTAGGAATATATATTCATCATTTTTGGCAGAGGTTTCCACCTTAACCAGAAATCATGAACTTTTCTTAGGGACATTTTGGGTTTATTTAAAAGATTTTAATCCATCCTAGTTGAGTTGATTTAATGCTAGGGTTTGAACATCCCCATTTCAAGTTTAAATGAAATTTAGACATGATGCAGCAACCAAGCTAGTCCAAGTGCATAGCAAGGCTAGGGACGTGACAGATTGGGCGAGGTCTGTGTGACCTTAGCTCAAGGAGAATACGGTGAGGACTGTGTGTCTGGGACTGTGTGTCCTCAGGTTTAAATACCTAGCCGCTCCAACCTGACGTACAATTGAGACAGCAGTTGGAACTGGTCTACCAAATCATTGTCTTCACCAAGCTTCCTGGTTCTATTTCCTCAACTCTTTCATTTCCTCATAACTGTGTTGTGCACTTGTTTATATCTGTGTTTGAAGACTTTGACTGAAGACTTTCTCAATTTCCTCAGTTCAATTTCTTTAGTCTGTTTGTCTTCATCCCATGTTTTCCTGTGTTTACGCTTCCTGTACTCCGTGCTTGTCTTCATTTCATCATGATGACCATGTTTGTGTTCTGTTATGCTTACTTCTGAGTACTTATTCCGCTGCAAGTAGTTCTTCGCTAAGGAATTTCCTCACCCGCAAATTCCTCAGTGAAGAATTCATAAAAATCGCCTATTCACCCCCATCTAGTCAATATAACGCACTTTCAATTAGTATCAGAGCAAGGTACTCCCTTGTTCTGTGTGATTTTGGTTTAACCGCCTGGAGTTTCAGTTACGTCGACCACAGGAATGAAGACTGTGCCATGCCCCATCTTTGACGGTCATGAGTATCCCAAGTGGAAGGCCATGATGAAGAAGCGCCTCATGGCGATGAACAGCGAGCTGTGGACCGTCACTGAGATTGGTCTGACCGATCTGTGCAAGATGGCAGAAGCTGATGACATTCGCAAGTACACTCTTCTCAACCTCACGGCGAAGGACGTCATCTGCTCCTGTCTGTCTCAAAATCAGTTCAGGAACATCATGCATCTCGATCATGCGAAGCTTATCTAGGACCGTCTCTCTGAGGTCTATGAAGGTCATCAAACCCGTCATGATCCTTGGTTTGAGGACTTCAAGGAATCTCTCAAAGCGATGACTTTCGAACCAGAATCATCATCTTCTACACCATGCCTTATGGCAAAAGATGCAAAGGTAACTGAATGCTATCTATCTGAATCAAGTGATGATGAATCTGGTGATGAGTTTGGACCCAGCTATGTCAAACTTGCTTCCCTTGCCACTAAACAACAAAGAGCTTTGGAAAAAGTTCAATACATGCTAAATAAGAGTGATGGTATGTTGGGTGAAGAAATGGATTAGTCGAAAGCTTTGGCTGAGAGTCTTCAGAGACTTCGGTCTAAGTTTGACACCCTTCAAGGTCATCATAACACTCTCTTAGCTAATCATGAGAAGCTTTCTTATGAATTTCTTCAGAAAAAGCAAGATCTTGAAAGCTAAGAGTGAGTTATGAAGATCTTCAGAAGGAGCGCGATTCATTACTTGCTGAACAAATCAGCGCTGCTCAGGAAGAATTTGTTCCTCCATGCTTGAAGTGCATTGAACGTGAATCTGCTAATTCTTCACCTGAATGTTCAAATGCTTTTAGTGCTACAAATTCTTCAACTGTCTCTGCTATCACTAATTCCTCATCTGAGGACATTGCTAGTATCACTGATGATGCAGGGCTGAAGGAATTGTACATGACAGGCATGTACAAAAGCCTCAAAGGGCATCAGACTCTTTGTGATGTGCTTAAAAAGCAGATCCTCAACAGGAACCCTAGGAAAGAGGGTATTGCCTTTGAGAGGAAACTCAATGCTGATGGTACTTATTGGAAGCCTGAGTAGTACCCCAAAACCTCATGGGTTGATGCAAAGGGACCTCCAGTAGATCCATCCAATTTATCTGGCTTTACATGTGATTCTCCTCATTCTGCTGATGAGTCATTTGACTCCAACTATAAACTGTTCAAGAATCAGAATGGTGAAGTATTAGCTAGATATGTTGGCACTAATTGCAGGAATGGTTCTCCTATGAATAAAATCTGGGTACCCAAAAGGTGCCTTGAAAGTCTTCAGGTGAATGTCCTCATGACACCACCAGTGAAGAATAGGAACCCCAGATCAAATTCTTCATATGGACCCAATTCTTCATATGGATCCAAGTCCTCATACGGACCAAATTCCTCATGTGGATCAAATTCCTCAAAAGGATCAAAGTCCTCATATGATCATCATCGTGCTAACACCTCTGTTTCGCAGGGAAAGAGCTAAGGGCTATGAATATGAGCATTATTCTTCTAATCATTATGTTCATAAGTCCTCGAAGAATTTCTCTGCTTATTTATATGCTTATCCTAACCCCTTTTATGTGAAACGAAATGGACTGGCTTCTATGCCACCTTTCTCATATGGAGCTCGCAGAGTGATGAACTCTTTGCCACCCCTTTAGATGTGGGTGGTGAAGAAAAAGAACTAATTTCTTCTGCAGGGTCAGGTCTCCAGACGTGCTAAAACGCCTGAAGAATTTGCTGGAGACCTGAAAAGTGCCTGAAAGGACGCAGACTGATCATGAAGAAATGAACCCTCATTTCTCACGTCCTCATTCTGTCTTATCTATTCTATTGGTTGATGAAATTGATCTGATGAATTGATGTCATATTCTTAACTGATGAAGTATATGAGTTTGTAAGCTGCACTGATTCATCTGCAGGATGATCAACCCAAAGCCAATGAGTGGGTCCTCGATAGTGGATGTACAAATCACATGACTGGTGACAATATTCTACTGATGGATGCTCCCTTATCTCCATCGCATCTGAACCATATCATCTTCACTGACAAAGGCAAAAGTCAGGTATTGGGTCTAGGTAAGGTTGCAATCTCAAAGGATCGACACATGGACAAAGTCATGCTTGTCGAGTCCTTAGGATACAACCTCATGTCTGTCTCAATGCTATGTGATCTTGATATGGTTGTTGTCTTTGGCAAGTATCATTGTGTTGTGATCATGGAAGCTGACAATTCCAAAGTCTTCGAAGACTTTAGGAGAGGAGACTTGTATATTGTTGATTTCTCTACAGGACCACAACCAGCCGTGTGCCTACTTGCAAAAGCTTCAGAAGGCTGGCTATGGCACCGACGACTTGGTCATGCAGGCATGAGGAATTTGCACACGCTTGCGAAGAAGAAGCATGTCATGGCATTGAGAATGTCAAATTCCTCAAGGATCACTTGTGCGGTGCCTGTGAAGCTGGAAAGATGACCAAGGCCAAGCATCCAGCGAAGAGTATCATGACTACCACTCGCCCATTTGAATTGCTTCACATGGATCTCTTTGGACCTAACCATTATTCTGAGTTTCAAATGATGCATCTCAATATGGCTTTGTTATTGTTGATGATTACTCACGTTACACATGGGTACACATTGTTACTTACAAACATGAAGTGCAGGAAGTCTTCAAACGATTTTCCTTGAGGGCTTCAACCAAATTTGGTGTGAAGATCAAGCACATCAGAAGTGACAACGGAACAGAGTTCCAGAATTCTGGTCTTGATGACTATCTTGATGAACTCGGTATTACTCATGAGTTATCTACTCCTTATACTCCTCAGCAGAATGGCGTCGTGGAGCGCAAGAACAGGACTCTTGTTGAGATGGCTCGCACTATGCTTGATGAATACAAGACGCCTCATCGTTTCTGGATTGAGGCAATTGATACTGCGTGCCACATCATCAACAGAGTTTATCTTCACAAATTCTTCAAGAACACTGCCTATGAACTCCTCACTGACAAGAAACCCAATGTGAGTTATTTCAAAGTCTTCGGTGCTAAATGCTGGATTAGAGATCCTCATCATAACTCAAAATTTGCACCGAAAGCACATGAAGGTTTTATGCTTGGTTACGGAAAGGACTCGCACACCTACAGAGTCTTCAACAACGTTCGTCACAAGGTTGTTGAAACTATAGATGTGCGGTTTGATGAAACTAATGGCTCGCAAAGAGAGCACCTACCTTCTGTGATAGATGAACCAGCACCAGAGGAATCTATCAAGTTCAAGGCTACTGAGGATGTCATTCCGACCAAAGAATCTGCTGAAGAATTCATTCCAGAACGTGAAGAACGTCGAGCTAATGCACCTCAAGAAAATGCTGAAGAAAATGGTGCTGAAGAAAATGCTGATCAAATTCCTCGACGTCAACCAGCTCATCCTTGCGTTGTAAAAGAAGTGCAGATTGAGAAGATCATCGATGGCATTGAAGCATCAGGTCCTCTCACACGCTCAAGAGCTTCACATTTATCTAACTTTTGTGGGCACTTTGCTTTTGTCTCTATCACAGAGCCCACTAAGGTAGATGAAGCATTTATGGAGCCTGAGTGGATTCAAGCTATGCAAGAAGAATTACATCAATTCGAGCTCAACAATGTCTGGGAGGTCAAACGTCCAGATCCTCGCAAGCACAATATCATTGGCACAAAGCGGATCTACCGCAACAAGCAAGATGAAAATGGCCTTGTGGTGAGGAATAAGGCACGGCTTGTAGCTCAAGGCTACACACAGGTTGAAGGAATTGATTTCGATGAAACTTTCGCACCTATTGCTAGACTTGAGGCTATTCGCATATTACTTGCTTATGCTAACCATCATGATATCACTCTATATCAAATGGATGTGAAAAGTGCATTCCTCAATGGTAAGCTTGAGGAAGAAGTATATGTTGCTCAACCTAGAGGTTTTGAAGATCCAAAGCATCCTGACAAAGTCTTCAGACTCAATAAGGCCCTCTATGGCCTCAAGCAGGCCCCTCGGGCGTGGTATGATACTTTGAAGGAATTCCTCATGAAGAAAGGCTGCAAACCCGGTTCACTTGACCCTACTCTTTTCACTAAATCTTATGATGGTGAACTATTTGTGTGCCAAATATATGTTGATGATATTATCTTTGGCTATACTGACCAACGTTACAGTGATGAATTTGCCTATATGATGAGTGAAGAATATCAAATGTCTATGATGGGAGAATTGAAATTCTTCCTAGGTCTTCAAATTCGTCAATAGCGCAATGGCATATTCATATCTTAGGAGAAGTACCTCAAGGATGTACTGAGGAAATTCGGCATGCAAGATTGCAAAGGCGTCAAAATTCCTATGCCCACAAATGGCCATCTGTGCATTGATGAAAATGGTATTGACTTCGATCATAAGGTACTCATGTCAGCTGCTGAATCAATAGGTTCTCATCAACTAAACTCATTTGCAGCATTCCTCGAAGAAAAGTTGCATACATCTTCAGAGAATTCCATTGTTCAAATTCCTCATCTGAAGAAAATGGCTGACGGTAAGAAGCCACAGAAAAGGAGGAAAGAGGCCTAAGGTTAATACTGCTTTTGAGATCCTTGATGACATATATAAGGATTACTGCACTCCTGATGAGGCATAGTTTGGCAAGGAGGACAAAAATCAGCGCAAGGTGCGCATCTAGAGGATAGAGAGGAGATGGGCAAGAGAGTGGAGGGAGTACAGGTATGTTACTCCCAAGTACATGAAGAAATTCGCACTCAATCCTCCATGCCCAAGACCTCCATTGGCACCTGGCCAAGAAGCAGATCCCACCAGCCTCAAGCGCGGTGAGGATTATCCTGATGAATGGGCCAAGCGCCAGGCCAAGTTGGCCAGACAAGCAAGAGAAGCAGTGAGGAAATTCAATGAAGACTCTACTGCTGCTGCCACTGCTGAGGCCTCTGCTAGCAAGCCAAAGAAGGCCATGGCAAAGAAGCCTGCGCATAAGCCAAGTGCTTCACCTTCAATGCCCTCACGGCCAAGTTCCTCAGCAATGCCCTCATGGCCAGATTCCTCAAAGCCCTCACGGCCGACTCCTCATGCTGCTCCCGCTCCAAAGTCCTCAGCTCCTCCGCCAAAGTCCTCAGCTGCTCCGATCAAATCCTCTGCACCTGTGCACCTTGCCACGTGCCAGAGGACGACAGGCATCTCTATTGCCTCAGGAGCTTCTGCTAGTTCCTCAGCTGCACCAAACTCTTCAACGGGACCCTCTCTGCTGAAGACAAAGGCCACTGCTGGACGTGGCTCTCGCCCAAGTCCTCACAAGAAGCAGGTCGCCTTCCAAGTGTCGTCTGATGAAGACGAAGCTGATGATGATGAACTTGCAGAAATCATCAGAGATAGGCAGGTCAGGGCCGCTAGAGCCAAGGGCACAAATGTGCCTCTTCTTTTGGATCCCAAGTTGATCCTCGATTACATTGATCTCTGGCACAAGGACCCCAACACTCCTATGCCTGATTTCAAACTGACTCCTGGCCAAAGTCATATGCTGACTACCTTCATCCAAGAAGAAAAATGGAAATTTGAAAAGGCTAGGCAGATCAAGAAAGTGCGGTACAAGAAGGAGCGCTTCCTGAAGAAAAACATTGTCTCAATGACAACTAAAGAACTCGTCAACATTCAATCTGAGATCAAAAACCTCAGTGATGAATTTGACGTATACAGAGCTGACTGGCTTGGAGCCAAAGTCAGGTTTGTGAAGATGACTGAGAAGTTCACGTCAAGTGTTGCAGCTCCAACGCAACAAGAAAATCCTCAGGCTGAAGCATCTGCTCAGCCGACTGAAGAAAATGCCAGCACCGCTGATGACATTCAGGCTGCTGAAGAAACTCAAAGCACCAGGGCTGATGACTGCATTCCAGCCGCTGAAGAAATTGCCAGGGCATCCACTAGTGGTGCGCCTGAAGAAAATGAAGAAGTCAGGGCAACTGCATCAGTTGTGCCTGAAGAAAATCAACCAAATTCCTCTGCTCCTCCTGCGCCTACCCCAACTCTGATCCTTCCATCTGCATCAGATGTGACGAAGACCAAGGCTGCTGAACGTGCAGCTGTGAAGAAAAGGAAGGCATCAACTTCATCAGATTCTTCAGCCCCAAAGAAGATGAAGCCTTTGACTAGCTCATTTGACAACCCAATTGATGTTGTTCCAATCTCAACCATGCCATCAAAGGACCTTGTTCCTTTTGATGAAGAATATGTGATCCCCAGCGGATCTGATGAAGACATTCCCTCTGCTGCTTCTTCAGAGCAGATGGATGAAGAAATTGAAGTGGACGCAATCCCTTCAACTCCAATCCCATGCCTTAGTTCACTGCTGAAGAGGCCGGCGTTGAGGAATTGGATGAACACAACTCTGACATGGACATTGGGAGTACTACTCCATTGATGAATGATGACTTTTGGGATAGTCAGCACCCCAACTCTCCTCTATTCACGCCATTGCAGCAAATCCCTCAGTTCCCAGCACATACTGTTCTAATGGGATCTGAAGAAACTCACCCCACTTCATCTGTTCATGAAGAAATTCCAGCCACTAGTGCTGATGAAACTGCTGCTGCTGAAACATTGAAGACACAGACTGCCACTGAAGAGGAACTAGAAATTCCTCAGCCTGAAGAACCTGAGAGTGCGATTCTCGAGGTTGTGATGCAACTGACTGACACTCCTCAACCCAAGCCAAAGGATCCATTCTCAAGGAAACAAAAATTCAAGGCTGATGATTTCTTCGGCGAGCGTGTATTCTTCACAGATTACAACCCCTATGACTCTGCTTGCATTAGGAAGAGGCGTTTCTGGACTGCCAGCCAGGAAAATTTCTATTCCTCAGTGTTGTTCAACAGAGACAAAGTCTTCGATCATGAGCACATTCCTCACGTGGATATGGAATCTCTGTCGTGCTTCGTGCCAGTCCTTAGTGTTCTTCATGATGCTGGACTATTAAATTTCTGCACTGATATCTGTGATTGGAATGAAGAACTCATTCTTCAATTTTATGCAATGCTGCACATCACCGGAGACTCTGAAGATGTGAATTCCTGGATGCTGGACTGGATGACCGAAAACACTCACTATAAGGCACCAGCTACTGAATTGCTTCGTGCTTTGCCTCTCAGTCCTCCCCATGAAGCTGCTCGTTGCATCTACAGTGAGCCTGAGCTTACAGATCACTATATGCAAGTGCTGATGAAGCCATTGAAGCCAGGTCAGGCCCTAAGAACAAAATTCCTCGTGAAGGAATTGCTATATGTGCCTCGGACTGTCTATCGCATTTTGACGAAGACATTGAGTCCCATCAAGGGCCATGACTCGAATGAAGAAGAGGTCGTTGGCATCATGAAGAATCTGCTATTCAATATCATTCATGGCGTCCCCGTCAACTTCCATGATTTCTTCATGAGGACTCTGGCAAATGTCGCAATGTCACCGTTTGAGTTGAAGCCTTATGCTCCGTGGATTATGAGATTCATCAGAACAAGGTCTTCACTCAACTACAAAGCTGATACTCTGAACCATTGCAGCTACTTGCCCCTGATTGAAGTCCTCAAACGGACATTTTCCTCAACTGATGACAAGGGCAAGGCCGCTGCTGTTATTGATGAAGGCATTCGTCCATTGGATGGTCAATTTCGCAAAGCTGCATCTTACTCCACCAATGATGACTCTGCCACTCATGACACTGCCGCCAATGCAACCAAGCAAAATCCTCAAGACACAGCTCCCAGGGTGATGACTGATCGTGAGCTTCTCCTCAGTCTTCACCAGAAGGTTGATCGAAATCACAATTGGGTCAAGCATCAGTTTTGTTCAATTCTCACAACATGACTGCTACCCACAATGCAGTGAAGAAAAACCATTACTACCTCCACGAAACCTTCAACCGTACCTGGGCAGTTCTGTCTCACATTTATAGTGAAGAAGATCTGAAGAAAATGGGTCACAAGGAAGATTTTGACTGGTCTGCTCCGCCACCGAAGAAATACAAGAAGGTCAAGGTTCCCTCCTTGGTGACCAGCTCGTATTCTTCATCACGCGACACCGACAAGCATGAAGACTTGGACGACACTACGGCAGGCCCTACATCGACAAACGACCCCAACAACGCTGGCGCTCCTCATCAACTTGATATTCTTCAGGGGCGTTAGTCCTCATTTTCGATCCTTTTGGTCATTCGATGACAAAGGGGGAGAAATTTGAGTTAGTCTTCAAGTGGGTCTATCTATATGGGCGTTTTTTTGTTAAGTTACAACTCTCGTTCTTTTGAAGACTTTGCTGGATTGTTGTAAACTTAAACTCTATGGTGGCCTGATACTTTTGCTGAGCTTTTCTGCATGCTTATTCCTCATTAATGTTTATGCACGCATGCTGAATTACATCAGTCACCATATTTCATCATGCATTTCAAATTCTTCATACATTATGTCGAATGCGTGTATGAATTACCAGATATAGGGGGAGATCTCCATGATTCTAATTCTTCAAGAGTGCATTGCTTCAAAAGCAAATTCCTCACTATGCACATCTTCAGGGGGAGTTCTTCTATATGTTGCAATCAAATTCCTCAATATCAATATTTACACTTCATATGTTTATCCCCGTTGAAAACTTAACCTATATTGTCATCAATCACCAAAAAGGGGGAGATTGTAAGTGCATCTAGTGCCCCTTAGTGATTTTGGTGTATTGAAGACTTATAGGTTAAGGGACTAATGTGTTTATGAGTGTACACAGGTCTATAAGTCTATGAGGAGTTTGATATTTACAGAGATTGTTGACCCCTAAAAATGAAGTTCTTCGACTGAAGACTTTGGATTTCTGAAGACTTTCTGAAGACTATGAAAGTGAAGAAATTGGTGTGACCTTGAAGACTTGGTATTCATCTGAGGAACATGGAGCGTGAAGACTTTTGTTTTCGTAGTTTCATTTTCTCTTTCTTGAGTCATAGGAAACACCGTACTGTTAAAGGGGGTCGAGGGAATACTAAGGAAAAATTTCCAAGTGATGCTCAACTCAAAATCCTACACCTACCAATCCCTTCGAGTGAAGCCATTGCAAATCTCATACAGTTCAGTCATATTCTTCAGTGACAGAGACGAAGTTCTTCTGGTCTCTAAGGAATTTGTTCTGACTGAGGAGTTAGGAATTCGCAAGTGCGGATTGCCTACACAGTAAGGAACATGATAGCCCTGAGGAATTTGATACTCAAATTTCCGACCGTTGATGTGCCTTGCGCCAGCTGTCCCAAAATATCTACCCACCTAACAGTCATATCAATGAAGGGCATTTATGTCTTATCATGTCGGGCTGCTCCCTAGGCTATAAATAGCCGCCCCCTACAACCACTAGCTGGTTGGTCGCTCCGAGAGAAACTGACACTTGTCATTTGATAGCATCCCATCCTCCAAGGACTTTGAGCGAAAATCATCGAGTGAGGAAAACCCAAACCCAAACACCTACAAACCCAAAGTGATTGAGCATCAATGAAGAGATTGATCCTGCGTGGATCCGACGCTTGTTACCTTTGAAGACTGTGCTTCTTCCAGACGGTTAGGCGTCATGGTCTAGAGCATCCAAGAGGAATTGTGGATCGCCGAGTGACCTAGTCTGTGAAGGTTTGGAAGTCACCTGAAGACTTACCACGAGTGATTGGGCGAGATCTGTGTGACCTTAGCTCAAGGAGAATACGGTGAGGACTGTGTGTCCTCAGGTTTAAATACCTAGCCGCTCCAACCAGACGTACAACTGAGACAGCAGTTGGAACTGGTCTACCAAATCATTGTCTTCACCAAGCTTCCTGGTTCTATTTCCTCAACTCTTTCATTTCCTCATAACTGTGTTGTGCACTTGTTTATATCTGTGTTTGAAGACTTTGACTGAAGACTTTCTCAATTTCCTCAGTTCAATTTCTTCTGTCTGTTTGTCTTCATCCTGTGTTTTCCTGTGTTTACGCTTCCTGTACTCCGTGCTTGTCTTCATTTCATCATGATGACCATGTTTGTGTTCTGTTATGCTTACTTATGAGTACTTATTCCGCTGCAAGTAGTTCTTCGCTAAGGAATTTCCTCACCCGCAAATTCCTCAGTGAAGAATTCATAAAAATCGCCTATTCACCCCCCTCTAGTCGATATAACCCACTTTCACTCGCCCAATCACTCGTCTACAGGTGACTTCCAAACCTTCACAGACTCGGTCACTCGGCGATCCACAATTTCCTCTTGGATGCGCTAGTCCATGACGCCTAACCGTCTGGAGGATGCACAGTCCTCAAAGGTAACAAGCGTCGGTTCCACACAGGAACAATCTCTTCAGTGATGCTCAATCACTTTAGGTTTGTAGGTGTTTGGGTATGGGTTTTCCTCACTTGATGATTTTCGCTCAAAGTCCTCGGAGGATGGGATGCTCTTAAGGACAAGTGTCAGTTTCTCGTGGAGCAGCCCACCAGCTAGTGGTTCTAGGGGGCTTCTATTTATAGCCTAGGGAGCAGGCCGACATGATAAGACATAAATGTCCTTCAATGATATGACCGTTAGGTGGGTAGATATTTTGGGAGAGCTGGCACGTAGCACAACAACGATCGGAAATTTGGCTATCAAATTCCTCAGGGCTATCATGTTCCTCACTTGTAGGCAATTCGCACTGGCGAATTCCTAACTCCTCAGTCAGAACAAATTCCTCAGAGACCAGAAGATCTTCGTCTCTGTCACTGAAGAAATTGACTGAACTGTATGAGATTTCCAATGGCTTCACTCAAAAGGATTGGTAGGTGTAGGATTTTGAGATGAGCATCACATGGAAACTTTTCCTTAGTTTTACCTCGACCCCCTTTAACAGTACGGTGTTTCCTATGACTCAAGAAAGAGAAAATGAAACTATGAAAGACAAAATCTTCACGCTTCATGTTCCTCGCATGAATATCAAGTCTTCAGGATCACACCAATTTCTTCACTTTCAAAGTCTTCAGAAAGCCAAAGTCTTCAGTTGAAGACATTCATTTTTAGGGGTCGACTTTCTCTGTAAATATCAAACTCCACATAGACTTATAGACCCGTGTACACTCACAAATGCATTAGTCCCTTAACCTATAAGTCTTCAATACACCAAAATCACTAAGGGGCACTAGATGCACTTACACTAGGTATGAAGATACCGACGATCGAATCTCGGGCAAGTAACATACCGATAGACAAAGAGAATAACGTGTGTTGTCATAACGGTTCGGCCGATAAAGATCTTCGTAGAATATGTAGGAGCCAATATGGGCATCCAGGTTCCGCTATTGGTTATTGACCGGAGAGGTGTCTTGGTCATGTCTACATAGTTCTCGAACCCGTAGGGTTCGCACGCTTAACGTTCGATGACAATGTTATATTATATGAGTTATGTGATTTGGTGACCAAATGTTGTTGGGAGTCCCGGATGAAATCACAGACATGATGAGGAGTCTCAAAATGGTCGAGAGGTAAAGATTGATATATAGCACAATAGTATTCGGACACCGGAAGTGTTCTGGTGGGCACCGGGTACATATCGGGTCACCGGAAGGGGTTCCGGGCACCCCCGGGAAAAGATATGGGCCTTATGGGCAAAGAGGGGAAACACACCTGCCACTAGGGGCTAGTGCGCCCCCCATATGGGCCGAACCAGGGGGAGAAGGAAAGAGGGGAAGAGAAAGGAAAGGGGGGATTCGGCCTCCCCCTTCCCTTTCTCCCCCCTTCTCTTTCCTTCTCCCTCCGGCATATATGGCAGGGGCGCGCGGCCAAGGAGGAACCCAAGTAGGATTCGGTCCTACTTGGGGCGCCTCCTGGCCTCTCCCCTCCCCCTTCCGCCTATATATATGTGGGGGGGCTCCCCTAGCACACACACCAGACAATTGCCAAGCCGTGTGCGGCCCCCTCCACCGTTTACACCCTCGGTCATATTTTCGTAGTGCTTAGGCGAAGCCTTGCAAGGATCGCTTCACCATCACCGTCACCACACCGTCGTGCTGACGGAACTCATCTACTACCTCGACGTCTTGCTGGATCAAGAAGGCGAGGGACGTCACCGAGCTAACCATGTGTAGAACGCGGAGGTGTCGTGCATTCGGTACTTGATCGGTTGAAGCGCGAAGAAGTTCGACTACATCATCCGCGTTGAGAAATGCTTCCGCTTACGGTCTACAAGGGTACATAGACACACTGTCCCCCTCGTTACTATGCATCTCCATGGATAGATCATTGCGTGTGTGTAGAATTTTTTTGTTTTCCATGCAACGATTCCCAATAGTGGTATCAGAGCCAGGTCTATGTGTAGATGATATGCACGAGTAGAACACAAAGAGTTGTGGGCGGTGATAGTCATACTGCTTACCACCAACGTATTATTTTGATTCGGCGGTATTGTGGGATGAAGCGGCCCGGACCAACCTTACATGTCCACGCACATGAGACCGGTTCCACCGACTGACATGCAACTAGTTTTGCATAAAGGTGGCTGGCGGGTATCTGTTTTTCCTACTTTAGTTGAATCAAATTTGACTACGGCCGGTCCTTGAAGAAGGTTAAAACAACAAACTTGACGAAACACCGGTGTGGTTTTTGCCGTAGGTAAGAATGGTTCTTGCTAGAAACCCATAGCAGCCACGTAAAACTTGTAACAACAAAGTAGAGGACGTCTAACTTGTTTTTGCAGGGCATGTTGTGATATGATATGGTCAAGAGATGATGTGATATACATTGTTGTATGAGATGATCATGTTTTGTAATTTATCGGCAACCGGCAGGAGCCTTATGATTGTCTCTTTATTGTATGAATTGCAATCGCCATGTAATTGCTTTACTTTAGCGCTATGCGTTAGCAATAGTTGTAGAAGCAATAGTTGGCGAGACGACCATGACGCTACGATGGATATCAAGGTGTCGAGCTGGTAACGATGGAGATCATGACGATGCTTTGGAGATGGAGATCAAAAGCACAAGATGATGATGGCCATATCATGTCACATATTTTGATTGCATGTGATGTTTATCTTTTATGCATCTTATTTTGGTTAGAACGATGGTAGCATTATAAGATGATCCATTCACTAAATTTCAAGATACAAGTGTTCTCCCCGAGTACGCACCGTTGTGAAAGTTCGTCGTTTTGAGACACCACGTGATGATCGGGTGTGATAGACTCTACATTCACATACAACGTTTGTAAGCCAGTTTTACACATGCAGAATACTTGGGTTAAACTTGACGAGCCTAGCATGTACAGACATGGTCTCAGAACACTGGAGACCGAAAGGTCAAACATGAGTCACATAGTAGATATTATCAACATAGAGATGTTCACTATTGATGACTACCCCATCTCATGTGATGATCAGACATGGGTTAGTTGATTTGGATCATGTATCACCTAGACAACTTGAGGGATGTTGATTTAAGTGGGAGTTCATTAGTAATTTGATTAATTGAACTTAATTTATCATGAACTTAGTCTTAATAGTTTCGCATATCTATGTTGTAGATCAATAGCTCGCGATATAGCTCCCCTATTTTTGATATGTTCCTAGAGAAAACTAAGTTGAAAGATGATAGTAGCAATGATGCGGACTAGGTCCGTGATCTGAGGATTATCCTCATTGCCGCACAGAAGAATTATGCCCTTGATGCACCGCTAGGTGACAGACCTATTGCAAGAGCAGATGCAGACGTTATGAACATTTGGCAAGCTCGATATGATGACTACTTGATTGTTTAGTGCGACATGCTTTACGGCTTAGAACCGGGACTTCAAAAAAGTTTTGAACGCCACAGAGCATATGAGATGTTCCAAGAGCTGAAATTGGTATTTCAGACTCATGCCCATGTCGAGAGGTATGATACCTCTGACAAGTACTTTGCCTACAAGATGGAGGAGAATGGCTCAGCCGATGAGCATGGGCTCAGAATGTCCAGGTACTACAATCGCTTGAATCGAGTGGGAGTTAATCTTCCAGATAAGATAGTGATTGACAGAATTCTCTAGTCACTATCACCAAGCTACTAAAACTTTGTGATGAACTATAATATGCAAGGGATGACGAAAATGCTTCCCGAGCTCTTCGCAATGCTGAATTTGGCGAAGGTAGAAATCAAGAAAGAGCATCAAGTGTTGATGATTAACAGGACCACTAGTTTCAAGAAAAAAGGGTAAGGGGAAGAAAGGGAACTTCAAGAATAATGGCAAGCAAGCTGCCACTCCTGGGAAGAAGCCCAAAGCTGGACCCAAGCCTGAAACTGAGTGCTTCTAATGCAAAGGGACTGGCCACTGGAAGTGGAACTGCCCCAAGTATTTGGCGGATAAGAAGGATGGCAAAGTGAACAAAGGTATATTTGATATACATGTTATTGATGTGTACCTTACTAATGCTCGTAGTAGTGCCTAGGTATTTGATACTGGTTCGGTTGCTCATATTTGTAACTCGAAATAGGAGATACAGATTAAACGAAGATTGGCTAAGGACGAGGTGACGATGCGCGTCGGGAATGGTTCCAAGGTCGATGTGATCGCCGTCGGCACGCTACCTCTACATCTACCTTCGGGATTGGTTTTAGACCTGAATAATTGTTATTTGGTGCCAGCGTTGAGCATGAACAATATATTTGGATCTTGTTTCGTGTGAGACGGTTATTCACTTAAATCAGAGAATAATGGTTGTTCTATTTATATGAGTAATATCTTTTATGGTCGTGCACCCTTGAAGAGTGGTCTATTTCTGTTGAATCTCGATTGTGGTGATACACATATTCATAATATTGATGCCAAAAGATGCAAAGTTGATAATGATAGTGCAACATATTTGTGGCACTACCATTTAAGTCATATTGGTGTAAAGCGCATGAAGAAACTCCATGCAGATGGACTTTTGGAATCACTTGATTATGAATCATTTGATACTTGCGAACCATGCCTCATGGGCAAGATGACTAAAACTCCGTTCCCCAGAACAATGGAGCGAGCCAATGACTTATTGGAAATAATACATACCGATGTATATATACGGTCCAATGAGTGTTGAGGCACGCGGCGGGTATCATTATTTTCTGACCTTCACAGATGATTTAAGCAGATATAGGTATATCTACTTAATGAAACACAAGTCTGAAACATTTGAAAAGTTCAAAGAATTTCAGAGTAAAGTGGAGAAACATTGTAACAAGAAAATAAAGTTTCTACGATCTGATCGTGGAGGGGAATATTTGAGTTATGAGTTTGGCCTTCATTTAAAACAATGTGGAATATTTTCAAAACTCACGCCACCTGGAACACCACAGCGTAATGGTGTGTCTAAATGTCGTAACCATACTTTATTAGATATGGTGCATTCTATGATGTCTCTTACCGATTTACCGCTATCGTTTCGGGTTATGCATTAGAGACAACTGCATTCACGTTAAATAGGGCACCACCTAAATTCGTTGAGACGGCACCGTGTGAACTGTGGTTTGGCAAGAAACCTAAGCTGTTGTTTCTTAAAGTTTGCGGTTGCGATACTTATGTCAAAAGGCTTCAGCCTGATAAGCTCGAGCCCAAATCTGTGAAGTGCGTCTTCATAGGATACCCTAAGGAAACAATTGGGTACACCTTCTACCGCAGATCCGAAGGCAAGATTTTGTTGCCAAGAATGGAACCTTTCTAAGAAGGAGTTTCTCTCGAAAGAAGTGAGTGGGAGGAAAGTAGAACTTGAAGAGGTAATCGTACCTTCTCTCGAATTAGAAAGTAGCACATAGAGAAATCCGTTCCCGTGATGCCGACACCAACTAGAGAGGAAGCTAATGATGATGACCATGAAACTTCAGATCAAGTTACCACTGAACTTTCTAGGTTAACCAGAGCACGATCCGTACCAGAGTGATACGGTAATCCTGTTCTGGAAGTCATGTTATTAGACCAAGGCGAACCTATGAACTATGAAGAAGCTATGATGAGCCCAGATTCCGACAGATGGCTTGAAGCCATGAAATCTGAGATAGGATCCATGTATGAGAACAAAGTTTGGACTTTGGTGGACTTTCCCAATGATCAGCAAGCCATAGAAAATAAATGGATCTTCAAGAAGAAGATTGACGCTGATGGTAATGTTACTGTCTACAAAGCTCGACTTGTCGCGAAAGGTTTTCGGCAAGTCCAAGGGGTTAACTACGATGAGACCTTCTCACCCGTAGCGATGCTTAAGTCAGTCCGAATCATGTTAGCAATTGCCGCATTTTATAATTATGAAATTTGGCAAATGGACGTCAAAATTGCATTCCTTAATGGATTTCTTAAAAAATAGTTGTATATGATGCAACCAGAAGGTTTTGTCGATCCTAAAGGTGCTAACAAAGCGTGCAAGCTCCAGCGATCCATTTATGGAATGGTGCAAGCATCTCGGAGTTGGAATATACGCTTTGATGAGGTGATCAAAGCATATGGTTTTATACAGACTTACGATGAAGTCTGTATTTACAAGAAAGTGAGTGGGAGCTCTGTAGCATTTCTAATATTATATGTGGATGGCATATTACTGATTGGAAATGATATAGAATTTCTGGATAGCATAAAAGGATACTTGAATAAGAATTTTTCAATGAAAGATCTCGGTGAAGCTGCTTACATATTAGGCATCAAGATCTATAGAGATAGATCAAGATGCTTGATAAGACTTTCAATGAGTACATACCTTGATAAGATGTTGAAGGAGTTCAAAATGGATCAGTCAAAGAAGGAGTTCTAGCCTATATTGCAAGGTGTGAAGTTGAGTGAGACTCAAAGCCCGACACGGCAGAAGATAGAAAGAGAATGAAAGTCATTCCCTATGCCTCAGTCATAGGTTCTATAAAGTATGACATGCTATGTACCAGTCCTATTGTGTGCCTTGCCATGAGTTTGGCAAGTAGGTACAATGGTGATACAGGAGTAAATCACTAGACAGCAGTCAAAATTATCGTTAGGTACCTTAAAAAGGACTAAGGAAATGTTTCTCGGCTATGGAGGTGATAAAGAGTTCGTCGTAAAGGGTTACGTCGATGCAAGCTTTGACACTGATCCAGATGACTCTAAGTCTCAATCTGGATACGTATTGAAAGTGGGAGCAATTAGCTAGAGTAACTCCATGCAGAGCATTGTAGAAATAGAAATTTACAAAATACATACGGATATGAATATGGCAGATCCGTTGACTATAATTCTCTCACAAGCAAAACATGATCACACTTTAGAACTCTTTGGGTGTTGATCACATGGCGATGTGAACTAGATTATTGACTCTATTAAACTCTTTTGGTGTTAGTCACATGGCGATGTGAACTATGGGTGTTAATCACATGGCGATGTGAACTAGATTATTGCTCTAGTGCAAGTGGGCGACTGAAGGAAATATGCCCTAGAGGCAATAATAAAGTTGTTATTTTGTATTTCCTTATTCATGATAAAGGTTTATTGTTCATGCTAGAATTGTATTGATCAGAAACCTAAATACATGTGTGAATATATAAACATACACCGTATCCCTAGTGAGCCTCTACTTGACTAGCTCGTTGATCAAAGATGGTTAAGGTTTCCTAACCATGGACATGAGTTGTCATTTGATAATGAGATCACATCATTAAGAGAATTATGTGATGGACAAAACCCATCCGTTAGCTTAGCATTATGATCGCTAAGTTTTATTGCTATTGCTTTCTTCATGTCAAATACATATTCCTTCGAGTATGAGATTATATGCAACTCCCAGATACCGGAGGAATGCCATGTGTGCTATCAAACGTCACAACATAACTGGGTGATTATAACTGGGCGACTGAAGGAAACGACTAAGGAGTTAGTCATGAGGTGATGTATTACGGAACGAGTAAAGAGACTTGCTAGTAACGATATTGAACTAGGTATGAAGATACCGACGATCAAATCTCAGGCAAGTAACATACCGATAGACAAAGGGAGTAACGTATGTTGTCATAACGGTTCGACCGATAAAGATCTTCGTAGAATATGTAGGAGCCAATATTGGCATCCAGGTTCCGCTATTGGTTATTGATCAGAGAGGTGTCTCGGTCATATCTACATAGTTCTCGAACCCGTAGGGTCCGCACGCTTAACGTTCGATGACGATATTATATTATATGAGTTATGTGATTTGGTGACCGAATGTTGTTCAGAGTCCCGGATGAGATCACGGACATGACGAGGAGTCTCGAAATGGTCAAGAGGTAAATATTGATATATAGGACGATAGTATTCGGACACCAGAAGTGTTCCGGTGGGTACCAGGTACATATCGGGTCACCGAAAGGGGTTCCGGGCACCCCCGGCAAAAGATATGGGCCTTATGGGCAAAGAGGGGAAACGCACCAGCCACTAGGGGCTAGTGCGCCCCCATATGGGCCGAACCAAGGGGAGAAGGAAAGAGGGGAAGAGAAAGGAAAGGGGGGATTCGGCCTCCCCCTTCCCTTTCTCCCCCCTTCTCTTTCCTTCTCCCTCCGGCATATATGGCTGGGGGCGTGTGGCCAAGGAGGAACCCAAGTAGGATTCGGTCCTACTTGGGGCGCCTCCTGGCCTCCCCCTCCCACCTATATATATATATATATATATATATATATATATATATATATATATATATATATATATATATATATATATATGTATGTATGTATGTATATATATATGGGGGGTGCCCCTAGCAGGCTAGCACACACGTGACAATTGCCTAGCCGTGTGCGGCGCCCCCTCCACCGTTTACACCCTCGGTCATATTTTCGTAGTGCTTAGGCGAAGCCCTGCGAGGATCACTTCACCATCACAGTCACCACGCCGTCGTGCTGACGGAACTCATCTACTACCTCGACGTCTTGCTGGATCAAGAAGGCGAGGGACGTCACCGAGCTGAACGTGTGCAGAACGTGGAGGTGTCGTGCGTTCGGTACTTGATCGGTTGAAGCGTGAAGAAGTTCGACTACATGAACCGCGTTGAGAAACGCTTACGCTTACGGTCTACAAGGGTACGTAGACACACTCTCCCCCTCGTTGCTATGCACCTCCATGGATAGATCATTGCATGTGCATAGAATTTTTTTTGTTTTCCATGCAACGATTCCCAACACACACACGGGTCAAATTTGATCCCTGCAGCCTGAATGGGTGTTACGTGATCAACAAACATGCCCTTTTGTGTTAATCTTAGTGATAATTGGCTAGTTTACGGGATAAACGGGACACCTTTTGCACCCCTAGGTAGACGCTACCTATATACACATCTTAGAAGCCGCATCACATGAGTTGACTTGTCAATCTTAATCTCCTACGTTGATAAATACTTTCTTTTCTCTTTCTTGTTATAGTGAAGATTTTTTTTGAGCCGCAAACCGTAGAAGTTCCACGGTATTTTTCTATTAATATAAATAAAGTTACTGCTGAAATTTGAGATGGGCTCTAGGCCCATGTAGCAATTTCTGAAAAATCTCTAAGGGCCCATGTGGGTTATATGGCACTAGGTGTAGTGGGAAGTTTAGTCCCACCCCGGAAGTGGAAGAGGAGTTGGACCTCCTTATAAGGGTTTCTCTTCTACATGCTATTGGAGCTTGAGAAGAGAAGAGGCCCTCGCGCACTCCTCCTCCGCCGCCCGCCTTGCCAAGCCACGCCTCGCCACGACGCGACGCGGGTTGCGGGATTGAGCCGAGCCGAGCCGAGCTTACACCTACGCGCTTATTTTTGCCAGTCACTAACGGAGAGTTTTCTGACAGCTGGGCCACGATCTGAGACGTTGGATCGTGGGCTGTCACGGACTCGGACGTGGGTCGAGCCCACGTCTCTCCACGCGGCTGCGCCTATAAGTGTGCGGTGTCTCCTAACCCTAGCCGCTACGAGCAGATCACATCTGCTCCACGCACACGCCCACCGTCGTTCCCTTGCTGCTGCTGCCGCCGGTGACTCCATCCCGTCCGCCGCGTACACGGTCGACGGGAGAGCAGGTCTCCGAAACCACGCCCTTCTGGTTCCTGTACGGGGTGAGGGGCGAATAGGTTTTTGGGCAGCGATTACACGACTGCTCACTTCCGATCGTCTACTTCCTCTGCGTCCGCGTCGCCTTCATCATCACCATGTCCACCGACGCCGAACGTGCCGCCGCCGAGAAAGCTGAAGCTGACAAGAAGGCCGCCGAGGATTCCGCTGCTGCCACCAAAGCCGCGGCCTCTGCATGGCCTACTGGAGGGTATAACTCGTTTTCCCGCTCCTACTTTTTTCTGTTTTAGCCATGCTAGCGTTATACGTAGATCTTTCTGCTATTAGCGTAGTATGTGCTAGTTTGACTGAATATCAGTATGCGATCATATGTGTCAATGCCATGCTAGTGATTTACTCGTGGATTAATTTAATCGAGAAATTGCCTATTTACTCAACAATCCAAAAACCTATTATGTGTAGGAATTTTTCGGCAAGTGGCTTTGCCGCTGCACTGAAACCGGATAAGTTTACCGGTACATACTTTAAGCGTTGGCAGACTAAGACCACGTTATGGCTCACGGCTATGAACGTGTTCTGGGTCACCGGTGTCTCCACGGGAACGATTGCTCCTGAACGGGAGAAGGTGTTCAAGGAGGCTACCGTTGTGTTTCTCGGAGCAGTTCTTAGCGTGATCGGAGATAAACTGGTCGATGCATATTTACATGTGCATGTCGCCAAGGACTTGTGGGAGGCGCTCGAATCTAAGTTCGGGGCAGCCGATGCCGGAAGCGAGATGTATATTATAGAGCAGTTCCATGATTACAAGATGGTTGAAAACCGTCCTGTATTGGAGCAGGCTCATGAGATAATATGCATTGTTAAGGAGCTTGAACTTCTTAAGTGCGAGTTACCGGGCAAGTTTGTCGCGGGCTGCCTAATCGCTAAGCTCCCTAATTCCTGGAGGAACTTTGCCACCACTCTAAAACATCAGAGGCGTGAATTCTCTGTGGAGGATGTCATTGGCCATCTGAGTGTTGAGCAGAATTCAAGGGCAAAGGACTCGCACGGAAAAGGGGCCGAAGGGACTTCTGTCGCCAACATGGTGAACCAGAAGAACTTCAACTCCCACAAGCCCAAGGGAAAGAACGGTGTCCAACACAATACCGACTTTAAGAAGAAGGGTAAGAAGACCTTCAAGAAGAACAAGAAGGACGAGGGCTGCTTCACTTGTGGTTCGGTTGAACATTGGGCCAACAAGTGCCCAAACAAGTACAAGAAGTCAGGACAGGACTCCAAGTCCGTCAACATGATTGTGGACAACAATGAGAATGGTGCACCTGGGTACGGTAATTTATTTACTTTTTCTCAGTGTTTCAGCCCACCGATTGCTGGGTGGACACAGGTGAAGGTGTACATGTGTGTGCTGACATGTCATTGTTCACTTCTTACCAGGTCACAGGCCACGGGTCCGTATTGATGGGGAATGGCGCGAGTGCTTCTGTTCGTGGTGTTGGCACGGTCGATCTGAAGTTTACTTCGGAAGGATCGTGCAGCTGAAGAACGTGCAGCATGTCCCCGCCATCAAGAAGAACCTCGTTAGTGGCTCCCTTCTATGTAGAGAAGGGTTTAAGTTGGTTTTCGAGTCTAATAAATTAGTTGTTACGAAATATGGACTCTTTGTTGGAAAAGGTTATGAGAGCGGAGGGATGTTCCGCCTTTCCCTCGCAGATTTTTGTAATAAAGTCGTGAACCATGTTCATTCGAATGTTAATGAATCTGAAGTTTGGCATTCACGTCTTTGTCACATTAGTTTCGGTGTTATGACGCGGCTAGCCAAGTTGGATTTAATCCCGAGTTTTACTTTAGCCAAAGGCTCTAAGTGCCTTTCATGTGTGCAAGCTAAGCAACCTCGCAAGCCTCACAAGGCCGCGGAGGAGAGACACTTGGCACCATTAGAACTCATACATTCTGATCTTTGTGAGATGAATGGTGTGTTGACTGAAGGTGGAAAGAAATACTTCATGACATTGATAGATGATTCCTCTAGATATTGCTATGTGTACCTGTTAAATACTAAAGATGAGGCTCTACACTACTTTAAAATCTATAAGGCAGAAGTTGAGAATCAACTTGAAAAGAAAATTAAATGAGTCCGGTCAGATCGTGGTGGAGAGTATTTCTCGAGTGAGTTTGATTCCTTCTGTGCGGAACACGGCATTATTCATGAGAGGACGCCTCCCTATTCACCCCAGTCAAACGGGGTTGCCGAGCGGAAAAACCGTACTCTAACTGATTTGGTTAATGCCATGTTAGATACATCGGGTTTATCCAAGGCATGGTGGGGGGAGGCTATATTGACGGCATGTCATGTCCTGAATAAAGTTCCGACAAAGGATAATGAGATCACTCCCTATGAGAAATGGGCAAAGAGGAGGACAACACTTTCGTACTTGCGCACTTGGGGCTGTCTGGCAAAGTCAATGTGCCGATCCCCAAAAAGCGTAAGCTTGGACCCAAGACTGTGGACTGCGTTAACTTGGGCTACGCTAAGAACAGCGTTGGCTATAGATTTCTAGTAGTGAAATCTGAGGTACCTGACCAGAAGGTCGGTACAATTATGGAGTCTAAGGATGCTACATTCTTCGAGGATACTTTTCCTATGAGAGATATGCAAAGCACTCCTAGACAGGAATCTGAGGAGACTCCTGAACCTGCCATCCCTATGGAATATTATGAACAAACACATGATGAAAATCCTGAGGAGGATGACGAGGAAACCCTTGGTAGGGGCAAGAGACAAAGGACTGCAAAGACCTTTGGTGATGATTTCTTCGTGTACCTCGTGGATGATACTCCCACTTCTATTTCAGAAGTGTATGCCTCTTCAGAAGCTGACTACTGGAAGGATGCGGTCCGTAATGAGATGGGTTCCATCATGGCTAACGGGACATGGGAGATCACTGAACGTCCCTATGGTTGCAAACCATTAGGATGTAAGTGGGTGTTCAAGAAGAAGCTTAGGCCCGATGGTACGATTGAAAAGTACAAGGCTAGGCTTGTGGCCAAGGGCTATGACCAGAAAGAAGAGGAAGATTACTTCGACACTTATTCACCTGTAGCTAGACTGACCACCATTCGAGTATTACTCTCGTTGGCAGCCTCGCATGGTCTTCTCGTCCACCAGATGGATGTTAAGACGGCTTTTCTGAATGGAGAGCTAAAAGAGGAAATCTACATGCAACAGCCAGATGGCTTTGTGATAGATGGTCAGGAAAGAAAGGTGTGTAGGTTGCTGAAATCTTTATATGGCCTGAAGCAAGCACCTAAGCAATGGCATGATAAGTTTAATACAACTCTGACATCTGTTGGTTTCGTTGTTAATGAGGCTGACAAATGTGTATACTATCGCCATGGTGGGGGCGAAGGAGTTATACTGTGCTTGTATGTTGATGACATACTGATATTCGGAACCAACCTCAAAGTCATTGAGGAGGTCAAGTCGTTTTTGTCTCAAAACTTTGAGATGAAAGACCTTGGTGTGGCTGATGTTATCTTGAACATCAAGCTACTGAGAGATAATGAGGGTGGGATTACACTTCTGCAATCCCACTATGTTGAGAAGGTGTTGAGTCGTTTTGGATATTCGGACTGCACACCATCTCAAACACCATATGATCCTAGCGTGTTGATTCGAAAGTCCAAAGGCACGGCTATAAATCAGTTGAGATACTCTCAAATCATTGGTTCACTGATGTACCTAGCGAGCGCAACGAGGCCCGACATCGCGTTTGCTGTGAGCAAACTGAGCCGGTTTGTTTCCAAACCGGGTGATGTACATTGGCATGCTGTTGAACGAGTCATGCGCTATCTGAAAGGTACTATGAACTATGGACTTCACTATACCGGAGACCCGTCGGTACTTGAAGGGTATAGTGATGCAAATTGGATCACTGATGCTGATGAGATGAAGGCCACAACTGGGTATATGTTTACTCTTGGAGGTGGCGCTGTTTCCTGGAAGTCTTGCAAGCAAACGATCTTAACGAGATCGACAATGGAAGCAGAATTAACGGCATTAGACACATCTGGTGTTGAAGCGAGATGGCTTCGAGATCTTTTGATGGACTTGCCATTGGTTGATAAACCGGTTCCGGCTATCCTTATGAACTGTGACAATCAGACTGTCATCACCAAGGTGAAGAGTTCGAAGGACAACATGAAGTCCACCAAACACATAAGAATGAGATTAAAAGCTGTCAGAAAATTAAGAAACTCCGGAGTGATAGCGTTGGACTATGTCCATACGGCTAAGAATCTGGCAGATCCCTTTACGAAAGGGCTATCACGTGTTGTGATAGATAATGCATCGAGGGAGATGGGTATGAGACCCACATGAGTTGCCATGGTAGTAACCCAACCTATGTGATCGGAGATCCCGTGAATTAGGACCTGGGAAAACAAGCCAGTGGTGAACTGAGGAGAGTAAATATACTAACCCACTCCGTTGGAGATGCAATACTCTCGATACTGTATGGTAGGATGACTACTGTCTTAATGTGTTCCGAAGCTTATATAAGCAAGATGCTATCCTACAGAGTGATCTTTGGAGGAACACACCTATATGAGTCTGACTGCTGGTCACAGTCTATGAGATTGGGGTGATCTCTAGTAAGCTCATGAATAGGCCAGGAGTGTGACTTATATGCTCCGCCCGAGGGGTCAGCCTTCGGCAGCCCAGTACTAGTGAGACATGTGGTGAAACTTCTTTACGCCAAACTGACAATTCAAGGCATAGTCCATTGTTCAGTTGTGAAGGAGTGTAGCTACTTGCTCTAGGTGAAGCTCAACCTTAACAGGTCTTCACTGAAACACTGGTATATCGAAACAGTAATTGGAACAGAGGACACAATGGGCCCTCGAGATCTGGTGGGGGATTGCTGAAATTTGAGATGGGCTCTAGGCCCATGTAGCAATTTCTGAAAAATCTCTAAGGGCCCATGTGGGTTATATGGCACTAGGTGTAGTGGGAAGTTTAGTCCCACCCCGGAAGTGGAAGAGGAGTTGGACCTCCTTATAAGGGTTTCTCTTCTACATGCTATTGGAGCTTGAGAAGAGAAGAGGCCCTCGCGCACTCCTCCTCCGCCGCCCGCCTCGCCACGCCACGCCTCGTCACGACGCGCCGCGCCGCGCCGCGGGTTGCAGGATTGAGCCGAGCCGAGCCGAGCTTACACCTACGCGCTTATTTTTGCCAGTCACTAACGGAGAGTTTTCTGACAGCTGGGCCACGATCTGAGACGTCGGATCGTGGGCTGTCACGGACTCGGACGTGGGTCGAGCCCACGTCTCTCCACGCGGCTGCCGCCGGTGACTCCATCCCGTCCTCCGCGTACACGGTCGACGGGAGAGCAGGTCTCCGAAACCACGCCCTTCTGGTTCCTGTATGGGGTGAGGGGCGAATAGGTTTTTGGGCAGTGATTACGCGACTGCTCACTTCCGATCGTCTACTTCCTATGCGTCCGCGTCGCCTTCATCATCACCATGTCCACCGACGCCGAACGTGCCGCCGCCGAGAAAGCTGAAGCTGACAAGAAGGCCGCCGAGGACGCCGCTGCTGCCACCAAAGCCGCGGCCTCTGCATGGCCTACTGGAGGGTATAACTCGTTTATCCCGCTCCTACTGTTTTTTGTTTTAGCCATGCTAGCGTTATACGTAGATCTTTCTGCTATTAGCGTAGTATGTGCTAGTTTGACTGAATATCAGTATGCGATCATATGTGTCAATGCCATGCTAGTGATTTACTCGTGGATTAATTTAATCGAGAAATTGCCTATTTACTCAACAGTTACAATATTTACAAATAGAAAGAACCTGAAGCAAACAACTTTTTTAACCAATACCAGTTCTATGAAACATGAAGACACGGCTATAAATTCAGTTCAACAGGTGATCATGTTAGCTGGTCACTAATCCTCCTTTGCAAAGTGCCTACGTGTTTTCCTTGATCCCATGTTCTAGCAAACTTAGGCCCTCTCTTAATATGAACTTCCAGTAATTGATGCTAGGGACTTCTGTACTGAAGATTTTCCCATTTCTTTGTCTCTAGGTGTCCCAACAGCCTTGTATGAGTATTTCTATTGCAATACTTTTTGGTAATATAGCCGATGGGCAATAACAATATCATCTAAGCATGAGATCCCCAACCTTTTGGAAGGAAGAATACTATTCCAGTAGTCTTGGACAAAGTCACAGTCCCAGAGAGGATGTCTAGAGGTTTCATTTGCATTTTCATGACAAAATACGCAGTCATAACATTCCAGGAAGAAGGTTTTCCCTTTCAGCAGGTTTCTACTGTTAACTCTATCATGAAGCAATAGCCAGAAAAGGATTTTGTGTCAGTCTGCATGCACATTTCCATAGCCATTTGAAAATGAATTATTCTTCTTGTTGTGGGCACAGATGCTGATACATAATGATTGATGAAAACTTATGTTTTTGACCCTTGCGTGCCCATTTGTTTTCCACTAGAACGCCCTGATTTTGCAGAAGGTTTTGTAGCTGAGTAAATTGGTTATATGCCTGTGTGGACATAGGTTTGTGGAAGGGTTGGACTGTGTCCATATGCTGAATCCACGGTTCAACAGATTGGGTATCATCCTGTGCATATGAATGCAATTCTGGGAACTTATGCTTGAGAGGCTGATCCAACCAGCAGTCATGCCAAAGGACTGATTGTCCATTTCCTAGTGTGCAAACAGAGTTTTCCTTTATGTATTCTTCTAGCAGCTTCAAATGACTTTTCCACCAATTGGAGCCCTCCATCTTAAACCCAGGGAGAGGATCAGAGTAATATGTTTCCCATGTTAGTTCGACCTGAGGCAAAGGTTGTTTGTTGATAATATTTTGAATATTCTTCATCATCAAAGCTTTGTTATTTAGTGCCACATCTAATATTCATAGACCTCCTTGAGCTTTTGGCTTGCATATTTTATCCCAGGCAATAAGGGCATGTCCTTTCCGGAAAATAAAATAAAATAAGGGCATGTCCAACAATCTGATGACCATACTTTCTCCATAGGAAGTTTCTTAAATACTAGTTGATCTGGCTGGTAACTGAGGTAGGAAGTGCAAGGGTGCTCATGAAAAAGATTGGCAAAAAACATATTTAATGAGAAGAAATTTTCCATTATATGAAAGCATGGTTGAGCATCCTTCCAGCCTTCTTTCAATTTGTTGATAGATTGGGGTGAAATCTTCAATCCTGAGTCTGCTGGCACTTAGGGGGAGCCCTAGATATGTAAATGGAAAGCTACCTCTTTTGCATCCTAGGGTATTAAGAAGTTGTGTAAAGAACTCCTCCACATTGATGTGTATCATGGTGGATTTGTGGAAATTTATTTTCAACCCTGCTTGTGCAGCAAAATGCTTCAGCAGATTATCCACTTGCTCAAGTTGGCTTTGAATGGCAGGAAGGGTTAAAATTGTATCATCTGCATACTGAATCACTAGGAAGACCGAATCACTGGGAAGTCTAGGTTGGAGTTTGAATTCAGAGGTGTCTGAATGATACATGAAGATCGCAGCCGTGCACGTAGTTTTTCCCCCTGCAAGGGTTTTATAATTGTTAAAAAAATGGTGTTGTGTGTTTATTTGCCAGTGAACCGAGGAACAATTCCAATGCCTATCAAGCTGTAAAAAGATTGCAAGAATATTTGACAAACTGGTAACATTTCTAATTATTGTGCAGACAAGCTTACAAATCATATATTTGCGAGTACAATAGATTTTATGTCTTAAAACTTATCTAAAACAAACAAACAAACAAACTCCAACTTACTCCAGTACATTGCCAAGAGCACAAAAGTTTCAGACCCTAATACATCACAAGACCCTGAAGTTTGATACTTATTCTGACACAGATACCACCTGATACCATAGAGTTCATACCCGTAGTACACTGCTAGTGCTTCCGATACTATTTTACAGGCATATGGGGAGCCCCATCATCACAAGATCCCTGGAAACCAGCACCGGAGTTTTCAGGGAAGAGGTAGTGCGATGTGGAAGGACACCCCAATGCAGTAGAGCCAAGAATGATTTGCCTGCAGACAACCAGACGGAGCCAGAGCCGGCCATGGCCGGCTCTTGATCTGGGTGCCTGCGTATACCCCCCTCAAGTCACGCCTTGAGGAGCTCACAGCAGCCGTCGGCGGCCGTGGCCCACTTGAAGGGGGCGGAGGCCCCGTGCTCGCCATCCATGATGATCGGCAGCGGGGTGAAGAAGGGGGTCCGGAGGTGCTCGATGCTGTTGTAGTGGTCCACGTCGTCGTGGTCGTACATGCTCGACACCTCCGAGCCGGAGAGGCTCGAGATGCTGCTCCGGGAGTGCGGGATGACGGAGCTCGGGGACGTGGCGAAGCGCGTGGGTGGGGTGCAGTCTGCCCGCTTGCCTCCTCCGGGAGCGTCCTTGCCATCCCCCTCTTTCTTCGTGTTGAGGAAGCGCCCTCCCGTGCCCCTCGCCCGGCGCATCGCGTGGCGGTGGCGTGATTCGTGAAGATACGGCTGCGCCATGATCATAATCGATAAGGTCAATCTTTTGCCTCCGTTTCAAAAGATGATCATAAGCGGCAATGAGAATATTTGAATGAAATGTTGAGTGACGTGTGTTTTTTTGTTAGCAAATGGAAGAGGTTTGTTTTTCCCAGTCTCTGTAAATGAGATGGACTTGGTGGAAGTGCTGGCTTACCTTTCTTCCTTTCACCAGCTGATTCTCTCGCTCCACCTTGGCACGAGCACGGCGGCGGCGAAGGATCCCTTCATACTGCTTTGCATTCACGTAAATCGGCGCGTCAGCTGTTGCATTCAGTGGCAAGAGCAACCGGCTACCAGGCTACGATGAACAGAAAAAGGAAGGCGTTAGAGAATAGTATCATAGAAAAAAAAAGGCGTCCAAAATAGAGCACACAATACACACCAAAGCTTACCGTCGATTTCATTGCGTAAGTGGTAAGTAGGCCATAGCACTGGTCAGCTGAAGGATAACCAGAAGACATCTGAAACACATGTGGTAAGTTAGCAGCTGAAAAGTGGAGACATCCAGAAACAAAATTTCAGCTGAAAAGTTGGGACACATTCCAACCATATTTTCAACATAATAGCAGTAATCGAAAAGCATACCATGGAAGGACCCGGGCCAAACTCGAAGCGACCGTTGTACTCTGGGAGCGGCGACTGCAGTGCAATGGTGGCGGAGTGCACCAAGGCCTTCTCCCCTTTGTTGCCTCCAGACTCCAAATTCCCTGAGCATCACAGTTTCTCAAAATCACAACCACAAAAGTGTTCTATGTATCCTAGATCAATTTTTAAAACTGCTAGATGCTGATGCTTCCTTATCTGCATTAGTATTATCGAAATGGAGATGTAAGCTTTATATTACTATACAGGTGAGCTCCATGTGGTTGGACAGACGTGTATGTTACTCCTGGAATCTTAGAAGTAAATAGCTGTATCAGATTCCATCAAGAGCTACCGTGTAGCCCATTAGTATATGGTTAGACGAGGCCAAAGCCAATTTCATGTTCAAAATGTCAAACAGTAACCATCAAACATGTGCCTTATCACATCACTGTAAAAGAAAACACATGTGCCTTATCACATTTTATTATGATAGAGGGCACTTTTATTGACTCATAAATCATAATGAGCATCGCGGTAATAATAAGCATGATGAGTTCACACCCGGCCTTCTGCGTAACTGAGCACAGCCGCGTGTTCTTATCACATAGAGATAGGGCATGCTTTCGTGTACATAAAAATAGGGCTAATGATTGCACGAACAAACACGGGAGCAGAATATCCAGCTCAGCTGTGAACTAATGACATGTTCATCAAAGAAAAGCTTATCTTAGTTCGTACAAAAATAACAGACTTGGAGACCCAACTGCTACGTCTTCAAAATATAATATTCTGATTGGTAGTATTTTCTTTCCTAATCTTGGGCTTAGGTAACCAGTGCCCTTCTAATTTTTTGGATAATATAAAGCAAGCCTGCAGCCCTCGTCACTCTTTAAACTTGTTGACAAGTCTTGTTCATCAGCATCCATCATATGCAAATTCATCTAGTTCATACCAAGTTGTTGCATCAAACCTATTTTCTTCCGGGAATTATTTTTCGTCATATGAGGAGGAGAAAAGAGTTAAGTGTTATATCATTCTAAACTCACATGCATATCTTGGCAGAAGGGTCTGCCAAGATTTAAGAGTTAAGTGTCATATCATTCCCTTGTGTTCACCGGCATATCTTGCATGCACAGATCCAACTAATAAGCCATACCGAATTCTTGCTATAGCAAGGAGGCAGAGCAGGCTCACCTTGGAACACCGAGAACTTGAGGACCTCAGGAGCCCCACCCTTGGGCGCCGGCGGTGCCGGATCCAGGATGCCCTGAGCTCTGGGCACGACCTGGAACTGGCCGTCCCGGCGAACCTCCGGCTCGGGCGACGACGACAGGGCGGCCCCCGGCTCCCCGTACAGCATCTGGGACACCGTCCACCATGGCACCGGGGCTCCACCACCACCACCACCATTGGAGGCCTGCCCGAATCCGTCGTGGCCCTTGAAGCTCATCATCGCTGCCTATCTTTGCCAAGGAAGGAATTAAACGGGAGTGTCAGAGGCCGGATTCTCTTCGGGCCAGGACAAGAATGCTGTTGCAGGATCTTTCGCTTAGCTATAAGCATCCAACCACTCATGCCAAACCAATAATTAAAGAGGAATTCAGAGAGATCAGTGTAGGAGCGGAGGAGGTAAAAACAAAAACGAGCAATCGCGGGGAATAGAATAAAATTATCAAATTAAAGAAACGAAGCAAGTGGGGAGGGGAGGGGAGCTGCCCCCAAGAACCAGGCAGGACAGATGGGGCAAGAACCGTAGCATCGAGATGCATGCCATGAGCTAGTGGATAGTATGCCACAGGAAACGCGCAAGAAACCAAGAGGCCGGCAGGGCCAGATGGCCGAGATGAAACCCGAAGAGCCAGAAGAAACCGGAGTAGAGAGCCAGGGGAGATGAACCAGTTTTGTTTGTGTTGGCAAAAAAGAAGAAGAGGAAAACTGAAGCAATTTTCCATGGCTGTGCCCACAAGGAGATGAGATCAGCTTGGAAAGAAGAGAGCAGAGCGCCCCCTGACTTTCAGAAGGCCAGAGATTTTCCACCCAACAAGGGCTAGCAGAGCAGAGAGAACTTTGAGCAGAGCAGTCGTACACGTATGGAAAACCGGGAGGCGAGGTGGGAGTGAGGACGAACCAGAGCGACGGCAGGGGCGGCGGCGGGTGGTGGTCTGCGCGGGGGAGAGGGGAATCAAGCCAGCAGAGCCCGCTCGCATCTCAGGCTCAGCTGCTGGGGGAGACCATCTTCTCTCTAATAATGGCAAGCAACAGGCGGCAGGAGAGAGAGGGGAGGGAGAGGGAGATGTGGATGCAGGACTAGTATATGAATGAATGAATGCCAGTGGGGACTGGGGACGGACAGAGGGCAGAAACCAAGAAAGGTCTCTCTCTCTCTCCCTCCCGGTTCGAGCCGAAAAGATGGCCACTAACTCCTTCGGTGCAGTGGGCTTGCTTTAAATCACCTTTGCGCACACTGGTCTGGCGCAACTTGGCGGTACTTTAGATTCCTGTAATAGTAGTACGTACTTACCTGATGGGCCGATGATGAGCGCGTAAGAATGGGATTGGACGATTGGCGGTTGTGATTCTTTCCGGGACACACGCGCCGGCGGTGAGCGTGAGCCCGAGCCGTATCGTATGCCAAATTGGTCGTGCCCCTAGTTGGTTGGTGCTGCTATATAGCTTGCCAACTGTGGGATGTTCTCCCGTCGTCCTTCCTTCCCTGTGTTCCTCCTTCCCCTCTGAGGAAGGCAACGAGGAAGTAGAGTACGCACCAAATGTGGCGGCCGTGCATGCGATGCGAGTGCCCCTACATTTGTCCTCCCACCAACCAAACGGACCTAGGTTTTTTTTCTTTTTTTGAGGAACACCAAACGGACCTAGCTGATTGACATACCTTGCTGCTCCTGATCTCCAGCTCTCTCTCCCGCTATTTTATTGATTGTACTTCAGCGGGCTCCCAAAAATGGGAGCACCTCTGCTGCCCGAAAAGCTTTCAAGGATCGCCAGATTTTCGGAGCGTACTGTTCGTTCATCTTCTTATTGGTTGCCCCGCGTCGCCCCCACCCCGGGCGACTCGGGTGCCCCCAAACCGTCGCCGCTGGAGGACGCCACCAGGCGACGGTGGTGGCGAGGGATCCCCTCCCTACTCGAGATGGAGGAGGTGGGGCGGACCTCATCCTACGAGGAGGCGCGACCGATCTGGATCTGGGCGGCGTGGCGGCTTGCTCCGGGCAGCGGCCTTGGGCGGCGGCATGGCCGGCAGGCCAGTGGCGACGGCGTGCAAAGGATGTCGTGGAGGACCGGGCCGATCGCGCCGGGTGCATGCGGCGGTGGCCTGGTCATGGACTGGCCGAGGTGGTCGCCTCGCTGCGCCGCGGCGGCCCCGGGTGGTGGCGGACGATCAAGCCCAGATCATCCTCGGCTGCATAGCATGGGCGTACCCATGTCCAAGGCAGAGCTGCTCTGGCGGTCCGGTGGATTCGACCCCAGATCCCGTTCGGTACTGAGACGGTGAAGAGTGTGCTTATCATTCACCCTAATGGCTCTTCCAGCATGGTGCGGTGGGGTGGCAGCCCTCTCTATGCTTGAGTGGTGGCGCCCTTCGGCAGTGACCGGAGCGTCAGGATACACCACAGTGGCAGTGCGGCTGTGGATGATCGTCGGATCTGGGCGGCTAGCTCCGGGGCTTTGAAGGTGGTCTTGCAGATGCACGGGCTATCTGTTGGATGATCTTGGGACGGATACTGGTGAAAATCTGGTCTTCGGCCGGTGGCCGGAGCCGGTGATGGTGACGCCCCTGGCATCGCTTCCTTCATGAAGGCATCATCGAGGTGAAGCTCCCAACTCCTCTCGCTACCTCCGGGGGAAACCCCTGATAAGACGATCGGATGATGGCGGCGCTCTTGTGCCATTCTCTCCTTGGGGGCGTCATTCTTGGAGGTGTACATTGGCTCGAGGACTAGTGGACGGTTTTATCGGTGGAGCGGTGTCCCATGTCACGCATCGACGATGTGGAGTCTCGGCAGCATGGCGTAGTAGGGTCTCCACAACGGATGTATGATGATGGACACGCGTAGGGTGGTGGCGTTATCTAGCACCATGGTGGCGCAACGGCAGACCTGTCAAGGTCGATGCGTCAGTACCTGCTCTGAAGATGGATCGGTGGAAGATGACGATGGTGGCCCCTCAGAATGCGCTGGACCGGTGTGTGCTCCAGACCCGCCAAGAGGCTTGGCTGGGGCCTCCGGCTTTAGATGTTAGGTTTTGATGCGAAGTCTATTTGATATCCGTCTTGGATTTTCGGCCCCTCTTCATCAAGTGGTTAGGAGTTGTAATAGATGTTGCCATGATGGTGGCTTCAGACTTACTAATGTATTACTTTGTAAGTTCTTTGTGAATAATTAATAAAATAGTTGCATGCATCGCCAAGATGCAGAGGCCGGGGGTCATCCTCCTTCTTATTTAAAAAATCATCTTCTTATTCCCCGGAACCTAGCTCTAACCATCTGTTGTTGCTGCTTCATGCAACCCGTGGCTCCGTTCGGCCCAAATCATAATCTTCATCGTGCCGCTCCCAACCATCCCTCCAAACCGCCAGTGATGGAGCCCAAGGGGATAAGGGGGAGCCATGCCCCCCCCAAAAAAGTTGAAACCCTTCGACTTTCTTCAAAAAACTTCATAAGTACCATTTAAATCCCCCCTCCCCGCGCGAAGGTTGAAAATTTTGCAAGATACCCTTCAATTTTCTAGAAAAAATTGCATAGGTACCCTTTCAATTCTTGGAGATGTGCATTGGCTCGAGGGACCAGTGGACGGTTTTAGCGGTGGAGCGGCGTCCCATGTCATGCGTCGACGATTTGGAGTCTCGGCAATAGATGTATGATGATGGACGCACGTAGGGAGGTGGCATTGTCTAGCGCCATGGTGGCATCAATGGCACACCTGGCAAGGTTGATGTGTCAGTACCTGCTTTGAAGATAGGTCGATGGAAGACAGCGGCGGCGGCCCCTCAGAGTGCGCTGGACCGGTGTGTGCCCCAGAACCGCCAAGAGGCTTGGCTGGGGCCTCCGGTTTTAGATGTTAGGTTTCGGTGTGAGGTCTGTTTGGTATTCAGCTCGGACTTTTGGCACCCCTTCATCAAGTGGTTAGGAGTTACGATAGATATTGCCATGATAGTGGCTTCAGACTTACTGATGTATTGCTTTACAAGGTCTTTGTGAATAATTAATAAATGATTGCATGCATCGCCGAGATGCAGAGGCCCGGGGTCATCCTTCTTTTAAAAAATTCATCTTCTTATTCCCCGCGACCTAGCTCTAACCATCTGTCGTTGTTGCCGCATGCAACTCGTGGCTCCGCTCTACCCAAATCATATCTTCATCGTGCCGCTCCCGACCATCCCTCCAAACCGCCAGTGATGGGGCTCGGGGGAGCGAGGGGAAGCCATGCACCCCCCCCCCCCCCCCCCCAAGGTTGAAACCCTTCAAATTTCTTGAAAAAACTTCGTGCGTACCTTTTAAATTCCCCTTCCCCTTCCCAAGGTTGAAAATTTTGCAAGATACCCTTAAATTTTCCTGGAAAACTGCATAGGTACCATTTAAATTTGTGTCCCCCGCGCCCCCCTCCCCAAAGGTTGAAAATTTTGCAAAGATACCCTTCAAATTTCCTAAAAACCCCACATAGGTACCATCTAATTTTGTGTCCCCCACCCCCTAAAGTTTGGTAATTTGTGTCCCCCCCTCCCCCCCTTCATGGTTCTTGGCTCTCTCTGCAGATGAAATCAAGTGACAGGCAGGTGAGGAATAGCAATTCCGTCAAAATTTGATACTTTGTGCAATGGCGTAAGTTTATTTTTTTCGGGAAGCAGAGATGTGTAGTTTAACGGGTATTGGCGGGAATGGCTCAAGGCTTGAAAACATCTTCACATCATGCATTGTGTACATTCTCGTATACCCGCAACAATAGTACATACTTACATTTGGTTCTTGTATAGGGTGAACATGGCATGGTTGACGCACTCGCGAAAGAACCACATACTACAACGAACTGAACGTAGCTCAGATGGTTAGGTTTTTCATGGTGAAACCAGCCCATCAGAGTTCAAGTCATAGAGTTGACATTGGTGCTCGCATTTTCATGTATTTATTTCAGACTTTTCGGCGATGTTCGTTCAGTGAAAGGAGATGTCCCCGTCACCTACGTGACGCCAGTGGTGCCCTTCGTCAATCTTAAAATGTTGTACTGGCTCAATAATTGGTGCATATGTGACGCTAGTGTTTGTGAACACGGTTGTGTTGTGTTAAAAAGAAAACCATATACGATTGTTTAGAACTTAAGCGACTTTTTCGCAAGCCTTGTCACACCATGCAACCAGAAACCAGCTAGCCGCCCCCTAAAAAATCTAGGGTTTTCTACCTCCCACCGGCGCCGGCGCCGGTCCATCTCGTCTCCGGTGGCCTGAGGGCCATGGAGGCAGAGTGGATCTCGGCCCTTGCCAGTGGGAGGGCTCCGTTTTTAGATCTCTTTTCGAGTTTTGTTAGGGTTTGTGTCCTGTTTGGGAAGGCGAGACGGCGGCGGCTCCCTGAAGATGGAATAAAGGTCTCCCCGCCTAGCCCCCATTTGATGATGTGTCTAGCATCATCGATGGGCGTGTGGAGGTGTGTCTCCGGCGGATTTGTCTTTGGTGGATTTGCTCGGATATGTTCGTCGTTCGTCTTCGTTCGTGTGTCTTCAGGTTGGATCCTTTTGATCTACACTCTTCATCCGCGGCGGTTGCTGTTCTGGTGCGTTGGTTCTATGGGGCCTTAGCACGACGACTTCCCGACTGTCTACTACAACAAGGTTTGCCCGGCTCCGGCGAGGGAGGGGCGATGACAGCGGCGACTTCGGCTCGCTTCAGTGCTTGTATTCGCTAGGTGGTCTAAGAATCTAGATGTAATTTTTATTATTTCTACTGTTCGTTGTACCATCATGATTGAAGATGAATAGATTAGAAGTTTTCTAGAAAAAAAACATATATGAGTGAAATTAAAGTTCATATTGTGGGGACGTAAGTTGGTTGGCTAGGTATGCTTTGCCTTTTTATTCTAATATATATACTTTTTTTTGCTTTTCCGTCCAATTTGCTTACACTTGTATGGGGCCCGAATTCTTATTGTGCGCCTTTTCTTTCTTTCTTGTTCTGAACAATCCCGTGCGATGTGATGTGATGTGATCCATGCCTTCAACCCACGCAAAGCGATTTATTTAGCAAACAAAGAAGAAAGCGGGGTGGAGGAAAAGACAAGGCCATTATATGCGCTATGGCTTTTATAATTGACAAGTTGGTCCCGCCAACTCCCGGGAGATCTCAATTATTGGTCATCCAAGCCATCCGATCCGGTGCCCGCTACTAAACTAGCTGCGTGCACCAGGTTGATGAGACTTTTCCAAGGCAAGGTCCCGGTCCTGGTTGGTCCTGCGCAACCATTTTATGATCCGCACGACCACAGCTAAGCAAGCTTTGGAGGATCATCAGTGATATAAGAGCAACTCCAATGGGACGACCCATTTCGTCCGCTGGCGTCTGTTTGGGTCGGTGCTGACACAAAAGTCAGCCCAACGCGTCGACCCAAACGGACGCGCGTCCATTTGGCGTCCGCCTGCCGACCCATTCCCGGCCCATTTTTGAGCCGGATTTGCGTCGGCCACGAGACGGACGCGCGCGCGCCTACTTCTCTCCCCGGGCCCGCCGGTGAGTGGCCACCACCATTTCCCTTCATTTTCCCCCAAAAACCCTCCCGCCCGCGCGCTCCCGCCCCACACCCTGCCATGGAGGACGCCATCGACCTCGACGCCGCCGCCGGCCTCGCCTCGTCCGGCGCCCCCGCCCCCGCCGGGAAAGGTAAGCCTCGTGCCCCGCGCAAGACCGCTACTGCGACGAAGCCAAAGAAACCGCTGACACCCGCACAGCGAGCAAGGGAGTCGGCCAAGAGGAAGGACCGGAGGCACGCCACGGACGCGAGGGATGAGGCCGCCGCTCAGGCCGCCGTGGCCGCGGCCGTGCAGCAGGAGGTCACCAACGCCCGCATCGCGGCGGCAACGAGGGAGGCGCTCTACATGCTAGGGTTAAACCCTAGCCAGCACGGCCTCCTCAACGCCTCCGTCGCCGCGGCCAGCACCGGCTCATCGGCGTTTCCTCGGATGGTACTGCCCGACTCGCCCCGCGCGTCGGCATGCAACCCGGTGCCCGGCTTCCACATGTACCCGCAGGCCTCCCGCCTTTCCGGGGAGTGCTCGCCCGACATGAACGTGGTCGCGCCTTCCATGCCCGCGCCCGCGCCCGCGCCCATCGACCTCAACGCCACCACGGTGGCCGGTGGCTCGTCATCTGGTGGCGCGAGGAAACGGGCGCGGCAGACGCCGGCCGGCGTGCTCCTGGAGGCCCGCGACCTATTCGACGGAATGTCGTCTGCCGTCGACGAGGACTACATGCAGAACCTCATCTTCGAGGGCGGTGCGCCGGCCGCTGGCTACGATCCCAACGAGACACAAAGCCAGGACAGCCGCGGGCCGTTCACGCCGGCCGCTGGCTATGATCCCGATTAGGCGGCCTTCATGCATGATCAGGTTGGCATCGACCTGGACGGCTTCCCACTCGACCACGAGTTCCCGGACGACTACGGGCTAGAGGAAGAGGACGAGTGCAACATCGAAGTGGAGCCCTTGTTCGAGGACGAGCTCGCCAACCAAGCCGTTGGTCCTAAGCCAAAGCGCAAGAGCAAGCGCACGAAGGCATACACGGCGGCCGAGGACAAGCTTCTTTGCGAGTGTTGGCGAGACATTGGACAAGACCCCAAGACGGGCGCCGAACAAAAGCATTCAACCTTTTGGATTCGTGTCCACCGAGAGTTTCATGAGCGCAAGAAGTTTCCGCCTTACCAACTTATGAGCACCCGCGGGTGGGCGTCCATTTCCAAGCGATGGAGGGTGATCCAACAAGAGTGCAACAAGTTTTGCGCCACTCTTGAGAGCATCAAGGCCCGCCCCGTGAGCGGCATCGGCATGCAAGACATGGTATGCTAGCAAGCCGCCCTCTTTTGTGTCATCAAGTTCATGCCGGCGTGTTCATTTGCATATCATTTGCCCATATGCTTGCATGAAAACATTTTGTAGGCATTTCAAGCTTTGGAGGCATTCAAGGTTCAACACAACGGCAAGTGCTTCAACCTCTCCCATTGCTTTCGGGTCATCAAGGACGAGGAGAAGTTCAAGGCGCAATATGCCGCCCTCAAGTCGCGTGGGGGGAAGAAAGCCGTGGAGGAGGTTGGCAAGGGCGAGCCGGCAAGGCCGCGGGGGAAGACCAACTCCAAGAAGGAGGACAAGCGAGATGCGGCCACCAACGCCTTGATCGCAAGCGTGGATGGCATGATGAATAAGAAGGACTCAAGGGAGGAGGAGCGCCGGTATTTCAAGGCGGAGCAAATGGACGCTTTCATGGAGATCCAAAGGAGGAGGCTTGAGCTGGACGCCGAGAAGCAAGCCAAGATGTTCGAGCTTGAGGCGGAGAAGCAAGCCAAGATGCTAGAGATCGAGGGTGCCAACGCCAAGACCAAGGCCAAAGAAGTGGCTCTCGCGAGCATGATGACCGGGTGGAGATCATGAAGGTGGATCTCAACACCGTGTCGCCAAGGAAGAGGCCGTGGTTCGAGAAGATGCAGCCCGACATGCTCCAGTTCGACGACGAATGATCTATGGCGGCGAGCGCCATCTTTTTTGTATGCCGGCACGTGTGCTGGCATGACCACGGGGGCCGCGATGGCGTGCTCGAACTCAAGTCCCACCCTTTTTTGTGTGCTGGCATGTGTGCCGGCCGGCTGGCGAGTGCGCCAGCATGAACTGTGCTGATTCTGAAGCCGGCATTATATGCCGGCGCTGGCATGGTGCGGACATGGTGAGACATGGCCGCTGGCATGATCGGCCGTAGGCCTTTTTTTTAAAGTTGATGCGGACATGAAATGGGTCGCGTTGGGCGCACTGCCGACCCAAATACATAACTGGGCTGACGTCGGGCGGACGGCCGACCCAAACGGACAAAAAGCGGGCAAATGCGCCATCCGTTTGGGTCGGCCCATTGGAGTTGCTCTAATGTACTAGGTATGTCCATCCTTCTCGGTAAGTTTTCTGTTGCAACACATTTTCCCTACTAAAATTCTTAGAGCATCTCCAATAGATGATGTAGAATAGTACATCATTAAATTGGCCTTTGAGTAAATTTTACATCACTAAAAACACCTAACTCCAACAGATGATGAGAAATAGGGCACTAGTGCTCCAATAAATGATGTAAAAATGCAACGAGTAAATGATTTCAAACATACCAAGTTCATTTGGAACAAACATAGTTCATACTACAAATATTGCAATGACTAGATCATACCGAACTACTTAATACCGATTCTACTTGAACTACATCACCCTAAACATAAAACTAGGCGTCGGACTTGGGGTCACTTATGAACTGTTCCCAGAAGCATCGGTGGTGGGGTCGTCGGAGTCGTCGAGCTCCTCCTCCTCATGTCAGACTCATTGGGGATCACCTTTGAGGGCCCGGCCTCGTCCGCCTTCACTTGCTTCTTCTTCTTCTTGGTGCTTCCAATAGAACAGCAACTCGTTCTGAACATACTAGGGATTCTACCGCACGAACCAAGCCATCGCCACTTCATAACTCTCGTCGAGAGCAATGTGAATCCCCTGCTCCTTCTTCTTCTCTTCGATCAGCCGTATGGTCAGATACTTCAGCCCGACGAACTCTGCCTACTCCCGGTTTTTTTATCTCTGGAAAATTCAACGGCCGGCACGTGCGACCTCATTGGCGAAGGTGCCAACCCACGGTCATCACACTGGAACTCGACACAGAAGTTGCCGGAGGGGCGCGACTGCACCCCCTTGAAGCCCGCCTTGCCCTTGGATGGCTTCTTCGGTGGCATGACGGTGGCGCGGGCGGTCGTGTTGATGGGAGACGGGCGGACGATGTGCGGCAGACTACTGCGGAGGTCGGGCGGAGGTCTTATGTATGTATGCATATACACTCTTGATCATCAATCTCGCATATATTTAACCTTTCGCGTGAAGTTTAGCTTTCAGTTTAAACATAATATGAAGTTCAAGCAAAACAATAATCATATGCTCCAAATGCATGGAGAAAAAATGAGACATTATCCACACATTTGGAGGCATGGTATTGATCCAATTCCGCTTCTTTGCTCGCTTCGTCGATTCGCTTGGTGTAACATTGGTTCAGCACTTTGAGCGAGTTGAGGAAGTGCTCAACTTTTTGGACCGCTGAAGTTCGCGAGATTGAGACAAGTTGGTTGAGGAAGGATGTCAAGTTGAGATGAGTTGATTGAGGAAGGCAAGATTGAGAGGAGTTTATAAGGCAAGGATGGCGCATGATGGGAAAAGAAGGGCAACGACGAGAAACTCGAGCGACACGGGAGGGAAAGGAAGAGCGGCGACGAGAAACTAGGGTGGAACCTCCATTGTTGTGGCGCTCGACACCATTAAGTGAGGGCTACAAGAAGCTGAAACTTCTCTCCTACCATACCGCCTGGTTTTAAAGTGCACTCTAAAGAGCCCTATAAAATGTGTATGTTCTTATTGAATATCTGGTCAAAACTGTTTAGGTTCTCCTCCTTTTGCTGCAAAAAATGTAGGTTCTCATTTGCAAAGTAGTACATATAAGTTGAGAAGTTAAATGCGCGGTAAAGAATGTTGAGAGGCCAATTTCTCCACGTATACTTTTTTCGAATAGGAAACCGAACACGAACAGAGAAGGTAAGACCCATAAATAATCCCAAAAAATAAATCAAAGTAAGGCATTGTGTCTGGCTCTGCTCTTCCCGTCTTGGTATATATTCCTCTACTAGAACAATGACCGTGCGTTGCAACGGGATATAAATATTCTAGTATGTTAGTTTGTGATTTAAATGTCAATAATAATGTGATTGTGTAAATAAATGTTCATCAAATTTTGCCTGTGAATTACCTTATATTTTGATTAGAAGTTTGGTAACTAAATTAAAGTAAAATTGGTTCAGAAGGTAAGTAAACTAAAGTGATTGATTATCATATACATGGAAGTTTGGATGAAGGGGTGGTGGGAAGAAAGGTGAATGGGAACCTTACGTTCTTTTTAAGTAGTAGAGATAGTAGAGATGTCTCTGGTGGCAAAACTTAATAAGAGCAACTCTAGCAGAGCCGCCATATCAGTTCGATTGCCATAATAACTGTCATTATGATGATTTTGACCGAAAAGGTTGCCCTAACAGAGTTGCCATATGGCCCCGGATCGCCATAATTTTTGGAGGGCGCTCCAAATTGAGCACGAAAGCCTCTATATTTTTCGGTTGGGCAAGGCGATATAGCACGACTTCCATCCAACCAAATATTGGTGCCACAGAGATTGAAGGATGCATGCCCCCTTCCGCTATCGGCCACATCCCTGCACTATTGTTGCTTGATGCAACCTCTGCTACCCAGACCATTGCATTTATCTCCGGTCGCCTCTGCTAAGCCATTCCCGGACCTCCCATGCTTCACTGCAACCCTGCACCTTCTTTCCACCATCCAGCCATGCCACCCCTTCCGGCGCACGACCTCAAGGTGTTTGATGGCTTGCCCGGAGGAAAATTTCCCAACCTTTTCTTGTAGATTTAGTTTAGCAACTCGTAGATTCATGTAGATGACATATGATTGACATTATGTGTAGATGGATCAGATGACAGAGCTAATATTTTTTGATGATTCATCATTGGATTCAAGCTTTGAGACCGAGAGTGAAATCATAGACATCAGAGAAGACGGGGTAGTATTGATTGTCGCTGAATGGATAACGGCAACTTCAATGAAAAGGAAGCGTCCTTGTCATAAGTTGGTCGTCGACGATTTCAACAGAACATAATCGAAGGCCACAAGAAGCTCATGCGCGACTACTTTCTTTCGGCTGTACCTTCCCCTATGTATGTGTTCCGATGATGCTTCCGCATGACCGAATGGATGTTTTGTAGAATTGCGACGACATGGAAGCCAATGAACCTTTCTTCTAGCAATTGATAAATGGCACGGGTTTATTGGGTTTTTTTCTTTTCAGAAGGTGACTATGACACTTTGGATGATTGCATATGGCTATCCTGCAGATTCATGAGATGACAAACTTTGAATGGCCAAAGATGCAATCATAAAGTGCACGGAATTGTTCGCTAAAACTATGGTGGGGGTTATTGGTGAGAAGTATCATTGAGCATCCTATATTGAGGGCACTATTAGGCTTCTAGCGATGCATGAAATAAAAGGTTATCCTAGGATGCTAGGGAGTGTTGATTCTCTGCAGTGGAGGTGGAAGAATTTCTTAGCACACTAGTATAAAAAGGCCCATTTGTCCCGGTTCATAAGGCCCATTTGTCCCGGTTCGGGAACCGGGACTAAAGGGTCGGTACTAAAGCCCAGTACCTTTAGTCCCGGTTCTTATACGAACCGGGACAGATGGGGCTCCACGTGGCCGCTACGGCTTGCCCAGGCAGGGGGGCCTTTTGTCCCGGTTGGTAGCACCAACCGGGACCAATAAGCCTCCACGCATCAGCACTTCAGGGGCTAGCGTTTTTGTTTTTTTTTAAGGGGGGGGGGGTTGGGGGTTTTGTAGGGTTAATTTAGGGGTTTCATATATTGTGTTAGCTAGCTAATAGAGAGAAGTGTTCTATCTTATCTCCGTGCTTGGTCTACGCTATGTACTATACGTATAGAGAGGACTCGACATGCTAGCTAGTAAGCAAATGAAGGAAACCATTAAGTACACAAGATCGTCATGAACATATACAAAGAGAAGTGATCGACCTCTCTTTCTTCGAGAGATTGGTCGAACAACAAGTTTTCGTACATCTATCCGACGCTACTAGCTACATATATACAATATAAGATCTCTTACAATCCCTAGCATATGATGTCAACTTCCACATGGTATTCTCCGTCTTTATCTATGACGTGGTCAAGAAAGAATCCCGCCAATTCCTCTTGAATTGCTTTGATGCGATCTTGTGGTAGGAGTTCGTCCCGCAGCTCCCAAAGCTAATTTGAAGAAGGTGGTCAATACATATATATGAATGAAACTCAACACAAATGATTGTATTAAAACAAAATTGTGAATATTATTGCTTAGGCACTTCAAAATCTTCTTTAGAGTAGCCCCGCTTAGAGATCGTCGCGTTGTAGATGTACTCGCAGTTGTAGTATCCACAAAAATTATTCCCGCCTTCCTGCCACAACCACTTTACGAGAAACAGAGGTCAATCAACCTGATAATCAAGCATTATAAATGGTATTGATGAAACTAGCTAGAATCAATGGGAGATGCGCAGAACTAGCTAGTAGTACTTACTTTCGGGTGTGTAAATCGCAGCTTCTTCGGCAGTCCCGGAGCTTCTGCGGTGAACACTTTCCAAACCCTGCGAGCCAAAGAAAATAATTATTACTTGATATGAGGAAATGAACAAAGTTGCCGATATGGTGCGATAATGATCGATTGAACTTACTTCTCGAGCATTTCAGTCATGACCGCATACTCCTTGGGATCTTTTCGTCTTGAGTCTAAGACAGTTACTAGTCCCTGCTCAAGCTCAATCTCTAGGAGAATAAAGTGGAAGCTGCGCACGCATGCATAACTCATCAATTACATTAACCTCGAGTAATAAGGGAAACCGAATATGCACAAGACAGTAACACTCACTTGAAGTTGTAAGGAAATATTATTTTACGTTTGTTTTGATTTCGAAGCAACGATTTTAGCAAGTTGGCCTCGGCTTCTTTGACATCATGTTTAACCGCCCAATCATCTATGAGATTTGTTTTAATGAACCCAATATCATAGATTTGTCTTTTCTTGCATTCGACGATCTTCAATCTGCATAATATAGTGAGGATAATTATATATACATGCAATGAAAGAGCTGAGCTATATATAGAGACTTAATTACAGAAGTAGTACTTACAGACAGTAGCAAGTGATGATTATTTTATCGAGGGCCTTTTGACTGAAAAACTGGAAGAACTCCTCAAATGGAACAGACAACAGATCAATTCCAACGAGGTCATGCTCCTCTTTAACTCTCAGCGTCAAAATATCATTCCCAGACTTGCAGGTGTCCATGTACCACTTATGGAATCTTCGCATCATCGTTGTTAGAGGACGATGACCAGGTTTGACGAGAGGCCCCTCGTACCGGTATTTGTGTTTGTCCACCTCCATTGTATCAAAATGTGCAGAGTCGGGCAGGTAATCACCAGGATTGGTATAACCGGGCACCATCCTCGGATCATTAATGGCGATATCGCTAGACACCTTCAGCGGGGGCACGATTGGTTCGCCTGTTCGCCGAGCTAAGGATTTTTTTCCCACTTCTTCGTTCTTGTAACCTTTTGTCAGTTGAAGTAGTTCCCGACCGACGCGCTTCTTGCACTGCCTTTTTAAGAGCGCGGACATGGTTTTCATCCGGCGGAGGCGGTGGTGGTCGCTTAAGGGCATCCAAAGTGCGCTTCAATTTCACCGCATCTATCTTCTCCTCTGGAGGTGGATTTTTCTTTGCAAAAAGGTCCTTCACCTGGGATTTACAGATCTTCGCGTTTTCCTCCTCGGTCATCTCGTATGGTAACTTCTCTAGAGGCTTGAGAGATGGACCGAATCTGTATTGCCTCCCGCCTCTGCCTGTACTGCTAGACGCTGGAGCAGCCGGAGCGGCTGCGGCTATCTTCTTTTGTTTCTTACGAGGCGGAGAAGAAGGAGGCAGAGTGCTACAACGCGCAGGAGCAGCCAGAACGGCGTCGGCTCTCTTCTGCCCTTGCTGACGAGGCGGAGGAGGAGGCGGGCTGCTCGGACACGCCGGCGCAGGCGGAGAAGGAGGCGGAGTGCCGCCACGCGCCGGAGAAGGAGGCGGAGTTCCCTGATCACTCGGCAGAGGAGGAGGCGGAGTGCCCTGACTCGCCGGAGGAGGAGGAGGAGGCGTCCAGTTCGGAAGGTTGATGAGCTCCTTCCACCATAGACATGGAGTCTTCAGAGTAGAACCTAGCCGAGTCTCCCCTTCACCGGTAGGGTGGTCAAGCTCGAGCTCCTCAAATCCCTCTGTTATTTCATCCACCATCACAGCAGCATATCCTTCTGGAATCGTACGGCAGTGAAAAGTTGCGCCGGGTTCAGGAGGTGCAACAGAGCCGACAGCCGCCTTGACTTTGAAGTTCTGCCATTGCGTCATAAGGTGGCAATCTTGAGACTCCGTGATAGCATCCACGGGGTAGCTAGCAGGAGCCGTGAAGACAGGCTCCTGAAGCAGCTCGGTGGAAGCCACGCTGCTTCTCCGCTGAGATGGCGGGGTAGCTTCGGGGGTAGCTTCGGCAGGTCGCTTGTTGTGAACTACATCTCGTTCCTCTAGCGCTTGTACCCTTGCGTGCAGCGCCTGCATATGGTTCTGCTCCACTTTCCTCTTCCTCTCCCGGCCTTTGTAACCGCCTGCGTCGGGAAACCCAGCCTTCCATGAAACGGAGCCTGGCGTGCCTCGTGTCTGTCCAGGGTGCTCAGGATTCTTGAGGGCCATTGTGAGCTCGTCGTTCTCTCTGTCGGGAACGAACGTCCCTTGCTACGCTGCGGTGATATACTCCTGAAGCTTCGTGACGGGTATTCGCAGTTGCTCATTCGTCCAAACGCACTTCCCTGTTTCAGGGTCTAATGTTCCCCCAACCCCGAAGAACCAAGTCCTTGAACGTTCTGGCCAGTTCAATGTCTCTGGTTCGACCCCTTTATCAAGCAGGTCATTCTCAGCCTTCTCCCACAACGGTCGGGCTTTGAGGTAGCCACCTGACCCCGTGCGATGGTGATGCTCCTTCTTCGCAGCATTTTTCTTGTTTGTCGCTGACATCTTCTTACTCTTGTTCGATGTCTTGTGGGCCACAAATGCATCCCAGTGATCTCTGATCTTCTCAAACCGGCCAGTGAATTCTAGAGTCTTTTCTTTGTCGACAAACGTTGTTTTCAGCTCATTCTTCCACCTCCTGAATAGATCTGCCATCTTCTTAAGAGCATGAGCCTTGACCAATGGCTCTATAGCTGGCTTCTCTGGATCCTCCTCTGGCGGTAGGGTGAAATTTGCCTTCAGCGCGGTCCAACGATCAACTTTCTGCCTATCATTGACATAAGACACCTCAAGGTCTTCGTTCTTAGGCTTATACCATTGGTGGATGCTGATCGGGATCATGTCCCTAACAAGAACCCCGCACTGAGCAGAAAATGCTTCCTTGGTCCGGATGGGTGCAATCGGTTGGCCATCGTGCGCGATTTCTGTGATCGTGAACCTTTCATCCTGGCGCAACTTTTTCTTCGGGCCTCGTCTCGTTACCGAAGTTTGGCTCGATCCGGAGGGCTAGAAAAGAAGAAAGAAGAGAGTTAATATGTGTACATACCAAAACAATTAATGCATCAATTAGCTATAGTCAGCACAGGCTTAATTAATATATATACCTGGCCGGACTCTGTTCGGTCATCGGAGCCGTCATCACGGTGTCCTTCTTCCATCGGCATTCGGTCACCGGAGCCATCATAATCATGTCCTTCCTCCTCCATTGTTCGATCACCGCAGCCTGCTTCACCCTCTCCTTCCAGACCATCGGTGTCGTTGAGATAGTATGAGACATCACCTCCAGCTGCGATTATGTCCCCCAACACCTGTTCTGCTTCCAAGTCTCGGTGCTCCATAGTTTCTGCAAATATTACAACATGGCAATTATTATACAAAACATGACAGATGGATATATTAGTGATAGACGTAGACCTAGCTAGCTAATCACAACAAGGAATCATATTATTGGCCTCGACGCTTCTCTAGGGTTTGGGGTGGCCTCGGCAACGCTTCTAGGGTTCGGGGTGGCCTCGACAACAACGCTCTTTTAACTTGGTAAATTTGGGTGGCCTCGGCAGCGCTTCTAGGGTTTGGGCCGGACCGCCTCTCTCATGATTGTCCGATGTCCGGACCGATAAGGGATTTAACAAAATGGCGCCATTCTGGATGTGCAGAAAATGGTCCATATTTTTCCTGATCTCATCTACCCTTCTATATGTCACGTTGTCTAGTGTCAAAGAATTCAATAAAACCATGACTTCATCATTAGCCGGAAATGATAGGCGCATAATGGTACGAAGCTCTTCAAAGTTGTTTTGGAACGGAGTTCCCGGTAGAATAATTCGCTTTTTGGTACAAATTTCAGCAAGAGCCTTCCGAACATCGCTATTGGGAATGCCTTTGCTGAAATTCGTACCAAAAGGCGAATTATTCTATCAGGAACACCGTTCCAAAACAACTTTGAAGAGCTTCGTAGCATCATACGCCTGTTACTTCCAGCTAATGATGAAGCCATGGATTTCTTCAATAGTTTGACAGACAATAGGACATATAGAAGAATATATATATATATATATATATATATATATGAGATCAGAAAAAAATTGGATCAAATTGTGCACATCCATAATGGGGGCATTCATGATAAATCTGGACCCTCGGCCCCTGGACGACCCTCGACCCTAGACCGCTCGGCGATCCACGACCCTCTATACCCTAGTTCCCGACCCTTGACCCCCTCATGTCATGTTTGTCTAGTGTCAAAGGATTCAACAAAACCATGTCTTCATCATTAGGCGAAAGTAACAGGCGCATGATGGTATGAAGTTCTCCAAAGTTGTTCTATCCGGGACTCCGTTCCACAACTACTTTGGAGAGCTTTGTACCATCATGCCCCGGTTACTTCTGGCTAATGATGAAGCAATGGATTTCTTCAATACTTTGACACAAGGCAACCTGTCGACCCCTCAGCGATCCTCGACCCTTGACCCTCGACGACCCTTGACCCTCGGCCGCTCGCCGATCCACGACCCTCTACCCTAGTTCCCGACCCTCGACCCCCTCATGTCACGTTTGTATAGTGCCAAAGGATTCAACAAAACCATGTCTTCGCTTTTTAGTTGATTCTTTTTGCTGTTGAAGAATATTATAGTTTTGTTTTAGTTGATCATAACAGAATATTTTAATTAATTATTTTAAGTTCATTCTTTTTGCTATTAGTTCATTCTTTTTGCGCTATATGACCCTGAAATTGAAAAGCATTTCAAATGAACTCTGAAAAGGTTGAAAGTTGGCATGGCATCATCATTTCACCCACATAGCATGTGCTAAAAAGTTGAGAGTGTTACGGCAAACACTGGATGCACTTCGTGTACAAAATGGGCAATCTCTTTCGAAGTATCAGGGTTTCGGGCGAAAACTCATCTGTTACAAAGGGATTTCATTTTTTTGAACTTATTTGAACTCCAAACTTTTTCTGTGTTCAAAATGCAGACTTTTTCTGTGTTCAAAATGCACCATTCAAAGCCACATCATCAATTTTCAACCCTTTCTGACTTCATTTGTTATTTTGCATGCATTTACTAATTTTTTTAGGCTAATTGACCCTGAAATTGAAAAGCATTTCAAATAAACTCTGAAAAGGTTGAAAGTTGGCATGGTATCATCATTTCACCCACATAGCATGTGCTAAAAAGTTGAGAGGGTTACGGCAAAAATTGGATGCACTTCGTGTACAAAACGAACAATCTGTTTCGAGGTATCAGGGTTTCATACAGAAACTCGTCTGTTACAACAGGCATTTCATTTCTTCACATGTAACTGCAGTGATATTCTGGATCAAAGAGGCATCATCATAATAGTTGTGGAGAGAAAGTCTTCACTTTTTCTTCGCTTGTGTCCCTTGACTTTGAAGGGAGGAATTTCATGAAACTTTTCATAATCTTCAGACATGTCTGTCTTGCCCTCCACTCCCACGATGTCTCTTTTTCCTGAAAGAACTATGTGGCGCTTTGGCTCATCGTATGATGTATTCGCTTCCTTATCTTTTCTTTTTCTCGGTTTGGTAGACATGTATTTCACATAGAAAACCTGCGCCACATCATTGGCTAGGACGAACGGTTCGTCTGTGTACCCAACATTGTTCAGATCCACTGTTGTCATTCCGTACTGTGGGTCTACCAGTACCCCGCTGTTGGGGAACGTAGCAGAAATTTAAATTTTTCTACGTATCACCAAGATCAATCTATGGAGTCATCTAGCAACGAGAGAGAGGGGAGTGCATCTACATGCCCTTGTAGATCGCGCGCGGAAGCGTTCAAGAGAACGGGGTTGATGGAGTCGTACTCGTCGTGATCCAAATCACCGATGATCCTAGCGCCGAACGGACGGCACCTCCGCGTTCAACACACGTACGGAGCGGGGACGTCTCCTCCTTGTTGATCCAGCAAGGGGGGAGGAGAAGTTGATGGAGATCTAGCAGCACGACGGCGTGGTGGTGGAAGTAGCGGGATCCCGGCAGGGCTTCGCCAAGTGCAAGCGGGGAGGAGGAGGTGTCACGGGAGGGAGGGAGGCGCCAGGGCTTGCGGTGCTGCTCCCATGCGCCTCCCCACTATATATAGGGGTGGAGGGGGCTGGTTTCTTGCCCTCCAAGTCCATTGGGGCGTTGGCAAAGGTGGGGGAAAGAAATCCCATCATTTCCCTTCCCCACCAATTGTTATCCCCCTTTTTTAGGGATCTTGATCTTATCCCTTCGGGATATGATATTATTCCTTCTAAGGTGGGATCTTGGTGCGCCTTGACCAGGGGTGTGGGGCCTTGCCCCCACTACCCACGTTCATGTGGGTCCCCCCATGCAGGTGGGCCCCACTTCGGAACCTTCCAGAACCTTCCCGGTACAATACCGAAAAATCCCGAACATTTTCCGGTGGCCAAAATAGGACTTCCCATATATAAATCTTTACCTCCGGACCATTCCGGAACTCCTCGTGACATCCGGGATCTCATCCGGGACTCCGAACAACTTTCGGTTAACCGCATACTGATATCTCTACAACTCTAGCGTCACTGAACCTTAAGTGTGTAGACCCTACGGGTTCGGGAGACATGTAGACATGACCGAGACGACTCTCCGGTCAATAACCAACAGTGGGATCTGGATACCCATGTTGGCTCCCACATGTTCCATGATGATCTCATCGGATGAACCACGATGTCGAGGATTCAATCAATCCCGTATACAATTCCCTTTGTCAATCGGTACGTTACTTGCCCGAGATTCGATCGTCGGTATCCCAATACCTTGTTCAATCTCGTTACCGGCAAGTCACTTTACTTGTACCGTAACGCATGATCCCGTGGCTAACTCCTTAGTCACATTGAGCTCATTATGATGATGCATTACCGAGTGGGCCCAGAGATACCTCTCCGTCATACGGAGTGACAAATCCCAGTCTCGATTTGTGCCAACCCAACAGACACTTTCGGAGATACCTGTAGTGCACCTTTATAGCCACCCAGTTACGTTGTGACGTTTGGTACACCCAAAGCATTCCTACGGTATCCGGGAGTTGCACAATCTCATGGTCTAAGGAAATGATACTTGACATTAGAAAAGCTCTAGCAAACGAACTACACGATCTTGTGCTATGCTTAGGATTGGGTCTTGTCCATCACATCATTCTCCTAATGATGTGATCCCGTTATCAATGACATCCAATGTCCATGGTCAGGAAACCATAACCATCTATTGATCAACGAGCTAGTCAACTAGAGGCTTACTAGGGACATGTTGTGGTCTATGTATTCACACATGTATTACGGTTTCCAGTTAATACAATTATAGCATGAACAACAGACAATTATCATGAACAAGGAAATACAATAATAACCATTTTATTATTGCCTCTAGGGCATATTTCCAACAGTCTCCCACTTGCACTAGAGTCAATAATTCACATCGCCATGTGACTAATACCCAAGAGTTTACTAGAGTCAATAATCTAGTTCACATCACCATGTGATTAACACTCAATGAGTTCTAGGGTTTGATCATGTTATTCTTACGAGAGAGGTTTTAGTCAACGGGTCTGCAACATTCAGATCCGTGTGTGCTTTACAAATATCTATGTCATCTTGTAGATGCAGCTACCACGCGCTACTTGGAGCTATTCCAAATAACTGCTCTACTATACGAATCCGGTTCACTACTCATAGTCATCCGGATTAGTGTCAAAGTTTGCATCGACGTGACCCTTTACGACGAACCCCCTTTCCACCTCCATAATCGAGAAAATTCCTTAGTCCACTAGATACTAAGGATAAGTTCGACCGCTGTCATGTGATCCCTTCCTGGATCACTATTGTACCCCTTGACTAACTCATGGCAAGGCACACTTCAGGTGCGGTACACAGCATAGCATATTGTAGAGCCTACGTCTAAAGCATAGGGGATGACCTTCGTCCTTTCTCTTTCTTCTGCCGTGGTCAGGTCTTGAGTCTTACTCAATACTCACACCTTGTAACACAGCCAAGAACTCCTTCTTTGCTGATCTATTTTGAACTCCTTCAAAATCTTTTCACGGTATGTATTCATTTGAAAGTACTATTAAGCGTTTTTGATATATCCTTGTAGATCTTGATGCTCAATGTTCAAGTAGCTTAATCCAGGTTTTCCATTAAAAACACTTTTCAAATAACCCTGGATGCTTTCCAGAAATTCTACATCATTTCTGATCAACAATATGTTAACAACATATACTCATCAAAAATTCTATAGTGCTCCCACTCACTTCTTTGGAAATACAAGTTTCTCATGAAGTTTGTATAAACCCAAAATCTTTGATCATCTCATCAAAGCGTTCATTCCAACTCCGAGATGCTTACTCCAATCCTTAGAAGGATTGCTGGAGCTTTGCATACTTGTTAGCATCTTTCAGGATTGACAAAACCTTCTGGTTGTATCACATACAACCTTTCCTCAAGAAAATCGTCGAGGAAACAATGTTTTGACATCCTATCTGCAAGATTTCATAAATAATGCAGTAACTGCTAATATAATTCTAACAGACTCTTAGCATCGCTACGAGTGAGAAAGTCTCATCGCAGTCAACTCCTTGAACTTGCCGAAAAACATCTTAACGACAAGTCGAGCTTTCTTAATGGTGTTACCATCGTTGTGTGTCTTCCCTTTAAAATCCATATGTACCCAACAGCCTTACGACCATCAAGTAGTTCTTTCAAAGTCTATACTTTGTTTCATACATGGATCCTCTTGGATTTTATGGCCTCGAGCCATTCATCAGAATCCGGGCCCACCTTCGCTTCTCCATAGCTCATAGGTTCATTGTTGTCTAGCAACATGACTTCCAAGACAGGATTACGTACCACTCTGAAGTAGTACGCATCCTTGTCGTCCTATGAGGTTTGGTAGTGACTTGATCTGAAGTTTCATGATCACTATCATAAGCTTCCACTTCAATTGGTGTAGGTGCCACAGGAACAACTTCCTGTGCCCTGCTACACATTAGTTGAAGTGACGGTTCAATGACCTCATCAAGTCTCCACCATCCTCCCACTCAATTCTTTCGAGAGAAACTTTTCCTCGAGAAAGGACCCGTTTCTAGAAACAATCACTTTTGCTTCCAGATCTGAAATAGGAGGTATACCCAACTGTTTTGGGTATTCCATGAAGATGCATTTATCCGCTTTGGGTTCGAGCTTATCAGCCTGAAACTTTTTCACATAAGCGTCGCAGCCCCAAACTTTTAAGAAACGACAGCTTAGGTTTCTCTAAACCATAGTTCATACAGTGTCGTCTCAACGGAATTGCGTGGTGCCCTATTTAAAGTGAATGCGGTTGTCTCTAATGCCTAACCCATAAACGATAGTTGTAATTCGATAAGAGACATCATGGTATGCACCATATCCAATAGGGTGCAGTTATGATGTTCGGACACACCATCACAATATGGTGTTCCAGGCGGTATTAGTCGTGAAACAATTTCCACAATTTCTTAATTGTGTGCCAAACTCGTAACTCAGATATTCATCTCTATGATCATATCACAGACATTTTATCCTCTTGTCACGACGATCTTCAACTTCACTCTGAAATTACTTGAACCTTTCAATAATTCAGACTTGTGTTTCATCAAGTAAATCTACTCAAATCATCTGTGAAGTAAGAACATAACGATATCCACTGCGTGCGTCAGCACTCATTGGACTGCACACATCAAATGTATTACTTCCAACAAGTTGCTCTCTTGTTCCATCTTACTGAAAACGAGGCCTTTCAGTCATCTTGCCCATGTGGTATGATTTGCATGTCTCAAGTGATTCAAAATCAAGTGAGTCCAAATGATCCATCTGTATGGACTTTCTTCATGCATATATACTAATAGACATGGTTCGCATGTCTCAATCTTTTCAAAAACGAGTGAGTCCAAAGATCCATCAACATGGAGCTTCTTCATGTGTTTTATACCAATATGACTCAAGTGGTAGTGCCACAAGTATGTGGTACTATCATTACTATCTTATATCTTTTGGCATGAACATGTGTATCACTACGATCGAGATTCAATAAACCATTCATTTTAGGTGCAAGACCATTGAAGGTATTATTCAAATAGACAGAGTAACCATTATTCTCCTTTAATGAATAACCGTATTGCGATAAACATAATCCAATCATGTTTATGCTCAACGCAAACACCAAATAATTATTATTCAGGTTTAACCCCAATCTCGATGGTAGAGGGAGCATGCGATGCTTGATCACATCAACCTTGGAAACACTTCCAACACATATCGTCATCTCACCTTTAGCTAGTCTCCGTTTATTCCGCATCTTTTATTTCGAGTTACTAACACTTAGCAACCGAACCGGTATCTAATACCCTGGTGCTACTAGGGGTACTAGTAAAGTACACATTAATATAATGTATATCCAATATACTTCTGTCGACCTTGCCAGCCTTCTCATCTACGAAGTATCTAGGGTAGTTCTGCTTCAGTGACCGTTCCCCTCATTTCAGAAGCACTTAGTCTCGGGTTTGGGTTCAACCTTGGGTTTCTTCACTAGAGCAGCAACTAATTTGCCGTTTCATGAAGTATCCCTTCTTGCCCTTGCCCTTCTAGAAACTAGTGGTTTTACTAACCATCAACAATTGATGCTCCTTCTTGATTTCTACTTTCGCGGTGTCAAACATCGCGAGTTGCTCAAGGATCATCATGTCTATCCCTGATATGTTATAGTTCATCACGAAGTTCTAATAGCTTGGTGGCAGTGACTATGGAGAACCATCACTATCTCATATGGAAGATTAACTCCCACTCGATCCAAGTGATTGTAGTACTCAGACAATCTGAGCACATGCTCAACGATTGAGCTTTTCTCCCTTAGTTTGCAGGCTTAAGAAACTTGTCAGAGGTCTCATACCTCTTGACGTGGGCATTAGTCTGAAATCCCAATTTCAGTCTTTGGAACATCTCATATGTTCTGCGACGTTTCAAAACCGTCCTTGGTGCCACAATTTTAAACCGTTAGCATCACACACTGAACTATCACGTAGTCATCAAAACGTGTATGTCAGATGTTTCGTAACATCTACAGACGACGCTCGAGGTTCAGCACACCGAGCGGTGCATTAAGGACATAAGCCTTCTGTGCAGCAATGAGGACAATCCTCAGTTTACGGACCCAATCCGCATAATTGCTACTATCAACTTTCAACTAAATTTTCTCTAGGAACATATCTTAGTAGAACTAAAGCGTAAGCTACGACATTATTTGCAAAGACCTTTTGACTATGTTCATGATAATTAAGTTCATCTTATTATTTAATGAACTCCCACTTAGATAGACATCCCTCTAGTCATCTAAGTGATACATGATCTGAATCGACTAGGCCGTGTCCGATCATCACGTGAGACGGACTAGTCATCATCGGTGAACATCTCCATGTTGATCGTATCTACTATACGACTCATGTTCGACCTTTCTGTCTCTTGTGTTCCGAGGCCATGTCTATACATGCTAGGCTCGTCAAGTCAACCTAAGTGTTCTGCTTGTGTTCCGAGGCCATGTCTGTACATGCTAGGCTCGTCAACACCCGTTGTATGCGAACGTTAGAATCTATCACACCCGATCATCACGTGGTGCTTCGAAACAACGAACCTTCGCAACGGTGCACAGTTAGGGGGAACACATCTCTTGAAATTTTAGTGAGGGACCATCTTATTTATGCTACCGTCGTTCTAAGCAAATAAGATGTAAACATGACAAACATCACATGCAAATCATAAAGTGACATGATATGGCCAATATCATCTTGTGCCTTTTGATCTCCATCTTCGAGGCACGGCATGATCACCTTCGTCACCGGCATGACACCATGATCTCCATCATCGTGTCTTCATGAAGTTGTCTCGCCAACTATTACTTCTACTACTATGGCTAACGGTTAGCAATAAAGTAAAGTAATTACATGGCGTTTTTCATTGACACGCAGGTCATACAATAAATTAAGACAACTCCTATGGCTCCTGCCGGTTGTCATACTCATCGACATGCAAGTCGTGATTCCTATTACAAGAACATGATCAATCTCATACATCACATATATCATTCATCACATCCTTTTGGTCATATCACATCACATAGCATACCCTGCAAAAACAAGTTAGACGTCCTCTAATTGTTGTTGCATGTTTTACGTGGCTGCTATGGGTTTCTAGCAAGAACGTTTCTTACCTACGCAAAAGCCACAACGGTGATATGCCAATTGCTATTTACCCTTCATAAGGACCCTTTTCATCGAATCCGATCCGACTAAAGTGGGAGAGACAGATACCCGCTAGCCACCTTATGCATCAAGTGCATGTCAGTCGGTGGAACCTGTCTCACGTAAGAGTACGTGTAAGATCGGTCCGGGCCGCTTCATCCCACAATGCCGCCGAATCAAGATAAGACTAGTAACGGTAAGCAAATTGAACAAATCGTCGCCCACAACTACTTTGTGTTCTACTCGTGAATAGAATCTACGCATAAACCTGGCTCATGATGCCACTGTTGGGGAATGTAGCAGAAAGTTAAAATTTTCTACGTATCACCAAGATCAATCTATGGAGTCATCTAGCAACGAGAGAGAAGGGAGTGCATCTACATACCCTTGTAGATCGCGCGCGGAAGCGTTCAAGAGAACGGGGTTGATGGAGTCGTACTCGTCGTGATCCAAATCACCGATGATCCTAGCGCCGAACGGACGGCACCTCCGCGTTCAACACACGTACGGAGCGGGGACGTCTCCTCCTTGTTGATCCAGCAAGGGGGGAGGAGAAGTTGATGGAGATCCAGTAGCACGACGGCGTGGTGGTGGAAGTAGCGGGATCCCGGCAGGGCTTCGCCAAGCGCAAGCGGGGAGGAAGAGGTGTCACGGGAGGGAGGGAGGCGCCAGGGCTTGGGGTGCTGCTCCCATGCGCCTCCCCACTATATATAGGGGTGGAGGGGGCTGGTTTCTTGCCCTCCAAGTCCATTGGGGCGTTGGCAAAGGTGGGGGAAAGAAATCCCATCATTTCCCTTCCCCACCAATTGTTATCCCCCTTTTTTAGGGATCTTGATCTTATCCCTTCAGGATATGATCTTATTCCTTCTAAGGTGGGATCTTGGTGCGCCTTGACCAGGGGTGTGGGGCCTTGCCCCCACTACCCACGTTCATGTGGGTCCCCGCATGCAGGTGGGCCCCACTTCGGAACCTTCTAGAACCTTCCCGGTACAATACCGAAAAATCCCGAACATTTTCCGGTGGCCAAAATAGGACTTCCCATATATAAATCTTTACCTCCAGACCATTCCGGAACTCCTCGTGACGTCCGAGATCTCATCTGGGACTCCGAACAACTTTCGGTTAACCGCATACTAATATCTCTACAACTCTAGCGTCACTGAACCTTAAGTGTGTAGACCCTACGGGTTCGGGAGACATGCAGACATGACCGAGACGACTCTCCGGTCAATAACCAACAGTGGGATCTGGATACCCATGTTGGCTCCCACATGTTCCATGATGATCTCATCGGATGAACCACGATGTTGAGGATTCAATCAATCCCGTATACAATTCCCTTTGTCAATCGGTACGTTACTTGCCCGAGATTCGATCGTCGGTATCCCAATACCTTGTTCAATATCGTTACCGGCAAGTCACTTTACTCGTACCGTAACGCATGATCTCGTGGCTAACTCCTTAGTCACATTGAGCTCATTATGATGATGCATTACCGAGTGGGCCCAGAGATACCTCTCCGTCATACGGAGTGACAAATCCCAGTCTCGATTTGTGCCAACCCAACAGACACTTTCGGAGATACCTGTAGTGCACCTTTATAGCCACCCAGTTATGTTGTGACGTTTGGTACACCCAAAGCATTCCTACGGTATCCGGGAGTTGCACAATCTCATGGTCTAAGGAAATGATATTTGACATTAGAAAAGCTCTAGCAAACGAACTACACGATCTTGTGCTATGCTTAGGATTGGGTCTTGTCCATCACATCATTCTCCTAATGATGTGATCCCGTTATCAATGACATCCAATGTCCATGGTCAGGAAACCATAACCATCTATTGATCAACGAGCTAGTCAACTAGAGGCTTACTAGGGACATGTTGTGGTCTATGTATTCACACATGTATTACGGTTTCCAGTTAATACAATTATAGCATGAACAACAGACAATTATCATGAACAAGGAAATACAATAATAACCATTTTATTATTGCCTCTAGGGCATATTTCCAACACCCGCCTCCTGACAGATTGACCCATTTGCACTTAAACAAAGGGACCTTAAAATCATGTTCGTAGTCAAGTTCCCATATGTCCACTATGTAACCATAATATGTGTCCTTTCCCCTCTTGGTTGCTGCATCAAAGCAGACACCGCTGTTTTGGTTGGTGCTCTTTTGATCTTGGGCGATCGTGTAAAATGTATTCCCATTTATCTCGTATCCTTTGTAAGCCAATACAGTCGAAGATGGTCCCCTGGACAACGAGTACAGCTTATCACAGACAGTGTTGTCACCTCTGAGACGTGTTTCCAACCAACTGCCGAAAGTCCTGATGTGTTCACATGTAATCCAGTCATCACACTGCTCCGGGTGTTTGGAGCGCAGATTGTTCTTGTGTTCATCGACATACGGGGTCACCAAGGTAGAGTTCTGTAGAACTGTGTAGTGTGCTTGAGACCAAGAATGCTCGTTCCTGCATATTATTGAGTCCCCTCCAAGCATGCCTTTTCCAATCAGTCTCCCCTCATACCATGATTTAGGGAGACCAATCTTCTTCAGGCCAGGAATGAAGTCAACACAAAACCCAATGACATCCTCTGTTTCATAGCCCATGGAGACGCTTCCTTCCGGCCTAGCGCGGTTACAGACATATTTCTTTAGAACTCCCATGAACCTCTCAAAGGGGAACATATTGTGTAGAAATACGGGGCCCAGAATGACAATCTCGTCGACTAGATGAACTAGGACGTGCGTCATGATATTGAAGAAGGATGGTGGGAACACCAGCTCAAAACTGACAAGACATTGCACCACATCACTCCTTAGCCTTGGTATGATTTCTGGATCGATCACCTTCTGAGAGATTGCATTGAGGACTGCACATAGCTTCACAATGGCTAATCGGACGTTTTCCGGTAGAAGCCCCCTCAATGCAACCGGAAGCAGTTGCGTCATAATCATGTGGCAGTCATGAGACTTTAGGTTCTGGAACTTTTTCTCTGGCATATTTATTATTCCCTTTATATTCGACGAGAAGCCAGACGGGACCTTCATACTGAGCAGGCATTCAAAGAAGATTTCCTTCTCTTCTTTGGTAAGAGCGTAGCTGGCAGGACCTTCATACTGCTTTGGAGGCATGCCGTCTTTTTCGTGCAAACGTTGCAGGTCCTCCCGTGCCCCCGGTGTATCTTTTGTCTTCCCATACACGCCCAAGAAGCCTAGCAGGTTCACGCAAAGGTTCTTCGTCATGTGCATCATGTCGATTGAAGAGCGGACCTCTAGGTCTTTCCAGTAGGGTAGGTCCCAACATATAGATGTCTTCTTCCACATGGGTGCGCGTCCCTCAGCGTCATTCGGAACAGATAGTCCGCCGGGATCCTTTCCAAAGATTACGTGTAAATCATTGACCATAGCAAGTACTGTTGGAAATATGCCCTAGAGGCAATAATAAATGGTTATTATTATATTTCTTTGTTCATGATAATCGTCTATTGTTCATGCTATAATTGTATTGTCCGGAAATCGTAATACATGTGTGGATACATAGACCACAACGTGTCCCTAGTAAGCCTCTAATTGACTAGCTCGTTGATCAACAGATAGTCATGGTTTCCTGACTATGGACATTGGATGTAATTGATAACGGGATCACATCATTAGGAGAATGATGTGATGGACAAGACCCAATCCTAAGCATAGCATAAAAGATCGTGTAGTTTCGTTTGCTAGAGCTTTTCCAATGTCAAGTATCTTTTCCTTAGACCATGAGATCGTGCAACTCCCGGATACCGTAGGAGTGCTTTGGGTGTGCCAAATGTCACAACGTAACTGGGTGACTATAAAGGTGCACTACGGGTATCTCCGAAAGTGTCCGTTGGGTTGGCACGGATCGAGACTGGGATTCGTCACTCCGTATGACGGAGAGGTATCTCTGGGCCCACTCGGTAATGCATCATCATAATGAGCTCAATGTGACTAAGGCGTTAGTCACGGGATCATGCATTGCGGTACGAGTAAAGAGACTTGCCGGTAACGAGATTGAACAAGGTATTGGGATACCGACGATCGAATCTCGGGCAAGTAACATACCGTTTGACAAAGGGAATTGCATACGGAATTGACTGAATCCTCGACATCGTGGTTCATCCGATGAGATCATCGTGGAACATGTGGGAGCCAACATGGGTATCCAGATCCCGCTGTTGGTTATTGACCGGAGAGGCGTCTCGGTCATGTCTGCATGTCTCCCGAACCCGTAGGGTCTACACACTTAAGGTTCAGTGACGCTAGGGTTGTAGAGATATGTGTATGCGGAAACCCGAAAGTTGTTCGGAGTCCCAGATGAGATCCCGGATGTCATGAGAGGTTCCGGAATGGTCCGGAGGTGAAGAAATATATATAGGAAGTCAAGTTTCGGCTACCGGGAAAGTTTCGGGGGTTACCGGTATTGTACCGGGACCACCGGAAGGGTCCCGGGGGTCCACCGGGTGGGGCCACCTATCCCGGAGGGCCCCATGGGCTGAAAGTGGAAGGGAACCAGCCCCTAGTGGGCTGGGCGCCCCCCCATGGGCCTCCCCCCATGCGCCTAAGGTTGGGAACCCTAGGGTGGGGGGACTTCCCCCTTGCCTTGGGGGGCAAGGCAACCCCTTCCCCCCTTGGCCGCTGCCCCCCCCCTTGGAGATCCCATCTCCCAGGGCCGGCGCCCCCCCAGGGGCCTATATAAAGGGGGGGAGGGAGGGCAGCAACCTACAGCCTTGGGCGCCTCCCTCCTCCCCTGCAACACCTCTCTCTCTCTCGCAGAAGCTCGGCGAAGCCCTGCCGGAGACCCGCTACATCCACCACCACGCCGTCGTGCTGCTGGATCTCCATCAACCTCTCCTTCCCCCTTGATGGATCAAGAAGGAGGAGACGTCGCTGCACCGTACGTGTGTTGAACGGGGAGGTGCCGTCCGTTCGGCACTCGGTCATCGGTGATTTGGATCACGACGAGTACGACTCTGTCATCCACGTTCATTGGAACGCTTCCGCTCGTGATCTACAAGGGTATGTAGATGCACTCCTTTCCCCTCGTTTCTAGTATACTCCATAGATGCATCTTGGTGAGCGTAGGAAAATTTTAAATTATGCTACGATTCCCAACAGTGGCATCATGAGCCAGGCCTATGCGTAGTTACTATGCACGAGTAGAACACAAAGCAGTTGTGGGCGTTGAGTTTGCCAATTCTTCTTGCCGCTACTAGTCTTTTCTTGTTTCGGCGGTATTGTAGGATGAAGCGGCCCGGACCGACCTTACACGTACGCTTACGTGAGACAGGTTCCACCGACTGACATGCACTAGTTGCATAAGGTGGCTAGCGGGTGTCTGTCTCTTCTACTTTAGTCGGAACGGATTCGATGAAAAGGGTCCTTATGAAGGGTAAATAGAAATTGGCAAATCACGTTGTGGTCATACGTAGGTAAGAAACGTTCTTGCTAGAAACCTACAAACCACATAAAAACTTGCAACAACAATTAGAGGACGTCTAACTTGTTTTTGCAGCATGTGTTATGTGATGTGATATGGCCAGAAGATGTGATGAATGATATATGTGATGTATGAGATTGATCATATTCTTGTAATAGGAATCACGACTTGCATGTCGATGAGTATGACAACCGGCAGGAGCCATAGGAGTTGTCTTTATTATTTTGTATGACCTGCGTGTCATTGAATAACGCCGTGTAAATTACTTTACTTTGTTGCTAAACACGTTAGCCATAGAAGTAGAAGTAATCATTGGCGTGACGACTTCACGAAGACACAATGATGGAGATCATGATGATGGAGATCATGGTGTCATGCCGGTGACGAAGATGATCATGGTGCCCCGAAGATGGAGATCAAAGGAGCATAATGATATTGGCCATATCATGTCACTATTTGATTGCATGTGATGTTTATCATGTTTTTGCATCTTATTTGCTTAGAACGACGGTAGTAAGTAAGGTGATCCCTTATAATAATTTCAAGAAAATGTTCACCCTAACTGTGCACCGTTGCGAAGGTTCGTTGTTTCGAAGCACCACGTGATGATCGGGTGTGATAGATTCTAACGTTCGAATACAACGGGTGTTGACGAGCCTAGCATGTACAGACATGGCCTCGGAACACACGCAATACACTTAGGTTGACTTGACGAGCCTAGCATGTACAGACATGGCCTCGGAACACGGAGGACCGAAAGGTCGAGCATGAGTCGTATAGAAGATACGATCAACATGGAGATGTTCACCGATCTTGACTAGTCCGTCTCACGTGATGATCGGACACGGCCTAGTTGAACTCGGATCATGTTTCACTTAGATGACTAGAGGGATGTCTATCTGAGTGGGAGTTCATTAAATAATTTGATTAGATGAACTTAATTATCATGAACTTAGTCTAAAATCTTTACACTATGTCTAGTAGATCAAATGGCCAACGTTGTCCTCAATTTCAACGCGTTCCTAGAGAAAACCAAGCTGAAAGATGATGGCAGCAACTATACGGACTGGGTCCGGAACCTGAGGCTCATCCTCATAGTAGCCAAGAAAGATTATGTCTTAGAAGCACCGCTAGGTGATGCACCAATCCCACAGAACCAAGACGTTATGAACGCTTGGCAATCACGTGCTGATGATTACTCCCGCGTTCAGTGCGGCATGCTTTACAGCTTAGAACCGGGTCTCCAAAAGCGTTTTGAGAAACATGGAGCATATGAGATGTTCGAGGAGCTGAAACTGGTTTTTCAAGCTCATGCCCGGGTCGAGAGATATGATGTCTCCGACAAGTTCTTCAGCTGTAAAATGGAGGAGAACAGTTCTGTTAGTGAGCACATACTCAGAATGTCTGGGTTGCACAACCGCTTGTCTCAGCTGGGAGTTAATGTCCCGGATGACGCGGTCATTGACAGAATCCTCCAGTCGCTTCCACCAAGCTACAAGAGCTTTGTGATGAACTACAATATGCAGGGGATGGAAAAGACCATTCCCGAGGTATATTCAATGCTGAAATCAGCGGAAGGGGAGATCAGAAAAGAACATCAAGTGTTGATGGTGAATAAAACCACTAAGTTCAAGAAGGGCAAGGGTAAGAAGAACTTCAAGAAGGACGGCAAGGGAGTTGCCGCGCCCGATAAACCAGTTACTGGGAAGAAGTCAAAGAATGGACCCAAGCCTGAAACTGAGTGCTATTATTGCAAGGGAAGTGGTCACTGGAAGCGGAACTGCCCCAAATACTTAGCGGACAAGAAGAAGGCCGGCAACACCAAAGGTATATATGATATACATGTAATTGATGTGTACCTTACCAGTACTCGTAGTAGCTCCTGGGTATTTGATACCGGTGCGGTTGCTCATATTTGTAACTCAAAACAGGAACTACGGAATAAACGGAGACTGGCGAAGGACGAGGTGACGATGCGCGTCGGGAATGGTTTCAAGGTCGATGTGATCGCCGTCGGCACGCTACCTCTGCATCTACCCACGGGATTAGTTTTAAACCTCAATAATTGTTATTTAGTGCCAGCTTTGAGCATGAACATTGTATCTGGATCTCGTTTAATTCAAGATGGCTACTCATTTAAATCCGAGAATAATGGTTGTTCTATTTATTTGAGAGATATGTTTTATGGTCATGCCCCGCTGGTCAATGGTTTATTTTTGATGAATCTCGAACGTGATGTTACACATGTTCATAGTGTGAATACCAAAAGATGTAAAGTTGATAACGATAGTCCCACATACTTGTGGCACTGCCGCCTTGGTCACATTGGTGTCAAGCGCATGAAGAAGCTCCATGCAGATGGACTTTTGGAGTCTCTTGATTACGAATCATTTGACACGTGCGAACCATGCCTCATGGGTAAGATGACCAAGACTCCGTTCTCCGGAACAATGGAGCGAGCAACCAACTTATTGGAAATCATACATACCGATGTGTGTGGTCCAATGAGTGTTGAGGCTCGCGGAGGATATCGTTATGTTCTCACTCTTACTGATGACTTAAGTAGATATGGGTATGTCTACCTAATGAAACACAAGTCTGAAACCTTTGAAAAGTTCAAGGAATTTCAGAGTGAGGTTGAGAATCAACGTGACAGGAAAATAAAATTCTTACGATCAGATCGTGGTGGAGAATATTTAAGTCACGAATTTGGTACACACTTAAGGAAATGTGGAATAGTTTCACAACTCACGCCGCCTGGAACACCTCAGAGAAACGGTGTGTGCGAACGTCGTAATCGCACTCTATTGGATATGGTGCGATCTATGATGTCTCTTACCGATTTACCGCTCTCATTTTGGGGCTATGCTTTAGAGACTGCCGCATTCACTTTAAATAGGGCTCCGTCGAAATCCTTGAGACGACACCGTATGAATTATGGTTTGGGAAGAAACCTAAGCTGTCGTTTCTAAAAGTTTGGGGATGCGATGCTTATGTCAAGAAACTTCAACCTGAAAAGCTCGAACCCAAGTCGGAAAAATGCGTCTTCATAGGATACCCTAAGGAAACTATTGGGTATACCTTCTACCTCAGATCCGAAGGCAAGATCTTCGTTGCCAAGAACGGGTCCTTTCTGGAGAAGGAGTTTCTCTCGAAAGAATTGAGTGGGAGGAAAGTGGAACTTGATGAGGTGATAGTCACCCCTTCCGAACCGGAAAGTAGCGCAGCGCGGGAAAATGTTCCTGTGGTGCCTACACCGACTGGGGAGGAAGTTAATGATGATGATCATGAAGCTTCGGATCAAGTTACTGAACTTCGTAGGTCCACAAGCACACGTTCCGCACCAGAGTGGTACGGCAACCCTGTCCTGGAAATCATGTTGTTAGACAACGGTGAACCTTCGAACTATGAAGAAGCGATGGCGGGCCCGGATTCCGACAAATGGCTAGAAGCCATGAAATCCGAGATAGAATCCATGTATGAAAACAAAGTATGGACTTTGACTGACTTGCCCGATGAGCGGCGAGCCATAGAAAACAAATGGATCTTTAAGAAGAAGACAGACGCGGATGGTAATGTGACCATCTATAAGGCTCGACTTGTCGCTAAGGGTTATCGACAAGTTCAAGGGGTTGACTACGATGAGACTTTGTCACCCGTAGCGAAGCTGAAGTCAGTCCGAATCATGTTAGCAATTTCCGCATACTATGATTATGAGATATGGCAGATGGACGTCAAAACGGCATTCCTTAACGGCTTCCTTAAGGAAGAGTTGTATATGATGCAGCCGGAAGGTTTTGTCGATCCTAAGAATGCTAACAAAGTATGCAAGCTCCAGCGCTCAATCTATGGGCGGGTGCAAGCATCTCGGAGTTGGAACATTCGCTTTGATGAGATGATCAAAGCGTTTGGGTTTACACAGACTTATGGAGAAGCCTGTGTTTACAAGAAAGTGAGTGGGAGCTCTGTAGCATTTCTCTTATTATATGTGGATGACATATTATTGATGGGAAATGATATAGAATTCTTGGAAAGTATTAAGGCCTATTTGAATAAGTGTTTTTCAATGAAGGACCTTGGAGAAGCTGCTTATATATTAGGCGTCAAGATCTATAGAGATAGATCAAGACGCCTCATTGGTCTTTCACAGAGTACATACCTTGACAAGATATTGAAGAAGTTCAGTATGGATCAGTCCAAGAAGGGGTTCTTGCCTGTATTGCAAGGTGTGCAATTGAGCACGGCTCAATGCCCGACCACGGCAGAAGATATAGAAAAGATGAGTGTCATCCCCTATGCCTCGGCCATAGGGTCTATTATGTATGCCATGCTGTGTACCAGACCTGATGTAAACCTTGCCGTAAGTTTGGTAGGAAGATACCAAAGTAATCCCGGCATGGAACACTGGACAGCGGTCAAGAATATCCTGAAGTACCTGAAGAGGACTAAGGATATGTTTCTCGTTTATGGAGGTGACGAAGAGCTCGTCGTAAAGGGTTACGTCGACGCTAGCTTCGACACAGATCTGGATGACTCGAAGTCACAGACCGGATACGTGTATATTTTGAATGGAGGAGCAGTAAGCTGGTGCAGTTGCAAGCAAAGCGTCGTGGCGGGATCTACATGTGAAGCGGAGTACATGGCAGCCTCGGAGGCAGCACAGGAAGCAGTCTGGATGAAGGAGTTCATTACCGACCTAGGGGTGATTCCCAATGCGTCGGGCCCGATGACTCTCTTTTGTGACAACACTAGAGCTATTGCCCTTGCGAAGGAGCCCAGGTTTCACAGGAAGACCAGACATATCAAGCGTCACTTCAACTCCATTCGTGAAGTGTTCAAAGTGGAGACATAGATATTTGTAAAGTACATACGGACCTGAATGTAGCAGATCCATTGACTAAACCTCTCCCTAGGGCAAAACATGATCAACACCAGGACGCAATGGGTGTTCGATTCATCACAATGTAACTAGATTATTGACTCTAGTGCAAGTGGGAGACTGTTGGAAATATGCCCTAGAGGCAATAATAAATGGTTATTATTATATTTCTTTGTTCATGATAATCGTCTATTGTTCATGCTATAATTGTATTGTCCGGAAATCGTAATACATGTGTGGATACATAGACCACAACGTGTCCCTAGTAAGCCTCTAGTTGACTAGCTCGTTGATCAACAGATAGTCATGGTTTCCTGACTATGGACATTGGATGTCATTGATAACGGGATCACATCATTAGGAGAATGATGTGATGGACAATACCCAATCCTAAGCATAGCATAAAAGATCGTGTAGTTTCGTTTGCTAGAGCTTTTCCAATGTCAAGTATCTTTTCCTTAGACCATGAGATCGTGCAACTCCCGGATACCATAGGAGTGCTTTGGGTGTGCCAAACGTCACAACGTAACTGGGTGACTATAAAGGTGCACTACGGGTATCTCCGAAAGTGTCTGTTGGGTTGGCACGGATCGAGACTGGGATTTGTCACTCCGTGTGACGGAGAGGTATCTCTGGGCCCACTCGGTAATGCATCATCATAATGAGCTCAATGTGACTAAGGCGTTAGTCACAGGATCATGCATTGCGGTACGAGTAAAGAGACTTGCCGGTAACGAGATTGAACAAGGTATTGGGATACCGACGATCGAATCTCGGGCAAGTAACATACCGTTTGACAAAGGGAATTGCATACGGGATTGACTGAATCCTCGACATCGTGGTTCATCCGATGAGATCATCGTGGAACATGTGGGATCCAACATGGGTATCCAGATCCCGCTGTTGGTTATTGACCGGAGAGGCGTCTCGGTCATGTCTGCATGTCTCCCGAACCCGTAGGGTCTACACACTTAAGGTTCAGTGACGCTAGGGTTGTAGAGATTTGTGTATGCGGAAACCCGAAAGTTGTTTGGAGTCCCGGATGAGATCCCGGACGTCACGAGAGGTTCCGGAATGGTCCAGAGGTGAAGAATTATATATAGGAAGTCAAGTTTCGGCTACCGGGAAAGTTTCGGGGGTTACCGGTATTGTACCGGGACCACTGGAAGGGTCCCGGGGGTCCATCGGGTGGGGCCACCTATCCCGGAGGGCCCCATGGGCTGAAAGTGGAAGGGAACCAGCCCCTAGTGGGCTGGGCGCCCCCCATGGGCCTCCCCCCATGCGCCTAGGGTTGGGAACCCTAGGGTGGGGGGACTTCCCCCTTGCCTTGGGGGGCAAGGCAACCCCTTCCCCCCAGGGCTGGCGCCCCCCCAGGGGCCTATATAAAGGGGGGGAGGGAGGGCAGCAACCTACAGCCTTGGGCGCCTCCCTCCTCCCCTGCAACACCTCTCTCTCTCTCGTATAAGCTCGGCGAAGCCCTGCCGGAGACCCGCTACATCCACCACCACGTCGTCGTGCTGCTGGATCTCCATCAACCTCTCCTTCCCCCTTGCTGGATCAAGAAGGAGGAGACGTCGCTGCACCGTACGTGTGTTGAACGCGGAGGTGCCGTCCGTTCGGCACTCGGTCATCGGTGATTTGGATCACGGCGAGGACGACTCCGTCATCCACGTTCATTGGAACGCTTCCGCTCGCGATCTACAAGGGTATGTAGATGCACTCCTTTCCCCTCGTTGCTAGTATACTCCATAGATGCATCTTGGTGAGCGTAGGAAAATTTTAAATTATGATACGATTCCCAACAAGTACGTGATCACCAGTACGCATGGCGGGCTTCTTCTGGTGATCTGCCTCGCCTTTGAAATGCTTGCCTTTCTTTTGACATTGATGGTTGGTCGGAAGAAATCGACGATGGCCCAGTTACACATTCTTCCTGCATTTGTCCAGGTATATACTTTCGGTGTCAGCTAAACAGTGCGTGCATGCGTGGTATCCCTTGTTTGTCTGTCCTGAAAGGTTACTGAGAGCGGGCCAATCGTTGATGGTTACAAACAGCAATGCGTGCAGGTTAAATTCCTCCTGTTTGTGCTCATCCCACACACGTACACCGTTTCCATTCCACAGCTGTAAAAGTTCTTCAACTAATGGCCTTAGGTACACATCAATGTCATTGCCGGGTTGCTTAGGGCCTTGGATGAGAACTGGCATCATGATGAACTTCCGCTTCATGCACATCCAAGAAGGAAGGTTATACATACATAGAGTCACGGGCCAGGTGCTGTGATTGCTGCTCTGCTCCCCGAAAGGATTAATGCCATCCGCGCTTAAACCAAACCATACGTTCCTTGGGTCACCTGCAAACTCAGGCAGGTACTTCCTCTCAATTTTTCTCCACTGCCACCCGTCAGCGGGTGCTCTCAACTTCCCGTCTTTCCTACGGTCCTCTCTGTGCCATCGCATCAACTTGGCATGCTCATCGTTTCTGAACAGACGTTTCAACTGTGGTATTATAGGTGCATAGCACATCACCTTCGCAGGAACCCTCTTCCTGGGGGGGCTCGCCGTCGACATCACCAGGGTCATCTCGTCTGATCTTATACCGCAATGCACCGCATACCGGGCATGCGTTCAAATCCTCGTACGAACCGTGGTAGAGGATGCAGTCGTTAGGGCATGCATGTATCTTCTGCACCTCCAATCCTAGAGGGCATACAACCTTCTTTGTTGCGTACGTACTGTCGGGAAATTCGTTATCCTTTGGAAGCTTCTTCTTCAATATTTTCAGTAGCTTCTCAAATCCTTTGTCAGGCACAGCATTCTCTGCCTTCCACTGGAGCAATTCCAGTACGGTACCGAGCTTTGTGTTTCCATCTTCGCAATTGGGGTATAACCCTTTTTTGTGATCCTCTAACATGCGATCGAACTTCAGCTTCTCCTTTTGACTTTCACACTGTTGCATCAACAATGACCCAGCGAAGATCATCATTGGGCACAATATCATCTGGTTCCTCTTGATCTTCAGTAGCTTCCCCCGTTGCAGCATCACCGTATTCCGGGGGCACATAGTTTTCGTCGTCATCTTCTTCTTCGTTGTCTTCCATCATAAGCCCTATTTCTCCATGCCTGGTCCAAACATTATAGTGTGGGAAACCCTTATAAAGCAGGTGGCTGTGAAGGACTTTCCGGTCAGAGTAAGACTTCGTATTCCCACATATAGGGCATGGACAGCACATAAAACCATCCTGCTTGTTTGCCTCAGCCACTTCGAGAAATTTATGCACGCCCTTAACGTACTCGGAGGTGTGTCTGTCACCGTACATCTATTGCCGGTTCATCTGCGTGCATTATATATAATTAAGTGTGTCAAAAACCACTACAGAACATCATGGATAGATAAGTGACCAAATTAATAAAAGTTCATCATCACATTAAAACCAAAGTACATACATAGTTCTCATTGAACAACATATAGCTCTCCAGAGCATCTAATTAAACCATACATTGAAACTATGTAAAACATTTCAATGCAACAACAAATGCGATCATAATCGCAACCAAGGTAACAATTGATCCAACGGCATAATGATACCAAGCCTCAGTATGAATGGCGTATTTTCTAATCTTTTTAATCTTCAAACGCATTGCGTCCATCTTAATCTTGTGATCATCGACGACATCTGCAACATTCAACTCCAATATCATCTTCTCCTCCTCAATTTTTTTTTATTTTTTCCTCCAAGTAACTGTTTTCTTCTTCAACTAAATTTAACCTCTCGACAATAGGGTCAGTTGGAATTTCCGGTTCACATACCTCCTAGATAAATAAAATCTATGTCACGTTGGTTGGCATAATTGTCATAAACAATAAATGAACCAAATAGTTATAAAAGCTAATATATACCACATCCGAATCATAGACAGGACGAGGGCCGACGGGGGCGGATACCAAAACCATCGCACTATATAATAACAAGCAATAATAAAAGTAAGAAAATTAGACAAGTATCTATCTAAAGTAAGAATTTTTTCTTTCAGAAAGAAGATAAGAACAAGAGGCTCACCACGGTGGTGCCGGCGACGAGATCGGCACGGGCGATCGACCGCGGTGAAGACGGGGACGGGACGTGACAGACCGCTAAACCTAGACAAATCTCGGGGAAAATGGAGCTTGGAGGTCGAGCTTCGAGAGGAGAAAGCTTAACTAGTGTGGCTCGGGCATTTCATCGAACACCTCATGTGCATAGGAGGTGAGCTAGAGCACCACAAAGCTCTCCTCTCGCCGGCCAGAAAAAACAGAGCAGTGTGGAGTGCTCTGCTGCGGCGATGGGGTATATATAGGCAACTCATTGGTCCCGGTTCATGGCTGGAAACGGGACTAAAGGCCCCCCTTCTGTCCCGGTTCCAGCCACGAACCGTGACCAATGGCTGTGGGCCAGGAGCGAGGACCATTGTTCCCGTTTCGTGCCTGGAACCGGGACAAATGGGCCCAGACGAACCGGGACAAATGCCCCACGAGGCCCGGCCGGCCCCCTGGGCGCACGAACCGGGACGTATGCGCCCCATGGGTCCCGGTTCGTGACTAAACCGGGACTAATGGGCTGGCCAGGCCCCAACCAAATCCCTATTTTCTACTAGTGGCAACTTGGCATGGCCAATATACCGGGCATTGCAACGGTCCAACAATAATTTTGAAATCTGTTGCCCCCAAAGATTTGTGGATCTGGCTTTGCTACTTTGGGTTGCCTGGATCTCTAAAAGTGCATCTAATCCCCAAGGTGGATTTTGGTAATTCATGCAAACATATCTCGAAGAACTAACTATGCTTCACGTTTATTTCAGATAAAGTTCTTCTTTGGAACAACAATGGAATGGAAGGTGACCCCTAAAAAGCTTCAAGAAAAGTGTTGGTCAGGCCATGGGATTCTTCATTTTCTATTTAGTGATCCAAGTTCACATTGAGTCCTTAGGCATGCCGATAGTATCAAATGGGACGAGGATGTGACAATGAGCTCATTTCTCTAATTGCTTGAAGATCAAACTCAAAAAACTCCTCAAACCACCTCAAGAATTCAATTGTATCCAATTATCCCAATTCTACTTGGTACCACCGAATCACTTCCATCCGCAGCAACCGAAACACCCATGTAGCCATTTGTTCCAAAACCCTAGTTCGTTCAGAGCCTCCAACATTCCACTATGAGTCACCAAAGCGACATGGCAAACCTTCTGTTCTCATGTCAGAAATTTCGAGTGATTCCATTCGGAGCTACCGAAGCGAACACAAAGACTGTGCCACTAGCTAAGGTACTCACATCGGAGCCACTGACTGAATCCGCGACTGATATCAAAGTTGACACTTTTGTTCAACTCGGAGCAACAAGCCATTCCTGTCGGAGCCTCCAAGCTGTGCAATAAGATGTGTAATGGTGAGATTTCTGGTCTTGTCCATATATACACCACCTGTCCCACTAGTTCATTTTGAATCAAACTCCACTCCTACCGTATGCTCTGGAAGAGAACTCCACCTGCTTGTGCTGATTGCAAAGGACAATCCACTCCAACCATCCATCAACATTTTTACATCTAATCCCATCTTTACTTTCCACTCCAAACCTTCTTCAAATCCATAGCTAAATCTTGAGAGTTTGAGTGTTGAGGAAATTATATTTTGAAGCACAAGAGTAAGAGATTCATTGTTCAAGCAACGTCATCTTGTTACTTTTGGAGGGTGTGCGCCTCCTTGATCGGCTAGGTGTGCTTGGAAGTCTTCAGGTTTGTGAAGAAAGCAATAAGTTTGCAAGGGCTTGGAGATCACCTACTTCGTGAAGATCTACCCTAGTGACTTTGTGGGCGTAAACCATGATGGAATAGGTTGGTTGCTCTGAAGTGGACCTTTTGTGGGTGAGCGTCCTCCGTCGATTGTTCCTTCATGGAATATCGCAGCATGAATCCTTTGTGATTCTAGATCCTTCATGGATTGAAGCCTCCAAGATAGCGCCAACTATTGGAACCATGGGGAAAATCTTCACCAAGCCTATTGTGTTTGCGAACCTCTTAACTCTATTCCTTTACTTGCACTTGCATGTTTACTTTCGGTTGCCTATTACTCTAGATACGCATGTGTAGGGTGTTCTTTAGATTACTAGAAAAGCTTAAGATCAGCAAATAATTTAAATTGGGAACATAGTCCATTCTTGAGCTTAGTAGTCTATTCACCCCCACCCCCCTTAGACATAATTATTGATCCTACAATCTTGCAATGGCATCAATGTCTTGCAAAGATCTGATTTTGTTTTTGCAAGGCTAGATTCTGGTACTTCTCCACCTTGGAACTTCATGGTGAATGGCTATCAATATGACCAAGGCTACTATCTAACCGATGACATCTATCTATTTTTCTCAACATTTGTGATGGCAATTTGCAATCTGAGAGCAGGAAGCACAATCATTTTGCCAAGGGGCGGGAGTATGAGAGGAAAGACATTGAGAGGGTATTTGGAGTGCTGCAAGCAAGACTTCCAATTCTTCGCGGGCCTGCTTGTTTCTAGAACAAGGATTTCTTAGCAATATCATGTCATGTTGTGTGATCCAACACAACATGATCATAGAGAATGATAAGTGTTGAGGATATAAACCTTAGAGTCACCCACCCGGTGGGGCCGGGTTACTCATAAGGGTCATCGCCTGAAGCCCGGCGCCAAGCTTGAAGACGGTGGGCCAAAGATGGGCTTAAGACCCGGTGACGGCTTAAGGCCCATAGTCACAACTGCCTTTAAAGATAGAACTTGTAGTATAAGGCAAGAATAGTTGAGAGTCCGAGCCGGACACTCTTATGAGCCGGACGGGACTCTGAGAGCTGCTGGGCGTCAACCTCTCTATATAAAGGGACGACCCGGCGGCGGTTTAGGGACAAGAAAGATCTCATCGAGAGCCGGGCATAGCAGTTAAGCTCCCTGGTCAATGAAACCCTAATCAATACCACCTCAACTGGACGTAGGCTTTTACCTTCACCGTAAGGGGCCGAACCAGTATAAACCCTCGTGTTCCTTGTCCCGTTAACCCCTCCAAGCTTCCTAGCGGCGATGGCTCCACGACTAAGTCCTAGCTTTAGGACATCTGCCGTGAAAATTCCACGACAGTTGGCGCCCACCGTGGGGCTGGCGCACGGTGGATTTGAGTTCTTGAAGGGCAGCTTCGAAGGGCTCAAGGGATACGCTGTGGGCCGGATGACCAAGAGTCATCGCGGCAAGCTCTACATCGACGATGCAGACTGGGGCCCCGACGCCGGCTCAATTGAGTACGGGTACCGGGTCCCCTTCGGCGGAATTCATGTTTTCATTGGCAAGATTGGTGAGCCGGGCCCTGAGCCGGATCTCTGCGCCGATTTCATCGAGACGGCTCAGCGCGCACGACCCTTCCGGGCCCTGCCTGCCTTGAAGCATACTTTTGTGGGATGTATCCATGGAGGGCTCTCTCATGGATCTGGATCTGGTGATGAGGCGGCCGCCGGATCTGACGGCGACTCGTCTACCGATGAGTCAAACTCGTTGTATCAACTTCAAGATGGCAGGCTCATGGGTTATTCCGATGGTGACAGTATTCCGGACCCATTTGAGCCACCGAGCCGGGTTGGAATCTTCATGGCCGGTGCGCAGCCTGTTCAGAACCCTGCTGCTGGGGCGGGAAACCCGGTGCCCTCGCCGGCTCAGGTGCTGATGGATCTCACGGACAAGATGGCGGCCCTGTTAACCGCCACGGTTGACCCGGCGGATCAAGCCCAGCATGACGCGGAGGTGGCACAGTTAAAGCTAGATCTAGTGAAAGCCAAGGAGGATCTAGCAGCGGAAGGGATCAGGATGGCTGCGGAGAGGGCGGCTCTCGACGCCCGGACTCAGTTGATTCAGGCGCAGTCCTTCCAGCTCACGATGGATTAGAACGCGTCCAATGAGGTCATGAGAAGGAGGCATCAAAAGGCCCAATCTCGACTCCCTCCGGTCTACGATCCTCGGAACCTCTTCAACACGCCGGGTGCAGGGTCTAGTAACCCGCCGGGAGTCGTAGTGCCCGGGTCTGGGACCCCTGTTATGGGGCCTCCCCGGGTGAACCCTGCCCCGCCTCAGTATGTGCCAATACCACCGGGTCATTATGCTAACCCGCTGGAAAACATGGTCACCGCAGCAGCACGGCTGGCGGCTCTCCCAATCGACGACGACTCTCCAACGGCTATTGAAACCCGTCGGGTCAGAGAACTCCTTCAGACAGCGCTGGCGCAGCAAGAGGCATACTCTTACAGCCGGGACAGGATCCACTCGACCCCTCGCCCAGGCCGGAGCCCAAGTTATAGCAGACATATGGTCTCAGCGACCGGCTAAAGTAATGTCCGACGTCATGACCCGCCCCCTGGCCACGGCCCGGCTCATAACGAAGTCTTTCACGCGACAGACCAAGACAGAGTGCGGCAAGGGGCGGAGCAGGTGCCTCAGTTGACGGCTTACCAGACGCCCCCGGCTTATCCGACGGCTTCCGTCGATGTGGGTATCCCTACAAGGACTGGGGGTGTCCCCTGTTTAGTGCCGGCTCTCCGCAATGAACGTCTACCCAAGGACTTCAAAGGGCCTAGGAAGGTGCCTAATTACACGGCTGATTTACAACCCGCAGCCTGGATAGAGAGTTATGAGATGGCCATGGAATTGCTGGAGGTCAGTGAAGCGGCAATGGCCAAGTACTTCACCATGATGTTAGATGGGACGGCCCGCACTTGGTTAAAAGGGCTACCACCGAATTCTGTCGGGTCTTGGGCTGAGCTGAAAGCCTGATTCATCCAAAATTTCAAGGATACCTGTAGGCAGTCTATGTCAATTGTGGATTTGACTAACTGTAAACAGCAGGAGGGCGAGTCTACGACACATTGGGTTCGCCGGGTTAAAGAGATAATACATTCATCTCATAAGATGGATGCCGGCTCTACAGTCTTAATGTTGGAGCAGAATTGTCGCTTCGTGCCCTTGAAGATGAAACTCGGGCGGCTTAAGCGCGACTGCAATGATATGGGTACGCTAATGGCGGCTCTTGTCAAGTATGCCGACTCTGATGGTACCAAGGACCCCGCTTCAGATGATGAAAGGACAGGGAAGGGAAAGAAGAACGGCAATGGCAAGGGTCCTCAGCATAACCCGGGAAGCCAAGGAGGTGGCAAGCATAAGGCGGACGGCAGCCTAGAGTTCGTGGCCAACACCAGCTCACAGGGGAATAATCAGCGACGCAAGGGGAGGCCACCTCCCCGAGCCGGCGGGTCAGGCCCGATGCTGGAACAGCTGTTGAATGAGCCTTGTCCAAGGCATGGCTCTAGGGAGAAGCCAGCTACTCATCTTTGGAAGGATTGCGCAATCATGAAAGCCTTTAAGAATTCTAATGCTTTTAATGGCAACCATGGCCCGGGCGGCGGCTCAGGCGCTGGCGGTTTTCATGGCCCGGGCGGCGGCTCAAGTTCTAATCCGCAGAATGGTCAAGGGGGCTTTAATCAACAGTCTGGCCAAGGTCATCAACAGCAGCAGGGGGTTATCAGACCAATCCAAAGCAGCTTAACGGTGGCCAGTATCATGTTTTTACCACCAGTCTGTGTAAGCGAGATCAGAAGCTTCATAAGAGGGCTGTAAACGCTGTTGAGCCGGCGGTTCCACGTTATTTAAGATGGTCTGAATAGCCTATCGTGTGGAGTAGGGAGGATCACCCTCCCCGGGTTGACAACCCGGGTCATTTGGCCTTGGTGGTGGCTCCTCAAGTGGGAGGATATAAGTTCACTAAGGTGCTTATGGATGGAGGCAGCAGTATTAACATCCTCTATTATGAGACTTTCCGTCGTATGGGGTTGATTGATAAGGACCTCAGCCAGTCAAACACTATTTTCCACGGTGTGGTGCCTGGTAAATCGGCTTATCCAGTTGGCAAAATCGAGTTCGAAGTGGCCTTCGGCGACGAGTACAACTACAGGGTGGAAAAATTGACCTTTGAGGTGATTAAGATAAGAAGTCCGTATCATGCCATATTTGGGCGGCCGGCTTACGCCAAGTTCATGGCACGGTCGTGTTACGTGTATTTACAGCTCAAGATGACGGGTCGCAATGGGACCATTACGGTTCACGGCAGCCGGAAGGTGGCTTTGGAGTGTGAGGAAGGCGATGCGGCTTATGCAGAATTTGTTTGTGCAACAGAGGAGTTGAAGTTCTACAAGGACAATGTTGACCCAACAGATATGACCTCTCTGAAAAAGCCGACTACGGAGCATGAGCCGGCAATGAAATTTAAGTCGGCTGATGAGACTAAACTTGTTGATTTCGTTCCAGGAGATTCATCTCAGCAGTTTAGCATCAGTGCCAATCTGGATCCAAAATAGGAAAGCGCGCTCATCGAGTTCATCCGTGAGAATAGGGACATTTTTGCATGGAAGCCGTCTGACATGCCAGGTGTACCTAGAGAACTCGCTGAGCACACTCTCAATGTTGATCCGAAATTTAAGCCGGTCAGGCAATTCCTTCGGCGGTTTAATGAAGAGAGGCGGAAAGCTATTGGTGAAGAGGTGGCCCGGCTCTTGGCGGCCGGGTTTATTGTTGAAGTCTTTCACCCAGAATGGTTAGCTAACCCGGTGCTCGTACTCAAGAAGAACGGCACCTGGCGGATGTGTGTGGACTACACGGACTTGAACAAGGCGTGTCCGGCTGATCCTTTCGCCCTTCCCCGTATTGATCAAATCATTGATGCTACGGCGGGTTGTGAGCGCCTAAGTTTCTTGGATGCTTATTCTGGATATCATCAGATTAAAATGGCAGTTAAGGACCAGGAGAAGACGGCGTTCATCACTCCCTTTGGAGCCTTCTGCTATGTGTCTATGCCCTTTGGACTCAAGAGTGCGCAGGTGACTTATCAGCGCTGCATGCAGAACTGTCTTCATAACCAGATTGGGCGCAATGTTCATGCTTATGTGGATGATATTGTGGTTAAATCCAGGAAGGAGGAAACCTTGATAGATGATCTGAGGGAAACCTTTGATAATCTCCGGGTCTACAAGATGATGCTTAACCCGGCCAAATGTGTTTTTGGTGTTCCTGCAGGCAAGCTCTTGGGTTTCTTGGTTTCTAACAGAGGCATTGAAGCTAACCCAGAGAAGATCAAGGCCATCACCTCCCTGGCTAAGCCGGCGTGTATAAACGACGTCCAGCGCCTGGCGGGTCGTATCGCTGCTTTAAGCCGTTTTATAAGCCGTTTGGGGGGAGAAGGCCATGCCATTATATCAGTTGATGAAGAAAACTGATGACTTTGTCTGGAATGATGCAGCTAATACTGCTTTTTAGGATTTGAAGAGACAGCTGGCCGAGCCCCCAGTCCTTGCTGCTCCGGTTGACAAGGAGCCTTTATTGCTGTATGTGGCTGCTAACACCCGAGCCGTCAGTGTGGCCGTGGTGGTGGAGCGCAAGGAAGAGGGTAAGGAGCATCCGGTACAGAGGCTAGTTTATTATGTCAGCAAAGTACTCATCGAGTCCAAGCAGCGGTATCCGCATTGGCAGAAACTTGTTTATGGTGTGTTCATGGCAAGTCGGAAGCTTAAGCATTATTTCTAGGGTCACCCCATCACTGTGGTCAGTTCTGCCCCCCTTGGAGATATCATTCAGAACAGGGAGGCCACAGGGAGAGTGGCTAAATGGGCTATAGAGCTCGGACCTCATGGTCTGAAGTATGTGCCACGCACTGCTGTTAAATCTCAGGCTTTGGTGGATTTCATCAATGATTGGACAGAGCTACAAGTGCCCGAACAAAAGCCGGATAACACATATTGGACTATTCACTTTGATGGGTCCAGGCAGTTGGAGGGCTCGGGGGCTGGAGTCGTATTGGCTTCCCCTAAGGGTGACAAGTTCCATTATGTGCTACAATTGATGTTTCCTTGTACCAATAATGCAGCTGAGTACGAGGCCTTGCTCCACGGTCTTCGGATGGCTAAGGAGATGAGCTTGAGCCGGGTAAGGTGCTTCGGCGACTCAGACTTGGTGGCTCAACAAGTATCAGGAAAGTGGGACTCCAAGGACCCTCTCATGGCGGCTTATCGCCGCGAAGTTGAGGCCATTGCTGGGCACTTTCAGGGTTACCAAGTGGAGCACATCGATCGCAGGAAGAATGAGGCGGCTGATGCTTTAAGCCGGCTGGGCTCTCAGCAAAAGCCGGTGCCGCCTAATATTTTCCTGGACGTCCTGCATAACCCTTCTGTTAAGTTGCCTACAGAGGAAGACTTGGTCGTCCCTGACCCGGAGGCACGACTGGTGGCGGCTCTCCACATCATACCGGACTGGACAATGCCCTATCTGGCTTACATGACCCGGGGAGATTTGCCTGAGGATGAAACTTTGGCCAGACAAATAACCCGGCGGTCTAAATCAATGGTTGTTATCAATGTTGAGTTGCATCGCCGCAGTGTTACGGGAGCGTTCCAGCGTTGTGTCTCCCCTGCGGAAGGTCAAGAGATCTTGCGTGAGATTCATGAAGGGGATTGTGGCCATCACACCGGCTCAAAGTCGCTTGTGGCCAAGGCTTTTCGTCATGGTTTTTATTGGCTGACGGCTCATGCTGATGCGGAGGACTTGGTCAGTAAATGTGATGGTTGCCAAAGGTTCTCGCGACGGGCTCATGTGCCGGCTCAGGAGCTGAGGATGATCCCAATTACTTGGCCCTTTGCGGTCTGGGGGCTTGATATGGTTGGGCCTTTTAAAAGGTCCAAGGATAAGAAGACCCACCTCTTGGTGGCAGTTGACAAGTTTACCAAGTGGGTTGAAGCAGAGCCAGTTAGCAAGTGTGATGCAGCCACGGCAGTTCAGTTTATGAAAAAGGTGATCTTTCGCTTTGGCTTTCCACACAGCATTATAACTGACAATGGTACCAATTTATCCAAAGGTGCCATGGAGGAGTTTTGTCAACGAGAGCATATTCGACTTGATGTTTCATCAGTGGCTCACCCTCAATCCAATGGTCAAGCTGAGAGGGCTAATCAGGAGATTCTGAAAGGCATCAAACCCCGGCTTTTGGTCCCTTCGCAACGGACGCCGGGTTGTTGGGTGGAGGAGTTACCTTCCGTGTTGTGGAGCATCAATACTACTCCTAACAGGTCTACGGGTTTCACGCCTTTCTTCATGGTTTATGGAGCGGAAGCAGTCCTCCCCAGTGACATCCGTCATGACTCGCCTCGAGTGGCGGCTTATGTTGAGGCGGATAATGAACAGGCGCGCTAAGATGCTCTTGACTTGTTGGATGAACAGCGTGATATGGCAGCAGCTCGCTCAGCGATTTACCAACAAGATCTGCGCCGTTACCACAGTCGCCGGGTTAAATCCCGGGTCTTCCAGGAAGGTGACCTGGTGCTCCGGCTCATCCAGGATCAGACAGATACACACAAGCTATCCCCGCCTTGGGAAGGACCCTTTGTGGTCAGCAAGAACTTGCACAACGGGTCATACTACCTTATCGACGTTCGGGAGCATAAAGATTCACGTAAGTCGGAGGAGGAGACCCGTCGGCCGTGGAACTTAGCTCAGCTTCGGCCTTATTACACTTGAGCCGCTGGCTCCCGTAATGTACATATTTCCATAAGTCATGTATATATTATGATAAGCAATAAAGCAGGACCTCTGTCCTTTTTTCTCCTCCAAAGGTAAATGTGTTGTTTCCATTACAAGATCACGTGGTAACTTGGAGGTGGATCCGGCTTATGATCGTATTCGAATCTAGCCATACACAATATAGTCATTTGGAGGCTTCCTGTTCAAACATAGGTCGTATTCGAACCAAAGAGAACATAGCTGTCGATACCCATTTGATTGGCAAAGTGCCGAGATCATTGGGGAGTTTTCTTTGATCATATTTGAATCATAGTTTAACCCCTTTGGGAACCGACGTGGATCGTATTCGAATCAGCGTCGTTAAACAATTCTTAAGGTCATTTGGGGGCTTCCTGTTCAAACATGGGTCGTATTCGAACCAAAGAGAACATAGTTGTCGGTACCCTCTTGATTGGCATCGCCACACCCACTGGGGGCTATATGATCGCATTCGAATCCTAGCATAACCTCTTTGGGACGGGTTTCTGGTCATATTTGAACCGGAAGCCCCTAAGTTCTTCGGATTTACAGTGAGTTCTTCTGATTATTTCAGGTGTGCACGGCGGGTCTCACTTTGCTGGCTTAACCTTGATTTATAGTGCTAGTCGAATATAATCGGTGTTATTAAGACTGGTAAACCGGAATTGAGGTACCAACCTTATTACCCGGGTTATTTAAGCCGGAAGTGTGCTTGCAGGCCGATAAGTGTGTTATTACGGCTATATTAAGGACATAATTGAGGACCAGTCTTTTTTGATTCATATTCCGGGTTATATATCTAAAACTATGATTCTCAGTGCGGTAAGCTGCCTAGAGACTTGTGATTTGTCCTTCTATGCAGGATAGGTAAAGGCAACTATTTGAGCTTAAGGAAAATGAATGATCGATTATGACCCGGGGAAATATAAAGGAGACAACTTCAATGAACTTCAGCATTCAACGCGTGCACGATGGCACGGCAAAGTTAAAGTGTTGGTCCTACTCTATTACAAGACTCATCGAGTCCAAAAGGGTGAAGCATTGTTTAATAAGCCGCCTGCAGAGTTACGATGCTTGCTGAGTTGAAGTCTCTGGCTCATCCCTCTCCTCTCCTCTGGCTGTTCCCAAGACCTGGAAAGTTGACGACTTCCAGTCAATGCCGCTCAGAGCTTCAAATTGAGCTTCCTCGTCAATTAACCCAGTCGGGTCAATCTCCGGGGCGAAGGTGTGCTTACGAGCTGGCGGGACTAGGCTGATAGCTTCATAACGCGGAGTGGGGATCCTCTGATTTTCTGCATTGTAACCCGGCTGGTACTTGGTCAGATCTGTGTCGTTTCCAATGAGGGTGGCCACCGGGCGCACGATCTTCACGCAGGCTGCAAAGTCCCTTTGGTCGAAGGGTGTGCCGTCTTCCTTCAAACTGGGATAGCCGAGGGCAATGTCCGCCGGGTCTAACTCTGGAAGGAACGCCTTGGCCCGGCTCAGAGCGGCGATAGCTCCGGCTCTTGCAGAGGCCCGCCGCAGCTCTTGGACACGTTGGGGAAGAACGGCAAGCCGGCGAAGAACTTCCGCCAGATGGGTCGGCACCTCATTGGATAGGGCCACCACGGCCAAGGCGCGCTGTGACCCGGTGTAGAGTTGCTCCACCAGGGTGTACACGGCCTTCAACTTGGTCACCACGCTTTGGTTGAGGTTGGCGCTTCTGGGACCTATGTAACAGAGTAAGATAAGCCGCCGGCAATGATGGGTTATGAGACATAAATTTTTTAAACTGGACGAAAGCCGGTGGAATGACTTACCGAAGATTGCGGCAGCCATCTGGGACACTTGGCGTTTTAAGCCGGAGAGTTCGGCGGTCTTCTCTGTCAGAGCCTTCTCCGCCTGTTCGGCCCGGTTCACCAGAGTAGCCTTCTCTTCGGCCCAAGCTTTCCGTTCAGCATCAAAGTCCGTCTTCAGCTTTTCTTGCGCAGCAATACTGGACACGAATTTGGCATTGGCCTTCCGGGTCTCAGTTTCTTGTGTCCTCAGCCGGGTTTCAGATCGGAGATGTCAGCTTCAAACTTCTTGCAAGCAGCCTGCATAATTTCCGGGTTATAGGATGAACAGTTATTATGCAATTTTAAAGTCCCAAGCACTTTCCAAGCAAAGACACTTGGCACTTGGGGGCTAATGCATATCGAACGTTTCTATTAACAAATTGCCGGTTCAAGCGAGTAAGCCGGAACTTAAGTCTACAACATATTCTATCATAAGTTGTAGACTTGGGGGCTAGAGTATGGTAAGAATAACAGGATAACTATGCAGTAAGCAAGAAGAAAGAAGAGTAGTACCTCAGACTTCTGCTGAATCTGGTTCACCATGCCGATCTCTGCATCCCGGCTCTTGTGCACTTGGCTGACATAGCCGGAGACGATCTCTCCGATGTTCAGATTGGCGTAGTTGGTGAGGTCCAGATTAACCCGGCGGTGCTGTAAAACTCCTCCTTGGCGGAGCACTTGGCCAATACAGTAGGTCTCCCCGGCTCAACAAACTCCGTCCGGATGATTACCACGTCCGGGTCATTGACCGGCTGAGCCGACCTGGAGGTCTCCGGGTTAGCAGAAGCTTCTGCAGTTGCCTTGTCGGTTGGAGCGGTGGCTTCGGGAGCGGAGGCAGCTGGCGGTTCTTGAGCTGCTACCTCCGGTTCAGGCAAGTCCGGCTCTTCGACCGGCTTGGTCTTCTTCGCCCTCTTGGTGAGCTTTGCCTGGGCACTGAAAGGACAAAAAAGGTTAGTACAAAGGTATGAGCAAAGATGAGCACAACAAGAGATGACCATTATTACCCGGGTACGGTCTTGAAGGCCGGAAGGCTTGATTGCATCGAGTCACCAGAGGAGGGTGAGGTTTCCTGATAGTTTGAATCAGAAGAGTTGAGCGGTTGACGTATAACACCCGCCAAAGGATGAAAAGGGTACAAGTTGGAGAGAACCTCGGTTCGACGTTTCCTCGATGCGTCGGGTAAGCCGGAGGAGAGGTCAGCGTCCTTGTTGGTCCGGGTGTGCCGCCGGCTCTCATGAGTCTGTTGCTTCAAAAGAAATTGAGGATCTTGATAAGCTAAAGGATGAGAAAATCTTACTTTCCGGGTTACCCTTCGGACTTTCAGCCTTGGCAAGGGCTCCGAGTCGGAGGAAAGTATCATTACCTCTTCAACCACCGGGTTACTTGCTCCGGTGTCATCCTGTTGATGAACAGTATTGATAAGGTGGACAGAAATAAACAATAAATACAACAAGAGATTATAGGTTCAGGGGTTACCTCTGACTCGGAGCTGTCGCTCAGTTGCAGCAGCTCTAAAGCAGTAGGCCTACTTCCCTTCTTGCGGGAAGCGGCTCTCTTGGCGGCTTTCTTAGCCTTCCTGGCCTTCTTGGCCGCCTCATGGTCATATTTGACCTTCCAGAATTTGCCATCAGCCTGAAAAATACAATGATGATTTCTTAAAAATTCAGGTGAAAGATATCTACAGAAGAAGATAAGATGTTCAGATCAGCGGCTTACCGCTGGGGCCGGGTTGGTCTTGCAGAAGGGGGCTAGCCCGGTCCTCCCGCAGTCTGCCAAGCTCTCATTTAAAAGGGCCTTGGTCATGTCTTCAGCAACGTCTTCAGGAAGATCATTGCGGCTGTGTCGCAGGGGGTCATCTTTCCGGCCTGTGTATTCACACATTAAGCCGGGGCGGCGGCTCAAGGGGCTCATCCGCCACGAGATCCAGACCCGGACCAGATCAATTCCGTTGAGACCATTGCCCAGGAGAGCCTTGATCTTGTTGATGGTGGGGAGCAGAGGTTGGCACTCCGCTTGAGTTAACTTGTTAGACAGAGGATGAGTTGGTTCCAGACGTGAAGGTCGAAAGCCGGGCAGCGGGCTCTCGTCAGCCGGCGACGTGTCTTGGCAGTAGAACCACGTCTGGTTCCAGTCCTTTGGGTGACTTGGCGGCTCGGCGTAAGGGAAAAGGCAGTCTCTCCGTCGCTGAATAGAGATGCCGCCAAGTTCCAAGCTTGGCCCGTTGGCGCACTCGTTCTGACGGTTCAGGCAGAAGAGCTCTCTGAAGAGCAGCAGGCTGGGCTCCTCTCCAAGGTAGACTTCGCAGAACACTTGGAAGTTGCATATATTGGACACAGAATTGGGTCCTATGTCTTGTGGCCGCAGGTCAAAGAAATTCAGCACGTCTCTAAAAAACTTTGAGCCGGGCGGTGCGAAGCCTCCCCGTCCCTTGGCTGTGGTCTCTCCTCTGATGGGTCAGGGGCACGGTAGGACATGACGTCCTTCTTGGGCAGGTAACCCGACTTCACAAAGTCCGCTAAGGTCTCGTCGGTGACGTTGGACCTCATCCAATTACAAGTGATGGGAGTTTTGGGAGCTTTGGGAGGCATGGTGAAAGTCGGAAGCCTATGATAAAAGGAAACACGCCCGGTTTAATTATAAGCCGGAGGAAATTTACAGTTCAATGTTAAAGTGGCGGCTTATGGAGGGGACTAATGACATATATCTAGGTGCATCGGGTTATCTAAGCCGCCGGAGGTATTAAGAGTAATTCGATTGTCTACGACCTTGTCACAGATAAGCCGGAAAGTTTTATGGCACATGGCCTCCTTTGAGCCGGAAGGTTCTACGGTGCGTGGTTTCTTTAAACCGGAAATGTAAACCGCCATGGCTTAACGGGTGCAGTTTTTTACTAAGTGTGGTGAAAACAGGTTTCACACGTTGCGGTAAATAATTTGGATCAAAACGGTCGGCAAAAAGGAAAGTTTCTAGACCTAAAAACAGATGCAAAGGAAGTTCTTGGGCTCGAACGGAGCCTTTATGCAGTGAAAAGGGATCTATTTGCATTTGAAATGGGTGATAAACAGCCGCCGTGTTGGTTCTATACTGTCTTAAGATCAAGAAGAGGCAGTAAAAATGAAAACTACCAGGAACTCGTGGGCGACGGCGAAGAACGGGAAGAACAGCAGGAGCTTAATGTAGATCTATCCTACGAGGAGGAAGGAACTTACGGATGCAGGGGTTCGCCGCGGTTCTCTGGACGGTTCAGGGTGATGCAGCGGCCAAGGACGACGAGGATGCAGAGCTCTGTTGCGGCGGCGGCGGCGGAGCTCGAGCAGAACGGAGCAGCGAGAGGAAGGAGACGACAGAAGGGGGAGAATGAGAAAGACCCGAGGGTCGGGCTATTTATAAGGCCAGACTCATAAGTGGGCGCGAGAAACGAGGAGGCCACGGCGCGGTTATCTCGCCTGAGAGGCGCCTCGATTTTCGGGATGGCAGTAAAGATAAGATCCGTTGCGGATCTGGTGGAATAAAAAATGGACTTAATGGAAGATGACGTCACGGCGGATTACCCGGAGTCCAGAGGATGACGTCACGCCGGGTTATGGCCTTCACACAATTGTAAGCCGGAGATTTTCTGTCGAAAGGATTGAAGATTGACATGAGCCGGCTCAAATCAATCTGGGGCCTAATGTTGAGGATATAAACCTTAGAGTCACCCGCCCGGTGGGGCCGGGTTACTCATAAGGGTCATCGCCTAAAGCCCGGCGCCAAGCTTGAAGACGGTGGGCCAAAGATGGGCTTAAGACCCGGTGACGGCTTAAGGCCCGTAGTCACAACTGCCTTTAAAGATAGAACTTGTAGTATAAGGCAAGAATAGTTGAGAGTCCGAGCCGGACACTCTTATGAGCCGGCCGGGACTCTGAGAGCTGCTGGGCGTCAACCTCTCTATATAAAGGGACGACCCGGCGGCGGTTTAGGAACAAGAAAGATCTCATCGAGAGCCGGACATAGCAGTTAAGCTCCCTGGTCATCGAAACCCTAATCAATACCACCTCAACTGGACGTAGGCTTTTAACTTCACCGTAAGGGGCCGAACCAGTATAAACTCTCGTGTTCCTTGTCCCGTTAACCCCTCCAAGCTTCCTAGCGGCGATGGCTCCACGACTAAGTCCTAGCTTGAGGACATCTGCCGTGACAATTCCACGACAATAAGGATATGCCATGCCATTGATTATGAAGATATTGACACAATTGTCAGGCCTCACAGTTATATAGGCCGCATTCAAGCATTTCTTGAGGCGTACCGAAAGATTAAAAGCTGGATCTCCCATCATTAACTGAAGAAGGATATCGTTGAGCATCATTGGTAGCTAGTTGGGAGGCAGTGCACTTATTTTTCTAAAATTTATTTATTTTTACTTGAACAAATTATTTGATCGATTAATTGTTGCATTTAAATTATTTGTTAGTTGAACTATTTGATGTATTCGGATTAATGGTTTGTAATAATATTTGTTAAATTATTGAATTGATTGGTCTAAATTATTGTAAATAGGGTAGAAAGCAGAAAATAGAAAGAAAAAAAAATGTGTTCACGTATAGCCTGTGCAGCATCCAAAACATTATGAAGCACCCTCCATATCTGTTATGAAGGTTGCCGACACGACAACTCTGCCAGAGTTACTCCAAGATCATGCATACACAAGCTGGACTGTAAATGTAATATTTCCACCTTTATTTGTACCATCAAGTACTACAGATCTGAACATTTATGTAATGATCTCACGCTCGAGTACTGGTACACAATCATTGAACCCACGAAGGTCTCCGCCGCTGGTTTTACCTCTACTATTTCCCATGGTTTATAGTAATAAAACGAACAACTTTCCACACGATTTTTCACGTAGATGGGCAATTAATGAACGTTGTATTCCCAACCATCATTCCTCGGAGGCTAGGAACATCTAGTACGGCAATCTATACGCTGCCTGTTCATGCTTAAGACTAGCCATAATGGGTAGTAACATAGAGTAGTAACATGCCCATGTTACTACTCTATGTTACTACCTCTATAGTGGGAAGTAACATATGTGTGGTAACATACAACACTTCATTTATTAGGTCATAGACTCATCTTGCTTTGATATGTGTGATGTTACTCATACTAGTAGTAACTAGCTATGTTACCACATGCCTCTCTTTCTTCATTTATTGCTTGTCACATCATCTATTTTATCTAGATATATGTGATGTTATCACCTATGTTACTTCCACTGTGGGTAGTCTAACAGACAGCTAATCAAGCGGCCGGCCCCATTAGTAAATAACACTATACTTGCATACTGCTCAAGGAGTCGGATCGCACGTCAAGTCAGTGCAAAACGAGTAGATGAACGTGCGCGAGAGTCCATTGGTCATGGTCCTGATCCTCAAAATAATCTTAGCTAAAATATGTTAAGTGTTCAATATTTTTGGAGGAAAATGTAGTAATTGATAAATTAGTGAAATAGTTTATTCTTAATGGAGAATTTTCTAGTTTTGAAGAATTTCATTCCATGGTAACTATGTATCGGAAGTTGGAATGCCTCGTCCTCGGCTGGCGCCTCGTGCAGCGTCTCCGGCGACACCTACGGGCACTGCTTCGGCGCGTCTGGCGACGGCAGGTGGCAAGAAAGGTCGCGGCCGCCAAGTGCTCGATGAAATGCCAACAAGGTAAATAAAAACATCTTCAACATTTCGGTCGATGATGATTGTTGGTAGGCAATGGTTGACGTAGTTTGGTTGTTTTGTTCTCGTAGTGCGGAGATGAACACAACCAAATTCTTACCATCTTTGGAGTCCTCGGCAACAATGGGGCTTGATAAGCTCAACTTTGACTCAATGTGGCATCATTCGGAGGCGGCCGCAGAAGAGTAGGTGGCCGAAGACATGGAACTTGAGGAGGTGGCCGAAGAAGAGGAGGAGGCCAATGAAGATGAAGTTGTGGATATGATGTTTTCTTCGGCGACCACCTCATTTGAGTTCATGCATGCCATTGATTGGTTCAATCCACAACATATACATGTTATGTTTGTGGTGATTTTGGATCAAACATTTGTGTTTGAAGTGATGCCCTTTGGATGAACTATGTATATTTTTATTTGAAAATTGCGATGATGAAACTATATGTGATGACGGTTGTGTTATGCATGTTTTAATTTTAATATTTTATGATATATATTGTGAATTGTTTGAAGTTCATGCGGCTAGCACACAAAATCTATACAATGTTTTTTTACTCCACTAGAGTTTAGGGGATCGGCTAGGTGCGCCCAACTAAGAGGAGGAAAAATTTACTCCTCTAACTTTACTCGGCTGGATCCTCCTTTTCTTTAACACGGTACAGACGCAAGCGCTCATACATACGCGTATACACTCACCCCTATGAACACACACACATACCCTACCTCTATGAGCAGCTTCGAGAGACTGAGCCGGCATATCATCCTGAGATTTACGAAGTCACTGTAGGCGCCTCGTCGTCGACATGAACGTCTCCTCCCGCTGAAAGCGCCTAGCCGGCAATTTTAAAATAAATTCAGAAATAATGCAAGCATCAGGACTTGAACCCTGGTGGGCTGGGGATATCACCGTCCCTCTAACCATCCAACCACAGGTTCATGGCCGGATCCTCCTTTAAATTTTAGGGGATCAGTTAGAGTTGCCCTTATGCGGTTAAGGGAGATATGTTCCTCTTAACTGTAAGATTGTCTAACTGTATCCGATCTAACCGGAGAGTATCCCTAACGAACTGCCTTTGGCCGCATATAAGAGGAGGCCCCAGAGGAGAGAGGCAGAAGGTCTAGCTCAGAGATAATAAACTTGAAAATATACTCCTTGTAATCGTCACGATCATCAATAAAGAGACGTAGGATTTTTGCCCATCCCAAGGCCTGAACCTGGGTAAAATCACTGTGTATGTTTATCCGCTGGCTAGTTCCCTTCGGGCACCACCCTCCCCCTCCTTCAACATTATAGATTTATAAAAGATCGATCCACCATTATTCATCAACACCAAGGGAAATAGATAATGTATATTTTGGATTTTCTTGACCGTTGTGATAATAAAGGGTCACTATAAAATGATGACTGACATCAAGTCGCACCCATTTGTCTGGATAAGAACAACTTAAAATTCCACGAGATAGTACAAACTCCTAGTGTCATCAAACCATTAGTAGCCACCACATTAGTACTTTGAATTGTATGCAGCCTTTTTCTATATGATAATAGAAGCACTCCTCAATATGATAATAGAAGCACTCCTCAGATAAACACCTTCTGCGCTGAGCACTTGCCACTTTATCAGTACATAAAGGACCAAAAGAAACCATGCACTTCATGGCTTCAAATACGCCAAGCCCCATATTTAGTGCCTTCTTTTGATCAGACAAAACTTAACAACACTTGCATGGTATAGTGGAAAAGCTAGCAGACAGAATCCTTTTTTTGTTTTGCGAATGTGACAGAATCCTTTTAACTGAAGAGATTCAGTATCAGCAACCTTTGGAACAGAATCCTGTTCGTGTTAGCTTTCTTTTGATGACCACCATTAGTGGTGGTGGTTTTACATAACGCAAGTTGCGTGCATCTTATCTGCTTTTGGTCTCTATAGAACTCCTGCTAGGTCACACTAGGTTAAGGTCTAATGAAGTGCGATCTTCATTGGAAACTACATATATCTTTGTGCAGTTCAACTAATGATCAATGGTCCAGATGTACTTTTAGGGCATCATAAATAATGCACAATGGAACAAGGCTCAAATTTTGACTTGTGTACTTTGGCACTAATTATTTTGTTTCTTCCTGTCATTCTAGCAAAATATATAGGATTTAGAATGAAAGAACGGTGCTTAGTTGCTGCATTTGAAAACTATAGAGCAGTTGTCTTCTCCTCAAGGATCGCATTGGATGTAATGTAGTTAATTAGCAACTTGTGAATCCCCGCAAAAACAATTAGCAACTTGTGGATTGTTAAAGCGGGGAAAACTAACACTAAGAATCAGAGTTAACAACAACTATGCCCATTTTATGGAACTCATATTCAATGTGTACACTTGGAGATCCTGGACTTAGTTAGAGACCCATACAAAATAATGAAGCTGAGTGATATTATTCACGATTCTATCAACTTGAACACATGTTTTGCACATATGCAAGTCGAAGGAACATTTCTCTCTTCAGTAAATGGAAATTTGATGCGTGGGAATGTTCAGAAGAAACATCTAATGCAAGTATTTCCTGATAAAACAACATGTAGTAGGATCATTTTCTGGATTTGGAGTGTGGTTCCACGACCGGAAAATTGGTCAACCCAAACCCACGGCCCGTCCTTTCCTGATAAATTAGCTGCAAATTTCAGTGGAAATACTCCATCCATTTCCCACTATGATTATTTTTTGTCTTAATTCTGAAAGTCACTTTCTACTCGAGTAATTTTAATAGTTCAACCACACACACAAGAGAAAACCAAGAGTGTGTTGTCCACACCCTTAAAAATATTCCAAGGACCCATCCCTAACATGTTGTGTCAAGCATCATGTGCCCTGTACTTAATAAAAGAACCAAATGGGCTACTAGTCAAATCCCATTTGATCATCAAAACAAGAGAACTTCTGCCATACTGTAAAAAAACACAGATTAATCCAGCCACTTGCACCAGTTAGTTCAACCATGCAGTCAGCAACCATAAAAGAAACACAGCACAAACAAACAAACTCTTATTGGAACTCCAGCTCTGCTCAGCTCTTAGTGAAACCATCTTTCCCCATGCTGCACTGAAAATGTTTTTAACAGTGGTGCTGCCCTGATGATGAGTGGCCACCACTCATTCTTTCCCTGCCTGACATCACCATTCACCACCTTATCCTCTCCCTGTTTATTTAACTTTCAGCACCCCTCCGCTAGCCATGTTGTCCTTTGCAACCTGTATATTTTTTCTTTGGCACTAGAAAAAATGATTTGCCAATGCAGTGCAGAGCACACTCAGATTCTGGCAAGATCAAGAGATTGGGCTCACATAGTTCAGACAGCTTTTACCGCTTGTTCCATAACCGCAGCAGTAGTTATCTTCAGGTGCTCTCTCAGGTCACAACTCAGCTGTTGCAAAAGGTTTGATGAGAGACTCTAGTGCTGCACATGTCCCTTAACACTGTCCTCTCATACTCATAGTGCATTCGAAAACTTACCCTGTGCTTCTTTTGGATGGATGACACAACACAACACAAAGTTGAAACCCCCTTAGAGCTTTAGTGAGCTGTGCGCGCGCTAGGCACATCTTTTTCCATGTCACAAGAGTTCTTTACTTGCAGTTTTTCTGTTTTCGCGACAACAAAAAAAGAGTTCTTTAGCTGGAGGTGGTTTCTTTATTGGTGCGGTATGGTCGCATCGCCATTTGGCAAAGAAGCCAAAGGAAACGTAGCTATCTCCTGCCTGTTTCTTATCAGGCCGGTGCTGTCCGCATGACTGCGATGCATCAGCTAACGTCCGAACAGCCTTGCCAATTCTGCGTGTGCATTTTCCATGAAACAAACAGCTGGAGGTAACGACTGCTTCCTGCACGCTGCACATGGTAATGGTAATGGACGTTTGGAACAAGAATATTCAGGTCAACAGCTTAGGATCCCCCTTTCAGGATGCTCCAAATTTGTCGACAGAGTTTTGCCCGGTCCGCCTGCTACCACAAGGGAGACAAGACATACAGCTCCCCTTCCCTCTCTTGGATTCCTCACCTCATTCGCCTCCCTCTGCTGGGAAAATTAAAATAAAAGAGTGGACCTGCGACCTAGTAGTATTCAGGACGTGAACTACCCTGAAATAGAGACATAAACAACCCAGCAGACCAATTTTTCTGTATCATCAAGAAATAGTCGTACCCAGGTGAGCAAAAAATATACAAAGATGCACGAGCTGTTGATATCAACGCGCATTCTGATCGGGCATGACGATGTTTCTTCAGTACGGCACACGACGCCATCGACAGCGAACGATCGATCCGTCACATGATTTGAAGTTCAATGCAAAGAGTAATACAAATAATATACTCAGCATAAAATGACTCGCAATAGGTACATGCATGCATATCGATGAGCTTTGATTTTCCACACGAGCTAGATCAGTTTGCGTACAATCAGCTGGACGGGCAGGCAAACCTAGGGCTCCCCTTGAGTACAGCGACAGGCAGTGGCAGGAGAGTGCTATGGACAAACGGTCATTCCAGCCTTCCAGGAGCCTAGAAGAACTTGTTGAACTGGCCGCTCAGGGACCCCTTCACGTTCGAGTACAGCCCGTAGAGCGAGTACTGCTGCAGGTTCGACACCTCGTACCACGAGTTGAGGACCGACTCGTGCTTGTCTGTGCCCGAGAAGGCCAGCTGGATGCCGATGCTGCAGTCCATGGATCCCTGGTTATTGCTCTTGCAGATGTTTGTTCTGATGGCGCAGGTTTGCTTGCCGAGGCAGATGAAGTTTGGCTTCCCTGTGCAGGCACCACACCCGTCCTTCTTCCAGTGCAGGTTCTGAAGCTTGCCTTTGTTGAATTCAAGAACCTAGAAATGCATCAACATAGAGCGGCAACATTCAGAATTCGCTTGGTTAAAAGTGTATAGATGATGGCAACAACAGTACATCTGTGGTCCCACTGCCATACCAGGGTGAAGCTGGACACTGTAACTGAGGAATTGGAGACAAAGACTGGTTGAGATCTGGCTGCATACTTCCTACCAGCAAATGCTACCATGTACCCACCAGCTGAGGCCTACAAAATGCAAAGAGCTTTGGTCATACAAATTTGTATACACGCGACAAAAATGACTGAACACTATCTAGTGAGAACTAGTCAGCCATGACACTATATAAATTCAGGTTATCACACAGGTAAAAAAGAGCAGCATTTCTCAGAGTTATTACTGCCCTATTGTAAGTTGGGACAAACTATGCTTCTTCATCTGTTGCAGCAGGAGATGATCAAGTCTCAACCAATACCAACTACCCTGGAGTTTTCAGAATTTGGGGGATAGTCATAGTTGAGAAGGAAACTAAACAACGAATGTGCTAGTCCTGAAAGTTCAATATCCACAGATGGTGAAACAGTCATGAAAATAATACTATGATTGAGAGGATAATGGGCTACCATATTCCATAGCTGCTAAAGAGGTGGCTGATGGAGTGTGATACTTTTATGGACAGTGAATTAACAAAATGCTACTACAGGTTCCACCATGGTTTACCGAAACACACAGGCTCCATTTTCAGTTGATAGGGTTAAGAGGCACAAATATCACCTGGCCAAGTTCTTGACACTAAAAAAGACAGCAGTAATGCCCAAACAAAGAAAACTCGGTAATCATAAATTAATAAGAACTGGCCAGATTGCATCATCCAGAAACCTTTGTCAATTTGACACTTGACACCCTCCTTCCCTTCCCTCGACAAGTCGAGTTTCCCACTGCTGGAAACCAACAAGATAATACTGGCACATGTCTGGTTCATGACCAAATTTAACCATACCAAACTATCACAGCAACCATACACATAGCAACATGTTAGCACCAAGCCAGCCAGGACCCTTGCTCTTTGATATACCTAGTTATCTGTCGGTATAACTTGTATAAAATAGCAAACCTTTTTCTTTGTTTGAGTTCAGGAGGCAGGAAGTTAAGAGGGGATATTCAACACAATATAAATGATGGTTCGTTTCTAGCATTCTAGATGGATGATTGGCCAATAAATCACAAAATAGTCCTTCAAAACTCTCATAATGATGTCTCCTTAAGGCAATAACCATGTTGTCTCTAAAATGTAAATGCAGTCAGATATAAAAAAAGAATTCATCAGTGCAGTGTGGTGTCGCTGAAGTTCACAACAATGAGATTTAGGTTTCATATCACAGATGCACATGTTTTTGTGTTCACCAATGGTATCAATTACCATGGCAATGTATTCGGTGAGTGTTTGTTTTTCTGTTTAAGCAACGATTCAACATGAAAAGTTTCCCTTTTACAGGAGGCATTCCTTCATTCGCCAAACATCTTCTTGGAGTTTCAAGTTCAAATTCAGGTTGCGTTGGGAGAGAATAATTTGCTGGTGAAAGTGACTTCATCCATTCATATTCTTTTTCATGTTATACTAGCTTGGAAGATGACAGAGGTTTCTCATTTCTTTTCTTTCAACACAAATGGTATTTGAACTTGAAATTTCAGAGATGTTTGATGAAATAAGAATTACCGCCTCAAATGTTAGAACCTTTCACGAATTCATGTTGACTTGGTGCTTGAGGCTCTAACATTATTTCCAAAAAAAAATTACCACAATTGGGCTTTCACCTTATATGTTCCCATATAAGGCTACTATTCGAGCACCAAAAAAGAACACATACAGTGCTAACCCTACCATTGTTCATAGAGGAAAATTGTTGGATTATCTCAACTTCCCTCACGTGACAACTATTTTCCAATCCCCCAACATGCTGACACATTGCGAAGGCATTGGTCCTTGTTAGTTTCAACCTTTCCCTTTGTCACAATGCAGAGTTAGGAAGATGATCTTGCGTACAGGCAAACCAGCCGAGCAGCATCGTCACCCTATGGCTGCAAGCCTGCAACTAGATCAATGAATTGTACAGAAAGAACACGGATCATACCAACCAACGCTAATTGCATCCAGCACAGGCCAAAACAGAAGGTGCTGGCGCACCACAGCAGCATTGGCAACAACCCCAACCGACCCCCACCTACTCCCGCATTTCCACAAGCACGTAGGGCGCAGGAAGGATCTAGCAAATCCAAGTTACTCCAAGAAAATGCAGAGAGCCAAAGCATGGAAGAAGGCGCGGGGAAGGGAAAGATCGCGCTTACGGGGCTGAAGCCGGTGGTGGTGTTGACGGTGAGGAGGGAGATCTCGTCGACCTTGGGGCGGAAGAGGGAGAGCTGCGAGAGCTGGGTGAGGCGGCGGTCGCAGGGGGAGAGCTGGGTGGAGCCGGAGTAGAAGGCGCCGTTGGCGGCGAAGGCGAGGCCGAAGGTGAATCCGTCCCCGCGCTGGATCTTGGTGTCGGTGCACGGGTCGTAGACGCGGTTGGTGTCCCCCGCGGCGGCCAGGGAGGCGGCGAAGGCGAGCGCCAGGGCGAGCAGCAGCGGCGCGGAGCCGGCGGCCATGGCGGCGAGATTCGAGGGGCGGCGCAGCTTACCGACTTTCAAACTCGGTTTTTTTTGGAAGGGGAAAGCTGGCGAGAGCGGAGTTGAGGAAGGAGGAGAAGCTCGTGTCGTGGGTGACAGCGATGGAAGTGGGTGCGGGGAACAGTTCAGTTCTATATTTTTTTAGATGGAAACCTGGCCACATGGGCCCGGTCGGCAACCGCTGTAAAAGGGCCTGGCACGGCACGGGAATCGGCCCGGCACGCCAGTTATACAGGCCGGTCTGGCCTGGCACGGCTGCGGATCGGCCCGCGTTACTTGTCGGCCTTTCGGCCCTTTTGTTTTTAGGAAAAACCTAAAATTTTAGAAAAAATACAAAATATCTAAAAAATAAAGAGAAAAATGTAGAAAAATCTTAAATTTTAAGAAAAAGGAAAAAATATATGAGTGTCGGACGGGCCGCACCAGGTTGTGTTGTTCCGTGTTGGCCAGCAATAAAAAGGGGCGTGCCATGCCCGACATTAAGGCCTGGCTTTCGGGGTCGGCCTTGTCCCGTGGTGGGCGGGAAGGGCGGGTAAGGCCCTTTTAATTGTGTGTTGTGTCAGGCATGTGTTGGGCTGAAATTTCGTGCCCGCGGGCCAGCACGTGCAGCATGGCCATATGGCTAGGTTTGGGATCGATGAGCCTTCTTTTTGCATGGGCTTTGAAATTTTTGGCATGGGCAATAATTGGGTCATGCTCTGAACATGGCATGAGCCATATATATAGAGCCCGACGCATGTCAGAAGAAAGAAGTATACAAATCACTCTGAAATCTCCTAAACGCAATTTTGCTATAATTTTATCCTGAAATTCATAAAACCGTATAAAACATCCCCTTGAGTGGTTTTGAAGCTGGCATGACAAATGTTAGACGGTTTTGGCCACTGTTTAGGACGTTGACACTATCTCTTTTCCCAGAGTAGGTGTCCAGTTCATGCCACCACCAGCATCGTCGTCGTTCCCGCAGTCAGAGGTCTCCTCGAGCCCCAATGCATGTCTAGGCGCTCCGTCGCCCTTCCATCTATATCCATGACAAAGGAATTAGCAAGGGATGCGAGTAATGGAATCGACACCTAAAGCTCCTTCCCATTCTCCGGCGGAGCAAAGCATTGCCGCGACACGGCCTCCTCCTTCGAAATCCACTTCTCCTCCTATGCTATCTGAACTTAGATGAACCGGTGAACGACGGCATGGAGGCCATGGCTCGCGGTCTCCTCGCCCCATACAGCGCCGCGCTCACATCTCTACTAGCGTCACTTGAGAAGAGTGGATGACATCTGCTTGCGAGAGCATATCTACCCGTTTGACTCCTTGCGTGCATGCTCGCGTTGGCCGTTAGCCTGCATGTGCAACAGGGGAGCTCCGACTCTGCGGCTGGCCTAGTGATGTGTGTCAACGCGACCATGGTTGCACCGCTACCTGTCTTCGTTGCCACTACATTGTATACTTCCGCCACTGCAGCGCTTACCCTTAAGCCTACACTACCCGAGCCTTCATCTTGCTCGACGGTATCACCTCGGACACCGCTAGCTGGTGGAGGGAGGCTGTGGGAATGACGGTGGTGCCGGCGTTCTCCGTGTACATATTAGTTGTCTTCAGTTTGTCAACATACGGATGTATCTAATACTAAAATATGTCAGATACATTCGTGTTTAGAGAAATTTAAGACAACTAATTCGGGGCGGAGGGAGTACTTCATGGGGATATATGGCTTCATCGAAGTGGATGTTGGTGGTGATTTGTGATTTCTATACTTCTTTCCATATCTTCATTCGGTTAGAACTAAGAAAGGCCGTGAGAAGTGGCGCTAAAGAGACTGTAGGAAAACCACTTGTAATGGTAGATAATAACATGTCTCGCGGGAGGCCGTGAGAAGTGGCCATCTAGTCCTAGAGATTACATTCTAAGAATCCCACACCACCCCTAAAGAAAAAAAGAATCCCACACCAAGTAAAAAAGTTCACGATGAAAAGGAGCAACCAATCAACATAAGCTCCATCTCCAGGTCAACGTCCACGCCGGCACCGTCGGATCCCCCGTCCCGCTGCCTGGCGGCCGGAGACGACGGCTCGCCGCCCGCCGGCATCTCCGTGAGCAGCTGCGTGACCATGCGGCGGAGGCTGACAGACCTCGCCGGGCGACGGAAGCTGCCGAGGCTCCTGGCGCCGGAGAACACGTCGGAGGACTGGGACAGGATGAGGTACACCAGCGCCTGCACCAGGACGAACACCGCGAACTTGAACAGCGCCTCGCTCCCGCTGCAGCTCGCCAAGTCGACATCCATGGCCGCTTCCTTTCTACGATGAACCGGATCGAGGAGCCTGCAGATGAGTGGATGTCGTCGGCTGAAGGGTTCTCCAGATGAGCGTGAGTAACTGCTGTGGAGTGATTAGTGACGGAGGGCGTGGCTAGCTATTTAAAGATGATGCCCGGACCCTTTGACTTTGTCGAGAGGTTAAGTGATCCATGGTGTAGATCCAGCCGGTGCATGCATTGTGTTGTTACATTGGTTGAGATTGAAATGGTCCTCTGCATGAATGAACTAAGTTTAGGGTTCCTATCGGTTGGCTTCTTGGTCAACTCTTCGGTTTGTTTCCCGCGTCGGCAGACCAGGAAATGTGTATGGTTTGGGCGGTTTTGGTTGCGCGGAATCGATCAGTGGTAGTATTATACAATCAGACGCGTAGGCGCGCCTTACTGAGTTGTTGTTTGCCATTAGCGGCCTTAAAGTGGACCTTGTCTTTCTCTACGGGGTGAGTTGTGCATTTTGTTTTCTGAGCTTCACGCGCCGGATATGAAAGAAATGTTCTCAGTCTCAGGAAACAAAGCAGTGAAGTTTCCTAGAAAGGAAGTATTGTAACAAGAAGGAATGCATCACGAAGCAAGAAAAGTAATATGTCAAAGAGATACTCCTAAATATGATGTGATCGTGTAACGACTTCCTCTCGTTTCTTCCTTAGCCCTAGGCGGCTAGGACAAACTTTCTCCTCCGACTTCACCGGCGAAACCATGGATTCTCCTCCCCTCTGCCTAATAGCGGTGCCAGGTTAAAACGACGCCCCAGGCAAACAACGTATGTACAGTACCAAACAATGCAGAACACTGTAGCTATACCTATAGCCAACGAAGTGACTGCCAGCCACGCCCCAGGCCGAGGCCCTGGCTGCCTGGGGCCTGGATCCGCCACTGCCTCTGCCTGCCGCTCCAGCGGCCAGGGCGGGAGGGGAATCCCGATGTCTCCGCTAAGGTTAGTAGTTTAGGTTAGGATTTTTTAGTCCTTCCAGGTGCGGCGCTCGGGCGGATGGTGGCTCGCTATTTCTTTGAGTTTATCTTTCGGATTTTGATCCTCCTCGAGTTTGTTTGTTTGTACATAGTCGATGGAGCTCCAGCGTAGATTCCTATCGTCTCCTTGGGACGATGAGGTTAAGGTTTCTTAATATGTGGCGAGATTTGGTGTCTGATGCTTCAGATCGATGCAAGGGTTCAACGGCAACGATTGCGGCTCCAAGACGCTGGTCCGTAGGGGCACGAAGACTTGTCGTGTGTCATTGACAAAGTCAAGCCGGCTCGGGTAGTGGAGCGGCCACAGCGGCGCGTCGGTGGCTCATTCTGGCAGCAATAGTGGTCGTTCGGTAGTCTCGAAATCTCAATGTAATTTTCTATTATGTTTGAGATGCCTTAGTACTTCCGGTTAACTTTTATAATACAGATTTGATCACTTTCACACAACAAAAAGATACTCCTAATTTATAAATGCACAACATAATAGCCAACAACATATAGCATATATTCGTTAGTAAAATGGTAGACGATTTTTTATTACATTTCTACCGAAATTTGTAGCTATTTTACTTACAGCAAGGCACTATGTAGCATCCGGGAGTTTGGATAATTCAAAAGGGGATATCCGTTTTCATCCGGAGAGCCCCAACCCCTCTTAGAGGAAGAGGAGAGTTCCACCACAATGCCTCCAACGAGTGAAAAACAACGCGAGAGGCGTTGCCTTCATTGGACAAGGCTTCCGCCCGAAACTCATCCATCCCCACCGAGATAGAGGCTGGCATATCTAGAGCAACCGAGGATACGCAGATCATCCGAGCAATTGCTGCAGCGCCATGCGTCTTCGTCGTCGACCACCAAGCACAACCCTGTGATGACCCTCGACAAAACCTCATACTGCAAGAGATAGGTCCACGAACTCACCGCGATTGCATCCAAACAAAAATCGTTGAATCAGCCCATCCCCGTTTCCACGACAAGCAGCAACCGATGCACTCGACCCGGGGCCCCTCCCCGGCCTCCTTCTTGCCCCACTAAGCAGATCCCATCGAGCACCAACGGGCAGACCACACAAGCACCGCGACAGTGTAGGGCCAGGCCGTCTTCGCCACGAAAAGGTGTTAGGGTTGTGTCGAATATTGTGTACAAGGTAGGTTACAATTGAACTTGTAGTTGTATTGTGTTTAGATAGGATATGGAGTCGTGTCCAAGTAGGACACTTGTATTATAGGCCTCTCATATATAGTGAGGGTGGACACACGATGTAACCTATGCCAACATAATAACATAGGCGCGCAAGGGGGAGCCGGCGGCGTGTGTCGGCGCCCGGGTGGCCGTTGTGCAGTATTGTGACGGTGTCACGGGAAGGAGCGCCCGTAATCAGGCCCCGGGGATGTAGCCATATCGGTGAACCTCGTTAACAAATCTCGGTGTCGTGCTCGTGTGATTGCTTGGTCCTTGGACGATCGACGGTATGCCTCGAACTTATTCTAACAAGTGGTATCATGAGCTAGGTTGTCCGGAGGTTGTGGAAGGTTAATCTAGAGGAAGAAGAAGCGTCAACAGAGTTCTGCAGAAAGCGGTCGTAATACGGAAGCGATTCCGAAGCAGATTGGTCGTCGTACTTCTTTACAGAAGCAATCGGATGAGCAGTGACAGAGCATAAGCGTCGCAACAGCAAGAGACGTGCGGCGGTCGATTAGTTGGATCGATCGGGTGAGCGTCAGGCGGCGGCGGCGACGGTACGTACAGCAGCGGGAGTCTCAAAGCTACGATCGGGTGTAGGCAGGCTGCCTAGCACGGGAGCTACAGAGCAATCAGTGTTGTAGTGCGTTTTGGACTGCTGGTGAGTTGCTGCAATGCGTGGCATATGTGCAGGAGGCACATGGCGCTAGCTAAAGCTCTAGCCTCAGATGCACGTGAGTTTTGTTTGTGAGAAAAAAGAGGATCGGGTCCTTCGTATACGACATGGAAAGAGGCAGCAGCAAATTGAATCCGCAAGGAAATATTCATCGTTTGTGTGCACCATTGGAAAGCATAGGCAGGACAAAGCAAAGCTAGCATCAGGTGTTAGAAGTCAATAATTATTCACGGGTCAGCCGTACGAAGAATCATGGCACCAACGGGTGCCGGATTTGAGGTGGAGAAGTCTTGGGTTATGGCAGACAAGGGTGAAAGATTCATTGGCACAATGGGGATGCTTGAAGATGTTGCGGAAAGTCATGTATGCTAAGATGGACTTATCATGTGATGGATGAGAATTCGCGGAAGATGATATGGGAGCCTCGAGCGTGTCATACAGTCGAATGAGTTCGGCTGGGTCGGACTAGACAGTCTAACGGACCGACGCAAGTCGGTTGGTACAGAAGACGGTGGTGGGATCGGCGACGACGACATGGGAGCGTGATGCTGATGGTGACCGACTTCTGGGCGTGAAAACACGTGGCGCGGGCACCGAGGGCTTGTGTGGCTTTGACAAGACTATGGTGCGGGGTTGATTCAAGGTGGTGTACACACGAAGCTTGAAGGCGATGGGGCGCGAGGGTGGATTGATCATCTACCATGGAGTCATGTTGAAGGTGGAGCTGGAGTCTGGAGGACTTCACTCAGTGCTGGTTGAGGGGCTACGGCGTAAGTGCACAGAGAGTCGAAGCCTATTCAGCGAGAAAAGCGAGGGACACGTAATTCGGACTGGAGCCCAGTGGTCTGATGGAAGCGTGAAACTCGTCATCAGTCGGTGATGATCGGTGGTACTCTGCAGTGGGGGTTGAGTGGTGTGGTTTCGCGACCCTTGAGACTCGGCCGGGACAATGGAGGCTCGACGCGGTAATAGCGGCGAGGCGTGCAGTTAGCACGGGGCATGGAGATGGGCCAGGGCTCTGGTGGTCATACATGTGGTGAGACAACTGCGAATTTGACTCGAGATGACTACAAGCAATGGTGAATTTTTTTCAAGTTTCAGACAGACGGTCAAGAAAGGAGCGGTGATGTTGAGTTCAGGTAACTCTTATGTGTGACACCCAATATGCGAGTTGTTCACTTTTCACGCAGATCAGTGATCAGTGTGTGATGGCGTTGGACTGATACTCTGGAAGTTGGGAGCACAAACTAGAGTAACAAGTAACTTAATTTTGCTCGAGTGTTGACTGTGGTCAAGAAAAGAAGGGACTACAAGTTGCAGGTGGAGTCATATGAAGTCTTTGGAGTAGCAGCGGTACTCACGGGATAAGCTCAAGTCCAATGTACATGAAAGTTTGATGCATTGATGAACTCAATGTGGTAGAGAATATTCGTCAAGGTGGAGTTTGTTAAAGTTGTGTCGAATATTGTGTATAAGGTAGGTTACAATTGGACTTGTAGTTGTATTGTGTTTAGATAGGAGATATGGAGTCGTGTCCAAGTAGGACACTTGTATCCTAGGCCTCTCATATATAGTGGGGATGGACACACGATGTAACCTATGCCAACATAATAGCACAGGCGCGCAAGAGGGAACCGGCGGCGTGTGTCGGCGCCCGGGTGGCTGTTGTGCGATATTGTAACGGTGTCACGGGAAGGAGCACCCGTAGTCAGGCCCCGGAGATGTAGCCATATCGATGAATCTCATTAATAAATCTCGATGTCATGTTCGTATGATTGCTTGGTTCTCGGACAATCGACGGTATACCTCGAACTTATTCCAACAAAAGGCAGCCGGCACAGCAATCATAGATCACGACCCGAGCAGATCCCACCACCGGGCTTTACCCAGTGGCGGGAGCCAACGACGGCGAGGAGAGAGGAGGGGATTGGTGGTAGTGGCGACGGGAGCTGGCTTCTGCTCGAGCCGCTCCTGGGAGTGACACGCGGCGTTTCCTCTAAACGGTATTGCTACTTGTTTCCTCTAAAAGGTATTGCTACTTGTTGCAAGAAACATATTGATCAAAGAAGAGTAACGACATGTGCGCTGTTGTGACATGGATCTTCCTTGTTAGTTATAGTTATTCATCCACCATGATCTTCAATTCCTTGTTAGCATTACAAAGCATAGTTTAAAAAACCGGACCGGTGACCGAGCCGGTTGAGCCTGTTGGTTCAGGTTTTCATCTGTAGGACCGCCGTCTCATCGGTTCAACATCTAATTTTGTTGAGCTGTCTCGCGGTCTTGTGCTAATACTTTGCAATTTATTGTGAAAACAAATCAATTTGTTAGCCAAACAGTAGAATGGTAAGAAAACAAAATTGGTTGGGCAGAACAGGATTGGATTATCAGAATGCACCACAGGGACAAACGTAGCCTTAGACATAAGCCGTGTGTTGTGGTCATTCTTCTATCCCGCATGTAGGATCTTTCTGTGACGTATGAGACTTATGGATTGACGTGGTATTTTGGTATAGTATACAGTACTACTTGTTTATGATTTGTGCCTGCTTGGAGAGCGCTCATAAAACTGTGATAACGTCAGGCCCGAATTCGATACCAAGTACTCCAAAATCCGAACCAAAACCTAAAGCAGTGATCTATACGCTCTTATATTTCTTTATGGCGAGAGTAGCTGTATGTTCAAAAATCGCATACTCCAGAATCAATTGCAAATCTGACAATGACAAACTATAGCAACATGTTGACGCGTAACACACTGCGAGATAATAACAACATTGAAGGCTCGTACGCCTGCAAGAGGCGCCACATTTGATTCATCAAAGGATGTTTACTCCAAACCATACTTCTTATTAATATAACAAAGCAACAGAATACAGGACACGATCTTCCTTCCTAGACGGACTGAAGCCAGTGCTGGTTCTGACTTCTGAGCATGGTGGTCATGCTTCCCCGGAATACATACCTGATGAAGAATCGACGAATCCACACAGGATGTGGTCAGAATGGGACAAGCCTGAGGCTGCCGCTGCTAACTCATCTGTCTTTTTCAAAAATCCAAAAAAAGCCTTTTCTATTTATCCATTTTAATTTCATCATTGAATAGAAACCCTTTTGAAAAAAAATCATTGTATTGAAAGAATTTTCAAAATCTAAACGAGAAATTAATTAGAAAAAATTAGTTGCAAGTTAGGAAAAAGAAGTTCCAACTCTTTCAAGCAGTGTTTCTATTGGGCAAAGCAAGAGTTTATTGCTGCTGGTGGTTACTTTCCTCTTCCTGGGAATTTGCCTATGGACCAGAGGCTAATCATACTCTGAAGCCTGAACTGTCCATGCTTCCATTTTCTATGGAGATGGAACCGGGACAAGGCCCCTTTTCATCAAGAAAAAGAAACACGAACTAGTTGGGAAAGCCGGTAAAGGGCAATTTAAAAGAGGAGTCATCTTGGCCGAGGCACAAATGAACATTAGACAGAAAAAGACATCTCTCCAGTCCCCATCTCTTTCTATCTATCAAACAAAGCTAAGCTGGCAAGTGAGGGCAAAATAGAAATCAACTCGATTCAGTGCCTTAGGATGAGATGGACATATATTACTGGACAGAAAAGGACATGTCTCCACCCCCCAACATCCCTAGGATGTATTGCACCTGCATTTCCAGCCATCTGACAAGACAATCTTAGTATCAACTTTTAAGGTGCATGCACTGCTACATATGTTCTTGTTTCTTGCAGAAAACTGAACATGAGAAATCTGTGACCTGAAAGCACCCATGCACTTTCCAATACCATCGTTACTAACCATCTCTAACATATATAGCAACATAACAAACCTACATGGTTGCTATCTTTTTAAGATCTGTCCCAAAACCGGCACGACAATCGGTTTGTGGTGTCGGAGTCTGGACAGATAAAGGGCAGACACTACGCAATGGCAACAGCCCTTGGTAGGGCAGAAGGTCACCAAACAAAGCTTGTCCAGTGGATTCACAATATGGAAAGGAAGAATCTTTAAACCAACTGGCTGCATATTAGGGTTTAAGGGTGCTCGCATGAACTGTATTGTTAGTGCAGCTCTACCTTTCTTTTCACTTCACAAAATCCTTACAAAAAAGAATCCTACAGCAAAAGTCAAATATGCCCTTCAGTTACTATTATCTATGTATTCAAAGTGTCAGGCTGGCGCAAGGAATGGAACAATGCTATGAACAAAACAACCCCAAAATACAGTATTCGCAACAGGCGTGACATATTATATACATGCAATAAAAACTACAAAAGCCGCCACTGGATGTATTGGCATGGTGCCTCTAAGTCCGTGTAATACATAGGATGATCATCCTAACTACTGATATGTTACTTGCCAAGAAGCAGTCGTGTTCAAACAGCATACTCACATAGAACAATCAGTTGCCATACCATACTCTCTGACCAGCACCGTCTATTACCAGAAAATCTTTCAATCATGGAAGAGCAAGGATGGGAATTCCTCAAGAAAGATCTGTAGGGATAGATGCACTAGCTCGTGCCTGTTCATCGCATCACAACCCTGCAGGGGAAACAAGGAGCATTGCCCTAAAATTTATTTGCTAACAGAACCCCAGAAGTGCAAATTCTGGAGAGTCATCAGTTAACATTAATGATCGTTTAAGTAGCAAATCAAATTACTTCAGTGCTTGAGTCTGACAATAATCCAGAGAGACAGTAAAGCTTTCTGTAGCAATGTACATATACAAACTGCTAGAATAAGAGCAACAGATGTGCTCACTTCACTGAAAAAGCACTACATGCATTGATAGCAAAGTACCAAGTGAGGAAATACATTTCACATCTACTGTCCTACAAGAAGCTGACACAGCAACATAATAAATATTTAAAAGTTCAAATTGATGACATAACGACTTAACGAAGCGTGCAACTTTATTATGTAAGTGTTAAAGCATACAGACTGCATAATTCCTAAAACTCCCGAATTTCATACTATGTACACTCCACTCAGAGACAACTCTCTCAATACAACACCTACACAGAAGATTAGTTCTTTCAACAGTGCAGCAGCAAGTGCGCATTTCCGTACCTCATCATCTCAGTTTATCCGACAAACCCAAATGTGAGGTGCTGCCGGCCTAGTCACGTAGGATGACTGAGTCCGCAATCTCCATCAGCGGCTCGAGGCACTCTGGGGCAAATTTCCGTGCAAACATGTATGAGTATTTCGCATTTGACTTCCGCAACTCCCTGATCAAGTTTGCCGACACCTCCCCAGGATGATACGTGTGTGGGTGGCCCTCGACTTGATCTGTCCAGTTCACCCTCGTGAGGCTATACTTGGTGCATCCAGCAGGGTCCTGCATATCCAGCAATGTGGGGAAGTAGTGCTCCTCTGGATAGCACGAGTAATTGCGCTCGACCAGACAAGGCAACTTAAACTTCTTCCAGAGCCGCATGTCCCTCACAACCATGATGGCATGCCTCCTGGTCAGCACAAAGAACTGCGATCCAGCACGAAACTGGTCATACGGCACCTCTGGCAACATCACATTATCACCGCGGGCATAGTACCTATCATGAAGGATGGAGGTGTTGTCCATTATCTCTATGAAGCTGCGGTGGTGGCCGTGAGGGCCAGCATTGTCGGAGAGGAGTGTCTTGTACATGGTGGGGAACGGATGCAGCGGGATGCAGGACTGAGACAGCAGCGCAAAGAACTGGTTGGACGGGTCGTCCAGGAGTGCGGTGGCGAGGAGGCGGCGGGCGGCAGAGACGAGCGTGGGGGAGGCTCGCTGCGTGGCCTTGGCTGGCACGAAGCGGCCGCGGAAGGTGGGCGTTGGCGGCAGCTCTAGGACGGAGTAGGGATCGGCATGGACATACAGGTTGAACAGCTGGCGGTGGCCATGGAAGTACTTCTCCCAGAGCGGCGAGAAGACGATGTCGGAGTTGGTGAGGAAGAGGAAGGCGACTTTGGGCCGAGGGCGGCGGTGGAAGAAGTAGGAGGTGGTGGCCGGCTTGGCGGAGGAAGAGGAGAGGATGGCGCGGCGGAAGAGGGCGAGGTCGTCGGACTCGTCGGCGTCCGGGATGGCGGGGAGCGTCTTGGGTGGGAGGAGGCGCGGCCCAAGGAGGAAGACGACCGGGATGGAGAGGAGCAGGAGCAGGGCGAGCAGGAAGGGCGAGGCGTGCGTCGTCACCGGCGACGTCATCGCCGGCGACCGCAGGAGGGCGGGAGAAGCGCGGAATGCGGGCGGCGGTGGGGATTGGATCTTGGTGGGAGAGGGGGAGAGAGAAAGAGCAGATTTTTAAAGAGGAAGGGATTGAGAGCGATTGGCAGACAGGGACAGTCCTGCGGAGGAATTGGGGAGGGAGGACGGAAAAATGCCCCGCGAATTGGATCTTTCGATCCGTCGGCCCGGCCTGAAGCAGGACAAGAAGGCGAGGAGAACCGGGAGGGGAGCGGCGAGCACCGGCGCCGAGGATCAATCCGAGGAGCGGCCGGGCATGGCGTCCCTCCTCGGAATCAGACCAAATGGCGAGCGGCGCCGGGGCACCGGCTCCGAATCCCGGCCGGAGCTCGGCCGTCTCCCTCCCTCCCTCCCTCGGCTGGGCTGGCTTCACCACGAGATCCGGTAACCGCCGCGGGGTGGGGGGGACAGAGGAGACCAGGAACGGCACCTCGTGGGCAGGGCAGGGCCGGGCAGACAAGAAGAGCCAGGAACGGAGCAACCGACCGACCGACTGCCCCAACAACCAAAAGAATCAGCGCGGCGCGGCCGGACCGGGGACGGGAGAATGGCGGCGCCCGGCGGCGGAGGGGGAGGGGAGCGGCGGCGGGCGAGGGAGGAATCGGGAGATTTTGGGGAGATCTTTGCTTGTGAGGCCGAGAAGAGGAGGTGGGGTGGGGGGAAGGGAAGATGGGGAGGAGTGATGCGTGCGCGTCGTGGCGGTGGGGTGGCCTGTTTATGTGTGTCGCTGTCGCGCGGGCCCGCCAGTGGGATTAAATAGGATTGGTTAGGGGGGTGACGCGGCGGGCAACTGAGGTGAGGTTAGTAGTGGATGGCATGCCACTGTCCTGCTCCTACCTGCTTCTGTTACGTCGCGGCGGTTGGATCCGCGGGGAGCGCTGATCTTGACGCGCGTCTAGAAGCCTCTTCGCGCAAAGGAAGGCTCTTCCACATGTAGTATAGTATACGTGTCTTATTTACTGTATATGATAGTGATCAGACAAAACTAAAAAGACAGCAAAACGCTAGCCTTTGCACAAAGAAACACCAGCCAAGAAAGAAAACTACAACCAAGACCGAAGAATTCCCTAAGCTTGACACCAACGTCCATCACTTGCCTCCGACACCACCACAGCAGCCACCAAAGAAAAAGTGACGGATTACTTCCTCACCCGAGCTCGACGCGGCTCCACCGTTGATACGCAGTTTTGCGGAGCTTCAAGGTGTCTCACCAAAGGCGAAGCCATTGCCATTGAACGAATCAGACCAGGGCAACACCCCAGACACGCCATCGAACTCCAATTCTGGCACCCCCCGCATGCCTAGGACACCGGAGCAAGAAACCGGACCTGCCAGCCACGAACCACGAACCCAACACACGATCCGCCATCTTCCAGATGCATCAATGCAGACCACAATGTGCATCTCCTCCCGGACTACCTCCTAGGCTCCGCGCCGGCGCTGGAGCAAATGTCGTCGCAACGGCGGAGCCCGGGGACACAAGTCCACCATGAGATGTCACTGCCGCCGCGCCGTCCTTGATTGAACAAATTGGATTTCAAATCAATAGGACCGATAGCGGGGATCTTCAACCATAGGACCGATAGCGGGGATCTTCTTTATTCAACGGCGTTAGTGCCGCTGCCCAAGCCAAGACGATGAACGACCGAAAAACTAAGCTACCTAAGACCTAAAGCTACATGATCCACATGCGTGGATCCGGTGACCCCCCTCCGCCGATGACTGAGGTCGCCGGTGAAGGGGAGCCGTCGTCCTGGCGGCTGGCTAGGTCGCCCTTTCTTAGAAAAGGAATTTATATGTCTTCAATTCTCTTTCACATGGTGTTAGCACCATGGCGTTTGTATCGGGTATTTTTGCTAAGATGTTGATAGTTAAATAAGTTAATCTTGCCAGTCGGCCAGTATACATCCTCGTCGGTCTTGCCAGATGGCCAGTGCTGTTGCCCGGGCCCACATGTCGGCTCTTGAGCCAGCCGGTTTCTCTAGTTTTTCTTTTATCTACTAATTTCATATTTTGGCAGGTGCCCGACCGGCGATGTGGGAGGGGCGTTGTGACCTGTGTGGTAATGATGTTGGTGGCAAGATGAGCAAGGTGGCAACTTACCTTCATCGTCGATTGTCTAGCTTGTTACCAAACATGAAGTCGGAGTTGCGTGGTCCTTGACGACGCGTTATGGGCGATTATTTGACATAGGCCAACGGGAATCTCGTGCCCTATTCGGTTTGAGGGTTCTTACTTGGTTTCCCATGGTGAAGTCAGGGTCGCTTCTTAGGGAGCAGTGATGACGATGAATCTTCGCAGACATCCTCAACGGTGTTCCTCTTTTTGCCAACGTGTATGTCGTGTGGTAGCCGGGTCGACCGGATGCCTTTGTCTTATGGGTGCGTTGTGATGGGTTTCATCTGGTTAATAAACCGAACAATTGGCTCCTTCTTTTTTAGCGATTATAAGATACTTTGAGGCCAACTTCAAAAAAGAATGGCAACCGAAGGTGCCTGAGCTGACTGACTCCGGTACATTGCCCTTGTGACGTGGCAGCGAGGGCAAATCATCATACACATTTATGAATGTTAATTTTTGTCTTTCATATTGTTTTGAATCATCATAGACATTTAGTTATACTAATTTATGTTTTTACAGATTGTTTTTTAGCAAACATCTTTACATATTGTAACTTAGTTATCTCTATTATTAAATGAGAGTATGTACATCGTTTCTTTCGTCTCATGCAGTCATTCATGTAGAAGTAATTTGAAAATCGAGCGTCAAATCAATTTGAACATTAATGCGATTCATTAGTTAGACAATTAATTAGATCCGTTTAAATACAGATTTTTCACGTCAAATCAATTTGGAAACCGATTCCTTAACACAATTAATTAGTTAGGCAGTTAATTAGGTGTGCAATTAATTAGGTCGTCTAGAAAGGGATTTTTTTCCTCAGTAGTCTAATAATAAAAAGAGGCGTTGCTTCGTGGCTGGCTTGTTGGTTTTTTCACGTATCCAAGTTTGTCAACCGATTTGTCTATGTGTAACGGATTAATCTTTCCATCTAAATAATCAACAGACCAAGAAAAAGACAATGGAATTTTGGTTCAGGTTTGGCTACGGAGGGAGCTTCTGATCTGGGTGCACAACGGGTCATCTTTGAATCGTACTGCTTGACTATGGTAATGAAATAAAAGGTCGTGACTGCTGCGGAGCTGGGTGTTCTCTTCAGAGAAGCAAGAAGTATATGCCACATCTCATTTGAGCTTTATGATTTATGTTTTGTCCTCGGGACTGTAATAAGGTTGCGCATCCGTTTGGGCAACTGATACCCAAGACTTTGTTTCCATCATTGTGACTGCTGAGATGGCAGCCCAAGTTTAAGTGGAATAAAGAGTTTATTCCCATAAAAATCTATCAATTTAATTTCATTCTCACAGTTTAAACGGTTCATATCTTTTAAACCAAAATTCCGTTGTCAAAACTTATTATGTATTTGAAATCCTAGCGCCAAGATCTTTAGAACAAGACCAATCTTGGATACATTTCAAACACATTAAGATTTCGACGTTTCAATCCATTTTCACTCAATCTATTTTTGGTGTGTGAAACTAGTTTCTTCAAATGAGTGAAATCAAAATTTTTAAATGACTGAAATAGTTTTTTTTCAAACAAGAAATCAACTTTCTGAAGTAAAATCATTGTTTTGAAATGCGTGAAACATTTTTTGAAATGGATGAAATTAGTTTTTGAAACGAGTAAAATCGCTGTCTTGAAATGAGTGAAATCAGTTTTGATAATGAGTGAATTCTTTAAATAAGTGCAATTTTTTTTTGAAATGTCAAATCATTTTTCTGAAGTTAAATCATTGTCTTGAAATAGATGAAATTGATTTTTGAAATGAGTGAAATTAATTTTCTGAACTAATTGACGTAAACTCTATACAATGTATTGTATAGAGGTTGCGTCAATTAATTTGGATCAAAGGGAGTAGTTAAAACGAGTGAAATCAACATTTTGAAATGAGTGAGTGATATTTGAAATGAGTGAAAACAGATTTTTGAAATGAGTGAATATTTTAATTGAGTGAGATCTGTAATTTAATATGAGTGAAATATTTTGTCTAAAATCAACACTTTGAAATGAGTGAAATTTGTTAGTTGAAATGAATGAAATCAATTTTCTTAAAATGAGTGAATTTTTTAATTGAGTGAAATCCGTATTTTAAAGCAAGTGAAATATAATTAGAGTGAAATCAGTATTTTAAAATGAGTGACATATGTTAGTTAAATGGAGTGAAAACATTTTATTGAAATGAGTGAATTTTTTAATTAAGTGAAATCTGTATTTTAAAATGAGTGAAATATTTTTTTGAGTGAAATCCATATTTTGAAATTGGTGAAATATGTTAGTTGAAATGAGTGAATTTCTTAATTGTTTGAAATAGTGTTTTGAAATGAGTGAAATATTAATTTTGAAACAATTGAAATCATTTAAAAAATGAGTGAAACATTTTTGTTAATAAAGTGATTTTTTTAAAATGAGTAAAATCAGTATTTAAAATGAGTGAAATCCGTTAGGGGCTGTAGACACATATGTGATGAACATTGACAAATGTTTTTGAACTTTTTGACACATGTAAGATTGAAAATTTCAAACTGGTATCATGGGTGCATTTGAGTGATGGTACCACCAGATATTATGCCCGTCCACCATGACATTTCATCATCATCAACGCCTCTGCCACTGCTGTCATGACAATGCTGCTCAAGGAACACTTGGAGCGAGCTCATGAGCGTATGAAGGACTAGGCATTTTGGTCTCCATGTCATCTTCATGTTGATTCTCTATGCACTGTCGCGTACTTCGTTCCCTCTTTTATGTCCAACTCGGTCTGGCTCGTATGATTGATCCAATCGTTCCTAGCAAGTCAGGCTCTAAGTTGCTTTAAGTTTTGTGCGTGTGCGGACCAACATCACACACCTCTTGTACGAAACCAAACATGATTTTCTTGCATCCACTAGACATGTTTGGGAGATGCATGTAACCAAACACGGCCTCAAGGCATCTCTAGGCGAATACTTAAAAGGGAAACGGGTATAACTCCTCAGAAAAATATTCTTTTGAGGAATTAAAACCGGACCTAGACAACCCTCAAGCGGTCTAACTCCGCAAATATGTAAGGATTAATTGGATAAATGCCACTCGAATTCTAGCGATTCCAAGAAATGCCACCGCAATTTTCAAACTTTAAAAAATGCCACTGCAAATTTTGCGAACTTTGAAAAACGCCATTGCAGTCTTTGAAAAATGCCACTAGAAATGGCATTTTTTTTAAAGTTTGAAAATTGCAGGGGCATTTCTTGAAATCGTCAGAATTCGAGTGGCATTTATCAAATTAACCCATTATGTTAAGGGTGCATCAGCTGCGCCTCAGATTGGAGCGGCCGCAACCACTTCTCAGTGACCAAGTCTCCACTCCTCTAGTGCATGCCATTCTCTTGCACCGCCTGCATCCACGTCTTCATCGCCTGCCGCCACCCCGCACCCCTGCTGAGGCAAAATTTCGTGTTTTGACCCCTTTCACGTAGTTTAGCATGATCTGACCCTGGTATGATTTTTTTTTTCGAGATTTGACCCGTTTGGCTACCGCCGCTGTCCCTGGCGGTATCTTTACACACGCTACCGCCGCCGCGCCACGCGGTAGGTTCTGTTGACGTCAGTCTGGCCGTTAACGGGCGTTGACGTGGCAAAGGGCCCTACCGCCGCGGACCCTGGCGGTAGGCTCCAACACCCTACCGCCGAGGACTCTGGCGGTAGGGTCCTGGAGGATAAGGTTTGTGGGGCCCACTCTGTTGGAAATATGCCCTAGAGGCAATAATAAAAGGTTATTATTATATTTCTTTGTTCATGATAATCGTCTATTATTCATGCTATAATTGTATTGTCCGGAAATCGTAATACATGTGTGAATACATAGACCACAACGTGTCCCTAGTAAGCCTCTAGTTGACTAGCTCGTTGATCAACAGATAGTCATGGTTTCCTGACTATGGACATTGGATGTCGTTGATAACGGGATCACATCATTAGGAGAATGATGTGATGGACAAGACCCAATCCTAAGCATAGCATAAAAGACCGTGTAGTTTCGTTTGCTAGAGCTTTTCCAATGTCAAGTATCTTTTCCTTAGACCATGAGATCGTGCAACTCCCGGATACCGTAGGAGTGCTTTGGGTGTGCCAAACGTCACAACGTAACTGGGTGACTATAAAGGTGCATTACGGGTATCTCCGAAAGTGTCTGTTGGGTTGGCACGGATCGAGACTGGGATTTGTCACTCCGTGTGACGGAGAGGTATCTCTGGGCCCACTCGGTAATGCATCATCATAATGAGCTCAATGTGACTAAGGCGTTAGTCACGGGATCATGCATTGCGGTACGAGTAAAGAGACTTGCCGGTAACGAGATTGAACAAGGTATTGGGATACCGACGATCGAATCTCGGGCAAGTAACATACGGATTGACAAAGGGAATTGCATACGGATTGATTGAATCCTCGACACCGTGGTTCATCCGATGAGATCATCGTGGAACATGTGGGAGACAACATGGGTATCCAGATCCCGCTGTTGGTTATTGACCGGAGAGGCGTCTCGGTCATGTCTGCATGTCTCCCGAACCCGTAGGGTCTACACACTTAAGGTCCGGTGACGCTAGGGTTGTAGAGATATATGTATGCGGAAACCTGAAAGTTGTTCGGAGTCCCGGATGAGATCCCGGACGTCACGAGAGGTTCCGGAATGGTCCGGAGGTGAAGAATTATATATAGGAAGTCCAGTTTCGGCCACCGGGAAAGTTTCGGGGGTTACCGGTATTGTACCGGGACCACCGGAAGGGTCCCGGGGGTCCACCGGGTGGGGCCACCTATCCCGGAGGGCCCCGTGGGCTGAAAGTGGAAGGGAACCAGCCCTTAGTGGGCTGGGGCGCCCCCCCTTGGGCCTCCTCCCATGCGCCTAGGGTTGGGAACCCTAGGGGGGAGCTTCCCCCTTGCCTTGGGGGGCAAGGCACCCCTTCCCCCCCTTTGGCCGCCGCCCCCCTTGGAGATCCCATCTCCCTGGGCCGGCGCCCCCCCAGGGGGCCTATATAAAGGGGGGGGAGGGAGGGCAGCAACCTATAGCCTTGGGCGCCTCCCTCCTCCCCTGCAACACCTCTCTCTCTCTCTCTCTCTCGCAGAAGCTCGGCGAAGCCCTGCCGGAGACCCGCTACATCCACCACCACGCCGTCGTGCTGTTGGATCTCCATCAACCTCTCCTTCCCCCTTGATGGATCAAGAAGGAGGAGACGTCGCTGCACCATACGTGTGTTGAACGCGGAGGTGCCGTCCGTTCGGCACTCGGTCATCGGTGATTTGGATCACGGCGAGTACGACTCCGTCATCCACGTTCATTGGAACGCTTCCGCTCGCGATCTACAAGGGTATGTAGATGCACTCCTTTCCCCTCGTTGCTAGTAGACTCCATAGATGCATCTTGGTGAGCGTAGGAAAATTTTAAAATTATGCTACGATTCCCAACAGTGGCATCATGAGCTAGGTCTATGCGTAGTTACTATGCACGAGTAGAACACAAAGAAGTTGTGGGCGTTGAGCTTGCCAATTCTTCTTGCCGCTACTAGTCTTTTCTTGTTTCGGCGGCATTGTAGGATGAAGCGGCCCGGACCGACCTTACACGTACTCTTACGTGAGACAGGTTCCACCGACTGACATGCACTAGATGCATAAGGTGGCTAGCGGGTGTCTGTCTCTCCTACTTTAGTCGGAACGGATTCGATGAAAAGGGTCCTTATGAAGGGTAAATAGAAATTGGCGAATCACGTTGTGGTCATACGTAGGTAAGAAACGTTCTTGCTAGAAACCTACAAACCACGTAAAAACTTGCAACAACAATTAGAGGACGTCTAACTTGTTTTTGCAGCAAGTGCTATGTGATGTGATATGGCCAGAAGATGTGATGAATGATATATGTGATGTATGAGATTGATCATATTCTTGTAATAAGAATCACAACTTGCATGTCGATGAGAATGACAACCGGCAGGAGCCATAGGAGTTGTCTTTATTATTTTGTATGACCTGCGTGTCATTGAATAACGCCATGTAAATTACTTTACTTTGTTGCTAAACGCGTTAGCCATAGAAGTAGAAGTAATCGTTGGCGTGACTACTTCATGAAGACACAATCATGGAGATCATGGTGTCATGCCGGTGACAAAGATGATCATGGTGCCCCGAAGATGGAGATCAAAGGAGCATGATGATATTGGCCATATCATGTCACTATTTGATTGCATGTGATGTTTATCATGTTTTTGCATCTTATTTGCTTAGAACGACGGTAGCAAGTAGGATGATCCCTTATAATAATTTCAAGAAAGTGTTCACCCTAACTGTGCACCGTTGCGAAGGTTCGTTGTTTCGAAGCACCACGTGATGATCGGGTGTGATAGATTCTAACGTCGAATACAACGGGTGTTGACGAGCCTAGCATGTACAGACATGGCCTCGGAACACACGCAATACACTTAGGTTGACTTGACGAGCCTAGCATGTACAGACATGGCCTCGGAACACGGAGGACCGAAAGGTCGAGCATGAGTCGTATAGAAGATACGATCAACATGGAGATGTTCACCGATTTTGACTAGTCCGTCTCACGTGATGATCGGACACGGCCTAGTTAAAGTCGGATCATGTTTCACTTAGATGACGAGAGGGATGTCTATCTGAGTGGGAGTTCATTAAATAATTTGATTAGATGAACTCAATTATCATGAACTTAGTCTAAAATCTTTACACTATGTCTTGTAGATCAAATGGCCAACGTTGTCCTCAATTTCAACGCGTTCCTAGAGAAAACCAAGCTGAAAGATGATGGCAGCAACTATACGGACTGGGTCCGGAACCTGAGGCTCATCCTTATAGTAGCCAAGAAAGATTATGTCTTAGAAGCACCGCTAGGTGATGCACCAATCCCACAGAACCAAGACGTTATGAACGCTTGGCAATCACGTGCTGATGATTACTCCCTCATTCAGTGCGGCATGCTTTACAGCTTAGAGCCGGGTCTCCAAAAGCGTTTTGAGAAACATGGAGCATATGAGATGTTCGAGGAGCTGAAACTGGTTTTTCAAGCTCATGCCCGGGTCGAGAGATATGATGTCTCCGACAAGTTCTTCAGCTGTAAAATGGAGGAGAACAGTTCTGTCAGTGAGCACATACTCAGAATGTCTGGGTTGCACAACCGCTTGTCTCAACTGGGAGTTAATCTCCCGGATGACGCGGTCATTGACAGAATCCTCCAGTCGCTTCCACCAAGCTACAAGAGCTTTGTGATGAACTACAATATGCAGGGGATGGAAAAGACCATTCCCGAGGTATATTCAATGCTGAAATCAGCGGAAGGGGAGATCAGAAAAGAACATCAAGTGTTGATGGTGAATAAAACCACTAAGTTCAAGAAGGGCAAGGGTAAGAAGAACTTCAAGAAGGACGGCAAGGGAGTTGCCGCGCCCGGTAAACCAGTTACTGGGAAGAAGTCAAAGAATGGACCCAAGCCCGGGACTGAGTGCTTTTATTGCAAGGGAAGTGGTCACTGGAAGCGGAACTGCCACAAATATTTAGCGGACAAGAAGAAGGCCGGCAACACCCAAGGTATATGTGATATACAAGTAATTGATGTGTACCTTACCAGTACTCGTAGTAGCTCCTGGGTATTTGATACCAGCGCGGTTGCTCATATTTGTAACTCAAAGCAGGAACTACGGAATAAACGGAGACTGGCAAAGGACGAGGTGACGATGCGCGTCGAGAATGGTTCCAAGGTCGATGTGATCGCCGTCGGCACGCTACCTCTGCATCTACCCACGGGATTAGTTTTAAACCTCAATAATTGTTATTTAATGCCAGCTTTGAGCATGAACATTGTGTCTGGATCTCGTTTAATTCGAGATGGCTACTCATTTAAATCCGAGAATAATGGTTGTTCTATTTATTTGAGAGATATGTTTTATGGTCATGCCCCGCTGGTCAATGGTTTATTTTTGATGAATCTCGAACGTGATGTTACACATGTTCATAGTGTGAATACCAAAAGATGTAAAGTTGATAACGATAGTCCCACATACTTGTGGCACTGCCGCCTTGGTCACATTGGTGTCAAGCGCATGAAGAAGCTCCATGCAGATGGACTTTTGGAGTCTCTTGATTACGAATCATTTGACACGTGCGAACCATGCCTCATGGGTAAGATGACCAAGACTCCGTTCTCCGGAACAATGGAGCGAGCAACCAACTTATTGGAAATCATACATACCGATGTGTGTGGTCCAATGAGTGTTGAGGCTCGCGGAGGATATCGTTATGTTCTCACTCTCACTGATGATTTAAGTAGATATGGATATGTCTACCTGATGAAACACAAGTTTGAAACCTTTGAAAAGTTCAAAGAATTTCAGAGTGAGGTTGAGAATCAACGTGACAGGAGAATAAAATTCCTACGATCAGATTGTGGTGGAGAATATTTAAGTCACGAGTTTGGTGCACACTTAAGGAAATGTGGAATAGTTTCACAACTCACGCCGCTTGGAACACCTCAGAGAAATGGTGTGTCCGAACGTCGTAATCGCACTCTATTGGATATGGTGCGATCTGTGATGTCTCTTACCGATTTACCGCTCTCATTTTGGGGCTATGCTTTAGAGACTGCCACATTCACTTTAAATAGGGCTCCGTCGAAATCCGTTGAGACGACACCGTATGAATTATGGTTTGGGAAGAAACCTAAGCTGTTGTTTCTAAAAGTTTGGGGATGCGATGCTTATGTCAAGAAACTTCAACCTGAAAAGCTCGAACCCAAATCGGAAAAATGCGTCTTCATAGGATACCCTAAGGAAACTATTGGTTATACCTTCTACCTCAGATCCGAAGGCAAGATCTTCGTTGCCAAGAACGGGTCCTTTCTTGAGAAGGAGTTTCTCTCGAAAGAATTGAGTGGGAGGAAAGTGGAACTTGATGAGGTGATAGTCACCCCTTCCGAACCGGAAAGTAGCGCAGCGCGGGAAAATGTTCCTGTGGTGCCTACACCGACTGGGGAGGAAGTTAATGATGATGATCATGAAGCTTCAGATCAAGTTACTGAACTTCATAGGTCCACAAGGACACGTTCCGCACCAGAGTGGTACGGCAACCCTGTCCTGGAAATCATGTTGTTAGACAACGGTGAACCTTCGAACTATGAAGAAGCGATGGTGGGCCCGGATTCCGACAAATGGCTAGAAGCCATGAAATCCGAGATAGAATCCATGTATGAAAACAAAGTATGGACTTTGACTGACTTGCTCGATGAGCGGCGAGCCATAGAAAACAAATGGATCTTTAAGAAGAAGACAGACGCGGATGGTAATGTGACCATCTATAAGGCTCGACTTGTCGCTAAGGGTTATCGACAAGTTCAAGGGGTTGACTACGATGAGACTTTCTCACCCGTAGCGAAGCTGAAGTCAGTCCGAATCATGTTAGCAATTGCCGCATACTATGATTATGAGATATGGCAGATGGACGTCAAAACGGCATTCCTTAACGGCTTCCTTAAGGAAGAGTTGTATATGATGCAGCCGGAAGGTTTTGTCGATCCTAAGAATGCTAACAAAGTATGCAAGCTCCAGCGCTCAATCTATGGGCTGGTGCAAGCATCTCGGAGTTGGAACATTCGCTTTGATGAGATGATCAAAGCGTTTGGGTTTACACAGACTTATGGAGAAGCCTGTGTTTACAAGAAAGTGAGTGGGAACTCTGTAGCATTTCTCTTATTATATGTGGATGACATATTATTGATGGGAAATGATATAGAATTCTTGGAAAGTATTAAGGCCTATTTGAATAAGTGTTTTTCAATGAAGGACCTTGGAGAAGCTGCTTATATATTAGGCATCAAGATCTATAGAGATAGATCAAGACGCCTCATTGGTCTTACACAGAGTACATACCTTGACAAGATATTGAAGAAGTTCAGTATGGATCAGTCCAAGAAGGGGTTCTTGCCTGTATTGCAAGGTGTGCAATTGAGCATGGCTCAATGCCCGACCACGGCAGAAGATATAGAAGAGATGAGTGTCATCCCCTATGCCTCGGCCATAGGGTCTATTATGTATGCCATGCTGTGTACCAGACCTGATGTAAACCTTGCCGTAAGTTTGGTAGGAAGGTACCAAAGTAATCCCGGCAAGGAACACTGGACAGCGGTCAAGAATATCCTGAAGTACCTGAAGAGGACTAAGGATATGTTTCTCGTTTATGGAGGTGACGAAGAGCTTATCGTAAAGGGTTACGTCGACGCTAGCTTCGACACAGATCTGGATGACTCGAAGTCACAGACTGGATACGTGTATATTTTGAATGGAGGAGCAGTAAGCTGGTGCAGTTGCAAGCAAAGCGTCGTGGCGGGATCTACATGTGAAGCGGAGTACATGGCAGCCTCGGAGGCAGCACAGGAAGCAGTCTGGATGAAGGAGTTCATTACCGACCTAGGGGTGATTCCCAATGCGTCGGGCCCGATGACTCTCTTCTGTGACAACACTGGAGCTATTGCCCTTGCGAAGGAGCCCAGGTTTCACAGGAAGACCAGGAATATCAAGCGTCGCTTCAACTCCATTCGTGAAAGTGTTCAGAATGGAGACATAGATATTTGTAAAGTACATACGGACCTGAATGTAGCAGATCCGTTGACTAAACCTCTCCCTAGGGCAAAACATGATCAACACCAGGACGCAATGGGTGTTCGATTCATCACAATGTAACTAGATTATTGACTCTAGTGCAAGTGGGAGACTGTTGGAAATATGCCCTAGAGGCAATAATAAAAGGTTATTATTATATTTCTTTGTTCATGATAATCGTCTATTATTCATGCTATAATTGTATTGTCCGGAAATCGTAATACATGTGTGAATACATAGACCACAACGTGTCCCTAGTAAGCCTCTAGTTGACTAGCTCGTTGATCAACAGATAGTCATGGTTTCCTGACTATGGACATTGGATGTCGTTGATAACGGGATCACATCATTAGGAGAATGATGTGATGGACAAGACCCAATCCTAAGCATAGCATAAAAGACCGTGTAGTTTCGTTTGCTAGAGCTTTTCCAATGTCAAGTATCTTTTCCTTAGACCATGAGATCATGCAACTCCCGGATACCGTAGGAGTGCTTTGGGTGTGCCAAACGTCACAACGTAACTGGGTGACTATAAAGGTGCATTACGGGTATCTCCGAAAGTGTCTGTTGGGTTGGCACGGATCGAGACTGGGATTTGTCACTCCGTGTGACGGAGAGGTATCTCTGGGCCCACTCGGTAATGCATCATCATAATGAGCTCAATGTGACTAAGGCGTTAGTCACGGGATCATGCATTGCGGTACGAGTAAAGAGACTTGCCGGTAACGAGATTGAACAAGGTATTGGGATACCGACGATCGAATCTCGGGCAAGTAACATACCGATTGACAAAGGGAATTGCATACGGATTGATTGAATCCTCGACACCGTGGTTCATCCGATGAGATCATCGTGGAACATGTGGGAGCCAACATGGGTATCCAGATCCCGCTGTTGGTTATTGACCGGAGAGGCGTCTCGGTCATGTCTGCATGTCTCCCGAACCCGTAGGGTCTACACACTTAAGGTCCGGTGACGCTAGGGTTGTAGAGATATATGTATGCGGAAACCCGAAAGTTGTTCGGAGTCCCGGATGAGATCCCGGACGTCACGAGAGGTTCCGGAATGGTCCGGAGGTGAAGAATTATATATAGGAAGTCCAGTTTCGGCCACCGGGAAAGTTTCGGGGGTTACCGGTATTGTACCGGGACCACCGGAAGGGTCCCGGGGGTCCACCGGGTGGGGCCACCTATCCCGGAGGGCCCCGTGGGCTGAAAGTGGAAGGGAACCAGCCCTTAGTGGGCTGGGGCGCCCCCCTTGGGCCTCCCCCCATGCGCCTAGGGTTGGGAACCCTAGGGCGGGGGAGCTTCCCCCTTGCCTTGGGGGGCAAGGCACCCCTTCCCCCCCTTTGGCCGCCGCCCCCCTTGGAGATCCCATCTCCCTGGGCCGGCACCCCCCAGGGGGCCTATATAAAGGGGGGGGGAGGGAGGGCAGCAACCTACAGCCTTGGGCGCCTCCCTCCTCCCCTGCAACACCTCTCTCTCTCTCTCGCAGAAGCTCGGCGAAGCCCTGCCGGAGACCCGCTACATCCACCACCACGCCGTCGTGCTGTTGGATCTCCATCAACCTCTCCTTCCCCCTTGCTGGATCAAGAAGGAGGAGACGTCGCTGCACCGTACGTGTGTTGAACGCGGAGGTGCCGTCCGTTCGGCACTCGGTCATCGGTGATTTGGATCACGGCGAGTACGACTCCGTCATCCACGTTCATTGGAACGCTTCCGCTCGCGATCTACAAGGGTATGTAGATGCACTCCTTTCCCCTCGTTGCTAGTAGACTCCATAGATGCATCTTGGTGAGCGTAGGAAAATTTTAAAATTATGCTACGATTCCCAACACACTCACCACCCACCCACCCACTCCACTCATCTTCTTCCCCGAGCTCAAACTCTCTCCCCCTCTTCTCCCCCACCCAAGCACCCACTAGATCCCCTCCATTGCTTGAGATTTGTCCGGTGGATCGGGGGCATTTGCATCACCCAAGGTACCTCTCCCACCCCCCTTCATTTGGTTGGTTGAAATCATCTACTTTTGTTGGAATCAACTAGTTTAGCAAGCCCTAGTTCTTCCTCTAGTTTTGCATTTATTGTGCAATTATGGTTGGCATAAGTAATTTGTGTCAATCCTTGTTGTGGCAAGCTAGCTTAAGTGTTAGGGTTATGGGTTTAGTTAGGTTAGGGTTAGTGCTATGATTAAGGTATACTAGTTGTTTGATTCAAATTATGCATATTTTAGATAGTTCATCCATATGAAATGGCCGGTCCATGGATGAATCAATTTTGTTCCATTGTTTTTAGATGGATAAACTAGTGAATGTGCATTATTTGGACAAGGCAGCTTTCATGGATGGAAATGCCGAGGAAGGGGAGGAGGCCATGGTTTTTGACACAAGCCCAAGCTATGATGATATTGTCTTGAAAGTGAGAAGCGTCCTCAATTGGATTAACCCAAGTGATGGTGTGAAGCTTATTGGGAGGTATGATGTGGGAGTGGGAGTAAAGTCACGATTAAAGAGTATGCCCATCACCTCTCAATTGCATTGGGACGTGTATAAGGATAAAGTTGAGGGATCACAAGACAAGTCACTTGAGTTATTTGCCACAAAGGTTGAAGTTCCTCGGCTACTACTCGACTTGAACCGAAATGTGTCCTCCCCAATACATGATGGTGTCATGGTCTATGACCACAATGCGGGTAGCCAACCACCAAGTAGCCAACCAAATGAAGAGGACATCAATGCTAGAGCCATAGTTCTTCTAGGTGATAATCATGTTGGAGATGAGGCTTTTGCTCATGTTGATGAACATGCAATTGTTCATGTTGATGAAGATGCCACTGCTCATGTTGATGGAGATTCTATTGCTCAAGATGATGTGTATGCGGAACAAGAAGAGATTCATTACAATCCCATTGGTGACTTGGATGTCATTGTGCATCAACAAGACATGGACCGTAACCTCCCTTATAGCCGTATGTGTAGGTATGAGTTGGATGATGAGGGTCCACCGGAAGAATTGGATGAGGATGGATTCACGACGCAAGAAAATCAAGTCTACAAGTAGGTCAATGGCAAGGAAAGAGGATCCTCTTTGTTTCGTGATCTTAGTCTTGCCGACAAGGCCGTTGTTGATGGTGGCATGAGGTTGGGCTTGGTCGAACCATCAACTTGCCCGAGGATGGGTGATCCAAGGCCACTGGGTGAGGATGAGAATGCTCATCTGAAGAAACGGATCAAGTTTGCTTGTTCGCAAGAGTTCAAGATATGATTGAGTGACTACGTGAAAGCACAAGTGCTCCCTGGGTGATTTTGGTAATTAATGTCAACATATCTCTTATTGGACTAATGCTTCTACCTAGAATGTTTTAGATAAGTTCAACAATGGAGTGGCATGGACTAGAGGATGTGGAACCCCTTCAAAATGCTGAGGACAAAGGATTGACTCAAGCTCAAAGCTCATGACTCTACATTTTCTATTTTAGTGATCCAAGATCACATTGAGTCCATAGGAAAGCCAATACTATTAAGAGGGGATGAGGTGTTGCTTAATGGCTTGCTTGCTCAAAGTGCTTAGTGATATGCTCCAAAACCCTCAACCACTTTCTCACATCCACATCTGTCCCAAACCAAAAGTCAAACTCGGCCCCACCGAATCTTTCTATCCGGTGCCACCGAGTTCTCTTGACATAGCCACTGCCAGAAACCCTAATCAATTCGGTCTCACTGATGGGATCTCGGTCTCACCGAGATGGGCTTGCAAATTCTCTGTTGCCTATTGCAATAATTTCGGTCCCACCGAGGTATGCAATCGGTTCCACCGAGTTTGCTTGGCCAACTCTCTGTTTTGCTTATTACCCAAATCGGTCCCACCGAGTTTGTGTAATCGGTCAAACCGAGATGAGGTTTTACCCTAACCCTAGCACATCGTTCTCACCGAGTTGATTATATCGGTCCCACCGAAATGCCTAACGGTCACATTATGAACTAAATCGGTCTGACCGAGTTCTTTGAATCGGTCCCACCGAGTTTGGTGATTTGTGTGTAACGGTTAGATTTTGTGTGGAGGCTATATATACCCCTCCACCCACTCTTCATTCGTAGAGAGAGCCATCAGAACATGCCTACACTTCCAACATACATTTTCTGAGAGAGAACCACCTACACTTGTGTTGAGGTCAAGATATTCCATTCCAACCACATAAATCTTGATCTCTAGCCTTCCCCAAGTTGCTTTCCACTCAAATCTTCTTTCCACCAAATCCAAATCCTGTGAGAGAGAGTTGAGTGTTGGGGAGACTATCATTTGAAGCACAAGAGCAAGGAGTTCATCATCAACACACCATTTGTTACCTCTTGGAGAGTGGTGTCTCCTAGATTGGCTAGGTGTCACTTGGGAGCCTCCGTCAAGATTGTGGAGTTGAACCAAGGAGTTTGTAAGGGCAAGGAGATCGCCTACTTCGTGAAGATCTACCCTAGTGAGGCAAGTCCTTCGTGGGTGACGACCATGGTGGGATAGACAAGGTTGCTTCTTCGTGGACCCTTCATGGGTGGAGCCCTCCGTGGACTCGCGCAACCGTTACCCTTCGTGGGTTGTAGTCTCCATCAACGTGGATGTACGATAGCACCACCTATCGGAACCACGGATAAAAAAAATCTCCGTGTCTCCAAATTGCGTTTGCACACTCCAATCCCTCCACTTTACATTCTTGCAACTTGCATGCTTTACTTTCCGCTGCTCATATACTCTCGTCATGCTTGCTGTTGCGGAACGTAGCAGAAATTCAAAATTTTCTACGCATCACCAAGATCAATCTATGGAGTAATCTAGCAACGAGGGGAAGGGGAGTGAATCTACATACCCTTGTAGATCGCGATGCGGAAGCGTTGCAAGAACGCGGATGAGGGAGTCGTACTCGTAGCGATTCAGATCGCGGTTGATTCCGATCTAAGCACCGAAAGAACGGTGCCTCCGCGTTCAACACACGTGCAGCCCGGTGACGTCTCCCACGCCTTGATCCAGCAAGGAGAGAGGGAGAGGTTGGGGAAGACTCCATCCAGCAGCAACACGACGGCATGGTGGTGGTGGAGGAGCGTGGCAATCCCGCAGGGCTTCGCCAAGCACCGCGGGAGAGGAGGAGGAGGAAGAGGGGTAGGGCTGCGCCAAAAAGGAGACGTTCTCATGTGTATGGCAGCCCCAAAACCTCAATATATATAGGGGAGGGGGAGGGCTGCGCCCCCATCTAGGGTTTCCCCTCAAGGGGTGCGGCCAGCCCTAGATGGGGCTTGGGGGGGCGGCCAAAGGGGGGAGGAGTGCCTCCCAAGTCAAGTGGAGGCTCTCCCCCTTAGGGTTTCCCCTCTCCCATGTGCATGGGCCTTGGGGGGCTGGTGCCCCTGGCCCATTAAGGCTAGGGCGCCCCCTTACAGCCCATGCTGCTGTATTGGACGTGGTGGAACATTTTCCGGACCTCCGGACCCCTCCGGAATCCTCCGGAACCTTCTAGAAGCTTCCCGGTACAATACCGAAAAACCCGAACTTTTCCCGGAACCCGAACAACAACTTTCCATATATAAATCTTTACCTCCGGACCATTCCGGAACTCCTCGTGACGTCCGGGATCTCATCCGGGACTCCGAACAACATTCGGTAACCACATACATACTTTCCCTATAACCCTAGCGTCATCGAACCTTAAGCGTGTAGACCCTACGGGTTCGGGAACCATGCAGACATGACCGAGACGTTCTCCGGTCAATAACCAACAGCGGGATCTGGATACCCATGTTGGCTCCCACATGTTCCACGATGATCTCATCGGATGAACCACGATGTCGGGGATTCAATCAATCCCGTATGCAATTCCCTTTGTCCATCGGTATGTTACTTGCCCGAGATTCGATCGTCGGTATCCCTATACCTTGTTCAATCTCGTTACCGGCAAGTCTCTTTACTCGTTCTGTAACTCACATCATCCCGTGATCAACTCCTTGGTCACATTGTGCACATAATGATGATGTCCTACCGAGTGGGCCCAGAGATACCTCTCCGTTTACACGGAGTGACAAATCCCAGTCTCGATTCGTGCCAACCCAACAGACACTTTCGGAGATACCCGTAGTGCGCCTTTATAGCCACCCAGTTACGTTGTGACGTTTGGCACACCCAAAGCATTCCTACGGTATCCGGGAGTTGCACAATCTCATGGTCTAAGGAAGTGATACTTGACATTAGAAAAGCTCTGAGCAAACGAACTACACGATCTTGTGCTAGGCTTAGGATTGGGTCTTGTCCATCACATCATTCTCCTAATGATGTGATCCCGTTATCAACGACATCCAATGTCCATGGTCAGGAAACCGTAACCATCTATTGATCAACGAGCTAGTCTCCTAGAGGCTTACTAGGGACATGGTGTTGTCTATGTATCCACACATGTATCTGAGTTTCCTATCAATACAATTCTAGCATGGATAATAAACGATTATCATGAACAAGGAAATATAATAATAACCTATTTATTATTGCCTCTAGGGCATATTTCCAACAGTCTCCCACTTGCACTAGAGTCAATAATCTAGTTCACATCACCATGTGATTAACACTGACAGGTCACATCACCATGTGACCAACACCCAAGAGTTTACTAGAGTCAACAATCTAGCTCACATCTCTATGTGATTAACACTCAATGAGTTCTGGTTTGATCATGTTATGCTTGTGAGAGAGGTTATTAGTCAACGGGTCTGAACCTTTCAGATTCGTGTGTGCTTTACGAATATCTATGTCATCTTTGTGGATGCTACCACGCGCTATTTGGAGCCATTTCAAATAATTGCTCTACTATACGAATCCGGTTTACTACTCAGAGTCATCCGGATTAGTGTCAAAGTTCGCATCGACGTAACCCTTTACGACGAACTCCTTTCCACCTCCATAATCGAGAAAATTCCTTAATCCACTAGGTACTAAGGATAAGTTCGACCGCTGTCATGAGATTCTTTCCCGGATCACCATTGTACCCTTTGACCAACTCATGGCAAGGCACACTTCATGTGCGGTACACAGCATAGCATACTGTAGAGCCTACGTCTAAAGCATAGGGGACGACCTTCGTCCTTTCTCTCTCTTCTGCTGTGGTCAGGTCTTGAGTCTTACTCAATACTCACATCTTGTAACACAACCAAGAACTCCTTCTTTGCTGATCTATTTTGAACTCTTTCAAAATCATGTCAAGGTGTGCGTTCTTTGAAAGTATCATCGGGCGTCTTGATCTATCTCTATAGACCTTTATGCCCAATATGTAAGTAGCTTTATCCAGGTCTTCCTTTGAAAAACTCCTTTCAAACAACCCTTTATGCTTTCCAGAAATTTTACATCATTTCGGATCAACAATATGTTATTCACATATACTTATCAGAAATGTTGTAGCGCTCCCACTCACTTTATTGTAAATACAAGTTTCTAACAAACTTTGTATAAACCCAAAAACTTTGATCACCCCATCAAAGCGTATATTCTGACTCCGAGATGCTTGCTCTAATCCATGGAAGGATCGCTGGAGCTAGCATACCTTTTAGCATCCTTAGGATCGACAAAACCTTTCTGATTGTATCACATACAACCTTTCCTTACGAAAACTGGTAAGGAAACTTGTTTTGACATCCATCTGCTAGATTTCACAAATGCAGATAATGCTAACATGATTCCGACGGACTTAAGCACCGCTACGGATGAGAAAATCTCATCGTAGTCAACTCCTTGAACTTGTGGAAATACTCTTTGCCACAAGTCGAGCTTCATAGACGGTAACATTACCGTCCACGTCCGTCTTCTTCTCAAAGATCCATTTATCTCAGATTTCATGGCTCTTAACCATTTGTCGGAATATGGGCCCACCATCGCTTCTCCATAGCTCGTAGGTTCAGTATTGTCCAACAACATGATATCTCAGACAGGATCACGTACCACTCTGAAGTAGCACGCATCCTCGTCGTCCTACGAGGTTTGGTAGTGACTTGATCCGAAGTTTCATGATCACTATCATAAGCTTCCACTTCAATTGGTGTAGGTGCCACAGGAACAACTTCCTGTGCCCTGCTACACACTAGTTGAAGTGACGGTTCTATAACCTTATCAAGTCTCCACCATCCTCCCACTCAATTCTTTCGAGAGAAACTTTTCCTCGAGAAAGGACTCGTTTCTAGAAGCAATTACTTTTGCTTCCAGATCTGAAACAGGAGGTATACCCAACTGTTTTGGGTTTTCTATGAAGATGTATTTATCCGCTTTGGGTTCGAGCTTATCAGCTTGAAACTTTTTCACATAAGCTGCGCAGCCCCAAACATTTAAGAAACGACAACTTAGGTTTCTCTAAACGGTGTCGTCTCAACGGAATTGCGTGTTGCCCCTTTTAAAGTGAATGCGGTTGTCTCTAATGCCTAACCCATAAACGATAGTGGTAATTTGATAAGAAACATCATGGTGTGCACCATATCCAATAGGGTGCAGTTGTGATGTTCGGACACACCATCACACTATGGTGTTCCAGGCGGTATTAATTGTGAAACACTTTCCACAATGTCTCAATTGTGTGCCAAACTCGTATCTCAGATACTCATCTCTATGATCACATCACAGACATTTTATCCTCTTGTTACGACGATCTTCAACTTCACTCTGAAATTACTTGAACCTTTCAATAATTCAGACTAGTGTTTCATCAAGTAAATATTCTCAGCATCTACTCAAATCATCTGTGAAGTAAGAACATAACGATATCCACTGCATGCCTCAGCACTCATTGGACTGTATACATCAAAATGTATTACTTCCAATAAGTTGCTCTCTTGTTCCATCTTACTGAAAACGAGGCCTTTCAGTCATCTTGCCCATGTGATATGATTTGCATGTCTCAAGTGATTCAAAATCAAGTGAGTCCAAACGATCCATTTGCATAGAGTTTCTTCATGCATATATACCAATAGACATGGTTCGCATGTCTCATTCATTTCAAAAACGAGTGAGTCCAAAGATCCATCTACATGGAGCTTCTTCATGCGTTCTATACCAATATGACTCAAGTGGCAGTGCCATAAGTATGTGGTACTATCATTACTATCTTATATCTTTTTTGGCATGAACATGTGTATCACTACGATCGAGATTCATTTTAGGTGCAAGACCATTGAAGGTATTATTCAAATAAACAGAGTAACCATTATTCTCCTTAAATGAATAACCGTATTGCGATAAACATAATCCAATCATGCTCAACGCAAACACCAAATCTCGATAGTAGAGGGAGCATGCGATGCTTGATCACATCAACCTTGGAAACACTTCCAACACATATCGTCATCTCACCTTTAGCTAGTCTCCGTTTATTCCGCAGCTTTTATTTCGAGTTACTAACACTTAGCAACCGAACCGGTATCTAATACCCTGGTGCTGCTGGGAGTACTAGTAAAGTACACATTCATATGACGTATATCCAATATACTTCTGTCGACCTTGCCTGTCTTCTCATCTACCAAGTATCTAGGGTAGTACTGCTTCAGTGACCGTTCCTCTTATTACAGAAGCACTTAGTCTCGGGTTTGGGTTCAACCTTGGGATTCTTCACTAGAGCAGCAAACGACTTGCTGTTTCATGAAGTATCCCTTTTGCCCTTGCCCTTCTTAAACTAGTGGTTCTACTAACCATCAACAATTGATGCTCCTTCTTGATTTCTACTCTCGCGGCGTCAAACATCGCGAATAGCTCAAGGATCATCATAACTATCCTTGATATGTTATAATTCATCACGAAGCTCTACTAGCTTGGTGGCAGTGACTATGGAGAACTATCGCTATCTCATCTGGGAGATTAACTCCCACTCGATTCAAGCGATTGTGGCATTCAGACAATCTGAGCACACGCTCAACGATTGAGATTTTCTCCCTTAGTTTGCAGGCTTAAGAAACTTGTCAGAGGTCTCATACCTCTTGACGTGGGCACTAGTCTGAAATCCCAATTTCAGTCTTTGGAACATCTCACATGTTCTGCGACGTTTCAAAACGTCTTGGGTGCCACAATTCTAAACCGCACTGAACTATTACGTAGTTATCAAAACGTGTATGTCAGATGTTTCGCAACATCTACAGACGACGCTGAGGTTCAGCACACCGAGCGGTGCATTAAGGACATAAGCCTTCTGTGTAGTAATGAGGACAATCCTCAGTTTACGGACCCAGTCCGCATAATTGCTACTACCAACTTTCAACTAAATTTTCTCTAGGAACATATCTAAACCAGTAGAACTTAAAGCGCAAGACATAATTCGCAAAGACCTTTTGACTATGTTCATGATAATGAAGTTCGTCTGATTAATGAACTCCCACTCAGATAGACATCCCTCTAGTCATCTAAGTGATACATGATCCGAGTCAAACTAGGCCGTGTCCGATCATCACGTGAGACGGACTAGTCATCATCGGTGAACATCTCCATGTTGATCGTATCTGCTATACGACTCATGTTCGACTTTTCGGTCTCTTGTGTTCCGAGGCCATGTCTGTACATGCTAGGCTCGTCAAGTCAACCTAAGTGTATTGCGTGTGTGCCGAGGCCATGTCTGTACATGCTAGGCTCGTCAACACCCGTTGTATTTGAACGTAAGAATCTATCACACCCGATCATCACGTGGTGCTTCGAAACGACGAACCTTCGCAACGGTGCACAGTTAGGGTGAACACTTTCTTGAAATTTTAGTGAGGGATCATCTTACTTACTACCGTCGTTCTAAGCAAATAAGATGCATAACATGATAAACATCACATGCAATCAAATAGTGACATGATATGGCCAATATCATTTTGCTCCTTTGATCTCCATCTTCGGGGCACCATGATCATCTTTGTCACCGGCATGACACCATGATCTCCATCATCATGATCTCCATCATTGTGTCTTCTTGAAGTTGTCACGCCAACGGTTACTTCTACTTCTATGGCTAACGCGCTTAGCAATAAAGTAAAGTAACTTACATGGCGTTATTCAATGACACGCAGGTCATACAAAGAATAAAGACAACTCCTATGGCTCCTGCCGGTTGTCATACTCATCGACATGCAAGTCGTGATCCCTATTACAAGAATATGATCAATCTCATACATCACATATATCATTCATCATATCTTCTGGCCATATCACATCACATAGCACTTGCTGCAAAAACAAGTTAGACGTCCTCTAATTGTTGTTGCAAGTTTTTACGTGGTTTGTATAGGTTTCTAGCAAGAACGTTTCTTACCTACGTAAGACCACAACGTGATATGCCAATTTCTATTTACCCTTCATAAGGACCCTTTTCATCGAATCCGTTCCGACTAAAGTGGGAGAGACAGACACCCGCTAGCCACCTTATGCAACTAGTGCATGTCAGTCGGTGGAACCTGTCTCACGTAAGCGTACGTGTAAGGTCGGTCCGGGCCGCTTCATCCCACAATGCCGCCGAAACAAGATAAGACTAGTAGCGGCAAGAAGAATTGACAACATCGACGCCCACAACTTCTTTGTGTTCTACTCATGCATAGAAACTACGCATAGACTTAGCTCATGATGCCACTGTTGCGGAACGTAGCAGAAATTCAAAATTTTCTACGCATCACCAAGATCAATCTATGGAGTAATCTAGCAACGAGGGGAAGGGGAGTGAATCTACATACCCTTGTAGATCGCGATGCGGAAGCGTTGCAAGAACGCGGATGAGGGAGTCGTACTCGTAGCGATTCAGATCGCGGTTGATTCCGATCTAAGCACCGAAAGAACGGTGCCTCCGCGTTCAACACACGTGCAGCCCGGTGACGTCTCCCACGCCTTGATCCAGCAAGGAGAGAGGGAGAGGTTGGGGAAGACTCCATCCAGCAGCAACACGACGGCATGGTGGTGGTGGAGGAGCGTGGCAATCCCGCAGGGCTTCGCCAAGCACCGCGGGAGAGGAGGAGGAGGAAGAGGGGTAGGGCTGCGCCAAAAAGGAGACGTTCTCATGTGTATGGCAGCCCCAAAACCTCAATATATATAGGGGAGGGGGAGGGCTGCGCCCCCATCTAGGGTTTCCCCTCAAGGGGTGCGGCCAGCCCTAGATGGGGCTTGGGGGGGCGGCCAAAGGGGGGAGGAGTGCCTCCCAAGTCAAGTGGAGGCTCTCCCCCTTAGGGTTTCCCCTCTCCCATGCGCATGGGCCTTGGGGGGCTGGTGCCCCTGGCCCATTAAGGCTAGGGCGCCCCCTTACAGCCCATGCTGCTGTATTGGACGTGGTGGAACATTTTCCGGACCTCCGGACCCCTCCGGAATCCTCCGGAACCTTCTGGAAGCTTCCCGGTACAATACCGAAAAACCCGAACTTTTCCCGGAACCCGAACAACAACTTTCCATATATAAATCTTTACCTCCGGACCATTCCGGAACTCCTCGTGACGTCCGGGATCTCATCCGGGACTCCGAACAACATTCGGTAACCACATACATACTTTCCCTATAACCCTAGCGTCATCGAACCTTAAGCGTGTAGACCCTACGGGTTCGGGAACCATGCAGACATGACCGAGACGTTCTCCGGTCAATAACCAACAGCGGGATCTGGATACCCATGTTGGCTCCCACATGTTCCACGATGATCTCATCGGATGAACCACGATGTCGGGGATTCAATCAATCCCGTATGCAATTCCCTTTGTCCATCGGTATGTTACTTGCCCGAGATTCGATCGTCGGTATCCCTATACCTTGTTCAATCTCGTTACCGGCAAGTCTCTTTACTCGTTCCGTAACTCACATCATCCCGTGATCAACTCCTTGGTCACATTGTGCACATAATGATGATGTCCTACCGAGTGGGCCCAGAGATACCTCTCCGTTTACACGGAGTGACAAATCCCAGTCTCGATTCGTGCCAACCCAACAGACACTTTCGGAGATACCCGTAGTGCGCCTTTATAGCCACCCAGTTACATTGTGACGTTTGGCACACCCAAAGCATTCCTACGGTATCCGGGAGTTGCACAATCTCATGGTCTAAGGAAGTGATACTTGACATTAGAAAAGCTCTGAGCAAACGAACTACACGATCTTGTGCTAGGCTTAGGATTGGGTCTTGTCCATCACATCATTCTCCTAATGATGTGATCCCGTTATCAACGACATCCAATGTCCATGGTCAGGAAACCGTAACCATCTATTGATCAACGAGCTAGTCTCCTAGAGGCTTACTAGGGACATGGTGTTGTCTATGTATCCACACATGTATCTGAGTTTCCTATCAATACAATTCTAGCATGGATAATAAACGATTATCATGAACAAGGAAATATAATAATAACCTATTTATTATTGCCTCTAGGGCATATTTGCAACACTTGCTTGATATGTATTATGAATATTTAAACTTGTGCCGAAACTCCACATCAACTTAAGGAAATTAAAAACTGCAACTTTTCTTGATTAGAGTCTATTCACCCCACCTCTAGACACCTCTTCTCGATCCTTTAAATTGGTATCAGAGCATTGGTCTCCATTGCTTTTGTTTAATCACCATTGGAGGAAGATGGATGTGTCTACATTGGGGAGTCTTAGACATAGAGTGCCTATTCTTGATGGAGAGTTCTTTCATGAATGGAAAAATGAGATGCTTGAGATTTTCAATGAATATCATTTGAACAAGTACATTACTAGCCCTTGTGCACCTCATGTTGATCCTTTGCATTCTACTCTTGATGAGTCTATTGACATGATCCGCAACCGTAGAACTGTTAATCTTATCACTAGAGGCTTGCATAGAAACTTGATTGGATGTTTGCCTACTCTTGAGTGTGCCTACACTATATGGAGATTTATTGAGGAAAGATTTCCAAACTATTCCTTGCAAAACTTAGATGAAATTCTCCATAAGTCTATTGCCTTGAGTAAGATGAGTACTAGTGATCCTAAGTTTGATGATTGTCTATTTGAGCTTCATGACCTCATGCGTGCCAAAGGAGATGTTGGATTATTAGCAATATCATTTCCGAAGCTATTATAATTCATAAATATGACCATTGTGGTGATCATTTATTTAATGAATTACCCTCTCTAGGAGTTCATCAATCACAAGACGATGTTGAACATGGATACTATGATGAGGATGATGATAGTGACTATGATCTTGATGATGCAATGAGACACTTTGGTCTTATGGCTAATCTTCGCGGCTACATGGCTGGAGGAAAGGAATGGGTCCTTGATAGTGGATGTACTGATCATATGACCGGAGACAAAGATATGTTTCGTGAGCTTGCTGAAAACGACGGCCCTCGAAAGTATGTCACTTTTGGTGATAACTCAAAGGGTAAGGTGGTTGGCCTCGGTAAGGTGGCCATCTCACATGATAGCTCCATACAAAATGTCATGCTCGTTGAATCTCTTGGGTACAATTTACTTTCAGTATCTAGACTTGTTGATTTCGGTTTCAATGTCCTATTTACTGAAGTAGATTGCCAAGTGTTTCAAAGAGACAATCATAAAATGGTCTTTACCGGTATATGTAGAGGTGATCTTTACATTGTTGATTTCACTAAAAAGGCTCAACCTAGAACTTGCTTAATTGCTAAATCTTCTAAAGGCTGGTTGTGGCATAGAAGGTTAGGTCATGTGGGCATGCGAAATATTGATAAGCTTATTAAAGGTGATCATATCCTTGGAGTAATAGATGTTATATTTGACAAGGATAGACTTTGTAGTGCTTGTCAGCCAGGAAAACAAGTTGGAGGGAGTCACCCCGTGAAGAACATCATGACCACGAGAAGACCGCTCGAGTTACTTCACATGGATCTCTTTGGTCCCAATGCTTACAAGAGTCTCGGTGGTAACTCATTTGGCCTAGTCATAGTCGATGATTTTTCAAGATTTACGTGGGTGTTCTTTCTTGATGATAAATCGCAGGTCCAAAAGATCTTCAAAAACTTCGCTAGGAAGGCCCAAAATCAATTTGACGTGAAGATCAAGAAGGTTCGGAGCGAAAACGGAACGGAGTTCAAGAACGCAAATGTGGATACCTTTCTTGACGAAGAAGGGATTTCACACGAGTTCTCGGCTACGTACACACCCCAAAAAAATGGAGTTGTTGAGAGGAAGAACCGAACTCTTATTGAGATGGCAAGAACGATGCTTGATGAGTACAAGACTCCAAAACACTTTTGGGCGGAAGCGGTTGAGATAGCTTGTCATGCAACAAATCGCTTGTATCTTCACAAGCTACTCGGCAAGACGGCATACGAGCTCCTCACCGGTAACAAACCCCAAGTTGGATACTTTCGAGTATTCGGCTCAAAGTGCTACATTCTTGATAAGCATCGTCGTTCTAAATTTGCTCCTAAATCTCATGAAGGTTTCCTACTTGGTTATGGCTCAAACTCTCACACTTACCGTGTCTACAACAATTTCACCCAAAAGGTTGAAGAAACGGTAGATGTGAAGTTTGATGAATCTAACGGCTCACAAGTAGAGCAATTGCCAATTGATGTAGGAGAAAAAGACCCTTCGGAAGCAATCCAAGACTTGTCTATTGGCAAGATTCGTCCAACGGAGGTGAAGGAGAGTACCTCATCCGTCCAAGTAGAAGCCTCTACCTCACGACAAGGTGAACCAAGAGTTGATACAGAAGCATCTACAAGTGGGACACACCAAGATGAAGAAAACAAGGAAGTACACTAAGATGAACATCAACAACCTCCTTCTCCACCACAACAAGAGAACAACAACGTCAACAATGAAGAAGGCCAAGAAGGAGAACAAGATGATGAGGATGTTCCCCCCCGAGCCAAGCAAAAGCTCTCACGTGTTCGAACAAGAGTCGCCAAAGACCATCCCATCGAGCAAATCTACAATGATATCCAAACCGGGAGAATCACTCGCTCTAAAACTCGTTTGGCTAATTTTTGTGAACATTATTCATTCATCTCTAATATTGAACCTATGAAGGTTGAAGAAGCTTTGGAAGATCCGGATTGGATAAACGCCATGCATGAAGAGCTACACAACTTTGAGATAAACCAAGTGTGGACATTGGTCGAGAAGTCCGACAACAACCACAACATCATTGGTACCAAATGGGTGTTTCGCAAAAAGCAAGATGAAGATGGTCAAGTCGTCCGCAACAAAGCTCGTCTAGTCGCCCAAGGCTACACTCAAGTCGAAGGTATGAACTATGGTGAGACATATGCCCCCGTTGCTAGACTTGAGTCCATTCGCATCTTACTTGCTTATGCTAATCACCATGATATCACATTGTACCAAATGGACATTAAAAGTGCTTTTCTAAATGGTGAAATGAGGAGGAAGTTTATGTTAAACAACCTCCCGGCTTTGTCAATCCTAAGAAACCAAATCATGTTTACAAACTTCACAAAGCTCTTTATGGTCTTAAACAAGCTCCTAGAGCGTGGTATAAATGCTTGACCAAGTTCCTTATTGAAAAGGGCTTTGAAATTGGAAAAATAGATTCTACTCTTTTTACAGAAAGGGTTAATAGAGAACTATTTGTGTGCCAAATTTATGTTGATGATATTATATTTGGTTCGACTAACCCTCATTTTAGTGAGAAGTTTGGAAAACTAATGTCGGAGAAGTTTGAGATGTCTATGATGAGTGAACTCAAATTCTTTCTTGGTTTGCAAATCAAGCAAACTAAGGAAGGTACCTTTGTCTCTAAAACAAAGTACACCAAGGACTTATTCAAGAATTTCAATATGCAAGAACGCAAAGGTATGAATACACCCATGCCTACTAGTGGACATCTTGACTTGACTAAGGACGGTGAACCGGTTGATCAAAAAGTTTACCGCTCTATGATTGGTTCATTGTTATATCTATGTGCCTCTCGTCCCGATATTATTCTAAGTGTGTGCATGTGTGCACGATATCAAGCGGCCCCTAAAGAGTGTCATCTTAAGGCCGTGAAAAGGATAGTAAGATACTTAATACACACACCAAATTTTGGCATTTGGTATCCTAAGAGGTCTTCTTTCGATCTTGTCGGCTACTCCGATTCGGACTATGCCGGAGACAAGGTTGATAGAAAGTCCACTTCAGGTACTTGTCAATTTCTTGGTAGATCTCTTGTGTCTTGGTCCTCCAAGAAACAAAACTCGGTATCCTTATCCACCGCCGAAGTGGAATACATTGCCGCTGGTTCATGTTGTGCTCAATTACTTTGGATGACCCAAACTCTTAAAGACTACGGGATCTATGTGAAACATGTTCCATTGCTTTGTGACAATGAAAGTGCTATCAAGATTGCTCACAATCCCGTGCAACATTCTCGAACTAAGCACATTGAAGTTTGTCATCACTTCATTCGAGATCAGATTGCTAAAGGGGACATTGATCTTAAGCATGTTCGTACCAATAAGCAATTGGCCGATATATTCACCAAACCGCTTGGTGAAAAAGTCTTTTGCCGTTTGAGAGGAGAATTGAACATCATTGATGCTTCAAACTTGGAGTAGGAACTCCATTTGGATACATGCAAGGCATGAGCCTTTGACTAATCCTTGATATTTCTTTCATGTTGCTACTTATATGTCTTGGATATATTTGCACCCTTGGCATGCTATCTAACCCTTGTAGGTACTTGGATGAATCTAAATCTATGAGATTGCAACCCACTCACATCTTGAGCAATTTCTACATCACCAAGTCTCTACACAATGGTGGTTGAAGACAAGGAAGCACGAAACCCTTCAAACATATCCTTTGACAAATTCTATATTAAGTTATGATTGTCATTTTGGATACACAAGTGCTCTTCCTTGCAAGACTAACCCATGTAGGTAGATGAACTCAAATTCCAAGTGGTGCTCCCAACTCTTGATGAGCTACATCAACCTTGAGCAACCCACACAAGTTCAACTACATGATCAAGATCAACACCACCACCCAAGGTATGTTATTCCATCTTAGAGAAGCTTTACTCCAAGTCATGAGTCAAAGCAACTCAACAAGATGTGAATACATCAAGATGCTTAAACGAAAAAATGGTAACCCAATTTTGAGCTTAAACGATGAGTATGACCTATGATCAAGTGCCCTCACTTGACTCCTAAGTCAATATACTCTAACATAGGTGACTTTGTCGCCGACCAATTCTAGATGAAGTTCTCTTGTGTTTCTCCGTGCTCTTGCATTTGTCTCATGCATATAGATTTCTTTTCTGTTCTGCATTCTCTGCATCCAATTCATTGCAAATCTTTCAGCTAATTCCTTGCAAATCCTTGTGAGATCTTACTTGCCTAGTGAGCTGAGGTGACTGAAGGAAATATGCCCTAGAGGCAATAATAAAGTTATTATTTATTTCCTTATATCATGATAAATGTCTATTATTCATGCTAGAATTGTATTAACCGGAAACATAATACTTGTGTGAATACATAGACAAACAGAGTGTCACTAGTATGCCTCTACTTGACTAGCTCGTTGATCAAAGATGGTTATGTTTCCTAGCCATAGACATGAGTTTTCATTTGATTAACGGGATCACATCATTAGGAGAATGATGTGATTGACTTGACCCATTCAATTAGCTTAGCACTCGGTCGTTTAGTATGTTGCTATTGCTTTCTTCATGACTTATACATGTTCCTATGACTATGAGATTATGCAACTCCCGTTTACCGGAGGAACACTTTGTGTGCTACCAAACGTCACAACGTAACTGGGTGATTATAAAGGTGCTCTACAGGTGTCTCCAAAGGTACTTGTTGGGTTGGCGTATTTCGAGATTAGGATTTGTCACTCCGATTGTCGGAGAGGTATCTCTGGGCCCACTCAGTAATGCACATCACTATAAGCCTTGCAAGCATTGTAACTAATGAGTTAGTTGCGGGATGATGTATTACGGAACGAGTAAAGAGACTTGCCGGTAACGAGATTGAACTAGGTATCGAGATACCGACGATCGAATCTCGGGCAAGTAACATACCGATGACAAAGGGAACAACGTATGTTGTTATGCGGTCTGACCGATAAAGATCTTCGTAGAATATGTAGGAACCAATATGAGCATCCAGGTTCCGCTATTGGTTATTGACCGGAGAGGTGTCTCGGTCATGTCTACATAGTTCTCGAACCCGTAGGGTCCGCATGCTTAACGTTACGATGACAGTTTTATTATGAGTTTATATGTTTTGATGTACCGAAGGAGTTCGGAGTCCCGAATGAGATCGGGGACATGACGATAAGTCTCGAAATGGTCGAGACGTAAAGATCGATATATTGGACGACTATATTCGGACATCGGAAAGGTTCCGAGTGATTCGGGTATTTTTCGGAGTACCGGAGAGTTACGGGAATTCGTATTGGGCCTTAATGAGCCATACGGGAAAGGAGAGAAAGGCCTCAAAAGGTGGCCGCACCCCTCCCCATGGTCTGGTCCGAATTGGACTAGGGAAGGGGGGCGCCCCCTTCTTTCCTTCTCCTTTTCCCTTCCCTTTTTCCTATTCCATGTGGGAGGAGGAATCCTACTAGGACTAGGGAGTCCTAGTAGGACTCCACACTTCTGGCGCGCCCTAAGGGCTGGCCGGCCTCCCCTCCTCCATCCTTTATATACGGGGGCAGGGGGGCACCCCATAGACACACAATTGATCAACGATCTTTTAGCCGTGTGCGGTGCCCCCCTCCACCATATTACACCTCGATAATATCGTAGCAGTGCTTACGCGAAGCCCTGCGTCAGTAGAACATCATCATCGTCACCACGCCGTCGTGCTGACGAAACTCTCCCTCGACACTCGGCTGGATCGGAGTTCGAGGGACGTCATCGAGCTGAACGTGTGCTGAACTCGGAGGTGCCGTGCGTTCGGTACTTGATCGGTCGGATCGTGAAGACGTACGACTACATCAACCGCGTTTTATAACGTTTCCGCTTTCAGTCTACGAGGGTACGTGGACAACACTCTCCCCTCTCGTTGCTATGCATCACCATGATCTTGCGGGTGCGTAGGATTTTTTTTGAAATTACTACGTTCCCCAACAGTGGCATCCGAGGCAGGTTTTATGCGTAGATGTCATATGCACGAGTAGAACACAAGTGAGTTGTGGACGATATAAGTCATACTGCTTACTAGCATGTCATACTTTGGTTCAGCGGTATTGTGAGATGAAGCGGCCCGGACCGACATTACGCGTACGCTTACGCGAGACTGGTTTCACCGTTACGAGCACTTGTTGCTTAAAGGTGACCGGCGGGTGTCTGTCTCTCTCACTTTAGTTGAACCGAGTGTGGCTACGCCCGGTCCTTGCGAAGGTTAAAACAGCACCAACTTGACAAACTATCGTTGTGGTTTTGATGCGTAGGTAAGAACGGTTCTTGCTAAGCCCGTAGCAGCCACGTAAAACTTGCAACAACAAAGTAGAGGACGTCTAACTTGTTTTTGCAGGGCATGTTGTGATGTGATATGGTAAGACATGATGCTGAATTTTATTGTATGAGATGATCATGTTTTGTAACCGAGTTATCGGCAACTGGCAGGAGCCATATGGTTGTCGCTTTATTGTATGCAATGCAATCGCCATGTAATTGTTTTACTTTATCACTAAGCGGTAGCGATAGTCGTAAAAGCAATAGTTGGCGAGACGACAACGATGCTACAATGGAGATCAAGGTGTCGAGCCGGTGACAATGGTGATCATGACGGTGCTTCGGAGATGGAGATCACAAGCACAAGATGATGATGGCCATATCATATCACAGATATTGATTGCATGTGATGATTATCTTTTATGCATCTTATCTTGCTTTGATTGACGGTAGCATTATAAGATGATCTCTCACTAAAATTTCAAGATAAAAGTGTTCTCCCTGAGTATGCACCGTTGCGAAAGTTCTTCGTGCTGAGACACCACGTGATGATCGGGTGTGATAGGCTCTACGTTCAAATACAACGGGTGCAAAACAGTTGCACATGCGGAATACTCAGGTTAAACTTGACGAGCCTAGCATATGCAGATATGGCCTCGGAACACTGAGACCGAAAGGTCGAGCATGAATCATATAGTGGATATGATCAACATAGTGATGTTCACCATTGAAACTACTCCATCTCACGTGATGATCGGACATGGTTTAGTTGATATGGATCACGTGATCACTTAGAAGATTAGAGGGATGTCTATCTAAGTGGGAGTTCTTAAGTAATATGATTAATTGAACTTAAATTTATCATGAACTTAGTCCTGATAGTATTTTGCAAATTATGTTGTAGATCAATAGCTCGCGTTGTTGCTTCCCTGTGTTTAATTTTGATATGTTCCTAGAGAAAAAATATGTTGAAAGATGTTAGTAGCAAAGATGCGGATTGGATCCGTGATCTGAGGATTATCCTCATTGCTGCACAGAAGAATTATGTCCTTGATGCACCGCTAGGTGACAGACCTATTGCAGGAGCAGATACAGACGTTATGAACGTTTGGCTAGCTCAGTATGATGACTACTTGATAGTTTAGTGCACCATGCTTAACGGCTTAGAATCGGGACTTTAAAGACGTTTTGAACGTCATGGACCATATGAGATGTTCCAGGAGTTGAAGTTAATATTTCAAGCAAATACCCGAGTTGAGAGATATGAAGTCTCCAACAAGTTCTATAGCTAAAAGATGGAGGAGAATAGCTCAAGCAGTGAGCATGTGCTCAGATTGTCTAGGTACTACAATCGCTTGAATCAAGTGGGAGTTAATCTTCCAGATAAAATAGTGATTGACAGAATTCTCTAGTCACCATCACCAAGTTAGTAGAACTTCGTGATGAACTATAGTATGCAAGGGATGACGAAAGTAATTCCCGAGGTCTTCGCGATGCTGAAATCGACGAAGGTAGAAATCAAGAAAGAGCATCAAGTGTTGATGGTTAACAAGACCACTAGTTTCAAGAAAAGGGCAAAGGGATAGAAGGGGAACTTCAAGAAGAACGGCAAGCAAGTTGCTACTCAAGTGAAGAAGCCCAAGTCTGTACCTAAGCCTGAGACTAAGTGCTTCTACTGCAAAGGAACTGGTCACTGGAAGCGGAACTGCCCCAAGTATTTGGTGGATAAGAAGGATGGCAAAGTGAACAAAGGTATATTGGATATACATGTTATTGATGTGTACTTACTAGTGTTTATAGCAACCCCTCGGCATTTGATACTGGTTCAGTTGCTAAGAGTAGTAACTCGAAACGGGAGTTGCAGAATAAACAGAGACTAGTAAAAGATGAAGTGACGATGTGTATTGGAAGTGGTTCCAAGATTGATATGATCATCATCGCACACTCCCTATACTTTCGGGATTAGTGTTGAACCTAAATAAATGTTATTTGGTGTTTGCGTTGAGCATGAATATGATTTGATCATGTTTGTTGCAATATGGTTATTCATTTAAATTAGAGAATAATTGTTGTTCTGTTTACATGAATAAAACCTTCTATGGTCATACACCCAATAAAATGGTTTGTTGGATCTCGATCGTAGTGATACACATATTCATAATATTGAAGCCAAAAGATGCAAAGTTAATAATGATAGTGCAACTTATTTGTGGCACTGCGGTTTAGGTCTTATTGGTGTAAAGCGCATGAAGAAACTCCATGCTGATGGGATTTTGGAATCACTTGATTATGAATCACTTGATGCTTGTGAACCATGCCTCTTGGGCAAGATGACTAAAACGCCGTTCTCCGGAACAATGGAGCGAGCAACTGACTTATTGGAAATAATACATACTGATGTATGCGATCCGATGAGTGTTGAGGCTCGCGGTGGGTATCATTATTTTCTGGCCTTCACAGATGATTTGAGCAGGTATGAGTATATCTACTTGATGAAATATAAGTCTGAAACATTTGAAAAGTTCATATAATTTCAGAGTGAAGTAGAAAATCATCGTAACAAGAAAATAAAGTTTCTACGATCTGATCGTGGAGGAAAATATTTGAGTTACGAGTTTGGTCTTCAATTAAAACAATGTGGAATAGTTTCACAAATTCATGCCACCTGGAACACCACAGCATAATGGTGTGTCCGAACGTCATAACCGTACTTTATTGAATATAGTACAATCTATGATGTCTCTTACCGATTTACCACTATCGTTTTGGGGTTATGCATTAGAGACAGCTGCATTCACGTTAAAAAGGGCACCATCTAGATCCGTTGAGATGACACCTTATGAACTGTGGTTTGGCAAGAAACCAAAGTTGTCGTTTCTTAAAGTTTGGGGTTGCGATGCTTATAAGAAAAAGTTTCATCCTGATAAGCTCAAACCCAAATCGGAGAAGTGCGTCTTCATAGAATACCCAAAAGAGACTATTGGGTACACCTTCTATCATAGATCCGAAGGCAATATCTTTGTTGCTTAATATGGATCCTTTCTAGGGAAGGAGTTTCTCTCGAAAGAAGTGAGTGGGAGGAAGTAGAACTTGATGAGGTAACTGTGCCTGCTCCCTTATTGGAAAGTAGTTCATCACAGAAATCTGTTCCTGTGACTCCTACACCAATTAGTGAGGAAGTTAATGATGATGATCATGTAACTTCAGATCAAGTTACTACCAAACCTCGTAGGTAAACCAGAGTGAGATCCACACCAGAGTGGTATGGTAATCCTATTCTGGAGGTCATGTTATTTGACCATGACGAACCTACGAACTATGAAGAAGCGATGGTGAGCCCAGATTCCGCAAAATGGCTGGAGGCCATGAAATCTGAGATGAGATCCATGTATGAGAACAAAGTATGGACTTTGATTGACTTGCCCAATGATCGGCGAGCCATTGAGATTAAATGGATCTTCAAGAGGAAGACGGACGCTGATAGTAGTGTTACTATCTACAAAGCTAGAATTGTCGCAAAAGGTTTTCGACAAGTTTAAGGTGTTGACTACGATGAGAGTTTCTCACTCGTATCTATGCTTAAGTCTGTCCGAATCATGTTAGCAATTGCCGCATTTTATGAAATCTGGCAAATGGATAAACAAAACTGCATTCCTTAATGGATTTATTAAAGAACAGTTGTATATGATGCAACCAGAAGGTTTTGTCAATCCTAAAGGTGCTAACAAAATATGCAAGCTCCAGCGATCCATCTATGGACTGGTGCAAGTATCTCGGAGTTGGAATATACACTTTGATAAGTTGATCAAAGGATATAGTTTTATACAGACTTGCGGTGAAGCCTGTGTTTACAAGAAAGTGAGTGGGAGCACTACACCATTTCTGATAAGTATATGTGAATGACATATTGTTGATCGGAAATAATGTAGAAATATTCTGCAAAGCATAAAGGAGTATTTGAAAGGAGTTTTTCAAAGAAGGACCTCGGTGAAGCTGCTTACATATTGAGCATCAAGATCTATAGAGATAGATCAAGACGCTTGATAAGTTTTTCAATGAGTACATACCTTGACAAGATTTTGAAGTAGTTCAAAATAGAACAGTCAAAGAAAGAGTTCTTGCCTGTGTTACAAGGTGTGAAATTGAGTAAAGACTCAAAGCCCGACCACGCCAGAAGATAGAAAGAGAATGGAAGTCATTTACTATGCCTTGGCCATAGGTTCTATAAAGTATGCCATGCTGTGTACCAGATCTATTGTATACCCTACACTGATTTTGGCAAGGGAGTACAATAGTGATCTAGGAGTAGATCACTGGACAGCGGTCAAAATTATCCTTAGTGGAATAAGGATATGTTTCTCGATTATGGAAGTGACAAAAGGTTCGTCGTAAAGGGTTACGTCGATGCAAGTTTTGACACTAATTTAGATGACTCTAAGTCTCGGTCTAGATACATATTGAAAGTGGGAGCAATTAGCTAGAGTAGCTCCGTGCAGAGCATTGTAGACATAGAAATTTGCAAAATACTTACGGATCTGAATGTGACAGACCCGTTGACTAAAATTATCTCACAAGCAAAACATGATCACACCTTAGTACTCTTTGGGTGTTAATCACATAGCGATGTGAACTAGATTATTGACTCTAGTAAACCCTTTGGGTGTTGGTCACATGACAGTGTGAACTATGGGTGTTAATCACATGGTGATGTGAATTATTGATGTTAAATCACATGGCGAAGTGAACTAGATTATTGACTCTAGTGCAAGTGGGAGACTGAAGGAAATATGCCCTAGAGGCAATAATAAAGTTATTATTTATTTCCTTATATCATGATAAATGTCTATTATTCATGCTAGAATTGTATTAACCGGAAACATAATACTTGTGTGAATACATAGACAAACAGAGTGTCACTAGTATGCCTCTACTTGACTAGCTCGTTGATCAAAGATGGTTATGTTTCCTAGCCATAGACATGAGTTGTCATTTGATTAACGGGATCACATCATTAGGAGAATGATGTGATTGACTTGACCCATTCAGTTAGCTTAGCACTCGGTCGTTTAGTATGTTGCTATTGCTTTCTTCATGACTTATACATGTTCCTATGACTATGAGATTATGCAACTCCCGTTTACCGGAGGAACACTTTGTGTGCTACCAAACGTCACAACGTAACTGGGTGATTATAAAGGTGCTCTACAGGTGTCTCCAAAGGTACTTGTTGGGTTGGCGTATTTCGAGATTAGGATTTGTCACTCCGATTGTCGGAGAGGTATCTCTGGGCCCACTCAGTAATGCACATCACTATAAGCCTTGCAAGCATTGTAACTAATGAGTTAGTTGCGGGATGATGTATTACGGAACGAGTAAAGAGACTTGCCGGTAACGAGATTGAACTAGGTATCGAGATACCGACGATCGAATCTCGGGCAAGTAACATACCGATGACAAAGGGAACAACGTATGTTGTTATGCGGTCTGACCGATAAAGATCTTCGTAGAATATGTAGGAACCAATATGAGCATCCAGGTTCCGCTATTGGTTATTGACCGGAGAGGTGTCTCGGTCATGTCTACATAGTTCTCGAACCCGTAGGGTCCGCATGCTTAACGTTACGATGACAGTTTTATTATGAGTTTATATGTTTTGATGTACCGAAGGAGTTCGGAGTCCCGAATGAGATCGGGGACATGACGATGAGTCTCGAAATGGTCGAGACGTAAAGATCGATATATTGGACGACTATATTCGGACATCGGAAAGGTTCCGAGTGATTCGGGTATTTTTCGGAGTACCGGAGAGTTACGGGAATTCGTATTGGGCCTTAATGAGCCATACGGGAAAGGAGAGAAAGGCCTCAAAAGGTGGCCGCACCCCTCCCCATGGTCTGGTCCGAATTGGACTAGGGAAGGGGGGCGCCCCCTTCTTTCCTTCTCCTTTTCCCTTCCCTTTTTCCTATTCCATGTGGGAGGAGGAATCCTACTAGGACTAGGGAGTCCTAGTAGGACTCCACACTTCTGGCGCGCCCTAAGGGCTGGCCGGCCTCCCCTCCTCCATCCTTTATATACGGGGGCAGGGGGGCACCCCATAGACACACAATTGATTAACGATCTTTTAGCCGTGTGCGGTGCCCCCCTCCACCATATTACACCTCGATAATATCGTAGCAGTGCTTAGGCGAAGCCCTGCGTCAGTAGAACATCATCATCGTCACCACGCCGTCGTGCTGACGAAACTCTCCCTCGACACTCGGCTGGATCGGAGTTCGAGGGACGTCATCGAGCTGAACCTGTGCTGAACTCGGAGGTGCCGTGTGTTCGGTACTTGATCGGTCGGATCGTGAAGACATACGACTACATCAACCGCGTTGTGATAACGCTTCCGCTTTCGGTCTACGAGGGTACGTGGACAACACTCTCCCCTCTCGTTGCTATGCATCACCATGATCTTGCGTGTGCGTAGGATTTTTTTTGAAATTACTACGTTCCCCAACAGGGACAAGTGTTTTCACTGTGATGAACTCAGTCACACCGATTTGTTTCTCTCGGTCCAACCGAATCCTTTCGGTGCAACCGAAGCACACAACTCGGAGCTACCGATTTCACTGGAGGAAAGACAACTTGCCACTTGTTCCTGCATTCTATTTGCTCCAGCTCCACTCAATGATTCTTGTCCTCTACCAGCATCACATTCGACTTGCTGCTTTGTTCTGTTACTCAAGGACCAAACCCATTTGTAACAAAATCCAGAAGAGCCCTTCTTGGAAATTGATGTCAAAGGGGGAGAGAGAGAGATCACATCAAAGCTTAATCATTTCTATAGGGGAGAGAATACTCAGGGGGAGAGTGTAAGAAACCCCAGATGCTTGGTGTTCAAGAGGAGAGAAGTCACATGTCTTTAAGAGGGGGAAAGACATGTTCATATTTGATTGTTTGCATTTTAGCTCTGTTTCTTTTCTTTGCTCTGATTTTCTATTCCCTATCTTCTCCCAGTATCCCATGCAAGATTCAGGGGGAGCAAGACATCAAAGGGAAGGAAATCCTTGAATTCATTGCATATCTTTACCTTTGGGGACATGTCTATATCCAATAGAGTACTCAATACTCACTTTCTACATGTTATCCCAGTCTTGGTACTCTTGTGGTTTCTTCTGTTTGCTCTGGCTAGTAGATGTATCTGTGTTATCTAACCTTGTTTACTCAGGTTCATTCCTTCCTAAGCCAACTCAAGACCACAAGGTAAGTATATGCATCACAGTCATGTGCATGAGGATTTCTTGCTGATGTACATACTGTTTGCAAGAAGGACTCATGAGCATGAAGGTACATTTCCTATACTCACATCATTTGCTCTGATGCATATAGCCAAGATACATGTAACACATTGCTTACTCTGTCATGCTTATGCATTCACATGCTCCTATGTTCCATATTTACATGATTGCACACATGTAGGGGGAGCCTATGCATGTTACATGTCTTTCCAAAGCTTTACTTGTTATTCTCTATCCTTATCTAAAGCTTTGATGTATGTTGTCATCAATTACCAAAAAGGGGGAGATTGAAAGCACAAGTGCTCCCTGGGTGATTTTAGTAATTAATGTCAACATATCTCTTGTTGGACTAATGCTTCTACCTAGAATGTTTCAGATAAGTTCAACAATGGAGTGGCATGGACTAGAGGATGTGGAACCCCTTCAAAATGCTGAGGACAAAGGATTGGCTCAAGCTCAAAGCTCAGGACTCTACATTTTCTATTTTAGTGATCCAAGATCACATTGAGTCCATAGGAAAGCCAATACTATTAAGAGGGGATGAGGTGTTGCTTAATGGCTTTCTTGCTCAAAGTGCTTAGTGATATGCTCCAAAACCCTCAACCACTTTCTCACATCCACATCTGTCCCAAACCAAAAGTCAAACTCGGCCCCACCGAATCTTTCTATCCGGCGCCACCGAGTTCTCTTGACATAGCCACTGCCAGAAACCCTAATCAATTCGGTCTCACTAATGGGATCTCAGTCTCACCGAGATGGGCTTGCAAACTCTCTGTTGCCTATTGCAATAATTTCGGTCCCACCGAGGTATGCAATCGGTTCCACCGAGTTTGCTTGGCCAACTCTCTGTTTTGCTTATTACCCAAATCGGTCCCACCGAGTTTGTGTAATCGGTCAAACTGAGATGAGGTTTTACCCTAACCCTAGCACATCGGTCTCACTGAGTTGATTATATCGGTCCCACCGAAATGCCTAACGGTCACATTATGAACTAAATTGGTCTGACCGAGTTCTTTGAATCAGTCCCACCGAGTTTGGTGATTTGTGTGTAACGGCTAGATTTTGTGTGGAGGCTATATATACCCTTCCACCCACTCTTCATTCGTAGAGAGAGCCATCAGAACATGCCTACACTTCCAACATACATTTTCTGAGAGAGAACCACCTACACTTGTGTTGAGGTCAAGATATTCCATTTCAACCACATAAATCTTGATCTCTAGCCTTCCCCAAGTTGCTTTCCACTCAAATCTTCTTTCCACCAAATCCAAATCCTGTGAGAGAGAGTTGAGTGTTGGGGAGACTATCATTTGAAGCACAAGAGCAAGGAGTTCATCATCAACACACCATTTGTTACCTCTTGGAGAGTGGTGTCTCCTAGATTGGCTAGGTGTCACTTGGGAGCCTCTGTCAAGATTGTGGAGTGGAACCAGGGAGTTTGTAACGGCAAGGAGATCGCCTACTTCGTGAAGATCTACCCTTGTGAGGCAAGTCCTTCGTGGGCGACGACCATGGTGGGATAGACAAGGTTGCTTCTTCGTGGGCCCTTCATGGTTGGAGCCCTCCGTGGACTCGCGCAACCGTTACCCTTCGTGGGTTGAAGTCTCCATCAATGTGGATGTACGATAGCACCACCTATCGGAACCACGGATAAAAAAATCTCCATGTCTGCAAAATGCGTTTGCACACTCCAATCCCTCCACTTTACATTCTTGCAACTTGCATGCTTTACTTTTCGCTGCTCATATACTCTCGTCATGCTTGCTTCATATGTATTATGAATGTTTAAACTTGTGCCAAAACTCCACATCAACTTAAGGAAATTAAAAACTGCAACTTTTCTTGATTAGAGTCTATTCACCCCCCTCTAGACACCTCTTCTCGATCCTTTCACGACACCATTCGGACCAATAGGCCGTTCGTTGTTGGTTATTCGAACCAAAAAGTGCGCTACACCATGAAATGTGACAAAGAAGGTTACCCATTGAAGGTCTGTGGTAGAAAGATCAAGGAAACCGGGCAATGGGAGTTGAAGAGTCGTGTGGCCACCCACGAGTGCATACAGCCGGAGAAAGCGGACCGAAGCAAGGGACACCGCCAACTAACATCCGAGTATCCAGGCTACAAATTTTTGAATGAGATATCCCATGATCCAACCGTGAAGGTGAAGTTCCTCATGAGTTCGGTCTTTGAACGATTCAGGTACGAGGTCAAGTATGGAAAGGTGTGGATGGCCAAGGAAAACGCTATAAGGATGTTGCACGGTGATTATGTCGCCGCATACAATATTCTTCCGAGAATGTTGGGATCCATTGCTCATCGGAACCCGGGCATGCGCCATAGGGTCGAGTCAATCGAGGGAGTGTTTCATCAAGCTTTTTGGAGCTTTGGGCAATACATCGATGCATTTAGGCATTGCCGCCCCGTCATGTCAATTGATGGCACGTTCTTGACTGGAAAGTACAAGGGCACGTTGATGGTAGCAATGGCCCACTCGTCCAATGACAATGTGTTGCCGGTGGCATTTGCGTTGGTGCCTTCCGAGCACGATGATAATTGGGAGTGGTTTATGGATCATGTGAGGACGAAGGTGATTGGCCCCAAAAGAGAGGTGTGCATCATATCGAATCTCCATCATGGGATTCTCAAAGCAATAGAAGTTGACATTCCAGGCTATCCAAAGCTCCAACACCGTTGGTGCTTGAGGCATTTCGTGGCAAACTTTTACCGGGCATGCAAGAGTAAGGAGTTTTTCAAGGATCTTACCCATGTTTGTGTGGCATTCAACACCGACACATTCCAAAGCCGCTATGATAAACTATTCAAGGCATTGGAGAAGAACAAAGGAGGGAGAGAATTCTTGACAAGGCATCTTCCGGAGAAGCATAAGTGGTCACGTGCTTACGGCGAAGGAGGTTTCCGATACGGAGACATGACAAGTAACATGGTGGAATGCTTCAACAATGTGCTCAAGGGTGTCCATTCCTTGCCGGTCACTGCAATAGTGAAATATACCTTCTTCAAGCTCAACGAGTATTTTCGGAGGCATTCCGATGTGACGGCCAAATGGATAGGTGAGAAAATGGAATTTCCCTTCAAAGTTGAGGATTGGTTGAAGCATCAAGCGTGCAAATCTTCGCGTCAACAAATCATTAGTTTCAATTGAAAGTGCATTATATCAACTAGAGTGGGGGTGAATAGGTGATTTTTATGAATTCTTCACTGAGGAATTTCAGGGTGAGGAAATTCCTAAGCGAAGAACTACTTGCAGCGGAATAAGTACTCAGATGTATACATGACATAACATAAACATGGACATCATGATGAAATGAAAACAGATACAGAGTACTGGAAGCGTAAGCACAGGATAAAACAGGATGAAGACAAACAGACTGAAGAAATTGAATTGAGGAAATTGAGAAAGTCTTCAGTCAAAGTCTTCGAACAGATATGAACAAGCACACAACACAGTAATGAGGAAATGGAAGAGTTGAGGAAATAGAACCAGTAGGCTTGGTGAAGACAATGATTTGGTAGACCAGTTCCAACCGCTGTGACAGTTGTACGTCTGGTTGGAGCGGCTAGGTATTCAGACCTGAGGACACACAGTCCCGGACACACAGTCCTCACCGTATTCTCCTTGAGCTAAGGTCACACAGACCTCGCCCAATCACTCGTGGTAAGTCTTCAGGTGACTTCCAAACCTTCACAAACTCGGTCACTCGGCGATCCATAATTTCCTCTTGGATGCTCAGACCATGACGCCTAACCATCTGGAAGATCACAGTCTTCAAAGGTATCAAGCGTCGGATCTACGCAAGGTCAATCTCTTCAGTGATGCTCAATCACTTTAGGTTTGTAGGTGTTTGGGTTTGGGTTTCCTCACTTGATGATTTTCGCTCAAAGTCCTTGGAGGATGGGATGCTCTCAAATGACAAGTGTCAGTTTCTCTCGGAGCAGCCAACCAGCTAGTGGTTGTAGGGGGCGGCTATTTATAGCCTAGGGAGCAGCCCGACATGATAAGACATAAATGCCCTTCAATGATATAACCGTTAGGTGGGAAGATATTTTGGGACAGCTGGCGCGTGGCACAGCAACGGTCAGAAATTTGACTATCAAATTCCTCAGGGCTATCACGTTCCTCACTTGTAGGTAATCCGCACTGGCGAATTCCTAACTCCTCAGTCAGAACAAATTCCTCAGAGACCAGAAGAACTTCGTCTCTGTCACTGAAGAAATTGACTGAGCTGCATGAGATTTCCAATGGCTTCACTCGAAGGAATTGGTAGGTGTAGGATTTTGAGTTGAGCATCACATGGAAATTTTTCCTTAGTATTTCCTCGACCCCCTTTAACAGTACGGTGTTTCCTATGCTCAAGAAAGAGAAAATATGAAGTGTAAATACTAAAATTGAGGAATTTGATTGCAAGATATAGAAGAACTCCCCCTGAAGATGTGCATAGTGAGGAATTTGCTTTTGAAGCAATGCACACTTGAAGAGTAGAATCATGGAGATCTCCCCCTATATCTTGTAATTCATACACGCATTTGACATATAATATGAAGAATTTGAAATGCATGATGAAATATGGTGACTGATGAAATTCAGCATGCGTGCATTAACATTAATGAGGAATAAGCATGCAGAAAAGCACAGCAAAAGTGTCATACCACTATAGAGTTTAAGTTTACAACTCGATCCAGCAAAGTCTTCAAAAGAACGAGAGTTGTAACTTCGAAAAAAACGCCCATATATGTAGATCCGCTTGAAGACTAACTCTCAAATTTGTCCCCCTTTGTCATCGAATGACCAAAAGGATCGAAAATGAGGACTAACGCCCCTGAAGAATATCATGTTGATGGAGGAGCGCCAGCGTTGTTGGGGTCGTTTGTTGTTGTAGGGCCTGCCGCAGTGTCGTCCAAGTCTTCATGCTCATCGGTTTCGCACGATGAAGAATATGAGCTGGCCACCAAGGAAGGAACCTTGACCTTCTTGAATTTCTTCGGTGGAGGTGCAGACCAGTCAAAGTCCTCCTTGAGACCCATTTGCTTCAGATCTTCTTCACCATACAGATGTGATAAAACAGCCCAGGTGCGACCGAAGACTTCATGGAGGTAGTAATGGTTTTTCTTCACTGCATTGTGTGTAGCAGTCATGTTGTGAAGAATAGAGCCAAACTGACGCTTAACCCATTTGTGGTTTCGATCCACCTTCTGGTGAAGACTAAGAAGAAGCTCACGGTCAGTCATCACCCTTGGAGCTGTGGCTTGAGGATTTGGCTTGGATGCATTGGCAGCAGAGTCATGAGTGGCCGAGTCATCATTGGTGGAATAAGATGCATCTTTGCGAAAACTGACCATCCAATGGACGAATGCCTTCATCAATAATAGCAGGTGTCTTGCCCTTTTATCAGCTGAGGAATATGTCCGCTTGAGGACTTCAATTGGGGGCAAGTAGCTGAGGTGATTCTGAAAATCAGCCTTGTAGTTGAGTGAAGACCTTGTTCTGAGGAATCTCATAATCCAAGGAGCATAAGGCTTCAGATCAAACAGAGAGAGAGCAACATTTGCCAGAGTCCTCATGAAGAAATCGTGATAGTTCACAGGAATGCCATGCATGATATTGAACAGCAGATTCTTTATGATGCCAACAACTTCCTCATCAGTCGAGTCGTGGCCTTTGATAGGACTCAAAGTCTTCGTCAGAATGCGATAAACTGTTCTTGGCACATACAACAATTCCTTCACGAGGAATTTGGTCCTTGGGGCTTGACCGGGCTTCAGAGGCTTCATCAGAACTTGCATGTAATGAGCAGTAAGTTCAGGTTCATGGTACAGGCAACGAGCACCTTCAAGGGGAGGAATGATTGACAGGGCATGAAGCAATTCAGAGGCCGGTGCTTTATAATGAGTATTTTCAGTCATCCAGTCCAAAACCCAAGAGTTCACATCGTCAGCATCTCCTGTGATGTGCAGCGTTGCGTAGAACTGAAGAATAAGTTCTTCATTCCAATCAACAATGTCAGAGAAAAAGTTGAGCAGTCCTGCATCATGAAGCACACTGAGGACTGGGGTGAAACAAGGCAGGGATTCCATGTCTACGTGAGGAATATGCTCATGGTCGAAGACTTTGTCTTTGTTAAAGAGCAGTGAAGAATAGAAATTGGTCTGGCTGGCAGTCCAGAAACGCTTCCTTCTAAGACGAGCAGAGTCATATGGGTTGTAGTTGGTGAAGAACACATGCTCGCCGAAGAAGTCATCAGCCTTGAATTTCTGCTTCTTCGAGAAGGGATCCTTTGGCTTGGGCTGAGGAGTATCAGTCAATTGCATCACCATCTCAGGAATCGCAATCTCAGGATCCACAGGCTGAGGAATTTCAGGTTCTTCTTCAGTGGCAGCCTGGGTCTTCAATTCTTCATTAACAATTTCTTCGGCACTAGTGGCTGGAATCTCTTCATGGACAGACGGTGTGGGGTGCGGTTCTTTAGATCCCATTTGAACTGTAGTCACTAGGGACTGAGGAATTTGTTGCAGAGGTGTGAACAGAGGAGAATTGGGGTGCTGACTTTCCCAAAAGTCATCATTCATCACTGGTGTAGTGCTTCCAATGTCCACATCTTCTTCTTCACTCATTTCCTCAACGCCGGCCTCTTCAGCAGTGAACTGAGGCATTGGCGATGAAACAATTGGGGTTGAAGGGATTTCATCCGCTTCAATTTCTTCATCCAACTGCTCTGAAGAAGCAGCAGAAGGAATATCTTCATCTGATCCACTTGGGATCACATATTCTTCATCAAAAGGAACAAGGTCCTTTGATGGCATGGATGCGACAGGAATATCATCAATTGGATTGTCAAAAGAGCTAGTCAGTGGCTTCATCTTCTTCGGAGCTGAAGAATCTGATGAAGTTGATGCTTTCCTTTTCTTCACAGCTACACGCTCCGCAGCCTGGGTCTTCTTCACATCTGATGCAGAAGGAAGAATTGGAGTTGGGGTAGGTGCAGGAGGAGCAGAGGGAATCTGTTCATTTTCTTCAGGCGCAACTGATGCAGTTGCCCTGGCATTTTCAGTTTCTTCAGGCACAGCCGTTGAAGCTTCAGCTGTCGTGTCAATTTCTTCAGGCGCAACACTAGTGGTTTCCCTGGCAGTTTCTTCAGTGGCTGGAATGCAGTCATCAGCCCCGGTACTCCGAGTTTCATCAGCAACCTGATGTTCATCAGCGGTGCTGGCATGTACTTCAGTAGGCTGAGCAGATGCCTCAGCCTGAGGAATTTGTTGTTGCAATGGGGCTGCAACATTGGTAGTGAACTTCTCAAATAGCTTCACAAATTTGACTTTGGCTCCAAGCCAGTCAGCATAGTAGCGATCAAATTCATCACTCAGACTCTTGATCTCTGATTGCAGAGCTACAAGTTCTTTAGGTGAAAGCTTCAAGATGTTTTGCTTCAGAAAGCGCTCTTTCTTGTACTGTGCTTTCTTCACCTTCCTTCCCTGTTCATATTTCCATTTTCTTCATCAATGAAGGCAGTCAAGACATGACTTTGACCAGGAGTGAGGTTCATCTCCGGCAAAGGTGTGTTGGGATCCTTGTGCCATAGGTCGATGAAGTCTAGGATCAGCTTGGGATCCAGTATTAATGGCACATTGCTACCTTTGGCTCTAGCGGCCCAGAGCTGCCCGTCTCTGATGATTTCTGCAAGTTCCTCATCATCAGCTTCGTCATCTTCGGACGGTACATGAAAGGCGACCTGCTTCTTGTGAGGACTTGGTCGAGAACCTCGTCCAGCAGTGGCCTTTGTCTTCAGCAGAGAGGGGCCAGTTGAAGAATTTGGTGGAGCTGAAGAACTAGCAGAGGCTCGTGAGGCAATGGAGATGCATGTTGTCCTTTGGCATGTGGCGAGATGCACAGGTGCTGAGGATTTTGACGGAGGAGCTGAGGACTTTGGAGGAGCTGGAGCAGCTTGAGGAATTGGTCGTGAGGACTTTGAAGAACTTGGCCGTGAGGGCATTGCTGAGGAACTTGGCCGTGAGGGCATAGAGGTTGAAACACTTGGCTTATGAGCAGGCTTCTTTGCCATGGCCTTCTTTGGCTTGCTTGCAGAGGCCTCAGTAGTGTTAGCAGCAGCAGCAGAGTCTTCATTGAATTTCCTCACAGCTTCCTTAGCTATTTTGGCTAGCTTGGCTTGGCGCTTGGCCCATTCATCAGGATAATCCTCACCACGCTTGAGGCTGGTAGGATCAGCTTCTTGGCCAGGTGCCAATGGAGGTCTTGGGCATGGAGGGTTGAGAGCGAATTTCTTCATGTACTTAGGAGTGACATATCTGTACTCCCTCCATTCCCGTGCCCATCTCCTCTCTATCCTTTGTATGCACACCTTGCGCTGATTTTTGTCCTCCCCTTGCCATATTTGGCCTCATCAGGAGTGCAATAATCCTTGTAAATGTCATCAAGGATTTCGAAAGCAGTGTTGACCTCAGGCCTCTTTCCAACCTTCTGAGGCTTCTTACCGTCATCCATTTTCTTCAGCTGAGGAATCTGAGCAATAGAATTCTCTGAAGAGGTGTGCAACTTTTCTTCGAGGAACGCTGCAAATGAGTTAAGTTGATGAGAACCTAGTGATTCAGCAACGGACATGTGTACCTGTGAACAAAGTATAGTTGCGAGGAATTTGGAGAGGTCATATGCGTTCTCAGAAGGTTTTTGCAAAAAAGAACAAGTTTGAGGAGTTTGACCAGATGAGTCTTGAAGAATTTCACAAGCGTTCTTTGTCTTAGGTTCCAGAGTTGTAAAGATTGAAAATCCACACAACTGAGGAATCTTGAAGAAAAATGTTGCTTAGGGAAACAGATCAAGAACAAATGTTATGTGAGGTGTCTAGTGTGTGAAGATTTTAAGAATAAACACCTTTTGAAGATTTTGTAGAAAACATCCGAATCAACGAGGGTAGTAAAAGTAACTTTTAATTACCCTTGACGAAGAACACGACAAACTGGGAAGTGTAGATGAGAAGCTTGTCAGTTCAGATCTTCCACGCCCTAACTTGGCAGAGGAAGATAGCTACGGCGGTGGTGGAGTGAAGAAATCCGCAGCCGGCACGATACGACAGCGACGAGGTCGAGGCAGTGAAGCTCTTCCTCACCGGCGACGATGGAAGTAACGGCGGCGCTAGGGTTTGAGAAGCTTGAGCGGGAGTGAGGTCGAGCGGAGTAAAAACAAAGTGAGGAAGGGGAGGGGTATTTATAGCCGAGGTGAAAAACCACTGGTACGAAGAAATTGGACGAACGTGCCCCTGACCCTTCTCATTCGCGTGACATGTGTCACCCACGTACTGAGAGGTGGCGATCGTGAGAGATCGTGGGTGAATAGATAAGCATTATCGCGGGATGCGGAACGGTTTGAGCGGCATACGCCGAAAATTCAGATAAGATAAGTTTTAAAGTTCCATTCACAAATTCTTCAGCTGACAAGGACACAATGAAGATTTTGAACGAGTTTCAAATAGAATGCACATGAAGAATTTGTGAATATACTGGGTTGAGTTTAGCATAGAGGGGGAAGGGTCCGATCACATTCACTTAGCAGAAAAAGCAACTTGAAGAAATAGCAATAAGTGAATGCTGTAGAGGACATAAACTCACATATATATATATAGCCAATGAAGAAAAATAATGGAAACGGTGAAGACATTGCAAAGTTGAAGAAATTGAACAACTGAGGAATTTCAGAAATGAGGAAAAACTCAAATTGAAGATTTTCAACTTTTGGTGGTGGCGTGACCCACCGTATAAGAATGATGATTTCAGACACCGCGTACAATTGTCGTAGGGTTCTGAGAATCAAATTCTTTGTTAATTTCTTCACACTTAGAGTGTTAGTCTTCATTGATTGAAGAAAAACGTTTCTTCATGTGTTGCATATCTAAGTCATCAATTTTGCATAAGTGTTAGGATGAGTGTCCTTTTCAAAGAACATTCGAAGATTCTAAGATATTTAGCTCACACCGCAACTTGCTAAATCTCTTCTCATCCAAGGGCTTTGTGAAGATATCGGCTAGCTGTTCTTCAGTCTTCACATGCTCAATAGAAATGTCGCCCTTCAACACATGATCATGAAAAAAATGATGAGGAATCTCAATGTGCTTTGTCTTCGAGTGCATAACTGGGTTATGAGCAATCTTGATGGCACTCTCATTGTCACACTAGAGAGGCACATTCTTCATGTTGACGCCGTAGTCCTTGAGAGTTTGCTTCATCCATAGCAATTGAGCACAACAAGAACCAGCAGCAATGTACTCAGCTTCAGCAGTAGACAGTGATACGTAGTTCTGTTTCTTCGAGGACCAACAGACCAAAGATCGTCCGAGGAAATGGCATGTGCCTGATGTTGACTTGCGGCAGCACCAAAGGGCAGCAGCATAACCCGGCGGGTCATGGAAACAACGGTAAGCATAAAGCGGATAACAGTTTAGATTTTGTGGCTAAAACCAACACGCAGAATAATGGTCAGCGTCATAAGGGTAAACCGCCCCCACGGGGTGGAGGATCAGGTCCCAATCTTGAGCGCCTGTTAAACCAACCTTGCCCTCTGGAAGGATTGCTTTATTATGCGGGAGTTCAAAAATTCGGATCTTTTCCAATATGATCATGGACCGCCCGGCGGTTCAGGAGCCGGTTCTCATGGGCCGGGTTATGGTGGAGGCAGTTCTGGTTTAGGATTTCAAGGTAATCAAAACGGACATGGCAATCAGGGCAGTCAGGGCAACCAGGGTGGTTATAATCATCAGGGGAATCAGCAGCAACAGTCGGGTTACCAGAGCAACCCGAAGCAGTTGAATAGTGGGCAGTATCATGTCTTCACCACTAGCCTATGCAAGCGCGATCAGAAGCTTCATAAAAGGGCAGTGAACTCCGTTGAACCGGCAGTGCCTCGTTACTTGCGTTGGTCTGAACAACCCATTATGTGGAGTCGAGAGGATCATCCGCCCCGGGTTGATAATCCGGGTCATCTGGCCTTGGTGGTGGCGCCTCAGGTTGGAGGGTATAAGTTCACCAAGGTGCTCATGGAGGGGGGAGCAGTATCAACATCCTTTACTATGAAACCTTCCGTCGCATGGGGTTGACAGATAAAAATCTTAAACCGTCAAACATCGTTTTCCATGGTGTGGTGCCTGGTAAATTGGCGTATCCAATAGGTAAGATAGCTCTGGAGGTTGCTTTTGGAGGTGAGCATGATTCAAGATCAGAGACCTTGACTTTTGAAGTGGTAAAAATCAAGAGCCTTTATCATGCCCTGTTTGGACGGCCGGCGTATGCTAAGTTCATGGCAAGGCCCTGTTATGCTTATCTACAGCTCAAGATGCTGGGTCATAAGGGGACCATCACGGTACATAGGAGCCATAAGATAGCTTTGGAATGTGAGGAAGGTGATGCGGCCTATGCTGAGTCGGTTTGTGCAACAGAGGAGTTGAAGTTCTACAAGGACAATGTTGATCCGACGGATATGACCTCTTTGAAAAAGCCAACTACGGAGCATGATCCGGCCTTGAAGTTTAAATCGGCTGATGAGACTAAGCTGGTTGATTTTGTTCCTGGCGATTCATCCAAGCAGTTTAACATCAGCGCTAACTTGGATCCGAAATAGGAAAGAGCGCTTATCGAGTTCATCCGTGAGAACTGGGACATCTTTGCATGGAAACCTTCTGACATGCCAGGTGTACCGAGGGAACTCGCTGAGCACACTCTTAATGTCAATCCCAAGTTTAAACCGGTCAAGCAGTTTCTCTGCCGCTTCAATGAAGAAAGACGCAAGGCCATTGGTGAGGAGGTAGCCAGGCTCTTGGCGGCTGGGTTTATCATTGAAGTATTTCATCCTGAGTGCTTGGCTAATCCAGTGCTAGTACTTAAGAAGAACGGCGCTTGGCGTATGTGTGTGGACTACACAGATTTGAACAAGGCTTGTCCAGCGGATCCTTTTGATCTCCCTCGTATTGATCAAATCATTGATGCTACGGTGGGTTGTGAGCGTTTGAGCTTTCTGGACGCTTATTCTGGTTACCATCAGATCGAAATGGCAGTTAAGGACCAGGAGAAGACAACTTTTATAACTCCCTTTGGAGCCTTCTGCTATGTATCTATGCCTTTTGGGCTCAAGAGCGCCCAGGCGACTTATCAGCGCTGTGTGCAGAATTGTCTTCATAATCAGATTGGGCGGAATGTTCATGCTTATGTGGATGATATAGTGGTGAAGTCTAGAAAAGACAAGACGTAAATAGATGATTAGAAGGAAACTTTTGATAATCTCCGGGTCTATAAGATGATGCTTAATCCGGCCAAATGTGTTTTTGGTGTACCGGTAGGCAAGCTTTTGGGGTTTCTAGTGTCTAACAGGGGCATTGAAGCTAATTCGGAAAAGATCAAAGCTATTACGTCTCTGGCTAAACCGGCGTGTATTAATGATGTTCAACACCTGGCGGGCCGTATTGCAGCACTGAGCCGGTTTATCGGCCGGTTAGGAGAGAAAGCTATCCCTCTGTATCAGATGATGAAGAAGACAGATAACTTTGTCTGGAGTGATGCTGCTAATGCAGCGTTTGAGGATTTGAAGAAGCAGTTAGCCGAGCCACCGGTCCTTGCTGCTCCGGTTGATAAGGAGCCACTGTTGTTGTATGTGGCTGCTAATGCCCGGGCTATTAGTGTGGCCATTGTGGTGGAGCGCAAGGAGGCTAGAAAGGAGTATCCGGTTCAACGGCCAGTTTATTATATCAGTGAGGTGCTCATTGAGTCCAAACAGAGGTACCCACATTGGCAGAAGCTAGGGTATGGAGTTTTTATGGCGAGCCGGAAGCTTAAGCAGTATTTTCAGGGTCACCCCATCACTGTGGTCAGTTCTGCCCCTTTGGGAGATATAATCCAAAACAGGGAAGCAACTGGCTGGGTTGCCAAGTGGGCCATTGAGCTTGGACCTCACGGGTTAAAATATATGCCTCGGACGGCAATCAAGTCCCAAGCGCTTGTGGACTTCATCAATGACTGGACAGAGTTGCAGGCGCCCGAAGAGAAGCCGGATCATACTTATTGGACTATTCATTTTGATGGGTCCAGGCAATTGGAGGGCTCGTTGGCTGGAGTCGTGTTAACTTCCCCAAGAGGTGATAAGTTTTGTTATGTTCTCCATTTAATGTTCCCTTGCACTAACAATGCAGCTGAGTATGAGGCTTACTCCATGGTCTTCGAATGGCTAAGGAGATGAATTTAAGCAGGGTTAAGTGCTTTGGTGACTCGGACCTGGTGGCCCAACAGGTGTCTGGTACTTGGAATTCCAAGGACCCGCTCATGGCAGCATATCGTCGAGAGTTGGATATTGTTGCTGGTCACTTCAAAGGTTATCAGGTTGATCATGTGGACCAGCGAAAGAACGAAGCGGCGGACGCTTTGAGCCGTTTGGGTTCCCAACGTAAACCGGTGCCACCCAATGTTTTTCTGGATGTTTTGCATAACCCGTCGGTCAAGCTACCTACAGAGGAGGATTTGGCTGTTCCTGACCCGGAGGCTCAGCTGGTGGCGGCTCTTCACGTTATCCCAGATTGGACGGTCCCATATTTGGCGTATATGAATCGGGGCGAGTTACCGGAGGATGAAACTTTGGCCAGGCAGGTAATCCGGCGGTCCAAGTCAATGACCATTGTCAATGGAGAGTTGCATCATTGCAGTGTAACAGGGGCGTTTCAGCATTGCGTATCTCCTGAAGAAGGCCGTGAGATTTTGCGTGAGATCCACGAAGGAGATTGTGGTCACCATGCCGGTTCAAAGTCTCTGGTAGCCAAGGCCTTTCGTCACGGCTTCTATTGGCTGACGGCTCATGCTGATGCTGAAGACTTGGTCAAAAAGTGTGATGGCTGTCAAAAATTCTCACGGCGCGCTCATGTACCGGCTCAAGAGTTGAGGATGATCCCAATTACTTGGCCGTTTGCAACTTGGGGGCTGGATATGGTTGGGCCCTTTAAGAGATCCAAGGATAAGAATACCCACCTTTTGGTGGCGGTTGATAAGTTCACTAAGTGGGTGGAGGCAGAGCCAGTCAGTAAGTGTGATGCAGCCATGGCGGTTCAATTCATCAAGAAGGTGATTTTCCGGTTTGGTTTTCCACACAACATCATAACTGATAATGGCACTAATCTGTCCAAAGGTGCTATGAAAGAATTTTATCAACGAGAGCACATCCGGCTTGACGTATCATCAGTGGCTCACCCCCAGTCTAATGGTCAAGCGGAGAGAGCCAATCAAGAGATCCTGAGAGGCATCAAGCCCCGGCTCATGGTTCCTTTACAACGGACGCCGGGTTTTTGGGTGGAAGAGTTACCTTCTGTGTTATGGAGCATCAATACCACGCCCAACAGATCTACGGGTTACACACCTTTTTTCATGGTTTACGGAGCAGAGGCGGTTCTCCCTAGTGACATCCGTCATGACTCGCCTCGTGTGGCGGCTTATGTCGAAGCTGACAATGAGAAGGCACAACAGGAAGCATTTGACCTATTAGATGAGGAGCGTGACATTGCAGCAGCTCGTTCGGCAATTTACTAGCAAGATCAGCGTCAATATCACAGCCGCCGGGTTAGAACCAGAACTTTTCAAGAAGGCAATCTGGTGCTCCGACTCATCCAGGATCAGACTGATATGCACAAGTTATCCCCGCCTTGGGAAGGACCCTTTGTGGTCAGCAAGAATCTGCATAACGGGTCATACTACCTTATCGATGTTCGAGAGCACAAAGACTCACGTAAATCGGAGGAGGAGACCCACCGGCCGTGGAATATCGCCCATCTTCGGCCTTACTACACCTGAGCCATAGGCTCCTCTTATGTACATATTTTTGACAATGTATATATTATGATCAATATAATAAACCGGCATCCCTGCTAAAGCGGGGCCTCTGCCGTTCTCCCTCAAGAGTTTTTTTGGTTACATGGGGGCTTCTGTTTATAAAGCGGAGTTCTGATTACCCATTGATCCGGCTATCAAGCCAATATTATCATAAGAGCACAGCTCTGGTTACTTCGGCAATCCGGCTATCACGCCAATATTATCATAAGGGGCCAAAGAGAGTCTGTTGCACAGCACAACTCAAACATAGGCACCCACTAAGCACAACTCAAAATATTATGTGGGGGCTCTTTTGTTGCACAACAAGAGTTTTAACCCTTGTGATAGGCTATCAAGCCAGGCTTGGAAGCCAGGTGTATTCACCTGAAACCCCGGGTTATCCTGCCTTTTTTAAGTAAGCCACTCCGTCCAGGTAATCCTGGTATGACCCGTCGAACGTTTGACCATGGACATTGGATGTCATTGATAACGGGATCACATCATTAGGAGAATGATGTGATGGACAAGACCCAATCCTAAGCATAGCACAAGATCGTGTAGTTCGTTTGCTAAGAGCTTTTTCTAATGTCAAGTATCGTTTCCTTAGACCATGAGATTGTGCAACTCCCGGATACTGTAGGAATGCTTTGGGTGTACCAAATGTCACAATGTAACTGCGTGGCTATAAAGGTGCACTACAGGTATCTCCGAAAGTGTCTGTTGGGTTGGCACGAATCGAGACTGGGATTTGTCACTCCATATGACGGAAAGGTATCTCTGGGCCCACTCGGTAATGCATCATCATAATGAGCTCAATGTGGCTAATGAGTTAGCCATGGGATCATGCATTACGGAACGAGTAAAGAGACTTGCCGGTAACGAGATTGAATGAGGTATTGGGATATCGACGATCGATTCTCGGGCAAGTAACATACCGATAGACAAAGGGAATTGTATACGGGATTGATTGAATCCCCGACATCGTGGTTCATCCGATGAGATCATCGTGGAACATGTGGGAGCCAATATGGGTATCCAGATCCCGCTGTTGGTTATTGGCCGGAGAGGTGTCTCGGTCATGTCTGCATGGTTCCCGAACCCGTAGGGTCTACACACTTAAGGTTCGGTGATGCTCGAGTTGTTATGGGAAATAGTATGTGGTTACCGAAGGTTGTTCGGAGTCCCGGATGAGATCCCGGACATGACGAGGAGCTCCGGAATAGTCAGGAGGTGAAGATCGGTATATTGGACGAAGGGTATTGGAGTCCGGAATTGTTTCGGGGGTACCAGGCTATGGCCAACATGTCCGAAAGGGGTTTCGGAGGCCCCGGCAAGCGTTGGGGGGCCTTATGAGCCAAGGGGAAGGGGCAAACCAGCCCACTAAGGGGCTGTGCGCCCCTCCCAACCCCTCTCACGTAACCAGGAGAGGTGGGGGCGCCACCCCTAGGGCAGCCGCCCCTCCCGGCTTGGGGGGCAAGTTTCCTAGGGGGTGGGGGCGCCCAAACCCATCTAGGGTTTCCCCTGGCCGCCGCCTCCTCCTCTAGATCCATCTAGAGGGGCCGGCCCCCTCTCCCCTTCCCCCTATATATAGTGAGGGGGTGGGAGGGCAGCCACACCCCTTGCCTGGCGCAGCCCTCTCCTCCTCCAACTCCTCCTCGTCCTCCGTAGTGCTTAGCGAAGCTCTGCCGGAGAACCACCAGCTCCATTGCCACCATGCCGTCGTGCTGCTGGAGTTCTCCCTCAACTTCTCCTCTTCCCTTGCTGGATCAACAAGGAGGAGACGTCCCCGGGCTGTACGTGTGTTGAACGCGGAGGCGCCGTCCGTTCGGCGCTAGTTCGGATCTTCCGCGATTTGAATCGCCGCGAGTACGACTCCATCAACCGCGTTCTTGTAACGCTTCCACTTAGCGATCTTCAAGGGTATGAAGATGCACTCCCTCTCTCTCTTGTTGCTAGCATCTCCTAGATTGATCTTGGTGACACGTAGGAAAATTTTGAATAATTGCTACGTTGCCCAACAGTGGCATCATGAGCTAGGTCTATGCGTAGAATCTATGCACGAGTAGAACACAAAGTAGTTGTGGGCGATGATTTGTTCAATTTGCTTACCGTTACTAGTCTTATCTTGATTCGGCGGCATTGTGAGATGAAGCGGCCCGGACCGACCTTACACGTACTCTTACGTGAGACAGGTTCCACCGACTGACATGCACTTGATGCATAAGGTGGCTAGCGGGTGTCTGTCTCTCCCACTTTAGTCGGATCGGATTCGATGAAGAGGGTCCTTATGAAGGGTAAATAGCAATTGGCATATCACCGTTGTGGCTTTTGCGTAGGTAAGAAACGTTCTTGCTAGAAACCCATAGCAGCCACGTAAAACATGCAACAACAATTAGAGGACGTCTAACTTGTTTTTGCAGGGATATGCTATGTGATGTGATATGGCCAAAAGGATGTGATGAATTATATATATGTGATGTATGAGATTGATCATGTTCTTGTAATAGGAATCACGACTTGCATGTCGATGAGTATGACAACCGGCAGGAGCCATAGGAGTTGTCTTAATTTATTGTATGACCAGCGTGTCATTGAAAAACGCCATGTAATTACTTTACTTTATTTCTAACCGTTATCCATAGTAGTAGAAGTAATAGTTGGCGAGACAACTTCATGAAGACACGATGATGGAGATCATGGTGTCATGCCAGTGATGATGGTGATCATGCCGCACCTCGAAGATGGAGATCAAAGGCGCAAGATGATATTGGCCATATCATGTCACTTTATGATTTGCATGTGATGTTTGTCATGTTTACATCTTATTTGCTTAGAACGATGGTAGCATAAATAAGATGATCCCTCACTAAAATTTCAAGAGATGTGTTCCCCCTAACTGTGCACCGTTGCGAAGGTTTGTTGTTTCGAAGCACCACGTGATGATCGGGTGTGATAGATTCTAACGTTCGTATACAACAGGTGTAAGCCAGATTTACAGATGCGAAACACTTAGGTTGACTTGACGAGCCTAGCATGTACAGACATGGCCTCGGAACACAAGAGACCGAAAGGTCGAACATGAGTCATATAGTAGATATGATCAACATGGAGATGTTCACCGTTGATGACTAGTCCGTCTCACGTGATGATCGGACACGGTCTAGTCGATTCGGATCATGTATCACTTAGATGACTAGAGGGATGTCTATCTAAGTGGGAGTTCATTAAATAATCAGATGAACTTAATTATCATGAACATAGTCAAAAGGTCTTTGCAAATTATGTCATAGCTTACGCTTTGGTTCTACTGTTTAAGATATGTTCCTAAAGAAAATTTAGTTGAAAGTTGATAGTAGAAATTATGCGGACTGGGTCCGTAAACTGAGGATTATCCTCATTGCTGTGCAGAAGGCTTATGTCCTTAATGCACCGCTCGGCGTGCTGAACCTTGAGCGTCGTCTGTGGATGTTGCGAACATCTGACATACACGTTTTGATGACTACGTGATAGTTCAGTGCGTAATGCTAACGGTTTAGAATTGAGGCGCCAAAGACGATTTTGAAACGTCGCAGAACATATGAGATGTTCCAAAGAATAAAATTGGGATTTCAGACTAGTGCCCATGTAAGAGGTATGAGACCTCTGACAAGTTTCTTAAGCCTGCAAACTAAGGGAGAAAAGCTCAATCGTTGAGCATGTGCTCAGATTGTCTGAGTACTACAATCGCTTGAATCGAGTGGGAGTTAATCTTCCAGATGAGATAGTGATGGTTCTCCATAGTCACTGCCACCAAGCTATTAGAGCTTCGTGATGAACTATAACATATTAGGGACAGACATGATGATCCTTGAGCAACTCGCGATGTTTGACACCGCGAAAGTAGAAATCAAGTAGGAGCATCAATTGTTGATCGTTAGTAAAACCACTAGTTTCAAGAAGGGCAAGGGAAAGAAGGGATACTTCATGAAACGGCAAATCAGTTGCTGCTCTAGTGAAGAAACCCAAGGTTGAACCCAAACCCGAGACTAAGTGCTTCTGTAATGAGGGGAACGGTCATTGAAGCAGAACTACCCTAGATACTTGGTAGATGAGAAGGCAGGCAAGGTCGACAGAAGTATATTGGATATACATTATATTAATGTGTACTTTACTAGTACTCCTAGTAGCACCAGGGTATTAGATACCGGTTCCGTTGCTAAGTGTTGGTAACTCGAAATAAAAGGCTACGGAATAAACGGAGACTAGCTAAAGGTGAGATGACGATATGTGTTGGAAGTGTTTCCAAGGTTGATGTGATCAAGCATCGCATGTTCCCTCTACCATCAAGATTGGTGTTAAACCTAAATAATTGTTATTTGGTGTTTGCGTTGAGCATAGACATGATTGGATTATGTTTATCGCAATACGGTTATTCATTGAAGGAGAATAATGGTTATTCTGTCTATTTGAATAATACCTTCAATGGTCTTGCACCTAAAATGAATGGTTTATTGAATCTCGATCGTAGTGATACACATGTTCATGCCAAAAGATATAAGATAGTAATGACAGTACCACATACTTGTGGCACTGCCATTTGAGTCATATTGGTATAAAACGCATGAAGAAGCTCCATGTTGATGGATCTTTGGACTCACTCGTTTTTGAAAAGATTGAGACATGCAAACCATGTCTATTGGTAGATATGCATGAAGAAACTCCATACAGATGGATCGTTTGGACTCACTTGATTTTGAATCACTTGAGACATGCAAATCATAACACATGGGCAAGATGACTGAAAGGCCTCGTTTTCAGTAAGATGGAACAAGAAAGCAACTTGTTGGAAGTAATACATTTTGATGTGTGCAGTCCAATGAGTGCTGAGGCACGCAGTGGATATCGTTATGTTCTTACTTCACAGATGATTTGAGTAGATGCTGAGTATATTTACTTGATGAAACACAAGTCTGAATTATTGAAAGGTTTAAGTAATTTTAGAGTGAAGTTGAAGATCGTCGTGACAAGAGGATAAAATGTCTATGATATGATCATAGAGATGAATATCTGAGTTACGAGTTTGGCACACAATTAAGACATTGTGGAAATTGTTTCACAACTAATACCGCCTGGAACACCATAGTGTGATGGTGTGTCCGAACATCATAACTGCACCCTATTGGATATGGTGCATACCATGATGTGTCTTATCGAATTACCACTATCGTTTATGGGTTAGGCATTAGAGACAACCACATTCACTTTAAATAGGGCACCACGCAATTCCATTGAGACGACACCGTATGAACTATGGTTCAGAGAAACCTAAGCTGTCGTTTCTTAAAAGTTTGGGGCTGCGACGCTTATGTGAAAAAGTTTCAGGCTGATAAGCTCGAACCCAAAGCGGATAAATGCATCTTCATAGAATACCCAAAACAGTTGGGTATACCTCCTATTTCAGATCTGGAAGCAAAAGTGATTGTTTCTAGAAACGGGTCCTTTCTCGAGGAAAAGTTTCTCTCGAAAGAATTGAGTGGGAGGATGGTGGAGACTTGATGAGGTTATTGAACCATGACTTCAACTACCGTGTAGCAAGGCACAGGAAGTTGTTCCTGTGGCACCTACACCAATTGAAGTGGAAGCTTATGATAGTGATCATGAAACTTCGGACCAAGTCTCTGCCAAACCTCGTAGGTCGACAAGGATGCGTACTACTTCAGAGTGGTACATAATCCTGTCTTGGAAGTCATGTTGCTAGACAACAATGAACCTACGAGCTATGGAGAAGCGACGGTGGGCCTAGATTCCGATGAATGGCTCGAGGCCATAAAATCCGAGAGAGGATCCATGTATAAAAAACAAAGTATAGACTTTGGAAGAACTACTTGATGGTCGTAAGGCTGTTGGGTGCAGATGGATTTTAAAAGGAAGACAGACAATGATGGTAAGTGTCACCATTAAGAAAGCTTGACTTGTCGTTAAGATGTTTTCTGACAAGTTCAAGGAGTTGACTGCGATGAGACTTTCTCACTCGTAGCGATGCTAAGAGTCTGTTGGAATTATATTAGCATTTACTGCATTATTTATGAAATCTTGCAGATAGGATGTCAAAACATTGTTTCCTCGATGATTTTCTTGAGGAAAGGTTGTATGTGATACAACCAAAAGGTTTTGTCAATCCTGAAAGATGCTAACAAGTATGCAAAGCTCCAGCAATCCTTCTAAGGACTGGAGTAAGCATCTCGGAGTTGGAATGTACGCTTTGATGATGATCAAAGATTTTGGGTTTATACAAAGTTTATGAGAAACTTGTATTTCCAACGAAGTGAGTGGGAGCACTATAGATTTTTGATGAGTATATGTTGTTAACATATTGTTGATCAGAAATGATGTAGAATTTCTGGAAAGCATACAGGGTTATTTGAAAAGTGTTTTTCAATGGAAAACCTGGATTAAGCTACTTGAAGCATCAAGATCTATAAGGATAGATAAAAAATGCTTAATAGTACTTTCAAAATGAATACATACCGTGACAAGATTTTGAAGGAGTTCAAAATAGATCAGCAAAGAAGGAGTTCTTGGCTGTGTTACAAGGTGTGAGTATTGAGTAAGACTCAAGACCTGACCACGGCAGAAGAGAGAGAAAGGACAAAGGTCGTCCCTATGCTTTAGACGTAGGCTCTACAGTATGCTATGCTGTGTACCGCACCTGAAGTGTGCCTTGCCATGAGTTAGTCAAGGGGTACAATAGTGATCCAGGAATGGATCACATGACAGCGGTCGAACTTATCCTTTGTAACTAGTGGACTAGGGAATTTTCTCGATTATGGAGGTGGTAAAAGAGTTCGTCGTAAAGGGTTACGTCGATGCAAACTTTGACACTAATCCGGATGACTCTCAGTAGTAAACCGGATTCGTATAGTAGAGCAATTATTTGGAATAGCTCCAAGTAGCGCGTGGTAGCTGCATCTACAAGATGACATAGAGATTTGTAAAGCACACACGGATCTGAATGTTGCAGACCCGTTGACTAAAACCTCTATCGTAAGCATAACATGATCAAACCCTAGAACTCATTGAGTGTTAATCACATGGGGATGTGAACTAGATTATTGACTCTAGTAAACTCTTGGATGTTAGTCACATGGCGATGTGAATTTTGAGTGTTAATCACATGGTGATGTGAACTAGATTATTGACTCTAGTGCAAGTGGGAGACTGTTGGAAATATGCCCTAGAGGCAATAATAAAATGGTTATTATTGTATTTCCTTGTTCATGATAATTGTCTATTGTTCATGCTATAATTGTATTAACTGGAAACCGTAATACATGTTTGAATACATAGACCACAACATGTCCCTAGTAAGCCTCTAGTTGACTAGCTCGTTGATCAATGGATGGTTATGGTTTCCTGACCATGGACATTGGATGTCATTGATAACGGGATCACATCATTAGGAGAATGATGTGATGGACAAGACCCAATCCTAAGCATAGCACAAGATCGTGTAGTTCGTTTTCTAAGAGCTTTTCTAATGTCAAGTATCGTTTCCTTAGACCATGAGATTATGCAACTCCCGGATACTGTAGGAATGCTTTGGGTGTACCAAACGTCACAACATAACTGGGTGGCTATAAAGGGGCACTACAGGTATCTCCGAAAGTGTCTGTTGGGTTGGCACGAATCGAGACTGGGATTTGTCACTCTGTATGACGGAGAGGTATCTCTGGGCCCACTCGGTAATGCATCACCATAATGAGCTCAATGTGACTAATGAGTTAGCCACGGGATCATGCGTTACGGAACGAGTAAAGGGACTTGCCGGTAACGAGATTGAACGAGGTATTGGGATACCGACGATCGAATATCGGGCAAGTAACATACCGATAGACAAAGGGAATTGTATACGGGATTGATTGAATCCCCGACATCGTGGTTCATCCGATGAGATCATCGTGGAACATGTGGGAGCCAATATGGGTATCCAGATCCCACTATTGGTTATTGGCCGGAGAGGTGTCTCGGTCATGTCTGCATGGTTCCCGAACCCGTAGGGTCTACACACTTAAGGTTCGGTGACGCTAGAGTTGTTATGGGAAATAGTATGTGGTTACCGATGGTTGTTCAGAGTCCCGGATGAGATCCCGGAGATGACGAGGAGGTCCGGAATGGTCCGGAGGTGAAGATCGGTATATTGGACGAAGGGTATTGGAGTCCAGAATTGTTCCGGGGGTACCAGGCTATGGCCAGCATGTCCGAAAGGGGTTTCGAAGGCCCTGACAAGCGTTAGGGGGCCTTATGGGCCAAGGGGAAGGGGCAAACCAGCCCACTAAGGGGCTGTGCGCCCCTCCCAACCCCTCTCACGTAACCAGGAGAGGTGGGGGCGCCACCCCTAGGGCAGCCGCCCCTCCCGGCTTGGGGGGCAAGTTTCCTAGGGGGTGGGGGCGCCCAAACCCATCTAGGGTTTCCCCTGGCCGCCGCCTCCTCCTCTAGATCCATCTAGAGGGGCCGGACCCCTCTCCCCTTCCCAGATGTATATAGTGAGGGGGTGGGAGGGCAGCCGCACCCCTTGCCTGGCGCAGGCCTCTCCTCCTCCAACTCCTCCTCCTCCTCCGTAGTGCTTAGCGAAGCTCTGCCGGAGAACCACGAGCTCCATTGCCACCATGCCGTCATGCTGCTAGAGTTCTCCCTCAACTTCTCCTCTCCCCTTGCTGGATCAAGAAGGAGGAGACGTCCCCGAGCTGTATGTGTGTTGAACGCGGAGGCGCCGTCCGTTCGGCGCTAGATCGGATCTTCCACGATTTGAATCGCCGCGAGTACGACTCCATCAACCGCGTTCTTGTAATGCTTCCACTTAGCAATCTTCAAGGGTATGAAGATGCACTCCCTCTCTCTCGTTGCTAGCATCTCCTTGATTGATCTTGGTGCCACGTAGGAAAATTTTGAATTATTGCTACGTTCCCCAACATGTGGATCATCCTGCACCGGTTCATCCTCCTCCTCTCCACCCAGTGGCTGGAAGTCAATGGTTGCCCAATCGATCCTAGTTAGGGCTTGGAATACAGCTTCATCGCTTATAAGCGTGGAGGGTTCAACATCAGGGGCATAAGTATGCTTACGGATTGGCGGGATAAGATTTTGCACATCATAAGTCGGCGCGTTAACCCGCTTGTTGTCGGCGTCGTAAATTGACTGATAATGGGAAAGGTCGGTTTCTTCAGCCAGCTTGCTAGCCAAGGGGCGCATTTCCCGCGTCAAAGCTCGAAGATCATTATTATCAAAATCTGATCCATCCTCCCTTAAGCTTGGATAGGCATTTCACACGTCAGCCGGATCAAGATTAGGTACCCATGCTTTCGCCCGGGTTAGTGCGGTCAGAGCACCTGCCCTTGCAGCTGATCTTTTTAACTCTTCAAACCGGGCAGGCAACATCGACAACCTTTCTAAGGTTTCCTTGATTAAAGTTGGGGGCGGCTTGTTATGAGAGGCAGTGCATATGATCCGTTGTGCGCCGGTATATAATTGCTCTATAAGAGTATATGTAGCCTTCAATTTCTTCTGCATGTCAGAGCCCAGATGGGTAATGCGAGTTCCTGCATCATTACGAACATTGATAAACCGGCAGCTTATGGGATAATACATGATGAAAGCTTATAATAAGGATATTTACCAAACACAGCAGTGTCCATGGCATTTATCTGCCGCTTCAAACCAGTCAGCTCTTCTACCACCGGTTTAAGGGCTGCTTCTGCATCCTCAGCCCTTTTCTACAATGTGGATTTCTCTATGTCCCAATCCGCCCGCTCCTTCTTGAAACTCTCCTTCAGCTTCTCCATGGCTGCTAAGGCACTGGTCAGCTCATCTTTGGCTTTGGAGGTTTCTGCTTGTTGGGACTTGATGTTTTCTTGAAGATCAGTGGTTTGGGATTCCTTTTTGCTCAGCTCAGCCTATAAGAGACATACATATCATGAGTTGGCAGCACATATTTGAAGTACCAAGCACATAACAAGTTATACACTCGGTACTTGGGGGCTAATGCCTATTTGCTTGTTATCAGAAATTTTTACATGTCCCAAGCACAATACAAGTATTATTCCTGGCACTTGGGGGCTAATGTATATTTGCTCAACGTAACATTATGGGTATGCTTCCATTAGTCAGCTTGGTGGATGATTGGTGTACAACGCTATTCAACAAGAGATTTGACAGGATAAAAGTTCTGGTTCATCTTGAAAGAATAAACAGGCCCTTGGGGGCTACACAGGTGAAAGTTGCAGGACTGATATTCTAAAGTCCCAGTTCATCTTGAAAAGATAAACCGGCCCTTGGGGGCTACGCAAACACAGTTGAAGTATTACAAAGTCCCGGTTTACATTGATATGATAAACCGGCCCTTGGGGGCTACTGGAGTTGATATTAGAAATTGGACACAAGAGAGAAACAGTTATGCAGAATTAAGTAGCAGTTACCTCATATCGTTCTTTCATCAGATTCACTAAACCGGCTTCATAGTCGCGGCTTGTGTACAGACGGTTCAAAAAGCCAGAATGAATGTCTTGGGCGTTGAGGTGGGCGTAGCTTGACAAATCTGCATTCCACTTGCCTTTTCCCATAGCAGAAAGTTCTTCCTTGGCACTATGCTTTGATAAAGCAACAGGATTGCCAGGGGTGGTGTGGCCGAAGCCAGTAATCATAACATCATCTGCCTTGTCATCCGTAGCCTTGACTTGGCTTGACGGTTTATCAGCGGCGCGGACCGGGCTTGACGGTTTATCAGCAGCTCGGACCGGGCTTGTCGGTTTATCAACATGGCCCATTGGATCAACTTCCACTTGTTCAACAACAAAGTCATAATCTTGCGGTGGCGGGTCATCAAGCATGGCGTCAGCATTTGTATCCTCCGGTTCTGGAGTTTTCTCTGGTTCAGCGGCCGTATTATCATCAGCCGGTTCATTTAACTTGGCCTTTTTGCTGGGTCTAGGTTTGGCGCCGAGAGGAACAAACATAAAGGTTGGTACAGTGGGCAAACATAACATATTAATGATAAAATTAAAGCATAACTCACCCAGGAACCGTCTTGAGGGTTGGAAGTTGTGTGGCCGTTGACTCGCCAGAGGATGAATGAGGTGTTCCCTGATAATTTGAATCAGATGGATTAAGAGGTTGTCGGAAACAACCCGCCTTGGGGTAAGAAGTATCAGGAATATAAGAGACCTTTGATCGACGTTTCCGGACTGGAGTGTTCGGTAAACCGGCTGAGGTAACTACCTGGCCGCTGTGCCGGGTTGTGCGGCGAGCCTCGTGTTGCTGCTTCTTCAAAAGAAAGTTTGGGTCCAAGTGAGCTAGGGGGTGAGAAAATCTTACTTTCCGGTTTGCTTGACGGATTTTCTGTGTTGGCAGAGGATCTGAACCGGAGGAAAGAATAATTACCTCTACATCGTCAGCATGGCTGGCTTCAGTGTCATCCTGATAATAGTCATTGTCAATGAGGTGTATGAAAAAGGAGCCAAGAGAATCAAGTTCTACCTCTAATTCCGGATTTTCCGGATCATCACCAATGTTTAACTCAGAGGATTCAGCGGTTTTCTTCTTGGCAGGTTTTTTAGTAACCTTGGTCTTGGGGCGAGGCGTCCTGGCCGGTTTGTCCTGTGGTTTCTTCTTCTAGAACGGATCATTACCCTGTCAAAGATTGACAAAATTTTGAGGGAATATTTAAAAGGATCGGATTAAAGCAAGAGTTATATAATTCTTACAGCTGGCGGTTTATTGGAAGCACATAAGGGATTCAGCCCTGTTTTGCTGCACACAGCCACCGATTCATCCAGTATCTTTTTCACAGCTTCAGTAATTTCAGCCTCTGTTAGCTGAATGTCAATATGTCGTTGAGGATCTTTCAAGTCCCCTGTATACTAGCACATTAAACTGGGGCGTCGGCTTAAAGGCAGAATGCTCCAGGAGATCCAGCAACGAGCAAAATCAACGCCTATTAAACCGTTCGCAATGACGGCCCGAAGCTTTGAAAGCTGTGGTGCATACTTGGATCGTTCCTTGGCACTAAGACGTTGGGGAAATGGATGTGTATTGCTAAGCCGGTGAGGACGATAACCCGGCAGAGGATTCTCGTCAGTTGGAGACATATCTCGGCAGTAAAACCAAGTCTGATTCCAGTCCTTGGGGTGACTGTGATGCTTGGCGTGAGGGAAGCTGACATCTTTCCTCTTCTGAATTGCCATTCCGCCAAGTTCAGTATTGGGTCCGTCTGTAAATTTTGTACGACGGTTCAAGTAGAAGAAATCCCTAAACAGTTCAGCTATGGGCTCCTCTTGAAGATAAGCCTCGCAAAATACTTGGAAATTGCAAATATTGGACACAGAGTTTGGTCCAATGTCTTGAGGATGGAGTTGGAAGCTAGCAAGCACATCTCGGAATTTTTTTGATCCGGGAGGGCTAAACCCTCGACCCAGATGATCAACGAACACAATCACTTCTCCGTCCTTAGGCTCAGGAGGATTTTCCGGGCCAGGGACCCTCCAGTGGATGGCCTCCTTTTTGCTAAAGCGCCCATGTTGAGTAAACCATTCAATTGTTCCTCGGTAACTCGGGGTGTGTAACGCCCACGATGCGGCTATATCTCCCACGTGTCGAGGCACGACTTAGAGGCATAACCGCATTGTGGTTTTGTCGCAAGAAGGGTCATCTTCACACAATCCCATGTAATGAACAAGAATGGGATAACGAGAGTTGGCTTACAATCGCCACTTCACACAATACATAAATTAATTCATACCTCATCCAAAATCCACACATAGACCGACTACGGTCAAAATCCAAATGAAAATAAGATAACCCCAAATGCTAGATCCCTGATCGTCCCAACTGGGCTCCACTACTGATCATCAGGAAAAGAAACATAGTAACGACCACGTTCCTCGTCGAACTCCCACTTGAGCTCGGTTGCGTCATCTGCGCTGGTATCGTCGGCACCTGCAACTGTTTTGGTAGATTCTGTGAGTCACGAGGACTCAGCAATCTCACACCCGCGAGATCAAGACTATTTAAGCTTATAGGAAAGGATGGTGTAATGTGGTGGAGCTGCAGCAGGCACTAAGCATATATGGTGGCTCACATACGCAAAATGAGAGCGAGAAGAGAAGCAACGCAACGGTCGCGAAGCTAGAATGATCAAGAAGTGATCCTGAAACTACTTACGTTCATACATAACTCAAACCGTGTTCACTTCCCGGACTCCGCCGAGAAGAGACCATCACGGCTACACACACGGTTGATGTATTTTGATTAAGTCAAGTGACAAGTTCTCTACAACCGGACATTAACAAATTCCCATCTGCCTCATAACCGCGGGCACGGCTTTCGAAAGATAATACCCTGCAGGGGTGTCCCAACTTAGCCCATTATAAGCTCTCACGGTCAACGAAGGATAAACCTTCTCCTGGGAAGACCCGATCAGTCTCGGAATCCCGGTTTACAAGACATTTCGACAATGGTAAAACAAGACCAGCAAAGCCGCCCGAATGTGCCGACAAATACCGATAGGAGCTGCACATATCTCGTTCTCAGGGCACACCGGATAAGCTAGACGTCGAGCTGGCATAGACCCTGGTTGCCCAGGGGGCGCCGGACATCGCTCGGTTTGGGCCAGCACTCGAAGGAGCACTGGTCCGGGGTTTAAATAAAGATGACCCTCGGGCTCGCGAAAACCCAAGGGAAAAAGGCTTAGGTGGCAAATGGTAAAACCAAGGTTGGGCCTTGCTGGAGAAGTTTTATTCAAGGCAAACTGTCAAGGGGGTCCCATAAATCACCCAACCGCGTAAGGAACGCAAACTCAAGGAACATAATACCGGTATGACGGAAACTAGGGCGGCAAGAGTGGAACAAAACACCAGGCATAAGGCCGAGCCTTCCACCCTTTACCAAATATATAGATGCATTAATTAAATAAGAGATATTGTGATATTCCAAAATATCCATGTTCCACCATGGAACCAACTTCAACTTCACCTGCAACTAGCAACGCTATAAGAAGGGCTGAGCAAAAGCGGTAACTTAGCCAAACAACGGTTTGCTAGGAAAGGATGGTTAGAGGCTTAACATGGCAAAATGGGAGGCATGATATAGCAAGTGGTGGGTAGCGCAGCATGGCAATAGAACGAACAACTAGCAAAGCAAAGATAGAAGTGATTTCGAGGGTATAGTCATCTTGCCTGCAAGGTTCTCAGAGTTGTCGAAAGCTTGATCCTTGTAAGCGTACTCAACAGGTTCCTCGTTCACGAACTCGTCTCCCGGCTCTACCCAAAACAAGAACACAAGCAACGGAACCACAATCAATCACGGGAAATGCACAAACAACATGATGCAATACATGCATGATATGCAAGATATGATATGCGATGCGTATGCGTGCTCCGGAAGAAAAAGAATGAACAAGGCAGTAACTTGGCAAACCAAGTATGCCAGTGGAAAGATTAGATGATTCGGTCGAAATTGATATAAAGATCACCGGAAACAGATGCACGGTTTGCAAATGGCAAGCAAAACAAGAATGACACGATTATGCGATTAACAGCATGATAGCATTTAGAATACATCAAGTAACTATGCTACATCACTCCAACATAGCAACAAAGCATATGGCAGTAATCTACAGGAGATGCTTGACAAAAGATGAACACCGAGCTACGGCTAGATCACAACATAACAGGCTCAAACAAGCATGGCAAAAGTGCAAAAGATATCAGGTTCACAGACTTGGTGAAATTACTGGACATGGCATAAACAACATCAGGTAGCAATATTCAGAGCAAGCAACCAACATGCTACAGGAACTTAACATAGCAAAATAAGGAATCGCATGAATCTACTAGATGCATAGAACAAAAGTCCCTTACTGACCATGAGCCAAAAAGGACCAGAAGATATGATGGCACCCATGTAAACATAGCAAGTTTCGTTAACAGGTTTCAGACTTAGCAGAAAACAGAGCATGGCAGAAACAGTATCATGAAGGCATCTTTGTGAGCTTGATTCACTCAACACAACGCAATTCATGACAAAAAAAGCATACCTACAGCAAGATGGCATGTTTATGAAGCTATCCATGGCAAGAGAAAATACATAGCACGAATGGATCAACTACAACAAGCTTGGCAAAATTGAATAACACGTAACCAATCTGCCAGGAACATTTTATAGCAAAAGTAGAGCAAGATTAAGAGATGCTACGGCACTCCATAATTGCAAACAGGGGCATGGATGGGTAGAGCACAACTATATCTACAAAACATCCTTACTCAATATCACCAAAAGGAGCATGGATATCACTGTAGCCACATGGATACATAGCAACAAAATAACAGCAGTAACAGACTGAAAATACCAAGTCCCTGAAAACAGAAACATCACGAAGCCTAGTTTGCATGCTTGTGCTAGTCACCACATAGATCACAAAATACATGTCATACACGTCTGTAAAGATGGCATGGCATACATCAAAACACATGTAGAGCTCCTACTCATAAGATGCACACATCAATTGCAACAAAAATAACAAATCACCAAGTTCTGAAAAGTAACAGCAGTTAACAGCAATTAGCACTCTTGCACCAGAGATTTGGGCATCAAGATGGACTCAAATGAACATGGCACAATGGAACAAAATGAAGAGCATCTCGAGACGAACATTTTGATATATTACACGCATGAAACGGAGCAGTATGCAGAGAGTTATGATGCAATGAACAGGAGCATATAATGTAAAAATGTCTGGGACTTGGAATAATTTCGGGGGGGGGGGGGGGGGGAAGAAGTCAACCGTGGATCTAGCCCGATCTAGGGTTTGGGCCACCGGAGCAGGCTCGCTGGCCGGAGTTGAGGCGGCGGCCGGCGGAGGAGAGGAGGGAGACGGCGACGACCGGAGCTCGGGGGGAGACGGGGCCGGCCGGAGAGGGCGCGGGGAGGCACCGGAGTCGGGGGAGACGGCGGACGCGGGCGGCGTCGGGCGGCGGAGGCGGTGGCCGGCGACGAGGAAGAGGGCGGCGCGGGCACGGGCCAGCGGGGAAGGCGGCGCGGTGGCGGCGCGGGCGGCGGAGACGGCCGCGGGAGGGCGCGGGCGGCGGAGGAGCGCGGGCTCGGGGAGAGCCCCGCGTGGGCCGAGCGGGCCGCGGCGGCGGCGGCGCCGGCTGCCACATGGCAGGCTATGGTTGGCACGGGCGCGGCGGCGGGTTCGTCCGGCGGCGGTGGACGTGTCCGGTGGCGGCGGGGGCGATTTTGCTAGGGTTTGGACCCGGATTTCGGAGGGGGAGGGGTGTTTATATAGGCATAGGGAGCTAGGAGACTCAAAATGGAGTGCGGTTTTCGCCCACACGATCGTGATCGAACGACCGAGAGCATGGAGGTGACTTAAGTGGGTTATTGGGCTGTTTGGAGGGGGGATTTGCTGCAACACACAAAAGGACTTTGCGGTTACCCGGTTAACCGTTGGAGCATCAAACGACCTCCAAATGGAACGAAACTTGACAGGTGGTCTACCGGTGGTATACCAAGGCCACTTGGCAAACCTCGGTCCATTCCGAGAACGTTTAACACCCGCTCACGAAAAGAAACAAGAGGGGTGCGCCGGTGCACGTGGGAGTGCCGGATTGCAAAACGGACAACGGGGAAAATGCTCGGATGCATGAGACAAACACGTATGCAAATGAGATGCACATGATGACATGATATGAGATGCATGACATGAACAAAATGCAAAAACAAAAAACAAAACCCGACCACGAAGGGAATATCATAGCACATAGCCGAAAATGGCAAGAGTTGGAGTTACAAATATGGAAAGTTACATCCGGGGTGTTACAGGGTGGAACCAAATTACAGGAGTAAAGTTGCTTGGCCATTTCAAGGAAAAGCTGAAAGAAAAAATTAAATGCCGGTTTATGATTTATGACCGATAAGTATAAAGCGTCGCAAGATCAAAGGAAAAGACGTCGATGCATATACACATGTTAAACCGGAGTCTGACATTGGAAGGATTACAAAGATAAACAAATCGGCGTTTAAGAGGGGACTAATGGTACCTGTTGGATTATCATTTTCTAAAGCTAAACTGCCTATGCTGGTACGGAAGGTACAGATCTGAAATAACTAAGTGATGGAGAAACAGTTTCCACAAATTGGTATTACAAATCTGGATCTATCATGTGTCAGAAAATGGAAGATTATTCATGGTTAAATATTCTGGTACTTGAACAGTTGAAGGATTCAGATGGGATTTTTTACTTAAGTAAGATGCATTAGTGGAAATGAGGGATCATGGCCATCTCTATACAGGATAAACATCAAAACTTGGATCAAGAACTGTGGTGCAGAGATGAACAGGGAAGAACAGCATTGAGCTTCGATGAACTCGTAGAAACCCTAATGACAGATCTATGGGAAGGAAAAAGAAAAACTCACCAGGGTTGTTGGACGCGGAGGTGCGCCGCGGTTCTCTGGTTCGATCAGGGTGATGCAGCGGCCGGAGTTGAAGTCGAAGTCGAAGGCTTGGCGGCGGCGACTGAGCTTGAATACTAGGGCGGCGCGAGGAGGAAGATGAAGTGGAGGCACGAGGGGGAAAGGTGAAAAATGACCCTCGGCCTTATTTATAAGGTGAAAGGATAAGTGACAGGCGCGAGAATCGGGGAGCCCAAAAATTGGATATGTGACAGAGCTGTCGCCTCGATTGTCGGAGGCTCATTAATGAAGGTGAGGTATATACAATTTTTAATAACAGGTGACGTCATGGCAGTTTATTACAATCTTGGAAGATGACGTCATGGCGGATTACAAGGTTTATGCGAAGGTGTTAAAGGAGGAATTTTCCTAAGTATCGAAGACTGACATGAACAGGTTCAAATCAATCTGGGGCCTAATGTTGGGGATATTACTACTGAGTATAAACCGGCCAGGAGGGGCCGGGTTATACCCATAATGAGTTATTTATATTGAAGCCCATGAAGACAAGGAGTATGGCGCTTTACGGAGGAGATCTAACACGAAGGCCCAGGGCCCAAAGGCGGATTAGGGCCCGTAGACATAAACCGTCATATGATATGTAACTTGTGGTGTAAGATAAGAAAGGGTAGAAACTGAGCCGGACACGTTTATGAGCCGGCCAGGACTCTGTAAACCGCTGGGCGTCAACCTGTGTATATAAAGGGACGACCCATCGGCGGTTTAGGGATAAGAAAACAACAACTCGAGAGCCAGGCATAGCGGATTCGCTCCCTGGTCATCGAAACCCTAGCAATTCCACATCAACTGGATTAGGCCTTTACCTTCACCGCAAGGGGCCGAACCAGTATAAACTCCTTGTGTCCTTTGTCCCGCTTTAACCCCTTTAAGCTAACCCGTCGCGATGGCTCCATGACTAAGTCCTCTCACTTGGACATCTGCCATGAGAAAACCACGACAGGTACCATAATCCAAGTGTTGGTGTGTGAGCTAGATATCGAAGAATATGCTTCACAACCTTATGGTGTGATTCCTTCGGTGTAGCTTGAAATCGGGCACACATGCAAACACTAAGCATAATATCGGGCCTAGATGCACATAAATACAATAAAGAACCAATCATGGAGCGGTATACCTTTTGATTGAAGTCAATACCATTTTCATCAGTGCATAGATGACCATTTGTGGGCATAGGAATTTTGACCCCTTTGCAATCTTGCATGCCGAATTTCCTCAATACGTCCTTGAGGTATTTCTCCCGAGATATGAATATGCCATTGTGCCGTTGACGAATTTGAAGACCTAAGAAGAATTTCAATTCTCCCATCATAGACATTTCATATTCCTCCCTCATCATATAACCAAATTCGTCAGTGTAACATTGCTCAGTACAGCCAAAGATAATATCATCAACATATATTTGGCATACAAATAATTCACCATCATAAGATTTAGTGAAAAGAGTAGGGTCAAGTGAACCAGGTTTGAAGCCTTTCTTCATGAGGAATTCCTTCAAAGTATCATACCACGCCCGAGGGGCCTGCTTGAGGCCATAGAGGGCCTTATTGAGTCTGAAGACTTTGTCAGAATGCTTTGGATCTTCAAAACCTGGGGGTTGAGCAACATATACTTCTTCCTCAAGCTTACCATTGAGGAATGCACTTTTCACGTCCATTTGATATAAAGTGATATCATGATGGTTAGCATAAGCAAGTAATATGCGAATAGCCTCAAGTCTAGCAACAGGTGCAAAAGTTTCATCAAAATCAATTCCTTCAACCTGTGTGTAGCCTTGAGCTACAAGCCGTGCCTTATTACTCACCACAAGGCCATTTTCATCTTGCTTGTTGTGGTAGATCCACTTTGTGCCAATGATATTGTGCTTGCGAGGATCTGGACGTTTGACCAGTTCCCAGACGTTGTTGAGATCGAATTGATGTAATTCCTCTTGCATAGCTTGAATCCACTCAGGCTCCAGAAATGCTTCATCTACCTTAGTGGGATCTGAGATAGAGACAAAAGCAAAGTGACCACAAAAGTTAGACAAATGTGAAGCTTTTGAGCGTGTGAGAGGACTTGGAATGTTGACGTCGCTGATGATTTTCTCAATCTACACTTCGTTTGCAACGCGAGGATGAGCTGGTTGTCATTGACGAATTTGATCAGCATTTTCTTCAGCACCATTTTCTTCAGGTGCATCAGCATGACGTTCTTCACGTTCTGGAATGATTTCTTCAATAGATTCTTCGGTAGGAATGACATCCTCAGTAGCCTTGAACTTGATAGTTTCCTCAGGTGACTGTTCATCTAACACAAAAGGTAGGTGCTGTCTTTGCGAGCCATTAGTTTCATCGAACTGCACATCTACAGTTTCAACAACTTTGTGGTGAACGTTGTTGAAGACTTTGTAGGTGTGCGAGTCCTTTCCATAACCAAGCATAAAACCTTCATGTGCTTTTGGTGCAAATTTAGAGTTGTGATGGGGATCTCTAATCCAACATTTAGCACCGAAGACTTTGAAATAACTCACGTTGGGCTTCTTGTCAGTGAGGAGTTCGTATGCAGTCTTCTTGAAGAATTTGTGAAGATATACCATGTTGATGATGTGGCACGCAGTATCAATTGCCTCAATCCAGAAGCGACGAGGCATCTTGTACTCATCAAGCATAGTGCGAGCCATCTCAACCAGAGTCATGTTCTTGCGCTCCACGATGCCATTATGCTGAGGAGTATAAGGAGCAGATAACTCATGAGTAATACCAAGTTCATCAAGATAGTCATCAAGACAAGAATTCTTGAACTCAGTTCCATTGTCACTTCTGATGTGCTTGATCTTCACACCAAAGTTGGTTGAAGCCCTCGAGGAAAATCGTTTGAAGACTTCCTGCACCTCATGTTTGTAAGTGACAATATGCACCCATGTGTAACGAGAGTAATCATCAACAATAACAAAGCCATATAGAGATGCATCATTTGTAACTGCTGAATAATGATTAGGACCAAAGAGATCCATGTGAAGCAATTCAAATGGTCGAGTGGTAGTCATGATAGTCTTTGCTGGATGTTTGGCCTTGGTCATCTTTCCAGCTTCACAGGCTCTGCGCAACTGATCCTTGAGGAATTTGTCATTCTCAATGCCAATGACATGCTTCTTCTTTACGAGCATGTGCAAATTCCTCATGCGAGCATGACCAAGTCATCAATGCCATAGCCAGCCTTCTGAAGCTTTTGCAAGTAGACATACGGCCGCCTGTGGTCCTGTAGAGAAATCAACAATATACATATCTCCTCTCCTAAAGCCTTCGAAGACTTTGGAATTGTCAGCTTCCATGATCACAACACAACGATACTTGCCAAAGATGACAACCATATCAAGATCACAAAGCATTGAGACGGACATGAGGTTGTATCCTAAGGACTCGACAAGCATGACTTTGTCCATGTGTCGATCCTTTGAGATCGCAACCTTACCTAGACCCAATACCTGACTTTTGCCTTTGTCAGCGAAGATGATATGCTTCAGATGCGATGGAGATATGGGGACATCCATCAATAGATTCTTGTCTCCAGTCATGTGATTTGTACATCCACTATCGAGGACCCACTCATTGGCTTTGGGTTGATCATCCTGCAGTTGAATTAGTGCAGCTTACGAACTCATATACTTCATCAGTGAAGAATATGACATCAAATTCATCAGATCAATTTAATCAAGCAGTGGAACAGATAAAACAGTATGAGGACGTGAGAAATGAAAGTTCATTTCTTCATGATTAGCCTACGTCCTTTCAGGCATTTTCAGGTCTCCAGCAAATTCTTCAGACGTTTAAGCACGTCTGGAGACCTGACCCTGCATAAAACATTAGTTCCTTTTCTTCACCACCCACATCTGAAGGGGTGGCAAAGAGTTCATCATTCTGCGAGCTCCATAAGAGAATGGTGGCATAGAAGCCATTCCACTTCGTTTCACATAAGAGGGGTTAGGATAAGCATATGAATAAGCAGAGAAATTCTTCGAGGACTTATGAACATAATGATTAGAAGAATAATGCTCATATTCATAGCCCTTAGCTCTTCCCTGCGAAACAGAAGGGTTAGCACGATGATGTTCATATGAGGACTTTGATCCACGTGAGGAATTTGGTCCATATGAGGACTTGGATCCATATGAAGAATTTGATCTGGGGTTTCTATTCTTCACAGGTGGTGTCGTGATGACATTCACCTGAAGATTTTCAAGGCACCTTTTGGGAACCCAGATTTTCTTCATAGGGGAACTGTTCCTACAGTTAGTGCCAACATATCTAGCAAATACTTCACCGTTCTGATTTTTGAACAGTTTATAGTTGGAGTCAAATGACTCATCAGAAGAATGAGGAGATTCACATGTAAAGCCAGATAAGGTAGATGGATCTACTCGAGGTTCCTTTGCAGCAACCCATGAGGTTTTGGGGTACTGCTCAGGCTTCCAGTATGTTCCATCAGCATTGATTTTCCTCTCAAAGGCAATACCCTCTTTTCTAGGGTTCCTGTTGAGGATCTGCTTTTTAAGCACATCACAAAGAGTCTGATGCCCTTTGAGGCTTTTGTACATGCCTGTCCAATACAATTCCTTCAGCCCTGCATCATCAGTGATACTAGCAATGTCCTCAGATGAGGAATTATTGACAACAGAGACATGTGAAGAATTTGTAGCAGAAGAAGCATTTGAACATTCAGTGAAGAATTAGCAGATTCACGTTCAATGCACTTCAAACATGGAGGAATGAATTCTTCCTGGGTAGCGTTGATATGTTGAGCAAGTAATGAATCGTGCTCCTTCTGAAGATCTTCATAACTCACCCTTAGATTTTCAAGATCTTGCTTTCTTTGAAGAAATTCATAAGAAAGCTTCTCATGATCAGATAAGAGAGTGTTATGATGACTTTGAAGGTTGTCAAACTTAGACTGAAGTCTCTGAAGACTTTCAGCCAAAGCTTTAGTGCGATCCATTTCTTCACCCAACATATCATCACTTTTGTCTAGCATGTTTTGAACCTTTTCAAAAGCCTTTTGTTGTTTCACAACAATCTTAGCAAGTTTAGAGTAGCTAGGCTTGAGGTTTTCATCAGATTCATCCTCACTCGATTCAGAGGAGAGGTGATTGAGTACCTTGGCACCTTTTGCCATGAAGCAATAGGTGGGAGCGTAGTCATCATCGCCTTCATCAGACTTGTTGGTGCAGCCATTTTCTTCAGAGTTGAAGATGGACTTGCTGACGAATGCAGTAGCGAGAGCTAGGCTCGCCACACCAGACTCGGACTCCTCAGATGCCTCCTCTTCCTCATGTTCCTCAGATTCAGCCTCAGAGTCCATTTCCTTGCCAATGAATGCCCGAGCCTTCTTGGAGTTGCTCTTCTTGTGAGATGAAGACTTCGAGGATTTTGATGATGAAGACATTGAAGATTTCTTCTTCTTCTTTGCGTCATCAGAACTGTAATCCTTGTATTTCTTCTTCTTTGATTCCTTTTCCCACTGAGGACAATCTTGAATGTAGTGACTAGGTTTCTTGCATTTGTGGCATAGCCTCTTCTTGTAGTCACTGGATGAGGAATCATTGCTCCTTGAGGATTTTCCAAAACGACCACGTCTAGAGAACTTCTGGAATTTCTTCACGAGCAGTGCTAGCTCCTGGCTCAGTTCTTCAGGATCACCAAGGTTACTACCAGAATCTTCACCTTCAGATTCAGAGACAACCTTGGCCTTCAGGGCACGTGATCTGCCATAGCTCGAACCATAGAGATCTCCCTTCTCAGCAAGCTGGAACTCATGAGTGTTTAGCCTTTCGAGGATATCAGTAGGATCAAGTGACTTGTAATCTCCACGTTCTTGTATCATCAGTGCCAGAGTATCAAATGAGGAATCAAGCAATCTCAGCAATTTCTTCACCACCTCATGGTCGGTGATGTCAGTGGCACCAAGTGCTTGAAGCTCATTTGAGATGTCAGTGAGGTGCGATGGTTTGCTGAACATTTTCATTGTCGAGTCTCTTGAAGCGGTTCAAGAGATTGCGAAGAACGTTGAAAGATCGTGGATGTCGCCTAGAGGGGGGGGGTGAATAGGCGCTTTAAAATAATTACGGTTTAGGCTTGAACAAATGCGGAATAAACCTAACGGTTAATTTGACAAGCACAAAACCTAAAACAACTAGGCTCACCTATGTGCACCAACAACTTATGCTAAGCAAGGTAAGCAACTAAGTGATAGCAAGATATATGACAAGAAATAATATGGCTATCACAAAGTAAAGTGCATAAGTAAAGGGCTCGGGTAAGAGATAACCGAGGCATGCGGAGACGACGATGTATCCCGAAGTTCACACCCTTGCGGATGCTAATCTCTGTTTGGAGCGGTGTGGAGGCACAATGCTCCCCAAGAAGCCACTACGGCCACCGTAATCTCCTCACGCCCTCGCACAATGCAAGATGCCATGATTCCACTAAGGGACCCTTGAGGGCGGTCACCGAACCCGTACAAATGGCAACCCTTAGGGGCGGTCACCGAACCCGTACACTTTGGCAACCCTTGGGGGCGGTCACCGGAACCCGTCAAATTGCTCGGGGCAATCTCCACAACCTAATTGGAGACCCCGACGCTTGCCCGGAGCTTTACACCACAATGATTGAGCTCCGAAAACCACCAACCGTCTAGGGCGCCCAAACACCCAAGAGGAACAAGCTCAAGGGTACCAAGCACCCAAGAGTAATAAGCTTCTCAACTTGTAACTTCCACGTATCACCGTGGAGAACTCAAACCAATGCACCAAATGCAATGGCACGGAGTGCCCAAGTCCTTCTCTCTCAAATCCCACCGAATAACTAATGCTAGGGAGGAAATTGAGAGGAAGAACAAGAAGGAGAACACCAAGAACTCCAAGATCTAGATCCAAGGGGTTCCCCTCAGATAGAGGAGAAAGTGATTGGTGGAAATGTGGATCTAGATCCCCTCTCTCTTTTCCCTCAAAAACTAGCAAGAATCCATGGAGGGATTGAGAGTTAGCAAGCTCGAAGAAGGTAAACAATGGGGGAAGAACACGAGCTCGAAGGATAAGGTTCATTGGGGAAGAAGACCCCCTTTTATAGGAGGGGGAAAATCCAACCGTTATGTGCTCAGCCCGCACACGAGCGGTACTACCGCTCCACGAGCGGTACTACCGCTCGGGCGGAAGAAGCTGGGAAACGGATCAACAAAACATGAACCTTGGGGCGGTAGTACCGCTTATAAGCGGTACTACCGCTCACCCCAGCGGTACTACCGCTCGACCGGAGCGGTACTACCGCTTATAGGCGGAACTACCGTGCCTTACTGCCGCGCGACTACCGCTGAACCCGACACGAAAAGAGCAGACCCAAAATCGAGGCGGTAGTAGAGCGGTACTGGAGCGGTACTACCGCTTGATGCTACAAGCGGTACTACCGCTGCCACCGCGGTACTACCGCAGGGAGAAAAACAGAACTGCCAAAACTTCTTCATATGAGCTCCGAATTGAGCAAACTCAAGCTTGTTGGATAGAGGAAGACGAGTAGCATCAAAACAGCGACAGGGGAGGTAATGCCAACAAATAGAGGAGTGAAACCTCCAACCGAGAAGAACCGGCATAACCTCCAACATCAAAAACATCATAGAAGATGTGAGTGAACTCCGTTTTCGATGAACTCGAGCTTGTCATCAAGATGACCATAAGCTCCAAAACTCACAAAGAGAAGAACCAAACAAGAACAAATAAATATGATGCAAGGATGCAATGGTTTGAGCTCTCTATGAACGATACGATCAAGCTACTCATCGAGAGCCCCCCTTGATAGTACGGCAATCGATCCTATAACCCGGTCTCCCAACTACCATCATGAGACCGGTAAAATAGAAAACCTAACAAGAGCAAACCTTTGCCTTGCACATGGTCCACTTGAGCTAGATGATGACGATCTTGACTCCCTAAAGATGGACCACCTTTCTTGATTGCGTTGGCTCCACGAAGACTAGTTGATTGCTCCCCCAAACTCCACTATGGGTGAGCCACCCTTCCGCACATCTTCACAAGTCCATTGTCACCACAATGTCTTCAAGCATTTGATCTCTTCGTGATGCTTTACTTGAACTTGCCCGCTTCACTTGAACTTGCACACCGCAACCTAACCCCACAAAGAACTCTCACAAAGACCATGGGTTAGTACACAAAGCGTAATTGACAATGCTTACCATACCATGGGATCGCTTGATCCCTCGGTACATCTTGTGCGCTTTGTGTGTTGATCAACCTGATTCACTCTTGACTTAGTCTTGATCAACCTTGACTCTTTCCAACTCTCTTCATTTGGATGATGTCTTGAAGGTAAACATGAATGATCACACAATCTTCTTCTTCAAGACATGCTTGCAATAAGCTCAACTCTCACATGACCAATCTTTGGATAATTCCTTAATAACACCTTGGTCACCACATAAACTCCTTGAAACCAACACATGGACTTCAAGAAATGCCTATGGACAAATCCTTCCAATATAACTCAGGGCAACCATTAGTCCATAGAGATTGTCATCAATTACCAAAACCAAACATGGGGGCACCGCATGTTCTTTCAAACGTCAACTCGAGAGTCACGTTGTGTTGAGAATCCTTTGTTGACCTTGGACAGCCTATCCCAGATAAGCTTAGCAATTTCCAAAGCACTCACACTTCCGTACTGCCCTTTGCTCAGATGGCCACATATGATGTTCTTCGCTTGGGAATCGAGTTGCCTGAATCTCTTCACATCAGTAGCATTCAAAGAAGGTGAGACTGAGGGAACACCATTTTCCACAACATACCAGAGATCGTTATCAATTGCCTGAAGATGCATTCGTATCTTATTCTTCCAGTAGGGGTAGTCCGTCCCATAGAAGGTAGGACACCCCAGCAGAGACCTTGATCATACCTGCGGTCGACATAACTAAAACTCCAGGGGGTTAAACCAAAATCACACAGAACAAGGGAGTACCTTGCTCTGATAGGCGATTATATCGACTAGAGGGGGTGAATAGGCGATTTTTATGAATTCTTCACTGAGGAATTTCAGGGTGAGGAAATTCCTAAGCGAAGAACTACTTGCAGCGAAATAAGTACTCAGATGTATACATGACATAACATAAACATGGACATCATGATGAAATGAAAACAGATACAGAGTACAGGAAGCGTAAGCACAGGATAAAACAGGATGAAGACAAACAGACTGAAGAAATTAAACTGAGGAAATTGAGAAAGTCTTCAGTCAAAGTCTTCGAACAGATATGGACAAGCACACAACATAGTAATGAGGAAATGGAAGATTTAAGGAAATAGAACCAGTAGGCTTGGTGAAGACAATGATTTGGTAGACCAGTTCCAACTGCTGTGATAGTTGTACGTCTGGTTGGAGCGGCTAGGTATTCAAACCTGAGGACACACAGTCCCGGACACACAGTCCTCACCGTATTCTCCTTGACCTAAGGTCACACAGACCTCGCCCAATCACTCATGGTAAGTCTTCAGGTGACTTCCAAACCTTCACAAACTCGGTCACTCGGTGATCCACAATTTCCTCTTGGATGCTCAGACCCTGACGCCTAACCGTCTGGAAGATCACAGTCTTCAAAGGTAACAAGCATCGGATCTATGCAAGATCAATCTCTTCAGTGATGCTCAATCACTTTAGGTTTGTAGGTGTTTGGGTTTGGGTTTCTTCAATTGATGATTTTCGCTCAAAGTCCTCGGAGGATGGGATGCTCTCAAATGACAAGTGTCAGTTTCTCTCGGAGCAGCCAGCCAGCTAGTGGTTGTAGGGGGCGGCTATTTATAGCCTAGGGAGCAGCCCAACATGATAAGACATAAATGCCCTTCAATGAGATGACCGTTAGGTGGGAAGATATTTTGGGACAGCTGGCGCGTGGCACAGCAACGGTCGGAAATTTGACTATCAAATTCCTCAGGGCTATCATGTTCCTCACTTGTAGGCAATCCACACTGGCGAATTCCTAACTCCTCAGTGAACAAATTCCTCAGAGACCAGAAGAACTTCGTCTCTGTCACTGAAGAAATTGACTGAGCTGCATGCGATTTCCAATGGCTTCACTCGAAGGAATTGGTAGGTGTAGGATTTTGAGTTGAGCATCACATGGAAATTTTTCCTTAGTATTTCCTCGACCCCCTTTAACAGTACGGTGTTTCCTATGAATCAAGAAAGAGAAAATGAAACTACGAAAACAAAAGTCTTCACGCTTCATGTTCCTTGAATGAATACCAGGTCTTCAGGGTTACACCAATTTCTTCACATTCAAAGTCTTCAGAAAGTCTTCAGAAATCCAAAGTATTGAGTCGAAGAACTTCATTTTTAGGGGTCGAGTTTCTCTGTAAATATCAAACTCCTCATAGACTTATAGACCTGTGTACACTCACAAACGCATCAGTCCCTTAACCTATAAGTCTTCAATACACCAAAATCACTAAGGGGCACTAGATGCACTTACATCAATGAAAAAGAATAAATCTACCAAGTTGATGAGCCGGGTGGCACAACAAGGGGCGGCATGACGTACGGTGGGGTAGCGTATGAGGTGCGCCTCAAGACCCGGTGGAGTCAGTGTGAGAGACCTCACAGGTATCATTGGCCTTGCTCGCATGTGATGACTGCCACAAGGTTCAGAAACTTGAACGTATCCAATGGTACCACCATGCGGTTGCATGAGTTCACATTGGAACGAATGAGGTTGACATGGGCTCCTAGTTTTCATCCCTTCCTCAATCAGTCACAGTGGCCTAAGTATGATGGGCCACACATCGTCCCCGACCCCAGACTCATGGTGCCTACAAAGGAAAGAAGAAGAAAGAAGGGGTTTATGGGTGACATGGATGATCTAGCTGGATACACCGGAATGAAACAATTTGGTAGAGGCCATTTCATGGAGGCACCGGACATCAATAGTTGTGGTCAATGTGACGAGCCGGGACACAATGTTAGGAAATCCACCAAAAAGCCACGGACCGATGCCAACACTCCGGATCACACTGGAGGTACCGGTGGCACACAAGGAGGTAGGAGTGGTAGTGGACGAGGAGGTAGGAGTGGTGCGCGTGGAGGATGGACGAATTTTGGCGATAGTGGACAAGGAGGCACTATTAGAGGGCGTGGGGGACGGTTGACTCTTAGAGGAGCCAGTGGCCGTGGTCATAGGACGAGAAGGGTTGATAGAGGAAGGCCTATTGACATCTTGCTTAACCTGGATGGTTGAAATAATGTGAACGGTACTTAAATTTATTGCTTAATTCGGTCTTGTTATTTGTTTTTCTTGCATACATACATGTTATTTTACTTTACTAACAACCAAAATTTTCTTTATAGGCATGGCTTCTTCCGGTTCCATGATGAGGCCCCGTGTGCTAACCGCGAGGACATGCCGGACAAGTGGACAGACGCCGAGTTGGATAAGGGGAAGGACAAAGATATTAGAACTCCATCATGTTGGTGTGGAGATGTTTGCAAAGTTAAGGTATCCACCGGCCACAAGAAATAATGGACATAAGGAAGAAGATATTTTGTTTGTCCCAACTATGCCTATGATCGTCCTCGTCCAGCTCACGCCTATGATGTACCGCCGGTAAGTTGTTGAAGTTCAAATAGTATTCAACCGTTGGTACAACTTGAACCTATCTTACTAATGACAAAATTTGTTATTTATTCGTACGTAGTCGCCGCCTCCACTTTGTAAGTACTTCACATGGATAGATCAAGATGTGCCAGAAGATGTTAAAAGAGATCAACGTCGAGATTGTCTAAGGAGGCAGCAGTTGTTTGAAGAAGCATTTCAGAGAGGCTTGGATGAAGAGCGCCGTGAAAAGGAGAAGATGGAGCGAAAGAAGCGTGAGGAGGAGAGGGCACACAAGGAGAAGATTGCTCGTCCAGAGGAGAGAGCAAGAAAGATTGCAAGGACTCGTGAAGCCCAAGAGGAGGATGAGGCACGTGACAAGAAAGGAAAATGGCCTCGTGTGACCCAATAAGGCCTTCGTTTTGAGAAACTTGTCATGAACTATGTCTTCGATTCGAGAAACCTGTGAAGAACTATGTCTTTGATTTGTGAAACTTGTGTTGAACTCTGTACTTTATTTGTGAAACCTCTCATGAACTATGTCTTTGATTTCTAAAACTTGTGATCAAACTATGTCATGAACTACATTTCTTGTGCTGCTGTTGCTGTCACTTGTTTGTTTGGCCTATCTGAAATGATGATGAAGAAGAAAAACAGAGCAAACTCTGCTTTGCACCCTATCGCCAGAAGCCTCGGCGGTAGGATATGAAACCCTACCATAATAGGGCGTGGTGGTAGGTCGTCGAACTGTCCTGGAAAGGAAACACTCCCCTGTTCTGCGGTAGGGTTGGCCACCCTACCACCAAGGTAGACGGCGGTAGGGTTGGCCACCCTAATGCCCGTTCTGCTGCCTATCCTGTGACCAAATAGGCCACATTTTCTATGGTAGGGTTGGCCACCCTACCGCCAGGGTTCATGGCGGTAGGGTTGGTCACCCTACGGCCTCCTCTGCTGCCTGTGCTGTGACCAAATCGGCCACATTTTCTGCGGTAGGGTTGGCCACCCTACCGCCGAGGTCCATGGCGGTAGGGTTGGCCAGCCTACCGCCAACGTCCATGGCGGTAGGGTTCCTTTTCCCTTTCTTTTTAGCCCTTTGCCTTTGCATTTCTTAGAAACTTCTATGAACTAAGCATCCACAAATGACATCCACAAATGATCGAGTAGCAAATACATACATACCTGACACATAGTTCATTACATCCACAAATGACACTTGTTCAAATGACTTAAAACATCTACCGATTCGAATGACATGAGTTCAAACTAGAAGCTTAATCTACAACGAAAAATAGATCTAAAACGTATAAGACGTTTAATTTGTTTGTCACGCTCAGTATTAGGCTTCAGTTCATAATCCGAGGATCCCACCCAATTCTCCAACACACCTTTCGTTTCGCCAAATCAGGCCCATCGAGCACGTCGTTCCGGAATCTCTGACATGCCTTGTGTGATTGCCCATCCAATAACCTGTCCGGGTTTTGTCAAGTCCCGCTCGCGGAATTCTTCTTTGCTGACAGAGAACCCAATCTCCATAGCCACAGCTTGTCTGCAAGCATATTCCATGTCATGCAGCTCATTAAGTATCTTCTGTTTTTCTTTCACAAGCCTCCGAAAAACTTTTTTCTCCTTAAGATCAGAAGGTTCCTCCATAAAAGGATACATCACTACAAAAAAATACACTTCCGTGATGATACGTGTTTGTCACAGTAGGTCGCATTTTTTGTCATGCATGTACATCCATGACAATTTTATGACAGAATCAAGATAGTCATACCTGTGCTGTCGTAGAAGTGTTCCATGATATTACCAAAATTATCATCACGGAAGTGTCCACTTCCATGACGATAAATCGCGCATCATAGAAGTGCTTTCGTCAAGGGTGACCGACACGTGGCATCCACCGTAACGGAACGCCGTTAAGCTATCTGGTCCGGTTTTGGATCCGATAACCCGCTAACAGCCCCGACCAATGGGGATTTTCCATGTGTAAAATCATCATTGGCTGGAGGAAACACGTGTCGGCTCACCGTTGGGACAGATGTCATCCACTCATTGGACAAAAGGCGCCTATGATACGTCGACACGTGGCACGGCCCAACAGAGGCCCATTCCTGTGAAAAGGCCGGCCCTTTTGACTTGGTCAAAAGGTGGCGGGCCGACCCATGGAAAGCCTGTTAACGACCTGTTCGCATATAGCCCATTTACAGCCCGCTAACCCAGGGCCCGTTACGACCTATCCGAATTAGGCCCAGTAGCGTCATCTGGGCCGTCCAATATGATTCCAGCCCATTTTAAGTTCCGGCCCATGTGAAAGGGCATGTAGCCCCTAAGTGTGGTTTTGGTAATTAAATGACAATCTCTATGGACTAATGTTTTCAGTGAGATATATTTGAAGGTTTTGTCCATAGATGGTGCCACAAGGATATTGGATGGAATCAAGGATGAATTCCATATATATGAAGATAGTGCCTCAAGGATATTGGACGGAATCAAGGATGAAGTCCATATATATGAAGATAGTGCCTCAAGGATATTGGACGGAATCAAGGATGAAGTCCATATATATATGAAGATAGTGCCTCAAGGATATTGGACGGAATCAAGGATGAAGTCCATAGATATGAAGATATATTTGCCCTATGCTTTGGTATTAAATGACAATTCCTATGGAGCATCAAGTGCATTGAATCTTATATGAAGATATGTTCCATAGTGATGCTTGAAGTGCATTGGGTTGTTTTGTGAAGTCTGCCATCAAAGCATCCGAAGAAGTCCTCATGGTATCCTTCTCTGGATACCCCGTGCACACGGGCTTGTACCGTGCGCACGGGGTCGGGTGTGAACTCTCTGGATACCCCATGCTCACGGGGCCTAGGTGTTGGCTCTCGAGATCCCATATCCAGTGAGGTTTCAAGTTGGTCGTCGGGTACTTTTATTGAAGCCATCAAGATTGGTTTCAATGCCTAAACTAATTATGTTCATGATGGAGTTCATTGGAGGATCTCAAAGATTGATATATTTGGGCTTCTGAGGATCAAGTCTTGAGAGAGTAATCAAAGAGAATAATTCAAGTTATGGTTTCAAGACAAGATCATGGTGAGCTCATGTGTTGGGTTTAGGTTGATCAAGTCTTGAAGCAAACAACTAGAGTGAAGAATTCATTGTGCCTCCCAAGATATTATGATGGAGGGCTTTTAAGGATCAAGGGCTTGAGAGAATAATCAAAGAGAAGAATTCAAGTTATGGTCTCAAGACAAGATCATGGTGAGCTCATGTGTTGGGTTTCGGTTGATCAAGTTTTGAAGCAAGCAACTAGAGTGACGAATTCATTATGCCTCTCAAGAGATTGTGATGGAGTTTTTAGAAGGGCAAGTGGTGACCAAGATGATATTCATAGTGGAACTTTATATGGTCATGGAAGAGTCTTTGGTGATATAGCTTGAAGCAATGAAGGGAAATGAAGAGTTCATTGTGGCTTTCAAGAAACCAAGATGGAGCTTGGAGTAAAGATGTTGGTTGACCAAGATGAAGCTCGAAGATTAAATCTAAGTGGTCAACTCTCAAAGCACAAACATTGTACCACGTAAGATCAAGTGATCTAGTGGTATGGTAAGTAATTGTGAATTGTTCTTTGTTACCTAACCCATGCTATGTGTTTGGTATGTCTATGTGGGTTAGGTGTTTCTCATGGGCTTTCATCAAAAGGAAAGATTTCAAGTAGCCTATGTGAGGATGACATCAAGTGGTGATGGTCATCGGGTTCGAGGTGTCCAAGTGCAAGATGAGAAGCCGGAGGTTATATGCTTTGAAGCTTGTGGTCCACATCATGATAATGCACATGTGAAGATGGGCTTAACTTAAGGCTTCCCTCATTGCAATATGAGGAAGCAATTCGAGTATCTTCACCAAGTGGTTGTGGACAAGAAAGGGATTCCAACTTGAGGCAAGCATTAAAGTCATCATCAAGCTCAAGTTGAATATGCAAGGCAAAGGTATAACTTAGCTAGGTTTTTCTAGTTTTGCCGATCTCATAGTGCTTGGTGGGAGACCGGATTATAGGTTTGATAGCCGTACTATCAAGAGGGACTCTCAGGCAAGTAGCTTGATCACGTCGCATGTAGAGAGCTCAAACCTTTGCATTACTTGCATCATTCTTTCTTGTCGATCTTGGGTGGTTCTCTATCTGAGGACCTTGGGCTTTTCCATAGCTTCAAAATGAGCCCAAGATCATCGAATTCGGAGTCCGTATGCCAAAGTTATCAACGTTTTAGTGGGCTGCTGCTGGCTGTCCTGGGGACTCCGTGTGCACGGGGTATTTGACCCCCGTGGGCACGGGGGCCCATGTGCACGGGGCTTGTACCGTGCGCACGGGACCCCGTGGGCACGGGGTCTAAACCCCCGTGCGCACGGGGTGTCCGGGAAATGCCCGTTGGAGCCCCAACGGCTAGTTTCGGAGTTTGGCTATTTAAGGGCCCTTTCCTCCCACCGGTTGGGAGTTGGTTCTTACACTTTCTAAACACCATTTTGAGCCTCTCTACACCTCTCAAAAAGCCCTTTCTCCCCTCTATGTGAAGGGGGATTTGTGGATGGATTTGTGAGCCATTTGTTGATCATATCCATTGCATCCCCTGTCCTCAATCTCCTACTTTCAAGAGTGCATCTTGTGAGATTGAGAGAGTGTGTTGAGCATTTGTTGCTTGACATTGCATTGCATTTGTTGCATTGGTTTGAGCTCCCCACATCGATTAGTTCGAGTGAGAGTCCGTGAGTTTATTACTCTTGGAGGTTTCGGCCTCCTAGACGGTTTGGTGATATTCATTGTGAAGATTGTGAAGAGGCCTATGTGGCCAAGGTTTCCCCGCGGAGCTTCCTATTGTGGTGTGCTCCAGGGAAGGGTGTGAAGTGGCCTAAGTGGTCAAGGTTCCTCCGGAAGCTTCCTTGTTTGTGGTGTGCTCCGGAGAAGTTTGTAAAGGTGTGGTGGTCGCCTTCAAGACCGACCCCGAGTGAATCGAGGCTCATCCGTTGGGGGTGACTCGAAAGGGAGAATACGGTGAGCCACTTGGTGGCGCCCCGAAGCTTTGGCTTCGGCACCGCTCTAACGGAGATTAGCACTCTCACGAGTGTGAACTTCGGGATAAATCCGCATCCCCGACTCACTTGTGGTTATCTCATACCCACACCCTTTACTTTCCGCAATTCATACTTGCTCTTATTAATATATCTTGTGCTAGTTGAATTGCTTAGTTGTTCCTACACTTGCATGTCTTGTGATATAGTTTGTGCTTGCTAGTTTCCTTAAGTGCCTATATTGTTTAGCATAGGTTGTTGGTGCACTTAGTTGAGCCTAGCATATTTAGGATTTGTGCTTGAAAAGTATCTGTTTAGTTTAATTCCGCATTAGGATAAAGCCAGATCCGTAATAGTTTTAAAACGCCTATTCACCCCCTCTAGTCGTCATCTAGTTCCTTTCACCATGCATGGCCCATGACGTCTTTCGGCCCAGATGAGGCCCTTTTTAACTCTTGGCCCATTAACAGCCCGTGGTGAAACTGGCCCGTAATGAACAGTGTATCACTTTATACCCATTAACGGCCCATTAATCCATTGGGCCGTTTGCAGCCCATGTTATCTTTCGGCCTTCTCAGGGCCCATTTATTCTTGGGCTCATTTCGAGCATTCGGTTACTTATGGCCCGTTACTGCCATTTTCTGCTTGTGGGCCAAATTCAGCCCGTGGTTACAGTCGGCCCGTTTGTGGCCCGTTAATACGTTGGGCCGTTTTCATAGCGTCATCAAATACGGCCTATTAACGACGACCCGTTATGGTCGGCCCATGAACGGACGACTCCAACTCTAGCCCGTTTACGGCCATAATGCGGTCTGTTTTTGTCCCATGTTTGGCCAATCGATCATACGGCTCATCTAAGGCCCATTGATGATATGACCCGTAGAAGGCCCATTGTTTCTACGGCCCGTAGAAGGCCCATTGTTTCTACAGCCCGTAGAAGGCCCATTGTTTCTACAGACCGTAGAAGGCCCATTGTTTCTACGGCCCGTAGGAAGCCCAGTGTCACTAAAGTAAATATGTAGCCCATGGCCTGTTAAAGGCGGGAAACTATTATAGGTTTAGACCTGCTAATGGCCCATATGAGTAACGAGCCGGCCTGAAGACCGACAACACTGAGATCCACTAAACCTTCCGGCCTAAATTACAGCATACCAACCAAAGAATAAACCTAGACTATACAACAAAGAAATTACGGCATATTAGGAATCAAAGTTCGCTACCCGGTGATAATAAAGCGCAACATGACCGCGGATTACATACACTGGGCATCAAAGGTCGCCACCAGTGCATATAAACGCGCCGACAAAAGAATATACAAAACTGAGAGCACTTCAGAAGGCACTAGACCTGGCAAGCTCGGGCCCCCGCAAGCAGCCGAACAAGCTGATGAGACCCCAGTTGTGTCAACGATAGATGCTTCACCCCTAGCTGTATGGCACCATAGTGCGCAAGGCAGTCCCCTGACATCTTCATTACATCTTTGACTTCAAGTCGGAGCTGAGCTGAAGCAAGCCTTTCCGCTTTAAGTTGAGACTGAAGAAGTCGAACTGATTGAGGCAGCGACTGCACAGAGGTTGTCTCACACCTGCTGGTGAGTAGCTTCAACTCAGTATCTTCATCAAGACAGGACCTTGGGGTCATCTCGCTGTCCTCAAGATGGTTTGGCTCACTATCTTTCCTAAAGTTCTGCCTGGCATAAGAGATACGACTTTGAAAGAGAAACAAGGAGACACGTAATAGGTTTCACAATTATATAAGCAAATAAATGGATCTGTTCTGCATAAGGAACATGTTTTTACAACTACAATTTAAAGCTGGTAGTTGTTGCAAACATCCAATCAGATGTAAACAGCAATGGAGGAAATGATGCCTATCCAAATCTATACTAGAACAAAGTTTGAAGGCTTGAGAAGGATGAACTTACATTACATGTTAATACGGGCTAGACAAAGCCCTTCTCCATGTTGATGGAAAGATAATTCAATAAATTCCCCAAAGAAAATTCTTTATAAGCGTTGCCATTATTCTACATTTTGCAAAGAGTAAATATACATCAAATAATATTGGAAGAGATAGAGGATAATGAAGCTCAGGTGCAGACTGATGATACATAATGAAATAGCAATTAATTAAGTACAGCGTTACAAGGCAAAATGTACTGACAAGAGGAATGCAGAGCCCAGTATTATCATGAGATCCTATGATCCTTTGAGCAAGGAGATTCATCTGAAATTAGTTTTCATACAAGAGAGAAGGTAAGGCACATGCAGAAATTTAGGAGTTCAAATTTTGAATTGATATCATAGACAGTACCTGACGCTGGGCTGTCAGCAGTTCTAATAGGGGTTTGGCCACTGGAGTAGGGGTAAAGTCTGTTACAGTTGGGCCTGTGTTTTCTGTGGCTGCTGATCTATCTGATTTAACAGGTATCACTACCTTTTCCAAATACCTAGTTTGTACTCCTTGAGGATCTGCCATCACCCTCTTCCTTTTGGACATCTATTACGAAAGAACAACATTTGACTGTAAAAACATAGTATGACGACACATGGAATAGGTACAGAAAATGGATAGGTATGGCATATACTCATATATGATGCTTAAACTAAGCAGATGGTGTAACAAAGTAGAAGTAATGCAAGAGGTCAGATGCAAAATATGTGCGACCAATACAACCTTGCCAAGTTAGAGCATGCACCTTGATGGGTGAATAAGATAGGCCATCCTCCACCATGCCAAGTTTGTTAGCCAGTGGATCGTTCCGCAATATTCCTCTCGTGCGCCCATTCTCATATTCATTTTGATAATGTTCAATACCTGACATGCATGAAAACATAAAAACAAGTGAGATTATCTTTGTAATGCAGAAGTGATTCTAATCCAATACTTCCTCCCTGTAAACCCCTTTGTGCTATCTCTGCAATTCTTCTAAGAGGTGACATGCATGCTATAATTTGGTGTGTGCATTAATATAATGTGGCCTACTACTCAAAATATGAGAGCTCCAGAAGTGATGATACTTTGCAGATGACAGCTTCAACATATAGTAAAGAAGAACAAGTCAACCTGACTTGACAGATTCAAAATATACTAAGGGAGAATAACTCGACCTGACCAGTCGTCCGCAAGAGAAGAGGATCGTATTAAAGAAGAGCAGAAGAGCAAGCAGATTGAAGATATTACAAGTCTTTCTATACAATGTCGGTTGGCCACCCATGATGAACCAGAGCGCACAGAGAAATACTATTCCTTCCGGTCTCTCCATATGTGGCTCACATGCATTTCGAAACTAAAGTAGGAACATTTAGCTGACCAATTAAACATCTCTCAGTTTTACTAATATTAGCATAATATGAGATTTGAATTTGTACAACTAAGCTTGTTTAGCTCGATGGGTGGAGCAGTGCTATTACGACACGAACCACGTAGGCTGATCGTGGTCATCATAAAATGGGGAAACCGTAAGCATGATGAGTATAGTGTTGACCGTGGCAGTGGGATGGCAGATCTGAAGCTGCAAACCGCGCAAAGGGTAGTTAGCAACCGATATTTGCTTTGAAATAACAACTAAGATTTGGTATGAACAAGAAAGTAGAGTCAACAAGTGACAAAGAAATGCAATTCTGCTGTCTCTCTATATGTCGCGACATGCATTTGGAAACTCAAGTGGGACCTTTAGCTAACCAATTAAATGTGTCTGTTAACTAATATCAGTATCATATCACAATCATATTTGAACAACTAAGCTTTGGAATTTTGAGTGTTGTGTTGTTTAGCTTGAAGGGTGGAGTAATGCTAGTATGACAGAAAGCACCTACACAGATCATAGTAGAGTAGATAAAAGGGGAAAACCCTAAGCATGAAGAGTAAAATCAGGAAAGTGGAACTAGCTGGACCAGTGGGTGGCGCACATGCTTTTCGAAACGAATATAGGAACATTAGGTGACCAATTAAACGTTCTCTATTTTAGTAATATGAGCATCATATCAGATTCGTATTTCAACACGTAAGCTTTGGAATTATGAGTGGCATGTTGTTCCGCTTGATGGGTTGAGGTCTTGAGGAGCAGTGCTAGCACGACACGAAGCAGGGAAGCACCTACGATGATGGTAGTGAATATAAAGGGGGGAAAACCATAAGCTTTACGAGTATAGTGACCGTGACATGGCGGATCTGAAGGTGCAAACCGGACAAAGCTACTTCGCAACCAATGTTTGCATTCAACTAGCCACTACGATTTGGTACGGACAAGAAAAGTACAGTAAACAATGTAAGATCTATTTTCCGGGTGAGATCAATAACTTAAGCACATATGGAAGAGTACCACTTGCGACGCCGTGTAGGCCCCTGCTGATACGTTGAGGGTGCTGCAGGTGCGATGGCTGTCGGCGGCGGGGAAGAAGACTTTAGATGGCAGATGGCCGGGTTGGGGGATAAATCATGTTGCCGTGGACGAGGCGGTTGTAGGAGCGGCAACGGCAAAGTGGACGACGGCGCCGATGAAGCGAGACGACACGATGAAAGGATCCTGGTCCGGCGCCGTGGATGAGAGACGTCCATCTCTTGCAGTGGACGACGGGGTAGGGGTAGCGGCTCCGGCAAGGTGGAGGATGGGGTGGCGGACGGAGGAGGCTGGCCGCAGTGGGGAGGTTGTCGTGGCGCCGATGGTGTATGAATGGGGAAATGGAGGGGGAGGGGGGATCTCAAACTTTGGGACGCGCTTGTCTGAAATGTGGGAAAGTTACGAACTTATCCCCCATTTAAAATTTCGGACATCACGTCGGTTGGGGATATGACGGTAGTCTCGCATCTCCCAAAATATTTGCCGGTAATGATTTCGGGCGAGGAGAGGGTGTTTTGCCGCCCACGGTTGGCGCCCACGGTGTATGAACGGGGCTGACAGGTAGGGCGGTTGTGTCACGTCTGAGGGAAGTTACACATCTGCCCCTATTTAAAATATTAGCCTACATCGATTTCGGACGAGGAGAGTTTGTTTTGCCGCCCACCGTGGATGAATGGGGAAATGGAGGGAGAGACACATGTCTTTCGGACGAGCTTGAATCAAATGTGTTTTGCCGCCCACGTTTGGCGCCCACCGTGTTTGAATGGGCTCAAAGGCCGTCGTGTCACGTCTGATTGAAGTTACTAGTCTACCCCTATCGACAGCAGTGTAAATCCGGTCGATAAGGATGTCAAGTGTCAGGGGTAGACAGTAATTTCCATCTTGCAAACACTTGCTTCCGGGTGTTTAGCCGGTTCGTTCAAAACTTGGGAGAATTAGCATTCACGTTTGCCCTGGGCCCTGGCAACTAAATCCAAATCCAATTTTTATTCGATTACGAATATCCACAGATAATTCTACGTTTTGTTATTTATTTCTTCAAAACCACAACAAAGATTTATTCCACCTTTATATATGATTATGATTTAGAAATGCCGCGATCTTCGAATTCAGTAGGTTGGATACACTTTGAGTTAAACAGTTATTTCATCCAATACAATATGCTCACACGAAGAACAGTTCACCTTATGTCAATCATACAAGTACTGAGGATTACCTCGCCTAAAAAATTCGGATCATTACAACACATGGACAACATAGGGGGTCTTACAACATAATCCATTCAGAGACATGACACAACATGCAAGTACAATAATCTAATGACAATTTCAACTGCTGTCTAAAGAAGAACAGGGATTACCCTGGGCTTCAGATAGCAGAAGCAGCAGGACCTCCTCCGTCTTCAAATGCAACATTCTTACTTCCTCCAATTCTTGGGTTGCTTGCATAATGCGTGCAGCTAATTGCATAATTTCCAGCTTCAAGATCGAGATTACCTCATTCATGGCAGCCACACCATCTCTTTCTGCCTCTAGTAAAGCCTCAGGAACTATAATATCTGTGCTCAGACTGCTCTCCGGTGGTGTTGCCTCTAAACTGCTACCATCTGGTAGCATGGATGGTGCACTGCTTCCACAAACAGATTCTGGGGTTGTACATTGTGTCCTAGTGTGAACGGCATCCAGAAAGGTTTCCGCTGGACATAAGTAAGAGATAGTCATCGCATGATCCATGCAGTCAGCTTACATGGTAAACGACATACGAATTATTGCCGAGCATGGCAAGCTATATTTAAATGGTTCGAAGCAGCATCAGCCGAAAAGAAATTAAAATGGTAAGATGAAACTAGGGATGTAAGTGGTGAATAAACGACATCCGCCAGTCCCATCTAGTTAGTTTTTGCTAGCTCCCTGGTTCGTTTTCCTCAAAAAACAAAAACTCTTTTGAACTATCATACCACTAGTGGACTTTAATCGGGATTAAACGGGACCCAGTTGACATCCCTAGTTGAAAGGGAGTGTACCACCGCTATATTTAAGTTGCCAAGGCATCTAAGCAGTTGAAATAATCTGAGAAAGCAGTTAACAGTGTGGGCTCATATAAACTACAAAGACAGTCTTGTGATGAAGTTCAGAGGAAAAGTTAAGGACTCAAATGAACTAGGCATGCATTTCTTTATGATAGTACAGCAAGCACTGCTGACATATTGGCCAACTCAGGTATAGCGTAACAAGTAACAAACAAACATTCGAATCAAGCAATACAGCAAAGCAGACAACTGAACTATTTGTTATTCTGTAGGATTACAGGTTGAGGGCACAAGCCAAGAAAGAAGCCCACACGCATTACATTTCACATGTACTAAAACACACTGGCTTACCATATGTTGCTGTGAAGCCTCGCTGCTGTTGCAATGTTCTTTGAAGATATCGTCAACATCCCGTGGTTGCAAATCTACTTGTTGTAGTTTATTCTGCACTCTCTATTTAGGTAAAATTAATTTTAATCGCATGCACTGGTTCGAATTGATCATCAATGGTTCATCTAAACTAATGAAAGAAGGGTGTGTGCATACACGACAATATATCTGCTTCCCTCTATTTTTATGCTTGTTCGAGGTGCCAGCCCCAAAAGAACAAATATTTTGCTTGATGGGGTTGGCAGCTCCATAATTAATAGAAGCATCAAATTAGTCATGCAACTTGGGAAGATCAAGAACACATAAAAAAGTAATGAACAGAGGCTCGTAGCAGTGATGTAATAGCTAGCATCAGAAAATGTAGGGTAAAACGAACAAAAACCAGCGGAACCACATGCTAGTTTGCTGATGTGTAATTAAGCATAGAGAACATGAAGAAGTCTGATGGAACCAACATGTGGCATCATAACAACACCATTATCATAAATATAGCATGCAAGAAGTAAAATAGTAGGCAGTGATATCTAGGAAGTACAGTAATACTTAGGACAAAACTAAAGCATATTAACTATATGTGCACTGGTATGTAATTTAGCACATGTAACATGTTCACTGCTAGAAGTATGGCCCTACAGGTGCAAGCAGAATAACGCGTCTCATGAAAAACTGAATGATGCCCTGAAGAAATTCAAAGGTGCGGTGCTTATGCTAAGAAAGTGAACATAGGCACCGGCCGTTGGATAATAGTACCTGATTCTCGGCGGCGTATGGGCATCGTTGGCATACTTGATAGCTAAGGATCGTCGAAGGTGCTCGTGTTGCGGTTGAGTTTGGGCCGGCTGTCGCCGAGGGAGTCCTGGATTAAGGGGTCCTCGGACAGCCGGACTGTTGGACTATGAAGATACAAGATTGAAGACTTCGTCCCGTGTCCGGGTGGGACTCTCCTTTGCGTGGAAGGCAAGCTTGGCAATTCGGATATGTAGATCTCCTCCCTTGTAACCGACTCTGTGTAACCCTAGCCCCCTCCGGTGTCTATATAAACCGGAGGGTTTAGTCCGTAGGACAACAACAATCATAATCATAGGCTAGCTTCTAGGGTTTAGCCGCTACGATCTCGTGGTAGATCAACTCTTGTAATACTCATATCATCAAGATCAATCAAGCAGGAAGTAGGGTATTACCTCCATCGAGGGGGCCCGAACCTGGGTAAACATTGTGTCCCCCGCCTCTTGTTACCATCCGCCTTAGACACACAGTTCGGGACCCCCTACCCGAGATCCGCCAGTTTTGACACCAACATTGGTGCTTTCATTGAGAGTTCCACTATGCCATCGCAATAAAGGCTTGATGGCTCCTTCGATCATCGACAACGATGCGATCCAGGGTGAGGCTTTCCTCCCCGGACAGATCTTCGTATTCGGTGGCTCCGTACTGCGGGCGAACTCGCTTAGCCATCTGGAGCAGATCGAAAGCTACGCCCCTGGCCATCAGGTCAGGTTTGGAAGCTTGAACTATACTGCCGACATCCGCGGAGACTTGATCTTCAACGGATTCGAGCCCATGTCAGGTGCGCCACACAGTCACGACGAGCATGACTTAGCTCTGCCGTCGGACAGTGTTCGGGAGATCACATCTGCGGCTACTCCGGCCCTCGATCCGGAGCAGATCGTGCCGTTCGAGGAAGGCTGGATAGACCCCGCCATGGAGGCCGCGCACTCAGCGGCGATAGAGCCGAATGCTGACTTCACCCCCTATGAGACCCGTGCTGCCGGACACTTGGATTCGTCCCCGGCCACGGGCTCCGAACCGCCTGCGTCCATGCCTATCAAATCTGATTGGGCACCGATCATGGAGTTTTCCTCCGCAGATATCTTTCAGCACTCACCCCTAGGCGACGTGCTAAATTCATTAAGGTCTCTCTCCTTGTCAGGAGACCCTTGGACGAACTATGTCCGGCTGGAGTGGGAAGAGGACGACGAAGAAATTTGTTCCCCACCCACCACCCACTTAATAGCCACTGTCGACGACTTAACCGACATGCTCGATTTCAGCTCTGAAGACATCGGCGGTATGGACGATGATGCAGGTGACGAACAGGAACCACCGCCCACAGGGCGCTGGACTGCCACCGCATCATATGATATATACATGGTGGACACCCCCAAAGAAGGCGATGGCGATAAGGCAACGGAGGATAATCCCTCCGAGAAGCAACCCAGGCACCGGCGTCAGCGGCGCCGCTCTAAGCCCCGCCATAGCAAAAGCAGCGATACCGGCACAAGAGACAATAACGCTGCAGATAATGCCGAAGACGAAGACAATCCCCTCCAGCCAGGCTTCGAGCAGGAGGACAGGCAAGCTAGCCCTAAGGAACAGGCAACTGGCGGAGAATCTGAGGATGACAATTACATGCCCCTCTCCGAAGACGAGGTGAGCCTCGGCGACGAAGAATTTATCGTGCCCGAGGATCCCATTGAACAGGAGCGCTTTAAGCGCCGGCTTATAGCCACAGCAAAAAGCCTGAAGAAAAAGCAGATAGATGGACTGAGGTCCTGGCGGCCGAGGAATACGAACTCGAACGCCCAACCAAGAGTTACCCAAAGCGCAGGTTGCTACCCCAACTCGAGGAGGAAGCATTAAAACTTACATTACCAGCGTATGATGCGGCTGATAGGCCACCTCGTGGCCGAGACAGAGTGGCATATCAGCCCGAAGTTCAGCCCGCACCCCGTCGCCATTCAAACAAAAACACCAAGGCCCGGGGCAACACGCGAGACCTGTGAGACGTATTGGAAAACAAAGCAGGACATACAAGATCGATCTACGGATCACGGGGGCGCGCCCCAACGCGCGACGATGATCGTCACGCCGGATACACTAAAAGAAAATCCGGCCGGGCCGAATACAGCAGACAAGACTCGTATGAACTGCGTCGTGACATAGCCCGGCACAGAGGCGCCGCACACCCCCTATGCTTCATTGATGAAGTGATGGATCATGAATTCCCAGAAGGGTTTAAACCCGTAAACATTGAATCATATGATGGTACTACAGACCCCGCGGTATGGATAGAGGACTTCTTCCTCCACATTCACATGGCCCGCGGGGACGATCTACACGCCATCAAGTATCTCCCACTAAAACTCAAAGGGCTAGCTCGGCATTGGCTGAATAGCCTGCCGACAAACTCCATCGGAAGTTGGGAGAACCTGGCAGACGCATTCCTGGACAACTTCCAGGGCACTTATGTGCGACCACCGGATGCTCATGATTTAAGTCACATAATACAACAGCCTGGAGAGTCAGCCAGAAAATTCTGGACTCGGTTCCTAACTAAAAAGAACCAAATTGTTGATTGTCCGGATGCCGAAGCCCTAGCGGCCTTTAAACATAACATCTGTGACGAGTGGCTCGCCCGACATCTCGGCCAGGAGAAGCCAAAATCCATGGCAGCCCTCACGACACTCATGACCCGCTTTTGCACGGGCGAAGATAGCTGGTTGGCCCGTAGCAACAACACAGCAAGCAACCCTGGCACATCAAAGGCCAGAGATAGCAACGGCAAACCCCGACGCAACAAAAACAAGCGCCACAAATATGGTGAAAACGCCAAAGATACGGCAGTTAATGCCGGATTTAGTGGCTCTAAGTCCGGTCAGCGGAAAGGGCCACTCAAAAATAACAATTCGGGTCCGTCCAATCTGGACCGCATACTCGACCGGCAATGCCAAATTCATGGCACCCCAGGAACGCCAGCCACCCATACCAACAGAGAATGCTGGGTCTTCAAACAAGCCAGCAGGGCAGGCGCCAAAAACAAAGATGGGGGGTCCCAAAGCGATGATGGCGACGAAGAGCCAAGATCACCAAATACAGGAGGGCAAAAGAAATTTCCCCCGCAAATCCAAACGGTCAACGTGTAAACAACACCCACATTCCCAACCCGGACCGGATGCGCACCCTTAGGGATGTCGACTTAACGGAACTAGTCGTCCCACAATATAAACTAGGGCCGGTCACCTTCAACCGCACGGATCGTCCGGTTAACGCCAATCAGGGCAATCCAGCCGCACTAGTCCTCGACCCAATAATTGACGGGTTCCACCTCACATGAGTCCTTATGGACGGAGGCAGCAGTCTAAACCTGCTTTACCAGGACACAGTGCGCAAGATGGGCATCGATCATTCGGTGATCAAACCCACTAAAGCCACTTTCAGAGGCATTATACCAGGTGTGGAAGCCAGCTGTATAGGCTCCATCGCCCTTGAGGTAGTCTTCGTATCACCAGACAATTACCGTACCAAAGAGTTAATCTTTGAAATCGTCCCTTTCCGCAGTGATTATCAGGCACTGCTCGGACGAACCACGTTCGCTCGATTCAACGTGGTGCCACATTATGCCTATCGTAAGCTCAAGATGTCCGGCCCACGCGGCGTCATCACGGTTAAGGGCAAGGCCAAACTTTCCTTCGGCACCAACGAGTACACCGCTGCCTTAACAGCAGAAGCAACGAGCAGCACCTCGCAGCCAAACCTCGAGTCGACGGCCAGGCTCCCGGACACCACCAAAGGACTCCGAACTACTTCGCGGTAGGATAGCCCGGCTCGTCCAGAGCTCAATTAAACACTCCGGCGAAGGCCAGGACAGGCCGCACACAGCGGCTCAACCGCCCTCCGGCACACAAACATTTCTTACATTTCCTTTGCAGGTTCACCTTTGCGCCGACCAGGACGGGCGATATGGAGGCAGCTCGAACGTGCAAGGGAATCCTTAGATATTCCCCGCGATGACCATCCGACTATACTCCGGATCCGCACACAGCTTCTTCCCCCCTGGTCTCAGCAGGTTCCACAGTCATATTTCTTTTTTATCACATTACCTGTACTCATACGCATCGACGTACTATTCAAATACAACATGTGGATTTATATGACGCTTGTCTGCTGTTATTTCTTATTAAAATTCTTTTATCAAGTGGCATCCGTACTCCACGATATGCCTTAAAACATGCCAGGGGCTTCGTTTTACCCATAATACGACAATAAAGTCCGAACACCTTCACGGAAGTTCGGCACCCCGAACCTATAGCATTATATGCATCAGCTCCGAATCATGTCTTGGGTCAATAGTTGGGTTTGCCCGGCTCCCATGTTTTGGTACCTTACGTTCTGCTATATCGGATAAGGTAGCACTGGGAGAACTACTGCGATTGTGTCCCGGTTCTTCCGGACGAGCACCTTAGTAGAGAAAGCCGAAAATTGACTGTCATGATACAGCAAGAGCTGGTCAGCTGTTCGAGAGGTTGTAAAATCTTTAAGGATTTCTCCCGCATAATGCCATAACCAATGCAGCGTGCGATGGATCGGTTTTTCTTCCGATCAGGTGCTTATAGAGCCCCTCGTGCGGTCTTCCGAACACCAGGGGCTGCGCCTCCTTCCTAAAGCTCCTATGGCTAAGTGAGAGTGATAAAGCCCTATAGTCTGATTGCCTAGTTCGTTGTGCTGAACACCTCCTTCGAAGGACCCAAAACTGGGATAAAGAGTGATCAAGTTTATCCCGAACACCCCCGTACTTCTTACGTGGGGGCAGAAGCCGATGATAACCCACAAGTATAGGGGATCGCAACAGTTTTCGAGGGTAGAGTATTCAACCCAAATTTATTGATTCGACACAAGGGGAGCCAAAGAATATTCTCAAGTATTAGCAGTTGAGTTGTCAATTCAACCACACCTGGATAACTTAGTATCTGCAGCAAAGTATTTAGTAGCAAAGTAATATGATAGTAGTGGTAACGGTAGCAAAAGTAACAGTAGCAAAAGTAATATTTTTGGGTTTTGTAGTGATTGTAACAGTAGCAACGGAAAAGCAAATAAGCGAAGAACAATATGTGAAAAGCTTGTAGGCATTGGATCGGTGATGGAGAATTATGCCGGATGCGGTTCATCATGTAACAATCATAACATAGGGTGACACAAAACTAGCTCCAGTTCATCAATGTAATGTAGGCATGTATTCCGAATATAGTCATACGTACTTATGGAAAAGAACTTGCATGACATCTTTTGTCCTACCCTCCCGTGGCAGCGGGGTCCTAATGGAAACTAAGGGATATTAAGGCCTCCTTTTAATAGAGTGCCGGACCAAAGCATTAACACATAGTGAATACATGAACTCCTCAAACTATGGTCATCATCGGGAGTGGTCCCGATTATTGTCACTTCGGGGTTGCCGGATCATAACACATAGTAAGTGATTATAGACTTGCAAGATAGGATCAAGAACTCACATATATTCATGAAAACATAATAGGTTCAGATCTGAAATCATGGCACTCGGGCCCTAGTGACAAGCATTAAGCATAGCAAAGTCATAGCAACATCAATCTCAGAACATAGTGGATACTAGGGATCAAACCCTAACAAAACTAACTCGGTTACATGATAGATCTCATCCAACCCATCACCGGCCAGCAAGCCTACGATGGAATTACTCACGCACGGCGGTGAGCATCACGAAATTGGTGATGGAGGATGGTTGATGATGACGACAGCGACGAATCCCCCTCTCCGAAGCCCCGAATGGACTCCAGATCAGCCCTCCCGAGAGGTTTTAGGGCTTGGCGGCGGCTCCGTATCGTAAAACGCGATGAATCCTTCTCTCTGATTTTTCTCTCCCCGAAAGTGAATATATGGAGTTGGAGTTGAGGTCGGTGGAGCATCAGGGGGCCCACGAGGTAGGGGGGGTGTGCCCTAGGGGGGTAGGCGCGCCCCCCACCCTCGTGGACAGGGTGTGGGCCCCCTGACGTGGATTTTTCATCCAGTATTTTTCTTATTTTCCAAATAGATGTTCCGTGGAGTTTCAGGTCATTCCGAGAACTTTTGTTTCTGCACATAAATAACAATATGGAAAGTCTGCTGAAAACAGCGTCAGTCCGGGTTAGTTCCATTCAAATCATGCAAGTTAGAGTCCAAAACAAGGGCAAAAGTGTTTGGAAAAGTAGATATGATGGAGACGTATCAACTCCCCCAAGCTTAAACCTTTGCTTGTCCTCAAGCAATTCAGTTGATAAACTGAAAGTGATAAAGAAAAACTTTTCCAAACTCTGTTTGCTCTTGTTGTTGTAAATATGTAAAGCCATCATTCAGGTTTTCAGCAAAGATTATGACTAACCACATTTGCAATAACTCTTAAGTCACATGTTTACTCATATCAATAGCATAATCAACTAGTGAGCCATAATAATAAATCTTGGATGACAACACTTTCTCAAAACAACCATGATATGATATAATAAGATGGTATCTCGCTAGCCCATTCTGAGACCGCAAGACATAAATGCAGAGCACCTTTAAAGATCAAGGACTGACTAAACATTTTAATTCATGGTACAAGAGATCCAGTCATAGTCATACCCAATATAAATTAATAGTAATGAATGCAAATGACAGCTGCGCTCTCCAGCTAGTGCTTTTTAATAAGAGGGTGATGACTCAACATAAAAGTAAATAGATAGGCCCTTCGCAGAGGGAAGCTGGGATTTGTAGAGGTGCCAGAGCTCGGTTTTGAAATAGAGATAAATAATATTTTGAGCGGCATACTTTCATTGTCAACATAACAACCGAGAGATGGCGATATCTTCCATGCTACACACATTATAGGCGGTTCCCAAACAGAATGGTAAAGTTTATACTCCACCTCCACCAACAAGCATCAATCCATGACTTGCTCGAAACAACGAGTGTCTCCAAGTAGCAACAGTCCCAGGGGGAGTTTTGTTTGCAATTAATTTGATTTAGTTTGCATAAAGCATGGGACTGGGCATCCCGGAGACCAGCCATTTTCTCGTGAATGAGGAGCGGAGTCCACTCCTCTTGAGAATAACCCGCCTAGCATGGAAGATACAGACAGCCCTAGTTGATACATGAGCTATTCGAGCATACAAAACAGAATGTTTATTTGAAGGTTTAGAGTTTGGCACATACAAATTTACTTGGAACGGCAGGTAGATACAGCATATAGGAAGGTATAGTGGACTCATATGGAATAACTTTGGGTTTAAGGGATTGGATGCACAAGCAGTATTCCCGCTTAGTACAAGTGAAGGCTAGCAAAAGACTGGGAAGCGACCAACTAGAGAGCGACAACAGTCATGAACATGCATTAAAATTAATAAACATTGAGTGCAAGCATGGGTAGGATATAATCCACCATGAACATAAATATCGTGAAGGCTATGTTGATTTGTTTCAACTACATGTGTGAACATGTGCCAAGTCGAGTCACTTAAATCATTCAAAGGAGGATACCACCCCACTATACCACATCACAACCATTTTAATAGCATGTTGGCACGCAAGGTAAACCATTATAACTCATAGCCAATCAAGCATGGCACGAGCAACTATGATCTCTAATTGTCATTGCAAACATGTTTATTCATAATAGGCTGAATCAGGAATGATGAACTAATCATATTTACAAAAACAAGAGAGGTCGAGTTCATACCAGCTTTTCGCATCTCAGTCAGTCCATCATATATCGTCATAATTGCCTTTCACTTGCATGACCGAACAAAGTGAAAATAATAAGAGTGCACGTGCATTGTACTAAGCTGGAATCTGCGAGCATTTAATAAACAGGAGAAGACAAGGCAATATGGGCTCTTGGTTAAATCAACAATAATGCATATAAGAACCACTTCAACAATTTAATCATGGTCTTCTCCTATCGACCCCCAAAGAAAAGAAATAAAAACTATTTACACGGGAAAGCTCCCAACAAGCAAAAAGAAGAACGGGAAATCTTTTTGGGATTTTCTTTTTAATTATTACCACTACAGCAAGAAAAGGAAAATAAACTAGCATGGATATTACAGTGAAAAAGTATGAGCACCGACATCTAGCAATGAGTGTGTGTGAACATAAATGTAATGTCGGTGGGAAATACGTACTCCCCAAGCTTAGGCTTTTGGCCTAAGTTGGTTCATTGCCACGGATGGCCTGGCGGATATCCATAGTTGTAGCTGGGGTCGTACTGCGATGCAGCAGTTATTGCCTCTTGGGCTACAGCGTGGCGGCGAGCTGCCTCCGCCCTCCTCTCGTACTCATCTGCCTCCTCTCTAGTAATAACATATCTTCCTTTTGCCTGATAATCAAAGAAGGCAGGAGCAGGGAGAGTAATACGGACAGCACGACGTCTGTCAAAGATTAAGCGATACCGGAGAGGTGATTCATTCCTCTCGACAAACTGGTGGTGGACCATAGCATTATAGTCTAAATAAGTAGGAGGCAACTCAATATCATCCTCACGAACGTCCACACCAAGAAAATCAGCTAAGCGGGTTGCATAAATTCCTCCAAAGAAATCTCCATTAAATCTATTATGATGCAACCTACGTGCAACAATGGCTCCCAAATTATAAGATTTGTCTCCCAACACAGCACTCCTAAGAATACTAGGGTCAGGGACACACATATGACATGCTTCATCTTTACCATTTATGCACCTACCTATGAAGAGAGCAAAATAATGTATAGCAGGAAAATGAATGCTCCCTATGGTAGCTTGTGCTATATCTCTAGATTCCCCCATAGTTATACTAGCAAGAACATTTCTAAATTCAGATTTGCGGGGTTCACTAGCACTACCTCATTGTGGAAGTTTGCAAGCAGTAGTAAAATCCCCTAAGTCCAAGGTATAAGATTTTTCATAAAGATCAAATAGGACCGTTGGATTACGTGAAGATGAAAATTCAAACCTCCTCACAAAGGAACTAGTGAGATAGTGGTATTGGCTGCACTTCTCTGCCTCGAAGCTCACAAGATCAGCGTTACGCAAATATGTGTTAAATTCTTCCTTGATTCCCGCTCGATCCATAAAGTTCTCTGAAGGCCATTCACAAGGCCGCACTGGAGCGTCCCTTGGTGGCTCATCGTCAGCATCACGCATTGCAAGCCTGGGTCCTTGCTTCCTTGAAGAACCACCTTGGAACATTTTCCTAAGCATATTTCTTCCTCTGAAAAATTTCTGAAATTTTTAGTAACTTCAAATAAAAGTGAACCAAGCTCAATAAAATTGGTAGCAACTACTCCTACAAGTGACTAGAGCCTATATCAAGCATTAGAACTACTTGGAACCATATAAATTTGACATGCAAGCTCTAGAACATGGTCACCTAGGCAGCACAAATTTGCAATGAATAAAGCACTAGAACAAAAACTAATTGGACCAATGGAGGAGTCACATACCAAGGAACAATCCCCCCAAGCAGTTTTGTGAGAGGTGCTTTGAGCAAGGAGATCGAAAATCGCAGCAAAATGAGCTAGAACTCGTGCTTGAGCTGGATATTGGTGTTTGTGGGAGAAAGAAGGAGTGTGTGGGTGCAGGAATAAGTGGAGGGGGGCCATCGTGGGCCCACGAGGCAGGGGGCGCGCCCTGGGGGGTAGGGCGCCCCCTCCACCCTCGTGGCCAGGTGCTTGCCCCTCCTGCTGTGTTCTCAGTGCCAGATATTCTCAAATATTCCAGAAAAAGTCATATTCCATTTTCAGGGCATTTGGAGAACTTTTGTTTTCGGGGTATTTTTATATTGCACGGATAAATCAGAAAACAGACAGAAAAATACTATTTTTACTTTATTTCAACTAAATAACATAAAGTAGAGAGAGGGTACAGAAGGTTGTGCCTTCTAGTTTCATCCATCTCATGCTCATCAAAAGGAATCCACTAACAAGGTTGATCATGTCTTGTTAACAAACTCATTCCGAATAACATGGAACCGGAGAAATTTCGAATAACACTATGTTACCTCAACGGGGATATGCACATCCCCTATAATAAGAATATCATATTTCTTCTTGACAGTAGGTAGAGGAAATTCAAAACCTCCAAAAATAATCGATGGAAATTTTCCAATAGAATTGATACTGTGGACCTGAGGTTGTTTCCTCGGAAAGTGTACCGTATGCTCATTACCATTAACATGAAAAGTGACATTGCCTTTGTTGCAATCAATAACAGCCCCTGCAGTATTCAAAAAAGGTCTTCCAAGAATAATAGACATACTATCGTCCTCGGGAATATCAAGAATAACAAAGTCCGTTAAAATAGTAACGTTTGCAACCACAATAGGCACATCCTCACAAATACCGACAGGTATAGCAGTTGATTTATCAGCCATTTGCAAAGAGATTTCAGTAGGTGTCAACTTATTCAAATCAAGTCTACGATATAAAGAGAGAGGCATAACACTAACACCAGCTCCAAGATCACATAAAGCAGTTTTAACATAGTTTCTTTTAATGGAGCATGGTATGGTGGGTACTCCTAGATCTCCAAGCTTCTTTGGTATTCCACCCTTAAAAGTGTAATTAGCAAGCATGGTGGAAATTTCAGCTTCCGGTATCTTTCTTTTATTAGTAACAATTTCTTTCATGTACTTAGCATAAGGATTCATTTTGAGCATATCAGTTAATCGCATACGCAAAAAGATAGGTCTAATCATTTTAGCAAAGCGCTGAAAATCCTCATCATCCTTTTTCTTGGATGGTTTGGGAGGAAAAGGCATGGGTTTCTGAACCCATGGTTCCCTTTCTTTACCATGTTTCCTAGCAACAAAGTCTCTCTTATCATAAAGTTGATTCTTTGATTGTGGGTTATCAAGATCAACAGCAAGTTCAATTTCTATGTCATTATCATTACTAGGTTGAGCTGCATCATTAGCATTTTCATTAGGTTCATGTTCATTACCAGATTGTGTTTCAGCATCAGAAATAGAGATATCATTTGGATTCTCAGGTGTTTCAGCAATAGGTTCACTAGAAACATGCAAAGTCCTATCATTTTTCTTTTTCTTCCTTTTAGAAGGACTAGGTGCATCAATATTATTTCTCTGAGAATCTTGCTCAATTCTCTTAGGGTGGCCTTCAGAATACAAAGGTTCCCGAGTCATTCTACCAGTTCTAGTAGCCACTCTAACAGCATAATCATTTTTCTTACTATTCATTTCATTGAGCAAATAATTTTTAGTTTTAAGTACTTGTTCTACTTGAGTGGTAACCATAGAAGCATGCTTAGTAATGAGTTTAAGTTCACCTTTAACTCTAGACATATAATCACCCAAGTGTTCAATCATATAAGCATTTTGTTTTAATTGTCTACCAAAATAAGCATTGAAATCTTCTTGCTTAACCATAATGTTATCAAACTCATCCAAGCATTGGCTAGCAATTTTAGTAGGAGGGATTTCAGCTTTATCAAATCTATAGAGAGAATTTACCTTTACTACCTGTGTCGGGTTATCAAGACCATGAGTTTCTTCAATAGGTAATGGATTAAGATCATATGTTTCTTCAATAGGCGGTAGATTAAGACCATGTATTTCTTCAATAGGAGGTAAATTCTTAACGTCTTCAGCTTTAATACCTTTTTCTTTCATAGATTTCTTTGCCTCTTGCATATCTTCAGGACTGAGAAATAGAACACCTCTCTTCTTCGGAGTTGGTTTAGGAATAGGCTCAGGAATTGGCTCAGGAGGTGTCCAATTATTTTCATTTGTCAACATATTATTCAATAGAATTTCAGCTTCATCCGGTGTTCTTTCCCTGAAAACACAACCAACACAACTATCCAGGTAATCTCTGGAAGCATCGGTTAGTCCATTATAAAAGATATCAAGTTTTTGATTTTTCTTGAGAGGATGATCAGGCAAAGCATTAAGTAACTTGAGAAGCCTCCCCCAAGCTTGTGGGAGACTCTCTTCTTCAATTTGTACAAAATTGTATATTTCCCTCAAAGCAGCTTGTTTCTTATGAGCAGGGAAATATTTAGCAGAGAAGTAATAAATCATATCCTGGGGACTACGCACACAACCAGGATCAAGAGAATTAAACCATATCTTAGCATCATCCTTTAATGAGAATGGAAATATTTTAAGGATATAAAGGTAGCGTGTTCTCTCATCATTAGTGAACAGGGTGGCTATATCATTTAATTTAGTAAGATGTGCCACAACAGTTTCAGACTCATAGCCATGAAAAGGATCAGATTCAACCAAAGTAATTATATCAGGATCAACATAGAATTCATAATCCTTATCAGTAACACAGATAGGTGAAGTGGCAAAAGCAAGGTCAGGTTTCATTCTAGCATTAAGAGATTGCTGCCTTCATTTAGCTAATAACCTCTTGAGTTAATATCTATCTTTGCAAGCTAAAATAGCTAAAGCAGCTTCTTTTTCAAAAACATAACCCTCAGGAATAACAGGCGAGTCTTCATCATCACTTTCATCTATATAATCAGTTTCAATAATTTCTTTCTCTCTAACCCTAGCAATTTGTTCATCAAGAAATTCACTAAGTGGCACAGTAGTATCAAGCGTAGAAGTAGTTTCATCATAAGTATCATGCATAGCAGAAGTGGCATCATCAATAACATGCGACATATCAGAACGAAAAGCAGAAGCAGGTTTAGGTGTCGCAAGCTTACTCAAAACACAAGGTGAATCAAGTGCAGAGCTAGATGGCAGTTCCTTACCTCCCCTCGTAGTTGAGGGATAAATTGTTTTCTTAGCGTCTTTCAAGTTCTTCATAGTGACCAGCTGATATAAATCCCAAGTGACTCAAAGAATAGAGCTATGCTCCCCGGAAACGGCGCCAGAAAATAGTCTTGATAACCCACAAGTATAGGGGATCGCAACAGTTTTCGAGGGTAGAGTATTCAACCCAAATGTATTGATTCGACACAAGGGGAGCCAAAGAATATTCTCAAGTATTAGCAGTTGAGTTGTCAATTCAACCACACCTGGATAACTTAGTATCTGCAGCAAAGTATTTAGTAGCAAAGTAATATGATAGTAGTGGTAACGGTAGCAAAAGTAACAGTAGCAAAAGTAATATTTTTGGATTTTGTAGTGATTGTAACAGTAGCAACGGAAAAGTAAATAAGCGAAGAACAATATCTGAAAAGCTCGTAGGCATTGGATCGGTGATGGAGAATTATGCCGGATGCGGTTCATCATGTAACAGTCATAACATAGGGTGACACAGAACTAGCTCCAATTCATCAATGTAATGTACGCATGTATTCCGAATATAGTCATACGTGCTTACGGAAAAGAACTTGCATGACATCTTTTGTCCTACCCTCCCGTGGCAGCGGGGTCCTAATGGAAACTAAGGGATATTAAGGCCTCCTTTTAATAGAGTACCGGACCAAAGCATTAACACATAGTGAATACATGAACTCCTCAAACTATGGTCATCACCGGGAGTGGTCCCGATTATTGTCACTTCGGGGTTGCCGGATCATAACACATAGTAAGTGACTATAGACTTGCAAGATAGGATCAAGAACTCACATATATTCATGAAAACATAATAGGTTCAGATCTGAAATCATGGCACTCGGGCCCTAGTGACAAGCATTAAGCATAGCAAAGTCATAGCAACATCAATCTCAGAACATAGTGGATACTAGGGATCAAACCCTAACAAAACTAACTCGATTACATGATAGATCTCATCCAACCCATCACCGTCCAGCAAGCCTGCGATGGAATTACTCACGCACGGCGGTGAGCATCATGAAATTGGTGATGGAGGATGGTTGATGATGACGACAGCGATGAATCCCCCTCTCCGAAGCCCCGAACGGACTCCAGATCAGCCCTCCCGAGAGGTTTTAGGGCTTGGCGGCGGCTCCGTATCGTAAAACGCGATGAATCCTTCTCTCTGATTTTTTTCTCCTCGAAAGTGAATATATGGTGTTGTAGTTGAGGTCGGTGGAGCGTCAGGGGGCCCACGAGGTAGGGGGTGCGCCCTAGGGGGGTAGGCGCGCCCCCACCCTCGTGGACAGGGTGTGGGCCCCCTGACGTGGATTTTTCTTCCAGTATTTTTCTTATTTTCCAAATAGATGTTCCGTCGAGTTTCAGGTCATTCCGAGAACTTTTGTTTTTGCACATAAATAACACCATGGAAAGTCTGCTGAAAACAGTGTCTGTCCGGGTTAGTTCCATTCAAATCATGCAAGTTAGAGTCCAAAACAGGGGCAAAAGTGTTTGGAAAAGTAGATACGACGGAGACGTATCAACCGACGGCTGGCCAACTCTCGGGATTAATATATAAAACGGCCGCACAGGAGGATAAACTTTTATATAACAGGCAATAAATATTATAAATGACCTTGTTCAAACATTACAAAGGACAACATGATTTGCATTCATGGAAATATAATGTCCTTGGTGCATAGCTCCGCTGCAAGGTAGGATCCTTTCGGGACACTCTCATAATATAATTTGGGCTTGCGGTGCTCCTTCCCCTCTGGCGGTTCTTCGGTCATCAGCTTTTTAGCATCCATCTTCCCCCAGTGCACCTTTGCGCGGGCGAAGGCCATTCGCGCACCCTCTATACAGACCGACCGCTTGATGACGTCAAGTAGAGGGCAGACACTCACAAGCCGCTTCACGAGCCCGAAGTAGCTGCTCGGAATCGACTCGGCGGGCCATAGCCGGATAATCAAATCCTTCATGGCTAGTTCCGCCGCCTTATGCAGTTCGATCAGCTGTTTCAGTTGATCGACAAAAGGCACCGGATAATTCGGTGCCAAATACTATGACCAGAAGAGCTTATCCGCAGTGTTCCTTTCTTCGACTCGGTAGAATTGGGCGGCATCTGATATGCTGCGGGGCAGCCCCGCAAATACCCCTGTAGAAATCCGAATTCAAAATTAGAAACATAATTTTCTCCTCAAATATTTGCTTTACATGGAAAAAAGCCTTACCCGCTGCGATCTTCCTCGCCTCTTGGATCTCCTGCAAGGCACTTTGGGTTTCCCCCCGGGCGTCGCTCGTGGCCTGATGAGCCTTGGTGAGTTCGGATTCTTTCTCCGTTAAACTCTGCTCCAAGGTCTCGCATTTCTTCACGGCCTCTTGAAGCTCCTGCTCAGCTTCAATAACCCTGGCCTCGTGCTTCTCACGAAGAGTCTGCTCTGTGGCTGCCTTTTTCTCGGCCTCGGCCACAGCCTTCTTAAGAGCCTCGACTTCGGTCATCACCCCTAGCGCAAATTATGAAACATATTTTATCATATTGAAAATTCGTTCGCAATCCACGCGAACAATCCTTGCGCATACCTTGTTTATCTCCCAACTGCATTTTCAACTGGCCAAGTTCCTCTTTGGCCCGCTCCAAACTTTGATTCAGTCAGAGACCTCCGCAGTATGAGAGGCAGCAGCCGCTACAGACGCCTGCTTATAAAAAAAGAGAGATAGATGTCATCAAGTGGGTCTTCCTGCGAACATAAATTTGATCCTCTGTCCGGTTCTTTCTTTCACCGAACAGTGTATCAGGGGCTACTATCCATACCATGACACGCTTCGAAACCTCATAAAACATACCTCAAAACCTTTTATAAGGCTGATGCAGGCTTCATTCAGTCCACTCTCAGCAGACTGAATCTTCTCAATCACCGCAGCCATAAGGGCACGGTGTTCATCGAAGATGGAGGCGCTCTTCAGCGCCGCCAACAAAGCATCCGACACCTCTGGTTGGATAGAGGTTGCCGGTGGAACAGGTACGCCCCCTCCAGCCGAAGGAGGCCGCCTGCTTGATTCTGGAGCTGTATTGGTCTCCGGAATTGCATCCGGTTGGGAGCCGAATTCCAGATGGTCCTCGCCGTCAACTCCCATGGGAATCTTCTCCCCCATGTGTCCGGCCCCTGAAGTTTGACCTCCAAGCGCCGCCTTCACGATCTTTTCCTCCCCTCCTTGGCCGGGGTCCTTCTGGGATGAAGCCTTGGTGTTATTCACCTGTTTGGGGGAAGGGGCCTTCGAGGGCGTCCCGCTCTCCATAGCATCCGAGCTCAGCGAATCCTCTGACGAGGATTGTTTGGTACGGGACCTCGTCGGACTACAAAAAATATGGCTCAGGTTAAAATATTATGGCATGATGAGTCTGGACGCATAAACGTATTCGGACTTTATATACTCACGAGTTCACCAGGGGCTGGGCCCTGGGATCCCACGCAGGGCCGCTGTCGGCGGCGGCAGTGCACTCTTCCGGAAGAGGAGCTTTTCCCCTTTTAGGCGACTCGGCCTCCAAGTGTGCGGAGGCCGTCCTCTTCTTTCTTCCCCTCGCGGGGGATTCATCTTCCTCCTCCTCGTCGTCCTCTTCGGAGGCGGAACGGGCATTGGAGCCTTCGGATATTGTGTCCGAAGTGCCGCGGCGACGAAGGCCGCCCCGGGTCTTTTTGGCCTCCTTCTCGGCCGTCTTCTTCGGCACCTTGTAAGGCGCCGGGACCAGCATCTTCGTCAGAAGTGGGACAGCCGATTCTTCGGGCAGCGGGGCCGGACAATGGATCCGCTCCGCCTTCTTCGTCCAGCCCTAGGAGAGTTGTGGAAAACGCATGAAGCATTTCCTTTGGGTTATGCGGATAAAATGTATGATGACTTACCGAGCTTGCAGGGCAGGATAGTTGGTACCCGCGGTCCTCGGCTGAGTCCGGCCATGATTTGCCGGACTTAAAAAGCACCTTCCAGATGTCTTTGTGCGAGGAGCCAAAGAGCTCTCGCAGGGTTTGGTGCTTGGCCGGATCGAATTCCCATAGATTGCAAGTCCGGTGTTGACAAGGCAGGATCCGGCGAACTAACATCACCTGGACTACATTGACAAGTTCGATGTTCTTGTCTTCCATATCTTTAATGCGCGTCTGGAGCACCGACAGTTCGTCGGACGAAGACCAGTTCAGGCACTTCTTGACCCAGGATGTAAGCCGCAGAGGGGCTCCGGATCGAAACTCGGGAGTAGCGGCCCATTCCGTGCCGCGCGGCTCAGTGATGTAAAACCACTGCTGTTGCCACTCCTTGACGGAATCATTAAAGGTGCCTGTTGGCCATGTGACGTTGGGCATCTTGCTCACCATAGCAAACCCGCACTCGGCGTGCTCGCCGCCCACTACCTTGGGCTTCACATTAAAAATCTTCATCCATAAGCCGAAATGTGGCGAGATGCGAAGAAAAGCCTCGCACACGACGATGAATGTCGAGATGTTGAGGAAGGAATTGGGGGACAGATCGTGAAGATCGATCCTGTAATAATACATGATGCCGCGAACGAACGGGTGGAGGGGAAACCCTAGCCCGCGGACAAAGTGAGGGAGGAATACAACCCTCTCGTGGGGTTCCGGAGTAGGGACGATCTGTCCCGCCGTCGGGAGACGGTGGCTGATTTTCCTGGCCAGGTACCCGGCCTCACGAAGCTTTTTGATATCCTTCTCCCGGACGGTAGAGGCCATCCACTTGCCTCCTGCTCCGGATCCGGACATTTTCGGGAGGCCTTTGTGGGCGGAGAAGATGAACGCTTGGGCGCTGGAGCTCGAGCGAAGGGGAATGGATCGGGAAGAAGAAAGCGTGGGTGCGAAAGGGAGTCCTTATCCCTTTATAAAGGCAGCAGGGATTCTGCGCCTCCCCACTTGCCTGGTAAACTCGCTTATTCCCCAAGCGCCGTGATTGATGGCACGGTTGGGTTACCCACACCCGTATTGATGAGAATCCCGTGATAAGGGGACACGATCTCTGCTTCGACAAGACGTGCCAAGAAAACCGCCTCGCAATATGTGCAGTAGCTGGTTGGAAAAAACGGTTCGAATAATGACCGGGCCATGGCGTGATGTCACGCTATGAAACTTGTCAGCATATTAGATTTGTGGAGTATTATACTCTCTACGGTGGTATGTGGAATTTATTTTGCAGAGCCGGACATGATCCTTGTGTTCAAAATCTTCTATGGAGTATTCGGAGGAGGAACCCGCCTTGCAATGCCGAAGACAATCTGCGCGCCGGACTCATCGTCATTGAAGCCTGGTTCAGGGGCTACTGAGGGAGTCCTGGATTAAGGGGTCCTCGGACAGCCGGACTATGTACTTTGGCCGGACTGTTGGACTATGAAGATACAAGATTGAAGACTTCGTCCCGTGTCCGGGTGGGACTCTCCTTTGCGTGGAAGGCAAGCTTGGCAATTCGGATATGTAGATCTCCTCCCTTGTAACCGACTCTGTGTAACCCTAGCCCCCTCCGGCGTCTATATAAACCGGAGGGTTTAGTCCGTAGGACAACAACAATCATAATCATAGGCTAGCTTCTAGGGTTTAGCCTCTACAATCTCGTGGTAGATCAACTCTTGTAATACTCATATCATCAAGATCAATCAAGCAGGAAGTAGGATATTACCTCCATCGAGAGGGCCTGAACCTGGGTAAACATTGTGTCCCCCACCTCCTGTTACCATCCGCCTTAGACGCACAGTTCGGGACCCCCTACCCGAGATCCGCCGGTTTTGACACCGACAGTCGCCGTCGCTGAAGCGGCTCCGGTGCTACGGTTGCGGCGCCTGTCGATATACAAGAAAGCTCATCTGTGGTAAGTGAACAGTTGCATGATAAAGAGAAAAACCGAAGGAGTACAGATCGAAATAACCTGATGAGGCTGCAGGGTCGGTAAAGTAGGGCCGGTGGAGTTGAATATGGCGTCCGTGGAGCGGGTCTGGTGCCGTGGACGAAGGCTTCGGTGGGCGCGTTGTACAGTGCTTTCGGTGAGGCGGATCTGTTGCGGCGGACGAGGGCTTGTATGAAGGGCCAGCGAAGGGACGGACGAGGGAGTCAGTGAAGGGCCTACACTGTGGTGGACGAGGGCGCCGGTTAAGCAGATCCGGTGCGGTGGAGCATGATGGCGGTCAAGGAGATCTAGAGCGGTGTACAATCCAGTCGCTGAAGCGGCTCCGGTGAAGTGGTGAGTTGGCAGTTGGGGGTTCCAAGGTGCGGAAGGTAGATCCGTCAGGGTGTGAGGTCCACCGCTGTGGCGGAGGACTAGATTCGGTGGCTTGCCGTGGTTGGGGGGTCGGGGAGGGGAAGGGGAGGGGCTCTGGGGAAGAATGTTGGGGGCAAAGAGGGGAAAACAATGGAGTTACCAAAGCAGCCCTTTTCCGTTCATGTGGCAGGGGTAAAACAGGAATATCACAGGGCTAAACTTACGGGCGCGAGATATTTCGATGTGAGCGGGAAGTTTGAAAGCTTTTGGCGCCTGAAATTATATTCTGCTCTTGTACGGCCGACTATGATATCATGGCCGAGAATTTGTTTGTTTTGCACGCAAAAAAAGTGCAAGTTTTGAAAATCAGTGTCTCCAACTCGAAACTTAGATTGTCCATTCAATTCAAATATGGATCATTGAGCTACTACAAGCAAATACCATCATATGGTCCAATTCAAATGAAATTCCAAATGTGTTTATCCTAAATATGATGACAAAAGCAAAAATGTGTATGTGTATGAATAAAGTGGATGATTATAAAGTTTGAAAATGCCCGTATGTGTATATCTCTAGGTTTGATATATGAATTTGAAATCACGAAATCCCGGCTTAAAAATGTACCTCCGTTTAAATGAATTACAAAAGCTAATGATGTAGTTGAATTCCAAAATTCCAATCTTAGGTTTGTAATTCTGGTACATCAAAGTATATCACGCATGTTCAAAAGTATCGTTATCTCATAGTCCAAACTGTGAAACAAATTGATCAACCTTGAGTGCACACACTATTGACCATGTATATCTCAATTATGCTAAAGTCACTCAAATATAGACACCTCACTCTTTATCTGAAGCAAACCCCCCCCCCCTCGTCGCCCCCCACACACACACAGAGAAGTCGTTCTCTCCCTCAAACACCAACACACGAGCACATTAACACCCCTCTCTCTTCTAAAGTCCGGACCCCAATATAGGTCTCTATCACTTCATCTCTTGGGCATGCACACATCTCTTCCCCCACTCTCTAGGTAGGTCTCCCGGCATCTCTCTTTCCCAAGCACACGCACTATGTAGAGTGTATCTTTCCCATACACACAAAACGTCGCCCCCAAATGTCTATTGTCGGTGTCAAAACCGGCGGATCTCGGGTAGGGGGTCCCGAACTGTGCGTCTAAGGCTAATGGTAACAGGAGGCGGGGGACACAATGTTTACCCAGGTTCGGGCCCTCTCGATGGAGGTAATACCCTACTTCCTGCTTGATTGATCTTGATGATATGAGTATTACAAGAGTTGATCTACCACGAGATCGTAGAGGCTAAACCCTAGAAGCTAGCCTATGATTATGATTGTTGTTGCCCTACGGACTAAACCCTCCGGTTTATATAGACACCGGAGGGGGCTAGGGTTACACAGAGTCGGTTACAAGGGAGGAGATCTACATATCCGAATTGCCAAGCTTGCCTTCCACGCAAAGGAGAGTCCCACCCGGACACGGGACGAAGTCTTCAATCTTGTATCTTCATAGTCCAACAGTCCGGCCAAAGTATATAGTCGGGCTGTCCGAGGACCTGCTAATCCAGGACTCCCTCAGTAGCCCCTGAACCAGGCTTCTGCGTCCAAAACGGGGCCGTGCAGCCGCCCTGAGCCCCCGACTTGAGATCTATGTCTCAGCCGCTACCGCTGCTGAAGAAATACCACGGCGTGCGACAACAACCATGTGGGAACTGGGTATCGGAAATCCATGATGCAGACACGTGGGAAAGTCATTGGCTCGACACATTTCATTCCCGGAGCTGGCGGCACGCGCGTACGACGTGGCGTTGGGCTTTCGAGGGGCTAAATTTTGAGGGTTTGGCTAAAGATGCCCTTGGTTGCTATGTTCATGGTTGTGCCAGTTTTATCGGTTCATTGTTAAACACTGATTAGAGTATCTGCATGCACATAAGCTAAGTCGGCCCCTCATACGCCCGTTCATGCGAGCGGGCGTGTCCGCAGATAGTGACCGACCACACCTTAAATTTTTGTTCCCACATCCACTTACCTTAATTAGCAAACCTCGAATCCATATAACACATGTATCATAAACTTCCGATACGGGTGTCCGGCTACTACATCAATATATGCTATCGGAATACCGAAATTTGGCATGTTCTACATACTAGCTATGGAAAAGATCATCCACGCTTGCCCTTGTCGGATCCTTTGGTGTCTTTGTAACGGAAGTAACGATCGAAGACGCAATATGGATCTAGCTGGGTCTCCGCCTTGTCGGAGTTGTCTGCCCAGTCACTTTCATACCCCTCCTCTTTGGGGCGCAGTCTGGCCATGGCACAGACTGCCCGGGATTGTTCTCGGGCGAGGGCGCGTGTCTTCATCCTTTGCCGCTTGTGGATGATGGGGACACGAATGGCTTCCTCTTCTGCGCCAGTGCGTGTAGCCGCCTCCGCCACATCGACAGCAGAGCGGGCCAGCAAGGCAGGCCTCGCACTCCCGTCCCCATCTGCTTATTTACGACGGGCACACCTATCCCTATAACCCTTGTACTCCTCTGGACCAGAGAAGGGGTGCAAGATGGACCTCGAGCTTCCAGCCCAGCCGGATCCGAGCGCTTGTTGCGCCGACAAAGTGGATTCATGCCAGATCGAATCCTACCTGGGTCGAGCGCACTCCTTCCGGGAGCGGCCGAGGGCCATGTGAACGGCCACAACCTCCTCCTGACCTCCTCCCCGCATGGGACGATACCCAATCGATGGATTAGGAGTGGTCGGAGTTAGATCCGCTACCCGCCATGTCGGAGACGGCCGGAGATCGCCGAAAGGGAGCTTGGAAACGGAGCTGAGTGGAGTGGAGTGCCGATTTGATGCGGTGAGCGGATGGGGACGACTATATGTGGAGTCGAGGTGGGCCATCGTGGGCCGGATCCGACCTGACGGACGCATCCAGGCACGCCCGGTCCTCCCGGAACCCGCCCTAGATTTGGGCTGGATATGAGGGGTGCCGGTCAGTCTGAACATTTGAGGCCGGTTATTGAGGCTTGTGTCTCGGTTGAGTTTTTTAACTATTAGTGATTGGGCTGTCCTCCCGGACTTACAGGATGCTTGAGACTTCCGACTGTAGATGCTTTCACTATGTTTGTCGCGCAAGTATACTGCATACATATGTATATGTAAGAAAATAAATTTGAAATCCAAAATCAAATTTTTTTAGTTAGTGGTGTACATGCATGTGTAGGCCGTGTACAAAGAACAAATGCAAGAGCACATCCAGTCCTGTCGGCTGTCGCTGCCAGGGAGCTTCAATTTGCGGCGGCCGGCGGCAAAGTGTCGTGGCGGTGGTCACCCTCGTAGGTGACGATGAGCATGGCGGGGTCGTCGGTGGCGCGTTCGACGTGCTTCCGCGCCGGGCAGCCCTTGGCGGTGCTGCACCTATAGTAGCAGCGGGGGTAAGGGGACCCCTTGATGGGCTTCTGCCCGTACTTGCGCCACGAGTAGTCGTCGCCGGGGATGTCCGCCGTGCGCGAGCTTACCGCGGGCACGCGCGTGGTGTACTTCACCCGGTGCTTGCGCTTCTTCGAGCAGTGGCACCGGCCACCGGCGGCGGCGGCGGCGACGTCGGAGTGCGCGCCGCTCGCGCAGGGCGTCTGCTGCTGCTGTTGCTTGCGTTTGGTACCAGCCGCGAGCGGCGGCTTTCCGGAGGACACCAGCTGGCCCGGGCCCTTGGAGACGCTGCCCTCGCCCCCCGCCGTCACCGACGAGAAGAAAGACGTCGACGTCACCGAAGCAGCGGCTGCCGCTGCCGGCGCCTTCGAAGGCTTGGTGAAGTCCAGCGTCAGGCTTTTCTGGGGCGCCAACTGCTGCGAGGCTGCCGGTGCCGGTGGCCGGGCCGGCATCCGAGGAGGAGAAGAGACAGGAGGGGGAGTCAACGAGGCGGCGCCTCCTCCAACAGGGCCGCGGCGGAAGCGGGCGTGGCCGCTGCGGCCGAGGATGTCGATGACCCGGCGGAACCCCGATAACGCTTGGTCGGCGATCTCCCCGAGCGGCGGCGGCGCGCAGTCGGCGCGGGGGGAGAGCGACGCGACGAGGAGCTCGAGGCTGCTGAGCCCCGCCGCGGCGGCCTCGTGGAAGGCCAGCTGCTGCTCCCCGCCCGCGAGGGCGAGGCCACGTGGGGCGTAGCCGCGTCCCACGAAGTCGACGGCCATGGTCGGCGCCGGAGAAGGACGGGGAAAGGCGCGGCCCTGGCTGCTGCTCGCGGCGGTTCTCGGCTTGGTTGTGTGACTTTGAGATTTGAGGTGCAAATGGATGGACGGAGGCCGAGGGGTTTTATAGCAAAAGTTGAAATGGGAGGAGCAGAATATGGATGCAAGTCAATGGATTGGTTAGCAGCAAAGGGGAACACAAAGCACTGATCTCAGGAATGGGTTGGACTTTGGAGATGAGCATAGAATACAGCAAAAAATGTCATCTCGGTCTCCTCCTTTTTAATATTCAGCGGGAGGTGGAGTGGAGATGCGCAATCTGACTTGCCTTGGAAGTCAGCCCTTGGAAACGGGTGGCAAGCTTCCTAGTTCCAACAACTGCCTCTACCCTAGAGTAGTTTATTATACTCAGCTACACAAAATCCGACCCCTCAGATGTCAGCGGACCGTGACCGGTCATCCCTCAAATTTAGAGCATCTACAGCCGGAGTTGGCAAATCTGGTCTCCTATACGTCCGCGGACGCGCCCGTGCACTCCCTAAATTCGGGCCTCCACACCCGCGTATCTCATATTCCTTACCCTATATTTATACAAATTCATGCAACTAGTACGTAGATCATGAAACGATCAAAATCGACAAGAAACGGGCATACAAACTGGTACCAAATGGGCACAATTCACATAAACATCACCCAAAAGATCACCAAACGGGGAAGTCACATAGTTCAACGATCCAACACATTGTAACTACATACTACAAGTAGATTATAAACAGGAGAGGGCGAGCTTCACCGCTTCCTCGCCGGCCCTTTGCCCTTTCGGTCGCCGGCGCAGCTGTATGAGTCTGCGGAAGGAGGTGGGTTCACGTCGGAGCCGTCAGACCTGTCGTCGGAGGAAGAATCAGAGATGACGATGTAGCCTTGCAAATGTCGGACGACGCGGTCTTGCTTGCGCTTGAGCTTGGCCACCCTCGCCGGCTCTGCTGCTGCCTTCGCCGCCTCCCACTCGGATTGCTCAATGCCGAGCCGTAGCTGCTTGGTGTTGATCCTTCGCAGCCGTCGGTCCTTCGTCTCTGCCTCTGTCCGTGACCGGTAGCACACCCACTTGAGGAGAGGGTCCTCCTCGTCGGGCACCCGGCGGCGGCGGGCGGACTGCGCAGACGCATCTGACCCACCCGCCATCTCCCTTGCCCTCTGCCTCTCGCGGCGGGCGGCACGTGCCTCCGACTCCGGAGTCCATATCCGCGGCGTCAGTGGAGCGGGCACTAGAACCCAGCGCTGCCCGTGCGGAGTAGCGGCCAGAGGTGGAGGAGGTCGTCGGGCGGGAGGAGCAGATCGGGCAGGCCTCGCAGATCCGCGGGCGGGGCGGGAAGGGCCGGTGCCGGCGTCAGCGCTGCGGCGACGGGCGACAGGTGGCGTCGCACCGGACCCGGAGCTGCCGCCCGGATTGACCCGCGAGCGCTCGAGCGCGATACAGAGCGCCATCTCCTCCTCGTCTCCGGAGCTGCCGTTGGAGTGGCTGTCGGTGCTGGACATGCTCGCCGACGCTAGGGATTTCGCGGATTGGGGAAATACGAGCGTCGGGGGGGGGGGGGGGGGGGCGGAGCGGAGTGAGCTAGGGTTTCTGCGGGAAGTGGGTTTTTGTGGGGTCGGGGTGGGCCAGCGGTGGGTCGGGTTGACGAGGCGGGCGCGCCCGGGCGTGCCCGGGCCGCCTCATATCCGCCCTACATTTGGGACAGATATGAGGGGGCCGATCAGCCCCGGCGTTTGAGGCCCGTTTGAGAGCTTCAATTGGGTCGGGTTTTTTGTGACCGGTCAGTGACCGGACGGCCTGCCCGGGCGTATGAGATGGATATAGGGCGCCCGACTGTAGATGCTCTTACTCCTCCATCCATATAGGGCCTAATCTGTTTTTCGAGAATGCATTTGACTATTGATAAGATTAATAGTATATGAGATGTATAATATGAAAAATATATCTTTGGAAGCTCTTTTCATATACGAATTTAACGGTATGCTTTGTGTAACTTGCATTCTATATATTATTGCTTTAACATGTGGTCAAAATTAATCTCGAGAAAATCATTAGGCCCCATATAGATGGATAGAGGGAGTACCTTTTCACAACGGTACCTCATAATCTCAAGTCCATACTATGGCATGCATCTTATACTATCTATACAATCTCTATGATGCAACATAAAGACTACTACATCAGCACATGCCATCGAATTACCAAAAATTGGCATGTTCTACCTACATACATACTAGCTATGGACAAAGATCATCCACGGTTGCCTCTGCCCTTGCCGGCCGGCTTTGTCGTGCAAGTACCGCTCGAAGATGCAAAATGGATCAAAAGGATCTGCTCATCGCCGAAGCTGTTGGACCCGTCGCATTGTCCTCCTCCTCCTCTTTGGAGAGGGGGGGGGGCAGTCCGGCCATACACTAACCGACCTGTTTTGCTGCCTCGGCCACTTGCATCCTCTAATACCCATGGGAGGGCACACCGGTCCATGTAGCACTCATATGCCGGCGGACCTGAGATGGGCGGTAGACAAACCTCGATCCTCCGTCCCCGGCAGATCCAAGCGCCAGTTGTGCCGATGCAATGGATTCGTGTTGAACATGTACCGACATCGGTCGGACACACTTCGCCCCGGGAGCGGCGGACGCCCATGTAGGCGGTCATAGCCTCCTCCGGCCTGCATGGGACGACCCTAGTCGATGGATCAGGAGTGGTCGGAGTCATATCACTGACCACCATGCCGGAGAGGGCCAAAGAACCCGGAAGACGACTTGGGGACAAAGCGGAGTGGAGTGAAGTGAAGTAGCTAGGGTTTGGATCGGGAAGAAGATGAGGATGAATATATGTGAGGTTGAAGTGGCCCAATATGGACCGGTTCCGATGTGGCGGACGCGCCCGGACCTCCCTATATTCGTCCAAGTTTTGACTGGATGAGAGTTGTTGGTCGGCCTGTGCGTTTTGGGCCGTATGAGTCTGAATCGGTCTTTTCACTAGTCAATGACTGGATCGACCTCAGGGCCCGGCTGTAGATGCTGTCAAGGAGCATAAGAGCATCTACTGCCGGACTTGGCAAATCCGACCCCTCAAACGCCTGCGGACACGTCCGGGCACGCCCGCGGGCACATTCGGACAGGCCCTCATATTTCCTTACGTGCATCCAGATATCTCAAATTCGGACTCTCAAATCCATGCAAATACATGCACGTCGATCATGCAACACAATGTCGCACATAAATAACAAATGGAAAAGGTTTACATAAAATTTATTTGAAGTGCCAAACTCAAGCATTGCCTCCTTGGTTGCCATTTGTGGATCCACATGTGCTCCACAAGATCATTGAGTAGCTGCGTGTACACCTGCTGATTTCGAAGATTCTGATGCATCTGCAGAAAGTTCATAAGCTGAGCCGCATCTTGATCTTACGAGATTTGAACTTGTTCTCGGGTGCTTCGAAATCATGGGTTTGGGCTACACCATCACCCTCATCCTCGACAATCATATTGTGCAGAATAACACAACATGACATCAGTTGGCACAAAGTTTTCGATTCCCACATCATTGCAGTGCTCCGCACAATTCCCCAATGAGCTTGAAGCACAGCAGATGCCATCTCCACGTCCTTCCTAGCCGCCTCCTGCATTGTTGCAAAGTGGCTCTGTTTATTGCCACGCGGCTCGGATATGGTCTTCACAAACGCCGCCCACTGAGGATAGATACCATCGGCAAGATAGTACCCCATGTTGTAGTCCCGGCCGTTGACGGTATAGTTGCACGACGGTGATTCCCCATTGCAAAGCCTCCTGAACACCGGAGATCATTGAAGCACGTTGATGTCGTTGTGAGAACCTGGCATTCTAAAGAAAGCATGCCAAATCCATAAGTCATGTGATGCCACCGCTTCTAGTATGATGGTGGCCTCTCTGGTGTGACCTTAATACATTCCCCGCACATCTTTGGGGCAATTTTTCCATTGCCAATGCATGCAATCAATTGATCGGAGCATTCCTGGAAACCCCCTTGCCTCTTCAATAGCCAACAACTTCTCCGTGTCTTGTGCATTTGGTTCTCTGAGATACTCCGGTCCAAACACCTCAACCACAGCGCGAGCAAATTTGACAGTAGTCTTGTGGCACGTGCTCTCCCCCATCCTGACCATCTCACCAACGGCGTCTGCAGCACTACCAAGTGCAAGCATCATCAGAGCAGCCGTGCACTTCTGTTTGGGCGAGAAAGAGAGTTGGCCGCAGCAATCCCTTCTCAGCTTGAAGTAGTCGTCGTGTGCCTCCACTCCCTCCGCGATGCGCAAAAACAATGGTTTTCGCATGCGAAAACGGCGACGAAACCATGGATCATCCGGAAAAGCAGGTGTGGGAGCAAAGTAGTCATTGTGCAGTAGCTTTGCTCCGGACACTCTGTCCCGGTTGATCACTCTTCTCCCTTTGATTGAGCCCTTGAAGTTGAGAATATGCTCCACTTGCCGGTCCATTTCCTCTTGCATGCTCATGAGCATGATCATGTCCACTTCTTCGTCCGAATCCGGCGAATCCAAAAACTCATCTTGAATCATTTGGTCAAGCTCCGTCGGTCCATACTCCTCGTCCGACGAAGCATCGGAATCCATCATTTACCTAACAAAATCACAATAATTTTGGTCGGTCAATGTGTCGAACACATCAAGCGCAAGGCGGAGCCGGAGAGTTGCCGGACGTACCACGGTGGCGTCCGGGCCAGCGACAACGTCCCCCGCGGCGAGGACGGGAGTGCTCTTCCGGAGCTGGCGGCGGAGAGCCTGGGAACGGCTGCGGAGCGGGCGCGGCGGCCGAGCTGCGAGCCGGACGGCGCGGAGGAGAAAGAACACATGAGAGAGCAAATGGATCTGGCAGCTCGGGGGCGGGGGGGGGGGGGGGGGGATTTGGTGTTGGGGTCGGGTTGTCGGGTCCGACGTGGCGGGCGTGCCCCGACGCCCCCATATTCGCCCCATATTTGGGCTGGATATTGGGGTTGCCGGTCAGTCAGGGTGTTTGAGGGCTGTTTGAGAGGCCCGTTTGGGTCAAAAAATCATGACCGGGCAGCGACCGGGTGGCCTGCACGAATGTATGAGGCGAGTTTGAGAAGTCCGGTTGTAGATGCTCTAAACTAGCGTGATTTTCTATTACCATGGCGGCTTGGCGAGTGCGCCGTTGACATTAGGACTCCCGATCTGTATTAGTTTAGGCCTGCATCAGGGTCGTCAGAGTCAGAGGAGAGGCATGTGGTGCATGAGCGATTGGGGCTTTCTACACGCCTCTAGTTTATCCCGTTGACAAATTGCCCCTGCCGTGTGGTGCCTCTGCTGACCAGCTAGGTGCCACCCGGAAACATCTTTGACCCGAGCATTACTTTGATGAAGGAATAAAAGGGGAGGAGGACATGAGCGTCAAGGCTCGCCCGCTTTGTGATTGGGAGCTTGTGGGTCGTCGACTAGTCGTTATCATTCGCATCGCCTCTCCTTTAGTGGTTTCGACTTTTTCTCTTTGGCCAATTAGCTGACCATCCGTCCACGCGTAGAAAATGCACGCTGTCACGGCTGCGGACTTAGAGCATCTTCAGCATGTGATATAAAATTTGATGATGTTTTTTTGTTTTTGAGATTACGCCAATAGCGTATCATATCTTTATAAAAGGAGGCATAAGTTTACAGGATCCCAACAGTAATGCAACTCCAGACTCCGACTATGGTCAAGGACAACTTGATGATGTATAAAACATTGTAGGGTAGGAGAGAGAAGATTTTATATCGCCACAGCTGCCGTTGCTTTAACAGGTGATGTGAAATTTTATCTCCCCTCCCTGGCCGCCTTTTTCTATCGGTCATTTCGTCGAAGATGTTGAGGATGCCGGCGGCCGTGGCAACCAGTGAGGATGATTCCAAAACGTCCAGTAGCTGCGGCGGGACTGAGATCCAGTGCCTTGCTGTAGTTAAGTCACCGCGCGCTTTGCCCCTTACCATCCACCGTCCAAGTCGATCCTACGGCCAGCAATTCACAGCCAAAATACCCACCTGTGGACAGAAGAGCGAGAACGGGCAGGGGAAACAGAGGCGCTTCATACAGAGAACGGAGCAGAACATTAGTTCAGTTAACACGCAGTTCAGTCCATCAAAACAACAACAGTTTGACAAACAGCAGTCTTACAAGGCTGTAAACAACGTAACAAAATACAGTTTAATTTAGCAAGCAAAAACACTTGGGTTCCGTTGAGCAAACATCAAGCAAAACGGAAAACCCAAGCCATTTTAAATACATGGACATTCAGTTAAGAGGTTCAAGAAATCAATAGGACAGAAAATGTGAACAGTACAGAGTATTTTGTAGGCGTGAGTAAACTAATTTTTGAAGCAAATTAACATAGAAATTTGTTTTTACGTAATCACTCAAGTACATAGTGTTGGCCCTTTTACTTGTACACTTATGCCACAAAATACTATAGTTAGCTCCCAAGTCCAAAATACTATAGTCAACCCTGTCCAAAATACAGTTGATACTGCACAAAATACTATCTAACAAGCTTGTACATGCTAGAACAGATCTTCATCATAACGGGTAGCTCTCAAGAGCTGCGTGTAACTCATTATTTTGTTGTAGTCTTGAAACTCCATATTTGCTGCTTTATCGCGACCATCCTTCTCCACTCCTATTTAAGGCTCCGCCCAATCATGTTTCATTTGTTGCTTCAATAAAACTTCTAGTAAGTAATTTAGGAATGAATGGTAACAACACATCATGTACATATTGCTACATACCTTTGCTATTTGGTTTTTGGATGCAGCAACTTTAGTTGGCTTGCGCTTCCCTTTGAGTAACTTATCAAGCCAAGTTTTCCTTCTTCTCAATTTTTGATTGAACCACTTTTTTCTTGAGCTTTGCAGCAGTGAGAACCTCTTTTGTTTGCTGCACATTTGGGTCAACATTTTCTTCGTCATTACATGGCTTATTTGTTGCATTGGTAATTGCATTGAGTTTATCCTCTAGTTGTGGACCAATGCAATCAAGTGCATCTTCTAAAATCAAACAACATTCCACAGAGTAGGCTATTTTATATGCCAAAGTGTGAAATTTGTGAGACAAATCTTTGTACCGAAGTTGGGTTTCCTTTGCAATCTTCCTTTGTGATGCCATCAAGTGACAAGTTTGTGGCAATTGAAGGTAATGATTGTGTTCTAGCACAATATCTGTGACTTCATAATTTTTTGCCACTCGATCCAATGTTATTCATCCGGCCTTTGCAATATGTTCTTATTTCGGCTCTAATACGCTTTGGCACATGATCGAATGTTATCCTTTTTTTTGAAGACCCTCATTGGAACAAACAAATCTGCATGAAGTCACTTCACCATCAAACTTGCTTACATGTCTGTTTCTCTTCCTCACATCAAACCCTGCACGGCCCTCATATGCAACCCAAAACACCCAAGCTTCATCTGCATTTCTGAACCTCGTACCAACTTGAGGTATTCCCTTATAAATTTCACCCATTGCACAACACTTTCAAATGCACAACACTCATAACACTCAAATCTTGTCAAATTGCACAACTCCGCAACTCAATCAGCAACAATTCTGTCAAATGGGACAGTACACACATCATTCAATTTCACACAACACATAAAAAATGAGCTAAATAGCAAAGACGGCTACCTGTTGGAGTCGGGCTGGAGCTCAATGGCCACTTGTCGGTGTCAAAACCGGCAGATCTTGGGTAGGGGGTCCCGAACTGTGCGTCTAAGGATCGAAGGTAACAGGAGGCAGGGACACGATGTTTTACCCAGGTTCGGGCCCTCTCGATGGAGGTAATACCCTACTTCCTGCTTGATTGACTTTGATGAGTATAGGGGTTACAAGAGTTGATCTACCTCGAGATCGTAATGGCTAAACCCTAGATGTCTAGCCTGTATGATTATGATTGCCTCTACAGACTAAATCCTCCGGTTTATATAAACACTGGAGGGGGCTAGGGTTGTACAGAGTCGGTTTATAGAGAAAGGAATCTTCATATCCAAACGCCAAGCTTGCCTTCCACGCCAAGGGGAGTCCCATCCGGACACGGGGGAACGCCTTCCATCTTGTATCTTCACGGCCCACTAGTCCGGCCCAAGTCACACAGCCCGGACGCCCGAGGACCCTTAATCCAGGACTCCCTCAGTAGCCCCTGAACCAGGCTTCAATGACGATATGTCCAGCGCGCAGATTGCCTTCGGCATTGCAAGGCGGGTTCCTCCTCCGAACAGTTCAAAGTAGTTGATCACTAGAACTATATCCGGTTCTATACAATAGTTACAACCCTGAACCACAAGGGCAAAACACTTAAACAAAAACACGATATGTCTTCACTGATAGTTCTGCTGACGTCTCGCCTCTTTATTATTTTGAATCGCTTTTCAATCCCCCGATTCGTATTTCAAGACGCAGCCTCTGGTAACACGTCTTGTCAAAACAGAGATCGTGTTCCCTTATCACGGGATTCTTATCAATACGAGTTTGGGTAATCCAACCGTGTCGTTCGCATGACCCCTTGGGAATAAGCGAGGTTTAAGGCTCGCGGGGGGACGCTCTATATTCACTGTCTTTATAAGGAGATAAGAATCCACCTTTTCACCCCACGCCTTCTTCTTCCTCAGCCCATCCGCCCTCGAGCTCCAGCGCCCAAGCTTCGATCCCTTCCGTCCCTAGAAAACACTCTAGCCATGTCCAGATCTGGGGCGCAGGGCAAGCGGATGGTCTCCTCCGTTACGGAGGAGAACGTCAAGGAACTCCGGGAAGCGGGGTACCTGGCCAAGGAAATCGCCCACCGGCTTCCTGCCAAAAAGCAGATCATCCCCACCCCGGAGCCTAATGAGAGGGTAGTATTCATCCCCCATTTTCTTCATGGATTAGGGTTTCCCCTCCATCCTTTCGTCCGCGGCCTCATGTTTTACTATGGGATGGACTTCCATGATCTAGCCCCGAATTCCTTCCTCAACATTTTGGCGTTTATCATTGTGTGTGAAGAATTCCTCCGCATCTCCCCCCACTTCGGCCTATGGCTCAAGGTCTTCAAGGTGAAGCCCAAAGTGGTTGACGATGAACACGCAGAGTGCGGCGGAGCCATGGTGAGCAAACTCCCCAACATCACCTGGCCCAAGGGTACCTTTGTGGAGACTGTGAAGGGGTGGCAACAGGGGCGGTTCTATATCACGGAACCCCACGACACCGCATGGGCCACCCCTCCCGAATTTAAGTCCGGGCCTCCAACGCGGCTTACATCCTGGCTCAACAAGGGCCTGGATTGGGCGTCGTCCGACGAGGTGATGACGCTGCAGAAGCGCGTCAAGGGTATGGTAGACAAGAACACCAGTCTCGCCAGCGTGATCCAGGTGATGCTTTTTCGCCGGACTCTCCCCTGCCAGTGCCGAACTCAGTATATGTGGGAGTTCGATCCGGACAGTCCTCGGACCCTGCAGCGGTTCTTCGGCACAACGCACGAAGACATATGGCAGCTGCTTTTCAAGGCCCAAAAGTCGTGGCCGAAGACAATCGAAGACCTCGACCTCGACCACGCTCATTCGGCCACTCCCGTAAGTTTTCTGTCGACCTCAATTTGTAAATCCAAGTAGTATACTGAGCTTTTCATTCTTCCCACAGGGCTGGACGAAGAAGGCGGAGCGGATTCACTGTCCGGCTCCACTACCCGAAGACCCAGCCATCGCTGTGTTAACGAGGATGCTGGTTCCGGTGCCATATCAGGCACCGGAAAAGAAGGCCAAGAAGAAGGGCAAGGAGGCCAAAAGTGGCCTCCGCCGTAAAGGTGCTTCGGACGTAGTGTCTGAAGACACCGAGACTCACTCCTCCCCTGAAGAAGACGAAGGGGAGGAGGAAGAGAGAAATTCTCCCCTTAAGGGAGGAAAGAAGAAAAGGGGGCTTCCGTGGATCTAGAGGCGGAGGCGTCTAAGAAAGGAATAATCTCCCTCACGGACGACTCCGAATCGGACGCCGATGAGTGGCGCCCCAGGCCGAAGCCCCTGGCCGGACCGTAAGTACCCCAAAGGCACTTGTACTTATATATCCATCCGGTTTTCCGCTTTGTGATTTTAATATACTGAATTACGTGTCGCAGTCTGGCTCGCGTCCTCCCCCAGCAATCCTCATCTTCGGGGAATTCACTGGATCCAAACATGATGCATAGCGGGTCGCCTCCGCCGGCCTCCTCCCCCAAAGCTACGGACAATGCCGAAGTGTTGTCCCGAAGGACCCTTCCGGGTCACGGAGAGGTGCGAGAAGCCTCCAAGGTGGCGCCAGAGGGTGATACCTCTGCTACCGGAAACATGGGGGAATCAACCCCCATGGAGACTGGCGACGGGGGCCATGCCCAATTTGGCCCCCAACCGAATATTATTCCGGAGACCCATACGGCTCCGGAATCAGGTGAGCAGCCTCCTTCGAAAGAAGGGGGTGCGTGCTACCTCTTGAGCACTGCGTTGGTTTTCCCTTGAAGAGGAAAGGGTGATGCAGTAAAGTAGCGTAAGTATTTCCCTCAGTTTTTGAGAACCAAGGTATCAATCCAGTAGGAGACCACGCTCGAGTCACACGCACCTACACAAACAAATAAGAACCTCGCAACCAACGCGATAAAGGGGTTGTCAATCCCTTCAAGGTCACGTACCAGAGTGAGATCTGATAGATATCATAAGATAATATTTTTGGTATTTTTATGATAAAGAGAAATAAAGATGCAAAGTAAAATAAACGGCAATAGAAATAGTGAAGTGTTGGAAGATTAATATGATGGAAAATAGACCCGGGGGCCATAGGTTTCACTAGTGGCTTCTCTCAAGATAGCATAAGTATTACGGTGGGTAAACGAATTACTGTCGAGCAATTGATAGAATTGAGCATAGTTATGAGAATATCTAGGTATGATCATGTATATAGGCATCACATCCGCGACAAGTAGACCGAAACGATTCTGCATCTACTACTATTACTCCACACATCGACCGCTATCCAGCATTCATCTAGAGTATTAAGTTCATAAGAACAGAGTAATGCTTTAAGAAAGATGACATGATGTAGAGGGATAAACTCATGCAATATGATATAAACCCCATCTTTTTATCCTCGATGGCAACAATACAATACGTGCCTTGCTGCCCCTGCTGTCACTGGAAAGGACACCGCAAGATTGAACCCAAAGCTAAGCACTTCTCCCATTGCAAGAAAGAGCAATCTAGTAGGCGAAACCAAACTGATAATTCGAAGAGACTTGCAAAGATAACCAATCATACATAAAAAATTCGGAGGAGATTCAAATATTTTTCATAGATAAACTTGATCATAAACCCACAATTCATCGGATCTCGACAAACACACCGCAAAAGAAGATTACATCAAATAGATCTCCAAGAAGATCGAGGAGAACTTTGTATTGAGATCCAAAGAGAGAGAAGAAGCCATCTAGCTAATAACTATGGACCCGAAGGTCTGAGGTAAACTACTCACACATCATCGGAGAGGCTATGGTGTTGATGTAGAAGCCCTCCGTGATCAATGCCCCCTCCGGCGGAGCGCCAGAAAAGGCCCCAAGATGGGATCTCATGGGTACAGAAGGTTGCGGCAGTGGAAATAGGGTTTTGGCTCCGTATATGATGTTTCCAGGGTATATGGGTATATATAGGAGGAAGCAGTATGTCGGTGGAGCAACGAAGGGCCCACGAGGGTGGAGGGCGCGCCCAGGGGGGTAGGCGCGCCCCCCTACCTCGTGGCTTCCTCGTCTGTTGCTTGACGTCCACTCCAAGTCCTCTGGATCACGTTTGTTCCGAAAATCACGTTCCCGAAGGTTTCATTCCGTTTGGACTCCGTTTGATATTCTTTTTCTGCGAAACCCTGAAATAGGCAAAAAAACAGCAATTTGGGCTGGGCCTCCGGTTAATAGGTTAGTCCCAAAAATAATATAAAAGTGTATAATAAAGCCCATTAAACATCCAAAACAGAATATATAATAGCATGGAACAACAAAAAATTATAGATACGTTGGAGACGTATCAAGCATCCCCAAGCTTAATTCCTGCTCGTCCTCGAGTAGGTAAATGATAAAAATAGAATTTTTGATGTGGAATGCTACTTAGCATAATTTTCAATGTAACCCTCTTAATTGTGGTATGAATATTTAGATCCGAAAGATTCAAGATAACAGTTTAATACTGACATAAAAGTAATAATACTTCAAGCATACTAACTAAGCAATTATGTCTTCTCAAAATAACATGGCCAAAGAAAGTTCATCCCTACAAAATCATATAGTTTGGTCATGCTCCATTTTCGTCACACAAGAATGCTCTCATCATGCACAACCCCGATGACAAGCCAAGCAATTGTTTCATACTTTAGTAATCTCAAACTTTTTTCAACTTTCACGCAATACATGAGCGTGCGCCATGGATATAGCACTATGGGTGGAATAGAATATAATGATGGGGGTTATGTGGAGAAGACAAAAAAGGAGAAAGTCTCACATCAACGCGGCTAATCAACGGGCTATGGAGACGCCCATCAATTGATGTTAATGTGAGGATTAGGGATTGCCATGCAACGGATGCACTAGAGCTATAAATATATGAAAGCTCAACAAAAGAAACTAAGTGGGTGTGCATCCAACTTGCTTGCTCACGAAGACCTAGGGCATTTGAGGAAGCCCATTGTTGGAATATACAAGCCAAGTTCTATAACGAAAAATTCCCACTAGTATATGAAAGTGACAAAACAAGAGACTATCTATCATAAGGATCATGGTGCTACTTTGAAGCACAAGTATGGAAAAAGCATAGTAGCATTGCCCCTCTGTTTTTTTGGGCCTTTTTTTTCTTTTGGCCTTTCTCTTTTTTTGGGACAATGCTCTATGAATGATGATCATCACACTTCTATTTATTTACAACTCAATGATTACAACTCGATACTAGAACAAAGTATGACTCTATATGAATGCCTCCGGCGGTGTACCGGGAAGGACAATGAATCAAGAGTGACATGTATGAAATAATATGCATGGTGGCTTTGCCACAAATACGATGTCAACTACATGATCATGCAAGGCAATATGACAATGACGAAACGTGTCATGATAAACGGAACGGTGGAAAGTTGCATGGCAATATATCTCGGAATGGCTATGGAAATGCCATAATAGGTAGGTATGGTGGCTGTTTTGAGGAAGATATAAGGAGGTTTATGTGTGATAGAGCGTATCGTATCACGGGGTTTGGATGCACCAGCGAAGTTTGCACCAACTCTCAAGGTGAGAAAGGGCAATGCACGGTACCGAAGAGGCTAGCAATGATGGAAGAGTAAGAGTGCGTATAATCCATGTACTCAACATTAGTCATAAAGAACTCACATACTTATTGCAAAAATCTACAAGTCATCAAAAACCAAGCACTATGCGCATGCTCCTAGGGGGATAGATTGGTAGGAAAAGACCATCGCTCGTCCCCGACCGCCACTCATAAAGAGGACAATCAAAGAACACCTCATGTTTCAAATTTGTTACACAACGTTTACCATACGTGCATGCTACGGGATTTGCAAACATCAACACAAGTATTTCTCAAATTCACAACTACTCAACTAGCACAACTTTAATATCACTACCTCCATATCTCAAAACAATCAGCAAGCATCAAACTTCTCTTAGTATTCAACACACTCATAAGAAAGTTTATACTAATCTTGAATACCTAGCATATTAGGACTAATTTCTCAATTAAAGCAAATTACCATGCTGTTTTTAAGGACTCTCAAAATAATATAAGTGAAGCATGAGAGAACAATAATTTCTATAAAACAAAACCACCGCCGTGCTCTAAAAGATATAAGTGAAGCACTAGAGCAAAAACTATATAGCTCAAAAGATATAAGTGAAGCACATAGAGTATTCTAATAAATTCCGAATCATGTGTGTCTCTCTCAAAAGGTGTGTACAGCAAGAATGATTGTGGTAAACTAAAAAGCAAAGACTCAAATCATACAAGATGCTCCAAGCAAAACACATATCATGTGGTGAATAAAAATATAGCTCTAAGTAAAGTTACCGATGGACGAAGACGAAAGAGGGGATGCCTTCCGAGGCATCCCCAAGCTTTGGATTTTTGGTGTCCTTGGATTTACCTTGGGGTGCCATGGGCATCCCCAAGCTTAGGCTCTTGCCACTCCTTATTCCATAATCCATCAAATCTTTACCGAAAACTTGAAAACTTCACAACACAAAACTCAACAGAAAATCTCGTGAGCTCCGTTAGAGAAAGAAAACAAAACACCACTTCAAGGTACTGTATTGAACTCATTATTTATTTATATTGGTGTTAAACCTACTGTATTCCAACTTATCTATGGTTTATAAACTATTTTACTAGCCATAGAGTCATCAAAATAAGCAAACAACACACGAAAAACAGAATCTGTCAAAAGCAGAACAGTCTGTAGTAATCTGTAACTAACGCAAACTTCTGGAACTCAGAAAAATCTATCAAAATAGGACGGCCTAGATAATTTGTTTATTGATCTGATGCAATTGGAATCAGTATTTAATCACGTTCTGGTGACTTTTAACAATTTGTTTTGTGAACAGAAAGTTTCTGGAATTTTCAGCAAGATCAAATAACTATCATCCAAGAAGATCCTATAGGTTTAACTTGGCACAAACACTAATTAAAACATAAAAACAAATCTAACCAGGGGCTAGATCAAAGATTTATTCCTAAACAGAAGCAGAAAGCAAAAAACTAAAATAAAATCGGGTTGCCTCCCAACAAGCGCTATCGTTTAACGCCCCTAGCTAGGCATAAAAACAAGGATAGATCTAGGTATTGCCATCTTTGGTGGGAAATTCTTCAATAAGACACCTATAACCCCTAGGAGTTTCTTTCTTTTTATTAATTATCAAACTCCTAGGCACAAAATCAAGGAAATCATTTCTAGCAAACGGTTCCATAATGATAGCAAAAAGATTGGGATGAACACTTATTGATTTTAAATCCGCAGTTTCCTTACTAGAGGATTCACCTTTATTTTTAGGAACATAAACAAGCTTGGAAATTTTGGTAGGAGGATTTGGAGTATTTTTAACGGAAGAAAAAGCGGACCCAAGTTGGTGATAATTTCCTCAAGTTTATCGATTCTAGTAGAATCTTTCTATTCTTTCATTAACTATGGGTTCTTTTCCTTAAAACTTTTCAGAGTAACTCCCACCTTAGATCCATATTGGGTAATTTGGTTGTGGATCTTTTTATCCAAATTCTCAATCAACTCTACAGTAGCAACTTTATTTTCAATAATTTCAAGCCTTTGCATCACATGTTCCAAAGTTAACATAGTTCCATTAACCAAAAGAGGCGGTGAGCCAAACAAATCTATCATAGCATTATAAGAACCAAAAGTATGGCTACCCAAGAAATTCCCTCCGGTAATGGTATCAAGAATATATCTGTACCAAGGAGTAGGGCCTACATAAAAATTGCGGAGAAGAATGGAAGTATATTGCTTCCGGGTAGATCTATTTTGAGCATTGCAAATTCTATACCAAGCGTCTTTTAGATTTTCTCCCTCCCTTTGCTTAAAATTAAGAAGAAGATAAGGGACTAGCCATAATGACCAGGCAAGCAAGAAAGCGACGAGCGAAAAAGAGAGGGCAAATAAAACGGCATGGGTGAAGTGGGGGAGAGGAAAACGAGAGGCAAATGGCAAATAATGTAATGAGAGGGATAAGAGTTTGTGATGGGTACTTGGTATGTCTTGACTTGTGCATAGACTCCCCGGCAACGGCGCCAGAAATCCTTCTTGCTACCTCTTGAGCACTGCGTTGGTTTTCCCTTGAAAAGGAAAGGGTGATGCAGTAAAGTAGCGTAAGTATTTCCCTCCGTTTTTGAGAACCAAGGTATCAATCCAGTAGGAGACCATGCTCGAGTCCCACGCACCTACACAAACAAATAAGAACCTCGCAACCAACGCGATAAAGGGGTTGTCAATCCCTTCACGGTCACTTACGAGAGTGAGATCTGATAGATATGATAAGATAATATTTTTCGTATTTGTATGAGAAAGAGAAACAAAGATGCAAAGTAAAATAAACGGCAATAGAAATAGCGAAGTGTTGGAAGATTAATATGATGGAAAATAGACCCGGGGGCCATAGGTTTCACTAGTGGCTTCTCTCAAGATAGCATAAGTATTACGGTGTGTAAACGAATTACTGTCGAGCAATTGATAGAATTGAGCATAGTTATGAGAATATCTAGGTATGATCATGTATATAGGCATCACATCCGCGACAAGTAGACCGAAACGATTCTGCATCTACTACTATTACTCCACACATCGACCGCTATCCAGCATGCATCTAGAGTATTAAGTTCATAAGAACAGAGTAATGCTTTAAGTAAGATGACATGATGTAGAGGGATAAACTCATGCAATATGATATAAACCCCATCTTTTTATCCTCGATGGCAACAATACAATACGTGCCTTGCTGCCCCTGCTGTCACTGGGAAAGGACACCGCAAGATTGAACCCAAAGCTAAGCACTTCTCCCATTGTAAGAAAGATCAATCTAGTAGGCCAAACCAAACTGATAATTCGAAGAGCCTTGCAAAGATAACCAATCATACATAAAAAAATCGGAGGAGATTCAAATATTTTTCATAGATAAACTTGATCATAAACCCACAATTCATCGGATCTCGACAAACACACCGCAAAAGAAGATTACATCAAATAGATCTCCAAGAAGATCAAGGAGAACTTTGTATTGAGATCCAAAGAGAGAGAAGAAGCCATCTAGCTAATAACTATGGACCCGAAGGTCTCAGGTAAACTACTCACACATCATCGGAGAGGCTATGGTGTTGATGTAGAAGCCCTCCGTGATCAATGCCCCCTCCGGCGGAGCGCCAGAAAAGGCCCCAAGATGGGATCTCACGGGTACAGAAGGTTGCGGCGGTGGAAATAGGGTTTTGGCTCTGTATATGATGTTTCCAGGGTATATGGGTATATATAGGAGGAAGCAGTACGTCGGTGGAGCAACGAGGGGCCCACAAGGGTGGAGGGCGCGCCCAGGGGGGTAGGCGCGCCCCCCTACCTCGTGGCTTCCTCGTCTGTTGCTTGACGTCCACTCCAAGTCCTCTGGATCACGTTTGTTCCGAAAATCACGTTCCCGAAGGTTTCATTCCGTTTGGACTCCGTTTGATATTCTTTTTCTGCGAAACCCTGAAATAGGCAAAAAAAACAGCAATTTGGGCTGGCCTCCGGTTAATAGGTTAGTCCCAAAAATAATATAAAAGTGTATAATAAAGCCCATTAAACATCCAAAACAAAATATATAATAGCATGGAACAACAAAAAATTATAGATACGTTGGAGACGTATCTAGCATCCCCAAGCTTAATTCCTGCTCGTCCTCGAGTAGGTAAATGATAAAAATAGAATTTTTGATGTGGAATGGTACTTAGCATAATTTTCAATGTAACCCTCTTAATTGTGGTATGAATATTTAGATCCGAAAGATTCAAGATAAAAGTTTAATACTGACATAAAAGTAATAATACTTCAAGCATACTAACTAAGCAATTATGTCTTCTCAAAATAACATGGCCAAAGAAAGTTCATCCCTACAAAATCATATAGTTTGTTCATGCTCCATTTTCGTCACACAAGAATGCTCTCATCATGCACAACCCCGATGACAAGCCAAGCAATTGTTTCATACTTTAGTAATCTCAAACTTTTTTCAACTTTCACGCAATACATGAGCGTGCGCCATGGATATAGCACTATGGGTGGAATAGAATATAATGATGGGGGTTATGTGGAGAAGACAAAAAAGGAGAAAGTCTCACATCAACGCGGCTAATCAACGGGCTATGGAGATGCCCATCAATTGATGTTAATGTGAGGATTAGGGATTGCCATGCAACGGATGCACTAGAGCTATAAATGTATGAAAGCTCAACAAAAGAAACTAAGTGGGTGTGCATCCAACTTGCTTGCTCACGAAGACCTAGGGCATTTGAGGAAGCCCATTGTTGGATTATACAAGCCAAGTTCTATAACGAAAAATTCCCACTAGTATATGAAAGTGACAAAACAAGAGACTATCTATCATAAGGATCATGGTGCTACTTTGAAGCACAAGTATGGAAAAAGGATAGTAGCATTGCCCCTCTTTTTTTTTTGGGCCTTTTTTTTCTTTTGGCCTTTCTCTTTTTTTGGGACAATGCTCTATGAATGATGATCATCACACTTCTATTTATTTACAACTCAATGATTACAACTCGATACTAGAACAAAGTATGACTCTATATGAATGCCTCCGGCGGTGTACCGGGAAGGACAATGAATCAAGAGTGACATGTATGAAATAATATGCATGGTGGCTTTGCCACAAATACGATGTCAACTACATGATCATGCAAGGCAATATGACAATGACGAAACGTGTCATGATAAACGGAACGGTGGAAAGTTGCATGGCAATATATCTCGGAATGGCTATGGAAATGCCATAATAGGTAGGTATGGTGGCTGTTTTGAGGAAGATATAAGGAGGTTTATGTGTGATAGAGCGTATCGTATCACGGGGTTTGGATGCACCAGCGAAGTTTGCACCAACTCTCAAGGTGAGAAAGGGCAATGCACGGTACCGAAGAGGCTAGCAATGATGGAAGAGTAAGAGTGCGTATAATCCATGGACTCAACAGTAGTCATAAAGAACTCACATACTTATTGCAAAAATCTACAAGTCATCAAAAACCAAGCACTATGCGCATGCTCCTAGGGGGATAGATTGGTAGGAAAAGACCATCGCTCGTCCCCGACCGCCACTCATAAAGAGGACAATCAAAGAACACCTCATGTTTCAAATTTGTTACACAACGTTTACCATACGTGCATGCTACGGGATTTGCAAACATCAACACAAGTATTTCTCAAATTCACAACTACTCAACTAGCACAACTTTAATATCACTACCTCCATATCTCAAAACAATCAGCAAGCATCAAACTTCTCTTAGTATTCAACACACTCATAAGAAAGTTTATACTAATCTTGAATACCTAGCATATTAGGACTAATTTCTCAATTAAAGCAAATTACCATGCTGTTTTTTAGGACTCTCAAAATAATATAAGTGAAGCATGAGAGAACAATAATTTCTATAAAACAAAACCACCTCCGTGCTCTAAAAGATATTAGTGAAGCACTAGAGCAAAAACTATATAGCTCAAAAGATATAAGTGAAGCATGAGAGAACAATAATTTCTCGTCCTCTCCTCCTCCATCATCTTTCTCGTCCTCTCCTCCATCTCCCGCTGCCTCTCCGCCGCCTCCGCCAGAAGTTTCTCCGTTCTATCTCTCTCAGTCTGTATAGCAGCCTGCAACACCACTCACATGACCATTTGTAATCATTGATGGAAGCGCACACAATGTAATGGAGAAAGATAACTGAGTACGTATCACTAACCTTGATGGCGAGTTGCACTGGCCGTTCACGAGGCCTTATCTCAGGAGCGGAGCTCGACTGGCGCGCCTTGATCTCCGGGAGAGTGCTAGGACAACGGATAAGTCCATCTCCAATGGCTATGGAGCCATGGGACCTCCCGCCACCAGATATCATCACCAGCTCTGGATCAATGGGACCCTGGCTCGGGTTAAAGTCCTCCCCTTTACTCGCCTTCCCCTCATCTCTATATCTCACGAGCTTGTTGTGGGAGGAGATGTTGGTGAAGCTGTTTGCATCATCGAGGTCAGACTGAGAGAAAGCCTTGACTTTCTTGAAAGAGCCAGTGTGGGCCATGGCATACAGGTCATACACCTCTGGCACCTTATCCGCCTTATTGTAGCGTGCCTGAAAGAGAGAAACAATGAAAATTAGTAATTAAAGGCTCAAGCTAGCATGATGAATGAATTGCATGAATCATGAAGCAAACCACATACCCAGTTGCGCCCGAACTGATATAAGTTGGAGCTGCCTTGATGGTGTGGCACACCTTCCATTTGGGCACGTTCGTCCTTGGCCTGGTTGTGGAGGGCTAGCCATTCTTGTGAGCACCACTCATCGACCAACACCTCCCAACAATCCATCCGATCCGCACACCATCTCGGAGGCGCCTAAGTTAGCAAATAGAAACTTGAGCGCTACGGCTAAGAATTACTAAATGAAGGAACTTAAGTAGAAGGCCTTAAGAATTACCTTCATGTACTGCTCCTTACTCAGGAACTTATCGCGGCACGCCGGCTTGGTCTTCTTGATACCACGCAAGGCGTAGTAGTCTCGAACAGCCTGCACCCGAGCCTCGTGCCGTAAGTTCTGGAGTAGGCGCTTGCAGACGTTCTGGATAACATTTGCGCTGTCCTCCTCGTATCCCTCCTCACACCTGTAGAATGTCTGCAATCAAATGAGACAATATTGATTAGTACAATTAATAACTAGCTAGTTGAAGATTTTGAAATGTGTAAAGGAGAAATTACCCAGAACATCCTGATCACCATGTCTGCCCTCGTGTCGCACACGACACCGTCGATAATGACATCCGGCGGGGCCGGGGCAGCCACGTAGTGCTCCCAGCTCAACCCAAGCTCTAGAAGCCGACCCTCACCAGGCAACGTGACAAACCCCGGGAAGTTTTGCCAGCAAAGAACTCCAAGGACGGAGTTGGGCCGGCGGACACTATGATGGTGGTCCCAACCCCTGCAGCATGACAAGGCCAACGCATTAGTTATTTGAAGAAACGTGAATGCAGAAGGTACAAAAATATTAAATGCACTTACGTACCTCTCCCCATCAGGGAAGATCAACCACCTCTGCTCGCGGGTCGCCGGCACGGACGGGAGCCGTGTAGCACCACGCTGGTAGACGGTGCCACCCTCCTCCTCAAGATCAGTCGGCTCCCCGCCATCATCAGCATGGCCACTCGGCTCCTCGGGCTGATCCGGCCAGGTACCCCATCCGGACGTGTGCTCCTCCGGGGTCTCATGGGCCGAACTCTCGTGGGCCGATGGCCAGTCGACCCGAGGCTCATGGGCCCAAGACCCATGGACCGGAGGCTCGTGGACCGGAGTCCGTGTAGCCTCCTCCTCGGACGAGTCAACCCTAGCAGTCACGTGCTCGGGTGAAACAGCTGGGGGTGGCGGCGAGGAAGGCGCCGTAGCAGTCACCCTACCTCCTCTCCCGCGACCACGTGCCCCACCTCCTCTCTTCCTACCTCGTCCCCTGCTGGGCACCGCGGTCGACGAAGAAGGGCCCGGCGGTGTGGAAATACTGTCCAGCAACGCTCGGCGGAGAGGTACGTCTGGAATCGAAGACCTCAGACCACGCGCCGACGAAGAAGGGGCCTTGGCGCGCTCCCGACCAGCGCCCACCATCTTTCAACACCTGCCATGACAAACAGTAAACGAAATTAGTACAACATAAAAAAAAGACCGACATGAATAATAATATGTGTATCACTTAAGTGTATCATCATCAAGTACAACATTAAAAAATTTAATACCTGACACTACTAATAATCTCGATCAGTATCATCAATAAATGCATAATCATCATCATCACTATAATCAATGACGGGCTCATAGGGTTCAGTGGCATCAACATGTGCAAGGCCACCTTGATGTAATCGGTCAAGCAATGACAGGTCATCTGCAGCAGTAACCTCTTCTTGTTCCGGCTCTTCTTGTTCCTCCTCTGGGGCGTGTCGGATTCACTGTCGCTGTCTTCAATGTTTTGGGGTGAAGTATAGCGGTTCTTGAAACGCTTTTTGGAAAGACGTGTCTCTTGGAAGAATTCTCCTTCATATGTGTCTGGGTTAATGTGAGGTTCATAATCCTCTTCCTTTGGGGGAGATAGTCTAGCACGTGGCGGCACTTCATAAACGACATCCCAACCTTTCAGATTTGGATTAGTTTGGCAGGCCCACGGTAGATAGAATACTTGGGTCGCCTGTTGAGCCGTAATATAGACATCAGGAACATCTAAATGGGTGCTTTGGTTGATTTCAACTAGCCCTATATGTTCATGAGTCCTTCTAGTCTCCTTCGGCTGAAACCAATAACATTTGAAGACTACGACATTCGGTGGGTTTTCACCATAGAATAGAAGTTCATAAATTGCTTCAACTCTCCCATAATACTCGGTACCTCCTTCGCCGATAGCAGATACACAACAATTTGTAGACTTTCGGTCGGCCATAGATAGCTCTTTGCCATAGGTACGAAAGCGATACCCGTTGATGTCGTATTTGTCAAATGAACGGACCTTATAGTCAAAACCATTAGCGACTTGTCTCAATTCGGCGTCCATAGACTCTGAATTAGCCTACAAGTTTAATATGAAAGGATTGTTGCATTACGCACAAATTAGCGAATGAAACCGGGATAGCCGCCTACATATTAGCCTACAAGTCTAATAGAAATTACCGTTTGTTTGAACCAAGAGATGAAACCGGGATAGCCGCCTCCTTGCTTTGCGAGAAGCTCATACTCTTCGACAGAATCCTTTTGGATCACCGCTCCATACGAGAATAAGGCGACGTATCGACTGTATGAAATATCCAGGAATAAGAGCAGTTCAAAGGAAATAGAAGTTGCGAAACTATGTACCGAGAACTTACTCGATGTACGGCCGCACTTCTATCAGGTTGTTGAAGATATACAACGAAATGGTCCGCCATTGTTCGTTATCCGAAGATACTGGATTTGAAACACTGGCTGGTGCGAGATTCCCTTTGAATAGGCTGAGGTTGGATCCACCCTTTTTAGGGTCGTCAGCATTGTACCGAGGCTTCGGATTATGCAAATGACGATTTTTGGCTTCGTAGTGTGCTGTCACGAAGTTTGCCGCCTCCTCAGTGATGAATGCCTCAGCCATCGATGCTTGAATTCTACGTTTATTTTTACATTTTTGTCAAAGCGTCTTCTGCATCCTCTCAGTTGGGTAGCACCAACGATTTTGCACGGGCCCCCCCAATCTTGCCTCGGTCGGGAGATGCAAAATCAAATGTTGCATTGGATTAAAGAAGCCCGGTGGAAAGATCTTCTCTAACTTGCAGATCAACTCCGGCGCCAACTCTTCCATTTCTTCTAGCACGCCAGGCGATAGTTCTTTCACACAAAGAACACGGAAGAAATAGCTGAGTTCTGCCAGTACTAGCCATTCATCCTCAGGGATGAAGCCACGCAACATCACCGGCATTACCCGCTCAATCCATATGTGCCAATCATGACTCTTGAGACCAAATATCTTCAATTTATCAAGACTGGCTCCCCTCTGTAGATTCACTGCATACCCATCGGGGAACATCAACTGCATTTTCACCCACAAGATAATTTCCCTCATAGCTGGCCTTCCAAGATTGAACCATGCCTTTGGCTTCGTCCAGTTCTGCTTTCCTTTCGGTTCTTTCATGTTTTGTAACGGCCTATCACATAGCGCCTCCAGATCGACTCTAGCCTTAGTATTATCCTTTGACTTCCCATCTATGCCGAACAATGTACCAAAAAGTGCCTCGGCGATATTCTTCTCAGTGTGCATCACGTCGATGTTGTGTGGGCAAAGGAGGTCTTTGAAGTAAGGCAGATCCCATAAGCATGTTTTGTGAGTCCAGGCGTGCTTAGAATTATACCCCTTGAAGTACCCTGGACGCTCTGGATCTGGCTCGAGAGCGTTTAACTGATCCAGGGTCTGTTGGCCTGTCAATGCATGTGGTGCAGAGTTTTTGACAACTCTACCTCTGATGAAGTTCTTCTTGTCTTTCCTGAACTTATGGCGAGGATTCAGGAACTGTCTATGCATGTCGAAGCAAGAAAACTTGCGACCGGCCTGAAGCCAACGAAACTCAAGAGCTCCCTTGCATGTGGGGCACGGGAACCTTCCATGCACACACCAGCCAACGAATAGCGCATACGCCGGCAAGTCATGCGTCGAGTACATGTACCAGACACGCATTATGAAGTTCCGTTTGCTATAGGCATCGTATGTCTTGAACCCATTATCCCAGGCTTCTTGCAATTCGTCCTTAAGCGGTTGCATGTACACATTCATATTTTTCCCCGGATAGTTGGGCCCTGGAATTATCAACGTCAGGAAAATGTTCTTTCTTTGCATAATCTGTCCGGGGGGGAGATTGAGTGGAAAGACAAATACGAGCCAACAACTGTACTGGGCTGCCGTCATACCAAACACACTGAACCCATCCGTGCTGATGCCGACTCGAGGATGCCTCGGATCTGCCGCTTTGTCACCATATAATTCATCAAACTTTTTCCACGCAACACCATCCGATGTGTGTACAATCATCAGATTCCCATCTGCATCTAGTTCGGTTCTTTTGCCCGTTTTGTGCCATGTCATCTGTCTGGCCGTCTCTTCGACCATGAAAAGACGTTGAAGTCTTGGTACGATTGGCATATACCGAAGAACACTAACGGGGATTTTGGTCTGTGTCTTCTCACCCATACCGTTGTCTACCACAACATACCTGGAAGACTTGCAAATGGGACAATAGTTCAAGTCCGCATAGTCAAGCCTAAACAAGACACATCCTTTCTCACAGGCATGTATCTTATCATAGGGCATCTTCAGTGCACGGGGGATTTTGTCCGACTGGTACAGGTTTGCAGGCATTACATGGCCTTTGGGTAGAAAGCGTCCAAATACTGTCATCATTGCATCGTAGCATTCTCTGCTCAAGTTGAACCGAGCCTTCAGAGCCATTACTTGTGAGATGGCATCCAACTGACAAAGCTCAGTGTGCTCATGGAGCGGACGTTTTGAAGACTCCAACATTTCATTGAAGGCCTTTGCAGATTCCTCCATCTCCTCGTCCGAATCCCGAGCATCATCAAAGTCTTGCACCATGTTTTTCATCCCGGTACCATGCTCGTCGGTGCGACGATGATCCACCTCAGCTCGGTCACGTTGGGCAGACTCACCATGAAATGTCCACACCTTATAATCGGGCGTAAAACCACTCTTCTGCAGGTGTTTGCCCATTTCAGCCTCTGTCCTCTTTTCCCAATTGCCGCACCGTAAACAGGGGCACCAGGTTTTCCTCTGGCCATTTGCAAATGCGGCTCGCACAAACCCCTTGGTTTTTGTGAACCATTCAGTGCTCCATTTGTTCTGACCAGTGTGACCGGTGTACATCCACGCACGATCACTCATCTTGACTTTCAGAGCTACTAGACACACAACAAATATATATATATATATATATATATATATATATAATTCACCATGTATGTATTCATCAGTTGATCTACTTTGTCAATTTTATTACGTCCATGCAACCTACACTCTAATAGGTAATGATAGGTCCTAATCCCACCCGAGTATGTTTAGATTGGGTTCATTTTCCCATGCTATGCCCCGGATCCTACGCAAAATTTCGGCAGCACCTCCCCGCTGTTCTCCTGATACACGTCTCTGCAATAAACAGAGAGGATGTGTACCCGGAGAACAACAGGGGAGGCACTGACGAAATTTATGCGTCGGATCCGGAGCAAAGCATATGGGAAAACGAACCCAATCTAAACATACTCGGGCTGTCCATGGATAGCGTTGGACAATTCGAAAGAATCAAGGTTATAAATATGCAAATGCATGCATATTTATAACTATGACGCTTTCGAACGGGAGACACATATTGGTTACGCATACTGATGATTCAAGACACATATATATCTAGCTATCAAGTTTCATCGGAATAGATCAAATAATTAATGGGGGAGGAGGACATGTCATTTGTGCTCACCCACGAACGAAGGGGCAGAGCTCGTCAAACGCACGGCGAGGTTGTCGAACACCAAACCTCGCAGCGATGAAACAACTGCACATTTAAAACTACCCGATCAACACAATTATATATGATGTTTTTCATAACAAAATCGAAAGATATATGACCTAACTAATAATTCACAAATATATGACCCCGTCGGCTTCTGGAAGGCCAAAGAACACCTTTTCGGGAGGTGTCGGGGGTCGGGGTGTCGTGTCGGTCTCGGGGTGCCGTGTCGGGGTTGGGGTCTCGGGGTCGGGGTGTCGGGTCGGGGTGCCGGGTCGGGGTCGGGGTGCCGTGTTGGTGTCGGGGTCGGGGTGTCGGGTCAGGCTCGGGGTCGGGGTGTCGGGGTCGGGGTCGGGGTCGGGGTCGGGGTCTCGGGGTCGGGGTGTCGGGTCAGGCTCGGGGTCGGGGTGTCGGGGTCGGGGTCGGGGTCGGGGTCTCGGGGTCGGGGTGTCGGGGTGTCGGGGGTGTCGTGTCGGGGGTCGGGGTGTCGTGTCGGTGTCGGGGTGCCGTGTCGGTGTCGGGGTGCCGTGTCGGGGTCGGGGTGCTGTTTCGGGGTCGGGGGGTCGGGGTGTCGTGTCGGGGTCAGGGGGTTAGCGGGTCGGGGGGTCGGGGTGTCGTGTCGGGGTCAGGGGATTAGGGGGTCGGGTGTCGGGGTGGAGTCGGGGTCGGGTGTCGGGGTGGAGTCGGGGTCGGGTGTCGGGGTTGGGGGGTCAGGGGGTCTTCTCATTCTTCTACTACTTCTACTTCTTCTCATTCTTCTACTTCTTCTCATCCCCCGTCTTCTTCTTCTTCTTTCTCCTCCTCCTCCTCTTCTTCTTCTTCTTCTTCTTCTTCTTCTTCTTCTTCTTCTTCTTCTTCTTCTTCTTTCTCCTCCTCCTCCTCCTCCTCCTCCTCCTCCTCCTCCTCCTCTTCTTCTTCTTCTTCTTCTTCTTCTTCTTCTTCTTCTTCTTCTTCTTCTTCTTCTTCTTCTTCTTCTTCTTCTTCTTCTTCTTCTTCTTCTTCTTTCTCCTCCTCCTCCTCCTCCTCCTCCTCCTCCTCCTCTTCTTCTTCTTCTTCTTCCCCCTTCTACTTAACCTAAACCTAAACTAAAAACCTAAACTAATTAAAACTAAACTATTTAAACTAATTAAACCTAAACTAATTAAACTAAATAACCTAAACTAATTAATTCTAAACTGAAAAAACTTAAACTAAAAAACCTTATCTAAACAGAAAAGAAAAACAAAAAAAAAGAAAAAAATGGCAGGGGCTCACTGTGGGGGGCGGCGACGGGTCGGGGAGGGGGCGGCGACGGGGCGGGGCGGTGGAGGAGGCGGGGCGGCGGGGGGCCCGGGCGGCGGGGGGCCGGGGCGGGGCGGTGGAGGAGGCGGGGCGGCGGGGGCCCGGGCGGCGGGGGGCCGGGGCGGGGCGGTGGAGGAGGCGGCCTAGGGCGGCGGGGGGCCGGGGCGGCTGTGGGCCGGGGCGGCGGGGGGGGCGCGGGGCGGCGGGGGGCCGGGGCGGGGGGGGCGACGGGGCGGTGGGGCGGCGGGGAGCCGGGGCGGTGGGGCGACGGGGCGGCGGGGGCGACGGGGCGGCGGCGCGCGGCGGGCGGCGGCGGTGGCGGGGTGGGAGGAGAAGGGCGAGGAGGAAGTGAGTAACGGGCGGCGGGGTACCTGCCGTTAGTAAAGTGCCCTCTTTGCCGTCCGCCATCCTTTGTCGTCCGCCTTTTTGCCTCTTTGTCGTCTGCTAGCGGACGGCAAAGAGGTGGGCCATTAAGATTTTTTCAAACGAGCGGGGGGTGGGGGCCACCTCACTCTTTGCCGTCTGCCAGCGGACGGCAAAGATTCTTTGCCGTCTGCTGGCAGACGGCAAAGAGCTGGCAGATGGCAAAGAGATTCTTTGTCGTCAGCCTTTTCTTGGCCGTCTGCTTTTGGGTAGCTGATGACAAAGAGCTTCTTTGCCGTCAGCTAGCAGACAGCAAAGAGCTGGCAGATGGCAAATTAGCTGATTCCAGTAGTGTGAAGGCCGGCCTGTCGCGTAATGCGGAAAAAAATCGCAAGAGATTTATACTTAGTCACCGAATAGCTGACCAGCTCTCGCCGCATCATGGCAGTCCGTTTTCGGCTTTCTCTACTGAGGTATTTGTCCGGATGAACCGGAAACACAATCGCAGTAGTTCTCCCTTTACTATCTTAGTCGAACAAGCGGAACGTAAGGTAGTAACCACAGGAGCCGGGCAACCCAAGTATTGACCAAAGACATGATTCGGAGCCGATGCATATAATGCTATATTCAGGATGCCGAATTGTACTATAAAAGTGTTCGAACTTTATTTAGTATTTTAAGAGATGTACGTGGCTCAATAGAGCCCCTGGGGATTTAAGTCGTACCGAGGTGTACATGAAAATCGGACAAAAACAGGGAAATACAGATTAAGAGGTAGGCCGGTACCACATAGGTTGGGCTAGAAACCGTTTCCATTATAGTCTGATCGATACGTCAAAACGTATTGGTACAAATAGTGTGGTAAGCAACAAGGCTATTTTACATGCCGAGCACAAGGGAAAGCTGTGTATGCGTCCTGAAAACGGGCGAGGTGATCTTTAAAGACCCTTTAGGTACTCTTCCACACATCTACGCTGGTTTTCTCCTTGGTGTATTGTCCTTCGAGAGGATCATCGATCGGTGTTTTCATGATAGGTCTCGAAAAGCGGCCTTGGTACCGTCGAAAAGGTGATGTGGGTTGTAAGGAACCTGGAAAAACAAAAATAAATAAAAGAAAAAGGAAATATGAGCGTCCAGATAGGGTCTAGCCGTATTGTGGACTTTATCTTTATTATGCCTCCATCCGTTCCCATGGTATCTTGAGTGCGTAATTATGTACACGTGGCACATATGCCACAATTTGGTAGGGGCTGAGATGGAGGCCGAATTGCTAATCGAGCTCCTGACGAGCTGGACTGTCATACTGTGGGGTAGTCCGGACTCGTTTGATCGTGTCCGGGGACTTGGCCGCCGATGTAATAGTCGGTTTGATGAGGCCGCCCTCTAGTTCTGCTGCCAGGGCTGCGGTGTGCTCCTCAGTACGGAGGGAGCGTTCCATGTTTCCATTGACTGTTATAACACCGCGTGGTCCGGGCATCTTGAGTTTGAGATAGGCATAGTGTGGGACTGCATTGAAGCGAGCGAATGCAGTTCGTCTGAGCAGTGCGTGGTAGCCACTGCGGAAGGGGACGATGTCGAAGATCAAGTCTTCGCTTTGGAAGTTGTCTGGCAAACCGAAGACGACCTCCAATGTGATTGAGCCCGTGCAGCGGGCCTCTACACCAGGTATTACTCCTTTAAAGGTAGTTTTTCTGGGCTTGATTCTTGACGGATCAATACCCATCTTGCGGACTGTGTCCTGATAGAGCAGGTTAAGGCTGCTGCCGTCGCCCATGAGGACTCGCGTAAGGTGGAATCCGTCAATGATTGGGTCGAGGACCAGTGTGGCCGAACCTCCGTGACGGATACTGGTCGGATGGTCCTTGCGATCAAAGGTGATCGGACAAGCCGACCATGGGTTGAATTTTGGGGTGACTGGCTCTATCGCATAGACGTCCCTTAGCGCGCGCTTGCGCTCCCTCTTGGGGATATGAGTAACATATATCATATTCACCATTTTGACTTCGGGGGGAAATTTCTTCTGCCCCCTGTGTTCGGTGGACGAGGCTCCTCGTCGTCGTCCTCGCTGGGCGACCCTTTCTCCTTATGTTCGGCATTTAACTTGCCGGCCTGTTTGAAGACCCAACAACTTCTGTTGGTATGGTTGGCAGGCTTGTCAGGAGTGCCGTGGATCTGGCAAGGTCGATCAAGTATTTGGTCCAGGCTTGATGAACCGTCTTTGTTTCGTTTGAATGGCTTCTTCTGTTGTCCGGATTTGGAGCCACTGAATCCGGCGTTGACCGCCGTATCCTCTGTATTATCATTGTTGCTTCGACGATTATGTTTGTTGCGTCGGGGCCTTCCATTGCCGTTTCTAGCTTCGGAAGTGCCCGGGTCGCTGGTACTGTTGCCGGTACGGGCTAGCCAGCTATCTTCGCCCACGTAAAAGCGGGTCATTAGTGTTGTAAGGGCTGCCATGGACTTCTGCTTTTCTTGGCCGAGGTGTCGGGCGAGCCATTCGTCGTGGATGCTGTGTTTAAAGGCCGCTAGGGCTTCGGCGTTCGGACAGTCAACAATCTGGTTCTTTTTAATTAGGAATCTGGTCCAGAATTTCCTGGCCGACTCTTGTCACGACCGGTTTTTCAATAAAATAATTATTGAGAAACCAATCCCTATTACGGACCAGCGAGGAAGAATTCCTTCTCACTGATAGACAATACATTGGTAACAGAAGAAAAATACCAGGAGTACTAAATATAATACAAGGTTGAGCAGAGACTGCCCAACAGTTTATTACATGCACGCCGATAAAACAATACGGCGGATAGGGTAGCAAACTACTAACTCACGATAAAGACGATGGTGGAGATATCACCGCGAGGCGAGTGACATGACTCCAGAAGACTACAGCTCTTCGAGCGTCGGAGTGAGGCTCGAGAAGACTTATTGCGGGTGGCGGAAGCGTAAACAAAGCTAGTGACCAAAATCCGGGATCGCGCAGGACTGACTGGGACTCCTCTAGGCATCGGACGCGCTATCGAACTCTTCATCCAAGAGATCGCCTTCGTCAACATCTGGCCAAATCAACAAGCCAGGTGAGTACTATGAAAGTACTCGCAAGACAGTTCGGACATAAGGTATAACAAATGTGAACATGAAATACATGAATAAGTTAACCAGTACGATCAGACATAGAGGTAATAAATACTGGGTGCCAAGCGAGGGTCTGAATGACGCCTCGAGCGGAAACTGCAGAATAGTAATACTGGTGCCAAACGAGTGTCTGAAAGACTCCTCGAGCGGAAAATGCGGAATAATAATACTGGTGCCAAACGAGTGTCTGAAAGACTCCTCGAGCGGAAAATGCATAATAATAATGCCACAGTCGGGCATTGAGGCGACACCACATAAAGGGCTTATAACAGGAAATAAAGACAGTGCTTGCCACAGTCGGACGTCTGAGCGACATCGCATAAAGGGCTTATATATAATGTAAGAAGTAAAAACACGCCACAGTCGGACGTCTGAGCGACATCACATAAAGGGCTTATATCACAGCTCAATGATACAATAGTTTGAGAACATAATTTATCACGGGCAAGAAACAAATACAGGGTTAGTCCATCCACAGGAATAACAGTAAAACTGAATTTTACCACTTGAGCTGGTTCACCGGAGACAAGTTTTTCCACACGGATAGATATGGATATAATGCTTTCACTTTGATCATGGATACGATGATATGGGAAGAATTGACTCTGCAGAGTTTGTACTTAACCACAGCCAACGGATTTCAGTAGTCATGAGGACTAGTTCCGTCTGCGGTGTTTTGGAAGAAACACGTCTAACCAGTACACACCCAATTTAATCATCCGAAGCCAGGGATCACCCTCGGCATCGTTCGAGAAAAACCTTGAGACGGGGAGGCTACAACCTCGCGTAGCATGGGATCAAATTTCTATACGCGCGCTATAAGGGGGTGCCCCCCCTCTCGGTCCCAACCGGAAACACCCATGCCCCCTGACCGGATGACTGGCTTTAATCCTGGGCCAAGGTACCATCATCCCGGCCTCTCTGTTTGGTGTGTACACGGAAAGAGGTTACCAACTTACTAAACCGCATCCCTGGCAATGAGACATGTGGTAGCACGGAAAGGGGAAAGGACGGTAACGCGGCTCCAACCACGTTAACGTCGGGGGAAAGTAAGATGACGCAAGGCTGGCATGCTACAACAGTACCACCTTGCTGCCCTTCATGTCACCACATGATTAGGCCATCTCTCATCAGAGATCATCCCAAGTTTGGAACATGCGGAAAAGAAACGATAACGTGGCTCCAACCATGTTAACGTTGGAAAAAAGTCGGATGACGCAAGGCTGGCATGCTACAACAGTACCACCTTGCTGCCCTTCATGTCACCACATGATTAGTCCATCTCTCATCAGAGATCATCACAACTTTGGAACAACCGGGTAGTTGCCTCACAAGCAACAGGGTATTTACCGACACTCATATGCCACGCACCAACTTTCACGCAAACATGCAAAACACCTGTCATATCAAATGTTCAAAACATGCTTGCCTGGTTTGGAGAAGTCGGAGTCTAGCTCGGCGAAGTTCGCGGCTCCGTCACCTCTCCCGGAACCTACGGCAATCACGAAACGGGTACTAACGTGAAAACCAACACATGCACAGAAGCTTTGCCAAATATTTTTCAAATAAATCCCATAAAAAACTAGACAAAATTTTAAGAAAGTCAGAAAAATAATCACTCAAAAATACCTTTTTATTAAAAAGTTATAAAGGTTTCTGTCCAGGGACCTTTCTATAATGAAACAGAAAAGTTCCAGGGTTTTAACTGAGAAAACAGAAAACGGTTCGTTTGGAAATGCGCAAGCGGAAGAGAGAAGACGTATTTTGCCCGAAGGCGCCAACAGAAAACGGTTCGGGGAAATAAAACAGAGGCTGACACGCGGGGTCCACATGTCAGGTTTGAAAGTTCGCCGGCGCCCGAAGACGGCGGTGGACGCCGGCGTCGAACCACGGCGAGTTAGGAGAAACGGAGGGTACCAAGAGCTTCGGTGTCTTCTTCCGCGTCGGTGGGTGGTGGACTCGTCCAACGGGGAGCACCACGTCGACGGCGACACTATCTCCGGCGGACGGCGGTTCGGGTGAGGATGGGGAACTCCGGTGGAGGGCTGCAAGCTTCAAATTGAAGTGCGGGTGAGAACAAGAGATGCATGGTGAAGTTACTGGCAAGAGAATGGAGGCGGAGGAGCACACACGGGGGCGAATCAGGCTGGATCCTGTGGCGGGTCGCGGCGGCCGGAGTCGAGGAAGGAGACCTCCTCGGGGCTCTTCCAGAGGCTAGGCGTGCTCTAGGGGAAGTGCAGGGCTGGTGGGTGCTCGAGTTGAAGCTCGGGACCTCTATTTATAGGCAGATCGACGGGGTGGCCGTGAACGGAGAATCTCCGGCGAGCGATTACGGCGGAGCAGTGGATTGGAGGGAGGTTTGAGCGGTCGGGCAGCATCAGTGGAGATTACTGGAGCTGTTCCACGGCTAAACGGAGCTGGCCCTGGCGTAATGGCGTCTGTCCACGGTGAGGTGACCACACGGGCTCAACGGCGGCAGAGAGCGCGCTCCGCGCCCTGCGGTTCACGACGAGAGCGGCAGCGCATTCGGGGGAGTGGACGGCCACGCGGCGGGCTCCGGTGGTTTGGGCGGCGCTGGGTGGAGTCGTCGGCGCCGGCGTCGGTCACGGGGCGGAGCACCTTCTGCTGCTCGTCGCCGACGCCCGCAAGGTGCCAGGCGCTCGTGCGGTGCAGGAACAAGAGGGCGAGGACGAGGAGCAAGGCGACGCGAGGGTACTGGCGAGATCGACGTCCTCCTCTGAAGAAAACGACAGTGAGCACTGCAGTGAATCTCTGAATTTCTGAAACTTGACAGTGACCATGCATTGCAGGTGTTCGACAATAGGTTTTGGTAAAGAGATGAATTTTTCTGGAGCTGTAACTTGGTGAGATGACCACTCAATGCACCCAGAGGCTGCGTGAATTTACTTGGAATTTTTGGAGAAGGTTTTGAATGAATTTCACCAAATTTGGCAAATCTGGTCCAAACTTGCAGCAGATGTAGTTTGAAAATTTTGAACTGGAGACCAGTGGATCTTCATGGTTCTAGGTTGAGGGTTCAAAGGACTAGGAGGGGAAAAAGGTTTGGTGGCAAAAATCAAAACAGAAAAAGGAGTTCCTTTGTAAATCTCCAAGTGCTATAAGAGAAGACAGAAATTTGTTTGAATAGAATTTGAATGAAAATGATCACATGGGGAGGTTCAACTTGCTGGATTTGATGCAAATCATGATCCAAAGGTGAGGGAAGGGTTAGGAGAGAGGATTTGCACTAATGTCATGGCAAGAAGGGATAGTTGAAAGTGGCAAAGGACTTTCCAAAAGCCATAGTGCATTCTCAAAAAGATTTTCAAAGGTTATTCTCTCAAATGAAAAACATTTTGTCTTGAGCCCAAATGAAGAGCAAGAACTCCCAAGATCAAAGGCAGATCTTGGGTGAATCCAAATAAAAATTTTTCCATAAAGAAAATATATGAGGGGGAAAGTTCTCTTGAAGGAAAATTTTAAATCCCTCCCCTCAAGTCAAATAAAACCCTTTGAAAAATCCAATAAAAACTTGGGTGTCACAACACCTACCCCCTTAGGAAAAATCTCGTCCTCGAGATTTCTGCTGATCCTCAAATAGATATGGATACTCTGCTCGGAGGAAATCTTCCCTTTCCCATGTGGCTTCATCCTCAGTGTGGTTGCTCCACTGGACCCTGAAAAACTTTGTCGTTTTCTGACGGGTCCTCCGTTCAGACTCTTCTAAAATCTTTACTGGCCTTTCTCTGTAGGTGAGATCTGGTTGCATATCAATGTCCTCATGAGGTACATGTTTCTCCGGGTTACTCACACATTTCCTCAACTGCGAGACGTGGAATACGTCATGGACGTCTGACAGCTCCTTGGGTAGGTCTAGTTGGTAGGCTACCGTGCCTCTACGTGCCTTCAGATAAAATGGTCCAATAAATCTTGGGGCTAGTTTCCCCTTTATTTTGAACCGTTGCAGACCCCTCATAGGAGATACTCGGAGGTATACGGAATCACCAGGTTCAAAGCTGACCTCACGATGCTTCTGATCATAGTAGCTCTTTTGTCGGCTCTGTGCTGTCTTGAGTCTGTCCCTGATTTGTTTAACTTTTTCCTCGGCCTCCTTAAGCATATCTGGGCCGAAGATACGGCTGTCACCTGTTTCTGACCAATTCAATGGGGTACGACACCTCCGTCCGTACAATGCTTCAAAGGGTGCCATTTGCAAGCTGGCTTGGTAACTGTTGTTGTACGCAAATTCGGCATAGGGCAAACTCTCTTCCCAACTGGATCCATAGGTGAGTACACAGGCTCTTAGCATATCCTCTAGGACTTGGTTTACACGTTCTGTTTGTCCATCTGTCTGAGGGTGGTATGCTGTACTGAAAGCCAGTTGTGTGCCCAGAGCTTGTTGTAGGTGTTCCCAAAATTTGGAGACGAATTGGGTGCCTCGGTCTGATATTATAATCTTCGGGACTCCATGCAAGCAAACTATACGAGACAGATAGAGCTTTGCCAGTCTTTGAGTGGAGTAGGTAGTCTTCACGGGAATGAAATGAGCAACCTTGGTTAGTCGGTCTGTGATGACCCATATGGCGTCATTTCCGCGTTGCGATCGGGGTAATCCGACAATGAAGTCCATTCCTATTTCATCCCATTTCCACTCCGGTATTCTGTTTGGCTGGAGTAGCCCTGCTGGCTTTTGATGCTCGGCCTTGATACGCTGACATGAATCGCAACAAGCAATAAATGTGGCTATATCTCTTTTCATACCGTGCCACCAAAATCTTTCCTGGATGTCCTTGTACATTTTGGTTCCTCCCGGATAGATCGAATATGGAGCGGTGTGGCTTTCCGCCAAGATCTGTTGCTTGAGTTCCTCAATGTTAGGTACGCAGAGTCTGTTTCGGTACCACAATGTTCCTTCACTGTCTGTGACGAACTCTGACGTCTTACTAATATTCATTTTCTTCTTTATGCCTTCGATGCTGGGATGTCCCTGTTGGGCCTCCTCAATTCGTTCCATCAAGGTGGGTTGTATCTCCAGATTTGATACGGTGCCCTCGGAGACTAACATCATGTTGAGCCTAGCGAACTCTCGCTGAAACTCAGGCCTCAAGTTTTGCTGACCGTCACTGTCCGGGCTGGGGTTTCGACTAAGGGCATCAGCCACTACATTTGCTTTTCCTGGGTGGTAGTGGATGCCGACGTCATAGTCTTTGACCAGTTCCAACCAGCGTCGTTGGCGTAAATTCAGCTCTGGCTGTGTGAAGATATATTTGAGGCTCTTATGGTCCGTATATATTTCACAACGATTTCCCAACAGAAAGTGCCTCCACTCCTTGAGTGCATGTATGACTGCTGCTAGCTCCAAGTCATGTGTTGGGTAATTTTCCTCGTGTTTTCGCAGTTGCCTGGAGGCATACGCGACAACTTTGCCACCCTGCATTAGTACACATCCGAGACCTTTTCGGGACGCGTCACAATATACTTCAAAACTCTTGTGTATGTCTGGCACAGTTAAGACTGGTGCGGTTGTCAGCTTTTTCTTGAGTTCTTGGAAGCTTTGCTCACATGCTTCCGTCCATACGAATTTCTTGTCTTTCTTGAGTAGTTGGGTCATAGGTTTTGCCACAGTGGAGAATCCTTCAATAAATCTCCTGTAATATCCGGCCACTCCGAGGAAACTCCGCACATCTGTGACGTTGGCTGGTGGTTTCCAGTCCAGTATAGCTTTGACCTTTTCTGGGTCTACGGCTACGCCTTCTTGGTTCAGTATATGGCCTAAGAAACCAACTTGTCTTAGCCAAAATTCGCATTTGCTAAACTTGGCGTACAGCTGATGCTTCCTCAATTCTCCCAAAACCATTCTGAGGTGCTTAGCATGCTCTTCGGGTGTCCTCGAGTAAACCAGAATATCGTCAATGAATACCACCACAAACTTGTCCATGAATTTCATGAACACTTTGTTCATGAGGTGGACGAAATATGCGGGGGCGTTTGTTAGACCAAAAGGCATCACTGTGAACTCGTATAACCCATATCTGGAAGTGAATGCTGTCTTGGGGATATCCTCTGTTCGTACCTTCAGTTGATGGTATCCTGATCTCAAATCAATCTTTGAAAATACTTTAGCTTGTGCGAGCTGGTCAAACAAATCATTTATCCGTGGCATCGGGTATTTGTTTTTGATGGTGACCATATTGAGGGCTCGATAGTCTATGCACAGTCTCAGTGTCCCATCCCTCTTCTTGGCGAACAATACGGGCGAACCCCATGGTGAGGAGCTGGCTCGTATAAACCCCTTGTCCAATAATTCCTTTATCTGTTTCTTCAACTCCACCAATTCTGAGGGTGCCATTCTATACGGCTTCTTATAAATAGGAGCGGTGCCAGGTGCTAGTTCAATGCTGAATTCGATCTCTCGGTCTGGTGGCATACCTGGTAGTTCTTCCGGGAACACATCAGGGAACTCGCATACCACTGGAACTTTTCCCAGTTCTGCAATGTCCATTTTGTTCAGTTTTGGTTTCTGTGACCGCGGCCTTTCTTGAGCGGAGACTCTTATTGTCTTGCCGTGATGGTGAGTGAGAATCACTGTCCGATTGAAGCAGTCAATGAATCCTTTGTTGGTGGTCAACCAGTCCATCCCTAAAATGACATCCAGTCCTTTACTTTCCAACACGATGAGATTTGCGTGGAATTGTAGTCCTTCGAACTCAATGACCACTCCTTGGCAGTAACCTTGGGCGATTTGCTTATTTCCCGGGGACTTGATGATCATAGACTTTTCCAAGGGGAGTATCGAAAAACCATGTTGCGAAACAAAACTCTTCGAAACGAACGAATGGGAAGCTCCAGAATCAAACAAAACCGTGGCAGGTACTCTGTTGACAGGGAACGTACCGAGCATGATGTCTGGGGCATTCTGCGCTTCTTCCCTGGTCACATGGTTCAAGTGACCCTTCCTGTGGTTGTTGTTGGGATTGAAGTTGTTGCGCTTGGGGGCGGGATTGTTTCCACCATTGTTCGGCTTGGGTGCCGAGTCTTTTGGCTTCGGGCACTGTTTAGCATAATACCCTTGCTGACCACAAGCATAGCAGGTGACCCCTGGACGGTATGTGAACTCTTTGTCCCTGGCATGAAACTGTCCGACGGGCCTTGGCTCAGTAGTCGTGGATCTCCTTGTGTCTGTCCTTGGGACCTCAGCCTTGCCTCGGTTACTGCGGGCAAGAGTCGTCTTGTCCCTCTTCCGCTTGCGGATATCTTCCAGACTACGGTGCTCATTTTCCAAGGTGATGGCCTTGTCCACCAGCGTCTTAAAATCCGGAAAGGTGTGTACAATCAGCTGGCATCTTAGCGCTGGTGCCAGGCCGTCCAGGAATTTTTCCATCTTCTTGTTTTCTGTCATGTGCTCGTCGTAGGCATAACGAGACAGCTGGGTGAACTGACCATTGTACTCTGTCACTGACATGCCTCTTTGCTTCAGGTCATCAAACTCTCTCTTCTTGATCTTTAGGATGCTCCTGGGGATGTGTGCCCCACGGAAACCTTCCTTGAACTCTTCCCAGGTGATGTTGTGTTCCCTGGGATGCATGTGTAGGAAGTTCTCCCACCATGCTGCGGCTGCTCCAGTGAGGTAGTGTGGTGCATAAAGCACCTTCTCATGATCTGAGCATTGAGCAATAATCAGTTTCCTTTCAATCTCACGAAGCCAATCATCGGCTTCCAGCGGCCTATCGGTGTGAGCAAAAGTTGAGGGGCGAGTCTTCTGCAACTCGGATAACTTGGAATGTGGTTGATAGTGTTCACGGTGGTTTCCCATGTTGATGACATGGTTCATCATCTCTTGGTGTTGTTGCTGACTCTGCTTGAAGAGACGGCATACTTGGGACAGTGCTGCTTCGCTGTCTTGTTGGCTGGACTGACCCTGAGTGAAATTGTTGCTGGTCTGTGTCCCGTAAACCTCTTCTGGCTGATTGGGCATGGAGCGAGTCCATGGGCGAGACATTTTTCCAGTCTGGGGTATTAGTTGCAAAACCCATGAGAAGAACTGTGTAGCACGAGGAAACTCTTGCAAAGGTAACACGAATGATTTTTCATGGAAGAGAAGTGCTTAACTAAAACTTTCATGCGAAAAGCAAACACACGATACAGCACTCAGGATGCGCGTACACAATCCTGACATGTTATTAAAACTAGCGTACTACTCTGGAAGGCAGCAAACACACCAATACAACTAGCGCAAAGATAAAACAGCACATCATACAAGCAGACATAACACGCGGCTACTCGGTGCTCTCAGTCGGAGATGGTGAAGATCTCCTTCCCCTTGCCGATGGCAAGGCTCAGTGGTCCAGGAGAGTCAACCTCCACCTCCTCTCTAGCTGGCTCCTGGCGCGTGACGCTGCGCTACGGTGATGGTGCAGGGGCGACTGGTGGAAGAGCACGTGCGGCGGGCGGTGCGGCTCTGACTGGAGTAGGAGCGATGACTCGGTCGAACTCCTCAGTGGTAGGCAGACGGCGAGCAGTGGCCAAAACGGCCGGTGCATACGAGGCTGAAGACAAGACGAATGTCAGAGGCGGCACCGTGTGGAGAAGCTCCTTCCTGCTGGCAGGACCGCCCCGGACTAGGTCCATGCGGGCAGCCACAAGATCATCTACGAGGTTGTCGAAAGACTCCTCCAGAGCCTTGAGATACTCCACAACCATCTCGATGGCTTCGTCTCTTTCTCCCCGATGGCAGGCAAACGCATAGTGGCTGGTGTATGGCACATGGCATGGGAGGTAGCGGTAGCGACGAGTCTTCATCGTAGGAAGGATGTCCCGAAGGCGAGCTATCGCCTCGCGGGCAGCCATCTGCATGGCATGCCTCTCCGTAGGCATGGCCCTTCCCGTAAAACGGAAATGGCGAGCGGCAGATCGTCCTCCCCTGAACTGCACCACGGCTTGGTGCATAGACACGTCATCACTGAGCTTGTGCTGATAGAGTGTGAACTCCGGGCGAGCTGCTGGCCCGATCGTGAGCTTGGTGATGGAGACGAGGAGCTTGACAAACCCCTCGGGCACGTTGGTGAACACTCGATTCTCACAGCTGCTGCCAGCCATCTACAAAAGTAGGCAAAAATTCTGAGTAGTCATGTCATAAATTTATGATGACCAACAGAAAATAGCTACAATTGCAAAATGCTGAAAAAGCACAAAAGACGCTAATAACCGATTAGCGATCGCACCTAGTGGCTTCCTACAGTCAGCCTGGCTCTGATACCAAGCTTGTCACGACCGGTTTTTCAATAAAATAATTATTGAGAAACCAATCCCTGTTACGGACCAGCGAGGAAGAATTCCTTCTCACTGATAGACAATACATTGGTCACAGAAGAAAAATACCAGGAGTACTAAATATAATACAAGGTTGAGCAGAGACTGCCCAACAATTTATTACATGCACGCCGATAAAACAATACGGCGGATAGGGTGGCAAACTACTAACTCACGATAAAGACGATGGTGGAGATATCACCGCGAGGCGAGTGACATGACTCCAGAAGACTACAGCTCTTCGAGCGTCGGAGTGAGGCTCGAGAAGACATATTGCGGGTGGCGGAAGCGTAAACAAAGCTAGTGACCAAAATCCGGGATCGCGCAGGACTGACTGGGACTCCTCTAGGCATCGGACGCGCTATCGAACTCTTCATCCAAGAGATCGCCTTCGTCAACATCTGGCCAAATCAACAAGCCAGGTGAGTACTATGAAAGTACTCGCAAGACAGTTCGGACATAAGGTATAACAAATGTGAACATGAAATACATGAATAAGTTAACCAGTACGATCAGACATAGAGGTAATAAATACTGGGTGCCAAGCGAGGGTCTGAATGACGCCTCGAGCGGAAACTGCAGAATAGTAATACTGGTGCCAAACGAGTGTCTGAAAGACTCCTCGAGCGGAAAATGCGGAATAATAATACTGGTGCAAAATGAGTGTCTAAAAGACTCCTCGAGCAGAAAATGCATAATAATAATGCCACAGTCGGGCGTCGAGGCGACACCACATAAAGGGCTTATAACAGGAAATAAAGACAGTGCTTGCCATAGTCAGACGTCTGAGCGACATCGCATAAAGGGCTTATATATAATGTAAGAAGTAAAATCACGCCACAGTCGGACGTCTGAGCGACATCACATAAAGGGCTTATATCACAGCTCAATGATACAATAGTTTGAGAACATAATTTATCATGGGCAAGAAACAAATACAGGTTAGGCCATCCACAGGAATAACAGTAAAACTGAATTTTACCACTTGAGCTGGTTCACCGGAGACAAGTTTTTCCACGCCGATAGATATGGATATAATGCTTTCACTTTGATCATGGATACGATGATATGGGAAGAATTGACTCTGCAGAGTTTGTACTTAACCACAGCCAACGGATTTCAGTAGTCATGAGGACTAGTTCCGTCTGCGGTGTTTTGGAAGAAACACGTCTAACCAGTACACACCCAATTTAACCATCCGAAGCCAGGGATCACCCTCGGCATCGTTCGAGAAAAACCTTGAGACGGGGAGGCTACAACCTCGCGTAGCATGGGATCAAATTTCTATACGCGCGCTATAAGGGGGTGCCCCCCCTCTCGGTCCCAACCGGAAACACCCATGCCCCCTGACCGGATGACTGGCTTTAATCCTGGGCCAAGGTACCATCATCCCGGCCTCTCTGTTTGGTGTGTACACGGAAAGAGGTTACCAACTTACTAAACCGCATCCCTGGCAATGAGACATGTGGTAGCACGGAAAGGGGAAAGGACGGTAACGCGGCTCCAACCATGTTAACGTCGGGGGAAAGTCGGATGACGCAAGGCTGGCATGCTACAACAGTACCACCTTGCTGCCCTTCATGTCACCACATGATTAGGCCATCTCTCATCAGAGATCATCCCAACTTTGGAACATGCGGAAAAGAAACGATAACGTGGCTCCAACCATGTTAACGTTGGAAAAAAGTCGGATGACGCAAGGCTGGCATGCTACAACAGTACCACCTTGCTGCCCTTCATGTCACCACATGATTAGGCCATCTCTCATCAGAGATCATCACAACTTTGGAACAACCGGGTAGTTGCCTCACAAGCAACAGGGTATTTACCGACACTCATATGCCACGCACCAACTTTCACGCAAACATGCAAAACACCTGTCATATCAAATGTTCAAAACATGCTTGCCTGGTTCGGAGAAGTCGGAGTCTAGCTCGGCGAAGTTCGCGGCTCCGTCACCTCTCCCGGAACCTAGGGCAATCACGAAACGGGTACTAACGTGAAAACCAACACATGCACAGAAGCTTTGCCAAATATTTTTCAAATAAATCCCATAAAAAACTAGACAAAATTTTAAGAATGTCAGAAAAAGAATCACTCAAAAATACCTTTTTATTAAAAAGTTATAAAGGTTTCTGTCCAGGGACCTTTCTGTAATGAAACAGAAAAGTTCCAGGGTTTTAACTGAGAAAACAGAAAACGGTTCGTTTGGAAATGCGCAAGCGGAAGAGAGAAGACGTATTTTGCCCGAAGGCGCCAACAGAAAACGGTTCGGGGAAATAAAACAGAGGCTGACACGCGGGGTCCACATGTCAGGTTTGAAAGTTCGCCGGCGCCCGAAGACGGCGGTGGACGCCGGCGTCGAACCACGGCGAGTTAGGAGAAACGGAGGGTACCAAGAGCTTCAGTGTCTTCTTCCGCGTCGGTGGGTGGTGGACTCGTCCAACGGGGAGCACCACGTCGACGGCGACACTATCTCCGGCGGACGGCGGTTCGGGTGAGGATGGGGAACTCCGGTGGAGGGCTGCAAGCTTCAAATTGAAGTGTGGGTCGGAACGAGAGATGCATGGTGAAGTTACTGGGAAGAGAATGGAGGCGGAGGAGCACACACGGGGGCGAATCGGGCTGGATCCTGTGGCGGGTCGCGGCGGCCGGAGTCGAGGAAGGAGACCTCCTCGGGGCTCTTCCAGAGGCTAGGCGTGCTCTAGGGGAAGTGCAGGGCTGGTGGGTGCTCGAGTTGAAGCTCGGGACCTCTATTTATAGGCAGATCGACGGGGTGGCCGTGAACGGAGAATCTCCGGCGAGCGATTACGGCGGAGCAGTGGATTGGAGGGAGGTTTGAGCGGTCGGGCAGCATCAGTGGAGATTACTGGAGCTGTTCCACGGCTAAACGGAGCTGGCCCTGGCTTAATGGCGTCTGTCCACGGTGAGGTGACCACACGGGCTCAACGGCGGCAGAGAGCGCGCTCCGCGCCCTGCGGTTCACGACGAGAGCGGCAGCGCATTTGGGGGAGTGGACGGCCACGCGGCGGGCTCCGGTGGTTTGGGCGGCGCTGGGTGGAGTCATCGGCGCCGGCGTCGGTCACGGGGCGGCGCACCTTCTGCTGCTCGTCGCCGACGCCCGCAAGGTGCCAGGCGCTCGTGCGGTGCAGGAACAAGAGGGCGAGGACGAGGAGCAAGGCGACGCGAGGGTACTGGCGAGATCGACGTCCTCCTCTGAAGAAAACGACAGTGAGCACTGCAGTGAATCTCTGAATTTCTGAAACTTGACAGTGACCATGCATTGCAGGTGTTCGACAGTAGGTTTTGGTAAAGAGATGAATTTTTCTGGAGCTGTAACTTGGTGAGATGACCACTCAATGCACCCAGAGGCTGCATTAATTTACTTGGAATTTTTGGAGAAGGTTTTGAATGAATTTCACCAAATTTGGCAAATCTGGTCCAAACTTGCAGCAGATGTAGTTTGAAAATTTTGAACTGGAGACCAGTGGATCTTCATGGTTCTAGGTTGAGGGTTCAAAGGACTAGGAGGGGAAAAAAGGTTTGGTGGCAAAAATCAAAACAGAAAAAGGAGTTCCTTTGTAAATCTCCAAGTGCTATAAGAGAAGACAGAAATTTGTTTGAATAGAATTTGAATGAAAATGATCACATGGGGAGGTTCAACTTGCTGGATTTGATGCAAACCATGATCCAAAGGTGAGGGAAGGGTTAGGAGAGAGGATTTGCACTAATGTCATGGCAAGAAGGGATAGTTGAAAGTGGCAAAGGACTTTCCAAAAGCCATAGTGCATTCTCAAAAAGATTTTCAAAGGTTATTCTCTCAAATGAAAAACATTTTGTCTTGAGCCCAAATGAAGAGCAAGAACTCCCAAGATCAAAGGCAGATCTTGGGTGAATCCAAATAAAATTTTTGCCATAAAGAAAATATATGAGGGAAAGTTCTCTTGAAGAAAAATTTTAAATCCCTCCCCTCAAGTCAAATAAAACCCTTTGAAAAATCCAATAAAAACTTGGGTGTCACAACTCTCCGGGCTGTTGGACTATATGACTGAGGTCATCAGCATCCGGAGGCCGGATATAAGTACCTTGGAAGTTTTCTCTAAAGACATCTTCCAAGTCTTCCCAGCTTCCAATAGAGTTTTCTGGGAGGCTATTTCACCAGTGCCGAGCTGGTCCCTTAAGTTTTAGGGGAAGGTATTTGATGACGTGTAGATCATCACCGCGAGCCATGTGAATGTGGAGGAGAAAATCTTTAATCCATACTGCGGGATCTGTGGTGTCGTCGTATGATTCAATGTTGACAGGTTTAAACCCTTCTGGGAACTGGTGCTCCATTACATTATCGGTGAAGCATAGGGGGTGTGCGGCGCCTCTGTATCGGGCCATGTCACGATGATACGTCTCCGTCATATCTATAATTTTTTATTGTTCCATGCCATTGTTATGCAACTTTCATATACTTTTTGGCAACTTTTTATACTATTTTTGGGACTAACATATTGATCCAGTGCCCAGTGCCAGTTCCTGTCTGTTGCATGTTTTATGTTTCGCAGAATATCCATATCAAACGGAATCCAATCGGGATAAAAACGGACGGAGAATATTTTTGGAATATTTGGAGAATTCCGGAAGAAGAATCAACGCGAGACGGTGCCCGAGGTGGCCATGAGGCAGGGGTGCGCCTTCCCCCCTGGGCGCGCCCTGACCCTCGTGGGCCACCCGTAAGGCGGTTGATGCCCTTCTTCGGCCGCAAGAAAGCTAATTTTTGGTAAAAAATCACGGCGAAGGTTTCAGTCATTACAAATCATCGTTAATTAAAATTGGCTTTGACATACCTTGGGATCCGGGTGGATTCACTACTTGAGCACTATATGCCTAGCTTAATGGCTTTAAAGAAAGCGCTGCCAGGGAGACAACCCGGAAGTTTTAGAGAGTCATTTATTTCTGTTGTGTGCTTTTATAAAGTTTAGAAATAAAAATAATGTGCCAAGGTTTGCCTTTAGGATGTTTACAATGCTTGTTGGTTTGTACGGTGTAGGACAGAAACTTTGGCTGTAGTGCGCGATTTTTCATTTTTTTACTGGAACGTCAAATAGTTCTGATTCTTTTTGCACTGTATCTCTATACAAATTGTTTATTTTTCCTAATTTTTGCAGAATTTTTTCAAGTATCAGAAGTATGGTTAATGTTTAGATTATTACAGACTGTTCTGTTTTAGACAGATTCTGTTTTTGATGCATAGTTTGCTTGTTTTGATGAAACTATCGATATATATCAGTGGATTAAGCCATGAAAAAGTTATACTATAGTAGACACAATGCAAAAACAAAATATGAATTGGTTTGCAACAGTACTTAGAGTAGTGATTTGCTTTATTATACTAACGGATCTTACCGAGTTTTCTGTTGAAGTTTTGTCTGGATGAAGTGTTCGATGATCGAGAAGGTCTCGATGTGAGAAGAAGGAAGAGAGGCAAGAGCTCAAGCTTGGGGATGCCCACCCCAAATAAATATTCAAGGAGACTCAAGCATCTAAGCTTGGGGATGCCCCGGAAGGCATCCCCTCTTTCTTCATCAAGTATCGGTATGTTTTCGGATTCGTTTCGTTCATGCGATATGTGCAAATCTTGGAGCGTCTTTTGCTTTAGTTTTCTTTTTTATTTTATGCACCATGCTGGTACTAGATTGTCCTTGGTTGATTTATAGAATGCTCATTGCACTTAACTTATATCTTTTGAGTATGGCTTTATAGAATGCTTCATGTGCTTCACTTATATCATTTGAAGTTTGGATTGCCTGTTTCTCTTCACATAGAAAACCGCCATTTGTAGAATGCTCTTTTGATTCACTTATATTTGTTAGAGTGTCGGAGTAAATGGCCACGGATAGCCTAACCGACTCCCCCTGGCTCTTCGAAAAACTATCAGGCCATTCAAGCCTTCAAGCATACAAAGCATAGGGCCGCCTTCCCCCGGCCGGCTATCCCCAGGACCGACTCCCAGAAGCCGGCCATGAAGAAAGCCGACTCCCAGAAGCCGGCCATGAAGAAAGCCGACTCCCAGAAGCCGGCCATGAAGAAAGCCGGCTCCCAGAAGCCGGCCAAGACTGCACCCACTAAGACTGTACCCACATAACGGCGATAGGATGGGGCGTGGCCGCAGTACAGCCCACTACCCCCAAATCCCGGAACAGGCATGGCCACAGGGTGCCGTATGGGCCAGCCATCCCCCGTCCGGCGCGGCACTGTAGCCGTGTTGGCCTCGATGTCACCCACGACAGGCACCAGTACGGCCTGTAGGCGGCGGGCCCCTTTTGCCAGAGAGACACCCGAAGGCGGCCTGGCCTCCTCTAGTCGGCCAGGGGTGTGGCCGGCTCCCAATAGCCGGCTACCTCTCTCCCTCGAAACATGTGCCTCATTAAGGAGACAAGACGAGGTAAGGCTACAGTGAGAGTCCGCAAGGCAGCGACACTGTAGCCACGCTTACCTCAACAAAGCTCTCGTCATCCGAGGCGAGGCAACAGTAACCAGCCGCCGACAAAGCCCCCAAGCGGTGGGGCCGGCTTGTCGGCCAAGAGGCCGGCAGCCGGCGGGACCCACCAGTCGGCGGGCCCCAATGACCAGCGGAGAAGCCGGCGTGCATAGACGCTGACGGCTGGGACCCGCGCCTAGCCGGATTACCATTGTACCCCTGGGGGGTAGGCCTATATAAACCCCCCGGGACACCCATGCAAAGGGTTGATCTCATAGAATTCCACACACCACATAGAGAGAAAAGGAGAGCTGGCCTTGCCCTTCTTCTTCCTCTAGCCAAACAGCTCAAGGAGCGCTTGTAGCTACTTGAATTGATCTAGTGATCATGCGGAGACCCCGTAGAGCAGGACTAGGGGTGTTATCTCCACGGAGAGCTCCGAACCTGGGTAAGATCCGCCGGCGTGCATGTCTTCGCCTCATCCCGTTTCCAGGCACCGGCGATGTTTTACTGGCTCCCACTATGATAAGCCATCCGTTGGCATATGTCGCACCTACCACCCGACATAGAGCGTGGGCATATCTTTTGTACAAAGAATTAAACTCTCTTGCTTCACTTATATCTATTTAGAGAGATGACAGGAACTGGTCATTCACATGGTTAGTCATAAAATCCTACATAAAACTTGTAGATCACTGAATATGATGTGTTTGATTCCTTGCAATAGTTTTGCGATATAAAGATGGTAATATTAGAGTCATGATAGTGGGTAGTTGTGGATTGTAGAAATACTTGTGTTGAGGTTTGTGATTCCCGTAGCATGCACGTATGGTGAACCGTTATGTAACGAAGTCGGAGCATGAGGTATTTATTGATCTTCCTTATGAGTGGCAGTCGGGGACGAGCGATGGTCTTTTCCTACCAATCTATCCCCCTAGGGGCATGCGTAGTAGTACTTTGCTTCGAGGGCTAATAAACTTTTGCAATAAGTATATGAGTTCTTTATGACTAATGTGAGTCCATGGATTATACGCACTCTCACCCTTACATCATTGCTAACCTCTTCGGTACCGTGCATTGCCCTTTCTCACCTCGAGAGTTGGTGCAAACTTCGCCGGTGCATCCAAACCCCGTGTTGCGATACGCTCTGTCACACATAAACCACCTTATATCTTCCTCAAAACAGCCACCATACCTACCTATTATGGCATTTCCATAGCCATTCCGAGATATATTGCCATGCAACTTCCATCATCATCATATACATGACGTGAGCATCATTGTCATATTGCTTTGCATGATCGTAAGATAGCTAGCATGATATTTTCATGGCTTGTCCGTTTTTTGATGTCATTGCTACGCTAGATCATTGCACATCCCGGTACACCGCCGGAGGCATTCATATAGAGTCATATCTTTGTTCTAGTATCGAGTTGTAATATCGAGTTGTAAGTAAATAAAAGTGTGATGATCATCATTATTAGAGCATTGCCCCAGCGAGGAAAGGATGACGGAGACTATGATTCCCCCACAAGTCGGGATGAGACTTCGGACGAAAAAATAAAATAAATAATAAAAAAAGAGAAAGGCCAAAAAAAGAGAAGGCCCAAAAAAAGAGAAAAACAAAAAAATGAGAGAAAAAGAGAGAAGGGGCAATGTTACTATCCTTTTACCACACTCGTGCTTCAGAGTAGCACCATGTTCTTCATATAGAGAGTCTCTTGAGTTATCACTTTCATATACTAGTGGGAATTTTCATTATAGAACTTGGCTTGTATATTCCGATGATGGGCTTCCTCAAATGCCCGAGGTCTTCATGAGCAAGCAAGTTGGATGCACACCCACTTAGTTTCAGTTTGAGCTTTCATACACTTATAGCTCTAGTGCATCCGTTGCATGGCAATCCATACTCCTCACATTGACATCAATTGATGGGCATCTCCATAGCCCGTTGATTAGCCGCGTCGATGTGAGACTTTCTCCTTTTTTTGTCTTCTCCACATAACCCCCATCATATTCTATTCCACCTATAGTGCTATGTCCATGGCTCACGCTCATGTATTGCGTGAAAGTTGAAAAGGTTTGAGAACGTCAAAAGTATGAAACAATTGCTTGGCTTGTCATCGGGGTTGTGCATGATGTGAATATTTTGTGTGGTGAAGATGGAGCATAGCCAGACTATATGATTTTGAAGGGATAACCTTCTTTGGCCTTGTTATTTTGAAAAGACATGATTGCTTTATTAGTAGGCTTGAAGTATTATTACTTTTATGTCAAATGATAGACTATTGCTTTGAATCACTCGTGTCTTAATATTCATGCCATGATTAGACATAAGATCAAGATTATGCTAGGTAGCATTCCACATCAAAAATTATCTTTTTTATCATTTACCTACTCGAGGACGAGCAGGAATTAAGCTTGGGGATGCTGATACGTCTCCGTCATATCTATAATTTTTCATTGTTCCATGCCAATGTTATGCAACTTTCATATATTTTTTGGCAACTTTTTATACTATTTTTGGGACTAACATATTGATCCAGTGCCCAGTGTCAGTTCCTGTTTGTTGCATGTTTTATGTTTCGCAGAATATCCATACCAAACGGAATCCAAACGGGATAAAAACGGACGGACAATATTTTTGGAATATTTGGAGAATTCCGGAAGAAGAATCAACACGAGACGGTGCCCGAGGTGGCCACGAGGCAGGGGGCGCGCCCCTGACCCTCGTGGGCCACCCGTAAGGCGGTTGATGCCCTTCTTCGGCCGCAAGAAAGCTAATTTTTGGTTAAAAAATCACGGCGAAGGTTTCAGTCCAATCGGAGTTACGGATCTCCATATATATACGAAATGGTGAAAGGGCAGCGGGGGAGAACGCAGAAACAGAGAGAGACAGAGAGACAGATCCAATCTCGGAGGGGCTCTCGCCCCTCCCACGCCATGGAGACGATGGACCAGAGGGGAAACCCTTCTCCCATCTAGGGAGAAGGTCAAGGAAGAAGAAGAAGGAGGGGTCTCCCCCCCCCCCGCTTCCGGTGGCGCTGGAACGCCGCCGGGGGCCATCATCATCACCGCGATCTTCACCAACACCTACGCCATCTTCACCAACATCTCCATCACCTCCCCCCCCCCCTCTATTTACAGCGGTCCACTCTCCCGCACCCCGCTGTACCCTCTACTTGAACATGGTGCTTTATGCTTCATATTATTATCCAATGATGTGTTGCCATCCTATGATGTGTGAGTAGATTTTCGTTGTCCTATCGGTGGTTGATGAATTGCTATGATTGATTTAATTTGCTTGTGGTTATGTTGCTGTCCTTTGGTGGCCATCATATGAGCGCGCGCGTGGATTACACCATAGGGTTAGTTGTATGTTGATAGGACTATGTATTGAAGGGCAAGGGTGACAGAAGCTTCAGCCTAGCATAGAAATTGATGCATACGGGATTGAAGGGGGACCAATATATCTTAATGCTATGGTTGGGTTTTACCTTAATGAACGTTGGTAGTTGCGGACGCTTGCTAATAGTTCCAATCATAAGTGCATAGAATTCCAAGTCAGGGATGACATGCTAGCAGTGGCCTCTCCCACATAAATCTTGCTATCGGTCTAGTAAACTAGTCAATTGCTTAGGGACAATTTCGCAACTCCTACCACCACTTTTCCACACTCGCTATATTTACTTTATTGCTCCTTTACCTTAACAGCCCCTAGTTTTATTTACGTGCTCTTTATATTCTTGCAAACCTATCCAAAAACACCTACAAAGTACTTCTAGTTTCATACTTGTTCTAGGTAAAGCGAACGTCAAGCGTGCGTAGAGTTGTATCGGTGGTCGATAGAACTTGAGGGAATATTTGTTCTACCTTTAGCTCCTCGTTGGGTTCGACACTCTTACTTATCGAAAGAGGCTACAATTGATCCCCTATACTTGTGGGTTATCACACGACGCAGTTCGGATGAAGTCCGTATGCGGTTTTCGGCCCGGGCGTGGTTATGCTTGTCGCGCCAGGCTTGATAGCCGTCTTCTCGTGCCGGGGCACGCCCCCGTGATCCGTAGATTGATCTGGTCTGACCTGCTCTATTTTCCAGGTCCTGTCGTAGGTCATATGTGTATCCCCGCGCTGTTGTTTCTCTGCTTTTACGGCGAGGTGGTGCGGGCTGGTGTTCGGCTTGAGTTGCCGTTCTATCCCGACCACGTGGTGGTCAGTCAGGTCTGTCAGCCGCTTTACGCATGGGTGGTATGGGCTCCAGCGCCTCATCGTGGAATTGGGGTAGCAACTTACGCTTTGGGTAACTCCATGTAGGGCGTTCGAGGCCGTATTCTTCGGCTGCCAGGACATTAGTCCATCTGTCATTAAGCAGATCTTGGTCAGCTTGAAGTTGTTGCTGCTTCTATTTTAGGCTTCTTGAAGTGGCTATTAGCCGGCGCTCTTGTTCGAGGGGTTCCTCTGGCACGATAAAATCTTCGTTGCCGAGGCTCACGTCGTCCTCGGAGAGTGGTAGATAGTTGCTATCCTCCTAGTCTTCGTTCCCTGGTTGCTCATCAGGGTCAACTTGCCCGTCCTCCCGATCATCCTATTCAGATGTTGGTTCGATGGGGTCTTCTTGGTCTTCGGCGTTCTTGGGAGTGTCATTGTCTCTGGTGCCGGTATTGCTGTCTTTTCCGCGACGCGATTTAGAGCGGCGCCGGTGACGTCAACGCTTTGGTGGTATATCAGGAGGTTCTTCCTCGACTGGATCCTTCTCATCATCGCCGTCGCCTTCTTTAGGTGTGTCCACCATGTATATGTCGTACGAGGAAGTGGCTGTCCAGAGTCCGGTAAAAGGAGGGTTCTGGCTTTGCTCATCTCCGGCATCGTCGTCCATACCGTCAATGTCTTCGGAAGCGTAGTCGAGCATGTCGGTTAAGTCCTCGACAGTCGCTATGAAGTGGGTGGTGGGTGGGACGTAAAATTCCCCGCTCTCAGCCCCTAGTATGGGCTGGGCGTAGTTCGGCAGTGATTCTTCTGCAATGGCGAGAGATCGCATTAAGTCCAGGGCCTCGTTTAAGAGCGAGGTTTGGACGGGGAAGCGAGAGTCCGTGGAGTTGGGCGGGACAAAAGTTCCCTGGCCAAGATTATATGACGCGGACCTCGAGAGTTCGGAGCTGGAGTCCGGAGGCGAGTCCGGCTTCATGATGATAAAGGAAGCCTGGCCTAATTTCGGGCCTGCCGGTGACGTGCTCCCCTCCGGTTCTCCGGTGACAAGCTCTATAGCTCCAGAGAGTCCGGTGGGCTCTAAACTCCCGTCCTCTGACCTGGTGATGTGCTCCGGATCTAAGGCTAGAGTGGTGGTTGGGGCCGCGAACCCTTGGAAGATCTAGTCTCCTCGGATATCAGCGACATAGTTCAGATTCCCAAAACTGATCTGATGACCAGGGGCGTAGGTGTCGACCTGCTCCAGGTGGCCAATCGAGTTGGCACACAGTGCGAAGCCGCCGAATACGAAAATTTGGCCGGGGAGAAAAGTCTCCCTCAAGGCGGTATTGTTGTAGATGATCAATGGAGCCATCGAGCCTTCTAGCGACAGCACAGTGGAACTCTCAATGAAAGCACCAATGTCGGTGTCAAACCCGGCAGATCTCGGGTAGGGGGCCCCGAACTGTGCGTCTAAGGATCTAAGGTAACAAGAGGCAGGGACACGATGTTTTACCCAGGTTCGGGCCCTCTCGATGGAGGTAATACCCTACTTCCTGCTTGATTGACTTTGATGACTATAGGGGTTACAAGAGTTGATCTACCTCGAGATCGTAATGGCTAAACCCTAGATGTCTAGCTTGTATGATTATGATTGCCTCTACGGACTAAACCCTCCGGTTTATATAGACACCGGAGGGGGCTAGGGTTGTACAGAGTCGGTTTACAGAGAAAGGAATCTTCATATCCAAATGCCAAGCTTGCCTTCCACGCCAAGGGGAGTCCCATCCGGACTCGGGAACACCTTTGATCTTGTATCTTCACGGCCCACTAGTCCGGCCCAAGTCACATAGCCCGGACGCCCGAGAACCCCTTAATCCAGGACTCCCTCACCACTGCAGGGGGTCGAAGGAATGGATGAAGGGAGCCGTTAGAGCCTGTCGGAGGGGGGTTGGAGGAGCCCGGAGTGGTGACGGAGGAACCTGCCGACGCCATTTTCTTCAGCGACCGCGACCGAAGCTCGGTCTACTCTGTTTCCTGTAGCGGCGGGGGCGGAGAGAGGGCGGCGACGGGCGCGCCGGGAGAGCGGCAACGGCGGCAGGCGCAGCGAGCGAGAGGCGGCCATACCCAACCCGCATAGTTTTCCCTGCCCGCCGAATAGCCCGCGCGAATGTGTCTGTCAGTCCGCGTAGTTTTCCCCTTTGTTGAGTCGCTTTGGCTGGCTATGAACTATCGCTGGCCGTAGGATTCATTTGGATGATGGATGTAAGGGAGCAAGGCACTCCGTGACCCGCCTCTAGCAAGGCATGGGATCTCAGTCCGTTGCGGCGGCAAGTAGGCAAAGGAGAAGGGCCTATGTCATTCACAACCTGCGGTAGTGGCCTTGGAAGGGGCCGGTGGCAGGGGGCAGCCTTCTTCTTGTTTCGGGCATCAACCGTGCCCGGCGAATCTCGCGGCGGCCACTTCCCGGCACCGGTAGTGGCGGACGCGCGCAGCTTTGGGGGAGCCCTGGCGTTGTCGGGCGCATCTCCACCGGCGGCGGCCCTTGGCGACACAAGACCTGTGCAGCGGACCGGTACCTTTGGCTTGGTGCCACCTCTGGCGTGAACCACGACATGGATTGTTGTGGGGTAGGTGGGACGGGTATGAGGCCCAGGTCGTCTGCAGTCCCATCGGAGTGGCCAACCATGCCGAATCGGCGGCGAGCGGCCGTCGCGGGTGGGAGGCGGAAAACTCCCTTGGAAGTTTGGAGTTGTGGGCGGCTAATTTTGGTTTTTGTTGCAGCCGCATGGGTGCTACAAATATGTAGCAGTTCGGGGCTTGCGGTTGTCCAACAAAATTACAACATGGACTACACATGCATCACCTGTTAGAGTATCTCTAGCAGATCCCTTATAACTTCGGCAGACTGTGTTTTGCAAGACGTTATATGGGATGACCCAAAAAAACTGCCTGCGCAGATCCTGCAAACGAGGTCCGACCTGTAATTTTTTTACAGGCGGCCCGTTGATACATCTCCAACGTGTCTATAATTTATGAAGTATTCATGCCATGTTTACAACAATTTTATATGGTTTTGGCATGATTTGAATGGAACTAAACCGGACTGACATTGTTTTTAGCAGAACTACCGTGGTGTTGTTTTTTGTGTAGAAATAAAAGTTCTCCAAATGCAGCGAAACTTTTTGATGGTTTTTTTGGAACAAATGAGGCACTAGAAGCTTCGTGGGAGGACCAGAAAGTGAAGGAGGTGGCCACTATCCACTAGGGCACGCCTGGGGCCTTGGTCGTGGGCTGGTGGGTAGTGGGCACCCTGTAGCCCATCTTAGCGTGAGACGGACGCCAAAAATCGTATAAATAGAGAAACCACCAGAAACAACCCTAGAACTTTGACTCCGCCGCCGCACGCCTCTGTACCTTCGAAATACCATCTGGAGCCCTTATCCGGCACCATGCCGGAGGGGGAAATCATCATCGGCGGCCATTTCGTCATCCCGGTTGCCACCATGATGAGGAGGGAGTAGTTCACCCTCGGGGCAAAGGGTATGTACTAATAGCTATGTGTTTGATCTCCCTCTCCCTCGTGTTCTTGATTTGGCACAATCTTGTGTATCGCGAGCTTTGTTAATATAGTTGGATCATATGGTTTTTTTCCCTCTCTATCTTGTTGTGATGAATTGAGTTTTTACCTTTGAGGTTTCACTATTATCGCATTGAATACTTTCACGGATTTGAGAACACTTGATGTATGTCTTGCATATGAATACCCGTGGTGACAATGGGGTATTATATTGATTTACTTGATGTATGTTTTGGCACTCAACTCGCGGATTCCCGAGGTGACATTGGGGTAATCTATGCATAGGGGTCGATGCACATTTTTGTCCTACTTTCTCCGGTAGAAATCTTGGGGCACACTTTGAAGTTCTTTTTGTTGGATTGAATATTATGAATTTGAAATTGTTTGATGCATATGGAATAATCAACTCACGGACACTTGTAGTGACATTGGAGTGTCTAGGTGACATTAGAGTTTGTTGATGTGTATCATATGGTGTTATTTTAGTACGAACTCTAGGGTTGTTTGTGACAGTTATAGGAATAGCTCGATAGATTGATCGGAAAGGATAACTTTGAGGTGGTTTCGTAACCTACAAACAATTTCTTCTTATGTTCTCCACTTGATAAGAACTTTGGAGTGATACTTTATCGCACGTTGAGGGATTGTTATATGATTCAATTATGTTAGCACTGTTGAGAGATTCCACTAGCGAAAGGATGAACCCTAGGCCTTGTTTCTAGGCATTGCAATACTGTTTGTGCTCCATTTTATCACTTGCTACCTTGCCGTTTTTTTATTTTCAGATTACAAAAACCTATATCTACTATCCATACTACACTTGTATCACCATCTCTTCGCCGAACTAGTGCACCTATACAATTCACCATTGTATTGGGTGTGTTGGGGACACAAGAGATTTCTTGTATTTGATTGCAGGGTTGTTTGAGAGAGGCCATCTTCATCCTACACCTCCCACGGATTGATAAACCTTAGGTCATCCACTTGAGGGAAAATTGCTACTGTCCTACAAAACTCTACGCTTGGAGGCCCAATACGAGTCTACAAGAATAAGTTGTGTAGTAGACATCACCCGTAAACCGGCCAGGTTTCCGGTATATATGTGGGCGCGGGGTAATTTTAGGGTTTCTAATCTTCACAAACCACATCCCCCTCCGCGGCAAACTCCACTCCTCCAGCGAAAAATATACTCCCCTCCGGCAGCGATTTTCAGCGCCTCCAGCCACCGCATCTTGGCGGCGTTGGCGTCGCGGGTGCAGGGCATGGCAGCGATGGGGGTTTCAGTCGGCGTGGCGGGCTCGGGTGCAGTAGGGGTTCCATCAGGCACGGCGGGTTCGCTAGCCGCAAGCGTTACAACGACAATGAGGCCAACAACTCCTCCCTCCACCCTCCCGTGTCGGATGCACAAAGGGAGGCGGTGCGCGCATGCGGCGCGAAGTCTCGCAGTGTTGGCTCACGGGTGTGAGCAAGTTTCCAAAGCCTTGGGAGGATCTTCGACCAGACCCTCCAGCGGCTCTGGGCGGCCGAGACCGAGTGGTGATAGGCGAGGGAGGTCGCCGTGGCCAGCAATGCAGCTGCTGGAATTTTGTCTATTTTGGGCCTACCCCAATAGCAGTTTCAAAAATTCCTAATAAATCCTAGAGGCCCACGCAGCCCATTCATGCAAGCAAGAGGTGGAACTAAAGTTTAGTCCCACATTGCTAGTTTAGAGGGAGTTGGACCTCTTTATAAGGGAGGTTCTTTCCCCACATGTATGAGCATGAGAACAAGAGGGACATCCACGCGCGCTCCTCCTCCGCTGCCCGCCACGCCACGCCTCGTCACGACGCGCTGCAGGTTGCGGGAATGAGCCGAGCCGATGTCTAAATTTTTGCCACGCACGACGCCACAAAGTTCGAGACACACCAGAAGATCATCTTCCTCTCGCCACAAAGTTCCTGAGCACTGCGCTACTGCTACGATCTTCCCCATCCCGACTTGCGGCGTGCACCGCAGGTTGGGACAGTAGGCCTCCGAAACCGCACCTTTTGAGTCCTGTACGGGAGAAGGGTGATAAGGTTTTTGGGGAGTGCTCTGCGCGACTACTAACTCCTTCGTCACGGACGCTCCGGACTCCGACGACTACTTCCCCGACGATGACTTCTTCCCCAACGTCGACAACCTCCTCGACGACATGGCTGGCGAGGATGTCGACCCCAAGTCCAGTACTGCTGATGCTATCCCGTATGTGATCTTCTCCTTCCTGTTCGAGGTTTTGCTATAGTACCTTATTCTGGTGTTTGCCCTAGATATATTAGGTTCTACATCATATATGCAACTACCTCTACTGTCTGCTCTAGATTTGCTAGGCTACAGTTCATATTTGCATATGCCATTTACCTTCTCTCTGTCAAAACGTATGACTTATTTTATCTCTACTATATTAGTCATGCTTTATCTAGTTTTTATGTTAGTAAAATCGTTTGGTAAATTGCTCATATTTCCAACAACAGCTGTGGACGCGTGCCTGCCGGAGCTTCCGGAGGAGTACCAACTCCAGCTGATGCTCTCTAGTGCCTTGATCTACCATACCATCGACGGCAACGAGCCGCCGCCACGCGAGGACGGCTCCGGCGACGAGGGCGACTCTGGCTCCAGTGCCGACGCGTAGAACTCTGCTGATGTTTAGAAGTAGAACCCCGCGTAGTAGGAACTACTTTAATTTTTGTTTGAACTGTGTTTAATTAAGCTTGTATGAACTATGTGTGGAACTCCGGTGATGTTTATTATGGCGCGAACTATTAGTTTTCAAAATCGTGTTGAATTCCGGTGATGTACGCGAGATGTGTTCTGTCTCCACGCATGTCGTCCCGTAAATTTCATTTACGGGAGCCCGTAAATGAATTTTGCGACTCGGTCGGTTGCGGGATCCGCTAGAGATGTTGTTAGAGCTGCGTTTTCACCCATATGTGCCCTAAACAACAGCTTTTATAGCATGGCAGCGTTTTTTCATCACGTGTTGAAGATGCTGTTAAAAACTTGTACCGCGACTCAACAAGTCAATTACTCGTGTCTAATGTGTGCCTTCACACGAGCATGAGGTATGTGATGTTGGATAACTTAGCAATTTTTGATTCATTTAAATCAAAAAATAAAACATGACAATGACAAAAGCAATATTAATCTTATACTTGATATTTAACCATGCAAGCACGTACTACTCATAGAGGAAAAAAAATTATGTAATAGCTAGTACGGCTAACATAGGAATAAACATGAGAGGGGTGGACAGATTATACCCTCCAGTTGGCTATGCTAAAGCCGCGGTGGCGGTAGAAGCATCATTGGCTGCCTTCTTCTGGGATTTGGTGGTTTGACTCGTGGTGAAGTTGACGATGTCGAGGACGTAGTCGAAATCGATGAATACCAGCAAGCAGTCACGCCGGACATGCTCCCAGAAAACCTAACCGCCCCATCTCCCGATGCAGGATCAGACATGGCAGGGTTCTGGAGGTCTGCTCACCCGTACAACTGTGCACATGGTCTATGGGATGGGATCGCCGGAAGCAGCAGCAACAAGTGGAACAACTGTGGTTGTGCGCGAGAAGGAGGTAGAGCAAATGTATTCTGATCTAGGTGATGGCTAGGGTTGCCGACGCCTCCAATATAGAGGTAGTCGTGGTAGGGTGACTAGGAGTTGGACCCATGCCCGAGTTGGCAACAACCCATGATCCGACGTCTTGGGTTCGTAGCGCGTACGTTAATGACTCATAATTTGTCAATTAATTATTCATTCGCGACCAACAAAAATTAAGCGTACACATGACATAGGTATGAGCTCGACTCGGCTCTCACGAAAAATAACGCGCAAGGGGGTGGAGCGAGGTGAGCGGGGGAGGAGGAGCGCACATGTACCACTCCTCTTGTCAAGCTTCAATAGTATATAGAAAAGATCACTTATAAAGGGGTCTCCACTCTCCTCGGCTCATGAAGTGGGACTAAACTTCTCACCAAATAGTTATGACACCCCAAATGTGCCTTTGAGATTTTCAGGAATTATTTCATACATGGGCCCTAGACCCATCTATAATTCAACAATTCCCACCAAGTCTCTGAGGCCCATAGTGTTGTCCTTTATTCCAGACATTGTTTTGATATATCAATCTTTTCAATGGAGACTAGTTAACGTTGAACATCCACTTAGAACAATAAGCTATACTCCTCCACAATGGAACAATGGACTATGCCTTGAATTGACAGCTTGGCGTAAAGAAGTTTCACCAATTATATTACAAATTCTAGGCTTCCGAAGGATAACCCCAATGGTGGAGCATATTAGTCACACTCCTAGCCTATTCATGACTCCGCACTGAGAGGCGAAGTGAGTAATCTCGTACTTCATCATGGTCCACCAATAAGTTGGTGCTACCAGGGTGAATGGCAAGGGAGTTTCATGAGATTATTTGAGGACTAACTCTCGTACATCACTGTGTTTAGTCACTATAGGATGGCCTTCGAAGAACACGGTTCCTTGATCATCGAGAGTGAAGGATTTGTAGTCGGCAAGTGCAAGATTTTCTTTGATTTTCTTGATGCCAGTGTCAAGAAGTTGGGCTTGGTGAATCTTATTCTCAAGAGTCATAGTGGCTGTCAAGTGGCAAGACAACCTTGAGGAACAAGGTTAAGGTTCAACTTCTAGAATTGCTCATAGAGAGGAGGTTGACTTTACTGAAGCATGAGATTGTTGTGGTAAGACTTGCAAGTGAGGGCATTGACCATGACATTGGCCTTGCCAAGATTACGAGTGATTCCAAGATCGAAGTAAGCTATTGTTTCCATCCAATGTTGCCGATGAAGGTTGGGAGGAGGTTGAGCAAAGATATACTTGAGACTTTTGTGGTCGGTGAAGATTTCACGACGGCTGCCGAGAAGGTAGTGTCGCCAAGTTTGAAGAGAATGGATGATGGTTGCGAGCTCGAGATCATGAGTTGGGTAGTTCTTCTCAATAGGCTTGAAGTGTCAAGAAGTATAATCAACCACTTGGCGCTCTTGCATGAGAACGACACCAAGTCCATGAAACGAAGCATCACAAAAGATCTAGAAAGTCTTGGAGTGTCTGGAGGAATGGGGATTGGAGCTGAAGTGACCTTTTCTTTGAGGAGCTGGAAGCTATCTTGACATTGGGAGGTCCAGAGATTCTTCTTGTAAGCTGGCTCAAAGGTTTAGCGATCATTGACAAGTTTTCAACAAAACAATGGTAGTAGATGGCGATACCGAGAAAGCTCCAGAGTTGTTTGACATTTTTGGGAGGATAGCACTCAACTATTGCTTGGACTCTCTCCAGGTTCATGAAAATTCCTTTATCAAAGATGACATGCCCAAGGTAGGATACTTCGCTGAGCCAAAACTCGCACTTGGAGAATTTAACATAGAGATTGTGCTCTCGAAGTTTTTGAAGGACAAGTCAGAGGTGTTCAACATGTTCCTCCACAGACTTGGAATAGATAAGGATGTCATCAAGGTATACTGTGAAAAATTTGTCGAGATACTCAATGAAGATAGAGTTATGAGGCAAGAAAGGCGGCGGGAGCATTAGTGACACCAAAGGACATGATGATGTACCTGTAGAAGCAGTAATGAGTAGAGAAAAGCAGTTTTGGGAATGTCTTCTTCGCGGATCTTGATTTGATGGTAGCCCAACCTCACATCAACTTTGGAGAAGATTTTGGCTCCGGCTAACCGGACGAGAATATTTGTTTTGGTGGTCTTTTGGTTTAGAGGGCGATAATCAACACAAAGACGTTGAGAACTGTCTTTTTTCTCACGAAAAGAGTGAGGAAGAGTTGGGTCGGTGAAGCCTTTGCCCAGAGACTCATCAAGTTGTTTCTTGAGCTCGACTAATTCTTCGGGACCCATCTTATACAGATGATTTTGAACCGACACACTTCCAGGTTCCAAGTTGACGACAAACTCAACTGCTAGGTCAGGCAGCATACCTGGAAGTTCAGCTAGGAAGACATAGGGGAAGTTAAAAACCAACAGGAGAATTTCAAGAGCTGGAAGAATATCGGCATTGAGGGAGAAAAACTAAGGTGGATGAGTAGGACAAGCTTTGTAGATTACCTCGCCTTTGGGGTGACAAAGTTTAACAGATCTAGAGGAGCAATCTATGGTCGATTTGTTGGCAACTAGCTAATCCATGCCGAAGATAACATCAATATTAGAATATTGTCTAAGGACTATAAGAGAAGCATAGAAAGGAAGATAGCCAATTTTGGTCTGAACATCAGCGCAAACCAACTAGGCATTTGTCCTTATGTCCGGAGACACCACGGTGAAAAGTTTAGGCTATGTACTCCAATATAGGTCATGAATTTCAGCAAAATGTCGCGAAATGAAAGAGTGCGAAGCACCAGATCAAAAGGAACTTTGGCTAGAATTGAATTTACGAGGAGAGTACAGATTATGACTTTGGTATCTTCCTAAGCTTCGTCGACCTTAATGTGGTTGACCCTTGCATGTTCCACACCAAGCTTGTTGTGTTGTTGTTGGGAGCCCCGGGTGGAGAAGGTACTTGCATCATCACTTGTGTCGAAGGAGGATGAGGTGGAGGAAGCCGGCCCTAGGGACATTTGTCAGAGTAGTGTCCCTGCTGGCTGCACTTGCAGCACATCACATCAGGTCGAGTACGAGGAACGCCTGGCCTTGGATGCCCTCCAGGATTCATTGGAGCTAGAGCTGGGGTGGGTGAGCGGGGGAAAATCCCACCAAGCTGGGAGCATAAGGAGCTCTGAAGTAGCTGTGGCCGGGGATCCACATCGCATGCTTCTTTGGTAACATTGTTGAGGAAGAGGTATCATCTCAGGAGCGCTTGTCGTGTTCATCGTGAGCTGCCTTCCCGGCTTCGGCTTTAATAGCCATGTTGACCAAGTCAGGGAACATATCAGGCATCTGAAGGTTAATGGAGAACTTCATATTCGATTGCAAGCCTCTGCGGAACTGGTATTGCTGCTTAGCGTCCATGGACGTCACATCACCAACGTGCCAGGCGAGGTGCATAAACTCCGGGTTGTACACATCCACCATCTTCTTGCCTTGATTTAAGTTCATGAACTCTTCTTTATTCTTATCAGTCAGTTCGTCTAGGATATGATGAGCATGAAAGTCCTTGAGGAAGTTCTCCCAAGTGATGGCCTACCCTTCACCATGCATCTCCTGATAGTTGGTGTAGGATCGAAAGTATGTCTAGAGGAGGGTGATTAGACTACTTGACAAAATAAAAATCTAGCCTTTTCCCAATTTTAGTTCTTGGAAGATTTTAGCAACTTAGCACAAGTCAAGCAACCAACCTACATATGCAATTCTAAGAGTATAGCAGTGGAATGTAAAACAATTGCATATGAAGGTAAAGGGAGGAGATTGAGGGAGCAAACGCAATGTTGACACAGAGATTTTTTATCCGTGGTTCCGATAGGTGGTGCTATCGTACATCCACGTTGATGGAGACTTCAACCCACGAAGGGTAACGGTTGCGCGAGTCCATGGAGGGCTCCACCCACGAAGGGTCCACGAAGAAGCAACCTTGTCTATCCCACCATGGTCATCGCCCACGAAGGACTTGCCTCACTCGGGTAGATCTTCACGAAGTAGGCGATCTCCTTGCCCTTACAAACTCCTTGGTTCAACTCCACAATCTTGTCGGAAGCTCCCAAGTGACACCTAGCCAATCTAGGAGACACCACTCTCCAAGAAGTAACAAATGGTGTGTTGATGATGAACTCCTTGCTCTTGTGCTTCAAATGATAGTCTCCCCAACACTCAACTCTCTCTCATAGGATTGGATTTGGTAGAAAGAAGATTTGAGTGGAAAGCAACTTGGGGAAGGCTAGAGATCAAGATTTATGTTGTTGGAATGGAATATCTTGACCTCAACACAAGTGTAGGTGGTTCTCTCTCAGAAAATATGTATTGGAAGTGTAGGCATGTTCTGATGGCTCTCTCTACGAATGAAGAGTGGGTGGAGGGGTATTTATAGCCTCCACACAAAATCTAACCATTACACACAAATCACCAAACTCGGTGGGACCGATTCAAAGAACTCGGTCAGACCGATTTGGTTCATAATGTGACCGTTAGGTGTTTTGGTGGGACCGTCTGTCAACTCGGTGGGACCGATATCATTAGGGTTAGGGCATAACGTAATCTCGGTGAGACCGATTACACAAACTCGGTGAGACCGATTTGATAATAGGCAAACACAGAGTTGGTCAGGCAAACTCGGTGGGACCGATTCGCTCATCTCGGTTGGACCGAAACGTTACGAAAAGGAAACAGGGTGTTTGCATTGCAATCTCGGTGGGACCGATCGCTCATCTCGGTTTGACCGAAACGTTATGAAGGGAAACAGAGAGATTACAATCCCATCTCGGTGAGACCGAGATCCCTATCGGTGAGACCGAAAAGACTAGGGTTTCTGGCAGTGGCTATGTCAACTGAACTCGGTGGCTCCGGATAGAAAGAATTGGTGGGGCCGAGTTGGATATTTGGTTTGGGACATATGTGGATATGAGAAAGTAGTGGAGGGTTTTGGAGCATATCACTAAGCATTTTGAGCAAGAACCTCATTAAGCAACACCTCATCCCTTCTTAATAGTATTGGCTTTTCCTATAGACTCAATGTGATCCTGGATCACTAAAATAGAAAATGTAGAGTCTTGTGCTTTGAGCTTGAGCCAATCTTTTGTCCTTCGCATTTTGAAGGGTCCGCTTTCTAATCCATGCCATGCCAATCATTGAGCTTTCCTGAAATATTCATCTTGAAATAGCATTAGCTCAATGAGCTATATGTTGTTAGGAATTACCAAAACCACCCAGGGATAGTTGCATTTTCAGTCTCCCCCTTTTTGGTAATTGATGACAACATATAGATCAAAGCTTCGACAAATGATAAATAGTATTGAAAAACATCGTCGCTTTGAGAAGTATGTGATAAGCAAGAGCTCTTCCTAAATTTGTGCATTATTTAAAATTTGCTTTTGAATGCAAATGCACAATCGATTAGGATCATGGGTTACTCTTCCATGTCACATACATCTTGGTGGAGCGCTCAATGATAGAAGTTAAAGCATGCACTCATCACCAAAACAAGTGAATGATCATCTAGGATATAAAAGATAATATCATCCAACAAGCATTAAGGGTAGCATATGATCAAACACATGATCAAATAAGTATCTCACAAGTAGCTCACACAAGCACACAATAAAGTTTCAAACCAAACCAAATAAGTGCAAAGAGAGATAAAAACCAACACTCTCTCTCTCTCTCTCGAAGCCTATGATCTATACATTTTTCTCCCCCTTTGGCAACAAGTTACCAAAAAGTTCAAAAATGCATAGTGCTAAACGACTCTCAGGCTTGATCTTCGGTAGGAGGTGTCGAAAGAACTCCAAGAACGAAAGCTTCAGATGAAGTAGCTGGAGCTGGTGGAGTAGCTGCTGGAGGTGGAACTGGAGCTGTAGCTGCATGTGCTGATGTTGTAGCTCTAGTGTCTGTCACTGGCACTGCAGCAGATCTCTGTCCTCTGGGCACTCTAGCAAAAGCATCTGTGGTAGACTTGCCCTTCTTCTCCTCTGCTTCCTCCTGAAGTTGCTCAACTGCAGTTTGGATCTCTGTTACCTTGACATCAAGGTCATAGAATTTCTGCTCGATGATCCTCTCCAGACTCTCCTGGTTCTTGGTCAGGGTGGCCAAGCCCTTCTCAATCCTCAGGGTGGATTGGATCAGGTATCCAAGCTGGTATTGCTTGCTCTTCAAGAATACCTGAGATGCCTCTTCCACAGTTGGCATCTTTGCAGCTTTCTCAGCTTTAGCCTTCTCTCTCTTCTCATGTGCTTGAGCTGAAGATGGTTCATTCTCATTCATCACTACTGTGTTATCTTCAAATTCAGGATAGATGGGCAGGTGCTCCTTATCCAAAATGTACTTGCCTTTGCCCATCTTTGAGTTGATTAGCTCCTGAATGTGTGGGGCATACCCACAACTTCTCTTTTGATCAGCTGCAGTCCTCTTGATTGTCTCTACAATCAGGCTCATAACTTTGAATTTCTGTGGGACATCAAATATGTGCAGCAAGTTTATAGCATGTCCTCTGATCATCTTGTGATCACCTGACTTGGGTAGCAGTGTGTGCCTTAAGATCCAGTTTATGGTTGGCAGACCAGACAATAGATAGTGAACTGATCCAAACTTATGTGTATCCAAAGCAGCATCTGGGATCTCCTTGTACATGTTGGCCATACTGTTGTGGTCTTTCTTCTTCTCTGCATAGATATCCAAGTCATCCTCATGTTCCTCAGGAGCATTTATAAGCTTGGCCCACTCATCAACTGTAGACTGGTACCTAGTACCCTCAGACATCCATACTATCCTTCCATCTGGATAGAAATGTGCAGTGGAGTAGAATTGCATGATGAGCTCATCATTCCACTTGGTGAGCTTCTGGGCAACAAAAGTATCTACTCCACATGCCTTAAAGCTATCAAGCACTCCAGGGAAGTGATCCTCATTCTCCTTGATGAATTCCCAGTCAACCCATCTCATATCACACACAATGGGCTTCTTGTCAAGCAGAATAGTCTCATAGAAGTCCTGATGTTCCTTAGTGTGAAACCTGTAGTCCACAGCAGTCCTTCTCCTGATAGCATATGGATTAGACTGTCTCCGTAGTCTCAATCCTGCATCCTTCCTGATTTTCATGTTTTCTGCAACTGGGTGTGCATCAGTGTGGTCAGGGATCTTGGGCTTCAGCTTCCTCAAAACAACAGAATCATCATCTTCTTCTTCAGCAGCTTGAGGCACTGGGGCCTTGTTCTTCTCTTCAGCAGGTATGTTCCTAGTGCTTCTCTTGGGTTTTGGTTTTGGAGCTGGAGCTAGAGCAGTAGCTTTGGGCTTTGATGGAGCAGCCCCTGATTTGATTGCATCTCCCATGAGCTTCTGAGCTTTGGGTGTTGGTGCAGCATCCTCTTCCTCTTCCTCTTCTTCTGAATCTTTCCTCATTGAGGGCTTGCCAAGAACTCTGGCAGTAGTGGTTCTGGCCCTCTTCTTCCTCTTATCCTCACCAGCTGCTTCTTCTTCAGATTCAATGGTGAACTTCATAGTTTCACTTGGGGCAACTTTTCTTGGCTTAGACATGGGTTGTCTTCTTGCTGGCATCTTAGTTTTCATACCAGGCTTTGTTGCAGCTGTGCCATACTCTTTCTTAAGCACCTTCTTCTTTGAAGTGGCTTCATCTTCAACTGCCACATAATCTTCATCCTCAGAGTCAGAATTCCTCTTCTTCCTTGTCCTGGTGGCAGCCTTTGGCAGATTGCTGGGAGTGCTCCTGCTGCCATCATCATAACTGCTGGAGGGATCAGAACCCTCACTCAACTGTACCTGTTGCTCAGACCTGTTCTGACTATCACTCTGATCATACATCTCTGCAAATACTCTGACAGTAGACCCTGTGAATAGGTTATAGATGAGCATCACAAAGTACAGGAGTTTTGCAAAATGGATGACTTAAAAACTTAGTTTTAGTTCTTCACAGAAAGCATTTCGGATCTACCGATTTGTAAACTCGGTGATACCGAAGCAGCTTTTGGAACCTAAACTAGTGAACTCGGTCAGACCGAGTCACAGTTCGGTGGTACCGAGACTGCTAGGGTTTCACAGAGAATCAAACTCGATCACACCGATTTGCAATTTTCGGTCAAACCGAAAACGCGTGTGCTCTGGCCTAAGCCAAAATCAGTGAGACCGATTTCTACAACTCGGTCGGTCTGAGATGAATTCGGCGGAGACCTAACCCTAAATTTTCAAATCAAAACTAATCTACGGGATGTTTTCGCTGGACAGGATGATTTCAATCGTGGCAAGAATCATGCCAATGCAATGTGTTAAGAATCGGAGTTAAGGATTAGCACAAAGTTCAAGTTCGTACCCTAGTTCGGCGACGAACTTGCTACGGCAGCAACGGCGGTGGAGATTTCCGTTGATGGCGGCGGAGACCAGCGGCGGGAGGTCGCTGACGACGAGAGGATGATCTGGAGACCCGAAGAGGCAGAGCAGGTTACGCGCGGGCGAGAAGGTTTGGAAAAATTTCCAAAATTTGGCCCGTCGGTATATATAACCTGACCCTGTCGGTGTGACCGAGTGGAACGACTCAGTGGCACCGAGATGCAAAACTGCAAGCAGTTACCGCAACTCGGTGTGACCGAAAGGTTCTAATCGGTTGCACCGAGATTGAAAACCCTAGATCAACTTAGTGACTCGGTAGGACCGAAAAGGATGAATCGGTCAGACCGAGATGCACAAAGAGGTTTTGGAGGTTTAAGTCTATGACGAATCGGGAACTCCGAGTGCTCCTCACACAGAGTGGTTCGAATCTGACTTGATCAAACTTTGTGATGTAGCATGAATAGAGTTTGAGACAAGAAAAGCATAGATAGCTAGAGGGAGTTCTTAGGCATTCTTGTCCATCCATTTGGCAAAAGAGAAAGAGCCAAACAATCAAAACAACAAATGGATGTCCTCGAATGAGTAAAATATGCAACCAACATGCTCACACAATAAAATAGCAAATGAAATATGTGACAAAGCATGCACAAACACTCTAGCATCTATCAAGAAATTTGGCGATGACTAGGTCATCCATATATGAGTATATTGACTTAGGAGTCAAATGAGAACATTTGATCATAGGTCATACTCATCGTTTAAGCACAAGTGGGGTTACCACTTTTACATAAAGCATTGTTGTGTTCACACCATTAGAGTTGCTTTAGCTCAATTGATTAGAGTAAAGCTCCCCCTAGATGTGATATCCCCCCTAAGAGGGATGAACTAACCTTGGGTTTTGTCGATGATGACTTCATGTAGGTGTTGAAGATGTAGATGCTCAATGTTGATGTAGATCTTTTGGAGCAATCCTTTGGAGTGAGTTGCACTTTCAATACCTACACGGGTTAGTCCCACAAGGAACAAACAAGGATATCCATAGACATAGAGTGATGCATACACAAGATGATGTCCATGAAAGCATTAGGTTACCTTGTCCCTTGTCTTACCAACAAGAGGGTTTGTGACTCCTTGAACTAGTGCAAGATATGGAAGTTGTTTGCACTTGTCCTCGCCAAAATGATAAGAGTGAAGTATGTTGGCGGAGTCACCCTCAAGAACTCTTTAGTTCTTCTTCTTCTGGATCCACACCATCTTGATGGGAATCCTTGGAGTTGTAGTTGTACTTGATGAAGTAGAACTTGATGTAGTCTTGGGAACCCACTTGACCAAGGCCTTAGGTGCTTCTTCAAATGCATCAATCTCCTCTTGAAGCTTGTCCTTGCCTTTTTGCTTGTGGTCTTGTGGTGGAAGATCTTCTTGAGCTTGTGTCCCTTTGAAATAAGTAGGATCATACTTCTCTTGTTGAGGAACAAACTTCGTCTTGGGGTATTGATCTTCTTCCCACTCAACTCCATTGGCATTGAACTTTCGTTCAAAACCAACACCTTGATTCTTCCGGTGTCTTCCTTGCTTGCGTACAATTTCCTCAAATTGCTTACTTCCGGCAAGGCTCTTGTAAACACCTTTCTCTATAATTCCCTTCAATAAGCTATTTTCTTGCTCAAGTGTAACTTGGCTAAGAGAATCATTAGTGTAATCAAGAGAACTACTAGAAGCAACAACATTGGATTTAGCATGATTGTTGTTACTACTAGATGAAGCATCTTTCTTGTTCTTGTTGCTAGATTTAACTTGTGGCATGTAAGTAGACAAGAGTAAATGCTTGGCAATGTAAGAAGAACTTTTCTTGCGAAGATCATCATTGATTGCCTTTAAAAACTCATGCTCTTGCTCAAGGTTGAGATTTTCAAAGCGTAGCTTATCATGAGTCTTTAAAAGTTCTCGATGATTTTCCAAGTTAGTTTCATGAGCTAACTTAAGAGTGTTTAGTTCTTTAGTTAGACGCTCAATCTCCTTCTTATCATCGTCATTCGTTTTATCTTGATTAGCATGATTAATTGACGTTTCATCATAGTCTTCATCACTAGAGTTGTCAACAAGTAAATCATCATCACCTAGCAAATCATCTTCATCACTATTGAAATTAACATACTCGGGATGTGTTACCTTTGGACCTTTGGCCATGAAGCATCTTCCAATTCCTTCATTTGGTGAGTCAAATATGTCGTAGGATTTGGTTGACACAAGTGCTAGACCGGCAACACCTTCATCTTGAGTATATTCAGAGTCGGAGTGATAACTTCTTTCGGAGTGATTGTCGGAGTCGGAGTCGGATACCCATTCACCAACATGAGCTTGATGTCTTCTTTTTGTGTAGCTCCTTGATGACTTTTCCTTCCTTTCCGAGTCCTTGCTTCTCCGAGCGGATCTTCGTTCATAACGATCATCTCTACTCCTCCTTTCTCTTGGTGGTGATTCTTCTCTTCTACTTCTTCTTCTAGGAGAATCTTCTCTTCTTTTGTAGGGGCCGTACACTCATTGGAGTAGTGTCCGGGTCTTCCACAATTGTAGCAATTACGCTCATGACTAGAAGATCTTTTGTCATTGTAGGACCTTGACTTGGAACTTCTTTCCTTGCTTCTACTCTTGTAGAACTTGTTAAAGTTCTTTACCATTAGGCTCAATTCTTCATTGAAGGTTTGTTTCTCACTTGATGATGTGGGAGGATCACACGAGGCTTTGTAAGCACCGCTAGACTTGTTGTGAAGCTCTTCCTTATCCTTGAGTGACATCTCATGAGCAACAATTCTTCCAATGACTTCCGTTGGCTTGAGATCTTTGTAATTGGGCATCATTTGGATCAATGTGCACACGGTATCATATTTTCCATCCAAGGCTCTTAGGATCTTCTTGATGATGAATTTGTCGGTCATCTCTTCACTTCCTAAGCCGGCAATCTCATTTGTGATGAGAGCAAGCCTAGAGTACATTTCGTCGACACCTTCACCATCCTTCATTTTGAACTTGTCAAGTTGACTTTGAAGCACATCCAATTTGGATTCCTTGACGGAGTTGGTACCTTCGTGCATGTCAATCAAAGTATCCCAAATTTCCTTTGCATTCTCAAGACGGCTGATTTTGTTGAATTCTTCGGGGCACAATCCATTGAAGAGAATGTCACAAGCTTGAGCATTGTATTGTAGCATCTTCAACTCTTCCGCGGTAGCTTCATGGTTAGGTTCTCTCCCATCGAAGAATTCACCTTGCAAGCCAATACACACAATAGCCCAAACGGCGGGGTTATGTCCAAGAATATGAATTTTCATCTTATGCTTCCAACTAGCAAAATTTGTACCATCAAAGTAAGGACCTCTACGGTGGTAATTTCCCTCGCTAGACGCCATACTCTCCTAGGTTGTGAAACCAAGGCTATGACCACCAAAAGCTATGGAAAACAAAGCAATTGGAGACCAAAGCTCTGATACCACTTGTAGGATCGAAAGTATGTCTAGAGGGGGGGTGATTAGACTACTTGACCAAATAAAAATCTAGCCTTTTCCCAATTTTAGTTCTTGACAGATTTTAGCAACTTAGCACAAGTCAAGCAATCAACCTACACATGCAATTATAAGAGTATAGCAGCGGAATGTAAAACAATTGCATATGAAGGTAAAGGGAGGAGATTGAGGGAGCAAACGCAATGTTGACACGGAGATTTTTTATCCGTGGTTCCGATAGGTGGTGCTATCGTACATCCACTTTGATGGAGACTTCAACCCACGAAGGGTAACGGTTGCGCGAGTCCACGGAGGGCTCCACCCACGAAGGGTCCACGAAGAAGCAACCTTGTCTATCCCACCATGGTCATCGCCCACGAAGGACTTGCCTCACTCGGGTAGATCTTCACGAAGTAGGCGATCTCCTTGCCCTTACAAACTCCTTGGTTCAACTCCACAATCTTGTCGGAGGCTCCCATGTGACACCTAGCCAATCTAGGAGACACCACTCTCCAAGAAGTAACAAATGGTGTGTTGATGATGAACTCCTTGCTCTTGTGCTTCAAATGATAGTCTCCCCAACACTCAACTCTCTCCCATAGGATTGGATTTGGTAGAAAGAAGATTTGAGTGGAAAGCAACTTGGGGAAGGCTAGAGATCAAGATTTATGTGGTTGGAATGGAATATCTTGACCTCAACACAAGTGTAGGTGGTTCTCTCTCAGAAAATATGTATTGGAAGTGTAGGCATGTTCTGATGGCTCTCTCTATGAATGAAGAGTGGGTGGAGGGGTATTTATAGCCTCCACACAAAAATTAACCGTTACACACAAATCACCAAACTCGGTGGGACCGATTCAAAGAACTCGGTCAGACCGATTTGGTTCATAATGTGACCGTTAGGTGTTTCGGTGGGACCGTCTGTCAACTCGGTGGGACCGATATCATTAGGGTTAGGGCATAACGTAATCTCGGTGAGACCGATTACACAAACTCGGTGAGACTGATTTTGATAATAGGCAAATAGGGAGTTGGTTAGGCAAACTCGGTGGGACCGATTCGCTCATCTCGGTTGGACCAAAACGTTACGAAAAGGAAACAGAGTGTTTGCATTGCAATCTCGGTGGGACTGATCGCTCATCTCGGTTTGACCGAAACGTTACGAAGGGAAACAGAGAGATTACAATCCCATCTCGGTGAGACTGAGATCCCTATCGGTGAGACCGAAAAGACTAGGGTTTCTGGCAGTGGCTATGTCAACTGAACTCGGTGGCTCCGGATAGAAAGAATCGGTGGGGCCGAGTTGGATATTTGGTTTGGGACATATGTGGATATGAGAAAGTAGTGGAGGGTTTTGGAGCATATCACTAAGCATTTTGAGCAAGAACCTTATTAAGCAACACCTCATCCCTTCTTAATAGTATTGGATTTTCCTATAGACTCAATGTGATCTTGGATCACTAAAATAGAAAATGTAGAGTCTTGTGCTTTGAGCTTGAGCCAATCTTTTGTCCTTAGCATTTTGAAGGGTCCACTTTCTAATCCATGCCATGCCAATCATTGAGCTTTCCTGAAATATTCATCTTGAAATAGCATTAGCTCAATGAGCTATATATTGTTAGGAATTACCAAAACCACCCAGGGATAGTTGCACTTTCAGTTGGTCCACTAGTTTGTTGGCGCATCCTTGAGGTACGAAGCAAAGTTGACGAAGAGCACTTGATCTCCCGAAACTCTCTCCCGAATCCAATCTTCTGCATCGATAGGCTCCTCTAGGTATGGTACTCTGGTGGTCTGGAGCCGAGGAAGTCATTGAGCCTGACTCATGAGTCGTTCTCCTGTTGTCGTCAGTTGGATTGAGCCATGTTGAGAGCACTAGTCTACAACATTTGCGCCATAAGTTGCCAATTTCGCTCCGTTGACATTAGGAAGTGCATCCACTGAGGCAGAGGAGGAGGAGGCGATGGAGGATTTGCACCCTCAGGGTCGTCGCCCCCACCTTGAGGGGTCCTGCCCTTAGTCAGAGCCATCCTGCAGATAACAATAGGATTAGTTGACATAACACAATAATTGGAATTAAAGAACGGAATTACCAGATAATTCCAAGGTACAGTAAGGTGGGGAGCACTAGGAATCAGACTACTGATTTGTTGCTACCTATCAGACCAATCGGTAGGCGTAGGATTGAAATCATGCTACCCGTCTGATCTAGTAGGAAGGCTTGCCGGTGAGTTGTTTATTTCCTCCCCTAATTAAGTGCTTCTTTCCTCCACTAATTGCGTGCTTCCGGTTACATGCTTCGATCCTCTGTAGCATGCCCTCGCCGCTGACCTCTCTGTCCCACGTCTTCCTTTTAGTACTCTCTGTCCCACGTCAATTAAATGCTTCTAGGGATGATATTTGACAGTGAGTATCCTCCATGCACTAATATTTGCTTCAATCTTAATAGGATACATTTTGTTGGAAGCATTGCTATCTTTTTTCCATCAAACAGGGATTTGTTTTCGTCAAATATAAAAAATATTCCCACTTGTTTCAAAAGAACCAATCTCTTGCTTCCATCGACTATAAAATTGCTTCCAGCCAAATGGTATTTTTTGTGCAAATGGAGCGATGTTTTTGTATATTGAAAATGTTGCTTCGCAAAGAAATCATTCATAAGCACAACACGAATGATGCATCATTGAAACAAATTAATCCATTGTGAACAAATATTTACAAACCTATTTTGCTACAGATAAAAGACTATTACAACACTATTTTCATTTCATATTAGTCGACATAGTGGCGGGCACTGGACATTCTGATCATACAATATCTGCATGTGCCACGAGCTCTCTACATTGTTCATGGTGCAATCAAAACCTTAGAGCAGTGCCTTGTTGATCTCGCCCTCAGTACATTATATCATCTCATTCGGAATCTGTACAATTGAAGCAAAAAGTGAGAAAGAAGGAAGCACACAATTTAATGGTGATACAAAATTTACTAAAAAAAGTAAAACAATGTATAATAAAATGTACAAACAGAAGCAACACTACCAATGGTTGAAGCAGACAGTACTAGCGATTGAAGCATACAGTAGTATCTAATAATGGTTGAAGCAAAATGTTTGTATAATAAAAGTAGCACACACTACAATGGATGAAGCAAACAAATTCCTTACCGTAGAAAACATATGCAACAAACTAGAGGAAGCATGGTTGATAGGAAGCAATAGCTTCATTTTCTTACAACATATACAGAAGACCTACTGAGGTATAAAAATCTGATTACTAGCTTAATCAGATGCAAAAAATGTGCTTCAAGAATAAATTAAAATTTCAATTGTATCGAAGCAAGGCATCGATAGTAATAAGCTTATTTCTTAAACAAAGTATGATATTTTGTAGGAAATATGGCATCTACATATTACTATTCTTGGTCAGAAGACAAAACATTGATAATGGAAAACAAACTAATATTGTGGCCACCAAGAGGATACATATTTTGTGTCACATACATACAACTTTAACCGATTTTTGTTTGTCCAGTGGAAGCAATTTTCTAGCCCAAGAGAAGCAAAAGTACTAAAATGTTGGTGCATCATGGTAAGAAACACAAAACAGTGCACTGAAATCATTAGTGGTACTGAGAACCTTCTGCCACCAACTAGGGAGGCATATTTGAGTGATGTACATACAAATTTCACAAAGATTGGACTATAGATTTAGAGATCCAATAGATAATATATGGCACAAATCCACACCAACAAACAGAGAACAAAAACCAAGATATTGACATGGAGATATCACACGAATCTAAGAACAACATTATGTTTCGAATCAACTATCAATGCAGGAATTATAAAGCACGAAAAGGAGATGATCCAAACCCTAGATCATACGAGAATGGGGTAGGGAAACCTGCGGTACTCCACTCTTTCTAGCCTCATTCCCGAATCAAGATCGGACTCGGGCGAGGTGGATCGGAGGCCAAAACTATAGGTTTTGTAGGTGTTGGGGAACATTGCATGGGAAACAAAAAAATTCCTACGCTCACCAAGATAAATCTAGGAGATGGACATCTACGAGAGGAGAGATTGGATCTACATATCCTTGTAGATCGCTAAGTGGAAGCATATAACACGCGGTTGATGTAGTCATACTCTTTGTGATCCGATCATGATCCAATCTGATCTAGCGCCGAACGGATGGCACCTCCGCGTTCAGCACATGTACGGCTCGATGACGTCTCCTCCTTCTTGATCCAGCAAGCGAGGGAGGAGAAGTAGATGGGATCCCAACTAGCACGACGGCGTGGTGGAGATGGTGGTGGAGCAATCCCAGCAGGGCTTCGCCAAGCGCCTCCGGAACTACGAACGAGGAAGAACAGGAGAGAGAGGAGGCCGCAGGGCGTCGGAATGGTTGTGTCCAGCCCTTGCGCCTCCTCCCCACTATATATAGGGGTGTTGGAGGGCTGGCGGCGCAGCTCTAGCCCTTCCTTCAAGGAGGGGAGGCGGCCAAAGGGGGAGGAGTGCCCTCCAAGCCAAGTGGAGGGGGCGGATCCTATTTGACGCCCGCAGGCGTCAAAAGGAAGCCGGGACGCTCACGTGCAATATCAGTTGGGCCGGCCCACTTTGTGTTTCACGTGCGGGTTCTTTTTCGTTCGCTGTTCGGGGGCAGCTCACTTTTGTTTCGTACGCTATCTGCTGCATTTCTTTTGTTTTTCTTTCTCTGGGTTTCTTCTTTTGTTTTCTGTTTAGATTTTTCTTTACTCTGTTTTTGTTGGCTTTTCTCTCTTCTAGGTTTCGTTTCTCCACTGGCTTTTGTTCTGAATTTTTTTCTTTTTTCAGATTTGCTTTTCTTTGGTTTATTCTTTCGTTTTTTGTTTATGCTTTTCGTTTTCTCCTCTTTTCTGTGTATTATACAAAGAGCTCACACGCGTATTTACAAAAATGTTCGTCATACATTTAAGAAAATGTTTTCTGTATACTAAAATAATGTTCATTATACTTTTTATAAATTATTCAATGTGTATTTCAAAGTTGTTCAACGTATATCCCAAAAATGTTCACTGTGTATTTATATATTGTTCATCGTATATCACAAAATGTTCAATGTGTATTTAAAGAGTGTATAACCCAAAAATGTTCACTGCGTATTTAAATATTGTTCATCGTATATCACAAAATGTTCATTGTGTGTTTAAATATTGTTCAGCATACATCCCAAAAATGTTCACTATGTATTTAAATATTGTTCAACGTATATCACAAAGTGTTCAATGTGTATTTAAATATTGTTCAGCGTATATAAAAAATGGTTGATGTGTATTTAACTATTGTTCAACATATATTACCAAAATGTTCAATGTCTATAGAAAACTTGTTCATCCTATATAAAAAGTTTCAATAACTATTCGGAATTTCAAATTTGTGTTCATGTTTTTAAATTTGTTTTCACTTTTCCAAAAAATTGTTGAAGTTTAAAATTTGTTCACAATTTTCAAACATTATTCATATTTTAAGAAAATTTATTCACATTTTCTACAGGAAATGGAGAAATAAAATCGGATCTGCCGCTGTACTAAATACTATTTTGAATTTAACGCTGCAGTTGTGCTATCAATGGTCGCTAGTTCGACTCGTGTTGTTTGCTACTGTCGCTATTGAGGTACTGGGTTCGACTCCACATCTCTGTTTTTATTTTTCTTGATATTTCCTTCGGCGTTGCGAATGGGCCGGCCCATACGCGCGCTCGTTTCAGCGAAGGCTCAATCGTTTGCCGCTCGCGGGCGGCGAACAGGAGCTCTCAGTGGAGGGCCCTCCCCCTTAGGGTTATCCTTCCCCTAGGCGGATGGGCCTTACGGGGTTGGTGCACCTGCCCAATAAGGCTAGGACGCCCCCTACAGCCCATGCACGCCCTAGGTGCTGGAGGGACCCTTCCGGACTCCTCCGGAACCCTTTGGAACCTTCTAGAACCTTCCCGGTACAATACCGGTAAAACCTGAAACTTTTCTTGTAGCCAAAATATGACTTCCCATATATAAATCTTTATCTCCGGACCATTCCGGAGCTCCTCGTGACGTCCGGGATGTCATCCGGGACTCCGAACAACATTCGGTCACCAACGTGAATATCCCAATACTACTCTAACATCACCGAACGTTAAGCATGCGGATGTAGACATGACCAAGACACCTCTACGGTCAATAACCAATAGTGGGACCTGGATGTCCATATTGGTTCCCACATATTCTACGAAGATCTTTATCAGTTGAATATCGATGCCAAGGATTCAGCTAATCCCGTATGCAGTTCCCTTTGTCCATCGATATGTTACTTGCCCGAGATTTGATCGTCAGTATCTCCATACCTAGTTCAATCTCGTTACCGGCAAGTCTCTTTACTCGTTTCGTAATACAAGATCTCGTGGCTAACTCCTTAGTCACATTACTTGCAAGCTTATTGTGATGTTGTATTACCGAGTGGGCATCGAGATACCTCTCCGTCATACGGAGTGACAAATCCCAGTCCCGATCCATGCCGACTCAACAGACACCCTCGGAGATACCTGTAGAGCATCTTTATAGTCACCCAGTTACATTACGACGTTTGATACACACAAGGTACTCATCCGGTGTCAGTGAGCTACATGATCTCATGGTTATAGGAACAGATACTTGACATACAGAAAACGATAGCAATAACCTTGATACGATCATATGCTACTTTTATAGTTTGGGTCTTGTCGATCACATCATTCTCCTAATGATGTGATCCCATTATCAAATGACAACTCATGTCTATGGCTAGGAAACCATAGCCATCTTTGATCAATGAGCTAGTCTGGTAGAGGCTCACTAGGGACATGTTTGTTGTCTATGTATCCACACATGTATTTGAGTTTCCAGTCAATACAATTATAGCATGGATAATAAACGATTGTCATGAACAAGGAAATATAATAATAATCACTTTATTATTTCCTCTAGGGCATATTTCCAACAGTCTCCCATTTGCACTAGAGTCAATAATCTAGTATTACAAGGTAATGAATCTAACACCCATATAGTTCTGGTGTTGATCATGTTTTGCCCGTGGAAGAGAGTCAACAGATCTACAACATTCAGATCCATATGTACTTTGCAAATGTTTATCTTCTCCTCTTTGATCGCATCGCGGATGAAATTGAAGCGTCGCTTTATGTGCCTGGTCCTCTTGTGAAACCTTGGTTCCTTAGACAGAGCAATGGCACCAGTGTTGTCACTGAACAGAGTCATTGGGTCTAGTGCACTGGGCACAACTCCAAGATCTGTCATGAACTGCTTCATCCAGACACCTTCATTCGCTGCCTCTGAGGTAGCTATGTACTCCGCTTCGCATGTAGAATTAGCTACCATGCTTTGCTTGGAACTGCACCAGCTTACCGCTCCCCCATTCAGAATATATATGTATCCGGTTTGAGACTTAGAGTCATCCCGATCAGGGTCAAAGCTTGCATCGATGTAAGCCTTTACGACGAGCTCTTGATCACCTCCATAAATGAGAAACATTTTCTTTGTCCTTTTTAGGTACTTAAGGTTATTATTGACCGCCGTCCAGTGTTCCACTCCAGGATCACTTTGAAACCTTCCGGCCATACTTATGGCAAGGCTGACATCTGGTCTTGTGCACAACATCGCATACATGATAGAGCCTATTGCAGAGGCATAGGGGATGACACTCATCTTTTCTCTATCCTCTGTAGTCGCTGGGCATTGAGTCTTACTCAACTTTAGACCTTGCAAAACAGGCAAGAACTCATTCTTGGACTGATCCATTTTGAACTTCTTCAAAATCTTATCACGGTATGTGCTTTGTGAAAGTCCTATTAAGCGTCTCGATCTATCTCTATAGATCTTGATGCCTAATATGAAAGCAGCTTCTCTTAGGTCCTTCTTTGAAAAACTCTTGTTCAAATGTTCCTTCACGTTTTCCAAAAGTTCTATATTGTTCCCAATCAGCAATATGTCATCCACATATAATATTAGAAACGCTATAGAGCTCCCACTCACTTTCTTGTAAACAAAAGCTTCTCCATAAACTTGTATAAACCCAAACGCTTTGATCACCTCATCAAAGTGAAGATTCCAACTCCGAGATGCTTGCACCAGTCCATAAATGGATCGCTGGAGTTTGCACACTTTGTCAGCATTCTCTGGATCGACAAAACCTTCCGGTTGCATCATATACAACTCTTCCTTAAGGAAACCATTAAGGAACGCTGTTTTGACACCATCTGCCAGATTTCATAATCAAAAAATGCAGCTACTGCCAACATGATTCTGACGGACATAAGCATCCTTACGGGTGAGAAAGTCTCATCATAGTCAACTCCTTGAACTTGTGAAAACCCCTTTGCCACAAGTCGAGCTTTATAGACGGTGACATTACCATCCTCGTCTGTCTTCTTCTTGAAGATCTATTTATTCTGAATGGCCTTTCGCCCTTCAGGTAATACTTCCAAAGTCCATACTTTGTTTTCATACATGGATCCCATCTCGGATTTCATGGCCTCTAACCATTTTTTGGAATCCGGGCCCAGCATCGCTTCTCCATAGCTCGTAGGTTCATCGTTGTCCAACAACATGATGTCTAAGATAGGGTTACCGTACCACTCAGGAGCAGTATGTATCCTTGTCGACCTACGAGGTTCGGTAGTAACTTGATCTAAAACTTCATGATCACTATCATTAGCTTCCTCTTCAACTGACATAGGTGCCACAGAAACATCTTTCTGTGTTGTGCTACTCTCTGATTGAAGTAAAGGTTCAACAACCTCATTAAATTCTATCTTCCTCCCACTCAATTTTTTCGAGAGAAACTCTTTCTCGTGAAAGGACCCGTTCTTAGCGACAAACACTTTGCCCTCGGATCTGAGATAGAAGGTATACCCAATTGTCTCCTTTGGGTATCCTATTAAGACGCATTTGTCCGCTTTGGGTTCAAGCTTTTCTGGCTGAAGCCTTTTGACATAAGCATCGCAGCCCCAAACCTTAAGAAACGATAGCTTAGGTTTCTTGCCAAACCATAGTTCATACGGTGTCATATCTACGGACTTAGATGGTGCCCTATTTAAAGTGAATGCAGCTGTCTCCAACGCATAACGCCAAAACGATAGTGGCAGACCGGCAAGAGACATCATAGAACGCACCATATCCAATAAGGTACGATTATGACGTTCGAACACACCATTACGCTGTGGTGTTCTAGGTGGCGCCAGTTGTGAAACAATTCCACATTGTCTTAAGTGATTGCCAAACTCATAACTCAGATGTTTTCCCCCTCGATCGGATTGTAGGAATTTAATCTTCTTGTTACGATGATTCTCAACTTTACTCTGAAATTGCTTGAACTTTTCAAACATTCTAGACTTATGCTTCATTAAGTAAATATACCCATATCTACTCAAACAATTGGTGAAGGTGAGAAAGTAACGATATCCACCGCGCGCGTCAACACTCATCGGACCGCACACATCAGGTTGTATGATTTCCAATAAGTCACTCGCCCGTTCCATTGTTCCGGAAAACGGGGTTTTGGTCATCTTGCCCATGAGGCATGGTTCGCATGTGTCAAGTGATTCAAAATCAAGTGACTCCAAAATTCCATCAGCATGGAGTTTCTTCATGAGCTTTACACCAATATGACCTAAGCGGCAGTGCCATAAGAAAGTGGTACTATCATTATCAACTCTACATCTTTTGGCATCAATGTTATGAACATGTGTATCATCACTATCGAGATTTAATAAGAATAAACCCCTCACAATGGGTGCATGACCATAAAAGATATTACCCATATAAATAGAACAACCATTATTCTCTGATTTAAATGAGTAACCATCTCGCGTTAAACAAGATCCAGATATAATGTTCATGCTCAACGCAGGCACTAAATAACAATTATTCAGGCTTATCACTAATCCCAATTGTAATCGAAGAGCGAGCGTGCCGATGGCGATCACATCAACCTTGGAACCATTTCCCACGTGCATCGTCACTTCGTCCTTCACCAGTCTTCGTCTATTTCGTAGTTCCTGTTAGAGTTGCAAATGTGAGCAACCGCACCGGTATCAAATACCCAGGCACTACAACGAGAGTTGGTAAGGTACACATCAGTAACATGTATATCATATATACCTTTGTTGACGTTGGCCCCCTTCTTGTCAGCCAGATACTTGGGGCAATTCCGCTTCCAGTGGCCAGTTCCCTTGCAATAGAAGCACTCAGTTTCCGGCTTGGGTCCAGCCTTGGGTTTCTTCACGGGAGGGGCAACTGCTTTGCCACTCTTCTTGAAGTTTCCCTTCTTTCCCTTGCTCTTCTTGAAACTAGTGGTTTTATTGACCATCAACACTTGATGCTCCTTCTGGATGTCTGCCTCTGTGACTTTCAGCATCGCGAACAACTCGGAGGTTGACTTGTTCATCCCTTGCATGTTATAGTTGAACACACAAAGCTATTATAGCTAGGTGGTAGCGATTGAAGAACTCTGTCAGTGACCGCCTCAGGCGGGAGCTCAACTCCCAACTCAGCCAGATGGTTGTAATACCCAGATATTCTGAGTATATGCTCACTGACAGGGTTGTTCTCCTCCATTTTGCAGGCATAGAACTTATCGGAGGTCTCATACCTCTCTATCCGGGCATTTTTTTCTCAAAAATAAACTTCAACTCCTGGAACATCTCATATGCTCCATTACGTTCAAAAACGCCTTTGAAGTCCTTGTTCTAAGCCTACAACATGGCGCGCTGAACTATTGAGTAGTCATCAACACGCGACTGCCAGGCGTTCACAACGTCCACAGTCGCTGGAGGGGGTGGCGCACCAAGCGGTGCATCAAGGACATAAGACTTTTGGGCAGCCGTGAGGATAATCCTCAAATTACGGGCCCAGTCCACAAAGTTGCTTCCATCATCTTTCAGCTTAGCTTTCTCTAGGAATGCATTGAAATTCAGGGGAGCTACTGCGCGAGCCATTGATCTACAACATAGTTTGCAAAGATAACCTAGACTATTGTTCAAGATAATGAGTTTAATTAATCATATTACCTAAGAACTCCCACTCAAATCAACATCCCTCTGGTTGTCCGAGTGTAACATGAACCAAATTCACCAACCCAAGTCCGATCATCATGTGAGATGAGGTGGTTTCAATGGTGAACATCTCCATGTTGATCATATCTACTATATAACTCATGTTTGACCTTTTAGTCTCTTGTGTTCCGAGGCCATGTCTGTACATGCTAGACTCGTCAAGTTTAACCCAAGTGTTTGATACGTCCATTTTGCATCATGCTTTTATATTGATATTTATTGCATTATGGGCTGTTATTACACATTATAGCACAATACTTATGCCTTTTCTCTCTTAGCACAATACTTATAGCACAATATTGTATTATCTGCCGACAGCTGGAATTCTAGACTGGAAAAGGAGGAAATATTAGAGACCTATTCTGCACAACTCCAAAAGTCCTAAAACATCACGGAGAGTCATTTTGGAATAAATAAAAATTATTGGGCGAAGAAAGCACCAGAGGGAGCCACCTGCCATCCACAAGGGTGGAGGGCATGCCCTACCCCCCTGGGCGCGCCCCTGCCTTGTGGGCCACCTGGCAGGCCCCCGATGCCCATCTTATGCTATATGATGTGTTTTGACCTGGAAAAAATCAGAAGGAAGCGTTCGGGACGAAGCACCGCCGTCTCGAGGCAGAACCAATCTAGGGCTCCGGCGGAGCTATTCTGCCGGGGAAACTTCCCTCCAGGAGGGGAAAATTGAAGCCATCGTCATCACCAACGATCCTCTCATCAGGAGGGGGTCAATCTCCCTAAACATCTTCACCAACACCATCTTCTCTCAAACCCTAGTTCACCTCTTGTATCCGATCTCTGTCTCAAAACCTCATATTGGTACCTGTGGGTTACTAGTAGTGTTGATTACTCCTTGTGGTTGATGCTAGTTGGTTTATTCGGTGGAACATCATATGTTCAGATCCTTAATGATAATTAATACTCCTCTGATTATGAATATGAATATGCTTTGTGAGTATTTACGTTTGTTCCTGAGGACATGGGAGAAGTCTTGTTATAAGTAATCATGTGAATTTGGTATTCGTTCGATATTTTGATGAGATGTATGTTGTCTTTCCTCTAGTGGTGTTATGTGAACATCGACTACATGACACTTCACCATGATTTGGGCCTAGGGGGAAGGCATTGGGAAGTAATAAGTAGATGATGGGTTGCTAGAGTGACAGAAGCTTAAACCCTAGTTTATGCGTTGCTTCGTAAGGGGTTGATTTGGATCCATATGTTTCATGCTATGGTTAGATTTACCTTAATTCTTCTTTTGTAGTTGCGGATGCTTGCGAGAGGGGTTAATCATAAGTGGGAGGCTTGTCCAAGGAAGGGCAGCACCCAAGCACCGGTCCACCCACATATCAAATTATCAAAGTAACGAATGCGAATCATATGAACATGATGAAAACTAACTTGAGAATAATTCCCATGTGTCCTCGGGAGCGCTTTGCTTTATATAAGAGTTCGTCCAGGCTTGTCCTTTGCTACAAAAAGGATTGGGCCACCTTGTTGCACCTTGTTTACTTTTGTTACTTGTTACCCGTTACGAATTATCTCATCATACAACTATCTGTCACCGATAATTTTAATGCTTGCGCAGAATACCTTGCTGAAAATCGCTTGCCATTTCCTTCTGCTCCTCGTTGGGTTTGACACTCTTACTTATCGAAAGGACTACGATAGATCCCCTATACTTGTGGGTCATCAGTGTTCCACATGTGCAAAACTGGCTTGCACCCGTTGTATGCGAACGTAGAGTCTATCACACCCGATCATCACGTGGTGCTTTGAAACGACGAACTTTCGCAACGGTGCACACTTGGGAGAACACAATTTTATCTTGAAATTTTAGTGAGGGATCACCTTATAATGCTACCGTCGTCCTAAGAAAAATAAGATGCATAAAAGGATTAACATCACATGAAAATCATAAGTGACATGATATGGCCATCATCTTGTGCTTTTGATCTCCATCTTCAAAGCACCGGCATGATCTCCATCGTCACCGGCATGACACCATGATCTCCATCATTGTATCGCCATCGAGGTTGTCACGCCAACCATGCTTCTACAACTATTGCTACCGCTTAGTGATAAAGTAAAGCATTACATAGCGCTTAATGATTGACACACAGGTCATACAATAATTAAAGACAACCCTATGGCTCCTGCCGGTTGCCGTATTCATCGGCATACAAGTCGTGATAATCTATACAAAACATGATCATCCCATACATCAAATATATCTCATCATGTCATGGGCCATATCATATCACAACACACCCTACAAAAACAAGTTAGACGTCCTCTACTTTGTTGTTGCAAGTTTTACTTGGCTGCTATGGGTGACTAGTAAGAACCATTCTTACCTACGCAAAGCCACAACGGTGATATTCAAGTTGCTATTTAACCTTCTACAAGGACCGCCTTTGTCGAATCCGATTCAACTAAGGTGGGAGAGACAGACACCCGCCAGCCATCTTTATGCAACAAGTTGCATGTCAGTCGACGGAACTGGTCTCATGTACGTGGACATATAAGTTGGTCCGGCCCGCTTCATCCCACAATACCGCTGAATTAAGAAAAGACCAAGGAAGGAAGCAATCTGAATATCAACGCCCACAAACTCCTTTGTGTTCTACTCGTGATGTCATCTACGCAAAGACCTAGCTCATGATGCCACTGTTGGGGAACGCTGCATGGGAAACAAAAAAATTCCTATGCTCACCAAGATCAATCTAGGAGATGGACATCTACGAGAGGAGAGATTGGATCAACATACCCTTGTAAATCGCTAAGCGTAAGCGTATAACACACGGTTGATGTAGTCGTACTCTTCGCAATCCGATCACGATCCAATTCGATGTAGCGCCGAACGGACGACACCTCCGCGTTCAGCACACGTACGGCTCGATAACGTCTCCTCCTTCTTGATCCAGCAAGCAAGGAAGAAGAAATAGATGGGATCTCCACCAGCACGACGGCATGGTGGAGATGTGGTGGAGCAATCCCAGCAGGGCTTCGCCAAGCGCCTCCGGAACTACGAACGAGGAAGAACGAGAGAGAGAGGAGGCCGCATGGTGTGGGAATTGTTGTGTCCAGCCCTTGCACCTCCTCCCCACTATATATAGGGGTGTTGGAGGGCTGGGGGCGCAGCCCTAGCCCCTCCTCCAAGGAGGGGAGGCGGCCAAAGGGGGAGGAGTGCCCTCCAAGCCAAGTGGAGGGCCCTCCCCCTTAGGGTTATCCTTCCCCTAGGCGGATGGGCCTTATGGGGTTGGTGCACCTGGCCCAATAAGGCTAGGACGCCCCCTACAGCCCATGCATGCCCTATGTGCTGGAGGTACCCTTCCGGACTCCTCCGGAACCCTCCGGAACCTTCGAACCTTTCAGAACCTTCTAGAAGCTTCCCGATACAATACAGGTAAAACCCGAAACTTTTTCGGTAGCCAAAATATGACTTCCCATATATAAATATTTACCTCCAGACCATTCCGGAGCTCCTCGTGACGTCCGGAATCTCATACAGGACTCCGAACAACATTCAGTCACCAACGTGAATATCCCAATACTACTCTAGCGTCACCGAACGTTAAGCGTGCGGACCCTACGGTTTCGAGAATAATGTAGACATGACCGAGACACCTCTACGGTCAATAACCAATAGCGAGACCTGGATGTCCATATTGGTTCCCACATATTCTACAAAGATCTTTATCGGTCGAACCTCGATGCCAAGGATTCGGCTAATCCCACATGCAGTTCCCTTTGTCCATCGGTATGTTATTTGCCCGAGATTCGATCTCGGTATCTTCAAACCTAGTTCAATCTCGTTACCAGCAAGTCTCTTTACTCGTTCGGTAATACAAGACCTCGTGGCTAACTCCTTAGTCACATTGCTTGCAAGCTTATTGTGATGTTGTATTACCGAGTGGGCCCTGAGATACCTCTCCGTCATACGGAGAGACAAATCCCAGTCTCGATCCATGCCTACTCAACAGACACCCTCGGAGATACCTGTAGAGCATCTTTATAGTCATCCAGTACATTGCGACGTTTGATACACACAAGTTACTCATCCGGTGTCAGTGAGCTGCATGATCTCATGGTCATAGGAACAGATACTTGACATACAGAAAATGATAGCAATAAACTTGATACGATCATATGCTACGTTTATAGTTTGGGTCTTGTCCATCACATCCCGTTATCAAATGACAACTCATGTCTATGGCTAGGAAACCATAGCCATCTTTGATCAACGAGCTAGTCCGGTAGAGGCTCACTAGGGACATGTTTGTTGTCTATGTATCCACACATGTATTTGAGTTTCTGATCAATACAATTATAGCATGGATAATAAACGATTATCATGAACAAGGAAATATAATAATAACCACTTTATTATTGCCTCTAGGGCATATTTTCAACATTAGGGCCCGATCCTGGTGGAGTTGAGCACGACGATGACGGAGGTTACGATGTTGTCGGTGAGTAGGTGTTGTCTAGTCCCCGCGCAGCACACCGACGAGATGGGCGGAGGCCGTTGATGGGCGGGTAACCAACTCGTGCTAGGGAGGGAGTTGTGGCGGCGAGGAGCATGCCAAGCTCGGCGCTGAGCATGCACGGGCAGAGGAGATGGGGGAGAGTTTGTTCGGGAGATTAATTCAGGGAGAGATTATGGGAAGGTGGGCAAAAAAATCAGGTCATTAGTATAGGGCTTATGATGGCAGCCATGAGATCAAAATGTAAATCCACGACGTACGGCGGGTCTGACCATTGCTTCACATCAGACTACTGTAGCAAAGTGTTTCCCTAAGGTAAATCATCCAATATGCAAGAATTTGAGACTGAACGCACAACTAGCATTTCCGCCCAATTCGTGAAAATACTATGCTAGGGCATCAACCGACGAAAAGAAGCAATACTTGAACTGGAATCTATCCTAAAGGTGTACGTAATTCCCAAACCATCGAGAACCTAATAAGTTGAATTTAGATAAGTCAAGAATAAAATCATGTATGCCCCTCGTCTTTACCAGGGGGTGGGTGTGTGGGAAAGAAGGTAGAAGAATCCTACCCTATATAGCTAGAAAATACTAGGGCTGCCATCGATCAACTATGGATCAAGATTCCGTCAAAAAAATAGCGATCGAGACCCATCGGCCGAAGCGTCCCTTCCCTTCATTTTTTCGTGCGGCGGCTACGGCCAGCGCCATCAAGGCAGCGAGCCAGCAATGGAGATAGGAATACTTCAAGCAGAAGGCAGTAGCGCAGCCGACAGTAAGGCAGGGAAAGTTTGTTGTTCGCACAATCTCCGATTTCTCAAGCATCGTTGCATCGACAGTCGGTCATTCCCTGAGCCCTTACATTGGTTGTGAGCACCAATTTCGTTTCCGTATATAGTTTTGCTGAAACTTTGTAGCTAATCTTATTTTTTCATCTATTAGCATTCTAAGATCTAATTCATATCTTCGTTTAAAAAACATGAATCTGTTTACCAAAAGCGTTTGAAGAAAAAAAAATCGAGGACTTAACTCGGTGAAGTATTGGAGAAGATTGATTATGAGGATGTTATTGAAGATTTTATTTCAAGGAACACAAAGAATGATGTTATTTAACTGAAGAATAGGTAAAATTGATCTTTACATTATTATTTAAGTGAACAACCAAAAAAGGTACGATTTTACATATTCCCCATTGCTATGCAAGATATTACGATCTCTACATTATTACATAGTTATATTTATGTAGTTTTTTTAGTGAGGTAGGGCCTATTTTAGAATTCGGCACAGGCCCACGGATTTTGCCAACCCAGCCCTGGTCTAATCGTAGTAGTAGCAATCCTATACAATGATGGTTATAGCAAGGGTGAGTACATGGCGTACTCAACAAGATTCACGAGGACCTAAACTATTGTATGCAACAGGTTTCAAAGGAAGGGGTGAATTGGTTTAGCGGCGCAAGCACCTAAGCATTCCATAGAGACATGCTAAAACTTTCATCTATTAAAGATAATATGTGAGATGCATAAAAGTAAAATGGAATGTGCATCATCTACTCTATTCACCTACCTAGCGCAATCATAACACAACGTTCCTTCCCCCTCGCATCCCACACGAGGAAGACCCCACAAGGCACTCGCACGGTTGACAAGTTTTAATTGTTATTGTTAAAGTTGCACTATGACCAAGTCAACAAGATCCAAGTCGTCCATAACCGCTGACACAACTATGTTGGGAACGTAGCATGCAATTTCAAAAAAAAAACTTACGATCACGAAAGATCTATCTAGGAGATTCATAGCAACGAGAGGGGAGAGTGTGTCCACGTACCCTCGTAGACCAAAAGCGGAAGCGTTAGTTTAACACGGTTGATGTAGTCGAACGTCTTCTCGATTCAACCGATCAAGTACCAGACGTACGACACCTCCGAGTTCCGCACACATTCAGCTCGATGACGTCCCTCGAACTCTTGATCCAGCAAATTGTCGAGGAAGAGTTTCGTCAACATGACGGAGTGGTGACGGTGATGGTGAAGTGATCCGCACAGGGCTTCACCTAAGCACTACGACAATATGACCGGAGGAGTAAACGCTAGAGGGGGGCACCACACACGGCTAAGAACAATTGATGTGTCTTAGAGGTGCCCCCCCCCCCCCCCGCCCCCGTATATAAAGGAGGGAGAGGGGAGGAGGCCGGCCTAGGGGCGCGCCAAGTGGGAGGAGTCCCACTTGGACTCCAAGTCCAATTCGCCCCCCCCCCCCCCTTTCCTCTTAACGGAAGGGGAAAGGGGGGAGGAGAGGGAGGAGGAAAAGGAAAGGGGGGCGCCACCCCCTCCCCTATTCCAATTCGGACTCCTTCCCTGGGGGGGCACCCCTTGTGGGCTGCCTTGCCTCCCTCTTATGGCCCATATCTTCCCCCGGGGGGTTCCGGTAACCCCCCCGGTACTCTAATACGTACCCGATACATTCCGAAACACTTCCGGTGTCCGAATACTATCGTCCAATATATCAATCTTTACCTCTCGGCCATTTCGAGACTCCTCGTCATGTCCCTGATCTTATCTGGGACTCCGAACAATCTTCGGTCAACAAAACACATAACTCATAATACAAATCATCATCGAACGTTAAGCGTGCGGACCCTACGGGTTCGAGAACTATGTAGACATGACCGAGACACCTCTCCGGTCAATAACCAACAGCGGAACCTGGATGCTCATATTGGTTCCCACATATTCTACGAAGATCTTTATCGGTCGAACCATAATGACAACATATGTTACTCCCTTTGTCATCGGTATGTTACTTGCCCGAGATTCGATCGTCGGTATCTTCACACCTAGTTCAATCTTGTTACCAGCAAGTCTCTTTACTCGTTCCGTAATGCATCATCCCGCAACTAACTCATTAGTCACATTGCTTGCAAGGCTTATCATGATGTGCATTACCGAGAGGGCCCAGAGATACCTCTCCGATACTCGGAGTGACAAATCCTAATCACGATCTATGCCAACCCAACAAAACACCTTCGGAGATACCTGTAGAGCATCTTTATAATCACCCAGTTATGTTGTGACGTTTGATAGCACACAAGGTATTCCTCCGGTATCCGGGAGTTGCATAATCTCATAGTCAAAGGAATATGTATAGGTCATGAAGAAAGCAGTAGCAATAAAACTTAACGATCATTATGCTAAGCTAACGGATGGGTCTTGTCCATCACATCATTCTCCTAATGATGCGATCTCGTTCATCAAATGACAACACATGTCTATGGTTAGGAAACTTAACCATCTTTGATTAACGAGCTAGTCTAGTAGAGGCTTACTAGGGACACTGTGTTTGTCTATGTATCCACACGTGTATCAAGTTTCCGGTTAATACAATTCTAGCATGAATAATAGATTTTTATCATGATATAAGGAAATATAAATAACAACTTTATTATTACCTCTAGGGCATATTTCCTTCAGTCTCCCACTTGCACTAGAGTCAATAATCTAGATTACAATGTAATGATTCTAACACCCATGGAGTCTTGGTGCTAATCATGTTTTGCTCGTGGAAGAGACTTAGTCAACGGGTCTGCCACATTCAGATCCATGTGTATTTTGCAAATCTCTATGTCTCTCCTTGACTTCATCACGGATGGAGTTGAGGCGTCTCTTGATGTGTTTGGTTCTTTTGTGAAATCTGGAATCCTTCGCCAAGGCTATTGCTCCAGTATTGTCACAAAATATTTTCATATTGGACCCGATGCACTAGGTATTACACCTAGATCGGATATGAACTCCTTCATCCAGACTCGTTCATTTGCTGCTTCCGAAGCAGCTATGTACTCCACTTCACACGTAGATCCCGCCATGACGCTTTGCTTGGAACTGCACCAACTGACAGCTCCACCATTCAATATAAATATGTATCCGGTTTGTGACTTAGAGTCATCCGGATCTGTGTCAAAACTAGCATCGACGTAACGACGAGATCTTTGTCACCTCCATAAACGAGAAACTTATCCTTAGTCTTTTTCAGGTACTTCAGGATGTTCTTGACCGCTGTCCAGTGATCCACTCCTGGATTACATTGGTACCTCCCTGCTAGACTTTAGCAAGGCACACATCAGGTCTCGTACAAAGCATAGCATACATGATAGAACCTATGGTTGAGGCATAGGGAATGACTTTCATTTTCTCTCTATCTTCTGCAGTGGTCGGGCACTGAGTCTGACTCAACTTCACACCTTGTAACTGTTGGAAATATGCCCTAGAGGCAATAATAAAATGGTTATTATTGTATTTCCTTGTTCATGATAATTGTCTATTGTTCATGCTATAATTGTATTAACTGGAAACCGTAATACATGTGTGAATACATAGACCACAACATGTCCCTAGTAAGCCTCTAGTTGACTAGCTCGTCGATCAATAGATGGTTATGGTTTCCTGACCATGGACATTGGATGTCATTGATAATGGGATCACATCATTAGGAGAATGATGAGATGGACAAGACCCAATCCTAAGCATAGCTCAAGATCGTGTAGTTCATTTGCTAAGAGCTTTTCTAATGTCAAGTATCGTTTCCTTAGACCATGAGATTGCGCAACTCCCGAATACCGTAGGAATGCTTTGGGTGTACCAAACGTCACAACGTAACTGGGTGGCTATAAAGGTGCACTACAGGTATCTCCGAAAGTGTCTGTTGGGTTGGCACGAATCGAGACTGGGATTTGTCACTCCTTATGACGGAGAGGTATCTCTGGGCCCACTCGGTAATGCATCATCATAATGAGCTCAATGTGACTAAGAAGTTAGCCACGGGATCATGCGTTACGGAACGAGTAAAGAGACTTGCCGGTAACAAGATTGAACGAGGTATTGGGATACCGACGATCGAATCTCGGGCAAGTAACACGCCGATAGACAAAGGGAATTGTATACGGGATTGATTGAATCCCCAACGTCATGGTTCATCCGATGAGATCATCGTGGAACATGTGGGAGCCAATATGGGTATCCAGATCCCGCTATTGGTTATTGGCCGGAGAGGTGTCTCGGTCATGTCTGCATGGTTCCCGAACCCGTAGGGTCTACACACTTAAGGTTTGGTGATGCTAGAGTTGTTATGGGAAATAGTATGTGGTTACCGAAGGTTGTTCGGAGTCCCGGATGAGATCCCGGACATCACGAGGAGTTCCGGAATGGTCCGACGGTGAAGATCGATATATTGGACGAAGGGTATTGGAGTCCGGAAGTGTTCCGGGGGTACCAGGCTATGGCCAGCATGACCGAAAGGTGTTTCGGGAGCCCCGGCAAGTGTTGGAGGGCCTCATGGGCCAAAGGGGAAGGGGCAAACCAGCCCACTAAGGGGTGGTGCGCCCCCCACACCCTTTCCCATGTTACTTGGGGAGGTGGGGCGCCTCCACCTGACTTGGGAGGCAAGCCTCCACCTGCTTGGCTTGGGGGGCAAGTCTCCCTAGGATTTTCCCTAGGGAGATCCAATCTGCTTGGCCGCCGCCCCCTAGGGGAAACCCTAGGGCGCCTCCCCCTCTCCCCTTGCCCCTATATATAGTGGAGGGGTGGGAGGGCAGCCGCACCTCTTCCCTGGCGCAGCCCTCCCTCCTCATACACCTCCTCCTCCTCCTCCGTAGTGCTTAGCGAAGCTCTGCCGGAGAACCACGAGCTCCATTGCCACCACGCCGTCGTGCTGCTGGAGTTCTCCCTCAACTTCTCCTCTCCCCTTGCTGGATCAAGAAGGAGGAGACGTCCCCGGGCTGTACGTGTGTTGAACGCGGAGGCGCCGTCCGTTCGGCGCTAGATCGGATCTTCCACGATTTGAATTGCTGCGAGTACGGCTCCATCAACCGCGCTCTTGTAACGCTTCCGCTTAGCGATCTTCAAGGGTATGAAGATGCACTCCCTCTCTCTCGTTGCTAGCATCTCCTAGATTGATCTTGGTGACACGTAGGAAAATTTTGAATTATTGCTACGTTACCCAACAGTGCCATCATGAGCCAGGTCTAAGCGTAGATTCTATGCACGAGTAGAACACAAAGTAGTTGTGGGCGATGATTTGTTCAATTTGCTTACCGTTACTAGTCTTATCTTGATTCGGCGGCATTGTGGGATGAAGCGGTCCGGACCGACCTTACACGTACTCTTACGTGAGACAGGTTCCACCGATTGACATGCACTTGATGCATAAGGTGGCTAGCGGGTGTCTGTCTCTCCCACTTTAGTCGGATCGGATTCGATGAAGAGGGTCCTTATGAAGGGTAAATAGCAATTGGCATATCACCGTTGTGGCTTTTGCGTAGGTAAGAAACGTTCTTGCTAGAAACCCATAGCAGCCACGTAAAACATGCAACAACAATTAGAGGACGTCTAACTTGTTTTTGCAGGGTATGCTATGTGATGTGATATGGCCAAAAGGATGTGATGAATTATATATGTGATGTATAAGATTGATCATGTTCTTGTAATAGGAATCACGACTTGCATGTCGATGAGTATGACAACCGGCAGGAGCCATAGGAGTTGTCTTAATTTATTGTATGACCTGCGTGTCAATGAAAAACGCCATGTAATTACTTTACTTTATTTCTAACCGTTAGCCATAGTAGTAGAAGTAACAGTTGGCGAGACAACTTCATGAAGACACGATGATGGAGATCATGGTGTCATGCCGGTGACGAAGGTGATCATGCCGCGCCTCGAAGATGGAGATCAAAAGGCGCAAGATGAGATTGGCCATATCATGTCACTTTATGATTTGCATGTGATGTTTGTCATGTTTACATCTTATTTGCTTAGAACGACGGTAGCATAAATAAGATGATCCCTCACTAAAATTTCAAGAGATGTGTTCCCCCTAACTGTGCACTGTTGCGAAGGTTCGTTGTTTCGAAGCACCACGTGATGATCGGGTGTGATAGATTCTAACGTTCGCATACAACGGGTGTAAGCCAGATTTACACATGCGAAACACTTAGGTTGACTAGACGAGCCTAGCATGTACACACATGGCCTCAGAACACAAGAGACCGAAAGGTCGAACATGAGTCGTATAGTAGATACGATCAACATGGAGATGTTCACCGATGATGACTAGTCCGTCTCACGTGATGATCGCACACGGCCTAGTTGACTCGGATCATGTATCACTTAGATGACTAGAGGGATGTCTATCTGAGTGGGAGTTCATTAAATAATTTGATTAGATGAACTTAATTATCATGAACATAGTCAAAAAGTCTTTGCAAATTATGTCTTAGCTTACGCTTTAGTTCTACTAAAGATATGTTCCTAGAGAAAATTTAGTTGAAAGTTGATAGTAGCAATTATGCGGACTGGGTCCGTAAACTGAGGATTGTCCTCATTGCTGCACAGAAGGCTTATGTCCTTAATGCACCGCTTGGTGTGCTGAACCTCGAGCGTCGTCTGTAGATGTTGCGAAACATCTGACATACACGTTTTGATGACTACGTGATAGTTCAGTGTGTGATGCTAACGGTTTAAAATTGTGGCACCAAAGACGTTTTGAAACGTCGCAGAACATATGAGATGTTCCAAAGACTGCAATTGGGATTTCAGACTAGTGCCCACGTCAAGAGGTATGAGACCTCTGACAAGTTTCTTAAGCCTGCAAACTAAGGGAGAAAAGCTCAATCGTTGAGCATGTGCTCGGATTGTCTGAGTACTACAATCGCTTGAATCGAGTGGGAGTTGTCTTCCAGATGAGATAGTGATGGTTCTCCATAGTCACTGCCACCAAGCTATTAGAGCTTCGTGATGAACTATAACATATCAGGGATAGACATGATTATCCTTGAGCAACTCGCGATGTTTGACACCGCGAAAGTAGAAATCAAGTAGGAGCATCAATTATTGATGGTTAGTAAAACCACTAGTTTCAAGAAGGGCAAGGGCAAGAAGGGATACTTCATGAAACGGCAAATCAGTTGCTGCTCCAGCGAAGAAACCCAAGGTTGAACCCAAACCCGAGACTAAGTGCTTCTGTAATGAGGGGAACGGTCACTAAAGCAGAACTACCCTAGATACTTGGTAGATGAGAAGGCAGGCAAGGTCGACAGAAGTATATTAATGTGTACTTTACTAGTACTCCTAGTAGCACCAGGGTATTAGATACCGGTTCGGTTGCTAAGTGTTGGTAACTCGAAATAAAAGGCTACGGAATAAACGGAGACTAGCTAAAGGTGAGATAACGATATGTGTTGGAAGTGTTTCCAAGGTTGATGTGATCAAGCATCGCATGCTCCCTCTATCATCGAGATTGGTGTTAAACCTAAATAATTGTTATTTGGTGTTTGCGTTGAGCATAGACATGATTGGATTATGTTTATCGCAATACGGTTATTCATTTAAGGAGAATAATGGTTACTCTGTCTATTTGAATAATACCTTCAAATGGTCTTGCACCTAAAATGAATGGTTTATTGAATCTCGATCGTAGTGATACACATGTTCATGCCAAAAGATATAAGATAGTAATGATAGTACCACATACTTGGCACTGCTATTTGAGTCATATTGGGATAAAAACGCATGAAGAAGCTCTATGTTGATGGATCTTTGGACTCACTCATTTTTGAAAAAATTGAGACATGCGAACCATGTTTATTGGTAGATATGCATGAAGAAACTCCATACAGATGGATCGTTTGGACTCGCTTGATTTTGAATCACTTGAGACATGCAAATCATACCACATGGGCAAGATGACTGAAAGGCCTCGTTTTCAGTAAGATGGAACAAGAAAGCAACTTGTTGGAAGTAATACATTTTGATGTGTGCAGTCCAATGAGTGCTGAGGCATGCAGTGGATATCGTTATGTTCTTGCTTCACAGATGATTTGAGTAGATGTTGAGTATATTTACTTGATGAAACACAAGTCTGAATTATTGAAAGGTTCAAGTAATTTCAGAGTGAAGTTGAAGATCGTCGTGACAAGAGGATAAAATGTCTGTGATATGATCATAGAGATGAATATCTGAGTTACGAGTTTGGCACACAATTAAGAAATTGTGGAAATTGTTTCACGACTAATATCGCCTGGAACACCATTGTGTGATGGTGTGTCCGAACATCATAACTGCACCCTATTGGATATGGTGCATACCATGATGTCTCTTATCGAATTACACTATCGTTTATGGGTTAGGCATTAGAGACAACCGCATTCACTTTAAATAGGGCACCACGCAGTTCCGTTGAGACGACACCGTATGAACTATGGTTTAGAGAAACCTAAGCTGTCGTTTCTTAAAAGTTTGGGGCTGCGACGCTTATGTGAAAAAGTTTCAGGCTGATAAGCTCGAACCCAAAGCGGATAAATGCATCTTCATAGAATACCCAAAATAGTTACCTCCTATTTCAGATCTGGAAGCAAAAGTGATTGTTTCTAGAAACGGATCCTTTCTCGAGCAAAGTTTCTCTCGAAAGAATTGAGTGGGAGGATGGTGGAGACTTGATGAGGTTATTGAACCATGACTTCAACTAGTGTGTAGCAGGGCACAGGAAGTTGTTCCTGTGGCACCTACACCAATTGAAGTGGAAGCTTATGATAGTGATCATGAAACTTCGGATCAAGTCACTACCAAACCTCGTAGGACGACAAGGATGCATGCTACTTCAGAGTGGTACGTAATCCTGTCTTGGAAGTCATGTTGCTAGACAACAATGAACCTACGAGCTATGGAGAAGCGATGATGGGCCCGGATTCCGACGAATGGCTCGAGGCCATAAAATCCGAGAGAGGATCCATGTATAAAACAAAGTATAGACTTTGGAAGAACTACTTGATGGTCGTAAGGCTGTTGGGTGCAGATGGATTTTAAAAGGAAGACAGACAATGATGGTAAGTGTCACCATTAAGAAAGCTCGACTTGTCGTTAAGATGTTTTCCGACAAGTTCAAGGAGTTGACTACGATGAGATTTTCTCACTCGTAGCGATGCTAAGAGTCTGTTGGAATTATATTAGCAGTTACTGCATTATTTATGAAATCTTGCAGATAGGATGTCAAAAAAAACATTGTTTCCTCGACGATTTTCTTGAGGAAAGGTTGTATGTGATACAACCAGAAGGTTTTGTCAATCCTGAAAGATGCTAACAAGTATGCATAGATCCAGCAATCCTTCTAAGGACTGGAGTAAGCATCTCGGAGTTGGAATGTACGCTTTGATGAGATGATCAAAGATTTTGGGTTTATGAGAAACTTGTATTTCCAAAGAAGTGAGTGGGAGCACTATAGAATTTTTGATGAGTATATGTTGTTAACATATTGTTGATCAGAAATGATGTACAATTTCTGGAAAGCATACAAGGTTATTTGAAAAGTGTTTTTCAATGGAAAACCTGGATTAAGCTACTTGAACATTGAGCATCAAGATCTATAAGGATAGATCAAAAATGCTTAATAGTACTTTCAAATGAATACATACCGTGACAAGATTTTGAAGGAGTTCAAAATAGATCAGCAAAGAAGGAGTTCTTGGCTGTGTTACAAGGTGTGAGTATTGAGTAAGACTCAAGACCTGACCACGACAGAAGAGAGAGAAAGGACGAAGGTCGTCCCCTATGCTTTAGACGTAGGCTCTACAGTATGCTATGCTGTGTACCACACCTGAAGTGTGCCTTGCCATGAGTCAGTCAAGGGGTACAAGAGTGATCCAGGAATGGATCACATGACAGCGGTCGAACTTATCCTTAGTAACTAGTGGACTAAGGCATTTTCTCGATTATGGAGGTGGTAAAAGAGTTCGTCGTAAAGGGTTACGTCAATGCAAACTTTGACACTAATCCGGATGACTCTGAGTAGTAAACCGGATTCGTATAGTAGAGCAGTTATTTGGAATAGCTCCAAGTAACACGTGGTAGCTGCATCTACAAGATGACATAGAAATTTGTAAAGCACACACGGATCTGGAAGGTTCAGACCCGTTGACTAAAAACCTCTCTCACAAGCGAGATATGAACAAACCCCATGGGTGTTGGATTCATTACAATCACATAGTGATGTGAACTAGATTATTGACTCTAGTGCAAGTGGGAGACTGTTGGAAATATGCCCTAGAGGCAATAATAAAATGGTTATTATTATATTTCCTTATTCATGATAATTGTCTATTGTTCATGCTATAATTGTATTAACTGGAAACCGTAATACATGTGTGAATACATAGACCACAACATGTCCCTAGTAAGCCTCTAGTTGACTAGCTCGTTGATCAATAGATGGTTATGGTTTCCTGACCATGGACATTGGATGTCATTGATAACGGGATCACATCATTAGGAGAATGATATGATGGACAAGACCCAATCCTAAGCATAGCACAAGATCGTGTAGTTCGTTTGCTAAGAGCTTTTCTAATGTCAAGTATCGTTTCCTTAGACCATGAGATTGTGCAACTCCCGGATACCGTAGGAATGCTTTGGGTGTACCAAATGTCACAACGTAACTGGGTGGCTATAAAGGTGCATTACAAGTATCTCCGAAAGTGTCTGTTGGGTTGGCACGAATCGAGACTGGGATTTGTCACTCCGTATGACGGAGAGGTATCTCTGGGCCCACTCGGTAATGCATCATCATAATGAGCTCAATGTGACTAAGGAGTTAGCCACGGGATCATGCGTTACGGAACGAGTAAAGAGACTTGCCAGTAACAAGATTGAACGAGGTATTGGGATACCGACGATCGAATCTCGGGCAAGTAACATGCCGATAGACAAAGGGAATTGTATACGGGATTGATTGAATCCCCGACATCATGGTTCATCCGATGAGATCATCGTGGAACATGTGGGAGCCAATATGGGTATCCAGATCCCGCTATTGGTTATTGGTCGGAGAGGTGTCTCGGTCATGTCTGCATGGTTCCCGAACCCGTAGGGTCTACACACTTAAGGTTCGGTGACGCTAGAGTTGTTATGGGAAATAGTATGTGGTTACCAAAGGTTGCTCGGAGTCCCGGATGAGATCCCGGACATCACGAGGAGTTCCGGAATGGTCTGGCGGTGAAGATCGATATATTGGACGAAGGGTATTGGAGTCCGGAAGTGTTCCGGGGGTACCAGGCTATGGCCAGCATGACCAAAAGGTGTTTCGGGAGCCCCGACAAGTGTTGGAGGGCTTCATGGGCCAAAGGGGAAGGGGCAAACCAGCCCACTAAGGGGTGGTGCGCCCCCCACACCCTTTCCCACGTTACTTGGGGAGGTGGGGTGCCTCCACCTGACTTGGGAGGCAAGCCTCCACCTGCTTGGCTTGGGGGGCAAGTCTCCCTAGGATTTTCCCTAGGGAGATCCAATCTGCTTGGCCGCCGCCCCCTAGGGGAAACCCTAGGGCGCCTCCCCCTCTCCCCTTGCCCCTATATATAGTGGAGGGGTGGGAGGGCAGCCGCACCTCTTCCCTGGCGCAGCCCTCCCTCCTCATACACCTCCTCCTCCTCCTCCATAGTGCTTAGCGAAGCTTTGCCGGAGAACCACGAGCTCCATTGCCACCACGCCGTCGTGCTGCTGGAGTTCTCCCTCAACTTCTCCTCTCCCCTTGCTGGATCAAGAAGGAGGAGACGTCCCCGGGCTGTACGTGTGTTGAACGCGGAGGCGCCGTCCGTTCGGCGCTAGATCGGATCTTCCGCGATTTGAATCGCTGCGAGTACGACTCCATCAACCGCGCTCTTGTAACATCCCAAATTTTCAATTTGCTATGTTATACATAGATCATCATTGCATATCATATTTTATTGCATTTTGACAAATCCTCGATAATCCTAAGCAACTCAAGGACCCTCGGAGAGAGTTGGGGATTTTCTCGAATTTTCGTATTTGATTTTTATCAAATAATAAGACGAGGATTTTGATTTTAATTTTTTTCTCTCCGGAAAGTATTTCATTTTAAAAATAAACGAGAGGAGAAAATATGACTTCTCCAAAACAATTGAAATACTGGAGGTAAAATGTTAAAATCATTTATTGAAATTTATTTGGATTTTATTTGCAATTTTTATTGCATTAAAAATATTGCATGTTTTCAAAATATTTATTTTGTGTTAAAAAATGTTCACCCTATTCTAGATTTTCTAACTAGACGGGGAAATTTTATTTTATATTTTTCTGACTTTTATTTATTTTTCTACGAATTTTTCCGCGGAACGTATTTAAAAAAACGCGCGACGCCCGACCGGGCCGAAGCCCAGCCGAGCGCCGGCACGCCCGCGCCCCTCTCCTTCTCCAGCACGCGCCCGCCGCCGCCGGAGTTCGCCATGGCCACGGGAGCAGCCTCCCGCTCGGCTTGCCCCCTCCTCCAAGCTTGCTCCCCCCCCCTTATATATACCCCCCCCCTCTCTCTCCTCTCATCTCGTTCGCCGCCGCCCGCCTTGCCCTCGCCGCCGCTGCCGGAAGCTCGAGCCGCCGCCGCAGCCGTTCGCCGCCGCCTCGCCGCCCCCGAGCCCGCACCCCGCGCCCCTCGCCGCCCCTCGCCCGGAGCCCCGCCGGAGCACTGCCCCGACTAGGTACTGCCTCGCTGCCCGTTCGTCGTTGCCGGTTTTTGTTTAAAAAAACCCTTCGTTTTAAAAAAAACCCTAGATCGGTTTTTTTCGGTTTTATTATTTTGCGAGCGTTCACCGAACCGTTCGTTTTAACGAACGCGTTCGTCGGTTTTTCTCTGTTAACGAACGTCCGTTCTTTAACCGTTCGTCCGTTTTTTCTTTTTCGTCGGATTTGTCTGCGATTATCTCAGATTCGATTTCTGATCGAATCTTCGTTTTTGTTTAACTTCTCGCTCGTTTATCGGAATCAGGCGATTCAAGCGCCTAGAGTTTCGTCTCGAAATTCTCTTTCCGTTTAACCTACTCAAACAAGTTTTTGCTACAGTAAAATTTGACCTAGATCCAGATTAGTAAACGAAGCTTCTTTCTTTCGCCGTTTGACTTTCGTTGTTTCTTTCGAGTTGATTCTTTTTGCAAACCGGAGTTCTTAAGTTGAACTTTCTGGTTGGATCTTTCATTCGAGTTTTACCTGTGCATTAGATGAGTACTGATTTGTATGCTTGTTTGTTTGCGATGGAGTACCCGGAGTGTGCCGCTTGTTACTTCGAATCGCTAGGTTTTGCGGATCATCAGCAAGGCAAGTAACACTTTGATCATATACCTTCCATACCCAGTTTTTATTGCATTAGATCAATCCTCAAACATTGCATGATTAGGATCTAATTAAATTGTGGGTATTGGGAAGTAGTTGAGGTAGTACCTATTTCCTGTTTTATTATCAAACCCTTGGGAGTTACTTCTACGTTTGCTGTTACATTGCCATGCTATGCTCGTAGACGTGGATTGGGTTTGAGAGATTTTCATGACAGATGTGAGATTGTTAGTAATGGTTTACTTAAGGTGGCAACTAAAACTCACATCTGGGTGGATTGAGGTACCTGGGTATTCCAGGATTGCCTGTTTTTCTTTTGGACCGCCACCCAGGTTCAAAGGGATCATGAGATTTTTCATGCTAGAAACTTCCGTGTGCAGCCGCAAGCTATTATGGGCTCTAGCATAGTTGACTAAGTTGTGTGAACTCTTACAGTGGTAGACTAGCAGATGTAGGGGAAAGTAGGTGTAACTGTCTACCCATACGTAAGGTGCAAACACTTCTGAAAGACTGTGTCTCGGTCATCCGTTACTCAAACACCCTGTAGTGCGAGTAATCCAACGGAGGAGATCGAGTCTTGTGGGGAAAAGTGCACAAACCTCTGCAGAGTGTACAAACTAATCATGGTTAGCCGTGTCCCCGGTTATGGACGTCTTGAGTATCTAGTACTTGGATTATCATGTGAATCTCATCACTATGTTACTTTTAATTAATTTTGTTGGGTTATTGATGACATTTAATTGGGATTGAGATGCTGTCAACCATCTCAATGTTTCACAACCACCATGATAGTTAAATAAAATTTATTCCTTTGAAGTAGGATAAAATTTGCTTTTCGCAAAATTGTAACCATAGAGCTTTCCACCAGCCATATATGCATGTAGTATAGCATCATTATTGTTCATTATTCTCTATGTGTTACATTGCCAGCATATCCTATGTGCTGACCCGTTTTCGGGCTGCAACGTTTCATGTTGCAGACTTTTCAGACGACGAGTAAGGTGCCTTAGGTCGTGGTCTTATACTCAGTGATGCCGCTGGAGTTGATGGACTCACTTATCTTCCAAGTCTTCCGCTGTTATCGTTTTAGATGGCCTTAAGCCATGTTTATCATACTTAATCTCTTTGGAGATATTCGATGTAATAAGTGTGTGATTGCTACTCTGTTATAAATCCTCCATTTGTACTGTGCGTGTCAGCATTACTGATCCAGGGATGACACTGGTGCACAGCAGCACAGACCATTTGAGGTCTGGTCGCTACAAAGTTGGTATCAGAGCACACGCTGACTGTAGGACACGACCACTAAGCTTAAGCCCTAGAAAGCTTCTCTCTTCTCATTTCTGACCCCTCTCCACTTTCTACTCTTTTAGGAATGGCGAATGCAAGGAGCAAGTTTATGCAACCAGATGAAGACACGCCGTTTGGTCGACACTTGAAGGAAGTCACCAAGTACTTAAACATAGGAATACCAAGCATCACCGGGACCTACAACGCTACATTACCCGAAGGGGAGAGCTGGAAGATTCAAGTTATCATTCCAGGAAGGATGTTTAGTGCCATAAGATTGGTTTTCGAAGCACCAACTTGGAGTTTAGGGAAGAGCATGGCCGCACACATCGCCATGGGACGCATTGGAGATGTCTACCACCAGGAGCTAGGGATACTATTTACCAAACTTGTGGACGCCGAGACGCGCAATGGGAGATGATCAAGACCAAGAAGGATGGATCAATTGCAGCTTTCATCCAGGAGCAGAACCAACATATTCGTCGCCAGGAGAACCAGATGTGCACGGACAAGGAAGAACTGAAGAAGGCATTAACCAAGATCAAGGAGCTCCAAGAAGAACTCAAGGCTACACGCGAAGATTATTTGGAGGAAATCAACGCACTAGTAGGGAAGAATGACGACCTGGAGAAGAAGATTGGAGTATTCATGGGAAATCCAGTGCCAAAAGCAGAAGTCGACGAATGCACTTGTCCTGATAACTACATCATCATCGACGACACCGACTCGGAACCAAGTGAAGATGACTGGGTTGACGAAGCTGGAGCAGACATCATGGAGTCTTCAACGGATCAGAATTTCTAGTAGACCACCATATCAGTAGTAGTTTTCCCCCATTTAATAGTATAGTTCAAGCACTTTGTAACACTAGCTAGATCGATTGTTTTGCCTTGTTTGAATTGATTGAGTGATATTGATTGCATTTGTCTCATGAGCATATGGGTAGTGTTTTCTCTCTAGACCTCATTCTATTCTCAACTCTCATCTTCTCTAAACCTATCAGATGCCTCCGAGACGCGACACCGGATTTGTTTTCCCGCCAGAGATCACCCAGTTGATTCAGCAACAGAATGCCCTGATGCAAGTGTTAGTGCAGAACCAAGGCAACAACAACAACAACAACAACAACAACAACCCACCGCCACCACCACCTGTTGATCACTTAGCCCGTTTCCTAAGGCTAAACCCGTCGGTGTTTTCCAGTAGCACCGAGCCGATTGTAGCAGATGATTGGCTCCGCAAAGTTGGAAGGGAGTTGACCACTACAGGATGCATAGATGCGGACAGAGTGCGTTTTGCCGCACATCAGCTTGATGGACCCGCAGCATCATGGTGGGAGAATTATACAGCCACGCACCCTATTGACACTGTCACATGGGACCAGTTTCAGCAAGCTTTCCGTACAGCACATGTTTCAGCAGGAGCTATGGCTATGAAGAAGCGTGAGTTTCGCAACCTACGCCAAGGAGGACGCACCGTAGGCCAGTATGTGGAGGATTTCAGTAAGTTAGCACGTTATGCACCAGATGACGTTGCTACAGATGCTGCCAAGCAGGAGAAATTTTTGGAAGGGCTGAATGATGAACTGAGTATGCAGTTGATGGTAGCAACCTTCAACAACTACCAGGAGCTGGTAGATAGAGCTCTCATGATTGAAGGGAAGCAACAACAGATTGAAAACCGTAAGAGGAAGTATGGACAAGGGAAGTATAATTCCGGAGCCCAGCAGAAGCCCTGTTTTACCCCGAAGCCGGGAGGACAGTTTCAGCATACCCATGGAGGAGGTAGTTCGCACAACCATAATGGCTCTAAAAATGGTAATGGGAATGGAGGAAGCAACGGACAGAACCGCACCAACCCATCTACCCCAGCCAAGAGGGACCTGAGCCAAGTCACTTGCTTTAAGTGCCAAAAGAATGGACATTATGCCAATGAATGTCCTGAAGCCCAAAATGGAAATGGCAATGGAAGCTCTGGGAAGAAGCCGAACCCGTTCAACAAAGGACACGTGAACCACGTGAGCGTGGAGGAGGTTGAAGCTCAGCCTGATGCAGTAATAGGTAAGTTTTTGGTTAAGTCATTTACTGCAACCGTTCTTTTCGATACTGGTGCATCGCATTCATACATATCAAGGGGATTCGTGAATAAGTTTAAGCTGTCCACCAAAGTTCTCAGAACCCCTATGTTAGTAACCTCGCCAGGAGCAGAGTATATGGCAACCCAAGGATGTTTTCAGATACCATTGGCCATTGGTAGGCATGTTTTCCCCTCAGACCTCATTGTTTTGGAATCGCAAGGTTTGGATGTGATTTTGGGAATGGATTGGCTATCGTTGTATGGAGGAAACATCGATTGTGCCAGCAAGACGATTTTGCTTACCACCCCGGAAGGGAAAAGGATCAAGTATGTATCCCGGCATATGCCGAAGAGGACTCAAGTAAATTCCTTATCAGGAGTTGTACAGGAGGAAGTACCAGTGGTGAAGGATTATCCGGATGTATTTCCAGAAGAGTGCCAGGCATGCCGCCAGATAGAGACATTGAGTTCTTGATTGAACTTTTGCCAGGCACAGGGCCAATATCTAAGAGACCGTACAGGATGCCCGCAAAAGATTTGGAGGAAATTAAGAAGCAGATCAAGGAGTTACTGGATAAAGGCTATATTCGCCCAAGTTCGTCACCTTGGGGATCACCAGTACTTCTAGTGGAGAAGAAAGATGGATCGCTGAGGATGGTTGTTGATTACCGAGGATTGAATGAAGTGACCATCAAAAACAAGTACCCACTGCCGATGATCAATGATTTGTTTGACCGCCTACAAGGAGCTAAGGTATTTTCCAAGATCGATCTACGATCAGGATACCATCAGTTAAAGATTCGAGAGCAGGATATACCCAAGACGGCATTTACCACCAGATATGGATTGTATGAGTATACCGTTATGTCATTTGGTCTGACTAACGCACCTGCCTATTTCATGAACATGATGAACAAAGTGTTTATGGAGTTTTTGGATAAGTTCGTCGTGGTGTTCATTGATGATATTTTAATCTTTTCCAAGGATGAGGAAGAGCATGAGGAGCATTTGCGATTGGTACTTGAGAAGCTCAGAGAACATCAGTTATATGCCAAGTTCAGCAAATGTGAGTTTTGGCTGAAGGAAGTTGGATTCCTTGGACATGTTATTTCTGGAGAAGGAATAGCAGTAGACCCTGCCAAGGTTGACACAGTGACAAGTTGGGAATCACCCACGACAGTTGGAGAAATCCGGAGTTTTCTTGGACTTGCAGGATACTACCGGAGATTCATCGAGAATTTCTCGAAGATTGCTAAACCCATGACTGAGCTATTGAAGAAGGACACCAAATTCAATTGGACTGAGGAATGTGAAGCTAGTTTCCAAGAGTTGAAGGAACGATTGGTTACATCACCAGTGTTGATTCTGCCAGATCAACGCAAGGATTATGAAGTTTATTGCGATGCTTCTCGTCGAGGACTTGGAGCAGTGCTTATGCAGGAAGGAAGAGTTGTGTCATATGCTTCACGACAACTTAAACCCCATGAGAAGAATTATGCTACGCATGATTTGGAATTAGTAGCCGTGGTGCATGCATTGAAGACATGGAGACATTTTCTCATCGAAAACCATTGTGAGGTGTACACGGATCACAAGAGTTTGAAGTATATTTTCACGCAGAAGGAGTTAAATCTCAGGCAGAGGAGATGGTTGGAGCTCATTAAAGATTATGATATGAGATTGCATTATCACCCAGGAAAGGCTAACGTAGTAGCAGACGCGTTGAGCCGCAAGAGTCATGTCAACACCCTCATGACAGGGGAGTTACCTTAGGAGTTAGCCGAGGACCTTCGCGAGCTATGTTTGGAGATAGTCCCAAGAGGCTATTTAGCGACATTGGAGATTCAGTCTACCTTGATGGAAAGGATCAGAGAAGCTCAGAAGACAGACAAGGAGATTGAAGAGATAAAGGAGAAGATGAGCAAAGTAAAAGCCAAGGGATTTCGTGAGGATGAGCACGATACCTTATGGTTTGAGGACCGCGTATATGTGCCAAATGATCCGGAGATCAGGAAGTTGATTCTGCAAGAAGCCCATGATTCGCCGTACTCGATTCACCCAGGGAATACCAACATGTATTTGGATTTAAAGAATACTTTCTGGTGGACCGGAATGAAGAAGGATATTGCAGAGTACGTAGCAGTTTGTGATGTATGTCAGAGAGTGAAGGCAGAGCATCAGAAGCCAGCAGGATTGCTACAACCATTGCCGATACCCGAATGGAAGTGGGATAAAATAGGCATGGATTTTATCACAGGATTACCCAGGACTCGTTCAGGCTATGACTCAATATGGGTTGTAGTCGACCGTTTGACGAAAGTGGCTCATTTCATTCCAGTGAAGACCACTTACACCAGTGCTAAGTTGGCCAAGATCTACATGACCAGGATCGTATGTTTGCATGGAGTTCCGAGGACCATTGTATCAGACAGAGGAACCCAATTTACCTTGAAGTTTTGGAAGCAGTTACATGAAACATTGGGAACCAGGCTGGAATTTAGTACAGCTTTTCACCCACAGACAGATGGACAGACCGAGAGAGTCAACCAGATTTTGGAGGACATGTTGAGAGCTTGTGCACTAGATTACGGATCCAGTTGGGACGACAATTTGCCATATGCAGAGTTTTCTTATAACAACAGTTATCAGACCAGTTTGAAGATGGCCCCTTTCGAAGCCTTGTACGGAAGGAGGTGTAGAACACCGTTGTTATGGGACGAAGTTGGAGACCGTCAGTTGTTTGGACCAGATTTGATTAAGGAGTCTGAACAGAAAGTAAGGTTGATTCGCGATAGGCTCAAGGTAGCCCAGTCCAGGCAGAAGAGTTATGATGATTCTAAACGAAAGGAGACAGTTCACGAAGTCGGAGACCGAGTGTATCTTCGAGTATCACCACTTCGAGGAGTGAAGCGTTTTGGAGTTAAGGGAAAGTTAGCGCCCCGTTTTATCGGACCATACAGAATTGTGGAACGTATGGGAGAGGTTGCCTACAAGCTGGAATTGCCCGAAGGATTGTCTGAAGTTCATGATGTATTTCACGTTTCGCAGTTGAAGAAGTGCCACGCAGAGATGGTTGAGATACCACTGAGAGATACTGTACCGCTGGAAGCGATTCGTGTTGGAAAGTGATTTGACCTATGAGGAGAAGCCAGTTAAGATTCTTGAGTATGCCAGCCGAGTTACCCGCAGCAAGGTTATCAAGTTTTGCAAAGTCCAGTGGAGTCACCACACGGAGGATGAAGCCACCTGGAAGCGAGAGGAAGATCTACGGAAGGACCACTCCCACCTGTTTTCTAGCCAACCCGAATCTCGAGGGCGAGATTCATCTTAAGGGGGGTAGGTTTGTAACATCCCAAATTTTCAATTTGGTATGTTATACATAGATCATCATTTCATATCATATTTTATTGCATTTTGACAAATCCTCGATAAATCCTAAGCAACTCAAGGACCCTCGGAGAGAGTTGGGGATTTTCTCGAATTTTCGATTTTGATTTTCATCAAATAATAAGACGAGGATTTTGATTTTAATTATTTTTCTCTCCGAAAAGTATTTCATTTTAAAAATAAACGAGAGGAGAAAATATGACTTCTCCAAAACAATTGAAATGCTGGAGGTAAAATGTTAAAATCATTTATTGAAATTTATTTGGATTTTATTTGCAATTTTTATTGCATTAAAAATATTGCATGTTTTCAAAATATTTATTTTGTGTTAAAAAAAATTTCACCCTATTCTAGATTTTCTAACTAGACGGGGAAAATTTATTTTATATTTTCTGACTTTTATTTATTTTTCTACGAATTTTTCCGCGGAACGTATTTAAAAAAAACGCGCGACGCCCGACCGGGCCGAAGCCCAGCCGAGCGCCGGCCCGCCCGCACCCCTCTCCTTCTCCAGCACGCGCCCGCCGCCGCCGGAGTCCGCCATGGCCACGGGAGTCGCCTCCCGCTCGGCTTGCCCCCTCCTCCAAGCTTGCTCCCCCCTTATATATACCCCCCCTCTCTCTCTCCTCTCATCTCGTTCGCCGCCGCCGCCCGCCTTGCCCTCGCCGCCGCCGCCGTTCGCCGCCCCCGAGCCCGCACCTCGCGCCCCTCGCCGCCCCTCGCCCGGAGCCCCGCCGGAGCACTGCCCCGACGAGGTACTACCTCGCTGCCCGTTCGTCGTTGCCGGTTTTTGTTTAAAAAAACCCTTCGTTTTAAAAAAACCCTAGATCGGTTTTTTTTCGGTTTTATTATTTTGCGAGGGTTCACCGAACCGTTCGTTTTAACGAACGCGTTCGTCGGTTTTTCTCTGTTAACGAACGTCCGTTCTTTAACCGTTCGTCCGTTTTTTCTTTTTCGTCGGATTTTTCTGCGATTATCTCAGATTCGATTTCTGATCGAATCTTTGTTTTTGTTTAACTTCTCGCTCGTTTATCGGAATCAGGCGATTCAAGCGCCTAGAGTTTCGTCTCAAAATTCTCTTTACGTTTAACCTACTCAAACAAGTTTTTGCTACAGTAAAATTTGACCTAGATCCAGATTAGTAAACGAAGCTTCTTTCTTTCGCCGTTTGACTTTCGTTGTTTCTTTCGAGTTGATTCTTTTTGCAAACCGGAGTTCTTAAGTTGAACTTTCTGGTTGGATCTTTCATTCAAGTTTTACATGTGCATTAGATGAGTACTTATTGTATGCTTGTTTGTTTGCGATAGAGTACCCGGAGTGTGCCGCTTGTTACTTCGAATCGCTAGGTTTTGCGGATCATCAGCAAGGCAAGTAACACTTTGATCATATACCTTCCATACCCAGTTTTTATTGCATTAGATCAATCCTCAAACATTGCATGATTAGGATCTAATTAAATTGTGGGTATTGGGAAGTAGTTGAGGTAGTACCTATTTCCTGTTTTATTATCAAACCCTTGGGAGTTACTTCTACGTTTGCTGTTACATTGCCATGCTATGCTCGTAGACGTGGATTGGGTTTGAGAGATTTTCATGACAGATGTGAGATTGTTAATAATGGTTTACTTAAGGTGGCAACTAAAACTCACATCTGGGTGGATTGAGGTACCTGGGTATTCCAGGATTGCCTGTTTTTCTTTTGGACCGTCACCCAGGTTCAAAGGGATCATGAGATTTTTCATGCTAGAAACTTCCGTGTGCAGCCGCAAGCTATTATGGGCTCTAGCATAGTTGACTAAGTTGTGTGAACTCTTACAGTGGTAGACTAGCAGATGTAGGGGAAAGTAGGTGTAACTGTCTACCCATACGTAAGGTGCAAACACTTCTGAAAGACTGTGTCTCGGTCATCCGTTACTCAAACACCCTGTAGTGCGAGTAATCCAACGGAGGAGATCGAGTCTTGTGGGGAAAAGTGCACAAACCTCTGCAGAGTGTACAAACTAATCATGGTTAGCCGTGTCCCCGGTTATGGACGTCTTGAGTATCTAGTACTTGGATTATCATGTGAATCTCATCACTATGTTACTTTTAATTAATTTTGTTGGGTTATTGATGACATTTAATTGGGATTGAGATGCTGTCAACCATCTCAATGTTTCACAACCACCATGATAGTTAAATAAAATTTATTCCTTTGAAGTAGGATAAAATTTGCTTTTCGCAAAATTGTAACCATAGAGCTTTCCACCAGCCATATATGCATGTAGTATAGCATCATTATTGTTCATTATTCTCTATGTGTTACATTGCCAGCATATCCTATGTGCTGACCCGTTTTCGGGCTGCAACGTTTCATGTTGCAGACTTTTCAGACGACGAGTAAGGTGCCTTAGGTCGTGGTCTTATACTCAGTGATGCCGCTGGAGTTGATGGACTCACTTATCTTCCAAGTCTTCCGCTGTTATCGTTTTAGATGGCCTTAAGCCATGTTTATCATACTTAACCTCTTTGGAGATATTCGATGTAATAAGTGTGTGATTGCTACTCTGTTATAAATCCTCCATTTGTACTGTGCGTGTCAGCATTACTGATCCAGGGATGACACTGGTGCACAGCAGCACAGACCATTTGAGGTCTGGTCGCTACAGCTCTTGTAACGCTTCCGCTTAGCGATCTTCAAGGGTATGAAGATGCACTCCCTCTCTCTCGTTGCTAGCATCTCCTAGATTGATCTTGGTGACACGTAGGAAAATTTTGAATTATTGCTACGTTACCCAACAGTAACACAGGCAAGAACCCTTTCATTGACTGATCCATTTTGAACTTCTTCAAAACTTTATCAAGGTATGTGCTTTGTGAAAGTCCAGTTAAGCGTCTTGATCTATCACTATAGATCTTGATGCCCAATATATAAACAGCTTCACCGAGGTCTTTCATTGAAAAACTTTTATTCAAGTATCCTTTTACGCTATCCATAAATTCTATATCATTTCCAATCAATAATATGCCATCCACATATAATATTAGAAATGCTACAGAGCTCCCACTCACTTTTTGTAAATACAGGCTTCTCCGAAAGTCTGTATAAAACCATATGCTTTGATCACCTCATCAAAGCGTATATTCCAACTCCGAGATGCTTGCACCAGTCCATAAATGGATCGCTGGAGCTTGCATACTTTGTCAGCACCTTTAGGATCGACAAAACCTTCTGGTTGCATCATATACAACTTTTCTTTAAGAAATCCATTAATGAATGCAGTTTTGACGTCCATTTGTCAGATTTCATAATCATAAAATGCGGCAATTGCTAACATGATTCGGACAGACTTAAGCATCACTACGGGTGAGAAGGTCTCATCATAGTCAACTCCTTGAACTTGTCGAAAACCTTTCGCGACAAGTCGAGCTTTGTAGACAGTAACATTACCATCAGCATCAGTCTTCTTCTTGAAGATCCATTTTTCTCTATGGCTTGCCGATCATCGGGCAAGTCCACCAAAGTCCATACTTTGTTCTCATACATGGATCCCATCTCAGATGTCATAGCCTCAAGCCATTTTGCGGAATCTGGGCTCATCATCGCTTCATCATAGTTCGTAGGTTCGTCATGGTCTAGTAACATGACTTCCAGAACAGGATTACGGTACCACTCTGGTGCGGAACGTGCTCTGGTTGACATACGAGGTTTGGTAGTAACTTGATCCGAAGTTTCATGATCATTATCATTAGCTTCCTCACTAGTTGGTGTAGGCATCACGGGAACAGTTTTCTGTGATGAGCTACTTTTCAATTCGAGAGAAGGTACAATTACCTCATCAAGTTCAACTTTCCTCCCACTCACTTCTTTTGAGAGAAACTCCTTCTCTAGAAAGGATCCATTCTTAGCAACAAAGATCTTGCCTTCGGATCTATGATAGAAGGTGTACCCAAAAGTCTCTTTTGGGTATCCTATGAAGACGCACTTCTCCGATTTGGGTTCGAGGTTATCAGGCTGAAGCTTTTTCACATAAGCATCGCAACCCCAAACTTTAAGAAACGACAGCTTAGGTTTCTTGCCAAACCACATTTCATACGGTGTCGTCTCAACGGATTTAGATGGTGCCCTATTTAAAGTGAACGCAGTTGTCTCTAATGCATAACCCCAAAACGATAGTGGTAAATCGGTAAGAGACATCATAGATCGCACCATTTCTAATAAAGTACAGTTACGATGTTCGGACACACCATTACACTGTGGTGTTCCAGGTGGCGTGAGTTGTGAAACTATTCCACATTGTTTTAAATGAAGGCCAAACTCGTAACTCAAATATTCGCCTCCGCGATCAGATCGTAGAAACTTTCTTTTCTTGTTACGATGATTCTCCACTTCACTCTGAAATTCTTTGAACTTTTCAAATGTTTCAGACTTGTGTTTCATTAAGTAGATATGCCCATATCTGCTCAAATCATCTGTGAAGGTCAGAAAATAACGATACCCGCCGCGAGCCTCAACACTCATTGGACCGCATACATCGGTATGTATTATTTCCAGTAAATCAGTAGCTCGCTCCATTGTTCCGGAGAACGAGTTTTAGTCATCTTGCCCATGAGGCATGGTTCACAAGCATCAAATGATTCATAATCAAGTGATTCCAAAAGTCCATCTGCATGGAGTTTCTTCATGCGCTTTACACCAATATGACCTAAACAGCAGTGCCACAAATATGTTGCACTATCATTATCAACTTTGCATCTTTTGGCATCAATATTATGAATATGTGTACCACCACAATCGAGATTCCACAAAAATAGACCACTCTTCAAGGGTGCATGACCATAAAAGATATTACTCATATAAATAGAACAACCTTTATTTTCTGATTTAAATGAATAACCGTCTCGCATTAAACAAGGTCCAGTTATAATGTTCATGCCCAACGCGGGCACGAAATAACAATTATTCAGGTCTAAATCTAATCTCGAAGGTAGATGTAGAGGTAGCATGCCAACGGCGGTCACATCGACCTTGGAACCATTCCCGACGCGCATCGTCACCTCGTCCTTAGCCAATCTTCGTTTAATCCGTAGTCCCTGTTTCGAGTTACAAATATGAGCAACCAAACCGGTATCAAATACCCAGGCACTACTACAAGCATTAGTAAGGTACACATCAATAACATGTATATCAAATATACCTTTGTTCACTTTACCATCCTTCTTATCCGCCAAATACTTGGGGCAGTTCCGCTTCCAGTGACCAATCCCTTTGCACTAGAAGCACTCAGTTTCAGGCTTAGGTCCAGACTTAGGCTTCTTCCCGGGAGTGGCAACTTGTTTGCCATTCTTCTTGAAGTTCCCCTTCTTTCATTTGCCCTTTTTCTTGAAACTAGTGGTCTTGTTAACCATCAACACTTGATGCTCCTTCTTGATTTCTACTTCCGCAGCTTTGAGCATTGCGAAGAGCTCGGGAATAGTCTTTTCCATCCCTTGCATATTATAGTTCATCACGAAGCCTTTATTGCTTGGTGGCAGTGATTGAAGAACTCTGTCAATAACACTATCGTCAGGAAGATTAACTCCCAGCTGAGTCAAGTGGTTATGGTACCCAAACATTCAGAGTATGTGTTCACTGACAGAATTGTTCTCCTCCATCCTGCAGCTATAGAACTTGTTGGAGACTTCATATCTCTCAACTCGGGCATTTGCTTGAAATATTAACTTCAATTCCTGGAACATCTCATACGCTCCATGACGTTCAAAACGTCTTTGAAGTCCCGATTCTAAGCCGTAAAGCATGGCACACTGAACTATCGAGTAGTCATCATATCGAGCTTGCCAAACGCTCATAACATCAGCATCTACTCCTGCAGCAGGCCTTGCACCTAGCGGTGCATCAAGGACATAATTCTTCTGTGCAGCAATGAGGATAATCCTCAAGTTATGGACCCAGTCCGTGTAGTTGCTACCATCATCTTTCAACTTAGCTTTCTCAAGGAACGCATTAAAATTCAAGGGAACGGTAGCACGGGCCATTGATCTACAACATAGATATGCAAAAACTATCAGGACTAAGTTCATGATAAATTAAGTTAAATTAATCATATTACTTAAAAACTCCCACTTAGATAGACATCCCTCGAGTCATCTAAATGATCACGTGATCCAAATACTCTAAACCATGTCCGATTATCACGTGAGATGGAGTAGTTTTCAATGGTGAACATATCTATGTTGATCATATCTACTATAGGATTCACGTTCGACCTTTCGGTCTCCAGTGTTCTGAGGCCATGTCTGTACATGCTAGGCTCGCCAAGTTTAACCCGAGTATTCCGCACGTGCAAAACTGTCTTGCACCCGTTGTATGTGAACGTAGAGCTTATCACACCCGATCATCACGTGGTGTCTCGGCACGACGAATTGTTGCAATGGTGCATACTCAGGGAGAACACTTATACCTTGAAATTTTAGTAAGGGATCATCTTATAATGCTACCGCCGTACTAAGCAAAATAAGATGCATAAAAGATAAACATCACAGGCAATCAAAATATGTGACATGATATGGTCATCATCATGTTGTGCTTTTGATCTCCATCTCCAAAGCACCGTCATGATCTCCATCGTCACCGGCTTGACACCTTGATCTCCATCGTAGCGTCGTGGTTGTCTCACCAACTATTGCTTCTACAACTATCGCTAACGCATAGTGATAAAGTAAAGCAATTACATGGCGTGTGCATCTCATACAATAAAGCGACAACCATAAGGCTCCTGCCAGTTGCCGATAACTTTTACAAAACATGATCATCTCATACAACAATGTATATCACATCATGTCTTAACCATATCACATCACAACATGCCCTGCAAAAACAAGTTAGACGTCCTCAACTTTGTTGTTGCAAGTTTTACGTGGCTGCTACGGGCTTCTAGTAAGAACCGTTCTTACCTACGTATCAAAACCACAATGGTGTTCCGTCAAGTTTGCTGTTTTAACCTTCAACAAGGACCGGCCGTAGTCAACTTCGATTCAACTAAAGTTGGAGAAACACACACCCGCCAGCCACATTTATGCAAAACTAGTTGCATGTCTGTCGGTGGAACCGGTCTCACGAACGTGGTCATGTAAGGTTGGTCCGGGCCGCTTCATCCAACAATACCGCTGAATCAAAATAAGACGTTGGTGGTAAGCAGTATGACTATCACCGCCCACAACTCTTTGTGTTCTACTCATGCATATCATCTACGCATAGACCTGGCTCGGATGCCACTGTTGGGAACGTAGCATGCAATTTCAAAAAAAAATCTTACGATCACGCAAGATCTATCTAGGAGATGCATAGCAACGAGAGGGGAGAGTGTGTCCGTGTACCCTCGTAGACCGAAAGCGGAAGCGTTAGTTTAACGCGGTTGATGTAGTCGAACGTCTTCTCGATTCAACTGATCAAGTACCGAACGTACGGCAACTCCGAGTTCTGCACACGTTCAGCTCGATGACGTCCCTCGAACTCTTGATCCAGCAAAGTGTCGAGGGAGAGTTTCATCAACACGACGGCGTGGTGACGGTGATGGTGAAGTGATCCGCGCAGGGCTTCGCCTAAGCACTACGACAATATGACCGGAGGGGTAAACGGTGGAGGGGGGCACCGCACACGGCTAAGAACAATTGATGTGTCTAAGAGGTGCCCCCCGCCCCCGTATATAAAGGAGGGAGAGGGGAGGAGGCCGGCCTAGGGGCGCGCCAAGTGGGAGGAGTCCCACTTGGACTCCTAGTCCAATTCGGCCCCCCTTTTCCTTTTACCTGAAGGGAAAGGGGGAAGGAGAGGGAGGAGGAGAAGGAAAGGGGGGCGTCGCCCGCTCCCCTAGTCCAATTCGGACTCCTTCCCTGGGGGGGGCACCCCTTGTGGGCTGCCTTGCCTCCCTCCTATGGCCCATATCTTCCCCGGGGGGTTCCAGTAACACCCCCCCCCCCCCACGGTACTCCGATACGTACCCGATACATTCTGAAACACTTCCAGTGTCGGAATATTATCGTCCAATATATCAATCTTTACCTCTCGGCCATTTCAAGACTCCTCGTCATGTCCGTGATCTCATCCGGGACTGCGAACAATCTTCGGTCACCAAAACACATAACTCATAATACAAATCATCATCGAACGTTAAGCGTGCGGACCCTACGTGTTCGAGAACTATGTAGACATGCCCGAGACACCTCTCCGGTCAATAACCAACAGCGGAACCTGGATGCTCATATTGGTTCCCACATATTCTACGAAGATCTTTATCGGTCAAACCGTAATGGCAACATACGTTACTACCTTTGTCATCGGTATGTTACTTGCCCGAGATTCGATCGTCGGTATCTTCATACCTAGTTCAATCTCGTTACCGGCAAGTCTCTTTACTCGTTCCGTAATGCATCATCCCGCAACTAACTCATTAGTCACATTGCTTGCAAGGCTTATCATGATGTGCATTACCGAGAGGGCCGAGAGATACCTCTCCGATACTCGGAGTGACAAATCCTAATCTCGATCTACGCCAACCCAACAAAACACCTTCGGAGATACCTGTAGAGCATCTTTATAATCACTCAGTTACGTTGTGACGTTTGATAGCACACAAGGTATTCCTCCGGTATCCGGGAGTTGCATAATCTCATAGTCAAAGGAATATGTATAAGTCATGAAGAAAGCAGTAGCAATAAAACTTAACAATCATTATGCTAAGCTAACAGATGGGTCTTGTCCATCACATCATTCTCCTAATGATGTGATCTCGTTCATCAAATGACAACACATGTCTATGGTTAGGAAACTTAACCATCTTTGATTAACGAGCTAGTCTAGTAGAGGTTTACTAGGGACACTGTGTTTTGTCTATATATCCACACATGTATCAAGTTTCCGGTTAATAATATTCTAGCATGAATAATAGATATTTATCATGATATAAGGAAATATAAATAACAACTTTATTATTGCCTCTAGGGCATATTTCCTTCAAACTATTCGAATAGATTTACCCCTGTAGGGTTGCATCAATGTACCCACACGCATCCCTGTCAAAACCAGTTTTTGACCCATTATAGGCATGAACCGAAAGTTTCGAAACGACACGACGCGCCCCTAGCTATATCCAAGACCAGGAGAACCACCGAATGGGTTGACACCCAAATCAAAACTCCGCTCGGCTCTTCGAATCAGACCCAAACGTCTGCAAGAGGTTCCAAGGTAGTTGTTGGCCAAGACCAGGGTCAACCCCTCGTAGATCCGCGTTTTTGGACCACCAGTGGGATTTGGGTGGGTTCTCGCGCTAAGAGGAGAGAGGGAAGGGGCAGCCCTATTAGGCAAGTTTTATTGGGAAAGTTTATTTATTTGATTAACTGGCTACAGTGGCTGCATATTTAATCGTTCGGGCATCAAACGAAACTCCGGTTAACACGCAATTTTAAACATAGCCTTTCTAGACTATAACAAGGCCACGCAGATGTTTCGGGTCATTCAGACTTTGTTTAAATGCCCATTTTGAAAATAGGTTCACTTTCTAAAAGAAAGGGGGTCTGAACTAGAGGTGCGAGATAGGGCCGTCCTAAAATACCCAAATTTTTAGGGGATCTTCGGGTCGGGGGAGTCGTGTGTCTTATTTTGTTTTCACTTTTGGGCATATTTTGTGATGTTGCCCAACATACCTCTTAGTTTCTCTTTTGCACTTTGTGAATTTGTTCGGATGTGGTCGTGGTTGGTACTTTATAAGCAGGACAAAAGCATATTTTGAGACTGCAAATCGTTGAGCTCGTTCGTAGTAGATAACCAAATGTTTTTTTAGGGAAGATGACCAAATGTTAGTATTACAGCGTGCAGGACCATGAAGCTGCACTCCCACATCAGCTGTGGACTGGCGTGTCCGCTAGATAGGTTGCAAGTCCTGCAACAACGTTAATTCATTGGCACACCGTAACTGCACATTCATGCATGCAACAGCGCCACAGGCGATGATAAGCTGCCGCCTGCTACTGCTACTATCATCATATGCATCATCTTTTGTACCGCGGTAAAACGCTGAGCAGCCTCATGGCACACCACGTGATGGAGGGGAGGCGAACAAAGGAAGTGCAGGTTGAGCCTCGTGTTTCAATCATACACAAATCCAGCAAAAGTTGCAGCTTTTCACCTGCTGCATGATTGTACTAGTACTAACCTACCCCCCCCCCCCCCCCCCCCCCCAACGATGCAGCAACAGTACAAGCAGAGGCCGGTGCTTTGCAAAAGCAGAGGATCCACATGAAACCTCCACGTACCCTGACTGATAAAGAACTCAATCATAGAGAGCAGCACTGCAGCAGAAGCTCGTAAATTACCATCGAATAAACTACATATTATCAAAACACACTAACCTCAAAAAGATATGTTCATCGGCAACGAGCCATTGATCAGATGCAGGAATGCTCAAAACAAAATGAAATGAAATGGAGTGAACATGTTTGTCACCAGAAATGAAAAATTAAGGCTGCACAACAGCACAATCACTTGTTTCAGCAGTTAGAACAGCATACAAAGATGGCAAAACATAAGCAAAATCAAGAATGGACAACGCAACAACACCAATGACAGTCGGCAACCCGCAACCATGCACAATGGGAATGTCGAAACAGCCTGTCAACCTAGATGCACAATCTTTTTACCGGAAAAAATTATGTACGGAGATGAAGCCTGCACAGCTGGAGAAACGGCACACCAGGAACGGAACGGAACAGATCTGCCCAGGTCAGATTGGGAACGGTAGTATGTGCAATCAGGCCTGCAACTCGACTTGCTTCCGGGCTTGGTTGGGCGCGTTCGCCCGTGGTTTCGGGTCAGACTTAGCACTGCTCGATCGGTTCATCGGATTCCTGTTGGTTGTCCCCTTTGCTGCTCCCCCGCCGACTGTTAGAAACATCAAAACTGGCTGGATTATGTACTGCTGGTTCATGGAAATGCATGGCAGAAAAAGGAGATATGTACATAGAAATTGAGAGTCTAGTATTTGCAAGCATGCTAGAAAGTGAGTTCATGGAAATACAACTAACAAGATGAGAAATCCTTCTAGGATTAAAGCATGTATGCTATGAAAACGATGGATGGGTTGTGATTATTGTGTATTTTACCGTTATTTGGCAGGGACAAGCGTTTCTTGGCCGATGTATTCAGCTGCGCGCGCCTTTCTTTCTGATTGTGCACAGCCAAGGGAGCTATATCTGTGGGCTGGGAGCTGACTTCCTCAAAAGCCTCATCTTCCAATTTCGGCTTCTGTTTCGATGTTCCCAGAGAGGTGGAAGGCAGTACAGTTGACGATCGCCCAAATGAAGTGAAATTTATATCCGAATATGACTTCCTGTGGCTTGCACCTTTCTTCTTATTGAGGCCATTAGGAGGAGTGGTTGTGCTTGAAGTTGGCGCTTTGCCCTTTGGTGTGACCTGAGGTTTTATTTCCTCATCCTGATTATCATCACACACTGGCATGCTCTCTTTGGCACTGTTGTCAAGTAACCTGTTCTCCCATGGACGTGCAGCCACCCATCTCTCTACCCAGTTTGATCCCCAGTGGTCGTCATCAAGTTCAGATCCCTGCAGATTTGTAGGTTTCTGTTGCCTTGAACCAGCTTGCCGCTGTTCAAGAGAAAAACAGAAGTTAATGACTTCGGAGAGGTTAACAGATATAAAAAAATTTGTACAGAATTGTCAGCATGCGAATCAATCATATCTACATGTGAGGATCATTCTTAAATGCTACCTGTAGTTTCTTTGGTGCACTAACTCAAGCTAAATTGTAGAGTACACTGGTAAAATTTCAACTAGGTACCGTACATCCCCTGAAAATAGTAATTTTTTTCGACTAAAAATTGCACTTTCTATATTTAGTTAATGTAAACCATTTAATATATCCTCACCAGAATAAGAAGAGCAGTACTTTCTCCTTTGTCTTGACTATTTAGCGAGTTTATATGACTGTCTCTTTTCTAGTTTATTATCCGAATCTTAGTCCTCCAAGAGAAGGAAGTGCTTTTAATCTTAGCAGTTGTTTATATTCGCAAACATATGCAGCGCCCAGTGGAAAAAAATAACACCCCTCAGAGAAAAACATAAGCACATTAGATATTCGCAAACATATGCAGCGCCCAGTTGTTTATATTCGCAAACATGTGTTCTTCACTAGACTGTTACGTAATTCACGAGCAGAGCAAGCATGAAACATATCTGCTAATTGACTTCTTGCTTGTGGCATTAACTTCCTGAGCTGACTAATGGATCATGAACAAGTGTACATTCAACAAACAGTTCGATTCTAGATCATCAAGTTAACCTCACTTAACAAGTTTCAATTAGTTATTAATGTGTTCTGGTATGGTACCCTCCAAAATTACCTGATGAGTCAATGCATACGCCATCGCTCTCTCACGTTTTGCAGCAGCTTCCTGCCTTTTCAGTACTTTAGCTTGCATTTCTGCCACAGAACCAATACCGCCACACCAGCCTTCCTGCATTTGTTGTTGCAGAAGTAAACAAAGTTATCCCTTAAACAGCATCTAGTCGATAAACAAAATTATGCCACCCATGTATGACCTGCCTTAATTTTTCATTTCAGAAAGAAAAAAAACTGGTGACCAAAACAATGTTAATGATCAACAGGTCTAATCGCAATGAATATATTATTGTTGCATTTATTGGCAGAATATCAAAGGGTTGAAGTAAAATGGCATTCATTCAGGGCATACAGCTGGGATAGATACACAATAACCGAATATTACGTGGTTGGTGGTTAGGAGCAAGTCAACCCTTAAATAAAATATTTTCTTGTCCCTAACCCAAGTTCAATCCAGGTCAGCCAATGAACCGTGTTTAGTGCGACAGCATGTGTACTTCCATCCTTCAGCATACCACTTGTAATTAAATTTAATATGCTGAATTTGTAAAACTAAACTCTAATGTCCAGTTTCTCTCCTTCCATGACAAGTGTAGTTTGTGTAACTGAATGATAGATCAGGAGTAAGGGACATAGAGCAGCATATTTATTTCTAAGGGATTAGATGGCCTACCTCAATTTCTCGAACATGGTTCTCACAATCATCTTGCCCAGGGACCTTTTTCCGTGCCACTTGATTTTCTAATGCAACACCGGCTTGCCTTGCTCTCACACGAGCTTCAGCTCTTACCAACTCATGCATACACTGAAGTGTTTCTGCTGTCTGCTTTCTCACAATATAGCCCCTCACAAGGGCCTGGAGTAGAACTATACCTTTGAGTGCTCGTAAAGCCCGCCTAGCCTATTATGTATAGAAGCAACATAAGAGATCAAGATGTCAGAACCAGCCAACTATGATGGATGCTAGCAACCATGAGCTAAAATATTACACGAATAATAAATAACTACATATCTAGACAACTTATAATTTTAATTCAGGAGATAAAGATTTGTTTTCACTTTGTCATTTCCTGGTCATTGAAGAATTAACTATGAAACCCTAACAACAAATCTCTGTTTTTATGTTCTTCTTGGATTCTCTTAATAATGTATATAACCGCTTGCCCTTTGTATTTGCTGACAATTTAGGGTTTAGTTAAATAAATAACAGAAACATGAATATGGGCTCATTCACTATATGATGAGTGGTGACATTGCTTTCTCGACATGGAAAAGAGAGTTCATGATGCTATGTATTGTTTAACACAACGGTGCTCAATGATATAGCATACCAAGAATGCCCGAAATGAAGACTGAATAACTGTTGCAGCCAAATCCCCTTCTCTAGGAAGTTCTTCGGTCTGAGGAACATGCGTATCACGTGATGCACTTTCTGATGAAATTGAATTTGAAGCTAACTGTGTGTTGGTGCCATCCGTCGATGTTTCACTAGGCACTGCAAGTTCTTCTACTGTAGGATCCAGAGAATGCTTTCGTTTGTGTAGCTGTCGAGTAGCAGAGCTCTACAATATTTATGACAATCATTATGATCGGAAAGTCAAGTGAGTAGTTAGGAATTCATGCTTGCAAATCAACACTATAGTACGAGGTACACGGCAGACTAGAATACATATCACACTTATACTTAAGGTTGATTTAAGTGGACATAAAATGGAGTAGTGTATCAGAACTCTTACAACAGCTATATGTAAATGAAATAGCAAACGCCTTCGGTGGCTGGAAGTTTAGTTTGGTAAATTTTACAAACTGACGCCTTGAGAACTAAAATAAATAAGATATTTCAAAAATTAAAGACATTACTTGAAAGAATAAAGGACAATACAATCATCATTTTTTTGAAATAGGACAATACAATCATCTAGTGGTGCACAAATCAACCAGCTATCTGTTACAGTCAAGTTAACAAATTAGAACCTTAGTACCAAAATATTAACCACGGTTAGACAGGTTGAAGTCAGCCGTTTTTTAACAGCCCTACCCATCTGCATGGTAATTATAGTGTTGATACAACACTGGCATACACAGAATAGCTCTGATTTTGGCACTATTGACAGTGGAGCAGAGCAGTTGAGCAGCAAGCCCATGACAAAGACATGCCAACAACAGCACTTGTTTGGCATCAGACAAACCAAATTTGGTACACCATCCACTTCTGCAGTTTTGTTCATTCGTTAAGATTTGTTATGTTCCCGAATCCCCCATAGAAAGACAAAAACCAAAAGCATGCGCACCTATCAAGCTGTGCTCATAAGAGAAGAAAACAAAAACAAAAGACAAACAAACTAATCATAGGTCCACACCTCATAGTTCAGCCATTCATTATGATTACACGCTATAAAACACAAGGCGGATACCATGACTTACAGCTTCACTGCTCTCGGCATTTTGTGCCTTTTCTTGATTTTCTGAACTCCGCCCCTTTTCCTGCTTTCTTATGCGAACCAGTGATTTAATCCACTTGGCTGAAATACCCATGGTAACCCAACCTTTCCTTTCTTCTAATCAGAGAGCCAGAGACCTGCATTCAGAATATTGTGATGTTACTGTGCTACACAAGCAAAGCTGCTTCTGCTTGGAACTTAAGTAAAAGAACAAAAATGACTCATCACAACTTAAAACCAAGAAAAACCACATAACAATTGCTAGAATGTCGAGCAATGCATCCTACAATAAGAGCTAGCACATGCAAGTTGCTTCCAATGATTACTGGCAGTCCAGTAAAGAACCTAAGTTGCATGATAAGGTCAGTTAGAAGCAACAAAGATATTCTGTCATTCCTTCACTGATGGTTTGCCCAAAAAGTATACAATACCAGTCAAGACTGCGGCAGCAAACTAGCAGAGATGCTGATAGGTAATCCTACTCCACCACCTAATATACAGTACACGCAAGAATGTTTCGCACGCCAGGCCGAAATCGAAGAACAGTTCAGCAGGCCATCCGGGGATATGCGCCATATATCGAACCCAGAAAGTAAGAGAAACAGAGTTTCAGAAGCTTTGCCATGGTTCTGCAAAATGTAAGCAACATTTGAACTCTGCGAATGCGGCTAAAAACTGAGCAGAACTCACGAATAATTCCCAGCCAAGAGGGATGCATTCCAACACGAAGATTTCAAGGGTTGCAGGCGACGCAAAACGTTCACCTTGAAGGTTCACTGAACTTTACAGCGAATGAGAACACGGCCAGCCCCCAAAAGAAACCCAGCTTTGGTGAGCAAGAAAAAGAGGGGGGCGGAGATTGTCAACAGACCCTCTTTACGGCACTCCGTATAAACACATCGATGGCAGTTCCAAGCAAAAAAATCAACAAAAACACACACCATGTGTACCCGCGACGGCAGTTCCAAGCCACCGAACGCGCGCACAAATCAGGAGTTCAGAACCACAGGCCGCGAGACGAGCGAGCAAAGGGATGCAGAGCTCGAAATTCCCCCCAAAATCTGGCGAAAACGGGACTCGAATCAAAGAGCAGGCCCGCCAATCATTCAGTCAGGGGTCTCGAATTGGACCAAATCGCACCGGGGATGAACGCGCAGCACAGAGGCGCTCGTCGAAGTGCCTACGGAATGGGGGATTCTGGGCATGGAGGCTGGGACTCACCGGGGCGCCGAAGACGAGAGCCTGAGACCGGGAAGCTGGAGAGTGGAGAGCATTCCTTCCCTCCCCTTCCGCCGCTCGCCTCTTGTGTCGCGCGTCGTGAGCCCCTCTTCTTTTCTGCCTCGGGGTGTACTCTTCTTCTCTCCCTCTTTGTTTGCGCTTTTCGTTTCTTGGAAGCAAATAAAAAAAAAAGGACAGGAGATCACATTGAAATGATCTGTTGAGTGCTGACATCGAAAAGTCTGAAACCTCAGTTTTATCTCTTGCCACCCAATTTTATGGGGAGAGTTGTTGAGTAAATATATTTTACCCAAACCACCCATGTACACCTTTTTTTTTATAAGGGCATCTCCAACGCGGACAGTTAAATCGCGAGCATATGTCCGGACCAAGTTGTCATGACGCAGTTTGCCATCCAACATGGTTATGTATTTGTCCGCGGGCACGCCAGGCTGTCCAAAAACCCGCAAATCGAACGCAAACCAGGAGGGGCTTCGCGGGAGTCCGGACCCCCGCCACATACTCGACCCCCATTCTCTCCGCTCCCGATCGTACCCGCCCTCCTCCCTAATTCCCGCGCTTTTCAAATTTCACCGCACCTGGACGCGTATGAGGAGATGCCCGAGCCGGTGGAGGTGGAGGATCAAGAGAATGTGGTCGCCCACAAGATCAACTCGGCAACACAGAAAGCCGGCCGCCTCAAAAGGAAGACAAGGGATCAAGAGGCGGGCCCCTAGTAGGGGCGGGGATGGGGACAGGGGTCAGGCGGGGGCGGAGACGACGGGCATGGGTAGGGCGAGCGCCGCCATCGCCGTCCATGCACACGCGCCCTGGCCAAAGCAATTTCAGCCGCCCTACTTCTACGTCGTCAGTCGTCGTCGACGGGTACGTGTCATATTGCATCGCAGTCAACGCGGCATCGCTCCATTTCGTGGACTCACCATCGCTGCAGCTTGTCTGGTCGCGAATGTCGGGCGTGGATCAGCTTGGTGCTTGCTCTCTGTTCGCCAGTATGTCTCAACTGGGTGAGACTGCATATGAAGACGCGTACATGGAGTTCATGGGGATGATCCTCTAGTGTATGATCGATGAAGCAATTGTCGCACACCATGGCTACTAGGTGTGAAGGGCTGTCGGATCGGCACAACGACCCGTCTCGAGGCTAAGGCCCGAGCCCCGATCGTTATTTGTTGGTGCACGATTGTCGCCTTTCAAGTCGGAAGTTGGTGACCAGGATTTTGCGGAGTTCAGATAGGGCGGCCGGGCTCTGATGTTGACGTTGATCTGGTCGCATAGGCGTGTCTGCATTGTACGTTGGTACGCAACCATAGGGTTGTGTAGCTCAAAGACACCTTCTGAGCCGACGGTCAGTGGTGAAGGCGTTGTGGAGCTCGATGAGGCCCGCCTATGTGATCCGCTGAAGTGGTGGGACGCATACATGGAGGTCAATGTAGTGGTCGAGAACGCCAGTGCGCTGAATAAGACGGTGTGGGCAAGGGAGACCGGTGGGCTAATGTCGACCCAGCCCGTCCCGTCCATCGTGAAGGTGAGGCTTTCTCCTAGTGGATGCCGCCAGCAGGAGAGGAGACCCGATATGGATTCGGTTTCCAGCCAACGCAGCCCCCTGCTTGGCACGCCAACTGAAAGCGCATAAACCCATCGGTACCCTCAATAGGGTTGTGAACATGGTTGGAAGTAACAGATCATAGATCACACGAGGAAGTTGTTGGGGAACGTAGTAATTTCAAAAAAATTCCTACGCACATGCAAGATCATGGTGATGCATAGCAACGAGAGGGGAGAGTGTTGTCCACGTACCCTCGTAGACCGAAAGCAGAAGCGTTAATACAACGCGGTTGATGTAGTTGTACGTCTTCACGATCCGACCGATCAAGTACCGAACGCACGGCACCTCCGAGTTCAGCACACGTTCAGCTCGATGACGTCCCTCGAACCCCGATCCAGCCGAGTGTTGAGGGAGAGTTTCGTCAGCATAACGGCGTGGTGACGATGATGATGTTCTACCGACGCAGGGCTTCGCCTAAGCACCGCTACGATATTATCGAGGTGTAATATGGTGGAGGGGGCACCGCACACGGCTAAGAGATCAATAGATCAATTGTTGTGTCTAGAGGTGCCCCCTGCCCCCGTATATAAAGGAGCAAGGGGGGTTCGGCTGGCCAAGGGGAGAGGCGCGCCAGGAGGAGTCCTACTCCTACCGGGAGTAGGACTCCCCCCCTTTTCCATGTTGGACTAGGAGAGAGAGGGGGAAGAGGTGGAGGGGAGGAAGGAAAGGGGGGGCGCCGCCCCCTCTCCTTGTCCTATTCGCACTGGGGGGGAGGGGTGCGCGGCCCTGCCCTGGCCTCCTCTCCTCTCTTCCACCTAGGCCCACTAAGGCCCATTATGTTGCCGGGGGGTTCCGGTAACCTCCCGGTACTCCGGTAAAATCCCGATTTCACCCGGAACACTTCCGATATCCAAACATAGGCTTCCAATATATCAATCTTTGTGTCTCGATCATTTCGAGACTCCTCGTCATGTCCGTGATCACATCCGGGACTCCGAACAACCTTCGGTACATCAATACATATAAACTCATAATATAACTGTCATCGTAACGTTAAGCGTGCGGACCCTACGGGTTCGAGAACTATGTAGACATGACCGAGACACGTCTCTGGTCAATAACCAATAGCGGAACCTGGATGCTCATATTGGCTCCCACATATTCTACGAAGATCTTTATCGGTCAGACCGCATAACAACATACGTTGTTCCCTTTGTCATCGGTATGTTACTTGCTCGAGATTCGATCGTCGGTATCTTAATACCTAGTTCAATCTCGTTACCGGCAAGTCTCTTTACTCGTTCCGTAATACATCATCTCGCAACAAACTCATTAGTTGCAATGCTTGCAAGGCTTTAAGTGATGTGCATTACCGAGAGGGCCCAGAGATACCTCTCCGACAATCGGAGTGACAAATCCTAATCTCGAAATACGCCAACCCAACAAGTACCTTCGGAGACACCTGTAGAGCACCTTTATAATCACCCAGTTACGTTGTGACATTTGGTAGCACACAAAGTGTTCCTCCGGTAAACGGGAGTTGCATAATCTCATAGTCATAGGAACATGTATAAGTCATGAAGAAAGCAATAGAAACATACTAAACGATCGAGTGCTAAGCTAACGAAATGGGTCAAGTCAATCACATCATTCTCCTAATGATGTGATCCCGTTAATCAAATGACAACTCATGTCTATGGCTAGGAAACGTAACCATCTTTGATAAACGAGCTAGTCAAGTAGAGGCATACTAGTGACACTTTGTTTGTCTATGTATTCACACAAGTATTATGTTTCCGGTTAATGCAATTCTAGCATGAATAATAAACATTTATCATGATATAAGGAAATAAATAATAACTTTATTATTGCCTCTAGGGCATATTTCCTTCAGTCTCCCACTTGCACTAGAGTCAATAATCTAGTTCACATCACCATGTGATTTAATACCAATAGTTCACATCACCATGTGATTAACACCCATAGTTCATATCGTCATGTGACCAACACCCAAAGGGTTTACTAGAGTCAATAATCTAGTTCACATCGCTATGTGATTAACACCCAAAGAGTACTAAGTTGTGATCATGTTTTGCTTGTGAGAGAAGTTTAGTTCAACGAGTCTGCCACATTCAAATCCGTATGTATTTTGCAAATTTCTATGTCAACAATGCTCTGTACAGAGCTACTCTAGGTAATTGCTCCCACTTTCAATATGTATCCAGATTGAGACTTAGAGTCATCTGGATCAGTGTCAAATTGCATCGACGTAACCCTTTACGACGAACCTTTTGTCACTTCCATAATCGAGAAACATATCCTTATTCTACTAAGGATAATTTTGACCGCTGTCCAGTGATCTACTCCTAGATCACTATTGTACTCCCTTGCCAAACTTATGGTGAGGTACACGATAGGTCTGGTACTCAGCATAGCATACTTGATAGAACCTATGACTGAGGCATAGGGAATGACTCTTCATTCTCTTTCTATTTTCTGCCGTGGTCGGGTTTTGAGTCTTTACCCAACTTCACACCTTGTAACACAGGCAAGAACTCTTTCTTTGACTGTTCCATTTTGAACTATTTCAAAATCTTGTCAAGGTATGTACTCATTGAAAAAACTTATCAAGCGTCTTGATCTATCTCTATAGATCTTGATGCTCAATATGTAAGCAGCTTCACCGAGGTCTTTCTTTGAAAAACTCCTTTCAAACACTCCTTTATGCTTTGCAGAATAATTCTACATTATTTCCGATCAACAATATGTCATTCACATATACTTATCAGAAATGTTGTAGTGCTCCCACTCACTTTCTTGTAATACAGGCTTCACCGCAAGTCTGTATAAAACTATATCCTTTGATCAACTTATCAAAGCGTATATTCCAACTCCGAGATGCTTGCACCAGTCCATAGATGGATCGCTGGAGCTTGCATATTTTGTTAGCACCTTTAGGATTGACAAAACCTTCTGGTTGCATCATATACAACTCTTCTTTAATAAATCCATTAAGGTATGCAGTTTTGTTTATCCATTTGCCAGATTTCATAAAATGCGGCAATTGCTAACATGATTCGGATAGACTTAAGCATAGATACGAGTGAGAAACTCTCATCGCAGTCAACACCTTGAACTTGTCGAAAACCTTTTGCAACAATTCTAGCTTTGTAGATAGTAACACTACTATCAGCGTCCGTCTTCCTCTTGAAGATCCATTTAATCTCAATGGCTCGCCGATCATTGGGCAAGTCAAACAAAGTCCATACTTTGTTCTCATACATGGATCTCATCTCAGATTTCATGGCCTCAAGCCATTTTGCGGAATCTGGGCTCACCATCGCTTCTTCATAGTTCGTAGGTTCGTCATGGTCTAGTAATATAACCTCCAGAATAGGATTACCGTACCACTCTGGTGCGGATCTTACTCTGGTTGACCTACGAGGTTCAGTAATAACTTGATCTGAAGTTCCATGATCATCATCATTAACTTCCTCACTAATTGGTATAGGCGTCACATAAACTGGTTTCTGCGATGAACTACTTTCCAATAAGGAAGCAAGTACAATTACCTCATCAAGTTCTACTTTTCTCCCACTCACTTCTTTCGAGAGAAACTCCTTCTCTAGAAAGGATCCATTCTTAGCAACGAATGTCTTGCCTTCGGATCTGTGATAGAAGGTGTACCCAACTGTCTCCTTTGGGTATCCTATGAAGACACATTTCTCCGATTAGGGTTTGAGCTTATCAGGATGAAACTTTTTCTTATAAGCATCGCAACCCCAAACTTTAAGAAACGACAACTTTGGTTTCTTGCCAAACCACAGTTCATATGGTGTCGTCTCAAACGGATTTAGATGGTGCCCTTTTTTTAACGTGAATGCAACTGTCTCTAATGCATAACCCCAAAACTATAGTGGTAAATCGGTAAGAAACATCATAGATCGCACCATATCTAGTAAAGTACGATTACGACGTTCGGACACACCATTACGCTGTGGTGTTCCGGGTGGCGTGAGTTGCGAAACTATTCCGCATTGTTTCAAATGAAGACCAAACTCATAACTCAAATATTCTCCTCCACGATCAGATCGTAGAAACTTTATTTTCTTGTTACGATGATTTTCCACTTCACTCTGAAATTATATGAACTTTTCAAATGTTTCAGACTTCTGTTTCATTAAGTAGATATACCCATATCTGCTCAAATCATTTGTGAAGGTCAAAAAATAATGATACCTGCTACGAGCCTCAATATTCATCGGACCACATACATCTGTATGTATGATTTCCAACAAATCTGTTGCTCTCTCCATAGTTCCGGAGAACGACGTTTTAGTCATCTTGCCCATGAGGCACGGTTCGCAAGCATCAAGTGATTCATAATCAAGTGATTCCAAAATCCCATCAGTATGGAGTTTCTTCATGCGCTTTACACCAATATGACCTAAATGGCAGTGCCACAAATAAGTTGCACTATCATTATTAACTTTGCATCTTTTGGCTTCATTATTATGAATATGTGTATCACTACGATCAAGATCCAACAAACCATTTTATTGGGTGTATGACCATAGAAGGTTTTATTCATGTAAACAGAACAACAATTATTCTCTAATTTAGATGAATAACCGTATTGCAACAAACATGATCAAATCATATTCATGCTCAACGCAAACACCAAATAACACTTATTTAGTTTCAACACTAATCCCGAAAGTATAGGGAGTGTGTGATGATGATCATATCAATCTTGGAACTACTTGCAACACACATCGTCACCTCGCCTTTTACTAGTCTCTGTTTATTCTGCAACTCCCGTTTCGAGTTACTACTCTTAGCAACTGAACCAGTATCAAATACCGAGGGGTTGCTATAAACACTAGTAAAGTACACATCAATAACATGTATATCCAATATACCTTTGTTCACCTTGCCATCCTTTCTTATCCACCAAATAGTTGGGGTAGTTCCGCTTCCAGTGACCAGTCCCTTTGCAGTAGAAGCACTTAGTCTCAGGCTTAGGTTCAGACTTGGGCTTCTTCACTTGAGCAGCAACTTGCTTGCCGTTCTTCTTGAAGTTCCCCTTCTTCCCTTTGCCCTTTTCTTGAAACTAGTGGTCTCGTCAACCATCAACACTTGATGTTTTTCTTGATTTCTACCTTCGTCGATTTCAGCATCACGAAGAGCTCGGGAATTACTTTCGTCATCCCTTGCATAGTATAGTTCATCACGAAGTTCTACTAACTTGGTGATGGTGACTAGAGAATTCTGTCAATCACTATTTTATCTGGAAGATTAACTCCCACTTGATTCAAGCGATTGTAGTACCCAGACAATCTGAGCACATGCTCACTGCTTGAGCTATTCTCCTCCATCTTTTAGCTATAGAACTTGTTGGAGACTTCATATCTCTCAACTCGGGTATTTGCTTGAAATATTAACTTCAACTCCTGGAACATCTCATATGGTCCATGACGTTCAAAACGTCTTTGAAGTCCCGATTCTAAGCCGTTAAGCATGGTGCACTAAACTATCAAGTAGTCATCATACCGAGCTTTTGTCAAACGTTCATAACGTCTGCATCTGCTCCTGCAATAGGTCTATCACCTAGCGGTGCATCAAGGACATAATTCTTTTGTGCAGCAATGAGGATAATCCTTAGATCACGGATCCAATCCGCGTCTTTGCTACTAACATCTTTCAACATAATTTTTCTCTAGGAACATATCAAAAATAAACACAGGGAAGCAACAACGCGAGCTATTGATCTACAACATAATTTGCAAAATACTATCAGGACTAAGTTCATGATAAATTTAAGTTCAATTAATCATATTACTTAAGAACTCCCACTTAGATAGACATCCCTCTAATCTTCTAAGTGATCACGTGATCCATATCAACTAAACCATGTCCGATCATCACGTGAGATGGAGTAGTTTCAATGGTGAACATCACTATGTTGATCATATCTACTATATGATTCACGCTCGACCTTTCGGTCTCCGTGTTCCGAGGCCATATCTGTTATATGCTAGGCTCGTCAAGCTTAACCTGAGTATTCCGCGTGTGCAACTGTTTTGCACCCGTTGTATTTGAACGTAGAGCCTATCACACCCGATCATCACGTGGTGTCTCAGCACGAAGAACTTTCGCAACGGTGCATACTCAGGGAGAACACTTATACCTTGATAATTTAGTGAGAGATCATCTTATAATGCTACCGTCAATCAAAGCAAGATAAGATGCATAAAACATAAACATCACATGCAATCAATATAAGTGATATGATATGGCCATCATCGTCTTGTGCTTGTGATCTCCATCTCCGAAGCACCGTCATGATCACCATCGTCACCGGCGCGACACCTTGATCTCCATCGTGTCATCGTTGTCGTCTCGCCAACTTATGCTTCTACGACTATCGCTACCGCTTAGTGATAAAGTAAAGCATTACAGGGCGATTGCATTGCATACAATAAAGCGACAACCATATGGCTTCTGCCAGTTGCCGATAACTCGGTTACAAAACATGATCATCTCATACAATAAAATTTAGCATCATGTCTTGACCATATCACATCACAACATGCCCTACAAAAACAAGTTAGACGTCCTCTACTTTGTTGTTGCAAGTTTTACGTGGCTGCTATTGGGCTTAGCAAGAACCGTTCTTACCTACGCATCAAAACCACAACGATAGTTTGTCAAGTTGGTGTTGTTTTAACCTTCACAAGGACCGGGCGTAGCCACACTCGGTTCAACTAAAGTTGGAGAAACTGACACCCGCCAGCCACCTATGTGCAAAGCACGTCGGTAGAACCAGTCTCGCGTAAGCGTACGCGTAATGTTGGTCTGGGCCGCTTCATCCAACAATACCGCCGAACCAAAGTATGACATGCTGGTAAGCAATATGACTTATATCGCCCACAACTCATTTGTGTTCTACTCGTGCATATAACATCAACGCATAAAACCAGGCTCGGATGCCACTGTTGGGGAACGTAGTAATTTCAAAAAAATTCCTACGCACACGCAAGATCATGGTGATGCATAGCAACGAGAGGGGAGAGTGTTGTCCACGTACCCTCGTAGACCGAAAGCGGAAGCGTTAATACAACGCGGTTGATGTAGTCGTACGTCTTCACGATCCGACCGATCAAGTACCGAACGCACGACACCTCCGAGTTCAGCACACGTTCAGCTCGATGACGTCCCTCGAACTCCGATCCAGCCGAGTGTTGAGGGAGAGTTTCGTCAGCACAACGGCATGGTGATGATGATGATGTTCTACCGACGCAGGGCTTCGCCTAAGCACCGCTATGATATTATCGAGGTGTAATATGGTGGAGGGGGGCACCGCACACGGCTAAGAGATCAATAGATCAATTGTTGTGTCTAGAGGTGCCCCTGCCCCCGTATATAAAGGAGCAAGGGAGGTTCGGCCGGCCAAGGGGAGAGGCGCGCCGGGAGGAGTCCTACTCCTACCGGGAGTAGGACTCCCCCCTTTTCCATGTTGGACTAGGAGAGAGAGGGGGAAGAGGTGGAGGGGAGGAAGGAAAGGGGGGGCGCCGCCCCCCTCTCCTTGTCCTATTCGGACGGGGGGGGGGGGGAGGGGCGCGCGGCCCTGCCCTGGCCTCCTCTCCTCTCTTCCACCTAGGCCCACTAAGGCCCATTATGTTGCCGGGGGGTTCCGGTAACCTCCCGGTACTCCGGTAAAATCCTGATTTCACCCGAAACACTTCCGATATCCAAACATAGGCTTCCAATATATCAATCTTTATGTCTCGATCATTTCGAGACTCCTCGTCATGTCCGTGATCACATCCGGGACTCCGAACAACCTTCAGTACATCAATACATATAAACTCATAATATAACTGTCATCGTAACGTTAAGCGTGCGGACCCTACAGGTTCGAGAACTATGTAGACATGACCGAGACACGTCTCTGGTCAATAACCAATAGCGGAACCTGGATGCTCATATTGGCTCCCACATATTCTATGAAGATCTTTATCGGTCAGACCGCATAACAACATACGTTGTTCCCTTTGTCATCGGTATGTTACTTGCCCGAGATTCGATCGTCGGTATCTTAATACCTAGTTCAATCTCGTTACCGGCAAGTCTCTTTACTCGTTCCGTAATACATCATCTCGCAACAAACTCATTAGTTGCAATGCTTGCAAGGCTTTAAGTGATGTGCATTACCGAGAGGGCCCAGAGATACCTCTCCGACAATCGGAATGACAAATCCTAATCTCGAAATACGCCAACCCAACAAGTACCTTCGGAGACACCTGTAGAGCACCTTTATAATCACCCAGTTACGTTGTGACGTTTGGTAGCACACAAAGTGTTCCTCCGGTAAACGGGAGTTGCATAATCTCATAGTCATAGGAACATGTATAAGTCATGAAGAAAGCAATAGCAACATACTAAACGATCGAGTGCTAAGCTAACGAAATGGGTCAAGTCAATCACATCATTCTCCTAATGATGTGATCCCGTTAATCAAATGACAACTCATGTCTATGGCTAGGAAACATAACCATCTTTGATAAACGAGCTAGTCAAGTAGAGGCATACTAGTGACACTTTGTTTGTCTATGTATTCACACAAGTATTATGTTTCCGGTTAATACAATTCTAGCATGAATAATAAACATTTATCATGATATAAGGAAATAAATAATAACTTTATTATTGCCTCTGGGGCATATTTCCTTCAGAAGTTGCCTAGATTCGAGCCTCCGGGAAGGGGTAACAATCTATGTCCTGCTTTGTGTTTTGTATTCATGGTGGAGTACCTCATGCGAGAGTTACAATGGGGATGAGGTATGAGACTACCAAGAGTATGGTTCTACGGATGTAGATGGTAATGAGAGCCCCTAGCCTCCACCTTATATAGATCGTGGGGGCTAGGGTTTTGTAGGAGGGTAGATTCAATCTAACCGATGTTGTCTTGACTTGATGACCAAGATGATCTGTGGAGATATATATGAACCTTTGGGCTCCCTCCTATTGCCAGAACCTTGTGGGCATCTTGGGCCCCATGGCAGGCCTGCTGATGGGCTCCCCTTTGAGAAGCCACCCCCAGTCTACTACACAGTCACTTAGCCGCGTGTATGGGTCTCTGATCTTTCCTCCCATGGTTGGACCTTCACCGAGTCCCGTGGGCCCTAAGGCAGGCCTACTGCCCGGCTCCCTCTTGGAGGCCACCTCTAGTGTATTACACCATGAGCATAGTAGAAGTAGACGTTAAGTGCGTAGATAGTTGCGTAAGTGGCATATGGAACTTGAGTGATCGGGAAACCTACCTCTAGCTCCCCTTGGTTTGACACTCCATATACTTCCACACCCCCTGTGGATAGTGCTATAGTAACTCCATGCACTTGGGGATTATCACAAAGCTTCAATCGGTTGGTTGTTCGTGATATTTTTCTCCATCGTACCACTCTTATATAGTTTGATCTAAATGGTGTTGGTTTGTTCCTCAATGTTCCCTGATGATCGAGGTTGATGGAACGTAACCATGTTCCTTGAGCATAGATCTAGACATGGACTATACTTGACAGGACCCTGGAATAAGAGTATCGAAATACAGTGTGCAATTATACATGTATAACTTCATAATTCTTTGGACCCTTTTAACAAGAGATCACTGCTACTGTATGCTTTGTTAATATAGTTGTTGGACCCTCAAGAGCATGCAGTGAGCAGCAAAAATTCCCCTCCGTGAAGAACAAGGGTTATCAATCCGATGGAGCACCTGACTTCAATCAATAATCAACACCTAAACACAATTAGATAGCTTCTTCTTGGTCCCCAACTTAAACGGTGATTGAGATTGTTAATCTCACTGGCCTTGGTAGTTACAAGGATTAACAATTAATCTATTCGGAATTGATGATTGTAAGCAAGTAAATGCAACGATTCATATGTAAATAAATAGAATAAATTTCGATTGAGGTTATTACTCCTATGAAGGATGTTGGAGTACCCGCCTCCTTGGAGCCTCCACGTCGTAAGTTTTGCGTGAGGCTCCCGCTGGTGGCTCCATGGCACTCTCCCATCTGTTCGATCTCCACGGACGCCTCGCACCCAACGGGTTTACTTCACGGGTCCATGACGTGTAGGCCGCAGGCGCGGGCAGGGCCACCTCTCTGTGGTGGTGTGCGTTGCGCTAGCATGCGCCATCTCGCGCGATGCGACGCGACTGACTGGTGCATCAAACCGGCTTTTTAGTCTCGCTATCGCGACCCGTGCACGCATGTTGTCCCATCGACCGTCATGTTCACAATGGGAAGGGCGATCTCCTACACCAACGTGCATGTTCTTGGCCCACGTGGGGGTGGGAACCGCTATGTGGTCTGCAACTACATCCACTTTGATCAGGTTCCGGCATTGCACAACCGCAATCTTATTTGGTGCCATTGAAATGCACTTGCTCTCCAAGTTCTCCTCATATTGGAGGACTTGTTGCCAATGGTCTTCTAGATCTTGCACCCTCGGCCAAATGGTTGTGGTTTTGGGCCAACTTTACAACTCACTTCCACATATTCTCCCGAGCTTGATTGTGGCGTGGACTGTCGAACTCCTCTTCCAATGCCAGGAAATCTTGACCATTGAACTCGATGGGCACCCGAGGTGGTGCTCGTTTCTTAGGAACCTCCTTCGCCTGCAGGTCGTAGTCTAGGTTTTCCACATCAGTGTTATTGCCAGAGCTCTGGCCCGTGGGGTTGGTGTCCACCATGTAGCACTCGTAGGCTGAGGTTTCCTACCACTTGCACAAGAGCACCGTAGCTGACAGCCGGTAGTTCGCAGACTCACCGGATTCCTCTTCCATGTCGTCCTCGGTGGCACCCTCCAGGACACCCAGAGATCCTCGGCGTTGGCGATGAGATGGGTAGTGGGTGGGTCAAAAAATTCAACATCTTCCGGTATCTCTAGGATCAAATTTGGAACCCCGCCCCTTGCTGCTCCTGGATTTGGCTTGATGTCAAACCCCAGAGAATAGCTTTCTGCAGGAATCCGCTGAGAACTCCAGGTTGCTAAATCTGACCAGTCGAGTCAACAATGAAGGTGGCGACGCTGAAAAGAACATCTGCACCGACACGAAGATCTTGCTGGAACCGATATGAGTGCTGATCTTGACTCCATTTGAGCCGTTGAGTTCGTCTAACTGGAGGCCACCACTGCCAATGCTCAATCTGGTAGATCCTTCGGTATGGTACCCCGACTAGGCGATTGGGCTGAATGGTAACAAGAAGCAATGCCTTACCCAGGGTCGGGCTCTCACGGAGGAGATAATACGCCACGTCCTACTCGTGTATATTGCGTTCGGGGTGTGTACAAAGTATAAGTGAGTACCGATAGTTTCTATTGTGTCTATCTACGAGCCCGACCCCTGACTTATATAACACTCGGGGTCCTAATGTTACATGTCCTAATCAACTACGTAGGTGGAGGTAGAGTCTTATACGACTCCGTCTTCTTGTCTTGTAAGCCAAGTATTGCGGAGTCTTCGCATAATCCGCCATTGGCTGCCCAACGTAGTCCAGGATGAAACCGACCGAGTGGTCCTCAACCCGGTCCATCCAGACCACGAATCGACGTGGTGTGAGATCCCTAAACCAGGACACTGTCAAGTGGTGCACGGACAAATAAAGGTTTCATGGGCATGTCCACAAACATTGTTTGCACGCATTCATGCATATACCGGGGTCATATTAGTCTAGTCCATGATGATGATATTTTTTTACCAAACACACAAAATAGTTAACTATTTTGTATTGTATTTTTTCTAGCCAAGGGACATTTCTGTGAGTTGAGTTTAAGAACATGGAAGCACGTGCAAAAAAATAAGCCTTTCAGCAAATCAATTTGTGATTGGATGGTTAGAACAACAGTGGAATCATCAGTCCATCAGAGTTTTAAGTCTTAAACTTGACATTGGTGCTCACATTTTTGTTGACTTGTTTCAGGCCTTCCGGCGATGTATCTAGTGGGAGGAGATGTTCCCGTCGATGATGTGCCGGCTCAGTCTTTCAGAGGTGTTCATAAAGATAGGATGAGCATGTATACATTCATAAGGGTAAGTATATATAGGGTTTCCGCCTCTCGCCGGCGCCGCCGCAGGTCCGCCTCGTCTCCGGTGGCCCTAGGGCCATGGAGGCGCGGTGGATCCTGCCAAGGGCCGGCGGGAGGGCTCAGTTTTCAGTCGTTTTTTCCTGTCTTGTTAGGGTTTGTGTCCTGCTCAGGAAGGCGAGACGGTGGCGGCTCCCTGAAGATGGAATAAAGGTCTCCCCTCCTAGCCCCCGTTCCGGCGGTGCATCTAGCATCGTTGGTGGGCGTGTAGAGGTGTGTCTCCGGCGGATCTATCTTTGGTGGATTTGCTCGGATCTCATCGTTGTTCGTCTATGTTCGCGTGTCTTCGGGTTGAATCCTTCCAACCTACGTTATTCTTCATTGGCGGCGGTTGCTGTTCTGGTGCGCTGGTCCTATGGGGCCTTAGCACGACGACTTCCCGACTGTCTACTACAACAAGTTGTGCCTGACTCCGGCGATGGAGGGGTGATGACGGTGGCGTGCCTTCGGCTCGCTTCAGTGCTTGTAGTCGTCGCTAGGTGGTCTACGGATCTGGATGTAATTTTTATTTCTGGTGTTCGTTGTACTGCCATGATTGAAGATGAATAGATTGAAAATTTTTCCGAAAAAAAAAGATAAGTATATAACGTCTGCATCTGCACTGCGTTAAAGAAAACTTTCTTTCTTCCAAGGAAAAAAGCCTTTCCGATGGAGAGGGGTCCGGTGGCTTCTGTCTTTTGGAACTGTTGTTCCTGGCCAGCTGGCCGCCTGCCTGAATCAGCCGGCGAGGACACAGATGCAGAGCGGCCACCAGGCGGGTGGGCCCCGGTGCTAAACCGTCACAACACCGACCGATCAAAGAGGAGTTCTGGCCCATACGATGGCGCATTTGGGCTGGAATCTCTGGCCAGCGACCTCACCAGGTCCAACAATCCAGGGCCCGGGCTCCCCTCGAGAGCAGTAAACAATTCGGGTCCGCGTCGCGGCCCGCGACGCAGAATACGCCTCCGCAGCCAGCTCACGGACTCCATTCTCTACATTAGCCCTGGCGTATCCAGCGGGGCCAAACCCTCTCTCTCTCTCACTCGCTCCGCCCGGCCGCCCGACTTTGACCGCCTCCTCGTCTCCGCTCCCACGCCCGCGGGAGAGAGGCGACCGGCGGCGGCGCGCGAGGAGGGGCCTACCCACCCATCCCACCACCCCGCCGGCGAAGATGTTCGGCCGCGCCCCCAAGAAGAGCGACAACACCAAGTACTACGAGGTGCTCGGGGTGCCCAAGAACGCCGCCCAGGACGACCTCAAGAAGGCCTACCGCAAGGCCGCCATCAAGAACCACCCCGACAAGGGCGGAGACCCCGAGAAGGTCCGATCCCGCCCTTCCTCCCCTGCGATCATCGCGTCTTAGCTGCTACTTTTTGGGTCCGTTCGGGCGCGATCTGGTGTGATCTGATCTGCCATGGCAAGGTAGAACTAGATAGATCGGGCGCGGGAAGTTCGTGCGGCGCAGGGAGTCAATTCGCGTAGGGGCATCTGTGATGTGGCCGAGCTGCGAATTCTGTGTGGATTCATGACGATCTGGTTCTGCTGGGGTTTGTAGCTCCCGTTGCGTCTTGGAGGATTTGCTGTGGCGATTGGCAGAAAGAAAAGAAGAGGATTTGCTGTGGCTAGTCAGGGGGGAGTGCTTGCCCTGCCTGTTGTGGTTTGATGTGAAGTGGTCATGATCGCGATCTTTCGTTGGCGTGTATTGCTTTCTGCAGAGTGCTGGCTACTTACACGTATAGGAAAGTTTCCCTGGGCTTGAATTTGGCTAGATTCGGGGAACAGAAGTATAGTTGTTTGCATGTTTTTGCAGGCCAGTTATTTTGCATCTTCATTGTTAAGTAAGATTTAGTAGTTTAAAAAATGCTCCTGGTTGGATAGTACTCATTTGGTGATTCATCTAGGGATAATGCATATTTGTAGACCTCTTTTCTAGTCTAGTTATAAGGTGGACAACCGTTTTCTTAGTGCCATGGGAAGACATTTGATGCTTCTTGTTTCTCTGATGTCCCCACAAGTCATACATGAGAATTGTCACCTCACACACCACAATTCTCCCACCCCTTGACAGCGACTGTGCCCAGTTGTTACTTGTTAGGAGTGCATCAATAGGGCAGCAGTGTGGGACATGCAACATTCCCCTATCATGGAAGCCCATCTTTCAGATAGCTTATCACATGGGGTGGTTATACATTCCATTGGTCATCCACGTTGTCCCTGCTGATAATTGTGTATGGGAGTGTCAAATCCCATGCTGATGGCAGAAAATGATATGTGTCTAGTCTGTATTTCATACCATGGATAATTCACCTTATCTGTTTTTGGACTTTTGTGAAGCTTATCATATGACACCTATGTGGAACTTATGATTTCCTACAGCACCCCCATTTTAGCTCTGATGCAGATTCCCTTACTAAAAGTGGTCCACTTGTTTGGACAATGTACTATTAGTTAAATGCTGTGATCTATCAGGGTAATTATCTGTTGGACAGTTTTTAGATCTGTATGATGCCGCTTTATTTATTATGCTTTTTGCTTATCTGCTACTCCCTCCGTAAAGAAATATAAGAGCGTTTAGATCACTAAAGTAGTGATCTAAATGCTCTTATATTTGTTTACAGAGGGAGTATATATTAGGTAATCGTTCTGCTTGACAACTCTAATCTCTTTATTCTGCTATACTCTGCTGTAGTGGAGTGGTACAAACTTCGCTTTTTTGTCTTGCTTATGTCGTGTAATATGATATTTCTTGCTTTGATGTAAATTTAACAAATTTTACTCTTTGAACTGTGAAAGAACTTGTTGGACATTATGGGATTCTGCCTGGAAAGGTCCAAATGTATCTAGTGAGCGTAAATATATCATTGTCGTTTTTCTGTACTGTTTTAGCTCTCATGCTAAATCTATTTGCTTATTTACCATGATCAGCAGAATGGAAGGCTTATTTCAGGTTTATCTGTTGTTTAAATTTTATTTCAGTTCAAGGAGCTGGCACAAGCCTATGAGGTTTTGAGTGACCCTGAGAAGCGTGAGATCTATGATCAGTATGGCGAAGATGCTCTCAAGGAAGGAATGGGTGGAGGAGGAGGTGGTGGAGTTGATCCATTTGACATCTTCTCATCATTTTTTGGGCCCTCTTTTGGAGGTATTGTTTGAAGGCAACCTATTTTCCTGTTTGACCATCAAACTCTGTTATATAGTGCATGATGTCTTGATGTAATAAATTGCATATGTATATTTTGTGCACAGGTGGTGGTGGCGGCAGCAGCAGGGGCAGAAGGCAAAGGAGGGGAGAGGATGTTGTCCATCCACTTAAAGCTTCTCTAGAAGATCTTTACAATGGTACCTCGAAGAAGCTCTCTCTTTCCCGTAGTGTCCTCTGCTCCAAGTGCAAGGGGTAAGTCTGGTTTGTTCCTTCCCAGTTAACCCAGTTGACCATGTGTTTTCTGCAGTGCTGCTCTTGAACATAGTTCCTTGTTTATTTCAGCAAGGGATCCAAGTCTGGTGCTTCCATGAGGTGCCCAGGTTGCCAGGGGTCAGGCATGAAAGTCACTATTCGTCAGCTGGGGCCTTCCATGATACAGCAGATGCAGCAGGCCTGCAATGATTGCAAGGGCACCGGGGAGAGTATTAACGACAAGGATCGCTGCCCAGGCTGCAAGGGTGAGAAGGTTCTTCAGGAGAAGAAAGTTCTGGAGGTTCACGTTGAGAAGGGGATGCAACACAACCAGAAGATCACCTTCCCTGGTGAAGCTGATGAGGCGGTATGCTTGTTCAGTCTATGATATTCTTTACTCTTTATTATTATAGCTTTGCTTCGATGTCCACAAACTAACAGTGTGTTTTGTTTTCAGCCTGACACTGTTACTGGAGACATTGTATTTGTCGTCCAGCAGAAGGAACACCCGAAGTTCAAGAGAAAGGGCGATGATCTCTTCTATGAGCATACCATATCTCTCACTGAAGCTCTTTGTGGGTTCCAACTCGTCCTGACCCATCTGGACAACAGGCAGCTGCTCATTAAATCAAACCCTGGTGAAGTTGTCAAGCCTGGTATGGCCTCATAGATCTCAGTGACCAATCTGTATACTGATGTAAAAATGTACTTGCTGATAATCTTTGGTTTTAAAATCTGAGCAGATTCATTCAAGGCAATCAGCGACGAGGGGATGCCGATGTACCAGAGGCCTTTCATGAAGGGCAAGCTCTACATTCATTTCACGGTGGAGTTTCCCGACTCGCTGGCACCGGATCAGTGCAAGGCTCTCGAGGCTGTGCTTCCACCAAAGCCTGCATCCAAGCTGACCGACATGGAGCTCGATGAATGCGAGGAGACGACAATGCATGACGTCAACATGGAGGAGGAGATGCGTCGGAAAGCCCATGCTGCTGCTCAGGAGGCGTACGATGAGGACGACGAGATGCCTGGAGGCGGTGCCCAAAGAGTGCAGTGCGCACAACAGTAAGATAGGTTGGGCAGCAAGCTTTTTTGGGACCCAAGATCAAGATGCCTGCCCGCTCTTTGGGGTTTTGGCGGTGTTATCGATGAAGCTGATTTTTGCCCGTATGGCGCCGGGGCTGTATCCATGTCTTTTGAAAAATGCTACGTGGCTACTCTTAATGTAGTGTGATACTCGTATAAAAGCAATCTGTTTGTGAAAACTAACGCACGCTGTCTGTCTGTCTCTCTGAATACGTTGTCTAAGCAGTACCGTGGACAATTTTGCAAAGCATGTTTGTGGTTTTTAATCAGGTTTTCTGGCTGGCATCGTAATCATTATCATCATCATGCACATTATTATCCACTTGCATTATTGTCGATCTAAGCACAATTCCATTCTTGGAATAACATACTAGAAGAAATTAGTAGGAGTAGCAGTTGAAAGGAGTTTATTAGTGCAGAGATTGCAGGGCGAGAGGCTGTGTGCTGTGCTAGGCCTGCTGGACCTGGACGTAGATCTTGACGCCGAGGGAGCAGTAGTTGCCGATGGTGCAGACGTAGTATTTGGCGTCGGCGAAGTCGAGGTGGAACACGGCGGGGCTGCTCTTGAGGGTGTCCGAGTAGGGGTCCTCCCACGAGCAGCGATTGTACTCCCACTGCCCCACCTGCACCACGTCGTACATCCCCGCGTCGAACCTGAACACTGCACGCACGCACGCACACATTTCTCGTCGTGAGAGATCAAACACGAACAGCACTCGCACTCGAGAGGGACGGTGGCGGCCGGCTCACCGAGGTTGTCGCCGGCGAAGATCGTCCTGTTGCCCGCCCAGTTGCTGTAGTGGTCGCTGCTCGTGGGGATGGTCCAGAGCGAGCCCCCGACAACGTGGTCCGTCGCCGTCACCGCGCACTGCGGCGCCGGCACGGCGAGGAGGACGCAGCCGGCCAGCAGCGCCGCGAGCAGGGACGGGATCGCCATCGCCATCGCCATCGCCAACGGTGATCCGCCGGAGGGACACGGAACGGAAGACGAGTCGCGAAGGAACGAGCAACCGCTCTCTCCCCTCTGCAACTGCAGCATGCAACAGCGGGCGTCATGCTCTCGCCCTCCAGCGAGCCGAGGCGGAAAAAAACAGAACGAAACGCAATTCATGGGCCTTAGAAGCGGGCCGAAAGAGGCCCACCCATTCGGGGGCGACTCGCACCGCGGCCCAGCAAGCAGCCAGGCCCGCCCCCGCGTATATACAAGCGCCACCACGCTGCCTCCCATCCCTAGCCCTTCCGCCCGCTCGCCCGCCCGCGCCGCCGCCGCCGCCTCCTTCCGCAGGAGCTCCCTCCCCGCAGGCGCGATGGTACGTCCGGTCTCCCCGCCTCCTCTTCCTCCATGGCTGCTGCTTCGGTCCGCGCGCGCGTTGCTGCGCTTCCGTGCGCCTCCGCCGCAGTGGTCGTCGCCTAGGTTTTCGATTTCCCTTCATAGCTTGTGACTCGGGGCTTAAGGGTTTAGCACTTCCTAGTCAGATCTGCGGCGTGCTTGCTCCGTCTCAGATCTGGATTTCTGCTGCTTCATGAGATTCTGTTGCTCGCGAATCATGCTTCGGTAGTATTATTGCCTGCTCTAATTGCCTTGCAACTGCTGTGAAAACAAGTTCCCATTTCGTAGACCAGCTTACGAGGGATGAATTAGAGTGCGGGATTTGTTTCTGCGCGCGACAGTAGACTCGGTTGTATTCAGGAAATAGTACTTGTGATTACTCTAAGTCGGCAGATTCAATGTTTCTCGTCATCGAATACAACTATGAACCACTTTGATATCTTATCATAAAAATGGTTTGTTTGTGCCGCCTGATTGATTACTAGTGTTTCCTGGGTGGCACTCATGTTCCAAACCCAGGTATACTCATATGCTTCTCTTTGATATGTCTTGTAGGTGTACATCAAGAACCAGAAGACAAGGGCGTACTCCAAGCGTTTCCAAGTCAAGTTCAAGAGAAGGCGCCGTATGTCTAACACCTGCCTCTCCATGAATCTGCCACTTCTGTCATTTGACAGCGATTCTGATTGGCTGATTTTCCTTTTCCCCATGTTTTCTCAGAGGGGAAGACCGACTACAGGGCCAGGCTGAGGCTCACAAACCAGGACAAGAACAAATACAATACCCCCAAGTACCGTTTTGTTGTGCGATTTGTATCCTTCAAAGTTTCTTCGTTATAATTTGTGCACTTGTCAATCTTCTATATTCTGCTTATTATTACCTTGGAGGCATGTTGTATCTCTTAACAATAGTACTTTAGACCAACAAGGATGTCACTGCACAAATTGTGTATGCTACCATTGCTGGTGATATCGTGATGGCCGCTGCCTACTCCCATGAGTTGCCTCGCTATGGTCTTGAAGTTGGCCTGACCAACTATGCTGCAGGTTGATTTTAGCTACTGAATGAATGTGCAAATGCATGCTGTGATCTTATGCATGCCTCTTTTCTTATCTAATTTTCTGAATGCATGATGTAGCCTACTGCACTGGTCTCCTTTTGGCTCGTCGTGTGCTCAAGAACCGTGATCTCGATGAGGAGTATGAAGGCAATGTTGAGGTATAATTTGGCTTCAATATTATTTTTAGTGTAATATCCTGATTTGCTGCTTCTGATGGGCACAACTAATATGTCTGTGCTCAGGCCACGGGTGAGGACTTCTCTGTTGAGCCTTCTGATGAGAGGAGGCCTTTCCGTGCGCTCTTGGATGTTGGTCTTATTAGGACCACCACTGGAAACCGTGTGTTTGGTGCCCTTAAGGTATGCGATGTTATTACCGTACAGTTTTATAAGTGCAGATGGACACTCAATGTCACAAGCCTTTGGCATGAAACTATCGGCAAATCACGATTGTTCGTTCCTCTTTAGCTACCTTAGATAGACTTGGGAGTTTAATTGCATGATTGCCCTGTAACTTGTTTATAGCTGCTCTGCTTTATTGTGTCAAGTTTCTAAAGCAACTATTTTTGCTGTTTGACCTAGTGAAAAAGCATTGTTATTGCTGTTTGTTCTCATTTTTTATTTGCATTAAGTGATATGCTGCTCCCTATTCTGCTGCATTTCAGAACTTATTTTGTTTTTGAATGCACAGGTTATATCCCTTGGAGCTTTTTTTGCCCCTGGTGTAATTATTTTTGGTCCTGCAGGGAGCTTTGGATGGCGGCCTTGACATTCCACACAGTGACAAGAGATTTGCTGGTTTCAAGAAGGATGAAAAGTCGCTGGATGCTGAGATTCACCGCAAGTACATCTTTGGAGGGCATGTCGCTGACTACATGAGGGTGTGTTGGAAGCCATTGCTCTCTTGATTCTGTATTTCTCTTGTTCATGCTCTTGTACCTAGTTAGTTGTTCATCTGTTAATGAACTTATGCCTTTCTCTTGTTGCAGTCACTAGCAGATGAGGAACCAGAGAAGTTCCAAACTCACTTCAGTGAGTACATCAAGAGGGGAATCTCAGCTGATGACATGGAAGCAGTTTACAAGAAGGTTCATGCTGCCATCCGTGCTGATCCCACCATGGCCAAATCAACCAAGGCGCCTCCCAAGACTCACAAGAGGTATAGTCGGCAAGCTCTTCATCATACTGTCTTGAGCGTGCATTTACTCTTGACCACTGTTCTTGAACACCTTGCTGTGAGCTGCATTGTGAACTTAGTCTTTTGGATGCAGGTACAACCCCAAGAAGCTGACCTATGAGCAGAGGAAGGCCAGCCTCGTCGAAAGGCTCAACGCCCTCAACAACTCTGCCGGTGCCGCCGATGACGACGAGGACGACGACGAGTGAAATGCGTTTTTGTTAAAGTCTGGCACCCTGCACAACGGACCTGTTCCTTTGAGTTTTGGTTATTATCTTGCTGGAGTTATAGATTGTGTTATCGGGATTATGTGCCGTGCTGGCATTTGGATATTGATCTTAATCCGTTCGTCTGGCACCCTTGTGTTGTTTTTGTGGCTGTGTCGTGCTGGTGTTGGCCTTGGGTCATGGCCTAAAACTCTTGTCATTTCATCGTATTCCTAACCAATGTAGGAATAGATTTTACTATGGTGTCGGACCTTAAATCGCCTGCAGTATCGCTCTCACGGTGGCTGCGAATTTACTGATGGTGCGGTCTTAAATCACTAGACAGGAAAATCTAATGCAAACTTGTGATATTTTATAATGGCAATATAGTTATTTGTGATGTTTTAAAATCGCACTCTAAATACTGATGTCAACGTTTGTACGCCCGAACTTTTAACATTTATTACCTTAAAAATAAGGTCAAAGTTGTAATGTTCCAACTTTTACCAACCACGGTGGGAAATCAAAAGAAAAACGACACACGCACAAGTAGATACTGTATATCTGTTCACTGGAAGAAGGAACATATTATTCTTGGGAATGGCCAGCTCGTACAGAAAGCAGAGCACGAGCTGAGCGGGGGGAGACACGGAAAAGAAGGCCGCCGAGATGCCCCGTGAATTTTTTTTAGGGCAAATCCACAAGCTTTATGTTGTGATTAATTAGCACATGTAATTAGGGGAAAACCTCCACTTACCCAAACGGCGTGCGGTTACATCCGCAACAGACGCCTCTCGGGTCTTTCTTCAAAACCGACGCATTCTTTCCCATCGCGACTCTCCGGATAGTATAAATTGTAATCTGCAACTCCCGATCAATACAAGTTTTCCCATTCGCTTCAACACACGTTATCACACACGCTAGAAGAGCCAGCGAGAGCAAGAGAGCAAAAAAAAAAAAAAAAACAACCGAGAAAGAGAGAAGGGAGGGAGCACTCGCCGTCGGTGAGATGCCTGGCCTTGTCTCCCTCCTCCGCCTGATCCGCGAGGACGGTCGCCGCTACCGCCTCGTTGCCCTTCGCCGCCATGGAGTTGGTGGCCTCCGCCGTTTTCGTCGCCGGATGCAAGCCATCCGTCGGTTCGGCCGCAGCACCGCTGGACGTGGCACCCCTGGCAGCCACTGATACGTCCATTTTGCATCATGCTTATATGTTGATATTTATTGCATTATGGGCTGTTATTTCACTTTATGGTATAATACTTATGTCTTTTCTCTCTTATTTTACAAGATTTACGTGAAGAGAGAAAATGCCGGCAACTGGAATTCTGCACCGGAAAGGAGCAAATCTGAGATACCTATCTGCACAACTCCAAAAGTCTTGATAATTTACGGAGAATTATTTTGAAATATTTAAGAATTATTGGGTGAAGAAACTACCAGAGGGGATCCACCAGGTGGCCACAAGCGCGGGGGGGGGGGGGGGGGGGGCGCCCTACCCCCCGGGCTTGTGGGCCCCATGGCCATCGTCCGGTGCCCCTCTTCTGCTATATGGTTGGTTTTGACCTAGAAAAAAAAGGAGGAAGCTTTCGGGACGAAGCGCCGCCGTCTCGAGGCGGAACCTGGGCAGGAGCAATCTAGAGCTCCGGCAAAGCGATTCTGCCGGGGACACTTCCCTCCGGGAGGGGGAAATCGAAACCATCGTCATCACCAACGATCCTCTCATTGAGGGAGGGTCAATCTCCATCAACATCTTCACCAGCACCATCTCCTCTCAAACCCTAGTTCATCTCTCGTATTCAATCTTGAGATTTTTACATCTGTGCCCCTGGTTCCTTAGCTCTACTCATTCATCCCCGCGTTCTTAACTTTTGCTCAATTTTCCCCACTCTCTTGCCAGAAACCCTCATAACTGGGCACAACGACGTTGCCGTCGGGTCAAAGGCTTCACCGTTAACTCTGACTAGTGGGGCCACGCTGGACTGTGCCTCGTTGGGTGGTGTCGCTGTTCGACCATTGGGCCGTGGTTTCGTTGGCCCGTCCCTTGCATTAAATGTCTGCGCACGCCGCCAGGACAGAAGCCTGCTATGCATGCACCCAGCAAACCCTGCCTGCATGCGTCGATCGAGCCTGCATGCGCCGATGCCAATATGTAGCTTAAATAGCCGTAGTGCTACGTGTTATTTGGTCGTGGCAATAACGGGGTCAAATGTGAAGTTAGTAGCTCGTTTTCAAACCCACCGCAGCATCGGGAGTGTACACGCGTGGGAAACAGTGGTTTGAAAAGGAGAAGAAAAAGAAGCTAATTGCACGCGTGGGAATCTGTGGTCATACCCTATATTATATGAACAAAAAGAGACAATTTTTGAAGAGCTTGTGGCCATTTTGAATGATAAAAATAAATTTGGCCCTTAAAATTTGGTCATTTTACATGATAAAAAGAGATAGAGGGCTTGTGGCCATTATACAAATGCAAAATGACCCATTTTTTGATAGTTTGTGGCCATTTTACATGATAAAAATACATTTAGCCCTTATAAATTTGGTCATTTTACATTTGTATAGAACAAAAAGAACGATGCAAAAAACAGAGCGAACGATGCAAAAATACAGAGTCAGCACGTTCACAAAAAACAGAGTAAACGATGCAAAAAAAAACGACGCAATTCGACGACCCAGAGCTTGGTTTCCTTTTGGGCCCAATAACAAAGTTTTTTTTCACGGAGTCAGTGGTGGGCGAGCAGCCGAGCACAACCAATAGGATCGCCTCTCGCGGATCGCCCCATGATCCAACGATGCGGAGCCGTCCTTGTGATCCAACGGCGCGGAGCCTGCACACAGCCAGCCCACCTAGTTCCTTCTAGAAGGCCAGATCTCAAGGCTGTCGTTTGGCGCGAGGGATGATCGGACGGCTGACGTTGGGAGCTAGGGTTAGGCGAAACCCCGCGGGGTTTAGAGGGGTTTTGAGCTGGTCATGGGGTTTCGAAGGCTTTGACTGAGCATAACTAATTTAAAAAAATCAAAAAAATATGAAATCTTCGCCGTTCGTCGTTTTATAAGACAAACTAACAAGGAAAAATACTAAACTTGGTCCGTGGTCATTTTCCTGAAAAAAACCCTAGCTGGCACGATCGAGGTCAAATGAGCACCATTAATTTGAAAAAATCAAAAAAATAATATAAAACCTACGCACAATGTTGTCTTATGTGATATGTTACCAACCAAAAATCATAAACTTGCTCTATGGTCATTTTCATGAGAAAACCTTCACACATATGAGCTATCATGTACATGATTTCATAGAGTTCAAGGAGAGGAGGTGGTGTTACCTTCTGTTTTTTAAAAAAAAAAATCAAAAAATAGCGAGACTTCGAATCTACACTATGGAAAGTGAATATGTGTTAATAAAAAAACATTTGGCTAGAGTAGGTTCAAAAAAACTTGATTACAAATGGGTTGTTTACCCTAGCTTGGGAGCTCATTTGGAGCACATTTTCTCAAATTCAAATTTATTTGACCTCCTCTAAATCACTTCAAATTTGCGCCCCAAATGCATCGGCGCGGACATCGAACGGACGCCACCCGTGCCTTCTCGCTGTCCGCCGCGTCCCCACCTGGCAGCCGCCCACTTGCGGTCAGCTTAATTTATGACCACGGGCCCACGCGTCAGCGATGGCGGTCGCCCTTTTTTAAGCCGACCGTGCGACGGGGCCATCCTCATCCAAACTCGCCGTCCCCATCTAGGCAAGCTCGCTCCCTCGCCGACAAACCCTAGCAAAAACCCTAGCCAACCCTAGCCAGATGGGGCTCTTCTCCGGCGCCGGCAGCAGCAAGTCCAAGGGCAAGGCCCCCGCCATTCCTTTCCCCTCTGAGTTCGTACCGCCTCCGCCGGCGCCGGCTCACCGGCAGAAGGTGAGAGTGAGCGTGCCAGTGCACCAGGCGGAGTGGCACTGGCAGCACCTCGTCCCTCTGCCGTACCCTGACGTCACCCTGCTGCAGGACTGGCATCTAGATCCAGAGAGGATCCCAGTGCCGGCGGCGCCGCAGTCGACTAGGGCGCAGGCGGAGGAGGTGCGGTGTCAGCGGGCAATGCTGACGCCGAAGCAGCGCCGCGACGCCGGCGGGCAATGTTGATGCCGAAGCAGCGCTGCGACGCCACCTACACCACTGACTCGCCTAGCTGGGTGAGGTGGTTCACCTTCGAGCACGAGGAGGCGAGGCGATGCGGCGTGCGGGAGGTCGACCGCAGTGTGCCGCCGTCCCCGCTCGTCGTCCGGGAGGAACACCAGGCGGCGGAGGCCGCCTACCAGGCGGCCCTTGAGGCGGTTTACCGCGAGAGCGAGGAGGACGAGCGGCGCAGGGTGGAGGCGGTGGAGGAAGACGAGGCTCGCTACGAGGCGGCCATGGCGCAGGCCCTCGCCCTCTCTGCGCCCGGCGATTGCGTCGTGCCGCCGGTGACCCCACGGTTCCCTCCCCGACGGCTCGTCAAGGCTGACCCGGAGCCGCAGCCGGAGCCCAAGCCGGAGCCGGAGCCCATCGCGCGCTTCTCCTGGACGGGAGTGGTGCGCGAGTGAGTGTCCGCGCCACCGGTTTGGATGGGGGCGACCCCGGAGCAGGAGGCGGCGTACCTTGAGATGTGGCGCCAGCGACGGCTCGCGAGGAGCGCCGTCGCAGTGAGTACGAGGAGATGCTCGAGCGCGGCCTCGAGGAGGAGGCGCGCCAAGCCGCGGCTGCACAGGCGGCCGCACAGCCCCCCCGCGCCGGCACTGCCCCTGCCGGAACAGCTGCCCGCTGCCTACACCGCCGCCGCCTGGAACACGGCGTTCCCCTGGGCCGGCCCTGCGCCGACGCTCATCGACCTCACCCACCCCGAGGACGACGACGACGACGCCTAGGGCGCGGGCAGCGCGCCGCCTCGCACTTAGGTTGTTTTTAATTTCTTTTAATGCTAATGTGGACGCGTGGACTCTCGCCGACCTTCCTGGCCGGCTTTAATGTTTAATTAAGTTGTTTTTATTTTAAATATGCATGCACAGTTTTTTTTGTCGGCACCATTAAAATGGGTCGGGCCAGCGTTGGGCGCACGAGCCGACCCAAACGCGTTGGGCGCAGCGAGGGGATTTGGGGAAAATGGTAGGGGCGATGGAGGTGGTTGCCCTCTTTATATGATGTGCTACCCCACGACCGCAGTCTTGCATGCGCCCACGTATACGCGGCCCCACTCGTCAGCTAACAGTCAAAGGCATTGGCCCGACGGCAACGGCCGTTATAACCAGTTATGAGGGTTTCAGGCAAGGGAGTGGGGAAAAGTGAGCAAAAGTTAACAGAGTGGGGATGAATGAGTAGAGCTAAGGAACCAGGGGCACATAAATAAAAATCCCTTCAATCTTTGCTTCAGAACCTCAGATTGGTACCTGTAGGTTGCTAGTAGTGTTGATTACTCCTTGTAGTTGATGCTAGTTGGTTTACTTGGTGCAAGATCATATGTTCAGATCCTTAATGATATTTATTACCCCTCTGATTTTGAACATGAACATGCTTTGTGAGTAGTTACTTTTGTTCCTGAGGGCATGGGAGAAGTCTTGTTATAAGTAATCATGTAAATTTGGTATTCGTTCGATATTTTGATGAGATGTATGTTGTCTTTCCTCTAGTGGTGTTATGTGAACGTCGACTACATGACACTTCACCATGATTTGGGCCTAGGGGAAGGCATTGGGAAGTAATAAGTAGATGATGGGTTGCTAGAATGACAGAAACTTAAACCCTAGTTTATGCGTTGCTTCGTAAGGGGCTGATTTGGATCCACATGTTTCATGCTATGGTTAGATTTATCTTAATTATTCTTTCGTAGTTGCGGATGCTTGCGAGAGGGGTTAATCATAAGTGAGAGGCTTGTCCAAGTAAGGACATCACCGGAGCACCGGTCCACCCACATATCAAATTATCAAAGTAACGATAGCTAATCATATGAGCATGATGAAAACTAACTTGACAGTAATTCCCATGTGTTCTCGGGAGCGCTTTGCTTTATATAAGAGTTTGTCAAGGCTTGTCCTTTGCTATAAAAAGGATTGGCCCACCTTGCTGCACCTTTGCTACACTTGTCACTTGTTACCCATTATGAATTATCTTATCACAAAACTATCTGTTACCGATAATTTCAGTGCTTGCAGAAAATACCTTGCTGAAAACCGCTTGTCATTTCCTTCTGCTCCTCGTTGGGTTCGACACTCTTACTTATCTAAAGGACTACGATAGATCCCATATACTCGTGGGTCATAAGCCACCGCGCCACTGCACGAGCCCCTCGCGGTGCTCACCACGCCCCTGGATAGGGTCACCGCGCTCCTGGACGCGCCCACCGTGGTGCTCCCCTCGCCCGTGGCCACGCCCATGGGGTTCGACCCTTGGCTAGTGGCTGGCCCGAGTGCCCCCATGGTGTGCGGGGCTGCAGCCGCGCCTGCACCGCACCCTGGGTACCCGCCTCCACCCCCTCCTCCGCCGGCCGAGTGGCTCGCGCCGTCGACGCTGACGCCCACCGCTGAAGCTGCTGGCACGCCCGGCTACGTCCCCATGCTGATACGCATCGTCATGGATGATGAGGAGGCGCTCGCCTTCGTTTCAGCGCCTGATACGTCTCCAACGTATCTATAGTTTACGAAGTATTCATGCTGTTTTATTATCATTCTTGGGTGTTTTACAATCATTTTATAGCAACTTTATATCATTTTTTGGTACTAACCTATTGACCCAGTGCCAGTGCCAGTTGCTGTTTTTTGCTTGTTTTTTACATCGCAGGAAATCAATATCAAACGGAGTCCAAACACCACGAAACTTTTTGGAGTTTTTTTGGACCAGAAGGAACCCAATGGGCCTGAGCTGCACCTGGGGGGTGCCCCAAGGGGGGCACAACCCACCAGGGCGCGCTAGGGCCCCCTGGCACGCCCAGGTGGGTTGTGCCCACCTCGGTGGCCTCCTGCACCCCCTCTTTGCACTATAAATTCCCAAATATTCCGAAACCCATCGGGGTTAACCTAGATCAAAAGTTCCGCCGCCGCAGGGCTCCGCCGCCGCAATGTTTCTCCCCTCTATACTCTCGTTGTGATGAATTGAATCTTTACCCTTTGAAGTTTTGTCATATCGGATTGAATATTCAGAGATGAGAACACATGATATATGTCTTGCGTTATGAATACTTGAGGTGACAATTGGGGTATCTTATTGATTCACTTGATATATGTTATGGCATTCAAGTCGTGGATTCCCGCGGTGATATTGGGGTAATCTATGCATAGGGGTTGATGCACGTTTTTCTCTCGTAGAAACTTCGGGGTCTCTTTATAGTTCTTTGTGTGGATTGAGTATTATGAATATGAATTTGCTTTGGTGTTATCTTAGTACGAACTCTTGATTAGATCGATCGGAAAGAATAGCTTGCGTTATTCTAGTACAAACTCTAGGATAGATCGAACGGAAAGAATAGCTTTGAGATGGTTTCGTACCCTACAAACCAATTCCTATCTTTTGTTCTCCGCTAATAGGAACTCGGGAGTGATTCTTTGCTGTACTTTGAGGGATAATCATATGATCCAACTATGTTAGCACTGTTGAGAGATTGCACTAGCGAAAGTACGGACCCTAGGCCTCCTTTTTGCAATACCGTTTTTGTGCCCGTTTACTATTTGCTACCTTGCTGTTTTTATTTATTCAGATTATAAAAATATATTTATACCATCAATATTACACTTTTATCACCATCTCTTCGCCGAACTAGTGCACCTATACAATTTGCCATTGTATCGGGTGTGTTGGGGACACAAGAGATTTCTTGTATTTGGTTGCAGGGTCGTTTGAGAGAGACCATCTTCATCCTATGCCTCCCACAGATTGATAAACCTTAGGTCATCCACTTGAGGGAAAATTGCTACTGTCCTACAAAACTCTGCGCTTGGAGGCCCAACACGAGTCTACAAGAATAAAGTTGCGTAGTAGACATCAAGATCTTTTCTGGTGCCGTTGTCGGGGAGGTTAGGAAAGCGGCACTCACATCCCGTCAACGAAGCTCTTTTCTGGCGCCGTTGCTGGGGGGGTGAGTGCTTGAAGGTATATCTTTAGATCTTGCAATCGAATCTTTTAGTTTCTTGTTTTATCACTAGTTTGGTTTATAAAAAGGAAACTAAAAAAATGGAATTTAGGTTACATCATATTATTGATCATCCTTATAATATCTTTCTTGAAAATGATGGTTCGGAAAATTGTGCTCAATTGTTAGAAGAAGAAGTCAATAAAATGTTTGGCAAAAATTATTTGAATGATGAGCATGATTACAATGTTGTTAGTATGAATTCTTTGAATATCCGTGATGCTAATGATATGCAAAGCTACAAGCTTGGGGATGCTATGTTTGATGAAGATGATGTTTTTAGTCCCCCAATTTTTGATGAGAAAATTTATTATGATGAAAGCATGCCTCCTATTTATGATGATTATATTGATGAAAGTGGATTTGGAGAGGTCATGCCTTTATTTAATGATGATTCCACTATGTTGGAAGAAGTCATAATTGATTATGACAACAAAGTTCCTATCTATGATGACCATGGTGATGACATGTATGCTATAAAGAATAATGATAAACATGAAACTTGTCATCATGATTTTAATTTCCAATCACATGATAGTTATTTTATTGAGTTTGCTCCCACTACTATTGATGAGAATAAATTTGCTTATGTGGAGAGTAATAAAATTTCTATGCTTGTGAATCATGAAAAGAATGCTTTATGTGATAGCTATTTTGTTGAATTCATTCATGATGCCACTGAAAATTATTATGAGGGAGGAACTTATGCTTGTAGGAATTGCAATAATATCAAGTTTCCTTTCTATGTGTTGAAAGTTTTGAAGTTATGCTTGTTTTGCCTTCCTATGCTAGTTGATTATTGTTCCCAGAAGTTGTTTGCTCACAAAATCCCTATGAATAGGAAGTGGGTTAGACTTAAATGTACTAGTCATATGCTTCATGATGCTGTCTTTGTGTTTCAATTCTTATCTTTTATGCGAGCATCATTGAAATCATCATGCCTAGCTAAAAGGCATTAAAGAAAAGCGCTTGTTGGGAGACAACCCAACACTTTTACCTACTGTTTTTGTGTGTTCACATGATTATGCTACTGTATTTATCATGTTTTATTGCTTTTGTTTCAATAAAGTGCCAAGTAATGCCTTTGGGATCATGTTGGGTGATAGTTGCTTTGACCCTGCTGAAAAACAGAAACTTTTGCGCTCACGAGAATAAGTCTCATTTTTAACAGAAGAGTGCTTCTGAGTTGATTCTTTTTGCAGAAGTTTAATATAAAAATTTCTCATGTGGTCCTAATTTTTTTCATAATTTTTGGAGTAGCAGAAGTATGGTAGTTATCCAGATCATTACAGACTGTTCTGTTTTTGACAGATTCTGGTTTCAATGCATAGTTTGCTTGCTTTCTAGTTTCTATGGCTTTTATTACTCAATATAAATTGTGGAAATGATAAGCTACAATAGGCATTGTGTGGCAACAATTATGAATCTTTTCTTTAACAGTACCAAAGTGAAATGGTTTGCTCTTTATCATACTAACGCATCTCACGAAGTTCCGTTAAGTTTTGTGTGATTGAAGTTTTCAAGTTTTGGGTGAGATATCAATATGAGGAGAATAAGGAGTGACAAGACCCTAAGCTTGGGGATGCCCAAGGCACCCCGAATATAATATTCAAGGAAGATCCAAGAAACTAAGCTTGGGGATGCCCCGGAAGGCATCCCCTCTTTCGTCTCCAACATTATCGGTAACCTCACTTGGAGCTATGTTTTCATTCATCACATGATATGAGTTTTACTTGGAGCGTCAATTTATTTTGTTAGGATTTGCTTTCTTTTATTTAGAATAATGTTTTGCATATTTTATATGAATAAAAGTGGCATTGATAGCCTTTACTATGCTTATTTTACAAGTCTACATGTTGCTGTTTCAAAACAGAAAGTTTACCGATGTTGCAAAAATTCCCTAGAAAAGTCAGAATGTGATAAAATGTTGAAACTTTTTGCAAAATGAGCTCTGATAAATTCTCTACAGTGTGGTAGAATTTCATAATGTTTGGATTTGAATAAGTATTGATACTCTTGCATTCTTTACAGACTGTACTGTTTTGGCAGATTGCTGTTATGTTTGCATTGTTTGCATATGCTTGCTTGTTTAATGAATCTATTTGAGGATAGGAGTATTAAATATGCAGAGGCATTTAGTATGCAATGTTGAATAATAATTTTTGTGATTCGCCACAGTAGAGTATGATAAGGTTTTTGCATTGGTTTATACTAACTTATCTCACGAGTTCTTATTGAGTTTTGTGTGGATGAAGTTTTTAAGATTTGGGGAAACCGTGAAATAAAAGGAATTAAGGAGACACAAAAGCTCAAGATTGGGGATGCCCAAGGCATCTCAAGATAATATTCCAAGAATTCTCAAGCATCTAAGCTTGGGATGCCCCGGTAGCCATCCCACCTTTCTTCTTCAACAATTATCGGTTAGTATCGGTTGAGCCTAAGTTTTTGCTTCTTCACATGATGTATGCTATCCTTGGAATGTCATTTTGTTTTGTTTTCCTTGCTGTTTTAATAAATTACTTAGATCTGAGAGTTTTTAATAAGAGAGAGTCCTCAAATAGCTACCTATTTATTTAACTACTCGCATGATCTTCACTTATATCTTTTTGGAGTAGTTTGTCATTTACTCTTGTGCTTCACTTATATCCTTTGAGTAAAATTGTTGAATGAATTGAATATCATGAAATTGAAATCACATCATGCCTAGTGGTAGCTTCACATTTGGGTTTAGAAAGTGAAACCTTTTGAGGCTTGACAATCACAATATTGGTCATACAAGCAATTCACGAATGATTAGTATAAGGAAGAGAACTTTCACATATAAATACACTATCATGGAAATCTTTTGTGATTGTGAGCCCCCACCAAAATATTATATGCCAAAATTGTTGACATTGGACAAGGAAGACAATGTAATGATTTATGTTTGTTCATATTCACATAGAAGTTATATTGTCATAGATCCTTCAACATGTGGTGCTTGCCCCCATCTTTGCTAGCCAAAAATTCCGCACCAAGTAGAGATACTACTTGTGCATCCGAAAACCCTTAAACCCAAATCTTATTTTCAAGAGTCCGCTATATCTACCTATATGCGTTATTCTTTTGCCGTTCTAAGCAAATTTGCATGTGCCATCTCTAATTTTCAAAATAAACTTCTCTTTTGTGTGTTTGTTTCGCTCGCGGAGCGGTGAGGGGTGGCTAATATTTTCCATGCTAGATATGTTATTCTCAAGATGAGTGTTTATTCACTTGTCATTGCACGAGAGTAAGGCAAAGGTATTAGGGATGCCCAGTCCCGAAATGCAAAAATGAATTTACTTTATGTTGTCGAATAATAAATTCCTTGGAAAGTGTTGGTATGGAGGGCACTCGTGGATACGGTTAGCCATGGAAAGTGAAAGTATGGTGGAAAAAGGAATAAACTTTATTTTCTGTTTGGGAACCGCCTGTGATATATCTAGCATGGAAAGTGTTGGGAACTCTATGTCGTTTCCGTTGGTGGGATGGATACACCTCCCAAAATGTTTTTATCTCTAAGATTTTCGCTTTGAGCTCTGGCACCTCTACAAATCCTTACTTCCCTCTGCGAAGGGCCTTTCTTTTACTATTCAGTATTTGCTTTTATGCAAAGAGTCAAAGTTTTTCTCTCTATTCCTTTTTATTTTTCTCTTTTGGCAAGCATCATGTGGTGAGGAAAGATCTAGGCACATATGTCCAGTTGAATATGGGTAGCATGAGTTATTATTGTTGACATCACCCTTGAGGTGAATACGTTGGGAGGCAAAACAATAAGCCCCTATCTTCCTATGTGTCCGGTTGAAACGTTTTGCTCATGTGTATGCGGTGAGTGTTAGCAATCATAGAAGACTACATGATAGTTGAGTATGTGGAGCTCTTACTTAAACTCTGTTGAATAAGTTGAATTGCAATTGCTTGGTGACTAAGAACATAGGTTGTCGAGTTTCAAGAGAGTTCATTGTTTGAACCTTAACATGTGAATTGGTTGCCACTATAACATGAGAAGTTTTATAAGAAAGAATTGCTGTTATGCTTCTAGGAAAAGTGATTGAAATTATCATTGATCAAACTTATGCACTTTGCTAGCATTCGGACTTCATAAATTATTTCTTTTATCATTTACCTACTCGAGGACGAGTAGGAATTAAGCTTGGGGATGCTGATACGTCTCCAACGTATCTATAATTTACGAAGTATTCATGCTGTTTTATTATCATTCTTGGGTGTTTTCCAATCATTTTATAACAACTTTATATCATTTTTTGGTACTAACCTATTGACCCAGTGCCCAGTGCCAGTTGCCATTTTTTGCTTGTTTTTTACATCGCAGGAAATCAATATCAAACGGAGTCCAAACACCACGAAACTTTTTGGAGTTTTTTTTGGACCAGAAGGAACCCAATGGGCCTGAGCTGCACCTGGGGGGTGACCCGAGGGGGGCACAACCCACCAGGGCGCGCCAGGGCCCCCTGGCGCGCCCAGGTGGGTTGTGCCCACCTCGGTGGCCTCCCGCACCCCCTCTTCGCACTATAAATTCCCAAATATTCCGAAACCCATCGGGGTTAACCTAGATCAGAAGTTCCGCCGCCGCAGGGCTCTGTAGCCACCGAAAACCAATCTAGACCCGTTACGGCACCCTGCCAGAGGGGGGAATCATCTCCAGTGGCCATCTTCATCATCCCGGCGGCCACCACGATGAGGAGGGAGTAGTCCACCCTCGAGGCTGAGGGTTTGTACTAGTAGCTATGTGTTTTATCTCTCTCTCTCTCTCATGATCTATTGAAGGAAATATGCCCTAGAGGCAATAATAAGTTGTTATTTATATTTCCTTATATCATGATAAATGTTTATTATTCATGCTAGAATTGTATTAACCGGAAACTTAGTACATGTGTGAATACATAGACAAACAGAGTGTCACTAGTATGCCTCTACTTGACTAGCTCATTAATCAAAGATGGCTAAGTTTTCTAGCCATAGACATGAGTTGTCATTTGATTAACGGGATCACATCATTAGAGAATGATGTGATTGACTTGACCCATTTCATTAGCTTAGCACTTGATCGTTTAGTTTGTTGCTATTGCTTTCTTCATGACTTATACATGTTCCTATGACTATGAGATTATGCAACTCCCGAATATCGGAGGAACACTTTGTGTGCTACCAAACGTCACAACATAACTGGGTGATTATAAAGTTGCTCTACAGGTGTCTCCGATGGTGTTTGTCGAGTTGGCATAGATCGAGATTAGGATTTGTCACTCCGATTGTCGGAGAGGTATCTCTGGGCCCTCTCGGTAATGCACATCACTATAATCCTTGCAAGCAATGTGACTAATGAGTTAGTTGCGGGATGATGCATTACGGAACGAGTAAAGAGACTTGTCGGTAATGAGATTGAACTAGGTATTGAGATACCGACGATCAAATCTCGGGCAAGTAACATACCGATGACAAAGGGAACAACATATGTTGTTATGCGGTTTGACCAATAAAGATCTTCGTAGAATATGTGGGAGCCAATATGAGCATCCAGTTTCTGCTATTGGTTATTGACCGGAAATGTGTCTCGGTCATGTCTACATAGTTCTCGAACCGGTAGGGTCCGCATGATACTTCTCCATCGTATCTATAATTTTTGATTGTTCCATGCCAATGTTATGCAACTTTCATATACTTTTGGCAACTTTTTATACTATTTTTGGGACTAACATATTGATCCAGTGCCCAGTGCCAGTTCCTTTTTGTTGCATGTTTTTTGTTTCGCAGAAAATCCATATCAAACGGAATAAAAACTGACGGAGATTTCTTTTGGAATATATGTGAATTTTGGGAAGTGGAATCAACGTGAGACGATGCCCGAGGGGGCCACGAGGCAGGGGACGCGCCCCAGGGGGGCAGGCGCGCCCCTGACCCTCGTGGGCACCCTGTAAGGCGGTTGGAGCCCTTCTTTCGCCACAAGAATGCTAATATCCGGATAAAAATCGTGTTCGAATTTCAATCCAATAGGAGTTACGGATCTCCGGGAATATAAGAAACGGTGAAAGGCCAGATCTGGGAGCACAGAAACAGAGAGAGACAGAGAGACAGATCCAATCTCGGAGGGGCTCTCGCCCCTCCGCCGCCATGGAGGCCATGGACCAGAGGGGAAACCCTTCTCCCATCTAGGGAGAAGGTCAAGGAAGAAGAAGAAGAAGGGGGGGGGGGCCTGTCCCCCTCTCTTCCGGTGGCGCCGGAACGCCGCCGGGGCCATCATCATCACCGCAATCTACACCAACAACTTCACCGCCATCATCACCAACTCTTCCCCCCTCTATGCAGTGGTGTAACCCCTCTTTTACCCACTATAATCTCTACTTAAACATGGTGCTCAACGCTATATATTATTTCCCAATGATGTATGGATATCCTATGATGTTTGAGTAGATCCGTTTTGTCCTATGGGTTAATTGATGATCGTGATTGGTTTGGGTTGCATGTTTTATTATTGGTGCTGTCCTATGGTGCTCTCCGTGTCGCGCAAGCGTGAGGGATCCCCGCTATAGGGTTTGCAATATGTTCATGGTTTTATTATTGTCTGCGTTGCGTGAGTGACTGAAACACAAACACGGATAAGTGGGTCATGGTGTATGGGAATAAAGAGGACTTGATACTTTAATGCTATGGTTGGGTTTTACCTTAATGATCTTTGGTAGTTGAGGATGCTTGCTAGAGTTCCAATCATAAGTGCATATGATCCAAGAAGAGAAAGTATGTTAGCTTATGCCTCTCCCTCAAATAAAATTGCAATAATGATTACCGGTCTAGTTATTGATTGCCTAGGGACAAATAACTTTCTTGTGTGACAACAAAGCTCTCTACTAAAAAACTAACTTAGTTGTGTCTTCTTCTAAACAGCCCCTAGATTTTATTTACGCGCTCTTTATTATCTTGCAAACCTACCCAAAAAAACCTACAAAGTATTTCTAGTTTCATACTTGTTCTAGGTAAAGCGAATGTTAAGCGTGCATAGAGTTGTATCGGTGGTCGATAGAACTTGAGGGAATATTTGTTCTACCTTTATCTCCTCGTTGGGTTCGACACTCTGACTTATCGAAAGAGGCTACAATTGACCCCCTATACTTGTGGGTTATCAAGACCTTTTTCTGGCGCCATTGCCGGGGAGTTATAGCGTGGGGGTGAATATTCTCGTGTGTGCTTGTTTGCTTTATCACTAAGTAATTTTTATTTGCTGTTCTAAGTTGTTCTATATCTTTAGTTATGGATATGGAACACGAAATACCAAAAAAATTAGGTGTACTTGCTACTCATGGAGATGGGGAACCTCCTACAACCCTCGATGCTCATTATGTGAAAGATATTATGTACTACTTTGATAATCCTGAGAAAACCCCATTCAACTTTGTAATGGGAGACACGCTGGATCAACGTGAGTACTTTAGGGATCGCTTGATTCAAAAAGGGAAACTATTATGGGATCAAATTTATATGTTGTATTGGTATGCTAGGCAACTATGCTTGAGATATGATTATACTTGTTGTTCTAGGATGAAGGCTCCACACCTTCCCTTTTCATGCAAATTTAATGATAATGAAACCTTAGCTTCTTATGCTAATGGTATACATGATTACTATGATATGGAACAAATAGAAGAGTTCGTTGCTTTTATGGGTGCTTATGAAATTGAATCTTTGTTTAAAGAGTTTGAAGATTTTGATGATTCAGTTTATAGACCTGAAAATTTTGCTATACTTAAATATTGCTATGAGAATTATGAATTCAATTCCGATATTGATGATTTTATTGAGAGAGTCTCCTCTGTCCAAGAAGAGACTAATATTTTGCAGGAGTCTATGGAAGAAGAAATTAATGACATTGTGAGCTCATTGGATGAAAAAGATGAGGAGGAGAGCGAAGAACAAAAGGAGGAAGAGCGGATTGATCACCCGTGCCCACCTTCTAATGAGAGTAACTCTTCAACTCATACATTGTTTAATTTCCCTTCGTGCTTACCAAGGATGAATGCTATGATGATTGTTATGATCCCGTTGATTCTTTTGAAATATCCCTTTTTGATGATGCTTGCTATGCTTGTGGCCAAGATGCCAATATGAATTATGCTTATGGAGATTAACTTTCTATAGTTCCTTATGTTAAACATGAAATTGTTGCTATTGCACCCACGCATGATAGTCCTATTATCTTTTTGAATTCTCCCGACTACACTATATCGGAGAAGTTTGCCCTTATTAAGGATTATATTGATGGGTTGCGTTTCACTACTGCACATGATGATTTTGATAGATATAATATGCATGTGCTTGCTGCTCCTACTTGCAATTATTATGAGAGGGGAACTACATCTCCGCCTCTCCATGTTTCCAATATGATAAAATTGCAAGAAACTGTTTATACTATGCATTGGCCTTTACTATGTGTGCATGAATTGTTCTTTTATGACATGCCGATGCATAGGAAGAGAGTTAGACTTCGTTGTTGCATGATATATGTTACTTTGTGCTCACTACTAAATCACAAATCATTGTTAATTAAAATTGGCTTTGATATACCTTGGGATTCGGGTGGATCCATTACTTGAGCACTATATGCCTAGCTTAATGGCTTAAAGAAAGCGCTGCCAGGGAGACAACCCGGAAGTTTTAGAGATTCATTTATTTCTGTTGTGTGCTTTTATAGAGTTTAAAAATAAAAATAATGTGCCAAGGTTTGCCTTTAGGGTGTTTTAGATTACTTGTTGGTTTGTGCGGTGCAGAACAGAAACTTTGGCTGTAGTGCGCGATTTTATATTTTTTACTGGAACGTCAAAAGGTTCTGAAATTTTTTGCACTGTCTTTCTATACAAATTGTTTATTTTTCCTAATTTTTGCATAATTTTTGGAGTACCATAAGTATGGTGAATGTTCAGATTACTACAGACTGTCCTGTTTAAGACAGATTCTGTTTTTGATGCATAGTTTGCTTGTTTTGATGAAACTATTGATTCCTATCAGTGGATTAAGCCATGGAAAAGTTATATTACAGTAGCTATAATGCAAAAACAAAATATGAATTGGCTTGCAACAGTACTTAGAGTAGTGATTTGCTTTATTATACTAACGGATCTTACCGAGCTTTCTGTTGAGTTTTGTGTGGATGAAGTGTTCGAAGATCGAGGAGGTCTCGATCTGAGGAGAAGGAGGAGAGGCAAGAGCTCAAGCTTGGGGATGCCCAAGGCACCCCAAGTAAATATTCAAGGAGAATCAAGCATCTAAGCTTAGGGATGCCCCGTAAGGCATCCCATCTTTCTTCAACAAGTATCGGTATGTTTTCGGATTCGTTTCATTCATGCGATATGTGCGAATCTTGGAGCATCTTTTGCATTTAGTTTTCATTTTTATTTTATGCACCATGCTGGTATGAGATAGTCCATGGTTGATTTATAGAATGCTCATTGCACTTCACTTATATCTTTTGAGTATGGCTTTATAGAATGCTACATGTGCTTCACTTATATCATTTGAAGTTTGGATTGCCTGTTTCTCTTCACATAGAAAACCGCCATTTGTAGAATGCTCTTTTGCTTCACTTATATTTGTTAGAGAGTGGGCATATCTTTTGTAGAAAGAATTAAACTCTCTTGCTTCACTTATATCTATTTAGAGAGATGACAGGAATTGGTCATTCACATGGTTAGTCATAAAATCCTACATAAACTTGTAGATCGCTGAATATGATATGTTTGATTCCTTGCAATAGTTTTGTGATATAAAGGTGGTGATATTAGAGTCATGCCAGTGAGTAGTTGTGGATTAGTAGAAATACTTGTGTTGAGGTTTGTGATTCCCGAAGCATGCACGTATGGTGAACCGTTATGTGATGAAGTCGGAGCATGATTTATTTTTTGATTGTCATCCTTTGTGTGGAGGTCGGGATCACGCGATGGTGAACTCTACCAACCCTTCCCCTAGGAGCATGCGTGTAGTACTTGGTTTTGTTGACTTATAGATTTTTGCAATAAGTATGTGAGTTCTTTATGACTAATGTTGAGTCCGTGGATTATACGCACTCTCACCCTTCCATCATTCCTAGCCTCTTCGGTACCGTGCATTGCCCTTTCTCACCTCGAGAGTTGGTGCAAACTTCCCCGGTGCATCCAAACCCCGTGATACGATACGCTCTATCACACATAAGCCTCCTTATATCTTCCTCAAAACAGCCACCATACCTACCTATCATGGCATTTCCATAGCCATTCCGAGATATATTGCCATGCAACTTCCATCATCATCATATACACGACTTAAGCATTCGTTGTCATATTGCTTTGCATGATCGTAAGATAGCTAGCATGATGTTTTCATGGCTTGTCCGTTCTTTTGATGTCATTGCTATGCTAGATCATTGCACATCCCGGTACACCGCCGGAGGCATTCATATAAAGTCATATCTTTGTTCCAGATATCGAGTTGTAATGTTGAGTTGTAAGTAAATAAAGTGTGATGATCATCATTATTAGAGCATTGTCTCATGTGAGGAAAGGATGATGGAAGCAATGATTCCCTCACAAGTTGGGATGAGGCTCCGGACTTTATGAAAAGTAAAAGAGGCCAAAGAAGCCCAAATAAAAAAGAGAGGCCAAAGAAGCCCACCAAAAAAAAGAAAAATAAATAAAAAATGAGAGAAAAGAGAGAAGGGGCAATGTTACTATCCTTTTACCACACTTGTGCTTCAGAATAGCACCATGTTCTTCATATAGAGAGTCTCTTGGGTTATCACTTTCATATACTAGTGGGAATTTTCATTATAGAACTTGGCCTGTATATTCCGATGATGGGCTTCCTCAAATGCCCGAGGTCTTCATGAGCAAGCAAGTTGACCCACTTAGTTTCCAGTTTGAGCTTTCATACACTTATAGCTCTTAGTGCATCCGTTGCGTGGCAATCCCTACTCCTCACATTGACATCAATTGATGGGCATCTCCATAGCCCGTTGATTAGCCGCGTCGATGTGAGACTTTCTCCTTTTTGTCTTCTCCACATAACCTCCACCATCATATTCTATTCCACCTATAGTGCTATATCCATGGCTCACGCTCATGTATTGCGTGAAAGTTGAAAAAGTTTGAGAATACTAAAGTATGAAACAATTGCTTGGCTAAAACCGGGGTTGTGCATGATTTAAATACTTTGTGTGGTGAAGATGGAGCATAGCCAGACCATATGATTTTGTAGGGATAACTTTCTTTGGCCATGTTATTTTGAAAAGACATGATTGCTTTATTAGTATGCTTGAAGTATTATTGTCTTAATGTCAAATGATAGACTATTGCTTTGAATCACTCGTGTCTTAATATTCATGCCATGATTAGATTACATGATCAAGATTATGCTAGGTAGCATTCCACATCATTTTTTTTTCATTTACCTACTCGAGGACGAGCAGGAATTAAGCTTGGGGATGCTGATACGTCTCCGTCATATCTATAATTTTTGATTGTTCTGCAACTTTCATATACTTTTGGCAACTTTTTATACTATTTTTGGGACTAACATATTGATCCAGTGCCCAGTGGCAGTTCCTGTTTGTTGCATTTTTTTGTTTCGCGGAAAATCCATATCAAACAGAGTCCAAACGGGATAAAAACTGACAGAGATTTTTTTTTGGAATATATGTGAATTTTGGGAAGTGGAATCAACGCGAGACGATGCCCGAGGGGGCCACGAGGCAGGGGGCGCGCCCCAGGGGGGCAGGCACGCCTCTGACCCTCGTGGGCACCCCGTAGGGTGGTTGGAGCCCTTCTTTTGCCGCAAGGAAGCTAATATCTGGATAAAAATTGTGTTTGAATTTCAATCCAATCGGAGTTACGGATCTCCGGGAATATAAGAAACGGTGAAAGGCCAGATCTGGGAGCGCAAAAACAGAGAGAGACCGAGAGACATATCCAATCTCGGAGGGGCTCTCGCCCCTCCGCCACCATGGAGGCCATGGACCAGAGGGGAAACCCATCTCCCATCTAGGGAGAAGGTCAAGGAAGAAGAAGAAGAAGGGGGGGGGGCTCTCCCCCTCTCTTCCGGTGGCGCCGGAACGCCGCCGGGGCCATCATCATCACCGCAATCTACACCAACAACTTCACCGCCATCATCACCAACTCTTCCCCCCTCTATGCAGCGGTTAACCCCTCTTTTACCCGCTGTAATCTCTACTTAAACATGGTGCTCAACGCTATATATTGTTTCCCAATGATGTATGGCTATCCTATGATGTTTGAGTAGATCCGTTTTGTCCTATGGGTTGATGGTCGTGATTGGTTTGAGTTGCATGTTTTATTATTGGTGCTGTCCTATGGTGCTCTCTATGTCGCGCAAGCGTGAGGGATCCCCGCTGTAGGGTTTGCAATATGTTCATGGTTTGCTTATTATCCGCGTTGCGTGAGTGACTGAAACACAAACACGGATAAGTGGGTCATGGTGTATGGGAATAAAGAGGAATTGATACTTTAATGCTATGGTTGGGTTTTACCTTAATGATCTTTGGTAGTTGTGGATGCTTGCTAGAGTTCCAATCATAAGTGCATATGATCCAAGAAGAGAAAGTATGTTAGCTTATGCCTCTCCCTCAAATAAAATTGCAATAATGATTACCGGTCTAGTTATCGATTGCCTAGGGACAAATAACTTTCTTGTGTGACAACAAAGCTCTCTACTAAAAAACTAACTTAGTTGTGTCTTCTTCTAAACAGCCCCTAGATTTTATTTACGCGCTCTTTATTATCTTGCAAACCTATCCAAAAACACCTACAAAGTATTTCTAGTTTCGTACTTGTTCTAGGTAAAGCGAACGTTAAGCGTGCGTAGAGTTGTATCGGTGGTAGATAGAACTTGAGGGAATATTTGTTCTACCTTTAGCTCCTCATTGGGTTCGACACTCTTACTTATCGAAAGAGGCTACAATTGATCCCCTATACTTGTGGGTTATCACCACACGCTTAACGTTCGGTGACGATCGGTATTATGAGTTTATGTGTTTTGATTTACCGAAGATAGTTCGGAGTCCCGGATGTGATCACGGACATGACGAGGAGTCTCAAAATGGTCGAGGCATAAAGATTGATGTATTGGACGGCTATATTCGGACACCGGAATTGTTCCAGGTGATTTCGGAGAAAACCGAAGTGCCGGAGGGTTACCGGAACCCCCCGGGAGAACTAATGGGCCTCATGGGCCTTAGTGGAGAGAGAGAGAGGGCTGGCCAGGGCAGGCCGCCCCCCCTTGGGAGTCCGAATTGGACAAGGAGGGGGGCGGCGCCCCCCTTTTCCTTCTCCCTCTCCTCCTTCCTTTCCCCCTCCTAGTAGTAGGAAAGGGGAGTCCTACTCGTACTAGGAGGAGGACTCCTCCTCTCCTGGCACGCCACAAGGGCCGACCGGCCTCCCCCCTTGCTCCTTTATATACGGGGGCAGGGGGGCACCCTATAACACACAAGTTGATTGTTTCCAGCCGTGTGCGGTGCACCCCTCCACCATAATCCACCTTAGTCATATCGTCGTAGTGCTTAGGCGAAGCCCTACGTCGGTAGCTTCATCATCACCGTCACCATGTTGTCATGCTGACAAAACTCTCCCTCGACACTCTGCTGGATCGTGAGTTCGTGGGACGTCATCGAGCTGAACGTGTGCTGAACTCGGAGGTGTTGTGCGTTCGGTACTTGGATCGGTCAGATCGTGAAGACGTACGACTACATCAACCGCGTTGACAAAACGCTTTCGCTTACGGTCTACGAGGGTACGTGGACAACACTGTCCCGCTCGTTGCTATGCATCACCATGATCTTGCGTGTGCGTAGGGAAATTTTGAAATTACTACGTTCCCCAACAGTGGCATCCGAGCCAGGTTTATGCGTAGATGTTATATGCACGAGTAGAACAGAAGTGAGTTGTGGGCCATACTAGTCATACTGCTTACCAGCATGTCATACTTTGATTCGGCGGCATTGTTGGATGAAGCGGCCCGGACCGACATTACGCGTACGCTCATGCGAGACTGGTTCTACCGACGTGCTTCGCACACAGGTGGCTGGCGGGTGTCAGTTTCTCCAACTTTAGTTGAATCGAGTGTCGCTACGCCCGGTCCTTGTGAAGGTTAAAACAACACATACTTGACGAAATATCATTGTGGTTTTGATGCGTAGGTAAGAACGGTTCTTGCTCGGCCCGTAGCGGCCACGTAAAACTTGCAACAACAAAGTAGAGGACGTCTAACTTGTTTTTGCAGGGCATGCTGTGATGTGATATGGTCAAGACATGATGCTAAATTTTATTGTATGAGATGATCATGTTTTGTAACGGAGTTATCGGCAACTGGCAGGAGCCATATGGTTGTCGCTTTATTGTATGCAATGCAATCGCCCTGTAATTATTTTTTCTTTATCACTAAGCGGTAGCGATAGTCGTAGAAACAATAGTTGGCGAGACGACAACGATGCTACGATGGAGATCAAGGTGTCGTGCCGGTGACGATGGTGATCATGACGGTGCTTTGAAGATGGAGATCAAAGGCACAAGATGATGATGGCCATATCATATCACTTATATTGATTGCATGTGATGCTTATCTTTTATGCATCTTATTTTGCTTTGATTGACGGTAGCATTATAAGACGATCTCTCACTAAATTTCAAGGTATAAGTGTTCTCCCTAAGTATGCACCGTTGCGAAATTTCGTCGTGCCGAGACACCACGTGATGATCGGGTGTGATAAGCTCTACGTTCACATACAACGGGTGCAAGCCAGTTTTGCACACGCAGAATACTCGGGTTAAACTTGACGAGCCTAGCATATGCAGATTTGGCCTCGGAACACTGAGACCGAAAGGTCGAGCATGAACCATATAGTAGATATGATCAACATAGTGATGTTCACCATTGAAAACTACTCCATCTCACGTGATGATCGGACATGGTTTAGTTGATTTGGATCACATGATCACTTAGATGATTAGAGGGATGTCTATCTAAGTGGGAGTTCTTAAGTAATATGATTAACTGAACTTTAATTTATCATGAACTTAGTACCTGATAGTATTTTGCATGTCTATGTTGTTGTAGATCAATGGCCGGTGCTACCGTTCCTTTGAATTTTAATGCGTTCCTTGAGAAAGCTAAGTTGAAAGATGATGGTAGCAATTACACGGACTGGGTCCGTAACTTGAGGATTATCCTCATTGCTGCACAGAAGAATTACGTCCTGGAAGCACCGCTGGGTGCCAGGCCTGCTGCAGATGCTACAGATGACGTTAAGAACGTCTGGCAGAGCAAAGCTAATGACTACTCGATAGTTCAGTGTGCCATGCTTTACGGCTTAGAACCGGAACTTCAACGACGTTTTGAACGTCATGGAGCATATGAGATGTTACAGGATTTGAAGTTAATATTTCAAGCAAATGCCCGGATTGAGAGATATGAAGTCTCCAATAAGTTCTACAACTGCAAGATGGAGGAGAATAGTTCTGTCAGTGAACATATATTCAAAATGTCTAGGTATAACAATCACTTGATTCAACTGGGAGTTAATCTTCCTGATGATAGTGTCATTGACAGAATTCTTCAATCACTGGCACCAAGCTACAAGAGCTTCGTGATGAACTATAGCATGCAAGGGATGGATAAGACAATTCCCGAGCTCTTCGCGATGCTAAAGGCTGCGGAGGTAGAAATCAAGAAGGAGCATCAAGTGTTGATGGTCAACAAGACCACCAGTTTCAATAAAAAGGGTAAAGGGAAGAAGGGGAACTTCAAGAAGAACGACAAGCAAGTTGCTGCTCAAGTGAAGAAGCCCAAGTCTGGACCTAAGCCCGAGACTGAGTGCTTCTACTGCAAAGAGGCTGGTCACTGGAAGCGGAACTGCCCCAAGTATTTGGCGGATAAGAAGGATGGCAAGGTGAACAAAGGTATATGTGATATACATGTTATTGATGTGTACCTTACTAATGCTTGCAGTAGCACCTGGGTATTTGATACTGGTTCTGTTGCTAATATTTGCAACTTGAAACAGGGACTACGGATTAAGCGAAGATTGGCTAAGGACGAGGTGACGATGCGCGTGGGAAATGGTTCCAAAGTCGATGTGATCGCCGTCGGCACGCTACCTCTACATCTACCTTCGGGATTAGTTTTAGACCTGAATAATTGTTATTTGGTGCCAGCGTTGAGCATGAACATTATATCTGGATCTTGTTTGATGCGAGACGATTATTCATTTAAATCTGAGAATAATGGTTGTTCTATTTATATGAGTAATATCTTTTATGGTCATGCACCCTTGAAGAGTGGTATATTTTTGTTGAATCTCGATAGTAGTGATACACATATTCATAATATTGAAGCCAAAAGATGCAGAGTTGATAATGATAGTGCAACTTATTTGTGGCACTTCCGTTTGGGTCATATTGGTGTAAAGTGCATTAAGAAACTCCATTCTGATGGACTTTTGGAATCACTTGGTACTTGCGAACCATGCCTCATGGGCAAGATGACTAAAACTCCGTTCTCCGGAACAATGGAGCGTGCAACAGATTTATTGGAAATCATACATACTGATGTATGTGGTCCGATGAATATTGAAGCTCGCGGTGGGTATCGTTATTTTCTTACCTTCACAGATGATTTGAGCAGATATGGGTATATCTACTTGATGAAACATAAGTCTGAAACATTTGAAAAGTTCAAAGAATTTTAGAGTGAAGTGGAAAATCATCGTAACAAGAAAATAAAGTTTCTACGATCTGATCGTGGAGGAGAATATTTGAGTTACGAGTTTGGTCTTCATTTGAAACAATGCGGAATAGTTTCGCAACTCACGCCACCCGGAACACCACAGCGTAATGGTGTGTCCGAATGTCGTAACCGCACTTTATTAGATATGGTGCGATCTATGATGTCTCTTACTGATTTACCGCAATCGTTTTGGGGTTATGCTTTAGAGACGGCTGCATTCAAGTTAAATAGGGCACCATCTAAATCCGTTGACATGACGCCTTATGAACTGTGGTTTGGCAAGAAACCAAAGTTGTCGTTTGAGACGACACCGTATGAACTATGGTTTGGCAAGAAACCAAAGTTGTCGTTTCTTAAAGTTTGGGGTTGCGATGCTTATAAGAAAAAGTTTCATCCTGATAAGCTCAAACCCAAATCGGAGAAATATGTCTTCATAGGATACCCAAAGGAGACTGTTGGGTACACATTCTATCACAGATCCGAAGGCAAGACATTTGTTGCTAAGAATGGATCCTTTCTAGAGAAGGAGTTTCTCTCGAAAGAAGTGAGTGGGGGGAAAGTAGAACTTGATGAGGTAACTATACCTGCTCCCTTATTGGAAAGTAGTTCATCACAGAAATCAGTTCCTGTAATCCCTACACCAATTAGTGAGGAAGCTAATGATAATGATCATGAAACTTCAGATCAAGTTACTACCGAACCTCGTAGGTCAACCAGACTAAGATCCGCACCAGAGTGGTTCGGTAATCCTGTTCTGGAGGTCATGTTACTAGACCATGACGAACCTACGAACTGTGAGGAAGCGATGATGAGCCCAGATTCCGCGAAATGGCTTGAGGCCATGAAATCTGAGATGGGATCCATGTATGAGAACAAAGTATGGACTTTGGTTGACTTGCCCGATGATCGGCAAGCCATAGAGAATAAATGGATCTTCAAGAAGAAGACTGACGCTGACGGTAATGTTACTGTCTACAAAGCTCGACTTGTCGTGAAAGGTTTTCGACAAGTTCAAGGAGTTGACTACGATGAGACCTTCTCACCCGTAGCGATGCTTAAGTCTGTCCGAATCATGTTAGCAATTGCTGCATTTTATGATTATGAAATTTGGCAAATGGATGTAAAGACTGCATTCCTGAATGGATTTCTGGTAGAAGAGTTGTATATGATGCAACGTGAAGGTTTATCGATCCAAAGAGTGCTAACAAAGTGTGCAAGCTCCAGCGATCCATTTATGGACTGGTGCAAGCCTCTCGGAGTTGGAATAAACGTTTTGATAGTGTGATCAAAGCATACCGTTTTATACAGACTTTTGGAGAAGCCTGTATTTACAAGAAAGTGAGTGGGAGCTCTGTAGCATTTCTAATATTATATGTGGATGATATATTGTTGATTGGAAATGATATAGAATTTCTGGATAGCATAAAAGGATACTTGAACAAGAGTTTTTCAATGAAAGACCTCGGTGAAGCTGCTTATATATTGGGCATCAAGATCTATAGAGATAGATCAAGATGCTTAATTGGACTTTCACAAAGCACATACCTTGATAAAGTTTTGAAGAAGTTCAAAATGGATCAAGCAAAGAAAGGGTTCTTGCCTGTGTTACAAGGTGTGAAGTTGAGTCAGACTCAATGCCCGACCACTGCAGAAGAGAGAAAATGAAAGATGTTCCCTATGCTTCAGCCATAGGCTCTATCATGTATGCAATGCTGTGTACCAGACCTGATGTGTGCCTTGCTATTAGCTTAGTAGGGAGGTACCAAAGTAATCCAGGAGTGGATCACTGGACAGCGGTCAAGAACATCCTGAAATACCTGAAAAGGACTAAGGATATGTTTCTCGTTTATGGAGGTGACAAAGAGCTCATCGTAAATGGTTACGTCGATGCAAGCTTTGACACTGATCCGGATGACTCTAAGTCACAAACCAGATACGTATTTATATTGAACGGTGGAGCTGTAAGTTGGTGCAGTTCTAAGCAAAGCGTCATGGCAGGATCTACGTGTGAAGCGGAGTACATAGCTGCTTCGGAAGCAGCAAATGAAGGAGTCTGGATGAAGGAGTTCATATCTGATCTAGGTGTCATACCTAGTGCATCGGGTCCAATGAAAATCTTTTGTGACAATACTGGTGCAATTGCCTTGGCAAAGGAATCCAGATTTCACAAGAGAACCAATCACATCAAGAGACACTTCAATTCCATCCGTGATCAAGTCAAGGAAGGAGATATAGAGATTTGCAAGAAACGTACAGATCTGAATGTTGCAGACCCGTTGACTAAGCCTCTCTCATGAGCAAAACATGATCAACACCAAGGCTCCATGGGTGTTAGAATCATTACTGTGTAATCTAGATTATTGACTCTAGTGCAAGTGGGAGACTGAAGGAAATATGCCCTAGAGGCAATAATAAAGTTGTTATTTATATTTCCTTATATCATGATAAATGTTTATTATTCATGCTAGAATTGTATTAACCAGAAACTTAGTACATGTGTGAATACATAGACAAACAGAGTGTCACTAGTATGCCTCTACTTGACTAGCTCATTAATCAAATATGGCTAAGTTTCCTAGCCATAGACATGAGTTGTCACTGATGAACGGGATCACATCATTAGAGAATGATGTGATTGACTTGACCCATTTCATTAGCTTAGCACTTGATCGTTTAGTTTGTTGCTATAGCTTCATGAGTTATGCATGTTCCTATGACTATGAGATTATGCAACTCCCGAATACCGGAGGAACACTTTGTGTGCTACCAAACGTCACGACCTAACTGGGTGATTACAAAGGTGCTCTACAGGTGTCTCCGATGGTGTTTGTTGAGTTGGCATAGATCGAGATTAGGATTTGTCACTCCGATTATCGGAGAGGTATCTCTGGGCCCTCTCGGTAATGCACATCACTATAAGCCTTGCAAGCAATGTGACTAATGAGTTAGTTGCGAGATGATGCATTACGGAACGAGTAAAGAGACTTGCCGGTAACGAGATTGAACTAGGTATTGAGATACCGACGATCGAATCTCGGGCAAGTAACATACCGATGACAAAGGGAACAACATATGTTGTTATGCGGTTTGACCGATAAAGATCTTCGTAGAATATGTGGGAGCCAATATGAGCATCCAGGTTCCGCTATTGGTTATTGACCGGAAACGTGTCTCGGTCATGTCTACATAGTTCTCGAACCCGTAGGGTCCGCACGCTTAACGTTCGGTGACGATCGGTATTATGAGTTTATGTGTTTTGATGTACCGAAGATAGTTCGGAGTCCCGGATGTGATCACGGACATGACGAGGAGTCTCGAAATGGTCGAGACATAAATATTGATATATTGGACGGCTATATTCGGACACCGGAATTGTTCCGGGTGATTTCGGAGAAAACCGGAGTGCCGGAGGGTTACCGGTGTTAGGGAACGTAGTAATTTCAAAAAAATTCGTACGCACACGCAAGATCATGGTGATGCATAGCAACGAGGGGAAGAGTGTTGTCTACGTACCCTCGTAGACCGTAAGCGGAAGCGTTATGACAACGCAGTTGATATAGTCGTACTTCTTCACGATCCGACCGATCCAAGTACCGAACACATGTCACCTCCGAGTTCAACACACGTTCGGCTTGGTGACATCCCACGAACTCACGATCCAGCAGAGCTTCGAGGGAGAGTTCCATCGGCACGACAGCGTGATGACGGTGATGATGATGCTACCGACGCAGGGCTTCGCCTAAGCACCGCTACGATATGACCGAGGTGGATTATGGTGGAGGGGGGCACCGCGCACGGCTAAAAGATCAACTGATCAACTTCTGTCTCTATGGGGTGCCCCCTCCCCCGTATATAAAGGAGTGGAGGAGGGGGAGGGGGCCGGTGTCGGTGTCAAAACCGCTGGATCTCGGGTAGGGGGTCCCGAACTATGCGTCTAGGATCGATGGTAACAGGAGACGGGGGACACGATGTTTACCAGGTTCGGGCCCTCTCTATGGAGGTAATACCCTACTTTCTGCTTGATTGATCTTGATGAATATGAGTATTACAAGAGTTGATCTACCACGAGATCGTAATGGCTAAACCCTAGAAGTCTAGCCTGTATGACTATGGTAATGAAATCCTATCCGGACTATGCCCCTCGGTTTATATCGGCACCGGAGGGATCTAGGGTTACATAGAGTCGGTTACATAAGAAGGAATCTTCATAGTTAGCCGCCAAGCTTGCCTTCCACGCCAAGGAGAGTCCAATCCGGACACGGGTACAGTCTTCGGCCTTCATGTCTTCTCAGCCCATCAGTCCGGCCCATCGATAACAGGCCGGATGCCCAAGGACCCCTTAGTCCAGGACTCCCTCAGTAGCCCCTGAACCTAGCTTCAATGACGAGGAGTCCGGCGCGCAGATTGTCTTCGGCATTGCAAGGCGGGTTCCCCTTTCCGAACTCCAAGATAGTCTTCAGATGTAATGATTGTATCCGGACCTGTATACACAACTGCAGAGGATATAATATTTCACGAGTTCAATCCTCTGATAATTTTTGGTAATATGACATCACGCCTGCTCAGCCATTATTTTCAAACCGTTAGCAGGCCCATCGTCCCACGTCTCGAGACGCGGTTTTATTGGCATGTCTTATCCAAGCGGAGATCGTGTCTCCCCTTCTTTAGGGGATTCTTTCCAACCCAGACGTGGGTAACCCAACCGTCGCTTGGGTACAACTCCTTGGGAATAGGCTAGTTCCAAGGCCCAGGAGGAGACGTTTGATATTCGCAACCTTTATATAGGGGTACAAACCCGTCTTTTTCTTTCACGCTTGCTTCTTCCCCGACCCCTGCTACCCCGAGTTTCAACACCCGGGTATTGGTTGCCTCAAGCCCCAATCATGTCCGGATCCAGCTGTCAAGGCCGGTGGGTAGCGTCTTCTGTTGCGGAGGAAGACACTGCAAAGCTTCGGGCGGCGAGGTACTTGACCGTTGAAATCCATCACCGGCTTCCCGCTGAGGGGCAGGTTATTCCCACCCCCAGATCCGGCGAGAGGGTCGTGTTCGTGTCCCACTTCCTCCGCGGGTTGGGGTTTGCACTTAACCCCTTCGTCCGAGGGCTCATGTTCTATTATGGGCTAGACTTTCACGATCTGGCCCCAGACTCTATTCTTCTTATCTCCGCGTTTATCGTCACGTGTGAGGCCTTTCTCTGAACTCCTCCGCACTTTGGCTTGTGGCTCAAGACCTTCGATGTGAATCCGCAAGTGGTAGAGGGGGAGCAGGCCGAGTGCGGCGGCACTACAGTGAGCAAGCTTGCAAGCGCCGTTTGGCTGAAAGGATCCTTCGCCAAATCTTCCGATCTGTGGTAGCAGGGGTGGTTCTATATCACCGAGCCCTGCGGCTCCAAGTGGGCAACTGCGCCCGCATTCCGATCCAGCCCCCCAATTTAGCTTGAATCATGGATTAACAAGGGGCTGGATTGGGGATCGACGAATGATGTGCGAACTCTACAAAGTCGCATCTGAAGCCTCATTGAGAGGGACATCGACATAGCCAACGTCGTTCAAGTAATGATAGTTCATCGGACCCTGCCGTGCCAGCGACGGCCTCTCCGCCTATGGGAGTTCAATCCAGAAGGGCCGCAGACTCCTCAGCACTTCTTCAGCACAATGCACAAAGGAATGTGGAGATTATTCTTCGGGAAACGAAGGCAATGGCTGGACACCACCAAAGATGTCGGCCTAGACTGTAACCATCCGGATACCCCGGTGAGTACCCGTTTGCCAAATACCTCATAATCAGATACCCAGTGGCAAGATACTTAAAAAATCATCCTTTTTCAGGGCTGGATAAATAAGGTGGAACGGATTAGGTGTTCGGCTCCCCTTCCCGAAGACTCAGCTACTCCTGTGCTAACAAGGATGCTGGCCTCGGCACCATACCAGGCGCCGGTAAGGGAGGGTAAAGAGGAGAGTGAGAAGACCCAAGATGACCTTGGTTCCGGAGGTAAGTCGGACACTGAGTCTGGAGACATCGACCTTTTCTCGCCTGAGAACAGAGGCGGAAGAGGACCCAGTATCCCTTCTCCAAGCAGGAGGAAAAGGGCCGCCTCCGAAGATTGGGAGGGGCGGTCTTTTAAGAAGGGCAAGGTGCCACCGTCGAGCGGCTTGGGTTTGGAAAGCGACGCCGTTAAACAGCTCCAACAAGGGGATAAGCCCTCTGCCAAACCGTAAGTGAATCCGGAGTACTTTGATAGCGTCCTGCTCCGTTGCTATTACCGAAGATACACGTAACGCTTTCATGCATTTTTACAGGTCGGCACAGAGTTTTTCTGGGCGATCCTCTTCTTCGGGAAGTCTCCTCCTAGAGATGATGGAGAGCGAAACGCCTCCTCCAACCTCTTCGCCCAATAGGGCGGATGACTCTGAAGTTTCATCGCGGAGGGTCCCTCTTAATCAACAAGTTACGCAGGGGGCAGAAGAGGCAGTACCCGAAGGTGGATCTCCGGCCATCCAGGATTATTGGGCTGATGATAACAAAGGCCCCGGACAGTCTGGCTCGCAGCCGACAATCTGGAGACGGGTGAACCGATTCCTTCAAAGGATGGTTTTGCTCCTAGAGCGGCTTTCGGAGACCTGGAGACTCCGGATATATCGCGGGACATGTTGCGGAAAGCATCTGTCTCGGGGGAGCAGCGTACCTTGATGGGTACAGTGATTGAGAAGATTTTGTCCGTGAAAAGCGGATTAAATGAAGCCTTCATGAGCCTACTGAAGATGCGCCTGTGTATAGGTAGTAGCCCCTGAGACTCGGGTTGTCTTCCCCGAGGAAGCAAACGGAGGATCAAAAATGATCGCTTGAGGACTAACCTAATAAACTTGAACACAGGCTGCTTCCCCCTTGGCCACTTCTCGGACTATGGAAATTGCCGAGCTGCAGCGGAAGATTGATGTGGCAGGGGATCTTGCATTAATCAATATGCGTCTTGACGAGTCGCAAGGTATGTATTCGGTGCAATCCCTATACATTTTTGTGGTATAAGCATGACGCTAAAATCTGTATGCTGGAGTATGCGTGGCTGCAGATGGTGCTGCCGCCATTGAAGTTCTTCGAGCGGAGCTGGCCCAGGCCAAGGAGCAGGCCCGGTGTAGCAATTCTGCTGCCGAAAAGGCCTCGGCCGAGCTGAAAGCCGAACAAGCTACACGGCGCCAGGACGAGGAGAAGATATCCATGGTGGCGCTTGAACTAGAAAATGCCACTGGCCGCTGTGAATTTCTGGAGAAGGAGAATAAAGCCTTAACGGCTGAACTGGACAAGGCCTTACAAGAGGCGAGGGAAGCACGATCGGAATCCAGAGCAGTCCGTGAGGAGGTTCGGCAGGCTAGGGAGATTGCGGCTGGAAAGCCATTTCTGCTGCAAACTAAGTTCGTTGACCCGAACTATGCTCAGCTTAACCAAGTGTGGAGTTCTCCGGACGAGTTCTTGGACTTGCCGAAGAGTTCTTCCGATGCGGTGCAGTATTACCAAGCGCGAGATGGGTATGCAACGGAGAAGCTTTTTTGGTCGCAGTTTGGCGCATCAAAGCGCCCTCTGTTGCTCAATGAACAGCTGTCCCAATGGGCCGAACTTCATAGGATATCCGGCGCTGCCATGAAGGATGTCATAATCCGGTTGTGGCCAACCAAGCCTGTTCCGAATAGCTATTTCGGTTTGGTGCAGAGGCTTGTTGACGCGGTGCCGCGTATCGACGCTGTGAAGCGGTCAACGTGCATTGAGGGTGCACGGATGGCTTTTGCCCGAGTCAAGACGTTCTGGGGAAGATGAAGGCCATCGATGTTGCGACGAAGAGTACACCCAAAGGCAAGGACCGTCCGGAACCGGAGCATTATTTGAAGACGTCCTAGAGGCCGCCCGCTTGATAGAGGGTCAGTGCTCGAAAGACATAATGTTCGAGTGAGATGTATGAGAATTGTAAAAGACAATTTTATAGTTAATCTATTTTTATGTTTTGCTCGAAAGCTTGAATTCCTCCTGTGCGGCCGTTTTAATATAATCTGAAAGTTTTCCAGTCGTTGGCTTCAGCCCCCTCGTAGGAAGTACGAGGGTGTTCGGAAAAGCATTTAATCACTCTTTATCCAACGTCTTGGTCCATGAAGGAGGTGATAATGCGGCGAACCAGGCAATCGGACTATAGGGTGTTAACACTTTCACTTAGCCATAGGAGTTTTATGGTGGGACTACTACATAGCCCCTGGTATGTATGCGGCGTATGGTGCCTTACATATTTGATCTGAAAAAGATCCTTCGTGTGACACGGAGAATCGCTAAAGATTCCAAGAAGACGTCAAGTGGTTGACCAGCTCACGCCGCATCATGACAGTCAGTTTTCGGCTTTCTCTACTGAGGTGCTCGTCCGGTTTAGACCAGGGCACACTCGCAGTAGTTCTCCCTTTACTACCCTAGCCGATAGAGCGGAACGTAGGGTAGCAAGCATAGGAGCCGGGCAACCCAACTATTGACCCAAGACAATGATTCGGAGCTGATGCATATAAGGCCAAACTTGCGACGCCGAAGTACGCTGTAGAGCTGTTCGGGCTTTTGCTGGCAACTCATTTATTCCCATACCGAGCCCCTGGCAGGTTATGCCAAGGTATGTCTATGAAACAACCATGAGAGCCGTATTTAGTGGTGAAATAGCATGGATGATTAATTCGGATACTGGGAGATGAGCGATATGCCAATGATTATTTATTATATATATAAAAGCCATCCTCCCGGCTATTTGACATGGTCGGGGTCGGAGGCGGAGGAACAGGCATAGTACAGGCTCGAAATAGAGAGTGCGGTCTACAAAAAGTTATTTTGGACCTCCTGTCGCACGTCTACGCCGCCAGTCCTCGGCGGGGGGAATCCTTGACAGAGATAGCCCCTTAGGTGAGTGTACGGATCCGAACTCCGATAGAGCCAGTTTCAGATGTTTGACCTGTTCGTCACCTATTTCTAAGAGACAGCGAAGGAAGAAATAAAAACAAAATGGGTAAAAAATGTTACGGGGGTGTTTGCAGGCTTGTCCGTAGTGTGCTTCCACCAATGCCCATGGTATTTGGAGTGCATAGTGATGTATGAGCGACACAAATTTTGCAGGTGTACGAGGTGGGCGGCGGAAGCCGGACTGCTATTTTCGCTCCGAGAGTAGTTGATCCTCGGGTGGAAATTGCTTCTGACCCCCAGTATTTCGTTGGTGATCCTCTCCGTCATCCCTGTCGCCTGGCGGCCTCCTCCCCTTGTGTTCGGCGTTGAGCTTGCCGGCCTATTTAAAGACCCAGCAGTTTCTGTTAGTATGATTAGCTGGTTTATTGGGGTGGTTGTGAATCTGGCAGGGTCGGTCCAATATCCTGTCTAGGTTGGATGGTTTGTCTCGTTTCGCCTTGAATGGCTTCTTCCGTTGGCCGGGCTTGGGATTGCTGAATCCGGCGTTGACCGCTGTGTCGCGTGATCTTTCGTTGTCATTGCGACTGTTGTATTTGCTTCGTTGTGGCTTGCCATTGCCGTCTCGAATTTCAGAAGTGCCCGGGTCGCTGGCGCTGTTGCTTCTACGAGCGAGCCAGCTGTCTTCTCTCGTGCAAAAGCGGGTCATCAGAGCAGTGAGGGCTGTCATGGATTTAGGTCCTTCTTGGCCGAGGTGGCGCGCAAGCCATTTGTCCCGGACACTGTGTCTGAAAGCCGCCAGGGCTTCCGCGTCCGGATAGTCGATGATTTGGTTCTTTTTGACTAAGAACCGAGTCCAGAGCTTCCTGGCTGACTCTCCGGGCTGCTGGACAATGTGACTTCGGTCATCGGCATCCGGTAGCCGGACATATGTTCCTCGGAAGTTGTCGAGGAAGGCCTCTTCCAAGTCCTCCCAGCTGCCTATGGAATTTTCAGGCAGGCTGTTTAACCAGTGCCGAGCTGGCCCTTTTAGCTTTAGTGGGAGGTATTTAATGGCGTGGAGGTCATCCCCACGTGCCATATGGATGTGGAGGATGAAATCTTCTATCCATACCGCGGGATCGGTTGTCCCGTCGTATGATTCAATATTGACGGGTTTGAATCCTTCGGGGAATTCATGATCCATTACTTCATCAGTGAAGCAAAGCGGGTGTGCGGCGCCTCTATGTTGGACCACACTGCGACGTAACTCTGAAGGATTCCCTTTGCGGTTTTCGGCTCGGGCGTGGCGAGGTTTGATACGTCCGAATAGGTAGCCATCATCGCGTGTCGAAGCATGCTTTCGCGACCCGTAGATCGGTCCTGCGTATCCTGCTCTATTGTCCAAGTCCCTCTGCAGGTCGTCTGGGTAATCGTGACTTGCGTTGTTCTTGCCTTTACGGCGAGGTGGGGCGGTCTGGTGTTCGGCTTGAGTTGCCTCTTTCTCCGGACAGAGTTGTCGGCGACCTGCCGCATTGTGTGACGATGGTATGGGCTCCAACGCCCCGTCATCAGACTGGTATAGCAATCTGTGCTTTGGGTAGCTTTTGGCTAGGCCACTAAGGCCGTATTCTTCGGCGACCAGGACTCCGGTCCATCTGTCGTTGAGTAGGTCTTGGTCAGCTTGAAGCTGCTGCTGCTTCTTTTTCAGGCTCCTTGCTGTAGCTATCAGCCTGCGCTTGAAGCGCTCTTGCTCGAGGGGCTCTTCGGGTACGATGAAGTCTTCGTCACCGAGGCTTACCTCATCTTCGGAGAGCGGAAGGTAGTTGTCGTCCTCCGAATTGTAGTTGGGCAGGGCATGTTCATCGGGGGTGGCTTGCCCGTTTTCCTGTTCCTGTTCGGATCTTGCTCCAGCAGGGTCTTCATTGTTTTCGGTGTCGTCTGGAGTACTATTTTCTCCAGTGCCATCGTTGCTGCGGCGTGACTGGGGGCGGCGTTTGGGGCACCGGAACTTAGACTGTGTCTCAGGAGTTTTAACTGGATCTCCCTTGTCATTGCCGCGAGGCTTTTGAAGTGTATCGGTCATGTACACGTCATATGAAGGGGTGGCCGTCCCACGCCTGATGACTGGCGGGTCTTGGCCTTGCTCCTTATCGGCATCGTCGTCTATACCGTCAATGTCTTCGGATCCCGAAGCAGGCATGTCGGTTAAGTCCTCGACAGTGGCTGTGAAGTGGGTGGCGGGTGGGAAGCGAAACTCCCCATCATCAGCCTCTAGCTCGAACCGAACATAGTTCGGCTGTGAGTCCTTCTCTAAGGACAAATTCTTTAAAGAGTTCAGCACATCGCCCAAAGGTGAGTGGTCAAAAACCTCCGCTGCGCTGAATTCGAAGATCGATAACCGATCTAGCTCGGTGTCCGCAGGCGTACATGGTCTGGAACTTATAGCCGGAGACGAGTCCGAAGTTCCGTTGACGCAAATATTGCAGGGTGTCGAGTTCGTTTGCGACTCCAACACCGCGGACTCCATGGTTTCGGATGGCATGATCTGCTCTGGCTCTAGGGCCGTTGCAGCGACAGGAACCCTCTCCTGGATGTGATCTGATGACAGATTTAAGTCATGTTTATCAGAGCGAGGGGGAGCGATCACCGCGGTCTTAAATCCATTGAAGATCGAGTCTCCACGGATATCCGCGGCGTAGTTCAAGCTTCCAAATCTGACCTGATGGCCAGGGGCGTAGCTATCGACCTGCTCCAGATGGCCAAGCGAGTTGGCCTGCAGTACGAAGCCTTCAAACACAAAAATCTGTCCGGGGAGGAAAGTTTCTCCCTGGGCAGCGTCACTATAGACAATCGAAGGGGCCATCAAACCTTTCGTCGACGGCACAGTGGAACTCTCAATGAAAGCACCAATGTCGGTGTCAAAACCGGCGGATCTCGGGTAGGGGTCCCGAACTGTGCGTCTAGGATCGCTGGTAATAGGAGACGGGGGACACGATGTTTACCCAGGTTCGGGCCCTCTCTATGGAGGTAATACCCTACTTCCTGCTTAATTGATCTTGATGAATATGAGTATTACAAGAGTTGATCTACCACGAGATCGTAATGGCTAAACCCTAGAAGTCTAGCCTGTATGACTATGGTAATGAAATCCTATCCGGACTATGCCCCCCGGTTTATATAGGCACCGGAAGGATCTAGGGTTACATAGAGTCGGTTACATAAGAAGAAATCTTCATAGTTAGCCGCCAAGCTTGCCTTCCACGCCAAGGAGAGTCCAATCCGGACACGGGTACAGTCTTCGGCCTTCATGTCTTCTCAGCCCATCAGTCCGGCCCATCGATAACAGGCCGGACGCCCGAGGACCCCTTAGTCCAGGACTCCCTCAGCCGGCCTCCTAGGCGTGCCCCAAGGGGAGTCCTACTACCACCGGGAGTAGGACTCCAACCCTTCCAAGAGTAGGAGTAGGAGGGAAGGAAGGAGGAGAGAGGGGGAAGGAAAAAGGGGGGGCGCGGCCTGCCCTGGTCGCCCCTCCTCTTCTCCACTAAGGCCCAATAGGCCCATTACACTCCCGGGGGGTTCCGGTAACCCCCCGGTACTCTGGTATTTGTCTGAACTTATCCGGAACCCTTCCGAAGTCCAAACATAGTCATCCAATATATCGATCTTTATGTCTCGACCATTTCGAGACTCCTCGTCATGTCCGTGATCATATCCGGGACTCCGAACTACCTTCGGTTCATCAAAACACATAAACTCATATTACCGATCGTCACTGAACGTTAAGCGTGCGGACTCTACGGGTTCGAGAACTATGTAGACATGACCGAGACACGTCTCCGGTCAATAACCAATAGCGGAACCTGGATGCTCATATTGGTTCCTACATATTCTACGAAGATCTTTATCGGTCAAACCGCATAACATCATACGTTGTTCCCTTTGTCATCGGTATGTTACTTGCCCGAGATTCGATCGTCGGTATCCCAATACCTAGTTCAATCTTGTTACCGGCAAGTCTCTTTACTCGTTCCGTAATACATCATCCCGCTACTAACTCATTAGTTGCATTGCTTGCAAGGCTTATAGTGATGTGCATTACCGAGAGGGCCCAGAGATACCTCTCCGACAATCGGAGTGACAAATCCTAATCTTGATCTATGCCAACTCAACAAGTACCATCGGAGACACCTGTAGAGCACCTTTATAATCACCTAGTTACGTTATGACCTTTGGTAGCACACAAAGTGTTCCTCCGGTATTCGGGAGTTGCATAATCTCATAGTCATAGGAACATGTATAAGTCATGAAGAAAGCAATAGCAATATACTAAACGATCAAAAGCTAAGCTAACGGAATGGGTCAAGTCAATCACATCATTCTTTAATGATGTGATCCGGTTAATCAAATGACAACTCATGTCTATGGCTAGGAAACTTAACCATCTTTGATTCAACGAGCTAGTCAAGTAGAGGCATACTAGTGACACTCTATTTGTCTATGTATTCACACATGTACTAAGTTTCCGGTTAATACAATTCTAGCATGAATAGTAAACATTTATCATGATATAAGGAAATATAAATAACAACTTTATTATTGCCTCTAGGGCATATTTCCTTCAGTCTCCCACTTGCACTAGAGTCAATAATCCAGATTACAGAGTAATGATTCTAACACCCATGGAGTCTTGGTCCTGATCATTGTTTTGCTCATGTGAGAGGCTTAGTCAATGGGTCTGCAACATTTAGATCCGTATGTATCTTGCAAATCTCTATGTCTCCCTCCTTGACTTGGTCGCGGATGGAATTGAAGCGTCTCTTGATGTGCTTGGTTCTCTTGTGAAATATGGATTCCTTTGCCAAGGCAATTGCACCAGTATTGTCACAAAAGATTTTCGTTGGACCCGATGCACTAGGTATGACACCTAGATCGGATATGAACTCCTTTATCCAGACTCCTTCATTTGCTACTTCCGAAGCAGCTATGTACTCCGCTTCACACGTAGATCCCGCCACGACGCTTTGCTTAGGACTGCACCAACTGACAGCTCCACCGTTCAATATAAATATATATCCGGTTTGTGACTTAGAGTCATCCGGATCAGCGTCAAAGCTTGCATCGACGTAACCATTTACGACGAGCTCTTTGTCACCTCCATAAACGAGAAACATATCCTTAGTCCTTTTCAGGTATTTCAGGATGTTCTTAACCGCTGTCCAGTGATCCACTCCTGGATTACTTTGGTACCTGTCGTGGAAATGTCACGGCATATGTCCTCATGGAAGGATTTGGTTGTGGAGCCATTGCGACGAGGTTAGCTTAAAGGGGTTAAACAGGACAAAGGACACGGGGAGTTTATACTGGTTCGGCCCCTTGCGGTGAAGGTAAAGGCATAATCCAGTTTGAGGTGGTATTGCTAGGGTTTCGATGACCAGGGAGCGAATACGCTTTGCCTGGCTCTTGAGTTGTTGTTTCTTGCCCTTAAACCGCCGCCAGGTTGTCCTTTTATATACACAGGTTGACACCCGGCGGTTCGCAGAATCCCGGCCGGCTCATAAACGTGTCCAGCTCGGTTTCTACTCTTTCCTGTCTTACAATACAAGTCATACATCTTATGGCGGTTTACATCTTTGGGCCCTAATCCACCTTTGGGCTTTGGGCCTTACTATTAAGCCTCCCTCGTGAAGCGCCATCTTCCATGTCTTCATGGGCTTCAAATATGGGTAAATCACTATGAGCATAACCCGGCCCCTCCTGGGCGGTTTATACTCAATAGTTATATCCCCAACATTAGGCCCCAGGTTGACTTGAACTTGTTCATGTCAATCTTCAACACTTAGGAAAATTCCTTCTTTAACACCTTCGCGAAATCCTTGTAACTCGCTGTGACGTCATCTTCCAAAATCATGGTAATCCGCCATGACGTCACCTGTTATTAAAAAATCATATATACATCACCTTTTTAATGAACCTCCGAAAGTCGAGGCGACAACCCTGTCACATATCCATTTTTTGATATCCTCGATTCTCGCGCTTGCCACTTATCCATTCGCCTTATAAATAGGACCGGAGGTCCTTTCACTTTTCCCCTCCCGTGCCTATTCGTCTCGTCGTGTTCCTTACGACGCCCTAGCACTTCGAGCTCCGCCGCCGCCGCCAAGCTTCTTCCTCACCTTGGCCGCTGCATCGACCTGTTCAGACCAGATCCTTCTCGCGCACCTCCGCCGCTCTCCAATCTCGGTAAGTTCTTTCTCCTCCCCTCTGTAGATCTCATTAGTGTTCAAATGCACCCATAAAAATTCAGCGCTGTTCTTGGCCTGTTCTTGACGGATTCAAACTTGATACTCTTCTGCGCAGCAGTAGCCGTAGTCCTTTTTTCCATTAGATCAGATCTTTTTTAGATAAACAATCCCATCTGGAACTTCATAAAATTGTTCAGGCACCAACATTTAAGTCTGAATATTTTTCCATTTTCTGACACGCGGTTGATCTGAAATTTTGATATGAATCTGTGAAACCTGTTTTTCATCACTTAGCCATTTCCAACTTCAGATATATACCTTCAATACCCGTGTAGGCGGTTTAACTTTAGAAAATGATAACCCGCCAGGTACCATTAGTCCCCTTTTAAACCGCCAATCGCTCGTCTTTGTGACTGTGATAACACCAACCTCCGGTTTAACACCTTAATATGCTTCAACACTTTCTGCCTTTTAACTTTTAACGGATTAATCATGGATCTTAAACCGGCACAAATCTTCCTCCAAGTTGTTTGAATAGGATGGACAAATCCTTTTATGCCTGCAACTGGGTTCCATCCCGGGTTACAGAAGAAGAACTGAACAGATGTGTTGCAACCGGCGCTTTAGCAAAAAAGGATGTCATCCATTGGAGAGTTCCCGGTCCAAAAAATCCTCCTGAGCCTAAAGATGGGGAAGTGTTCATTTTTATTGATCATCTGGGTCGAGGGTTCAGCCCTCCCGGATCAAAAAATTTCCGCGACGTGCTTCATTTCTTCCAACTTCATCCTCAAGATATTGGACCTAACTCTGTGTCCAATATTTGCAACTTTCAAGTATTTTGTGAAGCTTATTTACAAGAAGAGCCCACAGTCGAATTATTCAGAGACTTCTTCTACTTAAACTGACGTACCGAGTTTACAGACGGTCCCAATACTAAACTTGGGGGGGTGTCGATTCAGAAAAGAAAAGATGTCAGCTTCCCTCACGCTAAGCATCATAATCACCCCAAAGAATGGAATCAAACCTGGTTTTATTGCAAAGATACATCTCCAACTGGTGAAAACCCTCTGCCGGGTTACCGTGCTCATCGGCTTACCAGTACACATCCACTCCCCCAAAGACTCACTGCAAAGGAAAGGGCCAAATATGCCCCGCAGCTTTCGAAGCTCAGAGCCTTCGTAGCAAACGGTTTGACAGGCATCGATTTTGTTCGTTGCTGGATATCTTGGAGCATTTTGCCTTTAAGTCGTCGCCCCGGTTTAATGTGCGAGTACACAAGGTGTCGTGGAATTGTCACGGCAGATGTCCTAGTGTGAGGACTTAGTCGTGGAGCCATCGCAACAAGATTAGCTTAAAGGGGTTAAACAGGACAAGGGACACGGGGAGTTTTATACTGGTTCGGCCCCTTGCGGTGAAGGTAAAAGCCTAATCCAGTTTGAGGTGATATTGCTAGGGTTTCGATGACCAGGGAGCGAATACGCTTTGCATGTCTCTCAAGTTGTTGTTTCTTGCCCTAAGCCGCCATCGGGTCGTCCCCTTATATACACGGGTTGACGCCCTGCAGTCTACAGAGTCCCGGCCGGCTCATATACGTGTCCGGCTCGGAGACGAATTACATATACCTTACAATGCAGGTCATAGACATATGGCGGTTTATAACTGTGGGCCTTAAGCCGCCTTTGTGCTTGGGCCCTTTACTCAGCCTATCTCTGAACAGTCATTACGATCTTGGGCTTCATGGAGATGAATCGTTATCAGGATGACCGGGCCCCTCCTGGCGGGTCATGCCTGATAGTCATATCCCCAACATTAGGCCCCGGGTTGATTTGAACTTGTTCATGTCAATCTTCAATATTAGAAAAATCCTTCCTCATCTTGAATGTGAAATATTGTAACCCGCCGTGACATCATCTTCTGAATTTTCGGTAACCCGCCGTGACATCATCTGTCATTAATGCTTCACATAACCCAAATCTTAATAAATCTCTTGCTTTACTGTCTTTCCGGAAATCGAGGCGCCCGTGTCGTCACCTATCCAATTTTTGTCTCCTCGATTTTCGCGCCCGTCGATTGTCCTTCCAGGCTTATAAATAGAGCCTCGGGCACTCCTGTCATTCCCCCTTCTTTCCTTCTCATTTCTTCTAACTCCTTGCGACACACTAATGTCTACTACACAACCTTCTTCTTGTAGACGTCGTTGGGCCTCCAAGTGTAGAGGTTTGTAGGACAGTAGCAAATTTCCCTCAAGTGGATGACCTAAGGTTTATCAATCCGTGGGAGGCGTAGGATGAAGATGGTCTCTCTCAAACAACCCTGCAACCAAATAACAAAGAGTCTCTTGTGTCCCCCACACACCCAATACAATGGTAAATTGTATAGGTGTACTAGTTCGGCGAAGAGATGGTGATACAAGTGCAATATGGATGGTAGATATAGGTTTTTGTAATCTGAAAATATAAAAACAGCAAGGTAACTAATGATAAAAGTGAGCACAAACGGTATTTCAATGCTAGGAAACAAGGCCTAGGGTTCATACTTTCACTAGTGCAAGTTCTCTCAACAATAATAACATAATTGGATCATATAACTATCCCTCAACATGCAACAAAGAGTCACTCCAAAGTCACTAATAGCGGAAAACAAACGAAGAGATTATGGTAGGGTACGAAACCACCTCAAAGTTATTCTTTCCAATCAATCTGTTGGGCTATTCCTATAAGTGTCGCAAACAGCCCTAGAGTTCGTACTAGAATAACACCTTAAGACACAAATCAACCAAAACCCTAATGTCACCTAGATACTGCAATGTCACCTCAAGTATCCGTGGGTATGATTATACGATATGCATCACACAATCTCAGATTCATCTATTCAACCAACACATATAACCTCAAAGACTATCCCAAAGTTTCTACCGGAGAATCAAGACGAAAACGTGTGCCAACCCCTATGCATAGGTTCATGGGCGGAACCCGCAAGTTGATCACCAAAACATACATCAAGTGAATCAATAGAATACCCCATTGTCACCACGGGTATCCCACGCAAGACATACATCAAGTGTTCTCAAATCATTAAAGACTCAATCTGATAAGATAACTTCAAAGGGAAAACTCAATCCATTACAAGAGAGTAGAGGGGGAGAACATCATAAGATCCAACTATAATGACGCTCCAAGAAAAACACGTATCATGTGGTGAATAAAAATATAGCTCCAAGTAAAGTTACCGATGAACGAAGACGAAAGAGGGGATGCCTTCCGGGGCATCCCCAAGCTTAGACGCTTGGTTATCCTTGAATATTACCTTGGGGTGCCTTGGGCATCCCCAAGCTTAGGCTCTTGCCACTCCTTATTCCATAGTCCATCGAATCTTTACCCAAAACTTGAAAACTTCACAACACAAAACTTAACAGAAATCTCGTGAGCTCCGTTAGCGAAAGAAAACAAAACACCACTTCAAGGTACTGTATTGAACTCATTATTTATTTATATTGGTGTTAAACCTACTGTATTCCAACTTCTCTATGGTTTATAAACTATTTTACTAGCCATAGATTCATCAAAATAAGCAAACAACACACGAAAAAAGAATCTGTCAAAAACACAACAGCCTCTAGTAATCTGTAACTAACGCAAACTTCTAGAACTCCAAAAATTCTAAAATAAATTGGTGGACCTGAGGAATTTGTCTGGTAATCATATGCAAAAAGAATCAACTAAATATCACTGTCCAGTAAAAAGTTTTAGCTAATCTCGTGAGCGCTAAAGTTTCTGTTTTTTACAACATGATCATAAAGACTTCACCCAAGTCTTCCCAAAGGTTCTACTTGGCACAAACACTAATTAAAACATAAAACCACATCTAAACAGAAGCTAGATGGATTATTTATTCCTAAACAGAACCAAAAAGCAAGAAACTAAAATAAAATTGGGTTGCCTCCCAACAAGCGCTAACGATTAACGCCCCTAGCTAGGCATGATGATTTCAATGATGCTCACATAAAAGATAAGAATTGAAACATAAAGAGAGCATCATGAAGAATATGACTAGCACATTTAAGTCTAACCCACTTCCTATGCATAGGGATTTTGTGAGCAAACAACTTATGGGAACAAGAATCAACTTGCATAGGAAGGTAAAACAAGCATAACTTCAAAACTTTAAGCACATAGAGAGAGGAAACTTGATATTATTGCCATTCCTACAAGCATATATTCCTCCCTCATAATAATTTTCTGTAGAATCATGAATGAATTCAACAATATAACCAGCACCTAAAGCATTCTTTTCATGATCTACTTGCATAGAAATTTTACTACTCTCCACATAAGCAAAATTCTTCTCATTCGGAATAGTGGGAGTATCATAAGAGCCTTGAATACTATAAATTGTTTCCACATTAAAAGAGTAATGTTCAGAAAAAGGGTAATCATAATCATAACAAGTTTTATAAATATAATCATCACTACTTTTTATAGCATAAGTTTCATCACAATAATCATCATAAGTAGCAACTTTGTTCTCATCATAATCAATTAAAACCTCTTCCGAAATAGTGGATACATCACTAAATAAAGTCATGACCTCTCCAAATCCACTTTCATAAATATTATAAGATTCAACATCCTCCAAAATAGTGGGATCATTACTTCCTAAAGTTGACACTCTTCCAAACCCACTTTCATCAATATAATCATCATAGGTAGAAGGTATGCTATCATCATTATAAATTTGCATATCAAAACTTGGGAGACTAAAAATATCATGTTCATTAAACGTAGCATCCCCAAGCTTGGGACAAACATTAATTGCACCAAATATATTCTCAAAAACATCATCTTCTTGAAACATAGCATCCCCAAGCTTAGGCCTTTTCATATCATAAGCATAATCACTCTCATCATTAATAGTATGGATAGCACCAATAGTATACCGATTGTCATATTCCAAGCAAGTGCCAACAAGATTTTCAAGATTATAAGAGGTATCATTATCTTCCCAATCATAATCATCACAACAAGCAATAGGCATAACTAGATCATCATCAAGTGCATCATCTTCCACAATTATTTTTGATTCATTTTCATGAGGCACAACAATAATAGGAGCAACATTATTTGGGAGGGATACCTTTTTACCTCTCTTCCTTTTTCTTTTCTTCTTCTTCACCACATCATGTGTGGGTTCAATCCTCTTTTTGGAGCTCCTTATTAATGAGATTGGTTGAATAGAAGGCTCCTCCTCATTACCTGATTCATCATAAGAAATAATAGGAGGATATTGGGAAGTCTCTTCCCTTTCGTTATTATTCTCTTCATCTTCTATTTGTTTTCTTTTCTTTATGTAATTGACAATATAAGGATTTTCAATGCAATTCACCGCACAATACATATAAATTTCTTCTAGATCAAAACCAAGAAGTTTATAACGGGCAAATTATGGAAGATGCTTAGTTATATGTTTCATTTCTTCGCAACCCATAAGCAAGCTAAGTTCATTATAATGTGCAAGGGAAATCAACTCATCACAATTTTTGGACACGATTAGATCATGAAACAATTTGCATCGGATAGCTAAATGACCACTTTCATTGCAAAGTTCACAAGTACGGCCAAGAAAATTTAAATTTTCAGCACAAACATCTAGCCTTTCTTGCAACAATTTAGTTTCTAAATGCTTATGCCTCTTGCAATATCTATCTTCCCTATTTGGTGTGTGCTTGCAAACCCAATGCACTCCACAAAAATTGACATGTTTATAGGAGACATTTTCATCATAACTAGTGCAATCATCATTAGTACTATGGATATTCAAGGAGTTCATACTAACAACATTGCAATCATGCTCATCATTCAAAGATTCAGTGCCAAACATTTTAATGCATTCTTCTTCTAACACTTTGGCACAATTTTCCTTTCCATCATACTCACGAAAGATATTAAAAAGATGAAGCATATGAGACAAACTCAATTCCATTTTTTAGTTTTCTTTTATAAACTAAACTAGTGATAAAACAAGAAACAAAAAGATTCGATTGCAAGATCCAAAGATATACCTTCAAGCACTCACCTCCCCGGCAACGGCGCCAGAAAAGAGCTTGATGTCTACTACACAACCTTCTTCTTGTAGACGTTGTTGGGCCTCCAAGTGCAGAGGTTTGTAGGACAGTAGGAAATTTCCCTCAAGTGGATGTCCTAAGGTTTATCAATCCGTGGGAGGCGTAGGATGAAGATGGTCTCTCTCAAACAACCCTGCAACCAAATAACAAAGATTCTCTTGTGTCCCCAACACACCCAATACAATGGTAAATTGTATAGGTGCACTAGTTCGGCGAAGAGATGGTGATACAAGTGCAATATGGATGGTAGATATAGGTTTTTGTAATCTGAAAATATAAAAACAGCAAGGTAACTAATGATAAAAGTGAGCACAAACGGTATTGCAATGCTAGGAAACAAGGCCTAGGGTTCATACTTTCACTAGTGCAAGTTCTCTCAACAATAATAACATAATTGGATCATATAACTGTCCCTCAACATGCAACAAAGAGTCACTCCAAAGTCACTAATAGCGGAAAACAAACGAAGAGATTATGGTAGGGTACGAAACCACCTCAAATTTAATCTTTCCAATCAATCCGTTGGGCTATTCCTATAAGTGTCACAAACAGCCCTAGAGTTCGTACTAGAATAACACCTTAAGACACAAATCAACCAAAACCCTAATCTCACCTAGATACTCCAATGTCACCTCAAGTATCCGTGGGTATGATTATACGATATGCATCACACAATCTCAGATTCATCTATTCAACCAACACATAGAACCTCAAAGAGTGCCCCAAAGTTTCTACCGGAGAATCAAGATGAAAACGTGTGCCAACCCCTATGCATAGGTTCATGGGCGGAACCCGCAAGTTGATCACCAAAACATTGTTGGGGAACGTAGTAATTTCAAAAAAAATCCTACGCACACGCAAGATCATGGTGATGCGTAGCAACGAGAGGGGAGAGTGTTGTCCACGTACCCTCGTAGACCGAAAGCGGAAGCGTTAACACAAGGCGGTTGATGTAGTCGTACGTCTTCACGATCTGACCGATCAAGTACCGAACGCACGGCACCTCCGAGTTCAGCACACGTTCAGCTCGATGACGTCCCTCGAACTCCGATCCAGCCGAGTGTTGAGGGAGAGTTTCGTCAGCACGACGGCGTGGTGACGATGATGATGTTCTACCGACGCAGGGCTTCGCCTAAGCACCTCTACGATATTATCGAGGTGTAATATGGTGGAGGGGGCACCGCACACGGCTAAAAGATCGTTGATCAATTGTGTGTCTATGGGGTGCCCCCCTGCCCCCGTATATAAAGGAGCAAGGGGGAGGCGGCCGGCTAAGGAGGAGGGCGCGCCAAGGGGGGAGTCCTACTCCCACCGGGAGTAGGACTTCTCCTTTCCTTGTTGGAATAGGAGAAGGGAAGGGAGAAGGAGAAAGAAGGAAGGGGGCGCCCCCCCTCCCTAGTCCAATTCGGACTAGTCCATGGGGAGGGGTGCGGCCACCCTTTGGGGCCTTTCTCTCCTTTCCCGTATGGCCCATTAAGGCCCAATACGAATTCCCGTAACTCTCCGGTACTCCGAAAAATACCCGAATCACTCGGAACCTTTCCGAAGTCCGAATAAGTCGTCCAATATATCGATCTTTACGTCTCGTCCATTTCGAGACTCCTCGTCATGTCCCCGATCTCATCCGGGACTCCGAACTCCTTCGGTACATCAAACCACATAAACTCATAATATAACCGTCATCGTAACGTTAAGCATGCGGACCCTACGGGTTCGAGAACTATGTAGACATGACCGAGACACCTCTTCGGTGAATAACCAATAGCGGAACCTGGATGCTCATATTGGCTCCCATATATTCTACGAAGATCTTTATCGGTCAGACCGCATAACAACATACGTTGTTCCCTTTGTCATCGGTATGTTACTTGCCCGAGATTCGATCGTCGGTATCTCGATACCTAGTTCAATCTCGTTACCGGCAAGTCTCTTTACTCGTTCCGTAATACATCATCCCGCAACTAACTCATTAGTTACAATGCTTGCAAGGCTTATAGTGATGTGCATTACTGAGTGGGCCCAGAGATACCTCTCCGACAATCGGAGTGACAAATCCTAATCTCGAAATACGCCAACCCAACAAGTACCTTTGGAAGCACCTGTAGAGCACCTTTATAATCACCCAGTTACGTTGTGAGTTTGGTAGCACACAAAGTGTTCCTCCGGTAAATGGGAGTTGCATAATCTCATAGTCATAGGAACATGTATAAGTCATGAAGAAAGCAATAGCAACATACTAAACGATCGAGTGCTAAGCTAACGGAATGGGTCAAGTCAATCACATCATTCTCCTAATGATGTGATCCCGTTAATCAAATGACAACTCATGTCTATGGCTAGGAAACATAACCATCTTTGATCAACAAGCTAGTCAAGTAGAGGCATACTAGTGACACTCTGTTTGTCTATGTATTCACACATATATCAAGTTTCCGGTTGATACAATTCTAGCATGAATAATAAACATTTATCATGATATAAGGAAATAAATAATAACTTTATTATTGCCTCTAGGGCATATTTCCTTCAAACATACATCAAGTGAATCACGTGATATCCCATTGTCACCACAGATACGCACGGCAAGACATACATCAAGTGTTCTCAAATCATTAAAGACTCAATCTGATAAGATTACTTCAAAGGGAAAACTCAATCCATTACAAGAGAGTAGAGGGGGAGAAGCAACATAAGATCCAACTATAATATCAAAGCTCGCGATACATCAAGATCGTGTCAAATCAAGAACACGAGAGAGAGAGAGAGATCAAACACATAGCTACTAGTACATACCCTCCTCGTCATGGAGAGCGTCTGGATGATGAAGATGGAGGTGAGGGATCCCCCCTCTGGCAGGGTGCCGGAACGGGCTCCCGAGAGGTTTTTGGTGGCTACACAGGGTTGCGGCGGCGGAACTCCAGATCTATTCTGTTCCCCTATCGTTTTAGGGTATATGGGTATATATAGGTGAAAGAAGTACGTCAGGGGAGCGAGGAGGGGCCCACGTGGGTGGAGGGCGCGCCCTAGGGGGGTGGGCGCGCCCCCTACCTCGTGGCTCCCTCGTTTCTTTCCTGACGTGCACTCCAAGTCTATCGGGTAGCTTTCCTTCCAAAAATAACTTCTCCAGAAGGTTTCATTCCGTTTCGACTCCGTTTGATATTCCTTTTCTTAGAAACACTAAAACAAGGGAAAAAACAGGAACTGACACTGGGCTCTGGGTCAATAGGTTAGTCCCAAAAATAATATAAAAGTGCATAGTAAAGCCCATAAACATCCAAGATGGATAATATAGTAGCATGAATACTTCATAAATTATAGATACGTTGGAGACATATCACGCGTCGACCCGCACGAGCTCCGCCACAGTCGACCTCCGCCTCCGTCTTCAACTCCGGCCGCTGCATCACCCTGAACGGACCAGATAACCGCGGCACCTCCCCGCCATCGCATCAGCATCGGTAAGCCCTTCTTCCTCCGTCGTAGATCTGGCATTAGGGTTTCACTGTTCTTCAGTCTTCATCACCGCCCGTCTTTAGTCTTTGTCTGGATTTACAGATTAGATCCAAACGCCCCATGAATCTGGTGCGGTAGTAGCTCTCGCACGTATTTTTGATATTAAAACATACCCTCACCGCTACAGATCCCTTCTAGAGCACTGCTATTTTTCCGCTGTCACCTCTGTAGGTCTCAAATTTATTCCCTTTTTTTCTGCGCAGTTTCAGATCTGAATCCATGACTGTAATCTGTGAAACCTGTTCGTTCAACACTTAGTCAAATTTTTACCCTGTCTGATTTTGAATACCTGTACCCTTCATGGCGGCTTACACATCCGGCTTACCATTATTCATATACCATTAGCCCTCACTTAAGCCGCCACCTGAATGTATATTGTCAGCGCCTAAACTGTGATTTCACCAATTAACTTGAACCGGCAATTTTTCTTGGGACAATTACATTTTTGCCCCTAGTTGGTTCCTACCCACGGGTTTTGCCCTTACTTTTCGAGCTTGCTCAGTTTTGCCCTTACTTTTTCCATCGAGGTCCCTCGAATGCCCTTTGACCGTTTGACCAAAACTTTGAAAATTCATAACTAATTCATATGAACTCAGAAAAATGCAAATAAGATATCAAAATGTTCAGACAAACATTACCTTTATGTGCATATCATTTGCATTTAAGACAAAAGCACCCTTTAAAATACCTGAGGTAATTAATGTTATTAACATTATTAAAAATAAAAAGGTATAAACAATATTTTTTCATGAATAAAAATTACATGCAAATGTAGGTGATGTTTCCTGAACATCCTGATATCTTTTTTGCATTTTGCTGAGTTCGTATCCATTTTTATGAAGTTTCCAAATAATGATCCAAGTCGTTAGAACATTCATAACAAGATGATACAAACTCAGAAAAATGCAAATAAGATATCTGGATGTTTAGAAAACATCACCTACATTTGCATGTAATTTTTATTCATGAAAAAAATATTGTTTATACCTTTTTATTTTTAATAATGTTAATACCATTAATTACCTCAGGTCGTTTAAAGGGTGCTTTTGTCCTGAATGCAAATGATATGCACATAAAGGTAATGTTTATCTGAACATTTTCATATCTTATTTGCATTTTTCTGAGTTCATATGAATTAGTTTTGAATTTTCAAAGTTTTGGTCCAACGGTCAAAGGGCATTCGGGGGACCACGACGGAAAAAGTAAGGGCAAAACTGAGCAAGCTCGAAAAGTAAGGGCAAAACCCGTGGGTAGGAACCAACTAGGGGTAAAAATGCAATTGTCCCATTTTTCTTTCCCTTAGGCTTTCTTTCACAATGCCGCCCAAAACAGTGTACACATGCAATTGGGTCCCTTCCATCGTCGCCGAAGGCACTCTCAAAGATTTTGTTAAAGTCGGGTATCTACCCACCAAGAATGTGATGCATTACCGTGCTCCTGACCTGGGCGAAGAAAAACCCCAACCGAAAGACGGCGAAGTCATCATTTTCACTGATCATATGAACCGGGGCTTCTCACCGCCCGGCTCTAAATTCTTCCGAGACATTCTGCACTTTTTTCAGCTCCACCCTCAAGACATCGGACCTAATTCCGTGTCAAATATGTACAACTTTCAAGTATTTTGTGAAGTATACCTCCAAGAGGAGCCCAGTGTTGACCTCTTCAGAGAATATTTTTACTTGAACTGCCAGACTGAATTCACAAACGGCCCCAGCTTGGAGCTTGGTGGGATATCAATTCAACGCAGAAGAGACGCCATCTTTCCTTATGCTTGCTTGCCGAGTCACCCAAAAGATTGGAACCAGACATGGTTTTATTGCAAAGATACTTCTCCAGCTGACGAGAATCCAGTGCCGGGTTATCATGTTGAACGCCTGTATCCAAAACATAACCTTCCTGAAAAACTTACTGCTGCTGAACGGAAGAAAATTGCTCCTATCATTGTGAAGGTCAAAGCCCTGCTAGGAAATGGGCTAACTGGCATTGATCTGGTCAGTACTGGGTATCTTGGCGCATCATACCTTTAAGCCGCCGCACCGGCTTAATGCACACTTATACTGGTGATGTAGAAGATTCCTTGCGCCATAGCTCCGCACCATTAACTGATGAAGCCATCAATGAAATGGTTAAGTCTCTCCTGAACGAAGACCCGGAAGACTGTGTCAATGTGGGTCTGGCCCCTTTCTGCAAGCTTAATCCGCCGCCAGATGTAATCCTCTGAACTTCACTTATCTTCACCTCATTATTTAAATATCTTATTAACTCAACCTTTGGCATCTTTTGCAGGCTAATTCAGAATTCTGGGAGGCTGCTAAAAAAGCCAGGGCTGCCAAGAAAGCTGCTAGGGAAGCCGTCAAGAGGACCACCAAGAAGAAGAAGAAACCAAGCGCCTCTGACCTGCTCAAGCTGGATGATACCTCTGAGTCAGAGGTAGCCCTTGACTCCCTTGGCTCTTTTTTCAATTATCTTATTGACATTGATTACTCTCAGGATGACACGGGAGCCAGCCAAGCAATTGAAGAAGAGGTAACTATTATTTCCTCCGGCACAGACTCTTTGCCGAGACAGAAACTCTGACAAGTAACCCGGAAAGTAAGGTTTTCACATCCCCTAGCTTATTTAGATCCTCACTTTATTTTGAAGCAACAGCAACATGAGAGTCGTCGTCAGACCCGGACCAGTAAGGGTGAAGAATTATCCTCTGGCTTACCGAATGCCCCTGCTCCTCGGAAACGTCGAAATGAGGCGCCTTTTAACTTAAACCCCTTTCCTTTTCATTTGTAGGTCTTATTCATCTTTTTTCTAATGTTGTTGATTCAATTGACCAGGAACTTACCCGTTCCTCCTCTGGCGACTCATCTCAAACCGAGCTACCGGCTTTCAAGACTGCCCCCGGGTAACAATAATCACTTCTTTTTGCTGCATCTTACTATGTTCTGATAATTATACTAACTTGTCATAATCCATGTAGTGGACAAGCAAAGCCTAACAAAAAGGCAAAGGTGACCAAGCCAACTAAGGCGCCTGAAATTGTTGAGCCGGACCCACAAGTCTCCGTTCCTGAAGCTTCTGACAAGCAACCGGATGAACCTGTTACTGTCACTCCGCTTGAAGTTCTAGTTCCCATTGTTGATGGTGCTACAATTAATCCTTCAACTTTTGCCACATCGCCTAAGCCGTCAGAGCCTAAAGATGATGATGTGTTGATTACTGGCACCAGCTTTGTAGAGCCGGGAAATCAAATAGCTCTAGCCAAACATACTGCCAAACAAGAAGTTATTGAGAGGCGGAAACATAAGTTTGACATTTCTCATTACTCACAACTGAGCAGCAATGAGATCCTCTCCGGCTACTCAGCCAGGTCCACTCCAGCCGTGACCTCGAAATTGATATGGCGAAGTGATACGTCTCCAACGTATCTATAATTTATGAAGTATTCATGCTATTATATTATTTGTTTAGGATGTTTATGGGCTTTATTAAACACTTTTATATTACTTTTGGGACTAACCTATTAACCCAGAGCCTAGTGCCAGTTCCTGTTTTTTCCCTTGTTTCAGTGTTTCGAAGAAAAGGAATATCAAACGGAGTCGAAGCAGAATGAAACCTTCTAGAGAAGTTATTTTTGGAAGGAAAGCAACCCGGGAGACTTGGAGTGCAAGTCAGGAAAGCAACGAGGGAGGCACGAGGCAGGGGGCGCGCCCACCCCCCTTGGGAGCGCCCTCCACCCTTGTGGGCCCCTCGTGGCTCCCCTGATGTATTTCTTCCGCCTATATATATCCATATACCCTAAAACGATCGGGGAACAGAATAGATCGGGAGTTCTGCCGCCGCAAGCCTCTGTAGCCACCAAAAACCAATCGGGACCCTGTTCCGGCACCCTGCCAGAGGGGGGAACCCTCACCGGTGGCCATCTTCATCATCCCGGCGCTCTCCATGACGAGGAGGGAGTAGTTCACCCTCGGGGCCGAGGGTATGTACCAGTAGCTATGTGTTTGATCTATCTCTCTCGTGTTCTTGAGATGATACGATCTTGATGTATCGCGAGCTTTGCTATTATAGTTGGATCTTATGATGTTTCTCCCCCTCTACTCTCTTGTAATGGATTGAGTTTTCCCTTTGAAGTTATCTTATCGGACTGAGTCTTTAATGATTTGAGAACACTTGATGTATGTCTCGCGTGGGATACCCGTGGTGACAATGGGGTATTCTATTGATTCACTTGATGTATGTTTTGGTAATCAACTTGCGGGTTCCGCCCATGAACCTATGCATAGGGGTTGGCACACATTTTCCTCTTGACTCTCCGGTAGAAACTTTGGGGCACTCTTTGAAGTACTTTGTGTTGGTTTGAATAGATGAATCTGAGATTGTGTGATGCATATCGTATAATCATACCCACGGATACTTGAGGTGACATTGGAGTATCTAGGTGACATTAGGGTTTTGGTTGATTTGTGTCTTAAGGTGCTATTCTAGTACGAACTCTTGAATAGATTGATCCGAAAGAATAACTTTGAGGTGGTTTCGTACCCTACCATAATCTCTTCGTTTGTTCTCCGCTATTAGTGACTTTGGAGTGACTCTTTGTTGCATGTTGAGGGATAGTTATATGATCCAATTATGTTATTATTGTTGAGAGAACTTGCACTAGTGAAAGTATGAACCGTAGGCCTTGTTTCCTAGCATTGCAATACCATTTACGCTCACTTTATCATTAGTTACCCTGCTGTTTTTATATTTTCAGATTATAAAAACCTATATCTACCATCCATATTGCACTTGTATCACCATCTCTTCGCCGAACTAGTGCACCTATACAATTTACCATTGTATTGGGTGTGTTGGGGACACAAGAGACTCTTTGTTATTTGGTTGCAGGGTTGTTTGAGAGAGACCGTCTTCATCCTATGCCTCCCACGGATTGATAAACCTTAGGTCATCCACTTGAGGGAAATTTGCTACTGTCCTACAAACCTCTGCACTTGGAGGCCCAACAACGTCTACAAGAAGAAGGTTGTGTAGTAGACATCAAGCTCTTTTCTGGCGTCGTTGCCGGGGAGGCTAGGTAAGCGGCACTCACACCCCGTCAACTAAGCTCTTTTCTGGCGCCGTTGCCGGGGAGGTGAGTGCTTGAAGGTATATCTTTAGATCTTGCAATCGAATCTTTTAGTTTCTTGTTTTATCACTAGTTTAGTTTATAAAAGAAAAATACAAAAAATGGAATTGAGGGTACCTCATATGCTTCATCTTTTTAATATCTTTCATGAGTATGATGGAAAGGAAAATTGTGCCAAAGTGTTAGAAGAAGAATGCATTAAAATGTTTGGCACCAAATCTTTGAATGATGAGCATGATTGCAATGTTTTTAGTATGAACTCTTTGAATATCCATGGTACTAATGATGATTGCACTAGTCATGATGAAAATGTCTCCTATAAACATGTCAATTTTTGTGGAGTGCATTGGGTTTGCAAATACACACCAAATAGGGAAGATAGATATTGCATGAGGCATAAGAATTTAGAAACTAAATTGTTGCAAGAAAGGCTAGATGTTTGTGCTGAAAATTTAAATTTTCTTGGCCATACTTGTGAACTTTGCAATGAACGTGGTCATTTAACTATCCTTATATTGACAATTACATAAAGAAAAGAAAACTAATAGAAGATGAAGAGAATACTAATGAAGGGGAAGAGACTTCCCAATATCCTCCTATTATTTCTTATGATGAATCAGGTAACGAGGAGGAGCCTTCTATTCAACCAATTTCATTAATAAGGAGCTTCAAAAAAAGGATTGAACCCACACATGATGTGGTGAAGAAGAACAAAAGGAAAAGGAAGAGAGGTAAAAAGATATCTCTCCCAAATAATGTTGCTCCTATTATTGTTGTGCCTCATGAAAATGAATCAAAAATAATTGTGGAAGATGATGCACTTGATGATGATCTCGTTATGCCTATTGCTTGTTGTGATGAGTATGATTGGGAAGATAATGATACTTCTTATGATCTTGAAAATCTTTTTGGCACTTGCTTGGAAGAATATGATAATTGCTATACTATTGGTGCTATCCATACTATTAATGATGAGAGTGATTATGCTTATGATATGAAAAGGCCCAAGCTTGGGGATGCTATGTTTGATGAAGATGATGTTTTTGAGAATATATTTGCTGCAATTAATGTTTGTCCCAAGCTTGGGAATGCTACGTTTAATGAAGATGATATTATTAGTCTCCCAAGTTTTGATATGCAAATTTATAATGATGATAGCATGCCTCCTACTTATGATGATTATATTGATGAAAGTGGGTTTGGAAGAGTGTCAACTTTAGGAAGTAATGATCCCACTATTTTGGAGGATGTTGAATCTTATAATATTTATGAAAGTGGATTTGGAGAGGTCATGACTTTATTTAGTGATGTATCCACTATTTCAGAAGAGGTTTCAATCGATTATGATGAGAACAAAGTTGCTACTTATGATGATTATTGTGATGAAACTTATGCTGTAAGAAGTAGTGATGATTATATTTATAAAACTTGTCATGATTATGATTACCCTTTTTCTGAACATTACTCTTTTAATGTGGAAACAATTTATAGTATTCAAGTCTCTTATGATACTCCCACTATTCCGAATGAGAAGAATTTTGCTTGTGTGGAGAGTAGTAAATTTTCTATGCTTGTAGATCATGAAAAGAATGCTTTAGGTGCTGGTTATATTGTTGAATTCATTCATGATGCTACTGAAAATTATTATTAGGGAGGAATATACGCTTGTAGGAATTGCAATAATATCAAGTTTCCTCTCTATGTGCTTGAAGTTTTGAAGTTATGCTTGTTTTGCTTTCCTATGCTAGTTGATTATTGTTCCCATAAATTGTTTGATCACAAAATCCCTATGCATAGGAAGTGGGTTAGACTTAAATGTGCTAGTCATATTCTTCATGATGCTCTTTTATGTTCCAATTCTTATCTTTTATGTGAGCATCATTGAAATCATCATGCCTAGCTAGGGGCGTTAAACGATAGCGCTTGTTAGGAGGCAACCCAATTTTATTTTAGTTTCTTGATTTTTGGTTCTGTTTATTAATAAATAATCCATCTAGCCTCTGGTTAGATGTGGTTTTATGTTTTAATTAGTGTTTGTGCCAAGTAGAACCTTTGGGAAGACTTGGGTGAAGTCTTTATGATCATGCAGTAAAAAACAGAAACTTTAGCGCTCACGAGATTAGCTTCAACTTTTTACTGGAGAGTTCTATTTAGTTGATTCTTTTTTCAGATGATTACTAGACAAATTACTCAGGTCCACCAATTTATTTTAGAATTTTTGGAGTTCCAGAAGTATACGTTTGATACAGATTACTACAGACTGTTCTGTTTTTGACAGATTCTGTTTTCGTTGTGTTGCTTGCTTATTTTGATGAATCTATGGCTAGTAAAATAGTTTATAAACCATAGAGAAGTTGGGATACAGTAGGTTTAACACCATTATAAATAAAGAATGATTTCATTACAGTACCTTGAAGTGGTGTTTTGTTTTCTTTCGCTAACGGAGCTCACGAGATTTTCTGTTAAGTTTTGTGTTGTGAAGTTTTCAAGTTTTGGGTAAAAGATTTGATGGATTATGGAACAAGGAGTGGCAAGAGCCTAAGCTTGGGGATGCCCAAGGCACCCCAAGATAATCTAAGGACACCAAAAATCCAAAGCTTGGGGATGCCCCGGAAGGCATCCCCTCTTTCGTCTACTTCCATCGGTAACTTACTTGGAGCTATATTTTTATTCACCACATGATATGTGTTTTGCTTGGAGCGTAATTTTATTTTCTTTAGCTTTGCTTGCTGTTTGAATAAAATACCACGATCTGAAAGTCTTAAATGTTAGAGAGTCTTCACATAGTTACATAATTATTCGACTACTCATTGATCTTTACTTATATCTTTCGTAGTAGTTTGTTGTTTGCTCATGTGCTTCACTTATATATTATGAGTAAATGGTTGAAGGATTTGAATGTCATAAATCTGAAATTATATATGTTTCATATGCCTTTCCCATGGGGAGTAATACCTTCACATATAAGAAGTAGAGGTGGTAAATTTTTTGTAGGTTAGCAACGTTGTATTGGTCACTTGAACAATTCATGAAAGAATATTGAAGGAAGAGAGATTTCACATATAAATATACTATCTTGGAAATCTTCTATGATTGTGAGCCCCATTAATTATTTTCAAACCTGAGCAAATTAGTTGAAGTTGGACAAGGAAGACAACATAATGAGTTATGCTTGGGTATATTTGTATAGAAGTTATATTGTTATGGATCCTCTAACATGTGGTGCTTGCTATTTAGAATCCTTTGCTAGCCAAAATATCTGTACTAAGCGGGAATACTGCTTGTGCATCCAAATTCCTTGAACCAAGTTTCTTCCATGAGTGTCCACCATATCTACCTATATGCGGTATTTACCTGCCGTTCAAAGTAAATTTGCATGTGCCAAACTCTAAACCTTCAAATAATAATCTGTTTTGTATGCCCGAATCGCTCATGTAGCGACTAGGGGCTAGCAGTATCTCCATGCTAGGTGGGTTATTCTCACGATGAGTGGACTCCGCTCATTATTCACGAGAAAATGGATGGTAACTGGGATGCCCAGTCCCATGATCAAAAGATCGAATTCAAATCAAAAATAATTGCAAACAAAACTCCCCCAGGTTTGGTGTTAGGTGGAGGCACCCGTTGTTTCGGGCAAGCCATGGATTGATGATTGTTGGTGGAGGGGGAATAAAAATCTTTACCTTTCTGTCTGGGAACCGCCTATAATGTATGTAGTATGGAAGATATTGGGAACTCTTGGTCGTTATGTTGACAATGAAAGCATACCTCTCAAAATTATTTTCATCTCTGTTTTAGCTTCGAGCTCTGGCACCTCTGTAAATCCCTGCTTCCCTCTGCGAAGGGCCTATCTTTTACTTTTATGCAAGAGTCAGTAGTATTCCTTCTCATTCCGACCTACTCTTTAGTTGGCAAGCATCATGTGATGGAAAGATCTAAGCATATATGGCCATTCAAATATATTTGATCATGAATTATTATTGTTGACAATTATCTATATGATAAATAAGTTGGGAGGCGAAACATTAAGCCCCTATCTTTCTCTGTGTTCGATGGATGCTATTTGTTCTAAAAATATGCTTTGAGTGGTAGCAATCATGGAAGACTATATGATAGTTGAGTATGTGGGATTTGCTAAATCAAAGCTCTTACATAGATCCTTCCTGAAAATACGATGAAGTGCAATTGTTTGATGACTGAGAACATAGTTTGTTAGTTTTCAAGAAAGTTTATGATCTATGCTTTAACATGTGAATAGCTTGTTACTTGATCATGAAAAGTTTTATGAGTTGAGCTACTGTTATGACATATAATGATGCTAGAAAAGGTGATTGAAATTATCATTGATCAAACTTATGCACCTGCTAGCATTCACACTTCATAAATTATTTCTTTTATCATTTACCTACTCGAGGATGAGCAGGAATTAAGCTTGGGGATGCTGATACGTCTCCAACGTATCTATAATTTATGAAGTATTCATGCTACTATATTATCTGTTTAGGATGTTTATGGGCTTTATTAAACACTTTTATATTACTTTTGGGACTAACCTATTAACCCAGAGCCCAGTGCCAGTTCCTGTTTTTTCCCTTGTTTCAGTGTTTCGAAGAAAAGGAATATCAAACGGAGTCGAAACAGAATGAAACCTTCTAGAGAAGTTATTTTTGGAAGGAAAGCAGCCCGGGAGATTTGGAGTGCACGTCAGGAAAGCAACGAGGGAGGCACGAGGCAAGGGGGCGCGCCCACCCCCCTGGGCGCGCCCTCCACCCTCATGGGCCCCTCGTGGCTCCCCTGACGTATTTCTTCCGCCTATATATATCCATATACCCTAAAATGATCGGGGAACAGAATAGATCAGGAGTTCCACCGCAAGCCTCTGTAGCCACCAAAAACCAATCGGGAACCTGTTCCCGCACCCTGCCAGAGGGGGGAACCCTCGCCGGTGGCCATCTTCATCATCCCGGCGCTCTCCATGACGAGGAGGGAGTAGTTCACCCTCGGGGCTGAGGGTATGTACCAGTAGCTATGTATTTGATCTATCTCTCTCGTGTTCTTGAGATGATACGATCTTGATGTATCGCGAGCTTTGCTATTATAGTTGGATCTTATGATGTTTCTCCCCCTCTACTCTCTTGTAATGGATCGAGTTTTCCCTTTGAAGTTATCTTATCGGATTGAGTCTTTAATGATTTGAGAACACTTGATGTATGTCTTGCATGGGATACCCATGGTGAAAATGGGGTATTCTATTGATTCACTTGATGTATGTTTTGGTGATCAACTTGCGGGTTCCGCCCATGAACCTATGCATAGGGGTTGGCACACGTTTTCGTCTTGACTCTCCGGTAGAAACTTTGGGGCACTCTTTGAAGCACTTTGTGTTGGTTTGAATAGATGAAACTGAGATTGTGTGATGCATATCGTATAATCATACCCACGGATACTTGAGGTGACATTGGAGTATCTAGGTGACATTATGGTTTTGGTTGATTTGTGTCTTAAGGTGTTATTCTAGTACGAACTCTTGAATAGATTGATCCGAAAGAATAACTTTGAGGTGGTTTCGTACCCTACCATAATCTCTTCGTTTGTTCTCCGCTATTAGTGACTTTGGAGTGACTCTTTGTTGCATGTTGAGGGATAGTTATATGATCCAATTATGTTATTATTGTTGAGAGAACTTGCACTAGTGAAAGCATGAACTCTAGGCCTTGTTTCTAGCATTGCAATACCATTTACTCTCACTTTTATCATTAGTTACCTTGCTGTTTTTATATTTTCAGATTACAAAAACCTATATCTACCATCCATATTGCACTTGTATCACCATCTCTTCGCCGAACTAGTGCACCTATACAATTTACCATTGTATTGGGTGTGTTGGGGACATAAGAGACTCTTTGTTATTTGGTTGCAGGGTTGTTTGAGAGAGACCATCTTCATCCTACGCCTCCCACGGATTGATAAACCTTAGGTCATCCACTTGAGGGAAATTTGCTACTGTCCTACAAACCTCTGCACTTGGAGGCCCGACAACGTCTACAAGAAGAAGGTTGTGTAGTAGACATCATGAAGCAGATGCACCAAAAATATGAGGTATGACTTCCAGCTTTTAAGTAATTTGTCTACATATCCTGCCAGCCCCCAAGTCTGCTGGCTATGATAATATTGAATAGGTTGTAGACTTTTAGAAAAATCCATAACTTCCGTCCTAGAATCTCTCCTTGTCCGGTTTAAATGTAAACCGGATGTTTGTACAAGTTGAGCTTTCTGTCCTTAGCCCCCAAGGGCCGGCTTAATCCATGGGAAGGAGCCGGTCCTAAATTGTGTTTGTATAAGAAGAAAAATCTTGACTGCATTGCCCCCATGAGTCGGTTGGAACAGTTACATCACTTCCGGCTCATAATGAAGAAAAAAACAAACGGTATGCATTAGCCCCCAAGTGCCAAGTAGTCTTATTGGAAAGTACTTGGGACTTTATTAGAGCTGCTGTTTTGAAAAATTTGCTTCGATAGACATTAGCCCCCAAGTGTCAAGTGTTGTTGCTGGCAAAAGACTTGGGACTTGTAATCTGATAAACTTGATATTTGACAACTCTGCTCCTTATGCAGGATGCCACTGCTGAACTGGAATCTCAATTAAATGATGCCAAGACCCGGCTGGCGACTCAGGAAACTGAAACCCGAAAGGCTGAGTCGAAATTCCAATTTAGCGTGCCTGAGACGGAAAAACTGAAGACCGGCTATGAAGCAGAGAAAAAGACTTGGGCGGATGAAAAGGCGGCTTTGACCCAACGTGCTGAGAAGGCCGAGGCAGTGCTTCAAGAAGTAACCACTGAGCTTTCCGGTTTAAAAAACCGTGTGAATCAGATGGTTTCAGCTATCTTTGGTAAGTCGCCTTTATCAAGCATCTGAAGTGAATCATTATTTTGATCATATAACCCGCAATTTTAAGCATTCTGCAATATCTTCAGGTCCCAGAAGCAGCAATCTCAATCAAGACATGCTGATAAAGATGAAAGCTGTATACACACTTGTTGAGCAGCTGTACACCGGGACTCAACGCACATTAGCCTCTATTTCACCAGCAGGTTAAGTACCAACTTTGTTGATAGATGTTTTGAAGAAACTCTCTGTGCTTCCTGTAAGACTTGAAGAGATAAAGCGATCAGCTGCCAGAGCCGGCGTTGTGACGGCTTTAAGCCGATCCAAGGCGTGGGTACCAAAGCTTGACCTGCCTGAGGTAGCTACTGGTTACCCAAGCTTGAAAGAAGATGGAACGCCTTTTGATCAGAAAGACTTCTCAGCCTGCGTAAAGGAAATCCGTCCAATGGCCACTCTTATTGCCAATGACTCGGACCTCTCCAAGTATCATCCGGCTTATGACCAAGAGAATAAGAAGATGCCAACTCCGGCTTATAAAGTGATGGACTTAATCCTGCCAATCCGTAAGCACACCTTTGCTCCTGAAGTCAATCCGTCTGAGCTTATAGATGATGAAGCTGAATTTGAAGCTTTATCTGGCATCGATTGGTCATCACCACTTTTCAGCCAGAGGAAGAAGACGAAGAGACGACAAGGGATGACGCAGAAGACTCCGAGCGGCAAGGCCAAGAAGAATGAACCGCCAGGCGGCTTTAAACTTGAGCTTTTGGAAAAGCTTTGGCCTTTGTTTAGCCCATGGAGGCTTGTAATAGAGTAGTAAAACTTTGAATCCGCTGTGCCATCGTGCACGTTCCGCTTTGCATGAGACTGACAATTGAATATCTGCCACTGATGTTTATGATAGCAGCCTTTGAATCTGTTCCTGTATGCAAAAACAGATCACAAGTGTCCCACAGTTTACCGCAGGACGGGTCATAATACCCAATACATAAACACTCCTATAATCAGGACTGGCGTACGTATAATAAAATATGTCATACCTGTGATATTTGATCACAGTGGTGGTTTACCAAACCAGTAGAATAAGGGCCATAACCCAAAACTTGATCATGAAGAATTATCATACGTTTCCGACTTATGAATATAGCCAGGCCGGGTCGATCAACACCGGACACTATTTTATGTCATGCTGGCGATTTATAGTCAAAAGCCAGGCCGGGTTAATAAACACCAGCATATTGTGATATATGATTCAGAAGGCATTATAAGCCTTACTGGTTTTCAACCATAAATGACGATGTCATAAGAGAAAACGCAAAAAAGACTGTCAAATCAAATCAACAGAAAAATTTCGAGGCTTTCATAGGCCGCCAAGCCAAAATTTTCTTCTTCAATGAAACTAGCATTAGCCACTCGAAGGTACGCGCTTTCTGTGAGCCGTCCCTCATTTACCCAATCGACATTTTAACCCGGATAAGTTCAGTTCTTATTTAAAGATAGACTTATCAGGAGTACGCGGGGTTATAGCAGCATCGTGCATCACAGGCCGATTTATCCAAGTTTCAAGGAAGGCGGCTTTATCAGCCTGAGCTTCTCCTTGCTATCTGTAAGCCGTGCCCTCTCATGACAGACCGGCGTTTTAACCTTAACCAGTTTAGGGTCTTGTTGAAAAGATTGACTGTTAAGAGTTCGCCGGGTCAATCAGGATTACCTGATGGAGAAGCATCTGGCACACAGGCAGGATAACCCGGGGTTTTAGGTGAATACACCTGGCTTCCAAGCCTGGATTTTAATCCTATTACAAGGGTTATAGCAACTCTTGTTCTTTAAACAAAAGAGCCCCCAAGCAATATTTCTGAGCTATGCTCAATGGGAACCTATGTTTGAGTTGTGCTTTGGCAACGGACTCTCTTTGGTCCCTTTAATCTGGGTAGCAAGCCCCCAAGTGACCAAAAACTCATGATTCAAAGAGAAAATGACAGAGGCCCTGCTTTGACAGGCATGCCGACTTTATTATATTGATCATAATATATACATTATAATATGTACATCAGAAGAGCCGATGGCCCAAGTGTAATAAGGCCGAAGGTGAGCAATATTCCACGGCCTGTGGGTCTCCTCCTCCGATTTACGTGAGTCTTTGTGATCTCGAACATCGATAAGGTAGTATGACCCGTTGTTCATATTCTTGTTGACCACAAAGGGTCCTTCCCAAGGTGGGGATAACTTGTGCATATCAGTCTGGTCCTGGATGAGCCGAAGCACTAGATCGCCTTCTTGGAAAGTTCTGGTTTTAACCCGGCGGTTGTGGTAACGACGCAGATCTTGCTGGTAAGTCACCGAACGAGCCGCCGCTATGTCCCGCTTCTCATCTAACAGGTCTGGCGCCTCTTGACGCGCTTGTTCATTGTCCGCTTCAACATAAGCCGCCACACGAGGAGAGTCGTGACGGATGTCACTAGGGAGAACCGCCTCTGCTCCGTAAACCATGAAGAAAGGCGTGTAACCCGTAGACCTGTTGGGGATAGTATTAATGCTCCACAAGACGGAAGGTAACTCTTCCACCCAACAACCCGGCGTCCTCTGCAAAGGAACCATAAGCCGGGGCTTGATGCCTCTCAGTATCTCTTGATTAGCTCTCTCAGCTTGACCATTAGATTGAGGGTGAGCCACTGACGACACATCAAGTCGGATGTGCTCACGTTGACAAAAATCCTTCATAGCACCCTTGGAGAGATTAGTGCCATTATCTGTTATAATGTTGTGTGGAAAACCAAAGTGGAAGATCACCTTCTTCATGAATTGAACCGCCGTGGCCGCATCACACATGCTCACCGGCTCTGCCTCGACCCACTTCGTGAATTTATCAACCACCACCAAGAGGTGGGTCTTCTTATCCTTGGACCTCTTGAAAGGTCCAACCATGTCAAGCCCCGAAGTTGCAAACGGCCAAGTGATTGGAATCATCCTCAATTCCTGAGCCGGAACATGAGCTCGTCGTGAAAACTTCTGACAACCGTCACATTTCTTGACCAAGTCCTCAGCATCAGCATGAGCCGTCAGCCAATAGAAGCCGTGATGAAAAGCCTTGGCCACCAGAGATTTAGAGTCGGCATGATGACCACAATCTCCTTCGTGGATCTCACGCAAAATCTCACAACCTTCTTCAGAAGAGACGCATCGTTGAAACGCCCCTGTAACACAGCAATGGTGCAGCTCCCCATTGACTATTGTCATTGACTTAGATCGTCGGGTTATCTGCGTGGCCAAAATTTTATCCTCAGGTAACTCACCCCGGGTCATGTAAGCCAAATAGGGCACTGTCCAATCAGGAATAACATGAAGAGCCGCCACCAACTATGCCTCTGGTCAGGAATAGCAAGGTCCTCCTCCGTAGGCAACTTGACCGAAGGATTGAGTAGAACATCCAGGAACGTGTTTGGTGGTACCGGCTTACGTTGAGAACCTAGCCGGCTTAAATTATCAGCCACCTCATTCTTCCTTCGATCAATATGTTCTACCTGGTAACCCTTGAAGTGACCTGCAATGGCATCGACCTCCCGACGATAAGCCGCCATAAGCGGATCCTTTGAATCCCAAGTACCAGAGACCTGCTGGGCCACCAGATCTGAACCGCCAAAGCATCTCACCCGGCTTAAATTCATTTCCTTAGGTACCCGAAGACTATGGAGCAGGGCCTCATACTCAGCTGCATTATTAGTCCAAGGGAACATTAATCGGAGGACATAGGAAAATTTATCACCTCGTGGGGAAGTCAAAACAACTCCAGCCCCCGAGCCCTCCAGTTGCCTAGACCCGTCAAAGTGAATAGTCCAATATGTGCTGTCCGGCTTTTCCACTGGCGCCTGCGACTCTGTCCAATCATTGATGAAATCCACAAGCGCTTGAGACTTGATAGCCGTACGAGGCACATATTTTAGCCCGTGTGGCCCAAGCTCAATGGCCCACTTAGCAACCTGGCCAGTTGCTTCCCTGTTTTGGATGATATCCCCCAAAGGAGCAGAACTAACCACAATGATGAGGTGACCCTGAAAATATTGCTTAAGCTTTCGGCTTGCCATGAAAACTCCATATACAAGCTTCTGCCAATGTGGGTATCTCTGCTTGGACTCAATGAGCACCTCACTAATATAATAAACCGGTCGTTGAACCAGATATTCCTTGCCTGCTTCCTTCCTCTCTACCACTATAGCCACACTGACAGCCCGACTGTTAGCAGCCACGTATAACAACAGAGGCTCTTTATCAATAGGGGCAACAAGCACGGGCGGCTCAGCCAACTGTTTCTTCAAATCCTCAAATGCTTGGTTAGCTGCATCACTCCAAACAAAATGATCTATTTTCTTCATCATTTGATAGAGGGGGATAGCCTTCTCACCCAGTCGGCTTATGAACCGGCTCAAAGCGGCAATGCGACCCGCCAAACGCTGAACATCATTAATGCACGCCGGCTTAGCCAAAGAAGTGATAGCCTTAATTTTCTCCGGGTTAGCTTCAATGCCTCTGTTAGAAACCAAAAACCCCAAGAGCTTGCCTCCAGGTACACCAAAGACACATTTAGCCGGATTAAGCATCATCTTGTAGACCCAGAGATTATCAAATGTCTCCTTCAAATCATCAATCAGGGTCTCCTTCTTCCTTGACTTCACCACAATGTCATCGACGTAAGCATGAACATTACACCCAATCTGATTGTGAAGGCAATTTTGCACACATCGCTGATAAGTCGCCTGGGCACTCTTGAGCCCAAAAGGCATAGACACATAGCAGAAGGCTCCAAACGGAGTAATGAAAGCCGTCTTTTCTTGGTCCTTAACTGCCATCTTGATCTGATGATAACCAGAATAAGCATCCAAAAAACTCAGATGCTCACAACCCACCGTAGCATCAATGATTTGATCAATACGAGGGAGAGCAAACGGATCAGCCGGACAAGCCTTGTTCAAGTCTGTGTAATCCACACACATCCGCCAAGTGCCATTCTTCTTGAGTACCAGCACCGGGTTAGCCAACCATTCAGGATGGAAAACTTCAACGATAAACCCAGCTGCCAAGAGCCGGGCCACTTCCTCTCCAATGGCCTTCCGCTTCTCCTCGTTGAATCGGCAAAGAAACTATTTGATCGGTTTAAACTTTGGATCAATGTTAAGAGTGTGCTCAGCGAGTTCTCTCGGTACAACCGACATGTCTGAAGGTTTCCATGCAAAGATGTCCCAGTTCTCACGGATGAACTCGATGAGCGCGCTTTCCTATTTCGGATCTAGGTTGGCACTGATACTGAACTGCTTCGATGAATCGCCAGGAATGAAGTCAACCATCTTAGTGTCATCTGCCGACTTAAATCTGAGTGAAGGATCTTGCTCTGTAGTCGGCTTCTTTAGAGACGTCATGTCCGCCGGGTCAACATTATCCTTATAAAATTTCAGTTCCTCTGTTGCACAAGCAGACTCAGCATAAGCAGTGTCTCCTTCCTCACATTCCAAGGCTATCCTGCGGCTCCCATGCACCGTGATAGTTCCCTTGTGACCCGGCATCTTAAGCTGTAGATACACATAACAAGGCCGTGCCATGAACTTGGCGTAAGCCGGCTGTCCAAAAAGAGCGTGATACAGGCTTTGGATCTTGACCACTTCAAAAGTCAATGTCTCCGACCTAGAGTCATGATCATCTCCAAAAGCAACCTCCAGAGCTATCTTACCAACCGGATAAGCCGACTTAGCAGGCACCACGCCATGAAAATGGTGTTTGATGGCTTAAGGTTTTTATCAGTCAACCCCATGCGACGGAAGGTTTCATAATAAAGGATGTTGATGCTGCTTCCTCCGTCCATGAGTACCTTGGTGAACTTATATCCTCCAACCTGAGGTGCAACTACCAGAGCCAAGTGACCCGGATTGTCAACCCGGGGCGGGTGATCCTCCCGGCTCCATACGATGGGCTGCTCAGACCGGCGCAAGTAACGGGGAACCGCCGGCTCAACAGCATTGACTGCCCTCTTATGAAGCTTCTGATCATGCTTACATAAGCTAGTGGTAAAAACATGATACTTCCCACTATTCAACTGTTTTGGGTTGCTCTGATAACCAGACTGCTGCTGCTGTTGATTCCCCTGGTTATTCTGTTGATTGTAACCACCTTGATTGCCATGATTGCCTTGATTTCCCTGAAACCCGGAGTTAGAGCCGCCACCGCCGTAACCCGGTCCCTGAAAGCCGGATCCTGAGCCGCCACCTGGTCCATGACCGCCCTGGTAAAAGTTTGAATTCTTGAACTCCTTCATAATGAAGCAATCCTTCTAGAGGTGCATAGATGGCCTTTCCCGCGTCCCGTGCTTTGGGCATGGCTGATTTAACAACTGCTCAAGGTTGATGCCTGATCCTCCGTTCTGCGGGGGCGGTTTACCCTTACGACGCGGACCGTTATTCTGCGTATTGGTGTTAGCCACAAAGTCAAAGCTATTATCAGCCTTGCACTTACCGTTGCCTCCTTGGCTCGCCGAGTTATGCTGCTGCCCCTTAGTGTTGCTGCTCTTCTTTCCCTTTCCCGGCTTATCATCATCAGACTCGGGGTCCTTGGTAGCATCAGAGTCAACATATTTAACCAGAGCCGCCATGAGTGTCCCCATGTCATTGCACTGGCATTTGAGCCGCCCCAATTTCTGCTTTAGGGGCGTGAACCGGCAATTGTTGTCCAATGTCAAAAGCGCTGAATCGGCATTGATGCGATCCGATGAGTGCAGAATTGTTGAGACCCGACGCACCCAATGGGTTGTTGATTCACCCTCTTCTTGGACACAGGAGTCTAAATCCACAATTGACATAGGGTGCTTGCATCTATCTTTAAAATTTTGGATAAACCGGGCTTTTAACTCAGCCCATGACCCAATGGAGTTGGTTGGTAGCCCCTTCAACCAAGTACGAGCCGTCCCTTCCAACATCATGGTGAAATACTTAGCACATGCCGCATCGTCAACATCTTGCAGTTCCATCACCATCTCGTAACTCTCAACCCATGCTTCTGGGGATAAATCAGCAGTGTAGTTGGGCACCTTACGGGGGCCTTTGAAATCCTTGGGCAACCGTACATTACACAGAGCCGGAGCCAAACACGGCACACCCAAACTCCTGAAACTGACACCCGGCTCCACCGAAGTCGTGGGACGAATCGGAGAAAGTTGACGGGCCGCATACTATGCTTCCAGCTCGGCCTCTCGACGTGCTCTACCTTGGTCCACTACACCCTGAGCATCAGCACACTGCCCGCCGGGTTATGTCCATGAGGCGGGTTACGGTTCCGCCCACTGCTTGACACAGCCGGCTCATCAATATTCCTGCTGTAACTCCGTCTTGGGCGAGGGGTGGAATGAATCCTTTCACGACTGTAAGAATGAGCCTGCTGCTGAGCCAGAGCCGTCTGAAGGAGATCTCTAGCCCTCCGGGTCTCGACCGCTGCTGGAGACTCGCCTTCAACTGGGATAGCCGCTAATCGTGATGTTGCGGCGACCATGTTATCCAAGGGGTTAGAATAATGACCCGGCGGTGTTGGCACGTGTTGTGGCGGGACATCGTTCTGTCGAGGCGGAACCGTGGTGCGTGGCTGAACCGGCGCTCCCGTCCCAGGCGCTTCAACCCAGTTTACCGCTGGTGGGTTACTAGTTCCTGCTCCTGGCGTGTTAAAGAGATTCCTTGCATTGTAAACCGGCAGTAAGCGACTCTGATACCTCCTTCTCATGACATCATTTGAAGCGTTCTGATCTAGCATGAGCCGGTACGACTCCGACTAAATTCGCTGCGCCTGCGCATCCAAAGCGGCCCGCTCCTCAGCCATCCTCATGTTTTCCGCGTTTACACTACAAAAAAAAGACACATCCGTGACATTTTGGGCCGAACGAATTTTTTTCTGTCATACTTATGACACTTCTATGACGATAATTGTGACAAAACCCGGTATCATCATAGATGTGGTGGGGTCCTACTTCTATGACAAAAAATCATGACAGAAAATGGGCTTTTCGTCCTGGGCGGGCCGGAGACGCAGCTGCATGACATTCTTTGGGCCGTCCGTGACGGAAAAAACCGTGGTAGAAGCGAGGGCGAGGAAAATATCAGGGTGTTCCCGGTTACGGTGGGTGGTCGGGGCCGAGCGATGCACGTTTCTCTCGTACACGCACGCGCGTGGGTGCGGGGCGTTGGGCTCTAACTAAACCCGAGCGAGGCGTTGGGCTCTAACTGAACCCGAGCGAGGCGTTGGGCTCTAACTGGACCTGAGCGATTGCACTGCAGGCTACGCGTTACTGAACCCGAGCGATCGATTGATGGCTGCTAACTGAACCCGATCGAGCGATTCCTTCGCTACTGCTGCTAACTGAAGCCGATCGATCTTGCCTCTGGATGAACAGCGAGCGTTGCTGGGGGGGGGGGGTTGGATGAACAGTTCCTGGTGGGGGTGGATGAACAGGACCCCGTGGTCTTGCCTCTGGATGAACATGACCCCGATCGATCGAGCCGGTTGGGGCTGGATGAACAGGACCCCGTGGAGGGCTGGATGAACAGGACCACCCCGTGGAGGGCTGGATGAATAGTAGATGGTGGAGGGCTGGATGAACAGTTCCCGTGGAGGGTGGTTGAACAGGAGCCCATGGAGAGGGCTGGTTGAACAGTAGCCGGTGGAGTAGCGCGCGGTGGAGGCTGGATGAACAGGAGCCCGTGGATGAACAGTCACAGGTGGAGGCTGGAGGAGGTCGACGGTGGATGAACAGTAGCCCGTGGAGGCTAGAGGGGGTCGACGGTGGAGATGAACAGTATCCCGTGGAGTCCTTTTTTGCGGTACGCCACACCCCTCCCGATGAACAGGACCCCCGTTTCGATCGTAGCGCTCCAACACAAGTCCGTTTCCTCCGTTTTGCGGTACGCCACACCCCTCTCGATCAACAGGAACCCCGTTTTGACCGTAGGAGGTCCGTTTCCTCCATTTTTCAGTACACCAGACCTCTCCCGATGAACAGGATCCCGTTTTGACCGTGGCCGGTCGAACACAAGGCCGTTTCCTCTGTTCTGCGGTACGCCAGGCCTCGTTTCCATCGGCTATTCCGTCCAAGCCCTCCCGATGAACACGACAATGCATTCCGTTCCGACCCAGCCGGTTGGCTCCCCATGAACACGATGACGACGCAGTTTCTCTGTTCCGACCCAGCCATGTACACGAGCCTGGCCGTACGTATGCGCGAGTAGGTGTTCGAGACCCTGCCCGTATGTATGTACGTGGCCGTATTTTCTTTCTTGCACATTGGCCGCTGTACGTACGTGTATATGCTACGTGCGCGCCTCTACTACGACACGTGTGCGCCTCTACATCGACCAGTATGTACGTACACGTTCGCGACCAGAATGACAATGCTACATATGCTTCGACTAGATGGGTCCCGACTGTCAGGCACTTCCTTGCCTGCAAAGATGTAGCAGGTGGGTCCCAGTAGTCAGGGGGCGAATCATTTTTTTTGCCCGGACGCACTTCCTTGCATGCGAAGATGTAGCTGGTGGGTCCCAGCAGTCAAGGGGAAACATTTTTTTGCGAAATACGGTGGCCCGCCGGTGGGTCCCCGCTGTCAGGTGGAGGAATAATTATTTTGCGCGTAATAAGGAGGCACTTCCTTGCTGCGGCGGCGGACCCAGCTGTCAGCCTCTCCAAGTACAGTCCACGTCCGATGGAAGCCGTTCCATGACCACGTTGACCATGCCACGCCAAGAGCACCAGGGCGATGGACGACGGCGAGGCCTAGGAAGGGGACGACGCGGAGCCGTGGAAGACGTGGCAGTGGATGCCCATGCGTAGAGGAGTATGAGGGTTCACTAGTTCGCTGCGGTGTGAGGGATCCGTCGCCGTAGAATAACAGGGGGTGTGGGTGAGTAGAGGGATGGTCTGGCCAGCGGTGGGAGTAGTAGGGGGCGGTGAGGCCTCCGCCGCATCGCAGCCGGCCACAGGATGCAGGAGCACGAGGCACGACCGGCGCTGGTTTGGTCGGCTGGAGCAAGAAGACCAGAGGTTGAAGAAGCACTACAGCCATTGGATGGATATCGTACGATCACTGGAGCTAGAATCGTGCATATTGACTAAGTTGACAAAGCCCTCCGTCCCTGTCAACTTAGTAGGCCCACAAGTCAGCCTGCCACTATACTGGGTCCCAGCTAGCAGGGGGGTATTCATTTTTTTGTGCGTAATAAGGAGGCACTTCCTTGCGTGCAAAGATATAGCTGGTGGGTCCAAGCTGTCAGCGGCGGTAATGGTTTTTTCGCGAAATGCAGAGGCCCTTTCGGTGGGTCCCAGATATCAGGTGGAGGAATCATTATTTTGTGCGTAATAAGGAGGCATTTCCTTGCGTGCGGCCGTAAACCCAGCTGTCAGCCTCTCCACGTATAGTCCACTTCAGATGCAAGTCGGTCGTTGACCATGTTGACCAGGCCGCGCCGAGAGCACCAGGGGGGTGGACGACGGCGAGGCCTAGGAAGGGAACAACACGGAGGCAGGGAAGACTCGGCAGTTGTTTCCCACACTGAGGGGAGTACGACTGTACGAGGGTTTACTGGTTCGTCTGCCGTCGCTGGAGAATAACAGCAGGTGTGGGTGAGTAGAGGGATGGCTAGGCCAGCGATGGGAGTACGGTGGGGCGGTGAGGCCTGCGCGGCAGCACAGCCGGCCGCGGGGAGGAGAGAGCAGGCAGTCCCGTCGGCGCTTGTTTGAGCGGCTGGAGCAGGAAGAGCAGAGATTGTAGAAGCATGACGGCCGTTGGATGGACATCCAACAGTCACTTCTTGTGCGTCAACCTTTTTTTAGGAAAGCCTCAAATCTGTGGAAAACATCATACAACCCATTTGCCATTATTTCTAATAATTTACAGCCCATTTGCTAATTCTTAAGGTTTTTTTGGAGCCCATATTCTTTTTGTTAGCATTACAGCCCATATTGTGGCCACGGTTAAAAAATTATACGAAATTTTGCATATTTCGGTGCGGTCCGAACTGTTTTTAATCCTGAAATTTTGAGTCACATTCAAACTGATTTTAAAAATAAATGTATATCAATATAAAATCCAACAAATTGAAAACGCATAAAAATCAATGCAATTTAAAATCTTGAAATGAAAAAAAGAAATTTGAAACTAATTGCCGGTTTGATGTGTTTTAAAAATGTACATCCCATTTCTCATTACTGATAGGCCATTTTCTCGGCCAGCCGAATGAAGCTCTCCTCGTCTTGAAAGATTTGCAGGCCAACAGGCCTGACAAAGCGACTTACTTGGCAAATCACAAAACAACTGGGTTGTAGCCGTGGACCCAGCTGTCAGCCTCTCCACGTACAGTACTCTTCCGATGGAAGTCGGTCGTTGACCACATTGACCACGCCGCGCCGAGAGCACCAAGGCGGTGGACGATGGCGAGGCCTAGGAAGGGGATGACGCAGAGCTGAGGAAGACGCGGAGAGGAGTACGAGGGTTCAGTGGCTCGGCTGCGGTGAGAGGCTGTCGTCGCCGCAGAATAACAGGGGGTGTGGGTGAGTGGAGGGATGGCCTGGCCAGCGGTGGGAGTAGTATGGGGGCGGTGAGGCCTCCGCGGCAGCACAGCCGGCCACGGGAGGCAGGAGCAGGCGGCACGACCGGCGCTGCTTTGGGCGGCTGGAGCAAGAAGACCAGAGGTTGAAGAAGCACTAAGGCCGTTGGATGGACATCGTACGGTCACTAGAGCTAGAATCATTCATATTGACTAAGTTGACAAAGCCCTCCGTCCCCGTCAACTTAGTAGGCCCACAAGTCAGCCTCCCACTGTGGTGGGTCCCAGCTGGCACGGGGTATTCATTTTTTTGTGCGCAATAAGGAGGCACTTCCTTGCGTGCAAAGATATAGTTGGTGGGTCCGACCTGTCAGCGGAGGGAACATTTTTTTTCACGAAATACAGAGGCCCTTCCGGCGGGTCCTAGATGTCAGGTGGAGGAATCATTATTTTGCACGTAATAAGGAAGCATTTCCTTGTGTGCGGCCGTGGACCCAGCTGTCAGCCTCTTCACCTACAGTCCACTTCCGATGGATGTCGTTCGTTGACCACGCCGCGTGGAAAGCACCAAGGCGGTGGACGACGGTGAGGCCTACGAAGGGAATGACACGGAGCCGGGGAAGACACGGCAGTGGCTGCCCACGCGGTGGAGAGTACGAGGGTTGACTGGTTCGGCTGCGGTCACCGGAAACTAACAGGAGGTGTGGGTGAGTAGAGGGATAGACAGGCCAGGGATACGAGTATATGACGGGAGGCGGGAGCAGGCGGTTCCGACGGCGTTGGTTTGGGCGGCTGGGGCAGGAAGATCAGAGACTAAAGAAGCACGATTGCCGTTAGATTGACATCTAACGGTCTGACGCTGGTAGAGTCGATTGTTGACTAAGTTTCTTTTTTGACAAACCTTGTGTACGCATGAACTTAGTAGGCCCACAAGTCAGCCTCCAAATCTGTGGCAGACAACATAGAGCCCATTTGCTATTTTTTAATAATTTGCAGCCCATTTGCTAATTCTTAAGTAATTTATTACAGCCCATTTTCTCCCCAGGACCACGGTCAAAAAGTTCAACCTTATTTTGCATATTTTGGTGGAGTCTGAACTTTGTAATCCCGAAATGAAAAATCTTTTTTTAAGAACTTATTGATTTGCCAAAAAAATCGTATTGTTTTTGTAAGCAAATAAGACGTGGGACAATTGAGTTGGTTTATGGGAAAACCAGTGGTAAAAAAATCAGCGCTGGGAGGGAAAACAACAACAAAAATAAGGATGTAAATATGAAAAGGGAATTTTATGTATTTTCAGTATAATGATACGTGTATATGAACTAGTAAAACTATAGGTAGAGATTAGAAAACGGATGTAGGACATGCGTTTCAAGAGGAAAATAGAACTGGGCTGTGTGTTTGACTCAGTAAAAAAACTGCATGCGGATGTTGTAAGACAAAATATAACTAACGCTGGCGGGCCAAAGGCCAGTAGATACCTGCTGGATCTTTGTGCCCAGTTGAAAGGATCGATATAGTTGACTAGAGGGGGGTGAATAGGCAACTAACAATTTTTAGCTTTTCTTTACCAAATTAAACTTTGCATCAAAGTAGGTTGTATAGAAATGTAACTAGGTGGGCAACCTATATGATGCAACAACAACAAGCACACAAGCAAGCAAGGGATATAACACAAATAAGCTTGCACAAGTAAAGGGACGAAATAACCAAGAGTGGAGCCGGTGAAGACGAGGATGTGTTACCGAAGTCCTTCCTTTTGAGGGGAAGTACGTCTCCGTTGGAGCGGTGTCGAGCCACAATGCTCCCCAAGAAGCCACTAGGGCCACCGTATTCTCCTCACGCCCTCACACAATGCGAGATGTCGTGATTCCACTATTGGTGCCCTTGGAGGCGGCAATCGGACCTTTACAAACAAGGTTGGGGCTCTCTCCACAACTGAATTGGAGGCTCCCAACGAAACCACGGAGCTTCACCACAATGGAATATGGCTCCGAGGTGAACTCAACCGTCTAGGGTGCTCAAACACCCAAGAGTAACAAAATCCACACAAGAAAGTATGGGGGAAGCAAATATCCTTTGGTGGAAGTGTAGATTTAGGTCTCCTCCTTCAATCCCTAGCAAATCAACAAGTTTGAGTGGCTAGAGAAAGAGATCGGGCAAGAGAGCTTGAGTAGCATTAATGGTTGAGTGAGAGAGGTAAGAGGTGAATGTGGTAGGTGGAAGAAGCACCCTTATATAGCAACCCTAAAAATCCAACCGTTACTGTGTTTTCTGTACTGCAGGGGTACAACCGCTCCTTGTCCCGGTACAACCGGGACTCACGGTTTACGTGTAGAACCCTACCAGGCGGTACAACCGGGCGACTAGGCGGTAGTACCGGTTTAAGAGAACAACCGGACCAACCGCCCAGCCACCGCTCAACCACCGCATAGAAATAGTAGGGAGTCACCCCTGAGTGCGGTAGTCGAGCGGTACAGGACCGGTGCAACCGCTTGGCCTTGAGCGCTTGGGCGGCTAAGTCCTGAGCGGTAGAACCGCTCAGGGCACTGGTGGTATCGGTACGACCGGACCAACCGGGCCACCATCGCCCGAGTATCGCATCAAAACAGAAGTCTGACCGGTACTTGGGCGGTACTTGGCCGGAACAACCGCCATAGTCTTTGCTGAGCATGATGGCGGTACCACCGCCCGGAAGCAGCGGTACAACCGCTCGATCAAGACTGGTAAGCGCCAAGAACCTACGGTACGACCGCTCCAGAGAGCGGTACAACCGCTGGGAAGCCACAGCAAGCAGTAGGATAAGAAGGGAAGAGCTCTCTCTCACAGCTAAGGAAGGCAAGAGAGGGGTGAGGCAAGTGTACGTGAAAAGATTCCCCCAACACCTTCCAATGTGGATTCCATCTTGATAGTATGGGTTCCCTACGACCAAAGAGATAAAAAGCATAGAAAACTCCGTGTTTGATCTTTTCCTTCGAGAGAGAATAGCTATCCGATGAAAGACTAACCACCGAGAACCTGAAGCACTTAGCACAAGATTAGACCAACAAAGGGTTGTCATCATCATCCAAAACACAAAGTAGGGAAAGAAAATGTAGACGGGACTCCCCCTAAATGTGTGCCCCAAATTGAGAAGGCTATTTGAGAGCACTAATTAGGGACGAGACTCCCCCTAGATTTATAGACTCGCCACTCCTACTAGACATGCGAATGTAAGCAATAAGACCATAATATGAAGGTAAGGACTATAATGAATAAAGCAACAATATCACCGATAATAAAGATAGATAGATAGATAGATAAGCGCATGCCTTACACCATGCAAGATGAGATAAGCAACAAGGTTCACAAGCCAAAGTTCAACACCACGCACGAAAGGAAAACACAAACCCAAGCGAGGCAAAAACCCATGCAAATCCCGAGACCTATAGAACTCTCTCCCCCTTTGGCATCAAGACACCAAAAGCAAAAGAGCGAAGCTAGCGCCCCAAAGCTCAGTCCTCCTCCTCTGACTCCTTGGTAGCATCTGGATCCTCATCAGCAGCAGACTCGTCATCATCGTCGTGATCAGATTCCTCCAAGATATCATCAGCTGGAGCAAAGGAGGTGGAAGGCTGGCGAGGGACCTCATCATCAGACCATGTGCTGTTGAAGGAAATATGCCCTAGAGGCAATAATAAAGTATTATTTATTTCTTTATATCATGATAAATGTTTATTATTCATGCTAGAATTGTATTAACCGGAAACATAATACATGTGTGAATACATAGACAAACAGAGTGTCACTAGTATGCCTCTACTTGACTAGCTCGTTGATCAAAGATGGTTATGTTTCGTAGCCATAGACATGAGTTGTCATTTGATTAACGGGATCACATCATTAGGAGAATGATGTGATTGACTTGACCCATTCCGTTAGCTTAGCACTCGATCGTTTAGTATGTTGCTATTGCTTTCTTCATGACTTATACATGTTCCTATGACTATGAGATTATCCAACTCCCGTTTACTGGAGGAACACCTTGTGTGCTACCAAACATCACAACGTAACTGGGTGATTATAAAGGTGCTCTACAGGTGTCTCCAAAGGTACTTGTTGGGTTGGCGTATTTCGAGATTAGGATTTGTCACTCCGATTGTCGGAGAGGTATCTCTGGGCCCACTCGGTAATGCACATCACTATAAGCCTTGCAAGCATTGTAACTAATGAGTTAGTTGTGGGATGATGTATTACGGAATGAGTAAAGAGACTTGCTGGTAACGAGATTGAACTAGGTATCGAGATACCGACGATCGAATCTCGGGCAAGTAACATACCGATGACAAAGGGAACAACGTATGTTGTTATGCGGTCTGACCGATAAAGATCTTCGTAGAATATGTGGGAACCAATATGAGCATCCAGGTTCTGCTATTGGTTATTGACCGGAGAGGTGTCTCGGTCATGTCTACATAGTTCTCGAACACGTAGGGTCCGCACGCTTAACGTTACGATGACAGTTATATTATGAGTTTATATGTTTTGATGTACCGAAGGTTGTTCGGAGTCCCGGATGTGATCACGGACATGACGGGGAGTCTCAAAATGGTCGAGACATAAAGATTGATATATTGGAAGCCTATGTTTGGACATCGGAAGTGTTCCGGGTGAAATCGGGATTTTTCCGGAGTACCGGGAGGTTACCGGAACCCTCCCGGTAACTTAATGGGCCTTAGTGGGTCTAGGTGGAAGAGAGGAGAGGAGGCCAGGGCAGGGCCGCGCGCCCCTTCCCCCCCAGTCCGAATAGGACAAGGAGAGGGGGGCGGTGCCCCCCTTCCTTCCTCCCCTCCACCTCTTCCCCCTCTCTCCTAGTCCAACATGGAATAGGGGGGAGTCCTACTCCCGGTAGGAGTAGGACTCCTCCTAGGTGCGCCTCTCCTCCTTGGCCGGCGTCCTCCCCCTTGCACCTTTATATACGGGGGCAGGGGGGAACCTCTAGACACACAATTGATCAACGATCTTTTAGCCGTGTGCGGTGCCCCCCTCCACCATATTACACCTCGATAATATCGTAGCGGAGCTTAGGCGAAGCCCTGCGTCGGTAGAACATCATCATCATCACCACGCCGTCGTGCTGACAAAACTCTCCCTCAACACTCGGCTGGATCGGAGTTCGAGGGACGTCATCGAGCTGAACGTGTGCTGAACTCGGAGGTGCCGTGCATTCGGTACTTGATCGGTCGGATCGTGAAGACGTACGACTACATCAACCGCGTTGTGTTAACGCTTCCACTTTCGGTCTACGAGGGTACGTGGACAACACTCTCCCCTCTCGTTGCTATGCATCACCATGATCTTGCGTGTGCGTAGAATTTTTTTGAAATTACTACGTTCCCCAATAGTGGCATCCGAGCCTGGTTTTATGCGTTGATGTTATGCACGAGTAGAACACAAGTGAGTTGTGGGCAATATAAGTCATACTGCTTACCAGCATGTCATACTTTGGTTCAGCGGTATTGTGAGATGAAGCGGCCCGGACCGACATTACGCGTATGCTTACGCGAGACTGGTTTCACCGTTGCGAGCACTCGTTGCTTAAAGGTGACTGGCAGGTGTCTGTCTCTCTCACTTTAGTTGAACCTAGTGTGGCTACTCCCGGTCCTTGCGAAGGTTAAAACAGCACTAACTTGACGAACTATCGTTGTCGTTTTGATGCGTAGGTAAGAACGGTTCTTGCTAAGCCCGTAGCAGCCACGTAAAACTTGCAACAACAAAGTAGAGGACGTCTAACTTGTTTTTGCAGGGCATGTTGTGATGTGATATGGTCAGGACATGATGCTAAATTTTATTGTATGAGATGATCATGTTTTGTACCGAGTTATCGGCAACTAGAAGGAGCCATATGGTTGTCGCTTTATTATATGCAATGCAATCGCCCTGTAATTGCTTTACTTTATCACTAAGCGGTAGCGATAGTCGTAGAAGCAATAGTTGGCGAGACGACAACGATGCTACGATGGAGATCAAGGTGTCGCGCCGGTGACGATGGTGATCATGACGATGCTTCGGAGATGGAGATCACAAGCACAAGATGATGATGGCCATATCATATCACTTATATTGATTGCATGTGATGCTTTTATGCATATTATTTTGCTTAGACCGACGGTAGCATTGTAAGATGATCTCTCACTAAATTTCAAGGTATAAGTGTTCTCCCTGAGTATACACCGTTGCGAAAGTTCTTCGTGCTGAGACACCACGTGATGATCGGGTGTGATAGGCTCTATGTTCAAATACAACGGGTGCAAAACAGTTGCACACGTGGAATACTCAGGTTAAACTTGACGAGCCTAGCATATAACAGATATGGCCTCGGAACACTGAGACCGAAAGGTCGAGCATGAATCATATAGTAGATATGATCAACATAGTGATGTTCACCATTGAAACTACTCCATCTCACGTGATGATCGGACATGGTTTAGTTGATTTGGATCACGTGATCACTTAGATGATTAGAGGGATGTCTATCTAAGTGGGAGTTCTTAAGTAATATGATTAATTGAACTTTAATTTATCATGAACTTAGTCCTGGTAGTATTAGCATATCTATGTTGTAGATCAATAGCTCGCGTTTAGCTCCCCTGTTTTATTTTGATATGTTCCTAGAGAAAACTAAGTTGAAAGATGTTAGTAGCAATGATGGGGACTTGGTCCATGATCTGAGGATTAACCTCATTGCTGCACAGAAGTATTATGTCCTTGATGCACCGCTAGGTGACAGAACTATTGCAGGAGCAGATGTAGACGTTATGACCGTTTTGACAAAAGCCCGGTATGATGACTACTTGATAGTTTAGTGCACCATGCTTTACGGCTTAGAACCGGGACTTCAAAAATGTTTTGAAACGCCACGGAGCATATAAGATGTTCCAAGAGTTGAAATTGGTATTTCATACTCATGCCCGTGTCAAGAGGTATGAGACCTCTGACAGTACTTTGCCTACAAGATGGAGGAGAATTGCTCAGCTAGTGAGCATGTGCTCAGAATGTCTGAGTACTATGATCACTTGAATCAAGTGGGAGTTAATCTTCCAGATAAGATAGTGATTGACAGAGTTCTCTAGTCACTATCACCAAGTTACTAGAACTTCATGATGAACTATAATATGCAAGGGATAAACGGAAATAATTCCCAAGCTCTTCCTGATGCTGAAATCGACGAAGGTAGAAATCAAGAAAAGCATCAAGTGTTAATGGTTGACAAGACCACTAGTTTCAAGAAAAGGGCAAAGGGTAGAAGGGGAACTTCAAGAAGAACGACAAGCAAGTTGCTACTCAAGTGAAGAAGCCCAAGTCTGTACCTAAGCCTGAGACTAAGTGCTTCTACTGCAAAGGGACTGGTCACTGGAAGCGGAACTGCCCCAAGTATTTGGCGGATAAGAAGGATGGCAAAGTGAATAAAGGTATATTTGATATACGGATTATTGATGTGTATTTTACTAGTGTTCGTAGCAACCCCTCAGTATTTGATACTGGTTCAGTTGCTAAGAGTAGTAACTCGAAAAGGGAGTTGCAGAATGAACAGAGACTAGTTAAGGGTGAAGTGACGATGTGTGTTGGAAGTGGTTCCAAGATTGATATGATCATCATCTCACGCTCCCTACACTTTCAGGATTAGTGTTGAACCTAAATAAGTGTTATTTGGTGTTTGCGTTGAGCATGAATATTATTTGATCATGTTTATTGCAATACGGTTATTCATTTAAGTTAGAGAATAATTGTTGTTCTATTTACATGAATAAAATCTTCTATGGTCATACACCCAATGAAAATGGTTTGTTGGATCTCGATCGTAGTGATACACATATTCATAATATTGAAGCCAAATGATGCAAAGTTAATAATGATAGTGCAACTCATTTGTGGCACTGCCGTTTAGGTCATATTGGTGTAAAGCGCATGAAGAAACTCCATGCTGATGGGATTTTAAAATCACTTGATTATGAATCACTTGATGCTTGCGAACCATGCCTTATGGGCAAGATGACTAAGACTCTGTTCTCCAGAACAATGGAGCGAGCTACTGACTTATTGGAAATAATACATACTGATGTATGCGATCTGATGAGTGTTGAGGCTCGCGGCGGGTATCGTTATTTTCTGACCTTCACAGATGATTTGAGCAGATATGGGTATATCTAATTAATGAAACATAAGTCTGAAACATTTGAAAAGTTCAAAAATTTCAGAGTGAAGTGGAAAATCATCGTAACAAGAAAATAAAGTTTCTACGATCTGATCGTGGAGGAGAATATTTGAGTTACAAGTTTGGCCTTCAGTAAAAACAATGTGAAATAGTTTCACTACTCACGCCACCTGGAACACCACAGTGTAATGGTGTGTCCGAACATCATAACCGTACTTTATTAGATATGGTGCAATCTATGATGTCTCTTACCAATTTACCACTATCGTTTTGGGGTTATGCATTAGAGACAGCTGCATTCACATTAAATAGGGCACCATCTAAATCCGTTGAGACGACAACATATGAACTGTGGTTTCGCAAGAAACCAAAGTTGTCGTTACTTAAAGTTTGGGGTTGCGATGCTTATGTGAAAAAGTTTCATCCTGATAAGCTCAAACCTAAATCAGAGAAATGTGTGTTCATAGGATACCCAAAGGAGACAGTTGGGTACACCTTCTATCACAGATCCGAAGGGAAGACATTCATTGCTAAGAATGGATCCTTTCAAGAGAAGGAGTTTCTCTCGAAAGAAGTGAGTGGGAGGAAAGTAGAACTTGATGAGGTAATTGTACCTGCTCCCTTATTGGAAAGTAGTTCATCACAGAAATCTGTTCCTGTGACTCCTACACCAATTAGTGAGGAAGCTAATGATGATGATCATGTAACTTCAGATCAAGTTACTACCGAACCTCGTAGGTCTACCAAAGTGAGATCCGCACCAGAGTGGTACGGTAATCCTGTTGTGGAGGTCATGTTACTTGACCATGACGAACCTACGAACTATGAGGAAGCGATGATGAGCCCAGATTCCGTGAAATGGCTTGAGGCCATGAAATATGAGATGGGATCCATGTATGAGAACAAAGTGTGGACTTTGGTTGACTTGCCCGATGATCGGCAAGCCATAGAAAATAAATGGATCTTCAAGAGGAAGACGAACGCCGATAGTAGTGTTACTATCTACAAAGCTAGACTTGTCGAAAAAGGTTTTGACAAAGTTCAAGGTGTTGACAACGATGAGATTTTCTCACTCGTAGCAATGCTTAAGTCTGTCCGAATCATGTTAGCAAATTGCCACATTTTATGAAATCTGGCAAATGGATGTCAAAACTACATTCCGTAATGGATTTCTTAAAGAAGAGTTGTATATGATGCAACCAGAAGGTTTTCTCGATCCTAAAGGTGCTAACAAAATGTGCAAGCTCCAGCGATCCATCTATGGAATGGTGCAAGCATCTCGGAGTTGGAATATACGCTTTGATGAGTTGATCAAAGCATATAGTTTTATACATACTTGCGGCGAAGCCTGTATTTACAAGAAAGTGAGTGAGAGCACTACAACATTTCTGATAAGTATATGTGAATGACATATTGTTTATCGGAAATAATGTAGAATTTTTTGGAAAGCATAAAGGAGTATTTGAAAGGAGTTTTTTCAAAGAAAGACCTCGGTGAAGCTGCTTACATATTGAGCATCAAGATCTATAGAGATAGATCAAGACGCTTGATAAGTTTTTTCAATGGGTACATACCTTGACAAGATTTTGAAGTAGTTCAAATGGAACAGTCAAAGAAAGAGTTCTTGCATGTGTTACAAGGTGTGAAATTGAGTAAGACTCAAAGCCCGACCACGGCAGAAGAAAGAAAGAGAATGAAAGTCATTCCCTATGCCTCAGCCATAGGTTCTATAAAGTATGCCATGCTGTGTACCAGATCTATTGTATACCCTACACTGAGTTTAGCAAGGGAGTACAATAGTGATCTAGGAGTAGATCACTGGATAGCGGTCAAAAATTATCCTTAGTGGAATAAGGTGTTTCTCGATTATGGAGGTGAGAAAAGGTTCGTCGTAAAGGGTTACGTCGATGCATGTTTTGACACTGATCCAGATGACTCTAAGTCTCAATCTGGATACATATTGAAAGTGGGAGCAATTAGCTAGAGTAGCTCCGTGCAGAGCATTGTTGACATAGAAATTTGCAAAATACATACGGATCTGAATGTAGCAGACCCGTTGACTAAACTTCTCTCACAAGCAAAACATGATCACACCTTAGTACTCTTTGGGTGTTAATCACATAGCGATGTGAACTAGATTATTGAATCTAGTAAAGCCTTTGGGTGTTGGTCACATGACGATGTGAACTATGGGTGTTAATCACATGGTGATGTGAACTATTGGTGTTAAATCACATGGCGATGTGAACTAGATTATTGACTCTAGTGCAAGTGGGAGACTGAAGGAAATATGCCCTTGTAAGTGCATCTAGTGCCCCTTAGTGATTTTGGTGTATTGAAGAGTTATAGGTTAAGGGACTAATGCGTTTGTGAGTGTAGAAAGATCTATAAGTCTATGAGGAGTTTGATAATTATAGAGAAAGTCGACCCCTAAAAATGAAGTTCTTCGACTGAAGACTTTGGATTTCTGAAGACTTTCTGAAGACTTTGAAAGTGAAGAAATTGGTGTGACCTTCAAGACTTGGTATTCATTTGAGGAACATGAAGCATGAAGACTTTTGTTTTCGTAGTTTCATTTTCTCTTTCTTGAGTCATAGGAAACACCGTACTGTTAAAGGGGGTCGAGGAAATACTAAGGAAAATTTCCATGTGATGCTCAACTCAAAATCCTACACCTACCAATCCCTTCGAGTGAAGCCATTGGAAATCTCATACAGTTCAGTCATATTCTTCAGTGACAAACGAAGTTCTTCTGTTCTCTGAGGAATTTGTTATGACTGAGGAGTTAGGAATTCGCCAGTGCGGATTGCCTACACAGTGAGGAACATGATAGCCCTGAGGAAATTGAACCTCAATTTCCGACCGTTGTTGTGCTATGGGCCAGCAGTCCCAAAATATCTACCCACCTAACGGTCATATCATTGAAGGGCATTTATGTATTATCATGCGGGCTGCTCCCTAGGCTATAAATAGCCGCCCCCTACAACCACTAGCTGGTTGGCTGCTCCGAGAGGAACAGACACTTGTCATTTGAGAGCATCCCATCCTCCAAGGACTTTGAGCGAAAATCATCAAGTGAGGAAAAACCCCAAACCCAAACACCTACAAACCCAAAGTGATTGAGCATCACTGAAGAGATAGATCCTGCGTGGATCCGACGCTTGTTACCTTTGAAGACTGTGCTTCTTCCAGACGGTTAGGCGTCATGGTCTAGAGCATCCAAGAGGAAATTGTGGATCGCCGAGTGACCGAGTTTGTGAAGGTTCGGAAGTCACCTGAAGACTTACCACGAGTGATTGGACGAGGTCTGTGTGACCTTAGTTCATGGAGAATACGGTGAGGACTGTGTGTCCGGGACTGGGTGTCCTCAGGTTTAAATACCTAGCCGCTCCAACCAGACGTACAACTGAGACAGTAGTTGGAGCTGGTCTACCAAATCATTGTCTTCACAAAGCCAACTGGTTCTATTTCCTCAACTCTTTCATTTCCTCATTCGTGTGTTGTGCAATTGTTCATATCTGTGTTTGAAGACTTTGACTGAATACTTTCTTAATTTCCTCAGTTCAATTTCCTCAGTCTGTTTGTCTTCATCCTGTGTTATCCTGTGATTACGCTTTCTGTACTCTGTGCTTGTTTTCATTTCATCATGATGACTATGCTTGTGTTCTGCTATGCATACTTTTGAGTACTTATTCCGCTGCAAGTAGTTCTTCGCTAAGGAATTTCCTCACCCACAAATTCCTCAGTGAAGGATTTATAAAAATCGCCTATTCACCCCCCTCTAGTCGATATAACTTACTTTCAATTGGTATCAGAGTGAGGTACTCCCTTGTTCTGTGTGATTTTGGTTTAACCACCTGGAGTTTTAGTTGTGTCGACCGCAGGTATGATCAAGGTCTCTGCTGGGTGTCCTACCTTCGATGGGACGGACTACCCCTACTAGAAGAATAAGATGCGAATGCATCTTGAGGCAATTGATAACGATCTCTGGTATGTTGTGGAAAAAGGTGTTCCCTCTGTCTCACCCTCACTGAACGCTGCCGATGTGCAGAGATTCAAGCAACTCGATTCTCAAGCGAAGAATATCATATGTGGACATCTGAGCAAAGGACAGTATGGAAGAGTGAGTGCTTTGGAAACTGCTAAGCTTATCTGGGATAGGCTGTCCAAAGTAAATGAAGGAGTCTCAACACAGCGTGACTCTTGAGTTGATGTTCTTCGGAATCTCTTCAACCGCTTCAAAAGACTGGACAATGAGAATGTTCAACAAACCTTCGATCGCCTCACTGACATCTCAAATGAGCTTCAAGCACTTGGTGCCACTGACATCACCGACCACGAGGTGGTGAAGAAACTGCTCAGATCGCTTGATTCCTCATTTGATACTCTGGCCTTGATGATACAAGAGCGTGCTGATTACAAGTCACTTGATCCCGCTGATATCCTCGAAAGGCTAAACACTCATGAGTTCCAGCTTGCTGAAAAGAGAGATCTCTATGGTTCGAGCTATGGCAGATCACGTGCACTGAAGGCCAAGGCAGTTTCTGAGTCTGAAGTTGAAGACTCTGAAAGCAGTCTTGGTGATCTTGAAGAACTGAGCCATGATCTAGCACTGCTTGTGAAGAAATTCCAGAAGCTCTCAAGACGTGGTCGCTTTGGAAGACCCTCAAGGAGCAATGTTTCCTCATCCAGTGACTACAAGAAGAGGCTTTGTCACAAATGCAAGAAACCAGGACACTACATTCAAGATTGTCCTCAGTGGGAAAAGGAATCAAAGAAGAAGAAATACAAGGATTACAGTTCTGATGATACGAAGAAAAAGAAGAAATCCTCAAAATCTTCATCATCAAAATCCTCAAAGTCTTCATCTCACAAGAAGAGTAGCTCCAAGAAGGCTCGGGCATTCATTGGCAAGGAAATGGACTCTGAGGCTGAATCTGAAGAAAATGAGGAAGAGGAGGCATCTGAGGATTCCGAATCCGGTGTGGCAAGCCTAGCCCTCGCTACTGCATTCGTCAGCAAGTCTATCTTCAACTCTGAAGAAAATGACCTCACCAACAAGGCTGATGAAGGCAATGATGACTACGCGCCCACCTATTGCTTCATGGCAAAGGGTGCCAAGGTACTCAAATATGCCTACTCTCAATCAAGTGAAAATGAATGTGATGAAAACCTTAAGCCTAGCTATTCAAAACTTGCTAAGATTGCTGTGAAACAACAAAGGGCCCTTGAAAAGGTTCAAAACATGCTAGACAAGAGTGATGATATGTTGGGTGAAGAAATGGATCGCACTAAAACCTTGACTGAAAATCTTCAGAGACTTCAGACTAGGTATGACAACCTTCAGGGTCATCATAACACTCTCTTATCTGATCATGAGAAGCTTTCTTATGAATTTCTTCAAAGAAAGCAAGATCTTGAGAAGCTAGGAGTGAGTTATGAAGATCTTCAGAAGGAGCGCGATTCATTACTTGCTCAACAAATCAGTGCTGCTCAGGAAGAATTTGTTCCTCCTTGTTTGAAATGCATTGAACGTGAATCTGCTAATTCTTCACCTGAATGTTCAAATGCTTCTAATGCTACAAATTCTTCAACTGTCTCTGCTATCACTAATTCCCCATCTGAGGACATTGCTAGTATCACTAACGATGCAGGGCTGAAGGAATTGTACATGACAGGCATGTACAAAAGTCTCAAAGGGCATCAGACTCTTTGTGATGTGCTTAAAAAGCATATCCTCAACAGAAACCCTAGGAAAGAGGGTATTGCCTTTGAGAGGAAACTCAATGCTGATGGTACATATTGGAAGCCTGAGCAGTACCCCAAAACCTCATGGGTTGCTGCAAAGGGACCTCCAGTTGATCCATCTAATTTATCTGGCTTTACATGTGAATCTTCTCATTCTTCTGATGAGTCATTTGACTCCAACTATAAACTGTTCAAAAATCAGAATGGTGAAGTATTTGCTAGATATGTTGGCACTAACTGCAGGAACGGTTCCCCTATGAAGAAAATCTAGGTTCCCAAAAAGTGCCTTGAAAGTCTTCAGGTGAATGTCCTCATGACACCACCAGTGAGGAATAGGAACCCCAGATCAAATTCTTCATATGGACCAAATTCTTCATATGGATCCAAGTCCTCATACGGACAAAATTCCTCACATGGATCAAATTCCTCAAAAGGATCAAAGTCCTCATATGAACATCATTGTGCTAACAACTCTGTTTCGCAGGGAAGAGCCAAGGGCTATGAATATGAGCATTATTCTTCTAATCATTATGTTCATAAGTCCTCGAAGAATTTCTCTGCTTATTCATATGCTTACCCTAACTCCTCTTATGTGAAACGAAATGGATTGGCTTCTATGCCACCTTTCTCATATGGAGCTCGCAGAGTGATGAACTCTTTGCCACCCCTTCAGATGTGGGTGGTGAAGAAAAAGAACTAATCTCTTCTGCAGGGTCAGGTCTCCAGACGTACTTGAACGTCTGAAGAATTTGCTGGAGACCTGAAGTTTGCCTGAAAGGACGCAGGCTAATCATGAAGAAATGAACTTTCATTTCTCATGTACTCATACTGCTTTATATGTTCTATTGCTTGATGAAATTGATCTGATGAATTGATGTCATATTCTTCACTGATGAAGTACATGAAGTTCGTAAGCTGCACTAATTCATCTGCAGGATGATCAACCCAAAGCCACTGAGTGGGTCCTCGATAGTGGATGTACAAATCACATGACTGGTGACAAGAATCTATTGATTGATGCTCCCTTACCACCATCACATCTGAAGCATATCATCTTCGCTGACAAAGGCAAAAGTAAGGTATTGCGTCTAGGTAAGGTTGCGATCACAAAGGATCGACACATGGACAAAGTCATGCTTGTCGAGTCCTTAGGATACAACCTCATGTCTGTCTCAATGCTTTGTGATCTTGATATGGTAGTTGTCTTTGGCAAGTATCGTTGTGTTGTGGTTATGGAAGCTGACAATTCCAAAGTCTTCGAAGGCTTTAGGAGAGGAGACTTGTATATTGTTGATTTCTCTACAGGACCGCAACCAGCCGTGTGCCTACTTGCAAAAGCTTCAGAAGGATGGCTATGGCATCGACGACTTGGTCATGCAGGCATGAGGAATTTGCACACGCTTGCTAAGAAGAAGCATGTCATTGGCATTGAGAATGTCAAATTCCTCAAGGATCACCTATGTGGAGCTTGTGAAGCTGGAAAGATGACCAAGGCTAAGCATCCAGCGAAGACTATCATGACCACTACTCGGCCATTCGAATTGCTTCACATGGACCTCTTTGGTCCAAACCATTACTCAGCTGTCACAAATGACACATCTCTCTATGGGCTTGTTATTGTTGATGATTACTCTCGTTACACATGGGTACACATTGTTACTTACAAACATGAAGTGCAGGAAGTCTTCAAACGATTTTCCTCGAGGGCTTCAACCAACTTTGGTGTGAAGATCAAGCACATCAGAAGTGACAATGGAACTGAGTTCAAGAATTCTGGTCTTGATGACTATCTTGATGAACTTGGTATTACTCATGAGTTATCTGCTCCTTACACTCCTCAGTAAAATGGCGTCGTGGAGCGCAAGAACAGAACTCTTGTTGAGATGGCTCGCACTATGCTTGATGAGTACAAGACGCCTCGTCACTTCTGGATTGAGGCAATTTATACTGCGTGCCACATCATCAATAGGGTATATCTTCACAAATTCTTCAAGAAGACTGCCTATGAACTCCTCACTGACAAGAAACCCAATGTGAGTTATTTCAAAGTCTTCGGTGCTAAATGTTGGATTAGAGATCCTCATCACAATGCTAAATTTGCACCAAAAGCACATGAAGGTTTTATGCTTGGTTACGGAAAGGTCTCGCACACCTACAGAGTCTTCAACACCGTTCTTCACAAGGTTGTTGAACTATAGATGTGCGGTTCGATGAAACTAATGGCTCGCAAAGAGAGCACCTACCCTCTGTGATAGATGAACCAGCACCTGAGGAAACTATCAAGTTCAAGGCTACTGAGGATGTCATTCCTACCGAAGAATCTGCTGAAGAATTCATTCCAGAACGTGAAGAACGTCGAACTAATGCACTTGAAGAAATTGCTGAAGAAAATGGTGCTGACGAAAATGCTAATCAAATTCCTCGACGATAACCTACTCATCCTCGCGTTGCAAAAGAAGTGCAAGTTGAGAAGATCATCGATGACATTGAAGCACCAGGTCCTCTCACACGCTCAAAAGCTTCACATTTATCTAACTTTTGTGGGCACTATGCTTTTGTCTCTATCTCAGAGCCCACTAAGGTAGATGAAGCATTTCTGGATCCTGAGTGGATTCAAGCCATGCAAGAAGAATTACATCAGTTCGAGCTCAACAACGTTTGGGAACTGGTCAATCGTCCAGATCCTCGCAAACACAATATCATTGGCACAAAGTGGATCTACCGCAACAAGCAAGATGAAAATGGCCTTGTGGTGAGGAATAAGGCACGACTAGTAGCTCAAGGCTACACACAGGTTGAAGGAATTGATATCGTTGAAAATTTTGCACCTGTTGCTAGACTTGAAGCTATTCGCATATTACTTGCTTATGCTAACCATCATGATATCACCTTATATCAAATGGATGTGAAAAGTGCATTCCTCAATGGTAAGCTTGAGGAAGAAGTATATGTTGCTCAACCCCCAGGTTTTGAAGATCCTAAGCATCCTAACAAAGTCTTCAGACTAAATAAGGCCCTATATGGCCTCAAGCAGCCCCTCGGGCGTGGTATGATACTTTGAAGGAATTCCTCATGAAGAAAGGCTTAAAACCCGGTTCACTCGACCCTACTCTTTTCAATAAATCATATGACGATGAATTGTTTGTATGCCAAATATATGTTGATGACATCATCTTTGGCTGTACTGACCAACGTTATAGTGATGAATTTGCCTATATGATGAGTGAAGAATATCAAATGTCTATGATGGGAGAGTTGAAATTCTTTTTAGGTCTTCAAATTCGTCAACAGCGCAATGGCATATTCATATCTCAGGAGAAATACCTCAAGGATGTACTGAGGAAATTCGGCATGCAAGATTGCAAAGGCGTCAAAATTACTATGCCCACAAATGGCCATCTGTGCACTGATGAAACTGGTATTGACTTTGATCAAAAGGTATACCGCTCCATGATTGGTTCTTTATTGTACTTATGTGCATCTAGGCCAGATATTATGCTTAGTGTTTGCATGTGTGCCCAATTTCAAGCTACACCGAAGGAATCACACCATAAGGCTGTGAAGCATATTCTTCAATATCTAGCTCACACACCAACACTAGGATTATGGTACCCCAAGGGCTCGGCTTTTGATCTCGTTGGATATTCTAACTCTGACTATGCTGGTGATCGTGTGGATCGCAAGTCAACATCTGGTACATGTCATTTCCTCGAACGATCTTTGGTCTGTTGGTCCTCGAAGAAACAGAACTGCGTATCACTGTCTACTGCTGAAGCTAAGTACATTGCTGCTGGTTCTTGCTGTGCTCAATTGCTGTGGATGAAGCAAACCCTCAAGTACTATGGCGTCAACGTGAAGAATGTGCCTCTCTTCTGTGACAATGAGAGTGCCATCAAGATTGCTCACAACCCAGTTCAGCACTCGAAGACAAAGCACATTCAGATCCGTCATCATTTTCTTCGCGATCATGTGTTGAAGGGCGACATTTCTATTGAGCATGTGAAGACTGAAGAACAGCTAGCCGATATCTTCACAAAGCCCTTGGATGAGAAGTGATTTAGCAAGTTGCGGTGTGAGCTAAATATCCTATAATCTTCGAATGTTCTTTGAAAAGGACACTCATCCTAACACTTATGCAAAATTGATGACTTAGATGTGCAACACATGAAGAAACATTTTTCTTCAATCAATGAAGAATAACACTCTAAGTGTGAAGAAATTAATGAAGAATTTGATTCTCAGAACCCTACGACAATTGTACGCGGTGTCTGAAATCATCATTCTTATACGGTGGGTCACGCCACCACAAAAGTTGAAAATCTTCAGTTTGAGTTTTTCCTCATTTTTTGAAATTCCTCAGTTTTTCATATTCTTCAACTTTGCAAAATCTTCACTGTTTCCGTCGTTTCTCTTCATTGGCTATATATATATGAGTTTATGTCCTCTACAGCATTCACTTATTGCTATTTCTTCAAGTTGCTATTTCTTCTAAGTGAATGTGATCGGACCCTTCCCCCTCTATGCTATACTCAACCCAATCTATTCACAAATTCTTCATGTGCATTCTATTTGAAACTCGTTCAAAATCTTCACTGTGTCCTTGTCAGCTGAAGAATTTGCGAACGAAACTTTTAACTTATCTTATCCAAATTTTCGGCTTTGCCGCTCAAACCGTTCCGCTTCCCACGATATACTTACCTATTCACCCACGATCTAACACGATCTCCACCTCTCAGTACGTGGGTGACACATGTCATGCGAATGAGAAGGGTCAGGGGCACGTTCGTCCAATTTCTTCGAGCGAACCGTTTTTCACCGTGGCTATAAATACCCCCTCTCCCCTTCCTCACTTCTTTTACTCCGCTCGACCTCTCTCCAGCTCGAGCTTCTCAAACCCTAGCGCCGCCGCTACATCATCATCGCCGGTGAGGAAGAGCTTCACTGCCTCGACCTCGTCGCCGCCGTACTCACGCCGGCCGCGGAAATCTTCACTCCGCTGCCGCCGTAGCCGTCTTCCTCCGCCAAGTTAGGGCGTGGAAGATCTACACAGACGAGCTTCACTTCTCCACATCCCAGTTCGTCGTGTTCTTCATTCAGGGTAATTAAAAGTTACTTCTACTGCCCACTTTGATTCAAATGTTTACTGCAAAATCTTCAAAGGTGTTTTTTCTTCAAATTCTCACACACTAAACACCTCACATGTCATCTGCTCTTGGTTCGTTTCTCTAAGCATCACTTTTCTTCAAGATTCCTCAATTGTGTGGATCTTCGATCTATACAACTCTGGAACCTAAGACAAAGAACGCTTAGTGAAATTCTTCAAGACTCATCTGGTCAAATTCCTCAAACTTGTTCTTATTGAAAAACCTTCTGAGAACGCATATGACCTCTCCAAATTCCTCGCAACTATACTCTGTTCACAGGTACTCATGTCCGTTGCTGAATCACTAGGTTCTCATCAACTTAACTCATTTGCAGCGTTCCTTGAGGAAAGTTGCATACTTCTTCAGAGAGTTCAATTGTTCAAATTCCTCAACTGAAGAAATTGGCTAATGAAAAGAGGCCACAGAAGGGAGGAAAGAAGCCTGAGGCCAATACTGCCTTTGAAATCCCTGAGGACATTTATGCGGGGTACTGCACACGCCCTGAGGAAGATAAAAATCAGCGCAAGGTGCGCATTCAGAGGATAGAAAGGAGATGGGCAAAAGAGTGGAGGGAGTACAGGTATGTGACTCCAAAATACATGAAGAAATTCGATGTTACTCCTCCATGCTAAAGACCTCCATTGGCACCTGGCCAAGAGACAGATCCCACTAGCATCAAGCGCGGTGAGGATTTTCCTGAAGAATGGGCCAAGCGCCAAGCCAAGTTGGCCAAACAGGCAAAAGATGCAGTGAAGAAATTCAACGAAGATTCCACTGCTGCTGCTGAGGCCTCTGTACGGCCGAAGAAATCCATGGCAAAGAAGCCTGCGCACAAGCCAAGTGCCTCTTCGTCAATGCCCTCACGGCCAATTTCTTCAGCTCAGCCCTCACGGCCAATTCCTCAAGCCGCTCCTGCTCCTACAAAGTCCTCAGCTGCTCCGACAAAATCCTCAGCACCTATGCATCTTGCCACATGCCAAAGGACTACAGGCATCTCTATTGCCTCAGGAGCTTCAGCTAGTTCCTCAGCTGCACCAAAGTCTTCAACAGGACCCTCTCTACTGAAGACAAAGACAACTGTTGGACGAGGCTCTCGCCCAAGTCCTCGGAAGAAGCAGGTCTCCTTCCAAGTACCGTCTGATGAAGACGAAGCTGATGATGAAGAACTTGCTGAAATCATCAGAGACAGGCAAGTCGGGGCCGCTAGAGCCAAGGGCATAGAAGTGCCACTGCTTTTGGATCCAAAGCTGATCCTCGACTATAATGATATCTGGCACAAGGACCCAAACACTCCTATGCCTGATTTCAAGTTGACACCTGGCCAAAGTCACATGCTGACCCATTTCATTAGTGAAGAAAAATGGAAATATGAGAAGGCCAGGCAACTCAAGAAAGCACAGTACAGGAAGGAGAAGTTCCTGAAGAACAACGTTGTCTCTATGACAAGTGATGAACTTGTAAAGCTCCAGTCTGAAATCAAAGTCCTCAGCGATGATTTCAGCACTTACTATGCTGATTGGAAAGGACCAAGGTCAGGTTCGTCAATCTGACGAAGACACTCACTTCAAGTGCCGCTGCCCCTGTGCATATTGAAGTTACTCAGGCTGAAGCATCTGCTCAGCAAACTGAAGAGCATGCCAGCACCGCTGATGACAATCAGGCTGCTGAAGATAATGTGAGTTCCAGGGCACCCACTAGCGGTGCGCCTGAAGAAAATGAAGAGGTCAGGGCAACTGCATCAGTTGTGCCTGAAGAAACTGCACAAAATTCCTCTGCTCCACCTGCGCCTACTCCAACTCCAATCCTTCCATCTGCATCTGATGTGAAGAAGACCAAGGCTGCAGAGCGTGCAGCAGTGAAGAAAAGGAAAGCATCAGCTTCTTCAGATTCTTTTGCTCCGAAGAAAATGAAGCCTATGACCAGCTCTTTTGCAAACCCGATTGATGTTGTTCCAATCTCAACCATGCCATCAAACGACCTTGTTCCTTTTGGTGAAGAATATGTGATCCCTAGCGGATCTGATGAAGAAACTCCTTCTGCTGCTACGTCAGAGCAGATGGATGAAATCCCTTCAACCCCAGTTATTTCCTCGCATGTGCCTCAGTTTACTGCTGAAGAGGCCGGCGTTGAAGAAATTGAAGATGAAGATGTGGACATTGGCTGTACTACACCTGTGATGAATGATGACTTTTGGGAAAGTCAGCACCCCAATTCTCCACTCTTCACTCCACTGCAGCAAATTCCTCAGTCCCCAGTCACTACTGTTCAAATGGGATCTGATGAAGCTCATGAAGACATTCCAGCCGCTAGTGCTGAAGAAACTGAAAATGAAGAATTCAAGAACCAGGCTGCCACTAAAGAGGAAGCAGAAATTCCTCAGCCTGAAGAACCTGAGATTGTGATTCCTGAGGTTGTGATGCAACTCACTGACACTCCTCTGCCCAAACCAAAGGATCCTTTCTCCAAGAAGCAAAAATTCAAGACTGATGCCTTCTTTGGCGAGCATGTATTCTTCACTGATTACAACCCTTATGACTCTGCTCGCATAAGGAAGAGGCGTTTCTGGACTGAGAGCCAGGCAAATTTTTATTACTCAGTGCTGTTCGACAAAGACAAAGTCTTCGATCATGAGCACATTCCTCACGTGGACATGGAATCTCTGTCGTGCTTCGTGCCAGTCCTCAGTGTTGTTCATGATGCTGGACTGTTAAATTTCTGCACTGACATCTGTGATTGGAATGAAGAACTTATTCTTCAATTATATGCAACGCTGCACATCACCGGAAATTCTGAAGATGTGAATTCATGGGTGCTGGACTGGATGTCTGAAAACACTCACTACAAGGCACCAGCTACTGAATTGCTTCGTGCCTTACCTCTCAGTCCACCCCTTGAAGGTGCTTGTTGCGTCTACAGTGAACCTGAGCTAACCGATCACTACATGCAAGTGCTGATGAAGCCTTTGAAGCCAGGTCAGGCCTCACGAACAAAATTCCTTGTGAAGGAATTGCTGTATGTGCCTCGAACTGTCTATCGCATTCTGGCGAAGACATTGAGTCCAATCAAGGGCCACGACTCAAATGAAGAAGTCATTGGCATCATGAAGAATCTGCTTTTCAATATCATACATGGCATTCCCATCAACTTCCATGATTTCTTCATGAGGACTCTGGCCAATGTCGCCATGTCACCATTTGAGTTGAAGCCTTATGCACCTTGGATTATGAGATTCATCAGGAGAAGGTCTTCACTCAACTATAAAGCTGATACACTAAACCATTGCAGCTACTTGCCCCCAATTGAAGTCCTCAAACGGACATTTTCCTCAGCTGATGAAAAGGGCAAGGCTACTGCTGTAATTGATGAAGGCAGTCGTCCATTGGATGGACAATTTCGCAAGGCTGCATCCTACTCCACCAATGATGACTCTGCCACCCATGACTCTACCGCCAACGCACCGAAGCAAAATCCTCAAGGCACAGCACCCACGGTGATGACTGACCATGAGCTTCTCCTCAGTCTTCACCAGAAGGTTGATCGCAATCATAAATGGGTCAAGCGTCAGTTTGGTTCAATTCTTCACAACATGACTGCTACCCACAATGCAGTGAAGAAAAACCAGTACTACCTTCATGAAATCCTCAACCGCACCTGGGCTGTTCTGTCTCAAGTCTATAGTGAAGAAGATCTGAAGACAATGGGTCTCAAGGACAATCTTGACTGGGCTGCACCTCCTCCAAAGAAGTACAAGAAGGTCAAGGTTCCTTCCTTGGTGGCCAGCTCCTATTCTTCATCACGTGACATTGATGAAAATGAAGATTTGGACAACACTGCGGCAGGCCCTACTCCAACAACCGACCCCAACAACGCTGACGCTCCTTCATCACCTTGATATTCTTCAGGGGCATTAGTCCTCATTTTCGACCCTTTTGGTCATTTGATGACAAAGGGGGAGAAATTTGAGTTAGTCTTCAAGCGGGTCTATCTTATGGGCGGTTTTTTTCTAAAGTTACAACTCTCGTTCTTCTGATGACTTTGTTGGATCGAGTTGTAAACTTAAACTCTATGGTGGCCTGATACTTTTGCTGTTTCTTCTGCATGCTTGTTCCTCATTGATGTTATTGCACGCATGCTGAATTACATCGGTCACCATATTTCATCATGCATTTCAAACTCTTCATATATTATGTCAAATGCGTGTATGAATTACAAGATATAGGGGGAGATCTCCATGATTCAACTCTTCAAGTGTGCATTGCTTCAAAAGCAAATTCCTCACTATGCACATCTTCAGGGGGAGTTCTTCTATATCTTGCAATCAAATTCCTCAATATCAGTATTTACACTTCATATGTTTATCCTCGTTGAAAACTTAACCTATATTGTCATCAATCACCAAATAGGGGGAGATTGTAAGTGCATTTAGTGCCCCTTAGTGATTTTGGTGTATTGAAGACTTATAGGTTAAGGGACTGATGCGTTTGTGAGTGTACACAGATCTATAAGTCTATGAGGAGTTTGATAATTACAGAGAAAGTCGCCCCCTAAAAATGAAGTTCTTCGACTGAAGACTTTGGATTTCTGAAGACTTTCTGAAGACTTTGAAAGTAAAGAAATTGGTGTGACCTTGAAGACTTGGTATTCATTTGAGGAACATGAAGCGTGAAGACTTTTGTTTTCGTAGTTTCATTTTCTCTTTCTTGAGTCATAGGAAACACCGTACTGTTAAAGGGGTCGAGGAAATACTAAGGAAAAATTTCCATGTGATGCTCAACTCAAAATCCTACACCTACCAATCCCTTCAAGTGAAGCCATTGGAAATCTCATACAGTTCAGTCATATTCTTCAGTGACAGAGACGAAGTTCTTCTGGTCTTTGAGGAATTTGTTCTGACTGAGGAGTTAGGAATTCGCCAGTGCGGATTGCCTACACAGTGAGGAACATGATAGCCCTGAGGAATTTGAACCTGAAATTTCCGACCGTTGCTGTGCTATGCGCCAGCAGTCCCAAAATATCTACCCACCTAACGGTCATATCATTGAAGGGCATTTATGTCTTATCATGCGGGCTGCTCCCTAGGCTATAAATAGCCGCCCCCTACAACCACTAGCTGGTTGGCTGCTCCGAGAGAAACTGACACTTGTCATTTGAGAGCATCCCATCCTCCGAGGACTTTGAGCGAAAATCATCAAGTGAGGAAAAACCCCAAACCCAAACACCTACATACCCAAAGTGATTGAGCATCACTGAAGAGATTGATCCTGCGTGGATCCGATGCTTGTTACCTTTGAAGACTGTGCTTCTTCCATACGGTTAGGCGTCATGGTCTAGAGCATCCAAGAGGAAATTGTGGATCGCCGAGTGACCGAGTTTGTGAAGGTTCGGAAGTCACCTGAAGACTTACCACGAGTGATTGGACGAGGTCTGTGTGACCTTAGTTCAAGGAGAATACGGTGAGGACTGTGTGTCCGGGACTGGGTGTCCTCAGGTTTAAATACCTAGCCGCTCCAACCAAACGTACAACTGAGACAGCAGTTGGAACTGGTCTACCAAATCATTGTCTTCACAAAGCCAACTGGTTCTATTTCCTCAACTCTTTCATTTCCTCATTCGTGTGTTGTGCAATTGTTCATATCTGTGTTTGAAGACTTTGACTGAAGACTTTCTCAATTTCCTCAGTTCAATTTCCTCAGGCTGTTTGTCTTCATCCTGTGTTATCCTGTGTTTACGCTTTCTGTACTTTGTGCTTGTTTTCATTTCATCATGATGACTATGCTTGTGTTCTGCTATGCATACTTTTGAGCACTTATTCCGCTGCAAGTAGTTCTTCGCTAAGGAATTTCCTCACCCACAAATTCCTCAGTGAAGAATTTATAAAAATCGCCTATTCACCCCCTCTAGTCGATATAACGCACTTTCAGTCCTAGAGGCAATAATAAAGTTATTATTTATGTCCTTATTTCATGATAAATGTTTATTATTCATGCTACAATTGTATTAACCAGAAACTTGATACATGTGTGAATACATAGACAAACATAGTGTCATTAGTATGCCTCTACTTGACTAGCTCGTTGATCAGAGATGGTTAAGTTTCCTAGCCATAGACATGAGTTGTCATTTGATTAATGGGATCACATCATTAGGAGAATGATGTGATTGACTTGACCCATTCCGTTAGCTTAGAACTTGATCGTTTAGTATGTTGCTATTGCTTTCTTCATGACATACATGTTCCTATGACTATGAGATTATGCAACTCCCGTTTACCGGAGGAACACTTTGTGTGCTACCAAATGTCACAACGTAACTGGGTGACTATAAAGGTGCTCTACAGGTGTATCCAAAGGTACTTGTTGGGTTGGCGTATTTCGAGATTAGGATTTGTCACTCCGATTGTCGGAGAGGTATCTCTGGGCCCACTCGGTAATGCACATCACTATAAGCCTTGCAAGCATTGCAACTAATGAGTTAGTTGCGGGATGATGTATTACGGAATGAGTAAAGAGACTTGCCGGTAACGAGATTGAACTAGGTATTAAGATACCGACGATCGAATCTCGGGCAAGTAACATACCGATGACAAAGGGAACAACGTATGTTGTTATGCGGTTTGACCGGTAAAGATCTTCGTAGAATATGTAGGAGCCAATATGAGCATCCAGGTTCCGCTATTGGTTATTGACCGGAGACGTGTCTCGGTCATGTCTACATAGTTCTCGAACCCATAGGGTCCGCACGCTTAAAGTTCGATGACGGTTATATTATGAGTTTATGTGTTTTGATGTACCGAAGGTAGTTCGGAGTCCCGGATGAGATCGGGGACATGACGAGGAGTCTCGAAATGGTCGAGACGTAAAGATCGATATATTGGATGACTATATTCAGACATCGGAAAGGTTCGGAGTGATTCGGGTATTTTCGGGGGTACCGGGGAGTTGCGGGAATACGAGGAAGAAGCAATGGGCCTCATGGGCCAAGTGGTGGAAGAGAGGAGGCAGGGCGCGCGGCCCCCCTAGCCCAAACCGAATTGGACTAGGGGGCTAGCCCCCCTTTCCTCCTTTTCCTCCCTCTCCTTCCATCTCCTTCTCCTTCCCTTCCTTCCCCTCTCCTACTTGGACTAGGAAAGAGGGGGGAATCCTACTTGGAGTAGGATTGCCCCCCCTTGGGCGCGCCTCCTCCCCTTGGCCGGCCCTCTCCTCCTCCCCCCCTTTATATACGGAGGAGGGGGGCACCCCATAGACACAACAATTGATCCCTTGCATCTCTTAGCCGTGTGCGGTGCCCCCTCCACCATAGTCCACCTCGATAATATCGTAGTGGTGCTTAGGAGAAGCCCTGCGTCGGTAGAACATCATCATCGTCACCACGCCGTCGTGCTGACGGTACTCTCCCTCAAAGCTCGGCTGGATCGGAGTTCGAGGGACGTCATCGAGCTGAACGTGTGCTGAACTCGGAGGTGTCGTACGTTCGGTACTTGATCGGTCGAATTGTGAAGACGTACGACTACATCAACCGCGTTGTGCTAACGCTTCCGCTTTCGGTCTACGAGGGTACGTGGACAACACTCTCCCCTCTCGTTGCTATGCATCACCATGATCCTGTGTGTGCGTAGGAATTTTTTTGAAATTACTACGTTCCCCAACAGTTTGTTGGGTCTCGCTCTTCCTCTTGAAGAAATATACCCAAGTGTATCTTGAATAGTCATCCACAATCACCAAGCAATACTTTCTACCCCCAATACTATCAAAGGATGGAGGCCCAAAGAGATCCAAGTGAAGGAGCTCCAAAGGCCTCTTCGAGTAGATGATAGTCATGGGAGGGTGAGCCTTTTCATGAAGCTTTCCTTCGATACAAGCACTGCAAGCACGATCTTTAGCAAAACTAACATTTGTTAGTCCACGGACATGGTCCCCCTTGAGAAGACTTTCCAAAGATCTCATATTGACATGGGCTAATCAGCTATGCCAAAGCCATCCCACGTCAACTTTAGCCATTAGGCATGTCGCGGTCTTAGTGGGTCGCTCCGAAAAGTTAATCACATAGAGACCGTTCTCGACATGCCCAACAAAGGCTACTTTAAGAGTCTTGCTCCACAAGAGGGCCACGGTATCAATATCAAAGAAAGTGGCAAAGCCCATGAGTGCAAGTTGACGAACGGAAAATAAATTGTATGCAAGGGACTCAACAAGCATGACATTCTCGATCGTGAGATCATGAGAAATGACAACCTTGCCAAGCCCCAATACCTTAGAGGACGAGGCATCACCCTACTCGACATTTGTTGGCATAGATGGAATCTTGTAAACGTCCACCACCAAGTCCTTGCTTCCGGTCATATGATTAGTGGCTCCACTATCGAGCAACCATGATCCCCCACCGGAATCAAACACCTACAAGAGATCAATGCTTGGTTTTAGGTACCCATTTTGTAATGGGTCCTTTGATGTTAGTGACAAGGGTCTTAGGAACCCAAATAGACCATTCAATGTACTCATAAGGAGAACCAACAAATTTGGCATATACATGCCCATCACTAGCACGGCACAACACATAAGAAGGGTTAAAGTCGCTGGCTTTGTTGGAAGGGGTGGCATTGCTTTTCTTGGCAGCACCACCCTTCACATTGTTTTTCTTCTCCTTGGAAGCACCCTCTCCCTCCTTCACAAAGGTTTGCTTGAGAGGGGGAGGTCGTTTGGTGGTTTCATTCTTCTTCTTGTTCTTGGGCATGGGTGCGAACCCAATCCCTTCCTTGGCCACAACTTCCTTTTGATTGCTCAAAAGGTCATTGAGGTTCTTCTCACCTTGTATGCACGACACAAGGCCTTTCTCAAGTTGCTCCTTCAACTTAGCATTCTCCTCAACAAGATGCACATGCTCACAACAAGGGTTAGTAGCATTTGCCTTATCAATTAACACCATATGAGGAAAGGTGGCTTTCTCCTTGGTTAGCTTCACTTGAAGTTGATCAAGAGACTCTTTGAGATTAGCATGAATACCCTTCAAGGCCTTGTGAGCCTTGTCAAGTATATCAAACTCCTCCTTGAGTCTTGCAAGATCAACCCCAAGTTTGGCCTTCTCGGAGGTTAGCACACGAGAGACAACAAGAGCATGATCAAGATCTTTCTTTAATTTGGCATGGTCATCATTGTGTGACTCCTCAAGAGCCAAACGAAGACCACGCTCTTCCTCAAGAGCATTGGAAAGATCCGAAATCTCATCGGCATAGTCACGACTATGCCCCTCCATCTTAGAGATGGTATCTTCATGAGCCTCGATCATGTCATTGGCTTCACCAAGTTGTTCCAAGAGAGCAACGAAGTGCTTCTTGGATTTACCCTTGAGTTTACTCATAAAAGACTCAAACTCATTTTCCTCCACATTAGAACCCTCATGTTCATCAATGCAATCCATCAAAGAAGGACTATTAATGATGGTAGTTTTGATGTTGGGGGTTACCTTGTTGGTGGCTTTAGCCATGAGGCACTTGGCGGTGATGCTCTCATTGGGTGAGTCGAAGAGAGACACCCGTGGAGTTGTCGCAATGGCAACGGAGGCCATGGCAACCGACTCACCATCTTCATCATCCTCATTATATTCTTCTTGGACCACCAACGCCTTGGGAGGAGTCTTCTTGGTGAAGTTGCTCTTGTTGGGGAAAGACTTGGCCTTGTCTTTTCGGATGAGCTTGCCACCATTGTCCTCCCTCTTCTCGTAAGGACATTCCGCAACAAAATGGCTCACATTGCCACAATTATAGCAAGTCCTCACTCGTTGCTTGACCTTTGCGCCACTTGAGTTGCTCTTGTTGAAGTTGGGCCTTTTGTTCTTCTTGCTCCAAAATTGCCTTGAAGCAAGAGCCATGTGTTCATGATAGGCATACTTTGTATCTTCGGGGTTGCTTTCCTCTTCTTCCTCTTATTCTTCTTCTTCAACACTAACCTTGGCCTTCAATGCAAGGTTGGGCTTCTTTGCCCTTTGAGAGTGTAGCACCACATTGTCGGCGGTCTTGTCCAAGATGCTCATAGCCACAAACTCATCCAACACTTCACTTGAGGACAAGGTGTGGAAGTCTGGCCTTTGACGAATGACGGAGGACATGGCCTTGTGGTAAGGCGTCATTGCCTTGAGAAATTTGTGCTTGATCCAATTGTCATCCGTGTCCTTGCTCCCATGATCTCGGAGTGAGACGGCGAGTTTGGTTACTCTCCGATAAAGCTCACGAGGTTCTTCATCTTCTTTCATTGCAAACTCATCGGCTTCATCTTGCACCACTTCATAGTTGGAGCGTTGAATGCTTGCACTTCCCCGGTAGAGGGAGACAACACAATGCCATGCATCTTTGGCCATGGCGAAGGGCCGAAGATGAGGGAGATATTCGGGTGGAATTGCATCTTGGATGATGAAGACATCATTCTCATTGAATTGATTATCCGCGGCTTCTCTAGGGGTGAAGTTGCTTCGGTCATGCGGATAGAAACCTTCTTCAATGATTCTCCAAAGATTAGTATTCACATGATTTAAATGACGCTTAAAGCGATAACCCAAGAATCAAAGTCCTCATTTTTCACAATCTTAGGGGGAGGACCGGCATGATTCAAATGAGTAGAAGGAATCGGTCCACCATAAACAAGTGGAGGTTCCACATGTGTCGTGGAATTGTCACGGCAGATGTCCTCGAGCTAGGACTTAGTCGTGGAGCCATCGCAACTAGGAAGCTTAAAGGGGTTAAACGGGACAAGGAACACGGGGGTTATACTGGTTCGGCCCCTTACGGTGAAGGTAAAAGCCTACGTCCAGTTGAGGTGGTATTGATTATGGTTTCGATGACCAGGGAGCTTAATTCCTCTGCCTGGTTCTCGACGAGATCTTTCTTCTTCCTAAACCGCCGCCGGGTCGTCCCTTTATATAGAGAGGTTAACGCCCAGCGGCTCTCAGAGTCCCGGCCGGCTCATAAGAGTGTCCGGCTCGGACTCTCATCTATTCTTGCCTTACACTACAAGTCTTGCCATACGGCGGTTTATCACTACGGACCTTAAGCCTCCTCCGGGTCTTAAGCCCATTATCTAACCCGCCGTCTTCAAGCTTGGTACTGGGCTTCGCATGATGACCATTATGACGTAACCCGGCCCCTCCTGGGTGGGTGACTCTAATGGTTATATCCTCAACATTAGGCCTCAGATTGATTTGAACCGGTTCATGTCAATCTTCAATTCCTTTGAGAGAAAAAATCTTCCGGCTTATGGTCGGGCGAAGGTTATAACCCGCCGTGACGTCATCTTCCGGATTCCTGGTAACCCGCCATGACGTCATTTTCCAGTAAGTCCATTTTTTATTCTGTTATACTCCAACGGATCTTATCTTTAATGGTTATCCCGAAAATCGAGGCGCTTTTGTGGCGAGATAATCACGCCGTGGCCTCCTCGTTTCTCGCACCCACTTATGAGCCTCACCTTATAAATAGCCCGGCCCATGAGCCTCCAGTTACTCGTCGCCTCCATCTTCTTCCTCCTCTCGCCACTGTGCTGCCGCCCGAGCTCCGCCGCCGCCGCCGCGGGTTTCCTCGTCTTCACCAACTCAGGCCGCTGCATCAACCTGACGTGACCAGAGAAACGCGATGAACCTCCGCAATAACTCCGCATCTGTAAGTCCCTGCACCTCTCCACCGTAGATCCACATTAGGGTTCCACTGTTCTTCCTCTGTTCTTCCTCTGTTCTTCGCTATTCTTCTCGAGTTTCCTGTAGTTCTTCCACTATAGTCATGTTAGATCCAAGAGTAGTACAGAGCTCCTGCAGTAGTTGTTGCGCATCCATTTTTATGCTAGTAGATCCCCTTTGTCTGCAATAAGATCTCGTTCTGAATCCATGAACTTCTTCTGCGTCAGTTCTAGGTCTAGAAAATTTTCCTTTTAGCCAACCGTTTGATCCAAAATAATTACTGCGATCTGTGAAACTTGTTTTCATCACACTTAGTCAAAAATTGCATCTGTTTAGCTATGGCGGCTCACATTTCCGGCTTAAAGAAGCCACGCGTTGTAAAACTTCTGGCTCATTTATGATAAAGCTGTAGACAATTTGAATTACTCACGATGCCCTCAGCGGCTTAGATAACCCGATGCACTTAGCCATATGTCATTAGGCCCCTTCATAATCCGCCATTTAAGTATTGAACTATAGACGTCTGCCGGCTTATAATTGAACCGGACATTTTCCCTTTGTCATAGGCTTCATCTTTCACAATGCCACCCAAAGCTCCCAAGGCACCCATCACGTGCAACTGGATGAGATCCAATGTCACCGACGACACTTTAGCTGATTTTGTGAAGACGGGTTACTTGCCCAAGAAGGAGATCATGTCTTATCGTGCCCCTGACCCGTCGGAGGAAAGACCTCAACCAAGAGATGGTGAGGTGGTGATATTTGCTGATCACATGAGCCGGGGCTTCGCACCGCCCGGCTCAAAATTCTTTAGAGAGGTTCTGAACTTCTTTGATCTGCGGCCGCAAGACATAGGACCCAATTCTGTGTCAAATATTTGCAACTTCCAAGTATTCTACGAAGTCTATCTTGGAGAAGAGCCCAGCCTACTGCTCTTTAGGGAGTTGTTCTACCTGAATCGCCAGAATGAGTGTGCCAATGGGCCTAGCTTGGAACTTGGCGGAATCTCCATTCAACGACGGAGAGACTGCCTTTTCCCTTACGCTGAACCGCCAAGCCATCCAAAGGACTGGAACCAGACGTGGTTCTACTGCCAGGACACCTCTCCGGCTGACGAGAGCCCTCTGCCCGGCTTTTGTGCCCTGCGTCTGGAACCAAATCACCCTCTGCCAGACAAACTATCTCAAGCGGAGCGTCAACCTCTGATCCCCACCATCAACAAGATCAAGGCTCTCCTGGGAAACGGCCTCAACGGCATTGATCTGGTCCGGGTCTGGATCTCTTGGCGGGTGATTCCCTTGAGCCGCCGCCCCGGCTTAATGTGCGATTACACGGGCCGGAAAGATGACCCTCTGCGGCACAGCCCCAATGATCTCCCTGAGGACGTCGTGGACGACATGACCAAGTCTCTCCTGAATGAGAGCTTAGCCTACTGTGGGAAAACCGGCTTAAACCCCTTCTGCCGAGCTAACCCGGCTCCGGCGGTAAGCCACTGACCTGAACACCTTGGTTTTCCTTTTAATAGCTTTCATCTGAACCATCTTTGTTGTATGTTTCAGGCTAATGACAAGTTCTGGAAGGTCAAATATGACCATGAGGCGGCCAAAAAAGCCAGGAAGGCTAAGAAAGCCGCCAGGAGAGCCGCTCCCTGCAAGAAGGGAAGCAGGCCTACTGCCTCAGAGCTGCTTCAGCTAAGCGACAGCTCCGAGTCAGAGGTAACCCCTGAATCTGTAGGCTCTTGTTTTGTTTCTTGTTTATTCCTATCCACCTTATCGATACTGATCATCAGCAGGATGACACCGAAGCAAGTAACCCGGTGACTGAAGAGGTAACGACACTTTCCTCCGACTCGGAGCCCTTGCCAAGGCTGAAAGTCCGAAGAGTAACCCGGAAAGTAAGATTTTCACATCCTTTAGCTTATCAAGATCCTCAATTTCTTTTGAAGCAACAGATTCATGAAAGCCGGCGGCACACCCAGACCATCAAGGATGCAGACCTCTCCTCCGGCTTACCTGAAGCATCAAGGAAGCGCCGGACCGAGGTTATCTCCAACTTATATCCTTTTCATCCTTTGGCGGGCGTTACTCGTCAACCGCTCAATTCTTCTGATTCAAATTATCAGGAAACTTCACCTTCCTCTGGTGATTCTATAAAATCTAACCTGCCGGCTTTCAAGACCGCACCTGGGTAACGATGATCATCTTGTGTTGTGCTTATCTTTACTCATGCTTTTGTACTAACCTTTTGTCCTTTCAGTGCCCAGGCAAAGCTCAGCAAGAGGGCGAAGAAGAATAAACCGGTCGAAGAGCCGGTCTTGACTGAGCCGGAGGTTTCAGCTCAAGAGCCGCTAGCTGCCTCTGCTCCTGAAGCCACCGCTCCAACCGACGAGCCAATCACAGAGACTTCTGCTAACCCGGAGATCCCCAGCTCAGCTCAACCGGCCGATGACCCGGATGTGGTGATTACCCGGACTGAATACGTTGAGCCGGGAAGACCCACCGTGCTGGCCAGATGCTCTGCCAAGGAAGAGCTGCTAGAGCGCCGCCGGGCTAGATTGGAAATTACTGATTATGCTAACTTGAGCATTGGAGACATTGTCTCGGGTTACATTGGTCAAGTGCACAACAGCTGGGATCTGGAGATTGATATGGTGAAGCAGATCCAACAAAAATCTGAGGTACAAATCTCTTGCTTACTCCATAGTCAGTCTTACTATGCTAGCCCCCAAGTCTATTACTTATGATAGAATATGTTGTAGACTTAACTTCCGGCTTACTTTCATGAACCGACAATTTGTAAATAGAATCTTTCAATATGCATTAGCCCCCAAGTGCCAAGTGTCTTTGCTTGAAAAGTGCTTGGGACTTTAATGTTGCATAACAATCACTCATGCTATAACCCGGAATTTGTACAGGCTGCTTGCAAAAAATTTGAAGCTGAAATCTCTGAGCTAAAGAACCGCCTGAAGACTTAGGAAACTGAGACCCGGAAGGCCAACGCTAAATTTGAGTTCAGTGTTGCTGCACAAGAGAAGCTGAAGAAGAAGTTTGAAACCGAAAGGAAGACTTGGGCCGAGGAAAAAACTGCTCTGGTCAGCCGGGCCGAACAGGCGGAGGCGGCTCTGACGGAGAGAACCGCCGAACTCTCCGGCTTAAAACACCATGTGTCACAGATGGTCGCCGCAATCTTCGGTAAGTCATTTTGCGAGCTTTCAACAAGTGTACCTTCTTTATGTCTCATAAGTCCCATCATTGCTAGCGGCTTACCTGACGTTGTAAAACAGGTCCCAGAAGCACCAACCTCAATCAAAATGTGCTGACCAAGCTGAAGGCCGTGTACACTCTGGTGGAGCAACTCTACACTGGGTCACAGCGCGCCTTGGCCGTTGTGGCCCTGTCCAATGAGGTTCCGACTCACCTGGCGGACGTACTTCGGCGGCTTGCCGTTCTTCCTCAGCGTTTCCAAGAGCTGCGACGGGCCTCTACAAGAGCCGGAGCCATAGCTGCGCTGAGCCGGGCCAAGGCTTTTCTTCCGGAGCTAGACCCGGCTGACATCGCACTTGGATACCCCAGCCTGAAGGAAGACGGCACCCCCTTCGACCAAAAAGACTTTGCTGCCTGTGTGAAGATCGTGCGCCCGGTGGCCACCCTGATTGGGAATGACACCGACCTTACCAAGTACCAGCCGGGCTACGACGCAGAAAATCAGAGGATCCCCACTCCGCGTTATGAAGCCATCAGCTTGATCCCACCGACTCGTAAGCACACCTTTGCCCCAGAAGTTGACCCGGCCGGGTTAATTGATGACGAGGCTCAATTCGAGGCTTTGAGCGGCATTGACTGGAAATCATCAACCTTCCAGGTCATGGAATCAGCCGGAGGAGCGTAGAGGGATGAGCCGGAAGCTTCGACTCCACAAGCACCTTGATCTTTAGACGGCTCATGGTTGCACCTTAGAGCAATACCTCACCTTTTGGACTCGGGGAGTCTTGTAATAGAGTAGGATAAACACTTAATTTTGTCGTGCCATCGTGCACGTGTTGAATGCTTAACTCCATTGAAGCTGCTTCTTCTTATTCCTCCGGGTTATAATTGATCAGTTATTTTCCTTAAGCGCGAATAGCTGTCTTTAACCATCCTGCATAGAAAACAAGTCACAAGTCTCTAGGCGGCTTACCGCACTGAGAATCATAGACCTTATATATATAACCCGGAATATGAACCAAAGTCACTAAAGACTGGCCCTCAATTATGTCCTTTATGTAACCATGATTGCATACTTACAGGCCTTCAAGTATGCTTCCGGTTTATGTAACCCGAATAATGAGATGAAGATCTCAATTCCGGTTTACCAGCATCAAGAATACTTACTATGTGTTTATCAACGTTGTGAATCAAAATTAAGTCGGCAAAGTGAAATCCGCCCTTGCACACTGTTGATATGACCAACAGAACTTGTTAGAAGTCAGAAGATCAAAAAACGTAGGGGCTTCCGGTTCGAATACGACCAGAGAACCGTCCCACAGGGGTTAAGCTAAGATTCGAATGCGATCATATAGCCCCCAGTGGCTTTGGCGATGCCAATCAAGAGGGTACCGATAGCTATGTTCTCTTTGGTTCGAATACGACCCATGTTTGAACAGGAAGCCCCCAAATGACTTTAAGAGTTGTTTAACAACGCTGATTCGAATACGATCCACGTCGGTTCCCAAAGGGGGTTGAGCTATGATTCAAATATGATCAAAGAAAACTCCCCAATGAGCTTGGCACTTTGCCAATCAAGTGGATATCGACAGTTATGTTCTCTTTGGTTCGAATACAACCTATGTTTGAACAGGAAGCCCCCAGGTGATTATATTGTTTACAGCTAGATTCGAATACGATCATAAGCCGGATCCACCTCCAAGTAACCATGTGATGTTGTAATGGAAATAACACGTTTACCTTTGGAGGAGAAAAGGACAGAGGTCCTGCTTTATTATTTAACACAATATATACATGGCTATAGAAATATGTACATTATGAGAGCCGGTGGCTCAAGTGTAATAAGGCCGAAGCTGAGCTATGTTCCATGGCCGACGGGTCTCTTCCTCCGACTTGCGTGAATCTTTATGCTCCCGGACATCAATAAGGTAGTATGACCCGTTGTGCAAGTTCTTGCTGACCACAAAGGGCCCTTCCCAAGGCGGGGATAGCTTGTGTGCATTTGTTTGATCTTGGATGAGCCGGAGCACCAGATCACCTTCCTGGAAGACCCGGGACTTAACCCGGCGACTGTGATAACGGCGCAGGTCTTGTTGGTAAATCGTTGAGCGAGCTGCTGCCACGTCATGCTGTTCGTCCGACAAGTCAAGAGCATCTTGGCGCGCCTATTCATTATCCGCCTCAACATAAGCCGCCACTCGAGGCGAGTCATGACGGATGTCACTGGGGAGGACTGCTTCCGCTCCATAAACCATGAAGAAGGGCGTGTAACCCGTAGACCTATTAGGAGTAGTATTGATGCTCCATAACACGGAGGGTAACTCCTCCACCCAACAACCCGGCGTCCGTTGCAAAGGGACCAAAAGCCAGGGCTTAATGCCCTTCAAGATCTCCTGATTAGCTCTCTCAGCTTGACCATTGGATTGAGGATGAGCCACTGATGAAACATCAAGTCGAATATGCTCTCGTTGACAAAATTCCTCCATAGCGCCCTTAGATAGATCGCTACCATTGTCAGTTATAATGCTGTGTGGAAAGCCAAAGCGAAATATCACCCTTTTCATGAACTGAACCGCCGTGGCTGCGTCACACTTACTAACTAGCTCTGAACCCACTTTGTGAATTTGTCAACTGCCACCAAGAGGTGGGTCTTCTTATCCTTGGACCTTTTAAAAGGCCCAACCATGTCAAGCCCCCAGACCGCAAATGGCCAAGTGATTGGTATCATCCTCAACTCTTGAGCCGGCACATGAGCCCGTCGCGAGAACCTCTGACAACCGTCACATTTACTGACCAAGTCCTCCGCATCAGCGTGAGCCGTCAGCCAATAAAAACCATGACGGAAAGCCTTGGCCACAAGAGATTTTGAGCCGGCATGATGGCCACAATCCCCATCATGAATCTCACGCAAAATATCTTGGCCTTCCTCAGGGGAAACACAACGCTGGAAAGTTCCAGTAACACTGCGACGATGCAGCTCGCCATTGATGATGATCATTGACTTAGACCGCCGGGTTATTTGTCTGGCCAAAGTTTCATCCTCAGGCAAATCTCCCCGGGTCATGTAAGCCAAGTATGGTACCGTCCAGTCTGGGGTGATGTGGAGAGCCGCCACCAACTATGCTTCCGGGTCAGGGACAGCCAAGTCTTCCTCTGTAGGTACCTTAACAGAAGGGTTATGCAAGATGTCCAAGAAAGTATTAGGCGGCACCGGTTTTCGCTGAGAGCCCAGCCGGCTTAATGCATCAGCCGCCTCGTTCTTCCTGCGATCGATGTGCTCTACTTGGTAACCCTGAAAGTGTCCAGCAATGGCATCAACTTCATGGCGATAAGCCGCCATGAGAGGGTCCTTGGAATCCCACTTGCCTGATACTTGTTGAGCCACTAAGTCTGAGTCGCCGAAGCACCTTACCCGGCTCAAGCTCATCTCCTTAGCCATCCGAAGACCATGGAGCAAGGCCTCGTACTCAGCCGCATTGTTAGTGCAAGGAAACATCAACCGTAGCACATAATGAAACTTGTCACCTTTAGGGGAAGCCAATACAACTCCAGCCCCCGAGCCCTTCAATTGCCTGGACCCATCGAAGTGAATAGTCCAGTATGTATTATCCGGCTTTTCTTCGGGCACTTGTAGCTCTGTCCAATCGTTGATGAAATCCACCAAAGCTTGAGATTTAACAGCAGTGTGCGGTACGTATTTCAGACCATGAGGCCCGAGCTCTATAGCCCACTTAGCCACTCTTCCTGTGGCTTCTCTGTTTTGGATGATATCTCCGAGGGGAGCGGAACTAACCACAATGATAGGGTGAGCCTGGAAATAATGCTTAAGCTTCCGGCTTGCCATGAACACACCATAAACAAGCTTCTGCCAGTGTGGATACCGCTGTTTGGACTCAATGAGCAGTTCACTGACGTAGTAAACCGGCTGCTGAACCGGGTACTCCTTACCCTCTTCCTTGCGCTCCACCACCACAGCCACACTGACGGCTCGTGTGTTAGCAGCTACATACATTAATAAGGGCTCCTTGTCAACCGGAGCAGCAAGGACTGGGGGCTCAGCCAGCTGCCTCTTTAAATCCTCAAAATCAGCATCAGCAGCATCATTCCAGATAAAGTCATCAGTTTTCTTCATCAACTGGTACAGTGGCATGGCCTTTTCGCCCAAGCGGCTTATAAACCGGCTCAAAGCAGCAATGCGGCCTGCTAGGCGCTGGACGTCATTTATACACGCCGGCTTAGCCAGAGAGGTGATTGCCTTGATTTTTTCCGGGTTAGCTTCAATGCCTCTGTTAGAAACCAGGAAACCCAAGAGCTTGCCTGCAGGAACACCAAAAACACACTTGGCCGGGTTAAGCATCATCTTGTAAACCCAGAGATTATCAAAGGTTTCTCTAAGGTCATCTACCAGGGTCTCCTTCTCCCTGGACTTAACCACGATATCATCCACATAGGCGTGAGCATTGCGCCCAATCTGGTTATGAAGAAAATTCTGCACACAACGCTGGTAAGTCGCCTGTGCACTCTTGAGTCCAAAAGGCATAGACACATAACAGAAGGCTCCAAAGGGAGTGATGAACGCCGTCTTCTCCTGGTCCTTAACTGCCATTTTAATCTGATGGTATCTAGAATACGCATCCAAGAAACTTAAACGCTCACAACCCGCCGTGGCATCAATGATTTGATCAATACAGGGGAGGGCAAAAGGATCAGCCGGACACGCCTTGTTTAAGTTCGTGTAGTCCACACACATCCGCCAGGTGCCATTCTTCTTGAGCACGAGCATCGGGTTAGCTAACCATTCTGGATGAAAGACTTCGACAATAAACCCGGCCGCCAAGAGCCGGGCCACCTCCTCACCAATGGCTTTCGGCCTCTCTTCATTAAACCGCCGAAGGAATTGCCTGACCGGCTTAAATTTCGGATCAATATTGAGAGTGTGCTTAGCGAGTTCTCTAGGTACACCTGGCATGTCAGAAGGTTTCCATGCAAAGATGTCCCTGTTCTCACGGATGAACTCGATGAGCGCGCTTTCCTATTTTGGATCCAAATTGGCACTGATGCTAAACTGCTGAGATGAGTCACCTGGAACGAAATCAACAAGTTTGGTCTCATCAGCTGACTTAAATTTCATTGCCGGCTCATGCTCCGTTGCCATTCTTACCACTAGAAGAAGGAGCTTTTTCACTAGTAGCTTCCCCCTTGTCGGAGTTAGCATCCGTCACCTTGTTAGTGGGATCACCCACTTTCAACGGTGCGGTGGATAGTTTAAGCCCTTCAATGAATTTATTAAACATGCTTTCAACCTCGGTTGTCATGGAGGTTTTCAATGTGTCCAAAGCCACATTGAATTCCTTGCGAGAGACCGCGGTTCCCCCATCGCCCGTAGACGAGACCGGATTCGCACCGGAGTGCTCCTCCGCACCATCTACAGTGTCAACCATACTCTTCGGACGGCAAAGTCCTTAAAAAAGAGATGAGGCTCTTATACCAATTGAAAGGATCAATATAGTTGACTAGAGGGGGGTGAATAGGCAACTAACAATTTTTAGCTTTTCTTTACCAAATTAAACTTTGCATCAAAGTAGCTTGTCTAGAAATGCAACTAGGTGGTCAACCTATATGATGCAACAACAACAAGCACAGAAGCAAGCAAGGGATATAACACAAATAAGCTTGCACAAGTAAAGGGACGAAATAACCAAGAGTGGAGCCTGTGAAGACGAGGATGTGTTGCCGAAGTTCCTTCCTTTTGAGGGGAAGTACGTCTCCGTTGGAGCGGTGTGGAGGCACAATGCTCCCCAAGAAGCCACTAGGGCCACCGTATTCTCCTCACGCCCTCACACAATGCGAGATGCCACGATTCCACTATTGGTGCCCTTGGAGGCGGCAACCGGACCTTTACAAACAAGGTTGGGGATCTCTCCAGACCTGAATTGGAGGCTCCCAACGAAACCACGGAGCTTCACCACAATGGAATATGGCTCCGAGGTGACCTCAACCGTCTAGGGTGCTCAAACACCCAAGAGTAACAAAATCCACACAAGAAAGTATGGGGGAAGCAAATATCCTTTGGTGGAAGTGTAGATCTAGGTCTCCTCCTTCAATCCCTAGCAAATCAACAAGTTTGAGTGGCTAGAGAGAGAGAGATCGGGCAAGAGAGCTTGAGTAGCATTAATGGTGGAGTGAGGGAGGTAAGAGGTGAATGTGGTAGGTGGAAGAAGCACCCTTATATAGCAACCCTAAAAATCCAACCGTTACTGCGTTTTCTGTACTGCAGCGGTACAACCGCTCCTTGTCCTGGTACAACCGGGACTCACGGTTTACGTGTAGAACCCTACCAGGTGATACAACCGGGCGACTAGGCGGTAGTACCGGTTGAAGAGAACAACCGGACCAACCGCCCAGCCACCGCTCAACCACCGCATAGAAACAGTAGGGAGTCACCCCTGAGTGCAGTAGTCGAGCGGTACAGGACCGGTGCAACCGCTTGGCCTTGAGCGCTTGGGCGGCTAAGTCCTGAGCGGTAGAACCGCTCAGGGCACCAGTGGTACCGGCACGACTGGACCAACCGGGCCACCACCGCCCGAGTACCGCATCAAAACATAAGGCTGACCGGTACTTGGGCGGTACTTGGCCGGAACAACCGCCGTAGTCTTTGCTGAGCATGGCGGCGGTACCACCGCCCGGAAGCAGCGGTAAAATCGCTCGATCAAGACTGGTAAGCGCCAAGAACCAGCGGTACAACCACTCCAGAGAGCGGTACAACCGCTGGGAAGCCACAGCAAGCAGTAGGATAAGAAGGGAAGAGCTCTCTCACACAACTAAGGAAGGCAAGAGAGGGGTGAGGCAAGTGTACGTGAAAAGATTCCCCCAACACCTTCCAATGTGCATTCCCTCTTGATAGTATGGTGTCGGTGTACAAACGAAGGGGCGCACCTTTGTACCCCTTTACCTGAGCATGGGCAGTCGGAGCCGCGCCCACGGTCACACCAAGCAGCACAAGGGAGGTGAACCAAGGTAAAACCGAAGCCCAAGATAACCAGAGCAACGCCAAGGCCAAGACCACAAGGAGCAGAGGGACGAAGCAGGTTCCCCCGGCAAGACCCTTGCCGGGGCAGCTCGCCCCACACCAATAGAGCGAACCACCCTTGAGCCCACGGTCCCCAACACCATTATCCACGTGGGGCCAGGGCTCGGGAGGCACCTCTTTTGTGGCATGCAGATCTTTGTGAAGACATACCCAAGATCAGATGAGGATTAGAAGACGATGATCCTCGGCAAGGCCCTTGCCGAGGAAAGCCACGAGACCCCCGGCAAGATCCTTGCCGGGGACGACAGCGCGCCACGGCAAGACCCTTGCCGGGCCACCCGGCAAGGCCCTCGCCAAAGATGCCAGCAGGGCCACTGCCAGGCCCGCACCAACCAAGTCTCCACCGCCGTTCACATGCAGCTGCCCGCCCGACCAGCTGGGCAGGCACCTGCGTGGCAACATACAACTTCCAGGCCAACTCATCAAGCGCCTGCGTGGCGGCATGCAGATCTTCGTGAAGACCCTACCACCGCGCCACCTCAACTGCCTGCCTGCCTAAATGGCGTTGCACGCATCGCTGACCAGGGCGCGTGTCGAAGCAAGGAGGAGCGGCGACGAACGGGACGGGCCTCGCCCCCGTCCCCGATAAAGCAAGGGGACACCTCAGTAGCGCATTAAATGCGTCTTGTCCTGTAATACGAGCGATAAGCTCATAGCACTGTGCGCCTTTCCACCTCCTGTATGCCATTGTGGCAGCACCTTTCGCCTATAAAAGGAGGCCCATGGCATACTGGAGAAGCATTTGGCTCTTTCGAACCACACACTCACCACAGCTTGTTCGAGAGCTCAAGAACCCTCTGAAATACACCCACCAAAGCAGGACTAGGGTTTTACGCATCCTCGCGGCCCAAACCTGGTTAAATGATCCTTGTGCTGACTACTGATCCTGCTCTTCTTGCAACCCCGCGCCCCGGCAACCGTAGTAGGGATTCTTGTGATCCCATCGGTGTCATTCCACACCGACATCTTTGGCGCGCCAGGTAGGGGGCACGATTCTGAGAATCTGGTCTAGTAGTCAGCCTAGCAGTTCTTCGTCGCCATGGCTCCTAAGAAGAAGACGGCCACGGCGATCGGCTCGTTGGGAGCCGAACGGCCCGTGCCGGTGCGGATGAGCAGTGGACCGGTCGCGGACAGGACCCGGGCCGCGGTCCGCGAGCACCAGCATCGCCCTGGCAGTTAGAGCCTGGCGAGCGGCGTCGTTCGCGTGCCAGATGACCGGCCGCACGTTGCCAGATCCAAAGACGGAGCTGGGCCCCCCGCAGCCGGCGCGGGGCCCTCCAGGGGTGTCGTTGTGCCACCTCCGGGCGGCGCAGCGACCTCCAAGACGCCCACACCGGCGACCACTGTGCGCTCTTCCCATGGTGTGCGCGCCGAGCAGCGTCACCATGCTGGTGACCCTGGGCACCGCCGTGGGAAGAGCCATGTGCGTCGTCCGCGGGATGAAGGGGTTCAGCATGCACGCCGAAGTGCTGGTGAAAATGGCGCGCAGCCGCTGGGTCATAACGGAGCTCCTTCTAACGTAGTTAGAAGTCGAAGCGCGCCGCGATCCACGCACCTGTCGCCGCCGTCCACGCCAGCAGAAGCTTTGGCGCACGCGCAGCTGCTCCTCGACTTCCCTCCTGCTGCGAAGAAGCTCGACGAGTGGAGGGCCACCATCCGGAGCCTCGTCGCCATCGCCAACAAAGACGATCCGCGACCGGCGGGGCCCTCGGGTCGGCGCTCCACCGAGCCACCATGTGCTGGCGCTGAGAGGACCGGGGGAGTTGCGGCCACGGTGCACTCTCCTCCTCCTCGTCAGCCGCCGCGGGCGTCTGCCCGTCGTGACGACGCTTGTGATAACATCTCTATAGCGTCGTCCGACCCATGGACCCACCGCGATGTAACGCCCACGATGCGGCTATATCTCCCACGTGTCGAGGCACGACTTAGAGGCATAACCGCATTGTGGTTTTGTCGCAAGAAGGGTCATCTTCACACAATCCCATGTAATGAACAAGAATGGGATAACGAGAGTTGGCTTACAATCGCCACTTCACACAATACATAATATAATTCATACATCATCCAAAATCCACACATAGACCGACTACGGCCAAAATCCAAATGAAAATAAGATAACCCCAAATGCTAGATCCCCGATCGTCCCAACTGGGCTTCACTACTGATCATCAGGAAAAGAAACATAGTAACAACCACGTTCCTCGTCGAACTCCCACTTGAGCTCGGTTGCGTCATCTGCACTGGCATCGTCGGCACCTGCAACTGTTTTGATAGAATCTGTGAGTCACGAGGACTCAGCAATCTCACACCCGCGAGATCAAGACTATTTAAGCTTATAGGAAAGGATGGTGTAATGAGGTGGAGCTGCAGCAAGCACTAAGCATATATGGTGGCTAACATACGCAAGTGAGAGCGAGAAGAGAAGCAACGCAACAGTCGCGAAGCTAGAAATGATCAAGAAGTGATCCTGAAACTACTTACGTTCATGCATAACTCAAACCATGTTCACTCCCCGGACTCCGCCGAGAAGAGACCATCACGGCTACACACACAGTTGATGTATTTTAATTGGGTCAAGTGACAAGTTCTCTACAACCGGACATTAACAAATTCCCATCTGCCTCATAACCGCGGGCACGGCTTTCGAAAGATAATACCCTGCAGGGGTGTCCCAACTTAGCCCAATATAAGCTCTCACGGTTAACGAAGGATAAACCTTCTCCCAGGAAGACCCGATCAGCCTCGGAATCCCGGTTTACAAGACATTTCGACAATGGTAAAACAAGACCAGCAAAGCCACCCGAATGTGCTGACAAATCCCGATAGGAGCTGCACATATCTCGTTCTCAGGGCACACCGGATTGTCCAAGCTTCCGATAGGTAAGCCTAGAGTTGCCCCTGGTGGCCACCGGCGACTGACAGGTTGGACCAATACTCAGAGGAGCACTGGCCCGGGGGTTTAAATAAAGATGACCCTCGGGCTCGCGAAAACCCAAGGGAAAAGGCTTAGGTGGCAAATGGTAAAACCAAAGTTGGGCCTTGCTGGAGGAGTTTTATTCAAGGCGAACTGTCAAGGGGGTCCCATAAATCACCCAACCGCGTAAGGAACGCAAACTCAAGGAACATAATACCGGTATGACGGAAACTAGGGTGGCAAGAGTGGAACAAAACACCAGGCATAAGGCCGAGCCTTCCACCCTTTACCAAATATATAGATGCATTAATTTAATAAGAGATATTGTGATATTCCAAAATATCCATGTTCCAACATGGAACCAACTTCAACTTCAGCTGCAACTAACAACGCTATAAGAAGGGCTGAGCAAAAGCGGTAACTTAGCCAAACAACGGTTTGCTAGGAAAGGATGGTTAGAGGCTTGACATGGCAATATGGGAGGCATGATATAGCAAGTGGTAGGTAGCGCAGCATGGCAATAGAACGAACAACTAGCAAAGCAAAGATAGAAGTGATTTCAAGGGTATGGTCATCTTGCCTGCAAGGTTCTCAGAGTTGTCGAAAGCTTGATCCTCGTAAGCGTACTCAACAGGTTCCTCGTTCACGAACTCGTCTCCCGGCTCTACCCACAGCAAGAACACAAGCAAAGGAACCACAATCAATCACGGGAAATGCACAAACAACATGATGCAAAACATGTATGATATGCGAGATGTGGTATGCGATGCGTATGCGTGCTCCGGAAGAAAAATGATGAACAAGGTAGTAACTTGGCAAACCAAGCATGCCACTGGAAAGATTAGATGATTTCGGTCGAAATCGATATAAAGATCACCGGAAACGGATGCACGGTTTGCAAATGGCAAGCAAAACAAGAATGACACGAATCTGCGATTAACAGCATGATAGCACTTAGAATACATCAAGTAACTATGCTACAGCACTCCAACATAGCAACAAAATATATGGCAGTGATCTAAAGGAGATGCTTGACAAAAGATGAACAGTGAGCTACGGCTAGATCACACCATACCAAGTTAAAACAAGCATGGCAAAAATGCAAAAGATATCAGGTTCACAGACTTAGTGAAATTACTGGACATGGCATAAACAGCATCAGGTAGCAATGTTCAGAGCAAGCAATCAACATGCTACAGGAACTTAACATAGCAATACAAGGCATGGCATGAATCTACTAAATGCATATGACAAAAGTCCCTTAATGACCATGAGACAGAAAGGAGCAGAAGATATGATGGCACCCATGTAAACATAGCAAGTATCGTTAACAGGTTTCAGACTTGGCAGAAAACAGAGCATGGCAGTAACAGTATTATGAAGGTATCTTTGTGAGCTTGATTCACTCACCACAAAGCAATGCATGACAAAAAAGCATACCTAAAGTAAGATGACATGTTTATGAAGCTATCCATGGCAAGATCAAAGTCATAGCATGTATGGATCAACTACAACAAGCTTGGCAAAATTGAATATCATGTTAACAATCTGCCAGGAATATTTTATAGCAAAAGTAGAGCAAGATTAAGACATGCTATGACACTTCATAATTGCGAACAAGGACATGGATGGATAGATCACTACTATATCTACAAAACATCCTTACTGAACATCACCAAAGGAGCATGGATCTCACTGTAGCCACATGGATACATGGCAACAAAATAACAGCAGTCACAGACTTGGTAAAATTACCAAGTCTCTGAAAACAGAAACATCACGAAGCCTAGTTTGCATGCTTGTGCTAGTCACCACAGAGATCATGAAAATACATGGCTTACACCTCTCTAAAGATGGCATGGCTTAGATCAAAACACATGTAGAGCTCATGCCCATAAGATGCACACATCAAATGCAACAAAAATAACAAATCCTCAAGTTCTGATAAGTAACAGCAGTTAACAGCATATAGCACTCTTGCACAAGAGACTTGGGCATCAAGATGGACTCAAATGAACATGGCATAATGGAACAAAATGAAGAGCATCTCGAACGAACATTTTGATATATTTCACGCACGAAACGGAGCTATATGCAGAGAGTTATGATGCAATGAAGTGAGCAACATATAGCAATTATATCGGGACTTAGAGAAAAACGGGGAGGGGAAGAAAGTCAACCTCCGGTGGATCTGGATCGGGCCGCTCGCCGGAGCTGCGACGGGAGGAGGGCGCCAGCGTGGAGAGGAGGGAGAAGGCGGTCGGCGGCGCGGGAGGCGTCGTGCGCGCGGAGAGGGGGGAGGCCGCCGGGGCGCGGGCGACGGGGCGCCGAGGTCGCCGGAGCGGCGGCCGGCCGGCGACGGGCGTGGAGGACGGCGAATCGGCGGCGAGGCGGCGGCGACGAACGGCGGGCCAAGGCGGCGGGGCGCGGCGCTGGAGGAGACGGGCGGCGGGGAAGGCGCACGGGCTCGGGGGCCAGGCACGGGCCCGGCGGGCCGACGGCGCGCGCGGCGTACGGGCGCCACGTGTCGCACGGAGATTGGCAGCGGGCGGCGGCGGTGGACGTGTCCGGTGGCGGCGGGGGCGATTTTGCTAGGGTTTCGACCCAGATTTCGGAGGGGGAGGTGATTTTATAGGTAGAGGGAGCTAGGAGACCAAACGGAGTGTCGTTTTCGCCCACACGATCATGATCGAACGACCGAGAGCATGGAGGTGACTTAGAGGGATTTTGCGCTGTTTGGAGGAGGGTTTTGCTGCAACACACAAAAGGACTTTCCGGTTACCCGGTTAACCGTTGGAGCATCAAAAGACCTCCAAATGGAACGAAACTTGACAGGTGGTCTACCGGTGGTATACCAAGGCCACTTGGCAAGACTCGGTCCATTCTGAGAACGTTTAACACCCGCTCACGAAAAGAGACAAGAGGGGTGCGCCGGTGCACGTGGGAGTGTCGGGTTGCAAAACGAACAATGGGGAAAATGCTCGGATGCATGAGACGAACACGTATGCAAATGAGATGCGCATGATGACATGATATGAAATGCATGACATGAACAAAATGCAAAACGAACGACAAAACCCGACCACGAAGGGAATATCATAACACATAGCCGAAAATGGCAATAGTTGGAGTTACAAATATGGAAAGTTACATCCGGGGTGTTACATGCGACCAGCGCCAAGTTCTTCGAGAACGAGCTCACGAAGATGCTCGGACCACCATCATGCGCCGGTGCGATACACGCCACCAGTCGGAGAAGCGGGCGGGACCCGCTATGGACCACCCAGCACCAGGGGCCTCCGGCAGCCTACCTTATGAGGTGGGCTGTCGGGCCTTCACCCATGAGCTGCGGCAGTTCCAGTGGTCGTCCCACCGCACATTCAAGCCCGACGTCAGCGAGAAGTACACTGGCAAGACCCATCCGTCCGAGTTCCTAAGCATCTACACCATCGCGATGCAGGCTGCTGGAGCTCGTGATGACAAGGTGCTTGCCAACTATTTCCCGCTGGCACTGAAGCCCAATGTTATGTCTTGGTTGATGCACTTGCCGGCGGATTCCATTTCTTCTTGGTCGGATATGTGCCATGAGTTCGTTGGCGCCTTCACAGGAGGCCACCAAGCTCATGGCCAGGCCAGTGATCTGCATATCATTCCCCAGAAGGAAGGGGAGACCCTGCGCAAGTACATCCAGAGATTCAGCCGGGTGCAGTACAACATCCCCGACGTTCATCCCGCCGCTGTGATCAGCGCGTTCCATCAGAACGTGCGCAACCGCAAGATGCGCGAAGAGCTCGCGATGACCAAGGTTAAGGATGTGGCCGAGCTCTACATTCTGGCCGATAGGTGCGCTCGGGCTGAAGAGGGAAGGAAGTACCCCGCCGAAGACACCGGTGCGGAAACCGACTCTACCGACGAAGACACCGCCACCCCGACGAAGAAGGGCCAGCGTCGCAACAGGAAACGCAAAGGCAAGGCCGTGCTTGCCGTTGAAGGATCTGACGACACCGGCGCTGCCAAGAAGGTCAAGGCAGACGCCCCCGGCAAGGAGATTGCCGGGTGCGCCGCCTGCCGGGCCTTGGCGGCTACCAACAAGCCAGGAAGCTCCGGCAAGGAATACTGCAAGATCCACCGCACCAAGGGCCACGACCTCCAGAACTGCCGACAAGTCGAGCTGCTTGCTGAGAAGCAAAAAGCTGAGTACGAGAGGCAGGACAAGGAGAAGGACCAGGATGGTGCCGAGGGATCCGGCAAGAAGCATGGCGGCCAAGGAGACCGCCGCGGCAAGGACAATGTCACATCCCTAGTTCTGGTAATGCCTAGTGCTAGCATCTGGTGTTGCATCATGTTTAAATTTTATCTAAATTTGAAATAGGGGTGATCAATCCCTAGCACCAAAAGAACTCAACTAGGTTCAACTTAAAAACATTTTCAATGAACCCAAAGTGCCTCAAGAAAAGTTCATGATTTTTGGTTAAGGTAGAAACCTCTGCCAAAAATGATGAATATATTTTTAGGACATTTTTGGATTTTTTGAATTAACTCATATTGTATTTGACTTGGGGTTATAAATTCCTATAAATACTTTTATAACTCCAATCATTCCGAAAAATATTGTGGGGCTTTGGGCTAGTCCATATTGCATCCACAAATAATTTCAGAAGCAACAAAAATGGTTTAGTATTATTACTAAATCAAAACAGAGCAAAATAAATAGAAAACAGAAAGAAAAATAGGAAAAGAGAGAAACTTACCTGGCGCTCACCTGTAGCTTACCGGCCCAGCCCACCTGGCACTGCCAGTCATCTCCCTCGTCGCGCCAGGAGGACAGGAGCGCGTGGCCGCGGCGCGCTGGCACGCGCCTGGCCACCTCCTGCTTGCCACCGAACGCCTAGCGCTGGCTACGGACGCCACGCACTCTCCCGCGCGTCCCTCGACCGCTTGCTCATCCCCATCCCCTTTTTGACTCTCTCTCCCGTGACCGACCGTACGCACCCGAGACCGCCGACGAGAACCACCACGGCCACAGCTACCCCCTCGCCCCTCTGTTGTGCCCACGAGCTCCGCGTCGTCTTCCTCGTCATCTCCACCGAGCCAAGCCAGCCGGGACGCTCCGTAGCGTCGTCATCGCCACCGTCTTCAACCACGGGAGCCGGTCACCGCCGACGTCGATTCGCCGTCGCCAAGTCGTCCCGAGCAAGCCGAGCCCCTCTTCGTGATCACTGTGAGCTTTGCCGTCGTTTCCCCCTAACCCCGCGGCCTAGCGCTCGTTGTAGCCGCATTTTTCATTGATGCCCGAAGCACGCCGACGAGGCTCCGGTGGCCATTTGGTCCCGTGCGTGCCTCCGTTGGGTTTGTGAGCTCTCGTAGATCACGTAGGTACAAACACTGGTCCTCCCGCGGGCCGTGTCGTCGATTTCGTCGACGCCAGAGCTTCGGCCGCCGCCCAACTCGCCGCTGCCACCGGTACAGACCACCTCGCGCCCTCTCACTGCCACCGCTGGATGCGCACGAGCCCCAGCTCGCCGTAGAACCCAACTGTGTCGCACGCCGTGCCCTGTAGGTGAAACCCGAGGTGCCCCGCCGCGTCTGGCCTCGCCTGCGTCGAGTCGCCGGCAGGTTTGACCGAGTTGACCAGGGTTTGACCCCCCTGGGTCATTAACATGTGGGCCCGAGGCCCTGCTAATTTAGTTTAGATGCTAATTAAATTTTAGCTAACCCACTGACTCGCTGACTGTGGGCCCCAGCCCTTCTAATTACTTTAGTTAGGATTTAACTAAACCCTGGTTAGCACTGAGTCAATGACAGGTGGGCCACACCTGTCAGGTTTGACCGGACGGTCCTGTTGACCAGCTGACGCCAGCATGACTTAATGCTGAAGGAGTAAAGTTTTCTGGAATTAAAATAAATCATAAATGATTTATAAATTTCAAAAAATACCCCAAACTTCTAAAATTCATAGAAATTCAACCGTAGCTCAGAATGAAATAATTTATATATGAAAAATTAATAAAATATCCAAAGAATCTGTTTATGGCATCCTCATGCATGTTTGAACAACTTACAGCCACTATATATGACCATTTGAATAAATGGCATTTGAAATGTCTTATATGGAGTTTGAATTTGAACCTTTGGTTCAAACCAACTTCATTTAATCTAGTTGCTAGTTGCATTAGCTCAATCAATAGCATATTGCCATGTCATGATCATGCATCATGTTGTTGCATCGCATTGATTGTGTTCCCTCTTGTTTGCCGGTGTTGTTCCCCCTCGGTAGACGTTGTTCCGACGTTGTGATCGTTGACACTAATGAAGACTCAATGCTATCTTCAGAAGTGTCACGCAAGCAAAACCCCCTTGTTCATTCCGATATAATCCCACTCTCTCGCTCCTGCTCTCTTTTACTGCATTAGGACAACAGCGATTCAGCTGTTACATGCTGCGGTAGTTGAACCCCTTTCCTCTGCATGACCTGTCATTGCCACACTACATAGATGAAACCCACTAGCATGAGTAGGAGTTGTTTGAGCCCTGATGTTCCTACTCATTCGTGCTTGTTTGTCATGCCTGCTACTGCTTAGAGTTGAGTCAGGTCCGATTGAATTGGAATGTGGTGAACATGTCCTACTGCTGAGAGCTAGGTGTGTGAACACGATTTGGTAAAGGTAGCGGTGAGAAGCCATGTAGGAGTACATTGTGGGTTGTCTCATTGCAGCCGTCCTCAAGAACTGAGTTCTGTGTTTGTGATCCATGAACAGTTACTACCACGCATTGGAATGCTTAAGTGCCCCTCTCGACTTATTAATCAACCTGATCTCTGTCCAGGAGTTGCAACTAGTTTCTGGTGTTTGTAGGTAGTGTTAGTAGTCTACCAAGTGGCACCCGGTACAGGTGGGCTTGGGACAGACTAGGCACAGTGGCACAGTGTACCAAGTGGCACCCGGATGATGGGCTTGGGAACCCTGCTCACATCGTTTGGGGCCGTGAGCGACACCCCGGCCGGATCTCCTTGCGGATGGAACCCGAATAGGCTATAAACTTGGACTAGAGACTTGCGTGGTTAGTCAGGTCGTGGCCGACTCCCTTGCCAGGCTTCCGCTTGAAGGTTGCCGAGATACACGACGTGTACATGGAGATAAGTGGCGAGAGCGTGTGTCAAGAAGTACACCCCTGCAGGGTTAACATCATCTATTCGAATAGCCGTGTCCGCGGAAAAGGAATTCTGGGTTGCCTGTACAGTTCATAGACAAGTGAAAGTGGATACTCTAAAATGCGCAAGATAAGCGTGAGTGCTATGGATGGTGTTCTCGTAGGGAGACGGGAGCGGATCCATAGTGGTGTATTGATATGGTGAATATGTGGACTCGTGTGCGCCACCTCAACAGAGTTACTTGCAGTTCTAGTTCAGGTTAGCCACCGAGTCAAAGCTGGCTTGCTGCAGTTAAACTCCACCACCCCTTTGTTGATACCGATGCATATGTAGATAGTTCTGATGTAAGTCTTGCTGGGTACATTTGTACTCACGTTTGCTTATTTTATGTTTTGCAGAGAGACTTCAGTCTCGCTAGTAGTTCCGCGTGGACTTCGACGTTTTGCTTGTTACCTCAGCTACGATCTTGTACCCTTGGGAGGGTCTTGTAGATAGTTAGGCTTCTCAGCCTTTTTCATTTGTAGATGTCTGTACTCAGACATGTTAAGCTTCCGCATGTGCTTTGACTTGTATGCTCTGAATGTTGGGTCATGAGACCCATGTTTGTAATATCTCGCTCCTCGGAGCCTATTGAATAAATACAGTTGTAGAGTTTTGTTGTGATGCCATGTTGTATTTACACATATCGAGCATATTGTGTGTATGATTGAAATGCTTGGTATGTGTGGGATCCGACAACCTAGTTGTTTATCCTTGGTAGCCTCTCTTATGGCGAAATGTAGTCTTGTGCCTCCATGAGCCATAGTAGTCCGCTACAGCCCGGTTCACCGGAGTCCTGCTAGCCCAGCACTACTGCTCCAGAACACTTGACTGACTGGCATGTGATTCAGTTCATTCCTGTGTCTGTCCCTTCGGGGAAATGTCACGCGGTGACATCCGGAGTCCTGCCTAGCCTGCTACAGCCCAGTTCACCGGAGTCCTGTTAGCCCAGTGCTACAGCCCGGATTCGCACGCTGCTGACCGACATGCTCGATGTTGATTCATGTATGCCTGTCCCCGTAAGTTAGTGCCACTTTGGGTTCACGACTAGTCATGTCGGCCCGGGTTCTCTATCATATGGATGCTAGCGACACTGTCATATACGTGAGCCAAAAGGCGCAAACGGTCCTGGGCCATGGTAAGGCGACACCCGTGGGAATACCGTGCGTGAGGCCGCAAAGTGATATGAGGTGTTACCGGCTAGATCGATGTGACTTGGAATCGGGGTCCTGACAGTTTTGGTATCAGAGCTTGACTGCCTGTAGGATTACCAAGCCAAACTGGTCGAAGTTGAGTCTAGAAATGCTTTAGTTATATAAGGGAATTGATTGTGGAAGGGAACGTAAGGCTCTTTTTACTCCTTTACCCTATGCCTTCTGATCTGAGTCAACCTCTTCTTTTCTACGAGGATTAAGAACTAGGTTTCTCATCTTTCTATCAGGATCACATGTTACTAATCCGTAGACTTATAGGATTGTTGGATTCAAGTCTCAGTTCGGTTTCTAGTACTTCTGTGTGTTAACAGTTGGTCTCGGAACCTTGATATTGTGATATTGAGTGGTTATGCCACCATTTTGCAGGATGTCTCAAATCTTTTTGAGCATTTACAGCCGTTATGCTGTCCGAGTCATCCCAGGTTTCTAAATTGTCTGATGCATTTGCAAATCCCTTCTTTCTGTTCCCGATGTTTCTTTGGGCCAGCTTAACCACACTAATCGGTGAGTTGAGGTACTCTGTTACCTCGACATATATGTTGGAGCTATTATTATGACCCTAGGTGTCATAGAGGACCACCCAGTAATCTAGCAATGCTTTGTATCCCAAGTGTGATGATTCTGGCCATTATTCTCGAAAGCATCCTGTGATGCCATTTAGTTAGTAGGCATTCCATTTCTGGGTTCTTGAACTCGAGATTCACCCTACTTACTTCATGTTGATAGTGTTGCTAGTTCCTTTAAGATATTAGTAACCTTTGCGATAGTCCTCGAGGTTCGTGGCACATCCCTCTTCCAATTACCATGAACCATTCTTGGCAGGAGTTCTTTTGAACCAAAAATATCACAATCAGAGTGCTCTTGATGAGTTCTCCATTCTATATTGTGAATCTGCCAGTTCTACCCGTTCCGCATGGGTTATCCGGAAGAAATGTTGAGCTTCGCTCGACATACTAATCTATGCATCCACAACTCAGAAAATCATATGTTCCTCTGAGTTGTTCTCTTTAGTTGATTTCTGACCTTCGTCTATCAATTGTTGGTCAAGAATAGTTGTGCATTCATGTTATCGATGCCTATTATTCTTGTGGTCCGTCAAGCCATTCTATTCCGGAATGACTAGGAGAAACAAACTCCAGTACCTTGTCCATTTCTAGGATTGGGTCAAAGCAGTTGTATTCCGCAGATCAAAATGCCAATCCAGCTTTTGTCCTGTTCTACCCTGGAGTATTACCCTCTTTATGTCAAGAAGGTCATAGGAATTGCACACCATCCTATGAATTCTTGGTGCAGTGATACTTCTCGCCATCATCGGTCATTCTTCGGTCTCCGTGTTATTGTAACCGGAATACCGACAAGTGAATTGTGATGTGTGAAATCAATACCCCTAGCAACCTCGTTGCTTGGTAGTTAATGGACAATATTCTCATTCTTAGCGTGTTGGTTATTGAATCATCATTCTAAGATAGATTGTGCTACCTAGTCCTTATTTCTGGTGCACTCTTCGATCAATGAGTTAGGATTATTCAATCCCTTGCTCTTCTATCATGTTGTCTTGCCTTGAAAAGCAAGATTGTTCTCGAGCTTAGAGACATATCGGTGGTTCGTGATTTTCCGGATATCTTCATGGAGGTATCACCAGGTTGTCCCCTGACCGATATGTTGAGTTCGTGATCAAGTTGGTTTTCCAATAAACCACTCTTTCTCCAAGAATCTGTGTCGGATATCCCTGAGCTAGTTGGTTGAGCTAGACAACAACTTGGAGAGTTGGAAGATGAAAGCTTGTCCCGCTTAGTTCATCTCCAAAGGGATATCTTTGTGTTTGAGTGTTCGTTGAAGAAAGATGATATCTTCATCGATTGATCTTCGTGATCAATTGTCGGTGCCATTGTCTTATCCAATCTCTGATTTGCCCATGGGCTATCATCAAATCAAATCAGAACCAACGATAATCGTAATGTTGTCTTACTCATGGTTGTTTCCTCGAGCATACACCATTATATCTTTTGGGTCTGAGAAATACTATCACATTGTTCACATAATGGTGGAATTCCAGTGATATGGAAATTCCGATGAGTTGCTGTTGAGCCCATCAGCAGCATCTTGTCTCCTCCATGATTCATGTTGAACATTGAGCTAGTGTTGGAAACTTTGTAAGCATTGCCTTCGTGTTTCGCTCATGAGGTATATGTTTTGGTGAAAGAAATGACTTTCTCCAAGTTCACTTGCATTAGTTGTAAGTTGCCGCCATGAATTTGAGAAAGGTTTGTTTTGTTTCCTTTGGAATCATCCCAAACCAGTCATGCATACGTGCGAAGTATTCTATGGTTTGGTAGATTAATTACCTCCACTCCATATGTATTCCCTAGCACACCAAGCCACTGATTGATTTGTTCTAGGAAAAGAAGTTAACTGCTAATCCTAGGTCATGCACAAGACTTCGTTACCCTCAATGATGGTTCCCAATCAGAACTCGGTAGTGTTTTATTATAAGACTACTATGTGGTCAAGCTTGTCTGGGACAGCGTATTCACATGTGTGTAGCAGAACCAGCTCATGTTTTGGAGCTTACTATCGTAGTTTGTTTTCCGAGAATCTTGCAACGTTGTCTCGTCAATTTGTGTTGCAACCTTTCCTTTTCAGGCATGTTGTCTGAAATATTCTGTTACCAACCAGATCTGAATCTCAGGCAGATATGATGGTTGGAACATTCCCAACATTTGCATCTTGTTCCCAGCTTGCACCGCCATTGTGCCAATCTCCCATGGGCTGCCCCTCTCAGTAATTGCTGTTCAGGATCATCTTCAGAAGTGGTCCTACCATGGGTCCCATCCATTTTCGGTGATAAGCAAAAATCATTCGTTGCGTTGTCTTCAACAAGGTAGTCCACATCGTCCATTCTAGTATGAGTGTGCCATCCCTTCAAACTCTTTCAACCAATCGGATGAGATTTGCCTTAGGCTGGTGTAGAGAGTTTCAATGATCTCTGTATCGAAAGTAATTCTTTTGCCACTTAAGGGGATAGCTCTACGAGTCACCTTCCCTAAGGTGCCCCATTATGGAATCATGACAGTATCTCCTCGCTACTTTGAAACCTATCAACCATCTTGTTCAAGCGTGGAATTGTTGCCTAACAAATTGAACCTTCGTCATCAGCTCCTTACAAATCCCTCCGAGGTGTGTTTTGACTCTCAAACTCAAGAGGTGTTCCTACGTCTCATTCCGTGAGTTGATCGTCAGTTGCTCGATCTTCATGAAGATTGATTCTTCTAGAGTTTTCCCTTTCTTCTCGTTGTCATGCTGGATGGAGTTCTCAGAACAAGATGTCAAGACAAGGATGATGATCGAATCAACGTTCTTATGAAGTGCAACCTGGATCGCGAAGTTTGTGTTAGCTTTGTGCCTCCCTGTCTTCTTACCTCACATCTTGAATCTCGGGGCGAGATTCTTGTTTAGTGGGGGTGAGTTGTCACATCCCTAGTTCTGGTAATGCCTAGTGCCAGCATCTGGTGTTGCATCATGTTTAAATTTTATCTAAATTTGAAATAGGGGTGATCAATCCCTAGCACCAAAAGAACTCAACTAGGTTCAACTTGAAAACATTTTCAATGAACCCAAAGTGCCTCAAGAAAAGTTCATGATTTTTGGTTAAGGTAGAAACCTCTGCCAAAAATGATGAATATATTTCTAGGACATTTTTGGATTTTTGAATTAACTCATATTGTATTTGACTTGGGGTTATAAATTCCTATAAATACTTTTATAACTCCAATCATTTTGAAAAATATTGTGGGGCTTTGGGCTAGTCCATATTGCATCCACAAATAATTTCAGAAGCAACAAAAATGGTTTAGTATTATTACTAAATCAAAACAGAGCAAAATAAATAGAAAACAGAAAGAAAAATAGGAAAAGAGAGAAACTTACCTGGCGCTCACCTGTAGCTTACCGGCCCAGCCCACCTAGCACTGCCAGTCATCTCCCTCGTCGCGCCAGGAGGACAGGAGCGCGTGGCCGCGGCGCGCTGGCACGCGCCTGGCCACCTCCTGCTTGCCGCTGAACGCCTAGCGCTGGCTACGGACGCCACGCACTCTCCCGCGCGTCCCTCGACCGCTTGCTCGTCCCCATCCCCTCTCTGACTCTCTCTCCCGTGACCGACCGTACGCACCCGAGACCGCCGACGAGAACCACCACGGCCACAGCTACCCCCTCGCCCCTCTGTTGTGCCCACGAGCTCCGCGTCATCTTCCTCATCATCTCCACCGAGCCAAGCCAGCCGGGACGCTCCATAGCGTCATCATCGCCACCGTCTTCAACCTCGGGAGTCGGTCACTGCCGACGTCAATTCGCCGTCGCCAAGCCGTCCCCGATCAAGCCGAGCCCCTCTTCGTGATCACTGTGAGCTTCGCCGTCGTTTCTCCTAACCCCGCGGCCTAGCGCTCATTGTAGCCGCATTTTTCATTGATGCCCGAACCACGCCGCCGCACGAGCTCGTCGCCGATGAGGCTCTAGTGGCCATTTGGTCCCGTGCGTGCCTCCGTTGGGTTCGTGAGCTCTCGTAGATCACGTAGGTACAAAACGTTGGTCCTCCCGCACGCCGTGTCGTCGATTCCGTCGACGCCAGAGCTCTGGCCGCCGCCCAACTCGCCACTGCCGCCGCAACAGACCACCTCGCGCCCTCTCACTACCACCGCTGGATGCGCATGAGCCCCAGCTCGTCGTGGAACCCAACCGTGTCGCAAGCCATGCCCTGTAGGCGAAACCCGAGGTGCCCCGCCGCGTCTGGCCTCGCCGGCGTCGAGTCGCCGGCAGGTTTGACCGAGTTGACCAGGGTTTGACCCCCCTGGGTCATTAACATGTGGGCCCGAGGCCCTGCTAATTTAGTTTAGATGCTAATTAAATTTTAGCTAACCCACTGACTCGCTGACTGTGGGCCCCAGCCCTTCTAATTACTTTAGTTAGGATTTAACTAAACCCTGGTTAGCACTGAGTCAATGATAGGTGGGCCACACCTGTCAGGTTTGACCTGGATGGTCCTGTTGACCAGCTGACGCCAGCATGACTTAATGCTGACGTAGTAAAGTTTTCTGGAATTAAAATAAATCAGAAATGATTTATAAATTTCAGAAAATACCCCAAACTTCTAAAAATCATAGAAATTGAACCGTAGCTCAGAATGAAATAATTTATATATGAAAAATTATCAGAAAAATCCAAAGAATCTGTTTATGGCATCCTCATGCATGTTTGAACAACTTACAGCCACTGTATATGACAATTTGAATAAATGGCATTTGAAATGTCTTATATGGAGTTTGAATTTGAACCTTTGGTTCAAACCAACTTCATTTAATCTGGTTGCTAGTTGCATTAGCTCAATCAATAGCATATTTCCATGTCATGATCATGCATCATGTTGTTGCATCGCATTGATTGTGTTCCTTCTTGTTTGTCGGTGTTGTTCCCCCTCTGTAGACGTTGTTCCGACGTTGTGATCGTTGACACTAATGAAGACTCAATGCTATCTTCAGAAGTGCCAGGCAAGCAAAACCCCCTTGTTCATTCCGATATAATCCCACTCTCTCGCTCCTGCTCTCTTTTACTGCATTAGGACAACAGCGATTCAGCTGTTACATGCTGCGGTAGTTGAACCCCTTTCCTCTGCATGACCTGTCATTGCCACAGTAAATAGATGAAACCCACTAGCATGAGTAGGAGTTGTTTGAGCCCTGATGTGCCTACTCATTCGCGCTTGTTTGTCATGCCTGCTACTGCTTAGAGTTGAGTCAGGTCCGATTGAATTGGAATGTGGTGAACATGTCCTACTGCTGAGAGCTAGGTGTGTGAACACGATTTGGTAAAGGTAGCGGTGAGAGGCCATGTAGGAGTACATGGTGGGTTGTCTCATTGCAGCCGTCCTCAGGAACTGAGTTATGTGTTTGTGATCCATGAACAGTTACTACCACGCATTGGAATGCTTAAGTGCCCCTCTCGACTTATTAATCAACCTGATCTCTGTCCAGGAGTTGCAACTAGTTTCTGGTGTTTGTAGGTAGTGTTAGTAGTCTACCAAGTGGCACCCGGTACAGGTGGGCTTGGGACAGACTAGGCAAAGTGGCACGGTGTACCAAGTGGCACCCGGATGATGGGCTTGGGAACCCTGCTCACATCGTTTGGGGCCGTGAGCGACACCCCGGCCGGATCTCCTTGCGGATGGAACCCGAATAGGCTATAAACTTGGACTAGAGACTTGCGTGGTTAGTCAGGTCGTGGCCGACTCCCTTGCCAGGCTTCCGCTTGAAGGTTGCCGAGATACACGACGTGTACATGGAGATAAGTGGCGAGAGCGTGTGTCAAGAAGTACACCCCTGCAGGGTTAACATCATCTATTCGAATAGCCGTGTCCGCGGAAAAGGAATTCTGGGTTGCCTGTACAGTTCATAGACAAGTGAAAGTGGATACTCTAAAATGCGCAAGATAAGCGTGAGTGCTATGGATGGTGTTCTCGTAGGGAGACGGGAGCGGATCCATAGTGGTGTATTGATATGGTGAATATGTGGACTCGTGTGCGCCACCTCAACAGAGTTACTTGCAGTTCTAGTTCAGGTTAGCCACCGAGTCAAAGCTGGCTTGCTGCAGTTAAACTCCACCACCCCTTTGTTGATACCGATGCATATGTAGATAGTTCTGATGTAAGTCTTGCTGGGTACATTTGTACTCACGTTTGCTTATTTTATGTTTTGCAGAGAGACTTCAGTCTCGCTAGTAGTTCCGCGTGGACTTCGACGTTTTGCTTGTTACCTCAGCTACGATCTTGTACCCTTGGGAGGGTCTTGTAGATAGTTAGGCTTCTCAGCCTTTTTCATTTGTAGATGTCTGTACTCAGACATGTTAAGCTTCCGCATGTGCTTTGACTTGTATGCTCTGAATGTTGGGTCATGAGACCCATGTTTGTAATATCTCGCTCCTCGGAGCCTATTGAATAAATACAGTTGTAGAGTTTTGTTGTGATGCCATGTTGTATTTACACATATCGAGCATATTGTGTGTATGATTGAAATGCTTGGTATGTGTGGGATCCGACAACCTAGTTGTTTATCCTTGGTAGCCTCTCTTATGGCGAAATGTAGTCTTGTGCCTCCATGAGCCATAGTAGTCCGCTACAGCCCGGTTCACCGGAGTCCTGCTAGCCCAGCACTACTGCTCCAGAACACTTGACTGACTGGCATGTGATTCAGTTCATTCCTGTGTCTGTCCCTTCGGGGAAATGTCACGCGGTGACATCCGGAGTCCTGCCTAGCCTGCTACTGCCCCGTTCACCGGAGTCCTGTTAGCCCAGTGCTACAGCCCGGATTCGCACGCTGCTGACCGACATGCTCGATGTTGATTCATGTATGCCTGTCCCCGTAAGTTAGTGCCACTTTGGGTTCACGACTAGTCATGTCGGCCCGGGTTCTCTGTCATATGGATGCTAGCGACACTGTCATATACGTGAGCCAAAAGGCGCAAACGGTCCCGGGCCATGGTAAGGCGACACCCGTGGGAATACCGTGCGTGAGGCCGCAAAGTGATATGAGGTGTTACCGGCTAGATCGATGTGAGTTGGAATCGGGGTCCTGACAGACAACCACCAAGAGAGGCCAGCCCGAGGCCGTGACAAGAAACAAGAAGACGATGATCGCGACGAGGACGACGAGTCCGGTGAGCAAGAGTTCCAGAAGGCTACGGAGGCCATGTGCGTCGATGGTGGCGCCTCGCTGCATTCTTCTCACCGCCAGCTAAAGCAGTGGGCGCGTGAGATTACAGCAGCGGAACCATCGTTCGACGCTCAGAAGCCGCTGAAATGGTCTAGCACGCCCCTCATCTTTGATGCCGAGGACCACCCTGACCGCACAACCGCGGTCGGGTGTTTGCCATTGTTGGTCTCACCAACAATACGCAACATCAAGGTGAATAAGATGTTGGTTGACGGCGGGGCCGGCCTGAACTTGATCTCGCCTGTCGTGATCAAAAGGCTGCAAATTCCTGATGGAGACCTCGAGGAAATAGGCACGTTTCAAGGGGTCAATCCGGGGAGGAGCCAGCCGAAGGGGAAGCTCACACTACCCGTGAAGTTTGGAGGAGAGTTGAACTACAGGATGGAGAGGATCACCTTCGACGTGGCCGAGATCCCCTTGCCCTACAACGGGATCCTCGGTCGCCCGGCACTAGCCAAGTTCATGGCAGCATCACACTACGCCTACAACATGCTAAAGATGCCCGGGCCGTTGACCATCATCTTCGTCCCCTCCGACAAGAAGGACGCGCTGATCTGCGCCGACCAACTCTACCAGGAAGCAGTTGCAGCAGCTGCCGCCAAGGCACCTGCTCCTGCCGCTGAAGGCCCGGAAGGGAAGAGAAAGCCCGGCAAGACCTCTCACACCCACTCCGACAAGCACGCCTCTTGGGAGTGCTACGCTACCGTCGAGGACGTGCCAGAGAGGTTACCGGCAAGAGCAAGAAATCCAGAGCCAAGCCACCGCAGACCAAGAAGGTGTCCGCCAGGGAGGATGGCACGGGAGGGGCCTTCACCATAGGCTCCACCCTCGACAGCAAATAGGGAGGCGTGCTCGTCACGTTCCTGCGGGCGAATGTCGACGTGTTTGCGTGGCAAGCATCTGACATCCCCGGTGTTCCCAGGGAGGTGATTGAGCACCACCTAGCTGTGTGCCCTCATGTGCGGCCCGTCAAGCAGAAGGTCAGAAAGCAGGCTCTGGAGAGTCAGGAGTTCATCGCAGAGGAGATTAGGAAGTTGGAAGCGGCAGGTTTGGTGAGAAGAGTGCTCCACCCGACGTGGTTGGTCAATCCGGTAGTGGTGCGCAAGGCGAATGGGAAGTGGAGGCTGTGTATTGATTACACAGATATCAATAAGGCTTGTCCTAAGGACCCCTTCCCGTTGCCGCGCATCGACCAGATTGTTGACTCCATGGTCGGGTGTGATCTGTTATCATTCCTCGACGCCTACTCGGGCTACCACCAAATCTTCATGAAAAGAGAGGATGAAGAAAAGACAGCATTCATCACCCCATGTGGTACGTATTGCTTTTCACGGATGCCTTTCGGGTTGAAGAGTGTTAGCTCGACGTTTGCAAGAGTGGTCCAAATTGGTTTTGAACCTCAGCTCCATAGAAATATGGAGGCATACATGGACGACATAGTGGTCAAAACCAAGGACGGGCCCACTCTTGTGAAAGATCTGGAAGAGACATTTGCCAACCTGCGCAAGATCAACCTCAAGCTGAACCCTGAGAAGTGTGTCTTCGGTGTTCCGTCCGGCAAGCTTCTCGGGTTCTTTGTGTCACAGCGTGGGATCGAGGCAAACCCAGACAAAATCAAGGCTATTGAGCAGATTGAGGCGCCCAAGCGGATCAAAGATGTGCGTCGGCTCACCGGCTGCGTCGCCGCCATGAGCCGATTCATCTCCAAGTCCGCCGAGCGCACCCTTCCTTTCTTCAAAATCTTGAAGAAGGCAGGCCCAATGGAGTGGACCCCAGAAGCCGAGGCAGCATTGCAGGATCTGAAGAAATACCTTTCCTCCACGCCAATACTGGTTGCGCCTAAACCACGAGAGCCGTTGCTGCTATATCTAGCAGCGACGAATCAAGTGGTCAGTGCCGCACTGGTGGCACAGAGGGAGGTCGACGAGGAGGCAGTGACGGCGGCAGAACCAGCGGATGGCAAGCCAAAGATTCCCCCTGCAGGGCCTGGTGCCGGCAAGGCGCGGCCCCCGGCAGAGTTTGATGCCACCAAGGCAGTGCCCGCGCAGTCGGGTGAGGTGGTGCAGAAGAAGAAGATGATGCAACACCCGGTTTACTTTGTCAGCTCCCTCTTGCAGGGGCTAGGTCGAGGTATTCCGGTGTGCAAAAATTGCTCTTCGGCCTCCTTATGGCCTCGAGGAATCTACATCATTACTTCCAAGCCCACGAGATCACTGTCGTCACCCGCCTCCCGTTGCAACGGATACTGCATAACCCAGATGCAACACGAAGGATTGTGGAATGGGCCTTAGAGTTATCAAGTTTCGGTTTGAAGTTTGAAAGTACCTCGAAAATCCAGAGTAGAGTCTTGGCGGAGTTCATCGCAGAATGGACCTCAACGCCTGGCGAAGAAATCCAGGAGACCACTCTCCCCGGCAAGGAAGCAGACCGCGACTGGATCATGTACTTTGATGGGGCTTTCTCACTGCAAGGCGCCGGTGCCGGTGTGCTGCTCGTCGCGCCCACCAGAGAGCACCTCAAGTACGTGATCCAGATGCACTTCCCCAGGGAGATGTCCACCAACAACACTGCTGAGTACGAGGGATTGCTCGCCGGTCTCAGGATCGCGGCAGACCTCGGGGTTAAGAAGCTCATCGTCAGGGGTGACTCGCAGCTTGTTGTTAGGCAGGTCAACAAGGATTACCAGAGCCCATTGATGGAGACCTACGTAGATGAGGTGAGGAAGCTGGAGGAACGCTTTGACGGTATCCAAGCGGAGCATGTCCCCCGAATGGAGAACGACATCGCCGATTACCTGTCAAAGCGTGCTGCATTCAAGCTACATGTGGAACCAGGTACCTTTTTGCTCCGGTTAACTCAACCATCCGTCGAGCCATCAACGGGGCAGAACAAGCGGAGGAAGTCAGGTCCCGGCAAGTACTTTCCTATCGAGCCCCCTGGGGCTGCCGGCAAGGGTGCTGCCGCGGACACTGGGCCTGCCCAAGAGCAACTGGCTCCGGCAGGGCGTCAAGCCCTGGCCGTAGAGACAGCCGCTCCCATGGCGGAAGAGATGCCTTTGGTCCTTGCCGTTCAGCCCCGGGCTCCGGCATGGGCGCAACCTACCGTCCAATTCCTCCAAATAGGGGAACTTCCTGAGGAGCAGGAAGAAGCGGAAAAAGTAGCCCGTCGGTCCGCCCTGTACCAGTTCGTCGATGACCTCCTGTACAGGAGAAGGCCGAACGGTGTGAAACTGAAGTGCATCCCCCGGGAGGATGGACTGGAGCTGTTGGCAGAGATACATGGAGGCATATGTGGCTCCCACATAGGGTTGAGGGCCCTTGCCGGAAAGGCGTTCCGACAAGGTTTCTTCTGGCCCACCGCCCTCCAGGATGCAACGACACTAGTAACCAAGTGTGAAGCGTGTCAGTTCCATTCAAAGAAGCTTCATCAACCAGCTCAAGACCTTCAAACAATCCCTCTCTCCTGGCCATTCTCGGTCTGGGGGCTCGATATACTGGGCCCTTTCCCCCGCGCTGTCAGGGGCTTTGAGTACTTGTACGTTGCAATCGACAAGTTCACAAAGTGGCCGGAAGTGGAAGCAGTGAGAAAGGTGACTGCTCAGTCAGCCGTCAAGTTCTTCAAGGGACTGGTCTGCCGTTTTGGTGTGCCAAACAGAGTCATCACCGACAACGGCACGCAGTTCACAAGCCACACCTTCATGCAATACATTCAAGACCTCGGTAGCAAGGTCTGTTTTGCTTCCGTGGCACACCCAAGCAGCAACGGCCAAGCGGAGAGGGCAAATGCTGAAGTGTTGCGAGGCCTGAGAACGAAGACCTTTGACAAGCTGCACAAGAGTGGAAGGCGTTGGATTGATGAATTGCCGACAGTTCTTTGGTTGATCAGGACGACGCCAAATCGAGCCACCAGCCAGACACCTCTTGCCCTGGTATACGGGGCAGAAGCAGTTCTCCCCACGGAACTCATATACGGGTCACCTCGAGTGCTCGCTTATGATGAGCTTGAGCAAGAGCAGTTGCGCCAAGATGACGCGACGCTCCTTGAGGAAGATCGTCTTCGGGCGACTGTGAGAGCAGCACGCTACCAGCAAGCCTTGCGCCGCTACCATAGCCGCAAGGTTCATGCCCGAAGCTTTGAGGAAGGCGACCTTGTTCTTCGGCGCGTTCAGTCGGCCAAGAATTCCAACAAGTTGACGCCAAAGTGGGAAGGCCCTTATCGGGTAATGCGAGTCACCAGGCCCGGCGCAGTCCGCCTGGAGACTGAAGATGATGTCCCAGTGAGAAACTCCTGGAACATCGGGCATCTTCGCAAGTTTTACCCATAAGGCGCGGCATGTCGGGCCTCTCGGCAAGCCACCTTTTGTACAAGCTTTGCCGGCAAGGCATGTGACCCTTTGTACAAAGCCAGGCACAGACCCTGAGCATAAATAAATGAAGCACGGGCGCCCTAAGTTATAGCATGCATGCTAGGTCGAGTCTCTTCCTTGGTTAGGGTTGATAGTGCTTAGCGGCGACTAACCCCTAGCCTAGAGATCGAGTGCGCGTCTATCTGTTTCTTTTCTGTCCTCCTTTGGTTCGCAGGGCACATGAGCACTTCTGGTAAGCTACTTGGAAGAAAGGAAACGGACCGACGTCCCGACCCCGGCAAACCAGAGTTGCCGGGGGCTGCAAGCACAAGGATCCAATCGCAGCAAGATGAGGTTGCCAGGGGCTGCAGATCCAGATAAGTCTTTCATCCTCTGTCATGCATTTCGGAATGGAACTGGGGCATGTGAAACCTCGTTTTATCTCCAGGCTACCGTGCTCCCCTTTTTCCTATACCTAAGGATTATCTTCTAGGTCTGGATTTGGTTGTAGCCGCGGCGGCAAGGAGATAGAACGAGGAGCCTAAGCCCACTTCATCCCTGCCTCCGCCAAGAGCGCGAGAATGGTCGAGTGAAGTGAGGGGGGCGGCAAGGCCTGTTGCCGGGCGAAAAAGGTTTATCTTAAATAATAACAAGGATTTGCTCCTTGTCGCGGGGTCTACCCACGAACGAAAAACCCGGCAAGCATCCCTTTTTCATTAAAAACATCCCATACAGGTACAGTTCATACAGAATGAAAAACATGAGCAAGGGGATTACAAGTTCTAAATTTAACGAAGGCCCACAGGCTTACAAACTAAAAAAGAGATAAGATGCCCGTAATCCCTTTCTTGTCCCTCTCCTTAGGAGGTAGGTCAAGGAGGCGAGAGGGCAAAAGGGGCACCTAGGCGAGCTACGAGCAGCAGAAAGCACCAAGAGAACACCTCGGTGGCCGCCCACAGGTGGGCCAGTGATGACGGTGCCGGGAAAGGAGCTGGAAGACGAGGCGGCAGGACTGGCAATACGCGATGAAGGCGTCGGTGCCCGCGTACTCCGAGTTGATGGCCTTGCCGCCCGCCCTCTTCCTCTTCCGCAGCCTCCCGACGCCAGCCGCCCAAGGAGACGGCCCCGAGAAGTTCAAGGAGCTGGCCCCGCCCCTGGCAAAACTCTGCCGGAGGAGCAGCCAGGTGCAGATCCCGCTGCTGCCGCACCCGCCCAGGCGCGGGGCGTCCGACACCTAGTCGGACTCGTCCCCGTCATATGCCCCGCTGTCCTCCTCATCACTTTCGCTCGAGGAAGAGCTTCCATCATCGGAATCTCCGTCGGAGGAGCTCTCCAGGCAGCACTTTAGGCGAGTCCCGAAGTCTCCGAAGACCTTGACGGAGAGCAGGCCGTCCTCCATTAATTTGAAGTAGAGGACGAGCCCCGCCGTCAGGCTGTGGATGCGAGCGAACGTCTTCCATCCGCGACGGAGGTACATCACCCGAGGAGTTGGGAAGTCGACGTCGACCCGCGTGCCCCCATTCCCACAGCCCCTCATCTGCAATCTGAGGGATTGGGGCGGGTCACGCTCCATCTCCTGAGCAAACGGGGCGGGAAGACAAAGACGGCGACACGGAGGCCGGCGCAGCCTAATGAAGAATTCACGGGGTTGGTCTCCAACATGGCCTTCCATCGGAAATGGCATCATTGGCGGGGGCGAAGCCGGCGCGCCGCCCCGTCCTCCTCTTCCCCGAGCACTACGACCTCTGCCCCGGCCTCGCCCACGGCCTTGCCCCCTCCCCCTTCCCCTTGCGGCCGGCTCTACCACCGCGGGCTCAGGAGGAGGAGGGACGCGCTATCGAGCGGCGACCCTCGCCGCCACCGTCGAGGGACCAGGATTCCCTTTCTCCATGGCGAGTGAAAGGAAGAAGCAGAAGCGAGAGGAGATAGATGACAGAAGAGTGCGGGACGCCATCCCCCCTTCCCCCTCCTTATAAAGGGGCGGGGTCGGGGCTCGGGCGCCCCGCTCGGCCAATCCAGCCACCAGAGGCGCAGGGAATCGGGACCGACCCAGTGCCCCAACCAGCGACGGCCCGGTTTCCTGCCTCCACCGCTTGCCACCACAAGCGCATGAAGGACGCGTGGCGGACGTGCAGAACCGAGGGGACGGGTGAAGCGACCTCTCCCCACCCCGTGATCGTGGGGTGTGGACGCCTTGAAGACCGTGACCCGGCCCCATTCAGTAATTGAGCCGCGCCTCCACGCCTCCCTCTTTTTACGGGGAAGGCGCGAGCCGCCTCTTTACTGCGATGTGACGCATGCATGCAGGAACCGCCCCACGCATGCCGCCCACGTCACGCGCACCCCTCCACGCCATGCTGCGCGGGGGGTGGGAAGCGTAGCGCGTGAAAAGTTTTACCACGGTAAAAACCGCCCCGCCTGCCCGCGCACCGTTTTGGGCCTGGCCCAACAACGTGTCGCGCTTATGTGTGGCCCAGGCCCGGGGGCTCCTGTCGGTGTACAAAAGAAGGGGCGCACCTTTGTACCCCTTTACCTGTGCACGGGTAGTCGGAGCCGCGCCCACAGTCACACCAAGCAGAACAGGGGAGGTGAACCAAGGTAAAACCAAAGCCCAAGATAACCAGAGCAACGCCAAGGCCAAGACCACAAGGAGCAGAGGGATGAAGCAGGTTCCCCCGGCAAGACCCTTGCCGGGGCAGCCCCGGCAAGACCCTTGTCGGGGCAGCTCACCCCACACCAATAGAGCGAACCACCCTTGAGCCCACGGTCCCCAACACCATCATCCACGTCGGGCCAGGGCTTGGGAGGCACCTCTGTGGTGGCATGCAGATCTTTGTGAAGACATACCCAAGATCAGATGAGTATTAGAAGACGACGATCCTCGGCACCTTGCCGAGGAAAGCCACGAGACCCCGGGCAAGATCCTTGCCGGGGACGACAACGCGCCACGGCAAGACCCTTGCCGGGCCACCCGGCAAGGCCCTTGCCAAAGACGCCAGCAGGGCCACTGCCAGGCCTGCACCAACCAAGTCTCCACCGCCGTTCACATGCAGCTGCCAGCCCGACCAGCTGGGCAGGCACCTGCGTGGCAACGTGCAGCTTCCAGGCCAACTCATCAAGCGCCTGCGTGGCCGCATGTAGATCTTCGTGAAGACCCTACCACCGCGCCACCTCAGCTGCCTGCCTGCCTACATGGCGTTGCACGCATCGCTGGCCAGGGCGTGTGTCGAAGCAAGGAGGAGCGGCGACGGACGGGACGGGCCTCGCCCCCGTCCCCGATAAAGCAAGGGGACACCTTAGTAGGGCATTAAATGCGTCTTGTCCTGTAATACGAGCGATAAGCTCATAGCACTGTGCGCCTTTCCACCTCCTGTATGCCACTGTGGTAGCCCCTTTCGCCTATAAAAGGAGGCCCATGGCATACTGGAGAAGGATTCGGCTCTTTCGAACCACACACTCACCACAGCTAGTTCGAGAGCTCAAGAACTCTCTGAAATACACCCACCAAAGCAGGACTAGGGTTTTATGCATCCTCGCGGCCTGAACCTGGGTAAACGATCCTTGTGCTGACTACTGATCCTGCTCTTCTTGCAACCCCGCGCCCCGGCAACCATAGTAGGGATTCTTGTGATCCCATCGGTGTCGTTCCACACCGACATCTTTGGCGTGCCAGGTAGGGGGCGCGATTGTGAGAATCTGGTCTAGTAGTCAGCCTAGCAGTTCTTCGTCTCCATGGCTCCTAAGAAGAAGACGGCCACGGCGATTGGCTCGTTGGGAGCCGAACGGCCCGTGCCGGTGCGGACGAGCAGTGGACCGGTCGCGGACAGGACCCTGATAATCCCCAAGTGCAGGGAATCATCGTAGCAATTTCCAAAGGTAGAAGTGATAAGTATGGAGTGTCGAACCCACAAGGAGCTAAAGGTAAGATCAATATTCTCTCAAGCCCTATCTGCCATTGATACGACTCTACGTGCACCGAACGTTTGCTTCCAACTAGAAACGAGAAATAAAACTACGTTGTGGGTATGAAGAGGATAACTTTGCATGGTAATGGGGAGCTAGAAAATAAAAGTAGGTGTTGTTATCATAAAGTTAGAATATATTACTAAATATTATAAATAGCGAGTGTGGAATAATGGTGGATCGATGTACGGAATTGTCCTAGGCAACCGTTGACAAGACCGGTGATGACTATTGCAGTTTAATATGAGGGAGAGGCATAAGCTAACATACTTTCTCTACTTGGGTCATATGCACTTATGATTGGAACTCTAGCACGCATCCGCAACTACTAAAGATCATTAAGATAAAACCCAAAAATAGCATTAAAGCATCAAGTCCTCTTTACTCCCATACGCAACAATCCCTCTTACTCGGGTTTGTGTTTCAGTCACTCACCAACCCACTATAAGTGAATCATGAACGTATTGCAACACCCTACAGCGGGAAACCCTCACGCTTGCGCAACACGGAGGGCACCATAGGACAACACCAAAATAAAACATACAACTCATACCAATCTAGATCATCAATCAACCCAAAGACAAAAGATATCTACTCAAAACATCATAAGATGGCAACACATCATTGGATCATAATATGTGGCATAAAGCACCATGTTCAAGTAGGGATTACAACGGGGTGCCGGAGAGTAGACCGCGTAAAAGAGATGAGGATGGTGATGATGATGGTGATGTTGATGAAGACGATCACCGTGGCGATGATTCCCGTCCCGATGGCACTCCGGCGCCATCGGAAGAGAGGAGGAGAGATTCTCCCCCTTGTGCTTCCTCCTCCATGGCCTCCACCTTCTAGTACTTGGCCTTCATGGTGATGATGGCCCCTTTGGGATGTTGGGGAACGTAGTAATTTCAAAAAAATTCTACGCACACGCAAGATCATGGTGATGCATAGCAACGAGAGGGGAGAGTGTTGTCCACGTACCCTCGTAGACCGAAAGCGGAAGCGTTAACACAACGCGGTTGATGTAGTCGTACGTCTTCACAATCCGACCGATCAAGTACCGAACGCACGGCACCTCCGAGTTCAGCACACGTTCAGCTTGATGACGTCCCTCGAACTCCGATCCAGCCGAGTGTTGAGGGAGAGTTTCGTCAGCACGACGGCGTGGTGACAATGATGATGTTCTACCGATGCAGGGCTTCGCCTAAGCACCGCTACGATATTATCGAGGTGTAATATGGTGGAGGGGGCACCGCACACGGCTAAGAGATCAATGATCAATTGTTGTCTTTAGAGGTGCCCCCCTGCCCCCGTATATAAAGGAGCAAGGGGGGAGGCGGCCGGCCTAGGAGGAGGGCGCGCCAAGGGGCGAGTCCTACTCCCACCGGGAGTAGGACTCCTCCTTTCCTTGTTGGAATAGGAGAAGGGAAGGGAGAAGGAGAAAGAAGGAAGGGGGCGCCCCCCTCCCTAGTCCAATTTGGACTAGTCCATGGGGAGGGGTCCGGCCACCCTTTGGGGCCTTTCTCTCCTTTCCCGTATGACCCATTAAGGCCCAATACGAATTCCCGTAACTCTCTGGTACTCCGAAAAAACCCGAATCACTCGGAACCTTTCCGATGTCCGAATATAGTCGTCCAATATATCGATCTTTACGTCTCGACCATTTCGAGACTCCTCATCAAGTCCCTGATCTCATCCGGGACTCCGAACTCCTTCGGTACATCAAAACACATAAACTCATAATATAACCGTCATCTAACTTTAAGCGTGCGGACCCTACGGGTTCGAGAACTATGTAGACATGACCGAGACACCTCTCCGGTCAATAACCAATAGCGGAACCTGGATGCTCATATTGGCTCCCACATATTCTACGAAGATCTTTATCGGTCAGACCGCATAAGAACATACGTTGTTCCCTTTGTCATCGGTATGTTACTTGCCCGAGATTCGATCGTCGGTATCTCGATACCTAGCTCAATCTCGTTTCCGGCAAGTCTCTTTACTCGTTCCGTAATACATCATCTCGTAACAAACTCATTTGTTGCAATGCTTGCAAGGCTTAAGTGATGTGCATTACCGAGAGGGCCCAGAGATACCTCTCCGACAATCGGAGTGACAAATCCTAATCTCGAAATACGCCAACCCAACAAGTACCTTCGGAGACACCTGTAGAGCACCTTTATAATCACCCAGTTATGTTGTGACGTTTGGTAGCACACAAAGTGTTCCTCCGGTAAACGGGAGTTGCATAATCTCATGGTCATAGGAACATGTATAAGTCATGAAGAAAGCAATAGCAACATACTAAACGATCGAGTGCTAAGCTAACGGAATGGGTCAAGTCAATCACATCATTCTCCTAATGATGTGATCCCATTAATCAAATGACAACTCATGTAGATGGCTAGGAAACATAACCATCTTTGATCAACGAGCTAGTCAAGTAGAGGCATACTAGTGACACTCTGTTTGTCTATGTATTCACACATGTATCAAGTTTCCGGTTAATACAATTCTAGCATGAATAATAAACATTTATCATGATATAAGGAAATAAATAATAACTTTATTATTGCCTCTAGGGCATATTTCCTTCAGTCTCCCACTTGCACTAGAGTCAATAATCTAGTTCACATCGCCATGTGATTTAACATCAATAGTTCACATCACCATGTGATTAACACCCATAGTTCACATCGTCATGTGACCAACACCCAAAGGGTTTACTAGAGTCAGTAATTTAGTTCACATCGCTTATGTGATTAACACCCAAAGAGTACTAAGGTGTGATCATGTTTTGCTTGTGAGATAATTTTAGTCAACGGGTCTGTCACATTCAGATCCGTAAGTATTTTGCAAAGTTCTATGTCTATAATGCTCTGCTCGGAGCTACTCTAGATAATTGCTCCCTCTTTCAATATGTATCTAGACCAAGACTTAGAGTCATCTAGATTAGTGTCAAAACTTGCATCGACGTAACCCTTTACGACGAACCTTTTGTCACTTCCATAATCGAGAAACATATCCTTATTCCAGTAAGGATAATTTTGACCGTTGTCCAGTGATCTACTCCTAGATCACTATTGTACTCCCTTGCCAAAATCAGTGTAGGGTATACAATAGATCTGGTACACAGCATGGCATACTTTATAGAACTTATGGCCGAGGCATAGGGAATGACTTTCATTCTTTTTCTATCTTCTGCCGTGGTCGGGCTTTGAGTCTTACTCAATTTCACACCTTGTAACACAGGCAAGAAACTCTTTCTTTGACTGTTCCATTTTGAACTACTTCAAAATCTTGTTAAGGTATGTACTCATTGAAAAACTTATCAAGCGTCTTCATCTATCTCTATAGATCTTGATGCTCAATATGTAAGCAGCTTCACCGAGGTCTTTCTTTAAAAAACTCCTTTCAAACACTCCTTTATGCTTTGCAGAATAATTCTACATTATTTCCGATCAACAATATGTCATTCACATATACTTATCAGAAATGTTGTAGTGGTCCCACTCACTTTCTTGTAAATATAGGTTTCACCGCAAGTCTGTATAAAACTATATGCTTTGATCAACTTATCAAAGTGTATATTCCAACTCCGAGATGCTTGCACCAGTCCATAGATGGATCGCTGGAGTTTGCATATTTTGTTAGCACCTTTAGGATTGACAATACCTTCTGGTTGCATCATATACAACTCTTCTTTAATGAATCCATTAAGGAATGCAGTTTTGTTTATCCATTTGCAAGATTTCATCAAATGCGGCAATTGCTAACATGATTCGGACAGACTTAAGCATCGCTGCGAGTGAGAAAATCTCATCGTATTCAACACTTTGAACTTTGTCAAAACCTTTTTCCGACAAGTCTAGCTTTGTAGATAGTAACACTACTATCAGTGTCCGTCTTCCTCTTGAAGATCCATTTATTTTCTATGGCTTGCCGATCATCGGGCAAGTCAACCAAAGTCCACCCTTTGTTCTCATACATGGATCCCATCTCAGATTTCATGGCCTCAAGCCATTTTGCGGAATCTGGGCTCATCATCGCTTCCTCATAGTTCGTAGGTTCGTCATGGTCAAGTAACATGACCTCCAGAACTGAATTACCGTACCACTCTGGTGCGGATCTCACTCTGGTTGACCTACGAGGTTCGGTACTAAATTGATCCGAAGCTTCATGATCATCATCATTAACTTCCTCACTAATTGGTGTAAGCATCACTGGAACTGATTTCAGTGATGAACTACTTTCCAATAAGGGAGCAGGTACAATTACCTCATCAAGCTCTACTTTCCTCCCACTCACTTCTTTCGAGAGAAACTCCTTCTCTAGAAAGGATCCATTCTTAGCAACGAATGTCTTGCCTTCGGATCTGTGATAGAAGGTGTACCCAACTATCTCCTTTGGGTATCCTATGAAGACACATTTCTCCGATTTGGGTTTGAGCTTATCAGGATGAAACCTTTTCACATAAGCATCGCAACCCCAAACTTTAAGAAACGACAACTTTGGTTTCTTGCCAAACCACAGTTCATAAGATGTCGTCTCAACGGATTTAGATGGTACCCTATTTAACGTGAATGCAGCTGTCTCTAATGCATAACCCCAAAACGATAGTGGTAGATCGGTAAGAGACATCATATATCGCACCATATCTAATAAAGTACGGTTACGATGTTCGGACACACCATTACACCGTGTTGTTCCAGGTGGCGTGAGTAGTGAAACTATTTCACATTGTTTTAACTGAAGGCCAAACTCGTAACTCAAATATTCTTCTCCACGATCAGATCGTAGAAACTTTATTTTCTTGTTACGATGATTTTTTCCGCTTCACTCTGAAATTATATGAACTTTTCAAATGTTTCAGACTTCTATTTCATTACATAGATATACCCATATCTGCTCAAATCATCTGTGAAGGTCAGAAAATAATGATACCTGCTACGAGCCTCAATATTCATCGGACCACATACATCTGTATGTATGATTTCCAACAAATCTGTTGCTCTCTCCATAGTCTGGAGAACGGCGTTTTAGTCATCTTGCCCATGAGGCACTGTTCGCAAGCATCAAGTGATTCATAATCAAGTGATTCCAAAATCCCATCAGTATGGAGTTTCTTCATGCGCTTTACACCAATATGACCTAAACGGCAGTGCCACAAATAAGTTGCACTATCATTATTAACTTTGCATCTTTTGGCTTCATTATTATGAATATGTGTATCACTACGATCGAGATCCAACAAACCATTTTATTGGGTGTATGACCATAGAAGGTTTTATTCATGTAAACAGAACAACAATTATTCTCTAATTTAAATGAATAACCGTATTGCAACAAACATGATCAAATCATATTCATGCTCAACACAAACACCAAATAACACTTATTTAGTTTCAACACTAATCCCGAAAGTATAGGGAGTGTGCGATGATGATCATATCAATCTTGGAACTACTTCGAACACACATCGTCACCTCGCCTTTTACTAGTCTCTGTTTATTCTGCAACTCCCGTTTCGAGTTACTACTCTTAGCAACTGAACCAGTATCAAATACCGAGGGGTTTCTATAAACACTAGTAAAGTACACATCAATAACATGTATATCCAATATACCTTTGTTCACTTTGCCATCCTTCTTATCCACCAAATAGTTGGGGTAGTTCCGCTTCCAGTGACCAGTCCCTTTGCAGTAGAAGCACTTAGTCTCAGGCTTAGGACCAGACTTAGGCTTCTTCACTTGAGCAGCAACTTGCTTGTCGTTCTTCTTGAAGTTCCCCTTCTTCCCTTTGCCCTTTTCTTGAAACTAGTGGTCTCGTCAACCATCAACACTTGATGTTTTTCTTGATTTCTAACTTCGTCGATTTCAGCATCATGAAGAGCTCGGGAATTACTTTCGTCATCCCTTGCATACTATAGTTCATCACGAAGTTCTACTAACTTGGTGATGGTGACTATAGAATTCTGTCAATCAATATTTTATCTGGAAGATTAACTCCCACTTGATTCAAGCGATTGTAGTACCCAGACAATCTGAGCACATGCTCACTGCTTGAGCTATTCTCCTCCATCTTTTAGCTATAGAACTTGTTGGGGACTTCATATCTCTCAACTCGGGTATTTTCTTGAAATATTAACTTCAACTCCTGGAACATCTCATATGGTCCATGACGTTCAAAACGTCTTTGAAGTCCCGATTCTGAGCCGTTAAGCATGGTGCACTAAACTATCAAGTAGTCATCATACCGAGCTAGCCAGACGTTCATAACGTCTGCATCTGCTCCTGTAATAGGTCTGTCACCTAGCGGTGCATCAAGGACATAATTCTTCTCTGCAGCAATGAGGATAATCCTCAGATCACGGATCCAATCCGCATCTTTGCTACTAACATCTTTCAACATAATTTTCTCTAGGAACATATCAAAAATAAACACAGGGAAGCAACAACGCGAGCTATTGATCTACAACATAATTTGCAAAATACTATCAGGACTAAGTTCATGATAAATTTAAGTTCAATTAATCATATTACTTAAGAACTCCCACTTAGATAGACATCCATCTAATCCTCTAAGTGATCACGTGATCCATATCAACTAAACCATAACCGATCATCACGTGAAATGGAGTAGCTTTCAATGGTGAACATCACTATGTTGATCATATCTACTATATGATTCACGCTCGACCTTTCGGTCTCAGTGTTCCGAGGCCATATCTGCATATGCTAGGCTCGTCAAGTTTAACCTGAGTATTCTGCGTGTGCAAAACTGGCTTGCACCCGTTGTAGATGGACATAGAGCTTATCACACCCGATCATCACGTGGTGTCTGGGCACGACGAACTTTGGCAACGGTGCATACTCAGGGAGAACACTTTTATCTTGAAATTTAGTGAGAGATCATCTTATAATGCTACCGTCAATCAAAGCAAGATAAGATGCATAAAAGATAAACATCACATGCAATCAATATAAGTGATATGATATGGCCATCATCATCTTGTGCTTGTGATCTCCATCTCCGAAGCACCGTCATGATCACCATCGTCACCGGCGCGACACCTTGATCTCCATCGTAGCATCGTTATCGTCTCGCCAACTATTGCTTCTACGACTATCGCTACCGCTTAGTGATAAAGTAAAACAATTACATGGCGATTGCATTGCATACAATAAAGCGACAACCATATGGCTCCTGCCAGTTGCCGATAACTTGGTTACAAAACATGATCATCTCATACAATAAAATTCAGCATCATGTCTTGACCATATCACATCACAACATGCCCTGCAAAAACAAGTTAGACGTCCTCTACTTTGTTGTTGCAAGTTTTACGTGGCTGCTACGGGCTGAGCAAGAACCGTTCTTACCTACGCATCAAAACCACAATGATAGTTTGTCAAGTTGGTGTTGTTTTAACCTTCGCAAGGACCGGGCGTAGCCACACTCGGTTCAACTAAAGTTGGAGAAACTGACACCCGCCAGCCACCTGTGTGCAAAGCACGTCGGTAGAACCAGTCTCGCGTAAGCGTACGCGTAATGTCGGTCCGGGCCGCTTCATCCAACAATACCGCCGAACCAAAGTATGACATGCTGGTAAGCAGTATGACTTATATTGCCCACAACTCACTTGTGTTCTACTCGTGCATATGACATCTACGCATAAAACCAGGCTCGGATGCCACTGTTGGGGAACGTAGTAATTTCAAAAAAAATCTACGCACACGCAAGATCATGGTGATGCATAGCAACGAGAGGGGAGAGTGTTGTCCACGTACCCTCGTAGACCGAAAGCGGAAGCGTTAACACAACGCGGTTGATGTAGTCGTACGTCTTCACGATCCGACCGATCAAGTACCGAACGCACGGCACCTCCGAGTTCAGCACACGTTCAGCTCGATGACATCCCTCGAACTCCGATCCAGCCGAGTGTTGAGGGAGAGTTTCGTCAGCACGACGGCGTGGTGACAATGATGATGTTCTACCGACGCAGGGTTCGCCTAAGCACCGCTACGATATTATCGAGATGTAATATGGTGGAGGGGGCACCGCACACGGCTAAGAGATCAATGATCAATTGTTGCCTTTAGAGGTGCCCCCCTGCCCCCGTATATAAAGGAGCAAGGGGGGAGGCGGCCGGCCTAGGAGGAGGGCGCGCCAAGGGGCGAGTCCTACTCCCACCGGGAGTAGGACTCCTCCTTTCCTTGTTGGAATAGGAGAAGGGAAGGGAGAATAAGAAAGAAGGAAGGGGGCGCCCCCCTCCCTAGTCCAATTCGGACTAGTCCATGGGGAGGGGTCCGGCCACCCTTTGGGGCCTTTCTCTCCTTTCCCGTATGGCCCATTAAGGCCCAATACGAATTCCCGTAACTCTCTGGTACTCCGAAAAATACCCGAATCACTCGGAACCTTTCCGATGTCCGAATATAGTCGTCCAATATATCGATCTTTACGTCTTGACCATTTCGAGACTCCTCGTCAAGTCCCTGATCTCATCCGGGACTCCGAACTCCTTCGGTACATCAAAACACATAAACTCATAATATAACCGTCATCTAACTTTAAGCGTGCGGACCCTACGGGTCCGAGAACTATGTAGACATGACCGAGACACCTCTCTGGTCAATAACCAATAGCGGAACCTGGATGCTCATATTGGCTCCCACATATTCTACGAAGATCTTTATCGGTCAGACCGCATAAGAACATACGTTGTTCCCTTTGTCATCGGTATGTTACTTGCCCGAGATTCGATCGTCGGTATCTCGATACCTAGTTCAATCTCGTTTCCGGCAAGTCTCTTTACTCATTCCGTAATACATCATCTTGTAACAAACTCATTTGTTGCAATGCTTGCAAGGCTTAAGTGATGTGCATTACCGAGAGGGCCCAGAGATACCTCTCCAACAATCGGAGTGACAAATCCTAATCTCAAAATATGCCAACCCAACAAGTACCTTCGGAGACACCTGTAGAGCACCTTTATAATCACCCAGTTACGTTGTGACGTTTGGTAGCACACAAAGTGTTCCTCCGGTAAACGGGAGTTGCATAATCTCGTAGTCATAGGAACATGTATAAGTCATGAAGAAAGCAATAGCAACATACTAAACGATCGAGTGCTAAGCTAACGGAATGGGTCAAGTCAATCACATCATTCTCCTAATGATGTGATCCCATTAATCAAATGACAACTCATGTCAATGGCTAGGAAACATAACCATCTTTGATCAACGAGCTAGTCAAGTAGAGGCATACTAGTGACACTCTGTTTGTCTATGTATTCACACATGTATCAAGTTTCCAGTTAATACAATTCTAGCATGAATAATAAACATTTATCATGATATAAGGAAATAAATAATAACTTTATTATTGCCTCTAGGGCATATTTCCTTCACGGGATACTCCTCCAAGGCCACCGGTGATGATGGCCCCCTCCGGGATACTCCTCCAAGGCCACCGGTGATGATGGCCCCCTCCGGCAGGGTGCCGGAGAGGGCCTAGATTGACTTCTCGTGGCTACAGAGGCTTGCGGTGGTGGAACTTCTGATCTAGGTTTCTTTCTGGAAGTTTGGGTATATATAGAAGAGTTTTGTGTTGATTTCACGTCAGGGGGGTCTCCGGGCTATCCACGAGGCAGGGGGGCGCGCCCCCCACCCTCGTGGGCAGCCCGGGACTCTTCTGGCCTGCTTCTGGTACTCCGTGGGCTTCTTCTGGTCCACAAATGATCTCCGTCAAGTGGCACGTCAATTGGACTCCATTTAGTTTTCCTTTTCTGCGATACTCTAAAACAAGGAGAAAACAGAAACTGGCACTGGGCTCTAGGTTAATAGGTTAGTCCCAAAAATCATATAAAAGTGTATAATAAAGCCCATTAAACATCCAGTATAGATGATATTACAGCATGAATACTTCATAAATTATAGATACGTTGGAGACGTATCAGCATCCCCAAGCTTAATTCCTGCTCGTCCTCGAGTAGGTAAATGATAAAAGAAATAATTTATGAAGTGTGAATTCTAGCAAGTGCTTAAGTTTGATCAATGATAATTCCAATCACTTTTTCTAGCATCATTACATGTCATAACAGTAGCTCATCTCATAAAACTTCTCATGATAAAGTAACAAGCTATCCACATGATAAAGTATAGATCGTAAACTTTCTTGAAAACTAACAAACAATATTCTCAGTCATCAAACAATTGCAATCCATCTTATTTTCAGGAAGAGTCTATGTCAGAGCTTTGATTTAGCAAACTCCACATACTCAACTATCATTTAGTCTTTCATAATTGCTAACACTCACGCGATATTTATGGGTTCAAAGTTTTAATCAGACACAGAGAAAGATAGGGGCTTATAGATTTGCCTCCCGACCTTTTACCTCAAGGGTAATGTCAACAATAATAGTTCATGATGTCTTACATCCAATTGGATATATATATATCAGAATCTTTCCAACACAAGGTGCTTTCCAAAGGATAAAATGTAAAAAGGAAAGGTGAAAATCACCATGACTCTTGCATAAGGGTAAGAGATAAAAGTAAAAGATAGGCCCTTCGCAGAGGGAAGCAGAGGTTGCCATGCGCTTTCAGGGTTGGATGCACAAAATCTTAATGCGAAAGAACATCACTTTATATTGCCACTTGTGATATGGACCTTTATTATGCAGTCCGTCGCTTTTATTTCTTCCACATCACAAGATCGTATAAAGCTTATTACCTCCACACTAGTCAATCATACATATTTAGAGGGCAATTTTTATTGCTTGCACCGATGACAACTTACTTGAAGGATCTTACTCAATCCATAGGTAGGTATGGTGGACTCTCATGGCAAAACTTGGTTTAAGGATATTTGGAAGCACAAGTAGTATCTCTACTTAGTGCAAAGAATTTGGCTAGCATGAGGGGGAAAGGTAAGCTCAACATGTTGGGCGATCCATGACAATATACTTTATTTCAGATATAAGAAAACATAACCCATTACGTTGTCTTCCTTGTCCAACATCAACCTTTTAGCATGTCATATTTTAATGAGTGCTCACAATTACAAAAGATGTCCAAGATAGTATATGTATATGTGAAATCCCTCTCCCTTCAATATTCTTTCATGAATTGTTCAAGTCACCAATTCTACGTTTGCTAACTTTCAACAAGTTTACTACCTATAATTATTATGTGTGAAGTCATTACTCCCCATATTATAAGGATATGAAACATATATAGATTCAGATTTATGACATTCAATTTATTCAACCATTTACTCATAGGATAAACGTGAAGCACATGAGTAAATGACAAACTACTCCAAAAGATATGAGTGAAGAACACTAAGTAGTCAAATAATTAACTAGCCATGGGAGGATTCTTTTTCATTCAATATTTCAGATCCAATGATTTTATTCAAACAGCAAGTAAAATTGAAAATACGCTCCAAGCAAAACACATATCATGTGACGAATAAAAATATAGCTCCGAGTAAGGTATACCGATAGTTTTGAAGACGAAAGAGGGGATGCCTTCCGGGGCATCCCCAAGCTTAGGTACTTGAGTATTCCTTGAATATTGCCTTGGGGTGCCTTGGGCATCCCCAAGCTTAGGGTCTTTCCACTCCTTATTCTCCTCATATCGATATCTCACCCAAAACTTGAAAACTTCAATCACACAAAACTTAACCAAACTTCGTGAGATAGGTTAGTATGATAAAGAGCAAACCATTCACTTTGGTACTGTCAAAGACAAGGTTCATAATTGTTCTCACACAATTCCTACTGTACCATATCATTTCTACAATTTATATTGAGAAATATAAGTCATAGAAATTAGAAAACAAGCAAACTATGCAATCAAAACAGAATCTGTCAGAAACAGAACAGTCTGTAATGATCTGAACATAAACCATACTTATGCTACTCCAAAAATTATGAAATAAATTGGTGGACGTGAGGAATTTGTCTAATAATCTTCTGCAAAAAGAATCAACTCAAAATCACACTTCTGTAAAAATTGACAGCTAATCTCGTGAGCGCAAAGTTTCTGTTTTTTACAGCAAGATCACATTGACTTTCTCCCAAGACTTCCCAAAGGTCTTACTTGGCACTTTATTGAAACAAAAACTATAAAATATTATTAATACAGTAGCTTAATCATGTAAACACACAAAAACAGTAAGGGTAAATATTGGGTTGTCTCCCAACAAGCGCTTTTCTTTAATGCCTTTTAGCTAGGCATGATGATTTCAATGATGCTCACATAATAGACAAGAATTGAAACACAAAGAGAGCATCTTGAAGAATATGACTAGCACATTTAAATCTATCCCACTTCCTATTCCTAGGGATTTTGTGAGCACACAACTTATGGGAACAAGAATCAACTAGCATAGGAAGGCAAAACAAGTATAACTTCAAAACTTTAAGCACATAGAGAGGAAACTTGATATTATTGCAACTCCTACAAGCATGTATTCCTCCCTCATAATAATTTTCAGTAGCATCATGGATAGAAACTTTGTTCTCATACTCAATTGGAACCTCTTCCGAAATAGTGGAATCATTACTAGCTAAAGTTGACACTCTTCCAAATCCATTTTCATAAATATCACACTAAGATTCAACACCCTCCAAGATAGTGGGATCACTAATTCCTAAAGTTGACACTCTTCCATACCCACTTTAAATGATAGTATTATTCATGCTCCAAAAGATATAAGTGAAGTTCATGGAGCATTCTACAATTGATATAGACTAACCAATATCCAAGCTCAATATATATAAGTGAAGCACATGAAGCATTCTATAAAACCATACTCAAAAGATTTAAGTGAAGCACAAAGAGCAAGTCTATAAGATCGTACTTAAAAGATATAAGTGAAGCACATGAAGTATTCTATAAATTGATGAAAGTCTATCTCATACTAGCATGGTTCTTAAAGAAAAAGAAAAACACAAAGGACAAAAATCATGTGAACAAAACAAAAACCGAGGTATACCGATAATTGTTGAGGAAGAAAGATGGGATGCCAACCGGGGCATCCCCAAGCTTAGATGCTTGAGTATCCTTTGAAATATTTACTTGGGGTGCCTTGGGCATCCCCAAGCTTGAACTCTTGCTTCTCTTTATTCTTATCACATCGGTAACTCCTCGTTCTTCGAACACTTCATCCACAAGAACTTAACAAAAACTTTGTGAGATCCGTTAGTATAACAAAGCAAATCACTACTATAAGTGCTGTTGAAAACCAATTCATATTTTGTTTTTGCATTACAGATACTGTAATATAACTTTTTCATGGCTTAATCCACTGATAGAAATCGATAGTTTCATCAAAATAAGCAAGCAATGCATCAAAAACAGAATCTGTCTTAAACAGGACAGTCTGTAGTAATCTGGAAGTTTGGTAAACTTCTGTAACTCCTAAAATTATGAAAAAAAATTACAATTTGAAAATTTTATACATAAGTAATGTGCAAAAAGTTTCAGACCCATTTGACTTTCCAGTAAAAAAATTAAATTCACGCACTACAGCCAAAGTTTCTGTTTTTGTTCTGCACATAGTAAACCAGCAATCTAATCATCCTAAAACCAAAGCTTGGCACATTTTTTTATAATACAATGAATATATACAAGGGGATAATTATTTACAGAGAAACTTCCATGAAAAATTCTACATTGTTTCCGTGAGCATGAACACAAGTGCACAAGGTCGACCCTCACTTCTTCAATGCATAACTTTCCAATCACTTCTCTTTTCGAAAAACTTTTTAGGCATGAAAGGCAAGTGAATTTTTTTTGTATTTTCATTATTTTATTTTTTTGTATGTTTCACCCACAACTAAACAGAAACAAAAAGGAAAAACAAAATCTACTTAGTGAAGAAAGCAAACAAGCACACACGAGAATATCAACCCCACGCTATTGCTCCCCGGCAACGGCGCCAGAAAAGAGCTTGATAATCCCCAAGTGCAGGGAATCATCGTAGCAATTTCCAATGGTGGAAGTGATAAGTATGGAGTGTCGAACCCACAAGGAGCTAAAGGTAAGATCAATATTCTCTCAAGCCCTATCTGCCACTGATACGACTCTACGTGCACCGAACGTTTGCTTCCAACTAGGACCGAGAAATAAAACTACGTTGTGGGTATGAAGAGGATAACTTTGCATGGTAACGGAGAGCTAGAAAATAAAAGTAGGTGCTGTTATCATAAATTTAGAATATATTACTAAATATTATAAATAGCGAGTGTGGAATAATGGTGGATCGGTGTGCGGAATTGTCCTAGGCAACCGTTGACAAGACCGGTGATCACTATTGCAGTTTAATATGAGGGAGAGGCATAAGCTAACATACTTTCTCTACTTGGATCATATGCACTTATGATTGGAACTCTAGCAAGCATCCGTAACTACTAAAGATCATTAAGGTAAAAACCCAACCATAGCATTAAAGCATCAAGTCCTCTTTATTCCCATACGCAACAATCCCTCTTACTCGAGTTTGTGTTTCAGTCACTCACCAACCCACTATAAGCGAATCATGAACGTATTGCAACACCCTACAACGGGAATCCCTCACGCTTGCGCGACACGGAGGGCACCATAGGACAGCACCAAAATAAAACATACAACTCATACCAATCTAGATCATCCATCAACCCAAAGACAAAAGATATCTACTCAAAACATCATAAGATGGCAACACATCATTGGATCATAATATGTGGCATAAAGCACCATGTTCAAGTAGGGATTACAGCAGGGTGCAGGAGAGTGGACCGCGTAAAAGAGATGAGGATAATGATGATGATGGTGATGTTGATGAAGACGATCACCGTGGCGATGATTCCCCTGCCGATGGCACTCCGGCGCCACCGAAAGAGAGGGGGAGAGATTCTCCACCTTCTGGTCCTTGGCCTTCATGGTGATGATGGCCCCTCCGGGATACTCCTCCAAGGCCACCGGTGATGATGGCCCCCTCCGGGATACTCCTTCAAGGCCACCGGTGATGATGGCCCCCTCCGGTAGGGTGCCGGAGAGGGCCTAGATTGACTTCTCGTGGCTACAGAGGCTTGCGGCGGCGGAACTTCCGATCAAGGTTTCTTTCTGGAAGTTTGGGTATATATAGAAGAGTTTTGCGTTGATTTCACGTCAGGGGGGTCTCTGGACTGTCCACAAGGCAGGGGGCGCGCCCTAGGGGGCTGGGCGCGCCTCCCACCCTCGTGGGCAGCCCGGCACTCTTCTGGCCTGCTTCTGGTACTCCGTGGGCATCTTCTGGTCCAAAAATGATCTCCGTCAAGTGGCACGTCAATTGGACTCCGTTTACTTTTCCTTTTCTGCGATACTCTAAAACAAGGAGAAAACAGAAACTGGCACTGGGCTCTAGGTTAATAGGTTAGTCCCAAAAATCATATAAAAGTGTATAATAAAGCCCATTAAACATCCAAGATAGATGATATAACAGCATGAATACTTCATAAATTATAGATACGTTGGAGACGTATCAGACCCGGGCCGCGGTCCGTGAGCACCAGCATCGCCCTGGCAGTCAGAGCCTGGCGAGCGGCGTCGTTCGCGCGCCAGATGACGGCCGCACGTCGCCAGATCCAAAGACGGAGCTGGGCCCCCCGCAGGCGGCGCGGGGCCCTCCAGGGGTGTCATTGTGCTACCTCCGGGCGGCGCAGCGACCTCCAAGACGCCCGCACCGGCGACCACTGTGCGCTCTTCCCATGGTGTGCGCGCCGAGCAGCGTCACCACGCTGGTGACCCTGGGCACCGCCGTGGGAAGAGCCCTGTGCGTCGTCCGCGGGATGAAGGGGTTCAGCATGCCCGCCGAAGTGCTGGCGAAAATGGCGCGCAGCCGCTGGGTCGTAACGGAGCTCCTTCTAACGTAGTTAGAAGTCAAAGCGCGCCGCGATCCACGCAGCTATCGCCGCCACCCACGCCAGCAGAAGCTTTGGCGCACGCGCAGCTGCTCCTCGACTTCCCTCTTGCTGCGGAGAAGCTCGACGAGTGGAGGGCCACCATCCGAAGCCTCGTCACCGTCACCAACAAAGACGATCCGCGACCGGCAGGGCCCTCGGGTCGGCGCTCCACCGAGCCACCACGTGCTGGCGCTGAGAGGACCGGGGGAGCTGTGGCCACGGTGCACTCTCCTCCTCCTCGCCAGCCGCCGCAGGCGTCTGCCTGTCATGACGACGCTTGTGATAACATCTCTATAGCGTCGTTCGACCCGCGGCCCACCGCGACCAGCGCCAAGTTCTTCGAGAACGAGCTCACGAAGATGCTCGGACCACCATCGTGTGCCGGCGTGATACACGCCACCAGTCGGACAAGCGGGTGGGACCCGCTATGGACCACCCAGCATCGGGGGGCTCCGGCGGCCTACCTTATGAGGTGGGCTGCCCGGCCTTCACCCGTGAGCTGCGGCAGTTCCAGTGGCCGTCCCACCGCACGTTCAAGCCCGACGTCAGCGAAAAGTACACTGGCAAGACCCATCCGTCCGAGTTCCTCAGCATCTACACCATCGCGATGCAGGCTGCTGGAGCTCGCGACGACAAGGTGCTTGCCAACTATTTCCTGCTGGCACTGAAGCCCAATGTTATGTCTTGGTTGATGCACTTGCCGGCGGATTCCATTTCTTCTTGGTCGGATCTATGCCATGAGTTCGTTGGCGCCTTCACAGGAGGCCACCAAGCTCATGGCCAGGCCAGTGATCTGCATATCATTCCCAGAAGGAAGGGGAAACCCTGCGCAAGTACATCCAGAGATTCAGCCGGGTGCAGTACAACATCCCCGACGTTCATCCCGCCGCTGTGATCAGCGCGTTCCATCAGAACATGCGCAACCGCAAGATGCACGAAGAGCTGGCGATGACCAAGGTTAAGGATGTGGCCAAGCTCTACGTTCTGGCCGATAGGTGCGCCCGGGCTGAAGAGGGAAGGAAGTACCCGGCGAAGATGCCGGTGCGGAAACCGACTCTACCGACGAAGACGCCGCCACCCCGACGAAGAAGGGCCGGCGTCGCAACAGGAAACGCAAAGGCAAGGCCGTGCTTGCCGTTGAAGGATCTGACGACACCGGCGATGCCAAGAAGGTCAAGGCAGACGCCCCCGGCAAGGAGATTGCCGGGTGCGCCGCCTGCCAGGCCTTGGCGGCTACCGACAAGCCAGGAAGCTCTGGCAAGCAATACTGCAAGATCCACCGCACCAAGGGCCACGACCTCCAGAAATGCCGACAAGTCGAGCTGCTTGCTGAGAAGCAAAAAGCTGAGTACGAGAGGCGGGACAAGGAGAAGGACCAGGATGGTGCCGAGGGATCCGGCAAGAAGCTTGGCGGCCAAGGAGACTGCCGCGGCAAGGACAACCAGCAGGAGAGGCCGGCCCGGGGCCGTGACAAGAAACAAGAAGACGATGATCGCGACGAGGACGACGAGTCCGGTGAGCAAGAGTTCCAGAAGGCTGCGGAGGCCATGTGCGTCGATGGTGGCGCCTCGCTGCATACTTCTCACCGCCAGCCCAAGCAGTGGGCGCGTGAGATTACAGCAGCGGAACCATCGTTCGACGCTCAGAAGCCGTTGAAATGGTCCAGCACGCCCCTCATCTTTGATGCCGAGGACCACCCTGACCGCACAGCCGCGGTCGGGTGTTTGCCATTGTTGGTCTTGCCAACGATATGCAACCTCAAGGTGAACAAGATGTTGGTTGACGATGGGGCCGGCCTGAACTTGATCTCGCCTGTCGTGATCAAAAGGCTGCAAATTCCTGATGGAGACCTCGAGAAAATAGGCACGTTTCAAGGGGTCAATCCGGGGAGGAGCCAGCCGAAGGGGAAGGTCACACTGCCCGTGATGTTTGGAGGAGAGTTGAACTACAGGACGGAGAGGATCACCTTCGACGTGGCCGAGATCCCCTTGCCCTACAACGGGATCCTCGGCCGCCCAGCACTAGCCAAGTTCATGGCAACATCATACTATGCCTACAACATGCTAAAGATGCCCGGTTCGTTGACCATCATCTCCGTCCCCTCCGACAAGAAGGACGCGCTGATCTGCGCCGACCAACTCTACCGGGAAGCAGTTGCAGCAGCTGCCGTCAAGGCACCTGCTCCTGCCGCTGAAGGCCCGGAAGGGAAGAGAAAGCCCGGCAAGACCTCTCACACCCACTCCGGCAAGCACGCCTCTTGGGAGTGATACGCTACCGTCGAGGACGTGCCAGAGAGGTTACCGGCAAGAGCAAGAAATCCAGAGCCGAGCCATCGCAGACCAAGAAGGTGTCCGCCAGGGAGGATGGCACGGGAGGGGCCTTCACCATAGGCTCCACCCTCGACAGCAAATAGGAAGGCGTGCTCGTCACCTTCCTGCGGGCGAATGTTGACGTGTTTGCGTGGCAAGCATCCGACATCCCCGGTGTTCCCAGGGAGGTGATTGAGCACCACCTAGTTGTCTGCCCTCATGTGCAAGGCGAATGGGAAGTGGAGGCTGTGTATTGATTACACAGATATCAATAAGGCTTGTCCTAAGGACCCCTTCCCGTTGCCGCGCATCGACCAGATTGTTGACTCCACGGCCGGGTGTGATCTGTTATCATTCCTCGACGCCTACTCGGGCTACCACCAAATCTTCATGACAAGAGAGGATGAAGAAAAGACAGCATTCATCACCCCATGTGGTACGTATTGCTTTTCACGGATGCCTTTCGGGTTGAAGAGTGTTAGCTCGACGTTTGCAAGAGTGGTCCAAATTGGTTTTGAACCTCAGCTCCATAGAAATATGGAGGCATACATGGACGACATAGTGGTCAAAACCAAGGACGGGCCGACTCTTGTGAAAGATCTGGAAGAGACATTTGCCAACCTGCGCAAGATCAACCTCAAGCTGAACACTGAGAAGTGTGTCTTCGGCGTTCCGTCCGGCAAGCTTCTCGGGTTCTTTGTGTCACAGCGCGGGATCGAGGCAAACCCAGACAAAATCAAGGCTATTGAGCAGATTGAGGCGCCCAAGCGGATCAAAGATGTGTGTCGGCTCACTGGCTGCATCGCCGCCATGAGCCGATTCATCTCCAAGTCTGCCGAGCTCGCCCTTCCTTTCTTCAAAATCTTGAAGAAGGCAGGCCCAATGGAGTGGACCCCACAAGCCGAGGCAGCATTGCAGGATCTGAAGAAATACCTTTCCTCCACGCCAATACTGGTTGCGCCTAAACCACGAGAGCCGTTGCTGCTATATCTAGCAGCGACGAATCAAGTGGTCAGCGCCGCACTGGTGGCACAGAGGGAGGTCGACGAGGAGGCAATGACGGCGGCAGAACCAGCGGATGGCAAGCTTTATATCCACGTCGACCCTCGGCATGATGGTTGGAAGCAAATGCCAAGTTCATACCAAAAGATCGTTAACAACAATACCAACTTGCGGACGACAAGGTAGTACAAGTACTAATACCAAACTAACTTATAATCTTTTTACTCCTGTCCCTAGTGTTTGTCTGGTAGAAAATCTTGCAGAGGACCAGCTGAAGGAAATATGCCCTAGAGGCAATAATAAAGTATTATTTATTTCCTTATATCATGATAAATGTTTATTATTCATGCTAGAATTGTATTAACCGGAAACATAATACATTTGTGAATACATAGACAAACAGAGTGTCACTAGTATGCCTCTACTTGACTAGCTCGTTAATCAAAGATGGTTATGTTTCCTAGCCATAGACATGAGTTGTCATTTGATTAACGGGATCACCTCATTAGGAGAATGACGTGATTGACTTGACCCATTCCGTTAGCTTAGCACTCGATCGTTTAGTATGTTGCTATTGGTTTCTTCATGACTTATACATGTTCCTATGACTATGAGATTATGCAACTCCCGTTTACCGGAGGAACACTTTGTGTGCTACCAAACGTCACAACGTAACTGGGTGATTATAAAGGTGCTCTACAGGTGTCTCCAAAGGTACTTGTTGGGTTGGCGTATTTCGAGATTAGGATTTGTCACTCCGATTGTCGGAGAGGTATCTCTGGGCCCACTCGGTAATGCACATCACTATAAGCCTTGCAAGCATTGTGACTAATGAGTTAGTTGCGGGATGATGTATTACGGAACGAGTAAAGAGACTTGCCGGTAACGAGATTGAACTAGGTATCGAGATACCGACGATCGAATCTCGGGCAAGTAACATACCGATGACAAAGGGAACAACGTATGTTGTTATGCGGTCTGACCGATAAAGATCTTCGTAGAATATGTGGGAGCCAATATGGGCATCCAGGTCCCGCTATTGGTTATTGACCGGAGAGGTGTCTCGGTCATGTCTACATAGTTCTCGAACCCGAAGGGTCCGCACGCTTAACGTTACGATGACAGTTTTATTGAGTTTTGATGTACCGAAGGAGTTCGGAGTCCCGGATTAGATTGGGGACATGACGAGGAGTCTCGAAATGGCCGAGACGTAAAGATCGATATATTGGACGACTATATTCGGACTTCGGAAAGGTTCCGAGTGATTCGGGTATTTTTCGGAGTACCGGAGAGTTACGGGAATTCGTATTGGGCCTTAATGGGCCATACGGGAAAGGAGAGAAAGGCCTCAAAAGGTGGCCGCGCCCCTCCCCATGATCTGGTCCGAATTGGACTAGGGAAGGGGGGCGCCCCCTTCCTTCTTTCTCCTTCTCCCTTCCCTTCTCCTATTCCAACAAGGAAAGGAGGAGTCCTACTCCCGGTGGGAGTAGGACTCCCCCTTCTGGCGCGTCTCTCCTCCCTAGGCCGGCGGCCTCCCCCTTGCTCCTTTATATACGGGGCAGGGGGGCACCCCATGGACACACTTGATATACGATATTTTAGCCGTGTGCGGTGCCCCCCTCCACCATATTACAGCTCGATAATACCGTTGCGGAGCTTAGGCGAAGCCCTGCGTCGGTGGAACATCATCATCGTCACCACGCCGTCGTGCTAACGAAACTCTCCCTCAACACTCGGCTGGATCGGAGTTCGAGGGACGTCATCGAGCTGAACGTGTGTAGAACTCGGAGGGCCGTACGTTCGGTACTTGATCGGTCGGATCGTGAAGACGTACGACTACATCAACCGCGTTGTGATAACGCTTCCGTTGTCGGTCTACGAGGGTACGTGGACAACACTCTCCCCTCTTGTTGCTATGCATCACCATGATCTTGCGTGTGCGTAGGAAATTTTTTGAAATTACTACATTCTCCAACAGTGGCATCCGAGCCTGGTTTTATGCGTTGATGCTATGCACGAGTAGAACCCAAGTGAGTTGTGGGCGATATAAGTCATATTGCTTACCAGCATGTCATACTTTGGTTCAGCGGTATTGTGAGATGAAGCGGCCCGGAACGACATTACGCGTACGCTTACGCGAGACTGGTTTCACCGTTCGGAGCACTCGTTGCTTAAAGGTGACTGGCGGGTGTCTGTCTCTCTCACTTTAGTTGAACCGAGTGTGGCTACGCCCGGTCCTTGCGAAGGTTAAAACAGCACCAACTTGACAAACTATCGTTGTGGTTTTGATGCATAGGTAAGAACGGTTCTTGCTAAGCCCGTAGCAGCCACGTAAAACTTGCAACAACAAAGTAGAGGACGTCTAACTTGTTTTTGCAGGGCATGTTGTGATGTGATATGGTCAAGACATGATGCTATATTTTATTGTATGAGATGATCATGTTCTGTAACCGAGTTATCGGCAACTGGCAGGAGCCATATGGTTGTCGCTTTATTGTATGAGATGCAATCGCCATGTAATAGTTTTACTTTATCACTAAGCAGTAGCGATAGTTGTAAAAGAAATTAGTTGGCGAGACGACAACGATACTACGATGGAGATCAAGGTGTCGCGCCAATGACGATGGTGATCATGACGGTGCTTCGGAGATGGAGATCACAAGCACGGTGCTTCGGAGATGGAGATCACAAGCACAAGATGATGATGGCCATATCATATCACTTATATTGATTGCATGTGATCTTAATCCTTTATGCATCTTATCTTGCTTTGATTGACGGTAGCATTATAAGATGATCTCTCACTAAAATTCCAAGATAAAGTGTTCTCCCTGAGTATGCACCGTTGCGAAAGTTCTTCGTGCTGAGACACCACGTGTTAATCGGGTGTGATAGGCTCTACGTTCAAATACAACGGGTGCAAAACAGTTGCACACGCGGAATACTCAGGTTAAACTTGACGAACCTAGCATATACAGATATGGCCTCGGAACACAGAGACTGAAAGGTCGAGCGTGAATCATATAGTACATATGATCAACATAGTGATGTTCACCATTGAAACTACTCCATCTCACGTGTTAATCGGACATGGTTTAGTTGATTTGGATCACGTAATCACTTAGATTATTAGAGGGATGTCTATCTAAGTGGGAGTTCTTAAGTAATATGATTAATTGAACTTGAATTTATCATGAACTTAGTCCTGATAGTATTTTGCAAATTATGTTGTTGATCAATAGCTCGCGTTGTTGCTTCCATGTATTTATTTTTGATATGTTCCTAGAGAAAATTATGTTGAAAGATGTTAGTAGCAAAGATGCGGATTGGATCCGTGATCTGAGGATTATCCTCATTGTTGCACAGAAAAATTATGTCCTTGATGCACCGCTAGGTGACAGACCTATTGCAGGAGCAGATGCAGACGTTATGAACGTTTGGCTAGCTCAATATGATGACTACTTGATAGTTTAGTGCACCATGCTTAACGGCTTAGAATCGGGACTTCAAAGACGTTTTGAACGTCATGGACCATATGAGATGTTCCAGGAGTTGAAGTTAATATTTCAAGCAAATACCCGAGTTGAGAGATATGAAGTCTCCAACAAGTTCTATAGCTAAAAGATGGAGGAGAATCGCTCAACTAGTGAGCATGTGCTCAGATTGTCTGGGTACTACAATCGCTTGAATCAAGTGGGAGTTTATCTTCCAGATAAAATAGTGATTGACAGAATTCTCTAGTCACCATCACCAAGTTAGTAGAACTTCGTGATGAACTATAGTATGCAAGGGATGACGAAAGTAATTCCCGAGCTCTTCGTGATGCTGAAATCGACAAAGGTAGAAATCAAGAAAAACATCAAGTGTTGATGGTTGACGAGACCACTAGTTTCAAGAAAAGGGCAAAGGGAAGAAGGGGAACTTCAAAAATAACGGCAAGCAAGTTGCTACTCAAGTGAAGAAGCCCAAGTCTGTACTTAAGTCTGAGACTAAGTGCTTCTACTGCAAAGGGACTGGTCACTGGAAGCGGAACTACCCCAACTATTTGGTGGATAAGAAGGATGGAAAAGTGAACAAAGGTATATTGGATATACATGTTATTGATGTGTACTTTACTAGTGTTTATAGCAACCCCTCAGTATTTGATACTGATTCAGTTGCTAAAGCGTAGTAACTCGAAAATGGGAGTTGCAGAATAAACAGAGACTAGTAAAAGGCGAGGTGACGATGTGTGTTGGAAGTAGTTCCAAGATTGATATGATCATCATCGCACACTCCCTATACTTTCGGGATTAGTGTTGAAACTAAATAAGTGTTATTTGGTGTTTGCGTTGAGCATGAATATGATTTGATCATGTTTATTGCAATACGGTTATTCATTTAAGTTAGAGAACAATTGTTGTTCTATTTACATGAATAAAAACCTTCTATGGTCATACACACCAACGAAAATGGTTTGTTGGATCTCGATCGTAGTGATACACATAATCATAATATTGAAGCCAAAAGATGCAAAGTTAATAATGATAGTGCAACTTATTTGTGGCACTGCCGTTTAGGTCATATTGGTGTAAAGCGCATGAAGAAACTCCATACTGATGGGATTTTGGAATCACTTGATTATGAATCACTTGATACTTGCGAACCGTGCCTCATGGGCAAGATGACTAAAACGCCGTTCTCCGGAACTATGGAGAGAGCAACAGATTTGTTGGAAGTCATACATACAGATGTATGTGGTCCAATGAATATTGAGGCTCGTGGCGGATATCGTTATTTTCTGACCTTCACAGATGATTTGAGCAGATATGGGTATATCTACTTGATGAAACAAAAGTCTGAAACATTTGAAAAGTTCAAAGAATTTCAGAGTGAAGTTGAAAATCATCGTGATAAGAAAATAAAGTTTCTATGATCTGATCGCGGAGACAAATATTTGAGTTATGAGTTTGGTCTTCAATTAAAACAATGTGGAATAGTTTCACAAATTTATGCCACCTGGAACACGACAGCATAATGGTGTGTCCGAACGTCATAACCGTACTTTATTGGATATAGTGCAATCTATGATGTCTCTTACCAATTTACCACTATCGTTTTGGGGTTATGCATTAGAGACAGCTACATTCACGTTAAATAGGGCACCATCAAAATCCGTTGAGACGACGCCTTATGAACTGTGGTTTGGCAAGAAACCAAAGTTGTCGTTTCTTAAAGTTTGGGGTTGCGATGCTCATCTGAAAAAGTTTCATCCTGATAAGCTCAAACCCAAATCGGAGAAATGTGTCTTCATAGGATACCCAAAGGAGACAGTTGGGTACACCTTCTATCACAGATCCGAAGGCAAGACATTCGTTGCTAAGAATGGATCCTTTCTAGAGAAGGAGTTTCTCTCGAAAGAAGTGAGTGGGAGGAAAGTAGAACTTGATGAGGTAACTGTACCTGCTCCCTTATTGGAAAGTAGTTCATCATAGAAATCTGTTCCTGTGACTTCTACACCAATTAGTGAGGAAGTTAATGATGATGATCATGTAACTTCAGATCAAGTTACTACCAAACCTCGTAGGTAAACCAGAGTAAGATCCGCACCAGAGTGGTACGGTAATCCTGTTCTGGAGGTTATGTTACTAGACCATGACGAACCTACGAACTATGAAGAAGCGATGGTGAGCCCAGATTCCGCAAAATGGCTTGAAGCCATGAAATCTGAGATGAGATCCATGTATGAGAACAAAGTGTGGACTTTGGTTGACTTGCCCGATGATCGGCAAGCAATTGAGAATAAATGGATCTTCAAGAGGAAGACGGACGCTGATAGTAGTGTCACTATCTACAAAGCTAGAATTGTCGCAAAAAGGTTTTCGACAAGTTCAAGATGTTGACTACGATGAGAGTTTCTCACTCGTATCTATGCTTAAGTCTGTCTAAATCATGTTAGCAATTGCCGCATTTTATGAAATATGGCAAATGGATAAACAAAACTACATTCCTTAATGGATTTATTAAAGAAGAGTTGTATATGATGCAACTAGGAGGTTTTGTCAATCCTAAAGGTGCTAACAAAATATGCAAGCTCCAGCGATCCATCTATGGACTGGTGCAAGCATCTCGGAATTGGAATATACACTTTGATAAGTTGATCAAAGGATATAGTTTTATACAGACTTGCGGTGAAGCCTGTATTTACAAGAAAGTGAGTGGGAGCACTACAGCATTTCTGGTAAGTATATGTGAATGACATATTGTTGATCGGAAATAATGTAGAATTATTCTGCAAAGCATAAAGGAGTGTTTGAAAGGAGGTTTTCAAAGAAAGACCTCGGTGAAGCTGCTTACATATTGAGCATCAAGATCTATAGAGATAGATGAAGACGCTTGATAAGTTTTTCAATGAGTACATACCTTAACAAGATTTTGAAGTAGTTCAAAATAGAACAGTCAAAGAAAGAGTTCTTGCCTGTGTTACAAGGTGTGAAATTGAATAAGACTCAAAGCCCGACCACGGCAGAAGATAGAAAGAGAATGAAAGTCATTCCCTATGCCTCGGCCATAGGTTCTATAAAGTATGCCATGCTGTGTACCAGATCTATTGTATACCCTACACTGATTTTAGCAAGGGAGTACAATAGTGATCTAGGAGTAGATCACTGGACAGCGGTCAAAATTATCCTTAGTGGTATAAGGATATGTTTCTCGATTATGGAAGTGACAAAAGGTTCGTCGTAAAGGGTTTCGTCGATGCAAGTTTTGACACTAAATCTAGATGACTCTAAGTCTCGGTCTAGATACATATTGAAAGTGGTCGCAATTAGCTAGAGTAGCTCCGAGCAGAGCATTGTAGACATAGAAATTTGCAAAATACATACGGATCTGAATGTGACAGACCCGTTGACTAAAATTATCTCACAATCAAAACATGATCACACCTTAGTACTCTTTGGGTGTTAATCACATAGCGATGTGAACTAGATTATTGACTCTAGTAAACCCTTTGAGTGTTGGTCACATAGAGATGTGAACTATGGGTGTTAATCACATGGTGATGTGAATTATTGATGTTAAATCACATGGCGATGTGAACTAGATTATTGACTCTAGTGCAAGTGGGAGACTGAAGGAAATATGCCCTAGAGGCAATAATAAAGTATTATTTATTTCCTTATATCATGATAAATGTTTATTATTCATGCTAGAATTGTATTAACCGGAAACATAATACATGTGTGAATACATAGACAAACAGAGTGTCACTAGTATGCCTCTACTTGACTAGCTCGTTAATCAAAGATGGTTATGTTTCCTAGCCATAGACATGAGTTGTCATTTGATTAACGGGATCACCTCATTAGGAGAATGACGTGATTGACTTGACCCATTCCGTTAGCTTAGCACTCGATCGTTTAGTATGTTGCTATTGCTTTCTTCATGACTTATACGTGTTCCTATGACTATGAGATTATGCAACTCCCGTTTACCGGAGGAACACTTTGTGTGCTACCAAACGTCACAGCGTAACTGGGTGATTATAAAGGTGCTCTACAGGTGTCTCCAAAGGTACATGTTGGGTTGGCGTATTTCGAGATTAGGATTTGTCACTCCGATTGTCGGAGAGGTATCTCTAGGCCCACTCGGTAATGCACATCACTATAAGCCTTGCAAGCATTGTGACTAATGAGTTAGTTGTGGGATGATGTATTACGGAATGAGTAAAGAGACTTGCCAGTAACGAGATTGAACTATGTATCGAGATACCGACGATCGAATCTCGGGCAAGTAACATACCCATGACAAAGGGAACAACGTATGTTGTTATGCGGTCTGACCGATAAAGATCTTCGTAGAATATGTGGGAGCCAATATGGGCATCCAGGTCCCGCTATTGGTTATTGACCGGAGAGGTGTCTCGGTCATGTCTACATAGTTCTTGAACCCAAAGGGTCCGCACGCTTAACGTTACGATGATAGTTTTATTGAGTTTTGATGTACCGAAGGAGTTCGTAGTCCCGGATGAGATTGGGGACATGACGAGGAGTCTTGAAATGGCCGAGACATAAAGATCGATATATTGGACGACTATATTCGGACTTCGGAAAGGTGCCGAGTGATTCGGGTATTTTTCGGAGTACCGGAGAGTTACGGGAATTCGTATTGGGCCTTAATGGCCCATACGGGAAAGGAGAGAAAGGCCTCAAAAGGTGGCCGCGCCCCTCCCCATGATCTGGTCTGAATTGGACTAGGGAAGGGGGGTGCCCCCTTCCTTCTTTCTCCTTCTCCCTTCCCTTCTCCTATTCCAACAAGGAAAGGAGGAGTCCTACTCCCGGTGGGAGTAGGACTCCCCCTTCTGGCGCGCCTCTCCTCCCTAGGCCGGCGGCCTCCCCCTTGCTCCTTTATATACGGGGGCAGGGGGGCACCCCATGGACACACTTGATATACGATATTTTAGCCGTGTGCGGTGCCCCCCTCCACCATATTACAGCTCGATAATACCGTTGCGGAGCTTAGGCGAAGCCCTGCGTCGGTGGAACATCATCATCGTCACCACGCCGTCGTGCTGACGAAACTCTCCCTCAACACTCGGCTGGATCGGAGTTCAAGGGACCTCATCGAGCTGAACGTGTGCAGAACTTGGAGGTGCCGTACGTTCGGTACTTGATCGGTCGGATCGTGAAGACGTACGACTACATCAACCGCGTTGTGATAACGCTTCCGCTGTCGGTCTACGAGGGTACGTGGACAACACTCTCCCCTCTCGTTGCTATGCATCACCATGATCTTGCGTGTGCGTAGGAATTTTTTTGAAATTACTACGTACCCAACACCAGCTCCCGCTCCTTCTCTTGCTCCAGGTTCCCGAGGTGGTACTGGTGCATCACCCAGTTGGTCGTCTGCTGGTCGAAGTTCTTGTTGGTGTGCAGCACCAGAACCTTTTTGCTGCCCGTCTGCCGGCCGTTGACCATCACCGGCAAGGTATTGCCGGTGTTGTGCCACATCGCATGCATGTCGCACTCCGACTGTATCTTGCGACGCATCCACGTGCCCTTTTTGAACGCCCTAGAATTGCGCTGGAAGAAATGCTTGCTTAGGCCACTCAGTGTGATGCCTGCAGTATTGTCGAATACAGGTTTTAGTGTACGTAGTGGGCATTTTCATAACATCTTTGGCATGTTGCAGTCACTTGTTTCAATTTTTATTAACTGTCAAATTGTAATTGCTTCACCAGGTCTGCGTCTAAAAATAAAAATAGAGCTATAAACAAAGGAATATGTTTGTGCGAGTAGACGGCAGATCGGTGTCTTACCTGGAAGTTTCTCAGGATGGGTGTAGCATATGCTGTGCTCGCTGTCGATGGTTGGTATGAACAAATCGATGAGAGGGTGAGATCTCGCGCTGTCAGCACTCACTTTGGCCTCAAGGTGCTCGATCAGCTCCTGATCCGTGGGATCGAACTTGACGCCAGCCGGCAGCACCGGCCAATCCTTCTTCGACTTGCATGGGTTAATTCCAGTTATATGGTACTCAATGTATGATCAATCGACTGTTTTAAGTGAATGATGAAATATTTCGACAGATAAGTGGTACTCCAAATCTGAAGTCCAGAATACCCGAACACGCCGCTGGGATTCTTGTGTCACCTCACGCGCAGCGTGTTGTCACGTCAATTCAATGTGTGGACATGATGAATAATTTGACCGACGTATACTAGTACTGCTACTGTTCTACTTACTAGTCGTATTTAGTGTCACATTTTAACCATAGGTTTAACTAACAAGTACGCACTTGAAGCCTAAGTGATATATATATATACTGCACAGCATCTCCATCATCATTATCAGTACATCATGCAGGTGAGTTAGGATGCACTTGATCCCAGAAAGGTATCTATCCTTCAAACCAGAGGAGTGCTTCAAACTAACAACAGTACATAATATCCAACAAAAGAGGGTCGTGCTACAGCAGCAGAATACATGGCTCGGTCTACATATCAGTACGAATCAAGTTGTGCATACTTGTTGTTGGCATGAACCACATCGCCGCATGTCGGGTTTGCAAAAGCCATCCATCGCATGGAAGCTTGATGCCTTTCACACACTAAAGATAATCTGGCAACAAGCTGTGTCGACGAATCTCTGGATATGGTGATTCATGAAACCCATGGTATGATGTGTAAACACAGTCCCCCTAGCGAATGGAGGTTGCATAGCACGGTAATCATCACCGGTGATATGATCGATGATTGGTTGGACGATCGGATAATTGAGCCCGAGGAACATGGAGTGGTTGCTGAGGCTGTAAACCCGCCTCTAGTTGAATACGCCTGGCCCAACGGAGTTGGGATCTTTCTCGAACACGAAGCAGCCATAGCCATCAATGTCACGAACGCCCCAGGCATTGTACTGCATGTGGTTTGATGAAATGGTTTGGTCAATTTGGTACGTGCAAATGAGCATCAAATGACCACCGTCAGCTCAACGAGCGATAAACCACCACCCATCGGCTGGTATGATTCCAAGTCCTGGAATCATGAAGGCCAGCGCATTTGCGTCTGCTGCAACAATTCAAATTGGAGACCAAAAGGACAAAAATAAACAATCATGTTCAGAGTATGTGTGGAATTAAGATTATTATAACAGTGACACATATCATAGATAGAGAATTGCAATGTCGTGGTCATAATCATACCCCAAGTTAAAAAAAATAAGCCAATGGATTTCATATTCTAGCAATATATCATGGTTCAAACATCATGTAACAATGAGAGGAAAACAGATATGACAGGGCCTACTCGTATTCTACCATAGCACTTACTACAGTTATCATATCAACTCTAAGCAATAACATGCGTTGTTATAAAAATCCTGGAAATGAGAGTAACATATAGCAATCATGAGGTTATACTCATAATATCTATTCTAACAATCATTAGATACCAATTGTTCTCATATCAACTCTAACAATAACATGTGTGGTCATAAAAATCTAGGAAATGAGAGGAACATATAGCAATGATGTGGTTATAGACATACTATATATTCTAAATTTGTAACAATGAACAGGCAGTCGTATTCTTAAGGTAAAGATGAGATGAGATAGAACAATTACACAACGATAGATTCCACCAGTATAGGCAGCCAATCTGTGTGTTGACTGCCTAAACGATGCCATCGTGCACTATAGCATCAGACAGAAGTGTTGGGTAAAGAGGATCGACGATGAGCCATAACCATGTATGGCGACCGGATTCCAGATAGACTAATCCCATGTTGAACACGACAATGAGCTTGTAATCCATGTAGTCTTCTAATGGTGTGGGCACTTCGCAGATTACAACCTTCAGCAAACAGAGGTCGAGCCAAAAGCTCGACGCGTCTCGTGCGTAGTAGGCAGGAGTGTCCGGCAGGCCGCGAGGCTCGATGGCGGTGGTATCCAAAGATGGAAGGGTGATCTCTCGCTGGGTGTAGATATCCACGAGACGCCACGGACTACCGGATTGGTGGATGAGGACGATCTAGTTGGCCTTCATGCCCGCCCAGTAGTGGCCGCGCATGAAGGACAGGTGGACGGGTAGTGGTAGCATGTCGAGGGGCACCATGGCAACCTCCGTAGGATCATCAAGTCGGTGTCTGGGCCACATGCGAGGATTGGGCATCAGCAAGCACGGTGTCTTGAAAAGAGCCGGACGGTTGCAGACGAGTAGACGGTACAAAGACACCGAGCATGCGGCCAGACGGACGGTGCTGAGTAGGTCCATACGATTACAAATCTGCTCCAAGAGAACATCGGGGAGGGAATTCCAATCGCGGCTCTGCGTGTCAGTCGGTTCTGCCATTGGGGTTTTCTGTGCCTGCGAGCCAGCGGGGAAGTGGATTCGGGCGGGCGAGCGAAGAAGCTTCTCCTCGTGTGGCCGAGCAGTGAGCGGGGGGATATGGTACGCGCGAGCTACCAAGGAAGATAGCGCGGGCGGGCGAGCAGTGAGCGGGGGGAAATGGTGTGCGGCCGACGATGGGGAAGAGAGGAGGAAGAAGAAGAGAGGAGGAAGAAGAAGAGAGGAGGAAGAAGAGTGGAAGACGGGGAAGAAAGTGCATTAAATCTCAATTCTACTCCTACTACCAGGATATACCGTCCTTCGGAGTGTAAATAGTTACATCGATGACATGTGGGTCTACCACAAGAGGGCCCATATGTCAGTTAATGGAGGACAGAAGCGTGCTCTACTGGCAAACATGATGGCAGTACTGGGTAAGGCTGATTTAGTAACACCAACACGCTGGTTCAGCTTATTAATTAAGTGTCCCATCTGCTGCAGCGTGTATTGTCACTTCACTGCGAAGACTAGTTGAATAGTTCTCTCTGACCGAGATGGGGAATAATGGATCGCGAAGACTTCCTTTCTACATTCTCCCTATGCCTCTACGCTCACTTCACTCATTTTGCTCCGTACGTAGTCACTTGTTGAAATCTCTAGAAAGACAAATACTCCGTATTTGGGAACAGAGGGAGGATTTTACTCCGTATTTGGGAACAGAGGGAGGATTTTACTCCATATTTGGGAACAGAGGGAGTATCACCATATGGAGGGAACAGAGGAAGCTTGAAATATGAACATGTCAATGGGAGGGAGTAAGCCCCATGCATGCATGCATGCATGCAACATGCAACACTCACACGTACACATGGACGCACGCAACACTCACGCACCCATGCGGCACACAACACACGACGCAACACACACGCTCACGCTCAAGTCCTCAACCTACTCCCTATGTCCGTGAAAGACTGTACATTTAGAGATTTACACATTGACCAGGGCATAATTAACGCCCAAAAGTAGCAGACTTATGTGTGCATGCGACCATTGAGAGAAGAAGATTAAATGAAGGTCGTTGCATGCTGTAATTAAGGATAGACATGTAGCCTATACCTAGAGCACAAGTTGGTGCATTAGTCAATCAATATCGATTTAGATTAAAGGCTAAATGCATTGGAAGTGTAGATGTACTACACTCTTTGTTTTTTAGCTGATTTCTTTGCTCTGCCAACTGATAGGTGGGATCCAGAAACCAGGTGACAATTTAACCAGTCAACAAAGTGCCACGTCGACTATGTGGCCGGTCAGTAGGGTGCAATATGGTGCTCTACGATGAGCTAGTGATCGTATAATCACCGCAAAACTATATATAGTGACCATAAAGAGCGTATTGTTACATACGTTGACCGCCAGTGTATTTTTCTCGTTTCAAATTAAGCCATATTAACCGGAAAGGACGCAGTATGTACTAGTACTAGTACTGCTTTGATGTGTTCCGTCAACTCACCGAACGAGGAGAAACTTGCTTACTACGCCTCTCCCTCGCCCACGCGCGCGGTGGTTCACAGGACGAGGAGAGAGTTTTGACTACAGCGCCCTCTCCCTCTCCCTCTCCCTCGCCCTCGCCCTCGCGGTGGACGTGTAGCAATTCAATCGGTGTCAGATTGCCAGAAGCATAATGTGTACTGTAGTATCATCATTGTTGGACCTTCCGAAGAGGCGAAGCGCCAAGTGCAAGGTTCACACGAGTACGAACTGTTGAACCTCCCGAAGAGGCAAAGAGCCAAGCGCAAGGTTTTATAGGAGTTGTCATCCTAGTAGGAGCGTACTACAACTATAGCGGACGATGCTACTGTATGATGCCGCCACGTCACGTATATCCAAAGCTGTGCCACCTTTTTTTTCTCAAAGAGCGTGTTGGAGCCCGTGCAACAACCACACAAGTTGCACGTACACATAACACATTTACTAGTAATAAATTCTAAAGGACAAATGCTAGTATGCCACACAAGTTCATCTCCAATTCATGTGATAAATTTGTGCACGACTAGTCTACATATATTCACAGCGCTACCGTTCACAATTTATCGTACTCCACTAACACGTTATAGATGGGCTACATGTCCTCCTCTAGGTTCCAGTCCCAGGTGTTCTTCATGGATGGCACGATCCATAGCGGTGGGCAACGGGAATCATTGTCGCAGCTTTCTAGTCCGGTTCCACACGATGGAGACTCATCCAAGCTGAAGCGGCATAAATCAGGGATAGCGTGTCCCAGCATGTCGTTCATCCGGCGGTGCGCACTGAAGACACAACCATGCTTCATGAACGGTAGGCCTTCCGTGTCTTAAACGGAAGGTGGCATCCGCTTCACAATGGGGTAGCTGTCCCCAATGAAAAGCGAGTACTCTCAAGAGTGTTCCTCGGCACCCACGTAGCATCACGGGGGTCGAACTTGGCGTCGTTCATCTGGTGCACGCAGCATCTCAGATCTGGACACATGGTGACGTACATAGTCAAGGTCCATGCATAATAATGTTGTGCTCAAATATGGCGGTCAGTAATACTGTGCAGCAAATAGTACTACTCCGGTATAGAGGAAGTAAAATAACCGGCTTATTATATATAGCCACTCTTGGCTACATGGATGAGATAGTAAGACATGGAAAAACAAAAATGGTGGTAGCTAGTGGACTCAAGTCTTCAAGGACCTAGCTAGCTATACGCGTCCTCCAAGGTAAAAAGTACTCCTACTAGTACGTAAGTAGAGTACTAGTACAACAATGAAAGAGAAGGCGAGAGGGTTAAAAAATGGAATACCTGGGTAGATGGTGACTGTCTGATCGTGGTAGATTGTGTGACCATGTTGCACATCAGTGGTACCATGGGTAACGACTGCTAAGATAGTTGATCCCAATATGCCAAAGTCAGCTACAAGGTTCCAGGTTAGACCGAATCACAGATGCAAATGCACATCCAAGATCGGCGATCTTATTTTGATCGCGGGATGACTGGTCCCTGCAAAATAATGGAGTACCATTAGGGATGCAAATGATGGTTTGTACATTCCGTTTGTAATCTCCCATACCGTAGGATGGCAACCAGATGAAACAAGTCCCCTGGCTTGTCACCACGAAGATGCGGCCTAGATGGCGCACGGCGTCTTCGAACGTGTAGGGGTACAAATCTGCCGCCGCCAACATGCGCCAGCCTCTGCCGTTACTGCCTCTTGCATTGATGGCAATCCTTATGTCGAACACCGCGATGAGATAGTAATCATCGTAGCCACGTCGCTTTGTCGGCGGGTCCGCAATTGCTATCTTCTTCAATCTCATGTAGGCATCATCATACGTATTCAAGCCCAGCCAGTCCGGAAGGCCGATCCCAATGGTGGAGAAGGGGTCTACCGGAATGGCCGCACTGCTGTGGATGTTGTGCAAAATGATGGTGGTATCCGGCCGGAGGTATGCAAGCCAATCTTCGTTGTCACCAACCCAGACCTATATATAAGACGGTGGGCAGTGGAGAAATTACGGGATGGAAATGGAATAACTAAGTACTACAGATCAAAATCCATTACTGACCTGCTCATCGGACAAAATCCAACTACCTCTCAACGTCGGCAACTCTAGCGGAGTCTGCAACCATGAACAGGGAGCGGTGGACTATTCGAAGGATTGTCCCATAGAAGAACCTTCTCCTCGAGGACGCATGGAAGACCAACAAGCATGGCCTTTTCCCAAGCCATTTTAAGCACCATCTTGAAAAAGTTGGTGCAGGAAGCACCGAGTCTTGCGGCGGTGAGGACGTCGGAGCGGCGTGTAATTTCTTCCAGAGGATCGTCGTCCAAGGTCTCCTAGCCCCGACGAGGAGGAGAACCGCCTGGCAAATCCATGGGAGCAGCGATGAACTACCTTCTCTTCGGGGGGAGGGGAACTGGCGAGGAGGATATAAGAGCGTAGTAACCGCAGGACCTCGTCCCTTCCAAATGTAGATCGTTCCTTAGCGAAGGGGTGAGGCTATTATTTACTACTAGTACTAGCATTATGGGATGTTATGGGATTGCATTCTACTGTAAATAATAGCACTAGTAAGAAATTTTTGGCACTAGCTAGTAGTTTTTGGCATGGATTAAGAAATTTTGGGTATGTTTTTGCTATTTTTTGTACATGCCAACTAGTGTCAAAAAACGTCTTACATTATGTGACGGAGGAGTACGTACTCGTACTGTAGCAGTACTAGTACTACTTTCTCAACTAGTAGTGCGATGTACTGTACTTCTAGTATAGTGCACCAGTTTTGAACTCTTGAATCTCAGGGCCAAGGAGCTACAGTTGGAAGTGGAGGGTACTACTATTCTCTAGAACCATCGCTGTACTATCAATGCAGGGAAAGTACACCTACGTAGTGTCCTAGTGGGTACTCTCGGTGCTCTATTCAGCCGCTCCTCTCACGTAGCTGGCCTACTCAGTCGCTCCTCTCACGCACACACTAGCAGCCTGTTTATCAGCATACAACGAGACTAGGCTTTTCGCTTCCATTTGTGGAGGTGTAATGGATCTCGTCGAACTTTGTTAGTAGTTCCTTCTTTATGAATGAGATGAAGCAAAGCTTTTGCCTTCGTTTAAAAAAAACACGTTAAGAGGAATTTCTTTTATAGTAGAGCCGATAATGGAGTGAAGTCCATGCGTGCAACGCCACGAGCTATAGAGTAGTAGTAGAGCACTTTACGTACAGAGCCATATTGCACAGTTCCCAATGCCCCGCCAAGCTTTTCCGGCTCCTCGGGCTTAATTGGGAGGCGCTAGTTTAAATATGCTACTAGCTGATGAGGAAGCTGCAAGCGAGGTGCGGCTAGGGCGAGCACGCGAGCCACGAGATGCTAGGAAGGAAAACCCGTTCACGTGGCTAGGCTATCCAGTGCACCCAGATTGTGGTGCCGCACGTCCGTTTGACTTCAAAACTCAAACTACCCGTGTAAAATATTGGCTCGCAGCGAAGTTACTATTTAAAAAAAAGGTCGCCGTGCGTTCGGCCGGGATCGAACCCACAAAACGAGGTATACACTCCAGCGACCACTAGTAGTACTCGTTGGAGTACAATGCAACCTAGAATCGCCTTTTGTCGCTAGTAGTACATTGTTCCTTACAAGAAACCCCTAATGATGCAAGAAACCACTAATAATGCCAAGAAACTACTACCACTTGCATACATGGCAGACTTAAGATAAGACTACCTTATCAACCATTGTACATGCTCTTACCAACCAGCCCTACCAAGAAAAAACTACTCTACAAAGTGTCGTTATAGGCACGTTTCAACCCATGGCCCTGTTTGGATACATTTGTTGTCAATCTAACCCTGCCATCCAAACACCACTTTGGTTAGAGTTAGTTTAGGGTTAGAATCTAACCTCTGACTTAGAGTATCCAAACAGGGCCCATGTCGCCCATTAAGTCAATGCCTTCTATTCGACCGGGCGTTATGACTTGTGGGACCTACATGTCAGTCTGCACAAAAATCCCCGAGTGACCTCCTACCTCCGGCCCGTCCACCTAGTCATCCTCGGCCATGGGACGCAGCTACCACTGCCGGTAGAAGGCGAGGTCAAAACCGCCGGCAGTGCGGAGCCCATCTTGCGGCAGCCCGGATGCCAGCTCCGTCCAGCGCTCGCGGCCGCTAGCTAGCCAAGATAGCTCCGTCCAGCTGCTTGTCTGCAAGGTTTGCTAGCTAGATTGGCACGGCGGCGCGGCGGCTTGCTCGTGCGCGCTGCGCTAAGGCCAGCCATCTGGCTCGAGTGAAGGCCAGCGCGGCGGCTTGCTCGCTCGTGAGTCACGCTCGGGCCAGCCTGCCAACCCGTGCGGAGGCCAGCGCGGCGTCCGGCCCGTCCGGCGGAGCGGCGGCCAACTCGTTCATCACCGGCGCCACCGACGAACACGCATCAGTACTATTTGAAGTAATGTTTAGGAAAAATAATGATTTGAGGGGGAATAACAGGATAGAAGGTCAGATGTGGGTCCCTCGTGTCAACGGTCAAACAAAATGTGTTGGTTTAAGCTGCCTCGTCAGCACGGACGTGTGGGCCAACCCTGTCATAAATGGTTTTAAACTAACCTAATCGGTATGTAGTAGTTTTTGGCGTGGATTAAGAAATTTTGGGTATGTTTTTGCTATTTTTTGTACAATAGATTCTTCCTATGGCTGGTTGAAAGTGGTAGTTTTTTGTTAAATACTCTACATATTGTAAGTAGGAGTGAAAGTTAAGCTTTGGAACCCAATAAGCAAGGCTAGTTACATAGTGCATATCTGTACATGATTGAAAGTAAATATCAACCATGAGTGACTAATATCTTGATGGAAAACTCGAAACTATGGAATACTAGGGAAAAAATTGCATGGTTGGAAATACTAGCAATGTTCATGTGCGTTGCAATGAATCATAATTAGAATAATACTTATTCACAAACTTGATACAAAATACTCTAATTTTGATATACATATATCACTAGAGATATATTATGTTTCAATTAGAATATATTCCTTGGGCTGTTTTGGTGAGGTCAGGGAGGGATGTGGTTGGTTTTAAGATACTAATTATGGGTTTTTTCTGCAAATTGGTAGACGAGTGGGATGTTTGTGAGAAAAGGCAACAACTTACCACATAGTCGTTAGATGTAGATCTAATGGTCACAAACGACGGATGGCAGACACACCATCATCACCAACTTAGTCTTCTGTAGGAGTACTAGCAAGATCCGTGCATTGCACGGAACATCAAGATGCATTTTTTTATAAAAACACTCGTTGTGATTGACCCATGCGGGAGTAATCCCATGTGTAAAAACTAATGATATCTCGAGAAATAGGAGATAAAGAGAAGAGGAGTGGGGCATGCTGGTGATTGGTGGTCGGACTGAGCGGAGGCATGGGGATTGACGGCGCCGGCAGCGGCCACCAGGCCAGTTTGTTCCAGAGGCTTCCTTTCTTAATTGCTCAACAATGAGGTTGTTGGAGATAAGGATGAACGAGGGAAGGCCTTGTCTGCAAATGTGGAGAGGGGTGCGGGTATCTTTTAGTTTAATTTCCATCAGTCAGATATACATCGGACGGTCTATATTGCAAGATGGCACGCGTACCATCATCACCAACTCGGTTGTTTATAAGAGAAGAAATATAAGTATGGAGATACAAACGTATTATCGATACTTGTTTCCGTAAACTAGCATCTACATTCTATTCAATGCCTCAGCATGTGAGGCCTTAGCACAATGACTTCTCGACTGTGTAAAACAAAGGTTTTCCCGTCGCCGATAAGGAGGGGGTGACGGCGGCACGCTTTTTGGCTTGCTCTAGTCCTAGTAGTCATACTAGGTGGTCTAAGCACGTGTAGATTTATTCTTCTTCACGTCTCGTGTTCGCCGTACTACCACGACTGTTGATGAATAGACGGTAAGTTATTCACGGGGAAACCCTTGTTGAGCGTGTTTGCGAGAGAGAGAGAGAGAGAGACAGTGTGCGTGTGTGATATGTCTAGAGACTGAGGCAATGATAACATATTCTTTGTGTCTATGTGTGTGGAGGATAGAGATAGACATGTACATGGGGCTTTGTGTTGTGTAACGTGGAGACACATATACATAATTAGAGAGTGAGTGCGCGAGATACACATGCGGACATGGGTAGAGATGAGGATCCAGATTAATGGGTGTTTGTGCATGTCTGTGTGTGTTTGTGCGCGCATTTGTGTGTGAGAGGGAGTGTGTGTATGTGGAGTAGAGAGACCACTAATGACGTAAACCTAGTATAAGGGAAGGGGGAATGGTGTGACATGTGTAGTAGCGGGATAGCATGGGTGTGGGCGGGGGGAGCAGACTATTTGGAAGAGACATCGATTGTGTGTGGGAGAGGGGTGTGAGAGCGAGAGAGAGAGAGAGAGAGAGAGAGAGAGAGCTAGCGACGGAGAGAGAGAGAGAGAGAGAGGAAGAGAGGGGGCGTTTGTGTCCATAAATGGCGTATAGATAGGGAGACAATGTTGATGTTGTTTGAAATTGGCCTATGTACGGAGACGCAAGGGATCGAGAACGATGATACATTAGGGAGCTATGGAAAGAGTCACGACATATATGTATACAGGGAGGAGCTGGGGCGGGTCCGCATGTGGGAGAGATAGAAAGAGGAGAGTGGTGCACAAGGAGACAAAGTGCGTTTGTTTTGCAGTGGGGGTGGTGTGTGAGGTGAGTGTGCGAGAACCACATAACTAGGGAGATAGACGTTTGGGGGCGACGTTTTGTGTGTATGGGAAAGATACACTCTACATAGTGCGTGTGCTTGGGAAAGAGAGATGCCGGGAGACCTAGCTAGAGAGTGGGGGAAGAGATGTGTGCATGCCCAAGAGACAAAGTGATAGAGACCTATATTGGGGTCCGGACTTTAGAAGAGAGAGGGGTGTTAATGTGCTCGTGTGTTGGTGTTTGGGGGAGAGAATGACTTCTCTGTGTGTGGGGGCGACGAGGGGGGGGGGGGGGGTTGGCTTCAGATAAAGAGTGAGGTGTCTATATTTGAGGGACTTTAGCGTAATTGAGATATACATGGTCAATAGTGTGTGCACTCAAGGTTGATCAATTTGTTTCACAGTTTGGACTATGAGATAACGATACTTTTGAACATGCGTGATATACTTTGATGTACCAGAATTACAAACCTAAGATTGGAATTTTGGAATTCGACTCCATCATTAGCTTTTGTAATTCATTTAAACGGAGGTACATTTTTAAGCCGGGATTTCGTGATTTCAAATTCATATATCAAACCTTGAGATATACACATACGGGCATGTTCAAACTTTATAATCATCCACTTTATTCATACACATACACATTTTTGCTTTTGTCATCATATTTAGGATAAACACATTTGGAATTTCATTTGAATTGGACCATATGATGGTATTTGCTTGTAGTAGCTCAATGATCCATATTTGAACTGAATGGACAATCTAAGTTCCGAGTTGGAGACATTGATTTTCAAAACTTGCACTTTTTTTGTGTGTGCAAAACAAACAAATTCTCGCCCATGATATCATAGTCGGCCATACAAGAGCAGAATATAATTTCAGGCGCCAAAAGCTTTCAAACTTCCCGCTCACATCGAAATATCTCGCGCCCGAAAGTTTAGCCCTGCGATATTCCTGTTTTACCCCTGCCACATGAACGGAAAAGGGCTGCTTTGGTAACTCCATTGTTTTCCCCTCTTTGCCCCCAACATTCTTCCCCAGAGCCCCTCCCCTTCCCCTCCCCGACCCCCCCCCCCCCAACCACGGCAAGCCGCTGAATCTAGTCCTCCACCGCAGCGGTGGACCTCACACCCCGACGGATCTACCTTCCGCACCTTGGAACCCCCAACTGCCAATTCACCACTTCACCGGAGCCGCTTCAGCGACTGGCTTGTACACCGCTCCAGATCTCCTTGACCGCCATCATGGTCCACCGCACCGGATCTGCTTAACCGGCGCCCTCGTCCACCACAGTGTAGACCCTTCACTGACTCCCTCGTCTGTCCCTTCGCTGGCCCTTCATACAAGCCCTCGTCCGCCGCAACAGATCCGCCTCACCGAAAGCACTATACAACGCGCCCGCCGAAGCCTTCGTCCACTGCACCGGACCCGCTCCACGGACGCCATATTCAACTCCACCGGCCCTGCTTTACCGACACCGCAGCCTCATCAGGTTATTTCGATCTGTACTCCTTCAGTTTTTATCTTTATCGTGCAACTGTTCACTTACCACAGATGAGCTTTCTTGTATGTCGACAGGCGCCGCAACCGTAGCACCGGAGCCGCTTCAGCGACGACGACAGTCGGCCCAAACTCGACCGCAACACAAGCACCATCGACGATCCTTAGCTATCAAGTATGCCAACGATACCCATACGCCGCCGAGAATCGGGTACTATTATCCAACGGCCGGCGCCTACGTTCACTTTCTTAGCATAAGCACCGCACCTTTGAATTTCTTCAGGGCATCATTCAGTTTTTCATGAGACACGTTATTCTGCTTGCACCTGTAGGGCCATACTTCTGGCAGTGAACATGTTACATGTGCTAAATTACATACCAGTGCACATATAGTTAATATGCTTTAGTTTTGTCCTAATTATTATTGTACTTCCTAGATATCACTGCCTACTATTTTACTTCTTGCATGCTATATTTATGATAATGGTGTTGTTCTGATGCCACCTGTTGGTTCCATCAGACTGCTTCATGTTCTGTATGCTTAATTACACATCAGCAAACTAGCATGTGGTTCTGCTGGTTTTTGTTCATTTTACCCTACATTTTTTTATGTTGGCTATTACATCACTGCTACGAGCCTCTGTTCATTACTTTTTTGTGTGTTCTTGATCTTCCCAAGTTACATGACTAATTTGATGCTTCTATTAATTATGTAGCTGCCAACCCCATCAAGCAAAATATTTGTTGTTTTGGGGCTGGCACCTCGAACAAGCATAAAAATAGAGGGAAGCAGATATATTGTCGTGTATGCACACACCCTTCTTTCATTAGTTTAGATGAACCATTGATGATCAATTCGAACCAGTGCATGCGATTAAAATTAATTTTACCTAAATAGAGGGTGCAGAATAAACTACAAGTAGATTTGCAACCACGGGATGCTGACGATATCTTCAAAGAACATTGCAACAGCAGTGAGGCTTCACAGCAACATATGGTAAGCCAGTGTGTTTTAGTACATGTGAAATGTAATGCGTGTGGGCTGCTTTCTTGGCTTGTGCCCTCAACCTGTAATCCTATAGAATAACAAATAGTTCAGTTGTCTGCTTTGCTGTATTGCTTGATTCGAATGCTTGTTTGTTACTTGTTACGCTATACCTGAGTTGGCCAATATGTCCGCAGTGCCTGCTGTACTATCATAAAGAAATGCATGCCTAGTTCATTTGAGTCCTTAACTTTTCCTCTGAACTTCATCACAAGACTGTCTTCGTAGTTTATGTGAGGCCACACTGTTAAGTGCTTTCTCAGATTATTTCAACTGCTTAGATGCCTTGGCAACTTAAATATAGCGGTGGTACACTCCCTTTCAACTAGGGATGTCAACTGGGTCCCCTTTAATCCCGATTAAAGTCCACTAGTGGTATGATAGTTCAAAAGAGTTTTTGTTTTTTGAGGAAAATGAACCAGGGAGCTAGCAAAAACTAACTAGATGGGACTAGCGGATGTCGTTTATTTGCCACTTACATCCCTAGTTTCATCTTACCATTTTAATTTCTTTTCGGCTGATGTTGCTTCGAACCATTTAAATATAGCTTGCCATGCTTGGCAATAATTCATATGTCGTTTACCATGTAAGCTTACTGCCTGGATCATGCGATAACTATCTCTTACTTATGTCCAGTGGAAACCTTTGAGGATGTCGTTCAGACTAGGACACAATGTACAACCCCAGAATCTATTTGTGGAAGCAGTGCGCCATCCATGTTACTAGATGGCAGCAGTTTAGAGGCAACACCGCCGGAGAGCAGTCTGAGCATAGATATTATAGTTCTTGAGGCTCTACTAGAGGCAGAAAGAGATGGTGTGGCTGCCATGAATGAGGTAATCTTGATCTTGAAGCTGGAAATTATGCAATTAGTTGCACGCATTATGCAAGCAACCCAAGAATTGGAGGAAGTAAGAATGTTGCATTTGAAGACGGAGGAGGTCTTGCTGCTTCTGCTATCTGAAGCCCAGGATAACCCCAGTTCTTCTTTAGATAGCAGTTGAAATTGTCATTAGATTATTGTACTTGCATGTTGTGTCATGTCTCTGAATGGATTATGTTGTAAGACCCCCTATGTTGTCCATGTGTTGTAATGATCCGGATTTTTTAGGCGAGGTAATCCTCAGTACTTGTATGATTGACATAAGGTGAACTGTTTTTCTGTGAGCATATTGTATTGGATGAAATAACTGTTTGACTCAAAGTGTATCCAACCTACTGAATTCGAAGATCACGGCATTTCTAAATCATAATCATATATAAAGGTGGAATAAATCTTTGTTGTGGTTTTGAAGAAATAAATAACAAAACATAAAATTATCTGTGGGCGCCAACCGTGGGCGGCAAAACACCCTCTCCTCGCCCGAAATCGTTACCGGCAAATATTTGGGAGATGCGAGATTACCGTCCTATCCCCAACCGACGTGATGTCCAAAATTTTAAACGGGGGATAAGTTCGTAACTTTCCCACATTTCAGACAAGCGCGTCCCAAAGTTTGAGATCCCCCCCTCCCCCTCCATTTCCCCATTCATACCCCGTCGGCGCCACGACAACCTCCCCACTGCGGCCAGCCTCCTCCATCCGCCACCCCATCCTCCACCTTGCTGGAGCCGCTACCCCTACCCCGTCGTCGACTGCAAGAGATGGACGTCTCTCATCCACGGCGCCGGACCAGGATCCTTTCATCGCGTCCTCTCGCTTCATTGGCGCCTTCGTCCACTTTGTCGTTGTCGCTCCTACGATCACCTCATCCACGGCAACAGGATTTATCCCCCGACCCGGCAGTCTGCCATCTAAAGTCTTCTTCCCCGCCGCCGACAGCCATCGCACCCGCAGCACCCTCAACGTATCAGCAGGGGCCTACACGGCGTCGCAAGATAGGTTGTACTCTTCCATATGTGCTTAAGTTATCGATCTCACCCGAAAAATAGATCTTAAATTGTTTACTGTACTTTTCTTGTCCGTACCAAATCATAGTGGCTAGTTGAATGCAAACATTGGTTGCAAGTAGCTTTGTCCGGTTTGCACCTTCAGATCCGCCATGTCACTGTCACTATACTCGTAAAGCTTATGGTTTCCCCCTTTATATTCACTACCATCATCGTAGGTGCTTCACTGCTTTGTGTCGTGCTAGCACTGCTCATCAAGACCTCAACCCATCAAGCGAAACAACATGCCACTCATAATTCCAAAGCTTACGTGTTGAAATACGAATCTGATATGATGCTCATATTACTAAAACAGAGAATGTTTAATTGGTCACCTAATGTTCCTATATTCGTTTCGAAAAGCATGTGCGCCACCCACTGGTCCAGCTAGTTCCACTTCCGTGATTTTACTCTTGATGCTTAGGGTTTTCCCCTTTTATCTACTCTACTATGATCTGCGTAGGTGCTTTCTGTCATACTAGCATTACTCCACCCTTCAAGCTAAACAACACAACACTCAAAATTCCAAAGCTTAGTTGTTCAAATATGATTGTGATATGATACTGATATTAGTTAACACACACATTTAATTGGTTAGCTAAAGGTCCCACTTGAGTTTCCAAATGCATGTCGCGACATATAGAGAGACAGTAGAATTGCATTTCTTTGTCACTTGTTGACTGTAATTTCTTGTCCATACCAAATCTTAGTTGTTATTTCAAAGCAAATATCGGTTGCTAACTACCCTTTGCGCGGTTTGCAGCTTCAGATCTGCCATCCCACTGCCACGGTCAACACTATACTCATCATGCTTACGGTTTCCCCATTTTATGATGACCACGATCAGCCTACGTGGTTCGTGTCGTAATAGCACTGCTCCACCCATCGAGCTAAACAAGCTTAGTTGTACAAATTCAAATCTGATATTATGTTGATATTAGTAAAACTGAGAGATGTTTAATTGGTCAGCTAAATGTTCCTACTTCCGTTTCGAAATGCATGTGAGCCACATATGGAGAGACCGGAAGGAATAGTATTTCTCTGTGCGCTCTGGTTCATCATGGGTGGCCAACCGACATTGTATAGAAAAACTTGTAATATCTTCAATCTGCTTGCTCTTCTGCTCTTCTTTAGATGATCCTCTTCTCTTGCGGTCGACTGGCCAGGTCGAGTTATTCTCCCTTAGTATATTTTGAATCTGTCAGGTCAGGTCGACTTGTTCTTCTTTACTATATGTTGAAGCTGTCATCTGCGAAGTATCATCACTTCTGCAGCTCTCATATTTTGAGTAGTAGGCCACATTATATTAATGCACACATCAAATTACAGCATGCATGGCACCTCTTAGAAGAATTGCAGAGATAGCACAAAGGGGTTTACAGGGAGGAAGTATTAGATTAGAATCACTTCTGCATTACAAAGATAATCTCACTTGTTTTTATGTTTTCATGCATGTCAGGTATTGAACATTATCAAAATGAATATGAGAATGGGCGCACGAGAGGAATATTGCGGAACAATCCACTGGCTAACAAACTTGGCATGGTGGAGGATGGCCTATCTTATTCACCCATCAAGGTGCATGCTCTAACTTGGCAAGGTTGTATTGGTCGCACATATTTTGCATCTGACCTCTTGCATTACTTCTACTTCGTTACACCATCTGCTTAGTTTAAGCATCATATATGAGTATATGACATACCTATCCATTTTCTGTACCTATTCCATGTGTCGTCATACTATGTTTTTCCAGTCAAATGTTGTTCTTTCGTAATAGATGTCCAAAAGGAAGAGGGTGATTGCAGATCCTCAAGGAGGACAAACTAGGTATTTGGAAAAGGTAGTGATACCTGTTAAATCAGATAGATCAGCAGCCACAGAAAACACAGGCCCAACTGTAACAGACTTTACCCCTACTCCAGTGGCCAAACCCCTATTAGAACTGCTGACAGCCCAGCGTCAGGTACTGTCTATGATATCAATTCAAAATTTGAACTCCTAAATTTCTGCATGTGCCTTACCTTCTCTCTTGTATGAAAACTAATTTCATATGAATCTCCTTGCTCAAAGGATCATAGGATCTCACGACAATACTGGGCTCTGCATTGCTCTTGTCAGTACCTCTTGCCCTTTGTCAGCATACTTACACTCATTGCTGTTTGATTATGTAGCATCACTGTAAATGTTCACTTCTTTATCCTCCCTTTGCTTGAAATTATAAGATCTATATTTACTCTTAGATAAATTAACACAATGGTTATGAAGTTTTGGATTGCTCATGTAAGTACATGTTGTCATGTACTCCCTCTGTATCGAATTAATTGTTGATCAATTGGATGTATTTAGAACTTAATAGTGCTAGATACATCCATTTGAGCGACAACTAATAACGGACGGTGGTGGTATTACTGTACATGCATCGCGAGATAGTTGATTGTCTAGCATTACTCTGCATCTTATCTTCCCTGCCCTCCACTTTCTCCAAATTATCATATCTACATTTACTCTTACCAAAATGTTGAATAAAGCCAATGCCACTGCACACGTTGATGTCTGCATTCCTCTTGTCAGTACCTTTTGCCTTGTAACGCTATACTTAAATTAATTGCTATTTGATTATGTATCATCATTCTGCACATGAGCTTCATTATCCTCTATTTCTTCCAATATTATTTGATCTATATTTACTCTTTGCAAAATATAGAATAATGGCAACGCTTATAAAGAATTTTCTTTGGGGAATTTATTTAATTATCTTTCCATCAACATGGAGAAGGGCTTTGTCCAGCCCATGTTAACATGTAATGTAAGTTCATCCTTCTCAAGCCTTCAAACTTTGTTCTTGTATAGATTTGGATAGGCATCATTTCCTCCACTGCTGTTTACATCTGATTGGATGTTTGCAACAACTACCAGTTTTAAATTGTAGTTGTAAAAACATGTTCCTTATGCAGAACAGATCCATTTATTTGCTTATATAATTGTGGAACCTGTTACGTGTCTCCTTGTTTCTCTTTCAGAGTCGTATCTCTTATGCTAGGCAGAACTTTAGGAAAGATAGTGAGCCAAACCATCTTGAGGACAGCGAGATGACCCCAAGGTCCTGTCTTGATGAAGACAGTGAGTTGAAGCTACTCACCAGCAGGTGTGAGACAACCTCTGTGCAGTCGCTGCCTCAATCAGTTCGACTTCTTCAGTCCCAACTTAAAGCGGAAAGGCTTGCTTCGGCTCAACTCCGACTTGAAGTCAAAGATGTAATGAGGATGTCAGGGGACTGCCTTGCGCACTATGGTGCCATACAGCTAGGGATGAAGCATCTATCATTGACACAACTTAGGTCTCATCAGCTTGTTCGGCTGCTTGCGGGGCCTGAGCTTGCCAGGTCTAGTGCCTTCTGAAGTGCTCTCAGTTTTGTATATTCTTTTGTCGGCGCGTTTATATGCACTGGTGGCGACCTTTGATGCCCAGTGTATGTAATCCGCGGTCATGTTGCGCTTTATTATCACCGGTAGCGAACTTTGATTCCCAGTGGATGTAATATGCCGTAATTTCTTTATTGTATAGTCTAGGTTTATTCTTTGGTCGGCATGCTGTAATTTAGGCCGGAAGGTTCAGTGGATCTAAGTGTTGTCGGTCTTCAGGCCGGCCCGTTACTCATATGGGCCAAAACGTGGGCCTATAATCATCTTGGGCCATTAGCAGGTCTAAACCTATAGTAGTTTCCCGCCTTTAACAGGTCATGGGCTACATATTTACTGTAGTGACACTGGGCTTCCTACGAGCCGTAGAAACAATGGGCCTTCTACGGTCCGTAGAAACAATGGGCCTTCTATGGGCCGTAGAAACAATGGGCCTTCTACGGGCCGTATCATCAATGGGCCTTAGACGGGCTGTATGATCGATTGGCCAAACATGGGCCAAAAACAGACCGCATTATGGCCGTAAACGTGCTAGAGTTGGAGTTGTCCGTTCATGGGCCAACCATAATGGGTCGTCGTTAATAGGCCGTATTTGATGACACTATGAAAACGGCCCAACATATTAACGGGCCACAAACGGGCCGACTATAACCACGGGCTGAATTTGGCCCACAAGCAGAAAATGGCAGTAACGGACCGTAAGTAACCGAATGCTGGAAATGAGCCCAAGAATAAATGGGCCCTGAGAAGGCCGAAAGATAACATGGGCTGTAAACGGCCCAATGGATTAATGGGCCGTTAATGGGTATAAAGTGATACACTGTTCATTACGGGCCAGTTTCACCATGGGTCGTTAATGGGCCAAGAGTTACAAAGGGCCTCATATGGGCCGAAAGACATCATGGGCCATGATATGTCTCCAACGTATCTATAATTTATGAAGTATTCATGCTATTATATTATCTGTTTTGGATGTTTATGGGCTTTATTAAACACTTTTATATTACTTTTGGGACTAACCTATTAACCCAGAGCCCAGTGCCAGTTCCTGTTTTTTCCCTTGTTTCAGTGTTTTGAAGAAAAGGAATATCAAACGGAGTCGAAATGGAATGAAACCTTCTGGGGAAGTTATTTTTGGAAGGAAAGCAACCCGGGAGACTTGGAGTGCATGTTAGGAAAGCAACGAGGGAGGCACGAGGTAGGGGGCGCGCCCACCCCCCCCTGGCGCGCCCTCCACCCTCGTGGGCCCCTCGTGGCTCCCCTGATGTATTTCTTCCGCCTATATATATCCATATACCCTAAAACGATCGGGGAATAAAATAGATCGGGAGTTCCGCCGCCGCAAGCCTCTGTAGCCACCAAAAACCAATCGGGACCCTGTTCCGGCACCCTGCCGGAGGGGGGACCCTCACCGGTGGCCATCTTCATCATCCCGGCGCTCTCCATGACGAGGAGGGAGTAGTTCACCCTCGGGGCTGAGGGTATGTACCAGTAGCTATGTGTTTGATCTCTCTCTCGTGTTCTTGATTTGGCACGATCTTGATGTATCGCGAGCTTTGCTATTATAGTTGGATCTTATGATGTTTCTCCCCCTCTACTCTCTTGTAATGGATTGAGTTTTCCCTTTGAAGTTATCTTCTCGGATTGCGTCTTTAATTATTTGAGAACACTTGATGTATGTCTTGCATGGGATACCCGTGGTCACAATGGAGTATTCTATTGATTCACTTGATGTATGTTTTGGTGATCAACTTGCGGGTTCCGCCCATGAACCTATGCATAGGATTGGCACACGTTTTCGTCTTGACTCTCCGGTAGAAACTTTGGGGCACTCTTTGAAGTACTTTGTGTTGGTTTGAATAGATGAATCTGAGATTGTGTGATGCATATCGTATAATCATACCCACGGATACTTGAGGTGACATTGGAGTATCTAGGTGACATTAGGGTTTTGGTTGATTTGTGTCTTAAGGTGTTATTCTAGTACGAACTCTTGAATAGATTGATCCGAAAGAATAACTTTGAGGTGGTTTCGTACCCTACCATAATCTCTTCGTTTGTTCTCCGCTATTAGTGACTTTGGAGTGACTCTTTGTTGCATGTTGAGGGATAGTTATATGATCCAATTATGTTATTATTGTTGAGAGAACTTGCACTAGTGAAAGTATGAACCCTAGGCCTTGTTTCCTAGCATTGCAATACCATTTACGCTCACTTTTATCATTAGTTACCTTGCTGTTTTTATATTTTCAGATTACAAAAACCTATATCTACCATCCATATTGCACTTGTATCACCATCTCTTCGCCGAACTAGTGCACCTATACAATTTACCATTGTATTGGGTGTGTTGGGGACACAAGAGACTCTTTGTTATTTGGTTGCAGGGTTGTTTGAGAGATACCATCTTCATCCTACGCCTCCCACAGATTGATAAACCTTAAGTCATCCACTTGAGGGAAATTTGCTACTGTCCTACAAACCTCTGCACTTGGAGGCCCAACAACGTCTACAAGAAGAAAGTTGTGTAGTAGACATCAAGCTCTGTTCTGGCGCCATTGCCGGGGAGGTGAGTGCTTGAAGGTATATCTTTAGATCTTGCAATCGAATCTTTTAGTTTCTTGTTTTATCACTAGTTTAGTTTATAAAAGAAAACTACAAAAAAAAGGAATTGAGGATACCTCATATGCTTCATCCTTTTAATATCTTTCGTGAGTATGATGGAAAGGAAAATTGTGCCAAAGTGTTAGAAGAAGAATGCATTAAAATGTTTGGCACTAAATCTTTGAATGATGAGCATGATTGCAATGTTTTTAGTATGAACTCTATGAATATCCATGGTACTAATGATGATTGCACTAGTCATGATGAAAATGTCTCCTATAAACATGTCAATTTTTGTGGAGTGCATTGGGTTTGCAAATACACACCAAATAGGGAAGATAGATATTGCAAGAGGCATAAGCATTTAGAAACTAAATTGTTGCAAGAAAGGCTAGATGTTTGTGCTGAAAATTTAAATTTTCTTGGCCATACTTGTGAACTTTGCAATGAACGTGGTCATTTAACTATCCGATGCAAATTGTTTCATGATCTAATTGTTTCCAAAAATTGTGATGACTTGATTTCCCTTGCACATCATAATGAACTTAGTTTGCTTATGGGTTATGAAGAAATGAAACGTATAACTAACTATCTTCCAGTATTTGCCCGTGACAAACTTCTTGGTTTTGATCTAGAGGAAATTTATAAGTATTGTGCGGTGAATTGCGTTGAAAATCCTTATATTGCCAATTACATAAAGAAAAGAAAACAAATAGAAGATGAAGATAATACTAATGAAGGGGAAGAGACTGCCCAATATCCTCCTATTATTTCTTATGAATCAGGTAACGAGGAGGAGCCTTCTATTCAACCAATTTCATTAATAAGGAGCTTCAAAAAAAGGATTGAACCCACACATGATGTGGTGAAGAAGAAGAAAAGGAAAAGGAAGAGAGGTAAAAAGATATCTCTCCCAAATAATGTTGCTCCTATTATTGTTGTGCCTCATGAAAATGAATCAAAAATAATTGTGGAAGATGATGCACTTGATGATGATCTCGTTATGCCTATTGCTTGTTGTGATGATTATGATTGGGAAGATAATGATACTTCTTATGATCTTGAAAATCTTTTTGGCACTTGCTTGGAAGAATATGATAATTGCTATACTATCGGTGCTATCCATACTATTAATGATGAGAGTGATTATGCTTATGATATGAAAAGGCCCAAGATTGGGGATGCTATGTTTGATGAAGATGATGTTTTTGAGAATATATTTGCTGCAATTAATGTCTGTCCCAAGCTTGGGAATGCTACGTTTAATGAAGATGATATTTTTAGTATCCCAAGTTTTGATATGCAAATTTATAATGATGATAGCATGCCTCCTACTTATGATGATTATATTGATGAAAGTGGGTTTGGAAGAGTGTCAACTTTAGGAAGTAATGATCCCACTATTTTGGAGGATGTTGAATCTTATAATATTTATGAAAGTGGATTTGGAGAGGTCATGACTTTATTTAGTGATGTATCCACTATTTCGGAAGAGGTTTCAATCGATTATGATGAGAACAAAGTTGCTACTTATGATGATTATTGTGATGAAACTTATGCTATAAGAAGTAGTGATGATTATATTTATAAAACTTGTCATTATTATGATTACCCTTTTTCTGAACATTACTCTTTTAATGTGGAAACAATTTATAGTATTCAAGTCTCGTATGATACTCCCACTATTCCGAATGAGAAGAATTTTGCTTGTGTGGAGAGTAGTAAATTTTCTATGCTTGTAGATCATGAAAAGAATGCTTTAGGTGATGGTTATATTTTTGAATTCATTCATGATGCTACTGAAAATTATTACGAGGGAGGAATATACGCTTGTAGGAATTGCAATAATATCAAGTTTCCTCTCTATGTGCTTAAAGTTTTGAAGTTATGCTTGTTTTGCTTTCCTATGCTAGTTGATTATTGTTCCCATAAATTGTTTGATCACAAAATCCCTATGAATAGGAAGTGGGTTAGACTTAAATGTGCTAGTCATATTCTTCATGATGCTCTCTTTATGTTTCAATTCTTATCTTTTATGTGAGCATCATTGAAATCATCATGCCTAGCTAGGGGCGTTAAACAATAGCGCTTGTTGGGAGGCAACCCAATTTTATTTTAGTTTCTTGATTTTTGGTTCTGTTTAGTAATAAATAATCCATCTAGCCTCTGGTTAGATGTGGTTTTATGTTTTAATTAGTGTTTGTGCCAAGTAGAACCTTTGGGAAGACTTGGGTGAAGTCCTTATGATCATGCTGTAAAAAACAGAAACTTTAGCGCTCACGAGATTAGCTTCAACTTTTTACTGGAGAGTGCTATTTAGTTGATTCTTTTTGAAGATGATTACTAGACAAATTCCTCAGGTCCACCAATTTATTTTAGAATTTTTGGAGTTCCAGAAGTATACGTTTGATACAGATTACTACAGACTGTTCTGTTTTTAACAGATTCTGTTTTCATTGTGTTGCTTGCTTATTTTGATGAATCTATGGCTAGTAAAATAGTTTATAAACCATAGAGAAGTTGGGATACAGTAGGTTTAACACCATTATAAATAAAGAATGAGTTCATTACAGTACCTTGAAGTGGTGTTTTGTTTTCTTTCGCTAACGGAGCTCACGAGATATTTTGTGAAGTTTTGTGTTGTGAAGTTTTCAAGTTTTGGGTAAAAGATTTGATGGATTATGGAACAAGGAGTGGCAAGAGCCTAAGCTTGGGGATGCCCAAGGCACCCCAAGATAATCTAAGGACACCAAAAATCCAAAGCTTGGGGATGCCCCGGAAGGCATCCCCTCTTTCGTCTACTTCCATCGGTAACTTACTTGGAGCTATATTTTTATTCACCACATGATATGTGTTTTGCTTGGAGCGTCATTTTATTTTCTTTAGCTTTGCTTGCTGTTTTAATAAAATACCACGATCTTAAAGTCTTAAATGTTAGAGATTCTTCACATAGTTACATAATTATTCGACTACTCATTGATCTTTACTTATATCTTTCGGAGTAGTTTGTTGTTTGCTCATGTGCTTCACTTATATCCTATGAGTAAATGGTTGAATGATTTGAATGTCATAAATCTGAAATTATATATGTTTCATATGCCTTTCCCATGGGGAGTAATACCTTCACATATAAGAAGTAGAGGTGGTAAATTTTTTGTAGGTTAGCAAACGTTGTTTTGGTCACTTGAACAATTCATGAAAGAATATTGAAGGAAGAGAGATTTCACATATAAATATACTATCTTGGACATCTTCTATGATTGTGAGCCCCATTAATTATTTTCAAACCTGAGCAAATTAGTTGAAGTTGGACAAGGAAGACAACATAATGAGTTATGCTTGGGTATATTTGTATAGAAGTTATATTGTTATGGATCCTCTAACATGTGGTGCTTGCTATTTAGAATCCTTTGCTAGCCAAAATATCTGTACTAAGCGGGAATACTGCTTGTGCATCTAAATTCCTTGAAACAAGTTTCTTCCATGAGTGTCCACCATATCTACCTATATGCGGTATTTACCTGCCGTTCCAAGTAAATTTGCATGTGCCAAACTCTAAACCTTCAAATAATAATCTGTTTTGTATGCCCGAATCGCTCATGTAGCGACTAGGGGCTAGCAGTGTCTTCCATGCTAGGTGGGTTATTCTCACGATGAGTGGACTCCGCTCATCATTCACGAGAAAATGGCTGGTAACTGGGATGCCCAGTCCCATGATCAAAAGATCGAATTCAAATCAAAAATAATTGCAAACAAAACTCCCCCAGGTTTGATGTTAGTTGGAGGCACCCGTTGTTTCGGGCAAGCCATGGATTGATGATTGTTGGTGGAGGGGGAGTAAAAATCTTTACCTTTCTGTTTGGGAACCGCCTATAATGTATGTAGTATGGAAGATATTGGGAACTCTTGGTCGTTATGTTGACAATGAAAGCATACCTCTCAAAATTATTTTCATCTCTGTTTTAGCTTCGAGCTCTGGCACCTCTGCAAATCCCTGCTTCCCTCTGCGAAGGGCCTATCTTTTACTTTTATGCAAGAGTCAGTAGTATTCCTTCTCATTCCAACCTACTCTTTAGTTGGCAAGCATCATGTGATGGAAAGATCTAAGCATATATGGCCATTCAAATATATTTGATCATGAATTATTATTGTTAACAATTATCTATATGATAAATAAGTTGGGAGGCGAAACATTAAGCCCCTATCTTTCTCTGTGTTCGATGGATGCTAATTGTTCTAAAAATATGCTTTGAGTGGTAGCAATCATGGAAGACTAGATGATAGTTGAGTATGTGGGATTTGTTAAATCAAAGCTCTTACATAGACCCTTCCTGAAAATACGATGAAGTGCAATTGTTTGATGACTGAGAACATTGTTTGTTAGTTTTCAAGAAAGTTTATGATCTATGCTTTAACATGTGAATAGCTTGTTACTTGATCATGAAAAGTTTTATGAGTTGAGCTACTATTATGACATATAATGATGCTAGAAAAGGTGATTGAAATTATCATTGATCAAACTTATGCACCTGCTAGCATTCACACTTCATAAATTATTTCTTTTATCATTTACCTACTCGAGGACGAGCAGGAATTAAGCTTGGGGATGCTGATACGTCTCCAACGTATCTATAATTTATGAAGTATTCATGCTATTATATTATCTGTTTTGGATGTTTATGGGCTTCATTAAACACTTCTATATTACTTTTGGGACTAACCTATTAACCCAGATCCCAGTGCCAGTTCCTGTTTTTCCCTTGTTTTAGTGTTTCGAAGAAAAGGAATATCAAACGGAGTCGAAACGGAATGAAACCTTCTGGAGAAGTTATTTTTGGAAGGAAAGCAACCCGGGAGACTTGGAGTGCATGTCAGGAAAGCAACCCGGGAGGCACGAGGCAGGGGGGCGCCCACCCCCCCTGGGCGCGCCCTCCACCCTCGTGGCTCGCCTGACGTATTTCTTCCGCTTATATATATCCATATACCCTAAAACGATCGGGGAACAGAATAGATCGGGAGTTCCGCCGCCGCAAGCCTCTGTAGCCACCAAAAACCAATCGGGACCCTGTTCCGGCACCCTGCCGGAGGGGGGAACCCTCACCGGTGACCATCTTCATCATCCCGGCGCTCTCCATGACAAGGAGGGAGTAGTTCACCCTCGGGGCTGAGGGTATGTACCAGTAGCTATGTGTTTGATCTCTCTCTCGTGTTCTTGATTTGGCACGATCTTGATGTATCGCGAGCTTTGCTATTATAGTTGGATCTTATGATGTTTCTCCCCCTCTACTATCTTGTAATGGATTGAGTTTTCCCTTTGAAGTTATCTTATCGGATTGAGTCTTTAATGATTCGAGAACACTTGCTGTATGTCTTGCGTGGGATACCCATGGTGACAATGGGGTATTCTATTGATTCACTTGATGTATGTTTTGGTGATCAACTTGCGGGTTCCGCCCATGAACCTATGCATAGGGGTTCGCACACGTTTTCGTCTTGACTCTCCGGTAGAAACTTTGGGGCACTCTTTGAAGTACTTTGTGTTGGTTTGAATAGATGAATCTGAGATTGTGTGATGCATATTGTATAATCATACCCACGGATACTTGAGGTGACATTGGAGTATCTAGGTGACATTAGGGTTTTGGTTGATTTGTGTCTTAAGGTGTTATTCTAGTACGAACTCTTGAATAGATTGATCCAAAAGAATAACTTTGAGGTGGTTTCGTACCCTACCATAATCTCTTCGTTTGTTCTCCGCTATTAGTGACTTTGGAGTGACTCTTTGTTGCATGTTGAGGGATAGTTATATGATCCAATTATGTTATTACTGTTGAGAGAACTTGCACTAGTGAAAGTATGAACCCTAGGCCTTGTTTCCTAGCATTGCAATACCATTTACGCTCACTTTTATCATTAGTTACCTTGCTGTTTTTATATTTTCAGATTACAAAATCCTATATCTACCATCCATATTGCACTTGTATCACCATCTCTTCGCCGAACTAGTGCACCTATACAATTTACCATTGTATTGGGTGTGTTGGGGACACAAGAGACTCTTTGTTATTTGGTTGCAGGATTGTTTGAGAGAGACCATCTTCATCCTACGCCTCCCACGGATTGATAAACCTTAGGTCATCCACTTGAGGGAAATTTGCTACTGTCCTACAAACCTCTGCACTTGGAGGCCCAACAACGTCTACAAGAAGAAGGTTGTGTAGTAGACATCTGGCCATACATGGGCCGGAACTTAAAATGGGCTGGAATCATATTGGACGGCCCAGATGACGCGACTGGACCTAATTCGGATAGGCCGTAACGGGCCCTGGGTTACCGGATTGTAAATGGGCTATATGTGAACAGGCCGTTAACATGCTTTCCATGGGCCGGCCCGCCACCTTTTGACCAAGTCAAACGGGCCGGCCTTTTCACAGGAATGGGCCTCTGTTCGACCGTGCCACGTGTCGACGTATCATAGGCGCCTTCGGTCCTGTTGGGGATATTACCACTGGGCGTAAACTGGCCAGGAGAGGCCGGGTTAACCCCATAAGTAGTTCATCTGCATCTGAAGTCCATGAAGACAGGCGGTGAGGCTTCATGAAGGCCCAGGGCCCAAAGCCGGTTTAAGGCATGTAGACATAAATCGGCATTGACATGTAAACTTGTGTTGTAAGATAGAAGTAGCAGAGACCGAGCCAGACACGATTATGAGCCGGCCTCGGGATTCTGTAAACCGGCGGGCGTCAACCCATGTATATAAGGGGACGACCCGCGGCGGCTCAGGGACAACAGACAACAACTTGAGACTCAGGCAAAGCGTATTCGCTCCCTGGTCATCGAAACCCCATCAATTCCATCACAACTAGACGTAGGCTTTTACCTTCATCGTAAGGGGCCGAACTAGTATAAAACTCTCTTGCGTCCCTTGTCCGCTTTAACCTCTTTAAGCTAACCCATAGCGATGGCTCCACGACTAAGTCCTTTCTCTAGGACATCTGCCTTGACAAAACCATGACAGTTGGCGCCCACCGTGGGGCTATCGCACGATGGTTTCAAGTTCTTGGAGGGCAACTTCGAAGGACTCAAGGGTTACGCTGTGGGCCGGATGACCAAGAGTCATCGCGGCAAGCTCTACATCGACGATGCAGGCTGGGGCCCCGAGGCCGGCTCAATCGAGTACGGGTACCGGGTCCCCTTTGGTGGCATACACGTTTTCATTGGCAAGATCGGCGAACCAGGCCCTGAGCCGGACATCTGCACCGACCTCGTCGAAACGGCTCAGCGTGCAAGATCTGCCCGGGTCAAGCCTGTCATGAAGCGTGCCTTCGTGGGAGTTATCCATGGAGGGGAATCTGAGGATAGATCGGAATCTGGTGGTGAGACTGTCGTTTATTCCGGCGACGAGTCATCATATCAGTTACAAGATGGCTGGATTGGGGGCTGTTCCGATGACGACAGTATTCCGGACCCCTTTGATCTGCCAAACCGGGTTGCGATCTTCATGGCCGGCACGCAACCGGCGCTCCACTCATCGACCGCAGCGGCGATGATTTCCGGATCGGCAGCAGCGGCTGAGGCAGGAGGCCCTGTGCGACTGCCAGCTCAGGTTCTATCTGATTTGTTTGACGCGTTGGCAACGCTGATGGCGGAGGTTAACCCGGCGGATCAGGATGCACACAATGCGGAAATCGCGAAAGTGAAAGATCAGATCACCCAGGCCAAAGCCGACTTAGCAGCTGAGGATACCAGGATAGCCGTGGAGCGGGCCGCTTTGGATGCACAAGCTTACCGGATTATGCTAGATCAGAGTGCGTCGAACGAAGTCCTGAAGAGGAGGCACCGATCTCGCTTGCCGCCGGTTTATGACGCTAGAAATCTCTTTAACACCCCAGGAGCGGGGACCAGTAATCCGCCGGTGGTAAACCGGGCGGAGGCACCGGGGGCAGGGGCGCCGGTTCAGCCACGTTTGGTGGATCCGCCTCGTCAGAACAACATTGTGGCACCACATGTCCCCACGCCACCGGGTCATTATTCTAACCCGATGGACAACATTGTCGCTGCCGCTTCATGGCTGGCGGCCATCCCGATCGAAGGCGATTCTCCAGCGGCGGTCGAGACGCGTCGGGTTAAGGAGCATCTTCAAACAGCCTTGGTTCAACAGGAGGCTTATTCATATAGTCGCGATCGGATTCATTCCACTCCCCGTCCAAGCCGGAGTTACAGCAGGCGTATGGATGAACCGACAGTGTCAAGCAATGCGCGGAACCGTGATCCGCCCCGTGGCAATAACCCGGCGGGTGGTGCTGGTAATGCTCAGGAGGTGGTGGACCGGGCTCGGGCACGCAGAGAAGCCGAGTTAGCGGCACAACATGAAGCCCGTCAGCTTACTCCGGTTCGTCCAACCACATCGGTGGAACCAGGAGTTACCTCTAGTTCTTTGGGAGTGCCATGTCTTGTCCCAGCATTGCGCAATGTGCGCCTGCCCAAGGATTTCAAGGGCCCGCGCAAGGTGCCGAATTACACCGCCGATTTATCCCCTGAAACATGGGTCGAAAGCTATGAGATGGCCATGGAGATGTTGGATGTGGACGATGCGGCATGTGCGAAATACTTCACAGTGATGCTAGAAGGGACAGCCCGCACTTGGTTAAAGAGCTTACCGGCTAGTTCTATCAGGTCATGGGCCGAGTTGAGAGCCCGGTTTATTCAGAATTTCAAGGATACATGCAAGCAGCCCATGTCAATTGTGGACTTAGCTGCCTGTGTCCAGGACGAAGGAGAGTCAACAACCCATTGGGTGCGCCGGGTTTCGGAGATTTTGCATTCATCAGATCGCATCAATGCTGACACCGCAGTTTTAACATTCGAAGGCAATTGCCGGTTTGAACCCCTGAAGTTGAAGTTGGGACGGCTCAAACATCATTGTAATGACATGGGAACCCTCATGGCTGCACTGGTGAAGTATGCCGACTCTGATAGTACCAAGGATCCCGAGTCTGACGATGATAAGACAGGGAAGGGAAAGAAGAGCGCCAACACCAAGGGGCAGCACCACAACCCGGCGGGTCATGGAAACGGCGGCAAGCGTAAGGAGGACCATGGTTTAGACTTTGTGGCCAGCGGCGTAAGGGTAAACCGCCCCAGCGCGGTGGAAGGCCAAATCCTAATCCGGACCGTTTGTCTTATATGTTGAACCAGCCCTGTCCAAAGCATGGGACGAAGGAGGAACCGTCCACGCACCTCTGGAAAGATTGTTACATCATGCAAGAGTTCAAAAATTCTGATTCTTTCCGGTATGATCATGGACCAGGAGGCGGTTCAGGCCCCGGGTCTCATGGGTCGGGTTATGGTGGAGGAAATTCCGATTCAGGCTTCCACGGTAATCAGGGTGGATATAACAATCGAAGTAATCAGGGTAACCAAGGTGGCTATAATCATCAGGGCAATCAGCAGCAGCAGCAGTCGGGTTACTAAAGCAACCCGAAGCAGTTGAATAGCGGAGAGTATCATGTCTTCACCACTAGCTTGGACAAGCGCGATCAGAAGCTTCATAAAAGGGCGGTGAATGCCGTTGAACCGGCGATGCCCCGTTATTTGCGTTGGTCTGAGCAGCTGATTATGTGGAGTAGAGAAGATCATCCACCCCGGGTTGACAATCCGGGTCATCTGGCTCTGGGGTGGCACCTCGGGTGGGAGGTTATAAGTTCACTAAAGTACTCATGGATGGAGGGAGGAGTATCAATATCCTTTATTATGAAACTTTCCGTCGCATGGGGTTAACAGATAAAAATCTTAAACCGTCCAATACGGTGTTCCATGGTGTGGTGCCTGGTAAGTCGGCATATCCTGTTGGTAAGATAGCTCTGGAGGTGGCTTTTGGAGATGAGCATGACTCGAGATCAGAAACCATGACCTTTGAAGTGGTGAAAATCAGCAGCCCGTATCATGCCCTATTTGGACGGCCAGCTTATGCTAAGTTTATGGCACGGCCATGTTATGTCTATCTGCAGCTCAAGATGCCGGGTCACAAGGGAACTATAACCGTGCATGGGAGCCGCAAGATTGCTCTGGAGTGTGAAGAAGGTGATGCGGCTTATGCTGAGTCGGTTTGTGCAACAGAAGAGTTGAAGTTTTACAAGGACAATGTTGATCCGGCAGATATGACTTCGTTGAAGAAACCAACTACCGAGCATGATCCGGCCCTGAAGTTTAAATCGGCTGATGAGACTAAGCTTGTTGACTTTGTGCCAGGCGAGTCGTCCAAGCAGTTTAGCATCAGCGCTAACTTGGACCCAAAATAGGAAAGCGCGCTCATCGAGTTCATCCGTGAGAATCGGGACATCTTTGCATGGAAGCCTTCTGACATGCCAGGTGTACCGAGAGAACTCACTGAGCACACTCTCAATGTTGATCCCAAGTATAAACCAGTCAAGCAGTTTCTCCGCCGGTTTAATGAAGAAAGGCGCAAAGCTATTGGAGAAGAAGTAGCCAGGCTCTTGGCGGCTCGATTTATCGTTGAAGTATTCCATCCTGAGTGGTTGGCTAATCCGGTGCTGGTCCTCAAGAAGAATGGCACTTGGCGTATGTGTGTGGATTACACAGACCTCAACAAAGCTTGTCCAGCAGATCCTTTTGCCCTTCCCCGTATTGATCAAATTATTGATGCTACGGTGGGTTGCGAGCGTTTAAGCTTTTTGGATGCATATTCTGGTTATCATCAGATCAAAATGGCAGTTAAGGACCAGGAGAAGACAGCCTTCATAACTGCCTTTGGAGCCTTCTGCTATGTGTCCATGCCCTTTGGGCTCAAGAGTGCCCAGGCGACTTATCAACGGTGTGTGCAGAATTGTCTACATAAACAGATCGGCCGCAATGTTCACGCTTATGTGGATGACATTGTGGTAAAATCAAGGAAGAAAGAGACATTGATTGATGACTTGAAGGAAACCTTTGATAACCTGCGGGTTTATAAAATGATGCTTAATCCGGCCAAGTGTGTCTTTGGTGTACCTGCACGCAAGCTCTTGGGCTTTTTGGTGTCTAATAGAGGCATTGAAGCTAATCCGGAAAAGATCAAATCCATCACCTCCTTGGCTAAACCGAAGTGTATCAATGATGTTCAACGCCTGGCAGGCCGGATTGCCGCGTTCAGCCGGTTTGTCAGTCGCCTTGGCGAGAAGGCCATCCCTTTATATCAGATGCTGAAGAAAACGGATAACTTCGTCTGGAGTGACGCCGCTAATGAAGCATTTGAGGACTTAAAGCGGCAGCTGGCTAATCCGCCGATTCTCGCTGCTCCAGTGGACAAAGAACCATTGTTGCTATATGTGGCAGCTAATGCTCAGGCTGTTAGTGTGGCCATTGTGGTGGAGCGCAAGGAGGCAGGAAAGGAATATCCGGTTCAGCGGTCGGTTTACTATATCAGTGAGGTACTTATTGAGTCCAAGCAGAGGTACCCGCATTGGCAAAAATTGGTGTATGGGGTTTTCATGGCAAGCCGGAAGCTTAAGCAGTATTTCCAAGGTCATCCCATCATGGTGGTCAGCTCCGCTCCTTTGGGGGATATAATCCAGAACAGGGAAGCAACTGGTCGGATTGCTAAGTGGGCTATCGAGCTCGGGCCTCACGAGTTGAAATACATACCCCCGAACGGCGATCAAATCTCAGGCACTTGTGGATTTCATCAATGATTGGACAGAATTACAAGCGCCAGAGGAGAAGCCGGATCACACTTATTGGACTATTCATTTTGATGGGTCCACGCAATTGGAGGGCTCGGGGGCCGGAGTCGTATTAACTTCCCCACGAGGTGATAAGTTTTGTTATGTTCTCCGTTTAATGTTCCCTTGCACTAACAATGCAGCTGAATATGAGGCTTTACTCCATGGTCTTCGGATGGCTAAGGAGATGAACCTAAGCCGAGTTAAGTTCTTTGGTGACTCGGATCTGGTGGCTCAACAAGTGTCCGGCACTTGGGATTCCAAGGACCCACTAATGGCAGCATATCGTCGTGAGGTGGATATTGTTGCAGGTCACTTTAAAGGTTATCAGGTGAATCACGTGGACCGGCAGAAGAATGAAGCGGCGGACGCTTTAAGCCGCCTGGGTTCCCAACGTAAACCGATTCCACCTAATGTCTTCCTGGATGTTTTGCATAATCCGTCCGTCAAGCTCCCTGGTGAAGAGGATTTGGTTGTTCCTGATCCGGAGGCTCAGTTGGTGGCGGCTCTTCATGTTATCCCGGATTGGACGGTTCCATATCTGGCGTATATAAACCAGGGCCAGTTACCAGAGGATGAAATTTTGGCCAGGCAGATAACCCGGCGGTCCAAGTCAATGACTATTATCAATGGAGAGTTACATCATTGCAGTGTGACAGGGGCGTTTCAACGTTGTGTGTCTCCTGAGGAGGGCCGTGAAATTTTGCGTGAGATCCACGAAGGAGATTGTGGTCACCACGCCGGTTCAAAATCTTTGGTGGCCAAGGCATTTCGTCACGGTTTCTATTGGTTGATAGCTCATGCTAATGCCGAGGACTTGGTCAAAAGATGTGATGGCTGTCAGAAATTCTCAAGGCGCGCTCATGTATGAGCTCAAGAATTGAGGATGATTCCAATCACCTGGCCGTTTGCAACTTGGGGGCTGGATATGGTTGGGCCTTTCAAGAGGTCCAAGGACAAGAAGACCCACCTTTTGGTGGCGGTTGATAAGTTCACGAAGTGGGTGGAGGCAGAGCCAGTTAGTAAGTGTGACGCAGCCACGGCGGTTCAATTCATCAAAAAGGTGATCTTCCGGTTTGGCTTTCCACACAGCATTATAACAGACAATGGTACCAATCTGTCAAAGGGTGCCATGAAGGAGTTCTGTCAACGTGAGCACATCCGGCTTGACGTGTCATCAATGGCTCACCCCCAGTCCAATGGTCAAGCGGAGAGGGCCAATCAAGAGATCTTGAGAGGCATCAAACCCCGGCTTATGGTTCCTTTGCAGCGGATGCCGGGTTGTTGGGTTGAGGAGCTACCTTCAGTGTTATGGAGCATCAATACCACACCCAACAGATCGACAAGATACACACCGTTCTTCATGGTTTATGGAGCGGAAGCGGTTCTTCCTAGTGGCATCCGTCATGACTCACCTCGTGTAGCAGCATACGTTGAAGCTAACAACAAGAAAGCACGGCAGGAAGCTCTTGACCTGTTAGATGAGGAGCGTGACATGGCGTCAGCCCGTTCGGCGATTTATCAGCAAGATCTGCGACGTTATCATAGCCGTCGGGTTAGAACCAGAACCTTTCAGGAAGGAGATTTGGTGCTTCGACTCATCCAGGATCAGACGGATATGCACAAGCTATCCCCCCCTTGGGAAGGACCTTTTGTGGTCAGCAAGAATCTGCACAACGGGTCATACTACCTAATCGATGTTCGAGAGCGCAAAGACTCGCGTAAATCGGAGGAGGAGACCAACCGGTCATGGAATATTGCTCATCTTCGGCCCTACTATACTTGAGCTACAGGCCCTGCTTATGTACATATTATGACATTGTATATATTATGATCAATATAATAAACTGGAACCTCAGCTAAAGCGGGGTATCTGTTGTTTTCTTACATCATGTGTGGTTACATGGAGCTTACAAAGCGGCATCCGGTTTACCCCTTGTTTTAGCTTCTCAAAGCTTGATATTAGATCACTTGGGGGCTTGGTCGTATCCGAACCATAGCTATACCTCTTGATCGGCGCAATGCCACAGCATCACTTGGGGGCTTGGTCGAACCCGAACCATAGCTACACCTCTTGATCGGCGCAATGCCACAGCATCACTTGGGGGCTTGGTCGAACCCGAACCATAGCTACACCTCTTGATCGGCGTAATGCCACAGCATCACTTGGGGGCTTGGTCGAACCCGAACCATAGCTACACCTCTTGATCAAATTTGGGGCCTGGCAGCCCGTGAAAAGCCTCGACTACAACGGTTTTTATTTGCCTTTTGCTGAGTTTTCTTTGTTTTAATAAGATTTGTGACGTTTTTAAACCGGTGTTTATCAGCCCGGTTAGGCTATCAACTACAAGTTGACAGTATACAATCAAATTATAATCCGGAGACCATCAGCCGGGTCTGGTTTTGACTCAAAGTCACCAGTATGGAATAAACTGGTGTTTATCACAGCCCGGAACGGTTTTCTGATAAACCGGCATCATATAACAGGAGTTACTTCTACTCCGGATTAGGGTTATTACCCTCATTACAAAGTTGGTTAGCCAACACTGTGCCTAAAGGTCACAGGTACCATATATTTCCATATTTGGTTATCTTTTACCTTGGTTATAAACCTTGGTCATATATATATTTGGGTATCATGACCCGCCCGGTGGTAAACCGCCAGGGCACTTTAAGCTTCTTATCTGCAGGAATAACTTGAATAAATAGCTATGGATTATGAACATCATATCTTAAGCATGGCGGATTAACACGCATTAGTTGCAGATAGATATGCACGAAGGCATAATAGACCAAGTGTTTTAACTAGCCTATTACAAGGTGTTTCAGTGCCCAAAGGGATAATTGTTTCTCAATAAGCATTGCAGCAAGTGGAAGACTAAACCGGCCCCGGATTATGATTGCTTATCAGCTTGACCTGACGGTTGCGGATCATCTTGCACCGATTCATCTTCGTCCCTACCCAGCGGCTAGAAGTCAACAGTTGTCCAGTCGATCCTAGTTAAAGCTTGGAACACAGATTCGTCACTTATAAGGGTGGACGGTTCAATGTCAGGGGCATAACTGTGCTTACGGATTGGAGGGATCAGGTTTTGAGCCTCAGGAGTTGGTGCAGCAACCCACTTGTTATTAGTATCATAACTCGCATGGTAAAATGAAAGATCAGCCTCTTCAGCAAGTTGACAAGCCAGTGGACGTACTTCCCGGTTTATGGCACGGAGATCTTCAGTACAAAATTCTGATCCGTCTTCTTTTAAGCTTGGGTAGCCTTTAGCCACATTCGTCGGATCAAGATCAGGCACCCATGCTTTTGCCCGGGTTAGTGCGGTCAGAGCGCCAGCCCTTGCAGCAGACCTCTTTAGCTCTTCTACCGGGCAGGCAGCATAGATAGCCTGTCTAAGGTATCCTTGATTAACGTCGGGGGCGGCTTATTGTGAGAAGCGGTGCAGATAATTCGTTGTGCGCCGGTATACAGTTGTTCTATCAGCGTGTAGGCAGCCTTCAGCTTCTTCTGAACATCAGAGCCCAGATGACTAATGCGAGTTCCTGCATCATTGCAAACATCAGCAAACCGGCAACGCATAGGAAGATATGTTGAAAGTATAAAGTAAGGATGCTTACCGAACACAGCAGCAGTCATGGCATGTATCTGTCGCTTTACACCAGTCAGCTCGTCTACCACCGGTTTGAGAGCTGCTTCAGCGTCTTCAGCTCTTTTCCGCAAAGCGGATTTCTCTGTGTTCCAAACCGCCCGCTCCTTGGCGAAGCTCTCCTTTAGCTTTTCCATAGCGGCTAAGGCGCTCGTCAGCTCATCTTTTGCTTTGGAAGTTTCGGCCTATTGGGACTTGATGTTCTCTTGCAAATCAGCGGTTTGGCTTTCCTTCTTACTCAGTTTAGCCTATAAAGAGACAGATACATAATGAGTTGACAATACATATTTGAAGTACCAAGCACACAACAAGTTATGCCCTTGATACTTGGGGGCTAATGCATATTTGCTCCTTATCAGAAATTTCTACAAGTCCCAAGCACAATACAAGTATTAGTCTTGGCACTTGGGGGCTAATGTGTGTTTGCTCAAAAATTGTTGGTATGGGAACTCTTATACAGTCCCGGTTCATCTTTATAAAGTTAAACCGGCCCTTGGGGGCCATACCGGTGAAAGAGCAGTATGGCAAATTTTAAGGAACCGGTTCATCATAAAGAAGTAATCTGGTCCCTGGAGGCTAAATATGCAAAGTTAAGTTATGACAAAGTCCCGGTTTAGATTGGTATCATAAACCGTCACTTGGGGGCTACTAGGAGTTGATAAACTGCAATTGGACAAAAGAGAAAAATAGTAGTTACCTCATATCGCTCCTTCATCAAGTTTACCAAACTAGCTTCATAGTCACGGCTGGTATACAGATGGTTCAAGAAGCCAGAGTGAATGTCTTGAGCATTGAGATGGGCGTAGCTTGATAAATCGGCATTCCATTTGCCTTTGCCGATAGCAGAGAGCTCGTCCTTGGCAGTATGCTTTGACAAAGCGACAGGGTTGCCAGGAGTGGTGTGGCCAGTGCCAGTAATCATAATGTCATCATCTTGATCATCAGCAGCCTTCGCTGGAGTTGGCGATTTGTCAGTATCCTTAACCGGACTGGCCGGTTTGTCATCAGTTTGGACATGGCTGGTTGGACGGTCTGCATGGCTTGTAATGTCAACTTGCACTTGTTCGGCAAGGAAGTCGTGGTCTTGAGGAGGCGGATCGTTAAGCATGTCGTCAGCGTTGGTTTCTTCCGGATCTGGAGTTGTTTCTGGTTCAGCAGCTACATTGTCATCAGCCGGTTTGCTTAACCGAGCCTTCTTGCTGGGTCTTGGCTTGGCGCTGAGAAAAGATAGACATAAGGATCAGTACAGTATGTAAAGATAACACATCAAGAATAAAGACACGTGCATAACTCACCCAGGAACTGTTTTGAGGGGTGGAAGCTGCGTGGCCGATGACTCCCCAGAGGATGAGTGAGAAGTACCCTGATAATTTGAATCAGACGGGTTAAGAGGCTGGCGGAAACAACCTGCTTTTGGGCATGAAGTATCAATGGGATAAGAGACCTCTGATCGGCGTTTCCAAACCGGACTGTTCGGTAAACCAGCGGAGGTAACTACCTGGCCACTGTGCCGGGTTGTACGGCGAGCTTCGTGCTGCTGCGTCTTCAAAAGAAAGTTTGGGTCCAAGTAAGCAAGAGGGTGAGAAAATTTTACTTTCCGGTTTTCTTGACAGATTTTTGATGTTGGCAGAGGATCTGATTCGGAGGAAATAATGGTTACCTCTACGTCCTCAGCATGACTGCCTTCAGCGTCGTCCTGATAATAATCTTTGTCAATGAGATGTACGAAAAATGAACCAAGAGAGTCAAGTTCTACCTCTGGTTCCGGGTTACCCACATCGTCATCAGCTGGTGGATCGGAGGATGCAGTGGTCCTTCTCTTGGCAGGTTTTTTAACAACCTTGGTCTTTGGACGAACTGGCTTGACCGGTTTATCTTGCGGCTTCGCCGGTCTGTCTTGGGATGGTTTCTTGTTCCAGAACGGATCATCACCCTGTCAGAAAATAATCACACTTTCAGAGAATATTTGGACAGAAGCAACTTCATATAAAAAGATTATATGATTCTTACAGCTGGTAGTTTGTTGAAGGTGCAGAAAGGGAGTAGTCCGGTTTGGGCACAGACAGCCTCCGGTTCGTTCAGTATCTTTTTTACAGCCTCAGTGACTTCTGCATCTGTAAGCTGAATGTCAATGTGCCGCTGAGCATCCTTCAAACTCCCCGTATACTCACACATCAAACCGGAGCGCCGGCTTAGGGGCAGAATACTCCAGCTTATCCAGCAACGAGCAAGATCAACTCCTGTCAAACCGTTCGCCATGAAGGCTCTAAGCTTTGATAATTGGGGAGCATAGTTGGCCCTTTCTCTTGCCGTCAACCTCTGAGGAAAAGGATGTGTGTTGCTAAGGCGTTCAGGGCGGTAACCCGGCAGGGGGTTTTCATCAGATGGAGATGTATCCATGCAGTAAAACCAAGTCTGGTTCCACTCTTTGGGGTGACTGTGGAGTTTGGGATGGGGGAAGGTGACTTCCTTCCTTTTCTGAACCGCCATTCCGCCCAGTTCGGTATTGGGTCCATCCGAGAACTTTGTGCGACGGTTTAAGTGAAAGAAATCCCTAAACAGTTCGACTGAAGGTTCCTCTTGCAGATAAACCTCACAAAAGACTTGGAAGTGGTAGATGTTGGTTACAGAATTGGGACCGATGTCTCGAGGGCGCAGTTGGAAACTAGCCAGTACATCCTGGAATTTTTTTGAACTGGGAGGGTTAAAACCTCGTCCGAGATGATCAGCGAACACGACTACCTCTCCATCCTTGGGTGTAGGAGGATTTTCCGGGCCAGGGACCCTCCAGTGGATGACATCTTTTTTAGCTAAAGATCCCGTTTTAACAAGATTGTTTAACTACTCTTCGGTTACTCGAGAGGGAGCCCAATTGCATTCATAGACTTGCTTGGCCATGGCAATGGAAATCTGAAACATGATTATTGCCGGTTTAAGATTTACAGTGGACAACTACACAGCAGTATAAGGATACAAGCATATTGATAAACCGGAGTTGGTTATTTGTAAACCGGAGTCTGACAATGGAAACAGTACAATGATGAAAGCATTGGCGGTTCAACAGGGGACTAATGGTATCTACTGGGTCATCATTTTGTATATGAAGTTAAACCGCCCAATCTGGTATTAAAGATGTATAAGTGAAGGGGAAAATAGGTTTCACAAGTTGGCATTATAATTTTGGATCTACCGCATGTCAGAAAATGAAAATATATTCAGACCTAAATATTGGTACCGAAGCAGTTGATGAAGGTTCAGATGGGATTTTCTACTTAAACGAGATGCATGGATGGAAAAGAAGGGCTACGGCTATCGTCGTACAGGATAAATATCAAGGTTTGAATCAAAGAGCTATTGCACAACGACGAACACCGACGAACACCGATGAACACTGAAACCCTAATGACAGATCTATGGCGGAAGGAAAGAAGGCTTACCGATGCTGATGGAAGAGCGGAGAGGCGCCGCGATTCTCTGGTGCATTCAGGGTGATGCAGCGGCCGGAGTTGAGGCAGAAGCGAAGGTCGACGGTGGCGGTGGAGCTCCAAAGGTCGGGCAGCGCAAGGAAGAGGACGAGGTGAAGAGATATGGGGGGGGGGAATGGAAAGACCCCCTGGCCCTATTTATATGGGCAGAAAGATAAGCGTCAGGCGCGCAAATCAAGGAGCCTAAATTTTGGATATGAGGCGGAGCTGTCGCCTCGATTGACGAAGGCTCGTTAATGACAGGTGACGTCACAGCGGTTTACCATGATCCTAGAAGATGATGTCACGGCGGTTTACAAGATTGTGTGAAGATGTTGAAGAAGAAATTTTCTTAAGTATTGAGGATTAACATGAACCAGTTCAAATCAATCTGGGGCCTAATGTTGGGGATATTACCACTGGGCGTAAACCGGCCAGGAGAGGTCGGGTTAACCCCATAAGTAGTTCATCTGTATCTGAAGTCCATGAAGACAGACGGTGACGCTTCATGAAGGCCCAGGGCCCAAAGCCGGTTTAAGGCCTGTAGACATAAACCGACATTGACATGTAAACTTGTGTTGTAAGATAGAAGTAGCAGAGACCGAGCCGGACACGATTATGAGCCGGCCTCGGGATTCTGTAAGCCGGCGGGCGTCAACCCATATATATAAGGGGACGACCCGGCGGCCGTTCAGGGACAACAGACAACAACTCGAGACTCAGGCAAAGCATATTCGCTCCCTGGTCATCGAAACCCCATCAATTCCATCACAACTAGACGTAGGCTTTTACCTTCATCATAAGGGGCCGAACTAGTATAAAACTCTCTTGCGTCCCTTGTCCGCTTTAACCCCTTTAAGCTAAACCGTAGCGATGGCTCCATGACTAAGTCCTTTCTCTAGGACATCTGCCGTGACAAAACCACGACAGGTCCAATGAGTGGATGACATCTGTCCCAACGGTGAGCCGACACGTGTTTCCTCCAGCCAATGATGATTTTACATGTGGAAAATCCCCATTGGTCGGGGCTGTTGGCGGGTTATCGGATCCAAAACCGAACCCGATAGCTTAACGGCATTCCGTTACGGTGGATGCCACGTGTCGGTCACCCTTGACGAAAGCACTTCTGTGACGCGCGATTTATCGTCATGGAAGTGGACACTTCCATGATGATAATTTTGGTAATGTCATGGAACACTTCTACGACAGCACAGGTATGACTATCTTGATTCTGTCATAAAATTGTCATGGATGTACATGCATGACAAAAAACGCGACCTACTATGACAAACACGTATCATCACGGAATTGTATTTTTTTGTAGTGTTAGCTCCTCCTTAGCCTGCGCTATCTCATCACCCAACTTTGCAACTGCCACGTTGTGCTGGTCCTGATCTACCGGGTTAACCACTATTGTTAACAATGCTGTCAGCTTATCCAGCAAGTCAGTTATGACCTGAGCCGGCGGGCGCACAAGGCCTCCTGCCCCGGCAGCTGTTGCCGTTGCTGACCTAGAAACCATTGCTGCTGCAGTCGACGAGTGCTGCACCGGCTGTGTACCGGCCATGAAGATCGCAACCCGGTTCGGCGGCTCACAGGGGTCCGGAATACTGTCGCCATCAGAACAGCCCCCAAGCCGGCCGTCTTGCAGTTGGTACAATATCTCGGTCTCGCCAGTGGACGACTCACCATTAGAGTAAATGACCTTCTCACCGCCAGATACCGATCTATCCTCAGATTCCGCTCCATGGATGAATCCCACGAAGGCACATTTTATGGCGGGCTGAACACGGGCGGGTCTCGCACGCTGAGCCGTCTCAATGATGTCTGTGCAGATGTCCGGCTCAGGGCCCGGCTCGCCGATTTTGCCAATGAAGACGTGAATTCCGCCGAAGGGGACCCGGTACCCATACTCAATTGAGCCGGCCTCGGGGCCCCAACCTGCATCGTCGATGTAGAGCTTGCCGCAACGACTCTTGGTCATCCGGCCCACGGCGTATCCCTTGAGCCCTTCGAAGTTTCCCTCCAAGAACTTGAAACCGTCGTGCGATAGCCCCACGGTGGGCGCCAACTGTCGTGGAATTGTCACGGCAGATGTCCTAGTGTGAGGACTTAGTCGTGGAGCCATCGCAACGAGATTAGCTTAAAGGGGTTAAACAGGACAAGGGACACGGGGAGTTTTATACTGGTTCGGCCCCTTGCGGTGAAGGTAAAAGCCTAATCCAGTTTGAGGTGATATTGCTAGGGTTTCGATGACCAGGGAGCGAATACGCTTTGCCTGTCTCTCGAGTTGTTGTTTCTTGCCCTAAGCCGCCACCGAGTCGTCCCCTTATATACACGGGTTGACGCCCTGCGGTCTACAGAGTCCCGGCCGGCTCATATACGTGTCCGGCTCGGAGACCAATTACATATACCTTACAATACAAGTCATAGAAATATGGCGGTTTATAACTATGGGCCTTAAGCCGCCTTTGGGCTTGGGCCCTTTACTCAGCCTATCTATGAACCATCGTTACGATCTTGGGCTTCATGGAGATGAATCGTTATCAGGATGACCCGGCCCCTCCTAGCGGGTCATGCCTGATAGTCATATCCCCAACACAGGGGATGTGAAAGACCCTCAACGGCACATTGATATTCAGCTAACTGATGCTGAAATTACTGAATCTGTCAAGAAAATACTGGATGAGCCGGTAGCCGTCTGCAGTAAAACGGGGCTTAGTCCCTTCTGCGTTTCAAATAAACCACCAGCTGTAAGAATTGCCTAACTCCTGTTTTAATCCGATCTTTTTAATACTCCTTTATAACCTTTGTCAATTTTTAACAAGGTGATGATCCATTCTGGAAGAAGAAACCACAGGATAAACCGGCAAAGACACCTCGCCCCAAGACCAAGGTCACCAAGAAGCCTGCCAAGAAGAAAACCGCCGAGTCCACCGAGTTGAACATCGATGATGATCTTGATAACCCGGAATCAGAGGTAGAACTTGATTCTCTTGGCTCCTTTTTCATACACCTCATTGACCATGACCATTATCAGGATGACGCTGAGGCTAGCCATGCTGGTGAAGTAGAGGTAATTATTCTTTGCTCCGGTTCAGATCCTCTGCCAACACAGAAAACCCATCAAGCAAACCGGAAAGTAAGATTTTCACACCCTCTAGCTTATTTGGATCCAAACTTTCTTTTGAAGAAACAGCAACACGAAGCTCGCCGCACAACCCGGCATAGTGGCCAGGTGGTTACTTCATCCGGTTTACCGAACACGCCGTTTCGTAAACGCCACCCAAAGGTCTCTTATATTTCTAACACATCTTATCCCAAGGCGGGTTATTTCCGACAACCTCTTAATCCGTCTGATTCAAACTATCAGGGAACTTCTCATTCTTCCTCAGGCGAGTCCACAGGGACACAACTTCCACCCCTCAAAACTGTTCCTGGGTGAGCATATCAAATTAACCCTTTATACCTTACGTTTACTCACTATACTAACCTTTATGTTCGTCCCTTTCAGAGCTAAAGCCAGACCCAGCAAAAAGCCTAAGTTGAATAAACCGGCTGACGACAACACGGCCACTGAACCGGAGAAAACCCCAGAACCATTGGAACCAAACGTTGACGCTATTCTTGATGATCCGCCACCGCAAGATCATGACTTTATTGTTGAACAAATGGAAATTGATCCGACGGGCCATGCTGATAAACCGACAAGCCCAGTCAAAACTGCTGATGACAAAACAGATGATGTTGTAGTTACTGGCTTTGGCTACACCACCCCTGGCAACCCTATTGCTTTGTCAAAACATAGTGCCAAGGAAGAATTTGCTGCTATGGACAAGGGCAAGTGGAAAACGGATTTGGCAAGCTATGCCCACCTCAACGCCCAAGATATCCATTCTGGGTTTTTAAACCGTTTGTACACAAGCCGTGATTATGAAGCCGGTTTAGTGAACATGATGAAGGAGCGGTATGAGGTAAATGTCACCAACTCTGCATAAGTATTCTTTCCTTATGACCGGTTTAGACTATCAACTCCAGTAGCCCCCAAGGGCCGGTTTACCCTTTCAAGGATGAACCGGGACTTCATGTTGTTAGTCCAAAAATTCTTGTTGAAATACCTTTGTAAACCGCTAGACCAAACTGATTGATGGAAGAAAAATCCATAGCCTTAACTTGAACAAATATGCATTAGCACCCAAGTGCCAAGAATAATACTTGTATTGAGCTTGGGACTTATCACAATTTTGATAAGAAGCAATAGGCATTGGCCCCCAAGTGCCAAGTGTATAACTTGTTATGTGCTTGGGACTTCAAATATGTACTGCCAACTCATAAATTGAATGTTTCTTATAGGCTGATCTTAGCAAGAAAGAATCCCAAATCGCCGACCTTCAAGATAACATTAAATCTCAGCAAGCAGAAACTTCCAAGGCCAAAGAGGAGTTGACCAGCTCTTTAGCAACCATGGAGAAATTGAAGGAGGACTTCAAAAACGAGCGGGCAGGCTGGGACATAGAGAAAGCAACTCTGCTAAAGAGGGCTGAGGATGCTGAAGTGGCCCTTAATCCGGCAACAGAGGAGCTGAATGGCTTGAAGCGGCAAATAAATGCCATGACCTCTGTTGTTTTTGGCAAAGAACCTCTTCATAAGCTTAAGATATGTAGTATCTATGAAATTACCGGTTTACTAATGTTTTTTGATAATGCAGGAAGCCGCATTGCGCATCTTGGCTCAGATATGCGTCTAAAGCTGAAAGCTGCCTATACACTTATAGAGCAGTTATGTACCGGCGTACAGCGGGTCATCTGCACAACCTCCCATAATAAACCGCCCCAACCTTAATCAAGGAAACATTGGAAAGGCTGTCAATGATGCCTGACCGGTTTGAAGAACCGAAGAAATCGGCTGCCAGGGCAGGTGCTCTTACTGCATTAACTCGGGCCAAAGCATGGATATCTGACCTTGATTCGGCCGATATTGGAAACGACTATCCAAGCATAAAGGAGGACGGGTCAGATTTTGATAATGACGACCTCAGAGCCATAACGAGGGAAATGCGTCCATTGGCTAGCAAATTGGCTGAAGAGACTGATCTTTCACATTATCAGTCGATTTATGATGCCGACAACAAACGGGTTAATGCGCCAACCTATGATGCGCAAAATTTTATCCCGCCAATCCGTAAGCATACCTATGCCCCTGATGTTGACCCCTCCACCCTTATAAGTGATGAAGCTGTATTCAAAGCCTTAACTCGGATCGATTGGTCAACCATTGACTTCCAGCAACTGGGTAGAGAAAAGGAGGATGAACCGGCGCAGGATGATTCGCAAGCTTCAAGCCAGCCTGGCCAAGATTCATAAACCGAGGGTCGGTTTAACTTCTGCCTTGTGCAAGACTTATTGAAAACAATTATTCTTTTGGGCATCAACCACCTTGTAATAGGCTAGTTTAAACTCTTGATCTGCTATGCCATCGTGCATATTACTTTGCATAACACTGTTAATCCGTCATGTTAAGATATGTCGCATCTGCTTCATGAGATTATCAGTTCTTGAATCTGTTCCTGCATTTGACAGTTTGAAAGTGTCTTGGCGGTTTACCGCTAGGCGGGTTATAATGCCCAATATAAAACCATGGAAACTAAGATAGTTTATAACCAGGGCTGGACTTTAAGAATAACCATATATAACCTAAAATAGATCATACCTGTGATATTTGATCACACTGTTGGTTTACCAAACTAGTGAGTAAGGGTGATAACCCAAAACTTGAATACTGGTAATTATCATATGTTTGCCGGTTTATGAATAAAACCAGGCCGTGTCAATAAACACCGGATATTAGTTTACCTCTTACTGGTGACTTATAGTCAAAGGCCAGGCTGGGTTAATAAACACAGTTGAATTATAATCATAAAGCATTATAAGCCTTATCAAATAAACCTAAAAAATCAAGAAGATTTAGATAGTCATAATTGTGGCATTGCGCCGATCAAGAGGGTTTAAGCTATGGTTCGGATACGACCAAAGCCCCCAAGTGATCATCCTGGTGGCCTTACGCCGATCAAGAGGGTATAAGCTTTGGTTCGAATACGACCAAAGCCCCCAAGTGATCATCCCGGTGGCCTTACGCCGATCAAGAGGGTATAAGCTTTGGTTCGAATACGACCAAAGCCCCCAAGTGATCATCCTGGTGGCCTTACGCCAATCAAGAGGGTATAAGCTATGGTTCGAATACGACCAAGCCCCCAAGTGATTATCCTGGTGGCCTTACACCAATCAAGTGGGTATAAGCTATGGTTCGAATACGACCAAGCCCCCAAGTGATTATCCTGGTGGCCTTACGCCAATCAAGAGGGTATAAGCTATGGTTCGAATACGACCAAGCCCCCAAATGATATTGTGGGTTGTGCCCAAGGGGCACCTATGTTTGAGCTGTGCTTTTACAACAGACTCTCTTTGGTCCCTTTAACCTGGGTAGCAAGCCCCCAAGTGTTTTTTTTGGCTTATCAGCCGGTTCAAAGGGCAATCATAACTTCATGCATAAGCCGGAAGCCCCCATGTGACCAATTTTTTTAAGAAAGAACGACAGAGGCCCCGCTTTAGCGGGGATGCCGGTTTATTATATTGATCATAATATATACATTGTCAGAAATATGTACATAAGGAGAGCCTGTGGCTCAGGTGTAGTAAGGCCGAAGATGAGCAATATTCCACGGCCGGTGGGTCTCCTCCTCCGATTTACGTGTCTTTGTGCTCTCGAACATCGATAAGGTAGTATGACCCGTTGTTCAGATTCTCGCTGACCACAAAGGGTCCCTCCCAATGTGGGGATAACTTGTGCATATCAGCCTGATCCTGGATAAGCCGGAGCACCAGATCCCCTTCTTGAAAAGTTCTGGTTTTAACCCGACGGCTGTGATAACGATGCAGATCTTGCTGGTAAATCGTCGATCGAGCCGCCGCTATGTCCCGCTTCTCATCTAACAGGTCCAGTGCTTCTTGACGTGTTTTTTCATTGTCCGCTTCAACATAAGCCGCCACGCGAGGCGAGTCATGACGGATGTCACTAGGGAGAACTGCTTCTGCTCCGTAAACCATGAAGAAAGGCATGTAACCCGTAGACCTGTTGGGGGTGGTATTAATGCTCCACAACACGGAAGGTAACTCCTTCACCCAGCAACCCAGCGTCCTTTGCAAGGGAACCATAAGCCGGGGCTTGATGCCTCTCAGGATCTCTTGGTTGGCTCTCTCCGCTTGACCATTAGACTGGGGGTGAGCCACTGATGACACATCAAGCCGGATGTGCTCACGTTGGCAAAATTCTTTCGTAGCACCTTTGGAGAGATTAGTGCCATTGTCTGTTATAATGTTGTGTGGGAAGCCAAAACGGAAGATCACCTTCTTCATGAATTGAACCGCCGGTGCTGCATCACACTTACTGACTGGCTCTGCCTCTACCCACTTAGTGAACTTACCAACCGCCACCAGAAGGTGGGTTTTCTTATCCTTGGACCTCTTAAAAGGTCCAACCATATCAAGCCCCCAAGTTGCAAACGGCCAAGTGATCGGAATCATCCTCAACTCCTGAGCCGGAACATGAGCTCGACGTGAAAACTTTTGACAACCGTCACATTTCTTGACCAAGTCCTCAGCATCAGCATGAGCCGTCAGCCAATAGAAACCGTGACGAAAAACCTTGGCTACTAGAGATTTTGAACCGGCATGATGACCACAATCTCCTTCGTGGATCTCACGCAAAATCTCACAGCCTTTTTCAGGAGAGAAGCAACGCTGAAACGCCCCTGTGACACTGCAATGATGCAACTCCCCATTGACAATAGTCATTGACTTGGACCGCCGGGTTATCTGCCTGGCCAAAGTTTCGTCCTCAGGTAACTCGCCCCGGGTCATATATGCCAAATATGGGACCGTCCAATCAGGGATAACATGAAGAGCCGCCACCAACTGTGCCTCCGGGTCAGGAATAGCCAAATCCTCCTCTGTAGGTAACTTGACCGACGGGTTATGCAAAACGTCAAGAAAAACATTGGGCGGCACCAGTTTACGTTGAGAACCCAACCGGCTTAAAGCGTCCGCCGCTTCATTTTTGCACCGATCAACATGCTCAACCTGATAACCCTTGAAGTGACCCGCAATAACATCCACCTCCCGTCGATAAGCCACCATGAGTGGATCCTTGGAATCCCAAGTACCAGAGACTTGTTGAGCTACCAAGTCTGAGTCACCAAAGCACCTTACCTGGCTTAAGTTCATCTCCTTAGCCATTCGAAGACCATGGAGCAAGGCCTCATACTCAGCTGCATTGTTAGTACAAGGGAACATCAAATGAAGAACATAACGAAACTTGTCACCTCGAGGGGAAGTGAGCACAACTCCAGCCCCCGAGCCCTCCAATTGCCTGGAGCCATCAAAATGAATAGTCCAATATGTGTTATCTGGATTTTCCACTGATGCCTGCAACTCTGTCCAATCATTGATGAAATCCACAAGTGCTTGAGATTTGATAGCCGTACGAGGCATATATTTTAACCCGTGAGGTCCAAGCTCAATAGCCCACTTAGCAACCCGGTCAGTTGCTTCTCTGTTTTGGATGATATCTCCCAAAGGAGCAGAACTGACCACAGTGATGGGATGACCCTGAAAATATTGCTTAAACTTCTGGCTTGCCATGAAAACTCCATACACAAGCTTCTGCCAATGTGGGTATCTCTGCTTAGACTCAATAAGCACCTCACTGATATAATAAACTGGCCGTTGAACCGGATATTCCTTGCCTGCCTCCTTTCGCTCCACCACAATAGCCACGCTGACAACCCGGGCATTAGCAGCCACATATAACAGCAATGGCTCCTTATCAACAGGGGCAGCAAGAACAGGTGGCTCAGCTAACTACTTCTTCAAATCCTCAAAGGCCGCATTAGCGGCATCACTCCAGACAAAATTATCTGTCTTTTTCATCATTTGATATAGAGGGATAGCCTTCTCTCCCAACCGGCTTATAAACCGGCTTAAGGCCGCAATACGACCTGCCAGACGTTGCACATCATTAACACATGCCGGTTTAGTCAGAGAAGTGATGGCCTTGATCTTCTCCGGATTAGCTTCAATGCCCCTGTTAGACACCAGAAAGCCCAAGAGCTTGCCTGCCGGAACACCAAAAACACACTTGGTCAGATTAAGCATCATTTTATAAACCCGGAGATTATCAAAGGTTTCCTTCAGATCATCTATCAACGTCTCATTCTTCCTGGATTTTACCACAATATCATCCACATAAGCATGAACATTGCACCCAATCTGATTATGAAGGCAATTCTGCACACATGGCTGATACGTTGCCTGGGCGCTCTTGAGCCCAAAAGGCATAGACACATAGCAGAAGGCTCCAAAGGGAGTTATAAAAGATGTCTTCTCCTGGTCCTTAACTGCCATCTTGATTTGATGATATCCAGAATAAGCATCCAAAAAACTCAAACGCTCACAACCCACCGTAGCATCAATAATCTGATCAATACGAGGGAGAGCAAAAGGATCAGCTGGACAAGCCTAGTTTAAATCTGTGTAGTCCACACACATGCGCCAAGTGCCATTCTTCTTGAGTACCAGCACCGGGTTAGCCAACCACTCAGGATGAAAAACTTCAACAATAAAACCAGCCGCCAAGAGCCGGGCGACCTCTTCACCAATGGCCTTACGCCTCTCCTCATTGAACCGGCGGAGAAACTGCTTGACCGGTTTAAACTTAGGATCAATGTTAAGGGTGTGCTCAGCGAGTTCCCTCGGTACACCTGGCATGTCAGAAGGTTTCCATGCAAAGATGTCCCGGTTCTCACGGATGAACTCGATGAGCGTGCTTTCCTATTTCGGATCCAGATTAGCGCTGATGCTGAACTGCTTGGATGAATCGCTAGGAACAAAATCAACCAGTTTAGTTTCATCAGCCGATTTAAACTTCAAGGCCGGATCATGCTTTGTAGTTGACTTTTTCAAAGAAGTCATATCCGCCGGATCAACATTGTCCTTATAAAACTTCAACTCCTCGGTTGCACAAACCGACTCAGCATAAGCCGCATCACCCTCTTCACATTCCAAAGCTATCTTCCGGCTCCCATGTACCGTGACGGTCCCCTTATGACCCGGCATCTTGAGCTGCAGATAAACATAACAGGGCCTTGCCATGAACTTAGCATAAGCTGGCCGTCCAAACAGGGCATGATAAGGGCTCTTGATTTTCACCACCTCAAAGGTTAATGTCTCTGATCTAGAGTCATGATCGTCTCCAAAAGCAACCTCCAGAGCTATCTTACCAACTGGATACACCAATTTACCGGGCACCACACCATGGAAAACAGTGTTCAACGGTTTAAGATTTTTATCTGTCAACCCCATGCGACGGAAGGTTTCATAATAAAGGATATTGATGCTGCTCCCTCCGTCCATGAGCACCTTGGTGAACTTATACCCTCCAACCTGAGGCGCAACCACCAATGCCAGATGACCCGGATTATCAACCCGGGGCGGATGATCCTCTCGACTCCAGATAATGGGCCGCTCAGACCAGCGCAAGTAACGGGGCACTGCCGGTTCAACGGAGTTTACTGCCCTTTTATGAAGCTTCTGATCTCGTTTGCATAAACTCGTGGTGAAGATGTGGTATTGCCCACTATTCAACTGCTTCGGGTTACTCTGATACCCAGACTGTTGCTGCTGATTCCCCTGACCTGACTGTTGATGGTAACCCCCCTGATTGCCCTGATTGCCTCAATTACCTTGATTGCCTTGGAATCTAGAGCTTGAACCGCCACCACCATAACCCGGACCCTGAGAGCCAGATCCTGAACCACCACCCGGTCCATGGTTGCCTTGAAAAAGATTTGAATTTTTGAATTCCTTCACGATAAAACAATCCTTCCAGAGATGAGTAGACGGTCTTTGTCGCGTACCATGCCTTGGGCAGGGCTGATTCAACAGATGCTCAAGATTAATGCCTGATCCTCCGGCCTGTGGGGGCGGTCTACCCTTATGACCCTGGCCATTATTATGTGCATTGGTATTTGCCACAAAGTCCAAACTATTATCAGCCTTGCGCTTACCATTACCTCCTTGATTCACCGCCGGGTTATGCTGCTGCTCTCTGGTGCTGCTGCTCTTCTTTACCTTTCCCGTCTTTTCATCGTCAGACTCGGGGTCCTTGGTACCATCAGAGTCAGCGTATTTTACCAGAGGCGGCATGAGCGTCCCCATGTCATTGCAGTGGCGTTTTAGCCGCCCTAATTTTTGCTTGAGGGGCGTAAAACGGCAATTTTTCTCCAACGTCAAGACTGTTGAATCAGCATTGATCCGGTCTAATGAGTGCAGGATTGTTGAAACCCGGTGCACCCAATGGGTTGTCGACTCACCTTCTTCTTGGACACAGGAGGCCAAATCCACAATTGACATGGGCTGCTTGCACGTGTCCTTGAAATTCTGGATAAACCGGGCTTTTAACTCGGCCCATGATCCAACAGAGTTAGCCGGTAACCCCTTCAACCAAGTACGAGTCGTCCGTTCCAACATCATGGTGAAGTATTTAGCGCATGCAGCCTCATCAACATCCAACAGTTCCATCGCCATCTCATAACTCTCAATCCATGCTTCAGGAGGTAAATCGACAGTGTAGTTGGGCACCTTACGGGGACCTTTAAATCCTTGGGCAACCATACGTTACGCAGAGCCGGGGCGAAACACGGTACACCCAAAGTCCTGAAAGTCACACCTGTCTCGACCGAAGTCGTCAGACGAACCGGATAAGGTTGACCGGCCGCGTACTGCGCCGCCAGCTCGGCCTCTCGACGTGCTCTACCTTGGTCCACCATGTTCTGAGCATCAGCACCACCGCTTGCCGGGTTATGGCCGCGAGGCGGATTACGATTTCGCGCACTACTTGACACGGCCGGCTCGTCAATATGTCTGCTGTAACTCCGGCTTGGGCGGGGGGTGGAATGAATCCTCTCACGGCTGTACGAATAAGCTTGCTGCTCAGCCAAGGATGTCTGAAGGAGCTCTCTAGCCCGCCGCGTCTCAACCGCTATTGGGGACTCACCGTCGACTGGGAGAGCCGCCAATCGCGAAGCGGCCGCAACCATGTTATCCAAGGGGTTAGAGTAATGACCCGGCGGTGTCGGCACATGCTGCGGCGTCGGCACGTGTTGCGGCGGGTTATTGTCTTGACGAGGCGGGTACATCGTGCGCGGTTGAACCGGCGCCCCCGTTCCCGGTGTTTCAGTCCGGTTTACCACTGGCTGGTTACTGGTCCCTGCTCCGGGCGTGTTAAAGAGGTTTCTCGCCTCGTAAACCAAAGGAAGCCTTCTCCTCATCACATCATTTGACGCGTTCTGATCTAGCAAAGCCGGAAGGACTCCAATTGAATCCGCTACGCCTGAACATCCAACTCGGCCCGCATCGTGGCCATCCTCACGTCCTCGGCTGTCAGGTCTTCCTTGGCTTGAGCTATCTGGTCTCTCACCTTTGCAACTTCCGCATTATGCTCGTCTCGATTTGCCCCACTAACCTCGGCCGTCATCAGTGTTGCTAAAGTGTCAAGTAAACCGGACAAGACTTGAGCCGGCGGGTGCACAGGGCCACCTGCCCCGGCCGCTGTTGCCGCTGCTGGTCCGGAAATCAACGCCGCCGCAGTTGAGGAATTCTGCCCTGGCTGTGTACCGGCCATGAAGATTGTGACTCGGTTCGGCGGCTCGTAGGGATCCGGAATACTGTCACCATCGGAATAGCCCCCAAGACAGCCGTCTTGCAGTTGGTACAACGACTCGGTTTCTCCAGTAGATGACTCGCCATCTGAATAAATGATGATCTCACCACCAGATACCGATCTATCCTCAGATTCCGCCCTGTGGATGAATCCCACGAAGGCATGCTTCATGGCAGGCTGAACCCGGGAGGGTCTCGCACGTTGAGCCGTTTCGATGATGTCGGTGCAGATGTCTGGCTCAGGGCCCGGTTCGCTGATCTTGCCGATGAAGACGTGAATTCCTCCAAAGGGGACCCAGTACCCGTACTCAATTGAGCCGGCGTCGGGGCCCCAGCCTGCGTCATTGATGTAGAGCTTACCGCGACGACTCTTGGTCATCCGGCCCACAGCGTACCCCTTGATCCCTTCAAAGCTGCCCTTTAAGAACTCGAAACCACCGTGCGCTGGCCCCACGGTGGGCGCCAACTGTCGTGGAAATGTCACGACGGATGTCCTCATGGAAGGACTTGGTTGTGGAGCCATTGTGACGAGGTTAGCTTAAAGGGGTTAAACAGGACAAAGGACACGGGGAGTTTATACTGGTTCGGCCCCTTGCGGTGAAGGTAAAGGCCTAATCCAGTTTGAGGTGGTATTGCTAGGGTTTCGATGACCAGGGAGCGAATACGCTTTGCCTGGCTCTTGAGTTGTTGTTTCTTGCCCTTAAACCGCCGTCGGGTTGTCCTTTTATATACACAGGTTGACACCCAGCGGTTTGCAGAATCCCGGCCGGCTCATAAACGCGTTCGGCTCGGTTTCTACTCTTTCCTATCTTACAATACAAGTCATACATCTTATGGCGGTTTACATCTTTGGACCCTAATCCGCCTTTGGGCTTTGGGCCTTACTATTAAGCCTCCCTCGTAAAGCGCCATCTTCCATGTCTTCATGGGCTTCAAATATGGGTAAATCACTATGAGCATAACCCGGCCCCTCCTGGGCGGTTTATACTCAATAGTTATATCCCCAACAGTACCTCCCTGCTAAGCTAATAGCAAGGCACACATCAGGTCTCGTACACAACATTGCATACATGATAGAGCCTATGGCTGAAGCATAGGGAACATCTTTCATTTTCTCTCTATATTCTGCAGTGGTCGGGCATTGAGTCTGACTCAACTTCACACCTTGTAACACAGGCAAGAACCCTTTCTTTGCTTGATCCATTTTGAACTTTTTCAAAACTTTATCAAGGTATGTGCTTTGTGAAAGTCCAATTAAGCATCTTGATCTATCTCTATAGATCTTGATGCCCAATATATACGCAGCTTCACCGAGGTCTTTCATTGAAAAACTCTTATTCAAGTATCCTTTTATGCTATCCAGAAATTATATATCATTTCCAATCAACAATATGTCATCCACATATAATATTAGAAATGCAACAGAGCTCCCACTCACTTTCTTGTAAATACAGGCTTCTCCAAAAGTCTGTATAAAACCATATGCTTTGATCACACTATCAAAATGTTTATTCCAACTCCGAGATGCTTGCACCAGTCCATAGATGGATCGCTGGAGCTTGCACACTTTGTTAGCACCCTTTGGATCGATAAAATCTTCAGGTTGCATCATATACAACTCTTCTTCCATAAATCCATTCAGGAATGCAGTTTTTACATCCATTTGCCAAATTTCATAATCATAAAATGCGGCAATTGCTAACATGATTCGGACGGACTTAAGCATCGCTATGCGTGAGAAAGTCTCATCATAGTCAACTCCTTGAACTTGTCGAAAACCTTTCGCAACAAGTCGAGCTTTGTAGACAGTAACATTACCGTCAGCGTCAGTCTTCTTCTTGAAGATCCATTTATTCTCTATGGCTTGCCGATCATCGGGCAAGTCAACCAAAGTCCACACTTTGTTCTCATACATGGATCCCATCTCAGATTTCATGGCCTCAAGCCATTTTGCGGAATTTGGGCTCATCATCGCTTCCTCATAGTTCGTAGGTTCGTCATGGTCAAGTAACATGACCTCTAGAACAGGATTACCGTACCACTCTGGTGCGGATCTTACTCTGGTTGACCTACGAGGTTCGGCAGTAACTTGATCTGAAGTTACATGATCATCATCATTAGCTTCCTCGCTAATTGGTATAGTTTTCTGTGATGAACTACTTTCTAATAAGGGAGTAAGTACAATTACCTCATCAAGTTATACTTTCCTCCCACTCACTTCTTTCGAGAGAAACTCCTTCTCTAGAAACGATCCATTCTTAGCAACAAAAGTCTTGCCTTCGGATCTGTGATAGAAGGTGTACCCAACAATTTCCTTTGGGTATCCTATGAAGACACATTTCTCCGATTTGGGATCGAGCTTATCAGGTTCAAGCCTTTTCACATAAGCAACGCAGCCCCAAACTTTAAGAAACGACAACTTTGGTTTCTTGCCAAACCATAGTTCATAAGGCGTCGTCTCAACGGATTTAGATGGTGCCCTATTTAACGTGAATGCAACCGTCTCTAAAGCATAACCCCAAAACGATAGTGGTAAATCAGTAAGAGACATCATAGATCACACCATATCTAGTAAAGTACGATTACGACGTTCGGACACACCATTACGCTGTGGTGTTCCGGGTTGCGTGAGCTGCGAAACTATTCCGCAATTTTTCAAATGAAGACCAAACTTGTAACTCAAATATTCTCCTCCACGATTAGATCATAGAAACTTTATTTTCTTGTTACGATGATTTTCCACTTCACTCTGAAATTCTTTGAACTTTTCAAATGTTTCAGACTTATGTTTCATTAAGTAGATATACCCATATCTGCTTAAATCATCTGTGAAGCTGAGAAAATAACGATACCCGCCGCGAGCCTCAACATTCATTGGACCACATACATCAGCATGTATGATTTCCAATAAATCTGTTGCTCGCTACATTGTTCCGGAGAACGGCGTTTTAGTCATCTTGCCCATGAGGCATGGTTCGCAAGTACCAAGTGATTCATAATCAAGTGATTCCAAAAGTCCATCAGAATGGAGTTTCTTCATGCGCTTTACACCAATATGACCTAAACGGCAGTGCCACAAATAAGTTGCACTATCATTATCAACTCTGCATCTTTTGGCTTCAATATTGTGAATATGTGTATCACTACTATCGAGTTTCAAAAAGAATAGACCACTCTTCGAGGGTGCATGACCATAAAAGATATTACTCATATAAATTGAACAACCATTATTCTCTGATTTAAATGAATAACCGTCTCGCATCAAACAAGATCCAGATATAATGTTCATGCTTAACGCATGCACCAAATAACAATTATTCAGGTCTAAAACTAATCCCGAAGGTAGATGTAGAGGTAGCGTGCCGACCGCGATCACATCGACTTTGGAACCATTTCCCACGCGCATCGTCACCTCGTCCTTAGCCAATCTTCGCTTAATCCGTAGTCCCTGTTTCGAGTTGCAAATATTAGCAACAGAACCAGTATCAAATACCCAGGCACTACTGCGAGCATTAGTAAGGTACACATCAATAACATGTATGTCACATATACCTTTGTTCACCTTGCCATCCTTCTTATCCGCCAAATACTTGGGTCAGTTCCGCTTCCAGTGTCCAGTCCCTTTGCAGTAGAAGCACTCAGTCTCAGGCTTAGGTCCAGACTTGGGCTTCTTCACTTCAGCAGCAACTTGCTTGCCGTTCTTCTTGAAGTTCCCCTTATTCCCTTTACCCTTTTTCTTGAAACTGGCGGTCTTGTTGACCATCAACACTTGATGCTCCTTCTTGATTTCTACCTCCGCAGCCTTTAGCATCGCGAAGAGCTCGGGAATTGTCTTGTCCATCCCTTGCATATTATAGTTTATCACGAAGCTCTTGTAGCTTGGTGGCAGTGATTGAAGAATTCTGTCAATGACACTATCATCCAGAAGATTAACTCCCAGTTGAATCAAGTGATTGTTATACCCAGACATTTTGGGTATATGCTCACTGACAGAACTATTCTCCTCCATCTCGCAGCTGTAGAACTTATTGGAGACTTCATATCTCTCAATTCGGGCATTTGCTTCAAATATTAACTTCAACTCCTGGAACATCTCATATGCTCCATGACGTTCAAAACGTCGTTGAAGTCCCGGTTCTAAGCCGTAAAGTATGGCACACTGAACTAACGAGTAGTCATCAGCTTTGCTCTGCCAGACGTTCATAACATCTGGCGTTGCTCCTGCACTTATCACACCCGATCATCACGTGGTGTCTCGGCACGACGAACTTTCGCAACGGTGCATACTCAGGGAGAACACTTATACCTTGAAATTTAGTGAGAGATCATCTTAATGATACCGTCGATCTAAGCAAAATAAGATGCATAAAGGATAAACATCACATGCAATCAATATAAGTGATATGATATGGCCATCATCATCTTGTGCCTTTGATCTCCATCTCCAAAGCACCGTCATGATCACCATCATCACCGGCGCGACACCTTTGATCTCCATCGTAGCATCGTTGTCGTCTCGCCAACTATTGCTTCTACGACTATCGCTACCGCTTAGTGATAAAGTAAAGCAATTACATGGCGATTGCATTTCATACAATAAAGCGACAACCATATGGCTCCGGCCAGTTGCCGATAACTCTGTTACAAAACATGATCATCTCATCCAATAAAATTTAGCATCATGTCTTGACCATATCACATCACAACATGCCCTGCAAAAACAAGTTAGACGTCCTCTACTTTGTTGTTGCAAGTTTTACGTGGCTGCTATGGGCTGAACAAGAACCGTTCTTACCTACGCATCAAAACCACAACGATATTTCGTCAAGTATGTGTTATTTTAACCTTCACAAGGACCGGGCATAGCCACACTCGATTAAACTAAAGTTGGAGAAACTGACACCCGCCAGCCACCTTTGTGCGAAGCACGTTGGTAGAACCAGTCTCACGTAAGCGTTCGCGTAATGTCGGTCCGGGCCACTTCATCCAACAATGCCGCCGAATCAAAGTATGACATGCTGGTAAGCAGTATGACTTGTATCGCCCACAACTCACTTGTGTTCTACTCGTGCATATAACATCTACGCATAAACCTGGCTCGGATGCCACTGTTAGGGAACGTAGTAATTTCAAAAAAATTCCAACGCACACGCAAGATCATGGTGATGCATAGCAATGAGGGGAAGAGTGTTGTCTACGTACCCTCGTAGACCGTAAGCGGAAGCGTTATGACAACGCGGTTGATGTAGTCGTACGTCTTCATGATCCGACTGATCCAAGTACCGAACACATGGCACCTCCGAGTTCAGCACACGTTCAGCTCGGTGACGTCCCACGAACTCATGATCCAGCAGAGCTTCGAGGGAGAGTTCCGTCAGCACGACGGCGTGATGGCAGTGATGATGATGCTACCGATGCAGGACTTCGCCTAAGCACCACTACGATATGACCGAGGTGGATTATGGTGGAGGGGGGCACCGCACACGGCTAAAAGATCAACTTCTGTCACTATGGGGTGCCCCCTCCCCCGTATATAAAGGAGTGGAGGAGGGGGAGGGGGCCGGCCTCCTAGGTGCGCCCCAAGGGGAGTCCTACTCCCACCGGGAGTAGGACTCCAACCCTTCCAAGAGTAGGAGTAGGAGGGAAGGAAGGAGGAGAGAGGGGGAAGGAAAAAGGGGGGCGCCGCCCCCCCTTCCTTGTCCAATTCGGACTAGAGGGGGAGGGGGCGCGCGGCCTGCCCTGGTCGCCCCTCCACTTCTCCACTAAGGCCCAATAGGCCCATTACACCCCCCGGGGGGTTCCGGGTAACCCCCCGATACTCCGGTATTTGTCCGAACTTACCCGGAACCCTTCCGAAGTCCAAACATAGTCATCCAATATATCGATCTTTATGTCTCGACCATTTCGAGACTCCTCGTCATGTCCGTGATCATATCAGGGACTCTGAACTACCTTCGCTTCATCAAAACACATAAACTCATATTACCGATCGTCACCAAACGTTAAGCGTGTGGACCCTACGGGTTCGAGAACTATGTAGACATGACCGAGACACGTCTCCGGTCAATAACCAATAGCGGAACCTGGATGCTCATATTGGTTCCTACATATTCTACGAAGATCTTTATCGGTCAAACCGCATAACAACATATGTTGTTCCCTTTGTCATCGGTATGTTACTAGCCCGAGATTCGATCGTCGGTATCCCAATACCTAGTTCAATCTCGTTACCCGTTCCGTAATACATCATCCCGCAACTAACTCATTAGTTGCATTGCTTGCACGGCTTATAGTGATGTGCATTACCGAGAGGGCCCAGAGATACCTCTCCGATAATCGGAGTGACAAATCCTAATCTTGATCTATGCCAACTCAACAAGTACCATCGGAGACACCTGTAGAGCACCTTTATAATCACCCAGTTACGTTGTGACGTTTGGTAGCACACAAAGTGTTCCTCCGGTATTCGGGAGTTGCATAATCTCATAGTCATAGGAACATGTATAAGTCATGAAGAAAGCAATAACAATATACTAAACGATCAAAATCTAAGCTAACGGAATGGGTCAAGTCAATCACATCATTCTTTAATGATGTGATCCCGTTAATCAAATGACAACTCATGTCTATGGCTAGGAAACTTAACCATCTTTGATTCAACGAGCTAGTCAAGTAGAGGCATACTTGTGACACTATGTTTGTCTATGTATTCACACATGTACTAAGTTTCCGGTTAATACAATTCTAGCATGAATAATAAACATTTATCATGATATAAGGAAATATAAATAACAACTTTATTATTGCCTCTAGGGAATATTTCCTTCAACCGGACCCCCCCGGGAGAACTAATAGGCCTCATGGGCCTTAGTGGAGAGAGAGAGGGCCGGCCAGGGCAGGCCGCGCCCCCCCTTGGGAGTCCGAATTGGACAAGGAGGGGGGCGGTGCCCCCCTTTTCCTTCTCCCTCTCCTCCTTCCTTTCCCCCTCCTAGTAGGAGTAGGAAAGGGGAGTCCTACTCCTACTAGGAGGAGGACTCCTCCTCTCCTGGCGCGCCACAAGGGCCGGCCGGCCTCCCCCCTTGCTCCTTTAGATACGGGGGCAGGGGGCACCCTAGAACACGCAAGTTGATTGTTTCCAGCCGTGTGCGGTGCCCCCCTCCACCATAATCCACCTCGGTCATATCGTCGTAGTGCTTAGGTGAAGCCCTGCGTCGGTAGCTTCATCATCACCATCACCACGCCGTCGTGCTGACGAAACTCTCCCTCGACACTCTGCTGGATCGTGAGTTCGTGGGACGTCATCGAGCTGAACATGTGCTGAACTCGGAGGTGCCGTGCGTTCGGTACTTGGATCGGTTGGATCGTGAAGACGTACGACTACATCAACCGCGTTGACAAAATGCTTCTGCTTACGGTCTACAAGGGTACGTAGACAACACTCTCCCGCTCATTGCTATGCATCACCATGATCTTGCGTGTGCGTAGGAAAATTTTGAAATTATTACGTTCCCCAACATCTATATCATGGGCTTTGTTAATATAGTCGGATCATATGATGTTTCTCCCCTCTATACTCTCGTTGTGATGAATTGAATCTTTCCCCTTTGAAGTTTTGTCATATCGGATTGAATATTCAGAGATGAGAACACATGATATATGTTTTGCGGTATGAATAATTGATGTGACAATTAGGGTATCCTATTGATTCACTTGATATATGTTATGGCATTCAACTCGCGGATTCCCGCGGTGATATTGGAGTAATCTATGCATAGGGGTTGATGCACGTTTTTCTCCGGTAGAAACTTCGGGGTCTCTTTATAGTTCTTTGTGTGGATTGAGTATTATGAATATGAATTTTGTTTGGTGTTATCTTAGTACGAACTCTTTATTAGATCGATCGGAAAGAATAGCTTGCGTTATTCTAGTATGAACTCTAGGATAGATCGAACAGAAAGAATAGCTTTGAGATGGTTTCGTACCCTACAAACAAATTCCTATCTTTTGTTCTCCGCTAATAGGAACTCGGGAGTGATTCTTTGCTGTACTTTGAGGGATAATCATATGATCCAACTATGTTAGCACTGTTGAGAGATTGCACTAGCGAAAGTACGGACCCTCGGCCTCCTTTTTAAGCATTGCAATACCGTTTTTGTGCCCGTTTACTATTTGCTACCTTGCTATTTTTATTTATTCAGATTATAAAAATATATTTCTACCATCAATATTACACTTTTATCACCATCTCTTTGCCGAACTAGTGCACCTATACAATTTGCCATTGTATTGGGTGTGTTGGGGACACAAGATATTTCTTGTATTTGGTTGCAGGGTCGTTTAAGAGAGACCATCTTCATCCTATACCTCCCACGAATTGATAAACCTTAGGTCATCCACTTGAGGGAAAATTGCTACTGTCCTACAGAACTCTGCACTTGGAGGCGCAACACGAGTCTACAAGAATAAAGTTGCATAGTAGACATCAGCGCCCACCGTATGGCGTCATCCGCCTCGGAGCAGGGATGGAGGGCGCGGACGCCAACGCCCCGCCGATGCTAGAGGCAACCGCGGGCTCGAGCAGCCGCGTAGAACGACGCTTCGGACGCCTCTTTGGGCGCGTCCTCGCTGCCATCGACCGTCACCCCGGTTCGTGGGCTCCGGCGAGCCTCGGCCTCACCAGCGCTACGCCACAGGGTGCTCGCCTAGACCCTGTCGTCGTCAACTCTTCTTCGGACGAGGAGGGCTCGTCCGTGCTGTGCCGGTGACCACTGGAGTCGTGAGGGGCGGCGGCGGCCTCTCCAATCCGTCGGCGGCGCCATGTAGAGTGGGGATCAATAGGGTAGTGTGGGTGTCGGATTATCCGACCCTTATCCGTCGTCCCCTCTCTCTGTTATGCGGTGGAGCCGCGGGTGGACCAGCCAAAGGCCGTGGCGGCCCAGGCCTAGGTGCCTGGCCTGCCCCTTCAGGATTCGTTTTTCATTTTTTTCTCTGTTTTAGTTAAACATTAGTACTAATTATTGTATTAGTGCAGTTTTATACTATGTTTATACTGTTTAGCACCTAGTTTGACTGCTACTTACATTCTAGTCCAGTTCTAGATTTAATCTAGGTTAGGACTTGTGTAATTATTAGTGTGTTTATATTATGCAAAGGATTGATAATATAAATAAAGTACTGGATTTCATCTGGGAAGAATGACATGTTCCATGTGTTTACCACATATCAAGTTCTCTTAAACATGTTTTTGCGATTGAGATCATCTCCTCTCGCATACCAAACTTGCAAATTTTTGAATATTTCTCCCTCATTATATTTGGAATCACAAGGTAATGAGTTGGGATCTACTGCTCATTTGCAAATTATCCCCACTTAATGTGAGGTCTACGCTTTTGTCAATCTCGACAAGCGATTACCTCCAACGTGTATTCCTTATATCTGAATTGTAGCATACACAAGGTAATGACAATGTAGCCTATTATTGTGAGATCTAAGTGATCTTCCATGTGTATGTTCACACAATTGAGGTTGAGAATTTTTCAAGTTTTTCACTTGAGCATTAATTTTTTGCATTCTTATTACAGAACCACGATGGTTTTTAATTTACCACCCGTAAATTAATTATCTCTGGTTCCTCGTGTGGGCAAAGATGACCGCCAAAGAGTTTGAGGAGCTTGCCCTCAATGGCCACAACTACCCTACATGGGCTATGGACATCAAGATCAGTCTTGCGTCTCGTGGGATAGCGCGTGCAATCCAACCCCCTGGGACTCCTCTCCCGTCTGGAGCCACGCCGCTGACAGAACAGCAGAATTACGCTGCTTTATTCATCATAAGGCACCATATTCATTCAGATCTCAAGTGTGAGTATTTACATGAGTAATCTCCCTAGTACTTTGTTTCTGGTCCTCAAAACGAGGTATGAACAACAGAAGGCAATAGTCCTGCCCGAAGCACTCCATGATTGGACTCATCTTCGTCTTCAGGATTTCAAGTCCATTGGTGAGTACAATCATGCTGTTCATAAGATATGTACTAAACCGCGTTTTGTGAGAAGGAACCTACTGAGGGGGAGAAGATAGAGAAAACTTTGTCTACTATGCTCCCTTCAGATAGGATTCTCCAACAGCAATACCGTGCTCGTAACTACACTGTCTATTATGAGCTTATTCACATGTTACTTCAGGCTGAAAAGCATGATGAGCTACTCGATAAGAATGACTCTCAGCGCCCAGTTGGGGCACAACCTTTACCTGAAGTTCATCTGAATGTCGCGAATAGACAAAAGTTTAATGGTACCTTTCGAGGTAAACAATCCAATTTCGAGCATAAGCGAAAGCGCAGTGGGAACATGAGATCCAGAAACCCAGGCAAGGGAAAAGGCACTTCAAAGCCCAGGTTTTATAAATCTAAGCTTTGCAACAAGTGTGGATGCTACACGCATTCTACTGAAAAATGCACAATGCCCAAGCATCTGGTTATGATGTATCAACAATCCCAGGGACGCAAAGCACCTCAAGGGACGTTTGAAGCCAACTTCAACCTTCATCCACATAACGCAAAAGGAACTGGTGGTTCGCACGATGTCCCCCCTGGACCGAGCAACTCCATGATTCCTTATCCGCATGAGGATCCTGCTGAAACAGAGAACATGTTGATTGAGTACACCGCAAACAACGTGTTTGGCGACTTCGACTAGTCCCTCGATATCCTTATTGATCTACTTAATTATGTCCATTTGTGATAATTTTAATAAAAACATAAGTTTGTTGTTATCTTTATATTGTATTGTATTGTATTGTATCAGCGTAAGACGAGCGAAGGAACGAGCAACTGCTCTCTCCCCTCTACAACTTTTAGGCAATCTCACGAAGCTTTTATTCAACCCGTCACAATGTTTAGAGGGACGAAGGAAAGACCTTCCGGCTGGCCTAACCAAACATGACGCCCAGACCCTAACATTAATGCATGCTTCGCTAGATTGTGAGCCTCCTTATTGAAGCTCTTAAATTCATGAACTACGTTACATGAAATAAAAGAAGTGATAGTCAACTTAATCTCCCCTCTACAACTGCAACATGCAACAGCGGCCGTTATGCTCTCGCTCTCCAGTGAGCCGAAAAAAAAAAACGAAACGCAGTTCATGGGCCTTAGAAGCAGACCGAAAGAAGCCCACCCATTCGGGGGCGACTCGCACCGCGGCCCAGCAAGCAGCCAGGCCCGCCCCCTCGTATATATAAGCGCCACCACGCTGCCTCCCATCCCTAGCCCTTCCGCCCGCGCCGCCGCCGCCTCCTCCTTCCGCAGGAGCTCCCTCCTCGCAGGCGCGATGGTACGTCCGGTCTCCCCTCCTCCTCTTCCTCCATGGCTGCTGCTTCGGTCCGCGCGCGTTGCTGCCCGCAGCGTCTGCCTTCCGTGCGCCTTCGCTGCAGGAATCGTCGCCTAGGTTTTCGATTCTTGTTTCATAGCTTGCACTACCCAACTCAGGGCTTAAGGTTTCAGCACTGGACTGGTCAGATCTGCGGGGGTTTTGCTCTGTGTCGTGGAGGAATAGTACTCGCCGCTCGTAGAATCTGTTAGATCTGGATTTGTGCCGCTTGATAAGATTTTATTGCTCGCAAATCATGCTGTAGTAGCTCTCTGCCTGCTCTAATTTTAGAACTGAGAAGAAGTTCCCATTTCTTAGACCAGATTCATCACTGTAGTGGATTGACGAGGGATTGCTGTATGGTGCGGTTTTGTTTCTTGTCGCGATAGTAAACTGGGGTTTATTTAGCAATTACTTGTTGTGATTATCCTAAGCTTGGGAGGTTCCATGAGGTTTCTCGTCATTGAATGGAACTATGAGCTACTTAAAATCTTGTCTTGTATGTTTTGTTTGTGCCGCCTGATTGATTACTAGTGTTTCCTGGGTTCCAAACCTAGTTGTACTCATGTGCTTCTCTTGGATATGTCTTCTAGGTGTACATCAAGAACCAGAAGACAAGGGCGTACTCCAAGCGTTTCCAAGTCAAGTTCAAGAGAAGGCGCCGTATGTCTAACACCTGCTTCTCCATGAATCTGCCACTTCTGTCATTTGACAGCGATTCTGATTGGCTGATTTTCCTTTTCCCCATGTTTTCTCAGAGGGGAAGACCGACTACAGGGCCAGGCTGAGGCTCACAAACCAGGACAAGAACAAATACAATACCCCCAAGTACCGTTTTGTTGTGCGATTTGTATCCTTCAAAGTTTCTTCATTATAATTTATGCACTTGTCAATCATCAATGTTCTGCTTATTATTACCTTGGAGGCATGTTGTATCTCTTAACAATAGTACTTTAGACCAACAAGGATGTCACTGCACAAATTGTGTATGCTACCATTGCTGGTGATATTGTGATGGCCGCTGCCTACTCCCATGAGTTGCCTCGCTATGGTCTTGAAGTTGGCCTCACCAACTATGCTGCAGGTTGATTTTAGCTACTGAATGAATGCACAAATGCATGCTGTGATCTTCTGCATGCCTCTTTTCTAATCTAATTTTCTGAATGTATGATGTAGCCTACTGCACTGGTCTGCTTTTGGCTCGTCGTGTGCTCAAGAACCGTGATCTTGATGAGGAGTATGAAGGCAATGTTGAGGTATAATTTGTTTTCATCATTATTTTTAGTTTAATATCCTGATTTGCTGCGTCTGATGAACACAACTAATATATGTCTGCTCAGGCCACTGGTGAGGACTTCTCTGTTGAGCCTTCTGATGAGAGGAGGCCTTTCCGTGCGCTTTTGGATGTTGGTCTTATTAGGACCACCACTGGAAACCGTGTGTTTGGTGCCCTTAAGGTAAGCGGTGTTATTATTGTACAGTTTTATAATTGCAGATAGGCACCCAATGTCACAGGCCTTTGACATGAAACTATTGGCAAATCATGATTGGTCGTTCTTCTTTAGCTACCTTAGACTTGGGAGTTTAATTGCATGTTTGCCCTGTAACTTGCTTTTAGGTGCTCTGCTTTATTGTGTCAAGTTTCTAAAGCAACTATTTATGCTATTTGACCTAGTGAAAAGGCATTGTTGTTGCTTTTCGTTCTCTTATTTGCATCAAGTGATATATGTTGCTCCCTATTCGGCTGAACTTCAGAACTTGTTTTAGAATGCATAGGTTTTATCCGTTGGAGCTTTTTTTTGCCGCTGGTGTAATTATTTTTGGTCCTGCAGGGAGCTTTGGATGGTGGCCTTGACATTCCCCACAGTGACAAGAGATTTGCTGGGTTCAAAAAGGACGAGAAGTCGCTGGATGCTGAGATTCACCGCAAGTACATCTTTGGAGGGCATGTTGCTGACTACATGAGGGTGAGTTGGAAGCCATTGCTCTCTTGATTTTGTATTACCCTTGTTCATGCTCTTGTACCTAGAGCAATGAAATGACCCTAGTTCGTTGTTCATCTGTTAATGAACTTTGCCTTTCTCTTATTCCAGTCACTAGCAGATGAGGAACCAGAGAAGTTCCAAACTCATTTCAGTGAGTACATCAAGAGGGGAATCTCAGCTGATGACATGGAAGCAGTTTACAAGAAGGTTCATGCTGCCATCCGTGCTGATCCCACCATGGCCAAATCAACCAAGGCGCCTCCCAAGACTCACAAGAGGTATACTCGGCAAGCTCTTCATCATACTGGCTTGAGTGTGCATTTACTCTTGACCACTGTTTCTTTAACAACTTGCTGCGAGCTGCATTGTGAACTTTGTCTTTTGGATGCAGGTACAACCCCAAGAAGCTGACCTATGAGCAGAGGAAGGCCAGCCTCGTCGAAAGGCTCAACGCCCTCAACAACTCTGCCGGTGCCGCCGATGACGACGAGGACGACGACGAGTGAAGAGCGCTCTTGTCCACCCCAGTGTAGTCTTGCAACGTGCGTTTTTGTTAAAGTCCGGCACTCTGCACAATGACCTGTTCCTTTGAGTTTTGTTTGTCTTGCTGGAGTTATAGATTGTGTTATCTCGATTATGTGCCGTGCTGGCATTTGGATCTTAATCTTAATCCGTTCGTCTGGCACCCTTCGTAATGTTTTTTTTGCGGCTGTTTCATGCTTGTTGGCCTTAGGTTGACATGACCTTCGTTGGTAGGTCATTTCAGCTTATTCCTAACCAATACTCCGTATATGATTTTACTGTGGCTGCGATCGTAAGTCGTTTCTTGTTTCGCACAAAGGCAGATTTTGATAGTCTCAAAAGGTAGTAAAAGTAAGGTCGCAAAAGTACCAGTATAATGGCTTTACGAACCACATGGAAAAGCAAAAGGGGACGCACGTAGGAAGGAAATTTGCCGAGTTGGCCACTGCAGGAAGGAAATTTGCCGACCAGAGCACGAGCCGAGTGAAATGAGACACGGGGAAGAAGGCAGATGCCCTGTTAATTTGGTTAAGCTGTAGCCATGAGGATAATTGTCTTAAATTTCGGAGAATCGGCTGCGAAAATGTCCAGTAAAGCCTATCTTGCTTTTAGCCTTCATGGTGAATGGCCCACCCTTTTTTTGAACATCGAACGAACTTACAAAGGGAAGAGGACGCGCCGGATGACGTGGAGCGCGCGCTCGGCGACGTGGCGCTGGTGGCGTACGCGGAGGCGGGCGAGGGTGCGGCAGCGCTTACTGCCTGTCGGGGTATGCCAAGGCGCCGGAAGAGGTGGTGCGCGTGGTGTCGGCGTGTGGGCACTTCTTCCACGCCGCGTGCGACACCGACCGGTGGATCCGGACGCGCCGGATGTGCCCGCTCTGCTGGGGGAATCGGCTTGGCTGCTCCCTCTCAATGCTCCCATCCGTGCTTTCACTTTATCCTACGGCTGTTTTTTTTTCTTTTTTCTTTCTAATCTAATCATCCCTCCCTGATTTTAACGGGATGGAGCTAGGCATATTTTGTTTCAATCAAATTAAGCCACGTACGCGGGAACACGGATGGGCGCATGCGCGGGGAGCAAGTCTCATCCCTGCCGGGGCGCCCTCTGGCCGCCCGCGCCGAGCCACGCCGCCGTAGTAGTACCACCACCATAGTCGATCAATTTTTTCCCTATCAGCTTCGGCCGCATCGTACTACTGGTAGAGAAAGATGCATATTACGCCTTCACTTACTTGGGCACGTACGTCAGCTTGCTACTGGTGAAACGGCACACCATTTCTTTGTCCAAGAACTAACTTTGGTGGGCTGGCGTCCGGCGCGAATCTGTCACGGCGCATCACGCCAACGGCGTAATACTAATTAAGTAATCGGCATTAGGTGGTGATAACGTTTAACATCTGCGTCCTCCGTTGCCGCGTGGTCGCCGGCTTCGGGCTCGCTTCCGTCGGAGGCCTCGCCGGCGTCCTCGTGCATGGCCGTCTTCGTTCTCGGGGCTTCGATGCTCCTTCCCCTCGTCTCTCTACGCGTTCTGGAAATCGGTTGACGCAAAGATTAGTTTTGGTTGGCTGAGTATTATTAGCGAAACCGTAAGTTAATGTTCAAATAATATCGGTATGAATCGAGCAACACGTGCATAGGAGCACGTACCAAATAGTAGTCCTCGCGTGGACTTTGGCGTGTTCTAGCTAGGCTACGCTCTCCTGGCGACCCATGTCGCATGGATTCTTTCCAGTCGGAAGAGGAAGGACTCCGAACTACATGTTCACAAGAATTAGTATATGATACATCCATTTTTTCGACAAGTATTTTCGGTCGAAGGGAGTACATGGTAATCACATTCTGATTAAGTCCAAATCTGCCGTAGAGCAAAGTAAAGAGAGAAGAAAAAGACGAAGACAATTGACTCCAAAACCAGAGTAGCAACAAGACGACAAGCTCAAGGGAATTAATTGTCTACCGGAAGAAGAAAGGAAATCGACGAAAGTACTCTTTTAGTCTCGAGCTCAAATGATTGGGTGAACAGTAAAATCAAAAAAAAATTATTGGAAACAAATTCAAAACGTTTTAAATCTTCTTAATGACAAACATTAACAAAAGTAATCTAGATTATGTGCCCGTGCTGGCATTTGCATGTTGATCTTAATCCCCCTTTATTGTGTTGTTTTTTGCAGCTGTGTCGTGCGGTTGGCCTTAGGTCATGGCTTCAACCTTAAATCGGCCGCAGATGTCTCAGTGGCTGCGATTTTACTGTGGCTTCGATCAAATCACTGGATGGGAAAAATCTAATGATTCAAACTCTAAAGTGGTACATTAGATTTTTTCTCTTTTTGAGTGGAGTGGTACATTAGATTTTGATAACAACGCTTGTAGGCATGAACTTTAAATCTTTATTTCCTTCAAAATAGTGTCTCGGTACCAACCATACGGGGAAAAGAAAAAAGAAAACAACACTCGCACAAATCTGAAGATTCTAACGTAACCAAGTTTGTCACTAGGTGGTCTACGGATCTGGATGTACTTTTATTATTACTGGTGTTCGTTGTACTGCTATGATTGAAGGTGAATAGATTGGAAATTTTCTCGTGAAAAAAAAACTTTTATTCGTGGTAACCGCCAGCTCGTACAGAAAGCAGATGGCGAGCCGAGCGAGGGGAGAGGGGAGACACGGAAAAGAAGGCCACCGAGATGAGATGGCCCGTTCGTTAATTTGGTTAGCTGAAACACGGAAGATACGTACTACAAAAAGAGGTCAGCCCAAGGAACAAGGGAAGACCGGAAGAGGACACACACTGCGCATACAAGGTTGGTGTCGCGCCCTGCCGTTCGTCCGATCGATCAGGCCGGGAAGGAAGGAAGGGATGAGCCCCGCCATGGCGCTCGACCTCGAGGTGGCGGCGGTGCTCGCCGTGGCGGTGCTCATCGTCGCCCTCGCCCTCGCCGCCTCGGGCGCCTGCAGGGACGACGCCGGCGCCGCGGCGGCGGCCGAGGACGTGGAGCGCGCGCTCGGCGACGCGACGCTGGTGGCGTACGCGCAGGTGGGCGAGGCGGCGAGGGCGCGGCAGCGCTGCTGCGCGTTCTGCCAGTCGGAGTACGCCAAGGCGCCCGAGGAGGTGGTGCGCGTGGTGCCGGCGTGCGGGCACTTCTTCCACGCCGCGTGCGACGCCGACCGGTGGATCCGGGCGCGCCGGACGTGCCCGCTCTGCCGGGGCGCGCTCTGGCCTTCCGCGCCGCGCCTGCCGGGCCGCGCCGCCGTCGTCGTAGTGGTAGTACCGTAGTCCATCATTTTTTTTCCCGATCAGCTTCAGCTGCTTCGAGCTTCGTAGTAGAGATCAGATGCATTGTACGCCTTCACTTACGTCAGCTTGCTAGTGCTACTGGTGAAATGGAACGTTATGCCTTTGCTCCAAGAATTTTACTGGCTCTGGTGCGAATTCCATTCGTGACGGTGCATCACGCCAACGGCTTAATTAATCGGGGTTGGGTGATAACGTGTCCAAGTGATGACCTTTCATACTTCTTATACGTTTAACACAGGTAGGCAAATGAGAAACAACAGCCGATGGCGAATTGGGTGAGAAGCACCCATGCCACAGTTGCCTGGAAAAGCTATTTACATCGGTCGATTTTGTCCCAGCTGTTGAATTACCAAAATCTAACGGCTATTTTAAAAAAATAAAATCTAACGGCCGCCATCCCTTCCTCCTGCTCACGTCTGACATGCTCATCTTCTTCGCCGGCGAGTCCGCACCCTCCACCCGAACCCGCCAACCTCGACTTCCCTCCAGGCCTCCACCTGTGTCGCCCGCCGCCGCGTCATTGTAAGTTCCGGGTCACTCCTGTCCGAGGCCTCACCGGCGCCGGCGTCCCCGCCGTCTTCGGCCTCGGGGCTTGGCTGCTCCTCCCACTCGTCTCTCTACGCGTTTTGTAAACAGTCAGCAGAACCGTTACGTTCATTATGAAAATGTTGGTAACATCGCCACCAGTCCACCAACGCTTACAGGGGAGGGTACCAGACCAGTGGGTTCATCAGTTGACCTTGACGTGTTCTAGCTAGCCGAGAGCCGTCGGAGACGCGGGCGGACGCGGGTCGCATGGGTTCTTTCCGGTCGGAAGAGGAAGGACTCCAAACCGAACCGAGAGATGTCAACGTGAAACGACATGTCACCCGGTCAAAGAGCTCACAAGCAAAGCAACAAAAGAACTAGATGTTCCAGAACTAGAAGCGAGAAGGTTCTCCTCGAGCGGGGCCGGCCTACGACACGTACAATTGGAAGGTTCCACGATTTTGCCAGTGTCAGCTGCCACGAATTTTCACAGTGGAGTATATCTAAGCCGAAACGTTACTGTCCGAGCAAGTGCAGTATATATACATACGGGTTAAACAAAGCGCGTCACTGCAATCTTAGTGCTTCTGCTTTTCCTATGTGGTCGGCGCGCGAGCGAGCGCATCAACTAATCATATGGTATTATGACGAATACCGGGGATAATCTTACCAGTTTTGCTAACTCTTAATCGACTGAGACTTTGTTATATTTCAGTCGATGCTATATTTCTTTAATCTTGCATGGAGATTCGTACACAAATTTTCTTTCAGTTTTGTTAGAACTCATCTAGCTGAGTTTTAGTTATGTCTCATTCACTTTTATAGCCATTGGATGTGATGCTATAAGATGCGTGTGTGTTGATATAGGTTGGTACTCCTTTTTCATCTGTTCTGTCTTCCAGGTGAATGAGATCAAATAATATCTCATCTAAATGAGTTCTAGGTACTCCCATTTTCTTTTTAGTTTTTCTTTCTTTTTTCTTCTTATACTATATCACTTAACTGAGACTTGATTAAGTCTCAATCGACTGAGACCTAGCCACACCGTAATCTTATAGCCCTTTCCGTCTTTTCTCTACTCCATGAGGATTGATCAATTTCTATCCAATACCAATTCACACCCTAATCTTATAGCCCTGGACGACTTTTTTCTTTCTTTCTTTTTTCTTCTTATACCATATACGGAGTACTTTTTTTTCTAAAAAGTTTGTCAAAATTATAAAACTTTGACTCAAGACAAATGGTACAAGTACAATTATTTGCGGACGGAGAGAGTATGGTTGAATTTTAAGAAATTATGAAACTCAACTGATGAACAAACAGTTTTAGCTGGTTGTCATAACCAGTGAGGCTGTCTTAAATGGAAGACAGCGACGTTGTTTCTTATTCCATTTTATTAGTAGTGGCAAAGGGATACAAGTTACGCGGTAATCGCATCTTGATTCATTTCAAAAGGGGAAAAAGGAGAGAGAAGAAGAAGAAGACAATTGAATTAAGTCCAAAACCGGAGTAGTGAAGTGAAACAAGACAGCCACAAGGGAATTGTCCAGTGGGAGAAGAAAGGAAATCAGCGGAAACATTCTGGGAAAGCTCAACCCCTGTCTTTCCTTCACACTACGTCCTGACTTGGCCGAGAAGGCTCTGGACCGGAGCTCCTATACAAAGGCTGGAGGCTGGACTGGAGCGGTAGTTCGCCTGGCATTTTTGGCATTGGCCAAGGAGCACTGAGCATGGACCCGGACCTGGCGCTCCACCTCGAGATCGCCGCGGTGGTCGTGATGGCGGTGATCATCGTCGCCGTGGCCGTCATGGCATCCGGCGGAGCCTGCGACGACGCGGCCGGCGCCACGGGGAGCGCCGCGGTGCACGACGCCGACGTCGAGGCCGCCCTCGGCGACGACACGCTTATGACGTACGAGCTGGCGACCGCCAGGAAGAAGGAGAAGGCGAAGGACAAGGCGAAGGAGAAGGAGGAGGAGGAGGAGGAGGAGCGGTGCGCCCTCTGCCTGTCTGATTACGGTGAGGGCGACGCCGGCGAGCTAGTGCGAGTGGTGCCGGCCTGCGGGCACTTCTACCACGCGAGCTGCGGCGTCGACAAGTGGCTCCGGAAGCACCGGACGTGCCCGCTCTGCCGCGGAGGGCTCCGGCCGCAGCCGCCGCTGCCGGGGTTGCCACGGCCGGAGTGCCCGCCGATGCCGCCGTCCCATTAGCTTAGCACATGTCTTCTTTTTCCACGACCACGATTGCTTGTCAGGGTTTGCATTTTTCTGCAGAGCGCAGAGACGCTCCAGCATTCTCTGTTTTCCGTCGCCTCCAAGGAAATGTTGTATTGTCATTTGTCACGTTAGTTACCAAGAAAATTATGTAGCAACGCGTTATGCAAATGGGCGCCACATTGAGGAGTGATCTGATTGGTGCCAAGATTTACAATGAAAATTATTTGATGTGTTCCAGAAAAGAAGTTGATGCCAAGAGCGAAGCCGGCATCGAGTTTTTCTTGGGTAAGCAAAGACTAACACGTCGACGACCATCACTAACCAGAAACCACACCTATCATCAATCAGCTTCTAGGCTGAGAAGTGTGGGCACAGTCCTAGTCTTTGCGTGGACTTTGACACGTTCTAGCCACAGCATTTCTAGTCCGTCCCTTGTATTTTAACCCTTCAAATCAGGAGAGAATTCCTTATTTGGCCCTTTCTTAAAATTTGCTTTCATATTTGGCCTAAAATAAAAATTTCTTTCCTAAAGTAAATTTTGTTCCTTATTTGACATTTTCATCCATTTTAGGCACTAATGGTGTTCAGTGTGAGGTGAAAAGACCATTTTGCCCCTGCATGCAAAGCTAGCCTCAAACAAGCACACAGATAGCTTGATTGATTCTTGTACGCGCTTGATTAGTTTTCTAGTAGTGGCACACGCCCATACACGTGAACGCCTTGGCTAGCTTCTACTGGATCGATTAGATCGATTGTCTCTTGATAGAATCGCACGGCTTTCTCTCCCTGCCTTTAGCGAGCATCCGTTCTCCTGCCGCGTGTGGTTGGCTGCCGTCGCTCCCAACTATCGGGCCGTGTGCGTGGTGTTCGGTTGCTCGTGGCCAGCAGTATGCGTTCTCGTCATCCATGTCTCGTGTGCGTGGTGTATAGCTGCCGGTATGCGTCGTGTACTACTTATTTCGAGGATTTATCATGCGTATTGTACTACTAGTTCTAATAATTAGTAGTTTGGGAAGAAAATCTTATGCGACCCGGGTCGTACGGTGTCGTTCGTGAGACCCTCTCCAACGGTGTCGTTTGTGTAATACTTTGGAACATGCGTCCAGCCTTGAAGGCGCATCGCGGCTGTAGATGTTGATACTGTGGTACGTCCGTCGCCTCACTCGCAAGCTCGGACGTCGCTGTGCCATGTGACTACCGCTGGCGCAGCACCACAGGCGATGTCGGCGCCCTGCCCGTGGAACCATGTCCGCATGGACACCCAAGGCCGAGCCCACCTCAGTGCCGTGGGTCGTCCACTCCACAGCCGCATTTCCACGTGATGAAGTAACCAAAATATGATGTACATATGTTACTGTACTTATTCACAAAGATAGTTACATACTGATCATAGATATGCTAGTACAAGTTCTACGGATGTTTTGTACGTACACGCACATACCAGTTTATCCAAAGAACCAAATATTAGAGCATACATATGCATGCACAACAACCATTGAACATCCCTAAAACATGGGTGAACTTATTGCTTTTTTACACAATGCACTATGGGCAAAATGGTATTTTCGCCTCACACTTAACACTGTTAGTACCTAAAATGGATGAAAGTGTCATATAAGGAACATAATTAACTTTAGGTGTCAAATAGGGAAGAATATTTATTTTGGGCTAAATAAGGAATCAAAATTTAAGAAAGGGCCAAATAAGGAATTCTCTCCCAAATCAGCTTTGAGAATTTAACTCCTTGTATTTCTAGTCCTTCCTCCAAATTTAACTTCCAAAATCACAAACCTGACCAAACTACTCATTTCAAACAAGATTAAGCTAACAGAGTGCATAATTGTACATAACACCGATAGATTAAATTAAAAAACACTTAAATTAACATAGATTGCCACTTAATTGAGCTAAAGTAAGTACTGCTCCGATCCTCGTCGAAGGGGGGTCATGTGCCCCTTGTGGGAGCCCGATGCCTTGGCGTCATGGTTGTCGACAGACGCCTCGACGGCGAGGTGCCCATCAAGCTCCTCCTCTAGCTAGAGCTCAGTCTCCTCCCACAGCTCGAGCTCCGTGGACTGCGATGTCGTTGGCGTAGCCGCGTCCATCTAATCCGCCTCTTTCTCCATTTGATTCATAGGATTGGTATCCTTCGGAAATATTTCGAGGAACTTTCTTTTTGGAACAAAATGTCTATCCACTCAAACTTTTTGGTACATTTCTTTATTTTTCCTGAAGCGTTAAGAACTCTTCATCCAAATTCATATGATTTTTCCAATCCTACAAAATTTAAGAGAACACGCCACTCCAACTCTTATGTTTTGCTGGTTCCTGCACTTTGAAAATCCGGCGTATCAAAATGCCCTTGATATTTAACGAGTCTTATGGTTCTCAAAAATTGATACCATTATATAACAAAAGATTGTGCATATTTGTTGTAAGGGTGATACCACGGAAGAGAAAAATTCATTAAAGTAATCACTCGGTTTAAGATTCAATCCTCAACTAAAAAACCGGTTGCCCTAGACCCTTAACTTGTCACTTGGTTCAGGAATCAACCCTTCACCTGATTTTGCTTGGTGACTATGCTAACAGGTTTTGACTGTGTTGACTGCTTACTGCCTTACTGGGCAACACCACGCCAGGAGTGCCAACTCAGCCCAACTAAAAAAACTAAGCCACTAGGGCCGGGTTCAACATGACCAAATGAGATGCATGGGACGCTGACAAAGGTCCATTTTACCACAAAATCCTTGCAGCAGGGCATCATGATGAGTTTGCTAAAATTCTTCCATGGTAGTAGCATAGTCGATCACTTTTGCCCTATCAGCTCCAGTTGCTTCCTAGTCGAGAAAGAATGAAAGATGCATCATTGTGCTTGTGCACCTTCACTTTCTTATGCACGCACGTCAGCTTGCTCTGGCTCTGGCGCGAATTTGTTACGACGCATCACGCCAACGGTTTATTTAATTAATAGGCATTAGGTGATAAAACGTGTCCAGCTGATAACAGCTCATACATACTCTCTCCGTCCGAAAAACAGTTATCCTTCAAATGAATGTATGTAGCATCAAGTTAGTGCTAGATATATCTATTTGAGGGATAAGGTTGGGGCAAGTTTTTTCGGACGAAAAGAGTGCATCTGATACGTTTAACACCTGCGTCCACCGTTACCACGTCATCGTCTGCTTCGGGCTCGCTTCTGTCCGAGGCTTCGCCGGCGTCCAGTCCTCGTGTCTCGCCGTCTTCTGCCTCGATCAGGGGTTCGCTGCTCCTTCCACTCGTCTATCTACGCGTTTTGGAAGTCGATTGGCGCAGAAATTAGTTTTGGTTGCCTGAGTATTACCAAACCCGTCTAAGTTAATGATCAAATAACATGAGTCGGCATCAATCGTACAGACGAGTACAATAGTTTTGGCTTGGACTTTGACGTGTTCTAAATTAGGCTCCGCTATCCTCGCGACTTACTTGAGAACCGTCCAAGTCGCATGAAAATTCTTTCCAGTCGGAAGAGGAAGGACTGAGGACACCGAGAGATGTCACCCGAGTCAAATAGTAGCTCACAAGGAAACCAACGCAAGTACGTTCGAGAAGCGACAAGGTTTTCCTCGAGCCAAAGCTCGACGATTTTGCTACGAATTTCACAGTGGAGTGGTATAAGCCAAAACGTTACTGTCCGAGTAAGTGCGGTGCTACGATTCATACAATTACAAAGCGCGTTAGTTGCTGCAATCAGTCCTTTTGTTTCTCCATATATGTAGGTAGTCGGAAAGCGAGCCAGCGCATCGACTAATCATATGGTACTATGACGAATACTAGGGATATTCTCATAGTCATTTCCGTCATTTCGCTATTGTATGACGCTTAATCGATTTCTATGCTCTATCTGACATACATTAATTTTAGAGCAATTTTTGTATGTAACCTACTGAGCACCACAAAAGATTGTATAGAAAAACTAATGTGAATAGCTATGTTTTTTATTGATAGAATAAAAAAGTATGGCAGGGTTATCCCTCGTCTAGGGTTATTGCCTCGTCTCCTGTGGCCTTAGAGCATCTACAATCGGGCGCCTCAACCCGCCTCGTACGTCCGGTGGGGCCGTCCGGTCAATGGCCGGTCACGTTTTTTCTACCCAGACAGACGCCTCAAATGAGCCTCAAACGCCCGGGCCGACCGGCACCCCTCATATCCAACCCAAATATGGGGCGGATTGTTGGAGAACGTAGTAATTTCAAAAAAATTCTTACGCACACGCAAGATCATGGTGATGCATAGCAACGAGAGGGGAGAGTGTTGTCCACGTACCCTCGTAGATCGAAAGCGGAAGCGTTAGCACAACGCGGTTGATGTAGTCGTACGTCTTCAGATCCAACCGATCAAGTACCGAACGCACGGCACCTTCGACTTCAGCACACGTTCAGCCCGATGACGTCCCTCGAACTCCGATCCAGCCGAGTGTTGAGGGAGAGTTTCGTCAGCACGACGGCGTGGTGACGATTATGATGTTCTACCGACGCAGGGCTTCGCCTAAGCACCGCTACAATATTATCAAGGTGGACTATGGTGGAGGAGGGCACCGCACACGGCTAAAAGATCAAACGATCAATTGTTGTGTCTATGGGGTGCCCCCTGCCCCCGTATATAAAGGAGCAAGGGGAGGAGGCGGCCGGCCAGGGAGAGGCGCGCCAAGGGGGAGTCCTACTCCCACTAGGAGTAGGACTCCTCCTATTCCTAGTAGGAGTAGGAGAGGGGGAAGGAAAGGGAGAGGAGGAGAAGGAAAGAGGGGGCCGGCCCCCCTTGCCCTAAACCAATTCGGTTTGGGCCTTGGGGGGGGGGGGGGGGCGCCCCACACTTCGCTTGCTGCCCTCTATTTCCACTAAGGCCCATGTAGGCCCATTAAGCCCCCGAGGGGTTCTGATAACCCCCGGTACTCCGGTAAAATTCTGATTTCACCCGGAACACTTTCGATATCCAAATATAGGCTTCCAATATATCAATCTTTATGTCTCGACCATTTCGAGACTCCTCGTCATGTCCGTGATCACATCCGGGACTCCGAACAACCTTCGGTACATCAAAACATATAAACTCATAATATAACTGGCAATCGGAGTGACAAATCCTAATCTCGAAATACGCCAACCCAACAAGTACATTCGGAGACACCTGTAGAGCACCTTTATAATCACCCAGTTACGTTGTGACGTTTGGTAGCACACAAAGTGTTCCTCCGGTAAACGGGAGTTGCATAATCTCATAGTCATAGGAACATGTATAAGTCATGAAGAAAGCAATAGCAACATACTAAGCGATCGAGTGCTAAGCTAACGGAATGGGTCAAGTCAATCACATCATTCTCCTAATGATGTGATCCCGTTAATCAAATGACAACTCATGTCTATGGCTAGGAAACATAACCATCTTTGATCAACGAGCTAGTCAAGTAGAGGCATACTAGTGACACTCTGTATGTCTATGTATTCACACATGTATTATGTTTCCGGTTAATACAATTCTAGCATGAATAATAAACATTTATCATGATATAAGGAAATAAATAATAACTTTATTATTGCCTCTAGGGCATATTTCCTTCAGTCTCCCACTTGCACTAGAGTCAATAATCTAGATTACACAGTAATGATTCTAACACCCATGGAGCCTTAGTGCTGATCATGTTTTGCTCGTGGAAGAGGCTTAGTCAACGGGTCTGCAACATTCAGATCCGTATGTATCTTGCAAATTTTTATGTCTCCCACCTGGACTAAATCCCGGATAGAATTGAAGCGTCTCTTGATGTGCTTGGTTCTCTTGTGAAATCTGGATTCCTTCGCCAAGGCAATTGCACCAGTATTGTCAGAAAAGATTTTCATTGGACCCGATGCACTAGGTATGACACCTAGATCGGATATGGACTTCTTTATCTAGACTCCTTCATTTGCTGCTTCCGAAGCAGCTATGTATTCCGCTTCACACGTAGACCCCGCGACGACGCTTTGTTTAGAAAATTGCACCAACTGACAGCTCCACCGTTCAATGTAAACACGTATCCGGTTTGCGATTTAAAATCGTCCGGATCAGTGTCAAAGCTTGCATCAACGTAACCATTTACGATGAGCTCTTTGTCACCTCCATAAACAAGAAACATATCCTTAGTCCTTTTCAGGTATTTCAGGATGTTCTTGACCGTTGTCCAGTGATCCACTCCTGGATTACTTTGGTACCTCCCTGCTAGACTTATAGCAAGGCACATATCAGGTCTGATACACAGCATTGCATACATGATAGAGCCTATGGCTGAAGCATAGGGAACATCTTTCATCTTCTCTCTATCTTCTGTAGTGGTCGGGCATTGAGTCTTACTCAACTTCACACCTTGTAACACAGGCAAGAACACTTTCTTTGCTTGATCCATTTTGAACTTCTTCAAAAACTTTGTCAAGGTATGTGCTTTGTGAAAGTCCAATTAAGCGTCTTGATCTATCTCTATAGATCTTGATGCCCAATATATACGCAGCTTCACCGAGGTCTTTCATTGAAAAACTCTTATTCAAGTATCCCTTTATGCTATCCAGAAATTCTATATCATTTCCAATCAACAATATGTCATCCACATATAATATCAGAAATGCTACGGAGCTCCCACTCACTTTCTTGTAAATACAGGCTTCTCCAAAAGTCTGTACAAAACCAAATGCTTTGATCACACTATCAAAGCGTTTATTCCAACTCCGAGAGGCTTGCACCAGTCCATAAATGGATCGCTGGAGCTTGCACACTTTGTTAGCTCCCTTTGGATCGACAAAACCTTCCGGTTGCATCATATACAACTCTTCTTCTACAAATCCATTCAGGAATGCAGTTTTGACATCCATTTGCCAAATTTCATAATCATAAAATGCGACAATTGCTAACATGATTCGGACAGACTTAAGCATCGCTACGGGTGAGAAGGTCTCATCGTAGTCAATCCCTTGAACTTGTCGAAAACCTTTTGCAACAAGTCGAGCTTTATAAACAGTAACATTACCGTCAGCATCAGTCTTCTTCTTGAAAATCCATTTATTCTCAATTGCTTGCCGATCATCGGGCAAGTCAACCAAAGTCCACACTTTGTTCTCATACATGGATCCCATCTCAGATTTCATGGCTTCAAGCCATTTTTCGGAATCTGGGCTCACCATCGCTTCTTCATAGTTCGTAGGTTCGTCATGGTCTAGTAACATAACCTCCAGAACAGGATTACCGGACCACTCTGGTGCGGATCTTACTCTGGTTGACCTACGAAGTTCAGTAATAACTTGATCTGAAGTTCCATGATCATCATCATTAACTTCCACACTAATTGGTATAGGCATCGCAGAAACTGGTTTCTGCGATGAACTACTTTCTAATAAGGGAGCAGGTACAGTTACCTCATCAACTTCCACTGTCCTCCCACTCACTTCTTTCGAGAGAAACTCCTTCTCCAGAAAAATTCCGAATTTAGCAACAAAAGTCTTGCCTTCGGATCTGTAATAGAAGGTGTACCCAACAGTCTCCTTTGGGTATCCTATGAAGACACATTTCTCCGATTTGGGTTCGAGCTTATCAGGTTGAAGCTTTTTCACATAAGCATCGCAGCCCCAAACTTTAAGAAACGACAACTTTGGTTTCTTGCCAAACCACAGTTCATAAGGCGGCGTCTCAATGGATTTTGTTGGTGCCCTATTTAACGTGAATGCGGCCGTCTCTAAAGCATAACCCCAAAACGATAGCGGTAAATCAGTAAGAGACATCATAGATCGCACCATATCTAGTAGAGTACGATTACGACGTTCGGACACACCATTACGCTGTGGTGTTCCGGGTGGCGTGAGTTGCGAAACTATTCCGCAATGTTTCAAATGAAGACCAAACTCATAACTCAAATATTCTCCTCCACGATCAGATCGTAGAAACTTTATATTCTTGTTACGATGATTTTCAACTTCACTCTGAAATTCTTTGAACTTTTCAAATGTTTCAGACTTATGTTTCATTAAGTAGATATACCCATATCTGCTTAAATCATCTGTGAAGGTGAGAAAATAACGATATCCGCCACGAGCCTCAACATTCATCGGACCACATACATATGTATGTATGATTTCCAATAAATCTGTTGCTCTCTCCATAGTTTCGGAGAACGGCGTTTTAGTCATCTTGCCCATGAGGCACGGTTCGCAAGTACCAAGTGATTCATAATCAAGTGGTTCCAAAAGTCCATCAGTATGGAGTTTCTTCATGCGCTTTACACCGATATGACCTAAATGGCAGTGCCACAAATAAGTTGCACTATCATTATCAACTCTACATCTTTTGGCTTCAATACTATGAATATGTGTATCACCACTATCGAGATTCAACAAAAATAGAAAACTCTTCAAGGGTGCATGACCATAAAAGATATTACTCATATAAATAGAACAACCATTATTCTCTGATTTAAATGAATAACCGTCTCGCATCAAATAAGATCCAGATATAATGTTCATGCTTAACGTTGGCAGCAAATAACAATTATTTAGGTCTAAAACTAATCCCGAAGGTAGATGTAGAGGTAGCGTGCCGACCGCGATCACATCGACTTTGGAACCATTTCCCACGCGCATCGTCACCTCGTCCTTAGCCAATCTTCGCTTAATCCGTAGCCCCTGCTTCGAGTTGCAAATATTAGCAACAGAACCAGTATCAAATACCCAGGTGCTACTGCGAGCATTAGTAAGGTACACATCAATAACATGTATATCACATATACCTTTGTTCACCTTGCCATCCTTCTTATCCGCCAAATACTTGGGGCAGTTCCGCTTCCAGTGACCAGTCTGCTTGCAGTAGAAGCACTCAGTCTCAGGCTTAGGTCCAGACTTGGGTTTCTTCTCCGGAACAGCAACTTGCTTGCTGTTCTTCTTGAAGTTCCCCTTCTTTTTCCCTTTGCCCTTTTTCTTGAAACTGGTGGTCTTATTGACCATCAACACTTGATGCTCCTTTTTGATTTCTACCTCCGCAGCCTTTAGCATTGTGAAAAGCTCGGGAATCGTCTTATCCATCCCTTGCATGTTATAGTTCATCACGAAGCTCTTGTAGCTTGGTGGCAGTGATTGAAGAATTCTGTCAATGACGCTATCATCCGGAAGATTAACTCCCAGTTGAATCAAGTGATTGTTATACCCAGACATTTTGAGTATATGCTCACTGACAGAACTATTTTCTTCCATCTTGCAGCTGTAGAACTTATTGGAGACTTCATATCTCTCAATCCGGGCATTTGCTTGAAATATTAACTTCAACTCCTGGAACATCTCATATGCTCCATGACGTTTAAAACGTCGTTGAAGACCCGGTTCTAAGCCGTAAAGCATGACACACTAAACTATCGAGTAGTCATCAGCTTTGCTTTGCCAGACGTCATAACATCTGGTGTTGCTCCTGCAGCAGGTCTGGCACCCAGCGGTGCTTTTAGGACGTAATTCTTCTGTGCAGCAATGAGGATAATCCTCAAGTTACGGACCCAGTCCGTCTAATTGCTACCATCATCTTTCAACTTAATTTGCTTTCTCAAGGAACGCATTAAAATTCAACGGAACAACAGCACGGGCCATCTATCTACAATCAACATAGACAAGCAAGATACTATCAGGTACTAAGTTCATGATAAATTTAAGTTCAATTAATCATATTACTTAAGAACTCCCACTTAGATAGACATCCCTCTAATCCTCTAAGTGATCACGTGATCCATATCAACTAAACCATGTCCGATCATCACGTGAGATGGAGTAGTTTCAACGGTGAACATCACTATGTTGATCATATCCACTATATGATTCACGCTCGACCTTTCGGTCTCCGTGTTCCGAGGCCATATCTGTTATATGCTAGGCTCGTCAAGTTTAACCTGAGTATTCCGCGTGTGCAACTGTTTTGCATCCGTTGTATTTGAACGTAGAGCCTATCACACCCGATCATCACGTGGTGTTTCAGCACGAAGAACTTTCGCAACGGTGCATACTCAGGGAGAACACTTATACTTTGATAATTTAGTGAGGGATCATCTTATAATGCTACCGTCAATCAAAGCAAGATAAGATGCATAAAAGATAAACATCACATGCAATCAATATAAGTGATATGATATGGCCATCATCATCTTGTGCTAGTGATCTCCATCTCCGAAGCACCGTCATGATCACCATCGTCACCGGCGCGACACCTTGATCTCCATCGTAGCATCGTTGTCGTCTCGCCAATCTTATGCTTCTACGACTATCGCTACCGCTTAGTGATAAAGTAAAGCATTACAGGGCGATTGCATTGCATACAATAAAGCGACAACCATATAGCTCCTGCCAGTTGCCGATAACTCGGTTACAAAACATGATCATCTCATACAATAAAATTTAGCATCATGTCTTGACCATATCACATCACAACATGCCCTGCAAAAACAAGTTAGACGTCATCTACTTTGTTGTTGCAAGTTTTACGTGGCTGCTACGGGCTTAGCAAGAACCGTTCTCACCTACGCATCAAAACCACAACGATAGTTTGTCAAGTTGGTGTTGTTTTAACCTTCGCAAGGACCGGGCGTAGCCACACTCGGTTCAACTAAAGTTGGAGAAACCGACACCCACCAGCCACCTCTGTGCAAAGCACGTCGGAAGAACCAGTCTCGCGTAAGCGTACGCGTAATGTCGGTCCGGGCCGCTTCATCCAACAATACCGCCGAACCAAAGTATGACATGCTGGTAAGCAGTATGACTTATATCGCCCACAACTCACTTGTGTTCTACTCGTGCATATAACATCAACGCATAAAACCAGGCTTGGATGCCACTGTTGGGGAACGTAGTAATTTCAAAAAAATTCCAACGCACACGCAAGATCATGGTGATGCATAGCAACGAGAGGGGAGAGTGTTGTCCATGTACCCTCGTAGACCGAAAGCGGAAGCGTTAGCACAACGCGGTTGATGTAGTCGTACGTTCACGATCCGACCGATCAAGTACCGAACGCACGGCACCTCCGAGTTCAGCACACGTTCAGCCCGATGACGTCCCTCGAACTCCGATCCAGCCGAGTGTTGAGGGAGAGTTTCGGTAGCACGACGGCGTGGTGACGATGATGATGTTCTACCGACGCAGGGCTTCGCCTAAGCACCGCTACAGTATTATCAAGGTGGACTATGGTGGAGGGGGGCACCGCACACGGCTAAAAGATCAAACGATCAATTGTTGTGTCTATGGGGTGCCCCCCTGCCCCCGTATATAAAGGAGCAAGGGGAGGAGGCAGCCGGCCAGGGAGAGGCGCGCCAAGGGGGAGTCCTACTCCCACTAGGAGTAGGACTCCTCCTATTCCTAGTAGGAGTAGGAGAGGGGGAAGGAAAGGGAGAGGAGGAGAAGGAAAGAGGGGGCCGGGCCCCCTTGCCCTAAACCAATTCCGTTTGGGCCTTGGGGGGGCGCGCCCCACACTCCCCTTGCTGCCCTCTATTTCCACTAAGGCCCATGTAGGCCCATTAAGCCCCCGGGGGGGTTCCGGTAACCCCCGGTACTCCGGTAAAATCCCTATTTCACCCGGAACACTTACGATATCCAAATATAGGCTTCCAATATATCAATCTTTATGTCTCGACCATTTCAAGACTCCTCGTCATGTCCGTGATCACATCCGGGACTCCGAACAACCTTCGGTACATCAAAACATATAAACTCATAATATAACTGTCATCGAAACGTTAAGCGTGCGGACCCTACGGGTTCGAGAATTATGTAGACATGACCGAGACACGTCTCCGGTCAATAACCAGCAGCGGAACCTGGATGCTCATATTGGCTCCCACATATTCTACGAAGATCTTTATCGGTCAGACCGCATAACAACATACGTTGTTCCCTTTGTCATCGGTATGTTACTTGCCCGAGATTCGATCGTCGGTATCTCAATACCTAGTTCAATCTCGTTACCGGCAAGTCTCTTTACTCGTTCCGTAATACATCATCCCGCAACAAACTCATTAGTTGCAATGCTTGCAAGGCTTAAGTGATGTGCAATACCGAGAGGGCCCAGAGATACCTCTCCGACAATCGGAGTGACAAATCCTAATCTCGAAATACGCCAACCCAACAAGTACATTCGGAGACACCTGTAGAGCACCTTTATAATCACCCAGTTACGTTGTGATGTTTGATAGCACACAAAGTGTTCCTCCGGTAAACGGGAGTTGCATAATCTCATAGTCATAGGAACATGTATAAGTCATGAAGAAAGCAATAGCAACATTCTAAACGATCTAGTGCTAAGCTAACGGAATGGGTCAAGTCAATCACATCATTCTCCTAATGATGTGATCCCGTTAATCAAATGACAACTCATGTCTATGGCTAGGAAACATAACCATCTTTGATCAACGAGCTAGTCAAGTAGAGGCATACTAGTGACACTCTGTTTGTCTATGTATTCACACATGTATTATGTTTCCGGTTAATACAATTCTAGCATGAATAATAAACATTTATCATGATATAAGGAAATAAATAATAACTTTATTATTGCCTCTAGGGCATATTTCCTTCACGGATATGGGGGCGCACGAGCGCGCCCAGACACACCCGCCACGTTGGACCCGTCCCATGCTGGCCCATCCGACCCGACATATATTTGTCCCCATCTGCTCGCCGGAGCAAACCCTAGCCACTTCACTCCACTCCTCTCTGCCACCCGAGCTCCCCTCCGGCGGTTTCCGGCCTTCTCCGCCATGGTAGGCAGTGGATCGAACTCCGACCAGTCCAGATCCGTCGACTGGGGTGTCATCCCGTGTGGGTTCGAGGAGGCAATGACGGTCCGCATTGCACTCCGTCGCACCCGGGAGGACAGCGCCCGGCCGACACGGATCCGTCCGCTGCGACGCCATAGCGTCGGCTCACCAAGCGCTCGGGTCCTCTGGTGCTGGATCCTCGCAGTCCCGGCAGCCGGAACACCTCTCCTTTCCATCACTAGTCGGGCGGCCCACCGTGGGAAGAAGAGGATAAGGGCCGCCGAGGCCCGTATCAAGGCGGAAATGGCGGCGGCTGATGAGGCGGCGCGGGCACCCGCAGAGGAGGAAGCCATTCGCGCCCGCATTATGAAGAAACGACAGAGGAGGAACACACACGCCCTCGCCCGAGAGCAGAATCGGACGGTCCGTGCCATGGCCGGACTGCCACTGAAGGAGGATAGCGACGGCGAGGACAACTCTGGCGACGAGCAGATGCGGCTCGATCCGTACTGCGCCTTCGACCGGTACTTCCACGAGAAGGACGCAAGGGCGCCGGGAAGGGCAAGGGCAGCCGTGGATGAACTCCACCATAGCCAAACATGTCAAATGTTGGTAGTCCGATGGCATGTTTAGTTAGTAGTGATGGAGTAGTCGGACGATGTGTGTGCATCGATGTAGTTGCATGAGTTTGTATGAATTTGAGGTATGGTTATTGAGGTGTCCGGATGTGGATTACATTATTTGAGGGATGCCCGGACAGTGTCTACGGACGCGCTCAGGCGCGTCCGCGGGCATTTGAGGGGCCGGATTTGCCCAGTCCGGCTGTAAATGCTCTTAGGGTCATGGGAGCGTGGCGGATCCCTGCCCTTGCCGGTGGGAGGGCTCCATTTTTAGATGTGTCTTCAAGATTTGTTAGGGTTTGTGTCCTACTCAGGAAGGCGAGACGGCGGCGGCTCCCTGAAGATGGAATAATGTTCTCCCCGCCTAGTCTCCGTTTCGATGATGCGTCTACCATCGTCGGTGGGTGTGTGGATATGCCTCTCCGGCGGATCTGTCCTTGGCGGATTTGCTCGGATCTGTTCGTCGTTCGTCTACGTTCGTGCATTTTCATGTTAGATCCTTTCGATCTACGCTACTCTTCACCGGGGGCGGTTGTTGTTCTGGTGCGCTGGTCCTATGGGGTCTTAGCACAACAACTTCTTGACTGTCTACTACAACAAGTTTTACCCGACTCCGGTGATTGAGGGGCTTCAGTGCTTGTAGTCGTCGCCAGGTGGTCTACGGATATGGATGTAATTTTTATTATTTATGTTGTTCGTTGTACCGCCAAAATGAATAGATCGGATGTTTTTTTGAAAAAAAAACTAATGTGAATAGCCATGTTTTTTATTGATAGAATAAAAAGTTATGGCTGGGGTTTAAGAAAATACAAAAGTCAGCTGAGGGACAAACAGTTTAGCTGTAATAAATGCAAGACAGCGACGTTGTTTTTCATTTTATTACGAGAGGCAAAGGGTTACAAGTTACAGGAAAATTAATCACATCTTCATTCATCATTTTCAAAGGAATTGAGAGAAGAAGAAGACAATTGAATTAAGTGCAAAACCGGAGTAGTGCCGCAAGGGAATTGTTCAGTGGAAGAAAGGAAATGAGCTGAAACATTCTGGGAAAGCTCAACCCCTGTCTTTCCTTCACACTACGTACTGACTTGGCCGAGAAGGCTCTGGACCGGAGCTCCTATACAAAGGCTGGACTGGAGCGATAGTTCGCTGGCATTGGCATTGGCCAAGGAGCATGGACCCGGACGTCGCGCTCCACCTTCAGATCGCCGCGGTGGTCGTGATGGCGGTGCTCATCGTCGCTCTAGCCGTCGCGGCCTCCGGCGGAGCCTGCGACGACGCGGCCGGGGGCGCCGCGGTGCACGCCGCCGACGTCGAGGCCGCCCTCGGCAACGACACGCTCATGACGTACGAGCAGGCGGCCGCCAGGAAGAAGAAGGAGAAGGGGGAGGAAGAGGAGGAGCGGTGCGCCATCTGCCTGTCAGAGTACGGCGAGGGCGAGGCCGGCGAGCTGGTGCGGGTGGTGCCGGCCTGCGGGCACTTCTACCACGCGAGCTGCGACGTCGACAAGTGGCTCCGGAAGCGCCGGACGTGCCCGCTCTGCCGCGGAGGGCTCTGGCCCCCGCCGCCGCCGCTGCCGGGGCTGCCACGGCCGGAGTGCCCGCCGATGCCGCCGTCCCATTAGCTTAGCGTGCCTTCTTTTTCGATGCGTGCTTGTTAGTTGTTAGGATTTGAATTCTTGCAAGAGTGCAGAGGATGCGCGCTTGCACATGCGAGGGAGGCACCTCAATTTGCAGGTGGAAATGGTGATTGCAAATTCTTTAACTTTCCGTTTCTTCCAAGGAAATATTGCATTGTCACGTCAGTTACGAAGAAAATCCTGTCGCAATGCGTTATGCAAATGGGCATCGGACAAGAGGCTAGTAGAACACCATCTCACACACGCCGATTATACTGATGCCATTGCAATAAATTACAAGCAAGTTTAATTGAAGTGATCGAGAGGAAAAAAGAGTTGATGCCAATAGCGAGCCGACATCGAGTTTCTCTTGGGTAAGCAAAGACCAATCCGTCGACTGCCAACCGGTTATCATGAATCAACTTCTATCTAAGCTGAGCAGTGTGGGCAGAGTCCTAGTCTTTGCGTGGACTTTGACATGTTCTAGCCACGCTGTTCGTAGCACATCCCCTTGTATTTTAACTCAAATTAACCTAAACTACCACTTAATTGCGTGGACTTTGACACAGCCTTTGCTTGAAACTCGAAAAAACATGCAAACTCACTGACAGCATTTCTAGTCCTTCCCTTGTACTTTAACTCTCGAAACCACCTATGAGAGTTTAACTCCTCAAATTTTAAGAATTTAAACTTTTTGGCACATAGTCCTTCCTCCAGATTTGACTTCCCAAATCATAAATTTGCACAAACTACTCCTTTCAAACACGATTAAGATAACATAGTGCATGATTGTTCATAACACTGATAAATTAAACTAAAAGCCACTCAAATTAACCTGAACTACCACTTAATTAAGCTCAAGTACTGCTCTACTCCTCGTCGGAGGGGATTGCGTTGGGCTCACGCCCCACTGAAGCCCAACCTTGGCGGGTGGCGGTGTCGAAGAACGCCTCGATGGCGAGGTGCTCCTCAACCACCTCTTGGTCGGCGTGGATGACGACGAGTTTGGTGAGTGTTGTGACAAGGTGCTCCTCGAGCTCCTCCCCTTCTAGATTGCGTTCAGCTTCCTCCGACAGTTTGAGTTCCGTGAACTACAACATTGTCGGCATCGCCATGTCCATCTCGTCCTCCTCTTCCTCCTTATTTGTAGGATTGCTATCCTTAGGAAATATTCCTCAGAATTTTTTTGGCCTTCTATTTTGAAAGAAAATCTCTATCCACTCAAACCTTTTGGTACATTTCTTTGTTTTCCATGCAGCCTCATGGACTCTTCATCCAAATTCCTGTGTTTTTTGCCCCCTCCCCCTCCCCCCAATATTAATTCATTAAAAAGTTCTTACAATCATTCAATACAGAATTTCCCGCATGAGGCGGAACACTATTACAAAGCACACCATCCGACCTATTATCAAAACTAAACTTAGCAATGCGCCACCATATTAGCCTGCCTATCAATCTTCGCAATTTTTAGATTGTTAATAAACTTTAACGCTCAATGCTTCCTTTTTCAGATCAACAAGAGGGGACCTGTCAATGGTTTCATTTGCCAGAAAGGATGCCACAAAAGAGCAATTAGTTTTCAAAGTAAACGGTTTGTGAAGAGTGATACAGATGTATAACCCGGCGAGGTCTGCACGAAGTTCCGCTTCATCCACACAGGTACACAATCCAATAAAGTCCCACGAAGAAATGATGACTTCGCCCAGATGATTCCTGGCAACAACCCCTACGCTAGCAGACCTCAGGCTATCCGCAAAACTAGCGTCAACATCTATCTTAACATACTCAGAGGAAGGAGGCTCCCAAGGAGCACGGTCCTTGATCAAAAAATTAATATACCTCAAACTATCCGTCACCCCCTTACCTTTGTTGCTTAAATCCACCTGCGCACACGCGATCGCTGACGAGAAGGTCTTCCAATAATTATCCACAAAGATAATAGAGGCGGAAACAGGTTCTTTTCTCTTTTCAAAAATCAAATCATTTCTCAAATGCCAAACTCTCCAGAAGATGAATTAAACTTGTTCGTGCACCGACGACCTCAGCTAATCCAACAAACTATGAAGCCAATTCGGTCCCATACATCTGAATAACTCCTCTCCCGAAATATTCCACACCTCCCGAGGGCCAAACGCAAACCACGAGCCTTTGGACATGTCACTAAAGCATGGAAAATATTTTCATCTTCAATACCACAGATAGAGCACAAACGAGTTTGGTGATGATGTGACAGACTGGTTTTTGCCCTTTCTTATTTTCTTGAAATTTCATTTGAAAGTTTTTGAAACTTGGAGTTTCTGAATCTTTCCATTTGGACTTAAACACTTGGGCATCCTTGGCTTTCACCCAAGTGTTCACTTCTCTCCCAAACCATCACTTCACTTCTGATCCACCACAAAATAACCTTTGGAATATTTTTCTTAAATGAAAAATATCCATTTTCTCTCAAAAACCCTAAGCCAGATCTGTTTGCTTCAAGGCAACCCTAATTTTTATGGCTCAGAAAATTCTAAGATAATTCACAAATATTCTAGGGACCCTAGGGCACCTCCTTGAGCAAAAATATTTCATCACTTTTTGGAATATTTTTGCTACAGAAAATCTTTTCTGTTCTGGACAGAAATGGTGGTTTCTACAGCAACTACCATTTTACTTGCTCCATTTGACCTGAACTTTCTTGTGCATCTTTACCTTAGTAACTTATAACTAGCCTCCAAAGCACAGCCCCAAACTCCCAGCCATTTGACCACAGTAACATCACAAGGTTACTGACCAGAAACTTACCTGGCTTGTAAAATCTTCTCTACTACACCTGGATCCAAACCAAACCGTGGTAAACTTCAAAACTACCACGAACAACATGCCAGACATGATTTTTAGACGAAGGCTGGCCTGAGGAGAGAGTTCGCGCGGTGACCACGCGTGTCCACGATGCCAAGCATGCGTGTCGACGCGCTCTGGGTGACGCCGAGCGCTCTGTTCGAGCGTGCTCGCTTCCCCCGCCTGCCCAACCATGCCAAACCCCGCCACCATCATCGTCTCGACGTCCTTAACTCCTCCCTAGCACTCTCCGACACCGGAGCTCGCCGCAGCGAGCACGGGCAAGGTCCGGCCAGCCCAACAGTGCGGAGCGCACTGTGCTCGTCGCCATCCCCTTGATCCTGTGCTCGTCTCCGCTCGCCCACAGTGGCCGCGTGACCTCCGTCACCTTCTCCCCCTCTCACCGACGCCGCTCGTCGCCGGGCGCCGTGGACATGTGTCCACCGGCGGAGCCCGAAGCACCCTCGCCGCTCGCCTATAAATAGAGCCACCCCCAGCCTCCTCGAGCACCATCCAGCACTCACACACACCCCACGATCGAGTAGGAAGCCGTAGCCCGGCCGGGCAGGCCTCGGGCCGCCGTCCCCGAGCTCGAGCTCGCCGGCGATCCCCTCTGGTCGCCGCGGCAGCTCCAGCCCCTCCCAGGCCTGGGCGACCCCTCCAAGGCCTCTACCTCTCTCCGATGAGGCCATCTCGCCCGCTTGGAGCCTCTGGAGTGACCTCTGCTCGCCGTCTTCCTCAACTCCGGCGACCTCCACGTTCTGCCTCAGCTTGCGAGCTAGTTTCCGACGTCGTCCGACCACCCCTAGCCACGCTACGGGTACGGGCAGGTACGCCATCGTCCCCTCTCTCAATCCCTCCCTCTCGTTTGGGCCAAGGAGCCCTCGTCGCCGGCGAGAGCTCTGGCGAAGCCGCGGCCCTCTCTGTTTCTCTCTCCCTCTTCCCCCACCTGACTAGCGGGGCCCGCTAGTCAGCCACTCAGTACACGCGCGAAGCGGTACGAGTGGTGGCGCCCCTGGGCTTTACGCCTTCGACGTCACCCCCCCAGCTGTTTCTTTTTATTCAAATTCATTTATATTCCAGAGAGCTTCAAACAATTTTAACTTTTTAACCATAAGTCCAAATGAGATGATTCTTTTTGCATTGTGTTCTTTGAAAGGAAATCTAACAGCTCACCAAAGATGAGATTTTTCTGAGCTGTTTAGAATTTCTGGTGAATTTCAGAAGAGTTCTTGATATTTTCTTTTTGTGTTTAAAATTATTTTCAGAAGGTGAGGCTTGTCTTGAGGATCACCAGGAGGCTTGTGAACCTCATCTGCACTAAGGCAAGCCACAACAACATTTTTATGATGCCATTTCAATATTTGTGATTTTCTCACTTAAATGAAATGATTAACCCATGCATTTAAATAATTATTGAATTATTTGTATTCTGTTAAGTATTGGTCAGTTGTTATGCTTGATTTACAGAATAGTTGAAACTAGTTTAAGTGGGTAAAGCAAGTTAAAATTTATTTGAGGTGATGTTAGAAATAATTTTGTTATGCATGTTAGTAATTATTTAAAGCTTTGTGTTTGCATTCTTAAATTGATAAAAATTTGTTAGAAAATGTTCTGTTAAATACTTGTTTAATCATATTACTTGTCTTACAGAATGTTTGAACCCAACTTAGTGATAAAGAAATTAAGAGTTGTTGATAATGATATCTTTTGGTCAAGCATATGAAAAATTTATCGGAGTTACTTTCTTGCGTAGGAAATTAATAAAACTTGTTGCAAAATATTTTGGTTAAGTTGTGAGTCATTTTGAGCAAGTAGAGTAATATGAGTTGTTGACGTTTATGCTTGGTGTGCATATGGATGACGTCGGTCATTTTTATCAATATGTGATGCATGTGTTGTTTTGCATTTCATGGCATGCTATGACACCGGTCATTTTTAGTTTAAAGTTAATCCTGAATATAACTCAACTTGAATATACCGTTGACTGGGTCATGGTGCCGCTGAATCGAGTTTCTTTCCAGTGCAACCACATTTGCCTTGTGGGAAGGCCTTGATTCGGTCCATTGACACGGCCTCTGGTCGGTGCCTCCATCTAGGGAAGATTATGTCGTGTTTGCCCTGGCCCGGTAAGCACACATAATCTTGTGTGCTCGTTGATGAGATTATGGTACCGAGTCCCCGAGTGGGAGTGTTTTGACCACGACGGTGGTCGGGGTGTCTTTGGTAGACACGGGGCCACCCAGGACCAGCCCATTGGGGATTTGGGTCGGAGTGGCCGGGAGAGTGCTGTGGCAATGGAGGGGTTTTGTCGGAATGCCGTTGGTCTACCCGAATGGGAATGCGAGGCCATGGGTTCCGTGGTGTGGGTACAGTGTGCTACCTCTGTAGAGTGTATAATCTATCGATAGCCGAGTCCACGGTCACGGACACCTCGTACTAGGTCCCACCATGAGTCAACGTTTAATAAAAATTGCACACTAAGCTATGAACTTTGCATTCTCAATGGATGGCAGAAAGGCCATCGAGGTATTTGGGACAAAATGATGGTCGTGGTTGTGATCGCCATAAGGATCACGAGTTGTTCTTGAGAAAGACCACTATGGTGGTGTGTTTGTGGTCCAGAGGTGATCACAGTTGGTAAGCTGTCCTGAGGGACGTTCGGGCTTGATCACAGCATGTTGACATATAATGTTGCATTATTAATAATTGGTTAAATATCATGATATTGTTTGTCATTATGATTATGCTTGTTGTGAGCTTGCAAGTACATTCAATGTACTGACCTGGCGTGTCATGCCAGATTTCAGGAAAGTCTCGTTGGAAAGGAGCGCTGTTCGAGTCTAGATCGTGTCCACATCAGTGTCCCTGTGATATGGAGCTTCCGCTACGACGTTATTCCGCTGCCACGTAGTTGTTCAAGTCGAGGCCCCTTTATGTTCACTAAATAATGTACATATTGTTCCGCCGCACCGAGTGTGCCGCTTGGTCTCGACCACTGTTGTAATATGAACTCTGTTCCGCTAGCATCAATAAAGCGGTTGTTTTCTGTACCAATATGTTGTGTGTTGCCAGAAGACATGATCTCTGGCTGGCAATGCAGGGTAAACCGGTCGCTCTGAGCCGGGGTGCCACAACGGTTGGTATCAGAGCCGCGCTGACTGTAGGACACGCTAGACTACGACGTGTTAACTGGACGCTAGACACGAGTAAATGTGAGTGTCGGTAGCAGTTATAGCTGGTTGTTGCATTGTAGTCATTTGATTATTATTTTTATGCTAACCTGTTAATGGTTGTGAGTGTAGATGGCTCCGGTGCCGTATCCGTGCCAGTTGCAGTTGATGCTGTACACGTCACCGCACCTTCGCCGCAACGTGTGGCGTCGGCTGTCCCCTCACGGAGACGAACCAGTCTACCGTGTGTACCGGGAGCGTCTAGCAGACTCAGTGTATGAGTACCACGCAGTGGTTACTCTGCGCACCAGTTCCGATTCCGGCTCTTACACTCGCACTTCTCGGAGCTGTTACGCCTCCACCGCTTCTCAGGCTGTCCAGTTTGCCGCATTTGAGGTCCTTGTCGAGCTTCGTTATACCAAGGTTCAAATGCAGCATCACCCAGGATTCTATTACTACCCATCTCTGCACGACAACGGTCGTGTCCGTTTTCCTCTCGTTAACCCGGAGTCTGATAGTGTTGCTAGCCATCTTGCTCGCTATATCACTGCTAGCTATCTGATGATCCACGAGCTGGCTCGAGAGCTGACTCGTGCCCGTACTGCTTTAGCCCGCTACCTTGGTCACTACTAGATCCACCACTACTCCATCCTCACTGGGATTTACCCCTTATGTCCCAGTTAGCTCTAGCTCCCCTATTTCGCCGGTTACTCCCCCGAGTAGCACAGGCGTTCCGGCCGTGAACCCTCTCAGTACTCCTGCCGAGTGGGTCTCACTTCTTGCTACTCCTGCAGCCCCGATGCTTCATCCTACCCCTGCCCCTGAGGGAGAGCCCTCGAGGCAGCGTCGTCGTGTTACCTTTAACCCGGAGGTTTCCGTTAACCACGTCAGTTCAGGATCTGAGACCGCTTCAGGGGAGGACACCGCAGCACCCGCAGAGCAGTAGTGTCTTTGAGTATTCGCAGTCGTCTAGATGGTGTACGGATGTAGTTGTACAAGTCATGATGCTTCATGTATGAGAGTAGTGGAACCAGTCAGGTTGTTAAATTTTCATGTATGAGTCTATGTATAATTATGATGGGACTTTAATCGCCGTATTCTCTTCGCTCTTTTGTCTTTTTCGAGAATTGTTGCTGGCTTTTCCCCAATTTTATTCTTGGATGTCTCTCATCTTGATTTCGTTGCCTTGGGAAAAATACTCAATAGGATGACGCGGGGAGGCGGCAGTAGCAACGTTCGTGAGGGAACTCCTGTTCGTCGTTCCACACGACGGGCAGGATATTCTCCCGAGCCGTACGTTCAGCCACCACCTCCTCCGCCTGATCCTCCCTCCACCGAGCAAGTTCTGCGTATGTTTGAAGAAAAAAAAGGAACAAAGATCTGATTGAAACATTGAGAAGTGTGCAAGCTATAATTGGACAAAATGGAAATCAGAATGATCTCCGGGGCTTCCCATTCTTTTATTTCTTGGAGTTTTGCCGCCCAAAACAATTTTCCTTGCACAATTTTGGGCAAAAATATGCTGGTACAAACCCCGGGATCTATAATCAAGAGCAATCTAGTCTGCCGTGATCTGGAGATCAATATCAACGGGGTCCACTTTCCAACATCTCTGATAATCATTGAGTCTGAACAGTTGGATATTATATTGGGAATGAATTGGCTGGCCAAATATCAAGTTTGTATAAACTGCGCAACCCGAGAAGTCAATTTAACCAGTCTGAATGGGCAGCTCACCAAATTATATGCTCGCAAGCATATACCCAAGCCAGAACTAGTGTGCACTGCTGTGGTCGAATTGGAATTTATTCCTGTGGTCAGTGAGTACCCTGATGTGTTTCGAGAAGAACTGCCAGGCATGCCACCAGATCGGGAACTGGAATTTGCCATAGATCTTGTGCCCGGAACCGCACCATTATACAAGAAGTATTACCGGATGCCCTCATCAGAATTAGTGGAACTAAAGAAACAGCTTGACGAATTACTCCGGAAAGGTTATATTCGTCCCAGCTCTTCACCGTGGGGGTCACTTGCAATCTTCGTGGGTAAAAAGGATGGCAGTCTCCGTATGTGCATAGATTATCGCCAGCTGAATGAGGTCACCATCAAAAATAAATACCCACTGCCAAGGATTGATGATCTGTTCGATCAGCTCAGTGGGGCTAAAGTATTCTCAAAAATCGATTTACGGACCGGGTATCATCAGCTCAAGATTAAAAGGGAAGATATTCCTAAGACCGCATTCACTACACGATACGGTCTTTACGAATATACTGTGATGTCCTTTGGTCTCATCAATGCCCCTGCCTTCTTCATGCATATGATGAACAAGGTGTTCATGGACTTCCTCGACAAATTTGTGGTAGTCTTTATCGACGACATCCTCATTTACTCCAAGAGTGAAGAAGAGCATAAGGATCACCTCCGGGCAGTGCTACAACGGCTCCGCAACCATCAGCTATACGCCCAGTTCAGTAAGTGCGAATTTTGGCTCAAGCAAGTTGGGTTTCTCGGGCATGTACTATCCGCCGAAGGCATAGCCGTGGACCCGAGCAAAGTAAAGGATGTGCTCGATTGGGTACCGCCCACTACTATAACACAAATCCGGAGTTTCCTTGGATTAGCTGGATACTATCGTCGTTTCATTGAAGGGTTTTCCAAAATTGCTAAACCTATGACGGAATTGCTCAAAAAGGATACAAAGTTTAAGTGGACCAAGGACTGTGAGAAGAGTTTTTATGAGCTAAAGACGCGTCTGACAACCGCACCCGTATTGACTCTTCCAGACATTTATCGCAGCTTCGACGTGTACTGCGATGCCTCCAGACAAGGTATTGGTTGTGTATTGATGCAAGACGGCAAGGTAGTAGCCTATGCATCACGACAACTACGACCACATGAGGGAAATTATCCTACTCATGATTTGGAATTGGCTGTAGTGGTTCATGCATTACAAATTTGGAGACACTATCTCATTGGAAAAAGGTGCCAAATTTTTACCGACCACAAAAGCCTCAAGTACATCTTCACTCAGCCAGATTTAAATCTCCGTCAGCGAAGATGGTTAGAGTTGGTCAAGGATTATGACCTTGGAATAAATTACCATCCAGGCAAGGCCAACGTCGTTGCCGATGCGCTCAGTCGAAAGCCCGTCAGTTTAAATGTCATGTTAAAATCATTGCCTATCGAACTTCAGGAGGAGATCGCTCAGCTCAACTTGGTCATCGTGGATGCTGGCCTCACTAATATTTTGGAAGTTACCCCCACACTTGAGATGGAAATCCGCAAGGCCCAGCCAGATGACGCCAAGCTACAAAAACATGCAAGGCAGCCCCCAGATTTCTTCAAGGACAACTTCGGTACCCTCCGATTCCGTGGACGAATTTGTGTACCAAATCAACCGGACTTGAAGAGGAAAATCTTGTCAGAAGCACACGAATCCTCGTATTCCATTCATCCGGGAAGTACGAAAATGTATGAAGACCTTGAACAAATATTCTGGTGGAATGGGATGAAGAAAGACATTGCCTATTTTGTAGCCTGTTGCGACATATGCAACAAGGTGAAAGCAGAGCATCAGAAGCCAGCCAGACTTCTCCAACCACTGCCAGTTTCACAATGGAAATGGGATGGTGTTTGCATGGAATTCATCACCGGATTGCCTAGGACTCAGCGAGGCAAAGACGCAATCTGGGTTATAGTGGACACCCTAACCAAGGTTGCTCATTTCATCCCGGTCAGCACCAGATATAGAGCAAATGAACTGGCGCAACTGTATGTATCCAGAATCGTCAGTCTGCATGGGGTACCCCGGACTATCACTTCCGACCGAGGTTCTTTGTTTACCTCCGCTTTCTGGTCCCGCCTCCATCAAGCCTTGGGGACAGCACTAAAATATAGTACTGCTTATCACCCCCAGACGGACGGTCAGACAGAGCGAGTAAATCAAATACTCGAAGATATGTTGCGAGCCTGTGTGCTAGCCAATGGGGCGAACTGGGAAGATTTCTTGCCATACGCCGAGTTCTCGTATAACAACAGTTTCCAGACCAGTCTAAAGATGTCACCCTATGAAGCTCTATATGGTCGTAAGTGCCGCACTCCTCTAAATTGGTCTCAAGCTGGAGATAGCCATATCTTCGGAACCGATCTCATGATGGAAGCCGAGAAACAAGTCAGGGAAATCAGAGACCGACTGCAATTGGCCAAATCCCGTCAGAAGAGTTATTATGATGCAAAGCACCGGCAGGTCAGTTTTGAACCCGGAGAACATGTGTACCTCTGAGTCACTCCTATGAAAGGAGTTAAGTGATTTCAGACTCGTGGAAAGCTGGCACCAAGATTCATTGGTCCATTCTCAATTATGTCTCGAGTGGGTACAGTTGCATACCAACTGGAACTACCCCTGGAGTTGTCAGAAATACACAATGTGTTCCATGTTTCACAATTGAGACGATGCATATCCCCGCCTGAGAAAAGTACTGCAATGGCTGAGATAGAATTGGCAAAGGATTTAACTTATGAAGAAAGACCGTCCAAAATTTTGGATCAAGTGGAAAGGGTCACTCGCAGCAAAGTCAGAAATTTTTTCAAAGTTCAGTGGGAGCATCACACCGAGTCAGAAGCAACTTGGGAGCAGGAAGAGTTCCTTAAGAGTCAGTATCCAGAGTGGTTTTCCCAAGCAACCGAATCTCGAGGACGACATTTTCATTCTAAGTGGGGGAGGTTTGTGACAGCCTGGTTTTTGCCCTTTCTTATTTGCTTGAAATTTCATTTGAAAGTTTTTGAAACTTGGAGTTTCTGAATCTTTCCATTTGGACTTAAACACTTGGGCATCCTTGGCTTTCACCCAAGTGTTCACTTCTCTCCCAAACCATCACTTCACTTCTGATCCACCACAAAATAACCTTTGGAATATTTTTCTTAAATGAAAAATATTCATTTTCTCTCAAAAACCCTAAGCCAGATCTGTTTGCTTCAAGGCAACCCTAATTTTTATGCCTCAGAAAATTCTAAGATAACTCACAAATATTCTAGGGACCCTAGGCACCTCCCTGAGCAAAAATATTTCATCACTTTTTGGAATATTTTTGCTACAGAAAATCTTTTCTGTTCTGGACAGAAATGGTGGTTTCTACAGCAACTACCATTTTACTTGCTCCATTTGACCTGAACTTTCTTGTGCATCCTTACCTTAGTAACTTATAACTAGCCTCCAAAGCACAGCCCCAAACTCCCAGCCATTTGACCATAGTAACATCACAAAGTTACTGACCAGAAACTTACCTGGCTTGTAAAATCTTCTCTACTGCACCTGGATCCAAAACAAACCGTGGTAAACTTCAAAACTACCACGAACAACATGCCAGACATGATTTTTGGACGAAGGCTGGCCTGAGGAGAGAGTTCGTGCGGTGACCACGCGTGTCCATGATGCCAGGCATGCGTGTCGACGCGCTCTGGGTGACGCCGAGCGCTCTGTTCGAGCGTGCTCGCTTCCCCCGCCTGCCTAACCATGCCAAACCCCGCCACCATCATCGTCTCGGCGTCCTTAACTCCTCCCTAGCACTCTCCGACGCCGGAGCTCGCCGCAGCGAGCACGGGCAAGGTCCGGCCAGCCCAACAGTGCGGAGCGCACTGTGCTCGTCGCCATCCCCTTGATCCTGTGCTCGTCTCCGCTCGCCCACAGTGGCCGCGTGACCTCCGTCGCCTTCTCCCCCTCTCACTGACGCCGCTCGTCGCCGGGCGCCGTGGACATGTGTCCACCGGCGAAGCCCGAAGCACCCTCGCCGCTCGCCTATAAATAGAGCCACCCCCAGCCTCCTCGAGCACCATCCAGCACTCACACACACCCCACGATCGAGTAGGAAGCCGTAGCCCGGCCGGGCAGGCCTCGGGCCGCCGTCCCCGAGCTCGAGCTCGCCGGCGATCCCCTCTGGTCGCCGCGGCAGCTCCAGCCCCTCCCAGGCCTGGGCGACCCCTCCAAGGCCTCTACCTCTCTCCGATGAGGCCATCTCGCCCGCTTGGAGCCTCTGGAGTGACCTCTGCTCGTCGTCTTCCTCAACTCCGGCGACCTCCACATTCTGCCTCCGCTTGCGAGCTAGTTTCCGACGCCGTCCGACCACCCCAACCCACGCTACGGGTATGGGCAGGTGCGCCATCGTCCCCTCTCTCAATCCCTCCCTCTCGTTTGGGCCGAGGAGCCCTCGTCGCCGGCGAGAGCTCCGGTGAAGCCGCGGCCCTCTCTGTTTCTCTCTCCCTCTTCCCCCACCTGACTAGCGGGGCCCGCTAGTTAGCCACTCAGTACACGCGCAAAGCGGTACGAGTGGTGGCGCCCCTGGGCTTTACGCCTTCGACGTCACCCCCCCCAGCTGTTTCTTTTTATTCAAATTCATTTATATTCCAGAGAGCTTCAAAGAATTTTAACTTTTTAACCATAAGTCCAAATGAGATGATTCTTTTTGCATTGTGTTCTTTGAAAGGAAATCTAACAGCTCACCAAAGATGAGATTTTTCTGAGCTGTTTAGAATTTCTGGTGAAATTCAGAAGTGTTCATGATATTTTCTTTTTGTGTTTAAAATTATTTTCAGAAGGTGAGGCTTGTCTTGAGGATCACCAGGAGGCTTGTGAACCTCATCTGCACTAAGGCAAGCCACAACAACATTTTTATGATGCCATTTCAATATTTGTGATTTTTTCACTTAAATGAAATGATTAACCCATGCATTTAAATAATTATTGAATTATTTGTATTCTGTTAAGTATTGGTCAGTTGTTATGCTTGATTTACAGAATAGTTGAAACTAGTTTAAGTGGGTAAAGCAAGTTAAAATTTATTTGAGGTGATGTTAGAAATAATTTTGTTATGCATGTTAGTAATTATTTAAAGCTTTGTGTTTGCATTCTTAAATTGATAAAAATTTGTTAGAAAATATTCTGTTAAATACTTGTTTAATCATATTACGTGTCTTACAGAATGTTTGAACCCAACTTAGTGATAAAGAAATTAAGAGTTGTTGATAATGATATCTTTTGGTCAAGCATATGAAAAATTTATCGGAGTTACTTTCTTGCGTAGGAAATTAATAAAACTTGTTGCAAAATATTTTGGTTAAGTTGTGAGTCATTTTGAGCAAGTAGAGTAATATGAGTTGTTGACGTTTATGCTTGGTGTGCATATGGATGACGTCGGTCATTTTTATCAATATGTGATGCATGTGTTGTTTTGCATTTCATGGCATGCTATGACACCGGTCATTTTTAGTTTAAAGTTAATCCTGAATATAACTCAACTTGAATATACCGTTGACTGGGTCATGGTGCCGCTGAATCGAGTTTCTTTCCAGTGCAACCACATTTGCCTTGTGGGAAGGCCTTGATTCGGTCCATTGACACGGCCTCTGGTCGGTGCCTCCATCTAGGGAAGATTATGTCGTGTTTGCCCTGGCCCGGTAAGCACACATAATCTTGTGTGCTCGTTGATGAGATTATGGTACCGAGTCCCCGAGTGGGAGTGTTTTGACCACGACGGTGGTCGGGGTGTCTTTGGTAGACACGGGGCCACCCAGGACCAGCCCGTTGGGGATTTGGGTCGGAGTGGCCGGGAGAGTGCTGTGGCAATGGAGGGGTTTTGTCGGAATGCCGTTGGTCCACTAGAATGGGAATGCGAGGCCATGGGTTCCGTGGTGTGGGTACAGTGTGCTACCTCTGCAGAGTGTATAATCTATCGATAGCCGAGTCCACGGTCACGGACACCTCGTACTATGTCCCACCATGAGTCAACGTTTAATAAAAATTGCACACTAAGCTATGAACTTTGCATTGTCAATGGATGGCAGAAAGGCCATCGAGGTATTTGGGACAAAATGATGGTCGTGGTTGTGATCGCCGTAAGGATCACGAGTTGTTCTTGAGAAAGACCACTATGGTGGTGTGTTTGTGGTCCAGAGATGATCACAGTTGGTAAGCTGTCCTGAGGGACGTTCGGGCTTGATCACATCATGTTGACACATAATGTTGCATTATTAATAATTGGTTAAATATCATGATATTGTTTGTCATTATGATTATTCTTGTTGTGAGCTTGCAAGTACATTCAATGTACTGACCTGGCGTGTCATGCCAGATTTCAGGAAAGTCTTGTTGGAAAGGAGCGTTGTTTGAGTCTAGATCGTGTCCACATCAGTGTCCCTGTGATATGGAGCTTCTGCTACGACGTTATTCCGCTGCCACATAGTTGTTCGAGTCGAGGCCCCTTTATGTTCACTAAATAATGTACATATTGTTCCGCCGCACCGAGTGTGCCGCTTGGTCTCGACCACTGTTGTAATATGAACTCTGTTCCGCTAGCATCAATAAAGCGGTTGTTTTCTGTACCAATATGTTGTGTGTTGCCAGAAGACATGATCTCTGGGCTGGGAATGCAGGGTAAACCAGTCGCTCTGAGCTGGGGTTTGAAAATTTCATGTTTTGACCCTTTTGTGAAATAAATTCGGGATCTGACCCTGGTTTGAAATTTTTTCAGGATTTGACCCTTTTTCCTACCGCCGGGGGGTCTGGCGGTAGGGTTAGACAGCCTACCGCCACGGCCCATGGCGGTAGGGCACTTATCCACGTCAGCACGCGGAAACGGCCGCCGTCCCCCTCCGTCGCACCCTACCGCCAGGGGCCTTGGCGGTAGGCTGTCTAACCCTACCGCCAGACCCCCTGGCGGTAGGGTCTGTGCAGTTATTTGCCCCGAAACCCCTGCGCCCCTGCCCACCCCTCCCCCTCTCCCCCCCCCCCCTCGGCAGTTCCTCATTTTCTCCCCCAAGTCGCCCCTCTCTCCCTCTCTCATCTCCTCCACTCCCCCCGGATCTTCACCGATTCTTCACCGTTTTTGCGGATCGAGATGGCCCCGAAGAGAAAACCGTAAGCTCCTCCAATCCCTCCAATTAGTTTTTGCAAACTTGCTTCCGATTCGACGCATTATTTGCTTGAAATCCCTCATATTTTTGAACATAGATTGGATTTTTTTTCACCTAAGATTGATTGTAGTTGTAGTTCTTAGTTCTTTAGTAACTAGTGGTATTGGATATGAACTCTAATCAATAGTTCATATGTTAGTGTGAAGATGAACCCTAGTTCATAATTTGTTTTGTTAAAAAAATTATGATGTAATGTTGATATGAGGATGAAGCCTAGTTTGATGATGCATGTTGATATGATGATATGATCTAGTGTGAAGATGAACCCTAGTTTGATGATGGATGTTGATATGATGATATGAAGATGTTGTTTGGAAAAAATTATTTAAAAATATGATGATATGATGTATGTTGGAGGATTTTTTTTGATATGACGCATGTTGATATGATTTGATCCATCATGTGTAGTAGATGTTGTTGGAGAAATATGCTTAAATTTTTATTTTGATATGATGCATGTCGATATGATTTGAGTTCATTTTTTGTTTATGTATGCTTTATGCTTATGGTGCTTTTGTTTATGAAATTTTATTAAGACGGCCACCTCTTGCGGACAACATCGGCCCACGGTACTCCATGCTGGACTGGGCATTTGTTGGAAATATGCCCTAGAGGCAATAATAAAATGGTTATTATTATATTTCCTTGTTCATGATAATTGTCTATTGTTCATGCTATAATTGTGTTATCCGGAAATCATAATACATGTGTGAATACATAGACCACATCATGTCCCTAGTGAGCCTCTAGTTGACTAGCTCGTTGATCAATAGATGGTTACGGTTTCCTGACCATGGACATTGGATGTCGTTGATAACGGGATTACATCATTAGGAGAATGATGTGATGGACAAGACCCAATCCTAAGCATAGCACAAGATCGTGTAGTTCGTCTGCTAAAGCTTTTCTAATGTCAAAGTATCATTTCCTTAGACCATGAGATTGTGCAACTTCTGGATACCGTAGAAATGCTTTGGGTGTGCCAAACGTCACAACGTAACTGGGTGACTATAAAGGTACACTACGGGTATCCCCGAAAGTATCTGTTAGGTTGGCATGAATCGAGACTGGGATTTGTCACTCCGTATGACGGAGAGGTATCTCTGGGCCCACTCGGTAAGACATCATCGTAATGAGCTCAGTGTGACTAAGGGGTTGGTCACGGGATGATGTGTTATGGAACGAGTACAGAGACTTGCCGTAACGAGATTGAACAAGGTATCGGTATACCGACGATCGAATCTCGGGCAAGTAACGTACCGATTGACAAAGGGAATTGTATATGGGATTGCTTGAATCCTCGACATCATGGTTCATCCGATGAGATCATCGTGGAATGTGTGGGAGCCAACATGGGTATCCAGATCCCGCTGTTGGTTATTGGCTAGAGAGGTGTCTCGGTCATGTGTGCATGATTCCCGAACCCGTAGGGTCTACACACTTAAGGTTCGATGACGCTAGGGTTATAAGGAAGGTTTGTATGTGATTACCGAATGTTGTTCGGAGTCCCGGATGAGATCCTGGACGTCACGAGGAGTTCCGGAATGGTCCGGAGACGAAGATTTATATATGGGAAGTCCTTATTCGGTCGCCGGAAGTGTTCGGGGGTATATCGGTATTGTACCGGGACCACCGAAAGGGTTCCGGGGGTCCACCGGGAGGGTCCACCTGCCCCGGAGGGCCCTATGGGATGAATATAGAGGGGAACCAGCCCCTAGGTGGGCTGGGCGCCAAACCCTCCCTAGGGCCCATGCGCCTAGGGTTGGGGGGAAGCCCAGGAGGGGGCGCCCCCCTTGGCTTGGGGGGCAAGCCTCCCCCCTTGGCCGCCGCCCCCCTCTAGATCCATCTGGAGGGGGCCGCCCCCCCTCTCCCTTGCCCCTATAAATAGAAGGGGGGTGGGAGGGCAGCCGCACCACATCCAAGGCGCAGCCCCTCCCCTCCCCAACACCTCCTCCTCCTCCGCGTGAGCTTGGCGAAGCCCTGCCGGAGAACTGCCACTCCACCACCACCACGCCGTCGTGCTGCTGTTGGAGCCTTCTACCTCAACCTCTCCCTCCGCCTTGCTGGATCAAGGCGCGGGAGACGTCACCGGGCTGCACGTGTGTTGAACGCGGAGGCACCGTTGTTTGGTGCTTGGATCGGATTCTGCCGCGATCTGAATCGCTACGTGTACGACTCCTCCAACCGCGTTCTTGCAACGCTTCCGCATCGCGATCTTCAAAGGTATGAAGATGCACTCCCCTCTCGTTGCTAGTAAACTCCATAGATTGATCTTGGTGATGCGTAGAAATTTTTTAATTTCTGCAACGATCCCCAACAGTGGCATCATGAGCTAGGTCTATGCGTAGTTTCTATGCACGAGTAGAACACAAGTTGTTGTGGGCGTCGATTTTATCAATTTACTTGCCGTTACTAGTCTTATCTTGATTCGGCGGCATTGTGGGATGAAGCGGCCCGGACCGACCTTACACGTACGCTTACGTGAGACAGGTTCCACCGACTGACATGCACTAGTTGCATAAGGTGGCTAGCAGGTGTCTGTCTCTCCCACTTTAGTCGGATCGGATTCGATGAAAAGGGTCCTTATGAAGGGTAAATAGAAATTGGCATATCACGTTGTGGTTTTGGCGTAGGTAAGAAACGTTCTTGCTAAAAACCTATAGCAGCCACGTAAAAAATTTGCAACAACAATTAGAGGACGTCTAACTTTTTTTTGCAGCAAGTGTCATGTGATGTGATATGGCCAGAAGGATGTGATGAATGATATATGTGATGTATGAGATTGATCATGTTCTTGTAATAGGAATCACGACTTGCATGTCGATGAGTATGACAACCGGCAGGAGCCATAGGAGTTGTCTTAATTTATTTATGACCTGCGTGTCAACTGGAACGTCATGTAATTACTTTACTTTATTGCTAACCGTTAGCCATAGTAGTAGAAGTAATAGTTGGCGAGACAACTTCATGAAGACACGATGATGGAGATCATGGTGTCATGCCGGTGACGATGATGATCATGGCGCCCCAAAGATGGAGATCAAAAGGAGCAAAAATGATATTGGCCATATCATGTCACTATTTGATTGCATGTGATGTTTATCATGTTTTACATCTTATTTGCTTAGAACGACGGTAGCATAAATAAGATGATCCCTCGCTAAAATTTCAAGAAAGTGTTCCCCCTAACTGTGCATCGTTGCGAAGGTTCGTTGTTCCGAAGCACCACGTGATGATCGGGTGTGATAGGTTCTAACGTTCGCATACAACGGGTGTAAGCCAGATTTACACACGCAATACACTTAGGTTGACTTGACGAGCCTAGCATGTATAGACATGGCCTCGGAACACAAGAGACCGAAAGGTCGAGCATGAGTCGTGTAGCAGATACGATCAACATGAAGATGTTCACCGATGATGACTAGTCTGTCTCACGTGATGATCGGACACGGCCTAGTTGACTCGGATCATGTATCACTTAGATGACTAGAGGGATGTCTGTCTGAGTGGGAGTTCATTAATAATTTGATTAGATGAACTTAATTATCATGAACTTAGTCTAAAACCTTTACAATATCTCTTGTAGATCAAATGGCCCACGCTAATGTCAACCTCAACTTCAACGCGTTCCTAGAGAAAACCAAGCTGAAAGACGATGGTAGCAACTATACGGACTGGGTCCGGAACTTGAGGATCATCCTCATAGCTGGCAAGAAAGCATATGTCCTGGAAGCACCGCTAGGTGAAGCACCCGTCCTAGCAAACCAAGACGTTATGAACGCCTGGCAAACACGTGTTGATGATTACTCCCTGGTTCAGTGCGGCATGCTTTACAGCTTAGAACCGGGGCTCCAAAAGCGTTTCGAGCAGCACGGAACATATGAGATGTTCCAAGAGCTGAAAATGGTTTTCCAAGCTCATGCCCGGGTTGAGAGATATGAAGTCTCCGACAAGTTCTACAGTTGTAAGATGGAGGAGAATAGTTCCGTCAGCGAACACATACTCAAAATGTCTGGGTTGCACAACCGCTTGTCTCAGCTGGGAGTTAATCTCCCGGATGATGCGGTCGTTGACAGAATCCTTCAGTCGCTTCCACCTAGCTACAAGAGCTTTGTGATGAACTTCAATATGCAGGGGATGGAGAAAACCATTCCTGAGGTATATTCGATGCTGAAATCAGCGGAGGTGGATATCAAAAAGGAACATCAAGTGTTGATGGTGAATAAAACCACTAAGTTCAAGAAAGGCAAGAGTAAAAAGAGCTTCAAGAAAGACGGCAAGGGAGTTGCCGCGCCCGGTAAGCAAGCTGCCGGGAAGAAGACAAAGAATGGACCCAAGCCTGAGACTGAGTGCTTTCATTGCAAGGGAAACGGTCACTGGAAGCGGAACTGCCCCAAGTACTTAGCGGACAAGAAGGCCGGCAACACCAAAGGTATATGTGATATACATGTTATTGATGTGTACCTTACCAGTACTCGTAGTAGCTCCTGGGTATTTGATACCGGTGCGGTTACTCATATTTGTAACTCAAAACAGGAGCTGCGGAATAAGCGGAGACTGGCGAAGGATGAGGTGACGATGTGCGTCGGAAATGGTTCCAAGGTCGATGTGATCGCCGTCAACACGCTACCTCTACATTTACCTACAGGATTAGTTTTAAACCTCAATAATTGTTATTTAGTGCCAGCTTTGAGCATGAACATTGTATCTGGATCTCGTTTAATGCGAGATGGCTACTCATTTAAATCCGAGAATAATGGTTGTTCTATTTATATGAGAGATATGTTTTATGGACATGCCCCGCTGGTCAATGGTTTATTCTTAATGAATCTCAAATGTGATGTTACACATATTCATAGTGTGAATGCCAAGAAATGTAAGGTTGATAATGATAGTCCCACATACTTGTGGCACTGCCGCCTTGGTCACATTGGTGTCAAACGCATGAAGAAACTCCATGCAGATGGACTTTTGGAGTCTCTTGATTATGAATCATTTGACACGTGCGAACCATGCCTCATGGGCAAAATGACCAAGACTCCGTTCTCCGGAACAAAGGAGCGAGCAACCAACTTATTGGAAATCATACATACTGATGTGTGCAGTCCAATGAGCGTTGAGGCTCGCGGTGGTTATCGTTATGTTCTCACACTCACTGATGACTTAAGTAGATATGGGCATGTCTACTTAATGAAACACAAGTCTGAGACTTTTGAAAAGTTCAAGGAATTTCAGAGTGAGGTTGAGAATCAACGTGACAGGAAAATAAATTTCTTACGATCAGATCGTGGGGGAGAATATTTGAGTCATGAATTTGGCACGCACTTATGGAAATGTGGAATTGTTTCACGACTCACGCCGCCTGGAACACCTCAGCGTAATGGTGTGTCTGAACATCGTAATCGCACTTTGTTGGACATGGTGCGATCTATGATGTCTCTTACTGACCTACCGCTATCATTTTGGGGATATGCTTTAGAGACTGCCGCATTCACTTTAAATAGGGCTCCGTCGAAATCCGTTGAGACGATACCGTATGAATTATGGTTTGGGAAGAAACCTAAGCTGTCGTTTCTAAAAGTTTGGGGATGCGATGCTTATGTCAAGAAAATTCAACCTGAAAAGCTCGAACCCAAGTCGGAAAAATGCGTCTTCATAGGATACCCGAAGGAAACCATTGGGTATACCTTCTACCTCAGATCTGAAGGCAAGATCTTCGTTGCCAAGAACGGGTCCTTTCTGGAGAAAGAGTTTCTCTCGAAAGAAGTAAGTGGGAGGAAAGTGGAACTTGATGAGATGACTCTTCTCGAACCAGAGAGTAGCGCAGCACAAGAAAATGTTTCTGTGGTGCCTGCACCGACTAGAGAGGAGGTTAATGATGACGATCATGATCAAGTTACCACTGAACTTCGTAGGTCCACAAGGACACGTTCCGCACCAGAGTGGTACGGCAACCCTATCCTGGAAATCATGTTGTTAGACAACGGTGAACCTTCGAACTATGAAGAAGCGATGGCGGGCCCAGATTCCAACAAATGGCTTGAAGCCATGCAATCCGAGATAGGATCCATGTATGAAAACAAAGTATGGACTTTGACAGACTTGCCCGATGATCAACGAGCGATAGAAAATAAATGGATCTTTAAGAAGAAGACGGAGGCGGATGGTAATGTTTGTTGGAAATTTTCCCTAGAGGCAATAATAAATTGGTTATTATTATATTTCCTTTTTCATGATAATCGTTTATTATCTATGCTAGAATTGTATTGATAGGAAACTCAGATACATGTGTGGATACATAGACAACACCATGTCCCTAGTAAGCCTCTAGTTGACTAGCTCGTTGATCAATAGATGGTTACGGTTTCCTGACCATGGACATTGGATGTCGTTGATAACGGGATCACATCATTAGGAGAATGATGTGATGGACAAGACCCAATCCTAAGCCTAGCACAAGATCGTGTAGTTCGTTTGCTAAGAGCTTTTCTAATGTCAAGTATCATTTCCTTAGACCATGAGATTGTGCAACTCCCGGATACCGTAGGAATGCTTTGGGTGTACCAAACGTCACAACGTAACTGGGTGGCTATAAAGGTGCACTACAGGTATCTCCGAAAGTGTCTGTTGGGTTGGCACGAATCGAGACTGGGATTTGTCACTCCGTGTAAACGGAGAGGTATCTATGGGCCCACTCGGTAGGACATCATCATAATGTGCACAATGTGACCAAGGAGTTGATCACGGGATGATGTGTTATGGAATGAGTAAAGAGACTTGCCGGTAACGAGATTGAACATGGTATCGGGATACCGACGATCGAATCTCGGGCAAGTAACATACCGATAGACAAAGGGAATTGTATACGGGATTGATTGAATCCTCGACATCGTGGTTCATCCGATGAGATCATCGAGGAGCATGTGGGAGCCAACATGGGTATCCAGATCCCGCTGTTGGTTATTGACCGGAGAGTCGTCTCGGTCATGTCTGCGTGTCTCCCGAACCCGTAGGGTCTACACACTTAAGGTTCGGTGATGCTAGGGTTGTAGAGATATTAGTATGCGGTAACCCGAAAGTTGTTTGGAGTCACGGATGAGATCCCGGACGTCATGAGGAGTTCCGGAATGGTCCGGAGGTGAAGAATTATATATAGTAAGTCCAGTTTCGGCCACCGGGAAAGTTTCGGGGGTTATCGGTATTTTACCGGGACCACCGGAAGGGTCCCGGGGATCCACCGGGTGGGGCCACCTATCCCGGAGGGCCCCATGGGCTGAAGTGGGAGGGGAACCAGCCCCTAGTAGGCTGGTGTGCCCCCCATGTGCCTCCCCTGCGCCTAGGGTTCGAAACCCTGGGGGTGGGGGGCGCCCCACCTGGCTTGGGGGGCAAGTTTCCCCCCTTGGCCGCTGCCCCCCCTTGTAGATGGGATCTCCAGGACCGGTACCCCCCAAGGGGCCTATATATAGTGGGGGGAGGGAGGGCAGCAGTACCCTAGCCCCTGGCGCCTCCCTCTCCCTCCCGTGACACCTCCCCCTCCCGTTAGTGCTTGGCGAAGCCCTGCCGGGATCCCCGCTACTTCCACCACCACGCCGTCGTGCTGCTGGATCACCATCAACCTCTCCTCCCCCCTTGCTGGATCAATAAGGAGGAGACGTCGCTGCTCCGTACGTGTGTTGAACGCGGAGGTGGCGTCCGTTCGGCGCTAGGATCATCGGTGATTTGGATCACGACGAGTACGACTCCATCAACCCTGTTCTCTTGAACGCTTCCGCGCGCGATCTACAAGGGTATGTAGATGCACTCCCCTCTATCTCGTTGCTAGATGGCTCCATAGATTGATCTTGGTGATACGTAGAAAATTTTAAATTTTTGCTACGTTCCCCAACAGTGGCATCATGAGCTAGGTGTATGCGTAGTTTCTATGCACGAGTAGAACACAAAGTAGTTGTGGGCATCGATTTTGTCAATTTACTTGCCGTTACTAGTCTTATCTTGATTCGGCGGCATCGTGGGATGAAGCGGCCCGGACCGACCTTACACGTACACTTACGTGAGACAGGTTCCACCGACTGACATGCACTAGTTGCATAAGGTGGCTAGCGGGTGTCTGTCTCTCCCACTTTAGTCGGATCAGATTCGATGAAAAGGGTCCTTATGAAGGGTAAATAGAAATTGGCATATCACGTTGTGGCTTTTGCGTAGGTAAGAAACGTTCTTGCTAGAATCCCATAGCAGCCACGTAAAACATGCAACAACAGTTAGAGGACGTCTAACTTGTTTTTGCAGGGTATGCTATGTGATGTGATATGGCCAAAAGGATGTGATGAATGATATATGTGATGTATGAGATTGATCATGTTCTTGTAATAGGAATCACGACTTGCATGTCGATGAGTATGACAACCGGCAGGAGCCATAGGAGTTGTCTTAATTTATTGTATGACCTGCGTGTCAATGAAAACGCCATGTAATTACTTTACTTTATTGCTAACCGTTAGCCATAGTAGTAGAAGCAATAGTTGGCGAGACAACTTCATGAAGACACGATGATGGGGATCATGATGATGGAGATCATGGTGTCATGCCGGTGACGAAGGTGATCATGCCGCGCCTCGAAGATGGAGATCAAAGGCGCAAGATGATATTGGCCATATCACGTCACTTTATGATTTACATATGATGTTTGTCATATTTACATCTTATTTGCTTAGAACGACGGTAGCATAAATAAGATGATCCCTCACTAAAATAACAAGAGAAGTGTTCCCCCTAACTGTGCATCGTTGCGAAGGTTCGTTGTTTTGAAGCACCACGTGATGATCGGGTGTGATAGATTCTAACGTTCGAATACAACGGGTGTTGACGAGCCTAGCATGTACAGACATGGCCTCGGAACACATGCGAAACACTTAGGTTGACTTGACGAGCCTAGCATGTACAGACATGGCCTCGGAACACAAGAGATCGAAAGGTCGAACATGAGTCGTATAGTAGATGCGATCAACATGGAGATGTTTCCGATGATGACTAGTCCGTCTCACGTGATGATCGGACACGGCCTAGTTTGACTCGGATCATGTATCACTTAGATGACTAGAGGGATGTCTATCTAAGTGGGAGTTCATTAATCAGATGAACTTAATTATCATGAACATAGTCAAAAGGTCTTTGCAAATTATATCATAGCTTGCGCTTTAGTTCTACTGTTTAAGATATGTTCCTAGAGAAAATTTAGTTGAAAGTTGGTAGTAGCACTTATGCGGACTAGGTCCGTAAACTGAGGATTGTCCTCATTGCTGCACAGAAGGCTTATGTCCTTAATGCACCGCTCGGTGTGCTGAACCTCAGCGTCGTCTGTAGATGTTGCGAAACATCTGACATACACGTTTTGATGACTACGTGATAGTTCAGTGCGTAATGCTAACGGTTTAGAATTTGGGCACCAAAGACGTTTTGAAACGTCGCAGAACATATGAGATGTTCCGAAGACTGAAATTGGGATTTCAGACTAGTGCCCACTTCAAGAGGTATGAGACCTCTGACAAGTTTCTTAAGCCTGCAAAGAAAGGGAGAAAAGCTCAATCGTTGAGCATGTGCTCAGATTGTGAGTACTACAATCACTTGAATCGAGTGGGAGTTAATCTTCCAGATGAGATAGTGATGGTTCTCCATAGTCACTGCCACCAAGCTATTAGAGCTTCGTGATGAACTATAACATATCAGGGATAGACATGATGATCCTTGAGCAACTCGCGATGTTTGACACCGCGAAAGTAGAAATCAAGAAGGAGCATCAATTGTTGATGGTTAGTAAAACCACTAGTTTTTAGAAGGGCAAGGGCAAAAGGGATACTTCATGAAACAGCAAATCATTTGCTGCTCTAGTGAAGAATCCCAAGGTTGAACCCAAACCCGAGACTAAGTGCTTCTGTAATGAGGGGAGCGGTCACTGAAGCAGAACTACCCTAGACACTTGGTAGATGAGAAGGCAGGCAAGGTCGACAGAAGTATATTGGATATACATTATATGAATGTGTACTTTACTAGTACTCCTAGCAGCACCAGGGTATTAGATACCGGTTCGGTTGCTAAGTGTTAGTAACTCGAAATAAAAGCTGCAGAATAAACGGAGACTAGCTAAAGGTGAGATGACGATATGTGTTGGAAGTGTTTCCAAGGTTGATGTGATCAAGCATCGCATGCTCCCTCTACCATTGAGATTGGTGTTAAACCTAGATAATTGTTATTTGGTGTTTGCGTTGAGCATAAACATGATTGGATTATGTTTATCGCAATACGGTTATTCATTTAAGGAGAATAATGGTTACTCTGTTTATTTGAATAATACCTTCAATGGTCTTGCACCTAAAATGAATCTCGATCGCAGTGATACACATGTTCGTGCCAAAAGACATAAAATAGTAATGATAGTACCACATACTTGTGGCACTGCCACTTGAGTCATATTGGTATAAAACGCATGAAGAAGCTCCATGTTGATGGATCTTTGGACTCGCTCGTTTTTGAAAAGATTGAGACATGCGAACCATGTCTATTGGTATATATGCATGAAGAAACTCCATGCAGATGGATCGTTTGGACTCACTTGATTTTGAATCACTTGAGACATGCAAATCATACACATGGGCAAGATGACTGAAAGGCCTCGTTTTCAGTAAGATGGAACAAGAGAGCAACTTGTTGGAAGTAATACATTTTGATGTATGCAGTCCAATGAGTGCTGAGGCATGCAGTGGATATCGTTATGTTCTTACTTCACAGATGATATGAGTAGATGCTGAGTGTATTTACTTGATGAAACACAAGTCTGAATTATTGAAAGGTTCAAGTAATTTCAGAGTGAAGTTGAAGATCGTCGTGACAAGAGGATAAAATGTCTATGATATGATCATAGAGATATCTGAGTTACGAGTTTGGCACACAATTAAGACATTGTGGAAAGTGTTTCACAATTAATACCGCCTGGAACACCACAGTGTGATGGTGTGTCCGAACATCATAACTGCACCCTATTGGATATGGTGCATGCCATGATGTCTCTTATCGAATTACCACTATCGTTTATGGGTTAGGCATTAGAGACAACCGCATTCACTTTAAAAGGGGCACCACACAATTCCGTTGAGACGACACCGTTTAGAGAAACCTAAGTTGTCGTTTCTTAAAAGTTTGGGGCTGCGATGCTTATGTGAAAAAGTTTCAAGCTGATAAGCTCGAACCCAAAGCGGATAAATGCATCTTCATAGAAAACCCAAAATAGTTGGGTATACCTCCTATTTCAGATCTGGAAGCAAAAGTAATTGCTTCTAGAAATGAGTCCTTTCTCGAGGAAAAGTTTCTCTCGAAAGAATTGAGTGGGAGGATGGTGGAGACTTGATGAGGTTATTGAACCATAACTTCAACTAGTGTGTAGCAAGGCACAGGAAGTTGTTCCTGTGGCACCTACACCAATTGAAGTGGAAGCTTATGATAGTGATCACGAAACTTCGGATCAAGTCACTACCAAACCTCGTAGGACGACGAGGATGCGTACTACTTCAGAGTAATGCGTGATCCTGTCTTGGAAGTCATGTTGCTAGACAACAATGAACCTACGAGCTATGGAGAAGCGATGGTGGGCCCATATTCCGACAAATGGTTAGAAGCCATGAAATCCGAGATAGGATCCATGTATCAGAACAAAGCATGGACTTTGGTGAACTTGCCCGATGATCGGCAAGCCATTGAGATAAATGGATCTTTAAGAAGAAGACGGACGTGGATGGTAAGGTTACCGTCTATGGATCTCGACTTGTGGCAAAGAGTATTTTCACAAGTTAGAGGAGTTGACTACGATGAGATTTTCTCATCCGTAGCGATGCTTAAGTCCGTCGGAATCATGTTAGCATTAGCTGCATTTATGAAATCTGGCAGATGGATGTCAAAAACAAGTTTCCTTACCAGTTTTCGTAAGGAAAGGTTGTATGTGATACAATCAGAAAGGTTTTGTCGATCCTAAGGATGCTAAAAGGTATGCTAGCTCCAGCGATCCTTCCATGGATTAGAGCAAGCATCTCGGAGTCAGAATATACGCTTTGATGGAGTGATCAAAGTTTTTGGGTTTATACAAAGTTTGTTAGAAACTTGTATTCACAATAAAGTGAGTGGGAACGCTACAACATTCCTGATAAGTATATGTGAATGACATATTGTTGATCCGAAATGATGTAGAATTTCTGGAAAGCATAAAGGGTTGTTTGAAAGGAGTTTTTCAAAGGAAGACCTGGATAAAGCTGCTTACATATTGGGCATCAAGATCTATAGAGATAGATCAAGACGCATGATGATACTTTCAAATGAATACATACCGTGACAAGTTTTTTGAAGGAGTTCAAAAATTGATCACCAAAGAAGGAGTTCTTGGCTGTGTTACAAGGTGTGAGTATTGAGTAAGACTCAAGACCTGACCACAGCAGAAGAGAGAGAAAGGACAAAGGTCGTCCCCTATGCTTTAGACGTAGGCTCTACAGTATGCTATGTTGTGTACCGCACATGAAGTGTGCCTTGCCATGAGTTGGTCAAGGGGTACAATAGTGATCCGGGAATGGATCACATGACAGCGGTCGAACTTATCCTTAGTATCTAGTGGACTAAGGAATTTTCTCGATTATGGAGGTGAAAAGGAGTTCGTCGTAAAGGGTTACGTCGATGCGAACTTTGACACTAATCCGGATGACTCTGAGTAGTAGACCGGATTCGTATAGTAGAGCAGTTATTTGAAATGGCTCCAAGTAGCGCGTGGTAGCATCCACAAGATGACATAGATATTCGTAAAGCACACACGGATCTGAAAGGTTCAGACCCGTTGACTAATAACCTCTCTCACAAGCATAACATGATCAAACCAGAACTCATTGAGTTAATCACATAGTGATGTTTACTAGATTGTTGACTCTAGTAAACTCTTTGGATGTTGGTCACATGGTGATGTGACCTGTGAGTGTTAATCACATGGTGATGTGAACTAGATTATTGACTCTAGTGCAAGTGGGAGACTGTTGCAAATATGCCCTAGAGGCAATAATAAATTGGTTATTATTATATTTCCTTGTTCATGATAATCGTTTATTATCCATGCTAGAATTGTATTGATAGGAAACTCAGATACATGTGTGGATACATAGACAACACCATGTCCCTAGTAAGCCTCTAGTTGACTAGCTCGTTGATCAATAGATGGTTACGGTTTCCTGACCATGGACATTGGATGTCGTTGATAATGGGATCACATCATTAGGAGAATGATGTGATGGACAAGACCCAATCCTAAGCCTAGCACAAGATCGTGTAGTTCGTTTGCTAAGAGATTTTCTAATGTCAAGTATCATTTCCTTAGACCATGAGATTGTGCAAAACGTAGGAATGCTTTGGGTGTACCAAACGTCACAACGTAACTGGGTGGCTATAAAGGTGCACTACAGGTATCTCCGAAAGTGTCTGTTGGGTTGGCACGAATCGAGACTGGGATTTTTCACTCCGTGTAAACGGAGAGGTATCTCTGGGCCCACTCGGTAGGACATCATCATAATATGCACAATGTGACCAAGGAGTTGATCACGGGATGATGTGTTACGGAACGAGTAAAGAGAGTTGCCGGTAACGAGATTGAACAAGGTATCGGGATACCGACGATCGAATCTCGGGCAAGTAACATACCGATAGACAAAGGGAATTGTATACGGGATTGATTGAATCCTCGACATCGTGGTTCATCCGATGAGATCATCGAGGAGCATGTGGGAGCCAACATGGGTATCCAGATCCCGCTGTTGGTTATTGACCGGAGAGTCGTCTCGGTCATGTCTGCGTGTCTCCCGAACCCGTAGGGTCTACACACTTAAGGTTCGGTGACGCTAGGGTTGTAGAGATATTAGTATGCGGTAACCCGAAAGTTGTTTGGAGTCCCGGATGAGATCCCGGACGTCATGAGGAGTTCCGGAATGGTCCGGAGCTGAAGAATTATATATAGTAAGTCCAGTTTCGGCCACCGGGAAAGTTTCGGGGGTCACCGGTATTGTACCGGGACCACCGGAAGGGTCCCGGGGATCCACCGGGTGGGTCCACCTATCCCGGAGGGCCCCATGGGCTGAAGTGGGAAGGGAACCAGCCCCTAGTGGGCTGGGGCGCCCCCCATGGGCCTCCCCCTGCGCCTAGGCTTCGAAACCCTGGGGGTGGGGGCGCCCCACCTGGCTTGGGGGGCAAGTTTCCCCCCTTGGCCGCTGCCCCCCTTGTAGATGGGATCTCCAGGACCGGTGCCCCCCCAGGGGGCCTATATATAGTGGGGGGAGGGAGGGCAGCAGTACCCTAGCCCCTGGCGCCTCCCTCTCCCTCCCGTGACACCTCTCCCTCCCGTTAGTGCTTGGCGAAGCCCTGCCGGGATCCCCGCTACTTCCACCACCACGCCGTCGTGCTGCTGGATCTCCATCAACCTCTCCTTCCCCCTTGCTGGATCAAGAAGGAGGAGACGTCGCTGCTCTGTATGTGTGTTGAACGCGGAGGTGCCGTCCGTTCGGCGCTAGGATCATCGGTGATTTGGATCACGACGAGTACGACTCCATCAACCCCGTTCTCTTGAACGCTTCCGCGCGCGATCTACAAGGGTATGTAGATGCACTCTCCTCTATATCGTTGCTAGATGACTCCATAGATTGATCTTGGTGATACGTAGAAAATTTTAAATTTCTGCTACGTTCCCCAACAATGTTACCATCTATAAAGCTCGACTTGTCGCTAAGGGTTATCGGCAAGTTCAAGGGGTTGACTACGATGAGACTTTCTCACCCGTTGCGAAGCTGAAGTCCGTCCGAATCATGTTAGCAATTGCCGCGTTCTATGATTATGAGATATGGCAAATGGACGTCAAAACGGCATTCCTTAATGGTTTCCCTAAGGAAGAATTGTATATGATGCAGCCGGAAGGTTTTGTCGATCCTAAGAATGCTGACAATGTGTGCAAGCTCCAACGCTCAATCTATGGGCTGGTGCAAGCATCTCGGAGTTGGAACATTCGCTTTGATGAGATGATCAAAGCGTTTGGGTTTACGCAGACTTATGGAGAAGCCTGTGTTTACAAGAAAGTGAGTGGGAGCTCTGTAGCGTTTCTCATATTATATGTGGATGACATACTATTGATGGGAAATGATATAGAATTCTTGGAAAGCATAAAGGCCTACTTGAATAAGTGTTTTTTAAAGAAGGACCTTGGAGAAGCTGCTTATATATTAGGCATCAAGATCTATAGAGATAGATCGAGACGCCTCATTGGTCTTTCACAAAGCACGTACCTTGACAAGATATTGAAGAAGTTCAATATGGATCAGTCCAAGAAGGGGTTCTTGCCTGTATTGCAAGGTGTGAGATTGAGCACGGCTCAATGCCCAACCTGTTGGGGATCGTAGCAGAATTTTAAAATTTCCTACGCATCACCAAGATCCATCTATGGAGTATACTAGCAACGAGGGGAAATGAGTGCATCTACATACCCTTGTAGATCGCGAGCGGAAGCGTTCAAGTGAACGGGGTTGATGCAGTCGTACTCGCCGTGATCCAAATCACCGATGACCAAGTGCCGAACGGACGGCACCTCCGCATTCAACACACGTACGGAGCAGCGACGTCTCCTCCTTCTTGATCCAGCAAGGGGGAAGGAGAGGTTGATGGAGATCCAGCAGCACGACGGCGTGGTGGTGGAAGTAGCGGGGATCTCGGCAGGGCTTCGCCAAGCTTCTGCGAGAGGGAGAGGTGTTGCAAGGGGAGAGGGAGGCGCCAGGGGCTGTGGTGCTACTGCCCTCCCTCCTCCCACTATATATAGGCCCCCTGGGGGGCGCCGGCCCTGGATCCCATCTACAAGGGGGGGCAGCGGCCAGGGGGGAAACTTGCCCCCCAAGTTAGGTGGGGCGCCCCCCACCCGTAGGGTTTCCAACCCTAGGCGCAGGGGGAGGCCCATGGGGGGCGCCCCAGCCCACTAGGGGCTGGTTCCCTTCCCACTTCAGCCCATGGGGCCCTCCGGGATAGGTGGACCCACCCGGTGGACCCCCGGGACCCTTCCGGTGGTCCCGGTACAATACCGGTGACCCCCGAAACTTTCCAGGTGGACGAAACTTGACTTCCTATATATAATTCTTCAACTCCGGACCATTTCGGAACTCCTCGTGACGTCCGGGATCTCATCCGGGACTCCGAACAACTTTCGGGTTTCCGCATACTAATATCTCTACAACCCTAGCGTCACCGAACCTTAAGTGTGTAGACCCTACGGGTTCGGCAGACATGCAGACATGACCGAGACGCCTCTCCGGTCAATAACCAACAGCGGGATCTGGATACCCATGTTGGCTCCCACATGTTCCACGATGATCTCGTCAGATGAACCACGATGTCGAGGAATCAATCCCGTATACAATTCCCTTTGTCAATCGGTACGTTACTTGCCCGAGATTCGATCGTCGGTATCCCAGTACCTTGTTCAATCTCGTTACCGGCAAGTCACTTTACTCATACCGTAATGCATGATCCCATGGCTAACTCCTTAGTCACCTTGAGCTCATTATGATGATGCATTACTGAGTGGGCACAGAGATACCTCTCCGTCATACGGAGTGACAAATCCCAGTCTCGATCCGTGCCAACTCAACAAACACTTTCGGAGATACCCGTAGTGTACCTTTATAGTCACCCAGTTACGTTGTGACGTTTGGCACACCCAAAGCACTCCTACGGTATCCGGGAGTTGCACGATCTCATGGTCTAAGGAAATGATACTTGACATTGGAAAAGCTCTAGCAAACGAACTACACGATCTTTTGTGCTATGCTTAGGATTGGGTCTTGTCCATCACATCATTCTCCTAATGATGTGATCCCGTTATCAACGACATCCAATGTCCATGGTCAGGAAACCGTAACCATCTATTGATCAACGAGCTAGTCAACTAGAGGATTACTAGGGACATGGTGTTGTCTATGTATCCACACATGTATCTGAGTTTCCTATCAATACAATTCTAGCATGGATAATAAACGATTATCATGAACAAGGAAATATAATAATAACCAATTTATTATTGCCTCTAGGGCATATTTCCAACAGTCTCCCACTTGCACTAGAGTCAATAATCTAGTTCACATCACCATGTGATTAACACTCACAGGTCACATCACCATGTGACCAACATCTAAAGAGTTTACTAGAGTCAACAATCTAGTTCACATCACTATGTGATTAACACTCAATGAGTTCTGGTTTGATCATGTTATGCTTGTGAGAGAGGTTATTAGTCAACGGGTCTGAACCTTTCAGATCCGTGTGTGCCTTACGAATATCTATGTCATCTTGTGGATGCTACCACGCGCTACTTGGAGCCATTTCAAATAACTGCTCTACTATACGAATCCGGTTTACTACTCAGAGTCATCCGGATTAGTGTCAAAGTTCGCATCGACGTAACCCTTTACGACGAACTCCTTTTCACCTCCATAATCAAAAAAATTCCTTAGTCCACTAGATACTAAGGATAAGTTCGACCGCTGTCATGTGATCCATTCCCGGATCACTATTGTACCCCTTGACCAACTCATGGCAAGGCACACTTCATGTGCGGTACACAACATAGCATACTGTAGAGCCTACGTCTAAAGCATAGGGGACGACCTTCGTCCTTTCTCTCTCTTCTGCTGTGGTCAGGTCTTGAGTCTTACTCAATACTCACACCTTGTAACACAGCCAAGAACTCCTTCTTTGCTGATATACTTTGAACTCTTTCAAAATCATGTCAAGGTGTGCGTTCTTTGAAAGTATCATTGGGCGTCTTGATCTATCTCTAGAGATCTTGATGCCCAATATGTAAGCAGCTTTATCCAGGTCTTCCTTTGAAAAACTCCTTTCAAACAACCCTTTATGCTTTCCAGAAATTCTACATCATTTCGGATCAACAATGTGTCATTCACATATACTTATCAGAAATGTTGTAGCGCTCCCACTCACTTTATTGAAAATACAAGTTTCTCACAAACTTTGTATAAACCCAAAAACTTTGATCACTCCATCAAAGCGTATATTCTGACTCCGAGATGCTTGCTCTAATCCATGGAAGGATCGCTGGAGCTAGCATACCTTTTAGCATCCTTAGGATCAACAAAACCTTTATGATTGTATCACATACAACCTTTCCTTACGAAAACTGGTAAGGAAACTTGTTTTGACATCCATCTGCCAGATTTCATAAATGCAGCTAATGCTAACATGATTCCGACGGACTTAAGCATCGATACGGATGAGAAAATCTCATCGTAGTCAACTCCTTGAATCTTGTGAAAATACTCTTTGCCACAAGTCGAGCTTCATAGACGGTAACATTACCGTCCATGTCTGTCTTCTTCTTAAAGATCCATTTATCTCAATGGCTTGCCGATCATTGGGCAAGTTCACCAAAGTCCGTGCTTTGTTCTGATACATGGATCCTATCACGGATTTCATGGCTTCTAACCATTTGTCGGAATATGGGCCCACCATCGCTTCTCCATAGCTCGTAGGTTCAGTATTGTCTAACAACATGATATCTAAGACAGGATTACCGTACCACTCAGGAGTAGTACATATCCTTGTCGACCTACGAGGTTTGGTAGTGACTTGATACGAAGTTTCATGATCACTATCATAAGCTTCCACTTCAATTGGTGTAGGTGCCACAGGAACAACTTCTTGTGCCCTGCTACACATTGGTTGAAGTCATGGTTCAATAACCTCATCAAGTCTCCACCTTCCTCCCACTCAATTCTTTCGAGAGAAACTTTTCCTCGAGAAAGGACCCGTTTCTAGAAGCAATTACTTTTGCTTCCAGATCTGAAATAGGAGGTATACCCAACTGTTTTGGGTATTCTATGAAGATGCATTTATCCGTTTTGGGTTCGAGCTTATCAGCCTGAAACTTTTTCACATAAGCATCGCAGCCCCAAACTTTTAAGAAACGACAACTCAGGTTTCTCTAAATGGTGTCGTCTCAACGGAATTGCGTGGTGCCCTATTTAAAGTGAATGCGGTTGTCTCTAATGCCTAACCTATAAACGATAGTGGTAATTCGATAAGAGACATCATGGCATGCACCATATCCAATAGGGTGCAGTTATGATGTTCGGACACACCATCACACTGTGGTGTTCCAGGCGGTATTAATTGTGAAACACTTTCCACAATGTCTTAATTGTGTGCCGAACTCGTAACTCAGATACTCATCTCTATGATCATATCACAGACATTTTATCCTCTTGTCACGACGATCTTCAACTTCACTCTGAAATTACTTGAACCTTTCAATAATTCAGACTTGAGTTTCATCAAGTAAATACACTCAGCATCTACTCAAATCATCTGTGAAGTAAGAACATAACGATATCCACTGCATGCCTCAGCACTCATTGGACTGCATACATCAAAATGTATTACTTCCAATAAGTTGCTCTCTTGTTCCATCTTACTGAAAACGAGGCCTTTCAGTCATCTTGCCCATGTGGTATGATTTGCATGTCTCAAGTGATTCAAAATCAAGTGAGTCCAAACGATCCATCTGCATGGAGTTTCTTCATGCATATATACCAATAGACATGGTTCGCATGTCTCAATCTTTTCAAAAACGACTGAGTCCAAAGATCCATCTACATGGAGCTTCTTCATGCGTTCTATACCAATATGACTCAAATGGCAGTGCCACAAGTATGTGGTACTATCATTACTATTTTATATCTTTTGGCACGAACATGTGTATCACTGCGATCGAGATTCAGTTTAGGTGCAAGACCATTGAAGGTATTATTCAAATAAACAGAGTAACCATTATTCTCCTTAAATGAATAACCGTATTGTGATAAACATAATCCAATCATGTTTATGCTCAACGCAAACACCAATCTCGATGGTAGAGGGAGCATGTGATGCTTGATCACATCAACCTTGGAAACACTTCCAACACACATCGTCATCTCACCTTTAGCTAGTCTCCATTTATTCCGCAACTTTTATTTCGAGTTACTAACACTTAGCAACCGAACCGGTATCTAATACCCTAGTGCTGCTAGGAGTACTAGTAAAGTACACATTCATATAATGTATATCCAATATACTTCTGTCGACCTTGCCTGCCTTCTCATCTACCAAGTATCCAGGGTAGTTCTGCTTCAGTGACCGTTCCCCTCATTACAGGAGCACTTAGTCTCGGGTTTGGGTTTAACCTTGGGATTCTTCGCTAGAGCAGCAAATGATTTGCTGTTTCATGAAGTATCCCTTCTTCCCTTGCCCTTCTTGAAACTAGTGGTTTTACTAACCATCAACAATTGATGCTCCTATTTGATTTCTACTTTTGCGGTGTCAAACATTGCGAATAGCTCAAGGATCATCATATCTATCCCTGATATGTTATAGTTCATCACGAAGCTCTAATAGCTTGGTGGCAGTGACTATGGAGAACCATCACTATCTCATCTGGAAGATTAACTCCCACTCGATTCAAGCGATTGTGGTACTCAGACAATCTGAGCACATGCTCAACGATTGAGTTCTTCTCCCTTAGTTTGCAGGCTTAAGAAACTTGTCAGAGGTCTCATACCTCTTGACGTGGGCACTAGTCTGAAATCCCAATTTCAGTCTTCGGAACATCTCATATGTTATGCGATGTTTCAAAACGTCTTTGGTGCCACAATTCTAAACCGTTAGCACTACGCACTGAACTATCACGTAGTCATCAAAACGTGTATGTCAGATGTTTCGCAACATCTACAGACGACGCTGAGGTTCAGCACACCGAGCGGTGCATTAAGGACATAAGCCTTCTGTGCAGCAATGAGGACAATCCTCAGTTCACGGACCCAGTCCGCATAATTGCTACTATCAACTTTCAACTAAATTTTCTCTAGGAACATATTTTAAACAGTAGAACTAAAGCGTAAGCTATGGCATAATTTGCAAAGACCTTTTGACTATGTTCATGATAATGAAGTTCATCTGATTAATGAACTCCCACTTAGATAGACATCCCTCTAGTCATCTAAGTGATACATGATCCGAGTCAAACTAGGCCATGTCCGATCATCACGTGAGACGGACTAGTCATCATCGGTGAACATCTCCATGTTGATCGCATCTACTATACGACTCATGTTCGACCTTTCGATCTCTTGTGTTCCGAGGCCATGTCTGTACATGCTAGGCTCGTCAAGTCAACCTAAGTGTTTCGCATGTGTTCCGAGGCCATGTCTGTACATGCTAGGCTCGTCAACACCCATTGTATTCGAACGTTAGAATCTATCACACCCGATCATCACGTGGTGCTTCGAAACAACGAACCTTCGCAACGGTGCACAGTTAGGGGGAACACGTCTCTTGAAATTTTAGTGAGGGATCATCTTATTTATGCTACCGTCGTTCTAAGCAAATAAGATGTAAACATGATAAACATCACATGCAATCAAATAGTGACATGATATGGCCAATATCATTTTGCTCCTTTGATCTCCATCTTCCGGGTGCCATGATCATCTTCGTCACCGGCATGACACCATGATCTCCATCATCATGATCTCCATCATCGTGTCTTCATGAAGTTGTCACGCCACCGATTACTTCTACTTCTATGGCTAACGCGTTTAGCAATAAAGTAAAGTAATTACATGGCGTTTTCATTGACACGCAGGTCATACAAAAAATAAAGACAACTCCTATGGCTCCTGCCGGTTGTCATACTCATCGACATGCAAGTCGTGATTCCTATTACAAGAATATGATCAATCTCATACATCACATATATCATTCATCACATCTTCTGGCCATATCACATCACAAGGCACATGCTGCAAAAACAAGTTAGACGTCCTCTAATTGTTGTTGCAAGTTTTTTTTACGTGGCTTGTATAGGTTTCTAGCAAGAACGTTTCTTACCTACGTAAAACCACAACGTGATATGCCAATTTCTATTTACCCTTCATAAGGACCCTTTTCATCGAATCCGTTCCGACTAAAGTGGGAGAGACAGACACCCGCTAGCCACCTTATGCAACTAGTGCATGTCAGTCGGTGGAACCTGTCTCACGTAAGCGTACGTGTAAGGTCGGTCCGGGCCGCTTCATCCCACAATACCGCCGAAACAAGATAAGACTAGTAGTGGCAAGAAAAATTGACAACATCTACGCCCACAACTGCTTTGTGTTCTACTCGTGCATAGTAACTACGCATAGGCCTGCTGATACCACTGTTGGGGATCGTAGCAGAATTTTAAAATTTCCTACGCATCACCAAGATCCATCTATGGAGTATACTAGCAACGAGGGGAAAGGAGTGCATCTACATACCCTTGTAGATCGCGAGCGGAAGCGTTCAAGTGAACGGGGTTGATGGAGTCGTACTCGCCGTGATCCAAATCACCGATGACCGAGTGCCGAATGGACAGCACCTCCGCGTTCAGCACACGTACGGAGCAGCGATGTCTCCTCCTTCTTGATCCAGCAAGGGGGAAGGAGAGGTTGATGGAGATCCAGCAGCACGACGGCGTGGTGGTGGAAGTAGCGGGGATCTCGGCAGGGCTTCGCCAAGCTTCTGCGAGAGGGAGAGGTGTTGCAGGGGGAGAGGGAGGCGCCAGGGGCTGTGGTGCTGCTGCCCTCCCTCCCCCCATTATATATAGGCCCCCTGGGGGGGCGCCGGCCCTGGATCCCATCTACAAGGGGGGCGGCCAGGGGGGAAACTTGCCCCCCAAGTCAGGTGGGGCGCCCCCCACCCCTAGGGTTTCCAACCCTAGGCGCAGGGGGAGGCCCATGGGGGGCGCCCCAGCCCACTAGGGGCTGGTTCCCTTCCCAATTCAGCCCATGGAGCCCTCCGGGATAGGTGGCCCCACCCGATGGACCCCCGGGACCCTTCCGGTGGTCCCGGTACAATACCGGTGACCCCCGAAACTTTCCCGGTGGCCGAAACTTGACTTCCTATATATAATTCTTCACCTCCGGACCATTCCGGAACTCCTCGTGACGTCCGGGATCTCATCCGGGACTCCGAACAACTTTCGGGTTTCCGCATACTAATTTCTCTACAACCCTAGCGTCATCGAACCTTAAGTGTGTAGACCCTACGGGTTCGGGAGACATGCAGACATGACCGAGACACCTCTCCGGTCAATAACCAACAGCGGGATCTGGATACCCATGTTGGCTCCCACATGTTCCACGATGATCTCATCGGATGAACCACGATGTCGAGGAATCAATCCCGTATACAATTCCCTTTGTCAATCGGTACGTCACTTGCCCGAGATTCGATCGTCGGTATCCCAATACCTTGTTCAATCTCGTTACCGGCAAGTCACTTTACTCGTACCGTAAAGCATGATCCCGTGGCTAACTCCTTAGTCACCTTGAGCTCATTATGATGATGCATTACCGAGTGGGCCCAGAGATACCTCTCCGTCATACGGAGTGACAAATCCCAGTCTCGATCCGTGCCAACTCAACAAACACTTTCGGAGATACCCGTAGTGTACCTTTATAGTCACCCAGTTACGTTGTGACGTTTGGCACACCCAAAGCACTCCTACGGTATCCGGGAGTTGCACGATCTCATGGTCTAAGGAAAGGATACTTGACATTGGAAAAGCTCTAGCAAACGAACTACACGATCTTTTGTGCTATGCTTAGGATTGGGTCTTGTCCATCACATCATTCTCCTAATGATGTGATCCCGTTATCAACGACATCCAATGTCCATGGTCAGGAAACCGTAACCATCTATTGATCAACGAGCTAGTCAACTAGAGGCTTACTAGGGACATGGTGTTGTCTATGTATCCACACATGTATCTGAGTTTCCTATCAATACAATTCTAGCATGGATAATAAACGATTATCATGAACAAGGAAATATAATAATAACCAATTTATTATTGCCTCTAGGGCATATTTCCAACACGACCATGGCAGAAGATAGAGAAAAGATGAGTGTCATCCCCTATGCCTCGGCCATAGGGTCTATTATGTATGCCATGCTGTGTACCAGACCTGATGTAAACCTTGTTATAAGTTTGGTAGGAAGGTACCAAAGTAATCCCGGAATGGAACACTGGACAGCGGTCAAGAATATCCTGAAGTACCTGAAAAGGACTAAGGATATGTTTCTCGTTTATGGAGGTGACGAAGAGCTCATCGTAAAGGGTTACGTCGACGCTAGCTTCGACACAGATCTGGATGACTCTAAGTCACAAACCAGATACGTATATATTTTGAATGGTGGGGCAGTCAGCTGGTGCAGTTGCAAGCAAAGCGTCGTGGCGGGATCTACATGTGAAGCGGAGTACATGGCAGCCTCGGAGGCAGCGCATGAAGCAATCTGGATGAAGGAGTTCATTACTGACCTAGGAGTTTTTCCCAATGCGTCGGGCCCGATGACTCTCTTCTGTGACAACACTGGAGCTATTGCCCTGGCCAAGGAGCCCAGGTTTCACAAGACCAGGCATATCAAGCGTCGCTTCAACTCCATTCGTGAAAATGTTCAAGATGGAGACATAGATATTTGTAAAGTGCATACGGACCTGAATGTCGCAGATCCGTTGACTAAACCTCTTCCACGAGCAAAACATGATCCACACCAGAACTCTATGGGTGTTTGATTCATCACAATGTAACTAGATTATTGACTCTAGTGCAAGTGGGAGACTGTTGGAAATATGCCCTAGAGGCAATAATAAAATGGTTATTATTATATTTCCTTGTTCATGATAATTGTCTATTGTTCATGCTATAATTGTGTTATCCGGAAATCGTAATACATGTGTGAATACATAGACCACATCATGTCCCTAGTGAGCCTCTATTTGACTAGCTCGTTGATCAATAGATGGTTACGATTTCCTGACCATGGACATTGGATGTCGTTGATAACGGGATTACATCATTAGGAGAATGATGTGATGGACAAGACCCAATCCTAAGCATAGCACAAGATTGTGTAGTTCGTCTGCTAAAGCTTTTCTAATGTCAAAGTATCATTTCCTTAGACCATGAGATTGTGCAACTTCCGGATACCGTAGGAATGCTTTGGGTGTGCCAAACTTCACAACGTAACTGGGTGACTATAAAGGTACACTACGGGTATCCCCGAAAGTATCTGTTAGGTTGGCACGAATAGAGACTGGGATTTGTCACTCCGTATGACGGAGAGGTATCTCTGGGCCCACTCGGTAAGACATCATCGTAATGAGCTCAGTGTGACTAAGGGGTTGTTCACGGGATGATGTGTTACGGAACGAGTAAAGAGACTTGCCGTAACGAGATTGAACAAGGTATCGGTATACCGACGATCGAATCTCGGGCAAGTAACGTACCAATTGACAAAGGGAATTGTATACGGGATTGCTTGAATCCTCGACATCGTGGTTCATCTGATGAGATCATCGTGGAACGTGTGGGAGCCAACATGGGTATCCAGATCCCGCTGTTGGTTATTGGCTAGAGAGGTGTCTCGGTCATGTCTGCATGATTCCTGAACCCGTAGGGTCTACACACTTAAGGTTCGATGACGCTAGGGTTATAAGGAAGGTTTGTATGTGATTACCGAATGTTGTTCGGAGTCCGGGATGAGATCCCGGACGTCAGGAGGAGTTCCGGAATGGTCCGGAGACGAAGATTTATATATGGGAAGTCCTTATTCGGTCGCCGGAAGTGTTCGGGGGTATATCGATATTGTACCGGGACCACCGAAAGGGTTCCAGGGGTCCACCGGGAGGGTCCACCTGCCCCGGAGGGCCCTATGGGCTGAATATAGAGGGGAACCAGCCCCTAGGTGGGCTGGGCGCCAAACCCCCCCCCCCCCCAGGGCCCATGCGCCTAGGGTTGGGGGGAAGCCCAGGAGGGGGCGCCCCCCTTGGCTTGGGGGGCAAGCCTCCCCCCTTGGCCGCCGCCCCCCCTCTAGATCCATCTGGAGGGGGCCGGCCCCCCTCTCCCTTGCCCCTATAAATAGAAGGGGGTGGGAGGGCAGCCGCACCACATCCAAGGCGCAGCCCCTCCCCTCCCCAACACCTCCTCCTCCTCCGCGTGAGCTTGGCGAAGCCCTGCCGGAGAACTGCCACTCCACCACCACCACGCCGTCGTGCTGCTGTTGGAGCCTTCTACCTAAACCTCTCCCTCCGCCTTGCTGGATCAAGGCGCGGGAGACGTCACCGGGCTGCACGTGTGTTGAACGCGGAGGCACCGTTGTTTAGTGCTTGGATCGGATTCTGCCGCGATCTGAATCGCTACGTGTACGACTCCTCCAACCGCGTTCTTGCAACGCTTCCGCATCGCGATCTTCAAAGGTATGAAGATGCACTCCCCTCTCGTTGCTAGTAAACTCCATAGATTGATCTTGGTGATGCGTAGAAATTTTTTAATTTCTGCAACGATCCCCAACAGCATTCGACAAGGGTCATCGTGCCCGTTTCATAGAGAACGGAGAGGTAAGTTATATGAATGAAATTTTGATCAAAGTTTTCGGATTGATGAAAATGATTGCCTAACTTTTGGCGTTCACTTTTTGACAGATGCTCCAGCCACTGCGCATGAGGGGTCACGGGGTTCATGGGCATATGGACTACGACGAGCGCTACGCGCCGTTCTTCAAGAAAGCCCGGCTGTTGGGTTTTGTGTTGCAGTTCAAGCGTCAGTCGCCGATGCTTGTCCACGTAGCTCTCACAGCTCTGATTGACCGGTGGCGACCGGAGACCCATTCTTTCCATCTGCCATGCGGGGAGATGACGGTGACCCTCGAGGACTGGGGATGATTACTGCCATGCCGATCGAGGGTCATGCACTCACCGGTCGAGTGGAGAGGACCAACTGGCAGCAGAGGGTTACCACCCTCATCGGCGACTGCCCCGGTGCCAAGAGTAACCGTACATCCGGTGTGCCGTTGAGCTGGCTCTCGGAGCACCGGAAGACATGCCCCCAAGGCGCAGATGAGGCGACTGTGGAGTTGTACGCGAGGGCCTATCTGTGGTATATTCTCTCGGAGGTCGTGTTTCCAGACAGCTCCGGGAACTCTGCCAACTGGGCGTATCTGTTCTTCCTAGCGGACTGGGATGCAGCGTACAGTTGGGGGACCGCATCTCTCGCCTACCTATACCGTTCGGTAAGAGAGTGTCTAATTGCCTACCTACCTACGAAAGTGTGTCCATGACATTTTCTTATATCTGATCCTCATTTGATGTTTTGCAGCTTGACGACGCAACGCAGAGGACAGGAGACAAGTCCAATATGGGTGGCTTTGTCTGGGCCTTCTCCATTTGGATGTGGGAGCGGCTGCCGGTGGGGCGTCCGGAGAAGTTGCGAAGACGCCCATGGGAAGACTATAGCGAAGACGGCGACGAGACTCGAAACCCCACCGTAGCTTACGAGTGGGACGTTGTCAAACTCTACACGGGCCTAAACAAGACTTCGTACAAGACCTACACCAACGAGTTGGACGCTTTGACGCATACGCAGGTATATGAACTCGCTCAACACCTTTCTCTTTGATTCCACTTTTGACCGAGAGTGCGAACTTACCAATGTATATGTAATAGGTAAACTGGTGGCCATATCGACAAGACCGACAGTGGGACTTTGATCTGAACGTGATGTGCGATGCGGACCGTGGTCTCTGGCAGTGCATTGTGCCCATGATCTGTGTGTACGCCGTCGAGTGGCACTTGCCACACCGCGTGGCCATGCAGTTTGGGATTTATCAGCATACCCCACCGGGCCAGCCCACTGATACCGGCGGCCACGCGCTCCACCTGTGAGCGCTTTGTTCTCCGTGCCCATGATTTCATTACGCTTATCATGTTTCTTATGATGATCTCTTGCCTATGCCTTGCAGGATGAGCCGGCGGAAGAATCAGTCGATCACAGACTGGGGAGAGGAGCATAAGACTTATGTGGCGGCGTGGGACCGACGGAGGTACCGGAAAGACGTGGAGAGGAAAGTGACTGACTGGGGTGCTTACTTGGGCCGACACATGAGGTGGTACGATGATGGCCAGAAGCACCGTCTTTGTCTCAGACCTCGATGGACGGCGGAAGACATCGCGGAGCTGGAGAGGGATGACCCCGAGGAAGAGGCCTACCAGACCGGCATCAGAGACATGCACAGTGGATTTAGGGAGTTTGCACCCCTCATCAACAGAGTGGTAAGTTTGAACCGACGGTTGTATTTAAACTCTTTTATTCATCATTGTGACTGACTTATGCTGTTGCAGTCCGGTGAGCTGAACAGATGCATCTTTGAAGTCTCAGATGCACTAGGTGATCTCCCCGGGAGCGTACAATCTGAGACCAAAGTGAGGGGGACGATGAAGGTACGATTTCAGCCTCCTCGGAACAGATGCATCTTGTTCACTTGCAATCAGTCGATCTGATACTTATTATGACCTTGTTTCATTGTGAGTGCAGAAGTTCGTGCAGCGTTGTCGCAAGCTGGTAGGGCTGCTTGGGTGTGCTGGAGCTGTGTCAGTTGAAGCTTATCAGCCTGTAGCCACACAGGGTCTCATCGGCTCATCGAGCCATGCTCCCTCGTCGTCTAGGTTGGTTGGGGAGGAGGAGGAGCAGGAGGAGGAGGAGGAAGAGGATGAGGAGGAGGAGGCCACACATGAAGAAGGGGAGGAGGAGGAGGATGAGAGCAACGGGGAGGAGGAGTACGGTGAAGATTATGGACCTCCACCAACTCAAACATCTCAAGTATCTCAGCTGCCGAAGAGGAATCCGAAGAAGTAGGATTTGCTGAGTTCGGACCCTTTCCAGAGACCGGTTCCTCGATGGCCCAAGAAGAAGACCGAAGAGACTCGTTCAAAGAGTAACGAGGACCGTACCTCCAAGAGGGGAAGGAGCAACTGATTATGCTCTTCGCTACTTGGCTCTTTTAGTTTGGTTGAACTTCGTTGGTTGAACTTGTCTAGTGGTTGTGAAACTACGTGGAACTATGTGTTTGGTATTTGTGGATCTATGTGTTTGCTACTATGTGGAACTCCGTTTACTGATTAGTTGAAATTATCTTAATATGGATCTATGTGTGCCCAAGTTTAATTGTTTAAAATCTGTGATATTGTTGTCATATTTGTGAAACTTGCTGTGATATTGTTGTCATATTGAATTTGAAAACAAGCAACCAAATGAACTTGAAAAAACAAAACAGAGAACCCTACCGCCAGCCACCCTGGCGGTAGGATTAGGCATCCTACCGCCAGCCCCGATGACGGTAGGGTGAACCTACCGCCAAGGCCCTTGCAATTTTCGTTACAGAAGCTATATACGGCAAAACACAGGACCCTACCACCAGGGGTCCTGGCGGTAGGGTCAGACAACCTACCGCCATGGGGGCTGGCGGTAGGGCGAACCTACCGCCAGGGCCCTCACATATTTCGTTACAGAGTGAATGCACGGCAAAACCCCTACCACACCCTACCGCCAGGACCTCTGGCGGTAGGGTTAGACAACCTACCGCCAGGGTCCCTGGCGGTAAGGTACTTATCCACGTCAGCACGCGGTGACGGCCGCCGTCCCCCTCCGTCACACCCTACCGCCACTAACCCTACCGCCAGATCCCCTGGCGGTAGCAAAATGGTCCAATCCCGAAAATCTTTCAAACCGGGGTCAGATCTTGATTTTGTTTCACAAAAGGGTCAAAACACAAAATTTATGCGCCATGAGCGGCTACATCACCATCCGGTAATACCACGAGACAGCAATAACTAAGCTCTGTCCCGAAGAACACAAGAGTCAAAAGTACTCCTGGCCTAAGACTTTGCCACCTGAGAAGAGGTTGAGGCAGAGCAGGCATGCAACCAGCAGCACGCCCGGGATCCACCAGCTGCCGCCCTCCTCCGAAAACATGGCGCACAGCACCAGGCAGAGCAGCAGCAGCATGTAGAACCCCAGCCCGCAGCCCCAGCCCGTCCAGTCACCCCCGGCTCCGGCGAAGCCGCCGCCGTAGCCCCGGTGAGGCGGGTAGTAGTATATCCCGGCCAGGTACACCGCCAGCAGCAGCAGGAGCGCCGCGACGACGATGTTCTGGATCAAGAGCATGACCAGCACCAGCACCGCCGGCACCAGGACCACCTCCATCTGGTTGCTGAGGAGGAGGACGGCGAGCAGCAGGAGCCCGGCGGCGAGGATGAAGACCATGGCATTGTCGGCCACGGTGTCCCGCGCCTCGGTCACCCGCTCGTAACACTCCAGCAGGGCCTCGTTGTAGATGACCCACCCCAGGGCCAGCACCACCATGAGGGGCACCATCGGAGACGGCCCGTGGCGGGCCGCCCCCCACGCCGGCGAGGAACCCCAGTAGCTCATGGCAGCCTCTTCGTTCAGCTTGCTCTCTATGTCGCTTCTGATCTTGCAGCTAATAAGTACTAGTAGTGGGCAAGCTGTAGAAGATGACAATGTAATGCAGGTTTCATCAGCTTCTTCTGGTTGCAACTAATTGTAACTACCTGTGCTTGTGGATGCTGATGTCTACTGTCCTGGAGTATAGTGGAGGCAGTGGGCCTACTTTAATCTGGTAGATGAACAAATCCTGGAGAAACATGGCATATAAATAGGATGCTTAAAGGTCAGGCCATTTTCATGCATTTATGACACTATTTAATCATCATGCTAAGAATGAGATAATCAGTCATAAGACACATAAGTTATCAGGCAACTACACATGTGGAAAAGCTGATTCCTGCTAATGGAACTAAGGGAAACCATGTCTCATCTTACCTGTTCTTCAAAAGGCTTGGGTAGGAATCAGTCAACTTTCGGCCAAGCCGAGGCGGCGCCGGCCTTCGACAGGCGCTTCACATCAACATTCCCACCACCCCTGATTGCATCATGCAAAATGAGAATTTTGCAAAGACCTAAGGATCAATGGGAACCCACTCCATCTTACAGGGAAATTATTTTCCTGAAATTCAGACCTGAGATTGATCTCCGAACAAACCAACTATGCATGCAGAAGGCGAGAACGCCTGCTTGCTGCAGAGTAAACAGAGTCTGGCTTTGCCTGGACTTGCTTACTGCAGAGTAAACAGAGTCTGGCTTTGCCTGGATGACCGTCTTGGTGAACCCCAGCTTGTCTGCCGGCGAGAGTTCACCTCCAAAGAAGCTGCTTTGTGTAGAGCACTTGGTCACCTGACTTGCTGCATTCCCTCCAGACTCCACCCCCCACCATGATTAGATCCCAAACCAACCAATTTTAATCGCAGCTGCTAACTGCAATCCTTCGGTAAGTTCAATTCAGTTTATCATTCAGCATGCGAAGCAGCTGTTCTTTGAATGTTTTTTATATTACATACTAGTAGTACATCACAGAAGCAACTAAACCTATGTCATGATTCAGATCAGATATTTTTCTCGAAGAAAAGGATGCAACATTCAGTATTGGCACCATATTAGGTTGGAAAATTACAAAAAAAGAAGAGGTAAAATGGCTATGCTATAAAGTGTTGCAGCAACCCCCCTGAGATTTAACCTTCAGATTCAAAATGTGTTCTTTATTTCCTTTTTGCCAGATTTCCTCGTATATAAATGCAGTAATTTGGGGAACGGATGCACGTTTTTTTCTTGGGCTTTTCTCATGAAGACTTGGACAGCAAACCAGAAAAAAAAATGTCAAGGGAGAACATGAAACCAGGAGTGTCATCTGGATGATCACTAAAGCAAGCATCAACTATGGGTGCAGGAAACATGAGGCGACGAAAATACAGAAACGCAACAGCTATGCCTTGCAACGAAGAAACGAAATCACGCTACAATTGGTTAGCACCATTGGTTCATGGGGGAGCATGACCCCTGACTCGACCTCCACTCTACGAACACACAAAGCTACACAGCAGATGTCTCTTGACTACATCGAGTAACCAGAGAAGCTCAATGGTCATTGCAGCTCTGACATGCAGAATTCCATTCCTTCAGCTGCAAAACAAGTCCCAGGAAATCGAATGAAAATAGGAAGGGTAATAAGAAGAAAGCACGACAGAAACATAGACCTGAAGTAAGACCTTCGTGAGAACATCTCTTGTGTCATTGAAATCCTCCCCTTGCTTCAAGGGTTCGATTCGGGCCTTCATGGCATTGTTCCTTTCTTGAGTCTGCAGTATTGGTGTGAGCAGAAAGCTAGTCAGTATTAGTTTGAGATGAAGATAAATTGCGTTGTCTGCGCTTCTTAAGGTGAAAATCATGTAACACTTGCAGCATTAACAGCGCCACAAATTTTGTTTTTTTTGTTTTGTTTTCTTTTTGTGGTGGAGAGAGCAACTCTTTGCAACTAAATACCGTGTTGACAGCAATGGAGTGATAAGAACTCAACTGCTACTTAGTAAAAACTTAAAGAAGACTATAATTCAAAACTCAACCACAGGGCATGGAGTACTGAAGGCCCATTTCGATAATAAACTTAAGGTTGCAAAAGTGTTTTTAGATGGATAATACCTTCTCTAGTAAACCTTTTAAAAGTTCAATTTCATCCTTCTTCTCCTTTGATATCCTTTCTTTGATGTCTTCAATGCTAGTCCTGCAAATGAATGAGCTGTCATCCCAAGTAAACTATATTGTGTAACTTTTAACAAACAGCAATAATTCAAGAAAAGGTTTGCTGAACTTCAAGAAAGAACATATGATGCATTTATATAGGTTCATAATTGAATCAGCTTTCATCCCAAGTGAACTGTATGTGGTTAACTCTGGAGAAAGGAAAAACAAGGAAAAATGTGCTAGATTTCCAGAAAGAACATATTCATGCATTTATATAGGTTTGGGTAATGAGTAGCATGCAAAAGAGAACCTCTACTGCAATTGCAAATCCTAAGCAGCCTATCTGTACCGTGTGGTCCTGTTTCTTAAAAGAGTAAACACTATTTAGAACCCAGAAATTCTACAACAGAATCTCAAAGGCAAAGGAAAAGTTCATACTTGTCTGAAGATAATACGTCCAGAGTTTGTTCTTCGGCAAACTGATCTACCTTGTCAAGGGCAGTAGCAATCTAAAACAATTGATAGTCATGTCATTAAACATTTAAAAATGCTGCTACAAATCACAACATTTGTCGCGGGTGTTAATAAACTTGAAGCTGATTATGTTGAGCCCAAAAGTGTGCTCAAAATCTATCAGTGTTGCTCAAGAAATTACTTCTATTTCATCGCAGAGATTTCGGAACTCCTCCTGCAGCATGAACAAGAGGTATCACTTCAATACAATGGCATTAATACAGTGCTGGCGCATACAAGAAATAAATAAAACATCATCAGGTTCAGCAAACATAACATAAGATATATCAGCTTCGTAGTTCAGCCGCATATGCAAAAGTAAACAAATTATGCGCCCAGTCCTCTCAAAATATCGTGGTTAGGCACATGGAAAGGGATCAAAGGAGAGCAGATACTAGCAAAATTGGCACTACTAATTATGAATTAATCCTGCACTATACAGTAATTAGCTCATCACCTTCTTTTTAACCATTGAGATGGTGTTTGATAGCCTAGACATTGAGTATGTCTTGCCAAACCCCAAGGCGCATACCGCATAGTAAAGTGAAATGACACTTTTGTGAGTAATTGCACAGTTTACAGGTAATACAATTCCATGAAAAAAGGACAAGACAAGGTGCTGGGTATTTCTGTTTCTGAAGATAAGATTGTGTCACCAGTCAGTTAGCACCACACATATCTAGAAATGCACGTAATGTATGTTTTTTTCAACATATGCAGGACTTGATGAGACAGTTAAACTCTGCTGAAAATTAAGTGTTCAGTGTAGCCTTAAATATTTGCATCATACTAGAAAGTAGAAACCAGCTTGGGCGCGATAACTGTACCACTATATTGCCATGCAAAGACTTGATCACCTGAAATAAAATAAAAAGGAAAGCAGATCAGAAGTTAAGTGTTCAGTTCAGATACAGATACACAATCGAAACTTTTAACGGCGTAGGACTTGCACGTAGGGCAAAGATTGACAGATTTAGCAATAATTGTGAACTGGGGGAAGATTGGAGCACTCACATAGATGAACATTTGGTACAGGCGCTCCCTTTCGGCGTCCGTGAACGATGGGAAAGCATTGTTAAGATCCTAAGATGCAAGAATAACACACGGGTCAATTCATCTCAAGGGCACATTAAGCCGAACGGATCCCACTCACGGCGAGGGCCCGAAGCTTTTTCACTAGGCACGCCCGGCGTCATTGAGGGTGGGAAGGGAACCAACCTCGCGGGAGAAGGCGGTGAGTATGGAGCGAGCGGCAAGCTTGAATGACTTGTCGAGCTTGCCGTACGACCCCGCAGCGGCCGCCATCGACGGTGAGTTCAGGCGAGGTTGAGGCGCCGCGACTAGGTTCTCCGATTCCGGTGGAATGGTGGGAGGTTCTGCCTAGATGCCGTCTGTTGCCTGCAATAAGAGGGGATAATGGCTAGGGTTTAGGGATGGGGATGGTAGGCGGCTCTGCCCGCCAGCACGCAGCCTTTTGCCATCTTTTCTCAGACCGAGGGAGGGGGGGAGGTTGACCTGCGGGAGGGAGCGACGCGTCGGAGATCCGCCGCTCCGGCGAGCGTCGAGCGGCTGAGAGGGGGGGCGCGGGGGCGGCGGAGCTGGGCACGGTGTGGGGCGGCAGATCCTGGCGGGACTGGAGCGGTGGTGGCCGGCGCGGGCGGGTTGTTGGTGCCTTGGTGACGGGTCAAATGGGCCGATGTTCCGACACAAAATTTCAAGCCCGATGGTTCTTTTGGTCGGGCCTCGTATGGAAACTGGGCCAAGGGAGTAGTCAGACACCACCAGCCTCTATGATTTGTCTAAAAAAAAACAGCCTTTATGATAGCATAAGCATTGGTTAGGATTGTTCCCCTCAAAAAAATGTGAGGATTGTTAGCCTTGTGTTTATAATTTTTGTTAAAATATTAATCCAAGTTTACCTTTGTTCAAGCTAGAACCAGAAATGAGGCCTCATATATGCCTTGTTTTTTCTTTGAATAGATAAACTCTAGATATCCTAACATATACTAAAAATTCCTACCATAGATGATGCTATTTGGAAAGATGCTGTTGTGTTACTACTTCCATTTTTTGCAAATCTAGTATTAAAATTGAGTCGGACCATGTTATCCAATAGGACATGAGCCGTTGTGGAGCTAGAGGAAAATCATTTGGGGCGAGGGGGGGGGACACAAATCATCGGTGTTTGGGGTGCTAAAGAATAATCTAATCTAGGCCTTCCTAAAAAATCCTTCACAAATTGATCCAAGGTTGGGGGCCCCACCCCCCCCCCACCCCCACCCCTCAAGCAGCACACATAGCTCTGCCTCTGGACATGAGACCAATCATCACTTGACCATTAGTTCGGCTCCATGTCTCTGAACAAAGCAAAGGGGACGACGAGTACCAGGTTCGAGACAGCGTGGATCCGCCCATTCACATCCTTAGTGGCGAGGACGAAGTTGTTGCCAGGAGTGGTGGTCGATGGCCCTAGCCTGCTCCCGTTGCGCGCACGAGGACCGCCTTGCTCGAGAGAGGCTAGGAGATGATGTGTTGTGTGCGCTATAAACTGAGAGAGAAATTGAAAGACGGATGTATTCGGAGTACTATTGTAGATTGTTGTGAATTTTACATCTGCTTGCTTACAGGTGCTAGTCTCCTTAGCTTTGCCAATTGAGAAAATGACATTGCATTACACTTGATCATGTTATTGCTAGATGACAGGAATGAGAGGAAGGAGAACACTTAAATACTAACAAAAATAACAATTGAGGTGTCTAGGAAAAACTGAAAAAGATATAGAAAAACAAGCATAATCATATGGGACTGATGTTCATTCACTCAATATAAACTTGACGGGATTTCATATTGCCTACAGAAACTATTTGTTTGGTTCATAATACAGATTATGAGAAGGCTTACAATAAGGTGATTTAGATTTTACTGTGGAAATTCTTGGTCATAGAGGCTTTGAATCTAGATGGATAAACTGAATTGGGTGGCTATGATTATGAAGAGAGCCTACATGTTAAACTGAGTTAGGGTGAATGATTATGAAGGAGGTTTCTTCATTACCAAGAGGGGTTCAGGACTAGGGGGCGTATGTCAACCCTTTTGTTAAACTTAGTTGTTGATGTCTTTTGAAGGGTAGCCTTGGCGCAATGGTAAAGTTGTTGCCTTGTAACCATGAGGTGACGGGTTCGAATCTTGGAAACAACCTCTTGCAGAAATGTAGAAAAGACTGCGTACAATAGACCCAAAGTGATCGGACCGTGCACAAGCGGGGGCTACATGCACTGGTCTGCCCGTTTTTAGTTGTTGTTGTCTTTTCTAAAATATTGGGTGGTTTTGGCACTGAACAACCAAAAGGTCTGGGCTTCGAGAGCATGGATCTCAGGGTTAATGTGTGCTTTCATTAATGAACATGTTGGAGCTTCGGGGTCTAAATCTCTCGGATCTCCGGGGTATGCCGAGGGATTAATGGTTGGATTTTGAGGGGAGCTATATACGACCCGTGCTTGTACCTTCAGCCCTATCCACTAAATCTTAGTTGCCCCACCGCTCACCTTGAAAATGCTCACTCCGTTTTGATTCCTCCAACCAAATATCTCCATACTGTTGGAAATATGCCCTAGAGGCAATAATAAATAGGTTATTATTATATTTCCTTGTTCATGATAATCGTTTATTATCCATGCTAGAATTGTATTGATAGGAAACTCAGATACATGTGTGGATACATAGACAACACCATGTCCCTAGTAAGCCTCTAGGAGACTAGCTCGTTGATCAATAGATGGTTACGGTTTCCTAACCATGGACATTGGATGTCGTTGATAACGGGATCACATCATTAGGAGAATGATGTGATGGACAAGACCCAATCCTAAGCCTAGCACAAGATCGTGTAGTTCGTTTGCTCAGAGCTTTTCTAATGTCAAGTATCACTTCCTTAGACCATGAGATTGTGCAACTCCCGGATACCGTAGGAATGCTTTGGGTGTGCCAAACGTCACAACGTAACTGGGTGGCTATAAAGGTGCACTACGGGTATCTCCGAAAGTGTCTGTTGGGTTGGCACGAATCGAGACTGGGATTTGTCACTCCGTGTAAACGGAGAGGTATCTCTGGGCCCACTCGGTAGGACATCATCATTATGTGCACAATGTGACCAAGGAGTTGATCACGGGATGATGTGAGTTACGGAACGAGTAAAGAGACTTGCCGGTAACGAGATTGAACAAGGTATAGGGATACCGACGATCGAATCTCGGGCAAGTAACATACCGATGGACAAAGGGAATTGCATACGGGATTGATTGAATCCCCGACATCGTGGTTCATCCGATGAGATCATCGTGGAACATGTGGGAGCCAACATGGGTATCCAGATCCCGCTGTTGGTTATTGACCGGAGAACGTCTCGGTCATGTCTGCATGGTTCCCGAACCCGTAGGGTCTACACGCTTAAGGTTCGATGACGCTAGGGTTATAGGGAAAGCATGTACGTGGTTACCGAATGTTGTTCGGAGTCCCGGATGAGATCCCGGACGTCACGAGGAGTTCCGGAATGGTCCGGAGGTAAAGATTTATATATGGGAAGTCCTGTTTTGGTCACCGGAAAAGTTTCGGGTGAAATCGGTAATGTACCGGGACCACCGGGAGGGTCCCGGGGGTCCACCAAGTGGGGCCACCAGCCCCAGAAGGCTGCGTGGGCCAAGTGTGGGAGGGGACCAGCCCCAGGTGGGCTGGTGCGCCCCCCCACCAAGGCCCAAGGCGCATGGGAGAGTGGGAGGGGGCAAACCCTAGGTCCAGATGGGCCTTAGGGCCCATCTAGTGGGGCGCCTCCCCCTCTCCTCCCCTTGGCCGCCCCCCTTGATGGGATCTAGGGCTGGCCGCCTCCTCTTGGGGGTGGAAACCCTAAGGGGGGCGCAGCCCCCTTCCCCCCTATATATACTTGAGGTTTGGGCTGCCATACATACACGAGAAAGTCGCCTTTTGGTGCTGCCCTACCCCTCTCCCTCCTCCTCCTCTCCCACGGTGCTTGGCGAAGCCCTGCGGGATTGCCACGCTCCTCCACCACCACCATGCCATCGTGTTGCTGCTGGATGGAGTCTTCCCCAACCTCTCCCTCTCTCCTTGCTGGATCAAGGCGTGGGAGACGTCACCGGGCTGCACGTGTGTTGAACGCGGAGGCACCGTACTTTCGGTGCTTAGATCGGAATCAACCGCGATCTGAATCGCTACGAGTACGACTCCCTCATCCGCGTACTTGCAACGCTTCCGCATCGCGATCTACAAGGGTATGTAGATTCACTCCCCTTCCCCTCGTTGCTAGATTACTCCATAGATTGATCTTGGTGATGCGTAGAAAATTTTGAATTTCTGCTACGTTCCCCAACAGTGGCATCATGAGCTAGGTCTATGCGTAGTTTCTATGCACGAGTAGAACACAAAGAAGTTGTGGGCGTCGATGTTGTCAATTCTTCTTGCCGCTACTAGTCTTATCTTGTTTCGGCGGCATTGTGGGATGAAGCGGCCCGGACCGACCTTACACGTACGCTTACATGAGACAGGTTCCACCGACTGACATGCACTAGTTGCATAAGGTGGCTAGCGGGTGTCTGTCTCTCCCACTTTAGTCGGAACGGATTCGATGAAAAGGGTCCTTATGAAGGGTAAATAGAAATTGGCATATCACGTTGTGGTCTTACGTAGGTAAGAAACGTTCTTGCTAGAAACCTATACAAACCACGTAAAAACTTGCAACAACAATTAGAGGACGTCTAACTTGTTTTTGCAGCAAGTGCTATGTGATGTGATATGGCCAGAAGATATGATGAATGATATATGTGATGTATGAGATTGATCATATTCTTGTAATAGGGATCACGACTTGCATGTCGATGAGTATGACAACCGGCAGGAGCCATAGGAGTTGTCTTTATTTTTTGTATGACCTGCGTGTCATTGAATAACGCCATGTAAGTTACTTTACTTTATTGCTAAGCGCGTTAGCCATAGAAGTAGAAGTAACCGTTGGCGTGACAACTTCAAGAAGACACAATGATGGAGATCATGATGATGGAGATCATGGTGTCATGCCGGTGACAAAGATGATCATGGTGCCCCGAAGATGGAGATCAAAGGAGCAAAATGATATTGGCCATATCATGTCACTATTTGATTGCATGTGATGTTTATCATGTTATGCATCTTATTTGCTTAGAACGACGGTAGTAAGTAAGATGATCCCTCACTAAAATTTCAAGAAAGTGTTCACCCTAACTGTGCACCGTTGCGAAGGTTCGTCGTTTCGAAGCACCACGTGATGATCAGGTGTGATAGATTCTTACGTTCGAATACAACGGGTGTTGACGAGCCTAGCATGTACAGACATGGCCTCGGCACACACGCAATACACTTAGGTTGACTTGACGAGCCTAGCATGTACAGACATGGCCTCGGAACACGGAGGACCGAAAGGTCGAGCATGAGTCGTATAGAAGATACGATCAACATGGAGATGTTCACCGATCTTGACTAGTCCGTCTCACGTGATGATCGGACACGGCCTAGTTGAACTCGGATCATGTTTCACTTAGATGACTAGAGGGATGTCTATCTGAGTGGGAGTTCATAATCAGATGAACTTCATTATCATGAACATAGTCAAAAAGGTATTTGCAAATTATGTCATATCTTGCGCTTTAAGTTCTACTGGTTTAGATATGTTCCTAGAGAAAATTTAGTTGAAAGTTGGTAGTAGCAATTATGCGGACTGGGTCCGTAAACTGAGGATTGTCCTCATTACTACACAGAAGGCTTATGTCCTTAATGCACCGCTCGGTGTGCTGAACCTCAGCATCGTCTGTAGATGTTGCGAAACATCTGACATACACGTTTTGATAACTACGTGATAGTTCAGTGCGGTTTAGAATTGTGGCACCCAAGACGTTTTTGAAACGTCGCAGAACATGTGAGATGTTCCAAAGACTGAAATTGGGATTTCAGACTAGTGCCCACGTCAAGAGGTATGAGACCTCTGACAAGTTTCTTAAGCCTGCAAACTAAGGGAGAAAATCTCAATCGTTGAGCGTGTGCTCAGATTGTCTGAATGCCACAATCGCTTGAATCGAGTGGGAGTTAATCTCCCAGATGAGATAGCGATAGTTCTCCATAGTCACTGCCACCAAGCTAGTAGAGCTTCGTGATGAACTATAACATATCAAGGATAGTTATGATGATCCTTGAGCTATTCGCGATGTTTGACACCGCGAGAGTAGAAATCAAGAAGGAGCATCAATTGTTGATGGTTAGTAGAACCACTAGTTTAAGAAGGGCAAGGGCAAAAGGGATAATTCATGAAACAGCAAGTCGTTTGCTGCTCTAGTGAAGAATCCCAAGGTTTAACCCAAACCCGAGACTAAGTGCTTCTGTAATAAGAGGAACGGTCACTGAAGCAGTACTACCCTAGATACTTGGTAGATGAGAAGACAGGCAAGGTCGACAGAAGTATATTGGATATACGTCATATGAATGTGTACTTTACTAGTACTCCTAGTAGCACCAGGGTATTAGATACTGGTTCGGTTGCTAAGTGTTAGTAACTCGAAATAAAAGCTGTGGAATAAATGGAGACTAGCTAAAGGTGAGATGACGATATGTGTTGGAAATGTTTCCAAGGTTGATGTGATCAAGCATCGCATGCTCCCTCTACCATCGAGATTTGGTGTTTGCGTTGAGCATGATTGGATTATGTTTATCGCAATACGGTTATTCATTTAAGGAGAATAATGGTTACTCTGCTTATTTGAATAATACTTTCAATGGTCTTGCACCTAAAATGAATCTCGATTGTAGTGATACACATGTTCGTGCCAAAAGATGTAAAATAGTAATGATAGTTCCAGATACTTATGGCACTGCAATTTGAGTCATATTGGTATAGAACGCATGAAGAAGCTCCATGTAGATGGATCTTTGGACTCAATCGTTTTTGAAAAGATTGAGACATGCGAACCATGTCTATTAGTATATATGCATGAAGAAACTCCATGCAGATGGATCGCTTGGACTCACTTGATTTCGAATCACTTGAGACATGCAAATCATACCACATGGGCGAGATGACTGAAAGTCCTCGTTTTCAGTAAGATGGAACAAGAGAGCAACTTATTGGAAGTAATACATTTTGATGTATGCAGTCCAATGAGTGCTGAGGCATGCAGTGGATATCATTATGTTCTTACTTCACAGATGATTTGAGTAGATGCTGAGAATATTTACTTGATGAAACACAAGTCTGAATTATTGGAAGGTTCAAGTAATTTCAGAGTGAAGTTGAAGATCGTCGTGACAAGAGGATAAAATGTCTATGATATGATCATAGAGATATCTGAGTTACGAGTTTGGCACACAATTAAGACATTGTGGAAAGTGTTTCACAATTAATACCGCCTGGAACACCATAGTGTGATGGTGTGTCCGAACATCATGACTGCACCCTATTGGATATGGTGCATACCGTGATGTTTCTTATCAAATTACCACTATCGTTTATGGGTTAGGCATTAGAGACACCCGCATTCACTTTAAAAGGGGCACCACGCAATTCCGTTGAGACGACACCGTTTAGAGACACCTAAGTTGTCGTTTCTTAAAAGTTTGGGGCTGCGATGCTTATGAGAAAAAGTTTCAGGCTGATAAGCTCGAACCCAAAGCGGATAAATGCATCTTCATAGAAAACCCAAAACAGTTGGGTATACCTCCTATTTCAGATCTGGAAGCAAAAGTAATTGCTTCTAGAAACGAGTCCTTTCTCGAGGAAAAGTTTCTCTCGAAAGAATTGAGTGGGAGGATGGTGGAGACTTGATAAGGTTATTGAACCGTCACTTCAACTAGTGTGTAGCAGGGCACAGGAAGTTGTTCCTGTGGCACCTACACCAGTTGAAGTGGAAGCTTATGATAGTGATCATGAAACTTCGGATCAAGTCACCACCAAACCTCGTAGGACGACGAGGATGCGTAATACTTCAGAGTAGTACGTGATCCTGTCTTGGAAGTCATGTTGTTGGACAACGATGAACCTATGAGCTATGGAGAAGCGATGGTGGGCCCATATTCCGACAAATGGTTAGAAGCCATGAAATCCGAGATAAATGGAACTTTGAGAAGAAGACGGACGTGGACGGTAATGTTACCGTCTATGAAGCTCGACTTGTGGCAAAGAGTATTTCCACAAGTTCAAGGAGTTGACTACGATGAGATTTGCTCATCCGCAGCGATGCTTAGGTCCGTCGGAATCATGTAGGCATTAGCTGCATTTATGAAATCTGGCAGATGGATGTCAAAACAAGTTTCCTTACCAGTTTTCGTAAGGAAAGGTTGTATGTGATACAATCAGAAAGGTTTTGTCGATCCTAAGGATGCTAAAAGGTATGCTAGCTCCAGCGATCCTTCTAAGGACTGGAGTAAGCATCTCGGAGTTGGAATGTACGCTTTGATGAGATGATCAAAGATTTTGGATTTATACAAAGTTTATGAGAAATTTGTATTTCCAATAAAGTGAGTGGGAGCGCTACAACATTTCTGATAAGTATATGTGAATGACATATTGTTGATCCGAAATGATGTAAAATTTCTGGAAAGCATAAAGGGTTGTTTGAAAGGAGTTTTTCAAAGGAAGACCTGGATAAAAGCTACTTACATATTGGGCATCAAGATCTATAGAGATAGATCAAGACGCCCGATGATACTTTCAAAGAACGCACACCTTGACATGATTTTGAAAGAGTTCAAAATAGATCAGCAAAGAAGGAGTTCTTGGCTGTGTTACAAGGTGTGAGTATTGAGTAAGACTCAAGACCTGACCACAGCAGAAGAGAGAGAAAGGACGAAGGTCGTCCCCTATGCTTTAGACGTACGCTCTACAGTATGCTATGCTGTGTACCACACATGAAGTGTGCCTTGCCATGAGTTGGTCAAGGGGTACAATAGTGATCCGGGAATGGATCACATGACAGCGGTCGAACATATCCTTAGTACCTAGTGGACTAAGGAATTTTCTCGATTATGGAGGTGGAAAGGAGTTCGTCGTAAAGGGTTACGTCGATGCGAACTTTGACACTAATCCGGATGACTCTGAGTAGTAAACCGGATTCGTATAGTAGAGCAATTATTTGAAATGGCTCCAAATAGCGCGTGGTAGCATCCACAAAGATGACATAGATATTCGTAAAGCACACACGGATCTGAAAGGTTCAGACCCGTTGACTAATAACCTCTCTCACAAGCATAACATGATCAAACCAGAACTCATTGAGTGTTAATCACATAGAGATGTGAACTAGATTGTTGACTCTAGTAAATTCTTGGGTGTTGGTCACATGGTGATGTGACCTGTCAGTGTTAATCACATGGTGATGTGAACTAGATTATTGACTCTAGTGCAAGTGGGAGACTGTTGGAAATATGCCCTAGAGGCAATAATAAATAGGTTATTATTATATTTCCTTGTTCATGATAATCGTTTATTATCCATGCTAGAATTGTATTGATAGGAAACTCAGATACATGTGTGGATACATAGACAACACCATGTCCCTAGTAAGCCTCTAGGAGACTAGCTCGTTGATCAATAGATGGTTACGGTTTCCTAACCATGGACATTGGATGTCGTTGATAACGGGATCACATCATTAGGAGAATGATGTGATGGACAAGACCCAATCCTAAGCCTAGCACAAGATCGTGTAGTTCGTTTGCTCAGAGCTTTTCTAATGTCAAGTATCACTTCCTTAGACCATGAGATTGTGCAACTCCCGGATACCGTAGGAATGCTTTGGGTGTGCCAAACGTCACAACGTAACTGGGTGGCTATAAAGGTGCACTACGGGTATCTCCGAAAGTGTCTGTTGGGTTGGCACGAATCGAGACTGGGATTTGTCACTCCGTGTAAACGGAGAGGTATCTCTGGGCCCACTCGGTAGGACATCATCATTATGTGCACAATGTGACCAAGGAGTTGATCACGGGATGATGTGAGTTACGGAACGAGTAAAGAGACTTGCCGGTAACGAGATTGAACAAGGTATAGGGATACCGACGATCGAATCTCGGGCAAGTAACATACCGATGGACAAAGGGAATTGCATACGGGATTGATTGAATCCCCGACATCGTGGTTCATCCGATGAGATCATCGTGGAACATGTGGGAGCCAACATGGGTATCCAGATCCCGCTGTTGGTTATTGACCGGAGAACGTCTCGGTCATGTCTGCATGGTTCCCGAACCCGTAGGGTCTACACGCTTAAGGTTCGATGACGCTAGGGTTATAGGGAAAGCATGTATGTGGTTACCGAATGTTGTTCGGAGTCCCGGATGAGATCCCGGACGTCACGAGGAGTTCCGGAATGGTCCGGAGGTAAAGATTTATATATGGGAAGTCCTGTTTTGGTCACCGGAAAAGTTTCGGGTGAAATCGGTAATGTACCGGGACCACCGGGAGGGTCCCGGGGGTCCACCAAGTGGGGCCACCAGCCCCAGAAGGCTGCGTGGGCCAAGTGTGGGAGGGGACCAGCCCCAGGTGGGCTGGTGCGCCCCCCCACCAAGGCCCAAGGCGCATGGGAGAGTGGGAGGGGGCAAACCCTAGGTCCAGATGGGCCTTAGGGCCCATCTAGTGGGGCGCCTCCCCCTCTCCTCCCCTTGGCCGCCCCCCTTGATGGGATCTAGGGCTGGCCGCCTCCTCTTGGGGGTGGAAACCCTAAGGGGGGCGCAGCCCCCTTCCCCCCTATATATACTTGAGGTTTGGGCTGCCATACATACACGAGAAAGTCGCCTTTTGGTGCTGCCCTACCCCTCTCCCTCCTCCTCCTCTCCCACGGTGCTTGGCGAAGCCCTGCGGGATTGCCACGCTCCTCCACCACCACCATGCCGTCGTGTTGCTGCTGGATGGAGTCTTCCCCAACCTCTCCCTCTCTCCTTGCTGGATCAAGGCGTGGGAGACGTCACCGGGCTGCACGTGTGTTGAACGCGGAGGCACCGTACTTTCGGTGCTTAGATCGGAATCAACCGCGATCTGAATCGCTACGAGTACGACTCCCTCATCCGCGTTCTTGCAACGCTTCCGCATCGCGATCTACAAGGGTATGTAGATTCACTCCCCTTCCCCTCGTTGCTAGATTACTCCATAGATTGATCTTGGTGATGCGTAGAAAATTTTGAATTTCTGCTACGTTCCCCAACACATACTTCAAGGATACGAGGAGGAACCCTAGATATACACTTCCACCGAACCAAATCGTGGTTCGCCTGCTTTTGTTATGTCGAACTTTTTACTCTTGGAGTTGTTGGGCACATCTTAATGAGATCTTTAAGGCATAGTCCAGTGGCTTCTCCCAGAATACGTGAGTCTGCCAGGTGTCGGTTCTTTGGTTTCTTTTAGTCGGTTCGGTCACTCCCTCCCCTCTGCTCGGTGGCACGTGTGCGGCGTATGATAGCGCACTCCTGGTGCCTTGTTGGTCGTGTGTAGCCTAGTTTTTTTCTTCAATCAACTTGTATGAGAATTTCCTCGACACACGTTCAGCCGAGTGACTTTATCTACAATGCGCGACAAAATGTCTGTTTTAAGTGTCTCTTGCCTTCTTGGATGCGTAAGGGTAACTCCACCGCGGTTCGTCAAAACGCTCGCAAAAATCTGACCAGTGTGCCCTTATAATTATTGTCATCCAACAGGGACATAAAATGTCTGCGGACCAGTCCGGACCACAAAAATCCCCTAAACTGAAAGCAAACTTTGGGGAGGTCCGAGGGAGTCTGGGCATTCCGCTTGGCTAACTGTCACTTGGACCACATGATCTTCACAACCTATGTGTTTTTTCCTCTAGGTCCGCTTGGTTCACTCTCGTTGCCTGGATTTGATGACTACATTTGTATGACCGGCTCCCCTAACATTTGAACATGTTTGTGGACCTTTGAGACCTTTGAGGTGTCCCTTTTGGTGCACCACCGTGGAGTTGCTCTAAACTTGAGAACGAGAACTAGGGGAGGAGCAGTCGCTACCTTTGCGGAATCACAAAGGTTCAAGGTTGTAGCCTTTGAGATGGAACATGATAAAACATCAGGGGCGTGTTTGGTTACATTGCCAATCCATCCTGGCCCGGCGAGCCTGGCTCTATTGAGCCGGTTTGAGGGGATGCAGGCCAAAAAAAACCAGATGCACATAGTTTGGTTGCCTACATGCCCCTAGTTGCATGAGACAACCATTTTCGACTCGGCGTTTGGTTGCCCGCATTGCATTAGGCGCACATACGACATGGTGTTTGGTTGCATCCTGCATAAGGTGTTGTCACCACTTCTAACTAGTGGTGAGCATACCACACAGAATCTGAACATGTAGCGCCATCTACTTAAACAAATGACAGTTCATCCTAACTACTATAAAATGATAGTTCAAATTATTAAGAGCCATTGGCTAAATAGGGGATAGTTCACCGGTGTTGCTGCTACCAAATCTTCCTCTTCCTCTTCCTCTTCTTCTGCTGCTGCTTCTGCTACTGCTGCTGCTGCTTCTTGTTCTTCTTCCATCTTCTTCAAATCCTACACTGGCCTCTGTTAAGCCACATCGCCTCTGCCCACTCCAACATTTTGTTCTTCCAAGCGTCATTGTCAAATGCCTCCTCACCATGGCCGGAGCTAACAATATCGTCAGGCTCGACATCTTCCTCCTCAGGCACATGTTCATCAAAGCCGCACTAGAGGATCCAGTTATGCAAAATGCAACAAGTAAGAACTAGCTTAACCTGGGTGGAATGGCTTCTGATCCAGGATCTTAAACCTATTCTTCAGAGCTCCAAATGCCCTCTCAACAGTTAGTCTAAGGCTGGAGTGTCTGAGATTAAACAGCTCATGTGCAGTCCTAGGATAGTTCCTACCAGAGAACTCGTTGAGATGGTACCTTGTTTTCCTGAAGGGTGGAAGAATACCCGGCCGACATGCATAGCCAGCATCTCCAAGGTAGAACTTGCCGTCGGGGATGTTGATCTCAGGTCGACTCATGCTGTCAGTGAGAATGTTAGCATCATGCGCTGATCCCTCCCAGCCAGCCAACACATATGTGAACTTCAGATCAAAGTCAACAGCAGCAAGCACATTCTGGCTTGTGTAGTGCTTCCTCCGCCTGTATGCTGCAGAATGTGACCTAGGAACTCTGGCAGTGACATGAGTACCATCTATTGCCCCAATGCAATCCTGAAAATGGCATCACAAGCCTGTGTTAGTGCTCAACTTGAACAATATAAGCATATCAAGCCATGAATAGTGTATATTGTCAATGCTCACCTTGAAGTATGGATACCATCTTGGGCTTTCGCGAATCATGGGTGGAGTCTGACCAGATGGTCTCCTGATCATCTCTCCTCTAAGCTCCCCAATAGTAAAAAGCACTTGCTTGAAGTACCTAGAGATGGTCTCCATTGATCTTCTGAACGTGTTGTGAATGACCCTGAACCTCTGGTTATGGCCAACAACATGGAGGAACATGGCCACTTGCTCTTCGACACTGGTGTTGATGCTACCTTGTAGCAGCCCCCTTCTCCTGAAGGTCTCGACAAGCCTGGCAAATGGTATTCTTTTCATTCGAAGCATCCACAGAGCCTCGACGTCATTGCAGTTGTAGATGTAGTTCAGATTTTGGATCCTCTCTTGTTCCCGGGGAAACAATGGACCATAGCGGATCAAAGGTCTCCCAGCACGACGAACAGCTCTTTGGTGCATGAACATGAACCATGCCTGAATCACACTAATCAGTGATGCTGCCTGGATTATCAGCCACATCCGTGCGTCCATAACCTAGTCGACATCGACGGTTCGTTCAGTGGGAAATTGATCCCACACCTAGCTTAACGGCCTAACCACTGAGCTAACAAAGGGGGGAGGGGGTGCTGCTTACTGGCATCGGAGAAGAGGACGGCGTAGGGGGAGCCATGGCACAGACTAGTGTTGGAAATATGCCCTAGAGGCAATAATAAATGGTTATTATTATATTTCTTTGTTCATGATAATCGTCTATTGTTCATGCCATAATTGTATTGTCCGGAAATCGTAATACATGTGTGAATACATAGACCACAACGTGTCCCTAGTAAGCCTCTAGTTGACTAGCTCGTTGATCAACAGATAGTCATGGTTTCCTGACTATGGACATTGGATGTCATTGATAACGGGATCACATCATTAGGAGAATGATGTGATGGACAAGACCCAATCCTAAGCATAGCATAAAAGATCGTGTAGTTTCGTTTGCTAGAGCTTTTCCAATGTCAAGTATCTTTTCCTTAGACCATGAGATCGTGCAACTCCCGGATACCGTAGGAGTGCTTTGGGTGTGCCAAACGTCACAACGTAACTGGGTGACTATAAAGGTGCACTACGGGTATCTCCGAAAGTGTCTGTTGGGTTGGCACGGATCGAGACTGGGATTTGTCACTCCGTGTGACGGAGAGGTATCTCTGGGCCCACTCGGTAATGCATCATCATAATGAGCTCAATGTGACTAAGGCGTTAGTCACGGGATCATGCATTGCGGTACGAGTAAAGAGACTTGCCGGTAACGAGATTGAACAAGGTATTGGGATACCGACGATCGAATCTCGGGCAAGTAACATACCGATTGACAAAGGGAATTGTATACGGGATTGATTGAATCCTCGACACCGTGGTTCATCCGATGAGATCATCGTGGAACATGTGGGAGCCAACATGGGTATCCAGATCCCGCTGTTGGTTATTGACCGGAGAGGCGTCTCGGTCATGTCTGCATGTCTCCCGAACCCGTAGGGTCTACACACTTAAGGTTCGGTGACGCTAGGGTTGTAGAGATATGTGTATGCGGAAACCCGAAAGTTGTTCAGAGTCCCGGATGAGATCCCGGACGTCACGAGAGGTTCCGGAATGGTCCGGAGGTGAAGAATTATATATAGGAAGTCAAGTTTCGGCCACCGGGAAAGTTTCGGGGGTTACCGGTATTGTACCGGGACCACCGGAAGGGTCCCGGGGGTCCACCGGGTGGGGCCACCTATCCCGGAGGGCCCTGTGGGCTGAAGTGGGAAGGGAACCAGCCCCTAGTGGGCTGGGCGCCCCCCCATGGGCCTCCCCCCATGCGCCTAGGGTTGGACACCCTAGGGTGGGGGGGCTTCCCACTTGCTTTGGGGGGCAAGGCACCCCCTGGCCGCCGCCCCCCATCCAGATGGGATCTCTAGGGCCGGCGCCCCCCCCAGGGGGCCTATATAAAGGGGAGGGGGGAGGGAGGGCAGAACCTACAGCCTTGGGCGCCTCCCTCCTCCCCTGCAACACCTCTCTCTCTCGTATAAGCTCGGCGAAGCCCTGCCGACATCCCGCTGCATCCACCACCACGCCGTCGTGCTGCTGGATCTCCATCAACCTCTCCTTCCCCCTTGCTGGATCAAGAAGGAGGAGACGTCGCTGCACCATACGTGTGTTGAACGCGGAGGTGCCGTCCGTTCGGCACTCGGTCATCGGTGATTTGGATCACGGCGAGTACGACTCCGTCATCCACGTTCATTGGAACGCTTCCGCTCACGATCTACAAGGGTATGTAGATGCACTCCTTTCCCCTCGTTGCTAGTATACTCCATAGATGCATCTTGGTGAGCGTAGGAAAATTTAAATTATGCTACGATTCCCATCAGTGGCATCATGAGCCAGGCCTATGCTTAGTTACTATGCACGAGTAGAACACAAAGCAGTTGTGGGCGTTGATGTTGCCAATTCTTCTTGCCGCTACTAGTCTTTTCTTGTTTCGGCGGTATTGTAGGATGAAGCGGCCCGGACCGACCTTACACGTACGCTTACGTGAGACAGGTTCCACCGATTGACATGCACTAGTTGCATAAGGTGGCTAGCGGGTGTCTGTCTCTCCTACTTTAGTCGGAACGGATTCGATGAAAAGGGTCCTTATGAAGGGTAAATAGAAATTGGCAAATCACGTTGTGGTCATACGTAGGTAAGAAAACGTTCTTGCTAGAAACCTACAAACCACGTAAAAAAAACTTGCAACAACAATTAGAGGACGTCTAACTTGTTTTTGCAGCAAGTGCTATGTGATGTGATATGGCCAGAAGATGTGATGAATGATATATGTGATGTATGAGATTGATCATATTCTTGTAATAGGAATCACGACTTGCATGTCGATGAGTATGACAACCGGCAGGAGCCATAGGAGTTGTCTTTATTATTTTGCATGACCTGCGTGTCATTGAATAACGCCATGTAAATTACTTTACTTTGTTGCTAAACGCGTTAGCCATAGAAGTAGAAGTAATCGTTGGCGTGACGACTTCATGAAGACACAATGATGGAGATCATGGTGTCATGCCGGTGACGAAGATGATCATGGTGCCCCGAAGATGGAGATCAAAGGAGCATAATGATATTGGCCATATCATGTCACTATTTGATTGCATGTGATGTTTATCATGTTTTTGCATCTTATTTGCTTAGAACGACGGTAGTAAGTAAGATGATCCCTTATAATAATTTCAAGAAAGTGTTCACCCTAACTGTGCACCGTTGCGAAGGTTCGTTGTTTCGAAGCACCACGTGATGATCGGGTGTGATAGATTCTAACGTTCGAATACAACGGGTGTTGACGAGCCTAGCATGTACAGACATGGCCTCGGAACACACGCAATACACTTAGGTTGACTTGACGAGCCTAGCATGTACAGACATGGCCTCGGAACACGGAGGACCGAAAGGTCGAGCATGAGTCGTATAGAAGATATGATCAACATGGAGATGTTCACCGATCTTGACTAGTCCGTCTCACGTGATGATCGGACACGGCCTAGTTAAACTCGGATCATGTTTCACTTAGATGACTAGAGGGATGTCTATCTGAGTGGGAGTTCATTAAATAATTTGATTAGATGAACTTAATTATCATGAACTTAGTCTAAAATCTTTACACTATGTATTGTAGATCAAATGGCCAACGTTGTCCTCAATTTCAACGCGTTCCTAGAGAAAACCAAGCTGAAAGATGATGGCAGCAACTATACGGACTGGGTCCGGAACCTGAGGCTCATCCTCATAGTAGCCAAGAAAGATTATGTCTTAGAAGCACCGCTAGGTGATGCACCAATCCCTGAGAACCAAGACGTTATGAACGCTTGGCAGCAGCGTGCTGATGATTACTCCCTCGTTCAGTGCGGCATGCTTTACAGCCTAGAACCGGGTCTCCAAAAGCGTTTTGAGAAACATGGAGCATACGAGATGTTCGAGGAGCTGAAATTGGTTTTCCAAGCTCATGCCCGGGTCGAGAGATATGATGTCTCCGACAAGTTCTTCAGCTGTAAAATGGAGGAGAATAGTTCTGTAAGTGAGCACATACTCAGAATGTCTGGGTTGCACAACCGCTTGACTCAGCTGGGAGTTAATCTCCCGGATGATGCGGTCATTGACAGAATCCTTCAGTCACTTCCACCAAGCTTCAAGAGCTTTGTGATGAACTACAATATGCAGGGGATGGAAAAGACCATTCCTGAGGTATATTCAATGCTGAAGTCAGCTGAGGTAGAGATCAGAAAAGAACATCAAGTGTTGATGGTGAATAAAACCACTAAGTTCAAGAAGGGCAAGGGTAAAAAGAACTTCAAGAAGGACGGCAAGGGAGTTGCCGCGCCCGGTAAACCAGTTACTGGGAAGAAGTCAAAGAATGGACCCAAGCCCGAGACTGAGTGCTTTTATTGCAAGGGAAGTGGTCACTGGAAACGGAACTGCCCCAAATACTTAGCGGACAAGAAGAAGGCCAGCAACACCAAAGGTATATGTGATATACATGTAATTGATGTGTACCTTACCAGTACTCGTAGTAGCTCCTGGGTATTTGATACCGGTGCGGTTGCTCATATTTGTAACTCAAAGCAGGAACTACGGAATAAACGGAGACTGGCGAAGGACGAGGTGACGATGCGCGTCGGGAATGGTTCCAAGGTCGATGTGATCGCCGTCGGCACGCTACCTCTGCATCTACCCACGGGATTAGTTTTAAACCTCAATAATTGTTATTTAGTGCCAGCTTTGAGCATGAACATTGTATCTGGATCTCGTTTAATTCGAGATGGCTACTCATTTAAATCCGAGAATAATGGTTGTTCTATTTATTTGAGAGATATGTTTTATGGTCATGCCCCGCTGGTCAATGGTTTATTTTTGATGAATCTCGAACGTGATGTTACACATGTTCATAGTGTGAATACCAAAAGATGTAAAGTTGATAACGATAGTCCCACATACTTGTGGCATTGCCGCCTTGGTCACATTGGTGTCAAGCGCATGAAGAAGCTCCATGCAGATGGACTTTTGGAGTCTCTTGATTACGAATCATTTGACACGTGCGAACCATGCCTCATGGGTAAGATGACCAAGACTCCGTTCTCCGGAACAATGGAGCGAGCAACCAACTTATTGGAAATCATACATACCGATGTGTGCGGTCCAATGAGTGTTGAGGCTCGCGGAGGATATCGTTATGTTCTCACTCTCACTGATGATTTAAGTAGATATGGGTATGTCTACCTAATGAAACACAAGTCTGAAACCTTTGAAAAGTTCAAGGAATTTCAGAGTGAAGTTGAGAATCAACGTGACAGGAAAATAAAATTCTTGCGATCAGATCGTGGTGGAGAATATTTAAGTCACAAATTTGGTACACACTTAAGGAAATGTGGAATAGTTTCACAACTCACGCCGCCTGGAACACCTCAGAGAAATGGTGTGTCCGAACGTCGTAATCGCACTCTATTGGATATGGTGCGATCTATGATGTCTCTTACCGATTTACCGCTCTCATTTTGGGGCTATGCTTTAGAGAGTGCCGCATTCACTTTAAATAGGGCTCCGTCGAAATCCGTTGAGACGACACCGTATGAATTATGGTTTGGAAAGAAACCTAAGCTGTCGTTTCTAAAAGTTTGGGGATGCGATGCTTATGTCAAGAAACTTCAACCTGAAAAGCTCGAACCCAAATCGGAAAAATGCGTCTTCATAGGATACCCTAAGGAAACCATTGGGTATACCTTCTACCTCAGATCCGAAGGCAAGATCTTCGTTGCCAAGAACGGGTCCTTTCTTGAGAAGGAGTTTCTCTCGAAAGAATTGAGTGGGAGGAAAGTGGAACTTGATGAGGTGATAGTCACCCCTTCTGAACCGGAAAGTGGCGCAGCGCGGGAAAATGTTCCTGTGGTGCCTACACCGACTGGGGAGGAAGTTAATGATGATGATCATGAAGCTTCGGATCAAGTTATTGAACTTCGTAGGTCCATAAGGACACGTTCCGCACCAGAGTGGTACGGCAACCCTGTCATGGAAATCATGTTGTTAGACAACGATGAACCTTCGAACTATGAAGAAGCGATGGCGGGCCCGGATTCCGACAAATGGCTAGAAGCCATGAAATCCGAGATAGGATCCACGTATGAAAACGAAGTATGGACTTTGACTGACTTGCCCGATGATCGGCGAGCCATAGAAAACAAATGGATCTTTAAAAAGAAGACGGACGCGGATGGTAATGTGACCATCTATAAGGCTCGACTTGTCGCTAAGGGTTATCGACAAGTTCAAGGGGTTGACTACGATGAGACTTTCTCACCCGTAGCGAAGCTGAAGTCCGTCCGAATCATGTTAGCAATTGCCGCATACTATGATTATGAGATATGGCAGATGGACGTCAAAACGGCATTCCTTAACGGCTTCCTTAAGGAAGAGTTGTATATGATGCAGCCGGAAGGTTTTGTCGATCCTAAGAATGCTAACAAAGTATGCAAGCTCCAGCGCTCAATCTATGGGCTGGTGCAAGCATCTCGGAGTTGGAACATTCGCTTTGATGAGATGATCAAAGCGTTTGGGTTTACACAGACTTATGGAGAAGCCTGTGTTTACAAGAAAGTGAGTGGGAGCTCTGTAGCATTTCTCATATTATATGTGGATGACATACTATTGATGGGAAATGATATAGAATTCTTGGAAAGTATAAAGGCCTATTTGAATAAGTGTTTTTCAATGAAGGACCTTGGAGAAGCTGTTTATATATTAGGCATCAAGATCTATAGAGATAGATCAAGACGCCTCATTGGTCTTTCACAGAGTACATACCTTGACAAGATATTGAAGAAGTTCAATATGGATCAGTCCAAGAAGGGGTTCTTGCCTGTATTGCAAGGTGTGCAATTGAGCACGGCTCAATGCCCGACCACGGCAGAAGATAGAGAAAAGATGAGTGTCATCCCCTATGCCTCGGCCATAGGATCTATTATGTATGCCATGCTGTGTACCAGACCTGATGTAAACCTTGCCGTAAGTTTGGTAGGAAGGTACCAAAGTAATCCCGGCATGGAACACTGGACAGCGGTCAAGAATATTCTAAAGTACCTGAAAAGGACTAAGGATATGTTTCTCGTTTATGGAGGTGACGAAGAGCTCGTCGTAAAGGGTTACGTCGACGCTAACTTCGACATAGATCTGGATGACTCGAAGTCACAAACCGGATACGTGTATATTTTGAATGGAGGAGCAGTAAGTTGGTGCAGTTGCAAGCAAAGCGTCGTGGCAGGATCTACATGTGAAGCGGAGTACATGGCAGCCTCGGAGGCAGCACAGGAAGCAGTCTGGATGAAGGAGTTCATTACCGACCTAGGGGTGATTCCCAATGCGTCGGGCCCAATGACTCTCTTCTGTGACAACACTGGAGCTATTGCCCTTGCGAAGGAGCCCAGGTTTCACAGGAAGACCAGGCATATCAAGCGTCGCTTCAACTCCATTCGTGAAAGTGTTCAAAATGGAGACATAGATATTTGTAAAGTACATACGGACCTGAATGTAGCAGATCCGTTGACTAAACCTCTCCCTAGAGCAAAACATGATCAACACCAGGACGCAATGGGTGTTCGATTCATCACAATGTAACTAGATTATTGACTCTGGTGCAAGTGGGAGACTGTTGGAAATATGCCCTAGAGGCAATAATAAATGGTTATTATTATATTTCTTTGTTCATGACAATCGTCTATTGTTCATGCCATAATTGTATTGTCCGGAAATCGTAATACATGTGTGAATACATAGACCACAACGTGTCCCTAGTAAGCCTCTAGTTGACTAGCTCGTTGATCAACAGATAGTCATGGTTTCCTGACTATGGACATTGGATGTCATTGATAACGGGATCACATCATTAGGAGAATGATGTGATGGACAAGACCCAATCCTAAGCATAGCATAAAAGATCGTGTAGTTTCGTTTGCTAGAGCTTTTCCAATGTCAAGTATCTTTTCCTTAGACCATGAGATCGTGCAACTCCCGGATACCGTAGTAGTGCTTTGGGTGTGCCAAACGTCACAACGTAACTGGGTGACTATAAAGGTGCACTACGGTTATCTCCGAAAGTGTCTGTTGGGTTGGCACGGATCGAGACTGGGATTTGTCACTCCGTGTGACGGAGAGGTATCTCTGGGCCCACTCGGTAATGCATCATCATAATGAGCTCAATGTGACTAAGGCGTTAGTCACGGGATCATGCATTGCGGTACGAGTAAAGAGACTTGCCGGTAACGAGATTGAACAAGGTATTGGGATACCGACGATCGAATCTCGGGCAAGTAACATACCGATTGACAAAGGGAATTGTATACGGGATTGATTGAATCCTCGACACCATGGTTCATCCGATGAGATCATCGTGGAACATGTGGGAGCCAACATGGGTATCCAGATCCCGCTGTTGGTTATTGACCGGAGAGGCGTCTCGGTCATGTCTGCATGTCTCCCGAACCCGTAGGGTCTACACACTTAAGGTTCGGTGACGCTAGGGTTGTAGAGATATGTGTATGCGGAAACCTGAAAGTTGTTCGGAGTCCCGGATGAGATCCCGGACGTCACGAGAGGTTCCGGAATGGTCCGGAGGTGAAGAATTATATATAGGAAGTCAAGTTTCGGCCACCGGGAAAGTTTCGGGGGTTACCGGTATTGTACCGGGACCACCGGAAGGGTCCCGGGGGTCCACCGGGTGGGGCCACCTATCCCGGAGGGCCCCGTGGGCTGAAGTGGGAAGGGAACCAGCCCCTAGTGGGCTGGGCGCCCCCCCATGGGCCTCCCCATGCGCCTAGGGTTGGAAACCCTAGGGTGGGGGGGCTTCCCACTTGCTTTGGGGGGCAAGGCACCCCCCTGGCCGCCGCCCCCCATCCAGATGGGATCTCTAGGGCCGCCCCCCCAGGGGGCCTATATAAAGGGGAGGGGGGAGGGAGGGCAGAACCTACAGCCCTTGGCGCCTCCCTCCTCCCCTGCAACACCTCTCTCTCTCGTATAAGCTCGGCGAAGCCCTGCCGACATCCCGCTGCATCCACCACCACGCCGTCGTGCTACTGGATCTCCATCAACCTCTCCTTCCCCCTTGCTGGATCAAGAAGGAGGAGACGTCGCTGCACCGTACGTGTGTTGAACGCGGAGGTGCCGTCCGTTCGGCACTCGGCCATCGGTGATTTGGATCACGGCGAGTACGACTCCGTCATCCACGTTCATTGGAACGCTTCCGCTCGCGATCTACAAGTGTATGTAGATGCACTCCTTTCCCCTCGTTGCTAGTATACTCCATAGATGCATCTTGGTGAGCGTAGGAAAATTTTAAAATTATGCTACGATTCCCATCAACTAGGTCGACCAGACGGTGGCCAACAGCAAGGGGAGCACCAGATCCGCCGCAAACGCCGCCGCCTCTTCCGTCGCCGCCGTCGCCTCTATCGCAGATCTGAAATCGCAGTCACCGCCGGTGGTGAGGCAGTAGGGAAGAAAGGGGGGCAGTGGCTATGGGTGAGCGAGTGAAAGGGGGGTGAGGCTAATCTGGCGCCGGGACGGCGCGCCCGATTTCCATCTCCCGCCACCCCCCCCTCGCCCTCGCCTCGCTCCCGCCCGTGCGACCTCGCGCCGCACTCAGCCTGTCTCGCGAGAAACTGCCGATCCGAGCGTTTCCAGCGAGCCAGGCTCTGGGCTGCTTTGAGAAGCGTGCAATGCAGGTCCAACAGAAAAACCAGGCAACCAAACAGGTCTCTTCCTTCCCGCGCGGGTGTGGTTGGGCTTGATGCGGGCAACCAAACACGCCCCAGAGTTCACAGCCATGGGGCTCGATAGTTTTGTTCGTTGTCGAGGATGTTCAGGGCAACACTTCCTTAGTTCTTTTCACAAAACCTGAGCGCAACCAGTCGGTGTTACCTCGGACACCACAAACCTCATCAGGAGGCACTGTCATCAGTTTGTTTCAGACAGAGTGGCTTCTGCGATTTCACATTTTTCAGTCTGAAACAATACAGAGCAAGTCTGACAAGAACTCACCCTCTGGCTTTGGGATTCAAGTCTGACTCAATACATGGCTGTAGCCTTGTAACTCATCCTCTGGCCTCCGGCAATGCTGCATATTTATCACGGCAGGTCTGAACAACAGATGGGCGTGTCACACGCGCATCAGATCATGTCGTACATACACAACGGCTTCGTCGATTTCACAATTTGCAGGGTGAATGAGCGGAGAACAATGTCTGACAAATTATACAGTACTTACTACAGGTTGAAACAATCGCAAAGAATTTCGCTGTCGCCATGGTAACACACAAAAAAGATGTACATGTCTGTCGGGGGCAGGGCAGGGATCGCCTCAGCTGCACAGGGGGCACGGCACCAGCCCGTTCTCGTTGCATCCGGGGCACGGCACGCGGCTGGCGGCGACGGCGGCGGCCGAGCCGTCGTCATAGAGCCAATGACGGCCGCTGCACCCGCCGCACACGACGAACCAGGCGCCGCCGCACACCGCGCAGGCCGCGTCGCCCGCGCGCCGGCGCGCGGCGCGCCGGAGCATCGGCCGGAGCCGCGACCGCTCGTGCAGCGCCACCACCTCGTCCGCGCCGCCCACGTACCGCCCGTCCACGAACAGCCGCGGCGGCAGGGGCATGCTGGCGCCGTCGCCGGCGCCACCGGGCGGAGGCGGCAGCAGCGCGCGGAGCTCGTCCCGGTAGGGCGCGTGCATGGACACGTCGCGCTCCAGGAAGGCGACGCGGAGCCCGTCGAGCAGGCGGCGCACGGTGGCGCAGTCCTCGAACGTCTTGCGCACCCCGCGCAGCGACGTGGTGTAGAGCACCACGGCGCGCGCCCCGCCGGGCGGGCACCGGCTCTCGAGCCCGGCCAGGGGGTCCTCGTCGCGGCCGCCGGCGTCCAGCGCGGCGGCGATGTCGTCGTCCGCGTCGTCGAAGTCGTCACCGTGGCGCTGGGTCTTCTCCAGCGCCTGGGCGTACGCGTCCACGACGCCGCGGAAGGCGGCGAGGAGGTCCGGGTCGAAGAGGCTCGGCGACTCGAGCTCGGGCCGGCGGTAGCCCCTGCCAGGCTCCCCGGGACAGTCACCCTCGCGGCCGGAGCCCACCTTCATCTTCTTGGCCTTCGGCGAGAAGTTCTCCTTGTCGTCGTCGCCGCCGCCGCCGCCCCGGCAGTCGCCATCGGCCGGCTCGGGCACGTCCTCCGACGGCGCGGGTGCGGCGGCGTCGGGCGGCGGGAGGAGGGCGTTGGACTGCGCGGCGGCGGCGTTGGGGAAGGACTGCAAGGTCCGGAGGATCCGCGATCTGAGGCCTCTCATCCTCCTCCCCGATCAATCTCCTCTCTCACACACTGCGCAGCGGCGGCAATGCGATCCCCGTCTTGATTCAGTGCGGCTGTGGGGTGGGGGCACTGATTGCTGCTGCTTAGGATGCTTCCGCTCTATGCTGGCAATTAAAATTGCGGGCGCAGACGCCAAGATGGCAACAAGAGGGGGTCGCGCAACGGCTAGAAGAGAAGAGCAGGGGAAAATGTGAGTTGCCGTTTTTAAAGCATCGGCTGACGGAGCAGAGCAGCCGAGGGGAGGGGACGTGGGAGCAACGGCTACCGGGGCGACCGAGACCCACGGGGAAATTGAAAAGAAAGGGCGAGCATAACAAAACTTTAAGTTGCGATGCGGAGCGCAAAAGGTAATTTGCCCAAACTCACCGCGATAATTTGTCCACCTCTTTGCTCGGCAAATTTGCGCGCCCGCACCTACGAAGGAAAAATGGGACCACCTGTACAACAATTGTCTGGAAAAAAAGTTTTGGTTTCAAAATCGATTATATATCCCCCACCCATCCACACCAGGCACGCTTCTAACCGACGGTGCCTGCTGCCGCCTTCCTTGCCTAAATCGTCGTCTCCATTGTGTTGCCCCCCCCCCCCTCCCTCCCTCCCTTCTCTCTTCCATGGAAGGACCCAAACAATTGTGTTGTATCAAGCCAAAAAGTTTGATCGATCAAGCCAAAAAGTTTGCCCCGGCCTGGCAAAGGGGGTTGTTGCACCGCCCGGGACGTCTCGTGCTGGTCAAGTCCGTAATCGCAGCCAAGCCAATCCATCACTTCATGGTCACGGAGGCCCCATCCTGGGTGTTCGAAGAGTTAGACCAATGGATGCGCTCCTTCTTTTGGGCCGGCAAAGAGAAAGTGAATGGGGGTCAGTGCTTGGTGGCTTGGAACTCGGTTGGCTTGGAGGTTTGGGTGTGCGCAACATGCAACTTCAAGGCTTGGCTTTGAGAGTGAGGTGGGAGTGGTTGAGAAGGACGGATCCCGAGAGGCCGTGGCAAGGGCTACCCATGGTTGTGGACAAAGAGGCTCGTGCGGTCTTTGATAGTATGGTGCACATTGCGGTTGGGGTGGGCAATAAAGTTCTGTTCTGGAGAGATAGATGGATTCATTGCTTCGCGGTTAAAGACATTGCACCCTACATTCATGCTTTGGTGGACATAAGAACGATCAACCGCCGCACGGTTGAGGAAGGCTTAGAAAATGCGAGATGGTTGCTTGACATTGCCGGTGAAGTTAACTTTGGTGGCCACATGCAACTTTTACACCTCAACCTTGCGATCAGTACGGTAAATCGTGACCCTTCCAGTGAAGATTCCTTTTCCTAGCCGGCGGACCCTTCTGGCAGTCACACTGCCAAGTCCACGTATCATAGGCTCTGTTTGGGTGCGGAGAGGGTCCCTTACGCCTCATGCATATGGAAGAGTTGGGCCCTCCTCAAGTGCAATTTTTTTGTCTGGCTGGCAGTTCAACACCGGATTTGGACGTCTGATAGAAGAGCGAGGCACGGCCTTCAGGACGCCTCTTCTGCCTGCTTCACGTGCCTTCAAGAAGACGATAACGCGGAACTCATTCTTGCTCAGTGCGTTTACGCTAGAGAAGTGTGGCACTACATTTTCGAGGCGCTGAGCCTACAGGGCAGCATCCCGGAGCCGGAGGACTGTTTGCTGGAGTGGTGGCTGGCAAGGAGAGCTCAATTTAGGAAGGGCTCCAAGCGTGGTTTCGACACGGTGATCATTGCGACCACTTGGGCTTTATGGAAGCAACGCAACGCTAGAGTGTTCCACAGGACTCATCAACAGATGACGGCGCCAGATTTGGCCCTTGCCATCATTGCGGAACTCAAAGAGTGGAGGTTGGCGGGCTTGGGAGGAGGAGGCTATGGCACGTTTTGTGAGAGTGTAGGCATAGGTTAATTGTAGGGTGTGGTAGGGTGTGTGTCCCCGATGGAAGTTCGCTTCCATCTGTAACTCTCTTGTACATTGTTCGTTGCTCTTCTCTTCTATAAAAGTAAGGTACGCCTTTGGCGTACTCTAGAAAAAAATTGTGTTGTATCACTGACGACTGTGCACCCGAACAAGTCAACATGTTGTTGTTCAACCCCCCCCCCCACCCCACCCACCCACGTACATGCCGGCGGAACTACATGCCCCCACCATCCACGCATCGCTCGCCGTACCCAAGTTATCGTATTCATTGTGCTGCCCCCTCCCTTGAAAAGGCCCCCCACCAATTGTATTTGCGACGACAATGACAACCACGCACCCTCTTCGCCCTCCCCGAACCAATCATCCAATGTCATTCCTAGGTCAGCGACACGACGGGCAAATGAGTCATCTCCGGCTATGCCCTACTCCTCTCTACCAGTACTAACATAAATAAAAGTTTCAACACATAGCAATCCTGAAACAGAAATAAGCACTCGGGCTAAAGAAGGTCTCGTACTTTTCATTCTCTCTTTAAGTTGCGGAAGAACTAGGAAAAACTATAGGCGTTCAAGGGCAAGACATATGAAGTTACTATAAATATATCATGGTATTGATTGTCAAACAAAAAAAGAAGGACAAGACATATGAGTTAATCACACTGTACATAAATATAAGCCATTTTATGTCAAATCTCTAAAGCGTCGTATATTTATGTACAGAGGAAGTAGGGAGTATGTTAGCACAATCGGGTATAATAATTTCATCGAGTATTTCGACGATCAATTACTATTTAGAGAGAGCAATGCGATATAAAACCAGAAGTCCAGAAACCATGTACGACAGGCCATGAAACAACGATGTACCATGAGACCATCTACAGCCACATATGACAAATATGACCTTCAAACGTCCGTGAATGTGTCCAGACGCGTCTGCGGGCAGTGACTGGTCACTTCTCAAATTAGCACAGCTATATCCGAATATTTTATATTAGATTCTCAAATCCATACAAAATTATACAAACGAAATAACCTACATACTACATAGACGATCTAGGTACTCCTCGTCGGAGATGTTGACTATCTCTGTCCTGCCTCCGGGTACATAGACGGCAGCTGCAGCTCCGGCTCCTTCGCTCCGGCATCCTCCTCCTCTATCTCTGTGTCAAGTTCGACGAAGAGCACGTCGGTCGCTGTCTGCTCCAGCCGGAGGAACTGCCAGTTGGCCTCCACATAGACCTCATTTTGGATGGACTCCAGAATAGCATGCTGCTCTGCCATCACCGTGGCTTGGACGACTGCGAACTCCGCCTCCGCCTCTGCCATGATGAACCCCGAAGCAGGCTGCTCCGCCTTGGCCTCCTCCGGATCTGCCACCTTCATCGGCTCCGGGAGCTGCTCTCCCTCCTCCTCCTCCTCCTCCCCCTCCTCCTCCTCCGGCTGCTGCCCCTGCTTCTCCTCCGGCTCCGGTAAGTTCGAAGGCAGCCCGAGAACTATGCGGGCGGCGCGCCTTGATTGGATCTCCTTCGCGATCTGCCTCCGGTGCTCCGGCGTGAGCATATCGTACATGGTGATCTTTCATCGGACCATGGCGATGCCGGAGAGCATGGGAGAACGGGGAAGAGGAGACGAACGGGCTTGAATGGTGGCACAGAGAGGGAGAAGGTGGATAGGCTAGGTATGAGACACGCCGGCCGGCTTAAATAGCCAAATTTTGCCTCAATCGACGAGTCGGAGCGGCTCCACGTGATGTTCACACTACAACGACGGAGGAGGCGTCCGTCAGACTGCCCTGGTTTTTGAACGATTCCGTGTGGGACTCCATCGTCAGTCCTACATTACAAACGCGCCAGGGCGCCGCATATCAGCCCCATATTTAAGCTAGATATGAGGAGCCCGAGCGTTCAGCGTTTGAGGCCCGTCTGGGTCGGATTTTCATGACAGGTGCAGATGCTTTGAGAAAAAACTTATAATGGCTGCAGAAAAATCAAAATAAAAACTTCTACTCCCTCCGTCTCAAAATAAGTGTCTCAAATTTATATTATCTTTAATACAAAATTATACTAAACTTTAAGCACTTATTTTGAGACGAAAGGAGTATTTTTATAGCGAGCGCAATTTTTAGTAAATATCATGTATCTTCTCGCTAGGATCAAAATATTGTCAATAAAATGGTTGCGGTTGCACCTGTACTGCAGGAGTAAGAAAACTCACGATGTACTGCAAACATCTGAGAACAAACTTATAATTGATCTTCTTAAAACATCTTCAGAAGAGATTAACTGAACCCTACCCAGCTACCAACCCAAAACATGTTCAAGCCTCCATGGCTTATTTATGAATAACAACACAAGGCAAAGGCATAAAGGTCGTCAGGTTACAACAACAGCAGCATAAGTATTATGTCTATGTCCTCCTGAGATTAATGTGCACTCTAACAAGTTACAAATGATAATAATGACCGAGGCGGCACAAGCCAGCCTGCTGCCCTGCAGCACCTCATAAGACAACAAGCTGTGAAGTATGCGGAAAGGGCCTACAATTACAGGCGCTGTCAGGTTAAACACGCTTACAGTTCTCAAAGCAAACAGAGACCAGGTTTGTTCCCCGTTTCGCCTCGCCTCGCCTGTCGTCCACGGAACCTACCTTCAGATGCACCTCACGGGAGAAACACCTGGATGAATCTGTCCATTGTTGTCGACGTTCACGGCGGATTGTTCTTCGGGGACGGTGTTGTCTGCTGGATTCTCCGTGGCTTTTGCTGCCTCTGCCGCTGGAGCATCTGCCTTCACCTCCACTGGAGGAGGGGTCGCCGGATTGATGGTGCTATCTGCCTCTACTTTCTTTTCCTCTGAAGATGCTGGAGGTGGCACTGTGGATTCGACTGCCATACCGTTTTCACTTTTCTCACCCTCCACGGGAGCTACTTCATATTCAGCTGCCTTCTCATCTTCCTTGTGCTCTTCTAATACAGGGGCAGACATCTCAAACTCCACGGGGACTTCTTCAGATTCAGCTGGCTTCTCGTTTTCCTTGTTCTCTGATACAAGGTCAGACATCTCAAACTCCACGGGAACTTCTTCAAATTCAGCTGGCTTCTCGTTTTCCTTGTTCTCTGTTACAGGGTCAGACATCTCAGCCTCCACGGGAGCTACTTCAGATTCAGTTGCCTTACCTTCCACTTCTTCAGTCTTCTCTGGAGCATCAGCGACAGGGGCATCTATCTTCTCTTCTTGAGCAACAGTGTCAGCCGCTTTCTTCTCTTCCTGAGCAACAGTGTCAGCCGCTTTCTTCTCTTCCTGAGCAACAGTGTCAGCCGCTTTCTTCTCTTCTTGAGCAACAGTGTCAGCCGCTTTCTTCTCTTCCTGAGCAACAGTGTCAGCCGCTTTCTTCTCTTCCTGAGCAACAGTGTCGGTCTCTTTCTTCTCTCCAACCGAACTTCCAGCCTCTTCCTCTTTCTTCTCTTCCTGAGCACTGTCAGCTTCTTTCATCTCCAGGTCCAGGTCAGTGACTTTGGCTTCTTCAGCATCTTTCATCTCCACTTCAGTGCCTTTGGCTTCTTCAGCATCAGCATGATCTCCACTTTCAGCTTCTGCGTCCTCTGCATCCTCCTGTTTCCCCTTTTTGCCTTTCTTAGAGCTTGAGGGCCTTCCCCGTTTGGCAGGCTTCTCATCTTCTGGGCTCTCGGTAGCCTTAGACTTTCCACTTCGGCGTGAGGGTTTCTCGTCTTCTGGGCTCTCAGTAGCCTTAGGCTTTGCACTTAGACGTGAGGACCGTCTGGGAGTATTGCCTGCTTATGGATCTTTCAGTATAGGCAAGACTTTGATTGGATAATGATAGTCCTACCTAAATCATAAATAAAGTAATCAAGGAATGACGAGATAATGCATGTACCAGTTGCCCAGACGAACTCTGAAAGAGCAGGGCCTCCAGGGTGTGCTTTTAGGTATGTGGTTAAAGCTCTCTTGGTCTTGACCTCCTCGCCAGTTGGTGCAACAAAAACAACCTCAAACTTCCCACCCCGAGTGGGATTAAGCTGCAATTGCACAGGAAGCAAACATATTATTTCAGCACCATTATGGAAAAACGCTACATAAACCTAAAGAGAATAAATTCCAATCCCACATGGCATCTGTCAATTTGTTCATACATGTACTGGTAATGCATATTCAAGTGTAAGGGAATATTCCAACTAAACCACCGGCAGAAGATAAGTAAACTGAAGTACTCTCAACAACCATTCTAAATAATCAAACATTTGCCCTGAACAAAAAACAGATATGAACTATCATCACCAAAAAGGGAACACTGAACCAGACAAACCGTGAACTTTGACTGCAAGAACTTTGTATGAAAGCAACTGGAGCAGAGGAGCACCAGATGAAAACCAACCAAGAGACTCAACACTAGAATATCATGCACTTTAGTGAGTGCATCTCCCTAGCCCATCAGTTGCACATTGTACCAAATGGCAACCAAAACAAACGTGATTATTCAGAGATATATTGTTCAAGAGGGAATGAATTTCAGATTATACATACACATGTCGGTAATCAGTAATGAAGTTAGTTACACCATATGTCAACCCTAACTAGTTCTGCCTAGAAGCGGAATATACCTAAGGACTAGCCTGTCAAACAAGATTCAATACACATGATTCTTTTAGCGGCAATGTTTCCTTAAACATGTTATGATTATTTCTGTGCAATCCTTGAAGCAGTACTTCCAAAAAATACCAAGTCAGTGGCCTTAAAAGAGCACACCCAATAAGTACATCCCAGCCTGCAGGATCAATCTCCATGCAGCCCAATAAGTGCACAAGCTATTATTCAATTGAAACTGCAACTCCATAGATCATTTCACTTTCCAAGATGATCACCAAGAAAAAATAATGTTCATACACACAAGAAGACAACTATACTAAAAACATGGTCTAGTAGCCTAACTACCATGTAAATGCTTCACTACGACAGTAGTACACTATGTGCTATAACATGGATTCCCATTAGTATATAGATAGTCCAACCAAGTCTTCAGTGTCTGGGTCCCAGAGAGGTATCATCCCTCAAGCATTCTCCAGTACTCCCTCCGTAAAGAAATATAAACGCTCTTATATTTCTTTACAGAGGGAGTATTTGTTTAACTGGCTGCCACCATAATTTGAGAATCGACAAAGTATATAAATGCAATTAAACAAGCCACAAAAATATGTTTTCATAACCAACACATGCTACAAAATGACATCAATAGCCATGCTGATCTGCTTTGAATATGCGTGGAGAAACAAAACAACAAGATAACCACAATAGATTATGCCAACACAGCAGTAGCACTCTTTCATGCTGAGGCTGACTGTGTGTGTGTTTTACCATTCTATCACAATATTATTAAAGAAACAGTTCCGCCATGAATTTTACTAAGCCTACAAATTGCACATGATACTTGTACCATAAATTCATCCAAGACTGAAGTCTTGGACACAACTTAAAGTGATTTTTTTTTTAAAAAGAGGACGACATCTTATTTAAAGCATGCACAAGACTGGCTAGATAATACTATTAAATACAATAATTTAGCAAGCATTACACAATTATTCAATTAAATATTTAGCTAAGACATGACAGTAAGTATATCAATAGGATAGGTTGAGAAGCTAGATCTCAAGAGAATATAACAGCAGTAAGAGTAACAAACATAAATTCAAGAATACTGCAACCATGGCAAAATATACAGTACGATGCAACCATCATTTTAATCACACTGCACTTACCAAATAGGCAAAACCAGCTAGCGGACTCACAAAGATAGAAACTTAGCTAGATAACACAGAACCAGATTTGACTTGGAAATAACATCGCAAACGGGTAGGTTTTACAGAGACTGTTAGTCACAAACAGAGAATCCTGCCCCACTTTCGTAACACGGTCTCCCTGATATCCAATAAACTTTTTCATCTACCATCTACGTCCAAGGCTCCAACCACATCCTCGTAGAATTGTCAATAAGCGGTGCCCTTTCTCACAGGCCACCAGACCACTGCAGCCTGGATTAGAATGAAAAACTGGCCAGCCAACCTTGGATGCCACGATAGTAACTTTTAGAATTTAATTTTCCATCCTCAGATGATTTAATGATCCAAGACAGACATAACAACACGTTATTAGGAATGAGGACAAAACCTAATTAATTGAGGAAAGTAATATTCACCATCTAATAGAATCTTTCAGTTGGAAAACGGTTCACTCTAATTAATTGACGAAGTAATATTCACCATATAATAGAATCTTTCAGTTGGAAAACGGTTCACTCTAAAATGATTTCATCATCGGGACGCTTTAATAAATAGCATCTTACTATACCTATACAACACAATCCCTGACCCCAACCTTACCACACACAAACATTAATTTGGTGAAGCTGACCAAGCTATACATGGTATAAATTAAACTCATGAGACCTGCACTACGAACAAATCAACAAGCAGAACCACAACGCGACAAAAACTGCCTGGTTAGCACTTGGACACGTATACGAGTGTCCGAATCAGACTCGGGTTCGGGTAGGACATGTCAAATTTAACTCGGACATGGATGCAGGTTTCCGAATCCGACATGGATTAAGGGCATCTTATGTGGCATAAGAAGTGGACAACCCTGTCCAAGTAAAACCGTACTGGAGGTAGAATTTTTTTTGACTATCAAAATACCAGAAATGGCAGGTTAAACCTAGGTATTATTTGCTAGTGACTGCCTGGCTGCTTCCAGGAGACTTGAGCAAGACTCATTCACTCGCATGTATCTGGGAGGATATTTCATAAGTTATACCAGAAACATGGTGAATCGCTAAAAGCTGCTGTTAGCTCGTTCAAACAAAGGTACTAGTAGACATGACTGTGAATCAAAAGCTCAAACATCACAATTCATACAGCTTCAGTAATGCTGAACTTCCGCTCTTCACCATGTACCAAAAGAATGCAATATAACCAAAACATATAGCTATAGTAAAACTCGGAACCCTAAACCTATGCCAATAGGGCTTATGAACCCTAAACTAACTGCACATAGGCTCGGCATCACAAATCCTGCCAGGGCCACATCAAAGCCGTACATCCATTGCTAGCTGAAGAGACCGTGAACTAGAAACCCTAGCTACACGAATCGCGACAGTACTAGAAACCACAGGCCAAGGAGCTACAAACCCTAACCTGGAAACGTCGCTAGCTGAATAGATCGTGAACTACGAACCCTAGCTAAACGAATCGGCCAAGGAACTACTACGAACCCTAACTAAGCTTCGGATGCAACAACCCGAGCTGGAACTCCGCGGAACAAAAAAGTCAACAGGCACACCCACACGACCAGCGGGGGATCCCAGCTCGACTAAGCTCCGAAACCCTAGAACGCGACCCGGAACGCTCGGGCCAGATTTCCCCCACGCATCGAAGCCGGGAACCCTCGAATCCGAGCTCGGACGCATCTAAGAAGCCGGCGCCGGACTAGGGAGCTGGAGCGGGCGGGGAAAGCGCGCTACCTTCTTGGTCCAGCCGGAGGGGGCCTGGAGCTCCTCGCCCTGCTCCGCCTCGCCCGCCTTCTTGAGCGGCGTCTGCTCGCCCGCCGCCGCGTGCTCGCCTTCGCTGGCCATGCTCCTCGCCGCTCGGGGGCTGCTTCGAGTTTTCGCTTCCCGCTCTCGCCGCCGCCGCGAGTGTGGATCCGCTAGGGGAGGGGAGGGTTTGGGGAGGAGAGGGCTCTGGATTTGAGTTCCTCCTTGCGCGATTTGGGATTATGGGGAGCGGGGGGGCACGGTAAAGATAACGGTTCTCCTCTGGTGGCCGCGTGCCCGTCGCGCCCGTGGCCTCCTGCGCGCTGCGCCACGCGGACGGCGTGACCGGCCCGGACTCTGGCCTGCGCCCGGTCTATGCACCGGAGGATGGGTTGGTGCGTCCGGGTTCGCACGGGGGGTCCATGGACCGGGCGCACGCAGCGTGCGCGGCCGACCTGGGGGGCAGACGGCGCGGGGGGCCGTGCCGGCTTCTGGACGGTTCTAGCCCGCTGTTAGGCGGTGCGCGCTCACCTGCACCTGAGCGGCGGAGGGGTCACGTCAATGACGTGTGGGGACGCCATCCTGGGGCCGGCCGTGTCAGTGGGGTCTGCTGGTTGTGTCGCGTCGGGTCAGGCTTCTGCTGCGCGGTACGCGATGAAGGGCCTGCCCGTCATCGTTGGGGACGTGGCGGGATCTGGATGGTTGAGTTTTGAATCGGAGGTAGTAGGTGTGAGAGTTCCTATCCGGGGATGGGGCTGGCACTGGCACGTGCTCTGCGACGTGTCGAGCGGGACTAGCGAGGCATACGTGGATACAGAGGCCAGACTCGCCTTTTTCTTTTCAAAGGAACAAGCAACGGCAGCGCGTAATATTTGGCAAAACGTGTTTGTTAGAGATCCCAGTAGCCGGTAAAATGGATAATGCACAGAGCTGGTTATATTCGACCATTTTTGCGGCTACAAATCTGGTGTGCGGTGCTCCAAACGACTGCACTTGAGTTCGAACTTCCCAGCCATCTCTAGCCGTTACAGTTGCTCCTTCAAGTCAAAGATGGCGCACTTGCAGCCCTGGAAGTTGTAGCCCAAACAAAAACAATCATAGTCTAACAACTATACTCAGTTAGTTCCAAATTAATAGACTTGAGCTTTGGTTGCTTCCATGATTTTGGGCTTGCCGTCATGGACATGCTCCCTTGCCAAGCTCTCGTCGAGCATAACCAAGTGGACTGTATAGTTGGACCTGGAAATTTCAACACCTACAAAACAGTATAGAAAAAAAATATAGTGATTTATGAATATACAATTATCCTGGCTCGTCGTCAAGTGCTATAGATCCTTTATTCTACTATAAAATAATGGTGGCATCTTTAATGGTTAAACAATACGCAAACTACAGTCTCAAAAGTTTAGAACTATGAATTGCGTCATATCTAATGAACATGTAGGCTTTGCACTACTTTGCTTACCCAATGGATAAGATTGGTGTTGTGTTAATCCCGAATGCATCCCAAACCTACTATGCCAGCATGGTGAGGTGAACCTCGAAGGATTTGCCTTAGACATTCTATAGCCATAACTTAGATTTTGTATGGTATTGCTCTTTAGCCTTGTGGTATTTATATTCGGGTGTTGCCTATGTGTTACTCCAAGTAATAAAAGTTCACCTAAAAATATATGGAGTTTATACTTGTTTCTCACTTCAGCTGTCTTGCCCCACCTGCATTTAAAGGGAGTCAATTATAGCCACGGAGTAACTCAACAATACAATTCACATATCATCACATATATATTCTGGTTATGCTAAGGATTTTACTGGCAAATTTTCTTGATTTGTTTTCATTGCTTGTTGGCTAGCTCTTATTTTTCATATGTACACTCTACATGAATCATGAGATTCTCTATGTGCAAAACATGGCTAAACTACCTATGCTCTATGCAAACCATGCCATCAACCAAGATAGGGAATCTTTGATGTTAGGTTGGGTGCCTTCATGAACACTTCAGCGCTGTTGTGGTACAAGAATTCTTCAAGTGGTGTCACCATCTTTATATGAGAAGCTAAATTATTTTAGAAACTATATATGGTTAATTGACCCCAAATCTTGAATGTAGCTTGGCTAATTAATTAGAGAGCCTATGCATTGATCCATCTACTTGCTAATGTTGCACATCATTGAGTTCCGAATCACCACAATTATCGTAAGATATCGAGTGTGATGCCCGAAAGCATACATTGTTCCGCAATTTTTACATAAAGACCAAACGAACAATATAATGCGGAATGTCATTAACACGCGTAGTTCTTTCACTAATCCAACATTCTGCCACAAATATCTTCCAAATTGTACCCCTCCCCAAGAATTGAAAAAACTTCTTGAAATGAAATATGTAATCTTCTTAGCAACCACATACTCAAAACAAACATGATTGATTCACCTAATTTGATAAAAACAACAAAATACTCTTAGATTTACCTAATTTGATAAAAACAACAAAATACTCTTATCCAAAGGCAAGTCTGTGTTGCAGTTGTATGGTGAATGAACCAATAGTCGTGTTCTGATGTTTTGAATCCCTAGTTGATCCCAAGCTTCAACTTCAAATGCCATGTGTACATCTTTTGCTAAGTAGGAGAGTATTGTGGTGTTTGCGCTAGGGTAACTGTTGCAACCATGTAAGCGATATATACATTCTTTGATCCTTGTAATCCTTGCATTGTGTGATATATTTCACATATAGTCGTATACTCCCTCCGTCCGGTGAAGAGTGTATGTTTGGATTTAAAATTTGTCCACAAAAGTGTGTACTTCTATCTTTCCAATGCACTTTAAAGTATTTTCTCCCATCACACGGTAATCAAGACCAATAGCATTCTATACATAGTCTTCTTAATTTTTACATGCACTTAGCTCATTGGGGGTTGGGTAATTAAAGAGGAGAGAGATGGTGGCTTGCATCTTCCCAATGCATTTTTTACTTTACTCTATAATTTGTCCTAAAATTTCTAGATGTACATTTTTCACCGGACGGAGGGAGTCATTACAAAAAAAAGACACATCCGTGACATTTTGGGCAGAACGAATTTTTTTCTGTCATGCTTATGACACTTTTATGACGATAATTGTGACAAAACCCGGTATCATCATAGATGTGGTGGGCTCCTACTTCTATGATAAAAAATCATGACAGAAAATGGGCTTTTTGTCCTGGGCGGGCCGGAGACGCAGCTGCATGACATTCTTTGGGCCGTCCATGACGGAAAAAACCGTGGTAGAAGCGAGGGCGAGGAAAATGTCGAGGAGTTCCCGGTTACGGTGGGTGGTCGGGGGCCGAGCGATGTTCGTTTCTCTCGTACACGTACGCGCGTGGGTGCGAGGCATTGGGCTCTAACTGAACCCGAGCGAGGCGTTCGCCTAACTGAACCCGAGCGATTGCACTACAGGCTACGCGTTACTGAATCCGAGCGATCGATCGATGGTTGTTAACTGAACCCGATCGAGCGATTCCTTCGTTCGCTACTGCTGCTAACTGAAGCCGATCGAACCTGCTGCCTCCTTCCCTTGATGAACAATGAGCGTTGTTGGGAGGGTGGTTGGAGGAACAGTTCCCGATGGAGGGTTGGATGAACAGGACCCCGTGGTGTTGCCGCTGGATGAACAGGACCCCGATCGATCGAGCCGGTTGGGCGTGGATGAACAGGACCCCGTGGTGTTGCCGCTGGATGAACAGGACCCCGATCGATCGAGCCGGTTGGGCGTGGATGAACAGGACCCCGTGAAGGGAAGGTTGAACAGTAGCCGGTGGAGGGTTGGTTGAATAGTAGCCGGTGAAGGGCTGGATGAACAGTAGCCCGTGGAGGGGTGGTTGAACAGGACCCCGTGGAGAGGGCTGGTTGAACAGTAGTCGGTGGAGGAGCGGTGGAGGCTGGATGAACAGGAGCCCGTGGATGAACAGTCGCAGGTGGAGGCTGGAGGAGGTCGACGGTGGATGAACAGGAGCCCGTGGAGGCAGTCGACGGTGGATGAACAGTAGCCCGTGGAGGCAGTCGACGGTGGAGATGAACAGTATCCCGTGGAGTCCCGTTTTACGGTACGCCACACCCCTCCCGATGAACAGGACCCCCGTGTCGACCGTAGCGCTCCAACACAAGTACGTTTCATCCGTTTTGCGGTACGCCACACCCCTCCCGATTAACAGGACCCCGTTTCCATCGTAGGAGGTCTGTTTCCTCCGTTTTGCGATACGCCAGACCCCTCCCGATGAACAGGATCCCGTTTCGACCGTGGTCGGTCGAACCCAAGGCCGTTTCCTCCGTTCTGCGGTACGCCAGGCCTCGTTTCCATCGGCTGTTCCGTCCAAGCCGGTTGACTCCCGATGAACAGCACGCGTTCCGTTGCCTCCCGATGAACACGACGCATTCCGTTGCCTCCCCATGAACACGGCGACGACGCAGTTTCTCCGTTCCGACCCAGCCATGTACACGAGCCCTGGCCGTACGTATGCGTGAGTAGGCGTTCGAGACCCCGCCCGTATGTACGTACGTGGCCGTATTTTCTTTCTTGCACCCTGGCCGATGTACGTACGTGTACATGCTACGTGCGCGCCTCTACTACGACACGTGCGCGCCTCTACTACGACACGTGCCCTTCCTTGCACGGCCACGGTTCATCGCTGCGGCCTGCAGACAGACCGATCGTATGTACATACACATTCGCGACCAGAATGACAGCGCTACGTATGCTTCGACCAGGTGGGTCCCGACTGTCAGGCACTTCCTTGCGTGCGAAGATGTAGCTAGTGGGTCCCAGCAGTTAGGGGGCGAATCTTTTTTTTACCCGTAATATGGACGCACTTCCTTGCGTGCGAAGATGTAGCTGGTGGGTCCCAGCAGTCAGGGGGGAAACGTTTTTTTTGCGAAATACGGTGGCCCGTCCGGTGGGTCTCTGCTGTCAGGTGGAGGAATAATTATTTTGCGCGTAATAAGGAGGCACTTCCTTGCTGCGGCCGTGGATCCAGCTGTCAGCCTCTCCATGTACAATACCCTTCCGATGGAAGTCGTTCCTTGACCACGTTGACCACGCCGCGCCGAGAGCACCACGGCGGTGGACGACGGCGAGGCCTAGGAAGGGGACGACGCGAAGCCGGGGAAGACGCGGCAACGGAAGCCCACGCGGAGAGGAGTACGAGGGTTCACTGGTTCGGCTGCGATGTGAGGCTGCCGTCGCCGCAGAATAACAGGGGGTGTGGGTGAGTAGAGGCGGATGGTCTGGCCAGCGGTGGGAGTAGTAGGGGGCGGTGAGGCCTCCGCGGCATCACAGCCGGCCACGGGAGGTAGGAGCACGCGGCACGACCGGCGCTGCTTTGGGCGGCTGGAGCAAGAAGACCAGAGGTTGAAGAAGCACTACGGCCGTTGGATGGACATCGTACGGTCACTGCAGCTAGAATCGTTTATATTGACTAAGTTGACAAAGCCCTTGGTACGCGTCAACTTAGTAGGCCCACAAGTCAGCCTCCGAAACGGTGCGCCCCAGATGTCACGGGGAGGAATAATTTTTTGGGCGGCTGAAGCAAGAATATCCGGGATTGAAGAAGAAGCACGACATCCGTTGGATGGACATCCAACGGCCACTGCCGCTAGAGCCGTGTGTTGACTATAAGTCGACAAAATCCAAAAATAATATTTTATAAACTAATTACGTGTTTGGTGCATTTTTTTATAGTTACTGCCCAGTTTTTATAATTACATCCAATTTATTATTTCTTAAAGCCCATTTTCCTATTAAGCCTAATGCATCCCTCCTAGGAAAGATTTGCAGCCCAGCGGGGCGGAGAATAACAAGTTGACCTTGCCTGGGTATTCCTCAAAAAAAGTATAGCTGGGCTAGCCATTTTCAGCTTGAAAAAAATTAATACCTGGGCTGGATATCTGGCCTGGGCTAGACGGGCCACAGCCCGCCCAGTTAATACCCTGCTCTCCTCTGAACAACAACGAAAACATCGCTCAAGAAAAACTCTGTAGTGCTCACACCTCAAAAAAGCAAATACTGCTAGAACTGCTTGGTCCCAGCTGTCGGCCGCTCCTTGTGCAATTCTCTCGTTTATTGACTACATAGGTTGACAATGGTGTGGGACCGTGATGTCAGGAAACCAGGAGGAAGCAAAAAAAATAGTTGTACATAATAAGGAGGCACTTGCGTATGTACGGCTATGGCCCTAGTGGGTCCCTACTGTCATCCAGTCAAAATAAAGTCATCTCCTGAATCCTCATGTTCATTGACCATGTTGACAATGCTCAGCGCCACGGCGAGCGCAACAACTCGAAGGACGACGGAGAGGGCCTCGCAGGCCCTATAGATGGTCTGATACAACACCCGCTGCTCATTCAGGAAGCCAGGATCATCGGACACCTATGAGCACCTTCGAGAGACTGAGACGGCATGAAACGGTAAGGCTGCGCTTGGGAGCTCTGGTTTATTTCACACCTGTATTAAGATACAAGTGTAATTTACTCGTCATCGGAAACAACGCGTAAAATACAGGCATAATGAAACCGAGGGCCCGAGGTCTGTAACAAAACCCGGCGAGTTACACGTGTAATTTGAGAGACCAGTGTATATTTTACTAGTCGAAATCGACCAACCAAACGCTTCGCCCGAGACCATCTGCTTTTATTTACAAGCGTCAGTTTTAAAAGTGGTTTTGGTTGGAAAATGACGATCCAATCACGGTCTAAGATGATGAGTTGGTTGGAAGATCATATGGTTTCACCTCTAACCTACCCAAGTTGTCGTATAGGCTATGAATGAAACATAAGACAGTGAACTTCTTAATCACAGAAACAACAGAAGAGGATGATCTTCTTAATATGCAAATCACAGGCATTAGCTCAACATGCAAAACAATATGAAGCATTATTCTCAGGAGGCATGGTGAACAGCTCGTAATGCTGCATGCCACAGCATTCCAAGCTCAACTTTGCAATCAAACTCACAAGGCCTGGCATTACATAGACAACATTCGGAACAAACTCTTAAAATACCTTACATAAGTCAACATTCATGTGACTATGCATCTCAGCAGAGTAAATATTTACTTCTGAACTGAAGACAGGAATAGGAAAAAAGATCGACGTTGCTCAGCAAAGGGCGTCCCACTCAAAAATATCAAATGCATGTCTTCTGGCTAACATCAATGAGCAAAATTTGACAAGGTTTTCTAATTCCAATATATTAAACTAATGTCTTCTTGCTAACATCAATGATTAAACTTTGACAAGCTTTTCCCATTCAAAATATGTAATGCCTATGATTGTGGAATGGGCAGGGTTTGTCATCAGTTTGTCATCCGATAGTCCGGTGGGTCAAGGTGACGATGAATGATTAGAGAACCATTCGATGTATTGTGCATTATGAAGTATTATGGAGGACACGAACCATCTGAACATTTTGTGCAGTTCCACTAAAATCAAGCTGAGCATCCCTGTGGATTTCATATTTATATGCTGCAAGAAAACAAAGACACATCAGCACACACATGAATATTGACCCAGTGTCAACCCACCAATCGGTGGACTAACAAACTGAAAGTACGGTAAACAGAATACCATACCCAGATGCCCCATCATTGTTGCTTAGAATGACATTGACAGACTTGGAGTCCTGTCATGGCTTCTTGTACTTGTTTGGGCACTTTTTGCCCAGTGCCCTCCACGTGTTGTAGAGTTGCCTATGCTCTTTGCAGACTAGTCATGTCACCAGCGTCTACTAATACTCTGTAAAGCTTCTCGATCATTCCTTTTGTAATGTAGCGCAAACAGTGACTGCTTCTTTCTGCAAAGTGGTAAAACCAACTGGACCCACTAATGCAGCACCTTAGACACATTGGCTCCTTTTGTGAAGTTCAACTAAAATCAAAGTCGGAATAAAACCGAGTTTTAATTTTGATATCCCTGTAAGCAACAATAGGTATAAGGGAAACAATTAATGAGAAATAACGGTTGATGACTTGTACTCCCAGAAGAAAAACATCTATTGATCTACCTTATCTTAATGGGAAACAAAGCAGGAGAGTAGCAATTCTCCATCAGTGTGATTCATTCATATTAACTGAGACATTATTGATACGTCTCCAACGTATCTATAATTTTTGATTGTTCCATGCTAGATTATATTCTGTTTTGGACATTATTGGGCTTTATTATACACTTTTATATTATTTTTGGGACTAACCTATTAACCGGAGGCCCAGCCCAGAATTGCTGTTTTTTGCCTATTTCAGAGTTTCGCAGAAAAAGAATATCAAACGGAGTCCAAACGGAATGAAACCTTCGGGAACGTGATTTTCGGAACGAACGTGATCCAGAGGACTTGGACCCTACGTCAAGACATCAACCGGGAGGGCACGAGGTAGGGGGGCGCGCCTACCCCCCCAAGGCGCGCCCTCCACCCTCATGGGCCCCCTGTTGCTCCACCGACGTACTCCTTCCTCCTATATATACCTACGTACCCCCAAACTACCAGATACGGAGCCAAAAACCTAATTCCACCGCCGCAACCTTTTGTACCCGTGAGATCCCATCTTGGGGCCTGTTCCGGAGCTCCGCCAGAGGGGGCATCGATCACGGAGGGCTTCTACATCAACACCATAGCCTCTCCGATGATGTGTGAGTAGTTTACCTCAGACCTTCAGGTCCATAGTTATTAGCTAGATGGCTTCTTCTCTCTTTTTGGATCTCAATACAATGTTCTCCCCCTCTCTCGTGGAGATCTATTCGACGTAATCTTCTTTTGCGGTGTGTTTGTTGAGACCGATGAATTGTGGGTTTATGATCAAGTTTATCTATGAACAATATTTGAATCTTCTCTGAATTCTTTTATGTATGATTGGTTATCTTTGCAAGTCTCTTCGAATTATCAGTTTGGTTTGGCCTACTAGATTGATCTTTCTTGCAATGGGAGAAGTGCTTAGCTTTGGGTTCAATCTTGCGGTGTCCTTTCCCAGTGACAGTAGGGGCAGCAAGGCACGTATTGTATTGTTGCCATCGAGGATAAAAAGATGGGGTTTATATCATATTGCATGAGTTTATCCCTCTACATCATGTCATCTTGCTTAAAGCGTTACTCTGTTCTTATGAACTTAATACTCTAGATGCATGCTGGATAGCTGTCGATGTGTGGAGTAATAGTAGTAGATGCAGGCAGGAGTCGGTCTACTTGTCTCAGACGTGATGCCTATATACATGATCATAACTAGATATTCTCATAACTATGCTCAATTCTGTCAATTCCTCAACAGTAATTTGTTCACCCACCGTAATACTTATGCTCTTGAGAGAAGCCACTAGTGAAACCTATGGCCCCCAGGTCTATTTTTCATCATATTAATCTCCCATCAACAAGCTATTTCCATTGCCTTTTATTTTGCTTCTATTTTACTTTGCATCTTTATCATAAAAATACCAAAAATATTATCTTATCATTTCTATCAGATCTCACTCTTGTAAGTGACCGTGTAGGGATTGACAACCCCTTATCGCATTGGTTGTGAGGATTTATTTGTTTGTGTAGGTGCGAGGTACTCGTGCGTGGCCTCCTACTGGATTGATACCATGGTTCTCAAAAACTGAGGGAAATACTTACGCTACTTTGCTGCATCACCCTTTCCTCTTCAAGGGAAAACCAACGCAGTGCTCAAGAGGTAGCAAGAAGGATTTCTGGCGCCGTTGCCGGGGAAACTCACACTAAGTCAAGTCAAGATTTGATTTCCCGTCAACGAGCCATTTCTGGCGCCGTTGCCGGGGAGTCTACGCAAAAGTCAACATACCAAGTACCCATCACAAACCCTTATCTCTCGCATTACATTATTTGCCATTTGCCTCTCGTTTTCCTCTCCCCCACTTCACCCTTGCCGTTTTATTCGCCCTCTCTTTTCAGTTCGCCTTTTTCGCTCGCTTCTTGTTTGCTCGTGTGTTAGATTGCTTGTTTGTCACGATGGCTCAAGATAATACTAAATTGTGTGACTTCACCAATACCAACAACAATGATTTTCTTAGCACTCCTATTGCTCCCCTTACCGATACTGAATCTTGTGAAATCAATGCTGCTTTGTTGAATCTTGTCATGAAAGATCAATTCGCCGGCCTTCCTAGTGAAGATGCCGCTACCCATCTAAATAGCTTCGTTGATTTGTGTGATATGCAAAAGAAGAAAGATGTGGACAATGATATTGTTAAATTGAAGCTATTTCCTTTTTCGCTTAGAGATCGTGCTAAAGCTTGGTTTTCATCTTTGCCCAAAAATAGTATTGATTCTTGGAATAAGTGCAAAGATGCTTTTATCTCTAAATATTTTCCTCCCGCTAAGTTCATCTCTCTTAGAAATGATATTATGAATTTTAAGCAACTTGATCATGAACATGTTGCACAATCTTGGGAAAGGATGAAATTAATGATACGTAATTGCCCTACGCATGGTTTGAATTTATGGATGATTATACAAAAAATTTATGCCGGATTGAATTTTGCTTCTAGAAATCTTTTAGATTCGGCCGTGGGAGGCACTTTTATGGAAATCACTTTAGGAGAAGCTACTAAACTCCTAGATACTATTATGGTTAATTATTCTCAATGGCACACTGAAAGATCTACTAATAAAAAAGTGCATGCGATAGAAGAAATTAATGTTTTGAGTGGAAAGATGGATGAACTTATGAAATTATTTGCTACTAAGAGTGTTTCTTCTGATCCTAATGATATGCCGTTGTCTACTTCTATTGAGAATAATAATGAACCTATGGATGTGAATTTTGTTGGTAGGAATAATTTTGGTAACAACGCGTATAGAGGAAACTTTAATCCTAGGCCTTATCCTAGTAATTCCTCTAATAATTATGGTAATTCCTACAACAATTCTTATGGAAACTTTAATAAGATGCCTTCTGAATTTGAGACTAGTGTTAAGGAATTTATGAATTCACAACCGAATTTCAATGCTTTTCTTGAAGAAAAATTGCTTAAAGTTGATGAATTGGCTAGGAACGTTGATAGAATTTCTCTTGATGTTGATTCTTTAAAACTTAGATCTATTCCTCCTAAGCATGATATCAATGAGTCTCTCAAAGCCATGAGAATTTCCATTGATGAGTGCAAAGAAAGAATCGCTAGGATGCGTGCTAAGAAAGATTGCTTTGTGAAAGCGTGTTCTTCAAATTTTATGAAAATAAATATGAAGATCTAAAAGTTATTGATGTGTCCCCTATTAAATCTTTGTTTTGCAATATGAATCTTGATAATGATGGGACTGAATATGATCCACCTTTACCTAGAAGGCGTTCCAGAAATTCGGAGTTTTTAGATCTTGATGCTAAAATTGATAAAAGTGGGATTGAAGAGATCAAAACATTAGATATTAATGAACCCACTATTTTGGATTTCAAGGAATTTAATTATGATAATTGCTCTTTGATAGATTGTATTTCCTTGTTGCAATTCGTGCTAAATTCTCCTCATGCTTATAGTCAAAATAAAGCCTTTACCAAAAATATCGTTGATGCTTTGATGCAATCTTACGAAGAAAAACTTGAGTTGGAAGTTTCTATCCCTAGAAAACTTTATGATGAGTGGGAACCTACTATTAAAATTAAAATTAAAGATCATGAATGCTATGCTTTGTGTGATTTGGGTGCTAGTGTTTCCAAAATTCCAAATCTTTATGTGATTTATTAGGTTTCTGTGAATTTGATGATTGCTCTTTAAACTTGCACCTTGCGGATTCCACTATTAAGAAACCTATGGGAAGAATTAATGATGTTCTTATTGTTGCAAATAGGAACTATGTGCCCGTAGACTTTATTGTTCTTGACATAGATTGCAATCCTTCATGTCCTATTATTCTTGGTAGACCTTTCCTTAGAACGATTGGTGCAATTATTGATATGAAGGGAGGGAATATTAGATTCCAATTTCCATTAAAGAAAGGCATGGAACACTTCCCTAGAAAGAAAATAAAATTACCTTATGAATCTATTATGAGAGCCACTTATGGATTGCCTACCAAAGATGGCAATACCTAGATCTATCCTTGCTTTTATGCCTAGCTAGGCGCGTTAAACGATAGCGTTTGTTGGGAGGCAACCCAATTTTATTTTTAGTTTTTTGCTTTTTGCTTCTGTTTAGGAATAAATATTTGATCTAGCCTCTGGTTAGATGTGTTTTTATGTTTTAATTAGTGTTTGTGCCAAGTTTAACCTATAGGATCTTCTTGGATGATAGTTATTTGATCTTGCTGTAAATTCCAGAAACTTTCTGTTCACAAAAATAATTGTTAAAAATCACCAGAGAGTGATAAAATATTGATTCCAATTGCTTCTGATCAATAAACAAATTTTCTAGGTCTTCCTATTTTGGCTGAAGTTTTGGAGTTCCAGAAGTTTGCGTTAGTTACAGATTACTACAGACTGTTCTATTTTTGACAGATTCTGTTTTTGTGTGTTGTTTGCTTATTTTGTTGAATCTATGGCTAGTAAAATAGTTTATAAACCATAGAGAAGTTGGAATACACTAGGTTTAACATCAATATAAATAAAGAATGAGTTCATTACAGTACCTTGAAGTGGTCTTTTGTTTTCTTTCGCTAACGAAGCTTACGAGATTTTCTGCTGAGTTTTGTGTTGTGAAGTTTTCAAGTTTTGGGTGAAAGATTTGATGGATTATGGAACAAGGAGTGGCACGAGCCTAAGCTTGGGGATGCCCATGGCACCCCAAGATAATATAAGGACACCTAAAAGCCAAAGCTTGGGGATGCCCCGGAAGGCATCCCCTCTTTCGTCTACTTCCATCGGTAACTTTACTTGGAGCTATATTTTTATTCACCACATGATATGTGTTTTGCTTGGAGCGTCTTGTATTATTTGAGTCTTTATTTGTTATTATCACAATCATCCTTGCTGTACACACCTTTTGAGAGAGTCACACTTGATTCGGAATTTATTAGAATACTCTATGTGCTTCACTTATATTTTTTGAGCTATATAGTTTTTGCTCTAGTGCTTCACTTATATCTTTTAGAGCACGGTGGTGGATTTGTTTTATAGAAACTATTGATCTCTCATGCTTCACTTATATTATTTTGAGAGTCTTAAAATAGCATGGCAATTTGCTTTAATTAATATCATGAGAAATTTGATGCTTGATAATGTTTTGAGATATAAAGGTAGTAATATCATAGTTGTGCTAGTTGAGTAATTGTGGAATTGAAAAATACATGTGTTGGAGTTTGTGATTCCCGTAGCATGCACGTATGGTGAACCGTTATGTAACGAAGTCGGAGCATGAAGTATTTGTTGATTGTCTTCCTTTGTGTGGCGGTCGGGATCGCGCGATGGTTAACTCCTACCAACCCTTCCCCTAGGAGCATGCGTAGTAGTACTTTGCTTCGAGGGCTAATAAATTTTTGCAATAAGTATATGAGTTCTTTATGACTAATGTGAGTCCACGGATTATACGCACACTTACCTTTCCGCAATTTTCTAGCCTCTTCGGTAACGCGCATTGCCCTTTCTCACCTTGAGAGTTGGTGCAAACTTCGCCGGTGCATCCAAACCCCGTGATATGATACGCTCTATCACACATAAACCTCCTTATATCTTCCTCAAAACAGCCACCATACCTACCTATCATGGCATTTCCATAGCCATTCCGAGATACAATGCCATGCAACTTTCCACCGTTTCATTTATCATGACATACTCCATTATTGTCATATTGCTTTGCATGATCATGTAGTTGACATTGTATTTGTGGCAAAGCCACCGTTCATAATTCTTTCATACATGTCGCTCTTGATTCATTGCATATCCCGGTACACCGCCAGAGGCATTCATATAGAGTCATATTTTGTTCTAAGTATTGAGTTGTAATTCATGAGTTGTAAGTAAAAAAAAGTGTGATGATCATCATTATTAGAGCATTGTCCCAAGTGAGGAAAGGATGATGGAGACTATGATTCCCCCACAAGTCGGGATGAGACTCTGGACTAAATAAAAAAAGGCCATAAAAAAAGAGAAAAGGCCCAAATAAAAAAATGATGAGAGAAAAAGAGAGAAGGGACAATGTTACTATCCTTTACCACACTTGTGCTTCAAAGTAACACCGTGATCTTCATAATAGAGAGTCTCTCATTTTATCACTTTCATATACTAGTGGGAAATTTCATTATAGAACTTGGCTTGTATATTCCAATGATGGGCTTCCTCAAATGCCCGAGGTCTTCGTGAGCAAGCAAGTTGGATGCACACCCACTTAGTTTCTTTTTGAGCTTTCATACACTTATAGCTCTAGTGCATCTGTTGCATGGCAATCCCTACTCCTCGCATTAACATCAATTGATGGGCATCTCCATAGCCCGTTGATTAGCCTCGTTGATGTGAGACTTTATCCTTTTTTGTCTTCCCACATAACCCCTACCATTATACCTTATTCCACCATAGTGATATATCCATGGCTTGCGCTCATGTATTGCGTAAGAGTTGAAAAGGCTGAAGCGCGTTAAAAGTATGAACCAATTGCTTGGCCAAAACTGGGGTCGTACATGATATGAATATTTTGTGTGGGGAAGATGGAGCATAGCCAGACTATATGATTTTGTAGGGATAACTTGCTTTGGCTATGTTATTTTGATAAGACATAATTGCTTAGTTAGTATGCTTGAAGTATGATTATTTTTATGTCAATATTAAACTTTTGTCTTGAATCTTTCGGATATGAATATTCATACCACAATTAAGAGAATTACATTGAAATTATGCCAAGTAGCATTCCACATCAAAAATTCTGTTTTTATCATTTACCTACTCGAGGACGAGCAGGAATTAAGCTTGGGGATGCTTGATACGTCTCCAACGTATCTATAATTTTTTATTGTTCCATGCTAGATTATATTCTGTTTTGGACATTATTGGGCTTTATTATACACTTTTATATTATTTTTGGGACTAACCTATTAACCGGAGGCCCAGCCCGGAATTGCTGTTTTTTGCCTATTTCAGAGTTTCGCAGAAAAAGAATATCAAACGGAGTCCAAACGGAATGAAACCTTCGGGAATGTGATTTTCGGAACGAACGTGATCCAGAGGACTTGGACCCTACGTCAAGACATCAACCAGCAGGGCACGAGGTAGGGGTGCGCCTACCCCCCAGGCGCGCCCTCCGCCCTCGTGGGCCCCCTGTTGCTCCACCGACGTACTCCTTCCTCCTATATATACCTACGTACCCCCAAACTACCAGATACGGAGCCAAAAACCTAATTCCACCGCCGCAACATTCTGTACCCGTGAGATCCCATCTTGGGGCCTGTTCTGGAGCTCCCCCGGAGGGGGCATCGATCACGGAGGGCTTCTACATCAACACCATAGCCTCTCCGATGATGTGTGAGTAGTTTACCTCAGACCTTTGGGTCCATAGTTATTAGCTAGATGGCTTCTTGTCTATTTTTGGATCTCAATACAATGTTCTCCCCCTCTCTCGTGGAGATCTATTCGATGTAATCTTCTTTTGCGGTGTGTTTGTTGAGACCGATGAATTGTTGGTTTATCATCAAGTTTATCTATGAACAATATTTGAATCTTCTCTGAATTCTTTTATGTATGATTGGTTATCTTTGCAAGTCTCTTCGAATTATCAGTTTGGTTTGGCCTACTAGATTGATCTTTCTTGCAATGGGAGAAGTGCTTAGCTTTGGGTTCAATCTTGCGGTGTCCTTTCCCAGTGACAATAGGGGCAGCAAGGCACGTATTGTATTGTTGCCATCGAGGATAAAAAGATGGGGTTTATATCATATTGCATGAGTTTATCCCTCTACGTCATGTCATCTTGCTTAAAGTGTTACTCTATTTTTATGAACTCAATACTCTAGATGCATGCTGGATAGCGGTCGATGTGTGGAGCAATAGTAGTAGATGCAGGCAGGAGTCGGTCTACTTGTCTCGGACGTGATGCCTATATACATGATCATAACTAGATATTCTCATAACTATGCTCAATTCTGTCAATTGCTCAACAGTAATTTGTTCACCCACCATAATACTTATGCTCTTGAGAGAAGCCACTAGTGAAACCTATGGCCCCCGGGTCTATTTTCCATCATATTAATCTCCCATCAACAAGCTATTTCCATTGCCTTTTATTTTGCTTCTATTTTACTTTGCATCTTTATCATAAAAATACCAAATATTATCTTATCATTTCTATCAGATCTCACTCTCGTAAGTGACCGTGTAGGGATTGACAACCCCTTATCGCGTTGGTTGCGAGGATTTATTTGTTTGTGTAGGTGCGAGGGACTCGTGCGTGGCCTCCTACTGGATTGATACCTTGGTTCTCAAAAACTGAGGGAAATACTTACGCTACTTTGCTGCATCACCCTTTCCTCTTCAAGGGAAAACCAACGCAGTGCTCAAGAGGTAGCAATTATCTTAACAATGCCTTGTCTCAACATGTATAAAGAACTACAAAGCAGGATAGTACCATTTGTAAAATACTATAACTGATATATAATAACAGAGACATTATCTGAACAATACATTTCTTAAACATGTACTCTGGCCGATCCCTAACAGAAATGGTACTCCCGCCGATCCCTAACAAGTGTTGCAGTTTTGAACTAAGATTCAGTAGTCAATTCTGAGGAAAGTCGGTACTGAAAGTCGGTACTGACCTTTCAAGACCAAAATTTGAAACAACTCGTGAGGAAGACCTAAAAGAGATCTCAACACATATATGGAAATCCAGTCTACAATAGCAACAAGTTGAATAGATATCCCTGTTTTAACAGAGGCAAAAAAGGAATCAGTTACTGGCCAATAAAGGAGGATGAAACATGCGGCCACAAAAATGGTAATCCCGCCAATCCCTAACAAGTGTTGCAGTTTTGAAGTAAGATTCAGTAGTTAATTCTGAGAGTGGCATTGCTTAATTTTACCAGCGGCATTAGATTAACAAAAAGCATAAACAGTTCCAGGGGAGAGTGGGCGCAACAACACCATGTGCTTCCATCTACTTATAAAAGGGATGATGTAGAGTTTGTTGTAACAAAGCAACAAGCATCATGTCTGGGTTGGTACCATTTTTGCTCACTACTTAATGGGAAAAGAGAGCAATACAATAGCTTCAATTCAACATTTATTTAAAACAGTACCAATACAAGTAGCACAACATCTCAAAACACACTACACGATCATGTGGATGAAGGCAAGTACCAACCTGTCATGACGCACACAAGATCACGTACGAATCTGCCAACACGAATAGGAAATCCAATCTCGTTTTGTGCAGTTGCACTGAAATCAAGCAAAGTCGCCGGTGTGACATTTAAGTTTGCTATAGCAACAAGTTGAATAGATACCCCTGTTTTAACAGAGGCAAAAAAGGAAACAATTACTGGCCAATAAAGGAGGATGAAACAAACGGCGACAAAAAGAAGCATCTAACTTATCTTGATGGAAAACAAAGTAGGATAGTAGCATTTCTAAAACGGTTGCACTGATTCATATTAATCAGAGACATTCTCTTAAAACAACATTCATTAAAAATGTAATTTACTTTTAACAGTGGCGTTGCTTCAATTTTCCAGCGGCATTCTTAGATTAACAACAGCAAAAAAGTTGTATGGGACATGGGACATGGGACATGCCAGCACCATGTGCGTCACACGTATAAATGGGTGATGCAGAGTGTGTAGCCAAGCAACATATCTGCGTTGGTCCCATATTTGTTCTCTCTGAACCTTTTTCCTATGTGAGGGCAGCAAATCTAGTCCTGCACAAACTACCCGACCCCCCAGTTTCTTTCCCTTCTCATCAAAGAGATCGGTTCCTTACAGATGTGTGTACTGGGTTACCCCCTTTTTCCCTTTTCGACCAATAAAGCGGCTGGATAGCCGGTCTATACTACTTTCCCTCCCTCCTTTCCTCATTGAACCACGTCCTAGATTCATGCTCCACCCCACCGCACCCTTCTTTCCTCTTTGAACCAAGACCTAAATTCGACTACAGAATCAAAAAAGATTTGCATGCAGTTATACCTTAGGGTCGTCGAGATGTGGCAAGGCATGCGGCGGGAGGCCGGATCTGCCCACACTACGTACGTCAGCGAGGAAGAAGGGGTCGGTGGCCCTCCCGCACAGGCGTTGGGTGAAAGAGAACAGCGCAGCCGGCAGTGGATTGCCTCCCTCGTCGAAGGCGATAGAGTGAACGCTGCACCTCCTCCCCTTCCCGGTGCGACGGGATCCGGATGCCTCCTTCACCAGCTGTGAGGGGGGAGAGAGAGACAGAGGCCAATGCAGTCTTGTTTAGATCTGGTGAAGAGGGTGACTGGGTGAGAGACTGTGAATATAGCAAACCCTAGCAAAGGAACGCTGAGCCTCCAACATGTATATATATATGTAGTGCGGCGAGAGTGTGGAGAGTGCAAACTCTAGCGAATAAGCGCTGAGGCTCCAGCTTATATAGTACTACATATATACTATAGTACAGACTGAGCTCCGGTGCCTTAACTGCACCTGCTTTGGCTGTATGACAGGTGGGCCAGCCACATTTTGGGCCCACCTGTCATAAACCCAAAGGCAGGTGCATTAAGTCAATGAAGCTGCGTCCATATAGTACTCGTGTATACTACTAATATATAGTGGAGTGGTTTTCTTATTCTCTCCATAACAATCATTTTAAATTGTGTAAGTACGAAATGAAACTCTTAATTTAACGTACCAGTGAAGAAAACTACTACTTCCGATGAACTAACGATCCACACGTCCTGGTCGCACTTCCTGTCTGGGGCGTGCGGTACACTACCCTCTCTTAAGTGAACAACCACACATGCGCCAAATTATCGGAAACGTGTGAGAGTGTGTACAAATAAAGAATTTTATTTTCAATTATCGGAAAGGTTTGAGAGTATGTACAGTTTGCCCTCTCTCAATAATTATGGTTTGTTGTGTTCGGCCTAAACTTGGTCAAACTTTGCAAAGTTTGATTTCAGTCAAATCTAATATGCGGAGTAAATAAAAATGGAGGGCTACTATGTCCATCCGGGTTTTTAGTCCACACCATTTTTTTAATCAAAGTTAATAGCTGGACAAATAAAATTATAGGGGAGCTGAAGACAAAGTTGCGAGAAGGCTTAGAAATCAATACAAAACTTATGCTCTTAGTACCAACGTCGATCCTTCTTCGAGGAAACATTTGGTTCATAGCCAATTGTGTGATAAAATTGCACCAACATGAAAGACGACTGCGTCTCCAACGCAACCAAGGTGAACTGATGAAGGATATCATCTTTGTGGGTAACAAGCAAAGAGCACTGATGGAAGACAACTTGTTTTTCGTGGAAAATCGACCAGCTTCACCAGCCGACGCAACCATGACTAATGCAAGCTCTCCCTCGCTCAGGCGGTGGACGTGAACAGTTAATTCGGTGTCAGATTGCCAGAAGCATACACTATACTAGTACTAGTATTATTGTTCGACTTCTCGAAGAGGCGAAGAGCCAAGCGCAAAGTTTACTAGTACTAGTACTACTACTATAGAGCTATGTATTGTACTATACTAGGAACCGGATGGAGGAGTGTCTGCACTCTTATTATATTTAAAAAATGTGATAAAGCAATCTTCAACACATTTGGTTCTCTTCGAGGGTTCTCGCATGTGATAATGGAAGTTGATTGCATGGAACACTCGCCATAATTATCGCTTAATTCTGGCTCAGATCCTGTTACAACTAGGAGCGCTCGATAATATTTCCTCCTTTTCTGTTATTCAGCATGTAAACAAGTCAGCAAACCTTGCGGCGCATCTTTGTGCGAACCGTGTTTGCTGCACTTTGAATGTGCCCGAGAGCTGGCTTGATGAAACACCTCGCTTCCTTCTTCTTTTTTTGCGGGGTACCTCGCTTCCTAGTGACCAGTCTCTTGGATGATCGTCCTAAGAATGCTTATATATGAATAAAGCTCTCTCATTTACCCGCAAAAAAAATTAAGCCATATTAACTGGAAAGGAGGGAGTATGGACTAGCACTACTTTTTGGTGTGTCCCATCAACTCGCAGAACGAGGAGAAGCTTGCAGGACAAGGTGAATCTCGCTTACGCCTTTTGACTAATGCAACCTATCCTCGCCCAGGCGGTGGACATGCAGCAGTTCATTCAGTGTCAGATTGCCACAGGCATACACTGTAGTACCCAACATGCGGAGTACCATAATTGTTCGACTTCACGAAGAAGCGAAGAGCCAAGCGCAAGGTTTATAGTTGTACGAGTAGTACTACTACTAGAACCGCATGGTGGAGCGTCTGTACTCTTATTTTATTTTAATCTCTGATAAAGTACACATTTATTCGGGAGAAGGGTGGAAAACGGTAGCCCAATAGTAGTGTTAAAAAACATCGAACATGTAATGATGATATCGATCAACCATGCTCGAATATATCTTGGCCTCCGTGCGAGCCCGTCTGTGTGTTCTCGCTCCTCGTCTCTCTCAAGGAACGGTGGGTTGGCCATTTTGCCATCAATTGAGATCGGTTTGCTCACACTCCGGTCCCACATGATAGTGATATGTCAAGAGGAAGTGCATTGACCGACTGGCCATACGTGTACTTGGTTTTGCACCTTCAGGCCATGCTTGGAATGGTTGTATTTCAATACGGAGGCATATAACTTACACCTGTAAGTTACTGGCCGCTGTGCAAATTCCAGCCGGAATTGAAACGACGGGCGCAGGTGTGTATTTTTTACAAGTGTATTCAAAAGAGAAACGGTGATCCAAACAGGGCCTCATACTACTCCTCCCTCCGTCACAGTTTACAGGGCGCGCTTCATTCTGATGCATTTCTCTCCATGCATTTCCACCACCAGAGAGACTTTAGAGCGTATTGATGGTTGCTTCTTCCGAGCAACTTACAGTGGGAAAGGTGGGGCTTATGATTTGACTGCTCATTACTACTCACTATTAGTGCGGCGCAACAACCGAGCTGAGTCTCCCATGCGGTTGTGCACTACTCCCTCCGTTCTTAAATATACTACGGAGTATTTGTCTTCCTTGAGATTTCAACGAGTGACTACATACGAAGCAAAATGAGTGAATCTACACTCTAAAATATGTCCATTTGAAATTTGTAAAAGGACAAATATTTAGGAACGGAGGAAGTATAATTTTGTGCATGGAACATGGACCCGGATGCTGAAGAGGCTTCAGGCAATGCTATCAAGATTCCATCATTTGTTTACATAATTGACGGACTATACAAATAATTTTCCAGCGACATGAAATTGTACAATGCTTTGAGCTTTCAGCTTTTGTTTCATGTGTCTTGCCATCGACACTCTTTCGGAAACAATAAAAAACTAACTTCCTTGCTAATGCATCTCAATGATTAGCAGATCAGAGCTAATATTTACATCACAACTGAAGACAAAGTTGTGAGAAGGTGTTAAGTTAAAATTGATCCATGCTTTTATTGGCAGCAACATCCCCCCAGCTCTGTCTAAATCAACAAGGTATGCTGGAAAAAAGTAGCTGTCTGGAGCATGCAACATTCCGATCATTTTTGTGCAGTTCCACTAAAATAGAGCTGAGCGTCCCTGTTCCAAATATATTAAGTGTGATTATGATAATAGAGGACTGCTGATGAAACAATAAACACACAAATAGAAGCCGGTCACCTTTGCAGTCTCTCTTAAGACTAACTAGTTGGAGAAGATTAAGCAAATAGTTGGAGAAGATTATGCTCGGAGTTGGATGAGGAGGATAGAGCAAAACCAATCTCCCTGTGCAGTCGCACTGAAATGTATAGACGTTGTCCGTGTGACATTTTAGTACAACTGCACAAAACAGTCTTAAGAAAAGAGTGATTTGTGGAGTTCACCAAAAGGTCGCAATAGCAACGAGGTGAAATGGATAGCCCTGTTTGCAAAAAAGAGGTAGAAAGGAAACAATTACTGGCCAATAACAGTTGGTGACACATGCGACAACAAAAAAGAAGCATATTCCATGTCCTAAGGGAAGATAACAACCCGGTTGTGTTTGTCTAAAACGGTGTGAGGATGAGATTGCAATATGGAAAGTACGCCGGACGAGCTACGTTTTGGGCAAAGAACTATGGAAGATCCACATGCAAGATTTTCCACATGCAGCGACGTGGGAAGACGGGCAGTGGAGCAAGGCCGGAGGGGATACCTGGGGGTTGTCGGGATGTAACTAGTTGAGCGGCGGCGGGCGGGATCTGCCCATACTACGGCAGCGAGCAGGTCGCGTAGGCCCTACCGCGCCGGAGCTTGGTCAGAGAGAACGGCGGTTACCGCAGATCGGGACGTGCTGCCTCGGCGCCGTCGAACGGAGAAACGATGCACATCCTCCCTTTCCACCGGCAGACGGGGTGCGGCCGGATCAGTGACCAACGGTGAGAGAGAGAGAGAGAGGCCACCGCCGCCTTGTGTGAGATACTCTAAAGAGAGACAAACCCAGGCAGGCAGGCTCCATTGTATATAGTGGAGTGCACTACCTTTTTCTCCATAAAAATCACTTTATATTCTATGTACGTGCCATTGAGTGATATAACTTTATTTAAAAATAACACGCCAATGCACCAAGTCGAACTTTGTTTCGTGCACGTGTGGTACACGACCTCCGTAGGTAAACAACCACTACACGCGTTCAAATTAGCACGTGGGCTGCCATTTCGTACAGAAATGAGCTCCACCGTGTACCCGCGCGGGTGTGGCTGGGCACGAAGCGTGAGTACGTGCACCTATTCTCTTCGTGTACGTACACCACCTACGTGGGGTTGTGTGAGAGAGATACAAACGTAGAGAGATATAGTGTGTGGTTCATGAGTGTTTTTGGGGGGGGGTGTCAATCAAAAAATGTAACATATGCAATGTGTGTGAAAATAGAGTCCTGGATATATCATCTATATAGAGGGCGCGATCACGAGAAGAGAGTGGAGGTATCATCGGCTTGAGGTATCCATAGAATCAAAGAGAGGGATGATGTGTGTGTATGTGCGCGCGGTCGATAAAGAGTGCCATCGAATTTGTGTGTGCCCACGTCAAAGATATAGGGTGGCTGGCCTACTGGAATGTGAGAGGGGACAGGTGCAGTTTGTCTCTATGGCATGGATACCTACCTACAACGCTCGACTATCGGTGTGTGGTGGTGGGGGGGGGGAGGCCTTATTAACTATAGAGGTACAATGGCTGGTATATGTGTGGAGGAGGAAAGAGGCCTACCTTATGTATTAAGGGAGATCAATCGGCATCCATGCATATGTGTAGGAGAGGAATAAGGTTGGGAGAGGGACAAAGCTAGAATGTTGGAGGGGGGTGGTAGTGGAGTTGCTTCTAACAAATGGTGGGAGAGGCTTGCTAGACAAACGGAGGGCACGCCTGCAATATCAATAAGAGAGGGGATGGATGCCTGTCTGTGCGCGTGCATGTGAGAGATGGGTCAGGAGGCATGCATGAATGATGAGGGGGGACGATATGGTTGTGGTAAGCAGACATAACTACATAGGAAGATCAATCGTCCTCTGTCAGAGAAAGGAGAGACATAACTTGTGAGGTACGTCGATCAATGGGTGGAGGGGGGGAATAGTTAAAGTCGACCTAGGTATATGTAGGGAGATCGATCGGTATACATGCATGCATGTGTTAGAAGAAAATAAGGCCAGGGGAGAAGGATAGAGAGAGAGAGGGATGCATCTAAGAGGTGGTGCGAGAGGCATACTATATCGAGGGGGAAGGAGTGTGCGAGTACGAGATCGATGAAAAGAGTGGTGGGAGTGAGGCATGGACGGTAAGAAGAGAAGAGGGGAAGCTTGTGTTTGTGGTAGGCACACTTGGCTAGAGAGGCATGTCGATCGATGTGTGCCGTAAAGAAGGAGCTGGGGGCCTACACACACCGTGGGTGAACGACCTAAAGTGAAAAGACGAATTTGCGCGATGGAGCTGGAGAATGCTGAGGGAGGGTGAGAGGGATGCAGGCGTGTGCATGCACGAGAGAAAGTTAGCGCTAGCTACAAAGATAAGAGGATTGTGTGGGTGTGAAAGATGAATAGAGATCATAATTGATTATAAAATGCGAATTCGGATATTTGAAGAATTTATCATAGTGTTTTAAACTGACGCATGCGTGAATATATATAACAGTGATACACATGGTGTGGTTATGAACATGTTATACTACATATAATATATTTTATCTCTACTCTTATAAAAAACAGAGTTGTTGATGATGGAGTGCCTGCCATCCTGCAATATAGGCCGTCCGATTTATATCTGATGGATAGGAAGGAAACTATGGCAATTTTGAAAAAAGATACCCACACCACTCTCCATATTTGCAAATAAGGTCTCCCCTTGATCATGTTGATGTTCCATGGAACGCATGGGCATCTTGCTAGTACTACATATAATATATAGAACATTGATTATAATTTGGGCTAATGTGTGGCTTTTGCAGCTCAGGGCTAAATACTTGTCATAATGTAGGGGGCAGGGCACTATACTTTGTGTGATAAACACGGTGTATGTATGGAACATGGTTTAGATTATGAATATATAGTTAGTACATCAAATGTACTATTATTTGGAATCAACATCAAGTGTATTCATATAGTACACATAGTTCATATCTATCTCTATAGTAATCATGTGGTGTGTTGTTAAGGTAATACACGAATGATGGTTGAAGTTGGCAACAATCATGATTGTAGATTCTTATTAAAATAGAGAAACGAATTCAAATTCAGTTCGAATTACAGCGGTAGTATAAACATTTGGAATGCACTAAAATGTTGGTATGAGTAGGTTACATGCATTATACAGCCAGCGAAAAAAATTTAATTGGACATAACATGGATTCATACTCTCTCTTTGTGTAGCTTTGAATAGCATTTGTATAGTAAAACGGGACAAGACTCTCTCTTTGTGTGGTGTGAATAGTTTATTTTTTCATTTTTTTCGTTGAGGGAAGTGCGAATTGATTTGGTACGTACAAGTACAATATTACACGTTAGGCTTGTCCCTAAAATTCAACCTGCGCCTTGTTATATCCCGAAAATTCAGATATCGTGCTCCCAAAACTGGTGCCTTCACAACCCGCGCCTTGCTATTATATGCCCTAGACGCAATAATAAAGTTATTATTTATTTCCTTATATCATGATAAATGTTTATTATTCATGCTGGAATTGTATTAACCGGAAACATGATACATGTGTGAATACATAGACAAACATAGTGTCACTAGTATGCCTCTACTTGACTAGCTCGTTAATCGAAGATGGTTGAGTTTCCTAGCCATGGACATGAGTTGTCATTTGATTAACGGGATCACATCATTAGGAGAATGATGTGATTGACTTGACCCATTCCGTTAGCTTAGCACTTGATCGTTTAGTATGTTGCTATTGCTTTCTTCATGACTTATACATGTTCCTATGACTATGAGATTATGCAACTCCCGTTTACCAGAGGAACACTTTGTGTGCTACCAAACGTCACAACGTAACTGGGTGATTATAAAGGTGCTCTACAGGTGTCTCCGAAGGTACTTGTTGAGTTGGCGTATTTCGAGATTAGGATTTGTCACTCTGATTGTCGGAGAGGTATCTCTGGGCCCTCTCGGTAATGCACATCACTATAAGCCTTGCAAGCATTGTAACTAATGAGTTAGTTGCGAGATGATGTATTATGGAACGAGTAAAGAGACTTGCCGGTAACGAGATTGAACTGGGTATTGAGATACCGACGATCAAATCTCGGGCAAGTAACATATTGATGACAAAGGGAACAACGTATGTTGTTATGCGGTTTGACCGATAAAGATCTTCATAGAATATGTGGGAGCCAATATGAGCATCCAGGTTCCGCTATTGGTTATTGACCGGAGACGTGTCTCGGTCATGTCTACATAGTTCTCGAACCCGTAGGGTCCGCACGCTTAAAGTTTGGTGACGATCGGTATTATGAGTTTATATGTTTTGATGTACCGAAGGTAGTTCGGAGTCCCGGATATGATCACGGACATGCCGAGGAGTCTCGAAATGGTCGAGAAGTAAAGATTGATATATTGGACGCCTATATTCGGACACCGGAAGTGTTCTGAGTGGTTTCGGAGAAAACCAGAGTGCCGGGGGGTTATAGGAACCCCCCGGGGAGTTAATTGGGCCTCATGGGCCTTAGTGGGAGAAGAGGAGGGGCGGCCAGGGCAGCTGCGCGCCCCCTCCCCCTCTAGTCCGAGTTGGACAAGGAGGGGGGCGGCGCCCCCTTTTTCCTTCTCCTCCTCTCTCCCTTCCTTCCCTCTCCTACTCCAACAAGGAAAAGGAGGAGTCCTACTCCCGGTGGGAGTAGTACTCCCCCCTTGGCGCGCCCTCCTCATGGCCGGCCGCATCCCCCCTTGCTCCTTTATATACGGGGGCAGGGGGCACCTCTAGACACACAAGTTGATCTGTTGATCTATTCCAGCCGTGTGCGGTGCCCCCCTCCACCATATTCCACCTCGGTCATATCGTAGCGGTGCTTAGGCGAAGCCCTGCATCGGTAGCAACATCATCACCGTCATCACGCCGTCGTGCTAACGGAACTCTCCCGTGAAGCTCTGCTGGATCGGAGTTCGCGGGACGCCATCGAGCTGAACGTGTGCTGAACTCGGAGGTGCCGTACATTCGGTACTTGGATCGGTCGGATCGTGAAGACGTACGACTACATCAACCACGTTGTGCTAACGCTTCCGCTTTCGGTCTACGAGGGTACATGGACAACACTCTCCCTCTCGTTGCTATGCATCACCATGATCCTGCGTGTGCGTAGGATTTTTTTGAAATTACTACGTTCCCCAACAGTGGTATCAGAGCCAGGTTTATGCGTAGATGTTATATGCACGAGTAGAACACAAGTGAGTTGTCGGCAATACAAGTCATACTGCTTACCAACATGTCATACTTTGGTTCGGCGGTATTGTTGGATGAAGTGGTCCGGACCGACATTACGCGTACGCTTACGCGAGACTGGTTCTACCGACGTGCTTTGCACACAGGTGGCTGGCGGGTGTCAGTTTCTCCAACTTTAGTTAAACCGAGTGTGGCTACGCCCATTCCTTGAGAAGGTTAAAACAACACTAACTTGACGAACTATCATTGTGGTTTTGATGCGTAGGTAAGAACGGTTCTTGCTCAGCCCGTAGCAGCCACGTAAAACTTGCAACAACAAAGTAGAGGACGTCTAACTTGTTTTTGCAGGGCATGTTGTGATGTGATATGGTCAAGGCATGATGCTATATTTTATTGTATGAGATGATCATGTTTTGTAACCGAGTTATCGGCAACTGGCAGGAGCCATATGGTTGTCGCTTTATTGTATGCAATGCAATCGCCCTGTAATTGCTTTACTTTATCACTAAGCGGTAGCGATAGTCATAGAAGCAATAGTTGGCGAGACGACAACGATGCTATGATGGAGATCAAGGTGTCGCGCCGGTGACAATGGTGATCATGACGGTACTTCGGAGATGGAGATCACAAGCACAAGATGATGATGGCCATATCATTTCACTTATATTGATTGCATGTGATGTTTATCTTTTATGCATCTTATTCTGCTTTGATTGATGGTAGCATTATAATATGATCCCTCACTAAATTTCAAGATAAAAGTGTTCTCCCTGAGTATGCACCGTTGCCAAAGTTCGTCGTGCCGAGACACCACGTGATGATCGGGTGTGATAAGCTCTACGTTCATCTACAACGGGTGCAAGCCAGTTTTGCACACGCAGAATACTCGGGTTAAACTTGACGAGCCTAGCATATGCTGATATGGCCTCGGAACACCGAGACCAAAAGGTCGAGCGTGAATCATATAGTAGATATGATCAACATAGTGATGTCCACCATTGAAAATTACTCCATCTCACGTGATGATCGGACATGGTTTAGTTGATATGGATCACGTGATCACTTAGATGATTAGAGGGATGTCTATCTAAGTGGGAGTTCTTAAGTAATATGATTAATTGAACTTTAATTTATTATGAACTTAGTCCTGATAGTATTTTGCAAATAATGTTATAGATCAATAGCTCGCGTTGTTGCTTCCCTATGTTTTATGTATGTTCCTAGAGAAAACTAAGTTGAAAGATGATAGTAGCAATGATGCGGACTGGGTCCGTGATCTGAGGTTTATCCTCATTGCTGCACAGAAGAATTATGTCCTTGATGCACTGCTAGGTGACAGACCGATTGCAGGAGCAAATGCAGACGTTATGAACATCTGGCAAGCTCGATATGATGGCTACTTGATAGTTTAGTGCACCATGCTTTACGGCTTAGAATCGGGGCTTCAAAGACGTTTTTGAAACGCCACGGAGCATATGAGATGTTCCAAGAGTTGAAATAAGTATTTCAGACTCATGCCCATGTCGAAAGGTATGAGACCTTTGACAAGTACTTTGCCTACAAGATGGATGAGAATAGCTCAGCTAGTGAGCATATGCTCAGAATGTCTGAGTACTACAATCACTTGAATCAAGTGGGAGTTAATCTTCTAGATAAGATAGTGATTGACAGAGTTCGCTAGTCACTATCACCAAGTTACTAGAACTTCGTGATGAACTATAATATGCAAGGGATAACAGAAACAATTCCCAAGCTCTTCACGATGCTAAAATCGGCGAAGGTAGAAATCAAGAAAAACATCAAGTGTTGATGGTTGACAAGACCACTAGTTTCAAGAAAAGGGGCAAAGGGAAGAAGGGGAACTTTAAGAAGAACGGCAAGCAAGTTGCTGCTCAAGTGAAGAAGCCCAAGTCTGGACCTAAGCCTGAGACTAAGTGCTTCTACTGCAAAGGAACTAGTCACTGGAAGTGGAACTACCCCAAGTAATTGGCGGATAAGAAGGATGGCAAAGTGAACAAAGGTATATTTGATATACATGTTATTGATGTATACTTTACTAGTGTTTATAGTAACCCCTCGGTATTTGATACTGGTTGAGTTGCTAAAAGTAGTAACTCGAAACGGGAGTTGCAGAATGAACAGAAACTAGTTAAGGGTGAAGTGACGATGTGTGTTGGAAGTAGTTCCAAGATTGATATGATCATCATCGCACACTCCCTATACTTTCGGGATTAGTGTTGAACCTAAATAAATGTTATTTGGTGTTTGCGTTGAGCATGAATATGATTTGATCATGTTTATTGCAATACAGTTATTCACTTAAGGTTAGAGAATAATTGTTGTTCTGTTTACATGAATAAAACCTTCTATGGTCATACACCCAATGAAAATGGTTTGTTGGATCTCGATTGCAGTGATACACATATTCATAATATTGAAGCCAAAAGATGCAAAGTTAATAATGATAGTGCAACTTATTTGTGGCACTGCCGTTTAGGTCATATTGGTGTAAAGCGCATGAAGAAAATCCATGTTGATGGGCTTTTGGAATCACTTGATTATGAATCAGTTGATACTTGCGAACCATGCCTCATGGGCAAGATGACTAAGACTCCGTTCTCCGGAACAATGGAGCGAGCAACAGACTTGTTGGAAATAATACATACTGATGTATGCAGTCCGATGAGTGTTGAGGCCCGCGGCAGGTATCGTTATTTTCTGACCTTCACACATGATTTGAGCAGATATGGGTATATCTACTTGATGAAACATAAATCTGAAACATTTGAAAAGTTCAAATAATTTCAGAGTGAAGTGGAAAATCATCGTAACACGAAAATAAAGTTTCTACGATCTGATCGTGGAGGAGAATATTTGAGTTACGAGTTTGGTCTTCATTTGAAACAATGCGAAATATTTTTGCAACTCACGCCACCTGGAACACCATAGCATAATGGTGTGTCCGAACATCGTAACCGTACTTTATTAGATATGGTGCAATCTATGATGTCTCTTACCGATCTACCACTATCATTTTGGGGTTATGCATTAGAGACAGCTGCATTCACGTTAAATAGGGCACCATCTAAATCCGTTGAGACGACACTATATGAACTGTGGTTTGGCAAGAAACCAAAGTTGTCGTTTCTTAAAGTTTGGAGTTGCAATGCTTATGTGAAAAGGTTTCAACCTGATAAGCTCGAACCCAAATCGGAGAAATGCGTCTTCATAGGATACCCAAAGGAGACTGTTGGGTACACCTTCTAATCACAGATCCAAAGGCAAAATATTCGTTGCTAAGAATGGATCCTTTCAAGAGAAGGAGTTTCTCTCGAAAGAAGTGAGTGGGAGGAAAGTAGAACTTGATGAGGTAATTGTACCTTCTCCCGAATTGGAAAATAGTTCATCACAGAAATTAGTTCCAGTGATGCCTACACCAATTAGTGAGGAAGATTAATGATGATGATCATGAAACTTCAGATCAAGTTACTACCGAACCTCGTAGGTCAACCAGAATACGGTCCACACCAGAGTGGTACGGTAATCCTGTTCTGGAGGTCATGTTACTTTACCATGACGAACCTACGAACTATGAGGAAGCGATGATGAGCCCAGATTCCGCAAAATGGTTTAAGGCCATGAAATCTGAGATGGGATCCATGTATGAGAACAAAGTATGGACTTTGGTTGATTTGACCGATGATCGGCAAGCCATTGAGAATAAATGGATCTACAGAAGGAAGACGGACGCTGATAGTAGTGTTACTATCTACAAAGCTCAAATTATCGCAAAATGTTTTCGACAATTTCAAGGTGTTGACTACGATGAGATTTTCTCACTCGTATCGATGCTTAAAAGTTTGTCCGAATCATGTTAGCAGTTGCCGCATTTTATGAAATCTGGCAAATGGATGTCAAAATTGCATTCCTTAATGGATTTCTTAAAGAAGAGTTTTATATGATACAACCAGAAGGTTTTGTCGATCCTAAAGGTGCTAACAAAATGTGCAAGCTCCAGCGATCCAACTATGGACTGGTGCAAGCATCTCAGAGTTGGAATATACGCTTTGATGAGTTGATCAAAGCATATAGTTTTATACAAACTTGCGGTGAAGCCTGTGTTGGGGAACGTAGTAATTTCAAAAAAATTCCTACGCACACGCAAGATCATGGTGATGCATAGCAACGAGAGGGGAGAGTGTTGTCCATGTACCCTCGTAGACCGACAGCGGAAGCGTTATCACAACGCGGTTGATGTAGTCGTACGTCTTCACGATCCGACCGATCAAGTACCGAATGTACGGCACCTCCAAGTTCTACACACGTTCAGCTCGATGACGTCCCTCGAACTCCGATCCAGCCGAGTGTTGAGGGAGAGTTTCGTCAGCACGACGGCGTGGTGACGATGATGATGTTCCACCGACGCAGGGCTTCGCCTAAGCTCCGCGACGGTATTATCGAGGTGTAATATGGTGGAGGGGGGCACCGCACACGGCTAAAATATCGTATATCAAGTGTGTCTAGAGGTGCCCCCTGCCCCCGTATATAAAGGAGCAAGGGGGAGGCCGGCTGCCCTAGGCGCGCCAAGGAGAGAGGGGGAGTCCTCCTCCTAGTATGAGTAGGACTCCCCTTTCCTAGTCCTACTAGGAAAAGAAGGGGGGAAGGAAAGAGAGGGAGAGGGAAAGGGAAAGGGGGCTGCGCCCCCCTCTCCTAGTCCAACTAGGACTCCTCCTGGGAGGGGGCGCGCCACCTCCTGGCTGCTGCCCTCTCTCTCCCCTCAAGGCCCACTAAGGCCCAATACTTCCCCGGGGGGTTCCGGTAACCCTCCGGCACTCCAGTTTAATCCGAAACTTCTCCGGAACACTTCCGGTGTCCGAATATAGTCGTCCAATATATCAATCTTTATGTCTCGACCATTTCGAGACTCCTCGTCATGTCCGTGATCACATCCGGGACTCCGAACAACCTTCGGTACATCAAAACATATAAACTCATAATATAACTGTCATCATAACTTTAAGCGTGCGGACCCTTTGGGTTCGAGAACTATGTAGACATGACCGAGACACCTCTCCGGTCAATAACCAATAGCGGGACCTGGATGCCCATATTGGCTCCCACATATTCTACGAAGATCTTTATCGGTCAGACCGCATAACAACATACGTTGTTCCCTTTGTCATCGGTATGTTACTTGCCCGAGATTCGATCGTCGGTATCTCGATACCTAGTTCAATCTCGTTACCGGCAAGTCTCTTTACTCATTCCGTAATACATCATCCCACAACTAACTCATTAGTCACAATGCTGGCAAGGCTTATAGTGATGTGCATTACCGAGTGGGCCCAGAGATACCTCTTCGATAATCGGAGTGACAAATCCTAATCTCGAAATACGCCAACCCAACAAGTACCTTTGGAGACACCTGTAGAGCACCTTTATAATCACCCAGTTACGTTGTGACGTTTGGTAGCACATAAAGTGTTCCTCCGGTAAACGGGAGTTGCATAATCTCATAGTCATAGGAACATGTATAAGTCATGAAGAAAGCAATAGCAACATACTAAACGATCGGGTGCTAAGCTAACGGAATGGGTCAAGTCAATCACGTCATTCTCCTAATGAGGTGATCCCGTTAATCAAATGACAACTCATGTCTATGGCTAGGAAACATAACCATCTTTGATTAACGAGCTAGTCAAGTAGAGGCATACTAGTGACACTCTGTTTGTCTATGTATTCACACATGTATTATGTTTCCGGTTAATACAATTCTAGCATGAATAATAAACATTTATCATGATATAAGGAAATATATAATACTTTATTATTGCCTCTAGGGCATATTTCCTTCAGTCTCCCACTTGCACTAGAGTCAATAATCTAGATTACATAGTAATGATTCTTACACCCATGGAGTCTTGGTGCTGATCATGTTTTGCTCGTGGAAGAGGCTTAGTCAACGGGTCTGCAACATTCAGATCCGTATGTATCTTGCAAATTTCTATGTCTCCCACCTGGACTAAATCCCGGATGGAATTGAAGCGTCTTCTGATGTGCTTGGTTCTCTTGTGAAATCTGGATTCCTTTGCTAAGGCAATTGCACCAGTATTGTCACAAAAGATTTTCATTGGTCCCGATGTACTAGGTATGACACCTAGATCGGATATGAACTCCTTCATCCAGACTCCTTCATTTGCTGCTTCTGAAGCAGCTATGTATTCCGCTTCACACGTAGATCCCGCCACGACACTTTGCTTAGAACTGCACCAACTGACAGCTCCACCGTTCAATGTAAATACGTATCCGGTTTGCGATTTCGAATCGTCCGGATCAGTGTCAAAGCTTGCATCAACGTAACCCCTTACGATGAGCTCTTTGTCACCACCATAAACGAGAAACATATCCTTAGTCCTTTTCAGGTATTTCAGGATGTTCTTGACTGCTGTCCAGTGATCCACTCCTGGATTACTTTGGTACCTCCCTGCTAAACTTATAGCAAGGGACACATCAGGTCTGGTACACAGCATTGCATACATGATAGAGCCTATGGCTGAAGCATAGGGAACATCTTTCATCTTCTCTCTATCTTCTGCAGTGGTCGGGCATTGAGTCTTACTCAATCTCACACCTCGTAGTACAGGCAAGAACCCTTTCTTTGCTTGATCCATTTTGAACTTCTTCAAAACTTTGTCAAGGTATGTGCTTTGTGAAATTCCAATTAAGCGTCTTGATCTATCTCTATAGATCTTAATGCCTAATATATATGCAGCTTCACCGAGGTCTTTCATTGAAAAAATCTTATTCAAGTATCCCTTTATGCTATCCAGAAATTCTATATCATTTCCAATTAGTAATATGTCATCCACATATAATATCAGAAATGCTATCGAGCTCCCACTCACTTTCTTGTAAATACAGGCTTCTCCAAAAGTCTGTATAAAACCAAATGCTTTGATCACACTATCAAAGCGTTTATTCCAACTCCGAGAGGCTTGCACCAGTCCATAAATGGATCGCTGGAGCTTGCACACTTTGTTAGCTCCCTTTGGATCGACAAAACCTTCCGGTTGCATCATATACAACTCTTCTTCCAGAAATCCATTCAGGAATGCAGTTTTGACATCCATTTGCCAAATTTCATAATCATAAAATGCGGCAATTGCTAACATGATTCGGACAGACTTAAGCATCGCTACGGGTGAGAAGGTCTCATCGTAGTCAATCCCTTGAACTTGTCGAAAACCTTTCGCAACAAGTCGAGCTTTATAGACAGTAACATTACCATCAGCGTCAGTCTTCTTCTTAAAGATCCATTTATTTTCAATGGCTTGCCGACCATCGGGCAAGTCAACCAAAGTCCATACTTTGTTCTCATACATGGATCCCATCTCGGATTTCATGGCCTCAAGCCATTTTGTGGAATCTGGGCTCACCATCGCTTCTTCATAGTTCGTAGGTTCATCATGGTCTAGTAACATGACCTCCAGAACAGGATTGCCGTACCACTCTGGTGTGGATCTTGATCTAGTTCACCTACGAGGTTCGGTAATAACTTGATCTGAAGTTTCATGATCATTATCATTAACTGTTGGAAATATGCCCTAGAGGCAATAATAAATGGTTATTATTATATTTCTTTGTTCATGATAATCGTCTATTATTCATGCTATAATTGTATTGTCCGGAAATCGTAATACATGTGTGAATACATAGACCACAACGTGTCCCTAGTAAGCCTCTAGTTGACTAGCTCGTTGATCAACAGATAGTCATGGTTTCCTGACTATGGACATTGGATGTCATTGATAACGGGATCACATCATTAGGAGAATGATGTGATGGACAAGACCCAATCCTAAGCATAGCATAAAAGATCGTGTAGTTTCGTTTGCTAGAGCTTTTCCAATGTCAAGTATCTTTTCCTTAGACCATGAGATCGTGCAACTCCCGGATACCGTAGGAGTGCTTTGGGTGTGCCAAACGTCACAACGTAACTGGGTGACTATAAAGGTGCACTACGGGTATCTCCGAAAGTGTCTGTTGGGTTGGCACGGATCGAGACTGGGATTTGTCACTCCGTGTGACGGAGAGGTATCTCTGGGCCCACTCGGTAATGCATCATCATAATGAGCTCAATGTGACTAAGGCGTTAGTCACGGGATCATGCATTGCGGTACGAGTAAAGAGACTTGCCGGTAACGAGATTGAACAAGGTATTGGGATACCGACGATCGAATCTGTAACATCCCAAATTTTCAATTTGGAATGTTATACATAGATCATCATTTGCATATCATGTTTTGTTGCATTTTGACAAATCCTCGATAAATCCTAAGCAACTCAAGGACCCTTGGAGAGAGTTGGGGATTTTCTCGAATTTTCAGATTTGATTTTCATCAAATAATAAGACGAGGATTTTGGTTTTAATTATTTTTCTCTCCGGAAAAATATTTCAATTTTAAATAAACGAGAGGAGAAAATATGACTTCTCCAAAACAATTGAAATACTGGAGGAAAAATGTTAAAAACATTATTTGGAATTTATTTGGATTTTATTTGCAATTTTTATTGCATTAAAAAATATTGCATGTTTTCAAAATATTTATTTTTGATTTTAAAAAATTTCACCCTATTCTGATTTTTATTTATTTTTCTACGCAATATTTTCTGCGGAACTTAAAAAAAAACACGCGCCCGTGCCGACTGGGCCAAAGGCCCAGCCGACGGCCCGCCCCGTCGCCCCTCTCCTCTCTCCCCACGACGACGACGCCGCCGCCTCGGATGCCCCTTCCCCAAGCCTCCCTAGCCCCCCTTCCATAAATAGCCCCCCTCTCCGTTTCCTCTCACCGCCGCCGCCGTTAGCCCCGCCACCGCCCGCACTCATCCCGCGCCGCCGCCGTTTGCCTCGCCGCCGCCGGGAGTCGCCGGAGCCGCCGCCCCTCGTCGCCGGAGCACCCCCCGAGCCCCGCCGCCCCTCGCGCCCGAGCCCCGCCACCGGAGCCCCTCGCCACCCGTCGAGGTACTGCCGCCGGCCGTCTTCGTTGTTGACCGGTTTTCTGAAAAAAAAACCTTTTGTTTAAAAAAAACCCTAGATCGGTTTTTTTTCTGTTTTCTTATTTCGCGAGCGTTCACCGAACCGTTCGTTTTAACGAATGCGTTCGTCGGTTTTTCTCTGTTAACGAACGTCCGTTATTTAACCGTTCGTCTGTTTTTCTTTTTCGTCGGATTTTCTCGTTATTTTCTCAGATTCGATTTCTGATCGAATTTTCAAATCTGTTTAACTTCTCGCTCGTTTATCGGAATCAGGTGATTCAAGCGCCTAGAGTTTCGTCTCGAAATTCTCTTTTCGTTTAACCTACTCAAACAAGTTTTTGCTACAGTAAAATTTGACCTAGATCTAGATTAGCAAACGAAGTTTCTTTCTTTCGCCGTTTGACTTTCGTTGCTTCTTTCGAGTTGATTCTTTTTGCAAACCGGAGTTCTTAAGTTGAACTTTCTGGTTGGATCTTTCATTCGAGTTTTACCTGTGCATTAGATGAGTACTGATTGTATGCTTGTTTGTTTGCGATAGAGTACCCGGAGTGTGCCGCTTGTTACTTCGACTCGCTAGGTTTTGCGGATCATCAGCAAGGCAAGTTCACACTTTGACCATATCCCTTTCATACCCAGTTTTTATGCATTAGTTATATTCCCCAAACATTGCATGGTTAGGATCTAATTAAATTGTGGGTATTGGGAAGTAGTTGATGAGGTAGTACCTATTGCCCTGTTTATTATCAAACCCTTGGGAGTTACTTCTACGTTGCTTTTATTATTGCCATGCTATGCTCGTAGACGTGGATCTGGGTTTGAGTGATATTCATGACAGATGTGAGATGTTTATTAATGGTTCAACTTAAGGTGGCAACTAAAACTCACATCTGGGTGGATTGAGGCACCTGGAGAACCCAGTGTTGCCTGTATGTATAAGGTCCGCCACCCAGGCTCAAAGGGATCATAAGATTATTCATGCTAGAAACTTCCGTGTGCAGCCACAAGCTATTATGGGCTCTAGCATAGCTGAGTAGGTTACAGGATCTCTTGAAGAGGTGGACTAGCAGATGTAGGGGAAAGTAGGTGTACCGGTCCATCCAGAGTAAAGAGTGATTGTTTCTGAAAGACTGTGTCTCGGTCATCCGTTTCTCAAACATCATGCAGCGCGAGAAATAAAAAACGGAGGCGATCGAGTCTTGTGGGGAAAAGTGCACAAACCTCTGCAGAGTGTACAAACTGATCATGATTAGCCGTGTCCCCGGTTATGGACAACTTGAGTATCTAGTATCTGGATTATCATTTGAATCTCATCACCGTGATACTTATGATTAATTTTGTTGGGTTAATGATGGCACTTAATTGGGATTGAGTTGGAGGTACCTTCTCAATGTTTCAACCACCATGATAGTTAAATAAAAATTATTCCTTTGCAGTAGGATAAAATTGGCTTTTCGCAAAACTGTAACCATAGAGCCTTTCCACCAGCCATACATGCATATAGTATAGCATTATTATTGTTCATTGCTCTCTATGTGTTACTTTGCCAGCATATTCTATGTGCTGACCCGTTTTCGGGCTGCAACGTTTCATGTTGCAGACTTTTCAGACGACGAGTAAGGTGCCTTAGGTCGTGGTCTTATACTCAGTGATGCCGCTGGAGTTGATGGACTCACTTATCTTCCAAGTCTTCCGCTGTTATCGTTATTAGATGGCCTTAAGCCATGTTTTCATACTTATCTCTTTGGAGATATTCGATGTAATAAGTGCGTGATTGCTACTCTGTTATAAATACTCCATTTGTACTGTGCGTGTCAGCATTACTGATCCAGGGATGACACTGGTGCACAGCAGCACAGACCATTTGAGGTCTGGTCGCTACAAAGTTGGTATCAGAGCACACGCTGACTGTAGGACACGACTACTAAGCTTAAGCCCTAGAAAACTTCTCTCTTCTCATTTCTGACCCCTCTCCACTTTCTACTCTTTTAGGAATGGCGAATGCAAGGAGCAAGTTCATGCAACCAGATGAAGACACGCCGTTTGGTCGACACTTGAAGGAAGTCACCAAGTACTTGAACATAGGAATACCAAGCGTCACCGGAACCTACAACACCACATTACCTGTAGAGGAGAGCTGGAAGATTCAAGTTATCATTCCAGGAAGAACGTTTGCGCCAATTACTGAACCCATAAGATTGGTTTTCGAAGCACCCACTTGGAGTTTAGGGAAGAGCATGGCCGCACATATCGCCATGGGACGCATTGGAGAAGTCTATCACCAGGAGCTTAAGGATACAATTTATCAGATTTGTGGACGTCAAGACGCTCAATGGGAGATGATCAAGACCAAGAAGGATGGATCAATTGCAGCTTTCATCCAGGAGCAGAACCAACATATTCGACGCCAGGAGAACCAGATGTGCACGGACAAGGAAGAACTGAAGAAGGCATTCACGAAGATCAAGGAAATCCAAGAAGAACTCAAGGCTACACGCGAAGATTACTTGGAGGAAATCAACGCACTAGTCGGGAAGATTGACGACCTGGAGAATAAGATTGGAGCATTCGTGGGAAATCCAGTGCCAAAAGCAGAAGTCGACGAATGCACTTGTCCGGATAACTACATCATCATCGACGACACCGACTCGGAACCAAGTGAAGACAAATGGATTGATGAAGCTGAAGCAGACATCATGGAGTCTTCAACGGATCAGAATTTTTAGTAGACCACCATATCAGTAGTAGTTTTTCCCCCATTTAGTAGTATAGTTCAAGCACTTTGTAACGCTAGTTAGATCGTTTGTTTTGCCTTGTTTGGATTGATTGAGTGATATTGATTGAATTTGTCTCATGAGCATATGGGTAGTGTTTTTCTCTCTAGACCTCATTCTATTCTTAATTCTCATCTTTTCTAAACCTATCAGATGCCTCCGAGACGCGACACCGGATTTGTTTTCCCGCCAGAGATCACCCAGTTGATTCAGCAACAGAATGCCCTGATGCAAGTGTTAGTTCAGAACCAAGGCAACAACAACAACCCACTGCCACCACCACCTGTTGATCACTTAGCCCGTTTCTTAAGGCTAAACCCGCCGGTGTTTTCCAGTAGCACTGAGCCTATTGTTGCAGATGATTGGCTCCGCAAAGTTGGAAGGGAGTTGACCACTGCAGGATGCACAGATGCGGAAAGAGTGCGTTTTGCCGCACATCAGCTTGATGGACCCGCAGCATCATGGTGGGAGAATTATACAGCCACGCACCCTATTGACACTGTCACATGGGACCAGTTTCAGCAAGCTTTCCGTACAGCTCATGTTTCAGCAGGAGCTATGGCTATGAAGAAGCGTGAGTTTCGCAACCTACGCCAAGGAGGACGCACCGTAGGCCACTATGTGGAGGATTTCAGTAAGTTAGCACGTTATGCACCAGATGACGTTGCTACAGATGAAGCCAAGCAGGAGAAGTTTCTGGAAGGATTGAATGATGAGCTGAGTATGCAGTTGATGGTAGCAACTTTCAACAACTACCAGGAGCTGGTAGATAGAGCTCTCATGATTGAAGGGAAGCAACAGCAGATTGAAAACCGCAAAAGGAAGTATGGACAAGGGAAGTACAATTCTGGAGCCCAGCAGAAGCCACGATTTACCCCGAAGCTGGGAGGACAGTTTCAGCATACCCATGGAGGAGGTAGTTCGCACAACCATAATGGTTCCAAGAATGGTAATGGGAATGGAGGAGGAAACGGACATAACCGCACCAACCCATCTACCCCAACCAAAAGAGATCTAAGTCACATTACCTGTTTCAAGTGCCAGAAGACGGGACATTACGCTACCGATTGTCCCGAAGCCCAAAATGGAAATGGCAATGGAAGCTCGGGGAAGAAGCCGAACCCGTTCAACAAAGGACATGTGAACCACATGAGCGTGGAGGAGGTTGAAGCTCAGCCTGATGCAGTAATAGGTAAGTTTTTGGTTAAGTCATTTACTGCAACCGTTCTTTTCGATACTGGTGCATCGCATTCATACATATCAAGGGGATTCATAAACTAGTTTAAGATGTCCACCCAAGTTCTCAAAAGCCCCATGTTAGTAACCTCGCCAGGAGCAGAGTATATGGCCACCCAAGGATGTTTTCAGATACCTTTGGCCATTGGTAGGCATGTTTTCCCCTCAGACCTCATTGTTTTGGAATCACAAGGCTTGGATGTAATTTTGGGAATGGATTGGCTATCGTTGTATGGAGGAAACATCGATTGTGCCAGCAAGACGATTTTGCTTACCACCCCGGTAGGGAAAAAGGATCAAATATGTATCTAGGCATATGCCGAAGAGGACTCAAGCGAATTCCTTATCAGGAGTTGTACAGGAGGAAGTACCAGTGGTGAAGGACTATCCGGATGTATTTCCAGAAGAGTTGCCAGGCATGCCACCAGATAGAGACATTGAGTTCTTGATTGAACTTTTGCCAGGCACAGGGCCAATATCTAAGAGACCTTACAGGATGCCCGCAAAGGATTTGGAGGAAATTAAGAAGCAGATCAAGGAGTTACTGGATAAAGGCTATATTCGCCCAAGTTCGTCACCTTGGGGATCACCAGTACTTCTAGTGGAGAAGAAAGATGGATCACTAAGGATGGTTGTTGATTACCGAGGATTGAATGAAGTGACCATCAAAAACAAGTACCCGCTGCCGATGATCAATGATTTGTTTGACCGCCTGCAAGGAGCTAAAGTATTTTCCAAGATCGATCTAAGATCAGGATACCATCAGTTAAAGATTCGAGAGCAGGATATACGCAAGACGACATTTACCACTAGATATGGATTGTATGAGTACACCGTTATGTCATTTGGACTGACTAACGCACCGGCCTATTTCATGAACCTGATGAACAAAGTGTTTATGGAGTTTTTGGATAAGTTCGTCGTGGTGTTCATTGATGATATTTTAATCTTTTCCAAGGATGAAGAAGAGCATGAGGAGCATTTGCGATTGGTACTTGAGAAGCTCAGAGAACATCAGTTATATGCCAAGTCCAGCAAATGTGAGTTTTGGTTGAAGGAAGTTGGATTCCTTGGACATGTTATTTCTGGAGAAGGAATAGCAGTAGACCCTGCCAAGGTTGACACAGTGACAAGTTGGGAATCACCCACGACAGTTGGAGAAATCCGGAGTTTTCTTGGACTTGCAGGATACTACCGGAGATTTATCGAGAATTTCTCAAGGATTGCTAAGCCCATGACTGAGCTATTGAAGAAGGACACCAAATTTGATTGGACTGAGGAGTGTGAAGCCAGTTTCCAGGAGTTGAAGAAACGATTGGTTACATCACCAGTGTTGATTCTGCCAGATCAACGCAAGGACTATGAAGTTTATTGCGACGCTTCTCGTCGAGGACTTGGAGCAGTGCTTATGCAGGAAGGAAGAGTTGTTTCGTATGCTTCACGACAACTTAAACCCCATGAGAAGAATTATGCTACGCATGATTTGGAATTAGCAGCCGTGGTGCATGCATTGAAGACATGGAGACATTTTCTCATCGGAAACCATTGTGAAGTGTACACGGATCACAAGAGTTTGAAGTACATTTTCACGCAGAAGGAGTTAAACCTCAGACAGAGGAGATGGTTGGAGCTCATCAAAGACTACGATATGAGATTGCATTATCACCCTGGAAAGGCTAACGTAGTAGTAGACGCGTTGAGCCGCAAGAGTCATGTCAACACCCTCATGACAGGAGAGTTACCTCAGGAGTTAGCCAAGGACCTACGTGAGCTATGTTTGGAGATAGTCCCTAGAGGCTATTTAGCGACATTGGAGATTCAGTCTACCTTGATGGAAAGGATCAGAGAAGCTCAGAAGACAGACAAGGAGATTGAAGAGATAAAGGAGAAGATGAGCAAAGGAAAAGCCAAGGGATTTCGTGAGGATGAGCACGATACCTTATGGTTTGAGGACCGTGTATATGTGCCAAATGATCCGGAGATCAGGAAGTTGATTTTGCAAGAAGCCCATGATTCACCATACTCGATTCACCCAGGAAATACCAAGATGTATTTGGATTTGAAGAATACTTTCTGGTGGACCGGAATGAAGAAGGATATTGCGGAGTTTGTAGCAGTTTGTGATGTATGTCAGAGAGTGAAGGCAGAGCATCAGAAGCCAGCAGGATTGCTATAGCCATTGCCGATACCCGAATGGAAGTGGGATAAAATAGGCATGGATTTTATCACGGGATTACCCAGGACTCGTTCAGGCTATGACTCGATATGGGTTGTAGTCGACCATTTGACGAAAGTGGCTCATTTCATTCCAGTGAAGACCACTTACACTAGTGCTAAGTTGGCAAAGATATACATGACCAGGATAGTATGTTTGCATGGAGTTCCGAGGACCATTGTATCAGACAGAGGAACCCAATTTACCTCGAAGTTTTGGAAGCAGCTACATGAAACATTGGGAACCAGGCTGGAATTTAGTACAGCATTTCACCCGCAGATAGATGGACAGACCGAGAGAGTCAACCAGATTTTGGAGGACATGTTGAGAGCATGTGCGCTAGATTATGGATCTAGTTGGGACGACAATTTGCCATATGCAGAGTTTTCATATAACAACAGTTATCAAACCAGTTTGAAGATGGCCCCTTTCGAAGCTTTGTACGGAAGGAGGTGTAGAACACCGTTGTTGTGTGACGAAGTTGGAGACCGTCAGTTGTTTGGACCAGATTTGATTAAGGAGTCTGAACAGAAAGTGAGGATGATTCGTGATAGGCTCAAGGTAGCCCAGTCCAGGCAGAAGAGTTATGCTGATTCTAAACGAAAGGAGACAGTTCACAAAGTCGGAGACAGAGTGTATCTACGAGTATCACCACTTCGAGGAGTGAAGCGCTTTGGAGTTAAAGGAAAGTTAGCACCCCGTTTTATCGGACCATACAGAGTGTTGGAACGTATGGGAGAAGTTGCCTACAAGCTGGGATTGCCCGAAGGATTGTCTGGAGTTCATGATGTATTTCATGTTCCGCAGTTGAAGAAGTGCCACGCAAAGATGGCTGAGATACCACTGAGAGACACTGTGCCACTGGAAGCGATTCAGTTGGAAAGTGATTTGACCTATGAGGAGAAACCAGTTAAGATTCTTGAGTATGCCAGCCGAGTTACCCCCAGCAAGGTTATCAAGTTTTGCAAAGTTCAGTGGAGTCACCACACGGAGGATGAAGCCACCTGGGAGCGAGAGGAAGATCTACGGAAAAACCACTCCCACCTGTTTTCTAGCCAACCCGAATCTCGAGGGCGAGATTCATCTTAAGGGGGGTAGGTTTGTAACATCCCAAATTTTCAATTTGGAATGTTATACATAGATCATCATTTGCATATCATGTTTTGTTGCATTTTGACAAATCCTCGATAAATCCTAAGCAACTCAAGGACCCTCGGAGAGAGTTGGGGATTTTCTCGAATTTTCATATTTGATTTTCATCAAATAATAAGACGAGGATTTTGGTTTTAATTAATTTTCTCTCCGGAAAAATATTTCAATTTTAAATAAACGAGAGGAGAAAATATGACTTCTCCAAAACAATTGAAATACTGGAGGAAAAATGTTAAAAACATTATTTGGAATTTATTTGGAATTTTTATTGCATTAAAAAAATATTGCATGTTTTCAAAATATTTATTTTTGATTTTAAAAATGTTCACCCTATTCTAGATTTTCTAACTAGACGGGGAAAATTTATTTCATATTTTTCTGATTTTTACTTATTTTTCTACGCAATATTTTCCGCGGAACTTAAAAAAAAACACGCGCCCGTGCCGACTGGGCCAAAGGCCCAGCCGACGGCCCGCCCCGTCGCCCCTCTCCTCTCTCCCCACGACGCCGCCGCCGGAGTCCGTCCCGGACACGACGCCGCCGCCGCCTCGGATGCCCCTTCCCCAAGCCTCCCTAGCCCCCTTCCATAAATAGCCCTCCCTCTCCGTTTCCTCTCACCGCCGCCGCCGTTAGCCCCGCCGCCGCCCGCACTCATCCCGCGCCGCCGCCGTTTGCCTCGCCGCCGCCGCCGCCGGGAGTCGCCGGAGCCGCCGCCCCTCGTCGCCGGAGCACCCCCCCGAGCCCCGCCGCCCCTCGCGCCCGAGCCCCGCCACCGGAGCCTCTCGCCGCCCGTCGAGGTACTGCCGCCGGCCGTCTTCGTTGTTGACCGGTTTTCTGAAAAAAAACCCTTTTGTTTAAAAAAAACCCTAGATCGGTTTTTTTCGGTTTTCTTATTTCGCGAGCGTTCACCGAACCGTTCGTTTTAACGAATGCGTTCGTCGGTTTTTCTCTGTTAACGAACGTCCGTTATTTAACCGTTCGTCCGTTTTTCTTTTTCGTCGGATTTTCTCGTTATTTTCTCAGATTCGATTTCTGATCGAATTTTCGAATCTGTTTAACTTCTCGCTCGTTTATCGGAATCAGGTGATTCAAGCGCCTAGAGTTTCGTCTCGAAATTCTCTTTCCGTTTAACCTACTCAAACAAGTTTTTGCTACAGTAAAATTTGACCTAGATCTAGATTAGCAAACGAAGTTTCTTTCTTTCGCCGTTTGACTTTCGTTGCTTCTTTCGAGTTGATTCTTTTTGCAAACCGGAGTTCTTAAGTTGAACTTTCTGGTTGGATCTTTCATTCGAGTTTTACCTGTGCATTAGATGAGTACTGATTGTATGCTTGTTTGTTTGCGATAGAGTACCCGGAGTGTGCCGCTTGTTACTTCGACTCGCTAGGTTTTGCGGATCATCAGCAAGGCAAGTTCACACTTTGACCATATCCCTTTCATACCCAGTTTTTATGCATTAGTTATATTCCCCAAACATTGCATGGTTAGGATCTAATTAAATTGTGGGTATTGGGAAGTAGTTGATGAGGTAGTACCTATTGCCCTGTTTATTATCAAACCCTTGGGAGTTACTTCTACGTTGCTTTTATTATTGCCATGCTATGCTCGTAGACGTGGATCTGGGTTTGAGTGATATTCATGACAGATGTGAGATGTTTATTAATGGTTCAACTTAAGGTGGCAACTAAAACTCACATCTGGGTGGATTGAGGCACCTGGAGAACCCAGTGTTGCCTGTATGTATAAGGTCCGCCACCCAGGCTCAAAGGGATCATAAGATTATTCATGCTAGAAACTTCCGTGTGCAGCCACAAGCTATTATGGGCTCTAGCATAGCTGAGTAGGTTACAGGATCTCTTGAAGAGGTGGACTAGCAGATGTAGGGGAAAGTAGGTGTACCGGTCCATCCAGAGTAAAGAGTGATTGTTTCTGAAAGACTGTGTCTCGGTCATCCGTTTCTCAAACATCATGCAGCGCGAGAAATAAAAAACGGAGGCGATCGAGTCTTGTGGGGAAAAGTGCACAAACCTCTGCAGAGTGTACAAACTGATCATGATTAGCCGTGTCCCCGGTTATGGACAACTTGAGTATCTAGTATCTGGATTATCATTTGAATCTCATCACCGTGATACTTATGATTAATTTGGTGGGTTAATGATGGCACTTAATTGGGATTGAGTTGGAGGTACCTTCTCAATGTTTCAACCACCATGATAGTTAAATAAAAATTATTCCTTTGCAGTAGGATAAAATTGGCTTTTCGCAAAACTGTAACCATAGAGCCTTTCCACCAGCCATACATGCATATAGTATAGCATTATTATTGTTCATTGCTCTCTATGTGTTACTTTGCCAGCATATTCTATGTGCTGACCCGTTTTCGGGCTGCAACGTTTCATGTTGCAGACTTTTCAGACGACGAGTAAGGTGCCTTAGGTCGTGGTCTTATACTCAGTGATGCCGCTGGAGTTGATGGACTCACTTATCTTCCAAGTCTTCCGCTGTTATCGTTATTAGATGGCCTTAAGCCATGTTTTCATACTTATCTCTTTGGAGATATTCGATGTAATAAGTGTGTGATTGCTACTCTGTTATAAATCCTCCATTTGTACTGTGCGTGTCAGCATTAATGATCCAGGGATGACACTGGTGCACAGCAGCACAGACCATTTGAGGTCTGGTCGCTACAAAATCTCGGGCAAGTAACATACCGATTGACAAAGGGAATTGCATACGGATTGATTGAATCCTCGACACCGTGGTTCATCCGATGAGATCATCATGGAACATGTGGGAGCCAACATGGGTATCCAGATCCCACTGTTGGTTATTGACCGGAGAGGCATCTCGGTCATGTCTGCATGTCTCCCGAACCCGTAGGGTCTACACACTTAAGGTCCGGTGACGCTAGGGTTGTAGAGATATATGTATGCGGAAACCCGAAAGTTGTTCGGAGTCCCGGACGTCACGAGAGGTTCCGGAATGGTCCGGAGGTGAAGAATTATATATAGGAAGTCCAGTTTCGGCCACCGGGAAAGTTTCGGGAGTTACCGGTATTGTACCGGGACCACCGGAAGGGTCCCAGAGGTCCACCGGGTGGGGCCACCCATCCCGGAGGGCCCCGTGGGCTGAAAGTGGAAGGGAACCAGCCCTTAGTGGGCTGGGGCGCCCCCCTTGGGCCTCCCCCCATGCGCCTAGGGTTGGGAACCCTAGGGGGGGCGGAGCTTCCCCCTTGCCTTGGGGGGCAAGGCACCCCTTCCCCCCCTTGCCTTGGGGCGAAGCCCTGCCGGAGACCCGCTACATCCACCACCACGCCGTCGTGCTGCTGGATCTCCATCAACCTGTCCTTCCCCCTTGCTGGATCAAGAAGGAGGAGACGTCGCTGCACCGTACGTGTGTTGAACGCGGAGGTGCCGTCCGTTCGGCACTCGGTCATCGGTGATTTGGATCACGGCGAGTACGACTCCGTCATCCACGTTCATTGGAACGCTTCCGCTCGCGATCTACAAGGGTATGTAGATGCACTCCTTTCCCCTCGTTGCTAGTAGACTCCATAGATGCATCTTGGTGAGCGTAGGAAAATTTTAAATTATGCTACGATTCCCAACAGTGGCATCATGAGCTAGGCCTATGCGTAGTTACTTTGCACGAGTAGAACACAAAGCAGTTGTGGGTGTTGAGTTTGCCAATTCTTCTTGCCGCTACTAGTCTTTTCTTGTTTTGGCGGTATTGTAGAATGAAGCGGCCCGGACTGACCTTACACGTACACTTACGTGAGACAGGTTCCACCGATTGACATGCACTAGTTGCATAAGGTGGCTAGCGGGTGTCTGTCTCTCCTACTTTAGTCGGAACGGATTCGATGAAAAGGGTCCTTATGAAGGGTAAATAGAAATTGGCAAATCACGTTGTGGTCATACGTAGGTAAGAAACGTTCTTGCTAGAAACCTACAAACCACGTAAAAACTTGCAACAACAATTAGAGGACGTCTAACTTGTTTTTGCAGCAAGTGCTATGTGATGTGATATGGCCAGAAGATGTGATGAATGATATATGTGATGTATGAGATTGATCATATTCTTGTAATAGGAATCACGACTTGCATGTCGATGAGTATGACAACCGGCAGGAGCCATAGGAGTTGTCTTTATTATTTTGCATGACCTGCGTGTCATTGAATAACGCCATGTAAATTACTTTACTTTGTTGCTAAACGGGCTAGCCATAGAAGTAGAAGTAATCATTGGCGTGACGACTTCATGAAGACACAATGATGGAGATCATGATGATGGAGATCATGGTGTCATGCCGGTGACAAAGATGATCATGGTGCCCCGAAGATGGAGATCAAAGGAGCATAATGATATTGGCCATATCATGTCACTATTTGATTGCATGTGATGTTTATCATGTTTTTGCATCTTATTTGCTTAGAACGACGGTAGTAAGTAAGATGATCCCTTATAATAATTTCAAGAAAGTGTTCACCCTAACTGTGCACCGTTGCGAAGGTTCGTTGTTTCGAAGCACCACGTGATGATCGGGTGTGATAGATTCTAACGTTCGAATACAACGGGTGTTGACGAGCCTAGCATGTACAGACATGGCCTCGGAACACACGCAATACACTTAGGTTGACTTGACGAGCCTAGCATGTACAGACATGGCCTCAGAACACGGAGGACCGAAAGGTCGAGCATGAGTCGTATAGAAGATACGATCAACATGAAGATGTTCACCGATCTTGACTAGTCCGTCTCACGTGATGATCGGACACGGCCTAGTTAAACTCGGATCATGTTTCACTTAGATGACGAGAGGGATGTCTATCTGAGTGGGAGTTCATTAATAATTTGATTAGATGAACTCAATTATCATGAACTTAGTCTAAAATCTTTACACTATGTCTTGTAGATCAAATGGCCAACGTTGTCCTCAATTTCAACGCGTTCCTAGAGAAAACCAAGCTGAAAGATGATGGCAGCAACTATACGGACTGGGTCCGGAACCTGAGGCTCATCCTTATAGTAGCCAAGAAACATTATGTCTTAGAAGCACCGCTAGGTGATGCACCAATCCCACAGAACCAAGACGTTATGAACGCTTGGCAATCACGTGCTGATGATTACTCCCTTGTTCAGTGCGGCATGCTTTACAGCTTAGAGCCGGGTCTCCAAAAGCGTTTTGAGAAACATGGAGCATATGAGATGTTCGAGGAGCTGAAACTGGTTTTTCAAGCTCATGCCCGGGTCGAGAGATATGATGTCTCCGACAAGTTCTTCAGCTGTAAAATGGAGGAGAACAGTTCTGTTAGTGAGCACATACTCAGGATGTCTGGGTTGCACAACCGCTTGTCTCAGCTGGGAGTTAATCTCCCGGATAACGCGGTCATTGACAGAATCCTCCTCTCGCTTCCACCAAGCTACAAGAGCTTTGTGATGAACTACAATATGCAGGGGATGGAAAAGACCATTCCCGAGGTATATTCAATGCTGAAATCAGCGGAAGGGGAGATCAGAAAAGAACATCAAGTGTTGATGGTGAATAAAACCACCAAGTTCAAGAAGGGCAAGGGTAAGAAGAACTTCAAGAAGGACGGCAAGGGAGTTGCCGCGCCCGGTAAACCAGTTACTGGGAAGAAGTCAAAGAATGGACCCAAGCCCGGGACTGAGTGCTTTTATTGCAAGGGAAGTGGTCACTGGAAGCGGAACTGCCCCAAATATTTAGCGGGCAAGAAGAAGGCCGGCAACACCCAAGGTATATGTGATATACAAGTAATTGATGTGTACCTTACCAGTACTCGTAGTAGCTCCTGGGTATTTGATACCGGTGCGGTTGCTCATATTTGTAACTCAAAGCAGGAACTACGGAATAAATGGAGACTGGCAAAGGACGAGGTGACGATGCACGTCGGGAATGGTTCCAAGGTCGATGTGATCGCCGTCGGCACGCTACCTCTGCATCTACCCACGGGATTAGTTTTAAACCTCAATAATTGTTATTTAGTGCCAGCTTTGAGCATGAACATTGTATCTGGATCTCGTTTAATTCGAGATGGCTACTCATTTAAATCCGAGAATAATGGTTGTTCTATTTATTTGAGAGATATGTTTTATGGTCATGCCCCGCTGGTCAATGGTTTATTTTTGATGAATCTCGAACCTGATGTTACACATGTTCATAGTGTGAATACCAAAAGATGTAAAGTTGATAACGATAGTCCCACATACTTGTGGCACTGCCGCCTTGGTCACATTGGTGTCAAGCGCATGAAGAAGCTCCATGCAGATGGACTTTTGGAGTCTCTTGATTACGAATCATTTGACACGTGCGAACCATGCCTCATGGGTAAGATGACCAAGACTCCGTTCTCCGGAACAATGGAGCGAGCAACCAACTTATTGGAAATCATACATACCGATGTGTGTGGTCCAATGAGTGTTGAGGCTCGCGGAGGATATCGTTATGTTCTCACTCTCACTGATGATTTAAGTAGATATGGGTATGTCTACCTAATGAAACACAAGTCTGAAACCTTTGAAAAGTTCAAGGAATTTCAGAGTGAAGTTGAGAATCAACGTGACAGGAGAACAAAATTCCTACGATCAGATCGTGGTGGAGAATATTTAAGTCACGAGTTTGGTGCACACTTAAGGAAATGTGGAATAGTTTCACAACTCACGCCGCCTGGAACACCTCAGAGAAATGGTGTGTCTGAACGTCGTAATCGCACTCTATTGGATATGGTGCGATCTATGATGTCTCTTACCGATTTACCGCTCTCATTTTGGGGCTATGCTTTAGAGACTGCCGCATTCACTTTAAATAGGGCTCCGTCGAAATCCGTTGAGACGACACCGTATGAATTATGGTTTGGGAAGAAACCTAAGCTGTCATTTCTAAAAGTTTGGGGATGCGATGCTTATGTCAAGAAACTTCAACCTGAAAAGCTCGAACCCAAATCGGAAAAATGCGTCTTCATAGGATACCCTAAGGAAACTATTGGGTATACCTTCTACCTCAGATCCGAAGGCAAGATCTTCGTTGCCAAGAACGGGTTCTTTCTGGAGAAGGAGTTTCTCTCGAAGGAATTGAGTGGGAGGAAAGTGGAACTTGATGAGGTGATAGTCACCCCTTCCGAACCGGAAAGTAGCGCAGCGCGGGAAAATGTTCCTGTGGTGCCTACACCGACTGGGGAGGAAGTTAATGATGATGATCATGAAGCTTCGGATCAAGTTACTGAACTTTGTAGGTCCACAAGGACACGTTCCGCACCAGAGTGGTACGGCAACCCTGTCCTGGAAATCATGTTGTTAGACAACGGTGAACCTTCGATCTATGAAGAAGCAATGGCGGGCCCGGATTCCGACAAATGGCTAGAAGCCATGAAATCCGAGATAGAATCCATGTATGAAAACAAAGTATGGACTTTGACTGACTTGCCCGATGAGCGGCGAGCCATAGAAAACAAATGGATCTTTAAGAAGAAGACGGACGCGGATGGTAATGTGACCATCTACAAAGCTCGACTTGTCGCTAAGGGTTATCGACAAGTTCAAGGGGTTGACTATGATGAGACTTTCTCACCCGTAGCGAAGCTGAAGTCCGTCCGAATCATGTTAGCAATTGCCGCATACTATGATTATGAGATATGGCAGATGGACGTCAAAACGGCATTCCTTAACGGCTTCCTTAAGGAAGAGTTGTATATGATGCAGCCGGAAGGTTTTGTCGATCCTAAGAATGCTAACAAAGTATGCAAGCTCCAGCGCTCAATCTATGGGTTGGTGCAAGCATCTCGGAGTTGGAACATTTGCTTTGATGAGATGATCAAAGCGTTTGGGTTTACACAGACTTATCGAGAAGCCTGTGTTTACAAGAAAGTGAGTGGGAGCTCTGTAGCATTTCTCATATTATATGTGGATGACATACTATTGATGGGAAATGATATAGAATTCTTGGAAAGTGTAAAGGCCTATTTGAATAAGTGTTTTTCAATGAAGGACCTTGGAGAAGCTGCTTATATATTAGGCATCAAGATCTATAGAGATAGATCAAGACGCCTCATTGGTCTTTCACAGAGTACATACCTTGACAAGATATTGAAGAAGTTCAGTATGGATCAGTCCAAGAAGGGGTTCTTGCCTGTATTGCAAGGTGTGCAATTGAGCACGGCTCAATGCCCGACCACGGCAGAAGATATAGAAGAGATGAGTGTCATCCCCTATGCCTCGGCCATAGGGTCTATTATGTATGCCATGCTGTGTACCAGACCTGATGTAAACCTTGCCGTAAGTTTGGTAGGAAGGTACCAAAGTAATCCCGGCAAGGAACATTGGACAGCGGTCAAGAATATCCTGAAGTACCTGAAGAGGACTAAGGATATGTTTCTCGTTTATGGAGGTGACGAAGAGCTCGTCGTAAAGGGTTACGTCGACGCTAGCTTCGACACAGATCTGGATGACTCGAAGTCACAGACCGGATATGTGTATATTTTGAATGGAGGAGCAGTAAGCTGGTGCAGTTGCAAGCAAAGCGTCGCGGCGGGATCTACATGTGAAGCGGAATACATGGCAGCCTCGGAGGCAGCACAGGAAGCAGTCTGGATGAAGGAGTTCATTACCGACCTAGGGGTGATTCCCAATGCGTCGGGCCCGATGACTCTCTTCTGTGACAACACTGGAGCTATTGCCCTTGCGAAGGAGCCCAGGTTTCACAGGAAGACCAGGCATATCAAGCGTCGCTTCAACTCCATTCGTGAAAGTGTTCAAAATGGAGACATAGATATTTGTAAAGTACACACGGACCTGAATGTAGCAGATCCGTTGACTAAACCTCTCCCTAGGGCAAAACATGATCAACACCAGGACGCAATGGGTGTTCGAATCATCACAATGTAACTAGATTATTGACTCTAGTGCAAGTGGGAGACTGTTAGAAATATGCCCTAGAGGCAATAATAAATGGTTATTATTATATTTCTTTGTTCATGATAATCGTCTATTATTCATGCTATAATTGTATTGTCCGGAAATCGTAATACATGTGTGAATACATAGACCACAACGTGTCCCTAGTAAGCCTCTAGTTGACTAGCTCGTTGGTCAACAGATAGTCATGGTTTCCTGACTATGGACATTGGATGTCATTGATAACGGGATCACATCATTAGGAGAATGATGTGATGGACAAGACCCAATCCTAAGCATAGCATAAAAGATCGTGTAGTTTCGTTTGCTAGAGCTTTTCCAATGTCAAGTATCTTTTCCTTAGACCATGAGATCGTGCAACTCCCGGATACCGTAGGAGTGCTTTGGGTGTGCCAAACGTCACAACGTAACTGGGTGACTATAAAGGTGCACTACGGGTATCTCCGAAAGTGTCTGTTGGGTTGGCACGGATCGAGACTGGGATTTGTCACTCCGTGTGACGGAGAGGTATCTCTGGGCCCACTCGGTAATGCATCATCATAATGAGCTCAATGTGACTAAGGCGTTAGTCACGGGATCATGCATTGCGGTACGAGTAAAGAGACTTGCCGGTAACGAGATTGAACAAGGTATTGGGATACCGACGATCGAATCTCGGGCAAGTAACATACCGATTGACAAAGGGAATTGCATACGGATTGATTGAATCCTCGACACCGTGGTTCATCCGATGAGATCATCGTGGAACATGTGGGAGCCAACATGGGTATCCAGATCCCGCTGTTGGTTATTGACCGGAGAGGCGTCTTGGTCATGTCTGCATGTCTCCCGAACCCGTAGGGTCTACACACTTAAGGTCCGGTGACGCTAGGGTTGTAGAGATATATGTATGCGGAAACCCGAAAGTTGTTCGGAGTCCCGGATGAGATCCCGGACGTCACGAGTGGTTCCGGAATGGTCCGGAGGTGAAGAATTATATATAGGAACTCCAGTTTCGGCCACCGGGAAAGTTTCGGGAGTTACCGGTATTGTACCGGGACCACCGGAAGGGTCCCGGAGGTCCACCGGGTGGGGCCACCCATCCCGGAGGGCCCTGTGGGCTGATAGTGGAAGGGAACCAGCCCTTAGTGGGCTGGGGCGCCCCCCTTGGCCCTCCCCCCATGCGCCTAGGGTTGGGAACCCTAGGGGGGAGCTTCCCCCTTGCCTTGGGGGGCAAGGCACCCCTTCCCCCCCTTTGGCCGCCGCCCCCCCTTGGAGATCCCATCTCCCTGGGCCGGCGCCCCCCAGGGGGCCTACATAAAGGGGGGGGGGGAGGGAGGGCAGCAACACACAGCCTTGGGCGCCTCCCTCTCCCCCTGCAACACCTCTCTCTCTCTCGCAGAAGCTCGGCGAAGCCCTGCCGGAGACCCGCTACATCCACCACCACGCCGTCGTGCTGCTGGATCTCCATCAACCTCTCCTTCCCCCTTGCTGGATCAAGAAGGAGGAGACGTCGCTGCACCGTACGTGTGTTGAACGCGGAGGTGCCGTCCGTTCGGCACTCGGTCATCGGTGATTTGGATCACGACGAGTACGACTCCGTCATCCACGTTCATTGGAACGCTTCCGCTCGCGATCTACAAGGGTATGTAGATGCACTCCTTTCCCCTCGTTGCTAGTAGACTCCATAGATGCATCTTGGTGAGCGTAGGAAAATTTTAAATTATGCTACGATTCCCAACATTAACTTCCTCACTAATTGGTGTAGGTGTCGCAGAAACTGATTTCTGCGATGATCTACTTTCCAATAAGGGAGCAGGTACAATTACCTCATCAAGTTCTACTTTCCTCCCACTCACATCTTTCGAGAGAAACTCCTTCTCTAGAAAGGATCCATTCTTAGCAACGAATATCTTGCCTTCGGATCTGTGATAGAAGGTGTACCCAACAGTTTCCTTTGGGTATCCTATGAAGACACATTTCTCCGATTTAGGTTCGAGCTTATCAGGTTGAAGTTTCTTCAGATAAGCATCGCAACCCCAAACTTTCAGATACGACAACTTTGGTTTCTTGCCAAACCATAGTTCAAAAGGCGTCGTCTCAATGGATTTCGATGGTGTCCTATTTAGAGTGAATGCAGCCGTCTCTAAAGCATAACCCCAAAACGATAGCGGTAAATCAGTAAGAGACATCATAGATCGCACCATATCTAATAAAGTATGATTACGACATTCGGACACACCATTACGCTGTGGTGTTCCGGGTGGCGTGAGTTGCGAAACTATTCCGCATTGTTTCAAATGTAGGCCAAACTCGTAACTCAAATATTCTCCTCCACGATCAGATCGTAGGAATTTAATTTTCTTGTCACGATGATTTTCAACTTCACTCTGAAATTCTTTGAACTTTTCAAATGTTTCAGACTTATGTTTCATTAAGTAGATATACCCATATCTGCTCAAATCATCTGTGAAGGTGAGAAAATAACGATATCCGCCACGAGCCTCAATATTCATCGGACCACATATATCTGTATGTATGATTTCCAACAAATCTGTTGCTCTCTCCATAGTTCTGAAGAACGGTGTTTTGGTCATCTTGCCCATAAGGCACAGTTCGCAAGTACCAAGTGATTCAAAATCAAGTGATTCCAAAATTCCATCAGTATGGAGTTTCTTCATGCGCTTTACACCGATATGACCCAAATGGCAGTGCCAAAAATAAGTTGCACTGTCATTATTAACTCTGCATCTTTTGGCTTCAACATTATGATTATGTGTATCACTACTATCGAGATTCATTAAAAATAGACCACTCTTCAAGGGTGCATGACCATAAAAGATATTATTCATATAAATAGAACAACCATTATTCTCTGATTTAAATGAATAACCGTCTCGCATTAAACAAGATCCAGATATAATGTTCATGCTTAACGCTGGCACCAAATAACAATTATTTAGGTCTAAAACTAATCCCGAAGGTAGATGTAGAGGTAGCGTGCCGACGGCGATCACATCGACTTTGGAACCATTTCCCACGCGCATCGTCACCTCATCCTTAGCCAATCTTCGCTTAATCCGTAGCCCCTGTTTCGAGTGGCAAATATTAGCAACAGAACTAGTATCAAATACCCAGTTGCTACTGCGAGTATTAGTAAGGTACACATCAATAACATGTATATCACATATACCTTTGTTAACCTTGCCACCCTTCTTATCCGCCAAATACTTGGGGCAGTTCCGCTTCCAGTGACCAGTCTGCTTACAGTAGAAGCACTCAGTTCAGGCTTAGGTCCAGACTTGGATTTCTTCTCCTGAACAACAACTTGCTTGCTGTTCTTCTTGAAGTTCCCTTTCTTCTTCCCTTTGCCCTTTTTCTTGAAACTAGTGGTTTTACTGACCATCAACACTTGATGCTCCTTTTTGATTTCTACCTCCGCTGCTTTTAGCATTGCGAAGAGCTCGGGAATTGTCTTATCCATCCCTTGCATGTTATAGTTCATCACGAAGCTCTTGTAGCTTGGTGGCAGTGATTGAAGAATTCTGTCAATGACGCAATCATCCGGAAGTTGAACTCCCAGTTGAATCAAGTGATTATTATACCCAGACATTCTGAGTATATGCTCACTGACAGAACTATTCTCTTCCATCTTGCAGCTATAGAACTTATTGGAGACTTCATATCTCTCAATCCGGGCATTTGCTTGAAATATTAACTTCAACTCCTGGAACATCTCATATGCTCCATGACGTTCAAAACGTCGTTGAAGACCCGGTTCTAAGCCGTAAAGCATGGCACACTGAACTATTGAGTAGTCATCAGCTTTGCTCTGCCAGACGTTCATAACTTCTGGCGTAGCTCTTGCAGGAGGCCTGGCACCTAGCGGTGCTTCCAGGACGTAATTCTTCTGTGCAGCAATGAGGATAATCCTCAAGTTACGGACCCAGTCCGTGTAATTGCTACCATCATCTTTCAACTTAGCTTTCTCAAGGAACGCATTAAAATTCAACAGAACAACAGCACGGGCCATTAATCTACAATTAACATAGACAAGCAAGCTACTATCAGGTACTAAGTTCATGGTAAATTTAAGTTCAATTAATCATATTACTTAAGAACTCCCACTTAGATAGATATCCCTCTAATCATCTAAGTGATTACGTGATCCAAATCAACTAAACCATGTCCGATCATCACGTGAGATGGAGTAGTTTCAAAGGTGAACATCACTATGTTGATCATATCTACTATATGATTCACGCTCGACCTTTCGGTCTCTGTGTTCCGAGGCCATATCTGCATATGCTAGGCTCGTCAAGTTTAACCTGAGTATTCCGCGTGTGCAACTGTTTTGCACCCGTTGTATTTGAACGTAGAGCCTATCACACCCGATCATCACGTGGTGTCTCAGCACGAAGAACTTTCGCAACGGTGCATACTCAGGGAGAACACTTTTATCTTGAAATTTTAGCAAAATAAGATGCATAAAGGATTAACATCACATGCAATCAATATAAGTGATATGATATGGCCATCATCATCTTGTGCTTGTGATCTCCATCTCCGAGCACCGTGCTTGTGATATCCATCTACGAAGCACCGTCATGATCACCATCGTCACCGGCGCGACACCTTGATCTCCATCGTAGTATCGTTGTCGTCTCGCCAACTAATTGCTTTTACGATTATCGCTACTGCTTAGTGATAAAGTAAAACTATTACATGGTGATTGCATCTCATACAATAAAGCGACAACCATATGGCTCCTGCCAGTTGCCGATAACTCGGTTACAAAACATGATCATCTCATACACCAAATTATATCACATCATGTCTTGACCATATCACATCACAACATGCCCTGCAAAAACAAGTTAGACGTCCTCTACTTTGTTGTTGCAAGTTTTACGTGGCTGCTACGGGCTTAGCAAGAACCGTTCTTACCTACGCATCAAAACCACAACGATAGTTTGTCAAGTTGGTGCTGTTTTAACCTTCGCAAGGACCGGGCGTAGCCACACTCGGTTCAACTAAAGTGAGAGAGACAGACACCCGCCAGTCACCTTTAAGCAACGAGTGCTCCGAACGGTGAATCCAGTCTCACGTAAGCGTACGCGTAATGTCGGTCCGGGCCGCTTCATCTCACAATACCGCTGAACCAAAGTATGACATGCTGGTAAGCAGTATGACTTATATCGCCCACAACTCACTTGTGTTCTACCCGTGCATAGCATCAACGCATAAAACCAGGCTCTGATACCACTGTTGGGGAACGTAGTAATTTCAAAAAAATTCCTATGCACACGTAAGATCATGGTGATGCATAGCAACGAGAGGGGAGAGTGTTGTCCACGTACCCTCGTAGACCGATAGCGGAAGCGTTATCACAACGCGGTTGATGTAGTCGTACGTCTTCACGATCCGACCGATCAAGTACCGAACGTACGTCACCTCCAAGTTCTACACACGTTCAGCTCGATGACGTCCCTCGAACTCCGATCCAGCCGGGTGTTGAGGAAGAGTTTCATCAGCACGACGGCGTGGTGACGATGATGATGTTCCACCGACACAGGGCTTCGCCTAAGCTCCGCGACGGTATTATCGAGGTGTAATATGGTGGAGGGGGGCACCGCACACGGCTAAAATATCGTATATCAAGTGTGTCTAGAGGTGCCCCCTGCCCCCGTATATAAAGGACCAAGGGGGAGGGCGGCTGCCTTAGGCGCGCCAAGGAGAGAGGGTGAGTCCTCCTCCTAGTAGGAGTAGGACTCCCCTTTCCTAGTCCTACTAGGAAAAGAAGGGGGGAAGGAAAGAGAGGGAGAGGGAGAGGGTAAGGGGGCTGCGCCCCCCTCTCCTAGTCCAACTAGGACTCCTCCTGGGAGGGGGCACGCCACCTCCTGGCTGCTGCCCTCTCTCTCCCCTCAAGGCCCACTAAGGCCCAATACTTCCCCGGGGGGTTCCGGTAACCCTCCGGCACTCCGGTTTAATCCGAAACTTCTCCGGAACACTTCTGGTGTCCGAATATAGTCGTCCAATATATCAATCTTTATGTCTCGACCATTTCGAGACTCCTCGTCATGTCCGTGATCACATCCGGGACTCCGAACAACCTTCGGTACATCAAAACATATAAACTCATAATATAACTGTCATCGTAACTTTAAGCGTGCGGACCCTTTGGGTTCGAGAACTATGTAGACATGACCGAGACACCTCTCCGGTCAATAACCAATAGCGGGACCTGGATGCCCATATTGGCTCCCACATATTCTACGAAGATCTTTATCGGTCAGACCGCATAACAACATACGTTGTTCCCTTTGTGATCGGTATGTTACTTGCCCGAGATTCGATCGTCGGTATCTCGATACCTAGTTCAATCTCGTTACCGGCAAGTCTCTTTACTCGTTCCGTAATACATCATCCCGCAACTAACTCATTAGTCACAATGCTTGCAAGGCTTATAGTGATGTGCATTACCGAGTGGGCCCAGAGATACCTCTCCGACAATCGGAGTGACAAATCCTAATCTCGAAATACGCCAACCCAACAAGTACCTTTGGAGACACCTGTAGAGCACCTTTATAATCACCCAGTTACGTTGTGACGTTTGGTAGCACACAAAGTGTTCCTCCGGTAAACGGGAGTTGCATAATCTCATAGTCATAGGAACATGTATAAGTCATGAAGAAAGCAATAGCAACATACTTAACGATCGGGTGCTAAGCTAACGGAATGGGTCAAGTCAATCACGTCATTCTCCTAATGAGATGATCCCATTAATCAAATGACAACTCATGTCTATGGCTAGGAAACATAACCATCTTTGATCAACGAGCTAGTCAAGTAGAGGCATACTAGTGACACTCTGTTTGTCTATGTATTCACACAAGTATTATGTTTCCGGTTAATACAATTCTAGCATGAATAATAAACATTTATCATGATATAAGGAAATATATAATACTTTATTATTGCCTCTAGGGCATATTTCCTTCAGCCTGTATTTACAAGAAAGTGAGTGGGAGCACTACAACATTTCTGATAAGTATATGTGAATGACATATTGTTAATCAGAAATAATGTAGAATTTTCTGGAAAGCATAAAGGAGTATTTGAAAGGAGTTTTTTCAAAGAAAGACCTCGGTGAAGCTGTTTACATATTGAGCATGAAGATCTATAGAGATAGATCAAGACGCTTGATAAGTTTTTTCAATGAGTACATACCTTGAAAAGATTTTGAAGTAGTTCAAAATGGAATAGTCAAAGAAATAGTTCTTGCCTGTGTTATAAGGTGTGAAATTGAGTAAGACTCAAAACCCGACCACGGCAGAAGATAGAAAGAGAATGAAAGTCATTCCCTATGCCTCAGCCATAGGTTCTATAAAGTATGCCATGCTGTGTACCAGATCTATTGTATACCCTACACTGAGTTTAGCAAGGAAGTACAATAGTGATCTAGGAGTAGATCACTGGACAGCGGTCAAAATTATCCTTAGTGGAATAAGGATATGTTTCTCGATTATGGAGGTGACAAAAGGTTCGTCGTAAAGGGTTACGTTGATGCAAGTTTTGACACTGATCCAGATGACTCTAAGTCTCAATCTGGAAAATATTGAAAGTGGGAGCAATTAGCTAGAGTAGCTCCGTGCAGAGCATTGTTGACATAGAAATTTGCAAAATACATACGGATCTGAATGTAGCAGACCCATTGACTAAACTTCTCTCACAAGCAAAACATGATCACACCTTACTACTCTTTGGGTGTTAATCACATAGCGATGTGAACTAGATTATTGACTCTAGTAAACCCTTTGGGTGTTGGTCACATGACGATGTGAACTATGGGTGTTAATCACATGGTGATGTGAACTATTGGTGTTAAATCACATGGCTATGTGAACTAGATTATTGACTCTAGTGCAAGTGGGAGACTGAAGGAAATATGCCCTAGAGGCAATAATAAAGTTATTATTTATTTCCTTATATCATGATAAATGTTTATTATTCATGATGGAATTGTATTAACCGGAAACATGATACATGTGTGAATACATAGACAAACATAGTGTCACTAGTATGCCTCTACTTGACTAGCTCGTTAATCGAAGATGGTTGAGTTTCCTAGCCATGGACATGAGTTGTCATTTGATTAATGGGATCACATCATTAGGAGAATGATGTGATTGACTTGACCCATTCCGTTAGCTTAGCACTTGATCGTTTAGTATGTTGCTATTGCTTTCTTCATGACTTATACATGTTCCTATGACTATGAGATTATGCAACTCCCGTTTACCAGAGGAACACTTTGTGTGCTACCAAATGCCACAACGTAACTGGGTGATTATAAAGGTGCTCTACAGGTGTCTCCGAAGGTACTTGTTGAGTTGGCGTATTTCGAGATTAGGATTTGTCACTCCGATTGTCGGAGAGGTATCTCTAGGCCCTCTCGGTAATGCACATCACTATAAGCCTTGCAAGCATTGTAACTAATGAGTTAGTTGCGAGATGATGTATTACGGAACGAGTAAAGAGACTTGCCGGTAACGAGATTGAACTAGGTATTGAGATACCGACGATCAAATATCGGGCAAGTAACATACCGATGACAAAAGGAACAACGTATGTTGTTATGCGGTTTGACCGATAAAGATCTTCGTAGAATATGTGGGAGCCAATATGAGCATCCAGGTTCCGCTATTGGTTATTGACTGGAGACGTGTCTCGGTCATGTCTACATAGTTCTCGAACCCGTAGGGTCCGCACGCTTAAAGTTTGGTGACGATCGATATTATGAGTTTTTGTGTTTTGATGTACCGAAGGTAGTTCGGAGTCCCGGATATGATCACGGACACGACGAGGAGTCTCGAAATGGTCGAGACGTAAAGATCGATATATTGGACGACTATATTCGGACACCAGAAGTGTTGCGAGTGGTTTCGGAGAAAACCGGAGTGCCGGGGGGTTACCGGAACCCCCCGGGGAATTAATTGGGCCCCATGGGCCTTAGTGGGAGAAGAGGAGGGGCGGCCAGGGCAGCCGTGCGCCCCTCCCCCTCTAGTCCGAATTGGACAAGGAGGGGGGGGGGCGGCGCCCCCCTTTTTCCTTCTCCTCCTCTCTCCCTTCCTTCCCTCTCCTACTCCAACAAGGAAAAGGAGGAGTCCTACTCCCGATGGGAGTAGGACTCCCCCCCTTGGCGCGCCCTCCTCCTAGCCGGCCACCTCCCCCTTGCTCCTTTATATACGGGGGCAGGGGGGCACCTCTAGGCACACAAGTTGATTTGTTGATCTATTCCAGCCGTGTGCGGTGCCCCCCTCCACCATATTCCAACTCGGTCATATCGTAGCGGTGCTTAGGCGAAGCCTTGCGTCAGTAGCAACATCATCACTGTCATCACGCCGTCGTGCTGACGGAACTCTCCCGTGAAGCTCTGCTGGATCGGAGTTCGCGGGACGTCATCGAGCTGAACGTGTGCTGAACTCGGAGGTGCCGTACGTTCGGTACTTGGATCGGTCAGATCGTGAAGATGTACGACTACATCAACCGCATTGTGCTAACGCTTCCGCTTTCGGTCTACGAGGGTACGTGGACAAAACTCTCCCCTCTCGTTGCTATGCATCACCATGATCCTGCGTGTGCGTAGGAAGTTTTTTGAAATTACTACGTTCCCCAACACCAAATAGGTTGTACACTCATCGCATCGCACGTTCTCCTTAACTTGACCTCCCGGCGCCGACGGTGCTCCATCCCGCAACCCCATGGAGCGGCTACCTCGAAGCCGGCACCGCGGGCGACATCTCCATGGCGGCTCTCCCCCAGTGCGAGGCCCCTTCGGCAGCGGCGTCCGTACTAGCCGGATATGCTGCTACTGCTCCGGCTCTCGCTCGCTCGCTCGCCCAGCTGCTGCTGCTCCGGCTCTCGCTCGCTTGCTCGTGCTGCTGCTGCTGCTCTCCCCCTCGCTCGTGCTGCTCCTCTGCTCCGATTTAGCTACACTTCAGTCAACTGAATCAAGTTCTGGGTCAGTCGATTTTCAGGGGGTGGGGGGCTCGCCGGAGTTAAGGAAGAACCACCTGCAGCAGGGAGGGGGCTCGCCGGAGTGGTACCCCACTATCTATCTTTGGGTTCTGGGTGGGGGCGGTGCTCGCCGGCGGTGGGGGGCGCGGTGGTGGGGCGGTGGTGTGGGGATCGCCGGAGAAAAAGCTTGGCGCCGGGGGGGGGGGGGGGTTAGAGGGCTGGCCGGGGCGGCGGCGGACCGGCGGTGGGGAGTTGTTTCGGGGCGGCGAGGCGGCGGCGAACCGGTGGTGGGGAGTTGTTTCGGGGCGGCGAGGCGGCACGGGGTTCGGCTGGTGGTGGCTGGCGGCTCAGGGGGGTGCAGGTTGAAGTGAACTGCAGGCCCTCCCTAAACTATCCCATGTGAAGTGCCTCTCTGCTACCATTGCGTTCAGTTTCGACAGTAACATTCAGATTCCACAGTAAATTTCAGCTTCGACAGTTAAGTTCAGAGTCAACAATTTTTACCTCATTTGTTGTAGCCAGGTGGTTTTTGGTGATGTAAATTTTACATCTATCACTTTTTGGTAATGCATTTTACATCATCTATTGGAAATGTATTAGAATCCCACTTGAGATTAACGATGGCAAACCCTCCCCCTCTCCAGATTGTAATTCAGAGGAAGATATCTGTTCTGAGGCGGATTCAGACGCAGCTGACCACTCCTGTTTACCCCCAAGGTGTTTGCTCTAACTTGGCATGATGATGTTAGTCATATCATGCATATGTTGCCTTGCAGTGCCTACTTTCGACATCATATATGTCATCTGCTTAGTTTAGACATGTTCTGTAATGCCACCTGTTTAGTTTCAATATCATATATGGGAATTATGCAGTCTCATGTCTTTTAGCCAGCCATAATATATGTGAAAGGTGCAATGCCATCCTGTTTAACCAGGCATCATATATTTGAATGATATCTAGCCCATCCTTTTCTTCATTAAATTTCCATGAGTCGACAATGTTTGTACATTAAACTACTCTTCCTGTGAATCAACCATTTGAGTGGGTGATGGAAAAAATCTGGAGTGAAAACAAGGCCTTCAGAGCAGACAGTGCTACCTGTCGAAGCAGATCTCTTGCTGGGTCCCGATAGCTCCTCAGAGATGGATTCAGAGACAGATGACCAGTCCTATTCCCCCACCGAGGTGTATGCTCTAACTTGGCACGGTTCTACTGCTCATATCATGCATATGGTGTCTTGCATTGCATAGTTTAGACATCATATACACAATATTCAACACCATGTTCTTAGTTCAGACATCATATATGCAAATGTCCTCTGCTTAGCATATAAATCACATATGTGAATTAAATCATGCGATCCTTGTTACTTAGATAACATGTATGTGAATTATGCATGCGATCTTGTTTAGTTAGTCATCATATCTTTGAATTATGTTATGCTATGCTATCCATTTTAGATAGACATCATATATGTGAAATTATGTCATGCTATCCGTTTTAGTTAAACAATATACATGTCAACTATTTAATGCCCTCTTTTTTTGACACTATCTATTGCATCTGTCTCTCATACAATGTCTGTACATGTAAGCGCATCTAGTGCCCCTTAGTGATTTTGGTGTATTGAAGACTTATAGGTTAAGGGACTAATGTGTTTGTGAGTGTACACAGGTCTATAAGTCTATGAGGAGTTTGATATTTACAGAGAAAGTCGACCCCTAAAAATGAATATCTTCGACTGAAGATTTTAGTTTTCTGAAGACTTTGAAAGTTATAAAATCGGTGTGACCTTGAAGACTTGGCATTCATTCGAGGAACATGAAGCGTGAAGAATTTTGTTTTCGTAGTTTCATTTTCTCTTTCTTGAGTCATAGGAAACACCGTACTGACAAAGGGGGTCGAGGAAATACCAAGGAAAAATTTCCATGTGATGCTCAACTCAAAATCCTACACCTACCAATCCCTTCGAGTGCCATTGGAAATCTCATACAGTTCAGTCAATTTCTTTAGTGACAGAGACGAAGTTCTTCTGGTCGTTGATGAATTTGTTCTGACTGAGGAGTTAGGAATTCGCCAGTGCGGATTGCCTACACAGTGAGGAACATGATAGCCCTGAGGAAATTGAGCCTCAAATATCCGACCGTTGCTGTGCTACGCGCCAGCTGTCCCGAAATATCTACCCACCTAACGGTCATATCATTGATGGGCATTTATGTCTTATCATGTCGGGCTGCTCCCTAGGCTATAATAGCCGCCCCCTACAATCTCTAGCTGGCTGGTTGCTCCGAGAGAAACTGGCACTTGTCATTTGAGAGCATCCCATCCTCCAAGGACTTTGAGCGAAAATCATCAAGTGAGGAAACCCAAACCCAAACACCTACAAACCCAAAGTGATTGAGCATCACTGAAGAGATTGATCCTGCGTAGATTCGACGCTTGTTACCTTTGAAGACTATGCATCTTCCAGACGGTTAGGCGTCATGGTCTAGAGCATCCAAGAGGAAATTATGGATCGCCGAGTGACCGAGTTTGTGAAGGTTTGGAAGTCACCTGAAGACTTACCACGAGTGATTGGGTGAGGTCTATGTGACCTTAGATCAAGGAGAATACGGTGAGGACTGTATGTCCTCAGGTTTAAATACCTAGCCGCTCCAACCAGACGTACAACTGTCACAGCAGTTGGAACTGGTCTACCAAATCATTGTCTTCACCAAGCCTGCTGGTTCTATTTCCTCAACTCTTTCATTTCCTCATTACAGTTGTTGTGTGCTTGTTCATATCTGTTTGAAGACTTTGACTGAAGACTTTCTCAATTTCCTCAGTTCAATTTATTCAGTCTGTTTGTCTTCATCCTGTGCTATCCTGTTTTTACGCTTTCTGTACTCTGTGCTTGTCTTCATTTCATCATGATGACCATGCTCGTGTTCTGTTATGATTACATCTGAGTACTTATTCCGCTGCAAGTAGTTCTTCGCTTAGGAATTTCCTCACCCTAGAATTCCTCAGTGAAGAATTCATAAAAATCGCCTATTCACCCCCCTCTAGTCGATATAACGCACTTTCAATTGGTATCAGAGCAAGGTACTCCCTTGTTCTGTGTGATTTTGGTTTAACCGCGTGGAGTTTTAGTTATGTCGACCGCAGATATGATCAAGGTCTCTGCTGGGTGTCCTACCTTCGATGGGACGAACTACCCCTACTGGAAGAATAAGATGTGAATGCATCTTGAGGCAATTGATAACAATCTCTGGTATGTTGTGGAAAATGGTGTTCCCTCAGTCACACCTTCTCTGAATGCTGCTGATGTGAAGAGATTCAAGCAACTCGATTCTCAAGCGAAGAACATCATATGTGGCCATCTGAGCAAAGGGCAGTATGGAAGAGTGAGTGCTTTGGAAACTACTAAGCTTATCTGGGATAGGCTGTCCAAAGTGAATGAAAGAGTCTCAACTCAACGTGACTCTTGAGTTGACGTTCTTCGCAATCTCTTCAATCGCTTCAAGAGACTCGACAATGAAAATGTTCAGCAAACCTTCGATCGCCCCACTAACATCTCAAATGAGCTTCAAGCACTTGGTGCCACTGACATCACCGACCATGAGGTGATGAAGAAATTGCTGAGATCGCTTGATTCCTCATTTGATACTCTGGCAGTGATGATACAATAAGTGGAGATTACAAGTCACTTGATCCTGCTGATATCCTCGAGAGGCTAAACACTCATGAGTTCCAGCTTGCTGAGAAGAGAGATCTCTATGGTTCGAGCTATGGCAGATCACGTGCCCTGAAGGCCAAGGCTATCTCTGAATCTAAAGGTGAAGGTTCTGGTAGTAGCCTTGGTGATCCTGAAGAATTGAGCCAGGAGCTAGCACTGCTCATGAAGAAATTCCAGAAGTTCTCAAGACGTGGTCGCTTTGGAAAATCCTGAAGGAGCAATGATTCTTCATCCAGTGACTACAAGAAGAGGCTATGCCACAAATGCAAAAACCTGGTCACTACATTCAAGATTGTCCTCAGTGGGAAAAGGAATCAAAGAAGAAGAAATACAAGGATTACAGTTCTGATGACTCAAAGAAGAAGAAGAAATCTTCAAAGTCTTCATCATCAAAATCCTCGAAGTCTTCATCTCACAAGAAGAGCAACTCCAAGAAGGCTCGGGCATTCATTGACAAGGAAATGGATTCTAAGGCTGAATCTAAGGAACATGAGGAAGAGGAGGCATCTGAGGAGTCTGAGTCTGGTGTGGCGAGCCTAGCTCTCGCTACTGCATTCATCATCAAGTCCATCTTCAACTCTGAAGAAAATGGCTTCACCAACAAGGCTGATGAAGGCAATGATGACTACGCTCCCACCTACTGCTTCATGGCAAAAGGTGCCAAGGTACTCAAATACCCCTCCTCTGAATCAAGTGAGGATGAATCTGATGAAAACCTCAAGCCTAGCTATTCTAAACTTGCTAAGATTGCTGTGAAACAACAAAAGGCTTTTGAAAAGGTTCAAAACATGCTAGACAAAAGTGATGATATGTTGGGTGAAGAAATGGATCGCACTAAAACCTTAACTGAAAATCTTCAGAGACTTCAGTCTAGGTTTGACACCCTTCAAGGTCATCATAACACTCTCTTATCTGATCATGAGAAGCTTTCTTATGAATTTCTTCAAAGAAAGCAAGATCTTGAAAAGCTAAGGGTGAGTTATGAAGATCTTCAGAAGGAGCGCGATTCATTACTTGCTCAACAAATCAGTGCTGCTTAGGAAGAATCTATTCCTCCATGTTTGAAGTGCGTTGAACATGAATCTACTAATTCTTCACCTGAATGTTCAAATGCTTCTAATGCTACAAATTCTTCAGCTGTCTCTGCTATCACTAATTCCTCACCCGAGGACATTGCTAGTATCACTAATGATGCTGGGCTGAAGGAATTGTACATTACAGGCATGTACAAAAGCCTCAAAGGGCATCAGACTCTTTGTGACGTGCTCAAAAAGCAGATCCTCAATAGGAACCCTAGGAAAGAGGGTACTGCCTTTGAGAGGAAAATCAATGCTGATGGAACATATTGGAAGCCTGAGCAGTACCCCAAAACCTCATGGGTTGCTACAAAGGGACCTCCAGTAGATCCATCTACTTTATCTGGCTTTACATGTGAATCTCCTCATTCTTCTGATGAGTCATTTGACTCCAACTATAAACTGTTCAAAAATCAGAATGGTGAAGTATTTGCTAGATATGTTGGCACTAACTGCAGGAACGGTTCCCCTGTGAAGAAAATCTGGGTTCCCAAAAGGTGCCTTGAAAGTCTTCAGGTGAATATCATCATGACACCACCTGTGAAGAATAGGAACCCCATATCAAAGTCTTCATATGGACCAAATTCCTCAAAAGGATCAAAGTCCTCATATGAATATCATTGTGCTAACACCTCTGTTTCGCAGGGAAGAGCTAAGGGCTATGAATATGAGCATTATTCTTCTAACCATTATGTTCATAAGTCCTTGAAGAATTTCTCTGCTTATTCATATGCTTATCCTAACTACTCTTATGTGAAACGAAATGGAATGGCTTCTGTGCCACCTTTCTCGTATGGAGCTCGCAGAGTGATGAACTCTTTGCCACCCCTTCAGATGTGGGTGGTGAAGAAAAGGAACTAATCTCTTATGCAGGGTCAGGTCTCCAGACGTGCTTAAACGTCTGAAGAATTTGCTGGAGACCTGAAAATGCCTGAAAGGACGCAGGCTAATCATGAAGAAATGAATCCTCATTTCTCACTTCCTCCTACTACTTTATCTGTTCTATTGCTCGATGAAATTGATTTGATGAAATTGATGTCATATTCTTCACTAATGAAGTATATGAGTTCGTAAGTTGCACTAATTCATCTACAGGATGATCAACCCAAAGCCAATGAGTGGGTCCTCGATAGTGGATGTACAAATCACATGACTGGTGACAATAATCTATTGATGGATGTTCCCTTATTTCCATCGCATCTGAAGCATATCATCTTCCCTGACAAAGGCAAAAGTCAGGTATTGGGTCTAGGTAAGGTTGCGATCTCAAAGGATCGACACATGGACAAAGTCATGCTTGTCGAGTCCTTAGGATACAACCTCATGTCTGTCTCAATGCTTTGTGATCTTGATATGGTGGTTGTCTTTGGCAAGTATCATTGTGTTGTGATCATGGAAGCTGACAATTCCAAAGTCTTCGAAGGCTTTAGGAGAGGAGACTTGTATATTGTTGATTTCTCTACAGGACCTCAACCAGCTGTATGTCTACCTGCAAAAGCTTCAGAAGGCTGGCTATGGCATCGACGACTTGGTCATGCTGGCATGAGGAATTTGCACACGCTCGCGAAGAAGAAGCATGTCATTGGCATTGAGAATGTCAAATTCCTCAAGGATCACTTGTGTGGAGCCTGCGAAGCTGGAAAGATGACCAAGGCCAAACATCCAGCGAAGACAATCATGACTACCACTCGACCATTTGAATTGCTTCACATGGATCTCTTTGGGCCTAATCATTATTCAGCAGTTACAAATGATGCATCTCTATATGGCTTTGTTATTGTTGATGATTACTCTCGTTACACATGGGTGCATATTGTCACTTACAAACATGAGGTGCAGGAAGTCTTCAAACGATTTTCCTCGAGGGCTTCAACCAACTTTGGTGTGAAGATCAAGCACATCAGAAGTGACAATGGAACTGAGTTCAAGAATTCTGGTTTTGATGACTATCTTGATGAACTTGGTATTACTCATGACTTATCTGCTCCTTATACTCCTCAGCAGAATGGCGTCGTGGAGTGCAAGAATAGGACTCTTGTTGAGATGGCTCGGACTATGCTTGATGAGTACAAGACGCCTCGTCGTTTCTGGATTGAGGCAATTGATACTGCGTGCCACATCATCAACAGGGTATATCTTCACAAATTCTTCAAGAAGACGGCATATGAACTCCTCACTGACAAGAAACCCAATGTGAGTTATTTCAAAGTCTTCGGTGCTAAATGTTGGATTAGAGATCCTCATCACAATTCTAAATTTGCACCGAAAGCACATGAAGGTTTTATGCTTGGTTATGGAAAGGACTCGCACACCTACAGAGTCTTCAACAACGTTCACCACAAAGTTGTTGAAACTGTAGATGTGTGGTTCGATGAAACTAATGGCTCGCAAAGAGAGCACCTACCTTCCGTGTTAGATGAACAATCACCTGAGGAAACTATCAAGTTCAAGGCTACTGAGGATATCATTCCTACCAAAGAATTTGTTGAAGAAATCATTCAGAGCGTGAAGAACATCATGTTGATGCACCTGAGGAAAATGATGCTGAAGAAAATACTGATCAAATTCCTCAACGACAACCCTCTCATCCTCGCGTTGCAAATGAAGTGCAGATTGAGAAAATCACCAGCGACATCAACATTCCAGGTCCTCTCACACGCTCAAGAGCTTCACATTTGTCTAATTTTTGTGGGCACTTTGCTTTCGTCTCTATCACAGAGCCCACTAAGGTAGATGAAGCATTTCTGGAGCCTGAGTGGATTCAAGCTATGCAAGAAGAATTACATCAGTTCGAGCTCAACAACGTCTGGGAACTGGTTAATTGTCCAGATCCTCGCAAGCACAATATCATTGGCACAAAGTGGATCTACCGCAATAAGCAAGATGAAAATGGCCTTGTGGTGAGGAATAAGGCATGGCTTGTAGCTCAAGGCTACACATAGGTTGAAGGAATTGATTCCGATGAAACTTTTGCACCTGTTGCTAGACTTGAGGCTATTCGCATATTACTTGCTTATGCTAACCATCATGATATTACTTTATATCAAATGGATGTGAAAAGTGCATTCCTCAATGGTAAGCTTGAGGAAGAAGTATATGTTGCTCAACCCCCAGGTTTTGAAGATCCAAAGCATCCTGACTAAGTCTTCAGACTCAATAAGGCCCTCTATGGCCTCAAGCAGGCCCCTCGGGCATGGTATGATACTTTGAAGGAATTCCTCATGAAGAAAGGCTTCAAACCCGGTTCACTTGATCCAACTCTTTTCACTAAATCTTATGATGGTGAATTGTTTGTGTGCCAAATTTATGTTGATGATATCATATTTGGCTGTACTGACCAACGTTACAGTGATGAATTTGCCTATATGATGAGTGAACAATATCAAATGTCTATGATGGGAGAATTGAAATTCTTCTTAGGTCTTCAAATTCGTCAACAGCGCAATGGCATATTTATATCTCAGGAGAAATACCTCAAGGATGTACTGAGGAAATTCGGAGTGCAAGATTGCAAAGGGGTCAAAATTCCTATGCCCACCAATGGCCATCTATGCACTGATGAAAATGGTATTTACTTCGATCAAAAGGTATACCGCTCCAGATTGGCTCATTATTGTACTTATGTGCATCTAGGCCAGATATTATGCTTAGTGTTTGCATGTGTGCCCGATTTCAAGCTACACCGAAGGAATCACACCATAAGGCTGTGAAGCATATTCTTCGATATCTAGCTCACACACCAACACCTGGATTATGGTACCCCAAGGGCTCGGATTTTGATCTCATTGGATATTCAGACTCTGACTATGCTGGTGTTCGTGTGGACCGCAAGTCAACATCAGGCACATGCCATTTCCTCGGATGATCTTTGGTCTGTTGGTCCTCGAAGAAACAGAACTGCGTATCACTGTCTACTGCTGAAGCTGAGTATATTGCTGCTGGTTCTTGCTGTGCTCAATTGCTGTGGATGAAGCAAACTCTCAAGGACTACGGCGTCAACATGAAGAATGTGCCTCTCTACTGTGACAATGAGAGTGCAATCAAGATTGCTCACAACCCAGTTCAGCACTCGAAGACAAAGCACATTCAAATTCGTCATCATTTTCTTCGTGATCATGTGTGGAAGGGCGAAATCTCTATTGAGCATGTACGGACTGAAGAACAGCTAGCCGATATCTTCACAAAGCCCTTGGATGAGAAGAGATTTAGCAAGTTGAGGTGTGAGCTAAATATCCTAGAATCTTCGAATGTTCTTTGAAAAGGACACTCATCCTAACACTTATGCAAAATTGATGACTTAGATGTGCAACACGCGAAGAAACATTTTTCTTCAATCAATGAAGACTAACACTCTAAGTGTGAAGAAATTAATGAAGAATTTGATTCTCAGAACCCTACAACAATTGTACGCGGTGTCTGAAATCATCATTCTTATACGGTGGGTCACGCCACCACCAAAAGTTGAAAATCTTCAATTTGAGTTTTTCCTCAGTTTTCGAAATTCCTCAGTTGTTCATTTTCTTCAACTTTGCATTGTCTTCATTGTTTCCGTCGTTTTTCTTCATTGTCTATATATATATATATATATATATTAGTTTATATCCTCTACAGCATTCACTTATTGCTATTTCTTCAAGTTGCCCTTTTCTACTAAGTGAATGTGATCGGACCCTTCCCCCTCTATGCTAAACTCAACCCAGTCTATTCACAAATTCTTCATGTGCGTTCTATTTGAAACTCGTTCAAAATCTTTACTATGTCCTTGTCAGCTGAAGAATTTGCGAACGGAACTTTAGAACTTATCTTATCTCAATTTTCGCCTGCTTGCCGCCTAAACCGTTCCGCATCCCGCGATAATACTTATCTATTCACCCACAATCTCACACGATCGCCACCTCTGAGTACATGGGTGACACATGTCAAGCGAATGAGAAGGGTCAGGGGCACGTTCGTCCAATTTCTTCGGGCGAATAGTTTTTCACCTCGGATATATATACCCCTTCCCTTCCTCACTTCGTGTTTACTCCGCTCAACCTCTCTCCCGCTCGAGCTTCTCAAACCCTAGCTCCGCCGCTACTTCATCGTTGCTGGTGAGGAAGAGCTTCACTGCCTCGACCTCGTCGCCGTCGTACTCGCGCCGGCTACGGATTTCTTCACTCCGCCGCCGCCGTAGCTGTCTTCCTCAGCCAAGTTAGGGCGTGGAAGATCTGAACTGACGAGCTTCACATCTACACTTCCCAGTTCATCGTGTTCTTCGTCCAGGGTAATTAAAAGTTACTTTTACTACCCTCTTTGATTCAAATGTTTTCAACAAAATCTTCAAAATGTGTTTACACTTCAAATCTTCACACACTAAACACCTCACATGTCATCTGTTCTTGATCCTTTTCTCTAAGCAACATTTTTCTTCAAGATTCCTCAATTGTGTGGATTTTCTATCTGTACAACTCTGGAACCTAAGACAAAGAATGCTTAGTGAAATTCTTCAAGACTCATCTGGTCAAATTCCTCAAACTTGTTCTTTTTTGAAAAACTTCTGAGAACGCATATGACCTCTCCAAATTCCTCGCAACTATACTCTGTTCACAGGTACTCATGTCCGCTGCTGAATCACTAGGTTCTCATCAACTTAACTCATTTGCAGGATTCCTCGAAGAAAAGTTGCATACCTCTTCAGAAAATTCTGTTGTTCATATTCCTCATCTGAAGAAAATGGGTGACGGTAAGAAGCCATAGAAGGGAGGAAAGAGGCCTGAGGTCAATACTGCTTTCGAGATCCCTGATGACATATACAAGGATTATTGCACTCCTGATGAGGCCAAGTTTGGCAAGGAGGACAAAAATCAGCGCAAGGTGCGCATACAAAGGATAGAGAGGAGATGGGCACGGGAATGGAGGGAGTACAGATATGTTACTCCCAAGTATATGAAGAAATTCGCACTAAATCCTCCATGCCCAAGACCTCCATTGGCACCTGGCCAAGAAGCTGATCCCACCAGCCTCAAGCGTGGTGAGGACTATCCTGATGAATGGGCCAAGCACCAGGCCAAGCTAGCCAAAATAGCTAAGGAAGCAGTGAGGAAATTTAATGAAGACTCTGCTGCTGCTACCACTGCCGAGGCCTCTGCAAGCAAGCCAAAGAAGGCCATGGCTAAGAAGCCTGCTCATAAGCCAAGTGCTTCGCCCCAAATGCCCTCACGGCCAAGTTCCTTAGCAATGCCCTCACGACCAGATTCTTCAAAGCCCTCACGGCCAACTCCTCAAGCTGCTCCAGCTGCTCCAAAGTCCTCAGCTCCTCCTCCAAAGTCCCCAACTCCTCCGCCAAAGTCCTCTGCTCCTCCGACAAAATCCTTAGCACCTGTGCATCTCGCCACGTGCCAAAGGACAACAGACATCTCTATTGCATCAGGAGCTTCTGCTAGTTCTTCAGCTGCACCAAATTCCTCAACTGGCCCCTCTCTGCTGAAGAAAAAGGCCACTGCTAGACGAGGCTCTCGACCAAGTCCTCAAAAGAAGCAGGTCGCCTTTCAAGTGCCATCTGATGAAGACGAAGCCGATGATGAGGAACTTGCCGAAATCATCAGAGACAAGCAGCTCAAGGCCGCTAGAGCCAAAGGCACAAATGTGCCTCTGCTTTTGGATCCAAAATTGATCCTTGATTACATTGACCTCTGGCACAAGGACCCCAACACTCCTATGCCTGATTTCAAGCTGACTCCTGGCCAAAGTCATATGCTGACTGCCTTTATTCAGGAGAAAAATGGAAATTTGAAAAGGCTAGGCAGTTGAAGAAAGCGCAGTACAAGAAGGAGCGCTTCCTGAAGAAAAACGTTGTCTCAATGACAACTGAAGAACTTGTCACTATTCAATCTGAGAGCAAGAAGCTCAGTGATGAATTTGACGTATACCGCGCTGGCTGGCTTGGAGCCAAAGTCAGGTTTGTGAATTTAACTGAGAAGTTCACTTCCAATGTTGCAGCCCCAAGGCAACAAGAAAATCCTCAGGCTGAGGCATCTGCTCAGCCTACTGAAGAGCATGCCAGCACCGCTGATGACAATCAGGCTGCTGAAGAAACTGCTAGTGTCAGGGCTGATGACTACATTCTAGCCGTTGAAGAAATTGCCAGGGCAACCACTAGTGTTGCGCCTGAAGAAACTGAAGAAGTCAGGGCAACTGCATCAGTTGTGCCTGAAGTAATTGAACCAAATTCCTTTGCTCGTCCTACGCCTACCCCAACTCCGATCCTTCCGTCTACATCAGATGTGAAGAAAACCAAGGCTGCAGAGCGTGCAACAGTGAAGAAAAGGAAAGCATCAACTTCATCAGATTCTTCAGCTCCGAAGAAGATGAAGCCATTGACCAGCTCTTTTGCAAATTCAATTGATGCTATTCCTGTCTCATCCATGCCATCAAAGGACCTTGTTCCTTTTGATGAAGATTATGTGATTCCAAGTGAATCAGATGAAGAGATTCCTTCTGCTACTTCGTCAGAGTAGTTGGATGAAGAAATTGAAGCGGATGCAATCCCTTCAACCCCAATAGTCTCATCGCCCATGCCTCAGTTCACTGCTGAAGAGGCCGGCGTTGAGGAAAAGAGTGAAGAAGAAGATGTGGACATTGGGTGTACAACACCTGTGCTGAATGATGACTTTTGGGAAAGTCAGCACCCCAACTCTCCTCTGTTCACACCTCTGCAACAAATTCCTCAGTCCCCTGTCAATACTGAAGTACAAATGGGATCTAAAGAACCTCATGCCACACCGTCTGTCCATGAAGAAATTCCAGCCACTAGTGCTGATGAAAACGTTAATGAAGAATTGAAGACCCAGGCTGTCACTGAAGAAGAACCTGAAATTCCTCAGCCTGTGGATCTTGAGATTGCGATTCCTAGGTGGTGATGCAATTGACTGATACTCCTCAGCCCAAGCCAAAGGATCCCTTCTCGAAGAAGCAAAAATTCAAGGCTGATGACTTCTTCGACGAGCATTTTTCTTCACTGACTACAACCCATATGACTCTGCTCGTCTTAGAAGGAAGCGTTTCTGGACTGCCAGCCAAGCAAATTTTTACTCTTCACTACTCTTCAACAAGGACAAAGTCTTCGACCACGAGCATATTCCTCACGTGGACATGGAATCACTGCCTTGCTTTACCCCAATCCTCAGTGTGCTTCATTATGCAGGATTGCTCAACTTTTGCATGGATATTTGTGATTGGAATGAAGAGCTCATTCTTCAATTCTATGCAACCCTGCACATCACAGGCGATGCTGATGATATCAACTCTTGGGTGTTGGACTGGCTGACCGAAAATACTCATTACAAAGCACCGGCCTCTGAATTACTTCATGCCCTGCCAATCATTCCTCCCCTTGAAGGTGCTCGTTGTCTGTACCAAGAGCCTGAACTCACTGCTCATTACATGCAAGTGCTAATGAAGTCTCTGAAGCCCGGTCAAGCCCCAAGGACCAAATTCCTTGTGAAGGAATTGATATATGTGCCAAGAACAGTCTATCGCATTCTGACGAAGACTATGAGTCCAATCAAAGGCCACGACTCATCTGATGAGGAAATTGTTGGCATCATGAAGAATCTGCTATTCAACATCATACATGGCATTCCTGTCAATTATCACGATTTCTTCATGAGGACTCTGGCAAATGTTGCACTCTCTCTGTTTGAGTTGAAGCCTTACGCACCCTGGATTATGAGATTCCTTAGAATAAGGTCTTCACTCAACTATAAGGCTGATTTTCAGAATCACCTCAGCTACTTGCCCCCAATTGAAGTCCTCAAGCGGACATTTTCCTCAGCTGATGAAAAGGGCAAGGCCGCTACTATTATTGATGAAGGCAATCGTCCATTGGATGGTCAGTTTCGCAAAGCTGCATCTTATTCAACCAATGATGACTCTCCACTCATGATTCTGCTGCCAATGCATCCAAGCCAAATCCTCAAGTCACATCTCCAAGAGTCATGACTGATCGTGAGCTTCTCCTCAGTCTTCACCAGAAGGTGGATCGAAACCACAAATGGGTTAAGCGTCAGTTTGGTTCTATTCTTCACAACATGACTGCTACACACAATGCAGTGAAGAAAAACCATTTCTACCTCCATGAAGTCTTCGGTCGCACCTGGGCTATTCTGTCACATCTGTATGGTGAAGAAGATCTGAAGCAAATGGGTCTCAAGGAAGATTTTGACCGATCTGCTCCTCCACCGAAGAAATTCAAGAAGGTCAAGGTTCCTTCCTTGGTGGCCAGCTCATATTCTTCATCACGCAAAACCGATGAACATGAAGACTTGGACGACACTGCGGCAGACCCTACTTCAACAACCGACCCCAACAACGCTGGCGCTCCTCCATCAACTTGATATTCTTCAGGGGCGTTAGTCCTCACTTTTCGATCCTTTTGGTCATTCGATGACAAAGGGGGAGAAATTTGAGTTAGTCTTCAAGCGGGTCTACCTATATGGGCGTTTTTGCTAAGTTACAACTCTCGTTCTTCTGAGACTTTATTCGATCGAGTTGTAAACTTAAACTCTATGGTGGTCTGATACTTTTGCTGAGATTTTCTGCATGCTTATCCCTCGTTAATGTTAATGCACGCATGCTGAATTACATCAGTCACCATATTTCATCATGCATTTCAAATTCTTCATATTATATGTCAAATGCGTGTATGAATTACAAGATATAGGGGGAGATCTCCATGATTCTACTCTTCAAGTGTGCATTGCTTCAAAAGCAAATTCCTCACTATGCACATCTTCAGGGGGAGTTCCTCTATATCTTGCAATCAAATTCCTCAATATCAGTATTTACACTTCATATGTTTATCCCCGTTGAAAACTTAACCTATATTGTCATCAATCACCAAAAAGGGGGAGATTGTAAATGCATCTAGTGCCCCTTAGTGATTTTGGTGTATTGAAGACTTATAGGTTAAGGGACTAATGTGTTTGTGAGTGTACACAGGTCTATAAGTGTATGAGGAGTTTGATATTTACAGAGAAAGTCGACCCCTAAAAATGAATATATTCGACTAAAGATTTTGGTTTTCTGAAGACTTTCTGAAGACTTTGAAAGTGAAGAAATTGGTGTGACCTTGAAGACTTGGCATTCATTCGAGGAACATGAAGCGTGAAGACTTTTGTTTTCTAGTTTCATTTTCTCTTTCTTGAGTGATAGGAAACACCGTACTATTAAAGGGGGTCGAGGAAATACTAAGGAAAAATTTCCATGTGATGCTCAACTCAAAATCCTACACCTACCAATCCCTTCGAGTGAAGTCATTGGAAATCTCATACAGTTCAGTCAATTTCTTTAGTGACAGAGACGAAGTTCTTCTGGTCGTTGATGAATTTGTTCTGACTGAGGAGTTAGGAATTCGCCAGTGCGGATTGCCTACACAGTGAGGAACATGATAGCCCTGAGGAAATTGAGCCTCAAATATCCGACCGTTGCTGTGCTACACGCCAGCTGTCCCAAAATATCTACCCACCTAACGGTCATATCATTGAAGGGCATTTATGTCTTATCATGTCGGGCTGCTCCCTAGGCGATAAATAGCCGCCCCCTACAACCACTAGCTGGTTGGCTGCTCCGAGAGAAACTAACACTTGTCATTTGAGAGCATCCCATCCTCCGAGGACTTTGAGCGAAAATCATCAAGTGAGGAAACCCAAACCCAAACACCTACAAACCCAAAGTGATTGAGCATCACTAAAGAGATTGATCCTGCGTGGATCTGACGCTTGTTACCTTTGAAGACTGTGCATCTTCTAGATGGTTAGGCGTCATGGTCTAGAGCATCCAAGAGGAAATTGTGGATCGCCGAGTGACCGAGTTTGTGAAGGTTTGGAAGTCACCTGAAGACTTACCACGAGTGATTAGGCGAGGTCTGTGTGACCTTAGATCAAGGAGAATACGGTGAGGACTGTGTGTCCTCAGGTTTAAATACCTAGCCGCTCCAACCAGACGTACAACTGTCACAGCAGTTGGAACTGGTCTACCAAATCATTGTCTTCACCAAGCCTACTGGTTCTATTTCCTCAACTCTTTCATTTCCTCATTACAGTTGTTGTGTGCTTGTTCATATCTGTTTGAACACTTTGACTAAAGACTTTCTCAATTTCCTCAGTTCAAGTTCTTTAGTCTATTTGTCTTCATCCTGTGCTATCCTGTGTTTACGCTTTCTGTACTCTATGCTTGTCTTCATTTTATCATGATGACCATGCTTGTGTTCTGTTATGATTACATCTGAGTACTTATTCCGCTGCAAGTAGTTCTTCGCTTAGGAATTTCCTCACCCTGGAACCCCTCAGTGAAGAATTCATAAAAATCACCTATTCACCCCAATCTAGTCTATATAACGCACTTTTAGTACATTCAACTATGTTTCTTGTTTATCAGCCATTTGAATTGGAGCGGGTGATGGCAGTATCTAGCGGAGTAAAAACACGGTCTTCAAATAAAACAGTGCTACGTCTTGGTGGAGATAGCACCCCGGTTGTACATGCACGAGAACAAGCCCTACCACACATAACCCAGACTCTCGCAGATTTTACCCCTACTGCGATGGACAGAGAACTAGCTTCACCCAATCTACCCCCAACCCCAGCAGATAGTAACCCAGTTCTTGTTGACATAGCACCATCTCCACCATAGAGCTCCCAAACAAGAGCAGTTAGTAAGGCAGCTCCAGTGCCCAAAGCACCAGTACTACCATGGCGAACCCCAACTCCACCAGTTAGTAAACCTATTCCTGTGGAGGAAGAACAACCAGCCATTCATAGTTTAGCATCTATCGCATTTGATGTTGTTAAATCCTATGTGCGTATCTTCCCACCATGGAAATATTATACTGAAGATGAAGGAAAATGCCAGTTGCAGGTGTTTGTCCAGGAGTTATGTGTAAGTAATGTTAGTCATGGCAATTACTTTGCTTTGTCCCATACGTTCTACCTCCATGATGGTTATAATACATCAAATTTTCCCATTTTTCTCTATAGAGAAGGACCGATTTGGAAACTCAGGATGAGGTAACCTGTGCTAATACCTCTGCTATCTTCAAGAATGCTTGGTGGCAGTATCGAAATTACCTGAAGAAAACATACTTCACTGGCAAAGAAGCTCATCAAATTCCCTTACGTTCTCATGAGACACATTTACTGGATGATGACTGGGAACGCCTTGTTCTTTACTGGTCCTGAACCAAGAATGTGGTAAGGTCTATGAGCTCATTTTATTTTAAGTACTATATGCTTGCATCTTACTGTACTCTGTCATGTAGAACAAGTGCTTAAACCTGAAGAACAACTGTTCTCATTTAAGACTCCATTGCAATCGTGCATACTGCTTTGCTCTTGTATCACTGTATTTACTCATACAAACTTATTTTTAAATTGAACGATCCAATGAAAACTCTAATGGCACAACAGGTATGTTTACGCATGTTTCTTTAACAGGTTTCCTCTTATAAATAGCTCTGTTGATTTCAATTTCAATTGTGTATACAGTTGGCTTCTCATATCATGCACATTACTAGCATCATAACAGGGCCAATAGTGTTGTTGTACATGTAGACCTGTGGTACCCATCTGAAATTTTGTTGTGCCGTGTAGTTTCCCACGCTTTGTATTCTTTCAGTGCTGCTTTCTCTTGAACTGATATGATTTGAACCGTGTCCCTATTTTGATTTGGCAAGACAATGCAGTGACCATAGGACATAGATATATGTTTGTTTAATGCTTTTATAATGTACTACTTGGCAATAGAAGACTTGGTAGTTTAATCTTGTCCACCTTACTAACGAACTGGTTCACCGAAATGAGTTTCATATACTAGTACATGCTAAACCTGTTATGTGTCTGCTTGTTTCTTCTTTTAGAATGCTGACAGAATATTGGGGAAGAGTGCCTTATTAAGCAATGATAAAGGAAGTAATGCAGATAAGGTTCAGGATCGTGAGACATCCTTGTTAGTCTCCAACAAAGCTGATAAAACAGCTAAGGAAAACTATCTTGAAGACAGTGAGGCAACCCCAAAGTCCTGTCTTGGTTTAGTGTTCGAGTTACTGGCCACTACCGCTTGCACAAGCTATTCAAACTCACTGTCTGAATCAGTTCGGTTTCTTGAGTCTCAACTACAAGCTGAAAGACATCGATCAGCTGTGCTGCGACAAGAAGCGGAAGGACTACGGAAGTCCCTGGAGCATTCAGACGCATACTTTCTGGTACAACAACAAGCGTTGGAGGGTTTTAGCACCAAACAGGACAAAGCTAATAAGCTTGCTAAGCTTATTGCCAGCATGGTGGATACCCAGGATAACGTTTCTTCAGCCCTTCTGAAGTTGTTTCAGTTATCGACTTGTTTTGCTGCCGCGTTTATTCGCACTGGTGGCCAATTTTGACGGCCAGTGTATGGAATATGCTGCTTTGTTCCCTACATTTGCACTGGTGGAGAACTTTGATGCCTAGTGGATGTAATATGTGTAATAGCTGTAATAGGCTAGCGTAAGTTGCTTGCTTATTTGTTTCCTTATTGTCTTGTTTATTTGTTTGCTTGTAGTCAGTGCAGTTCTTTTTCCGCGGTTTGCTAGTGGCCGCAATAACTATTTTTGAAAAACTAGGCCACAATAACCATGGGCTACATATTTACTGTAGTTACCGTGGGCCTCCTACGGGACGTAGAAACAATGGGCCTTCTACGGGGCGTAGAAACAATGGGCCTTCTACGGGCCGTAGACACAATGGGCCTTCTACGGGCCGTATCATCAATGGGCCTTCTACGGGCCGTATGATCGATTGGCCAAACATGGGCCAATAACAGACCGCATTATGGCCGTAAAGGGCTAGAGTTGGAATCGTACGTTCATGGGCCGACCATAACGTGCCGTCGTTAATCGGCCGTCTTTGATGACGCTATGAAAATGGCCCAACATATTAACGGGCCACAAACGGGCCGACTGTAACCATGGGTTGAATTTGGCCCACAAGCAGAAAATGACAGTAACGGCCCGTAAGTAAACGAATGCTGGAAATGAGACCAAGAATAAATGGGCCCTGAGAAGGCCGAAAGATAACATGGGCTAGAAACGGCCCAATGGAATAATGGGTTGTTAATGGGTATAAAGTGATACACTGTTCATTACGGGCCAGTTTCACCACGGGCCGTTAATGGGCCAAGAGTTACAAAGGGCCTCATATGGGTCGAAAGACTTCATGGGCTATACATGGGCCAGAAGTTAAAACGGGCTGGAATCATATTGGACGGCCCAGATGACGCTACTGGTCCTAATTCTGATAGGTCGTAACGGGCCCTGGGTTAGCGGGCTGTAAATGGGCTATATGCGAACAAGCCGTTAACAGGCTTTCCGTGGGCCGTCCCGCCACCTTTTGATCAAGTCAAACGGGCCGGCCTTTTCACAAGAATGGGCCTCTGTTGGGCCATGCCACGTGTCGATGTATCATAGGCGCCTTCGGTCCAATGAGTGGATGACATCTATCCCAACGGTGAGCCGACATGTGTTTCCTCCAGCCAATGATGATTTTACACATGGAAAATCCCCATTGGTCGGGGCTGTTAACGGGTTATCGGATCCAAAATCGGACCCGATAGCGTAACGGCGAGCTGTTACGGTGGATGCCACGTGTCGGTCACCCTTGACGAAAGCACTTCTATGACGCGCGATTTATCGTCATGGAAGTGGACACTTCCGTGATGATATTTTTGTTAATGTCATGGAACACTTCTATGACAGTACATGTATGACTATCTTGATTCTGTCATAAAATCATCATGGATGTACATGCATGAAAAAAAACGTGACCTACTGTGACAAACACGTATCATCACGGAAGTGTATTTTTTTTGTAGTGAGTACATACAAGTGACTCAGTTGCAACTTTAAATAATGATGAATGGATATACTTACAACATTGAAAGTTTGGTGCTAACTTATTTAAAATTACATCTAGATGTCTTCCACTTGTTTATAGTGTTTGTTTAGGGTACAACTTGCATGCCATGCTTCAGATAATATATTTAACAAGCTTTTGTGGGTTATAATCGGTATACAACCATTAATAAGTAATTGCATGCTGTCCGCTTGTTTATTAAATGCAACTTCCCTATTCGTAAATGGCATTCATTTAAAGTGTTACTACACATATAGAATGTCTCAAAAGCCCAAGTTCAAGAAAAAGTGTGAGTTGTATAAGCACAACTTCTTCAAGCAAGGTTGATTGCCTAGAGAAAATGGTACAAGTAGGTTTCGTGCGATCAGACAAGAGTGAACACACCAAATCCTATATTACCAGAGTGAGAAAACAAAATTGTATTCATATAAAAGCGAAACACAGGAAAAATGACCATCATAGTGTGTAGTCACATTTATATCAAGACGTTGAAGTGATTCAAGATATCCACCAAAGAGAGGAGGAGGATGCAAACGAGTTGAAAACGGTAATTATATTCGAGTAGTTGTTAAACCATCCATGACTATCTGATTCATGAGGTTTTGGAACTTTGTGCATTCCTATTGACGGTCTAGCTACCCCCTCCTCCACCCCACCCATACACACACAAACCGGATTGGACCAACAACCGGTAATACTCTTTTTTCATGAATAACAGGAAATACTTGTCCAGCTCGGCATACTCAGCCAATTCATCGGCCCTGACACAAGGTTCATGAAGACTAAGGGCTACATTTGCATATTAGTTTTGAAGCATTCAACTCCATGTGAATTTTCCTTTGGCTTGTTGGAGTGGAGGCTAGACTTTTTATTTCTTTGGATCACTTTGTGTACAATTCCAATGAAGACCAGAAGGCTCAATTAAGAACACAATAGGTGGTGCATGCATGTATACACACCAAAGAAAGTGAGCAATGGCACGTGGAGGAAAGAATGCATATAGTCTTAGGGGCAGTCTGTGTCACTGAGATGTGCTAGTTAGGGCATCTTCAAAGGCAACCCATAAAAAACCTCCCGTATCTGTCCACGGGCAGGGGGAGGAGATCAGTCCGCGGACATGGATGCGGGAGGCAGCCATCCAATGCTAGCCGCATACATTTGAAACTATTTTTCAACAAACCAGATGAAATTCATGCAAAAACCGATGGATTCCGTACAAACATGACAAATCTCATACAAACACGGTGAATTTAACTACATTTCAAACATTTAGAACAAAAAAGACCCGCCCTAGCTTCCAAGCACGTGTTGTCCTCCTTCCGCCGTCTTCATGAGCACCGGCGATAAGACCGATGAAGTGAAGGTGTGGTCTCCGGTGAGGAAGAGTAGAACATGGGAGACGGATCGATCCACATGTCCGTCGCCGGTGGAAGTGAGGTCCATGATGGAAATGGTAGCGTCCCTAGGGACGGTCGTGTCAGTGGGATCTGCTAGCTATGTCACGTCGGCTCAGGCTTCTGCTGCGCGGCGTGCGGTGAAGGCCTTGCTCATCACCGTTGGGCATGTGGCGGGACCTGGGTGGTAGGGTTTTGAACCGGAGGTAGTAGGTGCGACTGGAGAGAGTTCCTATCCGGGAATGGGGCTGGCACTGGCACGTGTTGTGCAACGTGTCGAGCGGGACTAGCGAGGGATACGTGGATACAGATGCCAGACTTGCCTTTTTCTTTTCTGGGCAACAAGAACGACAGCTGTGTTTACCTGCACCCCTAGAAAAAAGCTTTGTTTACCTGCATGATATTGGCAAAGTGATGGTTTACTTCTGTGTACATTGATGAAGAAGAGATCCTCGTAGCCGGTAAAATAGATAATCTCCAGAGCTGGTTATATTCAATGAGGAAGCCACGGAGGCCATTTTTGCGACGCAAATGTGCTATACGGTGCTCCAAGTGAATGCACCTCAGGTCCAACTTTCTAGTCATGTCTAGCAATTACATTTGATGCTTCTAGTCCGAGCCGTGGCAGCTGTAGCCATGAACGTTGTAGCCCAAACAAACACGATTCAAGTATGACAACTACCACGAGCTAGTCTCCGGCCAACGGACTTGACCTTTGCTTGTTTTTATGAAATTGGGCTTCTGGATCTGGATCGTCTCCTTTGGTGAGCTCTCGTCAAGCATAACCAAGTGAATTGTATGATTGGACTAGGGAAGTTTGCCCCCTGCAAACAGTATAGATTTTTTTGCTTATATGGTAATTGATGATTATACAACTATCATAAATAATCGTCGAGTACTAAATATTTTATTCTACTACAATGGTGGCATATTGGGGGTTAGATATCTCCATATTTAATAGTTAAACCATATGCAAACTTCAATTTCAGAAGTTTAGAGTTATGAATTGCATCATATCTAATGAACCATATAGGTTTTGCACTACTCTTTGCTTACCGAACGGATGGAATTGGTGGCCTGTAATTCCCTAATGCATCCCAAACCTACTTTGCAACACGATGAGGTGAACATCGAGGGATTTGCCTCATGCATTCTATAGTCATAACTTAGATTTTGTATGGTATGGCTCTTTAGCCTTGTGGTATATATATTCGGGTGCTGCCTATGTGTTACTCCGATAATAAAAGTTCACCCAAAATATATGTAATGTTTATCACCCCACCTACATTTAAAGGGAATCAATTATAGTCATGGAGCTAACTCAGCAATACAATTCATATATCATCGCATATATATTCTAGTTATGCAAAGAATTATAGGCCTAGTTTGGCAATACGGTTTTTCCAAAACCATAGTAACTGGAAATCTCAGTATTTCAATGTGTGGGCAACGGATACTACGGTTTTTAAAATCACAGTTTTTCTCGGTTCTAGCAAAACTGCCAACGTGTTTGGTAAGTGTGGATTTTCTTTTAATTTTTTGGTTTTGACTACTCATTGAATGGATAATCCTGAAGATAGCTAGTTCAACCGAACTAAGCTACACTCAAGTAGTTAGGGCATTTCTAATTGATTCCCAATAACCAGTTAGAGGAGTAAACCCGGTTTTACTTCTCTAACAGGCACCTAGCCGATCCCCAATTGGCACTAGTGGAGGATAAATTATCCTCAGCTGCGCATCGCCTCCTTGTATTTACTCCAATGCGCCACGCCCGAGTAAAAAAATCTCACTTTCTCTCCTCTTCCTCTCCGCCTCCTTTGTCTCCTCTCCTCCCCATCCCCATCGTCGACAACTCCCCCCGCCCATCCCCACCGACTCTCTCCTCCCAATGGGTGGATGTGGTGGCCGGAGGTCCCCGCCGCCGATCCGCAGCGCGGATCCGTGCTGCCACACCCGCGGTCAAGCAACGCATCCTCGAGCAGACGTCACACGCCCGATGTGCCGGCCCCCACCCGGTTCACTGACTTCCCAGAGCTCCCTCCGCCGCGGCAGCTGCAGAGGTAATACATCGGCATCCGATAGTGCTCATGGGGGACATGGGTGGCGGAGATGACCGACCGGGGGACCCACACGAGGAAGTGGGCCTGGTCGTTCCACACGGCGGAGCTTGCGTCGCTCGATACGACCGATGGTAAGTCCGGTTCCGTGGCTCCGCTGGCGGGGTCCTAAACCCGGGGTACCTAACATAAGGGAGCCTGACCTCGACCTTGACTAGGGCCCACTAGGCCCAAGGAGTATCAAGGAACCCTAAGAAGGCGAAGGCAATGAGCATGTTCCCCAAGACAGAGGGCGGGACCGAACTAATCTGACCTACCCCCTGTGTAAACCCTATGCCTCTCCTATTTGTATAAAGGGAGTCCTAGGTCCTCATTAACAATTCAATTTGACATCCAACTCTTGGTAGACATCTCAAACACCATTGTAATCCTCTATACGATGTATCCCTCACCATGAATACCAAGATAAATCAGGATGTAGGGTATTACTCTGCGAAGGCCCGAACCTAGGTAAATTGTGTGTGCACACACCATCCCGGTACTTCCAGTCTTGTCATGAACCCTACCGAGGGATCTGACGGGAATTTGCTCCGTCAGTTGGCGCGCCAGGCACGGGCGATGTTGACCGGAGAAGGAACCCAGCTCAAAGAATCATTAGAGGCTTGTGATCTCTCACCAGGCCAGTGCCTCATGTTCGGCTCTTTCGAGCTGGTCGCTGATGGATCAAGGCGATTCCTTGACATCTCGCTTTCACGCTTCGTTAAACGCGTGTATAATAGACAAGGGCAGGCCCAAGAGGTCTACGATTGCCCCGACTGCCTCGCATGGAGACACATCGTACGACCCCCACTGTGCTACGAGGCCTCCCGCGAGACCTCCGTGAACATGATATTTACTATGGCGGACATGCGCCGAAACCAGAAGCTCGCAAGACGTGCGATCTATACAACGGAGGACACGACCAGCGAATGGTTGGCCTGGTCCCAAGAAACGATCACCTTCGATGACGGGGTTCACCCCAAAGGCATCATACAACCAGGCAAGCACACCCTGGTGTTGGTTCCCATAGCAGGGGGTTGTCGCCTCTCACGCATCTTGATGGACGGAGGCAGCGGCTCAATATCATCTTCACCGACACCCTGGAAATGATGAAGGTCTCCTTGTCAGAACTATGGAGGTCAGAGTTAGGTCTCCACGGGGCGGCACCGGGCCGCCCGGTCAGCCCCTTGGACCCTTCTACTACATCACGATGTCGTTCGGCCTAAAAAACGCGGGGGCTACGGACTAGCGGAGGATGCAGAAGTGTTTCAACAAACAGATCAGAGTAAATGTGGAGGTCTACCTTGACGACATCGTAGTGAAATCCAAGTAAGGATCAAGCCTCCTCGCCGACCTCCAGCAGACCTTCGACAACCTTCACAATTTCAGCATGAAGTTAAACCCTATCAAATGTATCTTCGGGGTCCCTCCTAACCGCAAATATCACTCGTCGCAATTTCAGCATGAAGTTAAACCCAGAAAAATATTATTCGTCGCTCAAACAGATGTATCTAGCACTGGAATACGCCAAAATACATCTGTTTGAGTGACAAGTAATATGGATTGGAGGGAGTATTATTATATATGACTGAATCAAAAGCTCAAACATCACAATTCATACAGCTTCAGTAATGTTGAGCGCTCATCACCATGTACCAAAAGAATGCAATACAACCTAAACATAGCTATAGTCAAACTCAGAACCCTAAACCTCTGCCAATAGGGCTTATGAACCCTAAGCTAACTGCACATAGACTTGGTATCACAAATCCTGCCAAGTTCACATCAAAGTCGTGCATCCATTGCTAGCTAAACAGATCATGAACTGCAAAACCTAGCTAAACGAATAGCAACAATACTAGGAAACACAGGCCAAGGAACTACAAACCCTGACCAGGAAACATCGCTTGCTAAACAGATCGTGAACTACGAACCCTAGCTAGAAGAATCACAAAAACACTAGTAATCACAGGCAAAGGAACTACAATCCCTAACTAAGCTTCAAATGCAACAACCCGACCTCGAACTCCGCAGAACATAAAGTCAACAGGCGCACCCACATGACCAGTGGGGGATCCTACCTAGATTTAGCTCCGAAACCCTAGAACGCGACCCGAAACACACAGGCCAGATCCCCCACGCATCGAAGCAAGTAACCCTTGAATCCGAGCTCAAACGCTTCTAAAACATGGTGTCAGATTCGGGAGGTGGAGCAGCCAGGGAAAGCGCGCTACCTTCTTAGTCCAGCCGGTGGGCGCCTGGAGCCCCCCACCCGCCTTCTTGAGCGGCGTTTGCTCGCCTGCTGCCGCCGCGTGCTCGCCGCCACTGGCCATGCTCGCCGCTCGGAGCTGTTTCAAGTTTTCACTTCCCACTCTTGCGACCGCTGCAAGGGAGGAGTGTGGATCCGCGATGGGGGTTGGGGAGGAGAGGGCTCTTGATTTGAGTTCCTCCTTGCGCGACTTGAGATTATGGGGAGCGGGGCCCGGTAAAGATAACGGGTCTCCTCTGGTGGCTTGTGCCCGTTGAGCCATGGCCGCCTGCGCGCTATGCCACGCGAACAGCGTGACTGGGCCGAATGCTGGCCGGCACACGGTCTATGTGTGCCTGTGGATAACGTTTGTGTTGGGAATCGTTGCATGGAAAACAAAAAGAATTCTACGCACACGCAATGATCTATCCATAGAGATGCATAGCAACGAGGGGGAGAGTGTGTCTACGTACCCTTGTAGACGGTAAGTGGAAGCGTTTCACAACGCGGTTGATGTAGTCGAACTTCTTCTCACGACAACCGATCAAGTATCGAACGCACAGCAGCTCCGCGTTCTGCACACGTTCAGCTTGGTGACGTCCCTTGCCTTCTTGATCCAGCATGTCGTCGAGGTAGTAGATGAGTTCCGTCAGCACGACGGCTTGGTGACGGTGATGGTTAAGTGATCCTCGCAGGGCTTTGACTAAGCACTATGAAAATATGACCAGGGGTGTAAACGGTGGAGGGGGCGCCGCACACGGCTAACAATTGATCTGGTGTGTGCTAGGGCGCCCCCCACATATATATAGGTGGGAGGGAGAGGGAAGGCTACCAAGAGGCGCCCAAGTAGGCCGAATCCTACTTGGGGTCTCCCCTTGGCCGCGCCCCTGCCTTATTTGCCGGAGGGGGTAGGAAAGAGGAGGGAGGAGGAAAGGAAGGGGGAGGCCGAATCCCCCCCTTTCCTTTTCCCTTCCCCTCTTTCCTTCTCCAGGTTCGGCCCATATGGGAGGTACACCAGCTCCTTGTGGCTGGTGCGTTTCCCCTCTTGGCCCATATCTTTTGCCGGGGGTGCCCGGAACCCCTTCCGGTGACCCGATATGTACCCGGTACCCTCCGGAACACTTCCGGTGTCCGAATACCATTGTCCTATATATCAATATTTACCTCTCCACCATTTCAAGACTCCTCGTCATGTCCATGATCTCACCCGGGACTCCAAACGGGTTCGAGAACTATGTAGACATGACCGAGACACCTCTCCAATTAATAACCAATAGCAGAACCTGGATGCCCATATTGGCTCCTACATGTTCTACGAAGATCTTCATCAGTCGAACTGTTATGACGTAATTACCTTTGTCCATCAGTACGTTTCTTGCCCGAGATTCAATCGTCGGTATCTGCATACCTAGTTCAATCTTGTCACCGGCAAGTCTCTTTACTCGTTCCGTAATACATCACTTCGTGACTAACTCCTTAGTCGTTTGCTTGCATGCTTATGATGTGTATTATCGAGAGGGCCCAGAGATACCTCTCCGATACTGAAAGTGACAAATCCTAATCTCGATCTATGCCAACTCAACAAACACCTTCAGAGATACCTGTAGAGCATCTTTATAATCACCCAGTTACGTTGTGACATTTGATAGCACATAAAGCATTCCTCCTGTATCTGGGAATTGCATAATCTCATATTCGAAGGAATATGTATTTGGCATGAAGAAAGCAATAGCAATAAAACTGAACGATCATTATGCTAAGCTAATGGATGGGTCTTGTCCATCACATCATTCTCCTAATGATGTGATCCCGTTATCAAATGACAACTCATGTCAATGGTTAGGAAACCTTAACCATCTTTGATCAACGAGCTAGTCAAGTAGAGGCTCACTAGGGACACGGTGTTGTTTATGTATTCACACATGTATTTAAGTTTCCGATTAGTACAATTCTAGGCATATTTCCTTCAGTCTCCCACTTGCACTAGAGTCAATAATCTAGTTCACATCGCCATGTGATTAACACCTATAGTTCACATCGCCATGTAACTAACACCCAAAGAGTTTACTAGAGTCAATAATCTAGTTCACATCGCCATGTGATTAATACCCAAAGAGTACTAAGGTATGATCATGTTTTGCTTGTGAGAGAGGTTTAGTCAACGGGTCTGCCACATTCAGATCCGTATGTATTTTGCAAGTTTCCATATCTACAATGCTCTGCATGGAGCTACTCTAGCTATTTTCTCCCACTATTAATATGTATCCAGATTGAGACTCAGAGTCATCTGAATCGGTGTTAAAGCTTGCACCGACGTAACCCTTTATGATGAACTCTTTATCACTTCCATAACTCAGAAATATTTCCTTAGTCCTCTTAGGTAACTAAGGATAATTTTGACCGTTGTCCAGTGATCAACTCCTGGATCACTATTGTACCCCCTTGCCAAACTCATGCCAAGGTACAAAATAGGTCTGGTACATAGTATGGCATACTTTAAAGAACCTATGGTCGAGGCATAGGGAATGACTTTCATTCTTTCTCTATCTTCTGCCGTGGTCGGGCTTTGAGTCTTACTCAACTTCACACCTTACAATACAGGCCAGAAGTCCTTTGACTGATCCATTTTGAACTTCTTCAAAACTTTTGTCAAGGTATGTGTTTTATGAAAGTCCTATTAAGCGTCTCAATCTATCCCTATAGATCTTGATGCCCAATATATAAGCAGCTTCACCGAGGTCTTTAATTGAAAAATTCTTATTCAAGTATCCTTTTATACTATCCAGAAATTCTATATCATTTGCAATCAACAATATGTCATCCACATATACTATCAAAATGCTACAGAGCTCCCACTCATTTTCTTGTAAATACAGGCTTCACCGTAAGTCTGTATAAAACCATATGCTTTGATCACCTTATCAAAGCGTATATTCCAACTCCGAGATGCTTGCACCAGTCCCACTACCAAAAAATACATTTCCGTGATGATACGTGTTTGTCACAGTAGGTCACGTTTTCTGTCATGCATGTACATCCATGACGATTTTATGACAGAATCAAGATAGTCATACCTGTGCAGTCGTAGAAGTGTTCCATGACATTACCAAAATTATCATCACGGAAGTGTCCACTTCCATGACGATAAATCACGCATCATAGAATTGCTTTCGTCAAGGGTAACCAACACGTGGCATCCACCGTAACGGGTCGCCGTTAAGCTATCGGGTTCCAGTTTTGATCTAATAACTCGTTAACAACCCCGACCAATGGGGATTTTCCACGTGTAAAATTTTCATTCGCCGGAGGATCCACGTGTCAGCTCAGCGTTGGGACAGATGTCATCCACTCATACTACGGGAGGTGCCTATGATACGTTGGCACGTGGCAAGGCCCAAGAGTGGCCCATTCCGGTGAAAACGGCTGGCCCAGTAAAAATTAGCAGGCCGGCCCATACAAGGCCTACTAGTGTCAGGTCCATTTAAGCCCAAGGCCCATACGAGATGTGCCAATTCGGCCTGTTAACGATTTGACACCATTGCAGCCCATCCTCAGTTCGAGCCCGTTAACAACCCGCTATATAATTGGGCTCATTATCGGCCCGATGTGGTTTCGGCCTATTAACGGCCCATTCAAGGGATGGGCCAATTTTCAGGATGTACGTCTTTCAGCCTTTTAGCGACCCATTTAAGTGTTGGGCCAATTTCCGGCCCAGTGTGTCTTTCAGCATGTTAACGGCCCATAAATGAGTTGGGCCATTTGCAGTCGGACTTGAGTTTTGGCCTTTTAACGGCCCATGCTCTTCATGGTCCAATGCCAGCCCAGTTTCTCTTTCGGCCTGCTAAAGGCCCACAACACAGTTGGGCCATATACAGTACGGCCTGACTTTCGGCCTCTTAGCGGCCCATGCTCTTCATGGTCCAGTACGAGTCCGCTGTCTCTTTCGGCCCGCTAAAGGCCCACAGTATAGTTGGGCCATATGTATCCCGACCTTAGTATCAGCCTGTTAACGGACCTTGAAATCAAATGGGCCCACCTATTGCCCGCTTCGATGTCGGCCTATTAACGACCCGGGAGGTAACATGGCCGAGCATTAACTTTCAGCATGGTAATGACCCATTAACTTAATGGGCCCACTAAAGTTCGAACATGTCTGTAGGCCCAATTAGATAATTTGAGCCCATTACGACGAGCAATTATGCACAGGACCAAAACCGATCAATCAAAGGCCTATGAGAATTTTGGCCCATGCGAGCCCATTAGGGAAGCCCGTTAAGGGCAGTGGGAAGCTTCCTTCATATAGGTCCCATGACTGTTCATGCTAACTAATAACTTAATTGCTTTTTTGCTTCCTAGTGACCAGTTAGCTGGAATGCGAGGCGCACTAAGCAAAGGTACGACATACAGGGAAAAACGTTGCACATCTAGCATATATTACAGGAGATTACATCCACTAGGCAATCAAAGATTGATGCCAGTGCAAATAAATGAACAGAACCTAACGATCTACAATGTCACAATCTGCAACCTCAGTGCGGATGACGCCCATAAGCATGTGAGCAAGTTCTTCCTTCTTTGCTACACTGTCTCTGAAAACATTGATCAGTTGTTGTTGCGCAAGAATGTGCACCTCTGATTCCTCCACGATTTCCATCATTGCTTCAGCCAGTAATTGGTTCACAAACATACATTTTTCCATTGCATTCAGGACAGAGGAAACTGAACAGATTCAGATGGTGACTTTGGCAGGCTTGTATTATTGATAGTGGAGAGTGTCTTGACCACTGCATCATAACATAAATTAGGAGGGTAGCCAAACAGATTAATCAAGAGTTATTGCCATATTACCTGGCCTAGATTTGTTGGAAAGAAACAATGGGGTTGCCTTGCTATTTTCAGAGTTTGTCTTCTTATCTTCAGCAGGCTGCACCAAATTAACACACTAGCATTGCTATCATTGGCCAGGTCAGATAATAGGAAAGCAACATTGACACAACGAACATTTGGGCAACCAGACCACACCAGCCTACACCAAATTAACACAATATGGCACAACTATCATCAGCCAGGTAAGGTAATACGAAAGCAACATTGACACAATGAATGAATGGACCAGAGCAGCACTACAATTCAGTAATGTGCATGATATGAGATAGTACACTCATGCAGCTCAGTATGCAAAACTACCAGGCAGTTTTCCTTACAAAAATCAACATTGTCGCCTTTACTTATACATTTTGCTACAACTAAATTTAGATCAGATAAAGGTTGGATTCACACCAATTAACAAAATACATGCTAATGTAAAAATATAGTGATATACAACAGGTACTTACATCAGCATTGGAGAACAGAGAATTCCCGCAAGATACTTTCATCGAATACGATCCCAGTGCAGAAAGTCTTCTATCCTTTAAGCTTATTTCCTAAAAGAGAGATGGGTAAGAAACATGTAGAAAATATGATCATAATGCTATAAAATTTCATGATGCGAGGATACACACATGCTTCTCAGAATGGAGTTGACATATTTTTGCTGGACTGGAGCGGACTAGTTCTTTGGCCACTAGAATCTGCTTATTATCAGTAGGAGTTGGGTTTCTATTTGCTGGAGCAGTATCTATGAAAACTGGAGGTGGTTTACTATCTCCTGGCGTTTGGATCTTTTGCAAAGACCTTGTTTGTAACCCTTCAGATTCTAACATAACAGTCTTCCCCTTGCATGCCTTATATAGAAGAATGGTCCTTCAATTATAAAACATGCTACAGCAGAGAGATGGAATAGGTACTGAAAGGCATGACATATTGACATGTATTCCCTCCATCCGGAAATAAATGGATGGGTCTAGGCGTATTTCAGTTCTAGATACATCCATTTTTATCCATTTCTGCGACATGTAATCCGGACGGAGGGAGTATGATGTAAGAGCTAGGGATACGACAGGACAACAGAGTAAAAAACACTAGTTGAATTTAAAACTGTATGCTAGCGGAATACATATAGAAAAATCCTAAGGCAACATATGCGTGTATGATTTGGAAACTAAGATGGCATTGCAACAGACCACTAGAACAGCACTTCAATGTAAAAAAACCATGGTATGGTAGATAGATGAAGTACATACTGATGAATAACAATGCATAAGATATTCAGAAGCATGATGTCCAAACTAAGCAGATGGCATTGCGATAGAGTAGAATGACAGTACTTGAATTTCAAAACATGTTATCATGAATGGAATAGGTATTGAAGAATAGGAAGGCATGACATATTTACATGCATGATCAGCAGGCTAAGCACATGGCATTGCAACAGAGTAGATGCACTCCAGGACATTATATGCATGTTGTACCCATATCACGGGCCAATTTAGAGCAAGGACCTTGTGGGGTGAATAGGATTCATCATCTTTCTGCAAGTCTTCTGAAGAACTCCCTTTACATGTTCCATCATATTGGGTACCATTGACGTCAAGTTTGTTGGCCGTTACATTGCTCCGTGAGGTTCTTGTGGATATATCAGTGTGTGCAATTATATCTGACATGCATGGAAGACAACCAGTAGTTAGATTTATGTAATGAGTGCCTGTAGGAGACGACATAAATAGTAGGACTGGGGTTAACTAGCAGCAATAGGTCTCAAAAACTAAAGGGAGAACACATATGAAAGCTACAGAATATGTATCGTTTGTACTCGAGATTAACTAGATGGCACACAAAAGTATTAAAGAACAACATAGGTAATACTAGAAGTGGTATAATACTATAATCACCAGCCTGTGGGATAGCATTGGCTGATGGATGATAACTATGGAACAACGTCACCTAAATAACAAGTCTCTTAGCTGAACTATGGAACAACGTTAACTCCTGAACAAGACCCGTATGAGATCAACATGAATATACAGTGAAATGTGATAATCTATTTTCCATGCTTAGATGAATAACAAAGTGATAAATGTTGCACACAAGTAAGATGAGGGTACAACCTATCTGGCTGCCATCCATAGGAGTGAGCATCATGTGCTGACTTGTCGATGGCCCTGCAGTTGTTGAGGCTGTCCATGTCGGGCACGCGCATTCGATGCAGGGAACTGTTGAGTGGGGACTATAGCTCCCTTCTGGTGTATGCTTCCCTTGTTGGAGCAGCTGCGGTGAGAAGGAAGACGGTGTGGCTAAAGAGGCAGAAAACACATAATGATAAGGACGACACATATCTCTGATCTGAAGAAATACCCTAAGAGATGAACAGTAAGGTCCGAGAGTGGTCACACGTCTGTTGACTGAAGACTAAATTGGGGTCACACGATTTATTTTATTTTGGTACTGTCCGATCTATGCCGGATGGCTTGATGGCCGTCTTGTGCCTCCCGGCTGACACTGTTCAGAATCTTCCCCGAAGGGCCAGCGACCACCGGCAAAGCAGCCTGCCTCCGCCGTCCGTGGTCGTGAGAGCTCCAACCAAAACCCCGCTCCCCGCCCCACCGCACTGCTGTGGTTGCGCCGCCCCCGGCTAATCCACAAAGACTCGCCGTCATCCAGATCCGGCGGCGGCAGTACCTTCAACCCACGCAACTCTAAGATAGCCATCTAAGCGCTGCATCCGCAGCGAACTTGCGCCCCCGCACCCTTATGTTAGACACCAGCCAACCAGCAGCCTAGGAGCTCCGTCGCCTCGAGGGGTGCTGCATCCCATTGGGAATCGATGGGCCCAGAATAAAAATTCAGACAACTGATGCCTAAATAAAGTGATTTGAGATTAGGGTATGACCTATCTTGTGGCCCGGTGAAGTAGGCAGCTCCAGCTGCCAAGTCGGTGAGGCCGGCGCGGTTGCGGTGGCTACCAGTGGCACAAAAGCAGAGATGTCGCGATGGTCGATGGCTACGGGGAAGCAGCGCCAGGGCCCTGGACGCATCCGAAGTTGGAGCCGCTCCGGCGCCGTGCACAACGGCGGGGGTGAATCGGCTCCGGTACGGTTCACGTGGCCGTCGTCGAGGCAGCTTCGACAGCACGGAGTAAGAGGCACACGACCCAGTGCATGACGGCAAACGGACAGCGTCTTCGGCATTGGGGAGGAGGGCGGCGGTGAATTTGGTGCGGTGGGGGCGCCATAGAGGAGGGCCTGATTTGGCACCCACGAGGTATGAATGGGGAATTGGGAGGGGGAACCATGTCTTACGGACGCATTTGTCTGAAATGTGTGTGTGTGGGGGGGGGTTACAGTTTTACCCCTGCCTTTAGGCTTCTGGGCTTGGGTCTGTGTACTGAGGGTCGGGGATAGTAGAGTAACCTTGCTTCTCCCAAATAGTGGGCACGAGCGATTTCGGGCGAGGAGGGCATGTTTTGAAATAGTGGGCGCGAGCGATTTCGGGCGAGGAGGGCGTGTTTTGAAATTGTCGGCGCAAGCGATTTCGGGCTAGGAGGGCGTGTTTTGAAATAGTCGGCGCGAGCGATTTCGGGCGAGGAGAGGGTGTTTTGCCGCCCATGGTTTATGAATTATTCGGCACATGTCATTTCGGCCGAGGAGAAGGCACGCTTGGATGAAGTTACGAACCTACCCTCGATGTACAACGGGCCAATTGATGCGTGTCCCACATAGGCCGGTAATTTCGTGTCTCCCATTTATTTGCTCGGGCGAATACCACCGAGCAGAGGGTGTTTAGCAGTTCGTTCCAATTTTGGGACAATGAGCGTCCACGTCTACCTTACCAAGTCGATTCGAATCAAATTTTGAAATATTAGGTTGCCACTTCTTTTTTAGATGGAGAGATGATGCTCGGGACTAATGTGTTTTTACATGCTCGTTGCTAATGATTTACTATATGACAAATAGTTGACCCACTCAAAAACGGGAGTCAAACCCAAAATGAAATATCCTGATTCAATGAAATAGCTCGTTCACCAGGTCAAAATAGTGAACTAAATCCAAAATTGAACACCTCAATCGAGTAGCATGTTGTACAGTATTATAGTACTCCATGAACATGTTGAAAGTCAAATTAATGAACTTGTTTGATACGCATATCTCCATTCATGTGTGGATTTCAGACAACATGTCCTCCAATTTAAATATTTGAATGCAAGTTTATATCGAAACATGGTTTATATCAGTCTTTGATGCATAAACTGCGACCTCCCCCTCTCCCGGACTCCTCCTCTCTCTCTCGCCGACAATTTTCAATTCTATCGCACGCATCCAAACACAAACCTTGTTGCTCCCTCTCCCTCTCTCTCTCTCTCTCTCTCTCTCTCTCTCTCTGTGTGTGTGTGTGGGGGGGGTCTTTCAAGTTCGCATGCACACTCCATGTATAGGTCTCTCTCACACACTATGTATGATTCTCTAGTCCAAGCTAAATATCTTGGGTGCACTCATCGTACGCACACAAATTCCCTGGCTCGTTGCCCGCAACTCTCTCAAGCACCACTCTGCCGTCTCGGAGCTCTTCCCTCTCTCTCTCTCTCTCAAACTCTCCATCTCCTTGGGTCACACATACACATGCATATCTCACTCGCACTCGATAGACCCATCTAAAACTCTCTCTCTCCCTCGTTCTCTCTCCATCTCACACGCACACACACAATCTCGCGCCTAGCCAAGTATGATGGTCTCTCACTGAATTGTAGGCACACGCAGTCCCCCCTATATGTATATGACTAGCTAATTCTTACTCTCCATCACAAACATGTGCGTAGTCTATCTCGATTTCTCTTGGGGCATCTTTCTATCGCACACGCACCTCGTCCCTCGATCTCCCACCCATATAGTCCCCTCACAATCTCGAGGGGATCTCTCTATCACAAACACACCCTCTCTCCCTCCCCATGCGTCCATCTTCTCCATGCGTCCCTCTCTGTAATGCCCACGATGCGGCTATATCTCCCACGTGTCGAGGCACGACTTAGAGGCATAACCGCATAGTGGTTTTGTCGCAAGAAGGGTCATCTTCACACAATCCCATGTAATGAACAAGAATGGGATAAAGAGTTGGCTTACAATCGCCACTTCACACAATACATAAATATCATCATACATCATCCAAAATACAATCATATAGACCGACTACGGTCAATATCCAGATGAAAATAAGACAACCCCAAATGCTAGATCCCTGATCGTCCCAACTGGGCTCCACTACTGATCATCAGGAAAAGACACATAGTAACGACCACGTTCCTCGTCGAACGCCCACTTGAGATCGACGCCATCGTCTGTACTGGCATCGTCGAGACCTGCAACTGTTTTGGAAGTATCTGTGAGTCACGGGGACTCAGCAATCTCACACCCGCGAGATCAAGACTATTTAAGCTTGTAGGAAAGGATGGTGCAAAAAGGTGGAGCTGCAGCGGCAAAAACATATATGGTGGCTAACTGCGCAAATGAGAGCGAGAAGAGAAGCAATGGAGCGGTCGTCATCTAGCAATGACCAAGAAGAGGTCCTGAACACCTACTTACGTCATACATAACTCAGACCGTGTTCACTTCCCGGACTCCGCCGAGAAGAGACCATCACGGCTACTCACGCAGTTGGTGTATTTTAATTGGGTCAAGTGACAAGTTATCTACAACCGGACATTAACAAATTCCCATCTGCCTCATAACCGCGGGCACGGCTTTCGAAAGATAATACCCTGCAGGTGTCGTGGAATTGTCACGGCAGATGTCCTCGAGCTAGGACTTAGTCGTGGGGCCATCGCAACCAGGAAGCTTGAAGGGGTTATGCGGGACAAGGAACACGAGGGGTTATACTGGTTCGGCCCCTTACGGTGAAGGTAAAAGCCTACGTCCAGTTTGAGGTGTTTACTGATTAGGGTTACGATCGCCAGGGAGCTAAACAACTATGCCCGGCTCTCGATGAGATTGTTGTCGCTTTATATAGGGAGGCTGACGCCCATCAGCTCTTAGAGTGCCGGCCGGCTCATAAGAACGTCCGGCTCGGACTCTAAACTATACTTGCCTTATACTACAAGTCTACTATAATAATGATTGTAACTACAGGCCCTAAGCCATATCCGGGTCTCAGCCCATCTCTGGCCCATCGTCTTGAAACTTGGCTCCGGGCTTCTGGCAATGACCATCCGAAGAGTAACCCGGCCCCTCCTGGCGGGTGACTCTAAGGTCTATATCCTCAACATTAGGCCCCAGATTGACTTGAGCCGGCTCGTGTCAATCTTCAACTCTGCCGACAGAGAAAATCTCCGGCTTACCATTCATGTGAAGGCCATAACCCGGAGTGACGTCATCCTCTGGACTCCGGATAATCCGCCGTGACGTCATCCTCCATTAAGTCCGTTTTTACTCCGCCAGATCCGCAACGGATCTTTGCTTTTACTGTCGTTCCAAAGATCGAGGCGTCGTGAGGGGGAGATAACCACGCCGTGGTCTCCTTGAATCTCGCGCCCACTTATGACTCTGCCTTATAAATAGGCCGGCCCAACGCTCTCTTCTCACGCCTCCTTCTTCCTCCTCGCGCTGTCGCTCCTCTGCCCGAGCTCCGCCACTGCCGCCGCCGTCGCGCCCCTGGTCTTCATCAACCCGGCCGCTGCATCACCCTGATTCGGACCAGATTCACGGCAGCGACCTCCGCTCTTTCCAACTCCGGTGAGTCTCCTTTGCCCTGTCAGATAGATCTACTGTAGGGTTCATCTTGTGTTCTTCGCGTTCATCACCATTGCCGCAAACCTCAGTAGCTCTTGTAGTCACCGCACTCGGTTGATCTTTAACCTCGCATAGAGTCAGTGCAGTAGATGTTTGAGATCCATTTCACCTTCAAGAAGCCCTCCTTTTACTGCATAAGAACCATGTTCCACCTCAAGAACTTCCCCTGCCTCGGTTTTTTAGGTCTAGAAAATTTTCATTTCACCCGACCATTTTGATCCAAAAAAGTTACTGCAATATGTGAAACCTGTTTTACCACACTTAGTAAAAACTGCAGCCCTTGAATCTTGGCGACTTATATTTCCGACTTAAAGAAAACACGTGCCGTAGAACTTTCCGGTTTAAAGAGAACCATGCTCTGTAGAATCCTCCGGCTTAACTGCGGTAAGCCGTAGATGACCAACTTATTCTGAATGCTCCTACGGCTTAGATAACCCACCGTATCTGAATATATATCATTAGTCCCCTTCATAAGCCGCCACCTTAGTTTGAACAATAGATCTCCGGCTTATAATTAACCCAGATACTTTTCTCTTTATCATAGACCACCAACCTTCACCATGCCTCCCAAGGCTCCCATCACTTCCAACTGGATGAGATCCAACGTCACTGACGAGACCCTGGCCAACTTCGTTAAGTCCGAATATCTACCCAAGAAGGAAGTGATGTCCTACCGTGCCCCTGATCCGTCAGAAGAAAGACCACAGCCGAGGGACGGGGAGGTAGTGATCTTTGCGGACCATATGAGCTGGGGCTTCGCACCGCCCGGCTCAAAATTCTTTCGGGACGTGCTCAACTTCTTTGACCTTCGGCCTCAGGATATAGGACCCAACTCTGTATCCAACATCTGCAACTTCCAAGTCTTTTGCGAAGTGTACCTTGGAGGAGCCCAGTTTGCTGCTTTTCAGAGAACTGTTCTACTTAAACCGCCAAAACGAGTGCGTGAACGGGCCAAGTCTGGAATTAGGCGGCATCTCCATCCAACGGCGTAGGGACTGTCTATTCCCTTACGCAGAGCCGCCAAGCCACCCCAAGGACTGGAATATGACTTGGTTCTACTGCCAAGATACGTCCCCGGCTGACGAGAACCCGCTGCCCGGCTTTCACCCAACACGCCTAGAGCCGACTCATCCGCTATCCGACAAACTGACTGCTGCGGAACGCCAGCCTCTGCTTCCAACGATCAATAAGATCAAGGCCCTGCTAGGCAACGGTCTGAACGGAATTGACCTGGTCCGGGTCTGGATCTCATGGCGGGTGATCCCATTGAGCCGCCGCCCCGGCTTAATGTGTGAGTACACCGGGCGAAAGGATGACCCGCAGAGGCACAGCCGCAATGATCTTCCAGAAGACGTTGCTGAAGAAGAGACCAAGGCTCTGTTAAACGAGAGCCTGGCAGACTGTGGAAGGACCGGGCTAGCCCCGTTCTGCAAGACCAATCCAGCCCCAGCGGTAAGCCGCTAACTTTAACCTTTCAACTTCTTTTGCATGTCACCTTGCTCTGAACCATTTTAAGAATTCATTACTGTATTTCTCAGGCTGATGATAAATTCTGGCGGGTCAAGTATGACCATGAGGCGGCCAAGAAGGCCAGGAAGGCGAAGAAAGCCGCCAAGAAAGCCGCCCCTCGCAAAAAGGGAAGCAGACCCACTGCTTCGGAGCTACTGCAATTAAGCGACAACTCCGAGTCAGAGGTAACCCTTAAACCTTTAAACTCTTGCCATATTTGTTGTTTGTTGCTGTCCGCCTTATCAACATTTTGCTCACTGACAGGATGACACCGGCTCCAGTAACCCGGTGGTTGAAGAGGTAATGTCACTTTCCTCCAACTCGGAGCCTTTGCCACAGCTGAAAGTCCGAAGAGTAACCCGGAAAGTAAGCTTTTCACATCCATTAGCTCATCAAGACCCTCAATTTCTTTTGAAGCAGCAGGTTCACGAAAGTCGGCGTCACACCCGGGCCCGCAAAGACACCGACCTCTCCACCGGGTTACCCGACACAACCAGGAAGCGTCGTACTGAGGTTTTTTTCTCACCTGTACCCTTTTCATCCATTGGCGGGTGTCACCCGTCAGCCACTCAATTCTTCTGACTCCAATTATCAGGAGACCTCCCCCTCTTCGGGTGACTCCATGCAGTCCAGCCTGCCGGCCTTCAAGACTGCACCCGGGTAATAACAATGTCCTTACATTATCTGTCCGTAGTTACTTTTTGTATACCTAACACTTCTGCCTTTTCAGTGCCCAGGCAAAGCTCACCAAAAGAGCAAAGAAAACCAGGTCAGCCGGAGTGCCAGACTTGCCTGAGCCGGAAGCGACAGCTCAAGAGCCGCCAACTGCCTCCGCCCCCGAGGCCACCATTCCCATGGACACGGCGCCTGAAGCCCCTGCCCCGACTACCAAGACAACGACCGAAGCGTCGGTTAACCCGGAGGCCTCCGGCTCAGCCCCACCAGCTGACGACCCGGACGTGGTAATTACCCGGACGGAGTATGTTGAGCCAGGGCGACCGACCGTGCTGGCCAAATGCTCCGCGAAGGGGGAGCTGCTGCAGCCCCACCGGGTGAACCTGGACCTCTCCAGCTACACCGACTTGAGCATTGGAGAGCTCGTCTCTGGCTACATCAGCCAAGTTCACAAAAGCCGGGATGCCGAGATCGCGATGGTCAACCAGATCCAACAAAAATCTGAGGTATCCTTCTGCTGTCTTCTTACTTTCTGCATAGCGACCCTTGTCATGCTAGCCCCCAAGTCGACGACTTATACTTGAATATGTTGTAGACTTAGGTCCCGGCTTACTGAACTGAGCCGGCAGTACATAGATAGATACATTCAATATGCATTAGCCCCCAAGTGCCAAGCGTCTTTGCTTGGAAAGCGCTTGGGACTTATAAAATGACTGTTAATAACCCGGAAATATATGCAGGCTGTTGGCAAGAAATTAGAATCGGATCTTGCGGATCTCAAGAGCCGGCTGAAGACACAGGAGATGGAGACCCGGAAGGCAAACGCCAAGTTTGTCTCCAGCATCGCCGCTCAAGAGAAACTGAAGACCGAATTTGATGCTGAACGGAAGGCCTGGGCTGAGGAGAAGGCTGCACTGGTGACCCGGGCAGAACAGGCGGAGAAAGCCCTCACTGAGAAGACCGCTGAGCTCTCCGGCCTAAAGCGCCAGGTTTCCCAAATGGTGGCTGCTATCTTCGGTAAGTCGCCTCACCGGCTTTCATCAAGTCTGTATATGTTATGATTCATCCTTGTCACCGGCTTATCTGATCTTGTTAAACAGGTCCCAGGAGTGCCAACCTTAACCAGAGTGTGGTCACCAAGTTAAAGGCCGTGTACACCCTGGTGGAACAACTCTACACCGGGTCACAGCGCGCCTTAGCTGTGGTGGCCCTATCCAACGAGGTGCCAACCCATCTAGCCGAAGTCCTGCGCTGGCTCGCTGTTCTGCCGCAGCGGATCCAGGAGCTACGCCGAGCCTCCGCAAGAGCCGGAGCAATTGCCGCGCTGAGCCGGGCCAAAGCATTCCTGCCGGAGCTAGACCCGGCAGACATTGCCCTGGGTTATCCAAGCCTGAAGGAAGACGGCTCAACCTTCGACCAGAAGGACTTCGCGGCATGTGTGAAGGCTGTACGCCCGGTGGCCACCATCATCGGGAACGACACCGACTTAACCAAGTATCAGCCGGGGTACAACGCGGAGAATCAGAGGATTCCAACCCCTCGCTATGAAGCTCTCAATCTGATTCCTCCGGCTCGTCAACACACCTTCGCCCCGGAGATTGACCCGGCCGGGTTAATTGACGAAGAAGCCCAGTTCAAAGCTCTCAGCGGCATCAACTGGAAGTCGTCAACCTTCGAGGTCTTGGGATCAGCCGGAGCAGAAGACAGGAACGAGCCGGGGACTTCAACGCAGCAGGCATCATAAAGCGGCTGGCGGTTCACCGAACTACACTCCATCCTTGGGACTTGATGAATTTTGTAATAGAATAGGTGCAACATTTTATCTCTGCCGTGCCATCGTGCACGTAATGAATGCTGAAATCCCTTGAAGTTATCCTTTTGGTGTTCCTCCGGGTCATAATTATCCCTTTGTCCTTCTCAACCTTAAAAGGTGCCTTTAAGTATCTGCATAGAAAGGTAAATCACAAGTCTCAAGGCGGCTTACCACCCTAAGAATCAGGTGCTTGAGATGGATAACCCGGAATATGAATCAAAAAAAAACTTGTCCTTAGTTACACTCTGAACATAGCTGTGATAACACACTTAACGGCCTGTAAGCATACTTCCGGTTTAAATAACCCGGGTAGCACGGTTGGCATCTTAACTCTAATTTACTTGCCTTGATGACATCCATGATGTTCAAATTAACAAAATAAACCCAAAATTAAGCCGGCAAGTGAGACCCGGCCATGCACACTGTCATAATCAGAGAAAACTTGTGATAAATCAGAACTTAGGGGCTTCCAGTTCGAATACGACCAGAGACCCGGCCCAAAAGGGGTTAAGCCAAGATTCGGATACGATCATATAGCCCCCAGTGGGTGTGGCGATGCCAATCAAGAGGGTACCGACAGCTATGTTCTCTTTGGTTCGAATACGACCCATGTTTGAACAGGAAGCCCCCAAATGATTCTTAACATTGTTTAACGACGCCGATTCGAATACGATCCACGTCGGTTCTCAGAGGGGTTAAAACTGAGATTCAAATATGACCAAAGTTAACTTCCCAATGAGCTCGGCACTTTGCCAATCAAGTGGGTATCGACAGCTATGTTCTCTTTGGTTCGAATACGACCCATGTTTGAACAGGAAGCCCCCAAGTGACCTTACAGCTTACAGCTAGGCTCGAATACGATCATAAGCCGGATCCTCCTTTAAATCAGCATGTAAAAAATAACCCACGCATAATTGGAGGAGAAAAAAGGATAGATGTCCTGCTTTATTGCTTATCATAATATATACATGTCTGAGATAAATATGTACACCACGAGAGCCGGTAGCTCAAGTGTAGTAAGGCCGAAGCTGAGCTATATTCTACGGCCGACGGGTCTCCTCCTCAGATTTACGCGAATCTTTATGTTCCCGAATATCAATGAGGTAATATGACCAGTTGTGTAAGTTCTTACTGACCACAAAAGGCCCTTCCCAAGGTGGGGATAACTTGTGTGCATCTGTTTGATCCTGGATAAGCCGGAGCACAAGGTCGCCTTCCTGGAAGACCCGGGATTTGACCCGGCGGCTATGATAACGGCGCAGGTCTTGTTGGTAAATCGCCGAACGGGCTGCTGCCACATCACGTTGTTCGTCCAACAAGTCCAGAGCATCTTGGCGCGCCTGTTCATTATCCGTCTCAACGTAAGCCGCCACACGAGGTGAGTCGTGACGGATGTCACTGGGGAGGACTGCTTCTGCTCCATAAACCATGAAAAAAGGCGTGAAGCCTGTAGACCTGTTAGGAGTAGTGTTGATGCTCCATAAGACGGAAGGCAACTCCTCCACCCAACAACCCGGCGTCCGTTGCAAAGGGACCAAAAGCCGGGGCTTGATGCCCTTCAGAATCTCCTGGTTAGCTCTCTTAGCTTGACCATTGGATTGGGGATGAGCCACTGAGGAAACATCAAGTCGGATATGCTCTCGTTGACAAAACTCTTCCATAGCGCCCTTGGATAGATTGGTGCCATTGTCAGTTACGATGCTGTGCGGAAAGCCGAAGCGGAAAATCACCTTTTTCATAAATTGAACCGCCGTGGCCGCATCGCACTTGCTAACTGGCTCAGCCTCCACCCACTTCGTGAATTTGTCAACTGCCACCAAGAGGTGGGTCTTCTTATCCTTGGACCGTTTAAAAGGCCCAACCATATCAAGCCCCCAGACTGCAAAGGGCCAAGTGATTGGGATCATCCTCAACTCCTGAGCCGGCACATGAGCCCGTCGTGAGAACCTTTGGCAACCATCACATTTACTGACCAAGTCCTCTGCATCAGCGTGAGCCGTCAGCCAATAAAAACCATGACGGGAAGCCTTGGCTACAAGGGATTTTGAGCCGGCATGATGACCAAAATCCCCTTCATGGATCTCCCGCAAGATCTCTTGGCCTTCCTCAGGGGAGATACAACGTTGAAATGCCCCCGAAACATTGCGATGATGTAACTCGCCATCGATGACGATCATTGACTTAGCACGCCGGGTGATTTGCCTGGCCAAAGTTTCATCCTCAGGAAACTCTCCCCGGGTTATATAAGCCAGATATGGCATTGTCCAATCTGGTGTGACATGAAGAGCCGCCACCAGTCGTGCCTCCGGGTCAGGGATAGCCAAGTCCTCTTCTGTAGGCAACTTAACCGAGGGGTTATACAGGACATCCAGGAAAGTGTTAGGCGGCACCGGCTTTCGTTGAGAACCTAGCCGGCTTAAAGCATCAGCCGCCTCGTTCTTCCTGCGATCAATGTGCTCCACTTGGTATCCCTGGAAATGCCCAGCAATGGCATCAACCTCGCGGCGATAAGCCGCCATGAGAGGATCCTTAGAATCCCAGGTGCCCGATACTTGTTGAGCCACCAAGTCTGAGTCACCAAAGCACCTTACCCGGCTTAAGCTCATCTCCTTAGCCACCCGAAGACCGTGGAGCAAAGCCTCGTATTCAGCCGCATTGTTAGTGCAAGGAAACATCAACCGTAGCACATAATGGAACTTGTCACCTTTAGGGGAAGCCAATACAACACCAGCCCCCGAGCCCTCCAACTGTCTGGACCCATCGAAGTGGATAGTCCAATAAGTGTTATCCGGCTTTTGCTCAGGCACTTGAGACTCCGTCCAATCATTGATGAAATCCACCAAAGCCTGAGATTTAACAGCAGTGCGTGGCACATATTTGAGGCCATGAGGTCCGAGTTCTATAGCCCACTTAGCAATTCTCCCTGTAGCCTCTCTGTTCTGGATAATATCACCAAGAGGGGCAGAACTGACCACAGTGATGGGATGACCCTGAAAATAATGTTTGAGCTTCCGGCTCGCCATGAACACACCGTATACGAGCTTTTGCCAATGCGGGTACCGCTGCTTGGACTCAATGAGCACCTCGCTGACATAATAAACCGGCCGCTGAACCGGATGCTCCTTACCCGCCTCCTTACGCTCCACTACAATAGCCACGCCGACGGCTCGTGCGTTTGCCGCTACATATAGTAGCAAGGGCTCCTTATCAACCGGAGCAGCAAGGACGGGGGGCTCTGCCAGTTGCTTTTTCAAATCCTCAAAAGCGGTATTAGCTGCATCATTCCAGATAAAGTTATCAGTTTTCTTCATCAACTGATATAAGGGCATAGCTTTCTCACCCAAACGGCTTATAAACCGGCTTAAAGCAGCGATGCGACCCGCCAAACGCTGAACGTCATTTATACATGCCGGCTTAGCTAGGGAGGTGATAGCCTTGATCTTCTCCGGGTTAGCCTCAATGCCCCTGTCAGAAACCAAGAAGCCCAATAGTTTGCCTGCAGGAACACCAAAAACACACTTGGCCGGGTTAAGCATCATCTTGTAGACCCGGAGATTATCGAAGGTTTCCCTTAAGTCATCTATCAGGGTTTCCTCCTTGATGGATTTAACCACAATATCATCCACGTAAGCGTGAACATTGCGCCCGATCTGTTTATGAAGACAATTCTGTACACAACGCTGGTAAGTCGCCTGTGCACACTTGAGTCCAAAGGGCATAGATACATAGCAGAAGGCTCCAAAGGGAGTGATGAACGCCGTCTTCTCCTGGTCCTTAACTGCCATCTTAATCTGATGATACCCGGAATAGGCATCCAAGAAACTTAAGCGTGCACAACCTGCTGTAGCATCAATGATTTGATCAATACGGGGGAGAGCAAAAGGATCAGCCGGACACGCCTTGTTCAAGTCCGTGTAGTCCACACACATCCGCCAGGTGCCGTTCTTCTTGAGTACGAGCACCGGGTTGGCCAACCACTCCGGGTGAAAAACCTGAACAATGAACCCGGCCGCCAAGAGCCGGGCCACCTCTTCACCAATAGCTTTCCGCCTCTCTTCGTTAAACCGTCGAAGGAACTGTCTGACCGGCTTAAATTTTGGATCAACATTGAGAGTGTGCTCAGCGAGTTCTCTAGGTACACCTGGCATGTCAGAAGGTTTCCACGCGAAGATGTCCCTATTCTCACGGATGAACTCGATGAGCGCGCTTTCCTATTTTGGGTCCAGATTTGCACTGATGCTAAACTGCTGAGACGAGTCACCTGGAACAAAATCAACAAGTTTAGTCTCATCAGCTGATTTAAATTTCATTGCTGGTTCATTCTCCGTGGTTGGCTTTTCCAGAGAGGTCATATCCGTTGGGTCAACATTGTCTTTGTAAAACTTCAACTCCTCTGTGGCGCAAACAGACTCTGCATAAGCCGCATCGCCTTCCTCGCACTCCAGAGCCACCTTTCGGTTGCCGTGAACCGTAATAGTCCCGTTGTGACCCGGCATTTTGAGCTGTAAGTACACGTAGCACGGCCGTGCCATGAACTTGGCATAAGCCGGCCGTCCAAATATAGCATGGTATGGACTTCTTATCTTGACCACCTCAAAGGTCAGCTTCTCCACCCTGTAGTTGTTCTCATCACCAAAAGCCACTTCCAATTCGATCTTGCCGACTGGATAAGCCGACTTACCGGGTACCACACCTTGGAAGATAGTGTTTGACTGGCTGAGGTTCTTATCGACTAGCCCCATACGACGGAAAGTCTCGTAATAGAGGATATTGATGCTGCTGCCTCCATCCATGAGTACCTTTGTGAACTTATAGCCTCCCACCTGAGGGGCCACCACTAAGGCCAAGTGGCCCGGGTTATCCACCTGGGGAGGGTGATCCTCCCTACTCCACACTATAGGCTGCTCAGACCACCGCAAGTAACATGGAACCGCCGGTTCAACAGCATTAACAGCCCTCTTGTGAAGCTTCTCGTCTCGTTTGCACAAACTAGTGGTGAACACATGATACTGTCCACCGCTAAGCTGCTTTGGGTTGGTCTGATAACCCCCTGCTGCTATTGATGGCCCTGACCAGACTGTTGATTAAAGCCCCCTTGACCGTTCTGAGGACCGAAATTTGAGCCGCCGCCCGGGCCATGAAAACCGCCGGCGCCTGAGCCGCCGCCCGGGCCATTGTAACTCTTAAAGGCCTTCATGATCGCGCAATCCTTCCACAGGTGAGTCGCTGGCTTCTCTCTAGAGCCATGCCTTGGACAAGGTTCATTTAACAGCTGCTCCAGCGTTGGACCTGACCCGCCGCCTCGGGGAGGGGGCCTCCCCTTGCGTCGCTGGTTATTACCTTGGGAGTTGGCGTTGGCTACAAACTCTAGGCTGCCATCGGCCTTACGCTTGCCTCCTCCTTGGTTCCCCGGGTTAAACTGAGGACCCTTGCCGTTGCCATTCTTCTTTCCCTTCCCTGCCCTTTCATCGTCTGAAGGGGGATCCTTGGTACCATCGGAATCAGCGTACTTGACAAGAGTCGCCATTAGGGTACCCATATCGGGGCAGTCGCGCTTGAGCCGCCCATGCTTCATTTTAAGGGGCACAAAGCGACAGTTCTGTTCCAACATTAAGACTGCAGAGCCGGCATCCATCTTATCTGATGAATGTATGATCTCCTTGACCCGGCGAACCCAATGGGTCGTGGACTCACCCTCCTGCTGCTTACAGTTAGTCAAATCCACAATTGACATAGATTGCCTGCAGGTATCTTTGAAGTTTTGAATGAACCGGGCTTTCAGCTCAGCCCAAGACCCAATGGAGTTCGGCGGTAACCCTTTCAACCACGTGCGGGCAGTTCCATCTAACATCATGGTGAAATATTTGGCCATGGCTGCCTCACTGACCTCCAGCAATTCCATAGCCATCTCATAACTCTCAATCCAGGCTGCAAGCTGTAAGTCCGCTGTATAGTTAGGCACCTTCCTAGGGCCCTTGAAGTCCTTAGGTAGACGTTCATTACGGATGGCTGGTACCAAACAAGGGACACCCCCGGTCCTGGTAGAAATTCCCACATCAACGGACGTCGTCGGATAAGCCGGGGGGGGGGGGGTCTAATAAGCCGTCAATTGAGGCGCCTGCTCCGCCTCTTGCCGCGCTTGGTCTGTTGCGTAGAAGGCACCATTATGAGCCGGGCCATGGCCAGGGGGCGGGTCATGGCGTCGTACATTACTTGAACCGGTTGCTGAGACCATGTGCCGGCTGTAACTCGGGCTCTGGCCTGGACGAGGGGTCGAGTGGATCCTGTCGCGGCTATAGGAGTACGCCTCTTGCTGCGCTAGTGCCGTCTGCAGGAGTTCCCTGACCCGGCGGGTTTCGATGGCCGCCGGAGAATCGCCGTCAACGGGGAGAGCCGCCAGCCGTGCTGCCGCAGCTACCATGTTCTCTAGCGGGTTATCATAATGACCCGGGGGTATTGGCACATACTGAGGCGGGGCAGGGGGCACCTGGGGAGGCCCCATCACTCGTGGCTGAATAAGGGGTCCAGACCCGGGCGCAATGACCCCTGGCGGGTTACTAGACCCTGCCCCCGGCGTGTTGAAAAGATTGCGTGGATCGTAAACCGGTGGGAGTCGAGACTGGGCCTTCTGATGCCTCCTTCTCATGACCTCGTTGGCCGCGTTCTGATCCATCGTGAGTTGGAAGGACTGCGCCTGAATCAGCTGGGTCCGGGCGTCGAGAGCCGCCCGCTCCGCAGCCAGCCTGATTCCTTCTGCTGCCAGATCCTCTTTAGCTTTTACCAGATCCGATTTTAACTGTGCCACCTCCGCATCATGCTGAGCTTGATCCGCCGGGTCAACCGCGGCGGTTAACAGGGCCGTCATCTTGTCGGTGAGATTCATCAGCACCTGAGCCGGAGAAGGCACCGGGTTTCCCGATCCAGCAGCGGGGTTCTGAACAGGCTGTGCACCAGCCATAAAAACTCCGACCTGACTTGGCGGCTCAAAAAGGTCCGGAATACTGTCGCCATCGGAACAACCCATGAGCTTGCCATCTTGAAGTTGGTACAACGAGTTTGACTCATCAGTGGCCGACTCGCCGTCAGAGCCGGCGGCCGCCTCATCACCGGACCCGGATGGATCAGAGGGCCCTCCATGGATGCATCCCACAAAAGCGCGCCTTAAGGCAGGCCGGGCCCGGGCGGGTTGTGCGCGCTGAGCCGTTTCGATGAGGTCGGCGCAGAGATCCGGCTCGGGGCCCGGCTCACCAAGCTTGCCAATGAAGACATCAATTGCGCCAAAGGGGACCCGGTACCCGTACTCAATTGAGCCGGCGTCGGGGCCCCAGTCCGCATCGTCGATGTAGAGCATGCCGCGATGACTCTTGGTCATCCGGCCCACAGCATATCCCTTGAGCCCTTCGAAGCTGCCCTTCAAGAACTCAAATCCACCGTGCGCGAGCCCCAAGGTGGGCGCCAACTGTCGTGGAATTGTCACGGCAGATGTCCTCGAGCTAGGACTTAGTCGTGGGGCCATCGCAACCAGGAAGCTTGAAGGGGTTATGTGGGACAAGGAACACGAGGGGTTATACTGGTTCGGCCCATTACGGTGAAGGTAAAAGCCTACGTCCAGTTTGAGGTGTTTACTGATTAGGGTTACGATCGCCAGGGTGCTAAACAACTATGCCCGGCTCTCGATGAGATTGTTGTCGCCCTCTAACCGCTGCCGGGTCATCCCTTTATATAGGGAGGCTGACGCCCAGCAGCTCTTAGAGTCCCGGCCGGCTCATAAGAACGTCCGGCTCGGACTCTAAACTATACTTGCCTTATACTACAAGTCTACTATAATAATGATTGTAACTACAGGCCCTAAGCCATATCCGGGTCTCAGCCCATCTCTGGCCCATCGTCTTGAAACTTGGCTCCGGACTTCTGGCAATGACCATCCGAAGAGTAACCCGGCCCCTCCTGGCGGGTGACTCTAAGGTCTATATCCTCAACAGCAGGGGTGTCCCAACTTAACCCATCATAAGCTCTCACGGTCAACGAAGGATAAACCTTCTCCCGGAAAGACCCGATCAGTCTCGGAATCCCGGTTTACAAGACATCTCGACAATGGTAAAACAAGACCAGCAAAGCCTCCCGAATGTGCCGACAAATCCCGATAGGAGCTGCACATATCTCGTTCTCAGGGCACACCGGATTGTCCAAGCTTCCGATAGGCCAGACCAGAGTTGCCCCTGGTGGCCACCGGCGACTGACAGTTTGGACCAATACTCAGAGGAGCACTGGCCCGGGGTTTAAAATAAAGATGACCCTCGGGCTCTAGAAAACCCGGGGGAAAAAGGTATAGGTCGCAAATGGTAAAACCAAGGTTGGGCCTTGCTGGAGGAGTTTTATTCAAGGCGAACTGTCAAGGGGGTCCCATAAATCACCCGACCGCGTAAGGAACGCAAACTCAAGGAACATAATCCCGGTATAACAGTAACTAGGGCGGCAAGAGTGGAACAAAACACCAGGCATAAGGCCGAGCCTTCCACCCTTTACCCAAATATATAGATGCATTAATTAAATAAGAGATATTGTGATATCCCAACATATCCATGTTCCGACATGGAACAAACTTCAACTTCACCTGCAACTAGCAACGCAATAAGAGGGGCTGAGCAAAAGCGGTAACATAGCCAAACAACGGTTTGCTAGGAAAGGATGGTTAGGGCTGACAAGGCTAAAATGGGAGACATGATATAGCAAGTGATAGGTAGCGGAGCATGGCAATAGAGCGAACAACTAGCATAGCAAAGATAGAAGTGATTTCAAGGGGTGGTCATCTTGCCTGCAAGATTCTCAGAGTTGTCGAAAGCTTGATCCTCGTAAGCGTACTCGACAGGTTCCTCGTTCACGAACTCGTCTCCCGGCTCTACCCAAGACAAGAACACAAACAAACGGAACCACAATCAACAACGAGAAATGCACAAGCAACATGATGCAAAACATGTATGATATGCAAGATATGATATGCGATGCATATGCGTGCTCCGGAGGGAAAAAGATGAACATGGCAGTAACTTGGCAAACCAAGCATGCCACTGGAAATATGAGATGATTTCGGTCGAAATCGATATAAAGATCACCGGAATCGGATGCACGGTTTGCAAATGGCAAGCAAAACAAGAATGACACTAATCTGCGATAAACAGCAAGATAGCACTCAAAATGCAACAAGTAACAATGCTACAGCACCCCAACATAGCAACAAAGCACATGACCGTAAACTACAGGAGATGCTTGACAAAAGATGAACACTGAGCTACGGCTAGTTCACAACATATCAAGCTCAAACAAGCATGGCAAAAGTGCAAAAGATTACAGGTTCACAGACTTGGTGAAAAACTGGACATGGCAGAAATCAGCATCAGGTAGCAATGTTTACAGCACGAAATCAACATGCTACAGGAACTTAACATAGCACAACAAGGCATGGTAGTGTTCTACTAAATGCACATGACAAATGTCCCTTACTGACCATAAGAAAAAAAGGATCAGAAGATATGATGGCAAGCATGTAAACATAGCAAGTTTCGTTATCAGGTTTCAGATTTAGCAGAAAACAGAGCATGGCAGAAATATTAATATATAGGCCTCTTTGTGAGCTTGATGCACTCACTACAGAGCAATTCATGACAAACCAAGCATACCTACAGCAAGATGGCATGTTCATGAAGCTATCCATGGCAAGAACAATTGCATATCATGTATGGATCAACTACAATAAGCTTGGCAAAAATGCATATCATGTTAAGAATCTGCCAGAAATATTTTATAGCAAAAGTAGAGCAAGATTGAGTCATGCTATGATACTCTAAAATTGCAAACAATTGCAGTAATGGATCAATTACAACTATATCTACAAAACATCCTTACTGAACATCTCCAAAATATGCATGTATCTCTCTGTAGCATCAAGATTACATGGCAACAAAATTACAGCAGACAGACAGAAATCACTGTCCCTGAAATCAGAAATATTACGGGGTCTACTTTGCATGCTTGTGCTAGTCACCACAGAGATCACAAAAATACATGGACTAAACCACTGGAAATATGGCATGGCATACTTCAAAACACATGTAGAGCTCATGCTCAAAAGATGCACAGAATAAATGATACAAAAATGACAAATCTCCAAGTTCTGATAAGAACCAGAGATTAACAGCAACTAGCCCTCTTCCAACGAAGATTTGGGCATCAAGATGACCTCTAATGAATATGGTGCAATTGAACAAAATGAAGAGCATCACGAGACAAACAATTTGACATATTACACGCGTGAATCGGATCTACATGCAAGAAGTTATCGCATCTGGAACAGGAGCATATGCTGAGAAAATAACGAGGACTTGGCAAAAAAAAGGGAGAGCGGAGGTCAACGGGCTACCAGATCCGATCGGAGGTCGCTCGAGCTCCTCGAGCCCGAGCTCGTCGGCCGGAGGAGGAGAAGGTGCCGGCGGGCGGCAGCCGGAGGGAGGGGACGCGGAGGCGGCGGCGGCGGAGGGGACCGGAGGCGGCGATGGCCGGCGGCGGCGGCGGCCCAGGCGGCAATGGCGGCGGGCACGGGGGCACGCCGGCGGCGGGAGGCGTGGCCCTCAGGCGGCGGCGCGGGGGAACCGCGGGCGGAGGCGAACGGGCCGGGAGGCGACGGCGGCGGCGACGGGCTCGCCACGTGGCAGCCGCGGGTTGGACGGGGCACGGCGGCGGACGTGTCCGTCGGTGGCAGTTTTGTCCGGCGGCGCGCGGTGGGGAATTTTAGGGTTGGACTGCGAATGTATACGGGAGGGGATGCACTTATATAGCTAGAGGGAGCTAGGAGAGTCCAAATGAGGTGCGGTTTTCGCCCACACGATCGTGATCGAACGACCTAAAGCATGGAAGAGAGTTTGGTGGGTTTTGGGCTGGTTTTAGAGGGGGGTTTTGCTGGACAAACAAATGGACTTTGCGGAGGCCCGGTTAACCGTTGGAGTACCAAACGACCTCCGAATGGAACGAAACTTGACCGGTAGTCTCCGGGTGGTATATTAGGACCACTTGACAAGCCTCGGTCCATTCCGAGAAAGTTTGACACACGCACACGAAAGAAAACAAGAGGGGTGCACCGGAGGAGATAGGAGCACCGGATTGCAAAATGGACAACGGGGAAAATGCTCGGATGCATGAGACGAACACGTATGCGAATGCAATGCACATGATGACATGATATGAAAATGCATGACATGACAAAATACAAAACGAAAGACAAAACCCAACAACGGAGGGAAAATCATAACACATAGCCGGAAATGGCAAGAGTCGGAGTTACAAATGTGGCAAGTTACATGCGGGGTGTTACACTCTCAACCTTTGTCCCTTGTTGGCTATACCTCTATTGAAAATGTGCTATAGGGGTATGTCTCTCCATTGCAAACGATCATGCATGATGTTTTTGCATAAGAAGCGAATACATTCTCTCTCTCTAATTTATCGTTTGTTGTCCCTTTCTCTTTCACACACATACTCTTTTTGCACACTCACTCATTCTCCTTCACACGCACTTGATCTCTCTCGACTTAGGCACTCTTTTCGGTCCATAGCATATAGATTTATTGAAAAGTCAAACATCACAAAGTTTGACCATGTACGTGGAGAAAAACATTTACATCTAGAATGGCAAACATATATCATTAGATTCATCATGAGATGTAGTTTCGTTGATGTATCTTTGGTATTGTAGATATAAATAATATTTGCGTAAACCTGGTCAAAGTTTCCAAAGTTTGACTTCTAAAAAATTTATATGCACTGCATTATTGAGCGGATGGAATATCTATTCCCCCTCTCAGCTATCTGACGCACCACTCAGCCGTATCAGGGCTCCTCTATCTCTCTCAAACTTTATATCTCCATGGTTCACACATACACATATCTCGCTCGCGCTACATAGACCCATCTAACACTCTCCGCCCTTGTTCTCTCTCTATGTGACACGCACCCCCCCTAAGTACCATAATCCCTCACTCCATCATAGGCGCACGCACTCCCCCCCTAAGTATGACTATCTCTCACTAGCCATCAGGAACACACATATTGTCTCCTTCCATCCATACGTCTATCTCGATATCTCTCGGGGTGTCTTCTATTGCGCACACACCTTGTCACTCGATCTCCCACCCATGTAGTCCCATCACGATCTCCAGGGGATCTCTCTGTCACAAACATACACTCTCTCCTCCCTATGCCTGCATTTTCTCCATACGTCTCACTTGACCTCTCTCCTGTGTTTGTCAGACCTCTCTTGGCCACGTGCTAGGGGTCTTTCTCTCTCGGTTGCAAACAACCACAGACTATCTCCTCACCTTGCCTCCGCTGTCGAAGATGCATGTGTGATATGTTTGCATAAGACACACATGCTTTTTCTCTACTTTATCGTGTGTTGTCCATGTCTCTTTCACACACACACACACACACACACACACTTTTTTCAGTCACTCTTTCTATTTCACACTCTCTCTCTCTCTCTCTAGTTAGGTACTCTCTCATGTCCATAAGCATATGGATGTTTTGAGAAGTCAAACCTAGAAAAGTTTGACTAGGTATATGTGGAGAAAAACATTTACATCTGGAACGATCATTAGATTCATCACAACATGTACTTACTTCATACTATCATTTATCTTTGGTATTGTAGATATAAGTAATTTCTTTATAAACTTGGTCAAAGTTTCAAAAGTTCGAGTTTAAAAAAATATAGGCACTACAATATCGAACGGAGGGAGTAGCTCCTTCTCTCTCTCTACTATCTCTCACGGGCCTCCCCTCTCACTCGAACTCTCTATACCGAGGGATTATACGGTCACTGTGTCAGCGTATAGCTTCGTATATTGTTTAGTTGAGCGGTCAACCAGTCCACATGCTGCCTTGTCAGATCGTGTTCTCTATCTTCGTATGCTAGCCCATGTGGCAGTGGGTGAAAATAAGTAAACTAGAGGCCCATCTGACACGCGGTGAAGTAAACAAAGTTGAAACCACTCGGGGTAGCACCCCGCACTCTACTAAATTGAGGGCACACTTCTTCCGCGTGAAGGACGCACTCGCGCACACTTCACCACTGCGCGACGGCATGCACATAAGGATGCACTCACGCACACCCAGCACACAATACACACCAGCACACGTGTACACCGGCGTCGCCGCAAGCTGAGATGGACGGCGAGGCAGCCAACAAGCAGAGGCGGCTCGAGCCTAAACCGCATCCGGCGAGCCTGGACTTCATCAACAGCCTCCCCGATGACATGCTGCTCGTCATCATCGACCTCCTCCCCACCAAATCTACCGTACAGACCACCCTGCTCTCCCGGCGGTGGCGCCCCCTCTAGCGTCGCGTACCCCTCAACCTCACAGTCGACAGCTACCTCTGCGACGGGGCTTGCAAACGCATGGCCGCAGTCTCCAAGATCCTTTCTTCGCACCCTGGGCCATCCAGACGCCTTGACATCTGCATGTTCAGTACCAACTGCAAGGTCCAAGGCAAGTTCTACGTATGGTTCTTATCCCCCGCCCTAGATCAGCTCGAGGAGCTCGGGTTTGAAGCTGGACGATGTCACTCTCTGCCGCCGTCCGCGCTCCGCCTCACTCCAGCTTCAGCTCCTGCTATTTTCCCCAGATTAATGCCGCGCCCGCCCTTATTCTCCCTCAACTCAAGCAGCTCGACCTCTTCGACGTTGGCATCTCGAAGAAGGCTATGGAGCACCTGCTCCGCAGTTGTACTGTGCTCGAGCACCTTCGTCTTTGACAGATCCATGGGTTCATTAGCCTCCACATCGCCTCGACGAATCTCCGATGGATTTATGTGTCTTGCTGGCCCCACAACAAGACATCCATTGGGAAGAGATCACTCCAGCTCTTCCGCGTTATGGTCATTGAGAATGCGCCTTTCCTTGAGAGATTACTTGTATCTGATCTAGAAGGTCCAACAAAAATCAGGGTCATTGATGCGCCAAAATTCACAGCGTTGGTGTACTCGTCTGCCAAATTCTCCGAAATCTTTATTGGATCCGTAACCATTCAGGTACAACACTCATATTCTTCTCCGTCTTCTTGAAATTCACATTTTTAAATTTCTTCTTGATGTATTTATGACATTCATCCAGAAAATGATTCCCACAAGCTTGACCCAGTTTGTGCGCATAGTGAAGATCTTGGCAATAAAATCTATCGGCCCCAATCTGGATCAAGTTGTTGGATTCCTTACATGCTTTCCGTGCACGGAGAAGCTACTCATCGAGGTGAAACTTCTTTCCTATTAGTAAACGGTAATCACAACGTAGCTCAATTTTTTTTAATTTTCCCAAATTACGATGACAAGTGTAGTGTTCAAAACTGCATCTACGCACTGCACCGAAAGAAATGTTTTTAGTATTTTTTTCTCATGTGATCACCTGCATCATTTTTTGTTGTACTACTAGTAGCCTAGGCTAGTCATAGTTGCAAGTAACTTAGACTAGTAACTCTATGGTTACCCTAAGAGCAAGTACTACCTTCGTCCTGGCTTACTCTTCCTATTTTGTAGTATCAAAATTGGACCATAGATTTAACTGACAAAATGTTAATGCATGTCACTAAAAATTATATCGTTGGATTCGTATTTGAACATAATTTAAAATGGTATAATTCTTGGTGACATGCATTGGCATTTTCTTAGGTAAATCTATGGTCAAAATTTTACACTAAATACGAGGTAGTACAAAAGTGGGCTATAACGGCCCTCCACTATGTAGGCCAAAACACGTGCCAAATTCACTTGTGATGCATTTGGCATCGATGCCCCTCCATTGCTCACCTGGTGCCCCAATCTGGATCACCTACTTTGCTCCGGTGCCAAATTAACTCACGCAATGAAAAAACACTTGCGTGTGAGAGGGAGAGGGCTGAGGCAATAAAAAACACTTGTTTGGGAGAGTGAGAGGCTGGTGTAGTTGGTTTGATTGATTTTTTTATACATGTGGGTCTGTGTGCACAGCGGTGCCAACTCTCTCACATCGCTAGAGCGGTGCCAAAATCTTTTGATTTGACATCGATGCATATTATGTGGCATACTTTTGAGAAATATGGCATCGGCCACATAGTGGAAGGCAACAAATGCCCAAACTCTTCACGTGCTCCTAGGTAAATGAGAGGAAAGAGAAAGAGAGAGAGAGAGTGAAAAAATATCACTAGCCTTAGAGCCAACCCTATCGTATGAGCGAATGATATTGGTACCTCTTGATGACACGACAATCTTATACAACCAACTGCTCTAATACGTTCTCTTCTTTTGCAGATAAAAAAAGACCCGAAAGTGAAAAATGTGTTGCACTATAAAAATCTCATCGAATGCCTTGATCCCCATCTTACGGAAATTGATTTGATCGACTACCGAGGCAGCACATCTAAGATTAAATTGGCCAGGTTCTTTGTTCTGGAGGCAAGTGTGCTCAAGGTAATGAGGTTTGGCGTTCTCTGGCGCAACAATGAATGGCATGCTGATCACCGCAAGCGCCTAATCCTAAATGATAAAGTCTCCATAGAAGTTGAATTTGTTTTTGAAACATCAAGTCGCCAGAGGCTCAAAAATTTATTTGCCCATTAGTGACTTGTCAGGGCGGTGGATTTTAGTTTGTACAATAATGCTGCATCCACCTAAAGTAACGAAAGTTCTTACGTAAACTTACTAATAATTCCCTCTTCGTAGGTGCAGCATTACTCCTAACATTTGTAATATCAGTTTGAAACTTTTAAGATTGCCGTGTCCTATTCCCGCGGTTTCAAAATCCTGGATATCAAAGAGGTCCTGAGTTGGTGATGATGGTGTGCCTGCCATCTTTCATCAATAGCTGTCGAATCTAGATCTGACGCATACAAAGCAAACTTCTGCAGTTTTGCAAAAAGATGCCTGCACTTCTTCCCTATTTACAAACAACTCCTTGTCTCTCACAATCAGCCTTATCTCCTCCCCACCACTTCTAGAAGGCCATGGAACAATCTGGCGCGATGGCCGCTGCCGGCGTCGTCCACCCCCAATCTTGGTGTTCCGTGCAATGCACAGGCATCTTACTCGTATAAGAAAAGAGTAGAGACACTCGTGGCAACGCATGGGAAATTATGTCGAACACGGCTAGTTGTAAGCAAGCTAGCTCTACAGCCATGATGATAGTGACTGCACGCGGTGAGGCTGACTTTGGTATGCCGAACACGGCGCCTATACTCAGGTGTCATCTCAGGCACAGGTGAAAGAACATGCGGTGCCCCATGTTTGGTTTTGGTAATTGATGACAATATCTATGGACTAATGGTTGCCTTGAGTTATATTTGAAGGATTTGTCCATAGGCATTTCTTGAAGTTCATGTGTTGGTTTCAAGGAGTTTATGTGGTGACCAAGGTGTTATTAAGGAATTATCCAAAGATTGGTCATGTGAGAGTTGAGCTTATTGCAAGCATGTCTTGGAGAAGAAGATTGTGTGATCATTCATGTATATCTTCAAGACATCATCCAAATGAAGAGAGTTGGTTGATCAAGACTAAGTCAAGAGTGAATCAACTTGATCAACTCACAAAGCGTAGAAGATGTACCGAGAGGGATCAAGCGATCCCATGGTGTGGTAAGCATTGTCAATTACGCTTTGTGTACTAACCCATGATCTTCGTGAGAGTTCTTTGTGGGGTTAGGTTGCGGTGTGCAAGTTCAAGTGAAGCATCATGAAGAGATCAAATGCTTGAAGCTTGCCGTCCATTGTGGTGACAATGGACTTGTGAAGATGTTGCAGTGTGCAAGTTCAAGTGAAGCATCATGAAGAGATCAAATGCTTGAAGCTTGCCTTCCATTGTGGTGACAATGGACTTGTGAAGATGTGCGGAAGAGTGGCTCACCCATAGTGGAGCATGGGGGAGCAATCAACTAGTCTTCATCGAGCCAACGCAACCAAGAAAGGTGGTCCAACTTGAGGGAGTCAAGATCGTCATCATCTAGCTCAAGTGGACCATGTGCAAGGCAAAGGTTTTCTCTTGATAGGTTTTCTATTTTACCGGTCTCATGATGGTAGTTGGGAGACCGGGTTATAGGATCGATTGCCGTACTATCAGGGGGCTCTCGATGAGTAGCTTGATCGTATCGTTCATAGAGAGCTCAAACCATTGCATCCTTGCATCATCTTTATTGGTTCTTGTTTGTTTCTTCTCTTTGTGAGGTTTGGAGCTTATGGTCATCTTGATGACAAGCTCGAGTTCATCGAAAACGGAGTTCACTCGCACCTTCTATGATGTTTTCGATGTTGGAGGTTATGCCGGTTCTTCTCGGTTGGAGGTTTCACTCCTCTATTTGTTGGCATACCTCCCCTGCCTCTTCTTACTATAACCCTGAGGTTTGATGCTACTCGTCTTCCTCTATCCAACAAGCTTGAGTTTGCTCAATTCGGAGCTCATATGCAGAAGTTATGGCAGTTTTGGTTTCCTAGCGGTAGTACTGCGGGCCGGAGCGGTAGTACCGCTTGGGTGCTACAAGCGGTAGTACCGCTCCAGAGCGGTAGTACCACTGGTAGCCCTCAGCCGTAGTACCGCTGCGGTCTCGTGCTAGTACCGCCTCGATTCGGGGGGTCTTTTTCGTGTCGGGTTTTATGGTACTAGCCGCGGCAGTGGGGGCCGTAGTACCGCTCATATGCGGTAGTACCGCCCTGACCACCGCGGTAGTAGCGCTCTGGGCCCAGCGGCAGTACCGTGAGGTAGAGCGGTAGTACCGGTGGCCGAGCGGTAGTACCGCTGGCCAAGCGGTAGTACCGCTCTTTGCGGGGCTGGTGTGGGGGGTAACGGTTGGTTTGTTCCCCCCACTATATAAGGAGGTCTTCTTCCCCAATGAACCTTATCCTTTTGAGCTCGTGTTCTTCCCCCATTGTTGAACTTCTTCGAGCTTGCTAACTCTCAATCCCTCCATGGATTCTTGCTAGTTTTTGAGGCAAAAGAGAGAGGAGATCTAGATCCACATTTCCACCAATCACTTTCTCCTCTTTGTGAGGGGAACCCCTTGGATCTAGATCTTGGAGTTCTTGGTGTTCTCCTTCTTGTTCTTCCTCTCTTTTTCTCCCTAGCATTAGTTGCTTCGGTGGGATTTGAGAGAGAAGGACTTGGGCACTCCGTGTGCCCTTGCCATTGCATTTGGTGCATCGGTTTGAGTTCTCCACAGTGATACGTGGAAGTTACAAGTTGAGAAGCTTATTACTCTTGGGTGCTTGGTGCCCTTGAGCTTGTTCCTCTTGGGTGCTTGGGCGCCCTAGACGGTTGGTGGTGTTCGTAGCTCAATCATTGTGGTGTAAAGCTCTGGGCAAGCGTCGGGGTCTCCAATTAGTTTGTGGAGATCGTCCCGAGCAATTTGACGGGTACCGGTGACCGCCCCCAAGGATTGCCAAAGTGTACGGGTTCGGTGACCGCCCCCAAGGGTTGCCATTTGTACGGGTTCGGTGACCGCCCTCAAGGTTCCCTTAGTGGAATCACGGCATCTTGCATTGTGCGAGGGCGTGAGGAGATTACGGTGGCCCTAGTGGCTTCTTGGGGAGCATTGTGCCTCCACACCGCTCCAAACGAAGATTAGCATCCGCAAGGGTGTGAACTTCGGGATACATCGTCGTCTCCGCGTGCCTCGGTTATCTCTTACCCGAGCCCTTTACTTATGCACTTTACTTTGTGATAGCCATATTGTTTCTTGTCATATCTTGCTATCACCTAAGTAGGTTTTCTTGCTTAGCATAAGTTGTTGGTGCACATAGGTGAGCCTAGTTGTTGTAGGTTTTGTGCTTGACAAATTAACCGCTAGGTTTATTCCGCATTTGTTCAAGCCTAAACCGTAATTATTTTAAAGCGCCTATTCACCCCCCTCTAGGCAGCATCCACGATCTTTGAACAGGGTCTTTTCACTTCACTGTGAGGAGTAATTTGACCAACAGGTAGTACAGTACTAGTACTACATTGGAAGTACTACTACTAGTCTAGCACCACCATCTAGATATAGTAGTACTACCACGTCCGTCTGGATTTAGTATTTGACTAGCAATATCTACTAATGCATGTCACAAAAAATATACTACTCCCTCTGTAAATAAATACATGGAGTATTGTTTTATTCTTTTTGAATGTAGTTCCCGATGATATTATACACTCTCCCTTCCGGTAGATGGCTCAAATCTGAAGTCTCATCAATCAGACTACTATTATACTCACCGAGGGCTCAGCTTGGTAAGCTACCAACAAAAAATTGCAATCAAAGACTACTATTGTACTCCCTCCGTACTGGTGCATTAGTAACGTTATGAAAACCAAATAATCCCAAAACTTTTAGGCGCGGTGCATTAACTACCCACCTCATTCCCTGTTTTTTGCCATGAAAAAAGAAATCACCCAATAGGAGACGCGGGTGCGTATGCATTCAATGACTTGAGACTACTTAGCACAACATTTTTCTTACATGCATTAACATTTTATTAGTTAAATCAAAACTTGGCGAAAATGCAAAGGGGACCAATAAACCAGTAAACATCAAAGTTCTCTTGTTTTGCCCCAACTTGGTCTCGGTGAGATGACTATACTACACCGGCACGGAGGGAGGGCCGAGGAGTAGATGGCCAACACACACGTGAATGCAATGCAGTCTGCATTTCTCAGATAAAGGCTCCCCGCTAGTCCAATCTACGAAATCCTACGCACCTACGCACCCTAACCAAGGGAAAGAGCGAGCACTCCAATCGCAAGATCATTTGACTAGAAGCTAGACCCATGGAGGCGATGAGCGCGAGCATCAGCCGGCTGTGCCAGATGGACCACGACGCCGGCCTGCGGCCCGGCACCAAGGAACGTCTCCATGTCGTGCTTGAGGCCACCGGGGCAAGAGGCCTATTGGACGACAGCTTCGTCTCCTTGTTCGACGAGGTCCTCGCCGGCTTCCTCAACAAGTTCACCGTCGTCAAGAAGCTCGCGGACGACCTTGACATACACCTCCAGCCCACGCGCCCAGGCTCTGCGATGCCCGCCACCCTCAACGGCCTCTATGGTGACAACATCTTTGACGCACCGGTGGCCCTGCGACTGCCCACCGTCGCGCCGGAGAATGTCCACCTCGAGGTCGTGCTCGCCACGCAGCGCCTGGCGTAGCATGACACCACCGACATAATCACCCACGGCTACGCACAAATCGTCCACAAGGACTACTACGTGCAAGAGGAGGACGATAGGATGCCGACTTTCTTGGACCGCAGGGAAACCTTGGATGGCATTGTTGAGAAACACGTTGAGCTCGCCACCAACGCCGCTGCTCCTCACATGTCGGTTGGTGACCCGGCGCACTAGGGCATGAGGATGTCGTTGATGGATCTGTATGTATCTTTATCTTTCCGTCAAATCCATGTAGTAGTATATTGTACTACTAGTAATTATCTAACCTTTCGCATCAACTTCATAATTTCCGTACGTACTCCATGCATGAACCGCGCCAAAACCAAACTTCTCATTACTCTAGGGAAAATCGTTATTTCTATCTATCGGCCGCGCCATGGAGCAGAACCAAAATTTACAAGTTACAAGTTCAAAAGGGAAAGCCTGCCGTGTTCGCGTCGCACCCCCACACGGTTGGTCCGGCACGCCGCTCAAGGGGGAATGCGTGCTGTGTTGCATTTTCACTTACAAGTGGGACCGCAGTTGAGCAAACCGACTATCGGCAAATCCCCACCCCTCCCATCATGCGATGGCTGAGAAAACAGGAGGGAGAAGTGATGGCTGTAGCACGGACTCTAAGAAAATTGGTGTCAGATGGGACTCATGTGGGTGGCGTGTGCCGTACTACTAGACGTGAATGCTAGTTATGGCCCATGCCACCCACTATATTGAGGTGCTGGTTATGTAGAGCGAACACATTATCTCTCCAGGAGTACGGTACACCACTAGTACTACTCACATTGTCGTGAAATTTCCTGGAGTCCATGCTCAACCCTCCTCTCTCTCTTCTCAGCCAGCCAGCAGACGCACGGAGCCCATCATCTGTTTGCTCACATGCGGTCCCACATGTCAGTGAAAACGCAAGACGACCCACTGAACCTGCACATCTTTCACCTCGATGTGTTGGTGATGAAAAACAAATCCAATAAAGATCTTTGGTGGCCGCTTTTGGAGTTACTCAACAGTAAGATTCTATTTACAGTTTAACCCAAGATGCACATCACGTGGCTTCAACTAGCACTCCATTTTCTTGCATGACACGACCTAGATACTGGATGTCCCACGTGTAGGCAAAAGGAGGAAGAACTCGACCAAATCTTCTCCACATTTAGACCGGAGGAGTATGAAACACGACAAGCCCTGTGCCTACATCATACTACGTACATGCCCCTCGCACGCAGTCATGCTATCAGCATATTTCTCGGCCTCCGTGTGACACCTAGCTCTAGTTGATCACTAAAACTAACTATTCTGCTAGCATACTCCAATATTAGGTTGGCTCTATGTGATGTGGCAACTTCATATAACCGGATGCTAGCTATACTACTACGGTACTCACACTCCAAGAAGTGAGTTGAAAACCATTCATAAATTGAGTTTATGACATGCATATGCAAATGTACCATTCATTACATATAACAAGTCATCAACACACAACGACAACGAGGATACATGTTGGATTATAGATTAGTTCCAACAAAACATCCTAGTGAATACTAAAGTTTTCATCACACAACAAATAACAAGCAATGAAATGAATTTCAGCTCAACCAATCCTCGGCGTTGGAAACGCTTGCTTTGAACCATAGGTAAGCCTCTAGAAAGGGCTAGCTATTGTCAATCTCGAGACCAATGCAGGACTGATCATCTAGGCTGAAGCGGCCTATATCAGGACGCATGTTATGATAGCCACGGTAGGGAACCATAGCAATGTCTGAGGTATAGATACAATTGCTTCTCATAAATGGTAGTAACGTTGTGTCAACAGCAGCTGGATCGCCTTTCACCATCATCAGATAGTTTTGTCCAAGGAAGAGCGAGTTTTCTCCAAGACTATCAATACTGAACCAGGGAGAAGGTGTAGGCGCTAGCACACTAGTATCCATCCCGAATACCCTGCAACGGATGTTGGAATAGGTCCGGAGAGTGCGACCATGGGAGACAACACCTCCTTCCTTAGTAGTAACATCAGCAGTGCGCTGTATACAGACAAGAAGAGGTGATCCATCGGAATAAGTTACCAGGCGCCATTGAGTCTATTTCGTCCTCATGCCCGCGATCATCACCATTGTCATCTCCCCCTTGGTTATAAATTTTTTCAAGTATAGGTGGTGGAATGTGTTGGGGAACATAGTAATTCAAAAATATGCCTACGATCAAGCAAGATCTATCTAGGAGATGCATAGCAACGAGCGGGGAGAGTGTGTACCCGTACCCTCATAGACCGAAAGCGGAAGCGTTTAATAAACGGTTGATGTAGTCGAACGTCTTCACGATCCAACCAATCCAAGTACCGAACGTACGGCACCTCCGTGTTCTGCACACGTTCTGCACACGTTCAGCACGATGACGTCCCTCGAGCTCTTGATCCAGTTGAGGACGAGGGAGAGTTTCGTCGGCACGACAGTGTGGCGACGGTGATGATGAAGTTACCGACGCAGGGCTTTGCCTAAGCACTACGACGATATGACCGACGTGTTAAACTGTGGAGGGGGCACCGCACACGGCTAAGACAATTGATCTTGTGTGTTCTAGGGTGCCCCCTTGCCCCCGTATATAAAGGAGGGGGGAGGAGGCCGACTGGCCCTAGGAGACGCGCCAAGAGAGGGAGTCCTACTAGGACTTCCTCGTCCTAGTAGGATTCCTCTACAAGGAAGAGAGGGAAGGAGAGGGAGAGGGAGTAGGAAAGGGGGGCGCTGCCCCCTTCCCCTAGTACAATTCGGACTGCCAGGGGCGTGGCCAGCCCCTTGCGGCCCTCCTCTCTCTCCACTAAGACCCATAAAGGCCCATTAGTTCCCCCGGGGGGTTCCGATAACCCTCCGGCACTCCGATAGTTACCCGGTACATCTCGGAACTCATCCGGTATCCGAATAACATCGTCCAATATATCATTCTTTATGTATCGACCATTCCGAGACTCCTCGCCATGTCCGTGATCTCATCTGGTACTCCGAACAAACTTCGGTCATCAAATCACATAACTCATAATACAAATCGTCATCGAACGTTAAGCGTGCGGACCCTACGGGTTCGAGAACTATGTAGACATGATCGAGACACATTCCGGTCAATAACCAATAGCGGAACCTGGATGCTCATATTTGCTCCTACATATTCTACGAAGATCTTTATCGGTCAAATGGCATAACAACATAGATTGTTCCCTTTGTCATCGGTATGTTACTTGCCCGAGATTCGATCGTCGGTATCCTCATACCTAGTTCTATCTCGTTACCGGCAAGTCTTTTTACTCGTTCCGTAATGCACCATCCCGCAACTAACCCATTAGTCACATTGATCGCAAGGCTTATAGTGATGTGCATTACCGAGAGGGCCCAGAGATACCTCTCCGATACACGGAGTGACAAATCCTAATCTTGATCTATGCCAACCCGACAGACACCTTCAGAGACACCTGTAGAGCATCTTTATAATCACCCAGTTACGTTGTGATGTTTGATAGCACACAAGGTGTTCCTTCGGTATTCGGGAGTTGCATAATCTCATAGTCAGAGGAACATGTATAAGTCATGAAGAAAGCAATAGCAATAAAACTAAATGATCATTTATGCTAAGCTAACGGATGGGTCTTGTCCATCACATCATTCTCTAATGATGTGATCCCGTTCATCAAATGATAACACATGTCTATGGCTAGGAAACTTAACCATCTTTGATTAACGAGCTAGTCAAGTAGAGGCATACTAGGGATGCTCTGTTTGTCTATGTATTCACACATGTACTAATTTTCGGTTAATACAATTCTAGCATGAATAATAAACATTTATCATGATATAAGGAAATATAAATAACAACTTTATTATTGCCTCTAGGGCATATTTCCTCCAGTCTCCCACTTGCACTAGAGTCAATAATCTAGTTTACATAGTAATGATTCTAACAACCATGGAGTCTTGGTGCTGATCATGTTTTGCTCGCTGAAGAGGCTTAGTCAACGGGTCTGCAACATTCAGATCCGTATGTATTTTGCAAACTTCTATGTCTCCCTCCTTGACTAGATCGCGGATGGAATTGAAGCGTCTGTTGATGTGTTTGGTTCTCTTGTGAAATCGGGATTCCTTCGCCAAGGCTATTGCTCCAGTATTGTCACAAAAGATTTTCATTGGACCCGATGCACTAGGTATTACACCTAGATCGGATATGAACTCCTTCATCCAGACTCCTTCATTTGCTGCTTCTGAAGCATCTATGTACTCCGCTTCACACGTAGATCCCGCCACGACGCTCTGCTTATAACTGCACCAACCGACAGCTCCACCATTCAATATAAATACGTATCCGGTTTGCGACTTAGAGTCATCTGGATCAGAGTCAAAGCTTGCATCGACGTAACCATTTATGACGAGCTCTTTGTCAACTCCATAAACGAGAAACACATCCTTAGTCCTTTTCAGGTATTTCAGGATGTTCTTGACTGCTGTCCAGGGATCCACTCCTGGATTACTTTGGTACCTCCCTACTATACTTATAGCAAGGCACACATCAGGTCTGGTACACAGCATTGCATACATGATAGAACCTATGGCTGAAGCATAGGGAATGACTTTCATTTTCTCTCTATCTTCTGCAGTGGTCGGCAATTGAGTCTCACTCAACTTCACACCTTGTAACACAGGCAAGAAACCTTTCTTTGACTTATCCATTTTGAAATTCTTCAAAATTTTATCAAGGTATGTGCTTTGTGAAAGTCCAATTAAGCGTCTTGATCTATTTCCATAGATCTTGATGCCCAATATATAAGCAGCTTCACCAAGCTCTTTCATTGAAAAATTCTTATTCAAGTATCCTTTTATGCTATCTAGAAATTCTATATCATTTCCAATCAACAATATGTCATCCACATATAATATTAGAAATGCTACAGAGCTCCCACTCACTTTCTTGTAAATATAGGCTTCTCCAAAAGTCTGTATAAAACCATATGCTTTGATCACACTATCAAAGCGTATATTCCAACTCTGAGAGGCTTGCACGAGTCCATAAATGGATCGCTGGAGCTTGCACACTTTGTTAGCACCTTTAGGATCGACAAAACCTTCTGGTTGCATCATATACAACTCTTCCTTAAGATATCCATTAAGGAATGCAGTTTTTGACATCCATTTGCCAAATTTCATAATCATAAAATGCAGCAATTGCTAACATCATTCGGACAGACTTAAGCATCGCTACGGGTAAGAAGGTCACATTTCAGTCAACTCCTTGAACTTGTCGAAAACCTTTCGCAACAAGTCGAGCTTTGTAGACAGTAACATTACCGTCAGCGTCAGTCTTCTTCTTGAAGATCCATTTATTCTCGATGGCTTGCCGATCATCGAGCAAGTCAACCAAAGTCCACACTTTGTTCTCATACATGATCCCATCTCAGATTCCATGGCCTCAAGCCATTTCGCGGAATCTGGGCTCATCATCGCTTCCTCATAGTTCATAGGTTCGTCATGGTCTAGTAACATGACGTCCAGAACAGGATTACTGTACCACTCTGGTGCGGAACGTACTCTGGTTAACCTACGAGGTTCGGTAGTAACTTGATCTGAAGTTTCATAATCATCATCATTAACTTCCTCACTAATTGGTGTAGGAATCACTGGAACTGATTTATGTGATGAACTACTTTCCGATTCGGGAGAAGGTACAATTACCTCATCAAGTTCTACTTTCCTCCCACTCACTTCTTTCGAGAGAAACTCCTTCTCTAGAAAGGATCCATTCTTAGCAACGAATATCTTGCCTTCGGATCTGTGATAGAAGGTGTACACAACAGTCTCCTTTGGGTATCCTATGAAGACACATTTCTCTGATTTGGGTTCAAGCTTATCAGGTTGAAGCTTTTTCACATAAGCATCACAGCCCCAAACTTTAAGAAACGACAACTCAGGTTTCTTGTCAAACCACAGTTCATATGGTGTCGTCTCAACGGATTTAGATGGTGCCCTATTTAACGTGAATGCGGCCGTCTCTAAAGCATAACCCCAAAACGATAGCGGTAAATCAGTAAGAGACATCATAGATCGCACCATATCTAATAAAGTACGGTTCGACGTTCGGACACACCATTACGCTATGGTGTTCCAGGTGGCGTGAGTTGTGAAACTATTCCACATTGTTTTTCAAATATTCTCCTCCATGATCAGATCGTAGAAACTTTATTTTCTTGTTACGATGATTTTCCACTTCACTCTGAAATTCTTTGAACTTTTCAAATGTTTCAGACTTATGTCTCATTAAGTAGATATACCCATATCTGCTCAAATCATCTATGAAGGTCAGAAAATAACGATACCCGCCGCGAGCATCAACACTCATCGGACCGCATACATCAGTATGTATTGTTTCCAACAAGTCAGTTGCTCGCTCCATTGTTCCGGAGAACGGAGTTTTAGTCATCTTGCCCATAAGGCATGGTTTGCAAGTATCAAGTGATTCATAATCAAGTGATTCCAAAAGCCCATCAGCATGAAGTTTCTTCATGTGCTTTACACCAATATGACCTAAATGGCAATGCCACAAATAAGTTGCACTATCATTATTAACTTTGCATCTTTTGGCTTCAATAATATGAATATGTGTATCACTACAATCAAGATTCAATAGAAGTAGACCACTCATCAAGGGTGCATGACCATCAAAGATATTACTCATATAAATAGAACAACCATTATTCTCTGATTTAAATGAATAACCGTCTCGCATCGAACAAGATCCAGATATAATGTTCATGCTTAACGCTGGCACCAAATAACTATTATTCAGGTCTAAAACTAATCCCGACGGTAATGTAGAGGTAGCGTGCCGACGGCGATCACATTGACTTTGGAACCATTTCCCACACGCATCGTCACCTCGTCCTTAGCCAATCTTCATTTAATCCGTAGCCCGTGTTTCGAGTTGCAAATATGAGCAACAGAACCAGTATCAAATACCCAGGCGCTACTACGAGCATTAGTAAGGTCAAGGTACACATCAATAGCATGTATATCAAATATACCTTTCACTTTGCCATCCTTCTTATCCGCCAAATACTTGGGGCAGTTCTGCTTCCAGTGACCAGTCCCTTTGTAGTAGAAGCACTCAGTTTCAGGCTTAGGTCCAGACTTGGGCTTCTTCCCGGGAGTAGCAACTTGCTTGCTATTCTTTTTGAAGTTCCCCTTCTTCCCTTTGCCCTTTTTCTTGAAACTAGTGGTCTTGTTAACCATCAACACTTGACGCTCCTTCTTGATTTCTACCTCTGCAGCCTTTAGCATTGCGAAGAGCTCGGGAATTGTCTTTTCCATCCCTTGCATATTATAGTTCATCACGAAGCCTTTATAGCTTGGTGGCAGTGATTGAAGAACTCTGTCAATGACACTATCATCAGGAAGATTAACTCCCAGCTGAGTCAAGTGGTTATGGTACCCAGACATTTTGAGTACATGTTCACTGTCAGAACTATTCTCCTCCGTCTTGCAGCTATAGAACTTGTTGGAGATTTCATATCTCTCAACTCGGGCATTTGCTTGAAATATTAACTTCAACTCCTGGAACATCTCATATGCTCCATGACGTTCAAAACGTCTTTGAAGTCCCAATTCTAAGCCATAAAGCATGGCACACTGAACTATCGAGTAGTCATCAGCTTTGCTCTGCCAGACGTTCATAACGTCTGGAGTTGCTCCTGCAGCGGGTCTTGCACCTAGCGGTGCTTCCATGACGTAATTCTTCTGTGCAGCAATGAGGATAATCCTCAAGTTACGGACCCAGTCCGTGTAATTGCTACAATCATCTTTCAACTTAGCTTTCTCTAGGAATGCATTAAAATTCAAGGGAACGGTAGCACAGGCCATCGATCTACAACAACATAGACATGCAAAACTATCAGGTACTAAGTTCATGATAAATTAAAGTTCAATTAATCATATTACTTAAGAACTCCCACTTAGATAGACATCCCTCTAGTCATCTAAATGATCACGTGATCCATATCAACTAAACCATGTCCGATCATCACGTGAGATGGAGTAGTTTTCAATGGTGAACATCTCTATGTTGATCATATCTACTATATGATTCACGTTCGACCTTTCGGTCTCAGTGTTCCGAGGCCATATCTGCATATGCTAGGCTCGTCAAGTTTAACCCGGGTATTCTGCGCGTGCAAAACTGGCTTGCACCCGTTGTATGTGAACGTAGAGCTTACCACACCCGATCATCACGTGGTGTCAGGGCACGACGAACTGTAGCAACGGTGCATACTCAGGGAGAACACTTATACCTTGAAATTTAGTGAGGGATCATCTTATAATGCCACCGCCGTACTAAGCAAAATAAGATGCATAAAAGATAAACATCACATGCAATCAAAATATGTGACATGATATGGCCATCATCATCTTGTGCCTTTGATCTCCATCTCCAAAGCACCATCATGATCTCCATTGTCACCGGCTTGACACCTTGATCTTGATCATAGCATCGCCGTTGTCTCGCCAACTATTGCTTGTACGACTATCGCTACCGCTTAGTGATAAAGTAAAGCAATTACATGGCGATTGCATTTCATACAATAAAGCGAACCATAAGGCTCCTGCCAGTTGCCGATAACTTTTACAAAACATGATCATCTCATACATCAATTTATATCTCATCATGTCTTGACCATATCACATCACAACATGCCCTGCAAAAACAAGTTAGATGTCCTCTACTTTGTTGTTGCAAGTTTTACGTGGCTGCTATGGGCTTCTAGCAAGAACCATTCTTACCTACGCATCAAAACCACAACGATTTTTTGTCAAGTGTGCTGTTTTAACCTTCAACAAGGACCGGCCGTAGTCAAACTTGATTCAACTAAAGTTGGAGAAACAGACACCCGCTAGCCACCTGTGTGCGAAGCACGTCGGTAGAACCAGTCTCATGAATGTGGTCATGTACTGTCGGTCCAGGCCGCTTCATCCAACAATACCACTGAATCAAAGTAAGACATTGGTGGTAAGAAGTATGACTATTATCGCCCACAACTCACTGTCTTCTTCTTGTGCATATAACATCTACGCATAGACCTGGCTCGGATGCCATTGTTGGGGAATGTAGTAATTAAAAAAAATTCCTACGATCACGCAAGATCTATCTAGGAGATGCATAGAAACGAGCGGGGAGAGTGTGTCCGCGTACCCTTGTAGACCGAAAGCGGAAGCGTTTAGTAACACGGTTGATATAGTCGAACGTCTTCATGATCCATCCGATCCAAGTACCGAACGTACGGCACCTCCGTGTTCTGCACACGTTTAGCACGATGACGTCCCTCGAGCTCTTGATCCATTTGAGGATGAGGGAGAGTTTCGTCGGCACAACGGCGTGGCAACGGTGATGATGAAGTTACCGGCGTAGGGCTTTGCCTAAGCACTACGATGATATGACCGAGGTGTTAAACTGTGGAGGGGGCACCGCACATGGCTAAGGCAATTGATCTTGTGTGTTCTATGGTGCCCCCTTGCCCTCGTATATAAAGGAGGGGAGGAGGAGGCCGGCCGGCCCTAGGGGGCGCGCCAAGAGAGGGAGTTCTAGTAGGACTTCCTAGTCCTAGTAGGATTCCTCTACAAGGAAGAGAGGGGGAAGGAAGGAGAGGGAGAGGGAGTAGGAAAGGGGGGCGCCGCCCCCTTCCCCTAGTCCAATTTGGACTGCCAGGGGCCGCACGGCCAGCCCCTTGCAGCCCTCCTCTCTCTCCACTAAGGCCCATAAAGGCCCATTAGTCCCCCAGGGGGTTTTGATAACCCTCAGGCACTCCGATAGTTACCCGGTACCTCTCGGAACTCATCTGGTGTCCGAATAACATCGTCCAATATATCATTCTTTATGTCTCGACCATTTCGAGACTCCTCGTCATGTCCGTGATCTCATCCGGGACTCCGAACAAACTTCGGTCATCAAATCACATAACTCATAAAACAAATCGTCATCGAACGTTAAGCGTGCGGACCCTACGGGTTCGAGAACTATGTAGACATGACCGAGACACATCTCCGGTCAATAACCAATAGCGGAACCTGGATGCTCATATTGGCTCCTACATATTCTACGATGATCTTTATCGATCAAACCGCATAACAACATACATTGTTCCCTTTGTCATCGGTATGTTACTTGCCCGAGATTCGATCGTCGGTATCCTCATACCTAGTTCAATCTCGTTACCGGCAAGTCTCTTTACTCGTTCCGTAATGCATCATCCTGCAACTAACCCATTAGTTACATTGCTTGCAAGGCTTATAGTGATGTGCATTACCGAGAGGGCCCAGAGATACCTCTCCGATACACGGAGTGACAAATCCTAATCTGGATCTATGCCAACCCGACAAACACCTTCGGAGACACCTGTAGAGCATCTTTATAATCACCCAATTACGTTGTGACGTTTGATAGTACACAAGGTGTTCCTTCAGTATTCGGGTTGCATAATCTCATAGTCAGAGGAACCTGTATAAGTCATGAAGAAAGCAATAGCAATAAAACTAAATGATCATTTATGCTAAGCTAACAGTTGGGTCTTGTCCATCACATCATTCTCTAATGATGTGATCCTGTTCATCAAATGACAACACATGTCTATGGCTAGGAAACTTAACCATCTTTGATTAACGAGCTAGTCAAGTAGAGGCATACTAGGGACACTTTGTTTGTCTATGTATTCACACATGTACTAAGTTTCCGGTTAATACAATTCTAGCATGAATAATAAACATTTATCATGATATAAGGAAATATAAATAACAACTTTATTATTGCCTCTAGGGCATATTTCCTTCAGAATGTTCACAGGACCTTGGAAACACAAGAAGGTTAATTAGTGAAGGGAAACTAGCTAACCCGCATGCATGTGGATGAAACAATTATAATTACGGTGGAAGACAAACCTACCTAAAGCATCAGGATTCCATGCAAAAACAGTGCCACGAGTGGTGGCAGCAAACACAAGACCCTCATATTGAATTGCATCACAATACACATCCCTGTACAGAAACTGATTTTTGAGCAATATCCATGGAGGCATGGAAGTAAGGATGGCAACAAGCTTGTCGAAGATAGCAACAACTTGATAGTTCGTGTAATCCCAAGAGCGGTTGGGAACTCGACAAATTGCTATCTTCTGTAGATGACAGTCACCATGATCGTACTTGAACGTATGTAGACCATCTGTGTGCTCAACCTCTGGGCACTTTGAGATTTTTGGAAGTGGAACCCGGTGATGAGTGCACACATTCACAAGGTCCCACTCGCAGTTGTGCCCAATATAAACAACCCAATCTCCATTTGCGCCTGCCCAGGCCTTATCCTTAAGCGATGGCATCTTAAAATCACACGTATCATTATCAAGCGGCATCAACTTGCATAAGGCGAGGCTTCCATCGTCCGCGCACAGCAGGGTAATGGTGAAGAAGATAGGGGAGATCAAACCGCTCCTGGACCCTTGGGTTCTTTGGAATGATGTTATTAGTTGAGTCGAGAATAGTCTTGAACAAACCTGCCATGCTAGCCGAGGTGATGAAAATCGCACCGATCAATGAGTTCCTCCACCACGTCATCTTTCAGATCGAGGCAAGAATAACGGGGTCGTTCCGGCCTGTTCCCTCCATGAAGAAGATGATCGAACAATGGCAGAAGGAAGGGTGAAGGCAAATGGAGGAGGGAGGAAGAGCGTGCAACAACAGTTCCAAATCGAGAGGGAAAGGCGAAGAGGCGGTGGGCGGTTGCTACTATCTTGCTACTCTTTTTGTACTGTCATTAGATAGTAATATTAGTGGTTTGCATGTGAATTTATTGGCAGGGTGGACCTACATTGGAGGTGCAGGACATGATTCAATGATTGGATACTTAATTTCGGTTGTATTGATTTCACCTCTTCCATCACTGCGAACATGGATATCCTTGGTCTGATGAAGAATAGGCGCTATATTTCTGCTCTGTACCAGCAAATCAATTCAGTATGAAATTGTCCAGGGAAAAACATGACAGTATCAAATTGTCCAGTGCAAAACATGACAGATGCTAAGCGAAGAGAAGTGTTTAAACCAAAAATACAAGGTGGGGTATATGTTTACTAGCTGCTTGATATTTGTGCACACAGATGTCTGCCCGTTGCTATTTGGCTAACAAACAAAGTGACCGCAATTTTGGTGGAACTGCACAAGACAATAGTATAGTCACTGCATGCAGTGCCATTTGAAAATAGACACGAAAAATTGGATAGTCACTTCATGGACTGCACAAAAGCAATACTGTACTATTTATTGGCGAACAATAGGTGCTTCATTGCTTTGGTCTGATTATACAATGGGCATCATTTTTCCTAAGTTAAAGTTTGTATTCCAAAAATAGTCTCGTCGTGTGATCGAGAGAAGACCAAATCATATTGCAGTGGATGTTCCTCCATCATGTGTGGTTCATTCTCATGGTTCCAGCTATTGGTGAAACCACTTACGTTTGCAAGAGGAATTGTAGACTTCACAAGCAAATTTGTCTTTCACTCTGTACTGAATGTTGGCCCAGAGAAGCATCCATGTTAGTAGGAAGAACATATGTTTTTTCTAGATCTTTGCTTTTGGAGCTACATATTTGTATATGATCTGTGAATCATTGAGATGCATTGGCATGTTGATCTTATGTATGGGAATCATACTAGTTGGTTGTGAATTTGGGCTACTAATGTGAACATATTACAATGCCAGGCCTGTGAGTCTCGTGTGAACATTTAGAACGGATCGGCTCTTACTACTGTGCACAGCATGATCCTTATTTCTGTGTTCTCAGTGTTTACAAGTTACTAACAGTTCCTTATTTCTGTTCGCTCAGTGTTTACAAGTTACTGCTCGATCACTAGCTAGCCTACTAATGCGCTCCTGGCAGTTTTAGTTGCGATGCAAGATCCAAAGTGGCAGTTTTTTGATTAAAAATGCCTACCTCTGAAGAAACTGACATGCTGTTCCGAAGAAAATACCATGCGAATATGAAGAAACTGCCAGCAAAAACGTTTACAAATGCCTTATCTCCTAGCGAACGTTCATCCGCTATTGTGATCCTACACATACACTATCTGACCGACTCGATCCTACGCGAATAACCAGCGGATCATGCACATACCTCATCTGGATGAATCGAGCGCACTCGTTTGACTGTCATGCCGATGTGCGACCCAACACGGACGGGACGCACCACTAACGGGACGGGACGACACAGTCATAATTTTAGTTTTTCTAGTTTTCCACGGCAAGCTGGCATGCTAAGTCATGCCTGCTTATGCATTGAATTCTGATGACCGCGATGACCGTCGCGTTTCCCCCGACACGCTGGTTCACCTACCTTTCGCCTATAATTACTGGTTCTCGGCTTTCTCCGGTGGCACCATCACCCAACTCGCCCTATCCTCATAAGCCCCCACCGGCCCGACGTCGCTCGCCACTTATCCTCGCTCTCGCCACGTCCGTCATGCCCCCGCCCATCCGCAATAGGCAACGCCGGAGGCGGTCACCACTGGAACTAGTGTTTGGTTTTTCACAGGAAGGCAGACGGGGGGAGGAGGCATTCTATCGGTCTTTAGATGGCAATGCGGAGTATGAGGACTTGTTGGAGCGCGACCGGCTGGCGAAGGAGCAGCATATCACCGATTTGCCCCGCCAGCGGGGCATGGAGCAGCAGCGCACCACCGCTCTGAGCCGCGACCAGGGCGCCCGCAACTGGGCCGACTACGTGGAGGTCAGCGCCCGGCAAGTAGCCCTGGAGGCTGTCGGGCACGCACGCGTTCGCGACGCTGAATTTTACTACCAACTCGTCAAGTGGGTTTCCCGCTTAGAAGCCAAAGCTTCGGTGGACCACGCCGGCATGGAAAGGGCCAACGTGCGTGAGGAACGGGCCCTATCGCACCTCTGGCAAGTCCAATGCGAGGCGAAGGACGTTGGTGCCAGCGTTTAGCGTGTACCGCAGATGGCGGCCGGCATCGTCTAGTTAGCTAAGAGTAAGTTAGTACTAGTACACTACTAGAGTATTAGTGGGAGTAGATAGTTAACTTGGCTATGATGGTTGTCAACGTGGAAGTTTAGTACTCTATATCCGGATCAGACCTGTTACTTTGCTCTGAATGTTGAACTTTCCGTTTGAACGTATGGAATGGGCTGTTATTTTTTTTAATGGGTTGTATTTGTCCGCCACAGGTTTAGAGGCTGACTTGTGGGCCTACTAGGTTGACGCGTACACAATCATGAGATGATTGTACGTGGAGAGGATGACAGTAGGTACCCACCAAGGTCATGGCAGTACGCAAGCAAGTGCCTCCTTATTTCAAGCCAAAAAATGGTTCCTCCTGATGGATTTCTGGCATCTGGGTCCCATGCCATTGTCAACGTAGTCAATAAACAAGAGAACTGCACAACGAGTGGCTGACACCAGGGACCCAGCAGCTCGCCCAGTTATTTTTGTTTTTGAGACGGAAGCAGGGTGTCAACTTGGCTGTGCGGGGCACTCTGGCCTGTCTAGCCAGCCTTTTCTTTTATGTTTACCACAAGACCAGCCCAGTAGTTTTTTTCTTTCTGAAAATGGCTAGCCCAGTTTTTTTATGCTTTTGCAGAATACCCAACCGAGGCCTACTTGCTTTGTGAGCCCTACTGGGCTGCAAATCTTTCAAGACGAGGAGAGCTTCATTTGGCTTGCCCAGAAAATGGGCTATCAGTAATGAGAAATGGGTTGTACATTTTTCAAACACATCAAACCGGCAATTAGTTTCAAATTTATTTATTTTCATTTTGAGATTTTAAATTCCATTGATTTTTATGCATGGACAATTTTTTGAATTTTATATTGATATAATTTTTTAAAAAAATTAGTTTGAATGTGACTCAAAATTTCAGGATTAAAAACCGTTCGGACCGCACCGAAATATGCAAAATTTCGTTTAATTTTTTAACCGTGGCCACAATATGGGCTATAATGCTAATAAAAAGAATATGGGCTCCAAAAAACCTTAAGAATTAGCAAATGGGCTGTAAATTATTAGAAATAATGGCAGATGGGTTGTATGCTGTTTTCCACAGATTTGAGGCTGACTTGTGCGCCTACTATAGGTTGACGCGTATGCTTTCCTAAAAACAAAGGTTGACACACACAAAATGCCGTGTCAACTTAGTCAACACACGAGAGCAGTGACTGTTGGATGTCCATCCAACGGCCGTCGTGCTTCTTCAATCTCTGCTCTTCCTGCTTCAGCCGCTCAAACAAGCGCCGGCGGGACTGCCTGCTCCCTCCTCCCGTGGCCGGCTGTGCTTCCGCGCAGGCCTCACCGCCCCACCCTACTCCCATTGTTGGCATGGCCATCCCTCAACTCACCCACACCTGTTGTTATTCTCCAGCGATGGTAGACGAACCAGTAAACCCTCGTACTCCCCTCCGCGTGGGAAACAACTGCCGAGTCTTCCCTGGCTCCGTGTCGTTCCCTTCCTAGGCCTTGCCATCGTCCATCGCCCTAGTGCTCTCGGTGCGACGTGGTCAACGTACGACATCCATCAAAAGAGGACTGCACGTGGAGAGGCTGACAGCTGGGTCCATGATACGTCTCCAACGTATCTATAATTTTTTATTGTTCCATGCTATTATATTATCTGTTTTGGATGTTTTATATGCATTAATATGCTATTTTATATTATTTTTTGGACTAACCTATTAACCTAGAGCCTAGTGCCAGTTCCTGTTTTTCCCTTGTTTTAGAGTTTCGCAGAAAATGAATATCAAACGGAGTCCAAACGGAATGAAACTTTCGCGATGATTTTTCTTGGACCGAAAGACATCTAGAGGACTTGGAGTACACGTCAGGTAAGCCACGAGGTGGCCACAAGGTCGGAGGGCGCGCCCAGGGGGTAGGGCGCCCCCACCCTTGTGGGCCCCTCGTGACTCCACCGACCTATTTCTTCCGCCTATATATTCTCCAATATCCCAAAACCTACCAAGGGAGCCACGAAAACACTTTTCCACCGCCGCAACCTTCTGTACCCGTGAGATCCCATCTAGGGGCCTTTTTCGGTGTCCTGCCGGAGGGGGATTCGATCATGGAGGGCTTCTACATCAAAACCATTGCCCTTCCGATGAAGCGTGAGTAGTTAACCACAGACCTACGGGTCCATAGCTAGTAGCTAGATGGCTTCTTCTCTCTCTCTTTGATTCTAAATACCATGTTCTCCTCGATGTTCTTGGAGATCTATTCGATGTAATACTTTTTGCGGTGTGTTTGCCGAGATCTGATGAATTGTGGATTTATGATCAGCTTATCTATGAATATTATTTGAATCTCCTCTGAATTCTTATATGCATGATTTGATATATTTGCAAGTCTCTTCGAACTATCGATTTGGTTTGGCCAACTAGATTTGTTTTTCTTGCAATGGGACAAGTGCTTAGCTTTAGGTTCAATCTCGCGGTGTCCTTTCCCAGTGACAGTAGGGGCAGCAAGGCACGTATTGTATTGTTGCCATCGAGGATAAAAAGATGGGGTTTACATCATATTGCTTGAGTTTATTCCTCTACATCATGTCATCTTACTTAATGCGTTACTCTGTTCTTCATGAACTTAATACTCTAGATACAGGCAGGAGTCAGTCGATGTGTGGAGTAATAGTAGTAGATGCAGGCAGGAGTCAGTCTACTTGATACGGACGTGATGCCTATATTCATGATCATTGCCTTAGATATCGTCATAACTTTGCGCTTTTCTATCAATTGCTCGGTAGTAATTTGTTCACCCACCGTAATATTTTCTATCTTGAGAGAAGCCTCTAGTGAAACCTATGGCCCCTGGGTCTACTTTCCATCATATAAGTTTCCGATCTACAATTTTAGTTTCCTATTTACTTCCTTTGCAATTTTTTTCTTTTCGTTCCATAAACCAAAAATATTATTTTACCGTTTATCCACCTCTATCAGATCTCACTTTGCAAATAACCGTGAATGGATTGACAACCCCCTTATCGCGTTGGGTGCAAGTTGGTGTTTGTTTGTGCAGGTATTCGGTGACTTGTGCGTTGTCTCCTACTGGATTGATACCTTGGTTCTCAAAACTGAGGGAAATACTTACTCTACTTTGCTGCATCACCCTTTCCTCTTCAAGGGAAAAACCAACGCAAGCTAAAGAAGTAGCAGGAAGAATTTTTGGCGCCGTTGCTGGGGAGATCTATGCCAAGTCAAGACATACCAAGCACCAATCATAAACTCTCATCCCTTGCATTACATTATTCGCCATTCGCCTCTCGTTTTCCTCTCCCCCACTTCTAAAATGATTTTCGAAAAGATTTGCCTTTTCTTCGCCCCTCTTCCGTTTGTCTTCTTCGCTTGCCTTTTGTGTGCTCGTGTGTTGGATTGCTTGTCATGATGACTACACCAAAAAACATTGATCCTCACCTCAAGAGGTTGGACGATATTGAAAATAAAGTTAGAAGCTTCATGTCTTTGGAATTTGAGCACAACAATTTCTTTAGGAATGAGCTCAAGGAGATTTTTTTTATGGAATACATGAATAAAGAGCTTGATGATATGTCTAAAGAATTTTACGGCTTAAGATCTCAGTTTGCTCATCTTGAAAATCTAGTAGGCGAAATCTCCGATAAGCAAGCTACCTTGGTAAATAAGATGGCCGCTAAACCATAATCTTTAAATAATGATGAAGATCTTAAAGTTATTGATGTGACTCCTACTGAATCTTTGTTTTCCAATATAAATCTTGATAAAGATGAGACTGGAGATGAGTCAACTTTAGTTAAAAGGCGTCCCAATGCTTCAGAGTTTTTAGATCTTGATGCAAAAATTGATAAAAGTGGGATTGGAGAGGTCAAAACTTTAGGTAGCGATGAACCCACTCTTTTGGATTTCAAAGAATTTAATTATGATAATTGTTCTTTAATAGATTGTATTTCCTTGTTGCAATCCATGTTGAATTCTCCTCATGTTTACAATCAAAACAAAGCTTTTACTAAACATATCGTTGATGCTATGATGCAATATTTTGAAGAAAAGCTTGAATTGGAAGTTTCTATTCCTAGAAAACTTTATGATGAGTGGGAACCTACTATTAAGATTCATATCAAAGATTATGAGTGCCATGCTTTGTGTGAATTGGGTGCTAGTATTTCCACGATTTCCAAAAACTTTGTGTGATGTGTTAGGTTTCCGTGAATTTGATGATTGTTCGTTAAATTTCCATCTTGCAGATTCCACTATTTAAGAAACCTATGGGAAGGATTAATGATGTTCTTATTGTCGCAAAGAATTATTTGCTCGTAGATTTCATTGTTCTTGATATAGATTGCAATCCTACATGTCCTATTATTCTTGGTAGACCTTTCCTTAGAACGATTGGTGCAATTATTGATATGAAAGAAGGAAACATTAGATTTCAATTTCCGTTAAGGAAAGGTATGAAACACTTTCCAAGAAAGAAAATTATATTTCCTTATTAATCTATTATGAGAGCCACTTATGGATTGCATGCAAAAGATGATAATACTTAGATCTATTCGTGTTTTATGCCTAGCTAAGGGCGTTAAACAATAGCGCTTGTTGGGATGCAACCCAGTTTTATTTTTGTTTTTGCTTTTTAGGTTCTATTTTGCAATAAATAATTCATCTAGCCTCTGCTTAGATGTGGTTTTGTGTTTTAATTAGTGTTTGTGCCAAGTAAGACCATTGGGATAGCTTTCGGTGATAGTTGTTTTGATCTTGCTTAGAAACAGAAACTTTTGCGCCCAGGAAAATAATTTTTGTAATCCACAGAAGCGTGATTTTGATCTGATTCTTTTTGCACTGGATTGGTACACAAATTTCCCAGGTTGTCCTAAGATTTCAGAATATTTGGAGCTGCAGAAGTATTCGAGAGTTACACATTGCTACAGACTATTCTGTTTTTGACATATTCTGTTTTCTATGTGTTGTTTGCTTATTTTGATGAATCTATGGCTCGTATCGGGGGGTATGAACCATGGAAAAGTTGGAATACAGTAGGTATTACACCAATATAAATAAAGAATGAGTTCACAACAGTACCAAAATTGGTGATTTATTTTCTTATACTAACGGAGCTTATGAGATTTTCTGTTGAGTTTTGTGTTGTGAACTTTTCAAGTTCTGGGTAAGGATTTGATGGACTATGGAATAAGGAGTGGCAAGAGCCTAAGCTTGTGGATGCCCAAGGCACCCCAAGGTAATATTCAAGGACAACCAAGAGCCTAAGCTTGGGGATGCCCCGGAAGGCATCCCCTCTTTCGTCTTCGTCTATCGGTAACTTTACTTGAGGCTATATTTTTATTCACCACATGATATGTGTTTTGCTTGGAGCATCTTGTATGATTTGAGTCTTTGATTTTTAGTTTGCCACAATCATCCTTGCTGTACACACCTTTTGAGAGAGACACGCATGAATCGTGATTTGTTAGAATACTCTTTGTTCTTCACTTATATCTTTTGAGCTAGGCAATTTTGCTCTAGTGCTTCACTTATATCTTTTTAGAGCACGGTGGTGGTTTTATTTTATAGAAATTGATGAAATCACATGCTTCACTTATATTATTTTGAGGATCTTTAAAACAACATGGTAATTTGCTTTGGTTATAAAATTAGTCCTAATATGATAGGCATCCAAGAGGGATATAATAAAAACTTTCATATAAAGTGCATTGAATACTATGAGAAGTTTGATTCCTCATGATTGTTTTGAGATATGAAGATGGTGATATTAGAATCATGCTAGTCAGTAGTTGTGAATTTGAGAAATACTTGTGTTAAGGTTTGTGAGTCCCGTAGCATGCACGTATGGTGAACTGTTATGTAACGAAGTTGGAGCCTGAGATATTTTTTGATTGTCTTCCTTATGAGTGGCGGTCGGGGACGAGCGATGGTCTTTTCCTACCAATCTATCCCCCTAGGAGCATGCGCGTAGTACTTTGTTTCGATGACTAATAGATTTTTGCAATAAGTATTTGAGTTCTTTATGACTAATGTTGAGTCCATGTATTATACGCACTCTCACCCTTCCACCATTGCTAGCCTCTCTTGTACCGCGCAACTTTCGCCGGTGCCATAAACCCACCATATACCTTCCTCAAAACAGCCACCATACCTACCTATTATGGCATTTCCATAGCCATTCCGAGATATATTGTCATGCAACTTTCCACCGTTCCATTTATTATGACACGCATCATCGTTGTCATATTGCTTTGCATGATCATGTAGTTGACATTGTATTTGTGGCAAGGCCACCGTTCATCATTTTTTTATACATGTCACTCTTGATTCATTGGACATCTCGGTACACCGCTGGAGGCGTTCATATAGAGTCATATCTTGTTCTAGTATCGAGTTGTAATTTTTGATTTGTAAGTACATAGAAGTATGATGATCTTCCCTTTTAGAGCATTGTCCCATGTGAGGAAATAAAACAAAGAAAAAAAAGAGAGGAGGAGAGAAAGAAAAAAAGACAAAGAAAAAAAAAGATAAAGAAAAAAAGAAAAAGAAAAAAAATGAAAGAAAGAAAAAAGAAGAAGAAGAAAAATGAGAGAAAAAGAGAGAAGGGGCAATGTTACTATCCTTTTCCATACTTGTGCTTCAAAGTAGCACCATGATTTTCATGATAGAGAGTCTCCTATGTTGTCACTTTCATATACTAGTGGGAATTTTCATTATAGAATTTGGCTTGTATATTCCAACGATGGGCTTCCTCAAATTGCCCTAGGTCTTCGTGAGCAAGAAAGTTGGATGCACACCCACTTAGTTTCTTTTTGAGCTTTCATAAACTTATATATAGCTCTAGTGCATCCGTTGCATGGCAATCCCTACTCGCTCACATTGATATCTATTGATGGGCATCTCCATAGCCCGTTAATACGCCTAGTTGATGTGAGACTATCTCCCTCTTTTTGTCTTCTCCACAACCACCTTCTACTCCACCTATAGTGCTATGTCCATGGCTCACGCTCATGTATTGCGTGAAAGTTGAAAAGGCTTGAGAACATCAAAAGTATGAAACAATTGCTTGGCATGTCATCGGGGTTGTGCATGATTTGAATATTTTGTGTGATGAAGATGGAGCATAGCCAGACTATATGATTTTGTAGGGATAAGATTTATTTGGCCATGTTATTTTGAGAAGACATAATTATCTTGTTAGTATGCTTGAAGTATTATTGTTTTTATGTCAATATTAAACTTTTGTTTTGAATCATACGGATCTGAACATTCATTCCACAATAAAGAAAATACACGGATAAATATGTTAGGTAGCATTACACATCAAAAATTCTGTTTTTATCATTTACCTACTCGAGGACGAGCAGGAATTAAGCTTGGGGATGCTTGATACGTCTCCAACGTATCTATAATGTTTGATTGTTCCATGCAATTATATTATCTGTTTTGGATGTTTTATATGCATTAATATGCTATTTTATATTATTTTGGGGACTAACCTATTAACCTAGAGCCCAGTGCCAGTTCCTGCTTTTCCTTGTTTTAGAGTTTCGCAGAAAAGGAATATCAAACGGAGTCCAAACGGAATGAAACTTCCGCGATGATTTTTCTTGGACCAGAAGACATCCAGAGGACTTGGAGTACACGTCAGGGAAGCCACGAGGCGACCACAAGGATGGAGGGCGCGCCCACGGGGGTAGGGCGCGCCCCCCACCCTTGTGGGCCCCTCGTGACTCCACCGACCTATTTCTTCCGCCTATATAGTCTCAAATATCCCAAAACCTACCATGGGAGCCACGAAAACACTTTTCCACCGCCGCAACCTTCTGTACCCGTGAGATCCCATCTAGGGGCCTTTTCCGGCGTCCTGCCGGAGGGGGATTCGATCACGAAGGGCTTCTACATCAACACCATTGCCCTTTCGATGAAGCGTGAGCAGTTAACCATAGACCTATGGGTCCATAGCTAGTAGCTAGATGACTTCTTCTCTCTCTTTGATTCTCAATACCATGTTCTCCTCAATGTTCTTGGAGATCTATTCGATGTAATACTTCTAGCGGTGTGTTTGCCGAGATCCGATGAATTGTGGATTTATGATCAGCTTATCTATGAATATTATTTCAATCTCCTGTGAATTCTTATATGCATGATTTGATATCTTTGCAAGTCTCTTCGAACTACCGATTTGGTTTGGCCAACTAGATTGGTTTTTCTTGCAATGGGAGAAGTGCTTAGCTTTGGGTTCAATCTTGCGGTGTCCTTTCCCAGTGACAGTAGGGGCAGCATGGCACGTATTGCATTGTTGCCATTGAGGATAAAAAGATGGGGTTTACATCATATTGCTTGAGTTTATTCCTCTACATCATGTACTTAATGCGTTACTCTGTTCTTCATGAACTTAATACTCTAGATGCAGGCAGGAGTTGGTCGATGTGTGGAGTAATAGTAGTAGATGCAGGCAGGAGTCGGTCTACTTGATACGGACGTGATGCCTATATTCATGCTCATTGCCTTAGATATCGTCATAACTTTGCGCTTTTCTATCAATTGCTCGGCAGTAATTTGTTCACCCACCGTAATATTTTCTATCTTGAGAGAAGCCTCTAGTGAAACATATGGCCCCCGGGTCTACTTTCCATCATATAAGTTTCCGATCTACAATTTTAGTTTCCTATTTACTTCCTTTGCAATCTTTTACTTTCCGTTCCATAAACCAAAAATACCAAAAATATTACTTTATCGTTTATCCATCTCTATAAGATCTCACTTTGCAAATAACCGTGAAGGGATTGACAACCCCTTTATCGCGTTGGGTGCAAGTTGGTGTTTGTTTGTGCAGGTATTCGGTGACTTGTGCGTTGTCTCCTACTGGATTGATACCTTGGTTCTCAAAACTGAGGGAAATACTTACTCTACTTTGCTGCATCACCCTTTCCTCTTCAAGGGAAAAACCAACGCAAGCTCAAGAAGTAGCAGTCCACGGCCACACGTAAGGAAATGTCTCCTTATTATGCGCAAAATAATGATTCCTTCACCTGACAGCTGGGACCCACCGGAAGGGCCTCTGTATTTCATGAAAAAAACGTTCCCCCCGCTGATAGCTCGGTCCCACCAGCTATATCTTCGCACGCAAGGAAGTGCCTCCTTATTACGCAAAAAATGAATACACCCCCTGCTAGCTGGGACCCACCATAGTGGGAGGCTGACTGGTGGGCCTACTGACGCGGATGGAGCGTTTTGTCAACTTAGTCAATATGAACGATTCTAGCTCCAGTGACCATACGATGTCTATCCAACGGCCGTAGTGCTTCTTCAACCTCTGGTCTTCTTGCTCCAGCCGCCGAAACCAGTGCCAGTCGTGCCGCCTGCTCCTACCTCTCGTGGCCGGCTCTGCTGCCGCGCAGGCCTGACCGCCCCACCCTACTCCAACCTCTGGCCAGACCATCCTTCTACTCACCCACAACCCGTGTCATTCTACGGCGACGGCAGCCTCACACCGCAGCCGAACCAGTCAACCTTCGTACTCCTCTCCGCGTGGGCATCCACTACCGCATCTTCCCCGGTTCTGCGTCGTCCCCTTCATAGGCCTCACCGTCGTCCATCGCCTTGGTGCTCTCGGCATGGCGTGGTCAATGTGGTCAAGGAACGACTTCCATTGGAAGAGTACTGTACGTGGAGAGGCTGACAGCTGGGTCCACGGCCGCAGCAAGGAAGTGCCTCCTTATTACGCGCAAAATAATGATTCCTCCACCTGACAGCAGGGACCCACTGGACGGGCCACCATATTTCGCGAAAAAACATTCCCCCCCTGACTGCTGGGACCCACCAGCTACATCTTCGCACGCTAGGAAGTGCGTCCATATTACGGGCAAAAAGTATGATTCTCCCCCTGAGAGCTGGGACCCACCAGCTATATCTTCGCACGCAAGGAAGTGCCTCCTTACCTCCCTGACAGCTAGGACCCACCCGGTCGAACCATACGTAGGGTTGTCTGTCTGGTCGCGAACGTGTAGGTACATACTGGTCGATCGGTCTGTCTACAGGCTGCAGCGATGAACCATGGCCGAGTAAGGAAGGGCACGTGTCGTAGTAGAGGCGCGGGCAAAGCATGTCACGCAGTCCCGTCTATATCATGTACACGTACGTACAACCAGGGTGCAAGAAAGTAAATACGGCCACGTATGTACATACGGGCGGGGTCTCGAGCGCTTACTCGCACATGCATACGGCCAGGACTCGTGTACATGGAGAGGCAGCGGAGAGCAGCGACGACGTCCTGTTCATCGGCAGCCAACCGGCTGGATCGAAACGGAGAAACTGCGTTGTGTTCATCGCGAGGCAACGGAATGCGTCCTGTTCATCGGGAGGCAACGGAATGCGTCCTGTTCATCGGGAGCCAACCAGCTTCGACAGAACAGCCGAAACGAGGCCTGGCATACCACAGAACGGAGGAAACAGCCTTGTGTTCGACCGCCTACGGTCGAAATGGGATCCTGTTCACCGGGATGGGTCTGGCGTACCGCAAAACGGAGGAAACGGACTTCTCTTCGACTTCCTACGGTCGAAACAGGGTCCTGTTGATCGGGTGGGGTGTGGCGTACCGCAAAACGGAGGAAATGGGCTTCTCTTCGACCTCCTACGGTCGAAACGGGGGTTCTGTTCATCGGGAGTGGTGTGGCGTACCGCAAAATGGGACTTCACGGGCTACTGTTCATCCACCGTCTATTGCCTCGCTCCATCCTTCACGGGCTACTGTTCATCCACCGTCGACCTCCTCGAGCCTCCACCTGCGACTGTTCATCCACGGCGTCTCCCTCCTGCCTCCAGCAGCTACTGTTCATCCATGGGCTCCTGTTCATCCAGCCTCCACCGCTCCTCCACTGGCTACTGTTCAACCACCCCTCCACGGGCTACTGTTCATCCAGCCCTCCACCGGCTACTATTCAACGAGCCCTTCACGGGGTCCTGTTCATCCACCCCCAACCGGCTCGATCGGGGTTCTGTTCATCCAGCGGCAACGGCCTCTAGCTACTACCACGGGGTCCTGTTCATCCAACCCCCACCGGGAACTGTTCATCCAACCCCCAACAACACTCACTGTTCATCAAGAGGCAGCATGTTCGACCGGCTTCAGTTAGCAGCAGTAGCGAAGGAATCGCTCGATCGGGTTCAGTTAACAGCCAGGGATCAATCGATCGCTCAGGTTCAGTAACGCGTAGCCAGTGCAATCGCTCGGGTTCAGTAGGCGAACGCCTCGCTCGGGTTCAGTTAGAGCCCAACGCCTCGCACCCACACGCGTACATGTACGAGGGAAACATGCAATCCCTTCGTGCATCGCTCGGCCCCGACCACCCACCGTAACCGGGAACTCCCCGATATTTTCCTCGCCCTCGCTTCTACCATGGTTTTTTCGTCATGGACGGCCCAAAGAATGTCATGCAGGTGCGTCTCTGGCCCACATCATTGCAGCAATGAGGATAATCCTCAGATCATGGACCCAGTCCGCATCATTGCTACTATCATCTTTCAACTTAGTTTTCTCTAGGAACATATCAAAAAATATAGGGGAGCTATATCGCGAGCTATTAATCTACAACATAGATATGCAAAACTATTAAGACTAAGTTCGTGATAAATTATGTTCAATTAATCAAATTACCAATGAATTCCCACTTAAATAAACATCCCTTTAAGTTATCTAAGTGATACGTGATCCAAATCAACTAATCCATGTCCGATCATCACGTGAGATGGGGTAGTCATCAATGGTGAACATCTCTATGTTGATCATATCTACTATATGATTCACGTTCGACCTTTCGATCTCCAGTGTACCTAGGCCATGTCTGTACGTGCTAGGCTCGTCAAGTTTAACCCAAGTATTCTGCATGTCTAAAACTGCCTTACACCCGTTGTATGCGAACGTAGAGTCTATCACACCCGATCAACACGTGGTGTCTCGAAACGACGAATTGTATCAACGGTGCATACTCAGGGAGAACACTTTTACCTTAAAATTTAGTGAAGGGATCATCTTATAATGCTACCGTCGTTCTAAGAAAAATAAGATGCATAAAAGATAAACATCACATGCAATCAAAATATGCGACATGATATGGCCATCATCATCTTGTGCTTTTGATCTCCATCTCCAAAGCATCGTCATGATCTCCATCGTCACCGGCTCGACACCTTGATCTCCATTGTAGCGTCGTGGTCATCTCGCCAACTATTGCTTCTACAACTATCGCTAACACATAGTGATAAAGTAAAGCAATTACATGGTGTTTGCATTTCATACAATAAAGAGACAACCATAAGGCTCCTACTGGTAGTCGATAACTTTACAAAACATGATAATCTCATACAATAACGTTTATCACATCATGTCTTGACCATATCACATCACAACATGCCCTGCAAAAATAAGTTAGACGTCCTCTACTTTGTTGTTGCAAGTTTTACGTGGCTGCTACGGTTTTCTAGCAAGAACCGTTCTTACCTACGCATAAAACCACAACGGTGATTCATCAAGTTTGTTATTTTAACCTTCTTTAAGGACCGGCCGTAGTCAAATTTGATTCAACTAAAGTAGGAGAAACAGACACCCGCCAGCCACCTTTATGCAAAACTAGTTGCATGTCAGACAATGGAACCGGTCTCATGTGCGTGGACATGTAAGGTTGGTCTGGGCCGCTTCATCCCACAATACCACCGAATCAAAATAAGACGTTGGTGCTAAGCAGTATGACTATCACCGCCCACAACTCTTTGTGTTCTACTCGTGCATATCATCTACGCATAGACCTGGCTCTGATACCACTGTTGCGAATCATTGCATGGAAAACAAAATTCTTTCTACGCACACGCAATGATCTATCCATGGAGATGCATAGCAACGAGGGGGAGAGTGTGTCTACATACCCTTGTAGACCGTAAGCGGAAGCGTATCACAACGCGGTTGATGTAGTCGAACTTCTTCTAATGTCAACCGATCAAGTACCGAACGCACGACACCTCCGTGTTCTGCACACGTTCAGCTCGGTGACGTCCCTCGCCTTCTTGATCCAACAAGTCATCGAGGTAGTAGATGAGTTCCGTCAGCATGACGGCGTGGTGACGGTGATGGTGAAATGATCCTCGCAGGGCTTCGCCTAAGCACTAACAAAATATGACCGGGGGTGTAAACGGTGGAGAGGGCGCAGCACACGGCTAACAATTGATCTGGTGTGTGCTAGGGCGCCCCCCACATATATATATGTGGGAGGGAGAGGGGAGGCGCCCAAGTAGGCCAAATCCTACTTGGGGTCTCCCCTTGGCCGCGCCCCCTGCCTTATTTGCCAGAGGGGGAAGGAAAGAGGAGGGAGGAGGGAAGGAAGAGGGAGGCCGAATCCCCCCCCTTTTCCGTTTCCCTTCCCCTCTTTCCTTCTCCTCCTGGTTCGGCCCATATGGGGGGCACACCAACCCCTTGTGGCTGGTGCGTTTCCCCTCTTGGCCCATAAGGCCCGTATCTTTTGCCGGGGGTGCCCGGAACCCCTTCCGGTGACCCGATATATACCCGGTACTCTTTGGAACACTTCCGGTGTCCGAATACAATCGTCCTATATATCAATCTTTACCTCTCGACCATTTCGAGACTCCTCATCATGTCCGTGATCTCATCCGGGACTCCAAACAACATTCGGTCACCAAATCACATAACTCATATAATATTATATCGTCATCGAACGTTAAGCGTGCAGACCCTACGGGTTCGAGAACTATGTAGACATGACCGGGACACCTCTCCAGTCAATAACCAATAACGGAACTTGGCGCCCATATTGGCTCCTACATGTCTACGAAGATCTTTATTGGTCGAACCGTTATGACAACATACGTAATTCCCTTTGTCCGTCGGTATGTTACTTGCCCGAGATTCCATCGTCGGTATCTTCATACCTAGTTCAATCTCGTTACCGGCAAGTCTCTTTACTCGTTCCGTAATACATCACTTCGTGACTAACTCCTTACTCGTTTGCTTGCAAGCTTATGATGTGTATTACCAAGAGGGCCCAGAGATACCTCTCTGATACTCGGAGTGACAAATCCTAATCTCAATCTATGCCAACTCAACAAACACCTTCAGAGATACCTGTAGAGCATCTTTATAATCACCCAGTTACGTTGTGACGTTTGATAGCACACAAGGCATTCCTCCGGTATCCGGGAGTTGCATAATCTCATAGTCGAAGGAATATGTATTTGTAGCGACCTGACCTCAGATGGTCAAGTCTCTGTGCTTAAGTGTCATCCCTAGATCGGTATGCTGACACACACAGTACTCGAGGATTTATAACTGAGGTAAATCACATGTATAAAATAACGTAAATACTATTACCTCAATCCATATAGCGGAAGTAACAACAAAGTTGTGGAGTCCCAACAACACCAACGGCAAAGTTGAGTGTAGACATCGTAACCCTAACGTATCACTTACTCGTCGTAAGATTCCTGCAACATGAGACGTTGCAGCCATGTAGGTCAGTACATTGAATGTACTGGCAATTTCACACTGTAGAGCAATGCTGAATAATGGCTATCACTACATGCATATATTGCTGGTGGAGGCTCTAGGTTTAATTTTGCATAAAGCCAATTTTTTCCTACAACAAAGGAATATATTTTATTTAACTACAAAGTTTGTTGAAATATTGAGAAGGTTCCTCCAACTCAATCCCAAGTAATAATAATCCAACAAATTCATTAAGTAGAGTGATGAGATCAAATCAATAATTCCAGTACCAGATACTCAAGATGTCCATAACCGGGGACATGGCTAATCATGATTAGTTTGTACACTCTGCAGAGGTTTGCGCACTTTTCCCCACAAGACTCGATCTCCTCCGTTGAATTTCTCGCACTACATGATGTTTGAGAAATAGATGGCCGAGACACAGTCTTTCAGAAGCATTAACTCTTTACTCTGGGTAGACAGTACGACCTACATCCCCTACATCTGCTAGCCTACCACTAAAAGAGGTCACACAACTTACTCAACTATGCCAGAGCCCATAATGGCTTGTGGCTGCACACGGAAGTTTCCAACATGAATAATCTTATGATCCCTTTGAGCCTGCGAGGCATTCCATAAGATGATCACACGGGTACGCCGGGATATCCCAAGACAACTCTGGATTGCTCCATGTGCCCAGACAACCACTGGGTGCTCCAGGGTGCCCCAACCATTCCACCCAGATGTGTATTAGAGTAGCCACCTTAAGTTTAACCGTTAGTAATTAACAACTCTCACATCTGTCATGGATCACTCAAACTAAACCACGTCTACGAGCATAGCATAGCATTATAAGCATAACGTAGAAACTCCCAAGGGTTTGAATAAAAGGCAATAGGTTCCTACCTCATCAACTACTTCCCAATACCCACATGTTATCAATTCCTAACCATGCAGTGTTTGAGGGTTGAAACTAATGCATAAAACTAGGTAAAAAGGGATATGATCAAAGTGTGAACTTGCCTTGTACTGTTGATGAAGATGATTCGCGCTCACAACTCCTGATAGTTCCACTCGTCACACTCCGTTCAATCCATCGTGAGCAAGCAATTGCATACATAAGCACTCAAGCATAAAATTCGAAGAAAAGATCTCAGAAAACATCGAAAACAAGCAATTAACTCTTGCAATAGAAAACAATTTCTAACAGTACCAAAATTGGGTGGATTTGGTCTTATCAGAAAGTTTAGGTCAAGAGCTTCGACTTGCAAAAAGAATCAATTAAATCGGAGTTGTAAAACTCGAGTTATGAACAAAATAAGTTTGAATTCAAATCTGTTTGAAAACAAATTTTAAACTTTCAAAAACATGTTCAAGTTGATTATCCGGATAGAGGGGATCAAAAACGAAGAAGTGGGCGTTGGTTTCGTTGGATTTGGATAAACGCGTAAAAAGTGTGATCGTTTGAAACAGAGGGACTAATCTGTAAAATAAAACTACGAATAGATCCCTGGTAGAAAACTAAAATAAAAAGAAAAATCCTATCGAACGAACGTTCGCTACAGATCCCTACAGAAAGAAAACATTCGCTACCAGAAGCTAACGAGCGAACGCTCGCCAAATAACTTAACCTAAATAACTAAACCGATCTAATAAAATAAAACCGAACTAATAAAATAAAACCGAGCGGGTTTTAGTGGTTATACCGGTTCGGGAAAATAAACCGGCGGCGGCGGCTACTCCGACGCGGCGACGGCGCGGCGGCGCGGCAGCGGCGTTGGGGCGGCGACGGCGGCGGCTAGCGGCGCGGGCGGCGACGGCAGCGGCGTTGGGGCGGCGGAGTGGGGCGGTGGCACGACAGCAGTGGCGGCGGCTTGCAGTGGCGAGCGACGGTTGCGGCGGCTTGGGGCGGCGGGGTGGTTTGAGGAGGAGAGGGGGGTCGGGCGGCTATATAAAGGGGTCGGGGAGGGCTTGGGCAAGGGGGGAGGCGGCTCCGACCTGGACTCCTAGCCGGAGTCCGGGGTGGACACGGTGGCGCGAGCGGGGAAGGCGGTCAGCAGAGCTGGGCCTTGGCCTGGCTTCGGCTGGGCCGGCCCAGTCGGCGCGCGATAAACTTTTTTTAACAACTCTAGAGAAAATAAAATAAAACCAAATAAACTAAAAATATACTATAGGCATATAATATATTAAAATTTTCAAAAAAAGATTTTCTACAACATGAACATTTTTCTAACATCAAATAAATTCTACAAAAAGTTAAATAATGCAAAGAGTGCTACTGGTTTATTTAAAAACCAAATAAAAATATTTTAAAAATACCAAAATAATTTCAAACTTATTTCTCTCCATTTTTCTAATGTAGGGATCATTTTACCCTATTTTCCATATATTTTATTTTGGAGAAAAATAATTTGAATAAGAACCAAATAACTCCAAATTGAAAAATAATTTCAAAGGGACTTTCAATTTGATTCTTTGAAACTTCCAACTCATATTTCATATAATTTGAAAAAGTCATTTTATCTTCTCTCATGAAAATCATTGAATTGCATAAAGTTTCTGAAGTGGAAATATTTCCAAATGAAATTCAAATATTTTACAAAACCCCTTTTTCATTTTAAATGGAAGAAGTCATATCATCTTCTCTCTAGGGTTTTGTATTGGAAAAGAATTTGATATCATGGAAATCAGAAAGCAAAGTGAAAGTTTGGGAAAGTCATTTTATTCCCTCTCATTTAACTTTCAAAAAGTTTCAAATTTCACACAATCAATCATACAATCAATCAAAACTATCTATTTAATATAAAATTCCAAAATTTAGAATTTTGGATGTTACACTAATTGGCATGAAGAAAGCAATAGCAATAAAACTGAATGATCATTAGGCTAAGCTAACGGATGGGTCTTGTCCATCACATCATTCTCCTAATGATATAATCCCGTAATCAAATGACAACTCATGTCAATGGTTAAGAAACCTTAACCATCTTTGATCAACGAGCTAGTCAAGTAGAGGCTCACTAGGGACACGGTGTATGTTTATGTATTCACACATGTATTTAAGTTTCCGATCAATACAATTCTAACATGAATAATAAACCTTTATCATGAATAAGGAAATATAAAATAACAACTTTATTATTGCTTGTAGGACATATTTCCTTCAGTTTGGTGGGGTTCGCCCGAGTGGACCATGGACCGGTTGCACGGACAGTGCGCGGCTGACTGAGGGGGGCAGACAACGGGGAGGACCGTGCCACCTTTTGGACGGTTCTAGCACGCTGTTAAGCAGTGCGCGCTCACCTGCACCTGAGCGGCGGAATGCCCGCATCGATGACATGCAGGGACACGGTTCTGGGGCTGGACGTGTCAGTGAGATCTGTTGGTTATGTCATGTCGGGTTAGCGCGGTGTGCAATGAAGGCCCTCTCGTCAGCTTTGGGGACGTGTCCGGATACTGAACGTAGGGTTTTGAACCGAAGGTAGCAGGTGTGACTCTGAGAGTTCCTATCCAGGAATGGGGCTAGCACTGGCACGTGCTCGGCCACGTGTCAAGGAGGGTTAGCGAGGGATACGTGGATACATAAGCGAGACTCGCCTTTTCTTTTCCAAGGAGCAGGCAACGAGAGCTTGTTTACTTGCGTAATATTGGCAAAACGTGGTTTATTTCTGTGCGCAGTGACGAAGAAGAGATCCTCATATATAGCCGGTAAAAATGGATAATCGCCAGAGCTGGTCTCATATTCGACGAGGAAGCCATGGCCCATGGATGTCATTTCTGCTACACAAATGTGGGATATGTTGCTCCAAATGGCTACACCTCAACTCCAATTTTCCGGTCACTGCTAACGACTTCAGCGGTTCATTCATGTGCCAGCCGAAGCACCTGTTGTTGGGGATCGTAGCAGAAATTTAAAATTTTCTACGTATCACCAAGATCAATCTATGGAGTCATATAGCAACGAGAGAGAGAGGAGTGCATCTACATACCCTTGTAGATCGCGCGCGGAAGCGTTCAAGAGAACGGGGTTGATGGAGTCGTACTCGTCGTGATCCAAATCACCGATGATCCTAGCGCCGAACGGACGGCACCTCCGCGTTCAACACACGTACGGAGAGGGGACGTCTCCTCCTTCTTGATCCAGCAAGGGGGAGGAGAAGTTGATGGAGATCCAGCAGCACGACGGCGTGGTGGTGGAAGCAGCGGGGATCTCGGCAGGGCTTCGCCAAGCTCAGCGAGAGGGAGAGGTGTCACGGGAGGGAGAGGGAGGCGCCAGGAGTTTGGGGTGCTGCTCCCATGCGCCTCCCCACTATATATAGGGGTGGAGGGGGCTGGTTTCTTGCCCTCCAAGTCCATTGGGGCGTTGGCAAAGGTGGGGGAAAGAAATCCCATCATTTCCCTTCCCCACCGATTGTTATCCCCCTTTTTTAGGGATCTTGATCTTATCCCTTCGGGATATGATCTTATTCCTTCTAAGGTGGGATCTTGGTCCGCCTTGACCAGGGGTGTGGGGCCTTGCCCTCACTACCCACGTTCATGTGCGTCCCCCCATGCAGGTGGGCCCCACTTCGGAACCTTCTAGAACCTTCCCGGTACAATACCGAAAAATCCCGAACATTTTCCGGTGGCCAAAATAGGACTTCCCATATATAAATCTTTACCTCCGGACCATTCCGGAACTCCTCGTGACGTCCGGGATCTCATCAGGGACTCCGAACAACTTTCGGTTAACCGCATACTAATATCTCTACAACTCTAGCGTCACCGAACCTTAAGTGTGTAGACCCTACGGGTTCGGGAGACATGCAGACATGACCGAGACGACTCTCCGGTCAATAACCAACAGCGGGATCTGGATACCCATGTTGGCTCCCACATGTTCCACGATGATCTCATCGGATGAACCACGATGTCGAGGATTCAATCAATCCCGTATACAATTCCCTTTGTCAATCGGTACGTTACTTGCCCGAGATTCGATCGTCGGTATCCCAATACCTTGTTCAATCTCGTTACCGGCAAGTCACTTTACTCGTACCGTAATGCATGATCCCGTGACCGAACACTTGGTCACATTGAGCTCATTATGATGATGCATTACCGAGTGGGCCCAGAGATACCTCTCCGTCATACGGAGTGACAAATCCCAGTCTCGATTCGTGCCAACCCAACAGACACTTTCGGAGATACCTGTAGTGCACCTTTATAGCCACCCAGTTACGTTGTGACGTTTGGCACACCCAAAGCACTCCTATGGTATCCGGGAGTTGCACAATCTCATGGTCTAAGGAAATGATACTTGACATTTGGAAAAGCTCTAGCAAACGAACTACACGATCTTGTGCTATGCTTAGGATTGGGTCTTGTCCATCACATCATTCTCCTAATGATGTGATCCCGTTATCAATGACATCCAATGTCCATAGTCAGGAAACCATGACTATCTGTTGATCAATGAGTTAGTCAACTAGAGGCTCACTAGGGACATGTTGTGGTCTATGTATTCACACATGTATTACGATTTCCGGATAACACAATTATAGCATGAACAATAGACAATTATCATGAACAAGGAAATATAATAATAACCATTTTATTATTGCCTCTAGGGCATATTTCCAACAGTCTCCCACTTGCACTAGAGTCAATAATCTAGTTACATTGTGATGAATCGAACACCCATAGAGTTCTGGTGTTGATCATGTTTTGCTCTAGGGAGAGGTTTAGTCAACGGATCTTCTACATTCAGGTCCGTATGTACTTTACAAATATCTATGTCTCCATTTTGAACATTTTCACGAATGGAGTTGAAGCGACGCTTGATATGCCTGGTCTTCTTGTGAAACCTGGGCTCCTTGGCAAGGGCAATAGCTCCAGTGTTGTCACAGAAGAGAGTCATCGGGCCCGACGCATTGGGAATAACTCCTAGGTCGGTAATGAACTCCTTCACCCAGATTGCTTCTTGTGCTGCCTCTGAGGCCGCCATGTATTCCGCTTCACATGTAGATCCCGCCACAACGCTTTGCTTGCAACTGCACCAGATTACTGCCCCACCATTCAAAATATACACGTATCCGGTTTGTGACTTAGAGTCATCCAGATCTGTGTCGAAACTAGCATCGACGTAACCCTTTACGACGATCTCTTCGTCACCTCCATAAACGAGAAACATATCCTTAGTCCTCTTCAGGTACTTCAGGATATTCTTGACCGCTGTGCAGTGTTCCATGCCGGGATTACTTTGGTACCTTCCTACCAAACTTATGGCAAGGTTTACATCAGGTCTGGTACACAGCATGGCATACATAATACACCCTATGGCCGAGGCATAGGGGACGACACTCATCTTTTCTCTATCTTCTGCCGTGGTCGGGCATTGAGCCGTGCTCAATTGCACACCTTGCAATACAGGCAAGAACCCCTTCTTGGACTGATCCATATTGAACTTCTTCAATATCTTGTCAAGGTACGTACTTTGTGAAAGACCAATGAGGCGTCTTGATCTATCTCTATAGATCTTGATGCCTAATATATAAGCAGCTTCTCCAAGGCCCTTCATTGAAAAACACTTGTTCAAGTAGGCCTTTATGCTTCCCAAGAATTCTATATCATTTCCCATCAACAGTATGTCATCCACATATAATATGAGAAATGCTACAGAGCTCCCACTCACTTTCTTGTAAACACAGGCTTCTCCATAAGTCTGTGTAGACCCAAACGCTTTGATCATCTCATCAAATCGAATGTTCCAACTCCGAGATGCTTGCACCAGCCCATAGATGGAGCGCTGGAGCTTGCATACCTTGTTAGCATTCGTAGGATCGACAAAACCTTCCGGCTGCATCATATACAATTCTTCCTTAAGAAAGCCGTTAAGGAATGCCGTTTTGACGTCCATTTGCCATATCTCATACATAGTATGCGGCAATTGCTAACATGATTCGGACGGACTTCAGCTTCGCTACGGGTGAGAAAGTCTCATCGTAGTCAACCCCTTGAACTTGTCGATAACCCTTAGCGACAAGTCGAGCTTTATAGATGGTAACATTACCATCCGCGTCTGTCTTCTTCTTAAAGATCCATTTGTTTTCTATCGCTCGCCGATCATCGGGCAAGTCTGTTAAAGTCCACACTTTGTTTTCATACATGGATCCTATCTCGGATTGCATGGCTTCAAGCCATTTGTCGGAATCTGGGCCCGCCATTGCTTCTTCATAGTTCGAAGGCTCACCATTGTCTAACAACATGATTTCCAAGACAGGGTTACCGTACCACTCTGGCGCGGAACGTGTCCTTGTGGACCTACGAAGTTCAGTAGGAGCTTGATCCGAAGTACCTTGATCATCATCATCATCATTAACTTCCTCTCTAGTCGGTGCAGGCACCACAGGAACATCTTCCTGAGCTGCGCTACTTTCCGGTTCAAGAGGTAGTACTTCATCAAGTTCCACTTTCCTCCCACTTACTTCTTTCGAGAGAAACTCTTTCTCCAGAAAGGACCCGTTCTTGGCAACAAAGATCTTGCCTTCGGATCTGAGGTAGAAGGTATACCCAATGGTTTCCTTAGGGTATCCTATGAAGACGCATTTTTCCGACTTGGGTTCAAGCTTTTTAGGTTGAAGTTTCTTGACATAAGCATCGCATCCCCAAACTTTTAGAAACGACAGCTTAGGTTTCTTCCCAAACCATAATTCATATGGTGTCGTCTCAACGGATTTCGACGGAGCCCTATTTAAAGTGAATGCGGCAGTCTCTAAAGCATAGCCCCAAAATGAGAGCGGTAGATCGGTAAGAGACATCATAGATCGCACCATATCCAATAGAGTGTGATTACGATGTTCGGACACACCATTTCGCTGAGGTGTTCCAGGCGGCGTGAGTTGTGAAACTATTCCACATTTCCTTAAGTGTGTGCCAAATTCGTGACTCAAATATTCCCCTCCATGATCTGATCGTAAGAACTTTATTTTTCTGTCACGTTGATTCTCAACCTCACTCTGAAATTCCTTGAACTTTTCAAAGGTCTCAGACTTGTGTTTCATTAGGTAGACATACCCATATCTACTCAAGTCATCAGTGAGAGTGAGAACATAACGATAGCCACCGCGAGCCTCAACACTCATTGGATGGCACACATCAGTATGTATGATTTCCAATAAGTTGGTTGCTCGCTCCATTGTTCCGGAGAACGGAGTCTTGGTCATCTTACCCATGAGGCATGGTTCGCACGTGTCAAATGATTCGTAATCAAGAAACTCCAAAAGTCCATCTGCATGGAGCTTCTTCATGCGTTTGACACCAATGTGACCAAGACGGTAGTGCCACAAGTATGTGGGACTATCATTATCAACCTTACATCTTTTGGTATTCACACTATGAATATGTGTAACACTACGTTCGAGATTCATTAAGAATAAACCATTAACCAGCGGGGCATGACCATAAAACATATCTCTCATATAAATAGAACAACCATTATTCTCGGATTTAAATGAGTAGCCATCTCGAATAAAACGAGATCCTGATACAATGTTCATGCTCAAAGCTGGCACTACATAACAATTATCGAGGTTTAAAACTAATCCCATAGGTAAATGTAGAGGTAGCGTGCCGACGGCGATCACATCGACCTTGGAACCATTCCCGACGCGCATCGTCACCTCGTCCTTTGCCATTCTCCATTTATTCCGCAGCTCCTGCTTTGAGTTACAAATATGAGCAACCGCACCGGTATCAAATACCCAGGAGCTACTACGAGTGCTGGTAAGGTACACATCAATAATATGTATATCACATATACCTTTGGTGTTGCCGGCCTTCTTGTCCGCTAAATACTTGGGGCAGTTCCGCTTCCAGTGACCACTTCCCTTGCAATAAAAGCACTCAATCTCAGGCTTGGGTCCATTCTTTGGCTTCTTCCCGGCAACTGGCTTACCGGGCGCGGCAACTCCCTTGCCGTCCTTCTTGAAGTTCTTCTTACCCTTGCCTTTCTTGAACTTAGTGGTTTTATTCACCATCAACACTTGATGTTCCTTTTTGATTTCCACCTCCGCTGATTTCAGCATTGAATATACCTCAGGAATGGTCTTTTCCATCCCCTGCATATTGAAGTTCATCACAAAGCTCTTGTAGCTCGGTGGAAGCGACTGAAGCATTCTGTCAATGACCGCGTCATCCGGGAGATTAACTCCCAGCTGAGTCAAGCGGTTGTGTAACCCAGACATTTTGAGTATGTGCTCACTAACAGAACTATTTTCCTCCATCTTACAACTGAAGAACTTGTCGGAGACTTCATATCTCTCGACCCGGGCATGAGCTTGGAAAACCATTTTCAGCTCTTCGAACATCTCATATGCTCCGTGTTGCTCAAAACGCTTTTGGAGCCCTGGTTCTAAGTTGTAAAGCATGCCGCACTGAACGAGGGAGTAATCATCAGCATGCTGCTGCCAAGCGTTCATAACGTCTTGGTTCTCTGGGATGGGTGCGTCACCTAGCGGTGCTTCTAGGACATAATCTTTCTTGGCAGCTATGAGGATGATCCTCAGGTTCCGGACCCAGTCCGTATAGTTGTTGCCATCATCTTTCAGCTTGGTTTTCTCTAGGAACGCGTTGAAGTTGAGGGCAACATTAGCGTGGGCCATTTGATCTACAAGACATATTGTAAAGATTTTAGACTAAGTTCATGATAATTAAGTTCATCTAATCAAATTATTCAATGAACTCCCACTCAGATAGACATCCCTCTAGTCATCTAAGTGAAACATGATCCGAGTCAACTAGGCCGTGTTCGATCATCACGTGAGACGGGCTAGTCAACATCGGTGAACATCTTCATGTTGATCGTATCTTCTATACGACTCATGCTCGACCTTTCGGTCTTCCGTGTTCCGAGGCCATGTCTGTACATGCTAGGCTCGTCAAGTCAACCTAAGTGTATTGCGTGTGTAAATCCGGCTTACACCCATTGTTTTCGAACGTTAGAATCTATCACACCCGATCATCACGTGGTGCTTCGAAACAACGAACCTTCGCAACGGTGCACAGTTAGGGGGAACACTTTCTTGAAATTATTGCGAGGGATCATCTTATTTAAGCTACCGTCGTTCTAAGCAAATAAGATGTAAAACATGATAAACATCACATGCAATCAAATAGTGACATGATATGGCCAGTATCATATTGCGCCTTTGATCTCCATCTTCGGGCCGCCATGATCATCTTCGTCACCGGCATGACACCATGATCTCCATCATCGTGTCTTCATGAAGTTGTCACACCAACGATTACATCTACTTCTATGGCTAACGTGTTTAGCAATAAAGTAAAGTAATTTACATGGCGTTATTCAATGACACGCAGGTCATACAAAAAATAAAGACAACTCCTATGGCTCCTGCCGGTTGTCATACTCATCGACATGCAAGTCGTGATTCCTATTACAAGAACATGATCAATCTCATACATCACATATATTTCATTCATCACATCCTTTTGGCCATATCACATCACAAGGCATATGCTGCAAAAACAAGTTAGACGTCCTCTAATTGTTGTTGCATGTTTTTACGTGGCTTCTATAGGTTTCTAGCAAGAATGTTTCTTACCTACGTAAAACCACAACGTGATATGCCAACTTCTATTTACCCTTCATAAGGACCCTTTTCATCGAATCCGATCCGACTAAAGTGGGAGAGACAGAAACCCGCTAGCCACCTTATGCAACTAGTGCATGTCAGTCGGTGGAACCTGTCTCACGTAAGCGTACGTGTAAGGTCGGTCCGGGCCGCTTCATCCCACGATGCCGCCGAAACAAGATAAGAATAGTAGTGGCAAGAAAATTGACAACATCTACACCCACAACAAGTTTGTGTTCTACTCGTGCATAGAAACTACGCATAGACCTAGCTCATGATGCCACTGTTGGGGATCGTAGCAGAAATTTAAAATTTTCTACGTATCACCAAGATCAATCTATGGAGTCATCTAGCAACGAGAGAGAGAGGAGTGCATCTACATACCCTTGTAGATCGCGCGCGGAAGCGTTCAAGAGAACGGGGTTGATGGAGTCGTACTCGTCGTGATCCAAATCACCGATGATCCTAGCGCCGAACGGACGGCACCTCCGCGTTCAACACACGTACGGAGCGGGGATGTCTCATCCTTCTTGATCTAGCAAGGGGGAGGAGAAGTTGATGGAGATCCAGCAGCACGACGACGTGGTGGTGGAAGCAGCGGGGATCTCGGCAGGGCTTCGCCAAGCTCAGCGAGAGGGAGAGGTGTCACGGGAGGGAGAGGGAGGCGCCAGGGGCTTGGGGTGCTGCTCCCATGCGCCTCCCCACTATATATAGGGGTGGAGGGGGCTGGTTTCTTGCCCTCCAAGTCCATTGGGGCGTTGGCAAAGGTGGGGGAAAGAAATCCCATCATTTCCCTTCCCCACCAATTGTTATCCCCCTTTTTAGGGATCTTGATCTTATCCCTTCGGGATATGATCTTATTCCTTCTAAGGTGGGATCTTGGTGCGCCTTGACCAGGGGTGTGGGGCCTTGCCCCCACTACCCACGTTCATGTGGGTCCCCCCATGCAGGTGGGCCCCACTTCAGAACCTTCTAGAACCTTCCCGGTACAATACCGAAAAATCCCGAACATTTTCCGGTGGCCAAAATAGGATTTCCCATATATAAATCTTTACCTCCGGACCATTCCGGAACTCCTCGTGACGTCCGGGATCTCATCCGGGACTCCGAAAAACTTTCGGTTAACCGCATACTAATATCTCTACAACTCTAGCATCACCGAACCTTAAGTGTGTAGACCCTACGGGTTCGGGAGACATGCAGACATGACCGAGACGACTCTCCGGTCAATAACCAACAGCGGGATCTGGATACCCATGTTGGCTCCCACATGTTCCACGATGATCTCATCGGATGAACCACGATGTCGAGGATTCAATCAATCCCGTATACAATTCCCTTTGTCAATCGGTACGTTACTTGCCCGAGATTCGATAGTCGGTATCCCAATACCTTGTTCAATCTCGTTACCGACAAGTCACTTTACTCGTACCGTAATGCATGATCCCGTGACCAAACACTTGGTCACATTGAGCTCATTATGATGATGCATTACCGAGTGGGCCCAGAGATACCTCTGCGTCATACGGAGTGACAAATCCCAGTCTCGATTCGTGCCAACCCAATAGACACTTTCGGAGATACCTGTAGTGCACCTTTATAGCCACCCAGTTACGTTGTGACGTTTGGCACACCCAAAGCACTCCTATGGTATCCGGGAGTTGCACAATCTCATGGTTTAAGGAAATGATACTTGACATTTGGAAAAGCTCTAGCAAACGAACTACACGATCTTGTGCTATGCTTAGGATTGGGTCTTGTCCATCACATCATTCTCCTAATGATGTGATCCCGTTATCAATGACATCCAATGTCCATAGTCAGGAAACCATGACTATCTGTTGATCAACGAGCTAGTCAACTAGAGGCTCACTAGGGACATGTTGTGGTCTATGTATTCACACATGTATTACGATTTCCGGATAACACAATTATAGCATGAACAATAGATAATTATCATGAACAAGGAAATATAATAATAACCATTTTATTATTGCCTCTAGGGCATATTTCCAACAGATGTAGCCGTGAAAGTTGTGGCCCAAACAAACATGTTCCAAGTCTAACAACTACCACGGGCTAGTCTCCAGCCAACGGACTTGAGTTTTGCTTGTTTTTATGAAATCGTACTTCCACTTCTGCATCATCTCCATTGCGAAGATCTCGTCGAGCATAACCAAGTGGATTGAATCGTTGGACTAGGAAAGTTTGCCGCCTGTAAAGAATATAGAAAAAAATACTTATACGGTAATCTATGATTATACAATTATCACAAATGATCGCCGAGTACTAAATCTTTTATTCTACTGCAATGGTGGCGTATTGGGGGTTAGAAATATCCATATTTAATAGTTAAACAATATGCAAACTTCAGTTTCAGAAGTTTGGAATTGCGAATTGCATCATATCTGATGAACCATATAGGTTTTGCACTACTCTTTGCTTACCATATGGATGAGAGCTGTGGCGTGTAAATCCTGAATGCATCCCAAACCTACTTTGCCAACATGATGATCTGAACGTTGAAGGATTTGCATCATGAATTCTATAGTCATAACTTAGATTTTGTATGGTATGGCTCTTTAGCCTTGTGGTATTTATATTCGGGTGTTGCCTATGTGTTACTCCGAACAATAAAAGTTCACCTAAAATATATGTCACATTTATAGTTGTTTCTCACTTTAACTCTCTCACCTACCAAACATTTAAAGGGAATTAATTATAGTCACGGAGCTAACTCAGCAATGCAATTCATATATCGTCACATATATATTCTAGTTATGCAAGCAATTTTACTGACAAATTTTCTTGATTGTTTTTGTCACTTGTTGGCTAGCTCATATTTTCATATATACACTATATATGAATCATGAGATTCTCCATGTACAAAACATGCAAAACTACTTATGCTCTATGAACATGCCATCAGAGAATAGGGAATATTTCACATTAGGTTGGGCGCTTTCATGAACACTTCAGCGATGTTGTGGCACAACATTTCTTCAATTGGTGCCACTGTATTTATATAAACTAAATCTTGAAGAGCTCGCCGGAATGGCGACCAGTACGGGCACGGGGGCGGCGTCACACTGGGGTAGGGTAAGGGCGTGGCCGGGGCAGGGGCGGCGGCGCGGAGCTCATGGGAGGCCCGGCGGCTGAGCGCAGGAGCTGCAGGGGGAGGCGAGAGAGGCGCGGGATTTTTACTCCATGCCGGAGCTGGAGTAAAAATAGGGAAGGGATAGGGGTACTCCCTTACGGCGGATTGGGAATCGATTAGGTGCGCGTTAGAGGAGTAAAATCGACTTTTTACTCCTCTAACACCGGATAGGGGATCGGTTAGAAATGCCATAAGGAGCAAGCAACGGCAACTTGTTTACTTGCGTGATATTGGCAAATCAATGATTTATTTCTATGAACAGCGACGAAGAAGATATCCTCGTATCCGGTAAAATGGATAATCAGCGGGGATGGTCATATTCAACAAGGAAGCCACGGATGACATTTTTGCTACAATAATGTGGTATATTGTGATCCAAATGACTTCACCTCAACTCCGACTTGTTAGTCACATCTAGCAATTATAACTGTGCAAGTCCGAGCCGTGGCACCTGTAGCCGTGAAAGTTGTCCCAAACAAACACGATCCAAGTCTAACAACTACCATGAGTTAGTCTCCAGACAATGGACTTGAGTTTTGCTTGTTTTTATGAAATTTGACTTCATGTTCTGGATTATCTTCTATGCGAAGCTCTCGACGAGCATAACCAAGTGTATTGAATTGTTGGACCAAGGAAGTTTGCCGCCTTTAAATAGTTATGATTATACAATTATCATAAATGATCGTCGAGTACTACTCTAATTCTACTACAATGGAAGCATGTTGGGGGGTTAGAAATATCCATATTTAATAGTTAAACAATATGCAAACTTCAGTTTCAGAAGTTTAGAATTGGTAATTGCATCGTATCTAATGAAGCATATAGGTTTTGCACTACTCTTTGCTTATCGAACTGATGAATTTGGTGGCCGTAATTCCCAGATGCATCCCAAACCTACTTTGCCAACATGATGAGGTTAACGTCGAAGGATTTGCCTCATGCATTCTATAGTCATAACTTAGATTTTGTATGGTATGGCTCTTTAGCCTTGTGATATTTTTATCCGGGTGTTGCCTATGTGTTACTTCGAACAATAAAAGTTCACCTAAAAAATATGTCACGTTTATAGTTGTTTCTCACTTTAACTCTCTCACCCCACCTACATTTAAAGGGAATCAATTATAGTCACGGAGCTAACTCAGCAATGCAATTCATATATCATCACATATATATTCTAGTTATGCAAATAATTTTACTGGTAAATTTTCTTGATTGTTGTTGTCGCTTGTTGGCTAGCTCATATTTTCATATATACACTATATATGAATCATGAGATTCTCCATGTACAAAACATGCAAAACTACTTATGCTCTATGAACATGCCATCAAAGAATAGGGAATATTTGATGTTAGGTTGGGCGCCTTCATGAACACTTCAGCGATGTTGTGGTACAACAATTCTTCAATTGGTGTCACTATATTTATATAAGCTAAATCTTGAATGTAGCTTCGCTAATTAGAGATCATATGCATTGATCCATCTACTTGATAATGTTGCACATCATTGAGTTTCAAATCATTACAATCATCGTAAGATATCGAATGTGTTGCCCCGAAAGCATGCATTGCCCCTCAATTTTCATAAAGATTAAAAATTCTTGATTTGCCGAGAAGTTATGTTGAAGCTCTGCATATACCGACCATCGCACCACCAGGGCATATGGTTCAAAAACTTTCTTGAGCGTGGTCGAGTGGGTTGTCTCTTCGCACTTACATTTACCGGTGCCTGCAATATACAAATTTCAATCTGAACAGTTTAGAATTGTGAAATGCATCATATCTATTGAACCATATAGATTTTGAACTACTTTTTGCATACCGGATTGATGAATCTGTTGGTGCGCAAATCCTGGATGCATCCCAAACCTATTTCGCAGTATGATGAACTGGGCAGCGAAGGATTTGCCTCATACATTTTAGAGTCATAACTTAGCTTTTGCATTGTATGCATGTCTTTTTAGCCTTGTGGTACTTTTATTCGGGTACTGCCTATGTGGTACTCGAAATAATATAAGTTCGCCTGAAAAAGATATATTGAGTTTATAGTCGTTTCTTGCATTAGCTCTTTCGCTCCACCCGTATTTAAAGGAAATTAATTATAACACAGAGCAAACTCAGCAATACAATTCATATACTATCACGATATATATTAGGATTGTGTTATTGTCGGTTTGTACAAGCAAACTTTCTTGATTGTTGTCATTGCTCGCTAGGTAATTCATATTTTCATAGACATTGTACATTAATCATGAGATTCTCTATCCAGAAAATTTGGTAAAATTACATATGCCCCGTCTTTTACCCATTGTGCCATCACAAAAATAGGGAATCGTCGACAATAGGTTCTGCACCTTCCTGGATTTTTTAGCATTGCTCGTGTACACTGATTCTTAAATTGCAGTAACTAGTACCTAGAATATGAGAAACTAATTTCTTGAACATAGCTTCACTAATATGAGAGCCTATGCATCAATACATCCTCGATAATGTCATAATTTAGTAGGGGAACGTTGGAATGCTTGGTTGCACCTGGTTCATAGGTTGATGGAGGTTCACCTATCGGATCAGCCCGATACAATTCACTGGAATTTAACTACGAATGGAATATTCTAAGTGAAAACCATGTATTCGGACCTAATTGATTCCGGGCCATTGTCGAGATCGTTGCACATTTGAAAGATTAAAGTTCCGCTTCGTATTAAAATCTTTATGTGGTTTGTCCATAAAGAAGTCATTCTAACCAAAGATAACTTGGCAAAACGGAATTGGGTTGGCAATTCTAGGTGCTGTTTTTGTGATCAAAATGAAACGGTTAAACACCCCTTTCTCGAATGTCCTCTAGCAAAATTATTATGGCGATCAATTCATATAGCTTTTAACTTTCAACACCCAAGGAGCATAAACACGTTATTTTGGACGTGGCTTAATGGAGTGGACGTACACTTAGCTAAACATATTCAGATAGGAGTATGTGCACTACTCTGGGCTATATGGAACACTAGAAATGATATGATTTTTAATGGGACACAATTCACCAATTTTTTGCAGGTTATCTACAGAGCTATAACGTGGATCTGTATGTGGTCCTTACTCATGTGTGAGCTTATGGTTATTGGGTGCAACCGTTAGGAGATGGTAGCACGGGCCATCTTCAGCCGATTTGGATGGCAAGCTAATAATAGGCTAGGTGTGTAGGCATCGTAGCTTGTTGTTTTATCGCTGGATGTGGCATTTTTCTGTTCTTTATCGCCGGTTGTGGCGTTTTTCAGATTTTATTTTGAATTCTGCTCATTTTATGAGCTTTTTTGGACCTCATGACTTTCTTACGTTTTTATTTAATAATATGGCTGCATGCATCGATTGATGTAGAGGCCGGGGATGATCCTCCCTTTAAAAAAAATAGGTTTATGGACCTTTGGGCATTCCTCCCAAAAAGAGGTTCGACCACGGAAATACTGTCTCGTTTTTTGCGAATAACAATCAGGAATACTTGTCCAACTCAGCATACTGTGGTAATCCATTGCCCCGGCGCAAGGTTCATGACAACTTAGGGCTGGATTTGTATATGATTTTTGAGGATTCAATAGTACCATAGGAAATATTCCTTGACGTGTGTTTTGGTTTGTAGGAATGAAACTAGAGGATTTCTTTTCCTTTGGATTAATTTGTGTACAATTAGACGGGAAGGCTTAATTGAGAACACGATAGGTGGTGCACGCACACCTGCATAGCAGGCAAAGTGAGCGGCAGAACGGTCACATAAATTACATTGGGAACACAGTCTTGAGGCAGACCGTGTCATTGAGATGTGGTAGCCCGGCGATATGGTCTGGCTTTTGCTTCCCAACGTGTGGTGTTGGTCCAGTTATCAGCACTAGTAGCATGGGGAAGACTAGTATGAGATCAAGAGTTGAGGTGCGATCTGCGATCCCTTATTCTGGGCCACCCGATGAATATTCAATGCTACAGATCAAGGGGTTGGTGGACATGATAGGGCATCTTGCAAAGTAACCCCTAAGCTTTTAGAGTTTAATGCACTTCAGATGTGTTTTTGCTAGATCCGTACTACTATTGATTCTGAGAACTATTCTGCTTTTCAAAATTTTGTATTGATCTCTAAATTAGGTACCTAAATAGAGACCCATAAAAAATAAAATAAAAAATATATGCTAGTAAAATGATAAACATCATCGTCCAATGTTTCAAATGTCTCTCTCCACTTTTGTGCATATTTCTTTTTGTTCAACACAGCACAACACCATCAAGGTATTGTATTCTTCAAGAACATGCTGCACATGTTCCCCTAAAAAAATGTATAGAGTATAAGATTTCACTGATAAAATAAACAAGAAGACTTCCAGGAAACCAAGTAAGGTTGCTTCACTTGCGTATAATAAATTTAACAAGAACGAACAAGATGTGGAGAAAATATGAACACTCTAGTTTTCAACTAGCAAAGCCCGCGCAGCGGCACGCCGCGCCGGTTGGTACGGTGTGTCCATATGAAGTGTGTTTACTATTCACAACAAGTGTTATTGGTTTAAGATAAGGAAAACTCTGCATAATGTGGACATAGGAAAATAAGATGGAAATTGTAAGTGCATCAAGTGCCACCCCTAGTTGGTTTTGGAGTATTGACGACAAACCTGGTTGAGGGACTAATGTGTTTGTGAGAATTGCAGGATAACACAGGTAGTAGTCCCTCATTGATTCGGTTTACCTACCGGAGATGACCCCTAAAAATGTGTGAAGACATTGAAGATAATGGTGGTCTGTGAAGATTTTCACATTGAAGACTATGACATGAGAAGACATCACATGAAGACTATGGAGCGCGAAGACTTAGTTGTTTCGTAGTTTCCTTTTCTTCTTTGTTGAGTCATAGGAACCACCGCACTGTTAAGTGGGGTCCAAGTGAACAAAGTCAGAGTGACTAAAGTGATGCTTAACCAAATCCTATGTCTTCGAGCGAAGACAATGAGAGCAAATCTTATCCAGAGTCGGATAAGTCAGCTTTACTTGCAGCCCAAGTCAAGCTGCCGCGTGTGTTTGAAATCTGACCGTTGGACACGTGTCAGTTCCTTAGTGACCCAGGGTAATTTCGGACAAATCAGGTCGGGTTGCCTCCTGGCTATAAATAGCCCACCCCCTACACCATAAATTGGTGGCTGCTCAGAGTTAGTGCACGACTTTGTCGTTTGAGAGCAACCCACCTCCGAAGCAATTGAGAGAGAGATCCTTGCGAGGACAAAGCCCAAAACACCTAGAGCCCAAAGAGTGTTTGGCATCACTGAAGTCTTTCTGTCCGCGTGATCTGAAGACTTGTTACACTTGAGGACTGTGAATCCTCCAGCCGGTTAGGCGTCGCGTTCTGAGCATCCAAGAGTCATTGTGGATTGCCGGTGAACGAAGTCTGTGAAGGTTTGGAAGTCTACCTTGAAGACTTGCCAGAGTGATTGGGCGAGGACTAGGTGTCCTTAGCTCAAGGGGAATAAGGTGAAGACGCGGTCTTCTGAGTTAAATCTCAGCCTCCCTAACCAGACGTACAGTTGTCACAGCAACTGGAACTGGTCCAACAAATCACTGTCCTCACCAAGCAACTGGTTCTATCTCTTACTTCTCTTTACTTACAGCTTGTCCTTGTGAAGTCATTGCCTACTTGCATTATCTATTTGACTTCACTGTGTGACGACTATTGTTGTTTGGCTTCACACTATCTTCCATCCTAATCCATACTGCCTAGCTGCTAATAGTCTTCGTGCTTTCACTTCATTGAATACTTGACTATGGCTTGCCTAGTGTAGTTTACCTTCCGCTGCATGTCAATAGGTTCATTTCTATTGTTTGTCTTTGAAACTCCCATGTTTTGAAGACTTTCATAAAAATCGCCTATTCACCCCCCCCCCGCCTCTAGTCGATAACTAGCACTTTCAATTGGTATCAGAGCAAGGTACTCCCTTGTTCTGTGTGATTCGGTTTAACCACCTGGAGTTTTAGCTATGTCGACTGCAGGGATAATCAAAGTCTCCGCTGCGTGCCCTGTCTTCGATGGCACTGATTACCCCTACTGGAAGAATAAGATGTGCATGCATCTTGAAGCCATTGATGTCGATTTATGGTATGTCGTCAAGAACATCGTTCCCAAGACTGGTGAATGTGTCACCCCTGCTGATGTCAAGAAGTTCGTTCAACTGGATTCTACTGCCAAGAACATCATCTGTAGTCATCTGACCAAAGGACAGTATGGCCGTGTGAGTGCTCTGGAAACGTCGAAGCTAGTCTGGGACTGGCTCTCCAAGGTCAACGAAGGCGTCTCAACCCAGAGAGACTCAAGGATCAGTCTTCTTCGCAATCTCTTCAACCGCTTCAAGAGACACGACAATGAGAACGTCCAGCTCACATTTGATCGCCTCACTGATATCACAAATGAGCTTCATGCTCTCGGCGCCACTGAGATCACCAAGCATGAAATCGTCAAGACACTCCTGTGATCACTTGATAGCTCGTTTGACACCCTAGCCCTGATGATTCAAGAACGCCCCGACTTCAAGACACTCGATCCGTCTGACATACTTGAGAGGCTCAACACACATGAGTTTCAGCTATCTGAGAAAAGAGACATCTATGGTCCCAACTATGGCCGAACTCGCGCTTTGAAGGCAAAGGCTGTTTCCTCATCTGAAGAAGAATCTGACTGCAGTTTTGGTGATCCTGAAGACATTGGAAAGGAGCTTGCTATGCTTGTGAAGAAGTTCCAAAAATTCACTAAGAAGAAAGGCTTCAGAAAGTCTTCATGATCCTGCTCAAGAAATGATGAAGCTTCTACTCATGACCACAAGAAGAGAACATGCCACAAGTGCAAGAAACCTGATCACTACATCTCTGAGTGTCCACAGTGGGACAATGAGAACAAGAAAAAGAAGAAGAGCAAGGAATATGATTCTGATGACAAGAAGAAGAAGAAATCCTCAAAGTCTTCTTCCAAGTCTTCATTGAAGTCTTCATCACATAAGAAGAGTTCATCTGGCAAGGCTCGTGCTTTTGTTGGCAAGGAGATGGATTCAGAGGAGGAGTCTGCTTCTGAGGAGGCGGAGGTGGAGTCTGAGGAGGAGTCCGACTCTGGCGTTGCAAGTCTGGCTCTAGCTACAGCCTATGTTGCCAAGTCCATCTTCAACACTGAAGACAATGGCTCCATCACCAACGCTGATGTTAATGACAAGGACGACTCTGCTCCCACCTACTGCTTCATGGCACGTGGTGCCAAGGTAAACTCACGCAATGCTTACTTTCAAACATCAAGTGAAGATGACTCTGATTGTGAATCCAAACCTAGCTACAAAACACTTGCTTAAATTGCAACTGAACAACAGAAAGCTATGGAACATATTCAAAAATTGCTAGACAAAAGTGATGACCTGTTGGACGCGGAAATGACCCGATCTCAGTCCTTAATTGAAGACATCAAAAACCTTCATGTTAAGTACGAGGAACTTGAAAGTCGTCATGATACGCTCTCAACAACTCATGAAAAGCTTTCCTACGATTATCTTCAAAGGAAGCAAGAGCTTGAGAAATTGAGAGTGGCTCATGAAGATCTTCAAAAGGAGAACGAGTCACTTCGCGCTCAACAGATCAGTCCCGTTTAGGAAGGATTTGAACCACCATGTCTAAAATGCCTTGAGCGTGATAACGCTACCTCTGTTGCTGAATGTTCTACTGCTGCTACTCTTGCGATATCTTCAACTGCTGATGTGGTAACTAACCCCTCTGCTGAGGATACCACTACTATTGCTGATGAAAATGCTAGGTTGAAGACATTGCTTGAGACAGGGATGTACAAAAGCCTCAAAGGGCATAAGACATTATGTGATGTCCTCAAAAAGCAGATTCTAAACCGAAACCCTAGGAAAGAGGGTGTTGGGTTCGAGAGGAAAATGAATGTTGATGGTTCTTACTGGAAGCCTGAGCAGTACCCCAAAACCACATGGGTTGCTGCGAAGGAACCTTCAGTGGATCCATCCACCTTATCTGGCTTTACTTGTGCTAACCCCATTATCATTGATGAATCCTTTGATGCAAACTATAAACTTTTTAAGAATCAGAATGGTGAAGTGTTTGCTAGGTATATTGGTACTAATTGCAGGAAGGGGCCACCTATGAAGAAGATCTGGGTTCCCAAAAGTTGTCTTGAGAATCTTCCTGTGAATGTCATCATGGCATTACAAGGGAAGAAGACAAACCCCAGACCAAAGGCTTCATATGGTCCAAAGGCTTCATACAGATAGAGGACTCACCAGAGCCACCCTAACGCAAATGTTTTGCAGGGAAATCATACTCAGGCTTATGAATATGAGCGTGTTTCTTCAAACCGCTATGTTCATTTCTGCTTATTCATATGAGTATTATTCACCACTTGCAAGGCTATTTGCTAGGGCTCCAATGCCGAAGTTCTCAGATGCTGCACTTAGACTCATTGCTTCGAAGCCACCCCTGAAAATGTGGGTGGTTAAGAAAACTTAACTCTCTTTTGCAGGGAAAGGTCTCCAACCGGAAATCAAAGGCGTCCGATGCTATTGCTGGGGACCTAAAACATCTTGTAGGGCGTAAGATAAAATGCCCAAATGGTCTTACGATGTATTTTGTTCCTGAATCGCTTGCTAGTCATCCTATCAGTACTAACCTGGATCTAAGCTTTGATAATCCGCTTGTTCGTCAAATGTTTATGCTTCACAATACCCTTGGTGAAGCCTATCCCCCTAACTGCACTGTAGGGTATGACACCAAAGTCTTCAGAATGGATTATGGACAGTGGATGCACTAACCACATGACTGGCGATCGAAGTCTTCTGATGGACTCAACACTACGTCCATCTGACAGGATTCACATCACGTTTGCTAACACTGGTAAAAGCAAGGTATTGGGTCTAGGTAGAGTTGCAATCTCAAAGGACCAACACATGGATAAAGTGATGCTTGTTGAATCCCTTGGTTTCAACTTAATGTCTGTCTCAATGCTTTGTGATTTGAACATGATTGTGATATTTGGAAAATATCATTGCCTTGTTCTAATGGAATCTGACAAGTCTCTAGTCTTTGAAGGGTATCGGAAAGATGATTTGTACATGGTAGATTTCTCAGCAGGACCACAGTTGGCCGTATGTCTTCTAGCAAAAGCTTCAGAGTGCTGGCTCTGGCATCGAAGGCTAGGGCATGCGGGCATGAGGAACTTGTACACACTCGCGAAGAAGAAACACGTCGTTGGCATCGAGGGCGTCAAGTTCAAGAAGGATCATCTGTGCGGTGCCTGCGAAGCTGGAAAGATGACAAGGGCCAAGCATCCCTCGAAGACAATCATGACTACATCTCAACCTTTCGAGCTGCTTCACATGGATCTCTTTGGCCCTACTCACTACTCTACTCTCACTACCACTGCTTGCCTCTATGGTTTCATCATTGTTGATGATTATTCAAGATATACATGGGTGCATATAATCCTCTACAAGAATGAAGTGCAGGATGTCTTCAGACGCTTCGCCAATCGTGCCATGACGAACTATGGCATCAAGATCAAGCACATCAGAAGTGACAACGGCACATAGTTCAAGAACACCGGCCTCGACCTTTACCTGGATACATTAGGCATCACTCATGAGTTTTCTGCTCCATATACACCTCAGCAGAATGGCATCATGGAGCGCAAGAACAGAACACTCATTGAGATGGCTCGGATGATGCTTGATGAATACAAGACTCCAAGGAAGTTCTGGCCCGAAGCCATTGATACTGCATGCCATGTCATCAACCGTGTTTATTTTCACAAGCTTCTGAAGAAAACATCCTATGAGCTCCTGACTGGTAAGCAGCCAAATGTAAGTTACTTCAGAGTATTTGGTGCTAGGTGCTGGATCAAGGATCCACATCACACTTCAAAATTTGCACCGAAAGCACATGAAGGTTTTATGCTTGGTTACGGAAAGGATTCGCACTCCTACAGAGTCTTCAACCTCTTTCACTATAAAGTGGTTGAAACTGTGGATGTGCGGTTCGATGAGACTAACGGCTCGAAAAGAGAGCACCTGCCAAATGTGCTAGATGAAGTTCCACCTGGTGAATCCATCAAGCTTATGGGAACTGGAGAAATCATACCTTCTGAGGCACAGGCTGAAGAGGAACTTATTATTTCTGCGTCTAATCAACCTAAAGACAATAATCAGCCTGAAGCCAATACTCATGATGAAGACAATGATCAGCAAGAGCAAAATCTTCGTCCAGTTCATCCTCGTGTTGCAAATGAAGTTCAGATTGAGAAGATAATTGATAGCATCAATGCACCTGGTCCACTCACTCGTTCAAGAGCAACACAGCTAGCAAATTTCTGTGGGCACTTTGCATTTGTTTCAATATCTGAACCCAAGAAAGTTGCTGAAGCCTTCATGGAACCTGAATGGATTCAAGCTATGCAAGAAGAGCTTCAACAGTTCGAGCTGAACAATGTGTGGAAATTGGTCAAGCGTCCTGATCCTCACAAGCACAACATAATAGGCACCAAATGGATATATCGCAACAAGTAAGATGAGCATGGTCAAGTTATCAGAAACAAGGCTTGTCTCGTTGCTTAAGGATACACTCAAGTTGAAGGAATTGACTTCGATGAAACATTTGCTCCGGTGGCTAGGCTTGAAGCCATTCGCATACTGCTAGCCTATGCCAACCATCACAACATCCTTATGTATCAAGTGGATGTGAAGAGTGCCTTTCTCAACGGCAAGATTGAAGAAGAAGTGTATGTTGCACAACCTCCTGGCTTTGCAGATCCAAAACATCCTGATATGGTATACAAGCTCAACAAGGCACTGTATGGCCTCAAACAAGCCCCTCGTGCTTGGTATGACACACTCAAAGACTTCCTGAAGAGCAAAGGCTTCAAACCTGGTTCTCTAGATCCTACACTCTTCACGAAGACATATGATGGAGAACTATTTGTATGCCAAATCTATGTGGACGACATTATCTTCGGCTGCACTGACAAGAAATACAGTGATGAGTTTGGACACATGATGCAATAGCAATATCAGATGTCCATTATGGGTGAGCTGAAGTTCTTCCTTGGTCTTCAAATTCGTCAGCAGAGCAACGGCATCTTCATATCTCAAGAGAAATACCTCAAAGATTGCCTGAAGAAGTTTGGAATGCAAGATTGCAAGGGATACACGACGTCAATGCCAACCAAGAGCCATCTGAGTCCCGACGCCAATGGTAAAGAGTTCAATCAAAAGGTATACCGCTCCATGATTGGTTCTTTACTTTATTTATGTGCATCTAGGCCAGATATAATGCTTAGTGTTTGCATGTGTGCCCGATTCCAAGCGGCACCAAAGGAATCGCATCACTTAGCTGTGAAGCGAATTTTTCGATATTTGGCTTACACCCCAACACTAGGATTATGGTATCCAAAGGGCTCAGAGTTTGATCTAGTTGGATTCTGAGATGCTGATTATGCTGGTGACAAGGTTGATCGCAAGTCCACATCGGGCACATGTCACTTTCTGGGACGATCACTTGTCTGTTGGTCTTCAAAGAAGCAGAACTGTGTATCTCTCTCCACTGCTGAATCTGAATACATTGCTGCTGGATCTTGCTGTGCTCAGCTTCTCTGGATGAAGCAAACTCTTAAGGACTATGGTGTCCATCTGAAGCATGTGCCACTCTACTACGACAATGAAAGCGCCATCAAGATTGCCAACAACCCAGTTCAGCACTCGAAGACAAAGCACATTGAAATTCATCATCACTTTCTCAGAGATCATGTCATGAAGGAAGATATTGATATCATTCACATCAACACTAAAGAGCAATTGGCAAATATCTTCACAAAGCCCTTGGATGAGAAAAGGTTTTGCAAGTTGCGGTGTGAGCTAAATATCTTAGAATCCTCAAATGTCATGTGAATGGACACACATCCTAACACTTATGCATATTGATGACTTAGATGTGCAACACACGAAGTAACGTATATCTTCAATCAATGAAGACATACACTCTAAGTGTGAATACATTAATGCGGAATTTGACTTCGGAGCACCACAATAATTATGCGCCATGTCTGGGTCTAATACTTCCTATACGGTGGGTAACGCCACCACCAAACTTTTGTTTGAAGTGTTTCATTTGGCGTTACAATTGCAAAGACTTCACATTTGGTTTGTCTTTAACATTGATTTAACTTCATGTTTATCTTCATAATGTTGATTTGGTCTTATTCTGATATATACATATAATTGTGTTATGTCCTCTACAGCATTCACTTATAGCTATGTCTTCATGCTTGAATCTTTTGATCTAAGTGAATGTGATCGGACCCCAACCTCTTCTATGCTTCTACCTCAAATTCTATCTATCCAAATCATATGCATTCTATTGAAACTGCCAAATGTCTTCTCTGCATCCTTGTCAGCAGAAGATACAAAGACAAAAATTGAATCTGTTTTAAATGCTATACCCTTATTGCCTGAAACCCGGAGAAGCCGGAACGACCACCCGATAGTCCAGGCGTGCGTGAGAACATGGAACAACTTCCAATGTGTTGCATGCTTGCCACGTGTCCTTTAGATGTGAACCGCCAGGGGCACCTGCGTAATTGCGCTGTGTTGTCCCTTTCCTTATAAATACACATCACATCGCGGTCAAAATCCTTCTCCCACCTCTCCACCTCGCACAAACCCTAGCGCCACCTCTAGCTCTCGACGACGCCAGTGACGAACCGCTTAGATGCCGCGACCTCACTGACGCCGTCCTCACGCCGGCCGCGGACCTCGTCTCCTCCGCCGCCGCCGTAGGTGTCTTCCGTCGCCAAGTTAGGGCATGGGAGATTGAACTGCTCGGCCTCCCACTCCGCTCCGTCTAGCAGTTCTTCGTGTGGTAATTAAAACTTACTTTTTACTGTCTTTTTGATCCGATAGATTCATCCTTCTCCACCAAAAGTGGTTTCTATGCCTACAAAATTGAATCTATCCTGTTCTGCATCTCATATCATGCCTAGTATATTCACTTATGCTTCACAACAAGTTAGATTCCTCACTTGTACCTATTCTTGGATTCGTACAAATCTGGAACCAACTCTCAACAAATAAGTGAATATCTTCGCGCTATGAGGTCAATGTCTTCAAACTGATTTATCTTCAAAATCTTCTGAGAATGCATATGACCTCTTCCCCTTCCCTCGCACCTCTAATGTTGTCACAGGTACATGTCCGTGGGAGAATCCTTTGGTTCTCATAGTCTGCATTCATTTGCAGAATTCTTACAGCGTCACATCAATTCTCCCGAAGCCAGTTCCTGTCTGACCAGCAGACGGAAGCCTTTGCAAGCTCTGAAGCCATTCAGTTTGAACTTCATGGCCATAGAAAAGTCAGCAAGAAAGGGCGGCAGACAGTGCCGTGGGAATACATCCAAAGATTTGCCACCAGATCTCTATGAGCTATACAAGACAGACACTGAAGAAACCTATGGCGAACGCAAGACTCGAATCCAATGGATTCGCAGATACTGGGCTGAACAATGGTTTCTGTACAGATTTGTGACTGCAGAGTATGCAGAGAAGAATGCCATCAAGCGACCATGGGGAGATATTCTCTTCAAAAATCTTCCACCCAGGTCCAGAACAGAAGCCATTGCTCAGGGTATCTACCCTTGCATGGTCCGTGGACCTCAGCCTGCTAATGCCGACCCATCTTCTCTGTTATGGTGTCGTGATGACAATCTATTCAAGCGCAACTACAAGTTTGCCAAGGATTCTGCTGTGAAGAACAAGAAAGCATTTGGACTCAACTTCAACCCTGGTCCATCTGCTCCTCAGGCTGATGGCACACGTGATGCTGAACCCAATGTCATCGGGCCCTTCTACAACCTCGAAGGTCTCCTCACTCACATTGCTATTCAGGGGGCAGCCGTGGAGCACTCTGATGACGACGTTGATACTGATGAAGCGCCTGCTCCACCTAAGCCACAGAAGCAGAAGAAAACTAAGGCTTCAAAGCCCTCTGCTGCACCTAAAGCTTCACGTGCGAAGCCACTGGCCACTGCTCCTCCTGCATCCAGTATGCAATCTGAAGATCTTTCTCGTGTCTCCAAGAAGACAGAGCAGTCCAAGAAGAAAATCGTCAAGAGTTCTGGACCTGCACTGACCCCAGCTGCCGTTTTGAGGAACGAAGATGAAACCATTGATCTGTCAAGCGACGAAGATCTTGGTGATGATGCTCTAGAGCTGCTGATAAAGAGCAAGCAAGAGGCGGAGATCTTCAACGATCTGCCCCTCTTTGATGTGGAAATTTTGAATAACTTCATTGATGAATGGTTTGACAACCCAAGCATCAGCATCGATGATCTTGAACTTCCAATTGGCATCAGTGTCTCTTTCCACTGTACCATTGCTAATGAGCTGGCTCTGGCTCAAAAGGTCATTGAACTGAAAAACAAGATTGATCATGAGAAAGCCCAATTCAAGAGGAACATGGCCAATCTCAGTGTGGCTGATGTTCAAAGCTTCAAGAATATGTTGCATGAGCTCAAAGAGCAGTTTCAACAGAAACGTGAAGCTGCAAAAGTATCAAGAGAGCGGATGAAACTCTCTGCCAGCAAATGTGTTCAAGTTCATAACGAAGCTGAAAAGCGCAAGGCACTTGGGCGTCCTGGCATCGACCCCAAGTTAGCTGCCAAAAGGAAGAAGCCTGCTGTGGCTCAAGCTGAAATTTCAAGGCAGGAAGCACCTCGCATTGTCTTCCCAGCCAGCATGACAGGCTCGAAGCCTATGGTCCCCACAGTTGCTTCAGAACTGAAGAAGACAAGGGAAGCTGAGGCCGAAGCCAGGAAGCACAAGAACAAGAATGCCACTCATGACGCACCATAGACCAAGAAGCGGAAGACAAAGTCTTCAAAGAAAGATCGGGCTGCTCCCTCAGAGCCCCTTGTTGTCGAGCCCATCTCTGTTGCTCGTCCTGCATCCGAACACCAAGAGCGTCAGCTAGTACTTCATAAGCCTACTTCCATAGAGGCTCCTGAAGCTGAAGCAGTTCCAGCTGTTAACCCCACCGCAGCTGAAGACATTGGTCCCCAAGACAATGTAGATGATGATGAAGTCCTTCCTCAGATCGAGCACCAAACGGTATCATCGCCTGTTCTCACGAACAGCAAACTCATCAGCATTGGTCGTCCCTTGACGCCAATCGCTCAGGATGCATCGTGGGCTGATCACCCCCAACAAGAAACTCCAAGTCAAAATTCACCCAGTACTCCTCCACCTCAAGTCACCACTCCGGTGCTTGACGATGACGACTATGTGGTCCAGCCAACTCCCTCTCCAAAAGCGTCGCCCGCATTCCGCAGGCTTTGCAAAGGACCAAGGCCACAAGTCGCTATGCCGAGCGTTCCAGCAGGAGAAGTGCAACACAACTCAGTAACATGTCAAGTGTTTCCTGAAGCCACTCCAACTGTGAACTTCTCTGTGTCTGAAGCAAAAGTTGCTGAAGACATTCTAACTGCATCAGCCGATGACCAACAAGAGCCCCGCCAAGAAGAAGAGCGCGTTGCCACACCCCCTACCAACCAAGAAGTTGTTCTCGAGGAGAACGAGTCTGTGCCCAACCCTCCAGCTACTCAAGTGGAGGTTGAAAATACTGAGGCGGCCACCAACAACACTACTGAAGCCAATGACGTTGTCATGGCTGAAGCTAATGTGGCGCCTGCAGTGAATATGGTGCCTGAAGCCAATGATGCACCTGAAGCCAATGTGCAGTCTGAAGCCCATGTCAATGCCAATGCTCCTGTACCACCTCCAAGGCCTCACACCATTGAGCAAGCATTTGATCGCGGCCAGCTTGTCACTGTTCGATGGCCTATTCCGGTTCCTCCGCCTGCTCCCGGACCACAGTTTGACTACCATGTGTAGCACAGGCCTCAGGTTCAGAAGCCAAAGCCCCGGCTGCCAAGGTTTCCAGGTACTGCGTCTTCGCCAGGATCATTCAATGTGAATGGCTTCAAAGCACACAACACCTTCTTTGATAGTGCCAAGAACCCATATTCAAGGCCAAGAATTTCATCTGATCGGTTCTGGAGCTATCAGCAGCACGGTTATTATTCTTGTGTCTTATACAATCAAAGGCACATTTTTTCCCATATGCGTCTAGACTGCGAAGCCATTGCTGGCCTGCCCTGCTTGGAAGAAGCCCTCGACTGCTTCAGAGATGCTGGCCTTCTGCAGTTTGTAACCGACAAAGAAAATTGGAATGAAGAGCTTCTGTTACAATTCTATGCCACTCTTCACATTCACGGATACAACAGGGATCCGAAGACTCAGGTCCTTGATTGGATGACAGGCAATGTACACCATGAAGCCAAAGCTCTTGATATCATTGAGCTTACTGCCCTACCCACTCCAGGTGAACTTTATGAACCTGGTTGTCAGCTTCACCGCAATGCTTTGGAGAGCATATTCCAGAAGCCTGAGCCCAATATGAGCCAAATGCTGAGCATGATGAAGCCACTGCCGCAAGATGCTGAATATCCAAAGGAATTCTTTGTTGAAGACCTAGAGTATCTGCCCCGCACCATCTATCATATTATAAGGCAAACTCTATGGCCCGTCAAAGGACATTCTTCTGCAGCAAAGCTTGAAGGCTCAATGAAGACATTGGTTTTCTATATTCTCAATTTCATCAGCTTCAATGCTTAGGATTTCTTCATCAGACAACTTGCTGAATCTGGCTTTGATCTATTTGGTCTGAAGTTTTATGCTCCATGGGTAATGCGCCTCATCAAGCTTCACTCTGCTATCAACTATCAGCCCTCTGCGCGCAACCATATTATCTTCTTGCCAGAGGTTGATATGTCTGTCGAAGCCATATACCCAGAGCCTGCCAAGGAGCTAATTTATCTTCACAACGTTGATCGTCAAAGTTTCACTCAACCTATTGAAGGAGTTCTTGCTGCAACTCGTGTTTATCCTTCGGCTGGAAATACTCGTGCACCTCATTGTGCCCATACTGAAGCCACTGAGAGCACTATTGCTCAAAGGCCTCGGAAGCGATCTCGTGTACTCAATGACCGAGAGCTTATCATGGCCTTGCATCAGAAACAAGATAAGCATCATGACTGGCTCAAGCGTCAGATGCAGAGTCTCTTGGTGGATGTTAATCGCATTCGCAATCTAGCCACCAAGAATGCATTTGTCACTCATGAAACCTGTCGGCGTTCGTGGAAGAGTCTGACAATTCTCAGTTCTGAAGATGATCTTCAACAAGATGGCTTCACAGAGAGATTGAAATTTGATTCCACTCCTCCCAGGAAAGTTGTCTTGCATCGGACTCCCTCACTCGAAGACTCTGAGTACTCCTCCTCAGCGGCAACTGTCAATGCCAGAGTCATTGATGACGAAGATGATGCTACTTCACCAACTACAACTTCGGCGCGTATCGACACTGCACCAAGTTCTTCTGCACCACCGGACTCCAACGTCGACCCTGCACCTTCACCTACTCCTCATGGGAACGAGTAGAGGCTCTATGTCTTCAAACCTTTTTGGTCCTTACTGACAAAAGGGGGAGAAGCATATGAGTTGATAGTCTTCAAGCGGGTCCTTATGGGTGGTTGCTTTATATTTTTCCAAGTGGTTACAACTCTCGTTTTGATACATTTGGTTCTTTGAGTTGTAACACTTAAACTTGATGGTCGTCTGCTACCTTTTCTGTCGAATATGTGATGCGATGATAAATTCCGCACGAAGTCATTCCGCAAACGTCCATTTTTCATTATGCATATCATTATCTTCGTTATATCTTTTCATGCATGATGAATTGTCTTCTTAAGTTGAAGACGATCTTCACAAGTACAACCTGCCATGTGCATTTGCATTCGAAAGCAAAATACTTATATGCACATCTTCAGGGGGAGCCTTTTGCTACTTATGAAGACAATACCTTAACCCTTACAATTTCACATACTTTTATCCCCGTTGAAAACTTCAACCAGTTTGTCATCAATCACCAAAAAGGGGAAGATTGTAAGTGCATCTAGTGCCACCCCTAGTTGGTTTTAGAGTATTGACGACAAACCTGGTTGAGGGACTAATGTGTTTGTGAGAATTGCAGGATAACACAGGTAGTAGTCCCTCATTGATTCGGTTTACCAACCGGAGATGGCCCCTAAAAATGTGTGAAGACATTGAAGATAGTGGTGGTCTGTGAAGATTTTCACATTGAAGACAATGACATGAGAAGACATCGCATGAAGACTATGGAGCGCGAAGACTTAGTTGTTTCGTAGTTTCCTTTTCTTCTTTGTTGAGTCATAGGAACCTCCACACTGTTAAGTGGGGTCCAAGTGAACAAAGTCAGAGTGACTAAAGTGATGCTCAACCAAATCCTATGTCTTCGAGCGAAGACAATGAGAGCAAATCTTATCCAGAGTCGGATAAGTCAGCTTTACTTGTAGCCCAAGTCAAGCTGCCGCGTGTGTTTGAAATCTGACCGTTGGACACGTGTCAGTTCCTTAGTGACCCAGGGTAATTTCGGACAAATCAGGTCGGGTTGCCTCCTGGCTATAAATAGCCCACCCCCTACACCATAAATTGGTGGCTGCTCAGAGTTAGTGCACGGCTTTTGTCGTTTGAGAGCAACCCACCTCCGAAGCATTTGAGAGAGAGATCCTTGCGAGGACAAAGCCCAAAACACCCAGAGCCCAAAGAGTGTTTGGCATCATTGAAGTCTTTCTGTCCGCGTGATCTGAAGACTTGTTACACTTGAGGACTGTGAATCCTCCAGCCGGTTAGGCGTCGCGTTCTGAGCATCCAAGAGTCATTGTGGATTGTCGGTGAACAAAGTCTGTGAAGGTTTGGAAGTCTACCTTGAAGACTTACCAGAGTGATTGGGCAAGGACTAGGTGTCCTTAGATCAAGGGGAATAAGGTGAAGACGCGGTCTTCTGAGTTAAATCTCAGCCTCCCTAACCAGACATACAGTTGTCACAGCAACTGGAACTGGTCCAACAAATCACTGTCCTCACCAAGCAACTGGTTCCATCTCTTACTTCTCTTTACTTACAGCTTGTCCTTGTGAAGTCATTGCCTGCTTGCATTATCTGTTTGACTTCACTGTGTGACGACTATTGTTGTTTGGCTTCACACTATCTTCCATCCTAATCCATACTGCCTAGCTGCTAATAGTCTTCGTGCTTTCACTTCATTGAATACTTGACTATGGCTTGTCTAGTGTAGTCTACCTTCCGCTGCATGTCAATAGGTTCATTTCTATTGTTTGTCTTCGAAACTCCCATGTTTTGAAGACTTTCATAAAAATCGCCTATTCAACCCCCCCCCCCCCCTTAGTCGATAACTAGCACTTTCAGAAAGAGGCATACGTATTGCCATCATGCATGCCGGTAAACAAGAAAATACACATTCATACATATTTGATACGACCAATGTTGAGGATATAGCTTATCGGGAACTTATGGGTATACCCATCTGTTGCAGTTTCTTTTTTGTCTGACCGATGACTAACTTGCATCCATGACAGAACAGTTGGAAAACATTTTCTCAGCAAGAAGCCAGGCAAAAGTAGACACATTTCACTGAGCTTTTAGAGTGACAATTATCTTATACAACGTTAAAAGGAAAAACAAACATACAACATAGGGAGACATAGCTAGGGCGATGGGAACACACCACACGAAGAAAAAGTACAGTGATGGCAGTATAAAGTATAAACCCAGTTGACTGCGCATACAAAGCTTGATTCATGAACGAAGTATTTTTTGCTCCAAAATATGCACACGCTGACTGGGCCAGCAGCGGCACGCACGCACGAACACCGACTGGGCCAACAGCGGCACGCACGCAACCCGATGACCAATAACAAGCCACAAAAGCACCGAGGCGGAAGGAATGTATCAGGCCGCGAAGTCAAACGTACAAACTGGCCCACCCACAGCAGAAAACGCTAAACGAACCAACACAACATGTACACATGTTCAAAAAATTTCAAACGAAAACCTAGATACACCACATGTTCGTACACGGTCATTTCCCAAAAAAATACACGTGCCCTAGACTGGTTTACCAAGGAGTCATTTTCAGCCAAGTGGTTAAACCTCAAAGCGAAAACATCCCCGAAAATAAGGGCTTGGGTATTAAAGTTAAGATGGAGGTTTTACCACACAGATTAGGACGTTCAAGCAATGGATAAACAGCATCCACCGGCCAAGGTGTCTGAGAGGAGCTCGGCATGCAATATCTGGTACGCAGTGGGGGTTTGTGTAAAATCTATCCACCAGTCTCCCTGCTCCAATCTGTCCCGTGGGAAATCTATCTGATGGACAATACTGATGGATCGCACGATCGCACCTAAGATGCTGATCTCATACTAGTCGTGCCCCTAGTAGCATAAAGAAGAAGAGATGTGGTGATTCCAAAGTGGTTATCCCCGCTGCAGTCAGATGGTCTAATGCAGGGATTGAGGGAGGGGATATTAAAGTTCCTAATACCTCTCGTTCCTATACATTTGAGACTGCCAACCGTAATGCCGGGAAACCAAGCAAGTCATAAACAAATGGATGAAGGAAAGCAAGAATGCATGCCATCTGAGCTTTCGTATTTATCTTCTCTTCTGTTTGAGCTAAGCTATTGTCGAGAGATACATGTGAGTTCACTGCCACGCATCACATGGGATGGGAGGCTCCAGCTTTCAATGCAAACTTATGACGGTACTGCCATATATGTCAAGCATAAACTTGGTGCCGATTGCTGTTGTATGTACGTTTTACCATTACTGTGTGATGCTTATATTGGTTTTCCACACAACAAAGATCAGGGAACGCCACACATTTGCATGCAGATTCCGGAAGGAAGTGAGTTAACCATCAACTCAGAAGGCTTAGACTTTTGACATTGCAGTGGGTTGCTCCCTCCGTTTTTTTAGTCTGCATATAAGATTTGATCAAAGTCAAACTTTATAAAGTTTAACTAACTTTATAGAAAAAATATCAACATCTATAATAAAAAAGTTATATGTTATGACAATTAGTTTCATCATGCATCTAATAATATTGATTTCATAGTATGAATGCTGATATCTTTTCCTACAGAGCTAGTGAAACTTTACAAAGTTTGACTTTGATCAAATTTTATATGCAAACTAAAAAGAAACAGAGGAAGCATCATAATCCCATCGGCTTAACCTGTTTCTGCCTATGTATTTGTGGGACTAATTTTCCATCGCAGATTATATATCTATATGTATATAATAAAAAGTAGCATCGCACCACACAGTTTAACAACCACAAACCGAGCCTTGCTGGACTAATTTTCCATGCCTCTGCCGAGACTGGATTTTCTACCATTCACGGGAGGTCCCGTGCATGGTCTAATTGGCACTCTTTGTACAATACCTCATCCATACGTCTAGAAACTATTCATCAACATTAACTGAGAATAATGATACATGGGCCCAGTAATGCAAATTTCATCCCTGTGCAGAATCAGTCTATCTATACAAAAGCTAGCATTATATTTTTCTCGTGAGATATTAATTCACTGATATCTTTTCAATATTAATTCCATTTTAAAATATTTTTATATATTTGAATTCCTAACAACATGATTTTTAAAACAAGGTTAATATTGAATATATTTTAAATGAGTTTAAATTTCATCAACATATTTCAGTCATTTAAAAAAACATATTTCATCAACATATTTCAGTCTGTTGCGAGCAGCGGAGAGAGAGAGAGAGAGAGAGAGAGATGCATGGCATTAAGTGGACTGACATGATACGATGCTATACTAATGCGAACGGCATAGTCTATACATATACGATGAAGCATAGTTTGCATGCACTCGGATCTCCAGCATAACCAACGATGTATGCATGCACCAGACCTCCCGTGCATGAGAGAATTCTTTATTTGGCCCTTTCTTAAAATTCGCTTCCCTATTTGGCCCAAAACAAAATTTTCTTCTCTATTTGACACCTAAAATAATTTTTGTTCCTTATATGACACTTTCGTCATTTTTAGTCAATAACGGGGTTAAGTGTGAGATGAAAAGACCATCTTGCCCCTAGCGCATTGTGTAACTATCCTGGATGATGTAGAAGAAGCAGTCAGTTCACCCATGTTTTAGGGTTCAACAGATGCTGCCCCTGTATATGTATGCTCTAATATTTTGTTCCTTAGGTAAATTGACCTGTACGTGTAAAACTCGTACAAGACATTCATAATACTAGCAAGTGCAACAGTAGAGAGACGGCTCACGACGCGGAGGCCGTGACGCGATCGGCAATCTGGGCGATGTGTGCGAGCTGCGGCCGTGACGCCATTGAGGCCGGCCGCGATCGGCAATCTGGGAGATGTGTGCAACAGGTAATTGGTGGATGGCAGCGCATGTGGCGGGTAGAGGAGGTTGACACAGGTCTCGACTCGTGTACCTTGTGATGAAACGGAGCTTGAAGTACGGCCGAGTACTTTCCGGCGAGATGCACGTACAAGCTAGCCCCAGCTGATTACTTTCCGGCCGCGGATCGAGAGACGTACAAGCAGTACGTAACCAACTGGATTGATTTGCACTAATGCACTTGCACGTACTACTAGTCGCCGGTTAGTAGATCGACCATGGCACAACTCGAGACACATGCACGCGAGGAACAGGAAACGCCAACTGATCGCCATGGGAGTTTGTCGCTCCCTTTAATCTCTTCATATACGTGCGTTGAACATCCCAACAGCATGTCTGAACTGATTGCTTTTCTATTTCATCTAGGATAGTTAAACAATGCATCAGGGGTAAAATGGTCTTTTCGCCTCACACTTAACATTTTTAGTGTCTAAAATAAACGAAAGTGCCATATAAGGAACAAAATTTACTTTAGGTATCAAATAGGGAAGAAAATTTATTTTAGGCCAAATAGGGAAGCAAATTTTAAGAAATGGCCAAATAAGGAATTCTCTCCCCGTGCATGGGAGAATCGCTTTTCTCTGCCTCTGCCCCATTATTCCCTCTCGTTCTCCTCCTTCATCTTCTCCTGCTAGAGATCCTTGGCATCCTTGCCTTGCAGCGGAGGCAGACCGACACGGAGAAAGGGTCACATCGTCACTGGAGCGAGAGCGACCGGCCGCCGCCGCCGCTACTCCTAATCGTGGAGGCTCATTGCATGTCCTTCCCTTCCTAGGCTGTCACAACCATAGTTCAAGGGCGAAGGACATTTGGTGAAGCCATAAAGGATGGTCGAAGACAAGGTTTAGGTTGATCCCTTGAGACAATTAGGGCTGGATTTGTATATGATTTTTGAAGGATTCAATAGCACCGTAGGAAATTTTCCTTGACGTGTGTTTGGTTTGTAGGAATGAAGACCAGAGGATCTTTTTTCTTTGGATTAATTTATGTGCAATTAGACGGGAAGGCCCCTTAATTAAGAACACGATAGGTGGTGCACCCACACCTGCATACCAGGCAAAGTGACCGACAGAACGGTCACATCAACTGCACGTGGCGGAGCTACAGCAGCAAACCTGGACGGGCCAGTACAAAGAAAGCCAACCATTTTTACCAGCATGGCCTAATTTATCCATCAATCTCCATTAAACTTGCTACAGGATGGGCGGGCCATAGCCTACGTTGCTAACACGTAGCTCTGCCGGTGCGTGGGAACACTGTCTTGGGGCAGATGAGATATGCTGGCTATGGCATGTATGGCCTGGTTTTTGCTGACCAACATGTCCAGCTCTCAGCATTAGCATCACAGAGAGTACGCGTGGTGATTCCAAAGTAGTCATCCCTTCTGCAGGCAGATGGTCTAATGCAGGGATCGAGGGAGGGGATATCAAAATTCCTGATGCCTCTCCTTCCTATACATTTGAGATTGCCAAACGTAATGCCGGGAAAACCAAGCAAGTCATAAACAAAAGGGGTGAAGGAAAGCAAGAATGCATGCCATCTGAGCTTTCGTATTTATCTCCTCTTCTGTTTGAGCTAAGCTATTGTCGAAAGATACATGTGAGTTCTACACATGGGATGGAGGCTCCAGCTTTCAATGCAAACTTATGACGGTACTGCCATATATGTCAAGCATAAACTTGGTGTCTTTTTTGTGTGTGATGGAAACACAAAGACCAGGGAGCTGATAAAAACTACCAGAAACCTCTCGCCACACGTCGATTCCAGAACAAAATGATTTAACCATCAGCTTGGAAGGCTTAGAGTGTGTTTGACATTGCAGTGGTCTATCACAATCCCATTTGCTCAACCTGTTTCTGCCTGTATACTTTTGGGACTAATTTTCCATGGCAAATTATGCATTTATATATGCATAATAAAAAGTAGCACCACACCACAGTTTAACAACCACAAACCGAGCCTTGCTGGACTAATTTTCCATGCCTCGTGCCCCATTATTCTCACTCGTTCTCCTGCTAGAAATCTGTAGCATCCTTGCCTTGAAGCGGAGCCAGGCCGACACAAAGAAAGGGTCACATCGTCACAGCAGCGACCGGCCCCCTAATCGTGGAGGCTCCTGACATGTCCTTCCCTTCCCAGGTTATCACAGCCATAGTTCAAGGGCGAAGGACATTTGGTGAAGCCATAAAGGATGATCAAGCACAAGGTTTAGGTTGATCCCTCGAGACAATGCCGTCGATGTCCCTCCTTCGCCGGCCATCACATGTTGCCATCATCCACCAGCCTCTGCTCACGACCTGCGTGAAGGAACAACACGTTGTGACGACGAAAGGGAACGCACCGGAAGAGAGTAATAGACGAGGGAGACACGTGGCTCTTGATCCTTTCTTAAGGCCCGAGATTTCCTTTTTAGAAACTTGAGACTAGAAAGAGGGGGACTTAGGAGGGCTTACCGATCAAAGAAAGAAAGGGGCAAACCAAAGGTGCTGGAACTGAAAGTCTCTTGGTATTCATTCCCTTTGGGCGCCCCCTGTCCCTCCTTTATGTACAACACAACTCACTACAGTTTAGACTGGATTTTTCTTAGTTAACGCTGGCCACCGGTGCCACCTGTGAATCTTCGCAAGTGTCAGCTACATCTACCATCAAGACCGCCACCAGAACCATCCATATACTTATTCTCAAAACTGTAATTTCTGCTTGTTTTGCGATTTCTTGCAGGAATAGTATTCGTTATCAAGTTGACCGTGCTTCGTGTACCGTCAGTAACCTTCCAGTCTTTTTTGTTGTTGTTGAATTAGTAACCTTCCAGAGTTGGCTTACTGATTTGCTATCGCAACGTCTCAGTTTTGAAACCACTGTCAACCAAATCGACATTCCTTGTCAGAAGATCTCGACATCGATAGTGCTATCGAAAAACATGATCGTTGCAATCATCCATGTTGTTACTACTAGAGGCTAGAGCATTTAACGTACAAGTCAGTGTATGGTTATGGTTAACCCTTGAAGTGAACATATCTTCTTGGGTTTGACATATGGGCTGGGGTGGAGCGTACGAAGTGAACGCCGATATTGTTTGATCTGCTTATCTAATATGTCGCCATATCGATTCAGTCTTTTGTAAAGGTCTGCATTCCTGAAGGTTGAAGCATATGAGTTTCAAATGCTTGGTGCTTGTATCTGGGTCGAAGCATGGGGTCATGTGATCAAGGTTGCGAGTTCCAGAGTACTAAAGTGATGATGCTAACTGCTAGTTTGCTACCTGCTAGTAGTTTGTGCCATCAATTTTACAACTAATTCTCTAAAAAATGCACAATAGTCAATACATGTTTATATTTATATATCCGAAACATGATAAATGGGATAATAACTTGGATACATGATTGATTAGTTCTGAAGTTTTTTTGTCGGGTGATGGTGAATGTACGTTGGCTGTCCTTTAGAGCCTAGCTTTCTTGTGACCCACATAGTTCATCAGGCATATTAGCTCATTGTATCGGTGTTGTGTATTATTTTGTATTCTGCTACTTAGTAGTTAGCACAAGGCAGTTCAATCAATTTCGCAAATAATTCTCTCATTAACATGTACTATCTGTATTTAGATCTACAAAACTGTTTACAACGGACATAAAAATGCATATCATGGTAGTATTCTTAACGCACTCGTGATGTTTTCATGCCATTGATCAGTTGTCCAGTATACAATTCGACTTATGAATATAATATGCATCTCAATACTACATGATTATTTCTTGGAGTTGCGGTTATCTTAACATAAGCCTCAACTATCATGGTCCCATGATATTTACTCTATAATATGGCATTAAAGGCACGGCTTAAAATGTTGCAAAGGGAGGACTAACAGCGGTAGACAACAAAAACGAAGAAAATATGGGCAAGGTTTGGAAGGAAAACCTCCAGATTGGCTAGCAATTACTGTAATTCGCCTGCCTTGACCTCAAATTCCTCTTTGGTAGACAGAATCTTCACACGAACCATGCCTCGCTCCCACTCAGATTTCCCAACCAGAACCAGCCTGCTAGCATTTACCCTCTCCGCATGTTTAAACACCCATTTCAGACGCTTGTCTTGCACAAGGTCTACAGATCTGCCATTCTTCCGCAGAGAGGATGCGACACAGGATGCTGGTCCCTGAAGCTCATCATCCAATGGGAAGACAATGTCGTCTATTTGGGGCGACAGATGAGGCAGAAGACCCTTCTCTTTCAGCAGTTCGACGATAACAGCGTCCCCAAACCCAAACCCACAGGCCGGCACATCTTCACTTCCAAATGTTGAAAGCAGCCTATCATACCTCCCCCCACCGCAGATCGCCCTCAGCTCCCCTTGCCTATCGAAAGCCTCGAACACGATCCCCGTGTAGTACGCAAGGCCGCGAACAACCGACGCGTCGAAACAGATCCAATCGGCGTAACCATACTGCTCGGCGAAGGAGAAGAGCTTCTTCAGGTCAGCAACAGCTTCAGCAGCACCAGAGCCCAGCACCTGTTCGAGCTCAGACAGTGACTTCAGAGAAAGCACATCAATGATGCCCTGCACAGCTTCACATGGCAGCCCAGTGGAGACCAATTCCTTCTCAATCTCGTCTCTGCTCATCTTCCCCAGCTTGTCAACAATCACACAGACCTTGGTGAACAGGTGCTGCGGCACGGAGTACATGTCGAGCACCACCTGCAGAACCTTCCGGCTGGAGAGCCTGATCCCCACGTCGGAGGACGCGACCCCGAGGCGCTCGAAGAGGAGCACAATGGCCTGGAGAAGCTCGGCCTCGGCGCGAACGCCGGGCACGCCGAAGACGTCCATGTTCCACTGGTAGTGCTCGCGGCGCCTCCCTCTGGTCATGCGCTCGTAGCGCCAGCACTGGCCTATGGTGAACCACTTGAGCGGGAGGGGCGCCGAGGTCCCTCGCCGGATGACCAGGCGCGCGAGGGACGGGGTGATCTCCGGCCGGAGGGCCACGCGGCGGCCGCCCTTGTCCTCGAAGCTGTAGAGCTGCTCCGTGATCTCCTCGCCGGCCTTGCGGACGAAGAGCGCCTCCGACTCGAGCACCGGGAAGTCCACCTCCTCGAACGCCATCAGCCGGGACACCTCCCTGAAGTGGTCGAAGAGCCAGGTGCGCAGGCGCATCTCCTCCGGCGGGAAGTCCCTGGTGCCGCGCGGCGGGTTCAGCTCCACCACCCCCGCCTCCGTCGCCGCGGAGCCATGGCACCCGTGGTCCGGCGCCGAGGGAGGGGAGGAGGAGGAGGAGGCGCAGAGGAGGCGGCGGCGGGCGGGAAGGCGGAGGAGGTGGCGGCGGAGCGCCGCCGACGACATTCTTCTCTCCCAAGGCCAAGGGGAACAAACAGAAGCAGGGGTTCGTGCTGCTCCGGCCCATTCATTTCGAAATGAGGCCCATGACGAGCCCACTGCTCCTCTCCCCATCCCCTTGCCGTCTCCTCCGCCGCCTCTTCTCCCGCGCCCCTCGCCGCCGCAACCCTACGACCCCGCGGCCCCTCTCCCCACACCTCGGCCGCCGCCTTCCCCTCCGCCTCCCGGCCTCCATGTCCTCCTCCAGTGTCGGGACCCCCGACTCCGTCGTCGCCGACGCCGACGCCCTCGCTCGCAAGGTCGCCGCCATCCGCGCCGCCGGCCCAGCTAAGCTGCAGGTCCGCTCCCTCGTCGGTCTCACCGCCTCCGTGGCATCTACCTATGGCTTTGCACTTCTAACTAGGGTCTTCCATTGGTGTAGGTGATTGCCGACTTCGACGGCACGCTCACTCGGTACTGGTACGACGGCTCCCGCGGCCAGAGTACGCCCCTCGTTTCTGCTGATTTCTCGTCAGACTTGGGAGCTTAGGATTTCGGAGGTTGAATTGTCCTGAGGGCATGCGTGTGTGTGTGTGTGGTCGTAGGTAGCCATGGGCTGCTCAGACAGGGGAATGAAGAGTTCGACTCCAAGAGGGAGGCACTGTTCGAGCACTACCACCCCATCGAGATCAACCCCGACATCCCGGTGCTGGAGAAGGCCAAGCTCATGGAAGAATGGTGAGTAGTAGTAGTTGGAAGTCTTCCACAGCAAAATGTGGAGCGTGTAAAGTGAACACTGAAAGTGTCTGTTCTGCTTGTCCAATGACATGTTGGATACATGATTGTTTAGTTCTGAAGTCTTTTTTGTCAAATGGTGGTGCTTGTACATTGGTCGTTCTTTAAAGATAGTTTTCTTGTGACCCACATGGTTTGTCAGGCATAATAGCTTTTTGTATCAGTATATTGCATATTATTCTATTTTGTATTCTGCTGCCTTCTAGTAGTTAGCAGACGCCAATTCATGTGTGATCAGTTTCATAAACAGTTCTCTCAAAGAAAAATGCACATTACTAAATATGTACTTGTATTTATATATGTGAAACCCTTTACAACAGAAATAGTAATGTTTCTTATGGTAGTTTTCTTGATTCGCTTTTGATGTTTTCATGCCATTGATCTGTTATCCAGTATACGATTTCACTTTCGAATAAAATATGCATTTCAATTAGAGATTCTGTGTAGTGTACCTTGGCCTCTGATTTCATTACTTGCTACAGGTGGGGGAAGACTCACGGTCTCCTTATTGAAGGGGGGCTTACACAAGAAGCTATAAAGAAATCGGTGGCCGATGCTGCAATTGCTTTTCGAGATGGAGTGGTGGAGCTGTTTGAATTTTTGGAGGTTTTATTTCCTTTCCAATGTTTGCTTAGTGTTCCAGTTTTAGTGACCAAGCGTTTGATGGTGTACTCATCCGGAACATGCATATTTACTTTTGTCCCTGGTTATTTTAGTACGGTTAAGTCCATCGGTAATTATTTTGTTGTGTAAGAGAAAAAAAATCCCCGTGATGAATTTGTCGAATAGGAAGGCAACAAACATCACTCCCTTTTATAAACCATTTGGATAGCTATTTTGGATTCTTTTGTTGAGTGATTACTTGTATCCACAAGAATACATGTGCTGAGTGAAAAAAGAACCATAGGCTGCTTTTGGCTGTGCATATGAGTGTGGAATTCATCTTCTCGCGTTTCAGCGAGTTTGACTTCGGATTTGAGAAGCAAACTAGTCATCCTCCTGAAGCTATTAGACACATTCATACAAGCATAAGAGAGCCTAAATTGCGGTTATGTAATTTTCCCTTAGTCTGTTTCTTGTCCTTCCCGTCTTCTGTTTATATCATTGGATGGAATCTTTCATATTCTAGGCACATGTTATTTTAGGCAACAAAGAATATGTTGTTTCCTGGAGTTTTCCGGCGCTTATTTCAATTTTTTCTTTCTTGCATATATGTTGGTAATGAAGTGATATTATTGGTAGATCAAGTTGGCTTGCCTGAGATTACAACATTTTCGGGAGATATGAAGAATGAACCTCTGTTATGGCTAGTCTAATAAAACCCTGCAACTGTTGTTGTTATGGCTACAATTAAGACATAAGTGTTTGATAAAGCCTTTAAATATAATTTTCAGGCTAGAGATATTCCAGTGCTAGTATTTTCGGCTGGACTTGCAGACATCATTGAGGAGGTAAGTTCTAAAAGGAACGAAACCAAATGTTGAACGAACTTCGTTGCAGATGACACGCCTGCTCTACCTTTTAGGTCTTCCGGCAGAAACTCCACCGATCATTCAAGAACATCAAGATTGTGTCCAATAGAATGGTCTTTAATGAAGAGGGTTGTCTTGTAGCATTTAAAGGTGATTTTTAATCCTCTACAGGTGTCTATGATTCGTGGATTGTTTCTACCAGATGTGAATGCAGGATATATATGTTCATAATATCCAACTCGTAAAAAATAGTAGTTTCATGCAGTTGTCCTACATTGAACAAATCCTTTTTTATGAAAATATGTGACATGTGAAATCTCTAAGATCCAAAAGTACGGTTGTTGGTTTGCTGTTACCTGATTGTCTCATTGGACCTTTGTCTAAAGACCACTCTTTATTTGTATTGTGTATCTCCGTTCATATGGATACCCTTTATCCCTTTTCCATAAACAATCTTTTCAAACTGATGATAACACTTGTTTACGCCATGTATGCATTTTTCTAACCTTCTCATTACCTCATACAATCTAAATAATGTCTAATGCAGGGAAGACAATTCATGTTCTAAACAAAAATGAGCATTCCTTGGACATGGCAGCTCCAGTGCATGACAGTCTGGGAGATCCAAATGGTTCTATTGATGACTATTCATTGGTGAAAAAGAGGACCAACGTGTTGCTACTTGGAGATCACATTGGAGACCTGGGAATGTCTGATGGTTTAAACTACGAGAACAGGATTGCTGCTGGATTCCTGTATGTGAATTTCCAATTTGCTTGCCTTTTGCTTGATTCATTCAAAGGAATTACAATTAAACATATTGAGAATAATCACATAATATTTTTTATTCTGGTCAAGTCTATTTCGTTGGAGATGAAACCCAATAGATTTTCGTTGGGGCGTAACCCTCTCAGCGACGCGCCACATCGGAACCCGGGTGTGGTGGAAAATGGGCAAGGGCCGGGCCGTCACCCCCCAGGTGGCGCGCCGTATCTTGATCCGGATACGGTGGCAAGTGAGCGAGGATCGGGTCGTCGCATCCTTAGTGGCGCGCTACATCGGCGCCCGGATGTAGTGGAAAATGAGCAAGGGTCTTCGCATTTGACTCGACGAGTGCGAAGGGTAAGGAAGCTAGCCGAGCCTAGGAGGATTCGCTTAGGTAGCTGGAACGTAGGGTCTCTGACAGGGAAGCTCCGGGAGCTAGTTGATGCAGTGGTGAGGAGAGGTGTTGATATCCTTTGCGTCCAAGAAACCAAATGGAGAGGACAGAAGGCGAAGGAGGTGGAGGATACCGGCTTCAAGCTATGGTACACGGGGACAGCTGCAAACAGAAATGGTGTAGGCATCTTGATCAACAAGAGCCTCAAGTATGGAGTGGTAGACGTCAAGAGACGTGGGGACCGGATTATCCTGGTCAAGATGGTAGTTGAGGACTTGGTTCTCAATGTTATCAGCGCGTATGCCCCGCAAGTAGGCCACAATGAGAACACCAAGAGGGAGTTCTGGGAAGGCCTGGAAGACATGGTTAGGAGTGTACCGATTGGTGAGAAGCTCTTCATAGGAGACCTCAATGGCCACGTGGGTACATCTAACACAGGTTTTGAAGGGGCGCATGGGGGCTTTGGCTATGGCATCAGGAATCAAGAAGGAGAAGATGTCTTAAGCTTTGCTCTAGCCTACAACATGATTGTAGCTAACACCCTCTTTAGAAAGAGAGAATCACATCCGGTGACTTTTAGTAGTGACCAACACTCTAGCCAGATTGATTTCATCCTCTCGAGAAGAGAAGATAGGCGTGCGTGCCTAGATTGTAAGGTGATACCTGGAGAGAGTGTTGTACCCCAGCATAAGCTGGTGGTTGCTGACTTCCGCTTTCGGATTCGTGTCCAGCGGGATAAGCGTGCCAAAGTCGCTAGAACGAAGTGGTGGAAGCTCAAGGGGGAGGTAGCTCAGGCGTTCAAGGAGAGGGTCATTAAGGAGGGCCCTTGGGAGGAAGGAGGGGATGCGGACAATGTGTGGATGAAGATGGCGACTTGCATTCGTAAGGTGGCCTCGAAGGAGTTTGGAGTGTCCAGGGGAAGGAGAAGCGGAGATAAGGATACCTGGTGGTGGAATGATGATGCCCAGAAGGCGATTAAAGAGAAGAAAGATTGCTTCAGACGCCTATACTTGGATAGGAGTGCAGACAACATAGAGAAGTACAAGATGGCGAAGAAGGCCGCAAAGCGAGCTGTTGGTGAAGCAAGGGGTCGGGCGTATGAGGACCTCTACCAACGGTTAGGCACGAAGGAAGGCGAAAGGGACATCTATAAGATGGCCAAGATCCGAGAGAGGAAGACGAGGGATATTGGCCACAAATGCATCAAGGACGGAGCAGGCCAACTCTTGGTGAAGGACAAGGAGATTAAGCATAGATGGCGTGAGTACTTCGACAAGCTGTTCAATGGGGAGAATGAGAGTTCTACCATTGAACTGGACGACTCCTTTGATGAGACCAGCATGTGTGTTGTGCGGCGAATCCAGGAGTCCGAGGTCAAGGAGGCTTTAAAAAGGATGAAGGGAGGCAAGGCGATGGGCCCGGATTGTATCCCCATTGAGGTGTGGAAAGGTCTCGGGGACATAGCGATAGTATGGCTAACCAAGCTTTTCAACCTCATTTTTCGGGCAAACAAGATGCCAGAAGAATGGAGACGGAGTATATTAGTACCAATCTTCAAGAACAAGGGGGATGTTCAGAGTTGTACTAATTACCGTGGAATTAAGCTGATGAGCCATACAATGAAGCTATGGGAGAGAGTCATTGAGCACCGCTTAAGAAGAATGACAAGCATGACCAAAAATCAATTTGGTTTCATGCCTGGGAGGTCGACCATGGAAGCCATTTTCTTGGTACGACAACTTATGGAGAGATATAGGGAGCAAAAGAAGGACTTGCATATGGTGTTCATTGACTTGGAGAAGGCCTATGATAAGATACCGCGGAATGTCATGTGGTGGGCCTTGGAGAAACACAAAGTCCCAGCAAAGTACATTACCCTCATCAAGGACATGTACGATAATGTTGTGACAAGTGTTCGAACAAGTGATGTTGACACTGATGACTTCCCGATTAAGATAGGACTGCATCAGGGGTCAGCGTTGAGCCCTTATCTTTTTGCATTGGTGATGGATGAGGTCACAAGGGATATACAAGGAGATATCCCATGGTGTATGCTCTTTGCAGATGATGTGGTGCTAGTTGACGATAGTCGGACGGGGGTAAATAGGAAGTTAGAGTTATGGAGACAAACCTTGGAATCAAAAGGGTTTAGGTTTAGTAGGACTAAAACCGAGTACATGATGTGCGGTTTCAGTACTACTAGGTGTGAGGAGGAGGAGGTTAGCCTTGATGGCCAGGTGGTACCTCAGAAGGACACCTTTCGATATTTGGGGTCAATGCTGCAGGAGGATGGAGGTATTGATGAAGATGTGAACCATCGAATCAAAGCCGGATGGATGAAGTGGCGCCAAGCTTCTAGCATTCTCTGTGACAAGAGAGTGCCACAAAAGCTAAAAGGCAAGTTCTATAGGACGGCGGTTCGACCCGCAATGTTGTATGGCGCTGAGTGTTGGCCGACTAAAAGGCGACATGTTCAACAGTTAGGTGTGGCGGAGATGTGTATGTTGAGATGGATGTGTGGCCACACGAGGAAGGATCGAGTCCGGAATGATGATATACGAGATAGTGTTGGGGTAGCACCAATTGAAGAGAAGCTTGTCCAACATCGTCTGATATGGTTTGGGCATATTCAGCGCAGGCCTCCAGAAGCTCCAGTGCATAGCGGACGGCTAAAGCGTGCGGAGAATGTCAAGAGAGGGCGGGGTAGACCGAATTTGACATGGGAGGAGTCCGTTAAGAGAGACCTGAAGGATTGGAGTATCACCAAAGAGCTAGCTATGGACAGGGGTGTGTGGAAGCTTGCTATCCATGTGCCAGAGCCATGAGTTGGTTTGCGAGATCTTATGGGTTTCACCTCTAGCCTACCCCAACTTGTTTGGGACTAAAGGCTTTGTTGTTGTCGTTGTTGTTGTCAAGTCTATTTCGATGGATTTGGTCATTTGCAATATATAGAATTTACTTAGAAAATGTGAGGATAACTCCTGCTGATACTGAAATTGATTAGTTATTGCGATGAACCGAGTAAATTACTAAACAATTGAATGGGTCATATACATTTTCTTTCTATTGTATACTCTGGGGGGGGGGGGGGGGTATTCTAAGCTTATATAGTCCTGACTTTGCTCTACCCATGACGTATTCTAAGCTTATATAATCCTGACTTTGCTCTACCCATGACTTACTTTCCAAAATTCCAGCTGAACTTCTCCCCATTTGTCTTTTGACTCTTGTCATATAATATAAGTAGCTTATTTTGTTACCAGAAGTGTGAGTTAGACGTGTCATCTTCATTAATTTTTTGCAGATTTGTATACTTCACAAGCTCTGGACATAAATTGCTGTCTTTTCTTTAAAGTATAGTTTCTTTGCAGTTGCATCAAAGCTTAGCAATCACAAGAACGCCGATGTTTGTGCTGTACCAGTTTCCTTTTAACCAATGCAAGCCAAAATTTGATCACGTCACATGGAACTCCATGTGACTAATCAACATTAAATAAACCATTTTAACCAAGGAAACCGTATATTCTTCTTATCAAACTTCAACTGTTCATTTTGGAAAGCAAGCTGCTTTGTTCAATTCCTGTTTAATAGCAGGTGCAAGTGATGAGATTCAGTTTCCTTCAGATTTATGCATCAATTGAGAAAGAACCGGTTTTGCAGGAATACAAACATCGAGAAATCTCTGAAAGATTACTCCGGGGCATTTGACATTGTTTATCTGGTGAGATATGGTTTTGCACAGTGCAATCACTTTACTTATCATGGTTATACACCTTGTTTAGTTCCCAGTTCTTACATCATATGTCTATGGTGATTCAACTCTATGCAGAATGATGCGTCGATGCGGGGAGTTGTTGAGCTTGTGTCTGATCTGTGTCCTTAACCGAGTCATCTTTAGCTGAACCTAGCACCCTGAAATATGGGTGTTTATCTATGCCCGAAACTTGCTAACTTGGTAAGCTTGCTTCATGAGAAGCACTTGTACAGCTAGGCAGCAGCCTGTGTGAAATGATTATGACGTACCCAATTCCTAGGCATGCCATGGTTTTCTTGTGTGCTCTCTTCTTAGAAATTTGTCTATCATTTTTTATGGTGCCTATGTCACAGGACAAGAGGTCGTAGTCGCTCACAAAATAGTAAATACTAGTACTATGCCAGCTTAATAACTATAGAAAGATTGTGAAGGGGACATTCAAACATATAAAACTAGGGAGAAAAATAACATTATATTCCTTCTCCAGCACATGCATTGTGAGCACTAATTGGCCGCCCAGCTCGGTTATGCGTGTCCTGGCTGTTACATCACTCGTGAGCTAATCGTATTCTGACCAAGTATGAACGACTATGACAATTTTCCAAACGCACTATTATATTCAGACAAATCAAAGGTTTTTCTAGCGGCAAAATTATTTAAAAGTCAGCATGTGACGAAACGAGTTACTCCACTACAAACTAAAACTCAGGCCCGCGATACCAATGTTCTCTAGCGAAAGTTCCAAATTTGCCGGTATTCATCAAAAGGTGCCTAAAAGAATCAACTGCCATTTAACAGTATCACGAGTTGGCGAGATCACATGACGATCCAGAAAAAGATTGGAGGACGCTTTTGATCCACATCTCGCAGCAGCTCGTGTGTCGCATTCACTGAAGATGTACTTCACGCTGGTGACAGCTTTGGTTCCGGTAAACCAAGAAGCCACAGCACCGGCACGAGCCAAAAAAGTTTCAGCAACAGCATTTCAGCAAGAACGGGCAGTCATTTTCAGGGGGCAGTCATTTTCAGGCAGCATCGACAGACGGTTCAGAGTTTCAGCAATCTCTGCTCCTCGCACCAAGTTTGCATACAGAAACAAGGTCAAAACTTGAGTAACATGATGGCATTCCTCATCGATTAGTACAAGGGTTATGCGCGATTACAAAGGTCGGTCGGTTAATACAAGATAGGCAGGAGCAATCGCCTCTTTGTACAAATGCAGGCGGCTGGCTCCGATGCCTGTGACAGGAACTCTATACTAGTCAGGTCATATTAGACATGAACGAGCACGTACAGGGGGAAAAAAGGCAGCAAAATCTTCGAGTAGGTTCCCCTCCATGGAAAAAACTCAGCCAGCGCAGTGGCAAGCTATGCGACGGCGACCGCGGGTGCTAGGGCGAGCTCCATCGCCGGCGGTGGCTCGGGCCACGAGAACTCGAACGGGGCTTCGATGGCGAGGGCTTGAGGCGGCGGGGCAACCTCTGCCGGGACCGCCTCGGTGTAGTGGAACTCGATCTGGAGGCGGTGGTGCAGCGGTGTTGATGCCACCGTTCCCCTCTTGATGTCCCCCTGTAGCTCCCTGATCGGTATGGCCGCCAAGAAGCTCTTGATGTACTCTTTGCACGACTCCTTGCCCTTCGACACGAGTACGTTCTCCTCGGCGTCGTCGTCTTCGCTGTCCTGCCCCGACGAGGAGCTCGCTGAAGAACCCTTCAGCGGCCCGCTTGAGTCGGGGCTAGGTTGCGCCTTCTTCTCGCCGGACACCTTGTGAATCATGGTGGTGTCGTCAAATTTCAAAATGTAGGCCTGGCTGCATCCTTCGTAGAACCTTTCTCCAAGCGTGTCGATGATGTAATATGCATCACGCTCAACCTTGAGGAGAAAGAAGTGGTCATTCCAGCTCACTATATATAGGTTAGGGTTGTCACTGGATGAGGCCTCTGCTGCCTGGCTGATCTCATCCCAGATGTTATCAAAGGACATGGCATCATTGAGGAAGTCAAGTCCTCCCATGTCATCAGCTCCTTCGGGTACGAAGAATCCGATAAATGACTTGCTGGGGGAGACTGTGAGTGGCCGGGTCTTGGCATCAAGGACAGTTTCAAGATCAAAGTGCTTGTCAGGAAAACGCTCTCGGTATGTCTTGTTCTCGCAAAGGTTTCTCCACTCTAGTGATCCTTCTCGGATCAGGTTATCAAACTGCGACTGGATAGGCATCAGATTCTGATTTGCCTGGAACCAGTCTGCAATGACAGCCACAAGTGACGTGCATGCACTCGCCCCAGCAACCCGCTCACTTCTCTGGTCTATTGACGCAAAGAACACCTGGGAAGAAAGCCTCATATGACCATCACGGCTAAGTACCTCCTTTGATTCCCAGTTCCCCACAACAAAATTGTCATCGCCAAATTCTGACATCATACCATGAACTGACCCATCTTCACTTCTTGATCGCTGCAATTGAAAGAAATATTGTTCAGCAAAAGCCACGGACATTCAAAAACAGTTCTGTGGTATACAAACAAGGCCTCTCGGCTAAGAACAGGATGCTGATTATTATTTTTTTAACGCAGTGAAAAGAAAAAGGAAATTTTACCTGTGATCCATCGGAAGAGGTTAGCAGCCGTCGATCATGGTCAATATCATCACCTCCCTCTTCTCCATTTGCTCTCTTCAACAGAGGTTCACCTTTAGCCTTTAGTGACCGTAAACCCAGTTTCCTCTTTCTCCAAGGAAGGATACTCCGTTTTACAGCTGGCAACACAGTTCCCACAGCAGTTGATGACTGTGGTTCATCTACATGGTAACCGGCATCAGATTTCCGGTGACTGTAATAGACCCAGTCCTCATGGTCACCAACATGGTTGACAGACTGCAGTGAACCATAACTGAACGATTTCCTGATAGTTGAATCCGCAACTTCATCTTCATGTGTTCTATCATCAAGATCTTCATCCACAGGCTCGGTACCATATGGATATTCAGTACCATCACTGTGAATATAGCAATTATCTTCACTGCCTTCATCGCTTTGGAACGTCTTCTTGGACCGTCGAGCTGACACTATATGCCTGAGGATTTTTACCTTTCTTAGCCCTGCTTTAATGACTGAAACCTCATCTTTTCCTCCAGGGACAGAATCACAAGATGACGGGGATAACGGAGCGGCCACAGCAGACCGTTGTGAAGCGTCAGAGGTTTCTTGATGAGCTCTCAGTTCCACCATACTCAGAGTGAGCTGCAATGAAAAAGAGGATGTCAGACACACAGGTGGCAATTAAAATGAGTTTTTCTTTTTTACGCCGAGAATCATTAGCTAGAAGCTTGTTGTTCACAACAAAAACTCACATGAAGGGACGGAGCAGACTCAGGCGCACCAGAGGGCACGGACAAAGGGAGAATTATCTCAATATCCTCTTCGGCTGCTGATGCATAATCTGCTAGGCTAAGGGAAGCGGTTCCCAGAATTGTTGGTTTAGTCTTTGGGCCTTTGTTCACATCCTGCCACGAGGAAAAGAAGAACAAGGCATATCAGATTCCCTGCTGAAGTCACTCAAACAAACTGGCTGTAAGAAATGACTCAAAAGAAAATATGCCAACTTGCTAAGGATAATTTGCAATTGTTTGTGACGCCCAAAAATGGGATGGTGTCCAGGGTTATGACTTATGAACTTGTAATCGTGAAATTCAACTAGATCACAAGGCTATAATATAAATTCATTCTGGAAGGGGTTATTTGAGAGCAGGAAACATGATACTATGGTCACACAGAAAAGCAACTGTAGTTATCGTTACTGGTAAACATAATACTCCATATCTTCATAAGGTGTAATGTTACTATCAGTTTTTGCTCCATATTAACAGGAATACAGTTGCACGCTATGATTGATCCATTGACGGCCACCAACTACAAATATTCGTTCAAGCAACTGAAAAATAATAATTTTACTCTAAGGATGAGATAATTAACAATCAAGAGAAGGCAATGGAATCCAGTTCCAGCAAGGAGTGGAGAGGAGATACTCACGGTGAAGACGGTGAAGGCGAGCTCCCACGGCTGGAACGCGGCCGCCTCCCGGTGAGACGCGGCCGCGAGCGTGACGGCGCTCTCGAACCCCTCCTCCCACGCCACGGCCCCGGAGGCGGCCAGCTCCTCGCCCCTGGTGCGGTTGCGCCGCACCGCGCGCCGCAGCGAGCCGAGGCCGGACGCCCTCGGCCCCTTCCACCTGACCTCCGCCGCGACCCTCTGCTCCTGTCCCGCGGGCTCCACGGACGGCGGCAGCCCCTCCGCCCGCCGCACCACCAGCCGGACGCGGAACTTGCGCGCCTGGGGCGGCCGCGGCCACCGCATCATCCTCGCCACCATCTAGGCCGCGTTGGAACCCCCTCGACGAAGCCCGGCCGAATCGCGCGGAGGAGGAGAGGAAAAAGCCTCGGCTCGGCCACCAAGAACCGACCGAAATGTCGCAAGAACACCCACACCCCGTGTGCCTCTGCTCCAAGAAGACGAACCACAGCACACCAAGACGAACTGAGGAATCCTCGCGCCGGATCGGTCAGGAAAGCCTTGAATTCGTCGGATTTTGCCGGGAGTTTCGCTCGATTTGTTGAGAGTCAGGGGAGGAGATGGTGGGGAGAGAGAGGTTGTGGGGGAGGGGACAGTGGAGGGAGGCACGAGGAGAGAGAGGGGTGCAGGTCTCGGGCATAAATAGGGGCAGAAAAACGTTGGGGAGGGGAGGCGCGGGTGGGTCACCGCGGTGGGGCCCTCCTTTGTTTTTCTCTGCTTGTTTAGATCGCGGGAGTGGGGCCCCGCGGCCGGCTTTTCCATGCTGTCTCTGTACCGGCAGCATAAATTTCGTTTTTCTTTTGTTATTATTACTTTCTTCTCTCGGTTTTACAGGACATATTTTTGCTTGTCAAAGTATATAAGGTTTTGGGCTTTATTGATCAAATGACAAGTGCTAATGTTTTTAAAGTCCCCGAGTTTTTTTTGTGTGTGTAGAAGGACCTAGATCTATTATAAAACTTCACTGAAAGTACAAAGCTCTTCAAACATAATAAATCATAGGTGAAAACCCCAAACACATTAACATACGGGTGTGTCTAGATGTGCCCTAGTTATTGCATATCTAAGTGAGTGAATCAAGCACAAAGAGAAAAAGAAGAAAGAAAAAGAAAATATCCACACGAATCTCGACTAAGATCAATGACATAGGACTTAGATGTGCTTTTTTAACAGATAATAAATCATAGGTGAAAGAGGGGGAGGCAAAGCTGTCGCACCGCGACAAGCTAATCCATGAGGGTCATTCATATTTACTTTATGTGATGCTGAATCACAACTGCAATAATAAGCAAATATTTTCTGAAGATAAATGAGTAAATGACAGTAATATATGTGAAATAAGATACATAAGTGTAAAATTAAGTGTTGATCAAAGCCTTGTCTTGACGGATCAAATTCCTCTTATATATCTGGACGAAAGGACTTTCTTTTAGAAAGGCAGGACTATAATTTAGTAAACTGGAAAATGTTTGAGCTGCGACCTTCTGTGATACACTAAGGATGGCTCTTTTGCATCTTCTTTAGTAGGGTTAACCATCCACAAAGTTTTCTTTTTTCCTTACAACACAAGGGAGACTATCTATGTTGCTGCAAATTGGTTAGAAGCATTCCTTGAACTGCTCCATTGCACAAGAGGAAGTGAACTCAGGGAGAACATACATCAAACAGGACTATGCTTAGGGATCCTTCGCAAAGTAGCAAGGACAACACGGCGAAGGAGTTTCACCATGAGATTGACTATCGCATGAGTAGTAGCCAATGTATGTGCTCTCCCTACCAACAACACACGGAGTCATGATAGCACATCTTGTACCTTGCATGAAGTCATCGTATTATCTTGGAATTCATCGACGTCGACGACATGGAAAAGAGATAAATGTGTTTGTAGTGTGAGCGGAAGAATATAGATCAAGCGAGGAAATATTTATTTGAATATATGAAGAAGTAATCGTGGAGAGAACCATAGCATGGGAGAAGATGTGAGTCAAAGTGGAGGGCAAAGTTAGGACAGAGAATAAGAGGGGGTGAAAATTGGTTGGACTAGAATCCATTTTAGGGTTGGTGATGGCCTTATTGTTAGGGTTTCGACGCTAAAAAAAGTCGGCGACCGGGGGGGGGGTCACTAGAGTTGCCTTACAAAGATGGCAAGTGGTTTGCTAGGACAAAGCATAAGAGATGAGGACAAAAGGGTGTTGGCCAAACTAGTAGGGGGTAGTGTTGGGGAACGCAGTAATTTCAAAATTTTGCCTATGATCACGCAAGATCTATCTAGGAGAAGCATAGCAACGAGCGGAGAGAGTGTGTCTACGTACCCTCGTAGACCGAAAGCGGAAGCGTTTAGTAACGCGGTTGATGTAGTCGAACGTCTTCGCGATCCAACCGATCCAAGTACCGAACGCACGACACCTCCGCGATCTACACACATTCAGCTCGATGACGTCCCTCGAACTCTTGATCCAGTTAAGGCCGAGGGAGAGTTTCGTCAGCACGATGGCGTGGTGACGGTGATGATGAAGTTACCGGCGCGGGGCTTCGCCTAAGCAGTACGACGATATGACCGAGGTGTCTGAACAGTGGAGGGGGGCACCGCACACGGCTAAGAGATTGTCTCTTGTGCCTTTTGGGTGCCCCTTGCTCCCGTATATAAAGGAGGGGAGGAGGAGGCCGGCCAACAAGGGGCGCGCCAGGGAGAGGGGAGTCCTACTAGGACTCCAGTCCTAGTAGGATTCGGCCCCACCCTTTTTTCCTTCTACCGGAGGGGGAAAAGGGGAAGGAGAGGGAGTAGGAGAAGGATAGGGGGTGACGCCCCCTTCCCAAGTCCAATTCAGCCTCCTCCCTTGTGGGGGGCGCACCAGCCCCTTGTGGGCTGGTTAGCCTCCCTCCTATGGCCCATAAGGCCCATATCTTTCCCCGGGGGTTCCGGTAACCTCCCGGTACTCCGGAAAAAAATGCCCGAATCAATCGGAACCATTCCGATGTCCGAATGCAACCTTCCAATATATGAATCTTTACCTCTCGACCATTTAGAGACTCCTCGTCATGTCCGTGATCTCATCCGGGACTCCGAACAACCTTCGGTACATCAAATCACATAACTCATAATACAAATCGTCATCGAACGTTAAGCGTGCGGACCCTACGGGTTCGGGAACTATGTAGACATGACCGAGACACATCTCCGGTCAATAACCAATAGCGGAACCTGGATGCTCATATTGGCTCCTACATATTCTACGAAGATCTTTATCGGTCAAACCGCATAACAACATACGTTGTTCCCTTTGTCATCGGTATGTTACTGGCCCGAGATTCGATCGTCGGTATCATCATACCTAGTTCAATCTTGTTACCGGCAAGTCTCTTTACTCGTTCCGTAATGCATCATCCCGCAACTAACTCATTAGTCAGATTGCTTGCAAGGCTTATAGTGATGTGCATTACCGAGAGGGCCCAGAGATACCTCTCCGATACACGGAGTGACAAATCCTAATCTCGATCTATGCCAACCCAACAAACACCTTCGGAGACACCTGTAGAGCATCTTTATAATCACCCAGTTATGTTGTGACGTTTGATAGCACACAAGGTGTTCCTCCGGTATTCGGGAGTTGCATAATCTCATAGTCTGAGGAACATGTATAAGTCATGAAGAAAGCAGTAGCAATGAAACTGAAACGATCATAATGATAAGCTAACGAATGGGTCTTGTCCATCACATCATTCTCTAATGATGTGATCCCGTTCATCAAATGACAACACATGTCTATGGCTAGGAAACTTAACCATCTTTGATTAACGAGCTAGTCAAGTAGAGGCATACTAGGGACACTCTGTTTGTCTATGTATTCACACATGTACTAAGTTTTCGGTTAATACAATTCTAGCATGAATAATAAAAATTTATCATGAAATAAGAAAATAAATAATAACTTTATTATTGCCTCTAGGGCATATTTCCTTTGGTCTCCCACTTGCACTAGAGTCAATAATCTAGTTCACATCCCCATGTGATTTAACACCAATAGTTCACATCACCATGTGATTAACACCCATACATCGCCATGTGACCAACACTCAAAGGGTTTACTAGAGTCAGTAATCTAGTTCACATCGCCATGTGATTAACACCCAAAAGAGTACTAAGGTGTGATCATGTTTTGCTTGTGAGAGAAGTTTAGTCAACGAGTCTGCCAAATTCAGATCCGTATGTATTTTGCAAATTTCTATGTCTACAATGCTCTGCACGGAGCTACTTTAGCTAATTGCTCCTAGTTTTAATATGTATCTGGATTGTTACTTAGAGTCATCCAGATCGGTGTCAAAGCTTGCATGGACGTAACTCTTTACGACGAACTCTTTATCACCTCCATAACCGAGAAATATTTCCTTAGTCCTCTAAGGATAATTTTAACCGTTGTCGAGTGATCTACTCCTAGATCAAAATTGTACTCCCTTTCCAAACTCAGGGCAGGGTATACAATAGGTCTGGTACACAGCATGGAATACTTTATAGAACCTATGGCTGAGGCATAGGGAATGACTTTCATTCTCTCTCTATCTTCTGTCGTGGTCGGGCATTGAGTCTTACTCAACTTCACACCTTGCAACAGAGCCAAGAACTCTTTCTTTGACTGTTCCATTTTGAACTACTTCGAAAACTTGTCAAGGTATGTACTCATTGAAAAATCTTATCAAGCGTCTTGATCTATCTCTATAGATCTTGATGCCCAATATGTAAGCTGCTTCACCGAGGTCTTTCTTTGAAAAACTCCTTTCAAAAACTCCTTTATGCTTTGCAGAAAATTCTACATTATTTCCGATCAACAATATGTCATTCACATATATTTATCAGAAAGGTTGTAGTGTTCCCACTCACTTTCTTGTAAATACAGGCTTCACCGCAAGTCTGTATAAAACTATATGCTTTGATCAACTTATCAAAGCGTATACTCCAACTCCGAGATGCTTGCACCAGTCCATAGATGAATCGCTGGAGCTTGCATACTTTGTTAGGGATAACCCACAAGTATAGGGGATCACAACAATTTTCGAGGGTAGAGTATTCAACCCAAATTTATTGATTCGACACAAGGGGAGCCAAAGAATATTCTCAAGTATTAGCAGCTGAGTTGTCAATTCAACCACACCTGGATAACTTAGTATCTGCAGCAAAATATTTAGTAGCAAAGTAATATGATAGTAGTGGTAACGGTAGCAAAAGTAATATTTTTGGTGTTTTGTAGTGATTGTAACAGTAGCAACGGAAAAGTAAATAAGCGAAGAACAATATGTGAAAAGCTCGTAGGCATTGGATCGGTGATGGAGAATTATGCCGGATGCGGTTCATCATGTAACAATCATAACATAGGGTGACACAGAACTAGCTCCCATTCATCAATGTAATGTAGGCATGTATTCCGAATATAGTCATACGTGCTTATGGAAAAGAACTTGCATGACATCTTTTGTCCTACCCTCCCGTGGCAGCGGGGTCCTAATGGAAATTAAGGGATATTAAGGCCTCCTTTCAATAGAGTACCGGAACAAAGCATTAGCACATAGTGAATACATGAACTCCTCAAAGTATGGTCATCACCGGGAGTGGTCCCGATTATTATCACTTCGGGGTTGCCGGATCATAACACATAGTAGGTGACTATAGACTTGCAAGATAGGATCAAGAACTCACATATATTCATGAAAACATAATAGGTTCAGATCTGAAATCATGGCACTCGGGCCCTAGTGACAAGCATTAAGCATAGCAAAGTCATAGCAACATCAATCTCAGAACATAGTGGATACTAGGGATCAAACCCTAACAAAACTAACTCGATTACATGATAGATCTCATCCAACCCATCACCGTCCAGCAAGCCTACAATGGAATTACTCATGCACGGCGGTGAGCATCATGAAGTTGGTGATGGAGGATGGTTGATGATGACGATGGCGACGAATCCCCCTCTCCGGAGCCCCGAACGGACTCCAGATCAGCCCTCCCGAGAGGTTTTAGGGCTTGGCGGTGGCTCCGTATCGTAAAACGCGATGAATTCTTCTCTCTGATTTTTTTCTCCCCGAAAGCAAATATATAGAGTTGGAGTTGAGGTCGGAGGAGCTCCAGGGGGCCCACGAGGTAGGGGGCGCACCCCCACCCTCGTGGCTAGGGTGTGGCCCCCCTGGTCTTCATCTTTTGCAAGGATTTTTTATTATTTCCAAATAGACGTTCCGTGGAGTTTCAGGTCATTCCGAGAACTTTTGTTTCTGCACATAAATAACACCATGGAAAGTCTGCTGAAACAGCGTTAGTCCGGGTTAGTTCCATTCAAATCATGCAAGTTAGAGTCCAAAACAAGGGCAAAAGTGTTTGGAAAAGGAGATACGACGGAGACATATCAACTCCCCCAAGCTTAAACCTTTGCTTGTCCTCAAGCAATTTAGTTGACAAACTAAAAGTGATAAAGAAAAACTTTTACAAACTCTGTTTTCTCTTGTTGTTGTAAATATGTAAAGCCAGCATTCAAGTTTTCAGCAAAGATTATGACTAACCACATTCACAATAACTCTTAGGTCTCATGTTTACTCATATCAATGGCATAATCAACTAGCGAGCCATAATAATAATCTCGGATGACAACACTTTCTCAAAACAATCATAATATGATATAACAGGATGGTATCTCGCTAGCCCTTTCTGAGACCGCAAAACATAAATGCAGAGCACCTTTAAAGATCAAGGACTGACTAGACATTGTAATTCATGGTAAAAGAGATCTAATCATAGTCATACCCAATATAAATTAATAGTCATAGATGCAAATGACAGCAGCGCTCTCCAGCTAGTGCTTTTTAATAAGAGGGTGATGACTCAACATAAAAGTAAATAGATAGGCCCTTCGCAGAGGGAAGCAGGGATTTGTAGAGGTGCCAGAGCTCGGTTTTGAAATAGAGATAAATAATATTTTGAGCGACATACTTTCATTGTCAACATAACAACCAAGAGATGGCGATATCTTCCATGCTACACACATTATAGGCGGTTCCCAAATAGAATGGTAAAGTTTATACTCCCCCTCCACCAACAAGCATCAATCCATGACTTGCTCGAAACAATGAGTGTCTCCAACTAGCAACAGTCCCACGGGGAGTTTTGTTTGCAATTATTGTGATTTAGTTTGCATAAAGCATGGGACTGGGCATCCCGGTGACCAGCCATTTTCTCGTGAGTGAGGAGCGGAGTCCACTCCTCTTGAGAATAACCCGCCTAGCATGGAAGATACGGACAGCCCTAGTTGATACATGAGCTATTCGAGCATACAAAACAGAATGTTTATTTGAAGGTTTAGAGTTTGGCACATACAAATTTACTTGGAACGGCAGGTAGATACCGCATATAGGAAGGTATAGTGGACTCATATGGAATAACTTTGGGGTTTAAGGGATTGGATGCACAAGCAGTATTCCCGCTTAGTACAAGTGAAGGCTAGCAAAAGACTGGGAAGCGACCAACTAGAGAGCGACAACAGTCATGAACATGCATTAAAATTAATAAACATTGAGTGCAAGCATGAGTAGGATATAATCCACCATGAACATAAATATCGTGAAGGCTATGTTGATTTGTTTCAACTACATGTGTGAACATGTGCCAAGTCGAGTCACTTAAATCATTCAAAGGAGGATACCACCCCACTATACCACATCACAACCATTTTAATAGCATGTTGGCACGCAAGGTAAACCATTATAACTCATAGCTAATCAATCATGGCATAAGCAACTATGATCTCTAATTGTCATTGCAAACATGTTTATTCATAATCGGCTGAATCAGGAACGATGAACTCATCATATTTACAAAAACAAGAGAGGTCGAGTTCATACCAGCTTCTCATCTCAGTCAGTCCATCATATATCGTCATAATTGCCTTTCACTTGCACGACCGAACGATGTGAAAATAATAAGAGTGCACGTGCATTGGACTAAGCTGGAATCTGTGAGCATTCAATAAACAGGAGAAGACAAGGCAATATGGACTATTGGTTAAATCAACAATAATGCATATAAGAGCCACTTCAACAATTTAATCATGGTCTTCTCCTATCGACCCCCAAAGAAAAGAAAAGAAATAAAACTATTTACACGGGAAAGCTCCCAACAAGCAAAAGAAGAACAAGAAATCTTTTTGGGTTTTCTTTTTAATTATTACTACTACAGCAAGAAAAGTAAACTAACTAAAAGCTATTACTATTTTTTTGGTTTTTCTTAAGGTTTAACAAACACACAAGAAGAAAGCAAGAAAAAGAAAATAAACTAGCATGGATATTACAGTGAAAAAGTATGAGCACCGACATCTAGCAATGAGTGTGTGAACATAAATGTAATGTCGGTGAGAGATACGTACTCCCCCAAGCTTAGGCTTTTGGCCTAAGTTGGTTTATTGCCACGGATGGCCTGGCGGATATCCATAGTTGTAGCTGGGGTCGTACTGAGATGAAGAAGACTCTGACTGCCACTGGCTGGCAGTCATCTCCGGATCCCAAAAGTAATCAGACTGTCGTGGAGGCTCAAATTGTGGTTCCGGCTCCGTGGCTGGTGTAGGGTTCCTGTAGGCGTAAATGGCCATCCACGGAACGAGATACGGGCATGCAGATAAATTAAATAAGGAAGGAGCAGGTAAGCTAATAGTCTCAGGGTGATGTTTATCAAATAACAATTTGTATTTAAGCTCCCCTTCCTTGTTCTTAACAATAAAGTCATGCGCTACCATACTCTTATAATCTAAATAAGGAGTGGGCAGCAATTTTTCTTCCTTTTCATAGTGCCTAATAGGTACGTTATAGTGCGCAGCAAGGCGTGAAGCATAAATACCTCCAAAGATGGGACCCTTAGTACGGTTCAGACTTAACCGTTTAGCAATAATACCGCCCATACTAACAGTGTTATCGGAAAATAAACCATGGAACAAGATGATAATATCAGGAACACTAAGGTTTCCATAGTTTCCGCGACCAATCAAGCAATGACTAGCAAATATGGCAAAGTAGCGTAAAACAGAAAAATGTATGCTAGTGATTCTTGCATCGGAAACCTTCCTGGTTTCCCTTACAGTAATAGTGTCAATAAATCCATCCACATCTTTTTCGATGTGGTTCATCTAAGGTACCCTCGAAGGGTATTTTGCAAACCTTGCAAAATTCATCTAGTGGCATCTTCTTAACAACATCTTATATATGAAACTCTACTGAAGGAGGTGTTTCCTTAGGAAAATAGCACTACATGAATCAGCTATTTTGCCGTCTGCCACGGCGGACGGCAAAGGCATGAACGGCGGACGGCAAAGGCCTTTGCCGTCAGCCGCGGACGGCAAAAGGCCCCGGCAAAGTAGGCTACGGTAAAGAGCTACTTTGCCGTCTGCTTCCGGGCGGCTGACGGCAAAGGCCCTTTGCTGTCTGCCGCGGACGGCAATAATTGCGCTGTCAGTCCGTTAAGTGGCTAACGGCAGGCCTTAGCCGTCCGCGGCAGACGGCAAACTTTCTAGTGTCTTTGCCGTCCGCCGTATGTTGTCATCTACACGTCACTACATGGCAGGCCTTTGCCGTCCGCCGCTGACGGCAAAATTGTTTACTCTTTGCCGTCTGCCACTGTAGGCAAACTGACCAAATGGGTCAGCTCCCAGGAAGCACAGCTGGATGCCACGTGGCTTCTTTGCCGTCCGCGGCAGACGGCAAAGAGCCCGTTGCCGTCGGTGGCAGACGGCAAAGAGCCTGCATATTGGCTCTTTTTTCTGTTTTTTATTAAATCCAACAATTTTCACAGCAAATATATATGACATAATATAGATATATTTCACAGGCATTCATATCACATATATCCAGCACATAAGCTCCATACATTCATACATAAGCAAGTTCAATCCATTCATACATAAGCAAGTTCCATCCATACATATTACATAAGCAAGTTCCATCCATCAATTCATACATAAACAAGTTCCATCCATACATAAACAAGCACTCCATAGCAAGCTAGCTTCCATGAAGTGAATGAAATATGCAAAATGGCAAAATAAGAAAGTTAGAAATAGGTGTCTAGAATAAGAAGACTAGAACAAGAAGAGTAGAACAAGAAGAAGACTAGAACAAGAAGAAGACTAGAACAAGAAGAGTATGTCATTTATGAGCTAACTTACGTGAAATGGATCATATATGAGCTAACTAAGTTGAAATGGGTCGTTTATGAGCTAGCTAAGGTGAAATGGATCATTTATGAGCTAACTTAGTTGAAATGGGTCGTTTATGAGCTAACTAAGGTCAAATGGATCGTTTTTGAGGTAACTAAGGTGAAATGGATCTTTTTTAGCTAACTTAGGTGAAATGGATCATTTATGAGCTAACTTAGTTGAAATGGATCGTTTTTGAGCTAACTTAGGTGAAATGGATCATTTATGAGCTAATTTAGGTGAAATGGATCGTTTTTAGCTAACTTGGTGAAATGGATCGTTTATGAGCTAAATTAGTTAAAATGGATCGTTTATTAGATAACCTAGGTAAGATGGGTCATTTTGGAGTTAACCTAGGTGAAATGGGTCATTTTAAAGCTAACGTAGGTAAAATGGATCATTTAGGAGCTAATCTAGGTAAAATGGGTCATTTTTGAGCTAACTTGGATGAATTGGATCATTTATAAGCTAAACAAGGTAAAATGGGTCATTTTAGAGCTAACTTAGGTAAAATGGATCATTTATGAGCTAACTAAGCTAATTATGCAATTTTTGACATAAGTAAGCTAAGTACAGATTGTTTTAGAGCTAACTTAGGTAAAATGGATGGTTTTGGAGGTCAGTAAGCTTATTAAGTCATTTTGGAGGAGAAGAAGCTAAGTCTAGGTCATTATGGTAAGCATTGTAGGAAATAAAGCTAAGTCTAGGTCTTTATGCATGTGTTAAGCAAAACACTAGATAAACTTACCATGATCCAGGAGGTGTAGGAGCGGGCTGGCTCGTGTCGGTAGCTGGAGAAGGATCGTGCGATGCTTGTCTGGAGTTACGCTGCACCAAAGATAATTCCCAATGTCTTGTTAGCATGATGACACTCAAATGTTAAGACTAGCAAGTAATGTCCATTCAAATTAAACTCACCGTGGTCCCAGGAGCAATCACTGGCATCGGCGGAGCGGTCTGACCGGTCTTCTCGCACACAGACTGCACATTTGGTTTTGACGACTCAGTCATACTAGTTAGTAATGAGACAAACACTACATGAATGTTTTGGCTAATCTGAAGAAGAAACTTACCACAAGGAGCTCGTACATGGCCCTTGCCTGCATGTCATTCCGTGCCCTCTCCTCCTCCAACATCTTTGTCGTCCTCTCCTCCAACTCCCGCTGCCTCTCCGCCGCCTCCGCCAGAAGTTTCTCCATTCTATCTCTCTCACTCTGTATAGCAGCCTACAACACCACTCACATGACCATTTGTAATCATTGATGGAAGCGCACACAATGTAATGGAGAAAGATAGCTGAGTACGTATCACTAACCTTGATGGCGAGTTGCACTAGCCGTTCACGAGGCCTTATCTCAGGAGCGGAGCTCGACTGGCGCGCCTTGATCTCCGGGAGAGTGCTAGGACAACGGATAAGTCCATCTCCAATGGCTATGGAGCCATGGGACCTCCCGCCACCAGATATCATCACCAGCTCTGGATCAATGGGACCCTGGCTCGGGTTAAAGTCCTCCCCTTTCCTCGCCTTCCCCTCATCTCTATATCTCACGAGCTAGTCGAGGTCAGACTGAGAGAAAGCCTTGACTTTCTTGAAAGAGGCAGTGTGGGCCATGGCATACAGGTCGTACACCTCTGGCACCTTATCCACCTTATTGTGGCGTGCCTGAAAGAGAGAAACAATGTAAATTAGTAATTAAAGGGCTCAAGCTAGCATGATGAATGAATTGCATGAATCATGAAGCAAACCACATACCCAGTTCCGCCCGAACTGATATAAGTTGGAGCTGCCTTGATGGTGTGGCACACCTTCCATTTGGGCACGTTTGTCCTTGGCCTCGTTGTGGAGGGCTAGCCATTCTTTTGAGCACCACTCATCGACCAACACCTCCCAACAATCCATCCGATCCGCACACCATCTCGGAGGCGCCTAAGTTAGCAAATAGAAACTTGAGCGCTACGGCTAAGAATTACTAAATGAAGGAACTTAAGTAGAAGGCCTTAAGAATTACCTTCATGTACTGCTCCTTACTCAGGAACTTATCGCGGCACGCTGGCTTGGTCTTCTTGATACCACGCAAGGCGTAGTAGTCTCGAACAGCCTGCACCCGAGCCTCGTGCCGTAAGTTCTGTAGTAGGCGCTTGCAGGCGTTCTCGATAACATGTGCCGCGTCCTCCTCGTATCCCTCCTCACACCTGTAGAATGTCTGCAATCAAATGAGACAATATTGATTAGTACAATTAATAACTAGCTAGTTGAAGATTTTTAAATGTGTAAAGGAGAAATTACCCAGAACTTTCTGATCACCATGTCTGCCCTCGTGTCGCACAGGACACCGTCGATAATCTCATCCGGCGGGGCCGGGGCAGCCAAGTAGTGCTCCCAGCTCAATCCAAGCTCTGGAAGCCGACCCTCACCAGGCAACGTGACAAACCCCGGGAAGTTTTGCCGGCAAAGAACTCCAAGGACGGAGCTCAAGAGCTCCCTTGCATGTGGGGCACGGGAACCTTCCATGCACACACCAGCCAACGAATAGCGCATACGCCGGCAAGTCATGCGTCGAGTACATGTACCATACACGCATTATGAAGTTCCGTTTGCTATAGGCGTCGTATGTCTTGAACCCATTATCCCAGGCTTCTTGCAATTCGTCCTTAAGCGGCTGCATGTACACATTCACATTTTTCCCCGGATAGTTGGGCCCTGGAATTATCAACGTCAGGAAAATGTTCTTTCTTTGCATAATCTGTCCGGGGGGATTGAGTGGAAAGACAAATACGGGCCAACAACTTTATTGGGCTGCCGTCATACCAAACACACTGAACCCATCCGTGCTGATGCCGACTCGAGGATGCCTCGGATCTACCGCTTTGTCAGCATGTAATTCATCAAACTTTTTCCACGCAACACCATCCGATGTGTGTACAATCATCAGATTCCCATCTGCATCTAGTTCGGTTCTTTTGCCCGTTTTGTGCCATGTCATCTGTCTGGCCGTCTCTTCGACCATGAAAAGACGTTGAAGTCTTGGTACGATTGGCATATACCGAAGAACACTAACGGGGATTTTGGTCTGTGTCTTCTCACCCATACCGTTGTCTACCACAACATACCTGGAAGACTTGCAAATGGGACAATAGTTCAAGTCCGCATAGTCAAGCCTAAACAAGACACATCCTTTCTCACAGGCATGTATCTTATCATAGGGCGTCTTCAGTGCACGGAGGATTTTATCCGACTGGTACAGGTTTGCAGGCATTACATGGCCTTTGGGTAGAAAGCGTCCAAATACTGTCATCATTGCATCGTAGCATTCTCTGCCCAAGTTGAACTGAGCCTTCAAAGCCATTACTTGTGAGATGGCATCCAACTGACAAAGCTTAGTGTGCTCATGGAGCGGACGTTTTGAAGACTCCAACATTTCAGTGAAGGCCTTTGCAGATTCCTCCATCTCCTCGTCCGAATCCCGAGCATCATCGAAGTCTTGCACCATGTTTTCCATCCCGGTACCATGCTCGTCGGTGCGACCACGATCCACCTCAGCTCGGTCACGTTGGGCAGACTCACCATGAAATGTCCACACCGTATAATCGGGCGTAAAACCACTCTTCTGCAGGTGTTTGCCCATTTCAGCCTCTGTCCTCTTTTCCCAATTGCCGCACCGTAAACAGGGGCACCAGGTTTTCCTCTGGCCATTTGCAAATGCGGCTCGCACAAACCCCTTGGTTTTTGTGAACCATTCAGTGCTCCATTTGTTCTGACCAGTGTGACCGGTGTACATCCACGCACGATCACTCATCTTGACTTTCAGAGCTACTAGACACACAACAAATATATTCATCAGTTGATCTACTTTGTCAATTTTATTACGTCCATGCAACCTACACTCTAATAGGTAATGATAGGTCCTAATCCCACCCGAGTATGTTTAGATTGGGTTCATTTTCCCATGCTATGCTCCGGATCCTACGCAAAATTTCGGCAGCACCTCCCCGCTGTTCTCCTGATACACGTCTCTGCAATAAACAGAGAGGATGTGTACCCGGAGAACAACAGGGGAGGCACTGACAAAACTTATGCGTCAGGTCCGGAGCAAAGCATATGGGAAAACGAACCCAATCTAAACATACTCGGGCTGTCCATGGATAGCGTTGGACAATTCAAAAGAATCAAGGTTATAAATATGCAAATGCATGCATATTTATAACTATGACGCTTTCGAACGGGAGACACATATTGGTTACGCATACTGATGATTCAAGACACATATATAGCTAGCTATCAAGTTTCATCGGCACGAACACCGGAACAGAGCAAATAATTAACGGTGGAGGAGGACATGTCATTTGTGCTCACCCACGAACGAAGGGGCAGAGCTCGTCAAACGCACGGCGAGGTCGTCGACTACCAAACCTCGCAGCGATGAAACAACTGCACATTTAAATCTACCCGATCAACACAATTATATATGATGTTTTCATAACAAAATCGAAAAATATATGACCTAACTAATAATTCACAAATATACGACCCTGTCAGGGTGTCGGGGTCGGGGTGTGGGTCGGGGTGTGGTGTCAGGGTGTCGGTGGTCGGGGTAAGGGTGGGTGTGGTGTCAGGGTGTCGGGGTCGGGGTGTCGTGCCGGGGTGTCGTGTCGGGGTGTCGTGTCGGGGTCGGGGTGTCGTGTCGTGTCGGGGTGTCGTGTCGTGTCGGGGTGTCGTGCCGGGGTGTCGTGTCGGGGTGTCGTGTCGGGGTCGGGGTGTCGTGTCGGGGTGTCGCGTCGGGGTGGGGGTGTCGGTCGTTGGGGTCGGGGTGTCGGTGGTCGGGGTGTCAGGTGTCGGTGGTTGGGGTCGGGGTGTCGGTGGTCTTCTTCTTCTCCTCCTCTCCTCTAGCTTTCTCCTCCTCCTCCTCCTCTCCTCTTTCTTCTTCTTCTTCTTCTTCTTCTTCTTCTTCTTCTTTCTTCTCCTCCTCCTCCTCTTCTTCTTCTTCTTCTTCTTCCTCTTTTTCCTCTTCTTAAACCTAGCACTAAGTAACCTAAAACAAAACAGGAAAAAACTACACCTAAACCTAGCTATTCTTCTTCTCCTCCTCTTCTTCTAATTATTCTTAGTTTTTTCATTACTAAACATAAACCTAAAACTAAACTAAACCTAAGACCAAACTAAAAGTAATCTAAACTAAACAAAATATAAAACCAAACTAAAAGTAATCTAAACTAAACTAAAAGTAATCTAAACTGAAAAACAGAAAAAACAGAAAAAAAAGGAGAAGAGGGGTGTGACCGGGGCTCACCTGCGGCAGGGGTGGGAGGCCTGTGGCACGCTGGCAGGGCCCAGGGGCGCCGGGCGGTGGGGTTGCTCGCCGACGGAGGGGCGCTGGCCGGGCGATGGTGGCGACGGGGCCACAGCTCTGGGGCGGCGGGGTGGCGCTGGCCGGGCGGAGGGGTGGGGGGCGACGGGGCGGAGGGGGCGACGGGGCGGAGGGGTGGGGGCGACGGGGCGGAAGGGTGGGGGGGTGACGGGGTGGAGGGGGCGACGGGGCGGCGCCGGGCGGCGGGTGGGGGGGCGACGGGGGCGACGGGGCGGCGGCGGGCGGCGGCGGCGGCGGTGGGGTGGGATGTGGTGGCGGGGCGCGTCGGGGAGGAGAGAGGGAGAGAAGAGAGAGTAACGGGCGGGGGGGAGGGGGGTAGGGGCCGTTAGGTACTCTCCTCTTTGCCGTCCGCCAATCTTTGTCGTCCGCCTTTATGTCTCTTTGTCGTCTGCTAGCAGACGGCAAAGAGGTGGGGCGTTAAGTTTTTTTCAAACGGGCGGGGGGTGGGGGCCACCTCTCTCTTTGCCGTCTGCCAGCGGACGGCAAAGATTCTTTGCCGTCTGCTAGCAGACGGCAAAGAGCTCGCAGATGGCAAAGACCTGTTTTGTCGTCTGCCATTTCTTTGCCGTCTGCTTTTGGGTAGTGATGGCAAAGAGCTTCTTTGCCGTCAGCTAGCAGACGGCAAAGAGCTGGCAGATGGCAAATTAGCTGATTCCAGTAGTGTAGTAGAAGTTTTGCACAAAATTATTGGTGAGTAAGAGATACTGATGACGTTGGTCGCGGAGGAAGTCGGTGAGGCCAGCATTCTCAGCCAATGAATAGAAATCATCATAAATCCCGGCTTCTCTCAAGAAATCATCGGAAGGCTATTCACATGGCCGGACCTCCGCGGTGCGAGGCAAATTATATTTGGGCCTCTGTGCTTCTTCATTTTGCTTTTCCTTCGAGCTTCGGCTCGATGAGCCCCTCAAAAATCTCTTCATTATTTTCTGAAAAATTCTGAAATTTTTAGTAACTTCAAACAAAAGTGAACCAAGCTCAACAAAATTGATAGCAACTACTCCTACAAGTGCCTAGAGACTATATCATGCATTAGAACTACTTGGAACCATATAAATTTAACATGCAAGCTCAATAACATGGTCACCTAGGCAGCACAAACTTGCAATGAATAGAGCAATAGAACAAAAACTAATTGGACCAATGGAGGAGTCACATACCAAGGAACAATCCCCCCAAGCAGTTTTGTGAGAGGTGCTTTGAGCAAGGAGATCGAAAATCGCAGCAAAATGAGCTAGAACTCGTGCTTGAGCTGCATATTGGTGTTTGTGGGAGGAAGAAGGAGTGTATGGGTGCAGGAATAAGTGGAGGGGAGCCACCGTGGGCCCACGAGGCAGGGGGCGCGCCCTCCACCCTCGTGGCCAGGTGCTTGCCCCTCCTGCTGTGTTCTCAGTGCCAGATATTCTCAAATATTCCAGAAAAAATCATATTCCATTTTCAGGGCATTTGGAGAACTTTTATTTTCGAGGTATTTTTATATTGCACAGATAAATCAGGAAACAGACAGAAAAATACTATTTTTTACTTTATTTCAACTAAATAACAGAAATTAGAAAGAGGGTACAGAAGGTTTTGCCTTCTAGTTTCATCCATCTCATGCTCATCAAAAGGAATCCACTAACAAGGTTGATCAAGTCTTGTTAACAAACTCATTCTGAATAACATGGAACCGGAGAAATTTCGAATAACACTATGTTACCTCAACAGGGATATGCACATCCCCAATATTAAGAATATCATATTTCTTCTTGACAGTAGGAAGAGGAAATTCAAAACCTCCAAAAATAATCGATGTAATTTTTCCAATAGAGTTGATACTATGAACTTGAGGTTGTTTCCTCAGAAAGTGTACCGTATGCTCATTACCATTAACATGAAAAGTGACATTGCCTTTGTTGCAATCAATAACAGCCCCTGCAGTATTCAAAAAAGGTCTTCCAAGAATGATAGACATACTATCGTCCTCGGGAATATCAAGAATAACAAAGTCCGTTAAAATAGTAACGTTTGCAACCACAACAGGCACATCCTCACAAATACCGACAGGTATAGCAGTTGATTTATCAGCCATTTGCAAAGATATTTCAGTAGGTGTCAATTTATTCAAATCAAGTCTACAATATAAAGAGAGAGGCATAACACTAACACCGGCTCCAAGATCACATAAAAAAGTTTTAACATAATTTCTTTTAATGGAGCATGGTATAGTGGGTACTCCTGGATCTCCAAGTTTCTTAGGTATTCCGCCCTTAAAAGTATAATTAGCAAGCATGGTGGAAATCTCAGCTTCCGGTATCTTTCTTTTATTTGTAACAATATCTTTCATATACTTAGCATAAGGATTCATTTTGAGCATATCAGTTAATCGCATATGCAAAAAGATAGGTCTAATCATTTCAGCAAAGCGCTCAAAATCCTCATCATCCTTTTTCTTGGATGGTTTAGGAGGAAAAGGCATGGGTTTCTGAACCCATGGTTCCCTTTCTTTACCGTGCTTCCTAGCAACAAAGTCTCTCTTATCATAACGTTGATTCTTTGATTGTGGGTTATCAAGATCAACAGCAGGTTCAATTTCTACATCATTATCATTACTAGGTTGAGCATCATCATGAACATCATCATTAGTATTTTCATTAGGTTCATGTTCATTACCAGATTGTGTTTCAGCATCAGAAATAGAAATATCATTTGGATTCTCAGGTGGTTCAGCAATTGGTTCACTAGAAGCATGCAAAGTCCTATCATTTTTCTTTTTCTTCTTTTTAGAAGGACTAGGTGTATCAATATTATTTCGCTGAGAATCTTGCTCAATTCTCTTAGGGTGGCCTTCAGGATACAAAGGTTCCTGAGTCATTCTACTAGTTCTAGTAGCCACTCTAACAGCATAATCAATTTTCTTACTATTCATTTCATTGAGCAAATCATTTTGAGCCTTAAGTACTTGTTCTACTTGAGTGGTAACCGTAGAAGCATGTTTAGTAATAAGTTTAAATTCACCTTTAACATTAGCCATATAATTACTCAAGTGTTCAAGCGTATCGGAATTGTATTTCAATTGTCTACCAAAATAAGCATTGAAGTTATTATCAAACTCTTCTAAGCATTGTCTACCAGACTTATAGTGAGGAATATCACCTTCATCAAATCTATAGAGAGAATTTACCTTTACTACCTGTGTCGGGTTATCAAGACCATGAGTTTCTTCAATAGGTGAAGGATTAATATCATATGTTTCTTCAAAAAGCGGTAAATTAAGACCATGTATTTCTTCAATAGGAGGTAAATTCTTAACATCTTCAGCTTTAATACCTTTTTCTTTCATAGATTTCTTTGCCTCTTGCATATCTTCAGGACTGAGAAACAGAACACCTCTCTTCTTCGGAGTTGGTTTAGGAATAGGCTCAGGAATTGGCTCAGGAAGTGTCCAATTATTTTCATTTGTCAACATATTATTCAATAGAATTTTAGCTTCATTCGGTGTTCTTTCCCTGAAAACAAAACCAGCACAACTATCCAGGTAATCTCTGGAAGCATCGGTTAGTCCATTATAAAAGATATCAAGTATTTCATTTTTCTTGAGAGGATGATCAGGCAAAGCATTAAGAAACTTGAGAAGCCTCCCCCAAGCTTGTGGGAGACTCTCTTCTTCAATTTGCACAAAGTTGTATATTTCCCTCAAAGCAGCTTGTTTCTTATGAGCAGGGAAATATTTAGCAGAGAAGTAATAAATCATATCCTGGGGACTACGCACACAACCAGGATCAAGAGAATTAAACCATATCTTAGCATCACCCTTTAATGAGAACGGAAATATTTTAAGGATATAAAAGTAGCGAGATCTCTCATCATTAGTGAACAGGGTGGCTATATCATTTAATTTAGTAAGATGTGCCACAACAGTTTCAGATTCATATCCATGAAAAGGATCAGATTCAACCAAAGTAATTATATCAGGATCAACAGAGAATTCATAATCCTTATCGGTAACACAGATAGGTGAAGTAGCAAAAGCAGGGTCAGGTTTCATTCTAGCATTAAGAGATTGCTGATTCCATTTAGCTAATAACCTCTTGAGCTCATATCTATCTTTGCAAGCTAAAATAGCTAAAGAAGCTTCTTTATCAAAAACATAACCCTCAGGAATAACAGGCAAGTCTTCATCATCACTTTCATCAATATAATCAGTTTCAATAATTTCTTTCTCTCTAGCCCTAGCAATTTGTTCATCAAGAAATTCACTAAGGGGCACAGTAGTATCAAGCATAGAAGTAGTTTCATCATAAGTACCATGCATAGCAGAAGTGGCATCATCAATAACATGCGACATATCAGAACGAATAGCAGAAGCAGGTTTAGGTGTCGCAAGCTTACTCAAAACAGAAGGTGAATCAAGTGCAGAGCTAGATGGCAGTTCCTTACCTCCCCTCGTAGTCGAGGGATAAATTGTTGTCTTAGCGTCTTTCAAGTTCTTCATAGTGACCAACAGATATAAATCCCAAGTGACTCAAAGAATAAAGCTATGCTCCCCGGCAACGGCGCCAGAAAATAGTCTTGATAACCCACAAGTATAGGGGATCGCAACAGTTTTCGAGGGTAGAGTATTCAACCCAAATTTATTGATTCGACACAAGGGGAGCCAAAGAATATTCTCAAGTATTAGCAGCTGAGTTGTCAATTCAACCACACCTGGATAACTTAGTATCTGCAGCAAAATATTTAGTAGCAAAGTAATATGATAGTAGTGGTAACGGTAGCAAAAGTAATATTTTTGGTGTTTTGTAGTGATTGTAACTGTAGCAACGGAAAAGTAAATAAGCGAAGAACAATATGTGAAAAGCTCGTAGGCATTGGATCGGTGATGGAGAATTATGCCGGATGCGGTTCATCATGTAACAATCATAACATAGGGTGACACAGAACTAGCTCCAATTCATCAATGTAATGTAGGCATGTATTCCGAATATAGTCATACGTGCTTATGGAAAAGAACTTGCATGACATCTTTTGTCCTACCCTCCTGTGGCAGCGGGGTCCTAATGGAAACTAAGGGATATTAAGGCCTACTTTTAATAGAGTACCGGAACAAAGCATTAGCACATAGTGAATACATGAACTCCTCAAACTATGGTCATCACCGGGAGTGGTCCCAATTATTGTCACTTCGGGGTTGCCGGATCATAACACATAGTAGGTGACTATAGACTTGCAAGATAGGATCAAGAACTCACATATATTCATGAAAACATAATAGGTTCAGATCTGAAATCATGGCACTCGGGCCCTAGTGACAAGCATTAAGCATAGCAAAATCATAGCAACATCAATCTCAGAACATAATGGATACTAGGGATCAAACCCTAACAAAACTAACTCGATTACATGATAGATCTCATCCAACCCATCACCGTCCAGCAAGCCTACGATGGAATTACTCACGCACGGCGGTAAGCATCATGAAGTTGGTGATGGAGGATGGTTGATGATGACGATGGCGACGAATCCCCCTCTCCGGAGCCCCGAACGGACTCCAGATCAGCCCTCCCGAGAGGTTTTAGGGCTTGGCGGCGGCTCCGTATGGTAAAACGCGATGAATTCTTCTCTCTGATTTTTTTTCTCCCCGAAAGCAAATATATAGAGTTGGAGTTGAGGTCGGAGGTGCTCCAGGGGGCCCACGAGGTAGGGGGCGCGCCCCCCACCCTCGTGGCTAGGGTGTGGGCCCCCTGGTCTTCATCTTTTGCAAGGATTTTTTATTATTTCCAAATAGACGTTCCGTGGAGTTTCAGGTCATTCCGAGAACTTTTGTTTCTGCACATAAATAACACCATGGAAAGTCTGTTGAAAACAGCGTCAGTCCGGGTTAGTTCCATTCAAATCATGCAAGTTAGAGTCCAAAACAAGGGCAAAAGTGTTTGGAAAAGTAGATACGACGGAGAGGTATCAGCTAGCACCTTTAGGATCGACAAAACCTTCTGGTTGCATCATATACAATTCTTCTTTAATAAATCCATTAAGGAATGCAGTCTTTGACATCCATTTGCTAGATTTCATAAAATGCGGCAATTGGTAACATGATTCGGACAGACTACAGCATCGCTACGAGTGAGAAAATCTCATTGTAGTCAACACCTTGAACTTGTCAAAAACCTTTCGCGACAAGTCGAGTTTGTTAGATAGTAGCACTACTATCAGCGTCCTTCTTCCTCTTGAAGATCCATTTATTCTCAATGGCTTGCCGATCATCGGGCAATCCACCAAAGTTCATACTTTGTTTTCATACATGGATCCTATCTCAGATTTCATGGCCTTAAACCATCTTGCGGAATCTGGACTCATCATCGCTTCCTCATAGTTCGTAGTTTCGTCATGGTCTAGTAACATGACTTTCCAGAACCGGATTACCGTACCACTGTGGTGCGGAATGTACTCTGCTTGACCTACGAGGTTTGGTAGTAACTTGATCTGAAGTTTCATGATCATCATCATTAACTTCCTCACTAATTGGTGTAGGCATCTGATGTCTACTACACAACCTTCTTCTTGTAGACGTTGTTGGGCCCCCAAGTGCAGAGGTTTGTAGGACAGTAGCAAATTTCCCTCAAGTGGATGACCTAAGGTTTATCAATCCGTGGGAGGCGTAGGATGAAGATGGTCTCTCTGAAGCAACCCTGCAACCAAATAACAAAGAGTCTCTTGTTTCCCCAACACACCCAATACAACGGTAAATTGTATAGGTGCACTAGTTCGGCGAAGAGATGGTGATACAAGTGCAATATGGATGGTAGATATGGGTATTTGTAATCTGAAAATATAAAAATAGCAAGGTAGCAAGTGGTAAAAGTGAGCGTAAACGGTATTGCAATGCTAGGAAACAAGGCCTAAGGTTCATACTTTCACTAGTGCAAGTTCTCTAACAATAATACATAATTAGATCATATGACAATCCCTCAACATGCAACAAAGAGTCACTCCAAAGTCACTAATAGCGGAGAACAAACGAAGAGATTATTGTAGGGTACGAAACCACCTCAAAGTTATCCTTTCTGATCGATCTATTCAAGAGTCCGTAGTAAAATAACACGAAGCTATTCTTTCCGTTCGATCTATCCTAGAGTTCGTACTAGAATAACACCTTAAGACACAAATCAACCAAAACCCTAATGTCACCTAGATACTCCAATGTCACCTCAAGTATCCGTGGGTATGATTATACGATATGCATCACACAATCTCATATTCATGTATTCAAACCAACACAAAGTACTTCAGAGAGTGCCCCAACGTTTCTACCGGAGAGTCAAGACGAAAACGTGTGCCAACCCCTATGCGTAAGTTCACAAGGTCACTGGACCCGCAAGTTGATCACCAAAACATACATCAAGTAGATCACGTGAATATCCCATTGTCACCACAGATAAGCACATGCAAGACATACATCAAGTGTTCTCAAATCCTTAAAGACTCAATCCGATAAGATAACTTCAAAGGGAAAACTCAATCCATTACAAGAGAGTAGAGGGGGGAGAAACATCATAAGGTCCAACTATAGTAGCGAAGCACGCGATACATCAAGATCGTGCCAAATCAAGAACATGAGAGAGAGAAAGAGAGGGAGAGAGAGAGAGGGAGAGAGAGAGAGAGAGATCAAACACATAGCTACTGGTACATACCCTCAGCCCCGAGGGTGAACTACTCCCTCCACGTCATGGAGAGCGCCTGGATGATGAAGATGGCCACCGGTGAGGGATCCCCCCTCCGGCAGGGTGCCGGAACAGGGTCCCGATTGGTTTTTCGTGGCTACAGAGGCTTGCGGCGGCGGAACTCCCGATCTAGGTTATTTTCTGGAGGTTTGGGGATTTATAGGAGAGGTTGGCATCGAGAACAAGTCAAGGGGCCCCACGGAGAGTCCACGAGGCACAGGGGCGCGCTCTCCACCCTCGTGGGGCCCACGGGACTCCGCTCCGGTAACTCTTCGTTCCAGTATTTTTTATATTTTCTAGAAAAAATCTCCGTTGATTTTCAGCGCATTCCGAGAACTTTTATTTCTGCACAAAAACAACACCACGGTAGTTCTGTTGAAAACAGCGTCAGTCCGGGTTAGGTCTAACCAAATCATACCAAAATCATGTAAAAATATTATAAACATGGCATGAATACATCAAAAATTATAGATACGTTGGAGACGTATCAGCATCCCCAAGCTTAATTCATGCTCGTCCTCGAGTAGGTAAATGATAAAAACAGAATTTTTGATGTGGAATGCTACCTAACATATTTATCAATGTAATCTTCTTTATTGTGGCATGAATGTTCAGATCCGAAAGATTTAAGACAAAAGTTTAATATTGACATAAAAATAATAATACTTCAAGCACAGTAACAAAGTAATCATGTCTTCTCAAAATAACATGGCCAAAGAAAGTTCATCCCTACAAAATCATATAGTTTGGCTATGCTCCATCTTCGTCACACAAAATGTTCAAATCATGCACAACCCCGATGACAAGCCAAGCAATTGTTTCATACTTTAGTATTCTCAAACTTTTTCAACTTTCACGCAATACATGAGCGTGAGCCATGGACATAGCACTATAGGTGGAATAGAATGGTGGTTGTGGAGAAGACAAAAAGAGGAAGATGGTCTCACATCAACTAGGTGTATTAATGGGCTATGGAGATGCCCATCAATAGATATCAATGTGAGTGGGTAGGGATTGCCATGCAATGGAAGCACTAGAGCTATAAATGTATGAAAGCTCAACAAAAGAAACTAAGTGGGTGTGCATCCAACTTGCTTGCTCACGAAGACCTAGGGAATTTTGAGGAAGCCCATTGTTGGAATATACAAGCCAACTTCTATAACGAAAATTTCCACTAGTATATGAAAGTGACAAAATAAGAGACACTCTATCATGAAGATCATGGTGCTAATTTGAAGCACAAGTGTGGAAAAAGGATAGCAACATTGCCCCTTCTCTCTTTTTCTCTCATTTTTTTAGGCCTTCTCTTTTTTTATTTGGCCTTTCTCCTTTTTTCCCTCACACGGGACAATGCTCTAATAATGATGATCATCACACTTCTATTTCTTTACAACTCAAGGATTACAACTCGATACTAGAACAAAATATGACTCTATATGAGTGCCTCCGGCGGTGTACCGGGATGGGCAATGAATCAAGAGTGACATGTATGAAAAATTATGAATGGTGGCCTTGCCACAAATACGATGTCAACTACATGATCATGCAAGGCAATATGACAATGATGAGCGTGTCATAATAAACGGAACGGTGGAAAGTTGCATGGCAATATATCTCGGAATGGCTATGGAAATGCCATAATAGGTAGGTATGGTGGCTGTTTTGAGGAAGGTAAATGGTGGGTTTATGGTACTGGCGAAAGTTGCGCGGTACTAGAGAGGCTAGTAATGGTGGAAGGGTGAGAGTGCGTATAATCCATGGACTCAACATTAGTCATAAAGAACTCACATACTTATTGCAAAAATCTACAAGTCATCAAAACCAAGCACTACGCGCATGCTCCTAGGGGGATAGATTGGTAGGAAAAGACCATCACTCGTCCCTGACCGCCACTCATAAGGAAGACAATCAAAAAAACACCTCATGCTTCAAATTTGTTACACAACGGTTACCATCGTGCATGCTACGGGACTTGCAAACCTCAACACAAGTATTTCTCAAATTCACAATTACTCAACTAGCATGACTCTAATATCACCATCTTCATATCTCAAAACAATCATCAAGCATCAAACTTCTCATAGTATTCAATGCACTTTATATGAAAGTTTTTATTATATCCCTCTTGGATGCCCATCATATTAGGACTAAATTCATAAGCAAAGCAAATTACCATGCTGTTTAAGACTCTCAAAATAATATAAGTGAAGCATGAGAGTTCATCTATTTCTTCAAAATAAAACCACCGCCGTGCTCTAAAAGGATATAAGTGAAGCACTAGAGCAAATGACAAACTACTCCGAAAGATATAAGTGAAGATCAATGAGTAGTCGAATAATTATGCAACTATGTAAAGAATCTCTAACATTTAAGAATTTCAGATATTACGATATTATTCAAACAGAAAGCAAAGCAAAATAAAATAAAATGACGCTCCAAGCAAAACACATATCATGTGGTGAATAAAAATATAGCTCCAAGTAAAGTTACCGATGAACGAAGACGAAAGAGGGGCATCCGGGGCATCCCCAAGCTTAGGCTCTTGGTTGTCCTTGAATATTACCTTGGGGTGCCTTGGGCATCCCCAAGCTTAGTCTCTTGCCACTCCTTATTCCATAGTCCATCGAATCTTTACCCAAAACTTGAAAACTTCACAACACAAAACTTAACAGAAAACTCGTAAGCTCCGTTAGTATAAGAAAATAAATCACCACTTAGGTACTGTTGTGAACTCATTATAAATTCATATTGGTGTAATATCTATGTATTCAAACTTCTCTATGGTTCATACCCTCCGATACTACTCATAGATTCATAAAAATAAGCAAACAACACATGAAAAACAGAATCTGTCAAAAACAGAACAGTCTGTAGCAATCTGTATCATTCGAGTACTTATCTAACTCAAAAAATTCTGAAATAAATTGGTGGACGTGAGGAATTTGTCTATTAATCATCTGCAAAAAGAATCAACCTAACGTAGCTCTCTAGTAAAAAATGGCAGCTAATCTCGTGAGCGCAAAAGTTTCTGTTTTTTACAGCAAGATCACAAAGACTTCACCCAAGTCTTCCCAATGGTTCTACTTGGCACAAACACTAATTAAAACATAAAAACACATATAAACAGAGTCTAGATGAATTATTTATTACTAAACAGGAGCAAAAAGCAAAGAACAAAAATAAAATTGGGTTGCCTCCCAACAAGCGCTATTGTTTAACGCCCCGAGCTAGGCATGATGATTTCAATGATGCTCGTATAAAAGATAAGAATTGAAACATAAAGAGAGCATCATGAAGGATATAACTAGCACATTTATGTCTAACCCACTTCCTATGCATAGGGATTTTGTGTGCAAACAACTTATGGGAACAATAATCAACTAGCATAAGAAGGCAAAACAAGCATAACTTTAAAACTTTAAGCACATAGAGAGGAAACTTGATATTATTGCAATTCCTACAAGCATATATTCCTCCCTCATAATAATTTTCAGTAGCATCATGAATGAATTCAAAAATATAACTATCACATAAAGCATTCTTTTCATGAGCCACAAGCATAGAATTTTTATTACTCTCCACATAAGCAAATTTCTTCTCATGAATAGTAGTGGGAACAACCTCAACAAAATAACTATCATGCGAGGCATATTCCAATTGAAAATTAAAATCATGCTGAAAAGTTTCATGGTTATCTTTATTCTTTATAGCATACGTCTCATCACAATAATCATCATAAATAGGAGGCATGCTTTAATCATAATAAATTTGTTCATCAAAACTTGGGGGACTAAACATATCATCTTCATCAAACATAGCATCCCCAAGCTTGTGGCTTTGCATATCATTAGCATCATGGGTATTCAAAGAATTCATACTAACAACATTGCAATCATGCTCATCATACAAAGATTTAGTGCCAAACATTCTAATGCATTCTTCTAACACTTGAGCACAATTTTCCTTTCCATCATTCTCACAAAAGACATTAAAAAGATGAAGCATATGTGGAAACCTCAATTCCATTTTTTGTAGTTTTCTTTTATAGACTAAAGTAGTGATAAAACAAGAAACTAAAAGATTCAATTGCAAGATCTAAAGATATACCTTCAAGCACTAACCTCCCCGGCAACGGCGCCAGAAGAGCTTAGTTGACGGGGTGTTAGTGCCGCTTACCTAGCATCCCCGGCAACGGCGCCAGAAAAGAGCTTGATGTCTACTACACAACCAAGTGCAGAGGTTTGTAGGACAGTAGCAAATTTCCCTCAAGTGGATGACCTAAGGTTTATCAATACGTAGGAGGCATAGGATGAAGATGGTCTCTCTCAAGCAACCCTGCAACCAAATAACAAAGAGTCTCTTGTGTCCCCAACACACCCAATACAAATGGTAAATTGTATAGGTGCACTATTCGGCGAAGAGATGGTGATACAAGTGCAATATGGATGGTAGATATGGGTATTTGTAATCTGAAAATATAAAAACGGCAAGGTAGCAAGTGGTAAAAGTGAGCGTAAACGGTATTGAAATGCTAGGAAACAAGGCCTAAGGTTCATAGTTTCACTAGTGCAAGTTCTCTCAACAATAATAACATAATTAGATCATATAATAATCCCTCAACATGAAACAAAGAGTCACTCCAAAGTCACTAATAGCGGAGAACAAACGAAGAGATTATTGTAGGGTACGAAACCACCTCAAAGTTATCCTTTCTGATCGATCTATTCAAGAGTCCGTAGTAAAATAACACGAAGCTATTCTTTCCGTTCGATCTATCCTAGAGTTCGTACTAGAATAACACCTTAAGACACAAATCAACCAAAACCCTAATGTCACCTAGATACTCCAATGTCACCTCAAGTATCCGTGGGTATGATTATACGATATGCATCACACAATCTCAGATTCATCTATTCAAACCAACACAAAGTACTTCAAAGAGTGCCCCAAAGTTTCTACCGGAGAGTCAAGACGAAAACATGTGCCAACCCCTATGCATAAGTTCACAAGGTCATTGAACCCGCAAGTTGATCACCAAAACATACATCAAGTAGACCATGTGAATATCCCATTGTCACCACAGATAAGCACATGCAAGACATACATCAAGTGTTCTCAAATCCTTAAAGACTCAATCCGATAAGATAACTTCAAAGGGAAAACTCAACCCATTACAAGAGAGTAGAGGGGAGAAACATCATAAGATCTAACTATAGTAGCAAAGCTCGCGATACATCAAGATCGTGCCGAATCAAAAACACGAGAGAGAGAGAGAGAGAGAGAGATCAAACACATAGCTACTGGTACATACCCTCAGCCCCGAGGGTGAACTCCTCCCTCCTCGTCATGGAGAGCGCCTGGATGATGAAGATGGCCACCGGTGAGCGATCCCCCCTCCGGCAGGGTGCCGGAACAGTGTCCCGATTGGTTTTTCATGGCTATAGAGGCTTGCGGCGGCGGAACTCCCGATCTAGGTTATTTTCTGGAGGTTTGGGGATTTATAGGAGAGGTTGGCGTCGAGAACAAGTCAGGGGGGCCCCACGAGAGTCCACGAGGCACAGGGGCACGCCCTAGGGGGTGGGCGCGCCCTCCACCCTCGTGGGGCCCATGGGACTCCCCTCCGGTAACTCTTCGTTTCAGTATTTTTTATATTTTCCAGAAAAATCTCCGTTGATTTTTAGCGCATTCCGAGAACTTTTACACCACGGTAGTTCTGCTGAAAACAGCGTCAGTCCGGGTTAGTTCTAACCAAATCATACCAAAATCATGTAAAAATATTAGAAACATTGCATGAATACATCAAAAATTATAGATACGTTGGACACGTATCAGCATCACTGGAACTGATTTCTGTGATGAACTACTTTCCAATTCGGGAGAAGGTACAATTATCTCATCAAGTTCTACTTTCCTCCCACTCACTTCTTTCGAGAGAAACTCCTTCTCTAGAAAGGAACCATACTTAGCAACGAATATCTTGCCTTCGGATCTGTGATAGAAGGTGTACCCAACTGTCTCTTTTGGGTATCCTATGAAGACGCACTTCTCTGATTTGGGTTCGAGTTTATCAGGCTGAAGCTTTTTCACATAAGCATCATAACCCCAAACTTTTAAGAAACGACAACTTAGGTTTCTTGCCAAACCACAGTTCATACGGTGTCGTCTCAACGGATTTAGATGGTACCCTATTTAAAGTGAATGCAGCTGTCTCTAATGCATAACCCCAAAACGATAGTGGTAAATCGGTAACAGACATCATAGATCGCACCATATCTATAATAAAGTACGGTTACGATGTTCGGACACACCATTATGCTGTGGTGTTCCAGGTGGCATGAGTTTGTGAAAATATTCCACATTGTTTTAATTGAAGGCCAATCGTAACTCAAATATTCGCCTCTGCGATCAAATCGTAGAATTTTTTTTCTTGTTACGATGATTCTCCACTTCACTCTGAAATTCTTTGAACTTTTCAAATGTTTCATACTTGTGTTTCATCAAGTAGATATACCCATATCTGCTCAAATCATCTGTGAAGGTCAGAAAATAACGATACCTGTCGCGAGCCTCAACACTAATTGGACCGCATACATCAGTGTGTATTATTTCCAATAAGTCAGTAGCTTGCTCCATTGTTCCGGAGAACGGTGTTCTAGTCATCTTGCCCATGAGGAATGGTTCGCAAGTATCATATGATTCATAATCAAGTGATTCCAAAAGCCCATCAGCATGGAGTTTCTTCATGCGCTTTACACCAATATGACCTAAACAGCAGTGCCACAAATATGTTGCACTACCATTGTTAACTTTGCATCTTTTGGCTTCAATGTTATGAATATGTGTATCACTACGATCGAGATTCAATAACCCATTTATATTGAGTGTATGACCATAGAAGGTTTTATTCATGTAAATAGAACAACATATTCTTTTGACTTAAATGAATAACCGTATTGCAATAAACATGATCCAACCATATTCATGCTCAACGCAAACACCAAATAACATTTATTTTAGGTTCAACACTAATCCCAAAGGTAAGGGGAGTGTGCGATGGTGATCTTATCAACCTTGGAATTACTTCCAACACACATCATCACCTCGCCCTTAACTAGTTTCTGTTTATTTTGCAACTCCTGTTTCGAGTTAGTACTCTTAGCAACTAAACCAGTATCAAATACTGAGGGGTTGCTATAAACACTAGTAAGGTACACATCAATAACATGTATATCAAATATACTTTTGTTTACTTTGCCATCCTTCTTATCCGCCAAGTATCTAGGGCAGTTCCACTTCCAGTGACCATTTCCTTTGCAGTAGAAGCACTCAGTTCCAGGCCTGGGTCTAGCTTTGGGCTTCTTCATGGGAGCAACAACTTGCTTGCTATTCTTTTTGAAGTTCCTCTTTCTTTCCCTTTGCCCTTTTCTTGAAACTAGTGGTCTTGTTAACCATCAACACTTGATGCTCTTTCTTGATTCTACCTTCGCTGATTTCAGCATCGCGAAGAGCTCAGGAATTACTTTCGTCATCCCTTGCATATTATAGTTCATCGCGAAGTTCTAGTAACTTGGTGATAGTGACTAGAGAACTTTATCAATTACTATCTTATCTGGAAGATTAACTCCCACTTGATTCAAGCAATTGTAGTACCCAGACAATCTGAGCACATGCTCACTGGTTGAGCTATTCTCCTCCATCTTGTAGGCAAAGTACTATCAGAGGTCTCATACCTCTCGACACGGGCATGAGTATGAAATATCAATTTCAACTCTTGGAACATCTTATATGCTCTGTGGCGTTCAAAATGTTTTTGAAGTCCCGGTTCTAAGTCGTAAAGTATGGTGCACTAAACTATCAAGTAGTCATCATACCGAGCATTGTCAAACGTTCATAATGTCTGCATCTGCTCCTGCAATAGGTTTGTCACCTAGCGGTGCATCAAGGACATAATACTTCTGTGCAGCAATGAGGATAATCCTCAGATCACGGACCAAGTCCGCATCATTGCTACTATCATCTTTCAACTTATTTTTCTCTAGGAACATATCAAAAATAAACGGGGAGCTACATCGCAAGCTATTGATTTACAACATAGATATGCAAATACTATCAGGACTAAGTTCATGACAAATTAAAGTTCAATTAATCATATTACTTAAGAACTCCCACTTAGATAGACATCCCTCTAGTCATCTAAATGATCACATGATCCAAATCAACTAAACCATGTCCGATCATCACGTGAGATGGAGTAGTTTTCAATGGTGAACATCACTATGTTGATCATATCTACTATATGATTCACGCTCGACCTTTCGGTCTCCAGTGTTCCGAGGCCATATCTGCATATGCTAGGCTCATCAAGTTTAACCCGAGTATTTTGCGTGTGCAAAACTGGCTTGCACCCATTGTATGTGAACGTAGAGCTTGTCACACCCGATCATCACGTGGTGTCTCAGCACGAAGAACTGTCGCAATGGTGCATACTCAGGGAGAACACTTATACCTTGAAATTTTAGTAAGGGATCATCTTATAAAGCTACCGTCGTACTAAGCAAAATAAGATGCATAAAGGATAAACATCACATGCAATCAATATAAGTGATATGATATGGCCATCATCATCTTGTGCCTTTGATCTCCATCTCCAAAGCACCGTCATGATCACCATCGTCACCGGCATGACACCATGATCTCTATCATCTTGATCTCTATCAACGTGTCGTCACATGGTCATCTCGCCAACTATTGCTTTTTGCAACTATTGCTATCGCATAGCGATAAAGTAAAGCAATTATATGGCGCTTGCATCTTATGCAATAAAGAGAAACTATAAGGCTCCTCAGTTGCCGATAACTTTAACGAAACATGATCATCTCATACAACAATTTATATCTCATCACGTCTTGACCATATCACATCACAACAAGCCCTGCAAAAACAAGTTATACGTCCTCTACTTTGTTGTTGCAAGTTTTACGTGGCTGCTACGGGCTTAGCAAGAACCGTTCTTACCTACGCATCAAAACCACAACGATTTTTCGTCAAGTGTGATGTTTTAACCTTCAACAAGGACCGGGCGTAGTCACACTCGATTCAACTGAAGTTGGAGAAATAGACACCCACTAGCCACCTGTGTGCGAAGCACGGCGGTAGAACCGGTCTCATGAACGCGGTCATGTAATGTTGGTCTGGGATGCGTCATCCAACAATACCGCCGAATCAAAGTATGCCATGCTGGTAAGCAGTATGACTGTTATCGCCCACAACTCTTTGTGTTCTACTCGTGCATATAACATCTACGCGTAAACCCGGCTCGGATGCCACTGTTGGGGAACACAGTAATTTCAAAAATTTGCCTACGATCATGCAAGATCTATCTAGGAGAAGCATAGCAACGAGCAGGGAGAGTGTGTCTACGTACCCTCGTAGACCGAAAGCGGAAGCGTTTAGTTGTTGGAAATATGCCCTAGAGGCAATAATAAATTGGTTATTTTTATATGTCCTTGTTCATGATAATCGTTTATTATCCATGCTAGAATTGTATTGATAGGAAACTCAGATACATGTGTGGATACATAGACAACACCATGTCCCTAGTAAGCCTCTAGTTGACTAGCTCGTTGATCAATAGATGGTTACAGTTTCCTGACCATGGACATTGGATGTCGTTGATAACGGGATCACATCATTAGGAGAATGATGTGATGGACAAGACCCAATCCTAAGCCTAGCACAAGATCGTGTAGTTCGTTTGCTCAGAGCTTTTCTAATGTCAAGTATCATTTCCTTAGACCATGAGATTGTGCAACTCCCGGATACCGTAGGAATGCTTTGGGTGTACCAAACGTCACAACGTAACTGGGTGGCTATAAAGGTGCACTACAGGTATCTCTGAAAGTGTCTGTTGGGTTGGCACGAATCGAGACTGGGATTTGTCACTCCGTGTAAACGGAGAGGTATCTCTGGGCCCACTCGGTAGGACATCATCATAATGTGCACAATGTGACCAAGGAGTTGACCACGGGATGATGTGAGTTACGGAACGAGTAAAGAGACTTGCCGGTAACGAGATTGAACAAGGTATCGGGATACCGACGATCGAATCTCGGGCAAGTAGCATACCGATAGACAAAGGGAATTGTATACGGGATTGATTGAATCCCCGACATCGTGGTTCATCCGATGATATCATCGTGGAACATGTGGGAGCCAACATGGGTATCCAGATCCCGCTGTTGGTTATTGGCCGGAGAACGTCTCGGTCATGTCTGCATGATTCCCGAACCCGTAGGGTCTACACACTTAAGGTTCGATGATGCTAGGGTTATAGGGAATAGATATACGTGGTTACCGAATGTTGTTCGGAGTCCCGGATGAGATCCCGGACGTCACGAGGAGTTCCGGAATGGTCCGGAGGTAAAGATTTATATATGGGAAGTCCCGTTTTGGCCACCGGAAGAGTTTCGGGCGTCACCGGTAATGTACCGGGACCACCGGAGGGTTCCGGGGGTCCACCGGGAGGGGCCACCAGCCTCGAAGGGCCCTATGGGCTGTATGTGGAGAGGGACCAGCCCCTTAGTGGGCTGGGCGCCTTCCCCCCCAGGGCCCATGCGCCTAAGGGTTTGGGGGAACCCTAAGGGGAGGCGCCCCCCTTGCCTTGGGGGGCAAGGCAACCCCCCTGGCCGCCGCCCCCTCCTCAGATTGGATCTGAGGGGGCCGGCCCCCCTCTCCCTTGCCCCTATATATATGTGGGGGGTGGGAGGGCAGCAGCAACCCAAGTCTTGGCTCAGCCCTCCCCCTCTTCCATGTCCTCCTCCTCTCCCGCGGTGCTTGGCGAAGCCCTGCGGGATTGCCGCGCTCCTCCACCACCACCACGCCGTCGTGCTGCTGCTGGACGGAGTCTTCCCCAACCTCTCCCTCTCTCCTTGCTGGATCAAGGCGTGGGAGACGTCACCGGGCTGCACGTGTGTTGAACGCGGAGGCGCCGTGGTTCGGCGCTTAGATCGGAATCAACCGCGATCTGAATCGCTACGAGTACGACTCCTTCATCCGCGTTCTTGCAACGCTTCCGCATCGCGATCTACAATGGTATGTAGATGCACTCCCCTTCCCCTCGTTGCTAGATTACTCCATAGATTGATCTTGGTGTTGCGTAGAAAATTTTGAATTTCTGCTACGTTCCCCAACATTAGTAACATGGTTGATGTAGTCGAACGTCTTAGCGATCCAACCGATCCAAGTACCGAACGCACGACACCTCCGTGATCTGCACACGTTCAGCTCGGTGACGTCCCTCGAACTCTTGATCCAGTTGAGGCCAAGGGAGAGTTTCGTCAGCACGACGGTGTGGTGACGATGATGATGAAGTTACCAGCGCAGGGCTTCGCCTAAGCACTACGACGATATGACTGAGGTGTTTGAACGGTGGAGGGGGCACCGCACACGGCTAAGAGATTGTCTCTTGTGCCTTTTGGGTGCCCCCTGTTCCCATATATAAAGGAGGGGAGGAGGAGGCCGGCCAACAAGGGGCGCACCGGGGAGAGGGGAGTCCTACTAGGACTCCAGTCCTAGTAGGATTCGGCCCCACCCTTTTTTCCTTCTACTGGAGGGGGAAAAGGGGAAGGAGAGGGAGTAGGAGAAGGAAAGGGGGGTGGTGCCCCCTTCCCAAGTCCAATTCGGCCTCCTCCCTTGTGGGGGGCGCACCAGCCCCTTGTGGGCTGGTTAGCCTCCCTCCTATGGCCCATAAGGCCCATATCTTTCCTCGGGGGGTTCCGGTAACCTCCCGGTACTCCGGAAAAAATGCCAGAATCACTCGGAACCATTCCGATGTCCGAATGCAACCTTTCAATATATGAATATTTACCTCTCGACCATTTCAAGAATCCTCGTCATGTCCGTGATCTCATCCGGGACTCCGAACAACCTTCGGTACATCAAATCACATAACTCATAATACAAATCTTCATCGAACGTTAAGTGTGCGGACCCTACGGGTTCGAGAACTATGTAGACATGACCGAGACACATCTCTGGCCAATAACCAATAGCAGAACCTGGATGCTCATATTGGCTCCTACATATTCTATGAAGATCTTTATCGGTCAAACCGCGTAACAACATACGTTGTTCCCTTTGTCATCGGTGTGTTACTTGCCCGAGATTCGATCGTCGGTATCATCATACCTAGTTCAATCTCGTTACCGGCAATTCTCTTTACTCGTTCCATAATGCATCATCCCGCAACTAACTCATTAGTCACATTGCTTGCAAGGCTTATAGTGATGTGCATTACCGAGAGGGCCCAAAGATACCTCTCCGATACACGGAGTAACAAATCCTAATCTCGATCTATGCCAACCCAACAAACACCTTCGGAGACACCTGTAGAGCATCTTTATAATCACCCAGTTACGTTGTGACGTTTGATAGCACACAAGGTGTTCCTCCGGTATTCGGGAGTTGCATAATCTCATAGTCTGAGGAACATGTATAAGTCATGAAGAAAGCGGTAGCAATGAAACTGAAACGATCATAATGCTAAGCTAACGAATGGGTCTTGTCCATCACATCATTCTCTAATGATGTGATCCCGTTCATCAAATGACAACACATGTCTATGTCTAGGAAACTTAACCATCTTTGATTAACGAGCTAGTCAAGTAGAGGCATACTAGGGACACTCTGTTTGTCTATGTATTCACACATGTACTAAGTTTCCGGTTAATACAATTCTAGCATGAATAATAAACATTTATCATGAAATAAGGAAATAAATAATAACTTTATTATTGCCTCTAGGGCATATTTCCTTCAGGTAGATACAACATGATCTAAGGTTCTACGTAAAGATCATATGTCGGGCCAGGCTGGGTTTCAGGTCGGGCTTGCGAAAGCCCGATCCTGAAACTATAAGCCCGAGTTTGAGGCCCAAAATAGCGCTTCTCTCAAGCCTGAGCCCAGCTCAGAAGCCCGGTCTGTATGCTGTTTGTTCGTCTGTGCACGTGCAAGCCCACCCCGAAAGCCCAATCGGAGTGATCATTTGGGCTATAAAATTAAGCCCAACCCGGCCTGGCCCAAGCCAGTTTTTTCAGGCTGGGCTGTGGCAGGTCTGTCCATGATTAGGTTTAGTTGTACGTATTCAACACATAATTTTGGTATTTGTTGTCAAGAAATAAACCAAAAATATTCAATCGACACAAACACACCACTTCAATTGGATGAGCTACCTCCACGTCTAAAATACTAACTCCGTCCCGATTTGTTTGTCGCGGAAATGGATAAAAATGGATGTATCTAGAATTAAATTCATCTAGATACATCTATTTCCACGACAAGTGATTCTGGACGGAGGGAGTATAAGTTTAGCTTGTTGTATGATTCAATATGATATTCTAATTGCTCTAGTTCTAGCAAACAAGAGATGATGTGACAATAACCCGCTGGAACAAAACACCCTACAAGAACAATTCACAGAATAACCTGCTGGAACGACTTTTTATTTAGAAAAGAAGGACTATTAGTAAACTGGGAAATGTTTGAGCTGCCACCTTCTGGGTGGTTCTTTTGCATCTTCTTCAGTAGGGTTAACCATCCACAGTTTTTTTCTTACAATACAAGAGAGACCATCTGTGTTGCTCCAAATCAGTTTAGTAGCATTCCTTGAACCAGTCCAATGCACAGGAGGAAGTGAACTCGGAGAGAAGACACCTTCGAAAGAATAATGCTTAAGGATCCTCCGCAAAGCAGCAGGGACGACACGGCGAAGGAGTGTCACCATGAGATGGACCGCCACATGAGTAGCCACAAACATACGTGATCTCACTACCAACAAGAGGCGGAGTCTGATAGCACATCATGTATTACCTTGCTTGAAGCTATTGCCTAACTATCATGGAAGTCATCAACAAACATGGAAAAGAGATAAAATGGGTTCGTGGCATGAGAGGAAGAATCAGGATTAATCGAGGAAAATTGTAATTGAATACACGAAGAAGTAATCATGGAGAACATGGGAGAAGATGTGAGTCAAAGTGGAGAGTAGAGTTAGGATAACAAACAAGAGGGGGGGGTGAAAGAGATGGGATTTTTGTTCTTAAGCATGTCCAACAATTGCAACAAAATTGGTTTGACATGAAACCGGCTTAGGATTGCCGATGGTCATACTGTTAGGGTTTCGATGTTCAAAAGAGAATGAGGAGGGTCACTAGTGTGCTAGGATGGAGCATAAGAGATAGGGATAAAGGGCCAGTTCTTTTGGCAGCTTAAAATAATAGGCCGTATCCTCCCCAGCTTTTCTCATAAGCCATCTCTCTTATTCATTGGTGTTTCTAAACTAGTTATGAGGTAACTAATTTAGAAATCTCAACAAATTTAGGATGCGGTTTATTTTTTTTAAGCTGGGGAGAGGCAGCTTAATTTTTAAGCCGCCCAAATGAACTGGCCCAAAGGGGGGGGGTGCAATATGATCTAAGGTTCCACATATTTATGTAATTATAATACTTTTTTGTCGAGAAAGCAAGAAAGATATTCCAATCTACGCAACACGCACCATTTTAATTGGATGAGCTAGCTCCACGTCTAAAACATAACTGTAGCATGATGTATGATTCGATATGATATTCTAATTGCTCTAGTTCTAGCAAACAAGAGACGATGTGACAATAACCTCCATGAATAAAACACTCGTACAAGAACAATTCACAGAACAACCTATTTTCACCATTCGTTCCCTCCCCTCTTGGTCTACAGAGACGTTGCTGAGCACATTCTCGCCAATGCATTCCACACTACTTTCCCCCCTATAATTGAGCGTGTGAGCCAGCGCTGACGCCAAAAAGGATTTTATTGCTAGGCCTGTTCGCAGAATATACTGCTACGTAGATTATGCGGCTTGATAAGGCTAAGGCAGCCTATGAGCTTGCAAATTAACCAGGCATAGTTACAGTTGTATCCGTCTGTCGCTCCCGCAACCCCAGCTGGGAAGGAGGATGACAGCCTTGTGGCCTCCCTCGTGGTGTTATTCCCGCGGAATAGATGCCTTTGCTCGATGCTCGGAACTTTATTTTATCAAGGAAGAACGATTCCGCCCAAGCTGAGCCAATCACCACATAACGCTCCACTTGTCGCGATCCTAACTGCATAGCTCTATTATTATTTTCCTATGCGCCATCCGCAAACGGTTCGTCGATTTTAGGCACCCCCTTACCGCGACAAGAGGACCGCCAATTGCAAGAAACTGTTGAAAGAAAACAGTGGGAAGACGGGGAGACAAACGGGACAAAATTGAAACTTGGGCTGGCTACATGTACGCACCAACACAAGATCATGTGGCTGATCTTGCTGTCCTCCTGGCTACGGGGGTGATCAGATCATGGGTTCCAACGGTGACCGACCGCGCCGTACGCTGACCGAGAGGTTCCGTGTGATGGCCCTTTGTGGGTTCCATGTGCGCATGTTTGTTTGACTTCGCTTTGTGTCTCTGGTCAGCGTACCCGGATCCTCCCTCGTCGTGAGATCCACCATCTTCGTTGCTACAGTAGAGTACTATCTACAACCGAATCCCACTTCTCCCTTGTATGTCCGGTCCGGACCGCTCACGCGCCCACTTCTGACCGCCCTGGCCCACCCAAACCCCTCCTCTCTCGCCCGCCCGCGTTCCCGCCCGGCGCCAACTGTCGCATTCATGCCGTTGTAGAGCGCGCCGCTCGAAGACGGCTCAGGGCGGATGCGACATCTCACTGCCTCCGCCATTGAAGCGGCGCGACCGAGGGCGCTGCCCGCGACGCGTCTCCGGTGTCCGCGCCTATTCGATGCCAGAGACGCGTGACTGGATGGGACGGGACGGATATCCACCACGGCCGTTGAATGCCCATGTCCGTTCGTATGCCGCCATTAAGCAGGCTTGCCGCCCGAGAAACCCACTCCGGCGCTGCGCATTGACTCACCCAGACACCTCGCCTCACTGAAAGCCGCTATTTAAATGCGGCCACCCTCGGCTAACTCCACACCACAACACAAGCCGCTCCCCATCCTTCTCCCTTGGCACTGCATCCGCCATGACTGCAGGCAGCGAAACTATGTGGGAGAGCCTTTTCACGGAGATGAAGCACACTGTGGCCACCCTTGCCGCCACCTGGCAGAGCCGCCGTGTCAGGCGTATCGAGGCCGTCTTGCCGGCCAGCTCGTCCGAGGTCTCGGACGACATCGCCCCGGCTCCCGCGCCTACTGTGTGTGCCGGCTTCACAATGGAGCAGGCATAGGCGCAGTACAACACCGCCATGACGAAGGTGCAGTTGGCACCGGTGCCTTTGTGGGCGTTCTAGCAGGCGCAGGAGGAACAACGGTACAAACATGTTCCTCCTGGAGCAGCATCGGCTGCCGGAGGGCCGGAACTACGGCAAGCGCGCGGGCGAGGAGGCCGTGGCGGCCATGGCCGCGACGAACCCCAACTTCGTCGCGGAGCAGCGTGCCATCTACGATGTCGTCCACGCTCAAGCCGCCGCTCGCCAGGAAGCGGTAGCCGCGGAGGCACAGCTGCAGGCAATCATGGAGAACAACGCCAGCTGCGCCTCCTATGCGCCGCCGTTGAACTATCAGGCGGCCCGGTGGGACGACGACAACACCGGCGCCACCATTTCCATCGTGGACCTCACGTTCACCGGCGATGAACAAGTAGCAGACTCCTCCGACGATGATAGGCCACGAGAGGGGGCAGGACCTTATGACCCATGTGGGCTGGTCCGTCTAGCGTGTTCTACTCTTCCTCACCGGAGACCGCACCTTTACTTCACGGTCTTATCGCCGGTGTTTATGGAGACGGCGGATGGAGGAAGACACGGGCTGGGACTCCGGGCGCCCCCGCTGTAGGATAGGTTTAGGGTCGGTGTCTGTTCTATATCCGGCATATCTCGTAGTAGGGGTCCTAAGCTAGGCGTCTTGGAGCGATGGTAACATGGACACAAGATTTTACCCAGGTTCGGGCTCTCTCGAAGAGATAACGCCCTATGTCCTGCTTTTGATTGTATTCTTATGGGGTGTAGTACAGGGTACACGTATCTACCACGAGATTGTTCTAATGAATATCAGATTAGCTATTGACTAGCCTGGCCTTGGTTTATATAATGCACCGAAGGCCTAGGGTTTTGAAGAGTCTTGTGGAGTCTTCCTTATATGCGGCATGGGCTGCCCGAAGTGGCCCATGAGTGAACCGCCATGGGGGTCCTCGCCCCGATCCACCTGGTCGGGAGACAATGTGGTGAGTACCCTCTAGTCCGGGTCGTATTTTTTGTTCTAAATGCTCGAAATATAATAAAAATCCGTCGTGTTTGTTTGAAATTCGTCATATTTATATGAAATCTGGCTATGTTTGCACGAATTTGATACGGTTTATTAAAAAAGTGTTTGAGAATATATGCGGCTACGATCAGATGGAAGTGATTGGGTTCCCCTGTCCGCTGACGAATGTGGCAGAAAATTTATGGGTTGCCGTTGAAGATGCCCTAAGAAGCATGGCTGCTCGGACGGAGAGATGAGGGATGATCAGCCTCTGCCCGTTCGTGTCCCCGGACATATATGAGTCATATTTACCTAGTCTATTTGAAGCAGCTCTTACGCTCGTGCGACACCTGTCTGTTCTGGTTGGACCCGGCACACATGGTAAAAGGGGACAGGAGTTGAGGCCTACTGATACGCCATGTACACATACGGTGCTCAGTTGTTCACCCCGGCAAAGTGGGATTCCCATTCGGGACATGTCGATCGCACCTTGAAAAATCCTACCGTACACGGGGTTTGAGGCGTATGTATCTCTACCTGGATCTCAAGATGCCTTCTTTCATGTGCAGATAATGTAACGACGAAACAGAACAGGGACACCCACCGAACCCAGTGCGGAGGGAGACCTGAGCCAACAATACAGACGGATGCATTGTTTGGTGGATATGTCAACGGGGACTCTGCGTGCGTGCTTTCTTTTCTTCTTTTCTTCTTTTTTGGCCAATGTGCGTGCCCACTTGGCGCCTTGTTAAAAAAAGTCAACCCAGCACCACTACCGTATACTCATTGTCACTGTATACTGTCAATTTCCGCCCCCACTATGAGCACTTGCCTGTTGCCGCCCTGCGCAGTAAGCACCGGCCCTGCATCATCACTCTATGGGAGATATTTGTTTGATAGTACTACTGACAAAGAAGACAGGCATTTTTGGTTTTGGCCAATCCGAGGGCGCGTAGCTAGCTCCGTTCCTTGTTAGGTCCGACCAGACCTATATGTGCATAGCATGAATCAAAGTCCTTCTAGACGAGCACCATCTTGGCCTTGTTGGTCTCTTGTGTGTCTGTCACCAACAATGATGGCCGGCATCTACCTGTTGATATCCGTGAACGCATGTCTCTCTTTCTTTATTTATTGTTTGCCACATCATCTATTTTATCTAGATACTGTATCTGTGATGTTACTCCCATCGTGAATAGTCTCATGTAGAAAGATGCAACCGCAGACCCAACAACAATCATGATGGATGATATACGAAAATGCGGATGGTATCATGCGGAATTTTCAATTGAAAATTAGCACGCACGCAGGCACACGCCCTCAGCGTCTCGTGCATCAACCAGTCAGTTAATTACCCAGAAAACTCGCGCATGAAACTCGACAGAGACTCCTGTGCAGTGAGGTTCTGGACGTTGTTGTCGCAGTTTCCTGTTTTTTTTTGAAACGGATCGCACGAACGACGACTTGACGGACGCCCATGACCTCTGGGTGGAGGGCAAACAAGACGTTGCCGTCGTCTCTTCTCCGACGCATCAGACGTCAGACAGACACCGACCGATGCCGTCGCTGCGCCTCGCTCTAGAGTGTAGAGTGCGGAGTCATGAACACGATGAGAGTAAAAAGACAGAGGCCGGTGTGAAACTGCCAACGGAAAAACAGAGAGAGCAGCCGAGGACGGACGGATAGTGCACGCCCGGTCAGAGTCGCCAGTGGCCCGAGCTGCTGAGATCGACATGCGCGCGCACGAGCGCGAGGACGCGTGGTGCCACGGGCGCCAAGGGATTTCACGAGTGAGTGGAGACGACCGCCGGAGGCCACGCACGGGGACGGCGACCGGTGGCCAAGCAAATCCACTCCCGCGCCGGAGCGAGAGCGAGCGGCCGATGGGCCGCGGCCGGTTGCCGCAAAGGCTAGCAAGCGTCCAGGCTAAAAAGTGCCGGAACGAACGTACAGTGACCCCTCCCATAAAGGCGGCGACTCAACTGCGGTGGCATGAAAGAGACGAGCACTATAATGTTGGTGCGTATTCAGGCTTGATCACAAACTCTGGCCACCAGATTTTTCAATGGCTCTCGTGACATATGCGCCGCATTATTTAGGTCGGAAAGCTGGATGAGGATTCATTAAACCTCTGTCATGTTGGATGATATTGCCTACGGGGATAAATAAAGCGTGGCTAGGCCGGCACGCCGCGAGCACTGCGAATTACTAGTGGGTTCAGCCGCGACGCGTGTCAACACAACCTTTCTCTCGCCTAACATTCGTTATGGCATTTTAGTGTGCTTTTAGTTTTGTTTTACGCCATACCTATCGGAGGTGAAATAACCCACCGAACTTTTGTTGGTTTGGCTCATCATCCTTTGGCTCCGACTTTGTACCCGAATTCCAAGCCGACTTAGGGTGATCACTTTGGCTGTGCTCCAGGGCCAAAAAGAGCCAATTAGAGCATCTACAGCCGTGCTCCCAACAAAGCTTTCCAGGAGATTTTTTGGCCGCCAACGCCGAAAAATCGGCCCAGTCGCGTCCCCAAAAACTCTTTTTTCGCCGGCTCGGGCCTAAATTGGCGCCGGCGGACCCAGGCCGAACCCGACGCGCTGGGGGGCGCTTGGGGACGCCGGCCGAATCGTTTTTGGCGCGAAAATCAGCGGGCCCTCCTTGACAGCGACTCGGCTGTTCTAGTCGCTTCATCGTCCTCATCGCCTCGGTTTCCGTGGGGGAATCAATGCCAAAGCTGCCGTGCGCTGCCGTGCCGGTCAGCCTTCATTGATGCCTCACGGGCGGCACAGTGAAGGTGGGGCGACGCGCGTCCCTCGCCTGCCACGCGTACACACGGCGGCCACGCGGGCGCCACCTATATAAGTCGCCCCCTCCCGCACCGGTGAGCCACGCACATACCTCGCTCTCCACCGCCGACGCCCCCGTTCCTCCCTCTCTTCTCGCCGTCCCTCTCCTCTCCAATGGCCGAGCGCTACCCAGGCGATGGCGCAGCGGCGAACGGCTTCGGCCGCCGCCACCTTCACGAGGACGAAGCCCGGCTTCTCTATGAGGCCGAGTACCCGGTCCCGCCGGACATGCGGGTGCCCGGGGCATGGAGGATAAGCGCTGGCGGGTCCCGGTGCCACCCCCGCCCACCGGGGCGGCCAGGCGTGCGGAGCACGCTGTGGGAGCCGTATTTCCGTCGTCGCCACGTCGAGCATCTCGAGGCCACCAACGGCATCGTGCCCTCCGGTAAGCACAACGCCGCGGGCGCCGCCGATGGTGGGGCGTGCCCGGCCGCACGCTGGACGCCGTCCTCAAGTACATCGAGGGCGGCAACACGCCGAGGCTGGAGTACCCCGCTCCCCACCTTCTCCCGCCGGCGTGGGAGCTCGTGGACGCCGAGACGCATGGACCCGGCGTCCTCCTCCTCGTCCGGCTCTCCCTCCCTCCTCCCCGTCAAGCCGGAGCCCTAGGACGCGCCGATGCCGGCGCACCTGCAGCTGCGGCGTCCGCATCGCCGAGTCCTCCCCCACCTCTGCCCGGCTCGTCAGGCCGAAGGTGGAGTCCGGCCTCCCCGCGGAGTACGAGGCCATAGCCCGGTCCGGCTTCTTCGACGAGGCCGCCCTAAAGTGGGCGCGGGACGACTACCTCCGCGACGAGATGGTCCGGCAGCGCCGAGCCCTGCAGGAGATAGCCGCCCGCCAGCGTGGGCGCGAGGACGAGAACGGCGTGGTGATCCTCGACAGCGACGAGGACGAGGACGCCTCCGGACCATCCAACCTGCCGCGCCTCGGCGACCCTGGGCAGGGGAGCAGCAGGGACGGTGGCCGCGGAGGAGGCGATGACGACGGCGGCGGCGACTACACGCAGTTCTACAGGTTCCTCGGCATGTAGAGCTTCAGGGCGGCGGGCGGCGAGGAACGGCGAGGGCGATGGCGGGTCTAGTAGTGTCTTTTTTTTTCTTCTTTTGTAAAATATTTGATGAACTCACCGAAGTTTGGTTAAATTTGCGTCTTGTTTGTGCGAATGTGGGGCCGGATTTTGTTTCAAAAAACAAAACGCGACGTGGGGGCGGCGACTGGGGAGCATCACGCCCCCAACACGCGGTTTAGCACCGGTACGCCCCTAGGCGGCGATTTTTAGCGCCTCCTGAGGAGCCAACGGCTGGAGATGCTCTTACTAGTGGATTCAGCCGCGACGCGTGTCAACACAACCTTTCTCTCGCCTAACATTCGTTCTGGTATTCTAGTTTTGTTTTACGCTATACCTATCCGAGGCGAAATAACTTTTGTTGGTTTGGCTCTTCACATCCTTTGGCTCCGACTTTGGGCCCGAATTCCAAGCCGACTTTGGTCTCGTTTGTAAATGGTTCCAGGCCCACAAGAGCTTTTTGGCCACCCCAGTATCAAAATTGTCTAGTTCTGCTCACTTTCCGCATTGAAAACAATTTCAGCACCCCTAGAGGTTCATATTTTTACGGCACCACTGCTGCCGAATTTTAGCGTTTAGTATTAAGTTTTTTTTTGCGAGAGGCGTTTAGTATTAAGTTGATCCAATGGTTGATGTAGCTCGGTTAGAGTTTGCCTGGAAGACAACTTTGGTTATTTTTTATTAGAGTTAGAATTGTTCTTTCATGGTTACACACCAATTAAAATTTGACAATTTCTTTTAAAAAATTAACCACTTGGGAGAATAAATGGGGCTACATATCAATAACTAAGGAAAAAAAGAAACATAATAGAAATAGCAAATAATTTTCAAAATGGATATGTATATGTCAAATTGAGAGGGAACCCAAATAATTAATCTGGGTAAAAAATATAATATAACAACTTTTCAATACGTGGAAGTTGTTGAAAGTATGAAAACTTATAAGATATTATCTAAAAGGACTTTATAGGCTACTACATATGTGTAACCAATTTTATTGTGATCTCTCGACGATACCCCACATCTACTTGTGTCTCTCATGATGATGGTCTTATGTCTGTCAGCTTGGCCGTGCCTCCTACGGTTTTCGGCCTGATTTTCCTTATAAACGGGTCCCCCCCTCCCCCCGTTGATTCTAAAAAAACCAATTTTAGTTGCTCGAACAACTGAATAGAAGGTGGTAACACACGAGGGGCCAAAACCTCTCCAATTTTTTTCCTCTGAGGTAGCATCCTTTGGTCAACGACTTCCCGGCCGCCGCTCCTACAAGCTCATGGGTTTCAACCAGCTTTCCCCGCTGAGACGGAGGCCCAAATAAAGCATTGAGCTTTGCTCATTACGTGTTGCATCCTGCAGGTGGATGCAAAAGAAGAAGATTTTGTCACTCCAAAGACTTAGATATATTTTTCAATTTCTTAAGGAGTGTTCTTATAAGGGTATGTGCTACTTAAATATATGACATTTGGGCTTTCCGCAAACCAAAAGAGACGAGAGGCTAAAGCCTCCAAACTTTCAATTTGAGGGACTAAATTTAGGTTTTGACAATAATTAATGGACATTTGATGGAGTTGTCTATCATATAGACTCGTGTCTAAAAGACTTCCTCCCGTTTTCCTCCCCTAACCGCAGGTGGCTAGGGCAAACTCTCCCCTTCAGGCTTCACCGGCGAGCTCGTGGATTCACTTCCCTTTGCCTAGGTTTTGACAATAATTACTATTAGCTGGCATTCTACAACCCATGGGCTGGCTATATTGTGAGAAGAAGCTGCTGAGTTGGGCGGGCTAAGGCCCATTTGACCTTACCTAAGCTCCGCCAGTGCTCTGCCTGCTGCTCCAGCGGCCGGTGGCGAGGAGGGGAGCCAGCTAGTAGTTTAGGTTAGATTTTTTTAGTCCTCGCAGTTGCAACGCTCGGACGGATGGCGACGATTCTCCTTGAGTTCGTCTGTATGAATGTGCTCTTGCGTGATTCATGTTGTCTTGGGGCGGCAAGGCTAAGTTTCTCGTCATGTGACGGAATTTGGAGTCAGGTGCTTTAGATCTATGTAAGGGTTCAATGGCGACGACTGTGGCTTCAAGGAGCTGGTCCTTAGGGGCACATGCACGAAGACTTCCCGCCTATCACCGACAAGGTCAAGTCGGCTCGAGTAGGGGAGCGGCGACATTGGCGCGTCCTCGGCTCGTTCTGGCGGCAGTAATGGTCGTTTGGCGGGGTCTCGAAATCTCGATGCAAATTTTTATTATGTTTGAGATGCCTTGTACTTTCGATGAACTTTTATAATAGATCTGCTCCTTTTCGTAAAGAAAATATAGGCTCGTGTCTAGCTAGACATAAACTTGAGTAGTTTCGCAATACCAATTTGATTCCTTTTTTTTCCTTTATAGCAAACCTATACTAATAGCCTCCACGTATATGTTATTCTCACCGAGAATAACCGAGGAAAAGTTCCAGCTAGTACGTGTACGTCTCGATGACAGCAGCAAGCACCAAGGTTCCAGGCATGCCTGTATGAATACGAGTTCCCATCTGGGTCCATGATAACAAAAGCTTGAAGCATCGTCGTCGAGCAGCACCCAAAAAGAGAGAGAGGATGGATGCCAAGGAATGATGCCTGCCTGCCTGCCTGCCAAGGGGGAGGATGATCTCCTCCCATTTGTCAAATCGCCATCCATCTAGCCTCGTCATAATTCGGTAAATTTGACAAATTTGACCTATAGACGAAATCAAATCACAGACAGTTTCACGGACAGTTCATTCTGTGATTTGATTTCGTCTATAGGTCAAATTTGTCAAATTTGCCTCATAATTCAGGCCATATCGATCGTGGCATGATTAGCAATGAACGTGCACCTGTGGCTGTGCGAGAAGGAGCAATGCTCACAAGTGGCCGTGGACGGATGGCGATATGCAAAGGCTTTGACGGCATGGATGGATGGTATGGATGCAGATAGTGGTTGGCAAAGGAAGCAATGGAGTAGGGAGTGGTTGGGCCGGCGCTGGCCATGACGAACGAGAACCCTGCTTTAAGATAACGCCGCGTCGCCGCCCATCCTGGTGATGACCCCTGTGACACGAGCATTTCGCTATCGGAATCTCATCATGTGGCTCTCGGTTAGGAGAGAGTATTCGAATGTCAAACTGGTTTGTTTAGGTCGTGTGTTCGGCGTCACGTTCCATGGGTCGGCGCTCCCGCTTCATCATCTCTTTTGGAATGGGTTTGGCTTGGCTCAGCACAGTCCAACAATTATGAATTCAGCACTGCCCATGTGTTTTGTTTGGTATGTTTTCCCCTCTCGATTAGCCGAGTGGCAGAGTGGGCGTCAACTTCTGTGGGAACTTCTGTGCTTTTACAGAAAAAGTAGTGGCAAAAACAATTTTTTTTCCCATAGAATGCATTAGCGATCCTCAGCTCTTGTGAGTCCACGGGAAGAGTGCCTAGTCAACTTGTAAGGCTCTTTGCACAAAGCGAAAGCGTTCGTTTTGTGGGATTAGGACAGGCACACGAGGCCAAGGCCACAAACGCAAAAGGTTGCCAAAGGCACCCTGTTACCTCCACATAATCCATAACTTGTCATCATGTAGTATGGTACTTCCTTCGTAAAGAAATATAAGAACGTTTAGATCAATAAAGTAGTGATCTACATGCTCTTATATTTCTTTACAGAGGGAGTACTTATTAGATACATGCCCTTTTATTTTTCATTCATGCCGTCAATTGCTTTCTTTAACCTTTTTTAAGAAAGTGGAACTCTTTAGCTCATATGAACTACGAAATGATGTGTCTAGCCTCGGTGTCTTTTTTCTCAAGAGAGAATATCACATGAAATCCAAGTTTCTGTGAAAACCACGTGGAAACGATATTTTGAAGTTTCAAAAAAATCTAAAAGATATGTCATGTCAAGAGTGTGATGTTTTATTAGTGTATGAAATTCCCAAGTTCAAACACGTAACCATTTACAATGTATGGAAAAACAAAATCAACATTGAATAGTGTTGAACAGTAAACGTCCCTATTCATTGTTGAATTTGTTCTTTTCATAGCTCGTAAATGGTAATATGTTTGAACTTGGAATTTCGCATGGCAATAGAAAAATACCCTCGGAACATCTCATATTATTTTTTAGATTTTTTTGAAACTTGCAAACATGATTTCCACAAAGTTCCCTTTGAAAATTGGTTTTCATATGATATTCTCTCTTTTTTTTTCCGCAGGTAGTGTCTAACCTCGGTGCCGATGACGATTCTACGTACAATCTGGGGTCAGTTGAACCCATAGCTTTTGGGAAAACTAGCCTAAAGTTATTGTACACTACGAAAAATATGTTTCTAAAAACTAGCAACGACCCCACAGGTTCTTCCGACCAGCTTCACCACTGCTCGGTGCCGACATCAAATGAAATGCATTAGGTCCCATACAAGGAATATGGTAAGCCAATCTCGAAGATTAATTGCTGGAATGTCTTTTGGCTGTGATATGATCATCTGCTGGCCACCGTCTGATCACAAAATGGGCACCTAACTGGACAATCCAAAGTCAGCTGAACGTCATGCATCCCTCAAACCAAGCTCATATGTGGGACACACATGAGGACGCCCATACGAGTCCGCCACATCAAATCCGACAGGCCGGACCCATCCCAAATTCGCTTCAAATTGATCAGATCCCAGCTCATATATGCCTGTACAGTGGCAGATGGAAAAGATCTGCTTTTCTTAAGAATTTGTTTTTGAGCAAATGCTCTATTTTTGAAGGAGCACCTGTTATGCTGGGAGAAAAAAATGTTAAATAGCACAATAAGTTCTTTCTTCAAGGAATAGCTCAATAAATGACCTGTAGGTGAATCTAGAAAATATAGTAATACAAAAATTCAAAACCATGTTTCACCACTCTCGACCCATGGAGCCTGCATAAAATTCAGAAGGACGTGAATCACTTCGATAAATTGTGCAATGCGATTCAATCAATTCAAAACTGTCGCCTGCTCACAGCTACCAGCCGGCTAATCTCAAAGAACATCAGAGATATTCAGAAATCTAGTAGCTACCTACCAGAAGTAGAGCGACCGAGAGAGAACATGAATTATTACAAAGGGATTAAACTTGCTTACACAACACTATCAAACATACACCTCTAATGATCTTCAGTCATTTTGTAACAGAAAATCGTTGCAGATGCTCAAGATGTCAAATGTTCTGAGTGGAATGCTACCAATCAGCAAGAACAGACATTCTAAAAAGCAAAGGCAACACTCGTTTCTTCCATTAACGCTCTTACCATTTGCTAGCATCCGACTTCTTACCCTTGTCTCCAGCTCTTCTCCCCCTTGTCTTCACATTGCAACTGGTCTCACATCCACCCAACTTGCCCTTGAAACTGCTCTTGTGCCAAGCCCCCTTATTCGCCTTGTCCTTGGAACTGCTGTTAGAGCTGTTCTTGTTTCCAGCCAACTTCTTGTAATTGCCATCTCCACCCTTGCTTCTCTTGTTACCAGCAAACTCATCCTTATAACTGCCATCTCCATCTCTCTTTTCCTTGTTTCCAGAACTGCCATTTCCATCTCTTGTTTTCTTGTTTCTAGATACTGCAATGAGTGAATCTATCAATGTCGAGACATGTTTTGCAGACAATGCTAGCTTCTTCCAAGTAGAGTCACGGAAACGTCCTACGACTATGCCCACAACGCTTCCGCTCAAGGTATATACTGGAGCAGAAGATAACCTGTCAACACGGTCAGAGGTTTCTTCAGTGTAGTGGCAATCTACCACGAACATGCGTGCTAAAGTAGGAACCTGATCAGTGGGAAGAATGCGAGTGGATTCGAGGTTGAGAGGATATGACTCGGCAGATTCCAGAGTAACAAAACTCGGAAGATGATAGAAAGTAGTTGATGAGGATGGTGGGAAGAGGAGCGCAGGTGAGGGGATAGTATTCCCTTTGATCAACTGAATTTGCTCACATGTGGAATGAAACTTTGTCCTCAGGGAACAAAAACCGCCCCCTCTGTGAATAATTGATGCTCGCAGCACAGTGTTGTCAAAAAAGAAAACCTTTAAGCTGCGCTCACGTCCCTTGACAAAATTATCATCAGTTACAATATGGGTACCATATTGCTTTTCAGTGAATGCGACAAACCCACTGCAGTATCCAGGACCTTCAATCTCTGCAACAATGACCATTGATTTGACCGTCTCCACACGAGCCTCTACCTTTGCCATGATGCTGAGCAGAATTCACTTTGGTTAGTGTAAAAATATAGCAATAAAAACAAGAAATTTAAGGGAAACATGGAATAATCACAGGCAGTAGCAACATGAATTAAACAAATTGGATATAAACAATCAAGGCGCTATAACCAGTGGTGGATCCAGAAATAGGAAGGGGGCTAATAAGAGCATCTCCCACTAGCCCCTAAATCAGGGGCCCTGCTTGGGATTTGGGGGCTCTCCCTACTTCCCGAGTCCCCAAATTTAACCCCCCAACTCTAGCAGCAGCCCCTATTTCTTCTCTCCTATTTCCACATATTATCTATTTATATTCTTCATTTTACACCACAACAGTTCAAACTAAAATATTTCCAATGCATAATTTAGGATTTCAAACACGACGATTCAAATTCATTTTCTATCAAATATGAACATGACAGTTCATCACACCACATAGTAAACACAGTCTTCAGGTATGAAGTAATCGCTTACATCATGTAGGCGGCAGCAGCGGGCAAAAAAAGTTCCAATTTCTTCAGTTTTCAGTGACTAAAAGACTAAATCAACTACATATAGCCATACAGTCATGAGCCACATATAGAGCAGAACAATTTTAAACGAATTAAGCTTTGAATCAAAAGCTTTTCAGTGACTATACAAAACTAAATTAACTAGATATAGTCATACAGCAATAGCCACATATAGAGCAGAATTTTTTTAAACGAATTAAGCTTTGAATCAAAAGATATCAATCTTCCAAGTCATGACTCTGCATCTATAACAAGTGTACCAAAATGGATCGTTCACGGAGCATGTTGACAAATAAATATAGATAACCCATCATTGGCATAAATTAACATGCAAACGAATACACTACAGATCGCTAGACAAGACAAATTGCATATATTCACTAGACATATATTCTAAATTCGGAAAAAAAAGAGGAAACGGCAAAACCTTAAGGTCGGGCGCGCGCGGAGGGGGGACGGCCGTCGAGGTCGAGGAAGGGCTCCGTCAATTGGGGAGGCTTGCGAGCGCGGTGGAGGCCTCCTGCGCCAGCGAAGGCGCGCGCTCTCGGTAGGGGATCCGGCGGCGGGCGGGCACGGGAACGCAGCGCTCGTGCCCGAGGTCAGGGAGACTGCCTCCTGCGCGGCGGATCAGGCTGGGACAAGCAGCGGTCGACTAGGGTTCCGGAGAGGACAGCCTGGTGTGCGGCGAATCCGGCGGAGACGGGCACCTGGTGCTGGTGGGACGGAGGCGGCGGCTCACGCAGGGGAGAAGAGGCTAGGGAGCCTTCCGTTCCAAGCCATGGGCCTGAAATAACCCCAAAACGCGCACCCCACGCTGATGGGTCGGCCCATTTCCTTATTCTTTGATACTCTGATTGTTTTTTGCCCACGTGCGGTGGACAATGTTTGCCCATCTTACATACTCCAATCGTCCGGTGAAGAGTGTACATCGCTTTAAAATTTGTCAAAAAAAATGTATTTCTATCTTCTCAATGCACTTTAAAGTAGAAAAAATTACTTCTCTCTCATCACACGGTGATCAAGACCAATAGCATCTACATATGGTTTTCTTAATTTCTACATGCACTTAGCTCATTGAGGGTTAGATAATTAAAGAGGAGAGAGATGGTGGCTTGCACCTTTTCAATGCATTTTTTACTTAAACTCCATAATTTGTCCTAAAATTTCTATATGTACACTCTTCACCGGACGGAGGGAGTACTAAAAAATAGGTCTCAATTCTCTCAACAAGTAAAGTGTCCGCCTCAATGTCGCACTAAACAATGCATTTAATATCACACCTAACCAGTGATTAGTGTGCCTTAGAGCTGGCTGGTGGGCCTAGCCAGCTGGCCAGACAAGTGGTGTGCGTGGGTGCGATAAAAGTGGCCGCCTGTGGCCGTGAGCGATATGCGTGTGTTGAGACTTTTCCTGTATCCCAATCCTTCATCTGAAATCGCATCCCCCTTCTTCCTCTCCAAGTCTCTCTCTCGCTCTTCCTCCCCCTCTCGATCCCCTTCCTCTCTGGTTCGTTACATTTAAGTCTTCTCTCCCACTAAGCCATGCAAAATCTACCACAAAAGCGAATCATGCATTTAACTTATAAGTTACAATTATTTTGCATTAGTCTATGCATGTTACACTGCCACATCATATATTCATGCTAGTCATCCTCATTTTTGTTTGAATGACATTTTTAACTGTAACTTGAAAGTTTTTATTCTATTTTTGGACACTTTCTTTTATTGATTTTTAAGTGTATACTTTTTTAATTAGATTTACTTATTTTTGTCAACTACTTACACATTTTTTAAAAGTTACAGCAGCAACGCACGGGGAGAGAGTCATCCTCACTACTCTATTTCGGAGTTACATATTAAATCGAAGCCATCTTCTGCTGCAAAACATTTCTTATTTTTATTTTCTTGCTCTTTTTCTCCTTACCGTGTGTCCCCCTCCTTTAATTTGTTTATTACACTTCTCGCAAAAAAAATGTTTATTACACTACCATCCCGCTGCAACGCGTAGGGTATTGTCTACTTATCCGAGTTTCAAAAACTTTCCTTGAGCTTATTGCAAGGGAAATGATTCTGATTAGCCGACCGATCTAGCGCGGGGCGTTTGTCACCTCCATTGCTTGACACGTGGCTTGCTTGACTGCGCATGCAGTGGCGGAGCCTGGAATTTCTTCATTGGTATTCATTTGTGCAATTTTATAGCAATATGACAACAAATATACAACAAGCTAGCAACATTATACCAATGGATCGGCAATTCTTTGGTATTCCATGGAAGTCCAGGGAAGATCCCTGGCGCCGCCACTGCACGCATGTCTCCCCATCTTTTTTTGCAACAACAATGTTGTTGAAGAACGGTGTCAGTAAACGATGAACGTGCAAGTGCGCGACGCGGCCGGAGACGTGTTGCAATTTTTGCAACATGCGTCTTGTTGCAAAAAAATAGATGGGGCAGGGATGTTGTTGAATTTTTGCAATATAAGGTTATTGTTGCAGAAAATTAGAGAAGAAGGGGTTGTGCAACATGGGTCTTATTACAGAAAATTAGAGACGAGAAGGTTTTGCAACAAGAGTGTTATTGTAGAAACTTAGATACATTTTTTTGAAACAAAGGTCATGTTGTAAGAGCAACAATACGGACAGCTAATATCAACAAATTAGATGGCTCGCGAGACGGCGGATCTTTCACCAGCCGGCGCGTAGTACGCCCCTTATTCCAATACTACATACTCTTACGGCCTTGTTGGCTTGCTGGGATCCAGTCCCATAGTAGTGGATTTAATCGACGCAGGTTTTTCGTGATCCCCACCCTGTCACCCAACCCCTTTAACCCCTTGTAGTCCCTGTACAACAAAAATATTCGGTTAGTCCCAGCCTTCCAAGGAATCACAACTATAATTATGCAACCTCACGTTGGCTGAGTTTTATAAATTACACTGGAGCACCACCGAATCAACAAAACATTAGGGCATCCCCATTGCTAGATAAACACCCAAAAATTAAAACACGAAGCAAAGCACTCCCGGGTCCAACGCAAGGCCCTAAATACCAGCGCCCCGACTCCCCTGATTTGCATGCTGCAAGCCAAAAAAGTAGCAACCGCCAACTCCCTCTTTTTGCGTCAACGCCAGGGGGTGAGGCCGGGATTCTACCTCCTAACCGCCCATCAGGGAGGATCAAAATCCTAGCCCCTCAGTTTTTTTAACATTAGTACACACATAAGCGCTCATATACATGCGCATACACTCACCCCTATGAACACACACACGCACACCCTACTCCTATGAGCACCTCCGAAAGACTGAGCCGGCATATCATCTTGAGATTTACGAAGTCACTGTAGGCACCTCGTCGTCGACGGGAACGTCTCCTCCCACTGAATGCGCATCGCCGGAAATCCTGAAATAAATCCAGGAATAAATGCGAGCATCAGGATTTGGACCCTGGTAGGCTGGGGATACCACAGTCCCTCTAACCATCCAAGCATAGGTTGGTTCGCCCTAGCCCCTCAGTTTAAGCGCCGCATTGTACATGCTCTTACACAACAAGCTTGATACAAAAATTCACAAATTCATGCACTGAATCAATCAACCTCAAGCTTGCTGATAGTTGATAGTTCAGGAAAAAAAGATAGAACTCAAACATCATAAAATGCGCTCTGAATATTTAGAAGTCGGAAAACGACCCTAATCAATCATTGTTGTCCAATTTATCAATTTCCCAAGCTCAATCAAGTTTCTCCCGTGCGGAATAAATGACTCTTCTCGCGGATGTCGCTTCTGTAGTGATTGATGCACTGTATTGGCAATGAAGAACAATTATTTATTTCCGAACAACTCATTTCCGAATCCATTTTAAGACCAAAGAAAAAAATGCAATGAAGTATTGTCATGCTCTATCTTCAAGCATATTAATAAAGCAATCATGTCTTCTCGAAATATCATGGCTAAAGAAAGTTATCCGTACAAATTCATAAAGTCTTGTCATGCTCTATCTTCATCACATAAAGTATTCATCATGCATAATCCTGATGACAAGCCAAGCAATTGTTTCATACTTTTAATGTTCTCAAGCTTTTTCAATTTTCACGCAATACATGAGCGTGGGCCATGGATATAACACTATAGGTGGAATAGAATATGGTGGAGGTTGTAAGGAGAAGACAAAAAGGAGAAAGTCTCACATCAACTAGGCAAATTAATGGGTCATGGAGATACCCATCAATTGATATCAATGCAAGTGAGTATGGATTGCCATGCAACGGATGCACTAGAGCTATAAGTGTATAAAAGCTCAAAAAAAACTAAGTGGATGTGCATCCAACTTGCTTGCTCATGAAGACCTAGGGCAATTTGAGGAAGCACATCATTGAAATATACAAGCCAAGTTTTCTCTTTTTATTTTTATTTTTTTCTTTTGGGATCTTTGGCCTCTTTTTTATTTTTTTATTGGGCTCTTTGACCTCTTTTTTTATTTCAAGTCTCGAGCCTCATCTCGACTTGTGGGAAAATCATAGCCTCCATCATCCTTTTCTCACATGGGACAATGCTCTAATAATGATGATCATCACATTTTTTTTACTTACAACTCAAGAATTACAACTCGATACTAGAACAAAGATATGACTTTATATGAATGCCTCATGCATATGAGAACAATATGACAATGATGGTGTGTGCCATAATAAACGGAACGGTGGAAGTTGCATGGCAATATATCTCGGAATGGATATGGAAATGCCATAATAGGTAGGTATGGTGGCTGTTTTGAGAAAGGGTATATGGTGGGTTTAATGCACCGGCGAAAGTTGCACGGTACTAGAGAGGCTAGCAATGGCGGAAGGGTGAGAGTGCATATAATCCATGGACTCAATATTAGTCATAAAGAACTCACATACTTGTTGCAAAAACTTATTAGCCATCGAAGAAAAGTACTAATACGCATGCTCCTAGGGGGATAGATTGGTAGGAAAATACCATTGCTCGTCCCCGACCGCCACTCATAAGGAAGACAATAAAAAATAAATCATGCTCTAACTTCATCGCATAACGATAGACCGTACGTGCATGCTTCGGGAATCAGGTATTTCTATCAATCCACAATTACTCTCTAGCATGACTCTAATATCACCATCTTTATATCTCAAAACAAATGCAAGGAACCAAACTTCTCATATATTCAATGTTCTTTATGAAAGTTTTTATTATATCCCTCTTGGATGCCCATCATATTAGGACTGAAAGATCATGGATGTCGCCTAGAGGGGGGGGTGAATAGGCGCTTTAAAATAATTACGGTTTAGGCTTGAACAAATGCGGAATAGAATTAACGTTTAATTTGTCAAACACAAAACCTAAAACAACCAGGCTCACCTATGTGCACCAACAACTTATGCTAAGCAAGATAAAAAAATATGTGATAGCAAGATATATAACATGAAACACTATGGCTATCACAAAGTAAAGTGTATAAGTAAAGGGCTCGGGTAAGAGATAACCGAGGCACGTGGAGACGACGATGTATCCCGAAGTTCACACCCTTGTGGATGCTAATCTCCATCTGGAGCGGTGTGGAGGCATAATGCTCCCCAAGAAGCCACTAGGGCCACCGTAATCTATTCACGTCCTCGCACAATGCAAGATGTCATGATTCCACTAAGGGACCCTTCATGGCGGTCATGGAACCCGTACAAATGGCAACCCTTGGGGGCGGTCACCGAACCCGTCACTTTGGCAACCCTTGGGGCGGTCACCGGAACCCGTCAAATTTCTCGGGGCGATCTCCACAACCTAATTGGAGACCCCGACGCTTGCCCGGAGCTTTACACCACAATGATTGAGCTCTGAACACCACGAACCGTCTAGGGCACCAAGGCACCCAAGGGGAACAAGATCAAGGGTACCAAGCACCCAAGAGTAATAAGCTTATCAACTTTTAACTTCCACATATCACCATGGAGAACTCAAACCGATGCAACTAATGCAATGGCAAGGGCACACGGAGTGCCCGAGTCCCTCACTCTCAAATCCCACCAAAGCAACGAAACCTATGGAGGAATATGAGAGGACGAACAAGAAGGAGAACACCAAGAACTCCAAGACCTAGATCCAAGGGGTTCCCCTCACATAGAGGAGAAAGTGATTGGTGGAAACGTAGATCTAGATTGGGATGATCTATGGTGATAGTTGATTTGATCTTGCTGAAAAACATAAACTTTTGCACCCAGAAACATAATTGATCTGAGCTGTTGGGACGTGATAAATTCTTGATTTTTTTACACAAGATTGATATACGAATGCCTCTGTTGTCCTAATTTTCCAGAATTTTTGGAGTTACAGAAGTATACGAAGTTTACAGATAACTACATGTTGTTCTGTTTTTTACAGATTCCGTTTTCTATGTGTTGTTTGCTTATTTTGATGAATCTATGGGTAGTATCGGGTGGTATGAACCATGGACAAGTTGGAATATAGTAGATATTACACCACTATAAATAAAGAATGAGTTCGCAACAATACCAAAAGGTGGTGATTTATTTTCTTATACTAACTGATCTCATGAGTTTTCTTATTGAGTTTTGTGTTGTGAAGTTTTCAAGTTTTGGGTAAGATTTGATGGATAACGGAATAAGGAGTGGCAAGAGCCTAAGCTTGGGGATGCCCAAGGCACCCCAAGGTAATGTTCAAAGACAACCAAGCATCTAAGCTTGGGGATTGATACGTCTCCAACGTATCTACAATTTTTTATTGTTCCATGCTATTATATTATCTGTTTTTGATGTTTTATATGCATTCTTATGCTATTTTATATTATTTTTGGGACTAACCTATTAACCTAGAGCCCAGTGCCAGTTCCTATTTTTTCCTTGTTTTTGAGTTTCGCAGAAAAGGAATACCAAACGGATTCCAAACGGAATAAAACCTTCGTGATGATTTTTCTTGGACCAGAAGACAACCAGAAGACTTGGAGATGAAGTCGGAGGAGCCACGAGGCGGCCACAAGGACGGAGGGCACGCCCAGGGGGGTAGATCGCGCCCCCACCCTTGTGGGCCCCTCGTGCACTTCCTGACCTAATTTCTTCACATATATATATACTCCTATATCCCCAAACCAACAGAGAGAGCCACAAAAACACTTTTCCACCGCCGCAACCTTCTGTACCCGTGAGATCCCATCTAGGGGCCTTTTCCGGTGTCCTGCCGAAGGGGGATCCGTACATCAACTCCATTGCCCTTCCGATGAAGAGTGAGTAGTTTACCACAGACCTACGGGTCCATAGCTAGTAGCTAGATGGCTTCTTCCCTCTCTTTCATTCTCAATACCATGTTCTCCTCGATGTTCTTAGAGATCTATTCGATGTAATACTCTTTTGCGGTGTGTTTGCCTAGATCTGATGAATTGTGAATTTATGATCAACTTATCTATGAATATTATTTGAATCTCCTCTGAATTCTTTTATGCATGATTTGATATCTTTGTAATTCTCTTCGAACTATCGGTTTGGTTTGGCCAACTACATTGGTTTTGTTGGAAATATGCCCTAGAGGCAATAATAAATAGGTTATTATTATATTTCCTTGTTCATGATAATCGTTTATTATCCATGCTAGAATTGTATTGATAGGAAACTCAGATACATGTGTGGATACATAGACAACACCATGTCCCTAGTAAGCCTCTAGTTGACTAGCTCGTTGATCAATAGATGGTTACGGTTTCCTGACCATGGACATTGGATGTCGTTGATAACGGGATCACATCATTAGGAGAATGATGTGATGGACAAGACCCAATCCTAAGCCTAGCACAAGATCGTGTAGTTCGTTTGCTCAGAGCTTTTCTAATGTCAAGTATCACTTCCTTAGACCATGAGATTGTGCAACTCCCGGATACCGTAGGAATGCTTTGGGTGTGCCAAACGTCACAACGTAACTGGGTGGCTATAAAGGTGCACTACGGGTATCTCCGAAAGTGTCTGTTGGGTTGGCACGAATCGAGACTGGGATTTGTCACTCCGTGTAAACGGAGAGGTATCTCTGGGCCCACTCGGTAGGACATCATCATAATGTGCACAATGTGACCAAGGAGTTGATCACGGGATGATGTGAGTTACGGAACGAGTAAAGAGACTTGCCGGTAACGAGATTGAACAAGGTATAGGGATACCGACGATCGAATCTCGGGCAAGTAACATACCGTTAGACAAAGGGAATTGAATACGGGATTGATTGAATCCCCGACATCGTGGTTCATCCGATGAGATCATCGTGGAACATGTGGGAGCCAACATGGGTATCCAGATCCCGCTGTTGGTTATTGACCGGAGAACGTCTCGGTCATGTCTGCATGGTTCCCGAACCCGTAGGGTCTACACACTTAAGGTTCGATGACGCTAGGGTTATAGGGAAAGCATGTACGTGGTTACCGAATGTTGTTCGGAGTCCCGGATGAGATCCCGGACGTCACGAGGAGTTCCGGAATGGTCCGGAGGAAAAGATTTATATATGGAAAGTTGTTGTTCGGGTTCCGGGAAAAGTTCGGATTTTTTCGGTATTGTACCGGGAAGCTTCCAGAAGATTCCGGAGGATTCCGGAGGGGTCCGGAGGTCCGGAAAATGTTCCGCCACGTCCAATACAGTAGCATGGGCTGTAAGGGGGCGCCCTAGCCTTAATGGGCCAGGGGCACCAGCCCCCCCAAGGCCCATGCGCATGGGAGAGGGGAAACCCTAAGGGGGAGGGCCTCCACTTGACTTGGGAGGCACTCCTCCCCCCTTTGGCCGCCCCCCAAGCCCCATCTAGGGCTGGCCGCACCCCTTGAGGGGGGAAACCCTAGATGGGGGCGCAGCCCTCCCCCTCCCCTATATATATTGAGGTTTTGGGGCTGCCATAGACATGAGAACGTCTCCTTTTGGCGCAGTCCTACCCCTCTTCCTCCTCCTCCTCTCCCGCGGTGCTTGGCGAAGCCCTGCGGGATTGCCACGCTCCTCCACCACCACCATGCCGTCGTGTTGCTGCTGGATGGAGTCTTCCCCAACCTCTCCCTCTCTCCTTGTTGGATCAAGGCGTGGGAGACGTCACCGGGCTGCACGTGTGTTGAACGCGGAGGCACCGTTCTTTCGGTGCTTAGATCGGAATCAACCGCGATCTGAATCGCTACGAGTACGACTCCCTCATCCGCGTTCTTGCAACGCTTCCGCATCGCGATCTACAAGGGTATGTAGATACACTCCCCTTCCCTTCGTTGCTAGATTACTCCATAGATTGATCTTGGTGATGCGTAGAAAATTTTGAATTTCTGCTACGTTCCCCAACAGGTTTTTCTTGCAATGGGAGAAGTGCTTAGCTTTGGGTTCAATATTGCGGTGTCCTTTCCCAGTGACAGTAGGGGCAGCAAGGCACGTATTGTATTGTTGCCATCGAGGATAAAAAGATGGGATTTTCATCATATTGCTTGAGTTAATTCCTCTACATCATGTCATCTCTACTCCTAAGGGAGCAGTTGGTAGTCTCGCTTCCAGGTTTTTTTTAGTCCCACCTCCCATGGTTTATTTTGGTACCTCCTCCCACCTCTGACTAAGACATCACAAACCGAAAAAACCTCCTCCTGAGGCCCGAACCCGCACCTATCCACACTAGTAGAATGCCCGTGCGTTGCCACGGGCTTTTTGAAGAAAAAAATGCTACTCATGGTGCTAAAATAACCGAGAACAATGCAGGTCTCAGCTACCACACATCTCAGATCCTCGGTTCTCAGGTAACACGCTTCTTCAATCAATTACAACTATCTTTTTACAAATTAAGAAAGTTCGACTCAGATACTAAAACTACATAAAAACATATAATCATGTCTTCTTCTGAATAAAAATATTGTAGTACACAACAGATTCAGTTATTGTGACCACTATAAATATCTATCTTCTAGTGCAAATATTTATATCCCTGGTTATTGTGACGGCTATCTATATTTATCTTCTAGAACAGATACTTATATCAAGAAGACATACATTTGCAAGTGTTTCTTGCTGCCAAAACCTACGTTTAGCTAAAATAAGTAGACGTAGCATAAAATTTGAGATGAGCATAGCACAACAAGGCCAGCTTGCCTCCATGTCAGAGAAACAACAACTTGATTGCTCCTACTTTCGTACGCAACATCTGTGCTAGTACATAACTAAGAGGACTACGAAAAATGACGGGTGATCACTCGGCGGCCGCCGATGCATTTTACATCGCTTCACTTCTTCGAAGAATGAATTGTTGCCGTGTTCACCATGCAAAGAACGTTTTTGATGCAAACAACATACGGCAGCAAATACAACATAGATGTGCATTCTCGTTTCATACTAACCTGGGTGGATGCGATAAAAACGCCATGGACAAAGCGGTCGCTAGGATGGAGATATGAACACCAAATGAACCATAGATAATTCCCAATATTAACATGTGACAGAATCTACTAAATAGGGAATAATTATCTCTATCAATAAGCATAAGCAAACAACTGAAAGAATATAACTATCTCATTTCAATCCTTACATTCACACGCCAATTTGGCATCACCTCCGCGCCCTAGCCTCACTTTTGAAAGCCTGCAAGAGCGCGAGAGATGGGAGTAAGCACAATATTCTGCAATCAAATGAAAGAGAGTCAGGGAGCAATTAGCATTTTTGCCGTGCTCCCCTGCTCAGACCATATCGGTGCCGCCACATCTCGTTCAGAAAAAAAAGCAGTAGCAACAGCACCCAATCCCCATCGAGATATCTCAAGCAAGGTGCCCCTTCTCTTCTCTACACATCACCACTCCTCACCATCCAGCACTGGCGGAGCCTCATAGAGGCCAAACAGATCACGACCCCGCCTTCCAAAACTGCAAGCAAAAAATTACTACTATGCATACTAAGTGTTTGATCCAACCCATTAGTGAATAATACTCCTCCCAACCCCATTATTATTAGATGAATACCCTCGAAGGATACACACATGCAGATTCGTGTGTGAAGCTAGCTAGCTACTCCATGCAACTTGATTGAATGTTGTACGAGCAGCTTCCTGCTACATGTGCACATAATGCTTGCTTACTGCTACATTAGATGGATTCACCCGGCTGGTGGCTGCCTGCTGCATATGTTGGCATTAGGTCGATTCGCCCCCTGCTTGCTGCTGCGCCTACACGGACCATCTCGTGCTATGCGCGCAATCGCCAAGACGATGAGCTGACGACCGTTGATGAGCCAAGCTGCCAAAGGATGGAAGGAGCAAGATATGTTCGATTACAGTGTAATTTTACTTCTAGGCTATTTTGAATATAAAATTTGCTTTGAGTTGAAAATTTGCCCCTCCCCCCTTGATTGCTTGCCACGCTCCGCCACTGCCATCCAGCGCTGCTCCTCCTCTTCTACATCCATCTCCCACAAGTGGCTTGCGTCACCCCTCCCCCAGCTCCCTCCTATCAACGGATGGCCGTGCTCCACCCGCACCCTCGTCGCAACGCCCGTGCTCCAGCCACAATTATGAAGCCGCATAGAGAGCTCAGGCTTCCTTCCTCTTCCCTGACCGTGGCAAGGGTGAAGTTGCCGCCCTGTGCTCCCTAGACCTCCATCCGCCCGTGATCCATCCCCCTACCATCCAGAACGGGCAAAAAAAAGAACGGGACCATCCCGTACTCCCTTCCCCTCCTCCACAACCAAGCAACTGCCACATGCTCGTCCACCAAGCCTCAACCATGGCACCCGGATCGAGCATGAATGCACGCGCCGCCTGCCGGATCTGGCACGGATGCGCGCGGTGGCTCCTGACTTCCCTGATTTATGGGAGATGCCGTGTTGGGCATGCGATGCCCTGTCGATCGATGGGGTGAGGGAGGCTAACGACACGAAACGACAATGTACTCCCCTTTAATAGTAGAGATATATGGAATTTTTTATTATAAATTCTTGATCAACCAATATTTAGCACCTGGGGAGCTGGGCCAATAAATAAAGCCTACATGCTATAAAACGAATAGGAAGGCTCATATAGACACAAAATCAAGCATCTATCCCCATTGGATGTACATATTTTAAGCACGAGCACTTTTGAGTTTCAGTTATACAGGTTGTTTTAGCAAATTTGAAGTGCAAATGTGTGATATATTAAGAGATTTACTCACACTGCATGTGCAGTACATGAGCGGCAGCCGGCAGGCATAGCAAACAACGAGATTCTAAACTTCGCAGAAAACACAAGATCACCTTCCAATCTGAGTATAAAAGGGTCTCATTCAGATCCAGAACTATCATAAAAGACATGTCTTTTAGGAGGCATGTCTAGGAGTTTTTCTGATGATGGTGAAACAAATCCCTACATTACATATAGTTTTTAGTATCGCAAGGAGCGTACAGTTGACAATATACAAAATGGTACACCAATAACAAAAAGACTGCCCTTTTTTACTAACCTGAATTTGATCTTCAATTTGGCTCCTGACTTCAAGTAGAGGTCAATATAGCAGCAACAGGAGCTGCATAATAGAACATACAATTTATACTAAGCAGGCAAAAAGAAGGAATGACTGAATAGATAAGCAATCTAAGCAGACAATTAAGATGTTACTGCAGAGCCTAGCTAGCTGCTCAGGTTTATCAGTAAGCTCACGGCATGGTCCTTCCCTGTCATATACATTTGCATAGAGCATTCCAGAATATGCACATAGAAACATTACCATGCAATGATTTACATCCAGGTTGAATAGATTATAGCCAAAAATTTAGTATGAATGTCACCTGCCCTTCGTACCGATCGCAGTAAATAAAAACATATAATTTGATGCATTTTTTTCTCCTGTTACGGTCTAATGACATGGTTGGTACAATTTAACATACCTTCCCTAGTCCAAAGGGGACACAAGCTTCTATTGATAGTCCAAAGAGGCTAAGTATGCATGCTTAAACAATACACCATGTCTATTTAGTCACATGTGAGCTCTTCTTGATCATGAAAGGTACCAGGTACCACAAAAATAGTTCAGCGCCATCCAAATTAAATAAGGACCGAATAAATTGGCAATGAATCCTAATGCAATGATTGGAATAAGAATAAGACAAAAAAAGAGAAGCAACATAATAAACAGAGAAAGATTAAATGGACAGGTGATATAATGTCTGCCTCTTCTTGGAAAATCTAATGGCAACTCTATCAATTTCAAGTACTCTTATTACAGATAACATCAGCATAAAACTTATGTATATCTATTGATTCAAGGCTACAGATTTCTTTCTTGAAAAGGAAGACAATTTATATATGAAAGGTAGCGGCTTTCATCGAAAAAGATTCTTGCTCCTGACACATAATTTCTTTACAGGTTTCTCAGCTACGGAGAAGAAAACGATTTCTTAGTCACACACAGAATTAATGGGCACCAAGAGCATTTGCACATTTCAATTCACTTGATGCTTCAAAAAAGTGTCTCCTCTGCCCGAACAACTGAACAAATGTTGAGAACTCAGAGGCCATGGCATGCTAGAAAGGGAGGGAGGGAAAGGAGGAAATATTACATGAACAGCAGCTCGGGTCTCCCATGTCAGCTCACCCCCTCAAGCAGGCCCAGATCTCTTTCCTTGCGCCCGTTCAAACAATCGATCCGTCCGTTGCGTGCATGGGATTCCACAAATGCGTCCTCTCATAGCCATGGCGGTGAACCTGCAGAGCAAACACATGCAATGACTGAAATGAATGGGATGCTTTGCTCGGTTCTTCGAGGCCCATGCATACTCGAACAGATTAATACCTGTGTTCATCCTCCAAACAGGGCACGGCCGGCACGGTCTCCTCCAATCAGTGCAATGCGACCATGCCATGCTCTGTTCGGCGGCGTCTGCGTCGTCCGTGGGGATCCGCAGCGGCGGCGGCGTCCGTGGGGATCCGTGACCAATTCTTTTAATGATCAGACATGACTCTTGCATAAGTGATATCAGTATCCGATTAAGATGATTTTTAAGGCACCAAAACAAGAACTGGGTGAAGACAACAATAATATATATATTAGTATCCGAGTAAGATGATCCAGCTAAATACCTGTGGGTTGCCACAGAATAAATCCTCTTGAAATGCACGTCAATTGCCTCCCTTTAATAGCCCCAAATGCATAAGTTTACAACTACAAGTCGTGCGTGGGAACAAGATCACAAACATATATTCATTTCATTGGTCAAAATAGATTTATAATAACTAATTTCATTTGTCGAAATAGACCAGTAATCGTAGAAGAAGAAAAGTAATATACAACATATATTATAACTCTGCACTACGGCCAACCGGCTACATCACCCATGCGGCTTCACCTTCGACAACTAATAAAATTTCTAATATCATCCACCTTGAATAATATAATAACATTCACTTTCATTTTATTTTTATCTTGGAGCCTCATGGTCACATGTTCTACAAGTCGATGCTTGATTTTGTGTCTATATGAGCCTTCCTATTCGTTTTATAGAATGTAGGCTTTATTTATTGGCCCAGCTCCCCAGGTACTAAATATTGGTTGATCAAGAATTTATAATAAAAAATTCCATATATCTCTACTATTAAAGGGGAGTACATTGTCGTTTCGTGTCGTTAGCCTCCCTCACCCCATCGATCGACAGGGCATCGCATGCCCAACACGGCATCTCCCATAAATCAGGGAAGTCAGGAGCCACCGCGCGCATCCGTGCCAGATCCGGCAGGCGGCGCGTGCATTCATGCTCGATCCGGGCGCCATGGTTGAGGCTTGGTGGACGAGCATGTGGCAGTTGCTTGGTTGTGGAGGAGGGGAAGGGAGTACGGGATGGTCCCGTTCTTTTTTTGCCCGTTCTGGATGGTAGGGGGATGGATCACGGGCGGATGGAGGTCTAGAGAGCATAGGGCGGCAACTTCACCCTTGCCACGGTCAGGTAAGAGGAAGGAAGCCTGAGCTCTCTATGCGGCTTCATAAGTGTGGCTGGAGCACGGGCGTTGCGACGAGGGTGCGGGTGGAGCACGGCCATCCGTTGATAGGAGGGAGTTGGGGGAGGGGTGACGCAAGCCACTTGTGGGAGATGGATGTAGAAGAGGAGGAGCAGCGCTGGATGGCAGTGGCGGAGCGTGGCAAGCAATCAAGGGGGGAGGGGCAAATTTTCAACTCAAAGCAAATTTTATATTCAAAATAGCCTAGAAGTAAAATTACACTGTAATCGAACATATCTTGCTCCTTCCATCCTTTGGCAGCTTGGCTCATCAACGGTCGTCAGCTCATCGTCTTGGCGATTGCGCGCATAGCACGAGATGGTCCGTGTAGGCGCAGCAGCAAGCAGGGGGCGAATCGACCTAATGCCAACATATGCAGCAGGCAGCCACCAGCCGGGTGAATCCATCTAATGTAGCAGTAAGCAAGCATTATGTGCACATGTAGCAGGAAGCTGCTCGTACAACATTCAATCAAGTTGCATGGAGTAGCTAGCTAGCTTCACACACGAATCTGCATGTGTGTATCCTTCGAGGGTATTCATCTAATAATAATGGGGTTGGGAGGAGTATTATTCACTAATGGGTTGGATCAAACACTTAGTATGCATAGTAGTAATTTTTTGCTTGCAGTTTTGGAAGGCGGGGTCGTGATCTGTTTGGCCTCTATGAGGCTCCGCCAGTGCTGGATGGTGAGGAGTGGTGATGTGTAGAGAAGAGAAGGGGCACCTTGCTTGAGATATCTCGATGGGGATTGGGTGCTGTTGCTACTGCTTTTTTTCTGAACGAGATGTGGCGGCACCGATATGGTCTGAGCAGGGGAGCACGGAAAAAATTCTAATTGCTCCCTGACTCTCTTTCATTTGATTGCAGAATATTGTGCTTACTCCCATCTCTCGCGCTCTTGCAGGCTTTCAAAAGTGAGGCTGGGGCGCGGAGGTGATGCCAAATTGGCGTGTGAATGTAAGGATTGAAATGAGATAGTTATCTTCTTTCAGTTGTTTGCTTATGCTTATTGATAGAGATAATTATTCCCTATTTAGTAGATTCTGTCACATGTTAATATTGGGAATTATCTATGGTTCATTTGGTGTTCATATCTCCATCCTAGCGACCGCTTTGTCCATGGCGTTTTTATCGCATCCACCCAGGTTAGTATGAAACGAGAATGCACATCTATGTTGTATTTGCTGCCGTATGTTGTTTGCATCAAAAACGTTCTTTGCATGGTGAACACGGCAGCAATTCATTCTTCGAAGAAGTGAAGCGATGTAAAATGCATCGGCGGCCGCCGAGTGATCACCCGTCATTTTTCGTAGTCCTCTTAGTTATGTACTAGCACAGATGTTGCGTACGAAAGTAGGAGCAATCAAGTTGTTGTTTCTCTGACATGGAGGCAAGCTGGCCTTGTTGTGCTATGCTCATCTCAAATTTTATGCTACGTCTACTTATTTTAGCTAAACGTAGGTTTTGGCAGCAAGAAACACTTGCAAATGTATGTCTTCTTGATATAAGTATCTGTTCTAGAAGATAAATATAGATAGCCGTCACAATAACCGGGGATATAAATATTTGCACTAGAAGATAGATATTTATAGTGGTCACAATAACTGAATCTGTTGTGTACTACAATATTTTTATTCAGAAGAAGACATGATTATATGTTTTTATGTAGTTTTAGTATCTGAGTCGAACTTTCTTAATTTGTAAAAAGATAGTTGTAATTGATTGAAGAAGCGTGTTACCTGAGAACCGAGGATCTGAGATGTGTGGTAGCTGAGACCTGCATTGTTCTCGGTTATTTTAGCACCATGAGTAGCATTTTTTTCTTCAAAAAGCCCGTGGCAACGCACGGGCGTTCTACTAGTCTTGCCTAATGTGTTACTCCGTTCTTTATGAACTTAATACTCTAGATGCATGTTGGATAGCGGTCGATGTGTGGAGTAATAGTAGTAGATGCAGAATCGTTTCGGTCTACTTGACACGGACGTGATGCCTATATTCATGATCATTGCCTTAGATATCGTCATATCTTTGCGCTTTTCTATCAATTGCTCGGTAGTAATTTGTTCACCCACCGTAATATTCACTATCTTGAGAGAAGCCTCTAGTGAAACCTATGGCCCCCGGGTCTATTTTCCATCATATAAGTTTCTATTTTCCATCATATAAGTTTCCGATCTACTATTTTGCAATCTTTTACTTTCCGATCTATAAACCAAAAATACCAAAAATATTTACTTTACCGTTTATCCATATCTATCAGATCTCACTTTTGCAAGTAACCGTGAAGGGATTGACAACCCCTTTATCGCGTTGGGTGCAAGTTGTTTGATTGTTTGTGCAGGTATTCGGTGACTTGTGCGTTGCCTCCTACTGGATTGATACCTTGGCCGGTTCTCAAACTGAGAGAAATACTTATCTCTACTTTGCTGCATCACCCTTCCTCTTCAAGGGAAAAAACAACGCAAGCTCAAGAAGTAGCAGGAAGAATTTCTGGCGCGCCGAGGAGATCTACGCCAAGTCAAGACATACCAAGTACCCATAATAAACACTCATCTCTTGCATTACATCGAGGAGATCTACGCCATTCCCCTCTCGTTTTCCTCTCCCCCACTTCTAAAACGATTTTCGAGAAGATTTGCCTTTTTCTTCGCCCTTCTTCCGTTTGATCTTTTGTTTGCTTGTGTTACCATGTGCCTTCTTTTTGCTTGCATCTTCGCTTTCTAAAAGTTTATGGATCCTCATCCACTTGCTAATCTTTTTAAAAGACCCAATTATGATGAACCAATTTCTAGTGACTTGAGTGCACTAGATTATCTTTATGATGTTTTGCTTGAAATCCGTGAATCTGAAAATTGTGATGAAGTGCTTTATGAAGTGATTCACGATAGATCCTTGAATAAAAAGCATGATTGCAATGATGTTATTATAAATTATATTAATGTCAATTGTGCTAATAATATGCAAAACCCTAAGCTTGGGGATGCTAATTTTGCTATGTCTACTATTTGTTGCAATGATCATGATTGGGGTGATTCTTCTTATAATCTTGAAAATTTATTTAAGCTCCATGATGAATATGAGATTGATAATAATGTTTGCAATAGTATTGAAAGTGGGTTTGGAATAGTGTCAACTTTAGATCCCACATGTTTGGAGTATGATCGATCTTATGAAATTTTTGATAAAAGTTGGTTTGGAGAGGTCATGACATTATTTGATGGTAATCCCACTATTTTGGAAGAGTGTCAACTTTGCATGCATGTGGATCACGAAGAGAATATTTTATGTGATAGTTATATTGTTGAATTTGAATATGATCCCACATGTAATTATTATGAGATAAGAAAATATGGTTGTAAAAAATTTCATGTTACAAAATTACCTCTCGTTATGTTGAGACTACCATGCATTGCTTCTTTCTTCTTCCTTGCATATGGTAGTTTTTGCTTGTCTTGATAATTTGTTTGCTTATATAATGCCTATGCATAGGAAGTATGTTAGACTTAGATATGTTTGTCACGTATTTTATGATGCTCTCTTCGTGCTTCAATTCTTGTCTTTTATGTGAGCATCATTAAAATTATCAATGCCTAGCTAAAAGGCTTTAAAGAAAAGCGCTTGTTGGGAGACATCCCAATTTATTTCTTTTCTTTTTTTCAATAAATAATTCATCTAGCCTCTGGTTAGATGTGTTTTTGTGTTTTAATTAATGTTTGTGCCAAGTAAGACCTTTAGGATGGCTTACGGTGATAGTTGTTTGATCTTGCTGAAAAACAGAAACTTTTGCGCTTAGGAAAACAATTCCTATTTTTAACAGAAGCATGATAAAATACTGATTCTGTTTGCAGAAGATTAATAAACAAATTGCTTATGTTGTCCTAGTTTTTCAGAAATTTTGGAGTTACAGAAGTATTCTAGAGCTACAGATTACTACAGACTGTTCTGTTTTTGACAGATTCTGTTTTCTATGTGTTGTTTGCTTATTTTGATGAATCTATGGCTAGTATTGGGGGTATGAACCATGGAAAAGTTGGAATACAGTAGATATTACACCAATATAAATAAAGAATGAGTTCATAACAGTACCAAAAGTGGTGATTTATTTTCTTATACTAACAGAGCTTATGAGATTTTCTGTTGAGTTTTGTGTTGTGAAGTTTTCGAGTTTTGGGTAAGGATTTGATGGGCTATGGAATAAGGAGTGGCAAGAGCCTAATCTTGGAGATTCCCAAGGCACCCCAAGGTAATATTCAAGGACAAGCAAGAGCCTAAGCTTGGGGATGCCCTGGGAGGCATCCCCTCTTTCGTCTTCGTCTATCGGTAACTTTACTTGAGGCTATATTTTTATTCACCACATGATATGTGTTTTGCTTGGAGCGTCTTGTATGATTCATGTCATCTTGCCTAATGTGTTACTCTGTTCTTATGAACTTAATACTCTAGATGCATGCTGGATAGCGGTTGATGTGTGGAGTAATAGTAGTAGATGCAGAATCGTTTCGGTCTACTTGTCGCGGACGTGATGCCTATATACATGATCATGCCTAGATATTCTCATAACTATGCGCTTTTCTATCAATTGCTCGACAGTAATTTGTTCACCCACCGTAGATTATGCTATCTTGAGAGGAAGCCACTAGTGAAACCTATGGCCCCCGGGTCTATCTTCCATCATATTACTTTCCTATCAATTTACTATTTCTGCCTTTGTTTATTTTGCAATCTTTACTTTCCAATCTATATCATAAAAATACCAAAAATATTTATCTTATTATCTCTATCAGATCTCACTTTTGCAAGTGGCCATGAAGGGATTGGCAACCCCTTTATCGCGTTGGTTGCAAGGTTCTTATTTGTTTGTGCAGGTACAAGGCGACTTGCGTGTAACCTCCTACTGGATTGATACCTTGGTTCTCAAAAACTGAGGGAAATACTTACGCTACTTTGCTGCATCACCCTGGGAAAACCAACGCATGCTCAAGAGGTAGCAAGAAGGATTTCTGGCACGGTTGTCGGGGAGGCTTACGCCAAGTCAAGTCAAGATTTGATCTCCCAGCAACTAGCCATTTCTGGCGCCGTTGCCAAGTCGAGTCAAGACATACCACGTACCCATCACAAATTCTTATCCCTCGCATTACATTATTTTCCATTTGCCTCTCATTTTCCTCTCCCCCACTTCACCCTTGCCATTTTTATTTGCCCTCTTTTTCTGTCCGTCTCTTTTCGCTTGCTTCTTGTGTGCTTGTGTGTTGGATTGATTGACATGATGGCTCAAGACAATACTAAATTGTGTGACTTTTCCAATACCAACAACAATGATTTTCTTAGCACTCCAATTGCTCCTATTACCGATGCTGAATCTTGTGAAATTAATGCTGCTTTGCTGAATCTTGTCATGAAAGATCAAGTCTCTGGCCTTCCTAGTGAAGATGCCGCTACCCATCTAAACAACTTTGTTGATTTGTGTGATATGCAAAAGAAGAAAGATGTGGATAATGATATTGTTAAATTGAAGCTATTTCCATCTTCGCTTAGAGGTCGTGCTATGATTTTCGTCTTTGCCTACAAATAGTATTGATTCATGGAATAAGTGCAAAGATGCTTTTATCTCTAAGTATTTTCCTCCTGCTAAGATCATCTCTCTTAGAAACGATATTATGAATTTTAAGCAACTTGATCATGAGCATGTTGCACAAGCTTGGGAGAGGATGAAATTAATGATACGTAATTACCCTACACATGGTTTGAATTTATGGATGATTATACAAAAAAATTGTGCCGGATTGAATTTTGCTTCTAGAAATCTTTTATATTCGGCCGCGGGAGGCACTTTTATGGAAATCACTTTAGGAGAAGCTACTAAACTCCTAGATAATATTGTGGTTAATTATTCTCAATGGCACACCAAAAGATCTACTAGTAAAAAGGTTCATGCAATAGAAGAGATTAATGTTTTAAGTGGAAAGATGGATGAACTTATGAAATTGTTTGCTAATAAGAGTGTTTCTTCTGACCCTAATGATATGCCTTTGTCTACTTTGATTGAGAATAATAATGAATCTATGGATGTGAATTTTGTTGGTAGGAACAATTTTGGTAACAACGCATATAGAGGAAACTTTAATCCTAGGCCGTTTCCTAGTAATTCCTCTAATAATTATGGTAATTCTTACAACAACTCTTATGGAAATTTTAATAAGATGCCCTCTGATTTTGAGACCAGTGTTAAAGAATTTATGATTTCGCAAAAGAATTTCAATACTTTGCTTGAAGAAAAATTGCCTAAGATTGATGAGTTGGCTAGGAACGTGGATAGAATTTATCTTGATATTGATTCTTTGAAACTTAGATCTATTCCACCTAAGCATGATATCAATGAGTCTCTCAAAGCTATGAGAATTTCCATTGATGAGTGCAAAGAAAGAACCGCTAGGATGCGTGCTAAAAAAGATTGCTTTATGAAAGCGTGTTCTTCTAGTTTTCATGATAATAATGATGAAGATCTAAAAGTGATTGAAGTGTCCCCTATTAAATCTTTGTTTTGCAATATGAATCTTGATAATGATGGAACTGGAGATGAGTCAACTTTAGTTAAAAGGCGTCCCAATGATTCGGAGTTTTTAGATCTTGATGCAAAAATTGGTAAAAGTGGGATTGAAGAGGTCAAAACTTTACATAGCAATGAACCCACTATTTTGGATTTCAAGGAATTTAATTATGATAATCGTTCTTTAATAGATTGTATTTCCTTGTTGCAATCCGTGTTAAATTCTCCTCATGCTTATGATCAAAATAAAGCTTTTACTAAACATATCGTTGATGCTTTAATGCAATCTTATGAAGAAAAGCTTGAATTAGAAGTTTCTATCCCTAGAAAACTTTATGATAAGTGGGAACCTACTATTAAAATTAATATTAAAGATCATGAATGCTATGCTTTGTGTGATTTGGGTGCTAGTGTTTCCACGATTCCAAAAACTTTGTGTGATGTGTTAGGTTTCCGTGAATTTGATGATTGTTCTTTAAACTTGCATCTTGCGGATTCCACCATTAAGAAACATATGGGAAGGATTAATGATGTTCTTATTGTTGCAAATAGGAATTATGTGCCCGTAGATTTTATTGTTCTTGATATAGATTGCAATCCTACATGTCCTATTATTCTTTGTCGACCGTTCCTTAGAACGATTGGTGCAATTATTGATATGAAAGAAGGAAATATTAGATTCCAATTTCCGTGAAGGAAAGGAATGGAACACTTTCCTAGGAATAAAATTAAATTACCTTATGAATCTATTATGAGAGCCACTTATGGATTGCATACCAAAGATGATAATACCTAGATCTATTCTTGCTTTTATGCCTAGCTAGGGGCGTTAAACGATAGCGCTTGTTGGGAGGCAACCCAATTTTATTTTTGTTTCTTGCTTTTTGTTTGTGTTTAGTAATGAATAATTCATCTAGCTTATGTTTAGATGTGGTTTTATGTTTTAAATTAGTGTTTGTGCCAAGTAGAACCTTTGGGAAGACTTGGATGAAGTCTTTATGATCTTGCTGTAAAAAAACAAATACTTTAGCGCTCACGAGATTAGCTGCCATTTTTACTGGAGAGTGCTTTTAGGTTGATTATTTTTGCAGATGATTAATAGATAAATTCCTCACGTCCACCAATTTATTTTAGAATTTTTGGAGTTACAGAAGTATACGTTTGATACAGATTGCTACAGACTGTTCTGTTTTTGACAGATTCTGTTTTTCGTGTGTTGTTTGCTTATTTTGATGAATCTATGGATAGTATTGAGGGGTATGAACCATAGAGAAGTTGGAATACAGTAGGTTTAACACCAATATAAATAAAGAATGAGTTCATTACAGTACCTTGAGGTGGTGATTTGTTTTCTTATACTAACGGAGCTCATGAGATTTTCTGTTGAGTTTTGTGTTGTGAAGTTTTCAAGTTTTTGGGTAAAGATTTGATGGATTATGGAATAAGGAGTGGCAAGAGCCTAAGCTTGGGGATGCCCAAGGCACCCCAAGGTAAAATTCAAGGACAACCAAAAGCCTAAGCTTGGGGATGCCCCGGAAGGCATCCCCTCTTTCGTCTTCGTCCATCGGTAACTTTACTTGAGGCTATATTTTTATTCACCACATGATATGTGATTTGCTTGGAGCGTCTTGTATGATTTGAGTCTTTGCTTGTTAGTTTACCACAATCATCCTTGCAGTGCACACCTTTTTGAGAGACACGCATGCATCGGAATTTATTAGAATACTCTATGTGCTTCACTTATATCTTTTGAGCTAGATAATTTTGCTCTAGTGCTTCGCTTATATCTTTTAAAGCACGGTGGTGGTTTTATTTTATAGAAATTATTCATCTCTCATGCTTCACTTATATTATTTTGAGAGTCCTTTAGAACAGCATGGTAATTTGCTTTGGCTATAAAATTAGTCCTAATATGATGAACATCCAAGATGGGTATAATAAAAACTTTCATAAAAAGTGCATTGAATACTATGAGAAGTTTGATACTTGATGATTGTTTTGAGATATGAAGGTGGTAATATTAGAGTCATGCTAGTTGAGTATTTGTTTTTTTTGACTGGGAACTGTGGGGCACAACCCCCACAACAGATCAAAACTTTATTAAGAATATAAAACAATTACAACAATATGATTACAAGAAGTAACCAGAATACAAAAAAGGAAGGAAAGCTTACAAAAACAAACTAAGGGGGGAGGAAAGAGATCCATTTCAGTAAGTCATCCTTGTAAGCAGATTTGATTCTGTGCTGCATTTGGCTAATATCATGCCTAAAAGCACTTCTCCATTTATTGAAACTTGCCCTCTCACTTCTGAACACTTTGGCATTTCTGATGATCCAGATATTCCAGCAGGCAACGAACACCACTTCAGTGAAGAAAGGCTTATCAAAACTTCTCCTTGCCTGAGTAACCAAATCAAGCATGGAGGTGCCAGCAGACCAATCAATATGCAGATAATTCCAGATCCTAATGCTAAAAATGCAGTTGAAGAACAAATGGTCCCTGGTTTCTCTAGTCAGTAGGGGGCAGAGCTTACAATGAACTCCATCTTCCATGTGCCAATGTCTTCTTTCAACCATATCCTTGGTGTTCAGCCTGTCCATGATAAGCATCCAAGCAAACACCTTGATCTTGAGGGTACAGGAGGGTTTCCAAATCCAACAGAGTAAAGGGTTGAAGGATTCAGACACAAAAGTGTGAGAGTAGAACATCTTGGGCTTGAAAACCTTGGGTGAGCCCTGCCAAAACCATAAGTCCTTAGAACTAGCTATTCTACTGTGGGAGCCCATCAAATCCTTAATCAAGTTCAACTCATCAAAGGCTTGAGCAGACAAAGGAAGATGGAAATGCTGGTACATATCCTGGGTATTGAAAATTTCCTTAACCGAAATCCAGGGGTCCTTGGCAAAAGAAAATAACCTTGGAAATCTTGTCTGCAAACTAGAAACTTCACTGCCAAGGTTCCAATTATCAGACCAAAAAAGAGCAGTGTCCCCTTCATTAACCTGCACCCAGGAGCAATCTCTAAAATTCTGCATTGCCTTGCAAATATCCCTCCACCAAAAGGAGCCACAATCATTTGTTCCCTGGGGCATTCCTTCATAATAATATGAATCCCAAACTAGGGACACCCAAGGGATATCTCTTTTGTTGAGGAAATTACTAGCATGCTTGAGTAGCAGGGCCACATTCTGAACCCCCAGGTTAAGGATACCAAGACCCCCTTTATTTTTTGGCCTACAGATCAGCTCCCAAGCAGCAAGAGATGGGGCTGGCTCATCTCTATGTTTTCTCCACAGGCACTTCCTTTGGATTCTTTCTAACTGCTTGAGTATACCAGCAGGAACAGCCAGGCTACACAGAAAGAAGATTGGCATTGAGGACAGAGCAGAGTTGAGAAACTGCAGTCTTTCACCTTGGTTAAGAAATGAGGAGTTGGCAGTCATTCTTCTTTCCATACAGTCAACTAAAGGCATAAAGTCCACCATTTTTGGCCTTGTAGTCCCCACAGGTAAGCCAAGAAATGTGAATGGCATCTTACCAATATTGCAACCAAAAGCAGCAGCAAGATCCTCCATCACAGCAGAGTCAACATTGATTGGAATAATAAAGGATTTATGGTAATTGACATCCAGACCTGTGGGCTGAGAGAACACCTCCAGCATATCCTTCAGGGCCAGAAGCTGAACCCTGTCAGCAGGGAGGATGATCAATGTATCATCAACATACTGGATCACAGGGTAGTCTCTATCATGGCAAGGTATAGGGAGGTGAAGAACTCCCTTCCTGAACATATCATTAATCACTGTTTGCAATAGATCAGCAGCTATGACAAAAAGAAGAGGAGATACAGGGTCACCCTGTCTAACTCCTTTTTTGCAAACAAACTTCCTCCCAGGGACACCATTAAGAAGAACAGAAGAAGTACCAGTGGCCATAAGCTGTTTCATCCAGAGGATCCACTTTTCATTGAAACCCTTATGCCTAAGAATTTGAAAAATAGCTTCATGCTCAACAGAAAAGGCCTTCTCAAAGTCCAGTTTGAGGATTACTATTGGTCTCTTGGACTGATGACATTGGTGCAAATATTCAAAGGTCCAACCAAGACAATCCTGGATTGTTCTGCTCTTAATGAAACCATACTGATTTTTGTGAATGCACTGCATAATCAGCTCCTGGAATCTATTTGCAGCCATTTTGGAGAGAAACTTGAGCCCCATACTAGTGAGAGAGATAGGCCTATAATCCCCCACTTCCTCAGGCGATAGCTTTTTGGGCACCAGAGTAATAAAAGAAATGTTAATGTTCTCCAAGACAGCAGATTCCTCATGAAAAGCCTGGGCCAGCTCATAAAAGTCATTTGAAATTAGGTGCCAGCATTTCTTGAAAAACAAACCATTGAAACCATCAGGACCAGGTGCTTTATCCACAGGCATGTGCTTGACCACATTGTCCATTTCCTCCTTTTCAAAAGGCTTAGTGAGCACCTCAAGGCCAGCCACAGGGGTAAGTAGTGATGACAAATCAAAGCCCGTCACAATCCCTCTAGAAGTGCCCATTCTGTTCTTAAAGCAACTCCAAATAATTCCAGCCATTTGAGAGTGATCAAAGACCACAGAACCATCAGGTAGCTTTAGTTGAAGTATTTGTGAATTTGAGAAATACTTGTGTTGAAGTTTGCAAGTCCCGTAGCATGCACGTATGGTAACCATTGTGTGACAAATTTGAAACATGAGGTGTTCTTTGATTGTCATCCTTATGAGTGGCGGTCGGGGATGAGCGATGGTCTTTTCCTACCAAGCTATCCCCCTAGGAGCATGCGTGTAATGCTTGGTTTTTGATGACTTGTAGATTTTTGCCATAAGTATGTGAGTTCTTTATGACTAATGTTGAGTCCATGGATTATACGCACTCTCACCTTTCCATCATTGCTAGCCTCTTCGGTACCATGCATTGCCCTTTCTCACCTTGAGAGTTGGTGCAAACTTCGCCGGTGCATCCAACCCCCGTGATATGATATGCTCTATCACAGATAAACCTCCTTATATCTTCCTCAAAACAGCCACCATACCTACCTATTATGGCATTTCCATAGCCATTCCGAGATATATTGCCATGCAACTTTCCACCGTTTCATTTATTATGACAAGCTTCATCATTGTCATATTGCCTTCCATGATCATGTAGTTGACATTGTATTTGTGGCAAAGCCACCATGCATAATTTATCATACATGTCACTCTTGATTCATTGCCCATCCCGGTACACCGCCGGAGGCACTCATATAGAGTCATATTTTGTTCTAGTATCGAGTTGCAATCATTGAGTTGTAAATAAATAGAAGTGTGATGATCATCATTAATAGAGCGTTGTCCCAAATAAAAAAATAAAAAAATAGAAAGGCCAAAAAAAGGCCCCCAAAAAAGAGAAAAGAAATAAGGGGACAATGCTACTATCCTTTTTTCCACACTTGTGCTTCAAAGTAGCACCATGATCTTTATGATAGAGAGTCTCTTGTTTTGTCACTTTCATATACTAGTGGGAATTTTTCAGTATAGAACTTGGCTTGTATATTCCAACAATGGGCTTCCTCAAATGCCCTAGGTCTTCGTGAGCAAGCAAGTTGGATGCACACCAACTTAGTTTATTTTGTTGAGCTTTCATACATTTATAGCTCTAGTTCATCTGTTGCATGGCAATCCCTACTCCTTGCATTGACATCAATTGATGGGCATCTTCCTAGCCTATTTATTAGCCGCGCCAATGTGAGACTTTCTCCTTTTTTGTCTTCTCCACACAACCCCCATCATTATATTCTATTCCACCCATAGTGCTATGTCCATGGCTCACGCTCATGTATTGCGTGAAAGTTGAAAAAAGTTTGAGATTACTAAAGTATGAAACAATTGCTTGGCTTGTCATCAGGGTTGTGCATGATGAGAGCATTCTTGTGTGACGAAAATGAAGCATAGCCAAACTATATGATTTTGTAGGGATAAGCTTTCTTTGGCCATGTTATTTTGAGAAGACATAATTGCTTAGTTAGTATGCTTGAAGTATTATTATTTTTATGTCAATATTAAACTTTTGTCTTGAATCTTTCGGATCTGAACATTCATGCCACAATAAAGAGAATTACTTAGAAAATTATGTTAGGTAGCATTCCACATCAAAAATTCTGTTTTTATCATTTACCTACTCGAGGACGAGCAGGAATTAAGCTTGGGGATGCTTGATACGTCTCCAATATATCTATAATTTTTGATTGTTCCATGCTATTATATTATCTGTTTTGGATGTTTACTGGGCTTTATTATGCACTTTTATATTATTTTTGGGACTAACCTATTAACCGAAAGCCCAGTGCAAATGGTTGTTTTTTGCCTATTTCAGTGTTTCGCAGAAAAGGAATATCAAACGGAATTCAAACGGAATGAAACCTTCGAGAGAGTTATTTTTGGAACAAACGCAATCCAGGAGACTTGGAGTGGACGTCAAGGAAGCAACGTGGAAGCCACGAGGCAGGGAGGCACGCCCAGGGGGGGTAGGCGCGCCCCACCCTCGTGGGCCCCTCGTGGCTCCATCGACCTACTTCCTTCGCCTATATATACTCATATACCCCGAAAACATCCGAGAGCACCACAAATCCCTATTTCCACCGCCGCAACCTTCTGTACCTGTGAGATCCCATCTTGGGGCCTTTTTCGGCACTCTGCCGGAGGGGGGATCAATCACGGAGGGCTTCTACAACACCATAGCCTCTCCGATGATGTGTGAGTAGTTTACCACAGACCTTCGGATCCATAGTTATTAGCTAGATGGCTTCTTCTCTCTCTTTGGATCTCAATACAAAGTTCTCCTCGATTCTCTTGGAGATCTATTCGATGTAATTCTTTTTGCAGTGTGTTTGTCGAGATCTGATGAATTGTGGGTTTATGATCAAGATTATTGATACGTCTCCGTCGTATCTATAATTTTTGATTGTTCCATGCCAATATTATACAACTTCCATATACTTTTGGCAACTTTTTATATTATTTTTGGGACTAACATATTGATCCAGTGCCCAGTGCCAGTTCCTGTTTGTTGCATGTTTTATGTTTCGCAGAAACCCCATATCAAACGGAATCCAAACGGGATAAAAACGGATGGAGAATATTTTTGGAATATTTGGAAAATATGGGAAGAAGAATCAACGCGAGACGGTGCCCGAGGGGGGCACGAGGCAGGGGGCGCGCCCCACCCCCCTAAGCGCGCCTCTGACCCTCGTGGGACCCCCGTAAGGCGGTTGCTGCTCTTCTTTGGCTGCAAGAAAGCTAATTTTCGGAGAAAAATCTGGGCAAAGGTTTCAATCCAATCGGAGTTACAGATCTCTATATATATACGAAACGGTGAAAGGGCAGAAGAGGAGAGCGCAGAAACAGAGAGAGACAGATCCAATCTCGGAGGGGCTCTCGCCCCTCCCACGCCATGGAGACCATGGACCAGAGGGGAAACCCTTCTCCCACCTAGGGAGAAGGTCAATGAAGAAGAAGAAGGAGGGGGGCTCTCTCCCCCTCGCTTCCGATGGCGCCGGAACGCCGCCGGGGGCCATCATCATCACCGCCATCTTCACCAACACCTCCGCCATCTTCACCAATATCTCCATCACGTTCCCCCATCTATCTACAGCGGTCCACTCTCCCGCAACCCGCTGTACCCTCTACTTGAACATGGTGCTTTATGCTTCATATTATTATCCAATGATGTGTTGCCATCCTATGATGTCTGAGTAGATTTTCGTTGTCCTATTGGTGGTTGATGAGTTGCTATGATTGATTTAATTTGCTTGTGGTTATGTTGCTGTCCTTTGGTGCCCATCATATGAGCGCGCGCGTGGATCACACCATAGGGTTAGTTGTATGTTGATAGGACTATGTATTGGAGGGCAAGAGTGACAGAAGCTTCAACCTATGTGACGCCCTCGATTCAATCGTACACTAATCATACACGCAAATGTGTACGATCAAGATCAAGGACTCACGGGAAGATATCACAACACAACTCTAGACACAAATTAAAATAATACAAGCTTTATATTACAAGTCATGGGCCTCGAGGGCTCGAATACATAAGCTCGAAAACACAAGAGTCAGTGGAAGCAACAATATTTGAGTACAGACATGAGTTAGACAAGTTTGCCTTAAGAAGTCTAGCACAAAAGTAACAACGATCGAAAAGGCAAGGCCTCCTGCCTGGGAGCCTCCTAACTACTCCTGGTCGTCGGCGGTCTCCACGTAGTAGTAGGCACCCTCGGGGGTAGTAGGAGTCGTCGGTGGTGTCATCTGGATCCTGGGCTCCACCATCTGGTTGCGACATCCGAGAAGAATGGAAAGGGGGGGAAGAAAGCAAAGCAACCGTGAGTACTCATACAAAGTACTCGCAAGCAAGGATCTACACTACATATGCATCGATATCAATGAAAAGGGGTGTATCTGTGGACTGGACTGCAGAATGCCAGAAGAGAAGGGGAAAGCCTAGCCTATCGAAGACTAGCATCTTCTGGAAACCACCATCTTGCAGCAACAAGAGGGAGTAGAGTAGCATAATGTAAAGTAGTAGTAGTAGTGTTATCAACCTCGGCCAGAGATCCTTTCTTGACTCCCTGCGAGAAAGCAATCCCAGAGCCATACTATCCAGTTCTCATATCCATGTCTCATCTCAAGTATCCAGTTCTAGTTGTATCGATCGGGATACAACTCCAAGTGTCCGTTACCGTAGGACAGGCTATCGATAGATGTTTTCTTCCCTGCAGGGGTGCACCAACTTACCCACCATGCTCGATTAACTCCGGCCAGACACACTTTCCTGGGTCATGCCAGGCCTCGGTCAAACAATATGCCGCAACCCGACCTAGGCTTAATAGAGAGGTCAGCACGCCGGACTAAACCTATGCCCCCAGGGGTCATGGGCCATCGCCCCGGGAACTCCTGCACGTTGCGTACGCGGCCGGTGAGCAGACCTAGCTACCTCCTTTAAAAAGGCAGGTGCTTACCAGTCCAACCCGACGCGCGCCGCTCAGTCGCTGACGTCTATTAAGCTTCGGTTGATGTATACGACGCAGAACGCCCATACTATGCCCACGTGATGGTTAGTGCTATCAGGCCAGAGGCCCCTCAGATCAAATATCCAAATCGTAGTGGATCAGGACCACGCGGTAACAAGCAGAGACTCACGAAAGATGTGACCCCATTGCCCCGTCTCAGGACTTGCGGCAAGGGCTAAGAATGCCCGGCCACGCCTCGTAAGTATCTCGCGGGCACCTTCCAGGTCAACCCGACTCCACATCACTCGCGGGTACCCCTCAGGGTCGACCCGCCTTTCCAAGTAGCAGTGGTAAAGTCCAAGTATCCGTGTGTCCAAACATCAAGGGGAAAACCCGAGGAATCACCCCCGGTTAATCCCACTCGATGTAATCATCAAGGTGAACGTAAGAGGAATCACCCCCGAGGTTCACACATGAGGGGTTGCACGACAGAGTCGTATCGGAAGTGGTTAAGGCGGAATCACCCTCGATGACCACGACCGAATAGCTACACTACAGGGTTAACATCAGAAGTGCTGTAGAGGTCTCACCCTCGGCACTCGATAGTAACCTAGTAGTGTCGAGCAACTAAGGGGGAAATGATGTGCAGTACCGGGGCCTGGTCTTCGATCCCGTTGATCGGGTCTTCGATGATGAAGCAGGGGCAACAAGGACAAGGTGGGGGTCACTGATGGATCACTAACCAACCTATACTAAGCAGTTTAGGATAAGCAGGTAGGTAACAATAAGAAGGTTACAAAAGCAGGCTATGCATCAGAGTAGGAGCAATCAATTACAGTAGCAAAATCTAAAGGATGATCAAAGGGGGGGGCTTGCCTGGTTGCTCTGGCAAGGAGAGGGGTCGTCGTCGACGTAGTCGATCACAGGGGCGGCATCGGTCTCGGGGTCTACCGGAGAGAAGAGGGCGGAGAAATAGTAAATACATAGCAAGGAAGTGCATAACAGGACAACAGGCATAGCTAGACGTGTTCTAACGCGGTGCTACAAGTTACCGGCGAAGGGGATAACAACCGGGAATGCTTTCCCGAAGTTTGGCATTTTCGCACAGACGAATCGGAGGGGGACGGTTGCAGGTTCGCTATGCTAGGGACGTGTGGCAGACGAACGGACAGCGTATTCGGATTCATTGGATTTTTCTGAGCAACTTTCATATAGAAAACATTTTCATCTAAGCTACGGTTTATTTTATATTAATTTTCCAAAGTTTTTAAATGATTTTCTAATTTTCTGAAATTGTTTTAAATTCGAAATATTAAATTCTAAAGTGCAGTCAACCCAGCCAACCTAGTCAACTTTTGACTAGTGAATAGGACAGTGTGGCCCACATGTCATTGCCACATAAATTAACTAGTGTCTAGATTAAAATGAGACCACGTGCCATTGTTTTATTAAACTAAACTAGCACTAGGGTTAGTTCTAAACTAATCCTATTCTAACTAAACCCCACACACACACTCACGCACACACACCTAGCGCACATCAACCACGGCCATGGCCTTGACCATGGCCAGCCGCAAGAACATGCTGCAGCAGGCAACGACACTACGCAGCGGCCGTACGGGAGCAGCAATACGCAGCGGCAGCGGCAACAGCGGCAGCCACAAAGGGCAGCAGCAAGCAGCATGTAGCGGTATAGAGCAGCAGTAGTAAGTAGCAGTGGGCAGCGGGCAGAGCAACGCAGCAGAGTAACAGCAGCAGGTAGCCAGCGGCAGTAGATCATCAGCAGCGGCACGTACGCGGGAGGGAGGCGCCAATATGGCGGCCAGGAGCAGGGGTTGCCGCGCACGGCTGCGTTCGCGTGGCAGGGCATGGTTAGGACCGAGGCATGGCGCACGGGAGAAGAGCTCCGACCGCGGAGACGACGAGCGCACGACAGCAGCGGCGACAAAGACTAGCGGGAGCAGCTGCTACGGCAAGCGGGAGGGGCAGCAGCGCAACAACAGGAGCATGGCGGTGGACGGCTAAGGCGTGCGCGGCGCTGGGGCGCGCACGTACGCGGGAACTTGAGCATGGCCATGGACGATGACGGTCGAGCTTGGGGACGACGGCTACGGCAACAAATCGAGGGGGCAAGGAGGGGGATGGACGCGGCTCACTGTGAGGGAGGTCGTGGGCGTGCTCGGAACCGTAGGGAGGCGCCGGTGGTGGAGATCGACGGCGATGGCGCCGTGGCCGTGGCGGGGAAGACAACCAGATGGCGAGGTTGTGGAGGGCTTCAGTTCGAACCGGAGGTTGTAGGAGATGCAGACGAGGCCGACGAAGCTCTAGAGCATATCCTCGCGGGTCGGGGACGGCTCCGGCCATGGGAACGGCGGTGGCGCGTCGACGGCAGCTCGGGCACGAGGACCAGAGGAGAAGCATGAGAGGGAGAGGGGAAAATATCAGGGGCTAGGGTTTCGAGGGTCGATGGGGGGGTCTTGTAGGCGGGGGCACGGGGTGGATGGTCGCCACGCACGGCCATCGCCGGCGGATGGCTGCCACGCCTCCCCCGTCTCCTGTAGCGAGAGGGAGAGGACGAGTGGGGGTGGCTGGGCCGGTTTTAGCTTAACGGGCCAAGGGTCCAGTAGTTTAGGCCCCCTTTTTTGTTTTCTCTTATTTCCTCTCATTTCTAATTCTTTCTGCTAACAGTTGAATTTTGTTAAAAATGAAAATTGCTGCATAAATATATTGCAATACAACAGAGCTCCACAAAAATGTTTTAGGCCATATGGGAAGGTCTAATAATTTATTTATTTTTTAAAATGCCAATTTAATTATTGTTGGACCACTTCAAATATTTCTAGGGGCATCTGGGAATCCGAAAGAGGTTGGTTCCAACATGACAAATAACCAGAGATTATTTTCCGCACTTTGAACATTTTAGATTTTACGTTTGAAAACTTTTATTTTTTTTACTTTAATTTGAAATTTGAATTTGGATTGCGATTTGGATCAAGTGAAGATTAGCAACAGTAATGTGATGACATGGAACCTTTAATAGGGGATTACTGTAGCATGACACTGGGGGTGTTACAAATCTCCTCCACTACAAGAAATCTCGTCCCGAGATTTAAGTAGGGAAGTAAAGAGTAACTTCGGGAGAACTGACCCCTATAGGGTTAATTATCTGGTGAACAATTCACGGAATGAGGCAGAAGTATCTCTCGAGTTGAAACTTAATAAAACATCGAGAGAATTAAAGTAGTCATGAGAATTTTCAAGCCGTAGGCAAATGTTCGATGCCTGAAACAGAGGGTGAGAGGGGCTCAGAGCAACGAAATAAATATCGCGTGTGACACCAGAATAGAATAAGTGAGGGAAGGTGGCTCGTAAAATACATACGAAGCCAAGTGTATAGTATACTTCAGAATCAAGGTTGTACAGGAGAGCCAAGTTTCGATCATGTGGAACTGTGGGTTATGGGCCCACCATGTGGGTTAAAAGTAGGAAGGGTGGTGGCATCTTGCACGGTTATGATAGCAAGGCATGTCAGAGGATAGGATGTCAGTTATGTCAGCAACAACGTTGGTACCAAGGACGAGGGATGAAGAGAACCATTTTCCTGCTCGTTGAACGAGGCGGACCAATAGGCAAAGTTCTCGTCCATCGGTGGTTACCGAAATGTCATCAACAATAGTAACATGGTTTTATTGACAGAGTTGTACACCGAGGTGCTTACTTAAGCAGGGTATTATTACTGCTTAGGTCATATAATTTATAAGAGAGGTCAAACAAACCAATGGAAAGATAATGTGATTATTCACAAGTATTAGGAGTATATCCTTCACAAGAACAAGCAGAGTGTGATATACATGATATGACAACAAGTTCAAAAGCATTTAGATAAAGGGGGCGAGGGAAGAATCATGATATTACCCATACAACGGTGTTTGGATAATAGATCAAGAAAATTTGACAATGTGCTGCCAATATTCTTGTTGATATTCGAAATACCTCAGTCATGCTTCGAGGTAGCATTAACATGGTGTTCCAAGTAGGGGTTGGAGCTGAAGATCACAAGAAATACCCAAGGAACAATTGCAGGAATAGCAAGGAGTCCAAGGTATAACCAAGACATGATCAAACATGTGTTGGAAAGAAGACAAGGGGGTTGTCGATGATACCTCAAATCATCAAAGGTCAAGGATGGTATTTCTCACCATGAACTCAATTGTCATCTCAATAGAAGTCAAAATGTTGATGCTGATCACGACACATTTGTCGAGAGGCTCTACGAAGATGCCATCGAGGAGTGACGTCACCAAGCAACAGGAAGGAAGTAGGCTATTGGAACCACGGTTACGACACAAGCTCGAAATCAAGCTTGTTGTTCGAGGTGAAATGATAAGATGAAGAAGATCGACGTAAGCTTCGCTCGTCGTCGGAAGTTGCTCCAGGCATAAGGACCAGGTAGCAAAGTTAAAATTTAGCACGACAATGACATAGCTAGCCAGGCTAGGAATGACTTGAAGGATTATTAAACTCATAAGCAATGAAAATTACTTAGAGTTATAGAATCGGAGTGCGGAATCGATTCACTTATCGATGTTCTCGAGTGACTAATAACTCAGAACCCGGGGCAATCTGAATCGTTGAGGAGCAATACCAGATGAAGACTCATAGGAAGCAAGACAGTTCTTTGTTATTCTTGAGATACCGGAGGGTAATACTCGAAGGAAGGTCAAGATAGAGGTTGCGAAGATGCATTGATCTGCAGAAGACAAGTGCTTTAACTTGCCCGAGAAATGGAATCAAAGGGGAACAATCATGGTCAGAACCACGGTTGCAAAGGACCAAACATAATTACCAGATGAACTTATAATAAGGGGATTATTATTATCACAAGAAGCTTCCATGATAAGTTCCACATTAGGTCCATGGGCGTGAACACAAAGTTCAAGGTCGACTCCCACTTCTCCAATGCAAAACCTTTCATTCACTTCTCACTTTCGACGAAGTTGTAGTGTTGAAATTTTATCTGGCATAACACCAGAAGAGTATGACCCGTAGAAGTTTCTGGGTTCACACAAGTTCAAAGGTAGAGCATGGTTGACCAAAGGAGAGGATACAATTTAACAATGGCATTATGTATCCGGGAATAACTCACAAGGTGATTAAATACGATGGGCACTGTCGGATAATGATCCAACAAAGGATGTGGTGGTCCACAAGGGATCTGATGTGAGCATCGATACTCAACCAGAAGAAGAAACAATGCAAGGATATCAAATTATAGAAACAACTAACTAATTCGAAGCTCAAATGCAAAGGAATTATGATTTCCAAACCAAGGGATCAGAAACAGACACTCTGATTAAGGATGGATAAGTTGAATAGGCTTAGATCGACAATCAATCAAGGTTTGATTTGCCGAGAAACAGCTCATGTCCATAGTGGAGTCTGAGCCAGAAGGATAACTAATTACCAAGGAATAACTAATGAATGTGTGCATTCACGCACACGTCGAATCAACAGGAAAGGAATGACAATCTCAAAGGAGTTTAATGAATATTGTTAGACATATGGAATTAACCATAATGCAAGACGATAAGGAAGAACAGGAGCAATAGCAACTAAGGATTAAGGAAGATCGAATAGTATTCCAAAGAATTTGTGAAACACATGAACAACTGGGGATGAACGAATTCCCGGTTAAGTGAATTATCCGCAGTTCGAAAAGAAGCTGCAAAGCAGAAGGCACAAAGGATTCTCAGAACAACGGAGAGTACTGGTGGTATCTTGTAATAACAGGAGCAACTAGGGATGAAGGTACAAGTGGCAAGGATGCTATTCAGGGGGATTATCGGTGGTCAGGAACTGCAAGGCAGTTGGCACAGGGTCTCGAGAAACATCGAGGAGTATCTGCAGAATCTTCTGGCGAAGCAAGCGATCATCGGTAATGTCGGGGCTCTTCGGGAGGAAGTGGGTACGAGAACCTAATGTCAGAGTTAGTAAAATGTTTAACCCGAATAGACGAGAGATCAGAGTTCCAGAGTATAGATGAGGAATAAGAGATCCTAATACCACCCAATGGCAACGTGGGCCCGTAAGACACGCAACCAATGTTAGTAAAAGTTTTTCAGTGACTAGACTCAACTTCGGCCAAGGAGTTGGAAAGGGGGCTACCTACAGGTAGTCGGCTCTGATACCAACTTGTGACGCCCTCGATTCAATCGTACACTAATCATACACGCAATTGTGTATGATCAAGATCAAGGACCCACGGGAAGATATCACAACACAACTCTAGACACAAATTAAAATAATACAAGCTTTATATTACAAGCCATGGGCCTCGAGGGCTCGAATACATAAGCTCGAAAACACAAGAGTCAGCGGAAGCAACAATATCAGAGTACAGACATGAGTTAGACAAATTTGCCTTAAGAAGGCTAGCACAAAAGTAACAACGATCGAAAAGGCAAGGCCTCCTGCCTGGGAGCCTCCTAACTACTCCTGGTCGTCGTTGGTCTCCACGTAGTAGTAGGCACCCTCGGGGGTAGCAGGAGTCGTCGGTGGTGTCGTCTAGATCCTGGGCTCCACCATCTGGTTGTGACATCCGAGAAGAATGGAAAAGGGGGGGAGAAAGCAAAGCAACCGTGAGTACTCATCCAAAGTACTCGCAAGCAAGGATATACACTACATATGCATCGGTATCAATGAAAAGGGGTGTATCTGTGGACTGGACTGCAGAATGCCAGAAGAGAAGGGGAAAGCCTAGCCTATCGAAGACTAGCATCTTCTGGAAACCACCATCTTGTAGCAACAAGAGGGAGTAGAGTAGCATAAAGTAAAGTAGTAGTAGTGTTATCAACCTCAGCCAGAGATCCTTTCTCGACTCCCTGCGAGAAAGCAATCCCAGAGCCATACTATCCAGTTCTCATATCCATGTCTCATCTCAAGTATCCAGTTCTAGTTGTATCGATCAGGATACAACTCCAAGTGTCCGTTACTGTAGGACAGGCTATCGATAGATGTTTTCTTCCCTGCAGGGGTGCACCAACTTACCCACCACGCTCGATTAACTCTGGCCGGACACACTTTCCTGGGTCATGTCTGGCCTCGGCCAAACAATACGCCGCAACCCGACCTAGGCTTAATAGAGAGGTCAGCACGCCGGACTAAACCTATGCCCCTAGGGGTCATGGGCCATCGCCCCGGGAACTCCTGCATGTTGCGTACGCGGCCGGTGAGCAGACCTAGCTATCTCCTTTAGAAAGGTAGGTGCTTACCATGAAGGAAATATGCCCTAGAGGCAATAATAAAGTTATTATTTATTTCCTTATATCATGATAAATGTTTATTATTCATGCTAGAATTGTATTAACCGGAAACATAATACTTGTGTGAATACATAGACAAACAGAGTGTCACTAGTATGCCTCTACTTGACTAGCTCGTTGATCAAAGATGGTTATGTTTCCTAGCCATTGACATGAGTTGTCATTTGATTACCGGGATCACATCATTAGGAGAATGATGTGATTGACTTGACCCATTCCGTTAGCTTAGCACTCGATCGTTTAGTATGTTGCTATTGCTTTCTTCATGACTTATACATGTTCCTATGACTATGAGATTATGCAACTCCCGTTTACCGGAGGAACGCTTTGTGTGCAACCAAACGTCACAACGTAACTGGGTGATTATAAAGGTGCTCTACAGGTGTCTCCGAAGGTACTTGTTGGGTTGGCGTATTTCGAGATTAGGATTTGTCACTCCGATTGTCGGAGAGGTACCTCTGGGCCCTCTCGGTAATGCACATCACTCAAGCCTTGCAAGCATTGCAACTAATGAGTTTGTTGCGAGATGATGTATTACGGAACGAGTAAAGAGACTTGCCGGAAACGAGATTGAACTAGGTATTGAGATACCGACGATCGAATCTCGGGCAAGTAAACATACCGATGACAAAGGGAACAGCGTATGTTGTTATGAGGTCTGACCGATAAAGATCTTTGTAGAATATGTGGGAGCCAATATGAGCATCCAGGTTCCGCTATTGGTTATTGATCGGAGACGTGTCTCAGTCATGTCTACATAGTTCTCGAACCCATAGGGTCCGCACGCTTAACGTTTCGATGACAGTTATATTATGAGTTTATATGTTTTGATGTACCGAAGGTTGTTCGGAGTCCCGGATGTGATCACGGACATGACGAGGAGTCTCGAAATGGTCGAGACATAAAGATTGATATATTGGAAGCCTATGTTTGGATATCGGAAGTGTTCCGGGTGAAATCGGGATTTTACCGGAGTACCGGGAGGTTACCGGAACCCCCCGGCAACATAATGGGCCTTAGTGGGCCTATGTGGAAGAGAGGAGAGGCGGCTAGGGCTGGGCCGCGTGCCCCTCCCCCTAGTCCGAATAGGACAAGGAGAAGGGGGTGGCGCCCCCCTTCCTTCTTCTCCCTCTCCTCTTTCCCCCCTCCCAAGTCCTAATCCAACTAGAAAAAGGGGGGGAGTAGGACTCCTCCTGGCGCGCCCCAAGGCTGGCGGCAACTCCCCCCTTTGATCCTTTATATACGAGGGCAGGGGGGCACCCCAAAGACACAACAATTGATCATTGATCTCTTAGCTGTGTGCGGTGCCCCCCTCCACCATATTACACCTCGATAATATTGTAGCGGTGCTTAGGCGAAGCCCTCCGTCGGTAGAACATCATCATCGTCACCACGCCGTCATGCTGACGAAACTCTCCCTCAACACTCGGCTAGATCGGAGTTCGAGGGACGTCATCAAGCTGAACGTGTGCTGAACTCGGAGGTGCCGTGCGTTCGGTACTTGATCAGTCGGATCGTGAAGACGTACGACTACATCAACCGCGTTGTGTTAACGCTTCCGCTTTCGGTCTACGAGGGTACGTGGACAACACTCTCCCCTCTCGTTGCTATGCATCACCATGATCTTGCGTGTGCGTAGGAATTTTTTTGAAATTACTACGTTCCCCAACATACCAGTCCAACCCGGCGTGGGCCGCTCAGTCGCTGCCGTCTATTAAGCTTCGGCTGATGTATACGACACAGAACGCCCATACTATGCCCACGTGATGGTTAGTGCTATCAGGCCAAAGGCCCCTCGGATCAAATATCCAAATCGTAGTGGATTAGGAGCATGCGGTTGTTGGAAATATGCCCTAGAGGCAATAATAAAATGGTTATTATTATATTTCTTTGTTCATAATAATTGCCTATTGTTCATGCTATAATTGTGTTATCCGGAAATCGTAATACATGTGTGAATACATAGACCACAACATGTCCCTAGTGAGCCTCTAGTTGACTAGCTCGTTGATCAACAGATAGTCATGGTTTCCTGACTATGGACATTGGATGTCATTGATAACGGGATCACATCATTAGGAGAATGATGTGATGGACAAGACCCAATCCTAAGCATAGCACAAAAGATCGTGTAGTTCGTTTGCTAGAGCTTTTCCAATGTCAAGTATCATTTCCTTAGACCATGAGATCGTGCAACTCCCGGATGCCGTAGGAGTGCTTTGGGTGTACCAAACGTCACAACGTAACTGGGTGACTATAAAGGTGCACTACGGGTATCTCCGAAAGTGTCTGTTGGGTTGGCACGGATCGAGACTGGGATTTGTCACTCCGTATGACGGAGAGGTATCTCTGGGCCCACTCGGTAATGCATCATCATAATGAGCTCGATGTGACCAAGTGTCTGGTCATGGGATCATGCATTACGGTACGAGTAAAGTGACTTGCTGGTAACGAGATTGAACAAGGTATTGGGATACCGACGATCGAATCTCGGGCAAGTAACGTACCGATTGACAAAGGGAATTGTATACGGGGTTGATTGAATCCTCGACATCGTGGTTCATCCGATGAGATCATCGTGGAACATGTGGGAGCCAACATGGGTATCCAGATCCCGCTATTGGTTATTGACCGGAGAGTCGTCTCGGTCATGTCTGCATGTCTCCCGAACCCGTAGGGTCTACACACTTAAGGTTCGGTGACGCTAGGGTTTTAGAGATATTAGTATGCGGAAACCCGAAAGTTGTTCGGAGTCCCGGATGAGATCCCGGACGTCACGAGGAGTTCCGGAATGGTCCGGAGGTGAAGAATTATATATAGGAAGTCCAGTTTCGGCCACCGGGAAAGTTTTGGGGGTTATCGATATTGTACCGGGACCACCGGAAGGGTCCCGGGGGTCCACCGGGTGGGGCCACCTATCCCGGAGGGCCCCATGGGCTGAAGTGTGAGGAGAACCAGCCCCTAGTGGGCTGGGGCGCCCCCCTTGGGCCTCCCCCTGCGCCTAGGGTTGGAAACCCTAGGGATGGGGGGCGCCCCACTTGGCTTGGGGGGCAAGCCACCCCCCTTGGCCGCCGCCCCCCCCCTCAGATGGGATCTCCAGGGGGGCGGCACCCCCTAGAACCCCTATAAATAGTGGGGGGGGAGGGAGGGCAGCAGCAACACAGCCCCTGGCGCCTCCCTCTCCCTCCCGTGACACCTCTCCCTCCCGCTTGCGCTTGGCGAAGCCCTGCCGGGATCCCCGCTACATCCACCACCACGACGTCGTGCTGCTGGATCTCCATCAACCTCTCCTTCCCCCTTGCTAGATCAAGAAGGAGGAGACGTCGCTGCTCCGTACGTATGTTGAACGCGGAGGTGCCGTCCGTTCGGCGCTCGGTCATCGGTGATTTGGATCACGACGAGTACGACTCCATTAACCCCGTTCACTTGAACGCTTCCGCTCGCGATCTACAAGGGTATGTAGATGCACTCCTTCCCTCTCGTTGCTAGTAAACGCCATAGATGAATCTTGGTGATGCGTAGAGTTTTTTTAAATTTCTGCTACGATCCCCAACAGTGGCATCATGAGCCAGGCCTATGCGTAGTTACTATGCACGAGTAGCACACAAAGCAGTTGTGGGCATAGATGTTGTCAATTTTTCTTGCCACTACTAGTCTTATCTTGTTTCGGCGGTATTGTGGGATGAAGCGGCCCGGACCAACCTTACACGTACGCTTACGTGAGACAGGTTCCACCGACTGACATGCACTAGTTGCATAAGGTGGCTAGCGGGTGTCTGTCTCTCCCACTTTAGTCGGATCGGATTCGATGAAAAGGGTCCTTATGAAGGGTAAATAGAAATTGGCATATCACGTTGTGGTTTTACGTAGGTAAGAAACGTTCTTGCTAGAAACCTATAGAAGCCACGTAAAAACTTGCAACAACAATTAGAGGACGTCTAACTTGTTTTTGCAGCATATGCCTTGTGATGTGATATGGCCAAAAGGATGTGATGAATGAAATATATGTGATGTATGAGATTGATCATGTTCTTGTAATAGGAATCACGACTTGCATGTCGATGAGTATGACAACCGGCAGGAGCCACAGGAGTTGTCTTTATTTTTGTATGACCTGCGTGTCATTGAATAACGCCATGTAAATTACTTTACTTTATTGCTAAACACGTTAGCCATAGAAGTAGAAGTAATCGTTGGCGTGACAACTTCATGAAGACACGATGATGGAGATCATGGTGTCATGCCGGTGACGAAGATGATCATGGCGCCCCGAAGATGGAGATCAAAGGAGCAAAATGATATTGGCCATATCATGTCACTATTTGATTGCATGTGATGTTTATCATGTTTTACATCTTATTTGCTTAGAACGACGGTAGTAAGTAAGATGATCCCTTATAATAATTTCAAGAAAGTGTTCCCCCTAACTGTGCACTGTTGCGAAGGTTCGTTGTTTTGAAGCACCACGTGATGATCGGGTGTGATAGATTCTAACGTTCGCATACAACGGGTGTTGACGAGCCTAGCATGTACAGACATGGCCTCGGAACACACGCAATACACTAGGTTGACTTGACGAGCCTAGCATGTACAGACATGGCCTCGGAACACGGAAGACCGAAAGGTCGAGCATGAGTCGTATAGAAGATACGATCAACATGAAGATGTTCACCGATCTTGACTAGTCTGTCTCACGTGATGATCGGACACGGCCTAGTTGACTCGGATCATGTTTCACTTAGATGACTAGAGGGATGTCTATATGAGTGGGAGTTCATTGAATAATTTGATTACATGAACTTAATTATCATGAACTTAGTCTAAAATCTTTACAATATGACTTGTAGATCAAATGGCCCACGTTGTCCTCAACTTCAACGCGTTCCCAGAGAAAACCTAGCTAAAAGATGATGGCAGCAACTATACGGACTGGGTCCGGAACCTGAGGATCATTCTCATAGCTGCCAAGAAAGATTATGTCCTAGAAGCACCGCTAGGTGAAGCACCCATCCCAGAGAACCAAGACGTTATGAACGCTTGGCAGTCACGTGTTGACAATTACTCCCTCGTTCAGTGCGGCATGCTTTACAGCTTAGAACCGGGGCTCCAAAAGCGTTTTGAGAAACACGGAGCATATGAGATGTTCGAAGAGCTGAAAATGGTTTTCCAAGCTCATGCCCGAGTCGAGAGATATGAAGTCTCTGACAAGTTCTTCAGTTGTAAAATGGAGGAAAATAGTTCTGTCAGTGAGCACATACTCAAAATGTCTGGGTTACACAACCGCTTGTCTCAGCTGGGAGTTAATCTCCCGGATGACGCGGTCATTGACAGAATCCTTCAGTCGCTTCCACCAAGCTACAAGAGCTTTGTGATGAACTTCAATATGCAGGGGATGGAAAAGACCATCCCTGAGGTATATTTAATGCTGAAATCAGCGGAGGTGGAGATCAAAAAGGAACATCAAGTGTTGATAGTGAATAAAACCACTAAGTTCAAGAAAGGTAAGGGTAAGAAGAACTTCAAGAAAGACGGCAAGGGAGTTGCCACGCCCGGTAAGCCAGTTGCCCGGAAGAAGCCAAGGAATGGACCCAAGCCTGAGACTGAGTGTTTTTATTGCAAGGGAAGTGGTCACTGGAAGCGGAACTGCCCCAAATACTTAGCGGACAAGAAGGCCGGCAACACCAAAGGTATATGTGATATACATGTAATTGATCTGTACCTTACCAGTACTCGTAGTAGCTCCTGGGTATTTGATACCGGTGCGGTTGCTCATATTTGTAACTCAAAACAGGAGTTGTGGAATAAGCGGAGACTGGCGAAGGGCGAGGTGACGATGCGCGTCGGGAATGGTTCCAAGGTCGATGTGATCGCCGTCGGCACGCTACCTCTGCATTTACCTACGGGGTTAGTTTTAAACCTCAATAATTGTTATTTAGTGCCAGCTTTGAGCATGAACATTGTATCTGGATCTCGTTTAATGCGAGATGGCTACTCATTTAAATCCGAGAATAATGGTTGTTCTATTTATATGAGAGATATGTTTTATGGTCATGCCCCGCTGGTCAATGGTTTATTCTTAATGAATCTCGAACGTGATGTTACACATATTCATAGTGTGAATACCAAAAGATGTAAAGTTGATAACGATAGTCCCACATACTTGTGGCACTGCCGCCTTGGTCACATTGGTGTCAAGCGCATGAAGAAGCTCCATGCAGATGGACTTTTGGAGTCTCTTGATTACGAATCATTTGACACGTGCGAACCATGCCTCATGGGTAAGATGACCAAGACTCCGTTCTCCGGAACAATAGAGCGAGCAACCAACTTATTGGAAATCATACATACCGATGTGTGCGGTCCAATGAGTGTTGAGGCTCGCGGTGGCTATCATTATGTTCTCACTCTCACTGATGACTTAAGTAGATATGGGTATGTCTACCTAATGAAACACAAGTCTGAGACCTTAGAAAAGTTCAAGGAATTTCAGAATGAGGTTGAGAATCAACGTGACAGGAAAATAAAGTTCTTACGTTCAGATCGTGGAGGAGATGTTTAAGTCACGAATTTGGTACGCACTTAAGGAAATGTGGAATCGTTTCACAACTCACGCCGCCTGGAACACCTCAGCGAAATGGTGTGTCCGAACGTCGTAATCGCACTCTATTGGATATGGTGCGATCTATGATGTCTCTTACCGATCTACCGCTCTCATTTTGGGGCTATGCTTTAGAGACTGCCGCATTCACTTTAAATAGGGCTCCATCGAAATCTGTTGAGACGACACCGTATGAATTATGGTTTGGGAAGAAACCTAAGCTGTCGTTTCTAAAAGTTTGGGGATGCGATGCTTATGTCAAGAAACTTCAACCTGAAAAGCTCGAACCCAAGTCGGAGAAATGCGTCTTCATAGGATACCCCAAGGAAACCATTGGGTATACCTTCTACCTCAGATCCGAAGGCAAGATCTTTGTTGCCAAGAACGGGTCCTTTCTGGAGAAAGAGTTTCTCTCGAAAGAAATAAGTGGGAGGAAAGTGGAACTTGATGAGGTGATAGTCACCCCTTCCGAACCGGAGAGTAGCGCAGCGCGGGAAGATATTCCTGTGGTGCCTACACCGATTGGGGAGGAAGTTAATGATGATGATCATGAAGCTTCGGATCAAGTTACTGCTGAACTTCGTAGGTCCACAAGGACACGTTCCGCACCAGAGTGGTACGACAACCCTATCCTGGAAATCATGTTGTTAGACAACGGTGAACCTTCGAACTATGAAGAAGCGATGGCGGGCCCGGATTCCAACAAATGGCTTGAAGCCATGCAATCCGAGATAGGATCCATGTATGAAAACGAAGTATGGACTTTGACTGACTTGCCCGATGATCGGCGAGCCATAGAAAATAAATGGATCTTTAAGAAGAAGACAGATGCGGATGGTAATGTGACCATCTATAAGGCTCGACTTGTCGCTAAGGGTTATCGACAAGTTCAAGGGGTTGACTACGATGAGACTTTCTCACCCGTAGCGAAGCTGAAGTCCGTCCGAATCATGTTAGCAATTGTCGCATTCTATGATTACGAGATATGGCAAATGGACGTCAAAACGGCATTCCTTAACGGCTTTCTTAAGGAAGAATTGTATATGATGCAGCCGGAAGGTTTTGTCGATCCTAAGAATGCTAACAAGGTATGCAAGCTCCAGTGCTCCATCTATGGGCTGGTGCAAGCATCTCAGAGTTGGAACATTCGATTTGATGAGATGATCAAAGCGTTTGGGTTTACACAGACTTATGGAGAAGCCTGTGTTTACAAGAAAGTGAGCGGGAGCTCTGTAGCTTTTCTCATATTATATGTGGATGACATACTGTTGATGGGAAATGATATAGAATTCCTGGAAAGTATAAAGGCCTACTTGAATAAGTGTTTTTCAATGAAGGACCTTGGAGCAGCTGCTTATATATTAGGCATCAAGATCTATAGAGATAGATCAAGATGCCTCATTGGTCTTTCACAGAGTACGTACCTTGACAAGATATTGAAGAAGTTCAATATGGATCAGTCCAAGAAGGGGTTCTTGCCTGTATTGCAAGGTGTGCAATTGAGCACGGCTCAATGCCCGACCACGGTAGAAGATAGAGAAAAGATGAGTGTCATCCCCTATGCCTCGGCCATAGGGTCTATTATGTATGCTATGCTGTGTACCAGACCTGATGTAAAGCTTGTCGTAATTTTGGTAGGAAGGTACCAAAGTAATCCCAGCATGGAACACTGGATAGCGGTCAAGAATATCCTGAAGTACCTGAAAAGGACTAAGGATATGTTTCTCGTATATGGAGGTGACGAAGAGCTCGTCGTAAAGGGTTACGTCGACGCTAGCTTCGACACAGATCTGGATGACTCTAAGTCACAAACCGGATACGTGTATATTTTGAATGGAGGGGTAGTAAGCTGGTGCAGTTGCAAGCAAAGCGTCATGGCGGGATCTACATGTGAAGCGGAGTACATGGCGGCCTCAGAGGCAGCACAGGAAGCAGTCTGGATAAAGGAGTTCATTACCGGCCTAGGGGTGATTCCCAATGCGTCGGGCCCGATGACTCTCTTCTGTGACAACACTGGAGCTATTGCCCTTGCGAAGGAGCCCAGGTTTCACAGGAAGACCAGGCATATCAAGCATCGCTTCAACTCCATTCGTGAAAGTGTTCAAAATGGGGACATAGATATTTGTAAAGTACATACGGACCTGAATGTAGCAGATCCGTTGACTAAACCTCTCCCTAGAGCAAAACATGATCAACACCAGAACTCTATGGGTGTTCGATTCATCACAATGTAACTAGATTATTGACTCTAGTGCAAGTGGGAGACTGTTGAAAATATGCCCTAGAGGCAATAATAAAATGGTTATTATTATATTTCTTTGTTCATGATAATTGTCTATTGTTCATGCTATAATTGTGTTATCCGGAAATCGTAATACATGTGTGAATACATAGACCACAACATGTCCCTAGTGAGCCTCTAGTTGACTAGCTCATTGATCAATAGATAGTCATGGTTTCCTGACTATGGACATTGGATGTCATTGATAACGGGATCACATCATTAGGAGAATGATGTGATGGACAAGACCCAATCCTAAGCATAGCACAAAAGATCGTGTAGTTCGTTTGCTAGAGATTTTCCAATGTCAAGTATCATTTCCTTAGACCATGAGATCGTGCAACTCCCGGATGCCGTAGGAGTGCTTTGGGTGTACCAAACGTCACAACGTAACTGGGTGACTATAAAGGTGCACTACGAGTATCTCCAAAAGTGTCTGTTGGGTTGGCACGGATCGAGACTGGGATTTGTCACTCCATATGACGGAGAGGTATCTCTGGGCCCACTCGGTAATGCATCATCATAATGAGCTCAATGTGACCAAGTGTCTGGTCATGGGATCATGCATTACGGTACGAGTAAAGTGACTTGCCGGTAACGAGATTGAACAAGGTATTGGGATACCGACGATCGAATCTCGGGCAAGTAACGTACCGATTGACAAAGGGAATTGTATACGGGATTGATTGAATCCTCGACATCGTGGTTCATCCGATGAGATCATCGTGGAACATGTGGGAGCCAACATGGGTATCCAGATCCCACTGTTGGTTATTGACCGGAGAGTCGTCTCGGTCATGTCTGCATGTCTCCCGAACCCGTAGGGTCTACGCACTTAAGGTTCGGTGACGCTAGGGTTGTAGAGATATTAGTATGCGGAAACCCGAAAGTTGTTCAGAGTCCCGGATGAGATCCCGGACGTCACGAGGAGTTCCGGAATGGTCCGGAGGTGAAGAATTATATATAGGAAGTCCAGTTTCGGCCACCGGGAAAGTTTCGGGGGTTATCGATATTGTACCGGGACCACCGGAAGGGTCCCGGGGGTCCACCGGGTGGGGCCACCTATCCCGGAGGGCCCCATGGGCTGAAGTGGGAGGGGAACCAGCCCCTAGTGGTCTGGGGCGCCCCCCTTGGGCCTCCCCCTGCGCCTAGGGTTGGAAACCCTAGGGGTGGGGGGCGCCCCACTTGGCTTGGGGGGCAAGCCACCCCCCTTGGCCGCCGCCCCCCTCAGATGGGATCTCCAGGGGGCCGGCGCCCCCCAGCACCCCTATAAATAGTGGGGGAGGGAGGGCAGCAGCAACACAGCCCCTGGCGCCTCCCTCTCCCTCCCGTGACACCTCCCCTTCCCGCTTGCGCTTGGCGAAGCCCTGCCGGGATCCCCGCTACATCCACCACCACGCCGTCGTGCTGCTGGATCTCCATAAACCTCTCTTTCCCCCTTGCTGGATCAAGAAGGAGGAGACGTCGCTGCTCCGTACGTGTGTTGAACGCGGAGGTGCCGTCCGTTCGGCGCTCGGTCATCGATGATTTGGATCACGACGAGTACGACTCCATCAACCCCGTTCACTTGAACGCTTCCACTCGCGATCTACAAGGGTATGTAGATGCACTCCTTCCCTCTCATTGCTAGTAAACTCCATAGATGAATCTTGGTGATGCGTAGAAATTTTTTAAATTTCTGCTACGATCCCCAACAGCGGTAACCTAGTAGTGTCGAGCAACTAAGGGGAAAGTGATGTGCAGTGCCGGGGCCTGGTCTTCGATCCCGTTGATCGGGTCTTCGATGATGAAGCAGGGGCAACAAGGACAAGGTGGGGGTCACTGATGGATCACTAACTAACCTATACTAATCAGTTTATGATAAGCAGGTAGGTAACAATAAGCAGGTTACAAAAGCAGGCTATGCATCAGAGTAGGAGCAATCAATTACAGTAGCAAAGTCTAATGCAAGCATGAGAGAATGGAATGGGCAATATCGGGATGATCAAAGGGGGGGCTTGCCTGGTTGCTCTGGCAAGGAGGGGTCGTCGTCGACGTAGTCGATCACAGGGGCGGCATCGGTCTCGGGGTCTACGGGAGAGAAGAGGGGGGAGAACAGTAAATACATAGCAAGGAAGTGCATAACAGGACAACAGGCATAGCTAGACGTGTTCTAACGCGGTGCTACAAGTTACCGGCGAAGGGGATAACAACCGGGAATGCTTTCCCGAAGTTTGGCATTTTCGGACAGACGAACCGGAGGGGGGCGGTTGCAGGTTCGCTATGCTAGGGACGTGTGGCGGACGAACGGATAGTGTATTCGGATTCATTGGATTTTTCTGAGCAACTTTCATATAGAAAACATTTTCATCTGAGCTACGGTTTATTTTATATTAATTTTCCAAAGTTTTTAAATGATTTTCTAATTTTCTGAAATTGTTTTAAATTCGAAATATTAAATTCTAAAGTGCAGCCAACCTAGTCACTTTTGACTAGTCAATAGGACAATGTGGCCCACATGTCATTGCCACATAAATTAACTAGTGTCTAGATAAAATGAGACCACGTGCCATTGTTTTATTAAACTAAACTAGCACTAGGGTTAGTTCTAAACTAATCCTATTCTAACTAAACCCCACACACACACCTAGCGCACATCAACCATGGCCAGCCGCAAGAACATGCTGCAGCAAGCAACGGCACTACGCAGCGGCCGTACGGGAGCAGCAATACGCAGCGGCAGCCACAAAGGGCAGCAGCAAGCAGCATGGAGCGGTATAGAGCAGCAGCAGTAAGTAGCAGTGGGCAGCGGGCAGAGTAATGCAGCAGAGTAATAGCAGCAGGTAACCAGCGGCAGTAGATCATCAGCAGCGGCACGTACACGGGAGGGAGGCGCCAATAGGGCGGCCAGGAGCAGGCGTTGCCGCACACGGCTGTATTCACGTGGCAAGGCGCGGCCAGGACCGAGGCACGGCGCGCGGGAGCTGAGCTCCGACCGCGGAGATGACGAGCGCACGGCAGCAGCGGCGGCAAAGACTAGCGGGAGCAGCGGCTGCGGCAAGCGGGAGGGGCAGCAGCGCAGCAACAGGAGCGTGGCGGTGGACGGCTAAGGCGCGCGCGGCGCTGGGGCGCGCACGTACGCGGAAACTTGAGCATGGCCATGGACGATGACGGCCGAGCTCGGGGACAACGGCTACGGCAACAAATCGAGGATGCAAGGAGGGGGATGGACGCGGCTCACTGTGAGGGAGGTTGTGGACGTGCTCGGAACCGCGGGGAGGCGCCGGTGGTGGAGATAGACGGCGATGGCGCCGTGGACGTGGCGGGGAAGACGACCAGATGGCGAGGTTGTGGAGGGCTTCAGCGAGGTTGTAGGAGATGCACACGAGGCCGACGAAGCTCTAGAGCATATCCTCGCGGGTCGGGGACAGCTCCAGCCATGGGAACGGCGGTGGCGCGTCGACGGCAGCTCAGGCACGAGGTCCAGAGGAGAAGCGCGAGAGGGAGAGGGGAAAATATCAGGGGCTAGGGTTTCGGGGGTCGATGGGGGGGTCTTGTAGACCGTGCGTGGCGAAACCGCCTACAAGACCCCCCATCTCCTGTAGCGAGAGGGAGAGGACGAGTGGGGGTGGCTGGGCCGGTTTTAGCTTAACGGGCCAAGGGTCCAGTAGTTTAGGCCCCTTTTTTTGTTTTCTCTTATTTCCTCTCGTTTCTAATTCTTTCTGCTAACAGTTGAATTTGTTAAAAATGAAAATTGCTGCATAAATATATTGCAATACAAGAGAGCTCCACAAAAATGTTTTAGGCCATATGGGAAGGTCTAATAATTTATTTATTTTTGAAAAGGCCAATTTAATTATTGTTGGACCACTTCAAATATTTCTAGGGGCATGTGGGAATCCGAAAGAGATTGGTTCCAACATGACAAATAACCAGAGATTATTTTCCGCACTTTGAACATTTTAGATTTTCCGTTTGAAAACTTTTATTTTTTACTTTAATTTAAAATTTGAATTTGGATTGCGATTTGGATCAAGTGAAGATTAGCAACAGTAATGTGATGACATGGCACCTTTAATAGGGGATTACTGCAGCATGACACTGCGGGTGTTACAACCAAGCATACAAATTGATGCATACGGGATTGAAGGGGGACCAATATATCTTAATGCTATGGTTGGGTTTTACCTTAATGAACGTTAGTAGTTGCGGATGCTTGCTAATAGTTCCAATCATAAGTGCATAGAATTCCAATTCAGGGGTGACATGCTAGCAGTGTCCTCTCCCACATAGAACTTGCTATCGGTCTAGTAAAGTAGTCAATTGCTTAGGGACAATTTCGCAAACTCCTACCACCACTTTTCCACACTCGCTATATTTACTTTATTGTGTCTTTATCTAAACAGCCCCTAGTTTTTATTCATGCGCTCTTTATTATCTTGCAAACCTATCCAAAAACACCTACAAAGTACTTCTAGTTTCATACTTGTTCTAGGTAAAGCGAACATTAAGCGTACGTAGAGTTGTATCGGTGGTCGATAGAACTTGAGGGAATATTTGTTCTACCTTTAGCTCCTCGTTGGGTTCGACACTCTTACTTATCGAAAGAGGCTACAATTGATCCCCCATACTTGTGGGTTATCAAGACCTTTTTCTGGCGCTGTTGCCGGGGAGTCATAGCGTGGGGTGAATATTCTCGTGTGTGCTTTTTTGCTTTATCACTAAGTAATTTTTATTTGCTGTTCTTAGTTGTTTTCTATCTTTAGTTATGGGTAGGAAATGCAAAATACCAAAAAAATTAGTTGTACCTACTGAACAAATGGTTGAAGAACCACTCAAAATCTATCACACTCCTGAAGCTTTTTACTTGGATCATCTTCGATCCCTATGCGCTCGTGGTGAAACCCCAACTAGCTTAGTTGAGGGCAAATCTTTAGACGAGCATGCTTGTTATGTGCGACACCGCATATCTGAAAAAGGGAAACTTTTACTGGATCAAATTCATCGATTGCAATGCTATGCTTGGAATTTATGTGAAATATATGATTTTTCTTGTTGTTCTGAAAACCCTAAGAAACACCTTCCCTACCAATGTGAGTTTAGCGATAATGGAATCGTATCTTCGTATGCTAAGGGTGTTTATAATTACTATGATGTTCAACAAATTGAAGAATTTGTTGCTTTTAAGGGTGCTTATGAAATTGCTTCTTTGATTGAAAAGTATGATGCTACTCTTTACAAATCTGAAAATTTTGCCATACTTAAATATTGTTATGATAATTATGCTTCTAATGCCTATGTTAAACCATATATTGAGGACTCCTCTGCTGTCCAAGAAGAGACTAATATTTTGCAGGAGTCTATGGAAGAAGAAAATTATGAAACTGTGAGCTCATTGGATGAAAAAGATAAGGAGGAGAGCGGAGAACAAAAGGAGGAAGAGCAGATTGATCACCTGTGCCCGCCTTCTAATGAGAGTAACCCTTCAACTCATACATTTTTTAATTTCCCTTCGTGCTTACCGAAGGATGAATGCTATGATGACTGTTATGATCCCGCTGATTCTCTTGAAATATCCCTTTTTGATGATGCTTGCTATGCTTGTGGCCAAGATGCCAATATGAATTATGCTTATGGAGATGAACTTGCTATAGTTCCTTATATTAAACATGAAATTGTTGCTATTGCACCCACACATGATAGTCCTATTATCTTTTTGAATTCTCCAAACTACACTATATCGGAGAAGTTTGTGCTTATTAAGGATTATATTGATGGGTTTCCTTTTACTACTACACATGATGATTTTGATGAGTATAATATGCATGTGCTTGCTGCTCCTACTTGCAATTATTATGAGCGAGGAACTACATCTCCGCCTCTTTATGTTTCTAACACGAAAAAATTGCAAGAAACTGTTTATACTATGCATTGGCCTTTACTATGTGTGCATGAATTGTTCTTTTATGACATGCCGATGCATAGGAAGAGAGTTAGACTTCGTCATTGCTTGATATATGTTGCTTTGTGCTCACTATTAAATGCCAAATCATTGCTAATTAAAATTGGCTTTGATATACCTTGGGATCAGGGTGGATTCACTACTTGAGCACTATATGCCTAGCTTAATGGCTTTAAAGAAAGCGCTGGCAGGGAGACAACCCGGAAGTTTTAGAGAGTCATTTATTTCTGTTGTGTGCTTTTATATAGTTTAAAAAACAAAAAAACAAAGAGGGGAACCCAAAACTTTTCAAAAAGAAAAGTGAAAGTGAGATAGACGAGCATTGTGAAAGTGGGGGACGTCCTTGAACTTTGTTCATGCCCATGGAAACTTTGTGAATCTTAATTACAGAAACTTTTCAACAAAAATAATTATCCCCTTGTACAATTCCATTGTATTATAAAAATAATGTGCCAAGGTTTGCCTTTAGGATGTTTACAATGCTTGTTGGTTTGTGCGGTGCAGGACAGAAACTTTGGTTGTAGTGCGCGATTTTACATTTTTTACTAGAACGTCAAATGGTTCTGAAACTTTTTGCACTGTCTTTCTATACAAATTTTTTATTGTTCCTAATTTTGTTAGAATTTATCAAGTATCAGAAGTATGGTGAATGTTCAGATTATTACAGACTGTTCTGTTTTAGACAGATTCTGTTTTTGATGCATAGTTTGCTTGTTTTGATGAAACTATCGATTTATATCAGTGGATTAAGCCATGAAAAAGTTATATTACAGTAGCTACAATGCCAAAACAAAATATGAATTGGTTTGGAACAGTACATAGAGTAGTGATTTGCTTTATTATACTAACGGATCTTACCGAGTTTTTTGTTGAAGTTTTGTGTGGATGAAGTGTTCGATGATCGAGAAGGTCTCGATATGAGGAAAAGGAGGAGAGGCAATAGCTCAAGCTTGGGGATTCCCAAGGCACCCCAAGTAAATATTCAAGGAGACTCAAGCGTCTAAGCTTGGGGATGCCCCGGAAGGCATCCCCTCTTTCTTCAACAAATATCGGTATGTTTCCGGATTCGTTTCGTTCATGCGATATGTGCAATCTTGGAGCGTCTTTTGCATTTAGTTTTCATTTTTATTTTATGAACCATGCTGGTATGAGATAGTCCTTGGTTGATTTTTAGAATTCTCTTTGCACTTCACTTATATCTTTTGAGTATGGCTTTATAGAATGCTTCATGTGCTTCACTTATATCATTTGAAGTTTGGATTGCCTGTTTCTCTTCACATAGAAAACCGCCATTTGAAGAATGCTCTTTTGCTTCACTTATATTTGTTAGAGCGTGGGAATATATTTTGTAGAAAGAATTAAACTCTCTTGCTTCACTTATATCTATTTAGAGAGATGACAGGAACTGGTCATTCACATGGTTAGTCATAAAATCCTACATAAAACTTGTAGATCACTGAATATGATATGTTTGATTCCTTGCAATAGTTTTGCGATATAAAGATGGTGATATTAGAGTCATGCTAGTGGGTAGTTGTGGATTGGTATAAATACTTGTGTTGAGGTTTGTGATTCCCGTAGCATGCACGTATGGTGAACCGTTATGTAACGAAGTCGGAGCATGATTTATTTATTGATTGTCTTCCTTATGAGTGGCGGTCGGGGACGAGCGATGGTCTTTTCCTACCAATTTATCCCCCTAGGGGCATGCGTAGTAGTACTTTGCTTCAAGGGCTAATAAACTTTTGCAATAAGTATATGAGTTCTTTATGACTAATGTGAGTCCATGGATTATACGCACTCTCACCTTTCCATCATTGCTAGCCTCTTCGGTATCGTGCATTGCCCTTTCTCACCTCGAGAGTTGGTGCAAACTTCGCCGGTGCATCCAAACCCCGTGATACGATACGCTCTATCACACATAAGCCTCATTATATCTTCCTCAAAACAGCCACCATACCTACCTATCATGGCATTTCCATAGCCATTCCGAGATATATTGCCATGCAACTTCCATCATCATCATATACATGACTTGAGCATTTATTGTCATATTGCTTTGCATGATCGTAAGATAGCTAGCATGATGTTTTCATGGCTTGTCCGTTTTTTGATGTCATTGCTATGCTAGATCATTCCACATCCCGGTACACCGCCGGAGGCATTCATATAGAGTCATATCTTTGTTCTAGTATCGAGTTGTAATATTGAGTTGTAAGTAAATAAAAGTGTGATGATCATCATTATTAGAGCATTGCTCCAGTGAGGAAAGGATGATGGAGAATATGATTCCCACACAAGTCGGGATGAGACTCCGGACGAAAAAAAAGAGAAAGGCCAAAAAAAGAGAAGGCCCAAAAAAAGGAAAAAAACAAAAAATTGAGAGAAAAAGAGAGAAGGGGCAATGTCACTATCCTTTTACCACACTTGTGCTTCAGAGCAGCACCATGTTCTTCATGTAGAGAGTCTCTTGAGTTATCACTTTTATATACTAGTGGGAATTTTCATTATAGAACTTGGCTTGTATATTCCGATGATGGGCTTCCTCAAATGCCTGAGGTCTTCATGAGCAAGCAAGTTGGATGCACACCCACTTAGTTTCCAGTTTGAGCTTTCATACACTTATAGCTCTTAGTGCATCCGTTGCATGGCAATCCCTACTCCTCCCATTGACATCAATTGATGGGCATCTCCATAGCCCGTTGATTAGCCGCGTCGATGTGAGACTTTCTCCTTTTTTGTCTTCTCCACACAACCTCCACCGTCATATTCTATTCCACCTATAGTGCTATGTCCATGGCTCACACTCATGTATTGCGTGAGGGTTGAAAAGGCTGAAGCGCATTAAAAAGTATGAACCAATTGCTCGGCTTGTCATCGGGGTTGTGCATGATTTGAATGCTTTGTGTGGTGAACATGGAGCATAGCCAGACTATATGATTTTGTAGGGATAACTTTCTTTGGCCATGTTATTTTGAAAAGACATGATTGCTTTATTAGTATGCTTGAAGTATTATTGTCTTAATGTCAAATGATAGACTATTGCTTTGAATCACTCGTGTCCTAATATTCATGCCATGATTAGATACATGATCAAGATTATGCTAGGTAGCATTCCACATCAATTTTTTTATCATTTACCTACTCGAGGACGAGCAGGAATTAATCTTGGGGATGCTGATACGTCTCCGTTGTATCTATAATTTTTTATTGTTCCATGCCAATATTATACAACTTCCATATACTTTTGGCAACTTTTTATATTATTTTTGGGACTAACATATTGATCCAGTGCCCAGTGCCAGTTCCTGTTTGTTGCATGTTTTATGTTTCGTAGAAACCCCATATCAAACGGAATCCAAACGGGATAAAAACGGACGGAGAATATTTTTGGAATATTTGGAAAATATGGGAAGAATAATCAATGCGAGACGGTGCCCAAGGGGGGCACGAGGCAGGGGGGCGCGCCCCACCCCCCTGGGCGCGCCTCTGACCCTCGTGGGCCCCTGTAAGGCGGTTGCTGCTCTTCTTTGGCCGCAAGAAAGCTAATTTTCGGAGAAAAATCTGGGCGAAGGTTTCAATCCAATTGGAGTTACGGATCTCCATATATATACAAAACGGTGAAAGGGCAGAAGACGAGAGCGCAGAAACAGAGAAAGACAGAGAGACAGATCCAATCTCAGAGGGGCTCTCGACCCTCCCATGCCATGGAAACCATGGACCAGAGGGGAAACCCTTCTCCCACCTAGGGAGAATGTCAAGGAAGAATAAGGAGGGGGGCTCTCTCCCCCTCGCTTCTGGTGGCGCCGGAACGCCGCTGGGGGCCATCATCATCACCGCCATCTTCACCAACACCTCCGCCATCTTCACCAACATCTCCATCACCTTCCCCCATCTATCTACAATGGTCCACTCTCCCGCAACCCGCTGTACCCTCTACTTGAACATGGTGCTTTATGCTTCATATTATTATCCAATGATGTGTTGCCATCCTATGATGTCTGAGTAGATTTTCGTTGTCCTATCGGTGGTTGATGAATTGGTATGATTGATTTAATTTGCTTGTGGTTATGTTGTTGTCATTTGGTGCCCATCATATGAGCGCGCGCGTGGATCACACCATAGGGTTAGTTGTATGTTGATAGGACTATGTATTGGAGGGCAAGAGTGACAGAAGCTTCAACCTAGCATAGAAATTTATGCATACGGGATTGAAGGGGGACCAATATATCTTAATGCTATGGTTGGGTTTTACCTTAATGAACATTAGTAGTTGCGGATGCTTGCTAATATTTCCAATCATAAGTGCATATAATTCCAAGTCAGGGATGACATGCTAGCAGTGGCCTCTCCCACATAAAACTTGCTATCGGTCTAGTAAAGTAGTCAATTGCTTAGGGACAATTTCGCAAACTCCTACCACCACTTTTCCACATTCGCTATATTTACTTTATTGTGTCTTTATCTAAACAGCCCCTAGTTTTTATTCACACGCTCTTTATTATCTTGCAAACCTATCCAAAAACACCTACAAAGTACTTCTAGTTTCATACTTGTTCTAGGTAAAGCGAACGTTAAGCGTACGTAGAGTTGTATCGGTGGTCGATAGAACTTGAGGGAATATTTGTTCTACCTTTAGCTCCTCGTTGGGTTCAACACTCTTACTTATCGAAAGAGGCTACAATTGATCCCCTATACTTGTGGGTTATCAATTATCTATGAACAATATTTGGTTCTTCTCTGAATTCTTATATGTATGATTTGTCATCTTTGTAAGTCTCTTCGAATTATCAGTTTGGTTTGGCCTACTAGATTGATCTTTCTTTCAATGGGAGAAGTGCTTAGCTTTGGGTTCAATCTTGTGGTGTCCTTTCCTAGTGACAGCAGGTGCAGCAAGGCACATATTGTATTGTTGCCATCGAGGATAGAAAGATGGGGTTTATATCATATTGCTTGAGTTTATCCCTCTACATCATGTCATCTTGCCTAATGCATTACTCTGTTCTTATGAACTTAATACTCTAGATGCATGCTGGATAGCGGTCGATGTGTGGAGTAATAGTAGTAGATGCAGAATCGTTTCGGTCTACTTGTCGCAGACGTGATGCCTATATACATGATCATGCCTAGATATTCTCATAACTATGCGCTTTTCTATCAATTGCTCGACAGTAATTTGTTAACCCATCTTAGATTATGCTATCTTGAGAGAAGCCACTAGTGAAACCTATGGCCCCCGGGTCTATCTTCCATCATATTACTTTCCTATCAATTTACTATTTCTGCCTTTGTTTATTTTGCAATCTTTACTTTCCAATCTATATCATAAAAATGCCAAAAATATTTATCTTATTATCTCTATCAGATCTCACTTTTGCAAGTGGCTGTGAAGGGATTGACAACCCCTTTATCGCGTTGGTTGCAAGGTTCTTATTTGTTTGTGCAGGTACAAGGCAACTTGCGTGTAACCTCCTACTAGATTGATACCATGGTTCTCAAAAACGGAGGGAAATAATTATGCTACTTTGCTGCATCACCCTTTCCTCTTCAAGGGAAAACCAATGCATGCTCAAGAGGTAGTAGCCGCCATCGCCCCAGTGCCTGAGGTCATCAGGGACAACCTAGCGTGCTGGGTGGACGACAACGTGGACACTCTGGTTAGGGCCTTTACTTTCGATGACGACGCAGTGGTGGTCGCGGCGGACGAGGGCGACGTGGTTGATGGCGGTGAGGACGGCGACAGCGATGGCGCCAGCAGCCTGTCCAGAAGCGATTCGGGAGACGAGGCAAGCAACATGTCCGACTGAGCCCGCGCTCCTTCATTTTGAACCTGCACGCAAAAGCTTGGGTGCGGCCCCTCACAATGTAAGAGCATTTTGGGGAGGGGGAGCCCCTCGTGTAAATAAACTACCACTTTATTCTCTAGGCTAGGCTTTAAGCGCGCTTTTGTGTGCTCGCGACTCCCTTTGTGGGCTTGCTGTCGTAACTTACTTTGATTCAGTCGAGCTTCAACCTAATTTGGCAGCTGCGGGTGTGCATTCCTTCTGAGGGTATCCCCTCACGAGCTCGCTTGGTTTTGGTTTCCTGAGGGGTCCGCCAGTCCACCCACGAGGGCCTCGCGAGGAACGAGCGCCTGTAATGGCGAGGTGCGCCCGTAGCTCGCGTGCGCCGCTGCCAGCCCCCGCTCGCGAGGTTCTCGGAAGGGGGAGATAGCGGACGCAAATCTCAAACAAAACGCGAATCGAGAAACTCACGGAATCAACATGAACAAGAAAAGATCCCCCCCCCCCACGATTGCCAATGAAAAATACAACTTCAAATTCAAGATCAAAGGCTGCAAATCTGAGCTACAGAAAAGAGGTCCAAAGCAAATGGCCGCGTCCAACACCTTGCTAGTCTTCTTGTCTTCCCACCAGCACGGAGCTAAGTGCTTTCACTGGCTGTGAGCATAGTCATTGGGGGACAGTGTCGACGGCCAGCGCGGAGCATGGTGCTTCCACTAGGACATGGGCGGGAGCCCCCGAGGCCCGAGGGCGGCACTCCGAGGACTCCAGGGCGTGTACAGCCCCACTCATTATTACGTGAGAGTGTCACGGGCAGAGACCTTCACAGGCGTGAGCCTTGCTTCATATCGCCAGACGAGGGCCCCGCCTTGTGCCGCCCTCGACCACCGTTGGGACGTCCGGAAACCAGGACGATGCCAAGGGGTAAAGGGGGCGCTAGCGGCGCCCTCGGCGACCATGGGCCCTCTGCCGGGGGGAAGGCTCGCCGGCGCCTCCCCGGCAGAGGACCTACCTCCGGGCAACGCCTTGCTCCATGCGGTGCGGGGAGGGACCTTGCTCCCGGTTCCTCCCACGTTGCCCCCAGTGCACTTCCCCTGGTGGAAGGGGGGTTGCCGTGCTTGGGCTGTCGTCCACCGCTGCGACCTGATTCACTTGCGACTCATGGTTAGCATAAGCCTGCTCCTGAGAGTTTAGTGGTACCCTACAACTGTTGTCGCCGGCGGGGTCGGCGAGGCTCCTGGGCGGCTCCTGGAAGGCCTCAACTTCCAGCGTCTCCTCTTCCCAACCCGGCTCGAAGAACGAGCCGGGGTCATCATCCGGTGTGACTCCTGGTCCACCATGCGGGGCACGTAGGCCTCCGGAGCCGTTGCCCCAGAAACCCCGCCGAAGTGCCCCACACCCCACATCGACGGGCCCAGCACGCCGCCCCGAGGATGGAAGGGCGGCCCCCGGCTATGCCCGTAGGGGGCGGCACTCCCGACCGCGCCCATCGGGGGAGGTGTGGGTGCGGCTGGGTGCCCGGCTCCACTGGCTGCATCGCTGCGGATGAGCCCTCCTGGTGCGCCTGAGAGTGTGCAGGCGCGGCGAGGCCCACCGTGTGATCTGGCCACAGCTTGAGGTGTAGGTAAGGAGCAAAAAGGTGGCGTACCCCTGGTCACGGCGTCCAGCAGCTCGGTGACGCATTCCAGCAACGCATCGCGACCGCTCTCTGCTAGCCGGCACCGCAGCAGCTCCCGCGCCACTATGAGCGCGGCCCTCATGTTTGCTTGCTCCCGTCGGGTGTGCGGCGTCGTCGCCGCGGCATAGTTTGAGGCCCTTGCGGCGGCCCGCGCATGCCGCGGGGTAAGAGTGGAAGGCGTCGGGCCACGCCGCCCACGCCCCGCGGCATTTGGCGGTGCGCGTGCCGCCTGGAGCGCGGAGTTGAGGTCTTCTTGGGCGGACGACGCCGCCTGGGCAGGCCAAGCTGCCCAGTGGTCGGCGTCGACCCTCGGGTCGCCAGACATCGGCGATGCAGAGCGCTGGCGGGTGGGAGGCTTCGACGCACCCCTACCTGGCGCGCCAAATGTCGGATTTCGGGTTTCGGCAAAAGCCTTGAGGTTCGAACTCCGGGGTGCACACGAGGATCTCTCCTCCCCCTAGCTCACGCCCTCACCGCAATCTGAAGGCTCGGCACGTTGAACTCACAAAACAAGAGACACAAGGTTTATACTGGTTCGGGCCATCGATGTGGTGTAATACCCTACTCCAGTGTAGTGTGGTGGATTGCCTCTTGGGCTGAGGATGAACAGTTACAAGGGAAGAAGAGCCTCCTGAGGAGAGGTGCTCTTGTGCTTGGTGAGCTTGTGTGGATGAGGATGATCTGAATGGTCTGAGATCCGTCCCCTCCTACTGTGGTGGCTAGTCCTATTTATAGAGGCCCCGGTCCTCTTCCCAAATATCGAGAGGGAAGGGATCGAACAACGGCCAATTTTGAAGGGAGACAACTAGTACAAGTTATCCTGACTAAAGGTGGTCTTCGCCTTCCAAAGGCTCTGGTGGTGACGCCGTCCTGGGCTCCATGGTGACCTCCATCCTGTCGTCCTGCTGGTCTTGGTCTTGTTGCACCGATATGGAAACCTTTGCTTGATGCCTCGGGACTCCGCGCCTGCGCTTGCCTCTTTAGCACCAAAGAGGAAACAGTACACTGCGCGCGCTGGCCCCCGCCTGGCCTTGGTAGTCATGGCTTGCGTCACAGGGACCTCGCGAGGTGCGCCTCGCCTTGATCTCTCCGCCCCTCGTGAGCCAGCCTGGTAAGGCCGCCCCCGAGGAGGTCTTGTGTCATCCGCCTCGCGAGGCTCAGCCCCTCGCGAGGGTCTTGAGTGCTTGCTGGTGAAGATGGGCCGTACGGGGCCGCTGGTGGAGCCACGCCGTGGGCCGCAGGCAGGCAAGTCTGGGGACCCCCGTTTCCAGGACGCCAACACCGCCCACCACCGGATGCAGCTCCCCATCCTGGCGAGGACGGCGGGCTGCGCGTCTGCGTCGATATCCCAGGACTCAACCGGGCCGCATCTCAGGAGCACTTTTGGCCTTCGCGCATTGGGCGTTGCGAGGGCCCACCTCACAGCTATGTTCGCATGCCATTCGGCCTGCCAAGCATGGCGGCAGCCTTCCAGCGCAACCTACGAAGCGTCCTGGCAGCTCAGGAGGCCAGGCATCACGCAGTCCTGGCAGAAATGGAGACAGTCCTCAAGGAACCACCCGAGCCCCCAGAGCCTCCCGAGGCTCGGGGCCCTGATGGCTCATGAGGAGCGACCCCTTCGTCACGCGCCTTCGGCTACTTCAACGCTCCTTCGACAATGGAACCAGGTGACATTTTCCAAGTTTATTCAGCTGGGAGTGCCCCTCGGGCTGCATTATTCCCAGGTCGCACGGGCCTGCCCCTGCGGCATGTATCCTTTTACATCTTAGCTTACTCTACTGGGGGCGCCCCTTTGGCTGCATCATCCCCAGGACGCTCGGGTCCGTCCCAGGGGCATGTATCGTTCTCGCATCTATCTATGTTAGCTTGTTCCATCTCACGAGTTATCTATGGTTATCGCTTGCTTGATTTTCACCCATCGCGGCCACCCGCGTCGCCGATCGGCCCCTTGCTCATCCCGCAACGGGGGCTACTCATGCTGGCACGACGCTTGTGCTCGGGTCCGTCCCTGCAACGCTAGCAAATCTGAGCGGTCAAGTTCTGGCTCGCGGCACGCCCCGCGCACGTCACCTCACCAGGCCCTCAGTGCCTTCATCTTCTTGCGGAATGACCAGTGGCAGACCGGCAAGCGTGGTGGCAATTTGTGTCCCTCCTCGCACTAACCTGCAGGAACCTCCTGAGGACGACAGCAGGCGGTACCGTGGGCTCCCTCTTTTCCCATGCAATTTGCTTGCATGTTAAAAGGGGGGCTCCTGAGCATCGCGACTCAGGAGCAATTACTGGCTCTCCAGCCCTCACCCCTGGCCTTGACCACGGCATCGCGACCTGGCATACCAGCAGCGGCTGAGCTCGCTCGAGGGCCGGGACATGAGGACGTAGAGCACATAGAAGAGCATGGAAAAGAGGGGGAGGCTCGCACGGGCCTAACCTAGCTACACTACGGCCGTCGACGCACGAGTCTGGCGTAGCACAAGGAACCGACTCTGGACTGCCAAGATAAGTTTCACGCCCGGGTCGACCAAGCGCTACGGCATAGGATTCTCACTTGTTGCAGCCTTGTTACGGCAACGTCGCCTCCCTTTCCTACCTCTAGGTGGCTGCTTGCACGCTAAAGGGGACCCCTTGAGCATCGCACCTCAGGAGCTCTTACTGGACCTCGGGCCGCTCACCTCCTGGCCTTGACCACGGCATCGCGACCTCGCATACCAGCGACGGCTGCAGCCTGCCTGGGGACCGGGACCTGTCGGTGTAGAGCACCAAGTCACTGCGAAGTTGGAAAGGGGAGACCGAGCCGAAGCAGGACATGCGTTCGCAAATTTTCATAATAAGGATAATATCAACAACAAAAGGCATTACAGACCCTTTACACGCCCCCCACGGGGTCCGTCTCAATTCCTCACAGGGAACAAAAGAAGGAAGTTTCTAGGAGCCCTATCTACACGCGCCAGCGCCGCCGACGCCATCATCAACAGTGGGCCACGGGAGGCCGGTGCCAACCCCATCCAGATCACTGCGGCCTTGCTCCGGGCACGGCGAGAGCTCGGGGGCACGTAGCTGTCGTTGCTCATCTCCGGAGTCTCGTAGGGCTCAGGAGAGTCGCTGGACTCCCAAGCGCCGCCGCTACTGCTGGAGGAGCTGCTGGCGAGGCCAGCGGCAAGCCTGGCGTTGGCCGATGTGCCGTCCCGATGACCCCCTCCGGGGCAGCACTCCAGGCGGCGGCCTTCCTTGTTGAAGACTTTGAAGAACATCATGGAGGCGCCGTCGTACTCAAAATGGATGGCGAGGGCACCTTCCATACGGCAGACTCGAGCAACCTCGCCCCAGCCGCGGGTCATGAAGATCTTGCCTGGGGAGACGACTTCAACCTCTGCTCCAGTCGCCGGGGTGTCGCAGTCGGCGTGCTGCAGCCAAAGCTCGAGGGGACCCCTCGGCGGCATCTCGGCGGAGAAGAACTGCGGAAAGCGGATCCAAGTGCGTGGGGGTATCGCCGCCCACATCACGAGTTTGCGCGGGGAGCCCTCGGCGTGGGTTCCTGGGGCAGCGGCGCACACTGCCACGGCGCGGCGACCACGACCACGGCGTGGGCGGTGCTGCTCGCCGCCTCTCCCTCTGGAGCCCTCGGCTTGGGCGTACAAAGGCAGCGGATACCCTGGAGGAGGTCGCTCGCACCAAGGCCTCGACACCTCAGCCTCACGACTACGTCGCGGCGGTGGGCCGGCCTCTTCTTCGGCGGAAGCGGCCCCGGCTCTTCGTGGGGGGTTTTTCCCTTCTCTGCAGCCGAGAACCTCCGTATCGGCACCATGAGTATCGCTGCTAGCAATGAAGCGAGGGGGAAGAAGCGAGCGGAGCAGGAAGAGATGAGCGACGGGGGCTCCGCCCCCCTCCACATTTATAGCAGGAGAAGGCCAACCGGCGACCCGCACGATCACAGGTAATGATGGTTTTTTCTGCATGTATCAGGGACTCGTCAAGTCAGGTAGTTGCCGAGGCAGCGTGGGGAAGAGGAGACACCCGCGTCCCATCAATCGCCACGCGTCAACCGAGGTCGCAGGCTGTTGGGGCCCGCGGCGCTTCGCACTTGCCCCTTGGTTTCGCGTCGAAGCCAAGTCCGAGCGCGCCTTGGGCCCGGTGGCTACTGTCGGCGTCCTGGGAACGGGGGTCCCCAGACTTGCCTGCCTGCGGCCCACGGCGTGGCTCCACCAGCAGCCCCGTATGGCCCATCTTCACCAGCAAGCAATCAAGACCCTCGCGAGGGGCCAAGCCTGGTGAGGCGGACGATGCAAGACCTCCTCGGGGGCGGCCTCACCAGGCTAGCTCGCGAGGGGTGGAGAGATCAAGGTGAGGAGTACCTCGCAAGGTCTCTCTGACGCAAGCCATGACGACCAAGGCCAGGCGGGCGCCAGCGTGCGCAGTGTCCTCGTTTCATCTTTGGTGCTAAAGAGGCAGGCGTAGGCGAGGAGTCCCGAGGCATCAAGCCAAGGTTTCCATATCGGTGCAACAAGACCAAGACCAGCAGGACGACAGGACGGAGGTCACCGTGGAGCCCAAGATGGCGTCACCACCAGAGCCTTTGGCAGGCGAAGACCACCTTTAGTCAGGATAACTTGTACTGGTTGTCCCCCTTCGAATTTGGCCGTTGTTGGATCCCTTCCCGCTCGATATTTGGGGAGAGGACCAGGGCCTCTATAAATAGGACTAGCCACCACAATAGGGGAGAGGAAACGGATCTCGGACCATTCAGATCATCCTCATCCACACAAGCTCACCAAGCACAAGAGCACCTCTCCTCAGGAGGCTGTTCTTCCCTTGTACCTGTTCATCCTCAGCCCGAGAGGCAATCCACCACACACACTGGAGTAGGGTATTACACCACATCGGTGGCCCGAACCAGTATAAACCTTGTGTCTCTTGTTCTGTGAGTTCGACGTGCTGAGCCTTGAGATCGCGGTGAGGGCGTGGGCTAGGGGGAGGAGAGATCTTCGTGTGCACCCTAGAGTTCGAACCTCAAGGGTTTTGCCGGAACCCCAAATCCGACAGTTATGTTATGAATGAGGAGACAACTAGAGATATTCTTGCTTGTAAGGATAGAGATGATCTAGAGAAATTATTATGCAAGTATAAAGAAAAATCTCTGAATGCTAGAATGATATATGATCCTAAGTTTGCTACTTCACCGATCTTTATTGTAGATAAGGATTATGAATTCTCTGTCGACCCAGAGTTAATTACTTTGGTTGAATCTGATCCTTTCCATGGTTATGAAACTGAAACTGCTGTGGCACATCTTACTAAGTTGAATGACATAGCCACCCTTTTTACTCATGATGAGAAACTCGCTATTACTTTATTCTCAAATTATTTCCTTTCTTATTAAAGGGTGATGCTAAAGCTTGGTACAATACTCTTGCTCCTGGTTGTGTGCGTAGTCCCTAGGATATGATTTATTACTACTCTGAAAAATATTTCCCTGCTCATAAGAAGCAAGCTGCTTTAGAGGAAATATTTAACTTTTTTCAAACTAAAGAAGAGACTCTCCCACAAGCTTGGGGGAGGCTTTGCCTAATGCTTTGCCTGATCATCCTCTTAAGAAAAATGAAATACTTGATATCTTCTATAATGGACTAACCGATGCTTCTAGGGACTTCCTAGATAGTTGTGCTGGTTGTGTTTTCAGGGAACAAACTACTGGGTAAGTTGAAGAATTATTGAATAACATATTGAAAAATTATGATGATTGGACTCTTCCTGAACCACCGCCCACACTCCGAAGAAGAGGGGAATATTATATCTCAGTCCCGAAGATATGCAAGAGGCAAAGAAATCTATGAAGGAAAAAGATATTAAAGCTGAGGATGTTAAAATTTTACCTCCTATTGAAGAAATACATGCGCTTAATACACCACCACTGCCTAAGGTGGTAGAGGTAAATTCTCTAATGAAGTTCAATGATAATGACAATCCTCACAATATGCACCCTAGCCAATGCCTTTATGAGTTTGAAAACTATATTAGAAAACAAGATCACTTCAATGCAAATGTTATGGACCAATTGAAATACAATTCTGATATGATTGCTCGCTTGAGTGAATTGTTATTTAGAATCTCAAATGATGTTAGAGGTGTTGGAAATCATTCTTCTATGGTTCAAACTCAGTTAGAACAAGTTGCTAAATCTCAAAGAGAATTGCTTGATGAAATGAATAATAATATACACTTTGTTGTTACAGTTGCAACTAGAGGAGGTAAAATGACTCAAGAACCACTTTATCCTGAGGGACACCCAAAAAGAATTGAACAAGACCCACAAAGAAATAACACTAGTGCACCTAGTCCTTCTAAAAAGAAAAACAAGAAGAAAAATGATAGGACTTTGCATGTTTCTAGTGAACCTGAAGTAGAGAAACCTCCTGATAATGATAATGAAACTTCTATCTCTGATGTTGAAACTCAATCTGGTAATGAACACTAACCTAGTGATGAAAAAGATAATGATGAGGTTCATGAAGATGCTCAGCCAAACAATGAAAACGAACCAGATAATTATGTTGAGATAGAACCACCTGTTGATCTTGATAACCCACAACCTAAGTATAAAAGGTATGATAAAAGTGACTTTGTGGCTAGAAAACACGGTAAAGAAAGAGAACCGTGGGTTCAAAAACCTATGCCTTTTCCACCCAAGTCAACTAAAAATAAAGATGATGAAGAATTTGAACGCTTTGCTGAAATGTTGAGGCCAGTCTTTTTGCGTACTCGCTTGATTGTTATCTTGAAAATGCCTCCTTATGCAAAGTACATGAAAGACATCAGCACTAATAAGAGAAAAATACCAGAAGCTGAAATCTCCACTATGCTTTCTAATTATACTTTCAAAGATGGTGTACCTAAAAAACTTGGAGATCCGGGAATACCAACTATACCTTGCTCTATCAAAAAGAATTTAAGTGAAAACTGCTTTGTGTGATTTAGGAGCTGGTGTTAGTGTTATGCCTTTATCTTTATATAAAAGACTTGACTTGAATAAACTCACACCTACTGAAATACCTTTGCAAATGGCTGACAAATCAACTGCCATACCTATCGGTATCTGTGAGGATGTGCTCGTTGTTGTTGCTAATGTTACTATTTTTTGACTGACTTTGTTATACTTGAGATGCCCGAGAACGACAACATGTTGATTTTCCTTGGTAGACCCCTCTTGAACACTGCAGGGGCTGTTATTGATTGCAATATAAGCAAGGTCACTTTTCATATAAATGGTAATGAGCATACAGTGCACTTTCCGAAGAAACAATTCCAAGTGAATGGTATTGATGTTATTGAAAAATCTCCGACAATCACTATTGGGAGTTTTCAAATACCTTTACATATTGTCAAAAAGAAATATGAAATGCTTATTGTTGGGGACATTCATATCCCATTGAGGTAATTTAGTGATTTACAAAAGTTCTTCGGTTTCATGCTAATCGAGAGTGGCTGTTAATAAAACCCGACGTGTTAAAGGGGTTGTCAATCCCTTTCGGGTAACGGCGCCAGAAATTGGCACATGGATGGGAGAAAGTTGTAATAGATTGATAGATCGAACGCCAAATAAAAAAAATAAGAATAAAACACAGCAAGGTATTTTTGTATTTTTGGTTTAATAGATCTGAAAAAAAGCAAAGGAAAAGTAGATCGCAAAGCCAAATAATATGAGAAAGAGACCCGGGGGCCATAGGTTTCACTAGTGGCTTCTCTCGAGAAAAATAGCAAACGGTGGGTAAACAAATTACTGTTGGGCAATTGATAGAACTTCAAATAATCATGACGATATCCAGGCAATGAGCATTACATAGGCATCACGTCCAAGATTAGTAGACCGACTCCTGTCTGCATCTACTACTATTACTCCACACATCGACCGCTATCCAGCATGCATCTAGTGTATTAAGTTCATGGAAAAACGGAATAATGCAATAAGAACGATGGCATGATGTAGACAAGATTTATCTATGTAGAGATAGACCCCATCGTTTTATCCTTAGTAGCAACGATACATACGTGTCGGTTCCCCTTATGTCACTAGGATCACACACCGTAAGATCGAACCCACTACAAAGCACCTCTTCCCATTGCAAGATAAATAGATCAAGTTGGCCAACCAAAACCCAAATATCGGAGAAGAAATACGAGGCTATAAGCAATCATTCATATAAGAGATCAAAGAAACTCAAATAACTTTCATGGATATAAAAAGATAGATCTGATCATAAACTCAAAGTTCATCTGATCCCAACAAACACACCGCAAAAAGAGTTACATCATATGGATCTCCAAGAGACCATTGTATTGAGAATTCAGCGAGAGAGAGGAAGCCATCTAGCTACTAACTACGGACCTGAAGGTCTATAAAGAACTACTCACACATCATCGGAGAGGCACCAATGGAAGTGGTGAACCCCTCCGTGATGGTGTCTAGATTGGATCTGGTGGTTCTGGACTCTGCGGTGGCTGGAATTGATTTTTGTCGACTCCCCTAGGGTTTCTGGAATATTGTGGTATTTATAGCAAGAGGCGGTCCGGGGGGCACCCGAAGTGGGCACAACCCACCAGGGCGCGCCTGGGCCTCCTGGCGCGCCTGGTGGGTTGTGCTCCCCTCGGAGCACCCCCCAGGCGCAGCCTTGGCCCATTGGGTGTCTTCTGGTCCATAAAAAATCTCCGTAAAGTTTCATTGCATTTGGACTCTGTTTGGTATTGATTTCCTACGATGTAAAAAACATGTTGAAACAGCAACTGGCACTTGGCACCATGTCAATAGGTTAGTACCAAAAAATGATATAAAATGACTATAAAATTATTATAAAACATCCAAGATTGATAATATAACAACATGGAACAATAAAAAATTATAGATACGTTGGAGACGTATCAGGAGGTAATAAAGAGTTCGTCGTAAAGAGTTTACGTCGATGCAAGCTTTGACACCGATCTAGATGAATCTGAGTCTCAATCTGGATACGTATTGAAAGTGGGAGCAATTAGCTAGAGTAGCTCTATGTAGAGCATTGTAGACATAGAAATTTGCAAAATATATACGTATCTGAATATGGCAGACCCGTTGACTAAACCTCTCTCACAAGCAAAACATGATCACACCTGAGAACTCATTGGGTGTTAATCACATGGCGATGTGAACTAGATTATTGACTCTAGTAAACTCTTTGGGTTTTAGTCACATGGCGATGTGAACTATGGGTGTTAATCACATGGCGATGTGAACTAGATTATTGACTCTAGCGCAAGTGGGAGATTGATGGAAATATGCCCTAGAGGCAATAATAAAGTTGTTACTATTATATTTCCTTATCCATGATAAAAGGTTTATTATTCATGCTAGAGTTGTATTGACCGGAAACTTAAATACATGTGTGAATACGTAAACAAATCACGTGTCCCTAGTGAGCCTCTACTAGACTAGCTCGTTGATCAAAGTGATGGTTAAGGTTTACTAACCATAGACATGTGTTGTCACTTCATAACAAGGTCACATTATTAGGAGAATGATGTGATGGACAAGACCCAATCGTTAGCATAGCATATGATCGTTCAGTTTATTGCTACAACTTTCTTAATGTCAAATACATGTTTCTTCGACCATGAGATCATGCAACTCCCGGACTCCAAAGGAATACCTTGTGTGCTATCAAACATCATGACATAACTGGGTGATTATAAAGATGCTCTACAGGTATCTCCAAAGGTGTCTGTTGAGTTGGCATGGATCGAGATTGGGATTTTCACTCCATGTATCGGAGAGGTATCTCTGGGTCCTCTCGGTAATACAACATCACAAGAAGCTTGCAAGCAAAGTGACTAAGGAGTTAGTTCCGAGATGATGTATTATGGAACGAGTAAAGAGACTTGCCAGTAACGAGATTGAACTAGGTATAAAGATACCGATGATCGAATCTCGGACAAGTAACATACCGACAGACAAAGGGAATTACATATGTTGTCATAAAGGTTCAACCGATAAAAGATCTTCATGGAATATGTAGGAATCAATATGGGCATCCGGGTCCCGCTATTGGTTATTGACCGGAGAGGTGTCTCGGTCATGACTACATAACTCCCGAACCCGCAGGGTCGCACGCTCAGGGGCGGATCTAGTGTACAAGCAATGGGGGCAGCTGCCCCCACTAAATTTTCAGTGTCTTTGTAATATGCCAGGCTAAATACTGATTTGCCCCCATTTAACAAAGAAATTTTCACCATTTAACACATCTTTGCCCCCTCCAAAATTCGATCTTGGGTTCGCCCCTGCACACACTTAACGTTCGTTCGTTGACGCTAGAGTAGTATTGGGATATTTGATGAGTGGTAACCAAATGTTGTTCGGAGTCCCGGATGAGATCTCAGACATCACGAGGAGTCTCGGAATGGTTGAGAGGTAAAGATTTATATATGGTAAGTCATATTTTGGGTTCCGAAAAAGATGCAGTTTTTTCGGTATTGTACCAGAAAGCTTCCAGAAGGTTCCGAAGGATTCAGGAGGGGTCCGGAAGTCCACAAGTGGGTCCACCACGACCCAAGGGCTAGCATGGGTGATATGTCTCCAACGTATCTATAATTTGTGCCGGTTCCATGTTGTTATATTATCATTGTTGGATGTTTTACAATCATTTTATAGCAATTTTATATCATTTTTTGGGACTAACCTATTGACATATTGCCCAGTGCCAGTTGCTGTTTTTTGCTTGTTTTTTACTTCGCAGAATATCATTACCAAATGGGGTCCAAACGCAGAGAAACTTTTTAGAGAATTTTTCTGGACCAGTAGACACCTGTTGGGCCAAAGAAATACCAGAGGGGGGCTTCGAGGGGAGCACAACCCACCTGGACGCGCCTGGGGGCCCAGGCATGCCCTGGTGGGTTGTGCCCACCTCGGCCGCCTCCCGCACAGCCTCTTTGCTCTATAAATACCCCGAAAATCCAAAAACCCTAGGGGAGACGACGAAACACAATTCCAGCCGCCGAAGTTCCAGAACCACCAGATCCAATCTAGACACCATCACGGAGGGGTTCATCATCCTCATTGGTGCCTCTCCGATGATGCGTGAGTAGTTCATTGTAGACCTACGGGTCCGTAGGCAGTAGCTAGATGGCTTCCTCTCTCTTTTTTGATTCTCAATACAATGGTCTCTTGGAGATCTATTTGATGTAACTTTTTTTACGGTGTGTTTGTTGGGATCCGATGAAGTTTGAGTTTATGGTCAGATCTATTTTATCCATGAAAGTTATTTGAATTTTGATCTCTTATATGCATGATTACTTATTATAGCCTCGTATTTCTTCTTCGAATATTTGGTTTAGTCAGGCCAACTAGATCGATTTTTCTTGCCATGGGAAGAGGTGCCTCGTGATGGGTTCGGTCGTGCGGTGTTGTTTCCCAGTGAAAGAAGGGGCAGCAAGACACGTATTGATCGTTGCTATTAAGGATAACAAGATGGGGTCTATTCCTACATGAATAGATCTTGTCTACATCATGTCATCGTTCTTATTGCATTACTCAATTTCTCCATGAACTTAATCACTAGCTGCATGCTGGATAGCGGTCGATGCGTGGACTAATAGTAGTAGATATAGGCAGGAGTCGGTCTACTAATCTTGGACGTGATGCATATATATTGATCATTGCCTGGATATCGTCATAGTTATTTGAAGTTCTATCAATTGCCCAACAGTAATTTGCTTACCCGTTGTATGCTATTTTTTTGAGAGAAGCCACTTGTGAAATCTACGGGCCTCGGGTCTATTCTTTATCATATTTGCTTTATGATCTATTATTTGCCACTTTTATTTTTAGATCTATTATTCCAAAAACCCAAAAATACCTTGCTGCAATTTTTTGTTATTTATTTTATTTTGTTTTACCACTAGATCTATTTATCCAAAATAATACAAACCAATCTATCTTTTACCCGAGAGGGATTGACAACCCCTCTTACGCGCCGGGTTGCAAGTATTTGTTCTTGTGTGCAGTTACCGTTTACATAGTGTTGCGTGGTTCTCCTACTGGTTCGATAACCTTGGTCTCATAACTGAGGGAAATACCTACTGTAGCTGTGCTACATCATCCCTTCCTCTTTGGGGAAATACTGACGTGGACACGAGCCATCAATGGGCCGCGGGGAGGCGCCCTAGCCTTACTGGGCTAGGCGTACCAAGTCCTCAAAAGCCCATGTGGCTAGGGAAGGCAAAAAAGGAAGGAGTCCTAGTAGGAATAGGATTGAACTTGGAATCCAAGTCCTCTCCCCCTTAACTGCGCCCTAGGCTTGGAGGGGCTGTTTCCCACACCCCTTCACCTATATATAGAGGGGAGGGGGCACCCCAAGAGTACACACCAAGCCCTTGGCGCCCCTTTCTTTCCCATTACTCCGTAGTTCCACCGCCTCGTCCCGGCGACGCTTAGCGAATCGCTGTCGGTGCTCCACCACCACCATCACCACCATGCATCCTGTTGGTTGTGATCCCATCTACTTCTCCTCTCCCGCTTGCTGGATCAAGAAGGAGACGTCATCGAGCCGCACGTGTGCTAAACTCAGAGGTGTCGTCCGTTCGACACTAGATTGGTTGGATCGTGATCAGATCGCGAAGAGTACGACTATATCAACCACGTGATAAACGCTTCCGCTTAGCGATCTACAAGGGTTGCTCTCCCCAGTCGTACCTATGCATCTCTATGAATAGATCTTGCGTGTGCGTAGAATTTTTTTTGTTTTTCATACAACGTTCCCCAACACACTCTTCATCTTTGAAGGTCGCGCATCAAGTCATGAGGCGCATAGCCTTACTAAACCCGTTTTCGGTCTGGACCAGGGCGCCATCTGTGGCTTTAAAACCCTCCAGATTTGCATTGTATCCCTATGAGCATTTTAGATCAATAAAGCAGTGTGTTTAGATGTAAAAATATATATTTTAAATGCATATATTTCAAAACTTAAATTTACTTAAGAAAATTCAAACTACAAATGTGAAAAAAAATGTGAACATACTGTAATTTTTTTTGTTAGCGTAGTTTTAGGACAATGAAAAAATGTTTCCGAGTTTCAAAAAAAAGTATGATTTTTAAATGTGTATACAATATAGAAAATATCTGCGTAAAGTAAATAATATTTCATACCATGAAAAAAAATGCATGTGACATTTCATGTCAATATTCCCGCATTTTAAAAAAATGTTATACACAATGTCAATAAAATGTCCGCGTAGGTTAAAAAATGTTTGTTTCATTAAAAAAAGTATGTGACAATTGAAAGAAATCATCACATGTTTCAAAAAATGTTCGTGACATTTTGAAAAATGATCATGTAATGTAAAAAATGTTTGCATAGTTTAAAGAAATGTGCATCTCCATAAAAAAATGCACAACTTGTATTTGAAAAATATTACCATGTAATAAAAAAGTGTTAAAAATATGTATTTGCAAAATGCCAAACATGTATCAGATTTTTTTTTATGTGTGCTATGAAATTGTAAAGTGTGTACTTAGGAAATGTAGGCACGAGTTGAAAAAAATAAAAATGATAAAAACCGAAAAACAGCAAAAAAAACTGAATAAACGAAGAAAACCATGGAAGAAAGAAAATAAAACCAGACTATAACGAAATAAAGGAAAAAATAAATGAGAAAACAAAGAAAGCCAGAGCATAATAAATAAAAACAGACCGGTGAAACACTAAATAAAATAAAACAGAAAAAACCTCCAAGAAAACCGAAGCAGATCAACGTACAGCGCGTAGCGAGCTAAGCGCGCAAATGGGCCGGCTGCTTGTTGTCGCCCCTACGGGCGAGTTATAACGCGGGGAAAACCTGTCCCCCATCCGATTTCCCTCACACCTCTCTTCTTCTCATAAAAAAAGACCCCTAAGGCCCCGATCCTGCCGCTATCCCCTTCGCAGTCGACAATCGTCGCTACAGGCCGGTTAGGGTTTGGGGCGCCGCCTGTCCAAACTGTGTCGGCGGCGTCCATCACCCTTCCTCAGATCCATCGTTGACCTAGTTCCTCCTCAGGTCTGTCGTTGCCGACATCCCTCCCCAGCCGTCGCCGACCGTACCCTCCTTCAGGGCGCCGCCGGTCCTGCTACTCGTCCAGGCCGTGAAGGTGAGGCCCGGCTTGTTCTCTCTCAAGTTTGTCCAGATGATATAAGTCACATCCTATTCGACAATTGCGATTTCTGTTACCTGCTCCTCATCCAACCTGCTCTCTCACTTGCAGCTCCGCCCCTCCCGCGTCCCCGTCTGGATCCGCGCTGCACCACCCCGAGATGGCACCAGTGAGTTGCCACGCGGGTTCCCGATTTAGTTAGCTATTCTGCTGCTCATCTTTCTAGCTAAATTTCCTTTACTATCACGTACAGCTGCAAGCACGGCTCCACGATCAGATCAAAGATAGCATGGTTTTGATCAACATCAAGCCACCCAAAAAAGCATCAGTAGGAAAAAATAAAAATGATAAAGGGATTTTTGTTATGGGTACTATTATTGTTCTACAACCCTACTTTATGTATGTTGTGGCGGATCCTGCTTCTTTTCATGGAGAAGGTCAATTGAAGCTCCTGATTGACTGTCTTGAGGGAACAAAGCTGGAACTTACTAGACCGCAGATACATTTGACTGAAGGTATTGCTGGGATCCGCTGTCCCAACCCTGGTGGGTACAACACACAACTCATGAGGGCAGTTCCTTTATGTCGAAGTGTCATTGCAAAGCGCCAGCGCGTCCATCTCTTCAGTCCGGAACAGATGCTGCTCACTTCTGGTACAGTAATGTAAGTCACGAAGTTACTACTTTGGATTTTTTTTTATCTGTTAATGTGACTGTCAGGTATCTTATTCATTTCAGTGCTAATCAATATCTGTTTTCCTTTTGACCAGGGGAGTCAGTGGCCCGACTTTCCAGCATAATTGCTCTACGCTCGAATCGTCGTCGCTTGGGGCACCCGTTGTTAATGACAATGGTCATCTGGTTGGGATATGTAACGATTTCAGAAATGATTACCTTGAGGCTATAAGCACTCATGCAATTGCGTCTGAAATTGAGATGGCCCAAGGAAGGGAATACATAGTAATATATTTCTACTCTTGAATATTTTTTTTAATGAAATAAATGCCAGGATTGTTAATAACTTTTATGTACCTCAATGTGCAGGGCATTGGCCAGATGTTGGATCATTTGCAAAGCTAGAACAGGCTAAAGTTATCAAGTATCGCCAAGAGAAGATAGAAATAGAAGTCCTAGTGATTGTGTGTGGGAACAACTTTCAGCTTCAAAGCGTCCATTTTTGGTTATGTTTAGTTAGAATTGTGGCTGTTACTAATGGTTTGAGTTGTCTAAAACATTTCATACTGTTGAATGGTGCCTTTGTTTTTAGTTCTATTGAATGATAACTTGTATGCTATATTCTTGGGGTGTAAGTTGCTTTTATGTTACATTAATGAGGTTTGAGTCGCTTTTATGTTATTTGTTTTTTTTTAAAAAGATGGCGTCTCTTGGAAAGAGGCTTGGTTTAGTTTTGATGCGGAATTCAAATTGTGAGAGAACAGATGTGCTATTACTCAATACGAACTTCAAAACAGACACCAAATTGTTACATGCAGCTTTTAGTTGAAAGTCGCGAAACATGAACTTATGCTGGCTTTGTTGAAGCAAAGGAATCAAGATACTGCCGGCAATTGAAGATAAGGTATCATGGACCTTTTCAGGAGTTGAAAGACTTTTATTTTGCTTATTGGACTGGTAATCCATGAAGGACTATACTTTATTTATAGGTATCCTTGCTCCTACATTTCTCCTTTTCTTTGGTTAGATTTCTTAATCTAAGAAATTGTCATATATTGTGCTTAGGTACTGTTTTATCAGCCATATGTATGTTGAAGTAATGTTTATGCACTATTTCATACCCCTTTTCTTCAGATGAGAAGCCCACCACATCTGATCATTCATGCATCTTTATCAGGGCATTTCCACTGGGCTTCCTGAGACTGAGAGGTTGCAATTGCCACTTATACGAACACTAGCAGAACTGGAGAAACTATCCAATACAAGCACCTGATTTGCTGTTGAATATGATTGTGTACCTGCGTACCAGTGTTCACGGGGTCATACCCACTTGTGAGACAAAGTATTCTTCTCTGATCAATGGGACAACAGGATAATAGGAAGACACAGCTCAGGTTTATTTACTGCTGCTTATCTGTTTTTCATGACTTCATCAACCCGTAAAAGATTCTTCTACACTTGAAGCCATATTAAATAAGCCACATTCAATATAAACTTCTTGATAATCATGAATATAGAAATGGAACTTTATCTCGAGTTGAGAATTGGAGATTGATATGAAGTATGAAGGTTTATCGCATGGTAATAGTCAGTCACAGCTAGTAATTTTTGTTATGATTGTGTTCTTTTGTTGTAGTAAATTTATAAATTTATTAGGGAAGTTGGTGAACTGCCAGAGAAACAATACATACAGCATTCATGATGTCCAATAGTAATGCGTGGTGCATCTCTTGCACAGACATTTTAACATACAGCATTGGAGTCGTATAGATTATGGTGCATTTGTTGACTCCTGATCTCATTGTCATCGGACGAGTGCATCATGGAGTAACATGTTCAGTTCTTTGGTAGCTGTGCTTTGCTGAGTTCCTTTGTTTTCTTGAGATCCACGTACATGATGAATTCCTTTGTTTTGTTTGTCAACTTGGAAATTCTGCTGACTGAAACTTTCCACGGTAAGTGCCCCGTCTGTTTTGAGAATGTGAACAGGAACTTTGTGAATGATAACCTGCAAACCTAAATGGGAAGCATTCTGCAGCTCTTATGTGAAGGTTGGATATTAGTTAAGTTTTGAATTTCTGTCCACATCTTGTCTCAAACCTGCAGCTACATCTTGCCCCATGCCTGCAAGAATGCAGATCGGGAGGCCAGTTTTGTGGTCTCGTTTTATTTGAACCATATAACGATGCATTTGTAGGTACGGCCGCAAACAAGAGAGTAACCGTCGATGGCTGACACAGGAGTGTAGGAGACATCAAGACTAGCTGAGATCAGCCGTGGTTCTTCAGAGGAAGTGGCCCTTGTCTGAGCTGCATAGTTCTTGAGATGAAGAGCAACAAAGCTTTTGTGAGTTAGTGTACTCTTATAAGAGTAATCCCTTTTTTGATTAAAATTATATAGGAGTTATGAGATGCAATGATGCACGCTGGACATGTTATTCCTCTTTGACAACATGAACGAAAGGGCAGTCCTACCTTTCAGGCTTGTTCGGTTAGTGCCAAGGTTTAAAATATCATATATAGGGTTTGTATTGGTTTGGCTTGAACATACTGGATGTCGGATATCGGGTGATATGTAGATATTTCAGAGGAAATATATCTGGAATTTTTTCAACATTCTTGTTCAAAAATGTCTTTAGAGTAAAAACAAAATGTATCTGTGGATCATGCAGCAGGGTCTTTAAGTCTATGTATCTTCATTTATATGGTATTTGCTTGCATTTCAACTATTAGCCCATCATGCAGCAGGGCACTAAGTTTATACTATATATCTTCATTTATATGGTATTTGTTTACATTCCAACTATTAGCCCATCATGCAGCAGGGGCGCTAAGTTTATACTCCCTCCGTTCCTAAATATTTGTCTTTTTAGAGATTTCAAATGAACTACCACATACGGATGTATATAGACATACTTTAGAGTGTAGATTCACTCATTTGCTCCGTATGTAGTCACTTGTTGAAATCTCTAGAAAGACAAATATTTAGGAACGGAGGGAGTACTATATATCTTCATTTATATGGTATTTGCTTACATTCCAACTATTAGCCCATCCATTAAAATTTTGGCTGCATCATTATTGATGGAAATTGGCAACCGGGGGAAGTTACTGCTGGCCTCAAATCCCACAGACCTGAGTACATAGGCACTCTTGCAACTGGAAGAGTTCCAGTTATTGCCATCTAAACAAAGTATATGCTGTAAGATGCCTGGGGAAAATGAGGGATGGAAGTGGAAAAGCATGACTATGCTCCTCCTGTTCGATGAGTCGGGAGTTCATCTTTTACAGCTTTGACCTGAATTGTTCCAATGAACATGTGTTATCAGGGTATGTAGACTCATAAAGTGTAATGTTTTCTTTGCTGGCACTCAAAAGTATTCTGATATTTCAAGTCACAACAGTATAATTTTTTGTTTGCAAAATATAGAATAAATCAGTTAGCTGTAGGCTGCATTATTTTCTTGAGGAGAGAACTCCTATTCCATTGTGGGCCCTCTATTTGCTAAATGTCACAAATCCCTCTCAATAGCCTACCAAGGTGAACTCAGTTTGTTTTTGGTTTGTAGTGCATGTTATTACAGTTGTTCTACAGCTTTTGGTATATACTGTTTTCATTAATTCATGAACTGCTATGATGGTTACCAATCCTGTCATGTGCTGATGAAGTTGTGTTACAATTCATATTCAGCAGTTTTAATGGACAATATCATGCTGAAGTGCCATCGACTATTGTATCCTCTCTATGTGATTTATCATTGCAAGATGGGATATCAAAGTATTTATCATGCTGCTTCTTTCATGGCTGGTGTGGTAAGTTGATTTCCTTGACCTGTTGACATTTGTTCTGATTTCTCTTTTCTTTTCCTGATAGTTTTAAGCTAAATTATACTAGATGGCAGTCAATTTGTTGTATCCAGGTTTCTGAAGAACAATAACAGTTATATCTGCTAGTAGTCTTCGTTCTGAAAAAAGGGTGTTATATTTATTTATTGAGGGAGTATTTATTTTCCCATGCCCTGCTTGAAAAGGGGACAAAGAACAGTACACCTTAGGCCCTGTACAAATATTTGGCCTATGCTCGCTGACTGTAGGTTCTGTACAAGTGCTTGGTTTGTGTGATAGCGGAGCTTCTCTAAATATTTATGCTGTCCAAATGAACCATTTGCCTTATTTGATGCTGACTGATATCAATAGCTATGTGATACCCTGTCTTATGGTGTTATGCTCAGCGAATTTTTATTCTAATTTTGTACAGATGACGACAGAGATAAGCCATTCAAAGTTCTTTGCTGGTAACAAGGCAGTTTGCGGTTTGCTTGGTCAGAAACATGGTTCTGGATGCTGATTGACGTAGTTGGTGCTTCAGTCCTATGAGTAACCACTTTCATTGTACCTGATTTTGATTGATTACCTTGTCTGATGAATAGTTGTTCAGTTCACATGACCAGACATTGTGAAACATTACTTGATTGATTTATATCTTGCTGCTTGGTGCATGGTGGGAGGTGTCAAGCATGCTTGGTGCTGTTAACCTGTGCAAGAACTCAGAGAGAGGGGTTGAGGGAGTTTAGGGCCTGTTTGGTTCTAGGGGAACCAATCCCCTATAGTGGAACTAGACCACCTGGTGATTGGGTTTGGATAGTAGAAGGTCAGCCTGGCTCCGCGTGGCGTGCCCCTACTGTCACCCAATCCCCATCCAAACCAGATCTCCCCTCTCTGGATTCTCGTTGAATGCTCTTCCTGACTGATGGGGCCTGTCCGTTCTGCTGAGTTGGCAAAAAATGCCACGCGTGCATGTTAGACTTAGTCCTCGCTCCTGAGCATTAGGGGCTGTTTGGTTTGTGCCCTAACTTGCCCAACCAAAATTTTGGCATGACCAAAGTGAGGGCATGACCAAAAATTTGGCAAGTTGTTATTGTTTGGATTGTAGCCATTGCACCTCCCAAAAATTTGGCAAGTTCTCCATTTGGTTTGGCAATTTGGATTGATTGATGCTTGGTTTGATTTTAATTTACTTGTAATGTTGAGGCAATAAAAAATAAATATAAAACATTATATTTTTAATATGAAATTAGCAATTCTCAAGAAAAGAACGAAATTCGCATGTAAGAGTAAATATATACGGGCGTCCCATATATAGAAAAAAACATGTACAACTTTTGAACTAGACCAAGCTCACGGCTGCCTTTACGGAAACTGAAACCATTAGTTTTGCTTAGAAGACAACCGGTAGCAGTAAAAGGTCGACGAGAGGGAGTAATCGATTCAAACAATCACTTCCTAATTTCGCGTCAAAAGAAAATACGCGGACGTATCGTTCATTTCCGCATCTGATTAATCCGTTGACTACTCGTTTAACTAACACGGTACGGGATCCACGTACTAAGCGGGTGAGAGGTGTGCTCGCCAATTTTTTGGCGACCGATTTCGGCACCCTCCGCGCGCCCATGCGTTGGCAAAAATAACATGGAGTCGTTCCGGGCGTTGTGGGCGAGCCAATATTTCGGTGACAGTCCAAACAGCTTTCAATTCTCATGGGCGAACCAATTTTTTGGTAGGGTCGGCGTTGGTGGCAATCCAAATAGCCCCTACATCAAACAGTTCGCCGACGCCATGCCCCCGGCGTTGAATCCTCCCTCGCGTAGGTCGAGCTTGAGCCCCGCAGGTGCAGGGTCGGCCTACTTGTGGGCGTAGAACAGCCAATGGTCATTGGTCAACCGCCGAGGCGTCCTCGGGGCGGTGACCGTCAAAGCATCCAATATCGTGTAATCTTCTCGAACGATCACTCGTTTGTGGGGGAGTATGTCTCAAAAATAAATGTACCGGGGGGAGTGCTTCGCTGAAGCGAATACCTCCGCATTGTAGCTATTGGGCTGGCGTGTTAGCGAACGTTTAAAAGAAAGAAAGAAGAAAAATGGGCAAAACCAGGATTCAAACCCGGGTCTCCTGGGTGAGCTGCATCTCTGCTAGCAACTAGGCCAGCTTCAGCTTCAAGTAAACTAGAGGGTGACGCATGCTTTGCCGCGCCATCCTTCACCTGAGCTTAGTTGGCTTTCAATTAAAGTAACACAGAGATCAACATACCAGCGTCACCCGTTCAACTCGGAGTGAACTCAAGCGCAACAAACATCTGCGATTCACCCCCTTACAGGTAGGCCCACCAGCAACCCCCAAAGCCTAAATACACCAGTAAGCATTCCTAGGGAACTTAGAATCTTAGAAATAGAAGCTTCATCTGCAAACTATAGCATGGAACTTTATAGAAAATGAACAGTCCCTTCTCCCTTCTCATGCAATGGAACACCAAATCAAAAGCAATGGCAAACATATAGACAAAATATGGACCACAACAGGTAAAATCACTAATCGAAGTGCACTTTGTAGCATTTGCATACCGAAATATTCAAGCAATATGATTAACCATGTAGCACTTTATATCATCACATGATTCCTTACCGTAGCAGAATTTCAACTTGGCAACTTTAGACAGTAAGCAAAACACTCCTGCTAGATGTGATTCAAGAGATGCAAGTCCATCATGAGAAATACATTGACTTAAAATGTCTAAGATACATACCCTTCTTCTGAAAACTTTGGAAGGCACACACACGCAAGGAATTGAACATCACATTAGAATTGCGGAGACCAAATTTTGACGACATGATTTTTTCACAATGCATAAAGTCATTAACCTTCTATTCTATGTATATCAAAAGAAATGCCTTATAACAAATTAGCCCTAGATAAATAATCAGACAATAGTTCTCATAATTATGAGTCTCAAACATATTATCTCCCATTTAGTTCACAATATATGCATCCAAGGTTGAACACCAAGATCACATAACAAATATTTTTTTCCAGTGTAAGCAGCTAACATAAGTAGAGAATAGTACCCGCAAAAAAGAAGTAGAAACACATACATCAGTATGGAATTTAGTTCGGAATCAAGTTCTACACAACTAACATGAATCATGTATGACTATTACCAAACATACATGTGGAAAACAAAATTCCTTGGCGTACTAAATGATGGTGGACATAGGAGATTGAATCTAACAGACAATTGAAACTGTATAGGCATGAAGGAGGTTGCACACCTATAGCATAATAATGCCCACATCTCATCATTTATTCTATATGTTTTTCATTCGTTCTAGTAGTTAGGCAAAAGATAAAATAAGACAAATAGATTATGTAATGATTTTAACCTAATATTCAGTCATAAAAAATGCACCATGCAACATTTTTTTGATCTCAACAGTCATAGAAATCCCAAATTAGGATATCACAAGGATGCACATTCACAATAAGAAAACATGGTTGACATTCTCTCCCTCCCCCTTGTTACAGTATATGTGGATTGCACTAACCCTTTCCATTAGTTCGGACTTTTGGTTGCGTTGGCTAGTGCATGAAGCTTAACATGTTATCAGAGCTAAGGTCTTGAGTTCGAGTCCTGGCTTTCGCAATTTATTAAAAATTGCTGGTAACCCCCCGTTGTGTCCATGTATAGGCCTCTTGAGTCATACGTGAGTTTCGCGCGCCATCACTCCCTTCCGATTGCACGTGTTGACTTGTCTTCCCCGTCACACATGAGAGGGAGTGTTACAGTATATGTGGATCAGTTCGGACTTTTGGTTGCGTTAGCTAGTGCATGAAGCTTAACACCCCTATCTAATACAAACAATCAAAATACTGGTCGATTGGCATGGTCATGAAGGGAGCATGGAGTATAGATCAATGTACATATAAAAGAAGGTTCCCTCCTGGGGTTACGCTACCGACAAGGACCGGTGCAGACCATGAGTCAGATTCATGGCGGAAGCGCCGAACTCATGGTGAGTTCGTGACTCCGTGGCAACAGGGCGGCATGGAAATAATATGCTATAGAGAAGAAAATAGCTCCAAAAAGATATATGTGCAGTATTCAACATGGCTTAATCACTATTCTTGTACAACACAACTCTTCCTTTAAATACTATATCATCCAAACTTCGTATATTAAGAGGATTTGCACGAACAACTGAAACACACAAATGCAATGTCATAACCAAAACTTTGGTCACAGACAGAAGTTAAATCCATTCCTAGTATAGTCACTTACTAATGTGATATGCAATCTTGATTCAACTGTCCATGTGTGCACTGAACCAGTGAACAAAAATAAGTCAAATATCTAAGTTGTTCAAGGCTCTAACTCTAATCATTGGGCAAAATGTTCCGAATCTAAATAAACAGAGATCTAATCTGACAGCTATAATAACTAATTGAGTTGTACTTCCAATATCTCAGAAATGTTGAGGCTGATGACCTTCTCAACAGATGGTGCCAGTTGCTTAATTTGTGGGTTATGCAGTAAAAAATAACTTCAACCACCTAAACATGAAAACTAAACAATGCGCTACAAATAAGATTAGCTCTCAGAAATATATAGTTGTACAACTCTTTCTGTAGATATTACTCTCTCCGTCCCAAACAGATTGCAAAACGATCTTATATTATGGGGCATAGGGAGTACCTTTTAATCTTTGTAGCCTAAGGGCAACTGTACGAACAGTTAAAGAACACGTCTGTAGTGTCACAAATCGAAAGTAAATTCATTTGAAGACTGCATCAACTATGCTAATTTATCCTCATAGTGCCACCAATTGAAGAAAATTTTGTCCGGCCTATATATTCCAGTGGAATTGTTCAAGTTGGGAACGGAGGAAAGAAGTGCAGCGACCGCGATCTGTGGAGCCGAGGGACGGTGTGTCTTGGTAGAGTTGAAGTACGGAGGCCACCAGTATGGTGGTCCATGTGAGAAAGGAGTCACCGGTGGTGGGGAGTCGCGCCGTGCTGCTGGATGCTGCGGGTCAAACCCACCTCTCGGAGCGCCTCCATGTGCTGGCCGAGAGCTACCACCGCGGGGGGTTGCCGCAAGATTCAGGACAGCGACGGGAGGCAGCGCCGTGGAGGAGCCGCACCCCTGTACACCGCCACCAAGCAGTAGGGACGTGCTCCTGGAGGCAGTGCCAGGGAGGAGCCGCACCACGGTGCGCCATGCCCGCCGCCAAGCAGCTGGGTGTGCGCACGCAGAGAGGTTTCGGGATTTGGGGGGAAGACGACGACAGCGGAGACCATGGGCCAACAGGAGGGCCAACTGGAGAGATAGGCTGGGTTGACTTTGGAAGCGGGGGCAACGACCAACTAATGTTGAGGGCCCACATGGCAGCGAGACACACTAGCGGGCCAGCGACTTACTGGTGGGGTCCGAGCGATAACCACAACCCAAACCCGCGAGGAGGCTTCATCTTTTGGGAGCTTAGAGTTTTAAGGTATTTCTAGGGCGCGATCTAGTTGAGAGTAATAGAGCCGGTATTGCTTTGTTTTTCCTTTTTTCTTCTTTTCGTTGTGTCTTACTTTTTCACCAGATTTCTTCGCTTCTTTCTTTTTTTCACTATTTTTTTTCTTTTCATTGTTTTTCTTCTATTTTATTTGGTTTTCTCCCTTTTTATTTTCATTTTCTTTTATCTTTTCCTTTTTCTTCTTTGGTTTATTTGTTTTATATTCTTGTTTTTCTTTTGTTTTTTTAGAACAAAGGCTCAAGAAGAGCACAGCTTTGAATTAACAAAGCCCTCAACCGGTCAGGAGTACAAGAACATGGCCACCACACAACATCGGCCAAACGATACAAGGGAGGCTGGAAGAACAGTTAACAACACTACATCTACAACCAGCAAACCGAAGATCACAAATGAAGAACTGCTAGTTGAGGAGAAGCCCGCTACAAAAAGGCACCTAAGACCACCAGTGGAAGCGTCTAAACGTTTTCTGCAGAGCTATGTGTCCTTGTTGAACCTGCAACACTATTCCACGGCGGAGCTGGTGAAAGGGAAGATGGTAGCAGATGAGGATGGTGTGGCTCAGCCATTGTTGCATGCAAAAATTCCAAAGCCACCACCTTCTAAATGGCAGCCTCCTCCTACAAGATGGACCAAGCTGAACGTTGATGGGTCTCTGTCTACGGCCGATGGTACTGCAGGCGCCGGCATGATATTGCGTAACCAGGACGGCGCCATCATCTTCTCGGCTTTTTTTAGAAAAGGAGGATGATCCCCGGCCTCTGCATCTGGGAGATGCATACGGCCACTTTATTAATTATTCTCGAGGACCTTAAGTATTACAAACAATATACCTGAATCCACCATCTTGGCAACATATGCCGCTACTCTTATCCATATGATGAAGGGATGCTGGCTGGGCCATTACCCAAACCACTCACCTAAACCTAACATCAAAAGCCGGAAGCCCCAGCCGAGCCACATACCGGGTCTGGAGCACAATCCGGACAGACGCACTCTTGTGTCGTCGCCGCCATCTTCCACAGGTCCTTCTTCAGATTATATTGAGTCTTCTACCTTGTGAAGGCCACTTCTGCCATCGACGTCACCATGACGCCAGACAGCTACCTCCTCCTGCGCGAGTCCATCTCCGCGCATCGGACGCCGAGCCTCCACAGCTCCATGCCGCCGATCTCCGCCGCCATCAATGAGTGAGATGAAGTACCGCTCCACCACGGCAAGTACAAGGTGAGGAAGGGCGAGGTCGCCGTCGGAGACACGGCCGGAAGATAAGCACCGCAGTCACGAGACATGCCCGGAGCTGCAACGCGGTAGATCAGACGGGCCGCCACCAGGATCCAGACAAGCTCGCCATGCACGCCCAGCATCCCCATGCCCAAGTCGGCGCCTTCAAGAAGGTGACGACGCTGTGGCGCCGCCGCCGCTTAACCACCGGGGCTAGGGTTTTCACCCGGGCGCAGGGGAAGGGGGGAGGCAGGGGAGGTTTAGCCTCGGCGCCGCCACCAAGGAGGGAATGGCGTCCGGGACGCCATCGACGCCGTGACCGCCACCGGCGGCCAAGGGTTTCCCCCGGCCAAGCACCCTGCCGCCACCTCCGAACCAGCCACAACGTCAGCAGGCGCGTGCACGCCGGAGATCCAGGCCGGCCGGAGGTCATGCATCACGAGCGGACCAGATCGCCTCCGATCTGACGAGGGGAGCCCGGGGCCTCCCCGCGCCATGACCAGCGCCCACCGGGACCTCGCTGCCCACGCAGCCGAGGGGATCCGGCCTACCTCACTGACGAGCACTCCCCGCCGCCGGAGGAGCGCCGTCCGCACCAGCGAGGCCGCCGCCTCAGATCCGCCGCGAAGAACGCTGCGCCGCCACCGGCCCGCGCGCTCCAGTGACGTGCCGCCCCGGCCAGCAGGCCGCGCCGCCCCGCACACTAGCGCGCGCCACCCGACGCGCCGGCCGCCGAGCTCCGCCGCCGCGCCCGAAGAAGCAGCCCCCCGCGGCCCCTGTTCCAGGCGAGGAAATGAGATCCCGCCGCCGCCGGCACCGCGCGGGCTTTGCCCGGCGGCGGCGGGAGGAGAGGAAGGAGGTGGGGGCTGGGTTCGGCGGCGGCTAGGGTTGGGCGCCCGGGTCGCCCGCGGGGGGGGGGGCACGGGGCTCTCGTCTTCTCGGCTTGCCGCTCTCTTTTTTCCTGCCATGGCGTCATGCATGCTGAGCTTGCTGGCTGCATGGAAGGATTGGCTTTGGCGCTTCAGTGGATGGGATTTCCAGTCATCCTGTAGTGTGATAGCAAGATGGCAGTCAAGATGATCCCATCAACAGAACATAATAGATCCATATACGCCATGGTAATTTCTGAGATCAAGTTTCTTTTGGGTCAAAGAGAGTGTGTAGTTACTCATATTCCTAGAGAGCAAAATAATGTAAGTCATGTTCTAGCAAACTTTGGTAGATCGGAGAACCGCACGGTTGTTTGGTGCTACCTCTTGAGCACTGCGTTGGTTTTCCCTTGAAGAGGAAAGGGTGATGCAGTAAAGTAGCATAAGTATTTTCCTCAGTTTTTGAGAACCAAGGTATCAATCCAGTAGGAGGCTACGCTCGAGTCCCACGCACCGACACAAACAAATAAGGAACTCGTGATATGTCTCCGTCGTATCTACTTTTCCAAACACTTTTGCCCTTGTTTTGGACTCTAACTTGCATGATTTGAATGGAACTAACCCGGACCGACGTTGTTTTCAGCAGAATTGCCATGGTGTTATTTATGTGCAGAAACAAAAGTTCCCGGAATGACCTGAAACTCCACGGAACTTATTTTTGAAAAATAATAAAAATACTGGAAGAAGAATCCACGTCAAGCGGGCCTCCACCTGTCCACGAGGGTCGGGGGGGCGCCAAACCCCCCTGGGCGCGCCCCCCTACCTCGTGGGCCTCCTGACGCTCCACCGACCTCAACTCCAACTCCATATATTCGTGTTCGGGGAGAAAAAAATCAGAGAGAAGGATTCGTCGCGTTTTACGATATGGAGCCGCCGCCAAGCCCTAAAATTAGGGTTTGATCCCTAGTATCCACTATGTTCTGAGATTGATGTTGCTATGACTTTGCTATGCTTAATGCTTGTCACTAGAGCCCGAGTGCCATGATTTCAGATCTGAACCTATTATGTTTTCATGAATATATGTGAGTTCTTGATCCTATCTTGCAATTCTATAGTCACCTACTATGTGTTATGATCCGGCAACCCCGAAGTGACAATAATCGGGACCACTCCCGGTGATGACCGTAGTTTGAGGAGTTCATGTATTCACTATGTGTTAATGCTTTGGTCCGGTACTCTATTAAAAGATGTCATGCAAGTTCTTTTTCATAAGCACGTATGACTATATTCGGAATACATGCCTACATTATATTGATGAATTGGAGCTAGTTCTGTGTCACCTTATGTTATGACTGTTACATGATGAACCGCATCCGGCATAATTCTCCCTCACCGATCCAATGCCTACGAGCTTTTCACATATTGTTCTTCGCTTATTTACTTTTCGGTTGCTACTGTTACAATCACTACAAACCCCAAAAATATTAATTTTGCTGCCGTTACCGTTACTTCCATATTACTTTGCTACTAAATACTTTGCTGCAGATACTAAGTTATTGAGGTGTAGTTGAATTGACAACTCAACTGCTAATACTTGAGAATATTCTTTAGCTCCCCTTGTGTCGAATCAATAAATTTGGGTTGAATACTCTACCCTCGAAAACTGTTGCGATCCCCTATACTTGTGGGTTATCAAGACTATTTTCTGGCGCCGTTGCCGGGGACCATAGCTCTATCCTTTGAGTCACTTGGGATTTATATCTGCTGGTCACTACGAAGAACTTGAAAGACGCAAAAACAAAAATTTATCCCTCAACTACGAGGGGAGGTAAGGAACTGCCATCTAGCTCTGCACCTGATTCACCTTCTGTTTTGAGTAAGCTTGCGACACCTAAACCTTCTTCTGCTATTAATTCTGATATGTTGCATGTTATTGATGATGCCACTTCTGCTATGCATGATACTTATGATGAAACTACTTCTATGCTTGATATTACTGTGCCACTTGGTGAATTTCTTGATGAACAACTTGCTAGGGCTAGAGAAAATGAAATTATTGAAACTGATAATATTGAAGATAGTGATGATGAAGACTCTCCCCTAATAAATATGAATTGCCTGTTGTGCCTGAGGGTTATGTTCTGGATGAAGAATCTGCTAGAGCCATTCTTGCTTGCAATGATAGAAGTGATCTTAAGAAGTTATTAGCTAAATGGAAGCAGCGATCTCTTAATGCTAGAATGAAACCTGACCCTGCTTTTGCTACTTCACCTATCTGTGTTACTGATAAGGATTATGAATTCTCTGTTGATCCTGATATAATTACTTTGGTTGAATCTGATCCTTTCTATGGCTATGAATCTGAAACTGTTGTGGCACATCTTACTAAATTAAATGATATAGCCACCCTGTTCACTAATGATGAGAAATCTCGCTACCTTTATATCCTTAAAATATTTCCATTCTCATTAAAGGGTGATGCTAAGATATGGTTTAATTCTCTTGATCCTGGTTGTGTGCGTAGTCCCCAGGATATGATTTATTACTTCTCTGCTAAATATTTCCCTGCTCATAAGAAACAAGCTGCTTTAAGGGATATATATAATTTTGTGCAAATTGAAGAAGAGAGTCTCCCACAAGCTTGGGGGAGGCTTCTCCAATTACTTAATGCTTTGCCCGATCATCCTCTTAAGAAAAATGAAATACTTGATATCTTTTATAATGGACTAACCGATGCTTCTAGAGATTACCTGGATAGTTGTGTTGGTTCCGTTTTCAGGGAAAGAACACCGGATGAAGCTAAAATTCTATTGAATAATATGTTGACAAATGAAAATAATTGGACACTTCCTGAGCCAACTCCTGAGCCTATTCCTAAACCAACTCCGAAGAAGAGGGGTGTTCTATTTCTCAGTCCTGAAGATATGCAAGAGGCAAAGAAATCTATGAAAGAAAAAGGTATTAAAGCTGAAGATGTTAAGAATTTACCTCCTATTGAAGAAATACATGGTCTTAATTTACCGCCTGTTGAAGAAACATATGATCTTAATCCTTCACCTATTGAAGAAATTCATGGTCTTGAAAACCCGACACAGGTAGTAAAGGTAAATTCTCTCTATAGATATGATAAAGCTGAAATCCCTCCTACTAAAATTGCTAGCCATTGTCTGGATGAGTTTGATAACTTTATGGTTAAGCAAGAAGACTTCAATGCTTATTTTGGTAGATAATTAAAACAAAATGCTTATATGATTGAACACTTGAGTAATTACATGGCTAATGTTAAAGGTGAACTTAAACTCATTAGTAAACATGCTTCTATGGTTACCACTCAAGTAGAACAAGTACTTAAAGCTCAAAATGATTTGCTCAATGAATTAAATAGTAAGAAAAATGATTATGCTGTTAAAGTGGCTACTAGAACTGGTAAAATGACTCAGGAACCTTTGTATCCTGAAGGCCATCCTAAGAGAATTGAGCAAGATTCTCAGAGAAAAAATATTGATGCACCTAGTCCTTCTAAAAAGAAGAAAAAGAAAAATGATAGGACTTTGCATGCTTCTAGTGAACCTATTGCTGAAACGCCTGAGAATCCAAATGATATTTATATTTCTGATGCTGAAACACAATCTGGTAATGAACATGAACCTAGTGATAATATTAATGAAGATGTTCATGATGATGCTCAACCTAGTAATGATAATGATGTAGAGATTGAACCTGCTGCTGATCTTGATAACCCACAATCAAATAATCAACGTTATGATAAAAGAGACTTTGTTGCTAGGAAGCACGGAAAGAAAGAGAAACATGGGTTCAGAAACCCATGCCTTTTCCTCCCAAACCATCCAAGAAAAAGGATGATGAGGATTTTGAGCGCTTTGCTGAAATGATTAGACCTATCTTTTTGCGTATGCGTTTGACTGATATGCTCAAAATGAATCCTTATGCTAAGTATATGAAAGATATTGTTACAAATAAAAGAAAGATACCGGAAGCTGAAATTTCCACCATGCTTGCTAATTATACTTTTAAGGGTGGAATACCAAAGAAATTAGGAGATCCAGGAGTACCAACTATACCATGCTCCATTAAAAGAAACTATGTTAAAACTGCTTTATGTGACCTTGGAGCCGGTGTTAGTGTTATGCCTCTCTTTATATCGTAGACTTGACTTGAATAAGTTGACACCTACTGAAATATCTTTGCAAATGGCTGATAAATCAACTGCTATACCTGTCGGTATTTGTGAGGATGTGCCTGTTGTGGTTGCAAACGTTACTATTTTAACGGACTTTGTTATTCTTGATATTCCCGAGGACGATAGTATGTCTATTATTCTTGGAAGACCTTTTTTGAATACTGCAGGGGCTGTTATTGATTGCAACAAAGGCAATGTCACTTTTCATGTTAATGGTAATGAGCATACGGTACACTTTCCGAGGAAACAACCTCAGGTCCACAGTATCAATTCTATTGGAAAAGTTCCATCGATTATTTTTGGAGGTTTTGAATTTCCTCTTCCTACTGTCAAGAAGAAATATGATATTCTTATTATTGGGGATGTGCATATCCCCGTTGAGGTAACATAGTGTTATTCGAAATTTCTCCGGTTCCATGTTAGTCGGAATGAGTTTGTTAACAAGACTTGATCAACCTTGTTAGTGGATTCCTTTTGATGAGCATGAGATGGATGAAACTAGAAAGCACAACCTTCTGTACCCTCTCTCTACTTTCTGTTATTTAGTTGAAATAAAGCAAAAAATAGTATTTTTCTATCAGTTTTCTGAATTATCCGTGCAATATAAAAATACCCCGAAAATAAAAGTTCTCCAAATGCCCTGCCAATTTAATATGATTTTTTATGGAATATTTGAGAATATCTGGCACTGAGAACACAGCAGGGGGAGCATGCACCTGGCCACGAGGGTCCAGGGCGCGCCCACCCCTACAGGGCGCGCCCCCTGCCTCGTGGGCCCATGGTGGCTCCCCTCCACTTATTCCTGCACCCACACACTTCTTCTTCCTCCCAAAAAAATCACCATCCAGCTCAAGCACAAGTTCTAGCTCATTTTGCTATGATTTTCGATCTCCTTGCTCAAAGCACCTCTCACAAAACTGCTTTAGGGGATTGTTCCTTGGTATGTGACTCCTCCATTGGTCCAATTAGTTTTTGTTCTAGTGCTTTATTCATTGCAAATTTGTGCTGCCTAGGTGACCATGTTCTTGAGCTTGCATGACAAATTTATATGGTTCCAAGTAGTTATAATGCATGATATAGGCTATAGGCACTTGTAGGAGTAGTTGCTAACAATTTTGTTGAGCTTGGTTCACTTTTATTTGAAGTTACTAAAAATTTCAGAAATTTTCAGAAAATAATGAAGAGATTTTTGAGGGGCTCATCGAGCCGAAGCTCGAAGGAAAAGCAAAGTGAAGAAGCACAGAGGCCCAATTATAATTTGCCTCGCACCGCGGAGGTCCGGCCGTGTGAATGGCCTTCCAATGATTTCTTGAGAGCAACCGAGATTTATGATGATTTTTATGAATTGGCTGAGAATGCAGGCCTCACCGACTTCCTCCGCGACCAACGCGAATAGTATCTCTTACTCACCATTACTTTCGTGCTAAACTTCTACTATTATCCTAAGGAATCACCTCCTTCAGTAGAGTTTCATTTATATGATGTGGTTAAGAAGATGTCACTAGATGAATTTTGCAAGGTTTGCAAAATACCTTTCGAGGGTAGCTTAGAAGAACCACATCGTAAAGATGTGGACGGGTTTATTGACACTATTACTGTAGGGGAAACTAGGAAGGTTTCCGATGCAAGAATCACTAGCATACATCTTCCTGTTTTACGCTACTTTGCTATATTTGCTAGTCGTTGCTTAATTGGTCGCGGAAACTGTGGAAACCTTAGTGTTCCTGATATTATTATTTTGTTCCATGGGTTATTCTGTGATAACACTGTTAGTATGGGCGGTATTATTGCCAAACGGTTAAGTCTGAACCGTACAAAGGGTCCCATCTATGGAGGTATCTATGCTTCACGCCTAGCTGCACATCTTAACATACCCATTAGGCACTATGAAAAAGAAGAAAAATTGATGCCCACTATTTATTTAGATTAAGAGTATGGTAGCACATGACTTTATTGTTAAGAATAGGGAAGGGGCGCTTAAATACAAATTGTTCTTTGATAAACATCACCCTGAGACTATTACCTTGCCTGCTCCTTCCTTGTTTGATTTATCTGCAGGTCCGTATCTCGTTCCGCTGGCGGCCATTCACGCCTCCCGGAACCCTACATCAGTCACGGAGCCGGAACCACAATTTGAACCTCCACGACAGTCCAATTACCAGTGGGATCCGGAGATGATTGCCAACCAGTGGCAATCAGAGTCTTCTTCATCTCAGTACGACCCCGGTTATAACTTTGGATATCCGCCAGGCTATCCGTGGCAATAAACCAACTTAGGCCAAAAGCCTAAGCTTGGGGGAGTACGTATTTCTCACCGACATTACATTCATGTCCACACACTCATTGCTAGATGTCGGTGCTCATACTCTTTCATTGTAATATCCATGCTAGTTTATTTTCTTTTTCTTGCTTTCTTCTTATGTGTTTAATAAACCTTAAGAAAACCAAAAAAAATTAGTGTAGCTTTTAGTTAGTTTACTTTTCTTGCTGTAGTAGTAATAATTAAAAAGAAAACCCAAAAATATTTCCCGTTCTTCTTTTGCTTGTTGGGAGCTTTCCCGTGTAAATAGTTTTATTTCTTTTCTTTTCTTTGGGGGTCGTTAGGAGAAGACCATGATTAAATTGTTGAAGTGGCTCTTATATGCATTATTGTTGATTTAACCAAGAGCCGATATTGCCTTGCCTTCTCCTGTTTATTGAATGCTCGCAGATTCCAGCTTACTCCAATGCACGTGCACTAATATTATTATACACATCATTCGGTCGTGCAAGTGAAAGGCAATAATGACGATATATGATGAACTGATTGAGATGAGAGAAGCTGGTATGAACTCGACCTCTCTTGTTTTTGTAAATATGATTAGTTCATCGTTCCTGATTCAGCCTATTATGAATAAACATGTTTGCAATGGCAATTAGAGATCATAGTTGCTCGTGCCATGCTTGATTAGCTATGAGTTATAATGGTTTACCTTGCGTGCCAACATGCTATTAAAATGGTTGTGATGTGGTATAGTGGGGTGGTATCCTCCTTTGAATGATTCAAGTGACTTGACTTGGCACATGTTCACACATGTAGTTGAAACAAATCAACATAGCCTTCACGATATTTATGTTCATGGTGGATTATATCCTACTCATGCTTGCACTCAATGTTTATTAATTTTAATGCATGTTCATGACTGTTGTCGCTCTCTAGTTGGTCGCTTCCCAGTCTTTTGCTAGCCTTCACTTGTACTAAGCGGGAATACTGCTTATGCATCCAATCCCTTAAACTCCAAGGTTATGCCATATGAGTCCACTATACCTTCCTATATGCGGTATCTACCTGCCGTTCCAAGTAAATTTGTATGTGCCAAACTCTAAACCTTCAAATGAAATTCTGTTTTGTATGCTCGAATAGCTCATGTATCAACTAGAGTTGTCCATATCTTCCATGCGAGGCGGGTTATTCTCAAGAGGAGTGGACTCCGCTCCTCACTCACGAGAAAATGGATGGTCAGCGGGATGCCCAGTCCCATGCTTTATGCAAACTAAATCAAAATAATTGCAAACAAAACTCCCCCTCGGACTGTTGTTAGTTGGAGGCACTCGTTGTTTCGAGCAAGCCATGGATTGATGCTTGTTGGTGGAGGGGGAGTATAAACTTTACCATTCTGTTTGGAAACCGCCTATAATGTGTGTAGCATGGAAGATATCGCCATCTCTTGGTTGTTATGTTGACAATAAAAGTATGCCGCTCAAAATATTATTTATCTCGATTTCAAAAACCGAGCTCTGGTACCTCTACAAATCCCTGCTTCCCTCTGCGAAGGGCCTATCTATTTACTTTTATGTCGAGTCATCACCCTCTTATTAAAAAGCACCAGCTGGAGAGCACCACTGTCATTTGCATCCATTACTATTAATTTATACTGGGTATGACTATGACTGGATCTCTTTTACCATGAATTACAATGTTTAGTCAGTCCTTGATCTTTAAAGGTGCTCTGCATTTATGTTTTGCGGTCTCAGAAAGGGCTAGCGAGATACCATCTTGTTATATCATATCATGATTGTTTTGAGAAAGTGTTGTCATCCGAGATTTATTATTATTGCTCGCTAGTTGATTATGCCATTGACATGAGTAAACATGAGACCTAAATGTCATTGTGAATGTGGTTAGTCATAATCTTTGCTGAAAACTTGAATGCTGGCTTTACATATTTACAACAACAAGAGCAAACAGAGTTTGTAAAAGTTTTTCTTTATCACTTTCAGTTTATCAACTGAATTGCTTGAGGACAAGCAAAGGTTTAAGCTTGGGGGAGTTGATACGTCTCCGTCGTATCTACTTTTCCAAACACTTTTGCCCTTGATTTGGACTCTAACTTGCATGATTTGGATGGAACTAACCCGGACCGACGTTGTTTTCAGCAGAATTGCCATGGTGTTATTTATGTGCAGAAACAAAAGTTCTCGGAATAACCTGAAACTCCACGGAACTTATTTTTGGAAAATAATAAAAATACTGGAAGAAGAATCCATGTCAGGGGGGCCTCCACCTGTCCACGAGGGTGGGGGGCGCGCCTGCACCCCTGGGCGCGCCCCCTGCCTCGTGGGCCTCCTGACGCTCCACCGACCTCAACTCCAACTCCATATATTCGTGTTCGGGGAGAAAAAAATCAGAGAGAAGGATTCATCGCGTTTTACGATATGGAGCCGCCGCCAAGCCCTAAAACCTCTCGGGAGGGCTGATCTGGAGTCCGTTCGGGGCTCCGGAGAGGGGAATCCGTCGCCGTCGTCATCATCAACCATCCTACATCACCAATTTCATGATGCTCACCGCCGTGCGTGAGTAATTCCCTCATAGGCTTGCTGGACGGTGATAGGTTGGATGAGATTTATCATGTAATCGAGTTAGTTTTGTTAGGGTTTGATCCCTAGTATCCACTATGTTCTGAGATTGATGTTGCTATGACTTTGCTATGCTTAATGCTTGTCACTAGGGCCCGAGTGCCATGATTTCAGATCTGAACCTATTATGTTTTCATGAATATATGTGAGTTCTTGATCCTATCTTGCAAGTCTATAGTCACCTACTATGTGTTATGATCCGGCAACCCCGAAGTGACAATAATCGGTACCACTCCCGGTGATGACCATAGTTTGAGGAGTTCATGTATTCACTATGTGTTAATGCTTTGGTCAGGTACTCTATTAAAAGGAGGCCTTAATATCCCTTAGTTTCTGTTAGGACCCCGCTGCCACGGGAGGGTAGGACAAAAGATGTCATGCAAATTCTTTTCCATAAGCACGTATGACTATATTCGGAATACATGCCTACATTATATTGATGAATTGGAGCTAGTTCTGTGTCACCTTATGTTATGACTGTTACATGATGAACCGCATCCGGCATAATTCTCCATCACCGATCCAATGCCTACGAGCTTTTCACATATTGTTATTCGCTTATTTACTTTTCCGTTGCTACTGTTACAATCACTACAAAACCCAAAAATATTACTTTTGCTGTCGTTACCGTTACTTCCATATTACTTTGCTACTAAATACTTTGCTGCAGATACTAAGTTATCCAGGTGTGGTTGAATTGACAACTCAAGTGCTAATACTTGAGAATATTCTTTGGCTCCCCTTGTGTCGAATCAATAAATTTGGGTTGAATACTCTACCCTCGAAAACTGTTGCGATCCCCTATACTTGTGGGTTATCACCTCGCAACCAACGCGATAAAGGGGTTGTCAATCCCTTCACGGTCACTTACGAGAGTGAGATCTGATAGAGATGATAAGATAATATTTTTGGTATTTTTATGATAAGGACTAAAAGTAAAGAAAGCAAAATAAACGGCAAAAGAAATAGCTTGTTGACGGGAGATTAATATGATGGAAAATAGACCCGGGGGCCATAGGTTTCACTAGTGGCTTCTCTCAAGAGCATAAGTATTACGGTGGGTGAACAAATTACTATCGAGCAATTGATAGAATTGAGCATAGTTATGAGAATATCTAGGTATGATCATGTATTTAGGCATCACGTCCGTGACAAGTAGACCGACTCTTGCCTGCATCTACTACTATTACTCCACACATCGACCGCTATGCATCTAGAGTATTAAGTTCATAAGAACAGAGTAACGCTTTAAGCAAGATGACATGATGTAGAGGGATAAACTCATGCAATATGATATAAACCCCATCTTTTTATCCTCGATGGCAACAATACAATACATGTTGTTTCCCCTACTGTCATTGCGATCGAGCACCGCAAGATTGAACCCAAAGCTAAGCACTTCTCCCATTGCAAGAAAGATCAATCTAGTAGGCCAAACCAAACTGATAATTCGAAGAGACTTGCAAAGATAACCAATCATACATAAAAGAATTCAGAGGAGATTCAAATACTGTTTATAGATAATCTTGATCATAAACCCACAATTCATCGGATCTCGACAAACACACCGCAAAAAGAAGAGTTACATCAAATAGATCTTCAAGAGAATCGAGGATAACTTTGTATTGAGATCCAAAGAGAGAGAAGAAGCCATCTAGCTAATAACTATGGACTTGAAGGTCTGAGGTAAACTACTCACACATCATCGGAGAGGCTATGGTGTTGATGTAGAAGCTCTCCGTGATCAATGCCCCCTCCGGCGGAGCGCCGGAAAAGGCCCCAAGATGGGATCTCACGGGTACAGAAGGTTGCGGCGGTAGAATTAGGTTTTCGTGGTGCTCTTCGATGGTTTGGGGGTACGTAGGTATATATAGGAGGAAGAAGTAGGTCGGTGGAGCCACGAGGGGCCCACGAGGGTGGAGGGCGCGCCCAGGGGGGTAGGTGCGCCCCCTGCCTCGTGGCCTCCTCGTCGGTTGCTTGACGTCCACTCCGAGTCGTCTGGATCATGTTTGTTCCAAAAATCATGTTCCCGAAGGTTTCATTCCGTTTGGACTCCGTTTGATATTCTTTTTCTGCGAAACACTGAAATAGGCAAAAAAACAACAATTTGGACTGGGCCTCCGGTTAATAGGTTAGTCCCAAAAATAATATAAAAGTGTATAAATAAGCCCATTAAACATCCAAAACAGAATATATAATAGCATGGAACAATCAAAAATTATAGATACGTTCGAGACGTATCAAGCATCCCCAAAGCTTAATTCCTGCTCGTCCTTGAGTAGGTAAATGATAAAAACATAATTTTTGATGTGGAATGCTACCTAGCATATTCCTTAATGTAATTTTCTCTATTGTGGCGAATGTTCAGATCCGAAAGATTCAAGATAAAAGTTTAATATTGACATGAAAATAATAATACTTCAAGCATACTAATAAAGCAATCATGTCTTCTCAAAATAACATGGCCAAAGAAAGTTATCCCTACAAAATCATATAGTCTGGCTATGCTCTATCTTCACCACACAAAGTATTTAAATCATGCACAACCCCGATGACAAGCCAAGCAATTGTTTCATACTTTTGATGTTCTCAAACTTTTTCAATCTTCACGCAATACATGAGCGTGAGCCATGGATATAACACTATAGGTGGAATAGAATTGTGGTTGCGGAGAAGACAAAAAAGGAGAAGATGGTCTCACATCAACTAGGCGTATCAACGGGCCATGGAGATGCCCATTAATAGAGATCAATGTGAGTGAGTAGGGATTGCCATGCAACGGATGCACTAGAGCTATAAGTGTATGAAAGCTCAACAAAAGAAACTAAGTGGGTGTGCATCCAACTCGCTTGCTCATGAAGACCTAGGGCAATTTGAGGAAGCCCATCATTGGAATATACAAGCCAAGTTCTATAATGTAAAATTCCCACTAGCATATGAAAGTGACAACATAAGAGACTCTCTATCAATGAAGATCATGGTGCTAATTTGAAGCACACGTGTGGTAAAAGGATAGTAACATTGTCCCTTCTCTCTTTTTCTCTCATCTTTTTATTTGGGCCTTGCTACCTCTTGAGCACTGCGTTGGTTTCCTTTGAAGAGGAAAGGGTGATGCGGTAAAGCAGCGTAAGTATTTCCCTCAGTTTTTGAGAACCAAGGTATCAATCCAGTAGGAGGCCACGCACGAGTCCCTCGCACCTACACAAACAAATAAATCCTCGCAACCAACACGATAAGGGGTTGTCAATCCCTACACGGTCACTTACGAGAGTGAGATCTGATAGATATATTTTTATGATAAAGATGCAAAGTAAAATAGAAAGCAATAAAAATAACTATAATATTTTTGGTATTTTTATGATAAAGATGCAAATTAAAATAGAAAGCAATAAAAATAACTAAGTGTTGGAAGATTAATATGATGGAAAATAGACCCGGGGGCCATAGGTTTCACTAGTGGCTTCTCTCAAGAGCATAAGTATTTATGGTGGGTGAACAAATTACTGTTGAGAAATTGACAGAATTGAGCATAGTTATGAGAATATCTAGTATGATCATGTATATAGGCATCACATCCGAGACAAGTAGACCGACTCCTGCCTGCATCTACTACTATTACTCCACACATCGACCGCTATCCAGCATGCATCTAGAGTATTAAGTTCATAAGAACAGAGTAATGCTTTAAGCAAGATGACATGATGTAGAGGGATAAACTCATGCAATATGATATAAACCCCATCTTGTTATCCTCGATGGCAACAATACAATACGTGCCTTGCTTCCCCTACTGCCACTGGGAAAGGACACCGCAAGATTGAACCCAAAGCTAAGCACTTCTCCCATTGCAAGAAAGATCAATCTAGTAGGCCAAACCAAACTGATAATTCGAAGAGACTTGCAAATATAACAAATCATACATAAAAGAATTCAGAGAAGATCCAAATATAGTTCATAGATAAACTTGATCATAAACCCACAATTCATCGGTCTCAACAAACACACCGCAAAAGAAGATTACATCGAATAGATCTCCACGAGAGAGGGGGAGAACATTGTATTGAGATCCAAAAAGAGAGGGGAAGCCAACTAGCTAATAACTATGGACCCGAAGGTCTGAGGTAAACTACTCACACATCATCGGAGAGGCTATGGTGTTGATGTAGAAGCCCTCCGTGATCGATGCCCCCTCCGGCGGAGCTCCGAAAAAGGCCCCAAGATGGGATCTCACGGGTACAGAAGGTTGCGGCGGTGGAATTAGGGTTTTAGCTCCGTATCTGGTAGTTTGGGGGTACGTAGGTATATATAGGAGGAAGGAGTACGTCGGTGGAGCAACAGGGGGCCCACGAGGGTGGAGGGCGCGCCTAGGAGGGTAGGCGCACCACCCTACCTCGTGCCCTCCTGGTTGATGTCTTGACGTAGGGTCCAAGTCCTTTGGATCACGTTCGTTTCAAAAATCACGTTCCCGAAGGTTTCATTCCGTTTGGACTCCGTTTGATATTCTTTTTCTGCGAAACTCTGAAATAGGCAAAAAACAGCAATTCTGGGTTGGGCCTCCGGTTAATAGGTTAGTCCCAAAAATAATATAAAAGTGTATAATAAAGCCCAATAATTTCCAAAACAGAATATAATATAGCATGGAGCAATAAAAAATTATAGATACGTTGGAGACGTATCAAGCATCCCCAAGCTTAATTCCTGCCCGTCCTCGAGTAGGTAAATGATAAAAACAGAATTTTTTATGTGGAATGCTACTTGGCATAATTTCAATGTAATTGTTCTTAATTGTGGTATGAATATTCAGATCCGAAAGATTCAAGATAAAATTTCAATATTGACATAAAAATAATAATACTTCAAGCATACTAACTAAGCAATTATGTCTTCTCAAAATAACATGGCCAAAGAAAGTTCATCCCTACAAAATCATATAGTTTAGTCATGCTCCATTTTTGTCACACAAGAATGCTCTCATCATGCACAACCCCGATGACAAGCCAAGCAATTGTTTCATACTTTAGTAATCTCAAACCTTTTCAACTTTCACGCAATACATGAGCGTGAGCCATGGATATAGCACTATGGGTGGAATAGAATATAATGATGGGGGTTATGTGGAGAAGACAAAAAGGGAGAAAGTCTCACATCAACGAGGCTAATCAATGAGCTATGGAGATGCCCATCGATTGATGTTAATGCAAGGAGTAGGGATTGCCATGCAACGGATGCACTAGAGCTATAAATATATGAAAGCTCAACAAAAAAAACTAAGTGGGTGTGTGATACGTCTCCAACGTATCTATAATTTTTGATTGTTCCATGCTATTATATATTCTGTTTTGGATGTTTATGGACTTTATTATACACTTTTATATTATTTTTGGGACTAACCTATTAACCCAGAGCCCAGTGCCAGTTCCTGTTTTTTCCCTTGTTTCAGTGTTTCGAAGAAAAGGAATATCAAACGGAGTCCAAACGGAATGAAACCTTCGGGAGAGTTATTTTTTGAATGGAAGCAATCCAGAAGGCTTGGAGTGTACGTAAGGGAAGCAACGAGGAAGACACGAGGCAGGGGGGCGCGCCCACCCCCTGGGCGCGCCCTCCACCCTCGTGGGCCCCTCGTGGCTCCCCTTACCGACTTCTTTCGCCTATATATCTCCATATACCCTAAAATCTTCAGGGAACAGAATAGATCGGGAGTTCCGCCGCTGCAAGCCTCTGTAGCCACCAAAAACCATTCGGGACCCTGTTCCGGCACCCTGCCGGAGGGGGGATCCCTCACCGGTGGCCATCTTCATCATCCCGGCGCTCTCCATGACGAGGAGGGAGTAGTTCACCCTCGGGGCTGAGGGTATGTACCAGTAGCTATGTGTTTGATCTCTCTCTCTCTCTCGTGTTCTTGAGGTGATACGATCTTGATGTATCGCGAGCTTTGCTATTATAGTTGGATCTTATGATGTTTCTCCCCCTCTACTCTCTTGTAATGGATTGAGTTTTCCCTTTGAAGTTATCTTATCGGATTGAGTCTTTAAGGATTTGAGAACACTTGATGTATGTCTTGCATGTGTGTATCTGTGGTGACAATGGGATATCACGTGATTCACTTGATGTATGTTTTGGTGATCAACTTGCGGGTTCCGCCCATGAACCTATGCATAGGGGTTGGCACACGTTTTCTTCTTGACTCTCTGGTAGAAACTTTGGGGCACTCTTTGAAGTACTTTATGTTGGTTGAATAGATGAATATGAGATTGTGTGATGCATATCGTATAATCATACCCACGGATACTTGAGGTGACATTGGAGTATCTTGGTGACATTAGGGTTTTGGTTGATGTGTGTCTTAAGGTGTTATTTTACTACGAACTCTAGGGCTGTTTGTGACACTTATAGGAATAGCCCAATGGATTGATCGGAAAGAATAACTTTGAGGTGGTTTCGTACCCTACCATAATCTCTTCGTTTGTTCTCCGCTATTAGTGACTTTGGAGTGACTCTTTGTTGCATGTTGAGGGATATTTATATGATCCAATTATGTTATTATTGTTGAGAGAACTTGCACTAGTGAAAGTATGAACCCTAGGCCTTGTTTCCTAGCATTGCAATACCATTTACGCTCACTTTTATCAATAGTTACCTTGCTGTTTTTATATTTTCATATTACAAAAACTTATATCTACCATCCATATTGCACTTGTATCACCATCTCTTCGCCGAACTAGTGCACCTATACAATTTACCATTGTATTGGGTGTGTTGGGGACATAAGAGACTCTTTGTTATTTGGTTGCGGGGTTGCTTGAGAGAGACCATCTTCATCCTGTGCCTCCCACGGATTGATAAACCTTAGGTCATCCACTTGAGGGAAATTTGCTACTGTCCTACAAACCTCTGCACTTGGAGGCCCAACAACGTCTACAAGAAGAAGGTTGCGTAGTAGACATCAGTGTCCATCCAACTTGCTTGCTCATGAAGACCTAGGGCACTTGAGGAGGCCCATTGTTGGAATATACAAGCCAAGTTCTATAATGAAAAATTCCCACTAGTATATGAAAGTGACAAAACAAGAGACTCTCTATCATGAAGATCATGGTGCTACCTTGAAGCACAAGTGTGGAAAAAGGATAGTAGCATTGTCCCTTTTTATTTCCCCTTTTTTTGGGCCTTCCCTTTTTTTATTTGGCATTTTTTTGGGACAATGCTCTATTAATGATGATCATCACACTTCTATTTATTTACAACTCAAAGATTACAACTCGATACTAGAACAAAGTATGACTCTATATGAATGCCTCCGGCAGTGTACCGGGATATGCAATGAACCAAGAGTGACATGTATAAAGAATTATGAATGGTGGCTTTGCCACACATACTATGTCAACTACATGATCATGCAAAGCAATATGACAATGATGAACGTGTCATGATAAACGGAAAGGTGGAAAGTTGCATGGCAATATATCTCGGAATGGCTATGGAAATGCCATAATAGGTAGGTATGGTGGCTGTTTTGAGGAAGATATAAGGAGGTTTATGTGTGAAAGAGCGTATCATATCACGGGGTTTGGATGCACCGGTGAAGTTGCACCAACTCTCAATGTGAGAAAGGGCAATGCACGGTACCGAAGAGGCTAGCAATGGTGGAAAGGTGAGAGTGCGTATAATCCATGGACTCAACATTAGTCATAAAGAACTAACATACTTATTGCAAAAATCTACAAGTCATCAAAAACCAAGCACTACGCGCATGCTCCTAGGGGGATAGATTGGTAGGAAAAGACCATCGCTCGTCCCCGACCGCCACTCATAAGGAGGACACTCAAAGAACACCTCATGTTTCAAATTTGTTACATAACGTTTACCATACGTGCATGCTATGGGACTTGCAAGCTTCAACACAAGTATTTCTCAAATTCACAACTACTCAACTAGCACAACTTTGATATCACTACCTCCATGTCTCAAAACAATCATCAAGCATCAAACTTCTCTTAGTATTCAACACACTCATAAGAAAGTTTTTACTAGTCTTGAATACCTAGCATATTAGGATTATTTAAGCAAATTACCATGCTGTTTAAGACTCTCAAAATAATCTAAGTGAAGCATGAGAGAATAATAGTTTCTATAAAACAAAACCACCACCGTGCTCTAAAAGATATAAGTGAAGTACTAGAGCAAAAACTATATAACTCAAAAGATATAAGTGAAGCACATAGAGTATTCTAATAATTTCCGAATCACGTGTGTCTCTCTCAAAAGGTGTGTACAACAAAGATGATTGTGGTAAACTAAAAAGCAAAGACTCAAATCATACAAGACGCTCCAAGCCAAACACATATCATGTGGTGAATAAAAATATAGCTCCAAGTAAAGTTACCGATGGAAGTAGACGAAAGAGGGGATGCCCTCCGGGGCATCCCCAAGCTTTGGCTTTTAGGTGTCCTTACATTATCTTGGGGGTGCCATGGGCATCCCCAAGCTTAGGCTCTTGCCACTCCTTGTTCCATTGTGACGCCCCCGATTTGACCGTACACTAATCATGCACGCAAACGTGTACGATCAAGATCAGGGACTCACAGGAAGATATCACAACACAACTCTAAAACATAAATAAGTCATACAAGCATCATAATACAAGCCAGGGGCCTCGAGGGCTCGAATACAAGTGCTCGATCATAGACGAGTCAGCGGAAGCAACAATATCCGAGTACCGACATAAGTTAAACAAGTTTGCCTTAAGAAGGCTAGCACAAAAGTAACAACGATCGAAAAGGCAAGGCCTCCTGCCTGGGACCTCCTAACTACTCCTCGAAGCCGAACTCCATGTAGAATCATCCTTGGGATCTCTAGCTCCTGGACTCCAGCATCTGGTTGCGACAATCAGGTATAGAAAAGGGAAAAGAGGGAGAAAAGAAACCGTGAGTACTCATCCAAAATACTCGCAAGCAAGGAGCTACACTACATATGCATGGGTATATGTGTAAAGGGCCATATCGGTGGACTGAACTGCAGAATGCCAGAATAAGAGGGGGATAGCTAATCCTGTCGAAGACTACGCTTCTGGCCACCTCCATCTTGCAGCATGTAGGAGAGAGTAGATGGTAAGTTCACCAAGTAGCATCGTATAGCATAATCCTACCCGGCGATCCCCTCCTCGACGCCCTGTTAGAGAGCGATCACCGGGTTATATCTGGCACTTGGAAGGGTGTGTTTTATTAAGTATCCAGTTCTAGTTGTCATAAGGTCAAGGTACAACTCCGGGTCGTCCTTTTACCGAGGGACACGGCTATTCGAATAGATAAACTTCCCTGTAGGGGTGCACCACATAACCCAACACGCTCGATCCCATTTGGCTGGACACACTTTTCTGGGTCATGCCCGGCCGCGGAAGATCAACACGCCGCAGCCCCACCTAGGCTCAACCGAGAGGTCAACACGCCGGTCTAAATCCTATGCGCGCAGGGGTCTGGGCCCATCGCCCATTGCACACCTGCACGTTGCGTACGCGGCCGGAAGCAGACCTAGCCTAGCCGGCGTTCCAGTCCAATCCGGCGCGCGCCGCTCCGTCGCTGACGTCAAGAAGAGCTTCGGCTGATACCACGACGTCGAGTGCCCATAACTGTTCCCGCGTAGTTGGTGAGTGCGTATAGACCAAATGGCCAGACTCAGATCAAATACCAAGATCTCGTTAAGCATGTTAAGTATCCGCGAACGCCGACCAGGGCCAGGCCCACCTCTCTCCCAGGTGGTCTCAACCTGCCCTGTCGCTCCGCCACAAAGTAACAGTCGGGGGCCGTCAGAAACCAAGGCCCACCTCTACCGGGATGGAGCCACCTGTCCTTTCAGCCCCCTCATCAGAATCACTTGCGGGTACTCAACGAGCCGACCCGACTTTAGTCACCACATGTGTCATGTATATAAATTATATAGTATATACCCGTGATCACCTCCCGAAGTGATCACGGCCCAGTAGTATAGCATGGCAGACGGACAAGAGTGTAGGGCCACTGATGGAACACTAGCATCCTATACTAAGCAGTAGGATAGCAGGTAAGGGTAACAACTGTAGCAACAATGACAGGCTATACATCAGTATAGGATTAACCGAAAGCAGTAACATGCTACACTACTCTAATGCAAGCAGTATAGAGAAGGATAGGCGATATCTGGTGATCAAGGGGGGGCTTGCCTGGTTGCTCTGGCAAGAAGGAGTCGTCAACAACGTAGTCGGTCGGGGCACCAGCAGCAGCGTCGGTCTCAGTGTCTAGCGAGAGAAGAGGGGGGAAGAAACAATAAATATAATGCAAACATATGCATGACGATGCATGACATGACAATGAGCATTGCTAGGTGTGCCCTAATCGCGATGGTAGGTGATACCGACGAAGGGGAAGCATCCGGGAAAGTATTTCCAGTGTTTCGCGTTTTCGGACAGACGAACCGGAGGGGGAAAGTTGCCTGTTTGCTATGCTAGGGATGTGTGGTGGACGAACGGGATGCGTATCCGGATTCGTCTCGTCGTTCTGAGCAACTTTCATGTACAAAGTATTTTCATCTGAGCAACGGTTTATTTTATATTGATTTTAAAAGAATTTATTAATTTCTGGAATTTATTTAATTATTTAATATATACATTATCCGAAACAGTGTTGCGATGACATCAGCATGACATCATGCTGACGTCAGCAGTCATCTGACACATGGGTCCCACATGTCATAGACTTATTAGGGTAATTAGGGTTAACTAATTAATTAACTATTAATTAAACTAATTAATTAAATTAGATTAATCTAAACAGGGTTAATTAACTAAGTAATTAACCTATTAATTAATTATTTTTATTTTTATTTTATTTTTATTTCCTTTATTTATTTATATATTATTATTCTTTTTAATTCCCTTTTTTTCTTTTTTTTAATTACGTTCTGGGCGCGAGGCCCACCTGTCTATGGCCCATAGGGGGTTCGGGCCCAGGGCAGTGGCTCAGGGGCGCGGGGCCCCACCTGGCAGTGGCCCAGGGGCCACAGGCGGGCGCGGCGCGGGCACGGGCGCACGAGCATGGGCGTGGGCGACGGGCGCCCGTAGCCTGCCCGGGGCAGGGCGGGGCCGTGGCCATGGCGGGGGGTTGCCGCAGCGGGGCACGAGGGCCACGGCGGGCGGAGGCGGAGCAAGCGGCGAGCGCCGTGCGGTGCGGAGGAAGTGGCCGCGGGGCAAAGTGGCAGAGGCGACGGCGGTCACGGGCGAGCACGGGATGGAGGGGCGGGTGCGGCGCGGCGGAGCGTGGGGTGGTGTAGGGGGCGAGGTGAGCGCAGGCGTGGGGTCTCGGCGAGGTGCGGGCGCGGCGGTGAGCGCGGCCGAGCGCGCGCGCGGGGCACGGCGACCGCGGCGTGTGCGCGCTGGACAGGGGGGGTGCGGGGCAGGCGACGGGACTGCAGAGGCGGGGCGAGTGCAGTGGCCGGACGCGGCCACGACGGGCGCGTGCGGGCACGCACTGGCGGGGCGTGGGGAAGAGGAGAAGGAGGGGGGTCCTCACGGGGGCGGGGGGGGGCGCGTGGTCTGGGGCAGCGGGGCTCGGGGTGGAAGGCGGGGACGACGTGCGTAGTGGGGGCAGGCCGGTGAGGGAGGTCCGGCGAGCGGCGGGGTCCGGCGTGGTCCAGGCGGCGTCGGTGGTGGAGGGGCGAGGGGATCGGCCTCCTCCCGATCCAGATCCAGCGGGGAGGAGAGGAGAGGAGAGGGGAACGTGGGGGGGGGACGACGGGGTGTCGGTGGAGTGGATAAGGGGAGTGGGGGGCGCGGGGTGGGCCGGCCCATTCGGGCGGCTGGGGGCCCGCGTGGATGGCCAGCTAGGCCAAAGGGCCCAGCGGGGGGGGGGTTCCCTTTTTATTTTATTTTGTATTTGCTTGTTTTCTGTTTTTATTTCTTTTGTTTATTTTCCTTTTCTATTTTATTTAATTTTAGAGCACTTAAGAATTTTATAAATTTGTGTTTTCTTTACTATAATTATTTTTGTAATATTCGGCACCGCCCGAGCATTTTTGTTTCCACTTCTGAAAACTTTAATTGTTTGACTTATTTTGAATTTAAATTTTTGAAATGTTTTCGAATCATTGCGAGGTTAGCAACAGTAACCAAAGTGACGTGGCATGATTAGCGTGGGATTACTGTAGCATGATTATCCGGGCGTTACATCCATAATCCATCAAATCTTTTACCCAAAACTTGAAAACTTCACAACACAAAACTCAGCAGAAAATCTCGTGAGCTCCGTTAGCGAAAGAAAAAAAGACCACTTCAAGGTACTGTAATGAACTCATTCTTTATTTATATTGGTGTTAAACCTACTGTATTCCAACTTCTCTATGGTTTATAAACTCTTTTACTAGCCATAGATTCATCAAAATAAGCAAACAACACACGAAAAACAGAATCTACCAAAATAGGACGACCTAGACAATTTGTTTATTTATCAGCATCAATTGCAATCTATATTTTATCACGTTCTAGTGATTTTCAATTATTTTCGTGAACAGAAAGTTTCTGGAATTTTCAGCAAGATCAAATAACTATCATCCAAGAAGATCCGATAGGTTTAACTTGGCACAAAAACTAACTAAACATAAAAAGACATCTAACCAGAGGCTAGATCAAAGATTTATTCCTAAACAGAAGCAAAAAGCCAAAAAAACTAAAAATAAAATTGGGTTGCCTCCCAACAAGCGCTATCGTTTAACGCCCCTAGCTAGGCATAATAGCAAGGATAGATCTAGGTATTGCCATCTTTGGAAGGAAATCCATAAGTGGCTCTCATAATAGATTCATAAGGTAATTTAATCTTATTTCTAGGGAAGTGTTCCATGCCTTTCCCTAATGGAAATTGGAATCTAATATTCCCTTCCTTCATATCAATAATTGCACCAACCATTCTAAGGAAAGGTCTACCAAGAATAATAGGACATGAAGGATTGCAATCTATATCAAGAACAATAAAATCTACGGGCACATAATTCCTATTTGCAACAATAAGAACATCATTAATTCTTCCCATAGTTTTCTTAATAGTGGAATCCGCAAGGTGCAAATTTAGAGAGCAATCATCAAATTCACGGAAACCTAGTAAATCGCATAAAGTTTTTGGAATCGTCGAAACACTAGCACCAAAATCACACAAAGCATAGCATTCATGATCTTTAATTTTAATTTTAATAGTAGGTTCCCATTCATCATAAATTTTTCTAGGGATAGAAACTTCCAACTCAAGTTTTCTTCATAAGATTGCATCAAAGCATCAACGATATGTTTGGTAAAGGCTTTATTTTGACTATAAGCATGAGGAGAATTTAGCACGGATTGCAACAAGGAAATACAATATATTAAAGAACAATTATCATAATTAAATTCCTTGAAATCCAAAATAGTGGGTTCATTAATATCTAGAGTTTTGACCTCTTCAATCCCACTTTTATCAATTTTAGCATCAAGATCTAAAAACTCCGAATTTCTGGAACGCCTTCTAGGTAAAGGTGGATCATATTCAGTCCCTTCATTATCTAGATTCATATTGAAAAACAAATATTTAATAGGGGACACATCAATAACTTTTAGATCTTCATCTTTATTTTCATAGAAACTAGAAGAACACGCTTTCACAAAGCAATCTTTCTTAGCACGCATCCTAGCGGTTCTTTCTTTGCACTCATGGCTTTGAGGGACTCATTGATATCATGTTCAGGAGGAATAGATCTAAGTTTTAAAGAATCAACATCAAGAGAAATTCTATCAACGTTCCTAGCCAATTCATCAACTTTAAGCAATTTTTCTTCAAGCAAAGCATTGAAATTCTTTTGCGAATTCATAAATTCCTTAACACTAGTCTCAAATTCAGAGGGCATCTTATTAAAAGTTCCATAATATTTGTTGTAGGAATTACCATAATTATTAGAGGAATTACTAGGATAAGGCCTAGGATTAAAGTTTCCTCTATACGCGTTGTTACCAAAATTATTCCTACCAACAAAATTCACATCCATAGGTTCATTATTGTTCTCAATCAAAGTAGACAAAGGCATATCATTAGGATCAGAAGAGAACACTCTTAGTATCAAATAATTTCATAAGTTCATCCATCTTTCCACTCAAAACATTAATTTCCTCTATCGCATGCACTTTTTTATTAGTAGATCTTTCAGTGTGCCATTGAGAATAATTAACCATAATATTATCTAGGAGTTTAATAGCTTCTCCTAAAGTGATTTCCATAAAAGTGCCTCCCGCGGCCGAATCTAAAAGATTTCTAGAAGCAAAATTCAATCCGGCATAAATTTTTTGTATAATCATCCACAAATTCAAACCATGCATAGGGCAATTACGTATCATTAATTTCATCCTCTCCCAAGCTTGTGCAACATGTTCATGATCAAGTTTCTTAAAATTCATAATATCGTTTCTAAGAGAGATGATCTTAGCGGGAGGAAAATACTTAGAGATAAAAGCATCTTTGCACTTATTCCAGGAATCAATACTATTTTGAGGCAAAGACGAAAACCAGGCTTTAGCACGATCTCTAAGAGAAAAAGGAAATAGCTTCAATTTAACAATATCATTATCCACATCTTTCTTCTTTTGCATATCACACAAATCAACGAAGCTATTTAGATGGGTAGCGGCATCTTCACTAGGATGGCCGGCGAATTGATCTTTCATGACAAGATTCAACAAAGCGGTATTAATTTCACAAGACTCAGTATCGGTAAGAGGAGCAATTGGAGTGCTAAGGAAATCATTGTTGTTGGTATTGGTAAAGTCACATAATTTGGTATTATCTTGAGCCATTGTGACAAGCAAGCAATCCAACACACGAGCAAACAAGAAGCAAGCGGAAAAAGAGGCGAACAGAAAAGAGAGAGGGCGAATAAAACGGCGAGGGTGAAGTGGGGAGAGGAAAACGAGAGGCAAATGGCAAATAATGTAATGCGGGAGATAAGGGTTTGTGATGGGTACTTGGTATGTTGACTTTTGCGTAGACTCCCCGGCGACGGCGCCAGAAATCCTTCTTGCTACCTCTTGAGCACTCCGTTGGTTTTCCCTTGAAGAGGAAAGGGTGATGCAGTAAAGCAGCGTAAGTATTTCCCTCAGTTTTTGAGAACCAAGGTATCAATCCAGTAGGAGGCCACGCACGAGTCCCTCGCACCTACACAAACAAATAAATCCTCGCAACCAACACGATAAGGGGTTGTCAATCCCTACACGGTCACTTACAAGAGTGAGATCTGATAGATATGATAAGATAATATTTTTGGTATTTTTATGATAAAGATGCAAAGTAAAATAGAAAGCAATAAAAATAACTAAGTGTTGGAAGATTAATATGATGGAAAATAGACCCGGGGGCCATAGGTTTCACTAGTGGCTTCTCTCAAGAGCATAAGTATTTACGGTGGGTGAACAAATTACTGTTGAGCAATTGACAGAATTGAGCATAGTTATGAGAATATCTAGGTATGATCATGTATATAGGCATCACGTCCGAGACAAGTAGACCGACTCCTGCCTGCATCTACTACTATTACTCCACACATCGACCGCTATGCAGCATGCATCTAGAGTATTAAGTTCATAAGAACAGAGTAACACTTTAAGCAAGATGACATGATGTAGAGGGATAAAATCATGCAATATGATATAAACCCCATCTTGTTATCCTCGATGGCAACAATACAATACGTGCCTTGCTGCCCCTACTGTCACTGGGAAAGGACACCGCAAGATTGAACCCAAAGCTAAGCACTTCTCCCATTGCAAGAAAGATCAATCTAGTAGGCCAAACCAAACTAATAATTCGAAGAGACTTGCAAAGATAACCAATCATATATAAAAGAATTTGGAGAAGATTAAAATATTGTTCATAGATAAACTTGATCATAAACCCACAATTCATCGATCTCAACAAACACACCGCAAAAGAAGATTACATCGAATAGATCTCCACGAGAGAGGGGGAGAACATTGTATTGAGATCCAAAAAGAGAGAAGAAGCCATCTAGCTAATAACTATGGACCCGAAGGTCTGAGGTAAACTACTCACACATCATCGGAGAGGCTATGGTGTTGATATAGAAGCCCTCCGTGATCGATGCCCCCTTTGGCGGAGCTCCGAAAAAGGCCCCAAGATGGGATCTCACGGGTACAGAAGGTTGCGGCGGTGGATTTAGGGTTTTGGCTCCGTATCTGGTAGTTTGGGGGTACGTAGGTATATATAGGAGGAAGGAGTACGTCGGTGGAGCAACAGGGGGCCCACGAGGGTGGAGGGCGCGCCCGGGGGGGGGGGGGGGGGTAGGCGTGCCCCCCTACCTCGTGCCCTCCTGGTTGATGTCTTGACGTAGGGTCCAAGTCCTCTGGATCACGTTCGTTCCGAAAATCACGTTCCCGAAGGTTTCATTCCGTTTGGACTCCGTTTGATATTCTTTTTCTGCGAAACTCTGAAATAGGCAAAAAACAGCAATTCTGGGCTGGGCCTCCAGTTAATAGGTTAGTCCCAAAAATAATATAAAAGTGTATAATAAAGCCCAATAATGTCCAAAACAGAATATAATATAGCATGGAGCAATCAAAAATTATAGATACGTTGGAGACGTATCAGGCCTTTTTTATGGCCTCTTTTTTTGTTTTTCTTTTTTTTCTTCGTCCGGAGTCTCATCCTGACTTGTGGGGGAATCATAGTCTCCATCATCCTTTCCTCACTTGGGACAATGCTCTAATAATGATGATCATCACACTTTTATTTACTTACAACTCAAGTATTACAACTCAATACTTAGAACAAAATATGACTCTATGTGAATGCCTCCGGCGGTGTACCGGGATATGCAATGAATCAAGAGTGACATGTATGAAAGAATTATGATGGTGGCTTTGCCACAAATACGATGTCAACTACATGATCATGCAAAGCAATATGACAATGATGGAGCGTGTCATGGTAAATGGAACGGTGGTAAGTTGCATGGCAATATATCTCGGAATGGCTATGGAAATGCCATGATATGTAGGTATGGTGGCTGTTTTGAGGAAGGTGTATGGTAGGTGCATGATACCGGCGAAAGGTGCGCGGTATTAGAGAGGCTAGCAATGGTGGAAGGGTGAGAGTGCGTATAATCGATGGACTCAACATTAGTCATAAAGAACTCATATATTGGTTGCAAAAATCTATTAGTTATCGAAACAAAGTACTACGCGCATGCTCCTAGGGGGATAGATTGGTAGGAAAAGACCATCGCTCGTCCCCGACCGCCACTCATAAGGAAGACAATCAATAAATAAATCATGCTCCGACTTCATCACATAACGGTTCACCATACGTGCATGCTACGGGAATCACAAACTTTAACACAAGTATTTCTCAAATTCACAACTACTCAACTAGCATGACTCTAATATTACCATCTTCATATCTCAAAACAATTATCAAGCGTCAAACTTCTCATAATATTCAATGCACTTTATATGATAGTTTTTATACACCTATCTGGGATGCTCATAACTTTAGGACTAAAATTTTAACCAAAGCAAACTACCATGCTGTTCTAAAAGACTCTCAAAATAAGTGAAGCATGAGAGATCAATAATTTCTATAAAATAAAACCACCGCCGTGCTCTAAAAGATGTAAGTGAAGCATTAGAGCAAAAACTATATAGCTCAAAAGATATAAGTGAAGCACATAGAGTATTCGAACAAATTCCGAATCATGTGTGTCTCTCTCAAAAGGTGTGTACATCAAGAATGATTGTGGTAAACTAAAAAGCAAAGACTCAAATCATACAAGACGCTCCAAGCAAAACACATATCATGTGGTGAATAAAAATATAGCTCCAAGTAAAGTTACCGATAGACGAAGACGAAAGAGGGGATGCCTTCCGGGGCATCCCCAAGCTTAGGCTTTTGGTTGTCCTTGGATTTTACCTTGGGGTGCCTTGGGAATCCCCAAGCTTAGGCTCTTTCCAATCCTTGTTCCATAATCCATCAAATCTTTACCCAAAACTTGAAAACTTCACAACACAAAACTTAACAGAAAATCTTGTGAGCTCTGTTAGTGAAAGAAAACAAAACACCACTTCAAGGTACTGTAATGAACTTATTGTTTATTTATATTGGTGTTAAACCTACTGTATTCCAACTTCTCTATAGTTTATAAGCTCTTTTACCAGCCATAGATTCATCAAAATAAGCAAACAACACACGAAAAACAGAATCTGTCAAAAACAGAACAGTCTGTAGTAATCTGTAACTAACGCAAACTTCTCAAACTCAGAAAAATCTACCAAAATAGGAAGTCCTAGATAATTTGTTTATTGATCTAATACAATTGGAATCAGTATTTTATCACGTCCTGGTAATTTTTAACAATTGTTTTCGTGAACAGAAAGTTTCTCGAATTTTCAGCAAGATCAAATAACTATCATCCAAGAAGATCCTATAGGTTTAACTTGGCACAAACACTAATTAAAACATAAAAACAAATCTAACCAGAGGCTAGATGGAAGATTTATTCCTAAACAGAACCAAAAAGCAAAAAAACTAAAATAAAATTGGGTTGCCTCCCAACAAGCGCTATCGTTTAACGCCCTAGCTAGGCATAAAAGCGAGGATAGATCTAGGTATTGTCATCTTTGGTAAGCAATCCATAAGTGGCTCTCATAATAGATTCATATGGTAATTTAATTTTCTTTCTAGGGAAGTGTTCCATGCCTTTCCTTAACGAAAATTGGAATCTAATATTCCCTTCCTTCATATCAATAATTGCACCAATCGTTCTAAGAAAAGGTCTACCAAGAATAATAGGACATGTAGGATTGCAATCTATATCAAGAACAATGAAATCTACGGGCACATAGTTCCTATTTGCAACAATAAGAACATCATTAATTCTTCCCATAGGTTTCTTAATGGTGGAATCCGCAAGGTGCAAGTTTAAAGAACAATCATCAAATTCACGGAAACCTAGCAAATCACACAAAGTTTTTGGAATAGTGGAAACACTAGCACCCAAATCACACAAAGCATAGCATTCATGATCTTTAATTTTAATTTTAATAGTAGGTTCCCACTCATCAGAAAGTTTTCTAGGGATAGAAACTTCTAATTCAAGCTTTTCTTCATAAGATTGCATTAAAGCATCAACGATATGTTTGGTAAAAGCTTTATTTTGACTATAAGCATGAGGAGAATTTAGCATGGATTGCAACAAGGAAATACAATCTATCAAAGAGCAATTATCATAATTAATTTCCTTGAAATCCAAGATAGTGGGTTCATTGATATCTAAAGTTCTGACCTCTTCAATCCCACTTTTACCAATTTTTGCATCAAGATTTAAAAACTCCGAATTTTTGGGACGCCTTCTAACTAAAGTTGACTCATCTCCAGTCCCATGATTATCAAGATTCATATTGCAAAACAAAGATTTAATAGGGGACACATCAATAACTTTTAGATCTTCATCTTTATTCTCATAAAAAATTTCCGGTTTAGCTGCCATCTTATTAACTAAGGTGGCCTGCTTATCCGAAATTTCAGGAATTAATTTTTCGAGATGAGCAATCTGAGATTTCAAGCCATAAAATTCCTTAGACATATCATCGAGCTCTTTATTCATGTATCCCATAAAGCTTTTTTGTTCTTTAAGCTCGTTTCTAAAGAAATTATTATGCTCGAATTGCAAAGTCATAAAACTTCTGACGTTGCTTTCAATCTCTTCTAACCTTTTAAGGTGAAGATCACCAAATCTAGGTAGAGCCATCGTGACAAGCAAGCAATCCAAGACATGAGAAAACAAGAACCAAGCAAAAAAGAGGCGGACAGAAAGAGAGGGCGAATAAAACGGCAAGGGTGAAGTAGGGGAGAGGAAAACGAGAGGCAAATGGCAAATAATGTAATGCGAGGGATAAGAGTTTGTGATTGGTACTTGGTATGTCTTGACTTGTGCGTAGACTCCCCGGCAACGGCGCCCGAAATCCTTCTTGCTACCTCTTGAGCACTGCGTTGGTTTTCCCTTGAAGAGGAAAGGGTGATGCATTAAAGTAGCATAAGTATTTACCTCAGTTTTTAAGAACCAAGGTATCAATCCAGTAGGAGACCACGCTCGAGTCCCACGCACCTACACAAAAAAATAAGAACCTCGCAACCAACACGATAAAGGGGTTGTTAATCCCTTCACGGTCACTTACGAGAGTGAGATCTGATAGAGATGATAAGATAATATTTTTGGTATTTTTATGATAAAGACTAAAAGTAAAGAAAGCAACATAAACGGCGCCAGAGATAGCTTGTTGACGGGAGATTAATATGATGGAAAATAGACCCGGCGGCCATAGGTTTCACTAGTGGCTTCTCTCAAGAGCATAAGTATTACAGTGGGTGAAAAAATTACTGTCGAGCAATTGATAGAATTGCGCATAGTTATGAGAATATCTAGGTATGATCATGTATATAGGCATCACGTCCATGACAAGTAGACCGACTCCTGCCTGCATCTACTACTATTACTCCATACATCGACCGCTATCCAGCATGCATCTAGAGTATTAAGTTCATAAGAGCAAAGTAACGCTTTAAGCAAGATGACATGATGTAGAGGGATAAACTCATGCAATATGATATAAACCCCATCTTTTTATCCTCGATGGCAACAATACAATACGTGTCGTTTCCCCTACTGTCACTGGGATCGAGCACCGCAAGATTGAACCCAAAGCTAAGCACTTCTCCCATTGCAAGAAAGATCAATCTAGTAGGCCAAACCAAACTGATAATTCGAAGAGACTTGCAAAGATAACCAATCATACATAAAAGAATTCAGAGGAGATTCAAATATTGTTCATAGATAATCTTGATCATAAACCCACAATTCATCGGATCTCGACAAACACACCACAAAAAGAAGAGTTACATCAAATAGATCTTCAAGAGAATCGAGGAGAACTTTGTATTGAGATCCAAAGAGAGAGAAGAAGCCATGTAGCTAATAACTATGGACCCGAAGGTTTGAGGTAAACTACTCACACATCATCGGAGAGGCTATGGTGTTGATGTAGAAGCTCTCCGTGATCAATGCCCCCTCCGGCGGAGCGCCGGAAAAGGCCCCAAGATGGGATCTCACGGGTACAGAAGGTTGCGGCGGTGGAATTAGGTTTTCGTGGTGCTCTTCGATGGTTTTGGGGTACGTAGGTATATATAGGAGGAAGAAGTAGGTTGGTGGAGCCACGAGGGGCCCACGAGGGTGGAGGGCGCGCCCAGGGGGGTAGGCGCGCCCCCTGCCTCGTGGCCTCCTCGTCGGTTGCTTGACGTCCACTCCAAGTCGTCCGGATCACGTTTGTTCCAAAAATCACGTTCCCGAAGGTTTCATTCCGTTTGGACTCCGTTTGATATTCTTTTTCTGTGAAACACTGAAATAGGCAAAAAAACAGCAATTTGGGCTGGGCCTCCGATTAATAGGTTAGTCCCAAAAATAATATAAAAGTGCATAAATAAGCCCATTAAACATCCAAAACAGAATATATAATAGCATGGAACAATCAAAAATTATAGATACGTTGGAGACGTATCATTTGGCTCCGTTCTGGACCGGCTAATATCCCTAGTCTGTGTAGGGATGAACTTATTTGCTCTTGAGTAATACACTTCTTTTTACCCCCGCAAAAAAAGGCACCTAAGACGACTACGAGTGAAGCCTCGAGGATCAGCAACCGGCAGAAGAGTCCAACACAGGACTAAAAACCAGGAATTGGAGATGACCCAACACCTGCCTCCTCTAACATCCAAGGGGATCCCTTCCCCTTGCCTAGGCTCGAAGTGTAGGGTAACGCAGCAGGAAAAAAAATTCCGACCTACGCACCAGCCCAGGACCACTATGGAGACTGCATACATGGTTTGATCTTTTTCGTTACCGACTCGTAGCGCAGCGGGAAGTAGAGTCGATGACGATCGGCGGTGCAGATCCCCGCAGCTAGGATTTACAACCTCCCAACCGCGAGGATGTATACCCTCATCTGCTCCTCAGACAGCCCTCAGGGAGGCGGTCGAACAGCCCCCCCCCCCCCCCGGACGGTGTCGCGGACAGCCCTTCGGGAGGACCTTCGAAACTCGAACGGTCACTCGGACAGCCCTTCGGGAGGACCTTCGAAACTCGAACGGTCACATGGACAGCCCTTCAGGAGGCACTCACGAACTAAGACCGAAACTACGATCTCTCTACAGAGTTGCACACATACGGTGTCATCTATCCGGCAGGGCTTCGCCGTCCAGAACTAGTTCCTGCCGGAACCCAGACAGCCTTTCGGCTCTACGAAACTATTTCGCGGGGAGGGAGAGAGAAGCCAGATCATTGCATGGCACTTGTATGTGAGAAGGGATGAGGTTTGGGCTGCCCACTCCTCCTCTATTTATAGGAAAGCCAAGGGGTAGGGATGGCTCACAAAAACCCAAAATGCCCATGTAAATGTCACACATGAAGGGCATAATGGGGAGGGAAGTGGAGCTCCATGGAGCCCCACACATGTGGCCGGCCAACCCCCTTGGGGGACCCCCATGAGGAGTATGCTTGGCCCCCAAGCCCTTCTAGAAGCCTTTTGGAAATATCCCAAAAGGTGACTCAGCATAAAATATCCCAAAAAGCACTTTCACTATTCACGATGACATTTTTCAGCGTCTGTTCGAACTGAAAATATTTGTGTGGGCTTAGAACATTTCCAGTACCCACCAAAATTATTTTCAATGCGTTCCGAAACAATTCCGGTTTAGTGATTTTCATTTGCGAAAAGCATCTGAAGTGGTTCCGGCAGCTCCGGAGCATATCCGGTTATTATCCCGGAAAATTCCAGAAAGCTTCCAGAATGATTCTGGCACCCTCCAAGAATTATCAGGCATGTGCCGAAACCAATTTGACTTTATGGTATCCCCTGAAACAACTTTTCAGTTTCATCGAAACTCATCCGATGACCTCTTTCTGCGGAACCTTTTCCGCTGTCCGAAACTTTTTCGGTGATTTTCTCTCAGACTCCTTGTCTAGTATTCAGCAGATAGATGACCCTTAAGCCTGTGACCCTATAGGTTCGGTGAAGTATAGACATGACTGGAACCCTTTCCGATCAATGATCAACATCGGAGCCGTGGACACCCATATTGACCCCTATACCCACACGAATAAATATTCGAGTGAACCTCCAGTTGCCGTGTGCTATTCCTGTTGCTTCGCGATATGTTACAAATACCCGAGGTGAGACATGTTGGCATTCCCGTGGATCAACAACTTGTCCACTATGCTAGTTACCTCGTTACCGGTATTGTTCTCTTTTCTCGTTATCGTGTTCCGGCATCCCCGTGATCAAATCACAAAGTGTCTGGCCAGACGATGATGGATACCGTAACACCGAGAGGGCCCAAAGATATCTCTCCATCGTCGGAGGAGCAAATCCCAATCTTGAGCTATCAAGTTACTTGACACACTTTTCCATGAACCCGTAAGCCGCCGTAATAGCCACCCATTTACGGATGACGTTTAACAAACCCCAAAGTTCATGAAGCAAGCATGAAGAAACTCGATACTCTCATGGTCTAAGGAATCATGCAAACGTTAACCATCTATGTGTTATGTACCATTAACTTGTGATGAATGAATCTCATAGCATAACATCAATCCAGGTCGATTCAACACAAATGTTCTCTTAACATTGTGCCCTCAAAATTGCTGGCATAGACATGCCCATGATCAGGAAAACAGAACCATCATGCAACGCTTGAGCTAGTCTTAGAGGCCAGACTAGGAATACTTCTTACCGTTTATTATTCCACACATGCATATGAGTCTTCCTCCGAGCCTCGTGGATATTGCAGACTCGAGAATCATTGCAGTTATAGCATGGAACATAAACATAATTATGAACTCGGAGATAAATAATATCATTTATTATTGCCTCTAGGGCATATCTCCTACAGACTCCCACTTGCACTAGAGTCAATAATCTAGCTTATGCTAATGCACTTCACACCTGTGGCACACCGGTGTAAATATGCTTCGCTTGTGGTATAGCCTGATGTCCAACAGATCTGACGACTTCAGTTCCGTGTGTATCTTTGCATGTCCTCGCGTTTTCACGTTTTCAAAAAATTCATATTTTGTGTGGACTTGGCTTTGTATGTATGTGAATCACAGGTCGAACCTGGATTCCTCAGACTGAGTTATGGAGCAACTACCTGCAGTAGTGTCCCATTGTCAAAAGCCATCTTGGAACTATACTAAGTTCATGAATGAACTATATGATTCAACATTTTCTTTGTCGCTTCTAAAGCGTCAACATACTTAGCCCTTGTTATAGAATTCGCCACAGTAACTAGTTTGAACAAATTCCAACTAACTGTGCCACCACATTGTGTGTTACACAAAACCCTTAATTTAAATCGAAAATCGCATGGAGAAAAGATGAAGACTGTATCGATGTAACATTTCACAACGAACTCCTCATGATCTCTGCTTGCGAGAAAACCATGTCATCAGTACTTACTCTAGTACTCTGTGACATCTTTCACTGTTGTCCCATGATCAGTAATTTGATCACTTTGGTATCCATACTCGCAACACCTTGGGAGTATCGGACATATCTGGTTGTTTTACATACCATGGAATACATGATTAATCCAAACACAAAAGTGTGTGGAATCTGCATCATGTATTTTACTCATCAGTGTTTTGGGACACCGAGTCTTGCAAAAAATCTTTCCATGTGACTTTGGCAAGAATCACTCCTTGGCGTTTTAAATGCTAAAAAGTTTTAGCATCTTGTCAATATGTATTCATTGCTTAGCCCCATTAGGTAAATCTATCTCCATAGATCATCAAGCCTAATATTGAGGCTATTTAGCCTAAGCACTTCATCGAAAAACTATTTTCAAATGAAGTCCTAATTTGTGTCAAGAAATTTATTTCCAATTACCAATGTGCCAAGCACATAAGGTTTTTAGAAATATTATTACGCTCCCACTTACTTTCTTGAATTACAAGCATCTTCATTACCCATTGATGAAGTCAAAACCCCTTTGACCATTTCATCAAAACACGAAGATTCCAACTCCATTTTGCTCTCTTCTGTCCATTGCTGGAACTCTGAAGTTTGCATACCTACTAGCATCCTCTGGATTGACAAATTACTTTGGACTGTATCATATGCAAGTCCTAGCTTTCATTTCCATCAGATGGAAATCCTTTTATCATCCATGTTTCATATCTCATGATTGAAATATGTATTAATTGCTAGTTCAACCCGAACTGACTTTAAGCATCCCTACGATGAAAACAACCTCATCGTAGTCAACTCTTGAACTTGTTATTTCAACAAGTCGAGCTTTATGGATAAAACATTTTATCCGTATCAGTTTTAAGTTCCATAAATATTTGTTAGACTCTAAGTCTTCCGAAAGGTGTATCAAGGTTTTAATCTTGAATCACTTATATGGAAACTAACTCGGGTTGTATTGGCATTTAGCCAATTCCGAAGTCAGGGCCCATTAACGCTTCCTTGTGTATCGTAGGTATAATGTTGTCTAACAACAATATCTCGTTTGCGCACCTGAGAGGTTTGCACGAGCCTTGCCTACGTGGTTCAGGTGCAAGTTCGACCGAAGTTCATACATTTTATTGTAGAGACTTCCGTATCAGTCGCAGTAGGAAACTCTGGAATTTCTTCCAAGGTCTCTTTCCTTTGATCTGATGAAGATACTGTTTATCTCGTCGAGTTGCACTATTCTCCCACTCACCTTTTAGAAAGAACCATTCTCTTTTAAAGCATACCGTTCTTTGTGGCAAACCTATTTGCCTCGGTATAGTGAGGGAGGAATACCCAATGACTTGGGATAACCTACAAAGTAGCACTTGTCTGATTTGGAATAGGTTTGTAACCTTTTACACAAGCCCCATATTCCAAATGTTAAGAAAAGATACAACATGGTTGGGCGTACCATACCATGGCTTCATTTCAACAGACCTGATGAAGCTCTTTTCAGTGTAAAAGCCGTAGTCTCTAAAGCATCACTCTTTAAAAGGGATAATTGCAAATTTATTTATGCCATCTTTGATCTTACCATGTCATAAATGGTTCGATTACATCTTCACGGACTTTCCACTTGAAGTGGTGTTCCGGGAGGTGCAAGTTTATGAAACCCCTTTCACAACTCATCAGACATTCGCTAAACATGTAACTCAAATATTCCTTTGTGCAATCAAATTGCAGAAACATAATTTTCTTGTTACAATAACTTCTACTTCATTTTTGAGAACCTTTCGAATGATTTCAAAAGATCCAGACTTACGTCTCATCAAGTAAATATCCATATATCTACTTGAGTCATTTCTGAAGATAAATAAATCCACCACTAACAACACTTATCGGACTACACACATCAAATGTATGATCACTAATAAGTTTGTTGTTCGTTCCTTATGGCCTGTGAACAGTATTTTAGTCACTTCACTTTTCGGAGGAAAGTTGCAAGTGTCAGATGATTCAAAATCAAAAAGACTTCAAAATCCATCATAATGGAATTTTCCATGCGGGTTTCTCCAATGTGACCAAATGTAGTGCCACACTTGTGTGGTATTCTTTTAGTCTTGCGACATTTAGCGTCAGTGTTATGGATGTATCATATTACCCTCAATATTCATAACATACGTCCCATCGATGATGGAAGTATGGCCCTTATGTTATTCATAATACTTAACAATAATTGTTGTTTTTATGAACAACTCTTTTGCAACAAACATTGTGCAATGGGCTAGAGTGTATGAAACTCTAAAATGAATTATGAAAGTAAACCCAGAGGTATTGTATTATTATCAATATTCATAACATACATCTCATCATAATGAAAGTATGGCCCTTGTGTTATTCATAACATCGAACATAAAAAGTTCTCTTATGAACAACCTTCTTGCAAGATACCTTATGCAATGGGATAGAGTTTGTAAAACTCTAAATGAATTATGAAAATAAATACAGACGGCAATACACCGATGGAAGGTATAGTAACATTTACTATGTTCCTGTGTATACCTTAACCTCATTTCTAGCTAGTCTTTCAGGCCATAGTAGTTCTTACATCGAGTTGCAACAGAATGCAATCGAGCGGGCATTTTTGTGATGAACTCACAATACCCAAGAATTAGTGATTAACATGTTTAACCATAATTCGCAAGAACTATATCTTTGACCAGCCTTCTATACATCAAAAACTTGTATGACATTCATACATGAGCTGGATATTCCAGTCTTCTTTCCTTTTGCCTTTATACTTCTAGCAGTTTAACTTTTAGTATTTCTCCTACTTTCAGAAGAAGCACCCAACTTAAGAGTGGCATTAGCCCCGGACTTCCTAGGCGTGTAAGTCATACTAACACCCTTTGGACACTTCCTTTCTCTTTAAGTTGTTGTTTTATTCACCTTTCATTATATGACAGGCGTTCTTCTGGATCCCTTTCCCAACAGTCAAATGCATAGTAAACACTTTTACTAATACTTGCAAACAAACATTGCTTTGTTTGTATCTGAAAATAATTTTCAGTTCCATGAATATCATATAACTATCCCAACTTTCGAAGTTTGGGTTTCATGGAAGCAAACATATTCCACTTGACCGTAACAGAATTCTAGCTTTTGGATCAAAGGACGAGAGTCACATAATCCATAGCATTAGTGGGAGGATACGGAAAGCATGCGATAGGACAAAGTCCTTCTCGGCACTTTTGAGGACAATCCTCATATTACGGTACCAATCGTAAAGTTTTAACCAGATATTTAACAGCTATTCAATTTTAACAGGGAAAGTGGAATCGCGAGCCATTATTCTACAACTATTATGCAAGAAACACTTAGACAGTGTTCATAATTAATTGCACTGAGAATTAAACATGTTAATTCAACAGTGCGCTCCCACTCAAATCAATATCTCTCATAATTGATTTAGAGTGATTCAAGATCCATATTTCTATTCGATGCCATTGACGGGTTCATCACTGATGACACGAATTTCAATCGGTAGGCCAACTTGCCGATCACATCTCTATGTGATTCTTGTTCATCTTTCGATGGGCGTGTTCCGAGCTCAGGACTCTCCTGCCTGAACGTCAAAGACAACCAAGTGATCTTGCTGCGAGGTCTGACCTCACCCGCCTCATTCCTCTCGATTCGTTCGTGCTCATGTGTACATGGCGCACCCCGAAAAGATACGAATTTCAGACGGTGCTACACTTGGGTGAACACTAACTACTTTGATATTTTAAGTGAGAGATCACCCTAATAAAAAGCGACTACCGCACAATCAAGAAGGGTGCATCATAAGGGATAAACATCTCAGGCAATTCATAATAGCATGATATGGTATAGCCCTTTCTGACGGAGAAGTATTTCATTTCTTCGTCTTCGGCATTCGCGTCGGTGTTCACCTTCGCGAAGATTGCCACCACCTTGTCGATGCACCAGATAATATTGCTATCTCTATAGCTAACAAAATAATGCATTACAACAAGGTTGACACGCAGGTCATTAAAGTGCAATCATATGGCTCCAGCCATCATGCCGAATCATGACACGCGGGTCATGTTAATCAAATTACATCATATAGTCATCTCATACATAATCGAATTAGTATGAGCACTGCTATACCACATCACATGCACATCCTGCAAAACCAAGTTACACGCCTCTAATCGGTTTATGCAAAATTTATTTTATGTGGCTTCTAAGGTTTTGACTTAAACCGCAGCTACCAACATTTTATCATCAAGTATGATTATTCAGGTTGCTAGATTAACATCTCGGGGTGTATGAAACACGAGATAATTAAATCTTGAGCCCCATACTAAACTTCGTCATACGCATGACCCCCGTGCAGATAATATCTGCAATGCCCTTTCATCTGCGAATTTCATGTTTCTTTTGACTACGGCAGAACCCAAAGAACTGATAGCACTTCCATGATCAATCAGGATCACGGATTGCCAGAACTTTGTCAAATTCCACCATGCTGTCTCGAGATTGAGCAAACGCAAATTCTAGGGAAGCAACAAGAACCTCGGGTAACAGATTTCATCTGTCACCCGCATAAATAATTTTCAGCAATAGATCTCATCTACTACCTAATTATATTATGCAATACCCATACATCTCCATGTATTCTAGATCGAAACCTGCATCTACGCATAGCATGGCTCATGATGCCACTGTAGGGTAACGCAGCAGAAAACAAAAATTTTCCGACCTACGCACCAGCCCAGGACCACTATGGAGACTGCATACATGGTTTGATCTTTTTCGTTACCGACTCGTAGCGCAGCGGGAAGTAGAGTCGATGACGATCGGCGGTGCAGATCCCCGCAGCTAGGATTTACAACCTCCCAACCGCGAGGATGTATACCCTCATCTGCTCCTCAGACAGCCCTCAGGGAGGCGGTCGAACAGCCCCCCCGGACGGTGTCGCGGACAACCCTTCGGGAGGACCTTCGAAACTCGAACGGTCACTCGGACAGCCCTTCGGGAGGACCTTCGAAACTCGGACGGTCACATGGACAGCCCTTCGGGAGGCACTCACGAACTAAGACCGAAACTATGATATCTCTACAGAGTTGCACACATACGGTGTCATCTATCCGGCAGGGCTTCGCCGTCCAGAACTAGTTCCTGCCGGAACCCAGACAGCCTTTCGGCTCTACGAAACTATTTCGCGGGGAGGGAGAGAGAAGCCAGATCATTGCATGGCACTTGTATGTGAGAAGGGATGAGGTTTGGGCTGCCCACTCCTCCTCTATTTATAGGAAAGCCAAGGGGTAGGGATGGCTCACAAAAACCCAAAATGCCCATGTAAATGTCACACAGGAAGGGCATAATGGGGAGGGAAGTAGAGCTCCATGGAGCCCCACACATGTGGCCGGCCAACCCCCTTGGGGGACCCCCATGAGGAGCATGCTTGGCCCCCAAGCCCTTCTAGAAGCCTTTTGGAAATATCCCAAAAGGTGACTCACCATAAAATATCCCAAAAAGCACTTTCACTATTCACGACGACATTTTTCAGCGTCTGTTCGAACTGAAAATATTTGTGTGGGCTTAGAACATTTCCAGTACCCACCAAAATTATTTTCAACGCATTTCGAAACAATTCCGGTTTAGTGATTTTCATCTGCGAAAAGCATCTGAAGTGGTTCTGGCAGCTCCGGAGCATATCCGGTTATTATCCCGGGAAATTCCAGAAAGCTTCCAGAATGATTCTGGCACCCTCCAAGAATTATCAGGCATGTGCCGAAACCAATTTGACTTTATGGTATCCCCTGAAACAACTTTTCAGTTTCATCGAAACTCATCCGATGACCTCTTTCTGCGGAACCTTTTCCGCTGTCCGAAACTTTTCCGGTGTCCGAAACTTTTTCGGTGATTTTCTCTCAGACTCCTTGTCTAGTATTCAGCAGATAGATGACCCTTAAGCGTGTGACCCTATAGGTTCGGTGAAGTATAGACATGACTGGAACCCTTTCCGATCAATGATCAACATCGGAGCCGTGGACACCCATATTGACCCCTATACCCACACGAATAAATATTCGAGTGAACCTCCAGTTGCCGTGTGCTATTCCTGTTGCTTCGCGATATATTACAAATACCCGAGGTGAGACATGTTGGCATTCCCGTGGATCAACAACTTGTCCACTATGCTAGTTACCTCGTTACCGGTATTGTTCTCTTTTCTCGTTATCGTGTTCCGGCATCCCCGTGATCAAATCACAAAGTGTCTGGCCAGACAATGATGGATACCGTAACACCGAGAGGGCCCAGAGATATCTCTCCATCGTCGGGGGAGCAAATCCTAATCTTGAGCTATCAAGTTACTTGACACACTTTTCCATGAACCCGTAAGCCGCCGTAATAGCCACCCATTTACGGATGACGTTTAACAAACCCCAAAGTTCATGAAGCAAGCATGAAGAAACTCGATACTCTCATGGTCTAAGGAATCATGCAAACGTTAACCATCTCTGTGTTATGTACCATTAACTTGTGATGAATGAATCTCATAGCATAACATCAACCCGGGTCGATTCAACACAAATGTTCTCTTAACATTGTGCCCTCAAAATTGCTGGCATAGACATGCCCATGATCAGGAAAACAGAACCATCATGCAACGCTTGAGCTAGTCTTAGAGGCCAGACTAGGAATACTTCTTACCGTTTATTATTCCACACGTGCATATGAGTCTTCCTCCGAGCCTCGTGGATATTGCAGACTCGAGAATCATTGCAGTTATAGCATGGAACATAAACATAATTATGAACTCGGAGATAAATATATCATTTATTATTGCCTCTAGGGCATATCTCCTACACGAAGGCCCCGCACCATCGAATGTAGAGACGCTCACCCGAGAGCTAGAGCAATGGTTGGTCTCGAGTCCGGGGCAGCCACGGAGCACGACCACAAGTCAGAGCACACACACACATCAGCAACACCGCAGACATCAAAGGAGACCGATAGTAGAGGGTAAGCCGCCGGCAGAGTCGCTGAAAGGAAGGAGCTGTCGAGCCACAAAGACTCGACAGACACCAGCTGCCCACCTGCCACCTGCTGCATACAACCCAAAGCACCAATCTTCCCCAGGCGGCGCCTCCAAGGAGGACACGATGCACTTGGCGCCGCTGCTACCCATCCAGCACTGGGATTCGAGCTTTCGCCCGGGAAGCTTGGCCGGGGTGGGGAAGGGAGCCCACAACGGCGACTCCAGGGAGTAGAACGACGCAAAATGGCGGCGCCGCCGCCGCACTGGAAAACCAAATAGGGGTTTCCCCCGGGCTCATCCCGCACCACCAGTTCGGTGAGCTCCCTGTCGGCACCGGATCCGATGGCCAGAGGCCCCAAATCAGGCGAACCAGCGGATGGAGAGAGCGGGGAGGGGATGCCCGACCTTCAGATCTGGAGCGGAGGAAGGATACCTCGCCGCGTCGCGACTGCTACCAACCTGCTCCTCGCCGCCCGAGAAGCCGAGGAAGCCGACCCGCACCTCCCGCGCATGCCGCCAGCCAAGAGATGGCGCCGCCTCACCGACCAGGGTCGCCGCCCTGGATTCCGGGGTCCTTCGCAAGAGCGTAGCGACGAAGACCCTGCCGTCACCGTCATCGGCAGCCGCATAGGCGCTGCCCAATGACCACCTCGGGTGACGACAAGGGAGGGAAGGATGGAGAGGGGCGGCGCCGGGGAACCCTAGACGCCCTCGAGCCATCCTTTTGGTTTTCTTTGTGTCTTTCATTGTTCTATCAGTTTTATTTTTTTTGTTTTGTCTTTGTTTCTTTTGGTTTTCATTCTATATATTTTGTATATCTCAAAAACATTTTATAATACATGTTTACACTTTTACAATGCAAATGTAAATCTTTTTAATACATGGTCAATATTTTTTCTGTATACATTTTTTCAAATCATTGACTATTTTTCAAATACGTACAAGATTAAGATGTTTTTAATACATAGTCAACATTTTTTATACTTTTTTTAAATGCTTGATTAACATTTTTCAGATAAAAGATTAACATTTTTCTAATACATGGTCAACGTTTTTTATACGCATTTACATTTTTTAAATACTTGTTGAACATATTTTCAAATGCTTGATTAATATATTTTTTAAATATTTGGTAAACATTTTTTCCAAACGTTTTTGCAAAAAACTAGTATGTACTCCCTCCGTTTCTAAATATTTATCTTTTTAGAGATTTTAAATGGACCACTACATACGGATGTATATAGACATATTTTAGAGCGTAGATTCACTCATTTTGCTCTGTATGTAGTCATTTGTTGAAATCTCTAGAAAGACAAATATTTAGGAATGGAGGGAGTAGTTTGGTATATTCAACCCGTTGTCCTGGTAAGCGAGAAAACGCACGTACTCCCTTCGATGCGTGCTCTCTAGATTCGTACGGGCATGGCGCCGCTGGTGGCGGCCGGTCCTCTTCTCCTGCCATCCGCTGCCCTGTTCTCCTTCCCCTCCTCATCTGCCCGCAGCCCACACATCCGCCCCCGCTCCAGCTGCAGGTCTTCCTCCAGACGGCGACGGCGGTGCCAAAGGGCCCAACATCCCAACTGTTGGAAGGCAAATCCCTAGACCCAAATCCCCTCCCGCTGCAGCCGGAGACGACTCCAAGCCCCTCCCAGTCGTAAGCCGGAGGACGAGGCCCTGGATTCCGTCGCCGAGGAGGAGCCGGCGGTTGAGGTGGAGGAGGAGGTCGCGGTGGTGTGGAGGAGGTCCGGGAGTACTTGGAGCCGTCGGAGGAGGCCAAGGTGTACATGTGCAGCCTTACCTACGACGTCAGCAGCTAGCACCTGACGCAGCTCTTCGATCAGGCCGGCGTCGAGGTTTCCTAGGTGAGCAGCTCTTCCTCTTAGACCATCTTCAACGAGCTCATTTCAGAACAAAAACAGTTTGGGTGAACAATTTTACTGTTGTCATATGATGCATATACTTTAAAAAATTCTTAGAAAAACTGAAATAATTATAGAAGTAAGAAAGAGAAAAATATAGTCTGGATGAGCAAGGTATTTTTTCTCAACAACATCCATACGAAATAAAACCTAATTGCCGTATGAGAAACCAAAATCTTCGGTTGTATCAAAACTTAGAAGTAGCTAAGTAAAGATATGTGTTAGTGTTACATGGCATTAGATTTTTAACACCAAGGAGTAACCATTAGAAGTAGACCTTATAAGAGAGTGCCAGCACGGAGATCCTTCTGATGAAAAAGTTAACAGAGAGATATATGATATCTAGATGGCTGCTATGCTACTTTTTTCGATGATCAATCATCGTGAGTTTCAAAGAAACTTCCAATGTTATCTCCGCCGAGTTCGCCAGTGGAAGAAGAACATCCGTTGAGCCATCCAATGTCGCCTGCTGCGGCTATACCAGAGGTATGTATCCCCTTGAAAGCTAATCAGTTGATAGAAGCCCCTGTTTCAGTTTATTGTTTCTGAATTGGTGCCACTTCTGATGGCTCTTGTTTCAGTTTATTGTTTCTGAATTGGACAGTAGATAGAAGCCCCTGAACCGACCCATCTATCTTATGTCACATCCAACAGATATAATCATATGTTTTTGTGTTGTGCACCAAGATGGCGCAGCATCAGATGTTTCCTGTGACAATTTCTACTTTGTTTTATGGAACAATTCATACAAGGGTGCACAATATGGCAAACATATATATGCGCTTCTTGTAATTCTAAAATAATATGTTGCCCAAAATGAACAATTCGGCAGTTGCAAATTTTACAGGAGCGATTTCCACTGAAGGAAGTGATGTTCACAATTGTCGTTTTATGTTTTGATCTATTTTCCCTTTTATTTTTTTACAAGAGCGAACTTCTACATGATGCAAGCTAACTCCCAGAGCTTATACACGCTAACTGCTACTGACTCCCAAAGTGGACACTTTTTATTGTATAACTGCTGGACATTTAATGGCTAACTGAACAGAATCGATAATGTGTAAATTACTGAAACAAAAAGTGGACCGAGCACATAGCGGTGAACTTATGTGGTTTTTCAGTCAGCTAGCTTCTACAGCCATCCAGGAGTAACACTAACTGCTGGAACCAGGGTAGAAAGATAATGAATGAATTCTGATATACAGAATGATCTTGTTAAAGGATACGACTTTTGTTCAATTTTTCCCTCGGATGTTGATTTTACTTGGTGATAGTTAATCCCAATGCAACCTGTTTGTATTCATGTCTGTAGGAGCTGATTGGTCTTCTTATTTGACTTGTAGATGAGCACCAAGCTGTTTTTCTTTTGATGTACTTTACACACCTATTTGCTCTGGAGATGCTCCTTTTGTGCATTCATTTCAGACAGTATTTTATAACTTCTGTCCATTGAGAAATTCGGATCTGTTAGTTGATTTATCTATGTGCTTTGTGTTAAGTGAAGATAACCTTATGTGAAGATAATTCAGACAGTGTTACTGTAACTTTTGTCCATTCAGAAAGTGCTGAAGGCCGGGTTGTGTCGATCCGGTAAGTGTTGGCGGACGATATAGTTTCCGATTGCTCTTGTTTTATTTTATTGTTTCTGAATTGGCCAGTAGATAGAAGCTCGCTTAATTATGGTGATTAATCCAACGTTGTTGGATATTGTTTCAATCAAAATCAATCTGTGTAACCTCATAATTCATTGGATGTAGGCCACTGGCAGCTGCCGCTTTTCTGATAATAGTAAACTCCAGGAGTTCTCCATTTGTACAAACTTTCAGAGATTCATACAGTTCAGACAAGTAATACTAAATTGCTGTAAATTTTTTATTTGTGACAGGGACCTCCTGCACATCGTCTCTGTCACTCTGTGTCAGCCGTGTGCTCCTGGTACTGGCAGTGTGTCCAATCACAGCCAATTTTATTGGCATACATACTTGAACTCTGAACTCTTTTCAGATGGTGTTGTAAAAACATTGGCTCATAGATTTTGTTAGTAATTATTATTCAGAACATTTCCTTTTAAGTCAAAGAGATTTGTGATTCACATCGAGAGTGTGGAGGGTTTAAGTTCAGAAATACTAGCTGACTGCCAATGTATTAATGGTTAGACATTTTTTTAATCCTATTTACTTGTCCTCCAGGGTAATTATAATAGCATCTTGAGCCCAGGTACAGTGTTACTGCCATCTAACGCCGCTATGTTTTAGCTCCAGAAATTTGGACCCTCCTGATAAGTTATATGCTCTTTGTTGTTAATTGTAGTGATAGTCACTATGATTGAATTTGTAAGGTGACAAATTGACAGTTATTGCTTGATGATCTTACTCTTGTTCGTCACATTGCATACTTCTTACATGGGAATCATCAAATGTGTACATATATGACAGTTATAACTTATAGGGGGGAAATAACTTATCCCCTATAGGCTGATTATTAAAAGTTGTTGGACAACTGTATTAACTGTATTTTATTCCTGATTGAGCAATCTTATAGGGAGGGGGGGGGGGGGGGATTATTTCTTTTATACATCCGGCATCAATTTTTTTCTTATGAGGAAGATTTTCATGCGGTAGTCATATATGCAACATGTGTTGAAGGTGTTTCTCTCTACTCTGTGCTCCAGATTTGTTTTCCCTACGATATGGAAGAATAATGTATATTCTTTTGATTTGTACCTTACATAGTTATATTACATACATGCTCTGCGTGTAACTGCTTGTATGCTGCAAACCTGGGTTGTGCAGGCAGCAAGTGGTTTCATCCTTTTTACGGGAAAATGCCTGTAACAAGGATTTCACCCTAAACTCTTTTGATTATACAAACTACAAAGTGATCTAATTTCCATCTTCTCCCTATGCAGAGTCAATCAAAAGTCTTAGTGCCACTTCTTGCTGCTACTACATTCATGATGACCATTGTGTGACTACATTTGCTGTCGTCAAGCCTTTCAAGTATCTGCTCTCCTGATGTTTACACAAGGGAGATGCTACTAAGGAAGCAGAACATGGAGAAGTTTTCCTGATGTTTACACAAGGGAGATGCTACTAAGGAAGCAGAACACGGAGAAGTTTTCCTGATGTTTACACAAGGGAGATGATACTAAAGAAGTAGAACACGAAGAAGTTTCAATGAATTAGAGAGTTATAGATGCCAGCTGGTCCTCTACATACCTGATAAAAATAAGAAAAATATATGTCAATGTAATCTGCATCCATTGCAGCTAATAGCTCTCAGTTTTGCCAATGGCAATGGGCTGCTGGGTATCAACCGAATGACGAATAGTGGCCCGAGGGATGGTAACATGGTTGCCTCTTTCGGAATAGCCATTTAGATATTATTATGTTTAAGAGAGGATGACAATTTTTTCTTCAAATTTGAGCCTTCCACGAGCTCAAATTTGACTCCTTGGTTCTTATCTCTATGTAGTTATGGATCAGTGAGATAATGGATTACCAGTGGCTTTTGTGTAGTTATGGAATTATCTGTGTATAAGAATAAGGATGCACATGTAATTATAGCTTCATTGCCCACCTTTTATATTTGTATGCAGTTTTTCTGATAATATTTAGTTTGTTGCGTGTAATCTTAATCTCCATCCAAGTCAGATTTTTTTTGGGTATACTAATCTTATCCGGGTGTTTCCTAGTAATAAATAATGTATGTATAATTACTGATAAAAAGGTTTTGGACAGTTAATACTTAATACCACTGGCATGTTTCCTAGTAATATAATGTATGTATAATTACTGATAAATAGGTTCTGGACAGTCAGTACTTAGTACCACGCCTGCATAAAAAAACAAGTCACCAGGGAGAGTAGTTTGTAAATGCGCGTGCCCAGGAGAAAATAAGTGATCTCTAAAACCTTGAAATGGCACACCATGCGTTGCTTAAAATGTCCCTGTAAAACATCCAACGGTGTGCGACAGTAATCATTGATACACTAAGGCCGCGCTTGGTATGGTGGTAATTCAATACAGGTGTATTTAACTTCCGGGTGTAACTTACGGGCCAATAGCTATTTCTAGGCGGAAATCAAAACGACCGGCGGAGACCTGTATATGTTTTACAAGTGTATTTAGAAACGAGAATCCAAACAGGGCCTAAACTCTACTAGGAATATTGCCGATAGTTTTTCCTCTCCACAACAACCACCTTGTAACCCCGCAAAAAAAAAAACATTACACAGCTCAACGCAAATGTGGCCGGCTCCTCCCTCCATCTGTACTGTAACAAAGTAAGACCCCCCTCCCTCTTCTCTCTCACTGCGTGTGGCCCCGTGTGGCCCAAGGGGCAGGTTTCTTCTTCCCAAAGAGGAAAGAAAGAAGGCAGGCAGGCAGGCAGGCGATGGGCGAAGAGAGAGCACGGTGCGCGCTGTCCTTCACTTCCTGGCCCTGCCCTCGCCAAAAGAAAGCGTGCTTTATCTCTGCTCCGTCTGTCAACTCGCAGAGGCAAAGACCAATCCACCGCGCCTCTCCTCTCCCTCTTACGGGGTTCGCAAAGAAAGAGCATTTCGATTTCCGTCCGCCCTACATGCTCTGCTCCCTCTCGCCGGCCGTCGGGCTATCGATCTCATCTCCGTGAGCAAGCTTCCCGTCCGCTTGCATTATCTTCTTTTTACACACGATCGCTTCCTCCGCCGTCGGTGCCCTAACCTCGCCGAACCACTTTGTTTCCGCAGTTGAAGCGAAAAGATCTCCTCTCCGGCGAGCTTCTCCGTCCGCCCCTTTCCCCCGCCGGCCAAGGTAACAGGACTCCCCCCTCCCTTCTCATCTGTGTTCGCGGGTGGCGGCCGGCAGCACCTCTGCGATCCAGTTCGCCGTACTTTCTCGCCAACTGTTGCCTGCATGCGCCTCCGCCGCGAGCTCACAAAAGCTCTGCCCTTTCTTTTTCTGCGAACAAGAAAACCCTTCCCTTTTTTTGTGTGGGTGGAACAAGAAAATACTACTCCCTCCGTTCCTAAATACTTGTCTTTCTAGGCATTTCAAATGACTATCACATACGGATGTATGTAGACATATTTTAGAATGTAGATTCACTCATTTTACTCCGTATGTAGTCACTTGTTGAAATGCAAGACAAGTATTTAGGAACGGAGGGAGTACTTCCTTTTTTGTGAGTCTGCCGGGAACAAGAAAATCCTTGGTGTTGGATTAAATCACTACATCAAGTGGAATTCTGGGATGGAAACAGGGGGTTTCGTGCAAGACCAATTTCGTTCCTGTTGTTTGTTGCTTGGCTCCCCGCTCCGCTCCGCTCCGCCCCGCCCCGCTGGCGTGGTAATTTTGTTGTCTTGCTCTGACAAGTCCTATAAGAGGATGCCTGTCTTTTTTTGGGTTCCGTATTTCCTTCTTAAAAAGGCAGACTTCACCATAATGAAGGTTCTTACTAGTTTAAATAAAAAAATGGTATTCTTCTACAGCGATGTTCTAGTGATACCATCTCTGATTACTGCTGTGAGCTAATCAATGAACTGAGCTTGCTGAGTTAGACTAGTATTTTTTTTTCTTACACCATCTTGATAAGATATATTCTTCTACATTGATGGATAAGTGATTGGAACATGATATGGTCCATGTTAGCCTGACCTGCTGGCATTGTGTATTACTCCCTCCGTTCCAAAATAGATGACTCAACTTTGTACTAGTATAAAGTTGAGTCATCTATTTTGGAACGGAAGGAGTACATACATAGCCTGGTCAGCGTCTGCACTTTATTACTATTTGTTTGTATAAAGTTGACCATTTGCATTGCCCTGTTTCATTTGTCCTGATTCTATTGCTTTATACAGTTTTATTTGAAGATGTCATACGGTCCAGCGTCTAAAATATATAGTTGTGCTTTGAAGCAAAATGATCTGTGGTTGATTATTGAACAGCGTTTTATTAGTGGTTTTGTGATGCCCGGCGTCCATCTATCATTTCCAGTAAAAATCATCTCACAGTTTAATTTGCATAACAGGTCAGCGTTGTGATGAAGACCAATCCTGATCCACGTGTCCTAGCTATAGCAAAGAAAGCTAGGAGGAGTGTTGTGCAGACCCTTTTGATCAAGATAATTTATGGCAAGGAGGTGTGCGTTATGACCGGCTCTGGTTTCATAATGAAAAACAGAGGTTTCGATGGCCTTGTGATGACAAACAACCATGTGCTCGAGTGGGAAAAAGAAGCCTTCGACAGATCTCAAGATAAGGTTCTTGTTAGAATGGCCTGTGAAAAAGGTGGAGTCGAGCAGCGACGTGGCAATGTATTGTTTCAGGACCCGTTCGTTGACATTGCTGTCATTCACATTGGAAAATACAGTGAGCCACTGCCGCCGGCTCTAAGCTTCACTCCTCGTTCGCGCGAACTGCCAGTTGGGACGAGTGCGATTGCAATTGGATACTGCGATGCAGATGAGTTTGCACCGCCAGGTGTGCAAGCGCTTGCCAGGCTTCCATCTATCCTGCCTGCCTTGATTGCGTGAGTACATTCAAGTCATCAATTAATGCACTCAAGTTTCTACTATATGAATTGTGCTACGGATTGTACTTAAGCAAGCTTCATTTTGTAGTGGTGATGGAGAAAACCCCAACCCCGTGTCGGCTGGTGAAGAACTTTGGGTTCAGGTTGATTGTCCGATAAAGGATGGCAGCTCAGGAGGACCTGTGTTGGGCGCACATGGTGTAATTGGTGTCATGGCTCAGGGCAACGCACAGATTACTGCCGCCATTTGCACAGAATCGGTACATCAAGCGGTGAAACGGTGGCTCAAACTTCCAGCCAGGGTGAGCAGCAACTGTCTTGTATAGGAATTAATTTTTTTGGCTATTATACTTTACTTATGTACTAATTTCTTCTTCTTCTTCTTCCTTACCTTTCCAGGACACGAGGCCTCTGCAGGAGATCATTGACAGAGCACTACTCTGATCGCGTCTTGTCCTCTTCAGCGTGGAGTCAGGCTGTCTTTGTTCAACTTTTGCCATGCTTACCTCTTCTTCAACTACAGTGCTCTACTCAGCTAGCAACTTCACTGGTCTAGCTGTGGTTTTCCAAGGGGACCTACCTACCGTGCCGTGTCTTATAATTTATGGGTTAAGTCAATTCCGTGGTTAGCTGTTACTAGATGCGAGAGAGTGCCTGCCACTGCTTGTTTTATTACAAAGTTAACTTCAGTTTTTTACCTTGTCGTTGGTAACAGAAATTATCCCATTTGAGATTTTTCTTATGCATTTTACTGTGTTTAAGCAAACATGTGCCGTATTAACTGTCACCACTTCTGTTTTTCGTGCACGTTATGCCATGCTCTGTCACATATGTCAAGGCACATGTTAAAGGGTGGGTGTGCATGCGTATGTTGTACTCTCTCCGTTTCTAAATATTTGTCTTTCATATGGACTATCACGTACGGATGTATATAGACATATTTTAGAATGTAGATTCACTCATTTTGCTTTGTATGTAGTCACTTGTTGAAATTTCTAAAAAGACAAATATTTAAAAACAGAGGGAGTACATTGATAGAGTTGTGTATGCGCATGTATGTGAACGCTTGTAGTATATACCATGCTAAAAAAGCAAACGTGGCGCATCACGTCGACTTGTTTTTCTTCCGTAACCGATTTCTTGACGTGTTCACTTGCCCGGTGGTTTGTCCAATGGTCCGGCTGGTTGGCGGACGTCCTCGTCATGCTCCACAGCGACTCGTGGAGTTTCACGGCGTGTCGTACACCTTCGGAAGCTCGATCGACGAAGGTGTGTCCGGAGTCGATGTCCAAAGAGAAGCCGCTTAGGCGTCCGCCAACGATACGTCACATGAGGCTGGATAGATACACAGGTCATACATAGATGCATGCTTGCATTTTTTTTTTAGAATCAGATGCATGCTTGCATGCATGTTTTCCTTTGTGCCGTGCATATACCATTAGAGCACCTTCAACAACAGCCCAATATAGGCACGCAAAAGGTGGTTATGGCACATCAAAAGGTGCATTTTGCGTCACCTGTTTTTTTTTCCTCCAACAACGGCTTTATAATAGGAAACCAATTCGCTCCAACAGCTGCCCTACATTGGGCACAAAAACAATGAAACCATTGCAAATCCGATCAAACATGCAAACATAGAGTTTTGAACATGCAAACTTAAACCATAGTTCAGATACAAACTTAAACATAGTTCGGATACAAAGATACTTTGGCTACAAACTACTGCAAACTACTCAAGGTTGTCCTAGTCGATGCCGGAGCCCGACTCGTCGTCCTCGTCTTCATCAAATCCGAACTAAGCTCGATCACCATCGAGGGGCCAGCGTTGTCGTCGTCGTCGTCGTCCTCCTCCTCCTCCTCCTCCTCCTCCTCCTCCTTCTCCTTCTCCTTCTTCTCCTTCCATGCGTTATAGTTTTATCACAAATGTTCACAAGCAGTTTTGGATTGATCTCTGAAAGAGTTTCTCCTGCGCATAGATTTTCAAGAATATCAGAGAAGAAGAAGCAAAATATTTTAGAGTCGCAATTTCTCATAAAGTGTATACATGTAAAACAGATATGATAGCGATAACATTGCGGGGTCAGTACCAATAGAAATAGTTTAACGACTGAAAAGCAAATGTTTCGAGAAAAGCCAAATGCAGATAAACCTAAACCTAGCAAATAACCCACACATCTAACTCTTGATGTACATCTCCCCCGTTTGTCAACAAGTGGCAAAAAGGAACGATAAGAACACGAGGAACTATGGGCTGGGCCACTTCTCTCCTAGGCCGGCTGCACATGTAAGTTTCTCTCTCTCTCTCTCTCTCTCTCTCTCTCTCTCTCCCTCTCTCTCTCTCTCTCTCTGTTCTGCATGTGTGTGTGTGTGTGTGTGTGTGTGTGTGTGTGTTTTGAATTTGGTTATCAAACCAATTCAATTTAGTTGCTTTTGATAATTATTGTAACTTACTGGATGATTCCAATACCCCACAACAAGTTTCACAATTATTGGAGCTATAAAATTATTTATAGTCATTTATAGCTCCAATTCAAATACTTGCTGGGTTAATTCAAAGCCCAATTATGTCCTGGAAAAATGTGCACCATTTTTTGTAGTGGTTTTCATCTTGTGCCATAAATGATGAACATTTTTAAGGGCATTTTGGGTTCATTGAAAAGTTTGGAATTAACCTAGTTGAATTGATTTAGTACTAGGGTTTGATCAATCCCTCTTTCAACTTAATTTGAAATTTAAACATGATTGGATGTTTCTAAATGCAACTATTTACAAGCAAATATTCTAGGGCTGTGACAATCTTGTCCACCTTTTTGTCTCTCTTGGCTTTGGCTTTGGCCTTCTTCTCGACTTCCTTAGGATAATTTGCAGGAGCCTTGATAGAACTGGGGTGAGCAATGGGAGGTTGTGGAGGCCTCACTCTATCTTCTCCTTCCTTGATGTAGCCTTCAGCAATGCATTCAGTCCATGGAGGAGTGAAAGTAAACAGGACGACATACTTCTCTCGAACATTTTCATATGTTACCATTTCTTCGCCCACTACCGACGGATTTTCCACAACCTTTTGTTTCGTTCTGTCAGTGTTTATCCACGAGGGGTGTAAGGTATGGTCCAGGCTCAGACATTTCAGCAGTTGTGTCAGGTTCTCAACCACAACCACCTTTCCTGGGTCGGTCTTCGGAACCGATACTTTGGTCCTCTGTAGCTGCTTGATCATCAGTGGCAGCAATTCCTTCAACATCTTCATCCGTTGTACGGTTTCCTCGGGGATTTCTTCTTTGATTACTTCTCCAGGTTTCTCTTCGGCGTTTTTCTTTGGTGCCTTGAGTAGCTTCGAAGATTTAGCGGCGCCCCTCATGCGCTTCTTACTGGTGCCTTTGTCTGGTGAGATATGAGGCAATTGCTCTTCTAGTTCCTTATCGAACTCAGTGCGTTCTCCACGCCATGATCACCTGTGAATAGATTCAAAGGTGAGAGGGAAAATAGACAGGGTTATGTGTACGCACAGAGAATTTTATTGATGAAAAACATTTCTGAGAGTTTTTACCAGAGATTCAAGATATATCACAAGTGGTAATATTATCGATAGATTTTGTGCTAGCAGGATTCAAGAATTTTACTAGAATAGAAACTAACTAGTTATCGATGGAGAAAAAAATTCTTGAATCTAGATCTAGCAGTATTGAACGCGAGGAACCGCAACAAAAAACGCTCAGTAAATCTTAGAGTCCTAAAGATCTACCGTAGCAGTAAAAACATGAGGAAATAGCAGGGATGAACTAGCCATATGCATAGAGGTTGAGTATTGTGAGTATGGATCTCAGTACCCTAACTCGGTGACTAAGATCAATCTACAACGACGTGGTGAAATATATTACCAAGTCAACGAGGATCAAATGCAGCAAGGTTCTACCGGTGTTGCTCATCAGATCTGCTTCAAGATCGAGCTTGGAAAGGGGTTTGCGGTGGATTGGAGTGATGGCCTGCAAGTGCACATGGTTTAGTTGTAGCCGAGTATCGATTCCACATGGAGCACAAGAATTAGACTTTTGCCTCTTGTAGTGAATTATGTGTTTTTGTGCCTGCAAATAATTGTAGACTTAAAGCAAAGTGAGGGCGGATATAGATCATAGTTGAGTAATGGAGTCTATACCTACTAATAAAGCAAGGTGCGTTTCTCCAATATTTTCATCCGTTCACCGCCGAAAATAAATTTTTTCTATCCTAGGTGGTACTAAATTTTTGTGCGTCTCTCCACTAGAAAAGACAAAAAAATTGTCCAGAATTCCGCAATTGGGGCAGGCGCACTCCAGCCCAACAAAGCCAATCCAGTAATTATCCTGCCCATGCGTTGGGAGGGCGTTATTTGTCGCACGTGGTGACAAATAGTTGAAGGTACGCACAGGTCGCCCAAGACTAGGCCGGCCCGTTTTTGTTTGTTCAGTGTTCCATTTCTGTTTCGTTTTCATTTTCCCCTTCTTTATTTTTATTTTTCCGTATCTATACCTACTAATAATGTAAGGTGCGTTTCTCCAATATTTTCATCCGTTCACCGCCGAAAATAATTTTTTTCTATCCGAGGTGGTACTAAATTTTTGTGCGTCTCTCCACTAGAAAAGACAAAAAAATTGTCCAGAATTCCGCAAAATATACACAATATATTCAAAATTTCAATTTTTATTAAAAATATTCAAAAAAATCAGCGTCAAATTTTTTTATTCCTGTTTTGAAAAAATTTAGAAACTTAAAAATATCTGGTTTCGGAATTTCCTCAACATTTAAAAAATGTTGCCATTTAATAAAATAAGAATTTTTCGAGATTATTTTATAAAATTAACATTTTATAAAATTTTCCATATTCAAAAAATATTCCTATTGTAATGAAAATTTCACGAAAATAAAATAATGTTTGCATCCAAGAAAAACAATTTTTAAATTGTTTTGAATGTTCCCGTTTTCGAAAAAATCAATAATGTTGTGTTTTATAAAAGGTTCATTATTTCCAAAGAAAATATACGATTTCAATTAATATTCCCGTTTCTAATTTTGTTTGTGTTTTTCAAAAATTATATGTAATTTTCGAAAAAAAATGTTCACTTTGTTTTAAACTGTCCAGGCTTTCAAAAAAAGTTATCGTTTCGAAGAATATCCGGCAGTTCATATTGAATGTTCAAAAAAATAAAAAAATCTAATCTGAAGCTACCGTATTTTATTAAATATTCACGCTGGCCATTGGTTAGCAGCGCGCGTTTGTTTATCCTGGTTGGATATAAATTAAAAAGATTATGTGCATGTGCCAATAAAAGAGAATATGTTGTTTGGCTCTAATTAAAAAAATTGTGGATACGTGAGCGCTAAAATAATCAAAGATAATAAACTGTCATAATGAAGGGACATTCATGCCTGATTATGCTTATGAAACATGATTTATGCGCTGCAATTAGTAATCCATCAGGTTACGCCGTCGTAGGAGAGTGGTCCAAGCAACCGTATCCCGAAGGTCGTCACAGATCCACCAAATAAGGAGGCATGCACAACCCTGAGATGGAGGCGGACGCGAAAGAAAAAGGCACGAGTTGGGTGCTTGCCACCATGCCCACCAACCTCACCACTATCAAGATTTCACGGGCTAAACATGTCCAATGAGAAGACCGCAACTTGCTGCTCTGTCGCCTACCGTTGTGGAGACCCTTTTTTTGTGGACACATCGATTATGTTTCCTGTTGCCTGTCGTAAATAAAATATCTCTCCCGTTGCAACGCACGGGCATATGTGCTAGTAAACTTTAAAGTAAATAGCATGAAAGTAAATAAAGAGCAATGCCTAGAGTGACCGATGAAACATCAGAAGAGTAAGGCGTTCTCAGGGAGTCCGGAATCACCATTGGTATGTTTCTACGCACCTATGCTTAGGCAAAATATGGGATGGATAGTTGAGCCACTGTTGACAATTAAGCTGGGCAGAGCTGGGTACGGTACACGTTCTACTCAAGGTAGACTTCGTGCCATGCACGCCACCATCATAGTCTCTCCCAAAGGGTTACAACTCATGATAATTAAGGGTTACCTCATGGACACGACCTCTCTAAGGGTTATTCGTGATTCCCTGGTCAATTGTAAAGGTTAGGAGCAGTAGGCTTTTACTGTCACCTAGAATTACCTCCACAACCTAGCCCTTTACAACGATAGTGATAAACTTTGTGGCCATAAGGCATAAATGCTGAGTGGACTGTCTTCACAATATTCACGAAGTTATTGAACTAAGCATTCAATGGGGGATCTCATATCCATAATAACATTTTAGATCCTACACATACCAATGTTCATCCATATCACCGAGAACTAGGGGTCTACTCACACATGGGGATAACAATCATCATGACAAAAGGAATGGCATACATGTATGGATGAGTCAAATGATACACAGGATGATCCACTAGGGTTCTTGATGTTGCAGATGATAAGGATGTGGATGATGATGATGACAGAGTGGATGATGATTATGATGACAATGGCGATGATGTTGTATTTGTTGGTGAAAGCACAAGTGCTCCCTGGGTGATTTTGGTAATTAATGTCAACATATCTCTTGTTGGACTAATGGTTTTATCTAGTGCATTTCAGACAAGTTCAACAATGGCGTGGAAAGGACAAGAGGATGTGGAACTGATAACCCACAAGTATAGGGGATCGGTTGTAGTCTTTCTCGATAAATAAGAGTGCCAGACCTAACGAGGAGCTAAAGGTAGGATTTGTATTCCCTTCAAGTTATATCGACCACCGATACAACTCTACACATGCTTAAAGTTCTCTTTACCTAGAACAAGTATGAAACTAGAAGTACTTTGTAGGTGTTGTGGTATAGGTTTGCAAGATAATAAAGAACACGTAAATAAAAGCTAGGGGCTGTTTAGATAAAGAAACAATTAAGTTAGTTTAACGAGTGTGGAAAAGTGGTGGTAGGAGTTGCGGAATTGTCCCTAAGCAATTGACTACGTTACTAGACCAATAGCAAGTTTTATGTGGGAGAGGCCACTGCTAGCATGTCATCCTTTACTTGGAATTCTATGCACTTATGATTGGAACTATTAGCAAGCATCCGCAACTACTAACATTCATTAAGGTAACACCCAACCATAGCATTAAGATATATTGGTCCCCCTTCAATCCCGTATGCATCAATTTCTATGCTAGGCTGAAGCTGCTATCACCCTTGCCCTCCAATACATAGTCCTATCAACATACAACTAACCCTATGGTGTGATCCACACTCGCGGTCATATGATGGGCACCAAAGGACAACAACATAACCACAAGCAAATTAAACCAATCATAGCAATTCACCAATCACCGATAGGACAACGAAAATCTACTCAGACATCATAGGATGGCAACACATCATTGGATAATAATATGAAGCATAAAGCACCTGAAGGAAATATGCCCTAGAGGCAATAATAAAGTTGTTATTTTATATTTCCTTATATCTTGATAAATGTTTATTATTCATGCTAGAATTGTATTAACCGGAAACTTGATACATGTGTGGATACATAGACAAAACACCGTGTCCCTAGTAAGCCTCTACTAGACTAGCTCGTTAATCAAAGATGGTTAAGTTTCCTAACCATAGATATGTGTTGTCATTTGATGAACGGGATCACATCATTAGGAGAATGATGTGATGGAGAAGACCCATCCGTTAGCTTAGCATGTTGATCGTTAAGTTTTATTGCTATTGCTTTCTTCATGTCAAATACATATTCCTTCGACTATGAGATTATGCAACTCTCCGATATCGGAGGAATACCTTGTGTGCTATCAAACGTCACAACGTAACTGGGTGATTATAAAGATGCTCTACAGGTATCTCCGAAGGTGTTTGTTGGGTTGGCATAGATCGAGATTAGGATTTGTCACTCCGAGTATCGGAGAGGTATCTCTGGGCCCTCTCGGTAATGCACATCATAATAAGCCTTGCAAGCAATGTGACTAATGAGTTAGTTGCGGGATGATCCATTACGGAACGAGTAAAGAGACTTGCCGGTAACGAGATTGAACTAGGTATGAAGATACCGACGATCGAATCTCGGGCAAGTAACATACCGATGACAAAGGGAATAACGTATGTTGTCATAATGGTTTGACCGATAAAGATCTTCATAGAATAGTTGGGAGCCAATATGAGCATCCAGGTTCCGCTATTGGTTATTGACCAGAGAGGTGTCTCGGTCATGTCTATATAGTTCTCAAACCCGTAGGGTCCGCACGCTTAACGTCCGATGATGATTTTGTATTATATGAGTTAAAATGTGATTTGGTGACCGAATTTTGTTCGGAGTCCTGGATGAGATCAAGGACATGACGAGGAGTCTCGAAATGGTAGAGAGGTAAAGATTCATATATAGGACGATAGTATTCGGACACCAGAAGTGTTCTGGGGTACCGGGTACGTATCGGGTGACTGGAAGGGGTTCCGGCAACCCCCGACAAGCTATATGGGCCTAATGGGCCAGGAGGGAAACACACCAGCCACAAAGGGGCTGGTGCGCCCCCCCTTATGGGCTGGCCAAATTGGAGAAAGAAAGGGGAAGAAGGAAAGGAAAAAGGGAATAGGATTCCCCTTCCCCTCTTCCCTTCCTACTTCGAATAGGAATAGGAAAGGGGGGAGGCCGAATTGGGAGGACCCCAAGTAGGATTCCTCCCACTTTGGGCGCCCCCTTGGCTGCCTCTCCTCCTCTCCAACCTATATATATGTGGGGGGCACCGCTAGAACACACAACAAACATTGTTAGCCGTGTGCGGCGCCCCCTCCACAGTTTACGCCTCCGGTCATATTCACGTAGTGCTTAGGCGAAGCCCTGTACGGATCACTTCACCATCACCGTCACCATGCCGTCGTGCTGACGGAATCTCCATTGACACTTTGCTGGATCAAGAGTCCGAGGGACGTCATCGAGCTGAACGTGTGCAGAACTCGGAGGTGTCGTACGTTCGGTGCTTGATCGGTCAGAACGAGAAGAAGTTTGACTACATCAACTGCGTTGTCAGACGCTTCCGCTTTCGGTCTACGAGGGTATGTGGACACACTCTTCCACTCTCGTTGCTATGAATCTCCTAGATATATTTTGCGTGAGCGTAGGAAATGCTTTGAAATTGCATGCTACGTTCCCTAACAGTGGTATCCGTGCCAGGTCTATGCGTAGATGATATGCGCGAGTAGAACACAAAGAGTTGTGGGCGGTGATCATCATACTGCTTACCACCAATGTCTTATTTTGATTCGGCGGTATTCTTGGATGAAGCGGCCCGGACCAACCTTACATGACCATGTTCCTGAGACCGGTTCCACCGGTAGACATGCAACTAGTTTTGCATAAAGGTGGTTGGCGGGTGTCTGTTTCTCCAACTTTAGTTGAATCGAATTTGACTGCGGCCGGTCCTTGTTGAAGGTTAAAACAAAACACTTGATAAATCACCGTTGTGGTTTTGATGCGTAGGTAAGAACGGTTCTTACTAGAAGCCCGTAGCACCCACGTAAAACTTACAACAACAAAGTAGAGAATGTCTAACTTGTTTTTGCAGGGCATGTTGTGATGTGATATGGTCAAGACATGATGTGATATATTGTGACGCCCGGATAATTAAGCTACAGTAACCCTCTCCTAATGATGCCATGTCACCGCGGTCACTGTAGTTAGTCTCGCGATGGTTCAAAAACGATTCAAATTCAAAATTTAAAATAAAGTCAAAATAAAATTTCTTCAAACTGCAAAACTAAAATGTTCCTTAGGTTGGAAATATTCACTACAGAATTTTCTTACATTAAACAAACATTTTGGAGATGTTTAGAATGCCATCGGAAATTATAACAGCATACCAGCGGCTAATTATCTGACCTTTTCAATTGCTAAAAATAGTTGAACTCTCCCAAATGCTTTGAAACTTGTTGTGCCAGCCCATAATATTGCCAAGAAATTGTGCGTCAAGTTTCACATAGAACAAAAGATCAAGTGTGGCCTAATAAAAAAATGCAAACAACAGTGAAAAAGGAAAACAGTAAAGGAAATTAAAAGGTATAAGAAAATAGAGTACCCCGGGCTTTTGGCCATCTGGCAACAACATGGCCCAAGGCCCGCCTAAATCCCCCTTAACCTAGCCGATCGTGAGCCCAGCCTCCTGATCGATCCCATCTCTCGCGATCCCCTCGCTCCTTCCCTCTTTCTTCCTCGCGCCGCCACCCACAGAGGGACGCGCTCGCACTCGCGCTTGACCCCTTTCATGCTCGCCCGACCATGCCGCCCCGCAGCTTCTCCCGCTGTCCTCGCGCCGCCACCTGGATCTCCACGCCCGGCCGTGGGCGGCGCTCACCGGCGCGCATGTGTGCTCGCCTGAGCCGCCCGTCCACTGCCTCGTCACCGGCGCCCCCCCCGCCTAGTCGGCCACCGAAGCAAGCCGGCCAACACCACCGGCTCCTTCCGCGCGACGCCCGCACCCTCCTCCGCCGGCAGGCCCGCACCCACGTCGAGCAGGGGAGCTCGCGCCAGACGTCCTCCTCCTCGCCGCCTCGCCGTCTCGCCCCTGGATCCGCCGCCGCCGCCCAGGACGCCGCTGCCGCCGGGTCGCCCGGACCCCCCTGTCGCCGACCACCGCTGGACCTCGTCGGCCGCCGTCGCCTACGTCCGTCGCCGCCTCCTCCCCACCGGCGCGCGTCCCCGTCCTCCGCCTCGAGCCCACTGCCCCCCTGCAGCTCCCTGTGAGCACCCCCGTCCGCTCCTCTCCCCTCTGTCCCTCACACCCGCACCTCGCCCGCGCGTCCCGCGTGCCCCGGCCTGCTGCCGCCCCGGCGCCCGCGCGCCCAGCTCGCCTCGTCGTGCGGGCGCACGCCCGCGCCCGTTTGGCCCGATGGGCCACTGCCCAGTGGGGCCCCCGCCCCACATCCTTCTGTAAAAAAAAAGAAAAAAAGAAAAGGAAACGAGAATTAAAAATAAAGTTATAAAAATAATAATAATAAAATTTAGTTAAATAAACTTAATTAATCTGTTTAATTAAATAATTAAAACTAATTATTCAATTAATAAAAACTAACTACTGTTTAGTTAACCTGAGACTATGACGAACGGGACCCACGCGTCTGTTGACCCAGTCAACAGATGGTTGACTGATGACATCATGCTGACCTCACGCTAACGTCGTAATTAATTTTCTAATTAAATTAATTCTATTAATTCTAGAAATAATTTAAATCTTTATAAATTAATATAAAATAATCCGTAGCTCGGATGAAAAAACTTTGTACATGAAAGTTGCTCAGAACGACGAGACGAATCCGGTTACGCAGCCCGTTCGTCCGCCACGCATCCCTAGAATAACGAACACGCAACTTTCCCCTCCGATTCATCTGCCCGAAAACGCGAAACACCGGGGATATTTTCCCGGATGTTTTCCCCCTTCACCGGTATCACCTCATACCGCGTTAGAACACGTCTAGCTCTGCCTGTTGTCTTGTTATGCACTTGCTTGCTATATATTTACTGTTTCTCCCCCCTCTTCTCTTCGGTAGACCCCGTGACGATGATGATGCCCGTGTGGTCGACTACGTCACCGATGACCCCTCCATGTCTGAGCAACCAGGCAAGCCCCCCCCTTGATCACCAGATATCGCCTACTCTACTCTCTACTACTTGCATTAGAGTAGTGTAGCATGTTACTGCTTTTGATTAATCCTATTCTGTTGCATAGCCTGTCATTGTTGCTACAGTTGTTTCCCTTACCTGCTATCCTACTGCTTAGTATAGGATGCTAGTGTTCCATCAGTGGCCCTACACTCTTGTCCGTCTGCCATGCTATACTACTGGGCCGTGATCACTTCGGGAGGTGATCACGGGTATATACTATATACATTATATACATGACACATGTGGTGACTAAAGTCGGGTCGGCTCGTTGAGTACCCGCAAGTGATTCTGATGAGGGGGCTGAAAGGACAGGTGGCTCCATCCCGGTAGAGGTGGGCCTGGGTTCCTGACGGCCCCCGACTGTTACTTTATGGCGGAGCGACAGGGCAGGTTGAGACCGCCTAGGTGAGAGGTGGGCCTGGCCCTGGTCGGCGTTCGCGGATACTTAACACGCTTAACGAGATCTTGGTATTTGATCTGAGTCTGGCCATTTGGTCTATACGCACTAACCATCTACGTGGGAGTAGTTATGGGTATCCCGACGTCGTGGTATCAGCCGAAGCTCTTTTGACGTCAGCAACTGAGTGGCGCGCGCCGCATTGGACCGTAAGCTCGCGCTTGTATTAAGGGGGCTAGGTCTGCTTCCGGCCGCGTACGCAACGTGCAGGTGTGCATAGGGCGATGGGCCCAGACCCCTGCGCGCATAGGGTTAGACCGGCGTGCTGACCTCTCTGTTGAGCCTAGGTGGGGCTGCGACGTGTTGATCTTACGAGGCCGGGCATGACCCAGAAAAGTGTGTCCGGCCAAATGGGATCGAGCGTGTTGGGTTATGTGGTGCACCCCTGCAGGGAAGTTTATCTATTCGAATAGCCGTGTCCCTCGGTAAAAGGACGACCCGGAGTTGTACCTTGAGCTTATGACAACTAGAACTGGATACTGAATAAAATACACCCTTCCAAGTGCCAGATACAACCCGGTGATCGCTCTCTAACAGGGCGACGAGGAGGGGATTGCCGGGTAAGATTATGCTATGCGATGCTACTTGGAGGACTTCAATCTACTCTTTTCTACATGCTGCAAGATGGAGATGTCCAGAAGCGTAGTCTTCGACAGGACTAGCTATCCCCCCTTATTCTGGCATTCTGCAGTTCAGTCCACTGATATGGCCCTTTACACATATACCCATGCATATGTAGTGTAGCTCCTTGCTTGCGAGTACTTTGGATGAGTACTCACGGTTGCTTTTCTCCCTCTTTTCCCTTTTTCTATATCGGATTGTCTCAACCAGATGCTGGAGTCCAGGAGCTAGAGATCCCGAGGATGATGCTACATGGAGTTCGTCTTCGAGGAGTAGTTAGGAGGTCCCAGGCAGGAGGCCTTGCCTTTTTGATCGTTGCTACTTTTGTGCTAGCCTTCTTAAGGCAAACTTGTTTAACTTATGTCTGTACTCAGATATTGTTGCTTCCGCTGACTCGTCTGTGATCGAGCACTTGTATTCGAGCCCTCGAGGCCCCTGGCTTGTATTATAATGCTTGTATGACTTATTTATGTTGTAGAGTTGTGTTGTGATATCTTCCCGTGAGTCCCTGATCTTGATCGTACACATTTGCGTGCATGATTAGTGTACGGTCAAATCGGGGGCGTCACAAGTTGGTATCAGAGCCGACTGCCTGTAGGAATCCCCCTTTCCAACTCCTTGGCCGAAGTCGAGTCTAGACATTGCAAAAACTTTTACTAACATGGCTGTGTGTCTTACGGGCCCACGTCGCCATTGGGTGGTATTAGGATCTTTTACTCCTTGTCTATACTCTGGGACTCTGATCTCTCTTCTATTCGGGTTAAGTGAATTTTACTAAATCTAACATTAGGATCTCGTTATCACTTTCACCCGGAGAGCCCCTTATTACTGATGATCGTCTGCTGCACGTGAAGACCCTGAAGATACTCTCTGCTGATAACCCGAGGACTTGTGTTCATCGCTTTTGCAATTCCCTTTCATTGATAAACTCCTATAGATAACCACGTATACTCGCCATTCATACAATGTTTCCCAGTTGATCTTGTTATTACAAGATACCTCGAAATTCTCTTTGTTGCTCCGAGAATCCCTTGAGCTTACTACCCTGCTGTTCTTTGTCAACTGAATACCCCTACGGATAATCCTCGCACTTACCGAGTATCCGCTCATCCCCAGTTGATTCAAGTATTTCACAAGAGTGTTCAAAATATCATTCGATCTTCCGAAAATCTTCAGGAGCCTGTTGCTCTTGAAATTCTTGCTTACTAGCATTATGATTAATCCCATAAACCTCGAAATCTTATTGGCACCCTTTGTCATTATCTTTTTGAGTCCATTGATTCAATATGTTGCGAATGCTCGCAATCCTCAATCAGATCCTAGAATTCATCCTTCCGGCTCAGACATCTTTAACATGAGCTGGATCTCGACCAATCAAATCGTCATCGATTGTACCCCTAAGGCTATTCAACTTATCCATCCCTAATCAGAGCATTGCTTCTGATCCCTTGTCTTGGAATTCATAATTCCTTTGCATTTGAGCTTTTGAGTTAGTCAGTTGTTTCTATAGTCTGATCTCCTTGCATTCTTTCTTCCTCTGGTTGAGTACTGATGCTCACATCAGATCCCTTGGGGACCACCAGACCCTTTTGTCGGATTTTATCCGACAATGTCCTCCATATTAAATAAGCTGGTGAGCTTTTCCTCGGATACATGATGCCTTTGGTAAATTGTATCCTCTGCCTTGTGAACCATACTCTACTTTCGAGCTGGTATTATTTACTCCGAAGTTCGTGGTATATGTTCTAAGAAGCCCTGATGGGTTGAACCTATGCCTTCCTTAATATGGGTGAACTCGAAAGTTTTCACGAGTCATACTCTCCTGGTATTTTGCCATATAAAATTTCAACATTACAACTTCATCGAACGCGAGAAGTAAATGAAAGGATATGCATTGGAGAAGTGGGAGTCGACCTTGAACTTTGTGTTCATGCCCATGGACACGATGTAGATCTTATCATTAAAAGCTTCTCTTAAATTAATTATTCCCTTGGTATAAGTTCATCTTATATCTGGGATCTGGCCTTTTGCAATCGTGGTTCCGACCATGTTCTCCTTTAAATACCATTTCTTGGACAAGCTAAATCACTTGTCTTCTGCAGGTCAATACGCCTGCCCAACCTCTATTATGATCTACCTTTGAGTGTTACCCCTGGTATCTCAGGGATATCTTACCATTGCACTACATCTTATAAACTTTGATGAAGTACTACCTTACCTTGTCTTTGTCACTTCATGGGCTCTGGGTTGTTTGTCAACCGAGAACACCGATTAGTGAATCAAGTCCGCACTCCGATTCAATAACTCTAGGAAATTTTCGTTGCTTACGAGTTTAATAATCATTAAGTCATTCCTAGCCTGATCGGCTATATCATTAGCGTGCTAAATTTTAACTGTGCTACCTGGTCCTTCTCGGAACACAACTTTCGATGATGAGCTAAGCTTACGTCGATCTTCCTCGTCATATTAGTTCGCCTTGAACAACAAGCTTGATTTCAAGTTTGTGTCGTACCCTTGGTTCCATTAACCTATCGCTTTCATCATTCCTTTGACTTGATGTCATCATTGATCAATTACATCTTCTTGAAAACCTCTCGACAATTTGTCGTGATCATTGTCAACAATTTGATTTCTTCCAAGTTGTGTGTCGAAATTCAGGATGAGAAATACCATCCTTGCCCCTCGATGAATTATGTTATCATCGACAATATTCTTACCTCCCCCCCCCAACACGAACTTGTTCATATTTTGTGATGTATCTTGATTTCCCCGGCTATCCAACTTATGTTATGTTCTACCGTGGAGTATTACCATTTTTTTATGTCAAGAATGTCGAGAACATTACTCCACCTCTTAAGAATTCTTGGTACAGTGATACTTCTCACCATCACCATTCTTTCTTGGTCCCCATGTAGTTTCTAAACGAAATACCGACAAATGGTCTGTGATGTGTAAATTCTAAACTTCTAGCAACCCTATTGCTTTGAAGTTATTGGTCTATAGTTCCATTCTACGTCTATGGCTTAATGAATCATCATTCGAACATTGATCGTGCTACCTAGCCCATATTTCGGGTGCACATTTCAGCCAATGTTTAATTGTGTATGTTTTCCTCGAGCATACTTCATTAAGTCATTCGATCTAGCTAATGTTATCTCCTTGTTCACATAGTTTTGGAAATCCATCTTTTGGAAGTCTCACTGGATTGTCGCTGAGTCAAGCAATCACCTCCTCACCTCTCCTTGGTTTAATGATGAACTCTTGTTCCGGAACTCGCTTCCATGGTTTAATTCCCGAGAATCATACAATGTCACCTCAACAATTTGTGTTGCACCTTTCTTCTCAGGCATCCTGAGTCTGAGTTATCCTGACACCAATCAAATCTGAATCTCGGTCAGATATGATGGTTGGAACATATTTCCAAGAGTTATAACATTGGCCTATTTATGACCCGATAAGGTGATGACATGCCAAACACACCTGGCCGGAGGACCTATTGTTATAAGCTTTCCTTTCAGCAAGGTTAGCTATTCTTCCATGAGGAAATTGTAAGACTTATACAATAAGTTGTTCCTGATGGATCCTTTTATTTCCAAAGTCTGATCTTCACCTGTTGACCATGTCAATGCTATCTCGAAGCATGTCTATGGTACTCCGATTTTCAACAGGAACATTTGAAGCCCAATGCTAAATGTTTCCTGCTCAATTATCCAAACACCGTTGTATGGGTAATGTCATGAAATTTCTCTCCCCTACCTAAAGAGTTTTCTACATTATATCCTGTCATGAATATCATGCTCAGCTGGTCCTTGGGAAGGATATACCCTTGAAATATGTGTTTAAACACATTTTCCTTTCCATTCTTCTGTTTAATCTAATAATCATATTTTCCTTTCCATTGTTTGGTTTAACCTTTCTGGTGATCTATATGATCTAAGCAGTAATATTCTCCTGCTCATGTAAACACCTCGGTGTATAGCTCTGTCAGTAAGACCCTGTTACTATTGTTGGTGACATTTCGGTAACCACTGATGGACGAGAACTTTGCCTAATGGTCCGCCTCGTTTGAACGAGCAGGAAAATGGTTCTCTTCGTGCCTCGCCCTTAGTACCAACGTGTTGTCGACATAACTGACAGGGTGTTCCCTGACATGCCTTGCTATCATGACCGTGCGAGATGTCACCGCTCCTATTTTTAACCCACATGGTGGGCCCATAACCCACAGTTCCACAGGATCGAAACCTGACTCTCTTGTACACCCCTTGTTCCCAAGGTTATTCCTCACGCTTGGCTTCGTATGTAATTCATGTGCCACCTTTCGTGAGATCATCAATTTTGGTATCAGACACAATACTTATTCCCGTTGCTCAGAACCCTTCAGGCATCAAACGATTGCCTACCCGCTCGAAACTTCCCCACGATACCTCCTTACTTTGCTCTCGATATTGTCTTAAATTTCCATTCGAGAGTTACTTTCCGCCACCTTTCCCGATGTTATCAACCAGATAGTCAACCGTGTAGAGGCCTGTTATTCCGAAGTTACCCCTTGTCCTTCGTAAGTACGATGGAGTTCCCGAAGGAAGGATGCCAGCTTCATAATGATGACCTGAAGCAGGAAAATGAAGACATCAACGTAATGGATCAACCGCTTTGAGAATAGCAACCAAGACCGAGAAGACTCGTTAGAATTTCGCGACCAAATCCCTTCCCCCTTACTTCCCCTCTTAAATCTCGGGACGAGATTTCTTGTAGTGGAGGAGAATTGTGACGCCCGGATAATTAAGCTACAGTAACCCTCTCCTAATGATGCCATGTCACCGCGGTCACTGTAGTTAGTCTCGCGATGGTTCAAAAACGATTCAAATTCAAAATTTTAAATAAAGTCAAAATAAAATTTCTTCAAACTGCAAAACTAAAATGTTCCTTAGGTTGGAAATATTCACTACATAATTTTCTTATATTAAACAAACATTTTGGAGATGTTTAGAATGCCATCGGAAATTATAACAGCATACCAGCGGCTAATTATCTGACCTTTTCAATTGCTAAAAATAGTTGAACTCTCCCAAATGCTTTGAAACTTGTTGTGCCAGCCCATAATATTGCCAAGAAATTGTGCGTCAAGTTTCACATTGAACAAAAGATCAAGTGTGGCCTAATAAAAAAATGCAAACAACAGTGAAAAAGGAAAACAGTAAAGGAAATTAAAAGGTATAAGAAAATAGAGTACCCCGGGCTTTTGGCCATCTGGCAACAACATGGCCCAAGGCCCGCCTAAATCCCCCTTAACCTAGCCGATCGTGAGCCCAGCCTCCTGATCGATCCCATCTCTCCCGATCCCCTCGCTCCTTCCCTCTTTCTTCCTCGCGCCGCCACCCACAGAGGGACGCGCTCGCACTCGCGCTTGACCCCTTTCATGCTCGCCCGACCATGCCGCCCCGCAGCTTCTCCCGCTGTCCTCGCGCCGCCACCTGGATCTCCACGCCCGGCCGTGGGCGGCGCTCACCGGCGCGCATGTGTGCTCGCCTGAGCCGCCCGTCCACTGCCTCGTTACCGGCGCCCCCCCCGCCTAGTCGGCCACCGAAGCAAGCCGGCCAACACCACCGGCTCCTTCCGCGCGACGCCCGCACCCCCCTCCGTCGGCAGGCCCGCACCCACGTCGAGCAGGGGAGCTCGCGCCAGACGTCCTCCTCCTCCTCGCCGCCTCGCCGTCTCGCCCCTGGATCCGCCGCCGCCGCCCAGGACGCCGCTGCCGCCGGGTCGCCCGGACCCCCCTGTCGCCGACCAGCGCTGGACCTCGCCGGCCGCCGTCGCCTACGTCCGTCGCCGTCTCCTCCCCACCGGCGCGCATCCCCGTCCTCCGCCTCGAGCCCACTGCCCCCCCTGCAGCTCCCTGTGAGCACCCCCGTCCGCTCCTCTCCCCTCTGTCCCTCACGCCCGCACCTCGCCCGCGCGTCCCGCGTGCCCCGGCCTGCTGCCGCCCCGGCGCCCGCGCGCCCAGCTCGCCTCGTCGTGCGGGCGCACGCCCGCGCCCGTTTGGCCCGATGGGCCACTGCCCAGTGGGGCCCCCACCCCACATCCTTCTGTAAAAAAAAGAAAAAAAAAGAAAAAAAAGAAAAAAAGAAAAGGAAACGAGAATTAAAAATAAAGTTATAAAAATAATAATAATAAAATTTAGTTAAATAAACTTAATTAGTCTGTTTAATTAAATAACTAAAACTAATTATTCAATTAAAAAAAACTAACTACTGTTTAGTTAACCTGAGACTATGACGAGCGGGACCCACGCGTCTGTTGACCCAGTCAACAGATGGTTGACTGATGACATCATGCTGACCTCACGCTGACGTCGTAATTAATTTTCTAATTAAATTAATTCTAGAAATAATTTAAATCTTTATAAATTAATATAAAATAATCCGTAGCTCGGATGAAAAAACTTTGTACATGAAAGTTGCTCAGAACGACGAGACGAATCCGGTTACGCAGCCCGTTCGTCCGCCACGCATCCCTAGAATAACGAACACGCAACTTTCCCCTCCGATTCATCTGCCCGAAAACGCGAAACACCGGGGATATTTTCCCGGATGTTTTCCCCCTTCACCGGTATCACCTCATACCGCGTTAGAACACGTCTAGCTCTGCCTGTTGTCTTGTTATGCACTTGCTTGCTATATATTTACTGTTTCTCCCCCCTCTTCTCTTCGGTAGACCCCGTGACGATGATGATGCCCGTGTGGTCGACTACGTCACCGATGACCCCTCCATGTCTGAGCAACCAGGCAAGCCCCCCCCTTGATCACCAGATATCGCCTACTCTACTCTCTACTACTTGCATTAGAGTAGTGTAGCATGTTACTGCTTTTGATTAATCCTATTCTGTTGCATAGCCTGTCATTGTTGCTACAGTTGTTTCCCTTACCTGCTATCCTACTGCTTAGTATAGGATGCTAGTGTTCCATCAGTGGCCCTACACTCTTGTCCGTCTGCCATGCTATACTACTGGGCCGTGATCACTTCGGGAGGTGATCACGGGTATATACTATATACATTATATACATGACACATGTGGTGACTAAAGTCGGGTCGGCTCGTTGAGTACCCGCAAGTGATTCTGATGAGGGGGCTGAAAGGACAGGTGGCTCCATCCCGGTAGAGGTGGGCCTGGGTTCCTGACGGCCCCCGACTGTTACTTTATGGCGGAGCGACAGGGCAGGTTGAGACCGCCTAGGTGAGAGGTGGGCCTGGCCCTGGTCGGCGTTCGCGGATACTTAACACGCTTAACGAGATCTTGGTATTTGATCTGAGTCTGGCCATTTGGTCTATACGCACTAACCATCTACGTGGGAGTAGTTATGGGTATCCCGACGTCGTGGTATCAGCCGAAGCTCTTTTGACGTCAGCAACTGAGTGGCGCGCGCCGCATTGGACCGTAAGCTCGCGCTTGTATTAAGGGGGCTAGGTCTGCTTCCGGCCGCGTACGCAACGTGCAGGTGTGCATAGGGCGATGGGCCCAGACCCCTGCGCGCATAGGGTTAGACCGGCGTGCTGACCTCTCTGTTGAGCCTAGGTGGGGCTGCGACGTGTTGATCTTACGAGGCCGGGCATGACCCAGAAAAGTGTGTCCGGCCAAATGGGATCGAGCGTGTTGGGTTATGTGGTGCACCCCTGCAGGGAAGTTTATATATTCGAATAGCCGTGTCCCTCGGTAAAAGGACGACCCGGAGTTGTACCTTGAGCTTATGACAACTAGAACTGGATACTGAATAAAATACACCCTTCCAAGTGCCAGATACAACCCGGTGATCGCTCTCTAACAGGGCGACGAGGAGGGGATTGCCGGGTAGGTTATGCTATGCGATGCTACTTGGAGGACTTCAATCTACTCTTTTCTACATGCTGCAAGATGGAGATGTCCAGAAGCGTAGTCTTCGACAGGACTAGCTATCCCCCCTTATTCTGGCATTCTGCAGTTCAGTCCACTGATATGGCCCTTTACACATATACCCATGCATATGTAGTGTAGCTCCTTGCTTGCGAGTACTTTGGATGAGTACTCACGGTTGCTTTTCTCCCTATTTTCCCTTTTTCTATATCGGATTGTCTCAACCAGATGCTGGAGTCCAGGAGCTAGAGATCCCGAGGATGATGCTACATGGAGTTCGGCTTCGAGGAGTAGTTAGGAGGTCCCAGGCAGGAGGCCTTGCCTTTTTGATCGTTGCTACTTTTGTGCTAGCCTTCTTAAGGCAAACTTGTTTAACTTATGTCTGTACTCAGATATTGTTGCTTCCGCTGACTCGTCTGTGATCGAGCACTTGTATTCGAGCCCTCGAGGCCCCTGGCTTGTATTATAATGCTTGTATGACTTATTTATGTTGTAGAGTTGTGTTGTGATATCTTCCCGTGAGTCCCTGATCTTGATCGTACACATTTGCGTGCATGATTAGTGTACGGTCAAATCGGGGGCGTCACATATATGTTATTCTATGAGATGATCGTGTTTTGTAAAAGTTATCGGCAACTGGCAGGAGCCTTATGGTTGTCGCTTTATTGTATGAAATGCAAACGCCATGCAATTGTCTTACTTTATCACTATGCGTTAGCGATAGTTGTAGAAGCAATAGTTGGCGAGACGACCACGATGCTACGATGGAGATCAAGGTGTCAAGCCGGTGACGATGGAGATCATGACGGTGCTTTGGAGATGGAGATCAAAGGCACAAGATGATGATGGCCATATCATGTCACATTTTTTGATTGCGTGTGATGTTTATCTTTTATGCATCTTATTTTGCATAGTACGGCGGTAGCATTATACGATGATCCCTTACTAAAATTTCAAGGTATAAGTGTTCTCCCTGAGTATGCACCGTTGCGACAGTTCGTCGTGCTGAGACACCACGTGATGATCGGGTGTGATAAGCTCTACGTTCACATACAACGGGTGCAAGACAGTTTTGCACATGTGGAATACTCGGGTTAAACTTGACGAGCCTAGCATGTACATACATGGCCTCAGAACACTGGAGGCCGAAAGGTCGAATGTGAATCATATAGTAGATATGATCAACATAGAGATGTTCACCATTGGAGACTAGTCCATCTCGCGTGATGATCGGACATGGTTTAGTTGATTTGGATCACGTAATCATTTAGATGACTCGAGGGATGTCTATCTAAGTGGGAGTTCTTAAGTAATTTGATTAATTGAACTTAATTTATCATGAACTTAGTCCTGATAGTATTTGCATATCTATGTTGTAGATCAATAGCTCACGTTGTAGCTTCCCTATGTTTTTGATATGTTCCTAGAGAAAACTAAGTTGAAAGATGATAGTAGCAATGATGCGGACTGGGCCCATGATCTGAGGATTATCCTCATTCTGCATAGAAGAATTATGTCCTTAATGCACCGCTAGGTTACAAACCTATTGCAGGAGCAGATGCAGACGTTATGAACATTTGACAAGCTCGGTATGATGACTACTTTGATAGTTTAGTGCACCATGCTTTACGGCTTAGAACCGGGACTTCAAAAATGATTTGAAACGCCACGGAGCATATAAGATGTTCCAAGAGTTGAAATTGGTATTTCAGACTCATGCCCGTATCGAGAGGTATGAGACCTCTGACAAGTACTTTTCCAACAAGATGGAGGAGAATAGCTCAACCAGTGAGCATGTGCTCAGAATGTCTGAGTACTACAATCGCTTGAATCAAGTGGGAGTTAATCTTCTAGATAAGATAGTGATTGACAGAGTTCTCTAGTCACTATCACCAAGTTACTGGAACTTCGTGATGAACTATAATATGCAAGGGATGATGAAAACAATTCCCGAGCTCTTCGCGATGCCAAAATCTGCGAAGGTAGAAATCAAGAAAGAGCATCAAGTGTTGATGGTTAACAAGACCACTAGTTTCAAGAAAAGGGGCAAAGGAAAAGAAAGGGAACTTCAAGAAAGAATGGCAAGTAAGTTGCCACTCCCGTGAAGAAACCCAAAGCTAGACCTAAGCCTGAAACTGAGTGCTTCTACTGCAAAGGGAATGGTCATTGGAAGCGGAACTACCCCAAATACTTGGTGGATAAGAAGGATGACAAAGTGAGCAAAGGTATATTTGATATACATGTTATTGATGTGTACTTTACTAGTGTTCATAGTAAATCCAGGGTATTTGATACCGGTTCAGTTGCTAAGATTAGTAACTCGAAACAGGAATTGCAAAATGAACAGAGACTAGTTAAGGGCGAGGTGACGATGTGTGTTGGAAGTGATTCCAAGGTTGATAAGATCACCATCGCACACTCCCTCTACCTTCGAGATTAGTGTTGGACCAAAATAAATGTTATTTGGTGTTTGTGTTCAACATGAATATGATTGGATCATGTTTATTGCGATACAGTTATTCATTTAAGTCAGAGAATAATTGTTGTTCCGTTTACATGAATAAAACCTTCTATGGTCATACACCCAACATAAATGGTTTATTCAATCTCGATCGTAGTGATACACATATTCATAATATTGATGCCAAAAGATGCAAAGTTGATAATGATAGTGCAACATATTTGTGGCACTGCCGTTTAGGTCATATTGGTGTAAAGCGCATGAAGAAACTCCATACGGATGGATTTTTGGAATCACTTGATTATGAATCATTTGATACTTGTGAACCATGCCTCATGGGCAAGATGACTAAAACTTCGTTCTCTGGAACAATGGAGCGAGCCACTGACTTATTGAAAATAATGCATACCGATGTATGCGGTCTGATGAGTGTTGAGGCTCGCGGCGGGTATCGTTATTTTCTGACCTTCACAGATGATTTGAGCAGATATGGGTATATCTACTTGATGAAACACAAGTCTGAAACATTCGAAAAGTTCAAAGAATTTTAGAGTGAAGTGGAGAATCATCATAACAAGAAAATAAATTTCTACGATCTGATCGCGGAGGCGAATATTGAGTTACGAGTTTGGCCTTCATTTAAAACAATGTGGAATAGTTTCACAACTCACGCCACCTGGAACACCATAGCATAATGGTGTGTCCGAACGTCGTAACCGTACTTTATAAGATATGGTGCGATCTATGATGTCTCTTACCGATTTACCACTATCGTTTTGGGGTTATGCATTAGAGACAGCTGCATTCACGTTCAATAGGGCACCGTCTAAATCCGTTGAGACGACACCGTATGAACTGTGGTTTAGCAAGAAACCTAAGCTGTCGTTTCTTAAAGTTTGGGGTTGCGATGGTTATGTGAAAAAGCTTCAGCCTGATAAGCTCGAACCCAAATCGGAGAAGTGCGTCTTCATAGGATACCCAAAAGAAACTATTGGGTACACCCTCTATCACAGATCCGAAGGCAAGATCTTTGTTGCTAAGAATGGATCCTTTCTACAGAAGGAGTTTCTCTCGAAAGAAGTGAGTGGGAGGAAAGTAGAACTTGATGAGGTAATTGTACCTTCTCTCGAATTGGAAAGTAGCTCATCACAGAAAACTATTCCCGTGATGCCTGCACCAACTAGTGAGGAAGCTAATGATAATGATCGTGAAACTTCGGATCAAGTTACTAGCGAACCTCGTAGGTCAACCAGAGTACGTTCCGCACCAGAGTGGTACGGTAATCCTGTTCTGGAAGTCATGTTACTAGACCATGACGAACCTATGAACTATGAGGAAGCGATGATGAGGCCAGATTCCGCGAAATGGCTTGAAGCCATGAAATCTGAGATGGGATCCATGTATGAGAACAAAGTATGGACTTTGGTTGACTTGCCCGATGATCGGCAAGCCATAGAGAATAAATGGATCTTCAAAAAGAAGACTGACGCTGATGGTAATGTTACTGTCTACAAAGCTCGACTTGTTGCGAAAGGTTTTCGACAAGTTCAAGGTGTTGACTACGATGAGATTTTCTCACTTGTAGCGATGCTTAAGTCTGTACGAATCATGTTAGCAATTGCCACATTTTATGAAATCTGGGAAATGGATGTCAAAACTGCATTCCTTAATGGATTTCTTAAAAAAAGAGTAGTATATGATGCAACCAGAAGGTTTTGTTGATCCTAAAGGTGCTAACAAAGTGTGCAAGCTCCAGCGATCCATTTATGGACTGGTGCAAGCATCTCGGAGTTGGAATATACGCTTTGATGAGGTGATCAAAGCATATGGTTTTATACAGACTTTTGGATAAGCCTGTATTTACAAGAAAGTGAGTGGGAGCTCTGTAGCATTTCTGATAGTATATGCGGATGACATATTGTTGGTCGGAAATGATATAGAATTTTTGGATAGCATAAAAGGATACTTGAATAAGAATTTTTCAATAAAAGACCTCGGTGAAGCTACTTATACATTGGGCATCAAGATCTATAGAGATAGATCAATACGCTTGATAAGACTTTCAATGATTGCATCCCTTCACAAGATTTTGAAGGAGTTCAAAATAGATCAGTCAAAGAAGGAGTTCTTGCTTGTATTGTAAGGTGTGAAGTTGAGTAAGACTCAAAGCCCAACCACGGCATAAGATAGAGAGAGAATGAAAGTCATTCCCTATGCCTCAGCTATAGGTTCTATAAAGTATGCCATGCTGTGTACCAGACCTATTGTGTACCTTGCCATGAGTTTGGCAAGGGGATACAATAATGATCCACGAGTAGATCACTGGACAACGGTCAAAAATTATCCTTAGAGGACTAAGGAAATGTTTCTCGGTTATGGAGGTGATAAAGAGTTCTTCGTAAAGAGTTACGTCGATGCAAGCTTTGACACCAATCTGGATGACTCTGAGTCTCGATCTAGATACATATTGAAATTGGGAGCATTTAGCTAGAGTAGCTCCGTGCAGAGCATTGTAGACATAGAAATTTGCAAAATACATACGGATCTGAATGTAGCAGACCCGTTGACTAAACCTCTCTCACAAGCAAAACATGATCACACCTTAGTACTCTTTGGGTGTTAATCACATGGTGATGTGAGCTAGATTACTGACTCTAGTAAACCCTTTTGGGTGTTGGTCACATGGCGATGTGAACTATGGGTGTTAATCACATGGTGATGTGAACTATTGGTGTTAAATCACATGGCGATGTGAACTAGATTATGGACTCTAGTGCAAGTGGGAGACTGAAGGAAATATGCCCTAGAGGCAATAATAAAGTTGTTATTTTATATTTCCTTATATCATGATAAATGTTTATTATTCATGCTAGAATTGTATTTAACCGGAAACTTGATACATGTGTGGATATATAGACAAAACACCGTGTCCCTAGTAAGCCTCTACTAGACTAGCTCGTTAATCAAAGATGGTTAAGTTTCCTAACCATAGACATGTGTTGTCATTTGATGAACGGGATCACATCATTAGGAGAATGATGTGATGGACAAGACCCATCCGTTAGCTTAGCATGTTGATCGTTAAGTTTTATTGCTATTGCTTTCTTCATGTCAAATACATATTCCTTCGACTATGAGATTATGCAACTCCCGGATACCGGAGGAATACCTTGTGTGCTATCAAACGTCACAACGTAACTGGGTGATTATAAAGATGCTCTACAGGTATCTCCGAAGGTGTTTGTTGGGTTGGCATAGATCGAGATTAGGATTTGTCACTCCGAGTATCGGAGAGGAATCTCTGGGCCCTCTCGGTAATGCACATCATAATAAGGCTGGCAAGCAATATGACTAATGAGTTAGTTGCGAGATAATCCATTACAGAACGAGTAAAGAGACTTGCCGGTAACGAGATTGAACTAGGTATGAAGATACCGACGATCGAATCTCAGGCAAGTAACATACCGATGACAAAGGGAATAACGTATGTTGTCATAATGGTTTGACCAATAAAGATATTCATAGAATATGTGGGAGCCAATATGAGCATCTAGGTTCCGCTATTGGTTATTGACCGGAGAGGTGTCTTGGTCATGTTTACATAGTTCTCAAACCCGTAGGGTCCGCACGCGTAACGTTCGATGATGATTTTGTATTATATGAGTTATGTGATTTGGTGACCGAATGTTGTTCGGAGTCCCGGATGAGATCGCGGACATGACGAGGAGTCTCGAAATGGTCGAGAGGTAAAGATTCATACATAGGACAATAGTATTCAGACACCGGAAGTGTTCTAGGGGTACCGGGTACGCATCGGGTCACCGGAAGGGGTTCCGGGCAACCCCCGGCAAGCTATATGGGCCTAACGGGCCAAGAGGGGAAACACACCAGCCACAAAGGGGCTGGTGCTCCCCCCCCATATGGGCTGGCCAAATTGGAGAAAGAAAGGGGAAGAAGGAAAGGAAAAAGGGAATAGGATTCCCCTTCCCCTCTTCCCTTCCTACTCCGAATAGGAATACGAAAGGGGGAGGCCGAATTGGGAGGACCCGAAGTAGGATTCCTCCTACTTGGGGCGCCCCCTTGGCTGCCTCTCCTCCTCTCCAACCTGTATATATGTGGGGGGCACCGCTAGAACACACAACAAACATTGTTAGCCGTGCGCAGCGCCCCCCTCCACAGTTTACGCCTCCGGTCATATTCACGTAGTGCTTAGGCGAAGCCCTATGCGGATCACTTCACCATTGCCGTCACCATGCCGTCATGCTGACGAAACTCTCCCTCGACACTTTGCTGGATCAAGAGTTCGAGGGACGTCATCGAGCTGAACGGTTGCAGAACTCGGAGGTGCCGTACGTTCGGTGCAGATCGGTCGGAACGAGAAGAAGTTCGACTACATCAACTGCGTTGTTAAACGCTTCCTCTTTCGGTCTACGAGGGCACGTGGACACACTCTTGCCCTCTCGTTGCTATGCATCTGCTAGATAGATTTTGCGTGAGTGTAGGAAATGTTTTGAAATTGCATGCTACGTTCCCCAACAACACCATGTTCAAGTAGAGGGTACATCGGGTTGCGGGAGAGTGGACCACTGTAGATAGATGGGGAAAGATGATGAAGATGTTGGGGAAGATGACAGAGGTGTTGGTGTAGATCGCCGTCACACGATGATTTCCCCGGCAGAGTTCTGGCGCCATCGGGAGAGAGGGGGAGATAGCCCCCTCCTTCTTCTTCATCCTTGACCTCCCCCCTAGATGGGAGGAGTGTTTCCCCTCTGGTCCTTGGCCTCCATGGCGGCGGAGGGGCGGGAGCCCCTCCGAGATTGCATCTCTCTCTCTGTTTCCTTCTGTTTATGCGCTCCCAGATTCTGGCCTTTCATCGTTTCTTAAATTCCCGGAGATCCGTAACTCCGATTGGGCTGAAATTTTAACACAATTTTTATCCGGATATTAGCTTTCTTGCGGCCGAAGAAGGGCACCAATCACCTTACGGGGTGGCCACAAGGGCCCAGGGCATGCCCTACCCCCTGGGGTGCACCCCTTGCCTTGCCGCCGCCTCGGGCATCGTCTCGCATTGATTCCAATTCTCAAAAATCACATATATTCCAAAAAAAAATCTCCGTAAGTTTTTATCACGTTTGGACTTTGTTTGGTATGGATATTCTGCGAAACAAAAAACATGTGATGACCCACAAGTATAGGGGATCAATTGTAGCTCTTTTCGATAAGTAAGAGTGTCGAACCCAACGAGGAGCAGAAGGAAATGACAAGTGGTTTTCAGCAAGGTAATGTGTGCAAGTGTTGAAATTGTAAGTAACTGAGTAGTTTGATAGCAAGATAATTTGTAACGAGCAAGTAAAGATAACAGTAGCAAAAGTGCAGCAAGGTAGCCCAATCCTTTTGAGGCAAAGGACAAGCCAAAACGGTCTCTTATAATAAGCAAAGCGTTCTTGAGGGTACACAGGAATCTCATCTAGTCACTTTCATCATGTTGATTCGATTCGTGTTCGCTACTTTGATAATTTGATATGTGGGTGGACCGGTGCTTAGGTGTTGTTCTTACTTGAACAAACCTCCTACTTATGGTTAACCCTCCTGCAAGCATCCGCAACTACGAGAAAAGTATTAAGAATAAATTCTAACCATAGCATTAAACTTTTGGATCCAATCGGCCCCTTACGAAATAGCGCATAAACTGGGGTTTGATACGTCTCCAACGTATCTATAATTTTTGATTATTCCATGCTATTATATTATCTATTTTGGATGTTTAATGGGCTTTAATATGCTCTTTTATATTATTTTTGGGACTAACCTATTAACCGAAGGCCCAGTGCCAGTTTCTGTTTTTGGCCTATTTTAGTGTTTTGCAAAAAAGGAATATCAAACGGAATCCAAACGGAATGAAACCTTCGCGATGATCTTTCTTGGAACGAAAGCAATCCAGAAAACTTGGAGTGGAAGTCTGGAACTCCGCGAGGCAGCCACGAGGCAGGAGGGTGTGCCCCCACCCTCGTGGGCCCCATGGAGCTCCACCGACGTATTTCTTTTCGCCTATATATACTCTTATACCCTAAAAACATCAAGGGAGCCACAAAACCACTTTTCCACTGCTGCAACCTTATGTACCCATGAGATCCCATCTTGGGGCCTTTTCCGGTGATCTGCCGGAGGGGGAATCGATCACAGAGGGCTTCTACATCAACACCATAGCTTCTCCGATAATGCGTGAGTAGTTTACCACCGATCTTCGGGTCCATAGTTATTAGCTAGATGGCTTCTTCTCTCTCTTTGATTCTCAATACAAAGTTCTCCTCGATGTTCTTGGAGATCTATTCGATGTAATACTCTTTTACGGTGTGTTTGCCGAGATCCGATGAATTGTGGATTTATGAACAAGTTTATCTATGAATATTATTTGGTTCTTCTCTGAATTCTTATATGCATGATTTGATATCTTTGCAAGTCTCTTCAAATTATCGGTTTAGTTTGGCCTACTAGATTGATCATTCTTGCAATGGGAGAAGTTCTTAGCTTTGGGATCAATCTTGCGGTGTCCTTTCCCAGTGACAGTAGGGGCAGCAAGGCACATATTGTATTGTTGCCATCGAGGATAAAAAGATGGGGTTTATATCATATTGCTTGAGTTTATCCCTCTACATCATGTCATCTTGCTTAATGCGTTACTCTGTTCTTATGAACTTAATACTCTAGATGCATGCTGGATAACGGTCGATGTGTGGAGTAATAGTAGTAGATGCGGAATCGTTTCGGTCTACTTGACACGGACGTGATGCCTATATTCATGATCATTGCCTTAGATAACTTCATAACTATGCGCTTTTCTATCAATTGCTCGGCAGTAATTTGTACACCCACCGTAATACATGCTATCTTGAGAGAAGCCACTAGTGAAACCTATGGCTCCCGGGTCTCTTTCTTATTATATTGCATCTCTTTTATTTACATCGCATCTCGTTTACTATTTTGCAATCTTTAGTTTCCAATCTATACAACAAAAATACCAAAAATATTTACTATACTATCTTTATTAGATCTCACTTTTGCGAGTGATCGTGAAGGGATTGACAACCCCTTTATCACGTTGGTTGCAAGGTTCTTGATTGTTTGTGCAGGTACTAGGTGAATTGTGTGTTGTCTCCTACTGGATTGATACCTTGGTTCTCAAAAACGGAGGGAAATACTTACGCTACTTTGCTGCATCACCCTTACCTCTTCAAGGGAAAACCAACGCATGCTCAAGAGGTAGCAAGAAGGATTTCTGGCGCCGTTGCCGGGGAGATCTACGCCAAGTCAAGTCAAGACATACCAAGTACCCATCATAAACTCTTCTCCCTCGCATTACATTATTTGCCATTCGCCTCTTGTTTTCCTCTCCGCCACTTCTAAAACGATTTTCTAAAACCTTTTCCTTTTCTTCGCCCTCCTTCCATTCGATCTTGTGTTACCATGTGCCTTCTTTTTGCTTGCATCTTCGCTTGCTAAAAGTTTATGGATCCTCATCCCCTTGCTAATCTTTTTAAGAGATCCAATTATGATGAACCAATTGCTAGTGATTTGAGTGCACTAGATTATCTTTACGAGGTTTTGCTTGAAATTCATGAATCCGAAAATTGTGATGAAGAAATTTATGAAGAGATTCACGATAGCTCCTTGAATAAAAAGCATGATTGCAATGATTTTACTATAAATTCTCTTGATGTCAATTGTGCTAATAATATTCAAAACCCTAAGCTTGGGGATGCTAGTTTTGCTATGTCTACTACTTGTTGCAATGATCATGATTGGGGTGATTTTTCTTATGATCTTGAAAATTTATTTAAGCCCCATGATGAATATGAGATTGATAATAGTGTTTGCAATAATATTGAAAGTGGGTTTGGAAGAGTGTCAACTTTAGATCCCACATATTTGTAGAATGTTCAATCTTATGGTATTTTTGATAAAAGTGGGTTTGGAGAGGTCATGACTTTAGTTAATGATAATCCCACTATTTTGGAAGAGTGTCAACTTTGCATGCATGTGGATCGTGTTGAGAATATGTTATGTGATAGTTGTTTTGTTGAATTTGCCTATGATCCTACATGTAGTTATTATGAGAGAGGAAAATATGGTTGTAGAATTTTTTATCTTACTAAATTACCTCTCGTCATGTTGAGATTGCTATCGTCTCGTTCTTCTTCCTTGCATATGCTAATTTTTGCTTGCTATGATAATTTGTTTGCTTATAAAATGCCTATGCATAGGAAGTATGTTAGACTTAGATGTGTTTATCACGTGTTCTATGATGCTCTCTTTGTGCTTTAATTCTTGTCTTTGATAAAATTATCATTGCCTAGCTAGGGGCGTTAAACGATAGCGCTTGTTGGGAGGCAACCCAATTTTATTTTTGGTCTTTGATTTTTGCTCCTGTTTAGTGATAAATAATTCATCTAGCCTCTGTTTAGATGTGGTTTTATTTTTTAATTAGTGTTTGTGCCAAGTAGAACCAATAGGATCTTCTTGGGTGATAGTTGTTTGATCTTGCTGAAAAAGACAGAAACTTTGTGCTCACGAAAATAATTGTTAAAAATCACCAGAACTTGATAAAATACAGATTATTTTTGCAGAAGATTAATATAAAAATTATCCAGGTTGTCCTAGTTTTTTTTTCAGAATTTTTGGAGTTACAGAAGTATTCGAATGATACAGATTGCTACAGACTGTTCTGTTTTGACAGATTCTGTTTTTCGTGTGTTGTTTGCTTATTTTGATGAATCTATGAGTAGTACCGGGGGGGTATGAACCATAGAGAAGTTGTAATACAGTAGGTTTAACACCAATATAAATAAAGAATGAGTTAATTACAGTACCTTAAGGTGGTGGTTTGTTTTCTTATACTAACGGAGCTCATGAGATTTTCTGTTGAAGTTTTGTGTTGTGAAGTTTTCAAGTTTTTGGGTAAAGATTTGATGGATTTTGGAATAAGGAGTGGAAAGAGCCTAATCTTGGGGATGCCCAAGGTACCCCAAGGTAAAATTCAAGGACAACCAAAAGCCTAAGCTTGGGGATGCCCCGGAAGGCATCCCCTCTTTCGTCTTCGTCTATCGGTAACTTTACTTGAGGCTGTATTTTTATTCACCACATGATATGTGTTTTGCTTGGAGCGTCTTGTATGATTTGAGTCTTTTATTTTTAGTTTACCACAATCATACTTGCTGTACACACCCTTTGGGAGAGACACACATGAATTGAAATTTATTAGAATACTCTATGTGCTTCACATATATCTTTTGCGCTAGATAATTTTGTTCTAGTGCTTCACTTATATCTTATTAGAGCACGGTGGTGGTTTTATTTTATAGAAATTATTGATCTCTCATGCTTCACTTATATTATTTTGAGAGTCTTTTATAACAGCATGGTAATTTGCTTTGGCTATAAAATTAGTCCTAATATGATAGGCATCCAAGATGGGTATAATAAAAACTTTCATATAAAGTGCATTGAATACTATGAGAAGTTTGATTCTTTATGATTGTTTTGAGATATGAGGATGGTGATATTAGAGTCATGCTAGTAGAGTAGTTTTGAATTGAGAGATACTTGTGTTAAATTTTGTGATTCCCGTAGCATGCACATACGGTGAACCGTTATGTGATGAAGTCGGAGCATGATTTATTTATTGATTGTCTTCCTTATGAGTGGCGGTCGGGGACGAGCGATGGTCTTTTCCTACCAATCTATCCCCCTAGGAGCATGTGCATAGTACTTCGTTTCGATAACTAATAGATTTTTGTAATAAGTATGTGAGTTCTTTATGACCAATGTTGAGTCCATGGATTATACGCACTCTCACCCTTCCACCATTGCTAGCCTCTCTTGTGCCGCGCAACTTTCGCCGGTACCATACACCCACCATATACTTTCCTCAAAACAGCCACCATACCTACCTATTATGGCATTTCCATAGCCATTCCGAGATATATTGCCATGCAACTTTCCACCGTTCCATTTATTATGACACGCTTCATCATTGTCATATTGCTTTGCATGATCATGTAGTTGACATCGTATTTGTGGCAAAGCCACCTTCATAATTCTTTCATACATGTCACTCTTGATTCATTGCACATCCCGGTACACCGCCGGAGGCATTCATATAGAGTCATATTTTTGTTCTAAGTATTGAGTTGTAATTCTTGAGTTGTAAGTAAATAAAAGTGTGATGGTTTATTAGAGCATTGTCCCATGCGAGGAAAGGATGATGGAGACTATGGTCCCCCCACAAGTCGGGATGAGACTCCGGACGAAAAAGAAAAAAAAGAAAAAAGAGGCCATAAAAAAGAAGAGAAAAGGCCCAAATATATAATATATATATATATATATATATATATATATATATATATATAGAGGGAAGGGATAATGCTACTATCCTTTTACCACACTTGTGCTTCAAAATAGCACCATGATCTTCATGATAGAGAGTCTCCTATGATATCACTTTCATATACTAGTGGTAATTTTTCATTATAAAACTTGGCTTGTATATTCCAATGATGGGCTTCCTCAAATTGCCCTAGGTCTTCGTGAGCAGGCGAGTTGGATGCACACCCACTTAGTTTCTTTTGTTGAGCTTTCATACACTTATAGCTCTAGTGCATCCGTTGCATGGCAATCCCTACTCACTCACATTGATATCTATTGATGGGCATCTCCATAGCCCGTTGATACGCCTAGTTGATGTGAGACTATCTTCTCCTTTTTGTCTTCTCCACAACCACCATTCTGTTCCACCTATAGTGCAATGTCCATGGCTCGCGCTCATGTATTGCGTGAAGATTGAAAAAGTTTGAGAACATCAAAAGTATGAAACAATTGCTTGGCTTGTCATCGGGGTTGTGCATGATTAAAATACTTTGTGTGATGAAGATAGAGCATAGCCAGACTATATGATTTTGTAGGGATAACTTTCTTTGGCCATGTTATTTTGAGAAGACATGATTGCTTTGTTAGTATGCTTGAAGTATTATTATTTTTATGTCAATATTAAACTTTTGTCTTGAATCTTTCGGATCTGAACATTCATGCCACAATAAAGAAAATTACATTGATAATTATGTTAGGTAGCATTCCACATCAAAAATTCTGTTTTTATCATTTACCTACTCGAGGACGAGCAGGAATTAAGCTTGGGGGTGCTTGATACGTCTCAACGTATCTATAATCTTTTATTGTTCCATGCTATTATATTATCTGTTTTGGATGTTTAATGGGCTTTAATATGCTCTTTTATATTATTTTTGGGACTAACCTATTAACCGAAGGCCCAGTGCCAGTTTCTGTTTTTTTGCCTATTTTAGTGTTTTGCAGAAAAGGAATATCAAATGGAAGCCAAATGAAATGAAACCTTCACGATGATCTTTCTTGGAACGAAAGCAATCCAGAGAGTGTAAGTCTGGAACTCCGCGAGGCGGCCACGAGGCAGGAGGGCGCGCCCAGGGGGTAGGCGCGCACCCACCCTCGTGGGCCCCACGGAGCTCCACCGACGTACTTTTTTGCCTATTTATACTCTTATACCCTAAAAACATCAGGGGGAGCCATGAAACCACTTTTCCACCGCCGCAACCTTCCGTACCCGTGAGATCCCATCTTGGGGCCTTTTCCGGCGATCTGCCGAAGGGCGATTCGATCACGGAGGGCTTATACATCAACACCATAGACTCTCTGATGATGCATGAGAAGTTTACCACCGATCTTTGGGTCCATAGTTATTAGCTAGATGGCTTCTTCTCTCTCTTTGATTATCAATACAAAGTTCTCCTCGATGTTCTTGGAGATCTATTCAATGTAATACTCTTTTGCGGTGTGTTTGCCGAGATCCGATGAATTGTGGATTTATGAACAAGTTTATATATGAATATTATTTGGTTCTTCTCTGAATTCTTATATGCATGATTTGATATCTTTGCAAGTCTCTTCGAATTATCGGTTTAGTTTGGCCTACTAGATTGATCTTTCTTGCAATGGGAGAAGTGCTTAGCTTTGGGTTCAATCTTGCGGTGACCTTTCCCAGTGACAGTAGGGGCAACAAGGCACGTATTGTATTGTTGCCATTGAGGATAAAAAGATGGGGTTTATATCATATTGCTTGAGTTTATCCCTCTACATCATGTCATCTTGCTTAATGCGTTACTCTGTTCTTATGAACTTAATACTCTAGATGCATGCTGGATAGCGGTCGATGTATGGAGTAATAGTAGTAGATGCGGAATCGTTTCGGTCTACTTGACGTGGACGTGATGCCTATATTCATGATCATTGCCTTAGATAACTTCATAAGTATGCGCTTTTCTATCAATTGCTCGGCAGTAATTTGTACACCCACCGTAATACATGCTATCTTGAGAGAAGCCACTAGTGAAACCTATGGCCCCCCGGGTCTCTTTCTTATTATATTACATCTCTTTTATTTACATCGCATCTCGTTTACTATTTTGCAATCTTTAATTTCCAATCTATACAACAAAAATACCAATATTTACGATACTATCTTTATTAGATCTCACTTTTGCGAGTGACCGTGAAGGGATTGACAACCCCTTTATCGCTTTGGTTGCAAGGTTCTTGATTGTTTGTGTAGGTACTAGGTGACTTGTGCATTTTCTCCTACTAGATTGATACCTTGGTTCTCAAAAACCGAGGGAAATACTTACGCTACTTTGCTGCATCACCATTTCCTCTTCAAGGGAAAACCAACACATGCTCAAGAGGTAGTAGGGTTTAAGCTTCTGTCACTCTCGCAACCCATCATCTAATTGCTACTCCACAATGCATTCCCTTAGTCCCAAATATGGTGAGTGTCATGTAGTCGACGTTCACATGACACCACTAAGGGAATCACAACATACATACTATCAAAATATCAAACACATATCAAGTTCACATTATTACTTGCAACATGATTTCTCCCGTGACCTCAAGAACAAAAGTAACTACTCACAAATGATAATGATGCTCAAGATCAAAGGGGTATTAAATAGCATATTGGATCTGAACATAATAATCTTCCACCAAATAAACCATATAGTAATCAACTAAAAGATGTAATCAACACTACTAGTCACCCACAAGCACCAATCTATAATTTCCGTAACAAGATTGAACACAAGAGATGAACTAGGGTTTGAGATGAGATGGTGCTGTTGAAGATGTTGATGGAGATAGCCCTCGCCAAGATGGGAGAGTTGTTGGTGATGACGATGACAATGATTTCCCCCTCCGGGAGGGAAGTTCCCTCAGCGAAATCGCTCCGCCGGAGGGCAAAAGTGCTTCTGCCCAAGTTCTGCCTGGACACAGCGGCACTCCATCCCGAAAGTCCTCTCCTTATTGTTTCTAGGTCAAAATGACTTATATACCAGAAGATGGGCCCTGGAGGTGGGCCTGGGTGAGCACAACCCACCAGGGCGCGCCTGGGCTCCCTGGCGCGTGATAGCCCACAAGTATAGGGGATCAATTGTAGCCTCTTTCGATAAGTAAGAGTGTCGAACCCAACGAGGAGCTAAAGGTAGAACAAATATTCCCTCAAGTTCTATCGACCACCGATACAACTGTACGCACACTTGACGTTCGCTTTACCTAGAACAAGTATGAAACTAGAAGTACTTTGTAGGTGTGATATGATAGGTTTGCAAGATAATAAAGAGCACGTAAATAAAATCTAGGGGCTGTTTAGATAAAGACACAACTAAGTTAGTTTTAGTAGAGAGTTTTTGTCAACAAGAAAGTTATTTATCCCTAGGCAATCGATAACAAGTAGCGGTAATCATTCTTGTAATTTTATATGAGGGAGAGGCACGAGCTAACATACTTTCTCTACTTCGATCATATGCACTTCTGATTGGACCCCTAGCAAGCATCCACAACTACTAAAGATCATTAAGGTCGTGAAACCCAACCATAGCATTAAGTATCAAGTCCTCTTTACTCCCATACGCCATAACCCACCTATCCGCGTTTGGGCAGCTGTCATCCCCCGCAACACTGACAATAAGCAAACCATGAACATATTGCAACACCCTACAGTGGGGGCCCCTCACGTTTGCGCGAGATGGAGGGCACCATAGGACAGCACCATAAAGAAAATATACAATCATACCAACCAAGATCACGATTAACCCATAGGACAAAAGGGATCTACTCAAACATCATAGGATAACCATAGATCATTGGGAAATAATATATGGAGTTGAGCACCATGTTTAAGTAGAGATTACAGCAGGGAGAAGAGGTGTTACACCGCTGCATAGAGGGGGAGAGAGTTGGTGTTGATGGTAGCAAGATTGTTGGTGTAGATCGCCGTCACGATCCTAGCCCCGATGGCACTCCGGCGCCACCGGGAGAGAGGGGGAGAGAGCCCCCCTCCTTATTCCTCTTCCTTGGCCTCCCCCTAGATGGGAGGAGAGTTCCCCCTCTGGTCCATGGCCTCCATGGCCATGGAGAGGCGGGAGCCCCTCTGAGATTGGATCTCCCTCTCTGTTCTCTTCTGTTTCGCGTTCTCCAGATCTGGTCGAAAACCGTTTCTTAAATTCCCGAAGATCCGTAACTCCGATTGCGCTGAGATTTTAACACAATTTTTTTCGGGATATAAGCTTCCTTGCGCCCGAAGTAGAGCTCCAACTGACGTATTAGGTGGGCACAACCCACCATGCCACGCCTGGCTCCGGGACCGCACCCTGGTGGGTTGTGCCCACCTCGGGCCTCCGTTTGCAGTGATTCCAACTCTCGAAAATCACATATATTCCAAAATAATTCTCCGTGAAATTTTATTACATTTGGACTTTGTTTGATATGGATTTTCTGTGATACAAAAAACATGCAAAAAACAGGAACTGGCACTGGGCACTGGATCAATAGGTTAGTCCAATAAATCATATAAAAAGTTGCCAAAAGTATGTAAAAGTTGTATAATATTGGCATGAAACAATCAAAAATTATAGATACGACAGAGACGTATCAGTGCGCCCAGGTGGGTTGTGCCCACCTGGTGGGCCTCCTCTGGTACTTATTTGCTCCAATATTCATCATATATTCCATAAAAATTCTCCATGAAGTTTCAGCTTGTTTGGAGTTGTGCAGAATAGGTAGCCTGACGTAGCTTTTCTAGGTCCAGATTTCCAACTGCCGGAATTCTCCCTCTTTGTGTGTACCTTGCAAATTATGAGAGAAAAGGCATTAGAATTACTCCAAAAAGCATTATTATGCATAAAACATCATAAATAACAGTAGGAAAACATGATGCAAAATGGACGTATCAACTCCCCCAAGCTTAGACCTCTCTTGTCCTCAAGCGAAAACCAAAATCGAAAAACATGTCCACATGCTTAGAGAGAGAGGTGTCGATAAAAACAAAATACGGACATAGAAGCATCATGTTCATTATTTTAACAACAACAAACTTAAACATAAGACTCTTATCATAGAAATTTTATCATAGACTTCTCATGAATAAGTGACAATTCATCACACTATCGAAGTATAAATAAAAAACTTTATTAGAAACCAACAAACTATATTCTCAGTCAACTTTGCAACTACAATTCATCATCTTTTCAGGAAGGGTCATGTGTCGGAGCCTTTAGGCAAGTCCACATACTCAACCATCATATAATCTTCTATGATTGCTAACACTCACCGCATACCCATGAGCAAAACGTTTCAACCGGACACATAGAAAGATAGGGGTTTATAGTTTCGCCTCCCAACGTATTCACCTTGAGGGTGTTGTCAACAATAATAACTCATGCTACACATATTCAACTGAACATATGTGCCTAGATCTTTCCTCACCACATGATGCTTGCCAAAGGAGAAAATAAAAAGGAATAGAGGGAAAACCTTTTGACTCTTTGAATAAAAGTAAATACATAAAAGTAAAGGATAGGCCCTTTGCAGAGGGAAGCAGAGGTTGCCATGCGCTTATTTGTTTATATGCTCAACCCCTTAGTGCAAAAGAACATCACGTTGTATTGCCCCTTGTGATGGCAACCTTTATTATGCAGTCTGTCGCTTTTATTCTTCACCATCACAAGTTCATACAACGCTCAATTTTCTCTTACACTAAATGATCTCACACTTTTAGAATATTTTTTTGTCTTATTGCACCGATGACAACTTACTTGAGGGATCTTGCTCAATCCCTAGGTAGGTATGGTGGACTCTTGAAAATAAGATTTGGGTTTAAGGGTTTTTGGATGCACAAGTAGTATCTCTACATAGTGCAGAATCTTTGGCTAGCAAAGATAGGGGCAAGCACCACATGTTAAAGGATCTATGACAATATGACTTCTATGTGAATATGAACAAACATAAATCATTAAGTTGTCTTCCTTGTCCAACGCCAATAATTTTTGTTGGGGAACGTAGTATTTCAAAATTTTCCTACAACCATGCAAGATCTATCTAGGAGAAGCATATCAACGAGCGGGGAGAGTGTGTCCACGTACCCTCATAGACTGAAAGCGGAAGCGTTTAGTAACGCAGTTGATGTAGTCGAACGTCTTCGCAATCCAACCGATCCAAGTATCCAACGTATGGCACCTCCTGTTCAGCACACGTTCAGCTCGATGACGTCCCTCAACCTCCTGATCCAGTTGAGGACAAGGGAGAGTTCCGTCAGCACGACGGCGTGGTGACGGTGTTGGTGAAGAACAATCTCCGCAGGGCTTCGCCAAGCACAACGGAAACTATGACGGAGGATAAACTAGAGGGGACGGGGTTGCCGACACACGGCTTGGTGATTCTTTATGTGTTCCAGGTGCTAGCCCTGCCCCTCTATTTATATGTTGAGCCCTGGGGTCAAAACTTGGAGTAAAAGCCTCCTCAAAGTCGGTTTTGCCCGCAAGGAAGAGTCCTTCTCGGACTTCCAGGACCAGACACCACAGTCCTTGGCGTCTGGCCCAGACGCCAAGGTCTCTGGCGTTTGGCCCCCTGGCCTCCGCAAAACTCCTTTTTCACCGACCTCAAGCCTCGTGGGCTTCACCCCTTGGCTAAACCATATCATCCTATATATCAATATTTACCTCCGGACCATTCCGGAGCTCCTCGTCATGTCCGTGATCTCATCCGGGACTCCCGAACAACATTCGGTCACCAACATACATAACTCATATAGTACTATATCGTCATTGAACGTTAAGCATGCGGACCCTACGGGTTCGAGAACTATGTAGGCATGACCGAGACACCTCTCTAGTCAATAACCAATAGCGGAACCTGGATGCCCATATTGGCTCCTACATATTCTACGAAGATCTGTATCGGTAGAACCTTATGACAACATACTTTATTCCCTTTGTCATCGATATGTTACTTGCCCGAGATTCGATAGTCAGTATCTTCATACCTAGTTCAATCTCGTTACCGGCAAGTCTCTTTACTCGTTCCATAATACATTATCCCGCAACTAACTCATTAGTCACTTTGCTTGCAAGGCTTCTTATGATGTGCATTACCGAGAGGGCCCAGAGATACCTCTTCGATACTCGGAGTGACAAATCCTAATCTCGATTCATGCCAACCCAACAAGACACCTTTGGAGATACCTGTAGAGCATCTTTATAATCACCCAGTTACATTGTGACATTTGATAGCACACAAGGCATTCCTCTGGTATCCGGGAGTTGCATGATCTCATAGTCAAAGGAATATGTATTTGACATACATGAAAGCAATAGCAATATAATTGAATGGTCAACATGCTAAGCTAATAGATGTGTCTTGTCCATCACATCATTCTCCTAATGATGTGATCCCTTTATCAAATGACAACTCATGTCCATGGTTAGGAAACCTTAACCATCTTTGATCAACGAGCTAGTCAAGTAGAGGCTCACTAGGGACTCAGTGTTTTGTCTATGTATCCACACATGTATCAAGTTTTCGTTTAATACAATTCTAGCATGGATAATAAACATTTATCATGATATAAGGAAATATAAAATAAAAACTTTATTATTGCCTCTAGGGCATATTTCCTTCAGTCTCCCACTTGCACTAGAGTCAATAATCTAGTTCACATTGCCATGTGATTTAACACCAATAGGTCACATCACCATGTGATTAGTTCACATCGCCATGTGACTAACACCAAAAGGGTTTTACTAGAGTCAATAGTCTAGTTAACGTCGCTATGTGATTAACACCCAAAGAGTAGTAAGGTGTGATCAGTTTTGCTTGTGAGAGAAGCTTAGTCAATGGGTCTGTCACATTCAGAGCCGTATGTATTTTGCAAATTTTCTATGTCTACAATGCTCTGCATGGAGCTACTCTAGCTAATTGCTCCCACTTTCAATATGTATCCAGATTGAGACTTAGAGTCATCCGGATCGGTGTAAAAGCTTGCATCGGCGTAACTCTTTACGATGAACTCTTTATCACCTCCATAACCGAGAAATATCTCCTTAGTCTTCTATGGATAATTTTGACTGCTGTCAAGTGATCCACTCCTGGATCAATATCATACCCCCTTGCCAAACTCATGGCAAGGTACACAATAGATTTGGTACACAGCATAGCATACTTTATAGAACCTATGGCTGAGGCATAGGGAATGACTTTCATTCTCTTTCTATTTTCTGCCGTGGTCGTGTTTTGAGTCTTACTCAACTTTACACCTTGCAATACAGGCAATAAATCCTTCTTTGACTGTTCCATTTTGAACTACTTCAAAAATCTTGTCAAGGTATGTACTCATTGAAAAATATTATCAAGCGTCTTGATCTATCTCTATAGATTTTGATGCCCAATATGTAAGCAGCTTCACCCAGGTCTTTCTTTGAAAAACTCCTTTCAAACACTCCTTTATGCTTTCCAGAAAATTCTACATCATTTCCGATCAACAATATGTCATTCACATATACTTATCAGAAAGGCTGTAGTGCTCCCACTCACTTTCTTGTAAATACAGGCTTCACCGCAAGTCTGTATAAAACTATATGCTTTGATCAACTTATCAAAGTGTATATTCCAACTCCGAGATGCTTGTACCAGTCCATAGATGGATCGCTGGAGCTTGCACATTTTGTTAGCACCTTTAGGATTGATAAAACCTTCTGGTTGTATCATATACAACTCTTATTTAATAAATCCATTAAGGAATGCAGTTTTGATATCCATTTGTCAGATTTCATAAAATGTGGCAATTGCTAACATGATTCGGATAGACTTTAAGATCGATACGAGTGAGAAAATCTCATCGTAGTCAACATCTTGAACTTGTCAAAAACCCTTTTCGACAAGTCAAGCTTTGTAGATAGTAACACTACTATCAGCATCCGTCTTCCTCTTGAAGACCCATTTATTCTCAATGGCTTGCCGATCATTGGGCAAGTCCACCAAAGTCCACACTCTGTTCTCATACATGGATTCTATCTCAGATTTCATAGCCTCAAGCCATTTCGCAGAATCTGGGCTCATCATCGCGTCCTCATAGTTCGTAGGTTCGTCATGGTCAAGTAACATGACCTCCAGAACAGGATTACCTACCACACTGGCGCGGATCTTACTCTAGTTGACCTACGAGGTTCGGTAGTAACTTGATTTGAAGTTTCATGATCATCATCATTAACTTCCTCACTAATTGGTCTAGGCATCACTGGAACTGATTTCAGTGATGAGCTACTTTCCATTTCGAGAGAAGGTACAATTACCTCATCAAGTTCTACTTTCCTCCCACTCACTTCTTTCGAGAGAAACTCCTTCTCTAGAAAGGATCCACTCTTAGCAACAAAGATCTTGCCTTCGGATCTGTGATAGAAGGTGTACCCAACAGTTTCTTTTGGGTATCCTATGAAGACGCACTTCTCCGATTTGGGTTTGAGCTTATTAGGCTGAAATTTTTTCACATAAGCATCACAACCCCAAACTTTAAGAAACAACAACTTAGGTTTCTTGCTAAACCAGAGTTCATATGGTGTCATCTCAACGGATTTAGATGGTGCCCTATTTAACGTGAATGCAGCTGTCTCTAATGCGTAACCCCAAAACGATAGTGGTAAATTGGTAAGAGACATCATAGATCGCACCATATGTAATAAAGTACGGTTATGATGTTCGGACACACCATTACGCTGTGGTGTTCCAGGTGGCGTGAGTTGTGAAACTATTCCACATTTTTTCAAATAAAGACCAAACTCGTAACTCAAATATTCGCCTCTGCGATCAGATTGTAGGAACTTCATTTCCTTGTTACGATGATTCTCCACTTCACTCTGAAATTCTTTGAACTTTTCAAATGTTTCAGACTTGTGTTTCATTAAGTAGATATACCCATATCTGCTTAAATCATCTGTGAAGGTTAGAAAATAACGATACTTGCCGCGAGCCTCAACACTCATCGGACTGTATACATTGATATGTATTATTTCCAATAAGTCAGTGGATCGCTCCATTGTTCCGGAGAACGGAGTCTTAGTCATCTTGCCCATGATGAGGCATGGTTCGCAAGCATCAAGTGATTCATAAACAAGTGATTCCAAAAGCCCATCAGCATGGAGTTTCTTCATGCGCTTTACACCAATATGACCGAAACGGCAGTGCCACAAATATGTTGCACTATCATTATCAACTTCGCATCTTTTGGCATCAATATTATGAATATGTGTATCACTACGATCGAGATTCAACAAACCATTCACCTTGGGTGTATGACCACAGAAGGTTTTATTCATGTAAACAGAATAACAATTATTCTTTGACTTAAATGAATAACCGTATTGCAATAAACATGATCCAATCATATTATGCTCAACGCAAACACCAAATAACATTTATTTTAGGTTCAACACTAATCCCGAAGGTAAAAGGAGTGTGCAATGGTGATCACATCGTCACCTCGCCCTCAACTAGTCTCTGTTCATTTTGTAACTCCTGTTTCAAGTTACTAATCATAGCAACTGAACTAGTATCAAATACCCAAGGGCTACTATGAACACTAGTAAAGTACACATCAATAACCAGTATCATATATACTTTTGTTCACTTTGCCATCCTTCTTATCCGCCAAGTATTTGGGGCAGTTCCGCTTCTAGTGACCATTTCCTTTGCAGTAGAAGCACTTAGTTTCAGGCTTGGGTCTAGCTTTGGGCTTCTTCATGGGAGTGGCAACTTGCTTGCCATTCTTCTTGAAATTCCCTTTCTTTCCCTTGCCCTTTTACTTGAAACTAGTGGTCTTGTCAACCATCAACACTTGATGCTTTTCTTGATTTCTACCTTCGCCGATTTCAGCATCGCGAAGAGCTCGCGGAATCATTTTTGTCATCCCTTGCATATTATAGTTCATCACGAATTTCCAGTAACTTGGTGATAGTGACTATAGAACTTTGTCAATCACTATATTATCTGGAAGATTAACTCCCACTTGATTCAAGCGATTGTAGTACTCAAACATTCTGAGCACATGCTCACTAGTTGAGCTATTCTCCTCCATCTTGTAGGCAAAGTACTTGTCAGAGGTCTCATACCTCTCGACTCGGGCATGAGTCTGAAATACCAATTTCAGCTCTTGGAACATCTCATATGCTCTGTGACATTTCAAAACATTTTTGAAGTCCCGGTTCTAAGCCGTAAAGCATGGTGCACTAAACTATTATGTAGTCATCATACCGAGCTTGTCAAACGTTCATAACGTCTGCATCTGCTCCTGCAATAGGTCCGTCACCTAATGGTGCATCAAGGGCATAATTCTTCTGTGCAGCAATGAGGATAATCCTCAGATCACGGACCCAGTCCGCATCATTTCTACTATCATCTTTCAACTTATTTTTCTCTAGGAACATATCAAAAAATAAAACATGGGAGCTATACGCGAGCAATTGATCTACAACATAGATATGCAAAAACTATCAGGACTAAGTTCATGATATATTAAAGTTCAATTAATCATATTACTTAAGAACTCCCACTTAGATAGACATCACTCTAGTCATCTAAATGATCACGTGATCCATATCAACTAAACCATGTCCGGTCATCACATGAGATGGAGTAGTTTTCAATGGTGAACATCACTATGTTGATCATATCTACTATATGATTCACGCTCGACCTTTCGGTCTTAGTGATCCGAGGCCATATCTGCATATGCTAGGCTCATCAAGTTTAACCCGAGTATTCTGCATGTGCAAAAATGGCTTGCACCCATTGTATGTGAACGTAGAGCTTATCACACCCGATCATCACGTGGTGTCTCGGCACAACGAACTATAGCAATGGTGCATACTCAGGGAGAACACTTATACCTTGAAATTTAGTGTGGGAACATCTTATAATGCTACCGCCGTACTAAGCAAAATAAGATGCATAAAGGATAAACATCACATGCAATCAAAATATGTGACATGATATGGCCATCATCATCTTGTGCCTTTGATCTCCATCTCCAAAGCACCGTCATGATCTCCATCATCACCGGCTTGACACCTTGATCTCCATCGTAGCATCGTTGTCGTCTCGCCAACTATTGCTTCTATGACTATCGCTACCGCATAGTGATAAAGTAAAGCAATTACATGGCGATTGCATTTCACACAATAAAGCGACAACCATAAGGCTCCTGCCAGTTGCCGATAACTTTTACAAAACATGATCATCTTATACAAAAATTTATATCTCATCACGTCTTGACCATATCACATCACAACATGCCTTGCAAAAACTAGTTAGAAGTCCTCTACTTTGTTGTTGCAAGTTTTACGTGGCTGCTAAGGGTTTCTAGCAAGAACCGTTCTTACCTACGCATCAAAACCACAACGATTTTTCATCAAGTGTGATGTTTTAACCTTCAACAAGGACCGGCCGTAGTCAAACTCAATTCAACTAAAGTTGGAGAAAACGGACACCCGCCAGCCACCTGTGTGCAAAGCACGTCGGTAGAACCAGTCTCATGAAAGTGGTCATGTAATGTCGGTCCGGGCCGCTTCATCCAACAATACCGCCAAATCAAAGTAAGACGTTGCTGGTAAGCAGTATGACTATTATCGCCCACAACTCTTTGTGTTCTACTCGTGCATATAACATCTACGCATAGACCTGGCTCGGATGCCACTGTTGGGGAACGTTGTATTTCAAAATTTTCCTACGATCACGCAAGATCTATCTAGGAGAAGCATAGCAATGAGCGGTCAGAGTGTGTCCACATACCCTCGTAGACCGAAAGCGGAAGCGTTTAGTAACACGGTTGATGTAGTCGAATGTCTTCTCAATCAAACCGATCCAAGTACCGAACGTACGGCACCTCCGTGTTCAGCACACATTCAACTCGATGACGCCCCTCGAGATCTTGATCCAGTTGAGGACGAGGAAGAGTTTCGTCAGCATGACAGCGTGGTGACGGTGTTGGTGAAGAACAATCTCCGCAGGGCTTCACCAAGCACAACAGAATGACGGAGGATAAACTAGAGGGGACGGGGTTGCCGGCACACGGCTTGGTGATTCTTTATGTGTTCTAGGTGCTAGCCCTGCCCCTCTATTTATATGTTGAGCCCAGGGTCTCCGGCGTTTGGGCCCCTGGCCTCCGCAAAACTCCTTTTGCACCGACCTAAAGCCTCGTGGGCTTCACCCCTTGGCCGAACCATATCATCCTATATATCAATCTTTACCTCCGGACCATTCCGGAGCTCCTCGTCATGTCCGTGATCTCATCTGGGACCCCGAACAACATTCGGTCACCAACATACATAGTACTATATCGTCAACGAATGTTAAGCATGCGGACCCTACGGGTTCGAGAACTATGTAGACATGACCGAGACACCTCTCTAGTCAATAACCAATAGTGGAACCTGGATGCCCATATTGGCTCCTACATATTCTACGAAGATCTTTATCGGTCGAACCTTATGACAACATACTTTATTCCCTTTGTCATCGGTATGTTACTTGCCCGAGATTCGATTGTCGGTATCTTCATACCTAGTTCAATCTCGTTACGGCAAGTTTCTTTATTCGTTCCATAATACATCATCCCACAACTAACTCATTAGTCACATTGCTTGCAAGGCTTCTTATGATGTGCATTACCGAGAGGGCCTAGAGATACCTCTCCGATACTCGGAGTGACAAATCCTAATCTCGATTCATGCCAACCCAACAAGACACCTTCGGAGATACCTGTAGAGCATCTTTATAATCACCCAGTTATGTTGTGACGTTTGATAGCACACAAGGCATTCCTCTGGTATCCGGGAGTTGCATGATCTCATAGTCAAAGGAATATGTATTTGACATACATGAAAGCAATAGCAATATAACTGAACGGTCAACATGCTAAGCTAACAGATGGGTCTTGTCCATCACATCATTCTCCTAATGATGTGATCCCGTTGTCAAATGACAACTCATGTCCATGGTTAGGAAACCTTAACCATCTTTGATCAACGAGCTAGTCAAGTAGAGGCTCACTAGGGACTCAGTGTTTTGTTTATGTATCCACACATGTATCAAGTTTCCGGTTAATACAATTCTAGCATGGATAATAAACATTTATCATGATATAAGGAAATATACAATAACAACTTTATTATTGCCTCTAGGGCATATTTCCTTCAATTTTGGCATATAATATTTTGATGGGGGCTCACAATCACAAAAGATTTCTAGGATAGTACATTTATATGTGAACCTTCTCTTCCCTTATTAATTCTTTCATGAGTTGCATCATTGACTAATGCTATGTTTGTCAATCTCTAATAAAATTTTCTACTACTTTTCCTTATGTGCTGTCATCACCTACCATAAGATTAGTATATGATCTACTTGATTTATTTCCTTTCCTTTCTTTTTATTGCGACATGAAAGTAAAGGAAGCAAAAACTCAAACTAAACTTTATTATATACCTCGCACACGATTACAAGGATAGATCAGTAAGAAAACTCTCAAAAAGAAAAGATTGAACTAAACTTTTATTCATCTTAAGCAAAAGATTGAACTAAAATAAGTAAAGGCAAAAGATAGTGGGGATGATACGATACCAGGGCACCTCCCCCAAGCTTGACGGAAGCCAAGGGGAGTGCCCATACCCGATACTCAATTTTCTTTTGGTGATGAAGAAGATGGTGGTGCTGGTGTAGTAGTGGTATTGTCCTTCTTCCTTAGCTTACGCTTGAGGATGGAATTTTCCTTCTTCAATTCACCGACCTCCTGTTCAAGCTCCAGTACCTTCTTGCATAGATCTTGATTATTTTCCTTCAAAAGGCAAAAGGGTATGAACTGAATCTTAGTCCTTTTTGGTTTGTTTGGAAGGCTTGACTTCTTGAATTCCACATGCATGTCCCCAGGTTGAGGCAACAGAGGTTCGTCCTCATCTGAGCTCGTCTCATCCTTCTCCCTAGGATAATAGTCTTCCTCTTCCTCCGTAGTCCAGCCATAGTGCTCCACATCCCCACAGGACTTGGGGTTCGAGATGAAATTAGCAGCATAGCTTTCACCCTCGGAGTCTTGGGATGACATGATTTCAGATATGTCAGGAAAACAACAAGAAAAGAGAACAGAAGATTTCTCCGCGATATGGTGGTCAATAGGTTCGGCTGGTATATATAAACATTTTTTATCTTGGGAAACAAGAAAACAGAAGAAAAACGGAGTTCGGAAGGTACCCGAGGTGGGCACAACCCACCTGGTTGTGCCTGGAAAGCCAGACGCGCCCTGGTGTCTTGTGCCCACCAGGGTACGCTTCCTGGAAGTTTCTTATTTTCCCAATTTTCTAAATATTCCAAAACTGACAAAAAATATTTTTGTGGATTTTTCAGAGTCTGTTTACTTACCGTACCACATACCTCCTCTTTTTCACGATTCTGGAGTGTTCCGGGAGGACTCTTTTATGTTCTCTTCCGGTGTCAAAGTTTGGATAATAGTACTTTCAGCATTAATTGGGGGTACCTGAGATATAATGTTTTATTCGTTGCCTATTAACAACCTTCGGGTTAGTACCTTCGGCATTATTTATTTTGATAGCTCCAGACCGGTAAACCTCCTCGATAACATAGGGTCCTTCCCATTTTGAGAAGAGTTTTCATGCAAAGAATCTAAAATGAGATTTGTACAAAAGAACATATTCTCCAACTTTAAACTCACGCTTTTGAATTATTTTATCATGCCATCTTTTAACTTTTTCTTTAAACAACTTGGCATTTTCATAAGCTTGGGTTCTCCATTCATCTAAAGAGCTAATATCAAATAACCTCTTTTCACCGGCAAGTTTGAAATCATAATTGAGTTTTTTGATTGCCCAATATGCTTTATGTTCTAATTCAAGAGGCAAATGACAAGCTTTTCCATAAACCATTTTATAAGGAGACATACCCATAGGATTTTTATATGCTGTTCTATAAGCCCGAAGTGCATCATCTAATTTCTTAGACCAATTCTTCCGGGACCTATTGACAGTCTTTTGCAAAATTAATTTTATTTCTCTATTACTAAGTTCAACTTGACCACTAGACTGAGGATGATAAGGTGATGCAATTCTATGGTTAACATCATACTTGGCAAGCATTTTACGAAAAGCACCATGAATAAAGTGTGAACCATCATCGGTCATTAAATATCTAGGGACTCCAAACATTGGGAAAATAACTTCCTTAAACATTTTAATAGAGGTGTTGTGATCAGCACTACTGGTTGGAATAGCTTCTACCCACTTAGTAACATAATCAACAATAACCAAAATATGTGTATACCCATTAGAGGAAGGAAACGGTCCCATGTAATCAAATCCCCAAACATCAAATGGTTCAACATCAAGTGAATATTTCATAGGCATTTCTTGACGCTTACCGATATTACCTATTCTTTGGCATTCATCACAAGATAAGACGAACTTACGGGCATCCTTGAAGAGAGTAGGCTAATAAAATCTGGATTGCAATACCTTGTGAATAGTTCTATCTCCAGCATGATGCCCTCCATAAGCTTTGGAGTGACATTTCTGTAGGATTTGTCCCTGTTCATGCTCAGGTACACAATGTCTAATAATACCATCTACTCCTTTATAAAGATGTGGGTCATCCCAAAAGTAGTGTCTTAAATCATAGAAGAATTTTTTCTTTTGTTGGTATGTGAAACTAGGTGGTAAATGATACGTCTCCAACGTATCTATAATTTTTTATTGTTCCATGCTGTTATATTATTATTCTTCGATGTTTTATAATCATTTTATATCATTGACATAGTGCCAAGTGCCAGTTGCTATTTTTTGCATGTTTTTACATCGCAGGTAATCAATATCAAACGGAGTCCAAATGCAATGAAACTTTTTGTGGATTTTTTTGGACCAGAAGACATCCAGTGGGCGGGAGAAGCGCCTGGGGGGTGCTCCAAGGGGATCACAACCCTGGTGGGTTGTGCCCACCTCGGGTGCCTCCCGAACTGCCTCTTTGCTCTACAAATACCCCAATATTCCAGAAACCCTAGGGGTCGACGAAAATCAATTCCAGCCACCACAGAGTCCAGAACCACCAGATCCAATCTAGACACCATCACGGAGGGGTTCACCACTTCCATTCGTGCCTCTCCGATGATGCGTGAGTAGTTCTTTGTAGAGCTTCGGGTCCGAAGTTAGTAGCTAGATGGCTTGCTCTCTCTTGTTTGATTATCAATACAATGGTCCCTTGGAGATCCATATGATGTAACTCTTTTTGCGGTGTGTTTGTTGGGATCGGATGAACTTTGGGTTTATGATCAGATCTATCTTTTTATCCATGAAAGTTATTTGAGATTCTTTGATCTCTTATATGCATGATTGCTTATAGCTTCGTATTTATTCTCCGATATTTCGGTTTTGTTTGGCCAACTTGATCTATATATCTTGCAATGGGAAGAGGTGCTTTGTAGTGGGTTCGATCTTACGGTGCTTGATCCTAGTGACGGAAGGGGAACCGACATGTATGTATCGTTTCTACTAAGGATAAAACGATGGGGTCTATTTCTACATAAATATATCTTGTCTATATCATGTCATCGTTCTTATTGCATTACTCCGTTTCTCCATGAACATAATACACTAGATGCATGCTGGATAGCGGTCGATGTGTGGAGTAATAGTAGTAGATGCAGGCAGGAGTCGGTCTACTAATCTTGGACATAATTCCTATATAATGATCATTGCCTGGATATCGTCATGATTATTTGAAGTTATATCAATTGCCCAAGATTAATTTGTTTACCCACCGTTTGCTATTTTTCTTGAGAGAAGCCACTAGTGAAACCTACGGCCCCCGGGTCTCTTTCTCATATCATTTGCCTTTGCGATCTATTTTCTTTTGCTTTTATTTTCAGATCTATTAAACCAAAAATACAAAAATACCTTGCTGCACTTTATTTTATTTGGCGTTCAATCTATCAATATTTACTACTCTCTCATGTCCGTTTGCCAATTTCTGGCGCCGCTACCCGAAAGGGATTGACAACCCCTTTTACACGTAGGGTTGCGAGTATTTGTTATTTGTGTGCTGGTGTTGTTTACATAGTGTTGCTTGGTTCTCCTACTGGTTCGATAACCTTGGTTTCATCACTGAGAGAAATACCTCCCGTCGCTATGCTGCATCATCCCTTCCTCTTTGGGGAAATACCGACGTAGCTTCAAGCCGCATCAGTAAATATTTAGCAACAATGTAATTAGCATAGTCAGCATATCAAGGAGTATTATGAGCAATCTTTATTGCAGCTAACTGCTCATCAGAAAAACTATCATCAATAGGTAGTGGGTCATCAAACACATGTTTATGCCTAGACAAGTTATCAGCTACGGGGTTCTCAGCTCCTTTTCTATCAGTGATATGCAAATCAAATTCCTGTAGCATGAGAACCCATCGAATAAGTCTAGGTTTAGCATCTTTCTTCTCCATAAGATATTTTATAGCAGCATGGTCGGTGTGAACAATTACTTTTGAATCAACAATGTAGGATCTAAATTTATCACAAGCAAACACCACCTCTAGGAATTCCTTTTCAGTAGTAGTATAATTTCATTGAGCATTGTCTAGAGTTTTACTAGCATAATGAATAACATTCAGTTTCTTATCAATCTTTGTCCTAGAACAGCACCAACAACATAATCACTAGCATCACACATAATTTCAAAAGGCAAGTTCCAATCAGGTGGTTGAACAATAGGTGTAGAAATTAAGGCCTTCTTGAGTGTTTCGAAGTCCTCTAAACAATCATCATCAAAAAAAGGGACATCCTTTTGCAAAAGGTTTGTAAGAGGCCTAGAAATTTTAGAAAAATCTTTGATAAATCTCCTATAGAAACCAGCATGACCTAGGAAACTACGAATACCTTTGATATCTTTTGGACATGGCATTTTCTCAATTGCATCAACCTTGGCTTTGTCCACTTCAATACCTCTTTCAGATATTTTATGACCCAAGACAATGCCTTCATTAACCATAAAGTGGCACTTCTCCCGATTCAAGACAAGATTTGTTTGTTCACATCTCTGCAAAACTCGATCAAGATTGCTTAAACAATCATCAAAAGACTTCCCATAAACAGAGAAGTCATCCATGAAAACCTCAACAATCTTTTCACAAAAGTCAGAGAATATAGCAGCCATACATCTTTGAAAGGTAGCAGGTACATCGCGTAAACCAAAAGGCATACGTCTATAAGCATAAGTTCCAAAGGGACAAGTAAAAGTGGTCTTTTCTTGATCAGGTTGAGAAACAGGTATTTTTGAAAAACCAGAATATCCATCAAGAAAGAAAAATTGTGTGTGCTTAGATAATCTTTCTAGCATTTGATCAATAAAAGACAGAGGGTAATGATCTTTTCTAGTTGCTTTATTTAATTTTCTGAAATCAATTACCATTCTATAGCCTGTAACAATTCTCTGTGGAATAAGTTCATTCTTATCATTAGGAACAACAGTAATACCTCCATTCTTAAGAACAGAATGAACAAGACTTGCCCATCTACTATCAGCTATAGGATAGATTATACCTGCTTCCAGAAGTTTTAATATTTCCGTTCTAACCAATTCTTTCATCTTCAGATTTAACTGACGTTGGTGATCAACAACAGGTTTAGCATCAGGTTCCATATTAATCTTGTGCTGACATAGAGTGGGACTAATGCCCTTTTAATCATCAAGAGTATATCCAATAGCAGCTCGGTGCTTCCTTAGAACTTTCAATAATCTTTCTTCTTCATGTTTTGAAAGGTTAGCACTAATAACAACAGGATATATCTTCTTTTCATCAAGATAAGCATTTTTCAAAGTGTCTAGCAATTGTTTTAATTCAAACACATGATCACCTTTAGGTGGAGAAGGACCTCCTCGGGTTTCAATAGGCAAATTGTGTTTAAGCAGAGGACGTTGTTCAAAGAAAATCTTATCTATTTCATTTCTTTCATGCATATGTAAATCATTTTCATGGTCTAGCAAATATTGTTCTAGTTGATCAGTAGGAGGCACAGCAATAGAAGCAAGACCAATAATTTAATCCTTACTAGGCAATTCTTTTTCATGATGCTTTCTACTAAACTTGGAAAACTTAAACTCATGAGACTCATCACCAAAACTAACACAGACAGTTTGTTTGTCACAGTCTATCTTAGCATTAACGGTGTTTAAGAAAGGTCTACCAAAGATAATGGGACAAAATTCATCTTGTGGGGAACCAAGAACAAGAAAATTAGTAGGGTATTTTATTTTCCCACACATGACTTCAACATCTCTAACAATCCAAAGTGGTGTTATGGTGTCTCTATTAGCAAGTTTAACAGTGGCATCTATTTCTTCTATTTCAGCGCGTGCTATGTCATTCATAATTTCTTGATATAAAGTAAAGGGAATAGCACTCATGCTAGCACCTATGTCACATAAACCATGATAACAGTGATCTCCTATTTTAACTGAGACAACAGGCATGCCAACAACGAGTCTATGTTTTTCCTCTTTATTAGGTTTGGCAATTCAAGTAGCTTCATTGCAGAAGTAAATAACATGTCCATCTATATTTTCTTCTAGGAGATCTTTAACCATAGCAACACTAGGTTCTACTTTGATTTGTTCATTAGGTTTGGTTGTTCTAATATAACTTTTGTTAACCATAGTTGAAACCTTAGAATGTTCCTTTATCCTAACATGGAAAGGTGGTTTTTCAATATAAGCAGTAGGAACAACCGGATCAACATTATAAAGTATAGTTTCTTCTTTAGCTAGTACCGGTTCTTTAATTTCTTCTTTAATAGGTGGGTGATATTTAAATCACTTCTCTTTAGGGAGATCAACAAGAGTAGCAAATGATTCACAAAAGGAGGCTACTATCTCAGAGTCAAGTCCATATTTAGTGCTAAACTTTTGAAAATCATCGGTATTCATAAAAGATTTAACACAATCATACTTAAGCTTAATACCTGACTCTTTACCTTCCTCGAGTTCCCAATCTTCAGAGTTGCATTTAATTCTTTCCAAAAGATCCCACCGGAATTCAATAGTCTTCTTCATAAAAGAACTAGCACAAAAAGTATCAAGCATGGATCGATCATTATGAGAAATCCGAGCATAAAAATTCTGGATAATAATTTATCTTGAGAGCTCATGATTGGGGCATGAATATAACATTGACTTCAGCCTCCCCCAATCTAGAGCGATACTTTCTCCTTCACGAGGCCAAAAATATGTTGACCTTGATATACTGTCAGCTCAGACAATGAATATGAACTGTTTTTTGTTATTATTATTACTATTATTATTATTATTATTATATCATAGAGGTAGCACACTCAATCGATCTCACTACAGTATGTGTGAACAAAAATATGCAATATGGTTTGCGAATAACACACAGTTCGTTGATGAAAGCCGTGTGCCGACCAAACCCCGCCACCACCCCGCCCACGATCTGAGTCGTGCTTTCTGATTGGCCAGAACCCAAACCCAATGGATCGTACGTCTACACTGTTGGATGCTCCCACATCGAACGGCGATCCTCATCCCTTTCGACAGCACATGCAGTTCCGGTTGTAATTTTATTTTTATGCACAAAATGCACGTTAATATCAAAAAATGTCTTAAATATAGCTAACGATACCTGAAGTGCGCCAGAAATTCAAACCCGTGGTATAATGGTGATTGCGTACTGTGGAAATTTTTATGAGGCCAAACGATGAAGTCACCGGCCACAGGAGTTTGAATCGACACGTCTCCTTTTGGAAAACCATGATCCTTCATGTGAGATGCCCCGGTTTGGAAGGAGCGGTCATCAAAACTTGTGCCAAACTTTACCAATTTTTTCCATGGGGTCGTGAGAGCATGCCACAGGCACACATCGATTTTGATGATGTCCGAACTCCATCTGAATTTTCTGTAATTAAAATACCAACTAGGCCTACGCTAGTGGCCGCACCTGTCGGGTGGTTGGTGCGACATATGCCAACGGGTGGCTTATCATTGTGGGTGCCAATAAGACGTCGCCGGTGCCTGGAAATGGGATGAGGCAAAGACATGCACGCCGGCGGATCTTACCCAGGTTCGGGGCTCTCCGAGGAGATAACACCCCTAGTCCTGCTCTGCGGGGTCTCCGCATGATCACTAGATCAGTAAAAGTAGCTACAATCGCTCCTAGAGCTGTTGGGTTCAAGGGAGAAGAAGAACAAGGCTAGCTCTCACTTCTCTCTCTCTATGGTGTGTATGCTATGCTCAGAAGCCAACCCTTTGCATGGGTGCTCCGGGGGGTTTATATAGGCCTACCCCCCGGGGGTACAATTGTAATCCGGCTGGGCTCTGGTCCCAGCCATCAGTGTCTACGCTCGCCGGCTTCTCCGCCGGTCGTTGGGGCCCGCCGACTAGTGGGTCCTGCCGGCTGCCGGCCTCTTGGTCGACAGGCCGGCCCCACCGCCTAGGATCTTGTCGGCGGCTGCTTACTGTAGCCTCTCCCCTGATGACGAGGGCGTTGTTGAGGTAATCGTGGCTACAGTGGGCCGCCTCGAGGGTCCTCACTGTAGCCTTACCTCGTCTTGTCTCCTTAATGGGGCGCATGCTTCGAGGGAGGGGGTAGCCGGCTTCTGGGGGCCGGCTATGCCCTTGGCCGACTGGGGGAGGCCGGGCCGCCTCCGCGCTTCTCTCTGGCCGAGGGGACCCGCCGCCCGTGGGCCGTATGGGAGTCTGTCGTGGATGACGTTGAGGCTAGCATGGCTACAGTGCCGAGCCGAACGGGAGACGGCCGTCCCGTACGGCCTCCTGTGGCCATGCCTGCCTCGGGCTTCGGGGGTAGTGGGCCGCACTGTGGCCACACCCCGTCTTGTCACCATTATGTGGGTGTAGCTTTGGTGGTTGTGGTCTCGGCCGGCTTCTTGGAGTCGGCGCTCTTCGAGGCCGGCTTCCTGGAGTCGGCCACCCCGCGGATATCCTGGGGGGGAGGTTGCTGAGGCTGGGCCGCCTCCCGTGAGTCGGCTTCGGGGGTAGCCGGCCAGGGGAGGTGGTCCAATGCTTGGAGTGCTTGGAGGCCCAAAGGCCTGATAATTTTTCAGAAGAACCAGGGGCAGTCGGTTAGGCTACCCGTGGCCATTTACTCCGACAGTAGTCCCCGAAGCTGATTGGGCTTCGAGGTTGGGTAGGAGTTGAGAAGCTCGATCAGCTTCCTATCTTGACAAGCCGGCAGCTGGGAGCCGGCTTTGGTTAGGCGTGCCGCCTTGGTCCAAAACTCAGGAGTCGGAGGGCGGGAGCTTGCCAGTGCGTGCACCGGGCCGCAGGCTAGCCACTTGCCATCTGCGAACCACGTGCCCCCTCTTGGCCGGAAAGCCTGCCAGCCCACGCGCGCGACGGGACGTCGCCGCAGGGCGGGGGCCCGCCACGTCCACGCCCGGGCCCAGGCGCGGATTCTCTGCATCCCGAAACCGCCCGCACGTCTCCTTGCGGCAGTTTCGGCTCGCCTTTAGGGCGTAATAATCGTGAGGCGTGGGGGGAATGGGTGCAGTTAATCCCACGTCTCCCCCCACGTCCGGCCTCCCCGGCCTCGCCTCGCGAAGCTATAAGTAGGGGGAGATGGAGGGCGGCAGGCTCTCGCACGCTCCTCCTTCTTCCACCATCTTCTTTCGCTTGCCGTTTCTTGCAACAGCGCCTCGCCGCCGCGCTCTTCCACCACACGTTCCTCCGCCGCCGCGCTCGTTTTCGCCATGCCTCCTGCCACGGAGCAGTATGGCGGGGATTGGGACGGCTCCAACGTCCATGAGGATCACGTCGAGTTCCTCCGCAATACGCGGCGGCTGCCCGGCGCGGACAAGGTGGAGGTCCGTCTTGCACCGGCGAAGGAAATTACGCCGGAGCCGCGGGAGGGCGAGCGGGTGGTCTTCCGCTCGCATTTCTTGCGCGGCATCGGCCTGCCAGTGAGCGCCTTCTTCCGCTCCTGGCTCGATTTCTACCAGCTCCAGCCGCACCACCTCACCCCAAACGCGGTGGTGCTGCTGTCAGCCTTCGTCACCCTGTGCGAAGGCTACCTCGGCGTCCTCCCTACCCTCGAGCTCTGGGGGGAGTTCTTCCAGTCCAAGCTGTGCACGCGCATGCAGGGCGTGCCGGCTCAGACTGGCGCCTTCATCGCGTCGCGGAGGTCGGTCGCCGACAACCCCTTCCCCGTCATCACGCTGATCCAATCGGTGAAGAAGTGGCAAAAGTCGTACTTCTATGTGCGGAACATCGCCCCACGGGGCGACTACATCAACCTGCTGGCTTACGTAGCCGGCCCACCGGCGGGAAGGCGGCCCCAGTGGTCCTTCCGGGCCGTGACTCTGACGCCGGCTGGGTCCGCAGCCGTCGCCCGAGTGCGAGTGATGACCCAGTCAGAGGGCCTGACGGGGCCCGACCTTCTGGCCGCCTTCGTCACGCGCCGGGTTCTTCCGCTCCAGAGCCGTCCTTATCTGATCTGTCAGATGAGTGGCCAGCTCGATCCGAGCCGGATGTGCACCAAGGACATGCCGCACGAGGAGGTCGCCTATATGGTGAACTACCTCGTGAACTGCAAACTCTCCGAAGAGTGGCAGTTCGGCAAGGAGCCATACAGCCGAGCCAATCCACCGCCCACGGTATGCTCTCCTTGTTTCTTCTTTTTCTCTTAACTTTGTTGCCGAGTTCCTCTTGGCCGACTCTAACTTAGTTGGCTTGTTTTTTGACAGAGCCCTCTTCTTCGGCCGGCCGGCGGGTCAGACACGGAGCGTCGATTCGTCCCCGACCGGATGGAACACGATCTGGAGGACCCCGACTTGGGGGCGGCCGCTATGGACGACAACATCGAGCCGGGTGGTGGCCAAGCCGGCGGCGAAGCAGGCGGCTCCGGGCACGGAGTCACCTTCGACGACTGGCCGGACGACGATGAGGCCGAAGTCGCCCCGCGCCGTCGGCCGGCATTGGACGCGGCGCGGGTTCCTCCGCTGCACCGCCTGCTCGGGGCGGAGGGCAGAAGCGTTGCGCCGCCCAGGGTTTCTTCGGCAGTCGGACGAAGAAACCCAGGGGCGGGGCGGCAGCAACCAGGCGGGAGGAGGCGGCCGCGAAGGCGGCTCGCTTCCGCAAGACGGTGAAGCAACCGCAGACCGTGTCGGCGTAAGTTCGAATTTTTTGTATACTCTTTTTCTTTCTTTTCTCTGGTGGTTCCTGAACCCTTGTCTTTTTCTCCAAACGATCAGAGCTCCGTTGTCGCTTGAGCGGGCGGCTGCCGCCTCCGTTGTCGAGTCGCCGAGGGGGTCTGGGAGCACCACTCGCCGCGTGGACCCCCGTGCCAACCTTCAGGAAGCGACAGAACAGAACGCGCGGGAGGCGCGGGAGGAACGGGAGGCGCGAGAGGCGGAGGCACGGAAGGCGGCCGCCGCCCAGGCGGCGCAGGAGGAAGAGGCGGCGAAGGCGCTCGCCGACGCCGCAGCCAAGGCCCAAGCGAAGGCTACAGCTGCGGCGGTGGCGGAGGAGGTCTTGATGGTCACCCCGCTGCGCGTCGTAGCGCCTGGGGACATGGAGCCCTCGCCAGAAGGGGCCAGCAGCGACCAGCCAGGACTTGAGAGGGACGACGACGTCGTCGTCCTGGAGAGGGCGCCGGTGCCGACCCCGCCAACTGGGGCGGCTCAAGGCGGCCGGCCTGATCTGCCGCCTGCGCAGTCGGCTGGGGGCGAGCCGGCCGCGAGGACTGAGATGGCGGTCCGGATGCCGCCGAGCCGTCGTGCGGGGAAGGCTGTGTCGGAGCCACAGAAGGCCGCGTCGGAGCCGCAGCCGGCCGTGGGCTCCAGCTCATCGGCCCGGGATGTGGAGGTGGTCAGCGCTACCTCGGGGTGGACGCCAGGCGGAGGGACAGCCGTGATGAATGTGGCCGCGCAGGACGTCCGGACCCGGCTTCAGGCCCAGGCTACGGCGCTGAGGCAGTTCACCGACGAGTTCCTTGCGACGCGGGCGGCCATCCGGGTTAGTCTTCCCATCTTGCTTCTTCTTGATCTTGATTTCTTCCGTGGGGGCGCGTCAGCGCACCCACTGGGTGTAGTCCCCGAGTTCCGAGTCGGCTGCTGAGCAGGCGGCTTGGAACTTCTTAGTGGATTTGTCTTTGCTATTCTTGTTCTTACTTCGATCTTCTGTCTATCTTGCAGGACTACCACAATCTTCGTGCGGCCGCCTTCAACTCCCAGGCTCGGGAGCTGACCCAGAAGACCGCCGACCTTACTGAGAGCCGAGGTACATGCTTTGTTCTTTATCTCATGTGGGGGCGCGTCAGCGCACCCACTGGGTGTAGTCCCCGAGATTCGGGCCGACTGCTGAGCAGTCGGGTCGGATCTTCCTTGACGACTTCCTCTTACTGTTCTTTCTTTTTCTGTCGTCTCTGCAGCGGCCAACGCCGGTCTGAGGGCACAGCTGGGGGAGTCTCAGACTGCCCTTCGTGCCAAGGATGCCGAGCTCGCCGCCTTGGTGCAGGAACGCGACCGCCTGGCCAAGAAGTTGGCCGACCAGGAGGAAGGCCACAAGGCGGCTCTGAAGGCGGTGCAGGACCGCGAAGCCGCCCTCCAGGCCGAGTACGAGACGGAGGCAGCTGGCTGGGCTGAGGCCAGGCAAACTCTGATCTCTGGCTATGGTCAGATCGAAGATCTGGTTGACGGTAAGCCGCCTACCTCTTCGTCCTTTCTTGCCATCAGCCACTTTTGGCTCGTTTTCTGACTTGGTGCTCTTTTCTTCTTTTCTTCTTCTTTCTTGCGCAGAAAATTTCCCTGGCTATTCTACCGCCGCCAACCAGACCATCGAGGCCCGCCGCCAGGCGCGGAGGCAGGCTGGCTTCGAGATTTCACCAACCGCCGGCCGTTCGCTGGAGGAGCAGCTCTTGGCGATCCAGGCCCGCATCCAGCCGGCTCACCGACTGCTCCGCCGGCTTCAGCGTGCCGGGGCGCAAGTCTTGGCCGCCCTCTGGCCCGGCCAAGTGGTTCCTCGCACCCCCAGTCGGACTGCCGACTGGCTGGAGGTGGCAGTCGGCCGCTTCGAAGCCTGTAAGGCCTCGGCGGCTCGCTCCGGCACCAGGCGGGCGCTGGAGTTCGTCAAGGCCTGGTATCCCGGCCTGAGCCTGGATCAGCTGGCTACCTGGCGGCAGCAAGCCGACACGGAGCTGGAGCCGGCGCGGCCGGCTATCATCCGGCGGGCTTCGGCGATCGCCGACTACACCGACACCAGCGTCTTCGCCCCCGAGGTAGACGACAACGGTGTCGCCCAGCCAGAGGAGTGGTTCGGGCTGAACCCGGCAGACGGTGAAGACTCGGCGGAGGAGATCGACTCCAGCGACGAGGGTGAAGAGGAGGAGGAGGAGGGTGAAGACGCCGAGCCGGCTGGTGGAGCAGCCGACCAGCCTCCGCCTGACCGCGCCTCCAGCACCGCGTCGCGCGCGAGTGCGTCGCCTGCCGCTGGTGGTGACCAAGCCGAGACCTGCTAGGCGGCCACTCCTTCAGCCGGCGAGGCCGCCTTCACCGACCAGCTCGGCCTCCGCACCGCGCCTTAGTCTAGTCTGCCGTCTTTTGTTTTTCTGTCCTGTTACTTTTGGAACAATACTCTGTTAAGTCTGCACAATTCCACCCACTGGGGGTGTATTCGAACCATGTTGATTGCTGGCCTGTTGGGGGCTTTATATGTATATATAACTTATGCATGCATTTGGCTTTTCCTTGTACTTTGCTTTTTATCCTTCTGCTGCCCTCCCTTGGTTGCCGCCTCCCCAGTCAGACAGTTGCTCTGCAATCTGTAGCTGGAGGAGTGCTTGGCCAATTGGGGGGGGAGTACTCTAGCTTTGCTGGACTAAAGCTAAGTGTTGAGGAAGCCGGCCAGCCGGCTGTTCTGACAGCCGGCAGGCATGTTTGGAGGCCGTCTTTTTGCTATATAGGTTCGTTGTTCCTTAGCCATTTTTCGTGTGGGCATCCTTTCTGCCTTGCCTCTTGCTAGTCGGACAGTCGGTTCATCGAGCTGCGACTTTCAACAAGAGAGGACTCGGGAGCCGGCACACTACTTTTCTGACTTCAGGTAGAACTTTTAATATAGCTCAAGGCGGCCAGTCCCCGGGCCGACTAGTCGAACCCAGTACCAGACAAGAAATCAAATGTAATAATACATTCATGGATATGACACTTGTCATTCATAGATAAACAAAGGCAGTCCCCGAGTACTGTTCGGGGGGCCTGTTGGTTTGTACTTAATATAAAAGGGTAGCATGATACATACTGCTTTCAACTGTAAAATCGTCTCAGGAGGTTTGCGTTCCATGGTCGCTCCGACTCCTTGCCGGAGTCGTCTCTCTTGCGTGCTCTTGGTTTTTGCGTGTCGATCAGGTAGTAGGAGTCGTTGCCTAGTGCCTTGCTGATGACGAAGGGGCCTTCCCAAGGGGCCGAGAGCTTGTGCTGGCCGGCTGTTCGCTGGATCAGCCGGAGCACAAGGTCACCCTCTTGGAAGGATCTTGGCTTGACCTTGCGGTTGTAGTAGCGGCGCAGCCCTTGCTGGTAGATGGCGGACCGGCTGAGTGCTAACAGCCGGCCTTCTTCCAGTAGGTCGATGCCGTCTTCTCTTGCTTCCTTGGCCTCCTCCTCCGTGTGCATGGTGATCCGAGGTGAGTCGAACTCGATGTCTGTTGGGATGACAGCCTCGGCACCGTACACGAGGAAAAATGGAGTGAAGCCGGTTGACTTGTTGGGTGTAGTGCGCAGGCTCCAGAGGACAGCCGGCAGCTCATCGAGCCAGCAGCCGGCCGATCGCTCCAGTGGTACAACCAGTCGGGGCTTGATGCCGGAGATGATGAGTCCATTTGCTCGCTCGTCCTGGCCGTTTGACTGCGGGTGGGCAACTGACGCTAAGTCCAGTCGGATGCCCTGCGTCGCGCAGAAACGTGCCAGTGCTCCTTTGGCAAAGTTTGTGCCATTGTCGATGATGATGCTGTGCGGCACGCCGTACCGAGTAGTGATGTCAGTGATGAATGTCACGGCAGTCGGCCCGTTCAGCTTCTTAATCAGCTTTGCTTCGATCCACTTTGTGAACTTGTCCACAGCGACCAGTAGATGTGTCAAGCCTCCGCGGGCTGTCTTGAAAGGGCCCACCATGTCCAGTCCCCAGACGGCAAAAGGCCAGGTGAGGGGAATGGTCTTGAGTGCAGAAGCCGACAGGTGTTGCTTGGAACTAAAAACTTGGCATCCTCTGCAGCTCTTGACTATTTCTTTAGCATCCTCCAAGGCAGTCGGCCAGAAGAAACCATGGCGGAAAGCCTTGGCCACAAGTGATCTTGAGGCTGCGTGGTGGCCGCATTCGCCTTGGTGGATGTCCTTGAGGATTGCCACTCCTTTTTCTGGCTCGACACAACACTGGAAGACTCCAGTGACGCTGCGCTTCACAAGCTCTCTGTTGATTATTGCATATGTTGCGGCTCGTCGTTGCACTAGTCTTGCTGAGATCTCATCAGCCGGCAGCTCTCTGCTGACTAGGAACTTGAGGATGGGCTGGGCCCATGACGGAGCTGTGACTTCTTCTTTTGTTAATGTAGCCACCATGACTCGGGTGGGTGGGTTGGGTGGCGTGGAATTGGAGTCGGCCACCGCTTCTTGTGTCGTTGCAGTCCCCGGGCCGGGTGCGACTACGGCAGTCCCCGGGCCAGTTGTCAAAGCCCCCGTGCCGCCTGCGGGTTTTCTCCAGTCGGATCCGGCTGCATTTGGTGCAGGCGGTACGAAGATAGAGTCCGACTCTGGAGACGGCTTGATGGACGGCTTGAGGAGGCGCTGGAGGGAGACGCCAGTCGGTATGGCTTGTCGGGTGGAGCCGATTCGTGCTAGGGCATCTGCTTGGTCGTTGTCGGCCCTTGGCACGTGAAGGAACTCGCACCCTTCAAAGTATCCGCTGATCTGTTGGACGAGGAATCGATAGCTCGCCATGTTCGCGTCCTTGGCGTCCCAGTCGCCAGACGACTGCTGGACCACCAAGTCTGAGTCGCCGTAACACAGGATCCGGCGTATGCCGAGCTCTTTGGCTAGCCGGAGCCCATGTACGAGCACCTCGTACTCGGCCACGTTTTTGGAGGCGGCGAAGTGGATCTGCAGTGTGTGCTTGAGCTTGTTGCCTTTGGGAGAGGTGAGGACGATGCCGGCTCCCAAGCCGGTGCGCATCTTGGACCCGTCAAAGTGCATCCGCCAATGGGTAGAGTCGGGAGCCGGCGGTAGGTACTGGGTCTCGGCCCAATCGACGAGGAAGTCGGCCAATGCTTGGGACTTGATGGCGGTGCGGGGTTGGTAGAAGATCGTGTAGGGCGCCAGTGCAATGGCCCATTTAGCCACCCGGCTGGATGCGTCCCGGCTGCCTATGATCTCGGCGAGCGAGGCGGTGCACACGACCGTGATGGGGTGCTCCTGGAAGCAGGGCTTCAGTTTCTTGGCAGCAAAGTACACCCCATAGCACATCTTCTGGTAGTGCGGGTAGTTTTGCTTTGAGTTGGATAGCACTTCGCTGAGATAGTACACCGGCCTCTGGACTAGCTGGGCTCGGCCTTCTTCCGGGTGCTGGACCACAACAACAGTACTGACGACTCGGCTAGTCGCGGTGATGTAGAGGAGCATGGGCTCCTTCTCAGTCGGCGCCGCCAAGACAGGCGGAGTGGTCAGCATTTTCTTCAACTCATGGAAGGCTTGGTCGGCTTGGTCGTTCCACTCGAAGTGAGTGGACTTCTTCATGAGTCGGCACAGGGGGAGAGCCTTCTCTCCTAGTCGGCTGATAAAACGATTCAGGGAGGCTAAGCAGCCAGTGAACTTCTGCACATCTCGCAGTTTGGTGGGAATCTCCATCCTCTCGATGGCCTTGATCTTGACAGGGTTGCATTCGATGCCGCGTTCGGAGACCAGGAAGCCTAGCAGCTGGCCGGCTGGCACTCCGAACACGCACTTCTCGGGGTTGAGCTTGATTTGGAATGGGCGCAAGTTGGCGAATGTTTCTTTCAGGTCTTCCAGCAAGGTACCGTGCTTCTCTGTCTTCACCACAATGTCGTCTACATAGACGTGAGCATTTCTGCCGAGTTGTTTCAAGAGGCATTTCTGCATGCAACGCTGAAAAGTGGCACCGGCATTCCTCAAGCCGAATGTCATAGTCAGGTAGCAGAAAGCTCCAAAGGGTGTGATGAAGGCAGTCTTCAGGCGGTCAGCTGGGTCCAACTTGATCTGATGGTACCCTGAGTACGCATCCAAAAAACTTAACAGCTTGCATCCGGCTGTGGAGTCTATCACTTGGTCAATCCGTGGCAGAGCAAACGGATCCTTTGGGCAGGCCTTGTTCAGGCTGGTGTAGTCTATACACATATGCCACTTGTTATTCTTCTTCAGAACCAGAACTGGGTTGGCAAGCCATTCTGGAAAGAACACTTCCATGATAAAGCCAGCGGCAAGGAGCCGGGCTATCTCTTCTCCCACGATTCTTCGCTTCTCTTCTGATAGTCGACGGAGGGGTTGCTTGACGGGCTTCGCGTCAGCGCGGACATGTAATTTGTGCTCGGCGAAATCCTTCGGGACACCCGGCATGTCCTTTGGGGACCATGCAAAAATGTCTCGATTCTCACGGAGGAAGTCGACGAGCTCGCCTTCCTATTTACTGTCCAAATGCGCCCCAATGACAGCGAACCTCTCCAGGTTCTCCAGGTCCAGAGGTATCCTCTTCGTCTCTTTGGCCGGCTGGAAGGAGCCCTGCGCATCACAATCTTTGGGGTTGGGGGACAGGGCCGGCTGCTTGCCGGCCATGGCCACAACCCGTTCCAGCATCTTCTTCTCTTCTGCCACCACGAGGGACTCGGCCAGCCGGCTGCTGGCCATGGCGCACTCGATGGACTTCTTGTAGTCGCCGGCTACCGTGATGATCCCCTTCGAGCTCGGCATCTTCATCTTCAGGTAGGCATAGTGGGGCACAGCCATGAACTTGGCCAGAGCAGGTCGGCCAAGCAGAGCATGATAGGGGCTCTCCAAATCCACTACCTCGAACCAGATTGCTTCTCGGCGAAAATGATCTTTGTCTCCGAAGAGAACATCCATTTTAATCTTGCCGATTGGGGAGCAAGACAAGCCCAGGATGATACCATGGAAGACGGTGCGGCTCGGCATGAGCTGCTTCGCTTTGATGTTCAGCTTCTCCATGGTATCACGGTACAGTATGTTGATACTGCTTCCGCCATCTATCAGGACGCGGGAGAATCGGGCAGCTCGCCTCTCCGTCGCGAGGGTGACATCCAATACCATTGCATAGGAGCCAGGAGAGGGCATCACCTCTGGGTGGTCGGCCTGGCTCCAGCTGATTGGCTTCTCTGACCAGTGCATGAACTCGGGGGTGCTAGAGGCGACTGCATTAACTTCTTGATGCTGTCGGCGTCGACTGCGCTTGTCGCCGGCTTGACTGGTGAGGACGACGTAGGCGGCGTGCTCTTCGGGGAATTCGTCTTGGATGGCGCCGACTGCCGGTCGAGCCGCCGACTGTTGGGGGGCTGGAGGCGGCGGACCGGGAGGCGGAGGCGGCAACATCCCCTCGCCCTTGGTGATGCGGGTGAGCCAATGGCATTTCCGGGTTGTGTGGTTGGACGGCTTCGCGCCGCTGTGGAATTTGCAGGGGGCATCGAGAGCCTGTTCGTAGGAGAAAGCCGGCTGCCAAGCCAGCCTGCCACCCTTCTTCTTGGGAGCGGGCCGTTCTTCGGGCTGCTCATCTTCAACGGTGGCCACCTGCCGACTGGTGGAAGTCGGCATGGGGGCCTTGCGCTTGTGGTCGTTCTGGTAGGGGCGCCGATTAGGGTCGCCAGCCGGCGTCTTAGGAGCCGGAGCAATCACCTTCCCCGAGGCGTCTACTCGGAGCTCGGTCTTCATTGAGGAGTCGGCCGTGGCGTACTTGTCCGCGATGACCAGCAACTCGTCGAGGGTAGCCGGCTCATCGCAGAGGAGTCGGTGCTTGAGGAGGGTGCCCTCTCGGCACCCGGCGGTGAAGTACTCGATGGCCTGGACCTCATGCACCCCCTCGCAGGAGTTGCGGAGCTCGGCCCACCGCGTGAGGTAGTCGCGGGTCGACTCGTTGGGCCCTTGGATGCAGAGGGAGAGCTGGCGAGGCTTGGGAGGCCGCTTGTAGGTGCTGGTGAAGTTGCGGACGAAGACTTCTGTGAAGTCCAGCCAACTGTTGATGCTGTAGGGCTTGAGGCTGTTGAGCCATGTGCGCGCCGTGCCTTGCAACATGAGGGGGACGTACTTCACGGCGACGCGCCGATTGCCGTTGGCTATGCTGACGGCCGTGGAGTAGTCGATGAGCCAATCTTCCGGCTTCACCGAGCCGTTGTACTTGGGCGTGTCTTTGGGGAGCGAGAACCCTTTGGGGAAGGGCTCGTCGCGGATGCGGGGGCCAAAGCATGGCGGGCCGACATCGTCTTCTTCTTCTAACGCCAAGGATCGAGCAAGGCGGTCGATCCGGTGGCGGGCGTCGTTCTCGCCGACTCCTTCTCGACGGCCGAGTCGGTCGCCAAGAGTCGGGTGCGTGATAGGCGGCGGGGTGAGACGTCGCTCTCTTCGAGGCGGGGGGGGGGAGGTAGATTTCCTTGGTGCTCCACCGCTCGCGGGCGGCCTTCCGCGTCGCGCTCGATGGTGATGCGAGTCCGGCTGTGGCTAGCAGCCGGCTCCTTGTCTTTCTTCTGGCGAGCGCCGCTCGCAGTCGGCGAGCGGGACGTCGCGGCGTGCTCCCGGCGCGGGGGATGACTATCAGCACGGGTGCCGGCTTCGTGCCGTTCTGCAGCCGCGTCGATCAGCTTCTGGATCCGTCTTGTCATGTAGGGGAGGTCATCGGCTCCCAGCCCATTGAGCTCTTCTGCGGCCGCCTGGGCGGCTCGCAGATTCTCGAGCGGGGTGGCGTAGACGGGGCGATCCGCCCCCAGCATGCTGGCGACGGCCGCGCCGCGCTTCTGGACGAAGCCGGCTCGGCTCGGGCCGCTAGGCGGCGGCGTACCGAAGGCGGCGCGGTCGACTTCACGCTGGTGGGCCTCGGTGAGGCGTCTCATGGAGGCTATCTTCTGGCCTTCCGCGATGAGGGCGAGGCGGCGTGCCTCCAGGGTCTCGGCGTCGGCATCGGCCGGGATGGGGACGGAGAGGTCGTGCATCGCCACTTGCAGGGCGTCGTGGGCGTTCTCGCCCGAGTTGGCGACGTGGCTGATGACCAGCACTTCGGTGACAGTGCTGCTGCCGCTGTCAGCTCGAGGGAGAGGATCGTCGAAGACCACCACGTCAGAGGGGTAAGCGTCGAGCGATGCCGTGTCGGAGTCGACAAGCATCGGGTCGGTGGAGCCGACCGACTCCACATCTGCAGCAGGCTCGCTGGAGACGTGAAGCTGGTCGAGGAGGCTGACGAGGCGGCTCTCGGGGTAGTCCGTGCCTGCGTCGGACGCTGGCTCGTCGGAGATGCGAGTCTCGCCGAGCAGATCGGCGAGGCAGCTCGCTGCGCAGGCGTCGTCGACGCCTTGCAGCGCGTCGAGGCAAACGCCATCGGGCACAGCAGGCTGGCTGCGCTCGCGGGGGAGGAAGAGGGTTCCCGTCCAGAACAGGTCTCCGGATGACGGTGCACCTGGCCCCACGGTGGGCGCCAAATGTCGGGTGGTTGGTGCGACATATGCCAACGGGTGGCTTATCATTGTGGGTGCCAATAAGACGTCGCCGGTGCCTGGAAACGGGATGAGGCGAAGACATGCACGCCGGCGGATCTTACCCAGGTTCGGGGCTCTCCGAGGAGATAACACCCCTAGTCCTGCTCTGCGGGGTCTCCGCATGATCACTAGATCAGTAAAAGTAGCTACAATCGCTCCTAGAGCTGTTGGGTTCAAGGGAGAAGAAGAACAAGGCTAGCTCTCACTTCTCTCTCTCTATGGTGTGTATGCTATGCTCAGAAGCCAACCCTTTGCATGGGTGCTCCGGGGGGTTTATATAGGCCTACCCCTGGGGGTACAATTGTAATCCGGCTGGGCTCTGGTCCCAGCCATCAGTGTCTACGCTCGCCGGCTTCTCCGCCGGTCGTTGGGGCCCGCCGACTAGTGGGTCCTGCCGGCTGCCGGCCTCTTGGTCGACAGGCCGGCCCCACCGCCTAGGATCTTGTCGGCGGCTGCTTACTGTAGCCTCGCCCCTGATGACGAGGGTGTTGTTGAGGTAATCGTGGCTACAGTGGGCCGCCTCGAGGGTCCTTACTGTAGCCTTACCTAGTCTTGTCTCCTTAATGGGGCGCATGCTTCGAGGGAGGGGGTAGCCGGCTTCTGGGGGCCGGCTATGCCCTTGGCCGACTGGGGGAGGCCGGGCCGCCTCCGCGCTTCTCTCTGGCCGAGGGGACCCGCCGCCCGTGAGCTGTACGAGAGTCTGTCGTGGATGACGTTGAGGCTAGCATGGCTACAGTGCCGAGCCGAACGGGAGACGGCCGTCCCGTACGGCCTCCTGTGGCCATGCTTGCCTTGGGCTTCGGGGGTAGTCGGCCGCACTGTGGCCACACCCCGTCTTGTCACCGTTATGTGGGTGTAGCTTTGGTGGTTGTGGTCTCAGCCGGCTTCTTGGAGTCAGCGCTCTTCGAGGCTGGCTTCCTGGAGTCGGCCACCCCGCGGATATCCTGGGGGGGGAGGTTGCTGAGGCTGGGCCGCCTCCCGTGAGTCGGCTTCGGGGGTAGCCGGCCAGGGGAGGTGGTCCAATGCTTGGAGTGCTTGGAGGCCCAAAGGCCTGATAATTTTTCAGAAGAACCAGGGGCAGTCGGTTAGGCTACCCGTGGCCATTTACTCCGACAGCACCTCACGGCCAAAATGTTTGAAAATTCTCCCCGCTTCTCGAACAAACGGATGAAAACTCACAAAGTGACGCACAAATGATTTGTGCATCTTTGCTAGGCTGATAGTAAGGGGGTATCATAGCTAGTATATATCATGCATGCCAAGTAGGCAATTTTGATGAGCTGTCATAGAATTAATCAAATGAAGAAAGAGAGGGTTAAGTATCATATCATGAAACCGTATCATAATAAATGTTATGCTACTATGTGTCATGCATGACAATATAAATAAAGTACTACATATGATACTAGCTAATCTATGATACTATGCATTATTAGAGCAAGTAAGTACACAATAGAGTGACATAAGACTAGCCACAATGGGTAGTAACATAGAATGTTACTAGTCTATGTTACTACCTCTATAATGGGGAGTAACATATGTGTAGTAACATGCAACACTTCATTTATTAGGCTATAGACTCATCTTGCCTTGAGATGTGTGATGTTACTCAGACTAGCCACAATGGGTAGTAACATAGACTAGTAACATGCCCATGTGTTACACTAGTCTATGTTACTACCTCTATAGTGGGGAGTAACATATATGTGTGGTAACATGCAACACTTCATTTATTAGGCTATAGACACATCTTGCCTTGATATGTACATGTGATGTTACTCATACTACTAGTAACTAGCTATGTTACTACTTTCCTCTCTTTCTTCATTTATTGCTTGCCACATCATCTACTTTATCTAGATATGTGTGATGTTACTACCTATGTTACTCCCATTGTGGGTAGTCTCATACTATAGTAAGACTATACCCACAGTGGGAGTAACATAGGTAGTAACATCACACATATCCACTTTCCTCCATTTCTTCATTTATTGCTTGCCACATCATCTATTTTATCTAGATATGTGTGATGTTACTACCTATGTTACTCCCACTGTGGGTAGTCTGGCTATAAGGAATAGAATAATATATATGTGCTTATTAGTTCGAGGAAAGAGAAGAGAAGCGGGCACTTGGTTAGTACAACCAACTACAACAGGAGACCCAAGACACTTTGTGAGGATGTAAGGTGGGCCAACTATTAATAAACTAGTACGTATATAAAACTTATTATTGTACATACCCGCTAAGAGGTTGGCTGTATATGACATGTCAACTTCTTATAGCCGACCCTTGGCTGTATTATTAACCATGCTCTTAGTGAGGTACCTAGTATATCATAGACGACTAGCTAGTACTATCAGACTAGCCACGGTGGGAGTAACTTCATCAGTAACACCGACTCCAACTCAGCAAACTTGCTTATGTGGCAATAAGTTAATGAGGAGAGAGATAGTTTTAGTAACTTAGATAGTTTAGCATCACATGTCCCAATGCAATATGAGTCTGTAACCTAAGAAATGAAGCTTTGCATGACACTACACTTATGTTACTACCCACTATGAAGGTAGTAACATATATAGTCTAGGGATATGTGTATGTTACCAGTGTACTACTCTCCATTGTGGCTAGCTAGTCTCATACTCCCTCCTTTCCGGTTTAGCTAGGCTGGTTGTAATGGTATTATCATAAGCGGTATCATGCATGCCAACTAGACTTTCTGGATGATGCTATACTACTTTGTGTCATGCATGGCCATAAATACGGTCATCTATGATACATACTCCCTCCGTAAACTAATATAAGAGCGTTTAGGTCACTATTTAGTAATCTAAACGCTCATATATATATATTAGTTTAAAGAGGGAGCTAGTTGAAAGGACATGCGGTGCCCCCATGTGTGGTTTTGGTAATTGATGACAATCTGTATGGACTAATGGTTGCATTGAGTTATGTTTGAAGGATTTGTCCATAGGCATTTCTTGAAGTCCATGTGTTGGTTTCAAGGAGTTTATGAGTTGACCAAGGTGTTATTAAGGAATTATCCAAAGATTGGTCATGTGAGTGTTGAGCTTATTGCAAGCATGTATTGAAGAAGAAGATTGTGTGATCATTCATGTTTACCTTCAAGACATCATCCAAATGAAGAGAGTTGGAAAGATTCAAGGTTGATCAAGACTAAGTCAAGAGTGAATCAACTTGATCAGCTCACAAAGCGTAGAAGATGTACCGAGAGGGATCAAGTGATCCCATGGTATGGTAAGCATTGTCCATTGCACTTTGTGTACTAACCCATGGTCTATGTGAGAGTTCTATGTGGGATTAGGTACGTGTCCATGGGCTTGCGTCAAGAGGAAGATATCGTACAACCCATGGAAAGGATGACATCAAGTGGTGATCGTCATCAAGATTGACGTGTGCAAGTTCAAGTGTAGCATCACTAAGAGATCAAGTGCTTGAAGCTTTCCATCCATTGTGGTGTCAATGGACTTGTGAAGATGTGCCGAAGAGTGGCTCACCCATAGTGGAGTATGGGGGAGCAATCATCTAGTCTCCATCGACCCAACGCAATCAAGACAGGTGGTCCATCTTGAGGAGGACAAGATCGTCATCATCTAGCTCAAGTGGATCATGTGCTAGGCAAAGGTTTGCCCTTGATAGGTTTTCTATTTTACCGGTCTCATGGTGGTAGTTGGGAGACCAGGTTATAGGATCGTTTGCCGTACTATCAAGGGGGCCTCTCAAGTTGGTAGCTTGATCGTATCGTTCATAGAGAGCTCAAACCATTGCATCCTTGCATCATCTTTCTTGGTTCTGTTTGTGAGTCTTAGAGCTTATGATCATCTTGATGACAAGCTCGAGTTCATTGAAAATGGAGTTCACATGCTTCTTCTATTGCGTTTTCGGTGTTGGAGGTTTTACCGGACTTATTCAAGGAAGGGTTCTCACCATTTTCTTATGGGCCTTTTCTAATTTTCTTCTTATTGTTATTTCTATCAAGATTGTGTTAGCCCCTGTCGCTAGCTTTCCAACAAACTTGGTTTCGTTGAATTCGGAGTCCGTTTGCAGAAGTTGTGTCAGTTTTGGTGTCCTTAAAAGGGTTGCAGCTGTACTACCGCCCATGGGAGCGGTACTACCGCGGCTACTTCCGTGGCTACTTCCGCTCCAGACCAAAAACTCGTCATAAGTCCAGTGGTGGTAGGCACGAATGTATTTTTTTAGTACCGCTCGCAAGCAGTAGTACCGCTCGGTAGTACCGTGAGGACGAGCGGTAGTACCGCTCTGTGTGCGCTGTGAGCATAACGGTTGGATTTTTCCCCACCTATAAAAGGGGGTCTTCTTCCCCAATGAACCTTATCCTTTTGAGCTCGTGTTCTTCCCCCATTGTTGACCTTCTTTGAGCTTGCTAACTCTCAATCCCTCCATGGATTCTTGCTAGTTTTTGAGGGAAAAGAGAGAGGAGATCTAGATCCACATTTCCACCAATCACTTTCTCCTCTATGTGAGGGGAACCCTGTGGATCTAGATCTTGGAGTTCTTGGTGTTCTCCTTCTTATTCTTCCTCTCATTTTCCTCCCTAGCATTAGTTGCTTCGGTGGGATTTGAGAGAGAAGAACCTGGGCACTCCGTGTGCCCTTGCCATTGCATTTGGTGCATCGGTTTGAGTTCTCCACGGTGATACGTGGAAGTTACAAGTTGAGAAGCTTATTACTCTTGGGTGCTTGGTACCCTTGAGCTTGTTCCTCTTGGGTGCTTGGGCGCCCTAGATGGTTGGTGGTGCTCGGAGCTCAATCATTGTGGTGTAAAGCTTCGGGCAAGCGTCGGGGTCTCCAATTAGGTTGTGGAGATCGCCCCGAACAATTTGACGGGTACGGGTGACCGCCCCCAAGGGTTGCCAAAGTGTACGGGTTCGCTGACGCCCCCAAGGGTTGCCATTTGTACGGGTTCGGTGACCGCCCTCAAGGGTCCCTTAGTGGAATCACGGCATCTTGCATTGTGTGAGGGCGTGAGGAGATTACGGTGGCCCTAGTGGCTTCTTGGGGAGCATTGTGCCTCCACACCGCTCCAAACGAAGATTAGCATCCGCAAGGGTGTGAACTTCAGGATACATCGTCGTCTCCGCGTGCCTCGGTTATCTCTTACCCGGGCCCTTTTCTTATGCACTTTACTTTGTGATAGCCATATTGTTTCTTGTCATATATCTTGCTATCACATAGTAGTTTATCTTGCTTAGCATAAGTTGTTGGTGCACATAGGTGAGCCTAGTTGTTGTAGGTTTTGTGCTTGACAAATTAACCGCTAGGTTTATTCCGCATTTGTTCAAGCCTAAACCGTAATTATTTTAAAGCACCTATTCACCCCCCTCTAGGCAACATCCACGATCTTTCAATTGGTATCAGAGCCTCGTCTCTCTTTTTTAGGCTTAACTGCCTAGAGAGTAAAGATGTCGACTAGGGGATTAGGATTCTCTGACACTCTTAGTTTTGATGGCACAAATTTTGATGTTTGGGTAATTCGCATGCTTAATCTCTTTAGGGTCATGGACCCAAATTTAGAGTGAATTGTAGATATGGGTTTTTCTCCTCCAAAGGATCCCCAAAGATTATCTTTAGAGGATGAGAAAAACTCTTATCTCAATGCTCAAGCTTCTAATGTGCTTTTCGATGCTTTGAGCAATGTAGTTATATTTCAACTCATGCCATTCCGGGATGCTCATGAGTTGTGGACAAAGCTTCAAGATAAATATGGTGTGTCCAAGATTTGTGGGGATGATTGTTCTCCCTCCACCTCCGGCCGTGTTGCCTTCTCAACTTCTTGTACTTCACCTACATGTGGATTTCCACAAGGTAATGTTATGGTGAGTAGTGTTGGTCATTGCAATGACGATAGTGTGCTTATCGTTGATGACTCTTCATCACTATCTTGTTGCAATGCTCCATCTTTGGACTTTAACACTTCGTGCACCTTACATGTTTCACATGCTTGTGTTGATAGTCCGTGCATATCATGTAGAAATTGCTTGAATAAATCTCATAATGATATGCTTTCTATATCTTGTTGCCATGATAAAAATGCATGTATTTCCTCGAGTTGTTGTGCTAACAATGTAGAGGAAACCCAACACTCCATGGAACAAGATGTGGTCTCAAATGGTGTTTCAAGGGATCCTACATCATCATCTATTGCTTTATGCCTTATGGCTAAGGCTTCAAAGGTATCTCCTACTTTGAACCCCTATATGTCTCTTGATGATGATTTTAATGCTAATGATGATGAGGATAATGATGAAGAGAATGATAGTGTTGCCTCCTTAAAAATTAAGGGGGAAATGATTTTTAGAGCTCTTCATAAGAATAAAATTGCTTGTTCCAACTTCATGGAAATCATGTCATTTGCTATTGAGGGCAAGAAATATATTGATGAGTTGGAATCTCATCTTGAGGAGCATGAGGTCACCATTGACAAAATGGAAGGTCGTGAGCGTGATTACGCTAATGAGATGCTGACCTCTCCCAAGCTCTTGAACTTGAACAAACCACCAAGGAATCTCTTGAGGAGACTTTTGCTCTAGAATTATCTAGAGTGAAGGAATCTCATGATAGAGCTATTGAGGGGCCAATGTTTTTAAAACTAAAAATGCTAAGCTTGAAGTTGCTCATGCTAGACTCCTTGAGGATTTTGAGCACCTCGAAAATGGCTCAAGGGTCATTGAGGGTGAGCTCACCAAACTCACCGAGTCTCATGCTCAACTTGAAGCTTCTTATTTAAAAGAGCTTTCCAAGTTGTCCTCTCCTCTTGTTGTTAATGATGATGCTTGTGCTACTAACTCTATTACTTGTGAAGCATCCATTTTGAAGGAGAATGTTGAGCTACGGGCTCAACTTGAGTTGCTATCTAGCAATTACGGAAAATTGGAAGAAAGTCATGAAAGGCTCTCAAGCTCTCATGATGATCTTCTAGTATCCCATAATGTGCTAAAGATAGCTCACGAGGCCATGATTGCGAAGGTAACATCTAGTGAGCCTCATGTGGATACTAGCACTACTTTTAGTCAAAATGCTATACTGCCTTGTGCTAGTCCTCGTGATTCATCCATGCATAACATTGGTACATCTTGTGATGAATTGCTTTCCTTGCCGTGTTTCTCTAACGATGAAGCTTATACTTCCTCTAGTGCTTGTGTTGAGACTAACCATGTAGAGGAAATAAAAGAGCTCAAGGCCCAAGTCACTTCTTTGAAGAAAGACTTGGAAAAGTGTCATGAAGGGAAGGCCATACTCAACAATATCTTGAGTGTGCAAAAATCCCCATTGACAAAGGTGGACTTGGATTTAACTCCAATAAGAAGAAGAAGTCCAAGAGCAACAAGAAGAAGGTCCAAAAACAAGTCAAGAATTCGTCCAAGATCATTTGCTTCAAGTGCAAAATTGAAGGGCATCATGTTAGATCTTTCCCTTTGAATAAGAAGGCCATTAGTGACAAGCAACAAGGGAAGCGGCCACAAGTTCATTCTCATGCTCAACCTCAAGTTGAAGAAAGACCTCTTCCCAAGAAAACTCAAGCTAATGCTTCTCAAGTTGAGAAATCAAGTGAGAAGAAAGTTAAGAGTAGACGTTGCTACCTATGTCGTGAGAAAGGTCACCTTGCTTCCTCATGCACTAGTGGCAACTTATCCAACCCAATTATTATTGATGATATCTATTCTCTTGGGAAGGATAAGGTTGGCAATGTGTTTGCCAAGTTTGTTGGTACTGAAAGTGGTGTCAAGAAAAGAACCATTTGGGTTGCCAAGCCTATTGTGACTAACCTCTTAGGACCCAACTTGGTTGGGCACCAACAAGCTCAAATTTGATCAATAGGTGTTATTGGAGGGCATTGCAGACTTGGCTACATTATGAAGAATTAAGGGGACTTCATCATTCTTAGTGTCTCAAGCCAAGTTAATTGGGTTATTAAGTTTCTATACTATATCCAATGTGCCTCCTTCCGGTAACTTGTACTTAAATTGTTTACATTGAAAGTTACTTGCCCCTCTGCATGTTTTGGTTTTGTTCCTTGCATGTGTTTGAATATGTTGTGCGTCCAATTGCTTATCTTGAGTAATCAAGTATGTGTGTGTTGGTTTGCACATCATGTACATGTGTGTCGTATGTTGAGCCTTTATGCATCTTGTTTGTATCTTAGTTGGCTCTTATGAGAGATTAATGGAATATCCCATTATGGGGGAGTGATGTGCTTTGTACACCTCACAATCCTATAAATGTGTGTACATGAGGAATACCATCTAGTATTGATATTACAAGATTATCTAGTCGCTATGTGGTATGTCTTCTCATGAGAAATTCAAATTCTAAATTGTCCATTAATTATCTCTTGTTGGATCGTTATTTTGCCTCTTGTTTATCTTTAAGTGGTATCACATTATGGGGGAGTAATATGCTATGTGTATATTACTAGTCTAGAAAATGTGTACATTCGAGATATTGTCACCTAGAATTGATATTGTAAATTATCTTGTTCCTAGGTGGCATGTTAGCTCTACAAGTTGCAATTTGCTTGTGTTTGGTGTGAAGATGATGTCGGATATCCTTGCTATGTACCACCGGAAATTATTTCCAAATACTTCTTGTCTTTTCACAATTGGTACTCACTTATGTGTGGTAGAAATTATTGATCATCTTCACGTTGGCGTTTGCTTTTTATTTGCCTTATCTCTTGCCAGGTTTCTGTCAACTCCCTTTGCCTTCCATGCCACTTGAGGATCTTGTTGTTTTCTTGATCTTGTCTAGTTTTCCTTGATATAGTGAACGTGGTGATCCTACCTTGTGCATTTTGTATTCAAATGCAAATTCTCTATAATGCACAACTCATGGGGGAGCTATCCTATTTTCTATAAAACACTAAACTTGTGATCCATTTTAAGTGTGTGTTGGTGAACACAAACCGTTTCTTTTTGGTACTTTGTGCCATCATGAAACTTTGTAGAGAGCTTGGTTTGTTTGGAACCATTCTCTCTTTTGGGAGTTTGACATCTTTGTTTTTGCGTGTATCATTGGATATCTCGTTCCTTGATGTATCTTTCAGTTGATATCCTCCAAGTGATGATTTATTCTTTTGGTATCTTTTCTTCATTTGGTTTTTCTTTGTCATTTGGTATCGGTTCTTGAAAGTCTTGAGCATGCATATTAACTTCATGTAGTTTCCTTGGCATGCTTTCTTTCTTTGACCCAATATATAGGGGAAACTCCACCAAGTCTCAAATTGGATGAGATGTGCATGAATTTCATTTCCATATCATGAATTTCATTTCCGTATCTATATGCACATATTTATGTGGAGTTTTTTCCTATTATTGTTGGTGTTTCTAACTCTTTGGTCCCAATGAGTTTGGGTACCATTTTGTTTGTGTTGTTGTTCTAGGAACAATTGGAGATGCATTGGATGCTCGGCTCACTTACAAGGAAGGTGGTGTCACCATGTGCTTATTGGAGTCAAGCTAGGATGCTCAATGAACTACAATCTATTACCTTCAATTGGTTTCTTCTACATCCTTCCAATGATATCTCGGTAACAAGTATCTATTCATGCATTCTTTTCTTGCATTCAACCTTGTGTAGGTTGCATCTTGGCATGATATTCATTCCATCTTGTGATACTTGTTTCCTTTCTCAAAGCATCTCAACGATGATCTCATTTTGCTAGTTGTGATGTCTTTGATGGTTGTGTGGTAGGAATTCATTTATATACAGTAAGACCATATCTAGCCATGTGCTATGCTTCCAAGCAAATATCTTATTGGTATATCTATGACTTCCTTTTGAATATCTTGTTCCTTTGTGTTGTAACTATTTCGGGTGTACATCCTTCTTTGTAGATATATATCATCATGATTTCGTCTACCTAGAACCTTATACACTTGAGAGAAATTACATCTGTAGAAGATATCCTTTCTTTCATGTCCACCTTGTCTTTCTTATGTTATTTCTTTGGTGGCTCCGTGAAAGCTTTTGCCTTGAGTGTGTGTCTTATCTCATTGCATCTTGATGCACTCTTGTGTGGTGAAGATTATTTTCCTCATGCTTATCTCGACGAGGCTTTTGCCATCTAAGTGGTATCCCTCGTCTTGATGAGGCTTTCATCTTCTATCTCCACCATGGGTTGTCACAAGCTTTGTTGTTATCTTTTTAGTGAGCTTGTGAACCCATTTGCTAGTGGGTGGGTGTGGGAAGGAATGTCATGCACCGTGTATCTCATTTATCCAATACTATGTTGATCCTTAATGCTCATCCGTATTTTAGTCTTCTCAAGTGCTTTGCCATGACTCACACACATCATGTTGGTTGAACCTATTCTTAAGTTGCCTCTTTTACATGTTGCTCAACCATGTATTTGTTGCAAGTGCTAGGCTTTGTTTCCTATATGCTCACTTACACTTGTTGTGAGTTTCTATTGATTTTGGGGGAGCTATGATCCTATTTTGTGCACTTGGTATCCTAATACAAAAAATTCTTATGTGTGCATAAATCATGGGGAGATTCTCTAGTTTCTTTAGATCATTCCTTTGCTCTTATCATAATATCCTTTATTCATGTGGCTCATAGGATCATTGGCCTAGTTGGTTCAATTGGTATCTTTTGATAGCTTGCTTCAATTGGTATCTTTTGATTGCTTGTTTCTCTCTTTGTTATGTATTAGCGGCATATCATTCTTTTGCAATCTTTGGGCCTCAATATAGTTTGTCTTCCTCCAAGTATTTACCATTGGATATGTGTATTGCATTCCACTCTCTTGTTGAGAAATACACAATTTATGGAGGACCACAATTTATATTGGCCTTCTAAGCTTTTCACCCACAATGGGGGAGAAGTTTCAGAGAGTTTTGTGGAGAAGCTTTGGTTTATGTTTCCTTAGCATTTGCATCTCATTCGCAGGCATTATTGGTTGTTGCATTGCGTGGTGATGCTTAATTCCTTATATAAACTCTCTTGAAAGTGATTGTCATCAATTACCAAAATGGGGGAGATATTTCAGAGAGTTTTGTGGAGAAGTGATAACCCACAAGTATAGGGGATCACAACAGTTTTCGAGGGTAGAGTATTCAACCCAAATTTATTGATTCGACACAAGGGGAGCCAAAGAATATTCTCAAGTATGAGCAGTTGAGTTGTCAATTCAACCACACCTGGATAACTTAGTATCTGCAGCAAAGTATTTAGTAGCAAAGTAGTATGATAGTAATGGTAACGAAAGTAACGGTAGCAAAAGTAATATTCTTGGTGTTTTGCAGTGATTGTAACAGTAGCAACGGAAAAGTAAATAAGCGGAGAACAATATGTGAAAAGCTCGTAGGCATTGGATCGGTGATGGAGAATTATGCCGGATACGGTTCATCATGTAACAGTCATAACATAGGGTGACTCAGAACTAGCTCCAATTCATCAATGTAATGTAGGCATGTATTCCGAATATAGTCATAAGTGCTTATGGAAAAGAACTTGCATGACATCTTTTGTCCTACCCTCCCGTGGCAGCGGGGTCCTAATGGAAACTAAGGGATATTAAGGCCTCCTTTTAATAGAGTACCGGAACAAAGCATTAGCACATAGCGAATACATGAACTCCTCAAACTATGGTCATCACCGGGAGTGGTCCCGATTATTGTCACTTCGGGGTTGCTGGATCATAACACATAGTAGGTGACTATAGACTTGCAAGATAGGATCAAGAACTCACATATATTCATGAAAACATAATAGGTTCAGATCTGAAATCATGGCACTCGGGCCCTAGTGACAAGCATTAAGCATAGCAAAGTCATAGCAACATCAATCTCAGAACATAGTGGATACTAGGGATCAAACCCTAACAAAACTAACTCGATTACATGATAGATCTCATCCAACCCATCACCGTCCAGCAAGCCTACGATGGAATTACTCACGCACGGCGGTGAGCATCATGAAATTGGTGATGGAGGATGGTTGATGATGATGACAGCGACGGATTCCCCTCTCCGGAGCCCCGAACGGACTCCAGATCAGCCCTCCCAAGAGGTTTTAGGGCTTGGTGGCGGCTCCGTACCGTAAAACGCGACGAATCCTTCTCTCTGATTTTTTTCTCCCTGAAAGTGAATATATGGAGTTGGAGTTGAGGTCGGTGGAGCGTCAGGGGGCCCACGAGGTAGGGGGCGCGCCCCCCACCCTCGTGGACAAGGTGTGGGCCCCCTGGCATGGATTTTTCTTCCAGTATTTTTAATATTTTCCAAATAGATGTTCCGTGGAGTTTCAGGTCATTCCGAGAACTTTTGTTTCTGCACATAAATAACACCATGGAAAGTCTGCTGAAAACAACGTCAGTCCGGGTTAGTTCCATTCAAATCATGCAAGTTAGAGTCCAAAACAAGGGCAAAAGTGTTTGGAAAAGTAGATACGACGGAGACATATCAACTCCCCCAAGTTTAAACCTTTGCTTGTCCTCAAGCAATTCAGTTGATAAACTGAAAGTGATAAAGAAAAACTTTTACAAACTCTGTTTGCTCTTGTTGTTGTAAATATGTAAAGCCAGCATTCAAGTTTTCAGCAAAGATTATGACTAACCACATTCACAATAACTCTTAGGTCTCATGTTTACTCATATCAATGGCATAACCAACTAGCGAGCGATAATAATAAATCTCGGATGACAACACTTTCTCAAAACAATCATGATATGATATAACAAGATGGTATCTCGCTAGCCCTTTCTGAGACCGCAAAACATAAATGCGGAGCACATTTAAAGATCAAGGACTGACTAGACATTGTAATTCATGGTAAAAGAGATCCAGTCATAGTCATACCCAATATAAATTAATAGTAATGGATGCAAATGACAGCTGCGCTCTCCAGCTAGTGCTTTTTAATAAGAGGGTGATGACTCAACATAAAAGTAAATAGATAGGCCCTTCGCAGAGGGAAGCAGGGATTTGTAGAGGTGCCAGAGCTCGGTTTTGAAATAGAGATAAATAATATTTTGAGCGGCATACTTTCATTGTCAACATAACAACCAAGAGATGGCGATATCTTCCATCACTACAAAAAAAAGACACATCCGTGACATTTTGGGCCGAACGAATTTTTTTTCTGTCATACATATGACACTTCTATGACGATAATTGTGACAAAACCCGGTATCATCATAGATGTGGTGGGCTCCTACTTCTATGACAAAAAATCATGACAGAAAATGGGCTTTTCGTCCTGGGCGGGCCGGAGACGCAGCTGCATGACATTCTTTGGGCCGTCCATGACGGAAAAAACCGTGGTAGAAGCGAGGGCTAGGAAAATTTCGGGGAGTTCCCGGTTACGGTGGGAGGTCGGGGGCCGAGCGATGCGCGTTTCTCTCGTACACGTACGCGTGTGTGTGCGAGGCGTTGGCTCTAACTGAACCCGAGCGAGGCGTTGGGCCCTAACTGTAATGCCCCAAGACCGACGCTTCAGAAGACTTCCTTATTTTCGTCATCGCCGTGTGTTCCTTTTGGTGCTTGCTCTTTTATTGTTGCATTGCATCATGCCATCATGCCATTAATCTTTGCATAAAACTCAACCAAGTAAATTGCATGGATCTTCGATCTATTTAAATCGAGGGAAATGCACATTGTGATTTCTCTTTATAACATATATCCTCCCAATATTATTAGGGAGCTATATTAAAATATTCCATTAGTTGGAGTTCACCATAACACACTTGCAAATATCCCAATGCCTTTGTTATCTTAATTCTTGGTCTCCAACCTCGCATTATATTTTTTTTCATCTTATTCCGAAGCTCCACCAAAAATCCGAACATTTTTGGACCTTCCCAATCCTCACTTCCTATTCGAATCATTTGTATTTATATCGTCCAATCAGGCCACTTCTATTTTTCCTGGATCAAGCGCATTTTTGTGAGTCCGGGAAAATAATCCCCATGCCCAAACTCCACCCTAATCTCTCTCGACATTTCTTCTAAAGCTTTTGTTTCTTTGAAATAGAGAGATAATTAGAGAGTGAGAGAGAGCCCAGCCGCCAGGCCTCTGGCCATTTCCCTCTCTACTGGGCCGGCCACTAAGGCCCATCCTTCCTCCTAGTAACCCTAGCCCGATTCGATCCCCATCTCCTTCCCTCCAGCGCCGCCAGTGCCCGACCCCATCTCCCTCCCGAGCGCCGATCCCTTCTCTCCCTCGACCCCTCGCCCTCCTCTCGATCTCTCCCTCCACTCTCTCCCTCGCGCCGCCACTCTCAGGGACGAGCCCCTCTTCTCCTTCCCGAGGCCACCGCCGGCGCCCAGAGCCCTCCGCTCCGCCGTGCCTCCTCCCCGCTGCAGGCCCCTCTCATGGCGCCGCCAGCCTCCAGGAGCTCCCCCTCGCAAGCTTCCTCACCGCCGCCTCTCCTCCTGCTTCTCCTCGTCGCCACCAACCCGGCGTTCGCCTACTCCATCGACCGTCCTGGCCACCCGTGTTGTTGACGGCCGAAGCCCGGCCGCGTCGTGCCTCTGCTACCGGCGGCCTCGACCTCGAAGACCCGTGCCTCGCCGTCGTTTCCCCTGCCAAGCCCCTTCTGCACGCACCCTCCTGGCAAGCCGTGCCCCTCCATGGCTTTCTGCCCGAGCCACCAACCCGCTGCGTCTACGCCGACGACCTCCGCCTCCAGCCGTTGCCGGCGAGCAAGCCTCGCTGGAGGACGTTGTCCTTGCCCGGTTCCTCGTCGCCAGCCCCAAGCCTTGCCGCTGCCTGCGTCCGTCCACCACTTGCAGCTGCCGGAGCAGGACCTCCTCGTCGCGGCTCTGCCTCCACTAGCAGCCTCCTGCTGCCTGTCATCTCCGTGGTCTTGACCAGCCCAAGCCGCCGGGCATTCTGACCCTTGCACATCGCTGTTGACCCGAGGAGACCACCGCCATGTCCAAGGGCTATCCCCGAAGATTTGGATGCGCCAAGTTCCATGACGCCGCATAAGTTTCTTCTTGAACGTGTACGACTACGCAGTTTTGCCAAGTACCACGACATCCGAAGCCCCGGATACACCAAGACCATCCCGGATAACGTCAAGTACCTCTACCGACGACCCTGAACATCTACGAAAACGTGTAACACTACCGTCGCCGAAGACCCGTTTAACGGAACCGTCAAGTTCGACTACCTTCGTGTGTACCACTACTTTCCTTGACGATTTTGAACCGCCACGAAATACACGCTTCAAAGGTATAACCCCGAGACGACACCCGTGGACCGAATGCAAGTGTTGTATGAGTTGCTCGTGTGTGCACCATTTTCGAGAGAGGTCTTTGCACGTTCCTCGATTGCCATACCGCCGTACCGTGGGAACCCGGAATCCGGGAGCACCCCACCATCTCTTGCGTGTGTCACACATTCGCACAATTCTCTTTTGCGCCGGTATCTCCATGAGCTACCGGAACCGATATGTTCCCGTGGCATCATTTTCGTTATCGTTGCCGTGGCACCCTTTTCGTTCCACCACGGTAACAAATGCTTCATAACATGCTCATGTCCACGCTTTCATAAAATTGCTTAGAAACTTGCATATGTCATCCGCGTCATGATAACAACATTTAAAATGTCTAAAATTGATGGTTGCATTAAAATTGCTAAATGACATGAGGATTTTCCGGAATTGTCGTTTGTTATTTCCGGCCTCATTTAAACTTGCCTAGATAGGTTGTTTAATTATGATTCACCCCGTGCCATGTTTATTAACATTTAATATTGTTGGGTACACAACCGAGAGAACTAAACAATTGATGTGGTGTGTCGTCAATATGCAACTCGTTGCATATTGAGCTCCACTTAACTTGTAGTTTCGTTTGTGCACTTTGCCATGCCATGCCTCATTAAACCGGACATGCATCATACTTGATTGTGCATCATGCCAAGTTTATGATTGGGTGTTCACTATGTTGTTTGTTTCTTTCCAGGTTGTTTCTCTCGTTAGCTTCGGTTTCTTTCCAGAGTTGTGAGGATTCGTTCGACTCCGTCTGTTTGTCTTCTTCATGGACTCGTTCTTCTTCCTAGCGGGATCTCAGGCAAGATGACCATACCCTCGAAATCACTTCTATCTTTGCTTGCTAGTTGTTCGCTCTATTGCTATGCCGCGCTACCTACCACTTGTTATATCATGCCTCCCATATTGCCATGTCAAGCCTCTAATCCACTCTTCCTAGCAAACCGTTGTTTGGCTATGTTACCGCTTTTGCTCAGCCCCTCTTATAGCGTTGTTAGGTGCAGGTGAAGATGAAGATTGCTCCATATTGGATTATGTTTATGTTGGGATATCACAATATCTCTTATTTAATTAATGCATCTATATATTTGGTAAAGGGTGGAAGGCTCGGCATTATGCCTGGTGTTTTGTTCCATTCTTGCCGCCCCTAGTTTTCGTCATACCGGTGTTATGTTCCTTGATTTTGCGTTCCTTACGCGGTTGGGTGATTTATGGGACCCCCTTGACAGTTCGCTTTGAATAAAACTCCTCCAGCAAGGCCCAATCTTGGTTTTACCATTTGCCTACCTAAGCCTTTTTCCCTTGGGTTCTGCAGACTCAAGGGTCATCTTTATTTTAAACCCCCGGGCCAGTGCTCCTCTGATTGTTGGTCCAACCCGTCAGTCGCCGGTGGCCACCAGGGGCAACTCTGGGCTCGCCTATCGGAAGCTTGGACAATCCGGTGTGCCCTGAGAACGAGATATGTGCAGCTCCTATCGGGATTTGTCGGCACAGTCGGGTGGCTTTGCTGGTCTTGTTTTACCATTGTCAAAATGTCTTGTAAACCGGGATTCCGAGACTGATCGGGTTTTTTCGGGAGAAGGTTTATCCTTCGTTGACCGTGAGAGCTTATAATGGGCTAAGTTGGGACACCCCTGCAGGGTATTATCTTTCGAAAGCCGTGCCCGCGGTTATGTGGCAGATGGGAATTTGTTAATATCCGGTTGTAGAGAACTTGACACTTGACCCTAATTAAAACGCATCAACCGCGTGTGTAGCCGTGATGGTCTCTTCTCGGCGGAGTCCGGGAAGTGAACACGGTTCTTGGGTTATTTTTGACGTAAGTAGGAGTTCAGGATCACTTCTTGATCATTACTAGTTGACGACCGTTCCGTTGCTCCTCTTCTCGCTCTTATTTGCATATGTTAGCCACCATATATGCTTAGTGCTTGCTGCAGCTCCACCTCACTACCCTTTTCCTTCCTATAAGCTTAAATAGTCTTGATCTCGCGGGTGTGAGATTGCTGAGTCCTCATGACTCACAGATACTTCCAAACAGTTGCAGGTGCCGATGAGACCAGTGCAGGTGACGCAACTGAGCTCAAGTGGGAGCTCGATGAAGATCTTGTTTGTTGTGTTGTTTCTTTTCATATTGATCAGTAGTGGGGCCCAGTTGGGACGATCGGGGATCTGGCAGTTGGGTCGTCTTCTTTTCTTTTGGTTCCGTAGTCGGACCTATGTGTGTATCTTGAATGATGTATGATTTAATTATGCATTGTGTGAAGTGGCGATTGTAAGCCAACTCTTTATCCCATTCTTGTTCATTACATGGGATTGTGTGAAGATGACCCTTCTTGCGACAAAACCACAATGCGGTTATGCCTCTAAGTCGTGCCTCGACACGTGGGAGATATAGCCACATCGTGGGCGTTACAAGTTGGTAATCAGAGCCATCCCCGACTTAGGAGCCCCCTGCTTGATCGAATCGCTGGCGTTGTTGAGTCTAGAACAAAAATGTTTTGAGTCTTAGGATTATATATATCGGAGAGTAGGATTCTTTTTACTCCTCAGTCCCTCGTCGCTCTGGTGAGGTTTCCTGACATAGAAGTTTTGACTCTTCTCTCCTCAAATTTCACTAAAAATAAATTTTAGGATCACGCGGGTATCTTGGAATCGTTCTGATGGTTTTGTGACGAGAACATTGTTCTTGGTGCCTCCTGACATTTAGGGGTTGTGGCAGTGTCCCGGGGAGTTGAGCTCCGAGGTGTTGTCGTCAAAATTTTATCGTTGCAGTTCTAGAATACCTGAGTTTCGCCGACATCGAAATCTCTTTTATGCAGTTGTTGGTGAGATCACCTCGACGCCACCCAGTACTGGGGCGGGAGTTCGGGAGTATTGCCATAACTCATATAACGGATGTTTTTCGAAGGTTGAGGTAAACGATTTCCGAAGGTTTCTTGGTTATGTGTTGACGGATGGATACAGCTGGATCTAGGGATTGCTAGTTTGGGTGATATATTTTGTGTCCCCTGTATCCCCAACACCAGATTGCATAACCAGAAAGTTTCGGGAGTTTATAAGTGGGAATTCAAGTAGCTCTTAGGATATCTTTCCGACAGATGTATGATATGAGATTGGGGTTCGACATCTAGTGGTCTGCCTTTCCACGGTTGGTTTTCCAGTGGTCTCGTAGTGTCTTAAAGAGTCCTTGGCTATGCCGACTCGGGGACGCTTCGTATGTCATGTGCACAGCCTTGTACATGATGGTGCTGTATGATCGAGCCCGTGTGGGCCCCACCACGAAAACTTCAGACGAAATCTCTATCATATGTTTGTTCCGGCTTATTCTGCAAGCCAATCCTTTGTTTTGTTTTATTTGTGGTATTCGAGTTGCTTCGAAGTCAAATGTGGATTTCATACCTTTCCTAAGCGGTGTTCTCATACTTCTATGTGGATACTAATCCTTCTTGATCATCGAGGTCGTCATGTTAATTCTTTCCAACCGACGTGTTTCTCTTCAAGTGCATCCAGTCATTTCAACATTCGCGAGATCAATTCTCAGTTCTTTGCAATGGTGTTTTCTTCAACCGTCCCAAGTTATCTTTGTTTTCCCGCCCTCCCACCCTTCTTCCTTCAAGGAATCAGATTGCTTAATCTAGTATCCATTTTTATTCACGTGAAGTACCTTCATTCTTTTCAATCAATGTTCTTACCCGGTGGTTCTCATGAAGATGTTCTTCAAGTTTATCTTTATTCGTTCTCTTTCTTCTCCAGTGGACTAAATTCAAGCTTTCGGTGTTGATCATATTCCCTTCCTCGTTTCAAGTGTTTTCGTATGTCGGTGCATCTCTTAATCATTCCCCGCTTGCTATTAAATTGTTCCGGAGTGCTGAAGATACCTCAGAAGATTCACATTTCCATTCCCAATCCGTTCAAGTTCTTTTGAGGATGCTATCTCATTCAAGCCATTTAATTCAACCGGTGCAATCTCCTTTTCAAGTAATCATTTCAACGGTGTTTCTTTTGAGTGGGCCCTAAGCCACAGGTCTTTTTCCAGGATCCTACCTGACTCTTCTAATTCTTTCCAGAGTTATTCTTAAATTCTTTTCAAAGTATGACGTAAGAATGAATTATCATCAGTCATATGTCTTTCTCCAAGATCTTTCAAATTCTTTTCGTCGTTGGTTCAACCTTTCCAATTTTTCATTCCGGAGTGCCTCAATAATTCTTGATGGTGTTTCTCATCATCATTCTCAACATTTGAAGAACGAAGAAGAATTTCTCTTGAATCTTGGTCCGTTCTCTTGAAGATTCATAGTTCTAGCTTATGCCATCCTCTCATAATTGTTTTCGATTGTGAGAATTCTTTCTTACCCATCCGGAGCATTTCATGAGTTGTTTTCATTTCTTGATCATCCAAAGGCCATCATTTCAGAAGATTTCTTCGTTCTAAGTTTTCAGCTTCGTTCTCCAATTACTCTAAATTGATGTCTCTTCGTTCATCTCCATATTCTCCCGGTGCATCGTTCAAGTATCCTCTAGTCAGCTCGTGATCTATTCGTTCTCATGTATCTAATTTCCCTCGAGTATTTTCGCGCGTTCTTTAATTCTTACGGTGTTTCGTCCTCTTTTCTTCAATTGTTTTCAATTCTCGCGGTGGTTCGTTCAAGATTCCTTTTCCGATGTCCTCATATTAATTCATTCGTTCTTTCCAAATCCTACCGGTGGTTCCATCAAGACCTTCTCAAGTTCGCGCTATATCTCTCTTAATCCTTTCTACGAGAATAAGTAGTATGCCAAATCCATTGCTTGTCATCAATTTAATTGGTGAAAGATACGCGTAATGTAATTCTTATTCTTGTTTCATCCAAGTGTTTAATCCCTTCTTCCGGAGTTCGTTCATGATATCAAATTCTTGATTTCAATTGTTCATCTTTCTTTCCGGAGCTCCAAGTTATTTCAATTATATCATTTCAAAGCTTCATCTAATCATTGCAAGGCTTCTCCCGGAGTTCTTTTCAATTTTCCCTTTTGTTTGATCATTCTTTTATTACCGGAGTTCTTCATGGAGGCTCTACATGGTGGTTCATCAAGGATTTAATTCATTCTCGAAGTGTTCTTCAAGATTCTTGTTGGAGCTCAAGCATTCTTGCATTCCGAAGTGCATTTCGTTCTAACTTATCATATGAGGTGGTGTTATGTCATTCTTGACAATTTGAGTTCGCGTTTCATGATTCACATGTTGTCAAGAATGTGATATTTTAAATCCACCAATCTCTTCGTTGGATTTATCTTGTGTCATGTTTCACCTAAAGCCTTCCCTAAGGAATGTTGCTATTATGGTGCTTATCAATGATCAAGTTTTCTCCTTCTCCTCTTGGTGGAAGAAGTTTTCATCTCTTCGTGGATCTCAAGCAAGCAATTGTTTCCGTTAGTGGCGGGTTGTCACCTCATAATGTTGAGATGTTTCCATAAGCCCACTACAAGCTTATTCTTTTCGTTGTTGGTTTTCCAACAACTCCGTTTTATCCTTCTTTTAAGGATGCTTCCTAAATTCAATTGTGGTAGAAGTTATCATTTCCTTCTCCGTTCTCTTATTCCGACGATCTATCTTCTATTCATTCGTCCCTGAGGCATTGTGATGTTGCTCTCTTCGATCAATCATCTTGTTTTGTCAAGATCATGTAATTTTTCCTTTCTTATCCGTTTAGCCAGAGTGTCGTGCCCTCTTTTCAAGTTCTTCCCATTCTGTCAAGTTTTGCCTCCCTTATCAACCGGAGTGCTGTCTGAAATCTTTCTTACCCCTTGTGCCATTCTTTCTTTAGCTATGGAGGCAGTGTGTTGTTAAATTCATCGAGTATCCTCTCATCTTGTCAAATTCATGTTCAATTCCTTCCATTTACAGTCGGAGTGCTGCCCAAATTATATCATTCTTATTCCTTCCCCATCTTGTTTTAACCGGAGTGGTTTAAATATCTATCGTGTCAATTAACCTCAAGGTTCACATGGTGTCCCTTGTCTCTCTTTTCTACCGGTGTGCTTTCATATTCCTTTTGATCCGTTAAGCTCTCGTTTCATATTCTTCAACCTACAAAGGTTCTCGCAATGTTCCTTGTTCCTCTTGCTGGACGGAGTGTTTTAAATTTTGTTCATCTTCGTTGTGCCATTTCCTCAAGCTTTGCGACCTCTCAAGGTTCTTTGGTTTCACTCATTTGTCAAAGAAGCAATTAGTTTTACCTCTTCCTCTACCGTTTTCCCTCCGGTGCCATCCTAGATCTCGGGACGAGATCCTCTCGTAGTGGTGGAGTGTTGTAACGCCCCAAGACCGACGCTTCAGAAGACTTCCTTATTTTCATGATCGCCGTGTGTTCCTTTTGGTGCTTGCTCTTTTATTGTTGCATTGCATCATGTCATCATGCCATCATGCCATTAATCTTTGCATAAAACTCAACCAAGTAAATTGCATGGATCTTCGATCTATTTAAATCGAGGGAAATGCACGTGGTGATTTCTCTTTATAACATATATCCTCCCAATATTATTAGGGAGCTATATTAAAATATTCCATTAGTTGGAGTTCACCATAACACACTTGCAAATATCCCAATGCCTTTGTTATCTTAATTCTTGGTCTCCAACCTCGCATTATATTTGTTTTCATCTTATTCCGGAGCTCCACCAAAAATCCGAACATTTTTGGACCTTCCCAATCCTCACTTCCTATTCGAATCATTTATATTTATATCGTCCAATCAGGCCACTTCTATTTTTCCTGGATCAAGCGCATTTTTTTGAGTCCGGGAAAATAATCCCCATGCCCAAACTCCACTCTAATCTCTCTCGACATTTCTTCTAAAGCTTTTGTTTCTTTGAAATAGAGAGATAATTAGAGAGTGAGAGAGAGCCCAGCCGCCAGGCCTCTGGCCATTTCCCTCTCTACTGGGCCGGCCTCTAAGGCCCATCCTTCCTCCCAGTAACCCTAGCCCGATCCGATCCCCATCTCCTTCCCTCCAGCGCCGCCAGTGCCCGACCCCATCTCCCTCCCGAGCGCCGATCCCTTCTCTCCCTCGACCCCTCGCCCTCCTCTCGATCTCTCCCTCCACTCTCTCCCTCGCGCCGCCACTCTCAGGGACGAGCCCCTCTTCTCCTTCCCGAGGCCACCGCCGGCGCCCAGAGCCCTCCGCTCCGCCGTGCCTCCTCCCTGCTGCAGGCCCCCTCTCATGGCGCCGCCAGCCTTCTGGAGCTCCCCCTCGCAAGCTTCCTCACCGCCGCCTCTCCTCTTGCTTCTCCTCGTCGCCACCAACCCGCCGTTCGCCTACTCCATTGACCGTCCCGGCCACCCGTGCTATTGACGGCCGAAGCCCGGCCACGTCGTGCCTCTGCTGCCGGCGGCCTCGACCTCGAAGACCCGTGCCTCGCCGTCGTTTCCCCTGCCAAGCCCCTTCTGCACGCACCCTCCTAGCAAGCCGTGCCCCTCCATGGCTTTCTGCCCGAGCCACCAACGCGCTGCGTCTGCGCCGACGACCTCCGCCTCCAGCCGTTGCCGGCGAGCAAGCCTCGCTGGAGGACGTCGTCCTCGCCCGGTTCCTCGTCGCCAGCCCCAAGCCTTGCCGCTGCCTGCGTCCGTCCACCACTTGCAGCTGCCGGAGCAGGACCTCCTCGTCGTGGCTCTGCCTCCACTAGCAGCCTCCTGCTGCCTGTCATCTCCATGGTCTTGAGCAGCCCAAGCCGCCGGGCGTTCTGGCCCTTGCACATCGCTGTTGACCCGAGGAGACCACCGCCAAGTCCAAGGGCTATCCCCGAAGATTTGGATGCGCCAAGTTCCACGACGCCGCATAAGTTTCTTCTTGAACGTGTACGACTACGCAGTTTTGCCAAGTACCACGACATCCGGAGACCCGGATACACCAAGACCGTCCCGGATAATGTCAAGTACCTCTACCGACGACCCCGAACATCTACGAAAACGTGTACCACTACCGTCGCCGAAGACCCGTTTAACGGAACCGTCAAGTTCGACTACCTTCGTGTGTACCACTACTTTCCTCGACGATTTTGAACCGCCACGAAATACACGCTTCAAAGGTATAACCCCGAGACGACACCCGTGGGCCGAATGCAAGTGTTGTATGAGTTGCTTGTGTGTGCACCGTTTTCGAGAGAGGTCTTTGCACGTTCCTTGACTGCCATGCCGCCGTACCGTGGGAACCCGGAATCCGGGAGCACCCCACCATCTCTTGCGTGTTTCACACATCCGCACAATTCTCTTTTGCGCCGGTATCTCCATTAGCTACCGGAACCGATATGTTGCCGTCGCATCATTTTCGTTATCGTTGCCGTGGCACCCTTTTCGTTCCACCACGGTAACAAATGCTTCATAACATGCTCATGTCCACGCTTTCATAAAATTGCTTAGAAACTTGCATATGTCATCCGCATCATGATAACAACATTTAAAATGTCCAAAATTGATGGTTGCATTAAAATTGCTAAATGACATGAGGATTTTCCGAAATTGTCGTTTGTTATTTCCGGCCTCATTTAAACTTGCCTAGATAGGTTGTTTAATTATGATTCACCCCGTGCCATGTTTATTAACATTTAATATTGTTGGGTACACAACCGAGAGAACTAAACAATTGATGTGGTGTGTCGTCAATATGCAACTCGTTGCATATTGAGCTCCGCTTAACTTGTAGTTTCGTTTGTGCACTTTGCCATGCCATGCCTCATTAAACTGGACATGCATCATACTTGATTGTGCATCATGCCATGTTTATGATTGGGTGTTTACTATGTTGTTTGTTTCTTTCCGGGTTGTTTCTCTCGTTAGCTTTGGTTTCTTTCCAGAGTTGTGAGGATTCGTTCGACTCCGTCTGTTTGTCTTCTTCATGGACTCGTTCTTCTTCCTAGCGGGATCTCAGGCAAGATGACCATACCCTCGAAATCACTTCTATCTTTGGTTGCTAGTTTTTCGCTCTATTGCTATGCCGCGCTACCTACCACTTGTTATATCATGCCTCCCATATTGCCATGTCAAGCCTCTAATCCACTCTTCCTAGCAAACTGTTGTTCGGCTATGTTACCGGTTTTGCTCAGCCCCCCTTATAGCGTTGTTAGGTGCAGGTGAAGATGAAGATTGCTCCATGTTGGATTATGTTTATGTTGGATATCACAATATCTCTTATTTAATTAATGCATCTATATATTTGGTAAAGGGTGGAAGGCTCGGCCTTATGCCTGGTGTTTTGTTTCACTCTTGCCGCCCCTAGTTTCCGTCATAGCGGTGTTATGTTCCTTGATTTTGCGTTCCTTACGCGGTTGGGTGATTTATGGGATCCCCTTGACAGTTCGCTTTGAATAAAACTCCTCCAGCAAGGCCCAACCTTGGTTTTACCATTTGCCTACCTAAGCCTTTTCCCTTGGGTTCTGCAGACTCAAGGGTCATCTTTATTTTAAACCCCCCCCCCCCCGCCAGTGCTCCTCTGAGTGTTGGTCCAACCTGTCAGTCGCCGGTGGCCACCAGGGGCAACTCTGGGCTCGCCTATCGGAAGCTTGGACAATCCGGTGTGCCCTGAGAACGAGATATGTGCAGCTCCTATCGGGATTTGTCGACACAGTCGGGTGGCTTTGCTGGTCTTGTTTTACCATTGTCGAAATGTCTTGTAAACCGGGATTCTGAGACTGATCGGGTTTTTCCGGGAGAAGGTTTATCCTTCGTTGACCGTGAGAGCTTATAATGGGCTAAGTTGGGACACCCCTGCAGGGTATTATCTTTCGAAAGCCGTGCCCGCGGTTATGTGGCAGATGGGAATTTGTTAATATCCGGTTGTAGAGAACTTGACACTTGACCCTAATTAAAACGCATCAACCGCTTGTGTAGCCATGATGGTCTCTTCTCGGCAGAGTCCGGGAAGTGAACACGGTTCTTGGGTTATTTTTGACGTAAGTAGGAGTTCAGGATCACTTCTTGATCATTACTAGTTGACGACCGTTCCGTTGCTCCTCTTCTCGCTCTTATTTGCGTATGTTAGCCACCATATATGCTTAGTGCTTGCTGCAGCTCCACCTCACTACCCTTTTCCTTCCTATAAGCTTAAATAGTCTTGATCTCGCGGGTGTGAGATTGCTGAGTCCTCGTGACTCACAGATAGTTCCAAACAGTTGCAGGTGCCGATGAGACCAGTGCAGGTGACGCAACTGAGCTCAAGTGGGAGCTCGATGAAGATTTTGTTCGTTGTGTTGTTTCTTTCATATTGATCAGTAGTGGTGCCCAGTTGGGACGATCGGGGGTCTGGCAGTTGGGTTGTCTTCTTTTCTTTTGGTTCCGTAGTCGGACCTATGTGTGTATCTTGAATGATGTATGATTTAATTATGCATTGTGTGAAGTGGCGATTGTAAGCCAACTCTTTATCCCATTCTTGTTCATTACATGGGATTGTGTGAAGATGACCCTTCTTGCGACAAAACCACATTGGGGTTATGCCTCTAAGTCGTGCCTCGACACGTGGGAGATATAGCCGCATCGTGGGCGTTACACTAAGTGAACCCGAGTGATTGCACTGCAGGCTACGCGTTACTGAACCCGAGCGATCGATCGATGGCTGTTAACTAAACCCGATCGAGCGATTCCTTCGCTACTGCTGCTAACTGAAGCCGATCGATGCTGCCTCTGGATGAACAGTGAGCGTTGCTGGGGGGGTTTGGATGAACAGTTCCCGGTGGGGGTGGATGAACAGGACCCCGTGGTGTTGCCTCTGGATGAACAGGACCCCGATCGATCGAGCCGGTTGGGGCTGGATGAACAGGACCCCGTGGAGGGCAGGATGAACAGGACCACCCCGTGGAGGGCAGAATGAACAGTAGACGGTGGAGGGCTGGATGAACAGTAGCCCGTGGAGGGGTGGTTGAACAGGAGCCCGTGGAGAGCGCTGGTTGAACAGTAGCCGGTGGAGTAGCGCGTGGTGGAGGCTGGATGAACAGGAGCCCGTGGATGAACAGTCGCAGGTGGAGGCTGGAGGAGGTCGACGGTGGATGAATAGTAGCCCGTGGAGGCTGGAGGGGTCGACGGTGGAGATGAACAGTGTCCCATGGAGTCCCGTTTTGCGGTACGCCACACCCCTCCCGATGAACAGGACCCCCGTTTCGACCGTAGCGCTCCAACACAAGTCCGTTTCCTCCGTTTTGCGGTACGCCACACCCCTCCCGATCAACAGGACCCCCGTTTCGACCGTAGGAGGTCCGTTTCCTCCGTTTTGCGGTACGCCAGACCCCTCCCGATGAACAGGATCCTGTTTCAAACGTGGCCGGTCGAACGCAAGGCCGTTTCCTCCGTTCTGCGGTACGCCAGGCCTTGTTTCCATCGGCTGTTCCATCCAAGCCCTCCCGATGAACACGACGACGCATTCCGTTCCGACCCAGCCGGTTGGCTCCCCATGAACACGACGACGACGCTGTTTCTCCGTTCCGACCCAGCCATGTACACGAGCCCTGCCTGGCCGTACGTATGCACGAGTAGGCGTGCGAGACCCTGCCCGTATGTACGTGCGTGGCCGTATTTTCTTTCTTGCACACTGGCCGCTGTACGTACGTGTACATGCTACGTGCGCGCCTCTACTACGACACGTGTGCACCTCTACATCGACTAGTATGTATGTACACGTTCGCGACCAGAATGACAATGCTACGTACGCTTCGGCCAGGTGGGTCCCGACTGTCAGTCACTTCCTTGCCTGCGAAGATGTAGCTGGTGGGTCCCAGCAGTCAGGGGGGCGAATCATTTTTTTTTGCCCGGACGCACTTCCTTGCGTGCGAAGATGTAGCTGGTGGGTCCCCGCAATCAGGGGGAAACGTTTTTTTCACGAAATACGGTGGCCCGTCCGGTGGGTCCCCGCTGTTAGGTGGAGGAATCATTATTTTCCGTGTAATAAGGAGGCACTTCCTTGCTGCGGCCATGGACCCAGCTATCAGCCTCTCCACGTACAGCCCACGTCTGATGGAAGTCGTTCCTTGACCACGTTGACCATGCCGCGCCGAGAGCACCATGGCGGTGGACGACGGCGAGGCCTAGGAAGGGGACGACGGGGAGCCGGGGAACACGCGGCAGTGGAAGCCCGCGCAGAGAGGAGTACGAGGGTTCACTGGTTCGGCTGCGGTGTGAGGCTGCCGTCGCCGCAGGGCCTGACCAGCGGTGGGAATAGTAGGGGGCGGTGAGGCCTCCGCGGCAGCACAGCCGGCCACGGGAGGCAGGACCATGCGGCACGACCGGCGCTGCTTTGGGCGGCTGGAGCAAGAAGACCAGAGGTTGAAGAAGCACTACGGCCATTGATGGACATCGTACGGTCACTGGAGCTAGAATCGTTCATATTGACTAAAGTTGACAAAGGCCCCAGTCCCAGTCAACTTAGTAGGCCCACAAGTGAGCCTCCCACCATGGTGGGTCCCAGCTAGCAGGGGGAGTATTCATTTTTTTGTGCGTAATAAGGAGGCACTTCCGGTGGGTCCGAGCTGACAGCAGGGGGGACTTTTTTTTTACGAAATACCCTGGCCCGTCCGGTGGGTCCCGGCAGTCAAGGGGGAAACATTTTTTTCGCGAAATAAGGTGGCGCGTCCGGTGGGTCCCTACTGTCAGGTGGAGGCATACTTATTTTGCGCGTAATAAGGAGGCACTTCCTTGCGGCCGCCTGGACCCAGCTGTCAGCCTCTCCACGTACAGTACTCTTCCGATGGAAGTCGGTCGTTGACCACGTTGACCACGCCGCGCCGAGAGCACCAGGGTGGTGGTCTGGACGACGGCGAGGCCTAGGAAGGGGACGACGCGGAGCCAGGGAAGACGCAGCAGTGGAAGCCCGCGCGGAGAGGAGTACGAGGGTTCACTGGTTCGGCTGCGGTGTGAGGCTGCCGTCGCCGCAGAATAACAGGGGGTGTGGGTGAGTAGAGGGATGGCCTGGCCAGCGGTGGGAGTAGTACGGGGCGGTGAGGCCTCCGCGGCATCACAGCCGGCCACGGGAGGCAGGAGCACGCGACACGACCGGCGCTGCTTTGGGCGGCTGGAGCAAGAAGACCAGAGGTTGAAGAAGCACTACGGCCGTTGGATGGACATCGTACGATCACTGCAGCTAGAATCGTTTATATTGACTAAGTTGACAAAGCCCTTGGTACGCGTCAACTTAGTAGGCCCACAGCTCAGATTTGGCAGAGAACATATAGCCCATTTGCGATTTCTAAGAATGTACATCCCATTTTTTAATTATAATGGAATTTACTACAGCCCATTTACAGTTTGTTAAAATTACAACCCAACTTCTAGCTAGGACAACGATTAATAATTTCAAACAACCGCTCAAAACAGAATTCAAAAAAATTCCCACATTTTGATGGGATCCGAAATATTTTTATCCGAAATTTCTAGTCAGGTTAAATATAATTTCAAAATAAAGTTGTATTACGTTAAAATCCAACGAAATATTGCGCGCGCAACAAGTAATGAAATTAAAAATTTCAAATTCCAAAAATAATATATTTTTCAAACTAATTATGTGTTTGGTGCATAGTAACTGTCCAGTTATTATAATTACATCCCATTTATTATTTCTTAAAGTCCATTTTCTTGTTAAGCCTAATGCATACCTCCTAGGAAAGTTTGCAGCCCAGCGGGGCGGAGAATAACAAGTTGACCCGGATATTGTGTACAACTGTCGGCCCAGTTGCATTGCTGATGTTGAAAAAAGGCCTGTGTAGTATAGTACAACCTAACATGGTTACTCAACCCACATTCAGCGACGCCGGAAAGGCCCAAACAAGGCTTTGAAGTCACTGAGCTCAATTAATAACTTAAGAAAAAAGTTAGATTACAGTGGAACCTAATTAAAAGCTGCCACGAGCAAATAAATAATTCAACGGGTCCCACTTGTGCGTGTGTGTGTGTGTGAGAGAGAGAGAGATAGAGACCCATCGGTCGATGCTCGTAAATACATCTTTCAGCCATATGCATTGCTGATGCTCAGTAAAAACTTATATAGTTGACACAATCATATAGAACATCATAGCACACTGAACTTGCATACAAAAATTTCACGCAGGCGGCACAATCAGGATGGAAGCAGTGGATCGCTACGGGAAGGGCTATGTTGAAACCAACGAAGTCGTACATAATGGTTCATCGTCTATCAATGACGGGGAAATATCTTGAATGTTGTGCAAAGAAAGCAGACAGACAACACAATAAGTTCTACTAGCACATTAAGTTGACGTACAACCCTTTCTAAAAAAAGTTCAGGTACAAAATTAGAGCAGGTCACAATCAAATGTACTGGCATATCAGTGCTTCACACCCATAGCTCGGATTTAACTAGTATCTAACAAGATTCAGTTGTTACTTCAAATCAGAGCACATCCAGGCAGCCAGCCCCGCCTCTTCTCCCAAAGAAGCAGTGGCCTCCGCCGCGCGATGGAGTAGGCCCTGTGCCATCCATCGTTCCGAGCAACACGGGGAAAGTCTGATGTTGACTCCTGTAATTGACGTCGTCGACGGACCCTGGCACCAGCGGCGGCGGCAGGACTTTGATTGATGGATTGACCACTTCTTCGACATGCACGAACACTCGATACAGGTACATCCCTAACGTGGTCCGCGGCGGCCTTGGTGGCGACGAATAGTACAACCCCGGTTCCTGCACCGGTATCTCAACACCAATCACCTTCGGTATGGTGGACGGCTTCTTCATCCATGCCATAACCGTCAGAGCCCAGCTGTCTGGAGGAACAAACATACTTACGAGCTCACCTCAAAGGTCGTTGATAAGCTCGTTCATGGACTCGCTGTTCCAAGCACGTCGAGGCATGCCGTGGAAGGTAAGCTTTGTTAAAAACTCAAGCTCAGAGGGCATCGAGCCCCATCCTGGGTGCCACCGATCAAAGCTCACCAGCGCGCCATCGCAGAACAAACGCCGGGAAGATTCAAACACACGACTGCAGTCGAAAGTTGTCCAGAACCTGACGAAGAAATCAGCCGGTGGCGGACAGACTTCGACGAGCAAGTCACTTATTTGGATGCCGTGCGCAATGCCAAGAGCTTTGACGAGGTCGTCCGGTGAGACGGGAGGCCGGTCGCCGTTGATGGTTACCATCAGCACTTTGCCGGCAAACTGGTCGTCAAGCACTGCCATGCCACTGTTGAGCGACAGCACGCAGTGACCAAAGGCAGGACGGACCTCAGGATCTCCAGCTCGGAGATCCGCGTTGACCGGCGACATGGTAGTGCGCTTGTGTACAGGGAGTACAGGAGGGGGATTTGGGGGAACTGGAGTAGGAATCGAGATTCCAGAGGTGGGGGAGGGGCGGGAGACTGGGGATGAAAAGGTAGCATGAATTTCGAGCACGCGCCAATATGCTCTCGGCGCGCAAGCGCACGAAAACACCGGTGGCGCCCACATGTCGGCCTAAGAGTCCTTATTCTTTCTTTTTTTGGAGAGACCGGCCTTTTTTTCAAGATCTTTTGAGAGCCCGGCCTGAGAGTCATAATTGACCTGTTTGTCATTGCGTTACTACTCGGCCCATATTCAACGACACCTCACTGGCCCAAACAAGTGTACATCATCGAAAAGACACTGAGCTCAAATTATATAACTTGAAAAAAGGAGATATACTCTGAACACTGGAGAATGGTGATGCCCTCATTTAGCCCACCAGTAGTTCGAGACAATAAACAGTTTGAAACAACGGTATATACAACATTCAAACACTGACTAGTGACTACTACTGACATAAACAACAAGACATGATAGTTCATAAGAAGTCTTGCTACACCACCAAAATGCACCCATCTGCAGCGCTTAGACTCTCGTGATCCAGACGAGAATGACATTCTAAATAGAAGCAACTATTACATAGTAAGAGTGACCTAGACGAGGATGACCAAATGACAAGGAATATGCATAACAAAAGAAAGAACTACCCATCCAGAACCAGCAGCAAAGACAACAAAGTCATTCGAAGAGATGATCCAACACCATCATAATTTGCAGCCCCGCTTCAGCGACCAGTGATCCGGAGACACCAGTACTCCACCCTTTCGATGCAACAGCCCAATTACCTATCAACCTGAAGGCTTGAACCACATCACTGCCTGTCGTAATTGAGACATCCAAGGATCAAAGTTAATCCGGATGCCTTTGTCATTCTCACCTTCTTTTGGCTGCAGGCTGTATCGTTGACAATCAGGAGAGTTTGCTCCCGAACTCCTAGGGCTCGCCGTGTAGACACAGTTTTCCATAGCAAACAGAGCCTCTCTGCCATCAAGGTCCTTGCCAACGGTGATCTCCTGGTTAATCGGATAATTGAGTCAGAGAAACAGAGAGTGTGAACCAAGGCTGTTTACCCGCCTCCAACTAAAAAAATCCTAAAGGCCCCAACAAGCTGGTATCCTGCTCATAGACGTAACAGCCACTGTCCGGATACTCACGTATTACACGGTGCTTGTATACAGTGGGGTTTTTGCAATATAACTTTTTCGGCTCATGTGTCCGAATGATCATCAGTCTTTTGCCATCGTCTGATCGAGCGAGGAACCAGTTGTGCTTCCCTGTTTTGGCAAAGGTGGTGTGATTACAAAGGGCAGTAACTGTAGGGACACTGCATCATATCAAAAAGGACATGCATTGTTAATGTAAGATCAGCATTGTTCAGAGTATGAGTAGGATAATGCAAGAAACAACATTGATATGTCCCTGTTGGAACTGGGAGGAAAATACAGGGAAATGTATACTGGGTTCGAAAATATAGAAGTGCCATGCATGGTTATACTCATGTTATCTCGCAATCGATTCTTCACAGGAAACTACCATGTCATGCATGTTATGTACTCCCTCCATTCCCAAATATTTGTCTTTCTAGGCATTTCAAATAGATACAACATAGGATGTATGTAGACATATTTTAGAGTGTAGATTCACTCATTTTGCTCCGTATGTAGTCACTTGTTAAAATCTCTAGAAAGACAAATATTTGGGAACGGAGGGAGTAATCATGTTCTGTCCTCACAAACAAATTCTTCAAGGTAACTAACAGACCATGCATTATTATATACTCGTGTTCTGTGGGCAAAAAATTTGTGAGGATATTATTCTAGCCATTGATTGCTGAAGGGCGAATATAGGTATGTACACATGGTAAGCATTGCAGGATTTCACTACTTCCAAATATAGAGTTCTCCATATGCACATTTACTTCCCTAATGTATGGTTAGATGAAACCAACAGTGTGGTGCATGTTTCTACATCATGAAAATGAGCAAACTAACATTGCCATTGATACACACTCATATTTAGTAGTAGTATATAGATTACTGTAAAATAAGGATAATATCCATATATTCCTAACCATTTGATTATTTAGGGTACAAATTGGCTGTAATGACATGGTCACAATCGCATGAATTGACTCATTCCAAATATAGCTGATTTATGGCATCTCTAATACATTGCCATAGTTCTACTCAAATTCTGCTCAAACGGGGATATGCCAATCATCACAAAAAGTTCAAACAGTGTCATGGCGTCATCATTAACATGAGCAGGAAACAACTTACATGCGCCGTCCAGCAATACGTGGTGCCATCTGCTTTGTCGATCACGTAGATGATGCCATTGTGTTCAATAGTATCACAGAAGTGTGTATCAGCTTTGACGATGATCCACTGCGAGCCGAGTTGTCTCCAGCTAAAGAAGGCACCGGCGTAAAGATAGGCGAGTCCGCGGTCGAACAAGGCAATTAGCTTGAAGTCTGCGTAATTCGCATGTTGTGTGGGCACTTGGCAGATTACAATCTTCTGCAAAACAAGGTCCGTCCAACTGACGTAGTAATCTAGATGACTTGAACCGCGATGGTAATACTCTATATAATCCACCGGAGGAAGGATAATCTCATGGGAGGTCTGGAAGTTCACGAGCACCAACTTTTTACCGTCTTCTCTGAAGGCAGCCATCCAGTGGGAGTTCATGCCGACCCAGTACATACCTGCCAAGAAGTTTCGGGCGATGGTGATCGGATCGATGTCGAGGGAAATGATGTACGGCGACCCGCTACATACCTGCAAAGAAGTTTCGGCTAATGGAGATCGGATTGAAGTGGAGGGGCATCATGCACGCCTCCGTATCATGGTGAGCCAATCTCGCAAGACCAGATAGCAGCAAGCAGGGTGTCTTGAAAAGCTTAGGCCTCACTTCGACGATGGCCGTGTGCATGTCCCTCGAGCATGCAGCCAGCCGCAGGGCGCTCAACATATCCATACACGAACAACAGAGGTCGAGGATGTCACTGGGGAGATTGCTCCAATCGCGGCTCATATGGATGCTGCGCGGTTCGCGTTCGGCCATGGTGGAGTTTGTAAGGGGGCTTGATTTATGGGGGAGAAGGATGTCAGTGCTGGAGCGGCTTGCGAGGGAATAGTGGTACTGGGGGAGGCGAGTGAGGCGACGGTACACGGGGGCACAGTGAGATGGAGACGGAGACGGAGACGGAGAAGGAGATGGAGATGGAGTGGTGCTATGGGAGCAGAGAGGGAGACGAGGCGAGGCGCCAATGTGCTGTACAGCGGCGGTGACAGACTGCACAGTGCACAGGGTGAGGCTGACTTTGGTAACCCGAACACGCCGCCTGGACTAGTGTCAGGCGCAGGGTGTTGTCACTTCACTGTGAGGACCGGATGAATAGTATTTTGACCATCAAGTGTACCACAGTTGTACTACTACTACTACTACTACTAGTAGTAGGAACATGAGTACTCCAGTATTGTATAGCGGAAATAGGTCTCCCGTGCTAGCATGCCTGTTCACTTCATCGTTCAGGTATCATCCATATTGCGAGAAGAACCAAATTCTCGTGCATGCCCAATCAACGCCCTGCCGTGATGCATGCAGTGGTCATTCTGGTGCATCAAGGATGGCATGCAGATCGTTCCACACTTGAGAAGAGGAAAAATGGAAAGGTAGAACGCGGCAGCAGAGGAAGAGAACGCTGGCTAACGAGGCTGGGAGGGGATCGAGCAGGAAGTTAATGCTCCACGCCTAAAGGTTTTGGGAAAACCTGATTTTCATAAGGTGACTTATACTCACCTAAATAGAGGGAGTATTCCTTAACCAGAGAATGTTGTGTCTCCCACTCACACGCTCAAAAAAAAACTACGACACATTTTTATCTGTTTGCATAGGTCCCACCTATCAGGAAGGATGGGCACGTACACGAACAGGTACGACTCATCAGTCTACCCGCATAGCCTTTTCGTTTAGTCTACCTAGCCGTCTAATCAACTGCCTGCACGCCACTTCTCCCATTTACTTCTCCATCGGGAACCGATTCTCCTCGGCTTCTTCACCTCCCCTTCGTCTTCATTTGCATCCAAACCCCACTGTGTTCACATTGTTTTAACCTCTTTAAATAATCATCTACTACTTCAGTTAGACTAGCCATCTAATCCTAATTCTCCAAACCATAGCCCTCCATTCCAGCGGTTCGAAATGGCGAAAGAGATAGAGATGCAGGTTTTTAGCGTCCAACATGTCCTCGTCGAAGGCTCGATGCGCATAGTTGCCACCGTCACCGTCCACCCAAGGGTTGTTCGGCAGTGGATCAAGAATGTATCCAACTCCCTCGAAAAGGTAGAGAGGAGGGTCATCGGTCTTGACGCAGAGTACACGGAGCGTGCCCCTGGGATGATCCAGCGCGCCGCCGTCCTTCAGCTGTGCCTCGAAGATGATGTTTTGGTGTACCACATCATACACTCGCCCTCCATACTAGGTGAGCTTCACGATTTCTTGTCTCGGGAGGACGTATACTTCTGTGGGGCAGCCATCGAAGGGGACAAACAGAAGCTGGAGCCGTACAACCTTGATTTGAAAAGCATCGCTGACCTACGAACCAGAATCAAAATTCCTGTAGAAGATTGTGATAAACAGACACCATCCCTATTCGACGTAGCAAATTTTGTGCTCGGTACAAACCTTTAGAAGGGTGATGAGACGGTGGCATTAAGGTCGTCTGGATGGGAGAATTATCCCTTGACGTACGAGCGGATAAAATATGCTGCCCTCGATGCCCGTGTGAGTTTCAAGATAGCTGCAAGGTCCAAAGATCTTGTTGCGAAGCCATCTCCCACAGAGAATGATGCGGTTAGAAAGGAGCACGGCGTCTTCCTACTCGTACGGCAACGAATCGGCAGCAGACAGCATGGTCCGCCATGTGCAAGGTTCGTGCTATCTTATTCAATATCAACGTGGTTCCATCGTACCAATTCGTGCGGTGGCCCGTTGCATGGCTGATCCCAATGTTGGACAAAGGTTCTACGGGAACGGTGTCACCGTTGTAAATGTTGTGCAAATTGATGTTGGTACCCTCCCGTACATATGCAAGCCAATCTCCACTCGCACCGAGCCTAACCTGTGAAACAGTGGGCAGGGGGAGAATTAAGAAATGGACACGGAAGTTGTCTTTAGAATGCATTTACTACGTGATCAAACTCATCTTACCTGCTCATCGGAGGAAATCCGAGTGCCCCTCAACGTCGGCATCTCAACGGGCGTCAACTTACAACTACGTCCATGCCGCGCTGGAGAGACCCCCAAGGAAACATCCTCGTGCGTTCCACGGAACATCACGATGCATTTGTATGAGTAGTTTATCTTGTGAGAGAAAAGGATGAACGAGGGAAGGCCTCTAGAGATAGAGATGGACACTACTACTACCAATGTGCTGGCCCATGCGTTGCAATGGATCCAAAGTAGTAGAATAATACTTGTTCACGTGCTTGAAATATAAACACTCTAGTTTTGATATACATGTGTCAGCAGACATGACAGCTTGTCCATGGAAGTTGAACCACGGCGACCATCACGTTTCTTGTTTCTACCACTGCCACACCCACACGCGATTCCCACGACGCCGCTCCAACCCACGGCACGACGTCCCCCGACGTGGACATGGATCCTCTGACGTGGCTATCACTGCCTTGCCCTGCATTTCCTTCACTGACAGGTGGGACCCACGCTTATGGGTCCCACATGTCAGTGACAGAATGGTAGGATTGTTCGCGTTAGGGGATCCTCATCCCCCCGACGTGCCCCTCATCCCTCTCGGCCCCACCGCTCATCTGCCTTTGTGTGCATGACATGCGGGCCAGCTGAACTGCGGCGACCATCAACTTTCTACCACAGACACACCCGATTGGACGCGGTTTGCCTGCTCCGCTGCTGTGCTCCGATCCGTACTCCCGCACCATCGAATTTTCATCCAGCGGCTATGACACATTTCGTCCCGGTCATCAATCCTCAGCTAGAGTACTTATGTACTACAGGTAGTACCCGCCGGTGTGGCCATCTACGCCTCGTAACGCCCAGCTGTGGCACCCTCGCCACGGCCACGCCACCACCGACCAGTTCATCTCGAACGAGTGAGTCGCGAACCACGCCACCACCATGAGAATGACATGTGGGCCAGCCGCATTTAAGGTCCGCATGTCATTGACTCATAGGCCGGGCACTAAGCCACTGAAGTTCGGTCCCGTGGGCCCCGAGAGGGAAATGTAACTCCTGCGGCAGGCCTTGTGGTGCTCCCGCAGTACGAGCTCGTGCCAAAACTGGAATTTGTTTCTTACTACTACCAACTAGTACTAGTAAGGTACACGTGCATTGCACGCATGAGATTCTGGTGGTTTGTGCATTATGTTCTACATGTGGAGCTTTCTGGATTCTAACATGTGGCAAAATCTGGTGGAATGTAAGGTTAGGCAAGTTTGATTAACTTAGGTGAGTGTTTGGTTCAAGCCACACCTTAGGCAAGCCACACTAAGGCCCCACATGAGATACACACAAAAAATGTGGCAAGATTCCCTTAGGCTTGCCAACTTGTGGCTCTCATTTTGAAGAACTAATAACTTTGCCTAAGCTTAGTTGTGGCAAAATTAGTCATGAATTAAGTTCAACCATGGAGTCTTCTAGATTATACATGTGGCAGAATCTGGTGGATGATATCCAATGGCCAGTAGTGCTCGGATTTGCCATCTTTGTACCGTCGGATTGGCTTCATCCAACGACCAACTTTCAAAGTTTTTCACACACTATATAGGGGGTATAGATATAGATGTGCCGGTCCGTTGCAATGGATCCAAAGTATATCTATTTAGTGGAGTGCACTCTAAACACATTATCTATTTATTTTTCTCTAACCTTCCGTAGCCATGCAACCAAGCCACATCAGCTTCATGGGTGCCCCCCACATCATATTATTCATACTACGTTGATTGAAAAAAAGATAAATCACCCAAAACAAGATCTTCCCTTTTTTGTTCCTACAATGTTTTGCCGTGCACGTACCTACTAGTTGTATAGTGGTAGTACTAGTAATATAGTATTAGGAGTACAAACTTGGTACTAGTAGGAGTAGTACTAGTACGGAATGCTCCTACTCTATCAACGAGCCCTGTCTGACACCAAATTTCTTGGCTTCCGTGCTACAGCTAGATCTTCCCCTCGTTTCTGTTTTCCAACCCGGCGGCGGGCGGGGTGTCGGTTTGCTCAACGGCGGTCCCACATGAAAGTGAAAATGCTAGGCAACACGCCTTCCCTAAGCTATGTGTCGTGCCGGACGGGCCGTGTTGTACTCCCGATTCCCGGGCGTGTGGGGGTGCGACGCGAACGCGGCAGGCCTTTTCCTTTTACTAGCAATGTGCCCGTGCATTGCGACGGATCCAAAGTAGTAGAATAGTAGTATTTGTTCACAAACTTGAAAGAAATCACTATTGTTTTGATATACTCCTAATATATTACTCCTTCCGTACCTAAATATTTGTCTTTTTTGAGATTTCAAATGGACTATCACATACGGATTATATAGACATATTCTAGTGTTTCTAGCAAGATGCCCGCGCGTTGCACGAAGTTGATGGAAAAGGTAAGCACAACTTATAAATTGACGGATGGAGTACTAGTTACAGTGATGCATATAATTAAGCAAAGGGATCTCACATGTCGGTATTGACTGGAACGAGAATGCAACAGCACAATAAGAATTAAGGCCACGATGATGCGATCGCAGTGGTGGTTACAGAAGGCAAGAAGAAAGATGGATCCACGAACGTACGACCTCCTCCTCCTCAACTTAGTGCGCCGGGCCACCGACCGGCGGCTAAGGAGGGGCGGCTTTTGTGGCGAGGTCGAGGTGCTTCTCAGCAAAGGCATCCAAGGCTTCCAGCCGGTTGAGGAAGGCCAACATCGTAGCATCCTCACTGGCCTTGTAGATACCTATGTACATGATTTGCTCGTACACGTGGATGTGTAGGTCGACGAATTCTTGCAGGGCGAGGCACCTCGCGGCGAGCGCGACCTCCAGGTGGACATTCTTCGTGGCGTCAGCGGGCAGTCGCAGGGCCACCAGTGCTTGAAAGAGGTTCCGGCCATGGAGGCCGATTAGGTTGGCAGGCAATGAGGAGCCCGGGCACGCGGGCTGGAGGAGTACGGCGAGGTCGTCTGCAAGCTTCTTGAGGACGGTGAACTTGTTGCTGGTGGCAACGATCATCTGGTCCAACCGAGAGTCGTAGTTGGCGTCGACGGCGGGCATCCACCAACCGGTCTCCAACACCGTCTGGAGACGATCCTCGGCGCCATGCCGCAGGCCGGCGTCGTGGACCATCTGGCGCAGCCGCTGGCCGCTCACGCGCATCGCTGCCATGGGTCTTGTCTTTACCAACTCCGGTCGCGTGTCGTGGAATTGTCACGGCAGATGTCCTCGAGCTAGGACTTAGTCGTGGAGCCATCGCAGCTAGGAAGCTTGAAGGGGTTAAACGGGACAAGGAACACGAGGATTATAGTGGTTCGGCCCCTTACAGTGAAGGTAAAAGCCTACGTCCAGTTGAGGTGGTATTGATTAGGATTTCGATGATCAGGGAGCTTAACTGCTATGCCTGGCTCTCGACGAGATCTTTCTTGTCCCTAAACCGCCGCCTGGTCGTCCCTTTATATAGAGAGGTTGACGCCCAGCAGCTCTCAGAGTCCCGGCCGGCTCATAAGAGCGTCCGGCTCGGACTCCCAACTATTCTTTCCTTTACACTACAAGTTCTATCATAATGGCGGTTGTAACTACGGGCCTTAAGCCATATCCGGGTCTTAAGCCCATCTTTGGCCCGCCGTCTTCAAGCTTGGCGCCGGGCTTCAGGCGATGACCATTATGAGTAACCCGGCCCCTCCTGGCGGGTGTGACTCTAAGGTTTATATCCTCAACATTAGGCCCCAGATTGATTTGAGCCGGCTCATGTCAATCTTCAATCCTTTCGACAGAATATCTCCGGCTTATAATTGTGTGAAGGCCATAACCCGCCGTGACGTCATCTTCTGGATTCCGGGTAACCCGTCGTGACGTCATCTTCCATTAAGTCCATTTTTTACTCCACCATATCCGCAACGGATCTTATCTTTAACTGCCGTCCCGAAAATCGAGGTGTTGTTACGGTGAGATAACCGCGCCGTGGCCTCCTCGTTTCTCGCGCCCACTTATGAGCTTGCCCTTATAAGTAGCTCGGCCCAATGAGCCTCCAGTCACTTCGCCACCTCCATCTTCTTCCTCTCGCCACTGTGCTGCGCTCGAGCTCCACCGCCGCCGCCGCCACCGCGGGTCTTCCTGTCTTCACCAACTCCGACCGCTGCATCAACCTGTCGTGACCAGATAACGGCGGCGATCTCCGCATCTCTCCAGCACCCGTAAGTCCCTGTTACTCTGTAGAATAGATCCACATTAGGTTCTTGGCTGTTCTTCCCGTGTTCTTCGCCATTCATCGCGAGCCCTTGATAGATTTCATTTTTACCACCCTTCTTAATCTTTAGACTGTATAGACTGTTGCGGTAGTTGTTTCACTTCCATTCCCAATGTACATAGATCCCCTTTTACTGCATAGAGGCTCCGTTCGAACCCGCGAACTTCTTCTGCGTCTGTTTTAGGTCTAGAAATTTTCCTCTTAAGTCGACCATTTTGATCCAAATTAGTTACTGCGATGTGTGAAACTTGTTTTCACCACACTTAGTAAAAACTGCATCTGTTGAGTCATGGCGGCTTACATGTCCGGCTCAAAGAAGCCACGCGCCGTAAAATTTTCCGGCTCATTTATGATAAAGCTGTAGACAATTGAATTACTCTCAGTACCACCAGCGGCTTAGATAACCCGATGCATTTAGCTATATGTCATTAGGCCCCTTTCATAAGCCGCCACTTTAAACATTGAACTGTAAATTTCCTCCGGCTTATAATTAAACCGGACATTTCCTTCTATCATATGCTTCCAACTTTCACCATGCCTCCCAAAGCTCCCAAAGCACCCATCACATGCAACTGGATGAGGTCCAACGTCACTGACGAAACCTTAGCAGACTTTGTGAAAACGAGTTACCTGCCCAAGAAGGACGTCATGTCTTACCGCGCCCCTGACCCGTCAGAGGAGAGACCACAGCCAAGGGACGGGGAGGTGGTAATATTTGCGGATCACATGAGCCGGGGCTTCGCACCGCCCGGCTCAAAGTTCTTTAGAGATGTGCTGAATTTCTTTGATCTGCGGCCACAAGACATAGGACCCAATTCCATGTCAAACATATGCAACTTCCAAGTATTCTGCGAAGTCTACCTTGGAGAAGAGCCCAGCCTTCTACTCTTTAGAGAGCTATTCTATTTGAACCGCCAGAATGAGTGCGCCAACGGACCAAGCCTGGAACTTGGTGGAATCTCTATTCAACGCCGGAGAGACTGCCTTTTTCCTTACGCCGAGCCGCCAAGCCACCCAAAGGACTGGAACCAGACGTGGTTCTACTACCAGGACACTTCGCCGGCTGACGAGAGCCCGCTGCCCGGCTTTCGTCCCTCGCGCCTGGAACCAACTCACCCTCTGTCAGACAAGCTATCGCAGGCGGAGCGCCAACCTCTGATCCCCACCATCAACAAAATCAAGGCTCTCCTGGGAAATGGCCTCAATGGAATTGATCTGGTCCGGGTCCGGATCTCGTGGCGGGTGATCCCCTTGAGCCGCCGCCCCGGCTTAATGTGTGAATACACAGGTCGGAAAGATGACCCCCTGCGACACAGCCGCAACGATCTTCCTGAAGACGTTGCTGAAGACATGACCAAGGCCCTCTTGAATGAGAGCTTGGCAGACTGCGGGAGGACCGGCTTAAGCCCCTTCTGCAAGACCAACCCGGCTCCAGCGGTAAGCCGCTGATCTAAACATCTTATTTTTCCTTTAGATAGTTTTCATCTGAACCTTAAGAAATCTTCATTGTATTTTTTCAGGCTGATGATAAATTCTGGAAGGTCAAGTATGACCATGAGGCGGCCAAGAAGGCCAGGAAGGCTAAGAAAGCCGCCAGGAGAGCCGCTCCCCGCAAGAAGGGAAGCAGGCCTACTGCTTCAGATCTGCTCCAACTAAGCGACAACTCCGAGTCAGAGGTAACCCCTGAACCTGTAAGCTCTTGCTGTATTTCTTGTTTATTTCTGTCCACCTTATCAATACTGTTCATCAGCAGGATGACACCGGAGCAAGTAACCCGGTGATTGAAGAGGTAATGACACTTCCCTCCGACTCGGAGCCCTTGCCAAGGCTGAAAGTCCGAAGAGTAACCCGGAAAGTAAGATTTTCACATCCTTTAGCTTATCAAGATCCTCAATTTCTTTTGAAGCGACAGATTCATGAGAGCCGGCGGCACACCCGGACCAACAAGGACGCTGACCTCTCCTCTGGTTTACCTGAAGCGTCGAGGAAACGCCGGACTGAGGTTATCTCCCACTTGTACCCTTTTCATCCTTTGGCGGGTGTTATACGTCAACCGCTCAATTCTTCTGATTCAAACTATCAGGAAACCTCACCTTCCTCTGGTGACTCGATGCAGTCAAACCTGCCGGCCTTCAAGACCGTACCCGGGTAATGATGATCATCTCTTGTTGTGCTTATCTTTACTCATACTTTTGTACTAACCTTTTTGTCCTTTCAGTGCCCAGGCAAAGCTCAGCAAGAGGGCGAAGAAGAACAAGCCGGTCGAAGAGCCGGACTTGCCTGAGCCGGAGGTTGCAGCTCAAGAACCGCCAGTTGCCTCTGCTCCTGAAGCCACCGCTCCAACCGATAAGCCAATCGTAGAGACTTCTGCTAACCCGGAGACCTCCAGCCCGTCTCAGCCGGCCGATGACCCGGACGTGGTAATCACCCGGACGGAGTTTGTTGAGCCGGGAAGACCTACTGCGCTGGCCGAGTGCTCCGCCAAGGAAGAGTTGCTAGAGCGCCGCCGGGCCAATCTGGACCTCGCCAACTATGCTCACTTGAGCATCGGAGAGATCGTCTCTGGCTATGTTAGTCAGGTGCACAAGAGCCGGGATTTGGAGATCGACATGGTGAATCAGATACAACAGAAGTCTGAGGTACCACTCTATTGCTTACCGCATAGTTATCTTTACCATACTCTAGCCCCCAAGTCTACTACTTATGATAGAATATGTTGCAGACTTAAGTTCCGGCTTACTTCCATGAATCGGTAATTTGTAGATGGAAACTTTCAACATGCGTTAGCCCCCAAGTGCCAAGTGTCTTTGCTTGGAAAGTGCTTGGGACTTTAAAATCGCATAATAATTGTTCAGGCTATAACCCGGAAATTGTGCAGGCCGCTTGCAAAAAAATTGAAACTGATATCTCTGAGCTGAAGAGCCGCCTAAAGACTCAGGAAACTGAGACCCGGAAGGCCAGCGCCAAATTTGAGTCCAGTATTGCTGCTCAAGAGAAGCTGAAGAAGAACTTTGAAGCTGAAAGGAAAACTTGGGCCGAAGAGAAAGCTACTCTGGTGAGTCGGGCTGAACAGGCGGAGAAGGCTCTGTCGGAGAGAACCGCCGAACTCTCCGGCTTAAAACGCCACGTGTCACAGATGGTCGCCGCAATCTTCGGTAAGTCATTCCACCGGCTCTCGTCAAGTTTATAATCTTGATGTCTCATAACTCCCATCATTGCCAGCGGCTTATCTTACTCTGTTAAACAGGCCCCAGAAGCGCCAACCTCAATCAGAGCGTGCTGACCAAGCTGAAGGCCGTGTACACCCTGGTGGAGCAACTCTACACCGGGTCACAGCGCGCCTTGGCCGTGGTGGCCCTATCCAATGAGGTTCCGACTCACCTGGCGGAAGTACTTCGCCGGCTGGCCGTTCTTCCTCAGCGTGTTCAAGAGCTGCGATGGGCCTCTGCAAGAGCCGGAGCCATAGCTGCTCTGAGCCGGGCCAAGGCTTTCCTTCCAGAGCTAGACCCGGCGGACATTGCCCTTGGCTACCCCATCTTGAAGGAAGACGGCACCCCTTTCAACCAAAAGGACTTTGCTGCTTGTGTGAAGATCGTGCGCCCGGTGGCCACCCTGATTGGGAATGACACTGATCTGACCAAGTACCAGCCGGGCTATGATGCAGAGAATCAGAGGATCCCCACTCCGCGTTATGAAGCCATCAGCTTAGTCCCGCCGACTCGTAAGCACACCTTTGCCCCGGACATTAACCCGGCCGGGTTAATTGACGAGCAAGCTCAGTTTGAAGCTTTGAGCGGCATTGACTGGAAATCGTCAACCTTCCAGGTCTTGGGAACAGCCGGAGGAGCGGAGAGGGATGAGCCGGAAGCTTCAACTCGACAAGCATCTTAACTTGTAGGCGGCTCATGACTACATCTTGAAAACAATGCCTCATCTTTTGGACTCGGGGAGTCTTGTAATAGAGTAGGATCAATATTTTAACTTTGTCGTGCCATCGTGCACCTGTTGAATGCTTAACTCCATTTGAAGTGGCTTCCTTATATTCTTCCGGGTCATAATTGATCATTCATTTTCCTTAAGCTCAAATAGTTGTCTTTAACTACCCTGCATAGAAAAACAAATCACAAGTCTCCTGGCGGTTTACCGTACTGAGAAATCATCGTCTCATATATATAACCCGGAATATGAATCTAAGTCACCCAAGACCGGTCCTCAATTAAATCCTTGATATAACCGTAATAACATACTTACAGGCCTTCAAATCTGCTTCCGGTTTGTATAACCCGGATAATAAGGTTGGTACCTCAACTCCGGTTTACCTGTCTTGATAATACTGATTGCGTGTAACTAACCTTGTGAATCAAAGTTAAGTCGGCGGAATAAGAACCGCCGTGTACACTGTTGATACAACCAGAAGAACTTATTGTAAGCCGAAAAATCAAAACTTAGGGGCTTCCGGTTCGAATACGACCAGAGACCCGTCCCAAAGGGGTTAAGCTAAGATTCGAATGCGATCACATAGCCCCCAGTGGGTTTGGCAATGGCAATCAAGAGGGTACCGACAGCTATGTTCTCTTGGGTTCGAATACGACCCATGTTTGAACAGGAAGCCCCGAAATGACTTTGAGAATTGTTTAACGACACTGATTCGAATACGATCCACGTCGGTTCCCAACGGGGGTTGAGCCATGATTCAAATATGATCAAGGAAAACTCCCCAATGAGCTTGGCACTTTGCCAATCAAATGGGTATCGACAGCTATGTTCTCTTTGGTTCGAATACGACCTATGTTTGAACAGGAAGCCCCTAAGTGACTATATTATGTACGGCTAGATTCGAATACGATCATAAGCCGGATCCACCTCCAAGTTACCATGTGATCTTGTAATGGAAACAACACATTTACCTTTGGAGGAGAAAAAGGACAGAGGTCCTGCTTTATTGCTTATCATAATATATACATGACTGATAGAAATATGTACATTACGAGAGCCGGTGGCTCAAGTGTAATAAGGCCGAAGCTGAGCTATGTTCCACGGCCGACGGGTCTCCTCCTCCGACTTGCGTGAATCCTTGCGCTCCCGAATGTCAATGAGGTAATATGACCCGTTGTGCAAGTTCTTGCTGACCACAAAGGGTCCTTCCCAAGGCGGGGATAGCTTGTGCGCATCTGTTTGATCTTGGATGAGCCGGAGCACCAGGTCACCTTCTTGGAAGACCCGGGACTTAACCCGGCGACTGTGATAACGGCGCAGGTCTTCTTGGTAAATCGCTGAACGAGCTGCGGCCACGTCACGCTGTTCGTCCAACAAGTCAAGAGCATCTTGGCGCGCCTATTCATTATCCGCCTCAACATAAGCCGCCACTCGAGGCGAGTCATGACGGATGTCACTGGGGAGGACTGCTTCTGCTCCATAAACCATGAAGAAAGGCGTGTAACCCGTAGACCTGTTAGGAGTAGTGTTGATGCTCCATAACACGGAGGGTAACTCCTCCACCCAACAACCCGGCGTCCGTTGCAAAGGGACCAAAAGCCGGGGCTTAATGCCCTTCAAGATCTCCTGAGTAGCTCTCTCAGCTTGACCATTGGATTGAGGATGAGCCACTGATGAAACATCAAGTCGAATATGCTCTCGTTGACAAAACTCCTCCATGGCGCCCTTGGACAGATTGGTACCATTGTCAGTTATAATGCTGTGTGGAAAGCCAAAGCGAAATATCACCTTTTTCATGAATTGAACTGCCGTGGCCGCGTCACACTTGCTTACTGGCTCTGCTTCAACCTACTTTGTGAACTTGTCAACTGCCACCAAGAGGTGGGTCTTCTTATCCTTGGACCTTTTAAAAGGCCCAACCATATCAAGCCCCCAGACTGCAAACGGCCAAGTGATTGGTATCATCCTCAGCTCTTGAGCCGGCACATGAGCCCGTCGTGAGAACCTTTGGCAACCATCACATTTACTGACCAAGTCCTCTGCATCAGCATGAGCCATCAGCCAATAAAAGCCATGACGAAAAGCTTTGGCCACAAGGGATTTTGAGCCGGCATGATGGCCACAATCCCCTTCATGAATCTCACGCAAGATCTTTTGGCCTTCCTCAGGGGAGACACAATGCTGGAACGCTCCTGTAACACTGCGGCGATGCAACTCACCATTGATAACAACCATTGACTTAGACCGCCGGGTTATTTGTCTGGCCAAAGTTTCATCCTCAGGCAAATCTCCCCGGGTCATGTAAGCCAGATAGGGCACTGTCCAGTCCGGGATGATGTGGAGAGCCGCCAGCAATTGTGCCTCCGGGTCAGGGACAGCGAAGTCTTCCTCTGTAGGCAACTTAACAGAAGGGTTATGCAAGACATCCAGGAAAGTATTAGGCGGCACCGGTTTTCGCTGAGAGCCCAGCCGGCTTAAAGCATCAGCCGCCTCGTTCTTCCTGCGATCGATGTGCTCTACTTGGTAACCCTGAAAGTGTCCAGCAATGGCATCAACTTCACGGCGATAAGCCGCCATAAGAGGGTCCTTGGAATCCCACTTGCCCGATACCTATTGAGCCACTAAGTCCGAGTCGCCGAAGCATCTTACCCGGCTCAAGCTCATCTCCTTAGCCATCCGAAGACCATGGAGCAAGGCCTCGTACTTAGCCGCATTGTTAGTGCAAGGAAACATCAACCGTAGCACGTAATGGAACTTGTCACCTTTAGGGGAAGCCAATACAACTCCAGCCCCCGAGCCCTCTAATTGCCTGGACCCATCGAAGTGAATAGTCCAATATGTGTTATCCGGCTTTTCTTCGGGCACTTGTAACTCTGTCCAATCGTTGATGAAATCCACCAAGGCTTGAGATTTAACAGCAGTGCATGGTACGTACTTCAGACCATGAGGCCTGAGCTCTATAGCCCACTTAGCCACTCTTCCGGTAGCTTCTCTATTTTGGATGATATCTCCAAGGGGAGCAGAACTAACCACAGTGATAGGGTGACCCTGGAAGTAATGCTTAAGCTTCCGGCTTGCCATGAACACACCATAAACAAGTTTCTGCCAATGTGGATACCGCTGTTTGGACTCGATGAGCACTTCATTGATGTAATAAACCGGCCGCTGAACCGGATGCTCCTTGCCCTCTTCCTTGCGTTCCACCACCACAGCCACACTGAAGGCCCGTGTGTTAGCAGCTACATACAGCAATAAAGGCTCCTTGTCAACCGGAGCAGCAAGGACCGGGGGCTCAGCCAGCTGTCTCTTCAAATCCTCAAAAGCAGTATTAGCAGCATCATTCCAGACAAAGTTATCAGTTTTCTTCATCAACTGGTACAATGGCATGGCCTTCTCACCCAAGCGGCTTATAAACCGGCTTAAAGCAGCGATACGACCCGCCAGGCGCTGGACGTCGTTTATACATGCCGGCTTAACAAGAGAGGTGATTGCCTTGATCTTCTCCGGGTTAGCTTCAATACCTCTGTTAGAAACCAAGAAACCCAAGAGCTTGCCTGCAGGAACACCAAAAACACACTTGGCCGGGTTAAGCATCATCTTGTAGACCCAGAGATTATCAAAGGTTTCCCTCAGATCATCTATCAAGGTTTTCTCTTCCCTGGACTTAACCACAATATCATCCACATAAGCATGAACATTGCGCCCAATCTGGTTATGAAGACAGTTCTGCACGCAACGCTGATAAGTCGCCTGTGCACTCTTGAGCCCAAAAGGCATAGACACATAGCAGAAGGCTCCAAAGGGAGTGATGAACGCCGTCTTCTCCTGGTCCTTAACTGCCATTTTAATCTGATGGTATCCAGAATAAGCATCCAAGAAACTTAAGCGCTCGCAACCCGCCGTAGCATCAATGATTTGATCAATACGGGGAAGAGCAAAAGGATCAGTCGGACATGCCTTGTTTAAGTCCGTGTAGTCCACACACATCCGCCAGGTGCCGTTCTTCTTGAGTACGCGCACCGGGTTAGCTAGCCACTTCGGGTGAAAGACTTCAACAATAAAGCCGGCCGCCAAGAGCCGGGCCACCTCTTCACCAATGGCTTTTCGCCTCTCTTCATTAAACCGCCGAAGGAATTGCCTGACCGGCTTAAATTTCGGATCAACATTGAGAGTGTGCTCAGCGAGTTCTCTAGGTACACCTGGCATGTCAGAAGGCTTCCATGCAAAAATGTCCCTATTCTCACGGATGAACTCGATGAGCGCGCTTTCCTATTTTGGATCCAGATTGGCACTGATGCTAAACTGCTGAGATGAATCACCTGGAACGAAATCAACAAGCTTAGTCTCATCGGCCGACTTAAATTTCATTGCCGGCTCATGCTCCGTGCTCGGCTTTTTCAGAGAGGTCATATCTGTTGGGTCGACATTGTCCTTGTAAAATTTCAACTCCTCTGTTGCGCAAACAGATTCTGCATAGGCTGCATCACCTTCCTCACACTCCAAGGCCACCTTCCGGCTGCCGTGAACCGTAATGGTCCCATTGTGACCCGGCATATTGAGTTGTAAATACACGTAACATGGCCGTGCCATGAACTTGGCGTAAGCCGGCCGCCCAAATATGGCATGATACGGACTTCTTATCTTGACCACCTCAAAGGTCAATTTTTCCACCCTGTAGTTGTACTCGTCTCCAAAGGCCACTTCCAACTCGATTTTGCCAACTGGATAAGCCGACTTGCCAGGCACCACACCGTGGAAAACAGTGTTTGACTGGCTGAGGTTCTTATCAATCAACCCCATACGACGGAAAGTCTCATAATAAAGAATGTTGATACTGCTGCCTCCATCCATGAGCACCTTAGTGAACTTATATCCTCCCACCTGAGGAGCCACCACCAAGGCCAAGTGACCCGGATTATCAACCTGGGGAGGGTGATCCTCCCTACTCCACACGATAGGCTGCTCAGACCATCTTAAATAGCGTGGAACCGCCGGCTCAACAGCATTCACAACCCTCTTATGAAGCTTCTGATCTCGCTTACACAGACTGGTGGTAAATACGTGATACTGTCCACCGGTCAGCTGCTTCGGATTGGTCTGATAACCCCCCTGCTGCTGTTGATGACCCTGGCCAGACTGCTGATTAAAGCCCCCTTGACCGTTCTGAGGATTAGAATTTGAGCCGCCGCCCGGGCCATGAAAACCGCCAGTGCCTGAGCCGCCGCCCGGGCCATTGTTACCGTTAAAGGTATTGGAATTCTTAAAGGCCTTCATGATCGTGCAATCCTTCCATATATGAGTAGCTGGCTTTTCCCTAGAACCGTGCCTTGGACAAGGCTCATTCAACAGCTGCTCCAGCGTCGGGCCTGACCCGCTGGCTCGGGGAGGTGGCCTCCCCTTGCGTCGCTGGTTATTACCCTGTGAGCTGGCGTTGGCCACGAACTCCAGGCTGCCGTCGGCCTTATGCTTGCCACCTCCTTGGTTCCCCGGGTTATGCTGAGGACCCTTGCCATTGCCGTTCTTCTTTCCCTTCCCTGTCCTTTCATCATCTGAAGCCGGGTCCTTGGTACTATCAGAGTCGGCATATTTGACGAGAGCCGCCATCAGCGTACCCATATCATTGCAGTCGCGCTTAAGCCGCCCGAGTTTCATCTTCAGGGGCAGGAAACGACAATTCTGTTCCAACATTAAGACTGCAGAACCGGCATCCATCTTATCAGATGAATGTATGATCTCTTTGACCCGGCGAACCCAATGTGTCGTAGACTCACCCTCCTGCTGTTTACAGTTAGTCAAATCCACAATTGACATGGACTGCCTACAGGTATCCTTGAAGTTTTGGATGATGGGCTTTCAGCTCAGCCCAAGACCCGATGGAATTCGGTGGTAGCCCTTTCAACCAAGTGCGGGCAGTCCCATCTAACATCATGGTGAAGTACTTGGCCATCGCAGCTTCACTGACCTCCAGCAATTCCATGGCCATCTCGTAACTCTCGATCCAGGCCCTGGGTTGTAAATCAGCCGTGTAATTAGGCACCTTCCTCGGCCCTTTGAAGTCCTTGGGTAGACGTTCATTACAGAGAGCCGGCACTAAACAAGGGACACCTCCGGTCCTCGTAGGGATACCCACGTCGACGGAAGTCGTCGGATAATCCGAGGGTGTCTGATAAGCCGTCAACTGAGGCGCCTGCTCTGCCTCTTGTCGCGCTCTGTCTTGGTCCGCTGCGTGACAGACTCCGTTATGAGCCGGGCCATGGCTAGGGGGCGGGTCATGGCGTCGGACATTACTTGAGCCGGTCGCAGAGACCATGTGTCTGTTGTAACTCGGACTCCGGCCTGGACGAGGGGTTGAGTGGATCCTGTCCCGACTGTAAGAATACGCCTCCTGCTGTGCCAGCGCTGTCTGAAGGAGTTCTCTGACCCGGCGGGTTTCAACAGCCGTAGGAGAGTCGCCGTCAATTGGGAGAGCCGCCAGCCGTGCTGCTGCGGCGACCATGTTCTCCAGCGGGTTAGCATAATGACCCGGTGGTATTGGCACGTACTGAGGCGGTGCAGGGTTCACTCGGGGAGGCCCCATCACTTGTGGCTGAACAGGGGTCCCAGACCCGGGCACTATGACCCCCGGCCGGTTACTAGACCCGGCACCTGGCGTGTTGAAGAGGTTTCGAGGATCGTAGACCGGAGTGAGTCGAGATTGGGCCTTTTGATGCCTCCTTCTCATGACCTCATTGGACGCGTTCTGATCCATCGTGAGCCGGAAGGACTGCGCCTGAATCAGCTGAGTCTGGGCGTCGAGAGCCGCCCTCTCCGCAGCCATCCTGATCCCCTCCGCTGCCAGATCCTCCTTGGCTTTCACTAGATCTAATTTTAACTGCGCCACCTCCGCGTCATGCTGAGCTTGATCCGCCGGGTCGACCGTGGCGGTCAACAGAGCCGTCATCTTGTCTGTGAGATCCATCAGCGCCTGAGCCGGCGAGGGCACCGGATTTCCTGACCCGGCCGCAGGGTTTTGAACAGGCTGTGCACCAGCCATGAAGATTCCAACCCGGCTCGGTGGCTCCAAAGGGTCCGGAATACTGTCACCATCGGAACAGCCCCTGAGCCTGCCATCTTGAAGTTGATACAACGAGTTTGACTCATCTGTGGACGACTCGCCGTCAGAGCCGGCGGCCGTCTCATCACCAGATCCATCAGAAATACCTCCATGGACACATCCCACAAAAGCATGCCTCAAGGCAGGCAGGGCCCGGACGGGTCGTGCACGCTGAGCCGTCTCGATGAGATCGGCGCAAAGATCCGGCTCGGGGCCCGGCTCACCAATCTTGCCAATGAAGACATGAATTCCGCCGAAGGGGACCCAGTACCCGTACTCCACTGAGCCGGCGTCGGGGCCCCAGTTTGCATCGTCGATGTAGAGCTTGCCGCGGCGACTCTTGGTCATCCGGCCCACAGCGTATCCCTTGAGCCCTTCGAAGCTGCCCTTTAAGAACTCAAATCCACCGTGCGCTGGCCCCACGGTGGGCGCCAACTGTCGTGGAATTGTCACGACAGATGTCCTCGAGCTAGGACTTAGTCGTGGAGCCATCGCAGCTAGGAAGCTTGAAGGGGTTAAACGGGACAAGGAACACGAGGATTATACTGGTTCCGCCCCTTACAGTGAAGGTAAAAGCCTACGTCCAGTTGAGGTGGTATTGATTAGGATTTCGATGATTAGGGAGCTTAACTGCTATGCCTGGCTCTCGACGAGATCTTTCTTGTCCCTAAACCGCCGCCGGGTCGTCCCTTTATATAGAGAGGTTGACGCCCAGCAGCTCTCAGAGTCCCGGCCGGCTCATAAGAGCGTCCGGCTCGGACTCCCAACTATTCTTGCCTTTACACTACAAGTTCTATCATAATGGCGGTTGTAACTACGGGCCTTAAGCCATATCCGGGTCTTAAGCCCTTCTTTGGCCCGCCGTCTTCAAGCTTGGCGCCGGGCTTCAGGCGATGACCATTATGAGTAACCCGGCCCCTCCTGGCGGGTGACTCTAAGGTTTATATCCTCAACAGGTCTGGAGTGAGCTCTTTTGCGCTTAGTGTAGGTGCTTAGGCAAATGCTTAGGTGCGTACGATGTGGTAGATGCATTGGAATGGAGGGGCACCTTTATATGAGGGCAATGAGGGCAAACCGCGTTGCATTCACATCGTGCAGCCTCTTTCCCCGGACCTCCTCCCATTACTTCCCTGATGCATTAATTGAAGGAGGATGCATTGGCCATTCAACATATCGGGAACCGCTACTCCCTCCCTCGTCTGCATTAAAGCCGTATCGGGAACTGCGCCTCCCGCTGTCAAATCGAATACTCCCTCCGTCTAGGTGAGTATTAAGTCATCTTACGAAAACCAAATAGTAAACACATAGGCGTGGTGTATTAACTCTCACGTTGTTTCTTATTTTTTGACATAAATAGAGGAATCAACCAAGAAGAGATGTGGGGCTTGTATGCTTTTAATGACTTGAGACTATCAAACATGACATGCAGTGGTCAGTTCGTTGCACAAGAACAAATACAACCCACGTCAGCACACACGCATGTTATATAGCATCACATCCAATGGCTATAAAAGATGAATGAGATCAAATTATCTCATCTATATGAGTTCTAGCAAAACTGTATTAATAATACTTAGTACTCCTGCGCATGTATCATATATTAGTATCACGTAGTACTTTATTTATTGCCATGTATGACACATAGTACTCAACTCTCTCTCTTTCTTCATTTAATTCTATGACACCTCATCAAAATTGCTAAGGCTAGTACCATTACAACCAGCCTTAGCAAATACTAAACATTAAGTTCTCTCGTTTTCCTCTCCACCTTGGTCACCTAGACGGAGGGAGTATACTGCGCAGGCTTTTCCTGCGCGGTAGGCGGGGCAGTTCCGCCTAGTCGGTTCGACAGAGACGCGAGAAGACGAGGGAGTAGGCTGCTGCAAACGTAGGGCTGTGTGATTTGACAGCGAGTTACTGCTGGACAGGTGGGGCCCCGTGATTTGACTTGCCATTATCATTTTAACTGCAGCGCTACGACTGGCGTGAGTCTCCCGATTCCTAACCACCTCCATACAGGTGCCTCTCCCAATGCTCCACCATGTAGTAGAGGCTGGCTCTTGCATGAGAGCCCACTTCTCCACTTTTTCCTTGCCTCTCTTTCCTCCACATATGCAAAAATGCCATGTAAAGCGCACTATTGTACTTACTTGCTCCTACAGGTGCTTAAGCTTGCCACATAGGCATAAAGTTTGATGTGGCAAGTTAATCAAGAAGAGAGAGACTAGTTTGGTGACCCAAGGAAGAAACGGTGCTAAGCGCGTGTACCTAGGTGAAAAGACAATTTTGAGTCTATAGCTAATTAAATGAAGCAAACTTAGCAACACCATTTCATTGGAAGAGGTCACTCCTTGGCAATGCAATAAATACTAGTACTCCCTGTGTCCCATAATATAAGAACGTTTTTGGCACTACACTAGTGTCAAAAACGTTCTTATATTATGGGACGGAGGGAGTACAAAGAAAGAGATAGAGAGAAGTAAAAAAATACACTTATAGCCAACCTTATAGCCAAAACCTTGTTGTAGTATGAGTGACTAAGTGATGACTATGTATGACATGCCAACATCAGATAGCCTAACGCACCGTGTTAAATCTCCAAGGGCGCGACCGCACGAGCGACGCGACGGTTGTGGTAGGCGCGACCACGATACGGGCTGCTGACAGCCCTTGGATCTGAGATCAAACGGTCGCATGCTAAGTTGCTGAAAATTTGCAGAATAACCCTCCAGGATAGGATATTCACCCATAGGTCTAGAATCACGCCATGCAACCGTTCGATCTCAGATCCAAGGGCTCTCGGAAGCCTGTATCATGGGAGAATGGAAAGCCACTACCCTGTCGTTCGCACGCTGGTAGTTCGCTCCTACTCGTCCCCGCACGTCCTTCAATACTACGATGGTTCGCTCCTAGTCGTCCCGTCCATTCACATTACGGCAGTTCCACTAATCCTAACCCTCCTCCCAAATGCATGGCGTCCCAAATCTCCCCGATCGGCGGTGAGTACAAGGTTAGAACCATCACCGGCGATGAGTTCGACGTCATCTACACCCGTTCTTCCGCGACGGTGAAAGGATGCCTTTCTCGCTTCAGACGCATGTTCGAAGACTCAGATGATGAGTGGGTCGCTGGGCTAGATGTTGAGTACACCACAGTCCTGGGACGAGAGAAGGATCTAAAGGACGAAGAGAGGAAGAAGCCCGCTGTGATCCAGGTTTGCGTGCATGACTTATGCTTGGTCTACCACATATGCCATGTCGACGTTGAGTGCCAGGATTTTAAGGACTTCCTCGAGAGCAACCTAGTCAAATTCGTTACTGTAGACTTTGGTAATGACAAAGAAGTCCTGCGTCGGATAGGCCTCGTTGTAGGCAACACCTTCGACCTCCAGAAGAATCGGCTGGTGTCCTCTCGTCAGCCTTCAATGCTGACCCTGGCAGGAGCCATGGTTCATCCTTCATACGGTAAACTGGAGAAACCTCCATACATGTTTCATCGTCATGCATGGAAGCGGAATGTACTAGATATAGACCACGTCCACTACGCTGCAATGGATCGCTACCTTTGCTTCAATATCTACAAGGGTTGGATGAAGAGCAACAGCCAAGTGTGTGGTTCAAGCAAAGAAGTATCGGCCAAGAGGAAGAGGGACAAGGACGAAGTCGAGGACGTGGACGAGGACTCCGAGTAAGGTGGCAGTGTCGTTGCTCATGGTGGTTCTAATGCAGTGTCTACCGGAATAGTTGCAAAGTTTAATTTCAGGTGTGCTTAATTTAATTTGAGGGCTGTGTTGTGCTGAGCCCCAGCAGAACTATGTTATGTTTCTTCTTGTTACTTTAACTCTTCAGTACGTACATACTAGTATTTCTTACATTTCATCTTTTAGTTGGTATAGTACTACCACTCGTTTCTTCACATTATATACGTACAATATATATGGCCAACATCATATAGCCAGCAGTTTAGTTGTCAAAGAATTTCAGGGTGCTTAGTTTTTTCAAAGAATTCCAGGGTGCTTAGTTTTATTTGAGGGGTGAGTTGTGCACTTGTGCTGGACACCATTATTGTGACAAGCCTTTTTAATAGTACTATATGCATAATTTGGCGACGAGCGCTCTCTATATGTACCACCTTTTTTTTAATTTCAAGCTTTGCTCCATGACGCAATCCATCGATACTACTACTGTACAAAAGTGGACTATATACATTTTTTAAAAGGCTAGAGGGCGGGGCAGTCTAGCTCGGTCGGTTTCACGAGAGGCGAGGGCCTTTGTGATTTGACGGCTCATTACTGCTGTCAAATCGAATAGTACTGCGCCGCCCGCTGCACGCCCGACGCCTCCATTAAACCCCTCCGTTAAACCCGCATGCAAACCGAGAATCCTACTCCTGCCACACGTCCGTTCATGAGTGGGCCGGAATTAAACGCAACACCGGCCGAGCTCCTCCCGTCCGCCCTTAGTTTAAACGAGGCCAGACGCCGGCCAAGCTCCTACCATCCGCCCTCTATTTACACAAGGCCAGACAGACATCGGGCAAGAATCGCACCCCTCCACCGCTCCCCCATCTCCTCCTTCACCATTTTCTCCACTCTTCCGATGGCTTCCGATGAGCTGTTCTCTGGCATATTACCCGGCTGGGTGGCCCGCCGAGCCCTCCGGATAAGGGCGAGGCCGCTCGGTGCTTCACGAACCTCGCTTGGCCCAACGGAGCGAGTTGCCGCCCCAAGCAGGTGCGTGGTTCAGCAACTCGCCGCTCCAGTTCAGCTCGATGAGGAGTGGCGAGTTGCTCCATGCCGGCACGACGGCTAGCACGCCGGTACGGGCACCGTCGCTGCCGTGTCGTACCGCGCCACCAGTGTCTGCGGTGGCCGCGCCTCCCGTGTCTGTGGGCGCGCCTCCCGTGCCTGCGGGAGCGCCATGCAGGCAGAGACAGAAGCCGGGTGCGTGGAGAGCGACGAGTCGGCGGCCAGCTTCTCCGTGTCCGCTGCCATCATCGAGGAGAAGTAGAACACGGGAGGCCGCCGCCACTTGGGACCCATGAAGGCCACCGCCGAGGCGACGACCGCGGATTCAGGTGGTTTCTTTGCTGCTTCGTCTCTTCCGAGGACCTTCGTCGACCCCGCAAGTGTCCGACGGACATGAGGAAGACAAAGGGATCCGCGGGCGCCATTTAGAACTAAAATAAGTCTAGATACATCCATTTCTAGGACAAGTATTTCCGGACGGAGGGAGTATTAATTATACAAGAGAGCCGGATTGGCACCTCTTAGTTCATGTAAATGTAATGAAATCCATCATGTTTATATGAAGATCTGGCTTTTTTATACGAAATCCTTCATGCTTATATGAAATCAGTCCGTGTTTGCACGAATTTCATCTGGTTGGTTAGAGTTGTAAAAATGTATGCCGCTGGCGTTTGATGTCGTCCTCCGCTTAAGGAAGCAGGAGGAAATTTGCTGGCTGCCATTGGAGATGCTCTTTATGCTGGAAATAATAGAGTGACATCCAATCCATTTGAGTTAATTGCCCGTATGATTGTCCCTCTATAAAAAGTTAATTGCATGTACAGTGTACACGTGACTTGCAGGGTGGCTACAGCTTCGTACAGAAAGTTAAAAAGAAACAAGTCCATCCTTAATCTTGTATTCTAAGTACTCTATGGGTTCCACTGTCAGTACATCAGCGAAAGAAGTATATATTAAATAAGTAGAGTAATATATAATATAAAAATATAAAGTTAAAAGACAGAATTCGAACTCATGTCATCGCGTTGCGAGCATCCGGCGCTAACCAGCCCAGCACATTTTTGTTGTAGACCATGCTGGAGATATATCTCCATGTCTACTCTTATATATACTCCATTCGTTCCTAAATATTTGTCTTTTTCAGATTTCAAATGGACTACCACATACGGATGTGTATGTAGACATATTTTAGAGTGTAGATTCACTCATTTTGCTCCGTATGTCTTTTCAGGAAGGGGTCAGATTTGTCCTTGATTTATTTATGAGGTATCGAGATGGCACTGCACCGCCAAGAAAAGAGGGTAACATCAAAATTATGGACTACTTTTTTGAGTATGTTGGTAAGGTCCGGTCATATTCACTTGTTGAAATCTCTAAAAAGACAAATACTCCCTCCGTCCGGAAATACTTGTCATCAAAATGGATAAAAGGAAATGTATCTAGACGTATTTTAGTTTTAGATACATCTATTTTTATCCATTTTGATGACAAGTATTTTCGGACGGAGGGAGTAGAAAATAGAGTTGGTGATGATGGTGTGCGTGCCATCCTGCAATATAGGCCGTCGGAATTATATCTAACGGATAGGAAAGAAACTATGGCAATTTTGCAAAAATATACCCACACGTCTCTCCACGTTCGCAAATAAGGCCTTCCCTCGTTCAACCTTTTCTCTCACAAGATAAACTACTCATACAAATGCATCTTGATGTTCCGTGCAACGCACGGGCAGCTAGCTAATTTCTTTTAAAATAGTTGCTGCGATAATTGGGTTGAAGTGATATATTTTATGTCTGCCCCAAATGATTTCAGATTCACTAGTAGTAACAAAGAAAAGGTTGCCTTGTTAATTAACAGAAAACAGGGTGAAAACTATCACATGAGGCCGGTAAAAACAAGGCACACTGGGTTCAGCGTCATCGTCACTACAGCTGTGCGCGCGCGAGAAGTCTACATATCGAGGGGGCTACCGAGCGAGGCACCGAGACACAGTGTTTGAGAGAGAAACCAATTGACAGATTATGATCAGATCGAGTTGTCACCCTTCCGCTGTCATTGTTGGGGGGAGGGAGAGAAAGACGTATCGAGAGTGTGCGCGGTAGGCACAGAGGCACAACTAGCGAGTGTGTGTGTTTGAAAGAGGAGTAGATAGATTATTATCAAGATCGATGTGCCACCCTAATCCTTCGGTGCCGGGTAGTGTGTGTGCGTGTATGTTTGAGAGAGAATCCAGTCGATAGATTAGTATCAAGATCGAGGTGTCACCCTACTCCTTCGGTGTTGGGAAGTGTGGGTGTGTGTGGGGGGGGGGGGTAGTGACACTCACATATCTCTACTCTTATAAAAAAACAGAGTTGGTGATGATGGTGTTCCTGCCATCCTGGAATGTAGGCCATCCGATTTATATCCGACGGACAGGAAGGAAACTATGGTAATTTTGCAAAAAGATACCCACCCCTCTCCGCATTTGCAAATAAGGCATTCCCTCGTTCATCCTTTTCTCCCACAAGATAAACTTCTCATACAAATGCATCTTGATGTCCCGTGCAACGCATGGGCATCTTGCTAGTAGGGAGAAGGAGTTTGTGTGACACATATCTAGCAGCTATATTAAGGGATATGTAGATAGCATATGTGCGAGAGACATTATTATACTTTGAGACATTAGTGGCTGTGGGTGGGCGGAATTATACTTTCAGTTGTGCATGCCAAAGTTACAGTGATGTTTCTTCAAACAACCAATGCAGCTATCATGTATATGCACCATTGTTACTCTTGCATTCAAATTCATTAGTCTTGGATGATTTAAGTTTCTATTTTGAAGTAATATATGTAATATTCATATATGAATTCAACGGGTACGCAATTTATGAATTGGAGGCTATGTAATCATATGAGGTAACACTTTTAAGTAGCTGACTACAATATCCATTTCTTTTTGTGTGCCTCTACACTAACACGTCAATGCATTATGTTTAAAGTAAATAACCAATGGCACTAAATTATCTATTTACACGAGAAATACATAGGCTGAGCGTTTGATCCCTTTTTTTGTGAACGCGCCACTACACCCGTATGATTGGCCGCGCCCGTGTGAACGTCCAAGTTATCGGCGCATCATCCCGAGTTATTGTCTTTTTTTCTGGGGTGGACTTCACACCAGTTATTAACTGCTGATGTGTGCCCCGTGTACACAGTCTAGCATGACCTTCCCGCTAGCACGATCCAAAATTAGTTGAAACTGGATACGAACGATCCCGCGGGCGGCAAAATCTCCCGCCTCCTTCTAAAATTTCCGCCACCTTAGTCTTTAGCATGCGAAATCCCCCCTTTGTCCTTGGTGCACGGAGACCGACAGTTACAATACCGCCCTCATCTACATGATAGGTCGGGGCTGCTTTGGTAACTTCCGGTTCCCCCACTACACGGCACCCCCATTTCCTCTCCCCCTCCCGCAAAAACGACTAACTCCACCGCAGCAGAGCATCTTACATCACGCCGTCCGTACTTCATCGCCCTTTCTCCCCTCCCCTCTCGAAACCCTAGATTGCTCATCCACCGACGTACCATAGCCCATTCACTGCCAGCGGCGTCCACCTCACCGGATCTGCTTCTGCGGCTGCATCTACCCCTCCCACCTCCCCTAGAAACAAGTAGACTGCTCATCAACCACTGTACCATAGCCCATTCAGTCCCGGCCTTGTTCACGGCGCCGGATCTGCTTCGCCGGTACTCTCGTCAACCGCCGCGCATCTGCAGCGGCTCATTCGTACTCCCCCCGGAGACGCTTCGTCCACACCCCCCGGAGCCGCCCCACCGCCGCCCCCGTCGACGGCCTCTGATCCTCTTCGCCGACACCTTCCTCAACCCTACCGGAGCCGCTTCGCCGACACCTTCCTCAACCCTACCGGAGCCGCTTCGCCGACATCATCGTCAACCCTACCGGAGTAGCTTCGCCTATACCATTCTCAACCCTACCGGGGCCGCTTTGCCAACTCACAAGTCCACGGCCTCAGATCCGCTTCCTCGCACCCTCATCTAACCTACTAGACCAGCTTCTGACGCCCCGTCCACGGCCGCAGATCCGCATCGTCGACACCACCCTTAACCCAACCACCTGAGCAGCTTCTAATGCCCCGTCCACGGCCGCAGATCTGCATCGTCGACACCATTCTTAACCCAACCATCGGAGCAGCTTCGACGCCCCGTCCACGCCGCAGATCCGCATCGTCGACACCATCCTTAACCCAACCACCGGAGCAGCTTCTGGCGCCCCGTCCACGGCCGCAGATCCGCGTCGTCGACACCATCCTTAACCCAACCACCGGAGCAGCTTCACCTACGCCCTCGTCCACGGCCACAGATCTGCTTCGCCCACACCGTAGTCCACCCTACCGGAGCCGCTCCACAAACACCCTACTCGACGGTTCTAGATCTCCTTACCGGACCCCGACAGCCAGCGCAGCGTCATCACCCTCGACGTTTCTAACATGATTCCCACCATCTGGAGAGATGCCAAGCACCTGCCACGGCCTATGTACTTGTCACCTTTAAACCCGTCCAGCATCACCTGCCCGATGTACTTCAAATATACTAACCGGTCGCTGTTACCTGTTATGCAGCTGGCAAAAACTACAAGGACGATGTTTCTTCTGGATCTAACAGCTTGGCCAACCAAGATCCTGGACTGAGGCATTGCTATGATCTTGTAAGCGCGTCTCTCTCTCTTGTATTGTTCTGTGCCTGCCAGCGTGCTTTGCTAGGATTTTTGACCAGTAATCCCTTTGTGCAGACAATGATTTCTACTACTCGCTGCTAAATTAGATATGTAGATGTCATACATGATACTACCTCGTACCTCCGTTCCTAAATATAAGTCTTTCTAGAGATTCCACTATAGGCTACATACGGAGCAAAATGAGTGAATCTACACTCGAAAATGCATCTATATACATCTGTATGTGGTCCATACTGGAATCTCTACAAAGACATATATTTAGGAACAGGGGCATTACATTACACAAAATCATAGGTGGCATGTAGGAATTCCAGTGCACTACATTAGGCTCCCTTAGAGTGCCTGCTAGTCCAGCATACAGAGTCATGGCTAGTTTATGGTACACACACAATCGTTAATTGGTGGTTTAAATATGCGCAAGGGATATGCAATGTAGTATCATGTAGAGATGTCTGAAATTAGCCGTGTCAACTTGCAGATAGGGTTACACAATGAAAAAGTACAAGATGTATGTGGCAATTTCATGGAACATCGCAAAAAAAGGAGAGGCAGCGGTGAGCCTATACAGTGTGCTATGGTACGTCACTCCTCCATTGCAATCATCGTGACATGTTATTTGTATGCCAGTTCTATTAGCCAAGTTTCTTAGTGACAGTTATTACGAGTTATCCTAAGAAAATAAGCACCTGTGAATATAAGCTCCATGTAATAAGCCAACCAGTTCTTTTCATTGCGTTTTCAGCTTATCTTTGGTATGATCAATGGAAAGTCTAGATTGCATTATATTTTTTTCATTTTGCTGCTCATATGGAAATTAATTTGACTTGCAAACATCACAAATTGAACCCAGTGCAGTAATTAATATGATAGGAAAACAGACCATCACTATTTGCTCAAAATGCAAATACAAAGATACCATCTACTTCGCACAATCTACTTTGGTCAATGTTTTCCATAGAGATCCCATTGCCTAATTTAAACGAAGAACACATGACCCACATTTAAATGAAGAACAATTATTTATTGAAATTCGATTGTCCAAGTGGTTGGTTATTATCGTATAGCAGCACCACCTGAAAGCATCATATAGCAGCAGTAGCAGCTCATAGCAACTCATCATAGAGCAGCAGTCTGCAATTCATCATATACCAGTAGCAGCTCATAGCAATTCATCATATAGCAGCAGCAGGAGCAGCTCATAGCAATTCATCATATAGCAGCAGCAGGAGCAACTCATAGCAATTCATCATATAGCAGCAGCAGAAGCAGCTTGTAGCAACTCATCATATAGCAGCAGCAGGAGCAGCTTGTAGCAACACATCATATAGCAGCAGCAGCAGCTCATAGCAATTCATCATATAGCAGCAGCAGCAACTCATAGCAACTCATCATACAGCAGCAGCAGCTCATAGCAATTCATCATATAGCAGCAGCAGGAGCAGCTCATAGCAATGCATCATATAGCAGCAGCAGAAGCAGCTCATAGCAATTCATCGTATAGTGGATCAAAATGAAAATTTGGCAAAAAATTAGAGGAGATCCTCACCTTGTTGGATGAGCTCATCCTTCAACAGCACCTCAAGGCCATGGCCTGGGAGGAGGGGAGGGGGAATAAGGTGCCTTCTGCCGCAGTGTGGCATCAGCCGTAGTTGTGCAGCGCCCGCCGGAGTAGTGCGTTGGACAAACCACAGTGGAGCAGCTGCTGGAGACCATGAGAATGAGGGGCGGCGCCAGAGGGAGGAGCAGCCAGAGAGATTTGCCCCTACCCGCCGGCCATGTAGCCTAGCTGGACATAGCATCGTCGAGGACCAGGCCAGATGGGACCAGTGGCGACGGCTCGCTGGAGGAACCCTAGTGCTGCAGGTAGGGGATCGAGGTAGAGGGAAAGGGGAGAGGAGATGCAAGCGGGCAGGGCAATGAATGCTTGTGTGTTTGTTTTTACTTGAGGGTCAGGTGTGACACGGGCGTCGGTAGATGCATTTTGAGTGTAATATAGGCAGACAAAAAAGTGATTTCACTATTCCCCTTCCCTTCAATTTTTAGTGAGGTTCTACCCGAAACACCCCCCTCCAAAGCGAAATTAGTTAAGCCCAAGCCCATAACTCAAAAATGACTTCTTTACATCTTTTATGGCTTATTTTGACAATATGCCCTGAAAAGGCGGAATCGAACTGGCCCTTAACCTGCAATTCAATTGTGCGTGCAATGATGAATCACTCATGCCTGCTATCTGTACATTTAGGCATCATCATACATGGCATAACCTAATACATGTGCATTCCATTGTAGAATCTGGAATATGCAATGTTTATGTTAGTTCATACGTTGCACATGATGTTTAAATGCCCCTTAAATCTGGTCAATCAAGTGATGGTCTTTAAGCCTCCTTCTTTGCTTCTTTTCTTGATATGTAAGATTTGCTCACACATCTGTTCAATTGCTTGTTTGCATCAGCCAACCATACTAGGACTGTTTGCTTTGATTACTTGCTGTTCTTGACCTAACACTCTAACAGAGCTTGTCAACGATTTAAACACTAAGGGCTACTGTAGTGGGGCCTTGTCTAACTCATAGGTGACATAAAGGTTTGGCTGTACACTACAGTAGGCTCTCCAAGATTACCTGGAGATCCAGTTCGAAGGTATGCCTAGTTTTTACATAGTGTAGACATAGTAAATGCTCATTTCATTGTGTGCAAGTGCAAGAGATGCGGCATGTTTCATTATGTGGTGTTGTTTTGTTATAATCTCATCCTTTTGTATTCACAGACTGGAAAGTATGCATATTTATCTTCCAAGGAGACGAGTAACTAGTTTGTGTCACCTTGCAGAGGGGGTGCAATGAAGATAAGATTGAGGATTTCCAAGTACAAGATGTTAGGAAGGAGCCTTGCAAGAGAAGTAGGAGCTGCGCTGAGCCTCTTCAACCTGCTAAGGTAAGTCACTGTATGCAACTCAACAGTTCAATTCCTTGTTTGTTTCACGCATAGTTAATTTTCTCTTTTCAATTGCTTTATTTGTCCTCAGTTAATGAGATGCCCAAATAATCATGCCTGATGTTCGGTACTTGTATCACTATTAGTTGACATAATTAAAGGCCTTACCATTTAATTACTCTGTCGAAGTGTGCCTGAAGCTTTGAAGTCTATTAACCAACTTTTATTGCATGAGGCTCACAATCTAGTTTATACTACGCTAATGATTGCATAGTTTTGCCTGCTGTAGTATGTTTGTATGAAACCCTCTGCTGTTCATTATGCTCCCTAAGACATTAATTGAGGCACAGAATGGCCAACTGCTTGCTTACTTATACGCAACGTGCTGTCTAAATTTGTAACTTGTTTGTGTTTTCGATTGGGCCCCAACATCATGCTCCTCTGGTGAGCTAAGAGGGATTTTTGTATGCAGGCTGCACAGACTATCTTTTTTATAATTTTTAAAATATCACCTGCTTATGCTTCATGACGTGTAACTTTTTTTTGAAAGTGACGTGTAACATTATTGTTAGTCCTGTTTTGCCATGTAGTACAAAATAGTGTCTTGTTCGCTTCACTGTTGTAACTATATTTTTGCCCTAGTCATGTGTACTTACAGAAACATTTTAGGATGAAGTGACATCAACACAAAGATCTGCGAGCAGTGCGGCATGGCCGTTACCGAATGATTATGGATTGTAATTGGAATGTGCTGATGTTCTCGAGCATCAACTAGAGGTGGCAAGACAACGTGTACATGATTGTCAACGTATAATCAACAAGTTGAGACTGGACATGCAGGTATTAGATGCAGGAGTCAAAAAATGAAACAAGACACTGAGGTAACCATGAAGGAATTGGAGATTTTGCAGACTGAAATTTGTGCTATCTGAATCCGGCCAATCCTATTTTCTGAAGAGATTATAGTTCAAATGGAGTTAAGTTGATGCGCGTCCATGATGTATGAGCTGTATTTTCCTAGTGTATGTAATTTGCTGTTTGTGTATGCTTTATTATCACATGTGCCGAACCATAATGCCCAGTGGGTATAATCGGCTGTAATTTCTTTATTGTATAGTGTAGGATTATTCTACCTTTCTATGCCTTGATCTCTTTGTTGTATAGTATTGAGTAGGATAATTCTTTGAATATGCTATATCGTTCAAACGGGGGCCAACTCGCCCGACCATGGCCCTTCACGGGCCGTCGGATCCATGGGCCTTCTACGTCTCGTAGGATCCATGAGCCATCTACGTCTCGTAGGATCCACGGGCCTTCTACGTCTCGTAGGATCCATGGGCCTTGTATGTCTCGTAGGATCCATGGGCCTTCTACGTCTCGTAGGATCCATGGGCCTTCTACATCTCGTAGGATCCATGGGCCGCCGACTCATTTATGGGTCTTGTACGGGCCTTTAATGGGCCGTAGACGGGCCTTTAATGGAAATCGTACATTTTATGGGCTAACCATAATGGGCCGTTAATAGGCCGTATTTGGTGATGTAATGAAAATGTCCCAACAGACTAACGGTCCACAAACGGGCCGACTGTAACGACGGGCTGAATTTGGCCCACAAGCAGAAAATGACAGTAACGGGCCGTAAGTAACCAAATGCTGCAAATGAGCCCAAGAATAAATGGGCCCTTAGAAGGCCGAAAGTTAACTTGGGCTGGAAACGGCCCAACGGAATAACGGGCCGTTAATGGGTATAAAGTGATACACTGTTCATTACGGGCCAGTTTCACCACGGGCCATTAATGGGTGTAAAGTAATACACTGTTCATTACGGGCCAGTTTTAGCACGGGCCGCCAATGGGCCAAGAGTTACAAAGGGCCTCATATGGGCCGAAAGACGTCATGGGCTATACATGGGCCAGAAGTGAAAACGGGCTGGAATCATATTGGATGGCCCAGATGACGCTATTGGGCCTAGTTCGGATAGGGCGTAACGGGCCTTGGGTTAGCGGGCTGTAAATGGGCTATATGCGAACAGGCCGTTAACAGGCTTTCCATGGGCCGGCCCGCCAGCTTTTGACCAAGTCAAACGGGCCGGCCATTTCACAGGAATGGGCCACTGTTGGGCCGTGCCATGTGTCGACGTATCATAGGAGCCTTCTGTCCAGTGAGTGGATGACATCTGTCCCAACGATGAGCCGACACGTGTTTCCTCTAGCCAATGATGATTTTACACGTGGAAAATCCCCATTGGTCGGGGCTGTTAACGGGTTATCGGATCCAAAACCCGACCTGATAGCTTAACGGCGTTCCGTTATGGTGGATGCCATGTGTCAGTCACCCTTGACGAAAGCACTTCTGTGACGCGCGATTTATCGTCATGGAAGTGGACACTTCCGTGATGATAATTTTGGTAATGTCATGGAACACTTCTACGACAGCACAGGTATGACTATCTTGATTCTGTCATAAATTTGTCATGGATGTACATGCATGACAAAAAACGCGACCTACTGTGACAAACACGTATCATCACGGAAGTGTATTTTTTTTGTAGTGGTTGGTTTAGCTCAATTGGTTAGAGTAAAGCTCCCCCTAGATGTGATATCCCCCCTAAGAGGGATGAACTAACCTTGGGTTTTGTCGATGATGACTTCATGTAGCTGTCGAAGATGTGGATGCTCAATGTTGATGTAGATCGTTCGGAGCAATCCATTGAAGTGAGTTGCACTTTCAATACCTACACGGGTTAGTCCCACAAGGAACAAACAAGGATATCCATATACATAGAGTGATGTTCACATAAGGTGATGTCCGTGAAAGCATTAGGTTACCTTGTCCCTTGTCTTACCAACAAGAGGGTTTGTGACTCCTTGAACTAGTGCAAGATGTGGAAGTTGTTCGCACATGTCCTTGCCAAAAGATATGAGTGAAGTATGTTGGCGGAGTCACCCTCAAGAACTCTCTGGTTCTTCTTCTTCGGGATCCACACCATCTTGATGGGAATCCGTGGAGTTGTAGTCGTACTTGATGTAGTAGAACTTGATGTAGTCTTGGGAACCCACTTGACCAAGGCCTTGGGAGCTTCTTCAAATGCATCAATCTCCTCTTGAAGCTTGTCCTGGCCTTTTTGCTTGTGGTCTTGTGGTGGAAGATCATCTTGAGCTTGTATTCCTTGGAAAGAAGTAGGATCATACTTCTCTTGTTGGGGAACAAACTTTGTCTTGGGATATTGATCTTCTTCCCACTCAACTCCATTGGCATTGAACTTTCATTCAAAACCAACACCTTGATTCTTCCGGTGTCTTCCTTGCTTGCGTACAATTTCCTCAAATTGCTTACTTTCGGCAAGGCTCTTGTAAACACCTTTCTCTATAATTCCCTTCAATAAGCTATTTTCTTGCTCAAGTGTAACTTGGCTAAGAGAATCATTAGTGGAATCAAGAGAACTACTAGTAGCAACAACATTGGATTTAGCATGATTATTGTTATTACTAGAAGAAGAATCTTTCTTACTCTTGTTGCTAGATTTTACTTGTGGCATGTAAGCAGACAAGAGTAAACGCTTGGCAATGTAAGAAGAACTTTTCTGGCGAAGATCATCATTGATTGCCTTTAAGAATGCATGCTCTTGCTCAAGGTTGAGCTTTTCAAAGCGTAGCTTCTCATGAGTCTTTAAAAGTTCTCAATGATCTTCCAAGGTAGTTTCATGAGCTAACTTAAGAGTGTTTAGTTCTTTAGTTAGACGCTCAATCTCCTTCTTGTCATCGTCATTCATTTTATCTTGATTGTCATGATTAATAGCAAATTCATCATAGTTTTCATAACTAGAGTTGTCAACAAGTAAATCATCATCTCGTAGCAAATCATCTTCATCACTATTGAAATCAACATACTCGGGGTGTGATACCTTTGGGCCTTTAGCCATGAAGGATCTTCCAATTCCTTCATTTGGTGAGTCAAATATGTCGTAGGAGTTGGTTGACACAAGTGCTAGACCGGCAACACCTTCATGTTGAGTATATTCGGAGTCGGAGTGATAACTTCTTTCAGAGTGATGGTCGGAGTCGGAGCCGGATACCCATTCACCAACATGAGCTTGATGTCTTCGTTTTGTGTAGCTCTTTGATGATTTGTCCTTCCTTTCCGAATCTTTGCTTCTCCGAGAGGTTCTCCGTTCATAACAATCATCTCTACTCCTTCTCTCTCTTGGTGGTGATTCTTCTCTTCTACTTCTTCTCTTGGGAGAATCTTCTCTTCTTTTGTAGGGAGCCGTACACTCATTGGAGTAGTGTCCGGGTCTTCCACAATTGTAGCAATTTCATTCACGACTTGAAGATCTTTTGTCATTGTAGGACCTTGACTTGGAACTTCTTTCCTTGCTTCTACTCTTGTAGAACTTGTTGAAATTCTTCACCGTTAGGCCCAATTCTTCATTCAAGGTTTGTTTCTCACTTGATGATGTGGGAGCATCACATGAGGCATTGTAAGCACCACTTGACTTGTTGTGGAGCTCTTCCTTATCCTTAAGTGACATCTCATGAGCGAGAATTCTTCCAATGACTTCCGTTGGCTTGAGATCTTTGTAATTGGGCATCATTTGGATCAATGTGCACACGGTATCATATTTTCCATCCAAGGCTCTTAGGATCTTCTTGATGATGAATCTATTGGTCATCTCTTCACTTCCTAAGCCGACAATCTCATTTGTGATGAGAGCAAGCCTAGAGTACATTTCAGCGACGCCTTCACCATCCTTCATTTTGAACTTGTCAAGTTGACTTTGAAGCACATCCAATTTGGATTCCTTGACGGAGTCGCTACCTTCGTGCATATCAATCAAAGTATCCCAAATTTCCTTTGCATTCTCAAGACGACTGATGTTGTTGAATTCTTCGGGGCACAATCCGTTGAAGAGAATATCACAAGCTTGAGCGTTGTATTGCAGCATCTTCAACTCTTCCGCGGTAGCTTCACGGTTCGGTTCTCTCCCATCAAAGAATTCACCTTGCAAGCCAATACACACAATAGCCCAAACGGCGGGGTTATGTCCAAGAATATGCATTTTCATCGTGTGCTTCCAACTAGCAAAATTAGTACCATCAAAGTAAGGACCTCTACGGTGGTAATTTGCCTCGCTAGACGCCATACTCTCCTTGGTTGTGAAACCAAGGCTATGATCACCAAAAGCTATAGAAATCAAGGCAAATGGAGACCAAGCTCTGATACCACTTGTAGGATCGAAAGTATGTCTAGAGGGAGGGTGATTAGACTACCTGACCAAATAAAAATCTAGCCTTTTCCCAATTTTAAGTCTTGGCAGATTTTAGCAACTTAGCACAAGTCAAGTAAACAACCTACACATGCAAGTCTAAGAGTATAACAGCGGAATGTAAAACATTGCACATGCAAGTCTTGACGAAAGCACTTCTGTGACGCGCGATTTATCGTCATGGAAGTGGACACTTCCGTGATGATAATTTTGGTAATGTCATGGAACACTTCTACGACAGCACATGTATGACTATTTTGATTCTGTCATAAATTTGTCATGGATGTACATGCATGACAAAAAACGCGACCTACTGTGACAAACACATATCATCACGGAAGTGTATTTTTTTGTAGTGCATGCTACACATTATAGGCGGTTCCCAAACAGAATGGTAAATTTTATACTCTCCCTCCACCAACAAGCATCAATCCATGGCTTGCTCGAAACAACGAGTGCCTCCAACTAGCAACAGTCCCAGGGGGAGTTTTGTTTGCAATTATTTTGATTTAGTTTGCATAAAGCATGGGACTGGGCATCCCAGTGACCAGCCATTTTCTCGTGAGTGAGGAGCGGAGTCCACTCCTCTTGAGAATAACCCGCCTAGCATGGAAGATACGGACAGCCCTAGTTGATACATGAGCTATTCGAGCATACAAAACAGAATTTCATTTGAAGGTTTAGAGTTTGGCACATACAAATTTACTTGGAACGGCAGGTAGATACCGCATATAGGAAGGTATAGTGGACTCATATGGAATAACTTTGGGGTTTAAGGGATTGGATGCACAAGCAGTATGCCCGCTTAGTATAAGTGAAGGCTAGCAAAAGACTGGGAAGCGACCAACTAGAGAGCGACAACAGTCATGAACATGCATTAAAATTAATAGACATTGAGTGCAAGCATGAGTAGGATATAATCCACCATGGACATAAATATCGTGAAGGCTATGTTGATTTGTTTCAACTACATGTGTGAACATGTGCCAAGTCGAGTCACTTAAATCATTCAAAGGAGGATACCACCCCACTATACCACATCACAACCATTTTAATAGCATGTTGGCACGCAAGGTAAACCATTATACTCATAGCTAATCAAGCATGGCACGAGCAACTATGATCTCTAATTGTCATTGCAAACATGTTTATTCATAATAGGCTGAATCAGGAACGATGAACTAATCATATTTACAAAAACAAGAGAGGTCGAGTTCATACCAGCTTCTCTCATCTCAATCAGTCCATCATATATCGTCATAATTGCCTTTCACTTGCACGACCAAACTGTTGGGGAACGTAGTAATTTCAAAAAAATTCCTACGCACACGCAAGATCATAGTGATGCATAGCAACGAGAGGGGAGAGTGTTGTCCACGTACCCTCGTAGACCGACAGCGGAAGCGTTATAACAACGCGGTTGATGTAGTCGTACGTCTTCACAATCCGACCGATCAAGTACCGAACGCACGGCACCTCCGAGTTCTGCACACGTTCAGCTCGATGACGTCCCTCGAACTCTGATCCAGCTGAGTGTTGAGGGAGAGTTTCGTCAGCACGACGGCGTGGTGACGATGATGATGTTCCACCGACGCAGTGCTTCGCCTAAGCTCCGCAACGGTATTATCGAGGTGTAATATGGTGGAGGAGGGCACCGCACACGGCTAAAATATCGTATATCCGGTGTGTTTAGAGGTGCCCCCTGCCCCTGTATATAAAGGAGCAAGGGGGAGGCCGGATGCCCTAGGCGCGCCAAGGAGAGGGGGGGAGTCCTCCTCCTAGTAGGAGTAGGACTCCCCTTTCCTAGTCCTACTAGGAAAAGAGGGGGGGAAGGAAAGAGAGGGAGAGGGAGAGGGAAAGGGGGCTGCGCCCCCCTCTCCTAGTCCAACTAGGATTCCTCCTAGGAGGGGGCGCGCCACCTCCTGGCTGCTGCCCTCTCTCTCCCCTCAAGGCCCATTAAGGCCCAATACTTCCCCGAGGGGTTCCGGTAACCCTCCGGCACTCCGGTTTAATCCGAAACTTCTCCGGAACACTTCCGGTGTCCGAATATAGTCGTCCAATATATCAATCTTTATGTCTCGACCATTTCGAGACTCCTCGTCATGTCCGTGATCACATCCGGGACTCCGAACAACCTTCGGTACATCAAAACATATAAACTCATAATATAACTGTCATCGTAACGTTAAGCGTGCGGACCCTACGGGTTCGAGAACTATGTAGACATGACCGAGACACCTCTCCGGTCAATAACCAATAGCGGGACCTGGATGCCCATATTGGCTCCCACATATTCTACGAAGATCTTTATCGGTCAGACCGCATAACAACATACGTTGTTCCCTTTGTCATCGGTATGTTACTTGCCCGAGATTCGATCGTCGGTATCTCGATACCTAGTTCAATCTCGTTACTGGCAAGTCTCTTTACTCGTTTCATAATACATCATCCCGCAACTAACTCATTAGTCACAATGCTTGCAAGGCTTATAGTGATGTGCATTACCGAGTGGGCCCAGAGATACCTCTCCGACAATCGGAGTGACAAATCCTAATCTCGAAATACGCCAACCCAACAAGTACCTTTGGAGACACCTGTAGAGCACCTTTATAATCATCCATTTATGTTGTGATGTTTGGTAGCACACAAAGTGCTCCTCCAGTAAACAGGAGTTGCATAATCTCATAGTCATAGGAACATGTATAAGTCATAAAAGCAATAGCAACATACTAAACGATCGGGTGCTAAGCTAACGGAATGGGTCATGTCAATCACGTCATTCTCCTAATGAGGTGATCTCGTTAATCAAATGACAACTCATGTCTATGGCTAGGAAACATAACCATCTCCCTCAAAAAAAACGAGCTAGTCAAGTAGAGGCATACTAGTGACACACTGTTTGTCTATGTATTCACACATGTATTATGTTTCCGGTTAATACAATTCTAGCATGAATAATAAACATTTATCATGATATAAGGAAATAAATAATACTTTATTATTGCCTCTAGGGCATATTTCCTTCAGTCTCCCACTTGCACTAGAGTCAATAATCTAGATTACACAGTAATGATTCTCACACCCATGGAGTCTTGGTGCTGATCATGTTTTGCTCGTGGAAGAGGCTTAGTCAACGGGTCTGCAACATTCAGATCCGTATGTATCTTGCAAATTTCTATGTCTCCCACCTGGACTAAATCCCGGATGGAATTGAAGCGTCTTTTGATGTGCTTGGTTCTCTTGTGAAATCTGGATTCCTTTGCTAAGGCAATTGCACCAGTATTGTCACAAAAGATTTTCATTGGTCCCGATGCACTAGGTATGACACCTAGATCGGTTATGAACTCCTTCATCCAGACTTCTTCATTTGCTGCTTCCGAAGCAGCTATGTATTCCGCTTCACACGTAGATCCCGCCATGACACTTTGCTTAGAACTGCACCAACTGACAGCTCCACCGTTCAATGTAAATACGTATCCGGTTTGCGATTTAGAATCGTCCGGATCAGTGTCAAAGCTTGCATCAACGTAACCATTTACGATGAGCTCTTTGTCACCTCCATAAATGAGAAACATATCCTTAGTCCTTTTTAGGTATTTCAGGATGTTCTTGACTGCTGTCCAGTGATCCACTCCTGGATTACTTTGGTACCTCCCTGCTAGACTTATAGCAAGGCACACATCAGGTCTGGTACATAGCATTGCATACATGATAGAGCCTATGGCTGAAGCATAGGGAACATCTTTTATCTTCTCTCTATCTTCTGCAGTGGTCGGGCATTGAGTCTTACTCAATCTCACACCTTGTAGTACAGGCAAGAACCCTTTATTTGCTTGATCCATTTTGAACTTCTTCAAAACTTTGTCAAGGTATGTGCTTTGTGAAAGTCCAATTAAGCGTCTTGATCTATCTCTATAGATCTTAATGCCTAATATATATGCAGCTTCACCGAGGTCTTTCATTGAAAAACTCTTATTCAAGTATCCCTTTATGCTATCCAGAAATTCTATATCATTTCCAATCAGTAATATGTCATCCACATATAATATCAGAAATGCTACTGAGCTCCCACTCACTTTCTTGTAAATACAGGCTTCTCCAAAAGTCTGTATAAAACCAAATGCTTTGATCACACTATCAAAGCGTTTATTCCAACTCCGAGAGGCTTGCACCAGTCCATAAATGGATCGCTGGAGCTTGCACACTTTGTTAGCTCCCTTTGGATCGACAAAACCTTACGGTTGCATCATATACAACTCTTCTTCCAGAAAACCATTCAGGAATGCAGTTTTGACATCCATTTGCCAAATTTCATAATCATAAATGCAGCAATAGCTAACATGATTCAGACAGACTTAAGCATCGCTACGGGTGAGAAGGTCTCATCGTAGTCAATCCCTTGAACTTGTCGAAAACCTTTCGCAACAAGTCGAGCTTTATAGACAGTAACATTACCATCAGCGTCAGTCTTCTTCTTGAAGATCCATTTGTTTTCAATGGCTTGCCGACCATCGGGCAAGTCAACCAAAGTCCATACTTTGTTCTCATACATGGATCCCATCTCGGATTTCATGGCTTCAAGCCATTTTGCGGAATCTGGGCTCACCATCGCTTCTTCATAGTTTGTAGGTTCGTCATGGTCTAGTAACATGACCTCCAGAATAGGATTACCGTACCACTCTGGTGCGGATCTTGATCTAGTTGACCTACGAGGTTCAGTAATAACTTGATCTGAAGTTTCATGATCATTATCATTAACTTCCTCACTAATTGGTGTAGGTGTCGCAGAAACTGATTTCTGCGATGATCTACTTTCCAATAAGGGAGCAGGTACAGTTACCTCATCAAGTTCTACTTTCCTCCCACTCACATCTTTCGAGAGAAACTCCTTCTCTAGAAAGGATCCATTCCTAGCAACGAATATCTTGCCTTCGGATCTGTGATAGAAGGTGTACCCAGCAATCTCTTTTGGGTATCCTATGAAGACACATTTCTCCGATTTAGGTTCGAGCTTATCAGGTTGAAGTTTCTTCACATAAGCATCGCAACCCCAAACTTTAAGATACGACAACTTTGGTTTCTTGCCAAACCATAGTTCAGAAGGCGTCGTCTCAACGGATTTCGATGGTTTCCTATTTAGAGTGAATGCAGCCGTCTCTAAAGCATAAACCCAAAACGATAGCGGTAAATCAGTAAGAGACATCATAGATCGCACCATATCTAATAAAGTACGATTACGACGTTCAGACACACCATTACGCTGTGGTGTTCCGGGTGGCGTGAGTTGCGAAACTATTCCGCATTGTTTCAAATGTAGACCAAACTCGTAACTCAAATATTCTCCTCCACGATCAGATCGTAGGAATTTTATTTTCTTGTTACGATGATTTTCAACTTCACTCTGAAATTCTTTGAACTTTTCAAATGTTTCAGACTTATGTTTCATTAAGTAGATATGCCCATATCTGCTCAAATCATCTGTGAAGGTGAGAAAATAACGATATCCGCCACGAGCCTCGATATTCATCGGACCACATACATCTATATGTATGATTTCCAACAAATCTGTTGCTCTCTCCATAGTTCCGGAGAACGGTGTTTTGGTCATCTTGCCCATGAGGCACGGTTCGCAAGTACCAAGTGATTCAAAATCAAGTGATTCCAAAATTCCATCAGTATGGAGTTTCTTCATGCGCTTTACACCGATATGACCCAAACGGCAGTGCCACAAATAAGTTGCACTGTCATTATTAACTCTGCATCTTTTGGCTTCGACATTATGAATATGTGTATCACTACTATCGAGATTCATTAAAAATAGACCACTCTTCAAGGGTGCATGACCATAAAAGATATTATTCATATAAATAGAACAACCATTATTCTCTGATTTAAATGAATAACTGTCTCGCATTAAACAAGATCCAGATATAATGTTCATGCTCAACGCTGGCACCAAATAACAATTATTTAGGTCTAAAACTAATCCCGAAGGTAGATGTAGAGGTAGCGTGCCGACGGCGATCACATCGACTTTGGAACCATTTCCCACGCGCATCGTCACCTCGTCCTTAGCCAATCTTCGCTTAATCCGTAGCCCCTGTTTCGAGTTGCAAATATTAGCAACAGAACCAGTATCAAATACCCAGGTGCTACTGTGAGTATTAGTAAGGTACACATCAATAACATGTATATCACATATACCTTTGTTAACCTTGCCATCCTTCTTATCCGCCAAATACTTGGGGCAGTTCCGCTTCCAGTGACCAGTCTGCTTACAGTAGAAGCACTCAGTTTCAGGCTTAGGTCCAGACTTGGATTTCTTCTCCTGAACAACAACTTGCTTGCTGTTCTTCTTGAAGTTCCCTTTCTTCTTCCCTTTGCCCCTTTTCTTGAAACTAGTGGTTTTACTGACCATCAACACTTGATGCTCCTTTTTGATTTCTACCTTCCGCTGCCTTTAGCATTGCGAAGAGCTCGGGAATTGTCTTATCCATCCCTTGCATGTTATAGTTCATCACGAAGCTCTTGTAGCTTGGTGGCAGTGATTGAAGAATTCTGTCAATGACGCAATCCTCCGGAAGTTGAACTCCCAGTTGAATCAAGTGATTATTATACCCAGACATTCTGAGTATATGCTCACTGACAGAACTATTCTCTTCCATCTTGCAGCTATAGAACTTATTGGAGACTTCATATCTCTCAATCCGGGCATTTGCTTGAAATATTAACTTCAACTCCTGGAACATCTCATATGCTCCATGACGTTCAAAACGTCGTTGAAGACCCGGTTCTAAGCCGTAAAGCATGGCACACTGAACTATTGAGTAGTCATCAGCTTTGCTCTGCCAGACGTTCATAACTTCTGGCGTCGCTCTTGCAGGAGGCCGGGCACCCAGCGGTGCTTCTAGGACATAATTCTTCTGTGCAGCAATGAGGATAATCCTCAAGTTACGGACCCAGTCCGTGTAATTGCTACCATCATCTTTCAACTTAGCTTTCTCAAGGAATGCATTAAAATTCAACGGAACAACAGCACGGGCCATTTATCTACAATTAACATAGACAAGCAAGATACTATCAGGTACTAAGTTCATGATAAATTTAAGTTCAATTAATCATATTACTTAAGAACTCCCACTTAGATAGACATCCCTCTAATCATCTAAGTGATTACGTGATCCAAAGCAACTAAACCATGTCCGATTAACACGTGAGATGGAGTAGTTTCAATGGTGAACATCACTATGTTGATCATATCTACTATATGATTCACGCTCGACCTTTCGGTCTCTGTGTTCCGAGGCCATATCTGTATATGCTAGGCTCGTCAAGTTTAACCTGAGTATTCCGCGTGTGCAACTGTTTTGCACCCGTTGTATTTGAACGTAGAGCCTATCACACCCGATTAACACGTGGTGTCTCAGCACGAAGAACTTTCGCAACGGTGCATACTCAGGGAGAACACTTTTATCTTGAAATTTTAGTGAGAGATCATCTTATAATGCTACCGTCAATCAAAGCAAGATAAGATGCATAAAGGATTAACATCACATGCAATCAATATAAGTGATATGATATGGCCATCATCATCTTCTGCTTGTGATCTCCATCTCCGAAGCACCGTGCTTGTGATCTCTATCTCCGAAGCACCGTCATGATCACCATCGTCACCGGCGTGACACCTTGATCTCCATCATAGTATCGTTTTCGTCTCGCCAACTAATTGCTTTTACGACTATCGCTACCGCTTAGTGATAAAGTAAAACTATTACATGGTGATTGCATCTCATACAATAAAGCGACAACCATATGGCTCCTGCTAGTTGCCGATAACTCGGTTACAAAACATGATCATCTCATACAAGAAAGTATATCACATCATGTCTTGACCATATCACATCACAACATGCCCTGCAAAAACAAGTTAGACGTCCTCTACTTTGTTGTTGCGAGTTTTACGTGGCTGCTACGGGCTTAGCATGAACCGTTCTTACCTACGCATCAAAACCACAATGATAGTTTGCCAAGTTGGTGCTGTTTTAACCTTCGCAAGGACCGGGCGTAGCCACACTCGGTTCAACTAAAGTGAGAGAGACAGACAGCCGCCAGTCACCTTTAAGCAACGAGTGCTCCGAACGGTGAAACCAGTCTCGCGTAAGCGTACGCGTAATGTCGGTCCGGGCCGCTTCATCTCACAATACCGCTGAACCAAAGTATGACATGCTGGTAAGCAGTATGACTTATATCGCCCACAACTCACTTGTGTTCTACTCATGCATAGCATCAACGCATAAAACCAAGCTCGGATGCCACTGTTGGGGAACGTAGTAATTTCAAAAAAATTCCTACGCACACACAAGATCATGGTGATGCATAGCAACGAGAGGGGAGAGTGTTGTCCATGTACCCTCGTAGACCGACAGCGGAAGCGTTATAACAACGCGGTTGATGTAGTCGTACGTCTTCACGATTCGACCGATCAAGTACCGAACGCACGGCACCTCCGAGTTCTGCACACGTTCAGCTCGATGACGTCCCTCGAACTCCGATCCAGCCGAGTGTTGAGGGAGAGTTTCGTCAGCACGACGGCGTGGTGACGATGATGATGTTCCACCGACGCAGGGCTTCGCCTAAGCTCCACAACGGTATTATCGAGGTGTAATATGGTGGAGGGGGGCACCGCACACGGCTAAAATATCGTATATCCAGTGTGTTTAGAGGTGCCCCCCTGCCCCCTTATATAAAGGAGCAAGGGGGAGGCCGGCTGCCCTAGGCGCGCCAAGGAGAGCGGGGGAGTCCTCCTCCTAGTAGGAGTAGGACTCCCCTTTCCTAGTCCTACTAGGAAAAGAGGGGGGGAAGGAAAGAAAGGGAGAGGGAGAGGGAAAGGGGGCTGCGCCCCCCTCTCCTAGTCCAACTAGGATTCCTCCTGGGAGGGGGCGCGCCACCTCCTGGCTGCTGCCCTCTCTCTCCCCTCAAGGCCCACTAAGGCCCAATACTTCCCCGGGGGGTTCCGGTAACCCTCCGGCACTCCGGTTTAATCTGAAACTTCTCCGGAACACTTCCGGTGTCCGAATATAGTCGTCCAATATATCAATCTTTATGTCTCGACCATTTCGAGACTCCTCGTCATGTCCGTGATCACATCCGGGACTCCGAACAACCTTCGGTACATCAAAACATATAAACTCATAATATAACTGTCATCGTAACGTTAAGCGTGCGGACCCTACGGGCTCGAGAACTATGTAGACATGAACGAGACACCTCTCCGGTCAATAACCAATAGCGGGACCTGGATGCCCATATTGGCTCCCACATATTCTACGAAGATCTTTATCGGTCAGACCGCTTAACAACATATGTTGTTCCCTTTGTCATCGGTATGTTACTTGCCCGAGATTTGATCGTCGGTATCTCGATACCTAGTTCAATCTCATTACTGGCAAGAGTCTTTACTCGTTCCGTAATACATCATCCCACAACTAACTCATTAGTCACAATGCTTGCAAGATTTATAGTGATGTGCATTACCGAGTGGGCCCAGAGATACCTCTCCGACAATCGGAGTGACAAATCCTAATCTCGAAATACGCCAACCCAACAAGTACCTTTGGAGACACCTGTAGAGCACCTTTATAATCACCCATTTATGTTGTGACATTTGGTAGCACACAAAGTGCTCCTCCGATAAACGGGAGTTGCATAATCTCATAGTCATAGGAACATGTATAGGTCATGAAGAAAGCAATAGCAACATACTAAACGATCGGGTGCTAAGCTAACGGAATGGGTCATGTCAATCACGTCATTCTCCTAATGAGGTGATCTCGTTAATCAAATGACAACTCATGTCTATGTCTAGGAAACATAACCATCTTTGATTAACGAGCTAGTCAAGTAGAGGCATACTAGTGACACACTGTTTGTCTATGTATTCACACATGTATTATGTTTCTGGTTAATACAATTCTAGCATGAATAATAAACATTTATCATGATATAAGGAAATAAATAATACTTTATTATTGCCTCTAGGGCATATTTCCTTCACAAACAATGTGAAAATAATAAGAGTGCACGTGCATTGGACTAAGCTGGAATCTGCTAGCATTCAATAAGCAGGAGAAGACAAGGCAATATGGGCTATTGGTTAAATCAACAATAATGCATATAAGAGCCACTTCAACAATTTCATTATGATCTTCTCCTATCGACCCCCAAAGAAAAGAAAAGAAATAAAACTATTTACACGGGAAAGCTCCCAACAAGCAAAAGAAGAATGGGAAATCTTTTTGGGTTTTCTTTTTAATTATTACTACTACAACAAGAAAAGTAAACTAACTAAAAGCTATACTAATCTTTTTTTTGGTTTTTCTTAAGGTTTATCAAACACACAAGAAGAAAGCAGTAAAAGAAAATAAACTAGCATGGATATTACAATGAAAGAGTATGAGCACCGACATCTAGCAATGAGTGTGTGAACATGAATGTAATGTCGGTGAGAAATACGTACTCCCCCAAGCTTAGGCTTTTGGCCTAAGTTGGTTTATTGCCACGGATGGCCTGACGGATATCCATAGTTGTAACTGGGGTCGTACTGAGATGAAGAAGACTCTGACTGCCACTGGTTGGCAATCATCTCCGGATCCCAATAATAGTTAGACTGTCGTGGAGGTTCAGATTGTGGTTCCGGCTCCGTGGCTGGTGTAGGGTTCCGGTAGGCGTGAATGGCCGCCAGCGGAACGAGATACGGACCTTCAGATAAATTAAACAAGGAGGGAGCAGGCAAGGTAATAGTCTCAGGGTGATGTTTATCGAAGAACAATTTGTATTTAAGCGCTCCTTCCCTATTCTTAACAATAAAGTCATGCGTTACCATACTCTTATAATCTAAATAAACAGTGGGCAGCAGTTTTTCTTCTTTTTCATAGTGCGTAATAGGTATGTTATAATGTGCAGCAAGGCGTGAAGCATAAATACCTCCAATGATGGGGCCTTTGTATGGTTCAGACTTAACCGTTTGGCAATAATACCGCCCATACTAACATTGTTATCGCAGAATAAACCATGGAACAAAATAATAATATCAGGAACACTAAGGTTTCCATAGTTTCCGCGACCAATTAAGCAACGACTAGCAAATATGACAAAGTAGCGTAAAACAGGAAAATGTATGCTAGTGACTCTTGCATCGGAAACCTTCCTGGTTTCCCCCACAGTGATAGTGTCAATAAACCCATCCACATATTTATGATGTGGTTCATCTAAACTACCCTCAAAAGGTATTTTGCAAATCTTGCAAAATTCATCTAGTGGCATCTTCTTAACAACATCATATAAATGAAACTCTACTGAAGGAGGTGATTCCTTAGGATAATAGTAGAAGTTTTGCACAAAAGTATTGGTGAGTAAGAGATACTGATTGGAAGTCGGTGAGGCCTGCATTCTCACCCAGTTCATAAAAATCATCATAAATCCCGGCTTCTCTCAAGAAATCATCGGAAGGCCATTCACACGGCCGAACCTCCGTGGTGCGAGGCAAATTATATTTGGGCCTTTGTGCTTCTTCACTTTGCTTTTCCTTCGAGCTTTGGCTCGATGAGCCCCTCAAAAATCTCTTCATTATTTTCTGAAAATTTCTGGAATTTTTAGTAACTTCAAATAAAAGTGAACCAAGCTCAACAAAATTGATAGCAACTACTCCTACAAGTGCCTAGAGCCTATATCATGCATTAGAACTACTTAGAACCATATAAATTTAACATGCTATCTCAAGAACATGGTCACCTAGGTAGCGCAAATTTGCAATGAATAGAGCAGTAGAACAAAAACTAATTGGACCAATGGAGGAGTCACATACCAAGGAACAATCTCCCCAAGCAGTTTTGTGAGAGGTGCTTTGAGCAAGGAGATCAAAAATCGCAGCAAAATGAGCTAGAACTCGTGCTTGAGCTGGATAGTGACTTTTTTGGGAGGAAGAAGGAGTGTGTGGGTCCAAGAATAAGTGGAGGGGAGCCACCGTGGGCCCACGAGGCAGGGGGACGCGCCCTATAGGGGTGGGCGCGCCCTGGACCCTCGTGGCCAGGTGCTTGCTCCCCTGGTGTGTTATTAGTGCCAGATATTCTCAAATATTCCATAAAAAATCATATTCCATTTTCAGGGCATTTGGAGAACTTTTATTTTCGGGGTATTTTTATATTGCACAGATAAATCAGAAAACAGACAGGAAAATACTATTTTTACTTTATTTCAACTACATAACATAAAGTAGAGAGAGGGTACAGAAGGTTGTGCCTTCTAATTTCATCCATCTCATGCTCATCGAAAGGAATCCACTAACAAGGTTGATCAAGTCTTGTTAACAAACTCATTCCGAATAACATGGAACCGAAGAAATTTTGAATAACACTATGTTACCTCAATGGGGATATGCACATCCCCAATAATAAGAATATCATATTTCTTCTTGACAGTAGGAAGAGGAAATTCAAAACCTCCAAAAATAATTGATGGAATTTTTCCAATAGAGTTGATACTATGAACTTGAGGTTGCTTCCTCGGAAAGTGTACCGTATGCTCATTACCATTAACATGAAAAGTGACATTGCCTTTGTTGCAATCAATAACAGCCCCTGCAGTATTCAAAAAAGGTCTTCCAAGAATAATAGACATACTATCGCCCTCGGGAATATCAAGAATAACAAAGTCCGTTAAAATAGTAACGTTTGCAACCACAACTGGCACATCCTCACAAATACCGACAGGTATAGCAGTTGATTTATCAGCCATTTGCAAAGATATTTCAGTAGGTGTCAACTTATTCAAATCAAGTCTACGATATAAAGAGAGAGGCATAACACTAACACCGGCTCCAAGATCACATAAAGCAGTTTTAACATAGTTTGTTTTAATGGAGCATGGTATAGTTGGTACTCCTGGATCTCCAAGTTTCTTAGGTATTCCACCCTTAAAAGTGTAATTAGCAAGCATGGTGGAAATTTCAGCTTCCGGTATCTTTCTTTTATTAGTAACAATTTCTTTCATATACTTGGCATAAGGATTCATTTTGAGCATATCAGCTAATCGCATACGCAAAAAAAATAGGTCTAATCATTTCAGCAAAGCGCTCAAAATCCTCATCATCCTTTTTCTTGGACGGTTTGGGAGGAAAAGGCATGGGTTTCTGAACCCATGGTTCTCTTTCTTTCCCATGTTTCCTAGCAACAAAGTCTCTCTTATCATAACGTTGATTCTTTGATTGTGGGTTATCAAGATCAACAACAGGTTCAATTTCTACATCATTATCATTACTAGGTTGAGCATCATCATGAACATCATCATTAACATTTTCACTAGTTTCATGTTCATTACCAGATTGTGTTTCAGCATCAGAAATAGAAATATCATTTGGATTCTCAGGTGTTTCAGCAATAGGTTCACTAGAAGCACGCAAAGTCCTATCATTTTTCATTTTCTTCTTTTTAGAAGAACTAGGTGCATCTAAATTATTTCTCTGAGAATCTTGCTCAATTCTCTTAGGGTGGCCTTCAGGATACAAAGGTTCCTGAGTCATCTTACCAGTTCTAGTAGCCACTCTAACAACAAAATCATTATTCTTATTATTCAATTCATTGAGAAAGTCATTCTGAGCATTAAGTACTTGTTCTCTTGAGTGGTAACCATAGAAGCATGTTTACTAATGAGTTTAAGTTCACCTTTAACTCTAGACATATAATCACCCAAGTGTTCAGTCATATAAGCATTTTGTTTTAACTGTCTACCAAAATAAGCATTAAAATCTTCTTGCCTAACCATAAAGTTATCAAACTCATCCAAGCATTGGCTAGCAATTTTAGTAGGAGGGATTTCAGCTTTATCATATCTATAGAGAGAATTTACCTTTACTACCTGTGTCGGGTTATCAAGACCATGAGTTTCTTCAATAGGTTATGGATTAGGATCATATATTTCTTCAACAGGCTGTAAATTAAGACCATGTATTTCCTCAATAGGAGGTAAATTCTTAACATCTTCAGCTTTAATACCTTTTTCTTTCATAGATTTCTTTGCCTCTTGCATATCTTCAGGACTGAGAAATAGAACACCTCTTTTCTTCGGAGTTGGTTTAGGAATAGGCTCAGGAGCTGGCTCAGGAGCTGGCTCCGGAAGTGTCCAATTATTTTCATTTGTCAACATATTATTCAATAGAATTTCAGCTTCATCCGGTGTTCTTTCCCTGAAAACAGAACCAACACAACTATCAAGGTAATCTCTGGAAGCATCGGTTAGTCCATTATAAAAGATATCAAGTATTTCATTTTTCTTAAGAGGATGATCAGGCAAAGCATTAAGTAATTGGAGAAGCCTCCCCCAAGCTTGTGGGAGACTCTCTTCTTCAATTTGCACAAAATTATATATATCCCTTAAGACAACTTGTTTCTTATGAGCAGGGAAATATTTAGCAGAGAAGTAGTAAATCATATCCTGGGGACTACGCACACAACCAGGATCAAGAGAATTAAACCATATCTTAGCATCACCCTTTAATGAGAACAGAAATATTTTAAGGATATATAGGTAGCGAGATTTCTCATCATTAGTGAACAGGGTGGCTATATCATTTAATTTAGTAAGATGTGCCACAACAGTTTCAGATTCATAGCCATGAAAAGGATCAGATTCGACCAAAGTAATTATATCAGGATCAACAGAAAATTAATCCTTATCAGCAACACAGATAGGTGAAGTAGCAAAATCAGGGTCAGGTTTCATTCTAGCATTAAGAGATTGCTGCTTCCATTTAGCTAATAATTTCTTAACATCATATCTATCTTTGCAGGCAAAAATTTCGTTAGCAACTGCTTCATCCATAACATAGCCCTCAGGCACAACAGGTAATTCATATTTATTAGGGGGAGAGTCTTCATCATCACTTTCATCAATATTATCAATAATTTCATTCTCTCTAACCCTAGCAAGTTGTTCATCAAGAAATTCACCAAGTGGCACAGTAGTATCAAGCTTAGAAGTAGTTTCATCATAAGTATCATGCATAGCAGAAGTGGCATCATCAATAACGTGCGACATATCAGAATGAATAGCAGAAGCAGGTTTAGGTGTCGCAAGCTTACTCAAAACAGAAGGTGAATCAAGTGCAGAGCTAGATGGCAGTTCCTTACCTCCCCTCGTAGTTGAGGGATAAATTGTTGTCTTAGCGTCTTTCAAGTTCTTCATAGTGACCAGCAGATATAAATCCCAAGTGGCTCAAAGAATAGAGCTATGCTACCCGGCAACGGCGCCAGAAAATAGTCTTGATAACCCACAAGTATAGGGGATCGCAACAGTTTTCGAGTGTAGAGTATTCAACCCAAATTTATTGATTCGACACAAGGGGAGCCAAAGAATATTCTCAAGTATTAGCAGTTGAGTTGTCAACTCAACCACACCTGGATAACTTAGTATCTGCATCAAAGTATTTAGTAGCAAAGTAGTATGATACGGTTGATGGAGAATTATGCCGGATACGGTTCATCATATAACAGTCATAACATAGGGTGACACAGAACTAGCTCCAATTCATCAATGTAATGTAGGCATGTATTCCGAATATAGTCATACGTGCTTATGGAAAAGAACTTGCATGACATCTTTTGTCCTACCCTCCCGTGGCAGTGGGGTCCTAATGGAAACTAAGGGATATTAAGACCTCCTTTTAATAGAGTACCGGAACAAAGCATTAGCACATAGTGAATACATGAACTCCTCAAACTATGGTCATCACCGGGAGTGGTCCCGATTATTGTCACTTCGGGGTTGCCAGATCATAACACATAGTAGGTGACTATAGACTTGCAAGATAGGATCAAGAACTCACATATATTCATGAAAACTTAATAGGTTCAGATCTGAAATCATGGCACTCGGGCCCTAGTGACAAGAATTAAGCATAGCAAAGTCATAGCAACATCAATCTTAGAACATAGTGGATACTAGGGATCAAACCCTAACAAAACTAACTCGATTACATGATAGATCTCATCCAACCCATCACCGTCCAGCAAGCCTACGATGGAATTACTCACGCACGGCGGTGAGCATCATGAAATTGGTGATGGAGGATGGTTGATGATGACGACGGCGACGGATTCCCCTCTCCGGAGCCCCGAACGGACTCCAGATCAGCCCTCCCGAGAGGTTTTAGGGCTTGGCGGCGGCTCCGTACCGTAAAATGCGATGAATCCTTCTCTCTGATTTTTTTCTCCCCGAAAGTGAATATATGGAGTTGGAGTTGAGGTCGGTGGAGTGTTAGGGGGCCCACGAGGCAGGGGGCGCGCCCCCACCCTCGTGGACAGGGTGTGGGCCCTCTGACGTGGATTTTCTTCCAGTATTTTTAATATTTTCCAAATAGATGTTCCATGGAGTTTCAGGTCATTCTGAGAACTTTTGTTTCTGCACATAAATAACACCATGGAAAGTCTGCTGAAAACAGCGTCAGTCCGGGTTAGTTCCATTCAAATCATGCAAGTTAGAGTCCAAAACAAAGGCAAAAGTGTTTGGAAAAGTAGATACGACGGAGACGTATCAAGAAGCTTTGTTTTATGTTTCCTTAGCATTTGAATCTCATTCGCAGGCATTATTGGTTGTTGCATTGCATGGTGATCCATAATTCCTTATATAAACTCTCTTGAAAGTGATTGTCGTCAATTACCAAAATGGGGGAGATTGAAAGGAGATGCGGTACCCCCATGTGTGGTTTTGGTAATTGATGACAATCTGTATGGACTAATGGTTGCATTGAGTTATGTTTGAAGGATTTGTCCATAGGCATTTCTTGAAGTCCATGTGTTGGTTTCAAGGAGTTTATGAGTTGACCAAGGTGCTATTAAGGAATTATCCAAAGATTGGTCATGTGAGTGTTGAGCTTATTGCAAGCATGTCTTGAAGAAGAAGATTGTGTGATCATTCATGTTTACCTTCAAGACATCATCCAAATGAAGAGAGTTGGAAAGATTCAAGGTTGATCAACACTAAGTCAAGAGTGAATCAAGTTGATCAGCTCACAAAGTGTCGTGGAATTGTCACTGCAGATGTCCTAGCGAAAGGACTTAGTCGTGGAGCCATCGGAACGGGTTAGCTTAAAGGGGTTCAACCGGACAAGGGACACGAGAGTTTTATACTAGTTCGGCCCCTTACGATCAAGGTAAAAGCCTACGTCTAGTTGTGATGGAATTGCTGGGGTTTCGATGACCAGTGAGCGAATACGCTTTGCCTGAGTCTCGAGTTGTTGTGTGTTGTCTTTGAACCACCGACGGGTCGTGCCTTTATATACACAGGTCGACGCCCGCCGGCTTACAGAGTCCCGATGTCGGTTTATACACATACCGGCCCGGTCTCTACTTTGTCATACCTTACAATACAAGTCATGTACTACCTGGCGGTTTATAGCTACAGGCCTTAATCTACCTTTGGGCCTTGGGCCTTCGAGTCTCTGTAGTAAACCGCTTTATTCCTTGTCTTCCTGGGCTTTTAAGTATAAACAATCCATTATGGGGATAACCCGGCTTCCTTGGCCGGTTTACACCTAGTAGTAATATCCCCAACATTAGGCCCCCGATTGATTTGAACTGGTTCATGTCAATCTCCAAAACCTTGAGAAAATTTCTTCTTCCATATCCTCGCATAAATCTTGTAAACCGCCATGACGTCATCATCCAGAATCATAATAAACCGGAATGACGTCATTTGTTATTTTAAATGGTATATTCCTCACCTTCATTAATGAGCCTCCGACAACCGAGGCGACAAATCTATCACATATCCATTTGTTAGGCTCCTTGATTCTTGCGCTTGACCCTTATCCTTTCGTCTTTATAAATACGACCGAGGGTCCTTTCCGTTTTCCCCCTTTCTCTTCATCTCCTTCCCCGCGACGTCTCAGAACCCGAGCTCTGCCGCCGCCGTCGTCCTTCGTATCTGCATCAACCAAGGCCGCTGCATCAACCTGATTGAACCAGAGCAACGCGGCGCTCCTCCGCTGTTCCACAGCACCGGTGAGTTCATTTCCTTTTCAACCTCAGATCTGCATTAGGGTTCTGCCTTTCGTCGGTGTTCTTCCCTGTTCGTCTTCTTTCTATTCTTAGATCTCATAACTTGATTTGCAACTGATAGTAGAAGTAGGCGATGATAGTCTAGCGCCCTTTACCAACCTCAGAAAACACCTTTTACTGCCTGAGATCCAATCAAACAAATGTGTTCTTTCACTGCCACCATTTTAGGTTAAATTTATTTCCTCTTTTTAGAATTGTGGCAGATCCAAATTTATACCACCGATCTGTGAAATCTGTTTGCGCCATACTTAGAAATTTTTGTAAATCTGTAGCCTCTATACCATTGTGGGCGGTTTATCCTTTAAACTTTGATAACTCATCATATACCATTAACCCTCTGTTAAACCGCCAACCTGCTTTAAGTGCTGAAATCCGGTTTAGTACACCCAAATGCTTGAAATATCATCGTCTTCCATCATTGCGCCGGTTTGTAAGTTGTAACCATGAACTTTAACCCGGATACCGTGCTTTTTTCCAGCTTGTCACCAGAAATGGCCAAACAATTATGTTCCTGTAATTGGGTTCCTTCCCAGGTTACGGAAGCGCAGGTGGCTGGTTGTGTTGCAACGGGCGCTTTAGCAAATAAGGACACTATTCATTGGCGAGTTCCCGGTCCATAATTTCCTCCTAAACCCCAAGATGGAGAAGTTATTGTATTTACTGATCACCTGAGCCGAGGCTTCACTCCTCCCGGATCAAAAATTTTCCGTGACGTGCTCGCCGACTTTCAAATCCATCCCCAAGATATCGGTCCAAACTCCATATCCAATATTTGTGACTGGCAAGTATTCTGTGAAGTGTACCCGCAAGAGGAGCCTACTGTTGATCTGTTCCGGGATTTCTTTTATCTAAACCGCTGTACTGAGTTTACGGATGGCCCCAATACTGAACTAGGCGGGGTTTCAATTCAAAAGAGGAGTGATGTTAATTTCCCTCATGCCAAGCTTCATAGTCATCCTAAGGACTGGAATCAGACTTGCTTCTACTGCCACAACACGGCCCCAGCCAATGAAAATCCTTTGCCGGGTTACCGTCCACACCGGCTTACCCAAGCTCATCCCTTTCCTCAACGGTTGACCGCCTAGGAGCGAGCAAAATATGCCCCTCAACTGGCAAAGCTCAGAGCCTTTGTTGCAAATGGGCTGACAGGCGTGGATTTTGTCCGATGCTGGGTTTCATGGAGCGTTTTACCTTTAAGCCGGCGACCCGGTTTAATGTGTGAATACACAGGGGATCTGAAAGACCCGCAACACCATATTGACATCAAGCTGACTGATGATGAAGTCACCAAAGCTGTTAAAAAGATGCTTAATGAGCCAATAGATGTGTGCAGCAAAACCGGGCTCAGTCCTTTCTATGCTGCCAATAAACCGCCAAAGGTATAATCTACCGTATTTCTGCCTTTATCCATCCTTTGTTAAATTTCTCCTTTGATGACTTACTATTTGTCTATGCAGGCCGATGATCCATTCTGGAAGAAAAAATCACAAGATAAACCGGTAAAGAATCCTCGGCTTAAGACCAAGGCTTCAAAAAAGCCTATGAAAAGAAGGAACGTTGAACCGTCCGAGCCCATTATTGATGATGATCTGGATATTCCGGATTCAGAGGTAGAACTTGACTCTCTCGGTTCATTTTTTATACACCTTATTGACAATGATCATTATCAGGATGAAGCGGAATCCAGCCATGCTGATGAGGTAACTATTCTTTCTTCTGATTCTGATCCTGTGCCAGTACCAAGAATCCGTCGAGCCATTCGGAAAGTAAAATTTGCATGCCCTCTTTCTTATTTGGACCCGCACTTTCTTTTAAAGACGCAGCAGCATGAAGCTCGCCGCACAACTTGACATAGTGGCTAAGTGGTGACCTCCTCCGGTTTACCAAATTCGCCGGTTCGCAAACGCCGCCAAGAGGTTGCTTATACTCCTGACACCCTTTATCCTAAGGCGGATTACATCCGATATCCTCTTAATCCGTCTGACTCAAATTATCAGGGAACTTCCCATTCATCGTCCAGCGAGTTGTCAACGACACAACTTCCTCCTCTGAGAACCGTCCCTGGGTAAGCATAACATACTTTTAACTTTTTGGTCTTGTATTATATTGTCATATCGATCTTCGTGTCTGCTCTTTTTCAGTGCTAAAGCCAGACCAAGCAAGAAGGCTAGATTGAATAGGCCAACCGACCATGAACCGGCTACCGAGCCGGAGAAAACCCCAGAGGCGATTGACCCAGAGGCTAACACTGTTATTGATAATGCGGAACCTCAAGCAACCGACACGCTTGTTGAACCGGTAGAACATAATCCAACAAGCCAGTCAGCTGATCCATTAAGTCCAACTGTTGATCCGCCGAGTCTGGCTAAAGCATCCGATAAACCGCCAAGCCCTGCCAAAACTACGGACGACGATGTTGTCGTAACTGGCCTTGGTTTCAGCTCCCCTGGTCGTCCTGTCGCGTTATCAAAGCATAGCGCCAAAGAAGAAATTTTTGCTATGGACAAAGGGAAATGGAAATCCGAGTTATCCAATTATACCAACCTCAGCGCTGAAGACCTTCATTCTGGTTTTTTAAACCGCCTGTATACAAGCCGCGACTTTGAAGCCAGTTTAGTAGGCCTGATGAAGGAGCGGTATGAGGTAAATGTCACTTTCCCTTTGCATAAATATTCCAACAGTCCTTTTGTTAGAACTGGTCTAACGTATCAACTCCAGTAGCCCCCAAGGGCCCGTGCATAACATTGGTTTGAACCGGGTCTTGAATCGATACTTGCATTTTGCTGGTGTAGCCCCCATGAACCGGCTTATATCTTTTTAGAATGAACCGGTACATCCTACTAATCTCACCACTTATAATGATGACAATCCATCTGAATCTGAACGAATATGCATTAGCCCCCAAGTGTCAAGTAGATAACTTGTTATGTGCTTGAGACTTTAAATTAATAGCTGATAAGAAGCAATCCGCATTAGCCCCCAAGTGTCAAGTAGATAACTTGTTATGAGCTTGAGACTTTAAATTAATAGCTGATAAGAAGCAATCTGCATTAGCCCCCAAGTGTCAAGTAGATAACTTGTTATGTGGTTGGGACTTCAATGTTGTAATGCTAACTTATTATATGTATTTTGCGGGCTGAGTTGTCCAAAAAACACTCCCAAATCACTGATCTCAAAGGAAACATCAACTCTTAGGTAGACGAAACTTACAAAGTTAAGAGCGAGCTGACCACCGCTTTAACAACCATGGAGCAGCTGAAGGAATTCTTCAAAGGCGAACGGGCAGATTGGGCAACTGAAAAGACCACCTTGTTAAAGCGGGCAGAAGATGCGGAAAACGCCCTTAAACTGGCCATAGAAGAGCTGAGCAGCCTGAAGCGGCAGATTGATGCCATGACTTCTGCCATCTTTGGTAACAATCTCTTCACCAATATGTAACAACACCAGTTATAAAAACTTTTGGTTTAATAATAATATGATCCTTTTGCAGGTAGCCGTGTTACTCATCTTGGCGCAGATATGCGCAAAAAATTGAAGGCCGTCTATACTTTGGTAGAGCAGCTTTATACCGGCGCGCAACGAGCTATCTGCACAACTTCCAATAACCATCCACCCCCGTCGCTAATCAAGGAAACGCTGGAAAAATTGTCTATGATGCCTGCCCGGATTGTGGAATTAAAGAAATCCGCTGCTAGGTCCGGTGCCCTTACTGCACTGACGCGCACCAAGGCCTGGATCTCTGACCTTGATCCGGAAGATGTTGGAAATGGTTACCCAAGCCAAAAAGAGGACGGTTTAGAATTTAACAATGACGATCTCCGGGCTATCACAAGAGAGATGCGACCACTGGCAAGTAAGTTGGCTGAAGATACTAACTTGTCAATTTACCAGAATGTATATGACGCCAGTGGCAAGCGAATAAGTGCTCCAACTTATGACGTGGAAAGTCTGATCCCGCCGATCCGTAAGCACACTTACGCTCCTGATGTTGAACCGTCTGATCTTATACACGACAAAGCTGTCTTTCAAGCCTTATCAGGAATTGATTGGACAACTGTTGACTTCCAGCCACTGGGTGGAGAGAAGGAGGATGAACCGGCGCAGGAAGATTCGCAACCTTCACATCAACCTAAGGCAGAATCATAATCCGGAAATCGGTTTAACTTGTGCCTATTGTCATCTTTGTGAAAAACAATCATTCTTATGGGCAGTCGAAATGCCTTGTAATAGGCTAGCTTGAACAGCTGATATGATATGCCATCGTGCATACTTGTTGCACACAATATTGTTAATCCATCATGCTATATTTGCTTATGATCTTTATCGGTTTTACACAGCCCTGTTTCTGCATAAAACAAAGTGAAAACTTTCCTGGCGGTTTACCGCCGGACGGGTCATAATGCCCAATATATAGCCAAGGTTGATAACCATAGCTTTAAATAATGAAATATGAAACATATCATACCTGTGATATTGAATCACTTTGTTGGTTTGCCAACATTCTTGTAATAAGGGTGACGACCCAAATACTGAGTATTGATAACTCAAACCATGTTATGCTGGTATATAATAAGTGATGCCGGGTTATGATAAACACCGGATGATCATCCTGGCAACTTATAGTTAACTCCAGGCTGTGTTAAATAAACACCGGTTTATACGGATGACTTATAAACAGGCAGGGCCATTGGACGCCGGTTTAGCTCAAAAACTTTAACAAGGGGAAAAAACAAAACTGACCAATAAAAACCAGAGAAAAAAAAACTTGTAGTCGAGGCTTTTCAAGGGCCGCCAGGCCCAAATGCGAGGCTTTTCATGGGCTGCTAGGCCACTGAGTTAAATCGTTTTACAAAGCCTTTTAAGATGGTCCTCAATCTTTAACCAATAGCCGGTCTATCATTGACAAGTTCAGGGTCATATGCGATTGACTTGTCAAGTTGGCGGGTCATACCAGGCTTACCTGGGCGGAGTGACTTACTTAATGAAGGCAGGTTAACCCAGGGTTTTAGTTGTATATACCAGGCTTTCAAGCCACGGCTTGATATCCTATTGCAAGTGTAGATTTCTTTGTTCATTGCGATAGCAAAGAACCCCCAAGCAACACTTTGAGCTGTGCTCAACGGGTGCCTATGTTTGCGTTGTTCTTGACAACACTCTTTGGCCCCTAAGTAATGGCATTGCGCCAGCCAAAAGGTGTAGCTATGGTTGAACAGAACCAAGCCCCCAAGTGACTTACTCTCATGGCTTTTGAGCCAGCCAAGAGGTGTAGCTATGGTTTGAATACAACGAAGCCCCAAGTGACTTTCTTTTGTGGCCTTGAGCCAGCCAAGAGGTGTAGCTATGGTTCGAATACAACCAAGCCCCCAAGTGACTTTCTTTTGTGGCCTTGAGCCAGCCAAGAGGTGTAGCTATGGTTCAAATACGACCAAGCCCCCAAGTGACTTATATTGATAGACAGTTGTAAAGCTGATTCAAAGGGTAAACCAGATGTCGCTTTACAAACAGAAACCTCCGTGTAACCACTCATGATATGAGAAGAACAGCAGATACCCCGCTTTAGCTGGGGCTCTGGTTTATTATATTGACCATAATATATACATCGTCAAAATATGTACATGATAGGAGCCTATGGCTCAGGTGTAGTACGGCCGTAGATGAGCTATGTTCCACGGCCGGATCGTCTCCTCCTCTGACTTGCGTGAGTCTTTATGCTCTCGAACATCAATGAGGTAATATGATCCGTTGTTCAGATTCTTGCTGAACACAAAGGGCCCTTCCCAAGGCGGGGATAACTTGTGCATATCGGTCTGATCTTGGATAAGCCGGAGCACTAGATCGCCTTCTTGAAAAGTTCTGGTTTTAACCCGGCGACTGTGATAACGCCGCAGGTCTTGCTGATAAATCGCCGAGCGAGCCGCCGCTACGTCCCGTTTCTCATCCAACAGGTCCAACGCATCCTGGCGAGCTCTCTCATTATCCGCTTCAACATAAGCTGCCACTCGTGGTGAGTCATGACGAATATCACTTGGAAGGACAGCTTCTGCTCCATAAACCATGAAGAAGGGTGTATAACCCGTAGATCTATTGGGGGTGGTGTTAATGCTCCATAAAACGGAAGGCAGCTCTTCAACCCAACAAACCGGTGTCCTCTGCAAAGGAACCATAAGCCGGGGCTTGATCCCCTTCAAGATTTCCTGATTAGCTCTCTCCGCTTGACCATTAGACTGGGGTGGGCCACTGAAGACACATGAAGATGAATGTGCTCTCTTTGACAGAACTCCTCCATAGCACCCTTGGAAAGATTCGTGCCATTGTCTGTTATAATGTTGTGTGGAAAACCAAAACGGAATATCACCTCTTCATAAATTGAACCACCGTGGCTGCATCACATTTGCTAACTGGCTCTGCCTCCACCCACTTGGTAAATTTATCAACCTCCACCAAGAGGTGGGTCTTCTTATCCTTAGACCTCTTAAAGGGTCCAACCATATCAAGCCCCTAGGTTGCAAATGGCCAGGTAATTGGAATCATCCTCAGCTCCACAGCCGGAACATGAGCCCGGCGTGCAAACTTCTGACAGCCATCGCACCTTTTGACCAAGTCCTCAGCATCAGCATGAGCCGTCAGCCAATAGAAACCATGATGAAAAGCCTTAGCCACCAGGGACTTTGAACTGGCATGATGACCACAATCACCTTCGTGAATCTCGCGTAAAATTTCACGACCTTCTTCAGGAGAAACACAACGTTGAAAAGCCCCTGAGACACTGCAATCTTGTAGCTCGCCATTAACGATAGTCATGGACTTGGAACGCCGGATTATCTGCCTGGCCAGAACTTCATCCTCTGGTAACTCACCCTGGTTCATATACGCTAAATATGGGATCGTCCAATCCGGGGTGACATGAAGCGCCGCCACCAACTGAGCTCCGGATCAGGAATAGCTAAGTCCTCCTCCGTGGGTAGCTTGACCGACGGGTTATGCAAAACATCAAGAAAAACATTGGGCGGCACCGGTTTACGCTGGGAGCCCAACCGGCTTAAAGCGTCCGCCGCTTCATTCTTTCGCTGGTCTACATGATCAACCTGATAACCCTTGAAATGACCTGCAACAATATCCACCTCTCGACGATACGCTGCCATGAGGGGGTCCTTGGAATCCCAAGTACCAGAAACTTGCTGAGCCACTAGGTCCGAGTTACCAAAACATTTAACCCGGCTCAGATTCATCTCCTTAGCCATCCGAAGACCATGGAGCAGGGCCTTGTACTCAGTTGCATTATTAGTACAAGGAAACATCAAGCGGAGAACATAACAAAATTTGTCACCTCGAGGGGAAGTAAGAACCACTCCAGCCCCCGAGCCCTCCAATTGCCTGGATCCGTCAAAATGAATCGTCCAGTATGTGTTATCCAGTCTATCCTCCGGCACCTGCAACTCTGTCCGGTCATTGATGAAATCCACGAGTGTTTGAGACTTGATGGCCGTGTGAGGCATATATTTTAATCCGTGAGGCCCAAGCTCAATAGCCCACTTAGCAACCCGGCCGGTCGCTTCTCAATTCTGGATGATATCTCCCAAAGGAGCAGAACTGACCACAGTAATGGGATGGCCCTGAAAGTATTGCTTCAGCTTTCGGCTCACCATAAAAACCCCATATACAAGCTTCTGCCAATGTGGATATCTCTGTTTTGACTCAATGAGCACCTCACTGATATATAATAAACCGGCCATTGAACCGGATACTCCTTTCCTGCCTCCTTGCGCTCCACCACAATAGCCACGCTGACAGCCCGAGCATTAGCAGCCACATATAACAGCAATGGTTCCTTGTCCATGGGAGCAGCAATAACAGGTGGTTCGGCAAGCTGCCGCTTTAGAGCCTCAAACGCTTCATTAGCCGCATCACTCCAGACAAAGTTGTCTGTTTTCTTCAGCATTTGATATAAAGGGATGGCCTTCTCCCCGAGACGACATATAAACCGGCTCAATGCTGCAATCTGGCCTGCCAGTCGCTGAACATCATTGATGCACTTCGGTTTAGCCAGTGAAGTAATAGCCTTGATCTTCTCCGGATTAGCTTCAATTCCCCTGTTAGACACCAGAAAACCCAAAAGCTTGTCTACTGGCACACCAAAAACACACTTGGCCGGGTTGAGCATCATCTTATAAACCCGGAGGTTATCAAAGGTCTCCTTTAAGTCATCTATTAATGTTTCCTCCTTCCTGGACTTCACCACAATATCATCCACATAAGCATGAACGTTGCGCCCAATCTGGTTATGAAGACAATTCTGAACACAACGCTGATAAGTTGCCTGGGCACTCTTGAGCCCGAAGGGCATAGACAGATAGCAGAAGGCTCCAAAGGGAGTTATAAAAGCTGTCTTCTCCTGGTCCTTAACTGCCATCTTAATCTGATGATAACCTGAATAAGCATCCAGAAAACTCAAACGCTCACAACCCGCCGTAGCATCAATGATTTGATCTATACGGGGGAGGGCAAAAGGATCAGCCGGACACGCTTTGTTCAAATCCGTGTAATCCACACACATACGCCAGGTGCCATTCTTCTTAAGCACCAGCACCGGATTAGCCAACCACTCCGGATGAAAAACTTCAACAATGAACCCTGCCACCAAGAGCCGGGCTACCTCCTCACCAATAGCCTTGCGCCTCTCTTCATTGAACCGGCGAAGGAATTGTCGGACCGGTTTAAACTTGGGATCAATATTAAGGGTGTGCTCAGCGAGTTCCCTCAGTACACCTGGCATGTCAGAAGGCTTCCATGCAAAGATATCCAGATTCTCACGGATGAACTCGATGAGCGCGCTTTCCTATTTCGGATCCAGATTTGCACTGATGATGAACTGTTTGGATGAATCGCCGGGCACAAAATCAACCATCTTAGTCTCATCAGCCGATTTAAACTTCAAGGCCAGATCATGCTCCGTGGTTGGTTTCTTCAAAGAAGTCATGTCCGCCGGATCAACATTGTCCTTATAGAACTTCAACTCCTCTGCTGCTCAAACCGACTCAGCATAGGCCGCATCACCTTCCTCACACTCCAAAGCGATCTTGCGGCTTCCATGTACTGTGATAGTCCCTTTATGAGCTGGCATCTTGAGCTGCAGATAAACATAACAGGGTCGTGCCATGAACTTAGCATAAGCCGGCCGTCCAAACAGGGCATGATACGGGCTTTGGATTTTCACCACTTCGAAAGTCAATGTCTCTGATATTGAGTCATACTCATCTCCAAAAGCGACTTCCAGAGCTATTTTACCAACTGGATAGGCTGATTTTCCCAGCACCACACCATGGAAAACAGTGTTCGACGGTTTAAGATTCTTATCTGTCAACCCCATACGACGGAAGGTGTCATAATATAAGATTTTGATACTCCTGCCTCCGTCCATGAGTACCTTAGTGAACTTATAACCTCCAACCTGAGGCGCCACCACCAACGCCAAATGACCCGGATTGTCAACCAGGGGCGGGTGATCCTCTCGGCTCCAGACAATAGGCTGCTCAGACCATCGCAAATAACGAGGCACTGCCGGTTCAACCGAGTTCACCGCTCGTTTATGAAGCTTCTGATCGCGCTTGCATAAGCTGGTGGTGAAAACGTGGTACTGTCCACTATTCAACTGCTTTGGGTGACTTTGGTACCGTGACTGTTGTTGCTGCGGTCCTTTTTGGTTATAACCACCCTGGTTGCTCTGATTACCTTGATTGCCAAGTCCACCCTGATTGCCTTGGAATCCTAAACCGGAGTTGCCTCCCCCATAACCCGGCCCATAGGACCCGGATCCTGAACCGCCGAATGGTCCATGATCATTCCGGAAGAAATCTGAATTTTTGAATTCTCGCATGATATAACAATCTTTCCAAAGGTGCGTGGCCGGTTTGTCCTGCGTTCCATGCTTCGGGCAGGGCTGGTTCAACAGGTAATTCAGGCGCTTCGGATTAGGACTGGGCTCTGCCCTTCTTGGGGGCGGCTTTCCTTTATGACGCTGACCATTACCCTGTGTATTGGTGTTAGCCACAAAATCTGAATTATGATCTGCTTTCCGCTTACCATTATTATTGTGGCCCGTCGGGTTATGATGCTGCCCCTTGGCGTTGCCGCTCTTCTTTCCCTTCCCCGGTTTGTCATCGTCAGACTCGGGGTCCTTGGTACTATCAGAATCAGCATACTTAACCAGTGCAGCCATAAGTGTTCCCATGTCATTGCAGTGACGCTTGAGCCGTCCCAACTTCAACTTTAAAGGCTGAAACCGACAATTCCCCTCCAATGTTATAATCGCTGAGTCGGCATTGATGCGATCCGAAGAATGTAAGATCTCTGAAACCCGGCGCACCCAATGGGTTGTTGACTCGCCTTCTCCCTGGACGCAGGCGGCTAAGTCCATAATTGACATAGGTTGCTTGCACGTGTCTTTGAAGTTTGCTATAAACCGGGCTTTTAACTCAGCCCATGCCCAATGGAATTAACTGGTAAGCTTTTCAACCACGTGCGAGCTGTTCCATCCAACATCATAGCGAAATATTTCGCGCAAGCCGCTTCATCCACATCTAACATCTCCATAGCCATCTCATAACTCTCAATCCATGACTCGGGAGGCACATCAGCGGTGTAATTAGGCACCTTACGGGGGCCCTTGAAATCCTTGGGCAGCCGTACATTACGCAAAGCCGGGACGAGGCAGGGCACCCCCCAAGAGCTTAAAATAAGGCCTTGCTCTACGGAAGCCACCGGACGAACCGGAGTGAGCTGACGGTCCTGCGCTGCTAACTCGGCTTCTCGACGTGCTCCGTTGTTCACCACATCCTGAGCATTTGGCCCACCACACGCCGGATTAGGTCCTCGAGGAGCGTCTCGGTTCCGCGCACTGCTTGACATAGCCGGTTCATCGATGTGTCTGCTATAACTCCGGCTCGGGCGTGGGGTTGAATGAATTCTGTCTCGGTTGTATGAATAAGCCTGCTGCTGCACCATAGTCGTCTGAAGAAGATCCCTAGCACGCCGCGTCTCAACCGCCGCTGGGGATTCACCCTCCATTGGAATAGCGGCTAATCGTGATGCGGCAGCGATCATATTATCCAAAGGGGTGGAGAAGTGACCCGGCGGTGCCGGTACATACTGCAGCGGGTTATGGGTCCGTCGAGGGGGGTCCGTCACCCGTGGCTGATCCGGTGCACCGGTCCTCGGCACTTCAATCCGGTTCACCGCTGCCGGATTACTGGTTCCTGCTCCTGGCGTGCCAAAGAGATTCATTGCCTCATAAACCGGTGGTAGTCGTGACCGATGCCTTCTCCTTAACACATCATTTGAAGCGTTCGGATCCAACAGGAGTCGATAATTTTCCGCCTGAATCCGCTGTGCTTGTGCCTCTAAAGCGGCCCGCTCCTCAGCCATCCTGGTTTCTTCAGCCGCTAAGTCCTCCTTAGCTTGAGTTATCTGATCCTGCAGCCTAGCCACCTCCGCATTATGCTGATCTTGGGTGTTGGCGGTAACTTGTGTAGTCAGTAAGGTCGTCTAGGCGTCCAATAAATCGGACAAGATTTGGGCCGGCCGGCGCGCGGGGCCTCCCGCCCCAGCTGCCGATCTGGAAATTATTGTTGCCGCGGTTGAAGATCGCAACGTGGGCTGAGTTCCAGCCATGAAGATCGCAACCCGGTTCGACGGTTCAAAGGGGTCCGGAATACTGTCGCCATCGGAATAGCCCCCAAACTGGCCATCTTGCAGTTGGTATAGTGACTCGGTCTCCTCGGTGGACGACTCGTGAGTAGACGACGGTCTCGCCATCGGACGCCGGTTCAAGTTCCGCACCATTGATGAATCCTACGAACGCACGCTTCACGGCAGGCTGAACCCGGGCAGGGCTTGCACGCTGAGCCGTCTCGACGAGGTCGGTGCAGATGTCCGGCTTAGGGCCCGGTTCGCCGATCTTGCCGATGAAGACGTGAATTCCTCCAAACGGGACCCGGTACCCGTACTCGATTGAGCCGGAGTCGGGGCCCCAGCCTGCGTCATCGATGTAGAGCTTGCCGCGATGACTCTTGGTCATCCGGCCCACGGCGTATCCCTTGAGCCCTTCAAGAACTCGAAACCATCGCGCGATAGCCCCACGGTGGGCGCCAACTGTCGTGGAATTGTCACGGCAGATGTCCTAGCGAAAGGACTTAGTCGTGGAGCCATCGCAACGGGTTAGCTTAAAGGGGTTAAACCGGACAAGGGACACGAGAGTTTTATACTAGTTCGGCCCCTTACGATGAAGGTAAAAGCCTACGTCTAGTTGTCATGGAATTGCTGGGGTTTCGATGACCAGGGAGCGAATACGCTTTGCCTGAGTCTCGAGTTTTTGTGTATTGTCTTTGAACCGCCGCTGGGTCGTGCCTTTATATACACAGGTCGACGCCCGCCGGCTTACACAGTCCCGATGCCGGTTTATACACGTACCGGCCCGGTCTCTACTTTGTCATACCTTACAATACAAGTCATGTACTACATGGCGGTTTATAGCTACATGCCTTAATCTACCTTTGGGCCTTGGGCCTTCGAGTCTCTGTAGTAAACCGCTTTATTCCTTGTCTTCATGGGCTTTTAAGTATAGACAATCCATTATGGGGATAACTCGGCTTCCTTGGCCGGTTTACACCTAGTAGTAATATCCCCAACACAAAGCGTAGAAGATGTACCGAGAGGGATCAAGTGATCCCATGGTATGGTAAGCATTGTCCATTGCACTTTGTGTACTAACCCATGGTCTATGTGAGAGTTCTATGTGGGGTTAGGTACGTTTCCATGGGCTTGCGTCAAGAGGAAGATATCATACAACCCATGGAAAGGATGACATCAAGTGGTGATCGTCATCAAGATTGTCATGTGCAAGTTCAAGTGTAGCATCACGAAGAGATCAAGTGCTCAAAGCTTTCCATCCATTGTGGTGTCAATGGACTTGTGAAGATGTGCCGAAGAGTGGCTCACCCATAGTGGAGTATGGGGGAGCAATCAAGAAAGGTGGTCCATCTTGAGGAGGACAAGATCGTCATCATCTAGCTCAAGTGGATCATGTGCAAGGCAAAGGTTTGCCCTTGATAGGTTTTCTATTTTACCGGTCTGATGGACGTAGTTGGGAGACCGGGTTATAGGATTGTTTGTCGTACTATCAAGGGGGGCTCTCAAGTTGGTAGCTTGATCGTATCGTTCGTAGAGAGCTCAAACCATTGCATACTTGCATCATCTTTCTTGGTTCTTGTTTGGTTCTCTTTGTGAGTCTTAGAGCTTATGGTCATCTTTATGACAAGCTCGACTTCATTGAAAATGGAGTTCACATGCTTCTTCTATTGCGTTTTCGGTGTTGGGGGTTTTATCGGACTTATTCAAGGAAGGGTTCTCACCATTTTCTTATGGGCCTTTTCTAATTTGCTTCTTATTGTTATTTCTATCAAGATTGTGTTAGCACCTATCGCTAGCTTTCCAACAAACTTGGTTTCATTGAATTCGGAGTCCGTTTGCAGAAGTTGTGTCAGTTTTGGTGTCCTTAAAAGGGCTGCAGCGGTACTACCGCCCATGGGAGCGGTACTGCCGCTTGGAGCAGTACTACCGCGGCTACTTCCATGGCTACTTCCGCTCCGGACCAAAAACTTGTCATAAGTCCAGGGGTGGTAGGCACGGATGTATTTTTTAGTACCGCTCGCAAGCAGTAGTACCGCTACCCTTAGCGGTAGTACCGTGAGGACGAGCGGTAGTACCGCTCTATGTGCGCTGTGAGCATAATGGTTGGATTTTTCCCCACCTATAAAAGGGGGTCTTCTTCCCCAATGAACCTTATCCTTTTGAGCTCGTGTTCTTCCCCCATTGTTGACCTTCTTTGAGCTTGCTAACTCTTAATCCCTCCATGGATTCTTGCTAGTTTTTGAGGGAAAAGAGAGAGGAGATCTAGATCCACATTTCCACCAATCACTTTCTCCTCTATGTGAGGGGAACCCCGTGGATCTAGATCTTGGAGTTCTTGGTGTTCTCCTTCTTGTTCTTCCTCTCATTTTCCTCCCTAGCATTAGTTGCTTCCGTGGGATTTGAGAGAGAAGGACTTGGGCACTCCGTGTGCCCTTGCCATTGCATTTGGTGCATCGGTTTGAGTTCTCCACGGTGATACGTGGAAGTTACAAGTTGAGAAGCTTATTACTCTTGGGTGCTTGGTACCCTTGAGCTTGTTCCTCTTGGGTGCTTGGGCGCCCTAGACGGTTGGTGGTGTTCGGAGCTCAATCATTGTGGTGTAAAGCTCCGGGCAAGCGTCGGGGTCTCCAATTAGGTTGTGGAGATCGCCCCGAGCAATTTGACGGGTACCGGTGACCGCCCCCAAGGGTTCCCAAAGTGTACGGGTTCGGTGACGCCCCCAAGGGTTGCCATTTGTACGGGTTCGGTGACCGCCCTCAAGGGTACCTTAGTGGAATCACGACATCTTGCATTGTGCGAGGGCGTGAGGAGATTACGGTGGCCCTAGTGGCTTCTTGGGGAGCATTGTGCCTCCACACCGCTCCAAACGGAGATTAGCATCCGCAAGGGTGTGAACTTCGGGATACATCGTCGTCTCCGCGTGCCTCGGTTATCTCTTACCCGAGCCCTTTTCTTATGCACTTTACATTGTGATAGCCATATTGTTTCTTGTCATATATCTTGCTATCACCTAGTAGCTTATCTTGCTTAACATAAGTTGTTGGTGTACATAGGTGAGCCTAGTTGTTCTAGGTTTTGTGCACCCCCCCCCCCTCTAGGCAACATCCACGATCTTTCACTAATACTACTCTATGATACTATATATGCACTATGAAGGTACGTACGTAGTATCATACACTAGTATCATATGCATGATACTATATATAGTACTATATGATACTCCCTATATAAGGCTGGCCATAGTGGTGGTATCATAACCGACGATGTCATGCACTCAGAAATAGCAAGTATATATATGCTGATGTGGCAAAGAATTAAATATATATAAAGAGGGTAAGAGTAACATATAGTAGGTAGATACCGTATCATGTTAAATGCGATGCTAATTTGTGTCATGCATGGCAATAAATATGATCTATATATATATATGATATACTATACTCTATGTATTATACTATCTGCTATAATTAATTAAAGGTAGTATCATATGTACTGTATATTCACGATACTAGTATATGACATTCTCCACTATACTCATGATTTCTTACCGTGGAAAAAAATTGGAGGCGAAACGATGAACTCATGTTTTCATTTGAACAAAAATATGATGTTAGGTAATGTAAATGTTTTCAAAGAGCACACGGTTCACTCACGAAAGCCGTGTGTCCACTAAACCGTGGCCGATGCACCCCCCCCCCCACTACAAAAAAAGACACATCCGTGACATTTTGGGCCGAACGAAAAAAAAATTGTCATACATATGACACTTCTATGACGATAACTGTGACAAAACCCGGTATCATCATAGATGTGGTGGGCTCCTACTTCTATGACAAAAAATCATGACGGAAAATGGGCTTTTCGTCCTGGGCGGGCCGGAGACGCAGCTGCATGACATTCTTTGGGCCGTCCATGATGGAAAAAACCGTGGTAGAAGCGAGGGGGAGGAAAATTTCGGGGAGTTCCCAGTTACGGTGGGAGGTCGGGGGCCGAGCGATGCGCGTTTCTCTCGTACATGTACGCGCGTGTGTGCGAGGCGTTGGCTCTAACTGAACCCGAGCGAGGCGTTGGGCTCTAACTGAACCCGAGCGATTACACTGCAGGCTACACGTTACTGAACCTGAGCGATCGATCGATGGCTGTTAACTGAACCCGATCGATCGAGCGATTCCTTCGCTACTGGTGCTAACTAAAGCCGATCGATTGGATGAACAGTGAGCGTTGCCGGGGGGGGTTCGATGAACAGTGAGCGGTGGCGTTGCCTCTGGATGAACAGGACCCTGTGGTGTGGAGGGCTGGATGAACAGTAGACGGTGGAGGGGTGCCCGTGGAGGGGTGGTTGAACAGGATCCCATGGTGTGGAGGGCTGGATGAACAGTAGACGGTGGAGGGGTGCCCGTGGAGGGGTGGTTGAACAGTAGCCGGTGGAGTAGCGCGCGGTGGAGGCTGGATGAACAGGAGCCCGTGGAGGCTGGAGGAGGTCGACGGTAGCCCGTGGAGGCTGGAGGAGGTCGACAGTGGAGATGAACAGTATCCCGTGGAGTCCCGTTTTGCGGTACGCCACACCCCTCCCGATGAACAGGACCCCCGTTTCGAGCGTAGGAGGTTCGTTTCGTCCGTTTTGCGGTACGCCACACCCCTCCTGATCAACAGGACCCCCGTTTCGACCGTAGGAGGTCCGTTTCGTCCGTTTTGCGGTACGCCACACCCCTCCCGATCAACAGGACCCCCGTTTCGACCGTAGGAGGTCCGTTTCCTCTGTTCTGCGGTACGCCACACCCCTCCCGATCAACAGGACCCTGTTCCGAACGTAGGAGGTCCGTTTCCTCCGGTATGCGGTACGCCAGGCCTTGTTTCCATCGCCTGTTCTGTCCAAGCCCTCCCGATGAACACGACCACGCATTCCATTCTGACCCAGCCAGTTGGCTCCCACGTGTTCCGTTGCCTCCCGATGAACACGACGCATTCCGTTGCCTCCCCATGAACACGACGCATTCCGTTGCCTCCCCATGAACACGACGCATTCCGTTGCCTCCCCATGAACACGACGCATTCCATTGCCTCCCCATGAACACGACGACGACGCTGTTTCTCTGTTCCGACCCAGCCATGTACACGAGCCCTGGCCGTACGTATGCGTGAGTAGGCGTTCGAGATCCCGCCCATATGTACACATACGTGGCCGTATTTTCTTTCTTGCACCCTGGCCGCTGTACGTACGTGTACATGCTACGTGCGCGCCTCTACATCCACCAGTATATATGTACGTACATGTTCGCAACCAGAATGACAACGCTACGTACGGTTCGACCAGGTGGGTCCCGACTGTCAGGCACTTCCTTGCGTGCGAAGATGTAGCTGGTGGGTCCCAGCAGTCAGGGGGGAAACTTTTTTTCGTGAAATATGGTGGCCCGTCCGGTGGGTCCCCGCTGTCAGGTGGAGGAATAATTATTTTGCACGTAATAAGGAGGCACTTCCTTGCTGCGGTCGTGGACCCAGCTATCAGCCTCTCCACGTAAAGTCCATGTCCGATGGAAGCCGTTCCTTGACCACGCCGCACCGAGAGCACCAGGGCGGTGGACGACGGCGAGGCCTAGGAAGAGGACGACGCGGAGCCGGGGAAGACGCGGAAGTGGATGCCCACGCGTAGAGGAGTACGAGGGTTCACTGGTTCGCTGCGGTGTGAGGCTGCCGTCACCGCAGAATAACAGGGGGTGTGGGTGAGTAGAGGGATGGCCTGGCCAACGGTGGGAGTAGTAGGGGGCGGTGAGGCCTCCGCCGCATCGCAGCCGGCTACGGGAGGCAGGAGCATGAGGCACGACCGGCGCTGGTTTGGGCGACCAGAGGTTGAAGAAGCACTACGGCCGTTGGATGGACATCGTACGGTCACTGGAGCTAGAATCGTGCATATTGACTAAGTTGACAAAGCCCTCCGTCCCCGTCAACTTAGTAGGCCCACAAGTCAGCCTGCCACTATACTGGGTCCCAGCTAATAGGGGGAGTATTCATTTTTTTTTGTGCGTAATAAGGAGGCACTTCCTTGCGTGCGAAGATATAGCTGGTGAGTCCGAGCTGTCAGCGGCGGTAACGTTTTTTTCGCGAAATATAGAGGCCCTTTCGGTGGGTCCCTGATGTCAGGTGGAGGAATCATTATTTTGCGCGTAATAAGGAGGCATTTCCTTGCGTGCGGCGACCCAGCTGTCGGCCTCTCCACGTACAGTCCACTTCAGATGCATGTCGGTCGTTGACCACATTGACCAGTCCGTGCCGAGAGCACCAAGGCGGTGGACGACGGCGAGGCCTAGGAAGGGAACGACATGGAGGCAGGGAAGACTCGGCAGTTGTTTCCCACGCGGAGGGGAGTACGACTGTACGAGGGTTTACTGGTTCGTCTGCCGTCGCCGGAGAATAACAGCAGGTGTGGGTGAGTAGAGGGATGGCTAGGCCAGCGATGGGAGTACGGTGGGGCGGTGAGGCCTGCGCGACAGTAGAGCCGGCCGCGGGGAGGAGGGAGCAGGCAGTCCCGCCGGCGCTTGTTTGAGCAGCTGGAGCAGGAAGAGCAGAGATTGAAGAAGCACGACGGCCGTTGGATGGCCATCCAACAGTCACTGCTTGTGCGTCAACCTTTTTTTAGGAAAGCCTCAAATATGTGGAAAACAGCATACAGCCCATCTACCATTATTTCTAATAATTTACAGCCCATTTGCTAATTATTAAGGTTTTTTTGGAGCCCATATTCTTTTTGTTAGCATTACAGCCCATATTGTGGCCACGGTTAAAAAATTATACGAAATTTTGCATATTTCGGTGCGGTCCGAACTGTTTTTAATCCCGAAATTTCGACTCACATTCAAACTGATTTTAAAAATAAATGTATATCAATATAAAATCCAACAAATTCTCCACGCATAAAAATAATGTAATTTAAAATCTCGAAATGAAAAAAAGGATATTTGAAACTAATTGTTGGTTTGATGTTTTTAAAAATGTACAACCCATTTCTCATTACTGATGGGCCATTTTCTCGGCCAGCCGAATGAAAGCTCTCCTCGTCTTGAAAGATTTGCAGCCCAACAGGCCTGACAAAGCGACTTACTTGGCAAATCACACAAAAACTGGGCTGTGGCCGTGGACCCAGCTGTCAGCCTCTCCACGTACAGTACTCTTCCGATGGAATGTCGTCGACCACGTTGACCACGCCGCGCCGAGAGCACCAAGGCGGTGGACGAGGCGAGGCCTAGGAAGGGGATGACGCGTAGCCGAGGAAGACGCGGCAGTGGATGCCCACGCGGAGAGGAGTATGAGGGTTCACTGGTTCGGCTGCGGTGTGAGGCTGCCGTCGCCGCAGGGCCTAGCTAGCGGTGGGAGTAGTAGGGGGTGAAGAGGCCTCAACGGCAGCACAGCCGGCCACTGGAGGCAGGAGCAGGCGGTCTCCCCGGCGCTGGTTTGGGCGGCTGGTGCAAGAAGAGCAGCGATTGAAGAAGCAGCAGGACTGTTCGATTCAAATCCAACGGTTACTGCTGCTAGAATCATTTGTTGACTAAGTTGACAAGCCCTGCATACACGTCAACTTAGTAGGCCCACACCCAACCGGTGCGCCCCAGATGTCAGTGGGAGGAATCATTTTTTTCGTGTAATAAGGAGGCAGTTGATTGCGTGCGGCCAGGCCAGCGGAGGGAGTAGGGTGGGTCGGGGAAGCCTGCGCGGCATCACAGCGGGCCACAAGAGGAGGGAGCAGGCAGTCCCGCCGGTGCTAGTTTAGGCGGCTGGAGCAGGAAGATCAGAGATTGAAGAAGCATGTCGGCCGTTGGATGGACATCCAACAGTCACTGCTGCTAGAATCGTGTGTTCACTGACAAAGCCTTGCGTAAACAAGTCAGCCTCGAAATTTGTGGCGTGTACAGCCCATTTGCTATTATTTTTATAATTTTTACTCATTTTCTAATTCATATGGAATTTATTGCAGCCCGTTTTCCATTTTTAGAATTGCTGGCCATTTTCTGGTCAGTACCAGGGTCAAAAAATTAACTAAATATGTGGGAAATTTTGAAAATTCACAAATTTTTGCTCGGGAACGAAATATTCTTAATCCAAAAATTAATAGCCATACTAAAACAAATTTAAAAATAAATTAGTACTATGTCATGTTAAATCCAATGAAATACGTATAAGATATCAGTGAAGAACAAAAACAAAAAAAGAAACTTATATCCCATTTGCTATAATTTTTTTGGAATTTTCAACCCCTTTTGATTACTTTTAACAGACATTGACCATACTCTTAAGCCAGGCCGGAATGCATCCCTCCTCGTCTTGAAAGATTTGCAGCCCAATAATTCGGAGAAAACAAATAGGCCTAGCTTGGGTATTCTTCAAAAAGAAATACTGGGCTACCTATTTTCCCAAAGAACTGGTGCATGAGCACTTAGCTTTATTTATTTATTTATTTACTTATTTATGTTTAGGGGACCATGAGCATGTACCTGGGCCGGATTCATGTGAGAGCCTCCCTTCCAGTTAATTATGGGCTTCTCTATTGGGCCTTCATCAGTGGGCTGCATGTTATCAACAAGTGGAAAATGTGTTCCGTACAAAAAATAGTATGCGCTACATACGGTACGGGGCACTAAAGGATCGAACCATGCAACGACTTCCAAAACATTGTGTTTGTCGTACTAACAACACATTTATTCAACCAACAGACAAAATATACTACTGATTGTACATTGAAAACAGCAGCAACAACAACCAGGGCTGGGGGTGCAACAGAAGCAGTAAGCAGGCCAGAAGAGTGAAGACGCAGCTCTCTCTTCCAAATCAAACATCAGCCATCATTACAAAAGGGCTACCAAAAAGAACAAGTGTATGCATCAAACTAAATAAAGATCCTACTACACCAAGTGTACGCATCTAACTAACTGGCTCAGTTAGACGTTACTATTTATTAAGCTGTGGAGATTGGCTGACGGTTTGAACCAGATGGGTGCCTGACGGGGGAAACTCCAGCCAGCAGGTCGAAGTCTGATACTTGCGACCCTCTCTCCTACTTTGGGCTGCAGAGCGTGGCGGCACATATCAGGGTATGGTGCATGCAGAGACGCATGGTACGTTGTGTACACACAGTTTTGCCTGATGAACGAAACCGCGCTGCCATCATGATCCTTGCCATCGGTTATCTCCTGGTTAATCGGATAATTCAGTCTGACAAACAGAGAGTGTGTACCAAGGCTACTTACCAGCCTCCAGTCAAAAATTCCTGAAGGCCCAGAGAAGCTGGGATCCTGCTCAAAGACCTTGCAGTGACTGTGATTGTATTCCGCGAAACAACACGTCCGGTACGTGCGAACGATCATCAATCTTTCACCGTCGTCTGATCGAGCCAAGAACCACCTGCAACTACCATGCCGCTTTTCTTTGAAAGGTTCTGGGATTAGGAAGGGTAGGGACACCAGGCGGCCTACAACATCATATCAAGCTGGAGTCAAATAAAAAGGGATCTTGATTTAGTCAATCTTAAGAACAACATGTTATGAGCATGAATATTTTTTCAGCAAATGTTGACAGTAATATAAGCAAGCCACCATGATATCATAGGAAAGTAACATACTGCTGTAACAGCCGTTTGTAGCGATCACTGGAGTAGGCCAGCAATACGTCCAGCCATACAAGGAGTCGACAGCGTAAATGAAGCCCTTGTGTTCAATGGCATCAGAGAACCATGGAGGATGTATGATCCTGCGATGGACGTGCAGATTTATCCACTTACCGCAGTGACCTATCAGATAGGCGAGACTGCGGTTGAAGAACGCAATTAGCCTGAAGTCTTTATAATTCACAGATCTTGTGGGCACTTGGCAGATTACAACCTTGAGCAAATCAAACTTGGTATCATGTTGGCTACTGTAAGATTCCGAGTATTCTGGGCCGCGGTGCCAAAGTAGTGCAGTGTTAATCGAAGGAAGGGGGATCAATCGCCAAGTGTAGACCTCCACGAGCATCCAGCTGCCGCGACCGTCGACGAGCACCATCCAAGACGTGTTCATGCCGACCCAGTACATACCGTTAATGTAGTTGACGCTGACAGGGATCGAATCGCAGTCAAGGGGGTTGATGCTCGCCACCCTACGATAGTTATGCTGCGTGACACGCCGTTTCTGAAGATCAGGCGGCATCAGCAAGAAAGGAGCTGGCTTAAAAAGCTCCGGCCTGAGGGATTTGAGTAAACGGTACAGCCCCGACGAGCGGCATGGTACTGAGATTGTCCACACGCGAAACAATGAGCTTGATTACCTCTGTGGGGAGCGAATTCCAGCCACTCTTTCGGTGGACGCTGCTCGGTTCTGCCATTGTTAGTGCTTGGGTTTCGGACGAGGGGGGAGGCGCCTTAGCGGGGATGGAAGATTGGACGAGATTATGTGCGGACAAAGATGGAGAAGCGAATATGTGATGCGGGAAGTGGACATGTGATGATGACTACAGCACGCCGCTTGACTTACGAGACACATACCAGCAGCGTAGGGTCATGTCGATGCCAGACAACTTGCTTGAGTGATCACAGTACTGGTACTCCCTACAGTGCTATGCCCTAACTTGCTTGAGTAGAGTAGTAGAGTAGGACTCTGCTCTACTACTAGCACCGGAGGAGTAGTATATTCTAATCTAAAATAGTTACAAACTTCAATGCCTGAGCGTGGAACGACTACGAACCGTGCTCAAAGACCGTGTCTACGTGGTGTTTGGACATGGGCGACAACCTCAACGCCAACGGTGCTGCTCCCGTTGCACCGTATATGTTTCTGTCCTTCCTGTTCGAAAACGTGGTAGAATTCATGTTTCTACTCTGTATCCTACTACTATGCTAGTCCACATGATTAGTTTCATCTCTGTTATAGCTGTCATGATTTATTTTGTGCTTATTCGGATTAAATCTCGTAGTAACTTGCTCATATATTCAACTGGCGCAACGTCCCCTACAGCCACTCCCGTTTCATGGACAGCCTGGTCGATGCCTCCAAGGAGCCCTTCGTCCACTGCTATGAGTGTCCGATGCCATTTTGCGGCTCGCCGACGGACATGGTGCATCACCTCACGGATGCGTGCAGCGGTCACTGCTGGCCCTTGGCGGAGAACATCAAGTACGAGACGTGCTACCCGTTCACCATGCCGGAGTCGCTGGAGGATCACCGCCGCCTGCTAGTCTCAGAAGAGGACGGCAGCGTCTTCCTCTTGATCGTGGGCACTGGCGAGGCCCGCGCAGGCCGCCGCCCCGTCTCTGTAATGTGCGTCAGGGGCGACGCCGCTGATGCTGACACTGACATGAGGCCGATGTATGGGTGTGTGGTGAGTGTTACTACCCCTCCGGGTCGCGTGGGCGGCGACACCGGCCTCATCGAACGGACTTGGACTCTGGGGAGCTGGGACTATCCCGCCAATGTGGACTTGGAAAACCCATGGCATCCTTTACCCGCCGACGCGGTGCACGGGGACTCCAAGGAGGTTCACCTGGACATACGCATTATCAAGTTAAATGTTGATCATTAGTCTTCGCTCAATGTAATCCGCTGTCTAAGCATGTGGAGACTTCCATGCAGGATCTTGCTCTATTGGAGTATCGCACATGAATAAAAGTGTATCCGTTTATGGTTTAGTCTAGAATCTTCCATGTATGAATTTTTACTACAGTACTGGTGAAAGACTTACGATGAACCATTTCTTACATCTCCTCTGCCCGCTAGCAAGTCATCCTGATTTAATCCCTCCGTCTAGGTGTATAAGGGCATGGTTAATCACGGCCCGGACTCCCACGGGGGGCAGCAGTGGGGAATCTTGGACAATGGGCCAAAGCCTTACTTAATAGTATAGCCAACTGTTGACTATAAGAAAGTGCCATGTCATCTGTAGCCAACATGTATAACAATCGATACTCAAAAACTAATTCTTAAAGATCATTTCTTGCAAAGCACAATAAGTGTTATTTCTTCACAAGTTTTGGATGCAGGTTGAGCAGTTGAACGCTTTTGTTTGCAAAAGATACCTTTTTATCTATTTCACCCGGATGTTTGTGAGCTCTAGAGATGAAATAATATCCGAAGAAACCTATCGATACCCGTTACACATGAGATGACCCCCGCATCCTTTGTCAAAATAAACAACTCCCCGATCAATGCATTTCACTCTTCGGTGCAACGCACGGGCACCTTACTACTATAGATTAGTACGACCAAAAATTGAACTAACATTATATATAGTACGATAAATGCTGATGCATGTCACCTAAAATTATATCATTCAAAACTATGTTCAAATACGAATCCAACGATATAGTTTTTGTTGACATGCACTAACATTTTGTTAGTTAAATCTTCAGTCAAATTCAATGGGGGACTAATAAACCACGACCGATGTAGTACAAGTGTAGAGGGTGGCGCTGCACGAGAGTCTCACCTCTCACCCCGCACGTGGCGCGGCAGTAAAGCCATCATATCACAAAACCCAACCACTCCCAGTAATAAGTGGCCTGGTAAAATAAACAGACAAGCAACCATCACATCCCTCCGTCTTTTTTGCATTTCATCTCTCTGCATTTACTTTCTCCGGTTCATCTCGCACACTCGATCCCTAGCTACTACTCCTAGGGCCAGTTCTTTTGGCGGCTTCCCCAGCTTTTCCCACAAGACTAGTCACAGTGGAGAGTAACAATAAGGCGCCTCACTCATTTATTTGGGCTTCTAAACTACTACTCTGTCCTGGTTTATTCCTCACCATTGTAATTTGTGCTAAATTTTGACCAAAGATTTAACTGGTTTATTCCTCACCATTGTAATCCCTCCGTCTAGGTGTGTATATCATCTTACGAAAACCAAATAATCGCAAAACACTTAGGCGCGGTGCATTAACTTCTACTCCGTACCTCGTTTCTTGTTTCTTGACATATCAACCAATAGGAGATAAAGAGTGTGCATGCTTTTAATGACTTGAGATATCAAACACGACATGCAGTGGTTAGTTCATTGCATGCAATACTATTAATTAGCAAATAAACATTAACGTTTCTCGTTTTCTCCTCCTCCTTGGTCACGGTGCACAGCCTAAGATGACTTACTCACCTAGACGGATGGAGTAGTGCATGTGACATGCACTAACATTTCATTAGTTAAATTTATGATCAAAATTTGATACAGATTACAATGGGTACCAATAAACCAGGACGGAGGTAGTAGTTATGGGATTACTAATCTAGAAGCCTAAAAGAACTGGCCCCTGGTACTCCTACTAGTAGTAGTACTCAAGTTGGAATTCCAATTTCACGGCACAACTTGTTAGGCAAAAAATTCGATACAGGGTGTAGGAAGCGGTTTGGGAATTTGCATGCCTTTCCAACCAGTGAGATACTCCGTACAAAGTACGACAGAGAAATAACCACAGAGAAGGAAGCTAAAAGTAAACAATCAAACGAGCATTTTTGCATTTGTTTTGCATTGAATCGTTTCACAAGCTTGACTAGTGATGTTTTTCTACTTTTACAAAAACCGTATCGTAATGTTAAAACGTGCATTTGCACGTACATAAGTAATAGTAGTACTCCCTCCGTCTAGGTGTATAAGTATTCCCTCCTTCTTGGTCGCGGTGCACAACCAAAGATGACTTATTGACCTGGACGAAGGGAGTAGCACAGTCTACAAGCATATATTGAGAGAGACGTGTAGTGCGATAGTATATAGTAAAGTTTGTGCTATATGCACGTACTTGCAAAATGCGTACGAATACACAAGGTTTCCAAACTTTCCCTTTTACATACTTAATTAAGGACGCTAAAAATTCCTGAACGTTCGGGATTTATCATTTGCGTCCCAAAACTAAGGAGATCGCCTTACGAAACAAAAATTATACTCCTCCTAAAAGCCACGGCGCTCGCAGGAGCGCTTGCGGCGTGCCACGAGTGCCCTGGTGCGCGGCCGTTTCCCAGCGCGCCGACAGAACGCCTCTTCCTCAGCCTCGCAACTCGCGAGGTGCTGATTGGCGGCTTGCCGACGGGCGAGCGCGATCTCACCGGTGTGGTGATCCGGAGCCAACAGGTACTCCTCCTAGTTGGAAGCGTGCACCCGGTCCACGTACCGCCAAGCGTAGATGAGGCGCTTGGGCCCGACTGCACTTAGGGCGTCAGCTCGGGCGTCCTCCGCCACCCTCACGGCCCTCGCACGAGCCTTCTGCCAAAGAGCCAATTGCCTGACTCTCTCGGACGCGACATAGGCCTCCCAGGCAGCTTGTTTCGCGGTGCGCTTCTCTTCCTCGGCCTTCTTCTCCGCCTCTATTTTGGTGCGCTCTGCTGGAGGCAAAGCCTCCCACAAGGCGACATCCATTTCTTTCCAAAGCTCCTCAAGGCTGGGGGGGCTCGGCGGGCGGCACGGCGCTCTCCTCGTAGCGGGGAGCCGACGCGTCCTCCGACGCGCGTGCTGACGAGATTGGGAACGCCGACACGTCCACCTCGACGCGTCGCGGCGAGGAGCGGAACGCCGACGCGTCCTCCTCGACTAGTGGCGGCAAGGAACGGAACGGCGACGTGTCGCGTCGCGGCGAGGAGCGGAACGCCTACACGTCCTCCTCGACTAGTGGCGGCGAGGAACGGAACGGGGACGCGTCGCGTAGCGGCGAGGAGCGGAACACCGACGCATCCTCCTCGACTAGTGGCGGCGAGGAACGGAACGGCGACGCGTGACCGTCCGCGCGATGCAGCGAGGGGCTCCTAGGGCTTGGGAGGGGTGATGCCATGGTGGTCGACGTGAGAGGGAGGGGAGGAGATAGCGATGAACGTGAACGTGAGGGGAAGGAGATAGCATTGTCGTGGGAGGCGCAATATTTATAGCGAGCAATGGCACACCTATGTAAGATATGGACTGAGCTGCACTGACTTAACTACAGGTCCAGTTGCGTCACTAACATGTGGGCAGACCCTAGTTGGGCCCATATGTCAGTGACCCAATGCACCTGCAGTTAAGTAACAGCTACGTGGGCATATTTGTTGGAGTAAATTACGGGGGAGCGAAGGGGTGGAAATATTGCTGGTCACAACGGATTGGACGAGCGTGGGGGGAGGAGAGTCATGCATGCAGATTTTTTCACACGGGGTGGAGTGGTGGGACCGCCGGAGGGAGAAGGAGAGTTTGGCAGGCATATTGTTTCCACACATGGAGAGGAAAAGATTTGGAGATGAACGGGCTTCCTGCAGGTGGGGAACGGTGCATAATAAGTCATCTTGCATGCCGGGCTAGGTATAGTCTCAAGTCATTAAAAACATACACGCCCCACACATGTTCATATTTCAAGGTGCACTAAATTATTGCATGCGATGATTAAGGCTGGCCATAATGGTGGTATCTTAGCTGGTATCATGCACACGGGAATAGCAAACATGCTGATGTGGCAAAGAATTAAAGAAGAGAGGGGGGTTAGAGTAACTAGTGTTCATGCATGCATTGGTAAACACATTTTTTTGTGAAGAACGACAGCACTAGTTGAGTACTTTTGCAGACTTCAAAAACTATTCCACCGCCTCTACTATCTTGCTAAGAGTAGGTGAAATTTTGAATCGAGCCCTTTAAACTAGAAGGGAGGTAGTGGTACTCTAAGGCTGGTCATAGTGGGGAGTAACTTAGACTAGTAACATGCATATGTTACTAGTCTATGTTACTACCTCTATAGTGCATAGTTTCATAGATTAGTATCATAGGTGGTCTCATTTATTGCCATGCATGACACATAGTAGCATCACATTTATTATGTTACGGTATCTACCTATGTTACTATAACCATCTCTCTCTTCTTTAATTGCCTACCACATTAGCATGTTTGCGAGTCCCAAGTGCATGATACTAGTTATGTTACCCCCACTATGGCCAGCCTAATAGCTAACCTTGTTGTGATGACAAGATAGGACATGGCACGCACCTGGACGGAGGAACTAGTCTGCATTGTGCATTTAAGTTTTGTCTGAAGTCAATGTACCTCTACTTTCACCAGACTTATAGAAAAATGTGTCAACATTCACAATGTCAAATCAATATTTTTACACTCATTATAAAACGTAGTTCTTATACTCATTATAATCAGTATTGTAGATATTGATATTTTTAGTATAAATTTGGTCATGGGATTTCATTGATGCCTGTCAAAGCGTGGAGGAAGCGGAGCTTAGGGCTTGCATTGCCGGTCTCTACATAGGTATTTCTCTTCATAATCCTGTAACTTTAGAGACTGATTGCACTTTTGTGGTAGCGTCTCTTGCATCGGGGGACTATGACAGGTCTGTTATGCGTGGCCTGAAGATGAAAGCGTTGAGCATCTCGAAGTTGATCAACAATCTTCAATTGTCAAAGATTAGCCGTTCGGCCAATAAGGTGGCACACTTAATCGCTAAGTATAGCTTTGACAATAGATTAGATGGTATTCTTGTAAATAACGTACTGCCCTGTGTGGTGAATATTGTATCGAATGAGTGTACTGGTGTAGTTGGTTAATTAATATAAGGTGGTGTTCAAAAAAAGTATAAATTTGGTCAAACACTTTGCAAACGGTTGACGGGAGTAAAAAGGACCAGAGGGAGTATCATGCATGCGGAGTAGGCAAAAAAATTGCTTGTCTAAAAAAAGGTAAAAAATTGCTCATTTATAGCCGGTCGAAGTCTCAAAGGGCGCGACCGCGCGAGAGAGGCGAAGGTCGTGGGAGGCGTGACGTTTGACAGAATTAAGTGAAGTTACATCCACGCGCCGGCATGGCGTGCGAACAGGCAGAAGCTATACCGTCAGGCCTACGATATGGGTCTAGTAGACATGACATCTAGTGGGTCCCGCATAGTTCTCGAGAACTCTTTGGGGGCTTGCAGCCGTTTATCCATCGGGCAAGCCAGCAACCCCACGCCGTTCGCACGCCCTACTCGTCCCCGTCTTCTACCTTACAACAGTTCGCTCCCAGTCGTCCCGTCCTTTCACATTAGTTTGCTCCCAGTTTTTTTTGCGTGGTACAACAGTTCAACTTCTCCTAACCCTCCTCCAAAATCCATGGCCTCCCAAATCTCCATGGTCGCCGCTGAGTACCAGGTTAGAGACATCACCGGCGATCAGTTCATCGTCATCTACACACGTGGATCCGAGACGGTGAAAGCTTGGCTTGCTCGCTTCCTACGCACACGTTCAACAGTTCAACGGATGAGTGGGTCGCTGGGCTAGATGTTGAGTACACACAGTCCTGGGATGAGAGAGAGGAAGAAGCCCACCGTGATCCAGGTTTGCGTACATAACGTTTGCTTGGTCTACCACATATGCCATGCCGACGTTGAGTGCCAGGATTTTAAGAACTTCCTCAAGGACAAAAGAGTGAAAATCGTTACTGTAGGCTTTAAGAACGACAGGGATGTCCTGCGTCGGATAGGTCTCATTGTAGGCCAGCCCTTCGATCTCCAGAAGGCAAGCCTGGTGTCCTCCTCTCAACCTTCAATGCTGACCCTGGCAGCAACCATGATTGATCCTTTGTACGCTAAACTGAACAAACCTCATCACGAGTTTCATCATGCATGGGAGTCGAAGACATTAGATGAAGATCACATCATGTACGCAGCAATGGATGCCTACCTTTGTTTAAATATCTACAAGGGTTGGATGAAGAAGCAGAGCCCAGTGTCCGGTTCAAGCAAAGAAGCGTCGGCGAAGAGGAAGAGGAAGAGGGACGAGGACGAAGTCGAGGACGTGGACTCGGACTTCGAGTAGGTGGCAGTGCCGTCGCTCATGCTGGTTCTACTGCAGTGTCAAGCGGACTAGTTGCTTAGTTTATTTTCAAGGGTGTGTTGTGTTGAGGCCCCAGCAGAACTATGTTTATGTTCTTTCTCGTTATTTGAACTCTTTAGTACGTACAGTAGTACTAGTACTATGTCTTACTACTGTTCTTCTTGCAGTTGGTACTACTGCTCGTATCTTCGTGTTCCTACTGTACTTAATACGTTCGTACTAGTAGTATAATTTGGGTCAGTCGATTTGTGAAAGAAGTTCGACGGAGCGAAGGAAGAAGACGGCAAAAGAGGTGGAAGAAGCCCTTCTAGCCATCCATGTTGCATCAAACGGCTCACATGAGTCGACTGACCCAAATTGCTCCTTCAGATTGCAGGATCCACGTGGCATTCAAGGTCTCGAAGGTAGATTCCGCGTCCGCACCCGGTTTGCGAGCTCGACGCGCGCGCGACCGGCTTCCGCCGCGACAGCCACCATGCGCGCCTCCTCCGCGCGGGCGGAGACGACAATGACACGCTAGTTCCTCCTCGCCGGCGTGCTGGAGCACGCGCTCGTCCTCCTCTTCGTACGCTGCATGCATAGACGCGGCTCCACCAGCTGCTCGCGTGCTTGGCAGCGCGGCGGCATCGCGAGGAGGGACTGCAGACGACGTGAGCAGGCGAGCCTTCGGCTTCATGGCACAGGGATGGCGGCGACACGGCGGTGATGGGCGAGAAATTGTTGGCCGGAGTAGGCGGGCGGCGGCATATTGATGAGTGCGCGTGTGGGAGCTTACTTTAGTTTTATATATAAGGTTGGTCAAACTTAAAAGAAAATCGTACTAGTATACGTAAACATTAGACTTAGGCAGCGCTTTTATTAGTTAGTACCACAGCCATGATACGGAATCCTGTGCAAGCGCGTGAACCGCGGCCGCGCGGTCGATCGAACGGTGCGTCACCGTGTCGCGCTCGAAGGACATCCACCGAACCTTTTTGTGTGTGTGAAAACAATCCTCGAATATTACTCAACTTTTTTTCCTGTGAAAGTCCTTGACGCTGCAATATTTCCATATATTTGAATTTAGCTCTAGTTCGTGTTTATTTGGATTTGGACGTTTTAGGTGTGCCCTAGTTTTTTTAATACTGATTTTGTGTGTGTGACTGAGAGAGAACGTGTGTATGTGTCCATATGTGTGTTGTGGCGGAAGGGCAATGTGGAGATGGTGTGCGTGTGATACAGACATAGAGAGGTGTGAATGTGCAAATGATCATGCATGAGTGAGACATAGACAGATGCCGATACGTTGTGTATACATGAGAGAACGGTCTTCTAGTTTACTTGTGTGTGTGTGTGTGTGAGAGAGAGAGAGAGAGAGACAGAGAGAGGAGCATCCGTAACACAACAACCATCTCTCTCGATTCGTCCATCCCTCGCACGGTCGCATGCAACACATGCATCAACGCGCACATTTTGACACCCTCACCCGGCCCCTGCCCACCTCAAGGCCCGCACAATCTCTTCGTGAATACCCATTTCTCTCCTTAGGTTTGTTTTCTCTCAATATCTTACACACACACACACACACAGAGAGACACACGCAGCACAACACACACACACACACACTCCCCCGAGCACACAATTCATCCCCATCCAAGGTTATACGGCGACCACTCTCGCTTGTGCTTCTTTGCACCCCAACATGCACAACACCTCAATCTTCAAAGAGGGCATCGAGCATATCGAAGACGGCGACCACACTGCGCTAGAGAATGCGGGGTCATTTGGAAGCGGGGTGATGTGACGACGGCTGACTGACTACTCCCCCACCCTCTCTCTCACTCTTGCACAAAATTACCAATCCCTCTCTCCCCCGCACAAAATTGTCAATCCCTCAACCCACGAGATCCTTCCCCTCTTGTCCATGTTTTTCCAGCTCTCTCATCAAACATGTTGTCTCTTCTCCTTCCACGTATACAGAATCCAGATGCACACGCATCTCATGTATATTACATGTATCCATCTTTCTCACAGACCTAACTTCTTCCTCTCTCTTTCTCTCTCTATCTCTCTCTCTGTGTGTCTCGTTAGGTTTGTCTCCTACTCTCTCGTCCACATACATACAATCTTTCCCGCCCTATCTGCTCCATCTTCAAAAGCTCTCTCTGCACGTTTCATTCACACATTGGGATATGTCAAAATGTTGCTTCTATAATGGCTGATGTAGAGTTATGGTTGTTTTTGTTGCATCCTACAAAGTAATAACTATGAAATGCATTTAGATTCTCATTTGACTGGGATTATGTGAGTTTGAGCATGTTGTGAAGTACTATAGACCTTGTATACATCTTGGGATTCGACAATGATTCTAACTATTGAATTGTATAGACCATTACATTCAAAGTCAATAGCCTAATATATTTATTTCACAATTTCAACAAATGATTAGTTCACTACAAACTAAGAAAACAAATGCGTACTCCCTCCGTTTTTATTTAAGTCCGCGTATTAGCATTGGTCAAAGTCAAGTTTTGTAAACTCCCAGAAAGCTTATAACAAAAAATATTAACATATACAATAACAAATAAATACCATTAGATTCATTATTGAATGTACTTTCACATCATACATATTTGTTATGGTAAATGTTTATATTTTTCTATAAACTTGGTCAAACTTTAGGAAGTTTGACTTCGGTCAAACCTAATATGCAGAGTTTACTACTACTACTCGCTAGTTGCTTAGCCGAATCACTCAACACGCCACACGGGGAGTCCAGTGTCACAAAATTTTGAGGTCGGCGGGAAAATCTCCTGCGACCCTGATTCGAGCAGTGGGAAGTTACCATCATAGCCTTCGGAACAAGCCTGCGGATGACGCTTGGTAGGGGCTGTTTTCGTAACTTCAGGTTCACCCTACCCAGCCAACCCCACCCCGGCACCCAGAGTAGTACACCTGAATACTCCCCATTTTCTATCCCCACCGCAAAATAGACTTCTCCACGGCACCGCAGCCTTCGTGCTCCTCCCCTTTACATCGGCGCACTCGTCTACCGCAGCGCATCTGCCTCATCGACGACCTCGTACGCCGCACTGGAGCTGGTCCACCGTCGCTGTCGTACACGGAGCCTCTTCCCCGGCATCGTCTTCCACGGTCTCGGATCTGCTTCCCGGAAGCCGACGCCAAGCGCAGAAGTACCACCATCGTGGACAATGAACTGACTCCCGTTGCCGACCATGACTCACAGAGGCCGCCGCGACCATCGTTCTCCTCCTCGATTGGTAATGTGTGTATTGAATCACTTAGCAGTACATGTGCAGTTCCAATTTTGTTCATACCTACCCTTCAAATTTCCTGGGTGGTATTATTCCCGTCAAAGTAATTGGTTAGAGCCTCCATTGTCCAACAAAATATCAGCTTCTAATTGTGCGTCGCTCCTGTATCGCGCTAGTAGAAAAGAGAGTAGAGATAGCAGAGAAGTCGGGAAAGGATCGTTTTGGCGCGCGGCGTCCGGCGCGCTTTATAAAATCCAATGCCCTCCCACTGCTCTGTGCCTTGCCACCGCTCTCTCCCCGCTCTGTGCCTCGCCACCGCTCTCTCCCCGCTCTTTTTCGCCTCGCCGCCGCCGCGCCACCATGCCGCTACGTCGCCGGGAAACTTGGGGATACCGCGGCGTCCACGCGCGCCCCTCCGGCGGCTTCTCTGCCGAGATCCGGTTCCGCGGGATGCGCCTCAGCCTCGGCAATTTCGACACCGCCAACGAGGCCACCCGCGCGTACGACGCGGCGGTGTGGCGCCTCCGGTGGCCTCATAGAACATTGAACTTCCCCAACGTGCCGACACGGGAGCGGGCGCAGGAGCTCGCGCCTCTGCCTCGGCTTAGGGCGCTGTGGTGCCAACACTTCCCGCAGGACATCATCAACGAGCGCGAGTTCTATGCGCAAAGGAGGGCGGAGAGGGATAAGAGGAGGGCGGAGCGAGCCGCCTATCGCGAGGACAAGCGTAGGCGAAAAGCGGACGCTCAATTCAACATGAGGCTAGGAGCAGCGTCGCCCTGGGAATCCGACGACGATCAGTATCTTCACGCCTACAGTCAGACGTCGGAGGAGGACATCACCGAGGAGGAGTCGGACGACGAGGAGTAGTTGAATTATCTTTTTTTATCTATCTATGCTGAGAACTATCCTCTACTCTCTAGTATCTACTTCTCGATCTCAGCACTGTAAACGCTTTTTTAAAGCGCCGCGCGTTGCGATTCTGTTGGAGATGCTCTAACATGGCAGATGAGTGCTTTAATGTTGCCCACAAGATGCGTGAGTATTACTAGTAGTATATTTTTCTTGCCATGTTGAGATTTTAAAACCACGAGTGCGAACATGCAGAGGAGCAATGAAGACCAAACACGGGATATTCGGGACATCTTCATGGAGCGTGGCAAGTTAAAGAGGAGCTGCACCGAACCTGTAAAACGAGCTTTGGTAAGTAACACCCTTTCAATTACTTTCGTGTAGCCTCGTGTTCTTTGATGTGTATATGTTGTAGTTTCTGTTTCTCTTAAGCGTGGTGTTCTTCGATGTGTAATAAGAAGAGTCTTAATCGTCCTAATGCTTTCGTTTTTAGCTTGATGTAGGAAGTGGGTGTTCTCACCTTGTAGTCTGTTTTTATTTTTTTCTTTTGAATTCACTTCTCCGAGTTCTGTTTATCTAGCTTCTACTAAATGGATCTAGGTTGATCTGAGTATTGATCTAAAAAAGAAGTAACTTCATGTCAGGATGCAGTTCCTGCGAAGAGGGAAGTATGGTCAACCTCAAGATCATGTTTCCAAAATGAGGCTGGATTACACACAAGGTGCCAGTTCCCTAATGATGCTGGATTAGACACAAGGTGCAAATTCCCAGATGATGCTGGATTACACACAAGCCAGGTGGAGTCGTCAGTTGTTCGTGTCCTCGTGGCATTAGTAAAGGCTGAAAGAAAGCGTGCAACAGCCCTTGAGAATGTAGCTGAGTTCCTGAAGAAGCGAAAAGAGCAATCAGATGCTCTCTTCACCCAAGCCAAAGAAGAGATGGAAAAAGCCAGAAATAAGCTAGCAGAGGCAGAGCAGGCTAGGCGTCTCCTGCTATCTCAAACTGTTATCAATACAAAATTTCCTTCATAATAGCTAGGTTCAAATGTTTATCCAGTCAGCATGCCTGTTGTGATGTCCGTGCATCTACTGATGTGGCACAAAATGTTTTTTTGGGTCATGTAATAACAGCAATTACTTTCCAAACAATAAAAGACGAAGCATTGGACATGGTATAGTTCACGCGCAAGCCCGACATTCCAAGTTCAACTTCCACATCAAACTCATGTTCACAGATATCTGCACATTCATACATAATGTCCACAACCATGATTCACTTCAAAGCCAAAAAAAATGTGAGGAGAGTTATAAATAAAGAAAATCCTCTACTAGTTCCTGCTACCAGTGCGAGCACAACAAGTCAAGACCATGTGTAAATTAATTATATTTTAGTCAATTTTTGTGTTCTAAAATGCCTGCCGGCACACGCACGGATTCAATGAAGGCAGGCGGGGCAGTCTTAAGCTGGTTGCACGCGGCAAGGAGGCGTGCTCAGCCGGGCCTGCAGCGAGTGCGGCCCTCTTGGCCGGCGCGCCGGTTCAATGCCTGCGCTATGAGAGGTCGCGTCCGTGTCAGAGCAATCACTCCCTCCAGTCCTTTTTTGTTTGGGTATAACAAAATCTCGTTTTCCATTCACATTTTACAAGTAAAATTCGTGGAAAAACTTTGACCCAAAGTACGATGGGGACTAGTAAACTAGAATGGAGGTAGTAGTTTTTTAATCAAAGAAGGGTTTCCCCTTCCGATTTTCATTACTGAAAACCAGCATCTAAATCTAAACCATAGTATTTGCCCTAGAATTACCAGGTTCAACATCTCGCAACATAAACCCATACAACCTCCATCGCAAAAAAAACCATACAATCATACGCCAAGGAGGTACGTAGTACTATGAATTCCATTTTCGCTCCATACCAATCGTTCTAAAAACTACTTACTACTTATAACGCGCCATTAAAAATCGGAACTATTAACCCTGCTAAAAAATGATATTTTCAACATGGCTACTCGATCTGTGGCAACTGGCGAGACACCGCGCTCCAAGTCGTTCACCTGTGGTCCCGACCATCAACTCCTACGGATCAAATTATCACGCGAGCTGACTATTCCTACAAAGGTGCTCCACCACGTACCTGGTACCCGCGAATGCAGCAATCGTGCACCTAGGGTTTTAGGGTTTATTTGTTAATGTCGCCTTTACGTAACACTCATGTGTGCGAGACAGCGAGAGGCCGACTGCGTGTGTGCGCCTCTGTAACGCCCCGAGACCGACGCTCCAGAAGACTTCCATATTTTTGTGATCGCCATGTGTTCCTTTTGGTGCTTGCTCTTTTATTATTGCATTGCATCATGTCATCATGCCATCATGTCATTAATCTTTGCACCAAAACTCAATTAGATAAATTGCATGGATCTTCGATCCATTTAAATCGAGGGAAGGGTGACTTCTCTTTATAACATATCCTCCCAATATTACGGAGCTATAGTAAATATTCCATTAATTTGGAATTGACCATAACACACTTGCAAATATCCCAATGCCTTTGTTATCTTAATTCTTGGTCTCCAACCTCACCATATATTTTTTTCATCATATTCCGGAGCTCCACCAAAAATCCGAACATTTTTGGACCTTCCCAACCCTCACTTCCTATTCAAATCATTTGTTAAATTCAAATGCATTTGAATTTATATTTTTCAATCTTGCCGCTTCTATTTTTCCTGGATCGAGCACATTTTTGTGAGTCCGGGAAAATAATCCCCATGTCCAACTTCTTCCCCTAACCTCTCTTTCTTTTCTTTTCTTTCTTATCCCTGTTTTGCTTTTTATTTGTTTTAGAGTGAGAGAGAGCTAGCAGGCCATCTAGGCCCATCCGCAGCCTAGCCACCTCCATGGCCTAAGGCCCAGCAGCCCCCTCGCTAACCTAGCCCGAACCCCCCTCCTCTCGATCTCTCCCTCTCGTCCCTCCTCCGCCGCCACCTACAGCCTTCCCCTCTTGTTCCTGTCAGCCACACACACACACACCTCGAGCCAGGGGAGGAGCCCCCGCACCCGTTTCCCCAGCGCCTCCAGCCTCCAGGAACTCCCCCTCGCCCGTTCTTCCTCCTGCCGTCGCCGCGTCCTCCCTCTGCTTCCTCGCCATGGCCCCTCGCAAGCTTCCTCTCGCGTTGCGCCCTCGTCCCGATCCCCTCTGCCTCCTCCTCGCACCACCGCGCTAAGCCCCTCTTCTCCTTCCCGTGGCCACCGCCGGTGCCCCGAGCTCTCCGCTCCGCCGTGCCTCCTCCCCTCTGCAGGCCCCATCTCATGGCGCCCCTTCACCTTGCGCGAACCGCACGGCCGCCGGCCATGGAGGCCACCGTGCAGGCCCTCAAGCGCGTCGGCTGTGATCCTTCCCCGGCGCCGCACCGTCTCCCTACGCTCGAAGTCAGCCGCGCCGCGGAGCCGCCCGAGCTCCTCCTTGCCCGACCTCTGCCTCGCCCTCGTCTGCAAGGGAGACAGGCGACCGAAGCCTTGCGCCAAGGCCCAGCCCAGCGCGGCATCTTCCTCAGCCCGCTGTTCCATTGCCTCCTTGTTGTTGCCACCCGAGGCCCTGGTGTTGCTTCGTTTTGGATCGTCAAGACCGACAAGATCGTCTACACAAAACTGCCAGTACCTCTACGCACGGATACACCAAGACCGTCCCGGATAACGTCAAGTACCACGACAACCATGTCCCGTCAAGTTCGTCTACGGAATGAGTACCACTACGCCCGAATACCGTGGATGCACCAAGTTCCACTATGAGATGTACCACTACTGTCGCCAAGTTCGACTACCGCACGGTTACGCCAAGTTCATCTACGAAACGTGTACAACTACTTCCCCTACGACCCGTGAACGACTACTTCCCTCGACGATTGTGAACCGCCCCAATTACACGCTTCAAGGGTATAACCGCCGAGACGATGACCCGTGGACGAATGCATGTTGTATGAGATGCTCGCGCTTGCACCGTGTCCCAGTTGTCGCTTGCGCGTTCCTTGTTTCCATGGCACCGACATGTGGGACACCCGGTAATCGGGATCACTCCACCATCCTTTCATGACTCGCTCACGACCGCTTCCTTTTTGCGCCGGTATCTCCATGAGCTACCGGAACCGATATGTTGTCGTGGCATCATTTTCGGATTCTCCGCCGTGGTACCCTTTTTCTTTCCACCACGGTGTCAAATGCTTCATAACATGATCATGTCAATATTTTCATTAAATTGCATAAAACTGGCATATGTCATTCGCATCATGATAGCAACATTTAAATGTTTAAAATTGTGTTTGCATTTAAATTGCTATATGCATATGGGGATTTTTTCTGGTTTTGTCGTTTTGTTATTTCCGGCCTCATTTATACTTGCCTAGATAGGTTGTTTAATTATGCTTCACCCCTTGCCATGTTTAATAACATTTAATATTGTTGGGTACATAAACGAGAGAGAACTAAATAATTGATGTGGTGTTTCGTCAATATGCAACTCGTTGCATATTTAGCTCCACTTAATTTGTAGTATTATTTGTTGCACTTTGCCATGCCATGCCTTTTTTTAACCGGACATGCATCATACTTGATTGTGCATCATGCCATGCGTATGTGGTGGTTGTTTACTATGTTGTTTGTTTCTTTCCGGGTTGCTTCTCTCGTTAGCTTCAGGTTTGTTCCGGAGTTGTGAGGATTCATTCGACTACGTCCGGTTGTCTACTTCGTGGACTCGTTCTTCTTCCTTGCGGGATCTCAGGCAAGATGACCATACCCTCGAAATCACTTCTATCTTTGCTTGCTAGTTGCTCGCTCTATCGCTATGTTGTGCTACCTACCACTTGCTATATCATGCCTCCCATATTTCCATGTCAAGCCTCTAACCACCTTTCCTAGCAAACCGTTGTTTTGCTATGTTTCCGCTTTTGCTCAGCCCCTCTTATAGCATTGCTAGTTGCAGGTGAAGATGAAGATTGCTCCATGTCGGATTATGTTTATGTTGGGATATCACAATATATCTTATTTTAATTAATGCATCTATATACTTGGTAAAGGGTGGAAGGCTCGGCCTTATGCCTGGTGTTTTGTTCCACTCTTGCCGCCCTAGTTTCCGTCATATCGGTGTTATGTTCCTTGATTTTGCGTTCCTTACGCGGTTGGGTGATTTATGGGACCCCCTTGACAGTTTGCTTTGAATAAAACTCCTCCAGCAAGGCCCAACCTTGGTTTTACCATTTGCTACCACCTATCCCCTTTTCCCTTGGGTTCTGCAGACTCAAGGGTCATCTTTATTTTAACCCCCCCCCCTCCCCGGGCCACTGCTCCTTCGAGTGTTGGTCCGAACTGAGTAGACTGCAGGGCCCCCTCGTGGAAACTCGAGGTCTGGTTTTACTCGTAGGATGTCTCATCCGGTGTTGCCCTGAGAACGAGATATGTGCAGCTCCTATCGGGATTTGTCGGCACATCGGGCGGCTTTGCTGGTCTTGTTTTACCATTGTCGAAATGTCCTGTAAACCGGGATTCCGAGACTGATCGGGTCTTCCCGGGAGAAGGTTTATCCTTCGTTGACCGTGAGAGCTTATAATGGGCTAAGTTGGGACACCCCTGCAGGGTATAAACTTTCGAGAGCCGTGCCCGCGGTTATGTGGCAGATGGGAATTTGTTAATGTCCGGTTGTAGAGAACTTGACACTTGACCCTAATTAAAACACATCAACCGCGTGTGTAGCCGTGATGGTCTCTTCTCGGCGGAGTCCGGGAAGTGAACACGGTTTTTGGGTTATGTTTGACGTAAGTAGGAGTTCAGGATCACTTCTTGATCATTACTAGCTAGCGACCGTTCCGTTGCTTCTCTTCTCACTCTTATTTGCGTATGTTAGCCACCATATATGCTAGTGCTTGCTGCAGCTCCTCCTCACTACCCCATCCTTTCCTATAAGCTTAAATAGTCTTGATCCCGCGGGTGTGAGATTGCTGAGTCCTCGTGACTCACAGATACTTCCAAAACAGTTGCAGGTGTCGACGATGACAATGTAGGTGACACAACTGAGCTCAAGTGGGAGCTCGATGAAGATCTTGTTCGCTGTGTTGTTTCTTTTCTTGTTGATCAGCAGTGGTGCCCAGTTGGGACGATCGGGGATCTAGCAGTTGGGTTGTCTTCTTTTCATTTGGATTTGACCGTAGTCGGTCTATGTGTGTTCTCTGAATGATGTATGATTTATTTATGTATGGTGTGAAGTGGCGATTGTAAGCCAACTCTTTATCCCATTCTTGTTCATTACATGGGATTGTGTGAAGATGACCCTTCTTGCGACAAAACCACAATGCGGTTATGCCTCTAAGTCGTGCCTCGACACGTGGGAGATATAGCCGCATCGTGGGTGTTACAAGTTGGTAATCAGAGCCATCCCCGACTTAGGAGCCCCCTGCTTGATCGAATCGCTAGCGTTGTTGAGTCTAGAACAAAAATGTTTTGAGTCTTAGGATTATATATATCGGAGAGTAGGATTCTTTTTACTCCTCAGTCCCTTCGTCGCTCTGGTGAGGCCTCCTGACGTAGAAGTTTTGACTCTTCTCTCCTCAAATTTCACTAAATTTTTTTTATAGGATCACACGGGTATCTTAGAATCGTTCCGATGGTTTTGTGACGAGAACATTGTTCTTGGTGCCTCCTAACATTTAGGGGTTGTGGCAGTGTCCCGGGGAGTTGAGCTCCGAGGTGTTGTCGTCACAATTTTATCGTTGCAGTTCTGGAATACCTGAGTTTCGCCGACATCGAAAATCTCTTTTATGCAGTTGTTGGTGAGATCACCTCGACGCCACCCAGTACTGGGGCGGGAGTTCGGGAGTATTGCCATAACTCGTATAACGGATGCTTTTCGAAGGTTGAGGTAAATGATTTCCGAAGGTTTCTTGGTTATGTGTTGACGGATGGATACAGCTGGATCTAGGTATTGTTAGTTTGGGTGATATATTTTGTGTCCCCTGTATCCCCAACACCTGATTGCATAACCAGAAAGTTTTGGGAGTTTATAAGTGGGAATTCAAGTAGCTCCTAGGATATGTTTCCGACAGATGCATGATATGAGATTGGGGTTCGACGTCTAGTGGTCCGCCTTTCCACGGTTGGTTTTACAGTGGTCTCGTAGTGTCTTAAAGAGTCCTTGGCTATGCCGACTCGGGGACGCTTCGTATGTCATGTGCACTGCCTTGTACATGATGGTGCTGTACGTTCGAGCCCGTGTGGGCCCCACCACGAAAACTTCGGACGAAATCTCTATCATATGTTTGTTCCGGCTTATTCTGCAAGCCAAATCCTTTGTTTTGTTTTAAGTTGTGGTATTCGAGTTGCTTTGAAGTCAAATGTTAAATCCATACCTTTCCTAAATGGTGTTCTCATATTTCTATATGGATACTAATCCTTCTTGATCTTGAGGTCGTCATGTTAATTCTTTTCCAACCGGCGTGCTTCTCTTCAAGTGGATCCGGTCTTTTCAACATCCGCAAGATCAACTCTAAGTTTTCTCAACGGTGTTTGTTTCATCCGTCCCAAGGTGCCTTTGTTTTTCCCACCCTCCCACCCTTTTCCTTCAAGGAATCAGATGTCGTAACCAAGTATCCATTTTATTCACGTGAAGTCCCTTCATTCTTTTCAATCAATGTTCTTACCCGGTGGTTCTCATGAAGATGGTCTTCAAGTTTATCATTCTTCATTCTTTTTCTTCTCCGGTGGACTAAATTCAAGTCTTCAATGTTGGTCACATTCTTTTTCCTTGTTTCAAATGTTTTTCTCATGCCGGTGCAACTCTTAATCATTCTTCGCATGCTATTCAATTGTTCCGGAGTGCTGAAGATGCCTCAGGAGATTCATGTTTTCATTCCTAATCCATTCAAGCTATTTCGAGGTTGTTATCTCATTCAACTCATTTAATTCAACTAGCGCAATCTCTCTTTTAAATCATTACAACGGTGTTTCTCTTGAGTGGGCCCTAACCCATAGGTTTTTTTCCCCAGGATCTTACCTAACTCTTCTAATTCTTTCCGGAGTTATTCTCAAACTCTTGCAAAGTTTGACGTAAGAATTAATTATCATCAGTCATATGTCTTTCTCCAAGATCTTCCAAATTCTTTTCATTGTTGGTTCAACATTTCTTATTTTCATTCCGGAGTGCCAACAATTCATGGTGGTGTTTCTCGTCATCATTCTCAACATTTGAAGACCGAAGAAGAATTTTCTCTTAAATCTTATCCGTTCTCTCAAGATTCATGGTTCTAGCTTCATGCCATCCTCTCATAATTGTTTTCGATTGTGAGAATTATTTTCACCCATCCGAAGAAGTGCAGGAGTCTTTTCAGGTTGATTCTCTGGAGCCATCATCTCAAGTATTATTCATTCTCAGCTTTTCTCATTCTCCAAATCTTACCGGTGCATCGTTCAAGTATTCTCTAATCAGCTCGTGATATCTTGGTTCCCGTGTATCAAATTCCCTCGAGTATTTTCGCGCGCTCTTTAATTCTTACGGTGGTTCGTTCAAGAGTTCTCTTTCTTGGTTATCATATTAATTCATTCGTTGTTTCCAAATCCCACCGGTCGTTCCATCAAGACCTTATTCAAGTTTGCGCTATATCTATCTTAATCCTTTCTACGAGAATAAGTAGTATGCCAAATCCGTTGCTTGTCATCAATCTAAATTGGTGAAGGATACGCGTAATGTAATTCTTATTCCTGTTTCCTCCAAGTGATTAATTCCTTCTTCCGGAGTTCGTTCATGATATCAAACTCTCGGTTCCAAGTTGTTCATCTTTTCTTTCCGGAGCTCCAAGTTTTTTCAATTATATCATTTCAAACCTTCATCTAATCATTGCAAGGCTTCACCTTGTGTTGTCAACTTCTCTTTCTTTTTATCATCCTTTTATTACCGGAGTTCTTCATGGAGGCTCTACATGGTGGTTCATCAAAGATTCTTTTTATTCTTCAATTGTTCTTCAAGATTTCTCTTGAAGTTAAGATCCGCCAAGCTATACTCTTAAATAAACATGGTGCTCATCACATGTTTTGTGTTGAGGAGTTCAAGCATTCTTCATCTTGCATTCCGAAGTGCAATTCTTTCTACCTCATTTTGAGATGGTGTTATGTCCTTCTTGACAATTTCCATTCATGTTCCATGATTCACTTGTTGTTAAGAATGAGGTATTTTAAATCCATCAATCTCTTCGTTGGATTTATCTTGTGTCATGTTTCACCTAAAGCTTTCCCTAAGGATTTTTGCTATTTATGGTGCTCATAAATGACCCAAGTTCTTCGTTTATCCTCCCGGCGAAATAAGTTTCTCGTCTCCTTTTTCATATCAATCCAAGCTATTGTTTTTCGTTAGTGGCAGAATTTCACCTCAAGTTTTCAAGATGTTTTCCTTAAGCCCACAACAAGCTTGTTCTTTCGTTGTTGATTTTTCCAACAACTCCGTTCAATCCTACTTCGTAAGGATGCTCTTTACAATTCATTTATGGTAGGAGATGTTGGTTTCATTCTTCGTTCTATTCACTCCAACTATCTAACTATCATGCATTGTTTCCGGAGGCTTTGTGATGTTGCTCTCTTCGACCAATCATCTTGTTTTGTCAAGATCATGTAATTTTTCCTTTCTTATCCGTTTAGCCGGAGTGTCGTGTTTTCATTCGAGTTCTCGCATCTTATCAAGTTTCGTCTCCTTCCTCAACCAGAGTGATGTCTGAAATCTTTCTTACCCCTTGTACCATTCTTTCATTAGTTACAGAGGCAGTGTGTTGTTAAATTCATCGAGTATCCTCTCATCTTGTCAAGATCATGTTCAATTCCTTCCATTTACAGTCGGAGTGCTGCTCAAATTATATCATTCTTATTCCTTCCTATCTTGTTTTAACCGGAGTGGTTTAAATATCTATCGTGTCACTTAACCTCAAGGTTCTCATGGTGTTCCTTGCTTCCGTTTACTACGGAGTTCTCTCAATTCGCTTATCTCCGTTGTGTCATTTCCTCAAGCTTTGCGACCTCTCAAGGTTCTTTGGTTTCACTCGTTTGTCAAAGAAGCAACTTCGTGTTACCTCTTCCTCTTCCGCTTTTCTCTCTGGTGCCATCCTAGATCTCGGGATGAGATCCTCTTGTAGTGGTGGAGTGTTGTAACGCCCCGAGACCGACGCTTCAGAAGACTTCCATATTTTTGTGATCGCCGTGTGTTCCTTTTGGTGCTTGCTCTTTTATTCTTGCATTGCATCATGTCATCATGCCATCATGTCATTAATCTTTGCACCAAAACTAACTAAATAAATTGCATGGATCTTCGATCCATTTAAATCGAGGGAAGGGTGACTTCTCTTTATAACATATTCTCCCAATATTAGGGAGCTATAGTAAATATTCCATTAATTTGGAATTGACCATAACACACTTGCAAATATCCCAATGCCTTTATTATCTTAATTCTTGGTCTCCAACCTCGCCATATATTTTTTTCATCATATTCCGGAGCTCCACCAAAAATCCGAACATTTTTGGACCTTCCCAACCCTCACTTCCTATTCAAATCATTTGAATTAAATTCAAATGCATTTGAATTTATATTTTTCAATCTTGCCGGTTCTATTTTTCCTGGATCGAGCACATTTTTGTGAGTCCGGGAAAATAATCCCCATGTCCAACTTCTTCCCCTAACCTGTCTTTCTTTTCTTTTCTTTCTTATCCTTGTTTTGCTTTTTGTTTGTTTTAGAGTGAGAGAGAGCCAGCGGGCCATCTAGGCCCATCCGCAGCCTAGCCACCTCCATGGCCCAAGGCCCAGCAGCCCCCTCGCTAACCTAGCCCGAATGCCCCTCCTCTCGATCTCTCCCTCTCGTCCCTCCTCCGCCGCCACCTACAGCCTTCCCCTCTCGTTCCTGTCAGCCACACACACACACCTCGAGCCAGGAGAGGAGCCCCCGCACCCATTTCCCCAGCGCCGCCAGCCTCCAGGAACTCCCCCTCGCCCGTTCTTCCTCCTGCCGTCGCCGCGTCCTCCGTCTGCCTCCTCGCCATGGCCCCTCGCAAGCTTCCTCCCGCGCTGCACCCTCGTCCCGATCCCCTCTGCCTCCTCCTCGCACCACCGCGCTAAGCCCTTCTTCTCCTTCCCGTCGCCACCGCCGGCGCCCCGAGCTCTCCGCTCCGCCGTTCCTCCTTCCCTCTGTAGGCCCCATCTCATGGCACCCCTTCACCTTGCGCGAACCGCACGGCCGCCGGCCATGGAGGCCACCGTGCAGGCCCTCAAGCGCGTCGGCCGTGATCCTTCCCCGGCGCCGCACCGTCTCCCTGCGCTCGAAGTCAGCCGCGCCGTGGAGCCGCCCGAGCTCCTCCTTGCCTGACCTCTGCCTCACCCTCGTCTGCAAGGGAGACAGGCGACTGAAGCCTTGCGCCAAGGCCCAGCCTAGCGCGGCATCTTCCTCAACCCGTTGTTCCATTGCCTCCTTGTTGTTGCCACCCGAGGCCCTGGTGTTGCTTCGTTTTGGATCGTCAAGACCGACAAGATCGTCTACACAAAACTGCCAGTACCTCTACGCACGGATACACCAAGACCGTCCCGGATAACGTCAAGTACCACGACAACCATGTCCCGTCAAGTTCGTCTACGGAATGAGTACCACTACGCCCGAATACCGTGGATGCACCAAGTTCCACTATGAGATGTACCACTACTATCGCCAAGTTCGACTACCGCACGGTTACGCCAAGTTCATCTACGAAACGTGTACAACTACTTCCCCTACGACCCGTGAATGACTATTTCCCTCGACGATTATGAACCGCCCCGAATTACACGCTTCAAAGGTATAACCGCCGAGACGATGACCCGTGGACGAATGCATGTTGTATGAGATGCTCGCGCTTGCACCGTGTCCCAGTTGTCGCTTGCGCGTTCCTTGTTTCCATGCCACTGACATGTGGGACACCCGGTAATCGGGATCACTCCACCATCCTTTCATGACTCGCTCACGCCCGCTTCCTTTTTGCGCCGGTATCTCCATGAGCTACCGGAACCGATATATTGCCGTGGCATCATTTTCGGATTCGCCGCCGTGGTACCCTTTTTCTTTCCACCACAGTGTCAAATGCTTCATAACATGCTCATGTCAATATTTTCATTAAATTGCATAAAACTGGCATATGTCATTTGCATCATGATAGCAACATTTAAATGTTTAAAATTGTGTTTGCATTTAAATTGCTATATGCATATGGGGATTTTTCCGGTTTTGTCGTTTGTTATTTCCGGCCTCATTTATACTTGCCTAGATAGGTTGTTTAATTATGCTTCACCCCTTGCCATGTTTAATAACATTTAATATTGTTGGGTACATAAACGAGAGAGAACTAAATAATTGATGTGGTGTTTCGTCAATATGCAACTCGTTGCATATTGAGCTCCACTTAATTTGTAGTATTGTTTGTTGCACTTTGCCATGCCATGCCTTTTTTTAACCGGACATGCATCATACTTGATTGTGCATCATGCCATGTGTATGTGGTGGTTGTTTACTATGTTGTTTGTTTCTTTCCGGGTTGCTTCTCTCGTTAGCTTCGGGTTCGTTCCGGAGTTGTGAGGATTCGTTCGACTACGTCCGGTTGTCTACTTCGTGGACTCGTTCTTCTTCCTTGCGGGATCTCAGGCAAGATGACCATACCCTCGAAATCACTTCTATCTTTGCTTGCTAGTTGTTCGCTCTATCGCTATGTTGCGCTACCTACCACTTGCTATATCATGCCTCCCATATTTCCATGTCAAGCCTTTAACCACCTTTCCTAGCAAACCGTTGTTTGGCTATGTTTCCGCTTTTGCTCAGCCCCTCTTATACCGTTGCTAGTTGCAGGTGAAGATGAAGATTGCTCCATGTCGGATTATGTTTATGTTGGGATATCACAATATATCTTATTTTAATTAATGCATCTATATACTTGGTAAAGGGTGGAAGGCTCGGCCTTATGCCTGGTGTTTTGTTCCACTCTTGCCGCCCTAGTTTCCGTCATATCGGTGTTATGTTCCTTGATTTTGCGTTCCTTACGCGGTTGGGTGATTTATGGGACCCCCTTGATAGTTCGCTTTGAATAAAACTCCTCTAGCAAGGCCCAACCTTGGTTTTACCATTTGCTACCACCTATCCCCTTTTCCCTTGGGTTCTGCAGACTCAAGGGTCATCTTTATTTTAACCCCCCCCCCCCGGCCAGTGCTCCTTCGAGTGTTGGTCCGAACTGAGTAGTTTGTGGGGCCCCCTCGTGGAAACTCGAGGTCTGGTTTTACTCGTAGAATGTCTCATCCGGTGTTGCCTTGAGAACGAGATATGTGCAGCTCCTATCTGGATTTGTCGGCACATCGGGCGGCTTTGCTGGTCTTGTTTTACCATTGTCGAAATGTCTTGTAAACCGGGATTCCGAGACTGATCGGGTCTTCCCGGGAGAAGGTTTATCCTTCGTTGACCGTGAGAGCTTATAATGGGCTAAGTTGGGACACCCCTGCAGGGTATAAACTTTCGAGAGCCGTGCCCGCGGTTATGTGGCAGATGGGAATTTGTTAATGTCCGGTTGTAGAGAACTTGACACTTGACCCTAATTAAAACACATCAACCGCGTGTGTAGCCGTGATGGTCTCTTCTCGGCGGAGTCCGGGAAGTGAACACGGTTTTTGGGTTATGTTTGACGTAAGTAGGAGTTCAGGATCACTTCTTGATCATTACTAGCTGGCGACCGTTCCGATGCTTCTCTTCTCACTCTTATTTGCGTATGTTAGCCACCATATATGCTAGTGCTTGCTGCAGCTCCACCTCACTACCCCATCCTTTCCTATAAGCTTAAATAGTTTTGATCCCGCGGGTGTGAGATTGTTGAGTCCTCATGACTCACAGATACTTCCAAAACAGTTGCAGGTGTCGACGATGACAGTGCAGGTGACGCAACTGAGCTCAAGTGGGAGCTCGATGAAGATCTTGTTCGTTGTGTTGTTTCTTTTCTTGTTGATCAGCAGTGGTGCCCAGTTGGGACGATCGGGGATCTAGCAGTTGGGTTGTCTTCTTTTCATTTGGATTTGACCGTAGTCGGTCTATGTGTGTTCTCTGAATGATGTATGATTTATTTATGTATGGTGTGAAGTGGCGATTGTAAGCCAACTCTTTATCCTATTCTTGTTCATTACATGGGATTGTGTGAAGATGACCCTTCTTGCGACAAAACCACAATGCGGTTATGCCTCTAAGTCGTGCCTTGACACGTGGGAGATATAGCCGCATCGTGGGTGTTACAGCCTCTTCTCTTCGTATATGTACTCCACCGTTTGTCTGGTGTCCAAAAAATCATAATAACTACTAGCAATGTGCCAATGCGTTGCCACACGATCAAAGTAGATTAATACATATTCACCGATTTGATAGAAAAAAAGTCTAGTTTTGAAATACGTATATCACTAAAAATATGTTATGTTTCACTCAAAATATATTTCCTTTGGCGGTTTTGATGAGATAAGGGAGGAATGCTTTTGGTTTCAAGATTCGAGAAGTGGTATATGTCTAATTTCTACTCTTACTAGCAAGATGCCCGTGCGTTGCACGGAACATCAAGATCTTGTGGGAGAAAAGGATGAATGAGGGAAGGCCTTATCTGCAAATGTGGTGAAGAGTGCGGGTAAATTGCCATATTTTCCTTCCTATCCGTCAGATATAAATCGGACGACCTACATTCCAGGATGGCAGGCCCACCATCATCACCAACTCTATTTTTTATCCCTACTCTTATAAAAAGCTTTGTCAGTGATGATCGTGTGCCTGCCATCCTGCAATATAGGCCGTTCGATCTATATCTGACGGATAGGAAGGAAACTATGGCAATTTTGCAAAAAGATACCCACACCCCTCTCCACATTTGCAAATAAGGCCTTCCCTCATTCATCCTTTTCCCCCACAAGATAAACTACTCATACAAATGCATCTTGATGTTCCGTGCAACGCATGGGCATCTTGCTAGTTGTTGCAAAAAGCCCATGTGTGTGAGAGAGAGGGAGAGTGGAGGAGGACGGAGTGCATGTGTGACAAAGACACAAGGAGTGTGTGTGCGATAGGTATCAGCTTAAAATGACGCGATAGTGTGTGTGTGCACGATCGAGAGGGCGTGTCTCAAGAAGGGAAGAAAAATCTACATAGATACAAGGAGCGGGAGAGAGACATGTATGCGATGGTGGAAGCACGAGTGTGCGGGTGTATAAACCTATCTAGAGGCTAGCTAGTCGATAAATGTTTGTGAGGAGTCGGGGTGCGAAAGCGAGAGTTTTGTGTGTGTGAGAGAGAGACGGTAGTCGGGAAGGGGAGTGGAAGCAGGAGTTGTGTGTGTGTGTGAGAGAGAGAGAGGAGACGGTAGTCGGGGTTGTCTGATCGGTAAACAAATGAATAATGTCAGTCTAGGATGGAGACGAAAAGGAGACTGCAACAAATGTTGTGTCTACAGGAGAGAGAGAGAGAGAGTAATTTTAGTCGTATGCGTCATATGTAGAGACATATAGGGTGTGTGAGAGAATCCCATAGAGAGAAAGACAAAGTGAAAGACGAGTGGAGACTGTGTGTGTGGCGGTGAAAAAGAAAGCTTAGGTACCGAGTGATACCAGAGAACAGTAGAGACGTGAGAGATAATGAAAACCGTGTAATGTATAATGATAGGGAGAGTGTGACACTTCTCAAGGGAGACGTCGAGAGACCATGTTTGCAAGGATAGGAGAAACATGAAGTGAGCGTGCGGGTGAGCTGGAGAAAAGAGAGTGATAGCTACCTGAAGGAGCATGCATGCGAGAGAGATGGGCGTGAAAGGAGTGAACAAAAAAGGGATTCAAATATTTGAATTCGAGATGATGATACATGTAATCCATACTCGAACCAAAATTGATCTATCAAACATGCATACTCATATGAATTCACACACATATATATTATTTAATATGTAGATATTACTGATCCATACATTTTAGTAGAACATAATTCGGTTAAATTTTTTTGAATTCAACCTTAAGATTTCGAGATCGTTGTATTTGTAAATCATATTATACATATAAAGGAGCAGAATTCTTTGCTGTGCTTTTGAAAGTATATATAAAAAATGATGTATATAGAATGTAATTCCAATTGAAAATGGATCCCGCCCGAAAAAAATACAAATGGGATTCGAATTGAGTTGGCACGGTAAACGTGCACTCTGCAAAATTTGAACGAAGTGGGGAAAGTCGCAGTAACCGCCCGAAACCAAAATCTGCGAGATGGAAATCACTACTGCCTATCCCTGCCACGCAAAGCCTATCTGCTGGATTTCTATAGGTTTTGATAGGGGTAGGTTTGTAATTTCACCCAAACGTGACGTAACCGCCTCTCACCCGGATTCATACATGGTGGGCGCCAAAACGCAGTGTGTCCTCGGCCGAAATCGACTCCCTCCCCGATTCATATTCATACACGGTGGGCGCCAAAAACAAACTCTCGTCGGCAAATATTCGGTGTATGCAAGATTACCGTCCTATCCCCAACCGACTAATGTTGCTGTGATGTAGTATAAATTTGAAACGGGGGCTAAGTTTGTAAATTTCCTCGCATTTGAGACAAAGCGCGCCCTGAATACATGGTTCCCCCCTTCCTCTCTACCTCCCTTTTCTCCATTCGTACTGCGTGGGCGCCAAAACACCCTCTCCACCCCACCCTCCTCCGTCCGCCGCCATCCGCCACCCCATCCACCGCCGTCCTCCTCCACCATGCCGGAGCTGATACCCCGACGCCGCCGTCCATTACAAGAGATCGACCTCTCTCATCCACGGCTTCGGACCGGGATCCTTGCATCCCGTCCTCTCGCTTCTTCCCTGCCATCATCCACCTTGTCGGCGCCGCTCCTACGACCGTCTCGTCCACCGCGCCCCGCCGCCACCGTCTACCCTCCAAGATCTGCTTCCACGCCGCCGACAGCCATCGCTACCGCAGCACCATCAAATTCTCAGCAGATGCGTACACGGCGCCGCACCAGAGGCGATACTCTTTAGTATCTGCGCAACTTATTTATCGCAGCAAGAAAATAGATCGCCACTGCTTTACTCTGATTTCTTGTCTTGGTTGCGAAGTTGCCTTTGTCCGGTTTTCACCTTCAGATCCGCCATGGCACGCTCAACACTATACTCCCAATGCTTATGGTTTTCCCCTTTTATATTCCACACTAGTTAAATCACAGTAGACTAAATTTCAAAATTGGGTCAGTCGATTTTTCAGAGCTCGCCGGAGTTCGCCGGTGCGATCGAAGGGGCTGGGGTGGTTGTGGGGCCTCGCCGAACGAAGAAAACTCGACGCGGGTGGGGGTTGGGGCGGGGGTGGGGGTGGGGGTGGCGGAGGAACACAGGCGGTGGGGGCCGGTGGTCCGGCCGGCAGCCCGTGCGGTGTTCTGTATGGGAAGAATTAGAGACGAGGAAGAAGAAGGGTTAGGTGACGTAGGATCTTCATCTAACCGCCTGAAATGGTCGAGAGACAGCTGGGAGTTGCATTCTTAATGCGCTCTGGTTCATCATGTGTGGGCACTGTGCAACCAACATTTTATTATCCAAAATCTGCTTGCTCTTCTTTACCATGTTCCTCTTCCGTTCTTCTTTAATATGTACTCTCTCCGTTCCTAAATACAAGTCTTTGTATAGATTCCACCATGGACTACATATGGAGCAAAATGAGTGAATCTACACTCTAAAATGTATCCGGATACATCTGTATGTGATCCATAGTGGAAATCTCTACCAAGACTTATATTTTGGAACGAAGGGAGTATGATAGTAGTACAATATGCTCCTTGTACTGAAGATGAGTAGGGACATTTGCAGTGTAGAGGTCTATACGGTCGGTTGTGATGGACACTTTGAGCCTCTTTGATTCGTAGGATCTTGTAAACATAGGAATAGGATTTGTAGTGGCCTGCCCACTTGAATCCTATACGAATAGCAAGGAAATGCGGGGAGCTGTGTCGCCTTTGAGAGTTACACTGATATTAACAGTACCGCACCTTCACTTGAAGAGAGCTGGTATCCGAAGCCTTTCTAGCCGTACCAGCAATACTAGCACATATATTCCAGCAAGTTCCACTTTGCTGATTTTACTCTGATGCTTAAGGTTTTCCCGTTATATCTACACTATGATCTGTGTAGCTGCTTTGTGTGGCACTAGCAGCAGTCCACTCTTGAAGCTAAACACTACAATGACTTACAAAATTGGCACCAAGGCATTGAGTGCCATTCTGGATGCAATGAAACTCATACGCTCCCCACCTGTTGATTCTTGTTCAGAATATGATCCTAATGACTATTCTAACCTCGAGGAATCAAAGGCAGATGGCCTGTCCTGTTCACCCATCAAGGTGCCTGTTCTAATTTGGCTATGTTTTATTGATTGCGGGTATCTTGCATATGTGATCTTGCATTTCTTCTACTTTGTTGCACCGCCATCTGCTTAGTTTACTCATCATATATGTCGAGATGCCATGCCCATCCATTATCAATACATATTCCATCTGTCATCATACCATGTTTTTCCACTCAAATGTTGTTCTTGTGCATCAGACATCAAAAAGGAAGAGGGTGATTGCCGAACCTGAAGGAGCACCAGCAAAGTCCTTGAAAAACGTGGTGGTGCTGGAGAAATCAGACTGCACCCCACTTATATTGGCGGTACAACCAGTAACACAAAACGTAGGACCCACTCCAGCAGACTGTACCCATACTTCACTGGCCACACCACTAGCCCCACCACACAGGACCTGCACTCCAGCAAAAGGTATACCGATTTCATTTGCCATAGCACCAGCTGTACCACAGAAAAATCCCACTCCAGCAAAAAGTACAGCAAGTCCACCGGCGGAAGACCTATCCCAACTGCAGAAACGGCCAATTCCTGCAGATTGGAACCCCATTCCATTTATTCCCAGTTTAAAAGACAATGCTTTCAATGTTGTTAGGGACTACGTGCATATATTCCCATCATGGGAAGATTATTGTGAAGACAAACACCATTTTCACATCTTCCTGTCCAACTTACGTGTAAGTGCTATTATTCATGGTTATTATTTTCCTGTTTTCTGCTGATTGAACACATCAATGATTTACATTACATTGTTGTAACTAGGCGAGGGTCAATCTGGATAGTCATGATGAGCAAAGCTTGCTTGTGCTTTTCAAGGAAGCATTGCAGCAGTATCGGTGTTGCCTGAGGAAATCACACTTTGATGGCAAGTCTATAAACGAATTTCCGGTGAAGTCTCCTGTGCTAAATTTAGAAGACATTGAATGGAAAAACCTTGTTATGCACTGGTCTCATTCCCAGGATGAGGTACTGTCTATGAAATCACATGACAATTTGAACTTCTACTTTTCCGCATGTGCCTTACGGATCTTTTTTGCAGGAAATCTGCTCGAAGAAGAATTCCGGTTTGACAAGAATGACAGGATATCGCAAATATGCTGCCCGCTGCTTTGCTCTTGTTAGTACCTGTTGTCCTGTATCACTGTACTTGCATACATACCTGGTTCATTATGTGACAGCAGTATGCATGATAGCTTGCTTATCAATTGTTCGCTCCAAATTATATGATCTGTATGAATGGTTACATTAGTGTAGAATATATCCAATGCCAATGTTTTTTTAGCTCTGCATTGTTCTTGTAAGTACATGTTGTCCTTTATCAGTGTACTTATAATGACAGGTAGTTGTTCATGTACCATCACTCTGCAGCTTATTTTCCTTTGCCCTCCATTTTCTACACATCAGATCTATATTTACTCTTACCATAAGGTTGGTACTGAAGAAGTTTAGCTGTGCATTGCTCTTGGCTGTACCTTTTGCCTGTATCACTGCACTTACATTTATAGCTACTTGGTTATGTAGCATCACTCTTCATCTTATCTTAAATATTCTCCATTTTTTCGTATATTATCACATCTATATTTACTCTTAACAAAATGTAGAATAAAGGCAATGCTTTTGAAGAAGATTCTGTGGTAAACTTCTTGAATTGCCCCCCCCCCCCATCAGCATGGACAAGGCCTTTATAGAGCCTGTCTTCACCAATAATGTAAGTTTGTCCATCTCAAGCCTTCAAACTTTGTTGTATATATTTGGTTAGGCATGACTGCAACAGCTGTTTATTTTTGGTGTTTGCATCAAATTGCTTGTTTAAAGTTTATTATGTAGTTCATAAACAAAAGTTTGTCCTTTCTCAATTTAAGTTTTCAGTTGTACAACCAAGTTCCTTCTTCATACCATGTAAATTAAACTATACAGAGCAAGTGATCTTCTTTTGCACTGCATGTATGCTTCTGTTCTTCATCCGTAATCCAGTGGTGTGGTGAACCTACCCACTACAGCACAATGTCATATTCTGCAATGTCTTAACTATGAACAATGTCATATCATTCTACTATTATTTAAACCGTCTCTTTATTTGCCAATCTGAAATGGTATAAATTGACAGCACACTAACCATTGATACTTATGAGTTCTTGATCTGTAATCCAGTGGTGTCGTGAAGCTGCCAACTCCTTCACAATGTCATTTCCTGCCATGTCTTGACCTGAACAATACCATATTGTGTTAATGCAATTTTAAACTGTGTCACTTTATTCGTCAGTAAGAAATGTGATGAATTGTCAGCACTGATACTTTTATGTGCAAAACCTATCATCTGTCTGCTTGTTTATCTTTCAGAGTGAGGAAGATATAAGTGTTGAACAAGCGCAGTCTCATCATCTTGCTCAGCTGCTTGCACTGCAGCTCCCCAACAGGGCTAACCTTTCTTGAACTCTATTGAAGTGCTGTCGGTTTTGTATATTATTTTATCGGCGTGTTTATTTGCACTGGTGGCGATCTTTGATGCCCAGTGTATGTAATCTGTTGTCTGCTTGTGCTTTATTATCATAGTGGCGAACTTTGATGCCCAGTGGATGTAATATGCTGTAATTTCTTTATTGTACAGTCTAGGTTTTTTCTTATTCATGATGCTACAGTTATTTTACTGTATATATATCCTGTCTTCGCAGTAAACCGGCCAAACCGTAAAATTACGGTACATAATCGGGCCGTCATGCAATCCCGATGTAGGTTGGGCCTGAAACGTGCCGAACAGCTCACGGGCCGGCAGCAGCCCAAAATGAACCCCGGCCCATGATTGTATGAATCAAATCACGGGCTTTTAACAGGCCAAAATTGTCTCGATCCTTGTTTGGCCCAATCAGATATCGGCTGCGAGCAGGCCGGATGCAAACCGGGCCGTAGTTAGTCCCAACTATATGACGGGCTTTTAACAGGCCGAAATTAATATAGGGCCGAAATGTTAAACGGGCCCTTAACAGGCCAAAACTAATATCAGGCCGAATTACTAAGTGGGCCTTTAGCAAGTGGGCCCAAAAGCATAGTGTCCAGTTGACAGGCCGAATCTGATATGGGCCATAATTGAGCCCAAAGCCTCTTAAAGGGCCGGACCTGATCTGGGCCGTAATTTGGCCCAGAACGTGGTAGGCTTTTAACGGGCCGGATCTCATATGGGCCACTATTAGGCCCGGAGCGTGGCAGGCCATTAATGGACCGGATCAAATATGGGCCGGCATTTGGCCCAAAACATGGCAGCCAGTTAATGGGCCGGCCTACTAGGGTCCTCAAAATCTTGTGGGCCTACAGCTGGGTCGGCCCATTAATGTCGGCGAAATCTCATGGGCCTTTAGCTGGGCCGGCCCATTATGATCCGCAAGAATCTTGTGGGCCTTTACCTGGGCCGGCCCATTATGGCACACAAAAATCTTGTGGGCCTTTACCTGGGCCGGCCCATTATGGCACACAAAAATCTTGTGGGCCTTTACCTGGGCCGGCCCATTATGGCCCGTAAAATCTTGTGGGCCTTTAGCTGGGCCAGCCCATTATGGTCCGCAAAATCTCGTGGGCCTTTAGCTGGGCCGGCCCATTATGGTCCGCAAAATCTTGTGGGCCTTCAGTTGGGCCGGCCCATTTAAACTTGATGGGCCGGTCCACGTGTCAACATATCATAGGCGCGTCTCGCCCATTGGATGAGTGACACCTGTGCCAACGCAGACCTGACACGTGTCTCCTCCAGCCAATGATGATTTTACACGTGGAAAATCCCCATTGGTCGGGGCTATTAACGGGTTATCGGATCCAAAACCCGACCCGATAGCTTAACGGCGTTTCGTTACGGTGGATGCCACGTGTCGGTCACCCTTGACGAAAGCACTTCTGTGACGCGCGATTTATCGTCATGGAAGTGGACACTTCCGTGATGATAATTTTGGTAATGTCATGGAACACTTCTACGACAGCACAGGTATGACTATCTTGATTCTGTCATAAATTTGTCATGGATGTACATGCATGACAAAAAACGCGACCTACTATCACAAACACGTATCATCACGGAAGTGTATTTTTTTTGTAGTGCCCCCACCCCTCTGCCACGCGCGCGATCTGAGTCGTGCGTTCTGATTGGCCAGAACCCAAACCCCACGGATCGTACGTCTGCACCGTTGGATTCTCCTTGATCGAACGGCAATCCTCATCCCTTCCGACAACACATGTACATGTTTTCAAATAGCCCCTCCCAAAAAATGTTTTTAAATAGCACACGGTTCACACATGAAAGCCGTGTGCCTACCAAGCCGTGGCCGATGCCCCCCCTCGCTGCATGTGCGATCTGAGTCGTGTGTTCTGATTGGCCAGAACCAAAACCCCACGGATCGTACATCTGCACCGTTGGATGCTCCCAGATCGAACGGCAATCCTCATCCCTTTCGACAGGAAATGCAGTCCGGCTAGTAATTGATTTATATGCAAACATGCATGGTAAATGCCAAAAAATGTCTTACATATAGCACACGAGACCTGAAATGCTCCAGCAAATCAAACCCGTGGTAAAATTGTGATTGGTTTATGTGCGAAAAATTTAGATGAGAAACGATGAACTCACGTCTTCATTTCAAAATTAGTACGTCTTCATTTCCAACGAAATTATTTTGTTTGTGCACATGACCGCTTAGAGGCAACCGTTTGCATAGGCCTTTCTGTGCGCGCGGCGACCGGGGATATTTTCACCCTTTTCACCTAGGCCGCCAACAACCCCCCACCGTCCGCCCGCGTTTCACTCAACTAGTCCACCCAATCTCCTTCGCCAGCTCCCCCCTCCCCCAGATCCACAACAGAACCCTCTCCGGCGCCGCCGTGCTCACCCCGGCCGTGTGCCTGCTCTTCGGCGTCAAGCCTACCTCCACTGCCGTTCCCAACACGTGGCGGCCCGCGCCTCGCCGTCTTCGTTTGCTCGCCAGCCACCCTCGAGCATATCAATGCAGTAACCCTCGCCTCTCCTGTGGTCAGGCCGGGTTTGCATTAAGAAGCCTGTTAGTTACTGCTCTCCATCGCGGTGAGGCATATTTCTTGCAATCCCTCTGCCAATTTCGTTTCGTATGTTACCAAATTGGCTATAAAATAACAGAGAGCGTATATATGTTCGTTATCTACCTTCCTTACTACATATAAGTTGTATTTGTTCCAATAAGTTACTGCCTATTTACAGATCGTGGGCGCCCGAGTCACACAAACTTAACAAATTAGTTGTACATTTTCTAAATTATTGCATGGCATGTTTAGAAAGCTTGATACCAAGTTGTTAGTTTTATGCTTATCCTCCTTTCCTGAGTTTCGCATGTGTTCTCTGTAGATGCCGAGTAGCAGCGACAGCACTCATTCAGGCCATGTATCTTCATCTGATTCGGACAACCCTAGGTCTTCAGCAGATTGTGAGGGATCAAGTAGTCTTGAACGGGATAGAGCTGCAGCAATTACCCTTCCGGTCAGGACACGGAGGAACGCTCCAAGGAAGCCCACACACCAGCCTAAAGGTGTATAGGAAGTAACCGAGATTGATTCAAAGTCCTGGGCTCCAACTAAACCAGATAAAGCACGCATGAGGTTCAGGACTGTGTGTGGATTTGTTGGCAGGGCAAGGCTCAACATTAATCTGCCGGGGTTTCGGAAGGCTGCCACATAAACACGGCGAAGGATAGTCTGGGAGATCATGGATCACTTCAACGTTCCAGAGCACTGGAGAATGCAGGTGGAACAAGCTACACTGAAGAAGGCTAGGGATGCTTGGAGAAACTGGAAGCACGTGTTGTACAAGAAGTACTTGAGTGAAGGCAAGGACCCAATCCCCGCATACCCCCAAATTACAAAGGCAGACTGGGCAGAATTCAAAAGGGTCAGGGCAACTCCAGAGTTTGCAGCGAAGAGTTTCAAGCAATCGGAACTTCAGAAGAAGAACATACACCCCCACCGTATGGGTGTGGCAGGATACAATGGCATGAAACTGATATGGGAACAGGAGGACAAAAGAAGCAGTAGCGGCGGGTGGGAGTCCGGCCTTTAGTGAAATCAAGGGCGAACACGCTAGAGACTACTTGCGGGCACGTGCAAAGAGGCGTGATGACGGAACTTATTACTTTGAAAACACACGTGACGCCAAACTGTATGAAGTGATGGTAGAGGCTTCCAAGATCCCTGGAAGGTTCTACAGGAACTCAAGGCCATGTGACATTTTGTCCGTTGCTCTGGACACAAAAGAGCCCCCTGGCCGTGCAAGGGGTATAGGCGTTAATGTCCCGCACAAGAGGGCTTTCACACTCAGCAAAGAAGAGAGGCTCAGCATGAAAAAAGCGAGGAGTGAAATGAAGTGCATTGTTTGAGAAGTTGAAGAAGGAGATTTATCCGGCTGTTCGAAAGGATGTTGAGGAGTCAATGATGATGATGTAGAAGACTCTAACACTGACAGATAGCCAGCAGATGGGAGGGGAGGCGGGCATGGATGATGCTGCTTATTGTGTGACAACACTGCACAAGAGTAGATGTGCATCAGCTGACCCCGGCGACACTGAGACTGCAGCTGCTCGTGATGATGCTATATCTGATCTATCTGGAATGAAAGACAGATTGAAGGGCGTGCTTACACATTATGAAGGTACATTAAAATGTGCAACAGCCTGGGTTTGCCCACCCTTCTTGGAAGATGGCCTCTTCTTGGACAATGTGCCATTGAAGCCGGGCTGTATGAAGTGCTACGTGACTGAAGTAAAGCCTGGATTCAATGAATTTGCCCTGAAGAATGTCCTAGGAGACTTCGATGAGCAAAGGACCTTGGGAGAAACACTATTACATCACATCCAGTGGCCACGAAAGGAAATAGAGTTCATCGATGAGATTCCTGAAGCCCCGCCAAGAGCAACCACTGTCGCCCCTCAACCGGTGACGCTCTCCTTGCCAGAGCAGCTCTCGCGGGCTGATGCATCAACCTGTGATCAGCCGGACCGACTTTGTGGCGTACAGGCCATGACATCCTCCGCCCCAAAGTAGGCAGTTGCAAGGCCTACAACTGCTGATGACGCACCACCGGTTCAGTTGCCGGCCGCTGAAGCAGCGGGGGGAGACCCAGCTGCAACACATGCTCAGCAGACCAACCTGGTGGAATAGACTGCTAAGCAGTCTGATGCTTCGGAATCGCCTGCTAAGCAGTCTGTAGGTCCAGAACCGACTGCTCATCAGTCTATCGGTCCGCAGGAGCGTGATCAACATATCAACGCGTCAGCACTTCCTGCTCAGCAAACCAACGCGTTGGCACGGCCTCCTCAACACACCGACAAGTTGGCACCACCTGCGCAGAAACCCGACATAGCTTCAACGCATGGCCAGCAGTCCGATGCCTCTGCTCCTATAGCCCATCACTCCGTCACTGCAGCACCGCCAGCTCAGCGGTCCGGCATAGATAAACAGTCTGCTAGGAAGTTCGTCCAAGCTTCACCGTCTGCTCGGCAGTCTACCATGCAGGCAACCAGACGTTCTGCCAGAAATGCTTCAAGTACCAAGAAGGAAGTGGCCAAAAAGGCTACACCCACGACCACGAGGAAGCGCAGCGGGAAAGTGAAGAGGAAAGAGAATGATTGCCTCTTACTTAAAGCACTCAGCGCCCAGAACCAAATTAACAACAGCTTGTTCGAATCGGGGATTAATATTATTTCTGACGCCATGGATGATGAACAAGTAGAATTGTTGCTTTCTAAACAAAAAGCAGACGTACTTGAAGCACGCAATTACGTCCATGGTCAGCCATTTCTTGTTGGCGAATACTTTGATGAGTGCAGCTCCAGTTGCCGCGAGTTACATGAATATTGCATGGATCAAATGTCAGAAGGTCATCACCATTTGCTAGTCCACTACAACAGAGATCATTTCCGACACGATGCTAGTTCCATCATTGTGAGTTTCGAGGACTTACATCCCTTCTTCAACTTCAACGTGCTCGATGCCACTCTTGTTAGATGCGTGATTTTGTAAGTACTTAACAAACTCTGATCAACTTCTCCATACAAGGTTGTAAATGATAAACAGCTAACTGCATTTTATTCCTCTCAAGGGATTAAACGCGCAGAGAAGACAAAGTGAGAGTGTGTATTTCATAGATCCTGCATTAGCAAATGGCACAGCATTACATGAAAAGGAGCGACGGGATTGGGCCGTTAACACGGTCGTCCGTATCTTCGAAAACACGTCCCATGCAGAATCATTTCTCTGGCCATATCATGAAGGGTAAGTCAAGTAAACAACCACGCATACACTGATTGTCTTTCAGATTTCGACATCATTCGTAAGTTCATGGCTTTCTTAATATGTAGCAATCACTGGATATTGGTATTCATTGTTCCAAACAAGAACACAGTTTACTACATCGATTCTCTCAGAGAGTCAAGAAACGCTCAGGATCTGACGCATCTTCAGCAATTCTTGGATAGGTATTGAATTCTGTGATGTCGAAATTGATTTGCATTCATATCTGGTTCAATAATTGATGTTGTCAAAATTCATCATCATTTGTAGTGTGCTCGCATTGTGGGAAACTAAAATAGGGACCTTCAAGAGGAAACTACCTCTATAGTATGAGATCGTTTCTCCGGTAACACACCGAAATCCATTAGTTTCGGAAACTTTATCCAACTGTCTGCAAATACCTTTCCTTAGGCTAGTCAAATGTTCAAGCTTCTAAATAAACCTCTTTCTATTTTGTCCAAAGAAAAAATAATACATCTAACACCGGTTAGGTTGTTCCTAACAGGACAAATACATGACTAATTTTGTACAAAAAATTTCAGTGTCCTCAACAAGAAGCAGGGACCAACCTTTGTGGATACTATGTTTGCAGACACATGATCTCCATCTGCAAATCTGCTGATAGTTGTGACGATCCTCGCGAATTAGTACCAGTAAGTCTATCTTAATTAATATCTTCTACTCCACTCATATGGCACATTCTGATCTTAAAAATACTGCAGCTCATCTTAAAACCGAGGACCCCTGAACCGCTCCTGGCTGGTGAATTGCTGCTGGTTCGAAGATTTATCAGCGACTTCTTCCTGGATCACTACATCAATCCCACTTGTGATGATGAAGATTTCAGCATGGTTTCTCCTGAAACATCGAGTAAGAGTTAGCCGCTAAACATATAACGCATGGATCCATTATTTTCCATATGATGAGGTCTTCGTATTTCGTACATTATGATTAATTATGTAATGCATATATGTGTGGACAAATCATTGGAATTTAGCTACCATATGTTCAATTGCAATTGTTGTGAAATCTGATGAATGTTCTTCCTGTGGACACTATTTGTTCAATTGAATATTGTGGCGAATTTGCTTTTTGCGTGCCGATTCAAAATGGGATATTTTTGTTTATTTGTTCAATTGAATATTGTGGCGAATTTGCTTTTTGCGTGCCGATTCAAAATGGGATATTTTTGTTTTAACCTGGCAATTCCTCCGCACATGGTTCAACTAAATGAGTGTGTGCGATCCACATCAGAAAGCATACATCAATCGTATTGGAACCATCGGTGATACACAGCAGATCGCAAACGATTCGCAGCGCTACTACGTGTGCGTAGGTTCTCCGGAACCATTTGTGATATTGCGTTATCGCACACGAGAACTGGGAGTAAACCGTGCCCAATGCAAAATACAATCCCAGTCGTATTCTTTTCAGGAAACGTGTGGGATCCCAAATGAAAAGCACACGTCACTCTTGCGGCAACCGTCGGTGATACCTAACAAATCACAAACGGTCTGCAGCACTTGTATGTGTGCGAAGGGGCTCCTGAACCATTTGCGATAGAACATTATCGCAGACGGTAATTGTTGGAAAACGTGTGCGATGGAGTCTAGCATGGCAGACGGGTTACGCAGAAAACTCGTGTGCGATAGGGCACAAATCACACACAGTTCATATGTTGGCCCGTGTGCCTTACATAATGTTTCCCAAATGGTTCGTTATGACAGACCGTATGGTTTCACTGCGTCATTAGAAACACTTAATCACCGATACCACACGTGCGACAGAATTTAGTGTGTGCTGCATCGCACACGATTACATTTTGGAAGGCCTCTGGATCACTGTTCCATATCCCCGACGGTTTCTGGGTCGTGTGGGAAGGACCCCCTATCGCACACACTCACTTGGCGATGGTTCCGAAGGCCGTCGCGGAAAGGGGTAAAAAACCATTTGTTTAGGACCGACGCGCACCAGTGAAAGCAATAGTCTATCATTTGACATAAAGACAATAATACTTCAAGCATACTAATAAAGCAACCATGTCTTCTTAAAATAACATGGCCAAAGAAAGTTATCCCTACAAAATCATATAGTCTGGCTATCCTCAATAACATGGCCAAAGAAAGTTATCCCTACAAAATCATATAGTCTGGCTATGCTCCATCTTTGTCACACAAAGTATTTCATCATGCACAACCCCGATGACAAGCCAAGCAATTGGTTCATACTTTTAAAGTTCTCAAGCCTTTTCAACTTTCACGCAATACATGTGCGTGAGCCATGGATATAGAACTATAGGTGGAATAGAATATGATAGTGGAGGTTGTGTGGAGAAGACAAAAAAGAGAAAGTGTCACATCGACGCGGCTAATCAATGGGCTATGGAGATGCCCATTGATGCGGCTTGAAGCTACATCGGTATTTCCCCAAAGAGGAAGGGATGATGCAGCACATCGATGGTAGGTATTTCCCACAGTGATGAAACCAAGGTTATCGAACCAGTAGGAGAATCAAGCAACACTACGTAAACATCACGTGCACACAAATAAAAAATACTCGCAACCCACGTGTAAAAGGGGTTGTCAATCCCTTTCGGGTAGCGGTGCCAGAAATTGGCAAACGAACGTGAGAGAGTAGTAAATATTGATAGATCGAACACCAAATAAAATAAATTGCAGCAAGGTATTTTTGTATTTTTGGTTTAATAGATCTGAAAATAAAAGCAAAGAAAAATAGATCGCAAAGGCAAATAATATGAGAAAGACACCCGGGGGCCGTAGGTTTCACTAGTGGCTTCTCTCGAGAAAAATAGCAAACGGTGGGTAAACAAATTACTGTTGGGCAATTGATAGAACTTCAAATAATCATGAAGATATCCAGGCAATGATCATTATATAGGCATCACGTCCAAGATTAGTAGACCGACTCATGCCTGCATCTGCTACTATTACTCCACACATCGACCGCTATCCAGCATGCATCTAGTGTATTAAGTTCATGGAGAAACGGTGTAATGCAATAAGAACGATGACATGATTTAGACAAGATCTATTTATGTAGAAATAGACCCCATCGTTTTATCCTTAGTAGCAACGATACATATGTGTCGGTTCCCCTTCTGTCACTGGGATCAAGCACCGTAAGATCGAACCCACTACAAAGCACCTCTTCCCATTGCAAGATAAATAGATCAAGTTGGCAAAACAAAACCCAAATATCGGAGAAGAAATATGAGGCTATAAGCAATCATGCATATAAGAGATCAAAGAAACTCAAATAACTTTCATGGATAAAAAGATAGATCTGATCATAAACCCAAAGTTCATCCGATCCCAACAAACACACCGCAAAAAGAGTTACATCATATGGATCTCCAAGAGACCATTGTATTGAGAATCAAACGAGAGAAAGGAAGCCATCTAGCTACTAACTACGGACCCGAAGGTCTACAAAGAACTACTCACGCATCATCTGAGAGGCACCAATGGAAGTGGTGAACCCCTTCGTGATGGTGTCTAGATTGGATCTGGTGGTTCTGGACTCTGCAGCGGCTGGAATTGATTTTCGTCGACTCCCATAGGATTTCTAGAATATTGGGGTATTTATAGAGTAAAGAGGCGGTCTGGGGGGCACCTGAGGTGGGCACAACCCACCAGGGCACGCCTGGGCCTCCAGGCGCTCCCTGGTGGGTTGTGCTCCCCTCAGAGCAGCCCCCAGGTGCTTCTTCGGCCCATTGGATGTCTTCTGGTCCAAAAAATCCACAAAAAGTTTTGCTGCGTTTGGACTCTGTTTGGTATTGATTTCCTGCGATGTAAAAAACATGCAAAAAACAGCAACTAGCACTTGTCACTATGTCAATAGGTTAGTACCAAAAAATGATATAAAATGATTGTAAAACATCCAAGATTGATAATATAACAGCATGGAACAATCAAAAATTATAGATACGTTCGAGACGTATCAGTAGCTCACGGAGGCACTCGGTGCGGATGCTTTGGCCTGCCGTGGTGCCTCAACCGCCGTGTTGTGGGCTCGGGCCTCGCTCTCAAGAACAAAATACCTTCCCTTTCTGTGATAATCAAAGAGAGCAGGCGCGGGCAAATATGTGTACACCATAGATGCTTGGTTAAACAACAATTTATAGGTGAAATTGTGAATATCTCCTTTAAGGATCTTATGATTTTCATAGCATCAAAATCTAAATACTGCGTGGGTAGGATAGGGTCAAAGGGCAAAGGTGAAACACCCAGCTCTCTTGCTAAACGCGTGGCATAAATTCCACCATAGAAATATCCACTATTAGCGTTGTGCTGCAATCTGCGTGCAACAATTGCTCCAAGACTATAACTCCTCTCACCTGTGAGAGCGGTGCGTAAAAGGCTCAAGTTTGCCTACAATACATTCCCATTGAATAAAGCAAAGTATTGAATTGCGGGAAAATGAATGCTCTTTATTCTACCTTGCGTCACTCCCCTCGTCTCACCGTAGCAAAGACTAGTCAGGAATGATTGGTACTCAGCCCTTGGCGGTTCGTCAAGCGAACCCCAGAATGGGAGTTTGCAGTGGTGAGCAAATCTCTCTACTGATATGGTGAATGGATTTTCATACAGTTTAAATGACACCCTAGACTCACGTGGATGAAATTTAAATCCTTTGACAAATGATTAGGTGAGAGTGTGGTGTTCATCACACTTATCTGAAATGTAGGGACCGAGACCGGCATTGTGAACATATTGCTCAAATTCCTCCTTAATGCCCACAAACACCATATAATCATCACATGGCCATAGGCATGTTTTGGTGGCAGCATCTCGAATGGGACTTTCACTTGGTTCAACATAAGACCGACAAGCGGAGTTCTCACTAGAAGATGCCCTTGAGGATCTCCTCCTCGAAGAACTCCTTCCAAATAGGTTCATCATATGTTCGCGTACAATTTTCTGAAATTTTTTGGGTGACAAAAAATTTATCAACAAAACTTTATAAGATTGATAGCAACTACTCATAGGGATACATAGAGGCCATAGCAAGCATTCAAACTACTTAGAACTCTAAGAATTCAACATGCAAGCATCTACAATAGCACCAAGAGTAGCTAATTATTCAAAATATAAACCACTAAGACAAAAACTAATTGGACAAATGGAGGAGTCACATACCAAGCAACAATCCCCCGAAACAGTTTCGGAAACGGAGCTTCGTGCAAAGAGATCGAAATCCGCGGGTTTGAGAGCAAGAACATGAGAGAGAGAGAGAGAGCAATGGAGAATTTTTTTTGGAGGTAGGTGATGATGTGGTGTGAATAGATAGGTGAGGGGGGCCCACATGGGGACCACAACCCACCAGGGCGCGCCTGGGGGTCCTGGCATGCCCAGGTGGGCTTGAACCTCCATGTGATATTATTTGCACCAAAAATTCTTAAATAATCAGAAAAAAAACGTATTAAATTTTCAGAGCATTCTGAGAACTTTTATTTTTTGGGTCATTTTTTATTGCACGGAAAATTCAGAAAACAGACAAAACATGGCATTTTATTTTATTTAACTAATATAAACAGAAAACAAAAGGTAGGGACAGAAGGTAGTGCTTACTAAATTCATCAACTTCATACCTCTCAAAAATGATCCATTAATAAGGTTGATCAGGTCTTATTAATAATCACTTTCGATTAGCATGAAACCGAAGAACTTTCGTAAATCACTAAGTTACCTCAACGGGGATATGAATGTCCCCCACAATAAGCATTTCATATTTCTTTTTGGCAGTAGATAGAGGTATTTGAAAACTTCCAATAGTGATTGTCGAAGATTTTTCAATAACATTAATACCATTCACTTGGAATTGTTTCTTCGCAAAGTGCATCGTATGCTCATTACCATTGATATCAAAAGTGACCTTGCTTTTATTGCAATGAATAACAGCCCCTGCAGTATTCAAGAAGGGTCTACCAAGGATAATCGACATGTTGTCGTCCTCGGGCATCTCAAGTATAACAAAGTCAGTCAAAATAGTAACATTAGCAACAACAACGGGCACATCCTCACAGATACCGATAGGTATGGCAATTGATTTGTCAGCCATTCGCAAAGATATTTCAGTAGGTGTGAGTTTATTCAAATCAAGTCTTTTATATAAAGAGAAAGGCATAACACTAACACCAGCTCCTAAATCACATAAAGTAGTTTTCGCATAATTCTTTTTGATAGAGCAAGGTATAGTTGGTATTCCTGGATCTCCAAGTTTTTTAGGTACTCCATCTTTAAAAGTATAATTAGCAAGCATAGTGGAGATTTCAGCTTACGGTATTTTTCTCTTATTGGTGATGATGTCTTTCATATACTTTGCATAAGGAGGCATTTTCAAGATATCAGTCAAGCGAGTACGCAAAAAGACTGGCCTCGGCATTTCAGCAAAGCGTTCAAATTCTTCGTCATCTTTCTTTTTAGTTTACTTAGGTGGAAAGGGCATAGGTTTTTGAACCCACGGTTCTCTTTCTTTACCGTGTTTTCTAGCAATAAAGTCTCTTTTATCATATCTTTTACTCTTAGGTTGTGGGTTATCAAGATCAACTGCAGGTTCCATCTCAACATCATTGTCTGGTTCTTTACTATTTGTTTGAGTGTCTTCGTGAACACCATCATTATCTTTTTCATTATCAGAAGGGAGTGTTCATTACCAGATTGAGTTTCAGCATCAGAGATAGAAATTTCATTATCATTATTAGGAGGTTTTTCTACTTCAGGTTCACCAGAGGCATGCAAAGTCCTATCTTTTTATTCTTCTTTTTCTTTTTAGTAGGACTACGTGCATTAGTGTTAGCTCTTTGAGAGTCTTGTCAATTCTTTTTGGGTGTCCCTCGGGATAAAGTGGTTCCTGAGTCATTTTACCTCCTATAGTTGCTACTCTAATAGGAAAATCATGTATGTTATTGTTCATTTCATCTAGCAACTCTCTTTGAGATTTAGCAACTTGTTCTAACTGGGTTTGAACCATAGAAGCATGTTTTCCAACACCTCTAACATCATTTGAGATTCTAAATAACAAGTCACTCAAGCGAGCAATCATATCAGAATTATATTTCAATTGTTTCATAACATTTGCATTGAAGTGATCTTGTTTTCTAATATAGTTTTCAAACTCATAAAGGCATTGGCTAGGGTGCATATTGTGAGGATTGTCATTATCATTGAACTTCATTAGAGAATTTAACCATGATACATCTCCAACGTATCTATAATTTTTGATTGTTCCATGCTGTTATATTATCAATCTTGGATGTTTTATAATCATTTTATAGTCATTTTATATCATTTTTTGGTACTAACCTATTGGCATAGTGCCAAGTGCCAGTTGCTCTTTTCTGCATGTTTTTTACATCGCAGGAAATTAATACCAAACGGAGTCCAAATGCAACGAAACTTTACGAAGAATTTTTTTGGACCAGAAGACACCTAATGGGCCAAGGCTACGCCTGGGGGGTGCTTCGAGCAGAGCACAACCCACCAGGGCACGCCAGGAGGCCCAGGCGCGCCCTGTTGGGTTGTGCCCACCTCGGGTGCCCCCAGACCTCTTCTTTGCTCTATAAATACCCCAATATTCCATAAACCCTAGGGGAGTCGACAAAAATCAATTCCAGCTGCCGCAGAGTCCAGAACCACCAGATCCAATCTAGACACCATCGCGGATGGGGTTCACCACCTCCATTGGTGCCTCTCCGATGATGCGTGAGTAGTTCTTTGTAGACCTTCGGGTCCATAGTTAGTAGCTAGATGGCTTCCTCTCTCTCGCTGAATTCTCAATACAATGGTCTCTTGGAGATCCATATGATGTAACTCTTTTTCGGTGTGTTTGTTGGGATCGGATGAACTTTGAGTTTATGATCAGATCTATCTTTTTATATCCATGAAAGTATTTGAGTTTCTTTGATCTCTTTTATGCATGATTGATTATAGCCTTGTATTTCTTCTCCGATATTTGGGTTTTATTTGGCCAACTTGATCTATTTATCTTGCAATGGGAAGAGGTGCTTTGTAGTAGGTTCGATCTTACGGTGCTTGATCCCAGTGACAGAAGGGGAACCGACACGTATGTATCGTTGCTACTAAGGATAAAACGATGGGGTCTATCTCTACATAGATAGATCTTGTCTACATCATGTCATCGTTCTTATTGCATTACTTCGTTTTTCCATGAACTTAATACACTAGATGCATGCTGGATAGCGGTCGATGTGTGGAGTAATAGTAGTAGATCACTGGTGCGCGTCGGTCCTAAACAAACGGTTTTTAACCCCTTTTCGCGACGACATTCGGAACCGTCGCCAAGTGAGTGTGGGCGATAGGGGGTCCTTCCCACACGACCCAAAAACCGTCGGGGATATGCCGTCCTAGCACACGCGCTCGGCAAAATGAGGTCGTGTGCGACCGACGAGCACTCAAATACAGAAATATGTACAGTAGTGCTCAAACAAATACAATTATACAGGCGAAATCATTTCCGGTCGTAAGTACATCCCACACAGTCAGTCACGGCTAAACGTTTCCGTTCGTATATACATCCCACACAGTCACTCCAAGGAAAACGTTTGCGCAAGGTGGCGTAACACAAACAATTTTCAACAGAATGTCGTGTGTGATTGTTCATTGATCCAACACGGTTTATTCCTAGAAACTGTGTGTGTGCCTGAGGTCATCGCCCACGGTGTTTTCTCATTAACCATTTGCAATAGGAAAACCCAATTAGCGGGTTAATTGCCCTATTATTAATAATCCATTTACTAATCTAATTGACATTCATATTAAGCACATAATATATTCCATTTCCATATTAAGGAAGCATGATTTCATAATTGAAACATCGTAGTACAACATGATATAGCTTCAGCACTCAGCCACCCCATTACACAACTGCACCAGTAGCAAGTTTCACATGCAACATCTAGAACCTTTCGAAATTAGCATCATAGACGGTACATAGAGAGATGCATCTCATTTGGAAAACTGCTGAAGGTCTTTGCAACTTTAGGCCAGTGCCTGTGGATGATTGACCGTCCATCCTTCGACCTCTTCAGAAACACTTCAATATTGAATCGTGGGTGTTCTATGAAAACTTTCCTCGCCTCCTGACCACAGAGGTGGTTTGAGAGGTAATCATTAGTGAAGCCTGAAAACAAGGATGTGCATAAATATCTTCTCTATATTGGAAATGGGGCAAAGGAATACAAAAAGGCAAGGTATAATAGTTAGTACCATCTTGTAAACCTCAGTGCTTCCCATTGTTTGCCTGCAACACATATAAGGTAGTTAGTCATCAGGTTAAGTAAGGGTTCGCATGCTCTCAGTAAAATATGTTGATGAAAAATAAGCACATTGCAGATTCATCAGATTAATTCAAGCCACATGGAAAACCCATTTATCCAAACCAAGCATGATTAAGAACTAGGAAATATAGCACTTGTATATGTTTCTCATGTATTAAGTGCAGCCAAATTCGATTTATTCCTCACATGGTATACAATAACAGAATGCAGCCACAACAATTGAACATTGCATTGCAGAATTGAACCAAGAAGTTAACTAAACACCACAACAAATGAACCAAACGTTAACTGAGCACCACATTGCACAATATAACATACTCCTAATAGAAGATCAGACAGTTAACCAAACCAAGCATGCTTAACAACTTGGAAATATAGCAATTGTATTTGTTTCTCATGTATTTAGTACAGCCAAATTTGATTTATTCCTCACATGGTATACAATAACAGAATGCAGCCACAACAATTGAACATCGCATTGCAGAATTGAACCAAGCATTTAATTAAACACCACAACAAGTGAACCAAGCCACAAGAAATGAACCAAGCAGTTAACTAAACACCAATTGAACAATATAACATACTCCTAATAGAAGATCAGACAGTTAACCAAACCAAGCATGCCTAACAACTTGGAAATATTACACCCTGAAGAATTGAACATCACATTTGCAGAATTGAACCAAGCAGTTAATTGAACACCACATTGCACGACATATAGAACATATACACTATAGCAGAAGATTGCATGGTAAAAGTAGATAGCACAATTCACTAGAATTTGTTAAGGAAAGGCAGTAGCTAGCAAACTGAACATGGGTCCTTATAGTGAGCTAATAAGACGAGCTACTCCTCATTGTCGGAGATATCAATGAAGATTGGCTCCTTGGACATGGATGAGGGCGAGGCCTCCGCATCGTGGGTGCCCTCGTTGTAGTGGTGAGTTGCCTGAGCCGCTCCGGGCACCAACCTACTGGCTCCCGACATGAGGTAAGCACGTGCACGCTAAGAAAACACCTTGTAGTCTTTGTCGAAGGCACCGACGGTGGCCTCGAGAAAACGCCACGAACTGTCGTTTAAAGCAGCCAACCGCGTCGCGGCGTCGGCGCGCGAGGCGTCAACGGTGGCCTCGACGGCGAGGTGCTCCTCCAAGATCTAGGGGTCGGCACGAATGGCAGCCATCACGACCTCATCCGCGCGTGTGGCCACGATTTGCTTCTCCGCTGCCAAATGCTCCTTGAGGTCCTGGCTATACTGCATGCACCATGGCTTAGGCCGACGCTTATTTGGTGGAGGGGTCAGTGATTTTGGTGGAAGGTGTCGCACTCGCGCCAGCGGTCGGGGCATGTGGGATGTGGGAAGGACGAGGAGGATGGGGGTCGGGTGTGGATTACCTGCCAGGATTGGCGAGGCCGGGTAGCGTGAAGGAGGGTCGCCGGCGAGGAGGCGGCAGCGCTGCAAGCAAGGAGTGAAGGTTTCAACTTGGAAAGGAAGGCGGAAACAGGGGAAATGTGGCTTTTGGTAAGGGGGAGGGGCGGGGAGGTAGATATTTCCGCGGAAGCCGAAAATTTGGAATCGCTTCAGCCAAAAAACCGGCGCGCAAAGTGTCATCAGACACGGTACCTTATTCAGAGCGGGCTGTGGACTGTAGTTGTCGCACCTTCTCACGGTACAATGCTCCAAGATATTTTGTGTTGCATCTCACACGGTTGGTTATAATAAATTGTGTGGGATCTACTTGATTTTTCGTCTTGATTTGAATTACATAATGGGGCCACAGCGGCCATGGACGATGTTTGAATTGCTAGACCTTTTATCTGCAGTGATCATAAAAGAATTGGAATTATTCAGGGTTTGTTTAGACATTTTTATGCATTAAGTGAGTTTTCAATGCATTTATGTACATAATTCAAATTTGAACTACATGCACATGCTCCCGTGCATATAAATTGGTTGAAAAATCAAATCTTTGTCCTTGGGTGCATGCTTAGGTCCCATGCAAGAAATGGGAATGAATGTCAAACACCCTGCCACCGTCACTCGACCGCAAACATTGAGATACCTAGATTTTAAATTCTAGTAAATCCAAAACTCGTGTGAAATTCATGAAACTTGGCATGCTATCATGAAGCGGCATCAAGATGCCGTGGTAAAGTTTTTCTCTCATTTGGGGCAGGTTTGGGTATATGCTTCTCACAAACCAGAGCTTCTCACAACAAGCATGATGGTTTCGGTAGGGAACGCCACAACTTTGGGGACGAAATCATATCCATTGCCTCTAATTGCTTTCAAATTTTTTCTCGTGTCAACATAGAACAACAGGAGTGTTGTGTTATTTTTTGTGATTTTTCGGGGTACGTTTGGACATTTTTATGCATTGAGTGAGTTTTCAATGCATTTATGTGCATAATTCAAATTTGAACTACATGCACATGCTCTGGTGCATATAAATTGGTTGAAAAATCAAATCTTTTGTCCTTGGGTGCATGCTTAGGTCCCATGCAAGAAATGGGAATGAATGTCAAACACCCTGCCACCATCACTCGGCCGCAAACATTGAGATAGTTGGTTTTTAAATTCTAGTAAATCCAAAACTCGTCGGAAATTCATGAAACTTGGCATGCTATCATGGAGCGGCATCAACATGCCGTGGTAAAGATTTTGTCTCATTTGGGGCAGGTTTGGGTATATGCTTCTCACAAACCAGAGCTTCTCACAACAAGCATGATGGTTTCGGTAGGGAACGCCCCAACTTTGGGGGCGAAACGGTATCCATTGCCTCGTATTGCTTTCAAATTTTTTCTCGTGTCAACATAGAACAACAGGAGTGTTGTGTTATTTTTTGTGATTTTTCGGGGTTAGTTTGGACATTTTTATGCATTAAGTGAGTTTTCAATGCATTTATGTGCATAATTCAAATTTGAACTACATGCACATGCTCCCGTGCATATAAATTGGTTGAAAAATCGTATCTTTGTCCTTGGGTGCATGCTTAGGTATCATGCAAGAAATGGGAATGAAAGTCAAACACCCTGCCACCGTCACTCGGCCGCAAACATTGAGTACCTTGTTTTTAAATTCTACTAAATCCAAAACTCATCTGAAATTCATGAAACTTGGCATGCTATCATTGAGCGGCATCAACATGTCGTGGTAAAGTTTTTGTCCCATTTGTGGCAGGTTTGGGTATATGCTTCTCACAAACCAGAGATTCTCACAACAAGCATCATGGTTTCGGTAGGGAACGCCCCGACTTTGGGGGCGAAACGATATCCATTGCCTCGTATTGCTTTCAAATTTTTTCTCGTGTCAACATAGAACAATAGGAGTGTTGTGTTGATTTTTGTGATTTTTTGGGGTTCTTTTGGACATTTTTATGCATTAAGTGAGTTTTCAATGCATTTATGTGCATATTTCAAATTTGAACTACATGCACATGCTCCGGTGCATATAAATTGGTTGAAAAATCAAATCTTTGTCCTTGGGTGCATTCTTAGGTCCCATGCAAGAAATGGGAATGAATGTCAAACACCCTGCCACCGTCACTCGGTTGCAAACATTGAGATACCTGGTTTTTAAATTCTAGTAAATCCAAAACTCGTCTGAAATTCATGAAACTTGGCATGCTATCATGGAGTGGCATCAACATGGCATGGTAAAGTTTTTGTCCCATTTGGGGCAGGTTTGGGTATATGCTTCTCACAAACCAGAGCTTCTCACAACAAGCATGACGGTTTCGGTAGGGAACACCCCAACTTTGGGGGTGAACTGATATCCATTGCCTCGTATTGCTTTTCAAAAATTTTCTCGTGTCAACATAGAACAACAGGAGTGTTGTGTTATTTTTGTGATTTTTTGGGGTTCGTTTGGACATTTTTATGCATTAAGTGAGTTTTCAATGCATTTATGTGCATAATTCAAATTTGAACTACATGCTCTGGTGCATATAAATTGGTTGAAAAATCAAATCTTTTGTCCTTGGGTGCATGCTTAGGTCCCATGCAACAAATGGGAATGAATGTCAAACACCCTGCCACCTTCACTCGGCCGCAAACATTGAGATACTTGGTTTTTAAATTCTAGTAAATCCAAAACTCGTCCGAAATTCATGAAACTTGGCATGCTATCATGGAGCGGCATCAACATGCCGTAGTAAAGTTTTTGTCCCATTTGGGGCAGGTTTGGGTATATGCTTTTCACAAACCAGAGCTTCTCACAACAAGCATGATGGTTTCGGTAGGGAACGCCCCAACTTTGGGGGCGAAACGATATCCATTGCCTCATATTGCTTTCAAATTTTTTTCTCGTGTCAACATAGAACAACAGGAGTGTTGTGTTATTTTTTGTGATTTTTGGGGTTCGTTTGGACATTTTTATGCATTAAGTGAGTTTTCAATGCATTTATGTGCATAATTCAAATTTGAACTACATGCACATGCTCCGGTGCATATAAATTGTTTGAAAAATCAAATCTTTTGTCCTTGGGTGCATGCTTAGGTCCCATGCAAGAAATGGGAATGAATGTCAAACACCCTGCCACCTTCACTCGGCCGCAAACATTGAGATACTTGGTTTTTAAATTCTAGTAAATCCAAAACTCGTCCGAAATTCATGAAACTTGGCATGCTATCATGGAGCGGCATCAACATGCCGTAGTAAAGTTTTTGTCCCATTTGGGGCAGGTTTGGGTATATGCTTCTCACAAACCAGAGCTTCTCACAACAAGCATGATGGTTTCGGTAGGGAACGCCCCAACTTTGGGGGCGAAACGATATCCATTGCCTCGTATTGCTTTCAAATTTTTTTCTCGTGTCAACATAGAACAACAGGAGTGTTGTGTTATTTTTTGTGATTTTTGGGGTTCGTTTGGACATTTTTATGCATTAAGTGAGTTTTCAATGCATTTATGTGCATAATTCAAATTTAAACTACATGCACATGCTCCGGTGCATATAAATTGTTTGAAAAATCAAATCTTTTGTCCTTGGGTGCATGCTTAGGTCCCATACAAGAAATGGGAATGAATGTCAAACACCCTGCCACCATCACTCGGCCGCAAACATTGAGATAGTTGGTTTTTAAATTCTAGTAAATCCAAAACTCGTCGGAAATTCATGAATCTTGGCATGCTATCATGGAGCGGCATCAACATGTCGTGGTAAAGTTTTTGTCCCATTTGGGGCAGGTTTGGGTATATGCTTCTCACAAACTAGAGCTTGTCACAACAAGCATGATGGTTTCGGTAGGGAACGCCCCAACTTTGGGGGAGAAACGATATCCATTGCCTCTTATTGCTTTCAAATTTTTTCTCGTGTCAACATAGAACAACAGGAGTGTTGTGTTTTTTTTGTGATTTTTCGGGGTTTGTTTGGACATTTTTATGCATTAAGTGAGTTTTCAATGCATTTATGTGCATAATTCAAATTTGAACTACATGCAAATGCTCCGGTGCATATAAATTGGTTGAAAAATCAAATCTTTGTCCTTGGGTGCATGCTTAGGTCCCATGCAAGAAATGGGAATGAATGTCAAACACCGTGCCACCGTCACTCGGCCGCAAACATTGAGATACCTGGTTTTTAAATTCTAGTAAATCCAAAACTCGTCTGAAATTCATGAAACTTGGCATGCTATCATGGAGCGGCATCAACATGCTGTGGTAAAGTTTTTGTCCCATTTGGGGCGGGTTTGGGTATATGCTTCTCACAAACCAGAGCTTCTCACAACAAGCATGATGGTTTCAGATAGAACACCCGTATGCTAAGTGAGAGCGGGATTTGTGCATCTCTTGAACACAAACGGTTCTTTTGGATGACCCGTGTGAACCACTTACAAACAATTTGGTGCGATTTGCATCTGTTATATTGGGTATGTTGCCATTTGTCAAACTAGAAAGATTGACATTTGTTGATCTAGTAACATTGCCATTTGCCAACCTTGTAACACTGCGATATGTCAAAATATGAAGCTAAAAATCACTAGCAGTATCTAATTTTTGCAACTAAAATTCAGTAATTAAGCATAAATGGAGGCGAGGAGGCGTGTTTAGCCAAGCGTGCAGCGGGCGGCGCAGTACTATTCGATTTGACAGCGGGCGGCGCAGTTCCCGATATGGCTTTAATGCGGACGAGGGAGAGGGTAGCGGTTCCCGAAATGTTGAACGGCCAATGATGCATCCTCCTTCAATTAGCATCGTGTGAATGCATGAGGGAAGTAATGGGAGGACCGGGAAAAGAGGCAGCACGATGTGAATGCAACGCAGTTTACACTCATATAAAGGCGCCCCTCCATTCCAAAGCATCTACCACATCTTACGCACCTAAGCATTTGCCTAAGCACCTACACTAATAAGCGCAAAAGTGCCCACTCCAGACCCATGGCGGCGATGAGCGCGAGCAGCCAGCGGCTATGCCAGATGGTCCACGACGCCGGCCTGCGGCATGGCACCGTGGATCGTCTCCATACGGTGTTGGCGATCGGCTGGTGGATGACCGCCGTCGACGCCAGCTACGACTCTCAGTTGGACCAGATGATCGTTCGCACCACCAACAGGTTCACCGTTGTCAAGAAGCTCACGGACGACATTGCCTTACTCCTCCAGCCCGCGCACCCGGGATCCTTATTGCCTGCCACCCTAATCGACCTCCATGGTCGGAACCTCTTTCAAGCACTGGTGGCCCTGCGACGCCCGCCGACGCCACGAAGAATGTCCACCTGGAGGTCGCGCTCGCCGCGAGGCGCCTCCATTTGCAAGAAACCGTCGACCTACACATCCATGTGTACAAGCGAATGGTGTACATAGGTATCTACAAGGCCAGTGAGGACGCTACGACGTTGGCCTTCTTCAGCCGGCTGGAAGCCTTGGATGCCTTACCTCAGAAGCACCTTGACCTCGCCACACAAGTCGTCGCTCCTTAGCCGCCAGTCGGTGGCCCGACTGACGCACTGAGTTGAGGAGGAGGAGGTCGTACGTTGATGGATGCATCTTTCTTCTTGCCTCTTGTAACCACCACTGCGATCACATCATCGTGGCCTTAATTCTTATTTTGCTATTGCATTCTCGTTCCAGTCAATATAGACATGTGCGATCCCTTTGCTCAATACAAACATGTCCATTCCAGTCTTATTTTGATTGGCTTGAATGAAGGTCTATCCCGTCGTTAGGCGCCGCGGCGCGCTCTACTCGCGTCCGTCGGCGCGCTCGGCTTGTGGACAGCTTTTCCTTGCGTGTTCAACTACTATATGCATATATATATATATATATATATATATATATATATATATATATATATATATATATATATATATATATATGGTTCCTTGCCGTTGAGGCGACCGCGGAGCGCTCTACTCGCGTCCCTCCGCGCGCGCTCTGCCAACGGTTGGGCGTGCGCACGATCACGTCGGGGGCCCTGTATGCATGCGGTTGTGCGCGCGCGTTGCCATGCGATGCAGTTACGTGCGGCACGATGGAGTTACGCGCTGCAAATTAGAACTGCCATCAGGGCCTGCCGATATTCCTGGCCGTCCGGCTTCCCCTTTAATTCCCGCGGCCATTGTAACCTTAGTCTCTTCAACCTTTCGATCGCGCCCCACAACACAACAAGCACACCCATGACAAGACATAGAGAGGGGATGTCCAGCGGCGCTCCAATGGAGTTCGGCGAGCATAGAGTGGAGACCCACACGAGGGAGACGGATCTCTCGGTGGTGTACACCATCGACCCGACGGTGGTGGACGACTACATAAATAGCGTTGAGCAGTTGCTTGCTCGAGACAAGTACAAGGTGGTCGGCATCGACCTCCAGTACACCACCGGTCGTCCCGGCATAGATCAGAAGGTTGTCGTCGCCCAGTTGTGCGTGCGCCATCATGTCCTCATCTACCACTGAAAGATAGAGGATGTCGCCTAGAGGGGGGGTGAATAGGCGCTTTAAAATAATTACGGTTGAGGCTTGAACAAATGCGGAATAAACCTAGCGGTTAATTTGTCAAGCACAAAACCTACAACAACTAGGCTCACATATGTGCACCAACAACTTATGCTAAGCAAGAAAAACTACTTAGGTGATAGCAAGATATATGACAAGAAACAATATGGCTATCACAAAGTAAAGTGCATAAGTAAAGGGCTCAGGTAAGAGATAACCGAGGCACGCAGAGACGACGATGTATCCCGAAGTTCACACCCTTGCGGATGCTAATCTCCGTTTGGAGCGGTGTGGAAGCACAATGCTCCCCAAGAAGCCACTAGGGCCACCGTAATCTCCTCACGCCCTCGCACAATGCAAGATGCCGTGATTCCACTAAGGGACCCTTGAGGGCGGTCACCAAACCTGTACAAATGGCAACCCTTGGGGGCGGTCACCGAACCCGTACACTTTGGCAACCCTTGGGGTGGTCACTGGTACCCGTCAAATTGCTCGGGACGATCTCCACAACCTAATTGGAGACCCCGACGCTTGCCCGGAGCTTTACACCACAATGATTGAGCTCCGAACACCACCAACCGTCTAGGGTGCCCAAGCACCCAAGAGGAACAAGCTCAAGGGTACCAAGCACCCAAGAGTAATAAGCTTCTCAACTTGTAACTTCCACGTATCACCGTGGAGAACTCAAACCGATGCACCAAATGCAATGGCAAGGGCACACGGAGTGCCCAAGTCCTTCTCTCTCAAACCGCACCGAAGCAACTAATGCTAGGGAGGAAAATGAGAGGAAGAACAAGAAGGAGAACACCAAGAACTCCAAGATCTAGATCCAAGGGGTTCCCCTCACATAGAGGAGAAAGTGATTGGTGGAAATGTGGATCTAGATCTCCTCTCTCTTTTCCCTCAAAAACTAGCAAGAATCCATGGAGGGATTGAGAGTTAGCAAGCTCGAAGAAGGTCAACAATGGGGGAAGAACACGAGCTCAAAGGATAAGGTTCATTGGGGAAGAAGACCCCCTTTTATAGGTGGGGGAAAATCCAACCGTTATGCTCACAGCGCACACAGAGCGGTACTACCGCTCGTCCTCACGGTACTACCGCTAGGGGTAGTGGTACTACCGCTAAGGGTAGAGGTACTACTGCTTGCGAGAGGTACTAAAAAAATACATCCGTGCCAACCACCGCTGGACTTGTGATGATTTTTTGGTCCGGAGCGGAAGTAGCCACGGTAGTACCGCTCCAAGCGGTAGTACCACTCCCAAGAGCGGTAGTAAAAAAATTACATCCGCTCCTGTCCGTGGTAGTACTGCTGCAGCCTTTTCAGAACACCAAAACTACCACAACTTCTGCAAACGGACTCCGAATTCGACGAAACCAAGTTTGTTGGAAAGCTAGCGACAAGGGCTAACACAATCTTCATAGAAATAACAATAAGAAGCAAATTATAAAAGGCCCAAGATAAAAAGGTGAGAACCCTTCCTCGAATAAGACCGGTAAAAACTACAACACCGAAAACGCAATAGAAGAGGCATGTGAACTCCGTTTTCGATGAACTCGAGCTTGTCATCAAGATGAACATAAGCTCTAAGACTCACAAAGAGAACCAAACAAGAACCAAGAAACATGATGCAAGGATGCAATGGTTTGAGCTCTCTACTAATGATACGATCAAGCTACCAACTTGAGAGCCCCCCTTGATAGTACGGCAAACGATCCTATAACTCGGTCTCCCAACTACCACCATGAGACCGGTAAAATAGAAAATCTATCAAGGGCAAACCTTTGCCTTGCACATGATCCACTTGAGCTGGATGATGACGATCTTGTCCTCCTTAAGATGGACCACCTTTCTTGATTGCGTTGGGTCGATGGAGACTAGATGATTGCTCCCCCATACTCCACTATGGGTGAGCCACTCTTCGGCACATCTTCACAAGTCCATTGACACCACAATGGATGGCAAGCTTCAAGAACTTGATCTCTTCATGATGCTCCACCTGAACTTGCACACGGCAATCTTGATGATGATCACCACTTGATGTCATCCTTTCCATGGGTTGTATGATATCTTCCTCTTGACGCAAGCCCATGGACACGTACCTAACCCCACATAGAACTCTCACATAGACCATGGGTTAGTACACAAAGTGCAATGGACAATGCTTACCATACTATGGGATCACTTGATCCCTCTCGATACATCTTTTACGCTTTGTGAGTTGATCAACTTGATTCACTCTTGACTTAGTCTTGATCAACCTTGAATCTTTCCAACTCTCTTCGTTTGGATGATGTCTTGAAGGTAAACATGAATGATCACACAATCTTCTTCTTCAAGACATGCTTGCAATAAGCTCAACACTCACATGACCAATCTTTGGATAATTCCTTAATAGCACCTTGGTCAACACATAAACTCCTTGAAACCAACACATGGACTTCAAGAAATGCCTATGGACAAATCCTTCAAATTTAACTCAATGCAACCATTAGTCCATAGAGAATGTCATCAATTACCAAAACCACACATGGGGGCACCGCATGTCCTTTCAACCACTACCACATGGCCACAGAGCCTTGTGACCGTTTCAATAGGTTTGTCAACAACACCGACTACAAGTTCGCCATGGTGGAAACCATGGACGATGTAAAAGCGCTCAGTGTTACGGGCTTGGCCTACAAGAACCTTGTCGAAAATCGTGACCACTACAGGGTCTGGGGCAGCATGAAGAAGGACTCCCTGGTCGAACTCGCCTCGGCCATCATCGAGCCCTACTACGAAAAGATGAAGCAGGATGCCCAGAGAACAAGCCCCCTATCCTGGCACAGGGCCTGGATGCGGCAACTGGATGAACCTCACCTCAGGTTCGCGGCCAAGAGCGTGTACACATGCTACGAGATGCACAGGCGGATCATTGACATGAGGAAGTGCCTCGTTACCCAAATCAACGAGCCCGGATCGAGCCACAAGCAGAGCAAGCGTCACAAGAAGTAGATAATGATCAGATGATCGTTTATGCTAGTTAATCATCATGTAAGATATAGTTTACTTTATTGGTGTGTGGAAATGTCATGTGTGTAGTAGCCACCTATGTAAGTGGATGTTTAATTTGGTTATGCAAGCATGTCCTTATAAGTGTGTGTGTGTGTGTGTGTGTGTGTGTGTGTGTGTGTATGTTGTTGTTCTGTATGCAATCCCATCGCACAACACACACATCTTATTAGCAGCAACCGTCTGTGTTATTATCGGTCTTCACACACATTTCTGATTACAGACCTGTTTGCCGCGTATCACACACATCTTGTTAAGTTGAACCGTTTCTGTTCTCATGTCTCAACGCAAACAGTTCATCCGAGTGAACCGCATGCCGTATATCGCACGCACCTTGATCTGGCTGACCATTTCTCTTGTGTTTCCTAATCACAACAGTTCATTCGAGTGAACCGTATGTTGTATATCGCACACACCTCCTCTAGCTGCCCGTAACTTTTGTTCCTCCTCATCACAAATGGTTAATTGAACTGAACCGTATGCCCTGCATCGCACATGCAACTAAAATCTGAACCATGTTTGATGCATCCTCAATCGCAAACGTTTTGCACCTTTTTTGACGAGTTTTTTGTACCACCATTTGCGATTATGGCATCGCACACAGTTTTGTCGAAGGGTCTCTGATCGTAGTGTCGCGTTAGCAGCATCCTGCAGTAGTGGATGTAGGCAGGAGTCGGTCTACTAATCTTGGACGTGATGCCTATATAATGATCATTGCCTGGATATCGTCATGATTATTTGAAGTTCTATCAATTGCCCAACAGTAATTTGTTTACCCACCGTTTGTTATTTTTCTCGAGAGAAGCCACTAGTGAAACCTACGGCCCAGGTCTCTTTCTCATATATTTGCCTTTGCGATCTACTTTTCCTTTGCTTTTATTTTCAGATCTATTAAACTAAAAATACAAAAATGCCTTGCTGCGTTTTATTATTTATTTATTTTATTTGGCGTTCGATCTATCAATCTACTAAAATTTTATTCACGTTCATTTGCCAATTTCTGGCGCCGTTACCCAAAAGGGATCGACAACCCCTTTAACACGTCGGGTTGTCAGTAGTTGTTATTTGTCTGCAGGGGTTGTTTACGTTGTGTTGCTTGGTTCTCCTACTGGTTTGATAACCTTGGATTCATATCTGAGGGAAATACCTACCGCTGCCGTGCTGCATCATCCCTTCCTCTTTGGGGAAATACCAATGTAGCTTCAAGCCGCATCATACCACCTTAGGCAGTGGTGGTGTATTAAGCCCATGTATTTCTTCAATAGGAGGTAAATTTTTAACATCCTTAGCTTTAATTAATACCTTTTTCCTTCATAGATTTGTTTGCCTCTTGCATATCTTCAGGACTGAGATATAATATACCCCTCTTCTTCGGAGTGGGTTTAGGCGGTGGTTCAGGAAGAGTCCAATCATCATAATTTTTCAATATGTTATTCAATAATTCTTCAGCTTGCCCAACAGTTCGTTCCCTGAAAACACAACCAACACAACTATCTAGGAAATTCCTATAAGCATCGGTTAGTCCATTGTAGAAGATATCAAGTATTTCATTTTTCTTAAGAGGATGATCAGGTAAAGCATTAGGTAATTGGAAAAGCCTCCCCCAAGCTTGTGGGAGACTCTCTTCTTTAATTTGCACAAAGTTAAATATTTCCTGTAAAGCAGCTTGTTTCATATGGGCAGGGAACTATTTTTTAGAGAAGTAATAAATCATATCCTGGGGACTACACACACAACCAGGAGCAAGAGTATTGTACCAAGATTTAGCATCACCCTTTAATGAGAACGGAAATAATTTGAGAACATAGTAATAGCGAGTTTTCTCATCATGAGTAAAAAGGGTGGCTATGTCATTCAACTTAGTAAGATGTGCCACAACAGTTTCAGTTTCATAACCATGGAAAGGATCAGATTCAACCAAAGTAATTAACTCTGGGTCGACAGAGAATTCATAATCCTTATCATAAATAAAGATAGGTGAAGTAGCAAACTTAGGATCATATTGCATTCTAGCATTCAGAGTTTTTTCTTTATACTTGCATAATAATTTCTCCAGATCATCTCTATCCTTACAAGCAAGAATGTCTCTAGTTGTCTCTTCATTCATAACATAGCCTTCCGGTACCTTAGGCAATTCATATCTAGGAGGGCTAGTTCTAGTAGGATTTTCAATATTTTCGGTTTCAAGCTCATCATCAGATTCAACAACATCATGTTGTCTTACTCTAGCAATTTGTTCATCAAGAAAATCACTAAGTGGCACATCATCATCATCAAGCAAGGTACTAGCATCATCATAAGTGTCATTCATAGCAGAAGTATCATCATCAATAACTTGCGACATATCAGGATTAATAGCATGTGGTGGCGTTGAAAGTGCAACTATCCCTGGGTGGTTTTGGTAATTCCTAACAACATATAGCTCACTGAGCTAATGATATCTCAACATAAATATTTCAGGAAAGCTCAATGATTGGCATGGCATGGATTAGAAATGTGGACCCCTCAAAATGCGAAGGACAAAAGATTGGCTCAAGCTCTAAAGCTCAAGACTCTACATTTTACTTTTAGTGATCCAAGATCACATTGAGTCCATAGGAAAAGCCAATACTATTAAAAGGGGATGAGGTGTTGCTTAATGGGTTGCTTGCTCAAAATGCTTAGTGATATGCTCCAAAAACCCTCAACCACTTTCTCATATCCACATATGTCCCAAACCAAAAGTCCAACTTGGCCCCACCGAAACTTTCTATCCGGCGCCACCGAGTTCATTTGACATAGCCACTGCCACAAAACACTAGTCACTTCGGTCTCACCGATAGGGATCTCGGTCTCACAGAGATGGGATTGCAAACTCTCTGTTTCCCTTCGTAACGTCTCGGTCCAACCAAGATGAGAGATCGGTCCCACCGAGTTCGCAATGCAAACCCTCTGTTTTCCCTTCAAAACGTTTCGGTCTCACCGAGATGAGCGAATCGGTCTCACCGAGTTTGCCTGACCAACTCTCTGGTTAGCTTATTACCAAAATCGGTCCCACCGAGTTTGTGTAATCGGTCTCACCGAGATTATGTTATGCCCTAACCCTAATGAAATCAGTCCCACCGAGTTGACATGTTGGTCCCACCGAAAAGCCTAACGTTCACATTTTGAACTAAATTGGTCTGACCGAGTTCTCTGATTCAGTCCCACCGAGTTTGGTGATTTGTGTGTAACGGTTAGATTTTGTGTGGAGGCTATATATACCCCTCCACCCACTCTTCATTCGTGGAGAGAGCCATCAGAACATGCCTACACTTCCAGCATACATTTTCTGAGAGAGAACCACCTACTCATGTGTTGAGGTCAAGATATTCCATTCCAACCATATGAATCTTGATCTCTAGCCTTCTCCAAGTTGCTTTCCACTCAAATCATCTTTCCACCAAATCCAAATCTGTGAGAGAGAGTTGAGTGTTGGGGAGACTATCATTTGAAGCACAAGATCAAGGAGTTCATCATCAACACACCATCTATTACCTTTTGGAGAGTGGTGTCTCCTAGATTGGTTAGGTGTCACTTGGGAGCCTCCGTCAAGATTGTGGAGTTGAACCAAGGAGTTTGTACGGGCAAGGAGATCGCCTACTTCATGAAGATCTACCCTAGTGAGGCAAGTCCTTCGCGGGCGATGGCCATGGTGGGATAGACAAGGTTGCTTCTTCGTGGACCCTTCGTGGGTGGAGCCCTCCGTGGACTCGCGCAACCGTTACCCTTTGTGGGTTGAAGTCTCCATCAACATGGATGTACGATAGCACCACCTATCGGAACCATGCCAAAAATCTCCGTGTCTACATTGCGTTTGCTCCCTCCAAACTCCTCCCTTTACCTTCATGTGCAATGTTTTTACATTCCGCTGCTATACTCTTAGACTTGCATGTGTAGGTTGTTTACTTGACTTGTGCTAAGTTGCTAAAATCTGCCAAGACTTGAAATTGGGAAAAGGCTAGATTTTTATTTGGTCAGGTAGTCTAATCACCCTCCCTCTAGAGATACTTTCGATCCTACAAGTGGTATCAGAGCTTGGTCTCCATTTGCCTTGATTTCCATAGCTTTTGGTGATCGTAGCCTTGGTTTCACAACCTAGGAGAGTATGGCGTCTAGCAAGGGAAATTACCACCGTAGAGGTCCTTACTTTGATGGTACTAATTTTGCTAGTTGGAAGCACACGATGAAAATGCATATTCTTGGACATAACCCCGCCGTTTGGGCTATTGTGTGTATTGGCTTGCAAGGTGAATTCTTTGATGGGAGAGAACCAAACCGTGAAGCTACCGCGGAAGAGTTGAAGATGCTGCAATACAACGCTCAAGCTTGTGATATTCTCTTCAACGGATTGTGCCCCGAAGAATTCAACAAAATCAGCCGTCTTGAGAATGCAAAGGAAATTTGGGATACTTTGATTGATATGCATGAAGGTACCGACTCCGTCAAGGAATCCAAATTGGATGTGCTTCAAAGTCAACTTGACAAGTTCAAAATGAAGGATGGTGAAGGCGTCGCTGAAATGTACTCTAGGCTTGCTCTCATCACAAATGAGATTGTCGGCTTAGGAAGTGAAGAGATGACCAATAGATTCATCGTCAAGAAGATCCTAAGAGCCTTGGATGGAAAATATGATACCGTGTGCACATTGATCCAAATGATGCCCAATTACAAAGATCTCAAGCCAACGGAAGTCATTGGAAGAATTCTTGCTCATGAGATGTCACTTAAGGATAAGGAAGAGCTCCACAACAAGTCAAGTTTTGCTTACAAAGCCTCATGTGATGCTCCCACATCATCAAGTGAGAAACAAACCTTCAATGAAGAATTGGGCCTAACGGTGAAGAATTTCAACAAGTTCTACAAGAGTAGAAGCAAGGAAAGAAGTTCCAAGTCAAGGTCCTACAATGACAAAAGATCTTCAAGTCGTGAACAAAATTGCTACAACTGTGGAAGACCCGGACACTACTCCAATGAGTGTACGGCTCCCTACAAAAGAAGAGAAGATTCTCCCAAGAGAAGAAGTAGAAGAGAAGAATCACCACCAAGAGAGAGAAGGAGTAGAGATGATCGTTATGAACGGAAAACCTCTCGGAGAAGCAAAGATTCGGAAAGGAAGGACAAATCATCAAAGAGCTACACAAAACGAAGACATCAAGCTCATGTTGGTGAATGGGTATCCGGCTCCGACTCCGACCATCACTCTGAAAGAAGTTATCACTCTGACTCCGAATATACTCAAGATGAAGGTGTTGCCGGTCCAGCACTTGTGTCAACCAACTCCTATGACATATTTGACTCACCAAATGAAGGAATTGGAAGATACTTCATGGCTAAAGGCCCAAAGGTATCACACCCCGAGTATGTTGATTTCAATAGTGATGAAGATGATTTGCTACGAGATGATGATTTACTTGTTGACAACTCTAGTTATGAAAACTATGATGAATTTGCTATTAATCATGACAATCAAGATAAAACGAATGACGATGATAAGAAGGAGATTGAGCGTCTAACTAAAGACCTAAACACTCTTAAGTTAGCTCATGAAACTACCTTGGAAGATCATCGAGAACTTTTAAAGACTCATCAGAAGCTACGCTTTGAAAAGCTCAACCTTGAGCAAGAGCATGCATTCTTAAAGGCAATCAATGATGATCTTCGCAAGAAAAGTTCTTCTTACATTGCCAAGCGTTTACTCTTGTCTACTTACATGCCACAAGTAAAATCTAGCAACAAGAGTAAGAAAGATTCTTCTTCTAGTAATAACAATAATCATGCTAAATCCAATGTTGTTGCTACTAGTAGTTCTCTTGATTCCACTAATGATTCTCTTAGCCAAGTTACACTTGAGCAAGAAAATAGCTTATTGAAGGGAATTATAGAGAAAGGTGTTTACAAGAGCCTTGCCGAAAGTAAGCAATTTGAGGAAATTGTACGCAAGCAAGGAAGGCACCGGAAGAATCAAGGTGTTGGTTTTGAATGAAAGTTCAATGCCAATGGAGTTGAGTGGGAAGAACATCAATACCCCAAGACAAAGTTTGTTCCTCAACAAGAGAAGTATGATCCTACTTCTTTCCAAGGAACACAAGCTCAAGATGATCTTCCACCACAAGACCACAAGCAAAAAGGCCAGGACAAGCTTCAAGAGGAGATTGATGCATTTGAAGAAGCTCCCAAGGCCTTTGTCAAGTGGGTTCCCAAGACTACATCAAGTTCTACTACATCAAGTACGACTACAACTCCACGGATTCCCATCAAGATGGTGTGGATCCCGAAGAAGAAGAACCAGAGAGTTTTTGAGGGTGACTCCGCCAACAAACTTCACTCATATCTTTTGGCAAGGACATGTGCGAACAACTTCCACATCTTGCACTAGTTCAAGGAGTCACAAACCCTCTTGTTGGTAAGACAAGGGACAGGGTAACCTAATGCTTTCATGGACATCATCTTATGTGAACATCATGTTGGGAAACGTAGTAATTTCAAAAAAAATCCTACTCACACGCAAGATCATGGTGATGCATAGCAACGAGAGGGGAGAGTGTTGTCCACGTACCCTCGTAGACTGACAGTGGAAGCGTTATCACAACGCGGTTGATGTAGTCGTACGTCTTCACGATCCGACCGATCAAATACCGAACGCACGGTACCTCCGAGTTCAGCACACGTTCAGCTCGATGACGTCCCTCGAACTCCGATCTAGCCGAGTGTTGAGGGAGAGTTTCGTCAGCACGACGGCGTGGTGACGATGATGATGTTCCACCGACGCAGGGCTTCGCCTAAGCTCCGCAACGGTATTATCGAGGTGTAATATGGTGGAGGGGGGCACCGCACACGGCTAAAATATCGTATATCAAGTGTGTCTAGAGGTGCCCCCCTGCCCCCGTATATAAAGGAGCAAGGAGGAGAGGGCCGGCCAAGGGGAGGTGGCGCGCCCAAGGGGGGAGTCCTACTCCCACCGGGAGTAGGACTCCTCCTTTCCTTGTGGGAGTAGGAGAAGGGAAGGGGGAAGGAGAAAGAAGGAAGGGGGCGCCCCCCTCCCTAGTCCAATTCGGACTAGCCCATGGGGAGGGGTGCGGCCACCCTTTGGGGTCTTTCTCTCCTTTCTCGTATGGCCCATTAAGGCCCAATACGAATTCCCGTAACTCTCCGGTCTTCCGAAAAATACCCGAATCACTCGGAACCTTTCCGAAGTCCGAATATAGTCGTCCAATATATCGATCTTTACGTCTCGGCCATTTCGAGACTCCTCGTCATGTCCCCGATCTCATCCGGGACTCCGAACTCCTTCGGTACATCAACATACATAAACTCGTAATAAAACTGTCATCGTAACGTTAAGCGTGCGGACCCTACGGGTTCGAGAACTATGTAGACATGACCGAGACACCTCTCCGGTCAATGAGCAATAGCGGAACCTGGATGCTCATATTGGTTCCTACATATTCTACGAAGATCTTTATCGGTCAGACCGCATAACAACATACGTTGTTCCCTTTGTCATCGGTATGTTACTTGCCCGAGATTCGATCGTCGGTATCTCGATACCTAGTTCAATCTCGTTACCGGCAAGTCTCTTTACTCGTTCCGTAATACATCATCCCGCAACTAACTCATTAGTCACAATGCTTGCAAGGCTTATAGTGATGTGCATTACTGAGTGGGCCTAGAGATACCTCTCCGACAATCGGAGTGACAAATCCTAATCTCGAAATACGCCAACCCAACAAGTACCTTTGGAGACACCTGTAGAGCACCTTTATAATCACCCATTTACGTTGTGACGTTTGGTAGCACACAAAGTGTTCCTCCGGTAAACAGGAGTTGCATAATCTCATAGTCATAGGAACATGTATAAGTCATGAAGAAAGCAATAGCAACATACTAAACGATCGGGTGCTAAGCTAACGGAATGGGTCAAGTCAATCACGTCATTCTCCTAATGAGGTGATCTCCTTAATCAAATGACAACTCATGTCTATGGCTAGGAAACATAACCATCTTTGATTAACGAGCTAGTCAAGTAGAGGCATACTAGTGACACACTGTTTGTCTATGTATTCACACATGTATTATGTTTCCGGTTAATACAATTCTAGCATGAATAATAAACATTTATCATGATATAAGGAAATAAATAATACTTTATTATTGCCTCTAGGGCATATTTCCTTCAGTCTCCCACTTGCACTAGAGTCAATAATCTAGTTCACATCGCCATGTGATTTAACATTAATAATTCACATCACCATGTGATTAACACCCATAGTTCACATCTCTATGTGACCAACACTCAAAGGGTTTACTAGAGTCAATAATCTAGTTCACATCGCTATGTGATTAACACCCAAAGAGTACTAAGGTGTGATCATGTTTTGATTGTGGGATAATTTTAGTCAACGGGTCTGTCACATTCAGATCCGTAAGTATTTTGCAAATTTCTATGTCTACAATGCTCTGCATGGAGCTACTCTAGCTAATTGCTCCCACTTTCAATATGTATCTAGACCGAGACTTAGAGTCATCTAGATTAGTGTCAAAACTTGCATCGACGTAACCCTTTACGACGAACCTTTTGTCACTTCCATAATCGAGAAACATATCCTTATTCCATTAAGGATAATTTTGACCGTTGTCCAGTGATCTACTCCTAGATCACTATTGTACTCCCTTGCCAAAATCAGTGTAGGGTATACAATAGATCTGGTACACAGCATGGCATACTTTATAGAACCTATGGCCAAGGCATAGGGAATGACTTTCATTCTTTTTCTATCTTCTGTCGTGGTCGGGCTTTGAGTCTTACTCAATTTCACACCTTGTAACACAGGCAAGAAACTCTTTCTTTGATTGTTCCATTTTGAACCACTTCAAAATCTTGTTAAGGTATGTACTCATTGAAAAAACTTATCAAGCGTCTTGATCTATCTCTATAGATCTTGATGCTCAATATGTAAGCAGCTTCACCGAGGTCTTTCTTTGAAAAACTCCTTTCAAACACTCCTTTATGCTTTGCAGAATAATCTACATTATTTCCGATCAACAATATGTCATTCACATATACTTACCGGAAATGTCGTAGTGCTCCCACTCACTTTCTTGTAAATACAGGCTTCACCGCAAGTCTGTATAAAACTATATCCTTTGATCAACTTATCAAAGCGTATATTCCAACTCCGAGATGCTTGCACCAGTCCATAGATGGATCGCTGGAGCTTGCATATTTTGTTAGCACCTTTAGGATTGACAAAACCTTCTGGTTGCATCATATACAACTCTTCTTTAATAAATCCATTAAGGAATGCAGTTTTGTTTATCCATTTGCCAGATTTCATAAAATGCGGCAATTGCTAGCATGATTCGGACAGACTTAAGCATAGATACGAGTGAGAAACTCTCATCGTAGTCAACACCTTAAACTTGTCGAAAACCTTTTGCGACAATTCTAGCTTTGTAGATAGTAACACTACTATCACTATCTTCCTCTTGAAGATCCATTTAATCTCAATGGCTCGCCGATCATTGGGCAAGTCAATCAAAGTCCATACTTTGTTCTCATACATGGATCTCATCTCAGATTTCATGGACTCAAGCCATTTTGCGGAATCTGGGCTCACCATCGCTTCTTCATAGTTCGTATGTTCGTCATGGTCTAGTAACATAACCTCCAGAACAGGATTATTGTACCACTCTGGTGCGGATCTTACTCTGGTTGACGTACGAGGTTTGATAGTAACTTGATCTGAAGTTACATGATCATCATCATTAACTTCCTCACTAATTGGTGTAGGAGTCACAAGAATAGATTTCTGTGATGAACTACTTTCCAATAAGGGAGCAGGTACAGTTACCTCATCAAGTTCTACTTTCCTCCCACTCACTTCTTTCGAGAGAAACTCCTTCTCTAGAAAGGATCCATTTTTAGCAACGAATGTCTTGCCTTCGGATCTGTGATAGAAGGTGTACCCAACTGTCTCCTTTGGGTATCCTATGAAGACACATTTCTCCGATTTGGGTTTGAGCTTATCAGGATGAAACTTTTTCACATAAGCATCGCAACCCCAAAATTTTAAGAAACGACAACTTTGGTTTCTTGCTAAACCTCAGTTCATAAGGCGTCGTCTCAACGGATTTTGATGGTGCCCTATTTAACGTGAATGCAGCTGTCTCTAATGCATAACCCCAAAACGATAGTGGTAGATCGGTAAGATACATCATATATCGCACCATATCTAATAAAGTAAGATTACGACGTTCGGACACACCATTACACCGTGGTGTTCCAGGTGGCGTGAGTAGTGCTATTTCACATTGTTTTAACTGAAGGCCAAACTCGTAACTCAAATACTCTTCTCTACGATCAGATCGTAGAAACTTTATTTTTCTTGTTACGATGATTTTCCACTTCACTCTGAAATTATATGAACTTTTCAAATGTTTCAGACTTATGTTTCATTAAGTAGATATACCCATATCTGCTCAAATCATCTGTGAAGGTGAGAAAATAACGATATCCGCCACGAGCCTCAATATTCATTGGACCACATACATCTGTATGTATGACTTCCAACAAATCTGTTGCTCTCTCCATAGTTCCGGAGAACGGCGTTTTAGTCATCTTACCCATGAGGCACGGTTCGCAAGTATCAAGTGATTCATAATCAAGTGATTCATAATCAAGTGATTCCAAAATCCCATCAGTATGGAGTTTCTTCATGCGCTTTACACCAATATGACCTAAACGGCAGTGCCACAAATAATTTGCACTATCATTATTAACTTTGCATCTTTTGGCTTCAATATTATGATTATGTGTATCACTACGATCGAGATCCAACAAACCATTTTCGTTGGTGTGTATGACCATAGAAGGTTTTTATTCATGTAAACAGAACAACAATTGTTCTCTAACTTAAATGAATAACCGTATTGCAATAAACATGATCAAATCATATTCATGCTCAACGCAAACACCAAATAACACTTATTTAGTTTTAACACTAATCCCGAAAGTATAGGGAGTGTGCGATGATGATCATATCAATCTTGGAACTACTTCCAACACACATCGTCACCTCTCCTTTTACTAGTCTCTATTTATTCTGCAACTCCCGTTTCGAGTTACTACTCTTAGGAACTGAACCAGTATCAAATACCAAGGGGTTGCTATAAACACTAGTAAAGTACACATCAATAACATGTATATCCAATATACCTTTGTTCACTTTGCCATCCTTCTTATCCACCAAATAGTTGGGGTAGTTCCGCTTCCAGTGACCAGTCCCTTTGCAGTAGAAGCACTTAGTCTCAGGCTTAGGACCAGACTTAGGCTTGTTCACTTGAGCAGCAACTTGCTTGCCGTTCTTTTTGAAGTTCCCCTTCTATCCCATTGCCCTTTTCTTGAAACTAGTGGTCTTGTTAACCATCAACACTTGATGCTCTTTCTTGATTTCTACCTTCGTCGATCTCAGCATCGCGAAGAGCTCGGGAATTACTTTCGTCATCCCTTACATACTATAGTTCATCACGAAGTTCTATTAACTTGGTGATGGTGACTAGAGAATTCTGTCAATCACTATTTTATCTGGAAGATTAACTCCCACTTGATTCAAGCGATTGTAGTACCCAGACAATCTGAGCACATGCTCACTAGTTGAGCGATTCTCCTCCATCTTTTAGCTATAGAACTTGTTGGAGACTTCATATCTCTCAACTCGGGTATTTGCTTGAAATATTAACTTCAACTCCTGGAACATCTCATATGGTCCATGACGTTCAAAACGTCTTTGAAGTCCCGATTCTAAGCCGTTAAGCATGGTGCACTAAACTATCAAGTAGTCATCATATTGAGCTAGCCAAACGTTCATAACGTCTGCATCTGCTCCTGCAATAGGTCTGTCACCTACCGGTGCATCAAGGACATAATTTTTCTGTGCAGCAATGAGGATAATCCTCAGATCACGGATCCAATCCGCATCTTTGCTACTAACATCTTTCAACATAATTTTTCTCTAGGAACATATCAAAAATAAACACAGGGAAGCAACAACGCAAGCTATTGATCTACAACATAATTTGCAAAATACTATCAGGACTAAGTTCATGATAAATTCAAGTTCAATTAATCATATTACTTAAGAACTCCCACTTAGATAGACATCCCTCTAATCCTCTAAGTGATCACATGATCCATATCAACTAAACCATGTCCGATCATCACGTGAGATGGAGTAGTTTCAATGGTGAACATCACTATGTTGATCATATCTACTATATGATTCACGCTCGACCTTTCGGTCTCCGTGTTCCAAGGCCATATCTGCATATGCTAGGCTCGTCAAGTTTAACCTGAGTATTCCGCGTGTGCAACTGTTTTGCACCCGTTGTATTTGAACGTAGAGCCTATCACACCCGATCAACACGTGGTGTCTCAGCACGAAGAACTTTCGCAACGGTGCATACTCAGGGAGAACACTTTTATCTTGAAATTTTAGTGAGAGATCATCTTATAATGCTACCGTCAATCAAAGCAAGATAAGATGCATAAAAGATTAACATCACATGCAATCAATATAAGTGATATGATATGGCCATCATCATCTTGTGCTTGTGATCTCCATCTCTGAAGCACCGTGCCCGTGATCTCCATCTCCGAAGCACCGTCATGATCACCATCGTCACCGGCGTGACACCTTGATCTCCATCATAGTATCGTTGTCGTCTCGCCAACTTATTGCTTTTACGACTATCGCTACCGCTTAGTGATAAAGTAAAACAATTACATGGCGATTGCATTGCATACAATAAAGCGACAACCATATGGCTCCTGCCAGTTGCCGATAACTCGGTTACAAAACATGATCATCTCATACAATAAAATATAGCATCATGTCTTGACCATATCACATCACAACATGCCCTGCAAAAACAAGTTAGACGTCCTCTACTTTGTTGTTGCAAGTTTTACGTGGCTGCTACGGGCTTAGCAAGAACCGTTCTTACCTACGCATCAAAACCACAACGATAGTTTGTCAAGTTGGTGCTGTTTTTAACCTTCGCAAGGACCGGGCGTAGCCACACTCGGTTCAACTAAAGTGAGAGAGACAGACACCCGCCAGTCACCTTTAAGCAACGAGTGCTCCCAACGGTGAAACTAGTCTCGCGTAAGCGTACGCGTAATGTCGGTCCGGGCCGCTTCATCTCACAATACCGCTGAACCAAAGTATGACATGCTGGTAAGCAGTATGACTTATATCGCCTACAACTCACTTGTGTTCTACTCGTGCAAAGCATCAACGCATAAAACCAGGCTCGGATGCCACTGTTGGGAAACATAGTAATTTCAAAAAAAATCCTACGCACACGCAAGATCATGGTGATGCATAGCAACGAGAGGGGAGAGTGTTGTCCACGTACCCTCGTAGACCGACAGCGGAAGCATTATCACAACGCAGTTGATGTAGTCGTACGTCTTCACGATCCGACCGATCAAGTACCGAACGCACGGTACCTCCGAGTTCAGCACATGTTCAGCTCGATGACGTCCCTCGAACTCCGATCCAGCCGAGTGTTGAGGGAGAGTTTCGTCAGCACGACGGCGTGGTGACGATGATGATGTTCCACCGACGCAGGGCTTCGCCTAAACTCCGCAACGGTATTATCGAGGTGTAATATGATGGAGGGGGGCACCGCACACGGCTAAAATGTCGTATATCAAATGTGTCTAGAGGTGCCCCCCTGCCCCCGTATATAAAGGAGCAAGGAGGAGAGGGCCGGCCAAGGGGAGGTGGCGCGCCCAAGGGGGGAGTCCTACTCCCACCGGGAGTAGGACTCCTCCTTTCCTTGTGGGAGTAGGAGAAGGGAAGGAGGAAGGAGAAAGAAGGAAGGGGGCGCCCCCCTCCCTAGTCCAATTCGGACTAGCCCATGGGGAGGGGTGCGGCCACCCTTTGGGGTCTTTCTCTCCTTTCCCGTATGGCCCATTAAGGCCCAATACGAATTCCCGTAACTCTCCGGTACTCCAAAAAATACCCGAATCACTCGGAACCTTTCCGAAGTCCGAATATAGTCGTCCAATATATCGATCTTTACGTCTCGGCCATTTCGAGACTCCTCGTCATGTCCCCGATCTCATCCGGGACTCCGAACTCCTTCGGTACATCAACATACATAAACTCATAATAAAACTGTCATCGTAACGTTAAGCGTGTGGACCCTACGGGTTCGAGAACTATGTAGACATGACCGAGACACCTCTCCGGTCAATAAGCAATAGCGGAACCTGGATGCTCATATTGGTTCCTACATATTCTACGAAGATCTTTATCGGTCAGACCGCATAACAACATACGTTGTTCCCTTTGTCATCGGTATGTTACTTGCCCGAGATTCGATCGTCGGTATCTCGATACCTAGTTCAATCTCGTTACCGGCAAGTCTCTTTACTCGTTCCGTAATACATCATCCCGCAACTAACTCATTAGTCACAATGCTTGCAAGGCTTATAGTGATGTGCATTACTGAGTGGGCCTAGAGATACCTCTCCGACAATCGGAGTGACAAATCCTAATCTCGAAATACGCCAACCCAACAAGTACCTTTGGAGATACCTGTAGAGCACCTTTATAATCACCCATTTACGTTGTGACGTTTGGTAGCACACAAAGTGTTCCTCCGGTAAACGGGAGTTGCATAATCTCATAGTCATAGGAACATGTATAAGTCATGAAGAAAGCAATAGCAACATACTAAACGATCAGGTGCTAAGCTAACGGAATGGGTCAAGTCAATCACGTCATTCTCCTAATGAGGTGATCTCGTTAATCAAATGACAACTCATGTCTATGGCTAGGAAACATAACCAGCTTTGATTAACGAGCTAGTCAAGTAGAGGCATACTAGTGACACACTGTTTGTCTATGTATTCACACATGTATTATGTTTCCGGTTAATACAATTCTAGCATGAATAATAAACATTTATCATGATATAAGGAAATAAATAATACTTTATTATTGCCTCTAGGGCATATTTCCTTCACATCACTCTATGTATATGGATATCCTTGTTTGTTCCTTGTGGGACTAACCCGTGTAGGTATTGAAAGTGCAACTCACTTCAATGGATTGCTCCGGACGATCTACATCAACATTGAGCATCCACATCTTCGACAGCTACATGAAGTCATCATCGACAAAACCCAAGGTTAGTTCATCCCTCTTAGGGGGGATATCACATCTAGGGGGAGCTTTACTCTAACCAATTGAGCTAAAGCAACCACTACAAAAAAATACACTTCCGTGATGATACGTGTTTGTCACAGTAGGTCGCGTTTTTTGTCATGCATGTACATCCATGAAAAATTTATGACAGAATCAAGATAGTCATACCTGTGCTGTCGTAGAAGTGTTCCATGACATTACCAAAATTATCATCATGGAAGTGTCCACTTCCATGACGATAAATCGTGCGTCACAGAAGTGCTTTCGTCAAGGGTGACCGACACGTGGCATCCACTGTAACGGAACGCCGTTAAGCTATCGGGTCGGGTTTTGGATCCGATAACCCGTTAACAGCCCCGACCAATGGGGATTTTCCACGTGTAAAATCATCATTGGCTAGAGGAAACACGTGTCGGCTCATCATTGGGACAGATGTCATCCACTCACTGGACAGAAGGCGCCTGTGATACATCGACATGTGGCACGGCCCAACAGTGGCCCATTCCTGTGAAAAGGTCGGCCCGTTTGACTTGGTCAAAAGCTGGCGGGCCGGCCCATGGATAGCCTATTAACGGCCTGTTCGCATATAGCCCATTTACAGCCCGCTAACCCAAGGCCCGTTACGCCCTATCCGAATTAGGCCCAGTAGCGTCATCTCGGCCATCCAATATGATTCCAGCCCGTTTTCACTTCTGGCCCATGTATAGCCCATGAAGTCTTTCGGCCCATATGAGGCCCTTTGTAACTCTTGGCCCATTAGCGGCCCGTGCTGAAACTGGCCCGTAATGAATAGTGTATTACTTTACACCCATTAACGGCCCATGGTGAAACTGGCCCGTAATGAACAGTGTATCACCTTATACCCATTAACGCCCGTTATTCCGTTGAGCTGTTTCCAGCCCAAGTTAACTTTCGGCCTTCTGAGGGCCCATTTATTCTTGGGCTCATTTGCAGCATTCGGTTACTTACGGCCCGTTACTGTCATTTTCTGCTTGTGGGCCAAATTCAGCCCGTCGTTATAGTCGGCCCGTTTGTGGACCGTTAGTCTGTTGGGCCATTTTCATAGCATCACCAAATACGGCCTATTAATGGCCCGTTATGGTCAACCCATAAAACGTACGATTTCCATTAAAGGCCCGTCTACGGCCCATTAAAGGCCCGTGCAAGACCCATAAATGAGTCGGCGGCCCATGGATCCTATGAGACGTAGAAGGCCCATGGATCCTACGAGATGTAGAAGGCCCATGGATCCTACGAGACGTACAAGGCCCATGGATCCTACGAGACGTAGAAGGCCCATGGATCCTACGAGACATAGAAGGCCCATGGATCCTATGAGACGTAGAAGGCCCATGGATCTGACGACCCGTGAAGGGCCATGGTCGGGCGAGTTAGCCCCCGTTTGAACGATATAGCATATTCAAAGAATTATCCTACTCAATACTATACAACAAAGAGATCAAGGCATAGAAAGGTAGAATAATCCTACACTATACAATAAAGAAATTACAGCCGATTATACCCACTGGGCATTATGGTTCGGCACAGGTGATAATAAAGCATACACAAATAGCAAATTAGATACACTGGGCAAATACAGCTCATACATCATGGACGCGCGTCAACTTAACTCCATTTGAACTATAATCTCTTCAGAAAATAGGATTGGCCGGATTCAGATAGCACAAATTTCAGTCTGCAAAATCTCCAATTCCTTCATGGTTACCTCAGTGTCTTGTTTCATTTTTTTTTGACTCCTGCATCTAATACCTGCATGTCCAGTCTCAACTTGTTGATTATACGTTGACAATCATGTACACGTTGTCTTGCCACCTCTAGTTGATGCTCGAGAACATCAGCACATTCCAATTCCAATCCATAATCATTCGGTAACGGCCATGCCGCACTGCTCGCAGATCCTTGTATTGATGTCACTTCATCCTGAAATGTTTCTCTAAGTACACATGACTAGGGCAAAAATATAGTTACAACAGTGAAGCGAACAAGACACTATTTTGTACTACATGGCAAAACAGGACTAACAATAATGTTACACGTCACTTTCAAAAAAAATGTACACGTCATGAAGCATAAGCAGGTGATATTTTAAAAATTATAAAAAAGATAGTCTGTGCAGCCTGCATACAGAAATCCCTCTTAGCTCACCAGAGGAGCATGATGTTGGGGCCCAATCGAAAACACAGACAAGTTACAAATTTAGACAGCACGTTGCGTATAAGTAAGCAAGCAGTTGGCCATTCTGTGCCTCAATTAAAGTCTTAGGGAGCATAATGAACAGCAGAGGGTTTCATACAAACATACTACAGCAGGCAAAACTATGCAATCATTAGCGTAGTATAAACTAGATTGTGAGCCTCATGCAATAATAGTTGGTTAATAGACTTCAAAGCTTCAGGCAAACTTCGGCAGAGTAATTAAATGGTAAGGCCTTTAATTATGTCAACTAATAGTGATACAAGTACCGAACATCAGGCATGATTATTTGGGCATCTCATTAACTGAGGACAAATAAAGCAATTGAAAAGAGAAAATTAACTATGCCTGAAACAAACAAGGAATTGAACTGTTGAGTTGCATACAGTGACTTACCTTAGCAGGTTGAAGAGGCTCAGTGCAACTCCTACTTCTCTTGCAAGGCTCCTTCCTAACATCTTGTACTTGGAAATCCTCAATCTTATCTTCATTGCACCCCCTCTGCAAGGTGACACAAACTAGTTACTCATCTCCTTGGAAGATAAATATGCATACTTTCCAGTCTGTGAACACAAAAGGATGAGATTATAACAAAACAACACCACATAATGAAACATGCCGCATCTCTTGCACTTGCACACAATGAAATGAGCATTTACTATGTCTGCACTATGTAAAAACTAGGCATACCTTCAAACTGGATCTCCAGGTACTCTTGGAGAGCTTACTGTAGTGTACAGCCAAACCTTTATGTCACCTATGAGTTAGACAAGGCCCCACTACAGCAGCCCTTAGTGTTTAAATCATTGACAAGCTCTGTTAGAGTGTTAGGTTAAGAACAGCAAGTAATCAAAGCAAACAGTCCTAGTATGGCTGGCTGATGCAAACAAGCAATTGAACAGATGTGTGAGCAAATCTTACATATCAAGAAAAGAAGCAAAGAAGGAGGCTTAAAGACCATCACTTGACTGACCAGATTTAAGGGGCATTTAAACATCATGTGCAACGTATGAACTAACATAAACATTGCATATTCCAGATTCTACAATGGAATGCACATGTATTAGGTTATGCCATGTATGATGATGCCTAAATGTATAGATAGCAGGCAGGAGTGATTCATCATTGCACGCACAATTGAATTGCAGGTTAAGGGCCAGTTCGATTCCGCCTTTTTAGGGCATATTGTCAAAATAAGCCATAAAAGATGTGAAGAAGTCATTTTTGAGTTATGGGCTTGGGCTTAACTAATTTCGCTTTGGAGGGGGGTGTTTCGGGTAGAACCTCACTAAAAATTGAAGGGAAGGGGAATAGTGAAATGACTCTGTTGTCTGCCTATATTACACTCAAAATGCAACTGCTGACGCCCGTGTCACACCTGACCCTCAAGTAAAAACAAACACGCAAGCATTCATTGCCCTGCCCGCTTGCATCTCCTCTCCCCTTTCCCTCTACCTCGATCCCCTGCCTGCAGCACTAGGGTTCCTCCAGCGAGCCGTCGCCACTGGTCCCATCTGGCCTGGTCCTCGACGATGCTATGTCCAGCTAGGCTACATGGCCGGCGGGTAGGGGCAAATCTCCCTGGCTGCTCCTCCCTCTGGCGCCGCCCCTCATTCTCATGGTCTCCAACAGCTGCTCCACTGTGGTTCGTCCAACGCACTACTCCGGCGGGCGCTGCACAACTACGGCTAATGCCACACTGCGGCAGAAGGCACCTTATTCCCCCTCCCCTCCTCCCAGGCCATGGCCTTGAGGTGCTGTTGAAGGATGAGTTCATCCAACAAGGTGAGGATCTCCTCTGATTTTTTTACCAAATTTTCATTCTGATCCACTATACGATGAATTGCTATGAGCTGCTTCTGCTGCTGCTACATGATGCATTGCTATGAGCTGCTCCTTCTGCTATATGATGAATTGCTATGAGCTGCTGTTGTATGATGAGTTGCTATGAGCTGCTGCTGCTATATGATGAATTGCTATGAGCTGCTGCTGCAGCTATACGATGAGTTGCTACAAGCTGCTCCTGCTGCTGCTATATGATGAATTGCTATGAGCTGCTCCTGCTGCTGCTATATGATGAATTGCTATGAGCTGCTCCTGCTGCTGCTATATGATGAATTGCTATGAGCTGCTGCTGGTATATGATGAATTGCAGACTGCTGCTGCTGTATGATGAGTTGCTATGAGCTGCTGCTGCTGCTATATGATGCTTTCAGGTGGTGCTGCTATACGATAATAACCAGCAACTTGGACCATCAAATTTCAATAAATAATTGTTCTTCATTTAAATGTGGGTCATGCGTTCTTCGTTTAAATTAGGCAATGGGATCTCTATGGAAAACATTGACCAAAGTAGATTGTGCCAAGTAGATGGTATCTTTGTATTTGCATTTTGAGCAAATAGTGATGGTCTGTTTTCCTATCATATTAACTACTGCACTGGGTTCAATTTGTGATGTTTGCAAGTCAAATTAATTTCCATATGGGCAGCAAAATGAAAAAATATAATGCAATCTAGACTTTCCACTGATCATACCAAAGATAAGCTGAAAACGCAATGAAAAGAACTGGTTGGCTTATTACATGGAGCTTATATTCACAGGTGCTTATTTTCTTAGGATAACTCATAATAATTGTCCCTAAGAAACTTGGCTAATAGAACTGGCATACAAATAACATGTCACGATGATTGCAATGGAGGAGTGACGTACCATAGCACACTGTATAGGCTCACCGCTGCCTCTCCTTTTTTTGCGATGTTCCATGAAATTGCCACATACATCTTGTACTTTTTCATTGTGTAACCCTATCTGCAAGTTGACATGGCTAATTTCAGACATCTCTACATGATACTACATTGCATATCCCTTGCGCATATTTAAACCACCAATTAACGATTGTGTGCGTACCATAAACTAGCCATGACTCTGTATGCTGGACTAGCAGGCACTCTAAGGGAGCCTAATGTAGTGCACTGGAATTCCTACATGCCACCTACGATTTTGTGTAATGTACTGCCCCTGTTCCTAAATATATGTCTTTGTAGAGATTCCAGTATGGACCACATACAGATGTATATAGATGCATTTTCGAGTGTAGATTCACTCATTTTGCTCCGTATGTAGCCTATAGTGGAATCTCTAGAAAGACTTATATTTAGGAACGAAGGTACGAGGTAGTATCATGTATGACATCTACATATCTAATTTAGCAGCCAGTAGTAGAAATCATTGTCTGCAAAAAGGGATTACTGGTCGAAAATCCTAGCAAAGCACGCTGGCAGGCACAGAACAATACAAGAGAGAGAGACGCGCTTACAAGATCATAGCAATGCCTCAGTCCAGGATCTTGGTTGGCCAAGCTGTTAGATCCAGAAGAAACATCGTCCTTGTAGTTTTTGCCAGCTGCATAACAGGTAACAGCGACCGGTTAGTATATTTGAAGTACATCGGGCAGGTGATGCTGGACGGGTTTAAAGGTGACAAGTACCTAGGCCGTGGCGGGTGCTTGGCATCTCTCCAGACGGTGGGAATCAGGTTAGAAACATCGAGGGTGATGACGCTGCGCTGGCTGTCGGGGTCCGGTAAGGAGATCTAGAACCGTCGAGTAGGGTGTTTGTGGAGCGGCTCCGGTAGGGTGGACTACGGTGTTGGCGAAGCGGATCTGTGGCCGTGGACGAGGGCGTAGGTGAAGCTGCTCCGGTGGTTGGGTTAAGGATGGTGTCGACGACGTGGATCTGCGGCCGTGGACGGGGCGTCAGAAGCTGCTCCGGTGGTTGGGTTAAGGATGGTGTCGACGATGCGGATCTGCGGCCGTGGACGGGGCGTCAGAAGCTGCTCCGGTGGTTGGGTTAAAGATGGTGTCGACGATGCAGATCTGCGGCCGTGGACGGGGCGTCAGAAGCTGCTCCGGTGGTTGGGTTAAGGGTGGTGTCGACGATGCGGATCTGCGGCCGTGGACGGGGCGTCAGAAGCTGCTCCGGTAGGTTGGATGAGGGTGCGAGGAAGCGGATCTGAGGCCGTGGACTTGTGAGTTGGCAAAGCGGCCCCGGTAGGCTTGAGAATGGTATAGGCGAAGCTACTCCGGTAGGGTTGACGATGGTGTCGGCAAAGCGGCTCCGATAGGGTTGAGGAAGGTGTCGGCGAAGCGGCTCCGGTAGGGTTGAGAAAGGTGTCGGCGAAGAGGATCAGAGGCCGTCGACGGGGGCGTCGGTGGGGCGGCTCCGGGGTGTGTGGACGAAGCGTCTCCGGTGGGGAGTACGAATGAGCCGCTGCAGATGCACGGCGGTTGACGAGAGTACCGGCGAAGCAGATCCGGCGCCGTGGACAAGGCCGGCACTGAATGGGCTGTGGTACAGTGGTGGATGAGCAGTCTACTTGTTTCTAGGGGAGGTGGGAAGGGTAGATGCGGCCACAGAAGTAGATCCGGTGAGGTGGACGCCGCTGGCAGTGAATGGGCTATGGTACGCCGGTGGATGAGCAGTCTAGGGTTTCGAGAGGGGAGGGGAGCAAGGGCGATGAAGTACGGACGGCGTGATGTAAGATGCTCTGGTGCTGTGGAGTTAGTCGTTTTTGCGGGAGGGGGAGAGGAAATGGGGGTGCCGTGTAGTGGGGGAACCGGAAGTTACTAAAGCAGCCCCGACCTATCATGTAGATGAGGGCGGTATTATAACTGTTGGTCTCCGTGCACCAAGGACAAAAGGGGGATTTCGCATGCTAAAGACTAAGGTGGCGGAAATTTTAGAAGGAGGCGGGAGATTTTGCCGCCCGCGGGATCGTCCGTATCCAGTTTCAACTAATTTTGGACCGTGCTAGCGGGAAGGTCATGCTAGACTGTGTACACGGGAGCACGCGTCAGCAGTTAATAACTGGTGTGAAGTCCACCCCAGAAAAAAAGACAATAACTTGGACGTTCACACGGGCGCGGCCAATCGTACGGGTGTAGTGGCGCGTTCACAAAAAAAGGGATCAAACGCTCAGCCTATGTATTTCTCGTGTAAATAGATAATTTAGTGCCATTGGTTATTTACTTTAAACATAATGCATTGACGTGTTAGTGTAGAGGCGCACAAAAAGAAATGGATATTGTAGTCAGCTACTTAAAAGTGTTACCTCATATGATTACATAGCCTCCATTTCATAAATTGCGTACCCGTTGAATTCATATATGAATATTACATATATTACTTCAAAATAGAAACTTAAATCATCCAAGACTAATGAATTTGAATGCAAGAGTAACAATGGTGCATATACATGATAGCTACATTGGTTGTTTGAAGAAACATCACATTTTTTTCTATTTAAATAAACCTTTTCAGTTGTGCATGCCAAAGTTACAGTGATGTTTCTTCAAACAACCAATGTAGCTATCGGAATTGTGCAATCTCTCTCACACGCATACATATCTCATTTCCACAAGGTTGAATTGTGCAATCTCTCTCACACGCATACATATCTCATTTCCCTATGGGCATCGGAATCACACACGCGCACTTCGTATATTTCTCTCCCTCCGTCAGGGTTAAATTCGTCTTTCTACCCCATCCTACAAGTCTCTCACACAGAAACACACACGCTCTCTATGTCTAACACGCCCACCCCTTTAATTCCGCCCACCCACAGCCACTAATGTCTCAAAGTATAATAATGTCTCTCGCACATATGCTATCTACCTATCCCTTAATATAGCTAGATATGTGTCACACAAACTCCTTCTCCCTACTAGCAAGATGCCCATGCGTTGCATGGAACATCAAGATGCATTTGTATGAGAAGTTTATCTTGTGGGAGAAAAGGATGAACGAGGGAATGCCTTGTTTGCAAATGCGGAGAGGGGTGGGTATCTTTTTGCAAAATTGCCATAGTTTCCTTCCTGTCCGTCGGATATAAATCGGATGGCCTACATTGCAGGATGGCAGGAACACCATCATCACCAACTCTGTTTTTTTTATAAGAGTAGAGATATGTGAGTGTCACTGCCCCCCCCCACACACACCCACACTCCGAAGGAGTAGGGTGACACCTCGATCTTGATACTAATCTATCGACTGGCTTCTCTCTCAAACATACACGCACACACACTACCCGGCACCGAAGGAGTAGGGTGGCACATCGATCTTGATAATAATCTATCTACTCCTCTTTCAAACACACACACACACTCGCTAGTTGTGCCTCTGTGCCTACCGCGCACACTCTCGATATGTCTTTCTCTCCCTCCCCCTCCCCCCCCCCCAACAATGACAGCAGAAGGGTGACAGCTCGATCTGATCAGAATCTGTCAATTGGTTTCTCTCTCAAACATTGTGTCTCGGTGCCTCGCTCGGTAGCCCCCTCGATATGTAGACTTCTCGCGCGCGCACAGCTGTAGTGACGATGACGCTGAACCCAGTGTGCCTTGTTTTTACCGGCCTCATGTGATAGTTTTCACCCTGTTTTCTGTTAATTAACAAGGCAACCTTTTCTTTGTTACTACTAGTGAATCTGAAATCATTCGGGGCAGACATAAAATATATCACTTCAACCCAATTATCGCAGCAACTATTTTAAAAGAAATTAGCTAGCTGCCCGTGCGTTGCACGGAACATCAAGATGCATTTGTATGAGTAGTTTATCTTGTGAGAGAAAAGGTTGAACGAGGGAAGGCCTTATTTGCGAACGTGGAGAGACGTGTGGGTATATTTTTGCAAAATTGCCATAGTTTCTTTCCTATCCGTTAGATATAAATCCGACGGCCTATATTGCAGGATGGCACGCACACCATCATCACCAACTCTGTTTTCTACTCCCTCCGTCCGAAAATACTGTCATCAAAATGGATAAAAATAGATGTATCTAAAACTAAAATACGTCTAGATACATTTCCTTTTATCCATTTTGATGACAAGTATTTTCGGACGGAGGGAGTATTTGTCTTTTTAGAGATTTCAACAAGTGACTATGACCGGACCTTACCAACATACTCAAAAAAGTAGTCCATAATTTTGATGTTACCCTCTTTTCTTGGCGGTGCAGTGCCATCTGGATACCTCATAAATAAATCAAGGACAAATCTGACCCCTTCCTGAAAAGACATATGGAGCAAAATGAGTGAATCTACACTCTAAAATATGTCTACATACACATCTGTATGTGGTAGTCCATTTAAAATCTGAAAAAGACAAATATTTAGGAACGAATGGAGTATATATAAGACTAGACATGGAGATATATCTCCAGCATGGTCTACAACAAAAATGTGCTGGGCTGGTTAGCACCGGATGCTCGCAACGCGATGACATGAGTTCGAATTCTGTCTTTTAACTTTATATTTTTATATTATATATTACTCTAGTTATTTAATATATACTTCTTTCGCTGCTGTACTGACAGTGGAACCCACAGAGTACTTAGAATACAAGATTAAGGATGGACTTGTTTCTTTTTAACTTTCTGTACGAAGCTGTAGCCACCCTACAAGTCACGTGTACACTGTACATGCAATTAACTTTTTATAGAGGGACAATCATACGGGCAATTAACTCAAATGGATTGGATGTCACCCTATTATTTCCAGCATAAAGAGCATCTCCAACGGCAGCCGGCAAATTTCCTCCTGCTTCCTTAAGCGGAGGACGACATCAAACGCCAGCGGCATACATTTTTACAACTCTAACCAACCAGATGAAATTTGTGCAAACACGGACTGATTTCATATAAGCATGAAGGATTTCGTATAAAAAAGCTGGATCTTCATATAAGCATGATGGATTTCATTACATTTACATGAACTAAGAGGTGCCAATCCGGCTCTCTTGTATAATTAATACTCCCTCCGTCCGGAAATACTTGTCCTAGAAATGGATGTATCTAGACTTATTTTAGTTCTAAATGGCCGCCCGCGGATCCCTTTGTCTTCCTCATGTCCGTCAGACACTTGCGGGGTCGACGAAGGTCCTCGGAAGAGACGAAGCAGCAAAGAAACCACCTGAATCCGCGGTCGCCGCCTCGACGGTGGCCTTCATGGGTCCCAAATGGCGGCGGCCTCCCGTGTTCTACTTCTCCTCGATGATGGCGGCGGACACGGAGAAGCTGGCCACCGACTCATCGCTCTCCACGCACCCGGCTTCTGTCTCTGCCTGCATGGCGCTGCCGCAGGCATGGGAGGCGCGCCCACAGACACGGGAGGCGCGGCCACCGCAGACACTGGTGGCGCGGTACGACGCGGCAGCGACGGCACCCGTACCGGCGTGCTAGCCGCCGTGCCGGCGTGGAGCAACTCGCCACTCCTCATCGAGCTGAACTGGAGCAGCGAGTTGCTGAAGCACGCGCCTGCTTGGGGCGGCAACTGGCTCCGTCGGGCCAAGCGAGGTTGGTGAAGCACCGAGCGGCCTCGCCCGTATCCGGAGGGCTCGGCGGGCCACCCAGCCGGGTAATATGCCGGAGAACGGCTCATCGGAAGCCATCGGAAGAGTGGAGAAAATGGTGAAGGAGGAGATGGGGGAGCGGTGGAGGGGTCCGATTCTTGCCCGCTGTCTGTCTGGCCTCGTGTAAATAGAGGGCGGACGGTAGGAGCTTGGCCGGCGTCTGGCCTCATTTAAACTGAGGGCGCACGGGAGGAGCTCGGCCGGTGTTGCGTTTAATTCCGGCCCGCTCATGAACGGACGTGTGGCAGGAGTAGGATTCTCGGTTTGCATGCGGGTTTAACGGAGGGGTTTAATGGAGGCGCCGGGCGTGCAGCGGGCGGCGCAGTACTATTCGATTTGACAGTAGTAATGAGCCATCAAATCACAAAGGCCCTCGCCTCTCGTGAAACCGACCGAGCTAGACTGCCCCGCCCTCTAGCCTTTTAAAAAATGTATATACTCCACTTTTGTACAGTAGTAGTATCGATGGATTGCGCCATGGAGCAAAACTTGAAATTAAAAAAAGGTGGTACATATAGAGAGCGCTCGTCGCCAAATTATGCATATAGTACTATTAAAAAGGCTTGTCACAATAATGGTGTCCAGCACAAGTGCACAACCCACCCCTCAAATAAAACTAAGCACCCTGGAATTCTTTGACAAAACTAAGCACCCTGAAATTCTTCGACAACTAAACTGCTGGCTATATGATGTTGGCCATATATATTGTACGTATATAATGTGAAGAAACGAGTGGTAGTACTATACCAACTAAAAGATGAAATGTAAGAAATACTACTATGTACGTACTGAAGAGTTAAAGTAACAAGAAGAAACATAACATAGTTCTACTGGGGGCTCAGCACAACACACCCCTCAAATTAAATTAAGCACACCTGAAATTAAACTTTGCAACTATTCCGGTAGACACTGCATTAGAACCACCATGAGCAACGACACTGCCACCTTACTCGGAGTCCTCATCCACGTCCTCGACTTCGTCCTTGTCCCTCTTCCTCTTGGCCGATACTTCTTTGCTTGAACCGCACACTTGGCTGTTGCTCTTCATCCAACCCTTGTAGATATTGAAGCAAAGGTAGCCATCCATTGCAGCGTAGTGGATGTGGTCTATATCTAGTACATTCAGCTGCCATGCATGAAGATGAAACATGTATGGAGGTTTCTCCAGTTTACCGTACGAAGGATGAACCATGGCTCCTGCCAGGGTCAGCATTGAAGGCTGACGAGAGCACACCAGCCGATTCTTTTGGAGGTCGAAGGTGTTGCCTACAACGAGGCCTATCCGACGTAGGACTTCTTTGTCGTTACCAAAGTCTACAGTAACGAATTTGACTAGGTTGCTCTCGAGGAAGTCCTTAAAATCCTGGCACTCAACGTCGGCATGGCATATGTGGTAGACCAAGCATAAGTCATGCACGCAAACCTGGATCACGGCGGGCTTCTTCCTCTCTTCGTCCTTTAGATCCTTCTCTCGTCCCAGGACTGTGGTGTACTCAACATCTAGCCCAGCGACCCACTCATCATCTGAGTCTTTGAACATGTGTCTGAAGTGAGAAAGGCATCCTTTCACCGTCGCGGAAGAATGGGTGTAGATGACGTCGAACTCATCGCCGGTGATGGTTCTAACCTTGTACTCACCGCCGATCGGGGAGATTTGGGACGCCATGGATTTGGGAGGAGGGTTAGGATTAGTGGAACTGCCGTAATGTGAATGGACGGGACGACTAGGAGCGAACTGCCGTAGTATTGAAGGACGTGCGGGGATGAGTAGGAGCGAACTGCCAGCGTGCGAATGGCAGGGTAGTGGCTTTCCATTCTCCCATGATACGGGCTTCCGAGAGCCCTTGGATCTGAGATCGAACGGTTGCATGGCGTGATTCTAGACCTATGGGTGAATATCCTATCCTGGAGGGTTATTCTGCAAATTTTCAGCAACTTAGCATGCGACCGTTTGATCTCAGATCCAAGGGCTGCCAGCAGCCCGTATCGTGGTCGCGCCTACCACGACCGTCGCGTCGCTCGTACGGTCGCGCCCTTGGAGATTTAACACGGTGCGTTAGGCTATCTGATGTTGGCATGTCATACATAGTCATCACTTAGTCACTCATACTACAACAAGGTTTTGGCTATAAGGTTGGCTATAAGTGTATTTATTTTTTTACTTCTCTCTATCTCTTTCTTCGTACTCCCTCCGTCCCATAAAATAAGAACATTTTTGACACTAGTGTAGTGCCAAAAACGTTCTTATATTATGGGACACAGGGAGTACTAGTATTTATTGCATTGCCAAGGAGTGACCTCTTCCAATGAAATGGTGTTGCTAAGTTTGCTTCATTTAATTAGCTATAGACTCAAAATTGTCTTTTCACCTAGGTACACGCGCTTAGCACCGTTTCTTCCTTGGGTCACCGAACTAGTCTCTCTCTTCTTGATTAACTTGCCACATCAGACTTTATGCCTATGTGGCAAGCTTAAGCACATGTAGGAGCAAGTAAGTACAATAGTGCGCTTTACATGGCATTTTTGCATATGTGGAGGAAAGAGAGGCAAGGAAAAAGTGGAGAAGTGGGCTCTCATGCAAGAGCCAGCCTCTACTACATGGTGGAGCATTGGGAGAGGCACCTGTATGGAGGTGGTCAGGAATCGGGAGACTCACGTCGGTCGTAGCGCCGCAGTTAAAATGATAATGGCAAGTCAAATCACGGGGCCCCACCTGTCCAGCTATAACTCGCTGTCAAATCACACAGCCCTACGTTTGCAGCAGCCTACTCCCTCGTCTTCTCGCGTCTCTGTCGAACCGACTAGGCGGAACTGTCCCGCCTACCGCGCAGGAAAAGCCCACGCAGTATACTCCCTCCGTCTAGGTGACCAAGGTGGAGAGGAAAACGAGAGAACTTAATGTTTAGTATTTGCTAAGGCTGGTTGTAATGGTACTAGCCTTAGCAATTTTGATGAGGTGTCATAGAATTAAATGAAGAAAGAGAGAGAGTTGAGTACTATGTGTCATACATGGCAATAAATAAAGTACTACATGATACTAATATATGATACATGGCGCAGGAGTACTAAGTATTATTAATACAGTTTTGTTAGAACTCATCTAGATGAGATATAATTTGGTCTCATTCATCTTTTATAGCCATTGGATGTGATGCTATATAAGATGCGTGTGTGCTGACGTGGGTTGTATTTGTTCTTGTGCAACGAACTGACCACTACATGTCATGTTTGATAGTCTCAAGTCATTAAAAGCATACAAGCCCCACATCTCTTCTTGGTTGATTCCTCTATTTATGTCAAAAAATAAGAAACAACGTGAGAGTTAATGCACCACGCCTATGTGTTTACTATTTGGTTTTCGTAAGATGACTTAATACTCACCTAGACGGAGGCAGTATTCGATTTGACAGCGGGCGGCGCAGTTCCCGATATGGCTTTAATGCAGACGAGGGAGGGAGTAGCGGTTCCCGATATGTTGAACGGCCAATGCATCCTCCTTCAATTAATGCATGAGGGAAGTAATGGGAGGAGGTCCGGGAAAAGAGGCTGCACGATGTGTATGCAACGCAGTTTGCCCTCATTGCCCTCATATAAAGGCGCCCCTCCATTCCAATGCATCTACCACATCTTACGCACCTAAGCATTTGCCTAAGCACCTACACTAAGCGCAAAAGAGCTCACTCCAGACCCATGGCGGCGATGCGCGTGAGCGGCCAGCGGCTGCGCCAGATGGTCCACGACGCCGGCCTGCGGCATGGCGCCGAGGATCGTCTCCAGACGGTGTTGGAGACCGGCTGGTGGATGGCCGCCGTCGACGCCAACTACGACTCTCAGTTGGACCAGATGATCATTGCCACCAGCAACAAGTTCACCGTCCTCAAGAAGCTCGCGGACGACATCGTCGTACTCCTCCAGCCCGCATGCCCGGGCTCCTCATTGCCTGCCACCCTAATCGGCCTCCATGGCCGAAACCTCTTTCAAGCACTGGTGGACCTGCGACTGCCCGCCGACGCCACAAAGAATGTCCACCTGGAGGTCGCGCTCGCCGCGAGGCGCCTCGCCCTGCAAGAATTCATCGACCTACACATCCACGTGTGCAAGCAAATCGTGTACATAGGTATCTACAAGGCAAGTGAGGACGCTACGACGTTGGCCTTCCTCAACCGGCTGGAAGCCTTGGATGCCTTTGCTGAGAAGCACCTCGACCTCGCCACAAAAGCCGCCGCTCCTTAGCCGCCGGTCGGTGGCCCGGCGCACTAAGTTGAGGAGGAGGAGGTCGTACGTTCATGGATCCATCTTTCTTCTTGCCTTCTGTAACCACCACTGCGATTGCATCATCGTGGCCTTAATTCTTATTGTGTTGTTGCATTCTCGTTCCAGTCAATACCAACATGTGTGATCCCTTTGCTTAATTATATGCATCACTGTAACTAGTACTTCATCTGTCAATTTATAAGTTGTGCTTACCTTTTCCATCAACTTCGTGCAACGCGCGGGCATCTTGCTAGAAACACTAGAATATGTCTATATAATCCGTATGTGATAGTCCATTTGAAATCTCAAAAAAGACAAATATTTAGGTATAGAGGGAGTAATATATTTGGAGTATATCAAAACAATAGTGATTTCTTTCTAGTTTTTGAACAAATACTACTATTCAACTACTTTGGATCCGTCGCAACGCACGGGCACATTGCTGGTAAAAGGAAAAGGCCTGCCGCGTTCGCGTCGCACCCCCACACGCCCGGGAATCGGGAGTACAACACGGCCCGTCCGGCACGACACATAGCTTAGGGAAGGCGTGTTGCCTAGCATTTTCACTTTCATGTGGGACCGCCGTTGAGCAAACCGACACCCCGCCCGCCACCGGGTTGGAAGCCAAGAAATTTGGTGTCAGTCGGGGCTCGTTGATAGAGTAGGAGCATTCCGTACTAGTACTGCTCCTACTAGTACCAAGTTTGTACTCCTAATACTATATTACTAGTACTACCACTATACAACTAGTAGGTACGTGCACGGCACAACATCGTAGGAACAAAAAACGGGAAGATCTTGTTTTGGGTGATTTATCTTTTTTTCAATCAACGTAGTATGAATAATATGATGTGGGGGGCACCCATGAAGCTTATGTGGCTTGGTTGCATGGCTACGGAAGGTTAGAGAAAAATAAATAGATAATGTGTTTAGAGTGCACTCCACTAAATAGATATACTTTGGATCCATTGCAACGGACCGGCACATCTATATCTATACCCCCTATATAGTGTGTGAAAAACTTTGAAAGTTGGTCGTTGGATGAAGCCAATCCGACAGTACAAAGATGGCAAATCCGAGCACTACTGGCCGTTGGATATCATCCACCAGATTCTGCCACATGTATAATCTAGAAGACTCCTTGGTTGAACTTAATTCATGACTAACTTTGCCACAACTAAGCTTAGGCAAAGTTATTAGTTCTTCAAAATGAGAGCCACAAGTTGGCAAGCCTAAGGGAATCTTGCCACATTTTTTGTGTGTATCTCATGTGGGGCCTTAGTGTGGCTTGCCTAAGGTGTGGCTTGAACCAAACACTCACCTAAGTTAATCAAACTTGCCTAACCTTACATTCCACCAGATTTTGCCACATGTTAGAATCCAGAAAGCTCCACATGTAGAAGCATAATGCACAAACCACCAGAATCTCATGCGTGCAATGCACGTGTACCTTACTAGTACTAGTTGGTAGTAGTAAGAAACAAATTCCAGTTTTGGCACGAGCTCGTACTGCGGGAGCACCACAAGGCCTGCCGCAGGAGTTACATCTCCCTCTCGGGGCCCACGGGACCGAACTTCAGTGGCTTAGTGCCCGGCCTATGAGTCAATGACATGCGGACCTTAAATGCGTCTGGCCCACATGTCATTCTCATGGTGGTGGCGTGGTTCGCGACTCACTCGTTCGAGATGAACCGGCCGGTGGTGGCGTGGCCGTGGCGACGGTGCCACAGCTGGGCGTCGGGGCGTTACGAGGCGTAGATGGCACACCGGCGGGTACTACCTGTAGTACATAAGTACTCCAGCTGAGGATTGATGACCGTGACAAAATGTGTCACAGCCGCTGGATGAAAATTCGATGGTGCGGGAGTACGGATCGGAGCACAGCAGCGGAGCAGGCAAACCGCGTCCAATCGGGTGTGTCTGTGGTAGAAAGTTGATGGTCGCCGCAGTTCAGCTGGCCCGCATGTCATACACACAAAGGCAGAGGAGCGGTGGGGCCGAGAGGGATGAGGGGCACGTCGGGGGGATGAGGATCCCCTGACGCGAACAATCCTACCATTCTGTCACTGACATGTGGGACCCATAAGCGTGGGTCCCACCTGTCAGCGAAGGAAAGGCAGGGCAAGGCAGTGATAGCCACGTCAGAGGATCCATGTCCACGTCGGGGGACGTCGTGCTGTGGGTTGGAGCGGCGTCGTGGGAATCGCGTGTGGGTGTGGCAGTGGTAGAAACAAGAAACGTGATGGTCGCCGTGGTTCAACTTCCATGGGCAAGCTGTCATGTCTACTGACACATGTATATCAAAACTAGAGTGTTTATATTTCAAGCACGTGAACAAGTATTATTCTACTACTTTGGATCCATTGCAACGCACGGGCCAAAACATTGGTAGTAGTAGTGTCCATCTCTATCTCTAGAGGCCTTCCCTCGTTCATCCTTTTCTCTCACAAGATAAACTACTCATACAAATGCATCTTGATGTTCCGTGGAACACACGAGGATGTTTCCTTGGGGGTCTCTCCAGCACGGCGTAGCCGTAGTTGCAAGTTGACGCCCTTGAGATGCCGACGTTGAGGGGCACTCGGATTTCCTCCGATGAGCAGGTAAGATGAGTTTGATCACGTAGTAAATGCATTCTAAAGACTACTTCCGTGTCCATTTCCTAATTCTCCCCCTGCCCACTGTTTCACAGGTTAGGCTCGGTGCGAGTGGAGATTGGCTTGCATATGTACGGGAGGGTACCAACATCAATTTGCACAACATTTACAACGGTGACACCGTTCCCGTAGAACCTTTGTCCAACATTGGGATCAACCATGCAACGGGCCACCGCATGAATTGGTACGATGGAACCATGGTGAGATTGAATAAGATAGCACGAACCTTGCACATGGCGGTCAAAGGCGGACCATGCTGTCTGCGGCCGATTTGTTGCCGTACGAGTAGGAAGACGTTGTGCTCCTTTCTAACCGCATCTTCGCGGTGACAAACCAGGGGACTTATTTTGTATGGGACACATCCTACGATATACTCCCTCTCTCCCAGTTTATTTGTTTTGAATTTTTTCGTTTTATAAGTTTCAAATTCAAATTTAGAGCTCCCCATCACATGTTGAGATTACAATGTCCATTAAATCGTTGCATGCATGTATAGTAAAGAAACAAATCTCGAGTTTGGCACGAGTTCGTGCTGCGGGAGCACCACAAGCCCTGGCGCAGGAGTTACATTTCCCTCTGAGGGCCGTCGGGACTGAGCTTCAGCGCCTTACTACACCTACCTTTGAGTCAATAACATGTGGACCCGATAGGTGACTGGTCCACATGTAATGCTCCCGTAGGCAGAGGGGCAGTGGGGCCAAGAGGGGTGAGCCGCAGGTCGGGGGACGTGTGGTTTCATGGGTTCGAGCGGCGTCGTGGGAATCGTGGGTGGCTGTGGTAGAAACTTGATGCTCGCCGCATTTTAGGTGGCCCACATGCCATGCACACAAAGGCAGAGGGGCGGTGCGGCCGAGAGGGGTGAGGCGCACGTCGGGGGGCGTGGTGCCGTGGGTAAGAGAGGCGTCGTGGGAATCGCGAGATGAAACGTGATGGTCGCCGTAGTTGAACTTCCATGGACAAGCTGTCATGTCTACGGACACATGCACTGCATGCCGATCACTGGAAGGAGTAGCAGAGAAAGCTATATATGCGGATAAATAGTTCCTTATAGTCAAGCAGACCCATGCTACTACTCTGTTCCAAAGACATGCACACCATCGAAATAGTCCATCTATATCAATATACACCGAGAGGGAATAATTTTTTTTACAAGAGAGGAAATAGTTCATCCATCCATAATGCCCTCCTGCTGGTGCAGCCTTTTCTTCTTCTTCTTCTTCTTCTTCTTCTTCTTCTTCTTCTTCTTCTTCTTCTTGTTCTAATTCTCTGTGGGAGACGGCTTCGCAACAAGCTCTTTGGACCTTGCAGCTATCTCGAAACTCACACGGGCATCGAGGGCAGCATATTTTATTCGCTCGTACATCAAGGGATAATTCTCCCATCCAGACGACCTTAATGCCACCGTCTTGTCACCCTTCTGAAGATTTGTACCGAGCACAAAATTTGCTACGTCGAATAGGGATGGTGTCTGTTTATCACAATCTTCTACAAGAATTTTGATTCTGGTTTGTAGGTCAGCGATGCTTTTCAAATCAAGGTTGTACGGCTCCAGCTTCTGTTTGTCCCCTTCGATGGCTGCCCCACAGAAGTATACGTCCTCCCGAGACAAGAAATCGTGAAGCTCACCTGGTATGGAGGGCGAGTGTATGATGTGGTACACCAAAACATCATCTTCGAGGCACAGCTGAAGGACGGCGGCGCGCTGGATCTTCCCAAGGGCACGCTCTGTTGGAAATCTGCCCTAGAGGCAATAATAAATAGGTTATTATTATATTTCCTTGTTCATGATAATCGTTTATTATCCATCCTAGAATTGTATTGATAGGAAACTCAGATACATGTGTGGATACATAGACAACACCATGTCCCTAGTAAGCCTCTAGTTGACTAGCTCGTTGATCAATAGATGGTTACGGTTTCCTGACCATGGACATTGGATGTCGTTGGTAACGGGATCACATCATTAGGAGAATGATGTGATGGACAAGACCCAATCCTAAGCCTAGCACAAGATCGTGTAGTTCGTTTGCTCAGAGCTTTTCTAATGTCAAGTATCATTTCCTTAGACCATGAGATTGTGCAACTCCCGGATACCGTAGGAATGCTTTGGGTGTACCAAATGTCACAACGTAACTGGGTGTCTATAAAGGTGCACTACAGGTATCTCCGAAAGTGTCTGTTGGGTTGGCACGAATCGAGACTGGGATTTGTCACTCCGTGTAAACGGAGAGGTATCTCTGGGCCCACTCGGTAGGACATCATCATAATGTGCACAATGTGACCAAGGAGTTGATCACGGGATGATGTGAGTTACGGAAGGAGTAAAGAGACTTGCCGGCAACGAGATTGAACAAGGTATCGAGATACCGACGATCGAATCTCGGGCAAGTAACATACCGATAGACAAAGGGAATTGAATACGGGATTGATTGAATCCCCGACATCGTGGTTCATCCGATGAGATCATCGTGGAACATGTGGGAGCCAACATGGGTATCCAGATCCCACTGTTGGTTATTGACCGGAGAACGTCTCGGTCATGTCTGCATGGTTCCCGAACCCGTAGGGTCTACACACTTAAGGTTCGATGACGCTAGGGTTATAGGGAAAGTATGTACGTGGTTACCGAATGTTGTTCGGAGTCCTGGATGAGATCCCGGACGTCACGAGGAGTTCCGGAATGGTCCGGAGGTAAAGATTTATATATGGGAAGTCCTGTTTTGGTCACCGGAAAAGTTTCAGGTGTTATCGGTAATGTACCGGGACCACCGGAAGGGTCCCGGGGGTCCACCAAGTGGGGCCACCAGCCCCAGAAGGCTGCGTGGGCCAAGTGTGGGAGGGGACCAGCCCCAGGTGGGCTGGTGCGCCCCCCCACCAAGGCCCAAGGCGCATGGGAGAGTGGGAGGGGGCAAACCCTAGGTCCAGATGGGCCTTAAGGCCCACCCTAGTGGCGCCCCTCCCCCCCCCCCCCCGCTCCTCCCCTTGGCCGCACCCTAGATGGGTTTGGGGGCTGCCGCCACCCCTGGGGAGGGAACCCTAGATGGGGGCGCAGCCCCTCCCCTTCCCCTATATATACTGGAGGTATTTGGGGCTGCCAGACACGTGAGAACACCTCTCTCTTGGCGCAGCCCTTCCCCTCTCCCTTCTCTCCTACGGTGCTTGGCGAAGCCCTGCAGGATTGCCACGCTCCTCCACCACCACCACGCCGTCGTGCTGCTGCTAGACGGAGTCTTCCCCAACCTCTCCCTCTCTCCTTGCTGGATCAAGGCATGGGAGACGTCACCGGGCTGCACGTGTGTTGAACGCGGAGGCACCGTTCTTCGGTGCTTTGATCGGAATCAACCGCGATCTGAATCACTACGAGTACGACTCCTTCATCCGCATTCTTGCAACGCTTCCGCATCGCGATCTACAATGGTATGTAGATGCACTCCCCTTCCCCTCGTTGCTAGATTACTCCATAGATTGATCTTGGTGATGCGTAGAAAATTTTGAATTTCTGCTACGTTCCCCAACAGTGGCATCATGAGCTAGGTCTATGCGTAGTTTCTATGCACGAGTAGAACACAAAGCAGTTGTGGGCGTAGATGTTGCCAATTCTTCTTGCCGCTACTAGTCTTATCTTGTTTTGGCGGCATTGTGGGATGAAGCGGCCCGGACCGACCTTACACGTACGCTTACGTGAGACAGGTTCCACCGACTGACATGCACTAGTTGCATAAGGTGGCTAGCGGGTGTCTGTCTCTCCCACTTTAGTCGGAACGGATTCGATGAAATAGGTCCTTATGAAGGGTAAATAGAAATTGGCATATCACGTTGTGGTTTTACGTAGGTAAGAAACGTTCTTGCTAGAAACCTATACAAGCCACGTAAAAAAAACTTGCAACAACAATTAGAGGACGTCTAACTTGTTTTTGCAGCATGTGCTATGTGATGTGATATGGCCAGAAGATGTGATGAATGATATATGTGATGTATGAGATTGATCATATTCTTGTAATAGGAATCACGACTTGCATGTCGATGAGTATGACAACCGGCAGGAGCCATAGGAGTTGTCTTTATTTTTTGTATGACCTGCGTGTCATTGAATAACGCCATGTAAATTACTTTACTTTATTGCTAAGCGCGTTAGCCATAGAAGTAGAAGTAATCATTGACGTGACAACTTCATAAAGACACAATGATGGAGATCATGATGATGGAGATCATGGTGTCATGCCGGTGACAAAGATGATCATGGTGCCCCGAAGATGGAGATCAAAGGAGCAAAATGATATTGGCCATATCATGTCACTATTTGATTGCATGTGATGTTTATCATGTTATGCATCTTATTTGCTTAGAACGACGGTAGTAAGTAAGATGATCCCTCACTAAAATTTCAAGAGACGTGTTCCCCCTAACTGTGCACCGTTGCGAAGGTTCGTTGTTTCGAAGCACCACGTGATGATCGGGTGTGATAGATTCTAACGTTCGAATACAACGGGTGTTGACGAGCCTAGCATGTACAGACATGGCCTCGGAACACATGCAAAACACTTAGGTTGACTTGACGAGCCTAGCATGTACAGACATGGCCTCGGAACACAAGAGACCGAAAGGTCGAGCATGAGTCGTATAGAAGATACGATCAACATGGAGATGTTCACCGATGATGACTAGTCCGTCTCACGTGATGATCGGACACGGCCTAGTTTGACTCGGATCATGTATCACTTAGATGACTAGAGGGATGTCTATCTGAGTGGGAGTTCATTCAATAATCAGATGAACTTCATTATCATGAACATAGTCAAAAGGTCTTTGCAAATTATGTCATACGCTTTAGTTCTACTGTTTAAGATATGTTCCTAGAGAAAATTTAGTTGAAAGTTGGTAGTAGCAATTATGCGGACTGGGTTGGTAAACTGAGGATTGTCCTCATTGCTGCACAGAAGGCTTATGTCCTTAATGCACCGCTCGGTGTGCTGAACCTCAGCGTCGTATGTAGATGTTGCGGAACATCTGACATACACGTTTTGATGACTACGTGATAGTTCAGTGCGTAATGCTAACGGTTTATAATTGTGGCACCAAAGACGGTTTTTGAAACGTCGCAGAACATATGAGATGTTCCGAAGACTGAAATTGGGATTTCGGACTAGTGCCCACGTCAAGAGGTATGAGACCTCTGACAAGTTTCTTAAGCCTGCAAACTAAGGGAGAAAAGCTCAATCGTTGAGCATGTGCTCAGATTGTCTGAGTACTACAATCACTTGAATCGAGTGGGAGTTAGTCTTCCAGATGAGATAGTGATGGTTCTCCATAATCACTGCCACCAAGCTATTAGAGCTTCGTGATGAACTATAAATATCAAGGATAAATGATGATCCTTGAGCAACTCGCGATGTTTGACACCGCGAAAGTAGAAATCAAGAAGGAGCATCAATTGTTGATGGTTAGTAAAACCACTAGTTTCTAGAAGGGCAAGGGCAAAAAGGGATACTTCATGAAACAGCAAATCGTTTGCTGCTCTAGTGTAGAATACCAAGGTTGAACCCAAACCCGAGACTAAGTGCTTCTGTAATGAGGGGAACGGTCACTGAAGCAGTACTACCCTAGATACTTGGTAGATGAGAAGGTAGGCAAGGTCGACAGAAGTATATTGGATATACGTTATATGAATGTGTACTTTACTAGTACTCCTAGCAGCACCAGGGTATTAGATACCGGTTCGGTTGCTAAGTGTTAGTAACTCGAAATAAAATCTGTGGAATAAATGGAGACTGGATAAAGGTGAGATGACGATGTGCGTTGGAAGTGCTTCCAAGGTTGATGTGATCAAGCATCGCATGCTCCCTCTACTATCGAGATTTGGTGTTTGCGTTGAAACATGATTGGATTATGTTTATCGCAATACGGTTATTCATTTAAGGAGAATAATGGTTACTCTGTTTATTTGAATAATACCTTCAATGGTCTTGCACCTAAAATGAATCTCGATCGCAGTGATACACATGTTCGTGCCAAAGATATAAAATAGTACCACATACTTGTGGCACTGCCACTTGAGTCATATTGGTATAGAACGCATGAAGAAGCTCCATGTAGATGGATCTTTGGACTCAGTCGTTTTTGAAAAGATTGAGACATGCGAACTATGTCTATTGGTATATATGCATGAAGAAACTCCATGCAGATGGATCGTTTGGACTCACTTGATTTTGAATCACCTGAGACATGCAAATCATACCACATGGGCAAGATGACTGAAAGGCCTCGTTTTCAGTCAGATGGAACAAGAGAGCAACTTATTGGAAGTAATACATTTTGATGTATGCAGTCCAATGAGTGCTGAGGCATGCAGTGGATATCGTTATGTTCTTACTTCACGGATGATTTGAGTAGATGCTGAGTGTATTTACTTGATGAAACACAAGACTGAATTATTGAAAGGTTCAAGTAATTTCAGAGTGAAGTTGAAGATCGTCGTGACAAGAGGATAAAATGTCTGTGATATGATCATAGAGATGAGTATCTGAGTTACGAGTTTGGCACACAATTAAGACATTGTGGAAAGTGTTTCACAATTAATACTGCCTGGAACACCATAGTGTGATGGTGTGTCCGAACATCATAACTGCACCCTATTGGATATGGTGCATGCCATGATGTTTCTTATCGAACTACCACTATTGTTTATGGGTTAGGCATTAGAGACAACCGCATTCACTTTAAATAGGGCACCACGCAATTCCGTTGAGACGACACCATTTAGAGAAACCTAAGTTGTCGTTTCTTAAAAGTTTGGGGCTGCGATGCTTATGTGAAAAAGTTTCAGGCTGATAAGCTCGAACCCAAAGCGGATAAATGCGTATTCATAGAATACCCAAAAACAGTTGGGTATACCTCCTATTTCAGATCTGGAAGCAAAAGTAATTGCTTCTAGAAACAGGTCCTTTCTCGAGGAAAAGTTTCTCTCGAAAGAATTGAGTGGGAGGATGGTGGAGACTTGATAAGGTTATTGAACCGTCACTTCAACTAGTGTGTAGCAGGGCACAGGAAGTTGTTCCTGTGGCACCTACACCAATTGAAGTGGAAGCTTATGATAGTGATCATGAAACTTCGGATCAAGTCACTACCAAACCTCGTAGGACGACGAGGATGCGTGCTACTTCAGAGTGGTACGTGATCCTGTCTTGAAAGTCATGTTGTTAGACAACAATGAACCTACGAGCTATGGAGAAGCGATGGTGGGCCCATATTCCGACAAATGGTTAGAAACCATGAAATCCGAGATAAATGGATCTTGAGAAGAAGACGGACGTGGACGGTAATGTTACCGTCTATGAAGCTCGACTTGTGGCAAAGAGTATTTCCACAAGTTCAAGGAGTTGACTACGATGAGATTTTCTCATCCGTAGCGATGCTTAAGTCCGTCGGAATCATGTTAGCATTAACTGCATTTATGAAATCTGGCAGATGGATGTCAAAAACAAGTTTCCTTACCAGTTTTCGTAAGGAAAGGTTGTATGTGATACAATCAGAAAGGTTTTGTTGATCCTAAGGATGCTAAAAGGTATGCTAGCTGCAGCGATCCTTTCATGGACTAGAGCAAGCATCTCGGAGTCAGAATATACGCTTTTATGGAGTGATCAAAGTTTTTGGGTTTATACAAAGTTTGTTAGAAACTTGTATTTACAATAAAGTGAGTGGGAGCGCTACAACATTTCTGATAAGTATATGTGAATGACATATTGTTGATCCGAAATGATGTAAATTTTCTGGAAAGCATAAAAGGTTGTTTGAAAGGAGTTTTTCAAAGGAAGACCTGGATAAAGCTGCTTACATATTGGGCATCAAGATCTATAGAGATAGATCAAGACGCCTGATGATACTTTCAAAGAACGCACACCTTGACATGATTTTGAAAGAGTTCAAAATAGATCAGCAAAGAAGGAGTTCCTGGCTGTGTTACAAGGTGTGAGTATTGAGTAAGACTCAAGACCTGACCACAGCAGAAGAGAGAGAAAGGACGAAGGTCGTCCCCTATGCTTCAGACGTAGGCTCTACAGTATGCTATGTTGTGTACCACACATGAAGTGTGCCTTGCCATGAGTTGGTCAAGGGGTACAATAGTGATCCGGGAATGGATCACATGACAGCGGTCGAACTTATCCTTAGTATCTAGTGGACTAAGGATTTTCTCGATTATGGAGGTGAAAAGGAGTTCGTCGTAAAGGGTTACGTCGATGCGAACTTTGACACTAATCCGGATGACTCTGAGTAGTAAACCGGATTCGTATAGTAGAGCAGTTACTTGAAATGGCTCCAAGTAGCGTGTGGTAGCATCCACAAAGATGACATAGATATTCGTAAAGCACACACGGATCTGAAAGGTTCAGACCCGTTGACTAATAACCTCTCTCACAAGCATAACATGATCAAACCAGAACTCATTGAGTGTTAATCACATAGTGATGTGAACTAGATTGTTGACTCTAGTAAACTCTTTGGATGTTGGTCACATGGTGATGTGACCTATGAGTGTTAATCACATGGTGATGTGGACTAGATTATTGACTCTAGTGCAAGTGGGAGACTGTTGGAAATATGCCCTAGAGGCAATAATAAATAGGTTATTATTATATTTCCTTGTTCATGATAATCGTTTATTATCCATGCTAGAATTGTATTGATAGGAAACTCAGATACATGTGTGGATACATAGACAACACCATGTCCCTAGTAAGCCTCTAGTTGACTAGCTCGTTGATCAATAGATGGTTACGGTTTCCTAACCATGGACATTGGATGTCGTTGATAACAGGATCACATCATTAGGAGAATGATGTGATGGACAAGACCCAATCCTAAGCCTAGCACAAGATCATGTAGTTCGTTTGCTCAGAGCTTTTCTAATGTCAAGTATCATTTCCTTAGACCATGAGATTGTGCAACTCCCGGATACCGTAGGAATGCTTTGGGTGTACCAAACGTCACAACGTAACTGGGTGGCTATAAAGGTGCACTACAAGTATCTCCGAAAGTGTCTGTTGGGTTGGCACGAATCGAGACTGGGATTTGTCACTCCGTGTAAACGGAGAGGTATCTCTGGGCCCACTCGGTAGGACATCATCATAATGTGCACAATGTGACCAAGGAGTTGATCACGGGATGATGTGAGTTACGGAACGAGTAAATAGACTTGCCGGCAACGAGATTGAACAAGGTATCGGGATACCGACGATCGAATCTCGGGCAAGTAACATACCGATAGACAAAGGGAATTGAATACGGGATTGATTGAATCCCCGACATCGTGGTTCATCTGATGAGATCATCGTGGAACATGTGGGAGCCAACATGGGTATCCAGATCCCGCTGTTGGTTATTGACCGGAGAACGTCTCGGTCATGTCTGCATGGTTCCCGAACCCGTAGGGTCTACACACTTAAGGTTCGATGACGCTAGGGTTATAGGGAAAGTATGTACGTGGTTAACGAATGTTGTTCGGAGTCCCGGATGAGATCCCGAACGTCACGAGGAGTTCCGGAATGGTCCGGAGGTAAAGATTTATATATGGGAAGTCCTGTTTTGGTCACCGGAAAAGTTTCGGGTGTTATCGGTAATGTACCGGGACCACCGGGAGGGTCCCGGGGGTCCACCAAGTGGGGCCACCAGCCCCAGAAGGCTGCGTGGGCCAAGTGTGGGAGGGGACCAGCCCCAGGTGGGCTGGTGCGCCCCCCCACCAAGGCCCAAGGCGCATGGGAGAGTGGGAGGGGGCAAACCCTAGGTCCAGATGGGCCTTAAGGCCCACCCTAGTGGCGCCCCTCCCCCCCCCCTCTCCTCCCCTTGGCCGCACCCTAGATGGGTTTGGGGGCTGCTGCCACCCCTGGGGAGGGAACCCTAGATGGGGGCGCAGCCCCTTCCCTTCCCCTATATATACTGGAGGTATTTGGGGCTGCCAGACACGTGAGAACACCTCTCTCTTGGCGCAGCCCTTCCCCTCTCCCTTCTCCTCTCCTACGGTGCTTGGCGAAGCCCTGCAGGATTGCCACGCTCCTCCACCACCACCACGCCGTCATGCTGCTGCTGGACGGAGTCTTCCCCAACCTCTCCCTCTCTCCTTGCTGGATCAAGGCGTGGGAGACGTCACCAGGCTGCACGTGTGTTGAACGCGGAGGCACCGTTCTTCAGTGCTTAGATCGGAATCAACCGCGATCTGAATCGCTACGAGTACGACTCCTTCATCCGCGTTCTTGCAACGCTTCCGCATCGCGATCTACAATGGTATGTAGATGCACTCCCCTTCCCCTCGTTGCTAGATTACTCCATAGATTGATCTTGGTGATGCGTAGAAAATTTTGAATTTCTGCTACAGCCTTTTCTTCTTCTTCTTCTTCTTCTTCTTCTTCTTCTTCTTCTTCTTCTTCTTCTTCTTCTTCTTCTTCTTCTTCTAATTCTCTGTGGGAGACGGCTTCGCAACAAGCTCTTTGGACCTTGCAGCTATCTCGAAACTCACACGGGCATCGAGGGCAGCATATTTTATTCGCTCGTACATCAAGGGATAATTCTCCCATCCAGACGACCTTAATGCCACCGTCTTGTCACCCTTCTGAAGATTTGTACCGAGCACAAAATTTGCTACGTCGAATAGGGATGGTGTCTGTTTATCACAATCTTCTACAAGAATTTTGATTCTGGTTTGTAGGTCAGCGATGCTTTTCAAATCAAGGTTGTACGGCTCCAGCTTCTGTTTGTCCCCTTCGATGGCTGCCCCACAGAAGTATACGTCCTCCCGAGACAAGAAATCGTGAAGCTCACCTAGTATGGAGGGCGAGTGTATGATGTGGTACACCAAAACATCATCTTCGAGGCACAGCTGAAGGACGGCGGCGCGCTGGATCTTCCCAAGGGCACGCTCCGTGTACTCTGCGTCGAGACCGATGACCCTCGTCTCTACCTTTTCGAGGGAGTTGGATACATTCTTGATCCACTGTTGAACAACCCTTGGGTGGACGGTGACGGTGGCAACTATGCGCATCGAGCCTTCGACGAGGACATGTTGGACGCTAAAAACCTGCATCTCGATCTCTTTCGCCATTTGGAACCGCTGGAACGGAGGGCTATGGTTTGGAGAATTAGGATTAGATGGCTAGTCTAAGTGAAGTAGTAGATGATTATTTAAAGAGGTTAAAACAATGTGAACGTAGTGGGGTTTGGATGCAAATGAAGACGAAGGGGAGGTGAAGAAGCCGAGGAGAATCGGTTCCCGATGGAGAAGTAAATGGGAGAAGTGGCATGCAGGCAGTTGATTAGACGACTAGGTAGACTAAACGAAAAGGCTATGCGGGTAGACTGATGAGTCGTACCTGTTCGTGTACGTGCCCATCCTTCCTGATAGGTGGGACCTATGAATACAGATAAAAAAATGTGTCGTGGTTTTTTTTGAGCGCGTGAGTGGGAGACACAACATTCTCTGGTTAAGGAATACTCCCTCCGTTTAGGTGAGTATAAGTCACCTTATGAAAATCAGGTTTTCCTAAAACCTTTAGGCGTGGAGCATTAACTTCCTGCTCGATCCCCTCCCAGCCTCGTTAGCCAGCGTTCTCTTCCTCTGCTGCCGCGTTCTACCTTTCCATTTTTCCTCTTCTCAAGTGTGGAACGATCTGCATGCCATCCTTGATGCACCAAAACGACCATTGACAAAGCTGATACACACTTCTGTGATGCTATTGAACACAATGGCATCATCTACGCGATCGACAAAGCAGATGGCACCACGTATTGCTGGGACGGCGCGTGTAAGTTGTTTTCGCCTCATGTTAATGATGACGCCATGACACTGTTTGAACTTTTTGTGATGATTGGCATATCCCTGTTCGAGCAGAATTTGAGTAGAACTATGGCAATGTATTAGAGACGCCGTAAATCAGCTATATATATTTGGAATGAGTTAATTCATGCGATTGTGACCATGTCATTATAGCCAATTTGTACCCTGAATAATCAAACGGTTAGGAATATATGGTTATTATCCTTATTTTACAGTAATCTATATACTACTACTAAATATGACTGTGTATCAATGGCCATGTTAGTTTCCTCATTTTCATGATGTAGAAACATGCACCACACTGTTGGTTTCATCTAACCATACATTAGGGAAGTAAATGTGCATATGGAGAACTCTATATTTGGAAGTAGTGAAATCCTGCAATGCTTACCATGTGTACATACCTATATTCGCCCTTCAGCAATCAATGGCTAGAATAATATCCTCACAAATTTTTTGCCCACAGAACACGAGTATATAACAATGCATGGTCTGTTAGTTACCTTGAAGAATTTGTTTGTGAGGACAGAACATGATTACTCCCTCCGTTCCCAAATATTTGTCTTTCTAGAGATTTTAACAAGCGACTACATACGGAGCAAAATGAGTGAATCTACACTCTAAAATATGTCTACATGCATCTGTATGTTGTGTCTATTTGAAATGCCTAGAAAGACAATTTTTTGGGAACGGAGGGAGTACATAACATGCATGACATGGTAGTTTCCTGTGAAGAATCGATTGCGAGATAACATGAGTATAACCATGCATGGCACTTCTATATTTTCGAACCCAGTATACATTTCCCTGTATTTTCCTCCCAGTTCCAATAGGGACATATCAATGTTGTTTCTTGCATTATCCTACTCATACTCTGAACAATGCTGATCTTACATTAACAACGCCTGTCCTTTTTGATATGATGCAGTGTCCCTACAGTTACTGCCCTTTGTAATCACACCACCTTTGCCAAAAACAGGGAAGCACAACTGGTTCCTCGCTCGATCAGACGACGGCAAAAGACTGATGATCATTCAGACACATGAGCCGGAAAAGTTATATTGCAAAAACCCCCACTGTATACAAGCACCGTGTAATACGTGAGTATCCGGACAGTGGATGTTACGTCTATGAGCAGGATACCAGCTTGTTGGGGCCTTTAGGATTTTTTTAGTAGGAGGCGGGTAAACAGCCTTGGTTCACACTCTCTGTTTCTCGGACTCAATTATCCGATTAATGAGGAGATCACCGTTGGCAAGGACCTTGATGGCAGAGAGGCTCTGTTTGCCATGGAAAACTGTGTCTACACGGCAAGCCCTAGGAGTTCGGGAGCAAACTCCCCTGATTGTCAACGATACAACCTGAGCCAAAAGAAGGTGAGAATGACAAAGGCATCCGGATTAACTTTGATCCTTGGATGTCTCAATTACGACAGGCAGTGATGTGGTTCAAGCCTTCAGGTTGATAGGTAATTGGGTTGTTGCATCGAAAGGGTGGAGTACTGGTGTCTCCGGATCACTGGTCGCTGAAGCGGGGCTGCAAATTATGATGGTGTTGGATCATCTCTTCGAATGACTTTGTTGTCTTTGCTGCTGGTTCTGGATGGGTAGTTCTTTCTTTTGTTATGCATATTCCTTGTCATTTGGTCATCCTCGTCTATGTCACTCTTACTATGTAATATTTGCTTCTGTTTAGAATGTCACTCTCGTCTGGATCTCGAGAGTCTGAGCGCTGCAGATCGGTGTGTTTTGGTGGTGTAGCAAGACTTCTTATGAACTATCATGTCTTGCTGTTTATGTCAGTAGTAGTCACTAGTCAGTGTTTGAATGTTGTATATATCGTTGTTTCGAACTGTTTATTGTCTCGAACTACTGGTGGGCTAAATGAGGGCATCACCATTCTCCAGTGTTCAGAGTGTATCTCCTTTTTTCAAGTTATATTATTTGAGCTCAGTGTCTTTTCGATGATGTACACTTGTTTGGGCCAGTGAGGTGTCGTTGAATATGGGCCGAGTAGTAACGCAATGCCAAACAGGTCAATTATGACTCTCAGGTCGGGCTCTCAAAAGATCCTAAAAAAAGGCCGGGCTCTCCAAAAAAGAAAGAATAAGGACTCTTAGGCCGACATGTGGGTGCCACCGGTGTTTTCGTGCGCTTGCGCGCCGAGAGCATATTGGCGCGTGCTCGAAATTCATGCTACCTTTTCATCCCCAGTCTCCCGCCCCTCCCCCACCTCTAGAATCTCGATTCCTACTCCAGTTCCCCCAAATCCCCCTCCTGTACTCCCTGTACTCAAGCGCACTATCATGTCGCCGGTCAACGCGGATCTCCGAGCCAGATATCCTGAGGTCCGTCCTGCCTTCGGTCGCTGCGTGCTGTCGCTCAACAGTGGCATGGCGGCGCTTGACGACCAGTTTGCCGGCAAAGTGCTGATGGTAACCATCAACGGTGACCGGCCTCCCGTCTCGCCGGACGACCTTGTCAAAGCTCTTGGCATTGCGCACGGCATCCAAATAAGTGACTTGCTCGTCGAAGTCTATCCACCACCGGCTGATTTCTTCGTCAGGTTCCGGACAACTTTCGACTGCAGTCGTGTGTTCGAATCTTCCTGACATTTGTTCTGTGATGGCGCGCTGGTGAGCTTTGATCGGTGGCACCCAGGATGGGGCTCAGTGCCCTCTGAGCTTGAGTTTTTAACAAAGCTTACCTTCCACGGCATGCCTCGACGTGCTTGGAACAGCGAGTCCATGAACGAGCTTATCAACGACCTTGGAGGTGAGCTCGTAAGTATGTTTGTTCCTCCAGACAGCTGGGCTCTGACTGTTATGGCATGGATGAAGAAGCCGTCCACCATACCGAAGGTGATTGGTGTTGAGATACCGGTGAAGGAACCGGGGTTGTACTATTCGTCGCCACAAAGGCCGCCGCGGACCATGTTAGGGATGTACCTGTATCGAGTGTTCGTGCATGTCGAAGAAGTGGGCAACCCATCAATCGAAGTCCTGCCGCCGCCGCTGGTGCCAGGGTCCGTCGACGACGTCCATTACAGGAGTCAACGTCAGACTTTCCCCGTGTTGCTCGGAACGATGGATGGCACAGGGCCTACTCCATCGCGCGGCGGAGGCCACTGCTTCTTTGGGAGAAGAGGTAGGGGTGGCTGCCTGGATGTGCTCTAATTTGAGGTAACAACTGAATCTTGTCAGATACTAGTTAAATCCGAGCTATGGGTGTGAAGCACTGATATGCCAGTACATTTGATTGTGACATGTTCTAATTTTGTACCTGAACTTTTTTTAGAAAGGGTTGTACGTCAACTTAATGTGCTAGCAGAACTTATTGTGTTGTCTGTCTGTTTTCTTTCCACAACATTCAAGATATTTCCCCGTCATTGATAAAGACGATGAACTATTATGTACGACTTTGTTGGTTTCAACATAGCCCTTCCCGTAGCGATCCACTGCTTTCATCCTGATTGTGCCGCCTGCGTGAAATTTTTGTATGCAAGTTCAGTGTGCTATGATGTTCTATATGATTGTGTCAACTATATAAGTTTTTACTGAGCATCAGCAATGCATATGGCTGAAAGATGTATTTACGAGCATCGACTGATGGGTCTCTCTCTCTATCTCTCTCACACACACACACACATGCACACACACACGCACACGCACAAGTGGGACCCGTTGAATTATTTATTTGCTCGTGACAACTTTTAATTAGGTTCCACTGTAATCTAACTTTTTTCTTAAGTTATTAATTGAGCTCAGTGACTTCAAAAAATTGTACAGAAGCCTTGTTTGGGCCTTTCCGGCGTCGCTGAATGTGGGCTGAGTAACCATGTTAGGTTGTACTGTACTATACGGGCCTTTTTTTCAACATCAGCAATGCAACTCGGCCGACAGTTGTACACAATATCCGGATCAACTTGTTATTCTCTGCCCCGCTGGGCTGCAAACTTTCCTAGGAGGTATGCATTAGGCTTAACAAGAAAATGGACTTTAAGAAATAATAAATGAGATGTAATTATAATAACTGGACAGTTACTATGCACCAAACACATAATTAGTTTGAAAAATATATTATTTTTGGAATTTGAAATTTTTAATTTCATTACTTGTTGCGCGCGCAATATTTCGTTGGATTTTAACGTAATACAACTTTATTTTGAAATTATATTTAACCTGACTAGAAATTTCGGATAAAAATATTTCGGATCCCATCAAAATGTGGGAATTTTTTTGAATTCTGTTTTGAGCGGTTGTTTGAAATTATTAATCGTTGTCCTAGCTAGAAGTTGGGTTGTAATTTTAACAAACTGTAAATGGGCTGTAGTAAATTCCATTATAATTAAAAAATGGGATGTACATTCTTAGAAATCGCAAATGGGCTATATGTTCTCTGCCAAATCTGAGCTGTGGGCCTACTAAGTTGACGCGTACCAAGGGCTTTGTCAACTTAGTCAATATAAACGATTCTAGCTGCAGTGATCGTACGATGTCCATCCAACGGCCGTAGTGCTTCTTCAACCTCTGGTCTTCTTGCTCCAGCCGCCCAAAGCAGCGCCGGTCGTGTCGCGTGCTCCTGCCTCCCGTGGCCGGCTGTGATGCCGCGGAGGCCTCACCGCCCCGTACTACTCCCACCGCTGGCCAGGCCATCCCTCTACTCACCCACACCCCCTGTTATTCTGCGGCGACGGCAGCCTCACACCGCAGCCGAACCAGTGAACCCTCGTACTCCTCTCCGCGCGGGCTTCCACTGCTGCGTCTTCCCTGGCTCCGCGTCGTCCCCTTCCTAGGCCTCGCCGTCGTCCAGACCACCACCCTGGTGCTCTCGGCGCGGCGTGGTCAACGTGGTCAACGACCGACTTCCATCGGAAGAGTACTGTACGTGGAGAGGCTGACAGCTGGGTCCAGGCGGCCGCAAGGAAGTGCCTCCTTATTACGCGCAAAATAAGTACTCCTCCACCTGACAGTAGGGACCCACCGGACGCGCCACCTTATTTCGCGAAAAAAATGTTTCCCCCTTGACTGCCGGGACCCACCGGACGGGCCAGGGTATTTCGTAAAAAAAAAGTCCCCCCTGCTGTCAGCTCGGACCCACCGGAAGTGCCTCCTTATTACGCACAAAAAAATGAATACTCCCCCTGCTAGCTGGGACCCACCATGGTGGGAGGCTGACTTGTGGGCCTACTAAGTTGACTGGGACGGGGGCCTTTGTCAACTTTAGTCAATATGAACGATTCTAGCTCTAGTGACCATACGTTGTCCATCCAACGGCCGTAGTGCTTCTTCAACCTCTAGTCTTCTTGCTCCAGCCGCCCAAAGCAGCGCCGGTCGTGCCGCATGCTCCTGCCTCCCGTGGCCGGCTGTGCTGCCGCGGAGGCCTCACCGCCCCCAACTATTCCCACCGCTGGCCAGGCCCTGCGGCGACGGCAGCCTCACACCGCAACCAAACCAGTGAACCCTCGTACTCCTCTCCGCGCGGGCTTCCACTGCCGCGTCTTCCCCGGCTCCCCGTCGTCCCCTTCCTAGGCCTCGCCGTCGTCCACCGCCGTGGTGCTCTCGGCGCGACGTGGTCAACGTGGTCAAGGAACGACTTCCATCGGACGTGGACTGTACGTGGAGAGGCTGACAGCTGGGTCCACGGCCGCAGCAAGGAAGTGCCTCCTTATTACGCGGAAAATAATGATTCCTCCACCTGACAGCGGGGACCCACCGAACAGGCCACCGTATTTCGTGAAAAAAACGTTTCCCCCTGACTGCGGGGACCCACCAGCTACATCTTCGCACGCAATGAAGTGCATCCGGGCAAAAAAACGATTCGCCCCCCTGACTGCTGGGACCCACCAGCTACATCTTCGCAGGCAAGGAAGTGCCTGACAGTCGGGACCCACCTGGTCGAAGCGTACGTAGCATTGTCATTCTGGTCGCGAACGTGTACGTACATACTGGTCGATGTAGAGGCACGCACGTGTCGTACTAGAGGCGCGCACGTAGCATGTACACGTACGTACAGCGGCCAGTGTGCAAGAAAGAAAATACAGCCACGTACGTACATACGGGCAGGGTCTCGAACGCCTACTCGCGCATACGTACGGCCAGGGCTCGTGTACATGGCTGGGTCGGAACGGAGAAACAGCATCGTCGTCGTGTTCATGGGGAGCCAACCGGCTGGGTCGGAACGGAATGCGTCGTCGTGTTCATCGGGAGGGCTTGGACGGAACAACCGATGGAAACGAGGCCTGGCGTACCGCAGAATGGAGGAAACGGCCTTGTGTTCGACCGGCCACATTTGAAATGGGATCCTGTTCATCGGGAGGGGTCTGGCGTACCGCAAAACGGAGGAAACGGACCTCCTACGGTCAAAACGGGGGTCCTGTTGATCGGGAGGGGTGTGGCGTACCGCAAAACGGAGGAAACGGACTTGTGTTGGAGCGCTACGGTCGAAACGGGGGTCCTGTTCATCGGGAGGGGTGTGGCGTACCGCAAAACGGGACTCCACGGGACACTGTTCATCTCCACCGTCGAGCCCTCCAGCCTCCACGGGCTACTGTTCATCCACCGTCGACCTCCTCCAGCCTCCACCTGCTCCTGTTCATCCACGGGCTCCTGTTCATCCAGCCTCCACCATGCGCTACTCCACCGGCTACTGTTCAACCAGCCCTCTCCACGGGCTCCTGTTCAACCACCCCTCCACGGGCTACTGTTCATCCAGCTCTCCACCGTCTACTGTTCATTCTGCCCTCCACGGGGTGGTCCTGTTCATCCTGCCCTCCACGGGGTCCTGTTCATCCAGCCCCAACCGGCTCGATCGATCGGGGTCCTGTTCATCCAGAGGCAACACCACGGGGTCCTGTTCATCCACCCCCACCGGGAACTGTTCATCCAAACCCCCCAGCAACGCTCACTGTTCATCCAGAGGCAGCATCGATCGGCTTCAGTTAGCAGCAGTAGCGAAGGAATCGCTCGATCGGGTTCAGTTAACAGCCATCGATCGATCACTCGGGTTCAGTAACGCGTAGCCTGCAGTGCAATCGCTCGGGTTCAGTTAGAGCCCAATGCCTCGCTCGGGTTCAGTTAGAGCCAACGCCTCGCACACACACGCGTACGTCTACGAGAGAAACGCGCATCGCTCGGCCCCCGACCTCCCACCGTAACCGGGAACTCCCCGAAATTTACCTCGCCCTCGCTTCTACCCATGGTTTTTTCCGTCATGGACGGCCCAAAGAATGTCATGCAGCTGCGTCTCCGGCCCGCCCAGGACGAAAAGCCCATTTTCTGTCATGATTTTTTGTCATAGAAGTAGGAGCCCACCACATCTATGATGATACCAGGTTTTGTCACAATTATCGTCATAGAAGTGTCATATGTATGACAGAAAAAAAATTCGTTTGGCCCAAAATGTCACGGATGTGTCTTTTTTTGTAGTGAACTCTAATGGTGTGAACACAACAATGCTTTATGTAAAAGTGTCAACCCCACTTGTGCTTAAACGATGAGTATGACCTATGATCAAATGTTCTCATTTGACTCCTAAGTCAATATACTCATATATAAATGACCTAGTCATCGCCAAATTGCTTGATAGATGCTAGGGTGACTGTGCATGCTTTGTCACATATTTCATTTGCCATTTTATTGTGTGAGCATGTTGATTGCATATTTTACTCATTTGAGGACATCCATTTGTTGCTTTGATTGTTTGGCTTTTTTTCTTTTGCCAAATGGATGGACAAGAATGCCTAAGAACACCCTCTAGCTATCTATTCTTTTCTCGTCTCAAACTCTATTCATGCTACATCACAAAGTTTGATCAAGTCAGATTCGAACCACTCTGTGTGAGCACTCGGAGTCCACGATTCGTCATAGACTTAAACTTTCAAAACCTCTTTGTGCATTTCGGTATGACCGAGTCATCCACTTCGGTCACACCGAGTTCACTAAGTTGATCTAGGTTTTCCATCTCGGTGCAACCGATTTGAACTTTTTGGTCACACCGAGTTGCAGTAACCGCTTGTGATTCTGCATCTCGGTGCCACCGAGTTGTTCCACTCGGTCACACCGACAAGGTCGGGATATATAAACCCACGGGTGAGAGTTTGGAAATTTCTTCAAACTCCTCAGCCCGTGCATGTGTCCTGCTCTGCCTCCTTGGGTCTCCGGATCGTCTCCTCGCCGCCAGCGACCTCCCGCCGCTGGTTTTCGTCGCCGTCAACGGAATTCTGCTCCGCTGTTGTCGCCATAGCAAACTCCCGCTCAACTAGGGTATGTGTTCGACTCTGTGTGCTATTTCCTTACTCTGATTCATAGCACATTGCTTTGCCATGATCTTTACCACGTATGAAAACAATCTATCCACAGAAAACATCCTTTAGGTTAGGTTAGGTTTGATTTGAAAATTTAGGGTTAGGTCTCCGCCGCACTCATCTCGGACCGACCGAGTTGTAGAAATCGATCTCACCGATTTGGCCTAGGCCATTGCACATGCGTTTTCGGTCTGACCGAAAACTGCAAATTGGTGCGACCGAGTTCGACTCTCTGTGAAACCCTAGAAATCTCGGTGCCACCAAACTGTGACTCGGTCTGACCAAGTTCACAACTTAGGTTCCAAAGTTGCTTCGGTATCACCGAGTTTAACAAATCGGTAGCTCCGAAATGCTTTCTGTGGAGAACTAAAACTAAGTTTTTGAGTCATCTGTTTTGCAAAAACTCTGCACTTTGTGATGCTCATCCACTCTACCTCATCTACATCTATTCACAGGGTTTGCTATCAGTGTGATTGCCAAGATGTCTGACCAGAGTGACAGCCAGAACAGATCTGAAGAGCAAGTGCAATTGAGTGAGGGCTCTGATCCCTCAAGCAACTATGATGAGGGCAGCAGGAGCACACCAAGTAACTTGCCCGAGGCAGCCACCAGAACAAGGAAGAAGAGAACCTCAGACTCTGAGGATGAGGACTATGTGGCTGTTGAGGATGAGGCCACCTCAAGGAAGAAAGTGCTGAAGAAAGAGAATGGCACAACTGCTGCAACCAAGCCAGGGTTGAACAAGAAAGCACCTGTCAGGAGAGTCCCAATGTCTAAGGCCAGGGGCTCCACTCAGGAACCCTCCAAGTCAACTGGACGAGAAGATGCTGCTGAGGATAAGAAGAAGAAGGAGAGAAAGAGGAGAAGATGGTGCAAAAAGGTAGACCCCATGGCTGAATTTGTGAAGCATTCTTCAGAAGAAGAAGAGGAAGAGGATGCTGCACCAGCACCCAAATCTCAGAAGCTTATGGGAGATGCTATCAAGTCAGGGGCTGCAACATCAAAGCCCAAGATTGCTCCCAAAGCAACAGCTCAAGCTCAGAAACCCCCTAAGCCTAAGAGAAGCACCAGGAACATTCCAGATGAAGAGAAGAACAAGGCCCCAGTGCCTGATGTTGAAGAAGAGGATGATGAATCCCTTGTATTGAGAAAATTGAAACCCAAGATTCCAGACCATAATGATGCTCATCCAGTGGCAGAGGACATGCACATCAGGAAAGATGCTGGACTGAGATTGTGGAGACAGTCTGATCCCTATGCTGTGAGGAGGAGGACTGCAGTTGACTACAGGTTTCATACCAAAGAACAACAAGACTTCTATGAGACCATTCTGCTTGACAAGAAGCCAATTGTCTGTGACATGAGATGGGTTGATTGGGAATACATCAAGGAGAAAGAATACCACTTCCCAGGAGTATATGACAGCTTCAAAGCATGTGGAGTTGATAAGTTTGTTGGGCAGAAGCTCACAAAATGGAATGATGAGCTAATCATGCAATTTTATTCCACTGCTCATTTCTATCCAGATGGGAGGATAGTATGGATGTCTGAAGGTACAAGGTACCAATCAACGGTTGAAGAATGGGCCAAGCTGATCAATGCCCCAGAAGAACATGAGGATGACTTGGATGTGTATGCCAAGAAGAAGAAAGACCACAACTCTATGGCAAACATGTACAAAGAGATCCCTGATAAAGCTTTGGAGACACACAAGCTTGGATCTGTACACTATTTGTTGCCTGGTCTGCCTACTATCAACACCATCCTAAGGCACACTTTGCTACCCAAGTCTGGAGATCACAAGATGATTAGAGGACATTCCATGAACTTGCTGCAAATATTTGATATCCCTCAAAAATTCAAGGTCATGAGTCTGATTGTAGAGACAATCAAGAGGACAGCTGCTGACCAGAAGAGATCTTGTGGGTATGCTCCACATATTCAGGTGCTCATCAACTCCAAGATGGGCACATGTACTTACTTGTTGGACAAGGAGCATCTACCTCTATATCCTGAATTTGAAGAAAACAAAGTTGTGATGAATGAGGATGAACCATCATCAGCTCAAGCACACGAGAAGAGAGCTAAAGCTAAGGCAGAGAAAGCTGCCAAGATGCCAAGTGTTGAGGAAGCATCTCAGGTGTTCCTGAAGAGCAAGCAAGATCAGCTTGCATATCTGATCCAATCTACTTTGAGGATTGAGAAGGGCTTGGCCACCCTGACTCAGAATCAGGAGAGCTTGGAGAGGATCATAGAGACAAAATTTTATGATCTTGATCTGAAGGTTACTGAGATACAGACAACAGTTGAGCAGCTCCAAGAGGAAGCAGAAGAGAGGAAAGAGAAGGCAACTACAGATGCTTTTCAGCGAGTGCCAAGGAGTCAGAGGTCTGCTGCAGTGCCAGTACGAGATTCTAGAGCTACTTCATCTGCACCAGCAGCTACAGCTTCAGTGCCACCGCCAGCAGCCACTCCACCAGCTCCAACTACGTCAACAGATGCCTTCGTCCTTGGAGTTCTCTCTACACCACCTCTCGAAGTCCAAGCCTGAGAGACGCATAGCACTATGCATTTTTGAACTTTTTGGTAACTTGTTGCCAAAGGAGGAGAAATGTATAGATCATAGGCTTTGAGAGAGAGTGTTTTACTTCTTTGTCTCTCTTGATTTTGGTTGAACCTTTTGTGTGCTTGGTTGTTACTCTATGTTTGTGTGAGATACTTGTTTGATCATGTGTTTGATCATATGCTACTTTAATGCTTGCTTGGATGATATTATCTCTTATATTCCATATATGATCATTCACTTTGCTTGGTGATGAGTGCATGCTTTTAATTTCCATCATTTTGAGCGCTCCACCAAGATGTATGTGACACGGAAGAGTAACCCATGATCCTAATCGATTGTGCATTTGCATTCAAAAGCAAATTTTAAATAATGCACAAATTTAGGGGAGCTCTTGCTTATCACATAATTCTCAAAGCGATGATGTATTTCAATCTTATGATCATTTGTCGAAGCTTTGATCTATATATTGTCATCAATTACCAAAAAGGGGGAGACTGAAAGTGCAACTATCCCTGGGTGGTTTTGGTAATTCCTAACAACATATAGCTCATTGAGCTAATGATATCTCAACATAAATATTTCAGGAAAGCTCAATGATTGGCATGGCATGTATTAGAAATGTGGACCCCTCAAAATGCTAAGGACAAAAGATTGGCTCAAGCTCTAAAGCTCAAGACTCTACATTTTACTTTTAGTTATCCAAGATCACATTGAGTCCATAGGAAAAGCCAATACTATTAAAAGGGGATGAGGTGTTGCTTAATGGGTTGCTTGCTCAAAATGCTTAGTGATATGCTCCAAAAACCCTCAACCACTTTCTCATATCCACATATGTCCCAAACCAAAAGTCCAACTCGGCCCCACCGAAACTTTCTATCCGGTGCCACCGAGTTCATTTGACATAGCCACTGCCACAAAACCCTAGTCACTTCAGTCTCACCGATAGGGATCTCGGTCTCACTGAGATGGGATTGCAAACTCTCTGTTTCCCTTCGTAACGTCTCGGTCCAACCGAGATGAGCGATCGGTCCCACCGAGTTTGCAATGCAAACTCTCTGTTTCCCCTTCGTAACATTTCGGTCTCATCGAGATGAGCGAATCGGTCCCATCGAGTTTTCCTAACCAACTCTCTGGTTAGCTTATTACCAAAATTGGTCCCACCGAGTTTGTGTAATCGGTCGGTCTCACCGAGATTACGTTATGCCCTAACCCTAATGAAATCGGTCCCACCGAGTTGACATGTCGATCCCACCGAAAAGCCTAACGTTCACATTTTGAACTAAATGGGTCTGACCAGTTCTCTGATTCGGTCCCACCAAATTTGGTGATTTGTGTGTAATGGTTAGATTTTGTGTGGAGGCTATATATACCCCTCCACCCACTTTTCATTCATGGAGAGAGCCATCAGAACATGCCTACACTTCCAACATACATTTTCTGAGAGAGAACCACCTACTCATGTGTTGAGGTCAAGATATTCCATTCCAACCATATGAATCTTGATCTCTAGCCTTCTCCAAGTTGCTTTCCACTCAAGTCATCTTTCCACCAAATCCAAATCTGTGAGAGGGAGTTGAGTGTTGGGGAGACTATCATTTGAAGCACAAGAGCAAGGAGTTCATCATCAACACACCATCTATTACCTTTTGGAGAGTGGTGTCTCCTAGATTGGTTAGGTCTCACTTGGGAGCCTCCGTCAAGATTGTGGAGTTGAACCAAAGAGTTTGTACGGGCAAGGAGATCGCCTACTTCGTGAAGATCTACCCTAGTGGTGCAAGTCCTTCATGGGCGATGGCCATGGTGGGATAGACAAGGTTGCTTCTTCGTGGACCCTTTGTGGGTGGAGCCCTCCGTGGACTCGCGCAACCGTTACCCTTTGTGGGTTGAAGTCTCCATCAACGTGGATGTACGATAGCACCACCTATCGGAACCATGCCACAAATCTCCGTGTCTACATTGCGTTTGCTCCCTCCAAACTCCTCCCTTTACCTTCATGTGCACTGTTTTACATTCCGCTGCTATACTCTTAGACTCGCATGTGTAGGTTGTTTACTTGACTTGTGCTAAGTTACTAAAATCTGCCAAGACTTCAAATTAGGAAAAGGCTAGATTTTTATTTGGTCAAGTAGTCTAATCACCCCCCTCTAGACATACTTTTGATCCTACAGGCATTGCAAGTTTACTTATAACAGAAGGTGAACCTAAAGCAGAACTGGATGGCAGTTCCTTACCTCCCCTTGTCTTAGAGGGACAAATCTTAGTCTTAGCATCCTTCAGGTTCTTCATAATGATAAATTAATAATAATCCCAAGTGACTCAACAAATATAGCTATGCTCCCCGGCAACGGCGCCAGAAAAATGTCTTGATAACCCACGAGTATAGGGGATCACAACAGTTTTCGAGGGTAGAGTATTCAACCCAAATTTATAGATTAGACACAAGGGGAGCCAAAGAATATTTGAAGGTATTAGCAGCTGAGTTGTCAATTCAACCACACCTGGAGATTAATTATCTGCAGCAACGTGATCAGCAGCAAAGTAATATGATAGTTTTGATAGTAGTGACGGCAGCAATAGTAACAATAACAGTGATAGCAGTGGTTTTATAGCAAGTGCAACAGTAACGATAGCAATAGTAACTTAGCGAGAACAATATAAGATAAATTCGTAGGCATTGGATCGGTAAGTTGTTGGATGATATTCATCATGTGACAGTCATAACCTATGGCGATACGGCACTAGCTCCAGTCATAAATATAATGTAGGCATGTATTCTATAAATAGTCATACGTGCTTATGGTAAGAACTTGCATGACATCTTTTGTCCTACCCTCCCGTGGTAGCGGGGTCCAATTGGAAACTAAGGGATATTAAGGCATCCTTTTAATAGAGAACCGGAACAAAGCATTAACACACAGTGAATACATGAACTCCTCAAACTACGGTCATCACCGGGAGTGGTCCCGACTATTGTCACTCCGGGGTTGCCGGATCATAACACGTAGTTGACTATAACTTGCAAGATCAGATCTAGAACATGGATATAATGGTGATAACATAAACGGTTCAGATCTAAAATCATGGCACCCGGGCCCAAAGTGATAAGCATTAAGCATGGCAAAATCATAGCAACATCAATCTCATAACATAGTGGATACTAGGGATCAGGCCCTCAAAAACTAACTAGATTACATGATGAATCTCATCCAACTCCTCACCGACCAGCGAGCCTATGAAGGAATTACTCACTCCCGGTGGGGAGCATCATGGAATTGGCGATGGAGAAGGGTTGGTGATGATGAAGAACGAAGATCCCCCTCTCCGGAGCCCCAAACAGACTCCAGATCTGGCCTCCCGATGAAGAACAGGAGGTGACGGTGGCTCCGTCACGTGGATCGCGATAATTCTTTCTCCCTGGTTTTTTTTCTGGAAATATGTGATTTTATAGCGTCGGATTCAGGCTCTGTGGGGCCACCAGGTGGGGACAACCCACCTGGGCACGCCTGGGGGGCAGGCGCTCCCTGGTGGGTTGTGCCCACCCAGGTGCCCCCCTCAGGTGGCTCTTGGCTCTAGAAATTCTCTTTTATTGTATGAGAAATCCTCACAAAGTTTCGTTCCATTCCGAGAACTTTTATTTCTGCACAAAAACAACACCATGGTAGTTCTGCTGAAAACATCGTCAGTCTGGGGTTAGTTTCATTCAAATCATGAAAATTAGAGTAAAAACAAGAGGAAAAGCGTTAGGAAAAGTAGATACATTGGAGACGTATCAACCACTCTGGTGCGGATCGTGCTTTGGTCGACCTACGAAGTTCAGTAGTAACTTGATATGAAGTTTCATGATCATCATCATTAGCTTCCTCTCTAGTTGGTGTAGGCATCACGGGAACAGTTTTCTTTGATGTACTACTATCCAATTCGAGAGAAGGTACAATTACCTCATCAAGTTCTATTTTCCTCCCACTCACTTTTTCGAGAGAAACTTTTTCTCTAGAAAGGACCCGATTTTGCCTTCGGATCCGTGGTAGAAAGTGTACCCAATTGTTTCCTTAGGGTATCCTATGAAGACGCACTTCTCTGATTTGGGTTCGAGCTTATCAGGCTGAAGCCTTTTGACATAAGTGTCGCAACCCCAAACTTTAAAAAACGACAGCTTAGGTTTGTTGCCAAACCACAGTTCATACGGTGTCGTCTCAACGGATTTAGACGGTGCCCTATTTAACATGAGTGCATCTGTCTCTAATGCATAATCCCAAAATGATAGTGGTAAATCGGTAAGAGACATCATAGAACGCACCATATCCAATAAAGTACGGTTACGACGTTCGAACACACCATTACGCTGTGGTGTTCCAGGTGGCGTGAGTTGTGAAACTATTCCACATTGTTTCAAATGAAGGCCAAACTCGTAACTCAAATATTCGCCTCCGCGATCAGATTGTAGAAACTTTATTTTCTTGTTATGATGATTCTCCACTTCATTCTAAAATTCTTTGAACTTTTCAAATGTTTCAGACTTGTGTTTCATTAAGTAGATATACCCATATCTGCTCAAATCATCTGTGAAGGTTAGAAAATAACGATACCCGTCGCGTGCCTCAACACTCATCGGACCATATACATCGATATGTATTATTTCCAATAAGTCATTGGCTCGCTCCATTGTTCCAGAGAACGAAGTTGTATTCATCTTGCCCATGAGGCATGGTTCGCAAGTATCAAATGATTCATAATCAAGTGATTCCAAAAGCCCATCTGCATGGAGTTTCTTCATGCGCTTTACACCAATATGACCTAAACGGCAGTGCCACAAATATGTTGCACTATCATTATCATCTTTGCATCTTTTGGCATCAATATTATGAATATGTGTATCACTACAATCGAGATTCAACAAAAATTGACCACTCTTCAAGGGTGCATGACCATAAAAGATATTACTCATATAAATAGAACAGCCATTATTCTCTGATTTAAATGAATAGTCGTCTCACACTAAACAAGATCTAGATATAATGTTCATGCTTAACACTGGCACCAAATAACAATTATTCAGGTCTAAAACTAATCCCGAAGGTAGATGTAGAGGTAGCGTGCCGACGGCGATCACATCGAGCTTGGAACCATTCCTGACGCGCATCGTCACCTTGTCCTTAGCCAATCTTCATTTAATCCGTAGCTCCTGTTTCGAGTTACAAATATGGGCAACTGAACCAGTATCAAATACCCAGGTGCTACTACGAGCATTAGTAAGGTACACATCGATAACATGTATATCAAATATACATTTGTTCACTTTGCCATCCTTCTTATCCGCCAAATACTTGGGCAGTTCCGCTTCCACTAACCAATCCCTTTGAAGTAGAAGCACTCAGTTTCAGGTTTGGGTCTAGCTTTGGGCTTCTTCCCAGGAGTGGCAACTTGCTTGCCATTCTTCTTGAATTGCCCTTTCTTTCCCTTGCCTTTTTTCTTGAAACTAGTGGTATTGTTAACCATCAACACTTGATGCTCCTTCTTGATTTCTATCTCCACGGCTTTAAGCATTGCGAAGAGCTCGGGAATTGTCTTGTTCATCCCTTGCATATTATAGTTCATCGCGAAGCCTTTATAGCTTGGTGGCAGTGATTGAAGAACTCTGTCAATGACACAATCAACTGGAAGATCAACTCCCAGCTGAGTCAAGTGATTATAATACCCAGACATTTTGAGTATGTGTTCACTGACATAACTGTTCTCCTCCATCTTGCAGCTATAGAACTTGTTGGAGACTTCATATCTCTCAACCCGGGCATTTTCTTGAAATATTAACTTCAACTCTTGGAACATCTCATATGCTCCATGATGTTCAAAACGTCCTTGAAGTCCCGGTTCTAAGCCGTAAAGCATGGCACACTGAACTATCGAGTAGTCATCAGATCGAGCTTGCCAGACGTTCAAAACATCAACTTCTACTCCTGCAGCAGGCCTTTCACCTAGCGGTGCATCAAGGACATAATTCTTTCGTGCAGCAATGAGGATAATCCTCAAGTTATGGACCCGGTCCATGTAGTTGCTACCATCATCTTTCAACTTAGCTTTCTCTAGGAACGCATTAAAATTCAGGGGAGCGGTAGCACGGGCCATTGATCTACAACATAGATATGCAAAAGTATAAGACTAAGTTCATGATAAATTAAGTTCAGTTAATCAAATTACTTAAGAACTCCCACTTAAATAGACACCCCTCAAGTCATCTAAGTGATACGTGATCCAAATCAACTAACCCATGTCCGATCATCACGTGAGATGGGGTAGTCATCAATGGTGAACATCTCTATGTTGATCATATCTACTATATGATTCACATTCAACCTTTTGGTCTCCAGTGTTCCGAGGCCATGTCTGTACATGCTAGGCTCGTCAAGTTTAACCCAAGTATTCCGCATGTGCAAAACTGTCTTGCACCCGTTGTATGTGAACGTAGAGTCTATCACACCCGATCATCACATGGTGTCTCAACATGACGAACTGTAGCAACCGTGCATACTCAGGGAGAACACTTTTACCTTGAAATTTAGTGAAGGGGTCATCTTATAATGCTACCGCCGTACTAAGCAAAATAAGATGCATAAAAGATAAACATCACATGCAATCAAAAAATATGTGACATGATATGGCCATCATCATCTCGTGCTTTTGATCTCCATCTCCAAAGCATCGTCGTGATCTCCATCATCACCGGTTCGACACCTTGATCTCCATCATTGCGTCGTGGTCGTCTCGCCAACTATTGCTTCTACAACTGTCGCTAACGCATAGTGATAAAGTAAAGCAATTACATGACGTTTGCATTTCATACAATAAAGAGACAACCATATCCTGCCGGTCGCCGTTAACTTACAAAACATGATCATCTCATACAACAACGTATATCACATCATGTCTTGACCATATCACATCACAGCATGCCCTGCAAAAACAAGTTAGCTAGACGTCCTCTACTTTGTTGTTGCAAGTTTTACGTGGCTGCTACGGGCTACTAGCAAGAACCATTCTTACCTACGGCAAAAAGCACAACGGTGATTTATCAAGTTTGTTGTTTTAACCTTCTTCAAGGACCAGCTGCAGTCAAATTTGATTCAACTAAAGTAGGAGAAACAGACACCCGCCAGCCACCTTTATGCAAAACTAGTTGCATGTCTGTCGGTGGAACCGGTCTGATCTACGTGGACATGTAAGGTTGGTCCGAGCCGCTTCATCCCATAATACCGCCGAATCAAAATAAGACGTTGGTGGTAAGCAGTATGACTATCACCGCCCACAACTCTTTGTGTTCTACTCGTGGATATCATCTACGCATAGACTTGGCTCATGATGCCACTGTTGGGAAATGTTGCATGGAAAACAATTTTTTTGTATGCACACACAAAGATCTATCCATGGAGATGCATAGCAACGAGGGGGGAGAGTGTGTCTATGTACCCTTGTAGACCATAAGCGGAAGCGTTTCACAACGCGGTTGATGTAGTCGAACTTTTTTCGCGATCCATCGATCGAGTACCGAACGTACGGCACCTCCGAGTTCTGCACACGTTCAGCTCGGTGACGTCCCTTGCCTTCTTGATCCAGCAAGACGTTGAGGTAGTAGATGAGTTCTGTCAGCACGACAGTGTGGTGACGGTGATGGTGAAGTGATCTCCGCAGGGCTTCGCCTAAGCACTACGAAAATATGATCGGGGGAGTAAACGGTGGAGGGGGCGCCGCACACGGCTAGGCAATCGTTTGGTGTGTGCTAGGGTGCCCCCACATATATATAGGTGGGAGGGGGAGGGGAGGCTGCCAGGAGGCGGCCAAGTAGGACGAAACCTACTTGGGGTCTCCCCTTGGCCGCGCCCCCTGCCATATTTGCCAGAGGGGGAAGGAAAGAGGAGGGAGGAGGGAAGGAAGGGGGAGGCCGAATCCCCCCTTTCCTTTCCCTTCCCCTCTTTCCTTCTCCCCCTGGTTCGGCCCATATGGGGGGTGCACCAGCCCCTAGTGGCTGGTGCGTTTCCCCTCTTGGCCCATAAGGCCCATATCTTTTGCCGGGGGTGCCCGAAACCCATTCCGATGACCCGATAAGTACCCGGTACCCCTCGAAACACTTCCGCTGTCCGAATACCATTGTCCTATATATAAATCTTTACCTCTTGGCCATTTGAAGACTCCTCGTCATGTCCGTGATCTCATCCGGGACTCCGAACAACATTCGGTCACCAAATCACATAACTCATATAATACTATATCGTCAACAAACGTTAAGCGTGCGGACCCTACGGGTTCGAGAACTATGTAGACATGACCGAGACACCTCTCCGGTCAATAACCAATAGCGGAACCTAGATGCTCATATTGGCTCCTACATATTCTACAAAGATCTTTATCGGTCGAACCGTTATGACAACATACATAATTCCCTTTGTCCATCGGTATGTTACTTGCCCGAGATTCGATCGTCGGTATCTTCATACCTAGTTCAATATCGTTACTGGCAAGTCTCTTTACTCTTTCCATAATACATCACCTCGTGACTAACTCCTTAGTCGTTTGCTTGCAAGCTTATGATGTGTATTACCGAGAGGGCCCAGAGATACCTCTCTGATACTCGGAGTGACAAATCCTAATCTCGATCTATGCCAACTCAACAAACACCTTCGGAGATACCTGTAGAGCATCTTTATGATCACCCAGTTACTTGTGACGTTTGATAGTACACAAGGCATTCCTCCAGTATCCGGGAGTTGCATAATCTCATAGTCGAAGGAATATGTATTTGACATGAAGAAAGCAATAGCAATAAAACTGTATGATCATTATGCTAAGCTAACGGATGGGTCTTGTCCATCACATCATTCTCCTAATGATGTGATCCCGTTATCAAATGACAACTCATTTCCATGGTTAAGAAACCTTAACCATCTTTGATCAACGAGCTAGTCTAGTAGAGGCTCGCTAGGGACACAGTGTTTGTTTATGTATTCACACATGTATTAAGGTTTTCGATCAATACAATTCTAGCATGAATAATAAGCCTTTATCATGAATAAGGAAATATAAAATAACAACTTTATTATTGCCTCTAGGGCACATTTCCTTCATCAGGGTCATGTGGGGCGATAGTTCTAGACCACAGAGGTAATTTTATTGCTGCATCGACTTCTCGATTTGAGCATGTGGCAGATGTCGTCTCAGCGGAAGTGGCGACATTACTTGAAGGTTTAAAATTAGTTCAAAGCATGGGGTGTCACAATGTCTTGGTGAGGATGGACAACTCTATTGTGGTTGATGCTATATGTCTAAATGAGAGACATTCTATGGTGGCGGCTCCAGCTTTAGATGATTGTAGAGGGTTATTACGAGAGTTCGGGAAGGTTACTATTGAGCGTTGTTGTAGAGAATCAAATGTAGTTTACTTCATGAGCTAGCTGAATGGGGGCGTCCAAACACCCCTTCCGTATGGGTGGATGCACCTCCAATTTCTATTGCTAAATTTTTAGCAGACCATGTAAGCATGATTTGAGTTTAATAGAGCTAGCCATAAAGGCCTTCCCGTCAGAAAAAGGTCCCACCACAATGTGCAATGCATTGTTAGTTTATGAAATATTCCTATAGGTACACCTAAAAAAATAAATATTCTTATAGGTACCCCTAAAAAAGAAATATTTATATAGGAAAACTAGAATGAAAATCATATTGCGTTCGACATGGAGGCAAATAATATCGAGAAAAGTAAACATGTAAAGTATTTAAACCCCCTTAAAAAGAATAGAAAGACATAAAAGTACAGTTATAAACACAAAAAGAAACGACATGAGGAGGCGCGACCGTTTGAGTATTGGAGGCGCGGTGGCCGGCCCTACTTCGGGCGGCGACGACGGGCCATCTGACCTTGGATCGGCGACGACAGCGTGGAGGGCCTATGGACGGGTCGGCTGCATGCATGGTCTGGCCTCCATCCACGTCTGATCTGGCCGATGCGGCCTGCTCGCTGCGCGACGGCGGAGATCGATGGCAGTCCCGTGCACACGATGCTGGATGGAGGTTCGTCGAGCAGATCCGGGTGAAAACCTTGCTCTGGGCTAGTTGCCAAGGCCGGCAATGGAAACGCTCTTTTGTGTCGCCCCCTTCTTGAAGGCATCGACATGGAGAAGCTCCAAACCTCTATCCGCTACCTCCAGGGAAAACCCTACACCAGTCGATTGGATGATGTCGGCGCTCTTGTGTCGTCCTCCCTGGGGGCATCATTCTTGGAGGTGTGCATTGGCTCGAGGGACCAGCGGACGGTTTCAATGGTGAAGCAGCATTTCATGTGACACATCAACGACGTGGAGTCTTGGCGGCATGGTGCTGCAGGGTCTCGGCAACAGATGCGTGATAATGGATGCGCGTAGGGAGGTGGCGTTGTCTGGCGTCGTGGTGGCATCGACGATAGGTCTGGCAAGGTCGATGTATCGATACTTGCTCTGAAGATGGATCAGTTGAAGACAGTTGTGGCGGCCTGTGCAGGTGCGCATGTGGTGCCCATTGAGAGTGCGCTGGACTGGTGTGTGCCCCAGACCCGACAATTGCGGCTTGGTTGAGGCCTCCGGTTTTAAATGTTGGGTTTGGTGTGAGGATTGGGCAGGCGGCCTGGACAATAGGCACCCCTTCATCAAGTTGATAAGAGTAGCGACAGATGTTGCAAGATGTGGCTTCAGACTTATTGTTGTATTATTTTGTAAGGTCTTGATCAATAATTAGTAAAATGTTTGCATGCATTGCCTTGATGCAGAGGTGGGGGCCATCCTCCTTTAAAAAAACAAAAATAAAAATAAAAAATAAAAACATAGACAAGCGCGATTTTTTTTCTTTGAGCAAGAACAGGCCCGAAAAAATAGAACGAAAAAAAAGAGACGGCGCTGTTGTGGGCCGGGCGGGGTAGGGAATAGGACCCAACACGTAGAGAGAGCTTCTGAACGGCCTGCCACCTACGGCCCACGAGAGAGAGGGCGGATCTGACTCACGTCCGGCCATAATCTAACGGCAGATGGACTAGGGCACGGTTGCACGAAGACGAAGTACCCTTCCCCCTTGGTCGGCGGCGGCGTTGTGTTCTGCGTTCCGGCTCCCTCTCTTGCCCCTTCTCTTGGCGAGCGACGGCTGGGCGATACTGCTACGGTTGCCGCGCGAGTGCGCCATCCTTCGCCTTCTAAGACTCCACACCAGGTAAGACACATTAAACTCTGCTAGTAGATCGGAAAGATTGTTTTGTGGCGGCAGAGGGGTCGTCGAGATCCCACTTTTCTTTTGGTGAAGACGGTGTGATGGTGTTTGTTCTTGGTAAGCCCTGCGCGGCTACATGTGTCGATTTAGTTCATTGGAAAGCTGGGTACATCTTCTCTAGCGGTTCGATTTCTCTCAACAGTATAGCCTGATTGGTTGCATACCGCGTTTGCCTACATATCCACTAAGAGAATCGCATGATTTCTAGGATTATTATCTACAAGTAGCGCGACAAGCATAGCATAGCAGCACACTGTATTATCCATGTGCAATTCCAGATTAAACTGAGTTCCATGGTATCCCTTTTGAATTTTACCGTGCTTGTTTTGGTGTGGCATACTTAACAACTATGCCCTTGTATCTTCATTGGGCACCGTTGTTTGCATAGCCTTGGGAATTGGGTCTTATAGAATCTACATAGACATAGCCCTCTCTCTCACTCTCTCTCTTTCTTTCTCACTCTGTGCCTCGCCATAAGACTGGTACTAGTGTCTCTTTGATTAGTTAGTCTGTGATAGTTTTTCAATGTTGCTTTATTATTGTTTATATGACCCTGCATTTTGCCCTTCTCAAGAAGAAAATTTTCTGCTTCAGTTCTTGAGAAGATGCTGAAAATTAAGAGGGGTGGTGCTGATCTCACAAGAAGCTTGCATGGGAACAGAAAAGCTAAGAGGGCGGCGATTATCTCAAAAGAATCTCCCATAGGATTAGGAGACACAATCCAGATCTCAGGTCTGCCGGTTCATCTTCTTTTCAGCATGTGGTTTTCACTGCTTTATTTGAGCACTCACGTTTCTGCCGTATGATTCTTCTTTAACTAGGTGACTTGCATAGGCACTCAAATCAAGATGTCTTGACTGAGCTCAGTGATGAAGTTAAATCAAATATGTTGAAAAGTGTTGCCTCACTTGCTGTGTGCAGTGGTGATTACACACTTCTTTATTTCCAAGAAATCTATAGAAATGTTTTTCCAACAAACATCACCACTTACAAATGATTTGTATTACAATCTTCTGTAGGGGACACACTCTTATTTGCATGCTCAGGCATAGCCATAGAGCGTGAATTATATGTTACAAAGTTTGTGACTTCACCAAAATTGGCCCTAGTTTTCAACAGTGCTAGAATGGAAAAGAAGCATGACAACGTAAAGGTTTGTGCTGCCAATCATCCCTTAATAATATGTTTGCTTAAGATGATTGTGATCATTGTGTGCTTGTCCTATCATTGTAGATTGAGGTGCGCCATGTAGGCAGTGAGGTTTACCAGGGTTTCTTAGACAGCGATGATGTAGATGAACACTTTTCTGTTGTCAAGGTCAAGGCCTTCCTTGATGTTAATGTTGGACTTATTGAGCATGCTGAGGGGATTCTGCCTTATGGTAAGGTGGTAGTTCTAGGCCGTGGCACCTCGGGTGAATTAATGGCAAAAAGTGTGATACTGGCTGGCGACGTAAGTTGTTCTAAATATAATGAAGATCCTGTGTTGTCTGTGGAAAAAATAACGAAGGTACACTTGCACTATGATATGAGCATTTTAATCTGTTTCTGTTCTATGCGCTAAACTGTACCTTGGAGGCAATAAAAAATGATTCTTTTCCTATTTAATTCTTGTTCAATTTCACTTCATTTTGTTCAAATGTAACCCTTGTTGTCTGTCACCTGTTATTTGTGTTAGGATTGGGAAGGTGGGCCACTTTTTTCTTTGGATGGGAACTTTATCGGCATGAACCTTTTTCTGGTTATGGAAAGAGCTTTTTTTCTACCATGGGGTGTAATGGTCTATCTGGTGTATAACTTTAAGACTCCCCTAGAGAACAGGTAAAGGTTTTCCACCGTCAGAAAGATATTTCTGTCCATGGGCATGTAGCACAGTTGCCCTGCAATACAAGACTAGTCACATTTCTTTTTCATCTGTTGAATTGAAAAGAAATGTGCTCGCTAGAAGGAATTATGACGTTTCCCTATTCTGATTATTCTTTGGCATTTGCTCAAAGCTCTATGTTTTTGTGAAATATGTATATGCACACAATGTGGTGTCCTCTTTAGTTTATCCTGTTGCATGCATACGACTCTACCATTTAGTTCTTTGGCAGCATGTTGCATATTAATGCACATGTTTGATCCATTTTGCTGCTGGGTTAGCAGTCACATTGATTTTCTTGGGCAGGCATGGAGAAGGACCCACACATGAGATGTTCAATCGCTATCAAGACGGTGAGCACACAGCCACTCTTTGAGACAGCTAAACTTGTGGTATTATGCAAATTGTTGTATTCCCTCTGTCCTGAATTAGTTGACTCAGATTTGTCTAGATATGGATATATGTAGACACGTTTTAGTGTTAGATACATCCGTATCTAGGTAAATCCAAGTCAACTAATTTGGAAAGGAGGGAGCTATTGCTTACTTCGTTGTCTCGCACTCTCATGTCAAGGAAGCCACCACCTGCTCAGGCTCGAATCCTTGTGCTCGCAAAATGTCGGTGCCTCCCTGGAGTGACTTCAGCGAGTTTCAGGGTCTGGCACTCCCCTGTTTTAAGATGAAGCTTGGGGGATGTCATATCTTGTAGTAGTTCTTTTTTTAAGCATCAATTTGTACGGTCTTCATAAGTAGTGCAAGTTCAACTATTGCATTTCTACTCAATAACCATCACAACTAGTTTGGCCTTTTTTACATGTACTTCCATGGCGTTAGTGCTAATCAGTCAACCTTTTCAGACACTGTTCTTGGGTATGCTATACCGTTCTACTCCCTCCGTTCCAAAATAGATGACTCAACTTTATACTAACTATAGTACAAAGTTAGGTCATCTATTTTGGAACGGAGGGAGTAACTTGTAACCTGAAATGTTGCTCAGTTTGTCATCATAAGCTAATTAATTAATTTTATGTGCTGATCACTATGCATAGAATTTTATGTGCATTTACTTGTATTTTGTACTGGTATAATATATATATCTCAGTGTTATAATCACCTGACCTTGTCCTTATTGCGCCAGTTTATAAAACTGGTATCGAGCATAGTCTGTTTGGGGATGTTGACAAGATGGGTTACCCCAAGCTACCAGTAACTATGCTGGATGGTGAGTCAGTGTTTCTAGATTTGCCGACTTTTGTGCATCACGCCTCTTTACAGCTCTGCTGTGCCACTAACAACTATGCCACCTTGTATATAACACCAGATGGCTTGGTTTTGGTTAATACTTTTGAAGACACCTTTGGCGACGTATGGGGTGAAGGTGTCTGGAGGGAACTTGGGAAAAATGCTTCTGACATAAGTCGCATTGTTGTCGCACTTGCTTCCTTCAATGGTAATTTTACACCAATGTGGCATTTACCGGTATATATTTGTATCTGTTTACTGCCTGTTAATAATCAAAATCATGGCAACGGCAGGTGAAAAAATGTTTTCTGCATGCACGGGTTTTTTTATTCGATGGAATGGCTCAACAACCATTCTGACATCTGCAAGCCTGGTTAGAGATCATTGTGATGAAAGCAAGATTGTTGAAAACTTGACGGTTTGCGCTCCTCGCTCTATGATTGATTTCTGTTCTTTAGAGATTGTAGAAAACTTCTGAAATCTCACTGTATAATTTGCAGATTAAAGTATTGCTTCCAAACAAACTTGTCCGAAAAGGGAACATAGAGCATTACAGTCTACATTACAATGTCGCTCTAGTCAGTGTCGAGGATTGCCGTGTTATCCGACCAGCAAAGATTCAGCTTGATTGTATTGGTATTTCCCGTGTAGCAGCTGCAGGGCGTTGCTTCAGATCAGGCACGATAATGGCCACAAGTGGGCGTCTGGTTTCCTGGTCAGGCAGGCTTGATTGCAAGTTCATTTTACGCTCCACATGTAAAATCAGTAAGGTCGGTACGGCTGTTGCTGTTTGTTGCCTACCTTTTACATGGTGGAAGCTAATCGTCGCATCAAAATTACTAGTTGATTACCATGATGTCTGTTTGGATTAAAACTGAGAATATGTTTATGCCACCTTACCAGGCCGGGATTGGAGGACCCCTTTTTAATATGCGTGGAGAGGTTATCGGCATGAACTTCTATTCAGAGAAAATAGGCACCCCATTCCTGCTATGGAATGAGATTGGCAACATCCTGGCGTATTTTAAGGAAAAGAGGTATTTCAAAATTTCCTTTTTGGGGTATTCGAGTGTTTATCCGATATGTTGTTGAGATGAACATTTTGATTGAGAAGCCTGCTGAAGCGAGTTCAGCCAGGCATAATGTTGAGTGATATAAATAAATGTATTTGTTGGTGTGTTTGACGACAGTGATGCTGGTGAGGTTGCTAAGGACAGTGGTTCCTCTTTCTGGAAAATGGATGGGGATAGCACAGTCCGGTTAAACAGGTAAGGCATCCTGAGACACACACACTCCTATCAAATTAGTTACAATGAATAGTTTCGGATATAAAGTGGTACTCCCTCTGATCCTGGTTATCAAATTAGACGCGTTTTATGTGTTTTGTTCGCTCATTTCAGTCAATACATAGTCCATCTTGAAATATCCAAAATGTCTTATACTAGTTCCGTACACTGGCATAAGACGTTTTTGCAGTTCGCAAAAACGTCTTGCATTAGTGTAGAGAGGGAGTAATTAGGAAGGGAGGTGATATTTACATTGAACTGCTGCAGGTGGCCTGTGCCGATGCCATGTTGGCGTGATCCTGACGATCCATCTTGGAGCTATCCTGATGATTGGATTACGGATGCACCCAGGGATGAGCCGAACATTGAAATCCCACCTGGCGAGGAGTTCAGATACGGATACATAAGGGGAACGAGATATAGAAACCTTGTAAAGGAGTGCTGGGTTCCCTTGACCAAGAAGTGGTGATATCTCTCACTGTATATCAATCTCCGTGTTCGATGCAGCTGCTTGGGTTGGCTAACACTCGAGAACGAAGGGACCTTTTTACGCGCCTGCACTGTTTAGAAGCTACTACGACAATCTCTTGTTCTTAGTCTGTCTTAATATTACTCTGTTCTTAGTGAGCTCTTGGGTGTGCACCTAGCTAACTGTTCGTGCGTTGCCAAGGGCAACAAAATTTGTATAAAAGAAAAGACCTTTCAGGATGATGAGTTGATCACACCGTGGTTCAACACAAATACGTCCTGCCATGTGTTGGCCCTGTGCTCTGACGATGCCCGTGCACGCCTCGGCCAGCCCAAGGCAGCCCGCGTCGTCTTACTCCGGTGTACGTTTTCCTTGGTGTTAGAACTAAGAACAAATATGATTAACAATTTCACACAAAGAGCAATTTTATTCGCCAACATCATACAAAATTGCGCTTCATACACTGGAACAAATATTATGAACAATAAGAACAAATTTCGGAAACGGATGATACTATTTTTTAGTTTGTGCGACAAATGGGATATACAGTAGCAAGCAACGGTCGTAGTGCAGCGGAATCCTATTTGGCGCATACAGGCAGCAGCGGAGCTTGGTCTAGACCAACAGATTTTTGCAACCATTGAAGAATATGCTCTATTTTAGGCCTAACCAGTATTTAAACTAGAGAATAGCCCCTCCCCATTAATTTGTCCCCCTTCAGCTAATGGCCTCCTTTTGGATTATGCTGAAGCTCCGCCACTCCATACAGGCAACACTGCAAACCAGCGCTCATAGCTGTCGTTGTACATGAATGGGAGTGTTGTCTCCGGTTTTGGGAAACTTCTCGCCCCTTTTTTGTTTGGTTTTTCTTTCTTTTTTTGATTTTCATGAACTTTTTATTTTTAATTTTTTTTGCAAAGATTTTGAAAGCTGCAAATTATTTCAAAATTGTGAGCTTTTTCGAAACCATGGACTTATTTTTAAATTCATGAAGTTTTTCTAAATTCAAGATTTATATTTTTTTTACTTTTTTTACAAAATTGGAAAATAAGTCAATATTTTGAACTTTTTTTCCAATCATGTGAAGCTTTTTTTTAAAGGAAACTGGTCAACCAAGTGGCTGGTGCACAGTCGATCGGCTCACCATGTTAACGAGTGAACAGAAAACGAAAAGAGCGCTGGCTTGTTGGGCTGGCCCATGCACGAGGAGTGTGCGAGGGCGAACGTGCTAACCGGCGCCAAACGCGCTGAATAGGAGCCCCCGCAAGGGTCATTTTTGTGGGCCAAGGGCGAGACTAGTGGTGCATCTAGCCGCCGCCATGTCTCATGCTTGGCACTCCCTCTGGATTTTTTTTCTGTAGGCGTTTTCGGGTTTTAGATGGGTTTTTTCTGTTTACACCTTGCCTTTCCTAGGTTTTGGAAGCAAAAATTGGCGAAAAAAAGTTCCAAAAAAAGTTATGGGAAAAAATTTGTGCTTCTACAAGAGCACATATTTGCTTTTCGTGGAGGCATAGAATTGCTTCCGCGAGAAGCATAGTGCGCTTCTAAGAAAAGCGAAAAAAATCACAAATTTATTTTTCCTTGAATCTTTATTTGCTTCCACGAGAAAAGATGCATATAATTCCTTCCGTGAGAAGCACAATTCTTCTTCGCGGAAAAGGGGAAGTCACGATTTTTTGCACGAATATTTTTTTGCTTCACGAGAAGCCCAATTTTGCTTCTCGTGGAGTCACAAATTTGCTTCCGCGAGAAGTACAGTTGTGCTTCTTGGAAAGAGAAAAATTGTGATTTTTTTGCGCAAATTTTTCTTTTGTCATGAGAAGCACAATTGTGGTTCCCAAAAAGGGAAAAATTATGAATTTATTTTGCATGATTCTTTTTGTGCTTCCACGAGAAGCACATATTTGCATCTCGTGGAGGCACAAATATGTGCTTCTCGAAAAGCAAAAAAAACACATGTGCTTCCGGCTTTGGGGTTTTCCTTTTTATGGGTTTTTTGTGAAAAAAGTTCGTCGAAACCTATTACATGGGATCTAATTTGAAATATCTCAACGCGGGAAATCCAACAGTGAAATTGGTTGGGGATTTGGATGCACTGTTTGAGAGATAAAATGTAAAAAAAATTCTATGAAAAAAGGAAACTCCCAGGTTGCGACAAGTGCGCACATGTCAGCGTCTGAGAAGGTGAAAATGACCTTTGCAAGGTGTTCAGTGTGTGGAATACATAATGTGGTAGAATGAGAATAGCTATGGTGGCACAAAGTAGGAGTTAGAGACAAAGCTTTTCTTAGAGGCGAAGTGAATTTTGTAATTCCGGTTATCTATCTGTAATTTCCGACTCCTTCCATTCCTATGACTATCATTTTAAATCCATGTTGTGTGGAGGCGTAGCAAATAATAAAATGGGCAAGTCATTCATCTTCGCGGCAGGGAGCTCTCACTTCTTATAAAAGACTTGGGTGGTAGACAACAAAATAAGGTCATTGATACGTTGGTAGGTCAATAGCTAAAAGATCCTCAGTTTATGAGTTTGGTCCTAGTTAGGTTGGAACTATATGAGTGTTTTAAATGGACAACAAATTTGTGGATCTTTTCAGTTTTAATGAAGGATTTTATTGATCCCTTGATCTTTACATCAAGATGCTGCAAGTAGCCAACACAAAGTTTAGAATTACAAAGATCACGAAAACATTTGAATTCATGAACTTTTTTTTAGTTCACGAAAATATTTGAATTCACGAACTTTCTTTCGTGTCCGTGTTTTTTTAATTTCATGAACATTTTTTAAAAATTGGCAAAAGAATCAATATTTTGAACCTTTTTCAATCATGTGAAGCTTTTTAAAAAGTAAACCGGTCAACCAAGTGAATTGGTCCATGGTTGATTGGGTCAACCATGTTAACTGAGTGAACAAAAAACGAAAAGAGCGCTGGCTTTGTTGGGCTGGCCCATGCGCGAGGAGTGTGTGAGCGCCAACATGCCAACATACTAACCGAATAGGAGCCCTCTTGCGGGAGCCGGCAAAGGTCATTTTTGTGGGATAAGAGCCCTCCAGGTGGTGCATCCAGCCACCGCCACATGTCATGCTGGGCGCTACCTCTGTATTTCTTTTCTGTAGGCATTTTCGGGTTTTAGATGATTTTTTTTTGGCTTTTCGTTTTACACTTTTTTCCCCCAAGATTTGGAGAACACAATTGGCGAGAAAAAAGTTCACAAAAGAAAGTTATGGGAAAAAAAATCGTGCTTCTACAAGAGGCACATAATTGCTTTTCATGGAGGCACATAATTGCTTCCGGGAGAAGCATTGTGTGCTTCTCAGAAAAGGGGAAAATCACAAATTTTAATTTTTGCTTGAATCTTTTTTGCTTCCACGAGAAGTGTTCTTTTGCTGATATTATTACCAATATTCGACACTAGGTTATTCATAGATTACTATACCTTCCCTATTCATTGCGGTTGGTTATTTGTTAGGCACAAATTTTCTTCCGTGAGAAGCACAGTTGTCCTTCTTGGGAAAGGGAAAAAAAATCCTGATTTTTTTGCATAAATATTTTCTTTGCTTCAATGATAAGCATAGATTTGCTTCCTGTTGTGCTTCTCAGAAAGGAAAAAAAAATCTTTTTTGATGCGAGAAAGGGAAATATCTGGAATTTTATTTTGCATGATTTTTGGGTGCTTCCACGAGAAGCACACATTTGCATCCCGTGGAGGAACAAATCTGTGCTTCTCGGAAAAAAATAACGTGCTTTCGGCTTTGTTTTTGTTTTTCCTTTTTATGGTTATTTTGTGAAAAAAGCTCGCCGAAACGTATTAACATGGGATCTAATATTAAATATCTCAATGCGAGAAATCCAACGGTAAAAATATTTTCGGATTTGGACGCACGGTTCAAGAGATAAAATGTTAAAAAAAATCTACGAAAAAACAAAAAAAAACAGTCAAGTTGCGACAAATGCGCACATGCAGTGCGTCACTTGTCAGCGTTTGAGAAGGTGAGAGTGACCTTTGCAACGGGTTCCCCTTAACTAGTGATTTCGGCTTTAGTGTAGATTTCAGTATTGAACTCATAACCTCTGTTGGGCCAAATCCACGTTCAAAAGGCCATCTACGTATTAAGATGGATACTTGGTTGGCCCAATAAGTGAATGAGATTGGGCATTTAGAGGGCCACGAAGTGGAATGATCGTTATCATTTATGGGCTGTTGTTTCTCTTTATGAAAATGGGCTCTCACTTTCCATTCTCACATAGTATACGGCTTTTACTTCTGAAAATTCTACATCCTCCACGACTGTGCGTCCGCATATCTTAATCCCGGATTCCTTGCAAGTAGACTCGGCCGAGCAGGTGACTCGTTTCTACTAGGCTCATCAACGCTCTGTTCGGCTGTTCCACCATTTTACTAACGGAAACCAGTCTCCTCTGTGGTCGCCATTCTATCATGGCCAAGCAATAAAACGCCACGCACCTCGTTGCTTGAGATGAGATCAGAGTGTGGCATACATGATGTGGTAGAAAGAGAATAGCTATGGTGGCACGGAGTAGGAGCGAGAGGCATAGTTGTTCTTGGCCGTGAAGTGAATGTTGCAATTCCTGTTTTCTACCTGTATTTTCCGACTCCTTCCATTCCTATGACTACCATTTTGAATCCATGTTGTGTGGAGGCGTAGCAAATAATAAAATGAGCAAGTCATTCATCTTCGGAGCAGGGAGGTCTCACTTCTTATAAAAGATTTGGGTGGTAGACAACGACATAAAGTCATTGATCCATTGGTAGGTCAATGGCTAAAAGATTCTCACTTTATGAGTTCGGTCCTAGTTAGGTTCGAGGCTATATGAGTGTTTTAAACGAACAATAAATTTGTGGATCTTTTCATTTTTAAATGAAGGATTTTATTGGTCCCTTGATCTTTACATCAAGATGCTGCAACTACCCACAGTTTAGAATTACAAAGTTCACAAAAAACAAAGCCCCAATGGCTAATCTCTTATATTTTCGTAGAGATAAAAACGAGCTAAGTAGACCAACGACTCCAAGACGCCAAGTGAGTTGTGTCATGCGAAAGACTGGAGATGCATGAGGCCATGTGATCATTGATGAACTGCTCCGGTACAAGCACTGGTGCTGAGTGTGATGTTAAATCTTCCAGTCCTCGACGACGTCAACTATTCCAGGTGGTCGGTAACTCCACGAGCTTGCCAGGATTATCCCATGCATATCGATTACTGAAATTTGAGAAATTGTGCGATACGACGAGGTAGCCGAACTTCTGAAATTAAGTGTCGCCGATTACATGCAACGAAAGAACGTACACAAGCTCCCAATTATTTCACATGCGCAAATTAGCTAACACATATTACTCCTCCTCCGCAAATATAAAACGCGTGTGTTTCGAAAAACTATTTTGAACATGATTTGTATAACATTGTTAAATTAATATGCTGGAATTGTATCAGAAATACTTTTTAAATAATATTGTATTGTATAATCAGCACATTTGGACTAATCGTTGGCCGAGTTTAATCTTGTAAAGTATGTGGCCTTTGTATTTCTTGCAATGAAGAGAGTTGTACTTGCATAATAATAACACTAGAGATTTATAAAGTTATAGTTGCACATTCCTTATCCTTAAACTTGACCTTCCATTGTACTCGTGAGAAAAATTCCACAAAAAGAAAATCCCCCTTTGACTTCTTTTCAAAAAATACAAATTTTTGGTCAAAATAGTGTGAATAGTGACCTATAATCCCCCTTTGACTTCTTTTTTGCTCTGAAGTCAACGTTGGTTTTTTGTTACTAGTGCAGAAGTAAGTCAAGTTTATTATAAAAATAGTTCTTACCTATTTGACTTCTTGTTTAATTAGTAATCCCCCCCCACCCATATAGGTTAGGTGCGGGCCCCACATGTCAGTTAACGGTCAAACAAACGGTTCGTTTAGGTGCGGGCCCGACTTGTCATAAACCGGTTTAATTTCTTTGCCACGGGCGTTTTGGGTTTTTTGAAACAGCCGACGTCGGTTTCGGTAGTTATCAGTCACAAACAAAAATGTGGTAGTTTTTTGGAACCATAGGACGAAAAGTGGTAGTTTTATGCTATTTACTCGTGTATCTACTACCAGGAACCAAAGTGTATTTCCCCACATTTCCTGTCCCATAACGAGTAGTATGTGCCCCTGTGCTAGTTGTCCATGATCTTGAGGATTTTATATTTCAAACAAATGAAAGCAACACGCCATACATGATATATTTTGATCGTTGGGGTTTAACACAAAATTTGAAGGATTGTACAGTTCCCAAGATTTTTACTCTAACTGCTCTTAAGCTGCTAAATTTCTATGACATGTATTATTATGCCTACAACTTCGTATGAATCTCAACATAAGCTCAAATTGAGAACTAACGTATGTCGGATGAACAAAAGGGTGCTTATTCCACATTCTACCACGGGCCAAACTTTGTAGGAATCCCTATTTTTTTCTATCTTTTGTTGTTCAAAGAGGTAGTTTGCCAATACATATCTTCTTAAGTTTAGTTTGTGCTGAGACAATCACCAGCCTTCATATATATCCCAATTCCTGGAATATTACTAACCGCGTTTCGCAAACCAAAATTCTGAACAACTGAAAGAACAATCCCTAGAATATCACCACCAGCATGTGGCTGTCATCGATAAGGTCAGGTTGGCTCTAGTTGATGAGCAGAGATAGCGGTATGCCTCGACTGCTCGTCCTGGCGGCAGTAGTGTTCGTTCGATGGTCAGATTAATCTACGAATAATATGGTTAAAAATGGAAAGTACACATCGTAGTGCTGTTGCAGGTGTAAAAAAACACCATGCTCATGTGTACATACCACAGCAGAGAGAGGTACGTAGCATCCCTACCCTGCCCATGGGGAGGATCCGTCTCCAACCAGAAGAGATACTACTACTGCTCTACAATGCTCGTGTGCCTTAAGTGGGCTAAGCAATCGCCTATCGGCCGTGACCCATGCCAATCAAGCATGGTGTAGATCGCCACATGGTATGCCCTTGGCTCGTTGGCATGGCCATGGCGATCGTCCGCGGAGGGAGTGGGGGAGACGGGCCGGGGTTATTGATTGGCTGCCGGCTTCGTTGTGTGGGTCCCGGGTATCGTTATCCCGGAAACATGGGCGACAGAGTACAGTGGAGACGTCAATGCGTCGATCGTGAGGTTGACATGACCCGTCAATGGAACAAGCATAAAAGCATCCATCTCTTCTCTTCTCTGCCTGCTGGCCGTCCGTCCGTGTACACTCTACTTCTCATCACGTCGCTGTCGTTTTATTTATTTATTTAACTCACCCTGAGCAGAACTACCACGAGGCTGGAGAGGTCCGGTCTTGTGGTTTTTGGAAAGTGCAATTTTTCCAAGTTCAAAAGACACACGCCTAGCTCGCGACGACCTCGAGGAGGTACCACTGAGCTGCATCTGGCTGACGCAAAGCTAGGGAGATCTTCCTGGAGCAAGAAGCCATCCGACTTTTTTCGCGTCCCTTGCCGAGTGAACCTGAGCTGAAAGATTGGATCGCAAGGTTGAAAAACCGCAACGGGACGCAACGCCAACGTGTAGTACCACCACCATCACTCACTCGCTTTTTCCGCACCCGTACGTGCACCGTTTCGCCCTCTGGTCACGTCTTTTCGACCACGACATACGGCTGCAGTTCCCGTTGCCAAACGGATATGGAGGGAGCGAAAAAGCCTCTGCCTCTCTCTCCCTCTAGCTAGCGATCAGCGAGGAAAAATGCATCGTCGTCGTCGTCCTTGCAAGCTGTTCACCACTACTTACTTATGATCTGCATCAGCTAGCAGTGCATATGCATTCCCATTGTCACATCGGCCGAAAGCGCGCGCTCATCGAGATGGACGCATAAAAAGATCTACTAGCTAGTAGCTAGGATTCGTATATGTTGGTGGTTTTGCTAGCTAGATCTTGCAAGCATATGCCATTGTTAGGCGTCGATCAGAAGTGCTCCCTTTTTTCCAGGCGAAATCGTGTCAGTGGTGTTTTACAGGCAGCTGCTGTCAGATTACGTGTGGAAAACAGTAATCATTTCGGCTTATGATGATTTCGGCAGTTGGGTAAGCTAGCGGTGCAAGCAAAGCTGATGCACATATGCCAACCTTTTCCTTGGTAAACCGATGGGGCATAAGTTGGGGAGAAGGGAGAGGGTACGTGCACAGGAAGGAGGGACGAAGAAGGAAGGAATAAAGCATATGCTAGCGCCCTACAGTAGCTGAACTACCACAAGCACTCGGGCCTTTTCAACAAATGGGTTTGTTTGGAAGCATTGAGCATACGGAAGATTCCGATGTTGCTTCTCAGATTTTTTTTCCCCCGTTGGACGGGATGCATTATATATGCATCAACCCCTCTTGCATCAACCCCTCTTGCATTTCAGATTTTTTTCGACAAAGTACAATATGTTGTCAACCCACTATACCCGGCCTCTGCAAAAATACATCAATGACCTAATCCTGACACTGAGGATGCACACCTCCAAATACATAAGGTATCAAATCTTGATACATCAATCCCGGTCACACGTTTCATATCTTGATTCGGAACACCGTTGAGAAAAAAAAAGTACCAAATTCAACTGTGATAGTGTTATTTGCCCACTTTGAGTCTGGTTTGAATTAACTACCGCTTAATTATAACATGTTCCCTTTTTATCTAATGCTGTGTGTCGGACTTTTATGTTAGCAATTTTTTGGCATGATAAATGTACTTCTGTATATACATACAGAATTATTTATACTTTTATACAGTATTTGTCTAGTTATAACCTGGCTGCACCACGAGAACATGTTCATCGGATGTTGTATTTTCTCCAGGCAGAATGCCCGTGTGAATATCTAGCACGTATGATTGTACCGATGCTACTATCTTTTATCTTCAAAAGTGTACCTGATTCACATGTGACTAATACTCATTTCTTAGGCATATCATAACTATGTTTTCCTTCTCGACATATTGAGTAAAATAACATGTCTCAAGTAGTTACAATGCCAACAAGTGATCATGGTACGTTTTTACAGGTTGGACTTATGAGATGAGGTGGTTGGCTCGCGATAAAAACCCGGAGGCACGCCGTCAAAATAAGAGAGAGAAGGGGGGTGGGGCTAGTGTGGAAGAGGACGCATACGTCTATAATGCTTTGCCACCAATCGAGGGATGGGCCCGAGGCTCAGGGATTTGGCTTTAGCCCCATAGGTACTAACGGGAGTCTGTGATCAAATTTTTTTGAATGCAAGAATATCACGAAAAGTTATTGCTTTTGCCCCATGCGCAGCCCCTCTATGGCTCTGCTCACCCAATCATCGTCAAGCAGGCATCGCCCCGCCGCTCCTTCTTCGCCGTGCATCGTCAGTTGTAGCTCAGATCATCATCGTGAGAGATTCCTCATTGACATATCACAACGCGCACGTCATGCAAACAACTAACAGTTGTTGTGCGGCTGGCCCTTCTAATTTCTCGACATTTTGAGTAAAATAACACGTCTTAAGTAGATACGATACCAAAACGTGATTATGATACCAAAAAGTAATGCTACATCCACGGAAAGGCCTTTACGGGTTGAGAACAAGAAAGCCATCCATCCTGACCCTTTCTTCCAATTCCTCAACATTTTGAGTAGAATAACACATCTCAAGTTGTTATGCTACCAACAGGTGATCATGGTACACACTTGAGTAATGCTACATCCACGAAAAGGCTTTTACGGGTTGGATTTATGGGATGAGGTGGTTGGCTCGCGATAAAAAACTAGAGGCACACCGTGAAAAAGAGGGGGGGGGGGGGGGTAGTTTGGAAGAGGACACATACGCCTATAATGCTTTGCCAACCATCGATGGATGGGCCCGGGACTTAGGGATTGGCTTTAGCCTCATGGGTAATAACTGGAGTCCGTGTTTATCTTTTTAAAATAAATAAGATCACAAAAAGTTATTGCTTTTGCCCCATGCGCAGCCCCGCTGTGGCTCTGCTCACTCCATCATTGTCAAGCAGGCATCGCCCCTCCGCTCCTTCTTCGTCGTGCATCGTCATTTGTAGCTCAGATCATCATCGTGAGATATTCCTCACCGACACATCACAACACGCACGTCATCCAAACAACTAATTGTTGTTGTGAGCCTGGCCCTTCCTTCTACATTCTCGAAATTTTGAGTAAAATAATATGTCTCAAGTAGATATGATACCAACAAGTCATTATGGTACGCACTCGATGCTACATCCACGGAAAGGCCTTTATGGGTTGGGAACGAGCAAGCCATCCATCTTGACTCTTCCTTCCAATCCCTCGACATTTTGAGTAGAATAACACATCTCAAGTAGTTACCATACCAACAAGTGATCATGGTACTCACTCGATTAATGCTACATCCACAGAAAGGCTTTTATGGGTTGGATTTATGGGATGAGGTGGTTGGCTCACGATAAAAATCCAGAGGTACATCGGGAAAATAGGTGGGAGGGGGGCTGGGGGGGGGGGTTATAGTGTGGAATAGGACACATATGTTGGTAAGGCCCCCTCCCCTTAGGTTTGGCATTTTCCCACGGATCCAGTGTCCTCCTTCTTTCCACCCATCGAGGGATGAGCCTGGGGCCCAGGGATCCATAGGTAGTAACCGGAGTCCGTGTTTTAATTTTTGTATTTTTTAAAGGGGGATATATTTATATCAAGTAGATACCAATTACACCCAGCCACCCAGCCTCTGCACCAACATGATGCTTAAAAATATCTAGGATGACCCGGCCAAAAACAAAAAAAAAGAGAGAAAAAAGAAAAGAAAAAGAAAAAATGACCCTGCCACGATGATCAATCACGTACCCGCAGTAGTAGCACTCTAACCATCACCAAATACGCATTTGGACTACATAGAAGGTTCTCCAAAAGCAACGCCTCCAGGAAGGAAACAATGCACAAACTTTGTCGTTACCCGATCAAAGATCATATGTTTTCACCCTGAAGAAAGACCGCATTCCCAAAATTAATGCGTTCAACAAGGCCACTATCAGGCACAACCAATAAAGGCCAGACCTTGGGTTTTCACCCTGAAAATCATGACTCACCAACAAAGAAGTCCTCCAATGCTGCCGCTCCCACTTGCTGAGGCTACTACTACAAGTCACGTACCACCAGGCTCACAGGAACTCGTGCCCGGTCTGGACGGGAACTTTAATTTTTGTAAATACAAGAAGATCATGGAAAAATATTGCTTTTGCCTCATGGACAACCCCATTGTGGCTCTGCTCACCGCAGCATCGTCAAGCGGGTGTCGCCCCTCAGCTCCTTCTTGGTCGTGCATCGTCAATTGTAGCTCAAATCATCATCGTAAGAGATTCCTCACTGACGCATCACAACACACACGTCAGGCAAACAACTAATGACTGCTGTGTTCCTGGATTCTGATATGGCTGTGACTAAAGAGCTGAATTTGCTGGAAAAAAGTGGTGTAAGCGAGAATGTATTTTTTTTTGCCGCAGGTGCGCTTGCACCCTTACTTTAGAAGAGTCAAAAAAAATATTTGATAGCTAAAAAATCCTCAAAAAATTACGTCGCTTACATAGGGTAGTATACTATAGACGTGCAATTTTGCATGAAAAATATTATACCAGTTCATGTTACTCATAAGAAGACAAAGAAAATAGTGGCCGGAACAACACCTTTTGTGCACTGAATATATTATCTGGTCACGTGGCAAGAAATCAATTTCGCACCGAGACTTGTATTAAAGTCTACATGTACAACTATTAGTCACATCACGCGCGTATGTGAATTTGTTTTGTTTTTAGCCAGGCGTGTGTGCTCCCGAGTTTACGTTTTGAGTCCTTGCGCTACAACGGGACGACGTACGGGGTTTCTTGATGGATCCCCCACGGGCCGCGGCCACGGAGGCACAAAGGCCCAGCCCACCCTGGGACGAAAGAGGAAAGTTTACCCTGTGAGTGGGGATGGCAATGGGTACCCATTACCCACGTATCCTGTGGGTAAAAACCCTATTAGGGAAAAGGTATGGGACAAAAATTTACCCATGCGTATGTAAATAGGGAAATCTCAAACCCATCAGGTAGAGCGGGTATGGGTATGAGATCATATAACGCATACTCACATACCCATGTACCCTTACAAAATCTAACAAGTACGGAAAAAATATCTCTGGCCTTTGTCATGAGTTTGTGAACTTAAAAATGTATGACTATGTACTGCCGCTTTTGACTATGTGTTGATGTTTTGATGTGTTGTTGTTTACAAGAAAGTGTTGAAGTTTGTAAAATGTGGTGTGTTTATGATATGTTGTTGTTTATAAGTACGTATTAATGTTTATTATGTGTTGTTGTTCATAAGTATGTATTGATGTTATTATGTGTTTATGATTGTATCTTGTTGTTTATGATTATGTGTCACTCCAATTGATATTATGCAGACATGGGTATTTTTACCCGCGGATACCCATTTACCCTGTCGGGTGATGGGTATGGGAAAAGTTTATACCCACTCGCGGGTATGGGTACGGGTGATGGGTATGCTTAGATGGGATGGGTAAGGGTATGGGGTGGCTCCACCCGTACCCAAACCCTGTGGGTGCCATCCCTACCTGTGAGCCACCTGGTCACACACACGCCAGTCCCTAGCCTAGCTAGGCACCCTTCACCTTTGTGGCGTATACATACATACCCGTCCCTGCACACTTGGCTGCAACCGTATATCAACTTCCTTGTAGTGGCTCCAAATAACCCTGGAGCGTTCGGTTGGATACTCCTTATCTTGGAGACACATGCCTGAGTTCATCCCTCATCCTAGTGCATGTATGGTCCTATCCAGCAGAGTAGCTAGCTAGCCTCACGGTCAGGGAGCAGGCCACCAGCTAGTAGCGACCACAGGAGCACACGCGCGTGCGTGCGAGGGGATACCGCGTATAGGCGCGGCGGCATGGCCGCACGGAGGCGTTGGCATGGTCACCACGCTCTCAGGTCGCAGCCGTGCATCCCGTCGCTGCCACATGACCCGCCTGCCATTAATAAACACGCCGTATGCTGTATTCCAGACTTTGTTAACAAGTATACTATACTAGTATGGTAATAATATAATACGACGTACGTGCTGGACCGATGATCATGGGTGCAGTGAAGTGCAGGGTGACAGAAGGTGGATCAAAAGCGTCCCGTCGAAATGACACAACATGGGTCTGCTCCCGTGCCTGCATCCGGTCCCGGTCGGGGCCCCCCGCCCGACCCGGCCTCTTGGTTCGGTAGGTGGAGATCGCCGCGACCCCCGGCCCTGCGGCTCGCTAGCTTTCTCACCGGTAACTCTATCTCTTTGTTTTGGCCCGTTCATTATCGTGTACTCTCCGTCACAAAATAAATGTCTTAACTTTGTACTAATTTTAATATAAAATTGCACGAGTCACTTATTTCGGAACAGAGGAAGTATGTATGTAATTTTTCATGCCAGAGAAAGTTGTTACGTAAGTATATGTAGGAGTACGTAGAAAGTGAGAGGTCGATGCTGGCCGTACGCACGCAATTAATGGCATATATACGCGACGGGACGACGAAATCCAAGCGAAGCGACTGCAACGGCGGTTGAAAAGGGCCAAAGTGGCACGGCGGAACGGGACGTTTCACTAATCTCACGGTACGGTTTACGAACGTGGTGTCTCGCTCACCGGTTTGCCGTGGTGGCCAATTTGGACTTGTCATCGATCGCCCCATTAATCCCCCGCTCACGGCCGAGTTGTCCGCGTCACGAAATCTGGAGAAACGCATAGCCAGGCACGGATTAATTCGGTGGCACCAAAGGGAAAGTCGTTTTTCTCAAGATGAGATCTCCGTCAGGGTCAGTGTGTGCGTGTGTACACATCCTCTCGTTGGCTCGTGCAACAGTGGATTAGATCCACGATGGAGATAGGGGAAATCCAATCATCTATCCAAGTTTTTTTCATGGAAATCATCCGTCTAAGTTTTATTTAGGATTTTTTTTTCGCCGATGCTCGTACATACGCATATACACTCACTCCTGTGAACGCACGCACACGTACCCTACCCCTATTAGCACTTCCGGGAGACTGAGCCGGTACATCGTCTTGAGGTTGACGACAGACGACTTCGTAATCGACCAGAGCGTCTCTTCCCACTGAACACACATCGCCAGAAGACCTAAAATAAAACCAAAAAAATGCGAGCACCAGTGTCAAGTCTAGAATTCGAACTCTGGAGAGCTAGGATACCGTTAAGCAGTCAAACTAACCCTAGGCTTAATTACAAGGATGTGCCGAGTGCATATGGACTTGGATATTTTTTTCTCTACATAATTTTCTGGAGAGTTTTTAGTGTTGGAAATATGTCCTAGAGGCAATAAGAAATTAATTATTATCATATTTTCCCTGTTCATGATAATCGTTCAGTATCCATGCTAGAATTGTATTGATCCGAAACCCAGGTACATGTGTGGATACATAGATAACAATGTGTCCCTAGTGAGCCTCTACTAGACTAGCTCGTTGATCAAAGATGGCCACGGTTTCTTAGCCATAGACATGAGTTGTCATTTGATAACGGGATCACATCATTAGGAGAATGATCTGATGGACAAGACCCAAACTATAAGCATAGCATATGATTGTGTCAAGTTTATTGCTATTGTTTTTCTGCATGTCAAGTATATGTTCCTATGACCATGAGATCATGCAACTCACTGACACCGAAGGAGTACCTTGTGTGTACCAAACGTCGCAACGTAACTGGGTGACTATAAAGGTGCTCTACAGGTATCTCCGAGGGTGTCTGTTGAGTTGGCATGGATCAAGACTGGGATTTGCCACTCCGTATGACGGAGAGGTATCTCAGGGCCCACTTGGTAATACAACATCACAATAAGCTTGCAAGCAATGTGACCAATGAGTTAGTCATGGGATCTTGTATTACAGAACGAGTAAAGAGACTTGCCGGTAATGAGATTGAACTAGGTATGGAGATACCGACGATCAAATCTCGGGCAATTAACATACTGATAGACAAACGGAACTACATACGGGATTAGCTGAATCCTTGACATCGAGGTTTGACCGATAAGATCTCCGTAGAATATGTAGGAACCAATATGGGCATCCAGGTCCCGCTATTGGTTATTGACCGTAGAGGTGTCTCGGTCATGTCTGCACAGTTCTCGAACCCGCAGGGCCTACACGCTTAACGTTTGGTGACGATATAAGTATAGTTGAGTCATTATGGTGGTTACCGAAGGTTGTTCAGAGTCCCGGATGAGTTCCCGGACATGACGAAGAACTCTGGAATGGTCCGGAGGCGAAGATCGATATATAGGACGAAGGGTATTGGAGTCCGGAATTGTTCTGGGGGTACCGGGTCATGACCAGCATAACCGAAAGGGGTTTCGGGGGGCCCCGGCAAGTGTTGGGGGGCCTCATGGGCCAAGGGGAGGGGGCAAACCAGCCCACTAAGGGACTGTGTGACCCCTCACACCATCCCACGTAACCAGAAGAGGTGGCGGCCCCCCTAGGCAGCCAACCCCTTTGCCTTGGAGGCCAAGGCTCCCGGGGGGAGGCGCCCAAAACCCATCTAGGGTTTCCCCCCTGCGGCCGCCACCCCCCTAGATGGGATCTAGGGCGCCCCCTCCTTCTCCCTCCACCCTATATATAGAGAGGTAGAGAGAGGGAAGCCGCTGTTGGGGAACGTAGTAATTTCAAAAAATTTCCTACGCACACACAGGATCATGGTGATGCATAGCAACGAGAGGGGAGAGTGTTGTCCACGTACCCTCGTAGTCCGAAAACGGAAGCGTTAGCACAACGCGGTTGATGTAGTCGTACGTCTTCACGATCCGACCGATCCAAGTACCGAACGTACGGCACCTCCGAGTTCAACACACGTTCAGCTCGATGACGTCCCGCGAACTCCGATCCAGCAGAGCTTCACGGGAGAGTTCTGTCAGCACGACGGCGTGGTGACGGTGATGATGATGCTACCGACGCAGGGCTTCGCATAAGCACCGCTACGATATGATCGAGGTGGAATATGGTGGAGGGGGGCACCGCACACGGCTAAGAGATCAAGAGATCAATTGTTGTGTCTAGAGGTGCCCCCTGCCCCCGTATATAAAGGACCAGGGGGGAGGAGGCGGCCGGCCAGGGGAGGGCGCGCCAGGGAGGAGTCCTACTCCCACCGGGAGTAGGACTCCCTCTTTTCCTAGTTGGAGTAGGAGGGGGAAAGGAAGGGAAGGAGAGAGGGGGAAGGAAAGGGGGCACCGCCCCCCTCCTTGTCCAATTCGGACTAGAGGGCGAGGGGGCGCGCGGCCAGCCCTAGCCGCCCCTCCTCTTCTCCACTATGGCCCATCTTGGCCCATTGAACTCCCCGGGGGGTTCCGGTAACCCCCCGGTACTCCGGTATATGTCCGAAACTCCCCGAAACCATTCCGGTGTCCGAACATAGTCGTCCAATATATCGATCTTTACGTCTCGACCATTTCGAGACTCCTCGTCATGTCCGTGATCACATCCGGGACTCCGAACAACCTTAGGTACATCAAAACACAAAAACTCATAATACAATCGTCACCGAAACTTTAAGCGTGTGGACCCTACGGGTTCGAGAACAATGTAGACATGACCGAGACACGTCTCCGGTCAATAACCAATAGCGTAACCTGGATGCTCATATTGGCACCTACATATTCTACGAAGATCTTTATCGGTCAAACCGCATAACAACATACGTTGTTCCTTTTGTCATCGGTATGTTACTTGCCCGAGATTCGATCGTCGGTATCTCAATACCTAGTTCAATCTCGTTACTGGCAAGTCTCTTTACTCGTTCCGTAATACATCGTCTCGCAACTAACTCATTAGTTACAATGCTTGCAAGGCTTATAGTGATGTGCATTACTGAGTGGGCCCAGAGATACCTCTCTGACAATCGGAGTGACAAATCCTAATCTCGAAATACGCCAACCCAACAAGTACCTTCGAAGACACCTGTAGAGCACCTTTATAATCACCCAGTTACGTTGTGACGTTTGGTAGCACACAAAGTGTTCCTCCGGTAAACGGGAGTTGCATAATCTCATAGTCATAGGAACATGTATAAGTCATGAAGAAAGCAATAGCAACATACTAAACGATCAAGTGCTAAGCTAACAGAATGGGTCAAGTCAATCACATCATTCTCCTAATGATGTGATCCCGTTAATCAAATGACAACTCATGTCTATGGCCAGGAAACATAACCATCTTTGATTAACGAACTAGTCAAGTAGAGGCATACTAGTGACACTCTGTTTGTCTATGTATTCACACATGTATCATGTTTCCGGTTAATACAATTCTAGCATGAATAATAAACATTTATCATGATATAAAGAAATAAATAATAACTTTATTATTGCCTCTAGAGCATATTTCCTTCAGTCTCCCACTTGCACTAGAGTCAATAATCTAGATTACACAGTAATGATTCTAACACCCATGGAGCCTTGGTGCTGATCATGTTTTGCTCGTGGAAGAGGCTTAGTCAACGGGTCTGCAACATTCAGATCCGTATGTATCTTGCAAATCTCTATGTCTCCCACCTGGACTTGGTCCCGGATGGAATTGAAGCGTCTTTTGATGTGCTTGGTCCTCTTGTGAAATCTGGATTCCTTTGCCAAGGCAATTGCACCAGTATTGTCATAGAAGATTTTCATTGGACCCGATGCACTAGGTATGACACCTAGATCGGATATGAACTCCTTCATCCAGACTCCTTCATTCGCTGCTTCCGAAGCAGCTATGTACTCCGCTTCACACGTAGATCCCGCCACGACGCTTTGTTTAGAACTGCACCAACTGACAGCTCCACCGTTCAATATAAACACGTATCCGGTTTGCGATTTAGAATCGTCCGGATCAGTGTCAAAGCTTGCATCAACGTAACCATTTACGATGAGCTCTTTGTCACCTCCATAAACGAGAAACATATCCTTAGTCCTTTTCAGGTATTTCAGGATGTTCTTGACCGCTGTCCAATGATCCACTCCTGGATTACTTTGGTACCTCCCTGCTAAACTTATAGCAAGGCACACATCAGGTCTGGTACACAGCATTGCATACATGATAGAGCCTATGGCTGAAGCATAGGGAACATCTTTCATTTTCTCTCTATCTTCTGCAGTGGTCGGGCATTGAGTCTTACTCAACTTCACACCTTATAACACAAGCAAGAACCCTTTCTTTGCTTGATCCATTTTGAACTTCTTCAAAACTTTGTCAAGGTATGTGCTTTGTGAAAGTCCAATTAAGCGTCTTGATCTATCTCTATAGATCTTGATGCCCAATATGTAAGCAGCTTCACTGAGGTCCTTCATTGAAAAACTCTTATTCAAGTATCCTTTTATGCTATCCAGAAATTCTATATCATTTCCAATCAACAATATGTCATCCACATATAAGATTAGAAATGCTAAAGAGCTCCCACTCACTTTCTTGTAAATACATGCTTCTCCAAAAGTCTGTATAAAACCATATGCTTTGATCACACTATCAAAGCGTTTATTCCAACTCCGAGAGGCTTGCACCAGTCCATAAATGGATCGCTGGAGCTTGCACACTTTGTTAGCTCCCTTTGGATCGATAAAACCTTCAGGTTGCATCATATACAACTCTTCTTCCAGAAATCCATTCAGGAATGCAGTCTTTACATCCATTTGCCAAATTTCATAATCATAAAATGCGACAATTGCTAACATGATTCGGACGGACTTAAGCATCGCTACGGGTGAGAAGGTCTCATCGTAGTCAATCCCTTGAACTTGTCGAAAACCTTTCGCAACAAGTCGAGCTTTATAGACAGTAACATTACCGTCAGCGTCTGTCTTCTTCTTGAAGATCCATTTATTCTCAATTGCTTGCCGATCATCGGGCAAGTCAACCAAAGTCCACACTTTGTTCTCATACATGGATCCCATCTCAGATTTCATGGCCTCAAGCCATTTTGCAGAATCTGGGCTCACCATTGCTTCTTCATAGTTCGTAGGTTCGTCATGGTCTAGTAACATGACCTCCAGAACAGGATTACCGTACCACTCTAGTGCGGATCTCACTCTGGTTGACCTACGAGGTTCGGTAGTAACTTGATCTGAAGCTTCATGATCATCATCATTAGCTTCCTCACTAATTGGTGTAGGTGTCACAGGAACCGGTTTCTGTGATAAACTACTTTCCAATAAGGGAGCAGTTATAGTTACCTCATCAAGTTCTACTTTCCTCCCACTCACTTCTTTCGAGAGAAACTCCTTCTCTAGAAAGGATCCATTTTTAGCAACGAATGTTTTGCCTTCGGATCTGTGATAGAAGGTGTACCCAACAATTTCCTTTGGGTATCCTATGAAGACACATTTCTCCGATTTGGGTTCGAGCTTATCAGGTTGAAGCTTTTTCACATAAGCATCGCAACCCCAAACTTTAAGAAACGACAACTTTGGTTTCTTGCCAAACCACAGTTCATAAGGTGTCGTCTCAACGGATTTTGATGGTGCCCTATTTAACGTGAATGCAGCTGTCTCTAGAGCATAACCCCAAAACGATAGCGGTAAATCAGTAAGAGACATCATCGATCGCACCATATCTAGTAAAGTACGATTACGACGTTCGGACACCATTACGCTGTGGTGTTCCGGGTGGCGTGAGTTGCGAAACTATTCCGCATTGTTTCAAATGTAGACCAAACTTGTAACTCAAATATTCTCCTCCACGATCAGATCGTAGAAACTTATTTTCTTGTTACGATGATTTTCAACTTCACTCTGAAATTCTTTGAACTTTTTAAATGTTTAAAACTTGTGTTTCATTAAGTAGATATACCGATATCTGCTTAAATCATCTGTGAAGGTGAGAAAATAACGATACCCGCCGCGAGCCTCAACATTCATTGGACCACATACATCAGTATGTATGATCTCCAACAAATCAGTTGCTCGCTCCATAGTTCCGGAGAACGGCGTTTTAGTCATCTTGCCCATGAGGCACGGTTCGCAAGTACCAAGTGATTCATAATCAAGTGATTCCAAAAGTCCATCAGTATGGAGTTTCTTCATGCGCTTTACACCAATATGACCCAAACGGCAGTGCCACAAATAAGTTGCACTATCATTATCAACTCTGCATCTTTTGGCTTCAACATCATGAATATGTGTATCACTACTTTCGAGATTCAACAAAAATAGACCACTCTTCAAGGGTGCATGACCATAAAAGATATTACTCATATAAATAGAACAACCATTATTCTCAGATTTAAATGAATAACCGTCTCGCATCAAACAAGATCCAGATATAATGTTCATGCTCAACGCTGGCACCAAATAACAATTATTCAGGTCTAAAACTAATCCCGAAGGTAGATGTAGAGGTAGCGTGCCGACGGCGATCATATTGACTTTGGAACCATTTCCCACACGCATCGTCACCTCGTCCTTAGCCAGTCTTCGCTTAATCCGTAGTCCCTGTTTCGAGTTGCAAATATTAGCAACAGAACCAGTATCAAATACCCAGGTGCTACTGCGAGCTCTAGTAAGGTACACATCAATAACATGTATATCACATATACCTTTGTTCACCTTGCCATCCTTCTTATCCGCCAAATACTTGGGGCAGTTCCGCTTCCAGTGACCAGTCTGCTTGCAGTAGAAGCACTCAGTCTCAGGCTTAGGTCCAGACTTGGGTTTCTTATCTTGAGTAGCAACTTGTTTGCTGTTCTTCTTGAAGTTCCCCTTCTTCTTCCCTTTACCATTTTTCTTGAAACTGGTGGTCTTATTGACCATCAACACTTGATGCTCCTTCTTTATTTCTACCTCCGCAGCCTTTAGCATTACGAAGAGCTCGGGAATTGTCTTATCCATCCCTTGCATATTATAGTTCATCACGAAGCTCTTGTAGCTTGGTGGCAGTGATTTAAGAATTCTGTCAGTGACACTATCATCCGGAAGATTAACTCCTAGTTGAATCAAGTGATTGTTATACCCAGACATTTTGAGTATATGTTCACTGACAGAACTATTCTCCTCCATCTTGCAGCTGTAGAACTTATTGGAGACTTCATATCTCTCAATCCGGGCATTTGCTTGAAATATTAATTAACTTCAACTCCTGGAACATCTCATATGCTCCATGACGTTCAAAACGTCGTTGAAGCCCCGGTACTAAGCCGTAAAGCATGGCACACTGAACTATCGAGTAGTCATCAGCTTTGCTCTGCCAGACGTTCTTAACATCGTCAGTTGCATCTGCAGCAGGCCTGGCACCCAGCGGTGCTTCCAGGACGTAATTCTTCTGTGCAGCAATGAGGATAATCCTCAAGTTACGGACCCAGTCCGTGTAATTGCTACCATCATCTTTCAACTTTTCTTTGTCAAGGAACGCATTAAAATTTAACGGAACAACAACACGGGCCATCTATCTACAAACAACATAGACAAGCAAAATACCATCAGGTACTAAGTTCATGATAAATTTAAGTTCAATTAATCATATTATTTAAGAACTCCCACTTAGATAGATATCTCTCTGATCATCTAAGTGATCACGTGATCCAAATCAACTAAATCATGTCCGATCATCACGTGAGATGGAGTAGTTTTCAATGGTGAATATCACTATGTTGATCATATCTACTATATGATTCACGCTCGACCTTTCGGTCTCACTGTTCTGAGGCCATATCTGCATATGCTAGGCTCGTCAAGTTTAACCCGAGTATTCTGCGTGTGCAAAACTGGCTTGCACCCGTTGTAGACGAACGTAGAGCTTATCACACCCGATCATCACGTGGTGTCTCGGCACAATGAACTTTGGCAACGGTGCATACTCAGGGAGAACAATTTTATCTTGAAATTTAGTGAGAGATCATCTTATAATGCTACCGTCAATCAAAGCATAATAAGATGCATAAAGGATAAACATCACATGCAATCAATATAAGTGATATGATATGGCCATCATCATCTTGTGCTTGTGATCTCCATCTCCGAAGCACCGTTATGATCACCATCGTCACTGGTGCGACACCTTGATCTCCGTCGTAGCATCGTTGTCGTCTCGCCAACTATTGCTTCTACGACTATCGCTACCGCTTAGTGATAAAGTAAAGCATTACAGGGCGATTGCATTGCATACAATAAAGCGACAACCATATGGCTCTTGCCAGTTGCCGATAACTCGGTTACAGAACATGATCATCTCATACAATAAAATATAGCATCATGTCTTGACCATATCACATCACAACATGTCCTGCAAAAACAAGTTAGACGTCCTCTACTTTGTTGTTGCAAGTTTTATGTGGCTACTACGGGCTGAGCAAGAACCGTTCTTACCTACGCATCAAAACCACAACGATCGTTCGTCAAGTTGGTGCTATTTTAACCTTCTCAAGGACCGGGCGTAGCCACACTCGGTTCAACTAAAGTTGGAGAAACTGACACCCGCCAGCCACCTGTGTGCAAAGCACGTCGGTAGAACCAGTCTCGTGTAAGCGTACGCGTAATGTCGGTCCGGGCCGCTTCATCCAACAATACCGCCGAACCAAAGTATGACATGCTGGTAAGCAGTATGACTTGTATCGCCCACAACTCACTTGTGTTCTGCTCGTGCATAAAACCTGGCTCGGATGCCACTGTTGGGGAACGTAGTAATTTCAAAATTTTTCCTACGCACACACAGGATCATGGTGATGCATAGCAACGAGAGGGGAGAGTGTTGTCCACGTACCCTCGTAGACCGAAAACGGAAGCATTAGCACAATGCGGTTGATGTAGTCGTACGTCTTCACGATCCGACCAATCCAAGTTCCGAACGTACGGCACCTCCGAGTTCAGCACACGTTCAGCTCGATGACGTCCCGCGAACTCCGAACCAGCAGAGCTTCACGGCGGAGTTCCGTCAGCACGACGGCGTGGTGACGGTGATGATGATGCTACCGACGCAGGGCTTCGCCTAAGCACCGCTACGATACGATCGAGGTGGAATATGGTGGAGGGGGGCACCGCACACGGCTAAGAGATCAAGAGATCAATTGTTGTGTCTAGAGGTGCCCCCTGCCCCCGTATATAAAGGACCAGGGGAGGAGGCGGCTCTTTTCCTAGTTGGAGTAGGAGGGGGAAAGGAAGGGAAGGAGAGAGGGGGAAGGAAAGGGGGCGCCGCCCCCCTCCTTGTCCAATTCGGGCTAGATGGGGAGGGGCGCGCGGCTAGCCCTAGCCGCCCCTCCTCTTCTCCACTAAGGCCCATCTTGGCCCATTAAACTCCCCGGGTGGTTCCGGTAACCCCCCGGTACTCCGGTATATGTCCAAAACTCCCCGAAACCATTCCGGTGTCCGAACATAGTTGTCCAATATATCGATCTTTATGTCTCGACCATTTCGAGACTCCTCGTCATGTCCGTGATCACATCCGGGACTCCGAACAACCTTCGGTACATCAAAACACAAAACTCATAATACAATCATCACCGAAACTTTAAGCGTGCGGACCCTACGGGTTCGAGAACAATGTAGACATGACCGAGACACGTCTCCGGTCAATAACCAGTAGAGGAACCTGGATGCTCATATTGGCTCCTACATATTCTACGAAGATCTTTATCGGTCAAACCGCATAACAACATACGTTGTTCCCTTTGTCATCGGTATGTTACTTGCCCGAGATTCGATCGTCGGTATCTCAATACCTAGTTCAATCTCGTTACCGGCAAGTCTCTTTACTCGTTCCGTAATACATCATCTCGCAACTAACTCATTAGTTACAATGCTTGCAAGGCTTATAGTGATGTGCATTACCGAGTGGGCCCAGAGATACCTCTCCGACAATCGGAGTGACAAATCCTAATCTCGAAATACGCCAACCCAACAAGTACCTTCGAAGACACCTGTAGAGCACCTTTATAATCACCCAGTTACGTTGTGACGTTTGGTAGCACACAAAGTGTTCCTCCAGTAAACGGGAGTTGCATAATCTCATAGTCATAGGAACATGTATAAGTCATGAAGAAAGCAATAGCAACATACTAGAGGATCAAGTGCTAATTAACGGAATGGGTCAAGTCAATCACATCATTCTCCTAATGATGTGATCCCGTTAATCAAATGACAACTCATGTCTATGGCCAGGAAACATAACCATCTTTGATTAACGAGCTAGTCAAGTAGCGGCATACTAGTGACACTCTGTTTGTCTATGTATTCACACACGTATCATGTTTCCGGTTAATACAATGCTAGCATGAATAATAAACATTTATCATGATATAAAGAAATAAATAATAACTTTATTATTGCCTCTAGAGCATATTTCCTTCAGTCTCCCACTTGCACTAGAGTCAATAATCTAGATGACAAAGGAGTTCATGGGCGTTGATATTCAGATTGCTTCCTTCCTTGGTCTTTTCTTGATTCAACGGTATTGTGGGATGAAGCGGCCCGGACCAACTTTACATGTCCACGTACATGAGACCGGTTCCATCGACAAACATGTGACTTTGTTGCATAAAGATGGCTGGCGGGTGTCTGTCTCTCCCACCTTAGTTGAATCGGATTCGACAATGTTGGTCCTTGTAGAAGGTTAAATAGCAACTTGCATATCGCCATTGTGGCTTTGCGTATGTAAGAATCGTTCTTGCTAGATACCCATAGCAGCCACGCAAAACATGCAACAACAATTAGAGGACGTCTAACTTGTTTTTGCAGGGTATGTTGTGATATGATATGGCCAAAGACATGATGAAATATATTTGATGTATGAGATGATCATGTTTGTAATAGTTTATATCGACTTGCATGTCGATGCATACGGCAACCGGCAGGAGCCATAGGGTTGTCTTTAATTATTGTATGACCTGCGTGTCAATCATTAAACGCTATGTAATGCTTTACTTTATCGCTAAGCGGTAGCAATAGTAGTAGAAGCATGGTTGGCGTGACAACCCCAATGGCGACACGATGATGGAGATCATGGTGTCATGCCGGTGACGATGGAGATCATGCCGGTGCTTTGGAGATGGAGATCAAAAGCACAAGTTGATGGCCATATCATGTCACTTATGATTTGCATGTGATGTTAATCCTTTTATGCATCTCATTTTGCTTAGGACGGCACTAGCATTATAAGGTGATCCCTCACTAAAATTTCAAGATAAATTGTGTTCTCCCCAAGTGTGCACCGTTGCGAAAGTTCGTCGTTTTGAAGCACAACGTGATGATCGGGTGTGATAGACTCTACGTTCACATACAATGGGTGCAAGCCAGTGTTGCACATGTGGAACACTTGGGTTAAGCTTGACGAGCCTAGCATGTACATACATGGCCTCGGAACACAAGAGACCGAAAGGTCAAACATGAGTCATATAGTAGATATGATCAACATAGATATGTTCACCATTGAAACCACCTCATCTCACGTGATGATTGGAATTGGGTTGGTGAATTTGGATCGTGTTACAATCGGACAACCGGAGGGATGTCGATTTGAGTGGGAGTTCTTAGGTAATATGATTAATTGAATTCATTTATCATGAATGATACGTCTCCAACGTATCTATAATTTTTGATTGCTCCATGCTATATTATCTTCTGTTTTGGACATTATTGGGCTTTATTATTCACTTTTATATTATTTTTGGGACTAACCTATTAACAGGAGGCCCAACCCAGAATTGCTGTTTTTTGCCTATTTAAGAGTTCCGCAGAAAAAGAATATCAAACGGAGTCCAAACGGAATGAAACCTTCGGAACGTGATTTTCGGAACGAACATGATCTAGGAGACTTGGACCCTACGTCAAGGAAGCTTCCAGGAAGCCACGAGGTAGGGGGCGCGCCTACCCCCCCAGGGCGCGCCCTCCACCCTCGTGGGCCCCACGTTGCTCCACCGACATACTCCTTCCTCCTATATATACCTACGTACCCCCAAACGATCAGATACGGAGCCAAAAGCCTAATTCCACCGCCGCAACCTTCTGTACCCACGAGATCCCATCTTGGGGCCTGTTCCGGAGCTCCGCCGGAGGGGGCATCCATCACGGAGGGCTTCTACATCAACACCATAGCCTCTCCGATGAAGTGTGAGTAGTTTACCTCAGACCTTCGGGTCCATAGTTATTAGCTAGATGGCTTCTTCTCTCTTTTTGGATCTCAATACAATGTTCTCCCCCTCTCTTGTGGAGATCTATTCGATGTAATCTTCTTTTGCGGTGTTTTGTTGAGACCGATGAATTGTGGGTTTATGATCAAGTTTATCTATGAACAATATTTGAATCTTCTCTGAATTCTTTTATGTATGATTGGTTATCTTTGCAAGTCTCTTCGAATTATCAGTTTGGTTGGGCCTACTAGATTGATCTTTCTTGCAATGGGAGAAGTGCTTAGCTTTGGGTTCAATCTTGCGGTGTCCTTTCCCAGTGACAGTAGGGGCAGCAAGGCACGTATTGTATTGTTGCCATCGAGGATAACAAGATGGGGTTTTTTATTTATCATATTGCATGAATTTATCCCTCTACATCATGTCATCTTGCTTAAGGTGTTACTCTGTTCTTATGAACTTAATACTCTAGATGCATGCTGGATAGCGGTCGATGTGTGGAGTAATAGTAGTAGATGCAGGCAGGAGTCGGTCTACTTGTCTCGGACGTGATGCCTATATACATGATCATACCTAGATATTCTCATAACTATGCTCAATTCTGTCAATTGCTCAACAGTAATTTGTTCACCCACCGTAAAATACTTATGCTCTTGAGAGAAGCCACTAGTGAAACCTATGGCCCCCGGGTCTATTTTCCATCATATTAATCTTTCAACACTTAGTTATTTCCGTTGCTTTTATTTTACTTTGCATCTTTATCATAAAAATACCAAAAATATTATCCTATCATATCTATCAGATCTCACTCTCGTAAGTGACCGTGTAGGGATTGACAACCCCTTATCGCGTTGGTTGCGAGGATTTATTTGTTTGTTTAGGTGCGAGGGACTCGTGCGTAGCCTCCTATTGGATTGATACCTTGGTTCTCAAAAACTGAGGGAAATACTTACGTTAGTTTGCTGCATCACCCTTTCCTCTTCAAGGGAAAACCAACGCATTGCTCAAGAGGTAGCAAGAAGGATTTCTGGCGCCGTTGTCGGGGAGGTCTACGCAAAAGTCAACATACCAAGTACCCATCACAAACCCTTATCTCCCGCATTACATTATTTGCCATTTGCCTCTCGTTTTCCTCTCCCCCAGTTCACCCTTGCCGTTTTATTTGCCCTCTCTTTTTCGTTCGCCTTCTTCCCGTATGTATTTTGTGCCTTCTATATGCTTGCATCTTTGCTTGCTGAAAATCTATTGATATGGATCCACTTAAAGTGTTCTACTTGGATCATCTTCGATCCTTATGCGCTCGTGCTGAAACCCCAACTAGCCTAGTTGATGGGAAATCTTTAGATGAGCATGCTCATTTTGTGCGTCACCGTTTGTCTGAAAAAGGGAGACTCTTATGGAATCAAATAAACAAATTGCTATGCTATGTTTGGAATCTTTGTGAAACGTGTGATTTTACTTGTTGCTCTAAGGACCCTAAAAACACTTTCCCTACCTATGTGAGTTCAATGATAATCAAATCTTATCTTCTTATGCAAAGGGTGTTTATAGTTACTATGATATCGAACAAATTGAAGAATTTGTCATTTTTAAGGGTGCTCATGAAGTTGCTTCTTTGATTGAACAGTATGATTTTACTCTCAACAAATCTGAAAATTCCGTCATACTTAAATATTGCAATGAAAACTTTGCTCATAATGTCAATGTCCAAGAATTTATTGAAAGAATGACCGTTGCTTTGGAAGAAAATAATGATATGCATGAATCTATAGATAATGATGATTCCGATGATTTGGTTGAAATATCCCTTGATGAACATGATGCTTCCAATTCTTGTGGCCATGATGCCAATATTTATGAAGACGAATTTGCTATAGTTCCTTATGTTAAAAATGAGATTGTTGCTATTGCACCCATGCTTGATAGTTCCCTCGATGAAAAGCATGATTTCAATGATCTTACTATAAATTCTCTTGATGTCAATTGTGCTAATAATATGCAAAAACCTAAGCTTGGGGATGCTAGTTTTGCTATGTCTACTACTTGTTGCAATGATCATGATTGGGGTGATTCTTCCTATGATCTTGAAAATTTATTTAAGCCCCATGATGAATATGAGATTGATGATAGTGTTTGCAATAATATTGAAAGTGGGTTTGGAAGAGTGTCAACTTTAGATCCCACATATTTGGAGAATATTCAATCTTATGAATTTTTTGATAAAAGTGGGTTTGGAGAGGTCATGACTTTAGTTAATGTTAATCCCACTATTTCAGAAGAGTGTCAACTTTGCATGCATGTGGATCGTGTTGAAAATATTTTATGTGATAGCTATTTTGTTGAGTTTTCTTATGATCCCACATGTAATTATTATGAGAGAGGAAAATATGGTCGTAGAAATTTTCATGATAATAAATTACCTCTCTTTGGGTTGAGATTGCTATTGTTTCTTTCCGCTTCCTTGCATATGCTAGTTTTTGCTTGCTATGATAATTTGTTTGCCTATAAGATGCCTATGCATAGGAAGTATGTTAGACTTAGATGTGTTTGTCAGGTGTTTCATGATGCTCTCTTTGTGCTTCAATTCTTGTCTCTCATGTGAGCATCATTAAAATTATCAATGCCTAGCTAGGGGCGTTAAACGATAGCGCTTGTTGGGAGGCAACCCAATTTTATTTTTAGTTTTTTGCTTTTTGCTTCTGTTTAGGAATAAATATTTGTTCTAGCCTCTGGTTAGATGTGTTTTTATGTTTTAATTAGTGTTTGTGCCAAGTTAAACCTATAGGATCTTCTTGGATGATAGTTATTTGATCTTGCAGAAAATTCCAGAAACTTTCTGTTCACGAAAACAATTGTTAAAAATCACCAGAACGTGATAAAATATTGATTCCAATTGCTTCTGATCAATAAACAAATTGCCTAGGTCTTCCTATTGTATGATTTTGTGGAGTTCCAGAATTTTGCGTTAGTTACAGATTACTACAGACTGTTCTGTTTTTGTCAGATTCTGTTTTTCGTGTGTTGTTTGCTTATTTTGATGAATCTATGGCTAGTAAAAGAGTTTATAAACCATAGAGAAGTTGGAATACAGTAGGTTTAACACCAATATAAATAAATAATGAGTTCATTACAGTACCTTGAAGTGGTCTTTTGTTTTCTTTCGCTAACGGAGCTCACGAGATTTTCTGTTAAGTTTTGTGTTGTGAAGTTTTCAAGTTTTGGGTGAAAGATTTGATGGATTATGGAACAAGGAGTGGCAAGAGCCTAAGCTTGGGGATGCCCATGGCACCCCCAAGATAATCTAAGGACACCAAAAAGCCAAAGCTTGGGGATGCCCCGGAAGGCATCCCCTCTTTCGTCTACTTCCATCGGTAACTTTACTTGGAGCTATATTTTTATCCACCACATGATATGTGTTTTGCTTGGAGCGTCTTGTATGATTTGAGTCTTTGATTTTTAGTTTACTACAATCATCCTTGCTGTACACACCTTTTGAGAGAGACACACATGATTAGGAAATTATTAGAATACTCTATGTGCTTCACTTATATCTTTTGAGTTATATAGTTTTGCTCTTGTGCTTCACTTATATATTTTAGAGCACGGTGGTGGATTTGTTTTATAGAAACTATTGATCTCTCATGCTTCACTTATATTATTTTGAGAGCCTTAAAATAGCATGGCAATTTTCTTTAATTAATATCATGAGAAATTTGATGCTTGATAATTGTTTTGAGATATAAAGGTGGTAATATCATAGTTGTGCTAGTTGAGTAATTGTGGAATTGAAAAATACATGTGTTGGAGTTTGTGATTCCCGTAGCATGCACGTATGGTGAACCGTTATGTAACGAAGTAGGAGCATGAAGTATTTGTTGATTGTCTTCCTTTGTGTGGCGGTCGGGATCGCGCGATGGTTAACTCCTACCAACCCTTCCCCTAGGAGCATGCGTAGTAGTACTTTGCTTCGAGGGCTAATAAATTTTTGCAATAAGTATATGAGTTCTTTATGACTAATGTGAGTCCATGGATTATACGCACACTTACCTTTCCGCAATTTTCTAGCCTCTTCGGTACCGTGCATTGCCCTTTCTCACCTTGAGAGTTGGTGCAAACTTCACCGGTGTATCCAAACCCCGTGATATGATACGCTCTATCACACATAAACCTCCTTATATCTTCCTCAAAACAGCCACCATACCTACCTATCATGGCATTTCCATAGCCATTCCGAGATATATTGCCATGCAACTTTCCACCGTTTCATTTATCATGACATACTCCATCATTGTCATATTGCTTTGCATGATCATGTAGTTGACATTGTATTTGTGGCAAAGCCACCGTTCACAATTCTTCCATACATGTCGCTCTTGATTCATTGCATATCCCGGTACACCACCGGAGGCATTCATATAGAGTCATATTTTGTTCTAAGTATTGAGTTGTAATTCATGAGTTGTAAGTAAATAAAAGTGTGATGATCATCATTATTAGAGCATTGTCCCAAGTGAGGAAAGGATGATGGAGAATATGATTCCCCCACAAGTCGGGATGAGACTCCGGACTAAAAAAAGAGGCCATAAAAAAAGAGAAAAGGCCCAAATAAAAAAATGAGAGAAAAAGAGAGAAGGGACAATGTTACTATCCTTTTACCACACTTGTGCTTCAAAGTAGCACCATGATCTTCATAATAGAGAGTCTCTCATTTTGTCACTTTCATATACTAGTGGGAAATTTCATTATAGAACTTGGCTTGTATATTCCAATGATGGGCTTCCTCAAATGCCCGAGGTCTTCGTGAGCAAGCAAGTTGGATGCACACCCACTTAGTTTCTTTTTGAGCTTTCATACACTTATAGCTCTAGTGCATCCGTTGCATGGCAATCCCTACTCCTCGCATTAACATCAATTGATGGGCATCTCCATAGCCCGTTGATTAGCCTTGTTGATGTGAGACTTTCTCCTTTTTTGTCTTCCCACATAACCCCTACCATTATACCTTATTCCACCATAGTTCTATATCCATGGCTTGCGCTCATGTATTGCGTAAGAGTTGAAAAGGCTGAAGCGCGTTAAAAGTATGAACCAATTGCTTGGCTAAAACCAGGGTCGTACATGATATGAATATTTTGTGTGGGGAAGATGGAGCATAGCCAGACTATATGATTTTGTAGGGATAACTTGCTTAGGCTATGTTATTTTGATAAGACATAATTGCTTAGTTAGTATGCTTGAAATATTATTGTTTTTATGTCAACATTAAACTTTTATCTTGAATCATATCAAATCTGAACATTCATACCACAATAAGAAGAGTTACATTGAAATTATGCCTAGTAGCATTCCACATCAAAAATTCTGTTTTTATCATTTACCTACTCGAGGACGAGCAGGAATTAAGCTTGGGGATGCTTGATACGTCTCCAACGTATATATAATTTTTGATTGCTCCATGCTATATTATCTTCTGTTTTGGACATTATTGGGCTTTATTATTCACTTTTATATTATTTTTGTGACTAACCTATTAACCGGAGGCCCAGCCCAAAATTGCTGTTTTTTGCCTATTTCAGAGTTTCGCAGAAAAAGAATATCAAACGGAGTCCAAACGGAATGAAACCTTCGGGAACGTGATTTTCGGAACGAACATGATCCAGGAGACTTGGACCCTACATCAAGGAAGCTTCCAGGAATCCACGAGGTAGGGGGGCGCGCCTACCCCCCAGGGCGCGCCCTCCACCCTCGTGGGCCCCACGTTGCTCCACCGACATACTCCTTCCTCCTATATATACCTACGTACCCCCAAACGATCAGATACGGAGCCAAAAACCTAATTCCACCGCTGCAACCTTCTGTACTCACGAGGTCCCATCTTGGGGCCTGTTCCGGAGCTCCGCCGGAGGGGGCATCCATCACGGAGGGCTTCTACATCAACACCATAGCCTCTCCGATGAAGTGTGAGTAGTTTACCTCAGACCTTCGGGTCCATAGTTATTAGCTAGATGGCTTCTTCTCTCTTTTTGGATCTCAATACAATGTTCTCCCCCTCTCTTGTGGAGATCTATTCGATGTAATCTTCTTTTGCGGTGTTTTGTTGAGACCGATGAATTGTGGGTTTATGATCAAGTTTATCTATGAACAATATTTGAATCTTCTCTGAATTCTTTTATGTATGATTGGTTATCTTTGCAAGTCTCTTCGAATTATCAGTTTGGTTGGGCCTACTAGATTGATCTTTCTTGCAATGGGAGAAGTGCTTAGCTTTGGGTTCAATCTTGCGGTGTCCTTTCCCAGTGACAGTAGGGGCAGCAAGGCACGTATTGTATTGTTGCCATCGAGGATAACAAGATGGGTTTTTTTTATCATATTGCATGAATTTATCCCTCTACATCATGTCATCTTGCTTAAGGTGTTACTCTGTTCTTATGAACTTAATACTCTAGATGCATGCTGGATAGCGGTCGATGTGTGGAGTAATAGTAGTAGATGCAGGCAGGAGTCGGTCTACTTGTCTCGGACGTGATGCCTATATACATGATCATACCTAGGTATTCTCATAACTATGCTCAATTCTGTCAATTGCTCAACAGTAATTTGTTCACCCACCGTAAAATACTTATGCTCTTGAGAGAAGCCACTAGTGAAACCTATGGCCCCCGGGTCTATTTTCCATCATATTAATCTTTCAACACTTAGTTATTTCCGTTGCTTTTATTTTACTTTGCATCTTTATCATAAAAATACCAAAAATATTATCCTATCATATCTATCAGATCTCACTCTCGTAAGTGACCGTGTAGGGATTGACAACCCCTTATCGCGTTGGTTGCGAGGATTTATTTGTTTGTGTAGGTGCGAGGGGACTCGCGCGTAGCCTCCTACTGGATTGATACCTTGGTTCTCAAAAACTGAGGGAAATACTTACGCTACTTTGCTGCATTACCCTTTCCTCTTCAAGGGAAACCAACGCAGTGCTCAAGAGGTAGCAATGAACAATAGCGTAAGTTATCTTTGCAAACTTATGTTGTAGATCAATAGCTTGCGCTGTAGCTCCTTGTTTTAATACGTTCCTAGAGAAAGACTAAGTTGAAAGATATTGTAAGCAATTATGCGGACTAGGGCCGTAGTCTGAGGATTGTCCTCACTGCTGCACAGAAGGCTTATGTCCTTGATGCACCGCTCGGTGTGCCAACCCCTCTAGCGTCATCTATGGATGTTGTAAACATCTGGCAGAGACGTTCTGATGACTACTTGATAGTTTAGTGCGCCATGCTTTACGGCTTAAAATCGGGGCTCCAATGGCGTTTTGAACGCCATGGAGCATATAAGATGTTCCATGAGTTGAAATTGATATTTCAGGCTCATGCCCGTGTTGAGAGGTATGAGACCTTTGACAAGTTATTTTCCTACAAGATGGAGGAGAATAGCTCAGCCAGTGAGCATGTGCTCAGAATGTCTGGGTGCTATAATCGCTTGAATCAAGTGGGATTTAATCTTCCAGATAAGATAGTGATTGACAGAGTTCTCCAGTCACTATCACCAAGCTACTAGAGCTTCATGATGAACTATAACATGCAAGGGATGGAGATGATCCCGGAGCTGTTCGCAGTGCTTAAGGCCGCGAAGGTAGAAATCAAGAAGGAGCATCAAGTGTTGATGGTTAACAAGACCACTGGTTTCAAGAAGGGCAAGGGCAAGAAGGGAAACTTCATGAATGGCAAGCCAGTTGCTGCTCCAGTGAAGAAACCCAAGGTTGAACCCAAACCCGAGACTAAGTGCTTCTATTGTAAGGGGAACGGTCACTGGTAGCGGAACTGCCCCAAATACTTGGTAGATAAGATAGCTGGCAACTTCAACAAAAGTATATTTGATATACATGTCATTGATGTGTACCTTACTAGTACTCCTAGTAACACCTGGGTATTAGATACTGGTTCAGTTGCTAATATTGGTAACTCGAAACAAAAGCTGCGGAATAGACGGAGACTAGCTAAGGGCGAGGTGATGATGTGTGGTGGAAGTGTTTTCAAGGTTGATGTGATCACCATCGCACGCTCCCTCTATCTTCGGGATTAGTCTTAAACCTAGATAAATGTTATTTGGTGTCTGCGTTGAGCATGAACATGATGAGATCGTGTTTATTGTAATGCAGTAATTCATTTAAGTCAGAGAATAATGGTTATTCTGTTTACATGAATAATATCTTCTATGGTCATGCACCCAATGTGAATGTTTTATCGAATCTCAATCGTAGTGATACACATGTTCATAATATTAATGCCAAAAGATGCGAAGTTAACAATGATAGTACCACATACTTGTGGCACTGAAGAAACTCCATGCGGATGGACTTTTGGAGTCACTTGATTTTGAATCACTTGACACATGTGAACCATGCCTTATGGGCAAGACGACTAAAACCCCGTTTTCCGGTACAATGGAACGGGCAAGTGACTTGTTGGAAATCATACATACTGATGTGTGCGGTCCGATGAGTGTTGACGCGCGCGGTGGATATCGTTATTTGCTCACCTTCACCGATGATTTGAGTAGATATGGGTATGTTTACTTAATGAAGCATAAGCCTGAAACGTTTGAAAAGTTCAAGCAATCTTAGAGTGAATTTGAGAATCATCATAACAAGAAGATTAAATTCCTATGATCCGATCGAGGGGGAGAATATCTGAGTTATGAGTTTGGCAATCACTTAAGACAATGTAGAATTGTTTCACAATTGACGCAACCTAGAACACCACAGTGTAATGGTGTGTCCGAACGTCATAACCGTACCTTATTGGATATGGTGCGTTCTATGATGTCTCTTGCCGATCTACCACTATCGTTTTGGGGTTATGTATTAGAGACAACTACATTCACTTTAAATAGGGCACCATCTAAGTCCGTGGAAACGACACCGTATGAACTGTGGTTTGGCAACAAACCTAAGTTGTCGTTTCTTAAGGTTTGGGGCTGCGATGCTTATGTCAAAAGGCTTCAGCCGGAAAAGCTCAGACCCAAAGCGGACAAATGCGTCTTCATAGGTACCCAAAAGAGACGGTTGGGTATACCTTATGTCTCAGATCCGAGGGCAAAGTGTTTGTCGCTAAGAACGGGACCTTTCTCAAGAAAGAGTTTCCCTCGAAAGAATTGAGTGGGAGGAAGATAGAACTTGATGAGGTTGTTGAACCGTTACTTCAACTAGAGAGTAGCATAGCATAGAAAGATGTTTCTGTGGCAACTACGTCAGTTGAAGAGGAAGCTAATGATGATGATCATGAAGCTTCGGATCAAGTTACTGTCGAACCTCGTAGGTCGACAAGGGTACGTACAACTTTTGAGTGGTACGGTAACCCTGTCTTAGAGGTCATGTTGTTGGACAACGGTGAACCTACGAGCTATGGAGAAGCGATGGTGGGCCTGGATTCCAACAAATGGCTAGGAGCCATGAAATCCGAGATAGGATCCATGTATGAGAACAAAGTATGGACTTTGGTGGACTTGCCCAATGATCGGCAAGCCATTGAGAATAAATGGAACTTTAAAAAGAAGGCATACGCTGATGGTAATGTCACCATTTATGAAGCTCGACTTGTCACAAAGAAGTTTCCAACAAGTTCAAGGAGTTGACTATGATGAGACTTTCTCACTCAAAGCGATGCTGGAGTCTGTTGGAATTGTGTTAGCAGTTGCTGCATTTCAATTACAAAATCTGGTAGATGGATGTCAAAACAAAGTTTCCTTGACGGTTTCCGTGAGCAACGGTTGTATGTGATACAACCAGAAGGTTTTGTCGATCCTAAGGATGCTAAAACGTATGAAAGCTCCAACGATCCTTCTATGGACTGGAGCAAGGATCTCGGAGTTGGAACATACGCTTTAATAAGGTGATCAAAGCTTTTGGGTTTATACAAAGTTTGCAAGAAACTTGTATTTACAAGAAAGTGAGTGGGAGCACTACAACATTTCTAATAAGTATATGTGGATGACATATTCTTGATCGCAAATGAGGTAGAATTTCTGGAAAGCATAAAGGGTTGTTTGAAATGAGTTTTTCAAAGGAAGACCTGGGTAAAGTTGCTTACATATTGGGCAACAAGATTTATAGAGATAGATCCAGACGCCTAATAAGACTTTCACAGAGCATATACCTTGACATGATTTTGAAGGAGTTCAAAATGGATCAATCAAAGAAGGAGTTCTTGCCTGAGTTGTAAGGTGTGAAGTTGAGTAAGACTCAAAGCTCGACCACGGCCGAAGAAAGAAAAGGACGAAGGTCGTCCCCTATGCCTTAGCCATAGGCTCTATACGGTATGCCATGCTGTGTACCGCACCTGATGTGTGCCTTGCCACGTGTCGGGCAAGGGGGTACAAGAGTGATCCAGGAGTGGATCACTGGACAGCGGTCAAACTTATCCTTAGAGGAATAAGGAAATGTTTCTCGGTTATGGAGGTGATAAAGAGTTTGGCGTAAAGGGTTACATCGATGCATGCTTTAACACCAATCCGGATGACTCTGAGTAGTAAACCGGATACGTGTAGTGGAGTAGCCATTTGGAATAGCTCCAAGTGGAGCGTGGTAGCAGCATCTACAATATGACATAGAGATTTGCGAAGTACACGCGGATCTAAATGTTGCATACCCGTTGACTAAAACCTCTCTCACAAGCATAACATGATCAGACCCCAAAACTCATTGGGTGTTAATCACATGGTGATGTGAACTAGATTATTAACTCTAGTGCAAGTGGGAGACTGTTGGAAATATGCGCTAGAGGCAATAATAAATTAGTTATTATCATATTTCCCTGTTCGTGATAATCGTTTATTATCCATGCTAGAATTGTATTGATCCGAAACTCAGATACATGTGTGGATACATAGACAACAACTTGTCCCTAGTGAGCCTCTACTACACTAGCTCGTTGATCAAAGATGGCTATGGTTTCCTAGCCATAGACATGCGTTGTCATTTGATAACGGGATCACATCATTAGGAGAATGATGTGATGGACAAGACCCAAACTATAAGCATAGAATATGATCGTGTCAAGTTTATTGCTATTGTTTTTCTGCATGTCAAGTATATGTTGCTATGACCATGAGATCATGCAACTCTCTGACACCGGAGGAGTACCTTGTGTGTACCAAACGTCGCAACGTAACTGGGTGACTATAAAGGTGCTCTACAGGTATCTCCGAGGGTGTTTGTTGAGTTGGCATGGATCAAGACTGGGACTTGTCACTCTGTATGACGGAGAGGTATCTCAGGGCCCACTCGGTAATACAACATCACAATAAGCTTGCAAGCAATGTGACCAATGAGTTAGTCACGGGATCTTGTATTATGGAACGAGTAAAGAGACTTGCCGGTAACGAGATTGAACTAGGTATGGAGATACCGATGATCGAATCTTGGGCAAGTAACATACCGATAGACAAAGGGAACTACATACGGGATTAGCTGAATCCTTGACATCGAGGTTTAACCGATAAGATCTTCGTAGTATATGTAGGAACCAATATGGGCATCCAGGTCCCGCTATTGGTTATTGACCGTAGAGGTGTCTCGGTCATGTCTGCATAGTTCCCGAACCCGCAGGGTCTACACACTTAACGTTTGGTGACGATATAAGTATAGTTGAGTCATTATGGTGGTTACCGAAGGTTGTTTGGAGTCCCGGATGAGTTCCCGGACATGACGAGGAACTCTGGAATGGTCCGGAGGCAAAGATTGTTATATAGGACGAAGGGTATTGGAGTCCAGAATTGTTCCGGGGGTACGGGGTCATGACCAACATGACCGAAAGGGGTTTCGGGGGCCCCGACAAGTGTTGGGGGGGCCTCATGGGCCAAGGGGAGGGGGGAAACCAGCCTACTAAGGGGATGTGCGCCCCCCTCACCCCATCCCACATAACCAGAAGGGGTGGGGCGCCCCCCTAGGGCGTCCCCCAAGATGGGATCTAGTGCGCCCCCTCCTCTTCCCTTCCCCCTATATATAGAGAGGTAGAGAGAGGGCAGCCGCACCCATCTATGCCATGGCGCTGCCCTTCCTCTCCCTCGTAGCCATCTTCCTCTCCGTAGTGCTTAGCGAAGCTCTGCTGAGATTCCACCACCACCACCGCCACCACGCCGTCGTGCTACCGGAGGACTCGAGCTACTAGTTCACCATCGCCTGCTGGATTGGGGAGGTGAAGGCGTCATCAAGCCGTACGTGTGTTGAACGCGGAAGTGCCGTCCGTTCGGCACTTGGATTGGAGTTCGTGGGACGAATTGTGATTGGATCACGAAGACATTCGACTACATCAACCGCGTTTCTTAACACTTCCGCTTAGCGATCTACAAGGGTATGTAGATCCAATCTCTCCTCTCTTAAATGGTCATCTCCTAGATTGATCTTGGTGAGCGTAGGAAATTTTTTGTTTCCCATGCAACGTCCCCCAACATTTAGGGTATGCTGGCATCTTTTTTATCGCAAAAATGACTAGATCTATTATAAAAGTTCACGAAGACAAATCATCTTAAACCTAGTACAAGTTACATCAAGATTCCAATACCACCCAACGACCACTACTACTGCCAGAACGAGCAGTCGACGCGCCATTGTCACCGCTCCTATATCGGAGCCGGTTTAACCTTGTCATTAACAGCTAGGAAGTCTTCATGCATGTGCCCCTAAGGACCAACGCCTTGGAGCCGTAGTCGTCACCTTGTTGCACAGATCTGAAGCACCTGATACCAAATCGCACTACATGACGAGAAACTCTAACCTCACCGCCCCAAGAAGACGGTAGGAATCTACATCGGAGCTCCGTGTACTATGTCCGGATGGACGAACTCGAGGAGGACCAGATCCTGGAAGACAAACTCGAAGAAGAAGCGCAGCCATCCGCCCGAGTGGCGCACCTGCATGTACTAAAAAAAACCCTAACCTAAACTACTAAGTGGAGCGAACGATATACTGGTATCCCTTAGGCCTGGAAGTACCACTTAAATCAAGCTGTTCATTTAGGACCCTCCCCTAGACACCATAAAAAAGGCACTTCCCTAAAATGTTCCCAACCCTAGCTACCACCCAAGATCTCCTCCATGCCACCACCTCTGCCCTCTCCTCCCTCTCCCACCCGGCAACCTTGCTGGTGGTCAGAAAAGGGAGACCCGCCGCTTTTAGTTCTTAGTTATTTAGGTCCTTGTTTATATTAGGTTTTGTTTCCCTAGTGGCATCGACAAAGGCAGCGGCAATTGCGAGTTGGAATAAGGTCTCTCCAGCATCCCCTACCTCAGCAATGTCCAATCTAACGCTGACGAAGAGCTTGTGAGGGTAGGTGTTGCGAGATCTGTTGGCTCTTTTTGGATTTTGTCAGTTGGTGTGTCAATCAAGGGAAGAAATTGCATGTCTTTTCATGTGATGATTTCGACCTCTTCTTTCGATTTGATTTGTGGCATGGTGTAGTTTCTCTAGCCCTTAGGACTAGCGTTGAAGGATTGCAAGCCTACATTGCATGGGGTGATTCCCCAACCGATGTTCAGTTGGAGTTAACAGGATCTTGTTTGTATAGGCGAGTGGCTATTGCGATCTTCAAAGCCTAGTATGACGAGGGTGTTGCAGGTGTCCTCTTGTTTATTGAAGGTTTAGTGTAATTGTTAAGCTCTGACGGGCGCCGTAAAATGAAAGGAAGACGACCAATTTGGCTTTAGTTGTAATTTAATACTTTTGCTGGTAGTTTTGTGTCTATTGTCCTTTTACTGTACCCATCGTTGTTTTCCTTAATAATTATGAGATATAAGACCTTTGGGTGTCTTTTACCAAAAATAAACATTAAATTAAGAGGGTACTTTAGACCTTTTTTCCGTTGAATTGCTAGCGTATATAATTTCCTCAAGTAAGCATTTATGAGATGAGACAGCATTGCTTTGTTTGTGTATGTTGGGCAGAAGCGACTAAAATAGCAATGTAGTTCTTCCCAAGCATTTCAACAAACACCTTGTGTGCACGTAAGAAATCAAAACCATATTATGAAATCCACAAGCACCAAGCTGCCTAATCTTGACCACAAGAATATACTTACAAGTGCAACCTACTACAATATCAATACCCCCAATATAAACATCAACATATCAAAGAATCACATGTATGTCATGCCCAATGTCAACCCAATCAAACTGTACCAATCTTGACCAATAGATACTAATAGCAAGCAAGAACTTGATCAGCAACAAATATAACAAGAGGAAACATCCACTTAAGGGGAGACAAAAGGATTTACGTGGAAACCCCGTGCAGGATTTTTTTTTCAAGTGGTAGCAAGCAATCTTCCACTACAGAGATAAACAAGGCACATGGTGGAAGCTAAAATATAAAATGAGAGGCTCCAAATCACCTAAATTAACACTTAAATTTGGGTAGATCTGTAGATAAAATAGCATCGTTGCCCCCCTTTCTCTCCCTGGAACAGAAAAGCTCATCTCTCTGTGTTGTTTCTCGAGCTTGGATAGTCCTATATTATTAAATTTGCAAAAATTCCCCTCGGCTTGCTAACTATCTCGACCAACCAAGTCCGTAGGCAAGCTTGTTGTCGAGTAACTTAAGATTCATGCTTCTAAATGGTAAAGCAAGAGCTGCACTCTATCACATGTTTGTATACTAAGTCTTGTTGTATAGTGTTCATGGGACTTTAAGTGGCATGGAAGGGTTAAAAGAGTCAACAAGGTGAATATATTTATAATGTCTCCCCATTTTGTTTGGTTTCACAGTTTTACTACTAGTTTCCCTAGTGATTTGGCCGTCAGAGTATAACGGACATGTGTCCTGGTACATAGTGCTCTTCAGACTCTCCTACTTCTTCTTGAGTTTTCATACACTAGTAGAAAAGAGGGCTTTGGTTCGGGCCGGGTCAGCCCATTAGTCCCGGTTCAGTCCAGAACCGGGACCAATGGGGGCACCGGTCCCGGTTCGTGAGGCCAGGGGCCTGCCGGGCCTCGTGGGGGCATTGGTCCCGGTTCGTCTGGCCCCTGTGGTCCCGGTTGGTGGGACGAACCGGGACCAATGGGCCTTGCTCCTGGCCCACCACCATTGGTCCCGGTTGGTGGCTTGAACCGGGACCACAGGCTGCCCTTTAGTCCCGGTTCATGCCACGAACCGGGACCAATGAGGTGCCTATATATACCCCTCGCCCGCGAGCAGAGCACTCCAGTGCTCTGTTTTTCTCTGGCCGGCGAGGGGAGGGCTTTGTGGTGCTCTAGCTCACCTCCTATGCACATGAGGTGTTCGATGAAATGCCCGAGCCACACTAGTTAAGCTTTCTCCCCTCGAAGCTCGACCTCAAAGCTCCATTTTCCTCGAGATTTGTCTAGGTTTAGCGGCCCGTCACGTCCCATTCCCGTCTTCACCGCCGTCGATCGCCCGCGCCGATCTCGTCGCCGGCACCACCATGGTGAGCCTCTTGTTCTTATCTTCTTTCTGAAAGAAAAAAATTCTTACTTTAGATAGATACTTGTCTAATTTTCTTACTATTTTATTGCTTGTTATTATATAGTGCGATGGTTTTGGTATCCGCCCCCGTCGGCCCTCGTCCAGTCTATGATTCGGATGTGGTATATATTATCTTTATAACTATTGGTTCATTTATTGTTTATGAAAATTATGCCGACCAACGTGACATAGATTTTATTTATCTAGGAGGTATGTGAACCCGAAATTCCAACCGACCCTATTGTCGAGAGGTTAAATTTAGTTGAAGAAGAAAACAATTTCTTGAAGGAAAAAATAAAAAAAAAATTGAGGAGGAGAAGATGATATTGGAGTTGCATGTTGCGGATGTCGTCGATGATCACAAGATCAAGATGGATGCGATGCGCTTGAAGATTAGAAAGATTAGAAAATATGCCATTCATACCGAGGCTTGGTATCATTATGCCGTTGGATCAATTGTTACCTTGGTTGCGATTATGATCGCATTTGTTTTCGCATTGAAATGTTTTACATAGTTTCAATGTATGGTTTAATTAATTAGATGCTCTGGAGAGCTATATGTTGTTAGATGAGTACTATGTATGTACTTTGGTTTTGATGTGATGATGAACTTCTATTAATTTGGTCACTTATTTATCTATTCATGATGTTCTGTAATGGTTTTTGACACACTTAATTATATATAATGCACGCAGATGAACCGGCAATGGATGTACGGTAACAGACACACCTCCGAGTACATTAAGGGCGTGCATGATTTTCTCGAAGTGGCTGAGGCAAACTAGCAGAATGGTTTTATGTGTTGTCCATGCCCTAAATGTGGGAATGCGAAGTCTTACTCTGACCGGAAAATCCTTCACACCCACCTGCTTTACAAGGGTTTCATGCCACACTATAATGTTTGGACGAGGCACGAAGAAATAGGGGTTATGATGGAAGACGGCGAAGAAGAAGAGGATGATGACAACTATGTGCCCCCTGAATACGGTGATGCTGCAACGGGGGAAGCTGCTGAAGATCAAGAGGAACCAGACGATGTGCCCAATGATGCTGCAACGGGGGAAGCTGCTGAAGATCAAGAGGAACCAGTGCCCGATGATGATGATCTCCGCCGGGTCATTGTCGATGCAAGGACGCAATGCGAAAGTCAAAAGGAGAAGCTGAAGTTCGATCGCATGTTAGAGGATCACAAAAAAGGGTTGTACCCCAATTGCGAAGATGGCAACACAAAGCTCGGTACCGTACTGGAATTGCTGCAGTGGAAGGCAGAGAATGCTGTGCCTGACAAAGGATTTGAGAAGCTATTGAAAATATTGAAGAAGAAGCTTCCAAAGGATAACGAATTGCCTGACAGTACATACGCAGCAAAGAAGGTCGTATGCCCTCTAGGATTGGAGGTGCAGAAGATACATGCATGCCCTAATGACTGCATCCTCTACCGCGGTGCGTACAAGGATCTGAACGCATGCCCGGTATGCGGTGCATTGCGGTATAAGATCAGATGAGATGACCCTGGTGATGTTGACGGCAAGCCCCCCAGGAAGAGGGTTCCTGCGAAGGTGATGTGGTATGCTCCTATAATACCACAGTTGAAACGTCTGTTCAGAAACAAAGAGTATGCAAAGTTGATGCAATGGCACAGTGAGGACCATAAGAAAGACGGGAAGTTGAGAGCACCCGCTGACGGGTCGCAGTGGAGAAAAATCGGGAGTAAGTACTGGGCTGAGTTTGCAGGTGACCCAAGGAACGTATGGTTTGGTTTAAGCGCGGATCGCATTAATCCTTTCGGGGAGTAGAGCATCAATCACAGCACCTGGCCCGTGACTCTATGTATGTAAAACCTTCCTCCTTGGATGTGCATGAAGCGGAAGTTCATTATGATGCCAGTTCTCATCCAAGGCCCTAAGCAACCCGGCAACGACATTGATGTGTACCTAAGGCCATTAGTTGAAGAACTTTTACAGCTGTGGAATGGAAACGGTGTACATACGTGGGATGAGCACAAATAGGAGGAATTTAACCTGCACGCGTTGCTGTTTGTAACCATCAACGATTGGCCCGCACTCAGTAACCTTTCAGGACAGACAAACAAGGGATACCACGCATGCACACACTGTTTAGATGACACTGAAAGTATATACCTGGACAAATGCAGGAAGAATGTGTACCTGGGCCATCGTCGATTTCTTCCAACCAACCATCAATGTCGAAAGAAAGGCAAGCATTTCAAAGGCGAGGCAGATCACCGGAAGAAGCCCGCCATGCGTACCGGTGATCACGTACTTGCTATGGTCAATGATTTACACGTAATCTTTGGAAAGGGTCCCGGCGGACTAGCTGTTCCGAATGACACTGAGGGACACGCACCCATGTGGAAGAAGAAATCTATATTTTGGGACCTACCCTACTGGAAAGACCTAGAGGTCCGCTCTTCAATTGACGTGATGCACGTGATGAAGAACCTTTGCGTGAACCTGCTAGGCTTCTTGGGCGTGTATGGGAAGACAAAAGATACACCTGAGGCACGGGAGGACCTGCAACGTTTGCACGAAAAAGACGGCATGCCTCCGAAGCAGTATGAAGGTCCTGCCAGCTACGCTCTTACGAAAGAAGAGAAAGAAATCTTCTTTGAATGCCTGCTCAGTATGAAGGTCCCGACTGGCTTCTCGTCGAATCTAAAGGGAATAATAAATATGCCAGAGAAAAAGTTCCAGAACCTAAAGTCTCATGACTGCCACGTGATTATGACGCAACTGCTTCCGGTTGCATTGAGGGGGCTTCTACCGGAAAACGTCCGATTAGCCATTGTGAAGCTATGTGCATTCCTCAATGCAATCTCTCAGAAGGTGATCGATCCAGAAATCATACCAAGGCTAAGGAGTGATGTGGCGCAATGTCTTGTCAGTTTCGAGCTGGTGTTCCCACCATCCTTCTTCAATATCATGACGCACGTCCTAGTTCATCTAGTCGACGAGATTGTCATTCTGGGGCCTTTATTTCTACACAATATGTTCCCCTTTGAGAGGTTCATGGGAGTCCTAAAGAAATATGTTCGTAACCGCGCTAGGCCAGAAGGAAGCATCTCCATGGGCCATCAAACAGAGGATGTCATTGGGTTTTGTGTTGACTTCATTCCTGGCCTTAAGAAGATAGGTCTCCCTAAATCGCGGTATGAGGGGAGACTGACTGGAAAAGGCACGCTAGGAGCAGACTCAATAATATGCAGGGACGGGCATTCTTGGTCTCAAGCACACTACACAGTTCTACAGAACTCTACCTTGGTGACCCCGTATGTCGATGAACACAAGAACAGTCTGCGCTCCAAACACCCGAAGCAGTGCGACGACTGGATTACATGTGAACACATCAGGACTTTCAGCAGTTGGTTGGAAACACGTCTCAGAGGTGACAACACTATTTGTGATGAGCTGTACTTGTTGTCCACGGGACCATCTTTGACTATATTGACTTACAAAGGATACGAGATAAATGGGAATACATTTTACACGATTGCCCAAGATCAAAAGAGCACCAACCAAAACAGCGGTGTCCGCTTTGATGCAGCAACCGAGAGGGGAAAGGACACATATTATGGTTACATAGTGGACATATGGGAACTTGACTACCGACATGATTTTAAGGTCCCTTTGTTTAAGTGCAAATGGGTCAATCTGTCAGGAGGCGGGGTACAGGTAGACCCACAGTACGGAATGACAACAGTGGATCTGAAAAATCTTGGGTACACTGACGAACCGTTCGTCCTAGCCAATGATGTGGCACAGGTTATCTATGTGAAGGACATGTCTACCAAACCGAGAAAAAGAAAAGATAAGGAAGCGAATACATCATACGATGAGCCAAAGCGCCACATAGTTCTTTCAGGAAAAAGGGACATCGTGGGAGTGGAGGGCAAGACAGACATGTCTGAAGATTATGAAAAGTTTCATGAAATTCCTCCCTTCAAAGTCAAGCCTGACCCAAGCATCCTGATAAACGATGAAGATTATCCATGGTTACGGCGCAATAAGCAAATGACACAAGCAAAGAAAAAGTGAAGACTTTCTCCCGCAACTATTATGATGATACCATGCCAACTTTGTAACAGATGCGTATGATACCATTGTCCGTTTTGTACATGAAGTGCATCCAGTTTTTGCCGTAACCCTCTCAACTTTCTTGCACATGCTATGTGGATGAAATGATGATACCATGCCAACTTTCAACCTTTTCAGAGTTCATTTGAAATGCTTTTCAATTTCAGGGTCTTATAGCTCAAAATAATCAATAAATGCATGAAAAATAACAAATGAAGTCAGAAAGGGTTGAAAATTGATGATGCGGCTTTGAATGGTGCATTTTGAACACACAAAAAGTCAGGAGTTCAAATAAGTTTTAAAAAATAAAATCCCTTTGTAACAGACGAGTTTCTGTATGAAATCCTGATACTTCGAAAGAGATTGTCCGTTTTGTACACGAAGTGCATCCAGTTTTTGCCGTAACCCTCTCAACTTTCCTGCACATGCTATGTGGATGAAATGATGATACCATGCCAACTTTCAACCTTTTCAGAGTTCATTTGAAATGCTTTTCAATTTTAGGGTCTTATAGCTCAAAATAATCAGTAAATGCATGAAAAATAACAAATAAAATAAATAAGTAATTAGAAAAAAATATAAACTTTAATAAAATATATAAGTACAAACAAAATAAAATAAACTTTAATATCATAAATAAAATTTATGAAACTAAAATTATCAAAGTATTTTCTGTTCAAAACATTATAAGCAACCTCTAGTATTATTGAAACTAAAATTATATAAAATTGATGCAACTAAAATTATCAAAGTATTTTCTGTTCAAAATCATTGAAAGCAAAAAGAATTTTCATAAAGAACTTTTTTTGTTAGAAACTTTAATAGCAAAAAGAATTATCATAAAGTAAAATAAATAAGTAATTAGAAACAAAATAAAATAAAATAATAAGTTTTTTGTTGTAAGTAGAAACAAAACAAAATAAATAAAGCAAAAAAGAAAACAAAAAAAGGCAAAAAATAGAAAATATGGCACCTACTGGGCCACCACGGCCTGAATACGACTAGAAACCCATCGATGGGCCAGGATTCAGGCCCGCAGAAGGCCCAGTAGGCCCATCAGGCATAGCAGTGACAATTAGGCCCGTAAGCCTGCAATGAAGAGGAGCTCGAGAGGGGAGCGGCAGTGGGGCTTATAAACCACTGCGCGCCCCTCTCAACTAGCGAGGTGGGACTAAACTTTCGACGCGGGCGCAGCAGCACAAGGCCTTTGGTCCCGGTTGGTGGCACCAACCGGGACTAAAGGGGGGGCATTGGTACCGGTTAGTGCCACTAACCGGTACCAATGCCCCCCCTTTAGTCCCGGTTGGTGCCACCAACCGGGACCAAAGGCCGCCGCTTCCCGCCCTTTGGGCTGCTGAAAAGAGACCTTTGGTCCCGGTTGGTGGCACCAACCGGGACTAAAAGGGGCATTGGTCTTGGTTGCTGCCATGAACCGGTACCAATGCTCTCCGTATATAAGCAGGACTTGTAAATTTTCCAGTTCCATCGAACATTTGCCCCCCGACGACGCCGAACTCATCGACGCCGCCAGGCTGCCCGTCCTCGCCGACGCCGCCAGGCTGCCCGTGCTCGCCATTGCCGCCCCACCGCCCGCTCCTCGTCACCGCCCACTCCTCGTCGCCGTTGCCCCGCGCCGTTGCCCTGCCCCGACGCGCCGCGCCGCCCCGGCCTGTGTCCCTGCCCTGACGCGCCGCCCCGGCCCGCGCGCCCCTGCCCCGACACGCCGCCCCGGCCCGAGCCCCTGCTCCGACGCCGCCCCACGCCCCCGACCTGCCCCGACCACACGCCGCCGCCACGTTCGGTCCGGCCGCCGGCCTTCCTCTTTGTTCATATATATGATGATTTGTTTTTTGCATTTTTATAAAAATGTATATATGTATGTATGTTCTCTGTGCATATAAAAGTTAGATTTTTAGTACATTTGGGTACATTTTAGGTTAGTTTCATTTTTAGAAAAGTTTTATATATTTAGGAAAAGAAGGAAGAAGGAAGAAGAAGAAAAAGCTTTATATATGCAAAAGTTACATTTTTAGAAAAGTATTATATATCTAGCTAGGAAGATAATGAAGAAGAAGAAAAAGAAGGAGAGGAAAAAGGAAAATAAGAAGAAGAAAAAAGAAGAAAAAGAAGAGGAGAAGAATAAAGGAATAGAGGAGAAGAAGAGAAAATAGAATATTCCATTTTCTCTTCTTCTCCTCTATTCCTTTATTCTTCTCCTCTTTTTTTTCTTCTTTTTTTTCTTCAATCTTCTCCTCTTTTAATATCTTCTTCTCCTCTTTTTATTTCTTCTTCGTCTTCTTATTTTTTATCGGATATGTCGTTGTCGATATACCCAGTGTCCCGATAACTTCAACACGAGGGGGGGGGGGGTTCGACCTACCCCCTCCCCGATAACATTATTTTCCCATGTATGTATGTCATCGTTGTCGATATAACCCCCTCCCGGATAACTTCGACCGTGATAACTTATACCACGGGAGCACCCCCCAGCCCTCTCGCTCGACCAAAACTCTCGAGGACACCCAAACCCTAGAAAAAACGATGCCGGTCTCCTACCCCCTCCCGCCGCGCCCCTACCCTTGAAGCGTTGCCGAGGCCACCCCAAACCCGGAATAAGCTAGGTCTACGTTTGCACTAATATATCCACCTGTTGTCATGTTTGTGTAATAATTGCCATGTTGTAATATTTGCAGAAACAATGGAGCACGGACGAGACGAGGAAGCAGAAGAGGTGTTGGGGGACATAATCTTAGCCGGAGGTGATGTCTTGTCGTATCTTAACGACAATGATGGTCTGGAAGAACAGGGTGAAGAAGCAGGCTATGGTGATCAAGAGTGGAGGTGGAAAGACATGATTATGATGGCTCCGGTGACCCAATGCTGGTGCAAGAAGGAGCCCGTGGTGACGGCTCCGGTGACCGAACAGAGTCCGGCCAAGTAAATATATTAGTTAAGCCTGTGCTGACTAGCTAATTGATGCATTCATTGTTTTGGTATGTACACATATTAATTAACTCTCGTCTTTCTTCTTTTTTCTAGCCCTCCGGATCGAGCACAACTTCGGTAAAGAGACAAGGCCCGAAGAGAAAGTTGCGCTCGGATGAAAGGTTTGAGATCACAGCAATCGCGCGCGACGGCCAACCGATTGAACCCATCCGGACAAAGGAAGCATTTGCTGCTCAGTGCGGGGTTCTTGTTAGGGACAAGATCCCGATCAGCATCCAGCAATGGTATAAGCCTAAGAAGGAAGACCCTGAGGTGTCTTATGTCAATGATATGCAGAAAGATGATCTTTGGACTGAGCTGAAGGCAAATTTCACCCTACCGCCAGAGGAGGATCCGGAGAAGCCAGTTAAAGAGCAATTAATCAAGTCTCATGCTCTTAAGAAGATGGCAGACCTATTCAGGAGGTGGAAGAATGAGCTGAAAACGTTTGTCGACAAAGAAGAGACACCAGAATTCATCGGCAAATATGAGAAGATCAGAGATCACTGGCCCGCACTTGTGGCCCACAAGACATCGAAAAAGAGTAAGAAGTTGTCAGTGACAAACTAGAAAAATGCTGCGAAGAAGAAGCTTCACCATCGCACGGGGTCAGGTGGCTACCTCAAAGCCCGACCTAAGTGGGCAAGGCTGAGAATGATCTGCTTGATAAAGGGATCGAACCAGAGACAATGAACTGGCCAGACCGTTGCCGGACTTGGTTCTTCGGGGCTGGCGGAACCTTGGACCCTGTATCAGGGAAGTGCGTTTGGACGGACGAGCAAATGAGAATACCAGTCAAGAGGCTTCAGCACTATATCGATGCAGCACACCAAGGGACGTTCGTTCCAGACAGAGAGACGACGAGCTCACAATGGCCCTCGGGAATCCTGAGCACCCTGGACGGACACGAGGCACGCCAGGCTCCGTTCCGTGGAAGGCTGGTTTTCCGGACGCAGGCGGTTACAAATGCCAGGAGAGGAGGAAAAAAGTGGAGCAGACCCAAATTCAGAAGCTGCACAAAAGGGTTCAAGCGCTAGAGGAACGAGACGTAGCTCGCAGCAATCGACCTGCCGAAACTACCCCCGAAGCTACCCCGCCATCTCAGCGGAGAAGCAGCGTGGCTTCCACCTAGCTGCTTCAGCCGGAGCATGTCTTGACGGCTCCTGCTAGCTACCCCGTGGATGCTATCACGGAGTCTCAACATTGCCACCTTATGACGCGATGGGAGAACTTCAAAGTCAAGGCGGCTGTCGGCTCTGTTCGACCTCCTGAACCCGGCGCAACTTTTCACTGTCGTCCGATTCCAGAAGGATATGCTAGGGTGACGGTGGACGAAATAACGGAGGGATTTGAGGACCTCCAGCTTGACCACCCTACCGGTGAAGGGGAGACTCGGCTGGGTTCTGCTCTGAAGACTTCATGCCTATGGCGGAAGGAGCTCATCAACCTTCCGAACTGGACGCCTCCGGCGAGTAAGGGCACTCCGCCTCCTCCTCCGCGTGCTCCTCCAACGAGTGATCAGGGCACTCAGCCTCCTTCTCCGGCGCGTGGCGGCACTCCGCCTCCTCCTCCGGCGAGTGATCAGGGCACTCAGCCTCCTTCTTCGGCGTGTGGCGGCACTCCGCCTCCTTCTTCCGCACGTGGCGGCACTCCGCCTCCTTCTCCGCCTGCACCGGCGCGCCGGAGCAGCCAGCCTCCTCCTTCTCCGCCTCGTCAGCAAGGGCGGAAGAGACCCGCCGTCGCTCCGGCTGCTCCGGCGCGTCGTAGTCCTTCTCCTCCGCCTCGTAAGCAAGGAAAGAAGACAGCCGCAGCCGCTCCGTCTGCTCTGCCGGCGTCTAGCAGTACAGCCAGAGGCGGGAGGCAATACAGATTCGGTCCTTCTCTGAAGACTCCAGAGAAGTTACCATACGAGAGGACCGAGGAGGAAACCATGAAGATCGTGCAAGCCGAAGTGAAGAACTTCTTTGAAGGGGTGAAAGCAAAGAAACATCCACCTCCGTAGGAGAAGGTAGATCCGGTGAAAGCGAAGCGCACTCTGGCTGCCCTGACAAAACCACCAAAGTCTCCGCCGAAAGGCAACTATGAGCGCATTATTTGAAAGACATTTGCTGAAGCGGAGCGGTCGGGAAGTACTGTCAGTGGTCAAAGGTTAAAAGAACGATGAGCTGGGAAAAAAATTGCCCAGCTCGGTGAACAAGCGAACCAATCGTGCCCCCCGCTCAAGGTGTCTAGCGACATCGTCGCTAATGATCCGAGGATGGTGGCCGGTTATAGCAATCTTGGAGATTACCTGCCCGACGGTGTACATTATGATTTCTTGGAGGTGGACGAACACAAATACCATTACGGGAAGCCTCTCGTCAAAGATGAAAGATCTCTAACAACGATGATGCGAAGATTACATGATTGGTACATGAAAACCTGCAGAGAGTCTGGGGGGAGGGATACTTTGATGCTGAGAGTTAAAGAGGAGCATGACCTCGTTGGAATTGAACTGTTGAATGTTCCATTTGAGGAGTTCTTCCAGTTTTTCAATCAAAAGGCCCTCGATAAATCAACGGTCACTTCCTACTGTTTGTAAGTAGTACTACTTCTGTCATTAAGTCTCTCTATATAGGTCAGCTCTTTCATTGCATGTATTTATAATTATCCTCACTATATTATGCAGATTGAAGATCGCCGAATTGAAGAAAAGATAAATCGGTGATATTGGATTCATTAACACAAATCTCATAGATGCAACTGAGGTTAAATATCATGCCGAAAATACCGAGGCCAACTTGCTACGATCGTTGGTAATAAATGAAAACAAAGATATAATACTCTTTCCTTACAACTTCAAGTGAGTGTTACTGTCTTGTGCATATTCGGTTTTCCTTATTAGTCCAGGTTATAGTAATGTAATTGATGACTTATGCATGCGTGCGCAACTTCCACTATATTCTCCTAGAGATTAAGCTTGAGCAGGGAGTAGTAACCGTCTTAGACTCGAGACGAAAAGATCCCCAGGACTATGCGGACATGACTCAAATGCTCGAGAAGTAAGTTAAATCGATCATTATCCACCATATCAGCAACTTTGTTCATTTCCTGATATCAAGTAATTGTTTTCTTTGTCTGGCAGGGTTTGGAGAAAATTCACCAAAAAAGCTCCGGGACTGCCGAAGAAGCTGCAATTTAGACACCCGAAAGTAAGTACTATAGTAGCATGTTCCGCGCATCTCCTAGTGATTCAAGCGCTAGTTTCATCAATACCATTTAGCATGCTTGCTTATCAGTTTGATTGACCTCTATTTCTTGTAAAGTGGTTGTGGCAGGAACAAGGGAATGATTTCTGTGGATACTACGTTTGCGAGTCTATCTGCCACACGACCTGTGAGCGGGGCTACTCTGACGAACAATATGAAGTGCATAAGCAATAATATTCATAATTTTATTTTATTACCATCATTTGTGTTGAGTTTCATTTATTCATATATATATATATGTGTGTGTGTGTGTATTGACCCCCTTCTTCAAATTAGATCTTTCGGATGCGGGATGAACTCCTAGCACCAGATCGTATGCGAGCAATTCAAGAGGAATTGGCGGCATTCTTCCTTGACCACGTGATCACTGAAAACGGAGAATACTATGTGGACCCTGTGTTCATATATAATTAGGAGATTATATTGTAAGAGATAATTATTGTATATATGTAGCCGGTAGTGTCGGATAGATATACGAGAACTTGTTTTTCGACCAATCTCTTGGAGAATGAGAGGTGGTCGATATCACTTCTCTCTGTATGCATATGTTCATGACGATCTTCTGTTTCCTTCATTTTCTTACTAGCTAGCGTGTCTAGTCCTCTCTATACGTAAGTACGTAGCGTCGACCAAGCACGGAGATAAGAGAGGACACTTCTCTCTATTAATTAGCTAGCTAACACAATATATGAAACACCTAAATTAACCACCCAAAACCCCCAACCCCCCCCTTCAAAAACAAGAACAAAAACCCCAGCCCCTGAAATGCTGACGCGTGGATGCCTATTGGTCCCGGTTAGTGCCACCAACCGGGACCAAAGGCCCTCCTGTCCGGGCTCGCCGCACCGGCCACGTGGAGGCCCATCTGTCCCGGTTCGTGTAAGAACCGGGACTAAAGGGTTAGGGCATTAGTAACGACCCTTTAGTCCCGGTTCAAAAACCGGGACAAAAGGCCCTTACCAACCGGGACAGATGATCCTTTTTCTACTAGTGATACTTCTCATCCTCCGGCTCCCGTTCCCATGGGTTCTCGACAATGTGGATGGTTCATACCTCGAGTTGACCACTAAATATCTTTAGTTGCTCCCGAAGGTATGTATCGGTGGCACCTTCTAAGGTGTGCTGAATTGCCAAAGGCCTGAAATCCGGATCCCTAGATTGGGACTTCCAGTAGGCATTAATGTTATTTCCTTGATCAAGCATCATGGTGTCAACTACCAAAGCACCACATTGTTCACATATGTAGTTCTCTAGGCTCCTTAGGGATTATATGTGCTCACTGGGAAACAACTTAGGTTTTTATGCTTTGCACATCATCTATACATTTTTCGCTGTCGACAACATTGAGAGCTAGTTGTGTGTAGTATACTTGGTGCACATACTGTAATCCAATTCTATGACCAAGGATACACGTACACATCCACAAATTTATCACAAAGTTGTCAAGAGCAACAAAATAAAGACGACTGTCTCTAGAGAGAGGAAGGTAAACACTTGTCACATCCTATGTGAATACCAACATATCTCATATTTTGTGGTTACTAGAATGTTATCCACATAAGAAACGTGTCCGCGATATAAGAAAAGTGCTACAAGGTCTAGTTTAGACAGTGACACCTCCAACAAGCTAAGGGATACGACCCACATCGTTGTCGGCGGCTCCAACCAGTGTGTGAGGTTAAATCAGTGATTTTCACTCTTATAGTAAGACTGACCTTTACCATGTCGTCGGATTTAACCGGTGAAGATTTGTGTTGCAAAATGGAAGACAGTACGGAATTTACGTAGCCCATCCTTCCATGGGCACGAAGAGGGGGTTCCCATTCTTAAAAAAAGAAGTTCCCAACTTCAATACTAGTGATATTCTCTTGCCAAAAAAAATACTAGTGATATTTGCATTTCCACCGTCATCAACTGTCCTTGCGATGGAGGGCGACACAGCAAAAAGCGTCACCCACACGCACACCTCCCGCTCCTGCTTGCACCACTAGCAAGCTCCTCTCTCTCTACACATTTCTGCATTTACACGTTGTACTGATATAAATATCAGACGGCACTGTGGCCACTAGTACGTGGTCCTTCACTTCACCTTCTTCTTCTCTCCATCTTCCTTCTTTCGTCTTCCTCATCCTCTCCCCCCTCCCCTTCTTTTATTCGCGGAGGTATCTTGCTACGTCGGCAAGGGAAATAATGTCGGCACAGATCGCGCCGCCGGAGCATGTCTGCTACGTGCACTGCAACTTCTGCAACACAATTCTCGCGGTAATCTCTCCTTCCCCTCCCTTCTCTCCCATGCGCAGATCTACAAGCAGGAGAGATGCGTGGAACTAACTCTGTACGATCTACCGAGTTTCTTGCTGGATTTTGTCCCTTTTCAAAGATTTGTTGGAAAAGGCTTCAAAGAGAGATTTATGATTTGTTCCTCTTTTCTTTCGCTGCATCGCCCGGGGGGGGGGGGGGGGGGGGGGGGGGGGCTGCTTTTGTTCTGCTCGCCGCCCAAGAGTTTTCTTGCTTTCCCTACTTTCTGTTTGTTAATTCCTTAGGATTTTGAAAAGAGAGCCAAGGCCAGCACATAATCGTCAGAACAGATCGAACCGCTTCTCTTCTTGCAATCTTCTCATCGAATCTATGGACATCTGCACATACGCATGAGTGACTCTCTTGAGTTGAGTTAGTCCACCCTGTATATGGGTGTGTGTGTGTGATTTGATATCTCTGAGTCAATCCTGAATCTGCGTTGGATTAGGGCATCATCCAATTGTTGTTTCTTTAATTTCTCCGATAGGTATCCCTAATGGTCTCTTCTATTTACTGGGAAGATTAGTTTTTTTTTTGCGACGGATAATGGGAAGATTAGTCAACATATGGCTAGCTTTCATTGTCTCAAACTTGTGGATTTCTTGCTAGCTTTCATGACCTATTGTGCTGCTGTGTGCAACTGTGCATATTAGTTGTTTTCTTTTCCAAGAAGCACCATCGCTTCTAATGTCATCTAATGGTTTTGATTCTAACTAACTATTTAAAGCATGTGCGTATACTTTTCTTCTACTTGAATTTGCAAGACGGAGCATGCAATAACAACGTAGTTTCGGCGTATTATTAACTGATGTATTTGTTATTTAAAATTTGCTCAACCATCTCATGTCTCCCCCCTCACCTTAAAAAAAGCAAACAAAGATCTGCGAAATTATAATATTTGTGTCAATATAATTTGTAAAAGCTAGCAAATTTAATTAGTTAATGATCTCAGTAGCAATTCAATGTTGGGGTAATGTTGCTGGGATGAAGTTATTGATCTCAATTTAATCAGTTGTTTGGGTATTTTTTATTCATCTGAACCAAGTCACGTTTTTCCCTGGGAGTATTAGTTTACACTAGAATTAATGCCTTCGCAACATCCAGACACCTTGTATTCACTTATTTATTGGAATAGAGGAACAGTAGCATACTGTTCTAGCTAGTGAGTTGCCAGTTGCCACCAAGAAATTCCAAGCAAGGGATGCTTCCTGTCCTCATATTTATTTTCCTCTTCTCCATGCTCCTGTGCAGCTGTGCTTTGTCTCGGTTGATTTCCTTGGTTTTTCTTCTGTCATGTTTGCAAAGTGCTTTCTTCCTTGGTTTTGTGCAAGAGTTGATCAGATGTCGAAGTGGAAGTAGAAATAAATGAAAGCGACTAAATTGGAAAATTGATGGTTATAAATCTTAGTTTGATTCGAAGGACATATTAGAAGACCTTCCTCTCTCACTCTCCATGTCCTTTTTTTTTCTGTTTGCACCTTGCAGTGATGCATGAAACTTGTCAAAATTTACTGCAACCAGTACTACTACTGACAGAGGAGCTTACGACCTCAGATTCCCCCCTCCCTTATTTTGGGATTTAGTTTGTCCTTGCTATCGATCATTAGTGTGTTTGTACCTATTCCACTCAGCTTCTGCATAGGCGACAAGTGCTATCAATATCTCTTCAGTGTGTGGTTCGTCCATATGTGCAGATGCTTCATGCTTGGTACAAGTACTATCAGTATGAACTTCGACCTTGAAGTAATGCCGTCTTGGTCTCTGCTAAAAAGGAGATCCGGTCAGCTGATAGATCTCCCACCCACCAAATCTGAATGTTAAACTGATCATTTGATGTTCATCCTGAAATAATTCCACAAGATGTTGTCTTCGATCATCGTCTCTCTCTCTCTCTCTCTCTCTCTCCTCCCATGAGAGCTAGCTCAAAAGGAGAGATGAATCTAGCTTGTTGACAGACACTCACACACCTGCATGCCCCACTACGATGTACCATGCACAGTGTGTGCTTGGGCCTGAGCTAAGGCTAGCTAGCGCGCGTGAAGTGCCTTCTGCATGAACCGTCGCTGTCATCTTCCTCTCTTTCCAACAGTACAGTGTTCCTTGCTGTGATCTTTAATCCTTTTTGCACTGAAGAGAGCATGGAGCAGAAATGATGGTACTAGAAGATCATGCATGCATGTGTGGCAAACTGGCAATTTAACTAATTATCAGTTTTCTAAGGAATGGGTGTGTGCATCGCTTGATGCAGATGCCGGGGTATTCCTTCTTTTCGATTTTTGTTCCAGTTTTCTAAGGAAACGCTCTCAGTATGTGTAGTATTTGTGTTTCTCTACAACAATAGAGGAGAGAGAGAGAGAGCATGAGATGGGGTGTGATTTGCAAGTGCACACATTTTTCTTGAAAAAAGCACCTCAAGATATGGAGTCTGATTTGAGCCAACTCCCTTCATGGGAGCAAGAGCAAGAGCAAACACAATCATTTGCAGATGCATTTGGCTCACTTGGTTATACTAGTCATTCTTATGGGAGTGAGTGCCCCCAGAAAAGAAGGCTGTGAGGAATCAAACAAAGTGAGTATAGCTAGGACATGGTCCTTCTTCAGGTTGTGGTTTGGTTGCAGGCCTGGGCACTCAACAAGGAAATCTGAAAAGAAAATGGAAAGGGCAAGGTGGCAACCAATTGGCAGGCATTGGAAAAGGATGCCCCAGTTCTGATTTGGTCCAGCTGCTTGCAGGTTGCAGAGCCCTGATAAAAGTCATGGAGAGCGACTGTTATACAGCAGGCAGGAGTTAATTAAAGAGGGAGAGAGAGAGAGAGAGAGAGAGAGAGAGAGAGAGAGAGAGAGAGAGAGAGAGAGAGAGAGAGAGAGAGAGAGAGATAGATAGAGAGAGAGAGAGAAATCCTGGTCATGTTCAGAGAGCAAAAAGCTATGGCTGTGTGCATATCAACATATATGAGTGTGTAGATCTGCTCCAGCCTTTTGAAAATGTTTCTTTGGAATTTAGCATTTGTTACTTCATCCACAGAGAGAGCTGCTCATTTTGTTCTTATTTCTTCCTTTTTGTTTGTCTTGTTTTGCTGTTTGGTTTGAAGTTGAACTAGTAATTTTCTTCAGCTGACAATGTTATCTACAGCATTAGTTAATTCATAAAACCCAATAATTGTGTCCCCTTATATATATGTGATCAATCTGCAGGTCAGTGTTCCAAGTAATAGCATGCTGAACATCGTCACCGTCCGTTGCGGGCACTGCACTAGCCTGCTGTCGGTAAACTTGAGGGGATTAATCCAGTCGCCACCTGTGCAAGATCATTCCCAGGTTGACATGAATAGTACTAATATTTGTTTCAAAAAAATAGTACTACCTCCGTTTAGGTGAATAAGTCATTCACGTAATTCTAGATCATCGATTTGAGCAATTAAATATGTGTTATATGTCATGAAAAGTATATCACTAGGTTTCTACATGAATGTAGTTTCTAAATATATATTTTTTGTCACATATAATACATATTTAGATAGTTAAATCGTCGACCTAGAACTACGCGAATGACTTATTCACCGAGACGGGGGTAGTACTAATATTTCATGAAATTTACGCGTACTTTTCAAAGCAGTTGTAATGGTTGGTGTCGTTAATTAGATCACTCTTATACAAAAATGATATAGATATGCTAGTCTTGCAGATAAAATTATCATGCCTAGTGTCTACAATTTTTACAGAAATTCCTCATTTCACATGTTACCGTATAATTAATTACTACTGCATTACTTGTATCTGTGTTATCATAGGGGGTAGAAAGAATGGTAAGTACTCCTACTGGAAGGGAGAGGCCTGTAGTAGATGCCAAACGAAACTCGTAGCATGGCTTACCCTTACTCTAGCTTTGTAGGAGAGAAAAGCCAGCGTGCATGCATGGGTCATGTCATGCTTCAACACTTTATACAGTAAAGACAAACTACAGCATGCACACTGTTTGCTCACAGGAAAGAGTATTAAAGCTCACATGGAAAAATAGCACATCTTTAGTGTCGTGCATGCACCATGGTTCGTCGTTCTAGTTTTACTGATTTTGAGCAAGAGTCTTGCACAGTTGTACTGTTAACATATGTTAGTCTGTATTATATATGGTGTGCTATACTGAAAGTTAAATATAATATGAATCCATTTTTACAACAAAAGAAATGATGCTTCAGCCTAATGTTCTTCTGGGTTTCGTCTCCATAACGATGCTTCAACTTAATGAATTAACTTAATTACTTGACTTGGTGACAGGAGAATTTCAAGGCCCACAATATCAGCTTTCGTGGAAATTACCCGGACTATGGCACATCTTCTAAATACCGGATGCCAATGATGTTCTCAACAAAAAGTGACCAAGAGCATATGCTCCACATGAGACGTAAGAGCATATATATGTTCTATTTGTACGTTTTAGTTTGTGAACCAAAACTTTGTTTTTCCCTCTTGACCAACATAAATAGATGAATTACTATCGTCTGATTACACCATGATGGACTCTCAAGCTAACTTGTGAAACCGGTGAAAAATATATATTCTTTGACTGGTTTTAGAGTGTTTTGCCACATGGATATAATGGTTTCATTGGTCATGTGTCGGCAGTTGATCTCAAGAAGAGCATCGAAAAGTGAAGATTGTCGCCCCTAGTTAGACCAAATGTGAGAGACAGAGCTGGTGATATATTGGCTTAAATTGTTCATGCTACGTACCTACGATAAACTAACCCACTGTTAGCAATAATCTTGTCTAGCAGGTTAATTGGTTGGTTTTAGTTTGGACTATGCTAGTATTGGGCAACACGTATGTAGTACATGCCTTGGTCCTGTACGAGGTATAGTCCGTGTAGGACTAACGTATTGTGTTAGACTGTGTCCGTGTTGGGATTAGCTAGCGTATTGTGTAGGACTAGTTCCGTACGTGTCCTAGGCAGTGCAATAGTATTCAAGGTAACCGGTGATTAGAGAGTCCGGTTAGGAATTGTATCTTGGTTGTGTCCGAGTAGGTTTAGTTTAGTAGTTTGGGTCTTATTAGGACTTAGCTTAAGGTGGTGCTGGCTGTGTGTGTATATATATAAGCACCAACCGGCTATGCTTTGTTCTATCAAGTTGCAACACTGTCGTGGAAAATTGAAAAGATAATAAAGAACAGGTTCCTTTGGCAAAAGATTTTCGTGCGCGTGTCCGTCATGATTTGATGTGATCGATCCTGAGGGCAAGTTCCAACACCCACATTGTCCTGCAATGTGGCAACAACCGACTCCAAAACTAAGATAGGGTTCCTTCTCCAATTTTAGGAAGTTGAAGATATTACACGTTTACGATGACATATGCGCGCCTTTCTGTTCTATAATGATACTAATTCAGCTACAAAGAAAATAAAAAACTTAATGCAAGGTAGGTTGGTGTTGGTTAACTACTACTCTATGGAAAAAAAAAGGAACATCTCACGTGAAAACTGTGTAGTATATTGTATTTTTGTTGTTGTGAAAACTACAATATTGTATTTAAACATCTGGCCTGCTTGATGTTTAATTTAGAAACAAAACAGGAACACGGCTCTATGGTAAAGGAATGGAGAAATGAAATTTAAATATCCCATACAGCATTACTTAATGGATTTAAGAAACTTGGCATTGCCATTCAAGATGTGTGTCGATCGCATACCTCTGTGGAAAATAACTCTATATATACCTCTTATAGGAGTTCATAGCTTTGTCATTCAGAACCAATAAATAACATTGTACAGCAGAACGTAACTATTCATGAAAATAAATAACTTGGTATTTGCATAATATTCAGTGATGGATTTGAGGGTAATATACATGCATGTCAAGTGTTAGCTCCTGATTATGTTTATATTGGTGAACCTTTACATACAGCAGCTCCTGAGAAGAGGCAGCGGGTTCCTTCAGCGTATAACCGATTTATTAAGTAAGCTTTAATCAATCAATTCCAAGCTTGCACTGACAACAATTAAGCTGCGCTGTGTTGTACTAATAATACGATTTTGACACATCAATTGCAGGGAGGAGATACGAAGGATAAAAACAAACAATCCTGACATAAGCCACAGAGAAGCCTTCAGCACCGCAGCAAAGAATGTTAGTACATTTTTTGTAACACATAGGCTATTATTGTACTACCCACTGTTTCACATGTGCATGTCACAATACCTCACAGGTTATCATTATGCATATTGATCCTATAGCACGAGTTTCAATGTATGTCTTGTGTAGAGAAATGTTCTAGTTTTGGGGCGGTACCATGCTACCATTGCACGGGAGCATCCCTAAAACGTTGTGATTTTAAAAATTGTGGTATGTGTCTATAATCCTACAGAATTTCAAATCCAAATTTGATCTACACATAGAGTAACAGCGAGAATAAACCAGCTATGGAAAGTATAAAAAAAAGCTTTTAGGGGTTATAAGATTGACCACAAAAAAAATTACCCAAAGTGTTAGTGGCATTAGGATCCTTCTGGTGTAAGAGTTACAAGTTACAACTGATTAATAAAGAAACAACATATTAATGGCTAGATTACATAGTGCTCTACCATTTGCTTTTGCCATATCATATACTACAGCATATAACTGCGCCATTTCTAGGGCATGTTTGAACACACACAGAAAATTCTGGCATAATTCAGATTATCTTTCTTTAAAAAAAATCAAATACTTTCAGAGGGGTCCGGCTCCTATTGTTTATAATTAAAATCCATATCTATGCTGAATCTCTCCAGAAACAATTGATATGAAATACTACTGTTAATTTATATAACTCTGCCTATTCCTATTTCAGTGGGCGCATTTCCCAAACATTCATTTCGGGCTAGGCTCCAATGAGAGCAGCAAGAAGCTGGACGAGGCCATCGCGGCACCTATCCCCCAGAAAGTTCAAGGTCTCTACTGAGACATATATTCCTATATGCATGATACTTTCATATTGTAAGTAACTTAGGGAAAACCTAAGTTAATTTCTGAATCAGTTTGTGAGTGAGTACATAGATCATGAGCGAGTGATATGCATGAAGTGAGAAAGAGGCATATGGGAAGTGTATGCAGCTAGCTAGCTATCGTACATGCATATAGAAGACGTCTGAATAAATCCCCTTGATCGCCAGTTTGTTGTTTAATTGCTTGAAAATAATCACCTTGCTTGAACATGTCTGTATTAGGATTTGGTTTGGCTAGTGCAGGTCACTTCATCCATCCTCAATCACCTTACCTAGAAAATGCAATACATTTTTTACCCAGTTGATTGCATTCGGTTATATACACAATCCGTATAAAAATGCAACATAATGCCGTGCAAAATTCTTGTCGTGGAACTAAAACCATGACAAGAATTATGGAACGGAGGGAGTACTAATACCATTTATAATACCTTATGTAAAATACTCACTGCTTTACTGTTCATAAACCATGAACGTACTCTGTATATATTCAGTTTGATCAACGAAATATGTGTTACATATCACAACGGTTGGTTTTTGACATATAACTCATATTTTCTTGCTTAAACTCATTAAATGCGGAGAAGTTTAACAAGGTTTACAAGTCCGAAGGCCAAAATAAAAGCTTTCAATCATGGCATAAAATTACGCAAGTGTTTTGCTCCGGCCAATGCCCAATTTCGCGCCTCGTTACAGAATTTGGATATGATGATGTGAGGAGGTGTGGAAATGTTGTGGAAGACTCTTGAATTGCGGTCGGTCCAAAGCTCCCAAGTAACAAGCCTGGTGAGGGAAACTAACAGCTTTCGTCGCCCATGCCAATTGTGTACCATGTCAATCCACCAAGTTTTGACATCGTTGAAGCCATGCCAAGATTTTGTGTGGAGCCAGGGAGATTGAGCCAATTCCACACCATAGTCCATATTCAGATGGAGAAACGACATTGAAAGAGCAATATCGCTGCCATCCCTGGAGTTCTCTTGCACATGGGCAAAGCCCACAATTAGGTCATCCATACTTGGTGAGTTCATCCGCCATCCAAACTCGACTCTGAATGATGATCCACGCGAAGAACCTACACTTATGAGGACCCAATTTTTTCTAAACAGTAGCCTCGAAACTAGTGGACGTGGCCTCGATGAATTGGACACGATAAGCAGAGGTCCTGGAGTAATGCCCGGAGGACAGCCCATGAAATGGTGTCGGCTTTGTTGGCTTGGAATTGAACTTGGAACTTGACCCGCCAAAGTTTGATGAATTCAAGTATGTGTTGTAATGTGAGCCTGTTGTCCAAGTTGATATGGTAGACCCAAGCATTGTTATGGAGAGCATCCATAATGCATCGATCTTATTTTTTGAAGTGTCGAAGATAGAGGGACCCATGTCCTTACTCCAATGGCATGTTGTGCCCAAGCGGCTTGCCAAAGCTCGTTATGTTGCCGTCCCCAATAGTGATAGCAGTGAAAGTTTATATATAAAGCGGGGCGAAAGCCTTTTTCGGTAAAGTTTAGAATAGGTCCATGTCCTCGGTATTGCACGGGCTACTGGTGCCCACCCAAGTACTGCCCGGGGTGGTCCATTCAACCCATGGCCAATGGAACCCCAGAACACGCGCAAATTTCTCAAGGTTTAGGACCCTGAGCCCTCCAAGAGTGGTGAAGCGGTAAACCATCTCCCAATTTATTTTGAATTTGCCACTGGAGAATTTATCGGAATCCGCCCAAAGGAAAGCCCTTCTTATCCTGTAAATGTTGCAAGTCCTCATTCGGGATGTCGATTGAGCTTAGGTGATAGATCATGATTGAGGTGAGGACTGCCTTGACCAAAGGCAGTGAAGTGTTTGCCCGTCCAAGTAAAAAAAAATTGGGAACTTTATCCTTGGTGTTTTGGAAGTGAATCCCTCTCAACCTCCTGACAATCTAAAAATGTGTTTATGTCTTATAAACCGGAAGGGGGAGTATGTCAACAGCCCAGCTACCTTTGGGGGGGCATGCCTTTTTAGCCCAAATATACTTCATGTAAAATAGTTAACCCCAAGTATATTCTTTGTATTCGGGCGACAAGAAACATGTATGCAAGTTTGTATAAGTTATGGTAAATAGACCAGGTGGTACCAAAGCCACGTGCGTCGCAGTAGTACATATTCTGGCCTTCTGGGAAAAAAATACTTTTTTTTTTGTATAACGAAGAGGGTGCATTGCATTATTGGTCTAGCTAGCTAGGCCCGATATAGCTGCCGCCCTAGAACTTTTGAAAACAAAATCTGCTGTACTCCAAAAGATAGGTACATCTGCTAGCTCGAAGTATCCACATGAATCTTGTTATTGACCAATAAAGTTAAGCGTGTGTGGACTCAAAAAAATAAAATATGCTAGCCCGAAGTTCGTCTCTTCAAAAATCTGTTGTGATCTGGCGGGCCATATAATCCATTTGATTCACCCATAAAAGTTCACCTACGCTGCACGCGTACGCTGGCCGTGGCCGGTCACTGTGGACTGCTGCAATGGCATCGTCGTCGGCCGGCTACGAGTGCCCCGCGCGCGCGTGTATGATCGCATGCATGCGTTCTGCCATGGCATGCATGCATGGCCCCTACACAAGCGCGCGTCCCCGTGCACCGAGGAGTAACCGTGCTAGAGAAATTAATCGACGGAATCTCTATCTAGCTCAGTGCTCAGCTCCCGCTCAGTGATCGCTGACCGCCTGACCGTGTGTGTTATTTCGCTTTTAATGATTGTTTGTATTGTTTCCACTACTCATGTACAGAGGTAGACCATGGCAGTGGCTGATATCTGCAGTGAAATTGAATGTGCTTGAGCCAGTGAAACTGAATGTGCAGTGAAATTGAATGTGGTTGAGTACCACCGTTGTTGGCTTGTTGCAAGATCGAGAAGGGGAGAAATGCATGCTAATAAAGGAGCGAGAAGGCATACGTTTCCTTCCAGTTCCAGGAGAAAGGAAAGATGGACACCATGCATGCACCACCCATCCATCTCGATCTTTCAGGTGGTCGCCGTCTGATTTGCTCCGAGATTCCCCTGCAGGCATCCACGTAGGATCTAGTACTCTCGATCTATCTTGCGTGTTACCGTACGAGTTTTAGGATGTCCCGCCGACATACATACGTGCCGCGCGTATGTACAGCAGGCTACGTCAATCCGCACGTGCACTGTCACCTAGTACGTGCTACTGATCCAGCTGGATCGATGTCGAATAAAGGAACCGACATCTGCATCGACGCGAGGTCAGACCTAGCCTCACCTCAGCTGAGATGATGGACGATGGACTCCTGGACAAGCCGATGCAGGTACGCGTACGTACTGGGATTTTATACAGTCTGGTTTTACAGACATGAATGGAGCCGGCGACTGGGTCGGCTCCAATAATGGAGTGAAGCAGAGATGGATTGCTCCACCAACTCCTCCTCAATCATTCGCTTCCATTATACCTGAATACCCCTCGAGTTGAGGTTTTCCTTACTCCGTCTGCAGCGGTTTTATGAGTCCACTTTGTATTTTCAACCGGGACCTCCTACATGACACGCGTTGCGTCCGACAGATGCGTGCCAGAGGCTCCTCCGACTGCGCCTGCCCAGCAGCGAGTGCCCGGCAGCTTGTGAACGCTCATGCCTTAGCCAGTAGATGAGCTTCGGTGTTTAAATATACAGCACGGAATATACGAATTATAACCAGCGATAGATCTAACAATATTTCATAATTTCGAACACGATTAGTTTGGAGAAAGGTGTTTAGTTTTAAAACGTCAACATTTTAAAATTTGTAAAAATCTTATACAAACTCGCACATTCTTTGGAAATGGCAATATATTTCGAATCTTAACTTTGTTGAATTTTTTGAAAAATCAAAACATAAACAATTTTTTAAACCTGAGACTATTTTTGACAAACCTGGAATTTCTTTGAAAAAACTTATTTTAAAAATTTCTGAGTACAATTTTTGTAAATCGGAACATTTTTTGAAACTCCAAACAAAATTTGAAAAATCTTAAACATTTTTTCAAACATACGAACATTTTTTATGAAATCATGAACATTTTCAAAAAATTGAAAATATTAAAAAATAAAGCTTAAAAGAAAGAAAAAAATTAGAAGAAAACCAGAGAAACCAATAAACAAAACAACAACAAAAAAAGGTCCAGGAGCATTCGAGAAAGTTCCCAAAACCGGTAAAAAGCTAGGCTGGAACTTTCAAGAACCATCCCGAAACCGTGAAAGAGTTTTAACAATTTCATGGGGGGGGGGGGGGGTATTTTTCAGTTTTTCCTTTTTATGATATAATTTTTTAACTATAATGAATTTCCTAAATATTAGGTACACCAACTTTTGTTAAATGCATAAGCATTTTTTTGTAAATACAAGAATACACACTTTTTTGAAATACCTACAGTTTTCTAAAAATATGTAAAAACTTTTAATAATTCACGAAAATTTTAAAAAAATGAGATTATTTAGAAAAAAACTTGAGCACATTTCTAAATATGATGAACATTTGTTAAATGAGCAATATTTTACAAAACTGTGAAAACTTAATATCAGAAATAATTTTAACAATTTCATGGGTGTTCCTAAAAGTATGTGACTATTATTTTAAATATATGAATAAATTCTAAAAAAAGTAAATACATAAATGTTTTATATTCAATGTACATAAATTGTAGTTCATTAATGGCCGCACTATTGCTGGCCCATTAAGCTTGACGCAGGTAGATGAGGCACTATCAGGCCACACCGTTGATGGCACATTGCCGAAAAAGGTTTTTCACCCCGATTTTATATATAAAAGCAAACAACCACCACAAGGTCCACAACATAGCAGCCATTCCAAGTCTAAAACCAACTCACACCACAACACAAGAAAAAACAAACAAAGGAGAGATCCAGCTGGGGACAACAGCAAAACAATTAATCCGCGGCCTGTTAACCTGATAACAGAATTTCCTAATGGCCACCGTCCAAACGCTATGCTCTGTAATAGGCTGACCCATGTACTATGATGCTTCCACCCGGTTTTAGGTTTTGGGATGCATTTGACAGCTTTTATTTTAAAATTTTCTGTATATTTTGATGGCTCTATTCTGTTTTTGTTCCTTATCCTTTTTGTGTGTTTTTTAGTTTTTATTACTTAAAGTTCATGCACGGTTAAAAAATCACTTCTTTAGAATTCATGAACTTTTTTGAAAATTCATGGACTTATTAAAAAATTCAAATAAAACTCACGTCAATATTTTGAAATTCAAAAGTAAATCATGTACATTTTAATTACAGACCATTTTATAGAGTTCATGATTTATTAAACTTTAGAACCATTTTATTATATTAGTGAGCATTTTTAAAACCCAATGGCAATTTGTAATAATGATATTGTTTTTAAATATTTGATTTTATAAAAAAGGTGATAAAAATGAGAAAGCAACGAAAAATAAAAGTCTGGAGAACCTACAAAAAAAATGAAAATATGCTGCACATGAAGCGTTAAATGGGCACGGCCCATTGTGCCTTTTAGCAATAATTTAGTACTAGAAGCGCTAAATTAGAGCCATCCCTAATAGCAACAAAACTCCCGACGTAAATCATTCATACTACCCATAGTGGGCAGTAACTTAGACTAGAAACATGCATATGTTACTAGTCTATGTTAGTACCTCTATAGTGGGAAGTAATATATGTGTGATGTCATGCAACACTTTATTTATTATCTTGTAGACTCATTTTGTCATGATATATGTGATGTTACTCATAGTGTGAGTAATTACCTATGTTAATAAAATCATCTCTATCGTTATTAAATCATTTCCACATAAGCAAATTTGCTGAGTTGGACTTTATATTACTGCTGAAGTTACTCCCACTATGGGTAGTCTGAGGGCCCCTACTACCATAAAGTGCGCTCAAAGATAGGCTTTGGGGTAACCTATCCGTGACCGCGACCTCTAACGTGTCTGATAACCGCGCTCCAGTTATTTTGAAAAAATTGGTCAGAAAAATTATATTGAAAATTTTGAAAGTACTATTTATAAGTTTCAAAAATACCTGATTTTTTAGCACGAACATAGATATTCCTTGCATGTTTGTAAAGTTTCATTAAGTAATACGTTGATTTCTAGCCTACGCAAAAGGGACAAAATTCTGGCCCAAAAACAGCAATCGAAAGGCCCATTTTTATACACGTAATTACATTCTGTGTACACCACACATGAAAATATACGTTTTTGCGGGAACATGAAAATATATTTGTATGGTTGATACGTATGAATGATACATGTATATGTATAAGCAAACTTTTTTTTAGACTTTTTAGTGAAGTGGAAATATTTTTTCAGAAAAAAGAGCCTCCTAGAGCCCAACCTCCAATGCACATTATCTGTCCCATGCTAAGCAAGTATGGAAAATTAGCTCGTCGTAACTGTTAAAGGGAAAAGGATCAGATTCAGTAGATTGTGATCGACACAAATTATTGTTGAGTTGAACATATATAATGAGTGGTCACACTGGTTAGACTTAAGGAACCGTGATGTAAGAAAAAAAAAAAGCATGTTCTTACTATGGCACACTTTGTAAACAATCCAAACTTGATGATGAAGAAAAGGTTGTTCAGTTTTTGTCAACTCGATTTAGTGCAAATTAAGAATGAAGAAGAGTTTATGTTTGGGAGTTGTGTTAGCCTTGTCTGTCTAGGACTGTACGTACCATGATCTTTCCATTGCATGCCCCACACATTACACTATAGGCAAACTTAGATCAATTCTAGCAGAGTCGCCAAATTAGGCTGATCGACATAAATAACCACTAATATGGTGATTTTAGCCGAAAAGGCCGCTCTAACAAAGTCACCATCCGGTTTCATATCGTCATAATTTATGGAGGGCCCATATCAAGCCCGTGAGCCTCCATATCTGGAGGTTGCGATCGTTGGTTTGGAACTTACTTCATCCGCCAACCGCTCCCGTGGGAGGGAAGCTTCACCTCCTTCCCCAGCCTCCCGTGCGGCCCATCTCCTCTCCTTCCCCTTTCCTCTACCTCCTTCCCACTGGAATTGGCATTCCGCTGCGTAATCTGTACTCTCATATCACGAGACCAAGTGGATCTCATTATGCAGAAGACTTAGAGCAGATCTATCTTATGGCATTCCTGACTGGCGGATGTGATCTATTCTTGTGTCACGTCACTTTTCTTCTTCTTCGCAGGTAACTCCTCGTGGGATGAGATGGGTATGTATTTTAGAAAGAGATTGCTCTGCACCTTGCTTAACTAGGCAATCCGTGTCCTTCTTTTCCATCTGGAGCAAGTAGTGTTTGGGAAGAGCAACACCAGTTAGAATTTATGGTGTGGAAAGAGTGAGGTGGCACAAAAAATTGAAGCACGGGCCTTATTCTTATCCCGACAGCAACAAAAAATCTTGGTCAAATATGTTCGTTTCCTAGTGTTTTACCATAATATTTGGGTTACGAGTTTAGTGAGCATCTGAAGAGTCATGGAGTTGTTTCACAACTTACACGACCTGGAACACCACGGAGAACAACAAAGAGGCTTGTGTTTAGAATAAAATAAATGGGAGCGCAATAGAATTTCTAATACTATACGTTGTCAATACTTTTGGTGATCCAAGGGAAATTGGACGTGTACCAATTTTTGTAGTTAAACGGAAGACTATACCAGAGGAGAGTTGAGCAATGAAGAAAACAAGAGAGAATTTCTTCTAGATTTGCAAGGATGTAATTCACACCTTGTAGTATCATCGCAACTATAAACGTTTTGGTAGCATTGCAAGTGAAGACCCCTTTATGAGGAGAGAGAATGACCGAGTGTTAGTATACGCGATTTACTATTTGCATATTCGAAGTATTGATTTAACTATAGAATGGCCTGATCAACAATGAAAAAAATGTTGATAGATAACTTACGTAATCAATGCCTAAGCTAGACACAAACCAAAGGGGGTGAAGTACAAAAAGTAAAGACCTATGGCAAAAGGCTATTTTTAATCATCTAAGTCCTTCAAAAATATATTTATTCAAAGTTTTTTCCAAGGCTGGGTGGGGGGGGGGGGGGGGGGAGTGCCCCCCCGGCTAATACGTGGTTCTATCGTTGTACAGTGGCATATTGTATGATGTATGTCATTGTATAATGGCATGTTTTATGATATATGCCACTGTGTTTCCCGCCAATAACAAAGAACTTTGTGTCCAGGTCTGAGAATCTGAAAGGGGTGCCACTAAGCTTAGCTGCATGCTCCTAGTAAGCCCCACTTCTTGACGTTGTGTCGAAGAAGTGATAGGACAAGGGCATTCACATCCAAATTTTGCCGAGGGAACATAGTTTTTTATGAGACCACATATGGACCCGTATAAAATTTGGTCTTGTTGTTGCTAAGAAAGTAATCAAGTTTGAACTCACTATGCACAACAAAGTAAGAGCCAATTCCAAAGGGATAGGGGGTGTGTAATTTCCCACTGATGCCCTGCAAGTGCAAAGGGTTGAGTTCTAGCCTTTTCAAAGTAAGAGTATTGACCCAACACAGAGCTTATGAAATATCATTGCCCCTTATAGAGGTTTTCCAGAATGTGCCTTCAAGTTAGTTGTGATCCACCCGCAAAAAAATGTTAGTTTTGATCCAAAGAAAAATTAATGCAAAGGTGGAAATATTGCAAGAATGTTGTGACAAGAATTAAAGTGCACATGAATAAAAGTATTGAACAAGGGAGTAATGGAATGATGAAATCTGTAGTCGGGCTAAGGCGTCTTCGAAACTCCTGATTTAACACTAGTGTGTTTGTACTTAATTTTCCAAATGCACAACTTTGGGTTAAGGTAATCTGGCTCCTTTGCTCAAAGAACAAGATGTGCCATGCATACCAGCCCAAGGACCCATGTCTTCTGGTATACAGTGCAAATTGGCATCACGAGGAACCACGATATATTACAACAGGTAGGGTGCATAGGTTCTTATGTTACATCACTTGGCAAGGCAAAGGCGCCTCATGTGCATCATCAATACGTATATTATTAATTTAACATGGCCTCGAAGTCTAGTAGCAGAATAGAAAAGACAGTGGGGATCCATCCAAAGGGACCCTACCGGGAAACGATCCTAGCGCAAGAACTCGGCATCCTCGAGATACTCGCAATTAGCATACCACTTAGCTTTAGCAACCATACCATCTTGACCGCCCGATCATTGTAACTGTTGAGTCCTTTTAGTGATCCCGTAATGAATAACAGAAAGCTTCCACACCTTTTTCCCAAGAGGCGGCCCTGAGTTATCGAACCCATTATGACAAAGGTTTCTACCAAGCTTTTGCAAGAGTATTAAATTCCAGTTTTTAGATCAGATTGTTACACCTTTGAGTGTAAACAGTAGAATTAAAATAGGCATGGGTATGAGGACTTGGATTATTACAACCATATGTTTGTGATTGGGATCATCATGACCTTAATTTGTACTCTAGAAGACACCCATTAAGATGTGTTTACAACGTATCAAAGTGGGGGATGTGTCCAAATCACATCTTGACCGGGGCTCGTCCTGCATCAAGAATCAGTTGTCCAACCGCAGGCCCTATCTGTCTCGCGTGGTTACCTTGGTTATTAAGACATATCCGACAAAAGCATTGGGTGTTTAATGACTACACCTCATGTATCCCAAAGGAATGGTTCCATGCTACCAGACTAAACCTTTCTATCATGGGTGTTCAGAATAGTGATCCATGTCCACCCTTCTCCTAGCCCCCTCCTTGATCGACCTCTATGATCCTGGGTGATGGGGAACGACGCATGAAAATCAAAAAAATTCCTACGAACACCCAAGATCTATCTAGGAGAAGCATAGAAATGAGAGGGGAGAGTGTGTCTACATATCCTTGTAGAACAAAAGTGGAAGCGTATATAACGCGGTTGATGTAGTTCTACTCTTCGCGATCCGATCACGATCCAACCAATCTAGTGCCAAACGCACGACACCTCCGAGTTTAGCACATGTGTGGCTCAATGACGTCTCCTCCTCCTTGATCCAGCAAGAGAAGGCAAAGAAGTAGATGGGATCACAACCAACACGACGGCGTGGTGGTGATGGTGGTGGTCGATCTAGTTCAGCAGGGCTTCGCCAAGCGCTACTAGAACGAGGACGGAGGAACTACGGAGTAACGGGAGAGAGAGAGGGGTGCCAAGGGCTTGGTGTGTCCTCTTGGGGCGCCCCCTCCCCTCTATATATAGGCGGAGGGGCGTGGGGAATAGCCCCTCCAAGCCCTAGGGCACAACCAAGGAGGAGAGGACTTGGACTCCAAGTCCAATCCTATTCCTACTAGGACTCCCCTTTTTTCCGTCCCTAGCCACATGGGCTTTTGAGGACTTGGTGCGCCTAGCCCAATAAGGCCAGGGCACCTCCCCTCAGCCCATGCCAGCCCTTGGGACATGGTGAACCCACTTGTGGACTTCCGGACCCCTCCGGAATCCTCCGGAACCTTCTGGAAGCATCCCGGTACAATACCCAAAAACTGCACCTTTTTCCAGAACCCAAAATATGACTTCCCATATATAAATATTTACCTCTCGACCATTCCGAGACTCCTCGTGATGTCCGAGATCTCATCCGGGACTCGAAACAACATTCGGTTACCAATCATCAAATATCCCAATACTACTCTAGCATCAATGAACGTTAAGTGTGTGACCCCACGGATTCGGGAATCATGTAGTCATGACCGAGACACACCTCTCTGGTCAATAACCAATAGCGGGACCTGGATGCTCATATTGATTCCTACATATTCCACGAAGATATTTTATTGGTTGAACCACGATGTCAAGGATTCGGTTAACCCCGTATGCAATTCCCTTTGTCCGGCAATATGTTACTTGCCCGAGATTCGATCATCGGTATCTCGATACCTTGTTCAATCTCGTTACCGGCAAGTCTCTTTACTCATTCTGTAATACAAGATCCCGTGAATAACTCATTAATCACATTGCTTGCAAGCTCTTTAAGATGTTGTATTACCGAGAGGGCCCATAGATATCTCTCCGTCATACGGAGTGACAAATGTCTTGATCCATGCCAACCCAACAGATACCTTCGGAGATACTTGTTGATCACATTTATGATCACCCAGTTACGAGTGACGTTTGGATACATACTAAGTATTCCTCCGGTGTCAGGGAGTTAAAAGATCTCATGGTTTAAGGAACAAGTACTTGACATGAAGAAAACTATAGCAAATAAACTAAATGATCTGATGCTAAGCTTACGGTTGGGTCTTGTCCATCACATCATTCTCCCAATGATGTGATCCCATTATCAAATGACAACTCATTTCTATGGTTAGGAAACCTTAACCATCTTTGATCGACGAGCTAGTTTAGTAGAGGTATACTACAGACACGGTGTAGTTTATGTATTCACACATGTATTCAAGTTTCCGGTCAATACAATTTTAGCATGAACAATAAACATTTATCATGAATGGAAAATATGATAATAACCATTTTATATTGCCTCTAGGGCATATTTCCAACACTGGGTACCTACAAGGCCGACGAACGAGAAAGAGAAAACTACGTTGTAATTTTATTTCACACATACATGACATTCATTCAAAGTCATGCCATCGATCCCTCATATAAACACATCAGGTTGCAAGGCTATGCCTTCACCCATTGCATCACTGAATTACTCACACGTGGCGATCGAATCACAAAAAGAAATCATTTAAGAACACGTCATGACAAAAGCTTTGTTGATAATATGTATTACAATGGTTGCCGGATGTGATACACGATTACAATTATGGCTAACTTGGAGGTGGATTATTGTGGTGAGGGAGATGGTGGTGGTTATGGAGATGAGATGGGAAATGACGACCATTAGGGTTCATGAATGGCTTATGGTGCGGAGAAAGTTTTGCGACTTGCCCTTCGTGATTCTAGTACGGGGTGATGGTGCCATGCACCAGGGGTGGCTTCTGCATAGGGAGCCTGACGATTGGCCCAATAAGAGGCCCCTCAGGCCCACTAAGGAGGCAAAGCAAGGAGAAGGGCCTAGGGCGACCTATAGGTGGTTTCGTGACCTTCGTGGACTCCAAGCCAGGAGGGCGGCTGGATAGATTGCATCTCCCTCATGTAAAACCTAGCTCCCACCGTGTATATAAAGGGGAACTAGATGCCCTTACACGCATCTATTCTCTCGTAAAACAACTCTTCGTAGCAATATCATCTACACAATGCACTCCATCGCATGAGGCATCCCTCCACCATGAGTAAAAATAACAAGCAGAATGTAGGGTATTACACTTCAGAGGCCCGAACCTAGGTAACTCATGCATGTGGGCTCTTGAAAGATCGTGGATGTCGCCTAGAAGGGGGGGGGGTGAATAGGCGCTTTAAAATAATTACGGTTTAGGCTTGAACAAATGCGGAATAAACCTAGCGGTTAATTTGACAAGCACAAAACCTACAACAACTAGGCTCACGTATGTGCACCAACAACTTATGCTAAGCAAGATAAACAACTAAGTGATAGCAAGATATATGACAAGAAACAATATGGCTATCACAAAGTAAAGTGCATAAGTAAAGGGTTCGGGTAAGAGATAACCGAGGCACGCGGAGACGACGATGTATCCCGAAGTTCACACCCTTGCGGATGCTAATCTCCGTTTGGAGCGGTGTGGAGGCACAATGCTCCCCAAGAAGCCACTAGGGCCACCGTAATCTCCTCACGCCCTCGCACAATGCAAGATGCCGTGATTCCACTAAGGGACCCTTGAGGGCGGTCACCGAACCCGTACAAATGGCAACCCTTGGGGGCGGTCACCGAACCCGTACACTTTGGCAACCCTTGGGGGCGGTCACCGGAACCCGTCAAATTGCTCGTGGCGATCTCCACAACCTAATTGGAGACCCCAACGCTTTCCCGGAGCTTTACACCACAATGATTGAGCTCCGAACACCACCAATCGTCTAGGGCGCCCAAGCACCCAAGAGGAAGAAGCTCAAGGGTACCAAGCACCCAAGAGTAATAAGCTTCTCAACTTGTAACTTCCACGTATCACCATGGAGAACTCAAACCGATGCACCAAATGCAATGGCAAGGGCACACGGAGTGCCCAAGTCCTTCTCTCTCAAATCCCACCGAAGCAACTAATGCTAGGGAGGAAATTGAGAGGAAGAACAAGAAGGAGAACACCAAGAACTCCAAGATCTAGATCCAAGGGGTTCCCCTCACATAGAGGAGAAAGTGATTGGTGGAAATGTGGATCTAGATCTCCTCTCTCTTTTCCCTCAAAAACTAGCAAGAATCCATGGAGGGATTGAGAGTTAGCAAGCTCGAAGAAGGTCAACAATGGGGGAAGAACACGAGCTCAAGAGATAAGGTTCATTGGGGAAGAAGACCCTCTTTTATAGGAGGGGAAAAATCCAACCCAGTGGAACTACCGTGGAGTCTGGAGGGCAGGAGAGTGACAGACCCGAGCGGTACTGCCGCGGTGGTTGGGCGGTACTACCGCTCGTGAGTGGTACTGCCGCCCTACTGCCGCTGCGAAGTACCGCACTATCCGACACGAAAAATGACCCCTCAAGTCGACGCGGTAGGGGCCTGGTACCGTAGCGGTACTACTGCTGAGGACCCACCAGCGAGCGGTACTGCCGCTTGTGACCCCTAAGCGGTACTACCGCTGGGTACTGCGGTACTACCGCTGGGACCATCCTAAAGCCACTTCCACGAAAACAAGAATACTCCACGGGAAACCAAAACCGCCATAACTTCTGCATATGAGCTCCGAATTGAGCAAACTCAAGCTTGTTGGATACAAGACGACGAGTAGCATCAAAACAGCGATAGTACCGCTCAATAGAGGAGTGAAACCTCCAACCGAGAAGAACCGGCATAACCTTCCAACATCGAAAACATCATAGAAGATGCGAGCGAACTCCGTTTTCGATGAACTCGAGCTAGTCATCAAGATGACCATAAGATCCAAAACTCACAAAGAGAAAAACCAAACAAGAACCAAGAAAGATGATGCAAGGATGCAATGGTTTGAGCTCTCTACGAATGATACGATCAAGCTACTCATCGAGAGCCCCCCTTGATAGTACGACAATCGATCCTATAACCCGGTCCCCCAACTACCATCATGAGACCGGTAAAATAGAAAACCTATCAAGGGCAAACCTTTGCCTTGCACATGGTCCACTTGAGCTAGATAATGACGATCTTGACTCCCTCAAGTTGGACCACCTTTCTTGGTTGCGTTGGCTCGGTGAAGACTAGTCGATTGCTCCCCCATACTCCACTATGGGTGAGCCACTCTTCGCACATATTCACAAGTCCATTGTCACCACAATGGACGGCAAGCTTCAAGCATTTGATCTCTTCATGATGCACTTGGACTTGCACACCGCAACATCTTCACAAGTCCATTGTCACCACAATGGACGGCAAGCTTCAAGCATTTGATCTCTTCATGATGCTTCAGTTGAACTTGCACACCGCAACCTAACCCCACAAAGAACTCTCACGAAGATCATGGGTTAGTACACAAAGCGTAATTGACAATGCTTACCACACCATGGGATCGCTTGATCCCTCTCGGTACATCTTCTACGCTTTGTGAGTTGATCAAGTTGATTCACTCTTGACTTAGTATTGATCAACCTTGAATCTTTTCAACTCTCTTCATTTGGATGATGTCTTGAAGATATACATGAATGATCACACAATCTTCTTCTCCAAGACATGCTTGCAATAAGCTCAAATCTCACATGACCAATCTTTGGATAATTCCTTAATAACACCTTGATCACCACATAAACTCCTTGAAACCAACACATGAACTTCAAGAAATGCCTATGGACAAATCCTTCAAATATAACTCAAGGCAAAAATTAGTCCATAGAGATTGTCATCAATTACCAAAACCAAACATGGGGGCACCGCATGTTCTTTCAGCTCTGTCCTAGTACTCCCGGCCATGCAAGGCACTCTACCGAGAGATCTCATGGTTTTTCGCTCCGTCACAAGGCCCTTTATTAAAGTGGTTGGGTTGGACGCCACGGTGCCGCTGGCACATGGTACGGGCGCCTGCACTCATACCAGATGACGTCTTCTACTCTGGATTGCCTTATGCACCACCCACTTGATCTCTTATTTCTCCATTTTGCGCCTTTCCATGTAAAGGATTGATTTTATCCATACATGGCCCATTTTCCCATGGAAACAAAATAAAGAGAGAATTTCGTAATTTCTTGCATTCATTAGTCATTAGTGCAAATATCCGAGGGAAATCTCAGATTTAATAAGACAAACCAGTTTAATCAATGGTGTGATGACCGATGAGTGTAAAAATGCACTCATCAACCTCCCCAAGCTTAAACCTTGATCGTCCTCGATCAACATAGACAGAAATCCAAACTGTAAGGAACTAGTTGTTTAAACTAAAATAACAAAAATATTTGATTCACTTATGATCGGTACGCCTAAATAGCCCTCCGCTTCTTTCATTGAAAACCTAGTATAGCTGTAGCGGTGGCAAGGTTATTATGCAAGTGCTAGTGAAGCAAACATAATCAACACAAAGCTCTTTCTCAACTAGACAAACAACAAAGTAACTTTCATTCTATTTACTCTAGTTGACACTTGCTTGCTGGGAAGGCATGAAAGAGAATCTTCTTTCTTGAGCAATGAAAACATAAATTACGGGAGTGTGAAAGGTATGTAAAGACAACATGATACTAGAGTAACTCGCTAACACCCGACCCAAGAGTGTCTCCTCATCAAGGGTCTCAAGCACTTCATTTCAATCATTGCTTGCTGAAACTTTTGTTGTGTAGTGACGGGATTATGTCAAAGAACGCATTTACTACCACATACACACACTCTTTAAGAGAAATCTGAACAATATTCGATGTAGAGTTGCCACTACAAACGTTAACAAATTGATAGCCGAAATCCGAGCCAAAACTCAAGTGGATCGTATTATTAGTTTTGGAATGAGCACATCATTCAATTTGTCTACCTAGAATAAACACCCCATCATCACCCTAATCAATACCTCCATGTTGGCAGGGGCGGATCTCCTAGTAGGGCGCTTGCCCTACCTTGATTTTTGGCCATTCTATTATATACATATATACATATATACAACCTGATCAATCGCTAAAAGAATAAATTCGGCTAAAATTCACCGTGAAACGTTTTTAGGCCGTGATGAAACATTACACCCACCTAGACAACTTATTGGGCCATAGAACTAGAAGGTCCCGTACCAGCCTTGCTCGATCCAGTCATCGAGTCCTACTTTTGTCCATGACACGCCATGCTTCCCCTCGACATGAACCCTAGCAGCCAGCAGGAGCGACCTGCGTTCGCGGCGGACAGCAGGAGGGCCGAGCACGTGTTGGAGGCCGACGACCGGCAGGAGCAAGCATGGACGTGATCACTTACTTGTGTTTCCAGCGGCCAGCAGGAGTTCTGAAAGTGCTAGTTATCGACTAGAGGGGGGTGAATAGGCGATTTTTTGAAAGTCTTCAAAACACGAGGTCTTTGAAGACAAACAATTAAATGGAATCTATATGATATGAAGCGGAAGAAGGACTACACTAGACAGGTCATAGTCAAGTAAGCAATATAATGAAAGCACGAAGACTAATAGCAGCTAGGTAGTACAGATCGGAATGGAAGACAGAATGAAGCCAAACAGGTAATAGTCTTCGCACAGTGAAGTCAAACAGATCAGGCAAGAAAGCAATGACTTCATGAAGACAAACTGAAATGTAAAGAAGGTGGGGAATAAAACTAGTAGCTTGGTGAAGACAAGGATTTGATAGACCAGTTCCGGTTGTTGTGACAACTGTACGTCTGGTTAGGGAGGCTGAGATTGAACTCAGAAGACCACGTCTTCACCTTATTCCCCTTGAGCTAAGGACACCCAGTCCTCGCCCAAACACTCTGGTAAGTCTTCAAGGTAGACTTCCAAACCTTCCCAGACTCCGTTCACCGGCGATCCACAATGACTCTTGGATCCTCAGAACGTGACACCTAACCGGCTGGAGGATACAGTGTCCTCAAGTGTAACAAGTCTTCAGGTCACGCGGACAGAAAGACTTCAGTGATGCCTAACACTCTTTGGCTCTGGGTGTTTTGGGCTTTGTCCTCGCAAGGATCTCTCTCTCAAAGGCTTCGGAGGTGGGTTGCTCTCAAACGACAAAAGGCGTGCACTAACTCTGAGCAACCACCAATTTATGGTGTAGGGGGTGGGCTATTTATAGCCATGAGGCAACCCGACATGATATGTCTGAAATGACCCTGGGTCACTAAGGAACCGACATGTGTCCAACGGTCGGATTTCAAAAACACGCGGCAGCTTGGCTTGGGCTACAAGCAAAGCTGACTCATCCAACTCTGGATAAGATTTGCTCTCATTGTCTTCGCTCGAAGACATAGGATTTTGGTTGAGTATCATGTTAGTCTTCTGACTTTGTTCACTTGGACCCCACTTAACAGTACAGTGGTTCCTATGACTCAATAAAGAAGAAAATGAAACTACGAAAGAAACTATGTCTTTGCCCTCCATAGTCTCCAAGTGATTGTCTTCACAGGTCATTATCTTCAACGTGAATGTCTTCACGAACCACCATTGTCTTCAATGTCTTCATACATTTTTAAGGGCCATCTCTGGTAGGAAAACCAAGTCAATGTGGGACTTCTACCTGTGTTATCCTGCAATTCTCACAAACACATTAGTCCCTCAACCATGTTTGACGTCAATACTCCAAAACCAACTAGGGGTGGCACTGGATGCACTTACAATCTCCCCCTTTTTGGTGATTGATGACAAATGGTTGAAGTTTTCAACGGAGATAAAAGTATGTGAAAGTTAAAGTACATGGGTATTGGCTTCATAGGTTGAAAGAGGCTCCCCCTGAAGATGTGCATATAAATGTTTTTCCTTTGAATGCAAATGCACATGGCAGGTTTTGCTTTGTGGAGATCTTCAACACATATAGACAATTCGTCATGCATACACAAATATAATGAAGATAATGATATGTATAATGAAAAATGGGCGTCTGGGGAATGACTTCATGCGGGATTTATCATCGCATCATAAGGTAGCAGCAAAAAGTGGCAGACGACCATCAAGTTTAAGTATTACAACTCAAGAGCCAACAGTTCAAGAATGAGAGTTGTAAAAACTTAGACAAAAAATAAGCACCCGACCCATATGGACCCGCTTGAAGACTATCAAGCTCATATGCTTCTCCCCCTTTTGTCAGTAATGACCAAAAGGGTATGAAGACATAGAGTGTCTACTCGTTCCCAGGCGGTGAAGATGTTGGGGCAGCAGGGCCGATGTTGGAGTTGGGCAGTGCAGAGGGGCCTGATGTAGAATCCTGGTGCAGTGAAGCCATCGCTGGTGAAGTGGTGTCGTCCTCTTCATCTATGACTTGCGCAACAACAGTTGGAGATGAAGATGAATACTCAGAATCTTCAAGAGAAGGAGTTGGACGCCAACTTGCAGATTGTGGAGGCCTAGCGTCAAATTTGATGCGCTCGGTGAAGCCATCTGCTTGAAGATCATCTTCAGAACAGAGTAGTGTGAGGCTCTTCCAGGACCGCCGACAGGCTTCATGTGCAAGAAATGAGTTCTTGGTTGCAAGGTTGTGTATATGATTGACATCAATGAGCAGACTCTGCATCTGGCGCTTCAGCCAGTCATGATGCCTATCCTGCTTCTGGTGAAGTGATACAAGAAGCTCTCTGTCATTCAGGACATGAGCACGCTTCTAAGGCCTTTGAGCTACCATGCTGGCTGTTGCATCTGTGTTTGCACGATGCGGCAGACGAAGCTGACCAGCAAGAGGATCAGCAGGAGCAGGAGGATTGGGCACATGAACGACTTCAATAGGTTGAGTGAAGCTTTGAAAGGCGGCATTGTCTTCGCGTATTGGCTCCTTGGCAGGCACAGGTAAATAGCTTCATGAGACATGTCCACTTCAGTCAAGAATACAACATGGTTACGCGTTGAAGCTTGATAATTAATGGTTGAGTGAAGCTTTATCAGCCGCATGACCCATGGAGCATAAAACTTGAGGCCAAAGAGATCAATGCCTGAAGCTGCCAACTGTCGAATGAAGAAATCTTGAGTGTTGAACCTGATTCCATTGATGATATAGAAGACCAATGTCTTCATGGTGCCTTCAAGCTTGGCATCAGGAGAATGTCCCTTGATTGGCCATAGAGTACGCCTTAGAATGTGATAAATGGTGCGGGGCAGGTACTTGAGGTCTTTGACAAGAACTCCTTGGGATATTCAACATCAATGGGCAATGGCTTCATCATGCTGAGCATTTGACTCATATTGGGCTCAGGCCCTGGAATACACTCTGCAGTTCTTGTTCATAACACTGACAACCTGGTTCATACAGATCACCAGGAGTGGGCAGGGAAGTTAGCTCGATGATATCCTGAGCTTTGGCTTCATGATGGACATCTCCTGTCATCCACTCAAGGACCCATGTCTTCGGATCCCTGTTATAGCATGATATGTGTAGAGTGGCATAGAACTGCAGAAGAAGCTCTTCATTCCAATGCTCCTTGTCAGTACAAATGGGAGTAGACCAACTTCACAGAAGCAATCAAGGGCTTCTTCAAGGCATGGCAGCCCAGCAATGGCATCGCAGTTAATAAGCTTGTGAGGAAAAATCATGTCTTGATTGTAGAGAATGCACGAATAGTAGCTCCTTTGCTGGTGGCTCCTGAACCTATCAGATGAAATCTTTTGCTTCCTGAAGGGGTTCTTCGCCTTGTCAAAGAAAGTGTTGTGCTCTCTGAAGCTGAGCACACTAAATGAGCCTTGTGTAGTGACAACACTTGGAAGCCTTGGCAACCTGGGCTTTGGCTTCTGCGTCTGAGGCCTTTGCTCCACATGATAGTCGTATTGGGGACTAGGAGCAGTTGGAGGCGTCAAGATTGGCCACTTAATAGTAACAAGCTCACCAAGGTGGTATGCACGTTCCATGGTGTGAGGCACATGGGGAGGAACAGCCACATCCGAGGTGGATGGCTGCACACTGTCTTCCGGGGCATCATGGACTTCAGGCTGCACATCATCTTCAGCCATGACAACATCATTGGCTTCAGGAGTAGCGACATGAGCATCATCAGATGCAGGAGCTTCAGTGGATGGAACAATAGGTGGGTCAGGCACAATCACTTCTTCTTGTACAACTGGTTCAACGGTAGGGGCTATGACTTCACGATCTTCTTCTTTTTCTTCATCGACTGATGCAATCGGAATATCTTCAGCCGCTTTGGCTTCAGATTCTTAAGCAGTCACTAAAGGGATGGCTTCAAGAAACACTTGACGTGCTACTGAGCTTGTGTTTTGCACATCCTCTTCAGGAATGCTGGACATGGAGACCGTAGGCCTAGGGCCTCTGCGAAGCCTTCGAAAAGAGGGTGACGCCTATGGTAAAGGAGTGGTCTTTTCCATGTCTTCTGATGTAGCTTGTGGGGTCTCAAGCACCGGGGTGGTGACATGAGCAGGTGGAGTGCGAGGAATGACTTCATGCAACGAGGAGTTGGGGTGTTGCTCTTCCCATAATACATCTTGTGTGATTGGCGTCGTGGGACCACCAATGCTTATCAGTTCACTAGTTGTAGGAGCAGGCGATGATACCGGGTTGGGCAGGATCTGAGGAAGGACTTCATCATCTTCAATATCGTCTTTATGACCAATGTCTTCAGCTGCGGTGGAGTCAGCAGCTGGAATATCTTCAGACTCATGAGCCTCTGTGGAAGCAGGCTCATGCACAACGAGATGACGCTCGCGATTGGTGGAAGCTGGTAGTGCAACTGAAATAGGCTCAACGAGTAATGGTTCTTGGGGAGCAGCACGTCCTTTGCATGAAGACTTTGAAGACTTTGTCTTCAGCTTCTTTTGGGAGGGAGTAGCATCAGGAGTATCATGGTGCTTCCTCTTCTTGGCTTTGGCCTCAGCTAGCTTAGTCTTCTTCTGCTCAGAAGCTGCTGAAGGACCTTTGGCTTCAGGCCAGTCATACTGGCAGGGAAGACAATGCTTGGTCTTTCCTGCCTTGGGGCTTTGGGTTCAGGTTCAGCTTCAGCAGGCTTCATCTTCTTCTTGGCAACCAGCTTGGGGTCAATGCCTGGACGCCCAAGAGCCTTTCTCTTCACAGCCTCATTGTGAGCCCGGACGCATTTCTCAGCATAGTACTTCATGCGCTCACGAGAGCCTTTGGCTTCCTCACGTTTCTTTTTGAACTGAGCCTTGAGGTCAATCATCATTTGCTTAAAGTTTTGAACATCAGCGACACTGAGCTTTGCCATATGCTTCTTGAACTGGGCCTTCTCATAGTCAATTTTGTTTTTTAGCTCAACAATCTTCTGAGCACTAACAATTTCCTTGGCTATGCAGCCCTGAAATGTGGCACTGATGTCAATGGCCAGTTGCAGATCGTCATTGGTGAGAGTAGGATCTTCAAACCATTCGTTGATGAAATTGTTGAGAATATCTGCATCAAAGAGAGGCAAATCCTAGAAGATTTCAGCCTCTTGCTTGCTCTTGATAAGCATTTCAAGAGCATCATCAGCAATCTCTTCATCACTGGAGAGATCTATGGTATTCTCTTCATTTCGCAAGATGCTAGCTGGAGTGAGGTCATGTCCAGAAATCTTCTTGGGCTTCTTGGATTTCTTGGAGACGCGGGATTGATCCTTAGACTGCACACTGGATTCAGGAGGTGTAGATTGCAATGGCTTCACTCTTGAAGCTTTTGGAGCTTCAGAAGATTTTGAAGCCTTAGACTTCGGGGGCTCGGGAACATCCTCATGCTCCACTTCACCAGCAGCTTCATCAACAGTGGCCCTCTGTGCAGAGATGTGGGAGAGAAGCCCATCAAAGTCATTGAAGCGACCAATAATATTCCGATCAACTTCACGACTGCCATCTGACCTTGGAGCTGCTGGACCAGGGTTCAAGTCAATCCCCAGGTCCTTCTTGTTCTGCATAGCAGGTGCCCTTACAAATTGAAGATTTTTCTCAAACAATTCATCGTCGCGACACCATCGGAGACTGGATGGGTCGGCATCGTCAGGCTAAGGTCCTCTGACCATGCATGGATAGAAGCCCTGTCGGGTGGTAGGTGCGACATATGCCCACGGGTGGCTTATCATTGTGGGAGCCAGTAAGACATCGCCGGTGCCTGGAAACGGGATAAGGCGAAGACATGCACGTCGGCGAATCTTACCCAGGTTCGGGGCTCTCTGTGGAGATAACACCTCTAGTCCTGCTCTGCGGGGTCTCCGCATGATCACTAGATCAACAGAAGTGGCTACAAGTGGCTCCTTGAGCTGTTCGGCTAGAGGAGGAAGAAGGACAAGGCTAGCTCTCCTCTTCTCTCTATGTGGTGTCTAAAACTCTTAAGAGATCAACCCTTTGCATGGGTGCCCTGGGGGGGTTTATATAGGCCTACCCCCAGGGGTACAATGCTAATCCGGCTGGATGCGGGTCCAGGCCGTCAGTGTCTGTACCCGCCGGCTTCTCCGCCGGCCGCTGGGGCCCGCCGACTGGTGGGTCCCGCCGGCTGCGGGCTTCTTGGCCGACAGGCCGGCCTCACCGCCTGGGGGTTTTGTCGGCGGCTGGTTACTGTAGCCTCGCCCCTGATGACGAGGGTTGCTGAGGTAAGCATGGCTACAGTGCCGTCGTCTGGCGGACTCTCACTGTAGTCTTACCTCGTCTTGTCTCCTTAATGATGCATATACTTCGAGGGAGTAAGGTAGCCGGCTATTGGGAGCCGGCTACACCTCAGGCCGACTGGGGGGGCTTGGCCGCCTTCGAGCGTCTCTCTGGCTGAAGGGGCCCGCCGCCCGCGGGCCGTACTGACAGCCTGTCGTGGGTGGCGTCATGATCAATATGGCAACAGCGCCGCGCCGGACGGGGGATGGCCGACCCGTATGGCGCACTGTGGCCATGTGTGCTCCGGGATTCGGGGGTGGCAGGCTTTACTATAGCCACGCCCCGTCTCGTCACCGTTATGTGGGCGCAGTCCTTGAGGGTGCAATCTTGGCCGCTTGCCGGGAGCCGGCCCTCTTGTGGCCGGCATTGTGGAGTCAGTCTTCTTGTGGCCGGCTTCTTGGAGTCGGCCTTCTTGTGGCTTTCTTCGTGAGGGTTTCAGGGTCGGGCCGCCTTCCAGTAGTCGGCCTGTGAGATAGCCGGCCAGGGGAAGGCGGCCTTGTGCTTTGGGTGCTTGAAGGCTCGATCTGCCCGATGATTTTTAAAGAGCCAGGGGGAGTCGGTTAGGCTACCCGTGGCCATTTACTCCGACAGTAGTCCCCGAAGCTGGTTGGGCTTCGCGGCTGAAAGGAGGACGAGAAGCTTAATCAACTTCCTATCTTGAGGAGCCAGCAGCTAGGAGCTGGCTTTGACCAGGTGCGCCGTCTTGGTGAGGCTTCGAAATCTGAAGGCGGGAACCAGCTGGCGCGCACGCCAGGTTGCGGGCCGGCCGCTTGCCGCCCGCGCGCCACGTGGCACCCTCGGGCTGGGAGAGCCTGCCAGCCCACGCGCGCGACGGGACGTCGCCGCAGGCCGGGGCCCGCCACTTCCACGCCTCGGCCCAGGCGTGGATCTCCTGTGGCCCAAAACGGGCCATTCGCCTTCCAACGGCAGTTTCCGCACGCCGTTAGGGCGAAATAATCGCGGGACGTGGGGGATGGGCGCAGTTAATCCCATGCCCCCCTACGCCTCGCCTCCTCGGCTTCGCCGCACGAGGCTATAAATAGGGGGAGGAGGAGGAGCAGCAGACGCTCGCACACTCGCCCTCGCTCCGCCATCTCCTTCTTCTTCTTCTTCTTCTCCATCGCCGTAGCCCCTCGCTGCCGCGCCGTCCCTCCAGTCATCGCACTACCCCGCAGCTTCACCGTCGCGGGGCCGAGCTTTCGCCGTCGCCGCGCCTTTTTCATCTGCTTCTTGCCCTCATGTCGCGCGGCGGAGACTGGGACGGCTCCAACGTCCACGAGGACCACATCGACTTCCTCCGCAAGACGCGGCGGTTGCCCGGCAAGGATCATGTGCGGGTCCGTCTTGCGCCGGAGAGGGAGATCTCGCTGGCGCCGGAGGAGGGCGAGCGGGTAATCTTCCGCTCGCACTGCCTGCGTGGCCTAGGCCTGCCTGTGAGCGGCTTCTTCCGCTCTTTCCTCGAGTTCTACTAGCTCCAGCCGCACCACCTCACTCCAAACACGGTGGTGCTGCTGTCCGCCTTCGTCACTTTGTGCGAGGGTTTCCTCGGCGTCCTTCCCACCCTCGAGCTCTGGGGGAAATTCTTCCTGTCCAAGCTCGGTACCGCCATGAGGGGCGTGTCGGCTCAGAGCGGCGCCTTCATCGCGATGCGGAGGCCGGTAGCTGACAACCCTTTTCCTCCCATCACGCTGATCCAGTCGGTGAAGCTCTAGCAGAAATCCTACTTCTATGTGAAGAACGTTGCTCCGCAAGGCGACTTCGTCAACTTGCTGGCTTACGCAGCCGGCCCGCCGGCTGGGAGGCGGCCCCAATGGTCCTATCGGGCCAGAACACTGTCGCCTGGTGGAGCCGCCGCCGTCGCGCGACTCCGGGTAATGGTCCAGTCGGAGCGCCTGACCGGGCCCGACCTGCTGGCCGCCTTCGTGGCGCGCCGCGTGCTCCCGCTCCAAGGCCGTCCTCATATGATTTTTCAAATGAGCGGCCAACTCGATCCGAGTCGGCTGTGTACCAAGGAGATGCCTCATGCAGAGGTGGCTCACATGGTGAACTACCTTGCGAACTGCAAGCTCGCCGACGAGTGGCAGTTTGGCAAGGAGCCGTACTCCCGTGCCAATCCCCCACCTATGGTAAGCTTTCTTTTTCTTCTCTTCTTTACTTTTGTCACCAAGTTTCTCTCGGCCGACTCTGACCAGTCGGCTTGTCTTGACAGAGCCCCCTCCTTCGACCGGCAGCTGGGGCAGCGGGGGTGGAGCACCAATATCTCCCTGATCGGACGACGCACGACTTGGACGACCCCGACTTGGGGGCGGCCGCTCTGGACGACGACATCGTGGGGGGAGGCGGCGAGGCAGGCGGCTCTGGGCTTGGAGCCAGCTTCGACGACTGGCCGGATGATGACGAGGCGGAGGTCATCCCGCACTGCCAGCCGGCGTCCGATCAGCATGGCTCGGGTTCATCTGCTGCGCCGGCTGTCCGAGGCGGCGCGCAGAAGCGCCGGGCCGCGCCGAGCCTATTCGGCAGTCGGCCGAAGAAGCCCAAGAGCGCGGCGGCGGCGACCAGGTGGGACGAGGCGGCCGCGAAGGCTGCCCGCTTCCGCAAGGTGGTGAAGCAGCCACAAATGGTTTCGGCGTAAGTGTCAATTCTCTCACGTATTCCTTCTTCTTTTTTGTTGATATTCTTCTGAGTCCTTATCTCGACTTAAAAATACAGGGCTCCGCTTTCTCTTGAGCGGACCGCTGCCGCCTCCGTGGTTGGAGCGGCGGGAGGATCTGGGAGCCCCCGCCGCGTGGACCCCCGTGCCGAGCTTCAAGCGGCGACGGAGCGGAATGTGCAGGAGGCGCGGGAGGAGCGGGAGGCGGAGGAGCTGAGGGCGGCCGCTGCCGCGGCGGCGCAGGAGATGACGGAGAGGTCGGTGGAGGCACAAACCGACGCAGCGGCCAAGGCTCAGGCGGAGGCTGCGGCCACGGAGAGGGCGGCGGAGGCCCTGCGTAACCGGCCTCCGCTTGTCGTCCCCTTCGCGCTGTGGCGCCCGAGATCCCGGTGCCTCTGCCGGAGGAAGCCGGTGGCAACCAGCTGGCGGTGGAGAGGGGGGAGGGCGACGTCGTCGTCCCCGAGAGGGAGGCGGCACCGCCATCGCCGACTGGGGCGGACCAAGGTGGCCGGCCTAGCGCGCCGCCCGTGCAACCGGCTGGAGGCGAGCCGGCTGCGAGGGCAGACCTTGTGGTCCGGTCGCCATCGCGCCAGCGCGCAGGGAAGGCGACTTCGGCGCCGGGCCCGCAGAAGGCCGCGAGCTCTAGCTCGTCGGCCCAGGATCTTGAGACGGCCAGCGCCAGCTCGCCGGGGTGGACGCCGGGTGGTGGGACGGCCGTGTTGAACGTGGCGGCGCAAGAAGTCCGGAACCGGCTTCAATCCCAAGCTACTATGCTGAAGCAGTATACTCAAGAGTTCCTCGCGACGCGGACGGCCATTCGGGTGAGTCTTCCCGCTGTTTTGTTTCTTGTTCTTGATTTCTTCCGTGGGGGCGCGTCAGCGCACCCACTGGGTGTAGTCCCCGAGTTCCGAGTCGGCTAGTGAGCAAGCGGCTTGGAACTTCTTAGTAGACTTCAATTGCAATCTTGTTCTTATTTGCTCCTCTGTCCTATTTGCAGGACTATCGCAACCTCCGCGCGGCTACCTTCAACTCCCAGGTCCGGGAGCTGAATTAGAAGACCATTGATCTGACCGAGAGCCGGAGTAAGTGCTTCATCTTTTATCTCACGTGGGGGCGCGTCAGCGCACCCACTGGGTGTAGTCCCCGAGATTCGGGCCGACTGCTGAGCAGTCGGGCCGGATCTTTCCTGGCGACTTCTTTCTTATTACCTTTTTTTCTTTCTTTACCGTATCTGCAGAGGACAATGCCGACCTGAGGGAGCAGTTGGGTGGGGCCCAGACCGCCCTTCGCGCCAAGGAAGCCGAGTGCAACGCCTTGCCTCTGGAGCGTGACCGCTTGGTCAAGAAGCTGGCCGACCAGGTGGAGAGCCTGAAGGCGGCACAGGACAACGAGGCCGCCCTTCAAGCCGAATACGAGACCGGGGCGGCGAGCTGGGCTGAGGCAAGGCAAGCGCTGAGCGACGGTTACGGCCGGATCGAAGATTTGGTTGATGGTAGGCCGCCTTCTTCTTCGTCCCTTTGCTTGCCGCCTGCCATTTGGTCCATTTTCCGACTTTCTGTTTTCTTCCTTTCTTCTCTTGCGCAGAGTACTTCCCTGGTTACTCCGTTGCCACCAACCAAGTCATCGAGGCTCGGCGCGACGCGCAAAGGCAGGCTGGAGCTGAGATTGCGCCGGATGCTCGCCGGTCGCTTGAGGAGCAGCTTCTGGCGATCCAAGCCCGCCTCCAGCCGGCTCACCGCATGCTCCGCCGTCTTCAGCGCGTTGGGGCGCAAGTGCTGGCCGCCCTCTGGCCCGGCGAGGTGGTTCCCCATACCCCCAGTCGGACTGCCGACTGGCTGGAGGTAGCGGTTGGCCGCTTCGAGGCCTGGAAGGCTTCTGCAGCTCGGTCAGGCGCCAGGCGGGCGCTGGAGTTCGTCCGAGCTTGGTATCCTGGGCTAGATTTGGCCCAACTGACCACCTGGCGGCAGGAGGCCAACGAGGAGCTGGAGGCGGTGCGGCCGGCTATCATCCAGCACGCCTCGGCGATCGCCGACTACACCGACACCAGTGCCTTTCCCCTGAGGTGAATGATGACGGCGTTGCTCAGCCGGAGGAGTGGTTTGGGCTGAACCCAGCAGATGGTGAAGACTCGGCGGAGGAGATCGACTCCAGTGACGAGGGCGAAGAGGAGGAGGGAGAGGATGGTGAAGACGCCATGCCAGATGATGGAGCGACCGGCCAGCCCCAGCTTGATCGTGCCTCCAGCAACGAGGCGCGTGCGAGTGCGCCGCCTGCAGCCGGTGATGATCAAGCCGAGACTCGCCAGCCGGCCACTCCTCCAGCCAGCACTACCGTCTCCACTGACCTGCCCGGCTCGCCTGTTGCGCCTTTGGCCTGATCCGCCGTCTTTGCTTTCCTGTTTATTACTCTTTGAACAATATTTGTTAAGTTTGCACAGTTCCACCCACTGGGGGTGTATTCAAACTATGTTGAATGCCGGCCTTTCGAAGGCCTTTTGTGTAAATATAATCATGCATGTGCTTGGCTTCCGATTGTATTTGCTTTTCATCCTTTTGGCTGTTTCCTTTGCCGCCCTCCCTTGGTCGCCGCCTTCCCAGCCGGACAGCTGCTCTGCAGTCTGTGGCTGGGGAAGGGCTTGGCCGTTTGGGAGGGCAAGTACTCTAGCTTTTTTAGATTGTAGCAAGGTGAATCGGAAGCCGGCCAGCCGGCTGTTCTGACAGCCGGTTGGCGGGGTGGGAGGCCGGCTTGTGTTATATAAGTTCGTTAGTCCTTAGCCGTTTTTCGTGTGGGCACTCTTTCCTGCCTTTGACTCTTGCCAGTCGGACAGTCGATTCTTCGAGCTGCGACTTTCAACAAGAGAGGGCTTGGGTGCCGGCACACTACTTGTCTGGCTGCAGGTAAAACATTAATGTAACTCAAGGCGGCAAGTCCCTGGGCCGACTGATCGAACCCGGTGCCGGACAGGAAAACAAATGTAGTAATACATTCATAGGTATGACACTCATCATACATAGATAAAAGAGGCTAGTCCCCGAGTGCTCCTCGGGGGGCCCATTGTCTTGTATTTAATACAAAAGGTAGCGTGGTACATACTGCATTTAGCTGTAAAATCTTCGGAGGAGATTGGCGTTCCATGGTCGTTCCGACTCCTTGCCGGAATCATCTCTCTTGCGTGCCTTCGGCTTCTGTGCGTCGATCAGGTAGTAGGAGTCGTTGCCTAGGGCCTTGCTGATGACGAAGGGGCCTTCCCAAGGGGCCGAGAGCTTGTGTTGGCCGGCTGTTCGTTGGATCAGTCGGAGCACAAGATCGCCTTCTTGGAAGGATCTTGGCTTGACCTTCCGGTTGTGGTAACGGCGCAAACCCTGCTGGTAGATGGCGGACCGGCTGAGTGCTAACAGCCGGCCCTCTTCCAGCAGGTCAACACCGTCTTCTCGCGCTTCCTTGGCCTCCGACTCCGTGTACATGGTGACCCGAGGTGAGTCGAACTCAATGTCAGTTGGGATGACAGCCTTGGCACCATATACAAGGAAGAAAGGGGTGAAGCCGGTTGACTTGTTCGGGATAGTACGCAAACTCCAGAGGACGGCGGGCAGCTCGTCGAGCCAGCAGCTGGCCGAACGCTCCAGTGGTACGACCAGTTGGGGCTTGATGCCGGAGAGGATGAGGCCGTTTGCTCGATCGACTTGGCCGTTTGACTGTGGGTGGGCTACGGACCCTAAGTCCAGTCGGATGCTCTGCATCGCACAGAAACGTGCTAGTGCTCCTTTGGCAAAATTCGTGCCATTGTCGGTGATGATGCTGTGTGGTATGCCATACCGGGTGGTGATATCTGCGATGAATGTCACAGCAGTCGGCCCGTTCAGCTTCGTGATTGGCTTCGCTTCAATCCACTTGGTGAATTTGTCCACGGCGACAAGCAGATGTGTCATGCCGCCGCGCGCCGTCTTGAATGGGCCCACCATGTCCAGTCCCCAGACGGCAAAGGGTGAGGTGAGGGGGATGGTCTTGAGTGCAGAAGCCGGCAGGTGTTGCTTGGATCTGAAGACTTGGCACCCTTTGCAGTATTTGACTAATTCCTTGGCGTCTTCCAAAGCAGTCGGCCAGAAGAACCCATGGCGGAAAGCTTTGGCGACAAGTGATCTTGAGGCCGCGTGGTGGCCGCATTCGCCTTGGTGGATGTCCTTGAGGATTGCTATGCCCTTCTCTGGCTCGACGCAGCGCTGGAAAACTCCAGTGACGCTGCGCCTAACGAGTTCTCTATTTACTATTGTGTATGCTCCGGCTCGGTGTTGAACTTGTCTTGCCGAGATCTCGTCAGTCGGCAGCTCTCTGTTTACCAGGAAGTTGAGGATGGGCTGGGCCCATGATGGAGCTGTGACTTCTTCTATTGCCAATACGGCTACTGTGACCAGGGTGGGTGGGTTGGGTGGTGAAGAGTTGGAGTCGGCCACCGTCTGTTGTGTCGTTGCAGTCCCCGGGCCGACTGCTGCAGTCCCCGGGCCGGGTTCTGAAGTCCTCGAGCCGGGTGCGACTACGGCAGTCCCCGGGCCGCCTATCGAAGTCCCCGAGCCGCCTGCTGGGTTCCCAAGTCGGATCCGACTGCATCGGGGTCAGGCGGTATGAAGATGGAGTCTGATTCTGGAGATGGCTTGACAGACGGCTTGAGGAGGCGTTGGAGAGAGACGCCGGTTGCGATAGCTTGTCGGGTGGAACCGATTCATGCCAGGGCATCTGCTTGCTCGTTGTCGGCCCGTGGCACGTGGAGGAACTCGGATCCTTCAAAGTATCCGCTGATTTTCTAAACGAGGAATCGGTAGCTCGCCATGTTTGCGTCCTTGGCGTCCCAGTCGCCAGATGATTGTTGGACTACCAAATCTGAGTCGCCATAGCACAGGATCCGGCGGATGCCGAGCTCTTTGGCTAGCCGGAGCCCATGTATGAGCGCCTTGTACTCGGCCACGTTGTTGGAGGCGGCAAAATGAATTTGCAATGTGTATCTGAGTTTGTCGCCCTTGGGAGAGGTGAGGACGATGCCGGCTCCCAAGCCGGTGCGCATCTTGGATCCATCGAAGTGTATCTGCCAATGAGTGGAGTCGGGAGCCGGCGGTAGGTACTGGGTCTCGGCCCAGTCGACAAGGAAGTCAGCCAATGCTTGGGACTTGATGGCGGTGCGAGGCTGGTAGAAGATTGTGTAAGGAGCCAGCGCAATGGCCCACTTGGCCACCCGTCCGGATGCATCCCGGCTGCCTATGATCTCGGCAAGTGGGGCAGTACATACGACCGTGATGGGGTGCTCTTGAAAGTAGGGCTTCAGCTTCTTGGCGGCGAAGTATACTCCATAGCACATCTTCTGGTAGTGCGGGTAGTTTTGCTTCGAGGCGGACAGTACTTCACTCAAATAATACACCGGCCTCTGGACTAACTGAGCTCGGCCTTCTTCTGGGCGTTGGACCACAATAACTGTGCTGACCACTCGGCTAGTCGCGGCAATGTAAAGGAGCATGGGCTCTTTCTCAGTCGGTGCCGCCAAGACAGGTGGCGTGGTCAGCATCTCCTTCAACTCGTGAAAAGCTTGGTCTGCTTGGTCGTTCCACTCGAAGTGGGTGGACTTTTTCATGAGTCGGTACAGGGGGAGAGCCTTCTCTCCTAGCCGGCTGATGAAGCGGTTCAGGGAGGCCAGGCACCCGGTAAACTTTTGGACATCTCGCAGCTTGGTAGGAATCTCCATTCTCTCTATGGCCTTGATCTTCACTGGGTTGCACTCGATGCCGCGTTCGGAGACCAAGAAGCCTAGAAGCTGGCCGGGTGGTACTCCGAACACACATTTCTCAGGGTTGAGCTTGATCTGAAACGGGCGCAAGTTGTCGAATGTTTCTCTGAGGTCTTCCAGCAGGGTGCTGCGCTTCTCCGTCTTCACCACAATATCGTCTACATAGACATGGGCATTTCTGCCGAGTTGCTTGAGGAGGCACTTCTGCATGCAACGCTGAAAAGTGGCACCAGCATTTCTCAAGCCGAATGTCATAGTCAGGTAGCAGAAAGCTCCGAATGGTGTGATGAAGGCGGTCTTCAGGCGGCCGGCTGGATCCAACTTGATCTGATGGTAGCCTGAGTAAGCATCCAAGAAACTCAATAGGTCACATCCGGCTGTGGAGTCTATCACTTGATCGATTCGAGGTAAGGCAAACAGATCTTTGGGGCAGGCTTTGTTGAGGCTGGTATAATCTATACACATGCGCCATTTATTGTTTTTCTTCAATACAAGGACCGGGTTGGCAAGCCATTCTGGAAAAAACACCTCCATAATGAAGCCGGCTGCCAGAAGCCGGGCTATCTCTTCTCCTACAATCCTTCTCTTCTCCTCCGACAGTTGGCGGAGAGGTTGTTTGACTGGTTTTGCGTCTGCTCGGACGTGTAGCTTGTGCTCGGTGAAATCCTTCGGAACACCCGGCATGTCCTTTGGGGACCATGCAAAGATGTCCCGATTCTCATGGAGGAAATTGACGAGCTCGCCTTCCTATTTGCTGTCCAGGTTCGCTCCAATGACGGCAAACCTCTCCGGGTTCTCTGGGTCCAGAGGTATCTTCTTTGTTTCCTTGGCCGGCTGGAAGGAGCCTTGAGCATCATATTCCTTGGGGTCAGGGGACAGGGCCGGCTGCTTGCCGGCCATGGCCACGACTCGGTCCATCATCTTTTTTTCTTCGGCAATCACGAGGGACTCGGCCAGCCGACTACTGGCTGCAGTACATTTAGAGGATTTCTTGTAGTCTCCGGCTATGGTGATGATCCCCTTTGAACTAGGCATCTTCATCTTGAGGCAGGCGTAGTGGGGCACAGCCATGAACTTGGCCAAGGCAGGTCGGCCAAGCAGCGCGTGGTAAGGGCTCTCTAGATCCACCACTTCAAACCAGACTGCTTCTCGGCGGAAGTGATCTTTGTCTCTGAAGAGAACATCTATCTTGATCTTGCCGATTGGTGAGCAGGACAGGCCGGGTATGATGCCATGGAACACAGTCCGGCTTGGCATGAGTGCTTCGTCTTGATCTTCAGCTTCTCCATGGTGTCACGGTACAATATGTTGATGCTGCTCCCTCCGTCAATCAGTACTCGGGAGAAACGGGCAGCTCGCCTTTCTGTCGCGAGGGTGGCGTCCAACACCAATGCATAAGAGCCGGGAGACGGCATCACCTCTGGGTGATCGGCCCGGCTCCAGCTGATAGGCTTCTCAGACCAATGCATAAACTCTGGGTTGTTAGAGGCGACCGCGTTGACTTCTTGCTGTTGTCGGCGTCGACTGCGTCTGTCTTCAATTTGGCTTGTAAAGACGACGTAGGTGGCATGTTCGTCTGGGAACTCGTCTTGAATGGCTCCGACTGCTGGTCGAGCAGCCGGTTGCTGAGGGGCTGGAGGTGGCTGGCCAGCAGGTGGAGGCGGCACCAGCCCTTCGCCTTTGGAGATTCGCGTGAGCCAATGACACTTCCGAGTCGTATGGTTGGACGGCTTCGCGCCACTGTGGAACTTGCAGGGGGCATCAAGGGTTTGCTCGTAGGAGAAAGCCGGCTGCCAAGCCTGCCTGCCGCCCTTCTGCTTCTTGGGCATGGGCCACCCTTCGGGTTGTTCGTCTTCGACTGTGGCTACTTGCCGACTGCTGGAAGGCGGCATAGGGGCCTTGCGCTTGTGGTCGTTGGGGTGCGGGCGTCGATTGGAGTCACCGGCCAGCGTCTTGGGAGCCGGGACGAGCACCTTTCCAGAGGCATCCACTCGAAGCTCAGTCTTCATTGAAGAGTCGGCCATGGCGTACTTGTCTGCTATGATCAGCAGCTCGTTGAGGGTAGTCGGCTCGTCGCAGAGGAGTCGGTGCTTGAGGAGGGTGCCCTCTCGGCACCCGGCAGTGAAGTACTCTATGGCTTGAACCTCGTGCACCCCTTCGCAGGAGTTGCGGAGCTCGGCCCAACGCGTGAGGTAGTCGCGAGTTGATTCGCTGGGCCCTTGGATGCATAAGGAAAGCTGGCGGGGCTTGGGAGGCCGCTTGTATGTGCTGGTGAAATTGCGGATGAAGACTTCCGTGAAGTCTAGCCAGCTGTTGATGCTGTAGGGCTTGAGGCTATTCAACCAGGTGCGTGCCGTGCCTTGAAGCATGAGCGGGACGTACTTCACGGCGACGCGCCTATTGCCGTTTGCTATGCTGACTACGGTGGAGTAATCGATCAACCAGTCTTCCGGCTTCACGGAGCCGTTATATTTTGGCATGTCTCTTGGGAGTGAGAACCCTTTGGGGAAGGGCTCGTCGCGGATGCGGGGGCCAAAGCAAGGCGGGCCAACATCATCTTCTTCTTCTAGCGCCAGGGATCGCGCTAGGCGGTCGATCCGGTGGCGGGCGTCATTCTCGCCGACTCCTTCGCGGTGGCCTAGTCGGTCGCCGAGAGTCGGATGCGTAACAGGCGGCGGGGTGGATCTCTCCCCACGGGGCGGGGGAGGGGACGGATTGCCTTGTCGTTCCACAGCTCGGGGGCGGCCTTCTGCGTCGCGCTCGATGGTGAGCCGAGTCCGACTGCGGCTAGCAGCCGGCTCCTTGTCTTTTCTCGCGCGGGCGCCGCTTGCAGTCGGCGTCCGGGATGTCGCACCGTGCTCTCGGCGTGGGGGAGGACTTTCAGCGCGGGCGCCGGCTTCATGCCGTTCTGCGGCCGCGTCGATCAGCTGCTGGATGCATCTAGTCATGTAGGGGAACTCGTCGGCCCCCAGCCAGTTCAGCTCGGCTACGGCCACCTGAGCGGCACGCAGGTTCTCGAGTGGTGTGGCGTAGACTGGGCGGTCTGCTCCCAGCATGCTGGCGATGGCCGCACCACGCTTCTTGACGATGCCGGCTCGGCTCGGCCCGCCAGGAGGCGGCGTACCAAAGGCGGCGCGGTCGACTTCGCGCTGGTGAGCCTCAGTGAGGCGTCTCATGGATGCTATCTCCTGGCCCTCTGCGATGAGGGCGAGGCGGCGTGCCTCCAGTGTCTCGACGTTGGCGTCGGCCGGGATGGGGGCGGACAGGTCGTGTAGCGCCGCTTGTAGGGTGTCGTGGGCGTTCTCGCCTGAGGCGGCGCCATGGCTGATGACCATCACCTCAGTGACAGTGCTGCCGCCACTGTCGGCTCGAGGAAGAGGGTCGTCGATGATCACCATGTTGGTGGGGAAGGCGTCAAGCGATGCCGTGTCGGAGTCGACAAGCATCGGGTCGGTGGAGCCGACCGACTCCAAATCCACAGCAGGCTCGCTGGAGACGTGAAGCTGGTCGAGGAGGCTGACGAGGCGGCTCTCGGGGCAATCCGTGCCCGCGTCGGACGCAGGCTCGTCGGAGATGCGAGCCTCGCCAAGAAGATCGGCGAGGCAACTCGCCGTGCAGGCGTCGTTGACGCCTTGCAGCGCGTCGGGGCAAGCGCCATCGGGCGTGCCGGGCTGGCTACGCTCGCTGGGAAGGAAATGGGTTCCCGTCCAGAACAGGTCTCCGGACGACGGTGCACCTGGCCCCACGGTGGGCGCCGAATGTCGGGTGGTAGGTGCAACATATGCCAACGGGTGGCTTATCATTGTGGGAGCCAGTAAGACATCGCCGGTGCCTGGAAACGGGATAAGGCGAAGACATGCACGCCGGCGAATCTTACCCAGGTTCGGGGCTCTCCGTGGAGATAACACCCCTAGTCCTGCTCTGCGGGGTCTCGGCATGATCACTAGATCAACACAAGTGGCTACAAGTGGCTCCTTGAGCTGTTCGGCTAGAGGAGGAAGAAGGGCAAGGCTAGCTCTCCTCTTCTCTCTATGTGGTGTCTAAAACTCTTAAGAGATCAACCCTTTGCATGGGTGCCCTAGGGGGTTTATATAGGCCTACCCCCAGGGGTACAATGGTAATCCGGCTAGATGCGGGACCAGGCCGTCAGTGTCTGTACCCGCCGGCTTCTCCGCCGGCCGCTGGGGCCCGCCGACTGATGGGTCCCGCCGGCTGCCGGCCTCTTGGCCGACAGGCCGGCCCCACCGCCTGGGGGTCTTGTCGGCGGCTGGTTACTGTAGCCTCGCCCCTGATGACGAGGGCTTTGCTGAGATAAGCATGGCTATAGTGCCGTCGTCTGGCGGACTCTCACTGTAGTCTTACCTTGTCTTGTCTCCTTAATGATGCACATACTTCGAGGGAGTCAGGTAGCCGGCTATTGGGAGCCGGCTACACCTCAGGCCGACTGGGGGGCTTGGCCGCCTTCGAGCGTCTCTCTGGCTGAAGGGGCCCGCCGCCCGCGGGCCGTACTAACAGCCTGTCGTGGGTGGCGTCATGATCAATATGGCAACAGTGCCGCGCCGGACGGGGGATGGCCGACCCGTACGGCGCACTGTGGCCATGGGTGCTCCGGTATTCGGGGGTGGCAGGCTTTACTGTAGCCACGCCCCGTCTCGTCACCGTTATGTGGGCGCAGTCCTTGAGGGTGCAATCTTGGCCGCTTGCCGGGAGCCGGCCCTCTTGTGGCCGGCATCGTGGAGTCGGTCTTCTTGTGGCCGGCTTCTTGGAGTCGGCCTTCTTGTGGCTTTCTTCGTGAGGGTTTCAGGGTCGGGCCGCCTTCCAGTAGTCGGCCTGTGAGATAGCCGGCTAGGGGAAGGCGGCCTTGTGCTTTGAGTGCTTGAAGGCTCGATCGGCCCGATAATTTTTAAAGAGCCAGGGGGAGTCGGTTAGGCTACCCGTGGCCATTTACTCCGACAAGCCCTTTGCAATGGCTTCAGCCTTCGTCTTTGGGTGCAGCTTCTTATACACAATATCGGCCCATGGTGGCCTCACAGCATTCTTCTTTGCATACTCAGGTGTAACAAAGTGGTACCGAACCATTGCTCCGCCCAATATCTTCGAATCCATTGGACTCGAGTCTTGCGTTAACCATAGGTTTCTTCTGGGTCAGACTTGTATTGCAAATAGATATCTGGTGGCAGGTTCAAAGCAGTGTTGTCCCGGCGCTGCCTACCACACTTCTTTGTAGATTTGCTTGTTGCCATTGGATTCAAACTGAAAGGCTTCATAACATTGTTTGGCTTCAACCTACTGGACAAACAAGAGCTGGCTTCTGGAGATTCAGTGTGATGCTGTAAGAACTCTGCAAATGAATGCAGACTATAAGAACAAAGGGATTCTCCCATGGACATGTACCTGTGACAGCATTAGAGATGCGAGGGAAGGGGAAGAGGTCATATGCATTCTCAAAAGATTTTGACCATAAATTAGTTTGAACACATTGACCTCATAGTGTGAAGACATTCACTTATTGATGTGAGTTGGTTCCAGATTTGTACGAATCCATGAATAAGTACAAGTGAGGAATCTAACTAGTTGTGATGCATAAGTGAACATACTTGCAAGTTATGAGATGCAGAAACAGAAAGATATAGATTTGAAAGTGTAGAAACAACTTTTGGAAGATGTGGATAGTTTCAACGGATCAAATAAGTGGTAAAAAGCGATTCTTATTTACCGAACGACGAACTGCTAGACGAGGCGGAAGGAGGCCGAGTAGTCCAATCTCCCATGCCCTAACTTGGCAGCGGAAGACACCTACAGCGGTGGCGGAGAAGACGATGTCCGCGGCTGGCGTGAAGACGACGTCGGAGAGGTCGCGGCAGCGAAGCGCTTCGTCTCCGGCGACGACGGATGCTAGGGGTGGCGCTAGGATTTGGGAGGGACGGCGAGGGGAGAAGAGATAATGACCGTGCGGGGTGAAGTATTTATAGGGAGGAGGGACGGCGCAGTGCAATTACGCAGGTGCCCCTGGTGGTTCACATCTGTAGGACACGTGGCTAGCATGCAACTTATTTAAGGTTGAGCCATGACCCCACGCGCGCCTGGTTTGTCGGTTGGTCGTTCCGGCTTCTCCGATATTCAGGAAAAAAGTATAAGATCATTATGTGTGTCTCTGTATCTTCAGCTGACAAGGACACAGTGAAGACATTCGACACATGTCAACTGAATGCATATGAAGAGTCAGAGAGAATTTGAGGGATAAGCACAGAAAGGGTTAGGGTCCGATCACATTCACTTAGCGCAGAAAAACGGCCATATGAAGACATAGCTATAAGTGAATGTTGTAGAGGACAGAAAACACACACACACACACACACACACACACACACTATTATGATAACACCCCTTAAGACCTTATTCTGCTAACACTGATTCTTATTCCGCTAACACCCCCAACTAACTGACACCGACCTGACGCGCATCTGAACCATAAAAAAAGAACCCACCCCATCGTCCCACCTCCCCCACTCCTCCCCCGATCCCCTCCACCTTCCTCCTCCCACGCGCCAGCCCTGATCCACCAACCCACCACCGCGCCCCCAGGTCGGCCAACTACCACCGCCGGTGCTCCACCCAACCGGCCCACCTTCGCCGACGCGCCCCTTCCTGCCCGACACCGTCTTTGTGGACGGAGCGCCCCGCCCCGCGCCACGCCGGCCAGATAGCCCCAACCTCCTCGTACCTTCCCCACACGGGACGTCGCAGGCGCGCCCCTTCCCGCTGCCTTCCCCGCTCCGAGCCGCCGGATCCAGGCCACTTCCGGCCTGCGTGACGCCCCACCGCCGGCCACCACCAAGCCCCACTGCCCTTCGTCCCCATCAATCTCGATGGATCCGTTCCCATGCCGCTGTGCACTGCCCAGCGATGGATTGATCCCCACCTCTGCAGTTCGGTGGCGCTTGTGGTGCTTCTCATCGACGAGACCCCGGCCTCGACCCCAACCAAGAGCTGCTCCCCCGGCGCACGGGCCTCCCACCACCGAGCTTCCCCCCCATCTAGCTCACGGCGGCCCACGCATGTGCAGTTTGCCCTGCTTCCGACGTGGTTAGGTTGCCTTGGTACTGCAGCGCGGTTCCCTCGCGCGTGCAGTTCGTCGGTGGGTTTCTCCACCTTGATGCCGATCCAGGGCAAGTGCAGGTGGTTTCCCTCTCTCTGTACTCCCTCTTCCTCGTTCAATGGCGGATCCTAGGTTCTCCCCACTGACGAACAAGGATGGCCGTCCCCAGCTCTTGGAAGATGTCCCTCCCCTCTCTGCTGCTTCGTTGCCTGATTCCCTCCTCTACAGTTCTGTAACGCTTGTCGTGCCGCTCGGCGACAGAAGTTTTGCAGCGCGGCTGTAATCCGCGGGCTATGGGTATGCAGTCCACTCGCATAGAGCTCACTAGTTTCAACTCTGTTTCACTGTACCATTGTACTTGATGTATGTGTATGTGATTCACTTCTAAAAAAAACTTTGACAAGTGCAGCTCGCTAGTGATGTTTCGCAGGTCACTTTGGCATTCACTGCGGTTCCCCCTCAACATACATTCGACATGTGGATAATATTTTGTGTCGAGAGGTTCAGCTTTGTGCTATCACCCGGAGGTCATCGGTGTTGTGTTGTTCATACTTCCCAAAAATGATTTTGTGCATTTTTTTATTTTGGGCAAAGTGTTATCTACAGTGTGCTGTGAAGTTCGGTGTGCTAGGAGTTTGACGTTTGTGGCGTTGACTATGCAGTACTCCCGTGCATAGCTTGCAGTTTGCCCGGCGTATGTGTGGCGTTCAGAAAAAATGCATTTTTTGGACTTTTCCTGTGAAAATTGTTAGGGACCAAAAGAAATATAAATTGTTACAAGATTCATTTTGTTTTTCACTTAAAAATGCATGGAGTTCGCAAAAATACTATCATGTGGTGGTTTTGTTTCTCAACCGAGCGGTAAGAAAAAGAGGGAAATGTAGTACACCCCGATCTAAAAGAAGGTCCACTTCGAAGGACTATGCAGTACACTTCATTTGAAAAAATGTATCTAATTTTTTTATGCTTTTCACAGAAACAACAAAGAAAATGATGCGGTTCATTTTCGGTGGTGTGGCGGTTCACTTACGCCCGGCGTGAAGTGCGGTTTACTTCCTTGTCTTTGAAAAATATACGTCTCGCACAAAAAGTAACAATGCAGTGCATTTTTCTGTGCGATGAAGTGCGGTTTTTAGTCTAAAGAAGTGCGGTTTTCTGTCTGATGCCGTACGACACGTTTACGGTAGTCTCGAGGTTCACTTTTCATAGTATTGCGGTTCACCAACACTCGTCATGAAGTGCACTCCACCTCGTTTAGGAAAATTTACGTCCCACAAAAAAGAAATCACGCAGTGCACTTGTCTGTTCGATGAAGTGCTGTTTTTAGTCTAAAGAAGTGCGATTTTCTGTCTGATGCAGTACATACGACGATTTTGGTGTCGCGAAAAAAGAGTGTCCGCATCTCGTTAAAATCAAAATTGCTCTTAAACCGTAAGGAATCGGAGAGAGTGTTCTACATGAAAAAGTTGCGCCTCATCGATATCTTTCCAATGGCGTATGATTTTAAATATTTCGACCAGTGGTTTGTAAAAATTTCGCGAAAAACAGCCGCTGCCTCTCGTCGTCAGCCGCACAATTTTCAAAATTAACTAAAAACCGTAAGGAATCTCAAAAACATTTCAACATATGAAAGTTGCCCCTCGTCCATAGCTTTCCAACGACGTATCATACGCCTCATTTCAACAAACTGTTAGAAAACTGGAGCGAAAACAGTACCGAAAATTTTTAAAAAAATTGAAAAATCAGAATTTCGCGATTTAGTAAATTTGAAACTGCTCTTAAACTGTAACGAATTAGAGAAAATAATAGATATGAAAAAGATGCGCCTTGATGATATCTTTCCAACGGTGTATCAGCTGCTTCATTCCGACGAGCAGTTTAGAAGAAATCGCAAAAAAACGCTCGCTGCCACTCGTCATGGGCCGCACCATTTTCAAAACTGCTCTTAAACCGTGTGGAATCTCGAAAAGTGTTCAACATGTCGAAGTAGCGCCTAATCCATAGCTTTTCAACGGTATATTACGTGCCTCATTCCAACTAACGGTTAAAAAGTTATAGCAAAAAGGGTACCAAAAAACACAGCGTCCAGTTTTTTGCGACGGGAAGTTCACTCGTGTGAGTACTGCAGCACACTTGGTTCAAACAATGACGTGCACTTGCGTTGAGCGTGCAGTGTGGAAGTGTTATCAGAATAATTATTCTTCTATTATATATATATATCAGTGAAGACCAAAAACAACATTGCGAAGATAAACCTTGATGATAAACCAATGTTGAAGACAAACCAAATATGAAGATAATGCAATCATGAAGCCAAATGAAAAACTTCACGAAAATGTGGTGGTGGCGTTACCCACTGTATAGAAAATATTAGACCCAGACATGGCGGACAATTATCGTGGTGCTCCGAAGTCAAATTTCACATTAATGTATTCGCACTCAGAGGGTAAGTCTTCATGAATTGAAGATATACGTTACTTCGTGTGTGGCGCATCTAAGTCATCAATATGCATAAGCGTTAGGATGTGTGTCTATTCAGAGGACATTCGAGGATTCTAAGATATTTAGCTCACACCGCAGCTTGCAACACCTTTTATCATCCAAGGGCTTTGTGAAGATATCTGCCAATTGCTCTTCAGTGTTGACATGAATGATATCAATGTCTTCCTTCAACACATGATCTCTGAGGAAATGATGACGGATCTGAATGTGCTTTGTCTTCGAGTGCTGAACTGGATTGTGAGCAATCTTGATGGCGCTTTCATTGTCATAGTAGAGGGGCACATGCTTCATGTTGATGCCATAATCCTTGAGAGTTTGCTTCATCCAGAGAAGCTGAGCGCAGGAAGATCCAGCAGCAATGTATTCAGGTTCAGTAGTGGAGAGTGATACACAGTTCTGCTTCTTTGAAGACCAACAGACAAGAGATCGTCCAAGAAAGTGACATGTGCCTGATGTGGACTTGCGATCAACCTTGTCACCATCATAATCAGCATCTGAGAATCCAACTAGATCAAACTCTGAGCCCTTTGGATACCATAATCCTAACGTTGGGGTGTGAGCCAAATATCAAAGAATTTGCTTCACAACAAGGTGATGCGATTCCTTTGGTGCCGCTTGTAATCGGGCACACATGCAAACGCTAAGCATTATATCTGGCCTAGATGCACATAAGTACAATAAAGAACCAATCATGGAGCGGTATACCTTTTGATCGAACTCTTTACCATTGTCTTTGGGGCCCAATTGGCCTTTGGTTTGCATTGGCGTCGTGTACCCTTTGCAGTCTTGCATTCCAAACTTCTTCAGACAATCTTTGAGGTATTTCTCTTGTGATATGAAGATGCCATTTCTCTGTTGACGGATTTGAAGACCAAGAAAGAATTTCAGCTCTCCCATCATGGACATCTGATATTGCTCTTGCATCATATGCCCAAACTCATCACTGTATCTCTTATCAGTGCAGCTGAAGATAATGTCATCCACATAGATTTGGCATACAAACAGTTCACCATCATATGTCTTCATGAAGAGAGTGGGATCTAGAGAACCAGGTTTGAAGCCTTTGCTCTTCAGGAAGTCCTTGAGTGCGTCATACCAAGCGCGAGGTGCTTGTTTGAGGCCATATAGTGCCTTGTTGAGCTTGTACACCATATCAGGACGCTTTGGATCTTCAAAGCCAGGTGGTTGAGCAACATACACTTCTTCTTCAATTTTGCCATTGAGAAAGGCACTCTTCACATCCATTTGGTACAGAAGAATATTGTTGTGGTTAGCATAGGCTAGCAGTATACGAATGGCGTCAAGCCTAGCCACATGAGCAAAGGTTTCATCAAAGTCAATTCCTTCCACTTGTGTGTATCCTTGGGCAATGAGGTGAGCTTTGTTTCGGAAAACTTGACCATGCTCATCTTGTTTATTGCGATAGATCCGTTTGGTGCCAATAATATTGTGATTGCGAGGATCAGGACGTTTGACTAGCTCCCAGACATATTCAGCTCAAACTGTTAAAGCTCTTCTTGCATAGCTTGAATCCATTCAGGTTCGATGAAGGCTTCATCAACTTTCTTGGGTTCAGATATAGAGACAAATGCAAAGTGCCCACAGAAGTTTGCTAGCTGTGTTGCTCTTGAACGAGTGAGAGGACCGGGTGCATTGATACTGTCAATGATCTTCTCAATTTGGACTTCATTTGCATCCCGAGGATGAACATGGCGAAGATTTTGCCCTTGCAGATTGTTGTCTTCATCTTCAGCATTGGCTTTAGACTGAACATTGTCTTCATGTTGATTAGGTGCTGAAATGATGATTTCTTCCTCGGACTTTTCCTCTGTGGGTATGATCTCTCCAGTACCCATATGCTTGATAGATTCACTAGGAGAAGCTTCATCTAGCACATTTGGCAGGTGCTCTCTTTGTGAGCCGTTAGTCTCATTGAACCGCACATCTACAGCTTCAATCACTTTATAGTGAAAGAGGTTGAAGACCCTGTAGGTGTGCGGATCCTTTCCGTAACCAAGCATAAAACCTTCATGTGCTTTTGGTGCAAATTTGGAAGTGTGATGTGGATCCTTGATCCAACACCTAGCACCGAAGACTTTGAAATAGCCAACGTTTGGCTTCTTACTAGTCAGGAGTTCATAGGATGTCTTCTTGAAGAACTTATGAAGATAAACTCTGTTGATGATGTCGCAAGAAGTATCAATGGCTTCAGGCCAGAACTTTCTTGGAGTCTTGTACTCATCGAGCATAGTGCGATCCATCTCAATAAGAGTCCTATTCTTGCGCTCCACAACGCCATTCTGCCGAGGTGTGTATGGAGCAGAGAACTCATGTGAGATGCCCAATGTATCAAGATAAGTGTCGAGGCCAGTGTTCTTGAATTCTGTGCCATTGTCACTCTTGATGTGCTTGATCTTGATGCCATAATTGGTCATGGCACGATTTACGAAGCGTCTGAAGACATCCTGCACTTCAGTCTTATAGAGAATTATGTGCACCCCAGGTATATCTTGAATAATCATCAACAATAACGAAGCCATAAAGATGTGTAGTGGTAGAAAGGGTAGAGTAATGAGTAGGGCCAAATAAGTCCATGTGTAGCAACTTGAAGGGGCGTGATGTGGTCATGATTATCTTCGAGGGATGCTTGGCCCTAGCCATCTTCCCGGCTTCACAAGCACCACATAGATGATCTTTCTTGAACTTGACGCCCTCGATGCCAATGATATGCTTCTTCTTCACGAGAGTGTGCAAGTTCCTCATGCCCGCATGTCCTAGCCTTCGATGCCAGAGCCAACACTCTGAAGCTTTTGCTAGAAGACATACGGCAAGCTATGGTCCTGCGGAGAAATCTACCATATACAGATCACCTCTTCGATACCCTTCGAAGACTAGATATTTGTCAGTTTCCATAAGCACAAGGCAACTATATTTTCCAAATATCACAATCATGTTCAGATCACAAAGCATTGAGACAGACATTAAGTTGAATCCAAGGAATTCAACAAGCATCACTTTATCCATGTGTTGATCCTTTGAGATTATAACTCTACCTAGGCCCAATACCTTGTTTTTACCAGTGTCAGCAAACGTGATGTGACTTTTAGTAGATGGATGTACAGTTGAATCCATGAGAAGACTTCGATCACCAGTCATGTGGTTAGTGCATCCACTGTCCATTATCCACTCAGTAGTTTTCGGAGTCATACCCTACAGTGCAGTTAGCGGGATAGGCTTCACCACGAGTATTGTGAAGCACAAACATATAACGAACAAGCATATTATCAAAGTTAAGATTCTTGTTTGGTAAGATGGGATGCTCGTCAAGAAACCCTGGGACGAAATAAATGGTAAGACCATTCTGGCACTTTATCTTGCGTCCCACAAGATGTTTTAGGTCCCTAGCATTGGCGTCAGAAGTCATTGATTTCCGGCTGGAGACCTATCCCTGCAAGAGAAGTTAATTCTTCTTAACCACCCACATCTTCAGGGGTGGCTTAGAAGCAATAAGTCTAAGTGCAGCATCTGAGAACTTTGGCTTTGGAGCCCTAGCAAATAGTTTTGCAGGAGGTGAATAATACTCATAAGAATATGTAGAGAAGTTCTTTGATTTGTGAACATAGTGGTTAGAAGAAACCCGCTCATATTCATGAGTCTGATGATAGTTTCCCTGCAAAACATTGGTGTTACGGTGACCTTGTGAGGTCCTCTATTTGTATGAAGCCTTTGGGCCACATGAAGCCTTTGGTCTGGGGTTTGTCTTCTTCCCTGGAGGTGTCATGATGACATTCATAGGAAGTTTCTCAAGACAACTCTTGGGCACCCAGATCTTCTTCAAAGGTGGCCCATTCCTGTAGTTAGTACCAATAAACCTGGCAAACACTTCACCATTCTGATTCTTAAATAGCTTATAACTGGCATCAAGGGATTCATCAATGATAATGGGGTTAGCACAAGTGAAGCCAGATAAGGTGGATGGGTCCACTGAAGGATCCTTAGCAGCAACCCATGTGGTTTTGGGGTAAAGCTCAGGCTTCCAGTAAGAACCATCAACATTCATTTTCCTCTCGAAACCAACACCCTCTTTCCTAGGGTTTCGGTTCAGAATCTATTTCTTGAGGACATCGCATAGTGTTTGTTGGTGTGGAACGACACCTATGGGATCACAAGAATCCCTACTACGGTTGTCAGGGCGCAGGGTTGCGAGAAGAACAGGATTAGTAGTCAGCACAAGGATCGTTTACCCAGGTTCGGGCCGCGAAGATGCGTAAAACCCTACTCCTGCTTTGGTGGGTGTATTTCGGAGAGTTCTTGAGCTCTCGAACTAGCTATGGTGGGGTGCGTGGTTCCAAAGAGTCGAATCCTTCTCCAGTATGCCATGGGCCTCCTTTTATAGTCGAATGGGGCAGCCACAGTGGCATACAGGAGGTGGAAAGGCGTACACTATTGCGATCTTATCGCTCGTATTATAGGACAAGACCCATTTAATGCGCCGCTGAGGTGTCCCCTAGCTTTATCGGGGACGGGGGCGAGGCCCATCCCGTCCGTCGCCACTCCTCCTCGCTTCGACACGCGCCCTGGGCAGCGATGCATGCAGCGCCATGTAGGCAGGCAGGCAGCTGAGGTGGCGCGGTGGTGGAGCCTTCACGAAGATCTGCATGCCACCACACAGGCACTTGATGAGTTGGCCTGGGAGCTGCATGTTGCCACGCAGGTCCTGCTCAGTTGGTTGAGCTGGCAGCTGCATGCGAACGGTGGCGGAGACTTGGTTGGTGCGGGCCTGACATTGGCCCTGCTGGCGCCCTTGGCGAGGGCCTTGCCGTGGCGCGCTGTCATCCTCAGCAAGGATCTTGCCGGGGGTCTTGTGGTTCCCCTTGGCAAGGGTCTTGTCGAGGATCTCCGTCTTCTAATCCTCATCTGATCTTGAATATTCATTGTCTTCACAAAGATCTGCATGCCACCACAGAGGTGCCTCCCTAGCCCTGGCCCAACGGGGCTGATGGTGTTGGGGATGTGGGCTCAAGGGTGGCTCGCTCTGTTGGTGTTTTACGGGTGCCGGGGCCGCTGAGGCTGCCCCGGCAAGGGTCTTGTCGGGGGAACCTGCTTCGTCCCTCTGCTCTTTGTGGTCTTGGCCTTGGTGTTGCTCTGGCTGCCTCGGGCTTCGGTTTTACCTCGGTTCCCCTCCCCTGCTCTGCTTGGTGTGGCCGTTGGCGCGGCTCTGATGACCCACAAGTATAGGGGATTTATCGTAGTCCTTTCGATAAGTAAGAGTGTCGAACCCAACGAGGAGCAGAAGGAAATGATAAGCGGTTTTCAGCAAGGTATTCTCTGCAAGCACTGAAATTATAGGTAACAGATAGTTTTGTGATAAGATAATTTGTACTGAGCAACAATAACAAAAGTTAATAAAGTGCAGCAAGGTGGCCCAATCCTTTTTGTAGCAAAGGACAAGCCTGGACAAACTCTTATATAGAGAAAAGCTCTCCCGAGGACACATGGGAATTATCGTCAAGCTAGTTTTCATCACGTTCATATGATTCGTGTTTGGTACTTTGATAATTTGATATGTGGGTGGACCAGTGCTTGGGTGCTGCCCTTAATTACTTGGACAAGCATCCCACTTATGATTAACCTCTATTGCAAGCATCCGCAACTACAACAAAAGTATTAAGGTAAACCTAAGCATAGCATGAAACATATGGATCCAAATCAGCCCCTTACGAAGCAACGCATAAACTAGGGTTTAAGCTTCTATCACTCTAGCAACCCATCATCTACTTATTACTTCCCAATGCCTTCCTCTAGGCCCAAATAATGGTGAAGTGTCATGTAGTCGATGTTCACATAACACCACTAGAGGATAGACAACATACATCTCATCAAAATATCGAACGAATACCAAATTCACATGACTACTAATAGCAAGACTTCTCCCATGTCCTCAGGAACAAACGTAACTACTCACAAAGCATATTCATGTTCATAATTAGAGGTGTATTAATATGCATAAAGGATCTGAACATATGATCTTCCACCAAATAAACCAACTAGCATCAATTACAAGGAGTAATCAACACAACTAGCAACCTACAGGTACCAATCCCGGACTTAGAGACAAGAATTGGATACAAGAGATGAACTAGGGTTTGAGAGGAGATGGTGCTGGTGAAGATGTTGATGGAGATTGTCCTCTCCCGATGAGAGGAGCGTTGGTGATGACGATGGCGATGATTTCCCCCTCCCGGAGGGAAGTGTCCCCGATAGAACAGCTCTGCCGGAGCCCTAGATTGGTTCCGCCAAGGTTCCGCCTCGTGGCGGCGGAGTCTCGTCCCGAAAGCTTTCTTAGGATTTTTCTTCGGATGAAAGACTTCATATACCAGAAGATGGGCATTGGAGAGCCAACAGGGGGCCCACGAGGCAGGGGGGCGCGCCCAGGGGGGTAGGGCGCGCCCCCCACCCTCGTGGACAGGTGGAGGCCCCCCTGATGTAGATTCTTCTTCCAGTATTTTCTATTAATTCCAAAAATAACTTTCGTGGAGTTTCAGGACTTTTGGAGATGTGCAGAATAGGTCTCTATTATTTGCTCCTTTTCCAGCCCAGAATTCCAGCTGCCGGCATTCTCCCTCCGTATGTAAACCTTGTAAAATAAGAGAGAATAGGCATAAGTATTGTGACATAATGTGTAATAACAGCCCATAATGCAATAAATATCGATATAAAAGCATGATGCAAAATGGACGTATCAACTCCCCCAAGCTTAGACCTAGCTTGTCCTCAAGCGGAAGCCGATAACGATAAATATGTCCACATGTTTAGAGGTAGAGGTGTCGATAAAATAAAATACGGACATGGGGGCATCATGATTATTCTTATAACAGCAACATATATTGTCATATGATTCCATATGCTCAAGTAATAATCTATTCACAATGCAAAGTATGAATTAGAAACTTTATTGAGAACTAACAAACTGTAATCTCAGTCATTGAGGCAATTGCAATTTATCATAACATCAGAAAGAGTCTATGTCAGAGCTTTCTAGCAAGCCCACATACTCAACTATCATTTAGTCTTTCATAATTGCTAACACTCACGCAATACTTGTGGTTACGAAGTATTAACCGGACATAGAGAAAGATAGGGGCTTATAGTTTCGCCTCCCAACCTTTTACCTCAAGGGTAATGTCAACAATAATAGTTCATGCTAACTTACATCCAATTAGATATATCTATCAGGATCTTTCCAACACCCTGTGCTTGCCAAAGGATAAAATGTAAAAAGGACAGGTGAAGATCACCATGACTCTTGCATAAGGTAGAGGATAATAGTAACAGATAGGCCCTTCGCAGAGGGAAGCAGAGGTTGCCATGCGCTTTCAGGGTTGGATGCACAAAATCTTAATGCGAAAGAACGTCACTTTATATTGTCACTTGTGATATGAACCTTTATTATGCAGTCCGTCACTTTTATTTCTTCCACATCACAAGATCGTATAAAGCTTATTTCCTCCACACCAATCAATCATACATATTTAGAGAGCAATTTTTATTGCTTGCACCGATGACAACTTACTTGAAGGATCTTACTCAATCCATAGGTAGATCTGGTGGACTCTCATGGCAAAACTGGTTTAAGGGTTTTTGGAAGCACAAGTAGTATCTCTACTTGGTGCAAAGAATTTGGCTAGCATGAGGGGGAAAGGCAAGCTCAACATGTTGGATGATCCATGACAATATATTTTATCTCAGATATAAGAAAACATAACCCATTACGTTGTCTTCCTTGTCCAACATCAACTCTTTAGCATGTCATATTTTAATGAGCGCTCTCAATCATAAAAGATTCCAAGATAGTATATTTATATGTGAAACCTCTCTTTCTTTATTACTTCCTATTAATTGCAACAATGACCAAAACTATGTTTGTCAACTCTCAACAACTTTTAATCATCATACTCTTTCTATGTGAAGTCATTACTCTCCATAAGATAAATATGATCTCTTTGTTTCTTTTTATTCTTTCTCTTTTCTTTTATTCACTCAAGATCATAGCAAAGTAATCAAGCCCTTGACTCAACACTAATCTTTATTATATAGCTCACGGACTCGATTACATAGAGGGGTCATAAAGCAAAACTCAAAACTAGATCATGCCAAAACTCTATTCTACTAGATCAAGATACTACTAAAAGGATCGAACTAAGAAAAACGGTAAAGATAGGAGTGTGATGGTGATACGATACCGGGGCATCTCCCCCAAGCTTGGCAGTTGCCAAGGGGAGTGCCCATACCCATGTGATTATGTCTCCTTCTTCGGAGGTGATGATGATGGAGTTGTTGATGATGACAGTTGTGCCCTTAGCTTCTTCACACTGTAATTGAGAAGGGCAATTTCCTCCTTTAAATCATCGACCTCTGATTCCAGCTTCAGGATCTTATCACATAAATCTCCTTTGCTTTTCTGCTGAAAACAAGAATGAATGGATCGGTTGTTAGATAGTTTAGCCCTCTTAGGGAGACTAGATTTCTTGAACTTCACGTGCATGTCCCCAGGTTGAGGTAGAGGGACATCCTCCTCCTCCGAACTTGAATCATTGATCCTCATCAAATGAGCATCTTCCTCCTCATCCGTAGTTCGACCACAAGGAGATAGATCCCCATAGGTCTTTGGGTCAGCAATGAGGTGTGAGACATAGCTCTCTCCATCGGAATCCTGAGATGACATCTTGCTCCAAATCTGCTACAGAAACAGCTCGAAACAAAAACAGAGGATATTTGCGTGGTACGGAGGTCAAAACCTTCAGGAGATTATATAATGAATTTTTACCAACCAAAATACGTAACGTGCAAGAAAACGGAGTCCGGAGAGCACACGAGGTGCCCACGAGGCAGGGGGGCACGCACAGGGGGGTAGGGCGCGCCCTCCACCCTCGTGGAGTCCTCGTGTCCTTCCCAGACTGCTTCTTATTTTTCTATTTTTCCAAATATTCGAAAACGGAGAAAAATTGCCATTAGAACTGTTTTGGAGTCGGTTTACTTACCGTACCACATACCTATTCCTTTTTAGAGTCTGAAACGTTCCGGAAAGTGTCCCTTATGTATTCCTCCGGGGTTACGGTTTCAATAACATTGGTTTCAACATTTATAGGATTACCTGAGATATAATGTTTAATTCTTTGATTGTTCACCACCTTCGGATTTGTGCCTTCAAAGTTGTTGATTTTTATGGCACCGGAACGATAGACCTCCTCGATAACGTAAGGACCTTCCCATTTAGAGAGAATTTTTCCTGCAAAAAATCTTAAACGAGAGTTGTATAGCAACACATAATCACCTACATTAAACTCACGCTTTTGTATCCTTTTGTCATGCCATCTTTTAAATTTTTCTTTAAACAATTTGGCATTCTCATAAGCTTGGGTTCTCCATTCATCAAGTGAGCTAATGTCAAATAATCTCTTCTCACCGGCAAGTTTGAAGTCATAGTTGAGCTCTTTAATAGCCCAATAAGCCTTATGTTCTAGTTCGAGAGGTAAGTGACATGCTTTACCATAAACCATTTTATACGGAGACATACCCATAGGATTTTTATATGCAGTTCTATAGGCCCATAATGCATCATCAAGTTTCTTGGACCAATTCTTTCTAGACCTATTAACAGTCTTTTGCAAAATTAATTTGAGCTCTCTATTGCTCAATTCTACTTGACCACTAGACTGCGGGTGATAAGGAGATGCAATTCTATGATTAACATCATACTTAGCAAGCATTTTTCGAAAAGCACCATGAATAAAATGTGAACCACCATCAGTCATTAGATATCTAGGGACTCCAAACCTCGGAAAAATTACTTCTTTAAGCATTTTAATAGAAGTGTTATGATCAGCGCTACTAGTTGGAATAGCTTCTACCCACTTAGTAACGTAATCAACAGCAACTAAAATATGTGTGTATCCATTAGAGGCAGGAAAAGGTCCCATATAATCAAAGCCCCAAACATCAAACGGTTCAATAACAAGTGAATAATTCATAGGCATTTCTTGACGTCTACTAATATTACCAATTCTTTGACATTCATCACAAGATAGGACAAACTTACGGGCATCCTTGAAGAGAGTAGGCCAATAAAAACCGGATTGCAATACCTTATGCGCAGTTCTGTCTCTAGCGTGGTGTCCTCCATAAGCTTCGGAGTGACACTTGCGTAGGATCTGTTCCTGTTCATGCTCTGGTACACAACTTCTAATAACACCATCTACTCCTTCTTTATAAAGATGTGGGTCATCCCAAAAGTAATATCTCAAATCATAGAAAAACTTTTTCTTTTGCTGGTATGTGAAACTAGGTGGTATGAATTTAGCAACGATGTAATTAGCATAATCAGCATACCATGGAGCAGTACGAGAAGTATTTATGACATTTAATTGCTCATCAGGAAAGCTATCATCAATAGGTAGTGGGTCATCAAGAACATTTTCTAACCTAGACAAGTTGTCTGCAACGGGGTTCTCAGCTCCCTTTCTATCAATAATATGCAAATCAAATTCTTGTAGCAAGAGAACCCATCTAATAAGTCTAGGTTTAGCATCTTTCTTTTCCATAAGATATTTAATAGCAGCATGATCAGTGTGAATAGTTACTTTAGAATCAACAATATAAGGTCTGAACTTATCACAAGCAAATACAACTGCTAAGAATTCTTTTTCAGTAGTAGCGTAATTTCTCTGAGCATTGTCTAGAGTTTTACTAGCATATTGAATAACATTTAATTTCTTATGAACTCTTTGCCCTAGAACAACACCTACAGCATAATCACTAGCATCACACATAATTTCAAAGGGTAAATTCCAATCAGGTGCCTGAACAATAGGTGCAGAGATCAATGCTTTCTTAAGTATTTCAAATGCTTCTACACAATCATCATCAAAGACAAATGGTATATCTTTTTGTAATAAATTAGTCAGAGGCCGAGAAATTTTTGAGAAGTCCTTAATGAACCTCCTATAAAACGGCGTGACAAAGGAAACTTCTTATACCTTTAATGTCCTTGGTACATGGCATCTTTTCAATAGCATCAACCTTGGCTTTATCAACTTCAATACCTCTTTCAGAAACTTTATGCCCCAAGACAATACCTTCATTAACCATAAAATGGCACTTTTCCCAATTCAAGACAAGATTAGTTTCTTCATATCTCTGCAAAACTCGATCAAGGTTGCTCAAGCAATCATCAAAAGAGGATCCATAAACGGAGAAATCGTCCATGAAAACCTCACAAATCTTTTCACAAATGTCAGAGAATATAGCCATCATGCATCTTTGAAAGGTAGCAGGTGCATTACATAAACCAAAAGGCATACGTCTATAAGCGAAAGTACCAAAAGGGCAAGTAAAAGTGGTCTTTGATTGATCATCGGCTGACACAGGTATTTGAGAGAAACCAGAATAACCATCTAGAAAGCAAAAATGTGTATGTTTGGATAATCTTTCTAGCATTTGATCGATAAAAGGTAAGGGGTAATGATATTTTTTTGTAGCCTTATTTAATTTGCGGAAATCAATTACCATCCTATAACCTGTAATAATTCTTTGCGGAATCAATTCATCTTTATCATTAGGAACGACAGTAATACCTCCCTTCTTAGGGACACAATGGACAGGACTTACCCACTGACTATCAGCAACGAGATAAATTATACCTGCCTCAAGGAGCTTTAGTATTTCCTTTCTTACCACTTCTTTCATCTTAGGATTCAGCCGTCGTTGACGATCATGAACTGGTTTAGCATCTTTCTCCAAATTTATTTTATGTTGACATAGAGTGGGACTAATGCCCTTAAGATCATCAAGAGTATATCCAATAGCAGCACGGTGCTTCTTCAGAGTTTTCAATAATCTCTCTTCTTCATGCTCTGAAAGGTTAGCACTGATAATAACATGATATATCTTTTTCTCATCAAGATAAGCATATTTAAGAGTATCAGGTAACGGTTTAAGCTCCAACACGGGATCACCCTTGGGTGGAGGAGGATCCCCTAGGATTTCAATAGGCAAATTGTGTTTCAGGATAGGTTCCTGTTTAAAGAATACTTCATCTATTTCCCTTCTTTCATTCATAAACATATCATTTTCATGGTCTAGCAAATATTATTCTAAAGGATCACTAGGAGGTACGACAATAGAAGCAAGACCAATAATTTCATCCTTACTAGGCAATTCTTCTTCACGGTGTTGTCTACGAAATTTAGAGAAATTAAACTCATGAGACATATCACCCAAACCTATAGTAACAACATCCTTTTCACAGTCTATCCTAGCATTAACAGTGTTCAAGCAGGGTCTACCAAATATAATGGGACAAAAGCTATCTTGTGGGGAACCAAGAACAAGAAAATCAGCAGGATATTTAGTTTTCCCACACAAAACTTCAACATCTCCAACAATTCCCATTGGTGATATAGTATCTCTATTAGCAAGTTTAATTGTGACATCAATATCTTCTAACTCAGTAGGTGCAATATCATGCTTAATTTCTTTGTATAAGTCAATAGGTATTGCACTAGCACCCATGTCACATAAGCCATGATAACAATGACCTCCTATTTTAACAAAAATAACAGGCATGCCTACCACAGGTCTATGTTTATCTTTAGCACAAGGTTTGGCAATTCTAGCAGTTTCATCACGGAAATGAATAACATGCCCATCGATATTATCAGATAAGAGATCTTTAACAATAGCATTATTAGGTTCAACTTTAATTTGCTCAGGAGGTGTATAAGTTCTCATATTGCTTTTACGGACCAGAGTTGAAGCTTTAGCATGATCCTTTATCCTAACAGGGAAAGGTGGTTTCTCAACATAAGAAGTAGGAACAATAGGATCATTATAAGTGATAGTCGTTTCTTCAACTTTAATAGGTGCAGCTACTTTTACTTATATGGGAGGATGATATTTAAACCACTTCTCCTTAGGGAAATCAATATGAGCAGCAAAAGATTCACAGAAAGAGGCTACTATCTCAGAGTCAAGTCCATATTTAGTGCTAAATTTACGGAAAACATCGGTATCCCTAAAAGATTTAACACAATCAAACTTAGGTGTCATAACTGACTCCTTATCTTCATCGAGATCCCAATCTTCAGAGTTGCGTTTAATTCTATCCAATAAATCCCATTTGAATTCAATAGTCTTCATCATAAAAGAGCCAGCACAAGAAGTATCGAGCATGGTGCGATTTTTATCAGAAAGCCGAGCATAAAAACTTTGAATAATTATTTCTCTTGGAAGCTCATGATTGGGGCATGAATATAACATAGATTTAATCCTCCCCCAAGCTTGAGCGATGCTTTCTCCTTCGTGAGGCCAAAAATTATATATATAATTGCGATCACGATGAACAAGATGCATAGGATAAAACTTCTGATGAAATTCCAATTTCAATCGTTTGTAGTTCCATGACCCCGTATCATCACATAGCCTATACCATGTCAATGCATCTCCCTTCAAAGATAAAGGGAAGACCTTCTTCTTAATAACATCATCGGGTATACCTGCAAGCTTAAATAATCCACAAACTTCATCCACATAGATTAGGTGCTCATCAAGATGCATTGTTCCATCTCCTGCAAAAGGATTAGCTAGCAGATTTTCTAACATACCCGAAGGAATTTCAAAGTGGACATTTTCATTTTCAGTAGGTTCAGTAGGTTGAGGAGCAACTCTTTGCTCTACTGGTCGGGGTGAAGATACCCCGAACAAGCCCCTCAGAGGATTACTTTCCATAGTAACAAGTGACAGTAAATTTCAGCACACTATATAAAATTTTCCTTACCAAATTCCACCTACCAAAGGCGCTTCACTCCCCGTCAACGGCGCCAGAAAAGAGTCTTGATGACCCACAAGTATAGGGGATCTATCATAGTCCTTTCGATAAGTAAGAGTGTCGAACCCAATGAGGAGCAGAAGGAAATGATAAGCGGTTTTCACCAAGGTATTCTCTGCAAGCACTGAAATAATAGGTAACAGATAGTTTTGTGATAAGATAATTTGTAACGAGCAACAAGTAACAAAAGTAAATAAAGTGCAGCAAGGTGGCCCAATCCTTTTTGTAGCAAAGGACAAGCCTGGACAAACTCTTATATAGAGAAAGCACTCCCGAGGACACATGGGAATTATCGTCAAGCTAGTTTTCATCACGTTCATATGATTCGTGTTCGGTACTTTGATAATTTCATATGTGGGTGGACCAGTGCTTGGGTGCTGCCCTTACTTGGACAAGCATCCCACTTATGATTAACCTCTATTGCAAGCATCCGCAACTACAACAAAAGTATTAAGGTAAACCTAACCATAGCATGAAAAATATGGATCCAAATCAGCCCCTTACGAAGCAACGCATAAACTAGGGTTTAAGCTTCTGTCACTCTAGCAACCCATCATCTACTTATTAATTCCCAATGCCTTCCTCTAGGCCCAAATAATGGTGAAGTGTCATGTAGTCGACGTTCACATAACACCACTAGAGGATAGACAACATACATCTCATCAAAATATCGAACGAATACCAAATTCACATGACTACTAATAGCAAGACTTCTCCCATGTCCTCAGGAACAAACGTAACTACTCACAAAGCATATTCATGTTCATAATCATAGGAGTATTAATATGCATAAAGGATCTGAACATATGATCTTCCACCAAATAAACCAACTAGCATCAACTACAAGGAGTAATCAACACTACTAGCAACCTACAGGTACCAATCCCGGACTTAGAGAAAAGAATTGTATACAAGAGATGAACTAGGGTTTGAGAGGAGATGGTGCTGGTGAAGATGTTGATGGAGATTGCCCTCTCCCAATGAGAGGAGCATTGGTGATGACGATGGCGATGATTTCCCCCTCCCGGAGGGAAGTGTCCCCGACAGAACAGCTCTGCCGGAGCCCTAGATTGGTTCCGCCAAGGTTCCGCCTCGTGGCGGCGGAGTCTCGTCCCGAAAGCTTGCTTATGATTTCTATTCGGACGAAAGACTTCATATACCAGAAGATGGGCATCGGAGAGCCAACAGGGGGCCCACGAGGCAGGGGGCGCGCCCAGGGGGGTAGGGCGAGCCCGCCACCCTCGTGGATAGGTGGAGGCCCCCCTGACGTAGATTCTTCTTCCAGTATTTTTTATTATTTCCAAAAATAACTTTCGTGGAGTTTCAAGACTTTTGGAGTTGTGCAGAATAGGTCTCTATTATTTTCTCCTTTTCCAGCCCAGAATTCCAGCTGCCGGCATTCTCCCTCCTTATGTAAACCTTCTAAAATAAGAGAGAATAGGCATAAGTATTGTGACATAATGTGTAATAACAGCCCATAATGCAATAAATATCGATATAAAAGCATGATGCAAAATGGACGTATCAGGCTCCGACTGTCCGTGCACAGGTAAAGGGGTACAAAGGTGCGCCCCTTCTTTTGTACACCGACAGGAGCCCCCGGGCCTAGGCCACACATAAGCGCGACACGTTGTTGGGCCAGGCCCAAAACGGAGCACGTGCAAGCGGGCCGGTTTTTACCACGGTGAAACTTTTCGCGTGCCGCGCTTCCCACGACCTGTGTTGAATGCGCGACGTGGAGGGGTGCGCGTGACGTGGGCGGCATGCGTGGGGCGGTTTCCGCAGGCATGCGTCACATCGTGGTAAAGAGGCGGCTCGCGCCTTCCCCATAAAAAGAGGGAGGCGTGGAGGCGCGGCTCATTTACTGCGCGGGGCTGGGTCACGGTCTTCAAGGCGTCCACACCCCACAATCACGGGGTGGGGAGAGGTCGCTTCACCTGTCCCCTCGATTCTACACGTTCGCCACGTGTCCTCCATGCGCTTGGGGTGGAAAGCGGTGGAGGCGGGAAACCGGGCCGTCGCTGATTGGGGCAGCGGGTCGGTCTCGATTCCCTGCGCCTCTGGTGGCTGGATTGGCCAAGCGGGGCGGCCGAGCCTCGACCCCTCCCCTTTATAAGGAGGGGGAAGGGGGGACGGCATCCTGCACTCTTCTGTCATCTATCTCCTCCTGCTTCTGCTTCTTCCTTTCACTCACCATGGAGAAAGGGAATCCCGGTCCCTCGACGGTGGCGGCGAGGGTCGCCGCCCGATAGCGTGTCCCTCCTCCTCCTGAGCTCACGGTGGTGGAGCCGGCCGCGAGGGGAAGGGGGAGGGGGCGAGGCCGGGGCAGAGGTCATGGTGCTCGGGGAAGAGGAGGACGGGGCGGCACGCCGGCTTCGCCCCCGCCAATGATGCCTTTTCCGATGGAAGGCCATGTTGGAGACCAGCCCCGCGAGTTCTTCATCAGGCTGCGCCGGCCTCCGCGTCGCCGTCTTCGTCTTCCCTCCCCGTTTGGTCGGGAGATGGAGCGTGACCCGCCCCAATCCCTTAGATTGCACATGAGGGGCTGTGGGAATGGGGGCACGCGGGTCGACATCGACTTCCCGGCTCCTCGGGTCATGTACCTCCGTCGTGGATGGAAGATGTTCGCCTGCATCCACAGCCTGACGGCAGGGCTCGTCCTCTACTTAAAATTAATGGAGGACGGCCTGCTCTCCGTCAAGGTCTTCGGAGACTTCGGGACTCGCCTGAAGTGCTGCGTGGAGAGCTCCTCCGACTGGGATTCCGACGATGGAAGCTCTTCCTCGAGCGAAAGTGACGAGGAGGACAGCGGGGCAGATGACGGGGACGAGTCCGACTAGGCGTCGGACGACCCGCGCCTGGGCGGGTGCAGCAGCAGCAGCATCTGCACCTGGCCGCTCCTCCGGCAGAGTTTTGCCGGGGGAGGGGCAAGCTCCTTGAACTTCTCGGGGCCGTCTCCTTGGGCGGCTGGCGTCGGGAGGCTGCGGAAGAGGAAGAGGGCGGGCGGCAACGTCGTCAACTCGGAGTACGCGGGCACCGACGCCTTCATCGCGTATTGCCGGTCCTGCCGCCTCGTCTTCTAGCTCCTTTCCCGGCACCGTCATCACCGGCCCATCCGTGGGCGGCCACCGAGGTGTTCTCTTGGTGCTTTCTGCTGCTCGTAGCTCGCCTAGGCGCCCCTTTTGCCCTTTCGCCTCCTTGACCTGCCTCCTGAGGAGAGGGACAAGAAAGGGATTACGGGCATCTCCTCTCTTTTTTAATCTGTAAGCCTTCGGGCCTTGTTAAATTTAAAGCTTGTAATCCCCCTTATTCATGTTTTTCATTTCGTATGAACTGTACCTGTACGGGATGTTTTTAATGTAAAAGGGGTGCTTGCCGGGGGTTTTCGTTCGTGGGTGGAATCCACGACAAGGAGCGAATCCTTGTTACTATTTAGGATAAACATTTTCTGCCTGGCAATAGGCCTTGCCATCCCCCCACTTTGCTCGACCATTCCTGCGCCTTTGGCGGAGGCAGGGGTGAAGCGGGCTTAGGCTCCTCGTTCTATTTCCTTGCTGCCGCGACTACAACCAAATCCGGGCCCAAGAGATAATCCTTGGGTATAGAAAAGGGGAGCACGGTGGCCTAGAAATAAAATGAGGTTTCACATATCCCAGTTTCATAACGAAATGCATGACAGAGGATAAAAGACTTATCTAGATTTGCAGCCCCCGGCAATCTCATCTTGCCGCGGTTGGATCCTTGTACTTGTAGCCCCCGGCAACTTTGGTTTACCGGGGTTGGGACGCCGGTCCGTGCCCTTTCTTCCAAGTAGCTCGGCAGAAGTGCTCATGTGCCCTGCGAACTAAAAGAGGATAGAAAAGAAACAGAGAGACGTGCACTCGACCTCTAGGCTAGGGATTAGCCGCCGCTAAGCACTATCAACCCTAACCAAGGAAGAGACTCGACCTAGCATGCATGCTATAACTTAGGGCGCCAGCGCTTCGTTTATTTATGCTCAGGGTCTGCGCCTGGCTTTGTATAGAGGGTTATATGCCTTGCCGGCAAAGCTTGTACAAAAGGTGGCTTGCCGGGGGGCCCGGCAAGCCGCGCCTTATGGGTAAAACTTGCGAAGATGCTCGATGTTCCAGGAATTACTCACTGGGACGGCATCTTCGGTCTCCAGGCGGACTGCGCCGGGCCTGGTGACTCGTATTACCCGATAAGGGCCTTCCCACTTCGGCATCAACTTGTTGGCATTCTTGGCCGACTGAACGCGCCGAAGAACAAGGTCGCCTTCCTCAAAGCTTCGGGCATGAACCTTGCGGCTATGGTAGCGGCGCAAGGCTTGCTGGTCGCGTGCTGTTCTCACAGTCGCCCGAAGACGATTCTCCTCAAGCAGCATTGCGTCATCTTGCCGCAACTTCTCTTGCTCAAGCTCATCATAAGCGAGCACTCGAGGTGACCCGTATATGAGTTCCGTGGGGAGAACTGCCTCTGCCCCATATACTAGGGTAAAGGGCGTCTGACCGGTGGCTCGATTTGGCGTCGTCCTGGTTGACCAAAGAACCGCCGGCAACTCCTCAATCCAGCGCCTTCCACTCTTTTGCAGCCTATCAAAGGTCTTCATTCTCAGGCCTCGCAACACTTCAGCATTCGCCCTCTCCGCTTGGCCGTTGCTCCGAGGGTGTGCCACAGAAGCAAAACAGACCTTGCTACCGAGGTCTTCAATGTACTGCATGAAGGTGTGGCTTGTGAACTGCGTGCCATTGTCAGTGATAATTCTGCTTGGCACACCAAAGAGGCAGACCAGTCCCTTGAAGAACTTGATGGCTGACTGTGATGTCACCTTTCTCACTGCTTCCACTTCCGGCCACTTTGTGAACTTGTCGATTGCAACGTACAAGTACTCAAAGCCCCCGACTGCACGGGGGAAAGGGCCCAGTATATCGAGCCCCCAGACCGAGAATGGCCAGGAGAGAGGGATTGTTTGAAGCGCTTGAGCTGGTTGATGAAGCTTCTTTGAATGGAACTGACACGCTTCACACTTGGTTACTAGTGTCGTCGCATCCTGGAGCACGGTGGGCCAGAAGAAACCTTGCCGGAACGCCTTGCCGGCAAGGGCCCTCGACCCTATGTGGGAGCCACATATGCCTCCATGTATCTCTGCCAACAGCTCCAGTCCTTCCTCCCGGGGGATGCACTTCAATTTCACACCGTTCGGCCTCCTCCTGTACAGGACGTCATCGACGAACTGGTACAGGGTAGACTGACGGGCTACTTTTTCCGCTTCTTCATGCTCCTCAGGAAGCTCCCCTGTTTGGAGGAATCGGATGGTATGCTGTGCCCATGCCGGAGCCTGGGGCTCGACGGCAAGGACCAAAGGCATCTCTTCTGCCATGGGAGCGGCTGTCTCTACGGCGAGGGCTTGACGGCCTGCCGGAGTCAGTTGCTCTTGGGCAGGCTCAGTGTGCAAGGCAACATCCTTGCCGGCCGTCCCAGGGGGCTCGGCGGGAAAGTACTTGCCGGGACCTGATTTCCTCCGCTTGTTCTGCCCCATTGATGGTTCGACGAAAGGTTGAGTTAACCGGAGCAAAAAGGTACCTGGTTCCACAGGTAGCTTGAATGCGGCACGCTTCGACAGGTAATCGGCAATGTCGTTCTCCGCTCGGGGAACGTGCTCCGCTTGGATACCGTCAAAGCGTTCCTCCAGCTTCCTCACTTCATCTACGTAGGCCTCCATCAATGGGCTCTGGTAATCCTTGTTGACCTGTCTGACAACAAGCTGTGAGTCACCCCTGACGATGAGCTTCTTAACCCCGAGGTCTGTCGCGATCCTGAGACCAGCAAGAAGCCCCTCGTACTCCGCAGTGTTGTTGGTGGACATCTCCCTGGGAAAGTGCATCTGGACCACGTACTTGAGGTGCTCTCCGGTGGGTGCGATGAGCAACACACCAGCACCGGCGCCTTGCAATGAGAAAGCCCCATCAAACTACATGATCCAGTCGCGGTCTGCTTCCTTGCCGGGGAGAGCAGTCTCCTGGATTTCTTCGTCGGGCGTTGAGGTCCATTCTGCAATGAACTCCGCCAAGACTCTACTCTGGATTGTCGAGGTACTTTCAAACTTCAAACCAAAACTTGACAACTCCAAGGCCCATTCCACAATCCTTCCGGTTGCATCTGGGTTATGCAGTATCCGTTGCAACGGGAGGCGGGTGACGACACTGATCTCGTGGGCTTGGAAGTAATGACGCAGCTTCCTCGAGGCCATAAGGAGGCCGAAGAGCAATTTTTGCACACCAGAGTACCTTGACCTAGCCCCCTGCAAGAGGGAGCTGACAAAGTAAACCGGGTGCCGCATCATCTTCTTCTTCTGCACCACTCACACGACTGCGCAGGCACTGCCTTGGTGGCGTCAGACCCTGCCGGGGGCCCTGCCTTTTCGGCACCAGGCCCTGCCGGGGGGATCTTTGGCTTGCCATCCGCTGGTTCTGTCGTCGCCACTGCCTCCTCGTCGACCTCCCTCTGCGCCACCAGTGCGGCGCTGACCACTTGATTCGTCGCCGCTAGATACAGCAACAACGGCTCTTGTGGTTTAGGCGCAACCAGTATTGGCATGGAGGAAAGGTATTTCTTCAGATCCTGCAACGCCGCCTCGGCTACTGGGGTCCACTCCATTGGGCCCGCCTTCTTCAAGATTTTGAAGAAGGGAAGGGCACGCTCGGCGGACTTGGAGATGAATCGGCTCATGGCGGCGACGCAGCCAGTGAGCCGACGCACATCTTTGATCCACTTGGGCGCCTCAATCTGCTCAATAGCTTTGATTTTGTCTGGGTTTGCCTCGATCCCACGCTGCGACACGAAGAATCCGAGAAGCTTGCTGGACGGAACGCCGAAGACACACTTCTCAGGGTTCAGCTTAAGGTTGATCTTGCGCAGGTTGGCAAATATCTCTTCCAAATCTTGCACAAGAGTTGCCCCGTCCTTGGTTTTGACCACTATGTCATCCATGTATGCCTCCATATTTCTATGGAGCTGGGGTTCAAAACCAATCTGGACTGCTCTTGCAAATGTCGAGCCAGCACTCTTCAACCCGAAAGGCATCCGTAAAAAGCAATATGTACCACATGGGGTGATGAATGTTGTCTTCTCTTCATCCTCTCTTGTCATGAAGATTTGGTGGTAGCCTGAGTAGGCGTCGAGGAATGATAACAGATCACACCCGGCCGTGGAGTCAACAATCTGGTCGATGCGCGGCAATAGGAAGGGGTCCTTAGGACAAGCCTTATTGATATCTGTGTAATCAATACACATCCTCCACTTCCCATTCGCCTTGCGCACCACTATCGGATTGGCCAACCACGTCGGGTGGAGCACTCCTCTTACCAAACCCGCCGCTTCCAACTTCCTGATCTCCTCTGTGATGAACTCCTGCCTCTCCAGAGCCTGCTTTCTGACCTTCCGCTTGGCGGGCCGCGCATGAGGGCAGACAGCTAGGTGGTGCTCAGTCACCTTCCTGGGAACACCGGGGATGTCGGATGCTTGCCATGCAAACACGTCGACATTTGCCTGTAGGAAGGTGACGAGCGCGCCTTCCTATTTGCTGTCGAGGGTGGAGCCTATGGTGAAGGCCCCTCCCGTGCCATCCCCCCTGACGAACACTTTCTTGGTCTGCGGTGGCTCGGCTCTGGGTTTCCTACTCTTGCCGGTAGAGCTCTCTGGCACGTCCTCGACGGTAGCGCAGCACTCCGAAGAGGTGTGCTTGCCAGAGTGGGTGTGAGAGGTCTTGCCGGGCTTCTTCTTCCCTCCCGGGCCTTCAGCGGTAGGAGCAGCTGCCTTGACGGCAGCTGCTGCAACAGCTTCCCGATAGAGTTGGTCGGCGCAAATCAGCGCCTCCTTCTTGTCGGAGGGGACGGAGATGATGGTCAACGGCCGGGCATCTTTAGCATGTTGTAGGCGTAGTGTGATGCCGCCATGAACTTGGCTAGTGCCGGGCGACCGGGGATCCTGTTGTAGGGCAAGGGGATCTCGGCCACGTCGAAGATGATCCTCTCCGTCCTGTAGTTCAACTCTCCTCGAAACGTCACGGGCAGTGTGAGCTTCCCCTTTGGCTGGCTCCTCCCTGGATTGACCCCTTGAAACGTGCCCATTTCCTCGAGGTCTCCATCAGGAATTTGCAGCCTTTTGATCATGACGGGCGAGATCAAGTTCAGGCCAGCCCCACCGTCAACCAACATCTTGTTCACCTTGAGGTTGCGTATCGTTGGTGAGACCAACAATGGCAAACACCCGACCGCGGTTGTGCGGTCAGGGTGGTCCTCGGCGTCAAAGATGAGGGGCATGCTGGACCACTTCAGCGGCTTCCGAGCGTCGAACGATGGCTCCGCTGCTGTAATCTCACGCACCCACTGCTTGAGCTGGCGGTGAGAAGTATGCAGCAAGGCACCACCATCGACGCACATGGCCTCCGTAGCCTTCTGGAACTCTTGCTCACCGGACTCGTCGTCCTCGTCGTGATCATCGTCTTCTTGTTTCTTGTCACGGCCCCGAGGGGGCCTCTCTTGCTGGTTGTCCTTGCCGGGGCGGCTTCCTTGGCCGCCATGCTTCTTGCCGGATCCCTCGGCACCGTCCTGACCTTTCTCCTTGTCCCGCCTTTCATACTCGGCATTTTGCTTTTCAGCAAGCAGCTCGACTTGTCGACAGTTCTGGAGGTCGTGGCCCTTGGTGCGGTGGATCTTGCAGACTGCTTGCCGGAGCCCCCCTGGCTTGTCGGCAGCTGCTAAGGCCCGGCAGGCAGTGCAACGGCAATCTCCTTGCCGGGGCCGTCTGCCTTGACCTTCTTGGCAGCGCCGTGTCGTCGGACCCCTTGACGGCAAGTACGGTCTTACCCTTGCGCTTCCTGTTGCGACGCCGACCCTTCTTCATCGGGGTGGCGGCGTCTTCATCGGTAGAGTCGGTTTCCACACCAGCGTCTTCGCTGGGGTACTTCCTTCCCTCTTCAGCCCGGGCGCATCTATCGGCCAGAACGTAGAGCTCGGCCACATCCTTAACCTTGGTCATCGCCAGCTCTTCGCGCATCTTGCGGTTGCGCACGTTCTGATGGAACGTGCTAGTCACAGCGGCGGGATGAACGTCGGGGATGTTGTACTGCACCCGGCTGAATCTCCGGATGTACTTGCGCAGGGGTTCCCCTTCCGTCTGGGGAATGATATGCAGATCACTGGCCTGGCCATGAGCTTGGTGGCCTCCTGTGAAGGCGCCAACGAACTCATGGCACAGATCCGACCAAGAAGAAATGGAATCCGCCGGCAAGTGCATCAACCAAGACATAACATTGGGCTTCAGTGCCAGCGGGAAATAATTGGAAAGAACCTTGTCGTCGCGAGCTCCGGCAGCCTGCATCGCGATGGTGTAGATGCTGAGGAACTCGGACGGATGGGTCTTGCCAGTGTACTTCTCACCAACGTCAGGCTTGAACGTGCGGTGGGACGGCCACTGGAACTGCCGCAGCTCGCGGGTAAAGGCCGGGCAGCCCACCTCGTAAGGTAGGCCGCCGAAGCCCCCCGGCGCTGGGTGGTCCATAGCGGGTCCCGCCCGCTTGTCCGAATGGTGACGTGTATCACGCCGGCGCTCGATAGTGGTTCGAGCATCTTCGTGAGCTCGTTCTCGAAGAACTTGGCACTGGTCGCGATGGGTCCGCGGGTCGGACGACGCTATAGAGATGTTATCACAAGCGTCGTCACGACGGGCCGACGGCCGCGGCGGCTGGTGAGGAGGAGGAGAGTGCACCGTGACCGCAGCACCCCCGGTCCTCCCAGTGCTGGCAAGTGGTGGCTCAGTGGAGCGCTGCCCGAGGGTCCCGCCGGTCACGGATCGTCTTTGTTGGCGACGGCGACGAGGCTCCAGATGGTGGCCCTCCACTCGTCGAGCTTCTCCGCAGCAGGAGGGAAGTCGAGGAATAGCTGCGCGCGCACCAAAGCTTCTGCTGGCGTGGGTGGCGGCGACAGCTGCGTGGAACGTGGTGGCTTCGACTTCTAACCACGTTAGAAGGAGCTCCATCACAACCCAGCGGCTGCGCGCCATTTTCGCCAGCACTTCGGCAGGCATGCTTCTTTGTCCTGCGGACGACGCACAGGGCTCTTTCCGCGGCGGTGCCCAGGGTCACCGGCGTGGTGACGCAGCTCGTCGCGCACACCATGGGAAGAGCGCGCAGAGGTCGCCGGCGTGGGCGTCTTGGAGGTTGCTACGCCGCCCGTGGATGGCACAACGACACTCCTGGAGGGCCCCGCTCCGCCTGCGGGGGCCCCAGCCCCATCTTTAGAATTGGTGATGTGCGGCCCATCGCCTGGCGCGCGAACGGCGCCGCTCGCTAGGCTCTAACTGCCAGGGCGATGCTGGTGCTCGCAGACCGCGGCTCGGGTTCTGTCCGCGACCGGGCCGCTGCTCGCCCGTACTGGCACGGGCCGCTCGGCCCCCGACGAGCCAATCACCGTGGCCGTCTTCTTCTTGGGAGCCATGGTGATGAAGAAACGCTAGGCTAGCTACTAGACCAGATTCTCACAATTGCGTCCCCCTACCCGGCGCGCCAAAGATGTCGGTGTGGAACGACACCTATGGGATCACAAGAATCCCTACTACGGTTGCCGGGGCGCAGGGTTGCGAGAAGAGCAGGATTAGTAGTCAGGACAAGGATCGTTTACCCATGTTCGGGCCGCGAAGATGCGTAAAACCCTAGTCCTGCTTTGGTGGGTGTATTTTGGAGAGTTCTTGAGCTCTCGAACTAGCTATGGTGGGGTGCGTGGTTCCAAAGAGCCGAATCCTTCTCAAGTATGCCATGGGCCTCCTTTTATAGTCGAAAGGGGCAGCCACAGTGGCATACAGGAGGTGGAAAGGCGTACAGTATTGTGAGCTTATCGCTCGTATTACAGGACAAGACGCATTTAATGCACCGCTGAGGTGTCCCCTAGCTTTATCGGGGGCGAGGCCCGTCCCGTCCGTCGCCGCTCCTCCTCGCTTCGACACGCGCCCTGGCCAGCGATGCGTGTGGCGCCATGTAGGCAGGCAGGCAGCTGAGGTGGCGCGGCGGTGGAGCCTTCACGAAGATCTGCATGCCGCCACGCAGGCGCTTGATGAGTTGGCCTGGGAGCTGCATGTTGCCACGCAGGTGCCTGCTCAGCTGGTTGAGCTGGCAGCTGCATGCGAACGGCGGCAGAGACTTGGTTGGTGCGGGCCTGGCAGTGGCCCTGCTGGCGCCCTTGGCGAGGGCCTTGCCGGGTGGCCTGGCAAGGGCCTTGCCGTGGCGCGCTGTCGTCCCCGGCAAGGATCTTGCCGGGGGTCTTGTGGTTCCCCTTGGCAAGGGTCTTGCCGAGGATCGCCGTCTTCTAATCCTCATCCGATCTTGAATATTCATTGTCTTCACAAAGATCTGCATGCCACTACAGAGGTGCCTCCCGAGCCCTGGCCCAACGTGGCTGATGGTGTTGGGGCTGTGGGCTCAAGGGTGGCTCGCTCTGTTGGTGTTTTACGGGCCGCCCCGGCAAGGGTCTTGCCGGGGCCGCTGAGGCTGCCCCGGTAAGGGTCTTGTCGAGGGAACCTGCTTCGTCCCTCTGCTCTTTGTGGTCTTGGCCTTGGTGTTGCTCTGGCTGCCTCGGGCTTCGGTTTTACCTCGGTTCGCCTCCCCTGCTCTGCTTGGTGTGGTTGTGGGCGCGGCTCCGACTGTCCATGCACAGGTAAAGGGGTACAAAGGTGCGCCCCTTCTTTTGTACACCGACAGTGTCTGATGCCCTTTGAGGCTTTTGTACATGCCTGTTTCAAGCAATGTCTTCAACCTAGCATTCTCATCAGCAATAGTAGTGGTATCCTCAGTAGAGGGGTTAGTTACCACATCAGCAGTTGAAGATATTGCAACATCAGAGGCATTGGAACATTCAGCAACAGAGACAACATTATCACGCTCAAGACATTTTAAACATGGTGGCACAAAATCTTCCTGAGCGGAACTGATCTGTTGATTGAGTAGTGAATCGTTCTCCTTTTGTAGATCTTCATGAGACGCTCTCAGTTTCTCTAGATCTTACTTCCTTTGAAGATAGTCATAGGAAAGCTTTTCATGAGTGGCTGAGAGGGTTTCATGATGACTTTCAAGTTCCTCATACTTAACACGAAGGTTTTTGATGTCTTCGATTAAGGACTAAGTTCTATTCATTTCCTCATCCAACAGGTCATCGCTTTTGTCTAGCAACTTTTGAATGTGTTCCATAGCAGTTTGTTGTTCAGATGCAATTTTAGCAAGATTTTTATAGCTAGGTTTGGATTCACATTAAGAGTCATCTTCACTGGAGGTTTGAAAGTAAGCATCGTGTGAGTTTACCTTGGCACCTCGTGCCATGAAGCAGTAGGTTGGAGCAGAGTCATCCTCATCATCGGCTTCAGCGTCGGTGGCGTGACCATTGGCTTCAGTGTTGAAGATGGACTTGGCGATGAATGCCGAAGGTATAGCCAGGCTTGCCACGCCTGAATCAGACTCCTCCTCAGACTCCACCTCCGCCTCCTCAGAAGCAGACTCCTCCTCTGAATCCATCTCCTTGCCAATAAATGCACGAGCCTTGCCAGATGAGCTCTTCTTGTGAGACTAAGACTTTGATGAAGACTTTGAAAAAGACTCTGAAGATTTCTTCTTCTTTTTGTCGTCAGAATCATATTCCTTGCTCTTCTTCTTCTTCTTCTTCTTCTTCTTAGATTCCTTGTCCCATTGAGGACACTCAGATATGTAGTGGCCTAGCTTCTTGCATTTGTGGCATGTTCTCTTCTTGTAGTCACGAGAGGAAGCCTCATCATTCTTGGAACTGGATCTTGAGGACTTTCCGAAGCGATTCTTCTTGGAGAACTTTTGGAACTTCTTCACAAGCATTGCTAGCTCTTTGCCAATGTCTTTAGGATCATCAGAACTATAGTCAGATTCTTCTTCAAATAAGGAAACAACCTTTGCCTTCAAGGCACGGGATCAGCCATAGTTGGGCCATAGATATCTCTCTTCTCAAATAGCTGGAACTCATGTGGGTTGAGCCTCTCAAGTATATCAGACGGATCAAGTTCTCTGAAGTCGGGACGTTCTTGTATCATCAGGGCCAAAGTGTCAAATGAGCTGTCAAGTGATCTCAATAGCTTCTTCACAATTTCATGCTTGGTGATCTTAGTGGCGCCAAGTGCGCGAAGCTCATTTGTGATATCAGTTAGGCAGTCAAACGTGAGCTGGACATTCTCATTGTCATTTCTCTTGAAACGACTGAAGAGATTTTGAAGAACATCAATCCTTGAGTCTCCCTGGGTTGAGACGCTTTCGTTGACCTTGGACAGCTAGTCCCAGACTAGCTTCATAGTTTCCAGAGCACTAACACGGCCATACTGTCCTTTGGTCAGATGACCACAGATGATGTTCTTGGCGCTTGAGTTCAGTTGCGCGAACCTCTTGACATTAGCGACGGTGACACCTTCACCGACCTTGGGAACGCCTGTCTTGCCGACATACCAGAGGTCAATGTCAATGGCTTCAAGATGCATGCACATCTTATTCTTCCAGTAGGATTAATTAGTGCCATCGAAGACGGGGCACGCAGCGGAGACCTTGATTATCCCTGCAGTCGACATAGCTAAAACTCTTGGTGGTTAAACGAAGTCACACAGAACAAGGGAGCACCTTGCTCTGATACCAATTGAAAGTGCTAGTTATCGACTAGAGGGGGGTGAATAGGCGATTTTTCGAAAGTCTTCAAAACACGAGGTCTTTGAAGACAAACAATTAAATGGAACCTATATGATATGCAGCGGAAGAAGGACTGCACTAGACATGCCATAGTCAAGTAAGCAATATAATGAAAGCACGAAGACTAATAGCAGCTAGGTAGTACAGATCGGAATGGAAGACAGAATGAAACCAAACAGATAATAGTCTCCGCACAGTGAAGTCAAACAGATCATGTAAGCAAGCAATGACTTCACGAAGACAAACTGAAATGTAAAGAAGGTGGCGGATAGAACCAGTAGCTTGGTGAAGACAAGGATTTGATAGACCAGTTCTAGTTGTTGTGACAACTGTACGTCTGGATAGGAACGCTGAGATTGAACTCAGAAGACCACATCTTCACCTTATTCCCCTTGAGCTAAGGACACCCAGTCCTCGCCCAATCACTCTGGTAAGTCTTCAAGGTAGACTCCCAAACCTTCACAGACTCTGTTCACCGGCGATCCACAATGACTCTTGGATCCTCATAACGTGATGCCTAACCGGCTGGAGGATACACAGTCCTCAAGTGTAACAAGTCTTCAGGTCACATGGACAGAAAGACTTCAGTGATGCCTAACACTCTTTGGCTCTGGGTGTTTTGGGCTTTGTCCTCGCAAGGATCTCTCTCTCAAAGGCTTCGGAGGTGGGTTGCTCTCAAATGACAAAATTTGTGCACTAACTCTAAGCAGCCACCAATTTATGGTGTAGGGGGTGGGCTATTTATAGCCATGAGGCAACCTGACATGATATGTCTTAAATGACCCTGGGTCAATAAGGAACCGACACGTGTCAAGCGGTCGGATTTCAAACACATGTGGCAGCTTGGCTTGGGCTACAAGCAAAGCTGGCTCATCCAACTCTGGATAAGATTTGCTCTCATTTTCTTCACTCGAAGACATAGGATTTTGGTTGAGCATCACGTCAGTCTTCTGACTTTGTTCACTTGGACCCCACTTAACAGTACGGTGGTTCCTATGACTCAATAAAGAAGAAAATGAAACTACGAAAGAAACTATGCCTTCACACTCCATAGTCTTCAAGTGAATGTCTTCACAGGTCATTATCTTCAACGTGAATGTGTTCACGAACCACCATTGTCTTCAATGTCTTCATACATTTTTAGGGGTCATCTCTGGTAGGAAAACCAAATCAATGAGGGACTTCTACCTGTGTTATCCTGCAATTCTCACAAACACATTAGTCCCTCAACCACGTTTGTCGTCAATACTCCAAAACCAACTAGGGGTGGCACTAGATGCACTTACAAGTTCACTGAGGCGTGAGGCCAACGGCTAGAAGGCACAAACCCAACGACTAGAAGGCACAAACGGAAAGGAAAAATGGCTAGCAAAGACGAATTAGAGAGGCAATTTGTTTTTGAATTTTATTGTCATTTCTTCAGATAATGGTCTGACAATCTAAAACTACCATGCAGTGATTAGTGGCACTTTTTGTGATGAATAAAGCTTAATGCTTTGAGTGTTTCCTTTTTAAACCTGATCGAATGGATGACACCAAGTGACACATGGGGTAAGCAATCCAAATCTCTACTACTTAAAAATAATGTAAGGTTTCCATTTCACCTTTCTTCCCACCACTCCTTCGTCCAACCTTTCATGTATATGATAGTCAATCACCTTAATTTACTTACCTTCTGAACCAATTCCACTTTAATTTACTTACCAAACTTCTAATCAAAATATAAGGTAATTCACGGTCAGAATTTGATGAACATTTATTTACACAATCGCATTATTATTGACAGGTGAATCACAAGCTAACGTACTAGAATATTTATATCCCGTTGCAACGCACGAACATTGTTCTAGTTATTCAAAAAGAATGGATGACAAACTTGGTTATGGGGTTTTCTCCAAATTAATTGGGTACGGCAATTAAAAAAATGCAGTCACAGTATATTCAATTTTTGTTTTGGATCATAAGGTTATGCTTAAAAGTTCGCCCCACCTCAAAAAAGCCGCCCTACTAATGGCACTGCCTCAGGGACGCGGTCGGGGCAGGGTGTCTGTCATGACTCTCTCATTGTTTTTTGTGTCCTCTTCGGATACCTTGGCTGCCTCGGCGAAAGTTTTTTTCTTTTTGCGAATTTGAAACTTATATTACTCAAACCCCATCACGATTACAATTAGAGGTAGCAAGCTCCGCAGGTTTAGGAGGACCAAAACCTAAACCATGTCCTAGTTCTACCTTTCACCATGTTGAACATGACATATCTGTATCTATCTCCAATTGATCTTTCTATGATCTCTAGCCTTGTATAGATTGACTCCTGGAGATACGGTAGGGTTAGTTGGCTTGTCACGCAAGACATCTCCTGTATATATTGTACCCGAGTCCGATGAATACAATTGAGTTGCATCCAATACCTTTCTACATGGTATCAGTTACCCTAGCGATCTCTAACGATTCCGCTCTGCGCAGCCGCTGCCCCCTCTAGGTCGTCGCTGCCACTCCCATCTCCAAAACCCTAAGGCCGCCGCTTCTCCTCCCTGTAGCCGCTGCTGCCCTTCCCCCTCCTTCGGCCGCCGCTGATTTTGCACTACCTCAAGCCGCCGCCACCGCATCTCACCCACCCCTCTCCACCACCATGTCTCACTCCAAAGATGACGCCTCTGATGCAAGATCCTATGTCGCCCCCACTTTCACCTCTGATCGTCTCAATGATCTCTCCATCAAAAATCATGTGCCAATCATCCTAGAGCTCGATTCACCCTCGTACAATGTGTGGCGCACCTACTTCGCACTTCTCTTTTGCTCCTACCATCTCGTTGAGCACGTCAACGGGAGCGTCTCCATCCGCGACATGAAGGACGATGGCGAGTGGCTAGCTGTTGACGCTTGCATCATAAAGTGGCTCTTCCTCATGATCTCGCGGGGCCTCTTCGACATGGTGAATACCCGAGACCCCTCGGCGTACGCCATATGGACGCGGTTGTGCGACCTCTTCCTCGACAATCAACTCCAACGTCGCGTCTTTCTCCAAGGCGAGTTCCTCACGCTGCAACAAAACGATCTCTTGGTTGATGACTATTGCATGCGGCTGAAGGTGCTCACCGATGAGCTTTGTGATGTCGGCATAACTATTGACGACTCCGCCCTCCTCACCATCCTCCTTTGGGGCCTTCACCCCGACCTCGGCCAGTCCGCTGCCAACCTCTCTCTCATCATGCCGACGAATGCCAAGGCTGTCACCTACCTTCGAATGGGGGAGAAGCGCCTCCCCCACTCCGCGCGGCAGCCGACCCACATGACGCTTCATGTCGGCCAAGCCGGCGGCTCCAACGCGCCTCCACCCCCCCCCCCCCCCGCCTCCTGCCCCGGTCCCCCACCTGCGCCCGCGCCTACTGGTGGGCATAAACAGAAGGGTCGGGGGGTCACGATGGTCGTGCCCGCAACTCCAACCCCGCGCCGCGCCACCTGCCAGCTCCGTCGCAGTGCCTCCTCTGCCATGGCTATCGGGGTATAATCCCTGGACGGGTGTGGTGCATGCATATTCCATGCCCGTCCCGCGTCGTCCTGCTCCGGGCCTCCTTGCTCCCCGGTCGGCGCCTCACCAGGCGCTCCTGACTTTGCCCGCCCCCGTCACCTCGGCGTATGGTGGCGCTGCGGCGTACAGTAGACCTCCGGCATATGGCACTTCCGCGCCCTCTGGTGGCCCTTCTTCGAATGGTAGTTGAAAGTGCTAGTTATCGACTAGAGGGGGGGTGAATAGGCGATTTTTATGAAAGTCTTCAAAACATGGAAGTTTTGAAGACAAACGATAGAAATGAACCTATTAACATGCAGCGGAAGGTAGACTACACTATACAAGCCATAGTCAAGCAAGTGATGAAGCTAGAGCATGAAGACTATTAGCAGCTAGGTAGTATGGATCAAGATGGAAGATAGTATGAAGCCAAACAACAATAATCGTCACACAGTGAAGTCAAACAGATAAGACAAGCAAGCAAACGACTTCACGAAGACAAACTGTAAGTAAAGAGAAGGAAGAGACAAAACCAGTAGCTTGGAGAGGACAGTGATTTGTTGGACCAGTTCCAGTTGTTGTGACAATTGTACGTCTGGCTAGGGAGGCTGAGATTTAACTCAGAAGACCGCATCTTCACCTTATTTAGGGGTGGGCATTCGGTAGAAACCGAAAATTCGGTTTATACCATTCGGTTTATTTTCAAATTCGGTTAGCATAACCAAAAACCGAAAATGGCAACAAAAAACAGCTAACCGAAAATTCGGTTAACCGACTACTTCGGTTCGGTTTTCGGCTAATACCGAACAATTGAAAATGAAGCTTTGAGCGCTTCTCAACCCAGCATCCTGCCCTCTTATACTAAACACTTTGTTGTCTTTCGGCGTGGTGGAGCGATGTGGGACTAAAGAATAGAATAGCCCCGTGTCGATACCCCATAAGTAGCATCTCATGTGTTTGGGCCATGCAATGAGGTGGCCGGCCCATGTCCATCACGTTGAAGCTATGGGGGGGGGGGCTGCAGTGTATGTACAAGGCCTTTTGACCGCTTATAAAAGTACGGAGTATTAGTACGTGAGGCAAAGCCTTTTGACCGCTTGTCTCGTAGACTGTGTGGTAAAACACGCGCATGCGACCACGAACGCGTGGCGAGACATGCAAGATGGAGAATCGTACTGAATGAATGCAAACTCTCTCTGACCTTCGGTTTTTCCTTTCGATTATCTGGTATAACACTGAACCGAGCGATTTCTACTCGGTTACTAAAACCAAAACCGAATTTAAGTGTTGGGGCAATAAAAACCGAAAATTCAGTTTTTTTGGTTTTGGCTTCGGTTCATTATTCGGTTGGTCGGTTTTTATGCCCACCCCTAACCTTATTCCCCTTGAGCTAAGGACACCTAGTCCCCGCCCAATCACTCTGGTAAGTCTTCAAGGTAGGCTTCCAAACCTTCGCAGACTTCGTTCACCGGCAATCCACAATGACTCTTGGATACTCAGCGGCTGGAGGATTCACAGTCCTCAAGTGTAACAAGTTTTCAGGTCACACAGACAGAAAGACTTCAGTGATGCCAAACACTCTTTGGGCTCTGGGTGTTTTGGGCTTTGTCCTCGCAAGGATCTCTCTCTCAAATGCTTCGGAGGTAGGTTGCTCTCAAACGACAAAAGCCGTGCACTAACTCTGAGCAGCCACCAATTTATGCTGTAGGGGATGGGCTATTTATAGCCACTAGGCAACCCGACCTGATTTGTCCGAAATGACCCTAGGTCACTAAGGAACTGACACGTGTTCCAACGGTCAGATTTCAAACACACGCGGCAGCTTGACTTGGGCTACAAGTAAAGCTGACTTATCCGACTCTGGATAAGATTTGCTCTCATTGTCTTCGCTCGAAGACTTAGGATTTGGTTGAGCATCACTTCAGTCACTCTGACTTTGTTCACTTGGACCCCACTTAACAGTATGGTGGTTCCTATGACTCAACAAAGAAGAAAAGGAAACTACGAAACAGCTATGTCTTCGCACTCCATAGTCTTCACGTGAATGTCTTCTCGAGTCATAATCTTCGTTGTGAATATCTTCACATACCACCATTGTCTTCAATGTCTTCACACATTTTTAGGGGTCATCCCCGGTAGGTAAACCGAATCAATGAGGGACTACTACCTGTGTTATCCTGCAATTCTCACAAACACATTAGTCCCTCAACCAGGTTTGTCGTCAATACTCCAAAACCAACTAGGGGTGGCAATAGATGCACTTACAATCTCCCCCTTTTTGGTGATCGATGACAAACTGTTTGAAGTTTTCAACGGGGATAAAAGTATGTGAAATTGTAAAGGATTAAGATATTGTCTTCATAAGTAGCAAAAAGGCTCCCCCTGAAGATGTGCATATAAGTATTTTGCTTTGAATGCAAATGCACATGGCAAGTTGTACTTGTGGAGATCCTCTTCAACTAATGAAGACAATTCATCATGCATGAAAAGATATAATGAAGGCAATGACATGCACAATGAGAAATGGACGTCTGCGAAATGATTTCATGCGGGATTTATCATCGCACATGCGGAATTTATCATCGCATCACAGAATAGCGGAAAAAGTAGCAGCCGACCATCAAGTTTAAGTGTTACAACTCAAAGAACCAAATGTATCAAAAGCGAGAGTTGTAGGCACTTGGCAAAAGTATAGCAACCACCCATATGGACCCGCTTGAAGACTATCAACTCATATGCTTCTCCCCCTTTTGTCAGTAAGGACCAAAAAGGTTTGAAGACATAGAGCCTCTACTCGTTCCCATGAGGAGAAGGTGAAGCAGCAGGGTCATCGTTGAGGTTCGGTGGTGCAGAGGTACTTGGTGCAGTGTCGATATGCGGCGACGTTGTAGTTGGCGAAGTAGCATCATCTTCATCATCGATGACTCTTGCATTGACAGTTGCCGCAGAGGAGGAGTACTCAGAATCTTCAAGTGAGGGAGCCCGACGCAAGACAACATTCCTGGGAGGAGTGGAATCAAATTTGATGCTTATCCTATTTTTTATGCAGGGCAACGAGAAGCTCTCAGTCATTGAGAACACGAGAACGCTTCCGAGGCCTTTGAGCAATTGTGCTTTCAGTGGCTTCAGTATGGGCACGATGAGGTGCACGTGTATTGCCAGCCAAAGGATAAACACGAGGTGCAGCAAGAACTCCTTCAATGGGCTGAGTGAAGCTTTGGTGATCGGCATTGTGAAGATAAATTGGCTCCTTGGCAGGCTCTGGGTATATGGCTTCGACAGACAGATCAACCTTTGGCAAGAATATGAGGTGATTGCGCGCAGAAGGCTGATAGTTGACAGCAGAGTGAAGCTTCATAAGGCGCATAACCCATGGAGCGTAGAACTTCAGTCCAAAAAGATCAGAGCCAGGTGCAGCCAATTGCCTGATGAAGAAGTCTTTAGCATTGAAGCTGATGCCATTGAAGCTATAGAAAACCAATGTCTTCATTGCTCCTTCAAGCTTCGCTGCAGGAGAATGTCCTTTGACAGGCCATAGAGTTCTCTTTATAATATGATAAATAGTGCGGGGCAGATACTCTAGGTCTTCAACAAAGAATTCCCTTGGATATTCAGCGTCACGAGGCAGTGGCTTCATCATGCTCAGCATTTGGCTCATGTTTGGCTCAGGCTTCTGGAAGATGCTCTCCAAAGCATTGCGGTGAAGCTGACAACCATGCTCAAAGAGTTTACCTGGAGTGGGCAGGCCAGTGAGCTCAATAATATCAAGAGCTTTGGCTTCATGGTGTACATTGCCTGTCATCCACTCAAGGATCCATGTCTTCGGATCCCAGTTCTAGCCGCGAATGTGGAGGGTGGCATAGAATTGTAGCAGAAGCTCTTTGTTCCAGTGCTCTTTATCAGTCACAAATCGGAGCAAACCAGCATCTCTGAAACAATCAAGGGCTTCTTCTAAGAAGGGCAGGCCAGCAATAGCTTCGCAGTCTAGACGCATATGGGGAAAGATGTGCCCTTGATCATAAAGAACACAAGAGTAGTAACTGCGCTGCTGATAGCTCCAGAACCGATCAAATGAAATTCTTGGCTTCGAGTATGGGTTCTTGTTGCTATCAAAGAAGGTGTTGTGTGCAATGAAGCCATTCACATTAAATGATCCTGGTGAAGTTGATGTACCTGGAAACCTAGGCAGCCTGGGTTTTGGCTTCTGGACCTGAGGCATGTGCTCCACATGATAATCAAGTTGAGGTCCAGGAGCAGGAGGAGGAACCAGAATAGGCCAGCGAACCATGACAGGTTGGCCGCGATCAAATGCCAGCTCAATAGTGTGTGGCCTTGGAGGCGGTACAGGAGCATCGGCATTGACATGAGCTGCTAGTGGTACAATGGCTTCAGGTGCAATATTGACTTCAGGTGCATTTACTTCTGGTGCCATATTAACTTCAGGCGCCACATTTGCTTCAGACATGACAACGTCATTGGCTTCAGTATTTGTGTTGGTGGCCGCCTCAGTATTATCAACCTCCACTTGAGTAGCTGGAGGGTCGGACACGTTCTCCTCGAGAACAACTTCTTGGTTGGACAGGGGTGTAGCAACACGTTCTTCTTCTTGACGGGGTTCTTCTTGATCATCGGCTGATGCAGCCGGAATGTCTTCAGCGGCTTTGGCTTCAGACTCTGAGACGTTCGCAGTTGAAGTGGCTTCAGGGAACACTTGGCGTGATACTGAGTTGTGGTGCTCTTCTCCTTCTGGAACGCTTGACATAGTGACTTGTGGCCTTGGTCCTTTGCAAAGCCTGCGAAATGCGGGCGACGCATGTGGAGAGGGAGTTGGCTGGGCCACAAAGTCGTCATCATCAAGCACCGGAGTGGTGACTTGAGTTGGGGGAGTACGTGGCGATTCTTCTTGATGGGGAAGACTTGAGGGTGAATAGCCCATGAATCATCCTGAGCGATTGGCGTCAATGGACGACCAATGCTGATGAGCTCGTTGTTCGTGAGAACAGGCAATGATACCGTTTGGTGCTCGATCTGAGGAAGGACTTCATCATCATCTACATTGTCTTGGGGACCAATGTCTTCAGCTGCGGTGTGGTCAACAGCTGGATCTCCTTCAGCTTCAGGAGCCTCTGTGGTAGCAGGCTCGTGAACTATTAAACGACGCTCTTGGTGTGCGGACGCAGGACGAGCAACTGAGATTGGCTCGACGACAAGGGGCTCTGTGGGAGCAGCCCGATCTTTCTTCTTTGTCTTTCTCTTCTTGGTCGGTGGAGCATCGTCAGTGGTGTTCTTGGACTTGCGCTTTCAGGCTTCGGCTTCAGCTGTCCTTGTTTTCTTGAGTTCTGAAGCTACTGTGGGGACCTTAGGCTTCGAGCGAGTCATGCTGGCAGGGAAGATAATGCAAGGTGCCTCCTGCCCTGATGCTTTAGCTTGGGCCACAACAGGCTTCTTCTTTTTGGCAGCCATCTTGGGGTCGATGCCAGGACGCCCAAGTGCCTTGCGCTTCTCGGCTTCATTGTGAGCTTGAACACATTTGGCAGCGAGGTGTTTCATTCGCTCTCGTGAACCTTTGGCTTCTTCACGTTTCTTGTGAAACGCCTCCTTGAGCTCATGCATCATTTGCTTGAAGTTTTGGACATCAGTCACACTGAGCTTGGCCATGTGCTTCTTGAACTGAGCCTTCTCATAGTCAATTTTGTTTTTCAGTTCAACAATCCTCTGAGCTAGAGCCAGCTCAGGAGCAATGGCTTCGTGGAAGGAGACGCTGAGGCCAATTGGGAGTTGAAGATCATCAAAACTCAGGTTTGGGCTGTCAAACCATTCATCAATGAAATTGTTCAGGATGTCCACATCGAAAAGGGGCACATCGTTGAAGATCTCCGCCTCTTGCTTGCTCTTAATCAGCTGCTCAAGAGCATCATCACCAAACTCATCGTCAGTTGACAGATCAATAGCTTCATGCTCATTCCACAGAATGGCAGCTAGGGTCAGTGCTTGTCCAGAACTCTTGATAATTTTCTTCTGGGGCTTCTCTTTCTTGCTGGAGACGCAAGATAGATCTTCAGAATGCACACTTGGTGCAGGAGGAGCAGTTGCCAGAGGCTTCGCACACGAAGTGCTTGGTGTAGCAGCAGGTTTCGGAGCCTTTGGTTTCTTTTGCTTTTGAGGCTTCGGCGGAGCAGGAGCTTCATCAGAATCAGCTTCATCTCCAGACTGATCCACTGTGGCCCACTGAGCGGCGATGTAGGACAGGAGATCATCAAAGTTGTCGAAGGGGCCGATGACATTGGGATTGGCATCACGTGTGCCATCAGTCCTAGGAGCAGAAGGACCAGGATTGAAGTTGCATCCGAGGCTCTTCTTGTTCTTTACTGCAGAGTCCTTGGCAAACTTGTAGTTGTGCTTGAACAAACTGTCTTCGCAACACCATAATAGAGACGATGGGTCGGCATCTGCAGGCTGTGGTCCACGGACCATGCAAGGGTAGAAACCTTGAGCAATAGCTTCAGATTTGGTCTTGGGTTGAAGATTTTTATAGAGAATATCTCCCCAAGGACGCTTGATGGCATTCTTTTCAGCACATTCCTTGGTGACAAATCTGTACTTGAACCATTGCTCGGCCCAATATCTTCGAATCCATTGGATTCGTGTTTTGCGTTGGCCATAGCTCCCTTCAGGATCAGTTTTGTATAACTCATAGAGATCTTCAGGCAATCCATTGAAGTGCCCCGCGGCGATCTCTGCCTCCTTTCCTTGCTGACTTTTCTGTGGCCATGTAGTTCAAACTGAATGGCTTCAAAGCTGTCAAAGGCTTCCGTCTGCTGGTCAGACAAGAACTGGCTTCGGGAGAATTGATGTGATGCTGTAAGAATTCTGCAAATGAATGCAGACTATGAGAACCAAAGGATTCTCCCACGGACATGTACCTATGACAGCATTAGAGATGCGAGGGAAGGGGATGAGGTCATATGCATTCTCAGAAGATTTGAAGATAAATCAGTTTTGAAGACATTGACCTCGTAGCGCGAAGACATTCACTTATAGGTTGGGAGTTGGTTCCAGATTTGTACGAATCCAAGAATAGGTACAAGTGAGGAATATAACTATGTGTGAAGCATAAGTGAATATACTAGGCATGTTATGAGATGCAGTACAGGATAGATCCAAATTTGTAGACACAGAAACCACTTTTGGTGGAGAAGGATGAATCTATCGGATCAAAAGGGCAGTAAAAAGTGAGTTTTAATTACCACATGAAGAACTGCTAGACGGAGCGGAGTAGGAGGCCGGGCAGTTCAATCTCCCGTGCCCTAACTTGGCGACGGAAGACACCTACGGCGGCGGCGGAGGAGACGAGGTCCGCGGCCGGCGTCGGTGAGGTCGCGACAGCTAAGCGCTTCGTCACCGGCGTCGTCGAGAGCTAGCGGTGGCGCTAGGGTTTGTCGAGGTGGAGAGGTGGAAGAAAGATTTTGACCGCGATGTGATGTGTATTTATAGGGAGAGGGACAACACAGGGCAATTACGCAGGTGCCCCTGGCGGTTCACATCTGAGGAACACATGGCGAACATGCAACACATTGGAAGTTGTTCCATGTTCCCACGCATGCCTGGATTGTCGGGTGGTCGTTCCGGCTTCTCTGGGTTTCCGGCAATAAGGATATAGCATTAAAAACAGATACAAGTTTTGTCTCTATATCTTCTGCTGAAAAGACGCAGAGAAGACATTCGATGGTTTCAATAGAATGCATATGATTTGGATAGATAGAATTTGAGATAGAAGCATCGAAGAGGTTAGGGTCCGATCACATTCACTTAGTTCAAAAGATTCAAACAAGAAGACATAGCTATAAGTGAATGCTGTAGAGGACAGAACACAAATATGTGTATATATCTGAGTAAGACCAAATCAACAAAGTGAAGATCAACATGAAGGCAAATCAATGTTGAAGATAAATCAAATGTGAAGACTTTGCAATTATAATGCCAAGAGAAACACTTCAAACAAAAGTTTGGTGGTGGCGTTACCCACCGTATAGGAAGTATTAGACCCAGACACGGCGCACAATTATCGTGGCGCTCCGAAGTCAAATTCCGCATTAATGTATTCACACTTAGAGTGTATGTCTTCATTGATTGAAGATATACATTACTTTGTGTGTTGCACATCTAAGTCATCATCATGCATAAGTGTTAGGATGTGTGCCTGATCACAGGACATTTGAGGATTCCAAGATATTTAGCTCACACCGCAACTTGCAAAACCTTTTCTCATCCAAGGGCTTTGTGAAGATATCTGCCAATTGCTCTTCAGTGTTGACGTGAATGATATAAATATCTTCCTTCATGACATGATCTCTGAGAATGTGATGACGAATTTCAATGTGCTTTGTCTTCGAGTGCTGAACTGGGTTGTTGGCAATCTTGATGGCGCTTTTATTGTCGCAGTAGAGTGGTACTTGTTTCAGATGGATGCCATAGTCCTTGAGTGTTTGCTTCATCCATAGAAGCTGAGCGCAGCAAGATCCAGCAGCAATGTATTCAGATTCAACAGTGGAGAGCGATACACAGTTCTCCTTCTTTGAAGACCAACAGACAAGTGATCATCCCTGAAAGTGATATGTGCCTGATGTAGACTTGCGATCCACCTTGTCACCAGAATAATCAGCATCCGAGAATCCAACTAGATTAAACTCTGAGCCCTTTGGATACCATAATCCTAGTGTTGGGGTGTAAGCAAAATATCGAAGAATTCGCTTCACAGCTAAGTGATGCGATTCCTTTGGTGCTGCTTGGAATCGGGCACACATGCAAACACTAAGCATGATATCTGGCCTAGATGCACATAAATAAAGTAAGAACCAATCATGGAGTGGTATACCTTTTGATCGAACTCTTTACCATTGGCGTCAGGACCCAGATGACTTTTGGTTGGCATTGGCGTCGTGTAACCTTTGCAGTCTTGCATTCCAAACTTCTTCAGGCAGTCTTTGAGGTATTTCTCTTGAGATATAAAGATGTCGTTGCTTTGCTAACAAATTTGAAGACCAAGGAAGAACTTCAGCTCACCCATCATGGACATCTGATATTGCTCTTGCATCATGTGTCCAAACTCATCACTGTATTTCTGGTTAGTGCAGCCGAAGATAATGTCATCCACATATATTTGGCACACAAACAGTTCACCATCATATGTCTTCGTGAAGAGTGTGGGATCCAGGGAACCAGGTTTGAACCCTTTGCTCTTCAGAAAGTCTTTGAGTGTGTCATACCAAGCGTGAGGGGCTTGTTTGAGGCCATACAGTGCCTTGTTAAGCTTGTATACCATATCAGGATGTTTTGGATCTTCAAAGCCAGGTGGTTGTGCAACATACACTTCTTCAATCTTGCCATTGAGAAAGGCACTTTTCACATCCATCTGATGCAAAAGGATGTTATGTTGGTTTGCATAGGCTAGTAGTATGCGAATGGCTTCAAGCCTAGCCACAGGAGAAAATGTTTCATCGAAGTCAACCCCTTCAACTTGAGTGTATCCCTGAGCAACAAGACGAGCCTTGTTTCTGACAACTTGACCATGCTCATCTTGCTTGTTGCGATATATCCATTTGGTGCCAATGATATTGTGCTTGCGAGGGTCAGGACGCTTGACTAATTCCCACACATTGCTCAACTTGAACTGTTGAAGCTCTTCTTGCATAGCATGAATCCATTCAGGTTCCATGAAGGCTTCAGTAACTTTCTTGGGTTCTGATATTGAGACAAATGCAAAGTGCCCACAGAAATTTGCTAGCTATGTTGCTCTTGAACGAGTGAGTGGACCTGGTGCATTGATGCTATCAATTATCTTCTCAATCTGTACTTCATTTGCAACACAAGGATGAACTGGACGAAGATTTTGCTCTTGCTGATCATTGTCATCATTTGGAGGATTGTCTTCAGGCTGAGCATTGTCTTCAGGTTGATTAGGTGCAGAAATGATAAGTTCCTCTTCAGCCTGTGCCTCAGAAGGTATGATCTCTCTAGTTCCCATGAGCTTGATGGATTCACTAGGTGGAACTTTGGCAGGTGCTCTCTTTGCGAGCCGTTAGTCTCATCGAACCGCACATCTACAGTTTCAACCACTTTATAGTGAAAGAGGTTGAAGACTCTGTAGGAGTGCGAATCCTTTCCGTAACCAAGCATAAAACCTTCATGTGCTTTCGGTGCAAATTTTGAAGTGTGATGTGGATCCTTGATCCAGCACCTAGCACCAAATACTCTAAAGTAACCGACATTTGGCTTCTTACCAGTAAGGAGTTCATAGGATGTCTTCTTCAGAAGCTTGTGAAGATAAACACGGTTGATGACATGGCATGCAGTATCAATGGCTTCGGGCCAGAACTTTCTTGCAGTCTTGTATTCATCAAGAATCGTCCGAGCCATCTCAATAAGTGTTCTGTTCTTGCGCTCCACGATGCCATTCTGCTGAGGTGTGTACGGAGCAGAGAACTCATGAGTGATGCCCAATGTATCCAGGTAAAGGTCGAGGCCGGTGTTCTTGAACTCTGTGCCGTTGTCACTTCTGATATGCTTGATCTTGACGCCATAGTTCGTCATGGCACGATTGGCAAAGTGTCTGAAGATATCCTGCACTTCATTCTTGTAGAGGATTATATGCACCCACGTATATCTTGAATAATCATCAACAATGACGAAGCCATAGAGACAAGAAGTAGTAGTGAGAGTAGAGTAGTGAGTAGGGCCAAATAAGTCCATGTGTAGCAGCTCGAAGGGTTGAGATGTCGTCATGATTGTCTTCGAGGGATGCTTGGCCCTAGTCATCTTTCCAGCTTCGCAGGCACCACACAGATGATCCTTCTTGAACTTGACACCCTCGATGCCTACGACGTGTTTCTTCTTCGCGAGAGTGTACAGGTTCCTCATGCCAGCATGCCCTAGCCTCCGATGCCAGAGCCAGCACTCTGAAGCTTTTGCCAGAAGACATACAGCTAGCTGTGGTCCTGCTGAGAAATCTACCATGTACAAATCATCTTTCCGATACCCTTCAAAGACTAGAGACTTGTCACATTCCATTAGAACAAGGCAACGATATTTTCCAAATATCACAATCATGTTCAAGTCACAAAGCATTGAGACAGACATTAAGTTGAAACCAAGGGATTCAACAAGCATCACTTTATCCATGTGTTGATCCTTTGAGATTGCAACTCTACCTAGACCCAATACCTTGCTTTTACCAGTATCAGCAAATGTGATGTGGCTCTTGTCTGATGGACGTAGTGTTGAATCCATCAGAAGACTTCGATCACCAGTCATATGATTAGTGCATCCATTGTCCATAATCCATTCTGAAGACTTTGGTGTCATACCCTACAATACAGTTAGGTGGATAGGCTTCACCAAGAGTATTGTGAAGCATAAACATTTGACGGACAAGAGGATTATCAAAGCTCAGATCAAGGTTAGGACTGATAGGATGATTGGCAAGCGATTCAGGAACAAAATACATAGTAAGACCATTTGGGCATTTTATCTTGCGTCCCACAAGATGTTTTAGGTCCCCGGCGATAGCATCGGACGCCTTTGATTTCCGGCTGGAGACCTTTCCCTGCAAAAGAGAGTTAAGTTCTATTAACCACCCACATTTTCAGGGGTGGCTTCGAAGCAATGAGTCTAAGTGCAGCATCTGAGAACTTCGGCTTTGGAGCCCTAGAAAATAGCCTTGCAGGAGGTGAATAATACTCATATGAATAAGCAGAAAAGTTCTTAGTTTTATGAACATAGCGGTTTGAAGAAACACGCTCATATTCATACATCTGAGTATGATTTCCCTGCAAAACATTGGCGTTAGGGTGACTTGGGTGAGTCCTCTGTCTATATGAAGCCTTTGGACCATATGAAGCCTTTGGTCTGGGGTTTGTCTTCTTCCCTTGTGGTGTCATGATGACATTCACAGGAAGATTCTCAAGACATCTTTTGGGCACCCAGATCTTCTTCATAGGTGGTCCATTCCTGCAGTTAGTACCAATATACCTGGCAAACACTTCACCTTTCTGATTCTTAAACAGTTTATAGTTTGCATCGAAAGATTCATCAATGACAATTGGGTTAGCACAAGTGAAGCCAGATAAGGTGGATGGGTCCACTGAAGGTCCCTTTGCAGCAACCCATGTGGTTTTGGGGTACTGCTTAGGTTTCTAGTAAGAACCATCAACATTCATTTTCCTCTCGAACCCAACACCCTCTTTCCTAGGGTTTCGGTTCAGAATCTGCTTTTTGAGGACATCACACAGTGTCTGATGCCCTTTGAGACTTTTGTACATCCCTGTCTCAAGCAATGTCTTCAACCTAGCATTTTCATCGGCAATAGCAGTGGCATCCTCAGCAGAGGGGTGAGGGGTTAGTTACCACATCAACAGTTGAAGATATTCCAATAGCAGCAGTAGTAGAACATTCAACAACATAAGTAGCGTTATCACGCTCAAGGCATTTTAGACATGGTGGTTCAAATCCTTCCAGAGCGGGACTGATCTGTTGAGCGCGAAGTGACTCGTTTTCTTTTTGAAGATCTTCATGAACTGCTCTCAATTTCTCAAGCTCTTGCTTCCTTTGAAGATAATCATAGGAAAGCTTTTCATGAGTTGTTGAGAGAGTTTCATGACTACTTCCAAGTTCCTCATACTTAACATGAAGATTTTTATGTCTTCAATTAAGGACTGAGATCGGGTCATTTCCGCGTCCAACAGGTCATCGCTTTTGTCTAACAGTTTTTGAATATGTTCCATAGCTTTCTGTTGTTCAGTTGCAATTTTAGCAAGTGTTTTGTAGCTGGGTTTGGATACACAATTAGAGTCATCTTCACTTGATGTTTGAAAGTAAGCATCGCGTGAGTTTACCTTGGCACCACGTGCCATGAAGCAGTAGGTGGGAGCGGAGTCGTCCTTGTCATTAGCATCAGCGTTGGTGACGGAGCCATTGTCTTCAGTGTTGAAGATGGACTTGGCAACGTAGGCTGTAGCTAGAGCCAGACTTGCAACGCCAGAGTCGGACTCCTCCTCAGACTCCACCTCCGCCTCCTCAGAAGCAGACTCCTCCTCTGAATCCATCTCCTTGCCAACAAAAGCACGAGCCTTGCCAGATGAGCTCTTCTTGTGTGATGAAGACTTTGATGAAGACTTGGAAGAAGACTTTGAGGATTTCTTCTTCTTGTCATCAGAATCATATTCCTTGCTCTTCTTCTTCTTCTTGTTTTCGTTGTCCCACTGCGGACACTCAGAGATGTAGTGACCAGGTTTCTTGCACTTGTGGCATGTTCTCTTCTTGTGGTCATGAGTAGAAACTTCATCATTTCTTGAGCTGGATCGTGAAGACTTTCTGAAGCCTTTCTTCTTAGTGAACTTCTGGAACTTCTTCACAAGCATAGCAATCTCCTTTCCAATGTCTTCAGGATCACCAGAACTGCAGTCAGATTCTTGTTCAGATGAGGAAACAACCTTTGCCTTCAAAGCGCGAGTTCGACCATAGTTGGGACCATAGATGTCTCTTTTCTCAGATAGCTGAAACTCATGTGTGTTGAGCCTCTCAAGTATGTCAGACGGATCGAGTGTCTTGAAGTCAGGGCGTTCTTGAATCATCAGGGTTAGGGTGTCAAACGAGCTGTCAAGTGATCTCAGGAGTGTCTTGACGATTTCATGCTTGGTGATCTCAGTGGCGCCTAGAGCATGAAGCTCATTTGTGATGTCAGTGAGGTGCTCAAACGTGAGCTGGACATTCTCATTGTCGTTTCTCTTGAAGCGGTTGAAGAGGTTGTGAAGGACACTGATCCTTTGATCTCTCTGGGTTGAGACGCCTTCGTTGACCTTGGAGAGCCAGTCCCAGACTAGCTTCGACGTTTCCAGAGCACTCACACGGCCATACTGTCCTTTGGTTAGATGACCACAGATGATGTTCTTCGCAGTAGAATCCAGTTGAACGAACTTCTTGACATCAGCAGGGTGACACCTTCACCAGTCTTGGGAACGCCATTCTTGACGACATACCATAGATCGACATCAATGGCTTCAAGATGCATGCGCATCTTATTCTTCCAGTAGGGGTAATCAGTGCCATCGAAGACAGGGCACGCAGCGGAGACTTTGATTATCCCTGCAGTCGACATAGCTAAAACTCCAGGTGGTTAAACCGAATCACACAGAACAAAGAGTACCTTGCTCTGATACCAATTGAAAGTGCTAGTTATCGACTAGAGGGGGTGAATAGGCGATTTTTATGAAAGTCTTCAAAACATGGAAGTTTCGAAGACAAACGATAGAAATGAACCTATTAACATGCAGCGGAAGGTAGACTACACTGGACAAGCCATAGTCAAGCAAGTGATGAAGCTAGAGCACGAAGACTATTAGCAACTAGGTAGTATGGATCAAGATGGAAGATAGTATGAAGCCAAACAACAATAGTCGTCACACAGTGAAGTCAAACAGATAAGACAAGCAAGCAAAAGACTTCACGAAGACAAACTGTAAGTAAAGAGAAGGAAGAGATAGAACCAGTAGCTTGGAGAGGACAGTGATTTGTTGGACCAGTTCCAGTTGTTGTGACAACTGTACGTCTGGTTAGGAAGGCTGAGATTTAACTCAGAAGACCGCGTCTTCACCTTATTCCCCTTGAGCTAAGGACACCTAGTCCCCGCCCAATCACTCTGGTAAGTCTTCAAGGTAGACTTCCAAACCTTCACAGACTTCGTTCACCGGCAATCCACAATGACTCTTGGATGCTCAGAACGCGACGCCTAACCGGCTGGAGGATTCACAGTCCTCAAGTGTAACAAGTCTTCAGGTCACGCAGACAGAAAGACTTCAGTGATGCCAAACACTCTTTGGGCTCTGGGTGTTTTGGGCTTTGTCCTCGCAAGGATCTCTCTCTCAAATGCTTCGGAGGTGGGTTGCTCTCAAACGACAAAAGCCGTGCACTAACTCTGAGCAGCCACCAATTTATGGTGTAGGGGGGTGTGCTATTTATAGCCACTAGGCAACCCGACCTGATTTGTCCCAAAAGACCCTAGGTCACTAAGGAACTGACACGTGTTCCAATGGTCAGATTTCAAACACACGCGGCAGCTTGACTTGGGCTACAAGTAAAGCTGACTTATCCGACTCTGGATAAGATTTGCTCTCATTGTCTTCGCTCGAAGACTTAGGATTTGGTTGAGCATCACTTCAGTCACTCTGAGTTTGTTCACTTGGACCCCACTTAACAGTACGGTGGTTCCTATGACTCAACAAAGAAGAAAAGGAAACTACGAAACAACTATGTCTTCGCACTCCATAGTCTTCACGTGAATGTCTTCTCGAGTCATAATCTTCGTTGTGAATATCTTCACATACCACCATTGTCTTCAATGTCTTCACACATTTTTAGAGGTCATCCCCGGTAGGTAAACCGAATCAATGAGGGACTACTACCTGTGTTATCCTGCAATTCTCACAAACACATTAGTCCCTCAACCAGGTTTGTCGTCAATACTCCAAAACCAACTAGGGGTGGCACCAGATGCACTTACAGCAGTGCTCTCGGTGCCCTGTGGGACCCCGCACTTCTCGCCGCTCTCCATGTCGTGCCCTCTCCGAGCAACTACAATGGTGATGACGACTTGTACATGGACACTGGGTCTAGCTCCCACATGGCTACAAATCCCAGTATCCTCTCTTGTGCCTCTCCCTATCCTTTCTTCTCTCGCATCATCGTCGGTGGTGGTACCACCCTTCCCATCACCCACCATGGCGCATCTTCCCTTCCTCTTACTTCTTCGTTATTACCTCTTAATAATGTTCTTGGCTCTCCATCCTTAATCAAAAAATTATGTTCTGTTTGTACTCTTACTCGTGAACATCCAGTCACTGTTGAGTTTGACGCTCTTGGTTTTTCTGTTAAGGATGTCAACTCCCGAAAGGTTCACCGATGTAATTCCCTCAGTGACCTCTACCCATGCGGCCCCACCACGAGCGGTGGTCCACTTGCTCTCCATGCCGAGATCTCTCTTTTCCTCGCTCGTCTTGGTCACCCCGGCGCCGATATTCGACACAAAATTTTGCGCACTTTTCAATTTTCATGTTATAAATCGGAGGCTCATACTTGTCATGCCTGCCACATAGGAAAACATGTTCGCTTGCTGTTCGCATCCTATTCATCAATTGCCACTTTCCATTTGATGTTATTCACTGTGATGTTTGGGCCTCTCCGGTGCCTACAATTCATGCTTATCATATTACCTACTGATTTTAGATGATTTTTCTCACTTCACTTGGACTGTTCTGTTACTTCGTAAATCAGATGTCGCTTCAACTCTCCATTCATTTTATGCGTATGTTGCCACCCACTTTCGCCGCACCATTGCTCACCTCCAAATGGACAACGGAAAAGAATTTGATATCTTGCTATTCGCAACCTTTTATCCTGCCATGGCACCATTTTTCGTCTCACTTGTCCTTGCACATGACAACAAAACGGTCCTGCCGAACGTGTTCTTCGCACCCTTAATGAGAGTGTTCGTGCTTTGCTTTTCCACGCACACATGCGTGCACGATTTTGGCCAGATGCTCTTGCTACCGCCACTCTTCTTCTCAACATTCGGCCATGCAAACCGCGGTGGCACTACACACCTCGTCACCTCCTATTTGGGTCTCCTCCATCCTATGACGATGTTCATGTTTTTGGTTGCCTGTGTTACCCCTAATATCACAGCCACCGCACCACATAAACTTGCGCCTCGGTCTCTTGCCTGTGTCTTTCTTGGATATCAACCTAACACCAAAGGTTTCCACTTCTATGATCCAGTGTCCCATCGTGTGTTCGTATCGCGACACATTTACTTTGATGAGGTTCATTTCCCTTTCAGCACGCATCTCCGATCGCACCCCCGTCTCCGGGTGCACCTTCTCGTCAGCCTCGTGGGGCTCTTGAGCTCTATCCGCCGTGACTGCATGCTGCACCTCCGGTCGCTTGCTCGGGCTCCTTGTCCTCGGCTAGGACTATGCCGACAGTGTCTTCATCATCACCGGCTATCATGCCGGTCCTCACCCTGGCTTCGTCTCTGTTGGCTCAGGAGGAGCCGGCCTCGTCTTCGCCAGCTTACGAGGAGCCGGCCTTCGCCGGAGTCTCGGTGCCCCCGTCGCCTCACTTGGCCGCTTCGGTCGGCCCCTCGGATGCCTCCTCGGCCTCCGCTTCGGCCGGGTGTTCGGCTCGCTACACGGTTCCTCCATCGCCGCCTCCCGCGGCCTCATCTGAGGCGCCATCCTCGCCGGTCGTGCCCGTGGTCGTGGCTCCTCGCCATCGTGGTCCCTGTCCGCCTCCTCTGCTGCGTCATCATTCCATGGTGATGCACGCCAAGGAAGGGATCCGACAGTCGAACCCGCGCTATCACAACTTCAGTGTCACGATGATCTATCATGTACCGCGCTTGGTGCGCTCTGCATTGAGTAATCCGCACTGGCTCGCTGCTATGTGCGCTGAGTATGATGCACTTGTCACCAACGGTCCCTCGTCCTCCCGGCGCCAACGTCATCTCTGGCAAGTGGGTTTTTCGGCATAAACTCCTACCGGATGGCTCTCTCGATAGGTACAAGGCTCGTTGGGTCATTCGCGGCTTTGCGGAATGTGCCGGTGTTGACTTTTCGGAGACTTTCTTTCTCGTTGTCAAACCCGCCACGATTTGTGTGGTCTTGCAGCTGGCCGCCTCTCGACGATGGCCTGTACATCAGCTCGACATCAACAATGCTTTCCTGTACGGTCATCTCCAAAAGCGTGTTCTTTGTTAGCAGCCGGCTTGTTTCGTCGACCCCCAGTGACCGGATGACGTCTGCTTGTTATCATGGTCTTTGTATGGCCTAAAGTAGGCCCCTCTGCATGGTATCAACGCATCACGGCGTTCCTCCCTGCTCTCGGTTTTCGCAGCACCACCTCCAACACGTCATTATTCGTGCTCCATCGAGCCGATCATGTCACCATGCTCCTTCTATATGTTCATGATAGTGACATCACTGCAGCCAGAGAGGACCTTCTTCGTGACATCATTGGTCGTCTTGGCTCCGAGTTTTGGCTGAAGGACCTAGGCGCGTTGCACTTCTTCCTCGGCATTAATGTGCGATGCGATGCCTCTGCGTTCTTCCTCCATCAAGGGCAGTATGCTCTTGACCTGTTGGACCGTGTGGGCATGACCGACTGCAAGCCGGTTGCCACCCCTGCTGAGGCCAAGCCAAAGCTCTCTGCCACTGCTGGACAGCACGCCACTGACGCTACTCTCTACCGCAGTATTGTTGGTGCGCTTCAGTACCTTACGCTCACCAGACCAGACAATCAGTTTGCGATGCAGCAAGTTTGCTTGCACATGCACTCGCCTCGTGATGTTCACTGGTCTCTGGTCAAGCGCATTCTACGGTACATTCGCGCCACACCGACATATGGTCTCCGTCTCTGCGCCTCCGCCTCCACCAAGCTTCTCGCCTACACAGATGCAGATTGGGCTAGCTACCCTGACACTCGCTGATCCACATCGGGCTACGGTGTCTTCTTCGGCGACTCGCTTGTCTCGTGGTCCTCTAAGCGACACCCCACTGTCTCCCGCTCGAGTGCTGAGGACGAGTACCGCACTGTCGCTAACGCAGTCGCTGAGACCTCTTGGCTGCCTCACCTTCTTCGTGAACTTCGGGTCTCCATTCTGAAGGCTACGGTGGTTTTCTGTGATAATGTTTCGGCAACCTATCTCGCGGCCAATTCGGTGCAACATAAGCGCACCAAACATATTGAACTCGATGTTAACTTTGTCCGCGAGAAGGTTCAGCTGGGTCAGTTTCGTGTTCTTCACGTACCGATTACCAAACAGTTTGCCGACATTATGACTAAGGGGTTGCCAACCACAGCATTCCAGGAGTTCCATTCCAGTCTTTGCATCGCCGACGCTTGGACTGCCGCGGGGGGGGGGGGGGGGGGGGGTGTTGACCATGACATATCTGTATCTATCTTCAATTGATCTTTCTATGATCTCTAACCTTGTATAGATTGACTCTTAGAGATATGGTAGGGTCAGTTGGCTTGTCACGCAAGACATCTCCTGTTTGGATACCTTGGCTGCCTCGGCGAATAAGTTTTTTTCTCTTTTTTCGAATTTGAAACTTTGTATTACTCAAACCACATCATGATTACAATCAGAGCTAGCCAGCTCCACAACTTTAGGAGGATCAAAACCTAACCATGTCCTAGTTCTACCTTTCACCCATGCAAAGATAGCCAAACAATTGCTAACTTTATTTTATGGCCTGCGAATATGAGTAATACTAGTCTCACGAAAACTCATCAAATGCTTTATGGGCGAAGAAGTTGTTAAGGTCTCCAGAGAACTTAAATACCTCCTCCCAACGTAAATCTCTGTATGCGATGTGCTTGTGTCCGTCGCCATTGAGCGATTCTTCTTGTCCTTTTTGGAGTGTGTATTTTTTTTCCCCAATCACATCACTCGGTATATACATTTAGTTGCATACAATGGTAACAAAGAAGGGAACTGTTCATTTCCCTTCTAGAGGACGTACACCAACAAGAAAGGGAAGAAGAAAAAAGAGTGGATATAAGGTGGAACAAGAATGCGGTGTGGATCAAACACGACACACAAGCTTCCCATTTCCTCCTCTACATCGGTTTCCCCCCGAGGAAAACGAAGGAAGCCTACGTACCCGAGCAAGAATCAAGAAAGCCGTAGAAGAAGCCAGGGCGTCGCATGCATGCAGGAGCCGCCGGCCTGTCCCGATCATCTGTTCTCGTCGCCGAGCGACGAGGGGCTCCTCCAGAAGCCGGCGCCGTAGAAACTCGACCACACCTCCTTCTCCATTTCCCCCGACGACTCCTCCGCCGGCTGACCCGCGGGCCAGACCACCGCCGCGTCGCCGGGCCCGGCCACGGTGCCGTCGTCGGCGAGCAGCTCGTACATGTCCACGGTCTGCCCCGCCGAGGCCGAGCGGCGGCGCCGGCGCGCCCGGACCGCGCGCCGGCAGAGCGCGGCCGGCGCGCGGACCGTGGCGAGCACGACGACCTCCACCATGACGCAGGGAAAGCAGCAGCACACGGCGGCGCACCCGGCCGCCGTGCCGCCGGCCACCTCGCCGCAGCGGGGCTGCCTGCCGCTGCGGCTGATCGCCTCGCTGTCGCAGCGCTGGTGGCCGTGCGCATGCGGCTGCGGGTGGCTGTGCGAGCGGCGCGGCTGGAAGGCCGCGGACCGCCTGAGCGGGGGCTTGGGCGCGTCCTGCGCCCTCGCCGCGGCGACGGCCACGGAGGTGGCGGGGGCGGATGCATCGGAGCGGTGGCGGGGCTTGCTAGAGTGGATGGTGGCCATGGCTTGGCTTGCCTGGGCGAGTCGTTCGCGCGCGGGTGGCCTTAGAGCTGCCGCGGCGGCCACCACGTGGAACGCCCGCCGAAGAAAGTAGTATGTGCGCTCGGCGAGGGAGGAAGCTTAAAGCGTGGGTGGATGACAAGGGCCGCGCTTAAATGGGTGCTGCGGGTCGGGCGGCCATCGCGGCGGTGAAGCCGGCCGGCCTCTCTCGCCATTATTGGGGCGGGGCAGACAGGAAGGCGGAAACGGAAAGGCGCGACGGAGCGGAGCGGAGCAGAGCAGCAGACATGCGTGCGTGCATGCATGCGCGCGCACGTTTCGTGGGAGGAGCCGGCCGGCCAGCCAAACTTCGTGTGCGAATCTCTACCGTTGCGAGGCCGGCAGCGACACTGTTTGCTTGCTATGCTATGCGTCGGTACTACCACGACGGAACGGATCGGCCAAATCTTTCGGTTGCACGATCGAACCTCCGTGTCGCATGCAGGGTCGTCTCGTCTCGCGCGTCCTCGTGCGCTTTGCGTCCGATTCTCGTGTCGTTTTCCCTTCGATGTATTTTCCGGGACCGGTTTTAGAGCATGTCCAACAGCTGACCTATTTTAGGGCATCAAAAGTTGATGGAGTAAAATATTTGGGAATGGCTAGTGGTAAGTTGACTGCAATTTTAATTTAGGTCAGTCGATTTCGTTTCAGCCGTTGGATGGAAAACATGTGGTTTAGATTGCTTCTTCAACTTTCAGACCACCTTCCTCATCTTCTTCCCCCAACCGCCAAACGTAACACCGGCCGAACCGCCAGCCACCACCGCCCGCGTCCGGAGGCGCTCCCGCGCAGCCTCGCCGTCCCGCCCTCCCCTCAACCTCCTCCCACCATTGTGCTGTCGCCACCCCCAGCCATCTCTCTAGCCCCGGCGATGCCCAGTTTTTTTTCGGCGATATTGCACCACCCCCACACCCTAAGATAGATAATGGGCGTCCCCCGCCACAGTAAGATAGATAGTGGGGTCGCCGGCGAGCTCCTTCCTTCCCTCCGGCGAGCTTCTTCCTTCACTCCGGCTAATCCTTCCTTCACGTGAAAATTGACTGGCCCAGATTCTATATTCAAGTGACTTACATTTAGCTATTGTAAAAAAAATAGGCATGAAAACTGGTTTCTTTGGGCACGAGGAAGCGTCGTCTCCAACAATAGCCCTAAAATAGGGCACTCGGATCAACCAGCCCATTTTCTTTTTGAACTAAACATTTGAACTACTTCGACCCTATTTCATATTTCGAACAGCGTTTGACCAAAATTAAACATAGTTCAAATGCGACATAAAACTTAAACTACCAACTTTAAACTACAGATTGTGCTAGTCGATATCGTCGAAGTCATCACTCTCGACGTCGACCACATTGCCGCCTCCTCCATTCTTCTTCTTCTTGCTCTGTGACGACAAAGGCCCTGCCTCGTCGTCATTCTTGCGCTTCTCAGCCTCCTTCGTCCAGTAGAATTCCCTCTCGGCTTGCACATACTTTGGATGTGCCCGAGCAAATGCCGCCAAGGTGTCCTCGTCGCTCTCACGGATATTGTCGCGCCCGTCAATAACAATGCGAGGAGCCTAGATCGGGCTCGACCCAATTGTCAGTCGCGGGCCGACATGCTCCGCATCCGCCCAAGTCTCAATCTCCAGGAAATTGAGCTTAGAGCAGGGAAGGCCAAGCCTCCACACTGCGACGTCATACACGCGGGCAGCCATGTCGGTCGACATGAAGGTGTCGAGACAATACCAGCTGCTAGCGTGCTGGAACTCCACGCCGTAGCTGCCGGACAGCCGCCGTCGGCCCCCGTTGTAGTCGGAAGAGCTCTTGCGCGAAGGAGCCATGGCGGCAGGCCAGAGAGGAAGCGACCCCTAGAAAAAATGGCGGTGGCGGGCCGGACGCGGTAGCTCCTAAAAAGCGTCAGGGTGGGCAGAGGAATTGGGCGGCAATACAACGGCGGCGACGCGATTCTGATACGTCCATTTTGCATCATGTTTTCCTACTGTTATTTATGATGTTTTTATGCATAATAATGCTTTTGGAGTAATTTTAATGCCTTTTCTCTCATAATATGCAAGGTACACACAAAGAGGGAGAATTCCGGCAGCTAGAAATCTGAACCTGGAAAAGCTATGCCAGGCCGCCTATTCTGCACAACTCCAAACAAGCTGAAACTTTACGAAGATTTTTTATAGAATATTTGAGGAATATTGGAGCCAATAAGTACCAGAGGGGGCCCACCAGGTGGGCACAACCCACCTGGGCGCGCCAGGAAGCCCAGGCGCGCCCTGGTGGGTTGTGCTCACCCAGGCCCACCTCCGGTGCCCATCTTCTGGTATATAAGTCATTTTGACCTAGAAAAATAAGGAGATGACTTTCGGGACGGAGCGCCGCCGTCTCGAGGCGGAACTTGGGCAGGAGCACTTTTGCCCTCCGGCGGAGCGATTCCGCCAGGGGAACTTCCCTCCCGGAGGGGGAAATCATTGTCGTCGTCATCACCAACAACTCTCCCATCTTGGGGAGGGTAATCTCCATCAACATCTTCAACAGCACCATCTCGTCTCAAACTCTAGTTCATCTCTTGTGTTCAATCTTTGTACCGGAACTATAGATTGGTGCTTGTGGGTGACTAGTAGTGTTGATTACATCTTGTAGTTGATTACTATATGGTTTATTTGGTGGAAGATTATATGTTCAGATCCAATATGCTATTTAATACCCCTCTGATCTTGAGCATGATTATCATTTGTGAGTGGTTACTTTTGTTCTTGAGGTCACATGAGAAATCATGTTGCAAGTAATCATGTGAACTTGATATGTGTTTGATATTTTGATAGTATGTATGTTGTGATTCCCTAAGTGGTGTCATGTGAACGTCGACTACATGACACTTCACCATATTTGGGCCTAAGGGAATGCATTATGGAGTAGTTATTAGATGATGGGTTGCGAGAGTGGCAGAAGCTTAAACCCTAGTTTATGCGCTATTCCGTAAGGGACCGATTGGATCCAAAAGTTTAATGCTATGATTAGAATTTATTTTTAATATTTTTCTCATAGTTGCGGATGCTTGCGAGGAGGTTAATCATAAGTAGGATGTTTATTCAAGTAAGAACAGCACCTAAGCACCGGTTCACCCACGTATCAAATTATCAAAGTAGCGAACACGAATTGAATCAACATCATGAAAGTGACTATATGAAATTCCCGTGTACCCTCAAGAACACTTTGCTTACTATAAGAGACCGTTTTGGCCTGTCCTTTGCCTCAAAAAGATTGGGATACCTTGCTGCACTTTTGTTACTACTATCATTACTTTCTCGTTACAAATTATCTTGCTATCAAACTACTCTGTTACTTACAATTTCAGCACTTGTAGACATTACCTTGCTGAAAACCACTTGTCATTTCCTTCTGCTCCTTGTTGGGTTTGACACTCTTACTTATCGAAAAGAGCTAAAATTGATCCCCTATACTTGTGGGTCATCAAGGCTATTTTCCGGCGCCGTTGCCGGTGAGTGAAGCGCCTTTGGTAAGTGGAATTTGGTAAGGAAACATTTATATAGTGTGCTGAAATTTATTGTCACTTGTTACTACGGAAAACAATCCTTTGAGGGGTTTGTTCAGGGTATCTTGACCTCGACCGGAACCACAATTAGCTACCCCTCAACCTACCGCACCTACTGAAAATATTGAGTATAAAATTCCTTCGGGTATGATAGAACAACTGCTAGCTAATACTTATGCAGGAGATGGAACAGAACATCCTGATATGCACTTGATATATGTGGAACAAATTTGTGGATTGTTTAAGCTTGCAGGTTTACCCGGAGATAAAGTTAAGAAGAAGGTTTTCCTTTTATATTTGAATGGAAAAGCATTAGCATGGTATAGGCTATGCGATGATATTGGATCTTAGAATTGAAATCGATTGAAATTGGAGTTTCACCAAAAAAATTATCCTATGCATCTAGTTCATCGTGATCGGAATTATATATATATTTTTTGGCCTCGTGAAGGAGAAAGTATCGCTCTAGCTTGGGGCAGGCTTAAGTCAATGTTATATTCATGCGCAATCATGAGCTCTCAAGAGAAATTATTATCCAGAATTTTTATGCTCAGCTTTCTCATAATGGTCGATCCATGCTTTATACTTCTTGCGCTGGTTCTTTTATGAAGAAGACTATTGAATTCCGGTGGGATCTTTTGGAAAGAATTAAATGCAACTCTGAAGATTGGGAACTCGACGAAGGTAAAGAGTCGGGTATTAAGCTTAAGTATGATTGTGTTAAATCTTTTATGAATACCGATGCTTTTCAAAAGTTTAGCACAAAATATGGACTTGACTCTGAGATAGTAGCCTCCTTTTGTGAATCATTTGCTACTCACGTTGATCTCCCTAAAGAAAAGTGGTTTAAATATCACCCACCTATTAAATAAGAAATTAAAGAACCGGTACCAGTCATAGAGGAAACTATACTTTATAATGTTGATCGAGTTGTTCCTACTCCTTATATTGAGAAACCACCTTTCCCTGTTAGGATAAAGGAACATGCTAAAGTTTCGACTGTGGTCAACAAAAGTTATATTAGAACACCTAAACCTGATGAACAAATCAAAGTAGAGCCTAGTGTTGCTATGGTTAAAGATCTCTTGGAAGAAGATATAGATGGGCATGTTATTTACTTCTGTAATGAAGCTACTATAATTGTCAAACCCGATAAAACAGATAATCATAGACCCGTTGTTGGCATGCCCGTTGTCTCGGTTAAAATAGGAGATCACTGTTATCATGGTTTATGCGACATAGGTGCTAGCATAAGTGCTATTCCTTGCACCTTATATCAAGAAATTATGGATGACATAGCACCCGCAGAGATAGAAGACATAGATGTTACTATTAAACTTGCTAATAGAGATACTATTTCACCAATTGGGATTGTTAGAGATGTTGAAGTCTTGTGTGGGAAAATAAAATACCCTACTGATTTTCTTGCTCTTGGTTCCCCACAAGATGACTTCTGTCCCATTATCTTTGCTAGACCTTTCTTGAATACCGTTTATGCTCAAATAGATTGTAAGAAACAAACTATCGGTGTCAGTTTTGGTGATGAGTCTCATGAGTTTAATTTTTCCAAGTTTAGTAGAAAGCTTCATGAAAAAGAATTGCCTAGTAAGGATGAAATAATTGGTCTTGCTTCTATTGTTGTGCCTCCTACTGATCCTTTAGAACAGTATTTGTAGACCATAAAAATGATTTACATATGCATGAAAGAAATGAAATAGATGAGATTTTCTTTGAACAATGTCCTCTGCTTAAACACAATTTTCATATTGAAACTCTAGGAGGTCCTCCTCCACCTAAAGGTGATCCTGTGTTTGAATTAAAACAATTGCCAGACACTTTGAAATATGCTTATCTTGATGAAAAGAAGATATATCATTTTATTATTAGTGCTAACCTTTCAGAACATGAAGAAGAGAGATTATTGAAAGTTCTAAGGAAGCACCGAGCTGCTATTGGATATACTCTTGATGATTTAAAGGGCATTAGTCCCACTCTATGTCAGCACAAGATTAATATGGAATCTGATGCTAAACCCGTTGTTGATCACCAACGTCGGTTAAATCCGAAGATGAAAGAAGTGGTAAGAACGGAAATATTAAAACTTCTGGAAGCAGGTATAATCTATCCTATAGCTCATAGTAGATGGGTAAGTCATGTTCATTGTGTTCCTAAGAAATGAGGTATTACTGTTGTTCCTAATGATAAGAATGAACTTATTCCACAAAGAATTGTTACAGGCTATAGAATGGTAATTGATTTTAGAAAATGAAACAAAGCAACTAGAAAAGATCATTACCCTCTGCCTTTTATTGATCAAATGCTAGAAATATTATCTAAGCACACACACTTTTTGCTTCCTTGATGGATATTCTGGTTTTTCACAAATATCTGTTTCTCAACCTGATCAAGAAAAAACCGCTTTCACTTGTCCCTTTGAAACATATGCTTATAGACGTATTTCTTTCAGTTTATGCAATGCACCTGCTACCTTTCAAAGATGTATGACCGCTATATCCTCTGACTTTTGTGAAAATATTGTTGAGGTTTTCATGGATGACTTCTCTGTTTATGGGAAGTCTTTTGATGATTGTTTAAGCAATCTTGATCGAGTTTTGCAGAGATGCGAGCAAACAAATTTGCCTTGAATTGGGAGAAGTGCCACTTTATGGTTAATGAAGGTATTTTTTTGGGCCATAAAATTTCTGAAATAGGTATTGAAGTGGACAAAGCTAAGGTTGATGCAATTGAGAAAATGCCATGTCCTAAAGATATCAAAGGTATTCGTAGTTTCCTAGGACATGCTGGTTTCTATAGGAGATTTATCAAAGACTTCTCTAAAATTTCTAGGCCTCTCACAAATATTTTGCAAAAGAGGATGTTCCTTTTGTTTTTGATGATGATTGTTTAGAAGCCTTCAAAACACTCAAGAAAGCCTTAATTTCTGCACCTATTGTTCAACCACCTGATTGAAACCTGCCTTTTGAAATTATGTGTGATGCTAGTGATTATGTTGTTGGTGTTGTTCTAGGAAAAAGAGTTGATAAGAAACTGAATGTTATTCATTATGCTAGTAAAACTCTAGACAGTGCACAACGGAATTATGCAACTACTGAAAAAGAATTCCTAGCAGTGGTGTTTGCTTGTGACAAATTTAGATCTTACATTGTTGACTCTAAAGTTATCGTTCACACCGACCATGTTGCTATTAAATATCTTATGGAAAAGAATACACCTAGACTTATTCGATGGGTTCTCTTGCTACAAGAATATGATTTACATATTACTGATAGGAAAGGAGCTGAGAACCCAGTAGCTGATAACTTTTCTAGGCTTGAAAATGTGCTTGATGACCCACTACCTATTGATGATAGTTTCCCTGATGAGCAGTTGGCTGCAATAAATGTTTCTAATAATACTCCTTGGTATGCTGATTATGCTAATTACATTGTTGCTAAGTATTTACCACCTAGCTTTACATACCAACAAAAGAAAAAAATTCTTCTATGATTTAAGACACTACTTTTGGGATGACCCATATCTTTATAAAGAAGGAGTAGATGGTATTATTAGACATTGTGTACCTGAGCATGAACAGGGACAAATCCTACGGAAATGTCACTCCGAAGCTTATGGAGGTCATCATGCTGGAGACAGAACTGCTCACAAGGTATTGCAGTCTGGATTTTATTGGCCTACTGATAACCCACAAGTATAGGGGATCGCAACAGTTTTCGAGGGTAGAGTATTCAACCCAAATATATTGATTCGACACAAGGGGAGCCAAAGAATATTCTCAAGTATTAGCAGTTGAGTTGTCAATTCAACCACACCTGGATAACTTAATATCTGCAGCAAAGTATTTAGTAGCAAAGTAGTATGGAAGTAACGGTAACGGTAGAAAAAGTAATATTTTTGGGTTTTGTAGTGATTGTAACAGTAGCAACGGAAAAGTAAATAAGCAAGGAACAATATGTGAAAAACTCGTAGGCATTGGATCGGTCATGGAAAATTATGCCGGATGCGGTTCATCATGTAACAATCATAACATAGGGTGACACAGAACTAGCCCCAATTCATCAATGTAATGTAGGCATGTATTCCGAATATAGTCATACGTGCTTATGGAAAAGAACTTGCATGACATCTTTTGTCCTACCCTCCCGTGGCAGCGGGGTCCTAGCGGAAACTAAGGGATATTAAGGCCTCCTTTTAATAGAGTACGGAACAAAGCATTAACACATGGTGAATACATGAACTCCTCAAACTATGGTCATCACCGGGAGTGGTCCCGATTATTGTCACTTCGGGGTTGCCGGATCATAACACATAGTAGGTGACTATAGACTTGCAAGATAGGATCAAGAACTCACATATATTCATGAAAACATAATAGGTTCAGATCTGAAATCATGGCACTCGGGCCCTAGTGACAAGCATTAAGCATAGCAAAGTCATAGCAACATCAATCTCAGAACATAGTGGATACTAGGGATCAAACCCCAACAAACTAACTCGATTACATGATAAATCTCATCCAACCCATCACCGTCTAGCAAGCCTACGATGGAATTACTCACGCACGGCGGTGAGCATCATGAAATTGGTGATGGAGGATGGTTGATGATGACGACGGCGACGGATTCCCCTCCCCGGAGCCCCGAACGGACTCCAGATCAGCCCTCCCGAGAGGTTTTAGGGCTTGGCGGCGGCTCCGTATCGTAAAACGCGATGAATCCTTCTCCTTGATTTTTTTTCTCCCCGAAAGTGAATATATGGAGTTGGAGTTGAGGTCGGTGGAGCGTCAGGGGGCCCACGAGGCAGGGGGGCCCGCCGAGGGGGGCAGGCGCGCCCCCCACCCTCGTGGACAGGGTGTGGGCCCCCTGACGTAGATTCTTCTTCCAGTATTTTTAATATTTTCCAAAAATATGTTCCGTGGAGTTTCAGGTCATTCCGAGAACTTTTGTTTCTGCACATAAATAACACCATAGAAAGTCTGCTGAAAACAGCGTCAGTCCGGGTTAGTTCTATTCAAATCATGCAAGTTAGAGTCCAAAACAAGGGCAAAAGTGTTTGGAAAAGTAGATACGACGGAGACGTATCAACTCCCCCAAGCTTAAACCTTTGCTTGTCCTCAAGCAATTAAGTTGATAAACTGAAAGTGATAAAGAAAAACTTTTACAAACTCTGTTTGCTCTTGTTGTTGTAAATATGTAAAGCCAGTATTCAAGTTTTCAGCAAAGATTATGACTAACCACATTCACAATAACTCTTAGGTCTCATATTTACTCATATCAATGGCATAATCAACTAGCGAGCAATAATAATAAATCTCGGATGACAACACTTTCTCAAAACAATCATAATATGATATAATAGGATGGTATCTCGCTAGCCCTTTCTGAGACCGCAAAATATAAATCCAGAGCACCTTTAAAGATCAAGGACTGACTAAACATTGTAATTCATGGTAAAAGAGATCCAATCGTAGTCATACCCAATATAAATTAACAATGATGGATGCAAATGACAGCAGTGCTCTCCAGCTGGTACCTTTTAATAAGAGGGTGATGACTCAACATAAAAGTAAATAGATAGGCCCTTCTCAGAGGGAAGCAGGGATTTATAGAGGTGCCAGAGCTCGGTTTTGAAATAGAGATAAATAATATTTTGAGCGGCATACTTTCATTGTCAACATAGCAACCAAGAGATGGCGATATCTTCCATGCTACACACATTATAGGCGGTTCCCAAACAGAATGGTAAAGTTTATACTCCCCCTCCACCAACAAGCATCAATCCATGGCTTGCTCGAAACAACGAGTGCCTCCAACTAGCAACACTCCCAGGGGGAGTTTTGTTTGCAATTATTTTGATTTAGTTTGCATAAAGCATGGGACTGGGCATCCCGGTGACCAGCCATTTTCTCGTGAGTGAGGAGCGGAGTCCACTCCTATTGAGAATAACCCGCCTAGCATGGAAGATACGGACAACCCTAGTTGATACATGAGCTATTCGAGCATACAAAACAGAATTTCATTTGAAGGTTTAGAGTTTGGCACATACAAATTTACTTGGAACGGCAGGTAGATACCGCATATAGGAAGATATAGTGGACTCATATGGAATAACTTTGGGGTTTAAGGGATTGGATGCACAAGCAGTATTCCCGCTTAGTACAAGTGAAGGCTAGCAAAAGACTGGGAAGCGACCAACTAGAGAGCGACAACAGTCATGAACATGCATTAAAATTAATAGACATTGAGTACGAGCATGAGTAGGATATAATCCACCATGAACATAAATATCGTGAAGGCTATTTTGATTTGTTTCAACTACATGCGTGAACATGTGCCAAGTCAAGTCACTTAAATCATTCAAAGGAGGATACCACCCCACTATACCACATCACAACCATTTTAATAGCATGTTGGCACGCAAGGTAAACCATTATAACTCATAGCTAATCAAGCATGACACGAGCAACTATGATCTCTAATTGTCATTGCAAACATGTTTATTCATAATAGGCTGAATCAGGAACGATGAACTAATCATATTTACAAAACAAGAGAGGTCGAGTTCATACCAGCTTCTCTCATCTCAATTAGTCCATCATATATCGTCATAATTGCCTTTCACTTGCACGACCGAACGAAGTGAATAATAATAAGAGTGCACGTGCATTGGACTAAGGTGGAATATGTGAGCATTCAATAAATAGGAGAAGACAAGGCAATATGGACTCTTGGTTAAATCAACAATAATGCATATAAGAGCCACTTCAACAATTTCATTATGGTCTTCTCCTATCGACCCCCAAAGAAAAGAAATAAAACTATTTACACGGGAAAGCTCCCAACAAGCAAAAGAAGAACATGAAATATTTTTGGGTTTTCTTTTTAATTATTACTACTACAGAAAGAAAAGTAAACTAACTAAAAGCTACACTAATTTTTTTGTTTTTCTTAAAGTTTATTAAACACACAAGAAGAAAGCAAGAAAAAGGAAAATAAACTAGCATGGATATTACAGAGAAAGAGTATGAGCACCGACATCTAGCAATGAGTGTGTGTGAACATAAATGTAATGTCGGTGAGAAATACGTACTCCCCCAAGCTTAGGCTTTTGGCCTAAGTTGGTTTATTTCCATCGATGGCCTGGCGGATAACCATAGTTGCAGCCGGGGTCGTACTGCGATGCTGCAGTTATTGCCTCCTGAGCTGCAGCGTGGCGGCGAGCTGCCTCCGCCCTCCTCTCGTACTCATCTGCCTCCTCTCTGGTAATAAAATGTCTTCCTTTTGCCTGATAATCAAAGAAGGCAGGAGCAGGGAGAGTAATACGGACAACACGACGTCTGTCAAAGATTAAGCGATACCGGAGAGGTGATTCATTCCTCTCAACAAACTGGTGGTGAACCATAGCATTAAAGTCTAAATAAGTAGGAGGCAATTCAATATCATCATTACGTATGGTTACACCAAGAAAATCAGCTAAGCGGGTTGCATAAATTCCGCCAAAGAAATCTCCTAAATCTATTATGATGCAACCTACGTGCAACAAAGGCTCCCAAATTATAAGATTTGTCTCCTAACACGGCACTCCTAAGAATACTGAGGTCAGGGACACACATGTGACATGCTTCATCCTTACCATTTATGCACCTACCTATGAAGAGAGCAAAATAATGTATAGCAGGAAATGGATGCTCCCTATGGTAGCTTGTGCTATATCTCTAGATTCCCCCACAGTTATACTAGCAAGAAATTCTCTAAATTCAGATTTGCGAGGTTCACTAGTACTACCCCATTGTGGAAGTTTGCAAGCAGTGGTAAAATCCTCTAAGTCCATAGTGTAAGATTTTTCATAGAGATTAAACAGGACAGTTGGAGAATTGCGTGAAGATGAAAATTCAAACCTCCTCACAAATGAACTAGTGAGATAGTGGTACCGGCTGCACTTTTCTCCCTCGAAGTTCACAAGATCAGCATTACGCAAATACGCGTTAAATTCTTCCTTGATTCCCGCTCGATCCATAAAGCCTTCTGAAGGCCATTCACAAGGCCGCACTGGAGCCTTCCTTGGTGGCTCATCATCGGCATCGCGCATTGTGAGCCTAGGTCCTTGCTTCCTTGAAGGACCACCTTGGTACATTTTCCTAAGCATATTTCTTCCTCTGAAAAATTTCTGAAATTTTTAGTACCTTCAAATAAAAGTGAACCAAGCTCAACAGAATTGATAGCAACTACTCCTACAAGAGCCTAGAGACTATAACATGCATTAGAACTACTTGGAACCATATAAATTTGACATGCAAGCTCAAGAACATGGTCACCTAAGCAGCACAAATTTGCAATGAATAAAGCACTAGAACAAAAACTAATTGGACCAATGGAGGAGTAACATACCAAGGAACAATCTCCCCAAGCAGTTTTGTGAGAGGTGCTTTGAGCAAGGAGATCGATAATCGCAGCAAAATGAGCTAGAACTCGTGCTTGAGCTGGATGGTGATTTTTTTGGGAGGAAGAAGAAGTGTGTGGGTGCAGGAATAAGTGGAGGGGAGCCACCGTGGGCCCACGAGGCAGGGGGGCACACCCAGGGGGTGGGCGCGCCCTGGACCCTCGTGGCCAGGTGCTTGCTCCCCCTACTGTGTTCTCAGTGCCAGATATTCTCAAATATTCCAGAAAAAATCATATTCCATTTTCAGGGCATTTGGAGAACTTTTATTTTTGGGGTATTTTTATATTGCACGGATAAATCAGAGAACAGACAGAAAAATACAATTTTTACTTTATTTCAACTAAATAACAGAAAGTAGAGAGAGAGAGGGTACAGAAGGTTGTGCTTTTAGTTTCATCCATCTCATGCTCATCAAAAGGAATCTACTAACAAGGTTGATCAAGTCTTGTTAACAAACTCATTCCGAATAACATGGAACCGGAGAAATTTCGAATAACACTATGTTACCTCAACGGGGATATGCACATCCCCAATAATAAGAATATCATATTTCTTCTTGACAGTAGGAAGAGGAAATTCGAAACCTCCAAAAATAATCGATGGAATTTTTCCAATAGAATTGATACTGTGGACTTGAGGTTGTTTCCTCGGAAAGTGTACCGTATGCTCATTACCATTAACATGAAAAGTGACACTGCCTTTGTTGCAATCAATAACAGCCCCTGCAGTATTCAAAAAAGGTCTTCCAAGAATAATAGACATACTATCATCCTAAGGAATATCAAGAATAACAAAGTCTGTTAAAATAGTAACGTTTGCAACTACAACAGGCACGTCCTCACAAATACCGACAGGTATAGCAGTTGATTTATCAGCCATTTGCAAAGATATTTCAGTAGGTGTCAACTTATTCAAATCAAGTCTATGATATAAAGAGAGAGGCATAACACTAACACCGGCTCCAAGATCACATAAAGCAGTTTTAACGTAGTTTCTTTTAATGGAGCATGGTATAGTTGGTACTCCTGGATCTCCTAGTTTCTTTGGTATTCCACCCTTAAAAGTGTAATTAGCAAGCATGGTGGAAATTTCAGCTTCCGGTATCTTTCTTTTATTAGTAACAATTTCTTTCATATACTTAGCATAAGGATTCATTTTGAGCATATCAGTTAATCGCATACGCAAAAAGATAGGTCTAATCATTCCAGCAAAGCACTCAAAATCCTCATCATCCTTTTTCTTGGATGGTTTGGGAGGAAAAGGCATGGGTTTCTGAACCCATGGTTCTCTTTCTTTACCGTGTTTCCTAGCAACAAAGTCTCTCTTATCATAACATTGATTCTTTGATTGTGGGTTATCAAGATCAACAACAGGTTCAATTTATACATCATTATCATTGCTAGGTTGAGCATCATCATGAACATCTTCATTAATATTTTCATTAGGTTCATGTTCATTACCAGATTGTGTTTCAGCATCAGAAATAGAAATATCATTTGTATTCTCAGGTGTTTCAGCAATAAGTTCTCTAGAAGCATGCAAGGTCCTATCATTTTTCTTTTTCTTCTTTTTAGAAGGACTAGGTGCATCTATATTATTTCTCTGAGAATCTTGCTCAATTCTCTTAGGGTGGCCTTCAGGATACAAAGGTTCCTGAGTCATTTTACCAGTTCTAGTAGCTAGTCTAACAGCATAATCATAGTTCTTACTATTTAATTCATTGAGCAAATCATTTTGAGCTTTAAGTACTTGTTCTACTTGAGTGGTAACCATAGAAGCATGTTTACTAATGAGTTTAAGTTCACCTTTAACTCTAGACATATAATCACCCAAGTGCTCAATCATATAAGCATTTTGTTTTAATTGTCTACCAAAATAAGCATTAAAATCTTCTTGCTTAACCATAAATTTATCAAACTCATCCAAACATTGGCTAGCAATTTTAGTAGGAGGGATTTCAGCTTTATCATATCTGTAGAGAGAATTTACCTTTACTACCTGTGTCGGGTTATCAAGACCATGAGTTTCTTCAGTAGGTGATGGATTAAGATCATATGTTTCTTCAACAGGCGGTAAATTAAGACCATGTATTTCTTCAATAGGAGGTAAATTCTTAACATCTTCAGCTTTAATACCCTTTTCTTTCATAGATTTCTTTGACTCTTGCATATCTTCAGGACTGAGAAATAGAACACCTCTCTTCTTCGGAGTTGGTTTAGGAATAGGCTCAGGAATTGGCTCAGGAAGTGTCCAATTATTTTCATTTGTCAACATATTATTCAATAAAATTTCAGCTTCATCCGGTGTTCTTTCCCTGAAAACAGAAGCAGTACAACTATCCAGGTAATCTCTGGAAACATCGGTAAGTCCATTATAAAAGATATCAAGTATTTCATTTTTCTTGAGAGGATGATCAGGCAAAGCATTAAGTAATTGGAGAAGCCTCCCCCAAGCTTGTGGGAGACTCTCTTCTTCAATTTGCACAAAATTATATATATCCCTTAAAGCAGCTTGTTTCTTATGAGCAGGGAAATATTTAGCAGAGAAGTAATAAATCATATCTTGGGGACTACGCACACAACCAGGATCAAGAGAATTAAACCATATCTTAGCATCACCCTTTAATGAGAACGAAATATTTTAAGGATATAAAGGTAGCGGGTTCTCTCATCATTAGTGAACAGGGTGGCTATATCATTTAATTTAGTAAGATGTGCCACAACAGTTTCAGATTCATAGCCATAAAAAGGATCAGATTAAACCAAAGTAATTATATCAAGATCAACAGAGAATTCATAATCCTTATCAGTAACATAGATAGGTGAAGTAGCAAAAGCAGGGTCAGGTTTCATTCTAGCATTAAGAGATCGCTGCTTCCATTTAGCTAATAACTTCTTAAGATCACTTCTATCATTGCAAGCAGGAATGGCTCTAGCAGATTCTTCATCCAAAACATAACCCTCAGGCACAACAAGCAATTCATATTTATTAGGGGGAGAGTCTTCATCATCACTATCTTCAATATTATCAGTTTCAATAATTTCATCCTCTCTAGCCCTAGCAAGTTGTTCATCAAGAAATTCACCAAGTGGCACAGTAGTATCAAGCATAGAAGTAGTTTCATCATAAGTATCATGCATAGCAGAAGTGGCATCATCAATAACATGCGACATATCGGAATGAATAGCAGAAGCAGGTTTAGGTGTCGCAAGCTTACTCAAAACAGAAGGTGAATCAAGTGCAGAGCTAGATGGCAGTTCCTTACCTCCCCTCGTAGTTGAGGGATAAATTTTTGTCTTAGCGTCTTTCAAGTTCTTCATAGTGTCCAGCAGATATAAACCCCAAGTGACTCAAATAATAGAGCTATGCTCCCCGGCAACGGCGCTAGAAAATAGTCTTGATAACCCAAAAGTATAGGGGATCGCAACAGTTTTCGAGGGTAGAGTATTCAACCCAAATTTATTGATTCGACACAAGGGGAGCCAAAGAATATTCTCAAGTATTAGCAGTTGAGTTGTCAATTCAACCACACCTGGATAACTTAATATCTTCAGCAAAGTATTTAGTAGCAAAGTAGTATGGAAGTAACGGTAACGGTAGCAAAAGTAATATTTTTGGGTTTTGTAGTGATTGTAACAGTAGCAACGGAAAAGTAAATAAGCAAGGAACAATATGTGAAAAACTCGTAGGCATTGGATCGGTGATGGAAAATTATGCCGGATGCGGTTCATCATGTAACAATCATAACATAGGGTGACACAGAACTAGCTCCAATTCATCAATGTAATGTAGGCATGTATTCCGAATATAGTCATACATGCTTATTGGAAAAGAACTTGCATGACATCTTTTGTCCTACCCTCCCGTGGCAGCGGGGTCCTAGTGGAAACTAAGGGATATTAAGGCCTCCTTTTAATAGAGTACCGGAACAAAGCATTAACACACAGTGAATACATGAACTCCTCAAACTATGGTCATCACCGGGAGTGGTCCCGATTATTGTCACTTCGGGGTTGCCGGATCATAACACATAGTAGGTGACTATAGACTTGCAAGATAGGATCAAGAACTCACATATATTCATGAAAACATAATAGGTTCAGATCTAAAATCATGGCACTCGGGCTCTAGTGACAAGCATTAAGCATAGCAAAGTCATAGCAACATCAATCTCAGAACATAGTGGATACTAGGGATCAAACCCTAACAAAACTAACTCGATTACATGATAAATGTCATCCAACCCATCACCGTCCAGCAAGCCTACGATGGAATTACTCACGCACGGCGGTGAGCATCATGAAATTGGTGATGGAGGATGGTTGATGATGACGACGGCGACGGATTCCCCTCTTCGGAGCCCCGAACGGACTCCAGATCAGCCCTCCCGAGTGGTTTTAGGTCTTGGCGGCGGCTCCGTATCGTAAAACGCGATGAATCCTTCTCCCTGATTTTTTTTCTCCCCGAAAGTGAATATATGGAGTTGGAGTTGAGGTCGGTGGAGCATCAGGGGGCCCACGAGGCAGGGGGCGCGCCCAGGGGGGCAGGCGCGCCCCCCACCCTCGTGGACAGGGTGTGGGCCCCCTGACGTGGATTCTTCTTCCAGTATATTTAATATTTTCCAAAAATATGTTCCGTGGAGTTTTAGGTCATTCCGAGAACTTTTGTTTCTGCACATAAATAACACCATAGAAAGTCTACTGAAAACAGCGTCAGTGTAGCGACCAGACCTCAACCAGTCTGTGCTGCTGTGCACCAGTGTCATCCCTGGATCAGTAATGCTGACACGCACAGTACAAATGGAGGATTTATAACAGAGTAGCAATCACACACTTATTACAACGAATATCTCAAAAGAGAATAAGTATGATAAATATGGCTTAAGGACATCTAATACGATAACAGCGGAAGGCTTGGAAGATAAGTGAGTCCATCAACTCCAACGGCATCACTGAGTATAAGACCACGACCTAAGGCACCTTACTCGTCGTCTGAAAAGTCTGCAACATGAAACGTTGCAGCCCGAAAACGGGTCAGCACATGGAATATGCTGGCAATGTAACACATAGAGAGTAATGAACAGAATAATAATATACTACATGCATATATGGCTGGTAGAAAGCTCTATGGTTACAGTTTTGCGAAAAGCCAGTTTTTCCCTACTTCAAAGGAATAAATTTTATTTAACTATCATGGTGGTTGTTAAACATTGAGATGGTTGACAGCATCTCAATCCCAATTAAGTATCATCATTAACCCAACAAAATTTATTAAAGTAACATAGTGATGAGATTCATATGATAATCGAAGTACTAGATACTCAAGTTGTCCATAACCGGGGACACGGCTAACCATGATTAGTTTATACACTCTGCAGAGGTTTGTGCACTTTTCCCACAAGACTCGATCGCCTCCGCTTGGTTCTCGCACTACATGATGTTTGAGAAACGGATGACCGAGACATAGTCTTTCAGAAGCGTTTGCACCTTACGATGTGATAGACCGTACCACCTACATCCCCTACATCTGCTAGTCTACCACTGTAAGAGTTCACACAACTTAATCAACTATGCTAGAGCCCATAATAGCTTGCGGCTGCACACGGAAGTTTCTAGCATGAATAATCTCATGATCCCTTTGAACCTGGGTGGCGGTCCAAAAGAAAAACAGGCAATCCTGGAATACCCAGGTACCTCAATCCACCCAGATGTGAGTTTTAGTTGCCACCTTAAGTAAACCATTAATTAACAATCTCACATCTGTCGTGAATATCTCTCAAACCCAATCCACGTCTACAAGCATAGCATAGCAATATAAGCAACGTAGAAGTAACTCCCAAGGGTTTGATAATGAAACGGGTGATAGGTACTACCTCATCTACTTCCCAATTCCCATAGTTTAATTAGATCCTAACCATGCAATGTTTGAGGGTTGATCTAATGCAATAAAACTGGGTAGTAAAAGGGATATGATCAAAGTGTTACTTGCCTTGCTGATGATCCGTGAAACCTAGAGATTCGAAATAGCAAGCGGCGCACTCCGGGTACTCTATCGCAAACAAACGAGCAAACAATAAGTACTCATCTAATGCACAAGTAAAACTCAAATAAAGATCTAACCAGAAAGTTCAACTTAAGAACTCCGGTTTGCAAAAAGATTCAACTCAAACGAAGCAACGAAAGTCAAAGGGCGAAAGAAACAAGCTTCGTTTACTAATCTGGATCTAAGTCAAATTTTACAGTAGCAAAAACTTGTTTGAGTAGGTTAAACGGAAAGAGAATTTCGAGATGAAACTCTAGGCGCTTGAATCGCCTGATTCCGATAAACGAGCGAAAAGTTAAACCAGAACGAAAATCTGATCAGAAATCGCGATCTGGAATAATCGCGGAAAATCCGACGAAAAAGAAAACTGACGAACAGTTAAACGAACGGACGTTCGTTAACAGCGTCAAACCGACGAACGCGTTCGTTAAAACGAACGGATCGGTGAACGTTCACTAAGTAATAAAACCAAAAAAATAAACCGATCTATGAAAAAACTAGGGTTTAGAGAAAAAAAGAAAAAAACCGGGGCTTTTTTTTTAGAAACCGGGCACGGCGACGGCGTTCGGCTACCTCGGCGAGCAGCTCCGGCGGGGCTCTGGCGAGGGGCGGCGAGGGCGGCGGGGCTCGGGCGTCGACGGAGCGACGACGGGAGGCGGCGGGCGGCGGCGTACGGGCTCCGGGGCGGTGGCGTCTTCGGCGGCGGCGCGGGCGCTCCTGGCGGCGGCGGATGCGGGTCGGGGCGGCGGGGTGAGGAGAGGCGGCGGGGCAGGGGGTACTTATAGGAGGGGAGGGGGTGCCGTGGGGGAGGGGGCAAGGCGGCGGCGGCGGCGGCCTCGAGCCGGACTCGGCGGCGGCGGGAGCCGTGCTCGGGAGGGAGACGGGGCGCGGAGCAGGCTGGGCCGTCGGCTGGGCTTCGGCCCTGTCAGCGTGCTCGGCGTTTTTTTTAAATCGCCGAATCTAAAAAAAATCACAAAAAAATAAATAAAAATCCAAAAATGCTAAAAATAATTTTACCCGTCTAATTAAAATAATTAGAACGAGATGAACATTTCCTTGGCCCAAAAATGCAGTTTTGAAAACGTGCACTTTTTTTTGCAATTAAAATAGCAAATAAAAATCCAAATAAAATCCAATATTGGATTTTAATATTTTTACCTCCAATATTTCAGTTATTTTGTAGAAGTCATATTTTCTCCTCTCATTTATTTTAATAAGAAATATTTTTCGGAGAGAAAAATAATTAAAACCAAAATCCTCATTTTATTATTTGATAAAAATCAAATATGAAAAACCGGGAAAATCCCCAACTCTCTTCGAGGGTCCTTGAGTTGCTTAGGATTTATCGAGGATTTGCCAAAATGCAAATAAATATGCTATGCAATGATGATCTAATGTATAACATTGCAAATTGAAATTTTGGGATGTTACAGTCAGTCCGGGTTAGTTCCATTCAAATCATGCAAGTTAGAGTCCAAAACAAGGGCAAAAGTGTTTGGAAAAGTAGATACGACGAAGACGTATCACCTACTCTCTTCAAGGATGCCCGTAAGTTCGTCTTATCTTCTGATGAATGCCAAAGAATAGGTAATATCGGTAAGCGTCAATAAATGCCGATGAATTATTCACTTGTTGTTGAACCATTTGATGTTTGGGGATTTGATTACATGGGACCTTTTCCTTCCTCTAATGGGTATACACATATTTTGGTTGCTGTTGATTATGTTACTAAATGGGTAGAATTCCAACAAGTAGTGTTGATCACAACACCTCTATAAAATGCTTAAGGAAGTTATTTTCCCAAGGTTTGGAGTCCCTAGGTATTTAATGACTGATGGTGGTTCACACTTTATTCATGGTGCTTTCCATAAAATGCTTGCCAAGTATGATGTTAACCATAGGATTGCATCACCCTATCATCCTCAATCTAGTGGTCAAGTTAAACTTAGCAATAGAGAAATAAAATTAATTTTGCAAAAGACTGTCAATAGGTCCCTGGAGAATTGGTCTAAGAAATTAGATGATGCACTTTGGGCTTATAGAACAACATATAAAAATCCTATGGGTATGTATCCTTACCAAATGGTTTATGGAAAAGCTTGTCATTTGCCGCTTGAGTTAGAACATAAAGCATATTGGGCAATCAAAGAACTCAATTATGATTGCAAACTTGCCGGTGAAAAGAGGTTATTTGATATTAGCTCATTAGATGAATGGAGAACCCAAGCTTATGAAAATGCCAAGTTATTTAAAGAAAAAGTGAAAAGATGGCATGATAAAAGAATCCAAAAGCGTCAGTTCAAAGTTGGAGAATATGTTCTTTCGTACAACTCTCGTTTCAGATTCTTTGCAGGGAAACTCCTCTCCAAATGGGAAGCACCCTATGTTATCGAGGAGGTTTATCGGTTTGGAGCTATCAAAATAAATAATGCCGAAGGTACTAACCCGAAGGTTGTCAATGGGCAACGAATAAAACATTATATCTCAGGTATGCCCATTAATGTTGAAAGTAATATTATCCAAACATTGACACCGGAAGAACACATAAAAGAGTCCTTCCGGAACACTCCAGAATCGTGAAAAAGAGGAGCTACGTGATACGGTAAGTAAACGGACTCCGAAAAATCCGCAAAAATATTTTTTGTCAGTTTTGGAATATTTATAAAATTAGGAAAATAAGAAACTACCGGGAAAGTGACCCTGGTGGGCACAAGACACCAGGTGGGTTGTGCCCACCTGGGGCACCTTCCGGACTCCGTTTTCTTCCGTTTGCTTGTTTCCCAAGATAAAAAATCTTTATATACCCCCCGAACCTGTTGACCACCGTATCACGGAGAAATCTTCTGTTTTCTTTTCCTTGTTGTTTTCTGTCCAAACCCATATACCATGGCCACTTCAAGGTCCTCCAAGGACAAGTTCTTCAAGAACGTCATCAACCCATACTTGCGGGAGGTGGTGCAACACCCTCAGGGCGTCCAGATGCATGAGGGGGTGCTGCACACCCGCGATGTGCAAGGACCCAAGGGGACGGGAACCGTGGAGGCCAGGCTTGAAGCTATGGAGCAGGAAGTCTTCCGGTGCAAGCGGATGGTGGAGCATGGACTCAATGCCAATCACCTCATGATTACGGACCTTACCCGTGATCTCAAGGTGGATGTCAAGTCCATGAAGGACATCGTCTTCACTCCCAACGAGCAAATCAACTTCCTCCAAAGCCAGATCTATGATCTTCAAAACCAAGTCTTTGAATATGATGCGAGGTTTAAAGGTATGAGTTTGGCTGCCAGTTGCAGGACCCATGAGACCCATTCTTCCTCTTACGATGGTGGACCTCTGCCATGGAAACCCGAGGACAAGATCGCATCTACTTGATACGTCTCCAATGTATCTACTTTTTCTCACGCTTTTCCTATTGTTTTGGACTCTAATTTGCATGATTTGAATGAAACTAACCCCGGACTGACGATGTCTTCAGCAGAACTACTATGGTGTTGTTTTTGTGCAGAAATAAAAGTTCTCGGAATGGAATGAAACTTTGCGAGGATTTTTTATATCAATAATAAGAATTTTTGGAGCCAACAACCACCGGAGAGGGGCCCCTGGCTGGGCACAACCCACCAGGGCGTGCCCCACTCTCCTGGCGCGCCCAGGTGGGTTGTACCCACCTGGTGGTCCCGCTGACGACCCCCCTGATACTATAAATTCACATTATTCCAGAAAAAATCAGGGGGAAAGAATTATCGCGTTCCACGAGAGGGAGCCGCCGCCAAGCCCTGTTCTTCCTCGGGAGGGCAGATCTGGAGTCCGTTTGGGGCTCCGAAGAGGGGGATCATCGTTCCTTGTCATCACCAACCAATCTCCATCGCCAATTCCATGATGCTCCCCACCAGGAGTGAGTAATTCCTTCGTAGGCTCGCTGGTCAGTGAGGAGTTGGATGAGATTCATCATGTAATCGAGTTTGTTTTGTTAGGGCTTGATCCCTAGTATCCACTATGTTCTTAGACTGATGTTGCTATGACTTTGCTATGCTTAATGCTTGTCACTTTGGGCCTGGGTGCCATGAACTCAGATCTGAACAGTTTATGAATTCATCATTATATCCATGTTTTAGATCCGATCTTGCAAGTTATAGTCACCTACTATCTGTTATGATCCGGCACCCCCGGAGTGACAACAACCGGGCCCACTCCCGGTGATGACCGTTGTTTGAGGAGTTCATGTATTCACTATGTGTTAATGCTTTGTTCCGGTTTTCTATTAAAAGGAGGCCTTAATATCCCTTAGTTTCCAATATGGACCCCGCTGCCATGGGAGGGTAGGACAAAAGATGTCATGCAAGTTCTTTTAATAAAGCATGTATGACTATTTACGAAATACATGCCTACATTATATCGATGAACTAGAGCTAGTGTCGTATCGCCCTAGGTTATAACTGTCACATGATGAATATCATCCAACAAGTCACCGATCCAATGCCTACGAATTTATTTATATTGATCTTGCTGCGTTACTATTGCTATCATCACTGTTACACTTGCTACAAATTATTGCTATCATTGTTGTTGTTACCGTTGCTGCTGTCACTACTATCAAAACTATCAAACTACTTTGCTACTGATCACTTTGCTGCAAATAATTAATCTCCAGGTGTGGTCGAATTGACAACTCAGCTGCTAATACCTTCAAATATTCTTTGGCTCCCTTGTGTCGAATCTATAAATTTGGGTTGAATACTCTACCCTCGAAAACTATTACGATCCCCTATACTTGTGGGTTATCACTACTTCATCACCACTACCCTCTTCTTCATCACCAAAAGAAAATTGAGTATCGGGTACGGGCACTCCCCTTGGCTTCCACCAAGCTTGGGGGAGGTGCCCCGGTATCGTATCATCCCCACTATGTTTTGCCTTTACTTATTTAGTTCGATCTTTTTTTTTCTTTAGATGAATAAAAGTTTAGTTCGATCCTTTCTTTTCGAGAGTTTGCTTAGTGATTTATCCTTGTAATCGTGTGCGAGATATATAATAAAGCTTAGTTTGAGTTTTTCTTTCTTTACTTTCATGTTGCAATAGAAAGAAAGGAAATAAATTAAAAATATCATATGCTAATCTTATGGTAAGTGATGACACCACATAAGGAAAAGTATAAGTAGGAAATTTTATTAGAGGTTGACAAACATAGCATTGGTCAATGATGCAACTCATGAAAGAATTGATAAGGGAAGAGAAGATTCATATATAAATACACTATCCTAGAAATCTTTTGTGATTGTGAGCCCCCATCAAAATATTATATGCCAAAAAATTTGACGTTGGACAAGGAAGACAACGTAATGATTTATGTTTGTTCATATTCACATAGAAGTTATATTGTCATAGATCCTTCAACATGTGGTGCTTGCCCCTATCTTTGCTAGCCAAAAATTTCACACTAAGTAGAGATACTACTTGTGCATCCAAAAACCCTTAAACCCAAATCTTATTTTCAGGAGTCCACCATACCTACCTAGGGATTGAGCAAGATCCCTCAAGTAAGTTGTCACCGGTGCAATAAGGCAATAAAAATTGCTTCCAAAAGTGTGAGATCATTTAGTGTAAGAGAAAATTGAGCGTTGTACGAACTTGTGATGGTGAAGAATAAAAGTGACAGACTGCATAATAAAGTTTGCCATCACAAGGGGCAATAAAACGTGACTTTCTTTTGCACTAAGGGGTTGAGCATACAAACAAATAAGCGCATGACAACCTCTGCTTCCCTCTGCGAAGGGCATATCTTTTACTTTTATGTATTTACTTTTATGCAAGAGTCAAAGTTTCTTCTCTCTACTCCTTTTTATTTTCTCCTTTGGCAAGCATCATGTGGTGAGGAAAGATCTAGGCACATATGTCCAGTTGAATATGGGTGGCATGAGTTATTATTGTTGACATCACCCTTGAGGTGAATACGTTGGGAGGCAAAACTATAAGCCCCCATCTTTCTATGTGTCCAGTTGAAATGTTTCGCTCATGTGTATGCGGTGAGTGTTAGCAATCATAGAAGACTTTATGATGGTTGAGTATGTGGAATTGCCTAGAGGCTCCGATACGTGATCCTTCCTGAAGAGATGATGAATTGTAGTTGCAAAGTTGACTGAGAACATAGTTTGTTGGTTCCTAATAGAGTTTATGCTTTGTACTTCAATTGTGTGATGAATTGTCACTTATTCATGGGGAGTCTATGATAAAAGTCTTATGTTTAAATTTGTTGTAGTTATAATAATCTACATGATGCTTCTATGTATGTATTTTGTTTTCATTGACACCTCTCTCTCTAAGCATGTGGACATGTTTTTCAATTTCGGTTTTCGCTTGAGGACAAGCGAGGTCTAAGCTTGGGGGAGTTGATACGTCCATTTTGAATCATGTTTTCCTACTGTTATTTATGATGTTTTTATGCATAATAATGCTTTTTGGAGTAATTCTACTGCCTTTTCTCTCATAATATACAAGGTACACACAAAGAGGGAGAATTCCGGCAGCTGGAAATCTGGACCTAGAAAAGCTACGCCAGGCCACCTATTCTGCACAACTCCAAACAAGCTGAAACTTTATGGAGATTTTTTATGGAATATTGGAGCCAATAAGTACCAGAGGGGGCCCACCAGGTGGGCACAACCCACCTGGGCGCGCCAGGGAGCCCAGGGGCGCCCTGGTGGGTTGTGCTCACCCAGGCCCACCTCCGGTGCCCATCTTCTGGTATAAGTCATTTTGACCTAGAAAAAAAAAAGGAGAGGACTTTCAGGATGGAGCGCCGCCGTCTCGAGGCAGAACTTGGGCAGGAGCACTTTTGCCCTCCGGCTGAGCGATTCCGCCGGGGGAACTTCCCTCTCGGAGGGGGAAATCATCGTCGTCATCATCGCCAACAACTCTCCCATCTTGGGGAGGGCAATCTCCATCAACATCTTCAACAGCACCATCTCATCTCAAACCCTAGTTCATCTCTTGTGTTCAATCTTTGTACCGGAACTATAGATTGGTGCTTGTGGGTGACTAGTAGTGTTGATTACATCTTGTAGTTGATTACTATATGGTTTATTTGGTGGAAGATTATATGTTCAGATCCAATATGCTATTTAATACCCCTCTGATCTTGAGCATGATTATCATTTGTGAGTAGTTACTTTTGTTCTTGAGGTCACGGGAGAAATCATGTTGCAAGTAATCATGTGAACTTGATATGTGTTCGATATTTTGATAGTATGTATGTTGTGATTCCCTTAGTGGTGTCATGTGAATGTCGACTACATGACACTTCACCATATTTGGGCCTAAGGGAATGCATTGTGGAGTAGTTATTAGATGATGGGTTGCGAGAGTGACAGAAGCTTAAACCCTAGTTTATGCGCTATTCCGTAAGGGACCGATTGGATCCAAAAGTTTAATGCTATGGTTAGAATTTATTCTTAATACTTTTCTCGTAGTTGAGGATGCTTGCGAGGGGGTTAATCATAAGTAGGAGGTTTGTTCAAGTAAGAACAGCACCTAAGCACCGGTCCACCCACATATCAAATTATCAAACTATCGAACACGAATCAAATCAACATCATGAAAGTGACTAGATGAAATTCCTGTGTACCCTCAAGACCACTTTGCTTACTATAAGAGACCGTTTTGGCCTGTCCTTTGCCTCAAAAGGATTGGGCTACCTTGCTGCACTTTTGTTACTTCTATCATTACTTGCTCGTTACAAATTATCTTGCTATCAAACTACTCTGTTACTTACAATTTCAGCACTTGCAGACATTACCTTGCTGAAAACCACTTGTCATTTCCTTTTGCTCCTCGTTGGGTTCGACACTCTTACTTATCGGAAAGAGCTACAATTGATTCCCTATACTTGTGGGTCATCAGATTCCTTAGAGCATCTCCAGGAGTTTGGCCCCACAAGGGCATGAATAGCGCCTCCTGGGGGCTAACCGGCGATATTTTCGTTGTGGGGGCGCTCGGGTTCCCAACTGCCGCCCCAAGTTGGCACCCAGACGCCGTTTTTCAAATGCAAATTGGGCTCAAATTCGAAGAAAATGACTCGATTTTAGACGAAATTTAGGCGGTTTCATTCATATTTGTATAAATTTAAAGACATACACAAAAACTTAAAAAACTACGCCGCCGCTGCCCCGAGCCTACTTCATGCTGAGGAGATCGTAGAAGGCGGTGTAGTCGCCGCCGTCGTCGTCGTCGTCCTGCACGCTGTCGTCCTTGCTGCAGCCTTGCCCTGGATCGCCGCTGCGGACTGGGTCGGTCGGCCCCGGCGCCTCCTCGTCGCTGTCGGAGAGGACGATGATGCCGCCCTAGTTGCGGCCGCGGCGCCTCTCGGCGATCTCCTCTAGAGTGTGGCGCTGGCGCTCCATCTCCTCCTGCACATAGTCGTCTCGCGGCCATTTCAGGCTGGTGTCGAGTTCGGCGGCCATCTCCACATGTTCTTGCTTAACGACCACGAGCGTCACCGGCTCCTTCTTTGACCTGACCAGACGGAGATGGTCACGGGGAGGTGAAGGTTGGCGGCAGCCCTCGTTTATGATGAGGTTGCCGCCGCGGCTGCGCCGGCGCTCCGGCGTCTCCTAGGGCTCGGGCTTGATGGTGGCAAGCGACGTCGTGGCGGAGGACGAGGACGACCCCCGCCATGCGCCTCGGCAGCCACAAGCTCCCGCTCCAGCACGAGAACGATGGCCCGGGTACACCAATGGCTACTCATTGCCGCCCTCGATGTGCTCAAGGACAGCGTGGAGTGTGCACCCGGGGACGCCCCACCACTGACAGCGGCCGTTGGAGTTCTAGCGACCCCTTGGCGTCGGTGCGGTGTTGGTGGAAGCGAGCTGGTCGGCATGGCGGCGCTGGAAATACGCCGTTCACAGAGGGTGGTTGTCGGGGGCATACCTCGGCTGTTGTCGCGCTTCCTCCGGCAAGGATGCCCGGATCCACGCGATCTCGTCGCGGCCTTCCGCGTCGGAGGGAGGCGGGGGCACGGGGACGCCTCCGGCGCTGAGCGCATGTCGGGCGGCGCCGGGTAGTTGGCCTCGTGGAGAACGCGTGCCTCCCACTCATGCAGCGACTAGCGGCCGAAGCCGTTGGCCGCCGCTCTGTCACTGGGAAACCTCTCTGCCATGGGCACGGGCTTGACGGGAAGGAGAGAGGGTGAGAGCAAGGGCGGCGAAGGAGAGAAGGTGGTCGGCGCTGGAGGTAGGTGAGAGAGAGGTAGTTGTGGCGAGTGTGCGGCCAGCAGCGACGAAAACGGCTTTCATAGCGGCGAGGGTTCGGCAACAGTGTGGACGCGTGGCGGGAAAGGGCGGGACGCACGGCGGCTCGCCATCACTACGCCGCCCATGATCAATGGAAGGCTGACCGACGGCAGCCTTGGCATTGATTCACGGGGGAGCCGAGGCGATGAGATGAGGACGATGATGAGATGCCTAATCGCTGACTCGGCGGGCCCACGGGGGTGGGAATCTGGCGCGGGAAGTTTTGCCGCCTGATGTCGCTTGAAGCTACGTCGGTATTTCCCCAAAGAGGAAGGGATGATGCAGCACAACAACAGTAGGTATTTCCCTCAGATATGAAACCAAGGTTATCGAACCAGTGGGAGAACCAAGCAACACAACGTAAATAGCCCCTGCACACAAATAACAACCACTCGCAACCCGACGTGTTAAAGGGGTTGTCAATCCCTTTCGGGTAACGGCGCCAGAAATTGGCACGTGGATGGGAGAAAGTTGTAATAATTGATAGATCGAACGCCAAACAAAATAAATAAGAATAAATTGCAGCAAGGTATTTTTGTATTTTTGGTTTAGTAGATCTGAAAATAAATTCAAGATAAAAGTAGATCGCAAAGGCAAATAATATGAGAAAGAAGACCCGGGGGCCATAGGTTTCACTAGTGGCTTCTCTCGAAAAAAATAGCAAACGGTGGGTAAACAAATTACTGTTGGGCAATTGATAGAACTTCAAATAATCATGACGAAGGCAATGATCATTATATAGGCATCACGTCCAAGATTAGTAGACCGACTCCTACCTGCATCTACTACTATTACTCCACAAAGTTCATGGAAAAACGGAGTAATGCAATAAGAACGATAACATGATGTAGACAAGATCTACCTATGTAGAGATAGACCCCATCGTTTTATCCTTAGTAGCAACGATACATACGTGTCGTTTCCCCTTCTATCACTAGGATCAAGCACCGTAAGATCAAACCCACTACAAAGCATCTCTTCCCATTGCAAGATAAATAGATCAAGTTGGCCAAACAAAACCCAAATATCGGAGAAGAAATACGAGGCTATAAGCAATCATGCATATAAGAGATCAAAGAAACTCAAATAACTTTCATGGATATAAAATTATATAACTGATCATAAACTCAAAGTTCATCAGATCCCAACAATCACACCGCAAAAAGAGTTACATCATATGGATCTCCAAGAGACCATTGTATTGAGAATTCAGCGAGAGAGAGGAAGCCATCTAGCTACTAACGACGGACCCGAAGGTCTACAAAGAACTACTCACGCATCATCGGAGAGGCATCAATGGAGGTGGTGAACCCCATCCGAGATGGTGTCTAGATTGGATCTGGTGGTTCTGGACTCTTCGGCAGCTGGATGAATATTTCGTCGACTCCCCTAGGGTTTCTGAAATATTGGGGTATTTATAGAGCAAAGAGGCGGTCCGGGGGGCACCCGAGGTGGGCACAACTCACCAGGGCACGCCTGGGCCTCCTGGCGCGCCCTGGTGGGTTGTGCCCTCCCCGGGACGCCCTTCAGGCGCAGCCAGGACCCATTACGTTCCTTCTAGTCCAAAAAAAATCTTCGTAAAGTTTCGTTGCATTTGGACTCCGTCTGATATTGATTTCCTGCGATGTAAAAAAATGCAGAAACAACAACTGGCACTTGGCACTATATCAATAGGTTAGTACCAAAAAATGATATAAAATGACTATAAAATGATTATAAAACATCCAAGATTGATAATATAACAACATGGAACAATAAAAAATTATAGATACGTTGGAGACGTATCAGCGCCATTTTTCTTTCCCCCGGCGCCCCCGGTCGGCCCCCAGCGCCCTGGGTTCGGCCTGGGTCCGCCGGCGCCAATTTGGGCCCTAACCGGCGAAATTTGGGCTCCTGGGGGCGCGAATGGGCCATTTTTTGGAGCCGGCGATAAAAAAGGGGGCCTGGGGGCGCTTGTTGGGGGCGGCTGAAGATGCTCTTACACCGGCGGCTGCGGGATGCAACGGGTAGGCGGATCTGGCCAACGGCGGGCTGCGGCGGGTACGTTAGTCGCGGATCTGACACCGGCGGCGGGAAGATGTGTGGCTACGGGTGGGTAAGCGTGCGGTTACGGGTGGGTGGGCAGTTGTTTTTGTTTTCTGGCAGTCGGCTGCGTGCCACATATTTGCTGCATGAGGTGCCCCTTTTTGGGCTGCCCTAAAATTTTTTTGCAAAATTATTAGGACTTGGAAACTATTGGAGGGTGTTATTTTGCAATCTTGTGCTCTAAAAACGGCCTATGCCCTATTATAGGGCTGCGGCTGGAGATGCTGTTCGGTGGTTTTCCTTTTTATCATGTTATTTTTGTATTAATATTTATTGAGGCGAATGCCAATTTTTTCTTTTCTTCCTCAAGTTTCTTGTTTTACCTTTTCTTTTTCATATTTATTTTTAAAAATATCTTTTCAAAAGTACAAGAATATTTTTGCAATGTTTATCAATACTAGATAAAATATGAATATTTTTTTTAAAAAATAACATGTTTTAAAGTCATGAATGTTGTTTTAAATGAATGGTTATTTTTTTAAATGCATGAACTTATTAAACTGTACAAATACTTTTTCAAATTGTGAGAAGGCTTTAAGAACATAAGTGAACACCTTCTGTTAATTGTATGAACATGTTTGAAAATCAATGAATACTTGTAAAATTACATCATCGTTTAGAAAATTCACAACCATTTCTAAGAAAATAGGTGGACGCTTTTTAAAAGACGTTAACACTTTAAAAAAATCAGGAATGCACATTTTTACCTCATGAGTCAACTGGTCCAAAGAATATATCTTTAAGATACATAAACGCTATATTCAATTGCGATGAACATTTTATTAAAAAGGTGAATACTTCACAGTTATTTTTAAAACTAAAAAGAAATAAAAAAAAGGTAACCGAAAAAAGGAAAGGAAACAATAAAACAAAAAATTAGGCCAACCCCGCGTAAACGTAGGCCAACGCTTACGGTCCTTCATGGGCCAACCAAATCTACGCTCAGGTGGGCGGCAGCTGCTTAACACTGGCAACAAGCAGTATATAGTGGCGTCACTGTCTCCATTTAGTGTGGCTACTTTTTTTTTAACATCAGTACAGACACAAGCGCTCACATATACACGCATACACTTATCCCTATGAGCACACGCACATCCTACCCCTATGAGCACCTCCGAAAGACTGAGCCGACATATCATCTTGATATTTTATGAAGTCACTGCAAGCGCCTCGTAGTCGGCAGGAACGTCTTCTCCCACTGAACGCGTATCGCCGGAAATCCTGAATAAATTCAGGATAAATGCAAGCATCAGGACTTGAACCCTGATGGGCTGGGGATACTACTGTCCACCTAACAATCCAACCACAGGTTGGTTCGCTTTCGTGTGGCTACCTGATTTGAACTAGGGCTACAATAAAAGCTTAAGGCTCGCAAGTCATTCGTGATCGACTCTTGTTTTGGCTCAACTCGGAAAGAAACGAGCCGGATATGAGCGCTTTATGTGGCTCGATCGAGAAACAAGCTGATCTTGAATCAAAACTAGCCTGCTCGATTTTAGCTTGATAGCTTAAGATAATTCAGAAATTCAATTTATATGCTCCTGGTAGCCAGAATGTATTTTGCAAATGTCAAAAACATTTGGAAAAAATACATATGTTCGTTGTCACACTCAAATGCTACCTTTCAGGGGAAACAATAAGCATTTGATCTTTGAAAAACAAAAAGACAAATCGAACATCAAATGTTACCTCCAAATGGTACACTTCATTTTATTTTTCTCACCAACGAAGCACATATTCCGTTTTCACATGAAAATTATCGATCACGCTTTTTACACTATGATGAACATTTACAAAAAAATCAGAATTTTAAAATTTTATTTACTATTTGTTTTGAATTTACTGTTCATTCGGGAGCATCTGCTCTCCAGAACCAAAATGGTGCTCCCAAGATAATTCAGTTAGTATGTCAGAATGATTTTATAGTATATTAGAAAATACGATAATTTATAACAATATGTTTTGTGTGTGTGATTTTTCTTCATTTTATCTACAAGCAGGTGAGGCAAATTTAAGCCTTTATATGGTACCTGGTCAGTCATGTGGTAAGTATTATTTATTGCGAAAGTTCAACAACAGATGTACCTTCTTATATTTTTGTACTGTTCTTGTGGCCTATCTAGTTGAAAAAATGGTTTTAATTATTATTATTATTATTATTATTATTTAGCTTGAAACTAACTCATGGTCGACTTGAGATACGAATGCTTTCTATAGCTCAACTTTGAACTTCACTCAGATACGGTTCGCTCGAATTTTAGTATAAACTAAGCTGAGCTTAGGACAACTCGACTCGTTTGAACCGCTAGGCCGCTTGGCCATTCTGCACATCCCATGAGCAAGAAGTACAAGGGACTTCTTGTTTACTTGGAAAACTAGATGACACCCCACATGTTGCGGTCGGAACATGCGTGAGTTGGTTGCGATATATTGTTTTGATGAGATTTAGTTGTCTTGAATTTGAAAATTAGACTAACGATTAAAAATACAGGTATTTTTTTATTTGATTTTATATAATTATAAAATAAATATTAAGTAGTATCTCACATGCATGTTGAGATAAATAAAAGTAGTGGAGTTGATTAAGTGGGGTGTGTGCATGTTGAGGGAGTTAGTATAGGTAGCATTTTCATGCATGCATGTTAAAAGAAATAAATGTAATGGAGTTGATGAGGTGGCATGTGTGATGATGTGTCATGTGTGCATGTTGAGATAAATAAAGTAGTGGAGATGAACTTCTTAGACTGGTCGTAATGGGGAGTATCATATACTGGTATCATGCATATGATACTACTTCCCTAATGCATAGTATCATAAGTTAGTATTTTAGGTTACTTAATTGCCATGCATGACACAAAGTAGTACAACATTTTATATGATACGGTATCATGATATAATACCACATCATCTCTTTCCTCATTTAATTGTGTGCCACATCATCCAAAAAGTCTAGTTGACATGCATGACACCGCTTATGATACTCCCATTAGGACCACCCTTAGGCACACTCACAAGTTTCTAAGGGTTGTTTGGGATAAGTGGATAACTCCACCTACTCAACTAGTGAAGTGGTGTCAAGAAACGAGAAACAAAAATGCCGCCACATCACTCGCTAGGGCGACTTGCGTGACCACTCACCTTGGCCACTAGGGCACCTCCTAACATTCTTCTCTTCCTCGCTGTTGTCGGTCGACACCGCCGTGCAAAGCCCTGGGTGGCCGACGGTGGTGGCGAGCCATCTCCCGGTTCTTCCCACGTCCTCCATCAACAGCAGATCTGAAATATCGAGAAGATAGGTCTAGAGCACTTTTGTCATGATGTTTATTGTCTCCATGTGTGAGTAGAACCCTAGTTCTTGGGGATATGGATGAACCTTGGTATGTGTTGGATCTCAAACATTATTATGGATATGAAATTCTCTGTTGAATGCTTATTTTAATAACTTCATGAATATTGTGAAGGGGCCCCACTCAACATTTGTGCCTTCTGGCCATGAAGTATATCACTGTTGTTGTAAAAGGCTAGGATGTGAAGGTAATTCGAGTTGACAGTAAATGCCTTTGCCCCTACTCTTTACAATTGACCAAGGAATTACGGAGAACACTTAGAGAGGTCGTGTCCACGGGGTAACCCTTAATTATCATAAGTTGTAATCATATGGGGGAGGTTATGATAGTGGTGTGCGTGGCATGAAGTTTACTTCGAGTAGAACGTGTTCTGTAACCGGTTGTGCCCAGCATAATCGTCAATAGTGGCTCAAGTATCCATTCCATACTATGCCCATACATTTTTTTGATAGAAAGACTGTAAGGGAACCCCCTACAGTATAATTGGTGCAACAAACCCAAATTGCAAGTACCATGCCTTGAACCTGGGTGGGTGGGAAGGCATCAACCCCTCCCCACCACTAGGCTATGCCTTAGTCTGCACTATGCCCATACATAGATGCACCTGAAACATACCAATGGGGATTCCAAACTCCCTGAGAACGCTTTACTCCTCTGCTGCTCCATTAGTCACTCTAATCTTTGTTCCTTATTTACTTTTATGTTATTTACTTCGAAGTATGTTCCACTACTCAATCACAATTTACTTGTGCCCTCGCTTTGCTTTGAGTCTACAATTATCTGCGGGCATAAAAATACATAATTCATTATGAGACGCAAAAGTTTGATTCATGTGCTCCCTCTGGGATCACTCTTACTTAGAAAAAGGCTGAAACTAAACCCTGTGCACTTGCAGACTATCAAATACCCCAATGTCAGCATGGGTATCCGCAAGTTAAGACATGCATCAAGTGATCTCAAATCCAAAGTATTCAATCCAACATATGAAACTTCAAAGATCAAGACTCGTTTCACCACGAAAATAAGAGTGGGAGGTGAACATCATGTGATTCAACTTTAATAACAAAGTTCATGATACATCAAGATTGGAATCCATCGAGAACATGGGAGCGAGAGAGATATCAAACACATAGCTACGAGTACAAACCCTCAGCCCTGAGAATGAACTACTCACGGATCACCATGGAGGCAACAAGGTTGATGAAGAGACCTCTCATGGTGGCTTCCCCCTCCGACAGGGCATTGGAAAAGGGCTCCAAATAATATTTCTTCTGAACAGAGGCTTGCGATGGCAGAAAAATTGTATCGGGTCTCGCTTCGAGGGTTTCTGAATATTTGTCAATTTATAGGTCAAAGATTAGGGTTAACGGAGCCATGACGGGCCCACAAGCCAAGGTGGCATGCCCTATCCTGCAGGCGGCGCCCTTGCCTTGTGGGCCCCTCGTTAGTCTTCTAGTACTCCCCTGAAGCTTTTAGGGTCTCTTATTTCCCATAAAAAAATCATCGTAAATTTTCTTCGTGTTTGGTCCTCCGTAGGTACGAATTTTCTGTGAAACAAAAACATGCAAAAAAACAAGAACTGGCACTGGGCACTGGATTAACATGTTAGTCCATAAAAATAATATAAAAATGCACCAAAACCATATAGAATTGATGTAAATATAGCATGAATACTTCGTAAATTATAGATATGTTGGAGACGTATCTGAAGGAAATATGCCCTAGAGGCAATAATAAAGTTATTATTTATTTCCTCATATCATGATAAATGTTTATTATTCATGCTAGAGTTGTATTAACCGGAAACATAATACATGTGTGAATACATAGACAAACATAGTGTCACTAGTATGCCTCTACTTGACTAGCTTGTTATTCGAAGATGGTTGAGTTTCCTAGCCATGGACATGAGTTGTCATTTGATTAACGGGATCACATCATTAGGAGAATGATGTCATTGACTTGACCCATTCCGTTAGCTTAACACTTGATCGTTTAGTATGTTGCTATTGCTTTGTTCATGACTTATACATGTTCCTATGACTATGAGATTATGCAACTCCCGTTTACCGGAGGAACACTTTGTGTGCTACCAAACGTCACAACGTAACTGGGGGATTATAAAGGTGCTCTACAGGTGTCTCCGAAGGTACTTGTTGAGTTGGCGTATTTCGAGATTAGGATTTGTCACTCCGATTGTCGGAGAGGTATCTCTGGGCCCTCTCGGTAATGCACATCACTATAAGCCTTGCAAGCAATGTGACTAATGAGTTAGTTGCGGGATGATGCATTACGGAACGAGTAAAGAGACTTGCCGGTAATGAGATTGAACTAGGTATTGAGATACCGATGATCGAATCTCGGGCAAGTAACATAACCGATGACAAAGGGAACAACGTATGTTGTTATGCGGTTTGACCGATAAAGATCTTCGTAGAATATGTAGGAGCCAATATGAGCATCCAGGTTCCGCTATTGGTTATTGACCGGAGACGTGTCTCGGTCATGTCTACATAGTTCTCGAACCCGTAGGGTCCGCACGCTTAAAGTTTGGTGACGATCGGTATTATGAGTTTTTGTGTTTTGATGTACCGAAGGTAGTTCGGAGTCCCGGATATGATCACGGACATGACGAGGAGTCTCGAAATGGTCGATACGTAAAGATTGATATATTGGATGACTATATTCGGACACCGGAAGTGTTCCGAGTGGGTTCGGAGAAAAACCGGAGTACCGGGGGGGTTACCGGAACCCCCCGGGGAGTTAATTGGGCCTCATGGGCCTTAGTGGGAGAAGATGAGGGGCGGCTAGGGCAGCCGCGCACCCCCTCCCCCTCTAGTGCGAATTGGACAAGGAGGGCGGCGGCGCCCCCCTTTTTCCTTCTCCTCCTCTCTCCCTTCCTTCCCTCTCCTACTCCAAAAAGGAAAAGGAGGAGTCCTAATCCCACTCCCCCCTTGGCGCGCCCACCTCCTGGCCGGCCGCCTCCCCCCTTGCTCCTTTATATACGGGAGCAGGGGGCACCTCTAGACACACAAGTTGATCTGTTGATCTCTCCCAGCCGTGTGCGGTGCCCCCCTCCACCATATTCCACCTCGGTCATATCGTAGCGGTGCTTAGGCGAAGCCCTGCGTCGGTAGCAACATCATCACCGTCATCACGCCGTCGTGCTGATGGAACTCTCCCGTGAAGCTCTGCTGGATCGGAGTTCGCGGGACATCATCGAGCTGAACTTGTGCTGAACTCGGAGGTGTCGTACGTTCAGTACTTGGATCGGTCGGATCGTGAAGACGTACGACTACATCAACTACGTTGTGCTAACGCTTCCGCTTTCGGTCTACAAGGGTACGTGGACAACACTCTCCACTCTCGTTGCTATGCATCACCATGATCTTGCGTGTGCGTAGGATTTTTTTTTGACCTTACTACGTTTCCCAACAGTGGCATCCGAGCCAGGTTTTATGCATAGATGTTATATGCACGAGTAGAACACAAGTGAGTTGTGGGTGATACAAGTCATACTACTTACCATCATGTCATACTTTGGTTCGGCGGTATTGTTGGATGACGCGGCCCGGACCGACATTACGCGTACGCTTACGCGAGACTGGTTCTACCGACGTGCTTTGCACACAGGTGGCTGGCGGGTGTCAGTTTCTCCAACTTTAGTTGAACCGAGTGTGGCTACGCCCGGTCCTTGAGAAGGTTAAAACAACACTAACTTGACGAACTATCATTGTGGTTTTGATGCGTAGGTAAGAACGGTTCTTGCTCAGCCCATAGCAGCCATGTAAAACTTGCAACAACAAAGTAGAGGACGTCTAACTTGTTTTTGCAGGGCATGTTGTGATGTGATATGGTAAAGGCATGATGCTGTATTTATTGTCTGAAATGATCATGTTTTGTAACCGAGTTATCGGCAACTGGCAGGAGCCAGATGGTTGTCGCTTTATTGTATGCAATGCAATCGCCCTGTAATTGCTTTACTTTATCACTAAGCGGTAGCGATAGTCGTAGAAGCAATAGTTGGCGAAACGACAACGATGCTACGATGGGGATCAAGGTGTCGCACCGGTGATGATGGTGATCACGACGGTGCTTCGGAGATGGAGATCACAAGCACAAGATGATGATGGCCATATCATATCACTTATATTGATTGCATGTGATGTTTATCTTTTATGCATCTTATCTTGCTTTGATTGACGGTAGCATTATAAGATGATCTCTCACTAAATTTCAAGGTAAAAGTGTTCTCCCTGAGTATGCACCGTTGCCAAAGTTCGTCGTGCCGAGACACCACGTGATGATCGGGTGTGATAAGCTCAACGTTCATCTACAACGGGTGCAAGCCAGTTTTGCACACGCAGAATACTCGGGTTAAACTTGACGAGCCTAGCATATGCAGATATGGCCTCGGAATACTGAGACCGAAAGGTCGAGCGTGAATCATATAGTAGATATGATCGACATAGTGATGTTCACCATTGAAAACTACTCCATTTCACGTGATGATCGGTTATGGTTTGGTTGATTTGGATCACGTGATCACTTAGATGATTAGACGGATGTCTATCTAAGTGGGAGTTCTTAAGTAATATGATTAATTGAACTTTAATTTATCATGAACTTAGTCCTGGTAGTATTAGCATATGTATGTTGTAGATCAATAGCTCGCGATGTAGCTCCCCGTTTAATTTTGATATGTTCCTAGAGAAATATAAGTTGAAAGATGATAGTAGCAATGATGTGGACTTGTTCCTTAATCTGAGGATTTTCCTCATTGCTGCACAGAAGAATTATGTCCTTGATGCACCGCTAGGTGATAGACCTATTGCAGGAGCAGATGCAGACGTTATGAACGTTTTGACAAAAGCTCAGTATGATGACTACTTGATAGTTTAGTGCACCATGCTTTACGGCTTAGAACCGGGACTTCAAAAATGCTTTGAACGCCATGGAGCATACTAGATGTTCCAAGAGTTGAAATTGGTATTTCATACTCATGCCCGTGTCAAGAGGTATGAGACCTCTGACAGTACTTTGCCTACAAGATGGAGGAGAATAGCTCAACCAGTGAGCATATGCTCAGATTGTCTGGGTACTACAATTGCTTGAATCAAGTGGGAGTTAATCTTCCAGATAAGATAGTAATTGACAGAATTCTCTAGTCACTATCACCAAGTTACTAGAACTTCGTGATGAACTATAATATGCAAGGGATGACGAAATTAATTCCCGAGCTCTTCGCGATGCTGAAATCGACGAAGGTAGAAATCAAGAAAGAGCATCAAGTGTTGATGGTTAACAAGACCACTAGTTTCAAGTAAAGGGGCAAAGGGAAGAAAGGGGAACTTCAAGAAGAACGGCAAGCAAGTTGCTGCTCAAGTGAAAAAGCCCAAGTCTGGACCTAAGCCTGAAACTGAGTGCTTCTACTGCAAAGGGACTGGTCACTGGAAGCGGAACTGCCCCAAGTATTTGGTGGATAAGAAGGATGGCAAAGTGAACAAAGCTATATTTGATATACATGTTATTGATGTGTACTTTACTAGTGTTTATAGCAAACCCTCGGTATTTGATACTGGTTCAGTTGCTAAGAGTAGTAACTCAAAACGGGAGTTGCAGAATGAACAGAGACTAGTTAAGGGTGAAGTGACGATGTGTATTGGAAGTGGTTCCAAGTTTGATATGATCATCATCGCACACTCCCTATACTTTCGGGATTAGTGTTGAACCTAAAATAAATGTTATTTAGTGTTTGCGTTGAGCATGAATATGATTGGATCATGTTTATTGCAATACGGTTATTCATGTAAGTTAGAGAATAATTGTTGTTCTGTTTACATGAATAAAACCGTCTATGGTTATACACCCAATGAAAATGGTTTATTGGATCTCGATCGTAGTGATACACATTTTCATAATATTGAAGCCAAAAATGCAAAGTTAATAATGATAGTGCAACTTATTTGTGGCACTGCCATTTAGGTCATATTGGTGTAAAGCGCATGAAGAAACTCCATGCTGATGGACTTTTGGAATCACTTGATTATGAATCACTTGATGCTTGCGAACCATGCCTCATGGGAAAGATGACTAAGACTCCGTTCTCCGGAACAATGGAGCGAGCAACTGACTTATTGGAAATAATACATACTGATGTATGCGGTCCGATGAGTGTTAAGGCTCGTGGCAAGTATCGTTATTTTCTAACCTTCACAGATGATTCGAGAAAATATGGGTATATCTACTTAATGAAATATAAGTCTGAAACATTTGAAAAGTTCAAAGAATTTCATAGTGAAGTGGAAAATCATCGTAACAAGAAAATAAAGTTTCTACGATCTGATCATGGAGGAGAATATTTGAGTTACGAGTTTGGTCTACATTTGAAACAATGCATAATAGTTTAGCAACTCATGCCACCCGGAACACCACAGCATAATGGTGTGTCCGAACATCGTAACCGTACTTTATTAGATATGGTGCAATCTACGATGTCTCTTACCAATTTACCACTATCGTTTTGGGGTTATGCATTAGAGACAGCTGCATTCACGTTAAATAGGGCACCATCTAAATCTATTGAGATGACACCATATGAACTGTGGTTTGGCAAGAAACCAAAGTTGTTGTTTCTTAAAGTTTGGGGTTGCGATGCTTATGTGAAAAAAGTTCATCCTGATAAGCTCAAACTCAAATCGGAGAAATGTGTCTTCATAGGATACCCAAAGGAAACTGTTGGGTACACCTTCTATCACAGATCCGAAGGCAAGACATTCGTTGCTAAGAATGGATCCTTTCTAGAGAATGAGTTTCTCTCGAAAGAAGTGAGTGAGAGGAAAGTAGAACTTGATGAGGTAACTGTACCTGCTCCCTTGTTGGAAAGTAGTTCATCATAGAAACCGGTTCCTGTGACACCTACACCAATTAGTGAGGAAGCTAATGATATTGACCATGAAACTTCAGATCAAGTTCCTACTGAACCTCGTAGGTCAACCAGAGTAAGATCCGCACCAGAGTGGTATGGTAATCCTATTCTGGAGGTCACGTTACTTGACCAAGGCGAACCTACGAACTATGAAGAAGCGATGGTGAGCCCAGATTCCGCAAAATGGCTTGAGGCCATGAAATCTGAGATGGGATCCATGTATGAGAACAAAGTGTGGACTTTGGTTGACTTGCCCGATGATTGGCAAGCCGTTGAGAATAAATGGATCTTCAAGAAGAAGACTGACGCTGACGGTAATGTTACCGTCTATAAAGCTTGACTTGTTGCGAAAGGTTTTCGACAAGTTCAATGGATTTACTACGATGAGACTTTCTCACCCGTAGCGATGCTTAAGTCTATCCAAATCATGTTAGCAATTGACGCATTTTATGATTATGAAATTTGGAAAATGGATGTCAAAATTGCATTCCTGAATGGATTTCTGGAAGAAGAGTTGTATATGATGCAACCAGAAGGTTTTGTCGATCCAAAGGGAGCTAACAAAGTGTGCAAGCTCCAGCAATCCATTTATGGACTGGTGCAAGCCTCTCGGAGTTGGAATAAACATTTTGATAGTGTGATCAAAGCATATGGTTTTATACAGACTTTTGGAGAAGCCTGTATTTACAAGAAAGTGAGTGGGAGCTCTGTAGCATTTCTGATATTATATGTGGATGACATATTGCTGATTGGAAATGATATAGAATTTCTGGATAGCATAAAAGGATACTTGAATAAGAGTTTTTCAATGAAAGACCTCGGTGAAGCTGCTTACATATTAGGCATCAAGATCTATAGAGATAGATCAAGACGCTTGATAGGAGTTTCACAAAGCACATACCTTGACAAAGTTTCGAAGAAGTTCAAAATGGATCAAGCAAAGAAAGGGTTCTTGCCTGTGTTACAAGGTGTAAAGTTGAGTCAGACTCGATGCCCGACCACTGCAGAAGATAGAGAGAAAATGAAAGATGTTCCCTATGCTTCAGCCATAGGCTCTATCATGTATGCAATGTTGTGTACCAGACCTGATGTGTGTCTTGCTATTAGCCTAGCAGGGAGGTGCCAAGTAATCCAGGAGTGGATCACTGGACAGCGGTCAAGAACATCCTGAAAAACCTAAAAGGACTAAGGATATGTTTCTCGTTTATGGAGGTGACAAAGAGCTAGTCATAAATGGTTACATCGATGCAAGCTTTGACACTGATCCGGACGATTCTAAATCGCAAACCGGATACGTGTTTACATTGAACGGTGGAGCTGTCAGTTGGTGCAGTTCTAAAAAAAGCGTCATGGCAGGATCTACATGTGAAGCGGAGTACATAGCTGCTTCGGAAGCAACAAATGAAGGAGTCTGGATGAAGGAGTTCATATCCGATCTAGGTGTCATGCCTAGTGCATTGGGTCCAATGAAAATCTTCTGTTACAATACTGGTGCAATTGCCTTGGCAAAGGAATTCAGATTTCATAAGAGGACCAAGCACATCAAGAGACGCTTCAATTCCATCTGGGACCAAGTCCAGGTGGGAGAAATAGAGATTTGCAAGATACATACGGATCTGAATGTTGTAGACCCATTGACTAAGCCTCTTCCACGAGCAAAACATGATCAGCACCAAAACTCCATGCGTGTTAGAATCATTACTGTGTAATCTAGATTATTGACTCTAGTGCAAGTGGGAGACTGAAGGAAATATGCCCTAGAGGCAATAATAAAGTTATTATTTATTCCTCATATCATGATAAATGTTTATTATTCATGCTAGAATTGTATTAACTGGAAAAATAATACATGTGTGAATACATAGACAAACATAGTGTCACTAGTATGCCTCTACTTGACTAGCTCGTTAATCGAAGATGGTTGAGTTTCCTAGCCATGGACATGAGTTGTCATTTGATTAATGGGATCACATCATTAGGAGAATGATGTGATTGACTTGACCCATTCCGTTAGCTTAGCATTTGATCGTTTAGTATGTTGCTATTGCTTTCTTCATGACTTATACATGTTCCTATGACTATGAGATTATGCAACTCCCGTTTACCGGAGGAACACTTTGTGTGCTACCAAACGTCACAACATAACTGGGTGATTATAAAGGTGCTCTACAGGTGTCTCCGAAGGTACTTGTTGAGTTGGCGTATTTCGAGATTAGGATTTGTTACTCCGATTGTCGGAGAGGTATCTCTGGGCCCTCTCGGTAATGCACATCACTATAAGCCTTGCAAGCAATGTGACTAATGAGTTAGTTGTGGGATGATGCATTACGGAACGAGTAAAGAGACTTGCCGGTAATGAGATTGAACTAGGTATTGAGATACCGACGATCGGATCTCGGGCAAGTAACATAACCGATGACAAAGGGAACAACGTATGTTGTTATGCGGTTTGACCGATAAAGATCTTCGTAGAATATTGTTGGAAATATGCCCTAGAGGCAATAATAAATGGTTATTATTATATTTCTTTGTTCATGGTAATTGTCTATTATTCATGCTATAATTGTATTGTCCGGAAATCGTAATACATGTGTGAATACATAGACCACAACCTGTCCCTAGTAAGCCTCTAGTTGACTAGCTCGTTGATCAACAGATAGTCATGGTTTCCTGACTATGGACATTGGATGTCATTGATAACGGGATCACATCATTAGGTGAATGATGTGATGGACAAGACCCAACTTAAGCATAGCATAAAAGATCGTGTAGTTTCGTTTGCTAGAGCTTTTCCAATGTCAAGTATCTTTTCCTTAGACCATGAGATCGTGCAACTCCCGGATACCGTAGGAGTGCTTTGGGTGTGCCAAACGTCACAACGTAACTGGGTGACTATAAAGGTGCATTACGGGTATCTCCGAAAGTGTCTGTTGGGTTGGCACGGATCGAGACTGGGATTTGTCACTCCGTGTAAACGGAGAGGTATCTCTGGGCCCACTCGGTAATGCATCATCATAATGAGCTCAATGTGACTAAGGCGTTAGTCACGGGATCATGCATTGCGGTACGAGTAAAGAGACTTGCCGGTAACGAGATTGAACTAGGTATTGGGATACCGACGATCGAATCTCGGGCAAGTAACATACCGATTGACAAAGGGAATTGCATACGGATTGATTGAATCCTCGACACCGTGGTTCATCCGATGATATCATCGTGGAACATGTGGGAGCCAACATGGGTATCCAGATCCCGCTGTTGGTTATTGACCGGAGAGGTGTCTCGGTCATGTCTGCATGTCTCCCGAACCCGTAGGGTCTACACACTTAAGGTCCGGTGACGCTAGGGTTGTAGAGATATATGTATGCGGAAACCCGAAAATTGTTCGGAGTCCCGGATGAGATCCCGGACATCACGAGAGGTTCCGGAATGGTCCGGAGGTAAAGATTTATATATGGGAAGTCTTATTTTGGTCGCCGGAAAAGTTTCGCACTTTATCGGTATTGTACCGGGAGTGCCGAAAGGGGTCCGGGGGTCCACCAAGGGGGTCCACCAGCCCCGGGGGGCCACATGGGCTGTAAGGGGTGCGCCTTGGCCTATATGGGCCAAGGGAACCAGCCCCAAGAGGCCCATGCGCAAGAGATAAGAAAAAAGGGAGAGTCCTAAAGGGGGAAGGCACCTCCGAGGTGCCTTGGGGGGGAAGGACTCCCCCCTGGCCGCACCCTTCCTTGGAGGAAGGGGCAAGGCTGCGCCCCCCCTCTCCCTTGGCCCTATATATAGTGGGGGGAAGGGAGGGCAGCAACATCGAAGCCTTGGGCGCCTCCCTCCTCCCCTGCAACACCTCTCTCTCTCTCGCAGAAGCTTGCGAAGCCCTGCCGGAGAGCCGCTACATCCACCACCACGCCGTCGTGCTGTTGGATCTCCATCAACCTCTCCTTCCCCCTTGCTGGATCAAGAAGGAGGAGACGTCGCTGCACCGTACGTGTGTTGAACGCGGAGGTGCCGTACGTTCGGCACTCGGTCATCGGTGATTTGGATCACGGCGAGTACGACTCCGTCATCCACGTTCATTGGAACGCTTCCGCTCGCGATCTACAAGGGTATGTAGATCCACTCCTTTCCCTTCGTTGCTAGTAGACTCCATAGATGCATCTTGGTGAGCGTAGGAAAATTTTAAATTATGCTACGATTCCCAACAGTGGCATCATGAGCCAGGTCTATGCGTAGTTACTATGCACGAGTAGAACACAAAGCAGTTGTGGGCGTTGAGTTTGCCAATTCTTCTTGCCGCTACTAGTCTTTTCTTGTTTCGGCGGCATTGTAGGATGAAGCGGCCCGGACCGACCTTACACGTACTCTTACGTGAGACAGGTTCCACCGACTGACATGCACTAGATGCATAAGGTGGCTAGCGGGTGTCTGTCTCTCCTACTTTAGTCGGAACGGATTCGATGAAAAGGGTCCTTATGAAGGGTAAATAGAAATTGGCAAATCACGTTGTGGTCATACGTAGGTAAGAAACGTTCTTGCTAGAAACCTACAAACCACGTAAAAACTTGCAACAACAATTAGAGGACGTCTAACTTGTTTTTGCAGCAAGTGCTATGTGATGTGATATGGCCAGAAGATGTGATGAATGATATATATGATGTATGAGATTGATCATATTCTTGTAATAGGAATCACGACTTGCATGTCGATGAGTATGACAACCGGCAGGAGCCATAGGAGTTGTCTTTATTATTTTGTATGACCTGCGTGTCATTGAATAACGCCATGTAAATTACTTTACTTTGTTGCTAAACGCGTTAGCCATAGAAGTAGAAGTAATCGTTGGCGTGACGACTTCATAAAGACACAATGATGGAGATCATGATGATGGAGATCAGGGTGTCATGCCGGTGACAAAGATGATCATGGTGCCCCGAAGATGGAGATCAAAGGAGCATGATGATATTGGCCATATCATGTCACTATTTGATTGCATGTGATGTTTATCATGTTTTTGCATCTTATTTGCTTAGAACGACGGTAGCAAGTAGGATGATCCCTTATAATAATTTCAAGAAAGTGTTCACCCTAACTGTGCACCGTTGCGAAGGTTCGTCGTTTCGAAGCACCACGTGATGATCGGGTGTGATAGATTCTTACGTTCGAATACAACGGGTGTTGACGAGCCTAGCATGTACAGACATGGCCTCGGCACACACGCAATACACTTAGGTTGACTTGACGAGCCTAGCATGTACAGACATGGCCTCGGAACATGGAGGACCGAAAGGTCGAGCATGAGTCGTATAGAAGATACGATCAACATGGAGATGTTCACCGATCTTGACTAGTCCGTCTCACGTGATGATCGGACACGGCCTAGTTAAACTCGGATCATGTTTCACTTAGATGACTAGAGGGATGTCTATCTGAGTGGGAGTTCATAATTAGATGAACTTCATTATCATGAACATAGTCAAAAAGGTATTTGCAAATTATGTCATAGCTTGCGCTTTAGTTCTACTGATTAAGATATGTTCCTAGAGAAAATTTAGTTGAAAGTTGGTAGTAGCAATTATGCGGACTGGGTCCGTAAACTGAGGATTGTCCTCATTACTGCACAGAAGGCTTATGTCCTTAATGCACCGCTCGGTGTGCTGAACCTCAGCGTCGTCTGTAGATGTTACGAAACATCTGACATACACGTTTTGATGACTACGTGATAGTTCAGTGCGGTTTAGAATTGTGGCACCAAAGACATTTTGAAACGTCGCAGAACATGAGAGATGTTCCGAAGACTGAAATTGGGATTTCAGACTAGTGCCCACGTCAAGAGGTATGAGACCTCTGACAAGTTTCTTAAGCCTGCAAACTAAGGGAGAAAAGCTCAATCGTTGAGCGTGTGCTCAGATTGTCTGAGTGCCACAATCGCTTGAATCGAGTGGGAGTTAATCTCCCAGATGAGATAGTGATAGTTCTCCATAGTCACTGCCACCAAGCTAGTAGAGCTTCGTGATGAACTATAACATATCAAGGATAGTTATGATGATCCTTGAGCTATTCGCGATGTTTGACACCGCGAGAGTAGAAATCAAGAAGGAGCATCAATTGTTGATGGTTAGTAGAACCACTAGTTTAAGAAGGGCAAGGGCAAAAGGGATACTTCATGAAACAGCAAGTCGTTTGCTGCTCTAGTGAAGAATCCCAAGGTTGAACCCAAACCCGAGACTAAGTGCTTCTGTAATAAGAGGAACGGTCACTGAAGCAGTACTACCCTAGATACTTGGTAGATGAGAAGGCAGGCAAGGTCGACAGAAGTATATTGGATATACGTTATATGAATGTGTACTTTACTAGTACTCCTAGCAGCACCAGGGTATTAGATACTGGTTCGGTTGCTAAGTGTTAGTAACTCGAAATAAAAGCTGTGGAATAAATGGAGACTAGCTAAAGGTGAGATGACGATATGTGTTGGAAGTGTTTCCAAGGTTGATGTGATCAAGCATCGCATGCTCCCTCTACCATCGAGATTTGGTGGTTGCGTTGAACATGATTGGATTATGTTTACCGCAAAACGGTTATTCATTTAAGGAGAATAATGGTTACTCTGTTTATTTGAATAATACCTTCAATGGTCTTGCACCTAAAATGAATCTCGATCATAGTGATACACATGTTCATGCCAAAAAGATATAAGATAGTAATGATAGTACCACATACTTGTGGCACTGCCACTTGAGTCATATTGGTATAGAACGCATGAGGAAGCTCCATGTGGATGGATCTTTGGACTCACTCATTTTGAAAAGATTGAGACATGCGAACCATGTCTATTGGTATATATGCATGAAGAAACTCCATGCAGATGGATCGTTTAGACTCACTTGATTATGAATCACTTGAGACATGCAAATCATACCACATGGGCAAGATGACTGAAAGACCTCGTTTTCAGTAAGATGGAACAAGAGAGCAACTTATTGGAAGTAATACATTTTGATGTACGCAGTCCAATGAGTGCTGAGGCATGCAGTGGATATCGTTGTGTTCTTACTTCACAGATGATTTGAGTAGATGTTGAGTGTATTTACTTGATGAAACACAAGTCTGAATTATTGAAATGTTCAAGTAATTTCAGAGTGAAGTTGAAGATCATCGTGACAAGAGGATAAAATGTCTGTGATATGATCATAGAGATGAGTATCTGAGTTACGAGTTTGGCACACAATTGAGACATTGTGGAAAGTGTTTCACAATTAATACCGCCTGGAACACTATAGTGTGATGGTGTGTCCGAACATCATAACTGCACCCTATTGGATATGGTGCATACCATGATGTTTCTTATCAAATTACCACTATCGTTTATGGGTTAGGCATTAGAGACAACCGCATTCACTTTAAAAGGGGCTCCACGCAATTCCGTTGAGACGACACCGTTTATAGAAACCTAAGTTGTCGTTTCTTAAAAGTTTGGGGCTGCGATGCTTATGTGAAAAAGTTTCAGGTGATAAGCTCGAACCCAAAGCGGACAAATGCATCTTCATAGAATACCCAAAAACAGTTGGGTATACCTCCTATTTCAGATCTGGAAGCAAAAGTAATTGCTTCTAGAAACGAGTCCTTTCTCGAGGAAAAGTTTCTCTCGAAAGAATTGAGTGGGAGGATGGTGGAGACTTGATAAGGTTATTGAACCGTCGCTTTAACTAGTGTGTAGCAGGGCACAGGAAGTTGTTCCTGTGGCACCTACACCAATTGAAGTGGAAGCTTATGATAGTGATCATGAAACTTCGGATCAAGTCACTACCAAACCTCGTAGGACGACGAGGATGCGCACTACTTCAGAGTAATGCGTGATCCTGTCTTGGAGGTCATGTTGCTAGACAACAATGAACCTACGAGCTATGGAGAAGCGATGGTGGGCCCATATTCCGACGAATGGCTCGAGGCCATGAAATCCGAGATAGAATCCATGTATCAGAACAAAGCATGGACTTTGGTGAGCTTGCCCGATGATCGGCAAGCCATTGAGATAAATGGATCTTTAAGAAGAAGACGGACATGGACGGTAATGTTACCGTCTATGAAGCTCGACTTGTGGCAAAGAGTATTTTCACAAGTTCAAGGAGTTGACTACGATGAGTTTTTCTCATCCGTAGCGATGCTTAGGTCCGTCGAAATCATGTTAGCATTAGCTGCATTTATGAAATCTGGCAGATGGATGTCAAAACAAGTTTCCTTACCAGTTTTCGTAAGGAAAGGTTGTATGTGATACAATCAGAAAGGTTTTGTCGATCCTAAGGATGCTAAAAGGTATGCTAGCTCCAGCGATCCTTCCATGGATTAGAGCAAGCATCTCGGAGTCAGAATATACGCTTTGATGGAGTGATCAAAGTTTTTGGGTTTATACAAAGTTTGTTAGAAACTTGTATTTACAATAAAGTGAGTGGGAGCGCTACAACATTTCTGATAAAGTATATGTGAATGACATATTGTTGATCCGAAATGATGTAAAATTTCTGGAAAGCATAAAGGGTTGTTTGAAAGGAGTTTTTCAAAGGAAGACCTGGATAAAGCTACTTACATATTGGGCATCAAGATCCATAGAGATAGATCAAGACGCCTGATGATACTTTCAAAAGACAGCACACCTTGACATGATTTTGAAAGAGTTCAAAATAGATCAGCAAAGAAGGAGTTCTTGGCTGTGTTACAAGGTGTGAGTATTGAGTGAGACTCAAGACCTGACCACAGCAGAAGATAGAGAAAGGACGAAGGTCGTCCCCTATGCTTTAGACGTAGGCTCTATAGTATGCTATGCTGTGTACCGCACATGTAGTGTGCCTTGCCATGAGTTGGTCAAGGGGGGTACAATGGTGATCCGGAAAGGATCTCATGACAGCGGTCGAACTTATCCTTAGTACCTAGTGGATTAAGGAATTTTTCTCGATTATGGAGGTGGAAAGGAGTTCGTCGTAAAGGGTTACGTCGATGCGAACTTTGACACTAATCCGGATGACTCTGAGTAGTAAACCGGATTCGTATAGTAGAGCAATGACTTGAAATGGCTCCAAGTAGCGCGTGGTAGCATCCACAAAGATGACATAGATATTCGTAAAGCACACACGGATCTGAAAGGTTCAGACCCGTTGACTAATAACCTCTCTCACAAGCATAACATGACCAAACCAGAACACATTGAGTGATAATCACATAATGATGTGAACTAGATTGATGACTCTAGTAAACTCTTTAGATGTTGGTCACATGGTGATGTGACCAGTGAGTGTTAATCACATGGTGATGTGAACTAGATTATTGACTCTAGTGCAAGTGGGAGACTGTTGGAAATATGCCCTAGAGGCAATAATAAATGGTTATTATTATATTTCTTTGTTCATGGTAATTGTCTATTATTCATGCTATAATTGTATTGTCCGGAAATCGTAATACATGTGTGAATACATAGACCACAACCTGTCCCTAGTAAGCCTCTAGTTGACTAGCTCGTTGATCAACAGATAGTCATGGTTTCCTGACTATGGACATTGGATGTCATTGATAACGGGATCACATCATTAGGTGAATGATGTGATGGACAAGACCCAACTTAAGCATAGCATAAAAGATCGTGTAGTTTCGTTTGCTAGAGCTTTTCCAATGTCAAGTATCTTTTCCTTAGACCATGAGATCGTGCAACTCCCGGATACCGTAGGAGTGCTTTGGGTGTGCCAAACGTCACAACGTAACTGGGTGACTATAAAGGTGCATTACGGGTATCTCCGAAAGTGTCTGTTGGGTTGGCACGGATCGAGACTGGGATTTGTCACTCCGTGTAAACGGAGAGGTATCTCTGGGCCCACTCGGTAATGCATCATCATAATGAGCTCAATGTGACTAAGGCGTTAGTCACGGGATCATGCATTGCGGTACGAGTAAAGAGACTTGCCGGTAACGAGATTGAACTAGGTATTGGGATACCGACGATCGAATCTCGGGCAAGTAACATACCGATTGACAAAGGGAATTGCATACGGATTGATTGAATCCTCGACACCGTGGTTCATCCGATGATATCATCGTGGAACATGTGGGAGCCAACATGGGTATCCAGATCCCGCTGTTGGTTATTGACCGGAGAGGTGTCTCGGTCATGTCTGCATGTCTCCCGAACCCGTAGGGTCTACACACTTAAGGTCCGGTGACGCTAGGGTTGTAGAGATATATGTATGCGGAAACCCGAAAATTGTTCGGAGTCCCGGATGAGATCCCGGACATCACGAGAGGTTCCGGAATGGTCCGGAGGTAAAGATTTATATATGGGAAGTCTTATTTTGGTCGCCGGAAAAGTTTCGCACTTTATCGGTATTGTACCGGGAGTGCCGAAAGGGGTCCGGGGGTCCACCAAGGGGGTCCACCAGCCCCGGGGGGCCACATGGGCTGTAAGGGGTGCGCCTTGGCCTATATGGGCCAAGGGAACCAGCCCCAAGAGGCCCATGCGCAAGAGATAAGAAAAAAGGGAGAGTCCTAAAGGGGGAAGGCACCTCCGAGGTGCCTTGGGGGGGAAGGACTCCCCCCTGGCCGCACCCTTCCTTGGAGGAAGGGGCAAGGCTGCGCCCCCCCTCTCCCTTGGCCCTATATATAGTGGGGGGAAGGGAGGGCAGCAACATCGAAGCCTTGGGCGCCTCCCTCCTCCCCTGCAACACCTCTCTCTCTCTCGCAGAAGCTTGCGAAGCCCTGCCGGAGAGCCGCTACATCCACCACCACGCCGTCGTGCTGTTGGATCTCCATCAACCTCTCCTTCCCCCTTGCTGGATCAAGAAGGAGGAGACGTCGCTGCACCGTACGTGTGTTGAACGCGGAGGTGCCGTACGTTCGGCACTCGGTCATCGGTGATTTGGATCACGGCGAGTACGACTCCGTCATCCACGTTCATTGGAACGCTTCCGCTCGCGATCTACAAGGGTATGTAGATCCACTCCTTTCCCTTCGTTGCTAGTAGACTCCATAGATGCATCTTGGTGAGCGTAGGAAAATTTTAAATTATGCTACGATTCCCAACAGTGGCATCATGAGCCAGGTCTATGCGTAGTTACTATGCACGAGTAGAACACAAAGCAGTTGTGGGCGTTGAGTTTGCCAATTCTTCTTGCCGCTACTAGTCTTTTCTTGTTTCGGCGGCATTGTAGGATGAAGCGGCCCGGACCGACCTTACACGTACTCTTACGTGAGACAGGTTCCACCGACTGACATGCACTAGATGCATAAGGTGGCTAGCGGGTGTCTGTCTCTCCTACTTTAGTCGGAACGGATTCGATGAAAAGGGTCCTTATGAAGGGTAAATAGAAATTGGCAAATCACGTTGTGGTCATACGTAGGTAAGAAACGTTCTTGCTAGAAACCTACAAACCACGTAAAAACTTGCAACAACAATTAGAGGACGTCTAACTTGTTTTTGCAGCAAGTGCTATGTGATGTGATATGGCCAGAAGATGTGATGAATGATATATATGATGTATGAGATTGATCATATTCTTGTAATAGGAATCACGACTTGCATGTCGATGAGTATGACAACCGGCAGGAGCCATAGGAGTTGTCTTTATTATTTTGTATGACCTGCGTGTCATTGAATAACGCCATGTAAATTACTTTACTTTGTTGCTAAACGCGTTAGCCATAGAAGTAGAAGTAATCGTTGGCGTGACGACTTCATAAAGACACAATGATGGAGATCATGATGATGGAGATCAGGGTGTCATGCCGGTGACAAAGATGATCATGGTGCCCCGAAGATGGAGATCAAAGGAGCATGATGATATTGGCCATATCATGTCACTATTTGATTGCATGTGATGTTTATCATGTTTTTGCATCTTATTTGCTTAGAACGACGGTAGCAAGTAGGATGATCCCTTATAATAATTTCAAGAAAGTGTTCACCCTAACTGTGCACCGTTGCGAAGGTTCGTCGTTTCGAAGCACCACGTGATGATCGGGTGTGATAGATTCTTACGTTCGAATACAACGGGTGTTGACGAGCCTAGCATGTACAGACATGGCCTCGGCACACACGCAATACACTTAGGTTGACTTGACGAGCCTAGCATGTACAGACATGGCCTCGGAACATGGAGGACCGAAAGGTCGAGCATGAGTCGTATAGAAGATACGATCAACATGGAGATGTTCACCGATCTTGACTAGTCCGTCTCACGTGATGATCGGACACGGCCTAGTTAAACTCGGATCATGTTTCACTTAGATGACTAGAGGGATGTCTATCTGAGTGGGAGTTCATAATTAGATGAACTTCATTATCATGAACATAGTCAAAAAGGTATTTGCAAATTATGTCATAGCTTGCGCTTTAGTTCTACTGATTAAGATATGTTCCTAGAGAAAATTTAGTTGAAAGTTGGTAGTAGCAATTATGCGGACTGGGTCCGTAAACTGAGGATTGTCCTCATTACTGCACAGAAGGCTTATGTCCTTAATGCACCGCTCGGTGTGCTGAACCTCAGCGTCGTCTGTAGATGTTACGAAACATCTGACATACACGTTTTGATGACTACGTGATAGTTCAGTGCGGTTTAGAATTGTGGCACCAAAGACATTTTGAAACGTCGCAGAACATGAGAGATGTTCCGAAGACTGAAATTGGGATTTCAGACTAGTGCCCACGTCAAGAGGTATGAGACCTCTGACAAGTTTCTTAAGCCTGCAAACTAAGGGAGAAAAGCTCAATCGTTGAGCGTGTGCTCAGATTGTCTGAGTGCCACAATCGCTTGAATCGAGTGGGAGTTAATCTCCCAGATGAGATAGTGATAGTTCTCCATAGTCACTGCCACCAAGCTAGTAGAGCTTCGTGATGAACTATAACATATCAAGGATAGTTATGATGATCCTTGAGCTATTCGCGATGTTTGACACCGCGAGAGTAGAAATGGTCAAGACGTAAAGATCGATATATTGGATGACTATATTCGGACACCAGAAGTGTTCCGAGTGGTTTCGGAGAAAAACGGAGTACCTGGGGGTTACCGGAACCCCCCAGGGAGTTAATTGGGCCTCGTGGGCCTTAGTGGGAGAAGAGGAGGGGCGGCCAGGGCACCCGCGTGCCCCCTCTCCCTCTAGTCCGAATTGGACCAGGAGGGGGCGGTGCCCCCCTTTTTCCTTCTCCTCCTCTCTCCCTTCCTTTCCCCTCCTACTCCAACAAGGAAAAGGAGGAGTCCTACCCCCGGTGGGAGTAGGACTCCCCCCTTGGTGCGCCCTCCTCCTGGCCCGCCGCCTCCCCCCTTGCTCCTTTATATACGGGGGCAGGGGGCACCTCTAGACACACAAGTTGATCTTTTGATCTCTCCCAGCCGTGTGCGGTGCCCCCCTCCACCATATTCCACCTCGGTCATATCGTAGCAGTGCTTAGGCGAAGCCCTGCGTCGATAGCAACATCATCACCGTCATCACGCCGTCGTGCTGATGGAACTCTCCCGTGAAGCTCTGCTGGATCGGAGTTCGCGGGACGTCATCGAGCTGAACTTGTGCTGAACTCGGAGGTGTCGTACGTTCAGTACTTGGATCGGTCGGATCGTGAAGACGTACGACTACATCAACTACGTTGTGCTAACGCTTCCGCTTTCGGTCTACAAGGGTACGTGGACAACACTCTCCCCTCTCGGTGTGTGTGTAGGATTTTTTTTAAAATTACTACGTTCCGGCACCCTGCCGGAGGGGGGGATCCCTCACGAGTGGCCATCTTGATCATCCCGGCGTTCTCCATGACGAGGAGGGAGTAGTTCACCCTCGGGCTGAGGGTATGTACCAGTAGCTATGTGTTTGATCTCTCTCTCTCTCTCTCTCGTGTTCTTGATTTGGCACGATCTTGATGTATCGCGAGCTTTGCTATTATAGTTGGATCTTATGATGTTTCTCCCCCTCTACTCTCTTGTAATGGATTGAGTTTTCCCTTGAAGTTATCTTATCAGATTGAGTCTTTAAGGATTTGAGAACACTTGATGTATGTCTTGCATGTGCTTATCTGTGGTGACAATGGGATATTCACGTGATCTACTTGATGTATGTTTTGGTGATCAACTTGCGGGTTCAGTGACCTTCTGAACTTATGCATAGGGGTTGGCACACGTTTTCGTCTTGACTCTCTGGTAGAAACTTTGGGGCACTCTTTGAAGTTCTTTGTGTTGGTTGAATAGATGAATCTGAGATTGTGTGATGCATATCGTATAATCATACCCACGGATACTTGAGGTGACATTGGAGTATCTAGGTGACATTAGGGTTTTGGTTGATTTGTATCATAAGGTGTTATTCTAGTACGAAATCTATGATAGATCGAATGGAAATAATAGCTTCGTGTTATTTTACTACGGACTCTTGAATAGATCGATCAGAAAGGATAACTTTGAGGTGGTTTCGTACCCTACAATAATCTCTTCGTTTGTTCTCCGCTATTAGTGACTTTGGAGTGACTCTTTGTTGCATGTTGAGGGATAGTTATATGATCCAATTATGTTATTATTGTTGAGATAACTTGCACTAGTGAAAGTATGAACCCTAGGCCTTGTTTCCTAGCATTGCATTACCATTTACGCTCACTTTTATCGTTTGCTACCTTGCTGTTTTTATATTTTCAGATTACAAAAACCTATATCTACCTTCCATATTGCACTTGTATCACCATCTCTTCGCCGAACTAGTGCACCTATACAATTTACCATTGTATTAGGTGTATTGGGGACACAAGAGACTCTTTGTTATTTGGTTGCAGGGTTGTTTGAGAGAGACCATCTTCAACCTACGCCTCCCGCGGATTGATAAACCTTAGGTCATCCACTTGAGGGAAATTTGCTACTATCCTACAAACCTCTGCACTTGGAGGCCCAACAACGTCTACAAGAAGAAGGTTGCGTAGTAGACATCAAGCTCTTTTTTGGCGCCGTTGCCGGGGAGGTGAGTGCTTGAAGGTATATCTTTAGATCTTGCAATCGAATCTTTTTGTTTCTTGTTTTATCACTAGTTTAGTCTATAAAAGAAAACAAAAAAAATGGAATTGAGTTTGTCTCATATGCTTCATCTTTTTAATATCTTTCGTGAGTATGATGGAAAGGAAAATTGTGCCAAAGTTTTAGAAGAAGAATGCATTAAAATGTTTGGCACTAAATCTTTGAATGATGAGCATGATTGCAATGTTGTTAGTATGAACTCTTTGAATATCCATAGTACTAATGATGATTGCACTAGTCATGATGAAAATATCTCTTATAAGCATGTCAATTTTTGTGGAGTGCATACAGTTTGCCAGTACATACCAAATAGAGAAGATAGATTTTGCAAGAGGCATAAGTATTTAGAAACTAAATGGTTGTAAGAAAGGCTAAATGTGAGTGCTGAAAATTTAAAATATCTTTACCGTACTTGTGAACTTTGCAATGAACATGGTCATTTAAATATCAAATGCAAATTGTTTCATGATCGAATCGTGTCCAAAAATTGTGATGACTTGATTTCCCTTGCACATCATAATGAACTTAGTTTGATTTTGGGTTATGAAGAAATGAAACGTCAGACTAAGCATATTCCAGAATATAACCTTGAGAAATTCCTCGATATTGATCTAGAAGAAATTTATATGTATTGTGCGGTGAATTGCATTGAAAATCCTTATATTGCCAATTACATAAAGAAAAGAAAACAAATAGAAGATGAAGAGAATACTAACGAAAGGGAAGAGAATTCCCAATATTCTCCTATTATTTCTTATGATGAATCAGGTAACGAGGAGGAGCCTTCTATTCAACCAATCTCATTAATAAGGAGCTCCAAAAAGAGGATTGAACCCACACATGATGTGAAGAAGAAAAAGAAAAGACGGAGAAGCAAAGGTAGAAAGGTATCCCTCCCAAATGATGTTTCTCCTATTACTCATTGTGATGATGATAATTGCTATACTATTGGTGCTATCCATACTATTAATGATGAGAGTGATTATGCTTATGATATGAAAAGGCCGAACCTTGGGGATGATACGTTTGATGAGAATGACATGTTTGAGAATATATTTGCTGCAATTAATGTTTGTCCCAAGCTTGGGGATGCTATGTTTAATGAAGATGATATTTTTAGCCTCCCAAGTTTTGATATGCAAATTTGTTATGATGATAGCATGCCTCCTACTTATGATGACTATATTGATGAAAGTGGGGTTGGAAGAGTGTCAACTTTAGGAAGTAATGATCCCAATATTTTGGAGGATGTTGAATCTTATTGTGATAATTATGAAAGTGGATTTGGAGAGGTCATGACTTTATTTAGTGATGAATCCACTATTTCGGAAGAGGTTTCAATTGATTATGAGAACAAAGTTGCTACTTATGATGATTATTGTGGTGACACTTATGCTATAAAAAGTAGTGATGATTATATTTATAAAACTTCTCATGATTATGATTACCCTTTTTCTGAATATTACTCTTTTAATGTGGAATAAATTTATAGTATTCGAGTTTCTTATGATACTCCCACTATTCCGAATGAGAAGAATTTTGCTTATGTGGAGAGTAATAATATTTCTATGCTTGTAGATCATGAAAATAATGCTTTAGGTGCTGGTTATATTGTTTAATTCATTCATGATGCTACTAAAAATTATTATGAGAGAGGATCATATGCTTCTACATATTGCAATAATTACAAGTTTCCTCTCTATGTGCTTAAAATCTTGAAGTTATGCTTGTTTTGCCTTCCTATGCTAGTCGATTATTGTTCCCATAAGTTGTTTGCTCACAAAATCCCTATGCATAGGAAGTGGGTTAGACTTAAATGTGCTAGTCATATTATTCATGATGCTCTCTTTATGTTTCAATTCTTATCTTTTAGGTGAGCATCATTGAAATCATCATGCCTAGCTAGGGGCGTTAAACGTTAGCGCTTGTTGGGAGGCAACCCAATTTTATTTTTGTTCCTTGCTTTTTGTTCCTGTTTAGTAATAAATAAATCATCTAGCCTCTGGATAGATGTGGTTTTATGTTTTAATTAGTGTTTGTGCCAAGTAAGACCTATAGGATCTTCTTGGATGATAATTATTTGATCTTGCTGAAAAAGACAGAAACTTTCTGCTCACGAAAACAATTGTTAAAAATCACCAGAAAGTGATAAAATACTGATTCCAATTGCATTAGATCAATAATCAAATTATCTAGGTCTTCCTATTTTGGCAGATGTTTCTGAGTTCCAGAAGTTTGCGTTTGATACAGATTACTACAGACTGTTCTGTTTTGACAGATTCTGTTTTTCGTATGTTGTTTGCTTATTTTGATGAGTCTATGGTTATTAAAATAGTTTATAAACCATAGAGAAGTTGTAATACAATAGGTTTAACACCAATATAAATAAAGAATGAGTTCAATACAGTACCTTGAAGTGGCGTTTTGTTTTTCTTTTGCTAACGGAGCTCACGAGTTTTCTGTTGAGTTTTGTGTTGTGAAGTTTTCAAGTTTTGGGTAAAGATTCGATGGACTAGGGAATAAGGAGTGGCAAGAGCCTAAGATTGGGGATGCCCAAGGCACCCCAAGGTAATATCTAAGGAAAACCAAGAGCCTAAGCTTGGGGATGCCCCGGATGGCATCCCCTCTTTCGCCTTCGTTCATCGGTAACTTTACTTGGAGCTATATTTGTATTCACCACATGATATGTGTTTTGCTTGGAGCGTCATTTTATTTTATTTTGTTTTGCTTGCTGTTTGAATAAAATACCAAGATCTGAAATTCTTAAATGAGAGAGAGTCTTCACATAGCTACATAATTATTTAACTACTCATTGATCTTCACTTATATCTTTTTGGAGTAGTTTGTCATTTACTCGTGTGCTTCACTTATATCCTATGAGTAAATGGTTGAATGATTTGAATGTCATAAATCTGAAATTATATATGTTTCATATGCTTATCCCATGGGGAGTAATGACTTCACATATAAGAAGTAGAGGTGGTAAATTTTTTGAAGGTTAGCAAACATTGTATTGGTCACTTGAACAATTCATGAAAGAATATTGAAGGAAGAGAGATTTCACATATAAATATACTATATTGGATATCTTCTATGATTGTGATCCCCATTAATTATTTTCAAACCTGTGCAAATTAGTCGAAGTTGGACAAGGAAGACAACATAATGAGTTATGCTTGGGTATATTTGTATAGAAGTTATATTGTTATGGATCCTCTAACATGTGGTGCTTGCTATTTAGAATCCTTTGCTAGCCAAAATATCTGTACTAAGCGGGAATACTGCTTGTGCATCCAAACTCCTTGAACCAAGTTTATTCCATGAGTGTCCACCATATCTACCTATATGCGGTATTTACCTGCCGTTCCAAGTAAATTTGCATGTGCCAAACTCTAAACCTTCAAATAATAATCTGTTTTGTATGCCCAAATTGCTCATGTAGCGACTAGGGGCTGTCAGTATCTTCCATGCTAGGTGGGTTATTCTCACGATGAGAGGACTCCGCCCATCATTCACGAGAAAATGGCTAGTAACTGGGATGCCCGGTCCTATGATCAAAAGATCAATAACAAATTCACAAATAATTTAAACAAAACTCCCCCAGGAATGTTGATAGTTGGATGGCACCCGTTGTTTCGGACAAGCCGTGGAGTGTGAATGTTGGTGGAGGGGGAGTAAAAAATTTACCTTTCTGCGTGGGAACCGCCTATAATGTATGTAGTATGGAAGATATTGGGAACTCTTGGTTGTTATGTTGACAATGAAAGCATACTTCTCAAAATTATTTTCATCTCTGTTTTTGCTCCGAGCTCTGGCACCTCTGCAAATCCCTGCTTCCCTCTGCGAAGGGCCTATCTTTTACTTTTATGCAAGAGTCAGTAGTATTCCTTCTCATTCCAACCTACTCTTTAGTTGGCAAGCATCATGTGATGGAAAGATCTGAGCATATATGGCCATTCAAATATATTTGATCATGAATTATTATTGTTGACAATTATCTATATGATAAATAAGTTGGGAGGCGAAACATTAAGCCCCTATCTTTCTCTGTGTTCGATGGATGCTATTTGTTCTAAAAATATGCTTTGAGTGGTAGCAATCATGGAAGACTATATGATAGTTGAGTATGTGGGATTTGCTAAATCAAAGCTCTAACATAGACTCTTCCTGAAAATAAGATGAATTGTAATTGTTTGATGACTAATAACACGGTTTGTTAGTTTTCAAGAAAGTTTATGATCTATGCTTTAACATGTGAATAGTTTGTTACTTGATCATGAAAAGTTTTATGAGTTGAGCTACTGTTATGACATATAATGATGCTAGAAAAGGTGATTGAAATTATCATTGATCAAACTTATGCACCCGCTAGCATTCACACTTCATAAATTATTTCTTTTATCATTTACCTACTCGAAGAGGAGCAGGAATTAAGCTTGGGGATGCTGATAAGTCTCCAAAGTATCTATAATTTATGAAGTATTCATGCTATTATCTTATCCATCTTGGATGTTTAATGGGCTTTACTATGCACTTTTATATTATTTTTGGGACTAACCTATTGACCCAGAGCCCAGTGCCAGTTTATGTTTTCCCTTGTTTCAGTGTTTCGCACAAAAGGAATATCAAACGGAGTCCAAACGGAATGAAACCTTCGGGAGCGTGATTTTTGGAACGAACGTGATCCAGGAGACTTGGAGTTGAAGTCAAGGAAGCTTCGAGGTGGCCACAAGGCAGGAGGCGCACCCCCCACCCTCGTGGGCCCCTCGTGGCTCCCATGACCGACTCCTTTCGCTTATATATATCCATATACCCTAAAAACATCGGGGAACAGAATAGATCGGGAGTTCCGCCGCCGCAAGCCTCTGTAGCCGCCAAAAACCAATCGGGACCCTGTTCCGGCACCCTGCCGGAGGGGGGGTCCCTCACCGGTGGCCATCTTCATCATCCCGGCGTTCTCCATGACGAGGACGGAGTAGTTCACCCTCGGGGCTGAGAGTATGTACCAGTAGCTATGTGTTTGATCTCTCTCTCTCTCTCTCGTGTTCTTGATTTGGCACGATCTTGATGTATCGCGAGCTTTGCTATTATAGTTGGATCTTATGATGTTTCTCCCCTCTACTCTCTTGTAATGGATTGAGTTTTCCCTTTGAAGTTATCTTATCGGATTGAGTCTTTAAGGATTTGAGAACACTTGATGTATGTCTTGCATGTGCTTATCTGTGGTGACAATGGGATATTCACGTGATCTACTTGATGTATGTTTTGGTGATCAACTTGCGGGTTCAGTGACCTTCTGAACTTATGCATAGGGGTTGGCACACGTTTTCGTCTTAACTCTCCGGTAGAAACTTTGGGGCACTCTTTGAAGTTCTTTGTGTTGGTTGAATAGATGAATCTGAGATTGTGTGATGCATATCGTATAATCATACCCACGGATACTTGAGGTGACATTGGAGTATCTAGGTGACATTAGGGTTTTGGTTGATTTGTATCATAAGGTGTTATTCTAGTACGAACTCTATGATAGATCGAACAGAAAGAATAGCTCTGTGTTATTTTACTACGGACTCTTGAATAGATCGATCAGAAAGGATAACTTTGAGGTGGTTTCGTACCCTACAATAATCTCTTCGTTTGTTCTCCGCTATTAGTGACTTTGGAGTGACTCTTTGTTGCATGTTGAGGGATAGTTATATGATCCAATTATGTTATTATTGTTGAGAGAACTTGCACTAGTGAAAGTATGAACCCTAGGCCTTGTTTCTAGCATTGCATTACCATTTACGCTCACTTTTATTGTTTGCTACCTTGCTGTTTTTATATTTTCATATTACAAAAACCTATATCTACCTTCCATATTGCACTTGTATCACCATCTCTTCGCCGAACTAGTGCACCTATACAATTTACCATTGTATTAGGTGTGTTGGGGACACAAGAGACTCTTTGTTATTTGGTTGCAGGGTTGTTTGAGAGAGACAATCTTCAACCTACGCCTCCCGCGGATTGATAAACCTTAGGTCATCCACTTGAGGGAAATTTACTACTGTCCTACAAACCTCTGCACTTGGAGGCCCAACAACGTCTACAAGAAGAAGGTTGCGTAGTAGACATCAAGGTTTCAGGCGCCTCCTAATCATGTAGCATATTCTAAATGGCATGCCAGAGCCTATTGTATTGCTCCCTTTCTTGTCTCTACAATAGCTCCGCCACGTCAGAAACTCATCTATGCACTACAAAAAAAATACACTTCCGTGATGATACGTGTTTGTCACAGTAGGTCGCGTTTTTTGTCATGCATGTACATCCATGACAAATTTATGACAGAATCAAGATAGTCATACATGTGCTGTCGTAGAAGTGTTCCATGACATTACCAAAATTATCATCACGGAAGTGTCCACTTCCATGACGATAAATCGCGCGTCACAGAAGTGCTTTCGTCAAGGGTGACCGACACGTGGCATCCACCGTAACGGAACATCGTTAAGCTATCGGGTCGGGTTTTGGATCCGATAACCCGTTAACAGCCCCGACCAATGGGGATTTTCCACGTGTAAAATCATCATTGGCTCATCGTTGGGACAGATGTCATCCACTCATTGGACAGAAGGCGCCTATGATACGTCGACACGTGGCACGGCCCAACAGAGGCCCATTCCTATGAAAAGGCCGGCCCGTTTGACTTGGTCAAAAGGTGGCGGGCCGGCCCATGGAAAGCCTGTTAACGGCCTGTTCGCATATAGCCCATTTACAGCCCGCTAACCCAAGGCCCGTTACACCCTATCCGAATTAGGCCCAGTAGCGTCATCTGGGCCATCCAATATGATTCCAGCCCTTTTTCACTTCTGGCCCATGTATGGCCCATGACGTCTTTCGCCCATATGAGGCCCTATGTAACTCTTGGCCTATTAATGGCCCGTGGTGAAACTGGCCCGTAATGAACAGTGTATCACTTTACACCCATTAACGGCCCGTGGTGAAATTGGCCCGTAATGAACAGTGTATCACTTTATACCCATTAACGGCCCGTTATTCCGTTGGGCCATTTCTAGCCCATGTTATCTTTCGGCCTTCTCAAAGCCCATTTATTCTTGGGCTCATTTCTAGCATTCATTTACTTACGGCCCGTTACTGTAATTTTCTGCTTGTGGGCCAAATTCAGCCTGTGGTTACAGTCGGCCCGTTTGTGGTCCGTTAATACGTTGGGCCGTTTTCATAGCGTCATCAAATACGGCCTATTAACGATGGCTCGTCATGGTCGGCCCATGAACGGACGATTCAACCTCTAGCCCGTTTACGGCCATAATGCGGTCTGTTTGGCCCATGTTTGGCCAATCAATCATACGGCCCATATAAGGCCCATTGATGATACGGCCCTCAGAAGGCCCATTGTTTCTATGCCCCGTATAAGGCCCATTGTTTCTACGGCCCGTAGAAGGCCCACTGTTTATACGGCCAGTAGGAGGCCCGGTGTCACTACAGTAAATATTAGCCCATGGTTATTGTAGCCTAGTTTTAAAAAATAGGTTATTGCAGCCACTAGCTAACCGCGGAAAAAGAACTGCAATGAGTACAAGCAAACAAATAAACAAGACAACAAGGAAATAAATAAGCAAGCAACTAACGCTAGGCTATCATGGCTATTACACATATTACATCCACTGGGCATCAAAGTTCGCCACCAGTGCAAATATAGGGAACAAAGCAGCATATCATATACACTGGTTGTCAAAGTTGGCGACCAGCGCAAATAAACGCCACAGCAAAACAAATCCAGAACTGAAACCACTTCAGAAGATCTCAAGAAACAATATCCTAGGTAACCATAATGCTGGCAAGATGCTTAGCAAGCTTATTAACTTTCTATTGTTTGGCGCTTAAATCCTCCAGCGCTTGCTGTTGCACCAGAAAATATGCATCTGAATTCTGCAGGGACTTCCTCAGTCCTTCAGCTTCCTGTCGCAGCACATCTGATCGATGTCTTTCAACTTGAAGTTGAGACTCAAGAAGACGAACTGATTCAGGCAGCGAGTTCGAAGAGCTTGTGCCAGCAGTAGTGGCCAGTAACTTGAACACTACATCAAGACAGGACTTTTGGGTTCCCTCACTATCGTCAAGATAGTTTTTATCAGCTTTCTTGGAGACCAACAGGGATGTCTCACTATCTTGAACCTTATCTGCATTACTTCCTTTACCATTGGATAACGCGGTACTGTTCTCCAATATTTTGTCTGCATTCCAAAAGAGAAACAAGCAGACACATCACATGTTTACCATGTTGTATATGAAACTCATTTTGGTAAATGAGTTCAGTAGTAAAGTGGACAGGATAACAGCATGAAACAAACATATATCTATGTACCATGGTCACTTTATGGTCTATATCATTCTAGTTTTTGTTGCCAAATCAAGATAGAGACACAGTTCAAATAATATTTGTTCAAGACAAAGCAGAATAGACAGAATATAAGTGTGGGTAACTATAGAGCAATAACAACACTCGTAATGTGCATGACATGAGAACACAACTGTTTATTCAATTGAAACTGAAATCAACATAGAGCAGGTTACAACAGCAAACCAGTTAAAGAAACAGGTTTAAAACATACCTGTTGCGCCATTGGAGTTTCAATTCCATCCTTCAAATTTGAAAATAGTTGGTATGAGTAAATACAGTAATGCAAGAGCAAAGGAGTATGAACCATAGCTACAGAACCTGACCTGAGAACAAATCTTCTTCTCCTTTAAGCGTTGAGTTGGGATTCGGAGTGGTGGTCCTCGTGCTTTGGGCACTGCAGTTCCCTTACTAACTGCTCGTGTTTGGGTGCTCTGTGGTGGAGACGGTGCTGTGTCAACTGGAACTGGGTTACCATCTGCTGGGGTTGGGGTTAGAAGGGGTGTAGCTAGTTCTCTGTCCAACTGGGTAGGGGTAAAATCTGCGAGAGTCTGGGTTATGTGTGGTGGATCTGGTCCTTGGGCAAGTACAACCGTGGTTCTATCTGCATCAACTGGTAGCACTATCTTTTCTGAAGACCGTGTTGTTACTCCCTTAGATACTGCCATCACGCTCTCCAATTCAAATGGCTGATAAACAAGAAAAGTAATTGAAAGTATAGACATTGTATGATAGACAGGTGCAATGGATAGTGGGGAATAAAAGAGGGCATGAAATAATTCATATTTATGTTGTCTAACCAAACAGGATAGCATGACAGAATTTCACATATATGATGGCTAACTAAACAGGATAGCATGACACAATTTCACATTATGATGGCTAACTAAAAAAGATGGAAAGACATAGTTCAAAATATGAGACTATGTAAACAGGATGACATGACATAACTATATAATGTGTTTATTAAATAGGTTGGCATGCCATAATTCACATACATTCACGGACAGAATGCCATAATTCAAAATATGATGACTGTAAACACTAAACAGGATGAGATGATATAACTATATGATGTCTTTATTAAATGGGTTGCCATGCCATAATTCAGATAGATGATGTGTATGTACTATGTAAACATGATGGCATGATATAATTCAAATATATGATTTATATAGTAAGCAAGTAAGCAGATGGCAATCCATATATGATGTAAAAACTAAGCAATGCAAGACAACATGCATGACATGGGTAATATAACCCTGCCAAGTTTGAGTAGACCTCAGGGGGGAAATAGGACTGGTCATCAGTCTCTGAATCCTCCTCTGAGGAGCTCTCTGTAACCAGCAAGATGTCTGCTTCAGCAAGTAGCATTGTCTGCTCTGAATACCTTGTTTTCACTCCAGATACTTCCATCACCGCTTCAAATGGCTGATGCACAGGTAGAGTAGTTGAATATACAAACGTTGTCGACAAATGGAACACGTAATACAAAAAAATGATAGCATGATATAATTCACATACATGATGATTGGCTAAACAGCATGGCATTGCATAATTCACATATATAATGCCTTTGCAACAAGATAGCATTGTACAATTCACATATACAATGTCTTGCAACAAGATGGCAATGCATAATTCACATATATGGTAATTAGACACTGAACAGGTGGCATTCACACAAAGCATGTCTAAACTAATCAAATGACATAGCAATGCGAGACACCATATGCACGATATGAGCAACATAACCCTGCCAAGTTAGAGCATACACCTCGGGGGGGGGAATAGGACTGGTCATCTGTCTCTGAATCTTCCTCTGAGGAGCTATCCGTAACCAACGAGATATGCGCTTCTTCAGATAGCATAGTTTGCTCTGAAGACCTTGTTTTCACTCCAGAATTTGCCATCACCGTGTCAAATGGCTGATGCACACGAAGAGCAGTTGAATGTACTAACATTGTTGACAAATGTAATATGTAACGAAAAAAAAGGATGGCCTGATATAATTTACATATAAGATGACTGGCTAAGCAGGATGGCATTGCAAAATTCACATATATGATGCCTGGCTAAACAAGATGGCGTTGCATAATTCACATAAACGATGAATAAACTAAACAGATGGTATTCGCACAAAGGATGTATAAACTAAGCAGATGACATATTTGATGTATAAAGTAAGCAATGCAAGACACCATGTGCATGATATAACCAACATCAGCATGCCAAGTTACAGCGAAGACCTCAGGGGGTAAATAGGAGTTGTCTTCTCCTTCTGAATCCCCCTCAGAACAGATATGTTCCTCTCGATTACAATCTGAAATGCGTGGAGGGGGGGTTGCCTTTACGCCTACCATGGAGCAATGTCTGCATGAAATTTTATTGCCACGCAAGGCTCGTCTCTTTTGCTCTACATGTTCAGTTCCATTGTTTACAATAATTGTCATGCATAGGAATAAAACATAGTGAGATTATGTAAGGAGTGCATGCAGAAATCCAGAGTGATGGTAGCAACCTGTGGATAGACCCAAAACCAATAATAGCAGGCAGATAATGGCTTCAGTTAAAAAATACAGATAATGGCTTCTTTACTGTTTGTTTCCCACCCAACATGAAACTCATAGTAGACACCGGAGATTAACCAGATAGTAGATAGATACTATTGATAGCGGCCCCGATATGTACCCCACAACCATTTAAAAACTCAAGTTTGACCATTAATTTGGAGCTGAATCAGAGTCTAATCGGTGAACAGGATGATAAAGTAGCATGTAATATTAAGCGATGCATAACGTAAGCAGACACGAAAGAGTGCGACCTCTCTTGCGGACCCGTGTAGTCCTCGAGGTCATCTGCTCGGTTGATGATGGTAATGCAGTTTTCATGGCTGCCAGCGGCGGGGAAGAAGATCTGAGGTGGCGAAAGACAGTCTGGAGGCCGGATCCCTGCTGTGCTGGACCCTTCTGTCGTTGGAGCAGCTAAGCTGGGGTGGACAACGGCGCAGAAGGAGCGGGACAAACCACGCAAGGTTTTCTTTGACAACTATCTGTAAGAGAAGTAATTCTGTAAGGGCTCGTTTGAATTGGAGGAATCCAACAATGCGGGGATAGGAAATAGACAGGAATAGGATTGGAATGCACGTGCAAAATAGAGAATTTAAAAACACAGGATTCTGCCAATCTGGGTGTTTGATTCACAAAAATTGGAAGATCACAGGATGCAAAGAAGCATGGTGAGATTAAGTCAAACCACAAGAAAATGTACGGTTATAATGCTATTATGCTACTATCTCTTAGTCTTGTGCTTCATGAATAGGAATTTGAAAAGGATGACAAGTGAAAATTAAAATTCCTACGTTTTTTCTTTCAAGGAGACACTAAAGGAACAAATCCGTGTGCTCAGTGGACAATATATATAACATGTAGAGTAAAAAAGAGATGCAACAAGTGTACAACCTCTTTGGCGAAGCCATGTCGATCTCAGCGTGATTGGGTTGGCCGGTGAGGATGCTCCGGCCGACTTTGCTGTCGGAGGAGGGGAAGAAGATCTTAGGCGTCTGGAGATGGAGCCCAAGGTACTGCTCCACTGTGATGGAGGGTTTCGTCATTGGAGCAGCTCCGGTGAGTTGTACGACGCCGAGGCTGAAGCAGGACAAGAGAGACAACGAACAACGTTAACCTGAGTGGAATTCTAATAGCATCTCCAATACATGACGTAAAATACATAACCACAAAGTGCTAGATGTAAAATACATCAGCCGCTCATCTCTGAACTTAACTGTCGAAACTGAACTTAACTGTCGAAACTGAACTTAACTGTCGAAACTGAATTTTGCTGTCGAAACTGAATTTTGCTGTCGAAACTGAACGCACTAGCAAGGTGAGGCTACACGTCGGTCGACTGACGTTTTCATCTCTGGTCAGTCAATTTTGCAGCCGTTGGATACGAAATCAAGGGCCTGCGGTTCATCTTCAACCTCCAACCCCCTGAGCCGCCAGCCACCACCGGCCAAACAGCAGCCCCCCGCCGCCCACGGCCGGCGGTGCGCCGCCCCGCCCGCCCCGAAAACACTCCCCACCGCCGGTCCGCCGCCGCCCCGGCCATCCCTCTAGGCCCCCCCGTGCCGAGATTTTTCTCCGGCGATCCCCACCCCACCGCCCCGCCAACGCCCCGCCACCGCCCCCATCCTGAACCCTAAGATAGATAGTGGGGTACCTCTCCGACGAGCCCCCCTCCCCGCTGCAGCTGGTTCTTCCTTCACCCTGGTGAGCCCCCCCACCCCCTGAAAATCGGCTGACCCAAAAGTCGATTTGGTCGACTGAAGTGTAGCTAAATCCGAGCAGCATCGCAAGCAAGAGCGAGAGCAGCAGCGCGAGCAAGAGCAATAGCAAGAGCAGACCAGGCAGGGGACCGAGAGCAAGAGCAGAGCAGCTGCGCGAGCGAGAGCTAAAGCAGCAGCAGCTCCTACTGATGTGGACGTCGCCGCCGAGGGAGCGACACCGTGGAGGAAGTGGCCGGCGACGCCGCCGTGGATGGAGCCGCGCCGTGTCGGCTCAGGACCGAGCACCGGCAGCACCGTGAGATCGAATCAAGAAGAAAATGCGGCGATTAGTGTACAACCTCTTTGGTGGCGCCGATTAGGCCGCAGCTTCATCCGAGGAAACGGTGATGATGATGCTCTTCTGGTGGTGCAGGTGAAGACGGCGGTGTGGGAATGGAGGTGGCGTGAAAGACAAGGGGAACGTCGGGGCAGCTCCTTGGAGGTGGAGGACGGGGTGGCTGAGCCGGCGGGACGATGAGATCGACGACGGATCCTCATCCGGTACGGTGGATGAGGGACGTCGAGGTGTTCCTGTGGACGACATCGTCGGGGAAGAGGCTCCGGCTGGGCGGCGGACGGAGTAGGGTGTGGGGTTTCGTCGCGGGTTTTCGCGGCCTCTGTGTACGAATGGGTGGGCGGATGGGATGGCAGTGGGGAACCATGGCTTAGAGATGCGCTTGTCCGAAATGTGGGGTAAGTTACGAAAGTACCCCCACTGATTTGAGGCGGTTCTTTCGGTTCAGGGGTACCACGGGCATTTCGCGTGTCGGGATTTCACAGGAGGTGGGAGTTTTTGCGCGCGTTGTAATTTCGGAATAGCAAGGCGCGGGTTGAGATGGAGGGAGTTGTCGGAGCACAACGAGACAAAGATATATCTTAAATATTTTGGGCTAACAAGGCGCGGGCTGAAATTTCCGGACAAGCCTAATGTGTACTATACCAAATCAATGCGCACTACAAATGTCATTCAAAACTTTGAATTCATGTTATGTTCAATTAAAATATTTCGCTACGTGTATAATGCATGCAACCTACTACTCAAATGAACGTTTTAGTGCATTCCAAACGTATATACTACCACTTCAATATGAACTAAATTTGAATTCGTTTCTCTGTTTGAATAAGATCTACAGTAATGATTGTTGTGAAGTCAAAGCATTTGAACTCGTTTTTCTGTTTTAATAAGATCTACAATCATCATTATTGTCAAGTTAAACCATCGTTTGTGTATTATCTTCACAGCACACCACATGATTAGTCTCGAGTTACATATGAACTATGTGTACTATATGAACTCGAACTAGATTTTTTGAATCCACTTTATTTTGATTTCAAATCACATTACGTTTCTAGCTCTAGCTAGATCTTCATAATCTAAACCATGTCTCATATGTATAATGTGTTTATCACATTGTGTATGGTCCCCCGCCCCCTACGCCTACAAGTATTTAGATGTGAGTTGCAAACACCACACATTACCACAAATTCAAATAAAATGTGAGAATGTTCGATATATAGTATTGTTTAGATTGTTCGATATTTAGTTGTAAGCTACAAACGCCACACATTATCACAAATTCAAATAAAATGTGAGATTGTTTGATGTATAGTATGGTTTAGATTGTTCGGCATTTAGCTGTGAGTTGCAAACGCCATGCATTATCACATTATGGTATAACATGTGCACAGCACGTGTATCACCGCTATATTCATGCATGCAATGTTTAAAACACTATGATCTCCTATTCAAATACATGAATCCGCTTTCATACAAATTATGATCTTTGTTAGTCTCTTACACCCACACAATCCTCTAACCTTTGTAGCTACCACTAACTTTCTCTCGTGCATGCACACGCCCTCCTCGCCCTCCCCCTCCCTCGGCATTCTATCCACCGGGCACATTGATTTTTCTCTTTAGGTCGTTCTCCCAGAGTCTCCACAACTCCTTTCCGACACACACCGATCGATAAACCTCTCCAGCGATGCCTGCCTACAACATACACACACACCTTCAATCTCCTCCTTTATGTGTCCTTGCCTCGTGTCTCTCATACGGTCAGACACACGTGTAAACTCTCGCCCCTCTTTTCATCGATCTCACAAGCGCACACTCCTCCCCCTATATAGCTAGTAGTTGGGCCTCTCGCACCACCTCCTAGCTCCATTCTCTCTATCTATCCGTCTCGCTGGGCCTTATTTGCCTCTAACAAATGGACGTACACCGACCGATCTCTCGCTATACATATAGCTAGCTAGGTCCTTATAACTCGTTTTTACCCACACGTCAATCGATCTACCTCATTAGTTGTGTCTCTCGCTTCCTCCGACAAACAACAATTGATCTACCAATCTAGTTAGGTTTGCTTACCAAACACATGGTTCCCCTTCATCATCCATGGATGCGTCCCGACAGATCTATCACGCACAGGCACACACAGAAACACATCCCCACTCTTATTGATAACATTGCAGTTCCACCCTCAGTTTGTCTAGTAGGCCTCTCCCACCATCTTCGAGAAGCAACTCCATCACCCATCCAGCACTCTACCCCTCTCCCTCCCTCTCCCTCCCTCTCTCTCTCCTCTCTCTCTCTCTCTCTCTGTCCCATCATATTTCCCGTCCTTCAGTTATGTATGGATGTCGACCGATCTCCCTCAAGACATAGTTGGGTCTCTCCTTCTCAACACATATACGAGTCGTTCTACCTCTATAGTTAGGCCTCTGCCTACCCCTCCCCCCACCCCCCCACACACACACACCGATACATCGAGCGCTCTCGTCATGTATCCTTGCCACACACAAACTTGACATGTGCCCTCTAACGTTCCGGTAGGCCAGTCGCCCTATATCTTTGACTTGCACACACACACAATTTCAATGGCTCTCTTCATCGATCTCGCACCCACCCACTTGATCCTCTCTTCGACTCTATCGATAGCTATGACCCCTCCCTCTCTTCTCGTGGATTGCCCGACCGTCTATGTATGATATGGATAGGCCTCCATTTCACACACATTGCATGCAAAATTTTGTTTGAGATGTCATCGACACATATTCCCACAAATAATTCACGAAATCAACCCCCCACCCCACCCCCCACCCCAAAACAAAAAACACTCACGAACGCGGTTTGTATCTCTCACACACACCCACGTAGGTGGGGGACGTGCACGAAGAGAAGAGGTGCATGCACGGCGCACGTACTCCCGTCTCTTTCCCAACCACACCCGCGCGGGTACACGGTGGAGCTCATTTCTGTACGAAAAAGGCAGCCCACGTGGTAATTTGGCACGGGTACTGGTTGTCCACTTGGTGGAGGGAGGATCGTCTACCACGGGTGAACAAACAAATTGCGACTTGACGTGTTATGTTAAAAAAAGAGGCAAACCATGTGGGGCCTACGTTAGAGGCAAGGCTCTATACACTGGAGTACTTTTTGATGTGTCCCGTCAACTCGTAGAACGAGGAGAAGCTTTCTTAGTACGCCGTCTCCCCCGCCCACGGGCACGGTGGCTCGCAGGATGAGGTGAAGCTTGCTCCACCTTACGCCCGCTCCCTCGCCCATGCGCGCGGTGGCTCGCAGGACGAGGAGAAAAATTTACTACTCCCTCTGTTTACTCCTCGTCCCTACTACCTTGGTTATAGAGATTATATCATATTGTTTGGAATATATATGTCCTTTAGTAGATTTCAATATGAACTACTAGTACATACTCCAAACACTGATGTATATAGACGTATTTTAGAGTGTAGATTCACTCATTTTGCTCCGTATGTAGCACTCTCCCTCGCCCCTCGACCCTCGCCCATGTGGTGGACGTGCAGCAATTCATTCGGTCTCATATAGCCAGAACGATATATACTGCACTACCATTATTGCTCGACTTCCCGAAGAGGCGAAGAGCCAATCGCAAGGTTAATATTTTGGAGATGCCAAGCGCAAGGTTATAGGAGAACGAGTAGTAGGTGCCGCGTCATTTATAAATAAAGTTTTTTTTCTTCAGTGGCACGTACGCAATATGATAGGTTCATATGGAGAGAAAAGGAAACCGCTCCACTATATACATAGTCAGGACGGGCCAGCCTACACGGTTGCTTGCTGGGGTTGCTCTCTTCACACTCTCTCGCACAAAATGACTGTGGCCACATCTCTAACATCCTGGCGGATCACGTCCGCTTGGGGAAGGGGTGGATGCTTAGTGTAGATGTGGTGGCCGTTGCCGACGGCGAAAACCCACTGTTGGCACGTCCCGATCAGGGGTCCCCGCCGTTCTCTCTCACAAAGCCGGTGAGGTTGCCTTCGTCCCTTGCTCACTGCCGCGAGTGGGCAGTTGCCGCCTCCCGCCGCCCTCCTCAAGGTTGAGCTACGTCCCTCAGGTACAACTCCCTTTACAACCGGCTTGCACCACTGCTCCAGCTGCCCACATCACTCCCTGTGGATATTTCTCTACTTCTTTGCCCCGCACATACCTCTACTGGCTTCTATGTACTGTATTTGTGGTGAGTTTATGTCTCATCAACTAGTCCCAATAACCTTATTCTAATCACGCTTCTTCAATTTCTTTGCCACAGGGATGCTCATCTCGATTTTGGTGAAACTGCACAAAATGATCCGATGGTCAAAAGGTTGCAAACTTCATTTATTAGGAAGCTCGAACGTTGCCAGCAAATTGAAGCCTGGTCAGGGTTCACGGTTCAAGGGCTAGGGACTGCATGGATCGTTTTTTTCTTTAGCTGCCTCTGTTCCAAAATAAGTGTCAACTTTAGTAGTAGTACAACTTTGTACCAAAGTTTGCACAAAGTTGAGACACTTATTTTGGAATGGAGGGAGTACATATTTGCTATGATCTGTCAATCATTGAGATGCAATAGCATGCATGTTGGTCTCCTTTGTATTTGATGAAATGTTGCAACGGGCAACCTTGGACGCAAGATAGATGTAACAGAAGCTGGAAGCTTCATAGCATTGTACAAATTTATCTCACTGATAAATTACAGTACGTACTATACTAGTACTTCCTCCGTTCCTAAATATAAGTCTTTGTAGAGATTTCACCATGAACCACATGCGGATGTATATAGATGCATTTTAAGTGTAGATTCATTCATTTTGTTCCGTATGTAGTGGAATCTCTACAAAGACTTATCTACTAGTAATAGCTAGCCCCCACTACTAGGAATTCTCTATCCTCTCCTTGAGCCACATCATCAAAATTGATGTAGCCGTTAAATGAAGTAAATAAGTCCATAATAGCCGTCTGATCTAGACGTTGAGAGGCTCCGCACTAAGCCACATGCAAGCATGCAGAAATACCGTGGCACATGCATGTGAGTGGGTTTTAAATCACATCAACATGTGTGCATGCAAGCATGCACCGGTAGCGTGCATGTAAGTGAGCTTTTAAGTCCCATTAACATGTCAAAAAGAAAAATATAATCCCATTATGCAGTAGGAGTTGGCTGATCTTTTTTCCTTACGTGGGATGATCTAAATGATGATGGGAGTTTATTTAGTTTGGCTACCACATTTGTCATGCGGTTATAGAGTTTTTTTTAGTTCTATGAAATCGATAATTTTGCGCAGAGAGATATACCGTTGTTCCGCGGCAACGCGCGGGGACTCATCTAGTAATATTTAGGAACGGAGGGAGTACTATGTAAAGAGTTAGGTGTCGCACGGTGATAGTGTGAGGTGGGCCATGTAATCACTGAGCCTGTGTGTTTTCACTGTATGACGCCCCCGATTTGACCGTACACTAATCATGCACGCAAATGTGTACGATCAAGATCAGGGACTCACGGGAAGATATCACAACACAACTCTAATACATAAATAAGTCATACAAGCATGATAATACAAGCCAGGGGCCTCGAGGGCTCGAATACAAGTGCTCGATCATAGACGAGTCAGCGGAAGCAACAATATCTGAGTACAGACATAAGTTAAACAAGTTTGCCTTAAGAAGGCTAGCACAAAAGTAGCAACGATCGAAAAGGCAAGGCCTCCTGCCTGGGACCTCCTAACTACTCCTCGAAGCCGAACTCCACGTAGAATCATCCTCGGGATCTCTAGCTCCTGGACTCCAGCATCTGGTTGCGACAATCCGGTAAAGAAAGGGGAAAAGAGGGAGAAAAGCAACCGTGAGTACTCATCCAAAGTACTCGCAAGCAAGGAGCTACACTACATATGCATGGGTATATGTGTAAAGGGTCATATCGGTGGACTGAACTGCAGAATGCCAGAATAAGAGGGGGATAGCTAATCCTGTCGAAGACTACGCTTCTGGCAGCCTCCATCTTGCAGCATGTAGAAGAGAGTAGATTGAAGTCCTCCAAGTAGCATCGTATAGCATAATCCTACCCGGCGATCCCCTCCTCGTCGCCCTGTTAGAGAGCGATCACCGGGTTATATCTGCCACTTGGAAGGGTGTGTTTTATTAAGTATCCAGTTCTAGTTGTCATAAGGTCAAGGTACAACTCCGGGTCGTCCTTTTACCGAGGGACACGGCTATTCGAATAGATAAACTTCCCTGCAGGGGTGCACCACATAACCCAACACACTCGATCCCATTTGGCCGGACACACTTTCCTGGGTCATGCCCGGCCTCGTAAGATCAACACGTCGCAGCCCCACCTAGGCTCAACAGAGAGGTCAGCACGCCGGTCTAAATCCTATGCGCGCAGGGGTCTGGGCCCATCGCCCATTGCACACCTGCATGTTGCGAGAGCGGCCGGAAGCAGACCTAGCCTAGCAGGCGTTCCAGTCCAATCCGGCGCGCGCCGCTCCGTCGCTGACGTCAAGAAGAACTTCGGCTGATACCACGACGTCGAGTGCCCATAACTGTTCCGCGTAGCTGGTTAGTGCGTATAGACCAAATGGCCAGACTCAGATCAAATACCAAGAACTCGTTAAGCGTGTTAAGTATCCGCGAACGCCGACCAGGGCCAGGCCCACCTCTCTCCTAGGTGGTCTCAACCTGCCCTGTCGCTTCGCCACAAAGTAACAGTCGGGGGCCGTCAGGAACCCAGGCCCACCTCTACTGGGATGGAGCCACCTGTCCTTTCAGCCCCCTCACCAGAATCACTAGCGGGTACTCAACGAGCCGACCCGACTTTAGTCACCACATGTGTCATGTATATAAAGTATATAGTATATACCCGTGATCACCTCCCGGAGTGATCACGGCCCAGTAGTATAGCATGGCAGACGGACAAGAGTGTAGGGCCACTGATGGAACACTAGCATCCTATACTAAGCAGTAGGATAGCAGGTAAGGGTAACAACTGTAGCAACAATGACAGGTTATGCATCAGTATAGGATTAACCGAAAGCAGTAACTTCGGAATAACAGACCTCTGAACGGTTGACTATCTGGTTGATAACATCGGGGAAGGTGGCGGAAAGTAACTCTCGAATGGAAATTTAAGACAATATCGAGAGCAATGTAAGGAGGTATCGTGGGGAAGTTTCGAGCGGCCAGGCAATCGTTCGATGCCTGAAGGGTTCAGAGCAACGGGAATAAGTATTGTGTCTGATACCAAAATTGATGATCTCACGAAAGGTGGCACGTGAATTACATACGAAGCCAAACGTGAGAAATAACCTTGGGAATAGGGGGTGTACAAGAGAGTCGGGTTTTGATCCTGTGGAACTGTGGGTTATGGGCCCACCATGTGGGTTAAAAGTAGGAAGGGCGGAGATGTCTTGCGTGATCATGTAAGCAAGGCATGTCAGAGGATAGCCTGTCATTTATGTCGACATCAACATCGGTACCAAGGGCGAGGGACGAAGAGAACCATTTTCCTGCTCGTTGAAACGAGGCGGACCAATAGGCAAAGTTCTCGTCCATCGGTGGTTACCGGAATGTCACCAACAATAGTAACAGGGTCTTACTGACAAAGTTGTACACCGAGGTGTTTGCACAAGCAGGGAATATTAATGCTTAGATCATATAGATCACAAGAAAGGTTAAACCAAACAATGGAAAGGAAAATATGTTTATTAGAGTAAACAGAACAATGGAAAGGAAAATGTGTTTAAGCACATATTTCAGGGATATATCCTTCCCAAGGACAAGCCAAGCAAGATATCCATGACAGGATATAATGTAGAAAACTCTTTGGGTAAGCGGAGAGAAATTTCAAGACATTATCCATACAGCCGTGTTTGGATAATTGAGCAGGAAACATTTAGCATTGGGCTCCAAATGTTCTTGTTGAAAATCGGAGTATCACAAACATGCTTCGAGATAGCATCAACATGGACTTCAAGCAAAGGTCAGACTTTGGAAACACAAAGAATCCATCAGGAACCGCTTGTAGAATAAGTCTTACAATTTCCTCATGGAAGAATAGCTAACCTCGCTAAAAGGAAAACTTATAACAATAGGTCCTCTGGCCAGGTGTGTTAGGCATGACATCACCTTACCGGGTCATAAATAGACCAATGTTATAACTCTTGGAAATATGTTCCAACCATCATATCTGACCGAGATTCAGATCTGATTGGTGTCAGGATAACTCAGACTCAGAATGCCTGAGAAGAAAAGGTGCGGCACAATTTGACGAGATGACATTATAAGATTATCGGGAAATGAACTATGGAAGCGAGTTCCGAAATAAGAGTTCATCAGTAAACCAAGGAGAGGATGACGAGGTGGCTGATGGACTCAGCAACAATTCATCAGAATTTCAAAGGATGGATTTCCACAATTATGTGAACGAGGAGATAACATTTGTCAGATCAATGATATAATGAGATATGTTGAGGAAAACATACCCAATTAAACATCAGTTGAAAGGTGCACCCGAAATATGGGCTTATGTAGCATGGCCGATGTTAGAATGGTGATTCGATAGCCAATGGTCTAAGAATGAAATGTCGACCATTAACTTCAAAGCAATAGGGTTGCTAGAATTTTGAAGTCGCACAGCATAGTACAATTGTCGGTTTTCCGGTTAGAAACAACACGGGGACCAAGGAATGATCGGAGATGGCAGGAAGTATCACTTGTACTAAGAATGCATAACAGGTGGTGAAATTCTCACGACATTATTGACATAAAAGATGGTAATACTCCAAGGTAAAGAAGAACAATTGCTGGACAGCATGGATCTCCATAACATGATCAAGTTTGTGATGAAAGGAATGTAAGGATGTTGTCGATGGTAACTCAAATTACCAAGGAACGAGGATGGCACTTATCATCAAGAATTCCATTGATATCCTGGAAGGAGTCAAAATGTTGATGATGATCACGACATTTTGTTGTCGAGGGGATCCACGAAGAAGCAATTGATCAGCGACTGCATCAAGCAAAAGGACTGATGCAACAAAAGATTATTGGAGCCACAGATACTACACAAACTCGGGGTCAAGTTTGTTGTTCGAGGTGAAACGATATGACGAGGAAAATCGACGTAATCTTAGCTCATCGTCGAAAGTGGTGCTCCGGGAATAAGGACCAGGTAGCACAGTTAAAATCATCAAGATAATGATATAGCCAAACAGGCTAGGAATGGCATGATCGGGTACAAACTCGTACTTAAAGAAGATTACTAAGAGTTGTTGAACCGTAGTGCGGACTCGGTTCAGTTATCGGTGTCTTTGCGTGATTAATAACCCAGAGCCCGTGGAAAATTGGAATCAGTGAGAATGTAGCACTTGATGAAGAACTCATAAGAAGTTATGCAGTTCCTTGATAATCTCGAGATACCAGGGGGTAATACTCGACAACAGATCAAGGTAGAGGTTGGACTAGGGTATTGCCTTGCAGAAGACAAGTGCTCAAACTTGCACGAGAAACGGAATCAAGGAGAAACATGGTCGGAACCATGATTGCAAAGGATCAATTCACCGATACCAGATGATATTATACCAGGGAAATAGCTATAAGAAGCTTCCATGATAGGATCTACATCGTGTCCATGGGCATGAACACAAAGGTTCAAGGTCGACTCCCACTTCTTCAATGCATAACCTTCCATTCGCCTCTCGTATTTTGATAATGACATTAGTTGTCGAAATTTTTACCTGGTGCAATACCAGATAAGTATGTCCCGCGAAATCTTTCGGGCTCACACAGATTAAGGAAGGCATAGGTTCAACCCATCGGGGCATCGTAGAAAGATATACTACAAACTTCAGGAGTAAATAACACAAGCTCAATAGTAGAGCATGGTTGACAAAGCAGAGGATACAATTTACCAAAGGCATTATGTATCCGAGGAAAAGCTCACAGGCTTATTGAATATGAAGGACGCTGTCGGATAAAATCCAACAAAGGATCTGGTGGTCCACAAGGGATCTGACGTGAGCAACGGTACTCCACTAGAGGAAGAAGAATGCAAGGAGATCAGATTATAGAAACAACTAACTAACTCAAAGCTCAAAGGCAAAGGAATTATGATTTCCAAATCAAGGGATCCGAAGAAATGCTCTGATTAGGGATGGATAAGTTGAATAGCCATAGGGATACATTCGACAGTAATTTGATTAGTCGAGAACCAGCTCCTGTTCAAATGACATCTGAGCCGGAAGGATGAATTCTAGGATTCGACTGAGGAATGCGAGCATCGCAACATATTGAATCAACAAACTCAAATGATAATGGCAAAGGATGCTAATAAGATTACCAGACTTATGGGATTAATCATAATTAAAGCAAGCAAGAAATTCCAGAGCAATAGGTTGCTGAGGATTTTCGGAAGATCGAATGGTATTTCGAAGACTTTGTGAAATACATGAATCATTTGGGGATGAGCGGATACTCGATAAGTGCGAGAAATTATTCGTAGGGGTATTCAGGTGGAAAAGAACTGCAAGGCAGTGGTACAAGGGATTCTTAGAAAGCCGGAGAGCAATTCGATGTATCTGGTAACAACACGAGAAACTCAGAGTAATTGTATGAACAACAAGTGTATGTTGTTATCCATATGGATATATCGGTAGTAGGGAATTGAAAAGGCAGAGGGCACAAGGGTCTCGGGAATGATCGAAGAGTATCTTCAACATCTTCTGGTGTAGTCGGCGACCATCTGTGATAAAGGGCTCTCCGGGAGAAAGTATTTACGAGAACCTACAGTTAGTCCTTTTAGCAAAATCATTTAACCCGAATAGGAGAGAGTTCAGAGTCCCAGAGTATAGACAAGGAGTAAAAGATCCTAATACCACCCAATGGCGACGTGGGCCCGTAAGCCACACAGTCATGTTAGTAAAAGTTTTGTAAAGGCTAGACTCGACTTCGGCCAAGGAGTTTGGAAGGGGGATTCCTACAGGCAGTCGGCTCTGATACCAACTTATGACGCCCCCGATTTGACCATACACTAATCATGCATGCAAATGTGTACGATCAAGATCAGGGACTCACGGGAAGATATCACAACACAACTCTAATACATAAATAAGTCATACAAGCATCATAATACAAGACAGGGGCCTCGAGGGCTCGAATACAAGTGCTCGATCATAGACGAGTCAGCGGAAGCAACAATATCTGAGTACAGACATAAGTTAAACAAGTTTGCCTTAAGAAGGCTAGCACAAAAGTAGCAACGATCGAAGAGGCAAGGCCTCCTGCCTGGGACCTCCTAACTACTCCTCGAAGCCGAACTCCACGTAGAATCATCCTCGGGATCTCTAGCTCCTGGACTCCAGCATCTGGTTGCGACAATCCGGTATAGAAAGGGGAAAAGAGGGAGAAAAGAAGGGACATCAGTTGAGTTCCTAGGCGTGAACGAACTGCATGCATCCGTTTTTGCGTGATCGGTCTTCCTCGTCGTTCAATCAATCGTGATTTCACGACTCATCGACCTTGTTCCGGAGTTGGTGTAGCTTTCCTGAAAGGGAGATCGCTCTCCTCGATCGTTCCCTCAAGTGATCGGTCACTCCTCGTCAACCTTGTTCTGAGTTGGGCGCCTATATCAATCCAATTTCCTACAACTGGGATCTGAAAATTTTGAAATACTTTAATTAATTTTTAGTCCTTTTAATTGACATAGATACAAATACTCTACTAGGATGATGCACAAGAAAAGGTCAGGATAGCTCAGTTGGTAGAGCAGAGGACTAAAAATCCTCGTGTCACCAGTTCAAATCTGGTTCCTGGCAGAGAAAGAGCTCAGCATGTCTGGAAGCACGGGAGAACGCTCTTCTGCTTATATTATTACCAGTATTCGATACTGGGTTATTCATAGCATTACTATACCTTCCTTATTCATTGCGGGTTGGTTATTCGTCAGCCCGGCTTTCACTTGGAAAAATAGGAGATTTAGGCTGCCTTGCCAAACCGACAAATCCAGAAATTGTAGATGAATTCATCGGGCTTAACGTGTGATTTCGTTATAAGTGAACAGGCGTCGTCGTCCAGCCGTGTCGAGTTGGGATTAGAGGAGAGAGCTCGAATGGATAGGTCCAGTGAGGCGGGTGTGGAGCACGAAGGATTAAGACGGAAGTAGAACAGGCGGGCGAAATTACGTGAGAGAAAGAACCTCAGATTAATGGAGTCCGCCGTCGGACAGAATAGCTGCTTAGTGACTAGGAGCGGAGCGCCCCTTGAGCAATTCTTCCTGTTGCTTTTACAAAACTTCCCTCTTGATGCTAAACCATAGCTCTAACTGAGTCAAATTCCACAATTTCTAAGAACGATATGCTTTTTTCATTTTCCACTTTGCCCTCCCATTGCTTGGGAGCTCAGCACGGTTTCACGTTCTATTTCACTACCCACTGGGGGTTCTTTTCACCTTTCCCTCATGGTACTACTTCGCTATCGGTCACCCAGGAATATTTAGCCTTGCAAGGTGGTCCTTGCTGATTCACACGGGATTCCACGTGCCCCATGCTACTCGGGTCAGAGCGTAAGCTAGTGATGCTTTCGGCTACTGGACTTTAGCCATCTAGGGTGCGGCACTCAACCGCTTCGCCTAGCAGCACAACGCTTGTATTGCTCTCCCACAACCCTGTTTTCATGGTTTAGGAGTCCTCGTAGATTCAAGTAGTGGATCGGTACAATGGTTGTCTTCTCCTTTTGTCCGTAACAGGTCCAAAACTCAAGACTTTGCGCACCCACCATTCACTAAATTAAGGAAGAGAAGCGGGTTGTGAAGCCCCTACTTTGAAGGGGCTATTCTGCCCTGACATTTTGTCACTCATACACGAAGTGCCATGTCTTGTCTTGCACATACTCGGCTCGGTGAATGGTTCATCTTCGATTGGCATGGTCCTTTGGATGTAAGAGATCTCGTTTGCTGGCCGGGCCCTTCCATGAGTTTAGATCTCTATGTATGAATCTCTTATGAAATCCCATACTTTTTATCATTTCAGAACGATCAGCATACTGTGTGACTTCTGCGTGACAGTTCTGCTACGCCCCGCGGGGCTTCTTCCTAGCGCTATTGAAATGATATTCCTATTATTGGTCCTAGCAATATCCCTGGACCAGCTAGAAACCACTAGGTTCGCCTTGCCCGGGAGGACTTGATCTTCTTGATTCAGCAGATCAACGCATCCCACTATCTGAAAGAAAAGAAGGAACGCAACCAACCGTGAGTACTCATCCAAAGTACTCGCAAGCAAGGAGCTACACTACATATGCATGGGTATATGTGTAAAGGGTCATATTGGTCGACTGAACTGCAGAATGCCAGAATAAGAGGGGGATAGCTAATCCTGTCGAAGACTACGCTTCTGGCAGCCTCCATCTTGCAGCATGTAGAAGAGAGTAGATTGAAGTCCTCCAAGTCGCATCGTATAGCATAATCCTACCCGGTGATCCCCTCCTCGTCGCCCTGTTAGAGAGCGATCACCGGGTTATATCTGGCACTTGGAAGGGTGTGTTTTATTAAGTATCCAGTTCTACTTGTCATAAGGTCAAGGTACAACTCCGGGTCGTCCTTTTACCGAGGGACACGGCTATTCGAATAGATAAACTTCCCTGCAGGGGTGCACCACATAACCCAACACGCTCGATCCCATTTGGCCGGACACACTTTCCTGGGTCATGCCCGGCCTCGTAAGATCAACACGTCGCAGCCCCACCTAGGCTCAACAGAGAGGTCAGCACGCCGGTCTAAATCCTATGCGCGCAGGGGTCTGGGCCCATCGCCCATTGCACACCTGCATGTTGCGAGGGCGGCCGGAAGCAGACCTAGCCTAGCAGGCGTTCCAGTCCAATCCGGCGCGCGCCGCTCCGTCGCTGACGTCAAGAAGAACTTCGGCTGATACCACGACATCGAGTGCCCATAACTGTTCCCGCGTAGCTGGTTAGTGCGTATAGACCAAATGGCCAGACTCAGATCAAATACCAAGAACTCGTTAAGCGTGTTAAGTATCCGCGAACGCCGACCAGGGCCAGGCCCACCTCTCTCCTAGGTGGTCTTAACCTGCCCTGTCGCTTCGCCACAAAGTAACAGTCGGGGGCCGTCAGGAACCCAGGCCCACCTCTACCGGGATGGAGCCACCTGTCCTTTCAGCCCCCTCACCAGAATCACTTGCGGGTACTCAACGAGCCGACCCGACTTTAGTCACCACATGTGTCATGTATATAAAGTATATAGTATATACTCGTGATCACCTCCCGAAGTGATCACGGCCCAGTAGTATAGCATGGCAGACGGAGAAGAGTGTAGGGCCACTGATGGAACACTAGCATCCTATACTAAGCAGTAGGATAGCAGGTAAGGGTAACAACTGTAGCAACAATGACAGGCTATGCATCAGTATAGGATTAACCGAAAGCAGTAACATGCTACACTACTCTAATGCAAGCAGTATAGAGAAGAATAGGCGATATCTGGTGATCAAGGGGGGGCTTGCCTGGTTGCTCTGGCAAGTAGGAGGGGTTGTCAACACCGTAGTCGAACTGGGGGTCGCCGGCAGTCTCAGGGTCTACCGGAAAGAAGTAACGGAGGGGGAACACAATAAATAACAGAGCAATCAAATGTAACACAAAGCAAGACGCAGCAATACGTTGTGCTAGGGGTGGCCTAACACATGGATAGGTGATACCGGCGAAGGGCGGGAACTTCCTTGAAAGTATCCCCGGTGTTTCGCGTTTTCGGACAGATGAACCGGAGGGGAAAAGTTGCGTGTTTGCTATGCTAGGTATGTGTGGCAGACGAACGGGCTGCGTATCCGGATTCATCTCGTCGTTCTGAGCAACTTTCATGTAGAAAGTATTTTCATGTGAGCTACGGTTTATTTTATATGATTTTCAAAAGTTTTAAATCATTTTAGAATTTATCTAGAATAGTGCCTGCTGGATGACGTCAGCATGACGTCAGCAGTCAACAGGGCGTTGACTGGGTCAAACTGACGTGCGGGACCCACCTGTCATTGACTGATTAATTAATTAACTAACAGTTTAATTAGTTTAGTTATTAGATTAGTTTAATTAATCAAAAACTAATTAGGTTAATTAATTATTTAATTAATTAATTGTTTTTAATATATTATTATTATTATTATTATATATTTTTAATTCCTTTTTTCATTCTCAAGGCGTGGGCCCCGTTTGTCATTGGCCCAGAGGGCCAACCAGGCGGGGTTGCTAGCGGGCGCGGACGCACCCAAGCGAGCGCTCGCCCGCAGGGCGGGACGAGGACGCCAGGGCACCGATGGCGGGGCTCGCCGGCGCGGCCAGGGGCCATGGCGGGCGGAGGCGAGGGGTGGCGCCGGTGCGGGTGTGCAGGACGCGGCCCGAGCGGGCGCACGCCTAGGTGCGGGCGGACCGGCAGCAGGCGACGACGCGTGGAGTAGTGAGCAGCGCCGGGCGCGGCGTCGCGCGCGTGGACAGCGCCGGCTAGCAACGACGGGCACGGCCAGGATGCGGCCGGCAAGCACAACGCGCGGGGAGGTGAGGCCATGGCCTGAGCGGGACGGCGCGGGGCCTGGCTGGGCTAGCGGGGAGGCGCGAGCGCGGGCCGGATCCGGTGACAGGGAAAAGGGGGAAAAGGGGGGCGCTCACGAGAGGAACGTAGGGCACAGGGCAGCGGGCTCGGGGAAGCTCGGGGTGGCCGGCGATGGAGAGGCGAGGAGGCGACGCCGACGAGGTGGCGAAGGCGCTGGGGTCCGGCGACCGCGAGCGGCGAAGCCGGGGCGGCGCCAGGGGGCAGTGGCGGTCTTCGGGGAGGAAGGCGAGGCGTCCAACGAGCGACGGGCAGCGACAGGGAGGAGGTCCGGTGACGGCGTCGTGGCCGACGCGGCGACGGGGGCAGTCGGGGTCGAGCCCCGATCCAGATCGGGAGGGGGGGAAGAGGCGTGGGGGAGATCGTGGGGAGAGGGGATCGCGTGAGGGGGGGAGTGGGGTGTCACTAGGGTTTCGGGCGCCCAGGGGAGGTTAGTAGAGGGCGCGGTTGGGCCGGCCTGGCGGCCTGGTAGCCTGTTGGGCCGAGGCCCAATTGGGGGGCTCTCTCTTTTTTTTATGTTCTGTTTTTCTTTTTCTTTATTCCATTACTTTTCTGTTTCCTTTTATTTTAGTTTTATAAAATTGAAAAACGACAACTGATTTGGTGTTATTAAATAGGTCACAGCCCCAAATATTCCAGCACTTTAAATAAAGTATTTTGCATTTGCTTATTATTTTAAAAAGCATTTTAGATAATTGTTTTATCGCTGTTTTTAGTTTATTTACTGCATTTAAGTATTTTATTAAAAGTTGATTTCTTCACCTACGTTTATTATGGATTATTTGACACATTAGGAACAATTTAGTTTTGACTTTTGAAAGCTTTAATTGTTTTGACTTTAATTCAAATATGAATTTGGATCGGTTTTGAACTAACGCGAGATTAGCAACAGTAAACGGGGTGACATGGCATCGTTAACATGGGATTACTGTAGCTTAATTATCCGGGCGTCACACACTGCTCTTGCACGCCTCCGATGTAAGAATGGAGAAAATTGTAATCTAGTAGTAGTACCTCCTTTCGCCGAAAGCGTGGGCCATCCAGCAGTCCTACTACCTCAGTAATAAAGACCAATGAGCCATCAAATCACACAGACCCAGCAGTAAGTTGGACGGACGAAGCAACCATCACTCTTGCGCCAGTGAGAGGTCGCGTCCGCTCTGCCCGGGCATGAATGCGGCACCGATTCTTTGGAGCGGCGCTGACCGTTTCGGGCGGGAAGCGCGCGCGGGCGATGGAGGGGCTTTGGGTGGGCCAGGCTGGTCAGGAGCGGGCGTGGCAGCTGTCCACATGTCCCTACCGGACATGCCCGGAAACGAGAGGATGCACCGACTCTCGCGGCTAAAATCATACTACACTACACAACATCTCTCTGTAGGAGTAGGTCGATCTGTCGCTCTCTCTAACACACACATGTTGTTTAACACACACACACACACACACAGACACACGCACACACACACACACACACGCAGCTTGGTCCCGTTGCATCTTCTAACGTGACTTATTACACCTAGACGGAGGGAGTAGTAAGTATACGAGATACGGTGGCACACTGACTTAAGTCGAATACAAGTGCCCAAAATTTGTGTGCATGTTATAATAAGGATTCACTTAAAATAGTATGTGAGCGAACAGAGGGATCAATTGGACAGTGCTCCCGAGCAGTAGCGAGATGTGTGAGGTAAGATACACCGCTGGCGCTTTTAATTTTTCTTATTAATTTGTTCGTTTCACCCTCTGACTGGTGGGACCCAACGTACTACGTGGAGAGAGGTAAGGTGACTAAGGCTGCATTATTTCTGCACCACTGTGGATAGTCTTACCACCAAAGCCACATGACACGATTATGATTGAAATCCCAATGACTCCCACACACACAAAAAAACACGGCATGCTTGTCACACAAATGCAGGAATGTATAAAAGGTTATTTCCCTCTCGTTGAACATAACGGGAGGGTTGTGTAGCTGGTTAGCCTGTTCGCTCATCAAACTTGAGGTCTCGGGTGGATTCTTTGACTGGTCAAAATGTTTTCTAGGGTTTGCACGCTTCACACTCTCTCTCCAGTATATATATACACGCTGGAGCCTCAGCGCTTGTAGTTGCTCTCTTCACACTCTCTCGCCCTCTCCCGCTGGAGCCTCAGCGCTTGTAGTTGCTCTCTTCACACTCTCTCGCCCTCTCCAGATCTAAACAAGACTTCGTTGGCCTCTCTCTCCCCTCACTGCTGCTCAAAGAGCCGGCAGGATCCGTCCGCCGGGAAGGGAAGGAGGCTTAACGTTGTCGCCGTCGGCGAGGGACTACCGGCACGGTTGTTCACTTTCCACCCAGCGGCGGCGCGGGAGGGCCTCCGACCCCTTCTTCTTCGCCGCCGTCCCGTCGCCCACCGAACCACGCCCCAAGAACCTTAAGGTATAATTTACTTACTCCACATGCATTGCTCTAGCTGCATGTATACCATGAATCTAGGACGTGGTTCAAAGAGGAAAGGAGTGGGGGAAAGTAGTGGGAAAAGTTGTATATAGCATGAATTTAGGGTGTGGTTCAAAGAGGAAATGAAGGGGGGAAGTTGTATAGCATGAATCTAGGACGTGGTTCAAAGAGGAAAGGAATGGGGGAAAGTAGTGGGGAAAGTTGTATCGCATAAATCTAGGACGTGGTTCAAAGAGGAAAGGAAGGGGCGAAAGTACTAGTTCAAAAAGAAAAGGAAGGGACAAGGCTATAGAGTTTGAGCGGGACTAGATTTGCTGTGCTCACATAGGGAAAGGTGTCTAAAGATAACAAAACTGGGACCAACACAAATATGCTCCTTGGTTGTTTGTTCTTTGTTGCAACAGACTGTGCATGACCACAGTACATCGGTAGATGCACATGGTGCTGCTGCGTCCACTGTCCCGTGCAACTCATTAGCTGTTGTTAATCTAAGGCCCTGTTTGGTTAAAAACTCCCTAGTCCCTACCTGCTTGGTTCCAGGGACTAAACATGGACTAGAGGTTATTAAATGACATGCTAAAAGACCATGTTACCCCTAGTAATGAAGTAATAAAGACAAGGTGCGATGCGTGGCAGGGGTAACTGTTGGAAAAAGTCCCAAAAAGACTCCCTCGGGGTCTTCTTTCTTTAGTCCCAAATGCCCACTTTTAGTCCCTAAAAGTCCCTCCTGTTTGGTTTAGATGGGACTAACACGGAGTTTTTTTAGTCCCTACACCAAAATGTCCCTGTAAACAAACACCCTCTAATAATGCCGCTGGAAAATTGATGCAATGCCACAGTTAAAAGCAAATTACATGTTTAATGAATTTTATTGTTAATATAATCTCTATGTTAATATTAATCAATGCCACCGTTTGAGAAATGCTACTGTCTTGCTTTCTTTCCTATTTAGATAAGGTAGATGCTTCTTTTTGTTGGCTTCTGTGTCATCCACCGTTATTGACCACTAATTGTTTCCTTTGCACCTCTGTGTAAACAGGGTTATCTACTTCACCTCGTTGCCATTGTGACATTTTGTTGCACTGCACAAAACACTTTTGTTTTAAGAGTGTTTTGTGCAGTTCAACCAAAATGTCACACCGACAACGTTGCTTGATTGCTTGATCTTAGTGGAACTGCACAAGAGGAGATCTTACTTCCTATCCGTTAAGGCGAATTTGGTTCAGATCTTCTTCTTGTGAGTTGTTTTAATTCCGCATCATGAGAAGTTAGTACTAGCCTTCTTTCACATGATTCTGTAGTGTGCTTTCATATGTTGTGCTACTTGTACGATAATGTTGCTTGATTTTAGTGAACTGCACAAATGGAGAAAAGGCTTCCAATCTGTATGTGCACCGTAATATCCCATTGAGGTAAGATAAGGATATTTCACAACTGCTGGCCTGTATTTTGCCACTTTCATCAGAAAATTAAGTTTAGTACTATACTTGTGCTCCCTAATTGACATGCCAAATCTTACATTGAAGGCGAAGCTTGTCTGTTATTGAACCAAGTGATGAAGGGGAAGAACAAGTGGAAGAAAAACAAAAATCAACTCCCGGTGTTGTAATGAAGCACTGGAACTATGATGACACAAGTAATGATATAGTTTTGCATCTTAATTTATTGCTATGGCTGGAACGAGCAATTATTTTTCCACTGATTTGATGCCACTCTTAATGTAGTATGTAATTATCTCTACTTGTGCAAACAGGGATCTTCTTTGAAGATACCATATATTTTAGTGGAACTGCACAAGAAGATGTTGGAAACATTAAATTAATCGAGGAGTATATAGTAAGCATGGCCACCACCGTAGATAGCAACAGATGGTTCCGGAGAAGTGCTTCATCTGTATGCTCTACACAATAAGCCTCCTGACAAAGGTTGGTACTCGCCCACTGATTTCATCCATATGATTGAGCTTTGTCATCTCTATTAGTGTTGTGCTACTATTTAGATACTGTCATGAAAAAGTAGTATTGTCCTTGAGAAGTGCTTCATCTGTGCTATTTTAAATATTTCCTTTCCTTTTTTTTGAGCAAACAGGGATGCTAGCATTTAGTAGTCCTCTTGTCTTTGCACAACTGGATCATCTTCCTATGAAGAAGAATATGGAGTACGTGAAGTGACTAGTTCCGATTATGCCAGGATGAAGAAGCCCTGTCTATCTTCTCATCGGAAGGAGCAGTTGAAGGATGGTTACATTACTCCCCACAAGACCAAACTAACTTCAGCTCAGAAGGACTGACAAATCTCCATTTTTTTTTGCTGTGATGCGCGAGTACAATGTTGTTCTAGGATTCTTTCTGGTGAGTTCCATTTTTCTAAAAGTGTGCTCTACATGGACCATGTATGTGCCTGTTGAAACTGTCAATTCATAGTACAGTTTGCTTTATACTAATCACTTTTTTGTATTTGTGCAAACAGGGGTGCTCAGCTTGATTTCAATGGGAACTGCACAAAATGTTCATGAATACATCGAATCATTCATTTCCACCACAAGAAAGGAGGTGCCGATAAGTTCAAGGCATTGCAACATATAAGGGCGAAATCATACAAGCTACGCGCGAATTTGGTTGATTTTGGTGGAACTGCACAAAAAGAACAGTTGGTTTATTTAGCACGAGGTGCCATGTCAATGTCCGAACTGATGGCAAACCTTGCCCATTCCACAATCGTAGGCATTTGATATTTTGGAATGGGACAACCTTGTCAAATTTTGCTCATTGATTTTAGCAAGACATGCGTTTGATATTTTCGAATGGGACGCCCTTTGCTGTCAGCAGCGTCGATCAATTTTTTCTTTATTCTTTAGTTGTGAAGTAAATATTGCCTCTGACATGTGAGCCGCTGAGATGCATAATCATTGATTGTTTTGAATGTTCTCTATGAATTGCCAGGCCTGTGTGTTTGATTGCAATGTACAGAAACGCTAAAAAGCTGCTCAAACTCTTTGTACTCCTTCTGTTCCTTTTTACTTCGCACATTGTGAAAGTGCATACTTTTTTGTATAAGATTGGTCAAAGTAGAGATACTTTGACTGCAGACAAAACTTGTATGCAGACTAGAAAGGACCGGAGGGAGTACATGTGAAACTGCTGCAAACGAGGTGATCACCCTAGGAATAATGCTAGTACGTATTGTTTTGCATGTTCATCCAATGCCAGTGATACAAGAATTCGAACTAATTGAAATAAATTCATTCATACACGGTCGGATTTCATATAAACATGCCGAATTTCATTACATTTCATACATTCTTCAACTAAAAAGGGGTGCGCTGGAGGTATAATTAATTAACCGAAGCTACCCACCTGTGTCCCGCTGAGCCGAACAGAAGCTTCAGTGACTTAACTGCAGGTGCAGTTGCGTAACTGACATGTGGCCTGTTGGGCCCACGTGTCAGTCAGCCAACTGCACCAGCAGTTAAGTAGAAGCAGCGTTCTTCTCCAGCGCAGCTCTCCGACTCCACGTCGCCGCCAAGAAGCTAACCGGCCGTCAATGGTCAACCCGCCTAGCTTGGCTTCAACCTGAGGGTAGCAGCGGTGGCCTTACTTGGACCCGAGCGGCGGCGACCTACCATGTTCTACTCTTCCTCGTTTTCTGTGTGGCGCGGCCTCGTTGGCAGCGGGGCGGAGCCGACGATGTCCTCTGTCTTGTTGCCGGCGGGCGGCGCCTCAGCGGAGCGGTGGAAATCCTCCCCTACGTTGCCGGCAGGGTGGGGCCTCGGCTGAGCCGGCGATGTCCTCTGCCTCGTTGTTGGCGGGGCGGGGCCTCGGCGGAGCCGGCGGTGTCCTCTGCCTCGTTGTTGGCGCCGCGGGGCCTCGGCGGAGCAGGGCCTTGTCGACGCCAACGGAGCGGGGACTCATCGGAGCCGGCATTGTCCTCTGCCTCGTCCTCGGTCTCGCCAAACAGCGCCTCGCCCGCTTCATCGCCCTCTTTGCTAGCCTCTTTGTAGGCGGCCGCAGCCTCCGCCACCCGCATGCGGTACCGCCAGCGCTCGAGGCGGCCCTTGCGGGCGGAGCGGTACGAGTCGAGTAGCGCCTCCTGCTCCGCCCGCTCCGCGGTGATCTGCTCCTCCGCCTGCAGGTGCTCCTAGAGGAGATGGTGGTTGTAGGCGGCGTCGGCCTGCGCCTCCCGGAACTGCTCCTCACGCATCTGCCTCACCCTGTCCATATATTGGGCACGGGCCTTGCCGATGGTCATGGTGCAATGCACCAGCGAGGATGGCGCGGAGGAGGGGGTTGGCGCCGGATCGTCGACTACCATGTTCTCCATTGGGACGTCGTCGTCCTCCGGCTGCCTGCCGGCCAGCCGGTCGGCAGCAATGGCTGCCATCTCCTTGTGGTCCGTCGTCCGCCCGTCCCGAAGAGCGCTGGAGCGCGAGGAAGCCATGGTGGGCAGTACTGGTGTGGACAGGAGAAAGGGAACGGATGCGGATGACTGCGGCTATGGCCGGCGCAGCAGTTTATATAGCAATGGTGGGCGGGCGGAGGGACGGACGTGTGGCGCCGGAGTAGCCGCCTCGGCAAGCGCGTATCATTAATGTGGGCGGCAGATGGACGGACGGACGGCACTTGTGTCGTTTGAAGGCGGAGCAATTGCCTGCACCGGCAAGCGGGGCGAGCGGCGCTGACTGTTTCGCGCAGAAAGCGCGCGGGGGCGAGGAGATGACTTTACTTGGAGAGGATGACAATGGGGACCCACCAGGTTCATAGCCTCACGTACGCAAGTGCCTCCTTATTATATATATATATATATATAACTATCATTTATTTTGCTTCCTCCTGGTTTCCTGACATCACGGTCCCACACCATTGTCAACCTATGTAGTAGTCAATAAACGAGAGAATTGCCCAAGAAGCGGCCGACAGCTGTGACCAAGCAGCTCGAGCAGTATTTGTGTTTTTGAGGTGTGAGCACTGCAGAGTTTTTCGATGTTTAGCCCAGATATTAATTTTTCTCCTTTGAACAACAACGAAAACATCACTGCAGGTATTAACTGGGCGGGCTGTGGCCCATCTAGCCCAGGCCAGATATCTAGCCCAGATATAAATTTTTGTCAAGTTGAAAATGGCTAGCCCAGCTATACTTTTTTTAGGAATACCCAGGCAAGGTCAAGTTGTTATTCTCCGCCCGCTGGGCTGCAAATCTTTCCTAGGAGGGATGCATTAGGCTTAACAAGAAAATGGGCTTTAAGAAATAATAAATGGGATGTAATTATAAAAACTAGGCAGTAACTATAAAAAAATGCACCAAACACGTGATTACTTTATAAAATATTATTTTTGGATATTGAAAATTTTAATTTCATTAATTGCTGCGAGCGCAATGTTTCGTTGGATTTTTAGGTAATATAAATTTATATTGAAATTGTATTTAATCTGACTAGAAATTTCGGGATAAAAATATTTCGGATCCCATCAAAATGTGGGAAATTTTATTGAATTCTGTTTTGAACGGTTGGTTGAAATGGGCTGTACTTTTAACAAACTGTAAATGGGCTGTAGTAAATTCCATTAGAATTCAAAAATGGGCTACACATTCTTACAAATCTCAAATGGGCTATAAGTTCTCTGCCACACACTTCTGGCCTTACTAAGTTGACGCGTCCCCTAAAAAAACAGAGTTGATGCGTATGCAAGGCTTTGTCAACTTATAGTCAACACACGGTTCTAGCAGCAGTGGCCGTTGGATGTCCATCCAACGGATGCCGTGCTTCTTCTTCAATCTCGGATATTCTAGCTTCACCCGCCCAAAAAATGATTCCTCCCCCTGACATCGGGGGCGCACTGTTTCAGAAGCTGACCTGTGGGCCTACTAAGTTGACGTACCAAGGGCTTTGTCAACTTACTCAATATAAACAATTCTAGCTGCAGTGACCGTACGATGTCCATCCAACGGTCGTCATGCTTCTTCAACCTCTGGTCTTCTTGCTCCAGCCGCCCAAAGCAGCGCCGGTCGTGCCGCCTGCTCCTGCCTCCCGTGGCCGGCTGTGCTGCCGCGGAGGCCTCACGAACCCCCTACTACTCCCACCGCTGGCCAGGCCATCCCTCCACTCACCCACACCCCCTGTTATTCTGCGGCGACGGCAGCGCAGCCGAACCAGTGAACCCTCGTACTCCTCTCCGTGTGTGCATCCACTGTCGCGTCTTCCCCGGCTCCGCGTCGTCCCCTTCCTAGGCCTCGCCGTCGTCCACCACCCTGGTGCTCTCGGCGCGGTGTGGTCAACGTGGTCAAGGAACGACTTCCATCGGACATGGACTGTACGTGGAGAGGCTGACAGCTGGGTCCACGGTAGCCGCAAGGAAGTGCCTCCTTATTACGCGAAAAATAATTATTCCTCCACCTGACAGCGGGGACCCACCGGACGGGCCACCAGTATTTTGCGAAAAAAATCATTTCCCCCTGACTGCTGGGACCCACCGGACGGGCCACCGTATTTCACGAAAAAAACGTTCCCCCCGCTGTCAGCTCGGACCCACCGGAAGTGCCTCCTTATTACGCACAAAAAAATGAATACTCCCCCGGCTAGCTGGGACCCACCTTGGTGGGAGGCTGACTTGTGGGCCTACTAAGTTGACGGGGATGAAGGGCTTTGTCAACTTAGTCAATATGAACGATTCTAGCTCCAGTGACCGTACAATGTCCATCCAACGGCCGTAGTGCTTCTTCAACCTCTGGTCTTCTTGCTCCAGCCGCCCAAAGCAGCGCCGGTCGTGCCGCATGCTCCTGCCTCCCGTGGCCGGCTATGCTGCCGCAGAGGCCTCACCGCCCCCTACTATTCCCACCGCTGGCCAGGCCCTGCGGCGACGGCAGCCTCACACCGCAGCCAAACCAGTGAACCCTCGTACTCCTCTCCGCGCGGGCTTCCACTGCCGCGTCTTCCCCGGCTCTGCGTCGTCCCCTTCCTAGGCCTCGCCGTCGTCTACCGCCGTGGTGCTCTCCGCGCGGCGTGGTCAACGTGGTCAAGGAACGACTTCCATCGGAAGAGTACTGTACGTGGAGAGGCTGACAGCTGGGTCCACGGCCACAGCCCAGTTTTTTTGTGATTTGCCAAGTAAGTCGCTTTGTCAGGCCTGTTGGGCTGCAAATCTTTCAAGACGAGGAGAGCTTTCATTCGGCTGGCCGAGAAAATGGCCCATCAGTAATGAGAAATGGGCTGTACATTTTTAAAACACATCAAACCGGCAATTAGTTTCAAATATCTTTTTTCATTTCAAGATTTTAAATTACATTAATTTTTATGCGTGGAGAATTTGTTGGATTTTATATTGATATACATTTATTTTTAAAATCAGTCTGAATGTGAGTCGAAATTTCGGGATTAAAAATAGTTTGGACCACACCGAAATATGCAAAATTTCGTATAATTTTTTAACCGTGGCCACAATATGGGCTGTAATGCTAACAAAAAGAATATGGGCTCCAAAAAAACCTCAAGAATTAGCAAATGGGCTGTAAATTATTAGAAATAATGGCAGATGGGATGTATGCTGTTTTCCACAGATTTGAGGCTTTCCTAAAAAAAGGTTGGCGCACTAGCACTGACTGTTGGATGTCCAGCCAACGGCTGTCGTGCTTCTTCAATCTCTGCTCTTCCTGCTCCAGCCGCTCAAACAAGCGCCAGCGGGACTGCCTGCTCCCTCCTCCCCACGGCCGGCTGTGCTGCCGCGCAGGCCTCACTGCCCCACCGTACTCCCATCGCTGGCCTAGCCATCCCTCTACTCACCCACACCTGCTGTTATTCTCCGACGACGGCAGACGAACCAGTAAACCCTCGTACAGTCGTACTCCCCTCCGCGTGGGAAACAACTGTCGAGTCTTCCCTGCCTCCGTGTCGTCCCCTTCCTAGGCCTCGCCGTCGTCCACCGCCGTGGTGCTCTCGGCGTGGCGTGGTCAATGTGGTCAACAACCGACTCCATCGGAAGAGTACTGTGCGTGGAGACACTGACAGCTGGGTCCACGGCCGCAGCAAGGAAGTGCCTCCTTATTACACGCAAAATAATTATTCCTCCACCTGACAGCGGGGACCCACCGGACGGGCCACCGTATTTCACGAAAAAAACATTTCCCCCCTGACTACTGGGACCCACCAGCTACACCTTCGCACGTAAGGAAGTGCGTCCGGGCAAAAACAAAAACAAAACGATTCGCCCCCCTGACTGCTAGGACCCACCAGCTACATCTTCGCACGCAAGGAAGTGCCTGACAGTCGGGACCCACCTGGTCGAAGCGTACGTAGCGTTGTCATTCTGGTCGCGAACGTGTACGTACATATATACTGGTGGATGTAGAGGCGCGCACGTGTCGTAGTAGAGGCGCGTACGTGTCGTAGTAGAGGCGTGCACGTAGCATCTACACGTACATACAGCGGCCAGGGTGCAAGAAAGAAAATACGTCCACGTATGTGTACATACGGGCGGGGTCTCAAACGCCTACTCGCGCATACGTACGGCCAGGGCTCGTGTACATGGCTGGGTCAGAACGGAGAAACAACGTCGTCGTCGTGTTCATGGGGAGGCAACGGAATGCGTCGTGTTCATGCGGAGGTAACGGAATGCGTCTTGTTCATCGGGAGGCAACGGAATGCGTGGGAGCCAACCGGCTAGGTCGGAACGGAATGTGTGGTCGTGTTCATCGGGAGGGCTTGGACGGAACAGGCGATGGAAACGAGGCCTGGCGTACCGCACAACGGAGGAAACGGACCTCCTACGTTCGGAACGGGATCCTGTTGATCGGGAGGGGTCTGGCGTACCGCAAAACGAAGGAAACGAACCTCCTACGGTCAAAACGGGGGTCCTGTTGATCGGGAAGGGTGTGGCGTACCGCAAAACGGACGAAACGGACCTCCTACGGTCGAAATGGGGGTCCTGTTGATCGGGAGGGGTGTGGCGCACCGCAAAACGGACGAAACGGACCTCCTACGGTCGAAACGGGGGTCCTGTTCATCGGGAGGGGTGTGGCGTACCGCAAAACGGGACTCCACGGGATACTGTTCATCTCCACCGTCGACCTCCTCCAGCCTCCACGGGCTACCGTCGACCTCCTCCAGCCTCCACGGGCTCCTGTTCATCCAGCCTCCACCGCGCGCTACTCCACCGGCTACTATTCAACCACCCCTCCACGGGCACCCCTCCACCGTCTACTGTTCATCCAGCCCTCCACACCACGGGGTCCTGTTCAACCACCCCTCCACGGGCACCCCTCCACTGTCTACTGTCATCCAGCCCTCCACCACACCACGGGGTCCTGTTCATCCAGAGGCAACGCCACCGCTCACTGTTCATACAAACCCCCCCGCAACGCTCACTGTTCATCCCAGAGACAGCATCGATCGGCTTCAGTTAGCAGCAGTAGCGAAGGAATCGCTCGATCGGGTTCAGTTAACAGCCATCGATCGATCGCTCGGGTTCAGTAACGCGTAGCCTGCAGTGCAATTGCTCGGGTTCAGTTAGAGCCCAACGCCTCGCTCGGGTTCAGTTAGAGACAACGCCTCACACACACGCGCGTACGTGTATAAGAGAAACGCGCATCGCTCGGCCCCCGACCTCCCACCGTAACCGAGAACTCCCCGAAATTTTCCTCGCCCTCGCTTCTACCACGGTTTTTTCCGTCATGGACGGCCCAAAGAATGTCATGCAGCTGCATCTCCGGCCCGCCCATGACGAAAAGCCCATTTTCTGTCATGATTTTTTGTCATAGAAGTAGGAGCCCACCACATCTATGATGATACCGGGTTTTGTCACAATTATCGTCATAGAAGTGTCATATGTATGACAGAAAAAAATTTCGTTCGGCCCAAAATGTCACGGATGTGTCTTTTTTTTGTAGTGATGGTTGCACAACCCCTGTTGCATGGCATGCAATTTGTTTGCCTTAGTACCCTCTTTCATGACCACAAGTGGTGAAAATTCTCAACAAGCCTGTTGATCCATCGGTCCAGTGAGCCTGCTCCCACCTTTATCAAGACAAGGTTGTTGAACACATCGCATCCATTTTTGTCAAGCATCATGGAGATTCCATGCCAAAGCCTCTTAGGTTGACTTCTTTTTAGCCATTCCCAAAGGACCCACAGCGCAATCGCTTGAAAATGCAAGTCCTTGACACCAAGCCAACCAAAGAAAGTCGGCTTACTAACATTATTACATGCAACCAAGAATTAGCCACCATGAATCTCCTCCGATCCAGCCCAAAAGAAAGCTCACAATCACTTTTCCATAGCCTCGAAGACCCAAACTGGCACATAGGTAATAAGAGTATGCTGAACAAGACTCATTGATATTACGGTGTTAACCAATCTCAAATGTCGTAAGCACCCCGGGGACCCCTCTGCCAAGCCAACACAACATCCCTAAGTACATCCAACTTCATGTGCCACTGTACCTTAGAGAGGAGGTGGATGGTAATTTTCAGCCCCAGATACTTGATAGGAATTTTCCATTGCACAATTTCAAATTTGCATGACACAAGCCTTGTCCTCTCATGAGTCCTATTTTTCATTGCTTTTCACCTTTTTGCATCATAGTGATAGGATTTTCAGAGTTTACTGCATTCGAACACCTTTTTCTTCCTGTTTCACCTAGACTCTGAAGGGAAGGATATTTTGGAGCATTAATTGTGAAACGGTGATTAATGGGTGAAAATCAGGTCAATTGACAAGATAATTAATAACCTGCCTTACAAAGTGTCGAACGAGTGGGACGAAAATCAGTGGCACAAAACCATCCAAGAGAGAAGACGGCACATGGTATGATCATACCCGCTCGTACCAGTGGTTGTACCGCACGGTGTCGCCTACCCCTGGTCAACTATTTCAACCCCATGTGATCAGACCTGGGGGGGGAACAAAGAGACTAGAATCACGATCTAGAACCAAATACCTTGCCCCCGAAAGGGAATCGGAGGGGGGGGTCGACAGAAGGACATCCCTACACTAGCTCTTTGATTAAGGAGATTTCGACATCGATCATCATCCTCATCATCATCATCATCCACACCCTTATCATCACCTTTCATCTCTTTGTATTATCAAACCCTAATGTGGATTCATATGTGTATTGCATTGATCATTTATCTACCATTAGCATGAACACTTTGATGATGCTTATTGTCTCCATGTCTGATTAAACCCCCCAGTTCTTGGGGATATGAAGGAACCCTAATATGTATATGAGCTAAATTTTGATAAGATACAATATCCTCTTGATATGTTTATGTTAACTATTCTTCCCAATAATTTATGAAGTCGACCACACAACATCCACCTACACAAACGAGAAGGATGTCAATGCCCTTTCATTCATTTTTCACAAACTTGGGTGTATTTCACATGAAACTTTCAAAATGCTTGACCATTTTTGAAATTGTTAACATTTACATAGGCCTCACACAAGTTTAATACATGATCGTTGGGCGAGTGTCTGGACCAAGCCTCACATATGGTGTGTTCCTACTTTTCATAGGCATTCAAGTGAAACTTGAACCACAATGAAACCCCATTGTAATCCGTATAAAAGATTTACAAAATCATGAAATAACAGGAAGCTCACTGAATCCATCCTATGGAACTTACATGAATAAAAGGATGTTTTAGAAAGTTTCATAATTATTTTGTTTTAGTTTAATAAATCAAAAACCAAAATTTAAAAACACATATAACCTTGGTATTGTGTCATAGAGCTCATCAAGATAAAGAGCAAGGTCAAAATGAATGGACATCAAATTTAAAACATTTAGAATTTGTTCTTAGTTTGCATCAAATTTTAAATACCTAGTTTTGAATGTTGTGAGGGAGGGGACTTGATACATCTCCGTCGTATCTACTTTTCCAAACACTTTTGCCCTTGTTTTGGACTCTAACTTGCATGATTTGAATGGAACTAACCCGAACTGACGATGTTTTCAGCAGACTTTCCATGGTGTTATTTATGTGCAGTAACAAAAGTTCTCGGAATGACCTGAAACTCCACGGAACGTCTATTTGGAAATAATAAAAAATCCTTGCAAAAGATGAAGACCAGGGGGCCCACACCCTAGCCACGAGGGTGGGGGCGCGCCCCCTACCTCGTGGGCCCCCTGGAGCTCCTCCGACCTCAACTCCAACTCTATATATTTGCTTCCGGGGAGAAAAAAATCAGAGAGAAGAATTCATCGCGTTTTACGATACAGAGCCGCCGCCAAGCCCTAAAACCTCTCGGGAGGGCTGATCTGGAGTCCGTTCGGGGCTCTGGAGAGGGGGATTCGTCGCCATCGTCATCATCAACCATCCTCCATCACCAATTTCATGATGCTCACCGTCGTGCGTGAGTAATTCCATCGTAGGCTTGCTGGACGGTGATGGGTTGGATGAGATCTATCATGTAATCGAGTTAGTTTTGTTAGGGTTTGATCCCTAGTATCCACTATGTTTTGAGATTGATGTTGCTATGACTTTGCTATGCTTAATGCTTGTCACTAGGGCCCGAGTGCCATGATTTCAGATCTGAACCTATTATATTTTCATGAATATATGTGAGTTCTTGATCCTATCTTACAAGTCTATAGTCACCTACTATGTGTTATGATCCGGCAACCCTGAAGTAACAATAATCGGGACCACTCCTGGTGATGACCATAGTTTGAGGAGTTCATGTATTCACTATGTGTTAATGCTTTGGTCCGGTACTCTATTAAAAGGAGGCCTTAATATCCCTTAGTTTCCATTAGGACCCCGCTGCCACGGGAGGGTAGGACAAAAGATGTCATGCAAGTTCTTTTCCATAAGCACGTATGACTATATTCGGAATACATGCCTACATTACATTGATGAATTGGAGCTAGTTCTGTGTCACCCTATGTTATGATTGTTACATGATGAACCGCATCCGGCATAATTCTCCATCACCGATCCAATGCCTACGAGCTTTTCACATAGTGTTCTCCGCTTATTTACTTTTCCGTTGTTACTGTTACAATCACTACAAAACCCAAAAATATTACTTTTGCTACCGTTATCGTTACTTCCATATTACTTTGCTACTAGATACTTTGCTGCAGATACTAAGTTATCCAGGTGTGGTTGAATTGACAACTCAACTGCTAATACTTGAGAATATTCTTTGGCTCCCCTTGTGTCGAATCAATAAATTTGGGTTGAATACTCTACCCTCAAAAACTATTGCGATCCCCTATACTTGTGGGTTATCAAGACTATTTTCTGGCGCCGTTGCCGGGGAGCATAGCTCTATTCTTTGAGTCACTTGGGATTTATATCTGCTGGTCACTATGGAGAACTTGAAAGACGCTAAGGCAACAATTTATCCCTCAATTACGAGGGGAGGTAAGAAACTGCCATCTAGCTCTGCACTTGATTCACCTTCTGTTTTGAGTAAGCTTGCGACACCTAAACCTGCTTCTGCTATTCGTTCTGATACGTCGCATGTTATTGATGATGCCACTTCTGCTATGCATGATACTTATGATGAAACTACTTCTATGCTTAATACTACTGTGCCCCTTAGTGAATTTCTTGATGAACAAATTGCTAGGGCTAGAGAGAAAGAAATTATTGAAACTGATTATATTGATGAAAGTGATGATGAAGACTTGCCTGTTATTCCTGAGGGTTATGTTTTTGATAAAGAAGCTTCTTTAGCTATTTTAGCTTGCAAAGATAGATATGAACTAAATAGGTTATTAGCTAAATGGAAGCAGCAATCTCTTAATGCTAGAATGAGACCTGACCCTGCTTTTGCAACTTCACCTATCTGTGTTACCGATAAGGATTATGAATTCTCTGTTGATCCTGATATAATTACTTTGGTTGAATCTGATCCTTTTCATGGCTATGAATCTGAAACTGTTGTGGCACATCTTACTAAATTAAATGATATAGCCACCCTGTTCACTAATGATGAGAAATCTCTCTACTTCTACATCCTTAAAATATTTCCGTTCTCATTAAAGGGTGATGCTAAGATATGGTTTAATTCTCTTGATCCTGGTTGTGTGCGTAGTCCCCAGGATATGATTTATTACTTCTCTGCTAAATATTTCCCTGCTCATAAGAAACAAGCTGCTTTAAGGGATATATACAATTATGTGCAAATTGAAGAAGAGAGTCTCCCACAAGCTTGGGGGAGGCTTCTCAAGTTACTTAATGCTTTGCCTGATCATCCTCTCAAGAAAAATGAAATACTTGATATCTTTTATAATGGACTAACCGATGCTTCCAGAGATTACCTGGATAGTTGTGCTAGTTCTGTTTTCAGGGAAAGAACACCGGATGAAGCTGAAATTATATTGAATAATATGTTGACAAATGAAAATAATTGGACACTTCCTGAGCCAGCTCCTGAGCCTATTCCTAAACCAACTCCGAAGAAGAGAGGTGTTCTATTTCTCAGTCCTGAAGATATGCAAGAGGTAAAGAAATCTATGAAAGAAAAAGGTATAAAAGCTGAAGATGTTAAGAATTTATCTCCTATTGAAGAAATACATGGTCTTAATCTATCGCCTGTTGAAGAAATATATGATCTTAATCCATTACCTATTGAAGAAACTCATGGTCTTGATAACTCGACACAGATAGTAAAGGTAAATTCTCTCTATAGATTTGATGAAGGTGATATTCCCCACTATAAGTCTGCTAGACAATGCTTAGAAGAGTTTGATAATTTTATTGTCAAACAAGAAAACTTCAATGCTTATTTTGGTAGACAATTGAGATACAATTCTGATACGCTTGAACACTTGAGTAATTACATGGCCAATGTTAAAGGTGAACTTAAACTCGTTACTAAACATGCTTCTATGGTTACCACTCAAGTAGAACAAGTACTTAAAGCTCAAAATGATTTGCTCAATGAAATGAATAGTAAGAAAAATGATTATGCTGTTAGAGTGGCTACTAGAACTGGTAGAATGACTCAGGAGCCTTTGTATCCTGAAGGCCACCCTAAGAGAATTGAGCAAGATTCTCGGAGAAATAATATTGATGCACCTAGTCCTTCTAAAAAGAAGAAAAAGAAAAATGATAGGACTTTGCATGCTTCTAGTGAACCTATTGCTGAACCACTTGAGAATCCAAATGACATTTCTATTTCTAATGCTGAAACACAATCTGGTAATGAACATGAACCTAGTGAAAATGTTAATGATGATGTTCATGATGATGCTCAGCCAAGTAATGACAATGATATAGAAATTGAACCTGTTGTTGATCTTGATAACCCACAATCAAAGAATCAACGTTATGATAAAAGAGACTATGTTGCTAGGAAACATGGTAAAGAAAGGGAGCCATGGGTTCAGAAACCCATGCCTTTTCCTCCCAAACCATCCAAGAAAAAGGATGATGAGGATTTTGAGCGCTTTGCTGAAATGATTAGACCTATCTTTTGCGTATGCGATTAACTGATATGCTCAAAATGAAACCTTATGCTAAGTATATGAAGGATATTGTTACAAATAAAAGAAAGATACCGGAAGCTAAAATTTCCACCATGCTTGCTAATTATACTTTTAAGGGTGGAATACCAAAGAAACTTGGAGATCCAGGAGTACCCACTATACCATGCTCCATTAAAAGAAACTATGTTAAAACTGCTTTATGTGATCTTGGAGCCGGTGTTAGTGTTATGCCTCTCTCTTTATACCGTAGACTTGATTTGAATAAGTTGACACCTACTGAAATATCTTTGCAAATGGCTGATAAATCAACTCCTATACCTGTCGGTATTTGTGAGGATGTGCCTGTTGTGGTTGCAAACGTTACTATTTTAACGGACTTTGTTAAGCTTGATATTCCCGAGGACGATAGTATGTCTATTATTCTTGGAAGACCTTTTTTGAATACTGCAGGGGCTGTTATTGATTGCAACAAAGGCAATGTCACTTTTCATGTTAATGGTAATGAGCATACGGTACACTTTCCGAGGAAAGAACCTCAAGTTCATAGTATCAACTCTATTGGAAAAATTCCATCGATTATATTTGGAGGTTTTGAATTTCCTCTTCCTACTGTCAAGAAGAAATATGATATTCTTATTATTGGGGATGTGCATATCCCCGTTGAGGTAACATAGTATTATTCGAAATTTCTCCGGTTCCATGTTATTCGGAATGAGTTTGTTAACAAGACTTGATCAACCTTGTTAGTGGATTCCTTTTGATGAGCATGAGATGGATGAAACTAGAAGGCACAACCTTCTGTACCCTCTTTCTACTTTTTGTTATTTAGTTGAAATAAAGTAAAAATAGTATTTTTCTGTCTGTTTTCTGATTTATCCGTGCAATATAAAAATACCCCGAAAATAAAAGTTCTCCAAATGCCCTAAAAATGGAATATGATTTTTCTGGAATATTTGAGAATATCTGGCACTGAGAACATAGCAGGAGGGGCAAGCACCTGGCCACGAGGGTGGAGGGCGCGCCCTGCCCCCCAGGGCGCGCCCCCCTACCTCGTGGGCCCACGGTGGCCCCCCTCCACTTATTCCTGCACCCACACACTCCTTCTTCCTCCCACAAACACCAATATCCAGCTCAAGCACGAGTTCTAGCTCATTTTGCTGTGATTTTCGATCTCCTTGCTCAAAGCACCTCTCACAAAACTGCTTGGGGAGATTGTTCCTTGGTATGTGACTCCTCCATTGGTCCAATTAGTTTTTGTTCTAGTGCTCTATTCATTGCAAATTTGTGCTGCCTAGGTGACCATGTTCTTGAGCTTGCATGTCAAATTTATATGGTTCCAAGTAGTTCTAATGCATGATATAGGCTCTAGGCACTTGTAGGAGTAGTTGCTATCAATTTTATTGAGCTTGGTTCACTTTTGTTTGAAGTTACTAAAAATTTCAGAAATTTTTCAGAGGAAGAAATATGCTTAGGAAAATGTTCCAAGGTGGTTCTTCAAGGAAGCAAGGACCCAGGCTTGCAATGCGTGATGCTGACGATGAGCCACCAAGGGACGCTCCAGTGCGGCCGTGTGAATGGCCTTCAGAAAATTTTATGAATCGAGCGGGAATCAAGGAAGAATTTAACGCATATTTGCGTAACGCTGACCTTGTGAGCTTCGAGGCAGACAAATGCCGCCAGTACCACTATCTCACTAGTTCCTTTGTGAGGAGGTTTGAATTTTCATCTTCACGTAATTCTCCAACTGTCCTGTTTGATCTTTATGAAAAATCTTTTACCATGGACTTAGAGGATTTTACTTCTGCTTGCAAACTTCCACAATGGGGTAGTGTTAGTGAACCCCACAAATCTGAATTTAGAAATTTTCTTGCTGGTATAACTATGGGGGAATCTAGAGATATAGCACAAGCTACCATAGGGAGCATTCACTTTCCTGCTATACATTATTTTGCTCTCTTCATAGGTAGGTGCATAAATGGTAAAGATGAAGCATGTCATATGTGTGTCCCTGACCTTAGTATTCTTAGGAGTGCTGTGTTAGGAGACAAATCTTATAATTTGGGAGCCATTGTTGCACGTTGGTTGCATCATAATAGATTTAATGGAGATTTCTTTAGAGGAATTTATGCAACCCGCTTAGCTGATTTTCTTGGTGTGGACGTTCGTGAGGATGATATTGAGTTGCCTCCTACTTATTTAGAATATAATTCTATGGTTTACCACCAGTTTGTCGAGAGGAATTAATCACCTCTCCGATATCGCTTAATCTTTGACAGACATCATGCTGTCCGTATTACTCTCCCTGCTCCTGCCTTCTTTGATTATCAGGCAAAAGGAAGACATTTTATTACCAGAGAGGAGGCAGATGAGTACGAGAGGAGGGCAAAGGCAGCTCGCCGCCACGCTGCAGCTCAGGAGGCGATAGCCTCTGCATCTCAGTACGACCCCAGCTACAACTACGGATATCCGCCAAGCCATCCTTGGCAATGAACCAACTTAGGCCAAAAGCCTAAGCTTGGGGGAGTACGTATTTCCCACCGACATTACATTTATGTTCACACACACTCATTGCTAGATATCGGTGCTCATACTCTTTCACTGTAATATCCATGCTAGTTTATTTTCTTTTTCTTGCTTTCTTCTTGTGTGGTTATTAAAACCTTAAGAAAAACCAAAAAATTAGTAGTAGCTTTTAGTTAGTTTACTTTTCTTGCTGGAGTAGTAATAATTAAAAAGAAAACCCAAAAATATTTCCCGTTCTTCTTTTGCTTGTTGGGAGCTTTCCCGTGTAAATAGTTTTTATTTCTTTTCTTTGGGGGTCGATAGGAGAAGACCATAATTAAATTGTTGAAGTGGCTCTTATATGCATTGTTGTTGATTTAACCAAGAGCCCATATTGCCTTGTCTTCTCCTGTTTATTGAATGCTCGCAGATTCCAGCTTAGTCCAATGCACGTGCACTCTTATTATTATTCACATCGTTCGGTCGTGCAAGTGAAAGGCAATGATGACGATATGTGATGGACTGACTGAGATGAGAAAAGCTGGTAAGAACTCGACCTCTCTTGTTTTTGTAAATATGATGAGTTCATCGTTCCTGATTCAGCCTATTATGAATAAACATGTTTGCAATGACAATTAGAGATCATAGTTGCTTGTGCCATGCTTAATTAGCTATGAGTTATAATGGTTTACCTTGCGTGCCAACATGCTATTAAAATGGTTGTGATGTGGTATGATGGGGTGGTATCCTCCTTTGAATGATTTAAGTGACTTGACTTGGCACATGTTCACACATGTAGTTGAAACAAAATCAACATAGCCTTCATGATATTTATGTTCATGGTGGATTATATCCTACTCATGCTTGCATCCAATGTTTATTAATTTTAATGCATGTTCATGACTGTTGTCGCTCTCTAGTTGGTCGCTTCCCAATCTTTTGCTAGCCTTCACTTGTACTAAGCGGGAATACTGCTTGTGCATCCAATCCCTTAAACCCCAAAGTTATTCCATATGAGTCCACTATACCTTCCTATATGCGGTATCTACCTGCCGTTCCAAGTAAATTTGTATGTGTCAAACTCTAAACCTTCAATAAACATTCTGTTTTGTATGCTCGAATAGCTCATGTATCAACTAGGGCTGCCCTTATCTTCCATGCTAGGTGGGTTATTCTCAAGAGGAGTGGACTCCGCTCCTCACTCACGAGAAAATGGCTGGTCACCGGGATGCCCAATCCCATGCTTTATGCAAACTAAATCAAAATAATTGCAAACAAAACTCCCCCTGGGACTGTTGCTAGTTGGAGACACTCGTTGTTTCGAGCAAGTCATGGATTGATGCTTGTTGGTGGAGGGGGAGTATAAACTTTACCATTCTGTTTGGGAACCGCCTATAATGTGTGTAGCATGGAAGATATCGCCATCTCTTGGTTGTTATGTTGACAATGAAAGTATGCCGCTCAAAATATTATTTATCTCTATTTCAAAACCGAGCTCTGGCACCTCTACAAATACCTGCTTCCCTCTGCGAAGGGCCTATCTATTTACTTTTATGTTGCGTCATCACCCTCTTATTAAAAAGCACTAGCTGGAGAGCGCAGCTGTCATTTGCATCCATTACTATTAATTTATATTGGGTATGACTATGATTGGATCTCTTTTACCATGAATTACAATGTCTAGTCAGTCCTTGATCTTTAAAGGTGCTCTGCATTTATGTTTTGCGGTCTCAGAAAGGGCTAGCGAGATACCATCTTATTATATCATATTATGATTGTTTTGAGAGAGTGTTGTCATCCGAGATTTATTATTATCGCTCGCTAGTTCATTATGCCATTGATATGAGTAAACATGAGACCTAAGAGTTATTGTGAATGTGGTTAGTCATAATCTTTGCTGAAAACTTGAATGCTAGCTTTACATATTTACAACAACAAGAGCAAACAGAGTTTGTAAAAGTTTTTCTTTATCACTTTCAGTTTGTCAACTGAATTGCTTGAGGACAAGCAAAGGTTTAAGCTTAGGGGAGTTGATACGTCTCCGTCGTATCTACTTTTCCAAACACTTTTGCCCTTGTTTTGGACTCTAACTTGCATGATTTGAATGGAACTAACCCGGACTGACGCTGTTTTCAGCAGACTTTCCATGGTGTTATTTATGTGCAGAAACAAAAGTTCTCGGAATGACCTGAAACTCCACAGAACGTCTATTTGGAAATAATAAAAAATCCTTGCAAAAGATGAAGACCAGGGGGGCCACACCCTAGCTACGAGGGTGGGGGGCGCCCCCCCCCCCAGGGCGCGCCCCCTACCTCGTGGGCCCCCTGGAGCTCCTCCGACCTCAACTCTAACTCTATATATTTGCTTTCGGGGAGAAAAAATCAGAGAGAAGAATTCATCGCGTTTTACGATATGGAGCCGCCGCCAAGCCCTAAAACCTCTCGGGAGGGCTGATCTCGAGTCCGTTCGGGGCTCCGGAGAGGGAGATTCGTCGCCGTTGTCATCATCAACCATCCTCCATCACCAATTTCATGATGCTCACCGCCGTGCGTGAGTAATTTCATCGTAGGCTTGCTGGACGATGATGGGTTGGATGAGATCTATCATGTAATCGAGTTAGTTTTGTTAGGGTTTGATCCCTAGTATCCACTATGTTCTGAGATTGATGTTGCTATGACTTTGCTCTGCTTAATGCTTGTCACTAGGGCCCGAGTGCCATGATTTCAGATCTGAACCTATTATGTTTCATGAATATATGTGAGTTCTTGATCCTATCTTGCAAGTCTATAGTCACCTACTATGTGTTATGGTCCGGCAACCCCGAAGTGACAATAATCGGGACCACTCCCGGTGATGACCGTAGTTTGAGGAGTTCATGTATTCACTATGTGTTAATGCTTTGGTCCGGTACTCTATTAAAAGGAGGCCTTAATATCCCTTAGTTTCCATTAGGACCCCGCTGCCACGGGAGGGTAGGACAAAAGATGTCATGCAAGTTCTTTTCCATAAGCACGTATGACTATATTCGGAATACATGCCTACATTACATTGATGAATTGGAGCTAGTTCTGTGTCACCCTATGTTATGATTGTTACATGATTAACCGCATCCGGCATAATTCTCCATCACCGATCCAATGCCTACGAGCTTTTCACATATTGTTCTCCTCTTATTTACTTTTCCGTTGTTACTGTTACAATCACTACAAAATCCAAAAATATTGCTTTTGCTACCGTTACCGTTACTTCCATATTACTTTGCTACTAAATACTTTCCTGCGGATACTAAGTTATCCATGTGTGGTTGAATTGACAACTCAACTGCTAATACTTGAGAATATTCTTTGGCTCCCCTTGTGTCGAATCAATAAATTTGGGTTGAATACTCTACCCTCGAAAATTGTTGCGATCCCCTATACTTGTGGGTTATCAGGACTACGAAATATCTTTGCTAAAGTTCATAACTGTAAATGCAAACGTGACCAAATGCATATATTCAAACAAGAACAAAAAAATTGAATGATTCACAAATCCCCTTAGCACACTAGCACATCCTAAAGATCCTACTGCATTCTATGAAGTCACGGACAGTTGGTCCATATATTAGATGCATCGTGGCCCACGCATGAGTGAACAATCAATGGGCTACTCTGTCCTAGTATAACATGCATAAGATCAGGCTATATCAAAGGATTCAGTAACTCCTCAAGACAAAAACGTTCAGGAAGAAATTATGGTGGGTGGCCATATTTTCTTTCCCCGTTTTCTCTACAATTTAAACCCACGTGTGTTTTGTGCAATGAAAATTTGGTGATGTAATGTTCTTGTACACATCTGCCAAGTGATCTTCTACCATGTTGATATACATGAGTACGTACCAAAGAGAATCCATTGCCATTACACATGACGACAATCTTAAACACTCTTCTACCGCCACAGTCAACTTTTCCCTATTACTTCTTCTCTCCCACCTACTATGCACTACCTTGCCTATATAAATGGTTGAGGTCCAAACAAAATATACCAAATTTTCTAGTGACATACGATCCCCCCTCTATTTACGCACCAGATAAGTCTTGTGGCAATCCTTCACTAGCGTATTCTTATAGTTGTTCTTTTGCAAGGCTGAAGTTTGGACATCTATCTAGCTAAGAACTCTGTGGCGATGATCAAGTATGTTTTATGTGCTGTAATGGATGTTAAACACGGCGGAAAAGAAGCATGCATGCATCGACCTCTTTTTTGAATGAGCGACGTTGGGAAGCATGAGAAGCATTCAGAACTGCAGATAGCTGATCATGTTATCATGATGCATGTGCTTCTTCATCAGAATATGGCATAGCTCACTGTGATACATCCTACATGGAGCACTACAGTATCTTGGACCGGAGCTAGTAGCTCGTGTGGAGGTTATAACGTTTATAATGACCTCGCTCAAGACGAAGTGGTGCATGCGCCATGTTTGTATCTCGTCGTTCCATGAACAGCTAGCGCGGGTCAAACCACTGAAATAATAAAAAAAGGCCAGCGCAGATCTAAATCTTAGTTGAGTTTAAATTTTGGGACATGCATGTTGCTAGATAATAAAGATTTTCAAATGAAACAAAGATAGATAGATACTCTTATTAGTTTATATATAATCAAGATGGTCTTCTGTGCCAGTAAATATGTTGGTTGATTTTGTTAATAGATAGATAGATAACTCTTTACTCAAGTGCATCATGGGTGAAAAGGTACATGAGTGGGAAGGAAAAATCTAGAAAGAATTCATTGATGCCAAATACATGACCAATGCCCCAAATATATATTATGTAGCAATGTATTGGGTGCTTCCAACTTTTGGAAAGGTTTCATGTGTGCGGCCAAGGCGGTTAAATTGGGTCTAAGTGGTTGTTAGGAGATGGCAACAACATCAGTACCGGGAACATTTTTGCATTTGTCAATAGCATTTCCAAACTATACATAAAGTGGGGATGGGGAGACTTTGAAAATTACTTTTCAGACGAACCTTTGATGATAGCATGTTGAACATGTGGTTAGAACTTGTTGAAATTGCTAAAAGTATTTCCTTTACTGATTCCCAGGATTCTCTGGTGTGGCAATATGGGAACTCTGGTGAATATTCTTTCAGCTCTCTTTATGCAATCATTAATTTCCAAGGAATTACCCATGTTTTCATTCCTTCGTTTGGAAAATTGTAGTTCCTAGGATTCATGTGTTTTTATGGCTTCTTTTTCATATCAAAATCATGACTAGGGACAATCTCAAGAAGAGAAACTTGAAAAGGCCTAAAGATTGTGAGTATTGTTCATGTAAATAATCTATACAACATCTTTTCTTTGATTGCATTGTAGCCAAACAAATCTCAAATGTGATCAAATTGTTATTTGGTAGAGATTTAGGGGTGGATTTCTCTTATGTTGCTTCTCTCTGGGCAATAGGGAAGAAACAAGATGCACTAAACGTTGTTAATGTTGTTGCTCTCTGGGTTCTATGGAAACACAGAAATAGCATGATTTTTATGGTGCTCCCTGGATTTCTCCTAACCATATTTGGTGGCTAGTCTTAAGACTAATAAGAAAATGGGAGGTCATATTCAAGGACCATATGACTTCCCTGATGAAAGATTTGTGTCTTCATGTTCAACAAATGATCCTACCCCGTTTCCAGCTGGAGTGGGGGTAGAATTGGGACTGGAGGACAGGCGCCACCCAGCTACATGTTCTGGAGCGGGTGGAGGAGAGATCACACCCAAGCTGCACTCTGTGGTAAGGAAGGGAGCCCGGTGTTGACCCTTGAAACCGCTCGCCTGGAATCGCCACTATTGTTTGAGTGTATGAGAGGAATCTTAGTTGGATGTACCGTGGATGTTTACATTTTCCTGTTCTGAACTTGGGTTTAACTTGGCCTTACAGGCCGTTGTGTTGTTCTAGACCCACATGTCAGGCTTCTTTCATTGCAATGGGGTCGGGGAAGCCTTCCTGTTTTTCTAAAAAAATAACTCTTTACTCCCTCCCTCCCGGTTCAATAAAGGGTTCGATTCAGAAATCTTTCCAGCCAAGGTAGATGGTGATGGAATAAATTTTATAGTTTGCAATAGTACTCAATTAGTGTGCTCGATTTTTCTATAACAAAAATCATATCTATCGATGCTTAATTGCAACGCACACATGCAGGACCATTAAATGATCAAAGACTTTTCCACCCATTGGTGAATTTTCTCTTAATCCTACATGCATCGATTTAATGCACCTCGGGTTGTTTAGCGACGGCTCGCGTGGCCCATTTCTTTCTTCTTCTTTTGGTTATGGACTATGTTGCTGGGTTCATGGGCCTTATTTCTTTTTTTCCTGTTTTTAGTGTGGGACTTCTTTCATGGGCCGAGATACATTGTCTCACAAAAAAAACCTCTCCGGTACTTCTAGAATTCCTCCTTTTTATTGATTTTTCTTTTTTCTTTTCTCTTCTTTTTATTTTCTTTTCTTCTTTCATTTTCTATAACCAAATTGATTTTGTATTACTTTTTTTTTACTTTTGGTACCTTTTTGTTTGTGTGCAACTCTAAAATATTAACTTTTACTTATTTTAGGAAAATGTTTTACTCCATCTGATCCATATTAATTGTCGGTGATTTACTAAATCAGCGACAATTAATATGGATCAGAGGGAGTACTAAATTTATTGAAATACTGTTTTTTTCAAAAAGTTTGTTCAACGATTGATTTCCTTTCAACATGAACCTTCTCCTTTTTGGTTAGGGGCTAGTGAGTTTCTTTTTAGACCATGCATTATATTAAATACAAAGAGTATAATCAGTACAAACACATGTGGAGACCGCTAGACAAACATGACGGAGACATGTGTCCCGAAAACTATGCAGCAACGATCCCAAGAAAATAAAATGTACGGAAAGTTCCCAATAGATCTCTACACACATCGAAGCTAACAACCGCTTCCAAATTCTAGCGTCGCTGAAGCATTCACTGAAAAAGAAGTGGATCCTCAAACATCTCAAGATCCAGAGCAACATCATCGCCAAATTGGCTTTCAAAGCCGATGAACGAACTCGCTGCATGCAGCAAAGCACTTGTCGTTGTGGCATGTCGGCCGGTGAACATCCTCATGCTGGCTACACCCGAATCCATCGCTTCCAGCGATGAAGTGGGGGGAGAACGCTGGAACCACCGTCATCTGACCAAAAAACCCGCTTCTGGACCATCATCTTGTCCTGGCCGATGGCACCACTGCGTGAGACGGAAGCCACCAACGATACAAAGAACAACATATCTCACCATCTTGAATAGCCGGAAAGAAGACGAGGCTACCGGATTCTCGACGTCGTCACGGAGATCGTATCACGGAAAGGAAGAAGACGAAGCAGATTTTTTCGACGCGGCGCCGTCCTCACCATTCCGGTGCCACCAAACGAAACATAGACCCTATCTATGCAAACACCATGGAAGCTAAGGATAACGGGATCCCCCCCCCTCCACCTACCATCGGAGTAGCGAATAGAGGGCGCAGATGCCGTGGCTTCGCCGATGTTCTGCAAAGGAACCGTCGTCCCCGATTGCCTGTTTTTCTCTGGAGCGGTTGGGAACGATGTCTTCCTGACTTGTTTAGATGACCTCGTTTGTGGGGGCCAGTGAGTTGAGGAGAGAAGGGAAAATGTAATTAAGGAGCTTAATTGCCATCTACTCCCTCCGTTCGAAATTACTTGTCGCAGAAATGGATGTATCTAGACGTATTTTAGTTCTAGATACATCCATTTCCATGACAAGTAATTCCGAACGGAGGGAGTACGTATCTCTTTCCTGCCCTTCCCCTGTTAATTCACATGGAACATTACTTTCTCCCAAATGTTCCCTGATAATTCCCACCACGCACCAAACATTAGTTTTGGACTTAAAAAACAACTTTTCATGCCTAATCCCCTACTAAGCACTCACTTGGAAACTGTCATTCCCTTTCCCCTTCTCTGCTCAACTCACTATCCCCCAGCAAGCTGCCAATTTCCGCGCAGAATGTGAGGTCCTAGTGATTGGGAATTAATGACCGGATCACCAGAAAAGAGAACAATACGTACCCTGCTGTTGTCCAGCGACTCAGAAGGGCGAAACGGGCCGGTGGGATTTGATCTTTCCGGCCAGAAAGGGCGCTTTCTTTCGTTTCAAACTATATGCAACATGATTGCAACCTTTTTCCAGCAGAAAAAAAAAACGTGATTGTTTATGGTCAGCGGGCCGATTCTTCTGAAGAAAATAAACAGACCAGACGGTGGAGTATATATGCAACTAACATGTGAGCCTCCGTCCGTGTTATTCATTCATTTCTTGTAGAAAAAGAAAATATGTACACCTTTCACGAGCACTCAAAATCTAACATCGACTCTGTTCAGACCAAGTAAACAAAACAAAACAAAAACAAAAGCTAGGCAAGGCGTAGGCAGGCGGATCGGCCAGCTAGCTACGACCTCTGGCCAGCGACCAACCGCTGCCTTCTTCTCCGGTACTCGTCGTTGTTGGACGACGGCTCCACCACGTCGTCCGCGAACCGCACCTTCTTCTTCCCCGTCGCCGGCCTCACGCCGCCGGTCATCTGGGCCCCTAAATCAATCGATCGAACGAGCAAAACAAGTTCCTGTCAGGTCAAGCGCACGGCATGCATGCAAGCGCGTGCCGTTGACGTACCGTGCCCCTGGAGCTGGATCTTCTTCCTGAAGTCCGACTCGAGGCCGCGGAAGAGGCGCACGGTGGCGAGCGTGACGGCGGCCGAAACCGCCGCGACGGCGACGAGGCCCGCGCAGTTGCCCCCTCCCACGCCGGCCTCCATGCCTTGGCTTGGCAAGGTGGGCGCCCGCTTTTTCTTCTCCCCGTTGTAGAACAGGAACAGCTAGCGGGAGCGCGCGATGAGAGACCCGGGCTTTAAATTAGGCTGGCCGGCTCCGATACGATACGTGCCACCACGCACTCTTCCCTCCCGCCGGAAAAAGGCGCACGCACGTGTCAGCATGTATGTGTCGTCAGGTCGATGGGTCATTTTTCGCGAGAGAAAAAGGGCCAATGTGTCATTCGTGAGCTGGCAACAACGCAGGTCTAGCTTACTAATTCTGTGGCTAATTCTTCCCTCAAAAAAAAAATATCTGTGGCTATTTCTGTACAGCGCGTGGTGGAACCAGTAATGCTTTAACCATGCGCGCGATCGAATCACTTGCCCGCCAGAACCAGGTCAAGTTACTCTGTTTTGTTCATGTCCCTTTCATTCATGTTCCTCTGTTTTGTTCTTACCGCTAGGGCTGCAAGAAAATCTCAAGGCTCGTGAGCCGCTCGAGATCGACTCGTTTTTTAGCTTGGTTCGGGATCGACTCGAAAATGAGTTTGAACACTTTATATAGCTCGACTGAGAAACAAGCTGATCTTGAGCCAATACTAGCTCGCTCGATTTTAGCTCGATAGCTCGACATAATACTATTATATTAAATAATCGAGTCATTATTAAATGGAAATAAGGCAATTTATTACCCATATATTCTATCCATGATTTTTCTCAATTTTATTTATCAGCAAACATGGAAGCTTAATTAAGTACAGAGAAGATTTAGGCCTTATTATGGCCTCTGGCCAATAATTTGTTTTCCCAATTATATGTCTGTCGTCAATCATTATCTTATTTTGATACTATAGTTTTGGTTGTGAGAGAGTAAGTCGGACTACTTTAAAGAAATTTATATTATCATCGTCTTGATTGGAATAATATTTTTTAGTGCTTTCTTCTGTCGTATTGAGCCTTATCTAGTTGGAATAATCACCATGATTTGTAATTTTTATCTCATTTAACTCAAAACTAGCTCGACATCGACTCGAGATTGTTACGAACTGAACATGAGTCATGTTCTACAGCTCGGCCTCGAGCTTCACTCAGTTTGAGCTCGCTCGACTTTTAATAAGACTTGAGCCAAGCCAACTCTAACTCGATCGAACTCGACTCGTTTGCAGCCCTACTTGCCGCTTAAGCCGATCCCTCCTTTGCAATTTCTTCCTTCGTCCCCACACAAAAAAAATCCTCCTTCATCCCATCCCGCACAGTCAACGGCTTGGAGATATCCTTTGTACAACGACCATTGTCAACGCCAAGCCAAGGACGAAGCCCACGGGAAAGTAGGACCATCGGTATCGGACATGGAGTTTCTGCACCCGGTGCACATGCACCACGAAACCTGTGTGCTACTGCAGAAATTGTTATCAAAATCACTTGTAATATATCTTGACGAGATCAAAAAAAAAATGCAATTGAACAATGAAAATAACATACTCCCTCCGTCCAGAAATACTTGTCACAAAAATGGATACAAATGGATGCATCTAAAACTAGAATACGTCTAGATACATCCACTCCTCTGACAAGTATTTTCGGACGGAGGGAGTACGTTGTAAACCGTTTATAAGACGAGTTTGATTTATTATATTCGATCATTATATGGTTGAATTTTTTATGTAGAATATAAATATCGTTCTCCATACATGTTGATAGAATTGCAGTAATGGTGTTAATGAGGTGGCATGCATTTCTTTTTCTCCTTTTTTCTCAGTACACCAGCTATCAGTTTGTTTCTTTTTTCCTTTTCATTCATTTTTTCTTTTTCGCCTTTTTTTTTGTTTAATTTATTTGTGAACTCAAATTTCGTGAAAAGAATTGCGAATATGTGAAATTTTTCCAAGTTCGTCATTTTTTAGCTCATGAATCTTTTTCCAATCCGTGAACTTTTTCAAATTCATGACCTTTTTCAAATGCATGAACTTATAGCTCGCGAACTTTTCTTCAGAATCACAAACTAATTTTCATGACATTTTTTTCTTCAAATTCTGAGCTTTTTCTACTTTTCGTGAACTTTTTAAAACTGCGAACATTTATCAAAGCTGAGATTTTTTCAATTTTCCTGAACAATTATGAAATCTGTGAACATTTGAATAATTCGTAAACAAATTTGCAATCCATGAAGATTTCTTAAATTTATGAACTTTATCTGAAATTTATGAACTTTTTAAAATTCTTGAATGTTTTTCTCAAATTCATAAACTCTTATTTTTCAAAACCGAAAATTTTATTCAAATTCGACCTTATTTAAATTTTGTCGAACTATTTCCAATCCGTGAAGAATTTCGAAATCCATTATCTTTTTTTTTAAACGAACTCTTCAAATTTGTGAAATAATAATTCAAAGGAGTGAACCCTTTTCGACCACTACTGTACTCGTGGCGCTACAGTAACGGAAATTAATAGAGTCCTTCGAGACGCTACACTAACTCGACCATGGGCCGGAAGGAATACTCGTGATACAGGCGCCGATTACACGCTCTCCGAATCGGTGGAGAGCTCTCACGTTCCCACGACCACTCGTTGAAAAAAAAGGTGTTGGTTCGCTTTGTTTTTTTTTTTGGTTCAATCTGTTTACTCAGTTCCCAGTTAACCGGTCGTTGTTGACCGCTGATCAGTTCCACGTTGACTTTTCAGAAAAGGTTCACAAAAAAACGTGAATTTTTTGAAAAAAATCGCGAATTAGAAAAGATTCTTGGAATTGGAAAAAAGTCAATTTTTTCTGGAAAAAATTCACACATTTGGAAAAAGTTCGTGAATTTGAAAAAAAATTCATTGGTTTCAAAAACAAGTTCACTAGTTTTGGAAAAAAAGATCATCAGATTTGAAAAAGTTCACCAGTTTTGAAAAAACAGTTCATCGATTTCCAAATAAAATTCATGAACTTGAAAAAAAGTTCACCGATTTCGAAAAAAATTCACCAATTTTGAAAAAAAAACTCATCAAACTTGAAAAAAGTTCATCAATTTCAACAAAGTTTAACAAATTTAAAAAAAATCATTGATTTTGAAAAAGTTCATTCAATTTCCAAAAAAAATCACCAATTTTGAATAAAAATCATCGGATTTGAAAAAAGAGAAAGAAAGTAAACAAGAATAGAAAGAAAAAGAAAAACCAGCCTAGAAAACCAAATATTGCAAAAAAGGAAAAGTCGGCTGGAAGCTTCCCAAAACTGGCCTAGGAAGCTTCTGGGAACTTCCCAAAACCGGGAAGAAGATATTTCTAAATGGCCCGGCCCATTTTAAAGCACCAAGCGAATTTTTCTTGTTTGTTTTTTTCTCCGTAGATTTTCCATGGTTTTCTTCACAAATGATTTGCTTCCTATGCTTTTTTTTACGTATTTAATTTGTGATGTTCAAAAAATACATTATTTTTTCTTCAAAATTCACATACCTATTTTTATGTTTTGAACAGTTTTATAAATTCATAAGTACATTTTAAATAATTCATGAATGAATTTTTTGCTAATGTTTTAATTAGTGCACAATTTTCCAAATTTCACGGATATTAAGCAAATTCACCAACCAACATGTATTTAAATATTTTTTACAATAATACAAGTAAATTCACTAACATGTATTTAAATTCATAAAAATTGTTTTTGAAATAATAAACTTTTAAACATTTAAAATCGATCCCTACTTGTGTGTTATGTGTTATTAGGCAGGCCCATGTTAGCCTTCGAACAACAACACCACTCACGCGTTTTAGCGTTAATGCGTCGTACAAGGCATAGAATAAGACCTCCTAATCCGAAGTTCGCACTAAGCGGTACAAAGTGAGCTACGGGAGCTCCTATTTGACGCATTTTGTGTCTAATAAGCCAGCCACAGACAGTCTGATGTAAAATTCATCGCAAAAAGGTGACCCTGAAAATAATCGAACTCCTGATCACTCACTGGTGAACTTGTGTTGCTAGCCAGTTGAGCAGACAATTATAACTGACAAACGAACATCATGGAACCTATGAATTAAAGCAATGGGTGGATCTGAACACTTTCTAGCGATTTTCAAACATTGTAAATTGTGAAGAAATTTTTGAAAGGTAAATAATGTTGGAAACATCCAAGCATTTTTTGAACAATGTGAACAAAACTTAGAGAATTTGCACATTTTTTAAAAGCACGAACAATTTTCGAAATTCCAATACATTTTTCAAAATGCTAACATCTTTTATGGTGAACCAAATTTGAATATCAGGAGACTGTTTGAAATTCTAATTTTTTTTCAAATCAGGAACAAAAAATAAAACATGAACATATTTGGAAATAATGAACATTTTTTGTAAAAGTGAAAAAAATCTTGATATTTTTAATTGTTGAAAAAATATGAAAACATGAACATTTTTTATTATCTGAACAAATTATTAAAATGGAAACATGTTTTGAAATTCCCAAGCATTAAACCATTTTCTGATGTTCGTAAAGATTTTTTGAATTTATGAAGGAAATTATGAAAATGATAACATATATTGAAATTTTAAATCTGAAGTTTTTAAAATTTTGAACATCTTTTGAGAAGTAGCGAACAATTCTTTTTTCCTGCAACTCGGCAGCGAACATTTTCTTATAGGAACTGCTGAACAAAATTTGAAAACTTGAACTTTCTTTGAATAATGTAGATATTCTGACATTTGTTTCATAATAAAATAAAATTTTAAAAAAGAGAAAAACGAAACAGACGAAAGAAAAAACTAAAAAACTAAAAAGTAAAATGAAAAATGAAATAGAAAAATATGAGAAAACCAATTCAGGAACCTTCTAGGAGGTTCGCAAAACAGGGAACACTGGAACGCTCAACGGGCCGGCCCACCTCAAACGTTCGCTCTATCTCCTGTGTGTTGCCCCAACAGATTGCCGCAGCGAGCGGCAAATAGGGTTTTCCGTATAACTTGTGCTTGTTGCATGGGGTGATTGGTTTGCGAAATCACTAGTTGAGGAGTACTCGTTCCAAAGGTCACTCCAACTCCCCGGTTGCGACAAGTGGCGCACATGCAGCGCGCCACTTGTCACAACCGGAGAGTTTTTCCTTTTTTCGTAGATCTGTTTATTCAAAATATTTTATCTCTCAAACCGTGCATCCAAATCTCAAACCGCTTTCATCGCTGGATTCCTTGCGTCGAGATCTTCAAAACTAAATCCCATGTTGATAGGTTTTGACAAACTTTTTTTTCATGAAAAAACCAGCCGAAAAAAAACGGACGAAAAACCCGAACCGGGAGCATGGGTTTTTTCCCTTTTCGAAAGAGGCACGCCCGTGCCTCTCACGAAAGCAAAACCGTGACTCTCGCGGAAGGAAAAAAAAAAGAAAACGTGTTTTTTTCCGTTTCCGATGAGGCACGGTCGTGACTCTCGCAAAAGCACACCTGTGCCTCTCGCGGAAGCAAAACCGTGACTCTCGCGAAAGGAAAAGAAAAACAGAAAACGCGTTTTTTTTGTTTCCGAGAGGCACGGCCACGACTCTCGCGAAAGCACAACCGTGCCTCTCGCGGAAGCAAAACCGTGCCTCTCGCGAAAGTAAAAAAAACAGAAAACGCTTTTTTTTTGTTTCCGAGAGGCACGGCCGCGAAAGCACAACCGTGCCTCTCGAGGAAGCAAAACCGTGACTCTCGCGAAAGGAAAAAAAAATAAAAAACGCCTTTTTTTCGTTTCCGAGAGGCACGGCCGTGACTCCCGCGAAAGCAAAACAGTGCCTCTCGCGGAAGCAAAACCGTGACCCTCGCGAAAGAAAAAAAACGCTTTTTCCACGCAATATTTTTTTCCCGAAAAAACTTTTTGGTCAAAAAGTTAAGGAAGACCGGTGGAAAACCAAAACATCGAAAAAACCGTTTAAATAGCCGAAAACGCATGCGGAAAAATAAAAAAACAAATCCGGAGGGAGCGCTCAGAGCGCGACACGTGGCGAATGGCTGAGAGCGCACCAAGTAACGTTGATCGTTGCGAGGCTCCCGAAGGGGCGCCCGTTAACTAGTGGCTCCCATTGGTTTGTGGGTTTATAAAACAAGATGTGGACATCATGGGCGAGGGTTGTGCATGGGCTGGTCAGAGACTAATTATAAGATAAATATTATTGGACCCAATTGGCAATGCACACCATGGGCTTAGCCTCCACGGTCTAAAATTACCAATTGTGGTTTAATGCGCAATGACACTTTTGATTTTGCTCGCACAAATTATCACTTTTGGCGAATTCGCATGCTTTACCTTCTTGTTCGTATGATTATTGGTTTTACCTTTTTGGTCGCACAAAGGGCACTTCTGATTCTGCTCATATAATATTGATTTTACCTTCTAATTTCGTAGTTATTTTATTCACTTGTTTACCTTTTCATAGCAGCCGATGGAATAAACTATTTCAAACTATGGTTTGGGTGCGAACATAGCTGCATATGTGACAACCTAGTTGTACGGTTGGTAGTTGCCTTCATTTGGCTCTCTTGGGTTCGATATATAAGTGGGTTAACATATTTCCCACGAAAAGGCTACAACTAACCAAATCACTTACATGACATCATTTTCTCACTCCCGCAGAGAGATGCTATTGACATTGCACCCCACCGCTGTCCCAATGATCATCAGGTCCGCTCGAGTTTACTTGCTATGAGGCTCTCCGACTCCACATTGCGGTGGATTGAGGGGAAAATAGGAGTTGGCGAAGTCCAAGGACGACAATATGTCGGTTATCCTTGGAAGACCTTTTCTTAAAATTGCAGGGGATGTCATTGATCGTAATAAAATCAAGGTCACTTTTCATGTTAATGGCAATGAGCATATGGTATATTTCCCGGGGAAGCCAAACAAAGTAAACAGTCCCTACTCTATTGAAAAAAAATATGACTATCACTTTCAGAGACTTTGAATTTCCTCTTCCGCACCCCGAAAAGAAATATCAAACTATTATGATTGGAACCATGCCCATCCAAGTTGAGGTAACTTAGTGCTATACAAAAATTCTTTGATTTTATGTCTCAAAAATAATTTGTTAATAAGACTTGATCAACCTTATTAATGAATCCTTTTTAGGAGCATATGATCAAGGAATTCCGTAAGTATAATCTTCTGTAGCTTTATTTTATCCTTTGTTATTTTTAGATTCAATAAAGTTTAAATGTCTAAGAATAGCATGTTTAGTCTGTTTACTAGATTTTCTGTGCAATAAAATAGTCCAAAAATAAAAGTTTTCAGAACAAAAATTTAACATGATTTTTTCCTGATTGACACTGAACATACCACGGGGTGCAAGTACTAGCCACAAGCCAGCATGGCTCGCCCATGTGGCTTATGGGGCCCACAGGCACCCACTCACCTGGTGCTCGTGCCCCAGCCTTCTTCTACCTACAGAAAAATTCATCTTCTACATCCAGCATTTTTTGTTTAACTTTGAATTGAAATAAATCCAGAAATTGTTTTAAACTTCGAAAAATCATAGAAAACTAAATGTAACTCAGACTAAAATAATTTATATATGAAAGTTGCTCAGAAAAATATAACGAATTCATTTACGCTATCCGCATACCTGCCACACCCCTCTATCATAGCGAACATCGGCATTCCCCTGAAACAAAATACAGAAAATCGCCTGGAGTTGGGCCCTCTTCTTTTAAAATGTCTCGGGATGCGTTAGAGCATATCATCACCACATACTGCCATGACATGCATTGTGCTGCATTTGTTTGCTCTGTTATTTATCTGTTTCCCCCTCTTATCTCTTCTTTCGGTAGACCCTGCTACCTCTTGAGCATGCGTTGGTTTTTCCTTGAAGAGGAAAGGGTGATGCAGCAAAGTAGCGTAAGTATTTCCCTCAGTTTTTGAGAACCAAGGTATCAATCCAGTAGGAGACTACACGCAAGTCCCTAGTACCTGCACAAACAATCAAGAACCTTGCAACCAACGTGATAAAGGGGTTGTCAATCCCTTCACGGCCACTTGCAAAAGTGAGATCTGATAAAGATAATAAGATAAATATTTTTGGTATTTTTGTTGTATAGATTGCAAAGTAAAGATTGCTAAATAAACATCGACGGAAATAGCAAGTTGATAGGAAAATAATATGATGGAAGATAGACCCGGGGGCCATAGGTTTCACTAGTGGCTTCTCTCAAGATAGCATAATCTACGGTGGGTGAACAAATTACTTTCGAGCAATTGATAGAAAAGCACATAGTTATGAGAATATCTAGGCATGATCATGTATATAGGCATCACGTCCGTGATAAGTAGACCGAAACGATTCTGCATCTACTACTATTACTCCACACATCGACCGCTATCCAGCATGCATCTAGAGTATTAAGTTCATAAGAACATAGTAACGCATTAGGCAAGATGACATGATGTAGAGGGATAAACTCAAGCAATATGATATAAACCCCATCTTTTTATCCTCGATGGCAACAATACAATACGTGCCTTGCTGCCCCTGCTGTCACTGGGAAAGGACACCGCAAGATTGAACCCAAAGCTAAGCACTTCTCCCATTGCAAGAAAGATCAATCTAGTAGGCCAAACCAAACTGATAATTCGAAGAGACTTGCAAAGATATTTAAATCATGCATAAAAGAATTCAGAGAAGAATCAAATATTGTTCATAGATAATCTTGATCATAAACCCACAATTCATCGGATCTCGCCAAACACACCGCAAAAAGAATTACATCAAATAGATCTCCAAGAAGATCGAGGAGAACTTTGTATTGAGATCCAAAGAGAGAGAGAAGAAGCCATCTAGCTAATAACTATGGACCTGAAGGTCTGTGGTAAACTACTCACACATCATCGGAGAGGCTATGGTGTTGATGTAGAAGCCCTCTGTGATCGATTGCCCCTCCGGCGGAGCGCCGGAAAAGGCCCCAAGATGGGATCTCACGGGTACAGAAGGTTGCGGCGGTGGAAATAGGGTTTCGTGGTGCTCTCGGATGTTTTCAGGGTATATGAGTATATATAGGCGAAAGAAGTAGGTCGGTGGAGCCACGAGGGGCCCATGAGGGTGGGGGCGCGCCTACCCCCTGGGCGCGCCCTCCTACCTCGTGGCCGCCTCGTTGCTTCCTTGACGTCCACTCCAAGTCTCCTGGATTGCGTTTGTTCCAAAAACGATCCTCAAGAAGGTTTCATTCCGTTTGGATTCTGTTTGATATTCTTTTTATGCGAAACACTGAAATAGGCAAAAAAACAGCAATTTGCACTGGGCCTTCGGTTAATAGGTTAGTCCTAAAAATAATAAAAGTGCATAATAAAGCCCATTAAACATCCAAAACAGATAATATAATAGCATGGAACAATCAAAAATTATAGATATGTTGGAGACGTATCAGACCCCGAGACTGCCGGTGACACCCAGTACGACTATGTCGTCGACGACCCGTCCTTCTCCGCAGAGCTTCCAGGCAAGCAAACCCCCTTGATCATTTCGATACCGCCTACTCTTTCCCTCTACTGCTTGCATTAGAGTAGTGTTACTGTTACTGCCTTACCGTTAGTCCTATACTGTTGCATAGCATGTCCTTGCTACTATTGTTGATACTTCATGTTGTCCTATATGCTTAGTATAGGTTTGCTAGTATACCATCAGTGGCCCTACATTCTTGTCCATCTGCCATGCTATATTGTTGGGTCGTGATCCCTTTGGGTGGTGATCACGGATATACTATATACTACTATAAGTCTATAATACTTATGATACTGTTCGGATGTGGGGGCTGAAGGGACAGGTGGTTCCATCCAGGTAGTGCTGGGCCTGGGTTCCCGACGGCCCCCTGAGTGATTCTTTGTGGTGGAACGACAGGGCAGGTTCAGACACCTAGGAGAGAGGTTGGCATGGTCCTTGCTCGGTGTCCGCGGTTATTTGATCTGAGTTGGTCATTGGTCTTTTTCGCACTAACCGCCACGCGGGGTGAGTTATGGGCACTCGGCGTCGTATGATTCCTTCCGAAAGCGATTCAGATGTCACAGTTCAGAGATGCGTGCTGAGTGTTGGGTGGTCCGCGTAAGCCCCTGCTTTGAGAAAGAGGTAGCCAGGTCTGGTCCCCGGCCAGTCACGCAACGTGTAGGAGTGCAAAGGGCGATTGGTGATACGTCTCCAACGTATCTATAATTTATGAAGTATTCATGCTGTTATTTTATCATTCTTGAATGTTTTACAATCATTTTATAGCAACTTTATATCATTTTTGGTACTAACCTATTGACATAGTGCCAAGTGTCAGTTGTTGTTTTCTGCATGTTTTTTACATCGCAGGAAATCGATATCAAACGGAGTCCAAACGCAATGAAACTTTACGGAGATTTTTTTTGGACCAGAAGGAACCCAATGGGCCAGAGCTGCACCTGGGGGGTGCCCCGAGGGGGGCAGAACCCACCAGGGCACGCCAGGGCCCCCTGGCGCGCCCAGGTGGGTTGTGCCCACCTCGGTGGCCTCCCTCACCCCCTCTTTGCACTATAAATTCCCAAATATTCCGTAACCCTTCGTGGTTAACCTAGATCAGAAGTTCCGCCGCCGCAGGGCTCTGTAGCCACCGAAAACCAATCTAGACCCATTCCGGCGCCCTGCCGGAGGGGGGTATCATCTTCGGTGGCCATATTCATCATCCCAGCAGCCACCACGATGAGGAGGGAGTAGTCCACCCTCGGGGCTGAGGGTTTGTACCAGTAGCTATGTGTTTAATCTCTCTCTCTCATGATCTATATCATGGGCTTTGTTAATATAGATGGATCATATGATGTTTCTCCACTCTATACTCTTGTTGTGATGAATTGAATCTTTACCCTTTGAAGTTTTGTCATGTCGGATTGAATGTTCAAATTTGGGAACACATGATGTATGTCTTGCGGTATGAATACTTGAGGTGATATTGGAGTATCATATTGATTCACTTGATATACGTTATGGCACTCAACTTGTGGATTCCCGCGGTGATATTGGGGTAATCTATGCATAAGGGTTGATGCATGTTTTTATTATCTTTTCTCTGATAGAAACTATGGGGTATCCTTATAGTTCTTTGTGTGGATTGAGTATTATGAATATGAATTTGCTTTGGTGTTATTTTAGTACGAACTCTTGATTAGATCGATCGGAAAGAATAGCTTGTGTTATTTTAGTACGAACTCTAGGATAGATTGATCGGAGAGAATAGCTTTGAGGTGGTTTCGTACCCTACAAACAATTTCTATCTTGTGTTCTCCTCTAATAGGAACTCAGGAGTGATTCTTTATTGCACTTTGAGGGATAATCATATGATCCAACTATGTTAGCATTGTTGAGAGGTTGCACTAGTGAAAGTACGGACCATAGGCCTCATTTTCAAGCATTGCAATACCGTCTTTGTGCCAATTTACTATTTGCTACCTTGCTGTTTTTATTTATTCATATTATAAAAATATATTTCTACCATCCATATTACACTTTTATCACTATCTCTTCGCCGAACTAGTGCACATATACAATTTGCCATTGTATTTGGTGTGTTGGGGACACAAGAGATTTCTTGTATTTGGTTGCAGGGTCATTTGAGAGAGACCATCTTCATCCTACACCTCTCACAGATTGATAAACCTTAGGGAAAATTGCTACTGTCCTACAAAACTTTGCGCTTGGAGGCCCAACACGTGTCTACAAGAATAAAGTTGTGTAGTAGACATCAAGCTCTTTTCTGGCGCCGTTGCCGGGGAGGTGAGTGCTTGAAGGTATATCTTTAGATCTTGCAATTGAATCTTTTAGTTTCTTGTTTTATCACTAGTTTGGTTTATAAAAAAGAAAACTACAAAAAAATGGAATTTAGGTTGCATCCTATTATTGATCATCTTTATAATATCTTTCTTGAAAATGACGGTTCGGAAAATTGTGCTCAATTGTTAGAAGAAGAAGTCAATAAAATGCTTGGCACAAAATATTTGAATGATGAACATGATTGCAATGTTGTTAGTGTGATTTCTTTGAATATCCAAAATGCTAATGATGATTGCACAAGTCATGACAAAAATGTTTCTTATAAGCATGTCACTTTTTGCGGAGTGAATTGGGAGTGCCTTTGCACACCAAAAAGGGAAGATAGATTTTGTAAGAAGCATAAATATTTAGAAACAAAGAATTTGCAAGAGAGGCTAGATGATTGTGCTGAAAGATGTAATTTTTTTTGTCAACCTTGTGAACTTTGCAATGAACGTGGTCATTTAAATCTTCAATGCAAATTATTTCATGATCAAATTGTGTCCAAAAATTATGATAACTTGATTACCCTTGAGCATCATAAAGAGTTTAGTCTTCTTTTGGGTTATGAGGAAATGAAATGTATAACTAAGGGTTTTCCAAATCCCGAGAGATTTCTTGATTTTGATTTAGAAGAAATTTATATGTTTTGTGCGGTAAATTGCATTGAGAATCCTTATATTGCCAAATATCTAAAGTCAAGAAAACAAATGGAACATGAAGAGAGTACTAATGAAAGGGAAAATGTTTCCCAATACCCTCCTAGTGTTTATTATGATGAATCAGGTAACGAGGAGGAGCTTCCTATCCAGTCAATCTCTTCAACAAGAAGCTTGAAAAAATTCATTAAACCCACACATGATGTGGTGAAGAAGAAGAAAAGAAGAAAGAAGAAAGGTAAAAAGGTATCTCTCCCAAATAATGTTGCTCCTATCACCATTGTGCCTCATGAAAATGAATCAAAAATGTCGATGGAGGATGATGATATTGAGTATGATTTTATGATGCCTACTACTTGTTGTAATGATTATGATTGGGAAGACAATGATATCCATTATGATCTTGAAAAAAAAATTAGCACTTGCTTGGAAGAATATGATAATGATGTTTGCTATACTATTAGTGCCATTCATGCTATTGATAAGAATGATTGTGATGATATGCAAAACCACAAGCTTGGGGATGCTATGTCTAATGAGTATGACATGTTTGAAGATTTATTTGCTGGAAATAATCCTTGTCCTAAGCTTGGGGATGAAGGAAATATGCCCTAGAGGCAATAATAAAGTTATTATTTATTTCCTTATATCATGATAAATGTTTATTATTCATGCTAGAATTGTATTAACCGGAAACTTAGTACATGTGTGAATACATAGACAAACAGAGTGTCACTAGTTTGCCTCTACTTGACTAGCTCATTGAATCAAAGATGGTTAAGTTTCCTAGCCATAGAAATGAGTTGTCATTTGATTAACGGGATCACATCATTAGAGAATGATGTGATTGACTTGACCCATTCCGTTAGCTTAGCACAATTATCGTTTAGTTTGTTGCTACTGCTTTCTTCATGACTTATACATGTTCCTCAGACTATGAGATTATGCAACTCCCGAATACCGAAGGAATACTTTGTGTGCTACCAAACGTCACAACGTAGATTATGCAACTCCCGAATACCGAAGGAACACTTTGTGTGCTACCAAACGTCACAACGCAACTGGGTGATTATAAAGGTGCTCTACAGGTGTCTCCGATGGTACTTGTTGAGTTGGCATAGATCGAGATTAGGATTTGTCACTCCGATTGTCGGAGAGGTATCTCTGGGCCCTCTCGGTAATGCACATCACTATAAGCCTTGCAAGCAATGTGACTAATGAGTTAGTTGCGGGATGATGCATTGCAGAACGAGTAAAGAGACTTGCCGGTAACGAGATTGAACTAGGTATTGAGATACCGACGATCGAATCTCGGGCAAGTAACATACCGATGACAAAGGGAACAACGTATGTTGTTATGCGGTTTGACAGATAAAGATCTTCGTAGAATATGTAGGAGCCAATATGAGCATCCAGGTTCCGCTATTGGTTATTGACCGGAGACGAGTCTCGGTCATGTCTACATAGTTCTCGAATCCGTAGGGTCCGCACGCTTAACGTTCTGTGACGATTTGTATTATGAGTTATGTGATTTGATGACCGAAGGTTGTTCGGAGTCCCGGATGAGATCAGGGACATGACGAGGAGTCTCGAAATGATCGAGCCATAAAGATCGATATATTGGAAGGCTATATTCGGACATCAGAAAGGTTCCGAGTGATCCGGGTATTTTTCAGAGTACCGGGGGAGTTACGGGAATACGGGAGTACATATGGGCCTTAGTGGGCTTTAAGGGAAAAAGAGGAGAAGCCACGAGGCTGGCCGCGCCCCCCCCATGGGCCTAGTCCGAATTGGACTAGGGGAGGGGCTGCGCCCCCTCTTTCCTTCTCCTCCCCCTCTCCTTCCTTTCCCCTCCTAGTAGGACTAGGAAAGGAGGAATCCTACTCCTACTAGGAGGAGGATTCCTCCCCCCTTTGGCGCGCCTAGAGAGGCCGGCCGGCCTCCCCTACCTCCTTTATATATGTGGGGATGGGGCACCCTAGAAGACACACAAGTTGATCAGTTGATCTTTTAGCCGTGTGCGGTGCCCCCCTCCACCATAATCCACCTCGGTCATATCGTAGCGGTGCTTAGGCGAAGCCCTGCGTCGGTAGCATCATCATCACCGTCATCACGCCGTCGTGCTGACAAAACTCTCCCTCGAAGCTCTGCTGGATCAGAGTTCGTGGGACGTCACTGAGCTGAACATGTGCTGAACTCGGAGGTGTCGTACGTTCGGTACTTGGATCGGTCGGATCGTGAAGACGTACGACTACATCAACCGCGTTCTCATAACGCTTCCGCTTACGGTCTACGAGGGTACGTGGACGACACTCTCCCCTCTCATTGCTATGCATCACCATGATCTTGCGTGTGCGTAGGAATTTTTTTGAAATTACTGCGTTCCCCAACAGTGGCATCTGAGCCAGGTCTATGCGTAGATGTTATATGCACGAGTAGAACACAAAAGAGTTGTTGGCGTGGGTATATACATATTGCTTGCCGTCACTAGTTGATTCTTGATTCGGCGGTATTGTTGGATGTAGCGGCTCAGATCGACATTACGCGTACGCTTACGCGAGACTGGTTCTACCGACGTGCTTCGCACACAGGTGGCTAGTGGGTGTCTGTTTCTCCAAGTTTAGTTGAATCGGATTCAATGAACAGGGTTCTTTCTGAAGATCAAAAAGCAATCACTATACCGCGTTGTGGTTTTTTGATGCGTAGGTAAGAATGGTTCTTGCTCAGCCCGTAGCAGCCACGTAAAACTTGCAACAACAAAGTAGAGGACGTCTAACTTGTTTTTGCAGGGCATGTTGTGATGTGATATGGTCAAGACATGATGAGACATAAATTGTTCTTTGAGATGATCATGTTTTGTTAAAGTTATCGGCAACTGGCAGGAGCCTTATGGTTGTCTCTTTATTGCATAATATGCAAGCGCCATATAATTGCTTTACTTTATCGCTATGCAATAGCAATAGTTGCAAAAGCAATAGTTGGTGAGACGACCATGTGACGACACGTTGATAGAGATCAAGATGATGGAGATCATGGTGTCATGCCGGTGACGATAGAGATCATGACGGTGTTTTGGAGATGGATATCAAAGGCACAAGATGATGATGGCCATATCATGTCACATATTTTGATTGCATGTGATGTTTATCCTTTATGTATCTTATTTTGCTTAGTTCGGCGGTAGCATTATAAGATGATCTCTGATACGTCTCCGTCGTATCTACTTTTCCAAACACTTTTACCCTTGTTTTGGACTCTAACTTGCATGATTTGAATGGAACTAACCCAGACTGACGCAGTTTTCAGCAGAATTGCCATGGTGTTATTTATGTGCAGAAACAAAAGTTCTCGGAATGAACTGAAACTCCACGGAGATTATTTTTGGAAATAATAAAAAATACTGGCGAAAGAATCAAGGCCAGGGGGCCACACCCTTTCCACGAGGGTGAGGGGCGCGCCTGCCCCCCTGGGCGTGCCCCCTGCCTCGTGGGCCCCTTGGAGCTCCACCGACCTCAACTCCAACTCCATATATTCGTGTTCGGGGAGAAAAAAATCAGAGAGAAAGATTCATCGCGTTTTACGATACGGAGCCGCCGCCAAGCCCTAAACTCTCTCGGGAGGGCTGATCTGGAGTCCGTTCGGGGCTCCGGAGAGGGGAATCCGTCGCCATCGTCATCATCAACCATCCTCCATCACCAATTTCATGATTCTCACCGCCGTGCATGAGTAATTCCATCGTAGGCTTGCTGGACGGTGATGGGTTGGATGAGATTTATCATGTAATCGAGTTAGTTTTGTTAGGGTTTGATCCCTAGTATCCACTATGTTCTGAGATTGATGTTGCTATGACTTTGCTATGCTTAATGCTTGTAATTAGGGCCCGAGTGCCATGATTTCAAATCTGAACCTATTATGTTTTCATGAATATATGTGAGTTCTTGATCCTATCTTGCAAGTCTATAGTCACCTACTATGTGTTATGATCCGGCAACCCCGAAGTGACAATAATCGGGACCACTCCCGGTGATGACCGTAGTTTGAGGAGTTCATGTATTCACTATGTGTTAATGCTTTGGTCCGGTACTCTATTAAAAGGAGGCCTTAATATCCCTTAGTTTCCACTAGGACCCCGCTGCCACGGGAGGGTAGGACAAAAGATGTCATGCAAGTTCTTTTCCATAAGCACGTATGACTATATTCGGAATACATGCCTACATTACATTGATGAATTGGAGCTGTCACCCTATGTTATGATTGTTACATGATGAACCGCATCCGGCATAATTCTCCATCACCGATCCAATGCCTATGAGATTTTCACATATTGTTCTTCGCTTATTTACTTTTCCGTTGCTATTGTTACAATCACTACAAAACCCCAAAATATTACTTTGCTACCGTTACCATTACTTCCATATTACCTTGCTACTAAATACTTTGCTGCAGATATTAAGTTATCCAGGTGTGGTTGAATTGACAACTCAGCTGCTAATACTTGAGAATATTCTTTGGCTCCCCTTGTGTCGAATCAATAAATTTGGGTTGAATACTCCACCCTCGAAAACTGTTGCGATCCCCTATACTTGTGGGTTATCAAGACTATTTTCTGGCGCCGGTGCCTGGGAGCATAGCTCTATTCTTTGAGTCACTTGGGATTTATATCTGCTGGTCACTATGAAGAACTTGAAAGACGAGAAAACAAAAATTTATCCCTCAACTACGAGGGGAGGTAAGGAACTGCCATCTAGCTCTGCACTTGATTCACCTTCTGTTTTGAGTAAGCTTGCAACACCTAAACCTGCTTCTGCTATTAATTCTGATATGTCGCATGTTATTGATGATGCCACTTTTGCTATGCATGATACTTATGATGAAACTACTGTTGGGGAACGTAGCAGAAATTCAAAATTTTCTACGCATCGCCAAGATCAATCTATGGAGTAATTTAGCAACGAGGGGAAGGGGAGTGCATCTACATACCCTTGTAGATCGCGAGCGGAAGCGTTCAAGAGAACGGGGTTGATGGAGTCGTACTCGTCGTGATCCAAATCACCGATGATCCTAGCGCCGAACGGACGGCATCTCCGCGTTCAACACACGTACGGAGCAGCGACGTCTCCTCCTTCTTGATCCAGCAAGGGGGGGAGGAGAGGTTGATGGAGATCCAGCAGCACGACGGCGTGGTGGTGGAAGTAGCGGGATCCCGGCAGGGCTTCGCCAAGCGCAAGCGGGGAGGAAGAGGTGTCACGGGAGGGAGAGGGAGGCGCCAGGGCTTAGGTATTGCTGCCCTCCCTTCCCCCCACTATATATAGGGCCAAGGGAGAGGGGGGCGCAGCCTTGGCCCTTCCTCCAAGGAAGGGTGCGGCCAGGGAGGAGTCCTTCCCCCCCAAGGCACCTCGGAGGTGCCTTCCCCCTTTAGGACTCTCCGTTTTTCTTATCTCTTGGCGCATGGGCCTCTTGGGGCTGGTGCCCTTGGCCCATATAGGCCAAGGCGCACCCCCTACAGCCCATGTGGCCCCCCGGGGCTGGTGGACCCCCTTGGTGGACCCCCGGACCCCTTTCGGCACTCCCGGTACAATACCGATAAAGTGCGAAACTTTTCCGGCGACCAAAATAAGGCTTCCCATATATAAATCTTTACCTCCGGACCATTCCGGAACTCCTCGTGACGTCCGGGATCTCATCCGGGACTCCGAACAACTTTCGGGTTACCGCATACTAATATCTCTATAACCCTAGCGTCACCGAACCTTAAGTGTGTAGACCCTACGGGTTCGGGAGACACGCAGACATGACCGAGACGACTCTCCGGTCAATAACCAACAGCGGGATCTGGATACCCATGTTGGCTCCCACATGCTCCTCGATGATCTCATCGGATGAACCACGATATCGAGGATTCAATCAATCCCGTATACAATTCCCTTTGTCAATCGGTATGTTACTTGCCCGAGATTCGATCGTCGGTATCCCGATACCTTGTTCAATCTCGTTACCGGCAAGTCTCTTTACTAGTTCCGTAACTCACATCATCCCGTGATCAACTCCTTGGTCACATTGTGCACATTATGATGATGTCCTACCGAGTGGGCCCAGAGGTACCTCTTCGTTTACACGGAGTGACAAATCCCAGTCTCGATTCGTGCCAACCCAACAGACACTTTCGGAGATACCTGTAGTGCACCTTTATAGCCACCCAGTTACGTTGTGACGTTTGGTACACCCAAAGCATTCCTACGGTATCCGGGAGTTGCACAATCTCATGGTCTAAGGAAATGATACTTGACATTAGAAAAGCTCTGAGCAAACGAACTACACGATCTTGTGCTAGCCTTAGGATTGGGTCTTGTCCATCACATCATTCTCCTAATGATGTGATCCCATTATCAACGACATCCAATGTCCATGGTCAGGAAACCGTAACCATCTATTGATCAACGAGCTAGTCAACTAGAGGCTTACTAGGGACATGGTGTTGTCTATGTATCCACACATGTATCTGAGTTTCCTATCAATACAATTCTAGCATGGATAATAAACGATTATCATGAACAAGGAAATATAATAATAACCAATTTATTATTGCCTCTAGGGCATATTCCCAACAGTCTCCCACTTGCACTAGAGTCAATAATCTAGTTCACATCACCATGTGATTAACACTCACCGGTCACATCACCATGTGACCAACATCGAAAGAGTTTACTAGAGTCAACAATCTAGTTCACATCTCTATGTGATTAACACTCAATGAGTTCTGATTTGATCATGTTATGCTTGTGAGAGAGGTTATTAGTCAACGGGTCTGAACCTTTCAGATCCGTGTGTGCTTTACGAATATCTATGTCATCTTGTGGATGCTACCACGCGCTATTTGGAGCCATTTCAAATGATTGCTCTACTATACGAATCCGGTTTACTACTCAGAGTCATCCGGATTAGTGTCAAAGTTTGCATCGACGTAACCCTTTACGACGAACTCCTTTTCACCTCCATCATCGAGAAAATTCCTTAGTCCACTACATACTAAGGATAAATTCGACCGCTGTCATGTGATCCATTCCCGGATCACTATTGTGCCCCTTGACCAACTCATGGCAAGGCACACTTCATGTGCGGTACACAGCATAGCATACTGTAGAGCCTACGTCTAAAGCATAGGGGACGACCTTCGTCCTTTCTCTCTCTTCTGCTGTGGTCAGGTCTTGAGTCTTACTCAATACTCACACCTTGTAACACAGCCAAGAACTCCTTCTTTGCTGATCTATTTTGAACTCTTTCAAAATCATGTCAAGGTGTGCGTTCTTTGAAAGTATCATCAGGCGTCTTGATCTATCTGTATAGATCTTGATGCCCAATATGTAAGCAGCTTTATCCAGGTCTTCCTTTGAAAAACTCCTTTCAAACAACCCTTTATGCTTTCCAGAAATTTTACATCATTTCGGATCAACAATATGTCATTCACCTATACTTATCAGAAATGTTGTAGCTCTCCCACTCACTTTATTGTAAATACAAGTTTCTAACAAACTTTGTATAAACCCAAAAACTTTGATCACTCCATCAAAGCGTATATTCTGACTCCGAGATGCTTGCTCTAATCCATGGAAGGATCGCTGGAGCTAGCATATATTTTAGCATCCTTAGGATCGACAAAACCTTTCTGATTGTATCACATACAACCTTTCCTTACGAAAACTGGTAAGGAAACTTGTTTTGACATCCATCTGCCAGATTTCATAAATGCGGCTCATGCTAACATGATTCCAACGAAATTAAGCAACGCTACGGATGAGAAAATCTCATCGTAGTCAACTCCTTGAACTTGTGAAAATACTCTTTGCCACAAGTCGAGCTTCATAGACGGTAACATTACCGTCCACGTCCGTCTTCTTCTTAAAGATCCATTTATCTCAGATTTCATGGCTTCTAACCATTTGTCGGAATATGGGCCCACCATCGCTTCTCCACAGCTCATAGGTTCATCGCTGTCCAACAACATGACTTCCAAGACAGGATCACGTACTACTCTGAAGTATTACACATCCTCGTCGTCCTACGAGGTTTGGTAGTGACTTGATCCGAAGTTTCATGATCACTATCATAAGCTTCCACTTCAATTGGTGCAGGTGCCACATGAAACAACTTCTTGTGCCCTGCTATACACTAGTCGAAGTGACGGTTCAATAACCTTATCAAGTCTCCACCATCCTCCCACTCAATTCTTTCGAGAGAAACTTTCCTCGAGAAAGGACTCGTTTCTAGAAGCAATTACTTTTGCTTCCAGATCTGAAATGGGAGGTATACCCTACTGTTTTGGGTATTCTATGAAGATGCATTTATCCGCTTTGGGTTCGAGCTTATCAGCCTGAAACTTTTTCACATAAGCGTCGCAGCCCCAAACTTTTAAGAAACGACAACTTAGGTTTCTCTAAACGGTGTCGTCTCAACGGAATTGCGTGGTGCCCCTTTTAAAGTGAATGCGGTTATCTCTAATGCCTAACCCATAAACGATAGTGGTAATTCGATAAGAGACATCATGGTATGCACCATATCCAATAGGGTGCAGTTATGATGTTCGGACACACCATCACACTATGGTGTTCCAGGCGGTATTAATTGTGAAACACTTTCCACAATGTCTTAATTGTGTGCCAAACTCGTAACTCAGATACTCATCTCTATGATCATATCACAGACATTTTATCCTCTTGTCACGACGATCTTCAACTTCACTCTGAAATTACTTGAACCTTTCAATAATTCAGACTTGTGTTTCATCAAGTAAATACACTCAGCATCTACTCAAATCATCTGTGAAGTAAGAACATAACGATATCCACTGCATGCCTCAGCACTCATTGGACTGTATACATCAAAATGTATTACTTCCAATAAGTTGCTCTCTTGTTCCATCTTACTGAAAACGAGGCCTTTCAGTCATCTTGCCCATGTGGTATGATTTGCATGTCTCAAGTGATTCAAAATCAAGTGAGTCCAAACGATCCATCTGCATGGAGTTTCTTCATGCATATATACCAATAGACATGGTTCGCATGTCTCAATCTTTTCAAAAACGACTGAGTCCAAAGATCCATCTACATGGAGCTTCTTCATGCGTTCTATACCAATATAACTCAAACGGCAGTGCCACAAGTATGTGGTACTATCATTACTATTTTATATCTTTTGGCACGAACATGTGTATCACTGCGATCGAGATTCATTTTAGGTGTAAGACCATGGAAGGTATTATTCAAATAAACAGAGTAACCATTATTCTCCTTAAATGAATAACCGTATTGCGATAAACATAATCCAATCATGTTTATGCTCAACGCAAACACCAATCTCGATGGTAGAGGGAGCATGCGATGCTTGATCACATCAACCTTGGAAACACTTCCAACACACATCGTCATCTTACCTTTAGCTAGTCTCCATTTATTCCGCAGCTTTTATTTCGAGTTACTAGCACTTAGCAACCGAACCGGTATCTAATACCCTGGTGCTGCTAGGAGTACTAGTAAAGTACACATTCATATAATGTATATCCAATATACTTCTGTCGACCTTGCCTGCCTTCTCATCTACCAAGTATCTAGGGTAGTACTGCTTCAGTGACCGTTCCCCTCATTACAGGAGCACTTAGTCTCGGGTTTGGGTTCAACCTTGGGATTCTTCACTAGAGCAGCAAATGATTTGCTGTTTCATGAAGTATCCCTTTTGCCCTTACCCTTCTTGAAACTAGTGGTTTTACTAACCATCAACAATTGATGCTCCTTCTTGATTTCTACTTTCACGGTGTCAAACATCGCGAGTTGCTCAAGGATCATCATAACTGTCCCTGATATGTTATAGTTCATCATGAAGCTCTACTAGCTTGGTGGCAGTGACTATGGAGAACCATCACTATCTCATCTGGGAGATTAACTCCCACTCGATTCAAGTGATTGTAGTACTCAGACAATCTGAGCACATGCTCAACGATTGAGCTTTTCTCCCTTAGTTTGCAGGCTTAAGAAACTTGTCAGAGGTCTCATACCTCTTGACGTGGGCACTAGTCCGAAATCCCAATTTCAGTCTTCGGAACATCTCATATGTTCTGCGACGTTTCAAAAACGTCTTTGGTGCCACAATTCTAAACCATTAGCATTACGCACTGAACTATCACGTAGTCATCAAAACGTGTATGTCAGATGTTTCGCAACATCTACAGACGACGCTGAGGTTCAGCACACCGAGCGGTGCATTGAGGACATAAGCCTTCTGTGCAGCAATGAGGATAATCCTCAGTTTACGGACCCAGTCCGCATAATTGCTACTATCAACTTTCAACTAATTTTTTTTCTCTAGGAACATATCTTAAACAGTAGAACTAAAGCGTAAGATATGACATAATATGCAAAGACCTTTTGACTATGTTCATGATAATTAAGTTCATCAGATTATTGAACTCCCACTCAGATAGACATCCCTCTAATCATCTAAGTGATACATGATCCGAGTCAAACTAGGCCGTGTCCGATCATCACGTGAGACGGACTAGTCATCATCGGTGAACATCTCCATGTTGATCGTATCTACTATATGACTCATGTTCGACCTTTCGGTCTCTTGTGTTCCGAGGCCATGTCTGTACATGCTAGGCTCGTCAAGTCAACCTAAGTGTTTCGCATGTGTTCTGAGGCCATGTCTGTACATTCTAGGCTCGTCAACACCCGTTGTATTCGAACGTTAGAATCTATCACACCCGATCATCAAGTGGTGCTTCGAAACAACGAACCTTCGCAACGGTGCACAGTTAGGGGGAACACATCTCTTGAAATTTTAGTGAGGGATCATCTTATTTATGCTACCGTCGTTCTAAGCAAATAAGATGTAAACATGACAAACATCACATGCAAATCATAAAGTGACGTGATATGGCCAATATCATCTTGCGCCTTAGATCTCCATCTTTGAGGCGCGGCATGATCACCTTCGTCACCGGCATGACACCATGATCTCCATCATCGTGTCTTCATGAAGTTGTCTCGCCAACTATTACTTCTACTACTATGGCTAACGGTTAGCAATAAAGTAAAGTAATTACATGGCGTTTTCTTTGACACGCAGGTCATACAATAAATTAAGACAACTCCTATGGCTCTTGCCGGTTGTCATACTCATCGACATGCAAGTCGTGATTCCTATTACAAGAACATGATCAATCTCATACATCACATATATCATTCATCACATCCTTTTGGCCATATCACATCACATAGCATACCCTGCAAAAACAAGTTAGACGTCCTCTAATTGTTGTTGCATGTTTTACGTGGCTGCTATGGGATTCTAGCAAGAACGTTTCTTACCTACGCAAAAGCCACAACGTGATATGCCAATTTCTATTTACCCTTCATAAGGACCCTTTTCATCGAATCCGATCCGACTAAAGTGGGAGAGATAGACACCCGCTAGCCACCTTATGCAACTAGTGCATGTCAGTCGGTGGAACCTGTCTCACGTAAGTGTACGTGTAAGGTCGGTCCGGGCCGCTTCATCCCACGATGCCGCCGAATCAAGATAAGACTAGTAATGGCAAGTAAATTGACAACATCGACGCCCACAACTACTTTGTGTTCTACTCGTGCATAGAAACTACGCATAGACCTAGCTCATGATGCCACCGTTGGGGAACGTAGCAGAAATTCAAAATTTTCTACGCATCACTAAGATCAATCTATGGAGTAATCTAGCAACGAGGGGAAGGGGAGTGCATCTACATACCCTTGTAGATCGCGAGCGGAAGCGTTCAAGAGAATGGGGTTGATGGAGTCGTACTCGTCGTGATCCAAATCACCGATGATCCTAGCGCCGAACGGACGGCACCTCCGCGTTCAACACACGTACGGAGCAGCGACGTCTCCTCCTTCTTGATCCAGAAAGGGGGGGAGGAGAGGTTGATGGAGATCCAGCAGCACGACGGCGTGGTGGTGGAAGTAGCGGGATCCCGGCAGGGCTTCGCCAAGCGCAAGCGGGGAGGAAGAGGTGTCACGGGAGGGAGAGGGAGGCGCCAGGGCTTAGGTATTGCTGCCCTCCCTTCCCCCCACTATATATAGGGCCAAGGGAGAGGGGGGGCGCAGCCTTGGCCCTTCCTCCAAGGAAGGGTGCGGCCAGGGAGGAGTCCTTACCTCCCAAGGCACCTCGGAGGTGCCTTCCCCCTTTAGGACTCTCCGTTTTTCTTATCTCTTGGCGCATGGGCCTCTTGGGGCTGGTGCCCTTGGCCCATATAGGCCAAGGCACACCCCCTACAGCCCATGTGGCTCCCCGGGGCTGGTGGACCCCCTTGGTGGACCCCCGGACCCCTTTTGGCACTCCCGGTACAATACCGATAAAGTGCGAAACTTTTTCGGCGACCAAAATAAGACTTCCCATATATAAATCTTTACCTCCGGACCATTCCGGAACTCCTCGTGACGTCCGGGATCTCATCCGGGACTCCGAACAACTTTCGGGTTACCGCATACTAATATCTCTATAACTCTAGCGTCACCGAACCTTAAGTGTGTAGACCCTACGGGTTCGGGAGACACGCAGACATGACCAAGACGACTCTCCGGTCAATAACCAACAGCGGGATCTGGATACCCATGTTGGCTCCCACATGCTCCTCGATGATCTCATCGGATGAACCACGATATCGAGGATTCAATCAATCCCGTATACAATTCCCTTTGTCAATCGGTATGTTACTTGCCCGAGATTCGATCGTTGGTATCCCGATACCTTGTTCAATCTCGTTACCGGCAAGTCTCTTTACTCGTTCCGTAACTCACATCATCCCGTGATCAACTCCTTGGTCACATTGTGCACATTATGATGATGTCCTACCGAGTGGGCCCAGAGATACCTCTCCGTTTACATGGAGTGACAAATCCCAGTCTCGATTCGTGCCAACCCAACAGACACTTTCGGAGATACCTGTAGTGCACCTTTATAGCCACCCAGTTACGTTGTGACGTTTGGTACACCCAAAGCATTCCTACGGTATCCGGGAGTTGCACAATCTCATGGTCTAAGGAAATGATACTTGACATTAGAAAAGCTCTGAGCAAACGAACTACACGATCTTGTGCTAGGCTTAGGATTGGGTCTTGTCCATCACATCATTCTCCTAATGATGTGATCCCGTTATCAACGACATCCAATGTCCATGGTCAGGAAACCGTAACCATCTATTGATCAACGAGCTAGTCAACTAGAGGCTTACTAGGGACATGGTGTTGTCTATGTATCCACACATGTATCTGAGTTTCCTATCAATACAATTCTAGCATGGATAATAAACGATTATCATGAACAAGGAAATATAATAATAACCAATTTATTATTGCCTCTAGGGCATATTCCCAACAACTACTTCTATGCTTGATACTACTGTGCCACTTGGTGAATTTCTTGATGAACAACTTGCTAGGGCTAGAGAGAATGAAATTATTGAAACTGATAATATTGATGAAAGTGATGATGAAGACTCTCCCCCTAAATATGAATTGCCAGTTGTGCCTGAGGGCTATGTTATGGATGAAGAAACTGCTAGAGACTTTCTTGCTTGCAATGATAGAAGTGATCTTAAGAAATTATTAGCTAAGCTGAAACAAAAAACTCTGAATGCTAGAATGAAATATGATCCTGCTTATGCTACTTCACCTATCTTTGTTACTGACAAGGATTATGAATGCTCTATTGATCTTGATATAATTACCTTGGTTGAATCTGATCCTTTCTATGGCTATGAATCTGAAACTGTTGTGGCACATCTTACTAAATTAAATGATATAGCCACCCTGTTCACTAATGATGAGAAAACTCGCTACTATTATATCCTTAAAATATTTCCGTTCTCATTAAAGGGTGATGCTAAGATATGGTTTAACTCTCTTGATCCTGGTTGTGTGCGTAGTCCCCAGGATATGATTTATTACTTCTCTGCTAAATATTTCCCTGCTCATAAGAAACAAGCTGCTTTAAGGGATATATATAATTTTGTGCAAATTAAAGAAGAGAGTCTCCCACAAGCTTGGGGGAGGCTTCTCCAATTACTTAATGCTTTGCCTGATCATCCTCTTAAGAAAAATGAAATACTTGATATCTTTTATAATGGACTAACCGATGCTTCAGAGACCACCTGGATAGTTGTGTTGGTTGTGTTTTCAGGGAAAGAACTGTTGATCAAGCTGAAATTCTATTGAATAATATGTTGACTAATGAAAATAATTGGACACTTCCTGAACCAACTCCTAAGCCAACTCCGAAGAAAAGGGGTGTTCTATTTCTCAGTCCTGAAGATATGCAAGAGGCAAAGAAATCTATGAAAGAAAAGGGTATTAAAGCTGAAGATGTTAAGAATTTACCTCCTATTGAAGAAATACATGGTCTTAATTTACCGCCTGTTGAAGAAATATATGATCTTAATCCATCGCCTATTGAAGAAACTCATGGTCATGATAACCCGACACAGGTAGTAAAGGTAAATTCTCTCTATAGATATGATAAAGCTGAAATCCCTCCTACTGAGTTTGCTAGCCAATGTTTGGATGAGTTTGATAACTTCATGATTAAGCAAGAAGATTTTAACGCTTATTTTGGTAGACAATTAAAACACAATGCTTATATGATTGAACACTTGGGTGATTATATGTCTAGAGTTAAAGGTGAACTTAAACTCATTAGTAAACATGCTCTATGGTTACCACTCAAGTAGAACAAGTACTTAAAGCTTAGAATGATTTGCTCAATGAATTGAATAATAAGAATAATGATTTTGCTGTTAGAGTGGCTACTAGAACTGGTAAAATGACTCAGGAACCTTTGTATCCTGAAGGCCATCCTAAGAGAATTGAGCAAGATTCTCAGAGAAATAATTTAGATGCACCTAGTCCTTCTAAAAAGAAGAAAAAGAAAAATGATAGGACCTTGCATGCTTCTAGTGAACCTATTGCTGAACCACCTGAGAATCCAAAAGATATTTCTATTTCTGATGTTGAAACACAATCTGGTGATGAACATGAACCTAGTGATAATGTTAATGATAATGTTCATGTTGATGCTCAACCTAGCTATGATAATGATGTAGAAGCTGAACCTGCTGTTGATCTTGATAACCCATAATCAAAGAATCAACGTTATGATAAGAGAGACTTTGTTGCTAGGAAGCACGGTAAAGAAAGAGAACCATGGGTTCAGAAACCCATGCCCTTTCCTCCTAAACCATCCAAGAAAAAGGATGATGAGGATTTTGAGCGCTTTGCTGAAATGATTAGACCTATCTTTTTACGTATGCGATTAACTGATATGCTCAAAATGAATCCTTATGCTAAGTATATGAAAGATATTGTTACAGATAAAAGAAAGATATCGGAAGCTGAAATTTCCACCATGCTTGCTAATTATACTTTTAAGGGTGGGATACCAAAGAAACTTGGAGATCCAGGAGTACCTACTATACCATGCTCCATTAAAAGAAACTATGTTAAAACTGCTTTATGTGATCTTGGAGCCGGTGCTAGTGTTATGCCTATCTCTTTATATCATAGACTTGACTTGAATAAGTTGACACCTACTGAAATATCTTTGCAAATGGCCGATAAATCAACTGCTATACCTGTCGATATTTGTGAGGATGTGCCTGTTGTGGTTGCAAACGTTACTATTTTAACGGACTTTTTTATTCTTGATATTCCCAAGGACGATAGTATGTCTATTATTCTTGGAAGACCCTTTTTGAATACTGCAGGGGTTGTTATTGATTGCAACAAAGGTTAATGGTAATGAGCATACGGTACACTTTCCGAGGAAACAACCTCAAGTCCACAGTATCAATTCTATTGGAAAAATTCCATCGATTACTATTGGAGGTTTTGAATTTCCTCTTCCTACTGTCAAGAAGAAATATGATATTCTTATTGTTGGGGATGTGCATATCCCCGTTGAGGTAACATAGTGTTATTTGAAATTTCTCCGGTTCCATGTTATTCGGAATGAGTTTGTTAACAAGACTTGATCAACCTTGTTAGTGGATTCCTTTTGATGAGCATGAGATGGATGAAGTTAGAAAGCACAACCTTCTGTACCCTCCTTTTACTTTCTGTAAATTAGAATAAATAAAGTAAAAATAGTATTCTTCTGTCTGTTTCCTGAATTATCCGTGCAATATAAAAATACCCTGAAAATAAAAGTTCTCCAAATGCCCTGAAATTTAAATATGATTTTTTCTGGAATATTTGAGAATATCTGGCACTTAGAACACAGCAGGGGGAGCTGGCACCTGCCCACGAGGGTCCAGGGCGCGCCCACCCCCCTGGGCGCGCCCCCTGCCTCGTGGGCCCATGGTGGCTCCCCTCCACTTATTCCTGCACCCACACACTCCTTCTTCCTCCCAAAAAAATCACCAACCAGCTCAAGCACGAGTTCTAGCTCATTTTGCTACGATTTTCGATCTCCTTTCTCAAAGCACCTCTCACAAAACTGCTTTGGGGGATTGTTCCTTGTTATGTGACTCCTCCAATGGTCCAATTAGTTTTTGTTCTAGTGCTTTATTCATTGCAAATTTGTGCTGCCTAGGTGACCATGTTCTTGAGCTTGCATGTCAAATTTATATGGTTCCAAGTAGTCCTAATGCATGATATAGGCTCTAGGCACTTATAGGAGTAGTTGCTATCAATTTTGTTGAGCTTGGTTCATTTTTATTTGAAGTTACTAAAAATTTCAGAAATTTTTAGAAAACGATGAAGAGATTTTTGAGGGGCTCATCGAGCCAAAGCTCGAAGGAATAGCAAAGTGAAGAAGCAGAGAGGCCCAAATATAATCTGCCTCGCACCACGGAAGTTCGGCCGTGTGAATGGCCTTGTGATGATTTCTTGAGAGCAGCCGGGATTTTTGATGATTTTTATGAGTTGGTTGAGAATGCAGGCCTCACCGACTTCCTCCGCGACCAACGCGAACAATATCTCTTACTCACCAATACCCTTATGCAAAATTTTCATTTCCATTCTAGGAGGTCACCACCTATGGTGGATTTTTATTTATATAATGAGTATAAGGAGATGACTCTTCGTGAATTCTGTGGGGTGTGCAAGTTACCTTTTCTGGGTTTCATAGAGGAACCACATAGTAACGATGTGGAGGGGTTTATTGATACAATTGATGTAGGGGAAACGAGGAAGGTTTCCGACGCACGAATCACTAGCATACACTTTCCTGTTCTACGTTACTTTGCTATATTTGCTAGTAGGTGCTTAATTGGTCGCGGAAACTGTGGAAACCTGAGTGTCCCTGATATTATTATTTTGTGCCATGCCTTGTTTTGTGATGACACATTTAGTATGGGCGCTATTGTTGCAAAGCGGTTAAATCTTAACCGTACTAAGGGTCCCATCTTGGGAGGCATCTTCGCGTCGCGCCTCCCTGCATACTATAACATACCTATTAGGCACTATGAGAAAGAAGAAAAGTTGTTTCCTAATGTTTTTCTAGACTATAAGAGTATGGTAGCTCATGATTTTATTGTTAAGAATAGGGAAAGGGCGCTTAAATACAAACTGTTATTTGATAAAAATCACCCTGAGACTATTACCTTGCTTGCTCCTTCCTTGTTTGATTTGTCTGCAGGCAAGTATCTCGTTCCGCTGGCGGCCATCCACGCCTACCGGAACCCTACATCAGCTACAGAGCCAGAGCCGAAACCACAATTTGATCCTCCACGACAGTCTAATTACCAGTGGGATCCGTGGGCGATTGCCAACCAGTGGCACTCCGAGGCTTCTTCTCAGTACGACCCCAACTACAACTATGGATATCCGCCAGGCCATCCGTGGCAATAGACCAACTTAGGCCAAAAGCCTAAGCTTGGGGGAGTACGTATTTCTCACCGACATTACATTTATGTCCACACACTCATTGCTAGTTGTCGGCGCTCATACTCTTTCATTGTATTATCCATGCTAGTTTATTTTCCGTTTTCTTGCTTTCTTCTTGTGTGTTTGAAAAACCTTAAGAAAACCAAAAAAATTAGTTGTAGCTTTTAGTTAGTTTACTTTCTTGCTGTAGTAGTAATAATTAAAGGAAAACCCAAAAATATTTCCTGTTCTTCTTTTGCTTGTTGGGAGCTTTCCCGTGTAAATAGTTTTATTTCTTTTCCTTTCTTTGGGGGTCGATAGGAGAAGACCTTAATGAAAATGTTGAAGTGGCTCTTATATGCATTATTTTTGATTTAACCAAGAGCCCATATTACCTTGTCTTCTCCTGTTTATTGAATGCTCGCGGATTCCAGCTTAGTCCAATGCACGTGCACTATTATTATTATTCACATCGTTCGGTCGTGCAAGTGAAAGGCAATTATGACGATATATGTTGGACTGACTGAGATGGGAGAAGCTGGTATGAACTCGACCTCTCTTGTTTTTGTAAATATGATTAGTTCATCGTTCCTGAAGCCTATTATGAATAAACATGTTTGCAATGACAATTAGAGATTATAGTTGCTTATGCCATGCTTAATTAGCTAGGAGTTTATAATGGTTTACCTTGCGTGCCAACATGCTATTAAAATGGTTGTGATGTGGTATGATGGGGTGGTATCCTCCTTTGAATGATTTAAGTGACTTGACTTGGCACATGTTCACACATGTAGTTGAAACAAAATCAACATAGCCTCCACGATATTTATGTTCATGGTGGATTATATCCTACTCATGCTTGCACTCAATGTTCATTGATTTTAATGCATGTTCATGACTGTTGTCGCTCTCTAGTTGGTCGCTTCCCAGTCTTTTGCTAGCCTTCACTTTTACTAAGCGGGAATACTGCTTGTGCATCCAATTCCTTAAACCCCAAAGTTATTCCATATGAGTCCACTATACCTTCCTATATGCGGTATCTACCTGCCGTTCCAAGTAAATTTGTATGTGCCACACTCTAAACCTTCAAATGAAATTCTGTTTTGTATGCTCGAATAGCTCATGTATCAACTAGGGCTGTCCGTATCTTCCATGTTAGGCGGGTTATTCTCAAGAGGACTGGACTCCGCTCCTCACTCACGAGAAAATGGCTGGTCACCGGGATGCCCAGTCCCATGCTTTATGCAAATCAAATCAAAATAATTGCAAACAAAACTCCCCCGGGACTGTTGTTAGTTGGAGGCACTCGTTGTTTCAAGCAAGCCATGGATTGATGCTTGTTGGTGGAGGGGGAGTAAAAACTTTACCATTCTATTTGGGAAACGCCTATAATGTGTGTAGCATGGAAGATATCGCCATCTCTTGGTTGTTATGTTGACAATGAAAGTATACCGCTCAAAATATTATTTATCTCTATTTCAAAACCAAGCTCTGGCACCTCTACAAATCCCTGCTTCCCTCTGCGAAGGGCCTATCTATTTACTTTTATGTTGTGTCATCACCCTCTTATTAAAAAGCACCAGCTGGAGAGCACCGCTGTCATTTGCATCCATTACTATTAGTTTATATTGGGTATGACTATGACTAGATCTCTTTTACCATGAATTAAAATGTTTAGTCAGTCCTTGATCTTTAAAGGTGCTCTGCATTTATGTTTTGCGGTCTTAGAAAGGGCTAGCGAGATACCATCTTGTTATATCATATCATGATTGTTTTGAGAAAGTGTTGTCATCCGAGATTTATTATTGTTGCTCGCTAGTTGATTATGCCATTGACATGAGTAAACATGAGACCTAAGTGTTATTGTGAATATGGTTAGTTCATAATCTTTACTGAAAACTTGAATGCTGGATTTACATATTTACAACAACAAGAGCAAACAGAGTTTGTAAAAGTTTTTCTTTATCACTTTCAGTTTATCAACTGAATTGCTTGAGGACAAGCAAAGGTTTAAGCTTGGGGGAGTTGATACTTCTCCATCATATCTACTTTTCCAAACACTTTTGCCCTTGTTTTGGAGTCTAACTTGCATGATTTGAATGGAACTAACCCGGACTGACGCTGTTTTCAGCAGAATTGCCATGGTGTTATTTATGTGCACAAACAAAAGTTCTCGGAATGACCTGAAACTCCACGGAGATTATTTTTGGAAATAATAAAAAATATTAGCGAAAGAATCAAGGCCAGGGGGCCCACACCCTTTCCATGAGGGTGGGGGGGCGCCTGCCCCCCGGGCGCGCCCCCTGCCTCGTGGGCCCCCTGGAGCTCCATCGACCTCAACTCCAACTCCATATATTCGTGTTCGGGGAGAAAAAAAATCAGAGAGAAAGATTCATCGCGTTTTACGATATGGAGCCGCCGCCAAGCCCTAAACTCTCTCGGGAGGGCTGATTTGGAGTCCGTTCAGGGCTCCGGAGAGGGGAATCCGTCGCCATCGTCATCATCAACCATCCTCCATCACCAATTTCATGATGCTCACCACCGTGCGTGAGTAATTCCATCGCAGGCTTGCTGGAGAGTGATGGGTTGGATGAGATTTATCATGTAATCGAGTTAGTTTTGTTAGGGTTTGATCCCTAGTATCCACTATGTTCTGAGATTGATGTTGCTATGACTTTGCTATGCTTAATGCTTGTAATTAGGGCCCGAGTGCCATGATTTCAGATCTGAACCTATTATGTTTTCATGAATATATGTGAGTTCTTGATCCTATCTTGCAAGTCTATAGTCACCTAATATGTGTTATGATCCGGCAACCCCGAAGTGATAATAATCGGGACCACTCCCGGTGATGACCGTAGTTTGAGGAGTTCATGTATTCACTATGTGTTAATGCTTTCGTTCGGTACTCTATTAAAAGGAGGCCTTAATATCCCTTAGTTTCCACTAGGACCCCGCTGCCACGGGAGGGTAGGACAAAAGATGTCATGCAAGTTCTTTTCCATAAGCACGTATGACTATATTCGGAATACATGCCTACATTACATTGATGAATTGGAGCTAGTTCTGTGTCACCCTATGTTATGATTCTTACATGATGAACCGCATCCGGCATAATTCTCCATCACCGATCCAATGCCTATGAGCTTTTCACATATTGTTCTTCGCTTATTTACTTTTCTGTTGCTATTGTTACAATCACTACAAAACCCAAAAATATTACTTTGTTACCGTTACCGTTACTTCCATATTACCTTGCTACTAAATACTTTGCTACAGATATTAAGTTATCCAGGTGTGGTTGAATTGACAACTCAGCTGCTAATACTTGAGAATATTCTTTGGCTCCCCTTGTGTCGAATCAATAAATTTGGGTTGAATACTCTACCCTCGAAAACTGTTGCGATCCCCTATACTTGTGGGTTATCAATCTCTCACTAAATTTCAAGGTATAAGTGTTCTCCCTGAGTATGCACCGTTGCGACAGTTCATCATGCTGAGACACCACGTGATGATCGGGTGTGATAAGCTCTACGTTCACATACAACGGGTGCAAGCCAGTTTTGCACACGCGGAATACTCGGGTTAAACCTGACAAGCCTAGCATATGCAGATATGGCATCGGAACACTGGAGACCGAAAGGTCGAGTGTGAATCATATAGTAGATATGATCAACATAGTGATGTTCGCCATTGAAAACTACTCCATCTCACGTGATGATCGGACATGGTTTAGTTGATTTGGATCACATGATCATTTAGATGACTAGAGGGATGTATATCTAAGTGGGAGTTCTTAAGTAATATGATTAATTGAACTTTAATTTATCGTGAACTTAGTCCTGATAGTATTTGCATAACTATGTTGTAGATCAATAGCTCGCGATGTAGCTCCCCGTTTATTTTTTATATGTTCCTAGAGAAAAACTAAGTTGAAAGATGTTAGTAGCAATGATGCGGATTAGATCCGTGATATGAGGATTATCCTCATTGCTGCACAGAAAAATTATGTCCTTGATGCACCGCTAGGTGACAGACCGATTGCAGGAGCAGATGCAGACGTTATGAATGTTTGGCGAGCTCGATATGATGACTACTTGATAGTTTAGTGCACCATGCTTTACGGCTTAAAATCGGGGCTTCAAAGATGTTTTGAACGCCACGGAGCATATGAGATGTTCCAAGAGTTGAAATTAGTATTTCAGACTCATGCCCATGTCGAAATGTATGAGACCTTTGACAAGCACTTTGCCAACAAGATGGAGGAGAATAGCTCAGCAAGTGAGCATGTGCTCAGAATGTCTGAGTACTGCAATCACTTGAATCAAGTGGGAGTTAATCTTCTAGATACGATAGTGATTGACAGAGTTCTCTAGTCACTATCACCAAGTTACTAGAACTTCGTGATGAACTATAATATGCAAGGGATAACGGAAACGATTCCCAAAGCTCTTCGCGATGCTGAAATCGGCGAAGGTAGAAATCAATAAAAAGCATCAAGTGTTGATGGTTGACAAGACCACTAGTTTCAAGTAAAAGGGCAAGGGAAAGAAAGGGAACTTCAAGAAGAATTGCAAGCAAGTTGCCACTCCCATGAAGAAGCCCAAAGCTAGACCCAAGCCTGAAACTGAGTGCTTCTACAACAAAGGAAATGGTCACTGGAAGTGGAACTGCCCTAGATATTTGGCAGATAAGAAGGATGGTAAAGTGAACAAAGGTATATTTGATATACATGTTATTGATGTGTACTTTACTAGTGTTTATAGAAACTCCTCAGTATTTGATACTAGTTCAGTTGCTAAAGATTAGTAACTCGAAACAGGAGTTGCAGAATGAACAGAGACTAGTTAAGAGTGAAGTGACGATGTGTGTTGGAAGTGGTTCCAAGATTGATATGATCATCATCGCACACTCCCTATACTTTCGGGATTAGTGTTGAACCTAAAATAAATGTTGTTTGGTGTTTGCGTTAAGCATGAATATGATTGGATCATGTTTATTGCAATACGGTTATTCATTTAAGTTGAAGAATAATTGTTGTTCTATTTACATGAATAAAACCTTCTATGGTCATACACTCAATATAAATGGTTTATTGAATCTCGATCATAGTGATACACATATTCATAATATTGAAGCCAAAAGATGCAAAGTTAATAATGATAGTGCAACTTATTTGTGGCACTGCCGTTTAGGTCATATTGGTGTAAAGCGCATGAAGAAACTCCATGCTGATGGGTTTTTGGAATCACTTGATGCTTGCGAACCATGCCTCATGGGCAAGATGACTAAGACTCCGTTCTCTGGAAGAATGGAGCGAGCAACAGATTTGTTGGAGATCATACATACTGATGTATGTGGTGTGATAAATGTTGAGGCTCGGGGCACATATCGTTATTTTCTCACCTTCACAGATGATTTGAGCAGATATGGGTATATCTACTTGATGAAACATAAGTTTGAAACATTTGAAAAGTTCAAAGAATTTCAGAGTGAAGTGGAAAATCATCATAACAAGAAAATAAAGTTTCTACGATCTCATCGTGGAGGAGAATATTTGAGTTACGAGTTTAGTCTTCATTTGAAACAATGCGGAATAGTTTCGCAACTCATGCCACCTAGAACACCACAGCATAATGGTGTGTCCGAACGTCGTAATCGTACTTTACTAGATATGGTGCGATCTATGATGTCTCTTACCGATTTACCACTATCGTTTTTGGGGTTATGCATTAGAGACAGCTACATTCACATTAAAAAGGGCACCATCTAAATCCGTTGAGACGACACCGTATGAACTGTGGTTTAGCAAGAAACCTAAGCTGTCGTTTCTTAAAGTTTAGGGTTGTGATGCTTATGTGAAAAAGTTTCAGTCTGATAAGCACAAACCTAAATCGGAAAAGTGCGTCTTCATAGGATACCCAAAAGAAACTGTTGGGTACACCTTCTATCACAGATCCAAGAGGCAATATCTTTGTTGCTAAAGAGTGGATCCTTTCTAGAGAAGAACTTTCTCTCGAAAGAAGTGAGTGGGAGGAATGTAGAACTTGATGAGGTAATTGTACCTTCTCGCGAATTAGAAAGTAGTTCATCACAGAAATCAGTTCAAGTGATCTCTACACCAATTAGTGTGGAAGCTAATGATGATGATCATGAAACTTCAGACCAAGTTACTACCGAACCTCGTAGGACAACCAGAGTATGGTCCGCACCAGAGTGGTACGGTAATCCTTTCTGGAAATCATGTTACTAGACCATGACGAACCTACGAACTATGAGGAAGCGATGATGAGCCCAATTTCCGCGAAATGGCTTGAGGCCATGAAATCTAAGATGGGATCCATGTATGAGAACAAAGTATGGACTTTGATTGACTTGCCCGATGATCGGTGAGTCATTGAGAATAAATGGATCTTCAAGAGGAAGACGGACACTGATAGTAGTGTTACTATCTACAAAGCTTGAATTGTCGCAAAATGTTTTTGACAAGTTCAAGGTGTTAACTACGATGAGATTTTCTCACTCGTATCGATGCTTAAAAGTCTGTCCGAATCATATTAGCAGTTGCCGCATATTATGAAATCTGGCAAATGGATGTCAAAACTGCATTCCTTAATGGATTTCTTAAAGAAGAAGTTGTGTATGATGCAACCAGAAGGTTTTGTCGATACTAAAGGTGCTAACAAAGTGAGCAAGCTCCAGCGATCCATCTATGGACTAGTGCAAGCATCTCGGAGTTGGAATATATGCTTTGATAAAGTGATCAAAGCATATGGTTTTATATAGACTTGCGGTGAAGCCTGTATTTACAAGACAGTGAGTGGGAGCACTACAACATTTCTGATAAGTATATGTGAATGACATATTGTTGATCGGAAATAATGTAGAATTTTCTGGAAAGCATAAAGGAGTGTTTGAAAAGAGTTTTTCAAAGAAAGATCTCGATGAAGCTACTTACATATTGAGCATCAAGATCTATAGAGATAGATCAAGACGCTTGATATATTTTCAGTGAGTACATACCTTGACATGATTTTGAAGTAGTTCAAAATGGAACAGTCAAAGAAGGAGTTCTTGCCTGTGTTGCAAGGTGTGAAGTTGAGTAAAGACTCAAAACCCGACCACAGCAGAAAATAGAAAGAGAATGAAAAGTCATTCCCTATGCCTCAGTCATAGGTTCTATAAAGTATTCTATGCTGTTTACCAGTCCTATTGTATACCTTAGCATGATTCTGGCAAGGGAGTACAATAGTGATCTAGGAGTAGATCACTGGACAATGGTCAAAATTATCCTTAGAGGACTAAGGAAATATTTCTCGGTTATGGAGGTGATAAAAGAGTTCGTCGTAAAGAGTTACATCGATGCAAGCTTTTTTCATCGATCTAGATGACTCTAAGTCTCGATCTGGATACATATTGAAAGTGGGAGCAATTAGCTAGAGTAGCTCCGTGCAGAGCATTGTATACATAGAAATTTGCAAAATACATACGGATCTGAATGTTGCAAACCCGTAGACTAAACTTCTCTCACAAGCAAAACATGATCACTCTTTGGGTGTTAATCACACAGCGATGTGAATTAGATTATTGACTCTAGTAAACCCTTTGGGTATTAGTCACATGGAGATGTGAACTAATCACATAAAGATGTGAACTAGATTATTGACTCTAGTGCAAGTGGGAGACTGAAGGAAATATGCCCTAGAGGCAATAATAAAGTTATTATTTATTTCCTTATATCATGATAAATGTTTATTATTCATGCTAGAATTGTATTAATCGGAAACTTAGTACATGTGTGAATACATAGACAAACAGAGTGTCACTAGTATGCCTCTACTTGACTAGCTCGTTGAATCAAAGATGGTTAAGTTTCCTAGCCATAGACATGAGTTGTCATTTGATTAACGGGGTCACATCATTAGAGAATGATGTGATTGACTTGACCCATTCCGTCAGCTTAGCACAATGATCGTTTAGTTTGTTTTTGTTGCTACTGCTTTCTTCATGACTTATACATGTTCCTCAGACTATGAGATTATGCAACTCCCGAATACCGGAGGAACACTTTGTGTGCTACCAAACATCACAACGTAACTGGGTGATTATAAAGGTGCTCTACAGGTGTCTCCGATGGTACTTGTTGAGTTGGCATAGATCGAGATTAGGATTTGTCACTCCGATTGTCGGAGAGGTATCTCTGGGCCCTCTAGGCAATGCACATCACTATAAGCCTTGCAAGCAATGTGACTCATGAGTTAGTTGCGGGATGATGCATTTCAGAACGAGTAAAGAGACTTGCCGGTAACGAGATTGAACTAGGTATTGAGATACCGACGATCGAATCTCGGGCAAGTAACATACCGATGACAAAGGGAACAACATATGTTGTTATGCGGTTTGACAGATAAAGATCTTCGTAGAATATGTAGGAGCCAATATGAGCATCCAGCTTCCGCTATTAGTTATTGACTGGAGACGATTCTCGGTCATGTCTACATAGTTCTCGAACCCGTAGGGTCCGCACGCTTAACGTTCTGTGACAATTTGTATTATGAGTTATGTGATTTGATGACCGAAGGTTGTTCGGAGTCCCAGATGAGATCAGGGACATGACGAGGAGTCTCGAAATGATCGAGCCGTAAAGATCGATATATTGGAAGGCTATATTCGGACATCGGAAAGGTTCCGAGTGATTCGGGTATTTTTTTTGGAGTACCGGGGGAGTTACGGGAATACGGGAGTACATATGGGCCTTAGTGGGCTTTAAGGGAAAAGAGGAGAAGCCACGAGGGCTGGCCGCGTGCCCCCCATGGGCCTAGTCCGAATTGGACTAGGGGAGGGGCTGCGCCCCCTCTTTCCTTCTCCTCCCCCTCTCCTTCCTTTCCCCTCCTAGTAGGACTAGGAAAGGAGGAATCCTACTCCTACTAGGCCGGCCTCCCCTCCCTCCTTTATATACGCGGGGAGGGGGGCACCCTAGAAGACACACAAGTTGATCAGTTGATCTTTTAGCCGTGTTGTAAGGGCATATTTATCCCTAAGGTGTTTTGGTGATTGATGACAATGCTTTTGTGGACTAATCGTATGCCTTGAGTTTCTCAGACGTTTCATCACTAGGCACAAGACGGTTTGGTGCCCCTCAAAGACTATTGAAGACGGCGTTCTTTTTACGTTTATTTTCGGTGGAATTGAGTCGTAGGAAAGCCGTACTATCAAGAGGGGATCCGCTTCGGAAAGGTTTGGGTGGAATCATCACGTACACGTTTTCTTCCTTGTCTCCACCTTTCCCCCTGTGCTTTGGAGCATCCTCCGTTTATTCTCCATGCATTATGTCTTGGTTGCTGATATTGGGCTTGCGGTAGTACTGCTCCCTGGAGCGGTAGTACCGCAGGCACCTGCGGTAGTACCGGACCTCGGCGCGGTAGTACCGCAGGAGCCCACGGTAGTACCGCTCCTCTGGGGCTGTAGTACCGTGCCCCCCAGGCCAAGTGCCGCTGCATTGCGGTAGTAGGGGCGGATGTAATTTTTTACATCCGCGCCTCTGCGGTAGTACCGCACCTTGTGCGTGGTAGTACCGCGCGCGGCCTGGCTCAGCCGCCACGCGGTAGTACCGCTCCTCCAGCTGTAGTACCGTGTCAGATTTTTGCATCGTTTGATTTTCAGCGGAAGTAGGCACGGATGTATTTCTATTCATCCGCGTCTTTCCCAGGCTAGGCCATTCCTGCCTTGCGGTAGTACCGCAAGGGGGAGCGGTAGTACCGCTCCTGCGGAAGTACTGCTCTCAGCCTCTGTGCTTCAGGCTTGACCTAGTTCCTGCCGTAGCAGCGGTAGTACCACGGTCACCCGTGGTAGTACCGCTTGTCAGGTGCAGTAGTACCGCGAGTCGCGGGCTGGTTAGGTGGATAACGGTTGGATTTAGTTCTCGACTATAAAAGGAGTGTCTTCTTCCTCTAGTTGACCACCTCTTCCAACCCTAAGCTCCATTGTTGCTCCAAGCTCCATTTTCGCCCGATCTCACTCCCTAGCCAATCAAACTTGTTGATTTGCTCGGGAGTGGTTGAGAAGGCCCCGATCTACACTTCCACCAAGAGAAATTTGATTCCCCCCCCTAATCCCTTGCGGATCTTGTTACTCTTGGGTGTTTGAGCACCCTAGACGGTTGAGGTCACCGCGGAGCCATAGTCCATTGTGGTGAAGCTTCGTGGTGTCGTTGGGAGCCTCCAATTAAGTTGTGGAGATTGCCCCAACCTTGTTGTAAAGGTTCGGTCGCCGCCTCCAAGGGCACCAATAGTGGAATCATGGCATCTCGCATTGTGTGAGGGCGTGAGGAGAATACGGTGGCCCTAGTGGCTTCTTGGGGAGCATTGTGCCTCCACACCGCTCCAACGGAGACGTACTTCCCCTCAAAGGGAAGGAACTTCGGTAACACATCCTCGTCTTCACCGGCTCCACTCTTGGTTATCTCGCGCCTTTACTTGTGCAAGCTTATTTGTGTTATATCTCTTGCTTGCTTGTGTGCTTATTGTTGTTGCATCATATAGGTTGCTCACCTAGTTGCATATCTATACAACCTACTTTGATGCAAAGTTTAAATTGGTAAAGAAAAGCTAAAAATTGTTAGTTGCCTATTCACCCCCCCCCCCCTCTAGTCAACTATATCGATCCTTTCAATTGGTATCAGAGCCTCGTCTCTTTATTAAGGACTTTACCGTCCGAAGAGTATGGTTGACGTCATAGACGGTGTGGAGGAGCACTCCGGTGCGAATCCGGTCTCGTCTACGGGAGATGGAGGAAGCGCGGTCTCCCGTGAGGAATTCAATGTGGCGTTGGACACATTGAAAACCTCCATGACGACCGAGGTCGAAAGCATGTTTAATAAATTCTTAGAAGGGCTTAAACTTTCCACCGCACCGTTGAAAGTGGGTGATCCCGCTAACAAGGTGATGGATGCTACCTCCGACAAGGGGGAAGCTACTAGCGAGAAAGCTCCTTCTTCTAGTGGTAAAAATGGCACCGGCATCTTTGCCCATGTGGAACCTCCACTTGTCTATGGTGGACCGCTTCCTTCCACTCATTTGAATCATGCCGGCCCAGCCCCTAAGATTGAGAAGAATGTGGAATTTGATTCTTGGGTCTATCGTTTTAAGCGTCATTTAAATCATGTGAACACTAACCTTTGGAGAATCATTGAAGAAGGTTTCTATCCGCATGACCGAAGTAACTTCACTCCTAGAGAAGCCGTGGATAATCAATTCAATGAGAATGCTCTCTTCATCATCCAAGAAGCAATCCCACCCGAAGATCTTCCTCATCTCCGGCCCTACTCCATGGCCAAAGATGCTTGGCACGAAGTGGTTTCCCTCTATCGGGGAAGCGCAAGCATTCAACGCTCCAACTATGAAGTGGTGCAAGATGAAGCCGATGAGTTTGCAATGAAAGAATATGAAGAACCTCGTGAGCTTTATCGGAGAGTAACCAAACTCGCGGTCTCTCTCTGAGATCATGGAAGTAAGGACACAGATGACAATTGGATCAAGCGCAAATTCCTCAAGGCAATGATGCCCTACCACAAAGCCATGTCCTCCATCATTCGTCAAAGGTCGGACTTCCACACCTTGTCCTCAAGTAAAGTGTTGGATGAGTTCGTTGCTATGAGCATCTTGGACAAGACCGCCGACAATGCGGTACTATGCTCTCAAAGAGTAAAGAAGCCCAACCTTGCTCTCAAGGCCAAGGTTAGTATGGAGGAAGAGGATAAAGAGGAAGAAGAGGAGAGCAACCTCGAAGATACGAAGTATGCCTATCATGAACACATGGCCCTTGCTTCAAGGAAATTTTGGAGCAAGAAGAACTCAAGGCCCAACTTCAACAAGAACAATTCAAGTGGCGCAAAGGGCAAGCAACGAGTGAGGACTTGCTTCAATTGTGGCAATGTGAGCCACTTTGTTGTGGAGTGCCCTTATGAGAAGAGGGAAGACAATGGTGGCAAGCTCATCCGAAAGGACAAGGCCAACTCATTCCCCAACAAGAGCAACTTCACCAAGAAGACTCCTCCCAAGGCATTGGTGGTACAAGAAGAGTACAATGAGGATGATGACGATGATGAAGATGGTGAGTCAGTTGCCATGGCCTCCGTTGCCATTGCGACGACTCCACGGGTGTCTCTCTTCGACTCACCCAATGAGAGCATCACCGCCAAGTGCCTCATGGCTAAAGCCACCAACAAGGTAACCCCCAACATCAAAACTACCATCATTAATCATCCTTCTTTGACGGATAGCATTGATGAACATGAGGGAACAAATGTGGAGGAGGATGAGTTTGAGACCTTTATTGGTAAACTCAAGGGTAAATCCAAGAAGCACTTCGTTGCTCTCTTGGAACAACTTGGTGAAGCCAATGACATGATCGAGGCTCATGAAGATACCTTCTCTAAGATGGAGGGGCATAGTCGTGACTATGCCGATGAGATTTCGGATCTTTCAAATGCTCTTCAGGAAGAGCGTGGTCTTCGTTTGGCTCTTGAGGAGTCACAGAACGATGATCATGCTAAGTTAAAGAAAGATCTTGATCATGCTCTTGTTGTTTCTCGTGTGCTAAACTCCGAGAAGGCAAAGCTTGGGGTTGATCTTGCTAGACTCAAAGAGGAGTTTGACATTCTCGACAAGGCTCACAAAGTCTTGAAGGGTGTTCATGCTAGCCTCAAGGAGTCTCATGATCAACTCCAAGTGAAGCTAACCAAGGAGAAAGCCACCTTTCCTCATATGGTGTTAATTGATAATGCAAATGCTACTAACCCTTGTTGTGAGCATGTGCATCTTGTTGAGGAGAATGCTAAGTTGAAGGAGCAACTTGAGAAAGGCCTTGTGTCATGCATACAAGGTGAGAAGAACCTCAACGACCTTTTGAGCAATCAAAAGGAAGCTGTGGCCAAGGAGGGGATTGGGTTCGCACCCAAGCCCAAGAACAAGAAGAAGAATGACAAGACCAAACGACCTCCTCCTCTCAAGCAAACTTTTGTGAAGGAGGGAGAGGGTGCTTCCAAGGAGAAGAAGAACAATGCGAAGGGTGGCGATGTCAAGAAGGGCAATGCCACCCCTCCCAACAAAGCCGGCGACTTTAATCCTTCTTATGTGTTATGCCGTGCTAGTGATGGGCATGTTTATGCCAAATTTGTTGGTTCTCCTCATGAGTATATTGAATGATCTATTTGGGTTCCTAAGACCCCTGTTACTAACATCAAAGGACCCATTACAAAATGGGTACCTAAAACCAAGCATTGATCTCTTGTAGGTGTTTTCTTCTGGTGGGGGATCATGGTTGCTCGATAGTGGAGCTACAAATCATATGACCGGGAGCAAGGAATTGGTGGTGGACGTGCACAAGATTCCATCTATGCCCACCAATGTCGAGTGGGGTGATGCCTCGTCTTCTAAGGTATTGGGACTCGGCAAGGTTGTCATTTCTCATGATCTCACGATCGAGAAGGTCATGCTTGTTGAGTCCCTTGCATACAATTTACTTTCCGTTCGTCAACTTGCAATCATGGGCTTTGCCACTTTCTTTGATATTGATACCGTGGCCCTCTTGTGGAGCAAGACTCTTAAAGTAGCATTTGTTGGGCATGTCGAGAACGGTCTATATGTGATTAACTTTTCGGAGCGACCCACTAAGACCGCGACATGCCTAATGGATAAAGTTGACGTGGGATGGCTTTGGCATCGCCTACGTTTAGCCCATGTCAATATGAGATCTTTGCAAAGTCTTCTCAAGGGGGACCATGTCCGTGGACTAACGAATGTTAGTTTTGCTAAAGATCGTGCTTGTAGTGCTTGTATCGAATGAAAGCTACATGAGAAGGCTCACCCTCCCACGACTATCATTTACTCGAAGAGGCCTTTGGAGCTCCTTCATTTGGATCTCTTTGGGCCTCCATCCTTTGATAGTCTTGGGGGTAGGAAGTATTGCTTGGTGATTGTTGATGACTATTCAAGATACACTTGGGTGTATTTCTTCAAGAGGAAGAGCGAGACCCAACAAACCGTCATTGACTTTGCAAATGAAGCCCAACGTCAACACAATGCAAAGATCTTGACAATAAGAAGTGACAATGGCACCGAGTTCAAAAACTGCACCTTGGATGAGTTTCTTAGTGATGAGGGGATCAAGCATCAATATTCCGCACCTTACACCCCTCAACAAAACGGTGTTGCAGAGAGGAAGAACCGGACGTTGATGGATGCGGCAAGGACCATGATGGCGGAGTTCAAGTCTCCATACAACTTTTGGGCCGAAGCCATCAACACCGCGTGTCATGCATCCAATCGGCTCTACCTCCGCAAGGGCTTGAACAAGACTCCATATGAGATACTCACCGGTAACAAGCCCAACCTCAAGTACTTTCAGGTGTTCGGGTGTAAGTGTTTCATTCTCAAGAAAGGTGTTCGTTTGTCTAAATTTGAGGCTAGAGCATATGAGGGCATTTTTGTTGGTTATGCTACAAACTCTCATGCTTACCGTGTCCTCAATAAATCCACGGGACTCATTGAGGAGACGTGTAACGTGGAGTTTGATGAGAATAACGGCTCCCAAGTGGAGCAAAGTGGCACTTGTGATGTAGGTGATGAAATTCCTCCTCAAGCCATAAGAAGAATGGGTGTTGGTTTTATCCTACCCATTGAGGAACCCCTTGTGGCCGAAGGAGAAGGACAATGCTCCACTCAAGTGGAGCCATCACCAACCCAAGGCCCACACGCTTCCGAAGAACAAAGTGAAGGCCCTCAACCTCATGAACAAGACCAAGGGCAAGATCATGCTCAAGACGGTGTTGACACACCAAGTGATGTCCAAGGTCAAGTTCTCTCCTCCGAGCAAGTTCAAGATCAAGAACAAGCTCAAGACGACGCTCAAGATGATCAAGTGACCGCTCCTCAATTCACCATCGAGGAGGAATTGGAGCGTCGTGCCGCCAAGATTGCATCCAAGCTCTCCACCAAGGGTCATCTCATGAAAAATGTGCTTGGAAGCATTCAAAAGGGGGTAAGCACTCGTAGACAATTGGAAAACTATTGTGAACATCACGCGTTTGTCTCTTGTGTTGAACCCCAAAAGGTATATGAAGCCCTCGAAGATCCGGATTGGCTTAATGCCATGCATGAAGAACTCAACAACTTCGAGTACAACAAGGTGTGGAGATTGGTGCCAAGGCCGACGGGGAACCACAATGTCATTGGAACCAAGTGGATATTCAAGAACAAGCAAGATGCTCATGGGACCATCATTCGCAACAAGGCAAGATTGGTGGCACAAGGCTACTCCCAAGTCGAGGGTATCGACTACGGTGAAACCTTTGCTCCCTTTGCTCGCCTTGAATCCATTTGTTTGTTGATTGCTTATGCTTCCCATCACAACTTTAAGTTGCAACAAATGGATGCGAAGAGTGCTTTTCTTAATGGTCCTATTAATGAGTTGGTATATGTCAAGCAACCCCCCGGGTTCGAGGATCCCTACTTTCCCGATCATGTGTATCAACTCGATAAGGCACTCTATGGCCTTAAACAAGCCCCACGTGCGTGGTATGACCACCTTACCGAGTTGTTACAAGATCGTGGGTTTGAAGTTGGGCTAATCGACCCCACTCTTTTTACTAAGAAGGTCAAAGGGGAGTTGTTTGTGTGCCAACTATATGTTGATGACATTATCTTTGGTTCCCCTAACAAAGCTTTCAATGAGGAATTTGCCGCACTCATGACCTCAAAGTTCAAGATGTCTTCCATGGGAGAGTTGAAGTTCTTTCTCGGTTTTGAAGTGAAGCAAAGAAGAGAAGCAACCTTCATCAACCAAGCCAAATACACTCAAGACATGCTCAAGAGATTCAAGCTAAGTGATGTCAAGCGGCGTCCACTCCAATGCCCACCAAGTGCCAACTTGACATCGATCCCAATGGTAAAGCGGTGGATCAAAAGGTATATCGCTCCATGATTGGATCCTTGCTTTACCTTTGTGAATCTAGACCGGATATCATGTTGAGTGTGGGAATTTGTGCACGGTTTCAAGCCGCACCTAAGGAAAGCCACTTTGTGGCAGTCAAGCGAATCTTTCGATATTTGGCTCATACCCCAAACTTTGGCTTATGGTACCCAAGAGGAGCAAACTTCAAGCTTGTAGGGTATTCGGACTCCGATTGGGCGGGAGACAAAGTGGATAGGAAGTCTACTTCCAAAGGGTGCCAATTCCTTGGTTGCTCTTTGGTAAGTTGGTCTTCTAAAAAGCAAAGTTGTGTGTCTCTCTCGTCCACCGAAGTGGAGTAGGTGGCGGCCGGTAGTTGTTGTGCACAACTCTTATGGATGAGGCAAACTTTATAGGATTACGGTGTCATTTGTGACAAAGTGCCTCTTTGGTGTGACAATGAAAGTGCCATCAAGATTTCTCTCAACCCGGTGCAACACTTCAAGACAAAGCATATTGAGATTCGGTATCACTTCATCCGGGATCACATTAGGTGAGGGGAGATCGAGCTCAACTACATCAACACTCATGATAACCTTGTAGATATTTTCACGAAGCCGTTGGATGAAGCAAGATTTTGCGAGTTAAGGCATGAGCTAAATATCATTGATTCGAGCAATGTTGCTTGAACCCTTGCACACCCCACCGTACTCAACTTGTTGTCTTGTTTAGATGTAGGCATGGACATAGGGGGAGTGTTGTTCTCTCAATGAACTCTCCCTCCCCCCATTATGCATAAATTGATCAACTCTTTCACATTAGCCATTTTTATGGTACTTGTGCTTCAAAGACGAGTTTTGGTCATGGGCCCAAGGATAATTCTTCGCGTTGCCATACCAATTGACTCAAACATAGGTGGCTCCGGCCACCGCCCTCTCTTTGGAGAGGTTGTGTCTCGAGGTTGTTTCTTGTTGTCTTTTGCCTTTCTTTCCTCGTGTTGAGCGTGTTCTTGTGGTGTCTTGTTGGCTTGAAGATTCTGTGCGAAGACCTCTTTTTCTCGTGTTTGAAACGTGCATCTTCTTGAGCTCACGGTACTACCGCGGCCAGCCATGGTACTACCGCGTGTGGTGTGCACGGTACTACCGCACCTAGCGCGGCAGTAATTTTTTACTGCCGCCTGGGAGAGCGGTACTACCGCTTCGGTGCGGTACTTCCGCCCGAGCGGTACTACCGTGATGAAGCGCAGTACTACCGTGCTGACGAGTGTGCGTGGGGGGTTATGACTCGGGCAGGGGGAGTTCCAACTCCCCATACCCATTCACTTGTCTCTCTCCCCGCCGCCTCTCTCTCTCTTGCTCAAGAACGGCGCCGGAGACCCTCGCCGGATCTCTGTCTCCGGCCACTCTCCTCGGATTCCGACCGGTGGGATTGTTCCCCACCACTTCCTCTTGCCATGGACCAAGGTTTCTCCCCAAATCCCTCTCTCTCTTGGTTGTTCTTTTGCCTCTAGGTTTTTGGGGAGATGCATGTGTTCTTGAGATTTTAGGCCAAATCTTTGCAAGAGTAGGATGTAGGAGAGTAGTGTTGCGTAGAAATTATACTTGATATGTTGTCCCGTGGTAGATTTGATCAACCGTAGTACCGCCGCGTTTTCGCGGTTTTTCTCAGATTCAAAGTGGTTTGGATCCGCCGCCGTGCGGTACTACCGCATCTCCTGTGCGGTACTACCGCAGGTCCGGTACTACCGCCCGTCAGGTGCGGTACTACCGCATGAGCTGTGGTACTAAGGTCCTACTACCGCTCCAAGCCCCGGTACTACCGTGTCTTCACACGGTACTACCGCGACTAGGAGCGGTACTAAGATTTTAGTATCGCGCGACCTGGCAGTACTACCGTTGTTGTCCAATCTTCTTCTTGGCAATTACCACGTATGCTTTCTACTTGTTTCCCTTGTCTTGCTAAGGTCTTTGCATTAATTCTTCTCGCTCTTTGTGTGTGCTTTTGCTTTGTGTCTTAGGTGGTGGCTCCGGTGCCCCTGCTCGCCGTTCCAATCCCAGTCGTGACACTGGCTCCAAGCGACTGCGCAATCAAGATGAAGCTCCAGAGGGCTCCAGTGCCCCCAAGCGCAATGTCAAGTCCTCCACTAGCAAGTACAAGGAACCCGCCAAGGGCATGGACGAGATTCCACTTTTTGAGTTTATCCCTCGAAGGCAGATCAACCCATATGTGAATGCCCGTGCTATCTTCAGAGGCAATGACTTGTTTTGGAATAAGCAGCAGACTCTCATTTATCTGGATGTGATCAAGGCCAAGCAAAACACCTACGTGGATGTCAAGTGGATTGACATGAATCACATGAGGAAGGACAAGCATCGTGAGTACTTTGGAGAGGCTCTGGGTTTGGTGGAGCAGTTTGGTATTGAACATGTGATCTCCTTCCACCTGGACTATAACCCTGAGCTTATCTGTTAGTTCTTTGCCTCAGTTCACTTTCACCCTGGGGAGGAGCGGAGGATGACCTGGATGACCAATGGCCGTCAGTTGACTGCTACCTGGAAGGATTTCATGGATCTGCTACTGGTTCCTGATGACGGGCTCACCACACCCGTAGGTGTTCGCCCTCATGCCAACCCTGAGTCCGCAAGCAAGAACAAGCTCCAGCAGTATTATGTTGAGAAGGTGCTTCCCAATGGCAAGTCGATGTGGGTGCTGAACCCATTTCTGGACATCATGTATCGCATCTTCCGCAACTCTCTGTTTCCTCGCATTGGCGACAAGGACAAGGTGCATGCCTATCTGGTGGGTATGATGCTCCTGTGCGAGGAGGCGCGTGTGTCTCAGACTCAACCACTTGATGTCTCACACATCATGTGGTGTGAGCTTTGGTTCGCGGTGTTCAACTGCAAGGTACCTATCTATGGACCGTACCTGTTTCTGTTGATCTCCAAGACTTGGGAGAAGTTGTTCCCAGGTGATGAGTTCCTTGCTCCAGACTGGATTCGGCATGAGTCCATCAGTCTCCGTGTCAAGCCCAAGTGGGCCAACAGTACTACTCGTGCTGAGGCGTCTGCTGCTAGGAGGGCTATTGATGAGGAGGAGGCTGAGGCAGAGGATGTTGTTGAGGACCGTGCTGCTGGGTATACCCATTGTTCCACTGAGCCCTCGTGGGCCAAGAAGCTGAAGGACAAGATGAAGACTCTGTTCTGCATGCAAGCAAAGGGGCAGTACAGGACTCACGTTGCTTCCAAGAAGAGTCGCCGCCGTGACAAGAGGATCATGAAGGTCTTTGGTGAGGCAGAATCCAGCGGGTCAGAGAGGCACATCACCCCGGAGGCCGAATGGATGGCGAAGCAAGGCTACAAGTGGACTGATTCTGAGGAGGACATCGAGGAGACCGTCCCCGCCGCCGAGTCTGACGGGGAGCGTTGGAGCGATTTCTCTGCCTGAGCCACCCATTGTGTGTAGGTGTCCTCTCTGCCTTTTTTGCGTCTCGATGCCAAAGGGGGAGACAGTGTAGGGATTTGCATGCTTGCGAGTCGTGTGTCGTGTTTGTTGTGTTTGCTTTTTCGTTTGAACCTCGTTTGCCTTGGTTTGGTTTGCGCCTTTGAGACTTATCCTTCATATGGTGTAAGACATATGCACTATATCCTATCTTAGTGAGCTTACGATATAATTGTGCTACTTATGTTATGCTCTTGTTTGCTATCTTGCCTAGTGTTAGCCTTACTATTGCAAGATATGCCTTGTATCTAAAATATAGGGGGAGTGTTGATCCTAGTATGTGTGCCGTGCAGTCCAAAGCACCCATCTAGATTGCACACATCTAGGGGGAGCCCGTCTATATTTTAGAGAGGAGGGGTTTGCATTTGCTCAATATTATTTTCCTTTGTGCAAATCCCGTATTGTCATCAATCCACCAAAAAGGGGGAGATTGTAAGGGCATATTTATCCCTAAGGTGTTTTGGTGATTGATGACAATGCTTTTGCGGACTAATCGTGTGCCTTGAGTTTCTCAGACGTATCATCACTAGGCACAAGACGGTTTGGTGCCCCTTGAAGACTATTGAAGACGGCGTTCTTTTTACGTTTCTTTTTGGTAGAATTGAGTCGTAGGAAAGCCGTACTATCAAGAGGGGGTCCGCTTCGGAAAGGTTTGGGTGGAATCATCACGTACACGTTTTCTTCCTTGTCTCCACCTTTCCCCCTGCGCTTTGGAGCATCCTCCGTTTATCCTCCATGCATTATGTCTTGGTTGCTGATATTGGGCTTGCGGTAGTACTGCTCCCTAGAGCGGTAGTACCGCAGGCACCTGCGGTAGTACCGGACCTCGGCGCGGTAGTACCGCAGGAGCCCACGGTAGTACCGCTCCTCTAGGGCTGTAGTACCATGGCCCCCAGGCCAAGTGCCGCTGCATTGCGGTAGTAGGGGCGGATGTAATTTTTTACATCTGCGCCTCCGCGGTAGTACCGCACCTTGTGCGCGGTAGTACTGCGCGCGGCCTGGCTCAGCCGCCACGCGGTAGTACCGCTCCTCCAGCTGTAGTACCGTGTCGGATTTTTGCATCGTTTGATTTTCAGCGGAAGTAGGCACAGATGTATTTTTATTCACCCGCGTCTTTCCCAGGCTAGGCCATTCCTGCCTTGCAGTAGTACCGCAAGGGGGAGCGGTAGTACCGCTCCTGCGGAAGTACTGCTCTCAGCCTCTGTGCTTCAGGCTTGACCTAGTTCCTGCCGTAGCAGCGGTAGTACCGCGGTCACCCGCGGTAGTACCGTGTGGCTGTGCGGTAGTACCGCTTGTCAGGGGCGGTAGTACCGCGAGTCGCGGGCTGGTTAGGTGGATAACGGTTGTATTTAGTTCTCGACTATAAAAGGAGTGTCTTCTTCCTCTAGTTGACCACCTCTTCCAACCCTAAGCTCCATTTTTGCTCCAAGCTCCATTTTCGCCCGATCTCACTCCCTAGCCAATCAAACTTGTTGATTTGCTCGGGAGTGGTTGAGAAGGCCCCGATCTACACTTCCACCAAGAGAAATTTGATTCCCCCCACTAATCCCTTGCGGATCTTGTTACTCTTGGGTGTTTGAGCACCCTAGATGGTTGAGGTCACCGCGGAGCCATAGTCCATTGTGGTGAAGCTTCGTGGTGTCGTTGGGAGCCTCCAATTAAGTTGTGGAGATTGCCCCAACCTTGTTGTAAAGGTTCGGTCGCCGCCTCCAAGGGCACCAATAGTGGAATCACGGCATCTCGCATTGTGTGAGGGCGTGAGGAGAATACGGTGGCCCTAGTGGCTTCTTGGGGAGCATTGTGCCTCCACACCGCTCCAACGGAGACGTACTTCCCCTCAAAGGGAAGGAACTTCGGTAACACATCCTCGTCTTCACCGGCTCCACTCTTGGTTATCTCGCGCCTTTACTTGTGCAAGCTTATGTTGGGGATCGTTGCAGAAATTAAAATTTTCTACGCATCACCAAGAATAATCTATGGAGTCTTCTAGCAACGAGAGGGAAAAGAGTGCATCTACATACCCTTGTAGATCGCGAGCGGAAGCGTTCAAGTGAACGGGGTTGATGGAGTCGTACTCGTCGTGATCCAAATCACCGATGACCGAGCGCCGAACGGACGGCACCTCCGCATTCAACACACGTATGGTTGGGGAAGACGTCTCCTCCTTCTTGATCCAGCAAGGGGGAAGGAGAGGTTGATGGAGATCCAGCAGCACGACGGCGTGGTGGTGGAAGCAGCGGGGATCTCGGCAGGGCTTCGCCAAGCTCAGCGAGAGGGAGAGGTGTCACGGGAGGGAGAGGGAGGCGCCAGGGGCTTGGGTACTGCTGCCCTCCCTCCCCCCACTACATATAGGGTCCCTGGGGGGCGCCGGCCCTGGGAGATCCCATCTCCAGGGGGGGCGGCCAAGGGGGTGGCTTGCCCCCCAAGCCAAGTGGGGCGCCCCCCCACCCAGGGTTTCCAACCCTAGGCGCAGGGGAGGCCCAAGGGGGGCGCACCAGCCCACCAGTGGGTGGTTCCCCTCCCCACTTCAGCCCATGGGGCCCTCCGGGATAGGTGGCCCCACCCGGTGGACCCCCGGGACCCTTCCGGTGGTCCCGGTACAATACCGATAACCCCCGAAACTTTCCCGGTGGCCGAAACTGGACTTCCTATATATCATTCTTCACCTCCAGACCATTCCGGAACTCCTCGTGACGTCCGGGACTCCGAACCACTTTCGGGTTTCCGCATACTAATATCTCTACAACCCTAGCGTCACCGAACCTTAAGTGTGTAGACCCTACGGGTTCGGGAGACATGCAGACATGACCGAGACGACTCTCCGGTCAATAACCAACAGCGGGATCTGGATACCCATGTTGGCTCCCACATGTTCCACGATGATCTCATCGGATGAACCACGATGTCGAGGATTCAATCAATCCCGTATACAATTCCCTTTGTCAATCAGTACGTTACTTGCCCGAGATTCGATCGTCGGTATCCCAATACCTCGTTCAATCTCGTTACCGGCAAGCCACTTTACTCGTACCGTAATGCATGATCCCATGACCAAACACTTGGTCACATTGAGCTCATTATGATGATACATTACCGAGTGGACCCAGAGATACCTCTCCGTCAAACGGAGTGACAAATCCCAGTCTCGATTCGTGCCAACCCAACAGACACTTTCAGAGATACCCGTAGTGCACATTTATAGCCACCCAGTTACGTTGTGACGTTTGGCACACCCAAAGCACTCCTACGGTATCCGGGAGTTGCACAATCTCATGGTCTAAGGAAATGATACTTGACAATTGGAAAAGCTCTAGCAAACGAACTACACGATCTTTGTGCTATGCTTAGGATTGGGTCTTGTCCATCACATCATTCTCCTAATGATGTGATCCCGTTATCAATGACATCCAATGTCCATAGTCAGGAAACCATGACTATCTGTTGATCAACGAGCTAGTCAACTAGAGGCTTACTAGGGACACGTTGTGGTCTATGTATTCACACATGTATTACGATTTCCGGATAACACAATTATAGCATGAACAATAGACAATTATCATGAACAAGGAAATATAATAATAACCATTTTATTATTGCCTCTAGGGCATATTTCCAACAGTCTCCCACTTGCACTAGAGTCAATAATCTAGTTACATTGTGATGAATCGAACACCCATAGAGTTCTGGTGTTGATCATGTTTTGCTCTAGGGAGAGGTTTAGTCAACGGATCTGCTACATTCAGGTCGGTATGTACTTTACAAATATCTATGTCTCCATTTTGAACATTTTCACGAATGGAGTTGAAGCGACGCTTGATATGCCTGGTCTTCCTGTGAAACCTGGGCTCCTTGGCAAGGGCAATAGCTCCAGTGTTGTCACAGAAGAGAGTCATCGGGCCCGACGCATTGGGAATAACTCCTAGGTCGGTAATGAACTCCTTCACCCAGATTGCTTCTTGTGGTGCCTCTGAGGCCGCCATGTATTCCGCTTCACATGTAGATCCCGCCACAATGCTTTGCTTGCAACTGCACCAGCTTACTGCCCCACCATTCAAAATATACACGTATCCGGTTTGTGACTTAGAGTCATCCAGATCTGTGTCGAAACTAGCATCGACGTAACCCTTTACGACGAGCTCTTCGTCACCTCCATATACGAGAAACATATCCTTAGTCCTTTTCAGGTACTTCAGGATATTCTTGACCGCTGTCTAGTGTTCCATGCCGGGATTACTTTGGTACCTTCCTACCAAACTTGCGGCAAGGTTTACATCAGGTCTGGTACACAGCATGGCATACATAATAGACCCTATGGCCGAGGCATAGGGGATGACACTCATCTTTTCTCTATCTTCTGCCGTGGTCGGGCATTGAGCCGTGCTCAATTGCACACCTTGCAATACAAGCAAGAACCCCTTCTTGGACTGATCCATATTGAACTTCTTCAATATCTTGTCAAGGTACGTACTCTGTGAAAGACCAATGAGGCGTCTTGATCTATCTCTATAGATCTTGATGCCTAATATATAAGCAGCTTCTCCAAGGTCCTTCATTGAAAAACACTTATTCAAGTAGGCCTTTGTACTTTCCAAGAATTCTATATCATTTCCCATCAATAGTATGTCATCCACATATAATATGAGAAATGCTACAGAGCTCCCACTCACTTTCTTGTAAACACAGGCTTCTCCATAAGTCTGTGTAAACCCAAACGCTTTGATCATCTCATCAAATCGAATGTTCCAACTCCGAGATGCTTGCACCAGCCCATAGATGGAGCGCCGGAGCTTGCATACCTTGTTAGCATTCTTAGGATCGACAAAACCTTCCGGCTGCATCATATACAATTCTTCCTTAAGAAAGCCGTTAAGGAATGCCGTTTTGACGTCCATTTGCCATATCTCATAATCATAGAATGCGGCAATTGCTAACATGATTCGGACGGGCTTCAGCTTCGCTACGGGTGAGAAAGTCTCATCTTAGTCAACCCCTTGAACTTGTCGATAACCCTTAGCGACAAGTCGAGCCTTATAGATGGTCACATTACCATCCACGTCTGTCTTCTTCTTAAAGATCCATTTGTTTTCTATCGCTCGCCGATCATCGGGCAAGTCAATCAAAGTCCATACTTCGTTTTCATACATGGATCCTATCTCGGATTTCATGGCTTCTAGCCATTTGTCGGAATCTGGGCCCGCCATTGCTTCTTCATAGTTCGAAGGTTCACCGTTGTCTAACAACATGATTTCCAGGACAGGGTTGCCGTACCACTCTGGTGCGGAACGTGTCCTTGTGGACCTACGAAGTTCAGCAGTAACTTGATCCGAAGCTTCATGATCATCATCATTAACTTCCTCCCCAGTCGGTGTAGGCACCACAGGAACATCTTCCCGCGCAGCGCTACTTTCCGGTTCGGAAGGGGTGACTATCACCTCATCAAGTTCCACTTTCCTCCCACTTATTTCTTTCGAGAGAAACTCTTTCTCCAGAACGGACCCGTTCTTGGCAACAAAGATCTTGCCTTCAGATCTGAGGTAGAAGGTATACCCAATGGTTTCCTTGGGGTATCCTATGAAGACGCATTTCTCCGACTTGGGTTCGAGCTTTTCAGGTTGAAGTTTCTTGACATAAGCATCGCATCCCCAAACTTTTAGAAACGATAGCTTAGGTTTCTTCCCAAACCATAATTCATACAGTGTCGTCTCAACGGATTTCGACGGAGCCCTATTTAAAGTGAATGCGGCAGTCTCTAAATCATAGCCCCAAAATGAGAGCGGTAGATCGGTAAGAGACATCATAGATCGCACCATATCCAATAGAGTGCGATTACGACGTTTGGACACACCATTTCGCTGAGGTGTTCCAGGCGGCGTGAGTTGTGAAACTATTCCACATTTCCTTAAGTGTGTGCCAAATTCGTGACTCAAATATTCCCCTCCACGATCTGATCGTAAGAACTTTATTTTCCTGCCACGTTGATTCTCAACCTCACTCTGAAATTCCTTGAACTTTTAAAGGTCTCAGACTTGTGTTTCACTAGGTAGACATACCCATATCTACTTAAGTCATCAGTGAGAGTGAGAACATAACGATAGCCACCGCGAGCCTCAACACTCATTGGACCGCACACATCGGTATGTATGATTTCCAATAAGTTGGTTGCTCTTTCCATTGTTTCGGAGAACGGAGTCTTGGTCATCTTACCCATGAGGCATGGTTCGCACGTGTCAAATGATTCGTAATCAAGAGACTCCAAAAGTCCATCTGCATGGAGCTTCTTCATGCGCTTGACACCAATGTGACCAAGGCGGCAGTGCCACAAGTATGTGGGAATATCGTTATCAACTTTACATCTTTTGGTATTCACATTATGAATATGTGTAACATCACGTTCGAGATTCATTAAGAATAAACCATTGACCAGCGGGGCATGACCATAAAACATATCTCTCATATAAATAGAACAACCATTATTCCCGGATTTAAATGAGTAGCCATCTCGCATTAAACAAGACCCAAATACAATGTTCATGCTCAAAGCTGGCACTAAATAACAATTATTGAGGTTTAAAACTAATCCTGTAGGTAAATGCAGAGGTAGCGTGCCGACGGCGATCACATCGACCTTGGAACCATTCCCGACGCGCATCGTCACCTCGTCCTTCGCCAGTCTCCGTTTATTCCGCAGCTCCTGTTTTGAGTTACAAATATGAGCAACCGCACCGGTATCAAATACCCAGGAGCTACTACGAGTACTGGTAAGGTACACATCAATTACATATATATCACATATACCTTTGGTGTTGTCGGCCTTCTTGTCCGCTAAGTATTTGGGGCAGTTCCGCTTCCATTGACCACTTCCCTTGCAATAAAAGCACTCAGTCTCAGGCTTGGGTCCATTCCTTAGCTTCTTCCCGGCAACTGGCTTACCGGGCGCGGCAACTCCCTTGCCGTCCTTCTTGAAGTTCTTCTTACCCTTGCCTTTCTTGAACTTAGTGGTTTTATTCACCATCAACACTTGATGTTCCTTTTTGATCTCCACCTCCGCTGATTTCAGCATTGAATATACCTCAGGGATGGTCTTTTCCATCCCCTGCATATTGAAGTTCATCACAAAGATCTTGTAGCTTGGTGGAAGCGACTGAAGGATTCTGTCAATGACCGCGTCATCCGGGAGATTAACTCCCAGCTGAGTCAAGCGGTTGTGCAACCCAGACATTTTGAGTATGTGCTCACTGACAGAACTGTTTTCCTCCATCTTGCAACTGAAGAACTTGTCGGAGACTTCATATCTCTCGACCAGGGCATGAGCTTGGAAAACCATTTTCATCTCTTCGAACATCTCATATGCTCCGTGTTGCTCAAAACGCTTTTGGAGCCCCGGTTCTAAGCTGTAAAGCATGCCGCACTGAACGAGGGAGTAATCATCAGCACGTGATTGCCAAGCGTTCATAACGTCTTGGTTCTCTGGGATGGGTGCATCACCTAGCGGTGCTTCTAGGACATAATCTTTCTTGGCAGCTATGAGGATGATCCTCAGGTTCCAGACCCAGTCCGTATAGTTGCTGCCATCATCTTTCAGCTTGGTTTTCTCTAGGAATGCATTGAAGTTGAGGGCAACGTGGGCCATTTGATCTACAAGTCATATTGTAAAGATTTTAGACTAAGTTCATGATAATTAAGTTCATCTAATCAAATTATTCAATGAACTCCCACTCAGATAGACATCCCTCCAGTCATCTAAGTGAAACATGATCCGAGTCAACTAGGTCGTGTCCGATCATCACGTGAGACGGACTAGTCAACATCGGTGAACATCTTCATGTTGATCGTATCTTCTATACGACTCATGCTCGACCTTTCGGTCTTCCGTGTTCCGAGGCCATGTCTGTACATGATAGGCTCGTCAAGTCAACCTAAGTGTATTGCGCGTGTTCCGAGGCCATGTCTGTACATGCTAGGCTCGTCAACACCCGTTGTATGCGAACGTTAGAATCTATCACACCCGATCATCACGTGGTGCTTCGAAACAACGAACCTTCGCAACGGTGCACAGTTAGGGGGAACACTTTCTTGAAATTATTATAAGGGATCATCTTACTTACTACCGTCGTTCTAAGCAAATAAGATGTAAAACAAGATAAACATCACGTGCAATCAAATAGTGACATGATATGGCCAATATCATTTTGCTCCTTTTGATCTCCATCTTCGGGGTGCCATGATCATCTTCGTCACCGGCATGACACCATGATCTCCATCATCATGATCTCCATCGTCGTGTCTTCATGAAGTTGTCACGCCAACGATTACTTCTACTTCTACGGCTAACGTGTTTAGCAATAAAGTAAAGTAATTTACATGGCGTTATTCAATGACACGCAGGTCATACAAAAAATAAAGACAACTCCTATGGCTCCTGCCGGTTATCATACTCATCGACATGCAAGTCGTGATTCCTATTACAAGAACATGATCAATCTCATACATCACATATATCATTCATCACATCTTCTGGCCATATCACATCACAAAGCATATGCTGCAAAAACAAGTTAGACGTCCTCTAATTGTTGTTGCATGTTTTTACGTGGCTTCTATAGGTTTCTAGCAAGAACGTTTCTTACCTACGTAAAACCACAACATGATATGCCAATTTCTATTTACCCTTCATAAGGACCCTTTTCATCGAATCCGTTCCGACTAAAGTGGGAGAGACAGACACCCGCTAGCCACCTTATGCAACTAGTGCATGTCAGTCGGTGGAACCTGTCTCACGTAAGCGTACGTGTAAGGTCGGTCCGGGCCGCTTCATCCCACGATGCCGCCGAAACAAGATAAGACTAGTAGTGGCAAGAAAATTGACAACATATACGCCCACAACAAGTTTGTGTTCTACTCGTGCATAGAAACTACGCATAGACCTAGCTCATGATGCCACTGTTGGGGATCGTTGCAGAAATTAAAATTTTCTACGCATCACCAAGAACAATCTATGGAGTCTTCTAGCAACGAGAGGGAAAGTGCATCTACATACCCTTGTAGATCGCAAGCGGAAGCGTTCAAGTGAACGGGGTTGATGGAGTCGTACTCGTCGTGATCCAAATCACCGATGACCGAGCGCCGAATGGACGGCACCTCCGCGTTCAACACACGTACGGTTGGGGAAGACGTCTCCTCCTTCTTGATCCAGCAAGGGGGAAGGAGAGGTTGATGGAGATCCAGCAGCACGACGGCGTGGTGGTGGAAGCAGCGGGGATCTCGGCAGGGCTTCGCCAAGCTCAGCGAGAGGGAGAGGTCTCACGGGAGGGAGAGGGAGGCGCCAGGGGCTTGGGTACTGCTGCCCTCCCTCCCCCCCCACTATATATAGGGTCCCTGGGGGGGCGCCGGCCCTGGGAGATCCCATCTCCAGGGGGGCGGCGGCCAAGGGGGTGGCTTGCCCCCCAAGCCAAGTGGGGCGCCCCCCCACCCAGGGTTTCCAACCCTAGGCACAGGGGAGGCCCAAGGGGGGCGCACCAGCCCACCAGTGGGTGGTTCCCCTCCCCACTTCAGCCCACGGGGCCCTCCGGGATAGGTGGCCCCACCCGGTGGACCCCCGGGACCCTTCCGGTTGTCCCGGTACAATACCGATAACCCCCAAAACTTTTCCGGTGGCCGAAACTGGACTTCCTATATATTCTTCACCTCCGGACCATTTCGGAACTCCTCGTGACATCCGGGATCTCATCCGGGACTCCGAACAACTTTCGGGTTTCCGCATACTAATATCTCTACAACCCTAGCGTCACCGAACCTTAAGTGTGTAGACCCTACGGGTTCGGGAGACATGCAGACATGACCAAGACGACTCTCCGGTCAATAACCAACAGCGGGATCTGGATACCCATGTTGGCTCCCACATGTTCCACGATGATCTCATCGGATGAACCACGATGTCGAGGATTCAATAAATCCTGTATACAATTCCCTTTGTCAATCGGTACGTTACTTGCCCGAGATTCGATCGTCGGTATCCCAATACCTCGTTCAATCTCGTTACCGGCAAGTCACTTTACTCGTACCGTAATGCATGATCCCATGACCAAACACTTGGTCACATTGAGCTCATTATGATGATGCATTACCGAGTGGGCCCAGAGATACCTCTCCGTCAAACGGAGTGACAAATCCCAGTCTCGATTCGTGCCAACCCAACAGACACTTTCGGAGATACCCGTAGTGCACCTTTATAGCCACCCAGTTACGTTGTGACGTTTGGCACACCCAAAGCACTCCTACGGTATCCGGGAGTTGCACAATCTCATGGTCTAAGGAAATGATGCTTGACAATTGGAAAAGCTCTAGCAAACGAACTACACGATCTTTGTGCTATGCTTAGGATTGGGTCTTGTCCATCACATCATTCTCCTAATGATGTGATCCCGTTATCAATGACATCCAATGTCCATAGTCAGGAAACCATGACTATCTGTTGATCAACGAGCTAGTCAACTAGAGGCTTACTAGGGACACGTTGTGGTCTATGTATTCACACATGTATTATGATTTCCGGATAACACAATTATAGCATGAACAATAGACAATTATCATGAACAAGGAAATATAATAATAACCATTTTATTATTGCCTCTAGGGCATATTTCCAACAGCTTATTTGTGTTATATCTCTTGCTTGCTTGTGTGCTTATTGTTGTTGCATCATATAGGTTGCTCACCTAGTTGCATATCTAGACAACCTACTTTGATGCAAAGTTTAAATTGGTAAAGAAAAGCTAAAAATTGTTAGTTACCTATTCACCCCCCTCTAGTCAACTATATCGATCCTTTCACGTGTGCGGTGCCCCCCTCCACCATAATCCACCTTGGTCATATCGTAGCGGTGCTTAGGCGAAGCCCTGCATCGGTAGCATCATCATCACCGTCGTCACGCCGTCGTGCTGACGAAACTCTCCCTCGAAGCTCTGCTGGATCGGAGTTCGTGGGACATCACCGAGCTGAACGTGTGCTGAACTCGGAGGTGCCGTACGTTTGGTACTTGGATCGGTCGGATCATGAAGATGTACGACTACATCAACCGCGTTCTCATAACGCTTCCGCTTACGGTTTACGAGGGTACGTGGACGACACTCTCCCCTCTCATTGCTATGCATCACCATGATCTTGCGTGTGCGTAGGAATTTTTTTGAAATTACTGCGTTCCCCAACAGGGGATGCTTTGCTTAATGAATATGATCATTTGATTCCTTCTACTTTCGATAAGAAAATTTATTATGATGATAGCATGCCTCCTATTTATGATGATTACATTGATGAAAGTGGGTTTGGAAGAGTGCCAACTTTAGGTAGTAGTGGTCCCACTATTTTGGAGGGTGTTAAATCTTATTACAATATTGATGAAAGTGGATTTAGAGAGGTCATGATTTTATTTAGTGATACATCCACTATTTTGGAAGAGGTTTCAATTGACTATGACAATAAAGTTGCTATTTATGATGATTATTATGATGACATGTATGCCATAAAGAGTGATAAATTTTCTATGCTTGTGCATCATGAAAAGAGTGATGTATGTGATAGTTATATTGTTGAATCCATTCATGATGCCTCTGAAAATTATTATGAGAAAGGAACTTATGCCCTTACATATCTCAATAATATCAAGTTTCTTCTCTATGTGTTGATTGTTTTGAAGTTACACTTGTTTTGCCTTCCTATGCTAGTTGATTCTTGTTCCTATAAGTTGTTTTCTCACAAAATCCCTATGCATAGGAAGTGGGTTAGACCTAAATGTGCTATTCATATGCTTCATGATGCTCTCTTCATGTTTCAATTCTTATCTTTTATGCGAGCATCATTGAAATCATCATGCCTAGCTTAAAAGGCATAAAAGAAAAGCGCCTGTTGGGAGACAACCCAACACTTTTACCTACTATTTTTGTGTGTTCACATGATTGTGCTACTGTATTTATCATGTTTTATTGCTTTTGTCTCAATAAAGTGCCAAGTAAAGCCTTTAGGATCTTGTTGGGTGATAGTTGCTTTGATCTTGCTGAAAAACAGAAACTTTTGCGCTCACAAAAATAATTCTCATTTTTAACAGAAGGGTGCTTTTGAGTTGATTCTTTTTGCAGAAGATTAATATAAAAATTGCTCACGTGGTCCTAAATTTTCAGAATTTTTGGTGTAGCAGAAGTATGGTTTGAGTACAGATCACTACAGACTGTTCTGTTTTTGACAGATTCTGTTTTCAATGCATAGTTTGTTTGTCTTCTAGTTTCTATGGCTTATATTGCTCAATATAAATTGTAGAAATGATATGCTACAGTATGCATTGTGTGAGAACAATTATGAATCTTGTCTTTGACAGTACCAAAAGTGGAATGGTTTGCTCTTTATCATACTAACCTATCTCACAAAGTTCTGTTGAGTTTTGTGTGATTGAAGTTTTCAAGTTTTGGGTGAGATGTCGATATGAGGAGAATAAGGAGTGACAAGACCCTAAGATTGGGGATGCCCAAGGCACACCAAGGTAATATCCAAGGAAGATCCAAGCAACTAAGCTTGGGGATGCCCCGGAAGGCATCCCCTCTTTCGTCTCCAACAATATCGGTAACCTTACTTAGAGCTATGTTTTCATTCGTCACATGATATGTGTTTTGCTTGGAGTGTCAGTTTATTTTGTTAGGATTTGCTTGCTGTTATTTAGAATAATATTTTTCATCTTTTATTTCAATAAAAGTGGCAATGATAGCCTTTACTATGCTTATTTTGCAAGTCTACATGTTGCTGTTTGAAAACAGAAAGTTTACCGCTGTTGCAAAAATTCCCTAGAAAAGTCATAACATGATAAAATGTTGAAACTTTTTGCACAATAAGCTTTGATAAATTTTCTACAGTGTTTTAAATTTTCATAATTTTTGGAGTTGAATAAGTTTGATGCTCTTGCATTCTTTACAGACTGTACTGTTTTGGCAGATTGTTGTCATGTTTGCATTGTTTGCATATGTTTGCTTGTTTAATGATTCTATTTGAGGATAGGAGTATTAAATATGCAGAGCATTTAGTATGCAATGTTGAATAATAATTTTAGTGATTTGCTACAGTAGAGAATTATAAGGTTTTTGTATTGGTTTATACTAACTTATCTCACGAGTTGTTGTTGAGTTTTGTGTGCATGAAGCTTTTGAGATTTAGGAAAACCGTGATATGAGAGGAATTAAGGAGGCACAAAAGCTCAAGCATGGGCATCCCAAGATAATATTTCAAGAAGTCTCAAGCATCTTAGCTTGGGGATGCCCCGGTAGGCATCCCACCTTTGTTCTTCAACAATTATCGGTTAGTATCGGTTGAGCCTAAGTTTTTGCTTCTTCACATGATGTGTGCTATCCTTGGAATGTCATTTTATTTTGTTTTTCTTGCTGTTTTAATAAAGTACTTGGCTCTGAAAGTTTTAAAATAAAATAGAGTCCTCAAATAGTTGCCAAGGAGGCTAAGTAAGCGGCATTCACATCCCGTCAACAAAGCTCTTTTCTTTGCATTTACTCTTGTGCTTCACTTATATCCTATGAGTGTGGCAAACCCTCCTAAGGAGGAAATATGTGGGTTCCAAGGCGGTATCCCAAGTATATTGGAAGCCTGGGGATTCCCACTTTTGGGCAGGTCTAATGGCTACGAAGAAATATTTCTTCTGCTATGGATCCTTCTCGATTAAGGACGGCTCGGAAATTAGATTCTGGGAGGACAAGTGGCTAGGAAATGCCACACTCCGGGAACAATATCCGGCTCTATACAACATTGTGCGCCACAAAGGTGATACTGTTGCCACGGTAATGGAATCATTTCCGCCAAATGTGACGTTCAGAAGAGACTTAATTGGACCCAGACTCCAATCATGGAATATCATGCTCCAACGGTTGTCCACGGTGCAATTGTCACATGGGTCTGATGTATTCCGATGGAACCTTCATGGGAATGGACAATTCTCAGTGGATTCTATGTATAGAGCGTTAATCCAGTCCGATGTGCCAGTTGTTAATAACAAGAAGATCTGGAAGATGAAGATACCTCTTAAGAATAAAATCTTTGCATGGTATCTTTGTCGCGGAGTCATTCTTACTAAAGATAACCTTATCAAGAGGAATTGGCATGGAGGCCCGCAATGTGTATTTTGTCACCATGAGGAGACAATAAAACATTTATTCTTCCAATGCAAATTGGCTCGTTCTATATGGTCAGTCATCCAAATAGCTTCTCGCTTGTATCCTCCCTGTAGTGTTGCTAATGTAGAAATGATTACATGGGATTGATCATAGGTTTAGAACTCTTCTCAGGGTGGGAGCGCTTGCCGTTATTTGGTCGCTTTGGCTATGTAGAAATGATAAGGTTTTTAATGATAAAAGTACTTCCCTGTTGCAGGTTATCTACAGATGTACCGGGACTCTTCGTTTATGGTCCTCTCTACAACGCGTGGAGAATCGAGGCCAGTTTACGAAGGTGTGTACACGATTGGAGGCTACGGCGAGGGATACTTTTACCAAACATGGGTGGCAGCATGATCTAAGAATTGGCCCCCCTCCACATTAGGCGTTATACGAACTCTACATGTTTCATTGTAATTCGCCTTTTTATTTTTATTTTGTGTGAGAGGATCTTATTTTGCTGTGTGCATCTTAGTTATGCAGAGGCTGGGTGTAATGCTTAAATCTTTTAAGTAATAAAGCGCCCCTTTTCGAAAAAATATCCTATGAGTAAATTGTTGAATAAATTGAATGTGATGAAGTTGAAATAATATCATGCCTAGTGGTAGCTTCACATTGGGTTTAGAAAGTGAAATCTTTTGAGGCTTGACAATCACAATATTGGTCATACAAGCAATTCACGAATAATTAGTATAAGGAAAAGAACTTTCACATGCAAATACACTACCTTGGAAATCTTTTGTGATTGTGAGCCCCCATCAAAATATTATATGCCAAAATTGTTGACGTTGGACAAGGAAGACAACGTAATGATTTATGTTTGTTCATATTCACATAGAAGTTATATTGTCATAGATCCTTCAACATGTGGGGCTTGCCCCCCATATTTGCTAGCCAAAAATTCCGCACCAAGTAGAGATACTACTTGTGCATCCAAAAACCCTTAAACCCAAATCTTATTTTCAAGAGTCCACCATACCTACCTAAGGATCGAGCAAGATCCTTCAAGTAAGTTGTCATCGGTGCAATAAGGCAATAAAAATTGCTTCTGAAAGTGTAAGATCATTTAGTGTAAGAGAAAATTGAGCATTGTACGAACTTGTGATGGTAAAGCAATAAAAGCAACAGACTGCATAATAAAGGTTGCCATCACAAGGGGCAATATAACGTGACGTTCTTTTGCACTAAGGGGTTGAGCATACAAACAAATAAGCGCATGGCAACCTCTGCTTCCCTCTGCGAAGGGCCTATATTTTACTTTTCAGTATTTACTTTTATGCAAAGAGTCAAAGTTTTTCTCTCTATTCCTTTTTATTTATCTCTTTTGGCAAGCATCATGTGGTGAGGAAAGATCTAGGCACATATGTCCAGTTGAATATGGGTAGCATGAGTTATTATTGTTGACATCACCCTTGAGGTGAATACGTTGGGAGGCAAAACAATAAGCCCCTATATTTCTATGTGTCTGGTTGAAATGTTTTGCTCATGTGTATGCGATGAGTGTTAGCAATCATAGAAGACTATAAGATGGTTGAGTATGTGGAGCTCTTACTTAAACTCTGTTGAATAAGTTGAATTGCAATCGCTTGGTGACTCAGAACATAGGTTGTTGGGTTTCAAGAGAATTCATTGTTTAAACCTTAACATGTGAATTGGTTGCTACTATAACATGAGAAATTTTATGAGAAAGAATTGTTGTTATGATGCTAGGAAAAGTGATTGAAATTATCATTGATCAAACTTATGCACTTTGATAGCATTCACACTTCATAAATTATTTCTTTTATCATTTACCTACTCGAGACGAGTAGGAATTAAGCTTGGGGATGCTGATACGTCTCCAACGTATCTATAGTTTATGAAGTATTCATGTTGTTATTTTATCATTCTTGGATATTTTACAATCATTTTATAGCAAATTTATATCATTTTTTGGTATTAACCTATTGACATAGTGCCAAGTGCCAGTTGTTGTTTTCTGCATGTTTTTTACATCGCAGGAAATCAATATCAAACGGAGTCCAAATGCAACGAAACTTTACGGAGATTTTTTTGGACCAGAAGGAACCCAATGGGCCAGAGCTGCACCTGGGGGGTGCCCCGAGGGGGGCACAACCCACCAGGGCGCGCCAGGGCCCCCTGGCGCGCCCAGGTGGGTTGTGCCCACCTCGGTGGCCTCCCGCACCCCCTCTTTGCACTATAAATTCCCAAATATTCCGTAACCCTTCGGGGTTAACCTAGATCAAAAGTTCCGCGCCGCAGGGCTCCGTAGCCACCGAAAACCAATCTAGACCCGTTCCAGCACCCTGCGGGAGGGGGGAATCATCTTCGGTGGCCGTCTTCATCATCCCGGCGGCCACCACGATGAGGAGGGAGTAGTCCACCTTGGGGCTGAGGGTTTGTACCAGTAGCTATGTGTTTAATCTCTCTCTCTCTCTCATGATCTATATCATGTGCTTTGTTAATATAGATGGATCATATGATGTTTCTCCCCTCTATACTCTTGCTGTGATGAATTGAATCTTTACCCTTTGAAGTTTTGTCATGTCGGATTGAATGTTCAGATTTGGGAACACATGATGTATGTCTTGCGGTATGAATACTTGAGGTGATATTGGAGTATCATATTGATTCACTTGATATACGTTATGGCACTCAACTTGCGGATTCCCGCGGTGATATTGGGGTAATCTATGCATAAGGGTTGATGCATGTTTTATTATCTTTTCTCCAATAGAAACTTTGGGGTCTCCTTGTAGTTCTTTGTGTGGATTGAGTATTATGAATATGAATTTGCTTTGGTGTTATTTTAGTACGAACTCTTGATTAGATCGATCGGAAAGAATAGCTTGCGTTATTTTAGTACGAACTCTAGGATAGATTGATCAGAGAGAATAGCTTTGAGGTGGTTTCGTACCTTATAAACAATTTCTATCTTTTGTTCTCCGCTAATAGGAACTCGGGAGTGATTCTTTATTGCACTTTGAGGGATAATCATATGATCCAACTATGTTAGCATTGTTAAGAGGTTGCACTAGTGAAAGTACGGACCCTAGGCCTCATTTTCAAGCATTGCAATACCGTTTTTGTGTCCGTTTACTATTTGTTACCTTCCTGTTTTTATTTATTTAGATTATAAAAATATATTTCTACCATCCATATTACACTTTTATCACCATCTCTTCGCCGAACTAGTGCACCTTTACAATTTGCCATTGTATTGGGTGTGTTGGGGACACAAGAGATTTCTTGTATTTGGTTGCAGGGTCGTTTGAGAGAGACCATCTTCATCCTACACCTCTCACGGATTGATAAACCTTAGGTCATCCACTTGAGGAAAAATTGCTACCGTCCTACAAAACTCTGCGCTTGGAGGCCCAACACGTGTCTACAAGAATAAAGTTGCGTAGTAGACATCAATGGGCCTAAGACCCCTGAGCACTTAGGATGTAGACCGGCGTGATGACCTCTCTGGAGAGCCTAGGTAGGACTATGACGTGTTGATCTTCCAAGGCCGGGCCTTACCCAGGAAAGTGTATCCGGCCAGAGGTGATTGAGTGTATCGGGTAATGTGGTGCACCCCTGCAAGGAAGTAATCTATTCGAATAGCCGTGTCCACGGTAATAGGACGACTTGGAGTTGTATTCCGACCTCTTACAACTAAAACCGGATACTTGATAAAATACACCCAGATAAGTGACAGATACACCCCGGTGATCGATCTTTTATAGGGTGATGAGGAGAGGATCTCCGGGTAGGATTATTGCTACACGATGACACATGTTCTATATCAGCTTCTCTCTTCTACTGCTTCAAGATGGTGGCTGCCAGAAGACGTAGTCTTCGATGGGGTTAGTGATACGTCCATTTTGCATCATGTTTTCTTACTGTTATTTATAATGTTTTTATCCATAATAATGCTTTTTGGAGTAATTCTAATGCCTTTCCTCTCATAATATGCAAGGTATACACAAAGAGAGAGAATTCCGGCAGCTGGAAATCTGGACCTGAAAAAGCTACGTCAGGCTACCTATTCTACACAACTCCAAATGAGCTGAAACTTCACGAGGATTTTTTATGGAATATTTAAGAATTATTAGAGCAAATAACTACCAGAGGGAGCCCACCAGGTGGGCACAACCCACCTGGGCGCGCGAGGGAGCCCAGGTGCGCCCTGGTGGGTTGTGCTCACCCAGGCCCACTTCCGGTGCCCATCTTCTGGTACATAGGTTGACCTAGAAAAAATAAGGAGAGGACTTTCGGGACGGAGCGTCGCCATCTCGAGGCGGAACTTGGGTAGGAGCACTTTTGCCCTCCGGCGGAGCGATTCCGCCGGGGGAACTTCCCTCCCGGAGGGGGAAATCATCGTCATCGTCATCACCAACAACTCTCCCATCTTGGGGAGGGCAATCTCCATCAACATCTTCAACAGCACCATCTCATCTCAAACCCTAGTTCATCTCTTGTGTTCAATCTTGTTACTGGAACTATAGATTGGTGCTTGTGGGTGATTAGTAGTGTTGATTACATCTTGTAGTTGATTACTATATGGTTTATTTGGTGGAAGATTATATGTTCAGATCCAATATGCTATTTAATACCCCTCTGATCTTGAGCATGATTATCATTTGTGAGTAGTTACTTTTGTTTTGAGGTCACGGGAGAAATCATGTTGCAAGTAATCATGTGAACTTGATATGTGTTCGATATTTTGATAGTATGTATGTTGTGATTCCCTTAGTGGTGTCATGTGAATGTCGACTACATGACACTTCACCATATTTGGGCCTAAGAGAATGCATTGTAGAGTAGCAATTAGATGATGGGTTGCGAGAGTGACAGAAGCTTAAACCCCAGTTTATGCGCTATTCCGTAAGGGACCGATTGGATCCAAAAGTATAATGCTATGGTTAGAATTTATTCTTAATACTTTTCTCATAGTTGCGGATGCTTGCGGGGGGGTTAATCATAAGTAGGAGGTTTGTTCAAGTAAGAACAACACCTAAGCACCGGTCCACCCACATATCAAATTATCAAAGTAGCGAACACAAATCGAACCAACATGATGAAAGTGACTAGATGAAATTCCCGTGTACCCTCAAGAACACTTTGCTTATCATAAGAGACCGTTTTGGCCTGTCATTTGCCTCAAAAGGATTAGCTACCTTGCTGCACTTTTGTTACTACTATCGTTACTTGCTCGTTACAAGTTACCTTGCTATCAAACTACTCCGCTACTTACAATTTCAGCACTTGCAGACATTACCTTGCTGAAAACCACTTGTCATTTCCTTCTGCTCCTCATTGGGTTCGACACTCTTACTTATCGAAAAGAGCTACAATTGATCCCCTATACTTGTGGGTCATCAGTTAGATTCTCCCCCCTTATTTTGGCATTCTGCAGTTTAGTCCACAGATACTACCCCTTTTTATTGACACCGATGCATATGTAGTGTAGATCTAATGTAAGTCTTGCGAGTACTTTGGATGAGTACTCACGGTTGCTTTGCTTGCCCTTTTTTCTCGACTCGGTTGCTGCAACAGATGATGGCGCCGTGGATGCAGGTTACCCCGGCGGAGCCTACTACGTGGAGACCGACGACCAGGAGTAGTCCGGAGGTCCCAGGTAGGAGGCCTCGCCTTTCGATCTAGTGGCGTTGTTTTGCTCATCCTTCTTAAGGCAAACTTGTCTAACCATGTCTGTACTCAGATACTATTTACTTGATGACTTATGTATTCGGGTCCTCGTGCCCCCTGGCTTGTAATATAAATGTTGAAGTTTATCCTTTGTGTCGTAGAGTTGTGTTGTGATATCTTCTCGCAAGTCTCTGATCTTGATCGTGATATTTGCGTGTATGATTAGTGCACGACTGAATCGGGGGCATCACAGTCTCTGATCTTGATCATGCACATTTGCGTGTATGATTAGTGCATGATTAAGTCGGGGGCGTCACATGCCTTCACACCATGGCTGGAGTTGACAACATCGTCAGGCGTCACATCTTCCTCCTCCGACACCAGTTCATCAAAACCCCACTACACGATCCAGTTATGCAGAATACAATAAGCAAGAACAAGCTTAATCTGGATGGGGAAAGTGTGGAGTGGCTTCTAATCCAGAATCTTAAACCTAAATGCCCTTTCAACCGTAACTCTAAGGCTGGAGTGTCTGAGATTAAACAATTCATGTGGAGTCCTTGGATAGTTCGTACCAGCAAACTCGTTCAGATGGCACCTGGTTTTCCTGAAGGGTGCAAGAACACCTAGACGTCATGCATAGCTAGCATCTCCTAGGTAGAACTTGCCATCAGGGATATTGATGCCATCAGGACGACACATGATGTCACTTGGAATGTTAGCATTGTGTGCTGATCCTTCTCAGCCGGCACATATGTGAACTTCAGATCGAAGTCAACAATAGCAAGCGCATGCTGGCTTGTGTAGTGCTTTCTACCCCTGTATGCTGTAGATTGTGACCTCGGCACTCTGGCGGTGACATGAGTACCATCTATGGCCCCAATGCAATCCTAAAATGGCATTACAACATGGTGTTATGGCTATAGAAGAATAATACAAGCATATCAAGGCATGAACTACATATAGACGTAGTTCAGATTCGCCATCCTCTCCTGATCCCGGATTAACATTGGACCATAATGGATTACATGCTTATCGACACGACGAACAACCCTCTTGTGGATGAACATGAGAATCACAGCTGTCAGTGCTGCTGCTGCTGCCTGAACTACCAGTTTCATCCGTGCGTCCATAACCTCGTTGACATCGAGGGTGCGTTCAGCAATGGGTAAATCAATCCTACACCTTGCCTAATGGCCTAACAACCGACTTAACATAGGGGGAAGGGGGTTCCATGTTGCGTACCAGCTTGGTATCCTCTTGTGGAGGAACATGAACCATGGCCGACTCGAGGAGGACTAGACGGTGGCCAATAGGAAGAGGAGAAGTGGCTCCTACTGCCGGAGAGTGATGCTGCTGCGTTCGCTTGCGCAGATCTGAGTCGCCGCCGCTGCCGGTGCCAAGAACATAGGGAGTGCTTGTCCTAGAGCTAGTGGTGACCGAGTAAATGTGGCGATGAGGCCAGATTTGGTGCCACCCCCCCCCCCCCCTCGGCCAATTTCCATCTCCCGCCAACTTCGCTCGATTTCGCCTTGCCCTCTTGCGTGCGAGTTGCATCCCTTTTGCGCCGCACTCAGCCTGTCTCGCTGGAAATTTCTGATTTGAGGGTTTCCAGCGAGCCATGCCCTGGGCTGCTTTAAGATTCATGCGGATGCGAGCCAGCCCGCCCTGTTTGCAACCAAACACGTTTTTCTTGGCCCAACTCGGCCCGGTTGGAGATAATGCGGGCAACCAAACACACCCTATATAAGGTGATAAATTTTGTGGTTTGCGCCTAGTAGTACATATCAGTGCGGCAGTACTTTTTTGAGTGTAGAAAAGTAGCATTTGTGGGCGGATAAAAAAACTGGTTTGGTAGAAACCAAAATGTGTGAGAGGGAGGGAAGGAAAAGAAGTCGAGGAGGGGAGGGGAAGGAGACACACGTGGAGGGAAGGAAAAGAAGTCGGGGGTGGCGGGAGCGACCAAGCGGGCGCAGCTGGGGCCACAGTCCAATGATGATGCCCCCGGGCGGTTACTGGAGTAGAAGTGAATTTAACGCCGCTAATCACCACCAAGCTTCAAAATATCATATATCGGGTTTGTATCGGTTTGGCTTCGACATATCGGATGTCGGATATCGGGTGATATATCGGAGAAAACATGTCTAGTTTTTTTTGGTAAAATAAAATGTATAATATCAATGTTGTAACGTAGCACTTTTAGATTCCTAGTTTGTTAACTTCTTTATTAAGAAAATATAAATGAAAGATTCACAAATCCATACTCTATGATTAAAAACAGTAAGATGTATATGCATTTGTATGAAGCATTGTGCATGACTTTGATTATATATAATGAAGTTGTAAATGCATAATCTTATTTCACTTCTTTATAATAAATAATTGTTGTCGTCTACGTATCGTTCTATATCGGTGGACATATCGGGCTAGATATCGGCCATATCGGTCGATATTTCGGTCCATATCAGATGATATGTTTGAAAATGATATTTACAAAATGATATGTTAAGTATATATCGGTAGAGCCCCGAAAATGATATATCGGCCTATATATCGGTCGTATCGGCCTAGATTTAAAAGCTTGATCACCACACACTCGAATAAGCAGTTGTTTTATGACAGTAAGAAAACTCGCTGCTCCAAAGGAAATGCAGTATTTACGCTAAACGGGGTAATCAAAGTTAAAAAAAAAAAACGAGCAATCAGACCTCCGAGCCCCGATGGCACCGCACGCGCGCGGCACACGCGTTGGCAGGCGGCAGCGCGAGTGCCAGGAGGGGAGCGATCGATTGCCTCCGACGGATCCGTGGCCGTGCAACACCACCTGCGCGGCGCGCGTGACTGCGCTGCATGCCGCTCGCTCCACTGCTGCTAGCTGGCGCCTCCATCGCCGCTGGCCTGCGACAGGGGAGGGAAGGAAAAGGCGGTTTACTTTTGCCTCCCGCCGCGGTCGTCGCCGAAAGCCCCTTCGCGCGCCGCGGTGGCTCGCCGACACGCTTGGCCCACCGACGACCCTCCCGCCCTCGCCGTCTCCGGGCCCCGCACGCCAGCGACCGTCCCCGTCCCCCTCTCGCTTGGTCAGCGCCGCGACGGCGCTGGCCGGGTGGCCGTTCCGTCCGCTACACTGTCCTGCCAAACCCCTCTCTCTCTCTCTCTCCCCTCTGCGCGAGCGAATCTCTCTCTTCTCTGCAGGCCACAGGCCCACAGCACAGCACACGATACGATCTGCCCCTGCCACAAGTCACACACACACAAACACGTCCCTCGCTTTACACCCCTCCCTTCTCTCTCTCTACGTAGCAAGCAAGATCCTGCACGCACTCTCCCCGTCCCTCCCTCCCCCTATTTAACCAACCGCGGCCACCGGAGATCGACCGATCCACCGATCGGGACGGCCGGGGAGAAACCCCAGCCTCTCTTCATCCGCCCACCACCGCCATGCCCTAGCCTAGCCTCGCACCCAAAAACCCAAGCCTTTCAGATCCATCCGCCCAGTTCGTCGCACGCACGCCCGCCCGCTTGATTTATTTTAATTATTTCTCCTCCCCACCAAATCTCGCCGCATTCCGTACGGCCCTATATATTTCCTCGCCGCCGATCCGCCACGCAGCGGCGCGGTCCACGGTGAGTAGTGTTCGTCTCCAAGGTTTTTCGAAGCACGCGTGCCAAGTGTTTCTCTCGTCTTCGTCCGCGTTTCTGCTGCTTCTCTGTGGTACCAGATCCGTTCTCCGATCCTCGCGCGCAGCATCGGTCTCTGGTTTTCCTGTGGTCTCTTGCGTGTTTCGGTCGTCGGAGAAGGGTACTGGCCTGGGACCATGGCGCAGCAGCGGGGATCGGCTCGTACCGCGCTGGGCGACTCCATGGCAGGCCCAAAGCCGCTTTAATCTGCCTGCAAAAGCGTCGGGTTTTTCTTCTCCATTTCGGTTGGGTTTTTCCGCTGCTTTTCGAGGCCTCCCCCTCTTTTCTTCTGCCTTATTCTCGCAGCGGCGTCAGCGAGGAGGAACTACCACATGCGCTGCTGCTGCTCGACGCAATGCCTTCGTCGCTCCACAATTCGGGTCGCCGATCGTTTGCCCCGTAATTTTTTTCCCGTTGTGTTTTGGGACATCTACCCGATTTTTCCGCATGCTTTTCTGTTTGGGTCGGCAACGGCAGCAAGGAGCATCGGCTAGGGTTTTACTCTTCGATGTGGTTCCTTCCTCTTAATTCTTCGATTCGATTCGATTTGAGGGGCAAGCTTTCGCAGTTCAACGAGTGGTTAATCCGTGCGCTTTTGTTTCTTCTTGCGGCAGACAACGCGGAGGCAGATGGACGCGGAGGCGGTGAGGACCACTCCTCCGTCCGCGGCTCACACGCAGGACTCCCCCATGGTACGTGCCTCCCTACGTACCTGAAGATCACCAGCTTTTCTTTTGCCAGTTCGGCTTGCTTTTGCCTTTTTGTTCATCTCTGGGGCAATCTGTTGGATCTGTCTACTTTTTAATCTACTCTGTGTGTGTGTGTGTGTGTGTGTGTTTAACGTTACGGTTGGAGGTTGATACGACGGTGTATGCAGTGTCAGTTTGTTACATCAGCAGCGAAGTGGTAGATCGTTTGCTAGTTGGCCAGTTCCGTGTTAATGCGTTCTGGCTTAACTAATTGACGTTAGTAGGTAGCTAAAAGTATACTAGAATCGGAGAGTGGAGTGCATTTCGGATGGAAAAGATGGAAGTCCAACTAGTGCATGCATGGTACTAGATCCGGACCCCCCATGCTAAAATGGAATGTGATTTCCCAACTAAATGAACAGAATTCTGTTGAAAAGCATTAATTAATGTTTCTAACTGGAGTTGTAGGGGTAGTTGCTAAAGATGCTCCTGTTTGGTGTTAATTAAGGTGAAGTCTCATGTCATTATGATGGTCTGTTGATGATGCATGCACCAGTGTATTTTTGGGTGCAACTGATCCTTGAACAGCTGACACCTGTGAAGTGCAGTGCTAAATCTGCTTAAGAGTTAAGAGTACACTGAGAAAACAAAGACTGAAAGTAGCTTGCTCAGCGAGTGCCACTTTCAGCAACTTTTTGTTGATTTTTGCTGAATCCATTAGTTATTGGTGCAACTAGAAATGAAAATTTTCTCAATTCGTCCCGAATACTTATGTTGCGGATGCTTTCATGGCTGAAACTAGTACTGTAGTTCGATTTCAGTTGTCATTGTCCAAAGTCTGAGAATGTGTCCAATACTAAATATTGGCTACACACAAACCCCGAATATGGAGCAGATGGGACCAACCACCCAGTAGACAATAGCCAGTATCTGCAATTTGTTAGATTATCCAACAAGAACAGGAAACAAATTATTCTGAATTGGTACAATGTGGTTGGAATGTGTGGTGTTGAAATGTGTTTCCCTTTAGCATGACTGGGTCTTCCCATCACACGTCCACCCCCCAAAGCATTTCCATTTCAGTCCCACTGTTCTCCTTGATTCTCTTTATCTACACGAATCATGCATCTGTCTCACCTGTTCTGACTGTACAACCTTTCGCAGAGGCCACAGGTGCCCAGGTTCTACTACAAGAAGAGGTCTGCAGTCCACAACACAACTGGCAAGGATGATAGCAGCCCCAAGATCCAACCGCCCAGCTCGCCCGTCAGCAGACAGAGCCTGTCAACCTCTGCCATCCCCACCTATCATGCTGGTGAGTGAGCAATGCTGGTCTCGGACATGGAACGTCAGTGCAATCCTCCATTCCTGTTCATGCCAAGTTGTTGTTGAAATTGGTTTTCACCTCATAATTTGGTCTGGTCAGCAGGAGGGTTCTACGAGATCGACCACGACATGCTGCCCCCCAAATCTCCAATCCATCTCAAGTCCATACGCGTGGTTAAGGTAAGAATTCTGTCTTCTCTTCTGTCACTTTTCACCGTGCAACGCAGGTGGCTCTAGAGTGTGTTGTGCCTCACTGTCACTGTTTCTTGGAGTACGAGGTGTTTGATCTGGCTTGTTTCTTATGTGATCTCCGGCCGTGTATGTAGGTGAGCGAGTACACGAGCCACGACATCACTGTGAGCTTCCCGTCCCTCCTGGCGCTGCGGAGCTTCTTCTCCTCGTTCCGGGTGCCCAGCTCCGGGCCAGAGCTTGACGAGCGCTTCGTCATGAGCAGCAACCACGCCGCGCGCATCCTGCGCCACCGGGTGGCCGAGCAGGAGCTCGAGGGCGAGATGCACCAGGACAGCTTCTGGCTTGTCAACCCCTGCGTCTTCGACTTCAGCGCGTCGTCTGGCCCAGCAACGGCACAGGACGCGCTGTCGTCGCCTGAAGCTCCGCCTGCTCCGCCCAAGGCGCCGGCGGTCAGCTCCTGTCTCCTCGCCACCCTGAAGTGCGATGGCGCCGGGTGGGGCGTGCGGCGCCGCGTCAGGTACATTGGCCGGCATCGCGAAGTTGCCAAGGAGGCCAGCATCGGCGGCTACGAAACAGAGGCCAGCGTCAAGGAGCTGCAGCGCCCGGCTCAGGAAGATGACAGGAGGAGCTCAATCAGAGCCAAGAGGAAGCGGGACGAGGCAGAGGGAAGCAAGGACAAGCCCGGCAACCCGGCGAAGAAGAAGAAGAGCAAGGCATACAAGAGCCCCAAGAAGCCGAAGAGGCGCCACGTGGAGTCTAGAGACGGCGACCCTCGGCGCGGCAAGGAGCGGTGGTCGGCCGAGCGGTACGCGGCGGCGGAGAGGAGCCTGCTCGAGATCATGCGCTCCAGCGGCGCCACCCTCGGCGCCCCGGTGATGCGGCAGGCGCTGCGGGAGCAAGCCCGCAAGCGCATCGGCGACACCGGCCTCCTGGACCACCTGCTCAAGCACATGGCCGGGAGGGTGCCCGACGGCAGCACGGACCGGTTCCGGCGCCGTCACAACGCGGATGGCGCCATGGAGTACTGGCTGGAGCCAGCCGAGCTGGCGGAGGTGCGCCGGCAGGCCGGCGTGGCTGATCCGTACTGGGTGCCGCCGCCCGGGTGGAAGCCCGGTGATGACGTGTCCCCAGCTGCCGGTGATCTCCTGATTAAGAGGCAGACGGAGGAGCTCGCTGAGGAGCTCAATGATGTCAAAAGGTATCCATTTTTCTGACGTGTCCCCATTTTTCTGACTGCCCATCGCAGTTTCCCCTTCATGCGTTCGCCTGCAATAGAGCAAATTGTTTGATTTCCAACATTGTTCCCCCTCTTGGTGATGTCAAGGAACATGGAGCAACTGAGTTCTAACATGGTGGAACTGGGCAAGGAAGCGAAATCTGAGGCTGAAAGAGCTTACAGTTCATGGAAGGTAACCATGTCCTTCATATTATACTAAGATCCTGTCGATTTCCCTATCCAAGTATTTCCCTCTGTTCCTCTTTTGTGTACTTCTGAGGAAAGGTGATTTCAAACATACAAAGTTTTGTTGCTGCATCAAACACACAACCCTTTTGGAACTGCACTTCTGATCATCTTTAATCTGGTCTCCCAACTAACAATGTATAACAAGGTGTTAAGCACATACTAGTTCTTAATTAAGAATTTGGTTTCATTGTTCTGGTTTACTCTTTACTATATCTAAGCCACCTCCTTTGCTTGTTTTGTTTCTCAGGAGAAGTACCAGAAGGTGGTTAACGCAAATGAAAAGCTAGAGAAGCAGGTGTCGTCTTTGAAGGTAATTGATTGCCTTCAGAAATTCTAACAGTCCATCCCAGACTAAGCAAACTGTACATGTTAGTGCTCGAGTTTTTAAGAGAATTTAGCATTAGTTGAACCATTTTGATCCTTTTTAACTGCGGTGCATAGCTATATATATGCACATTGGTGAGCCTTTGTTAGCTGCAAGTAAATATATGATGTTGCATTTTTGAATTACAGGACACCTACGAGAATGTGGTTCAGAAACACAGTAAGTTAAAGAAGGAGGTGCGGTCACTGAAGGTACACTCATGTTGCTAAATGAATTCCTACTATTTGCATACCACCATTGCATTGTGATGTCTATTTATCTAACTAGGCCATGAAGGTTCTTAAGAATGTCTTGATTTGAGTCAGCATGTTCTCTGCTTATTCTGCTGTAATGTCTGCAGTACAATGACACTACTAGTAACTGAGATGAGCTGGGTTCTTTTTCAGGATAAGTATGATTTTGTAGTTGAAAAGAACGATAAGCTGGAGGAGCAGATGGCTTCTCTCTCCAGCTCCTTCTTGTCTTTGAAGGTAGGTAGCAGAGCCCTGTTGCATTGCATAGAATTACTGAACTCTGTCCCAGGCTATCTCTGTGTTCCTGGAGTAATAAATCGCTGTTTTCCATTTTGATTCCACAGGAACAATTTCTGTTGGCAGAAAATGGAGAGAAGCTGAAGCGTATTGCAATAGAGGAGGTGGGTGTGGGTCAGAACGAGGGCAGGCGGGCGCTAGATTTTGGTGGTGGTGAGCAGAGCCAGAGCCAGAGCCAGAGCCAGAGCCAGAGCAGGCAGCGTTCAGATGTTAGCGCCGGCGAGAAGAGGACGGCCAGGAAGAGCAGCTTCCGCATCTGCAAGCCACAGGGCACGTTCCTGTGGCCAAGCAGCACCGGCACCGACATGAGCGGGAGCGGGGGCGGCAGCAGCGGCATCAGCATGGACCACCACCAGCTCCCCCGCATCGGCCGTGCCACAGCAGTTGAGGTGGTGATGGCAGAGGAGCAGGCGATGCTGGGGGCGGGGGACTACTTCTCCACGCCGCCATCGGCGTCGTCCACCACCAACGCCGGCAAGCTGCTGGCCCTGCCCAGCCCGAGGTCACCCCTCCAGCCACAGCCCCTCTTCACCGCAGGGTTCACCGTCCCGGCCCTGCACCCCTTCGCCGGCCTCACCTTGCGCCACATGGTCAGTACACTTGCCTCTTCAGTCTTCATCTCCCCGCCAAATCAAGGCAGCAAACTGACGCTGATCGATCAATGCGTGTTGTGTTTGTTTGGCTGTGCGCGCGCAGGATTCGCCGTCGTCGCCCTGCGGTGCTAGTCTGCTGCAGCAGGGGGGGAGGAGGATGGCCATGCCCAACCTGGAGGTCGGAGGGATGAGCACCGTGGGCACGGACCTGGCCCTCGCCACTCCCTCCTACTGCTGAAGCTGAGCTCCTTCCCTTCCCCTCCCCTGCATATGAGATACTACCACGATCGGTACGGTACGGTGATCATCATAGGTTAAGATAAAAACTGCACAAACACATAGAGAGGATAAGATAAAACAAAAAAAGAGAGATAGATTAACGAAAGTGAGAAACAAGTTACTACATGGTCTCGGCGGTTCTCGATTACAGTCAGTCAGTCGGTCGGTCACACCTTGGTTACAGTCCGATAGCAGCAGTTTGCAATTTATTCGTCGTCAAAAAAGTTTCTAGTTGGTGTCGAGGATGGATGTATTGCCGGAAACGTGACTTTGGTTGGTGGCTCGCCAATGCCTGTTGATGACTCCACTATGTCTGTCAGTTGCTTCCTTCGACTGCCCTTTTTGTGACACATTTCAAATGGAATGGAATGTGTGTTTTGTGGGCTCCTTATATTTATATAGACTTCATACTATCATTCTGATTTATTTTTCATTTCCTGCTGTGCAGCTATATTCTCGAGTGGTGACACCGTGCATCTATGGTCGATCACACATTCACACCTACTAGATCGTTTGAATTCTATGTACACCTCAAACTAGGTAGAAACACATATAAACTCGTTATCTGACTATATCTTACTCCAAATGGCATTACCGCTAGCCCTCCATCTGAAAATTAGAGAGGAGTGCAATGTAGATCCTTGAAATATTTCAGTGATGTCACGTAAGTGCTCAAATTATAAAAATCATCATGCACGCCTGTAAAGTGCAATAAGACTCACCCCGTTTCCGCCTTACCGCTTTGGGATTTTAGCATTTGGCACCTTCTCACTGCATAACAAATCTATTTGTACACATCTCGTGCTCGCACACCTTTGGGAGTTTCCCGCCGCGCTTGCCTAATTCGCATTGGTTGTTAACACCGACGCTGCGACCGCGTGGAGGGTGCCCCCCCCCCCCCACCGCATCTTTGACATGTCTGTGCCTGAAAGGATCGAGATGGCCCGAGGAGGGTGAATAACAACAACTGTAAATTTTAATTAATTATTAGTGAGTTTAGGCCATGCGGACTATAACGGCATGCGTAAACTTGCTGCAGTGAGATAAACAAATCGATAAGCCACAACATGTAGTGAATGCAAGGTCAAGTGACGAAAATAAGCCACAACTAAAGAGCCAGGGTTAGGGATAACTAGAGAATCTAGAGACGAGGATGTATCCCAATGTTCACTTTCTTGAAGGGAAGCTAGTCACCGTCGGAGGGATGGGTGTTATCATGAAGAGTCACCCTATTCTCCTTGAGATATATCACAACGAATGTGTTTCTCAACCTCTGGTGGTAAACCTTGATGCGGCCTTCAAACCTTCACAAGCATCGAAGAAGATCACAACTTGATTTCTCACTGGGGACTCCTATCGCCCAGGAGTATATGACCTCCAAGAATAAAAAGACCACCATGGAAACTAGGGGCATTCAACTTTTGGTTGGTGGAAGTGTAGATAGAGCACTTCTCTTTCACTTTCCAAAATATTTGAGTGAAAGGGGTGGGATATCTCCAAGTAATTTGAGGAAGAACAATGAATGAGAGGGGGGGGGGGAGTTGTCACCTTCTTCTTGGGCAAGAATTGGGATATTTATAGCTAACCCCCAAATCAAACTGTTACGGCACATTTTCTACGCGGCTCGGAAGTTCTAGGCAGGGCTGGAAGTTCCGGGGTTTACAAAGAGTTTGGACCAAAATTATAACCTCTCTTAATGCACGGAGGTTTCAACCCTTGGAAGTTCCCGGGTATCCATGTAGTTTGCAACTGCGATGTAAACTCTCTTAGTCCGACAGAACCTGCCCGGAAGCTGCCTCTGATGTTCCAGGCTATTCGGAACAGGTGCGTTAACAGCTTATTCAAGGGCTCTCTCTTTATATTAGATCCCAGGCATGACTTTGGGTGCATTTTTGTATGTGTGCATGCAGTTGATTTTCACGGTATGTTCAAGATGCACCCCTCTTAATAGTGTGGTTGCCTTACACCCAATATAAAATATAAAAATGACCAACAATAGAATATGAATTTTTCCATTGAACCTAGGCTTTTTTTTCTTTGAATTGTGAAAGATTGGTTTCTATCCTGCATAGGAATAGGGGAATCCATTCCTGCAAACTAAAGGGCTTCAAATATTATTTTTTACAAAATTACTATCCTTTTTTCATAAAACTCCTGTAAACAGGCTTTGGTTTTTATTTATGTTTTCTCTTTTTTGAGATTATAGAAGCGCCTTTTCGTTGCTGCCAAGTTTGGTGGATCAAACTTGAGCGCCAAGTTCCTTCGGACCGGGCCAGAGCCACTTAGAATCCGACCGGTATACCCCTTTGCCCCTAAAACTATCAGTATTTACGGTCAGATTGCCACTAGGAGACAATCGTTTCGGTCCGCTCCTCCTCTTCCGCAGGGACAAATCCCCTCGTCCCGACACGAGCGCTAGGGTTTCTCCCCGCCGCCGCCGCCGCCGCTCCTCTGCCGCCGCCCATCCGCCCGGATCAGCCTCCCTCCCCAAACCCGCGTCACCCACCGCCGCCGCCGGCTTCCTCGCCGCCTCCACGTTCCCCCTAGCCCGACTTAACTAGCACCACCTCCCACCGCGATGGCGGCGGCAGAGAGCACGGCGCTGCCGGCGGACCCCCGGCGCGTCCGCAACACGTGCATCCTGGCGCACGTCGACCACGGGAAGACCACGCTGGCGGACCACCTCGTCGCCTCCTGCGGCGACGGCCTGCTCCACCCCAGGCTCGCCGGCCGCCTCCGCTTCATGGACTACCTCGACGAGGAGCAGCGCCGGGCCATCACCATGAAGTCCGCCGCCGTGCTCCTCCGCTACGGCGACGGCCCCGCCGCGCACCGGGTCAACCTCATCGACTCCCCGGGCCACATCGACTTCTGCTCCGAGGTCTCCTCCGCCGCGCGCCTCTCCGACTCGGCGCTCATCCTCGTCGACGCCGTCGAGGGCGTCCACATCCAGACCCACGCCGCGCTGCGCCAGGCCTTCCTCGAGCGCCTCCGCCCCTGCCTCGTCCTCAACAAGCTCGACCGCCTCATCACCGAGCTCCACCTCACCCCCGCCGAGGCCTACACGCGCCTGCACCGCATCCTCGCCGACGTTAACTCCATCTACTCCGCGCTGCGGTCGCACTCCTACTTCTCCGTCCTCGCCTCCCTCGAGGACCAACCGTCCTCCAGCTCGTCAGCCTCGCAGGACGATCTCCCGGACGATGCTGATGACGACGAGGAGGACGCCTTCCAGCCCCAGAAGGGCAATGTCGTCTTCGCCTGCGCCCTCGATGGCTGGGGCTTCCGCATCCACCACTTCGCTGAGTTGTACGCCACCAAGCTTGGCGCCAGCGCCTCTGCTTTGCTGAGAGGATTTTGGGGGCCGCGATACTTGGACAAAAAGGTGGATAAGAAGGGTAAGAAGAATTTTATGATTGTGGGAAAGAAGGCGGTGGAGGGTACTGACCGGGAGCCCATGTTTGTGGAGTTCATTCTGAAGCCCCTATGGAAATTGTACGAGGGAGTGCTGGGGCAGGACGGGGAGATAGTTCAGAAGGTCATTAGCAACTTCAAATTGAACATTCCGCAGCGGGAGCTGCAGAACAAGGACCCAAAGTTAGTTTTGCAGTCTGTGATGAGCCGGTGGCTGCCGCTGGCAGATGCAGTGATGGCAATGGTGGTCGAATGCACTCCTGACCCTGTTGTCGCTCAAGGGGCCAGGGTTGCAAGGCTTATGCCAAAGAGGGAGCTTGCAACAGAGGATGCTGCTGGTTGCGCTGAGGTTGTCTTGGAGGCAGAGAGGGTGAGAAGGTGTGTGGAGACCTGTGACGCGGGTGCAGATTCACCGGTGGTGGTGTATGTGTCGAAGATGTTTGCGGTGCCATGTAAGATGTTGCCACCGAAGGGGGTGCATGGCGAGTTGTTGAACCACGAGGATGCAAGTGAATCAGAGGAGTGTTTTATGGCATTTGCGAGAGTGTTTAGCGGGGTTCTTCGTGCAGGGCAGAAGGTTTTTGTGCTGTCGGGGTTGTATGATCCACTGAAAGGGGATGCAGTGCAGAAGCATGTACAGGAGATTGAGCTGCAATACTTGTATGAAATGCTGGGGCAGGGCTTGAGGCCAGTTGCCAGTGTGAGTGCTGGGAATGTGGTTGCAATTCAGGGCCTTGGGCAGCATATATTGAAGAGTGCCACATTGTCATCCACCAAGAATTGCTGGCCCTTCTCAAGTATGATGTTCCAGGTGTCTCCGATGCTTAAGGTTGCAATTGAGCCCGCCAACCCGACGGATCTGGGAGCTCTTGTTAAAGGGATCAAGCTTCTTAACCGAGCAGACCCATTTGTTGAGTACACTGTCACGCACAGGGGTGAACATATCCTTGCCGCAGCTGGGGAGGTTCATTTGGAGCGGTGCAAAAAGGATCTGGAGGAAAGGTTTGCAAAGGTTAAATTGGTCGTTTCGGACCCCCTGGTCTCCTTTAAAGAGACGATCGAAGGAGAAGGTGCTGGCTTACTGGAAGGCTTGAAGGCTCCGCATGCATTCGTTGAGAGGACTACTCCAAACGGGAGATGCACTGTGAGAGTTCAGGTCCTAAGACTTCCCAATGCTCTGACTAAGGTCCTCCAAGAAAGTGATCAACTGCTTGGTCAAATAATGGAGGGGAAAACAGCAAAGAGGAGTGTAATGTTAAACCCACAAATTTCTCAAGATGATTGTGATTCTGTTGCGATGCTTAGGCAGCGCATGGTCAGTGCAATAGACAGTGAATTGGAGGCCATTTCTGAGCAAGTGGATAAAGAAAAACTTCAGAAGTATAGAAAGACATGGCTTGGCTACCTCAAAAGGATCTGGTCCTTGGGTCCTTGGCAGGTTGGCCCAAACTTCCTTCTCTTGCCTGATGTTGAATCAAGTGATGGTGTGATAACCATGGAAGATGGAAGGCAAGGTATTCTTGTGCGTGGTAGAGCAGATTTTTCTGAGAGATTGGGGTTTGTGAGTGGATCTGATGCTGAAGCTAACCATACTCCTGACAGCAGTAAATCATCAGCAGATACTCCTGAATCGTTACATCTAGAATCTGTGGCACTAAGGAACAGCATTCTTTCAGGATTTCAGTTTGCCACGAACGCAGGGCCTTTATGTGATGAACCAATGTGGGGTCTGGCATTTATCATTGAGCCTTACATATTTGCTGACAACTCTGATGCTGCCCATCAATCTGATCAATACAACATCTTCAGTGGCCAAGTAATAACCGCAGTTAAAGAAGCATGCCGAGCAGCCGTTCTTCAGAACAACCCAAGGCTTGTCGAAGGCATGTATTTCTGTGAATTGACCACCCCGACTCAGCAACTAGGTTCAACATATGCAGTTCTTGGTAGGAGACGAGCGAAGATTTTGAAAGAAGAGATGCAAGAAGGGACTTCAGTATTTACAGTGCATGCTTACTTGCCTGTTGCCGAGAGCATTGGATTTTCTAGTCAGCTCAGGACATTAACATCAGGTGCAGCCAGCGCGCTGCTTGTTCTTAGCCACTGGGATGCTATTCAGGAGGACCCTTTTTTTGTCCCAAAGTCACAGGAGGAGATTGAAGAGTTTGGAGATGGGGCAAGCATTGGGCCAAACTTGGCTAAGAAACTTATGAATTCCGTGAGGCGGAGGAAAGGATTGCACGTTGAAGAGAAAGTTGTGGAGCATGGCACGAAACAGCGAACTCTCTCTAGGAAAACATAGCTGTACTTTTTTGTTAGGTAGGGAAAGTGTATCATTGTCCCTGGTTTTGTGCTGGTAAACTGCAATACAAGACAATATCAAATATGGAATCAATGTGACCATATGGCTTTGATTATTTTTCATTTTTACTGGTATGTTTTGCTTGAGAAATTATTACTGGATTGTTTTGTCACATGTGTGATATATTAGAGAATGTTTAGTTGTCTGTTATGGGTTGCTGATATTCCTATCATGTTGGCTACCCTATTTGATCACATGCCCAGTTATGCAGGAACTCTCTAGATATTTTTTGTTTTATCCTAACTCTTGTTTTTTCTTCTTTGGTACTGGACAATTTTGAGTTGTTCCAGAAATCTTACTTTCCGCTTAATTCCTTCAGTTTCTTTTAATTCTCAAATTGTTATTACTCTACCTTGAGTTCACAGCAGTTGGCTATTCTTGATATAGACTGTTAGAAATAACTAATCAACATGTTTGGTAGGACAGTTGTGGGGAACTTGTATGATATTTCCGACAATGATTTCTGTTTTGTGCTATATTGATTTGTATATTTTCTCTTGCTTCAGTGAACTGAAGAACTTGCTTAACTGTATAACTGAGTTGCTTGCCAAAACCCTCAGGGCTATCTTCTTTGACATGTCTTTAAAATCTTAACTTGTCAAACAACCGATTGACATCCCTTGGATCGGTTAAACTCGTTTCTATGCTTACACGAATCTTCAGGTGTACTCTGTCTGCTTTCCACTTCAATTAGTTGCTATGTTTTGATCATGGTGACATACTATTTTGCATTGTCTTTGGCAGCGTTGGTTCTGATCATTCATGGCACGGTTTATGTATGTTATCTGTCGTCCTGGTGCTTATTCTATGGCATTCATTCACTTATGAAACCAAACATTCAGAATTTATCAGAACCTGATTAACTTGGAGAGAGATGAGTGTGTTACTAACCTTTGGAGAACATCCTATGGCCTGTGTAGGGAGATGATTTCTTTGTACCAGGAAGGAATTACTGGTGTTGTATTATTGTACTTGTTCAGGGGCATGTGCAGCTGCTGCAGCTCCTGACTGTAGGTGAATCTATGACAAACTGACAATGGAAGAATGGTAATTTTATGGGTTCGATGATGACTTATTTGATTGTGGAGGTGAGATAAATAAGCAGGAAAGTGTTTTCATTCTGTTCATTTGTGAGTACTCCCTCCGTCCGAAAAAGTTTGTCCCAAGCTTGTTCCTCAAATGGATGTATCTAGCACCAGGTTAGTGCTAGAAACATTCATTTGAGGGACAAGTTTTTTCGGACGGAGGGAGTATTTGATACAAGTGCAAATATATTTGGTTAAGTATCACTAGTATAACTGAGTTTCAGAGAAGACTAAGCTATGCCTCATCTGTTGCATATCTAATAGCAACCTACCAGTTAAATGATGGCAGTATGTTCTTCTGCAGATTTCTATTGATTATGCATATCATTAGTATAATTTATGTGGAGTCAAGACATATAAAATGTCATTTTATAAGCATTCCTAATCCTACTAAAGATGCCATCTATGAGAACCCCACATGCCAATGATGCAATGTGTCCAGTCTGAATTCACTTCTCATTTGGTTTTGCTGGTTACATCTCAATGCAGGCATTTCACCTGAGGGCTACCGCACTCTAGAATTAGTTTGAGCTCAGTTCTTGGATCTTATTACTCACATGTATTCTTTTTGCGGGTTTATTGAACTACAGCTTAGCAGAGAAGTCTATACTGAAACCCCACTGATTTGTATAAACTGATTGCATCGTGTGTTATCTTGTCTGTGGTTGCAGCCATTATCAGATCAGGGTGGTCTTGTGTGGTGAGCGAACCATGGATATTATAGCTCTAACAGGAGGAAACTTGCTCCACGATTTTCCTTGAAACCTTAATAGGACCACAGCTACATAGAACACAGGAGTGAAACAATCCATTGTCCAGCAGCTCCTTTGACGGCAACCGGATTGGCATTCTGGTTAAGACCTACTGTACTAAGGTTACTGCGGTCATGACCACGTTGAGACTTCAGGTATGCATTGCTCACTGCTCCATACTACATGTTTATACTTCGTTCCTTGCCCTCCTCTGTAGTCTGTAGGGGATTCAGTGAAAGCACTGCGTGCCGCTAGTGTATTAACAAAGATCTCCTTGGGATCGCTGAATTCTATGTGAAGTATGTTGCTCTTGGTTCAACTGTCGATGGTTTGACCCGTTTTTCCACTTTCAGTCCGTCAGATAATAGCTAATTCATTTCTGGCCTCCGTGTCGTCGAATTGCAGGATAAAGTCCGTGTGGTCAAGAGCATCCCAGTCCAAGCCAAAGTGCCAAGTTACTTCGTCTGGACATCTTCAAAAAGAAGGTGAGATTGCCATGTTGTATTTCTCCCTGATTTTTCCTTTTTTGGCGCCTAGACTGCAGCGTTGTCAGTTTACCATCACCATAGTTAAGCTTAGCCCTTCGCAATGGTTGTGGTATTCTTCATGTACATACAACTGTATGTTTTAGCAGTACCAGTAGCTTTGCAGCGAGCTACCATCTATGCCTTGTCCAAAAATTATTAGTTTCTGCCCCTGGCACCACTGTAGACTGTTTATTTGGTCTGCATTCATCTTACACCTATTGAAGGAAATTTAGTTTGGCAGGCAGGCATCCACTAAATTGGGTTTCCTTTATATATTTATATTGCAGTCGACACTCATCACGGTAGTTACATTATCTATGTATGCACAAAGCGGATGGCCTGCCGAAACGCCCTCTGAGGGCCAGGTAAATATGGTGGTCAAAGATGCTGCAAACCCAGGGGCTAGGGAGCGTCTGCGATAGGATTTGGCAGCTACTATGCCTGCTGAAACGCCGCGAAAGCCTCATCTGCTAGGTATATATGTCTGGTTCTGTTGTAAGGATTCATCGTTATTTTGATCTTAGGTTGGTATTTAATTTCGTCCAAAGTAGGGTAGCATAAAGAATCACCGGCCTGAACCCTTGTGCACCGAGCCCTGTCTGCTGCAGACGCAATCAACACAGCTATTTTCTAGTGCGCATCTCCTGGTTTGAACCATTTTGCGTGTCACGGATTTATGCTCTTGTGTTCTTAAGGTTCATATTACCCTCTGTCCTCTTTACAGGAAACTAACTCTCCTTATGTCACCGGGGAAACACACAAGTGGACAGGCCATTCTGTTGTCTGAAATCTGACCTTATCTATCAATACCATCGTGTAATCAGTGACATGTGGCGCCACTTATCCGCTGCCCCATTGTTTCTTTCTGCCTTTACGATTCACACCCAGGCCATGTCTTGTGTCTCCGCAGCACATCATTTTCTCAAAATCAAACATTTATTTTCACTAGAGCATTTTCTCAGGATTACAAAATGATGAACCCACCAAATTATTCTCCGGAGAAGCAGGTGGTGCCCCCTACCTAGCATCATGGAACAGAGTGAGATAGGTTTACCCGCACTGAACTTCACAGCATCGTCGACTTGAACTGACTGTAGCATGGTGCTAATTTCGTGCATGGTCAGTGGTATACTCTGACACTTAACCTCGGCTTGCTCATTTTCATGGTTTGGTCAAGGGTGCAAATTCAAACAACTGATGTTGTTATTGATATAGAAAACTCACCATGTTTCGAGATGGAAGCCTGAAAACTAATCTATGCTCTCCAGGGCTGGGTTTTTGTCATCAGGGACTATACACGGTTCATGCGCTGGCTTCTGGGGCTGTTCACAGCAGTTGGCCAGACTTAATGTGTCTCTGGAAATACATATTATTAGATAACATAACTAGATGAGACGAGACTCACGAAAATGTTTGTTTGGATATTTACAGGGAACTTGTATGATATTTCTGACAATGATTTCTGTTTTATGCTATATTGAGTTGTATATTTTCTCTTGCTTGAACAAGCTGAAGAACTTGCCTAACTGTACAACTGACTGACATCCCTTGGATCGGTTAGACTCGTTTCTATGCTTACACTAATCTTCAGATGTACTCTGATCAGAATTTCTGCTTTCCACTTTAATTACTCCCTCCGTTTCAAGAAGGAATTACTAACCTTTGGAGAAACGTCCCATGGTCTGTTTAGGGAGATGACTTATTTGTACCAGGAAGGAATTGCTGGTGTTGTATTATTTTACCTGTTCAGGGGAATGCATGTGCAGCTGCAGCTCCTGGCTCTAGTTGAACCTATGGTAATAAACTGAGTAACTGACAATGGAGGAGTCCGTTCATGACCATCTTATTACTCAAACTCTTGACTTTGTATATCCTTCTTTGGTTAAAGATCTGTGGCTACCTGGACAAAAAGTTTGGAATAATGAGCTTGTTCTCTCTCTTTTTCAGCAGCCCATGGCCTCAGTTATTATCCAAACTGATATTATTGATGATGAGGGCCCAGATTTGCTTTGTTGGGACCTTTCTTCTAATGGCATTTGTTCTTCTAAATCGGCTTACAAGCTTTGTTTGCAGGAAATCCAAGCTAACCCCAGGAATGCTCCTACAGTACTTTCTTTGCAGCTCAAGGACCTTCTTATGTTAATTTGGAAGCAAAAGAGTGTGCTCCCAAGGGTGAAAACTTTTGCCTGGAGACTGGAGGGCTTTACCTACATGTTTGCGGGCTGGACGTTTTTCGGTTCACATATCTCAGAATTGTTGTATGTGCGGCCATCAGGAGGACGAGCTTCATTTGTTCTTTCTTTGTCATTTTGCTCGAGCGGCTTGGTTTTCCTCTCCTTGGTTCCTTAGATCGTACATATTAGTCCACGGGCATTCAACTATGCATTCTATTCTTATTGCTTTACTTAGCATGAGGCACCCTTATGGTTCCATCTCTAATATTCTCAATTTTTTGTGGTGTCTTTGGAAGGCTAGAAATGGTTATCTTTTTGATAGGAATAGGGCTCTTCCTTATCAGGTGCATGTTGCTGCTACAGCTTTGTCCCTGGATTCTGGTAATCACATGTCTTATTTATCTAAGGTACAGGATGTGCCACAAGTTCAACCTCTTCCTAATCAGCTTCCAAAGCAGGGCTTAACTCAAGTCTGATTTACTTGTTACAGGTCCAAAAATATTTTCTGATGCAGCTTTTAGGACTGCCAAAGTTCCAGGATTACTTCCAGGAACAGTTGCTACTGGAGTTGGTATTTATCTGTCGGTGCCCTATGATCAAATAGAAGTTAATGTGCAAATTCAAGCCTCAGCACCTTCCACAGATTCTCCTCTTCATGCAGAAGCTTTGGCCCTTTCTTTTGCTGCTCAAGTAGCTTCGAAACTCAACATTGCTAGCCCAGCCTTTCTCATGGACTGCCTCTCTCTCGCTTTGGTGGTTGCCTCTGGTAAGATTAGGGATTCTCATACCCCTTGGAGCATTCGCAAGCCTTTGGCTGAGTTTTTCAGGCACACTGCTGATATGAGATCGCAAGTATTCCATATATCTAGAGAAGTGAATGGAATTGCTCATAATCTAGCTCAGCAGGTTTTTCGTCCGAATATGCAATCTCAAGTTTGTTGTTTTGCTGCTGCTCATAGGCACAGCTCTTGTCCTGTCGTGTCTCTTTTGTCCAGTTTTCAGGTTCCAGAGTTTACAATACATGCGGTTTATTGCTAGTGAGCAAAGGGGTGAGGTTTAAGGCCACTAAATGATGCAATGCAATCTTCAGGCTTCTTCGGCCTTCCTCTCAAGCCTGGGCTTTTTCTTCTTCAGAATAAAATGCAAGTCTCAGTCGTTCCTTCTTGCTTATCTGTAGAAAGATCTTGCTGTCCCAAACCTTGTAGTTCATCAGGTTGTGTCTCTCTAAAACCTGTCACTTCTGGTCTCTCTTTCAGCTCTTTGTTCATCAGCTGTATTATCTGATCTCTATGTTCTCTCAGCTGCATGCATGATCAGCTTGCTGTAAATCTTGATGTAAGAACACTTTTGAGCTAAATGAAGTTGGCACCTTCTGGTGCCTTTTGTTGTTCAAACATAAAATAAAATGGAAGAATGGAGATTTTATGGGCTAGAGATGACTAATTTGATGGTGGAGGTGAGATAAATAAGCAGGAAATGGGGCTTTTATGCGAGTGCCGAGTGCAAATATATTTGGTTAGGTAAACATTATACCACTAAATATATTTGGCACCACTGTGGACTGTTTATTTGGTCTGCATTCATCTTGCCACTTGTTCAAGGAAATTTACTTTGGCATCCGGACAAGTTTAATCAAGGAAATTTACTTTGGCATCCGGACAAGTTTAATCGAGCACTAAAAAAAATACTTATCATCCATGTCGAACTGTACGGTGCTAGTCGAGACAAGTAGTGAGCTGGCGCGTTCGGCCCCATGCTGAGGCGCGTTCACTCACATGTGGCTCCTCTCTGCGGCGGGTCCCGGCTGCCTGCGTCACATGGGCGACCGCGCCGCTGTTCACCGCGAGGTATAGTTTGTACTGCACCGCGTCATGTCTCGTGTCAGACCGACTTGACTCACTGCGGAGCTGAGCTTATAATATTACGAGCTGAAATTTTACAGGCTGCCGATGAAAGGATCAGTGCTTCTGGACACGGTTAATTAGGGCCAATAACTTGTGCCAATAATACTACTACAGAACAAACCCAGCCGCCCGATCCGCTTTTTGGGGCAGTCCGGTCCGATATTAATCAGGAGCGCCGGCCGAGCGGCCTCGCGTTCCCCTACCCTAGCCGCCTCCTGTCTCGTCTCATCTCTCTCCAAGGAAAGAAAGAAAGCTCCCTCATGTCCTCCTCCCAGCCTGCGCCTGCCATGGCGCTCTTCTGCCCATTTATCTTACCCAGCTCGCCGACCCTCGCTCCGACGGCAAACTTCTTCCTGGTTGCATGCCAATTGGATCCCCACCCATGGACTATTTCTTGTGGTGCAGCCTCAAGATGTTCACGGACGGGTCGGTGAGATCTATCAATTGGTTCCTCAATCAACAGCCGGATGCGTCCGAATTTCTCGTGGTGCCAACCTAAGATGAACACGGATGCCAAGGTACGGTCGCCGAGCACCTTCGATTCAATCAGATTCATCCCATCCGTGGACCAACTCAGAAAAAAGAAGAAGAAAAAGATTCATCCGTCGACTATAGATTCTGACCATTTATGTTGGCACATGACTTGATTGTTTGTTTATTTATTCCAAGTAGATTGTGTTTGCCTTCTGAGATGGTAAGATATGAATTTGATGTCCACCATTAAGAACTCTTATATTTGATGTATGTAGGTCGTTGCCCACATTTAGTTTGCTCTGAATGAAAAATTCTGCTCTTTAGTCTCTGACGAATTTCAAGGCGGAGGCTAACAGAGTGGCTGGCGGAGTTGGCCACGGGCCATTAAATCAAGCAAGGAGAAGGTTAGGCAGCGGCGCATGACTCTGAATCTTACATGGAGGAGGTCAGTGGCTTTATGGTATGTTCTGGTGCTAGAAGCAAGGGATTTGTGTTCGTATCTTTCTCAAAAGAAAACCGTGTGCCTAGATTTGCTAGCGTTGGCCGTTGGGCTGTTAAGTTGGTGATTTAGAAAAATAAAATGGTTATCTCTGTATGCATACTTTTTATGTACTGGACATATATTTTCTCCCAGCTTTCAACCACTTACTTTTTTTTTTTGCTTGCAGGTGAATTATTTGCATCTTCGGGACATGACAGTTTCTGGTCACATATTCAGATTTCACCGAGGAGGCTTGAGTTGGGCAGGCGTGATGCAATTGAATATGTATCGTTGAATTTTGAGTCCAAGAAAATTCATGTTTCTAATCCTTCGTTCCTGCAATAGAGTTGCAGTCTTTTGGCTTTTGCAGATGATAGCAAGCAAAATTGAGATGCATAGATTTCCACTACAGGGGTTGAATGTTCTTCAAGTCAGAAATAACAAATCTAGGTAGGGGAGATTAAAAACTGTGTACATTAATAAGAAGGTTACTTGAATTGCTTTTCTTTCTGCATAATATTCTTCCATCCATTTTCTTTGTTTTTAAGTCATGTTTTGTTATCTGTTTGATGCCCGTGATGGAAAAAAAATGACATGTCTTCAGATTATGCAGTTTTAGATTAGGTCAAACTGTTGTTGTATACGAACTGAAAGTAATAACTGTATTTCACTTTGAACCAAGAATAATACCAGAATGATTTCTTACACTAATTGTTCAGTTTTAACCACGCAAAACTGTAACTGTTTCCCTCCTCTCTGGTCCTTCACCATCTGTACTAGCACTAGAGAAGAAGAACTTCCTGCTTCTGTACTTTTTGTTACAGCTTGTGAGAAATCCGCTATGATCTACTCCCTCCATTCCTAAATATAAGACCTTTTAGGGATTCCACTATAGACTATATACGGAGCAAAATGAATGAGTCTACACTCTAAAGTATGTCTATATACATCCGTATGTAGTTCATAGTAAAATCTCTAAAAGGTCTTATATTTAGGAACGGAGGGAGTATGTATGGTTATTTGTTTAGCACTAAAAGCATAGTTGGTTGTTATCTTGTCCAAATTGATTTTCGGTGCCATATGAATGCTGTCAGTTGGTTATTACATGAGACAATTGCTTATTTACCATTGACAAGCTCGGTCATTGCTCATTTGCCATCGAACAAACTAGCGTTGCTCTTGTACCGCTTACAAGCTTGTTTCGTTGCTAATTTGCCATCAGCCGTTTACTTGGTGTTAGCCACTTCTGTTAAAGTAAGCAAAATGACGATTTTACCCTCAATGGCAAATGAGCAACCTTACCTATTGTTCCTTTTAACCATGTTGAAGCACTTCTGTTCAAATTATCATAACATATTGTGATTACATATTTCTGTAAAATAAATTGGCAACACCTTGCTTGTAATTATAGATCAAACAATTTATGAGAACAATATAGTATTTTCATCATAACACATAACAAGGATAAAAGGTAGCACCTTGCTGGAGCTAGCTTGCATGAGAATAACAAATATTAAGATAACATATTTCTCTATAAAAAAATTGGCAGCACCTAGCTTGTAATTTCAGGATCAAACAGTTATAAACATGACAATAATATATTTGCATCATAACACATAATGAGGATAGTAAACAGGAGAAATAGACATGGTACTCATATTCCAGTACAAGAAACTGAAGTGCACGAAAGAGACCAATGTCCAGTACAAGAAATTGAAATGCACAAAAGAGACCAATGTCCAGTGCAAGAAAACAAGTCCACAAATGTCATAGAAAGAAACAAGTTCACACTTTCAGTTTTTTCTTGCTACGAGTGGCCATCGCAGGGCTGTTTGGTTGCCTTTTCTTGCTTCGAGTGGCCATTGCGGGGCTGTCCGCTGCAGCTGGGATCACCTTTGCCTTCGACTTGCCCTTGCGCCGCTTTGCTGTTGACGCAATTTCCATTGAGGTGCTCTCAATTTGGTTCGAACCGGTTTTGGACCTAAATTAACAATTCATGTATAAGTAGATGATATGATTGCAAAAGAGAAGCACAATATAATCTTGAAAACTAAGGTGTCATTTACCTCACAGATTTAGATGATGTAGTCTTAGATGATGTTGACTTCACCACATCTACTTCACTTGGGTTGGTAGTTGAACATGGAAGAGGCAACGTTGGTTGGGTACCTTCGATTGCTTGAATATTAGCGTCACCACTCCTTGCTGCAACTTTGGATTTATTTCTTTTTTTCCTACATGACCAAAAGAACATTAGCATTGTTATATGCATGATAATTTTAACAAAATTACACTCTTACCTTCTTTCTTTTGCCACATCAGCATACGCTTCTTTTGCATCTGGATCAGCATTTTTGCAACCTTGCCATCTATGACCATAGTCTTTGCAAATTGGGCACTGATGTTGTCCTTTTCTTCTCTTGCTCTTGCTATGCTCAGCACCACTCTTGTGCCTCTCTACTTTTGGCCTCCCAGGAGCCCTTCGAAGGATTGGAGGGTGCAAAAAGAATTCATGGGTTTTCTTTGGCCATTGAGATGCATCAGTAAGCCCCGGCATTACAGGAGTATATGCTGCTGCGAACTTGGCAACACTATAGTAATCATCAACAAAGTCTTCTATAGTGACCCCTCTAATTCCGGTGATGAAGGAAATGGCATGCTTGCAAGGCTTCCCTGATACTTGGAATTCTCTACATGTGCATGTCCTCATGTCCAGATCCACAACATGTCGCTTGCCATCTTCACCACCCTCACTCACCTCTGCTTTCATGTGGTCAATCCTCTCATACTCTATGTCCAACCCTCTACTCTTTGCATTCAACTCCTTCATGACACTAGGTAGTATACGATGGCCTTCCAATTTTTTGGCAATCCTCCTCCTCTTCTCCATCTTGACTAATATATTCCTTCTAATTTTGTCCACCAACTGAAACAACATCATGCCCTTGTGCTTGTTAATCCAGTTGTTGAAGCACTCGGCCAGATTGTTTGTCACATAATCCACCTTTGAGGAAGTGGAAAATTTGCTCCTGGACCAAAGCCTACTATGGTATCTTGTCAAGTACTCTATTGCTTTAGGTTTTTTCTCATGTATGGCTGCCATGTGGGCTTCGAAAGCTTCTGGAGTCCATGAATAAGCTGCTGGCCACATATGGTCATCAAATACTTTACCATGAATTTTTTTCTTAAAGTTGACAACCAAGTGGCGCATGCATTCCCTATGTTCAGCATACTTATACACCTCTTCAATTGCACTATCAATCCCTTTTCCTGCATCCGAACAGATTGCAAGTCCAGGTGGACAACCAATAGCTTGATGAAGCTTCTCCATGAACCAATCCCAACTTTCTGTTGTTTCCGAGTCAATAATTGCATAAGCAACAGGGTACAACCAATTGTGCCCATCAACAGCACAAGCAATTGCTAGCTGACCTCTATACTTCCCAGTCAAATGAGTACTATCAATTGCCAAGTATGGTCGGCAACCGGCCAAAAACCCATCACACAAAGGCTTGAATGTAACAAACATCCTCACAAACCTTTTTTTTCCTTTGTACTCCATGTGATCAATGGCCACTATGCTTCCAGGAGATCTCTTTTCAACTTCAGCTTTCCAAGCATATAACTTGTCAAATGAATCATCCCAATTTCCAAACAACCTCATCGATGCTAGCTCTCTTCCACGGTAAACTTTGTCATAACGGATCCAAATCTTGTACTTGTCATGCAACCTCCTTCGTAGCTCCATTGATGTCACACTAGGATCTTCTTTTACCCAATCAATTACCTTGGAACATATCCAAGACTTCGAAGCAGCCTTTGGGTTATCACTTTTTCTTGTGCTGTGACAATTATGTTCTTCATCATGGATTTTCACCTGCAAATACAAATCATATAACAATCAGTACTAAATACTAATTCACTTTGAAGTTAGACATCAATTCAAGTAACATAACATATATTCAAGTATCATATACATACCTCCATAGTGACACCGTCATCAATTGTACCGACATGTATTCTCCATTTGCATCCTTTTTGTCCACATTTAGCTCTGAATCGAGTAGGTTCAGATTTTTCAATTTTGTACTCAAATTCACGCTTAATAGAGTATTGAGCAATTGCCAATCTAAACACTTCAATATTCGGGTATATAGTGCCCACAGCCATGGGTGGGTCTTCCATGTTATGCGCTACATCCGGAGGAGCATCATCCGGTATAGCATCTTCTACAATCCACTCCTCATCATCACTGCTGTCCTCAACACCGTCCACATCAACTACAACATTATCAAGCTCATCCTCACTACTATCGGAATCCGAGCAAGCACTACCAATTGAGTACTGGTCTTCCTCATCAACACCTACATGTTCATATTCCTCGTGTGGATTCGCTAGATATGTATCCGTAGGTTCTTCAGTTTCTTCACTGACATTACTTGGCTGACTAGGCAGTGCTAGAGAAGGTGTTGCATGTGAAGGAGTAGATGGCATATCAGCATTTAACTCATCCCTTTTTTCATGTTCATTTAAAACTTTAAGTGCTACTTTGCCATGTCTAACTTGCTTAAAACACTCAAACATTGTCATCAACTCTTCATCATTTGCAACAGGTTTGTATTTCTCACTAATACTATCAAACCATTCTACAATGATAGTTTCATCATCAGACCACACAACCCAAGAGTACTGTGCAGAAATAGCATCTAGAAACCCCTTCATAGTAGTGATAGCATGCAAATCAATGCTCCAACTGAAGGAAAAACCTCCGCTGAAGTTACGGCGACTGCTACATATCCTAACTTCTAGCACACATGTTGATGCCTGGTCCATCCTGCGGACGCAACCATGACAATCATCAACCAATTTGTCTAAAGATTAGGCGCAATGTGCAACTAAATATCATGAGAGAACATATCACGAACACATGAGACAATGAACTACCTTACTGCAGCAATTCGTCGCGGGGATTGAGCAGATGCTGAAGAAGCAACATCCTCACCAGCTGGAACAGAAGGTCCATCGGCTGTAGGGGCGCCGGCTGCTGGGGATGAGGCAGCAGTAGACAGTGCAGGGGCGGCGGTGGCTGGAGCAGCATCTGCAGGGCCGGCGGCTGGAGAAGCACCTGTAGGGGCGCCGACGGCTGGATCCGCAGCTGCAGGGCCGGCGGCTCCGAGATCTGGTGCTGCAGGGCCAATGGCGGCAAGATCCCCAGCTGCAGGGTCGGCGGCGGAGGGAGCAACAGCTGGAGGGCCGCTGGCGGCCGGAGCAGCAGATGGAGGGCCGGCTGTGGCCGAAGCAGCAGCTGGAGGACCACCAGCGGGAGCAGCAGCTGGAGGGCAGGGGGCGGAAGGGCCGGTGGATGGAGAGACGACCACGAGAGGAGGACCTCCGGCCAGCGGGAACAGATGCGGGAGGGGCGGCGGCGGCGGTTCCGCCATGGCCACGCCGCGGCCAGGCTAGGAGGCTAGGGTTGGAATCAGGGGAGTTGTGCGGGTCGAGTATTGCGGGAGGAAAGAAAGGGTTTTTTTTACCACATGTTTTTCCTTTTTTTTTACAAGAAAATAAGAGGGTGATAGATGAGGGTAGTACTGGTATTTTCAGATAAACTGACAGGGGCTATTCAATCTAACGGTGGATGTATAACGGCAGAGTAACGGTGATGGCAAATTGGCAACGAAACGAGCTTGTAAGCGGTACAAGAGCAAAGTTGGTTTGTTCGATGGCAAATAAGCAATAGCCGAGGTTGTCTATGGTAAATAAGCAATATTCTCTTATTACATCGTCCAAATCTTCTGTGCTGATTGTATGGAGTTCATCTTCTATCCTAATTGTGTTCTTATGAATGTCACGAATGTTGGATGGGCATTTTGATCCCTCCAATTCACTGCAAATGATTCATTTTATCAGTTACGTTGAGGGGAGCATTGCTAATATCACCAACATTGTTGCGCGCCAAAGACGCACATTTGGAACTAGTAATAGCACCATTCTGCTCTTACATGCAATTGAGAGAGCGCATCTTTTCGGTCAAAACAAAGTTGTGAATGTGCGGCCTCATCATACACCGTACTCTGGAAGAGTCATAGTCCCCGGCGCTTCAAGGTGTCGGCTTTGAGTGCGGTGATAAATGCTGAGAACGCCAGCCTGAAGACCATGAGCATTAACCAGCTACTTGATCTGTTCACTTCGACCCCTTCGAAGAAAGCGAAGAATTCATAGGACATATTATTTGAGAAACTCGTGTGAATGATTTCTATCTGATCCTATAAGTAAACACTCCAAGGGGAGGTCTAACTACATTAAATTGGAAATTGGACGCATGATCTAGACTCACAGATTTTGTTGGCAACCTTGGAGATTTCTGTTATGTTTTCATATAGAAGAAAAAGGAGAGGTCACAATATCTGGAATTAGATGACTAACTTAGTGCTTTAGATGATGATCTCAATTTTGTTTTTCACTTTTGGTAGCTGAGGCATCTGTTTTTCTTTTGTTAGCTGGCATAATCCAAGGCCGAAAAGTTTTGAGAAGACTCAGTTTTGTTATAATGAATGCAAGTGCAGGTCCTTTATTCTGTCATTTTTTTTTGAAATTTAGATTGGTTTTTCTGTTATGTTTTTCAATAATTTTCTAAAGTAAGCAACCGCATGTTGCCATATATTAACATAATCCAGGCTGGTTTCGCACAATCATAGATGAGAAAGGCAGACGGTGTCATGTAAGAGGATCATGAGCAAACGTACAATAAAGCAGTCATATGAAATAAAACTCTGGAATGAAAATCATCCAGTCCAAACAGAAGATTAATTATAACATCGTTCTTATGTGTTGGTGATGTCAAACATTTACATAGTTCCAACCATAGTGTTGATGGACTTCCAACTATTACAGCGCTAGCTGATAAACAGTTGATCGTCTTGAGTAATCAGTCATTGATGTGCATCAGACTTGACTTGAGCTAGCGCCGCCTCCACCAATCCCGGAGCTAGCTCCTGGACCCAAGTCTAGTTTCCGAATACTGCGTCCCACCATTGCTCCAACAAATTCTTTTTTCGAGGGGTTAACGCTGTAATCAGCGAACTTACAGCAAAAGGAGCCATACTAATAAGAGAGCATGATCCAACCGTGATCAAGATATGATTGGTTATTTCCGTTCTCAGACAAGACCGCCTACATAAAAGGTCAGGTCAGATGATATCAGAACCAGAAAGAAAAAGAAGCACATGTAGATATATAAGCTGTAAATGCTTGAGATGAGATCAAATATAAGCTAACCAGTAGGGGTCATTGGGTCTAGGCTCGACTTGCATGGAGAGTCGCTCGAGCAGCAGCCTGTTGTCTCTGCCTGTCTTTCCACGAACCTTGTACTTGGCTGTGATGTCAGAGATGGTGTTGTAGAGCTCCTCTTTCATCTCTGCGGCCCGCGCCAAGTCTTTTAGCTCTTCCGCCGTGGTGGCCTGTTGATTCGGACAGGTACAAAATCGAGTAATTCGTCCAATCTATCTACTCCCTGTGTCCGCCGGAATTACTTGTCGCTCGAACCAACGAACCAACGAACGGATGTAATCGGGTAATAATTAAATTACTCTACTCACCCTTGTTTTGCCGAACCACCTTGTCGAGACCCACCGCTGCTGCGTCGAGGCCACCGCCGGCTGCTGCGTTCGCCGGAGCGCGCGAGCGCAGAGCCTCATCGCCGCCGGCATGTCGCTTCCTAGTTCCGCGGATCCTCACCCTACCTTTGCAGGGCTGGTTTTATATTACGGAATAATAGGCGACCGTGTTCCGACTTCCGAGTCCGCCACAGCCACGCCTTGGTTGCCGTATCCCACAACGAAACAGAGTGCGGACCAGACAAGAAGTATTCTGGCGAGCGCACTCTGGGTGTCTACTCCCAATCGTATCAGATTAGGGTTCCGCGGCCTCCGACTCCAACACCGGAAGCGTTGTATTGCAGGACGCGTCTAGCCAGCGCACGGCCGCATGGGATGCTTAGCGAGCGACCCGCCACTTTAGATAATTTCTTGTCTTCCCTTTAAATTAACCTAAAGTCTGACTCGTGCAACTGCGCTCGTTCGCTGGCGCGAGCGCACGCACTCCAGCCGTCCGATGCGATGTGGCGATCTCCTCCCGCGCGATGTGTCCCGACCAGGTGCCCGTTACGGGATTGCGCGAGACGTGCGGCGCGTGGTGGATGAGGGAGTCCTGGACTAAGGGGTCCTCGGGCGTCCGACCTATTATCCATGGCCGGACTGATGGGCTGTGAAGACATGAAGGCCGAAGACTGTACCTGTGTCCGAATTGGACTCTACTTGGCGTGGAAGGCAAGCTTGGCGACAGATTATGAAGATCCCTTCTTATGCAACCGACTCTATATAAACCCTAGATCCCCCAGTGTCTATATAAACCGAAGGGGTTAGTCCGGAAAGGATACTGATTACCATATTCACATAGGCTAGACTTATAAGGTTTAGCCATTACGATCTCGTGGTAGATCAACTCTTGTAACACTCATATTCATCAAGATCAATCAAGCAGGAAGTAGGGTATTACCTCCATAGAGAGGGCCCGAACCTGGGTAAACATCGTGTCCCCCGTCTCCTGTTACCATCGATCCTAGACGCACAGTTCGGGACCCCTACCCGAGATCCGCCGGTTTTGACACCGACATTGGTGCTTTCATTGAGAGTTCCACTGTGCCGTCGCCAAGAGGGTTGATGGCTCGCCTTGTTGTCAAGGATAATATCATCTCTGGAGTAGCCCTGGCCCCAGGCCAAACCCTCCGGCTGGGCGGCTTCGTCATGACCGCCAGTTCGGCCCTTAAGCCGACGATGACCTCTCAAGTCATCGAAAATCGCCTTCGCGTTGACCCTGAATACTCCGCCCGCATGGATCCGACGGAGTTATCGTCGTTGAACGAACTCCTGGATCGCATGGCCGCCCTGGGGGTCGCTACAGACTACGATTGGGTTGGGCTTAAACCCGACCAGAGAGAAATTAAAACTCCGCCGATCACCCATCAGATAGCGGTAGTCGAGGAGCGGGACAACTCTTCTGTTGTATTGAAGACAAACTATGTTCCGATCTCCGATCTGGAAGGGCCGGGTATTCTCCGGCAGAAAGGCATGTCTCGCCCTCCGAACATAGAGTCGAATGACGAGCCTAAAAAATCAGTCGATATCCTGGAGCCCGAACTGTCAGGCCCAGTAGATCTCCAAACTCCGGATCCAAAATCGGGTCAGGGTTCGGATTTAATTCCACCCACCCACCCGGACATAGACGCTCTCATGAGCATCAAACAACAGTCTCAGGAAACGGTCCACCACTTCTGGGCCAGATTCCTCCTTGTCAAAAATAAGGTAAAAGACTGCCGCGACGAAGATGCGATAGCACCATTCTGCAACAACTGCGCGGACGAAGGCATCCTCAACGCTATCAATCGCCGCCGCATACTAAAGTTCGCTGACTTAGCAACTATCGTACAAAAGTACAGCGCGATGGAAAGCGCCTGGAAAACTCAGGCAGCTTGCTGGGGACCGTCGGTCCCAACTCAACTCCCCCTACAGGCAAAGAGGACGCACCCCCGCGGTACGCCCAGCCCAATAGTCAAAAAACATAAACCCATCACGCTGCACGACACCGTTCTGGAGGGATGGCTCAATGGCCCATGCAAAATACACACGACGCCAGATACCGCGGCAACCCACAACCTCAGAGCATGTTGGATACTTCGGCAGGTAGCCAAGAGCGGCGAGGACATCCTTATCAGGGACACCCCAGAACAGCACCCCCCAGAAAACGACGACACAAGAGTATTGACGGTCTTCGAGACATTCGCTCCAAACAATAAGCGTAAAAAGGCACTGCGTGATCTCGTCGAAGTCTGTCAGGTCGCCGCAATTGACCCCTGGAACGACACGACCATAACCTTTAACGCCAGTGACGAACCTAAATACAGAACAGCCCGAGCGCCAGCCGCATTAGTCCTCAGTCCCATCGTGGACGGTTTTCGACTTACAAAAGTCCTTATGGACGGCGGCAGCGGACTAAACCTCATTTACGAGGACACGCTCCACAAGATGGAAATAGACAGGAGCCGCATCGAGAAAAGCAGCACAACCTTTCGAGGTATCATTCCCAGTCGGGAAGCGCGGTGTGCGGGAAAAATTACACTTGATGTGGTATTCGGCACGCCGGACAATTATCGATCCGAAGAAATAACTTTCCAGGTGGCCCCTTTCAATAGTGGATATCACGCCCTGTTGGGGCGAGAAGCCTTCATGCGCTTTCAAGCTGTACCTCACTATGGGTATATGAAGCTAAAAATGCCCGGGCCTAACGGAATAATCACCCTCGTCAGCGATACGGATATAGCACTCCGCGCCGAGAACAAAACCGCATCCCTGGCCCTCGAGGCATTATCTGAGGCCCTTGCGGCCAAAGAATTAACCGCACTACGCGCCACTGTGGATAGGGACGACGTGATCCTGGACAAACAACCCAAGTCCACTTCCTTCAAGCCAGCAGAAGAAATAGTCAAATTTCAGGTCCATCCAACAGACCCGAAGAAGACAGCATCTATTGGAGCGCAACTCAGCCCTACAGTCGACTCCACACTACGAGACTTCTTACGCGAAAACTGGGATATATTCGCCTGGCACCCCTCAGATATGCCAGGAATCCCGCGCGAGTTGGCCGAACACAGCCTCAACATACAGAAGGAATATAAGCCAGTCAAACAATCACTGCGGCGCTTTTCCGAACCCAAACGACAAGCTATGGGGGAAGAGCTAGCCAAACTCATCGAGGCCGGATTCATCAGAGATATTAAACATCCGGACTGGCTGGCAAACTTGGTAATGGTACCAAAGAAGGATAAATCCTGGCGCCTATGCGTCGATTTCAAAGACCTTAACAAGGCTCGCCCTAAGGATCCCTTCCCCCTTCCTCGCATCGATCAAATCATTGACGCTACTGCGGGACACGACTCGCTGTGCTTCCTTGATGCATATTCCGGATACCATCAAATCAAAATGAAGGAGTCCGATCAAGCCGCAACAGCATTCATTACACCATACGGGCCGTTTTGCTTCATCACCATGCCTTTCGGGCTCAAGAACGCCGGCGCCACCTACCAGCGCATGATCCAAACATGCCTCGAGAAACAGATCGGCAAGACAGTGGAGGCCTACGTGGACGACGTCGTCATCAAAACTAGACACGTCGAAACACTAATAGACGATTTGCGTCTCACATTCGACAACCTCCGTACATATGACATCAAACTTAACCCAGAAAAGTGCGTCTTCGGCGTCCCCGCCGGAAAACTGCTGGGCTTCATCGTTTCCAATAGAGGGATTGAAGCAAATCCAGCCAAAATCCGAGCCCTGTCACAATTGGCTACGCCAACCGAACTTAAACAGGTCCAAAAACTCGCTGGGTGCGTGGCAGCTTTAAGCCGCTTTATCTCCAGGTTGGGGGAAAAGGCGCTGCCCCTATCGCCTTCTACGACGCATCGATAACTTCGAGTGGACAGACGCAGCGACAACCGGACTGGCAGAAATAAAAGCCCTTCTGGCAAGCAACCCAATCCTGGCCGCGCCAAATGTCGGCGAACCAATGCTCCTATATATATCGGAAACACACCAGGTGGTGAGTGCCGTACTCGTCGTCGAGCGAGAACAGGACGGACACAAATTTCCACTCCAAAAGCCGGTATACTACGTATCCACCGTCCACACACCATGCAAATCCCGGTACCCTCACTATCAAAAGATAGCATATGCAGTCTTCATGGCATCTCGAAAGTTGCGACACTACTTTCAGGAGTGTTCAATCACGGTGGCTTCTGAAGTGCCCCTCAATGATATAATAAACAACCGGGACGCCACGGGCCAGATTGCCAAATGGGCCATTGAGCTCCTCCCATTCGACATCACATACAAACCTCGTCGAGCCATCAAATCCCAAGTACTGGCTGACTTCGTCGCCGAATGGACAGAGGTCGAACTCCCTAAAGAGTACAACGCGTATTCCAACTGGGTTATGCATTTTGATGGATCCAAAATGTTGGCGGGGTGATACGTCTCCAACGTATCTATAATTTTTTATTGTTCCATGCTATTATATTATCCATCTTGGATGTTTATGGGCTTTATTATGCACTTTTATATTATTTTTGGGACTAACCTATTGACCCAGAGCCCAGTGCCAGTTCCTGTTTTTCCCTTGTTTCAGTGTTTCGAAGAAAGGAATATCAAACGGAGTCGAAACGGAATGAAACCTTCTGGAGAAATTATTTTTGGAAGGAAAGCAACCCGGGAGACTTGGAGTGCATGTCAGGAAAGCTACGAGGGAGGCACGAGGCAGGGGGGCGCGCCCTCCACCCTCGTGGGCCCCTCGTGGCTCCCCTGACGTACTTCTTTCACCTATATATATCCATATACCCTAAAACGATCGGGGAACATAATAGATTGGGAGTTCCGCCGCCGCAAGCCTCTGTAGCCACCAAAAACCAATCGGGACCTTGTTCCGGCACCCTGCCGGAGGGGGGAACCCTCACCGGTGGCCATCTTCATCCCGGCGCTCTCCATGACGAGGAGGGAGTAGTTCACCCTCGGGGCTGAGGGTATGTACCAGTAGCTATGTGTTTGATCTCTCTCTCTCTCTCTCTCTCTCTCTCTCTCTCGTGTTCTTGATTTGGCACGATCTTGATGTATCGCGAGCTTTGCTATTATAGTTGGATCTTATGTTGCTTCTCCCCCTCTACTCTCTTGTAATGGATTGAGTTTTCCCTTTGAAGTAATCTTATCAGATTGAGTCTTTAATGATTTGAGAACACTTGATGTATGTCTTGCCGTGCGTATCTGTGGTGACAGTGGGATATCACGTGATTCACTTGATGTATGTTTTGGTGATCAACTTGCGGGTTCCGCCCATGAACCTATGCATAGGGGTTGGCACATGTTTTTGTCTTGATTCTCCGGTAGAAACTTTGGGGCACTCTTTGAGGTTCTATGTGTTGGTTGAATAGATGAATCTGAGATTGTGTGATGCATATCGTATAATCATACCCACGGATACTTGAGGTGACATTGGAGTATCTAGGTGACATTAGGGTTTTGGTTGATTTGTGTCTTAAGGTGTTATTCTAGTACGAACTCTAGGGCTGTTTGTGACACTTATAGGAGTAGCCCAACGGATTGATTGGAAAGAATAACTTTGAGGTGGTTTCGTACCCTACCATAATCTCTTCGTTTGTTCTCCGCTATTAGTGACTTTAGAGTGACTCTTGTTGCATGTTGAGGGATAGTTATATGATCCAATTATGTTATTATTGTTGAGAGAACTTGCACTAGTGAAAGTATGAACCCTAGGTGAGTGCTTGAAGGTATATCTTTAGATCTTGCAATCGAATCTTTTTGTTTCTTGTTTTAGCACTAGTTTAGTTTATAAAAGAAAACTACAAAAAAAATGGAATTGAGTTTGTCTCATACGCTTCACCTTTTTAATATCTTTCATGAGTATGATGGAAAAGAAAATTGTGCCAAAGTGTTAGAGGAAGAATGCATTAAAATGTTTGGCACTAAATATTTGAATGATGAGCATGATTGCAATGTTGTTAGTATGAATTCCTTGAATATCCATGATGCTAATGATATGCAAAGCCACAAGCTTGGGGATGCTATGTTTGATGAAGATGATATGTTTTGTCCCCCAAGTTTTGATGAGCGAATTTATTATGATGAAAGCATGCCTCCTATCTATGATGATTATTGTGATGACACTTATGCTATAAAGAATAATGATAACCATGAAACTTGTCATCTTGATCTTAATTTTCAATCACATGATAGTTATTTTGTTGAGTTTGCTCCCACTACTATTCATGAGAACAAATTTGCTAATGTGGAGAGTAGTAAAATTTCTATGCAAGTAGATCATGAAAAGAATGATTTAGGTGCTGGTTATATTGTTGAATTCATTCATGATGCTACTGAAAATTATTATGAGGGAGGAACATATGCTTCTACAAATTGCAACAATATCAAGTTTCCTCTCTATGTGCTTAAAGTTTTGAAGTTATGCTTGTTTTACCTTCCTATGCAAGTCGATTCTTGTTCCCATAAGTTGTTTGCTCACAAAATCCCTATGCATAGGAAGTGGGTTAGAATTAAATGTGCTAGTCATATTCTTCATGATGCTCTCTTTATGTTTCAATTCTTATCTTTTATGTGAGCATCATTGAAATCATCATGCCTAGCTAGGGGCGTTAAACGATAGCGCTTGTTGGGAGGCAACCCAATTTTATTTTAGTTTATTACTTTTTGGTTCTGTTTAGAAATAAATAATCCATCTAGCTTCTGTTTAGATGTGGTTTTGTGTTTTAATTAGTGTTTGTGCCAAGTAGAACCTTTGGGAAGACTTGGGTGAAGTCTTTATGACCATGCTGTAAAAAACAGAAACTTTAGCGCTCAGGAGATTAGTTAAAACTTTTTACTGGAGAGTGCTATTTAGTTGATTCTTTTTGCAGATGATTACTAGACAAATTTCTCAGGCCCACCAATTAATTTTAGAATTTTTGGAGTTCCAGAAGTTTGCGTTAGTTACAGATTACTACAGACTGTTCTGTTTTTGACAGATTCTGTTTTTCGTGTGTTGTTTGCTTATTTTGATGACTCTATGGCTAGTAAAATAGTTTATAAACCATAGAGAAGTTGTAATACAGTAGGTTTAACACCAATATAAATAAGGAATTAGTTCATTACAGTACCATGAAGTGGTGTTTTGTTTTCTTTCGCTAACGGAGCTCACGAGATTTTCTGTTAAGTTTTGTGTTGTGAAGTTTTCAAGTTTTGGGTAAAGATTCGATGGACTATGGAATAAGGAGTGGCAAGATCCTAAGCTTGGGGATGCCCAAGGCACTCCAAGGTAATATTAAAGGATAACCAAGAGCCTAAGCTTGGGGATGCCCCGGAAGGCATCTCCTCTTTCGTCCTCATCCATCGGTAACTTTACTTGGAGCTATATTTTTATTCACCACATGATATGTGTTTTGCTTGGAGCGTCATTTTATTTTCTTTTGCTTTGCTTGCTGTTTGAATAAAATACCAAGATCTGAAATTATTAAATGGGAGAGTCTTCACATAGTTGCATAATTATCCGACTACTCATTGATCTTCACTTATATCTTTCAGAGTAGTTTGTTGTTTGCTCTAGTGCTTCACTTATATCTTTTAGAGCATGGTGGTGGTTTTATTTTGAAGAAATAGATGAACTGTCATGCTTCACTTATATTATTTTGAGAGTCTGAAATAGCATGGTAATTTGCTTAATCCTAATGTGCTAGGTATTCAAGACTAGTAAAAACTTTCTTATGAGTGTGTTGAATACTAAGAGAAGTTTGATGCTTGATGATTGTTTTGAGATATGGAGGTAGTGATATTAAAGTTGTGCTAGTTGAGTAGTTGTGAATTTGAGAAATACTTGTGTTGAAGTTTGCAAGTCCCGTATGGTAAATGTTATGTAACAAATTTGAAACATGAGGTGTTCTTTGATTGTCCTCCTTATGAGTGGCGGCCGGGGACGAGCGATGGTCTTTTCCTACCAATCTATCCCCCTAGGAGCGCGTAGTGCTTGGTTTTTGATGACTTGTAGATTTTTGCAATAAGTATGTGAGTTCTTTATGACTAATGTTGAGTCCATGGATTATACGCACTCTCACCTTTCCACCATTGCTAGCCTCTTCGGTACCGTGCATTGCCCTTTCTCACATTGAGAGTTGGTGCAAACTTCGCCGGTGCATCCAAACCCCGTGATATGATACGCTCTTTCACACATAAACGTCCTTATATCTTCCTCAAAACAGCCACCATACCTACCTATTATGGCATTTCCATAGCCATTCTGAGATATATTGCCATGCAACTTTCCACCATCCGGTATATCATGACACGTTCATCATTGTCATATTGCTTCGCATGATCATGTAGTTGACATAGTATTTGTGGCAAAGCCACCGTTCATAATTCTTTCATACATGTCACTCTTGGTTCATTGCATATCCCGGTACACTGCCAGAGGCATTCATATAGATTCATACTTTGTTCTAGTATCGAGTTGTAATCATTGAGTTGTAAATAAATAGAAGTGTGATGATCATCATTTTCTAGAGCATTGTCCCAAGTGAGGAATAAAAAAAGAGAAAGGCCATAAAAAAAGAGAAGGCCCAAAAAAAAGAGAGAAAAAGAGAGAAGGGACAATGTTACTATCCTTTACCACACTTGTGCTTCAAAGTAGCACCATAATCTTCATGATAGAGAGTCTCTTGTTTTGTCACTTTCATATATTAGTGGGAATTTTTCATTATAGAACTTGGCTTGTATATTCCAACAATGGGCCTCCTCAAGTGCCCTAGGTCTTCGTGAGCAAGCAAGTTGGATGCACACCCACTTAGTTTCTTTTGTTGAGATTTCATATATTTATAGCTCTAGTGCATCCGTTGCATGGCAATCCCTACTCCTTGCATTAACATCAATCGATGGGCATCTCCATAGCTCATTGATTAGCCTCGTTGATGTGAGACTTTCTCCTTTTTTGTCTTCTCCACATAACCCCCATCATCATATTCTATTCCACCCATAGTGCTATGTCCATGGCTCGCGCTCATGTTTTGCGTGAGGGTTTATAAGTTTGAGATTACTAAAGTATGAAACAATTGCTTGGCTTGTCATCGGGGTTGTGCATGATGAGAGCATTTTTGTGTGACGAAGATGGAGCATGACTAAACTATATGATTTTGTAGGGATGAACTTTCTTTGGCCATGTTATTTTGAGAGGACATAATTGCTTAGTTAGTATGCTTGAAGTATTATTACTTTTATGTCAATATGAACTTTTATCTTGAATCTTTTGGATCTGAATATTCATACCACAATTAAGAAGAATTACATTGAAATTATGCCAAGTAGAATTCCACATCAAAAAATCTGTTTTTATCATTTACCTACTCGAGGACGAGTAGGAATTAAGCTTGGGGATGCTCATACGTCTCCAACGTATCTATAATTTTTGATTGTTCCATGCTATTATATTATCCATCTTGGATGTTTATGGGCTTTATTATGCACTTTTATATTATTTTTGGGACTAACCTATTGACCCAGAGCCCAGTGCCAGTTCTTGTTTTTTCCCTTGTTTCAGTGTTTCGTAGAAAAGGAATATCAAACGGAGTCGAAACGGAATGAAACCTTATGGAGAAGTTATTTTTGGAAGGAAAGCAACCCGGGAGACTTGGAGTTCACGTCAGGAAAGCAACGAGGGAGGCACAAGGAAGGGGGGGGCACCCTCCACCCTCGTGGGCCCCTCGTGGCTCCCCTGACGTACTTCTTTCACCTATATATATCCATATACCCTAAAACGATCGGGGACAGAATAGATCAGGAGTTCCACCGCCGCAAGCCTCTGTAGCCACCAAAAACCAATCGGGACCTTGTTCCGGCACCCTGCCGGAGGGGGGAACCCTCACCGGTGGCCATCTTCATCATCCGGCGCTCTCCATGACGAGGAGGGAGTAGTTCACCCTCGGGGCTGAGGGTATGTACCAGTAGCTATGTGTTTGATCTCTCTCTCTCTCTCTCTCTCTCTCTCTCTCTCTCTCTCGTGTTCTTGATTTGGCACGATCTTGATGTATCGCGAGCTTTGCTATTATAGTTGGATCTTATGTTGCTTCTCCCCCTCTACTCTCTTGTAATGGATTGAGTTTTCCCTTTGATGTAATCTTATCAGATTGAGTCTTTAATGATTTGAGAACACTTGATGTATGTCTTGCCGTGCGTATCTGTGGTGACAATGGGATATCACGTGATTCACTTGATGTATGTTTTGGTGATCAACTTGCGGGTTCTGCCCATGAACCTATGCATAGGGGTTGGCACACGTTTTCGTCTTGATTCTCCGGTAGAAATTTTGGGGCACTCTTTGAGGTTCTATGTGTTGGTTGAATAGATGAATCTGAGATTGTGTGATGCATATCGTATAATCATACCCACGGATACTTGAGGTGACATTGGAGTATCTAGGTGACATTAGGGTTTTGGTTGATTTGTGTCTTAAGGTGTTATTCTAGTACGAACTCTAGGGCTGTTTGTGACACTTATAGGAATAGCCCAACGGATTGATTGGAAAGATTAACTTTGAGGTGGTTTCGTACCCTACCATAATCTCTTCGTTTGTTCTTCGCTATTAGTGACTTTAGAGTGACTCTGGTTGCATGTTGAGGGATAGTTATATGATCCAATTATGTTATTATTGTTGAGAGAACTTGCACTAGTGAAAGTATGAACCCTAGGCCTTGTTTCCTAGCATTGCAATACCGTTTATGCTCACTTTTATCATTAGTTACCTTGCTGTTTTTATATTTTCAGATTACAAAAACCTATATCTACCATCCATATTGCACTTGTATCACCATCTCTTCGCTGAACTAGTGCACCTATACAATTTACAATTGTATTGGGTGTGTTGGGGACACAAGAGACTCTTTGTTATTTGGTTGCAGGATTGCTTGAGAGAGACCATCTTCATCCTACGCCTCCCACGGATTGATAAACCTTAGGTCATCCACTTGAGGGAAATTTGCTACTGTCCTACAAACCTCTGCACTTGGAGGCCCAACAACGTCTACAAGAAGAAGGTTGTGTAGTATACATCACGGGGCTAGGGGCCGGTGTCGTATTAATGTCCCCCACGGGAGATATCGTCTAGTACGTACTCCAAATATTATGCACAGACTCCAACAACGCAGCCGAATACAAGGCCTTGCTACATGGCCTTCGGATGGCCGTATCAATGGGCATACAACGCCTGGAGGTGCGCGGGGACTCAAACCTCGCAATATCCCAAATTAGTGGATACTTTGATGCCAAAGATCCGAAGATGGCAGCTTATCGCAATGCCGTCTTAAAGATGTCGGCTCGGTTCGAGGGGCTCGAATTTCATCACATTGCCCGTGAAAGTAACCAGGCGGCAGACGTCCTTGCTCGCATCGGTGCTAAGAGCGACCCCGTCCCACCTAACATCTTCCTCGCAAGGCTCTGTAAGCCATCCGTGGTGTGGCAAGGGGGAGACAGCAACGACAGTCCCGTTCCGAACACAAACATGGATAGCGAACACGCCGATGTCATCGAAGGCTCAGCCACCGAAATAGCACCATCAGCACACCTCCTCATGGCAGTCATTGCCCCGTGGACCAAACCATTCTTGGCCTACCTTGATAGGAAGGAGCTCCCAGAAGATCAGAACAAGGCTCGCCGCATTGTCCGGCGTTTGAAGGCCTATAAAGTTCATGAAGGAGAGCTCTACAAGAAAAGCACTACCGGAGTCCTTCAAAGGTGTATCTTCGAGGAGGAGAGGCGGCAACTCTTGGCAGAAATCCACGCCGGTCTCGATGGGCACCACGCCACAGCCAGGGCACTTGTCAGCAAGGCCTTCCGGATAGGATTTTATTGGCCTACGGCCCGAGCAGACGCGCAGGACCTCGTCCAGCGCTGCATGGGATGCCAACTCTTCGCCAACCAAAGCCATATGCCCCCAACCGTCCTACGAACAATCCCCATTACATGGCCCTTGCGGTCTGGGGCTTGGACATGGTTGGATCCCTTAAAGGGGGAAGCCATAAGAAAAAATATCTGCTGGTCATGGTGGATAAATTCACCAAGTGGATAGAGGCTAGACCAGTTAAAACGGCCGACTCTGGACTGGTGATTGCATTTATATCCGACGTGGTGCACCATTATGGTGTCCCGCACAGCATCATCACCGACAATGGTTCCAATTTCACAGCCGATGAGGTAAAAACCTGGTGTGCTAATCTGGGCATTAAGCTCGATTACGCCTCTGTCTACCACCCGCAAACAAACGGTCAAGTCGAACGAGCCAATGGTCTTATTATGAGCGTCATCAAACCCAGGCTAGTGCGGTCTTTGAAAGAATTAGACAAGCACTGGGTTGAGGAGCTCGACTCCGTACTCTGGGGGCTGCGGACCATGCCCAACCGTACTACCGGATACACACCTTTCTTCATGGTGTATGGTGCAGAGGCTGTGTTGCCCTGCGATATTATACATGACTCACCTCGAGTGCGTATGTACGAAGAGAAAGAGGCCGAGTTGGATCGGCAGGACAGCCTAGATGCCTTGGAGGAGGAGCGCGACGTCGCCAAAGCCCGTTCAACATTTTATCAACAGTAGGCTCGAAGATATCAAAGCAGAGAAGTACAGGCCAAGACTTACAACGTTGGCGAACTTGTTCTATGCTTGCCGAAGAAGAAAATGGACAAACTCAAGCCCAAATGGGAGGGTCCCTTCATAATCGACGAAGTTCTTACCGGCGGAGCGTACCGTCTTCGTGATGCATCAGACAATCGCCTAGAGCCGAACCCCTGGAACGCGGCCAGACTCCGAAGGTCTAGCGCCGAATTCTTTGTTCGTCCCCTTCTCCCCTGTAGTTTCCATTACCTTTTCTCACTTTTCCGCCTTTATTTCTTTCGCTTTAAAGCTCTCATACGGCTCGACCAAACACCGCTGACGTACACATCTTTACATATGTACGTCCATTATACCTGGGGGGTTCTTTAGCAGAAGCTTGTTAATATTATTTTCCGAGCGTCAAGCTCATCACACATACGTGTTTTTTCGTATGTCTTTTCTTCACCATTATATGCATCGATATGACTTAAGTTTTGGCCAAGCTGGGTTGCCTGGCTCCTGTGCTTACCCCTACGTTCCTGATTGTTCGGCTAGGTGGTAAAGGGAGCACCTCTGTGATTGTTACTGCCGGGTCATCCGAATGTGTACCTCAGACTGGGTGAAGCCGAAAGCTAGCGTTCTTAAGGGAATATTCGGTCGGTAGATGAAAAATGTTTTTTGCACTCACTCTATTGTGAACCCCCAGAAGCTATACACACTGTGATTTTCACATCACAATTCGGACATGTCTACTAATGCATGCACACCCAGGGAAAGGAACCCTTAACGAGACTATTCTCCCTGGAAGATGTTTCTTACAATCTCAATGTAATATAACATAACTAGCCGGATACAACTTGTCTGTTCAAGCAACTATGACCCCTACGCTTAGTTTTCCACGCATACCCCGGCCTATTCGGCCGTGACGGTATTCGGAAACACTCCGCACCTTCGGGTCCGGAGGTTGAAGCGAAAAGGTCTGCCATGACAAATGATATACAATTCAGCTAGAATTCCACATGGTGAGGAAAGTACATAGTCACTTGGACTCAAACACTTCCTCCTCTACACCATCTAACAGGCAGTCTAACTTACAATCCCGTTGGCAATATTTGGCGGCCACCTCTACTTGGTCATATACTAGACTAACGGGAATTTCTTCTCCATTTGGCCCTAACGGTCCAACCCGGGCCATGTGATTAGGATTCAGCTTGGTATATCGCGTTTTCACCATGGCCCAGGCCTCTCACGCACCCTCTCGGCAGGCCGATATCTTCCATAATCGGATACGCCACCGCGCTCCCTTAAACAGCTCTACAAGCTCCTCCATACTTCCTGGAGGGGAGGCGGATGGCCATAAGGCCTTGGCAACACTCCGCATGGCCAGCCGAGCATGCTTGTGTGCTTGCGACAGTCTTTGCAGCAGATCACTTGATGATCCGGACACCTCCTCTTCAGGACGGCCCGTCAATATACCTGCAAACATAGTTATATCAGTTTCGTTTATCTCCGAACTACTTAAAAAAAGTTCGGAAACATACTACATATGCCGCCCCGCAACTTCTTGTTCTCCTTCACGGAGTCGGCTAGCTGGGCCCGCACATCTTTCAACTCTTCACCCAACGTAGTGTTGGAATCCTGTAGCTTGTTTTTCTCGTCCCTGACGCGGGTCAGCACACGCTCGCGTGCGGCGTGTTGCCTCTTTGCCTCTCTTTCTCCCTCTTGGGCGATCTTCAACTTCTCTTCAAGTTGGTCAGGCGACCCTATTATGCGATCAGTGGCAGTATTAGCACAACCGGTATACAATTATTATTCCTCGATGGAGAGGAACGTTACCAGAGAACAGCTTCTTGAAGTTTTCCAGTTCGACGGTAGCAGCATTTAGCTGCGCCCGACACTGCTCCAGCTCTTGAGCTAGCAGGCCATTCTTCTCTGTAAGGACCTGGTCATACAACGATCCTTAAATCAGTTGTGCCAACTGCTTTCAGTCTCGGGGGCTACGGGCATATGATCATCCTTTTTTGGACAAAGAAAACTTACCCGCACATCCGCCAAATATTGCTTCGTGGCTCTTCTAAGCCCATCTCGAGCAGCTCGGATGTATGCGTTGCCCGAGCTAAAGGCATCGAATGCCTCCTTCGAGAACTTGGGGTCCGTAAGACCGCCCTACAGCACCGATGATTCATGGAGCTCTCTACCTCCGAGTTGGTAACGGACATATTTTCCGAACCCTTGGCCGATGGACAGTCTGGCATTGTTCCCAGAGTGGCCCCCGTCTTGCCGACTGGATCTAAATCCTGGTTGTCTGGAGCACGACCGGCCGGGCCCCCGGACACAGTTCGGCGAACCTTTTTCCTATAATCAAACAAACGCACAGGTCACAGTTGGATGCGACCGCTGACAAAGCATATTCACCCATACCTCCTCGATGAAGGCCTGGTTGCGTCCTCACCGGCCTTCCTCTTCGAAGGCCTGCCCGACACAGGAACCGATCTCTTCGAAATCATCGAATGCCTCCCCTATGGAGCGCGAGACAGTGCGGTGGGTGAGGCAGAATAAAAGCACTCTTTTAGAGAAAGTGTCTCTTGATTACTTACCTGTGAAGCAGCAAGAAGGCCAGGATAGTCGGCGATGATGGCCACTTCTGTGCCGTCATAGCTCGTCTGGTAAAATACTCCCTCGGCGAGCACCACGAATATATCCGGATCCTCCTCAAACCCAGGATCAAGCTCCCGGTTGTGGTTTTCCGGCTGTGGGGCAGGACTATGAAGTCCTTCGGTGACCTTTCGCCAGTGCTGTCATAACAAACGGATTTAAAATTTATCAAAAGGAATCCGGCAAGGGAGGGAATTAAACAGAGGGGTGGAAGCTTACCCAACTGGGAGGATCATACATAGAATACCCATCTCTGCGCTTAATGCGAAGAAATTCCTCTTCCTCCCCTTTAAATAGCCCGGCCAATATCTTAGCCAGAGCGGCGGGAGTACCCGGACCTTTCCGGCCACAGCGAGAGGCGTCATCCTCCCCATTGTAGTGCCACATTGGCAGCCCTCTGTATTGTAACGGCTGAACCCCTCGCACTATGGAGGTCGCCATTACCTCGATTATTGTGAGTCCGGACTGAGCGAGCATTTTTGTCTTGCTCATGAGCTGACGAACTTCCGCACTGTCATCCTCTTCGCGATTCCGGGGACGCCAACTGTGGCGTTTCTTCAGCGGAACACTCGCAAACTCGGGAAGACCCTTTCGAACTGGGTCAGGAAGTGTGACGTCCTCAATATAGAACCATTCGGAAGGCCATTCGTCAGACGCCTTCCTTGGTGTGCCGGACAGATATCCGGTATCGGCAATACGCCACACTTCGGCTCCACCCACTTCAAATATTGACCCCTCGTGATTACGCGGGACAAGGCAGAACAACTTCCTCCACAGCTAAAAATGGGCCTCGATGCCCAGAACTAATTCGCATAAAGCGACGTAACCCGCAATGTGCAGAAGGGAGGCAGGGGTGAAGTTGTGTAGTTGGAGGCCATAATATTCCAGAAGCCCTCGGAGGAACGGATGGATTGGAAATCCGACGCCTCTTAGCAGGAATGGGACGAAACACACTCGCTCTCCCCCAAATGGGTTGGGGAAATCCTCCGCCTGAGTATCGCCATTAAAAGAGGCTAGTCCTGCTCGGACAGGACCAGATCCGCGGGAGGAAGAAATCCCTGCGTTTGCAACTTCGTCAGTTGACTGTGAGACATAGAGCACTTCACCCACCCGCCTTTCTCTGGGTCGGAACGGGAGGTGGAGCTGGGAATGCTAGCCATGTTAGAATGGTCTCTCCTAGCAGTCTCCGGGGATTTTCTCGGTGTGGCGTCGAATGGATCTAAGATCCAATCCCTTTAAATAGGCACCCGGCCTTGCATGGACGGGGTGTTATTTGCAAAAACTGAAGGAAATATGCCCTAGAGGCAATAATAAAGTATTATATATTTCCTTATATCATGATAAATGTTTATTATTCATGCTAGAATTGTATTAACCGGAAACATAATACATGTGTGAATACATAGACAAACAGAGTGTCACTAGTATGCCTCTACTTGACTAGCTCGTTAATCAAAGATGGTTATGTTTCCTAGCCATAGACATGAGTTGTCATTTGATTAATGGGATCACCTCATTAGGAGAATGACGTGATTGACTTGACCCATTCCGTTAGCTTAGCACCCGATCGTTTAGTATGTTGCTATTGCTTTCTTCATGACTTATACATGTTCCTATGACTATGAGATTATGCAACTCCCGTTTACCGGAGGAATACTTTGTGTGCTACCAAACTTCACAACGTAAATGGGTGATTATAAAGGTGCTCTACAGGTGTCTCCAAAGGTACTTGTTGGGTTGGCGTATTTCGAGATTATGATTTGTCACTCCGATTGTCGGAGAGGTATCTCTGGGCCCACTCGGTAATGCACATCACTATAAGCCTTGCAAGCATTGTGACTAATGAGTTAGTTGCGGGATGATGTGTTACGGAACGAGTAAAGAGACTTGCCGGTAACGAGATTGAACTAGGTATCGAGATACCGACGATCAAATCTCGGGCAAGTAACATACCGATGACAAAGGGAACAACGTATGTTGCTATGCGGTCTGACCGATAAAGATCTTCGTAGAATATGTGGGAGCCAATATGGGCATCCAGGTCCCGCTATTGGTTATTGACCGGAGACGTGTCTCGGTCATGTCTACATAGTTCTCGAACCCGTAGGGTCCGCACGCTTAACGTTACGATGACAGTTTTATTGAGTTTTGATGTACCGAAGGAGTTCGGAGTCCCGGATGAGATCGGGGATATGACGAGGAGTCTCGAAATGGTCGAGACGTAAAAATCGATATATTGGACGACTATATTCGGACTTCGGAAAGGTTCCGAGTGATTCGGTATTTTTCGGAGTACCGGAGAGTTACGGGAATTCGTATTGGGCCTTAATGGGCCATACGGGAAAGGAGAGAATGGCCTCAAAAGGTGGCCGCGCCCCTCCTCATGATCTGGTCCGAATTGGACTAGGGAAGGGGGGCGCCCCCTTCCTTCTTTCTCCTCCCCCCTTCCCTTCTCCTACTCCCACAAGGAAAGGAGGAGTCCTACCCCCGGTGGGAGTAGGACTCCCCCCTATGGCGCGCCTCTCCCCTTGGCCGGCTGCCTCCCCCTTGCTCCTTTATATACGGGGGCAGGGGGGCACCCTAGAGACACAACAATTGATCCTTGAGATCTCTTAGCCGTGTGCGGTGCCCCCCTCCACCATATTACTCCTCGATAATACCGTTGCGGAGCTTAGGCGAAGCCCTGCGTCGGTGGAACATCATCATTGTCACCACGCCGTCGTGCTGACGAAACTCTCCCTCAACACTCGACTGGATCGGAGTTCGAGGGACGTCATCGAGCTGAACGTGTGTAGAACTCAGAGGTGCCGTACGTTCGGTACTTGATCGGTCGGATCGTGAAGACGTACGACTACATCAACCGCGTTGTGATAACGCTTCCGCTGTCGGTCTACGAGGGTACGTGGACAACACTCTCCCCTCTCGTTGCTATGCATCACCATGATCTTGCGTGTGCGTAGGAAATTTTTTGAAATTACTACGTTCTCCAACAGTGGCATCCGAGCCTGGTTTTATGCATTGATGCTATGCACGAGTAGAACACAAGTGAGTTGTGGGCGATATAAGTCATACTGCTTAGCAGCATGTCATACTTTGGTTCAGCGGTATTGTGAGATGAAGCGTCCCAGACCGACATTACGCGTACGCTTACGCGAGACAGGTTTCACCGTTGCGAGCACTCGTTGCTTAAAGGTGACCGGCGGGTGTCTGTCTCTCTCACTTTAGTTGAACCGAGTGTGGCTACGCCCGGTCCTTGCGAAGGTTAAAACAGCACCAACTTGACAAACTATCGTTGTGGTTTTGATGCGTAGGTAAGAACGGTTCTTGCTAAGCCCATAGCAGCCACGTAAAACTTGCAACAACAAAGTAGAGGACGTCTAACTTGTTTTTGCAGGGCATGTTGTGATGTGATATGGTCAAGACATGATGTGATATAATTTGTTGTATGAGATGATCATGTTTTGTAACCGAGTTATCGGCAACTGGCAGGAACCATATGGTTGTCGTTTTATTGTATGAAATGCAATCGCCATCTAATAGTTTTACTTTATCACTAAGCGGTAGCGATAGTCGTAAAAGCAATAAGTTGGCGAGACGACAACGATACTACGATGGAGATCAATGTGTCGCGCCGGTGACGATGGTGATCATGACGGTGCTTCAGAGATGGAGATCACAAGCACGGTGTTTCGGAGATGGAGATCACAAGCACAAGATGATGATGGCCATATCATATCACTTATATTGATTGCATGTGATGTTAATCCTTTATGCATCTTATCTTGCTTTGTTTGACGGTAGCATTATAAGATGATCCTTCACTAAATTATCAAAGTATAAGTGTTCTCCCTGAGTATGCACCGTTGCGAAAGTTCTTCGTGCTGAGACACCACATGATGATCGGGTGTGATAGGCTCTACGTTCAAATACAACGGGTGCAAAACAGTTGCACACGCGGAATACTCAGGTTAAACTTGACGAGCCTAGCATATAACAGATATGGCCTCGGAACACGGAGACCGAAAGGTTGACCGTGAATCATATAGTAGATATGATCAACATAGTGATGTTCACCGTTGAAACTACTCCATCTCACGTGATGATCGGACATGGTTTAGTTGATATGGATCACGTGATCACTTAGAGGATTAGAGGGATGTCTATCTAAGTGGGAGTTCTTAAGTAATATGATTAATTGAACTTAAATTTATTATGAACTTAGTCCTGATAGTATTTTGCAAATTATGTTGTAGATCAATAGCTCGCGTTGTTGCTTCCCTGTGTTTATTTTTGATATGTTCCTAGAGAAAAATTATGTTGAAAGATGTTAGTAGCAAAGATGTGGATTGGATCCGTGATCTGAGGATTATCCTCATTGCTGCACAGAAAAATTATGTCCTTGATGCACCGCTAGGTGACAGACCTATTGCAGGAGCAGATGCAGACGTTATGAACGTTTGGCTAGCTCAATATGATGACTACTTGATAGTTTAGTGCACCATGCTTAAACGGCTTAGAATCGGGACTTCAAAGACGTTTTGAACGTCATGGACCATATAAGATGTTCCAGGAGTTGAAGTTAATATTTCAAGCAAATACCCGAGTTGAGAGATATGAAGTCTCCAACAAGTTCTATAGCTAAAAGATGGAGGAGAATCGCTCAACTAGTGAGCATGTGCTCAGATTGTCTGGGTACTACAATCGCTTGAATCAAGTGGGAGTTTATCTTCCAGATAAAATAGTGATTGACAGAATTCTCTAGTCACCATCACCAAGTTAGTAGAACTTCGTGATGAACTATAGTATGCAAGGGATGACGAAAGTAATTCCCGAGCTCTTCGTGATGCTGAAATCAACGAAGGTAGAAATCAAGAAAAACATCAAGTGTTGATGGTTGACGAGACCACTTCAAGTGTTGATGGTTGACGAGACCACTAGTTTCAAGAAAAGGGCAAAGGGAAGAAGGGGAACTTCAAGAAGAACGGCAAGCAAGTTGCTGCTCAAGTGAAGAAGCCTAAATCTGGTCCTAAGCCTGGGACTAAGTGCTTCTACTGCAAAGGGACTGGTCACTGGAAGCAGAACTACCCCAACTATTTGGTGGATAAGAAGGATGGCAAAGTGAACAAAGGTATATTTGATATACAGATTATTGATGTGTACTTTACTAGTGTTTATAGCAACCCCTCGGTAATTGATACTGGTTCAGTTGCTAAGAGTAGTAACTCGAAACGGGAGTTGCAGAATAAACAGAGACTAGTAAAAGTGAACAAAGGTATATTTGATATACAGATTATTGATGTGTACTTTACTAGTGTTTATAGCAACCCCTCGGTAATTGATACTGGTTCAGTTGCTAAAGAGTAGTAACTCGAAAACGGGAGTTGCAGAATAAACAGAGACTAGTAAAAGGCAAGGTGACGATGTGTGTTGGAAGTAGTTCCAAGATTGATATGATCATCATCGCACACTCCCTGTACTTTCGGGATTAGTGTTGAAACTAAATAAGTGTTATTTGGTGCTTGCGTTGAGCCTGAATATGATTTGATCATGTTTATTGCAATACGGTTATTCATTTAAGTTAGAGAACAATTGTTGTTCTGTTTACATGAATAAAACCTTCTATGGTCATACACACCAACGAAAATGGTTTGTTGGATCTCGATCATAGTGATACACATATTCATAATATTGAAGCCAAAAGATGGAAAGTTAATAATGATAGTGCAACTTATTTGTGGCACTGCCGTTTAGGTCATATTGGTGTAAAGCGCATGAAGAAACTCCATACTTATGGGATTTTGGAATCACTTGATTATGAATCACTTGATGCTTGCGAACCGTGCCTCATGGGCAAGATGACTAAAAACGCCGTTCTCCGGAACTATGGAGAGAGCAACAGATTTGTTGGAAATCATACATACAGATGTATGTGGTCCGATGAATATTGAGGCTCGTAGCAGGTATCATTATTTTTTGACCTTCACAGATGATTTGAGCAGATATGGGTATATCTACTTAATGAAACAAGAGTCTGAAACATTTGAAAAGTTCATATAATTTCAGAGTGAAGCAGAAAATCATCGTAACAAGAAAATAAAGTTTCTACGATCTGATCGTGGAGAAGAGTATTTAAGTTACGAGTTTGGCCTTCAGTTAAAACAATATGAAATAGTTTCACTACTCACGCCACCTGGAACACCACAGCATAATGGTGTGTCCGAACGTCATAACCGTACTTTATTGGATATAGTGCAATCTATGATGTTTCTTACCGATTTACCACTATAGTTTTGGGGTTATGCATTAGAGACAGCTACATTCACGTTAAATAGGGCACCATCAAAATCCGTTGAGACGACGCCTTATGAACTGAGGTTTAGCAAGAAACCAAAGTTGTCGTTTTTTAAAATTTGGGGTTGCGATACTTATGTGAAAAAGTTTCATCCTGATAAGCTCGAACCCAAATCGGAGAAATGTGTCTTCATAGGATACCCAAAGGAGACTGTTGAGTATACCTTCTATCACAGATCCGAAGGCAAAACTTTTGTTGCTAAATTCGGAAATTTTCTAGAGAAGGAGTTTCTCTCGAAAGAAGTGAGTGGGAGGAAAGTAGAACTTGATGAGGTAACTATACCTGCTCCCTTATTGGAAAGTAGTTCATCACAGAAACCAGTTTCTGAGACACCTACACCAATTAGTGAGGAAGTTAATGATGATGATCATGAAACTTCAGTTCAAGTTATTACTGAACCTCGTAGGTCAACCAGAGTAAGATCCGCACCAGAGTGGTACGGTAATCCTGTTCTGGAGGTTATGTTACTAGACCATGACGAACCTACGAACTATGAAGAAGCGATGGTGAGCCCAGATTCCGAAAAATGGCTTGAGGCCATGAAATCTGAGATGGGATCCATGTATGAGAACAAAGTATGGACTTTGGTTGACTTGCCCAATGATCGGCAAGCCATTGAAAATAAATGGATCTTCAAGAAGAAGACTGACGCTGATGGTAATGTTACTGTCTATAAAGCTCGACTTGTTGCGAAAGGTTTTCGACAAGTTCAAGGGATTGACTACGATGAGACCTTCTCACCCGTAGCGATGCTTAAGTCTGTCTGAATCATGTTAGCAATTGCCGCATTTTATGAAATATGGCAAATGGATAAACAAAACTACATTCCTAAATGGATTTATTAAAGAAGAGTTGTATATGATGCAACCAGAAGTTTTTGTCAATCCTAAAGGTGCTAACAAAATATGCAAGCTCCAGCGATCCATCTATGGACTGGTGCAAGCACCTGGGAGTAGGAATATACACTTTGATAAGTTGATCAAAGGATATAGTTTTATACAGACTTGCGGTGAAGCCTGTATTTACAAGAAAGTGAGTGGGAGCACTACAACATTTCTGATAAGTATATGTGAATGACATATTGTTGATCGGAAATAATGTAGAATTATTCTGCAAAGCATAAAGGAGTGTTTGAAAGGAGTTTTTCAAAGAAAGACCTCGGTGAAGCTGCTTACATATTGAGCATCAAGATCTATAGAGATAGATGAAGACGCTTGATAAGTTTTTCAATGAGTACATACCTTAACAAGATTTTGAAGTAGTTCAAAATAGAACAGTCAAAGAAAGAGTTCTTGCCTGTGTTACAAGGTGTGAAATTGAGTAAGACTCAAAGCCCGACCACGGCAGAAGATAGAAAGAGAATGAAAGTCATTCCCTATGCCTTGGCCATAGGTTCTATAAAGTATGCCATGCTGTGTACCAGATCTATTGTATACCCTACACTAATTTTGGCAAGGGAGTACAATAGTGATCTAGGAGTAGATCACTGGACAGCGGTCAAAATTATCCTTAGTGGAATAAGGATATGTTTCTCGATTATGGAAGTGACAAAAGGTTCGTCGTAAAGGGTTACGTCGATGCAAGTTTTGACACTAAATCTAGATGACTCTAAGTCTCGGTCTAGATACATATTGAAAGTGGGAGCAATTAGCTAGAGTAGCTCCGTGCAGAGCATTGTAGACATAGAAATTTGCAAAATACTTACGGATCTGAATGTGACAGACCCATTGACTAAAATTATCTCACAATCAAAACATGATCACACCTTAGTACTCTTTGGGTGTTAATCACATAGCAATGTGAACTAGATTATTGACTCTAGTAAACCCTTTGAGTGTTGGTGACATAGAGATGTGAACTATGGGTGTTAATCACATGGTGATGTGAATTATTGATGTTAAATCACATGGCGATGTGAACTAGATTATTGACTCTAGTGCAAGTGGGAGACTGAAGGAAATATGCCCTAGAGGCAATAATAAAGTATTATATATTTCCTTATATCATGATAAATGTTTATTATTCATGCTAGAATTGTATTAACCGGAAACATAATACATGTGTGAATACATAGACAAACAGAGTGTCACTAGTATGCCTCTACTTGACTAGCTCGTTAATCAAAGATGGTTATGTTTCCTAGCCATAGACATGAGTTGTCATTTGATTAATGGGATCACCTCATTAGGAGAATGACGTGATTGACTTGACCCATTCCGTTAGCTTAGCACCCGATCGTTTAGTATGTTGCTATTGCTTTCTTCATGACTTATACATGTTCCTATGACTATGAGATTATGCAACTCCCGTTTACCGGAGGAACACTTTGTGTGCTACCAAACGTCACAACGTAAATGGGTGATTATAAAGGTGCTCTACAGGTGTCTCCAAAGGTACTTGTTGGGTTGGCGTATTTCGAGATTAGGATTTGTCACTCCGATTGTCGGAGAGGTATCTCTGGGCCCACTCGGTAATGCACATCACTATAAGCCTTGCAAGCATTGTGACTAATGAGTTAGTTGCGGGATGATGTGTTACGGAACGAGTAAAGAGACTTGCCGGTAACGAGATTGAACTAGGTATCGAGATACCGACGATCAAATCTCGGGCAAGTAACATACCGGTGACAAAGGGAACAACGTATGTTGCTATGCGGTCTGACCGATAAAGATCTTCGTAGAATATGTGGGAGCCAATATGGGCATCCAGGTCCCGCTATTGGTTATTGACCGGAGACGTGTCTCGGTCATGTCTACATAGTTCTCGAACCCGTAGGGTCCGCACGCTTAACGTTACGATGACAGTTTTATTGAGTTTTGATGTACCGAAGGAGTTCGGAGTCCCGGATGAGATCGGGGATATGACGAGGAGTCTCGAAATGGTCGAGACGTAAAAATCGATATATTGGACGACTATATTCGGACTTCGGAAAGGTTCCGAGTGATTCGGGTATTTTTCGGAGTACCGGAGAGTTACGGGAATTCGTATTGGGCCTTAATGGGCCATACGGGAAAGGAGAGAAAGGCCTCAAAAGGTGGCCGCGCCCCTCCTCATGATCTGGTCCGAATTGGACTAGGGAAGGGGGGCGCCCCCTTCCTTCTTTCTCCTTCCCCCTTCCCTTCTCCTACTCCCACAAGGAAAGGAGGAGTCCTACTCCCGGTGGGAGTAGGACTCCCCCCTATGGCGTGCCTCTCCCCTTGGCCGGCTGCCTCCCCCTTGCTCCTTTATATACGGGGGCAGGGGGCACCCCAGAGACACAACAATTGATCCTTGAGATCTCTTAGCCGTGTGCGGTGCCCCCCTCCACCATATTACACCTCGATAATACCGTTGCGGAGCTTAGGCGAAGCCCTGCGTCGGTGGAACATCATCATCGTCACCATGCCGTCGTGCTGACGAAACTCTCCCTCAACACTCGACTGGATCAGAGTTCGAGGGACGTCATCGAGCTGAACGTGTGTAGAACTCGGAGGTGCCGTACGTTCGGTACTGATCGGTCGGATCGTGAAGACGTACGACTACATCAACCGTGTTGTGATAACGCTTCCGCTATCGGTCTACGAGGGTACGTGGACAACACTCTCCTCTCTCGTTGCTATGCATCACCATGATCTTGCGTGTGCGTAGGAAATTTTTTGAAATTACTACGTTCCCCAACAAAAACACTCCGACCTTCCGCATTCCCTCGACACGTGGAAGACGAAGTTATTAACGCACAGAAGCCGAGGGGAGCGACATTGAATCAACAGCCGAGTATATTACTTGGAATTCATCGGAGGAGGAACCCGCCTTGTAATGCCGAAGACAATCTGTGTGCCGAACACTTCGTTATTGAAGACTGGTTCGGGGGCTACTGAGGGAGTCCTGGACTAAGGGTCCTCGGGCGTCCGGCCTTTATCCATGGGCCGGACTGATGGGCTGTGAAGACATGAAGGCCGAAGACTGTACCTGTGTCCGAATTGGACTCTACTTGGCGTGGAAGGCAAGCTTGGCGGCAGATTATGAAGATCCCTTCTTATGCAACCGAATCTATGTCAACCCTAGATCCCCCCGGTGTCTATGTAAACCGGAGGGGTTAGTCCGGAAAGGATACTGATTACCATATTCACATAGGCTAGACTTCTAGGGTTTAGCCATTACGATCCCGTGGTAGATCAACTCTTGTAACACTCATATTCATCAAGATCAATCAAGCAGGAAGTAGGGTATTACCTCCATAGAGAGGGCCCGAACCTGGGTAAACATCGTGTCCCCCGTCTCCTGTTACCATCGATCCTAGACGCACAGTTCGGGACCCCCTACCCGAGATCCGCCGGTTTTGACACCGACAGTGGGCCCAACCCCTTTATTCCAGGCGAAACCGCCCCGCGCCCCGCGCCCCCCGCTCGTCTTGTTCAAAACCGCCCGCACCCCCCACAGATTTCATTCGAACTCCTCTCCCTCTCCCTTTCCTCTCCTCTAGCAACGGCGCGACGAGGCGGGGTGCTACGGTGGTGGATCCGGCGTGGAGTCACCGGTGCGGGAGGCCGTCCGCGAGCGCCGCGAGTCGCCGACTGTAGGCGGAGGTAAACCCCTATTCCCTCTTATTTCTCACTCTGCTCCCCTGTTGCGCTCCATGGAGTTAGGGTTTCGGTGAGGGGGGCGGGCACGAGGTTGTCCATGGCGTCCTCGGGCTCCGCGTCGTGAATGCTTGGAAGGGCGTGGTGTTGCTATGGCGAGGAGGGGGGTGGGGGTGGGTTTGTGCTGGGGGTAGGCGGGATTTAGTCGCTGTAAGGGGATACACGCGACGGAATCCTAGTGACTGGGGCATAGGATTCGTTTTTTTATGTTGCTTGCTTCTCAAGACGCAGTTGCTCATAATTTCGATGCCAGTTGCTTAGATTTTTCCTGTAATTTGTGAGATGGAGGGGCAGGGTAAGGGGATGCATCTGACTGGGGCAGTTGCTCATAATTTTGATGGCAGTTGCTCATAATTTTGATGCTAGTTGCTTAGTTTTTGCTGCAAATTTTGCGAGGGGAGGGTCAGGGGGGATGCATCTTACTTGGGGTAGTTGTTCATAATTTTGATGCTAGTTGTTAGATTTTTCCTGCAAATTTGCGAGGGGAGGGTCAAGGGATGCATCTGACTTGGGCAGTTCATGGAGGGGTGATCAACAGTTGCACTAATTAGGGGCAGTAGTCGCCTTCTGTTCAACATTAATGTAGCACACTATTTTTTTGGGGGGAAATGGTTTTTGTGATTGGTTGATTTTAGTTATTGCCTTTTATTGCCTAGATTTGCAGCACCAAGTTGTTATCCTTTTTGTAGTGTTCTTTAAATTTACTGTATGAAACATGACGTTGCCTATATCCACCATCGAGTTGCGGTCTTTATAGCAACTATGAGTAGGAGATGAGATATCTCTCATGAATAAGCGGCAAAGCCTGAGTGTTTTTTGATCTTTTAGCTAATGTGATGAAGATGAACATGTGACTTTTTTTGTGATGAGTAGTTTTTTATGTGCTTGTTTTATGTCATTTATTTTTAGTTGCCACAAAATAATGAGTAGTTGCATAGTTTTCAATACCAAATTGCCTTTGCAAGCACTAGCAATTCAGTAGTTGAGTTATCTCTAGGTAGGAATAAATGGAGTTTGTTCATCCCCAAATGACAGTGATGTTAGCTCCAAATGCAAGTAGTATCATTGAGTAGTTGAGTTATAGGGCTTTGTATCTGTTTTCATTAACATTGTTTTTTTGTTGTGTTTTCTTGTACAGAATGGCTCCGAAAAGCAAAAGGCATGTGGGTAGAACTGGTGGTGAAAATGAGGGAGAAGAAGTGGCAGCTCAATCAGCAAGGAGTAATGTTGGACGCAAGCGCGGGCGGGCGAATCAAGATCCTGTACGTGGTGGTCGGGTAGGGAAACGGGCCACCAATTCTGCCCGGGGTGGTCGGGTGGGGAAACGGGGCATCGATTCCGCCCCTCGTGATGAAGGAGGGAGAAATTCGAAACATGCGAAGAAAGTTGTGGATGATGTATTTTTTATATGAAAAACTTGAAAGAAGGGAGGCATCCTTCAAATATGTATTGCTCAAGTCAGCATGGCATTTCTTTTGTATAAGCAGTCCTATCATTTGATAAGCAGCAGGATAGCAGTGTAGCTGTTGCCTAGTTTAGTACTAGCAGTTGCAGTTCAATATAGATCTAGTGGCTCAGTTTTTTTAGCAAACACAGCTTTGCTTTTTTTAGTTATGGTGTGGTTTGGTTAGTTTAGTACAGTGAGTTGCTCAGCTTAATATAGTGGGTTGCTCAATTTAATTTGTATGCAGATTGGTAGCAGTGGGCCACCACCGAGGAACGGGGCATCACCTTCAAGACTTTTTGTCCTAAACAGTGGCCTCGATGATACACAAAAGGATGCCATTGGTGATATAAGCTTTGGGGGTGTGCTTGATATCGGGACAAGAACAATGAAAGGAGATCTTGTGAAGTTTGTGACGAAGTGTTATGATCCAGAGTTGTCGCAGCTTGTTATCCCAGATAGGGGTAAGATCCCAGCTGATGCAGCAAGCGTAGAAAGAATGTGGGGTTTGCCAAGGGGGCAGAGGAAGGTTGCGTATGAAGTGGAGCCAGACGTAGTTAGGTTGTTCAACGAGAAGTTTGACATCCCAACAGGGCCCGCGCCATCAGTGACCGAGTGGTGCAAAATGATAACTGATATGGGGGTTGCTGCGGACGACAAGTTCTTAAGTGCCTAGCTGGTTGTTGTTTATAGCTGTTTTCTTGCACCGACGACCAACTTGAAGGTGTCACCGCGCACATACTCAGCTGTGAATCCACGTGAGGTTGTGAATTCAAATGTTTGCCAGTTTGTCGTCGACCAACTTAGGCTTGCTTTCATGGGTTTTGGAGACAAGAAGAATACTATATGATGCTGCCTTTTTCACCTAGTGGTAAAATGATCTAGACCTCCCCCCCCTCTTTTTTTGGTTCATTTCGCGTTATATGTTTCATGCTGAAGTTGGATAGGTTTTTTTCGCAACTGACATGTGTTCTCTATTTTTTTGAAAACAGCTCCTATACCTTGACTCGCTTGATGTGGACTTCAGGACAGTCCATAAGGATTATGTGGATGAGAGGACAACAACTGTTCTTCCAAGGGTCAAAGCATGGAATGAAGGCCTGATCAAAGCAGTAATTAAGAAGGAAAGGATTAGGAAGGGTGTCCATGGAAAGTTGCGAGTAAGTGCTACTTTACTTTCTGAACATATTTTTTTTTGTAGTTGCATGATTTTTTATGCAGTTGCCCACATATAGGAATTGTGTTGCCTAATTTTTAGGAGCTAGTTGCTTTTTGAAGGTAGTTTCATGACAGTTTTTTTTGCATGGTAATCTTCATCATTTTGTCTCCAAGTAGTCATACATGTCCAATTACATGATTTTTTAGCAACAGTTGCCAATAATTTATAGTTTTTGTAGTTGCTCAATTTTATCGGGGGGGGGGGGGGGGTGCTATAGGTGCTGTAGGTTTTTGTGATGTCCATAACTGCAGTTGCCATCAATAGTGCTGGTATTGCCATAAGTTAGGGAGGCAGTTGCTCATCCATTTCCTCTTTTTGAACTTTGTTGATCTTTTTGCTAACTGAGTTTATCATGTACATTTTTGCAACAAACAGCTCAAAGCCGAGTTCTCGAGATGCGCAGAAGATAGTGTTTTTGGGAGCATGGATCACATCCAGAAGTTTGTTGCTGCGAGGCTTCCTCAAAACTACAACAGCAATGTATTTCTTTTGCCACCATGGTTTTTCTCTTCTCATAAGAAACGGAGTGCTTTTTTGTTTATCATTGTTGTTGTATAGACTGCTCATCTTTCGAGTTTTGTATTTTTGCAGAAACAAAGGAGGTTGTCAATGCTGGTCCACGATATGTGCTCTGAAATATCAGTCCAAATTGGGAGGTTTGTTCAAGGGGTGGGCAAGTTGGAAGAGGAGGAAGTTGAACCAGCAGCCGCAAGTGTTTCTAGGGTCGCAAGCGTACGTCAATCAGCACGGCAGAAAAAGGCAGCGGCAAGTCCGAAACAGCAGAAGCTTGCAAAGCAAAAGAATACAAGGGGCAGTAGCAGTCGGTGCAAGGAGACACTTTTGGCGTCCGATGACGAGGAGGAGGAATCTAACGAGCAAGAATTTGAATCTTCAGAAGAAGAAGAAGAAGAGGAGGAAGGGAAAGATGAGGACAGTCCTGAAGAGGAGAGTTCGGATCAGGACGGGGACAACAATGATGACGACGACGACGATGATGACTATGATGATGATGTTCCGTCATACAACAGCATGCCACCAGCCACAGAAGCTGGTGATGATGATTCACAGCACATGGACGTTGACAACTCACAACCGCCCCTTGCTGGTGAAGAAGATGGTGGAGATGAGGAAGAGGACGATGAGGATGATGTTGAAGAGGAAGAGCAGGACAGGGAGGAGGATGATGAAGAGGAATAGGACGATGAAGAGGACAAAGAGAAGGAGAGAAATGTGGAAGAGGGGAATGATAAAGACAATGAACCAGAAAAGAAAGAGGGGAAATCGGAGGAGAAACAGGATGATGAAAAGAATGAAGAGGAGGAAAAAGAGGAGGAAGACAGAGAGGATGAAGATGATGAGGCGGAGCAAGATGGTGGGGGTGGGAAGAAGGGGGGTGAAGATAAGGATGATGGCGGCAATGGCGGCAACGCTAGCACCGACCAGCCCAGCAAGGGAGGTGGTGATGATGAGGGAGGTGCACGAAATCCGGGGTGGCGTGGGGGCAGTTGCGACGACGAGGTGCCGCTAAGTACGATCACGGAGAGACTCAAGCGCACTGGGAAGGAAAAAAGTGAGCCAGTGGAAACGATGTCCGTCGAGAGCACACAAGGAAGCATCCAAATCGCTGGCAGTTTTTTCAGAGCAGCTTCATTAAGATGGACATGCGGAAGGAGCCGTTTGAGGTTCAGAGTGGGCCTGTCATTTCAGTTGCAGATGTGGTGAGGATTGGAGATACCCAGTACAGACAGAAACAGGTCATCCTGGAGACCCATTATATCCCTCTTTTCCCGATGCCTGCGATGCCAACTGAGGAAAAATTCTCCGTGATGGATTTGTGCCCTGACACGATGGTACATGAGTTGGAACTACTAAGTTTTGGCCAAAAAGAGAAGGAAAGAAAGCTTGCAGGAGGAGTTGGAGCGGCTGCCACAAGAAAGGTCAAGAAAGTGAGCCACAAGACAGTTAAGGCTTGTGTTATGTCTCCAAAAGGAAGCGAGGATGCGGTTGTTCAAAGTGTTGCAACTACAACAACCAGCCAGCAAGCTCCGATAGCTCAGAGGCCGACAGATGAAGCAGCAAGTCAGAAAGCAACATCACCAGCAAAAAGCAAGGTTTACCAGAAAAGAGCAGCAAAGAAGCAAAACACAGCAACAGATCATATACTGCAAGCAACTGAACATAAAAAACAATCAACTGCTGAATCAGCAAAGACTGAAAATAGAGCAACTGGTGCTACCTTTGAAGCAACTCCACAAAAAACTCAGGCAACTAGAGTGAGCATGTAGGCAGCAACTACCCAGGAATCAGCAGCCCCTCCCACGCAAAGTACGGAGGCAACTGTTGTGCTTGAGGAAGCAACCCCTGAGCAGGAGCAAGCAACTGCCCAGGAATCAACAGACAAGCCTCCGGTACTCCCCAACAAGCAAGCATGCTCTGCAAAGGGGAAAGAAATCTCATTCCATGATGTTAGGGACATCAACAAGCTGCTTGAGAAGTGTGTGAGCCCAGGTTCGACGCCACCGCTCGTGAGGAGTAATTCTGCTGGCACCATACCTATAATATGGACATCAGCTGCCATCAATCTACCAGCAAACAAAGGAGCATGCGATTCAGGTGAAGAAGCATGATTGCTGCAAAGATCAAAGTCTGGGAGTTCTGTGTGGGATGATTACTGTCCAGCTCCACCTTTCGATCTTGGGATAGATGAGCCAGCAGGAATAACTGGCGAGGAGGGCAAGGCAGCAGAAGATAAGGGGGTTGAAACGCAACTGCCACCGGTGACATTGAGTGGGGAATTGACTGGGGCAATATGGATTTCGATGAAGTTGTCGAGGGGGCAGTGAAAAATGCTGTAGGTCAGAGTGCGGGGCACATGTCACCTGCCGGTTTTAGCACACCAACCGAAGTTGCAAAAACTACCGCTGAGGGGGAATCATCGGGCAAAGGTGCAGCCAGCAGCTCGGAAGAGCCCGTTCCTGAGAAGCGCGAGAGGAGGATACTGAAAGCTCCACCATCACAGAGGTCACCATATGTGAATGTAGAGATGAGGAAGGATTTCACATGCAATGCAGAGACAAACAGAGTGTATGCACTGATTCTGTTGCTTGGAGGAGGAGGAGGGACGAGAAGGACGTCACAAGGTGATGATACAATGTGTGTGTTTGTTCCAGTAGCCACTTTTTTCCTGCTTTTTTCTTTTTGCATGCAATGACCTCTCCTATTGTTATTTTTCTCAACAGAGCCTTTCTTTTTTGTTCTACAGGCCGCAAATCATAAACTATTGTGGCTACTTTTGCACAATCAAGGAGCTTGCTCAATCTATGAGGAAGGCAGGATGGATGAGGACACATGTCTTTGAGTTAGGGATTGAAGCAATCATGTACAACAGACAGGTGGGGTCCAAGAAAATAATCATGCCTGTTAGGTTTTCGGTAAGAGAAATAAAAACCCACAGTTTTTTGTTTTTTTGTTTTTGGCACTGAAGTTGTTTCTTTATCATCTCATTCTACATTTCTTCATAGACTTGGCTTCAAAGGCTTGATCTCGATGCGAGGGAGCTGCATGATAGGTTCAAAGAATCAAACCGTTTGGATGAGCAAGACATGGTATGCTCCATGTGTTTTACTAGTTGTCTCCCTTTTAAAAACAATTTTTTCTTCAGTTTTTGTCTATAATCGTGTGTGTGTTTGTTGTCTAAATTTCTATGACATGTGACACATAATTAGGATGGCCTTAGGTGCATGTACCAAACCCTCCTGCTGTGCATGTACACAACCCCCCTGCTATGTACCTACTATAATAGCCCCCTCAAGATATGAGTGAGCAGTATCTGTCAGTTGGCTTTTCTTTACATATAAGTTGCCTGTTTTAGTTTGCATTGTTGCCTAAAAAGTGCATGGTTATAGTGACATTTTTTCTGCATAGGTTGAAAACCAAGAGCATTGCCTGTGTTTTGTTGTTCAGAAGTCAGTTTTTTTCTTTATTTTTGGTTTTTACGTATCCGTCGCACTTACTCAAGTAAAGTTGCCCCTACCAACTCAGGGTTGCCTGAAATCACATCAGAAAGTTGGTGTTATTTTTGTTTTTTCTTAGATTTTTTTAGAAGCTGATATCAGGAAATCATAGGAGTTGCTTGAAATCACATGATAAGTTGCTCAACAAAAGCCACGGAGTTGCATGATAAGCCATTTTGCAGAAGCTTCATACACATGTCAGAAGTTTTTTTTGATGTTTTTAGTGTTTTGAGAGTTATGCCAGAAGTTGCCTAAAATTCTAGAGAGTTGCCTAAAAATCATATCAGATGTTGCTCCTAAAAACATATAGAGTTGCCCAAAAACATATCAGGAGTTGATGTCTTTTTATGCTGACATGGATTTTTTTTGCTTTGAAGGTTATGATTCCTGTGCTTGAAAATTTAGACCCAGAGAGCGCCGATGGTGCACACCACTACTGGCTACTCAACATCAATCCTAGGGACAAAAGGTTCGAAGTATTTGACTCATGTAGGATGTTAAACAAAAGCAAGAGGCTGGATGATGTTGCAGGGGCTATTGTAGCTGCAGTTCGTGTTTTGTGGGACAAATACTATCCAAAACAAGCAAAGACAATGGACAAGTTCCCACTTGTGGAAATCGATGCACCAAAGCAGACTGTATCGTAAGGACTACCCCACATACATACATACATATCGTTGTTATAAGACGTAGTGTTTGCCTTTTTTGCAAGTGCTTTCTTGACCCTTTTTTTTGCAGCGGTGACTGTAGCATATTCGCATTGATGAACGTGTTATTGTGGAACGGGACGTGGCTCCCAAACTACGGACAAAGCGACATACCAAACATCAGGAAGAAGATGACCATCTCCATGCTGAAGTGTGACTTGAAAAAGATTCCATGGCAGGAGATCCTCAAACCGGCCAACAAGTGAACAAATAACTAGGTACTTTTTTTCCTGATCAATGTGTTCCATTAGAGAATATCAAATGCGAATACTAATGTGTTCCATTAGAAAACTCACAAAAGTTTGTCCCAAACCACCTTAATTGCAAGTTTACGAGTAAGGAATATAAGCACAAATGTCAAGCATCTACCTCCACACAATCTCCAGTTTGTGAATTTAAAGCTAGGAAAACACATAATTTAAAACAAGTCCATGCAAATAATTTCATAGTTGCTTTTTTTGAAACTGGCAGTTGCTCGATTTCCCTTCTATATTTGCTCAGAAACCAGACCACAATTGCTTCATCTACCAGGACACTATTGCTTTTCTTTTCTTACTTCAGCTAGTTTTTCAAGCCAGGGGGTCATTATCTTCATGTGGTAACGATCACATCAGCTTTCCTAGGCATGTCGCACCAGTGTGATCGATTGATTCACAAATGCTGCACTTGTTCTTTTTCTTAGGGTGTAGTTCCAGGGCTGATTTGAAGAGCCTGCTACGGCTGCGCCCTTTTGTGACTGAACGAGGTGGATCCATAGGAGCAGGGGGGCAGGAGGTTGGTTTGAAGTACTTCGGGCATTAGGGTTTGATGCTTCCCTAGCACGAGCTGCTTCTCGGGCTGCCTTTAGCCTCTTCTTCCTTAGTTTATTCATCTTAGTAACCTCAGTATCTGCTGCTTTCATGTGCCTCCTAACTGCAGCTGCTGCCTCATCACTAGTCATTGCCTTCTTGGCTAGCTTTGCAAAATCCATTGTCAGAGTCACTTGCCGAACTTGGTTCTCTGACTCAGCGGGCAAGTCCGACGGAGGGCCCTCGTTAGTTGGCGGTGGTGCACTTAGCACTGCATCTGGCGTCCAGCGGCGCTTGATGTAGTGTTCAGGTATCTCATTAGCGCCAAGGTGTGTGAAGATTTTCAAGACATGGCAACAAAGCATGCCGTCCCCATGCCACTTGCAACATTCACAATCGTAGATAGCTGGCTCTGGTCTCACTGTGACTAGGTACTTCCTTGAGCCATACCCTAGAACTTCTTCTGTATTGGGCTCAAGGTAATATAAGTTGATTCCAGCGGGACGCACATCGTACTGGCGAATAATTTGAAACTCAGTTCTAAATTTCACATAGATGTCCCTAGTGTATGCTTTGTAGGCATGCCTCTCAATGGGGAAACGCGACCATCTTTGTGCTTCTAGATGCTCTGTCCGGTAGTTGTTCCCGCCCTCCTGATACGTCTCCAACGTATCTATAATTTTTGATTGTTCCATGCTATATTATATTCTATTTTGGATGTTTAATGGGCTTTATTATACACTTTTATATTATTTTTGGGACTAACCTATTAACCGGAGGGCTAGCCCAAATTGCTGTTTTTTTGCCTATTTCAGTGTTTCGAAGGAAAAGGATATCAAACGGAGTCCAAACGGAATGAAACCTTCGGGAACGTGATTTTCGGAACAAACGTGATCCAGAGGACTTGGAGTCTACGTAAAGCAATCAACGAGGAAGGCACGAGGTAGGGGGCGCGCCCACCTCCCCCAGGCGCGCCCTCCACCCTCGTGGGCCCCTCGTTGCTCCAGCGACGTACTTCTTCCTCCTATATATACCCATGTACCCTGGAAACATTAAATACGGAGCCAAAACCCTATTTCCACCGCCGCAACGTTCTGTACCCGTGAGATCCCATCTTGGGGCCTTTTCCAGCGCTCCGCCGGAGGGGGCATCGATCACGGAGGGCTTCTACGTCAACACCATAGCCTCTCCGATGATGTGTGAGTAGTTTACCTCAGACCTTTGGGTCCATAGTTATTAGCTACATGGCTTCTTCTCTCTCTTTGGATCTCAATACAAAGTTCTCCTCGATCTTCTTGGAGATCTATTCGATGTAATCTTCTTTTGCGGTGTGTTTGTCGAGATCCGATGAATTATGGGTTTATGATCAAGATTATCAATGAACAATATTTGAATCTCCTCTGAATTCTTTTATGTATGATTGGTTATCTTTGCAAGTCTCTTCGAATTATCAGTTTGGTTTGGCCTACTAGATTGATCTTTCTTGCAATGGGAGAAGTGCTTAGCTTTGGGTTCAATCTTGTGGTGTCCTTTCCCAGTGACAGCAGGGGCAGCAAGGCACGTATTGCATTGTTGCCATTGAGGATAAAAAGATGGGGTTTATATCATATTGCATGAGTTTATCCCTCTACGTCATGTCATCTTACTTAAAGCATTACTCTGTTCTTATGAACTTAATACTCTAGATGCATGTTGGATAGCGGTCGATGTGTGGAGTAATAGTAGTAGATGCAGAATCGTTTCGGTCTACTTGTCACGGACGTGATGCCTATATACATGATCATACCCAGATATTCTCAAAACTATGCTCAATTCTATCAATTGCTCGACAGTAATTCGTTTACCCACCGTAATACTTATGCTCTTGAGAGAAGCCACTAGTGAAACCTATGGCCCCCGGGTCTATCTTCCATCATATTAATCTTCCAACACTTAGCTATTTTTATTGCCGTTTATTTTACTTTGCATCTTTATTTCTCTTTGTCATAAAAATACCAAAAATATTATCTTATCATATCTATCAGATCTCACTCTCGTAAGTGACCGTGAAGGGATTGACAACCCCTTTATCGCGTTGGTTGTGAGGTTCTTATTTGTTTGTGTAGGTGCGTGGGACTCGAGCGTGATCTCCTACTGGATTGATACCTTGGTTCTCAAAAACCGAGGGAAATACTTACGCTACTTTACTGCATCACCCTTTCCTCTTCAAGGGAAAACCAACGCAGTGCTCAAGAGGTAGCAAGAAGGATTTCTGGCGCCGTTGCTGGGGAGATTCGCGCCAAGTCAAGTCAAGATTTGACTCCCAACAACAAGCCATTTTTGGTGCCGTTGCCGAGTCTACACAAGTCAAGACATACCAAGTACCCATCACAAACTCTTATCCCTCGCATTACATTATTTGCCATTTGCCTCTCGCTTTCCTCTCCCCCACTTCACCCTTGCCGTTTTATTCGCCCTCTCTTTTCCGTTCGCCTCTTTTTTTCCGCTTGTTTCTTGTTTACTTGTGTGTTGGATCGCTTGCTTGTCACGACGGATCTACCTAGATTTGGTGATCTTCACCTTAAAAGGTTAGAAGAGATTGAAAGCAACGTCAGGAGTTTTATGACTTTACAATTTGAGCAAAATAATTTCTTTAGGAACGAGATTAAGGAACAAAAAATCTTTATGGGTTATATGAATAAAGAGCTCGATGATATGTCTAAGGAATTTTATGGTTTGAAATATCAGATTGCTCATCTCAAAAAATTAATAGCTGAAGTTTCGTATAAGCAGGCCACCTTAGTTAATAAGATGGCCGCTAAGCCAGAATTTTTTTATGAGAATAAAGATGAAGATCTAAAAGTTATTGATGTGTCTCCTATTAAATCTTTGTTTTGCAATATGAATCTTGATAATGATGGGACTGAAGATGAGTCACCTTTACCTAGAAGGTGTTCCAAAAATTCGGAGTTTTTAGATCTTGATGCAAAAATTGGTAAAAGTGGGATTGAAGAGATCAAAACTTTAGATATTAATGAACCCACTATTTTGGATTTCAAGGAATTTAATTATGATAATTGCTCTTTGATAGATTGTATTTCCTTGTTGCAGTCCGTGCTAAATTCTCCTCATGCTTATAGTCAAAATAAAGCTTTTACTAAACATATCGTTGATGCTTTGATGCAATCTTATGAAGAAAAACTTGAGTTGGAAGTTTCTATCCCTAGAAAACTTTATGATGAGTGGGAACCTACTATTAAAATTAGAATTAAAGATCATGAATGCTATGCTTTGTGTGATTTGGGTGCTAGTGTTTCCACGATTCCAAAAACTTTGTGTGATTTGCTAGGATTCCGTGAATTGGATGATTGTTCTTTAAACTTGCACCTTGCGGATTCCACTATTAAGAAACCTATGGGAAGAATTAATGATGTTCTTATTGTTGCAAATAGGAACTATGTGCCCGTAGATTTCATTGTTCTTGACATAGATTGCAATCCTTCATGTCCTATTATTCTTGGTTGACCTTTCCTTAGAACGATTGGTGCAATTATTGATATGAAGGAAGGGAATATTAGATTACAATTTCCATTAAGGAAAGGTATGGAAAAATTTCCTAGAAAGAAAATAAAATTACCATATGAATCTATTATGAGAGCTACTTATGGATTGCCTACCAAAGATGGCAATACCTAGATCTATCCTTGCTTTTATGCCTAGCTAGGAGCGTTAAACGATAGCGCTTGTTGGGAGGCAACCCAATTTTATTTTAGTTTTTTTTTGCTTTTTGCTTCTGTTTAGGAATAAATATTTGATCTAGCATCTGGTTAGATTTTTTTATGTTTTAATTAGTGTTTGTGCCAAGTTAAACCTATAGGATCTTCTTGGGTGATAGTTATTTGATCTTGCTGAAAATTCCCGAAACTTTCTATTCACGAATTTTTTTTTAATATCACCAGAACGTGATAAAATATTGATTCCAATTGCAGTAGATCAATAAACAAATTGTCTAGGTCGTCCTATTTTGGTAGATTTTTCAGAGTTCCAGAAGTTTGCGTTAGTTACAGATTACTACAGACTGTTCTGTTTTTGACAGATTCTGTTTTTCGTATGTTGTTTGATTATTTTGATGAATCTATGGCTAGTAAAAGAGTTTATAAACCATAGAGAAGTTGGAATAAAGTAGGTTTCACAGCAATACAAATAAAGAATGAGTTCAATACAGTACCTTGAAGTGGTGTTTTGTTTTCTTTCGCTAACGGAGCTCACGAGATTCTCTGTTGAGTTTTGTGTTGTGAAGTTTTCAAGTTTTGGGTAAAGATTTGATGGATTATGGAACAAGGAGTGGCAAGAGCCTAAGCTTGGGGATGCCCATGGCACCCCAAGGTAATCTAAGGACACCAAAAAGCCAAACCTTGGGGATGCCCCGGAAGGCATCCCCTCTTTCGTCTTCGTCCATCGGTAACTTTACTTGGAGCTATATTTTTATTCACCACATGATATGTGTTTTGCTTGGAGCGTCTTGTATGATTTGAGTCTTTGCTTTTTAGTTTAACACAATCATCCTTGCTGTACACACCTTTTGAGAGAGACACACATGATTCGGAATTTATTAGAATACTCTATGTGCTTCACTTATATCTTTTGAGCTATATAGTTTTTGCTCTAGTGCTTCACTTATATCTTTTAGAGCACGGCGGTGGATTTATTTTATAGAAACTATTGTTCTCTCATGCTTCACTTATATTATTTTGAGAGTCCTACAAAACAGCATGGTAATTTGCTTTAATCATAAAAATTGGTCCTAATATGATAGGCATCCAAGATTAGTAAAAAAAAATCTTATGAGTGTGTTGAATACTATGAGAAGTTTGATGCTTGATAATTGTTTTGAGATATGAAGATGGTGATATTAGAGACATGCTAGTTGAGTAGTTGTGAATTTGAGGAATACTTGTGTTAAAGTTTGTGATTCCCGTAGCATGCACGTATGGTGAACCGTTATGTGATGAAGTCGGAGCATGATTTATTTATTGATTGTCTTCCTTATGAGTGGCGGTCGGGGACGAGCGATGGTCTTTTCCTACCAATCTATCCCCCTAGGAGCATGACGTAATACTTTGCTTTGATAACTTGTAGATTTTTGCAACAAGTATATGAGTTCTTTATGACTAATGTTGAGTCCATGGATTATACGCACTCTCATCCTTCCACCATTGCTAGCCTCTCTAATACCGCGCACCTTTTCGCCGGTATCATACACCCACCATATACCTTCCTCAAAACAGCCACCATACCTACCTATCATGGCATTTCCATAGCCATTCCGAGATATATTGCCATGCAACTTACCACCGTTCCGTTTACTATGACACGCTCCATCATTGTCATATTGCTTTGCATGATCATGTAGTTGACATCGTATTTGTGGCAAAGCCACCATTCATAATTCTTTCATACATGTCACTCTTGATTCATTGCATATCCCGGTACACCGCCGAAGGCATTCACATAGAGTCATATTTTGTTCTAAGTATTGAGTTGTAATTCTTGAGTTGTAAAGTAAATAAAAGTGTGATGATCATCATTATTAGAGCATTGTCCCAAGTGAGGAAAGGATGATGGAGACTATGATTCCCCCACAAGTCGGGATGAGACTCCGGACGAAAATTAAAAAAAGGCCATAAAAAAGAGAGAAAAGGCCCAAATAAAAAAATGAGAGAAAAAGAGAGAAGGGACAAGGCTACTATCCTTTTTCCACACTTGTGTTTCAAAGTAGCACCATGATCTTCATGATAGAGAGTCTCCTATGATATCACCTTCATATACTAGTGGGAATTTTTCATTATAGAACTTGGCTTGTATATTCCAATGATGGGCTTCCTCAAAATGCCCTAAGTCTTCATGAGCAAGCGAGTTGGATGCACACCCACTTAGTTTCTTCTGTTGAGCTTTCATATACTTATAGCTCTAATGCATCCGTTGCATGGCAATCCCTACTCACTCACATTGATATCTATTGATGGACATCTCCATAGCCCGTTGATACGCCTAGTTGATGTGAGACTATCTTCTCCTTTTTTGTCTTCTCCACAACCACCATTCTATCCCACATATAGTGCTATGTCCATCGCTCATGCTCATGTATTGCGTGAAGATTGAAAAAGTTTGAGAACACCAAAAGTATGAAACAATTGCTTGGCTTGTCATCGGGGTTATGCATGATTTAAACATTTTGTGTGGGGAAGATAGAGCATAGCCAGACTATATGATTTTGTAGGGATAACTTTCTTTGGCCATGTTATTTTGAGAAGACATAATTGCTTAGTTAGTATGCTTGAAGTATTATTATTTTTATGTCAATATTCAACTTTTGTCTTGAATCTTTCGGATCTGAATATTCATACCACAAATAAGAGAACTACATTGAAAATTATGCAAAGTAGCATTCCACATCAAAAATTCTGTTTTTATCATTTACCTACTCGAGGACGAGCAGGAATTAAGCTTGGGGATGCTTGATACGTCTCCAACGTATCTATAATTTTTGATTGTTCCATGCTATATTATATTCTGTTTTGGATGTTTAATGGGCTTTTTTATACACCTTTATATTATTTTTGGGACTAACCTATTAACCGGAGGCCCAGCCGAAATTGCTGTTTTTTTTGCCTATTTCAGTGTTTCGAAGGAAAAGGATATCAAACGGAGTCCAAACGGAATGAAACCTCCGAGAACATGATTTTCGGAACAAACGTGATCCAGAGGACTTGGAGTCTACGTAAAGCAATCAACGAGGAAGGCACGAGGCAGGGGGGCGCGCCCTCCACCCTCGTGGGCCCCTCGTTGCTCCACCGACGTACTTCTTCCTCCTATATATACCCATGTACCCTGGAAACATCAGATATGGAGCCAAAACCCTATTTCCACCGCCGCAACCTTCTGTACCCGTGAGATCCCATCTTGGGGCCTTTTCCGGCGCTCCACCGGAGGGGGCATCGATCACGGAGGGCTTCTACATGAACACCATAGCCTCTCCGATGATGTGTGAGTAGTTTACCTCAGACCTTCGGGTCCATAGTTATTAGCTAGATGGCTTCTTCTCTCTCTTTGGATCTCAATACAAAGTTCTCCTCGGTCTTCTTGGAGATCTATTCGATGTAATCTTCTTTTGCGGTGTGTTTGTCGAGATCCGATGAATTGTGGGTTTATGATCAAGATTATCTATGAACAAAATTTGAATCTCCTCTGAATTCTTTTATGTATGATTGGTTATCTTTGCAAGTCTCTTCGAATTATCAGTTTGGTTTGGCCTACTAGATTGATCTTTCTTGCAATGGGAGAAGTGCTTAGCTTTGGGTTCAATCTTGCGGTGTCCTTTCCCAGTGACAGCAGGGGCAGCAAGGCACGTATTGTATTGTTGCCATCAAGGATAAAAAGATGGGGTTTATATCATATTGCATGAGTTTATCCCTCTACGTCATGTCATCTTACTTAAAGCATTACTCTGTTCTTATGAACTTAATAGTCTAGATGCATGCTGGATAGCGGTCGATGTGTGGAGTAATAGTAGTAGATGCAGAATCGTTTCGGTCTACTTGTCACGGACGTGATGCCTATATACATGATCATACCTAGATATACTCATAAATATGCTCAATTCTATCAATTTCTCGACAGTAATTCGTTTACCCACCGTAATACTTATGCTCTTGAGAGAAGCCACTAGTGAAACCTATGGCCCCCGGGTCTATCTTCCATCATATTAATCTTCCAACACTTAGCTATTTTTATTGCCATTTATTTTACTTTGCATCTTTATTTTTCTTTATCATAAAAATACCAAAAATATTATCTTATCATATCTATCAGATCTCACTCTCGTAAGTGACCGTGAAGGGATTGACAACCCCTTTATCGCGTTGGTTGCGAGGTTCTTATTTGTTTGTGTAGGTGCGTGGGACTCGAGCGTGATCTCCTACTGAATTGATACCTTGGTTCTCAAAAACTGAGGGAAATAGTTACGCTACTTTACTGCATCACCCTTTCCTCTTCAAGGGAAAACCAACAGAGTGCTCAAGAGGTAGCACCTCCCTCACGAGTATGTCTGAATCTTCTCATATTGCTTGACGAAGTTAAGAATTGACTTGTGTGGGTTCACATAGCGCTTCAACACAACATTGAACCCTTCGCTGCGTTGCGTTGACTGAAGGAAAGGGAAGAACCTGAATTTCAAGTAACACGGCACCCATGTAGCCCGGTCTTCATAGAGTTTCTCAAAGTGACCATGCATAAGACCTTCATATTTCAATTGAAGTGCAGCCCATTTCCTTTCAAACTCATCTGGGGTGAAACTGAAGTCAATGCATTCATTGAAGTCTTTTACCAAATCCGGGTTCCTAGCCAACACAGGGCCAAGCTTCTCTTGTGCTTTCTTCATTATATGCCAACGACAGCAACGGTGAATCGTTGCCGGGAACTTCCTCTTGATAGATTGTGCCATAGCAACATCTTGGTCCGTGATGATGTTGTCCGGAGCCAAACCATCCATTGCTTCTAGGAAAGCATCAAACAACTAGTCATATCTTGAGGCTAGTTCCTGCCGGACAAATCCACACCCAAGCATAATTGACTGCCCATGTCTGTTGATGCCAATGAAGGGGGCAAACGGCATATTGTACATGTTCGTGAGATAAGTTGCATCAAATGACACGCAATCATGATAAGCCTCCGCGTATGCTTTCCGTGCCGCACCATCCACCCAAAACAAGTTTTCTGTCCTGCCTTCCGCATCTGTCTTGCATTTAAAGAAAAATCCTAGGTCGTTTTCCATCATCTTGCAAAAGAAGTTTAGTATTTCTTCAATGTCAATGTCTTTAGTTGGGGCGTTGAGCTTCGAACAGTGGTTATGGATGGCTTTAGCTGTGTACAGAACAATCAACTCCGAGCCGTAGTATGATGACATTAACATCATCATCTTTCCTGCCATAAAAAAACAAAAACTTGTGTTTTTCAGGACTAACTAACCACAATGCACGAGCAACATGTTTTTTATAGATAACATAAAGTAACAATTATGCATAAGTAGAACAAGAACCAAGCCTGTATCCCACCAAGTTTTGTTTCTGCTGGGTGATGTCTTTTTTAATTTTATCTTGAGAATTGCACAGAAAATGAACATAGTTGCCTCAGTTTACTATTCAAGTTGCCAGTTTTTTCCCTGATCAGGGTTGCCCATGAATCCTAAGCAGCTTATACTAGGATAGGAAAGTAATCCAACTCTGGTAGCTTATACCAGAGTTGCACAAAAAATGAACATAGTTGCATAAAAAATGAGCATAGTTGGCTCAGGTCAAAGTACTTGATGCAGGAATAAGTAACAGTTCTGTGGTAAAAAGACTTAATCCAATGTGAGTTGTACCTGCTGTCAAGTTGCAGTCGTTTAGGTGAGTCAGTAATTTTTTCTGTTCCGGCAGGATTCCTTGGTGAGAACGGAGGTATTTCGAAAGCGATGGCTTCTCAACCAGTGGATGGTTGTGATCTGCAATAAAAGTGATAACCTCCCATCTGTCATCTTTAAGCTTCACCACCATCTTAGCACGGCATTTTGTTTGCTTCACAGTTTCACGTTTCCTCTTCTTCTTGAAAGTGTGTTCCTCGACATCCTCTTCAACATCTTGTTCAGGCGAACTCGGGCATGTAGTGTCTTTACTTGACGAGGGAACATCCGGAATCCCAACCCTCTCTACTGGTTTGCGGAACTTGTTATAGCAGAATTGCTGTTTTTCCAGCACACCTGTGTAGGCCGACCTGTAAGATGTATTTGACTTGATTGAAAAGCCCTCCATCAAAGCGTAGCAATTGTAGTCTTCCCTCGCATCCTCTAATGTGTCGAATCGCATGCCAACATAAGGTTGTTGTGGCTGTGATCCAGCTTCTTCGTCTTCCAACTCATGTGCCTCATGAACTAAAGCATTAGCAGGAGCAACCATAGGTGGGGGAGCGGCAACACGATTGTCCGGGACATGAGCAGTGGTGGAGCCAACGTTGGGGTCAGGAGACTCACCAACCTCCTCCTCCAAATGTTGATGCTCTTGCTCATCCCCTGCATGTAAGAAGGGTGCACCCAACTCGACTGAAATGTTGATGGACTCTACGTCAAGCGGTGGTTCATTCAGATCAATCATCATGAACAATCAACCTGCAACAAATTGTGTGTTAGCCCACCACAAAAGCATGCATGACCTTTTTGAACAAACTAGTTGTAGAATATAAAGGAGCAACTATAAACACTTGTTTGGGCACCTATAAATTTAAACAGAGGCAATTCCTATCTTCTTTTTTCTCAAAAGTTCCTTGTTTCTGATATGTTTTATGTTTCTACCAGTATGACACACATATACAGCATCAAAGATTTTGTTTTTACATGACATGCGCTGATTCATTTGTGCCTTTTTTTCAGTAGCAGATTACAACTTTTGACGATGGGAAACAATGTGCATATCTGACAGAGAGCTTACCAGGAGCAGGAGGCCTATCATTTGGTGTAGTTTATGTCTTTTTTATTTTTTTAGTGAGACCATATGGAATGTAGCAAAGTATCTTAGTGTGGGATTGTTTGAATGTGTTTATGACGTGTCCTTTGTTTTGTGCGTTTGTCGTTTGTGTCTTTTTTAGCGAGAACCATATTGATATGCCAAAAGTTGTGTGTTAACACATGCAAGTTAATACTTTCTACCTCTGCTTATAACATGAGTTTTTATGTTCTTGATAGTTCATGCTTTAGTGCATAGGGAAGTTGCATGTGTTTTAGTACTAGAGTTGCCATGTTCTCACATCTGGTAGAGGCAACTCTGGAATTTTTGAACAGCTACGCTTGCACAACTCTTTTTTTACCAGAGTTGCTTCGAAAATAAACATAGTTGCTTCAGTTAACTGTTCGAGTTGTCAGGGTTTTTCCTGATCAGGGTTGCTCATGAACCCCAAGCACCTTATACTAGGATAGGAAAGAAAGCCACGCAGGTTTCAATGCATACAATATAGAGAAATTATGTTTTGGTCTTGCAATGCACCCGCAAAAATGCGCAATGGTCCTGCATTTTGTTTCCCACTAGAGTTGCCCTATTTTTGTACTGGTGTTGCTTTTTTGTATCATAACAGTTGCTCAAGATGCATGCCATACATAGGGTTGGCTAAAAGTGGTCTACAAGTTGCTTTTTCACCAGATCAAAAGAACGAACTAAAAACTGGACTAGTTGATGTTCAAGCAGGGAAAGGCAGGGGTGGTTGAGTAGGGAAGAGAGAGGAGTCGGGTGGAGGTGGTGCTTACCTTTTTGGGGGGAGGTAGGTCTGGGTTTTCTCTCCAGATCTGATTTTTGGAGCAAGGAGGAGGAAGGAGGTGTTCGTGCGCCGGCTTTGTTCTTCAAGACGCCATAGATGGGGCAGATCTTATTTAGAGGAAGAAAGAAGGGGACCCGTGCGTGGGCTTGTCCTTCAAGGAAAAGGGAGGAGGGGGTTGCGTGAGGCGTCTGCAAGGGGAGCGTGGGCGGGGGTGCAGGGAGGGGACGGGGACCGAAGCTTGGGGACGACGGGTGCGAGGAAGCGGGGGGCCGGGGGGACCAGGTGTGATCGGGGCACGCGCGCGATCCACCCGTGATTCGCGCGGGCTTGGATTGGTCGGTTTCGCGCGCGGGGGGGATCCTTTCCCTTTTTGGCTGTCTGATCGCACGCGGGCCGCTCCTTCCTTTTCTAGGAGAGCGCTCGGTCCAGCTACCGGGCGCATGTGCGCCAGCGATCCACGTCCTTAAATTAAAATAGTCATCTAGTAGTTCCTTTTCCTACTACGTATAAAATGCCAGCATATGCATCTCCTCCTGTGCATGCATATGCATGTGCATGTGTTTGTTGGCATTTTATTTTGTGATTTTAAAATTTTAAAAAGACATAACTTTCAATCCGCGTGTCAAAATTCAGATCCGTTTTTACCCTTGAAACCCTCGCGACGTGCTCTTCAAAAGTAGATCCCACATGGGGATGTTTCGACGAACTAGTCTTCCTGCCAACTAAACATCAATATGTGTGCAACTAGACTACATGCCGCACCAACTGAGCATATGTGTGTGCCAATAGTTCTTCTGCCAACTAAACATCAATGTGTGTGTAACTAGACTACATTGCCGCGCCAACTGAGCAAATGTGTGTGCCAATAGTCCTGTCAACTAAATATCAATGTGTGTGTAACTAGACTACATTGCCGCGCCAACTGAGCATATATGTGTAACTAGTCCTGCCAACTAAATATCAATGTGTGTGCAACTAGACTACATTGCCGCGTCAATTGCGCATACGTGTGTGCAACTAGTGTCCTGCCAACTAAACATCAATATGTGTGCAAGTAGACTAAATTACAAGTCAACTGAGCATATGTGTGTGCAACTAGTCCTTCTGGCAACTAAACATCAATGTGTGTCCAACTAGACTACATTATAAGCCAACTAAACATCAATGTGTGCGCAACTAGACAAAATTACAAGCCATGTAGTAGCAAAGTTGGTTTTAAAAAAAGTTGCACCATGTAGTACTAAAGTTGCACAATACAGTACTTTAGTTGCACCATATAGCACCAAAGTTGGCATAAAAAAATTTCGTCGAAACATACCCATGCGGGATCTAGTTTCGAAGATCTCATCGCGATGAATCCAAGGGTGAAAATGGATCTGCATTCCGACGTGTAGTTTAAAAGATATGACTTTTTAGAATTTTAAAAAGCCAAAATAAATGTGCGTGAATCTGTTTTTCAGACTAGTCTATACGCATTTAATGCTAACAAAAATATTCATTAGCTGACAAAAAAAGACACACATATGAATAACAAGCCAGCCACCCATTTCTACAAAAAAATGCGCGTGCACTTTTAAGATTTCAGGTGTGTTGTATCATGAGGAAACCGAAGCAGCAGGCAGTTTCTCTCTCTCTTTTTTTCCAGGGAAGCAGGCAGTTTCTCGAGGATGCCAGGGCCAACAAACAAACGACGACTTTAAGCCCAGTTCGTTTTTTTAATAATGGCGAAACGATTGCGCAACAGGTAGTCGCTGCTTATGTCCCCAAACCGGCCCAACATCACTCGCGTACGGACGCGGGAGCAACTAGGGAATTCCCTAACGGACGCGAGAGTAGTAACTAGTTAACGAGCGCTACTTTGGAAGCCTCGCAACGATCAGCGCCACTTGACGCACTCTCAGCCATTCACCATGTGTTGCGCTCTGGACGCTCCCTTCAGATTTTTTTTTTTATTTTTTCGCACGCGTTTTTGGCTTTTTAAATTGTTTTTTCTGGGTTTTTTTGACGTTTTGGTTTTTTCCCGGTCTTCCTTAGCTTTTCAAAGAAAACAAAATTTTACACGAAAAAACGCGGTTTTTTTCTTTCGCGAAAAGTCACGGTTTTTCTTCCGCGAGAGGTACGGTTGTGCTTTAGCGAAAATCACGGTCGTGCCTTTCGGAAACAAAAAATGCGTTTTCTGTTTTTTTTTTCTTTCGCGAAAAGTTACGGTTTTTCTTCCGCGAGAGGCACGGTTGTGCTTTCGCGAGAGTCACGGACGTGCCTCTCGAAAAGGGAAAAACAAAACGCGTTTTTTGTTTTTTTTCTTTCGCGAGAGTCACGGTTTTGCTTCCGCGAGAGTCACGGTTGTGCTTTCGCGAGAGTCACGGCCGTGCCTCTCGGAAAGGAAAATAATACGTGTTTTCTGTTTTTTTTCTTTCACGAGAGTCACGGTTTTGATTTCGCCAGAGGCACGGTTGTGCTTTCGCGAGAGTCACGGGCGTGCCTCTTTCGGAAAGGAAAAAAACACGTTTTCTGTTTTCTTTTTCCTTCCACGAGAGTCACGGTTTTGCTTACACGAGAGGCACGGTTGTGATTTCGCGAGAGGCACGGGCGTGCTTCTTTCAGAAAGGGAAAAAACCGTGCTCCCGGTCTGGTTTTTTCGTCCGGTTTTCCATGAAAAAAAAGTTTGTCAAAACCTATCAACATGGGATCTAGTTTTGAAGATCTCGACGCGAGGAATCCTATGGTGAAAACGGTTTGAGATTTGAACGCACGGTTTAAGAGATAAAACGTTTTGAATAAACGGATCTACGAAAAAGGGAAAACTCCCATGTTGCGACAAGTAGCGCGCTGCATGTGCGCCACTTGTCGTGACCTGGGAAGGTGGAGTGTTCTTTGCAACGAGTACTCCTTAATTAGTGATTTCGAATGGACGCTCGCTGCGTCAAACTATCCTTGTTTCGCGCAGGGACATCGAGCGACCAATCTACTTGGGCCGGCCGGTTTAATCGCTTCAGCGATCTGGTTTTGGGAACCTTTCTCCAGGTTTTCGGCCAGGGTTTTTCCGGTTTTAGGAACCTTCTAGAAGGTTTCTGAACCGGTTTTTCCTTTTTTCTTGTTATATTTCTTTTTTGTTTTCTTTTTTCCTGCTTCTTTTTCGTTTTTCTGTTTATTTCTCTTTACGATTTTCCTTATTACGTTTCTTTTTTACTTTTTATTTTGTTTCATTTTTATTTCCTTTTTCCAAGTTTATTTTCCTTTTTTATTTATGTTTCTTTTCATTATTTTTTATTCTCCCCATTTTGTTTTAGGAAAATATTATGTTCAATCGGCGGATCATTCTGTGCGAATCAATCACCTTCGTGGCCATCGATCTGTGTTTAATCGGACGCCTCTTTTCATAGCCCAGATTTATAACTGAGGTGTTGTTGCAATCTTCTCCCACCGCAACAACTAGTTTTTTGCCAGAACTAGGATCCCCCCAGCGGTGACTGAGAGACACACACCGCCAGATGCGTCGGTGCCGCTGCCAGTGAGCAAACTCTCATGTTCCCTTTCTTTGGTCATTGACCTTCTTCACTCTCCTCTTCCTTCTCCCTCTTAGTTGTCGTCCCACCCCTCTCCCTTCCTCCCTGTCCTCGTCCGTTCGTCGCCTCCGCCACCATGGAGCCGCTGCAGAGCTCCCAAGCTCGGCATGGCCGTTGTCGATCTCCTCCATGCCTGCCCCGACCATCAGCGGCCACCTCCACAACCATGGCGCCGATGCGGAGCTCCCATGCTTGGGATGGACACCGCCAATCTCCTTCACACTGGCCCCGACCATCACCGGCCGTCTATGCCGTTGCAACCATCCCGGTGTTGCTTTTTTTCTTCTGAAACATAACTAATGTTACACAGGCGCGGGTCTGCAAGCTCGCCAGATTGCTACATCTCCGACGTTTCTGAAACATTGCGAGTGTCCTGGAGGTGCTGGAGCTGAGAGCTCGTCGGTTTGTAACTTCCCGATGTTTCCTGAAACATCACCGGGCCTGCGAGCTCGCCGGTTTGTAACTTCCCGATGTTTCCTGAAACATCACCTGGCCTGCGAGCTCACCGGATTGCAACATCGCCTGTGTTACTGAAACATAATCTATGTTGTGATCTTGATGTTTCGAAACAAAGCTTTTGTTGCAAGATCGAACGGCTCGCGACCCGACCGATCTTCTAAAAACATCAGCCGACGGGCGCGTAGCACGACCCTTTTATTTTTCTCTTTTCCCCTTTTTTTGTTTTTCCTGTTTATTTTGTTCAAAAAATTACAAGTATTGTTCACAATTTCAGAAAATGTTCTCCTTTAAAAAAAATTCACAACTTAAAAAAATGTTTGTGTTTCAAAATATGTTTTCATTTTCAAATTTTTTTTCACAAATTCAAAAATAGTTCCTGTTCTTTAAAAAAATCACAATTCAAAAAATGTTCACGGGTTCAAAATTTGATCAAAATTTTAAATATGTTCGTTGTTCCAATTTTTTTGGGAATTTGACGACAAGTTTCATTTTTTATTTTTTGTTCATAAATTCTAAAAAAATTCGCAGTCATGAATTTTTGTTCGGAATTTCATGAAATGTTTGATTTTTTCAAATGTTTGTTCAAAAAATTTAAAAATGTTTGTGTTTCAAAAAATGTTCTCGTGTTTGCAATTTTAAAATTTTGTTTACAAATTCAAAAACATTTCCTGTTCTTTTAACATTTGTTCACAATTCTAAAAATATTCACAGTTTCAAAATTTGGTCAAAATTTTAAATATGTTCGCTGTTCCAATTTTTGGGAATATGATGAAAAGTGGAACTTTCCATTTTTGTCTATAGATTCTAAAAATGTTCGTAGTCATGAATTTTTGTTCGGAATTTCATGAAATGTTCTATGTTTCTAAATATTTGTTCAAAACATTTAAAAATGTTCGCGGTTTCACAATTTGTTCATATATTCGAAACATATATTCCCGTTGCCAACAATTTGTTCGTAAATTTTAAAAATGCTTGCACAATTCCAAAGTATACACTTTAAAAAAAGTACTCTTTTTTTCAAACAAAAACTATCACCGCAGTAAATTATTCTAGTTCGCTAGAGTACCTGATTCAAATTCGCTAAAGTACAGCAGCCCGGTTCTATGCTAGCGTCAGTTCATTAAGTTCTGCGCTTCAATTTAAATCAGGATGCCTGGTCAAGTGGCTATGAGGTCGCAATCGCAAGCGGCAGGTTACCTGTTCAAGTCCTCACATCGCCTCGATTCTTGCTATCTTTTTTCGCCACGCTGTACAGTTCGATGGGCCGGCCCAGTCAAGCCGTCTCGTGTGCGTTTTGCTGCCAATTTGACAATAAACTGCGGATTCTTTCTTTCTGTTCCATTCTTACATTTCCATATTAAAGTATGGTTTTCTTACTTAAATTTAAGCAAACAGCGCCTTTGCCGCCGGCTGAGCCAACTGGCGCTCACGCCGCGCATGCTTATGGGCCAGCCCATCTATGTTTTCGTCAAATTCAGTGACTGGTGGATCAGCGAATCGTTGACCAGTCAACCGCAGATCGCTGACCATAGAGAGTTGACCATTCACTTTTAGGGAAAAATTTGCAAATTTGAAAAATAAAAACGGAAAACGTCCGTGAAATTCGGGAAATAAACTCACGAACTTAAAAAGGTTTAATACTTGAAAAGTTCATAATTTAGAAAAAAAATAAGAATTTGAAAAATAAAGTTCACATAAAATTGAAAAATTCGATGGAATCTGGAAATGGTTCATGAGCTTGAGAAAATGTTCATGCATTTGAAAAACTGAAAAAGAAAAATTGAAAAGGAAAGGAAAGGAAAATCGAGGAAAACCAATGCTATGTGTTGACGCTCAAAAGTGGCACAATCATGAAGAGTGTTGACGCTCAAAAGTGGCACAATCATAAAGAGTAACTTGAAGTTATATCAAGATGAAGTCAAAATTATGGTTGTAAGTCAGCATTGGATGACCTTTTAGAGAAGATCAAAGTTGATAAAAAGATGGTCCAAAGCGGAACTCGGACAAAAAAGTATGACGATTTTGAAGATACCCGTGTTGACATCAGATTATAAAATGAAATAAACATAATTAAGATGGCCCCGGATGGAAAGAGTATCAACATGAAAGTTCTTCATTTTGTCGAAACGGATGATTTTGGTATAAGAATCGTCTTAATCTGAGGTCATATGCAAAAGTTGCAACCAGTACAAGATGCGTTGCAGTAGATGGCAGGACACTCCGGGGACAACCATCCGGGTTTCAAATTTCTCTGCTGCAGACTGCGGAAAAGAGCCAAATACCCCCTCAAGATGGCCTCTGATCAAAAAGCGTTCCACATGAAAGTTGTTTGTCTCATCGAGACAGTCAAAATTGCTTTTGTGCTCGTTTCCATCCGAAGTGCAGCCAATTTTAAATCAAACAATTTTGTAAAGTTCGGACAAAACCATCCGAATTTGATTAGGGTTTTGGACGTGGATCCAAGCCTTTTCCTTGCACGGGAAGTCCAGCCACCTCTTATATACCTAAAGGGTGATGGCCGATTGAACAACACACAATCGATCAATTCATCTACAACTTTTTACCTTTTATCTTTTCTCCTTAACCCTAGTTCTTCTTCTTCTTGTTCTTCGTTCTTTCTTCTTGTTGCAGGGCGGCGAATCTCAAGGCCCTAGGGGCGATCAGATCGACCTAGGGCAGCCCATAGCCGCCGCACGCCCTGACGGGGTCCCTCCCGGGCGTGTGGGGTTTTGGGTCCTCAAAAGCGCCCGCCGGATTGCTGGCGTACCGCGCTTCCAGATGGGTCTTCTTCGACGTGAGCTGCGGTGCATCACCCCCGACGTCTAGGGTACATGTTGACGTGTGCATGTGTGAACACACTTTTTGGCGACTCCGCTGGGGACGAAGTTTTGAATGGTCTCCAGCCCGTTCTTGCTAAGAAGAGATCGCCATCTAGCGTTTGCAATCTACAAAGGTAACATGAATACCCTATTCCGTACTGTAGATGCTAATAATTCATATAGTGTTACTAGATCGTTCAATGAGTATACTCTATCGACCAAACCTATTTTTTCAAGCATGCATCTAATTACATGCAAAGGCCGATTCAAAGTAATTTACATGCTTCAACTTCTTATGATACTAGTAACATGCACCATATGTACTCCAACTCTCATGCATTGGCAACCCCACAAATTGTTATGCCGATGAACGACATGATGAGTTTGGTCGATCAAGTTGAAACACCTCGTGTAGGAACTTCCAATAGCATGCGGTAAAGTGTTTCACCTTTTTATTCATCGGCAACTAATTTGCAATACACTAGTTCAACCATGCCGATGGATGGGAGAATTGGCCATGATACTACTAGCTATTCGGCCAGTTACTCTCAACCGTCATATGCTACACCTCATGTCAGTAATTTTTCAGCACCATACACAACTGTAGATGTTCATAATTTGGCTTTACACCTTCCCGTTCATAGCCGAACAAATGTAAATTTTACAAAAGCGGTTGTGCCCAATATTGTAGAAGATGAGGTAGTGGTGGCCGCATTGAAGAGTTTAGCCCAAAATAAGAGGAATTGTGCTTTTTTCCTTGAACAACATGAAAAGGGGCTATTTCCTGATTATGCGGCAGTAAAAGCTAGAGTTTTGCAAGAAGATGAATCTTTCCCAATTGATAAAATTGGCGAGGAAAAACATGATTTTACAACAATGCATATGCCTTCACCTAGTACTATACCATATTATAGACCCCCTACACAATTGCAAAGTTTCGGCAACACTCATGTGTCATTGCCGAAAGAATCTAAAAGCATTGGGGGGCAATCATATTCGGAGTGGGCTGAAATTGAGAAAAAAACTTAAACCCAATGTTGCCGCTCGCCGCCAGAAACAAACAGAAAAAGAACTGGCTCAAATAAAATAAGCATTGCCAATTGGTAGAATCCATGAAAAGGAGGATGATTCAGAACATGAGAGTGCTTTGGTTGAAAAAGCCGAATCAAGTAGTATATATTCCGAGTCCATCAAATCCAAAGAGGCAAGCATTATCTAGAAGGGGCATGGCAAGCATAGAAAAACGACCATGCTTGATTTTCTGAAGTTAATGGAACCTACTTTCTGCCCTATGAGTTTCGTGCCATAGAAATTGACAAGCCTCAAGGACAAGGACAAGTAGTCGAACAAAGTTCAGCTGTCAAGGATCTTCAAAGCAATGATGCACCGAATCAAGAAAAATATGATGACAAGGCGCTGGGGAGCCATCCAAAGACGGAGCAAGATAATTTTCAAGTCACACTACCATCATGCTCTCCCAACATATTTGAAGAGGTATGTTTAACAAGTAATTAACCTATATTCCGATTTGGTCATAACTTTGTGGTTGATGCATCTATTAGAAAAATCTTCATAAGCAACATTGAGAGACCAATGAAGAAGGGTAATTTATTTGTTAGTAATCAGATGTCACAAAACATATCAACATATTGCACCAATCAGAAAGACCGATAGTGAAAAATTATTACAATCAAAGCTTTCCCCATTGATTTACTTAAAACTTATATCTAAGTGGGTAGCTTTACTTGTTTCATACTTGGCTTGCACTTGGTATCACTTGAGAAATGTGTGTTCTAACTATTTTCGTTTTAGAAATTTAAAGCCAAGGTTAAATTCTTTTGAGAAATCCGATGCTAATATAATATCTTATCCAAAGACATCGGAGATAGAGTGGAAAACACAATGCATAGCCGAATGGGGCGATTCCAAATATGAACGATTCGTTTGCTTACCTCCAAAGCCATTCGCACGCCAAGATCGGCTAGAAAATACGAAGTATAACTTCAATTCAAGCATGTGTGATCAAAGATTTGATTTGTTGCTGAAAAATAGTTACATTAGAATTCTTGATCACCATGTCAAGCCATCAATCCAAGGACGAATGTATTGTAAGTTACATGATTCTTCCAAGCATAATTTTGAGGATTGCAATATGTTTCGTCAAATAGTCAAATCAGCCATTGATAAAGGACGATTGAGATTTGTTGAAACACCAAGGGATGACCAGTATATTCGGATTGGTGTCGATGGCAACCGGTTTTTGCATCGGCTGCTTCAAGCTGATCCATCTAAACACGAGAAGGTAAAAACTGCAGATAATGGGATCAAGCTTTCAAGTAAGAAAGTTGTTGAAGAGCACAATGATAATATTCTTGACGGCAAAAATTCCATCAAAGTTGCAATAAAGATGCTAAGTACTAGGGGCCAACAAGAAAATCCAAAGATCATTGCAAGCACAGCCAAAGAAAGCAAAGGCCGGGGTAAGCATAAAGGCAAAAAGCCGAAAGTCACTTTTGCGCAGCTTTTGGAAAAATATCAAAAGAAGACTGAAAAGAAAGGCGCTTATCGGCCAAGTAATTCAAAAGCATCAAGACCACCTCCTAGGCGCAAATCTGAGGATCAGTATTGGCAAAGTGAGAATTTCAGTGCAATATATTCATATCCTTATTTTGGGCCGCCAATGTCAATGTCAATGATGTGGATACCCCCTATGCTCATGTAAATCCATATCCATCATGGGACAGGTATGATATAGGGGCACATTCTCCATCTTATTTTAGACCATCTCACCAACATTATGCAGCTCCAAGAAAATCAATATTTGAACAATCACGCGTCAAAGACCGTTTCAATCACAAGGAATCGGTTCGGACCCCATGGACAAAGAAAGAGGTGGTCAAGCAAGTATACCGGGTCAAGAAAGATGGTCGCAAGTGTGCTACTTCAGATTTGATCTCAAATAACAAAGAGCCAATTAAAGTGTTGACATTGGCTACAAAAGGCAAAGAAGTGAAGCAATCAATTGTTAAAAATCAAAGTGCCAAATCTTAAGAAAAGAAGTTGAGGGTGCACAAGGCCAAAAAAGAGTTGCCATTGATTGAAACAGAATCACAGCCGAGGTGCCCACTCGGCTTATCGTATTGGCAAAAGAAGGAATTACAAAATCTTAGTTCACAAGAGCTGAGAAAGAAGAACATGGCATGGGTTCCCAAGAGGATCAATCAAAACAAAAATGATGTGCATGCTTCTATTGCGGCAAGTCCAATAAAAGTGAAGAAAGAGAAGGATGGAAGCAACGAACAATTAAGCCAAAGGTGTGCATCACAACATCAAAATCTTCGGTTAGCACATTATCCATTTTCTTCAACCATGCCATTGATGCCTTTGCCATGGAATTCATCCCTAGGTATGATAAATTACCCTCCGTGGATTTATTTTGATCCATGTATGTAACATAATTTTCTATATCATGAGAGGATATTACCAAATCACTATACATTTGGTTAGTTCCATTTTTGTTCTTAATACAAAGGGGACGAAATATTTTATTGATATTTCACTTGTTAATTTCGGCTATACATGTTTTGATGGGTGAATTCTGCATGGACCTCATGGTAATGGCCGATATTTATTTATCGCCCTAAGAACATCGCAAAGCTTGGTCGGTGTAGTATCCGGACATCGTCCTTAGTTCAATTGGAAACCAAGACAAGCCTTTGGTTACCATATGTGCTACACATATTGAGGCAGTCAGTGATTCGTTATGAGAAGTGCAACAAATATCCAAGGGTTATCAATATTTTGACGAATCACTTATAATTTATCTTGAGGTATGTCTAGAAGTAAAATTTACCTTGGGTTGCTTTAATACTGCTCATATATCTGGACATGACAATTGAAGAGCAAATGAGTTGGCACAACAAGCATCCGGTTACTATGTTGATCATGGTGTATTGCATATCTATCAATAGCCGATGCTTGGTCTCACCGACATAGATAAGGCCGAACTGAAGCCCACCGCTTCAGTCACTAATGAAATTATTATGCAAGCGAAGCAAGGTATCGAGAAAATTCATTGTTGATTACCTGCAAGAACCTAGCAGAAGGGTGAACAACATGGTTCGGAGGATGGCTTTGAGATTGATATCGATGGAACTTTATCACCGGATTGTTAATGAAATTGAGAAGGTTTCACCCAAGTTTGCATCAAGGATTCAAACAAGTAATGGCCGATATATACTTATAGCCCTAAGCACATGCAAAATAGCCGATGGAGTGTTGACATCGTCCTTAGAACCAACATGGTACAAGTTATTTTTCGGCATGCTTGCTTTGCCGAAAAATAGGGGGGCATGTGTTGACGCTCAAAAGTGGCACAATTATAAAGAGTAGCTTGAAGTTATATCAAGATGAAGTCAAAATTATGGTTGCAATTCAGCATTGGATGACCCTTTTAGAGAAGATCAAAGTTGATATAAAGGTGGTCCAAAATGGAACCCGGACGCAAAAAGTATGACGTTTTCGGAGATACCCGTGTTGACATCAGATTATAGAATGGCATGAAACATAATTAAGATGACCCCGGATGGAAAAAGTTTCAACATGAAAGTTCTTTGTCTCGTCGAAACGGATGATTTTGATATAAAAGTCGTCTTAATCCAAGGTCATATGCAAAAGTTACAACCAGTACAAGGCGCTGCTCCAGTAGATGGCCCGACACTCCAAGGACAACAATGCGGGTTTCAGATTTCTCTGCTGCAGACTTCGGAAAAGAGACAAATATCCCCTCAAGATGGCCCCTGATCAAAAAATGTTCAACATGAAAGTTGTACGTCTCGTCGAAACTGTCAAAATTACTTTTGGTCTCGTTTCCATCCGAGGTCGTGTACTACCTAAAGAAAGACCCGGAATGTGCAGCCAATTTTAAATCGAACAGTTTTGAAGAGTTCGGACAAAACCATCCGAATTTGACTAGGGTTTTGGACGTGGATCTAAGCATTTTCCTTGCACGGGACGTCCAGCCGCCTCTTATATACCTAAGGAGTGACGACCGATTGAACAACACACATTTTCATCTACAACTTTTTATCTTTTATCTTTTCTCCTTAACCCTAGATCTTCTTCTTCTCGTTTTTCGTTCGTTCTTTTTGTTACAGGGCGGCGAATCTCGAGGCCCTAGGGACGATCAGGTCGACCTAGGGCAGCCCATAGCCGCCGCTCGCCCTGACGGGGTCCCTCCTGGGTGTGTCAGGTTTTAGGTCCTCAAAAGCGCCCGCTCGATTGCTGGCGTACCGCGCTTCCGAACAGGTCTCCTTCGACGTGAGCTGCGGTGCATCACCCCCGGCGTCGAGGGTACATGTTGACATGTTCGTGTGCGAACACTAGGAACAAACAAAAAGAATCGATATAAACGTGTTTTCTTTTTCTTAAGGAAAAACAGATAAAAAAAGACTAAATGGACCGGCACGCTTAAGGAACTGCATGGGCGAGGGATGTGCGTCACATACCATTTGTACTCTATTTGGCGCTATAAGCATCGAATAGAATCTAACATGCTACACGTACGTAAGTTGAATTCAAGGGGGGTGGAGAGATTGGTTACAAATATTACGTAAGGAGCCGTATGTTTACTTAGGTGTGTCATTTTTGTATCCGAGTATGCGCGCACATATATCTAAGTAAGTACGTACGCAATAGAAGGCTGGACGGGTCTCAGCTAGAAGATATGAAGGGCGCGTTTAGTTGCCCATAAAATCGCAACCAGGCCCAGTTGGGCAATGAAATGTGCGCTTGATTGCAAACGCAGTGGGCTAACTCGCATGCACACGAAGCTTAAAGTAGCCCTCAGTCTAAAGGAGATAGAAATCAGGTGTGACGGCATGACGCCAAATCTAGGCTCACCCCCTCACCCATTTACTCGGTCACGACTACCTCTAGGACAGCCACCTCCTTTAGACTCACCACCACCGATGACGGCGACTCAGATATGTGCGTACGCGGCAGAGGCGGCAGATCCGGCAGTAAGAGCTGTTGCTACTCTTCCATTTGTCCACCATCTGGTCGTCCTTGACTCAGCCATGCCCCCCTAGTCGTCCTCGTCTCTGATGCCGGTAAGCAACATCGCCTGTCCCCTATGTTAGGTGTGTTGTTAGGCCGTTAGGCAAGGTGTAGGATCTATTTCCCCATTGCTCAATGCACGCTCGATCTGGACTAGGTTATGGATGCAAGGATGCGTCTGGTACTTCAGACGGGAGCACTGATAGCTGTGATTCAGGCATGGGTCATGTTCATGCACAAGAGAGTTGTTTGTCATGCTGAGAGACCCGTCATCAGATATGGTCCAATGCTTATGCGGGAGCAGGAAAGAATCTCCAATCTGAACTACATATACAACTGTAATGACATAGAGACTCTGTGGATGCTTAGAATGAAAAGAGCACTATTTGCCAGACTTGTTCAGACCTTCAGGTTCAGGGGCTGCTAGAAGATAGCATCCACACCAGTGTGGATGAGCAAGTGGCCATGTTCCTTCATATTGTTGGCCATAACCAGAGGTTCAGAGTTATCCACACCACGTTCAAGAGGTCAATGAAGACCATCTTAAGGTACTTCAAGCAAGTGTTGTATGCTGTTGGGGAGCTCAGAAGAGAGATGGTCAAGTCACCAACTGGCCAGACTCCTACCAAGATTCGCACAAGCCCAAGATGGTATCCATACTTCAAGGTGAGCACTACAGTATGTAGTTCATTGCTTGATATGCTTGGATAGTTCAAGGTGAGCACTAACACAAACTTGTATTGCCATTTCAGGATTGCATTGGGGCAATAGATGGTACTCATGTCACTGCCAGAGTGCCGAGGTGACAAGCTGCAACATTCAGGGGGAGGAAGCACTACACATTGTGTTTGCTGCTATTGACTTCAATCTGAAGTTCACCTATGTGCTGGCTGGCTGGGAAGGGTCAGCACATGATGCTAACATACTCAGTAACAGCATGAGTCGCCCTGATGGCAAGTTCTACCTAGGAGATGCTGGCTATGCATGTCGCCCAAGTGCTCTTCTACCCTTCAGGAAAACCAGGTACCATCTGAACGAGTTCTCTGGTAGGAACTACCCTAGGTCTCCAAAGGAGCTGTTCAATCTCAGACACTCCAGCCTTAGAGTAACGGTTGACAGGGCATTGGGAGCTCTCAAGAACAGGTTCAAGATCCTGGATCAGAAGCCATTCCACCCTCACCCTACCCAGGTTAAGCTTGTTCTTGCATGTTGCATTCTGCATAACTGGATCCTGCAATGGGGTGTTGATGAACTGGTGCTTGAGGACGAAGAGGTAACGTCTGACGATCTTGACCTCGGTGGCCATGGTGTTGAGGCATTTGACAACGAAGCCTGGAAGAACAAAAGGCTGGAGTGGGCACAGACAATGTGGGATAACAGAGGTCAGACAAGGATTTGAAGAAGAAGAGCAAGAGCAGCAGAAGAGGAGGAAGACGCAGCAACAATAGAAGAGAAAGAGGAGGGTTGACGACTTTCCCCCATTCAGCCATTTGGCTCTTAATAATGTGTATTGCCGTTTGATAGTAGCTAGGATGAACCGTAATTTGTTTCGCAACTAGGAGTGAAATTGTTTAATCATGTGTGGTAAGGTCACCACTAGTGACAAGTGGTGACATCACCTAATGCAGGTTGCAACCAAACAACTACTCATGTCTGCGCCTAATGCAATGCAGCCAACCAAACGGAGGTTCAAAATTAGTTCCCTCATGCAGCTAACCTATATGCAGGCAACCAAACTATGTGCAGATGGTGGTTTATAGGTTGTTTTTGCTCGTCCAAGCCCGATTGAGAAGTGAATGCAAACATGCTACGTCTTGAACACTGCATTGGTTTTTCCCTTGAAGAGGAAAGGGTGATGCAGTAAAGTAGCGTAAGTATTTCCCTCAGTTTTTGAGAACCAAGGTATCAATCTAGTAGGAGACTACGTTCACTCGCACCTACACAAACAAATAAGAACCTCGCAACCAACGCGATAAAGGGGTTGTCAATCCCTTCACGTTCACTTACGAGAGTGAGATCTGATAGATATGATAAGATATTATTTTTGGTATTTTTATGATAAAGAGAAATAAAGGTGCAAAGTAAAATAAAAGGGCAATAGAAATAGCTAAGTGTTGGAAGATTAATATAATGGAAAATAGACCCGGGGGCCATAGGTTTCACTAGTGGCTTCTCTCAAGAGCATAAGTATTACGGTGGGTGAACAAATTACTGTCGAGCAATTGATAGAATTGAGCATAGTTATGAGAATATCTAGGTATGATCATGTATATAGGCATCACGTCCGTGACAAGTAGACCGACTCCTGCCTGCATCTACTACTATTACTCCACACATCGACCGCTATCCAGCATGCATCTAGAGTATTAAGTTCATAAGAACAAAGTAACGCTTTAAGCAAGATGACATGATGTAGAGGGATAAACTCATGCAATATGATATAAACCCCATCTTGTTATCCTCGATGGCAACGATACAATACGTGCCTTGCTGCCCCTGCTGTCACTGGGAAAGGACACCGCAAGATTGAACCCAAAGCTAAGCACTTCTCCCATTGCAAGAAAGATCAATCTAGTAGGCCAAACCAAACTGATAATTTGAAGAGACTTGCAAAGATAACCAATCATACATAAAAGAATTCAGAGAAGATTCAAATATTGTTCAGAGATAAACTTGATCATAAACCTACAATTCATCGGTCCCGACAAACACACCGCAAAACAAGATTACATCGAATAGATCTCCACGAGAATCGTGGAGAACTTTGTATTGAGATCCAAAGAGAGAGAAGAAGCCATCTAGCTAATAACTATGGACCCGAAGGTCTGAAGTAAACTACTCACACATCATCGGAGAGGCTATGGTGTTGATGTAGAAGCCCACCGTGATCAATGCCCCCTCCGGCAGGACGCCGAAAAAGGCCCCAAGATGGGATCTCACGGGTACAGAAGGTTGCGGCGGTGGAATTAGGTTTTCGTGGATGCTTCTGTTGGTTTGGGGGTACGTAAGTATATATAGGAGGAAGAAGTACGTCGGTGGAGCAACATGGGCCCCACGAGGGTGGAGGCGCGCTTGGGGGGGGGGGTAGGCCCGCCCCCTGCCTCGTGCTCTCCTCGTTGCTTTCTTGATGTAGACTCCAAGTCCTCTGGATCGCGTTTGTTCCGAAAATCACGTTCCCGAAGTTTCATTCCGTTTGGACTCCGTTTGATATTCCTTTTTACGAAACACTGAAATAGGCAAAAAAAAACAGCAATTTGGGCTTTGCCTCCGGTTAATAGGTTAGTCCCAAAAATAATATAAAAGTGTATAATAAAGCCCATTAAACATCCAAAACAGAATATAATATAGCATGGAACAATAAAAAATTATAGATACGTTGGAGACGTATCAAGCATCCCCAAGCTTAATTCCTGCTCGTCCTCGAGTAGGTACATGATAAAAACATAATTTTTGATGTGGAATGCTACTTGGCATAATTTTCAATGTAATTCTCTTAATTGTGGTATGAATGTTCAGATCCGAAAGATTCAAGACAAAAGTTTAATATTGACATAAAAATAATCATACTTCAAGCATACTAACTAAGCAATTATGTCTTCTCAAATTAACATGGCCAAAGAAAGTTATCCCTACAAAATCATATAGTCTGGCTATGCTCTATCTTCATCACACAAAATATTTAAATCATGCACAACCCCGATGACAAGCCAAGCAATTGTTTCATACTTTTGGTGTTCTCAAACTTTTTCAATCTTCATGCAATACATGAGCGTGAGCCATGGACATAGCACTATATGTGGAATATAATGGTGGTTGTGGAGAAGACAAAAAGGGAGAAGATAGTCTCACATCAACTAGGCGTATCAACGGGCTATGGAGATGCCCATCAATAGATATCAATGTGAGTGAGTAGGGATTGCCATGCAACGGATGCACTAGAGCTATAAGTATATGAAAGCTCAACAAAAGAAACTAAGTGGGTGTGCATCCAACTCGCTTGCTCACGAAGACCTAGGGCATTTTGAGGAAGCCCATCATTGGAATATACAAGCCAAGTTCAATAATGAAAATTTCCCACTAGTATATGAAAGTGACAACATAAGAGACTCTCTATCATGAAGATCATGGTGCTACTTTGAAGCACAAGTGTGGTAAAAAGGATAGTAGCATTGTCCCTCCTCTCTTTTTCTCTCATTTTTTATGGCCTTTCTCTTTTTTTATTTTGTCCGGAGTTTCATCCCGACTTATGGGGGAATCATAGTCTCCATCATCCTTTCCTCACTTGGGACAATGCTCTAATAATGATGATCATCACACTTTTATTTTCTTAAAACTCAAGAATTACAACTCAATGCTTAGAACAACAATATGACTCTATGTGAATGTCTCCGGCGGAATACCGGGATATGCAATGAATCAAGAGTGACATGTATGAAAGAATTATGAACGGTGGCTTTGCCACAAATACGATGTCAACTACATGATCATGCAAAGCAATATGACAATGATGGAGCGTGTCATAATAAACGGAACAGTGGTAAGTTGCATGGCAATATATCTCGGAATGGCTATGGAGATGCCATGATAGGTAGGTATGGTGGCTGTGTTGAGGAAGGTATATGGTGGGTGTATGATACCGGCGAGAAGTGCGTGGTATTAGAGAGGCTAGCAATGGTGGAAGGATGAGAGTACGTATAATCCATGGACTCAACATTAGTCATAAAGAACTCATATACTTGTTGCAAAAATCTATTAGTTATCGAAACAAAGTATTACGCGCATGCTCCTAGGGGGATAGATTGGTAGGAAAAGACCATCGCTCGTCCCTGTCCGCCACTCATAAGGAAGACAATCGATAAATAAATCATGCTCCGACTTCATCACATAACGGTTCACCATACGTGCATGCTACGGGAATCACAAACTTTAACACAAGTATTTATCAAATTCATAACTACTCAACTAGCATGACTCTAATATTACCATCTTCATATCTCAAAACAATTATCAAGCATCAAACTTCTCATAGTATTCAACACACTCATAAGATTTTTTTTACTAATCTTGAATGCCTATCATAATTAAAGCAAATTACCACGCTGTTTTGTAGGACTCTCAAAATAATCTAAGTGAAGCATGAGAGAACAATAGTTTCTATAAAACATAACCACCGCTCTAACAATTTCCGAATCAAGTGTGTCTCTCTCAAAAGGTGTGTACAGCAAGGATGATTGTGGCAAACTAACAAATAAAGACTCAAATAATACAAGACGCTCCAAGCAAAACACATATCATGTGGTGAATAAAAATATAGCTCCAAGTAAATTTACCGATGGATGAGGACGAAAGAGGGGATGCCTTCCGGGGCATCCCCAAGCTTTGGGTTTTTGGTGTCCTTAGATTATCTTGGGGTGCCATGGGCATCCCCAAGCTTAGGGTCTTGCCACTCCTTGTTCCATACTCCATAAAATCTTTACCCAAAACTTGAAAACTTCACAACACAAAACTTAACAGAAAATCTCGTGAGCTCCGTTAGCGAAAGAAAACAAAACACCACTTCAAGGTACTGTAATGAACTCATTCTTTATTTATATTGGTGTTGAACCTACTGTATTCCAAATTCTCTATGGTTTATAAACTATTTTACTAGCCAAAGATTCATCAAAATAAGCAAACAACACACGAAAAACAGAATCTGTCAAAAACATAACAGTCTGTAGTAATCTGTAACTAACGCAAACTTCTGGAACTCAAAAAATTCTACCAAAATAGGAAGACCTAGACAATTTTTTTATTGATCTGCTGCAATTGGAATCAATATTTTATCACGTTCTACTAATTTTTAACAATTGTTTTCGTGAACAGAAAGTTTCTGGAATTTTCAGCAAGATCAAATAACTATCATCCAAGAAGATTCTATAGGTTTAACTTGGCACAAACACTAATTAAAACATAAAAACAAATCTAACCAGAGGCTAGATCAAATATTTATTCCTAAACAGAAGGAAAAAGCAAAAAGCAAAAAACTAAAAATAAAATTGGGTTGCCTCCCAACAAGCGCTATCGTTTAACGCCCCTAGCTAGGCATAAAAGCAAGGATAGATCTAGGTATTGCCATCTTTGGTAGGCAATCCATAAGTGGCTCTCATAATAGATTCATAAGGTAATTTTATTTTCTTTCTAGGGAAGTGTTCCATGCCTTTCCTTAAAGGAAATTGGAATCTAATATTCCCTTCCTTCATATCAATAATTGCACCAATCGTTCTAAGGAAAGGTCTACCAAGAATAATAGGACATGAAGGATTGCAATCTATATCAAGAACAATAAAATCTACGGGCACATAATTCCTATTTGCAACAATAAGAACATCATTAATTCTTCCCATGGGTTTTTTAATAGTGGAATCCGCAAGGTGTAAATTTAAAGAGCAATCATCAAATTCGCGGAAACCTAACAAATCACACAAAGTTTTTGGAATCGTGGAAACACTAGCACCCAAATCACACAAAGCATAGCATTCATGATCTTTAATTTTAATTCTAATAGTAGGTTCCCACTCATCATAAAGTTTTCTAGGGATAGAAACTTCCAACTCAAGTTTTTCTTCATAAGATTGCATTAAAGCATCAACGATATGTTTGGTAAAAGCTTTATGTTGACTATAAGCATGCGGAGAATTTAGCACGGATTGCAACAAGGAAATACAATCTATCAAAGAGCAATTATCATAATTAAATTCCTTGAAATCCAAAATAGTGGGTTCATTGCTATCTAAGTTTTAACTTCTTCAATCCCACTTTTATCAATTTTTGCATCAAGGTCTAAAAACTCCGAATTTTTGGAACGCCTTCTAGGTAAAGGTGGATCATATTTAGTCCCATCATTATCAAGATTAATATTGCAACATCAATAACTTTTAGATCTTCATCTTTATTCTCGTAAAAATTAGAAGAACACGCTTTCACAAAGCAATCTTTCTTAGCACGCATCCTAGCGGTTCTTTCTTTGCACTCATCAATGGAAATTCTCATAGCTTTGAGAGACTCATTGATATCATGCTTAGGTGGAATAGATCAAAGTTTCAAAGAATCAACATCAAGATAAATTCTATCAACGTTCCTAGCCATTTCATCAACTTTAAGCAATTTTTCTTCAAGCAAAGCATTGAAATTATTTTGCGAATTCATAAACTCCTTAACACTAGTCTCAAATTCAGAGGGCATCTTATTAAAATTTCCATAAGAATTGTTGTAGGAATTACCATAATTATTAGAGGAATTACTAGGATACGGCCTAGGATTAAAGTTTCCTCTATACGCGTTGTTACCAAAATTATTCCTACCAACAAAATTCACATCCATAGGTTCATTATTATTCTCAATCAAAGTAGACAAAGGCATATCATCAGGATCAGAAGAAACACTTTTAGTAGCAAATAATTTCATAAGTTCATCCATCTTTCCACTCAAAACATTAATTTCTTCTATCGCATGCACTTTTTTATTAGTAGATCTTTCGGTGTGCCATTGAGAATAATTAACCATAATATTATCTAGGAGTTTAGTAGCTTCTCCTAAAGTGATTTCCATAAAAGTGCCTCCTGCGGCCGAATCTAAAAGATTTCTAGAAGCAAAATTCAATCCGGCATAAAGATTTTGTGTAATCATCCATAAGTTCAAACCATGAGTAGGGCAATTACGTATCATTAATTTCATTCTCTCCCAAGATTGTGCAACATGTTCATGATCAAGTTGCTTAAAATTCATAATATCGTTTCTAAGAGAGATGATCTTAGCGGGAGGAAAATACTTAGAGATAAAAGCATCTTTGCACTTATTCCATGAATCAACACTATTTTTAGGCAAAGACGAGAACCAAACTTTAGCACGATCTCTAAGTGAAAAAGGAAATAGCTTCAATTTAACAATATCGTTGTCCACATCTTTCTTATTTTGCATATCACACAAATCAACAAAGCTATTTAAATGGGTAGCGGCATCTTCACTAGGAAGGCCGGCGAATTGATCTTTCATGACAAGATTCAACAAAGCAGCATTAATTTCACAAGATTCAGTATCGGTAAGAGGAGCAATCGGAGTGCTAAGAAAATCATTGTTGTTGGTATTGGTAAAGTCACACAATTTAGTATTGTCTTGAGCCATCGTGACAATCAAGCAATCCAACACACGAGCAAAGAAGAAGCGAGCGAAAAAGAGGCGAACAGAAAAGAGAGGGCGAATAAAACGGCAAGGGTGAAGTGGGGGAGAGGAAAACGAGAGGCAAATGGCAAATAATGTAATGCGAGGGATAAGAGTTTGTGATGGGTACTTGGTATGTTGACTTTTGCGTAGACTCCCCAGCAATGGCGCCAGAAATCCTTCTTGCTACCTCTTGAGCACTGTGTTGGTTTTTCCCTTGAAGAGGAAAGGGTGATGCAGTAAAGTAGCGTAAGTATTTCCCTCAGTTTTTGAGAACCAAGGTATCAATCCAGTAGGAGACCACGCTCAAGTCCCTCGCACCTACACAAACAAATAAGAACCTCGCAACCAACGCGATAAAGGGGTTGTCAATCCCTTCACTGTCACTTACGAGAGTGAGATCTGATAGATATGATAAGATAATATTTTTGGTATTTTTATGATAAAGAGAAATAAAGATGCAAAGTAAAATAAAAGGGCAATAGAAATAGCTAAGTGTTGGAAGATTAATATAATGGAAAATAGACCCGGGGGCCATAGGTTTCACTAGTGGCTTCTCTCAAGAGCATAAGTATTACGGTGGGTGAACAAATTACTATCGAGCAATTGATAGAATTGAGCATAGTTATGAGAATATCTAGGTATGATCATGTATATAGGCATCACGTCCGTGACAAGTAGACCGACTCCTGCCTGCATCTACTACTATTACTCCACACATCGACCGCTATCCAGCATGCATCTAGAGTATTAAGTTCATAAGAACAGAGTAACGCTTTAAGCAAGATGACATGATGTAGAGGGATAAACTCATGCAATATGATATAAACGGCGTCTTGTTATCCTCAATGGCAACAATACAATACGTGCCTTGCTGCCCCTGCTATCACTGGGAAAGGACACCGCAAGATTGAACCCAAAGCTAAGCACTTCTCCCATTGCAAGAAAGATCATTCTAGTAGGCCAAACCAAATTGATAATTCGAAGAGACTTGCAAAGATAACCAATCATACATAAAAGAATTCAGAGAAGATTCAAATATTGTTCATAGATAAACTTGATCATAAACCCACAATTCATCGGTCCCGACAAACACACCGCAAAAGAATATTACATCGAATAGATCTCCACGAGAATCGTGGAGAACTTTGTATTGAGATCCAAAGAGAGAGAAGAAGCCATCTAGCTAATAACTATGGACCCGAAGGTCTGAAGTAAACTACTCACACATCATCGGAGAGGCTATGGTGTTGATGTAGAAGCCCTCCGTGATCAATGCCCCTCCGGTAGGACGCAGGAAAAGGCCCCAAGATGGGATCTCACGGGTACAGAAGGTTGCGGCGGTGGAATTAGGTTTTCGTGGATGCTTCTGTTGGTTTGGGGGTACATAGGTATATATAGGAGGAAGAAGTACGTCGGTGGAGCAACATGGGCCCCACGAGGGTGGAGGGCGCGCCTGGGGGGGTAGGCGCACCCCCGCCTTGTGCTCTCCTCGTTGCTTTCTTGACGTAGAATCCAAGTCCTCTGGATCATGTTGTTTTCGAAAATCACGTTCCCGAAGGTTTCATTCCGTGTGGACTCCGTTTGATATTCTTTTTTTGCGAAACACTGAAATAGGCAAAAAAACAGCAATTTCGGCTGGGCCTCCGGTTAAGAGGTTAGTCACAAAAATAATATAAAAGTGTATAATAAAGCCCATTAAACATCCAAAACAAAATATAATATAGCATGGAACAATAAAAAATTATAGATACGTTGGAGACGTATCAAAACACGCCAAAATCGGTGCGGGCAACCAAATGCGCCCGAAGTAATTGTTTAGTGTTGGATCCTTCCTCCGCCTCCGGCCGACTAAGCAAAAAGATATTCACGAAGCTCTGGAAAAACTTGATGACAAGGTGGCAATGGCGGCTGTAGCTTGAAGAAGCCCTAGTGATTTCCTTGGGCACCTTCAGTTGTCTTTCGAGGAGTTTCATATGCTGAAAGCACTAGCAGTACGAGAGGCTCTCTCTTTGGGGGATGGTCTGCTGATCCGGGGAGCGAGGAGAGCAACAAACTATTTAAGGGCAATCAACACACTGCATGATGACTCCAAGCCAGTGTATGTCCAAATTGCTGATGCGAATAGACTAGAGGATCATGGTTTGATGATATTGCGTTCTGCCATGAGAAACAAGATTCAAATAAAAAAAGGTCATTTTTCGACAAAGGGTGGATTTTGATGACCCACAAGTACAGGGGATCAATCATAGTCCTTTCAATAAGTAAGAGTGTCGAAACAAGCTGTTTTCAGCAAGGTACTTTCTGCATGCACTGAAATTGTCGGTAACAGATAATTTTATAGCAAGGCAATTTTTAACTAGCAAGTAAAAGTAACGGTAACAAAGGTGTAGCAAGGTAGCCCAATCCTTTTTGTAGCAAAGGACAGGCTGGAACGGTCTCTTATAATTAGCAAAGCGTTCTTGGGGACACACGAGAATTTCATCTAGTCACTTTCATAATGTTTGTTTGATTCACGTTCGTTACTTTGATAATTTGATATGTGGGTGGACCGGTGCTTGGGTGTTGTTCTTACTTGAACAAGCCTCCCACTTATAATTACCCCCTCTTGTAAGCATCCGCAACTACGAAAGAAGAATTCTGATAAATCTAACCATAGCATGAAACATATGGATCCAAACCAGCCCCTTACGGAATAGCGCATAAACTAGGGTTTAAACTTCTGTCACTCTAGCAACCCATCATCTAATAACTACTGCACAATGCTTTCCCTTAGGCCCAAAGATGGTGAAGTGTCATGTGTCGACGTTCACATAACACCACTAAGGGAAACAACAACATACATATCATCAAAATACCGTACGAATACCAAATTCAGATGATTACTTATGACAAGACTTCTCCCATGTCCTCAAGAACAAACGTAACTACTCACAAAACATATTCATGTTCAAGATCAGAGGGGTATTGAATAGCATAATGGATCTGAATATATGATCTTCCACCAAATGAACCAATAAGCATCAACTACAAGATGTAATCTTAAACCGTCCAATACGGTGTTCCATGGTGTGGTGCCTGGTAAGTCGGCGTATCCTATTGGTAAAATAGCCCTGGAGGTGGCTTTTGGAGATGAGCATGACTCGAGATCAGAAACCTTGACCTTTGAAGTGGTGAAAATCAGAAGCCCGTATCATGCCCTATTTGGATGGCCAGCTTACGGCAAGTTTATGGCACGGCCTTGTTATGTTTATCTACAGCTCAAGATGCCGGGTCACAAGGGAACTATAACTGTGCATGGAAGCCGCAAGATTGCTCTGGAGTGTGAGGAAGGTGATGCGGCTTATGCTGAGTCGGTTTGCGCCACAGAGGAGTTGAAGTTTTACAAAGACAATGTTGATCCGGCAGATATGACTTCGTTGAAGAAACCAACTACGGAGCATGATCCGGCCCTGAAGTTTAAATCGGCTGATGAGACTAAACTTGTTGACTTTGTGCCTGGCGATTCGTCCAAGCAGTTTAGCATCAGCGCTAACTTGGATCCGAAATAGGAAAGCACGCTCATCGAGTTCATCCGTGAGAATCGGGACATCTTTGCATGGAAGCCTTCTGACATGCCTGGTGTACCGAGAGAACTCGCTGAGCACACCCTCAATGTTGATCCTAAGTATAAACCGGTCAAGTAGTTTCTCCACCGGTTCAATGAAGAAAGACGCAAAGCTATTGGAGAAGAAGTAGCCAGGCTCTTGGGGGCTGGATTTATCGTTGAAGTATTCCATCCTGAGTGGTTGGCTAATCCGGTGCTGGTCCTCAAGAAGAATGGCACTTGGCGTATGTGTGTGGACTACACAGATCTCAACAAAGCTTGTCCAGGAGATCCTTTTGCCCTCCCCCGTATTGATCAGATTATTGATGCTACGGCGGGTTGTGAGTGGTTAAGTTTTTTGGATGCATATTCTGGTTATCATCAAATCAAGATGGCAGTTAAGGACCAGGAGAAGACGGCCTTCATAACTCCCTTTGGAGCCTTCTGCTATGTGTCCATGCCCTTTGGGCTCAAGAGTGCACAGGCAACTTATCAACGGTGTGTGCAGAATTGTCTTCATAAACAGATCGGCCGCAATGTTCACGCCTATGTGGATGATATTGTGGTGAAATCAAGGAAAAAGGAGACATTGATTGATGACTTGAAGGAAACCTTTGATAACCTGCGGGTTTATAAAATGATGCTTAATCCGTCCAAGTGCGTCTTTGGTGTACCTGCAGGCAAGCTCTTGGGTTTTTTGGTGTCTAACAGGGGCATTGAAGCCAATCCGGAAAAGATCAAGGCCATCACCTCCTTGGCTAAACCAAAATGTATCAATGATGTTCAACGCCTGGCAGGCCGGATTGCCGCGTTGAGCCGGTTTATCAGTCGTCTTGGTGAGAAGGCCATCCCTTTGTATCAGATGCTGAAGAAAACGGATAACTTCGTCTGGAGTGACGCCGCTAATGAAGCATTTGAGGACTTAAAGCGGCAGCTAGCTAATCCGCCGGTTCTCGCTGCTCCGGTTGACAAAGAGCCATTGTTTCTATATGTGGCAGCTAACGCTCGGGCTGTTAGTGTGGCTATTGTGGTGGAGCGCAAGGAGGCAGGAAAGGAATATCCGGTTCAGCGGCCGGTTTACTATATTAGTGAGGTACTCATTGAATCCAAGCAGAGGTACCCGCATTGGCAAAAATTGGTGTGTGGGGTTTTCATGGCAGCCGGAAGCTTAAGCAGTATTTCCAAGGTCATCCCATCACGGTGGTCAGCTCTGCTCCTTTGGGGGATATAATCCAGAATAGGGAGGCAACTGGTCAAATTGCTCAGTGGGCTATCGAGCTCGGGCCTCACGGGTTGAAATACATACCCTGAACGGCGATCAAATCTCAGGCACTTGTGGATTTCATCAATGATTGGACAGAATTACAAGCGCCAGAAGAGAAGCCGGATCACACTTATTGGACTATTCATTTTGATGGGTCCAGGCAATTGGAGGGCTCGGGGGCTGGAGTCGTGTTAACTTCCCCACGAGGTGATAAGTTTTGTTATGTTCTCCGTTTAATGTTCCCTTGCACTAATAATGCAGCTGAATATGAGGCCTTACTCCATGGTCTACGGATGGCTAAGGAGATGAATCTCAGTCGAGTTAAATGCTTCGATGACTCGGATCTGGTGGCTCAACAAGTGTCTGGCACTTGGGATTCCAAGGACCCACTAATGGCAGCATATCGTCGTGAGGTGGATATTGTTGCAGGTCACTTCAAAGGTTATCAGGTGGATCATGTGGACCGCCGGAAGAATGAAGCGGCAGACGCTTTAAGCCGCCTAGGTTCCCAATGTAAACCGGTTCCACCTAATGTTTTCCTGGACGTTTTGCATAATCCGTCCGTCAAGCTCCCTGGTGAAGAGGATTTGGCTGTTCCTGATCTGGAGGCTCAGTTGGTGGCAGCTCTACATGTTATCCCGGATTGGACGGTTCCGTATCTGGCGTATATAAACTGGGGCGAGTTACCAGAGAATGAAACTTTGGCCAGATAGATAACCCGGCGGTCCAAGTCCATGACTGTTATCAATGGAGAGTTACATCATTGCAGTGTGACAGGGGTGTTTCAACGCTGTGTATCTCCTGAGGAAGGCCGTGAAATTTTGCGTGAGATCCACGAAGGAGATTGTGGACACCACGCCGGTTCAAAATCTTTGGTGGCCAAGGCGTTTCGTCACGGTTTTTCTTGGTTGACAGCTCATGCTGATGCCGAGGAGTTGGTTAAAAGATGTGATGGCTGTCAGTAATTCTCACGGCGTGTTCATGTACCAGCTCAAGAATTGAGGATGATTCCAATCACCTGGCCGTTTGCAACTTGGGGGCTGGATATGGTTGGGCCTTTCAAGAGGTCCAAGGACAAGAAGACCCACCTTTTGGTGGCGGTTGATAAGTTCACAAAATGGGTGGAAGCAGAGCCAGTTAGTAAGTGTGATGCAGCCACGGCAGTTCAATTCATCAAAAAGGTGATCTTCCGGTTTGGCTTCCCACATAGCATTATAACAGACAATGGTACCAATCTGTCAAAGGGTGCCATGAAGGAGTTCTGTCAACGCGAGCACATCCGACTTGACGTATCATCAGTGGCTGACCCCCAGTCCAATGGTCAAGCGGAGAGGGCCAATCAAGAGATTTGAGAGGCATCAAACCCCGGCTTATGGTTCCTTTGCAACGGACGCCGGGTTGTTGCGTTGAGGAGTTACCTTTAGTGTTATGGAGCATCAATACCACGCCCAACAGATCGATAGGCTACACGCCGTTCTTCATGGTTTATGGAGCGGAAGCGGTTCTTCCTAGTGACATCCGTCATGACTCGCCTCGTGTAGCGGCATATGTTGAACCGGACAACGAGACGGCACGGCAGGAAGCCCTTGACCTGTTAGATGAGGAGCGTGACATGGCGGCAGCCCGTTCGGTGATTTACCAGCAAGATATGCGTCGTTATCATAGCCGCCGGGTTAGAACCAGAACCTTTCAAGAAGGAGATCTGGTGCTTCGACTCATCCAGGATCAGACGGATATGCACAAGCTATCCCCCCTTGGGAAGGGCCTTTTGTGGTCAGCAAGGATTTGCACAATGGGTCGTACTACCTAATCGATGTTCGAGAGCGCAAAGACTCACGTAAATCGGAGGAGGAGACCAACCGGCTATGGAATATTGCTCATCTTCGGCCCTACTATACTTGAGCTACAGGCTCTGCTTATGTACATATTATGACATTGTATATATTATGATCAATATAATAAACCGGAACCTCAGCTAAAGCGGGGTATCTGTTGTTTTCTTACATGACGTGTGGTTACATGGAGCTTGCAAAGCGGCGTCCGGTTTACCCCTTGATTTAGCTTCTTAAAGCTTGATAACAGATCACTTGGGGGCTTGGTCGTATCCGAACCATAGCTACACCTCTTGATCGGCGCAATGCCACAGCATCATTTGGGAGCATGGTCGAACCCGAACCATGACTACGCCTCTTGATCGGCGTAAAGCCACAGAATCACTTGGGGGCTTGGTCGTATCCGAACCATAGCCACGCCTCTTGATCGGCGTAATGCCACAGCATCACTTGGGAGCATGGTCGAACCCGAACCATGACTACGCCTCTTGATCGGCGTAAAGCCACAGAATCACTTGGGGGCTTGGTCGAACCCGAACCATAGCAATGCCTTTTGATCGGCGTAATGCCACAGCATCACTTGGGGGCTTGGTCAAACCCGAACCACAGCAACACCTCTTGATCAAATTTGGGGCCTGGCAGCCCGTGAAAAGCCTCGACTACAACGGTTTTATTTGCCTTTTGCTAAGTTTCTTTTTCTTTTGTTAAGATTTGTGATGTTTTCAAACCAGTGTTTATCAACCCGGTTGGGCTGTCAGCTACAAGTTGTCAGTACATGACCAAGTTATAATCCAGAGACTATCAGCCCGGTCTGGTTTTGACTCATAGTCACCAGTATGGAATAAGCCGGTGTTTATCACAACCCGGAAAGGTTTTGTTGTAAACCGGCATTATATAACAGGAGATACTTTTACTCCGGTTCAAGGTTATTACCTTCATTACAAGGTTGGTCAGCCAACACTATGCCTAAAGGTCGCAGGTATCATATATTTCCATACTTGGTTATCTTTTACATCCTTGGTTATAAAACTTGGTCATATATATAGTTGGGTATCATGACCCGCCCGGTGGTAAACCGCCAGGGCATTTTAAGCTTTTTATCTGCAGGAACAATTGGAATACATATATATAGATTATGAACATCATATCTCAAAGCATGGCGGATTAACACGCATCAGTTGCAGATAAATATGCACGAAGGCATAACAGACCAAGTGTTTTAACTAGCCTATTACAAGGCGTTTCAGTACTCAAAGGAATAATTTTTTCTCAATAAACATTCAAATTTGGAAGGTTAAACCGGCCACCGGTTTATGATCACGGAGCAGCTTGACTGACGGCTGCGGGTCATCTTGCACCGGTTCTTCTTCTTCGTCCCTACCCAGCGGCTGGAAGTCAACAGTTGTCCAGTCGATCCCAGTTAAAGCTTGGAACACAGCTTCGTCGCTTATAAGGGTGGACGGTTCAATATCAGGGGCATAAGTGTGCTTACGAATTGGAGGGATCAGGCTTTGAGTTTCAAGAGCTGGTGCAGCAACCCGCTTGTTATTGATATCATAACTCACCTGATAATGTGAAAGATCAGCTTCTTTAGCAAGTTGACAAGCCAGTGGACATACTTCCTGGTTTATGGCGCGGAGATCTTCAGTGCAAAATTCTGATCCGTCCTCTTTCAAGCTTGGGTAGCCCTTAGCCACGTCCGTCGGATCAAGATTAGGCACCCATGCTTTTGCCCGGGTTAGCGCGATCAGAGCGCCAGCCCTTGCAGCAAACCTCTTCAGCTCTTCTATCCGGGCAGGCAGCATAGATAGCCTGTCTAAGGTATCCTTGATCAACGTCGGGGGTGGCTTATTGTGCGAAGCGGTGCAGATAATCCGTTGTGCGCCGGTATAAAGTTGCTCTATCAACGTGTAGGCAGCTTTCAACTTCTTCTGCACATCTGAGCCCAGATGGCTAATGCGGGTTCCTGTATCATTAGAAACATCAGTAAACCGGCAACGCATGAAAGGATATGTTGAAAGCATAAAGGAAGGATGCTTACCAAACACGGTAGAGGTCATAGCATGCACTTGCCGCTTTACACCAGTCAGCTCGTCAACCACCGGTTTAAGAGCGGCTTCTGCGTTTTCAGCCCTTTTATCAAAGTGGCTTTTTCAGTTTCCCAATCCGCCCGCTCTTTGTTGAAGCCCTCTTTCAGTTTTTCCATAGCGCCTAGAGAGCGGGTCAACTCTTCCTTCGCTTTGGAGGCTTCAGATTGCTGGGTTTTGATGTTCTCCTGCAGATCAGCGGTTTGGCTTTCCTTCTTGCTCAACTCCGCCTGTAAAGAGACAGATACATAATGAGTTGACAGTACATATTTGAAGTACCAAGCACATAACAAGTTATGCCCTTAGTACTTGGGGGCTAATGCATATTTGCGTTTACTCCGAAATTTTTGCAAGTCCCAAACACAATACAAGTATTAAGCTTGGCACTTGGGGGCTAATGTGTGTTTGAAAAGCTGTTGATATGGGAGTTCTTCTACAGTCCCGGTTCATCTTTATAAAGTTAAACCGGCCCTTGGGGACTATACCGGCTAAAGAACAGTATGGCAAATTTTAAGGAACCGGTTCGTCTTAACGAGGTAATCCGGTCTCTGGGGGCAAAATATGCAAAGATAAGTTGAGACAAAAGTCCCGGTTTAGATCGGTATCATAAACCGTCACTTGGGGGCTACTAGGAATTGATAAACTACAATTGGACAAAAGAGAAAAATGGTAGTTACCTCATATCGCTCCTTCATCAAGTTTACCAAACTAGCTTCACAGTCACGGCTGGTATACAGACGGTTTAACAAGCCAGAATGAATATCTTGAACATTGAGGTTGGCAAAGCTTGATAAATCGGCATTCCATTTGCCTTTGCCGATAGCAGAGAGATCATCCTTGGCAGTATGCTTTGACAAAGCTACAGGGTTGCCTGGGGTGGAGTGGCCAGTGCCAGTAATCATAACATTATCATCTTGTTCATCTGCAGCTCTTGCCGGAGTTGGCGGTTTATCAGTGTCCTTCGTTGGACTGGTCGGCCGGTCTGCATAACTTGTAGTATCAACTTGCACTTGTTCAGCAAGGAAATCATGGTCTTGAAGCGGCGGATCGTGAAGCATGGCGTCAGCATCATTTTCTTCCAGATCTGGAGTTATTTCCGGTTCAGCAGCTACATTTTCATCAACCGGTTTGTTCAACCGAGCTTTCTTGCTGGGTCTTGGCTTGGCGCTGCGAAAAGATAAGACATAAGGATCAGTACGGTATGAAAAGATACATATCAAGAATAAAGACATGTGCATAACTCACCCAGGAACTTTTTTGAGAGGTGGAAGCTGTGTGGCCGAAGACTCGCCAGAGGATGAGTGAGAAGTACCCTGATAATTTGAATCAGATGGGTTAAGAGGTTGGCGAAAACAACCTGCTTTTGGGCATGAAGTATCAATAGGATAAGAGACCTCTGATTCCGGATTACGCACATTGTCGTCAGCTGGTAGATTGGAGGATGCAGTGGTCCTTCTCTTGGCAGGTTTCTTGACAACCTTGGTCTTTGGGCGAACTGGCTTGACTGGTTTGTCTTGCGGTTTTGCCGGTTTATCTTGTGATGGTTTCTTGTTCCAGAACAGATCATCACCCTGTCAGAAAAATAATCACACTTTCATAGAATATTTGGACAGAAGCAAATTCAAACACAAAGGGTTATATGATTCTTACAGCTGGTGGTTTATTGAAGGTGCAGAAAGGGAGTAGCCCGGTTTGGGCACAGACGGCCTCCGGTTCGTTCAGTATTTTCTTTACAGCCTCAGTGACTTCGTCATCTGTAAGCTGAATGTCAATGTGCCGCTGAGCATCCTTCAAACTCCCCATGTACTCACACATCAAACCTGGGCGCCGGCTTAAGGGTAGAATGCTCTAGCTTATCCATTAACGAGCAAGATCGACTCCTGTCAAACCATTTGCCATGAAGGCTCTAATCTTCAAAAGTTGGGGAGCATAGTTGGCTCGTTCTCTTGCTGTCAACCTCTGAGGAAACGAGTGTGTGTTGCTCAGGCGTTCCGGGCGGTAACCCGGCAGGGGGTTTTCGTCAGATGGAGAGGTATCCATGCAGTAAAACCAAGTTTGGTTCCACTCTTTGGGGTGACTGTGGAGTTTGGGATGGGGGAAGGTGACTTCTTTTCTCTTCTGAACCGCCATCCCGCCCAGTTCCGTATTGGGTCCATCTGAGAACTCGGTGCGACGGTTTAAATGAAAGAAATCCCTAAACAGTTCGACTGCAGGTTCCTCTTGCAGATAAGCTTCACAGAATACTTGGAAGTGGCATATATCGGTAACAGAGTTGGGACCGATGTCTTGAGGACGCAGCTGAAAATTGGCTAGCACATCTCAGAAATTTTTTGAACCGGGAGGGCTAAAACCTCGTCCGAGATGATCAGCAAACACGATTACTTCTCCATCCTTGGGTGTAGGAGGATTTTCTGGGCCAGGGACCCTCCAGTGGATGACATCTTTCTTGGCTAGGGCGCCTGTCTTAACAAGGTTGTTTAATTGCTCCTTGGTTACTCGAGAGGGAGCCCAATTGCACTCGTAAACTTGTTTAGCCATGACAAGGAAAATCTAAAACATGAGTATTACCGGTTTAAGGTTTACAGTGGACAACTATACAGCGGTATGAGGATACTAGCATATTGGTAAACCGGAGTCCGGCAATGGAACAGTGTAATGCATTGGCGGTTCAACAGGGGACTAATGGTATCTACCAGGTCATCATTTTTTCTGTGAGGTTAAACCGGCCAATCTGGTATTCAAAGGGTGTAAAAGAAAGAAGAAACAAGTTTCACATCTTGCTATGGTAATTTCAGATCTAACGCGCGTAGGAAAAACAAAGTATATTCTGACCTAAATTCCAGTGTACTGAAGGTTCACCAAGACGAGATGAGTTGGATATCAAACATGTGCTGAAACTGCTAAAGTACGAGATCTATGAGGTTTAAACTACTACCGCATGAGACCTATGTGGTTTTTGGATCTAACCCACGGATATAAATAAGGGAAAGGAAAGGCGGCGACGAACACCGATGAACAACAGAAACCCTAAGCGCAGATCTGTGGTAAGAGAAAGAGGAGACTTACAGATGCTGTTGAGCAGCGGCGGCGCGCAGAGGAGCTCTGGTACATTCAGGTCGATGCAGCGGCCAAAGTTGGTGCAGCGGTCGAAGGTTGACGGCGGCGGCTAAAGTCGAGGGTTCGGGCGTCGCGAGGATGAAGATGAAGTGAAGAGGCACGAGGGGGAGACTGGAAAGACCCCCTAGCCCTATTTATAAGGAGATAAACGACAGATGCGAAAATCGAGGAGCCGGATTTCTGGATAAGGTAATGTTGTCGCCTCGATTGTCGGAGGTTCGTTAATGACAGGTGACGTCACGGCGGTTTACCAAGATCCTAGAAGATGATGTCATGGCGGTTTACAAGATTGTGTGAAGATGTTGAAGAAGAAATTTTCTCAAGTATTGAGGATTAACATGAACCAGTTCAAATCAATCTGGGGCCTAATGTTGGGGATATTACCACTGGGCGTAAACCGGCCAGGAGAGGCCGGGTTAACTTCACAAGTAGTTCATCTGTATCTGAAGCCCATGAAGACAGACGGTGACGCTCCATGAAGGCCCAGGGCCCAAAGCCGGTTTAAGGCATGTAGACACAAACCGGCATTGAGATGTAAACTTGTGTTGTAAGATATACATAGCAGAGACCGAGCCGGACACGATTATGAGCCGGCCTCGGAGTCTGTAAACCGACGGGCGTCAACCCATGTATATAAGGGGACGACCTGGCGGCGGTTCAGGGACAACAAACAGCAACTCGAGACCCAGGCAAAGCGTATTCGCTCCCTGGTCATCGAAACCCCATCAATTCCATCACAACTAGACGTAGGCTTTCACCTTCATTGAAGGGGCCGAACTAGTATAAAACTCTCTTGCGTCCCTTGTCCGCTTTAACACCATCAAGCTAACTTGTAGCGATGGCTCCACGACTAAGTCCTTTCTCTAGGACATCTGCCGTGACAAAACCACGACACCGGGCGTCCGCGCTATGTGACGTGGGCCGAACTGATGGGCCGTGAAGATACAAGATAGAAGGCTTTCCCCCGTGTCCGGATGGGACTCTCCTTTGTGTGGATGGCAAGCTTGGCGTTCGGATATGAAGATTCATTTCTCTGTAAACCGACTATGTACAACCCTAGGCCCCTCCGGTGTCTATATAAACCGGAGTGGTTAGTCCGTAGAGGTAATCATAATCATACAGGCTAGACATCTAGGGTTTAGCCATTACGATGTCGAGGTAGATCAACTCTTGTAACCCCTATACTCATCAAAGTCAATCAAGCAGGAAGTAGGGTATTACCTCCATTAAGAGGGCCCGAACCTGGGTAAACATCGTGTCACTGTCTCCTGTTACCTTCGATCCTCAGATGCACAGTTCGGGACCCCCTACCCGAGATCTGCCGGTTTTGACACCGACATTGGTGCTTTCATTGAGAGTTCCACTGTGCCATCGTCAGAAGGCTCAATGGCTCCATCAATCATCTACAACAATGCCACCTTGAAGGAGACTTTTCTCCCCGGCCAAATTTTCGTATTCGGCGGCTTCGCATTGCGGGCCAATTCGATTGGCCATCTGGAGCAGATCGACAGCTACGCCCCGGGTCATCAAACCAGTTTTGGAAATCTGAGCTACGTCGCTGACATACGAGGAGACTTGATCTTCGAGGGGTTTGCGACGCCAACCACCGCTCTGGCCTTAGATCTGGAGCAAACTGCTGGGTCCGAAGATGGGAGTGCGGAACCCACCGGACTCTCCACAATTGTGGAGCTTGCTACCACAGATCCAGTTAGGATTGTGTCATCGGGATACCTGGAGCCTAGCCGGACTCCCCTCGTCACCGAAGGGCCGGACTCATCCCCGGATTCTAACTCCGGACTCCCGAAGTATGCGACAAGCGGGCACGACCCAGAGGCTTTTTCCTCACTTAGCGTCAAAAGCCCTTGTCCCCCCGTCCAACCCTCGCCTTTAAACAAGGCTCTGGACCTAATGCGATCCCTCGCTATTACAGATGAATTGCTGCTGAACTGCCCGTAGTCCATGCTAGGGGCTGAGAGCGGGGAATTTTACGCCCCAACCACCACCCACTTCATAGCCACTGTCGAGGATCTAACCGACATGCTCAATTACGCCTCCGAAGACATCGACGGTATGGACGACGATGCCGGAGATGAGCAGGGCCAAAACCCGCCGTTTACCGGATGATGGACGACCACTTCCACATATGATGTGTACATGGTAGACACACCCAAAGAGGACAACGACGATGGCGAGAAGGATACGGTTGAGGAAAGGCCTGCTGAAGCACCCCCAAAGCATCGACGTCAGCGACGCCGCTCAAAATCGCGTCGCGATAAGGACAGCAATACCGGCACCGGAGACAATAACACTCCAGAGAATGCCGAAGACCCCGAAGCCCCTGTCGAGCCAACATTCGAACGGGACGACTGGGAGGATGGGCAAGTTGACCCCAATGATCCTGTCAGGAACGAGGGCTCGGAGGATAGTAACTACCTACCGATCTCCGAAGAGGATGTGAGCCTCGGCGACGAAGATTTCATCGTGCCGGAGGAACCCCTCGAACAAGAGCGCTTTAAGCGCCGGCTAATCGCTACTGCAAAAAGCCTGAAAAAGAAGCAGCAACAGCTTCAAGATGATCAAGATTTACTCAATGACAGATGGACTAACGCTCTGGCAGACGAGGAATACGGCCTCGCACGCCCAACTAAGAGTTACCCGAAGCGCAAGCTGCTACCCCAATTCGATGACGAGGCCTTGGAGCCCACACTACCAACGCGTGATGCTGCTGACAGACCCGACCGACCACCACGTGGCCGGGACAGAGCGGCAACTCAAGCCGAACACTAGCCCACACTACCTCGCCGCAGAGGCAGAGAAACAACGGCTCCAGGATACACCTACGACCTATGATAGTGCCTGGACAATAGAGCTGGTCAGACCAGATCATTCTACGGATCACGGGGGCATGCCCCAGTGCGAGAAGACGGCTATCAGGCCTGGCGCGATAAGCATAACCTCACCCATGCCGAAAACCGCACACGGGCTTCATCCGAACTTCGTCGTGACATGGCCCGATACAGAGGCCCCGCACACCCCCTATGCTTCACTGATGAGGTAATACAACACCAGTTCCCAGAAGGGTTTAAACCCATGAACATCGAATCATACGATGGCACAACAGATCCCGCAGTATGGATATAAGATTTTCTTCTCCACATTCACATGGCTCACGGTGATGATCTACATGCCATCAAATACCCCCCCTTAAAACTTAAGGGGCCAGCTCGGCACTGGTTAAATAGCCTCCCAGAAAACTCTATCGGCAGCTGGGAAGATTTGGAAGACGCCTTTAGAGACAACTTCCAAGGTACCTATGTATGGCCCCCAGACGCCGATGACCTCAGTCACATAGTCCAGCAACCCGGAGAGTCAGCCCGGAAACTCTGGACCAGGTTCTTAATTAAAAAACCAAATTGTAGATTGTCCGGACACCGAAGCCCTCGTGGCCTTTAAACATAGCGTCCACGGCGAATGGCTCGCCACACACCTCGGCCAAGAAAAGCCGTAGTCCATGGCGGCCCTTACAGCACTCATGACCCGCTTTTGCGCGGGAGAAGACAGCTGGCTAGCCCGTAGAAGCAATAGCACTAGTGACCCCGGCACCTCCGAAGCCAGGGAGGGCAATGGCAGGCCACGACGCAACAAACATAAGCGTCGAATCAATAATGAAAGTACCAAAGACACGGAGGTCAACGCCAGATTCAGTGGCTCCAAATCCAGTCAACGGAAGAAGCCATTCAAAGAAAACAGAGATGGTCCATCTAGTTTGGACAAAATAGTCGACCGGCCTTGACAGATTCATGGCACCCCCGATAAGCCTGCCAATCATACCAACAAAAATTGTTGGGTCTTCAAACAGGCCGGCAAGCTCAACGCCGAACACAAGGGGAAAGGGCCGCCCAGCGAGGACGACGACGCAGAGCCCTGTCAACTGAGCACATGGGGATAGAAGAAATCCCCCCCGAAGTAAAAACGGTGAACATGATATATGTCACACACATCCCTAAGCGGGAGCGCACGCGCGCATTTCGGGACATCTACGCCATAGACCCGGTCGCCCCAAAATTCAACCATGGTCGGCATGTCCGATCACCTTCGATCGAAAGGACCACCCAACCAGTATCCGTCATGGAGGTTCGGCAGCTCTGGTCCTTGATCCAATCATCGACGGATTCCACCTTACGCGATTCCTCATGGACGGCGGCAGTAGTCTTAACCTGCTTTATCAGGACACCGTCCGCAAAATGGGCATTGATCCTTCAAGAATCAAGCCCACTAAAACTACCTTTAAAGGAGTAATACCTGGTGCAGAGGCCCGCTGCACGGGCTCAATAACACTGGAGGTCGTCTTCGGTTCGCCAGACAACTTCCGAACCGGAGACTTGATCTTCGATATCGTCCCCTTCCGGAGTAGCTATCACGCACTGCTCGGATAAACCGCCTTCGCCCGTTTCAACGTGGTCCCGCACTATGCTTATCTAAAGCTCAAGATACCAGGCCCACATGGCGTCATAAGAGTCAAAGGAAACATGAAAAGCTCGCTCCGTACGGAGGAGCATACCGCGGCACTCGCGGCCGAAATACAGAGCGGCCCTATCAAGCCGCATACCTCAGCGGCCATCAAGCCGCCAGACTTTGTTAGACAAGTCCGACCAGTCCCACACGCAGACAGCTCGGTAATTCCAGCTAGACTAGCAGTTTCGCCTCCATCGATCGCCACTCACATCCGCGAAATTCATGAGCACCGACAACTAGCAATGAGTGTGTGAACATGAATGTAATGTCAGTGAGAAATACGTACTCCCGCAAGCTTAGGCTTTTGGCCTAAGTTGGTCTATGGCCATGGCTGGCCTGGCAGATATCCGAAGTTGTAGTTGGGGTCGCACTCAGATGCAGCGGCTATTGCATCGTGGGCTGCAGCTTGGAGGCGAGCTGCCCTCGTCCTCCTCTCGTACTCATTTGCCTCCTCTCTGGTTATAAAATACCTCCCCTTTGCCTGAAAGTCAAAGAGAGTAGGAGCAGGGAGGACAATATTGACGGTGTGACGCCTGTCAAAGATTAGTCGGTACTGGAGAGGTGGTTCATCCCTCTCAACAAATCGATGGTGAACCATGGCATTAAAATCTAGATAAGAAGGAGGCAATTCCATATCATAATCACGAATGGGTATATTAAGGAAATTATCTAAACGGGTTGCATAAATCCCACCAAAGAAATCTCCATTAAATCTATTATTATGCAATCTACGTGCAACAATGGCTCCCAAATTGTAATGTTTATCTCCTAATACAGCACTCCAGAGAACACTGAGAACAGGGACACACATGTGGCATGCTTCATCCTTACCATTTATGCACCTACCTACGAAGAGAGAAAAATAATGTATAGAAGGAAAATGAATGCTCCCTATGGTAGCTTGTGTTATGTCTCTAGATTCCTCCACAGTTATACTAGCAAGAAAATCTCTAAATTCAGATTTGCGAGGTTCACTAGGACTACCCCATTGTGGAAGTTTGCAAGCAATATTAAAATCCTCTAAGTCCATAGTATAAGAATTTTCATAAAGATCAAACAGGACAGTTTGAGAATTGCGTGACGATGAAAATTCAAACCTCCTCACAAAGTAATAGTGAGATAGTGGTACTGACGGCACTTATCTGCCTCGAAGCTCACAAGATCAGCATTACGCACATATGCGTTAAATTCTTCCTTGATTCCTGCTCGATCCATGAATTCCTCTGAAGGTCATTCACAAGCCCACACTTGAGCGTCCCTTGGTGGTTCATCGTCGGCATCGCGCATTGCGAGCCTGGGTCCTTGCTTCCTTGAAGGGCCACCTTGGTACATTTTCCTAAACATATTTCTTCCTCTGAATTTTTTTTGAAAATTTTAGTAACTTCAAATAAAAGTGAACCAAACTCAACAAAATTGATAGCAACTACTCCTACAAGTGCCTAGAGACTATATCATGCATTAGAGCTACTTGGGACCATATAAATTTGACATGCAAGCTCAAGAACATGGTCACCTAAGCAGCAAAAATTTGCAATGAATAAAGCACTAGAACAAAAAATAATTGGACCATTGGAGGAGTCACATACCAAGGAACAATCTCCCAAAGCAGTTTTGTGAGAGGTGCTTTGAGCAAGGAGATCGAAAATCGCAGCAAAATGAGCTAGAACTCGTGCTTGAGCTGGTTGGGGATTTTTTGGGGAGGAATAAGGAGTGTGTGGGTGCAGGAATAAGTGGAGGGGAGCCACCATGGGCCACGAGGCAGGGGGGGCGCCCCGGACCCTCGTGGCCAGGTGCTTGCTCCTCCTGCTGTGTTCTCAGTGCCAGATATTCTCAAATATTCCAGAAAAAATCATATTTCAATTTCAGGGCATTTGGAGAACTTTTATTTTCGGGGTATTTTTTATATTGCACGGATAAATCAGAAAACAGACAGAAAATACTAATTTTACTTTATTTCAATCTAAATAACAGAAAGTAAAAGGAGGGTACAGAAGGTTGTGCTTTCTAACTTCATCCATCTCATGCTCATCAAAAGGAATCCACTAACAAGGTTGATCAAGTCTTGTTAACAAACTCATTCCGAATAACATGGAACCGGAGAAATTTCGAATAACACTATGTTACCTCAACGGGGATATGCACGTGCCCGATAATAAGAATATCATATTTCTTCTTGACAGTAGGAAGACGAAATTCAAAACCTCCAAAAATAATCGATGGAATTTTTCCAATAGAATTTATACTATGAACTTGAGGTTGTTTCCTCGGAAAGTGTACCGTATGCTCATTACCATTAACATGAAAAGTGACATTGCCTTTGTTGCAATCAATAACAGCCCCTGCAGTATTCAAAAAGGGTCTTCCAAGAATAATAGACATACTATCGTCCTCGGGAATATCAAGAATAACAAAGTCTGTTAAAATAGTAACATTTGCAACCACAACAGGCACATCCTCACAAATGCCGACGGGTACAGCAGTTGATTTATCGGCCATTTGCAAAGATATTTCAGTAGGTGTCAACTTATTCAAATCAAGTCTACAATATAAAGAGAGAGGCATAACACTAACACCGGCTCCAAGATCACATAAAGCAGTTCTAACATAGTTTCTTTTAATGGAGCATGGTATAGTGGGTACTCCTGGATCTCCTAACTTCTTAGGTATTCCACCCTTAAAAGTGTAATTAGCAAGCATGGTGCAAATTTCAGCTTCCGGTATCTTTCTTTTATTTGTAACAATTTCTTTCATATACTTAGCATAAGGATTCATTTTGAGCATATCAGTTAAACGCATACGCAAAAAGATAGGTCTAATCATTTCAGCAAAGTGCTCAAAATACTCATCATCCTTTTTCTTGGATGGTTTGGGAGGAAAAGGCATGGGTTTCTGAACCCATGGTTCTCTTTCCTTACTGTGCTTCCTAGCAACAAAGTCTCTCTTATCATAACGTTGATTCTTTGATTGTGGGTTATCAAGATCAACAGCAGGTTCAGTTTCTACATCATTATCATTGCTAGGTTGAGCATCAACATGAACATCATCATTAACATTATCACTAGGTTCATGTTCATTACCAGATTGTGTTTCAGCATCAGAAATAGAAATATCATTGGGATTCTCAGGTGTGTCAATAACAGGTTCACTAGAAGCATGCAAAGTCCTATCATTTTTATTTTTATTCTTTTTAGAAGGACTAGGTGCATCAATATTATTTCTCTGAGAATCCTGCTCAATTCTCTTAGGATGGCCTTCAGGATACAAAGGTTCCTGAGTCACTTTACCCCCTCTCGTTGCAACTCTAATAGCAAAGTCATTATTCTTACTATTCAATTCATTGAGCAAATCATTCTGAGCCTTAAGTACTTGTTCTACTTGAGTGGTAACCATAGAAGCATGTTTACTAATGAGTTTAAGTTCACCTTTAACTCTAGACATATAATCACTCAAGTGTTCAATCATATAAGCATTGAGTTTTAATTCTCTACCAAAATAAGCATTGAAGTTTTCTTGCTTAACCATAAAGTTATCAAACTCATCCAAACATTGGCTAGCAAACTTAGTAGGAGGGATTTCAGCTTTATCATATCTATAGGGAGAATTTACCTTTACTACCTGTGTCGGGTTATCAAGACCATGTGTTTCTTCAATAGGTGATGAATTAAGACCATGTCTTTCTTCAACAGGCGGTAAATTAAGACCATGCATTTCCTCAATAGGAGGTAAATTCTTAACATCTTCAGCTTTAATACCTTTTTCTTTCATAGATTTCTTTGCCTCTTGCATATCTTCCGGACTGAGAAATAGAACACCCCTTTTCTTCGGAGTTGGATTAGGAGTTGGTTCAGGAAGTGTCCAATTATTTTCATTGGTCAACATATTATTCAATAGAATTTTAGCTTCATCTGGTGTTCTTTCCCTCGAAACACAACTAGCACAACTATCCAGGTGGTCTCTAGAAGCATCGGTTAGTACACTATAAAAGATATCAAGTATTTTATTTTTCTTGAGAGGATGATCAGGCAAAGCATTAAGTAATTGGAGAAGCCTCCCCCAAGCTTGTGGGAGACTCTCTTCTTCAATTTGCACAAAATTATATATTTCCCTTAAAGCAGCTTGTTTCTTATGAGCAGGGAAATATTTAGCAGAGAAGTAATAAATCATATCCTAGGGACTACGCACACAACCAGGATCAAGAGAATTAAACCATATCTTAGCATCACCCTTTAATGAGAACGGAAATATTTTAAGGATATAGTAATAGCGAGTTTTCTCATCATTAGTGAACAGGGTGGTTATATCATTTAATTTAGTAAGATGTGCCACAACAGTTTCAGATTCATAGCCATAGAAAGGATCAGATTCAACCAAAGTAATTACATCAGGGTCGACAGAGAATTAATAATCCTTATCAGTAACAAAGATAGGTGAAGTAGCATAAGCAGGATCATATTTCATTCTAGTATTCAGAGTTTTTTGTTTCAGCTTAGCTAATAATTTCTTAAGATCACTCCTATCATTGCAAGCAAGAAAATCTCTAGCAGTTTCTTCATCCATAACATAGCCCTCAGGCACAACAGGCAATTCATATCTAGGGGGAGAATCTTCATCATCACTTTCATCAATATTATCAGTTTCAATAATTTCATTCTCTCTAGCCCTAGCAAGTTGTTCATCAAGAAATTCACCAAGTGGCACAGTAGTATCAAGCATAGAAGTAGTTTCATCATAAGTATCACGCATAGCAGAAGTGGCATCATCAATAACATGCGACATATCAGAAGACAGCTGGCTAGCCCATAGAAGCAATAGCACCAGCGACCCCGACACCTCCGAAGCCAGGGAGGGCAATGGCAGGCCACAACGCAACAAACATAAGCGTCGAATCAATAATGAAAGTATCGAAGACACAGCGGTCAACGCCAGATTTAGTGGCTCCAAATCCGCTCAACGGAAGAAGCCATTCAAAGAAAACAGACATGGTCCATCCAGTTTGGACAAAATAGTCGACCGGCCTTGCCAGATTCACGGCACCCCCGATAAGCTTGCCAGTCATACCAACAAAAATTGTTGGGTCTTCAAACAGGCCGGCAAGCTCAACGCCGAACACAAGGGGAAAGGGCCGCCCAACGAGGACGACGACGAAGAGCCCCGTCCACTGAGCATAGGGGGATAGAAGAAATCCCCCCCCCCCCGAAGTAAAAATGGTGAACATGATATATGTCACACACATCCCTAAGCGGGAGCGCATGCGCGCATTTCGGGACATCTACACCATAGAGCCGGTCGCCCCAAAATTCAACCATGGTCGGCCTGTCCGATCACCTTCGATCAAAAGGACCACCCAACCAGTATTCGTCATGGAGGTTCGGCAGCTCTGGTCCTCGATCCAATCATTGACGGATTCCACCTTACGCGAGTCCTCGTGGACGGCGGCAGTAGTCTTAACCTGCTTTATCAGGACACCGTCCGCAAAATGGGCATTGATCCTTCAAGAATCAAGCCCACTAAAACTACCTTTAAAGGAGTAATACCTGGTGCAGAGGCCCGCTGCACGGGCTCAATAACACTGGAGGTCGTCTTCCGTTCGCCAGACAACTTCCGAAGCGGAGACTTGATCTTCGATATCGTCCCCTTCTGGAGTAGCTATCACGCACTGCTCGGACGAACCGCCTTCGCCCGTTTCAATGTGGTCCCGCACTATGCTTATCTAAAGCTCAAGATGCCGGGCCCACATGGCATCATAAGAGTCAATGGAAACATGAAACGCTCCCTCCGTATGGAGGAGCATACCGCGGCCCTCGCGGCCGAAATACAGAGCGGCCCTATCAAGCCGCATACCTCAGCGGCCATCAAGCCGCCAAACTTTGTTAGACAAGTCCGACCAGTCCCGCACGCTGACAGGTCGGTAATTCCAGCTAGACTAGCAGTTTCGCCTCCGTCGATCGCCACTCACATCCGCGAAATTCATACCGCGCTTGCATAATTATGCACTCAAGATACCTTGGGCATCGGCGGAGGCACCATACGTACAAGCCTATAGTACGGTTGGACCCTATATGGCCTTCCCTTTTCTTTTCGTCAATTATTTTTCTCTTTTACAACAGGTGCATTAAAACCTTCTCATCCTACGGACTTACAAGGACTCTCCTTGAGCCCGGTTTCGTAGAGACAGTCGAAGACTATTCCTCTCAAGGAATCTCTCCCTCCAAAGCGAAAGCGATGCAGACATGCGACAGGAGTTCCAAAGGATTTTGTAGACCAAAACTCTATTCAAGGACCTGTATAGAGATTTTCCCCTTATCCTTAGACCCCCGGCATGTAAAATGGCCTTGGTGATTATGGTGCCCTCTGTAAGATCACGTTTTGACGTATCAATCGGATTCTAGTGGAGACAATATTTATTTGGTATCGACCTTATTCATAAATTGTATTCCGTCTCCTCAGTTGTTTCACTCACCTCGGCACACATTGCCAAGGGCTCCATGTGGCCACATATGTGATGCCAAACAAAACCCCGAATAGCTTTATAGCACACTTCGGCGTCCCGAATTTGGCATTATATGCATCGGCTCCGAATCCTGTCTTTGGTTAATAGTTGGGTTGCCTGGCTCCTGTGTTTGCTACCTTACGTTCCGATTGTTCGGCTAGGGTAGTAAAGGGAGAACTACTGCGATTGTGTTTCTGGTTCGTCCAGTCAAGCACCTCAGTAGAGAAAGCCAAAAACTGACTGTCATGATGCGGCGAGAGCTGGTCAGCCACTCGGCGACCTACTAAATCTTTAGCAATTTTTTCCATATTATACGAAGGACTGTTTTACCGGTCACACGCGTAACGCATCCGCATCCGGATAGCCGCGTACATACGAGGGGCTATCTTATAGCCCCATCGTCAAACTCCTATGGCTAAGTGAGAGTGGTAAAGCCACATAGTCCGATTGCCTGGTTCGCCGCCGGGTGGCCTGTTCAACCTTCAAATCTGCAGCCGCTTTATCAGCGGCCGCACTGCTCACCCTGGCCTGCTCCTTGGCCTGGGCAAGTTCACCCCTGAGGGTCTCGACCGCAGCAGCACCATCTGAAATTATGCACATAACAGCGTCTAAGTTTCAACCTAGCATGATCACCGTCTTATAGGCACAAAACGGGATGCCCGAAATGTACCTTGCGCCTCGTCAAGCCGCTTGTTCATAAGGACAATGTCCTCATCAGCTAGCTTCAGTTTCTGCTTTAGTTCGGAAACTTCCGCGGCCTGGGTGGTCGCTGCTAAAAGTGAAGCATGTTTTTCAATCAAACAAGTATGTGACTTCCTGAAGATATCTATAGATCCTCTGTTCGCCTCTCTTTATGAGCCGACCAGAGTCTCAGGGGCTACTATCTATATACAGGCGTATTTTTCATATGGAAAGAAGCTAAAGACATTACATCGCGTACCTCGAAGCCTGTTAGTAGGCTCGTGAAAGCGTCATTCAGCACGTTTTTAGCGGACTGAATCTTCTCAACCACCGTACCCATCAAGGTACGGTGCTCCTCTAAGACGGATGCACTTTGCAGTACGTCCATTGATAACCCACAAGTATAGGGGATCGCAACAGTTTTCGAGGGTAGAGTATTCAACCCAAATTTATTGATACGACACAAGGGGAGCCAAAGAATGTTATCAAGTATTAGCAGTTGAGTTGTCAATTCAACCACACCTGGATAACTTAGTATCTGCAACAAAGTATTTAGTAGCAAAGTAGTATGGAAGTAACGGTAACGGTAGCAAAAGTAATATTTTTGGATTTTGTAGTGATTGTAATAGTAGCAACGGAAAAGTAAATAAGCAAAGAACAATATGTGAAAAGCTCGTAGGCATTGGATCGGTGATGGAGAATTATGCCGGATGCGGTTCATCATGTAACAATCATAACATAGGGTGACACAGAACTAGCTCCAATTCATCAATGTAATGTAGGCATGTATTCCGAATATAGTCATACGTGCTTATGGAAAAGAACTTGCATGACATCTTTTGTCCTACCCTCCTGTGGCAACGGGGTCCTATTGGAAACTAAGGGATATTAAGGCCTCCTTTTAATAGAGTACCGGACCAAAGCATTAATACATAGTGAATACATGAACTCCTCAAACTATGGTCATCACCGGGAGTGGTCCCGATTATTATCACTTCGGGGTTGCCGGATCATAACACATAGTAGGTGAATATAGACATGCAAGATAGGAAGAACTCACATATATTCATGAAAACATAATAGGTTCAGATCTGAAATCATGGCACTCGGGCCCTAGTGACAAGCATTAAGCATAGCAAAGTCATAGCAACATCAATCTTAGAACATAGTGGATACTAGGGATCAAACCCTAACAAAACTAACTCGATTACATGATAAATCTCATCCAACCCATCACCGTCCAGCAAGCCTACGATGGAATTACTCACGCACGGCGGTGAGCATCATGAAATTGGTGATGGAGGATGGTTGATGATGACGACAGCGACGGATTCCCCTCTCCGGAGCCCCGAACGGACTCCAGATCAGCCCTCCCGAGAGAGTTTAGGGCTTGGCGGCGGCTCTGTATAGTGAAACGCGATGAATCTTTCTCTCTGATTTTTTCTCCCCGAACACGAATATATGGAGTTGGAGTTGAGGTCGGTGGAGCTCCAGGGGGCCCATGAGGCAGGGGGCGCGCCCTGGGGGGCAGGCGTGCCTCCCACCCTCGTGGAAAGGGTGTGGGCCCCTGGCCTTGATTCTATCGCCAGTATTTTTAATTATTTCCAAAAATAATCTCCGTGAAGTTTCAGGTCATTCCGAGAACTTTTGTTTCTGCACAAAGATAACACCATGGCAATTCTGCTGAAAACAGCGTCAGTCCGGGTCAGTTCCATTCAAATCATGCAAGTTAGAGTCCAAAACAAGGTCAAAAGTGTTTGGAAAAGTAGATACGACGGAGACGTATCATCCATCAGAGTGTTCGGCGCCTCCGGATTCATGGAGGTCGCCGTAGGAGTAGGCACTCCCCCTCCCCTGAAGGGGGGCGCTTACTCGACTCCGGGGTCGTCTCCGGAACAGTATTCGGCTGGGGGCCGGACAATCCAGGGCCCCCATCACCAGTTCCTACGGGGGTCGTGCCCCCCGTACCCTTGACAGGAGAGGTGTTACCCTCTGGCGCCGTCTTGATGGTCCCCCGCACCTCTTGGCGATCCGGAGAAATCCTCTGGGATGACACCTCAAGGTCATCCACCCTAGGGGGCGAGGAAGCTTGTGGAGGCGTCTCGCTCTCCATCATCTCCGGCGGCAAATCGCCTGATGAGGAGGATTGTTGAGGAAGATCGCGGGCCGGACTGAAACACATGGTCTAAAATTATTCTCACAATTCGTAATAGATTCGATGTATGAAGAGCATCCTTAGGTACTTACGATTCGGCAGGGGGCTTGGCCCGGGAGCGGGGCTTGGGGATAGCTTTGGCGCCCGAGTCCGAATCATCCGAGAGGGATAACTTTCCCCTCTTGGACGCCCCTGCCTCCGGATCTGCGGATTGCGCCCTCTTTTTCCCTTTGAGAGGAGGATCATCTTCTTCCTCCTCCTCCTCCTCCTCGTCCTCGTCTTCATCTCCCTCATGAGAGGAGGGAGCCTCAGTCCCTCCGGACAGAGCATCTAAAGTGCCTTCGTGGCGGAGGTCACTTTCGGCCTCCTTATTCTTTTTCTTGTTGTCCTTCTTCACCGGCACCTGGTATGGCGCCGGAACCAGCATCCTCATTAGGAGAGGATCAACTGAGTCTTCGGGAAGGGGGGTCGGACACCTGATCCGCTCCGCCTTCTTTGTCCAGACCTGTTTGAAGGGTGAAATCATTAGTATATCCCCTTGGGGTCAATGAACCAAGCCATAAACGGAAACTTACCCCTTACCAGGGTGGCCGGATGGTTGCAGTCAAGGCCGATGTCCTCGGACGTCTCCGGCCACGTTTTTTAGATTTAAAGAGCAGTTTCTAGATCTCTTTGTGCGTCGTGCCAAAGAATTGTTGCAGAGTTCGTGGCCCTTCCGGATTAAACTCCCACAAACGGAAAGGCCATCGCTGGCAGGGAAGGGTGCGGCAGACGAGCATCACGTGGATCTAGGGTGGACTAACATGCAGCTCGGCTCATTAAGCTCGTACTCGTTAAGCTCATGCTTGTTAAGGCTCGGCTCGTTAAGCTCGTTAAGATTAACGAGCAGAAAACCTTGCTCGGTTCGGCTCGTTTGAAGCTCATTAAGCTCGTGAGCCCTCGCGAGCGCTCGTTAATAGATTATAATGTGTCACGATATACATGATGAATGTGTAGGTGTGGTTTTCAAGATGAAATATGGTGACTACAAAAAGAACTGCAGTAGTTTGTTGCCTCATATGTCAATTAGATTAAATAGATGGGCTGAGGTGCTACAAAAATTTTGTCATGTAAGATGAAAATATGTGTTGTGTTGTTACTAACGAGCTTAACGAGCTACTCGTGAAACTCATTAGCTTGCTCGTTAAGCTCGTTAAGCATAACGAGCTGAAATTAATGATTGGCCCTATTCATTAAGAAGCGAGCTACGAGCTTAATGATCCAAACTACCGAGCGCTCATTAAGCTCGCGAGCAAAGAGCTTTTGGTCCTGCCCTACCTGGATCACGTTAGTGAGGCAGATGTTCTTATCTATGATACTTTTGATGCACTTTTGTAGCATCAACACCTCATCAGACGATCCCCAGTCTAGACCCTTGTTGGTCCACGACGCGAGCTGCAGCGGGGATCCGGATTTGAATGCAGGGGTGGCCGCCCACTTGGTGCCGCGGGGTTCAGTGATATAGAACCACTCCTGCTGCCATGTCTTGACAATATCCACAAAGGCCCCTTGAGGCCAGGTAGTGTGGGGAAGCTTGCTCACCATGGCGTCGCCGCTATCGGCGTGCTCCCCGTCGACCACCTTTGGCTTCACTTTGAAGGTCTTGAGCCATAGGCCTAAGTGTGGGGGCATGCGGAGAAATGCCTTGCACATGACGATAAACGCAGAGATGTGGAGGAAGGAGTTCGGGGCTAGATCGTGAAAATCTAGCCCGTAGTAGAACATGAGGCCACGAACGAAGGGGTGAAGGGGAAACCCTAACCCGTGGAGGAAGTGAGGGATGAACACGACCCTCTCGCTGGGCTCTGGAGTGGGGATGACTTGCCCTTTCGCCGGGAGCCTATGTCCGATTTCCGCGGTCAAGTACCTCGCCTCCCGGAGCCCCTGGATATCCTTCTTCGTCACGGAAGAAGCCACCCACTTGCCTTGAGAGCCGTATCCAGACATGGCTGGAGTACGTGGTGGAGATGGAGAAAGATTTGGGCTTGGGCGCTGGAGCTCAAGGACAAAAGGGCAGAGGAGGAAGAAGGTGTGAGGTAAAAGGATGGTTCTTTGTCCCTTTATAAAGACAACGAATATCAAGCGACCCCGCATATGCCTTAAAATTTGCCTATTCCCATGGGGTCATGTGGATGGCACGGTTGGATTACCCAAGCCCTCATTGATGAGAATCCCGTAATAAGGGGACACAATCTCTGCTTTGACAAGACGTGTCACTGGAGGATGCGTCTCGAAACGCGAAACGGAAGGTCGAAAAACGATTTGAAATAATGAAGCAGTCAGACGTCATGTCTTACCAGTAAAACTGTCAGTAAAGGTATGCCATGTTCTTTGATTAAGTATTATGCCCTTGCGGTTGTGGGTGGTAACTGTTCGACAGAGCCGGATATAGTTCTTGTGTTTGGAACATCACTTTGGAGTATTCAGAGGAGGAACCCGCCTTGCAATGCGGAAGACAATCTGCGCGCCGGACACATCGTCACTGAAGCCTGGTTCAAGGGCTACTGAGGGAGTCCTGGATTAGGAGGTCCCCGGGCGTCCGGGCTATGTGACGTGGGCTGGACTGGCTTTCCCCCGTGTCCGGATGGAACTCTCCTTTGCGTGGATGGCAAGCTTGGCGTTCGGATATGAAGATTCCTTTCTCTGTAAACCGACTCTATACAACCCTAGGCCCCTCCGATGTCTATATAAACCGGAGGGGTTAGTCCGTAGAGGTAATCATAATCATACAGGCTAGACATCTAGGGTTTAGCCATTACGATCTCGAGGTAGCTCAACTCTTGTAATCCCTATACTCATCAAAGTCAATCAAGCAGGAAGTAGGGTATTACCTCCATTAAGAGGGCCCGAACCTGGGTAACATCGTGTCCCTGTCTCCTGTTACCTTCGATCCTCAGACGCACAGTTCGGGACCCCCTACCCGAGATCTGCCGGTTTTGACACCGACAACGGGTACCAATCTGAGGTTTTGAGACAAAGATTGAATACAAGACATGAACTAGGGTTTGAGATGAGATGGTGCTGGTGAAGATGTTGATGAAGATTGGTCCTCCCATGATGAGAGGATCATTGGTCATGATGATGGCTCCGATTCCCCCCTCCCGGAGGGAAATTTCCCTGGCGGAATCTCTCCGCTAGAGAGAAAAAGTGCTCCTGCCCAGGTTCCGCCTCGAGACGGCGGCGCTTCGTCCCGAAACCTTCCTTCTGATTTTTTGGGGCAAATGGCACCATATAGGAGAAGATGGGCCCCGGAAGCCCGCCAGGATCACCATAAGGTCAAGGGGCGCGCCGAGGGGGGTGGGGCGCGCCCCCAAGGCTTGTGGCGCCTGGTGGGTCCCCCTCTGGTATTTCTTTCGCCAATAATTTTAATATATTCCAAAATAGTTCTCCATCAAATTTCAGCTCATTTGGAGATGTTCAGAAAAATGCCTCCGATATAGCCCTTTTCGGTCCAGAATTCCAGCTGCCGGCAATCTCCCTCTTTATGTGAAACTTGCAAAATAAGAGAGAAAAGGCATAAGAATTGTATCATAAACTGAAATAACAGTACATAATGCAATAAATATCATCATAAAAACATGATGCAAAATGGACGTATCGGATTTTATTACTCAAAATGAAGCATCAAGCCAATACAATCAAAATGAGCACACACCCGGCCTCTGCATAACTAGGATGCACACAACCAACACCAACACATACAGACACAAAAAGTTGTCGGCAAATAGCAAAGTCAAATAAGACCAAAGCCATACCTAAGCAAGCAGAGAAAAAACTCAAAGCGATCAATTCCGCGATCGACAACCTGCAACAATGACCATATTCGTACCAACTATCTCATGACACCACAAGAACAACGAGGTTCTTCAATAGCAACGCCTTCAGAAAGGGAGCGACGTTTGAGTGCTGCCATCACCGGATCCGACCACCAAAAGCCAGAGTCTAGGTTTTCACCCTGAAGAATCAGTGTGAGCATATCTGAGCAATGCATTCAACAAGGTAACAACGCAAAAACATCATCATTGCCAGGTACAACCAACTCGAGTCACACCTAGGTTTCCACCCGCAGCTCAAGACTGGGTACTCAAGGAGCACCACCATCGGAGTCAATCATGTGTTGTTGCCACCATTTTTCCGCAATCCTAGCAGCCGCATGCTCTGGACGAAACTGACCACCTTGCACAACCATACCCTTTGTGTCATGACATTGTCCATAGATTGCAACTCACTGTTGAAGGCAACCACCGGATCTGAAGATAGTAACCCTCACAAAGATCTTTCAGTGGCCAACGCGATCCACGGCGAGGGCGCCGCCGCGGGACAGGTTGTCATCACGGACCAAAATCGAAGATGGTGGAGAACCTCACCACCGACTGCCACCTCGCCTACTCTGAGCACCAGCGCGCAGCTCCGGCCAAGTCCGCACGACCATCGGCCGGACCCTCACAAATACCAGATCTTGCCGCAAGCCGTGCCACACCGCCGATTTGGCCGAGTTTGCGGCGGAAGGTTTGTACGAGCATAGTCGGAGGATCCTTGTCTAAATCAGCGATCTGGGACAAGCCATTAGATTGAAACCCAAGCTAGCAACACCCATGTGCCGATGGCCGCTACTGCCAAAGGAGTCGCTGCAGATCAGTCGCAGCCGCCCCAATCGCTAAGGACTGATACGTCTCCAACGTATCTATAAATTTTTGTTCCATGTTGTTATATTATCAATCTTGGATGTTTTACATTCATTTATAGCAACTTTATATCATTTTTTGGGAGTAACCTGTTGATATAGTACCAAGTGCCAGTTGCTCTTTTTTGCTTGTTTTTTACTTCGGAGAATATCCATATCCAACGGAGTCCAAACCCAGCGAAACTTTTTGGAGATTGTTTTTGGACCAGAAGACAACTTGGGAGCCAAGGAAGCACCAAAGGGGAGGCCCGTGGGGCCCACAAGACACCAGGGCACGCCAGAGGCCCCAGGCGCGCTCTGATGGGTTGAGGGGCCCACGGGGGTCTCCTCCACTGTCTCTCAGCTCTACAAATACCCAAATATTCTAGAAACCCTAGGGGAGCCGACGAAACACAATTATAGCTGCCGCAAGTCCAGAACCATAAGATCCAATCTAGAGCCCTATTCCGGCACCTTGCCGGAGGGGAACACAATCACGAAGGGGTTCAGCATCCTCATTAGTGCTCCTCCGATGAATGCGTGAGTAGTTCACCATAGACCTACGGGTTCGTAGGCAGTAGCTAGATGGCTTCTTCTCTCTTTTTAATTCTCACAATGTTCTCCTTGATGTTCTTGGAGATCTATTTGATGTAATGACTTTTTGCGGTGTGTTTGTTGGGATCCAATGAATTGCGAGTTTGTGATCAAATTTATCCATGAATATTGAGTTTTCTTTGATCTCTTATATGCATGATTGTTATAGCCTCATATTTCTTCTTCGAATCTTTGGTTTAGTTAGGCCAACTATTGATTTTTCTTGCCATGGGAAGAGGTGCATTGTGATGGGTTTGATCTTGCAGTGTCCTCACACAGTGACTGAAGGGGTAGCGAGGCATGCACGTATCGTTGCTATTAAGGATAAAAAGATGGGGTCTATTCCAACATGAATAGATCTTGTCTACATCATGTCGTCGTTCTTATTGCATTACTCCGTTTCTCCATGAACTTAATACACTAGATGCATGTTGGATAGCGGTCGATGTGTGGAGTAATAGTAGTAGATGCAGGCAGGAGTCGGTCTACTAATCTTGGACGTGATGCCTATATACATGATCATTACCTTGGATATCGCCATAATTATTTTCTCTTCTATCAGTTGCCCAACGATAATTTATTTACCCACCGTATGCTATTTTCTTAAGAGAAGCCACTAGTGCAATCTACGGCCCCCGGGCCTATCTTTTATTATATTGTTTTCAGATCTACATTTCCCAAAAACCCAAAAATACATTGCTGCACTTTTTATTTACTTATTTTATTTCGTGTTTTTGCAAGATTTATTTATCCAATCTACCATAATTTTATCTATCTTTTTACCGTAGAGAGATTGACAACCCCACTTTCGCGTTGGGTTGTGATCCATCTCCAACGTATCTACTTTTCCTAACGCTTTTCCTCTTGTTTTGGACTCTAATTTGCATGATTTGAATGAAACTAACCCTGGACTGATGTTGTTTTCAGCAGAACTACCATGGTGTTGTTTTTGTGCAGAAATAAAAGTTCTCGGAATGGAACGAAACTTTGCGAGTAAGTTTTATACAATAAACAAGAATTTCTGGAGCCAAGACCTGCCGAAGAGGGGCACCTGGGTGGGCACAACCACCAGGGAGCGCCCCCTCTCCTGGCCCTCCCAGGTGGGTTGTCCCCACCTGGTGGCCCCGCAGACCCTGAAACTGACGCTATAAAATCCTATTTTTCCAGAAGAAATCAGGGAGAAAGAATTATCACGATCCACGAGACGGAACCGCCGTCACCTCCTATTCTTCATAAGGAGGCCAGATCTGGAGTCCGTTTGGGGCTCCGGAGAGGGGGGTCTTCGTTCTTCGTCATCACCAACCCTTCTCCACCGCCAATTCCATGATGCTCCCCACCAGGAGTGAGTAATTCCTTCATAGGCTCGTTGGTCGGTGAGGAGTTGGATGAGATTCATCATGTAATCGAGTTAGTTTAGTTAGGGCTTGATCCCTAGTATCCACTATGTTCTAAGATTGATGTTGCTATGAATTTGCTATGCTTAATGCTTGTCACTTTGTGCCCGGGTGCCCTGAACTCAGATCTGAACCGTTTATGTTATCATCATTATATCCATGTTTTAGATCCGATCTTGCAAGTTATAGTCACCTACTACGTGTTATGATCCGGCAACCCCGGAGTGACAATAGTCGGGACCACTCCCGGTGATGACCGTAGTTTGAGGAGTTCATGTATTCACTATGTGTTAAACCTTTGTTCTGGTTCTCTATTAAAAGGAGGCCTTAATATCCCTTAGTTTCCAATATGGACCCCGCTGCCACGGGAGGGTAGGACAAAAGATGTCATGCAAGTTCTTTCCATAAGCACGTATGACTATTTACGGAATACATGCCTACATTATATTGATGAACTGGAGCTAGTGCCGTATCGCCCTAGGTTATAACTGTCTCATGATGAATATCATCCAACAAGTCACCGATCCAATGCCTACGAATTTATCTTATATTGTTCTTGCTAAGTTACTACTGCTATCATCACTGTTACACTTGCTACAAAATTTACTGCTATCATTGTTACCGTTACCGTTGCTGTTGTCACTACTATCAAACCTATCATATTACTTTGCTACTGGTTACTTGCTGCAGATAATTAATCTCCAGGTGTGGTTGAATTGACAACTCAGCTGCTAATACCTTCAAATATTCTTTGGCTCCCCTTGTGTCGAATCTATAAATTTGGGTTGAATACTCTACCCTCGAAAACTGTTGCTATCCCCTATACTTGTGGGTTATCAAGACCTTTTTCTGGAACCGTTGCCGGGGAGCATAGCTATATTTGTTGAGTCACTTGGGATTATTATCAATTTATCACTATGAAGAATCTGGAGGATGCTAAGACTACTATTTTTTCCTCAAAGACGAGGGTAGGTAAGGAACTGCCATCCAGTTCTGCTTTAGATTCACCTTCTGTTATAAGCAAACTTGCAACACCACCACATGCTATCAATTCTAATATGTCGCAAGTTATTGATGATGCTACTTCTACTATGGATAATGCTTATGATGATGCTAGTACCTTGCTTGATAATGATGTGCCACTTGGTGAATTTCTTGATGAACAAATTGCTAGAGTAATACAACATGATGTTGTTGAATCTGATGATGAGCTTGAAACTGAAACACCTGCCAGAACTAGCCTTCCTAGATATGAATTTCCTAAGGTACCGGAAGGTTATGTTATGAATGAAGAAACAACTAGAGATATTCTTGCTTGTAAGGATAGAGATGATCTACAGAAATTACTATGCAAGTATAAAGAAAAATCTATGAATGCTAGAATGAAATGTGATCCTAAGTTTGCTACCTCACCTATCTTTATTGATGATAAGGATTATGAATTCTCTGTCGACCCAGAGTTAATTACTTTGGTTGAATCTGATCCTTTCCATGGTTATGAAACTAAAACTGTTGTGGCACATCTTACTAAGTTAAATGACATAGCCACCCTTTTTACTCATGATGAAAAAACTCGCTATTACTTTATTCTAAAACTATTTCCTTTCTCATTGAAGGGTGATGCTAAAGCTTGGTACAATACTCTTGCTCATGGTTGTGTGCCTAGTCCCCAGGATATGATTTATTACTTCTCTAAAAAATAGTTTCCTACTCATAAGAAACAAGCTGCCTTATAGGAAATATTTAACTTTGTGCAAACTAAAGAAGAGAGTCTCCCACAAGCTTGGGGGAGGATTTGCCAGTTACTCAATGCTTTGCCTAATCATCCTCTTAAGAAAAATGAAATACTTGATATCTTCTATAATGGACTAATCGATGCTTCTAGGGACTTCCTAGATAGTTGTGCTGGTTATGTTTTCAGGGAACGAACTGTTGGGCAAGCTGAAGAATTATTGAATAACATATTGGAAAATTATGATGATTGGACTCTTCCTGAACCAACGGTTAAACCCACTCCAAAGAAGAGGGGTATATTATATCTCAGTCCTGAAGATATGCAAGAGGCAAAGAAATCTATGAAGGAAAAAGGTATTAAAGCTGAGGATGTTAAAAATTTACCTCCTATTGAAGAAACACATGGTCTTAATACACCACCACTGCCTAAGGTGGTAGAGGTAAATTCTCTAATGAAATTCAATGATAATGACAATCCTCACAATATGCATCCTAGTCAATGCCTTTATGAGTTTGAAAACTACATTAGAAAACAAGATCACTTCAATGCAAGTGTTATGAAACAATTGAAATACAACTCTGATATGATTGCTCGCTTGAGTGAATTGTTATTTAGAATATCAAATGATGTTAGAGGTGTTGGAAAACATGCTTCTATGGTTCAAACTCAGTTAGAGCAAGTTGCTAAATCTCAAACAGAATTGCTTGATGAAATGAATAATAATATACATGACTTTGCTGTTAGAGTTGCAACTAGAGGAGGTAAAATGACTCAGGAACCACTTTATCCTGAGGGACACCCAAAAAGAATTGAACAAGATTCACAAAGAAATAACACTAGTGCACCTAGTCCTTCTAAAAAGAAAAAGAAAAAAAATGATAGGACCTTGCATGCTTCTAGTGAACCTGAAGTAGAAAAACCTCCTGATAATGAAAATGAAACTTCTATCTCTGATGATGAAACTCAATATGGTAATGAACATCCACCTAGGGATAATGAAAAAGATAATGCTGATGTTCATAAAGATGCTCAACAAAATAATGAAAAAGAACCAGATAATGGTGTTGAGATAGAACCACCTGTTGATCTTGATAACCCACAACCTAGGAATAAAAGGTATGATAAAAGAGACTTCGTTGCTAGAAAACACGGTAAACAAAGAGAACCGTGGGTTCAAAAACCTACGCCTTTTCCATCCAAGTCAACTAAAAAGAAAGACGATGAAGAATTTGAACGCTTTGCTGAAATGCTGTGGCCAGTCTTTTTGCGTACTCGCTTGACTGATATCTTGAAAATGCCTCCTTATGCAAAGTATATGAAAGACATCATCACTAATAAGAGAAAATACCGGAAGCTGAAATCTCCACTATGCTTGCTAATTATACTTTCAAAGATGGAGTACCTAAAAAACTTGGAGATCCGGGAATACCAAGTATACCTGGCTCTATCAAAAAGAATTATATGAAAACTGCTTTGTGTGATTTAGGAGCTGGTGATAGTGTTATGCCTTTCTCTTTATATAAAAGACTTGACTTGAATAAACTCACACCTACTGAAATATCTTTACAAATGGCTGACAAATCAACTGCCATACCTATCAGTATCTGTGAGGATGTGCCCGTTGTTATTGCTAATGTTAGTATTTTGACTTACTTTGTTATACTTGAGATGCCCGAGGACGACAACATGTCGATTATCCTCGGTAGACCCTTCTTGAATCTGCAGCGGCTATTATTGATTGCAATAAAAGCAAGGTCAATTTCCATATTAATGGTAATGAGCATACAGTGCACTTTTCGAAGAAACAATTTCAAGTGAATGGTATTAATGTTATTGAAAAATCTCCGACAATCACTATTGGAAGTTTTCAAATACCTCTACCTACTTTCAAAAAGAAATATGAAATGCTTATGGTTGGGGACATTCATATCCCCATTGAGGTAACTTAGTGATTTACGAAAGTTCTTTAGTTCCATGCTAATCGAAGGTGGTTGTTAATAAGACCTGATCAACCTTATTAATGAACCATTTTTGAGCGGTATGAAGTTGATGAATTTAGTAAGCACTACCTTCTGTCCCAACTTTTTGTTTTCTGTTTTTATTAGTTAAATAAAATAAAATGCCATGTTTGTTTGTTTTCTGAATTTCCCGTGCAATAAAAAATGACCCAAAAATAAAAGTTCTCAGAATGCTCTAAAAATTTAATACGATTTTTTTCTCAATATTTCTGAATTTCTGGTGCAAATAATATCAGAGAGAGGTGCACCAGGTGGGCACAAATCACCTGGGCGCGCCAAGACCCCCAGACGCGCCCTGGTGGGTTGTGGTCCCCACGTGGCCCCCCTCACTTATCTCTTCATCCCACATCGTCACTTACCTCCAGAAAAAAATCTCCATTGCTCTCTCTCCCGTGTTCTTGCTCTTAAGCCCGCGGATTTCGATCTCTTTGCTCGAAGCTCCATTTCCGAAACTGTTTCGGGGGATTGTTGCTTGGTATGTGACTCCACTGTTTGTCTAATTAGTTTTTGTTTTTGTGGTTTATATTTTGAATAATTAGCTACTCTTGGTGTTGTTGTAGATGAGCTTGCATGTTAAATTCTTAGAGTTATAAGTAGTTTGAATGCTTGCTATGGCCTCTATGTATCCCTATGAGTAGTTGCTATCGATTTAATAAAGTTTTGTTGACAAATTTTTGGCACCCAAAATTTTTCAGAAAATTGTACGTGGACATGATGAACTTATTTGGAAGGAGTTCTTCGAGGAGGAGATCCTCGAGGGCATCTTCTAGTGACAGTTTCGCCCGCCGGTCTTATGTTGAACCAAGTGAAAGTTCCACACGAGATGCCGCTACCAAAACATGCCTATGGCCTTGCGATGACTATATGATGCGAGGTGGCATTAAGGAGGAATTTGAGCAATATGTTCACAATGCCGGTCTCGGTCCCTACATTTCAGATAAGTGCGAACAACACCATATTCTCACTGAGTCGTTTGTCAAAGGATTTAAGTTCCATCCCCGTGAGTCTAGGGTGTCTTTTATGCTTTATGATAATCCATTTACCATCTCACTGGAGAATTTTGCTTACCACTGCAAACTCTCGTTCTGGGGTTCGCTTGACGAACCACCAAGGGCTGAGTACCAATCATTCTTGATTAGTCTTTGCTACGGTGCGACAAGGGTAGTGACACAAGATAGAAAAAGAGTATTGATTTTCCCAGAATTCAGTACTTTGCATTATTTAACGAGAAATGTATAGTAGGAAAGCAAGACTGTAGTACGCTTTGTGCTCCGGACTTGAGCCTCATACACACCGCTCTCACTGGTGAAAGGAATTATAGCCTTGGAGCGATTGTTGCACGCAGACTTCAGCATAACGCTAACAATGGCTATTTCTATGGTGGAATATATGCCACGCGTTTAGCACGAGGGATGGGTGTTTCACCTTTGCCCTTTGATCCTATCCTACCCACGCAGTATTTAGATTTTGACACTTTAAAAGCTCATAAGATCCTCTCAGGAAAAATTCATAATTTCTCTTACAATATTTTGTTTAACCAAACATCTGTTGTACACAAATATTTGCCTACGCCTGCTCTTTTTAACTATCGCAGCAAAGGAAGATATTTTATTCTTGAGAGCGAGGCCCGAGCTCACAATGCGGCAGTGGAGGCAGCACAGCAGGCCGAGGCATCCGCACCGAGAGCCTCCGTGAGCTACCACGCCAACTACTATCCAGGCTACTGATCGACTACCAAGTTAGGCCAAAAGCCTAAGCTTGGGGGAGTACGTGCTCTCCCCGACATTACATTCATGTCCACTTATTTTCATTTGTCGGTGTTCACACTTTTTCATTGTATCATCCATGCTTAGATTTATTTTCTTGCTTTCTTATTGTGTGTTCGAAAAACTTTAGAAAAACCAAAAAAAAAGTTGTAGTCGTTTACTTTCTATGCATGCTTAGTAGTAGCACTAAAAAGAAAACCCAAAAAGATTTTCTTGTTCTTCTTTTGCTTGTCGGGAGCTTTCCCGTGTAAATAGTTTTTCTCATTTTTGCTTTTCCCTTTTATTTGCTTGTTCAAGAAAACCAAAAACTCCAAGAATATTTCAGTGTGTTTCTCTAAATTTCTTTTCTTTTCATTCGTGTCTTGCCGAGGAGAAGACCACGATGAAAATGTTAAGTGGCTCTCATATGAATAAATGTTAATCTAATAAAGAGCCCATTTTACATTGTCTTCTCCTGTTGAATAAAATGTTTGCAGATTCCAGCTTAGTCCACGGCACTCTTGCACTATTATTATTTTCACATCGTTCAGTCGTGCAAGTGAAAGGCAATAATGACGATATTCGATGAACTGGCCGTGGTAGGGAGAAACGGGTATGAACTCGACTTGTTATGTTTGTGTAAATATGTTTAACCTAGTATCCACGATTCAGCCCATTATGATTAAACATGTTTGTAATGACAATTAGAGATTATAGTTTCTCATGCCATGCATAAGTAGCTAGGAGTGGATAATGATTTATCTTGGATATCAACATTGCGTTAAAATGATTGTGATGTAGTATGATGATATGGTATCCTCCTCTGAATGTTCGAGTGGCTTGACTTGGCACATGTTCATGCACGTAGTTGAATCAAAACCAACATAGCCTCTATGATATTTATGTTCATGGTGTTCATATCCTACTCATGCTAGTGTCCAATGTTACTTATGCACAATGCATGTTTATGACCGTTGTTGCTCTCTAGCTGGCCGCTTCTCAATCTAATTGCTAGCCTTCGCGTGTACTAAGTGGGAATTCTGCTTGTACATCAAAAACCTTGAACCCAAAGTTATTCCAGATGAGTCCACCATACCTACCTATATGCGGTATTACCCTGCCGTCCTAAGTAAATTTGCATGTGCCACCTCTAAAAACTTCAAATAAATATCCTTTTTGTGTGCCTGGATCATTCATGGAACGACAGGAGGTGGTCGGTATCTTCCATGCTAAGTGGGTTATTCTTAGGTCGAGTGTTTATTCACTCGCCATTGCACGAGAAAAGGGAGGTAATACGGATTCCCAGTCCCAAACTCAAAAAATGCAAATAATTAAACAAAACTCCCCGGGGACTGTTGTTGGTATGGACGGCACCCGTTGTTTCGGACAAGCCGTGGAATGTGGTTGTTGGTGGAGGGGGAGTAAACCTTTACTTTTATCGCTTGGGAACCGCCACTAGCGTGCTTAGCATGGAAGATGTTGATAACTGATGGTCATGAAGTAAATGAGAAGGGTGCATGTCTCAAAATATCATTTACCTCTGTTTTAAAAACTTGAGCTCTGGCACCTCTACAAATCACTGCTTCCCTCTACGAAGGGACTATTTATTTATTTTTATGTTGTGTCATCACCTTCTAAAATAAGCGCCAGAACCTGAGAGCACAGCTGTCATGACTTATGCATTGTGTGTAGCTAATGTTGGGTGCATCATGACTGGATCTTTTCTACCATGAATTACACTGTTTAGTCGCTGCTTGAACTTTGGAGGTGCTCTGCATTTATGTTTTGCGGTCTCAGAAAGGGCTAGCGAGATACCACTATTGTCATATTATATCATGGTTATTTTGACAACGTGTTGCTGTTTGAGATATCTTATTATTGCTCGCTAGCTAATTATCTCATTGATATGAGTTAATATAATCTTTAGGAGTTATTGCCAGCATGGTTAGTTATAATGTTGGCTGAAAACCTAGGTGCTGTTTAAGCTTATTTATGCAAACAAGAGCAAAAGAGTTTGTAAAAGTTTTTGTTTTTCACTTTCAGTTTATCAACTGAATTGCTTGAGGACAAGCAAAGGTTTAAGCTTGGGGGAGTTGATATGTCTCCAACGTTTCTACTTTTCCTAACGCTTTTCCTCTTTTTTGGACTCTAATTTGCATGATTTGAATGAAACTAACCCCGGACTGACGTTGTTTTCAGCAAAACTACCATGGTGCTATTGTTGTGCAGAAATAAAAGTTCTCGGAATGGAACGAAACTTTGCGAGGAATTTTTATACAATAAACAAGAATTTCTGGAGCCAAGACCTGCCGGAGAGGGGCACCTGGGTGGGCGCAACCCACCAGGGTGCGCCCCCTCTCCTGGCGCGCCCAGGTGGGTTGTCCCCACCTGGTGGCCCCACAGACCCTGAAACCGACAGTATAAAATCCTATTTTTCCAGAAAAAAATCAGTGAGAAAGAATTATAGCGGTCCACGAGACAGAGCCGCCGTCACCTCCTGTTCTTCATCGGGAGGCCAGATCTGGAGTCCGTTTGGGGCTCTGGAGAAGGGTATCTTCGTTCTTCGTCATCACCAACCCTTCTCCATCGCCAATTCCATGATGCTCCCCACCGAGAGTTAGTAATTCCTTCGTAGGCTCGCTGGTCGGTGAGGAGTTGGATGAGATTCATCACGTAATCGAGTTAATTTTGTTAGGGCTTGATCCCTAGTATCCACTATGTTCTAAGATTGATGTTGCTATGACTTTGCTATGCTTAATGCTTGTCACTTTGGCCCCGGGTGCCATGAACTCAGACCTGAACCGTTTATGTTATCATCATTATATCCATGTTTTAGATCCGATTTTGCAAGTTATAGTCACCTACTACGTGTTATGATCCGGCAACCCCGGAGTGACAATAGTCGGGACCACTCCCGGTGATGACCGTAGTTTGAGGAGTTCATGTATTCACTATGTGTTAAAGCTTTGTTCCGGTTCTCTATTAAAAGGAGGCCTTAATATCCCTTAGTTTCCAATATGGACCCCGCTGCCACGGGAGGGTAGGACCAAAGATGTCATGCAAGTTCTTTCCATAAGCACGTATGACTATTTACGGAATACATGCCTACATTATATTGATGAACTGGAGCTAGTGTCGTATCACCCTAGGTTATAGCTGTCTCATGATGAATATCATCCAACAAGTCACTGATCCAATGCCTACGAATTTATCTTATATTGTTCTTGCTAAGTTACTATTGCTATCATCACTGTTACACTTGCTACAAAATTACTGCTATCACTATTACCGTTACCGTTGCTGCTGTCACTACTATCAAAACTATCATATTACTTTGCTACTGATTACTTGCTGCAGATAATTAATCTCCAGGTGTGGTTGAATTGACAACTCAGCTCCTAATACCTTCAAATATTCTTTGGTTCCCCTTGTGTCGAATCTATAAATTTTGATTGAATACTCTACCCTCAAAAATGGTTGCGATCCCCTATACTTGTGGGTTATCAGGTTGCAAGTATTTGTTCTTTGTGTGCAGGTACCGTTTACATAGTGTTGCTTGGTTCTCCTACTGGATTGATAACCTTGGTTTCATAACTGAGGGAAATACTTAGAGCATCTCTAGCAGACCCCGCAAAAGCGGTCAAACCTGTAAAAATCCGCGTTTTCAGTTTCATGGTGTCAAAAAACGTCCCAAATAGACCCCGCAAAAGCGGTCAAACCCGTAAAAAATTTGCAGGCCCCTGAAAATCCATCCCCACGACCCTTTATTTTGCAGATTTGGAGGCAAAATATAAGGGGGACTACAAACCGGTCAATGCTACGCGACAAGGAAATTCCGCTGTGCGCACACAGGCTCCGGTGACCTTCCGCCACGGAACTCGCCGGAATCTCACCGGAAACTCGCCGTTTATCGTTGCTGCTGCGTCGGCTTGCGGAGTAGATCGCAGGAACAGTGGCTGGAGACTGGAGTAGCTACCCGGCCACGAATGAGCTAGCTAGCAAGCTCCTGATCCATCATGCCACAAACGAGCTAGCTAGCTAGCTAGCAAGGTCCTCGATCCATCCGGCCACGAACGAGCTAGCTAGCTAGCTAGCAAGCTCCTCGATCTAGCCGGACATGGAATAGCTAGCTAGCTCCCGGATCCATCCGGCAATGGAGGAGCTGGCTCCTGGATCGATTTGGCGACTGTCATGGACGACGGGAGCCGACTATGAACACTGGCGAGAGGAAGAAGAAGACACGGGAAAGAATATACGCGAATATTCTTTTTTACGGGTCCATTATGCAGGGTCTGCATCTGCGGCCGCCCGTGCTGGCTGGAAAAGCCGTTTTTTTGCGAACTCCAAAGGCGTTTTGTGGGCCGGCGGAATGCGTGGTCCGCTAGAGATGCTCTTACCGTCGTTGTGCTGCATCATCCCTTCCTCTTTAGGGAATTACTGACGCAGTCTAGTGACGTCAAGGATGTTAGGGCCTCGCGCCGCCACGCCTCCATGGCCAAAGCCGCATAAGCTGGACCACGCCAGCGACTCACTGATGTCTACTAGTCAACTTTATTCTTGTAGACTCGTGTTGGGCCTCCAAGCGCAGAGTTTTGTAGGACAGTAGTAATTTTCCCTCAAGTGGATGACCTAAGGTTTATCAATCCGTGGGAGGTGTAGGATGAAGATGGTCTCTCTCAAACGACCCTGCAACCAAATACAAGAAATCACTTGTGTCCCCAACACACCCAATACAATGGCAAATTGTATAGGTGCACTAGTTCGGCGAAGAAATGGTGATAAAAGTGTAATATGGATGGTAGAAATATATTTCTATAATCTGAATAAATAAAAACAACAAGGTAGCAAATAGTAAACGGGCACAGAAACGGTATTGCAATGCTTAAAAATGAGGCCTAGAGTCAGTACTTTCGCTAGTGCAATCTCTCAACAATGCTAACATAGTTCGATCATATGATTATCCCTCAAAGTGCAGCAAAGAATCACTCCCGAGTTCCTATTAGCGGAGAACAAAAGATAGAAATTGTTTGTAGGGTAAGAGACCATGTCAAAGCTATTCTTTCCGATCAATCTATCCTAGAGTTCGTACTAGAATAACGCAAGCTATTCTTCCCGATCGATCTAATGAAGAGTTCGAACTAGAATAACACCAAAGCAAATTCATATTCATAATACTCAGTCCACACAAAGAACTAAAAGGTGACCCCAAAGTTTCTATCAGAAAAGATAATAAAAAGTGCATCAACTCCTATGCATAGATTACCCCAATATCACCGCGGGAATCCGCGAGTTGAATGCCATAACACATATCAAGTGAATCAATATGATACCCCATTTGTCACCTCAAGTATTCATATTGCAAGACATGCATCATGTGTTCTCATCTCTGAATATTCAATCCGACAATACAAAAACTTTAAAGGGTAAAGACACAATTCATCATAACAAGAGTATAACAGGGAGAAACATCATATGATCTGACTATATTAGCAAAGCCCATGATATAGATCATGAGAGAGAGAGAGATTAAACACATAGCTACTGGTACAAACCCTCAGCCCCGAGGGTGGATTACTCCCTCCTAATCGTGGTGGCCGCGGGGATGATGAAGATGGCCACCGGAGATGATTTCCCCCTCCGGCAGGGTGCCGGAACGGGGTCTAGATTGGTTTTCGCGGATACAGAGACCTTGCGGCGGCGGAACTTCTGATCTGGGGTAACCCCGAAGGGTTTCGGAATATTTGGGAATTTATAGTGCAAAGAAGGGGTACGGGAGGCCACCGAGGTGGGCACAGCCCACCTAGGCGCGCCAGGGGCCCCCCTCGGGGCACCGCCCAGGTGCTGCTTTTGCCCATCGGGAGTCTTCTGGCCCAAAAAAATCTCCAAAAAGTTTCATGTTGTTTGGACTCCGTTTGATATTGATTTCCTGCGATGTAAAAAACAAGCAAAAAACAGCAACTAGCACTGGGCACTGGGTCAATAGGTTAGTCCCAAAAATGATATAAAGTTGCTATAAAATGGTTGTAAAACATCCAAGAATGATAAAATATTGGCATGAATACTTCATAAATTATAGATACGTTGGAGGCGTATCAGCATCCCCAAGCTTAATTCCTACTCGTCCTCGAGTAGGTAAATGATAAAAGAAATAATTTATGAAGTGTGAATGCTAGCAAAGTGCATAAGTTTGATCAATGACAATTTCAATCACTTTTCCTACCATCATAACAGCAATTCTTTCTCGTAAAACTCATCATGACATAGTAGCAAGCAATTCACATGTTAAGGTTCAAACAATGAATTCTCTTGAAACTCAACAACCTATGTTCTTAGTCACCAAGCAATTGCAATTCAACTTATTCAACAGGGTTTAAGTAAGAGCTCCACATACTCAACCATCATATAGTCTTCTATGATTGCTAACAGTCACCGCATACACATGAGCAAAACATTTCAACCGGACACATACGAAGATAGGGGCTTATTGTTTTGCCTCCCAACGCATTCACCTCAAGGGTAATGTCAACAATAATAACTCATGCTACCCATATTCAACTGGACATATGTGCCTAGATCTTTCCTCACCACATGATGCTTGCCAAAAGAGAAAAATAAAAAGGAATAGAGAGAATAACTTTGACTCTTTGCATGAAAGTAAATACATAAAAGTAAAAGATAGGCCCTTCGCAGAGGGAAGTAGGGATTTGTAGAGGTTCTAGAGCTCAAAGCAAAAATTGAGAGATAAAAACATTTTGAGAGGTATACTTTTCCCACCGACGAAAATGACTTAGAGCTCCCAACACTTTCCATGCTAGGTATATCATAGGCGGTTCCCAACAGAAAATAAAGTTTATTCCTTTTTCCACCATACTTTCACTTTCCATGGCTAGTCGTATCCACGGGTGCCCTCCATACCAACACCTTCCAAGGAATTTATTATTTGACAACATAAAGTAAATTCATTTTTCATTTCGGGACTGGGCATCCCTAAAACCTTTGCCTTACTCTCGTGTAATGACAAGTGAATAAACACGCATCATGAGAATAACACATCTAGCATGGAAAATATTGGCCACCCCTCACCGCCTCGCGAGCGGTACAAGCACACAAAAGAGAAATTTATTTTTGAAAATAAGAGATGGCACATACAAATTTTCTTAGAACGGCACGGAAATACCGCATATAGGTAGGTATGGTGGACTCTTGAAAATAAGATTTGGGTTTAAGGGTTTTTGGATGCACAAGTAGTATCTCTACTTGATGCGGAATTTTTGGCTAGCAAAGATGGGGGGCAAACACCACATGTTGAAGGATCTATGACCATATGACTTCTATGTGAATATGAGCAAACATAAATCATTACGTTGTCTTCCTTGTCCAACGTCAACAATTTTGGCATATAATATTTTGATGGGGGCTCACAATCACAAAAGATTTCTAGGCTAGTGTATTTGCATGTGAAAGTTCTCTTCCTTATACTAATTATTCGTGAATTGCTTCTATGACCAATATTGTGATTGTCAAGCCTCAAAAGGTTTCACATTCTAAACCAAAATGTGAAGCTACCACTAGGCATGATATGATTTCAACTTCATGACATTCAATTTATTCAACAATTTACTCATAGGATATAAGTGAAGCACAAGAGTAATGACAAGCTACTCCAAAAAGATATAAGTGAAGATCAAATGAGTGGTTAAGTAAATAGATAGCTATGTGAGGACCCTCTCTTATTTAAAACTTTCAGATCTAAGTACTTTATTAAAATAGCAAGCAAAATGAAAATAAAATGACATTTCAAGGATAGCACACATCATGTGAACAAGCAAAAACTTAGGCTCAAGCGATACTAACCAATAATTGTTGAAGAAGAAAGGTGGGATGCCTACCGGGCATCCCCAAGCTTAGATGCTTGAGACTTCTTGAAATATTATCTTGGGATGCCTTGGGCATCCCCAAGCTTGAGCTTTTGTGTCTCCTTGATTCCTCTCATATCATGGTTTTCCTAAATCTCAAAAGCTTCATCCACACAAAACTCAACAAGAACTTGTGAGATAAGTTAGTATAAACCAATGCAAAAACCTTACCATTCTCTACTGCAGCAAATCACTAAAATTATTATTCAACATTGCATACTAAATGCCTCTGCATATTTAATACTCCTATCCTCAAATAGAATCATTAAACAAGCAAACATATGCAAACAATGCAGACATAACAGCAATGTGCCAAAACAGTACAGTCTATAAAGAATGCAAGATTCATCATACTTCCCTAACTCCAAATATTGTGAAAATTTAACACATTGTAGAAAATTTATCAGAGCTTAATATGCAAAAAGTTCAACATTTTATCACATTCTGACTTTTTAAGGAATTTTTGCAACAGCGGTAAACTTTCTGTTTTCAAATAGCAACATGCATACTTGCAAAGTAAGCATGGCAAAGGCTATCCTTGCCACTTTTATTGAAATAAAAGATGCAAAACATTATTCTAAATAACAGCAAGCAAGTCCTAACAAAATAAATTGACGCTCCAAGTAAAACACATATCATATGACGAATGAAAACATAGCTCCAAGTGAGGTTACCGATAATGTTGGAGACGAAAGAGGGGATGCCTTCCGGGGCATCCCCAAGCTTAGTTGCTTGGATCTTCCTTGAATATTAACTTGGGGTGCCTTGGGCAACCCCAAGCTTAGGGTCTTGTCACTCCTTATTCTCCTCATATCGACATCTCACCCAAAACACGAACACTTCAATCATACAAAACTTAACGGAACTTCGTGAGATAGGTTAGTATGATAAAGAGCAAACCATTTCACTTTGGTACCGTAAAAGACAAGATCAATAATTGTTTTCACACAATGCCTACTGTAGCATATCATTTCCACAATTTATATTGAGCAATATAAGCCATAGAAACTAGAAAGCAAGCAAACTATGCATTGAAAACAGAATCTTTCAAAAACAGAATAGTCTGTAATGATCTGCAGAATAACCATACTTATGCTACTCCAAAAATTCGGAAAAAATTAGACCACGTGAGAAATTTTTATATTGATCTTCTGCAAAAAGAATCAACTAAAAATCACTCTTCTGTTAAAAATGAGACTTATTTTCGTGAGCGCAAAAGTTTCTGTTTTCCAGCAGGGCCCAATCAACTGTCACCCAACATGATCCCAAAGGCTTTACTTGGCACTTTATTGAAACAAAAGCAATAAAACATTATTAATACAGTAGCATAATCATGTGAACACACAAAAACAGTAGGTAAAAGTGTTGGGTTGTCTCCCAACAAGCGCTTTTTTTAACGCCTTTTAGCTAGGCATGATGATTTCAATGATGCTCACATAAAAGATAAGAATCAAAACACAAAGAGAGCATCATGAAGCATATGACTAGCACATTTAAGTCTAACCCACTTCCTATGCATAGGGATTTTGTGATCAAACAAATTATGGGAGCAAGATTCAACTAGCATATGAAGGCAAAACAAGTGCAACTTCAAAACTTTCAACATAAAGAGAGGAAACTTGATATTAGTGAGAAGCCTACAAGCATATGTTCCTCTCTCATAATAATATTCAGTAGAATCATGAATGAATTCAACAATATAGCTATCACATAAAGCATTCTTTTCATGATCCACAAGCATACAAATTTTATTACTCCCCACATAAGCAAATTTCTTCTCATCCATAATAGTGGTGGGAGCAAACTCAACAAAATAACTATCATGAGATTGAAAATTAAAACCATGATGACAAGCTTCATGGTTATCATTATTCAATATAGCATACATGTCATCACCATAATCATCATAAATAGGAGGCATGCTTTCATCATAATAAATTTTCTCATCATAACTTGGGGGAGTAAAAAGATCATCTTCATAAAACATAGCATCCCCAAGCTTATGGCTTTGCATATCATTAGCATCATGGATATTCAAAGAGTTCATACCAACAATATTGCAATCGTGCTCATCATTCAAATATTTTGTGCCAAACATTTTATTGACTTCTTCTTCTAACAATTGAGCACAATTTTCCGATCCATCATTCTTGTAGACTCGTGTTGGGCCTTCAAGCGCAGAGTTTTGTAGGACAGTAGAAATTTTCCCTCAAGTGGATGACCTAAGGTTTATCAATCCGTGGGAGGTGTGGGATGAAGATGGTCTCTCTCAAACGACCCTGCAACCAAATACAAGAAATCTCTTGTGTCCCCAACACACCCAATACAATGGCAAATTGTATAGGTGCACTAGTTCGGCAAAGAGATGGTGATAAAAGTGTAATATGGATGGTAGAAATATATTTTTTATAATCTGAATAAATAAAAACAGCAAGGTAGCAAATAGTAAACGGGCACAAAAACGGTATTGCAATGCTTAAAAATGAGGCCTATGGTCAGTACTTTCGCTAGTGCAATCTCTCAACAATGCTAACATAGTTGGATCATATGATTATCCCTCAAAGTGCAGCAAAGAATAACTCCCGAGTTCCTATTAGCGGAGAACAAAAGATAGAAATTGTTTGTAGGGTAAGAGACCACCTCAAAGTTATTCTTTCCGGTCAATCTATCCTAGAGTTCGCACTAGAATAACACAAGTTGTTCTTCCCGATCGATCTAATCAAGAGTTCGTACTAGAATAACACCAAAGCAAATTCATATTCATAATACTCAGTCCACACAAAGAACTACAAGGAGACCCCAAAGTTTCTATCGGAAAAGATAATAAAAATGTGCATCAACTCCTATGCATAGATTACCCCAATATCACCGCGGGAATCTGCGAGTTGAATGCCATAACACATATCAAGTGAATCAATATGATACCCCATTTGTCACCTCAAGTATTCATATTACAAGACATACATCATGTGTTCTCATCTCTGAATATTCAATCCGACAATACAAAACTTCAAAGGGTAAAGACTCAATTCATCACAACAAGAGTATAACAGGGAGAAACATCATATGATCCGAATATATTAGCAAAGCCCATGATATAGATCACGAGAGAGAGAGATTAAACACATAGCTACTGGTACAAACCCTCAGCCCCGAGGGTGGACTACTCCCTCCTCATCGTGGTGGCCGCCGGGATGATGAAGATGGCCACCGGAGATGATTCCCCCTCGGGCAGGGTGCCGGAACGGGGTCTAGATTGGTTTTCACGGATACAGAGGCCTTGCAGCGGCGGAACTTCTGATCTGGGGTAACCCCGAAGGGTTTCAGAATATTTGGGAATTTATAGTGCAAAGAACGGGTACGGGAGGCCACCGAGGTGGGCACAACCCACCTGGGCGCGCCAGGGGGGTTGGCGTGCCCTGGTGGGTTGTGCCCCCCTCGGGGCACCCCCAGGTGCTGCTTTGGCCCATCGGGAGTCTTCTAGCCCAAAAAAATCTCCAAAAAGTTTCGCGTTGTTTGGACTCCGTTTGATATTGATTTCCCGCGATGTAAAAAACAAGCAAAAAACAGCAACTGGCACTGGGCACTGGGTCAATAGGTTAGTCCCAAAAAATGATATAAAGTTGCTATAAAATGGTTGTAAAACATCCAAGAATGATAAAATATTGGCATGAATACTTCATAAATTATAGATATGTTGGAGACGTATCACTCACCAAGGACGTGATGGTTGCATCTCCCTTGGGGGCCACTAGCCATGATGGAAGGCAGGCTAGTAGATGAACGAGAACCGGTCTACCTTTAAGGACTTCAAGGATGCATGAGTAGATGAGAGATGCCCCGCCACCACCGGCGGCCAGCCGGCGCTTTGCCCGGCGGCTCTGACCGGCGACGGTGAGGAGGCGAGGAGCGTGAGGAGGGCCTAAGGCGGTTGGGATGGGTGGCCTCCCGTGTCGCCCTAGCAGGCGACGCGTGGCATTTTCAAGGGAGTATACCTTGCGTTCATCACTTATTAATAACAACTAGCTGGTGCAAGCGCGACGGCACGCCGCGCCCATAGGAGAGCCCGTTTGAATATTTGGTGTTGATTTTGTTGAAGAAATAAAATAGGAGAGCCCATTGGGATCATCTATAAAAGGAAAAAATGACAGGTACATTCATTACAGAAATGCCTAATAATGATGTGCAAACAGAGCAAGAAACATGATCAATTCATGGACATGAAACTCAAAGACTTTCATTACAATTTTAGGAACCTAAGAACAGAAGCAAATAAAACTAAGAAAAATAAAATCCGTGCAAAGGATATAGAGTATGTAATCATGCAATTTAAAATACAGTGCTATCTTTTGAGATCGGCATATTGTCTCGCTACTCCATGAGAGAAATCAATGAATAAGAAGTTTCATGATGGTAATTTTTTGCAAGATAATGTCTTGTCAATAGTTCCCCCATCAAAAGGAGCAAACATGTTATGTTTCCAGCGCTTACATTAAGATTGATTACCTTTCTTGGCATACTGTGTCTCTACCCCATGAGAGAAATCAATGAATAAGAAGTTCCATGTGTTAGAATTAATCCCGTAGTGTTTACTTAATAGGAACTTTACCCTAGACTTTAGATCACCTAATTTCATAGATCAGAGAGATAGTTTAGTGATCCTACCACCAATGGAACCACCATTGGTGTAGGCGATGCGAAGTCCCGTGCCTGCTCGATGTAGATGTTCGCAGCGGGTAGCGGCGGCCCTCCAGGTGCTAGCGGTGAAGGAAATATGCCCTAGAGGCAATAATAAAGTTGTTATTTATATTTCCTTATATCATGATAATTGTTTATTATTCATGCTAGAATTGTATTAACCAGAAACTTGATACATGTGTGGATACATAGACAAAACACTGTGTCCCTAGTAAGCCTCTACTAGACTAGCTTGTTAATCAAAGATGTTTAAGTTTCCTAAACATAGACATGAGTTGTCATTTGATGAACGGGATCACATCATTAGGAGAATGATGTGATGGACAAGACACATCCGTTAGCTTAGCATAATGATCGTTAAGTTTTATTGCTATTGCTTTCTTCATGTCATATAAATATTCCTTCGACTATGAGATAATGCAACTCCCGGATATCGAAGGAATACCTTGTGTGCTATCAAACGTCACAACGTAACTGGGTGATTATAAAGATGCTCTACAGGTATCTCCGAAGGTGTTTGTTGGGTTGGCATAGATCAAGATTAGGATTTGTCACTCGAGTATCGGAGAGGTATCTCTGGGCCCTCTCGGTAATGCACATCATAATAAGCCTTGGAAGCAATGTGACTAATGAGTTAGTTGCGGGATGATGTATTACGGAATGAGTAAATAGACTTTCCGGTAACGAGATTGAACTAGGTATGAAGATACCGACGGTCGAATCTCGGGCAAGTAACATACCGATGACAAAGGGAGTTACGTTTATTGTCATTACAGTACGATCGATAAAGATCTTCGTAGAATATGTAGGAACCAATGAGCATACAGGTTCCGTTGTTGGTTATTGACCAAAGAGGTGTCTCGGTTATGTCTACATAGTTCTCGAACCCGTAGGGTCCGCACGCTTAACGTTCGATGACGATTTTGTATTATATGAGTTGTGTGATTTTGTGACCGAATGTTGTTCGGAGTCCCGGATGAGATCACGGACATGACGAGAAGTCTCGAAATGGTCAAGAGGTAAAGATTCATATATAGGACGATAGTATTCGGACACCGGAAGTGTTCCGGGGGTACCGGGTACGTATCGGGTCACCGAAAGGGGTTCCGGGCATCCCCCTGGCAACTACATGGGCCTAATGGGCCAAGAAGGGGATAGACCAGCCCCTAGGGGGCTGGTGCGCCCCATGTAGGCCAAAATAAGGGGAAGTAAAGGGGAGAAGAGGGAAAGGAAGGGGAGGGATTCGGCCTCCCCCTTCCTTCTCTCGTCCCTCCTCCTTCCTTCCCCCTCCGGATGAATATGGAAGGGGGGAGGCCGAATTGGGAGGCTCCCAAGTAGGATTCCTCCTACTTGGGGCACCCCCTTGGCTGCCTCTCCTCCCCTCCAACCTATATATATGAGGGGGGCACCGCTAGAACATACAACATTGATTCCTAGCCATGTGCGGCGCCTCCCTCCACAGTTTACGCCTCCGGTCATATTCACGTAGTGCTTAGGCGAAGCCCTGTGCGGATCACTTCACCATCATCATCACCATGCCGTCGTGCTGACGGAACTCTCCCTTGACACTTTGCTGGACCAAGAGTTCGAGGGACATCATCGAGCTGAACGTGTGCTGAACTCGGAGGTGCCATACGTTCGGTACTTGATCGGTTGGATTGCGAAGACGTTCAACTACATCAACCACGTTAAAATAACGCTTCCGCTTTCGGTCTACGAGGGTACATGGACACACTCTCCCCCTCTCGTTGCTAAGAATCTCCTAGATAGATCTTGCGTGATCATAGGAATTTTTTTGAAATTGCATGCTACGTTCCCCAACAGTGGCATCCGAGCCAGGTCTATGCATAGATGATATGCACGAGTAGAACACAAAGAGTTGTGGGCGATGATACTCATACTTCTTACCACCAATGTATTATTTTGATTCGGCGGTATTGTTGGATGAAGCAGCCCGGACCAACCTTACATGACTATGTTTATGAGACCGGTTCCACCGACAGACATGCAACTAGTTTTGCATAAAGGTGGCTGGCGGGTGTCTGTTTCTCCAACTTTAGTTGAATCGAATTTGACTGCGGCCGGTCCTTGTTGAAGGTTAAAATGGCAAACTTGATAAATCACCGTTGTGGTTTTGATGCGTAGGTAATAATGGTTCTTACTAGAAGCCCATAGCAGCCACATAAAAACTTGCAACAACAAAGTAGAGGACGTCTAACTTGTTTTTGCAGGGCATGTTGTGTTGTGATATGGTCAAGACATGATGTGATATACATTGTTGTATGAGATGATCATGTTTTGTAAAAGTCATCGGCAACTGGCAGTAACCTTATGGTTGTCGCTTTATTGTATGAAATTCAAACACCATGTAATTTCTTTACTTTATCACTATGCGTTAGCGATAGTTATAGAAGCATAGTTGGCGAGACAACCACGACGCTACGATGGAGATCAAGGTGTCAAGACGGTGACGATAGAGATCATGACAGTGCTTTGGAGATGGAGATCGAAGGCACAAGATGATGATGACCATATCATGTCACATATTTTGATTGCATGTGATGTTTATCTTTTATGCATCTTATTTTGCTTAGTACGGCGATAGCATTATAAGATGATCCCTTACTAAAATTTCATGGTATAAGTGTTCTCCCTAAGTATGCACCGTTGCTACAGTCTGTTGTGCTGAGGCACCACGTGATGATCGGGTGTGATAAGCTCTATGTTCACATACCACGGGTGCAAGACAGTTTTGCACATGTGGAATACTCGGGGTAAACTTAACGAGCCTAGCATGTACAGACATGGCCTTGGAACACTGGAGACCGAAAGGTTGAATGTGAATCATATAGTAGATATGATCAACATGGAGATGTTCACCATTGAAGACTACTCCGTCTCACGTGATGATCGGACATGGTTTAGTTGATATGGATCACGTGATCATTTAGATGACTCGAGGGATGTCTATCTAAGTGGGAGTTCTTAAGTAATATGATTAACTGAACTTAATTTATCATGATTTTAGTCATGATAGTTTTTGCATATCTATGTTGTAGATCAATGGCCCGTGCTACCATTCCCTTGAATTTTAATGCGTTCCTAGATAAAGCTAAGTTGAAAGATGATGGTAGCAACTACACGGACTGGGTCCATAACTTGAGGATTATCCTCATTGACGCACAGAAGAATTATGTCCTTGATGCACCGCTAGGTGAAAGGCCTGCTGCGGGAGCAGATGCTGATGTTATGAACATCTGGCAAGCTTGATGTGATGACTACTCAATAGTTCAGTGTGACATGCTTTACGGCTTAGAATCGGGACTTCAAAGACATTTTGAACGTCATGGAACATATGAGATGTTCCAGGAACTGAAGTTACTATTTCAAGCAAATGCCCGAGTTGAGAGATACGAAGTCTCCAACAAGTTCTATAGCTGCAAGATGGAGGAGAACAGTTCTGTCAGTGAACACATACTCAGAATTTCTGGGTATCATAACCACTTGACTCAGCTAGGAGTTAATCTTCCATATGATAGTGTTATTGATAGAGTTCTTCAATCATTGCCACCAAGATACAAAGGATTCGTGATGAACTATAATATGCAAGGGATGGATAAGACAATTCCCGAGCTCTTCGCAATGCTCAAAGCTGCGGAGGTAGAAATCAAGAAGGAGCATCAAGTTTTGATGGTTAACAAGACCACTAGCTTCAAGAAAAGGGGCAAAGGAAAGAAGGGGAACTTCAAGAAGAATGGCAAGCAAGTTGCCACTCCCGGGAAGAAGCCCAAGTCTGGACCTAAGCCTGAAACTGAGTGCTTCTACTGCAAAGGGACTGGTCACTGGAAGCGAACTGCCCCAAGTATTTGGCGGAACAGAAGGATGGAAAAGTGAACAAAGGTATATTTGATACACATGTTATTGATGTGTACCTTACTAATGATCGTAGTAGTGCCTGGGTATTTGATACCGGTTCGGTTGCTCATATTTGTAACTTGAAACAGGGGCTATGTCGTGGTTTTGTCACAGCAGATGTCCTAGAGAAAGGACTTAGTCGTGGAGCCATCACGACGGGTTAGCTTAAAGGGGTTAAAGCGGACAAGGGACGCACAAAGTTTTATACTGGTTCGGCCCCTTGCGGTGAAGGTAAAGGCCTAATCTAGTTGTTGTGGAATTGCTAGGGTTTCGATGACCAGGGAGCGAATTCGCTGTGCCTGGCTCTCGAGTTGTTGTTTGTCGTTCCTAAACCGCCGCCGGGTCGTCCCCTTATATACATGGGTTGACGCCTGTGGGTTTACAGGATCCCGAGGCCGGCTCATAAACATGTCCAGCTCAGTCTCTGCTCTTTCTATCTTACAAAACAAGTTTACATATCAATGTCGGTTTACGTCTACAGACCTTAAATCGTCTTTGGGCCCTGGGCCTTCATAAAGCACCACCATCTGTCTTCATGGGCTTCAGGTACAGTAATCCATTATGGGGATAACCCGGCCTCTCCTGGCCGGTTTATGCCCAGTAGTAATATCCCCAACATTAGGCCCCAGATTGATTTGAACTGGTTCATGTCAATCTTCAACGCATCATCATCTTCACAGAAATCTTGTCAACTGCCCTGATGTCATCTTCCAAAATCGTGATAAACCGCCATGACGTCACCTGCTATTAAAAATTGCATATAGCTCACCTTCCTTAATGAGCCTCTGGCAATCGAGGCGACAGCTCTGCCGTATATCTAACTTTTGGGCTCCTCGATTCTCGCGCCTGTCACTTATCCATTTTCCTTTATAAATAGGACCAGGGGGTCTTTCCATTCCCCCCCCCCCCCGTGCCTCTTCGCATCATCTTCTTCCTCGCGCCCACCGAACCTTCGAGCTCTGTCGCCGCCGTTGATCTTCGCCTCTGCCTCAACAACGGCCGCTGCATCAACCTGATCGTACCAGAAAGCCGCGACGCCTCTCCGCTGTTCTTTCGACATTGGTAAGTCTTCTACCCTAGATCTTATCATTAGGGTTTGTACTTATCGGAGTTCTTCGTAGTTCTTGGAGCTGTTCTTCCTTGTTCCTCTTCAGTAGTACAAATGGCAAGTTAGATCTGATATTTTCCAGTGCCTTTGTAATTAAAACTCCTTTTTCCTCATTAGAACATCTGCTTTGGGTAGAAAACTCATCTGGAACTATTAAACTGCTTAAGCACCTGCGCTTTAGGTCAGAATATATTTTGATTTTCCAACGCACTGCAGATCTGAAATTACCATGCCAAGCTGCGAAACTTGTTTTTCCTTCACTTATGCATCTTAGATCTGTATCTTCAATACTAGAGTAGGCGGTTTAATATCATAGAAAAATGATGACCCGGTAGGTACCATTAGTCCCCTGTTGAACCGCCAAGCCGCTTTATCTTTGTACATCTCCCATGTCTGATTCCGGTTTAACAATATGTACATATTTATGTCTTCTTCTGTTCTTGCACCGCTTTATACTTGTCCATCATAAACCTTAAACCGGCAATAACCATGTTTCAGCTTTCCATTGAAATGGCCAAACAAGTCTATGAGTGCAACTGGGTTCCTTCCCGGGTTACTGAAGAAAAATTAGACAGATGTGTTGCAACTGGCGCTTTAGCCAAGAAAGAGGTCATCCACTGGAGGGCCCCTGGTCCGGAAAATCCTCCTGAACCGAAAGACGGAGAAATAATTGTTTTCGTTGACCATCTGGGTCGAGGCTTTAGCCCTCCCGGTTCAAAGTTTTTCCGAGATGTGCTTGCCAGTTTTTAGCTCCACCCTCAAGACATCGGTCCCAACTCGGTGTCCAACATCTGCCACTTCCAAGTCTTTTGCGAGGCTTATCTTCAAGAGGAACCCACAGTTGAATTGTTTAGGGAATTCTTCTATTCAAACCGTCGCACAGAGTTCACAGATGGACCCAACACTGAACTCGGCGGAATGGCGATTCAAAAAAGGAAGGATGTCAACTTCCCTCATGCCGAGCTTCACAGTCACCCTAAGGAGTGGAACCAGACCTGGTTTTATTGCAAAGACACATCTCCAACTGATGAAAATCCTTTGCCGGGTTACCGCCCTCACCGTCTTAGCAATACACATCCCTTTCCTCGGAGACTAATTGCAAAGGAGAGGTCCAACTATGCCCCACAACTGTCAAAGCTTAGAGCCTTCATGGCAAACGGTTTAACAGGTGTTGACTTTGCTCGTTGTTGGATAACTTGGAGCATACTGCCCTTAAGCCGACGCCCCGGTTTAATGTGTGAATACACCGGGAGTTTGAAGGACCCTCAACGACACGTTGACATTCAGCTTACCGATGCGGAAGTTACTGAGGCTGTGAAGAAGATACTGAATGAACCGGAGGCTGTCTGTAGCCAGGCCGGATTAAGTCCTTTCTGTGTTTCCAACAAACCGCCAACGGTAAGGATCATATACCCTTTTTACTTTAACTTGATTCTTTCAAATATTCTCTCAAAATTTTGTCCATCTTTGACAGGGCGATGATCCGTTCTGGAAGAAAAAACCACAGGATAAAATGGCAAAACCACAAGATAAACCGGCAAAGCCACTTCGCCAGAAGACCAAGGTTGTCAAAAAACCTGCCAAGAAGAGGACCATTGCGTCTTCCGAGCCAAATGCTGATGCCGATTTGGCTAATCCAGACTCAGAGGTAGAACTTGACTCTCTTGGTTCATTTTTCATACATCTCATTGACAATGACCATTATCAGGACGATGCTGAAGGCAGACAAGCTGATGATGTAGAGGTAATTATCCTTTCCTCCGGTTCAGATCTTCTGCCAACATCGAAAATCCGTCGAGCAAACCGGAAAGTAAAATTTTCTCACCCCCTTGCTCACTTGGACCCAAACTTTCTTTTGAAGACGCAGCAACACGAAGCTTGCCGCACAACCCGGCACAGTGGCCAGGTAGTCACCTCAGCCGGTTTACCAAATACTCCAGTCCGGAAACGTCAATCAGAGGTCTCTTATATTCCTGACACTTCTTGTCCCAAGGAGGGTTGTTTCCGTCAGCCTCTTAATCCGTCCGATTCAAATTATTAGGGCACGCCTCACTCATCCTCTGGCGAGTCAATGGCCACCCAGCTTCCAGCCCTCAAGACAGTTCCTGGGTAAGTTATGCCTTAAATTTGTTCTTAATACTTATGTTCACCTGATGTATTGATCTTTATGTTTATTCTTCTCAGTGCCAAGCCAAGACCCAGCAAGAAGGCTCGGCTAAACAAACCATGAGACGAAAATGTGGTTATTGAACCGGAGAAAACCCCAGATCCAGTAGAGACCAACACGGACGCTCAGCTTGATGATCCGCCACCACAAGATTATGACTTCGTCATGGAACAAGTAGAAGTTGACACCACCAGTCACACTGACCAACCGACTGGTCCGGCTCGCACGGATGATAAACCGGCCAGTCCAGCCAAGGCTGCTGATAAACCGTCCACTCCAATGAAGGTTGCTGATGTTACAGAAGATGACATTATGATTACCGGCGTCAGCCACACCGCTCCTAGCAACCCGGTCGCCTTATCCAAACATAGCGCCAAGGATGAGCTTTCTGCTATGGGCAAAGGCAAATGGAACACCGATTTGTCCAGCTACGCCCATCTCAACGCCCAAGACATTCACTCTGGCTTCTTGAACCGTCTGTACACCAGTCGCAATTATGAAGCCGGTTTAGTAAATCTGATGAAGGAGCGATATGAGGTAACCACACAACTGTTTCTCTTATGTCCAATTTCAAATGTCAACTCCAGTAGCCCCCAAGGGCCGATTTATGATGTTAATCTGAACTGGGACTTTGTAATATCTTAACTTTGCATGCTTAGCCTCCAGGGACCGAGTTATCTTTTTAAGATGAACCGGTACTTTAGAATTGCAATATTGTATCTTTCACTGGTGTAGCCCCCAAGGGCCGTTTAACTTTATAAAGATGAACTGGGACTTTAGAAGAATTCCCATCTCAGTACTTTGAGCAAACATACATTAGCCCCCAAGTGCCAAGAGTAATACTTGTATTGTGCTTGGGACTGGTAGAAATTTCCCAGAATAAGCAAATATGCATTAGCCCCCAAGTATCAGGTGCATAACTTGTTATGTGCTTGGTACTTCAAATATGTACCATCAACTCATAATATGTCTGTTTCTTATAGGCTGAGCTGAGCAAAAAGAATCTCAAAACGCCGATCTGCAAGAAAACATCAAGTCCCGGCAAGCCGAAACCTCCAAGGCAAAAGATGAGCTGACCAGCGCTTTAGCCGCTATGGAAAAGCTAAAGGAAAGTTTCAACAAGGAGTGGGCGGATTGGGACACAGAAAAATCCGCTTTGCAAAAAAGGGCCGAGGACGCAGAGGCAGCTCTTAAACCGGTAGTAGATGAGCTGACTGGCATAAAGTGGCAGATACATGCCATGACGGCTGCTGTGTTTGGTAAACATCCTTGCTTCACATTTTCAACATATCTTCCCATACACTGCCTGTTTACTGATGCTTGTAATTATGCAGGGACTCGCATTAGTCATCTGGGCTCTGACGTACAGAAAAAATTGAAGGCTGCCTATACTCTTATAGAGCAGTTATATACCGGTGCGCAACGGATCATCTGTACGGCTTCACACAACAAACCTCCCCCACTTTAATCAAGGAAACCTTAGAAAGGTTGACTATGCTGCCTGCCCGGGTAGAAGAGCTAAAGAGGTCTGCTGCAAGGGCGGGTGCTCCGACCGCACTAACCCGGGCAAAAGCATGGGTACCTGACCTTGATCCGGTGGAAGTGGCTAAAGGCTATCCCAGCTTAAAAGAAGACGGATCAGAATTTGGCAATGATGACCTCCGAGCCATAAACCGGGAAGTACGTCCACTGGCATGTCAACTGGCTGAAGAAGCTGATCTCTCATATTACCAGGCGAGTTATGACGACAAAAACAAACGGGTTGCTGCACCAACTCCTGAAGCGCAAAATCTTATCCCGCCAATCCGTAAGCACACCTATGCCCCTGACATTGAACCGTCCACCCTTATAAGCGATGAAGCTGTATTCCAAGCCCTAACTGGGATCGATTGGGCAACCATTGACTTCCAGCCACTGGGTAGAGAGGAGGATGATGAACCGGTGCAAGGTGATCCGCAACCGTCAAGTCAAGCTGGTGAGGAATCATGATCCGGAAGCCGGTTTAGTCTCCCACGTGCTGCAATGCTTGTCGAGAAACAATTATCCTTTTGGGCACTGAAACGCCTTGTAATAGGCTAGTTAAAACACTTGGTCTGCTATGCCATCGTGCATATTTATTTGTGCCTGACACTTGTTAATCCGCCATGCTTAAGACATATGATGTTCATAATCCGTAGCGATTTATTCAATCTATTCCTGCACACAAGAAGTTGATAGTGTCCTGGCGGTTTACCGCCTACGGGTCATGATGCCCAGATATATAGCCAGGGTTTATAACCAAGGCTGTGAAAAGATAATCAAATATGAAAATAAGTGATACCTGTGACCTTGAGTCATGATGTTGGCTGACCAACTATTGTAGTGAGGGTGATAACCCTAATCTGGAGCAATAATACCTCCTGTCATATTATACTGGTTTATGATAAAACCGTTCCGGGTTGTGATAAACACCGGTTTATCCATATTCAATTCTGGCGACTTATAGCCGAAACCAGACCGGGTTAATAATCCCCTGATCATATATTGACAACTTGTAGTTGAAAGTCAAGCCGGGTTAATGAACGCGGTTTATCAAAACATTATAAATGTCACCAAAAGAGAAAAACTTGGCAAATAAAAGCATATGAAAAACTTGTAGTCGAGGCTTTTCACGGGCTGCCAGGCCCCAAATTCGAGGCTTTTCATGGGCTGCCAGGCCACTGAGTTAAACCATTTCACAAAGCCTTTTAAGATGGTCCTCAATCCTTAACCAATCGTCGTTTTAACTTTGACAAGTTCAGGGTCTTATCAGATTGACTTGTCGAAGTTCAGCGGGTCATACCAGGTTTACCTGGACGGAGTGACTTAATTAAAAAGGCAGGCTAACCCGGGGTTTTAGGTGTATACACCAGGCTTCCAAGCCGTGGCTTGATAGCCTATTACAAGTGTAGATTCTTTGTTCATTGCGGTAGCAAAGAATCCCCAAGCAATATTTTGAGTTGTGCTCGGTGGGTGCCTATGTTTGAGTTGCTCTTTTGCAACACTCTCTTTGGCCCCGAAGTAATTTGGCTTTGAGCTGATCAAGAGGTGTGACTATGGTTCGAATACGACCAAGCCCCCAAGTGACTTTTCTGGTGGCTTTGCGCCGATCAAGAGGTGTAGCTATGGTTCAAATACAACCAAGCCCCCAAGTGATTTTTATATAAAGCTTTATAAGATGAATCAAGGAGTAAATCGGACGCCGCTTTATGAACAGAAGCCCCCATGTAACCACACATGATATAAGAAAAACAACAGATACCCCGCTTTAGCTGAGGCTCCGGTTTATTATATTGATCATATATACATTGTCATAACTATGTACATAAGCAGAGCCTATGGCTCGGGTATAGTAAGGCCGAAGATGAGCGATATTCCACGGCCGGTGGGTCTCCTCCTCCGATTTACGTGAGTCTTTGCGCTCTCGAACATCAATAAGGTAGTATGACCCGTTATGCAGATTCTTGCTGACCACAAAAGGTCCTTCCCAGGTGGGGATAACTTGTGCATATCAGTTTGATCCTGAATGAGTCGGAGCACCAGATCGCCTTCTTGAAAAGTTCTGGTTCTAACCCGGCGGCTGTGATAACGATGCGGATCTTGCTGATAAATCGCCGAACGGGCTGCTGCAATGTCACGCTCCTCGTCCAACAGGTCAAGTGCTTCCTGTCATGCCTTCTCATTGTCAGCTTCAACATACGCCGCCACACGAGGTGAGTCATGACGGATGTCACTAGGGAGAACCGCCTCCGCTCCATAAACCATGAAAAAGGGTGTGTAACCCGTGGATCTGTTGGGCGTGGTATTGATGCTCCATAACACAGAAGGTAACTCCTCCACCCAACAACCCGGCGTCCGTTGCAAAGGAACCATAAGCCGGGGCTTGATGCCTCTCAAGATTTCTTGATTGGCTCGCTCCGCTTGACCATTAGACTGGGGGTGAGCCACTGATGACACGTCAAGCCAGATGTGCTCACGTTGACAGAAGTCCTTCATAGCACCTTTGGACAGATTGGTACCATTATCAGTTATAATGTTGTGTGGAAAGCCAAACCGGAAAATCACCTTTTTGAGGAATTGAACCGCCGTAGCTACATCACACTTACTGACTGGCTCCGCCTCCACCCACTAGTGAACTTATCAACCGCCACCAAAAGGTGGGTCTTCTTGTCCTTGGATCTTTTAAAGGGCCCAACCATATCCAGCCCCCAAGTCGCAAATGGCCAAGTTATTGGAATCATCCTCAACTCTTGAGCCGGTACATGAGCGTGTCGTGAGAATTTTGACATCCATCACACCTTTTGACCAAGTCCTCAGCATCAGCATGAGTCGTCAGCCAATAGAAACCGTGACGAAACGCCTTGGCTACCAGAGATTTTGAACCGGCGTGGTGACCACAATCTCCTCCGTGGATCTCACGCAAAATTTCGCGGCCTTCTTCAGGAGATACACAACGCTGAAACGCCCATGTCACACTGCAATGATGTAACTCTCCATTGATAATAGTCATGGACTTGGACCGCCGGATTATCTGCCTAGCCGAAGTTTCATCCTCTGGTAACTCGCCCCGGTTCATATACGCCAAATATGGAACCGTCCAATCCGGGATAACATGAAGAGCCGCCACCAACTGAGCCTCCGGGTCAGGAACAGCCAAATCCTCCTCTGTCGGGAGCTTGACGGACGGATTATGCAGCACATCCAGGAAGACATTGGGTGGGACCGGTTTACGTTGGGAACCCAAACGGCTTAAGGCGTCCGCCGCTTCGTTCTTTTGCCGATCCACATGATCGACTTGATAACCTTTGAAGTGAGCCGCAACAAGATCCACTTCACGACGATATGCCGCCATGAGTGGCTCCTTGGAATCCCAAGTACCAGACACTTGTTGAGCCACCAGGTCCGAATCACCGAAGCACTTAACCCGGCTTAAATTCATCCCCTTAGCCATCCAAAGACCGTGGAGTAAGGCCTCATATTCCGCTGCATTGTTAGTACAAGGGAACATTAAACGGAGAACATAACAAAACTTATCACCTCGTGGGGAAGTTAATACGACTCCAGCCCCCGAGCCCTCCAATTGCCTGGACCCATCAAAATGAATAGTCCCATAAGTATGATCCGGCTTCTCTTCTGGCGCCTGTAACTCCGTCCAATCATTGATGAAGTCCACAAGTGCCTGCGATTTGACCGCTTTCCGGGGCACATATTTTAACCCGTGAGGCCCAAGCTCAATAGCCCACTTGGCGACCTGACCAGTTGCTTCCCTGTTCTGAATTATATCTCCCAAAGGAGCAGAACTGACCATGGTGATGGGATGACCCTGGAAATATTGCTTAACCTTCCGGCTCGCCATGAAAACTCCATACAGCAGCTTCTGCCAATGTGGGTACCTTTACTTGGACTCAATAAGTACCTCACTGATATAATAAACCGGCCGTTGAACCGGACACTCCTTTCCAGCCTCCTTGCGCTCCACCACAATAGCCACGCTAACTGCCCGGGCATTAGCAGCCACATATTACAATAATGGCTCTTTATCAATAGGAGCAGCAAGGACCGGCGGATTAGCCAGCTGTCGCTTTAAGTCCTCAAATGCTTCATTGGCGGCGTCACTCCAAACGAAGTCATCCGTCTTCTTCAACATCTGATATAAAGGGATGGCCTTCTCACCAAGGCGACTGATAAACCGGCTCAAGGCGGCAATCCGGCCCGCCGGGCGTTGAACATCGTTGATACACTTCGGTTTAGCCAAAGAAGTTATAGCCTTGATTTTTTCCGGATTAGCTTCAATGCCCCTGTTAGACACCAAAAAGCCCAAGAGTTTGCCTGCTGGTACACCAAAGACACACTTGGCCGGATTAAGCATCATTTTATAAACCCGGAGGTTATCAAAGGTCTCCTTCAAGTCATCTATCAGTGTCTCCTTCTTTCTGGATTTCACCACAACATCATCCACATAAGCATGAACATTGCGGCCGATCTGATCATGAAGACAATTCTGCACACAGCGCTGATAAGTCGCCTGGGCACTCTTAAGCCCAAAAGGCATAGATACATAGCAGAAGGCTCCAAAAGGAGTTTTAAAAGCTGTCTTCTCCTGGTCCTTAACTGCCATTTTGATCTGATGGTAACCAGAATACGCATCCAGAAAACTCAAACGCTCACAACCCGCCGTAGCATCAATGATTTGATCAATACGAGGGAGGGCAAAAGGGTCTGCTGGACAGGCCTTGTTGAGATCTGTGTAGTCCACACACATACGCCAAGTGTCGTTCTTATGAAGTACCAGCACCGGATTAGCCAACCATTCAGGATGAAATACTTCAACGATGAATCCAGACGCCAAGAGCCTGGCTACCTCCTCACCAATAGCCTCGCGTCTTTCTTCATTGAACCAGCGAAGAAACTGCTTGACCGGTTTATACTTGGGATCGACATTGAGAGTGTGCTCAGCGAGTTTTCTCGGTACACCTGGCATGTCAGAAGGTTTCCACGCAAAGATGTCCCGATTCTCACGGATGAACTCGATGAGCGCGCTTTCCTATTTTGGATCCAAGTTAGCGCTGATGCTAAATTGCTTGGATGAATCGCCAGGAACGAAATCGACAAGCTTAGTCTCATCAGCCAATTTAAACTTCAAGGCCGGATCATGCTCTGTAGTTGGCTTTTTCAAAGAAGTCATATCCGCCGGATCAACATTGTCCTTATAGAACTTCAACTCCTCTGTTGCGCAAACCGACTCAGCATAAGCCGCATCACCTTCTTCACATTCTAAAGCGATCTTGCGGCTCCCATGGACCGTGATGGTCCCCTTATGGCCCGGCATCTTCAGCTGCAGATAGACATAACAGGGCCTCGCCATGAACTTAGCATAAGCCGGCCATCCAAACAGGGCATGATACGAGCTCTTGATTTTCACTACTTCAAAAGTCAATGTCTCTGATCTCGAGTCATGCTCATCTCCAAAAGCCACCTCCAGAGCTATCTTACCAACAGGATATGTCGATTTACCAGGCACTACACCATGGAAGACCGTATTGGATGGCTTAAGATTTTTATCTGTTAACCCCATGCGATGGAAGGTTTCGTAATAAAGGATATTGATACTACTCCCCCCATCCATGAGTACCTTAGTGAACTTATAACCTCCAACCTGAGGCGCCACCACCAATGCCAGATGACCCGGATTATCAACCCGGGGTGGATGAACCTCTCTACTCCACACGATCGGCTGCTCAGACCAGCGCAAGTAACGGGGCACCGCCGGTTCAACGAAATTCACTGCCCTTTTATGAAGTTTCTGATCGCGCTTGCATAGACTAGTGGTGAAGACATGATACTACCCACTATTCAACTGCTTCGGGTTGCTCTGGTAGCCCGACTGCTGCTGTTGCTGCTGATTGCCCTGATGATTATAACCACCTTGATTGCCCTGATTGCCTTGATTACCATGTCCGCTCTGATTACCATGAAAACCTAAACTGGAACTGCCTCCACCGTAACCCGGCCCATGAGATCCAGGGCCTGAACCGCCGCCCGGTCCGTGATCATACCGAAAAAAGTCGGAATTTTTGAACTCCTGCATGATATAACAATCTTTCCAGAGGTGCGTTGACGGTTTGTCCTGCGTCCCGTGCTTTGGGCAAGGCTGGTTTAACAGATAAGACAAACGCTCCGGATTAGGACTTGGTCCTCCACCACGCTGGGGCGGTTTACCCTTACGTCTCTGGCCTTTGTCCTGTGTGTTGGTATTAGCCACAAAATCTAAATTGTTATCCGCCTTACGCTTATCGCTGTTTCCATGACCCGCCGGGTTATGCTGCTGCCCCTTGGTGTTGACGCTCTTCTTTCCCTTCCCTGTCTTGTCATCGTCAGACTCGGGGTCCTTGGTACTATCAGAGTCGGCATACTTTACCAGAGCTGCCATAAGTGTTCCCATGTCATTACAATGACGTTTGAGCCGTCCCAACTTCAACTTCAGAGGTGCAAACCGGCAATTGCCTTCCAATGTCAAAACTGCTGTATCAGCGTTGATGCGGTTCGATGAATGCAAAATCTCTGAAACCCGGCGCACCCAACGGGTTGTTGATTCTCCTTCCTCCTGGACACAGGCAGCTAAGTCCACAATTGACATGGGCTGCTTGCATGTATCCTTGAAATTCTGGATAAACCAGGCCCTTAATTCGGCCCATGACCCAATGGAGTTAGCCGGCAAGTTCTTTAGCCAAGTGCGGGTTGTCCCCTCCAGCATCATGGTGAAGTATTTAGCACACGCCGCATCGTCCACGTCCAGCATCTCCATTTCCATCTCATAGCTTTCAACCCATGACTCAGTGGATAAATCGGCGGTGTAATTCGGCACTTTACGTGGTCCCTTGAAATCCTTGGGCAGGCGCACGTTGCGCAGCGCTGGGACAAGACACGACACTCCCAAAGAGCTGGAAGTAACCCCTGGTTCCACCGATGTGGTTGGATGAACCGGAGTAAGTTGGCGAGCTTCATGCTGCGCCGCTAACTCAGCCTCTCGACGTGCCCTAGCACGATCCACCACATCCTAACCATCACCACCGCCACCCGCCGGGTTATGGCCACGGGGCGGATTACGGTTTCGCGTGCTGCTTGATACGGCCGGTTCATCGATATGCCTGCTGTAACTCCGGCTTGGGCGGGGAGTAGAATGGATCCTTTTGCGACTATATGAATAAGCTTGCTGCTGAGTCAAAGCTGTCTGAAGGAGCTCCCTAGCCCGTCGCGTCTCGACCGCTTCTGGGGACTCGCCTTTGATCGGGAGGGCCGCCAGTCGTGAAGCGGCAGCGACAATGTTATCCATCGGGTTAGAGTAATGACCCGGTGGTGTTGGTACATACTGTGACAAAACGTTGTTCTGACGAGGCGGATCAGTCGGACGTGGCTGAACCGGCGCCCCCGTTCCAGGTGCCTCTGCCCGGCTTACCACTGGCGGATTACTGGTCCCCGCTCCTGGGTATTAAAGAGTTTCTTGGCCTCGTAAACCGGCGGCAGGTGAGATCGGTACCGTCTCCTCATGACATCGTTTGACGCGCTCTGATCCAGCATAAGTCAGTAAGCCTGTGCATCCAATGCGGCCTGTTCCGCAGCCATCCTGGTATCCTCAGCTGCCAAGTTGGCCTTGGCCTGGGTTATCTGATCTTTCACCTTCACGATTTCCGCATTATGCTCATCTTGATTCGCCGGATTAACCTCCGCCATCAGTGCTGCCAAAGCGTCAAATAAATCAGATAAAACCTAAGCCGGCGGTCGCACGGGGCCTCCTGCCCCGGCTGCTGTCGCTGCTACTGATCCAGAAACCATCACCGCTGTGGTCAAACAGTGGAGTGCTGGTTGTGTACCGGCCATGAAGATCGCAACCCGGTTTGGCGGATCAAAGGGGTTCGGAATACTGTCGCCGTCGGAACAGCCCCCAATCCGGCCATCTTGCAACTGGTACAATGACTCGGTCTCTCCGGTCAATGACTCGTCGCCGGAATAAATGACGGTTTCACCACCAGATTCCGATCTATCCTCAGATTCCACTCCGTGGATAACTCCCACGAAGGCACGCTTCATGACAGGCTTAACCCGGGCAGATTTCGCACGCTGAGCCGTCTCGATGATGTCGGTGCAGATGTCCGGCTCAGGGCCCGGTTCGCCAATCTTGCCAATGAAACGTGGATGCCGCCGAAGGGGACCCGATACCCGTACTCAATTGAGCCAGCCTCGGGGCCCCAGCCTGCGTCGTCGATGTAGAGCTTGCCGCGACGACTCTTGGTCATCCGGCCCACAGCGTAGCCCTTGAGTCCTTCGAAGCTGCCCTCTAAGAACTCGAAACCATCGTGCGATAGCCCCACGGTGGGCGCCAACTGTCGTGGTTTTGTCACGGCAGATGTCCTAGAGAAAGGACTTAGTCGTGGAGCCATCGCGACGGGTTAGCTTAAAGGGGTTAAAGCGGACAAGGGACGCAGAGAGTTTTATACTGGTTCGGCCCCTTGCGGTGAAGGTAAAGGCCTAATCCAGTTGTTGTGGAATTGCTAGGGTTTCGATGACCAGGGAGCGAATTCGCTGTGCCTGGCTCTCGAGTTGTTGTTTGTCGTTCCTAAACCGCCGCCGGGTCGTCCCTTATATACATGGGTTGATGCCCGTCGGTTTACAGGATCCCGAGGCCAGCTCATAAACGTGTCCAGCTCGGGGTCTGCTCTTTCTATCTTACAACACAAGTTTACATATCAATGTTGGTTTACGTCTATAGACCTTAAACCGTCTTTGGGCCCTGGGCCTTCATAAAGCACCACCGTCTGTCTTCATGGGCTTCAGGTACAGTAATCCATTATGGGGATAACCCGGCCTCTCCTGGTCGGTTTACGCCCAGTAGTAATATCCCCAACAGGCTACGGATTAAACAAAGATTGGCTAAGGACGAGGTGACGATGCCCGTCAGGAATGGTTCTAAGTTTGATGTGATCGTTGTCGGCATGCTACCTCTACATCTACATTCGGGATTAGTTTTAGACCTGAATAATTCTTATTTGGTGCCAGCGTTGAGCATGAACATTATATCTGGATCTTGTTTAATGCGAGACAGTTATTCATTTAAATTAGAGAATAATGGTTGTTCTATTTATATGAGTAATATCTTTTATGGTCATGCACCCTTGAAGAGTGCTCTATTTTTGTTGAATCTCGATCGTGGTGATACACATATTCATAATATTGATGGCAAAAGATGCGGAGTTGATAATGATAGTGCAACATATTTGTGGCACTGTCGTTTAGGTCATATTGGTGTAAAGCGCATGAAGAAACTCCATGCAGATGGACTTTTGGAATCACTTGATTATGAATCATTTGATGCTTGCAAACCATGCCTCATGGGCAAGATGACTAAAACTCCATTCTCCGGAACAATGGAGCGAGCCACTGACTTATTGGAAATAATACATACCGATGTATGCGGTCCGATGAGTGTTGAGGCTCGCGGCGGGTATCATTATTTTTTGACCTTCACAGATGATTTGAGAAGATATGGGTATATCTATTTAATGAAACACAAGTCTGAAACATTTGAAAAGTTCAAAGAATTTCAGAGTGAAGTGGAGAATCATCATAACAAGAAAATAAAGTTTCTACGATCTGATCGCGGAGGCGAATATTTAAGTTACGAGTTTGGCCTTCATTTAAAACAATGTGGAATAGTTTCACAACTCACGCCACCTGGAACACCACAGCGTAATGGTGTGTCCGAACGTCGTAACCGTACTTTATTAGATATGCTGTGATCTATGATGTCTCTTACTGATTTACCACTATCATTTTGGGTTATGCATTAGAGACAGCTGCATTCACGTTAAATAGGGCACAATCTAAATCCGTTGAGATGACACCGTATGAACTATGGTTTGGCAAGAAACCTAAGTTGTCGTTTCTTAAAGTTTGGGGTTGCAATGCTTATGTGAAAAAGCTTTAGCCTGATAAGCTCGAACCCAAATCGGAGAGGTGTGTCTTCATAGGATACCCAAAAGAAACTATTGGGTACACCTTCTATCACAGATCCAAAGGCAAGATCTTTGTTGCTAAGAATGGATCCTTTCTAGAGAAGGAGTTTCTCTCAAAAGAAGTGAGTGGGAGGAAAGTAGAACTTGATGAGGTAATTGTACCTTATCTCGAATTGGAAAGTAGCTCATCACAGAAATTTGTTCCCGTGATGCCTACACCAACTAGAGAGGAAGCTAATGATAACGATCATGAAACTTCAGATCAAGTTACTACCGAACCGCGTAGGTCAACCAGAGCACGTTCTGCCCCAGAGTGGTACGGTAATCCTGTCCTGGAAGTCATGTTACTAGACCATGACAAACCTACGAACTATGTGGAAGCGATGATGAGCCCAGATTCCGCAGAATGGCTTGAGGCCATGAAATCTGAGATGGGATCCATGTATGAGAACAAAGTATGGACTTTGGTTGATTTGCCCGATGATCGGCAAGCCATAGAGAATAAATGGATCTTCAAGAAGAAGACTGACCATGATGGTAATGTTACTGTCTACAGAGCTCAACTTGTTGCGAAAGGTTTTCGACAAGTTCAAGGAGTTGACTACGATGAGACATTCTCACCCGTAGCGATGCTTAAGTCTGTCCGAATCATGTTAGCAATTGCCGCATTTTATGATTATGAAATCTCGCAAATGGACATCAAAACTGCATTCCTTAATGGATTTCTTAAAGAAGAGTTGTATATGATGCAACTAGAAGGTTTTGTCGATCCTAAAGGTGCTAACAAAGTGTGCAAGCTCCAGCGATCCATTTATGGACTGGTGCAAGCATCTCGGAGTTGGAATATACACTTTGATGAGGTGATCAAAGCATATGGTTTTATACAGACTTTTGAAGAAGTTTGTATTTACAAGGAAGTGAGTGGGAGCTCTGTAACATTTCTAATATTATATGTGTATGACATATTGTTGATAGGAAATGATATAGAATTTCTGGATAGCATAAAAGGATACTTGAATAAGAGTTTTTCAATGAAAGACCTCGGTGAAGCTGCTTATATATTAGGCATCAAGATCTATAGAGATAGATCAAGATGCTTAATTGGACTTTCACAAAGCACATACCTTGATAAAGTTTTGAAGAAGTTCAAAATGGATCAGGCAAAGAAAGGGTTCATGCTTGTGTTACAAGGTGTGAAGTTGAGTCAGACTCAATGCCCGACCACTGCAGAAGATAGAGAGAAAATGAAAGTCATTTCCTATGCCTCAGCCATAGGTTCTATCATGTATGCTATGCTGTGTACCAGACCTGATGTGTGCCTTGCTATTAGTTTAGCAGGGAGGTACCAAAGTAATCCAGGAGTGGACCACTGGACAGCGGTCAAGAACATCCTGAAGTACCTGAAAAGGACTAAGGATATGTTTCTCGTTTATGGAGGTGACAATGAGCTCGTCGCAAATGGTTACGTCGATGCTAGCTTTGACATTGATCTGGATGACTCTAAGTCACAAACCGGATACGTATTAATATTGAATGGTGGAGCTATCAGTTGGTGCAGTTCCAAGCAAAGCGTCATGGCGGGATCTACCTGTGAAGCGGAGTACATAGCTGCTTCGGAAGCAGCGAATGAAGGAGTCTGGATGAAGGAGTTCATATCCGATCTAGGTGTAATACCTAGTGCATCGGGTCCAATGAAAATCTTTTCTGACAATACTGGAGCAATTGCCTTGGCGAAGGAATCCAGATTTCACAAAAGAACCAAACACATCAAGAGATGCTTTAACTCCATCTGTGATCAAGTCAAGGAGGAAGACATAGAGATTTGCAAAATACATACGAATCTGAATGTGGCAGACCCATTGACTAAGCCTCTTCCACGAGCAAAACATGATCAGCACCAAGACTCCATGGGTGTTAGAATCATTACAATGTAATCTAGATTATTGACTCTAGTGCAAGTGGGAGACTGAAGGAAATATGCCCTAGAGGCAATAATAGAATTGTTATTTATATTTCCTTATATCATGATAAATGTTTATTATTCAGGCTAGAATTGTATTAACCAGAAACTTGATACATGTGTGGATACATAGACAAAACACCGTGTCCCTAGTAAGCCTCTACTAGACTAGCTCGTTAATCAAAGATGGTTAAGTTTCCTAACCATAGATATGAGTTGTCCTTTGATGAACGGGATCACATCATTAGGAGAATGATGTGATGGACAGGACCCATCCGTTAGCTTAGCATAATGATCGTTAAGTTCTATTGCTATTGCTTTCTTCATATCATATACATATTCCTTCTACTATGAGATTATGCAACTTCCGGATACCGGAGGAATACCTTGTGTGCTATCAAACGTCAAAACGTAACTGGGTGATTATAAAGATGCTCTACAGGTATCTCCGAAGGTGTTTGTTGGGTTGGCATAGATCGAGGTTAGGATTTGTCACTCCGAGTATCGGAGAGGTATCTCTAGGCCCTCTCGGTAATTCACATCATAATAAGCCTTGCAAACAATGTGACTAATGAGTTAGTTGCAGGATGATGTATTACGAAACGAGTAAAGAGACTTGCCAGCAATAAGATTGAACTAGGTATGAAGATACCGACGATCGAATCTCGGGCAAGTAACATACCGATGACAAAGGGAATTACGTATATTGTCATTGCAGTACGACCGATAAAGATCTTCATAGAATATGTAGGAACCAATATGAGCATCCAGGTTTCATTGTTGGTTATTAACCGGAGAGGTGTCTCGGTCATGTCTACATAGTTCTCGAACCCGTAGGGTCTGCACGCTTTATGTTCGATGACGATTTTGTATTATATGAGTTGTGTGATTTGGTGACCGAATGTTGTTCGGAGTCCCGGATGAGATAACAGACATGACGAGGAGTCTCGAAATGGTCGAGAGGTAAAGATTCATATATAGGACGATAGTATTCGGACACCAGAAGTGTTCCAGGGGTACCGGGTACGTATCGGGTCACCGGAAGGGGTTCCGGGCATCCCTCCGGCAACTACATGGGCCTAATGGGCCAAGAAGGGGACAGACCAGCCCCTAGGAGGCTGGTGTGCCCCATGTAGGATGAAATAACGGGAAAGTAAAGAGGAGAAGAGGGAAAGGAAGGGGAGGGATTCGGCCTCCCCCTTCCTTCTTTCCTCCCTCCTCCTTCCTTCTCTCCTCCCTCCTCCTTCCTTCCCCCTCCAGATGAATATGGAAGGGGGGACGCGCCCAAGTAGGATTCCTCCTACTTGGGGCGCCCCCTTGGCTGCCTCTCCTCCCCTCCAACCTATATACATTAGGGGAGGCACCGCTAGAAGATACAACATTGATTCCTAGCTGTGTGCGGCGCCTCCCTCCACAGTTTACGCCTCCAGTCATATTCACGTAGTGCTTAGGTGAAGCCCTGCGCGAATCACTTCACCATCACTATCACCACGCCGTCGTGCTGACGGAATTCTCCCTCGACACTTTGCTGGATCAAGAGTTTGAGGGACGTCATCGAGCTGAACGTGTGCAGAACTCGGAGGTGCCATACGTTTGGTGCTTGATCGGTCGGAACGAGAAGAAGTTCGACTACCTCAACCGCGTTGTCAAACGCTGCTGCTTTCGGTCTACGAGGGTACGTGGACACACTCTCCCCCTCTTGTTGCTATGCATCTCCTAGATAGATCGTACGTGAGCATAGGATTTTTTTTTTAAATTCCATGCTACATTTCCCAACAAGCGGCACTACACTCGCACCAGAGCAGAGGTAGGAGAAGGCCTTCCCGTCGCACAGTGCTCCCCCAGACCGGCTTATGGTTTTGAGATTTAGGAGGGCAGAGTAGACGTACGTGAACTGGTTATATCGTGCGTGGCCAGCTGCCTCCTCTTTATATGTGGCGCTGGCGATCAGGGGACCTAAACCACGTTGGTTTGGATCACCCCCAATCAAGGCGCGTCAGTTGGGGTCGAGGGGGTATGAACGTTGGTTCATGGCCTCCTCCCCTTAACGTAACTTACTTCTGTTTTATTCGTTTTGTCCCATTGGGCCTTTAGATCAATACCATCATTCTCCCCCTTGATCGTTAGGCTCAATAACTTTTGCACATTCACCATAGGAATGATATACTAGAGTAAGGTGTTACAACAGCCAATGAAATGCCATTGAACCGCAATACTCATAACACACATCCTATTTCAAAGTGGAATACATATTACTTTATGGGGAGTGGTTTATATTATTAGCGGCCCGTAATTCCATAATCAAGAGGCTTCCAGTAATCCCATGCCGGCTACATGCTCACGAAATATATTTGGTGGTAAGCCTTTAGTGAGCGGATCTGCAAGCATACTTGTCGTACTGATATGCTTAACATTAATAGTTTGATCTTGGATTCTATGTTGAACAACACGATACTTTAGGTCAATGTGCTTGTCCGACGCCCCCGAAATTAATCTTCCACTAAACATCCATGCAGCATGCATGATCAAGATCGATGACTCACGGTATAATATCACAACACAACTCTAGGACTCAAATTTAAACGAAGAAACAATATATTACAAGCTAGGGTCGCAAGACCCGATATTACATCAAGAGTTAGGTCTGACTACAGACCTATACAACGGTGCCTTAAGAAGGCGAAAACAAATAACAACTCTAGATCGAAAAGGCCCAGGCCTCCTGCCTGGGACCTTCAAACTACTCCTAGTCCTAGATATCCATGTAGTAGCCAAGCTCGGGTTCCTCTGGCTCCTGGGCTTCATCATCTGAACGCATCATTCGGGAAGAAGAAAAGAGGTATCAAAGCAACCGTGAGTACTCATCCAAAGTACTCACAAGACTTACATCAGAACTATGCTAAGTATGCATCGGTGTCAAAGGAAGGGGCCTATATCTTTGGACTAAACTGCAGAAATGCCTAAATATAGGGGGAAACGCCTATCCTAGTGAAGACTACATCTTCTTTCAGCCATTATCTTGCAGCCGTAGAAGAGAGGAGCATATATATAATATTTAATAACATGTATATATCAGCAATGCCTTGAGAACCTTCCTTGACAGCCCTACGCGAAAGCGGTCTTAGGACAGTATAATAGCTAAATATCATATGAGTATCCAGTTCTAGTTGTAGAAGATTAGGATACAATGACAAGCGTCCTATAACCATGGGCATGGCTATTCTAATAGATTGATTCCCTGCATGGGTGCACCACATTATCCGATATGCTCGATTACCTCTGGCTGGACACACTTTTCCGGGTAATGCCCGGCTTTAGATAATCGACACGTTGTAGTCCTACCTAGGCTCTCCAGAGAGGTCAGCACGCCGGTCTACATCCTAAGTGCGAAGGGGTCATGGGCCTATCATCCTAAGCACTCTTGTGCGTTGCGAGGACGGTCGGGACCAAGCCCACCTCTGTATATACATCCAGGCATGCCGCTCAGCCGGGCACGTGCCGCTCAACTGTGACATCTGTAGAGCTTTCGGAAGAAATCTTACGACACCGAGGGTCCCATAAACCATTATCCCGCGTGGCGGTTAGTGCGAAAATGTCAGCTGCCAACTCAGATCAAATACCCACAAGGGACAGGCCCACCTCTCTTCTAGGTGGTATCCACCTACCCTGTCGTTCCGTCCTACCCTGTCATTCCGTCACATTATCTCTCCCGGGTACCCTTGGGGCCGACCCGTCTTTATCATTGTAACGGTCGGGGTTCAGGTCCATACCATCAAGGTGAAAACAGAGGAATCACCCTCGATAGGTTTACCATATATACTGCATGACAGAGTCATCACCGTGAAATATGAGGAATCATCCTCAGTAGATCACACTAGATGTGCTACACTACAGAGTCGTCATCGAGAGTGAAATACAAGGAATCACCCTCGGTAGATCACACTCGATACGACTCGATAGAGTCATACAATTGTAAGGGCCTTTAGGTGTGTTCTGGTCTCGGTACAGTGATCCATCATCTCGGTCAACCCAAATAGAATGGCATGATGAAGAGGGTGATGTTGCAGAAGATGAAGACGTGACCCGACACGAATGTCATGCTGGTGTCGATCTTCTCATCGATCTATCGAATCGCTGCAACTGCTTAGCAGGGCCTACATGGGCCACCAATGACGGAGTTGAATCCAGCAGATATCGAGCATGGGTCCCGAGCTAAGGGTCTTGACACGATGGTACCAGGGGCACGGATTTTTACTCAGGTATGGGCTCTTTTCAGAGATAAAACCCTACATCATGGTTGTGTTTTATTGCTTTAGGATGGAGTACAAAGTATAGGTGATCTACCTCCAGATCATTGTGTGTCGTCTACGAGCCCTACCCCTCGGTTTATATAGGTACTGGGGGGATCTAAGGATACATCCTAGTCAGTTATGTACAAGGATAACATGTTGTAGATGACCTCTAATATCTTGGAGTATAGTCAATTCTCCGGGAGCCTTTTTTCATATGCCATGGGCCGCCTTGACGTGGCCCGCTGGTGAACTGACATAAGGGTTTCGGCTCGGTCCACCTGGTCGGGAGACGACGTGGTGATAGATCCCCTATCCAGGACATCGGCATAAGATGTCTGGTTGCAAAATGAAGTTCTAAGTTTAAGGATTGTTTCTAGAAAAAGTGAGCATTGTTTCCTTATGCTCAATGGTCTCCACATTTGTTACTTTCTCGATATGATTCTTTCACTTTGCATGCTAATTTATGATATCCTTACCACCAATTAAATACTGTCTTTTTTTAATTCAAATGTTCTTGGTCTGTAGGTCTTACTTCTAAAATTCCGAGGCAAGTATAAAAGGATATCTCTATTCTCCATCATTGTTTTTCTTCCCTTCATTTTTTAATACTTCCTTCTTATATTGTGCACCACTCAGGTGCCATGTACTCATCGATTTATATACCTCTGGGTGTAATACATTTATTGTTGTTTTCAGCTTATTTCTTAGTGACTCATGAAATTTGAAATTTGAATTTTTATGTTGTTGGGAACTTACACATAAATCTAAAGTGTTCGGATATTGATATTCATCACTTGAAAGACTGGTTATAGTAATTCCGAAGAAGCAAAAAACAAATTATAAAAAATCAAAAATAAAAGTAAAATTTGAATCGTGAGTTGTATCGACGTAACTGCTAGTATGATAAAAATAAGGGACCGCAACCCAAGTTGCGTTGGTGTTGGAAATTACGTGAGTTTCTTTCACTTGTAATGTTCACCATATGTTTAATTTGCTTATATGTTACAATTTTTTCACATGCCATTTGCTACTTGAGCTTGTAGGCCACATTTGTATAAGAACAATAAGGGGAAAACATTTACCATGACTCATTGTTGGATGAAGTTGAATGGACAAAGTAAATGGAGTGAACTCATCAGAGCACTCAAGAACCCCAATCTTGCACACAAAAAGCAAATAATCAATGATGGCTCAAGATCCCAACAACAAGTTGTGGTGAATGAAGATGGTGATGCAAGTGGATGTGGAGGAGGGCTTGCATCAGCACCCCTGTGCCAAGGGCGAGGGGAAGGAAGTCGAAGCAAGAGAGGGCAAAGCATAGCGAGGCGGTGAGCGCATTGTTGGCCTCGTGGGTGGACATTATGTACAACAAGTAGGTGCCAAATGTCAAAAGAGAAGAATATGACGGAACAAAAGATTTTTTTTAGAAAAGGAGGATGACCCCCGGCCTCTGCATCTGGGAGATGCATGCGGCCACTTTATTGATTATTCTCGTGGACCTTACAAAGTATTACAACAATATGCCTGAATCCGCCATCTTGGCATCATATGCCACTACTCCTATCCATACGATGAAGGGGCGCTAGCTGGGCCAAATACCCAGTCCACTCACCTAAGCCTATCATCAAAAGCCAAAAGCCCCAGCCGAGCCACATACCGGGTCTGGGGCATAAACTGGTCTGACGCACTCACATGTGTCGTCGCCACCATCTTCCACTGGTCCGTCTTCAGAGCAGATATTGAGGCTTCTACCTTGTCAGGCCACTCTGCCATCGACGCCACCATGACGCCAGATAGCAGCCTCCTCCTGCGCGAGTCCAGCACCGCGCATCGGGCGCCGAGTCTCCACTGCACCACGCCGCCGAGATCCGCCGTCATCAATGTGCAGGATGAAGCACCGCTCCACCAAAAAAGCCGCCCACTGGTCCCTCGAACCCGTGTACGCCTCCAAGAATGACGCCCCCAAGAAGGAAACGACACCAACGCGCCGCCGTCATCTGATCTACTGATCTAGGGTTTCACCCGGAGGTAGCGGATAGAGGTCTGGAGCTTCTCCACGGCGATGCCTTCAATAAGGTAATGACACAAAAGAGTGCCGCCAACGCTGTTCTTGGCATCAAACCGAGAACTAGGTTTTCACTCGGATTCGCTCGAGGAACCTCCATCAAGCATCGTGTGCACGGGTCGCCGCCGATCTGAGCCGCCGCACATTGAGCAGGTCGCACCGGCCAGATCAGATATGTCCGGAGGGCAAACCACACATGGCGCCGACCCAACCACCAGACCCTCCATGCCGCACCGCCGAACCAAGGTCAGATGGTCCATCGCCGCCGACCCGACCGCCGCCGCCGAACGCAGCCAAGGCCGCTGCCCGAAGCAGGGCCAGTCGCCGCACCCGCCACCATCCGCCCTAGGCCGAGGCGGCCGCCGCGCCGCCGCTGGAAGGCAGGCCCGCCACGCCACCAAGGCCAGATCGGCCGTGCCTCCACACACCGCGGGGCTCCGCACCGCCCCCATGGCGTAGGAGAGAGGGAAGGTCCCCGCCACCGCCGTCAGCCCCCGGGCTATAGGCCGGCGGAGTCCTTCGGCGGCGGCGGAGGGAGGGGTAGAAGGACGGGGAGCGAAGCGGGGGCGACGCAGGGGGGCGAAGCAGATGGGCTGAAGATTGGGAGTAATTCATGGAGATACAATCAAAGAAGGTTGAACTTGAGAGAGGGGGGCTTGCAAATTGTGTGTGTGTGGGAGAGAGAGATAGATAGATAGATAGATAGATAGATAGATAGATAGATAGATAGATAGATAGATAGATAGATAGATAGATAGATAGATAGATAGATAGAGAGAGAGAGAGGGAGGGAGGGAGAGAGAGCGAGAGAGGGAGGGAGGGAGGGGGAGAGAGAGAGGGGGGAGGGAGGGAGGGGGAGAGAGAGGGAGAGAAAGAGAGAGCGCGCAATTTAGACTCGCAAGGTTCACCGAGGATTGGAGGGACATGTTCGTTGACACATGCATCATGGATGCAGATGCGCTCACTTGGGTTTGAAGGAAGAGTTCCAACATCAATGCGCCTTGAAAATGATGGTGGATATTGCTTCATTCGGTCTGTTGAATCCGGATTATGAACTTCTCTTGAATTGTTATTTTGTACTGAATTATTATTGATTCTTGCAAGTAGATGAAAAAAATTGAGTTTGCGGAAAAAGAGGGCGTCCAAATAGCTAACGCCCTTGGCCACGTTGTCACAAAAAGGGGGGGGCGTAGGCCGCTATGTCTGGTTGGGTTCTTTACCTAATATATGTTGTATTCCTTTGAACGGTTTGAATGAATAAAGTACCCTATTCCATTTAAAAAAAAGGCTTAGAGGAGTCCTGGAGAACCCTAAAATAAAGGGTGTGTCTAGGTCAGACTTAACCAAGTTTCACTCAAGTGCATAGTATACAAGAAAAAGAAAGAACAAGAAAAATGTATACGCATCTTGATGCAAGATCAAAGAAATACACTTGAATCGACTGATAGCAAAAGTGAAAAAAGGGGAGTCTTGGAGTGATAGGAGGCATGGTGCCATGCGGGTTGGGTGATTGGGCCTGAAGTTTCTTTTCCTTTCTACTCTATATGTTTTTCATTTTTTGTGAAATCTTTCTATATGTTGTTGGGTGTGCAGTCCAACCAAACAGGCCGTCTCTGCATCCTCGTTAGAAAAGAAAAGACTCGGTCGTGCTGCTTGCGCTCCTACGTTCTCGTGCGGTCGCCAGTTAATTAGGTGACCGGTCCGGCAGAAGCACGTTGCGCACCATGGTCTGTGCTGGTTGGGTTAGGGTTGGGGGATCCAGAGCAGAGGCAGCACGCGAGGACGCCGGCCCCGGATGGAGGCCGGCCCAGCAGCAAGGCAGCAACCCGACGCGACGTGCGATGGACGTCCTCAGTTATTAGCTGCAGTGCATGCACCTGCACGACGCCGGCTGGCTGGCTTCTCTTCCGCGGTCCGGCAAACAGTTTGGTTAGTTTGGTTTGGTTTGGCCCCGCGCGCCGTTCGGTACGAATACTCTTCCTTTTTTTCCGCTAGCTGCTGGACTGGATTGATGGCTACTCCCCCTTTTTCCATTTTCCTTCATCCTTTTGCTGCTTTTAGCTGAACGAACGAACGTTGCTCAGCCACCGTGGGCCTGGCTGGCTCTTTGGTAGAATCGTAGTCCGTCTTGGGGTGAATTTGGAGAGGGAGAAGCGGGAGTTTTTTCCAAGAAAGATTGTTGGTCGGCGTGGCTGCCGAAGAAAGGAACCCAGGCTGAACGCCTTCTGCGTGCTGCCAGCCACACTGCAAAAAAGAATGACCCAACCCAACCCAACGCGATCGACCAACCGTTTGCTTCCAGTGTCGTGTCCGCCCTGCCGCTGCCGGTTAATCAACAGCGACACAGGAAGCATCCCAGAAGAAGAGGAAGAAGAAGAAGAAGAAGAGAGAGATGGCTGGCTTCGTCGGGAACGTGCGTGTGTGCGCTGCGGCGCGCCCACGTGTAGTGTAACGTGTCGCCGACCACGCATGCATGGACCGCGTTGTAAAATACTGTGCCAACTTCTTCTCCGTGCAGGACTCGACTTTTAAGTCCAAGGAAGGAAGAAAGCCAAAAGTACACAAAAGCACAATCCAAATTCGAAATACACAAGCACGCCTTCTTATTTTCAAAAAAAAAAAAAACACAAGAACACAAAACAAGATCGTGATTTATCCGTTGGGTGGGGTCGGATATATAGAACGTACCGAGTGACATGTTTCTCCATCGATCAGAGCCAACGTGCTTGTGATTCATCACTCAAAGTGTGGGTACCCCCACAGAATTATGCTGGCACTGGATCTAACATTCCCAAAGAAAGCGACACGTACAGACGAGTACGTTACGGGCGTGGGAACGGAGCAGACGGAAATGCGCCAGCCGCGGGTTACCATCACAAGTGCAGAACCATGCATGCATGCTTCTTCGGGGCTGGATGGATGTAGCCAATCATGGTGATGCTAAACGCAATCCATTCAAGGTACTACAGTCGTACTACATGCATGCATGGTCCCGTGATCGCCGTTCGAACACAAGGACCGACCATGACACATACATATTCCGTCCGGTCCGGTCCGGTCCGGTCCGACGGAGATAAGCTCAAGGACGCGCACGGCGATCGCCATCCCATCCCTTGTACTACGTCTCTCTCGATCTCAAATCCGATTGCTCAACGTGCAGGGCTCAACTCAAAGCACGTACGGCTGTAGTATGAATGAAAGCAGTAATTATAACCTGACAGCTGCCGCTGATCCCTCTTGGACTTGGCCATACACCGATACACGCTCTCCTGGACGCCGGAGATCGAGGAGATTCGGTCAGAGTCAGACCATGCGTTTTGGTCGATGTCCGGGATTAACTAACTATCCGATTGATATCCGTGTTGAAACGGTATTCCTTTATTCCCTTCCGAGCAGTTTCTTCTGCAGAGGATTCAATCCCGCGCAGTTAATCCCGAAACCATTGACCATAGATTTTCTTTTCTTTTTATATACTCTGCCGTGGAGAACATATACTAGATAGTATGTAAAGTTTAGTACAGTGTGAAACAATAGTATACTCGGTGCTGCCAGATGTTCACTTTCCAGTCTGTATTTCATACTGGCTGGCGATAGTTTATCATGCAATCAACAATTTCGCAATGCCGATGAAGTTAGCTCAAAGGTCGTTGTACACACATAGTAGCGCAATAGTTAGTGTCCTTGTTTGGCCAACAGTAACATATCCGATCGACCAACTACTAATATGTACTCCCCCCGTCCCCAAAACACTTATTTTGGGACGGAGGGAGTATCAAATAGGAAGGATATATTTATACAACTACACTAACTACACATCTCTTGTTATGTTTGGTAGGGATGTAATTTTTACCTTTATCTAGATTATATACGTACTAAAAGCATAACCCCAAAAAAGGAAGATGTAAAACCCGTCCAAACTACGGGGAATATCATGATCTACCTCAGCGCCAAACATAGCCTAAAACTTGCAGCTCTCAACATCCATAAATATCTCTTTTTGAAGAAAAAAATACATATAAATATCTCAAGACCATCGCCTTCCAAGGACTCTTTCAAAAGCAATATCTCTTTCAGAAAAAATCTCTTTCAAGATCACCTTCTAAGGAAGACACAATGTGAAATCACCTGTCGGTCCATATACTATCCACCGATTCAATGATGACCATGCTGATTTCCGTATCGCTACAAGGAAAATTAAACATAAAGGTTATCGTAAAATAAAACATAAAACTTCTTTTACAGGAGGTAAAAAAGGGTGGCTTCTAAACTGATCTTCCGCATACAATATCTATTTCTAACCTTTAAGACCATGTACAATGAATGGTGCCGAGAGAGGTGCTTGTTAAAAACCTTTTTTTGTTTTAAAGCACTGATGCCTAAGGAAAAATCGACTCATTTTCACAAGCACCTCCCTCAACACCCATAATCTGCTTATTGTATCTTTTTTGGGGGTGGAAACAAGCCTCCAGAATGCTCATGCTTCATGCATCACTGATCCGACCCAACCGAGCTTGATTGATTACCAACAAGCTCTACATTCATGTTCCACCATCCTCACCATGCCTAGCAAGGTCCTCACTATTTTCATCTCTTATAACCTTCCATTGTTCATGTCCACTCAACAACCTATTCTCTTCTTATTACTATGATGTACACTGCAACCACCTCCATCACCCTTGTTGAGCCTTGGTTGCATCGTATGTTCCTCTACAGGGAGAGGAACTATTATTTGGCATCTATATGGCCCTTGTTCAAACCTACAATCGTAAAAACGTTATTGCCAACAGTTACATCCATTGAGAAAAATAGTAATCTTCTTCTTTTTCTCATTTGTGTAGTGATAGTTAGAACAACTCTTGCAGACTCCGTGAATGGGAAACCTCTATAATAATAGTTCTCGAGGGCCGTCCTCTAAAACCAGTTTTGATGCTTTTAGAGTGCACTATCTTGTAGACACCCTAGAATGCTCACCATGTATTTCTTCTATCTTGTGGAGCCCATTCATCAATGAGGAGGTGAAGGGCGACGAAAAAGAAAGGTGTGGGAGCCCCTCTACGGTTCTGGCGACGCCAACATCATCTTCGGTAGTAGTGACCACACACGAACGGAGACTACGTTGGCATGATGTTGCGAGCGGGAAGCGGCGAGAGGTCGTGGGGAGGACGGGAATGGAATGGGGGGGGGGCAACTCCATTCGTGTAACAACAACGAGGAAGTGGCGCAACATTGACTCGAGCGACAAGCCAGGAAGGTAGGACCACCCTTGGTCCTGCTTGTTGTTCCCTTGGCCCCCGTGGAGGCCTTCCTGTTAACTCGATTGCATGTGGGTGGTAGCAGTTGGAGGGTGGGTCCGTTATAGGGAGGGGAATGTAGTGCAAGGGTGTTGTTTAACGCCGAGGAGGGGGGGGTGAATGAAATGGGTGCAAAAACCAAGGTGTGGGAGCATATTAATGGTTGCATTGGTGCCCTCACGACCATCCCAAAACCTCGCACCTGCTCGTCGTTGTCATGGAGGACGATGACCACGACCACGTCTTAGCCGTCGTAGCCACAACTGATTCCGGTCCATGCACCTGTTGCTCCTCACCGTTCACGATGCTCCATGAAGTGAAAGCTGGACGTGGAGAAGAGGGGTGGTGATGTGGAAGAGGGGGCAGTGGTGGCGATGCCAACGCCATCTTTGGTGGTGGTGACCACACAGGAGCCGAGACCGCGTCGGGATGACGTTGCGAGGGGGAAGTGACGAGAGGTTGTGGGGAGGACGGACAGTGGGTGTGAGGAGGTTATTCACCTCCCTGGGTCCCCGTGGCGGCCTTCCCGCCAACTCAATTACACGTGTGTGGTGGTAGTTGGTGAATGGTTGTTTTTTTAGAAAGGGGAAGGTGAATGGGTGTTTTTTAAGGGGAGAGAAAGGAGGGGGAGGGGGGGGGTGAATGGGTGCCGAAAGAGGGGTGTAGGAGCCCATTAACGGTTGTGAATACGCCAACATCGTCTTTGGTGTGGTGACCACAAAGAATCCAGGGCAACGTCGAGCAATAATCGACAGGAGGTTGTGGGGAGGACCAGAAGTGCCCGCGGGAAGTTGACCAACTCCATTCGTGTAGCGTCGGCGAGTAGTGACGGGAAGTGGGGGCAACGGTGACACGAATGCCTACGTAGAAAGCCTACTAAAAGTAGATTAAACGTGTATAATACAATTTTTAGAGGTTAGGAGAGTGAGCTTTAGCCTTTTTTCGGCAGTATACATACAAGACAAATCCATAGGCAAGCAGGGAATTCTTTTTGTCGAAGAAATCCTTTTTGTTCCATTTGGCAAGTGCAATGTAGCTATTCCTAGTACAAGACGAATATTTCAGTTAAAGAGTTTCCCCCAAGAAAAAGGATTGTTCACTTGGAGCATTTGAATTCCAAATCCGTAATATCCTCTCTGGTCGCAATCTCCTTCGTTGTCTGATTGTCTCCTCCTTGAGACCCCACGCGCCGCACAAAAAGAACACGAAACGCCACGCACCACCAAACGCACCATCGCCGATTCCCCCCAATCGAAGCACACACAAATCCAAAGCCAAGAGAAGAAGAGCGGAGAGAACTGCGGTTTGCCCCCCGCCCCCCCCCCCCCCCCCCCCCCCCCCCCAAACCCCCGCGCCCGCCGGGTCGCCGCCGTCATGGAGGACGATGACCACGACCACGACTGCGACCCCGACTCGGCCCCGCGCCCGTGCTGCTCCTCGCCGTCCGCGGCGGTCCGGTGGCGGCGCTCCGTGAAGCGGAAGCTGGGCGAGGAGAAGCAGGGCGGGGGCGGGGGCGGGGACGGGGACGGGGAGGAGGAGGGGGCGGGGGCGCGGGTGGAGGCGGAGGAGGAGACGGCCGCGCTGCGGGAGGCCCTGGCGGCGGCGCAGGCCACGGCCGCGGCGCTGCGGGGCGAGGTGGAGGAGGAGCGCCTCGCCGCGGCCAGCGCCGCCAGCGAGGCCATGGCCATGATGCTGCGCCTGCAGCGGGAGAAGGCCGAGGTGCAGATGGAGCTGCGCCAGTTCCGCCGCTTCGCCGACGAGAAGATGGCGCTCGACGCCGCCGAGATCGACCACCTCCGCGGCCTCGTCGCCCGCCGCGCGCGCCACCTCGCGCGCGTCCGCTCCAGGCTCCACGCCTACCAGCAGACCTGCCTCCGCCTCGGCATCCCGCTCCCCGACGCCGACGACGAGGCCGAGGGGCGGGGCCGTGGCCGTGGGGACGGCGGCGACGGCTTCCTCGAGGGCGAGGGCGAGGGCGAGGACGGCGACTACTACCCCGAGCTCCGCTGCTACAACGGGGAGTACTACTACGACGACGGCCTGGAGGGGAGCGAGGAGGATGCGGTGGGCGCGGATCTGGAGCGCCGGATCTGCCTCCTCGAGCACGGCCAGGATGGGGATATACTAGGTCAACCGTCCCTGGAGGAAGAGGAAGACGAGGGCGCCCACCTGTATGCAGATGAGGCATTGCTGCAGCCGGCTGGGCAGGAAACAAGCGGATTTTCTGCTGACGAGGTGTTACATGAGGAGACTGTCGAACACTGTGATGATGATGATGAGTTGCCAGAGTCTCCCATTGCTGGATATGGCGTCGAAGAAGGGGGAAGTGACGACGATGATTCTGGCAGTGGCAGCGACAGGGTCTACATGATCGACAAGGTGCATCAAGGTGCGGCAGCTCCTACCGCCAGGGTCCTGGACAAGTACGAAGATGAAGCGCTCGAGCCGGACATTAAGACGCTATACATGAGGCTGGAAGCGCTGGAGGCTGACCGGGAATCGATGCGCCAGGCTCTGCTGGGAATGCGCACTGAGAAGGCTCAGCTTATGCTTCTTCGGGAGATTGCGCAACAGCTAGCCAAAGACGCCGCTCCAGTTGGCACTGGTGCTGGGTTTGTTCCTGTTGCGCACCATTTGCCCAGAAAGCAAGCTGTAGGGGTCGCAGATACAACGGTCAGGGAAGACAAGAAGACAGCACTCGCCGGGACATTCTCCAAGCCCGTCTTGTTTAAGGTATGGTGATCTTCTATGCTGATATGACACTTACCTTTGCACTGAATGCATGTCTCAGTTGTTACCTTTACAAATTGGCTTTGCTTTATAGGTTGCATTAGAAAATTTATGGAACTGAAGCATTGGTGGTTTGTTAAAAATTTGATGTGGAGCATCTGTGCAGATTCGTTGATCTTGCAAGATTCAAATAAAAAAAATCATTAACCTTGCATGGGTTTTGGCCTAGAAGTTTGGAATGATGCTGAATGTTTGCCGCGCAATTTGTTTCTATTAACGTCCTGTCATAACCATGGTTCAAGCTGATTTTGGTACTGTCCTGTATAAGACCTAGTTCTAATTAATATAGGAGACTGAAAATATAGCAAATGCAGAGTTTTGGCAATTGATTAATTCCATCCACTAGTCACTAGTTACTTTTCTGCAACTCTTTTCAAACTTCCAAATTAGGACGAAGCCAAAATTGTATAGGAGTATGTAACCTTTGTGCTAGCGAGCACGTGTCTGTGGAACTAAGAATTTTTTGTATCTCCTACATACAAGCTTTGGGGGAACACTAAAGGGCTGTTTGAGTTTTGTCAAAAAAGGAGGGGGGGGGGGGGGGGGGGCTGTTTGGATGGTAGCCAGGAGTTACCCCACCAAAAATTTGGCATTGACCAGTAGGATTTTGGCCCACTTGGATGGAGGCCAAATCTTCGGAAGCCATGCCAATATAATTTGTTCCGCAGTTCAGATTTCATGTCCGCTTGGTGGTGAAACAGAGGCAGTGGATTCTCTCGCCAAAATATTGGCTCACCCTGTTTTTGTAGGGCCAGCCCAGACAGAATCGAAACTGCTCCTAATCTACAGATGTATCCTCTTGTATGTTTGCTGGCTCCCCTGCTTGCTCGCTGCTGTCCTAGCATTTGTCGTCGGCGGGTAGGCGGTGGTGTGATGAGATAGGCGTGCCAGGGATGGTGGATTGGCGGTGGTGGTCACACAGAAAGCCATGAGACCACCCTGGTTGTCTCATGGCCACTGTCATCCGATCCGCCATGTGAACGCTTCACCTTCTCCTGTGCCATCAGCAATGGCCAATGCACGTACGTGCGTATTTAATGAGGCATCCGTGGTGAAGGTGTGCCGCGCGGAGGGAGGGGGGGGCAAGCCAGGCAGCAAAATCTGTTTCTATCCCGTGTAGTCCTACCTGTTTTTGCTGATATCCTCTAAAGATCTAGTTCTAGTTGTTTTTAAAAAATGAGATAAAATTTTGCCAAATCACGCTGTTGGTAAATGATTAACTCTGAACATTTGGGTGCAATTAACATCAGAACGAAGCCAAAATAGGATAGTAATATAGAACCTCTGGATTGTAAGGTTGGTATATAAGGATTATTTTTGGTGTTCAATCGCAGCAGCAATGTGCGCGCCTTCTTACTTCACCTAGTGTTGTTCTGTTCTGTTTTATTATATTGCTATGTTGGACCCTGAGATGAATGCACCTTGTTGAAGTCACCATATGCTTACACTTTATTTCCACTATTCTTGAGGACAATAAAGCTTCTTGCCTTAGCTTAATGTTTGTCATCATCATCTTTTGCAGTGGGCCATCGCATTATTTTGCTCTTGGAAAAAGAAGCCATCACAAAGCAGGTATGAGAGCCTTCCGCGGGAATTCAGTTCATGATACATGTTTATTTTATCAATAAAGCCTCCTGATATTGATTGCTCATCTACTTTGTGGATAGGTATACATTTGGATTATCAAGTAACAATGTGGGTTTGCTCATACTCCTGGACAAGTGCCCTCGGATTCAGAAGACTCTCATGAGAAGAAAGTAAAGCCTATCTGAAGAATGTAAATAACATAGCCGTTGGTTGGGAAGTCTGCATCAAATCGCATTTTCTTATTCGGAGGTTGGGCGGAGATGGTGTTGTTTTAATTCTTTAGTTGTTGATCTCTCTTTGGCCCCAGGGCGGGATGGGGGATCCTTGTGCCATGATCCAGAAATTGTCAGTGTGGGTTTTGGGGGGTCGCTTTTGCTTATATTTCTCACCAGCAAAGGCTATATGCTTGTATAGTGCGCGTGTAGACGTGCAGTGATCGCTGGTTGTTTTACTTGCTTGAAGATTGATGACTGATGAGTTGATGTCAAGGAAATTAGCTGCGCATTCGTGCAAACTGTATCTGATGCGTCTTTTTTGCCAGTACAGAATCTGTTGGCGTGGTCGATTGGGTGAATTTTGCTTTGTCCCACAATTGTTGTGTATTCATGTGTGGTGCCATCATGTCATCATCTTGGGAGAAAAGCACGCTTTGGTGATTTATTATGTCTTTTCGGCAAGAAAGCTTTGCTCCTTCTGTGAACATTTGCAGAGCAGAAATTCGGTACTGCATGGTATGGTGTCATTTTGGACATTCTGAACACCGTGAGCAATTTGCGACAGGCTTGTTTCTAATTGCAGATTGAAACCACTCCCTCGGTAAAGAAATATAAGAGTGTTTAGTGACTACTTCACACGCGACATATGCTCGTACGATCCAACAGCGTTGTGCAGTTTGGTGGGACAGTGGGATATGCAGCGTCGCACTGAAATCGTATCATGGCAAGGTTCATTGCAGATGGAAGTAGGCACATGCTGAACAGACAAATCGGTACGACATGTCGAAATCAACAGAGTCAGGAGTACTCAGCTAGCAGGGGATTGCATCTAATTCCAGCTGGTTTCTTGAAGGAATTCCGTGTTCAAAAGCAGAGACCAAAGCAGTAGACAGGTAGGAAAAATTAGCAAAACTGAGCACAACAACCATTCCAAACAGTACAGAAGGTAGAAACAAAGGAATTGGTTGGATCGGGCTGTTTCCAGGTCTGACCAGGTGGGCAGCAACATAAAGAAAGCGAAGGGAACATGCTTCCCCTGGCCTCCCTGGTTATGTCAGTCTCTGCTATCTTTGGGTACATCTTCTTGCTTGGTTGGTAGAGTAATGATCAGTAGCAAAGTAGCAGTCAATGGATCAAATCTGCTAGCTTAGAGGAATCTTGACGCTTGAGACTCGAGCGCTGCCGGATGGTTATTGACGGTCGATATGTCACCAATGTAAGCAAAGAATGGCAATGCCGGGGTGGTTCAGATACCCATCGACAGCATGGCCTGGGACTCCCAGTATTCTTTGGATTGCTTCACCATCTCGGTCCGCTCCTCGCGTAGCCTGCATCTCCAGTAATCTTTGCACCTGATCAAGCAGTAGATGCGAATCAGAGATGGAAAAATGTGTGGTTTCTTTTCCTGAACTCTTGTTGCGCTAGGGAGAGCTGGTTAGGTTTGAGTTTACCTGGTTTTGATGAGCAGGTCAAGTTCGTTCATATGCACGGCATGAGCAAACACGCCAACCTGAAGTATTTAAAACAAATTCAATTAGTCCGGACTGTATAGCAAGTTCATTCGTATCGGGCGGCACGAGCAAATGTGCACGGCGCGCAAACAATTATTACCATGGATACAAATGCTAGCAATACGGTGTTCTTGTTTACAGTGCAGTTGCAATGATATGATACATATAAAAGCACATAGGCTTGCTCGCATACCTCTCGGCATACAGGGCACTTGGCCTCTGGAGGTGCGCTCCTAACACCCTGGAAGATGTACACAGATGCAGCACCACATGCACAGCCTTTGCAGAAGAGGTGACCGCAGCTAAGCGCATATGGATTGAACAAGGTGTCCTGTGCAAACGGCAAAAATCATAAGTTGAAAAAATCTTTTAAAAAAAATCATACTTCTACAATTTATGGATGCAGAGGCTACACAAAAAAAGAACTTATATTGTAGCAATGACATTACAAGTGATGAACAAAGATGTACTGCTTGTTAGTGCAAACTAGTAGGTTAGCAGTTGCCGTTTTCATACTTAGGAACAAGGTCATTAAAGTATATAAGGAGGTGAAGAAATTTAACAAAAACAAAATCTTACCAAGCAAATTGGACAAGTTAGACTGTAGTCATATTTGATAGTTTCAGAAATGGCCATTGTCATTACTGGCTGTGTTCCTGTCAAGTCACAGGAAAAATTCTTGAAGAATCCGTTCTTGAAGAACCCTACTGGTTCATCAATGTCTGAACTATCACAGTTCAGATGGAAAGCACCCAGCTCGATCAGCCAAGGTGACTGCAACAGTTCAGTATGCTCACTTTGCATCTTGCTCCTGAAATCTCTACCGCTAACAGAGCCATGTACCTGCAAAATCAACAGCATGTCAGCAGGAAGATCCTGAAGATGCACAATGACAGTTGAGAGACAAGCAAATTACTTTGTCATATTTCTTGAGAATTTTGCGAATAGCAATAGCATTCATAGTCACATAGTTGACTAGCAGTCTGCCTTCTTGAACCATGATTTGTTGATCATCTATGAAGCATTGACGTACGCGCCATATATACCGTTGCAATCCTGAAGGAACATGAAGATTTAGAAGATGCTGTACTCTAGAGCTGAAATAGCCAGCTATATCTGAAGTCTCCTTGGTGAGTTCTGTAAAGAACATCTGATCACACACTGGACAAGAAGATATCACAAGTCAGGATACCAGTAGCACAAGGAGTAGACTCGGTAGAAAAAAAAATGTGAAAACAGTAAGTGTAATATCAACCAAATCAAAGAAAACAAAGATAACTGGTCTGGCTGTAAATGTAGATCAGCAGCACTAAAATCTGTAAGGCTTCACAGCTATCAAATGGACCTGATAAACAGGGAACCAAATATTCTAGAAAGTGAAATTAGATTCTCCCTCACGCAGAAAGGAAGAATGGCAGAAAACTAGAGCACCAGATTGCACAAATGGAAATCGGACCACCTAATCTTTGATAAAAAGGGGAGATTTACTGCCGGTATCCTTTTTGGTGCTTCTAATTTGCAGAGTATAACAGATAGTGAGCTTAAACATCATTTGGCGTATACAAAATACTTTTATTATTATCAGAAGATATGACTGCCCTAAAATTTTCTTAGTTCTACATCAAATTTACATCCTGGACAGGACTTCGCACAAAAGGGAAAGATGGGATAATGGGTAGCCACTAGAGGCTGAGCATACATGTGCAAGAATTGCAGTCGCAAGCATCTGAAGAATCGTCGCTCCTGTCCTCCTGCTGCTCACCGTTGGTGCCATCTGCTTGCAATGAGCGATCGAGTCGGCATCGCTTCAATACCTTCTTGAGACGTTTGTACTCTACATGGGAGCATTTAGCAAGATATTTGTCCTGCTCTGCCCTGAGGTACTCCTCATATATTGAACCAAACTTCATCTTGCTTACCGAAAAGCCTGAAAAAATAGGTAGAGCCAAGCATTCGTGAGGAAACTATGTTGGAAAGTTAAAAGAGTTGATGCACAGTGTAAAGCAACAGTAAATCAAGCACACTACTGTATACTCAATATGATTGTAACTGCAATCAGGGTTTTTGTTAACAGTCGGAATTTTTCGGTAACCAGAGTTAGTGTTACCAGATGAAATTTCCAATTTGGACAGAACTTTATGTTAACAAATGTCGTCAAACTCCATACTAAAATTCCAATAATTCATTGGACATTTAAACTTTTGCAGTCCAGTAACATAAATCCTGGTTGCAATATCATCTCTGTAAACCAAGAAAGGATGTTTCAGATGTACTCTTTATATGCAGTAACCATTTAATATGAATATGAGTCTTGAATCAATTTAACCAAATTTTAGAAAACAGGCTTTCGCTTCGTTTACAGATAAAGCGACCACGCTCAGATTATTTTACCCAAACTAACACAGATTTGCACAAACTAAGTAACCAATTTAAACAAGGAAATCACACTCTCTTGAGGAATAACATATACTTATAATAATAAAAAAACTTGCATGCATTAACTGAGAGTCTGTGACAGATACTGAGATGTGATCATATATGTGCATCAAGAACATCCGAAAGACAGACAGAGACTTCTTCAAAGAAAAAAAAGGAACAGACCAACTGTGCACCAAGTGGATCGGCTTACAATAAGACGAGAGCTGACTTTCAGTCAAAAATGAAAATAATGGAGCGTGTGACACCAGCCAGAAGAAGGTATCATCACTATCCGGCTGTGAAAGAACGGGGTACCCATCTCCCCAAGGTTCAAATATATACTGTAAGTTAACTGGACAATAACAAGCCAAGGAATCTGACTTTATTCAGAGGTTGAATAGCTTAACCCACCGTTAACTTAAACCCCAGCTCAGCAAGAATCCGCAAACAGGAATAGAATAATTCATGAATTGATGTTTATTCCTCGGCATCGCGACGAATTAGTGTTTGAGACACAAGAGAAGACTGAAAAGCAATGGAAAGGTAGAGAAAGAGGAAAGCCATACACAGCTTACGACATGGACTAAGCGAATCTGTTCTGCAGGAATCGAACTATTATAACGATCGAGATAAAAAAAATTACTCGTTATCATAGTTGTCACGGAGATTTGCACAAACGAAGTAACTAATTTAAACAAGGAATCACACTCTCTTGAGGAATAACATATATATACTTATAAGTTATAATGAAAAACAGACTTGCATGCATTAACCTAGAGTCTGAGACAGATATTGAAATGTGATCATATATGTGAATTAAGAGTATCCAAAAGACAGACACAGACTTGTTCAAAGAAAATAAAAAAGAAACAGAATAAGTGTGCAAATAAGACGAGGGTTGACTTTGAATAATATAAAATGAAAATAACTGAACTCGTATCACAGCGGCGAGGATAAGACACCATCACTGTCTTATTCTGAAAGAACGCCGGTGCCCACCCCCCCAAGATTCAAACATTATATATTAGGTTACTAACCGGATAACAACAAGCCAAGGCATTTGACTTTATTCGGGGGCTGAGTAACTTAACCCACAGGTAAACCCCGCCTCAGAAGGAATCGGCAAACTGTGAGAGAATAATTCATGAAGTGATATTTATTCCTTGGCATTGCGGCGAATGAATGTTTGAGCTAGACAGAAGAGAAGACTGGAAAGCACTGGAAAGGTGCAGAAATTAAGAGGAGAAGCATACGCAGCCTAGGACATGGACTAGGCGAATCTATTCCCGCAAGAATCGAACTATGATAACGAGATAATAAAAGGAATAGCAGAGATGTATCCGCACTTTCTTGTCAGTTTCTCATGGTCCCGCGCGCAGACGTACGGAGGGAGAGATAGCGGATTCGGGGGCGCAGAAACACGAAGCCTCAAGAAACGATCCTTGATTGCTCCTCGAAAGGAAATGATGATGATACTTATTGGAGAAGGAAACGCACGGGCAAGGGGATCGTGATGGATTGATCAATGGACAAGTTAAGGGAACGGCGAAAGAATGGAGCGGGCAAGAAGAGGCACTACCAGATGGCGCAGCAATAATGAATGGGGCGGCGGGGCGGGGTTAATACCTGCATGGGTGGGCGGGCCGGATAGAAGAGGAGAGGAGGCGGCGGCGGCCGAAGCGAGTGGACGACGACGGAGCAGAGCACGAGCGGGAGGCGCGCAGGCAGAGGAGAGGTGGAGCCCCGCAGTCGCACTTGGCCGGCCTTTAATGGCGGGCGGCGGCGAGGCGGCGGGCACGCGTCGCGTGGGCAGCGCGGAGTGGAGGCGGTCGGCTGGGGCTGGGCTACGGTAGGGTGTGGGGTGGGGGTTGTGGGTCGGTCGTGCCGCGCTTGCTTTGCTTTGGCTGGGTTGGGAGGGGAGGGGAGGGGAGACTCAAATCAAATCGCACTCCGCTCCGCCTTTCTCTCTCCTTCCGCTGTCGGTTCCGCGTCGGGCTTTCCCGTCCGTCCCGTTTTCCCACCTGGCCGGGCCCACGGCCCAGGGTCGGAGCAGGAGATAATTGGATTGGACCGGCAGCTGTTCCGTTCCGTTGCTTGTTTCTTCTCTTCACTCATCTAAAAAAAAAGTTGCCCTCAAAAAAAAAATCTAAAAAATAGTTTATTCTCTTCACGTGCACGGCAGCGTGGCGGCCGGCCGACGGCCTCCGGTGGCTGTCATCCATCCATCGACCGAGATCTGAGTGAGTAGGACGTACGTAGTTTGGTGCATGCGCAATCTTTTTGTTTTGGATTTTATTATTATCTATCGTGACTAGAACGGCTGTAGCTACTAGCTAGCTGCCCAGCTAGGGCTTTTTAGCGCGGAGCGGAGCACCTTGGACGGATTAGCCGCGGCCCGGGCCCGCCCCGTCCGTCGCCGCCGACGTGAAAGGATTGGTTTGTTTGGACTCTGCTACTAGTACTAGTGGCGGCGACAACCCTAAACGTGGTCATCATCAGCGGCAAGAAGGATGAACGAAAGCAAGCTTACGTACACGCGTGCCGGTCGTTGCATCCTACTTCCTCTTCTCCACTGGAAGTCTGCAACCACCACCCCGCTGCGGATGTGAACATGTGATCACATATGTTGAGCCAGCTATCGGTTGCGGTTCAGGTTTTTTGGCTCCCCCTACTTACTAGTACTACTTCTGTCCCATAATGTAAGACATTTTTGCAGTTCACTTTGAACTCCAAAAACGTCTTACATTACGAGACATTACATTATGAGACGGAGGGAGTAGATTGTACTGTACGTACCCCTGGAATTGGGAAAAGGCGACAAATGCTAGGAATAGATGTAAGGCTTGGTACGTGGACAGCTGTTTTCACTCGCCCTGGAATTTTCTACGAGTATCCAGGAATGCATCCGATTTGTCAGTCATATCCGGATGGGGTCACCTATGTGGATTCAGTACTCTCTCTCTCTCTCTCTCTCTCTACAAGACATGTCAGTGCTTCTGCGAAAGGAAATGGCAGATCAACCCCCTCACCGGAGATCAAGTCTGCTCATCTACTATCAATCCCCACTTATAAAAGCACCTGTTTGGTGAATCCAAATAATTTAGGCCATTCAACCACGTACGAGTATATCCAACGTCTCATGCTGTTGTAATGATGTATCTATCGCATCATCAATAATTTAAAAAATAAATACTAATTGCAATAATTATGATTTGAAATCGACATCAAGTACACTAAACACAGCTAATCTTGTAATCAACATTCATTGCGGCTAATCTTGGAAATAATATTACAATCAAATGAGCGCTGACTATGAATACAAAGTAGAGTATTGAAAGCATCAAACCAAGCAGATGGTGAATACCCATTCCTTCCAGAATAAAAAATTTTATGTTCCCCGCAAAAATATATATTTTATGCTAACTGGATACTAAAAGGCCAAGGCATTTGACTCTCAGAGATTGAGTTGCTAACCAGCGACCTTTTTCTTTAAAAAAACACCGCAAAAGTAAAGAGAACTAATCCGCAGCGGGGTTTCGTTCATTCCCCCATCTTGGCATTGCAGTGAAGTTCAGTGGCTTGAAACACGATACAAGGCTGCAAAGCAACAACAACTACAGCCTAGCTATGGAGTACTACAGTACACAAGACAACAAAGAAGACGACGAAACTAACACGGCTGGGGCATGCAATGTGATACGGACTGCTGGTAGTAGTAAGCGAATATATTCCTCCAGAGAACAAAACGAGGTTAAGAAGCATGGGACTGTACACTAATTTGTTGTCGTCCGGCGAGATACTACTGTAACTGGATTCCAGAAAGCAAATTATGTATGAGAGCTTATTTAAATGGGTTGAGAAAACAAGTGGTGAATGGTGATTGCTCCTGGAACCGGCCACGCCGCAACGCAATGGACGCACCGCGAAATCCTACGGATAGATAGATGAGTTCGTAGACACCGACCAAAGAAGACGTGGAGCATATATATGAAGCGGCGTAGAGATGCGGCCAGAAGCCGCAACCAACCATGACGGCGATGGAGCGGTGGCAGGAATGAATGCATGCATACCTGCGACGGGAGGCAATCAAGGCGCGAGAGAGACCGGCGTCGAAGGCGGTGGTCGCCCGTGACCGCGACCGTGAGGTGAGGAGGAAAGGCCGCCGCCACCACTCGGCTTTTAATGGCAGACGGGCGGGGGCGGCGGCGGGAGGTAGAGGCGCTCGGGGGACGGGGGCACGGACGAAACCAAACTTTTGCTCCTCTCCTCTCCTCTCCTCTCCTCTCCTCTGTGTTTTTCTGGCTCGGTGGACTGGACTGCCCGCTCCGTTCCGCGTTGAGTTTGTAGCTGCCCTTCTCCAGCTGCCTGGTGGGCCCCAGCTGGGTCTTGTTACGTTGCTTGCTTGGCTTCGCTCGCGCGCTTGCTTCCCCGTTCCATTCACGCACGCGCAAAAAATGTTTGACGTTCCGATCCGACGGCTGTCCTGTCATCCGGATCCAACGTCTGGCTGTCTTTCTTCTTCACCAGAAAGGGCGGTGATGGCTACAAGAGCTAAGAAGAATGGGATTGCTTCGGATAACATTTATCTTTTTTTAGCTAGCTAGGGCGGCGGCTGCTGTCTGGCCTAGCCGATAGGCCAGGAGCCGGAGCACTCTGGCCGGATTAGCGACGGTATCGGCCCACATGGCTGCCGCTTTAGGATGATGGTCATCATTAGTTTAGTGGCCAACAAAATCATGATTACCGCACCGCACCCGCAGTAGGAGCAACGGGCGGATGCGATGGAATGGCTTCCCTACCACAAAGACGTGGGCAGGCCACAACGGCTCCTCCTTCTCCCCGCCTACACCAAACCAGTGATAACGATCAACTCCCCTCCTTGGCTTACATTTGTTCATTGCTCATGTTTTTTTTTTCTTTCGAAAAGCCCAAGGTCATATGCTAGATAAAATAAGCCTTTATTTTTTACTTTCTTATGAGAATGAAAAGTTACAGGCAAGTCCTTGAAAAAAAAGAAAACGGAGCCATACTCGTCTCATGGTCTATATATATGGAATGAGAGAAACACGCGTGCTTTCCGCAACAAAGGAGCGCCACCGTCAATCTTACTAGACAACATCAAGAAGGGGCTCGTGGCTTGGGCCAATCCCTCCTCCGCTAGTCCCACCGTTCTCCTTTCATGTCTCTGGCATTCTACTTGAAGTTTCCTCTGTCACCTTCATCTCTGTCGCCCCCGTCCCCCCCCCCCCCCCCCCCCCCCCCCGCGTCTCCAAGACCCTCTCCTCCTCATATCAGGGATGCCCACCTCTTTCTCCTTCATGTCAGGTCGCCACCAACTTATTTTTTGTTTTCCTCATCTCTGTCGCCGGTACCTAAAAATGAGACCCTCCTCCCCTCCCCCCCCCACCCCCACACACACACACACATAACATGGACCCCCTCAACACCCTCATAATGGTGTTTTCTTAGATGCACTCATGATGGTGTCTATAGAGTAGAGAAAATGGAGGCTATAGCAGGAGTTGCTCTATGCAAACTACTCACAACCGACCGTCTCACAAAGCAGGAGAGTGTGAGCCGCGGCACTATACAAGAAGCATATGAGGAGGTCCAGCCCAAGCAGACCAAATACTCCACTACTGATTCATCCCTTGATGCAACCCGTCCAGCCTATCATGAGGTACGTGACCGTAACAAAAAATTGTAAAGAAAGCGTGAATGTAATGAGACCCATGTTAATCCTAATGCCTCTTCCATCAGTTGATCGTCACTACTTCAGATATTGCTATCGGTGGCAGACACAAATGGCTATCAGCAATGGGCATCTGTAGCCATCTGCCACTGGTATATACCTTACGTATAAGATAAATCAATAACCATAAATATGTTCATATGTTTCTCCCCACTAGAAACATATATCTCTCATCTTCTATTTTCTCTATTGCTATGCTTTGAAGTTCGATAAGCTTTGATGTGTGTATCTCTCCCCCTTTGAAATCAATTTCCAAGAAGGGTTTATTCTTCTTGTTTTTGTAGGTCAAATGGTAAGGGGCCTGGACTTGCACATGAAGCAGAATTATAGTTGGAAATTCTTTGTAGAGGAGGATCATTGAGTGGAGCTGGAGAAAATAGATGTAACTTTCTTGGCAAAACATTCTTCTTCTTATGCACTTCAGTGTCTCCAAAAAAATATTAATTGGAAATTCTGAAGCTTCAACAGAGGCTTGGATCTTCTGATTGATTACATTGGTGTCACAGAGCCAGTTCTTGTCGGTCAAAATGAAGAACTGCTATGCATTAGTTAAATTTGACATGGTGCCACCAAGGAGTTTTGATCGGAGAGACCAATTGCACATGATAAAGTAGGTTTTGTCAAGACTTAGCTCACTTTGCAATTATACCAGTAATGGATTTGCAATGAATTGATTGAGAAAATAGAAAGAAGATAAAATCAAAGAAGTTTTGGGTTTTTTATGAAAGTTTTTTTCCAAATGAGATCACAAGAAAAACATGAACATAAAAGACAAATATGAAACACAAAAAGAAAGGAAATGCAAAAATTCAACTAAGACAGGGTCAGCCACTAAGTCATCTATATTTGAGTACATTGACTTAGGAGTCAAGTGAGAACACTTGATCATAGGTTGTACTCATCGTTTAAGCTCAAATGGGGTTGACATTTTTCGCTTAAGCATTTCAATGCATTCACATCTTCTAGAGTTGCTGTGGCTCATGACTTGGAGTAAAACTTCTCTTAGATTTGAGGAATTACATTGGGGTTTGTTGTTGACGATATCGTGAGTTGAATTTGTTGTGGATGCACAAGGACGATGATGTCCACCATGAGTTGGGAGCAATCCATTGAAGTTGAAGTTCATCTTCCTAATTAGTCATGCAAGGAACAACATGTATATACCCAGATTGATAAGAGTGAAGATTTGAATCATATGTTGTCAAAGGATACTTGTGGCTGTCTTGTTCCTTAAACACAGCAAAGGGAGTCTTTGATACTTGGTTCATGTGAGACTGCTCAAGTTATGAGTTGAAGCAATCTTGTAGAATGTAGCTCATCCAAGTACCTAGACGGGGTTAGATGCAATACAAGGAAGCAATGTATCCATGGTATAAGATAGTCCATCATAAGAGAAATATTAAGGATTAATCATGAAAGCTCATATCCTTGCATGCATCCAATTGAGTTTCTAGTTCACATGGGAAACATCAAGAATGTTTAACTCACTCCTCAAGGGTCAAAATTTCTTCTCATCAAGTGGTTTTGTGAAGATATCCGTCACTTGTTTGTCGGTACAGAGATGCTTAAGGTCAATGCCACCATTAGCCACATGGTCACATATAAAGTGGTGATGAACATCAATATGCTTAGTTCGAGAATGTTGAACGGAACTGCGTGGAATCTTAATAGCACTCTCGTTGTCACATACTAATGGGACATGTCTCACATTCATGCCATAATCTTAAGAGTTTGTGTCATCCATAGTAACTGAGCACAATTTTATCCGGCCGCAACGTATTCTACTTCGGCAGTAGATAGAGATACCAAATTTTGCTTCTTGGAAGACCAAAGCACAAGAGACCTCCCAAGGAATTGGCAAAAAAATCCGATTGAAGAGACCAAGACACAAGATACCTCACAAGACACAATAAAACACGTCTATATACATCCGATTCAAAACAATATAGAACATCTTATATAATTTGAAAACCTGGGTGATTATTAATTAATCTAAATAAATGTTTATATGCAAAATCTGCCACGTGAACCGTGACGAGGCTCGCACACCAGCAAATCGGTGGCGCGGCCCAGCCAGCCAGCAGGCGAGGTGGATCCATGAAGCCCAGCCAGAGCTCCATCAAGCGACCGCAAATGTCGCAGCCCTCATCACGTCCGTAGAGTACAGATCGGACGGCGCACATGGAGAGGGGAGAACGCCAGCAGTGGATAATCCGCTCGGATCGCCTCTGGTCCAAATCCAAACCCCTCCTCCCTTTTAGCATCGCCGGCAGCGACGACGGCCATGCTCTCCGCCGCCGCCTCGGCCATTCCCAGGCTCCGCTGGGCCGCCGCGCCGCCGGGGCACGCCTCGCCGAGCACCCGGTGGTCTCTGCTGCGGCGGCGCCCGCTCTCCTCCTCCCCGAACGCAGCGCCCACCGTGGGGCCGGGGCCCCTGGAGCCGCCGGACCTTCCCCGCCTCGCCAACTCCGCCCGCATATCTCTCTCGCCGCAAGAGGTCAGCGCGCTTCTTACTCTCTCACTCTCGAAGGGAACCACTTCCCGTGCGCTGCGTGGAGGCTGATGATTTGCTGCCTGTTGGACCGCTAGGCTGAGGAGTTCGCGCCCAAGATTCAGCAGGTGGTGGACTGGTAATTCAGGACCCCTTATATTTTTCTCCCCCTCTTTATGCACAATTCAAAACTTGCATTTGCTACCTGGTACTTGGGATTGATGGAGTCTGTAACAATAAGTGCAAATTGTGCTCTTTGTGGTGGTTGTTGTTTAGGTGGGCTGTGAGAAACCATGCTTGATTTGGGGGACTGAACTTATGTTTATGAATCCCATTAGAAGCAGTTAGAAATACTTATTCTCTCTTTTCCTTGCAGGTTTGGGCAACTTCAAGCGGTTGATCTTGAGTCCATTGAGCCTTCACTTAGAGCTGGTACTCATCCATGTAACTCTTCACATTTCCATGTAGGATGGTTGGCTGGTTGCTTATCACTTACTAGTGTGCTAGTGCCTCTTAGTCGAAAGACAATTTTGAATGCTTATGATGATTCATGTGAATAACATACTGTACATTGATCATGCCATATGGTATAGCAAGACCCCTCAAAATAATCTCAATAGCTATGACAAAGTATAATGTCTTGTAGTGTTTAACTAACAAAATTAGGCATTTGCTTCAGGATGTCTCAGCTCTGTTTTATGCTATTCTGCAGTTCATAATATTATATCCATTTTTTATTAGACAAGTTCATTATAACAGTATGCATGTGCTCTTGAATCTTGATATGTATGTGTTCGGTAGTACCACACTTGACAATAGTCACAGTCCATACTTTATAACCCTTTTTCTCTCTGTACCCAGATTCTCTGACTGCACGGCGACTTTTTAAGTTCTCTTGACTTGATGTATAATATAGGGAACAGACCTGAAATTGAAGGATTAGAGAAGAACAAAAAGAATCTCATGAATTATTTATGTTTGTAACAACTAATTTTGAATATTAATATGTAGCAGAACAAGACAGTGAGCCATCTGAGTTGTGACAAAAAAATATCTATTTACTTTCTTCTTTGACTAATTTAATTCATTGTTTCTAACATTGTATGCTTTCGTTCATGGTATGTGGTACAAATGAAACCTTGTGAACACATGCAATAATTGATCCACCAACATGCAGTCCTCAGCAAGGCAGCTGAGATGCTGTTGCGTGGCGTCCTGTGCAAAATTGTAGTGGATGAAAGGAGCCACACAGTATCCCGGCTGCATAGCACACATGGACATTGGTGGATCAATTGTTGTACATGCTCACTGAATTATTGTTTTCTGTACAAAATAAGTTCGTTCATCTACATACATTTATGTTGCTTAAATGATCATACTATAATATTGCTCCCTTGGGTTGCATTTGTTGTACAAACATACAGCTTTCTTTTAAGCTATCAGCGTTCCTAGAAATTCCACTAAGCAATTATGTTGCCCATGTCTTTTATTCTGTCTGTCTGCCACCTTCTGTTACCTGTTTTCATGTTTGACTATCTTGGTCACAGATACTGCAGCTGGTAGTTCTTTAAGAGAAGATAAGGCGGAACCATTTGCTAACAGGTAACAAGGCTCAATGTCTTCGATTGACCTGTTATCAAGCTTTGCAGCACAGGCTGAGTATCTTTTCTGTTTCCATCAATGCAGAGATGCCATAATAGAGGCCCTTCCGAGTTATGATGATCCATACATCAAAGTGCCAAATGCGCTGACCAAAGAATGACATGTGGGTCTGTAAATCAAAGTTATGATATTGTTAACATTCTATTTCATTATACAATGAGGCATGGTGAATCAACTGAGCTTGCAAAGCATCGAGCGAGCAATCAACAAGCCTGAGTTAAGTTTGACATCCTCGGCTAGAACAGTACGACTCAACAATTTGAGCGATGGATCTGCAGTGCCTGCAACAGAAGATCCATCCTTGCGTGCCATCATGCTTTCGGACCAAATACATGTCATTTTCTTAATATGCTTTTATTTATGTTTCTGGAATGTGGGGGCTTCTAGCGCTATCACTATGCCTCCCAAACGGCGATAGGTTTCATGTGATGCTATCACCTGGTAATTTGTCTTCAGTTTGTTAATCCTGTAAGTTTTCTGGGTTAGGCTGAACCTCGGGACTTATCGTGCTTTCTGTTTGAGTTTTCTGCAGGTTTTAGCTTTTTAATCCTGTAAAATATTCTGGGTTAGGTGGAATTCTATGTTTCAATTTTGCATTGGCCAGATCATGTTCCCATACTGTTGGAGTGCAATAACTAGGGTTGGTTGTTCTCTCTCTAGTTTACACAAAATTGGATGATAAAAAGCTGGATAGTGCGACCATAAAAAAAAGGGTACCAAATGAACGCCATATGGAGTCATTGGGATGTCATGCCTGCTTCAAACATGAGTCACGCTTTTTTTGACAATATATGTACGAAAGTTTGATGGTTGTTCTCAGATAGAAAACTATCGTGTTGGCCAGAACATGCAGTGTTTTCTTTTTAAAATTTTCAGACAAGTTGCACAACCCCAAGCCTAAAATTTAAATTTAAATTATATTTCTTTGGTGCATTTATTGTCGAGGCGTCCAAACACAAATGATAGAAATACGCAAGTGTGACCAGAAATGTCACTGATTCAGAAGCCAGGGCCAAAAAGTTAAAGAAGCTGGAAAGTGTGATCATCACAAAAAAAAGTGCCAAATGAATGCATTTGTGGAATCAAAGGATGCCATGCCTTCAAATTCTCAGTCACGCTTTCTTCAGTCCTATATATATATAGCACATTGGCCACAACCTGCTCTGTTTTCAGGTTCCATGTTACAATTTGTTTGTGCATTTAGTGTGTGGGCGTTCAGGCTCAAGTGAGGGATTGGAGAAAAACAAATTACAAATGGACGAACGCGTGAATCTACTAGGTTGGTGACACTTGACTTCCAATCCATGCTATCGCCTTGCAAGGGTACCGCTGCTCCACGGATCATGATCCATGGTGGATCATCAGGAAGCATTATAAGGCAGCTAACTTTGACAATGCATGCCCTGACCACACCAGCCTGCTCGACAGGGGCGTAGCCAGGCCCAGGGCTGCCAGGGTCATGCCCTGAGGCGTGGGGTGTGGTTTCTTCGTTGACGCTAGCTGTAGTAGCGCACTGTAGCTGCAATTGCTACTGAATATACACTGCTGCCCCGGGGGCGTACGAGGAACCTGCCCACAGCACTGGTGCTCGACAAAGTCACCCATAGGCGAAAGTGGTGTAAATTTGGAGTGTTGGCACCATCATGCTTTGTACATAGACGTTTATTCTACCAGTGCACAAGACGCAGAGGAAAAATGCCCACTACCGCAGATTCTTGGGTTCGTCAACTTCTTTTGATATTAGTCAGCTAATGCTTGGAACTGGAGCCCTTGACACTTCCGTGTGTCAGTACTACTACATAAGATTGGAGGGCAAAGTAGCTTCTGTACTTATACAAATTGCATAATCAATGGCACCTTTTCTGAAAACCACTCTGTCACCAAGATCTCCACTACGCTCCGTTCTCAAAGTGCACTATCCATCCAGACTGAACCTAACCTTCAGATAAGCAACATATATGCTGCTCGAATGCTTGTGCTGATTCATGTGAATAACATACTGGACATTCGTCGTGTCATACTCAATCATGATGAAACCTCCATCTTCTGCTACAGGCATCCCTCCGTCCGGTGAAAAGTGTACATATAGAAATTTTAGGATAAATTATGGAGTGGAGTAAAAAATGCATTGGAAAGGTGCAAGCCATCATTTCTCTCCTCTTTAATTACCCAACCCCCAATGAGCTAAGTGCATGTGTAGAATGATCCACCATGTGTAGAATGACCCACAACTTGAGCGACGGCTTTGGAGTGCCTGCAGCAGAAGATCCAACCAGATGTGCCATTTTGCGTTAGGACCAAATATATGTTATTTTCTTAATATGCTTTTATGTTTCTGGAATGTGGGTGGCTTCTAGGGCTATGCGTCCCAAACAGCGATCGGGTTCGTGTGATGCTATCAACTGGTAATTTGTCGTTAATTTGTTAATCCTGTAAGTGTTCTGGGTTAGGGTTTATCTAGCTTATAGGACTAGTCTTGCTTTCTGTTTTGAGTTTTCTGCAGGTTTTAGCTTTTTAATCATGTAGTAAAATGTTCTAGGTTAATTAGGTGGAATTAGGGATGCAAGCGGGCGTCCTGCATATCCTGCATAAGTAGGGAAATGGTTCAAACTAAGCTAAATCTGGGTGGGGAAGTTATAGCTAATGTGATCTATTTATACTATGAAGCGGGGCAGATCGGGTGCCGCTCTGCATCCCTAGGTGGAATCCTATGTTTAAATTTTGCATGGCCAGATAGAACTGTTGGAGTGCAATCACTAGGATTGGTCATTCTCTCTCTAGTGCACACAAATCGGATTACAACGAGCTGGATAGTGTGAACATTAAAAAAAAATGGTACCAAAGTGTGCAATCAAAGGGATGCCATGCCTTCTTCAAACCATCTGTCATGTTTTTTCCGACTCTATACATTCGAAAGTTCGATGGCTGTTGCTCGGATGGAAAAGTATCGTGTTGGCCAGAATTAGTTCTCATTCAAGTTGCACAACCCCCAGCCTAAACTTTATATTTAAACTATTTTTCTTTGGTGCATTTATTGTGTAGGCGTTCAAACTCAAATGAGGGATTGGAGAAAAACGCATGTTTGGTTAAAGAAGCTGGAAAGCGTGACCGTCACAGAAATAGTGCCAAATGAACGCATTGTGGAACCAAATGGATGCCATGCCTTCTTCAAATCCTTAGTCACGCTTTCTTTCATCCTTGCAGCTTATATATACACACTCATGGCCGTTACTCTCAGATGTCAAATTGTTGTGTGGACTAACAACCTGCTCTGTTTTTAGCTTCTATGTTACATTTCGTTTATGCATTTATTGTGTGGGTGTTCAGACAAGTGAGGGGTTGGAGAAAAACAAACATGAATGTGTCTTGGTTTATCAGATAGACGGATACATGCAAGGGTCGGCATAGCCAAAAATGTCATAGAATGCTCGACTCACTTGCAAAGAGTAATCGTACTTATGTTCTCCCCCTGTTTTGCTAGAACAAGTTCAAAGAAGTAAAGCCAATAAAGAAGGGAACATACATGAATGGTCTTGTTTTTATAGATGTTTTTGAGGGCTAAATGCGAAGGCCGTCTTGCTCGTGATCTAGGAGTATTGTGTCACAATGCCTACAAGTTACTGGGTTTGTTTGTTTCATGGAAAATCATGTCAGATTTGTTATAGTTGTAGGTTACATTTTACTTATCCCTTATACCTCTTTATCTATTAGCGAATGTTTTTCTTACAGTAATTTTTATATTAGAGAATGTTAATCTCGCACCATACGAAGCCCCGGTGCGCTAGCCGACAGACGCCGGAGAGGAAATGCCCACTAGGGCAGGTTGTTCGGTTCGTTAAGTTATTTTGAGGATGTGATGATATCAGTCGGCTGATGCTTGGAACTGGAGCCCTCGACATTACCATGTCCAGTAGATAAAACTGCGTAATCAGCGTCTTCATTTTGGATAATACTTTGAAGTCTGAGGTGATGAAATCAGTCAACTGATGCCTGGAGCCCTCGACACTTTCATGTTCAGTAGTAGTACTACTACCAGTACTCCCTCCTTTCCGGTTTATAGGGCTCAAATCTGAAATCTCATCAACCAAGGCACATTGTGAGTGGAGGAATGTATCTCATACTTTACAAAACTGTCTAAACTAAATTGATGTATTAATTGGGATTAATTGCAGTGCATGCATGCTTGGCCACTACTCCCTCCGTTCCTAAATATTTGTCTTTCTAGAGATTTCAACAAGTGACTAAATACGGAGCAAAATGAGTGAATCTACACTCTAAAACATGTCTATATACATCCGTATATGGTAGTTCATTTGAAATCTCTAAAAAGACAAATATTTAGGAACGGATGGAGTAGATGAGTAGTAGCATTACATGCATTGGTGAGTTCCTTTTTAATTCTTGCATGCAAAGATTTAATGCGCCTCGGAATCTCAAAAGGAGACGAAGATAAGCCCTTTAAATCGAAAAAATGAAAAAAATTAAGATAAACCCTATAAACCGGAACGGACAAATGCAAGTGCACTAGGCAAGCAGTAGCTTCTGCACATATACAAATTGCATAATCAATGGCACAATTTTCCAAAACCACCCTGTCACGAAGATCTCCTATATGCTGCCTTCTCAAACTCCACTGTCCATCAGATAAGCAAGAGATATGCTGCTCGATAACTGCACTCATCACTTAGTCACTTTGAACAGAATTGTGTGGCTGCTAACCCCTAATCCTGGAAAGCTTCCACAACAAAGGCAAAATAAAGCAACGTCAGAAGGAGTCATGGAACTCTGAACAATCGATTAAAGACAATATCCGTACGAACCAGCTGGCTCATGAGAATCTCAATAGCAACATTTTGATCTCCATCCGTGGCGGCAAGAGCAACTTCAGCCTGAATCTGCAACAAGGAAACCAATCCATCCATGAGATTCTTGCCAACCCCTGTACCAAAAACAGCTCTGGCCTCTAACATAAATATATGGCTTTAGATTGATGTGAGTTGGTTTGTCCTCCGATCCAATACTGGTAACATCAAGCATGACTGTCAATATATTTGCTTAAACCATCTGTGTGATCTGGTTTGTTAAACCCATTTGCTTTGAATCTACACACCAACGGCATTATAAATGTATCAATCTGCAGAGAATGATTTCTCCAGTAATCATTGCTAAACCAATATCAACATCCGCCGGGAATTCAAAGGACAGATAACACAATACCTGGTCAGTTGTTACTGTTGCATCAGCTCTGACTGTGTTTGGTGCTATATGCCTGTTACAACCAAGTCCAAAATTGCAAACTAAATTAGTAGTGCCTCTTTTTTCAGGTAATAAGATAGCCCTTGAAAAGCTAGATAGCGGCTTATGTAAGCCTATTCCATTTCCTGGAGAGACATTAAGCAAAACCATTTCTGCTTGCTATTACATGGCACACTTATGAAGTACTACCTCTGTTCCTAAATATAAGACGTTTTGGCATTTAAATTGCCAAAACATCTTATATTTAGGAACAGAGGTAGTAGTAATTATGGCATTTTCTTTCAATATGAGAATGCACCTAATTAAGTGTTCTTTTTCGTCAAAATAAGATCATCCCTTAAATGACGACTCCCTTGAAGTTTTTTATTAACAAAAACTGCTTGTGATTGTATCCTTCTAAAACACTTTTGTATTTCTGATTTCAATACACAAGACAACAACGCAAATGTGTAATGCATTGACGAAGTGTCGAGTAGAAAACACATTACTATGAATTTGTTAGAATGTCACTTTTTTTCGAAAAGGGGGGACTCCCCGGCCTCTGCATCAGAACAATGCATACGGCCACATTTATAGATAAATAAAGAGGTTCAACAAGGTCTTATAGTCTGAAAACAAAATAACGGCAAGCTCACAAAGAGCCACAACGCCAAAAACAATAGGCCCAAAAGCCATAACCGGCTGGCATAACAAAGATAAGTAAACTAATCGTCTATCCTATTACATGACCGCCATCCAAACCGGTTGAAGATATCCCGCGCTACCATCTCCCACCGGACAGATCCAGTAACCAAACGCTCCCTGGCCTCCGTCGGAGTGAGTAACGACCACATACGGATCAGCGCAGTAGCCCGGAATAAAACCTGCAAAAAATGAATATTTGTTGTTCTGTTAAAAGCCAAATCATTTCTGCAGTTCCAAATTGCCCACAACAAAGCACATACTCCTACGCGAATGTGTCTAGCTGTTTCGGACTCTATCCCAACAAGCCACGTTCCAAATAACGTACTGACCGAATTCGGGGGAGTAATGTTAAAGGCAATATGCACCGTGTGCCACAAAACTCTCGCCAACGGGCAGTCAAAGAAGAGGTGCTTGATAGTTTCGTCCCGATCACAAAAACTACACCTAGTAGATCCTGTCCAGTTGCGCTTAACCAAATTATCCTTTGTTAAAATGACTTGTTTATGTACAAACCACATAAACACTTTAATTTTCAAAGGAACTATGACTTTCCAAACATCTTTGGAACTAGGAATAGCACTAGAGTTAATGACATCGATATACATCGACTTAACTGTGAACTCTCCAGACCTATTAAGCATCCAACACAATTGATCGGGCTGATGAGATAGCTGAACCTCCATCAGTCTACTCACCAAATGAAGCCATGCTTCCCACCGGTCGCCAACAAGCGCCCTCCTAAACTAAATATTAAGGGGAATGGACTGCAAAATCGTTGCAACAAGAGCATCACGTCGTTAAACAATACGATACAGGGACAGATACTGAAGCGCCAACGGCGTTTCACCAAGCCAAGTATCCTCCCAGAAGTGAGTGGTGTTGCCATTACCGACTATAAACTTTGTTCTATTAAAGAAGGCAGCTTTGACTCTCATAAGCCCCTTCCAAAATGGCGAGTCAGTCGGTCTCACTGTCGCCTGGGACAAAGTCTTGGACTGCAGATACTTACTACGGAGAATCTGCGCCCACGTGGCCTCAGTCTCAACTGATAACTTATACAGCCACTTACTGAGAAGACATCTGTTCTTGACTTCAAGATTCTCAATACCAAGCAGGGCCGGCTCTGGCCCAGGGCAGTAGGGGCGACGGCCTGGGGCCCGGACGAAATTGGGGGCCCATATCTAGTATAGAGTATGTACGTATCATAGTAGAGAGAAAGAAAGGCCCATCTACCCAGGGCGCACAGCTAGCCCAGGAAGGTAGCCAGCCACGCACGGAACGGAATCGTCGTTTCCTTTTCTTTCCAGCGATTGTCGATCGTGATTCACGCACTGAACCGTCACCCAGTTGCTGTCTCATCCAGTCGTCCTGATGCAGTCCCTGACCGCCCGACGGCCTGACTGCATCACTGAAATCCCTAGTTCCCTGATCACCTTGTGTCCATCTCCACAAGAAATTGTCGGAAAGATCAAGATAGAGAGGTAGTCTCAGATCAAAACTCTAGTTCTATGAAACCGTGGGGTGCGACTCTATTTTCTCGTGCTATATGTTCTTACTTCTTAGTCTAAAATCTCAATCCGGTGTCTGATTCTTTCTTTGCATCGCTCATCACTTGCAGCTGCATCCATTGGTAGTGTAAGCATGTTGCCTAAAAAGCATCTATCTGATCACCAGAAAAGAAATAACAAGAAACGAGTACAGAAGTTGATTCAATCTCAGAAGGGGGCTATATATGAATAAATTCATGTTGAGGAAAGATACTGCTACAAATTCTGGGCAATTATATATCACCAATGGCGAACAACCAGATCTTGCTTATCGTATCCTCTTGAATGTACCTGTCACCGTTGCATCAGCTGAAAGAAGTTTCTCAAAACTGAAATTACTAACAAATTATTTGAGGTCAACAATGTCCCAAGAAAGACTGAATGGTTTGGCCATATGCTCCATCGAGAAGAATACATTGGACAGTATTGATCTTGACATTATCATTGATGATTTTGCGTCAAAAAATGCACGGAAGTCTCGCTTCTCATGATTACTGGAGGTTTGCTAGCATGCTATTTCTATATTCTTATGTGCATTGTAGCTTCTATGATACTTGTGAAGGCAAGAAAAAATATCAGATATTTGATTCTAATGAAAATTTACTGCTCTTTATGACTTTATAATATATGTATTTGTTCGTGTATCGACCAAAAAAAATTCTCTGTTGGGCCCATTGGTGAAGTTCGCCCCGGGGCCTTCGAAATCCTTGAGCCGGCCCTGATACCAAGGCCCCCCTGGTCCTTTGGTCGACAAATGATATCCTATTTGGTGAATCGATATTTTCTCTTTAGTTCATCAGTCTGCCAGAAGAATCGGGATCGATAGAAGTCCAGCCTTTTCTTAACACCAACTGGGACTTCGAAGAAAGATAAGAGAAACATAGGCATACTCGTCAGCACCGAATTAATAAGAATCAATCGGCCTCCATATGACATGAGTTTGCCCTTCCAGCAACTCAGTTTCTTCTCAAACCGATCCTCGATGCACTTCCATTCTCTGTTTGTCAGCTTACGATGGTGAATGGGTATACCTAAGTACGTGAAAGGTAATGCCCCCAATTCGCATCCGAACAATTGCCTATAATCCTCTTGTTCCTCATTGGCTCTGCCAAAACAGAACAACTCGCTTTTATGAAAATTAATCTTCAATCCGGTCAATTGTTCAAATAAGCATAACACCAGCTTCATATTTCTCGCTTTTGCCAAGTTGTGCTCCATAAAGATGATTGTATTATCAGCGCACTGCAGGATGGACACACCACCATCAACTAGATGAGGCACCAAGCCACCCACCTGACCGGCCTCCTTTGCCCTACCTATCAGAATTGCCAACATGTCAACCACAATGTTGAACAGAATAGGAGACACTGGATCACCTTGTCTCAGGCCCTTGTGTGTCTGGAAATAATGACCTATGTCGTCATTCACTTTAATTCCAACACTCCCTTTTTGCGTGAAAGATTCTACCTAGCGTCGCCAAGCTTCATCAAAACCCTTCATGCATAAGGCCTATTGAAGGAAAGGCCATTTGACTTTATCGTACGCTTTCTCGAAATCCACCTTAAAAACAACTCCATCTAGTTTTTTCATGTGAATCTCATGGAGCATTTCATGAAGGACCACAACCCCTTCGAGGATGTTCATGTCCGGCATGAAAGCAGTTTGGGTAGGCTGCACCACAGCATGCGCAATCTGTGTGAGCCTATTAGTCCCGACCTTGGTAAAAAATTTGAAACTAACATTAAGAAGACAGATGGGCCTGAATTGCTCAATTCTCACAGCCTCTGTTTTCTTAGGAAGCAGGGTTATCGTTCCAAAATTCAGTTGAAAAAGCTGAAGCTGTCCAGAGAATAAATCATGGAACAACGGCAACAGATCCCCTTTAATAATATGCCAGCACTTCTTATAAAACTCAGCCGGGAATCCATCCGGGCCGGGAGCCTTATTATTTTTCATCCGGGCCGGGAGCCTTAGAATGTCACTTGGTGTTGTGTTATCCAACAACCTAGCATGCAAATTTGCATTGGCCTCCCTTGCAGTTGGTTAAGTTCCTGTAGAAGCAAGCGTTCACCCCCTCCCTGGAAATCTCGGGTCTTCTTGTTCCTACGAGAGAAAATTTGGCAAATTCTTTAAGCTATGCGCTTATAGGGATAACCCATATCTTTCTAGTGTATGGATTACATGAAGACGAAGAGCCTTGTTTAGCTTAGGACAGCATCATCTTGATGGCTGCCAAATTAAGTGCTATTTATATCCTTGAACTGAACTACTAGAAAAAGGATAGGACATATTGAGCTAACACATATTTCAACTAACTGAGAATTAAGCACGACTGGTTTCAATGAGGAACTGTTGGAGCACAATCACTAGGATTGGTCATTTTTTCTCTAGTGCACACAAATCGGATGATAAAAAGCTGGATAGCGCGAGCATCAGAAAAATGGTACTACCAAATGAAGGCAGTGCGGAATCAATGAGATTCCTTCTTCAAACCATCGGTCACGCTTTTTTACATACGTAAGTTTGATGGCTGTTGCTCGGATGGAAAACTATCATGTTGGCGAGAATTAATTCTCATTAAAGTTGCACAACCCCAAGCCTAAAATTTAAATTTGATTGTTTTTCTTTTGTGCATTTACTGTGTGGACTTTTGAACTCAAATGAGGGGTTGGATAAAAACACACGTATGACCAGAAATGTCACACTGATTCAGAAACTAGGACCAAAAGATTAAAGAAGCTCGAAAGCATGACCGTCACGAAAATAGTGCCAGATGAATGCATTGTGGAATCAAACGAATGCCATGCTTTCTTCAAATTCTCAGTCACGCTTTCTTTGACCCTCACGGCTTATATATACACTCATGGCTATGGCTGATAGCAAATTATCATGTTGGCCAGAACCTGCTCTGTTTTCAGGTTCTATGTTCTGACTCAAGTGAGGGATTGGAGAAAGACAAACGTGAATGTGTCTTGGTTAGTTGGATAGACGGATACACACAAGGAGCGAAATAGCCAGAAATGTCAGGGGCTAGTGAGTTAGAGCAAATAGCAATCGTCCTTCTGTTCTTTCCCTGTTTTGCTAGAATATGTTGAACTAAATCTCTTATGGTGTGAATGCGGAGCTAGACGTTCATATGATTCTTGGTGACGAACACTTAATCCCCATATTGGCCATCGTTTGAATACTGTGCCTGGGAGACAAGGCCAGAACCACAGACGACGGCGCAGAGGGGTCAGTCAAAGGTTTGTTTCATGGGAAATCATGTCGGATTTATTATAGTTGTAGGTTACATTTTAACTTACTGGTCCTTTTTGGCTCTCTCTCTCTCTCTCTCTCTCTCTCTCTCTATTCGACAATGTTAGTCTTGCACCAGGAGGTGCCTCACGACGCTTGTTCATACATACGATGGGTGAAAAATAACGCAGCTTACCATATGTTGGGTTCGTCGAGTTCTTTAGAGGAGGTGTATACTCGGTGATGATATCGGTCAGCTGATGTCTGGAACTGGAGCCCTTGACACTTCCATGTTCAGTACAGCTACATGAGATTGGGCGAATGCAAGCAGGCACTAGGCAGTAGCTTCTGCCCTTATACAAATTACATAATCAAGAACACCTTCTTTTGGAAACCACTCTGTCACGAAGATCTCCTCTACAAAGTCCACTATCGATCCACAATCTGAACCTAACCTTCAAATAAGCAAGAGAGATGCTGCTCGATAACTGCCCTATCTTTGATTTACAGACTAAAGAATGACATGTGGGTCTGTAAATCAAAGTTCTGACATTGTTAACATTCTATTCCATTGTACAATGGGGCATGGTGAAAAAATTGAACTTGCAAAGCATTGAGCGAGCAATCAGCAAACTCGAGTTAAGTTTGGCATCCTTTCGACAATTTGAGCGGCGGATTTGGAGTGCCTGTAATAGATGATCCATACGGATGTGCCATTTTGCGTTCAGACCAAATACATGTCATTTTCTTCGTATGCATTTATGTTTCTGGAATGTGGGGGGCTTCTGGGGCCATGCCTCCAAACAGCAATAGGGGTTATGTGATACTATACCTGGTAAACTGTCTTTAATTTGTTGATCATGCACGTGCAATGGGTTAGGCTTAACCTCGGGACTTGTCATGTTTTCTGTTTGAGTTTCCCGTGGGTTTTAGCTTTGTAATAATCCTGTAAAAGATTAAAGAGGCTGGAAGGCGTTCCCTCAAAAAAAAAAAAAGAAGAAGAAGCTGGAAGGCGTGACCGTCACAGAAATTGTGCCAAAAAAATGCTGTCCTCCATTGCCGGGATTTGAACCCGGGTCGCCTGGGTGAAAGCCAGGTATCCTAACCGGGCTGGACGACAATGGACTGTGCCATATTTCCTTTGGCCTTGATGTTTACCTTTGGCATGTCATAGGGTTCCACAGTGGTACTGCTCCACTGATGATGTCTCCATGCTGGATCAGGAAGCATGGTAACGCAGCAATCTTTGACAATGCACAGCCTGACCTCACTGGCCTGCTACTGCTATCACCCATAGGCGAAAGCAGGGACAGTGGTTCTAAGGCGTTGCAGCGTTGTAAATTTGGGGTGTTGGCCCTATCACGTTTGTACATAAACTTCCGTTTATCATTTTGCGTTTCAAGGAAAAACAGGTTGTTGGGTTCGTCAAGTTCTTGGTGTAAAGGCCAGCGATGATATCAGTCAGCTGATGCCTAGAACTGGAGCCCTTGACACTTCCATGTTTCAGTACTACTCCCTCCGTCCCATAATATAAGAGCGTTGGACAGAGGGAGTAGATAAGATTTGAGAAATGCAAGTAGGCAAGCACTAGACAGTAGCTTCTGCACCTACACAAACTGGATAATCAGCGTCATCATTTTGGACAATACTTTCGAGTCTGAGGTTATACGCGCGCGGTGATGAAATCAGTCAACTGATGCCTGGAACTGGAGCCCTTGACACTTCCATGTTCAAGTACTACATAAGCTTGGACAAATGCAAGCAGGCACTACGCAGTAGCTTCTGCGCCTATACAAACTGCATAATCAATGGCACATTTTCTGAAAACCACTCTGTCACCAACATCTCCTCTACAAAGTCCACTATCCATCCACAGTCTGAACCTAACCTCCAGATAAGCAAGAGATATGCTGCTCGATAACTGCACTCACTTTGATATAGAATTGTGTGGCTAATCCCTAATCCTGGAATGTTTCGACAATAACGGCAAAAGAAAGTGACGTCAGAAGGAGTCACAGAACTCTGAACAATTAATTTGCAGACAATATCAGTACAAACCTGCTGGCTCATGAGAATCTCAATGGCAACATTTGGATCTCCGTCCGCAGCGGCAAGAGCAACTTCAGCCTGAGTCTGCAGCAAGGAAACCAATCCAGCCGTGAGATGCTTGCGATCCCCTCTACCTAAAACAGTTCTGGCCTCTAACATAAATATGGCTTTAAATTGAGTTGGTTTGTCCTCCGATGCTTACTATAGTAACATCAAGCATGGCCATCAATATATTTGCTTAAATCATCTAAGTAATCCGGTTTGTTTTACACATTTTTTACTTCAAATCTAGTATGGGTCTCTTGCACACCAACGTGCACTAGCATGACAAGTGGGACCATAGTACAAACTGCAAAAAGGCTGTGAGTAAGTACCCTTTCAAAGCCCATCCCAACCAGCTTCTTAAGCTCTTCATCAAATGTATCAGTCTGCAGAGAATAAGTTGTCCAGTAATCATTACTAAACCAATAGCAACAGCCGACAGGAAATCAAAGGGTAAATAACACAACAGCAAACATCCGATGGGGAATCAAAGGGTACATAACACAATACCTGGTCAGCTGTTACTGTTGCATCAGCTCGGACAGTGTTTGCTGCCGTATGCCTGTTACAATGAAGGTCCAAAATTACAAACTAAATAAGTAGTGCCTTTTTTTTCAGGTAAGATAGGCCTTGAAAAGCTAGATGGCGGCTTATGTAAGCTTATGCCATTTCCTGGAGAGATATTAAGCAAAACCATTTCTCCTTGCTATTACATAACACACTTCTGAAGTAGTAACTATGACATTTTCTTTCAATACAAGAATGTACCTAATTAAGTGCTAATTTTTTATCAAAACAAGATCATCCTTTAAATGACGACCCCCTTGATTATATGCTTTAAGTTTTTAATTAAAAAATTATGCATGTGATTATATATCCTTCTAAATGCTGCTGCTTTTCTGATTTCAATATACAAGTGACGACAACGTAAATGTGTAATACATTGACGAAGTGTCGAGTAGAAAATGCATTACTGTGAATTTGTTAGAAGTTCGCTTGGGGTTGAGTTATCCAACAACCTAGCATGCAAATTTGCATTGGCCTCCCTTGCAGTTGGTTCAGTTCCTGTAGAAGCAAGCGTCCGCCCTCTCCCTGGAAATCTCGGGTCTTCTTGTTCCTACAAGAGAACATTTGGCAAAGTCTTTAAGCTATGCATTACAGGGATAACCCATATTTCAGAGAGACTACATATCTTTCTAGTGTACGGATTACATGAAGACGAAGAACCTTGTAAGCTTATGACAGCATCATTTTGATGGCTGCCAAAAATAAGTGTTATTTATATACTTGAACTGAGCTACCATAAAATTGATACGACATATGAGATAACACATTTTCAACTAACTGAGTCAAGCAGGACCGGTTTCAACGAGGAACGGTCCACGTATTAGTTTACACTTTACAGTTCTGTATATAAATTCCATATACACTATTTTCTATGAATGCATATATTGCACTAGCAACTGTAGCTTTTTATTTTATCCACTATCTACACAATTGCTTGGAATAAATTTATTCACACTCAAACAGCCAAGTTACAAAATATTAACAGCAAAACTAACTATTACTAGTCATATACTCTATCTGTGAAATGATTCGATCTCAATAAAGTCTTTTTAGAGCTCATAGAAGCTTCACAAGAAAGCTTCCAGGAAAAGCTCCATGAATAAATAGGCCTGCCTCCATATCACATGGTTATTTTTACAGTAGATCCAGAACAATAACGTAAACCAAGTGCAGCTCTAGAAACTTCCAGTCTACAACAATGTTCAGATTATCTCTTCTTGACGGGTGAAAACCCGGTCAGATTGGCGAAGCCACATAGTGTCAGCACCATACATTACTACAATGATGACCTAATCGTAGTAGGCCATGAGATCAACAGCAGACATGAGTAGTAAACTGTGTTCTTACTTTTCATACCTGATTAGTAGACGTCTGAACAGTGGATGTCCGCCTACTTGGCATCCATGACGAAATATTTCTCAAGAAATTTGCATTTATCAGAGCGCTGTAAATTCAAGAACTTGATTCATTACTTTCCTGGACAGCAAAACAATAAAAATAAATATGGAAACGATACCTGGGTGGAGTGGACATGTTAGAATGTGTAGGAAGCTGGCCATATGTTGTTCCTCCAGTACAGAGAATAAAGCCAGGACGCCTAACACAAACAGACTGATATCCAACATCTCAGGCAAAACATATCAACAGAAAGAAATTTCTCCCGGAGGAGAATGGAACCATGAAAGACAACATGATAAGGACAAATTGATTCATTTGGAAAAGAAAACTTACCAGCATGGACAAGCCTTCAATAGAAGAGTAAAACGATGGTCCAGGAAGCAAGTAGTTGAACAGCCCATAAGTGTCTGAGAGAAGTAAAGAAAAGCTCAATAAGGGTGCTAAAAATACCTAATCTAGCTCATAAAGACTCAAAAAAGGAAAAGGTCAAATGGGTACAAGGGACAAACATGCAAATCCAGACAAGATGCCAGAGAGGTGCCCCAGTAATGAAACATTACTAGCGAGAAACTGAAACAGGATCAGCAAAATCCATGCATACCTGACAATGCACAAATATAAATATTGCTGTATAATTAAACATAGTAAACTGTATGGAAGAAATTCAACAGGTGCATAGAATGAATACCATTTTGCAGGGACATTGAAGAGACCGAAGACACTGGCAAATGAGAGAGGATGTTACTTCACATGCATTAAATGTCATAAAATAAAATAAAGTAATGGCTTCATTTAAAAATTTGGGTATCTGTGGACTTTCAAGAAGGGGCATTTTCTTTCTAAAAATAGAGAAAGTTTCAATTTAACTTCTCTAGATGCTTGGCTAATGTGTGATGATGCTCTTGCCATATCAAGGAATTATAAAAACAACAACCAGAAAAAACAAATAAGGACATGTAGAAAATTATAGTAGGTCAAGATATCTAGTGAAAACTGAAAACATATTTTGGCTTGCATTTGTGCAACCTTTGATCGTGGACCCCTGGGTTAGTGGAGAACCTTCTATATTTACAGAACTTAATAAATGTTTTCTCAATAAACCCTCATATGCAGGAATGTTCTTTAGCCACACATTTGAGCCATATATCCTTCATACAGAAGTCTATGTCTAGCATGCCCAACTGGGTTTAAATATGATTTTGCACTAGATATAACTCTATATGGCAGAGTGAGTTTTCCTCATTTAATAATTGGATGTAATAAATGAAAATAATTAACATTATTCAATTATGGCCATCAATTGACCATATCTATACTAGTCCGAAAGCATTAGCATGATATCATGTTTCAAGATTTTGACAACAGTTTACAATCTTATATTCAGCAGGCCAAAAAAGGGTACGACCTCAACAGACAGTTTGAGTAAGCAAACATTTTTAACATTAGGCATATAATCAATTCATCCCAATAAACTGAACCCTCATGCAAATCATAAAAGTGGGTGTAGCATTAACAACCAGAGAAGCAATGCACCTTCGATATTGCACTCCACTCAGGCTTGTCTCAATGACTATCATTGAGAATATAACTCCAGAAAAGCCAATCGAACATTCATCCACAAGATATGAGACATGGTATAAAGGATTATAATCCACCAAGAAGGCGACGATGAGATGGAAAATTGCATTAGTTGTTGCAAGAAGGAACATCAGGAACAAGAGACGGACTGATCCCATAATTCTCTCCAACTCGGTCCCCAAGGGTACAAAGGTCAGCATGTTGAATAGCACATGAAGCAAAGAGCCATGAAACAGAACAGATGTGTAGAACCTGTACACTGAAAGAAAATAAGCACCACGTCAGGGTAGACGTACCAAAAGAAAATGATAAGTAACATAAATTTTACAAGTAGCCTTGAGCTTGTTCAGCATTTGGATCTGTAGAAGATTGGATATCCCAACTAGCGTGAGTCTTTTGTTGTTTATTTCAATGATTACGAACATTTCAGTAGGTAGTATTAACCTCTGGAAGAATTGAACAGGTGTTTCAGAATTGATGGCATATCGGCATGTGTAAATAGCACTTCTCGTGTTATATGCATGAAAAGAACTTTGATGTGCACCATTAAAACAATTATTGTGAATGAAAGGTTTAATCCAGGTGACCTTTAACAGAATCTATATGCTCGACATAAATGATACATTTGCTGTTTCCAGAAAGAATCATGTTTCAGCATTGTCAGAGGAACTCGTATTTATGTTCCGCGAAAAAGAAAGGTGAATGAAACAGACCTTGAAAATGTGAGGCCACTGCAGAAGGCAAGAAGCATATCTCGGCGTAGGAGTCATATCCAACCAACAAGCACACCAGATATATGGCCGCACATATTATGGTAACGCCGGAGGTAATGAACGGGGTGCTGCTCCACCACTGGTTCAGCCTAGTTGAAACCCCAGCCTGCATCCACGAAATCATAGACATGTAATTAAGAAGAATAAAACGCCAAAAATTCGGCACATTTCCTGCTGTGGTATCCTCCGTTCCAGTAAACGCACTGCATAAACACCGCTCTAAGAGCCATCACAGCAATCCCCTACAAAACCTAGCAGCGAAGCAGCAGACTTATCAAAATCAAACCAGGGGAACTAAGCCCACCGCCCAGAAATAAAACCCATCCATAATCTGGCTCGAAACTTGCAAGCCCCCTCTTTCTAGCTTAACTCAAGCAGCCGGTGCCCCGGGGGGAACCCCCGCACCAAACCCGGCTCGATTCCTATCGACAGGAACTATGGTTCCCCACGAAACCTTCGGAGCGCTTCTCCGCGGAGCCTAGCTCGTGGCAAGAGGAACTCCGCGGCGATTTGGGGCTAGCTTCTATCAGATCCGAAGGCGCCCCGCGGAAATTCACCCGGAAATCGAAACTGGGGGCAGGAACCCGCACCTCCGTGATGATGTTGGGGCTCATCTCGGGCGCGCCTCCGGTGCCGGTGGCTCCGCCGGGCTGGGATCGAGAGCTGGAGGTTGGGGTGTCTGTGGAGAGGTGTGCAGACTGCCGAGATCTCGAGGGTTTTGGGGGCGCCGGCCGCGACCTCGGGAAGAAGAGGAAATGTGCCGTTGCTGTAAAAGACGAGCATTACTTGGGCTCGAAGGGGCCTGAACAGATCCCAGGGTCCACGCGGTGGTGATTTATGGAAAAATAAAAATAACCGTAAAATTAGAATAACTAGCTGAATATGTATAGACTGTCAAAGAAAAACCCAACTAAATACTTGCATTGTTCGGTTAAAAAATATACTTGCATTGTTAAAAAATACTTACTGCTTGTTCGGTTGAGGTGGATTTGAAGGGGATTGAGGGGGATTAAATCCTCTACAAGTCAAAATCCCTCCAATCCCGTCGGGGAGGGGATTACCCGAGCAAGGCCCTTTGGGAGGGGGGAAGGGGGGGGGGGGGGGGAGCGGGGGTATCTGGAATTTTTTCTGACTCTGAAAATTACTTTCTTCGTGTGTCTTCTTTGTTATGCTCTTTGACAGTTTTCGGACACTTTCCCCTTTTTGGTTGCAACTTGCAAAATAAGAGGAAAAAGATGTAAGCTTGGTGTCATAATGTGCAAAACATGAATATTGATTTAAATTATAGTAAAATAGTGATGCAAATTAACGTACCAAAGGAGCAAAGAAAGGCAGAGGGGGAGCCCAGAGGCGCCCACCCTGTCGGGTAGGGGCATCGTGGCATAGGAGCTACTAGATGTATAAAGATCTGATGATATAGTTGTTCCCTGCGCGGGGATCTGGTTAGTGGCCCGACATGGGGCATTACCATGGATTTCTTCGGAGTCAAGTCGTGTCTGTCAAGCTGACTAAGTCGGCTTCAGGTAGTGTCCCTTAGGAATGCCCTCACATCTCACCCCGAGTCATTGTCCTTGAGGCCCCTATTGTTAGGGGTTCAACTGTCGACCTCGCAAGGGGTAAGATGATCATCCTTTGCTTGGGTGTGCCCAAGCAGCTTAGGTTCAGATGTCACAACCTATTATTGTCTGCGCTTGGGAGCTAAAAGGGTCAGTTTTTGCATGTGCCCTCTTTGTTGTGCCTAACTCCTTTCCCATTTCCATGGGAGTATCCCTCGAGCCCTCGCTTGGTTGGCCGAACCGAGTGGGGGGTCTTGTAGAGCTTGGCCTTGACTGCTCGTCTCCCTTTTGTGCAGTTATACATGGTGCAACCCCCAACTTGCGACAAGACTGGGTCAAGGTCCTAATGATAAAGATTCAGGGCGCAGGGTCACGAGGTTCTCGAAAGCATGGATGATCTTCTATTAAGGGAGCTCAAGGCCAAGCTCCTCTTCAAGTGCGGACGAGCAAGTTGTGCCCCTTATGAAGGGGCATGTCAAGCGGATGAGGAGCTCCTCTTCAAGTTGGTGGGCGACGTCAGTTGTCAGTTCTAGAGGTCTGTTCTTACTGAGTGTTCGCTAGTGCGGTGATCATCATGTTATCCAATGCAGCGATCGCAACACTCGATACCTAAGTAGATCCAGGTCGCTGGTGGATTAATGTGGCAAGGCGATAGCCTTCGGCTCCACAGCTCCCGGTAGGGTGCACACGGGTGATCTCACACATGTTTGAGGATAATTCGTGCCTAGGCTTTGGCCGCGCCTTCCGCTTTGAACATACCCCATTCCGTAGATAACTGCCTGCTGAGCTACGTCTTCCTTGGGCTACACATGCGGAGCTCGTGTTGGCCCTTAAATACTTCTGGGGCCTCGACCACACGCATCGCAGTCGCGATGTCGGTGGTGTTTTGGCTCAGGGAGGTGACAATCGGGATGTGTCGGTACAAAAACCAGTAGATCTCGTGTAGGGGGTCCCGAGCTGTTGATCTAGGAACAATGGTAACAGGGGGGAAACACGAGACGATGTTTACCCAGGTTCGGGCCCTCTTTGAAGAGGTAAAACCCTACTTAACTCTAAGGCGGGTAATCGTGTCTCTAAAGACTAAACCCCACGGCTTATTATATACATACCGGGGGTACTTAGGTTACATATATGGTCGGTTGCCAGTCATGCCAGCTAGTAAGCTATCCTTGAAGTACACGTCAAGTCTTCAGAGATTTCCATCTTGATCACGCCGGGGTTCCTAGCTTCCGGAGTCCTTGTAGAAATTGGCGGGCCGTAAGCCGTCAATAGCCCCTGAACTTTCTTCAAAGCCTTTTTTTTTGGGTGAAAATATTATATTACTCGTTCCCAAGGTTCATACAATCAATCACGGCTAGCTCTAAAACTTCCGAAGGGCCAGACCCTAGCCAAGTCAAGGTTCTTCCCTCAACACGAGCAAATCTTGCTAGGCTATCACTAACCTTATTTTGGCTGCGATTTACATGAGTAATACAAGTTTCACGAAGGGATATAAGGTATTTAATCTCTTTGATGACCGACGTGTAGACCAATCTGTCCATCCCCGAAGTCTGGATTAATTTGACCGCCACTATTGAATCCATCTCCATTTGCACCAGTAGCTCACTTCTCTGTAGTGCAAAGGACAAACCTTCCATACACGCACAAAGCTCGGCTTCAAGAGCATCTCGACAAGAAAATAACTATCTGCAGGACGAGAATATAATTGCACCCTTATCATCTCTTAACACCATCCCAGCACCAGCAGACCCATCATCCACAAACGAACCATCAGTATCAAGCTTCACCCAACCCAGCTTAGGAGCAGACCATTTGCGCTTGGCTACATTCAGTATCGCATGTGGCATTCTGGGCTCATACGTGATGTACGACTTTCCACTATTGGGATCAGATGAGAGATCTGTTTTAATACCAATGAGAGAGTCCAAGTAGCTCACCAAAAACCTTTTAGAAGCTTCCATAGGCGGAGGAGGTTTATGATGCACGATCTCATTCCGAATATGCCAGGCTCTCCAAAACGTCATGAGGACCATGGCTCTTTCCACTTCCTGTAGAGGTTCTAGCATACGCAAAAGCCATTCGTCTCCATTGTTCAGTACGGCTGCTAGGCACGGCAACGGCCAAACTTCAGACATCGTGTCCCATAGGCCTCTTGACAGTGTACAACGGCACAACGCATGATGGCAGTCTTCCGGTTCTGATGCACAAACAGGGCACAAGGCATGCACTTCCAGTCCTCTCCTATTTTTGTTTCTCCATGTTGGCAGCGAGTTAGTAGCTACCCGCCATGCAAAGTTCTTGACCGTGGGTGGTACATCAGAGGACCAAATTAGTTTCCAGCAGCTGCGACGCCCATCCGGATGAGCACTAGATCCCGTAGCGGAGCTCCTGTGAGCCTCTTCAAAACCAAACTCATATGCACTTCTGACCGAAAAAACTCGGTATTTACCGGGTCCCCAAGCAAGTGTGTCATCCTCCTGACGGAGGAACACTAGTAAAAAAGGGCCTTTTGTCCCGGTTCTAGAAGGCCTTTAGTCCCGGTTACTAAAGGTCCCCCTTTAGTCCCGGTTGGTAACATCAACCGATACTAAAAGGTTTTTTTTGAATTTTTCTTTTTGAAATATTTTCTCAATTTTTCAATTTCTGAATTATTTTAATCTCTAATCTCTAATCATCCCTCATCACTGCTCAATTTAATCTCTAATCACCCCGCATCATTCCAAATCATCTAACTTCCCGAACGGTCACCCATCCTCCCACTCCCTCAGCCTGAGCACGCTTAACTTCCGGGTTCTATTCTCCCTCGTTTCCAAGTCTGCACTTGTTGTTTTCCTGACAATAGTAAGATGTCAATCCTATTAACCCTCAGGAGTTTAGCTTGAGCATGAAGTCACACATTTCACTGTTTGAGTTTGAAACTATTGTTCTAAAAAACAATAATATTTAGTAACACTAATATTTCTTGAATAAGTAATTTGACCATTGTTTGACCACAGTTTGACCAAAATTCAAAAAAACTGAAATAATTATTTAGTAACACTAATATTCTTGAATAATTATTTAGTAACACTAATACTTCTTGAATAAGTAGTTTGACCATAGTTTGACTAGATTTAACGAATTTTTTTTTAAAAAAATTAAAATTTGAGCATAACTTTTTTCCTTTTGGAATTTGAGGATTCTAAAAATTTGCAAACAGGTCGTAGGCCGTCAAAATCGGATGCGGATTTTCGTGCTGAACATTTTGATATATTATACGTTTTTTCTGACATCGTATGCAAAAGTTGTAGCCGTTTTATATTTTCCCTACACTTTTTTGCAAAACATGTCCAAATTTAAGTTTTTAAAATTTCCTAACTAGTAGATGTGGTAACATAACTATATCTCGAAGGATTTTAACTTTTGAAGATTTTATCATTTTCTTTTGCTTTTTACAAAGCTGAAAAGGCGATACAGGGGGGTAGGATTTGAATATTGCACCATTAGTACCGGTTCGTGGTCTCAACCCCATTAGTACCGGTTCGTGGCACGAACTGGTACTAAAGGTTAGACCTTTAGTACCGGTTCGTGGCACCAACCGGGACTAAAGGTCCCATTTGAACCGGGAGTAATGCCTGTACGGTGCCCTCACCGCTCGAACCGGGACTAATGCTCACATTAGTCTCGGTTCGTAATGCAACCGGTATTAATGCTCTTTTCTGGCCGAACCAAAGCCCCTTTTTCTACTAGTGGAAGACCGAATCTTCAAACTTTCGACCACATCAGCTGGAAGGAAGAATTCCTGTAGCACAGCAGCACTTTCTTCAAAGCCGAGGACGGCAATTCCCATCCTCGGACCAATGTCTTCGGCTTGATGTCATGCTATATTAGTTGCTTTCCAACCTCCAGTCTGAAAATATATTATCTAACATTTGGGAGGAATTCAATTGATTGGGAATTCTCCATAATTTCCCCGGCCTTCGGCCTAGCACTAGTAGAAAAAGGGCCTTTAGTCCCGGTTCTGGAACCGGGACTAAAGTGTCGTTACTAAAGCCTCCCCCTTTAGTCCCGGTTCTTATACGAACCGGGACTAAAGGCCCTCCACGTGGCCGCTGCCTGGAGGTCCACCTTTAGTCCCGGTTGGTAACACGAACCGGTACTAAAGGAAATTTTATGATTTTTTTATTTTTTTTTGATTTTTTTATTTTCAAATTTCTGAATTATTTTAATCTCTAATCACCCCTCATAACTGCTCAATTTAACCTCTAATCTCTAATCACCCCTCATCATTCCAAATCATCTAACTTCCCGGACGGTCACCCATCCTCTCACTACTCCAGCCTGAGCACGCTTAACTTCCGGGTTCTATTCTCCCTCATTTCCAAGTCTGCACTTGTTGTTTTCCTGACAATAGTAAGATGTCAATCCTATTAACCCTCAGGAATTTAGCTTGAGTATGAAGTCACACATTTCACTGTTTGAGTTTGAAACTATTGTTTTAAAAAACAATACTTATTTAGTAACACTAATATTTCTTGAATAAGTAGTTTGACCATAGTTTGACCATACACTACTAGGAAAAGGCCTACTAATGGCGCACCTAATTTGGCCATTAATGGCGCATTAGTGGTGCGCCATTAGTGCCACGCCATTAGTATATTTTACTAATGGCGCATCACTGGTGCACCATTAGTATCTGGTATACTAATGGCGCACCCCAGATGCGCCATTAGTATATACAACAGTGCGCCATTAGTATGCCTCCCAGGGGGCCATCTATACCCAGGTGCTTTGGCATACTAATGGCGCACAACAACAGGATGCGCCATTAGTAACTTCGGCATACTAATGGCGCACTGTTTAGTGATGCGCCATTAGTATCCTTTGGCATACTAATGGCGCACTATGATGTGATGCGCCATTAGTATGAATATTAGGTTTTTTTATTTTTTTATTTTCTGTTTTTTGCACAGGTTACAAAATGTATAATTGGACAAAATATAGACAGCACACATCAACAACAGATTCATCGAATACAATAGAAGATTAGTCTCTGAATACAATTCATCATTTTAGTCTCCGAATACAATTCATCATATTAGTCTCCGAATTGAAAAGACCGAACAAAGATAGAACATTATATTACAAGTCTCGAGACCGCGAGTTTGTCTTCACATTACAAGTCGATATCGATCATCTAAACTACCATCACATAGAAGAGAGCTGCGGTCATCACGATGAGCATCATCACGATGAAACTCGTCTTCATTCGGTTCCTCCAACGCTCCCTCCCCTCTCCCGCTAGATAGCGGGCGTATCTAGATTCGGCCTCGGCCCTAGTGGCGTACCCTTTGTAACTGTTACCGCTGAATCGGTGAACCTGTCTCCGACACTCCTCCCAGTCGTCGTAGACTCCGGGAACCTTACCCTTGTACACGACATACCACGGCATCGCTATGCAGTAGCCAAACGAAACGTTAGTACCAATTCACAGACAATACATAAGCAATATATAAGTATGCAACAGAACGATCGGAAGAGAAAAGCAAGACATTAATAGCATCGATTACATCTAAGTTGAACGACTCTCGAAACCAAAGAGACATACTACAAGTTCATTAAAGTCTAATTACAACATGAGCCAATCGATGTTTCAGAACTAGACACAGCATCACTGCTTTCGACTCGACTCAAGGGACCGGAGCGTGGATGAAGCCGCCGTCTATCGTGGGAGTCATGAAACAACGGGCGTTGTCAGCCTGCATTTGTAGGATTGTGTCGATGTCACTGTTGGACGGTTGATTTCTGAGGTAGAACTGCCCCGAGGTACGAAGGACATCTTGATGGATGATTTCCGCAAACTCCGACTGGATGCGAAAGAATTCTTGTCTGATGTCCGCGTCCTGGATTGCCGACACGCTCGCGGCCCAATCTTTGAGTCTACTCGGTAGCAGAAGTTGATGATGGTCCCGTACGATCGCCCGCATGTGATGGATGGCATAGTAGGCACCCTTCTGACCGCCAGGCGGCTGCTTGACGCAGCAGAACGTCGTATTGTGGGAGAACACGTGCTTGCCGTACTTACGAATAGGCCTGGTGAAGGTGCCTCCAGATTTGACGTAGCCGGGGAGAACATCATCAAGAACCTTCTTGACATTTGTGTAGTCTACGTTCGACTGACGGTACGGGTCGAAATACGTGGCCATGGAATATTTGGGGCTTAGGAGGATGAGCGTGCAATGTGTGTCACTGCAGAAAACACGGAATGTTAAAAGAAAAACGATCGAAATCTAAGAATTCATATGTTACGGGGCGGTTGAGGGGAGGACTTACTCGGGAAAGTAAGGCACGAGGAAGTTATCCTTATCTTGGTTTGCCAGAATGACGCCTTCGAGGTAAGAACTCGCGACTTGCCGGTCCCCAGCGCTGCCCAAGATCTTGGCACGCATGTAGAAGGGGTCGACTATCACGATGTCCGGGGTCTTGTCGCGAATGATCCGCATCTCCATACTCAGCGAAAATAGCTGAACGAAGGTGTAGTGCAGCGGATGAAGGTTCAACATAGCGTGGATGTCATCAAACCGCAGGACGATCGTACCCCCGATGGACTTATCCACAAAGCCCTTGCCCTCTGGCACCTTGGCCGCGAAAACCGGGTATGCCACATCCTTCTCTCCGAGACGCCGCTTCTCCAAAGAAAGAACACTGTCATGCAGACTCCGCATAGCACCGGTTGCAGCATCGAGCATATTTCTCGGTAGCATCGGCCTACCCGCCACATGCACCCTCCTCGAGATATCCTCAGTTGAAGGTGGCCCGTCCTGAGCACGGATCGTACTCAGTGCCGGCTGGCCCGCACCCTTGTTAGTCTTTCTTTTGCGTGCCTTCTTCTTCTCCTGTAATGGGACCGAGTTCTGCTCACAGACCGCCTTCTTGAGTGTGTTGGGGCTGATCATATTTCGCACCTCGCCTATCTGAGGCTCGGTGAAGTCGGCAGCTGGAGGCGTCTCCTGAGAGCTGAACTGCAGACGACGCCTGTTGCAACTTGGCTTCTCCGCGGTACCAGCTAGATCGCACACGTCTTTTGTTGGGTTGGGTTCTTGAGAAGGAGGCCCCATGAAGTCGCCACCGTACCCATGATCGGCAAAGTACTGATCGACGTTGGCAAATGTATCGTCGTCGTCGTCGTTCTGATCCTGTGCCATATGCATGTTTGGATCCAGTGGCATAGGGATGTCCGGCACCGTTGCGGCGGTCTTGCCATGGGGCCGACTTGGCGCCGGCACGACTGGCGGTGTTGTCTTTGGGGTGGTGTCCCCCGCCCCCAAACGAATCTGGCTCTTCGGCCAAAGCAGGGGCCAGCTCAGGCAGGCGCTGAGGGTCATCACGTCATCATCGTCGGCCCCAATGGGTCGAATCGGAGGTAACAACTCGTCGCAGCCTGGCAGCACCCGAACCAGTTGAACCCTAAACAAGTTGGGTGGCATCTGGGTACCGTGGAACAAGGGGTTGCCCGGTTGAACGATTTTGCCCTTGGCGACATCGACCAACTCGTTGTTCACGAAGTGCAGGAGAGTGCACGGAACGTCGGCGGCGCCCTGCAAAAACATGTAGGGCGTTAGGGATGCCCAGTCAAAGGCAAGGAGATGAAGTCCTCGGCCGAGAGAGGCTTAATTAGTTACCGTGATGATGGCGTCGAGCTCGGCTAATGTCGAGGCACCGCCAACGGCGGGCGTGCAGTTGACGGAGGGGCTGCTTGCTGCAGAGGTGCCGGCCGGCGTACACCCGGGTGCATTAAGCTCCCGTGCTGGCGTCGGAGACACCAATGCCGCCTCCGCCGGAGACACCAATGGCCCCGCCATCGCGTTCTGCGAGTTGCTGGCCGTGAAGCTAGGAATCGGGGGCGGCCCCTGTTGGCCGCCCGCAATCCACGCACTAATCCCCTGGATCAAGGTAGGCACAATGGCGGTGATCGTCGCTCCGAGTTGTTGTTGCACTTGCTCTTGGATAATCTCCGGAATCCGCGCCACCTGTGCCCTGAGTTCTTGAACCTCGCGCGCCTGGCTTTTCGAGCTGGTCTTTTTCTCCTTTCGCCCACCAGTGTTATAGTATGACGACCATTTTGTCGACAAGCCTTTGCCGGCCACACGACCAGCTGACGTCGGCTTACTGAGCTTATCCTTGTTCTTCATTACATTCAACGCCCTATTTAGAGTGGTGTCCCAAGGGTTGCTCTTAGTCGACCCCGGGCTACTGCTTTCAGTCGCCTGCGGAAGGAATGTGAACCATTTAGAAATTTGGCTTCATTAATTAGAATGCAACCATATGGAGCTAATTACGCGGGGGTGTATTCCTTACCAGAACAAGCTCAAGCGCCCTGGTCTTCGGATCCGTGGTAAGCTCCTTTGTTTTCGGGTCCTTCTTGTACCGGGCCCTGACAAAGTTCCTGGTCTGCTTGTCACCGTATTTATCGAAGAGGGGCGGTAGGCCTTGCTCGGCACGGTCCGCCTCCTCCTTGTCCCATATAGGCTCCGCCACTCTGTAACCGCCGGGACCGAGTGTGTGTTCCCCTAAGTTCAGCTCCCGCATTTCTTTCCCCCACTTACTTGATTCGGAGTTTGCGGTGCTCGAGCAATTGATCTTGAAGTCGTTGTAGTCATCTTCGGTGATCGAAGGATTTTTCTCCTTGATCTTCTCATAACTCTCACCTTTCTCGATCATTCTCTTCACATTGCTTTTCCAAGTAGACAGGGCCTTGCTCATCTTCGTGAGGGCAGCATTGTTCACTTTATTCCCTTTGAGGCTTGTGTTTTCAAATTCAGCGGGGAACTTGTATCGTTCGTGCAGCTTCGTGAAGAGGAGGTTGCGCAAATTCCCTCGGTCAGGATGCCTCAGGTTCTCGGTGTTGATCGAGACGGTGCTCCGGAGAATGCACCCGAGCTGAAGCGAGTACCCCTTGACTATTCGTTCGGGCGCCGTTGGATTCCCGTCGGAGTCCACTTCAGTAACTTCCTCCTTGAGGGTGCGGAGCACGGTCGGGCGCCAGTCCTTCCGTTGCCTCTTCGGTTGGCTGCCATCTGTGCGTGCGTCGCCATCATCAGTGGTGGCATCCTCGGCGGCACCATCAGTGGTGGCATCAGTGGGGTCATCCTCGGCGGTACCATCAGTGGTCTCAGGATCGGTGGGGAAGGCGGCGTCCTCATACAAGTGAGGTTGTTCCTCCATCTCCTGGGATAGCTTCCAGAATGCCTTGACGCCCGAACCCCCGGCCTCATCGTTGTTGGCCATGTTTCTCTCTAAATAGGAACAAAGTTTGGTCAAAAAGTTGGTTATTGTCAAGGAACAAGATCATGGTCTCATCATTTAGGGTTTGTCGACACCGAGGCATCCTAAAAGCTAAGCTTTTATCATTGAGGGTTTTTCGACGCCGAGGCACCCTAAAAGCCTAAGCTTTCATCATTTCGGTTTTTATCGACACCAAGGCACCCTAAAAGCCATGCATTAGTCACAAGTACGCCGGGGCACTTGATCCTACTTAATTAACTACTAAGATACCCCGGCCCATGCATTAGTCACAAGTACCCCATATGTCCTATTTTTAGCAAAGTCATGCTAAAATTCACGGAAAATTTCAGCATGACCTTTTCTGAAAATAGGACATATGGAGTACACGAATTTGCCGGAACGAAAGTTAATCGACATTCCGGCAAACTCAAGGGTCTCTCGGGGTACCTGCAAAATCATTACCCCACCCCCGCCCAGCTGCAACCCCACAACACCCCACAATATCATCACGACACGATGGTCGGAGACAAAACCCCCCAATATCATCAAAATACTCCAGTTATGAAGTAAAACTCCTGAAGTGTTCCAGGAGTAGAACCTGAAGTGTAATCAGTGGCTTCACCTATGCCACAACATACATAGTACATAGAGTTGACATCTCAGCATCGACCACACCACATGCCACAGCATACATAGTACATAGATGATCCAACAGACTACATAGCAGGATAGTTTAAGCGTGAACCGCATCATACAAAATAGAAGAACTTCACTACACAACTGAAACTCAATTAAGCTAGTTAAATGGAGTTCATCTACTCACTAGCAGTACTACTAACTGGCAGTACTTAAACAAGTTAAGCTACTCACTACAGTATTGGCTACTCACTTAAGCTAGAAGCTACAAGTTAAACACATTTTACCAAAGGTATCTTCTTTAGAATGAATGCTTTTACGTAGAGACATAGTTCTGTTAGAATGCATGATTATACTTCATGTAGTGGTAGAGATACCTTTTTAGTTTAATGTATGTACATAAAAGCTGAAACTCTAAAAAGAATGCCATTTTATAAAAAAATATCAGAAAGCCCCAATTCATTGGATGCAGAAGTCTGACAAGTGACAAAGTGAAGTCCATGTAGTCATATTCAATATATCAGCTGGATTGGTAAGTCTGGCTGTTACTATGTTAACAAAAGAAGTTGTAAATATAAACATCTAAACAGAAGGTGCTAATTTTAGGTTGCACTGGGCATGAGCCTGTGTTGGTCTTTCTTATTTATTTCATGAGGCAGCAAGACAATGCCTCGCAATGTGACTGTGAGAGTAATACAGGTTGATGTGACATGCAGAAAAGGAAAATTCACATATCGCATATGAACTATGTTATTGTGTCTAACATTTAAAAAAATACCAAGCGAAGTAGAAAAGGTGAAAACCCCAACAATATATTCCATGCCATCCAATTTGAAGTTGTCTATATAGCTACAGAGTGAAGCTGCCTTCCACTCTAAAGTTACTAGAAGATACCTTCTGTCCAGCTGTCAATCTAAAGGGCTGCAACTTGGGCTTTGAAATGAAGATAAGTGGCCAGTTATTGCCAATTCTTTCAAAACCCATTGAGTGAAGGAACATGTGAAACTGACCAGAATCACACAGGATGACAACGATATGCCAAGTTGCACTACTGTTCCCAATTTTACCTAGGTTTCACAGTTTTCATTTGAGCTGGCACAAAACTTCAAGAATATTGTGTAAAAATGTGAAAAGAAGTCCATGGTCGGATTGTCCCTTACCATAGGTTATTCTGTCAATCTTTGTTAAGCGGAACTATCTACAGTCCATGTGTTGAAAATGCAGTGACATTCAGATCACTGTTGTGCGAAAATTCAGTTAACACACTGTCAAAAAAATTCAGTTACAAACATACATTTAGTTTGAATTAATCTCTCATATTCCCTTCACATTGCTAACCATATGGCCAAAATATTGTCCCTAGACATCTCCTGGTCCTACCCAAGATAAACCCTAGTTACAAAAATGCAGTGCGAAAATTCAGTTAACACACTGTCAATACATTCAGTTTGAATTATTTCTCATGGCGATCCTCAACGAAATCTTATGACAGAACTACCAACTTTATAAACCCAAGATAAACCCTAGGAAGAATTAGAGAGGGAGAGGTCAAGGAGGGAGGAGCAGAGAGGGAGAGGTGGGAAATGGAGGCGGGGGTGATTTGGATGGGGTACCTGCGGGCGTAGAAGACGGGGGCGTTGTCGGGGACGAAGACGTCGACGCTGTGGATGTTGGTGGTGGTGCGACGAGGTCCGGGAGGCGACGAGGTCCGGGTGGTGGTGGTGCTCCGAGGAGACGAGGAGAGCGGCGCCGAGGAGACGAGGACGACGGGGCGGCGGGGCGGCGGCGTCGGGAGAGGAGAGGGCGGTGTCGCGGCGTCGGGGCGTCGCGGCGGAGACGAGGACGACGGGGCGGCGTCGAGGCGGCAGGGCAGCGGCGTCGGGAGAGGAGAGGGGAAGGGGATCGAGGGCGAGGGCGAGGGAGAGAGAGGGGATAGGTTTGGGCCGGGGATAGGAGAGGGGAAGGGGATCGAGGGCGAGGGCACAATACTAATGGCGCACCACCCCTCGGTGCGCCATAAGTACATCCATACTAATGGCGCACCTCACCCTGGTGCGCCATTAGTATTTTTTTTGATTTTTGCTCAAGCCAACAGGTTATCTTCCACCTGACCTGATCCACACCAAGTTCCCTCTACTAGCTCGACTGGTTAGCAGCCAGTTCTCACACCAGGAGGTCCTGGGTTCGATTCCCAGGCTCCACAATTTTTTTTATGCATTTAAAATGCTGTTTGATATTTATTTGTGTTTAAATATGTTCAAACTTGTTTAAATCATAACAGTAATATTTTTTTATAAGACAGTAATAATTTTTTTAAAAATATCATCAAACAGTAATGTCGGTGGAGCGGGGGAGGGTGCGCGGGGTGCGGGGGGCCGGTGGACCGGGGGGTGCTCGGCGGCGAGGGGGACCGGATCTGGCGAGGTGGGATAGCGATCGAGATGGAGGGGGATCGAGATCGAGTGTCCATGAAATTTAAAACTATTCATGATAGTTCAAAAAGTGCCCATGAAATACAATCGAGAAATGAAGGCTACGATTTAAATACAATCGATCTTAGCTAGCTATCTGTTCACAATCTTCTTGCCCTTCTTTTTCGCAAATGGAGTTCTTCTGTGGAACGGACGTCCTTTAGGTAGGGTGGTCCTGCTTCTTCTTGTGGTGTATGCTGCTACTTCATCATCGTCGTCATGTTCGATTCTCGGGTCGCCGTACTTGTCGAAGTCTTGCTCATTGGCTACTCCATCCATTCCGATGATCTTCCTTTTGCCTCTCCTCACGACAACACGACTGGGCTTTGACGGGTCGGTAATGAAGAAGCATTGGTCCACTTGGGAAGCCAGTACCCATGGCTCATTTTTCGCGGTGACGTTTGCGCCTGCGGTCTTGGATTTGGCTTCGGGTATAACCATGGTGGTGAAATACCGGTCTTCTTTTAGGACGCTCTTGGCCCATCTGACACGGAACATCGGGACCTTCTCTCCAGCGTAGCTCAGCTCCCAGATCTCCTCGATCCTTCCGTAGTATCTGTCCTTGTCGTTACCGGTGTAGGATTCCATCGTTACCCCGGAGTTCTGATAACCGTCGCTCTTCATGTCCTTGGCCTCGGTGTAGAATGTGTAGCCGTTGATATCGTACGCCTCATAGGTCATCAGGTTGTGCTCGGCGCCCTGTGACAAGGCGAATATGAGTTGTTCTTTCGCGGAAGAATCCTCATGTAAAGGGTACGACAGAAGCTTCTGCTTGAACCAACGCGTGAAACATGAGTTGTGCTCTTTGAGTATATCTCTGTCCGTCCTCTGTTGGCCTCGGTCATTGTACGTCTTCTTAATAAAGGTTTTGTGCTCTACCACCCAAGGATCGACCACGTCTATGTGTTGTAGCGCGACTAGGTTTGCTCTTTCAAAGTCGGCGAGTCGACCCTCGAAGTCGACATGCATTTCGCGGCGACCCTCACGGTGACCCCATCCAGCGAGCCTGCCGAGGTGCTTGTTGACGGGCAGACCAACGGGGTTCTCGATGCCTAGATAATTCGTGCAGTAGGAGATGCACTCTTCGGTCAGAAAGCCCCTGGCTATGCTTCCCTCTGGACGTGACATGTTGCGAACGTATCCTTTGATGACACCATTCATCCTTTCGAACGGCATCATGCTGTGCAGGAACGTCGGCCCGAGTTGGATGATATCGTCCACGATATGGACTAGCAGATGCACCATAACGTCGAAGAATGTGGGCGGGAAGTACATCTCAAGCTCGCATAGTATCACCACGATCTCTTCCTGTAGCCTTCTGAGTTGCCTCACGCCAACAGACTTCCGAGAGATGACGTCGAAAAAGTTGCATAGGCCAAATAGCGTTTCACGGACGTGCGCATCCATGATCCCACGGATTGCAACTGGAACTATCTGCGTCATCAGCACGTGACAGTCGTGAGACTTCATCCCGCTGAACTTCAGCTTCGCTAGGTCTAGGTATCTGCTTATCTTCCCCGCGTAACCGTAAGGAAGTTTTACTCCTATGAGGCAGGTGAAAAACTGCTCGATCTCCTCTTGACTTAGAGTGAAGCACGCGGGAGGGTAGTCATTTCCGGTCTTCTTGGCCTTTTTGCCTTTGCGACGACTTTCCGTGTCCTGCTTTGCCTCATCATCATCATCATCATATATAGCGTGAAGCTCCTGCCTGATGCCCATTGATTTCAAGTCTGCCCTTGCTTTCGGCCCATCTTTGGTCCTCTCTGGCATGTTGAGCAGGGTACCAAGCAGACTCTCGCACACGTTCTTCGTGATATGCATGACATCAAGGCTGTGAGGCACACGGTGGATCTTCCAGTACGGCAAGTCCCAGAAAACAGACCTCGTTTTCCATACCTTCAGCAGCGGCTCTAGCGCCTTTCGCTTCTTTCCCGGCTCTGGCGCCTTTTGCTTCTTTCCCGGCAGTGGGCAGTCTCTCCAATTTTTCAACAGCTCGTCTATTTCCTCGCCGCTCCTCGTACGCGGGCGTCCTCGGGGTTCGGTTTCACCATCGAATAGATCCTTGCGTTTTCTCCACGGGTCATCGTCGCGAAGCCACCTTCGATGTCCCATGAACACGGTTTTCGAAGACCCGGGATCTCTATCTAGCTGGCGATACGTTGTGTCATCCATGCACCTGACACATCCAGAAAATCCGTGGACCACCTGCCCCGCGACATATCCGTAACCGAGATAGTCGTGCACCGTCGTGAGCAGCGCGGCTCTCATAGGGAAATATTCTTTCTCTGCGGCGTCCCACGTATTGGCTGGCGTTTTCCACAGCGTGTCAAGCTCCTCTTTCAGCAGCCCCAGATACAGATTGATGTCGTTCCCTGGTTGTTTCGGTCCTTCAATTAGCATACTCATGTGAATGTACTTCCTCTTCATGCACAACCAGGGGGAAGGTTGTACATCCACACAAACACAGGCCAGGTGCTATGTGTGCTTCTCTGGCTGCCAAACGGATTGACTCCATCGGTGCTCGCGCCCAGCACGATGTTCCTTGGATCGTTCCCAAATTCTAGGTCTTCGAAGTTCAACGCTTGCCACTGGCTCGCATCCTTAGGGTGACTCAGCATCTTGTCTTTTTTATCCATCTCCGGATCATTTGCGTCATCTTCTCGCTTCTTCTCCTCCCTATCCGCGTGCCAACGCAGGAGCTTTGCTACCTTAGGGTCCGCGAAATACCGCTGCAGACGAGGAGTGATCGGAAAGTACCACACCACTTTTCGAGGAGCTTTCTTCCTCTTCTTGTATCGAGTGACGCCGCACACCGGACATATAGTAGACTCCGCGTGCTCGTCCCGATAAATGATGCAATTGTTCATGCACACATGGTATTTCACGTGCGGTAAATCCAGAGGACACACGATTTTCTTCGCCTCCTCCAAACTGGTCGGGCACTTGTTCCCCTTGGGAAGACGTTCGTGCCAGAATGACATGTTCTCGTCGAAGCATGCGTCGGTCATTTTGTGTTTTACCTTCATCTCCAGAGCCATGAGCATTACTTTCAGGCGGGTATCCTCGGGCCTGCATCCTTCATACAATGGAGTAACCGCGTCTAACTCAAGTTGATCCATCTTGGCTTTCTCTCGGGCGGCAGCTCTTGCGTTATCCGTCTGCTTGAGAAGCAGCTCTTGAATATGAGGGTCCTGCACCCAGCCCATCGATGGTCCAGCGTCGTCTGCTCCGCCGGCATCATCATCTTCATGATCATGCCCGTCGTCTGCTACGACATCTTCCTCATCATCATGTCCTGCATCTTCTACATGATGACTGTGTACAACATCACCGTCGTGATCATCTCCTGGGGATTCTTCGTCTTCTCGCCCGCCCGAGCCGCGGTGGTTGTCTTGCTGCCCTTCCTCATTTCTTGCCCGGCCCCCATGGACGACTTCGTAGTCATCTTCATCACCTTGCCACCGATAGCCATCCATGAAACCACGCAAGAGCAGGTGGTCCCGCACCTGCCCGGATTCCGGGTCCGCAATAAGGCTCTTCAGCTTGCATCTTCGACACGGACATCTTATCTCCGTCTCGTTCTTTTGAAGCACCTCGGCCTTCGCAGACCTCAAAAACCTATTCACGATGCCTTCGGTCATCATGCGGACCATGGTCGCCTGCGGGGTAGAGCAAAACGATATTTTAGAACCAAGAAAAAATTTGGCATGACTTTCCCTAAAAATAGGACCAAAAAGAATGCTTAATGCCAAAATTCTCGCCGAAACGGAAATGAATCAACATTCCGGCAAAATATTGGCAACTATCGCATTTCAAATACCGGTACACCTCCAAACACAAACACATATGCAACACCACAAACATATGCAACACCACGAACATACATAGATCTAGCTAGGCCATAAAAAGTGCATGTGCACATTGTTGTAGGGAGAACAACATAAATATAGCTTCCCCCCTTATTTACCTATCAAAACAAGGTAATTTAACCACTTAAATTGAATGAATCTATGGTGGAAATGAGGTGAAAAAGAGGAGGCACCCGAGACAAGGAGGAGGTGGAGAGAATGAAGTGGGGAGAAAGTGAGTGTGGGTAGGAGAGGCTGTCCAAAATATCTTGTTGCTGCCCACTTACTAATGGCGCACCAACTCTAAATGCGCCATTAGTAATCCAGGTTAGTAATGGCGCACCTTCTGGTGGTGCGCCATTAGTAGTTTTGCAAAAAAAACATACTAATGGCGCACGGTGGAACAGTGCGCCATTAGTAGTTTTGCAAAAAAGGGAATAAAAAATATAATAGAAAAAACAACATTAGTGGCGCACTTTCCGGCAGGTGCGCCATTACTAGTTACAACTAGTAATGGCGCACTGTGTCTGGATGCGCCATTAGTATGTTTGGACAGGCGCACTAGTTAAAAAAAATTGATACTAATGGCGCACCCTGGGCCAAGTGCGCCATTAGTAGTTTCAACTCTAATGGCGTATCAGAAGGTGATGCGCCATTAGTATATAGTAATGGCGCACCGCTTGTCTGGTGCGTCATTAGTGTCAATCCCATCTATAGCCCTTTTTCTAGTAGTAGTGATAGTTTGACCAGATTTGACCAAAATTCAAAAAAACTGAAATAATTATTTCGTAACACTAATATTTCCTGAATAATTAGTTTGACCACAGTTTGACCACAATTTGACCAGATTTGACCAAAATTCAAAAAAACTGAAATAATTATTTAGTAACACTAATACGAATAAGTAGTTTGACCAGATTTAACAAAAATTCAAAAAGAAAACTGAAATTTGAGCATAACTTTTTTTCCTTTTAGAATTTGAGGATTCTAAAAATTTGCAAACATGCCGTAGGCCGTCAAAATCGGATGCGGATTTTCGTGCTGAACATTTTGATATATTATACGTTTTTTTCTGACATCGTAGGCAAAAGTTATAGCCGTTTTACATTTTCCCTACACTTTTTGCAAAACATGTCCAAATTTAAGTTTTTAAATTTTCCTAACTAGTATGTGTAGTAACATAACTACATCTGGAAGGATTTTAATTTTTGAAGTTTTTACCATTTTATTTTGCTTTTTACAAAACTGAAAAGGCGATCCAAGGAGGGGGGACCTTTAGTACCGGTTGGTGCCACGAGCCGGTACTAATGGGCATCACACCCTTTAGTCCCGGTTCGTGGCACCAACCGGGACTAAAGGTCCCATTTGAACCGGGACTAATGCCTGTACGGTGCCCTCGCCGCTCGAACCGGGACTAATCCGGGATTAATGCTCTTTTCTGGTCGAACCAAAGCCCTGTTTTCTACTAATGTAGTTGTATGACAGTATGAGGCAGAAAGGCATCGTGACAAGTCGTCTATCCTACTAGAGGATCCGTTGGTCTGTTATATTCATCCTAGCCCACAAGCACAAATCTTCGGCTGCCACTAACGGAAGTGCTAAAGGTTTCATGTGATGCTGACCTTGGTGAACCAAACCTTAAGAATCTGTACATCCCTTTGCTCTAAATAAAAAAGATAGACTGAACTGGTCTAAACATAAGAATAATATATCAAAGGTGACCTTGAATTAGCCAACAATAAGATGTAATTTCTTTTTGCCACAATGGGGTTTTTTGCCGAGCAAAACTTACAAAATTAAGTGTCATTGTGGGTATAAGAGTGTGCATATTTAAGGGCAAAAGACGAGTCTGAGTACCGAAATTAGTAGTAAATCCGCCCGATTACACTAACATGGCGAGAACACAAGGCAAAACATAGTGTGGGTCGATCATCTAATGAACAAACTTTGAACAAGATTTGAACTACTACTCGAAGGCCCAGGCGGTGTAGTCGTTGACGACGTGGAACTTCTTGCGGATCTCCTCTATGGTCTTGCCCCTCATCTGGTCCGCCACCGTCTTGCACGTCAGGTCCATCAGCCCCTCAATTTCGAGGCACTCGGCCGCGTCGATGAGGTCGAAGAGCGTGTCCTGGTCGACCTGGACGAAGGCGTCGTCGAACGCCTTGAGCGGGTCGTCGAAGTTGGGGATGTAGTCGAAGGGGTCGGCGGCGGCGGCCGGGTCGGAGAAGTGCCTGTTGACGTACTCGAGGACGCGGGAGAGGACTCGGCCGGTGACGTCGGGGACCGGGATGGCGTCGCCGGCGGCGCCGCCCTTCTCCAGCGCGTCCTTGATCGTCTTAGACGCGGCGGCGATCGCCTCCTCCATCACCTCGAGCTCCTGGCCGTCGGAGCTGCGCAGGCGGACCATCTCGTCGTCATCTTCGATCTCTCTGGTTTCGGTTCTGCGATCGGCGGCCGCTGCGTATTTATATGCGAGGACAGGGAGACGATCATGCAGGACTTTGGGTCGGACTACTCGGGCCGCCGCCGACTCCAACTCAGGTTGTTGTTTTTTTTTTTTGAGAAACCGACTCAACTCAGGTTGCGCAAATTGTGTTTTGAGGGATCTTTTTTTTTTTTAACAAACTGTACCGAAAAAAAAGAACTTATTTTGTAACTGTCACCCAAAAAATGAGTTGGAATTTCTTTCAAATTAATAACCCAAAACAGCAAATGAAGTAATTGTTGTTCTTAATGCAAAATGCCATGATCTAAAAACAATAAACCCTTACAAGGCAACCCCAAAGAAAATGGAAATTGCAACCGGTTCCTTGGACAAAATAACGTCATCTTCCTCCTGCACACGCAGACACGCTGGTGGTGCGCCATGATCCATGCTCGATGTCTGCACACGCCGGTGGCACGCCATGATTCATGCTTGATGTCCGTGATCCATGCTCGATGTCACGACTGAAACTCTGCATCACCACCGAAGCTAGCAAGACTTTGAGTCCGCGAGCGAAAAGCTATCGAGATATGCCAAAAGACGCTAGTGGCCATTATCGAAAAAATGGATCGTCGCCCTAGAGAAGAGGACGAGGAAGAGGGCTAAGAATGACGAAGACGACTACCACCTTCGTCAACAGGGACCTTGACGCCATGACACACGACGCGCTCACCTAGATTTGAAAGAGTCCATACGGTGCAGACACTACCTTCTAGATCCAACACCAACAGCAGAGGCCTGACCTTGTCGACCCGATCAAACTATTTCGTGTCGAAGGATGATCTAGAGAAACCTTATTCGTCACCGTGAGAGTCGAAGCCATGATAGCCAAAAATCCCAATTGAACAAACCTAGACTGCTGGATGCACACGGAATAAGGTCACGGATCCGTTGGGCCACTGACATGTGGGTCAGGTTCCCGGCGGGCCCACGTGTCAGCCAGCGAACGGCAGGGGATCCTCGTCCATAAGGTCACAGGGTTCCCCTCCCTCCCACTGCCACCGGAGCCGAGGAACCCGGCCGTGACGTTTCATAATTGTGGCAATCGTAATAATTGTCGCAACTGATGCAGTTCAGTTGGACCATGAACAGTCACCTTCACCGTTCAATTCCAGGCATCCTCTTTGAGCTGCATGTACGTAAATTTTGAAGGACAGGAAAAGGGCAGATTTTTACAGCACAAGCATCAAGTGCACCTGTCCGTGGGAGGCAGCAATTCTGTAAATGTGTTCCATGCACAAGACTTCCTTTACAGGTACAGCTGCACTACTGTCTCAGATCATCTAATCTCCTTCACTGACCCCAGTATCTGCACAGGTGACTATGCGACATCTCGCTCTACACAAGCAACATTTCTATGTCAGGCGACGCAGCAGCAGAGTCTCTGAATCATATGCACAACACCTTGACTCTGACTGATGTCTTGCTTCTAAGTTTCAGGTATCAGAAAGCTGACTAAATCAATTGAAGAAATCTATGGATCATGAATGTGATCTCAAGAATCTACAGCCCCGCGGGGGATCGCACATGGATGATGAGCAAGAGATCAGTCTGCAGCTAGTGCTTGGAGCTCCCGCAGGTGGTCTGGTATCAGTGTTCCCAGGTGAGGATTCTGGGGGTTCTCTGCATATGCAACATGGTATGCTGCAACGCAAGCCTGCGGCCACGCAATCATCATCCGGCACTGCAACATTGCAACACGGAAGAAAAGGGAATCATAAACCGGAAGCATAGAACAGTCAGTAAGGGACATCTACACTTAATAATTGATGTTGGACTGCTACCCTTTTCGGTGGATAAATAACAGTATATCCCTCCCTTTTCAGTTTTCAGTGGACAAGGATCTCTCTTCTTCTTCTTCTTTTTTGCGGAAAAGGATCTCTCTTCTTTTGGATAATAAAATAAATGGATGGCATTTTCACGTAATTATGATAGAAGAAGCACCTAGAACTACAAAAAGTGGAAAGGTGCCCCCCTGTAATTTCACTAAAGGCAATGTAAAGGCAAATCCATATTTTATATATCTCTGTACCAACTAGCTTGTGACGCTTATGGACTCAACTACCTAAAACGTAGTGGCATACGTATGCAAAATGTTGGACTAAACAGGTTTATGCTACTTCTTTAAAACAAACATAATACATATTCTATCAGTTTTACTGGTGCAGACAGTGTGGTAGCTTCTTCTTGTCAGCAGAAGATTAAAATAAATTCAACCGGGTTCACTAATAGACGGTATGCTTTTTGTTGTTGCTGTTTGCTAGCAAAAGACCAATGCAGACTTAAGTTGTCACTAACGCTGATAAACATAGGAAAAATAAAAACAGCCGGAGAGGGATTAAGTAGAATACCATGTAATAACCGATGAGAAATGAGTAGAACGATATTGGCAGAGCAAGCTCCTTACGATCCCTATCCATGGCCAGAGCCCATGAACCAGCAACCAATGAGGCCAAGGTGCCTCCCGTGACAGCCGAAAGGAAGCAGAAGGAACCAGTGAGGTCTGAATCAACAAGCTTCGCCATCCCGCGGAGAACGAAAAGGGACCACACATCCCGCGAAGCCACACAGAACGCCTTCCCCCGCGCTCCGACATGGACAAAGCCCCAACGGTTCACCCGTCCCATCAGTTTCTCCGAGACACTCAGGCAGCAGCCCTGGCAGCATGAGAAAAGGAACTCGTCGTTGCCCCCCGACAGGGCGTTAATCGCTCGAGCGAAGCTCCTCACCGCTGCAATCACCGGGACAAGCACAGCCCCCATGCATATGTCACCAAAAGCTGGCCCCGACATCGTGCCACAGAATGCTTCGACGGCACCACCTGGCATGCGGACTCCGTGGGCAAGCGCCGCATGTGCCAGCCTTGCCACGGCCACATAGACGAAGTAACGCAGCACCTGCATTGTCCATGATATGCTGACCAGGAGCGCAGCCACATAGACAATATGGAAATCCATGAAGTGCCCTTCTGCAGCTGAAATGCAACTGATGGCAACTGTCCAGAAGGCCATGTAGCCAAACGCGGCAAGGACAACAAAAAGAACCAGGCAAGAAGCACTGAAGGGCAAATGTGCTCCATTGACAGAGGTGGAAAGTACTGCGGCGGCGTGCTGGAGACGCGGACCAGTGGCCCAACAACTGTACAGAGCCGCTGCAATGGCGATCACAACTATGAGCACTCCGATGCCAAGGGCTTCACCATCACCGACGAGGAGTATGACTACATCGCAGCCAAGTGCGGAAACAGGAGCTGTCCAGAGAGATGTTTTGATGGCTTTTGCAGGATTAGTGACAGCAAGGATAGTCCAAAAGCAGGCAGCGATAATAGATAATATCACAGAAGAGGCGAGCGGAATGAAGTGGGCGAACGGCTTGTAGGTAGGATTCGGGTGGGAAGAAGCCTGAACTCCAAGAAAGATTGTGAGGGCGATGAAAGCAACGAGGTGCGTGATGAACAGAATCTTTGTGAAACTGGCTGTGAAACCACTGCAACAACCACGACTGTCACGGACTGCAATGTTCCCATAGACTGGAGAGTAAATTTGCTCTTCTATTTCAAGTGGCACCTGAAGAAGTAGTGATCGGAACATTAGTGAAGTGGAATCTTAAAACAAAAGCAGCGAAGTCAGTAATGGGATTTTGTATGCGTTTGTTCAAAGCTGTCGCGAGATGGTAAAAAGTTTGCTATCCTTTAAACATTATGAAAACTAATATATGGACCATTAGTAGTTAATTATGTTGGAGCAAACATGGTGCATTAGGAGAAATAAACTCATGCTTATAGTGATGCCTTGCAAATGATTCCCCAAAAGTTATTTCAGAAACCCATATCTCTAACAGATGTCTTAAAATAATCAAGAAGAAAGCTACTGTTATACTCATATCTAGCTTAAAGCAAATGCAGGGACTAATGCAAGTCAGCAGTGAGGATTGATCTTGCCATCTTGTCTGATAATAGCAGATTCACTTATGATGCTAGAACAGAAAAATGTCGTAAGATTGTGATCTTGTCAGAATAAGATGAATGTTTTCACCATCAGTCTATAAGCCAAACGGAAGGGGGAGTTTGTGAAGATAACCCCATATGTATCTGAATATTTGATAAATATAAGCTTCCCAAAATGAAATCGGCTATTGGAATTTCGGTGCTAATCTTCTCTTAGAAACATGCAACGAGTTATTTCCCTTTTACCCCAACATTAAGCTGCAATACGTGTTTTAAGCTATCCTGTATGCTACAGTTTTATGATAAACTAGCATATGGTAGTACGTTGTTTTTCAGATATCTCATTCTATACAAGCACATAAACTGGTATTGGTAATCACAATAACTGTACCAGAACTTCAAAGGAAATCAGTTTAAGATGCAGATGATAGAGTTTTATATTTCAAATATAATCACAGAAACAGTTGCTATTTCTTCTATTATACTGCATAGTAGCCATACTGAATGTGCATGTCGTCAGAGAATTGAGAATGTCAAAAATATAAAACTATGGATCAATCAAAATTTGTGCAATCCCCAAAACTCTACGGGCAAACTAACGCCAACAAAGTCATGGTTCCACTCAAGTAGGCCGCCAAGCCCCAACCACTTGAGCACTGCGCTGCCTCATTTCGGTATGCACATTTAAAACACCTGGCAATAGGTGCAGTCTTATATACCAACCCCAGTCCACAACCATCCGGATTCGTTCCACCAATTCTACGCATGAGCAGCATCGCAGCACCCAGTTGGAACACACGTACACGGTTCATCCGAATTACAGTATGATTCAGTGGTCCAAGCAGAAGTGGCACAATCAGACCAGCCCCCCGATTCGGCGGGCCTGGTTCGCCAGAGATCCTAATCTACCAGCACTCCTCTCCCTCTGTGGCACGCGAACCAATTCGCGGCGCGGAATCGCCCGATTCCAGCACACGCACGAGAGGGACTCGGAGTTCCCCAGGCAAGCAAGAGCAGCAGGGGGCTATCCCCCGGTCGCGGTCAAAGGCAGGCACGCCGAGCGCGAGGGGCAGGCCGATGGGGAGAGCGGAAGAGAGAGGAGAGGGATGAGGCGGGCGCTGGTCACCTGGTAAGGGCTGGCCGTCGGCGTGCGCGCCGCGCTGCCGGGCCCGGGGGTAATGCCGCCGCCGGCCGCCGTGATTTCCCCGACGCCGGTTCCTCCCTGCCTCGCCGCCATCGCCTACGCCTAGCCGGACCGCCCGCCGTGCCCGTCTCTCTCTCTCTCTCTCTCTCTAATCCGCCGTGAGTGGCTTTGGTCCGGTAGTAGTAGTGATAATCATGCGCTTCGGCTTTGGGCTTGGCTTTGCTCTCGCTTTCGCCAGCGGCCGCGCTTTTCCGCTTGCTTCGCCCGCTCTGCTTGGACGGGGAAGAAGTGGTTCCACTACCATCCTTTTTTTTCTACTTTGAGAGTGGGGGAGGGAGGGAGGCGTGGCGTGTGGAGTGGGGTGCGTGGGTTACCGGAGAATGCAGGTGGTTTGGGTCTCTGACGCGGTGGGGTCACTGGGGTTTTGTGCTCTTCCGTCGCGCCCGTGCGCCGTACGGGGGACGAGGCGAGCGATGACTTTGGAGGGATACGGGTCGTCGTCGGGTTTACACGTCATCATGAGGACGGGCCGTTTGTTGCATGGGAGCTATCTCCCGCCATTCGTGTGACTTAACCCCGTCACGTTCCGATGCTACTGAGCCTGTCCAGCACTGTAGTTTCTTTTCATGGATCCGCCCGAGTTTTTCTTCTGTTTTTTTTTTCTCTTTTCCAGGTTTAACTGTTTGCACCGGTTTTCTTTGGGTTTTAATCTTTTTATTTATTCCTTCTTTGGGGTTCTTCACTTCTCCTTGTTTATTTCTTCAGTTTTTACTGATTTTTTTTCTTGTTCTTTATTTCTTGAACACATGTATTTTTTAATACAGGCTATATAATTTTCTTACTCATCAGTAATATTTTGTATATATATTTAACATTTCTCAAACGTATGATTAATATTTTTTAAACTAATATTTACATTTAGATTATATATTTCGTACACATGATTGATGCTTATCTAAATATACATATTTTAATTTTTTTAATGTGTGCTAGTCTGTTTTCAAATATATGTTCAAATCTTATTTTTGAATGATATGAAGCATTTTTTTAACTATGCAATCATTTTTATATAGTACAATAAATTAAAAACAATTCAAAACATATATTCTTCAAATGTAACGTACATTTTTTGAATGGTATGAAACATTTTAAAATTTAAATATATAGTTTTTTACATTGTATAGCATTTTTTTTAATATCCGAACATATTTTTAAATGTCAAATATTTTTTTTAAAAGTTACAAACATTTTGTAAATGTTGAGCGAACATTTTTTACACTGCATGATCAGTTTTTAAGTGTGCGATGAACACTTATGAAATGTTAACTAAATTAATTTTAAAATATACTCCCTTCATCCGAAAAAGCTGTCCCAAGCTTGTCCCTCAAATAAATGTATCTAGTACTAAGTTAGTGCTAGATATATCCATTTAAGGGACAATTTTTTTCGGACGGAGGGAATATGTATTTAGAATATATATTTTTAATAAAAGAATATATGTGTGTGATGTCAGCATGACGAGCCCCCACATGGTTACTGGGCCGACCCTCTACCAGCTCCCCTGTAGGGAAGCAGAACTACTGTCTCGCATAAAGCGAGGCATAGTTGCGCCTGTGTTGGGGTGTTTGGGCACGGGCAGAGGTGCACTGGGGCCCAACCAGGTCATGCCCGTACACACACAACACTACGAAGCAGGCAACAATCCAAGTTTAGGGCCATGTTCAGCAAAATGGGCCACCAATCTTCATGTTGGTAGCTGGTAGCTCTGCAATTGCGAGTTTGAGAGTACTTGCACACGCAATGCCCGTCTAGACTAACAAAAAACAGGTTGCAAACTCGATAGTAAACTAAAGAAGACATAATACATGTCTCGGTATCATGTTCTCAAATGATGGTCCAATAACTGTCATAAAGCCAATATTGAAGAGACTTTGAACGTACTTGCAAACTATCCCATAATGAATGTTTTACTCTAATATGAAAATACATGTGTAAAGCAATCTGTGAGGAAGGGTTAATCTTCTTTTGTCTAGTAGATTATAAATATATGGACAGAGGCACATTGAGAAAAAGATTCACAAGACTTCAGAGTTTCATATGTATGTTTAGAACATTGAAAAAGTAGACCTATGCAGGAAGCCTGGACTGCACATACTATAGATATCATCAGAGAATAGAGAATGTGCATATCATCCTGACGAAGCTCCATCAGGTGGCCACCGATGTCTTCCTAAAGGTGGTTTCTTTTTCCACATCTGGTGGTTGACTTTGGTGGGAGATGCAAAGTATGACGATGGCTTGACGCGGATGGATGGTTGTGCAGCGACAGCGGTCGCACATCACATGTAGTTGCTGGATCACGGTAAAGTGGTGGCAACAAAACATAAGAGACTTCGATGCGCGCTACTCGAACACCTGCTCTCGAGCTCCAGGGTGAAAGTCTAGGTCTGACATGTGTTGGTTATTTTCACGTCGTTACCTTGTTGAAGGCGGTGCTCGAATATGCTCAGACTGATTCTTCAGGTCAAATCTAGATTCTGGCTTTGCGTGGTTGGTCCGGTGACGACGAACATGTATGACTTTACTCTTTGTCGGTGCGATCCTGTGTGTGTGTGTGTGCATCCTAGTTATGTCCATATGATTGTATCTCTTGATGCTACATTATGGTCAATAAAAAGTGTCCTTTATTTGAAAAAAATGTGCTGTTTGCAAGGCAATATTCTCCTCCGAAAACAGCTTTGTTGGTACTTTTTTCTTATGGCATTATTTCATTTTGTATGGAGGCAGTTGTGTTTAGACTTTTGGTTAGTGCAGATTGATATAAACGGGTGGATGGTGGTGAGGCATGAGATATCTTTTGCAGATACGGACTACTTTGTCTTCCACAGCCGTGTTGTGCTGCTGCTAACTATAGCTAACTAACCAGACATGGACTTGTTCCTTTCCATCATGCATGTCTCTCTTTTGAATTTTCTTTCTGATTAATTAATGATATTTGCTACCCTCCACCTTTGTTGTGTATTTTTAGTGGGAAGTATTGATCCAAATTAATAATAAGCCATGTTGCCAGTGTCTTCTAATCTGCATGAGTTGACTGGTTATCCACCTCTCATCTCATGTGTTAATGTCATGATAGTAGATCACTACTTCAAAGTACAAACGCTTTCTCACAACGGCTGGACCGCAGATTGGCTGAAATGTAATTGTCCCTCTTTTTCCAAGAAACCTCGTGGTTTCGCTCCTTCTAGATATTCCAGAATAGGCACCGCTCGCCCAGTACCCTTTATCTCATCTCATGCGTTCAACGTCTACAAATTTCTCCTTTCACCACACCACAAGGGCGGGGCGGATCCACATAGGTTGACTGCTCCATTTATTTTTCTTCCACATGGTTTTCACTGCTTTCGAACATTTGGAATTCTCTGCTCGCCCGTGTATACACAAACAAATTGGACCAGTTCATTCTCCATGGAGAAATGAAAAAGAAAATGTATACCTATCAATAATTTTAGACAGATTGACATGCTAGAAGCCTAGCTGACGGCGTGCACGAAAATGTAGAAAAAAACAATGGCTTTTTCCATGTAGTGCATAAGAGAAATGGTTAGGCCATTTCTGCCGTTTCTCTCGTTGACGGCGATGGTAGGCGGCAGTCCAGCGGGAACACATAATCCTTGACCGGATATTGCAGTGACGACGACCGCCCCAGCTACCTACCTACCAAAATATCGCAGCAGAAAAGAAAGAAAGGCACTTGGACACGTCACCCGCCTACCTACCGCTTGTGTGTGTGTGTGTGTGCGCGTGCGTGTGTGTGTTTTGGTTTGGCAAGGCTTGAATGCTAATCTCAGTTCCAATTATACGATTTCACAAAAATGTCCAATTATCAATCATAGAGCAAGGAGATGTTAGGTTGGACGAAAAGCTCGTTGCTCGTGAGCTTAACGAATGCTCAAAAGCTCGCGTTGTTATGGCTCATGCTCATTAGTAAATGAATTGAACCGAACAACAATTTTAGCTCATTAAGACTAACGAGCGAGCCTACGAATTTCATGAGCAGCATGTTTGACTTGTTATTATTTTTGGGGTGCGGCTGCTGAACCCATTATTATTAACAATTATCAAGGCTTGGTAGTAGCCCACTGGTCATGCGCTACTATTTTAAAAGTTTAAATTGTGCAAAGGTTTTTGCAGTTCTACATGTTAAAATTACGGAAGTATTGTGCAGCCGAAACTCACTGCAGATCAATGGACGATGCTCCATCAAGCGGATGTGCTTCATTTTATCCCATGCATGTATGGTTGGATCGATAGGATCGTCTATAAATTGGCTGAGCACCGTCGTGTGTAGCCGCGCTCTTAAAATTATGAATGTGCAATACGATACTTTTATGATGTTTACAATTATAATGAGTACTCACAAGCACTCATGAGCTTAACAACTATTAAACGAACCGAGTCAATCACAAGTTTTAGCTTGTTATCATCAGTGAGCTTAATGAGCCATGCCTCAATGAGCCGATGAACTGGTTAATCTAGCCCTAGATGGTGTCTTCCTTCCGGATGAATTTCAAAAACAAAATGAATGTGGAAGTACAACCTGGAATCTAACATGCATTGCAAATTCCCCACAAGGGAGGCAGTGGTGGACCTCGGATCAAATTATTGGGGGTGCCAAACATCAATACATAGGTAAAAGTTTTAGTGAAATTACACAGAAGTATTATGATTGTGCCTAAGCGTCATAGTAAATCCAACGAATAGTCCAAAATTAAGGTTAATATACATATATAAACTACTTTTTTTGTTTTCTAGATCCGCCCATGAAGGGAGGAATCAATTATCTCCACATACACAACTTATTCAGCGTCCTTCTCAATGGATTTGTCCACAAAACACTCAAGAGGACCACAAAGGAGAAATGGACCAGAGCTAGAAGCACATCATCGATCACGAAGCAACCAACCAGCCGGATGTTTCTCGCAATAGAACAAATCATTGATAAAAGGGAGAGGGAAGGGGATAAATCAAGAAGCATCTCACATTGATTGGTCACTAGCATGCCCTCCGGCCTCACATCCCAACTAACATAAACCCTGGTGTCAGTGTCATGTAAGCTACATAGCCAATCGATCGATTGGTTGGTTACCTCCTGCAGTCTCTGTTGGAAATATGCCCTAGAGACAATAATAAAGTGGTTATTATCATATTTCCTTGTTCATGATAAAGGTTTATTACTCATGCTAGAATTTTATTGATTGAAAACTTAAATACATGTATGAATACGTAAGCAAATACTAAGTCCCTAGTATGCCTCTACTTGACTAGCTCGTTCATCAAAAGATGGTTAAGGTTTCCTAATCATAGACATGGGTTGTCATTTGATAACGAGATCACATCATTAGGAGAATGATGTGATGGACAAGACCCATCCATTAATTAGCTTAGCATATGATGGTTCAGTTTATTGCTGCTGCTTTCTTAATGTCAAATACACATTCCTTCGACCATGAGATCATGCAACTCCCGGATATCGGAGGAATACTTTGTGTGCTATCAAACTTCACAACGTAACTGGGTGATCATAAAGATGCTCTACAGGTATCTCCGAAGGTGTCTGTTGAGTTGGGATGGATCGAGATTGGGATTTGTCACTCCGTGTATCAGAGAGGTATCTCTGGGCCCTCTCAGTAATACAGCATCACAAGAAGCTTGCATGCAAAGTGACTAAGGAGTTAGTTACGAGATGATGTATTATTACGGAATGAGTAAAGAGACTTGCCGGTAACGAGATTGAACTAGGTATGAAGATACCGACGATCGAATCTCGGGCAAGTAACATACTGACAGACAAAGGAAATTACGTATGTTGTCATAAAGGTTCGACCGATAAAGATCTTCATAGAATATGGTGTTGGAAATATGCCCTAGAGGCAATAATAAATGGTTATTATTATATTTCTTTGTTCATGATAATCGTCTATTGTTCATGCTATAATTGTATTGTCCGGAAATCGTAATACATGTGTGAATGCATAGACCACAACATGTCCCTAGTAAGCCTCTAGTTGACTAGCTCGTTGATCAACAGATAGTCATGGTTTCCTGACTATGGACATTGGATGTCGTTGATAACGGGATCACATCATTAGGAGAATGATGTGATGGACAAGACCCAATCCTAAGCATAGCATAAAAGATCGTGTAGTTTCGTTTGCTAGAGCTTTTCCAATGTCAAGTATCTTTTCCTTAGACCATGAGATCGTGCAACTCCCGGATACCGTAGGAGTGCTTTGGGTGTGCCAAACGTCACAACGTAACTGGGTGACTATAAAGGTACACTACGGGTATCTCCGAAAGTGTCTGTTGGGTTGGCACGGATCGAGACTGGGATTTGTCACTCCGTGTGACGGAGAGGTATCTCTGGGCCCACTCGGTAATGCATCATCATAATGAGCTCAATGTGACTAAGGCGTTAGTCACGGGATCATGCATTGCGGTACGAGTAAAGAGACTTGCCGGTAACGAGATTGAACAAGGTATTGGGATACCGACGATCGAATCTCGGGCAAGTAACATACCGATTGACAAAGGGAATTGCATACGGGATTGATTGAATCCTCGACACCGTGGTTCATCCGATGAGATCATCGTGGAACATGTGGGAGCCAACATGGGTATCCAGATCCCGCTATTGGTTATTGACCGGAGAGGCGTCTCAGTCATGTCTGCATGTCTCCCGAACCCGTAGGGTCTACACACTTAAGGTTCGGTGACGCTAGGGTTGTAGAGATATGTGTATGCGGAAACCCGAAAGTTGTTCAGAGTCCCGGATGAGATCCCGGACGTCACGAGAGGTTTCGGAATGGTCCGGAGGTGAAGAATTATATATAGGAAGTCAAGTTTCGGCCACCGGGAAAGTTTCGGGGGTTACTCATATTGTATCGGGACCACCGGAAGGGTCCCGGGGGTCCACCGGGTGGGGCCACCTATCCCGGAGGGCCCCGTGGGCTGAAGTGGGAAGGGAACCAGCCCCTAGTGGGCTGGGCGCCCCCCCATGGGCCTCCCCCCATGCGCCTAGGGTTGGGAACCCTAGGGTGGGGGGGACTTCCCACTTGCCTTGGGGGGCAAAGGCACCCCCTTCCCCCCTTTGGCCGCCGCCCCCCCTTGAGATCCCATCTCCAGGGCCGGCGGCCCCCCCAGGGGGCCTATATAAAGGGGGGGAGGGAGGGCAGCAACACACAGCCTTGGGCGCCTCCCTCCTCCCCTGCAACACCTCTCTCTCTCTCGCAGAAGCTCGGCGAAGCCCTGCCGGAGACCCGCTACATCCACCACCACGCTGTCGTGCTGCTGGATCTCCATCAACCTCTCCTTCCCCCTTGCTGGATCAAGAAGGAGGAGACGTCGCTGCACCGTATGTGTGTTGAACGCGGAGGTGCCGTCCGTTCGGCACTCGGTCATCGGTGATTTGGATCATGGCGAGTACGACTCCGTCATCCACGTTCATTGGAACGCTTCCGCTCGCGATCTACAAGGGTATGTAGATGCACTCCTTTCCCCTCGTTGCTAGTATACTCCATAGATGCATCTTGGTGAGCGTAGGAAAATTTTAAATTATGCTACGATTCCCAACAGTGGCATCATGAGCCAGGCCTATGCGTAGTTACTATGCACGAGTAGAACACAAAGAAGTTGTGGGCGTTGATGTTTCCAATTCTTCTTGCCGCTACTAGTTGTTTCTTGTTTCGGCGGCATTGTAGGATGAAGCGGCCCGGACCGACCTTACACGTACGCTTACGTCAGACAGGTTCCACCGACTGACATGCACTAGTTGCATAAGGTGGCTAGCGGGTGTTTGTCTCTCCTACTTTAGTCGGAACGGATTCGATGAAAAGGGTCCTTATGAAGGGTAAATGGAAATTGGCAAATCACGTTGTGGTCATACGTAGGTATGAAAACGTTCTTGCTAGAAACCTACAAACCACGTAAAAAACTTGCAACAACAATTAGAGGACGTCTAACTTGTTTTTGCAGCAAGTGCTATGTGATGTGATATGGCCAGAAGATGTGATGAATGATATATGTGATGTATGAGATTGATCATATTCTTGTAATAGGAATCACGACTTGCATGTCGATGAGTATGACAACCGGCAGGAGCCATAGGAGTTGTCTTTATTATTTTGCATGACCTGCGTGTCATTGAATAACGCCATGTAATTTACTTTACTTTGTTGCTAAACGCGTTAGCCATAGAAGTAGAAGTAATCGTTGGCGTGACGACTTCATGAAGACACAATGATGGAGATCATGATGATGGAGATCATGGTGTCATGCCGGTGACAAAGATGATCATGGTGCCCCGAAGATGGAGATCAAAGGAGCATGATGATATTGGCCATATCATGTCACTATTTGATTGCATGTGATGTTTATCATGTTTTTGCATCTTATTTGCTTAGAACGACGGTAGTAAGTAAGATGATCCCTTATTATAATTTCAAGAAAGTGTTCACCCTAACTGTGCACCGTTGCGAAGGTTCGTTGTTTCGAAGCACCACGTGATGATCGGGTGTGATAGATTCTAACGTTCGAATACAATGGGTGTTGACGAGCCTAGCATGTACAGACATGGCCTCGGAACACACGCAATACACTTAGGTTGACTTGACGAGCCTAGCATGTACAGACATGGCCTCGGAACACGGAGGACCGAAAGGTCGAGCATGAGTCGTATAGAAGATACGATCAACATGGAGATGTTCACCGATCTTGACTAGTCCGTCTCACGTGATGATCGGACACGGCCTAATTAAACTCGGATCATGTTTCACTTAGATGACTAGAGGGATGTCTATCTGAGTGGGAGTTCATTGAATAATTTGATTAGATGAACTTAATTATCATGAACTTAGTCTAAAATCTTTACACTATGTATTGTAGATCAAATGGCCAACGTTGTCCTCAATTTCAACGCGTTCCTAGAGAAAACCAAGCTGAAAGATGATGGCAGCAACTATACGGACTGGGTCCGGAACCTGAGGATCATCCTCATAGTAGCCAAGAAAGATTATGTCCTAGAAGCACCGCTAGGTGAAGCACCAATCCCACAAAACCAAGACGTTATGAACGCTTGGCAGCAGCGTGCTGATGATTACTCCCTCGTTCAGTGCGGCATGCTTTACAGCCTAGAACCGGGTCTCCAAAAGCGTTTTGAGAAACATGGAGCATATGAGATGTTCGAGGAGCTGAAATTAGTTTTCCAAGCTCATGCCCGGGTCGAGAGATATGATGTCTCCGACAAGTTCTTCAGCTGTAAAATGGAGGAGAATAGTTCTGTTAGTGAGCACATACTCAGAATGTCTGGGTTGCACAACCGCTTGACTCAGCTGGGAGTTAATCTCCCGGATGACGCGGTCATTGACAGAATCCTTCAGTCGCTTCCACCAAGCTTCAAGAGCTTTGTGATGAACTACAATATGCAGGGGATGGAAAAGACCATTCCTGAGGTATATTCAATGCTGAAATCAGCTGAGGTAGAGATCAGAAAAGAACATCAAGTGTTGATGGTGAATAAAACCACTAAGTTCAAGAAGGGCAAGGGTAAGAAGAACTTCAAGAAGGACGGCAAGGGAGTTGCCGCGCCCGGTAAACCAGTTACTGGGAAGAAGTCAAAGAATGGACCCAAGCCCGAGACTGAGTGCTTTTATTGCAAGGGAAGTGGTCACTGGAAGCGGAACTGCCCGAAATACTTAGCGGACAAGAAGAAGGCCGGCAACACCAAAGGTATATGTGATATACATGTAATTGATGTGTACCTTACCAGTACTCGTAGTAGCTCCTGGGTATTTGATACCGGTGCGGTTGCTCATATTTGTAACTCAAAACAGGAACTACGGAATAAACGGAGACTGGCGAAGGACGAGGTGACGATGCGCGTCGGGAATGGTTCCAAGCTCGATGTGATCGCCGTCGGCACGTTACCTCTGCATCTACCCACGGGATTAGTTTTAAACCTCAATAATTGTTATTTAGTGCCAGCTTTGAGCATGAACATTGTATCTGGATCTCGTTTAATTCGAGATGGCTACTCATTTAAATCCGAGAATAATTGTTGTTCTATTTATTTGAGAGATATGTTTTATGGTCATGCCCCGCTGGTCAATGGTTTATTTTTGATGAATCTCGAATGTGATGTTACACATGTTCATAGTGTGAATACCAAAAGATGTAAAGTTGATAACGATAGTCCCACATACTTGTGGCACTGCCGCCTTGGTCACATTGGTGTCAAGCGCATGAAGAAGCTCCATGCAGATGGACTTTTGGAGTCTCTTGATTACGAATCATTTGACACGTGCGAACCATGACTCATGGGTAAGATGACCAGGACTCCGTTCTCCGGAACAATGGAGCGAGCAACCAACTTATTGGAAATCATACATACCGATGTGTGCGGTCCAATGAGTGTTGAGGCTCGCGGAGGATATCGTTATGTTCTCACTCTCACTGATGATTTAAGTAGATATGGGTATGTCTACCTAATGAAACACAAGTCTGAAACCTTTGAAAAGTTCAAGGAATTTCAGAGTGAAGTTGAGAATCAACGTGAAAGGAAAATAAAATTCTTACGATCAGATCGTGGTGGAGAATATTTAAGTCACGAATTTGGTACACACTTAAGGAAATGTGGAATAGTTTCACAACTCACGCCGCCTGGAACACCTCAGAGAAATGGTGTGTCCGAACGTCGTAATCGCACTCTATTGGATATGGTGCGATCTATGATGTCTCTTACCGATTTACCGCTCTCATTTTGGGGCTATGCTTTAGAGACTGCCGCATTCACTTTAAATAGGGCTCCGTCGAAATCCGTTGAGACGACACCGTATGAATTATGGTTTGGGAAGAAACCTAAGCTGTCGTTTCTAAAAGTTTGGGGATGCGATGCTTATGTCAAGAAACTTCAACCTGAAAAGCTCGAACCCAAATCGGAAAAATGCGTCTTCATAGGATACCCTAAGGAAACTATTGGGTATACCTTCTACCTCAGATCCGAAGGCAAGATCTTCGTTGCCAAGAACGGGTCCTTTCTGGAGAAGGAGTTTCTCTCGAAAGAATTGAGTGGGAGGAAAGTGGAACTTGATGAGGTGATAGTCACCCCTTCCGAACCGGAAAGTAGCGCAACGCAGGAAAATGTTCCTGTGGTGCCTACACCGACTGGGGAGGAAGTTAATGATGATGATCATGAAGCTTTAGATCAAGTTACTGAACTTCGTAGGTCCACAAGGACACGTTCCGCACCAGAGTGGTACGGCAACCCTGTCCTGGAAATCATGTTGTTAGACAACGGTGAACCTTCGAACTATGAAGAAGCGATGGCGGGCCCGGATTCCGACAAATGGCTAGAAGCCATGAAATCCGAGATAGAATCCATGTATGAAAACAAAGTATGGACTTTGACTGACTTGCCCGATGAGCGGCAAGCCATAGAAAACAAATGGATATTTAAGAAGAAGACGGACGCAGATGGTAATGTGACCATCTACAAAGCTCGACTTGTCGCTAGGGGTTATCGACAAGTTCAAGGGGTTGACTACGATGAGACTTTCTCACCCGTAGCGAAGCTGAAGTCCGTCCGAATCATGTTAGCAATTGCCGCATACTATGATTATGAGATATGGCAGATGGACGTCAAAACGGCATTCCTTAATGGCTTCCTTAAGGAAGAGTTGTATATGATGCAGCCGGAAGGTTTTGTCGATCCTAAGAATGCTAACAAAGTATGCAAGCTCCAGCGCTCAATCTATGGGCTGGTGCAAGCATCTCGGAGTTGGAACATTCGCTTTGATGAGATGATCAAAGCGTTTGGGTTTACACAGACTTATGGAGAAGCCTGTGTTTACAAGAAAGTGAGTGGGAGCTCTGTAGCATTTCTCATATTATATGTGGATGACATACTATTGATGGGAAATGATATAGCATTCTTGGAAAGTGTAAAGGCCTATTTGAATAAGTGTTTTTCAATGAAGGACCTTGGAGAAGCTGCTTATATATTAGGCATCAAGATCTATAGAGATAGATCAAGGCGCCTCATTGGTCTTTCACAGAGTACATACCTTGACAAGATATTGAAGAAGTTCAGTATGGATCAGTCCAAGAAGGGGTTCTTGCCTGTGTTGTAAGGTGTGCAATTGAGCACGGCTCAATGTCCGACCACGGCAGAAGATATAAAAAAGATGAGTGTCATCCCCTATGCCTCGGCCATAGGGTCTATTATGTATGCCATGATGTGTACCAGACCTGATGTAAACCTTGCCGTAAGTTTGGTAGGAAGGTACCAAAGTAATCCCGGCATGGAACACTGGACAGCGGTCAAGAATATCCTGAAGTACCTGAAGAGGACTAAGGATATGTTTCTCGTTTATGGAGGTGACGAAGAGCTCGTCGTAAAGGGTTATGTCGACGCTAGCTTCGACACAGATCTGGATGACTCGAAGTCACAAACCGGATACGCGTATATTTTGAATGGAGGAGCAGTAAGCTGGTGCAGTTGCAAGCAAAGCGTCGTGGCGGGATCTACATGTGAAGCGGAGTACATGGCAGCCTCGGAGGCAGCACAGGAAGCAGTCTGGATGAAGGAGTTCATTACCGACCTAGGGGTGATTCCCAATGCGTCGGGCCCGATGACTCTCTTCTGTGACAACACTGGAGCTATTACCCTTGCGAAGGAGCCCAGGTTTCACAGGAAGACCAGGCATATCAAGCGTCGCTTCAAATCCATTCGTGAAAGTGTTCAAAATGGAGACATAGATATTTGTAAAGTACATACGGACCTGAATGTAGCAGATCCGTTGACTAAACCTCTCCCTAGAGCAAAACATGATCAACACCAGGACGCAATGGGTGTTCGATTCATCACAATGTAACTAGATTATTGACTCTAGTGCAAGTGGGAGACTGTTGGAAATATGCCCTAGAGGCAATAATAAATGGTTATTATTATATTTCTTTGTTCATGATAATCGTCTATTGTTCATGCTATAATTGTATTGTCCGGAAATCGTAATACATGTGTGAATGCATAGACCACAACGTGTCCCTAGTAAGCCTCTAGTTGACTAGCTCGTTGATCAACAGATAGTCATGGTTTCCTGACTATGGACATTGGATGCCGTTGATAACGGGATCACATCATTAGGAGAATGATGTGATGGACACGACCCAATCCTAAGCATAGCATAAAAGATCGTGTAGTTTCGTTTGCTAGAGCTTTTCCAATGTCAAGTATCTTTTCCTTAGACCATGAGAACTTGCAACTCCCGGATACCGTAGGAGTGCTTTGGGTGTGCCAAACGTCACAACGTAACTGGGTGACTATAAAGGTACACTACGGGTATCTTCGAAAGTGTCTGTTGGGTTGGCACGGATCGAGACTGGGATTTGTCACTCCGCGTAACGGAGAGGTATCTCTGGGCCCACTCGGTAATGCATCATCATAATGAGCTCAATGTGACTAAGGCGTTAGTCACGGGATCATGCATTGCGGTACGAGTAAAGAGACTTGCCGGTAACGAGATTGAACAAGGTATTGGGATACCGACGATCGAATCTCGGGCAAGTAACATACCGATTGACAAAGGGAATTGCATACGGGATTGATTGAATCCTCGACACCGTGGTTCATCCGATGAGATCATCGTGGAACATGTGGGAGCCAACATGGGTATCCAGATCCCGCTGTTGGTTATTGACCGGAGAGGCGTCTCGGTCATGTCTGCATGTCTCCCGAACCCGTAGGGTCTACACACTTAAGATTCGGTGACGCTAGGGTTGTAGAGATATGTGTATCCGGAAACCCGAAAGTTGTTCGGAGTCCCGGATGAGATCCTGGACGTCACGAGAGGTTCCGGAATGGTCCGGAGGTGAAGAATTATATATAGGAAGTCAAGTTTCGGCCACCGGGAAAGGTTCGGGGGTTACCGGTATTGTACCGGGACCACCAGAAGGGTCCCGGGGGTCCACCGGGTGGGGCCACCTATCCCGGAGGGCCCCGTGGGCTGAAGTGGGAAGGGAACCAGCCCCTAGTGGGCTGGGCGCCCCCCCATGGGCCTCCCCCCATGCGCCTAGGGTTGGGAACCCTAGGGTGGGGGGGACTTCCCACTTGCCTTGGGGGGCAAGGCACCCCCTTCCCCCCTTTGGCCGCCGCCCCCCCCCTTGAGATCCCATCTCCAGGGCCGGCGCCCCCCCCCCAGGGGGGCTATATAAAGGGGGGAGGGAGGGCAGCAACACACAGCCTTGGGCACCTCCCTCCTCCCCTGCAACACCTCTCTCTCTCTCTCGCAGAAGCTCGGCGAAGCCCTGCCGGAGACCCGCTACATCCACCACCACGCCGTCGTGCTGCTGGATCTCCATCAACCTCTCCTTCCCCCTTGCTGGATCAAGAAGGAGGAGACGTCGCTGCACCGTACGTGTGTTGAACGCGGAGGTGCCGTCCGTTCGGCACTCGGTCATCGGTGATTTGGATCACGGCGAGTATGACTCTGTCATCCACGTTCATTGGAACGCTTCCGCTCGCGATCTACAAGGGTATGTAGATGCACTCCTTTCCCCTCGTTGCTAGTATACTCCATAGATGCATCTTGGTGAGCGTAGGAAAATTTTAAATTATGCTACGATTCCCAACAGTAGGAACCAATATGGGTATCCAGGTCCAGCTATTGGTTATTGACTGGTGAAGCGTCTCGGTCATGTCTACATCATTCTCGAACCCGTAGGGTCCGCACGCTTAACGTTCGTTGACGATATAGTATTATATGAGTTATGTATGTTGGTGACCGAATGTTATTCAGAGTCCTGGATGAGATCACGGACATGACGAGGAGCTCCGGAATAGTCCGGAGGTAAAGATTGATATATGGGATAATAGTGTTGGTCTCCGGAAGGGTTTCGGAATTCGCCGGAAGGGGTTTCAGATGTTTCCCCAAATGTTCGGGTACAAGAACACTTTATTTGGGCCAAGGGGTAAAGCCCATGAGGTTTTAGGAAGGTGCAAAAAGGGAGTTTTGCGGAGGCCAGGGTATCAAACGCCAGGGACCCTGGCGTCTGGTCCTGGAGTCTGAGAAGGACTCTTGCCTTGCGGGCTAAACCGACTTTGAGGAGGCTCTTTCTCCAAGAAACGACCCCAAGGCTCAACATATAAATAGAGGGGCAGGGCTAGCACCCGGAACACATCAAGATTCACCAAGCCATGTGCCGGCAACCCCGCCCCCTCTAGTTTATCCTCCGTCATAGTTTTCGTTGTGCTTGGCGAAGCCCTGCGGAGATTGTTCTTCACCACCACCATCACCACGCCGTCGTGCTGCCGGAACTCATCTACTACTTCGCCTCTCTTGCTGGATCGAGAAGGCGAGGACGTCATCGAGCTGAACGTGTGCTGAACGCGGAGGTGCCGATCAAGTACAAACGGTATGTGCGATGTTCGGTACTTGTTCGGTACTTTATCAACGTTTTTTAAATGTCACTTACATCTTTTTTGAAAGGTACAAACATTTCTAAAAGTTGAGCGAGCATTTTTTACACTGCATGACCAGTTTTTGAATGTGCGATGAACACTTTTAAAAACTTAACTAAATTAATTTGTTAAATATATGTATTTAGAAGAAAAATATAGAAACAGAAAAACATGTGTGTGATGTTAGGGTGACAAGCCCACATGCCTACTGGGCCGACCCTCTACCAGCTCCTGTGGAGGCAAGCGGAGCTACTATCTCGCATAAGGCGGGATATAGTTGCGCCTTTGTTGGGTTGTTTGAGCAGTGGCAGAGCTATGTTAGGGCCCAACCAGGACGTGGCCCGCCCATATTTTCTAGAAAAAAAAGATTATACTAAGCCCTTAGATACACAACACTACTAAGCACGCAACAACCCAAATTTACGAAATCACTAATTAAGGAGTACTCGTTGGAAAGAACACTCCATCTTCCCAGGTCATGACAAGTGGCGCACATGCAGCGCGCCACTTGTCGCAACCGGGGAGTTTTCCCTTTTTTCGTAGATTCGTTTATTCAAAACGTTTTATCTCTTAAACCGTGCGTCCAAATCTCAAACCGTTTTCACCATTGGATTCCTCGCGTCGAGATCTTCAAAACTAGATCCCATGTTGATAGGTTTTGACGAACTTTTTTTCACGAAAAAAACCGAACGAAAAAAACCGGACGAAAAAACCAAACCGGGAGCACGGTTTTTTTCCTTTCCGAAAGAGGCACGCCCGTGCCTCTCGCGAAATCACAATCATGCCTCTCGTGGAAGCAAAACCGTGACTCTCGTGGAAAGAAAACATACAGAAAACGCGTTTTTTTCCTTTCCGAAAGAGGCACGCCCGTGACTCTCGCGAAAGCACAAACGTGCCTCTGGCAAAAGCAAAATCGTGACTCTCGCGAAAGAAAAAAAACAAAAAACGCGTATTTTTTTCCCTTTCCGAGAGGCACGGCCGTGACTCTCGCAAAAGCACAACCGTGCCTCTCGCGGAAGCAAAACCATGACTCTCACGAAAGAAAAAAAACAGAAAACACGTTTTGTTTTTCCTTTTCCGAGAGGCACAGCCGTGCCTCTCGCGAAAGAAAAAAAAAATAGAAAACGCGTTTTTTTCGTTTCCGAAAGGCACGGCCGTGACTCTTGCTAAAGCATAACCGTGCCTCTCGCGAAAAAAAAGTGACTTTTCACAAAAGGAAAAAAAGCAAACGCGTTTTTTCACGCAAATTTTTTTTTTTGCTCGAAACGCTAAGGAAGACCGGGGAAAAACCAAAACGTCGAAAAAACCCGGGAAAAAACCGTTTAAAAAGCCGAAAACGCGTGCGGAAAAATAAAAAACAAAATCTGGAGGGAGCGTCCAGAGCGCGACACGTGGCGAATGGCTGAGAGCGCGCCAAGTGGCGCTGATCGTTGCGAGGCTCCCGAAGGAGCGCTCATTAACTAGTTGCTCCCCCAAATTTAGCGCCATGTTCAGCAACCTGGTCCACCAATATTTCTGCTGGTAGCTCTGCCGGTGCGTTTTTTTTTAGGAAACTCTGCCAGTGCGTTTCAGTGTACTAGTAATCTTGCACACGCAATGTGCGTCTAGACTAACAAAAAAACCGGTTGCAAACTCAATAGTAAATTAAAGAAGACTATACATATCTCAGCATCAGGTTCTCAAATGATGGTGATGGTCCAATAACTTGTCATAAAGCCAATCTTGAAGAGACTTCGAACTAGTTGGAAACTATCCTATAATGAATGTTTAACTCTAATATGAAAATACTCCCTCCGTCCGAAAAAGCTTGTCAGGGTCAAGCTCGGGACAACTTTTTTCGGACCGAGTGAGTACGTGTTAAAGCAATCTGCCAGCAAGGGTTAATTTTCCTTTAACTAGTAGATTATAAATATATGGACAGAGGCACATTGAGAAAAAGGCTCACATGAGTTCGGAGCTTCACATGGATGTCTAGAACATTGAAAAAGTACAACTATATGGGAAGCCCGGACTGCACAAACTATAGATATCATCGGGGAATTGAGAATGTGCATATCATCCCGACAAAGCTCCTTCGGGTGGCCACCGAGGTCTTCCTGAGGGTGGTTTCTTTTTTCCACATCCGGTGGTTGACTTTGGTGGGAAGATACAAACTATGACGATGGTTTAAAGCAGAGGGATGATTGTGCAGCGATGATGGTCGCACATCGATGTAGCTGTTGGGATCATGGAAAAGTGGTGGCGACAACACATAAGTGACGTTGATGCTAGTGCTACTTGAGCACTCGGTCTCGAGCTCCGGGGTGAAAGCCTAGTTCTGACATGTGTTAGTTATACGTGGCAATGACAATTTTTTACTTTTTTTTTTTTACCTTGTTGAAGGCATTGCCTATATATGCCCTAACTGGTTCTTCGAAATAAAAACCTAGATTCTAGCCTTGCGTGGTTGGATCGTGTGACGGCGGATTTGTACGACTTTACTCTTTGTCGGTGTGATCCTTTGTGTGTGTGTGCGCGCGCGCATCCTGGTTATGTCCATATGATTGTAACCCTCGATGCTACATTACGAGTCAACAAAATGTGTCCTTTATTAGAAAAATGTGTTGTTTGCAAGGCATTTTTCTCCTCCGAAAACAGCTTTGTTGGTACTTTTTCTTATGGCATTATTTCATCTTGTATGGAGGCAGTTGTGTTTAGACTTTTGGTAGTGCAGATTATGTAAACGGGTGGGTGGTGTATGTATGATTGTGAGGCATGAGATATCTTTTGCAGATATGGACTACTTTGTCTTCCTCAGCTGTACTGTGTTGTGTTGTGCTGTGCTGCTGTTAACTAGCTAACTAACCAGACATGGACTTGTTCCTTTCCATCGTGCATCTCTCTCTTCTGAACTTTCTTTCTGGTTAATTAATGATATTGCTACCCTCCACCTTTTTTGTGTATTTTTAGTGTGGAGTATACTTCCAGCGAGGATGGTAACCATGTTGCCAGTGTCATCTACTCCCTCCGTTTCTAAATATAAATCTTTGTAGAAATTGCACTATAAACCACGTACGAATGTATATAGATGCATTTAAGCGTAGATCCATTCATTTTGCTCCATATGCAGTTCATTTAGTGAAATCTCTACAAAGACTTTTATTTAGAAATGGAGGGAGTAATCTGCATGAGTTGACTGATTATCCCCCTCTCATCTCATGTGTTAACATCATGATAGATCTACATTAAAGTACAAACGCTTTCTCACAGCGGCTGGATCGCAGGAAATCCACGTAGATTGGCTGGAATGTAACTGTCTTCTTTTTTTAAGGAACCTCGTGGTTTCGCTCCTTCCAGACATTTCAGAATCGTCTCCGCTAGCCCATCTTGATTCTTGTCGTATAAGCTAGCATATGATCAATTTGTTGGATGAGGCGATTTGGTGCTCGGGCTCAGATGAGCCCGAAATCTGAGCCTTCGCCTGCTGCGTTGAGATTGCAGAAAGTCTGACACGCGCGACAGAGTTGCAGCGCGAAAAAATGAGGATACGAGACTTATACGCCTTTCCACGGTGCGCTCGCGTGGTCCCTTTCCGTAGCTCGCCGCGCCCATCGTTAGGAGTTGTCATGGGACGTGGAACAGAACGCTCGAGGTCGTTCCGTGCTAGCCTGAGCCGTCACGGGCTCACGGCAGTGGACGTGTGTGTGGGGTCCACCAAATGGGGAAATTGTGGAGTGTTCCAGGTGTGGGCGGCTGACAAGCGGTGAAACCGACCAGGGAAGGGGAGTATGGCGTGTGCGGCGACCGCTCCTTTTGCCGGCGGCGTGGCGATGGAAGCTGACGGCGGGCTAGAATTCCTACTGGATCCAGTAGACCGGTGAGTTCCCCTAGGCCAGCGCCTGCTCTCCTTATCTCTGGGATTCCACCTTTCATACGAATTTGTTCCCCCGCGATCCGTTGAATCGAACCCCCATGCCCCCGCCGCCGGTGACTCGTTTGCTGCGTCCCAGGTTTCCACTAAGAGAGGAGTCAGCAGATAATTTGGAACATCCAGATCCGGTGCCGTTGGCGCTACTGCCACGCCGCGAGATCCGGGGAAGGAAGAATGCTTCGCCAACTAGGTCTCCACAATCCACGGGGGAGGTGAATCACGAAGCACCTGGCTGGACCAAGGTAATGCAAACAAATTTCTTATCAGTTCAATACGGCCATCTTCTTGTAGGAAGTAAAAATTGCTAAGGAGTCTGGCAAAGATTATTTTCAGCACTCATCGAGTGTGTTGGCGTAGTGTGATAAATGTTTAGTGCACTGCGAATATTAGAGTGGATGATTTTCTGTAGGATTTGATTGTTCATGCACTGTTCGATTTATACCAAGGTTGTGTCAAAATTCAGGTTGAGGCTGGGGAGTACACCGCCCTGGAACAATCCATCCAGAAATATGCAGAAGAACCTAGTAAGAGTGTGGTGAAACCTGAACTTGGTCTGAGTTTTGACTTGTCGGGTGAGGCGTATGACTTTTACAATTTGTATTCGTGGGTGGTTGGCTTTGGGATACGCTATGGTAAGAGTAGATTGAACGATAAGAGGACGAAGATAATGCAGGAGATCCTGTCCGGCTGTGCGGTGAGAGATAATGCTTTGATGTTCATTTTGTTTTTTGACAAACGATGATTCTTGGCGAAGTGAGTTTCCGTTGGTTACTTATTTGGTGGACCTTGATGTGCAGGGGAAGCCGGAGGTGAAGAACAGCCGGTCATGCAGGTGCAGTGACAAGACAAGTCTGTATGACATGCCATTCGGTCTTTTTGTTCGGGTGAACCACCATTTCCAGAGTGTTATACTGGTGGGTGTTCGCAGAATTTCTTAGGATGATGGGCATACCTGCAACAAACAAGGTTTTGAACTGTACTAACTTTGCCTGGCAGTATTTATTTGTGCTTGTCTTGCGTTTGGTGATGCTGAGTAGTTCTTTTTGACAAATTGTGCAGATCAAAAGAGAGCTATGGAAGTTGCAATTCAAAAGTGTATCCACACACCGTGCACAGATGGTGCAAAATGGCACTTCTAAACCACGACAAAATGGTACGCACTAGGTGTAAGCTCATTAACTCCCATCTAACAGTGAAGGAAAATAATGAAGAGATTTTGGAAGCGAGTCGTATCGAATGAATAATGTTTTCAGTGGATATGATGAAACTAGGCGTTTTTCAGTGATATATAAGCATTTTTCTCTAAAGTGGGGGTATAGGTTGACAAATGTCCAATCACGTAGTGATAGGGACCTGCAGTTCTAACAATATGGTAGAACCTGGACAGGTGTTGAATAAATTTAAGCTGATTTAGACAGCATGCTTGGTCAAGTTAAGCGTTTCTAAATTTGTATGTTGCTGAACTTCTGATTATGAACTTCAGACTAAATTTTGGCCTTTCAGTTATTAATGGACTTCAGACTAAATTTTGGATTTTTTTCTTGTAAATGGACTAAGCCTGGCCATTTTTATGTCGTTTGCCTTCAAATTGCCACTAAGATGGGCAGTACCAAATACTGTTAGGACGGTGTTGTCGCACTTATACTCAGCTTACACTATTGCCATAACAAAATCTCTCCCTCGATCATCTAAGCCAACCGATGCCACACCCATATGATGACCGATCTCATTATTTTATTATAAGCACTGGCAGTGAATTGTTATCACAACAATGGACGAATATTTCAGCTCAATGCGACTCATAATTCAACACAATAATTTTCTAAAATTATCTCTCGCCGTTTCAGGGATGATTCTGTGATGAAGACTTAGTAGGTGTCTTGGGAGATCCGGCAGATAGATTGGATGCCCATGTTGGTCCTTTGATAAGTCAATCCACCTCAAGCAAGCAAATTTTGGATGAGTGCTTATCATCCAATGAGCGTTTGGTCAAAGAATTAGCAAGCAATATTTGGAGAAGCCCAAAATCCTCACAGCTGAGTCGGAGTGTCTTTGCTAACTACTAATGCATCAGTGCATGTGCCAAACCAACCTTTTCACTTCCGCGGAAAAGAAGGTTAAGTACAGTCTAGGCGGTGCAGCAAAGCACGCAACCGCTTCTAGTTAGAACTAAGTGCGCAAAGCCTTACTTCAAGGGTGTGTTCTGCGCTAAGATTACAAGCACCAAATGCAGCGAGAGCGCTATGCTTATATTTGTGAGGCACTACATTCGTCTCTAGTTCGATGGGTGAGAGGGAGGAGATCTATGAGGAGAAAAGAACTATGATTGGAAGTATATGGATCCGAGTATGTCGAAGACATAAATCTTTTGGGTAAATATTTTTGATTTGGCATCTTATTTTTGCTCGTGATGACCTTTGAAAGTTGATCTTACATGCAGGTGCTGTGAGGCGAACAAATCTGGCTATTGAGCGTCATGCGAGCAAAATATACACGAAGGCTATGTTCAAGCGGTTTGGGCAAGGTACTCATCGAAGGGACTTCATAGAAGGTTAATGAGATTGAGAGGGGGAAGAAATATCTGACACACAACAATGCTGCCAAACGTGAAAAATGGTGTAGAGTGGTGTATGAGGTCAACATCAAGGAAGACGGGACTGAATTTGAGTGTGAGTGTGGCGAGTTCGAGCACACAGGCAGGTTGACAAACAGTCGGGAGAAGGGCTGAGCAAACGCACGAAGATTCTGTAGCATCAGATGACTGGGAAGGTCACAAAAGAACGACATGCCCGGGGATGCACCGAAGCAGCCATGTAAAGCCCGGCAAGTGTAAAAACTGTGGGATCGAGGGGCACCGCCGGAACTCATGCACATGACCATTACATGGCGTGCAGAATTAAATTTGTTGGGCTATAGCTTGATCTGGGGATTTTTCTGGTGTGCTGTCCATGCTTGTTCCTCCATGTTGTAAGACTGTAAAACATTGTGTGTTTGTTCGTTGTATTCGGAGAGATCGAACAAATGGTGTCACTATGGAGTGAGGAATTTTAAATAAACTGGTTATGAAAACGTTGGCGTTTCTGTGATCGTAGTGTTTTTTGCACGCTTGGTTGAGTGAATTTGTGGCGTACAGGCGAGATGGTTTGATTAAATTTGTTGCCGGAAAAAATGCGTGGGTAGTGCCGACGTATGGTAGGTTTCATGGGAATGGAAGAAACACGTGCCGCACAGCCAGCTTGTGCAGGGTCTAGTGTAGCGTGCTGCAATTCAAATTTTGAATGTCAGGCTGGAGCGCAGATGGACCAAGATGGCCCAAGGAAAATCCAGAGCCGTGAGGGACGAGCTGTTCCTTTAGCCCGTGGCAACGGCAGCCACATTAAATGAGATGATGGCCCACAATAATTTTATGTTGCATACAGTGGGAATACCTGATAGAATACAAGTTACGGCGCGGATTCACATGTCACTGGATGGCTAAGATATCATGTGTAGCTGAGCCTGGGCTCAGAAACGAATTTTCGCAATTTGTTACCCTTTATTATCTCATCTCATGTGTTCAAGGTCTACAAATTTCTCCTTTCGCAACACGTGAAGGGCGGAGAGGATCCCCATAGGTTGACTGGTCCGCATATTTTTCCACACAGTTTCTCTCTTTTCGAAGATTTGGAATTCTTTGCTCGCCCGTGTATAGACAAACAAATCGGGCAACTCATTTCCCATGGAGAAATGAGAAGAAATAGAAAAGAAGCAGAAATCAAAATCCTTTACTGATAATAAGATTTTAAGCCCGTGTGAAGAAGGGATGGGATCACAAAACGCAGGTGGGAACATGATCAAATGTGATGTTCTAATCCCAAGCTCATGTGAGCTCGGATGAACAGTAAAACCAAACAAATGGAAAAAAAATTAAAAATCTGAATTTTTGTGTGTGAAACATTGATAAATATTTTGATAGTTTTGCAAAAATTTATCATGAAATGACATTCGTGGAAGACGTGGCAAAAATAATAATCGATGCTCAAAAATGTGTTTGAAAATAACATTTTGGAGCATCGATTTTTTTGGACACATTTTTTAAGAATGTAATCTGGTGATGAAATTTTGTAAGCTATCAAAATATTTGTTAATGTTTCGGACAAAAGAAAATCAGATTTTATTTTGTTCTACTGTTCACCCGAGCTCACATGAGCTTGGGATCGGAATAGCAGCGTCTGGAACATGATAGATATCTTGGGAGAATAGGAAAATGGTATTCTAAAAGGGACATGGCAGTTAAAAGAGAGGGGGATGCTTAGAGGGTGTTTGTTTTCAGGGACTTATTGGTTTAGGGACTTAAAACAGTCCCTATAAGTCCCATCTAAACCAAACAGGAGGGACTTATAGGGACTTAAAGTGGGCATTTGGGACTTATGAAATAAGACTCTCAAGGAGAGTCTTATAGGGACTTATAGTTGTAATATGGTCTTATAGGGACTTATAAGTCCCAGGAACCAAACAGGTAGGGACTTTTTAGGGACTTGGGACTTATAAGTTGGGACTAAAAAAAGTCCTAAGACTTATGAACCAAACAGGGCCTTACTAGTTGGACCTCCACCTTCTGTTCTAAACTACCGTCACCAAGGATGTGAACTAGTTCGCCCCTAACATAATTGTTAGAAGATATACTAGCTTTTTTTACAATGCTAAGGGCCTGTTCTGATGTCCTCTAGCTTCCCAAAACTTCACAAATTCAGCTTCTCAGAGTAGCTTCTCACTCCAAGCAGCGATGGAAAATCCGTTCGGCTCGATTTGCAGCTTCTCGTGTCACTACAGCCCAGCTAGGAGGGCTGTGGCATGTTTGGGCTAGTTGGGCCGACTGGAGGCAGCCCAAAATCAGCCTTGTAGAGGAGTAGCGAGGGAGCACAGTCGAGGGAACGTGGAACGATCAGTTTATCGAGCGTACCGGTTCGGCTCATATGACTTGGCGGTGGCAGTTCGCTTGTAATATCGGCCAGCTCCAGCTTCACAAATCGGTGGAGCTGGGCCGAGGCTGCTTCACGATTTTACATTGTGATCGATCCCTGCTTCCCGAAGCTAGCTTCTAGCTGCTTTTTCGTTCGGCTCGTATCTGCTTCAGGATTTTGTGAAGCGTGGAGCGGGAGGAGATCAGAACAGGCCCAATGTACACACTTTCAATAATTTTGCACAAAGTGACGTGCTACAAGCCTAGATGGCGGCGTACACCAAAATGCAGTAAAAACCATGACTTTTTCCATGTAGTGCATACAAGGAATCTTTAGACTATTTCTGCCGACGGCGATGGTAGGCAGCAATCCAGCGGGAACGCATAATCCTTGGCCGGATATTGCAGTGACGACGACTGCCCCAGCTACCTGCCTACCAAAATATCTCAGAGAAAAGAAAGAAAGGCACTTGGACACATGACCCACCTACCTACCGCTTGTGTGTGTGTGTGTGTGTGTTGGTTCGGCAAGGCTTGAATGTTAATCTCAATTCCAATTATATGATTTCGCGAAAAAGTCCAACTATCGATCATAGAGCAAGGAGATGTTAGGTTGGGCGAAACGCTCGTTGCTCGTGAGCTTAATGAACGCTTAAAAGCTCAGGTCGTTATGGCTCATGCTCATTAGTAAATGAACTAAGCCAAACAACAATTTTAGCTCATTAAGATTAACGAGCGAGGCTACGAATTTCACGAGCAGCTCGCTTGGCTTGTTATTATTTTTGAGGTGCAGCTGCTGAACCCATTACTATTAATAATTATCAAGGCTCAGCAGTAGCCCACTGGCCATGCACTACTATTTTACAAGTTTAAATTGTGCAAAGGTTGCTGCAATTCTACATGTTAAGATTATGAATATGCAATACAATTATTTTGTGATGTTTATAACTACAATGAGTACTCACAAGCACTCACGGGCTTAACAACTATTAAACGAACCAACCCAATCACCAGTTTTAGCTTGTTATCATTAATGAGCTTAATGAGCCGTGCAACTCGTTAATCTAACCCTAGATGTTGTATTCTTTCAGATGAATTTCATTAGAAAAATGAACGTGAAAGTATAGTCTGAAATCCAACATGCATTGCAACTTCCCCATAAGGGATTGTTGGGAAACGTAGTAATTTTAAAAAATTTCCTACGCACATGCAAGGTCATGGTGATGCATAGCAACGAGAGGGGAGAGTGTTGTCCACGTACCCTCGTAGACCGAAAGCAGAAGCGTTAACACAACGCGGTTGATGTAGTCGTACGTCTTCACGATTCGACCGATCAAGTACCGAACGCACGGCACCTCCGAGTTCAGCACACGTTCAGCTCGATGACGTCCCTCGAACTCCGATCCAGCCGAGTGTTGAGGGAGAGTTTCGTCAGCACGACGGCGTGGTGACGATGATGATGTTCTACCGACGCAGGGCTTCGCCTAAGCACCGCTACGATATTATCGAGGTGTAATATGGTGGAGGGGGGCACCGCACACGGCTAAAAGATCGTTGATCAATTGTGTGTGTAGAGGTGCCCCCTGCCCCCGTATATAAAGGAGCAAAGGGGGGGGTTCGGCCGGCCTAGAGGAGAGGCGCGCCAGGAGGAGTCCTACTCCTACCGGGAGTAGGACTCCCCCCCTTTCCATGTTGGACTAGGAGAGAAAGGGGGAAGAGGTGGAGGGGAGGAAGGAAGGGGGGCGCCGCCCCCTTCTCCTTGTCCTATTCGGACTGGGGGGGGGGGAGGGGCGCGCGGCCCTGCCCTGGCCTCCTCTCCTCTCTTCCACCTAGGCCCACTAAGGCCCATTAAGTTACCAGGGGGTTCCGGTAACCTCCCGATACTCCGGAAAAATCCCGATTTCACCCGGAACACTTCCGATGTCCAAACATAGGCTTCCAATATATCAATCTTTATGTCTCGACCATTTCGAGACTCCTCGTCATGTCCGTGATCACATCCGGGTCTCCAAACAACCTTCGGTACATCAAAATATATAAACTCATAATATAACTGTCATCGTAACGTTAAGCGTGCGGACCCTACGGGTTCGAGAACTATGTAGACATGACCGAGACACCTCTCCGGTCAATAACCAATAGCGGAACCTGGATGCTCATATTGGTTCCCACATATTCTACGAAGATCTTTATCGGTCAGACCGCATAACAACATAAGTTGTTCCCTTTGTCATCGGTATGTTACTTGCCCGAGATTCGATCGTCGGTATCTCGATACCTAGTTCAATCTCGTTACCGGCAAGTCTCTTTACTCGTTCCGTAATACATCATCCCGCAACTAACTCATTAGTCACAATGCTTGCAAGGCTTATAGTGATGTGTATTACTGAGTGGGCCCAGAGATACCTCTCCGACAATCGGAGTGACAAATCCTAATCTCGAAATACGCCAACCCAACAAGTACCTTTGGAGACACCTGTAGAGCACCTTTATAATCACCCAGTTACGTTGTGACGTTTGGTAGCACACAAAGTGTTCCTCTGGTAAACGGGAGTTGCATAATCTCATAGTCATAGGAACATGTATAAGTCATGAAGAAAGCAATAGCAACATACTAAACGACCGAGTGCTAAGCTAACGGAATGGGTCAAGTCAATCACATCATTCTCCTAATGATGTGATCCCGTTAATCAAATGACAACTCATGTCTATGGCCAGGAAACACAACCATCTTTGATCAACGAGCTAGTCAAGTAGAGGCATACTAGTGACACTCTGTTTGTCTATGTATTCACACATGTATTATGTTTCCGGTTAATACAATTCTAGCATGAATAATAAACATTTATCATGATATAAGGAAATAAATAATAACTTTATTATTGCCTCTAGGGCATATTTCCTTCAGTCTCCCACTTGCACTAGAGTCAATAATCTAGATTACACAGTAATGATTCTTACACCCATGGAGTCTTGGTGCTGATCATGTTTTGCTCGTGGAAGAGGCTTAGTCAACGGGTCTGCAACATTCAGATCCGTATGTATCTTGCAAATTTCTATGTCTCCCACCTGGACTAAATCCCGGATGGAATTGAAGCGTCTTTTGATGTGTTTGGTTCTCTTGTGAAATCTGGATTCCTTTGCTAAGGCAATTGCACCAGTATTGTCACAAAAGATTCATTGGTCCCGATGCACTAGGTATGACACCTAGATCGGATATGAACTCCTTCATCCAGACTCCTTTCTTTGCTGCTTCCGAAGCAGCTATGTACTCCGCTTCACACGTAGATCCCGCCACGACACTTTCCTTAGAACTGCACCAACTGACAGCTCCACCGTTCAATGTAAACACGTATCCGGTTTGCGATTTAGAATCGTCCAGATCAGTGTCAAAGCTTGCATCAACGTAACCATTTACGATGAGCTCTTTGTCACCTCCATAAACGAGAAACATATCCTTAGTCCTTTTCAGGTATTTCAGGATGTTCTTGACCGTTGTCCAGTGATCCACTCCTGGATTACTTTGGTACCTCCCTGCTAAATTTATAGCAAGGCACACATCAGGTCTGGTACACAGCATTGCATACATGATAGAGCCTATGGCTGAAGCATAGGGAACATCTTTCATCTTCTCTCTATCTTCTGCAGTGGTCGGGCATTGAGTCTTACTCAATCTCACACCTTGTAGTACAGACAAGAACCCTTTCTTTGCTTGATCCATTTTGAACTTCTTCAAAACTTTGTCAAGGTATGTGCTTTGTGAAAGTCCAATTAAGCGTCTTGATCTATCTCTATAGATCTTGATGCCCAATATATATGCAGCTTCACCGAGGTCTTTCATTGAAAAACTCTTATTCAAGTATCCCTTTATGCTATCCAGAAATTCTATATCATTTCCAATTAGCAATATGTCATCCACATATAATATCAGAATTGCTACTGAGCTCCCACTCACTTTCTTGTAAATACAGGCTTCTCCAAAAGTCTGTATAAAACCGAATGCTTTGATCACACTATCAAAGCGTTTATTCCAACTCCGAGAGGCTTGCACCAGTCCATAAATGGATTGCTGGAGCTTGCACACTTTGTTAGCTCCCTTTGGATCGACAAAACCTTCCGGTTGCATCATATACAACTCTTCTTCCAGAAATCCATTCAGGAATGCAGTTTTGACATCCATTTGCCAAATTTCATAATCATAAAATGCGGCAATTGCTAACATGATTCGGACAGACTTAAGCATCGCTACGGGTGAGAAGGTCTCATCGTAGTCAATCCCTTGAACTTGTCGAAAACCTTCCGCAACAAGTCGAGCTTTATAGACAGTAACATTACCGTCAGCGTTAGTCTTCTTCTTGAAGATCCATTTATTTTCAATGGCTTGCCGATCATCGGGCAAGTCAACCAAAGTCCATACTTTGTTCTCATACATGGATCCCATCTCGGATTTCATGGCCTCAAGCCATTTTGCGGAATCTGGGCTCACCATTGCTTCTTCATAGTTCGTAGGTTCGTCATGGTCTAGTAACATAACCTCTAGAACAGGATTACCGTACCACTCTGGTGCGGATCTTAATCTGGTTGACCTACGAGGTTCAGTAATAACTTGATCTGAAGTTTCATGATCATTATCATTAACTTCCTCACTAATTGGTGTAGGTGTCGCAGAAACTGATTTCTGTGATGGTCTACTTTCCAATAAGGGGGCAGGTACAGTTACCTCATCAAGTTCTACTTTCCTCCCACTCACTTCTTTCGAGAGAAACTCCTTCTCTAGAAAGGATCCATTCTTAGCAACGAATGTCTTGCCTTCGGATCTGTGATAGAAGGTGTACCCAACAGTCTCCTTTGGGTATCCTATGAAGACACATTTCTCCGATTTAGGTTCGAGCTTATCAGGTTGAAGTTTCTTCACATAAGCATCGCAACCCCAAACTTTAAGATACGACAACTTTGGTTTCTTGCCAAACCATAGTTCATAAGGTGTCGTTTCAACGGATTTTGATGGTGCCCTATTTAGAGTGAATGCAGCCGTCTCTAAAGCATAACCCCAAAACGATAGCGGTAAATCAGTAAGAGACATCATAGATCGCACCATATCTAGTAAAGTACGATTACGACGTTCGGACACACCATTACGTTGTGGTGTTCCGGGTGGCGTGAGTTGGGAAACTATTCCGCATTGTTTCAAATGTAGGACAAACTCGTAACTCAAATATTCTCCTCCTCGATCTGATCGTAGAAACTTTATTTTCTTGTTACGATGATTTTCAACTTCGCTCTGAAATTCTTTGAACTTTTCAAATGTTTCAGACTTATGTTTCATTAAGTAGATATACCCATATCAGCTCAAATCATCTGTGAAGGTGAGAAAATAACGATATCCGCCACGAGCCTCAATATTCATCGGACCACATACATCTGTATGTATGATTTCCAACAAATTAGTTGCTCTCTCCATAGTACCGGAGAACGGTGTTTTAGTCATCTTGCCCATGAGACACGGTTCGCAAGTACCAAGTGATTCATAATCAAGTGATTCCAAAAGTCCATCATTATGGAGTTTCTTCATGCGCTTTACACCGATATGACCTAAACGGCAGTGCCACAAATAAGTTGCACTATCATTATCAACTCTGCATCTTTTGGCTTCGACATTATGAATATGTGTGTCACTACTACCGAGATTCATTAAAAATAGACCACTCTTCAAGGGTGCATGACCATAAAAGATATTACTCATATAAATAGAACAACCATTATTCTCTGAATGAATAACCGTCTCGCATTAAACAAGATCCAGATATAATGTTCATGCTCAACGCTGGCACCAAATAACAATTATTTAGGTCTAATACTAATCCCGAAGGTAGATGTAGAGGTAGCGTGCCGACGGCGATCACATCGACTTTGGAACCATTTCCCACGCGCATCGTCACCTCGTCCTTAACCAATCTTCGCTTAATCCGTAGCCCCTGTTTCGAGTTGCAAATATTAGCAACAGAACCAGTATCAAATACCCAGGTGCTACTGCGAGCATTAGTAAGGTACACATCAATAACATGTATATCACATATACCTTTGTTCACCTTGCCATCCTTCTTATCCGCCAAATACTTGGGGCAGTTCCGCTTCCAGTGACCAGTCTGCTTGCAGTAGAAGCACTCAATCTCAGGCTTAGGTCCAGACTTGGGTTTCTTCTCCTGAACAGCAACTTGCTTGCTGTTCTTCTTGAAGTTCCCCTTCTTCTTCCCTTTGCCCTTTTTCTTGAAACTAGTGGTCTTATTGACCATCAACACTTGATGCTCCTTTTTGATTTCTACCTCCGCCGCCTTTAGCATTGCGAAGAGCTCGGGAATTGTCTTATTCATCCCTTGCATGTTATAGTTCATCACGAAGCTCTTGTAGCTTGGTGGCAGTGATTGAAGAATTCTGTCAATGACGCTATCATCCGGAAGATTAACTCCTAGTTGAATCAAGTGATTATTATACCCAGACATTTTGAGTATATGCTCACTGACAGAACTATTCTCTTCCATCTTGCAGCTGTAGAACTTATTGGAGACTTCATATCTCTCAATCCGGGCATTTGCTTGAAATATTAACTTCAACTCCTGGAACATCTCATATGCTCCATGACGTCCAAAACGTCGTTGAAGACCCGGTTCTTAGCCGTAAAGCATGGCACACTGAACTATCGAGTAGTCATCAGCTTTGCTCTGCCAGACGTTCATAACTTCTGGTGTTGCTCTTGCAGCAGGCCTGGCACCCAGCGGTGCTTCCAGGACGTAATTCTTCTGTGCAGCAATGAGGATAATCCTCAAGTTACGGACCCAGTCCGTGTAATTGCTACCTGTTGGGGAACGTAGCAAAAATTCAAAATTTTCTACGCATCACCAAGATGAATCTATGGAGTTCACTAGCAACGAGAGGGAAGGAGTGCATCTACATACCCTTATAGATCGCGAGCGGAAGCGTTCAAGAGAACGGGGTTGATGGAGTCGTACTCGTCGTGATCCAAATCACCGATGATCCTAGCGCCGAACGGACGACACCTCCGCGTTCAACACACGTACGGAGCAGCGACGTCTCCTCCTTCTTGATCCAGCAAGGGGGGAGGAGAGGTTGATGGAGATCCAGCAGCACGACGGCGTGGTGGTGGAAGTAGCGAGATTCCAACAGGGCTTCGCCAAGCGCTGCGGGAGGAGGGAGATGTGTCACGGGAGGGAGAGGGAGGGGCCAAGGCTTAGGGTTGCCGCCCTCCCTCCCCCCCCCCACTATATATAGGGCCAAGGGAGAGGGGGGGCGCTGATGGGGATCGTAGCAGAATTTTAAAATTTCCTACGCATCACCAAGATCCATCTATGGAGTATACTAGCAACGAGGGGAAAGGAGTGCATCTACATACCCTTGTAGATCGCGAGCGGAAGCGTTCCAATGAACGAGGTTGATGGAGTCGTACTCGCCGTGATCCAAATCACCGATGACCGAGTGCCGAACGGACGGCACCTCCGCGTTCAACACACGTACGGAGCAGCGACGTTCTCCTCCTTCTTGATCCAGCAAGGGGGAAGGAGAGGTTGATGGAGATCCAGCAGCACGACGGCGTGGTGGTGGATGTAGCGGGGTCTCGGCAGGGCTTCGCCGAGCTTCTGCGAGAGGGAGAGGTGTTGCAGGGGAGGAGGGAGGCGCCCAAGGCTGTAATACTGCTGCCCTCCCTCCCCCCCCTTTATATAGGCCCCCTGGGAGGGGGGGGGGGCGCTGGCCAGGATCCCATCTGGATGGGGGGGCGGCGGCCAGGGGGGGATACTTGCCCCCCAAGGCAAGTAGGGCGCCCCCCACCCTAGGGTTTCCAACCCTAGGCGCAGGGGGGAGGCCCATGGGGGGCGCCCCAGCCCACTAAGGGCTGGTTGCCCTCCCACTTCAGCCCATGGGGCCCTCCGGGATAGGTGGCCCCACCCGGTGGACCCCCGGGACCCTTCCGGTGGTCCCGGTACAATACCGGTGACCCCCGAAACTTTCCCGGTGGCCGAAACTTGACTTCCTATATATAATTCTTCACCTCCGGACCATTCCGGAACTCCTCGTGACATCCGGGATCTCATCCGGGACTCCGAACAACTTTCGGGTTTCCGCATACTCATATCTCTACAACCCTAGCGTCACCGAACCTTAAGTGTGTAGACCCTACGGGTTCGGGAGACATGCAGACATGACCGAGACGCCTCTCCGGTCAATAACCAACAGCGGGATCTGGATACCCATGTTGGCTCCCACATGTTCCACGATGATCTCATCGGATGAACCACGATGTCGAGGATTCAATCAATCCCGTATACAATTCCCTTTGTCAATCGGTATGTTACTTGCCCGAGATTCGATCGTCGGTATCCCAATACCTTGTTCAATCTCGTTACCGGCAAGTCTCTTTACTCATACCGTAATGCATGATCCCGTGACTAACGCCTTAGTCACATTGAGCTCATTATGATGATGCATTACCGAGTGGGCCCAGAGATACCTCTCCATCATACGGAGTGACAAATCCCAGTCTCGATCCGTGCCAACCCAACAGACACTTTCGGAGATACCCGTAGTGTACCTTTATAGTCACCCAGTTACGTTGTGACGTTTGGCACACCCAAAGTACTCCTACGGTATCCGGGAGTTGCACGATCTCATGGTCTAAGGAGAAGATACTTGACATTGGAAAAGCTCTAGCAAACGAACTACACGATCTTTGAGCTATGCTTAGGATTGGGTCTTGTCCATCACATCATTCTCCTAATGATGTGATCCCGTTATCAATGACATCCAATGTCCATAGTCAGGAAACCATGACTATCCGTTGATCAACGAGCTAGTCAACTAGAGGCTTACTAGGGACACGTTGTGGTCTATGTATTCACACATGTATTACGATTTCCGGATAACACAATTATAGCATGAACAATAGACAATTATCATGAACAAAGAAATATAATAATAACCATTTATTATTGCCTCTAGGGCATATTTCCAACAGTCTCCCACTTGCACTAGAGTCAATAATCTAGTTACATTGTGATGAATCGAACACCCATAGCGTCTGGTGTTGATCATGTTTTGCTCTAGGGAGAGGTTTAGTCAACGGATCTGCTACATTCAGGTCCGTATGTACTTTACAAATATCTATGTCTCCATTTTGAACACTTTCACGAATGGAGTTGAAGCGACGCTTGATATGCCTGGTCTTCCTGTGAAATCTGGGCTCCTTCGCAAGGGCAATAGCTCCAGTGTTGTCACAGAAGAGAGTCATCGGGCCCAACGCATTGGGAATCACCCCTAGGTCGGTAATGAACTCCTTCATCCAGACTGCTTCCTGTGCTGCCTCCGAGGCTGCCATGTACTCCGCTTCACATGTAGATCCCGCCACGACGCTTTGCTTGCAACTGCACCAGCTTACTGCTCCTCCATTCAAAATATACACGTATCCGGTTTGTGACTTCGAGTCATCCAGATCTGTGTCGAAGCTAGCGTCGACGTAACCCTTTACGACGAGCTCTTCGTCACCTCCATAAACGAGAAACATATCCTTAGTCCTCTTCAGGTACTTTAGGATATTCTTGACCGCTGTCCAGTGTTCCATGCCGGGATTACTTTGGTACCTTCCTACCAAACTTACGGCAAGGTTTACATCAGGTCTGGTACACAGCATGGCATACATAATAGACCCTATGGCCGAGGCATAGGGGATGACACTCATCTTTTCTCTATCTTCTGCCGTGGTTGGGCATTGAGCCGTGCTCAATTGCACACCTTGCAATAAAGGCAAGAACCCCTTCTTGGACTGATCCATATTGAACTTCTTCAATATCTTGTCAAGGTATGTACTCTGTGAAAGACCAATGAGGCGTCTTGATCTATCTCTATAGATCTTGATGCCTAATATATAAGCAGCTTCTCCAAGGTCCTTCATTGAAAAACACTTATTTAAATAGGCCTTTATACTTTCCAAGAATTCTATATCATTTCCCATCAATAGTATGTCATCCACATATAATATGAGAAATGCTACAGAGCTCCCACTCACTTTCTTGTAAACACAGGCTTCCATAAGTCTGTGTAAACCCAAACGCTTTGATCATCTCATCAAAGCGAATGTTCCAACTCCGAGATGCTTGCACCAGCCCATAGATTGAGCGCTGGAGCTTGCATACTTTGTTAGCATTCTTAGGATCGACAAAATCTTCCGGCTGCATCATATACAATTCTTCCTTAAGGAAGCCGTTAAGGAATGCCGTTTTGACGTCCATCTGCCATATCTCATAATCATAGTATGCGGCAATTGCTAACATGATTCGGACGGACTTCAGCTTCGCTACGGGTGAGAAAGTCTCATCGTAGTCAACCCCTTGAACTTGTCGATAACCCTTAGCGACAAGTCGAGCCTTATAGATGGTCACATTACCATCCGCGTCTGTCTTCTTCTTAAAGATCCATTTGTTTTCTATGGCTCGCCGATCATCGGGCAAGTCAGTCAAAGTCCATACTTCGTTTTCATACATGGATCCTATCTCGGATTTCATGGCTTCTAGCCATTTGTCGGAATCCGGGCCCGCCATCTCTTCTTCATAGTTCGAAGGTTCACCGTTGTCTAACAACATGATTTCCAGGACAGGGTTGCCGTACCACTCTGGTGCGGAACGTGTCCTTGTGGACCTACGAAGTTCAGTAGTAACTTGATCCGAAGCTTCATGATCATCATCATTAACTTCCTCCCCAGTCGGTGTAGGCACCACAGGAACATCTTCCCGCGCTGCGCTACTTTCCGGTTCGGAAGGGGTGACTATCACCTCATCAAGTTCCACTTTCCTCCCACTCAATTCTTTCGAGAGAAAATCTTTCTCCAGAAAGGACCCGTTCTTGGCAACAAAGATCTTGCCTTCGGATATGAGGTAGAAGGTATACCCAATAGTTTCCTTGGGGTATCCTATGAAGACGCATTTTTCCGACTTGGGTTCGAGCTTTTCAGGTTGAAGTTTCTTGACATAAGCAACGCATCCCCAAACTTTTAGAAACGACAGCTTAGGTTTCTTCCCAAACCATAATTCATACGGTGTCGTCTCAACGGATTTCGACGGAGCCCTATTTAAAGTGAATGCGGCAGTCTCTAAAGCATAGCCCCAAAATGAGTTGTGAAACGATTCCACATTTCCTTAAGTGTGTACCAAATTCGTGACTTAGATATTCTCCACCACGATCTGATCGTAAGAATTTTATTTTTCTGTCACGTTGATTCTCAACCTCACTCTGAAATTCCTTGAACTTTTCAAAGGTTTCAGACTTGTGTTTCATTAGGTAGACATACCCATATCTACTTAAGTCATCAGTGAGAGTGAGAACATAACGATATCCTCCGCGAGCCTCAACACTCATTGGACCGCACACATCGGTATGTATGATTTCCAATAAGTTGGTTTCTCGCTCCATTGTTCCGGAGAACGGAGTCTTGGTCATCTTACCCATGAGGCATGATTCGCACGTGTCAAATGATTCGTAATCAAGAGACTCCAAAAGTCCATCTGCATGGAGCTTCTTCATGCGCTTGACACCAATGTGACCAAGGCGGCAGTGCCACAAGTATGTGGGATTATCGTTATCAACTTTACATCTTTTGGTATTCACACTATGAATATGTGTAACATCACGTTCGAGATTCATCAAGAATAAACCACTGACCAGCGGGGCATGACCATAAAACATATCTCTCAAAAAAATAGAACAACCATTATTCTCGGATTTAAATGAGTAGCCATCTCGAATTAAACGAGATCCAGATACAATGTTCATGCTCAAAGCTAGCACTAAATAACAATTATTGAGGTTTAAAACTAATCCCGTAGGTAGATGCAGAGGTAGCGTGCCGACGGCGATCACATCGACCTTGGAACCATTCCCGACGCGCATCGTCACCTCGTCCTTCGCCAGTCTCCGTTTATTCCGTAGTTCCTGTTTTGAGTTACAAATATGAGCAACCGCACCGGTATCAAATACCCAGGAGCTACTACGAGTACTGGTAAGGTACACATCAATTACATGTATATCACATATACCTTTGGTGTTGCCAGCCTTCTTGTCCGCTAAGTATTTGGGGCAGTTCCGCTTTCAGTGACCACTTCCCTTGCAATAAAAGCACTCAGTCTCAGGCTTGGGTCCATTCCTTGGCTTCTTCTCGGCAACTGGCTTACCGGGCGCGGCAACTCCCTTGTCGTCCTTCTTGAAGTTCTTCTTACCCTTGCCCTTCTTGAACTTAGTGGTTTTATTCACCATCAACACTTGATGTTCTTTTTCTGATCTCCACCTCCGCTGATTTCAGCATTGAATATACCTCGGGAATGGTCTTTTCCATCCCCTGCATATTGAAGTTCATCACAAAGCTCTTGTAGCTTGGTGGAAGCGACTGAAGGATTCTGTCAATGACCGCGTCATCCGGGAGATTAACTCCCAGCTGAGACAAGCGGTTGTGTAACCCAGACATTCTGAGTATGTGCTCACTAACAGAACTGTTCTCCTCCATTTTACAGCTGAAGAACTTGTCGGAGACATCATATCTCTCGACCCGGGCATGAGCTTGAAAAACTAATTTCAGCTCCTCGAACATCTCATATGCTCCATGTTTCTCAAAACGCTTTTGGAGACCCGGTTCTAGGCTGTAAAGCATGCCGCACTGAACGAGGGAGTAATCATCAGCACGTGATTGCCAAGCGTTCATAACGTCTTGGTTCTGTGGGATTGGTGCATCACCTAGCGGTGCTTCTAAGACATAATCTTTCTTGGCTACTATGCGGATGAGCCTCAGGTTCCGGACCCAGTCCATATAGTTGCTGCCATCATCTTTCAGCTTGGTTTTCTCTAGGAACGCGTTGAAATTGAGGACAACGTTGGCCATTTGATCTACAAGACATAGTGTAAAGATTTTAGACTAAGTTCATGATAATTGAGTTCATCTAATCAAATTATTTAATGAACTCCCACTCAGATAGACATCCCTCTAGTCATCTAAGTGAAACATGATCCGAGTACAACTAGGCCGTGTCCGATCATCACGTGAGACGGACTAGTCAAGATCGGTGCACATCTCCATGTTGATCGTATCTTCTATACGACTCATGCTCGACCTTTCGGTCCTCCGTGTTCCGAGGCCATGTCTGTAGATGCTAGGCTCGTCAAGTCAACCTAAGTGTATTGCGTGTGTTCCGAGGCCATGTCTGTACATGCTAGGCTCGTCAACACCCGTTGTATTCGAACGTAAGAATCTATCACACCCGATCATCACGTGGTGCTTCGAAACGACGAACCTTCGCAACGGTGCACAGTTAGGGTGAACACTTTCTTGAAATTATTATAAGGGATCATCCTACTTGCTACCGTCGTTCTAAGCAAATAAGATGCAAAAACATGATAAACATCACATGCAATCAAATAGTGGCATGATATGGCCAATATCATTATGCTCCTTTGATCTCCATCTTCGGGGCACCATTATGGCAAAATAATAAAGACAACTCCTATGGCTCATGCCGGTTGTCATACTCATCGACATGCAAGTCGTGATTCCTATTACAAGAATATGATCAATCTCATACATCACATATATCATTCATCACATCTTCTGGCCATATCACATCACATAGCACATGCTGCAAAAACAAGTTAGACGTCCTCTAATTGTTGTTGCAAGTTTTTACGTGGCTCGTAGGTTTCTAGCAAGAACGTTTCTTACCTACGTATGACCACAACGTGATAAGCCAATTTCTATTTACCCTTCATAAGGACCCTTTTCATCGAATCCGTTCCGACTAAAGTGGGAGAGACAGACACCCGCTAGCCACCTTATGCAACTAGTGCATGTCAATCGGTGGAACCTGTCTCATGTAAGCGTACGTGTAAGGTCGGTCCGGGCCGCTTCATCCCACAATGCCGCCGAAACAACATAAGACAAGTAGCGGCAAGAAGAATTGGCAACATCAACGCCCACAACTACTTTGTGTTCTACTCGTGCATAGTAACTACGCATAGGCCTGGCTCATGATGCCACTGATGGGGATCGTAGCAGAATTTTAAAATTTCCTACGCATCACCAAGATCCATCTATGGAGTATACTAGCAACGAGGGGAAAGGAGTGCATCTACATACCCTTGTAGATCGCGAGCGGAAGCGTTCCAATGAACGAGGTTGATGGAGTCGTACTCGCCGTGATCCAAATCACCGATGACCGAGTGCCGAACGGACGGCACCTCCGCGTTCAACACACGTACGGAGCAGCGACGTTCTCCTCCTTCTTGATCCAGCAAGGGGGAAGGAGAGGTTGATGGAGATCCAGCAGCACGACGGCGTGGTGGTGGATGTAGCGGGGTCTCGGCAGGGCTTCGCCGAGCTTCTGCGAGAGGGAGAGGTGTTGCAGGGGAGGAGGGAGGCGCCCAAGGCTGTAATACTGCTGCCCTCCATCCCCCCTTTATATAGGCCCCCTGGGAGGGGGGCGCCGGCCAGGATCCCATCTGGATGGGGGGGCGGCGGCCAGGGGGGATACTTGCCCCCCAAGGCAAGTGGGGCGCCCCCCCCCCCCACCCTAGGGTTTCCAACCCTAGGCGCAGGGGGGAGGCCCATGGGGGGCGCCCCAGCCCACTAAGGGCTGGTTGCCCTCCCACTTCAGCCCATGGGGCCCTCCGGGATAGGTGGCCCCACCCGGTGGACCCCCGGGACCCTTCCGGTGGTCCCGGTACAATACCGGTGACCGCCGAAACTTTCCCGGTGGCCGAAACTTGACTTCCTATATATAATTCTTCACCTCCGGACCATTCCGGAACTCCTCGTGACGTCCGGGATCTCATCCGGGACTCCGAACAACTTTTGGGTTTCCGCATACTCATATCTCTACAACCCTAGCGTCACCGAACCTTAAGTGTGTAGACCCTACGGGTTCGGGAGACATGCAGACATGACCGAGACGCCTCTCCGGTCAATAACCAACAGCGGGATCTGGATACCCATGTTGGCTCCCACATGTTCCACGATGATCTCATCGGATGAACCACGATGTCGAGGATTCAATCAATCCCGTATACAATTCCCTTTGTCAATCGGTATGTTACTTGCCCGAGATTCGATCGTCGGTATCCCAATACCTTGTTCAATCTCGTTACCGGCAAGTCTCTTTACTCGTACCGTAATGCATGATCCCGTGACTAACGCCTTAGTCACATTGAGCTCATTATGATGATGCATTACCGAGTGGGCCCAGAGATACCTCTCCGTCATACGGAGTGACAAATCCCAGTCTCGATCCGTGCCAACCCAACATACACTTTCGGAGATACCCGTAGTGTACCTTTATAGTCACCCAGTTACGTTGTGACGTTTGGCACACCCAAAGTACTCCTACGGTATCCGGGAGTTGCACGATCTCATGGTCTAAGGAGAAGATACTTGACATTGGAAAAGCTCTAGCAAACGAACTACACGATCTTTGAGCTATGCTTAGGATTGGGTCTTGTCCATCACATCATTCTCCTAATGATGCGATCCCGTTATCAATGACATCCAATGTCCATAGTCAGGAAACCATGACTATCCGTTGATCAACGAGCTAGTCAACAAGAGGCTTACTAGGGACACGTTGTGGTCTATGTATTCACACATGTATTACGATTTCCGGATAACACAATTATAGCATGAACAATAGACAATTATCATGAACAAAGAAATATAATAATAACCATTTATTATTGCCTCTAGGGCATATTTCCAACAGGCACAGCCTTGGCCCTTCCTCGAAGGATGTTGCGTCCAGGGAGGAGTCCATCCTTCCCAAGGCACCTCGGAGGTGCCTTCCCCCTTTAGGACTCTCCCTTTATCTTATCTCTTGGCGCATGGGCCTCTTGGGGCTGGTTCCCTTGGCCCATATAGGCCAAGGCGCACACCCCACAGCCCATGTGGCCCCCCCTTGGGCATGTGGACCCCTCGGTGGACCCCCGGACCCCTTTCGGCACTCCCGGTACAATACCGATAATGCACGAAACTTTTCCGGTGACCAAAACAAGACTTCCCATATATAAATCTTTACCTCCGGACCATTCCGGAACTCCTCGTGACATCCGGGATCTCATCCGGGACTCCGAACAACTTTCGGGTTACCGCATACTAATATCTCTACAACCCTAGCGTCACCGAACCTTAAGTGTGTAGACCCTACGGGTTTGGGAGACACGCAGACATGACCGAGATGACTCTCCGGTCAATAACCAACAGCGGGATCTGTATTCCCATGTTGGCTCCCACATGCTCCTCGATGATCACATCGGATGAACCACGATGTCGAGGATTCAATCAATCCTGTATACAATTCCCTTTGTCTACCGGTATAGTACTTGCCCGAGATTCGATCGTCGGTATCCCGATACCTTGTTCAATCTCGTTACCAGCAAGTCTCTTTACTCGTTCAGTAACACATCATCCCGTGATCAACTCCTTGGTCACATTGTGCACATTATGATGATGTCCTACCGAGTGGGCCCAGAGATACCTCTCCGTTTACACGGAGTGACAAATCCCAGTCTCGATTCGTGCCAACCCAACAGACACTTTCGGAGATACCTGTAGTGCACCTTTATAGCCACCCAGTTACGTTGTGACGTTTGGTACACCCAAAGCATTCCTACGGTATCCGAGAGTTGCACAATCTCATGGTCTAAGGAAATGATACTTGACATTAGAAAAGCTCTTAGCAAACGAACTACACGATCTTGTGCTAGGCTTAGGATTGGGTCTTGTCCATCACATCATTCTCCTAATGATGTGATCCCGTTATCAATGACATCCAATGTCCATGGTCAGGAAACCGTAACCATCTATTGATCAACGAGCTAGTCAACTAGAGGCTTACTAGGGACATGGTGTTGTCTATGTATCCACACATGTATCTGAGTTTCCTATCAATACAATTCTAGCATGGATAATAAACGATTATCATGAACAAGGAAATATAATAATAACCAATTTATTATTGCCTCTAGGGCATATTTCCAACAGTCTCCCACTTGCACTAGAGTCAATAATCTAGTTCACATCACCATGTGATTAACACTCACAGGTCACATCACCATGTGACCAACATCCAAAGAGTTTACTAGAGTCAACAATCTAGTTCACATCACTATGTGATTAACACTCAATGAGTTCTGGTTTGATCATGTTATGCTTGTGAGAGAGGTTATTAGTCAACGGGTCTGAACCTTTCAGATCCGTGTGTGCTTTACGAATATCTATGTCATCTTGTGGATGCTACCACGCGCTACTTGGAGCCATTTCAAATACCTGCTCTACTATACGAATCCGGTCTACTACTCAGAGTCATCCGGATTAGTGTCAAAGTTCGCATCGACGTAACCCTTTACGACGAACTTCTTTTCACCTCCATAATCGAGAAAATTCCTTAGTCCACTAGATACTAAGGATAAGTTCGACCGCTATCATGTGATCCATTCCCGGATCACTATTGTACCCCTTGACCAACTCATGGCAAGGCACACTTCATGTGCGGTACACAGCATAGCATACTGTAGAGCCTACGTCTAAAGCATAGGGGACGACCTTCGTCCTTTCTCTCTCTTCTGCTGTGGTCAGGTCTTGAGTCTTACTCAATACTCACACCTTGTAACACAGCCAAGAACTCCTTCTTTGCTGATCTATTTTGAACTGTTTCAAAATCATGTCAAGGTGTGTGTTCTTTGAAAGTATCATCAGGCGTCTTGATCTATCTCTATAGATCTTGATGCCCAATATGTAAGCAGCTTTATCCAGGTCTTCCTTTGAAAAACTCCTTTCAAACAACCCTTTATGCTTTCCAGAAATTTTACATCATTTCAGATCAACAATATGTCATTCACATATACTTATCAGAAATGTTGTAGCGCTCCCACTCACTTTATTGTAAATACAAGTTTCTAACAAACTTTGTATAAACCCAAAAACTTTGATCACTCCATCAAAGCGTATATTCTGACTCCGAGATGCTTGCTCTAGTCCATGGAAGGATCGCTGGAGCTAGCATACCTTTTAGCATCCTTAGGATCGACAAAACCTTTCTGATTGTATAACATACAACCTTTCCTTACGAGAACTGGTAAGGAAACTTGTTTTTGACATCCATCTGCCAGATTTCATAAATGCAGCTAATGCTAACATGATTCCGACGGACTTAAGCATCGCTACGGATGAGAAAATCTCATCGTAGTCAACTCCTTGAACTTGTGAAAATACTCTTTGCCACAAGTCGAGCTTCATAGACGGTAACATTACCATCCACGTCCGTCTTCTTCTTAAAGATCCATTTATCTCAATGGCTTGCCGATCATCGGGCAAGTTCACCAAAGTCCATGCTTTGTTCTGGTACATGGATCCTATCTCGGATTTCATGGCTTCTAACCATTTGTCGAAATATGGGCCCACCATTTCTTCTCCATAGCTCGTAGGTTCATTGTTGTCTAGCAACATGACTTCCAAGACAGGATCACGCATTACTCTGAAGTAGTACGCATCCTCGTCGTCCTACGAGGTTTGGTAGTGACTTGATCCGAAGTTTCATGATCACTATCATAAGCTTCCACTTCAATTGGTGTAGGTGCCACAGGAACAACTTCCTGTGCCTTGCTACACACTACTTGAAGTTATGGTTCAATAACCTCATCAAGTCTCCACCATCCTCCCACTCAATTCTTTCGAGAGAAACTTTTCCTCGAGAAAGGACCCGTTTCTAGAAGCAATTACTTTTGCTTCCAGATCTGAAATAGGAGGTATACCCAACTGTTTTGGGTATTCTATGAAGATGCATTTATCCGCTTTGGGTTCGAGCTTATCAGCCTGAAACTTTTTCACATAAGCATCGCAGCCCCAAACTTTTAAGAAACGACAACTTAGGTTTCTCTAAACGGTGTCGTCTCAACGGAATTGCGTGGTGCCCCTTTTAAAGTGAATGCGGTTGTCTCTAATGCCTAACCCATAAACGATAGTGGTAATTCGATATGAGACATCATGGTGTGCACCATATCCAATAGGGTGTAGTTATGATGTTCGGACACACCATCACACTGTGGTGTTCCAGGCGGTATTAATTGTGAAACACTTTCCACAATGTCTTAATTGTGTGCCAAACTCGTAACTCAGATGTCTCTATGATCATATCATAGACATTTTATCCTCTTGTCACGACGATCTTCAACTTCACTCTGAAATTACTTGAACCTTTCAATAATTCAGACTTGTGTTTCATCAAGTAAATATTCTCAGCATCCACTCAAATCATCTGTGAAGTAAGAACACATCGATATCCACTGCGTGCCTCAGCACTCATTGGACTGCACACATCAAATGTATTACTTCCAACAAGTTGCTCTCTTGTTCCATCTTACTGAAACCGAGGCTCTTCAGTCATCTTGCCCATGTGGTATGATTTGCATGTCTCAAGTGATTCAAAATCAAGTGAGTCCAAACGATCCATCTGCATGGAGTTTCTTCACGCATATATACCAATAGACATGGTTCGCATGTCTCAATCCTTTCAAAAACGAGTGAGACCAAAGATCCATCTACATGGAGCTTCTTCATGCGTTCTATACCAATATGACTCAAATGGCAGTGCCACAAGTATGTGGTACTATCATTACTATTTTATATCTTTTGGCACGAACATGTGTATCACTGCGATCGAGATTCATTTTAGGTGCAAGACCATTGAAGGTATTATTCAAATAAACAGAGTAACCATTATTCTCCTTAAATGAATAACCGTATTGCGATAAACATAATCCAATCATGTTTATGCTCAACGCAAACACCAATCTCGATGGTAGAGGGAGCATGCGATGCTTGATCACATCAACCTTGGAAACACTTCCAACACATATCGTCATCTCACCTTTAACTAGTCTCTGTTTATTCTGCAGCTTTTATTTCGAGTTACTAACACTTAGCAACCGAACCGGTATCTAATACCCTGGTGCTGCTAGGAGTACTAGTAAAGTACACATTCATATAATGTATATCCAATATAGTTCTGTCGACCCTGCCTGCCTTCTCATCTACCAGGTATCTAGGGTAGTTCTGCTTCAGTGACCGTTCCCCTCATTACAGAAGCACTTAGTCTTGGGTTTGGGTTCAAACTTGGGATTCTTCACTAGAGCAGCAAATGATTTGCTGTTTCATAAAGTTTCCCTTTTGCCCTTGCCCTTCTAGAAACTAGTGGTTTTACTAACCATCAACAATTGATGCTCCTGCTTGATTTCTACTTTCGCGGTGTCAAACATCGCGAGTTGCTCAAGGATCATCATGTCTATCCCTGATATGTTATAGTTCATCACGAAGCTCTAATAGCTTGGTGGCAGTGACCATGGAGAACCATCACTATCTCATCTGGAAGATTAACTCCCACTCGATTCAAGTGATTGTAGTACTCAGACAATCTGAGCACATGCTCAACGATTGAGCTTTTCTCCCTTAGTTTGCAGGCTTAAGAAACTTGTCAGAGGTCTCATACCTCTTGACGTGGGCATTAGTCTGAAATCCCAATTTCAGTCTTTGGAACATCTCATATGTTCTGCGACGTTTCAAAACCGTCTTTGGTGCCACAATTCTAAACCGTTAGCATTACGCACTGAACTATCACGTAGTCATCAAAATGTGTATGTCAGATGTTTCGCAACATCTACAGACGACGCTGAGGTTCAGCACACCGAGCGGTGCATTAAGGACATAAGCCTTCTGTGCAGCAATGAGGACAATCCTCAGTTTACGGACCCAGTCCGCATAATTGCTACTATCAACTTTCAACTAAATTTTCTCTAGGAACATATCTTAAACAGTAGAACTAAAGCGTAAGCTATGACATAATTTGCAAAGACCTTTTGACTATGTTCATGATAATGAAGTTTATCTGATTATTTAATGAACTCCCACTCAGATAGACATCCCTCTAGTCATCTAAGTGATACATGATCCGAGTCAAACTAGGCCGTGTCCAATCATCACGTGAGACGGACTAGTCATCATCGGTGAACATCTCCATGTTGATCGTATCTACTATACGACTCATGTTCGACCTTTCGGTCTCTTGTGTTCCGAGGCCATGTCTGTACATGCTAGGCTCGTCAAGTCAACCTACGTGTTTTGCATGTGTTCCGAGGCCATGTCTGTACATGCTAGGCTCGTCAACACCCGTTGTATTCGAACGTTAGAATCTATCACACCCGATCATCACGTGGTGCTTCGAAATAACGAACCTTCACAACGGTGCACAGTTAGGGGGAGCACGTCTCTTGAAATTTTAGTGAGGGATCATCTTATCTATGCTACCGTCGTTCTGAGCAAATAAGATGTAAACATGACAAACATCACATGCAAATCATAAAGTGACGTGATATGGCCAATATCATCTTGCGCCTTTGATCTCCATCTTTGAGGCGCGGCATGATCACCTTCGTCACCGGCATGACACCATGATCTCCATCATCGTGTCTTCATGAAGTTGTCTCGCCAACTATTACTTCTACTACTATGGCTAACGGTTAGCAATAAAGTAAAGTAATTACATGGCGTTTTCATTGACACGCAGGTCATACAATAAATTAAGACAACTCCTATGGCTCCTGCCGGTTGTCATACTCATCGACATGCAAGTCGTGATTCCTATTACAAGAACATGATCAATCTCATACATCACATATATCATTCATCACATCCTTTTGGCCATATCACATCACATAGCATACCCTGCAAAAACAAGTTTAGACGTCCTCTAATTGTTGTTGCATGTTTTACGTGGCTGCTATGGGATTCTAGCAAGAACGTTTCTTACCTACGCAAAAGCCACAACGTGATATGCCAATTTCTATTTACCCTTCATAAGGACCCTTTTCATCGAATCCGATCCGACTAAAGTGGGAGAGACATACACCCGCTAGCCACCTTATGCATCAAGTGCATGTCAGTCGCTGGAACCTGTCTCACGTAAGAGTACGTGTAAGGTCGGTCCGGGCCGCTTCATCCCACGATGCCGCCGAATCAAGATAAGACTAGTAACGGCAAGTAAATTGACAAAATCGACGCCCACAACTACTTTGTGTTCTACTCGTGCATAGAAACTACGCATAGACCTAGCTCATGATGCCACTGTTGGGGAACGTAGCAGAAATTCAAAATTTTCTACGCATCACCAAGATCAATCTATGGAGTTTACTAGCAACGAGAGGGAAGGAGTGCATCTACATACCCTTGTAGATCGCGAGCGGAATCGTTCAAGAGAACGGGGTTGATGGAGTCGTACTCGTCGTGATCCAAATCACCGATGATCCTAGCGCCGAGCGGACGGCACCTCCGCGTTCAACACACGTACGGAGCAGCGACATCTCCTCCTTCTTGATCCAGCAAGGGGGGAGGAGAGGTTGATGGAGATCCAGCAGCACGACGGCGTGGTGGTGGAAGTAGCGGGATTCCAACAGGGCTTCGCCAAGCGCTGCGGGAGGAGGGAGATGTTTCACGGGAGGGAGAGGGAGGCGCCAGGGCTTAGGGTTGCTGCCCTCCCCCCCACTGTATATAGGGCCAAGGGAGAGGGGGGGCGCAGCCTTGGCCCTTCCTCCAAGGAAGGGTGCGGCCAGGGAGGAGTCCATCCTCCCCAAGGCACCTCGGAGGTGCCTTCCCCCTTTAGGACTCTCCCTTTATCTTATCTCTTGGCGCATGGGCCTCTTGGGGCTGGTTCCCTTGGCCCATATAGGCCAAGGCGCACACCCCACAGCCCATGTGGCCCCCCCTTGGGCATGTGGACCCCTTGGTGGACCCCTGGACCCCTTTCGGCACTCCCGGTACAATACCGATAATGCGCGAAACTTTCCCGGTGACCAAAACAAGACTTCCCATATATAAATCTTTACCTCCGGACCATTCCGGAACTCCTCGTGACGTCCGGGATCTCATCCGAGACTCCGAACAACTTTCGGGTTACCGCATACTAATATCTCTACAACCCTAGCGTCACCGAACCTTAAGTGTGTAGACCCTACGGGTTCGGGAGACACGCAGACATGACCGAGACGACTCTCCGGTCAATAACCAACAGCGGGATCTGGATACCGATGTTGGCTCCCACATGCTCCTCGATGATCACATCGGATGAACCACGATGTCGAGGATTCAATCAATCCCGTATACAATTCCCTTTGTCTACCGGTATAGTACTTGCCCGAGATTCGATCGTCGGTATCCCTATACCTTGTTCAATCTCGTTACCGGCAAGTCTCTTTACTCGTTCCGTAACTCACATCATCCCGTGATCAACTCCTTGGTCACATTGTGCACATTATGATGATGTCCTACCGAGTGGGCCCAGAGATACCTCTCCGTTTACACGGAGTGACAAATCCCAGTCTCGATTCGTGCCAACCCAACAGACACTTTTGGAGATACCTGTAGTGCACCTTTATAGCCACCCAGTTACGTTGTGACGTTTGGCACACCCAAAGCACTCCTACGGTATCCGGGAGTTGCACAATCTCATGGTCTAAGGAAATGATACTTGACATTAGAAAAGCTCTTAGCAAACGAACTACACGATCTTGTGCTAGGCTTAGGATTGGGTCTTGTCCATCACATCATTCTCCTAATGATGTGTTCCTTTATCAACGACATCCAATGTCCATGGTCAGGAAACCGTAACCATCTATTGATCAACGAGCTAGTCAACTAGAGGCTTACTAGGGACATGGTGTTGTCTATGTATCCACACATGTATCTGAGTTTCCTATCAATACAATTCTAGCATGGATAATAAACGATTATCATGAACAAGGAAATATAATAATAACCAATTTATTATTGCCTCTAGGGCATATTTCCAACACTACCATCATCTTTGAACTTTGCTTTCTCAAGGAACGCATTAAAATTCAACGGAACAACAGCACGAGTCATCTATCTACAATTAACATAGACAAGCAAGATACTATCAGGTACTAAGTTCATGATAAATTTAAGTTCTATTAATCATATTATTTAAGAACTCCCACTTAGATAGACATCTCTCTAATCATCTAAGTGATTACGTGATCCAAATCAACTAAACCATAACCGATCATCACGTGAAATGGAGTAGTTTTCAATGGTGAACATCACTGTGTTGATCATATCTACTATATGATTCACGCTCGACCTTTCGGGCTCAGTGTTCCGAGGCCATATCTGCATATGCTAGGCTCGTCAAGTTTAACCTGAGTATTCCACGTGTGCAACTGTTTTGCACCCGTTGTATTTGAAGGTAGAGCCTATCACACCCGATCATCACGTGGTGTCTCAGCACGAAGAACTTTCACAACGGTGCATACTCAGGGAGAACACTTTTATCTTGAAATTTTAGTGAGAGATCATCTTATAATGCTACCGTCAATCAAAGCAAGATAAGATGCATAAAAGATAAACATCACATGCAATCAATATAAGTGATATGATATGGCCATCATCATCTTGTGCTTGTGATCTCCATCTCCGAAGCACCGTCATGATCACCATCGTCACCGGCGCGACACCTTGATCTCCATCGTAGCATTGTTGTCGTATCGCCAACTATTGCTTTTACGACTATCGCTACCGCTTAGTGATAAAGTAAAATAATTACATGGTGATTGCATTGCATACAATAAAGCGACAACCATATGGCTCCTGCCAGTTGTCGATAACTCGGTTACAAAACATGATCATCTCATACAATAAAATATAGCATCATGTCTTGACCATATCACATCACAACATGCCCTGCAAAAACAAGTTAGACGTCCTCTACTTTGTTGTTGCAAGTTTTACGTGGCTGCTACGGGCTTAGCAAGAACCGTTCTTACCTACGCATCAAAACCACAACGATAGTTTGTCAAGTTCGTGTTGTTTTAACCTTCGCAAGGACCGGGCGTAGTCACACTCGGTTCAACTAAAGTGAGAGAGACAGACACCCGCCAGTCACCTTTAAGCAACGAGTGCTCGCAACGGTGAAACCAGTCTCGCATAAGCGTACGCGTAATGTCGGTCCGGGCCGCTTCATCTCACAATACCGCCGAACCAAAATATGACATGCTGGTAAGCAGTATGACTTATATCGCCCACAACTCACTTGTGTTCTACTCGTGCATATAACATCAACGCATAAAACCATGCTCGGATGCCACTGTTGGGAAACGTAGTAATTTCAAAAAAATTCCTACGCACACGCAAGATCATGTTGATGCATAGCAACGAGAGGGGAGAGTGTTGTCCACGTACCCTCGTAGACCGAAAGCGGAAGCGTTGACACAACGCGGTTGATGTAGTCGTACGTCTTCACGATTCGACCGATCAAGTATCGAACGCACGGCACCTCCGAGTTCAGCACACGTTCAGCTCGATGACGTCCCTCGAACTCCGATCCAGCCGAGTGTTGAGGGAGAGTTTCGTCAGCACGACGGCGTGGTGACGATGATGATGTTCTACCGACGCAGGGCTTCGCCTAAGCACCGCTACGATATTATCGAGGTGTAATATGGTGGAGGGGGGCACCGCACACGCTAAAAGATCGTTGATCAATTGTGTGTGTAGAGGTGCCCCCCTGCCCCCGTATATAAAGGAGCAAGGGGGGGGTTCGGCCGGCCTAGAGGAGAGGCGCGCCAGGAGGAGTCCTACTCCTACCGGGAGTAGGACTCCCCCCCTTTTCCATGTTGGACTAGGAGAGAAAGGGGGAAGAGGTGGAGGGGAGGAAGGAAGGGGGGGCGCCGCCCCCTTCTCCTTGTCCTATTTGGACTGGGGGGGAGGGGCGCGCGGCCCTGCCCTGGCCTCCTCTCCTCTCTTCCACCTAGGCCCACTAAGGCCCATTAAGTTACCGGGGGGTTCCGGTAACCTCCTGGTACTCCGGAAAAATCCCGATTTCACCCGGAACACTTCCGATGTCCAAACATAGGCTTCCAATATATCAATCTTTATGTATCGACCATTTCGAGACTCCTCGTCATGTCCGTGATCACATCCGGGACTCCAAACAACCTTCGGTACATCAAAACATATAAACTCATAATATAACTGTCATCGTAACGTTAAGCGTGCGGACCCTACGGGTTCGAGAACTATGTAGACATGACCGAGACACCTCTCCGGTCAATAACCAATAGCGGAACCTGGATGCTCATATTGGTTCCCACATATTCTACGAAGATCTTTATCGGTCAGACCGCATAACAACATACGTTGTTCCCTTTGTCATCGGTATGTTACTTGCCCGAGATTCGATCGTCGGTATCTCGATACCTAGTTCAATCTCGTTACTGGCAAGTCTCTTTACTCGTTCCGTAATACATCATCCCGCAACTAACTCATTAGTCACAATGCTGGCAAGGCTTATAGTGATGTGTATTACTGAGTGGGCCCAGAGTTACCTCTCCGACAATCGGAGTGACAAATCCTAATCTCGAAATACGCCAACCCAACAAGTACCTTTGGAGACACCTGTAGAGCACCTTTATAATCACCCAGTTACGTTGTGACGTTTGGTAGCACCCAAAGTGTTCCTCTGGTAAACGGGAGTTGCATAATCTCATAGTCATAGGAACATGTATAAGTCATGAAGAAAGCAATAGCAACATACTAAACGATCGAGTGCTAAGCTAACGGAATGGGTCAAGTCAATCACATCATTCTCCTAATGATGTAATCCCGTTAATCAAATGATAACTCATGTCTATGGCCAGGAAACACAACCATTTTTTATCAACGAGCTAGTCAAGTACAGGCATACTAGTGACACTCTGTTTGTCTATGTATTCACACATGTATTATGTTTCCGGTTAATACAATTCTAGCATGAATAATAAACATTTATCATGATATAAGGAAATAAATAATAACTTTATTATTGCCTCTAGGGCATATTTCCTTCAGGGATGGAGTGGCAGACCTAGGATCAAATTACTGGGGTTGCCAAACATCAATACATACATAAAAGTTTTAGTGAAATTACACTAAACTAATATGATTGTGCCTAAACGCCATAGTAAATCCAACGAATAGTAAAAAAAAGGTTAATATACTTATATAAATTATTTTTTAGTTTTTATAGGGGGTGCCATGACCCACGGCACCCCTAGATCCGACCCCAAAGGGAGGAATCAATTCTCTCCATATACACCACTTATTCAGCGTTCATCTCAATGGATTTGTCCACAAAACATTCAAGAGGACCACAAAGGAGAAATGGATCAGAGCTAGAAGCACATCATCAATCACCAAGCGACCAACCAGCCGGATGTTTCTCATAATTGAACAAATCATTAATAAAAGGGAGATGGAAGGGGATAAATCGACACGCATTTGACATTGATTGGTCACTAGCATGCCCTCAGGCCTCACATCCCAACTAACATAAACCCTGGCGTTAGTGTCATGTAAGCTACATAACCAATAGATCGATTGGTTGGTTACCTCCTCCAATCTCATGAATAAACCTCGTGATATATAGATCACCACTTCTGCGTACACATGCCAAACGACTTCCGCGGCGGCGTGGACTGCATGAACGCCATCTAGATTGGTTGGTATGTTTTCCCCCTTAAAGATGCCTCATGGGGTCGCTCGTTTTAGACATTCCATGAATAGATAAATCATAGAAAATGAGATAAAATGTATGTTTTAGACACCCAAAAGGACACGGACAAAACATACATCAAATATGTTTCCCCATTTTTTCGACATTTATATAAAATTATTTATACCAGTACTATATCCTCTTGGGAGTCGTTCTGCATTTCCTGAAACACTTACAAATATTTGAAAAGGCATTAAAAGAAACAGGGAATAAGAGCTAGTCCAGTCTCTTCCAAAAGTTTGTGAGAAAAGAATGATTCACGTCACCAAAAGTTTGTGACGAGCAAATTTTCCTTCACAACATAGTGCAAAAACTAGGCGAATAGAGATGCCATAACAGAAAACAAGTAAAACACAAATAATGAAGCAAGCCTACTGTGAGGACATGCGCGGCCCACATATTTCTCATACTAAAAAACATGATGCATAATTGTTGCCCCACATCATCGAGTAAATGACACATATCCACCACAACTGGGGCAAGGTTATGAGAAACCAACACCGATCGCTAAAACCATAAGGCCACCTTTGGTTCATAGGAATAGAAAGATCATATGAAACGAGATAACATGTATCTCAATCCCTGTAGAGAAAGAGATGTCATTTGATGCATAGGATATGATTTTTTTTTTCATTGGGTCTAAGCTTTTTTTTTTTGAAATGAGAAGGATTGATTCCTATAAACCAAAGGGCTTCAAAGAAAGTTTTCCTTTGAAAATCCTTTCCCATAGAATTCCTACAAATCAAAGAAGGCCTAAAAAGCCACCAAAATTGGAGCAGGCATGTGCCACATAACATTGATCTCGCGTTTTGCTCAATTTAGCATCGTTTTGACCGATGGGACCAGTTGTCCAGATGACATGCCATGTCGATGCGGATAACTTGCTTAGGTGGACAAGGTGGGGAGTGAGAAGGAGAAGAGATGGGAATAAGATGGTGGGCTGACAGGTGGTCCTCATCCTCTTTTACCTTTTGGACCCTCTTAACTGGCGAACTGTTCGCTGGGAGGGGTTGGCATTTGCGAACATTTAGATAACGGTTTTAGGTGTATAAGGGTTGGCAGTTTCTTCATAACAGCATGGCAGCTTCTCCCGAGAAAGACACGTTCCTTCTAAACTTGCCACCGTTTGATCCCGCGTCGCAACTAAAACTAGCAGGAAAATGCGTCCGTTCGTCACCCCCTTCCCCGCTGACTTTCGCCAAATAACATTACCGTTGTGTTTTTGGTCTTTATCGAAATCTTTACTGCATGTATAGCAGATTATCGCTACAGCGTTTCAGTGGCAATCTCTGTCCTTCAGCACAGGGACGGACGCACTTACTTCTTCTCAGTACCTACCTACCAAAGTTGCAGCAGAAATGAAAGAACAGTACTTGCGTCGCATCGCATGGACATTTGGATTTGGGTTTCTCCCTTTCTCTTCTCCTGGACAGATCATCCACCCATCCACGTGCTCATCACACCAACCAATCATGCTTCTGACTTCCGACATCATGGAGCAAGATGCTGTTCTTCGTTTTTGGTTGGCTTCATTCATTTCACCAAAAAGGAATTGCTGCAAATGCAAGAACAATCCAAATGCATGCCTCCATTTCGAGCTGCCGAACTCCAAGACTCTGGCACCAATGATTGATTCATTCATTTTTCTCAACGAGTTTGTTCACAAAGAATTTGGCCCAATGGGTGGGAGAGCAAAATTAACAGAGGAAAATCGCAGCTAGCAGCAACCAGAGCATCAAAACGGGGATAAATTAACAACGAATCTCTTGCGCATATTGATTCAATTGACTGTAATGTAGTAACATGGAGCTAGCTGGCTATCATGCATCTAGCCGCGCTGCTGTTGATCGGAGGCGGAGGGGGAGCCCGGCGACGGCGCGGCGTCCCAGGGCGTCATGTCCATGGGGTAGCTGCCGAGCACCCTGAGGAAGGAGGTGAACTCCTGGATCTCGGCGAGCGCGTTCTGGGCGCGCACGTCGGCCATGGACGCCTGGAAGTCGATGTAGAACATGTACTCGAAGTGCTTGGCGGTGCCGATGTTGGCGTCGTCCACCAGCCGGATGGGCCGGTGCCGGTGCGGCCGGCTCTCGATCTTGGTCAGGCTGATGTCCCGGAACGCGAACGCCGACAGCACCTTGAACAGCACCGAGGTGCCCTCCAGGTCGTGCGCCAGCACGATGCTCGTCTTGAACGGCCGGTCCGTCCGCGGGATGATGGGCTCCCGCGCCAGCATCACGAACCGGGTCACGTTCCCGGCGTCGTCCTGCACGCCGTCCGCCAGCACCTGGAGCCCGTACAGCTCCGCGGCGCGCGCCGAGGCGATGGCGGCCGTGTCGCGGAGCGCGTGCGCCGCGATGTGCTCCGCCGCGCCCGCCGTGTCGTCGAAGGCCTCGCGGGCCACGTTGAGGCCCATGCGCGTCAGCGTGTGCTCGCACTGCGCCAGCGCCTGCGGGTGCGAGATCACCCGGGCCAGCAGCTCCCGCCGGACCCCCGGGAGCGCCAGCAGGCAGTGGTGGACGGGGAGCTGCACCTCGCCCACGATGTGGAGCCGGTGCCGGAGGAGCAGGTCGTAGTTGCGGTGGATGCTGCCGCCCAGGGAGTTCTCCACGGGGAGCACCGCGCGGTCGGCGATCCACAGCTCCACCGCCTGGAACGCCACCTCGAACTGGTCGCACGGGATGGCCTCGCACCCCGGGTACGCCTTCCCGGCCGCCGCCTCGCTGTAGGCGCCCGGCACGCCCTGGTACGCCACCCGGAGCTGCGCGCCGTGCAGCGGCGCCGGGGACAGGTCGCTGATGCTGAGCGGGCGCGGCAGGTTCCCCGCGCCCGCGGCCGGCACCAGATCCAGGCCGGAGACGGCGTCCTCGGAGCCGGGGACGGCCGGCGCGGCTAGCTTGTTGTTGTTGTTCTGGCCGTTCACCTTCGGCGCCGGCGGGGCGGGGGTGTCGTTGGTGCTGGAGAGGATGGCGCAGGCCGTCTGCCAGTCGCTGCGGCTGGCCGGGATCGCGCGCGCCGCCGCGGTGCCGGATCCCCTGCTGCTCCTCCCCGCGAGGCGCATCCGCGGCGCGGCCGTGCCCCGGATGGCCGCGGCGGCCTCCATGGCCGGTAGCCTGGTACCTACCTACCGAGCTCGCCGCCGGCCGTCGATCTGCTTTCTCTGGGCGGTGGCGGTGGAGGGTGGGTGGTTGGTGGCGCTCGTGGGTGGGGCAGGCGGTGATGCTGGCCTCCAAGCTGACCGGCTGGCTGGTGAGAGAGAAAAAAGGCGCCGTTTTTATGGGGAAGGAGGGGTTGGTGGGGGCTCGCCGTCCGTCGTGGAGGGAGCCGTGCCCCGTTTCCATTTCCCGGGGTGAAAAAACACATGCGTTTTTCTTTTTTTTTTGGAACGTGTTTTTCTTCTTTTTGGTAAGAAAATAAGTATCATAAATATCTCTCCTGGATAACAATGCCTTATCTATACGTATCTAGACCCACATGTGACTAAATTCAAGGATAAGAAAAGGATGACAACATAGGAAAACCATTAACCAAAATTTCAAAATACTCAAACATAGGCCTTTTTCTACTTACTATATATGTCACGTTGTCATTCCAGGCCTTTTTGCATTTACATTTGTCATGTTGGCATTCTACGCCCCTTGGTTACGGCTGAGATGGTATTAGAATCGGGGTCAATTCAATCGTAGATGCTTACGTACGCGCACATAAAAATATCAGGGTCAGTTTGAGTTGAACCCAATTAACAAAATACTTGGTTAGCACCGTTCATTAGTGGAAGGCAATAATCTTTTGTAGCTTTGTTCATGATTTCAAGGATCTCGTGAATTAAAAAGCCTCTAAATCAAATGGCATCTGGTTCTGAAACGTCGGGTCATCTCATTTAGTGCCGAATCATTTAGACAACTCTAGGGCCTCGATAAAAGCTGGGAAGATCTTTAATTATATGGCTTATACTGTAGGATGATTGTCGGTGTGGAGCCGGCGATCTATGGGGCAGGGTTGCCCCTTTACTGGTTCGGCTAGGGTCATTGGCACGAAGAGCAAGCACAACAGGAGGTGCTATACGGTTTTACCCAGGATCGGGCCACTGAGAAGCGTAAAACCCTACTCCAGGGCCGATCCTGAGATTTCGGGGGCCCGAGGCGAAACTAAAACTCGGGGCCCTGACGTTTCAGAACCAGATGCCATTTGATTTAGAGGCTTTTTAATTCACGAGATCCTTGAAATCAGGAACAAAGCTACAGAAGATTACTGCTTTCCACCAAGAACGGTGCTAACCAAATATTTAGTGTCGAATCATTTAGACAACTCTAGGGTCTTGATAAAAAATGGAAAGATCTTAATTATATGGCTTACACTGTAGGATGATCCCTCAATTTCTGTTGATAACCACATACCATGTTAGTTTCATAACGGTAAAGTCACTTACGTTGAAGTAGCCCTTAACTTCTCAAGGAATTCTTAGAGTTTTGGGTGGAATGAGGATTGCTATTCTTTCTACTTCTCGAGGGATAATGACAGGTCGAGAAGCTCGACTAAACAGAATTGGGGGAGAAGTTTTATGTTATATATGGTAATCGTCCCGCCTATAGTGCTCGAATTCTATCTCGCCCTTCCTATTTTGAAAATAAAAATTCCTCTCATAAGGACTCCGAAAATACTAGGTCCCCGCCTACACAAGCAAATTGTTGATAAAACTCCAAAATAGCTTTTTCTTTTGACTCAATCCTCTTCTTCTCCTTAGCATTTCAGGGTAGGAAATATTACGACTCAAAAGAAATTGTCATGGAATGTTGGCCCATCTCATGTTTCGTACCAAATGTTGGCCCATCTCATGTTTCGTACCAAACGCTTACGTAGCTCTATGCCTCAAATAGAAAGAGAGAAAATGTTATAAGGATGATCTCATACTTTTTTCCCTTGACAACAACCCCATGCACTACTAGCTAGGTAACTGGATACTATTATTTTTTAACAATTGGATAATACTATGATATTGATGTCAACGATGAGTATTGGGCACCTGCGACGTGAAGTAAGAGAAAAACAACGACCACCATTCACTCAACCAATGTGCAATGTGCAAGAGTAAAATGCTTGTTAATTTACCATGTTAGACCTTGTATTATTCCTCTCGGATTCTTTCGTCTCTTAGGATAAATTTTTCCTTGTGCGCCCTCCACCTTGAATTCATTGTCAATATGTTAATTGAGAGGAATAGACGAATTAATCATTATGCTCATGCACATCATTTCTGGCCTTTTGGATGAAACTAATTGAAAGTCAAAACCAACATCTCCTTGTCTAAGATGCTTATCTGCAAGCACAAACATGAATAGATCATTGTATGAATGGAGTCGAGGTCGGTTGTTTCACCTTGGCCCAACCAATCATAGGTGTTCAGCCTGACCATGGGCAGTGGGTTCAGCCCGAAAGCCCGTTGTTCTGGCCTGGCTCGGGCCTCACTTTTAAGCCCACATATAGCTTGGATGAAAGCCCTCAGGGGCATATTTTGAGGATTTTATATGAAAATAGGTATAGTATCACCTGATTTAATTTCAAAAATAATTTATCTATTTTGTTCTAATAGGGAAGTAGTCATTTATTTTGAACCTGACTTCTTACATACTCCCTCCGTATAAAGTTGAGTCACTTATTTTGGGATGGATGGAGTATATTATGCAAGAATAAGGTTGTCTAGAAATTCCCTTCCCCATACCACACCTTCTTCTCTAGAAGCTTTTAGCACTGAGCACACCCACGTACTCCCTCTGTCCTTAAAAGAGTGTACTTTCAACTTTGTTGAAAAGTCAATTTTTTTATGTTTCATCATATTTATACAATAACACGTCAACAATTATGCCATCAAATTAGTAACATTAGATTCATGATAAAATATATTTTCATCATATGCATGTTTGGTTTCACAAACACTGGAATATTTTTGCACAAACTCGGTCAAACTTTGAGATAGTTTTACCCTCTAACAAAGTTGAAAGTGCATTCTTTCAAAGACGAAGGGAGTAAGTAGCCATTTATTTCGGGCCTCGGGCCAGGCCAGGGTTGGCATTTTGCAAGCCCGGCCATGACGACAATGTCAAGGTTTAGTGTGTGACGTGTGTAATTGTCTGTCTACGTTTCTCTTCTCCGTTGCAAATTTTTGCTAGGTAACGTGACGCAAGAACACAGGGTGGTACAAACAAAGTTGCAGTCAACTGCCACATGCACAACCGTTGCTCGTTTTCAGACACAACAACTGTATCTAATCTAATCTAAACTACTAATAAAAAAGCAAACATAAATTCCCCTAAAACCACACAGCAAACATAAACTCTTATCGAACGACTTCCATGCTTCCCCTTTCGATGGATGTACCGTTTTTTTGGATTGTACCTTATACCTTCCTTGTGCCACTTCATCATTTTGGCAGACTCCTTCGTGATGAAAAGGCGCTGCAGACTTTTTATAAAATCAAGATACCGAAGAACCTTAACGGGGATGGTTAGCTGCTTTTTCTCACCATCCTCACCGACCACCTCAATGTACCGAGACGAACCGTACTGCCTACAGTACTTGTCATCCGCATACTCGTGCCTAAACAAAAGGCAATTCTTCGGGCAAACATCTATTTTCTCATAATCCATAGAGAGTGCCTTCATTATTTTCTTTGTATCGTACATGCTTTTCGGCAGTTCATGACCCTCAGGGAGGCTGTTAGCCCATACTCCCAAGAATGCTTCGAAGCATTTCTGGCTACAATCGTACTCAGCCTTGACTGCAATCAGTTGCGAGATGGCATCCAGCTAAGATATTTTCGCACCCGCATAAAGAGGTTTCTTCGACGAGACCAAGACCTCCAAGAAGGCCTTTGCGGTTGCCTCCGGCTCCTCCGGTTCATTCTTTGAAGGTGTCGCATTCGCCATTTCTGCAACAATGACATCATCTAGCATGTCCCTGACCCCGTCGTCCTCATATCCATCGATGCGTTGTCGCATCACCTCCTCTCTACCACGGTCCTGCTCGACTATGTTTATCAGCGGCATGTCAAAGTTTGGCATATATCCGTGCGTGCGAAGGTGCTCACTCATGTCCGTCTGATTTCTACGGTGACGTCTGGCACATCTCGCACAGGGGCATGGTGGGATAATTCTCATTGGACGACGGAATATCTCCTTCAAATACACATCGGTTTTCGCGATCCACTCTGATGTTACTCGATTCCGACGGATAAAACCACTGTACATCCACTGATTATCTGCCATCATCTGCTTTTTTGCAAGCCACACAACATAATTAAGGATTCACTTAAATTAATCACATCAAATTTTCAGTTTCTACCGCGTTGAATCCACCTACATCTCTAATAGGTAAAGATGGGTCCTAATCCCACCCGAGGATGTGTAGATTGAGTACGTTCTCCATTCTACCCCGTTCCGAGACAAAATTTCGGCAGCACCTCCCCGCTGTTCTCCAGATACACGTCTCGGCAAATAGCCGAGAGAATGTGCTCCAGAGAACAATGGGGAGGCGCCGCCGAAATCCTGTCTCGGAACAGGGTAGAACATGGAGAACATAACCAATCTACACATCCTCGGGCTGTCCGTGGAAAACGCTGGACAATCCGAAAGAGCTGCGATGATAAATATGCAATTGAATTCATATTTATCGATGCAACCCTTTCGGACGGGAGATGCCTAGGTTACGCCAGGTGACTTGAGAATGAAATCTAGTGATATGAAAAAAGGGAGGAGATGGACTTGTAGCTCACCCTCGGCTGTAGAGGAAGTAGTCTAACAGCAGAGGGATGCTCAGGGGGACCAACGCGTCGGACAACGGTCACTCCGATGAAATGCGACACCACAAAGCCTGCAAATTCCATCGCGACAAAAAATTAGAACATCACAACTAATAGAACATCACAATATCATCATCATCGTCTAACAATCATCGAATCATAAAAAAACATCATCATCATCCAAAAATTATCGAAGCATAAAAAAACATCATCATCTATCATCAACATCATCATCTACCATCTGTCATCTATCATCATCATCATCATCTCAAAATCATCGAAGCATAAAAAATCATCATTATCACTTCTCATCTAACAATCATCATCATCATCATCTAAAAAAAATCCGTATGAACAAGTTATCTATCTAACTACCATCTATGTGTCTAACTATGCCCTCTTATCCTCTGCAAAATCATGAAAAAAACAGAAAAAGTGTTCTTGGGAGGGAAGGGGGCCGGACCTAACAGAGAGGAGGTCGAGGCGGCGGCTGCTCCGGGGAGGGAGCGCGGCGACTCCGGGCAGGAGGCCCTCGCCTCACCACCGAGCGGTGGCGGTGTTGGGTGGGGATGAGGTCGACTCGGGGCGGGGTGGCGGCGTTGGGCGGGGACGAGGTCGGGGCGGGGCGGCGGCCAGGGCGGGGACGAGGTCGAGCCGGGGCGACGGTGTTGGGCGGCGACGAGTTCGGGGCGGGGACGAGGTCGGGGCGGGGAGGGGCGTCGGCCGGGGCGTGGACGAGGTCGGGGCGGGGCGTCGGCCGGGGCGGGGACGAGGTCGGGGCGGGGCGGCGGCGTTGGGTGGCGGCGGCTATCGGGGTCGAGAGAGAGGTTGGGGTCGGGGTGAGACAGAGAGGGAATGGGTGGAGGAGGATGAATAGCGAGTGGATAAGGTCACCCCTATGCCGACGGCCTGGCCGTCGGCATAGGCTGGGTCCACAAGTCAGTGGAGTGGGAGGAGTGGATAAGGTGGCCCTATGCCGACAGCCAGGCCGTCGGCATAGGAGTGGTCCCACCTGACAGCGAGAGGGCCATCGAGTGGATAAGGGTGGCTCTATGCCGACGGCCAGGCCGTCGGCATAGATAGGAGGCCTATGCCGACGGCTATTGTTGGAAATATGCCCTAGAGGCAATAATAAATAGGTTATTATTATATTTCCTTGTTCATGATAATCTTTTATTATCCATGCTAGAATTGTATTGATAGGAAACTCAGATGCATGTGTGGATACATAGACAACACCATGTCCCTAGTAAGCCTCTAGGAGACTAGCTCGTTGATCAATAGATGGTTACGGTTTCCTGACCATGGACATTGGATGTCGTTGATAACGGGATCACATCATTAGGAGAATGATGTGATGGACAAGACCCAATCCTAAGCCTAGCACAAGATCGTGTAGTTCGTTTGCTCAGAGCTTTTCTAATGTCAAGTATCATTTCCTTAGACCATGAGATTGTGCAACTCCCGGATACCGTAGGAATGCTTTGGGTGTGCCAAACGTCACAACGTAACTGGGTGGCTATAAAGGTGCACTACGGGTATCTCCAAAAGTGTCTGTTGGGTTGGCACGAATCGAGACTGGGATTTGTCACTCCGTGTAAACGGAGAGGTATCTCTGGGCCCACTCGGTAGGACATCATCATAATGTGCACAATGTGACCAAGGAGTTGATCACGGGATGATGTGAGTTACGGAACGAGTAAAGAGACTTGCCGGTAACGAGATTGAACAAGGTATAGGGATACCGACGATCGAATCTCGGGCAAGTAACATACCGTTAGACAAAGGGAATTGCATACGGGATTGATTGAATCCCCGACATCGTGGTTCATCCGATGAGATCATCGTGGAACATGTGGAAGCCAACATGGGTATCCAGATCCCGCTGTTGGTTATTGACCGGAGAACGTCTCGGTCATGTCTGCATGGTTCCCGAACCCGTAGGGTCTACACGCTTAAGGTTCGATGACGCTAGGGTTATAGGGAAAGTATGTACGTGGTTACCGAATGTTGTTCGGAGTCCCGGATGAGATCCCGGACGTCACGAGGAGTTCCGGAATGGTCCGGAGGTAAAGATTTATATATGGGAAGTCCTGTTTTGGTCACCGGAAAAGTTTCGGGTGAAATCGGTAATGTACCGGGACCACCGGGAGGGTCCCGGGGGTCCACCAAGTGGGGCCACCAGCCCCAGAAGGCTGCGTGGGCCAAGTGTGGGAGGGGACCAGCCCCAGGTGGGCTGGTGCGCCCCCCCACCAAGGCCCAAGGCGCATGGGAGAGTGGGAGGGGGCAAACCCTAGGTCCAGATGGGCCTTAGGGCCCATCTAGTGGGGCGCCCCCCCTCTCCTCCCCTTGGCCGCCCCCCCTTGATGGGATCTAGGGCTGGCCGCCTCCTCTTGGGGGTGGAAACCCTAAAGGGGGCGCAGCCCCCTCCCCCCCTATATATAGTTGATGTTTGGGCTGCCCAAGACACACGAGAACGTCTCTCTTTCGGCGCAGCCCTTCCCCTCTCCCTCCTCCTCCTCTCCCGCGGTGCTTGGCGAAGCCCTGCGGGATTGCCACGCTCCTCCACCACCACCACGCCGTCGTGCTGCTGCTGGATGGAGTCTTCCCAACCTCTCCCTCTCTCCTTGCTGGATCAAGGCGTGGGAGACGTCACCGGGCTGCACGTGTGTTGAACACGGAGGCACCGTTCTTTCGGTGCTTAGATCGGAATCAACCGCGATCTGAATCGCTACGAGTACGACTCCCTCATCCGCGTTCTTGCAATGCTTCCGCATCGCGATCTACAAGGGTATGTAGATGCACTCCCCTTCCCCTCGTTGCTAGATTACTCCATAGATTGATCTTGGTGATGCGTAGAAAATTTTGAATTTCTGCTACGTTCCCCAACAGTGGCATCATGAGCTAGGTCTATGCGTAGTTTCTATGCACGAGTAGAACACAAAGTAGTTGTGGGCGTCGATGTTGTCAATTTACTTGCCGTTACTAGTCTTATCTTGTTTCGGCGGCATTGTGGGATGAAGCGGCCCGGACCAACCTTACACGTACGCTTACGTGAGACAGGTTCCACCGACTGACATGCACTAGTTGCATAAGGTGGCTAGCGGGTGTCTGTCTCTCCCACTTTAGTCGGAACGGATTCGATGAAAAGGGTCCTTATGAAGGGTAAATAGAAATTGGCATATCACGTTGTGGTTTTACGTAGGTAAGAAACGTTCTTGCTAGAAACCTATACAAGCCACGTAAAAACTTGCAACAACAATTAGAGGACGTCTAACTTGTTTTTGCAGCATGTGCTATGTGATGTGATATGGCCAGAAGATATGATGAATGATATATGTGATGTATGAGATTGATCATATTCTTGTAATAGGGATCACGACTTGCATGTCGATGAGTATGACAACCGGCAGGAGCCATAGGAGTTGTCTTTATTTTTGTATGACCTGCGTGTCATTGAATAACGCCATGTAAGTTACTTTACTTTATTGCTAAGCGCGTTAGCCATAGAAGTAGAAGTAACCGTTGGCGTGACAACTTCAAGAAGACACAATGATGGAGATCATGGTGTCATGCCGGTGACAAAGATGATCATGGTGCCCCGAAGATGGAGATCAAAGGAGCAAAATGATATTGGCCATATCATGTCACTATTTGATTGCATGTGATGTTTATCATGTTATGCATCTTATTTGCTTAGAACGACGGTAGTAAGTAAGATGATCCCTTATAAAATTTCAAGAGAAGTGTTCCCCCTAACTGTGCACCGTTGCGAAGGTTCGTTGTTTCGAAGCACCACGTGATGATCGGGTGTGATAGATTCTAACGTTCGAATACAACGGGTGTTGACGAGCCTAGCATGTACAGACATGGCCTCGGAACACATGCAAAACACTTAGGTTGACTTGACGAGCCTAGCATGTACAGACATGGCCTCGGAACACGGAGGACCGAAAGGTCGAACATGAGTCTTATAGCAGATACGATCAACATGGAGATGTTCACCGATGATGACTAGTCCGTCTCACGTGATGATCGGACACGGCCTAGTTTGACTCGGATCATGTATCACTTAGATGACTAGAGGGATGTTTATCTGAGTGGGAGTTCAATAATCAGATGAACTTCATTATCATGAACATAGTCAAAAAGTCTTTGCAAATTATGTCATATCTTGCGCTTTAGTTCTACTGTTTAAGATATGTTCCTAGAGAAAATTTAGTTGAGAGTTGGTAGTGGCAATTATGCGGACTGGGTACGTAAACTGAGGATTGTCCTCATTGCTGCACAGAAGGCATATGTCCTTAATGCACCGCTCGGTGTGCTGAACCTCAACGTCGTCTGTAGATGTTGCGAAACATCTGACATACACGTTTTTGATGACTACGTGATAGTTTAGTGCGTAATGCTAACGGTTTAGAATTGTGGCACAAGAGACGTTTTTTGAAACGTCGCAGAACATATGAGATGTTCCGAAGACTGAAATTGGGATTTCAGACTAGTGCCCACGTCAAGAGGTATGAGACCTCTGACAAGTTTCTTAAGCCAGCAAACTAAGGGAGAAAAGCTCAATCGTTGAGCATGTGCTCAGATTGTCTGAGTACTACAATCACTTGAATCGAGTGGGAGTTAATCTCCCAGATGAGATAGTGATAGTTCTCCATAGTCACTGCCACCAAGCTAGTAGAGCTTCGTGATGAACTATAACATATCAGGGATAGATATGATGATCCTTGAGCTATTCGCGATGTTTGACACCGCGAAAGTAGAAATCAAGAAGGAGCATCAATTGTTGATGGTTAGTAAAACCACTAGTTTCTAGAAGGGCAAGGGCAAAAGGGATACTTCATGAAACGGCAAATCAGTTGCTGCTCTAGTGAAGAAACCCAAGGTTGAACCCAAACTCGAGACCAAGTGCTTCTGTAATGAGGGGAACGGTCACTGAAGCGGAACTACCCTAGATACTTGGTAGATGAGAAGGCAGGCAAGGTCGACAGAAGTGTATTGGATATACATTATATGAATGTGTACTTTACTAGTACTCCTAGCAGCACCAGGGTATTAGATACCGGTTCGGTTGCTAAAGTGTTAGTAACTCGAAATAAAAGCTGCGGAATAAACGGAGACTAACTAAAGGTGAGATGACGATATGTGTTGGAAGTGTTTCCAAGGTTGATGTGATCAAGCATCGCATTCTCCCTCTACTATCGAGATTTGGTGTTTGCGTTGAACATGATTGGATTATGTTTATCGCAATACGGTTATTCATTTAAGGAGAATAATGGTTACTCTGTTTATTTGAATAATACCTTCAATGGTCTTGCGCCTAAAATGAATCTCGATCGTAGTGATACACATGTTCATGCCAAAAGATATAAAATAGTAATGATAGTACCACATAATTGTGGCACTGCCATTTGAGTCATATTGGTATAGAACGCATGAAGAAGCTCCATGTAGATGGATCTTTGGACTCACTCGTTTTTGAAAAGATTGAGACATGCGAACCATGTCTATTGGTATATATGCATGAAGAAACTCCATGCAGATGGATCGTTTGGACTCACTTGATTTTGAATCACTTGAGACATGCAAATCATACCACATGGGCAAGATGACTGAAAGTCCTCGTTTTCAATAAGATGGAACAAGAGAGCAACTTATTGGAAGTAATACATTTTGATGTATGCAGTCCAATGAGTGCTGAGGCATGCAGTGGATATCGTTATGTTCTTACTTCATAGATGATTTGAGTAGATGCTGAGTGTATTTACTTGATGAAACACAAGTCTGAATTATTGAAAGGTTCAAGTAATTTCAGAGTGAAGTTGAAGGTCGTCATGACAAGAGGATAAAATGTCTATGATATGATCATAGAGATATCTGAGTTACGAGTTTGGCACACAATTAAGACATTGTGGAAAGTGTTTCACAATTAATACCGCCTGGAACACCATATTGTGATGGTGTGTCCGAACATCATAACTGCACCCTATTGGATATGGTGCATACCATGATGTTTCTTATCAAATTACCACTATCGTTTATGGGTTAGGCATTAGAGATAACCGCATTCACTTTAAAAGGGGCACCACGCAATTCCGTTGAGACGACACCGTTTAGAGAAACCTAAGTTGTCGTTTCTTAAAAGTTTGGGGCTGCGATGCTTATGTGAAAAAGTTTCAGGCTGATAAGCTCGAACCCAAAGCGGATATATGCATCTTCATAGAATACCCAAAACAGTTGGGTGTACCTCCTATTTCAGATCTGGAAGCAAAAGTAATTGCTTCTAGAGACGGGTCCTTTCTCGAGGAAAAGTTTCTCTCGAAAGAATTGAGTGGGAGGATTGTGGAGACTTGATAAGGTTATTGAACCGTCGCTTCAACTAGCGTGTAGCAGGGCACAGGAAGTTGTTCCTGTGGCACCTACACCAATTGAAGTGAAAGCTTATGATAGTAATCATGAAACTTCAGATCAAGTCACTACCAAACCTCGTAGGACGACGAGGATGCGTAATACTTCAGAGTAGTACGTAATCCTGTCTTGGAAGTCATGTTGTTGGACAACGATGAACCTATGAGCTATGGAGAAGCGATGGTGGGCCCATATTCCGACAAATGGTTAGTAGCCATGAAATCCGAGATAAATGGAGAAGAAGACGGACGTGGACGGTAATGTTACCGTCTATGAAGCTCGACTTGTGGCAAAGAGTATTTCCACAAGTTCAAGGAGTTGACTACGATGAGATTTTCTCATCCGTAGCGATGCTTAAGTTCGTCGGAATCGTGTTAGCATTAGCTGCATTTATGAAATCTGGTAGATGGATGTCAAAACAAGTTTCCTTACCAGTTTTCGTAAGGAAAGGTTGTATGTGATACAATCAGAAAGGTTTTGTCGATCCTAAGGATGCTAAAAGGTTTCTAGCTCCAGCGATCCTTCTAAGGACTGGAGTAAGCATCTCGGAGTTGGAATGTACGCTTTGATGAGATGATCAAAGATTTTGGATTTATACAAAGTTTATGAGAAACTTGTATTTCCAATAAAGTGAGTGGGAGCGCTACAACATTTCTGATAAGTATATGTGAATGACATATTGTTGATCCGAAATGATGTAAAATTTCTGGAAAGAATAAAGGGTTGTTTGAAAGAAGTTTTTCAAAGGAAGACCTGGATAAAGCTGCTTACATATTGGGCATCAAGATCTATAGAGATAGATCAAGACGCCTGATGATACTTTCAAAGAACGCACACCTTGACATGATTTTGAAAGAGTTCAAAATAGATCAGCAAAGAAGGAGTTCTTGGTTGTGTTACAAGATGTGAGTATTGAGTAAGACTCAAGACCTGACCACAGCAGAAGAGAGAGAAAGGACGAAGGTCGTCCCCTATGCTTTAGACGTAGGCTCTACAGTATGCTATGCTGTGTACCGCACATGAAGTGTGCCTTGCCATGAGTTGGTCAAGGGGTACAATAGTGATCCGGGAATGGATCACATGACAGCGGTCGAACTTATCCTTAGTATCTAGTGGACTAAGGAATTTTCTCGATTATGGAGGTGAAAAGAAGTTCGTCGTAAAGGGTTACGTCGATGCGAACTTTGACACTAATCCGGAAGACTCTGAGTAGTAAACCGGATTCGTATAGTAGAGCAATCATTTGAAATGGCTCCAAATAGCGCGTGGTAGCATCCACAAGATGACATAGATATTCATAAAGCACACACAGATCTGAAAGGTTCAGACCCGTTGAATAATAACCTCTCTCACAAGCATAACATGATCAAACCAGAACTCATTGAGTGTTGATCACATAGTGATGTGAACTAGATTGTTGACTCTAGTAAACTCTTTGGATGTTGGTCACATGGTGATGTGACCTATCAGTGTTAATCACATGGTGATGTGAACTAGATTATTGACTCTAGTGCAAGTGGGAGACTGTTGGAAATATGCCCTAGAGGCAATAATAAATAGGTTATTATTATATTTCCTTGTTCATGATAATCTTTTATTATCCAGGCTAGAATTGTATTGATAGGAAACTCAGATGCATGTGTGGATACATAGACAACACCATGTCCCTAGTAAGCCTCTAGGAGACTAGCTCGTTGATCAATAGATGGTTACGGTTTCCTGACCATGGACATTGGATGTCGTTGATAACGGGATCACATCATTAGGAGAATGATGTGATGGACAAGACCCAATCCTAAGCCTAGCACAAGATCGTGTAGTTCGTTTGCTCAGAGCTTTTCTAATGTCAAGTATCATTTCCTTAGACCATGAGATTGTGCAACTCCCGGATACCGTAGGAGTGCTTTGGGTGTGCCAAACGTCACAACGTAACTGGGTGGCTATAAAGGTGCACTACAGGTATCTCCAAAAGTGTCTGTTGGGTTGGCACGAATCGAGACTGGGATTTGTCACTCCGTGTAAACGGAGAGGTATCTCTGGGCCCACTCGGTAGGACATCATCATAATGTGCACAATGTGACCAAGGAGTTGATCACGGGATGATGTGAGTTACGGAACGAGTAAAGAGACTTGCCGGTAACGAGATTGAACAAGGTATAGGGATACCGACGATCGAATCTCGGGCAAGTAACATACCGTTAGACAAAGGGAATTGCATACGGGATTGATTGAATCCCCGACATCGTGGTTCATCCGATGAGATCATCGTGGAACATGTGGGAGCCAACATGGGTATCCAGATCCCGCTGTTGGTTATTGACCGGAGAACGTCTCGGTCATGTCTGCATGGTTCCCGAACCCGTAGGGTCTACACGCTTAAGGTTCGATGACGCTAGGGTTATAGGCAAAGTATGTACGTGGTTACCGAATGTTGTTCGGAGTCCCGGATGAGATCCCGGACGTCACGAGGAGTTCCGGAATGGTCCGGAGGTAAAGATTTATATATGGGAAGTCCTGTTTTGGTCACCGGAAAAGTTTCGGGTGAAATCGGTAATGTACCGGGACCACCGGGAGGGTCCCGGGGGTCCACCAAGTGGGGCCACCAGCCCCAGAAGGCTGCGTGGGCCAAGTGTGGGAGGGGACCAGCCCCAGGTGGGCTGGTGCGCCCCCCCACCAAGGCCCAAGGCGCATGGGAGAGTGGGAGGGGGCAAACCCTAGGTCCAGATGGGCCTTAGGGCCCATCTAGTGGGGCGCCCCCCCTCTCCTCCCCTTGGCCGCCCCCCCTTGATGGGATCTAGGGCTGGCCGCCTCCTCTTGGGGGTGGAAACCCTAAAGGGGGCGCAGCCCCCTCCCCCCCTATATATAGTTGAGGTTTGGGCTGCCCAAGACACACGAGAACGTCTCTCTTTCGGCGCAGCCCTTCCCCTCTCCCTCCTCCTCCTCTCCCGCGGTGCTTGGCGAAGCCCTGCGGGATTGCCACGCTCCTCCACCACCACCACGCCGTCGTGCTGCTGCTGGATGGAGTCTTCCCAACCTCTCCCTCTCTCCTTGCTGGATCAAGGCGTGGGAGACGTCACCGGGCTGCACGTGTGTTGAACGCGGAGGCACCGTTCTTTCGGTGCTTAGATCGGAATCAACCGCGATCTGAATCGCTACGAGTACGACTCCCTCATCCGCGTTCTTGCAACGCTTCCGCATCGCGATCTACAAGGGTATGTAGATGCACTCCCCTTCCCCTCGTTGCTAGATTACTCCATAGATTGATCTTGGTGATGCGTAGAAAATTTTGAATTTCTGCTACGTTCTAGCTGCTACCCTCTCTCTCCCCTCAGGCCCACTAAGGCCCAATACTTCCCCGGGGGGTTCCGGTAACCCCTCCGGCACTCCGGTTTTATCCGAAACTTCTCCGGAACACTTCCGGTGTCCGAATATAGTCGTCCAATATATCAATCTTTATGTCTCGACCATTTCGAGACTCCTCGTCATGCCCGTGATCACATCCGGGACTCCGAACAACCTTCGGTACATCAAAACATATAAACTCATAATATAACTGTCATCGTAACTTTAAGCGTGCGGACCCTACGGGTTCGAGAACTATGTAGACATGACCGAGACACCTCTCCGGTCAATAACCAATAGCGGAACCTGGATGCTCATATTGGTTCCTACATATTCTACAAAGATCTTTATCGGTCAGACCGCATAACAACATACGTTGTTCCCTTTGTCATCGGTATGTTACTTGCCCGAGATTCGATCGTCGGTATCTCGATACCTAGTTCAATCTCGTTACCGTCAAGTCTCTTTACTCGTTCCGTAATACATCATCCTGCAACTAACTCATTAGTCACAATGCTTGCAAGGCTTATAGTGATGTGCATTACCAAGTGGGCCCAGAGATACCTCTCCGACAATCGGAGTGACAAATCGTAATCTCGAAATAGGCCAACCCAACAAGTACCTTTGGAGACACCTGTAGAGCACCTTTATAATCACCCAGTTACGTTGTGACGTTTGGTAGCACACAAAGTGTTCCTCCGGTAAACGGGAGTTGCATAATCTCATAGTCATAGGAACATGTATAAGTCATGAAGAAAGCAATAGCAACATACTAAACGATCGAGTGCTAAGCTAACGGAATGGGTCAAGTCAATCACGTCATTCTCCTAATGAGGTGATCCCGTTAATCAAATGACAACTCATGTCTATGGCTAGGAAACATAACCATCTTTGATTAACGAGCTAGTCAAGTAGAGGCATACTAGTGACACTCTGTTTGTCTATGTATTCACACATGTATTATGTTTCCGGTTAATACAATTCTAGCATGAATAATAAACATTTATCATGATATAAGGAAATAAATAATACTTTATTATTGCCTCTAGGGCATATTTCCTTCAGTCTCCCACTTGCACTAGAGTCAATAATCTAGATTACACAGTAATGATTCTTACACCCATGGAGTCTTGGTGCTGATCATGTTTTGCTCGTGGAAGAGGCTTAGTCAACGGGTCTGCAACATTCAGATCCGTATGTATCTTGCAAATTTCTATGTCTCCCACCTGGACTAAATCCCGGATGGAATTGAAGCGTCTTTTGATGTGCTTGGTTCTCTTGTGAAATCTGGATTCCTTTGCTAAGGCAATTGCACCAGTATTGTCACAAAAGATTTTCATTGGTCCCGATGCACTAGGTATGACACCTAGATCGGATATGAACTCCTTCATCCAGACTCCATCATTTGCTGCTTCCGAAGCAGCTATGTACTCCGCTTCACACATAGATCCCGCCACGACACTTTGCTTAGAACTGCACCAACTGACGGCTCCACCGTTTAATGTAAATACGTATCCGGTTTGCGATTTAGAATCGTCCGGATCAGTGTCAAAGCTTGCATCAACGTAACCACTTACGATGAGCTCTTTGTCACCTCCATAAACGAGAAACATATCCTTAGTCCTTTTCAGGTATTTCAGGATGTTCTTGACCGCTGTCCAGTGATCCACTCCTGGATTACTTTGGTACCTCCCTGCTAAACTTATAGCAAGGCACACATCAGGTCTGGTACACAGCATTGCATACATGATAGAGCCTATGGCTGAAGCATAGGGAACATCTTTCATCTTCTCTCTATCTTCTGCAGTGGTCGGGCATTGAGTCTTACTCAATCTCACACCTTGTAGTACAGGCAAGAACCCTTTCTTTGCTTGATCCATTTTGAACTTCTTCAAAACTTTGTCAAGGTATGTGCTTTGTGAAAGTCCAATTAAGCGTCTTGATCTATCTCTATAGATCTTAATGCCTAATATATATGCAGCTTCACCGAGGTCTTTCATTGAAAAACTCTTATTCAAGTATCCCTTTATGCTATCCAGAAATTCTATATCATTTCCAATCAGCAATATGTCATCCACATATAATATCAGAAATGCTACTGAGCTCCCACTCACTTTCTTGTAAATACAGGCTTCTCCAGAAGTCTGTATAAAACCAAATGCTTTGATCACACTATCAAAGCGTTTATTCCAACTCCGAGAGGCTTGCACCAGTCCATAAATGGATCGGCTGAGCTTGCACACTTTGTTAGCTCCCTTTGGATCGACAAAACCTTCCGGTTGCATCATATACAACTCTTCTTCCAGAAAACCATTCAGGAATGCAGTTTTGACATCCATTTGCCAAATTTCATAATCATAAAATGCGGCAATTGCTAACATGATTCGGACAGACTTAAGCATCGCTACGGGTGGGAAGGTCTCATCGTAGTCAATCCCTTGAACTTGTCGAAAACCTTTCGCAACAAGTCGAGCTTTATAGACAGTAACATTACCATCAGCGTCAGTCTTCTTCTTGAAGATCCATTTATTTTCAATGGCTTGCCGACCATCGGGCAAGTCAATCAAAGTCCATACTTTGTTCTCATACATGGATCCCATCTCGGATTTCATGGCCCAAGCCATTTTGCGGAATCTGGGCTTACCATCGCTTCTTCATAGTTCGTAGGTTCGTCATAGTCTAGTAACATAACCTCCAGAACAGGATTACCGTACCACTCTGGTGCGGATCTTGATCTAGTTGACCTACGAGGTTCAGTAATAACTTGATCTGAAGTTTCATGATCATTATCATTAACTTCCTCACTAATTGGTGTAGGTGTCGCAGAAACATAGCTCGATGCAGTCTACCTTATTCCTCAAGGCTTGAAGCTAAGCAACGTGAGCATTGCGCCTCTTCTTCATCGTCTCTGCACTCAGGGCTTATAAACCGCTCCTAGTGCCTCTCAGCTAGCGAGGTGGGACTAAAAAACTGCTTAGTAAGAAACTCTAGTACCGGTTCGTGCCACGAACAGGTACTAAAGGTGCTCGTGGGGCCACAGCCTCATTAGTACCCGTTCGTGGCACCAACAGGGACCAAAGGGTGGAATTGGTCCCGGTTCGTGCCACCAACCGGGACCAATGGCCTTGCACAGCGGCGTGGTGGTGAGTTTAGTCCCACCTCGCTAGCTAAGAGAGAGCCGCACCTGTTTATAAGGTGCGGTGCGCCTGAGCTGTCGAGCTCCTCTCTAAAGCAGGCTTACGGGCCTAACCTCTCTGTACATGCCTGTGGGCCTACTGGGCCTTCTGCGGGCCTGAATCCTGGCCCATGGATGGGTTTCTAATCGTATTCAGGCCGTGGTGGCCCAGTAGGTGGCATAATTTTTAATTTTTGGCCTGTTATTTTTCATGCATTTACTAATTATTTTGAGCTATAAGACCCTAAAATTGAAAAGCATTTCAAATGAACTCTGAAAAGGTTGAAAGTTGGCATGGTATCATCATTTCATCCACATAGCATGTGCAAGAAAGTTGAGAGGGTTATGGCAAAAACTAGATGCACTTCTTGTACAAAACGGACAATGGTATCATACTCGTCTATTACAAAGTTGGCATGGTATCATCATAATTGTTGCGGGAGAAAGTCTTCACTTTTTCTTCGCTTGTGTCATTTGCTTATTGCGCCGTAACCATGGATAATCCTCATCGTTTATCAGGATGCTTGGGTCAGCCTTGACTTTGAAGGGAGGAATTTCATGAAACTTTTCATAATCTTCAGACATGTCTGTCTTGCCCTCCACTCCCACAATGTCCCTTTTTCCTGAAAGAACTATGTGGCGCTTTGGCTCATCGTATGATGTATTCGCTTCCTTATCTTTTCTTTTCCTCGGTCTGGTAGACATGTCCTTCACATAGATAACCTGTGCCACATCATTGGCTAGGACGAACGGTTCGTCAGTGTACCCAAGATTGTTCAGATCCACTGTTGTCATTCCGTACTATGGGTCTACCTGTACCCCGCCTCCTGACAGATTGACCCATTTGCACTTAAACAAAGGGACCTTAAAATCATGTCCGTAGTCAAGTTTCCATATGTCCATTATGTAACATAATATGTGTCCTTTCCCCTCTCGGTTGCTGCATCAAAACGGACACCGCTGTTTTGGTTGGTGCTCTTTTGATCTTGGGCGATCGTGTAAAATATATTCCCATTTATCTCGTATCCTTTGTAAGTCAATACAGTCGAAGATGGTCCCCTGGACAACGAGTACAACTCATCACAAACAGTGGTGTCACCTCTGTGACGTGTTTCCAACCAACTGCTGAAAGTCCTGATGTGTTCACATGTAATCCAGTCGTCACACTGCTTCGAGTGTTTGGAGCGCAGACTGTTCTTGTGTTCATCGACATACGGGGTCACCAAGGTAGAGTTCTGTAGAACTGTGTAGTGTGCTTGAGACCAAGAATATCCGTCCCTGCATATTATTGAGTCCCCCTCCAAGCGTGCCTTTTCCAGTCAGTCTCCCCTCATACCGTGATTTAGGGAGACCTATCTTCTTAAGGCCAGGAATGAAGTCAACACAAAACCCAATGACATCCTCTGTTTGATGGCCCATGGAGATGCTTCCTTCTGGCATAGCGCGGTTACGGACATATTTCTTTAGGACTCCCATGAACCTCTCAAAGGGGAACATATTGTGTAGAAATACGGGCCCTAGAATGACAATCTCGTCGACTAGATGAACTAGGACGTGCGTCATGATATTAAAGAAGGATGGTGGGAACACCAGCTCGAAACTGACAAGACATTGCGCCACATCACTCCTTAGCCTTGGTATGATTTCTGGATCGATCACCTTCTGAGAGATTGCATTGAGGAATGCACATAGCTTCACAATGGCTAATCGGACGTTTTCCGGTAGAAGCCCCCTCAATGCAACCGGAAGCAGTTGCGTCATAATCACGTGGTAGTCATGAGACTTTAGGTTCTGGAACTTTTTCTCTGGCATATTTATTGTTCCCTTTATATTCGACGAGAAGCCAGTCGGGACCTTCATACTGAGCAGGCATTCAAAGAAGATTTCTTTCTCTTCTTTCGTAAGAGCGTAGCTGGCAGGACCTTCATACTGCTTCGGAGGCATGTCGTCTTTTTCGTGCAAACGTTGCAGGTCCTCCCGTGCCTCAGGTGTATCTTTTGTCTTCCCATACACGCCCAAGAAGCCTAGCAGGTTCACGCAAAGGTTCTTCGTCACGTGCATCACGTCGATTGAAGAGCGGACCTCTAGCTCTTTCCAGTAGGGTAGGTCCCAAAATATAGATTTCTTCTTCCACATGGGTGCGTGTCCCTCAGCGTCATTCGGAACAGCTAGTCCGCCGGGACCCTTTCCAAAGATTACGTGTAAATCATTGACCATAGCAAGTACGTGATCACCGGTACGCATGGCGGGCTTCTTCCGGTGATCTGCCTCGCCTTTGAAATGCTTGCCTTTCTTTCAACATTGATGGTTGGTCGGAAGAAATCGACGATGGCCCAGGTACACATTCTTCCTGCTTTTGTCCAGGTATATACTTTCAGTGTCATCTAAACAGTGCGTGCATGCGTGGTATCCCTTGTTTGTCTGTCCTGAAAGGTTACTGAGAGCAGGCCAATCGTTGATGGTTACAAACAGCAACGCGTGCAGGTTAAATTCCTCCTGTTTGTGCTCATCCCACGTACGTACACCGTTTCCATTCCACAGCTGTAAAAGTTCTTCAACTAATGGCCTTAGGTACACATCAATGTCGTTGCCGGGTTGCTTAGGGCCTTGGATGAGAACTGGCATCATAATGAACTTCCGCTTCATGCACATCCAAGGAGGAAGGTTATACATACATAGAGTCACGGGCCAGGTGCTGTGATTGCTGCTCTGCTCCCCGAAAGGATTAATGCCATCCGCGCTTAAACCAAACCATACGTTCCTTGGGTCAGCTGCAAACTCAGCCCAGTACTTTCTCTCGATTTTTCTCCACTGCGACCCGTCAGCGGGTGCTCTCAACTTCCCGTCTTTCTTACGGTCCTCACTGTGCCATCGCATCAACTTGGCATGCTCTTCGTTTCTGAACAGACGTTTCAACCGTGGTATTATAGGAGCATACCACATCACCTTCGCAGGAACCCTCTTCCTGGGGGGCTCGCCGTCAACATCACCAGGGTCATCTCGTCTGATCTTATACCGCAATGCACCGCATACCGGGCATGCGTTCAGATCCTTGTACACACCGCGGTAGAGGATGCAGTCATTAGGGCATGCATGTATCTTCTGCACCTCCAATCCTAGAGGGCATACGACCTTCTTTGCTGCGTATGTACTGTCGGGCAATTCGTTATCCTTTGGAAGCTTCTTCTTCAATATTTTCAATAGCTTCTCAAATCCTTTGTCAGGCACAGCATTCTCTGCCTTCCACTGCAGCAATTCCAGTACGGTACCGAGCTTTGTGTTGCCATCTTCGCAATTGGGGTACAACCCTTTTTTCTGATCCTCTAACATGCGATCGAACTTCAGCTTCTCCTTTTGACTTTCGCATTGCGTCCTTGCATCGATTATGACCCGGCGGAGATCATCATCATCGGGCACTGGTTCCTCTTGATCTTCAGCAGCTTCCCCCCTTGCAGCATCATTGGGGCACATCGTCTGGTTCCTCTTGATCTTCAGCAGCTTCCCCCGTTGCAGCATCACCGTATTCAGGGGGCACATAGTTGTCATCGTCCTCTTCTTCTTCGCCGTCTTCCATCATAACCCCTATTTCTCCGTGCCTCGTCCAAACATTATAGTGTGGCATTAAACCCTTGTAAAGCAGGTGGGTGTGAAGGATTTTCCGGTCAGAGTAAGACTTCGTATTCCCACATATAGGGCATGGACAACACATAAAACCATTCTGCTTGTTTGCCTCAGCCACTTCGAGAAAATCATGCACACCCTTAATGTACTCGGAGGTGTGTCTGTCACCGTACATCCATTGCCGGTTCATCTGCGTGCATTATATATAATTAAGTGTGTCAAAAACCATTACAGAACATCATGAATAGATAATTAAGTGACCAAATTAATAGAAGTTCATCATCACATTAGAACCAAAGTACATACATAATTCTCATCTAACAACATATATATAGCTCTCCAGAGCATCTAATTAATTAAACCATACATTGAAACTATGTAAAACATTTCAATGCGAAAACAAATGCGATCATAATCGCAACCAAGGTAACAATTGATCCAACGGCATAATGATACCAAGCCTCGGTATGAATGGCATATTTTCTAATCTTTCTAATCTTCAAGCGCATTGCATCCATCTTGATCTTGTGATCATCGACGACATCCGCAACATGCAACTCCAATATCATCTTCTCCTCCTCAATTTTTTTTTATTTTTTCCTTCAAGTAATTGTTTTCTTCTTCAACTAAATTTAACCTCTCGACAATAGGGTCGGTTAGAATTTCCGGTTCAACCACCTCCTAGATAAATAAAATCTATGTCACGTTGGTCGGTATATTTGTCATAAACAATAAATGAACCAAATAGTTATAAAAAGATAATATATACCACATCCGAATCATAGACAGGACGAGGGCCGACGGGGGCGGATACGAAAACCATCGCACTATGTAATAAGAAGGAATAATAAAAGTAACAAAATTAGACAAGTAACTATCTAAAGTAAGAATTTTTTTCCTTTCAGAAAGAAGATAAGAACAAGAGGCTCACCACGGTGGTGCTGGCGACGAGATCAGCGCGGGCGATCGACGGCGGTGAAGACGGGGACGGGACGTGACGGACCGCTAAACCTAGACAAATCTCGGGGAAAATGGAGCTCGGAGGTCGAGTTTCGAGAGGACAAAGATTAACTAGTGTGGCTCAGACATTTCATCGAACACCTCATGTGCATAGGAGGTGAGCTAGAGCACCCAAATGCCCTCCCCTCGCCGGCCAGAAAAACAGAGCACTCCGGAGTGCTCTGCTGTGGCGATGGGGTATATATAGGGAACTCATTGGTCCCGGTTGGTGGCACCAACCGGGACTAAAGGCCTTTGGTCCCGGTTGGTGCCACGAACCGGGACCAATGCCCCCTTTAGTCCCGGTTGGTGGCACCAACCGGGACCAAAGGCCTTGTGCTGCCCCGCGTCAAAAGTTTAGTCCCACCTCGCTAGTTGAGAGAGCTCGAGAGTGGTTTATAAGCGCTGCTCCGCCCACCCTCTCGAACTCCTCTCAACTACAGGCTTTCGGGCCTAACTGTTCTCTTTGCCTGTGGGGCCTACTGGGCCTTCTGCGGGCCTGAATCCTGGCCCATGGATGGGTTTCTAGTCGTATTCAGGCCGTGGTGGCCCAGTAGGTGGCATAATTTTTTTCCTCTGTTTTTTTCTCTTTTGCTTTATTTGTTTTGTTTTGTTTCTACTTACAACAAAAAACTTATTTATTTTATTTCTAATTACTTATGTATTTTACTTTAATTATTTTATTTATATTTATTTTACTGCTGCTTTTTTTATTTATTTTACTGCTGCTATTTTTACTTAATTTATTAAGGTTTATTTATTGTAGTTACTATAGTTTATTTTATTTTATTTTATTAAGGTTTACGAGCTGTGGGAGGGACGAGGGGTGGCGACGTGCTGTGGGACACGATGCAGGGGCCGAGGAGGGAATTTAGGGTTAAGTTTTTATACGGGAACGGTTAGACGGGCTTTAGCGGGCTTTCACCGGGCTTGTGGGGTTTTACCAGGTCATCGATGAGAGTTTCCAAAAATGTCATTAGAAATCCGTCATGGATTAACAAGTTTCTTGTAGTGATATGTCGAGCACAATGAGTGGTGATCCTCCGGCCTCCCACTCGCACGCAGCCGCCGCCACCCTCCCGCTCGCTCGCCGCCGCCGTCGTCACCAGTCCCGGCGATGGCGCCGCCGCTGCCGTCGTGCCCCTGAAGACCTATTCATCTTGCCTGAAGGTGATCCTGTGTCAGATCCTGCACGATACCTCATCACTACAACACGTCGGCGGCGGTGTATGAGGCGTCCATGGCCCTGGTGGCGCCTTCAAGGGAGGACGCATGATCTTCAAGGGAGGACAGGCCATCAGATTCATCCACTTGGTAGCGTCTTTGTTCATCCAGGTTTGACGATTCATCTTTTCATTATCTAGTCTCTCAGGGATGTCAAACGTACCCTCAACAACTAACGTCAGCATTTATTTTGTTCTGTAGTGAACCCCCCTCGATGAATGCATGTCTGTTGCCGTGGCTAGAGAAAATTCTACATATACACATCCTGATAACCAACAAGATAAGTAGCAGCTTTGATATGGAGGTATTTTCCTTCACTGCGTGCTTTTTCTTTGTGCCCTTTACTGTACTGTAGTAGCATTTGCTAAATTGCATTGAGAGAATAGGATGGCACAACAAGCTAGGGCTTCAAGAAAACCAACCAAATTCCTTTTTTTTTGGATCAACCAACCAAATTGCTGTAATAGCACGATCCGCAAGACCTAGAAGGGATCTACACATGACATCGGTGGCTTCTCCTCCGCCTGCTATTTGCCGCTTTGACACTGTTGACAGATCCGAGTTCCACCTGCTAGGCTCGAATGGTAGATGTTACGGGCAACTGTATGTGAATCCCACTCCAAGGGATCGCCCTTCTCTATCCCAGATATGGCGGTTATGGAGTTGATGGCTCGTGTTTTTTTTTCTCTTTTGCTTTATTTGTTTTGTTTTGTTTCTACTTACAACAAAAAACTTATTTATTTTATTTCTAATTACTTATGTATTTTACTTTAATTATTTTATTTTTATTTATTTTACTGCTGCTATTTTTATTTATTTTACTGCTGCTATTTTTACTTAATTTATTAAGGTTTATTTATTGTAGTTACTATAGTTTATTTTATTTTATTTTATTAAGGTTTATTTAGTTTTATTTATTTTATTAAGGTTTATTTATTTTATAAATATAAAAAAATGAACATAGATGCGCTTATAGAGAAAATTAAACCTAAATTCACAGTAAATTTCAATTTACTGTGAATTTAGGTGAAATTCCCTGTATAAGGGCATCTATTTTCATTTTAAGAGAAGCTCAACAAGGCATAGAGGGACGGGCTTATAAACTGGTGTGAGCGCCCTTCGGTTGGCGAGGTGGGACTAAACATTGGCCGCAACTAGGACCAGCCCTTTAGTCCCGGTTAAAGGGTGGTGGGGCAGGAGCGTGGCCCATTGGTCCCGGTTTGTCCCACCAACCGGGACCAATGCCCCCACGAGGCCCGGCAGGCCCCTGGCCGCACGAACCGGGACCAATGCTCACATTAGTCCCGATTCGTGACTGAACCGGGACTAATGTGAATATTGCCCTGTGACCAAAGCCCAGTTTTCTACTAGTGATCCGGGCCAGAACCACAGCAAGATCCCCTCCGTGTAGACCCGACGCGTCCGTTTCCCCCCTCCAGGTGCCGGCGGCGCCGCCGTCCGTGAGCGGGGGCACACACCGGAGATGCGCGCCTCCTCTTTGGACATGGCACCACACCACCCCGCATGTATGAGGGCCTGGTGCGACGCTCCGGTGGTATTGCTATCCCCCCAGGGCCCCCGTCCCGCCTCTTCAGACATGGCACCACACCGCCCCACATGTATGAGGGCCCGGTTAGACGAGACGGTGTACCTGGGGGGGGGGGGGTAGCAATGCCGCTAGGTGTTGCTTTGGGCCCTCCTACGGTTGTGGAAGCGTGGTGGCTGGCGCAGGCACCCGGCACGCAGCTCCGGGGTGTGCCCCCCTCACCGGCGTCGCTGTGGGGCACGGCGGCAGCAACGTCCATGAGGGGGGCAATCGATATACCATCGGGGTATGTTTTTTTTAGATAAGGCACATTTATGTTGTGAAAAAAAACAGGAAAAAGTAAATAATATAAAAAAAATTTGAGGTATGCCGACGGCCACGGCAAGGCCGTCGGCATACCTGCGCACACGGCCACGGATCGATGACGTGGCAAAGGGCGGGGATCGATGACGTGGTAACATCCATGGGTCATCAACCGGCGCGAGCACTTCTTTACAAGCCAGGGCTTTGAAAGTTACCATCGATGATCCGAGGTAAACACCATTTCCATCATGGCAAACGTGATATGTTTACGGTTTTTTTAGACAATTTTACGTTCAATACGTGAAATTGCCGAGGAAATAACGTGTGCACGTTCGTGGGCCGGCCCATTTCATATTTTCTACTGTACCGAACTTTTTTTAATTTTTTTTAGCATGAATTCGATTGGCAAGAAGATAAAATCAAAATGTAAATAGGTAGATTGGTAGCCACGTCGCGTGTGGCCGACACAGAGCAATTTCCTTGTAAGCATGCGTTGCATTCAGCAATTGCCTTGTAATTTGGAAAGCAATCGATCTGAGCGATGATATTTTTTGTTTTTTAGGGCCGATCTGAGCGATTCATATGTACGCCATGCATATGTACATCTACCCTAGCTACGAACAAACTGAACAAAAAATAAGAACTTCCATTGACTTCTCTAGATCGAGGAGACACAGGCTATCCATGCCGTGGCGGCATCCCTGCGTTTACGTCTGCACCTCCGTGGTGCTCATCGCCATGGTGGCCGTCGTCGCCGGCACCGTGTGGCTGCTAGACGAGAGCCACCACCGGCCGCCGCCGAGGTACTACGCAGCGGTCCTTGCCGCCGACATCAGCGAGACGTCGGCATCGTTCGCCCTCTCCCTCGGCGTGGCACTGCCGGGCCCGCTCCTCACGAGCGGCGGGAGGTGCCTGGAAAGCGGCACATCCGTGGCGGTAGGATACCGTGGCGTGCCGCTCGGGCGCGCGCTGGTCGCCGGCCGGGAGGAGGTCTGCGTCGAGTGGTGGCGGCCGCCGCGGATGCCGCGATGGACGAGGGTCACCGCGCGGGGGAGCAATGTCACCGGCGAGGCCGTCGCGCGAGGCGTACGAGTGTTCGACGTGTCGCTCTGGACGGCGGACGGGAGGGCGGTGTGGTGCGGGGCGCGGCGGGTCGGCGACGACAGCAAGGCGGCGGCCGCCTGCGATGTGCACTAGCTGGGAGCGTAGTACGTACGTTCGTTGTCTGATTGTGCATGCTGACATGTTATGTACCACACGGATCGATCGAATATGGAGTTAGGTTCTCTAGCTAGCAGCTGATTTTTCCTGCATTTGTTTATGCTTGGTACTCCTACTTGTTTTCTTTTCTTGGTTTTGCTATTCATTTTTTTATGTATATGGTGGAGAAATGCTACAATAGTAATCTCAAGCGTCGTCTATTTTACCTTTTCTCTTTATAACGAAGCTATCTCTTTTAGTACGTGCTTTGATCTATATATGACCGTTCCTCTAATTCTTGGCCTCTTTACCTTCGGTCGTGTTAGATAATAACGAGAAATAAACGAGACAGAGAGACACGAAGATTTTTACGTGGAAACCCTTGCGGGAGAAAACCACGAACGCACGAAGGCGCAATTACTATGATGAGGAGTATTACAAGCACGAGACGACAGACCGTCTGAGGTGCGACTACATGGGGTATATATGAGGGGCAACACATAAGAGTCCTTGTAGGACAAGTAAACGAGTTGTACTCGTACGCGTCGGTACCAACGCAAAAGAACCACACCATATGTACTACGTCTAGTCCAATACGGTATAATTTGGATCACAATTTAACAATCTCCACCTTGATCCAAATTCCCTCCAATAGTCGAAGAAAGTGAATAACTCCATCCAAATCAGCATAAACACCTTGTGCGTCAAAGTCCATAGGACTAGTGAGAAATACCAACTAAGCCTGAGCAAAGCTCAAACTTATTGGTAGGAACTGGCTTTGTCATCATGTCAGCAGGATTATCATGAGTACTTATCTTGCATACCTTCAAATTGCCTTCAGCAACAACATCTCGAATATAATGAAATCTGACATCAATGTGCTTTGTCCTCTCATGATACATTGGATTCTTTGTAAGATATATGGCACTTTGACTGTCACTAAATACGGTAGGGCAAGATGAGTCTCCACAAAGCTCAGTGTACAAACCTCTCAACCAGATAGCTTCTTTGCATGCCTCAGAAATAGCCATATACTCGGCATCAGTAGTGGAACAAGCCACAATAGACTGCAAAGTTGCTCTCCAACTCACAACACAACCACCAATGGTGAAAACATAACCTGTGAGCGATCTTCTCTTATCCAAATCACCAGCAAAATCAGAATCAACAAAACCAACAAGTCCATCTCTAGTTTTCCCAAACTGTAAATAAGCATTAGAAGTACCTCGCAGGTATCTGAAAATACACTGAACTGCTCTCCAATGCTCTTTTCCAGGATTAGCCATGTATCTACTGACAACACTCAATGCACATGATAAATCCGGACGAGAACAAACCATGGCATACATAAGTGAACCAACTGCACTTGAATAGGGAACTCTAGACATGTACTCAATATCTGCATCTGACTTAGGACATAAGGCTGATGATAACTTGAAGTGTGCAGCTAACGGAGTACTCACCGGCTTGGCATTATGCATATTAAAACGACGAAGAACTTTATCAATATATCCCTTCTGACTTAGATATACTTTTCCAGACGGTCTATCTCTGGATATTTCCATGCCAAGTATTTTCTTTGTTGCACCCAAATCCTTCATCTCAAATTCATTACTCAATTGCTTCTTTAGTTCATTAATCTCTGACATGCTCTTAGCAGCAATTAACATATCATCAACATAAAGGAGCAAATAAATAGTTGGACCTTTGACAATTTTCAAATAAACACAACTATCATAATTAGACCTTTTGAAACCTTGAGAGAGCATAAAGGTGTCAAATCTCTTGTACCATTGTCTCGGGGATTGCTTCAATCCATACAGAGATTTCTTTAACTTACATACAAGCTTTTCTTTTCCAGGAATAACAAAACCTTCAGGTTGTTCCATATAAATATCCTCTTCTAATTCTCCATGTAAAAATGCAGTTTTAACATCCAATTGTTCAAGCTCAAGATCATGCATGGCAACAATACTGAGTAAAGTGCGAATAGAGCTATGCTTCACAACAGGAGAAAAGACTTCGTTATAGTCAATACCTGGAATCTGACTGTAACCTTTAGCAACTAACCTTGCTTTATATCTTGTCTCATCATTAGGAGAAACACCTTCTTTCCTCTTGAAAACCCACTTGCAACGAATAGGTTTCTTCTCTCTAGGCAATTTTACTAAATCCCAAGTGCCATTCTTTTCAAGTGATTCCATCTCATCATGCATAGCGGTCATCCACTTATTACTATCACCAGAAATAATAGCCTCGGTATATGAAGAAGGCTCAACATTACCTTCAATTTCTTCTGCAACAGATAAAGCAAAAGAAACAATATTGCACTCTTCAATTAACCTGTCAGGTTTATTAATACCCCGCCTAACTCTGTCACGTGCAAGATTCCAACTGGGTGGAACAATAGGCTGATTTCGAGTGGGAGTGACATGTTTATCATCAACGACGGGATCATCATGTGCATCAACAATTTCCTTACCAGATGTATCACCTGAATCAATAACATGCTCCACCTGAACAGTAGGCTCCTGAACAATAGGCTGCTGTTCACTTTCAACGGGAACATTAGTAGATGAAACATTATGTAACATAGCAGATTCATTTAAGATAACATTTCTGCTAACAACAACCTTCTGGGTTTCAGCATTCCATAATTTAAAACCTTTAACACCAGACTTATAACCAAGAAAGATGCACTTAACAGCCCTAGGCTCCAATTTTCCATTATCAACATGAACATAAGCAGTGCAACCAAAAACTCTCAATTGTGAATAATCAGCAGGTGAACCAGACCATACCTCAATTGGAGTTTTCTTATTAAGAGCAATAGATGGTGAACGGTTAATGAGATAACAAGCAGTGGAAGCAGCCTCAGCCCAAAAACGCATATGCAAACCTGCATTGGACAACATGCAACGGGCTCTGGAAATAATGGTCCTGTTCATACGCTCAGCAACACCGTTTTGTTGAGGAGTATAAGGAACGGTGTAATGTCTGACAATGCCTTCAGACTTGCAATAATTCTTAAATTGCTTAGAACAGAATTCCATACCATTATCAGTGCGAAGTATTTTTACCTTCTTTTCAGTTTGTCTCTCAATCATAATCTTCCACTCCTTAAAAGCTGAGAATGCTTCATATTTATGCTTCAAGAAATAAGGCCAAACTTTTCTCGAATAATCATCAATAATAGTCAGCATGTAACTAGCACCACCTAGTGACTTCTTGCGAGATGGTCCCCATAAATCAGAATGGACATAATCAAGAATACCTTCAGTTGTATGAGTCGAAGTGTTGAACTTCACCCTCTTATGCTTGCCGAAGATACAATGCTCACAAAATTTCAATTTACCAGGTTCATATCCATCAAGAAGACCTCTCTTATTTAACTCTGCCAAACCAAGTTCACTCATATGTCCAAGACGCATATGCCAAAGGTTAGCAGCATCACAATCAGAATTCTTTGAAATAACTGGAGTAGCGTTACCTGAAACGGTAGAACCTCGAAGGTAATAAAGACCATTGGTCGAACTCAAATCACCTTTCATCACAATAAGGGAGCCTTTGGTGACCTTCGAAACACTATCTCCACCTGAATACTTGTACCCCTTTGCATCAAGGGCACTAACAGAGATAAGATTTCTCTTCATCTTCGGAATATACCGAACATCTGTCAAAGTTCTGATTATTGCCATCACACATCTTGATTCGAATAGAACCTATGCCTTCAATCTTGCATGGTGAATTATCAAAACCCAAAACGGAACCAGCAGCAGTAGTGGAATCAAAAGTAGAAAACCAATCTCTATGTGGACACATATGAAAAGTGCATGCGGTGTCAAATACCCACTCATCATTGGTCTCAGCACATCCAGCAATAACGACAAGAGCATCATCGGAACTATCATCACGAGCAATGTTAGCAGAATTTTCACCTTGTTTGTTACCTTTCCTCTTTTCTTTATTCTGCAACTTGAAACACTCAGAGATGTCATGCCCGTCGCTCTTGCAATACCTGCAATACTTCTTGTCTCTAGATTGCGACCGGCCCCTGTAGCCATTCTTACTTTTGCCTCTGTTTCCATTATTGGAGTTCTTCTCCTTTGTCCTGCCATGAACAGATAATCCCTCGGCTTGGGATGAACTCGAACCATCATGAGGCACCATTAATTCCATCTTCTCCTTAGAGTTCAAAGCTTCATAAACTTCATTAAGCGTGAGAGTATCACGACTGTATAATATGGTGTCTCTAAAATTGGTATAAGAACTTGGCAGTGAACAAACTAACATTAAAGCAGTATCTTCCTCTTCATACTTAACCTCCATTGCAGCTAGATCAGATATGATCTCTTTAAATTCAGAAATATGATTCAAAACATTACCTCCCTCGGGTAACCTATGCAGGAATAATTTTTGCTTCAAATGCATCTTGCTGGTGAGATCTTTAGTCATGCAAATCCCTTCCAGCTTTAACCATAGAGCGGCGGCAGTTTTCTCGCTCAAAACTTCCTGCAAAATATTATTATGCAAATGGAGTTGAATCTGTGACAAAGCCTTACAATCAATTCTTTTCTCCTCATCAGTCCAGTCCTGAATTCTGTTCTTCCCAAAACTATCCAGTGCTTCGTCATAGTCGGACTGTGCCAACAACGCCCGCATCTTGACTTGCCATAGGGTAAACCTTGTGTCACGGTCCAGCAACGGAAGATCGTACTTCATGGATGCCATGAGTCGATAAATTTATGTACACAAAATAGTACAAGCCGGTAAAAAATTCTTGACAGAATTTAATATGCAGAGCAAAAACTGAAACAATAGCACCTAGTAGTATCCTTTGTGTAGATGTAGAAGTACTAATGAACTAGTACTAGTGCTAGGTACTGTAGCCTCACAATCTCCCGTGAACAGCACCAACAGCAGCTTCGGTGCGCTTGACGTGGAGCAGCAGAAAAAGTAAATTGATCTTGTACCTCTGGTCTTGTAGCCTGTACGTGGGTAGCATCCACAACTTGGCGGAATCGGACAAAAAAACGACTGCAGCTTAGGTGATTTGCACGTCGTGGGAACTCCTGTCGATCTCGGTGTCAACGGCGGCAGCAGAAATCGATCTGCCCTCGGATTGACAGATCGCGTGCAGGGGCAGCGGCGACACGCAACCCTAATTCTCTCGTCTCAAAAATCTCGTATCTGTAACTTGGCTCCGTATACCACCTGTTAAATAATAACGAGAAATAAACGAGACAGAGAGACACGGAGATTTTTACGTGAAAACCCTTGCGGGAGAAAACCACGGACGCATGAAGGCGCAATTACTATGAGGAGGAGTATTACAAGCACGAGACGACAGACCGTCTGAGGTGCGACTACATGGGGTATATATGAGGGGCAACACATAAGGGTCCTCGTAGGACAAGTAAACGAGTTGTACTCGTACGCGTCGGTACCAACGCAAAAGGCCCACACCGTATGTACTACGTCTAGTCCAATACGGTATAATTTGGATCACAATTTAACAGGTCGATGTATCACTATTTTCTTATTTCTAGATCAACGGTGTATCATTTTAGAAAGAGAAAAGTATGTTTTTGGTCCCTCAAGTTCCCATAAAGTATAGAATTGGTCCCTCAAGATTTTTTCGCATATATTTGGTCCCTCAAGTCTTAAAACCGGATAAGTTTGGTCCTAAACCAGATTGTGAGCACGTTGACCGGTTTTGACCGCCACAAAACCGCCCGATGAACAGTAAATTTGAAAAAAAAACTTCAAAAAAATCTGATCTTTTTTGGGATCCAATATGCTTACATGCGCAAGGTGCGACCAACTTTTCATGCTCTTTCGACACTCTAGGAGCTGGTGAAAAATAAAACAAAATTTTGCTCACAAAAAAAAGCCAAAATTGTTTCTTTTTGCTAGAGCCCGTCCGATGTCATTTCATGACAAAATTTTGGTCGGACCTTGCGCATGTAAGCATATTGGACCCCAAACAATTTCAGATTTTTTTGATTTTTTTTTGTTTTTTTGAATTTACTATTCATCAGGCAGATATTTTTGTTTTTTACCACGAGCTCCTTGAGTGCCGAAAGAGAACGAAATTTTGTTCACATCTTGCGTAGGCAAGCATATTCGACCCCAAAAAATTTCAGATTTTCTTGAAATTTGTTTATTTTTTTTGTCGAATTTACTGTTCATCGGGCGGTTTTGTTGCGGTCAAAACCGGTCAACGTGCTCAAAATCTGGTTTAGGACCAAACTTATCCGGTTTTGAGACTTGAGGGACCAAATGTATACCAAAAAAATTTGAGGGACCAAGTCTATACTTTGTGAGAACTTGAGGGACCAAAAACATACTTTTCTCTTTTAGAAACAAAGATGGTTAGAGCTTTTGCATAACTAATGGACCGTGTTATAAATCTGATGTCAAACTTTTAAGCATGGCAAATCAAACGTTTTATGAAAATATTATGTGTCGCGAGCCTGGCAATTCTCTTCAGCAAGCATGGCAAATCCTGACATATTTTTTTCTCAAGATTTGTCAATGCTTGCTGAAGGGAATTCTCATGCTCACAACACGAAAATTGTCATAAAAACATTTGATTTGCCATGCTTAAAAATCTGACTTAAGATTTTAGCATTTCTGAATTGTTGTCACTGCCAACGGATCCCCTTGCATGTGGATGCCTACGCATGTTAGGTGGGGGCAACCCCGATTTGGATTTGGTTGAAGCTTGGTTAACCATGTTGTTCGATTCATGCAATGGTCTATCGTCCTCACCGCAGAAGCAAATTATAAGTTTATACAGCTCCGGTCAATAAATAAACAAATATATAAGTTCATAAAGCTTGAGATATCCATTGGTTGAATTTGACTCTGTCGGTTTTTGTCCTAACGTGAACACACGTCAATACTTGTTGAAAATTTATTCTTGATTTAAGATATTTTTTTTCAAGATAGTGACCTAGCGATGTCTATACTCCACGATTGTTGTTGAAAAATAGCATGCTTTGTCACGAGTGAGGACGTCCTGAACCCGGGAATATATGAACCCATTTTAAAAAATGCATTTTAAACGTGTTTTAAAATGTTAAAAAAATCCAAAACAAAATTCCACACATACATCTTCGCAAAATGTGTGCATGGCATAAAGTTTTTTAGTTTGCCTCCATGAAAAAGACAAATTTCAGTGGTTCTAAATAGCATTCCACAATAATATTTTTGTCATTTTTGCACAAGCCAAAGAAAAAGTTGTTTTCCGTGAAACTTTGTGCCCGCACATAGAATATGAAGATGTACACATGCACCTTTTTTTCAAAATTTTCTGGCATTTAGAAATGTGTTTTTCAAGGTGGGTTTATACAGCGATAGGACAAGTATATACATATCTAACACACAGCATGCAAGAAAGATAAAAATGTCCTGGTGTGCGCTAACACATTAATGGCTTCTCGACCAAATTAAGCAGGTTTCATAGTACTCCTCCATCCGGAAATACTTGTCATGAAAATGGATAAAAAGGGGTGTATCTAAAACTAAAATACATCTAGATACATCTCCTTTTATTCATCTTGATGACAAGTATTTCCGGACGGAGGGAGTAAGATAAAACAGGGCTGGGTGGTGCTTAGGAGAGGTGGAAGAGACACTCCATTTACATACAGAGCTCCCAGGCTCTTACAATTACAAAACTATTACAAAGAGGAACTGCCATCGGCTGAATGATCTCTCTAGCTCTATAGCTCTCAGCAAAAACAGAACCAACCATTGCTCGTACAGATGCCGCCACGACTTGAAAATTGACAGCGTAGTATCGACAATACACGGATTTTACAGTACAGGGATTACAGGGCTACCCGTCTAAATCATACACTAGGGGGGAAACACAGCAGAAGCGACTCTACTGCCCAGTTTACATGCGCTCAGTACGTATTTTGAGGGTTGAATCGCCTCCTCGCGTCACGCTTGTAGTAAGGCGTGTCGTCGACAGTCTTCCTCACGTACTCCATGAAAGGCTGGGGCGTGCGAGGAGAGAACTCGCCGATAGCCGGGGAGGCAGGGTCAGGCGCAGTGGCAGGCCCCGCTGCTGGTGCCGGCGCGTGCCGTGGTGGTGCCTGTCGGGCCGGTTTCTCCAGCAGCTTCATGATGACCCAGAGTGTACCTGCTGGCACGATGATGCATGTGAGGATAAGACCAAATGTGGTTAAGCCTGACGACGACGATGACTCTGTTCTGTCTCCTGTAACATAATTAACTTCTAATTCTTCAGTCTGGCCTGCACAAAGGGAAAACAATTTAATCGAGTTAATCATCACGGAGCGATTCCTGTTGGTCAGCGAAAACTCAACTCAAATCATAAAAATATACTATTAGGGGGAGTTTTTCATCCAAATATTAGGTGGACTTGGTATGGAAATAAGTTTTACCAATCGACAAGGTTCAAGAATCAGAACGATGTTTTTTTTAGGTCAGGAATGATGCTCATCAGACCACGAGATGCTATTTCCAGATAGCCAGTCAGCTTGTTACAAGGATATGGCCAAGAAGATGCGAAGAAGATAGAATGGCATACCAGTGGCTGGAAGAATTATAGTGACCTTGTCAGCAAAAGGTTGCCTTTTGAGTGCTTCAACCTGGAAAAGGGTGGCAATCAGAATTTGTTTACAGCATTAAGCATTGATACAAAAATGATGATTTGTCATCTGTGGCTCACCCGGTAAACAATTTGACTAGGACCACCAATGTTCTCATTTGTGTCAACAAGACTGACCGACATTAAATCTTTAGCACTCCAAAATAACTCAACATCTGGGGAGGAATACAACTCGAGCTTTAGAAACAAACACAGCCAAATGAAAGTTTGCAGAAATAATAGGCTATGTAATACCAGTGTTCCCGCCAATAATGATGACGCTATGGTTGCAGCTTGGAGTCAAGTTTAACTGCATGAGATAGACAACTAAGAGTCAGTTGGAATAAACAGACGAGCTTGTGTGAGAGGTTGGGAGAGGGCGGCTACCATTCCAGGTTCTTTAATGTAAAACCCTTTGACAAACAGTGCATGTGCAGATCCGGTCACCATTGAATCTTCTTTTAGATTTGCACGAACTGAAATGTGTAAAATGCCGTCTTTTGGGTTCGACTTAACAGGCAACAGCTGTGCAGGCGAGTACGGATGAAATACACAGTATGATTTCTTCACAGCACGGTCACTCCATGGCTCAACAAACCTAAGGAGAGAAAACACTGAGACTTCCATGTATCCCTGAACAGAATAACGAGGCACAGGTGGTCGAATGGCCATTATGGGAAACTTACCCAACAAAAGAAGGTTCGACCTTGCAGTCAAATGGGGCATTTATCTGATTCACAGAGGACTCTGTGCTATGCCCGGCTGAATCACTACTTTCAACAAGGGAATAAAAGGTTAATCTCCATGGACCACAAGTAAATCCAAGAGTATCAAAATGTAAACAGCAAAAAAATTAGTTTACTGCATTCCTTTTAGACTGGAGGTACTAACAGTGATTATATTGTTTATAAAGACTATTATATAACACAGGAGTACTGGCCTAGTTTTCATTACAACTATATGCTTCTCTGCCCTCTCACTCTTATGTAGCGATAATTATATTTGCTGAGTATGACCTAATGCATATCTTATGCTGCCTATTTTATACATATTATGTCTGAAACCTTTAGTCTCAGATCATATTAGCAGGCAGTATCAAAAGCAGCGATGACATCAGGGCCCATTTTTGTAACATTAAAATTCTGGAATACAGAATGTCAGTTTGATATGCTTATGCTGCACCACAAACCTATGATAACCTATTGTTATGTTATTCTCACATAAGATCATATCTAATTTACGATGCAAGTATAAACACCAGGACAATCTACCCAGTAGTGACTTTGAATTTGATTACATATTAATCAACACGTGTGGAAGGAGTATGATGATATGAGCACTACAGACCTTAATTTCACAGAGAACTTGTACCCATCAGGTGGGGCAGCAACATTCGTCAGAATCTCCGCAGGAGCATCAACAACTATCTGGTTCACCTTGAGCACATTGACAGTTGTTCGCAACTTCAGATTTGGGCCTTTAAAAATCACTGTACAAGGAAAGAGCTTATCAAAACCCAAAGCACTAGGAATGAACTGTGTCGAAGTTCAACAATTCATTCTACTCCCTCCATTCCATAATGTAGTGCATATAGATTTTTTGAATTTGCAAACTTTGACCAAATTTATAGATAAAACTATTTATATCTACAATATCAAATATATAAAATATGAAACTACATCTTATGATGAATCTAATGTTTGTGAGGTTTGACTTTTTCGAAAAATATATATGCACTACATTATGGAACCGAGGGAGTACTAAGCAAATATAGGTTTTTACTTCCATACCTTCTGCTATACCTTCACCACGTGCATGTGCTTCACCAGTTATTTGATTAACATGCATAACTTTTTCATTGGTACTTAACCACTGGCCAGGTCCATGCGCATCCATGCCTACAACAACAATAGGCCATGGTTATGAAAACAAGAAAAATTGACAAACTCAGGACATTGCACCAACTGTCTACTTCGTGCAGGATATTAAACTAAACATATTTTGCTCCCTTTCTCTAGCAACGCCTTTTGCTTTATGAATCATGTATTAACTACCAACTTCTGTGCATTTATAAAGTATTCAAAAGATCACTGCATAGTGCTAACTAGAATGCAATCACTGCATGGTGCTAACTTGGAATGCAACAGGCAAAGTGCACAAATAAGGTTAAGCACACCGAAATGATGTGACCAGAGATAATATCTGATACAATATTAAAAGATAATCGCAACAACTACTAGTAAGAAAATGGCTTCAGTGAACATACGGTCCCCGATAATAGTAAAGTTCAGGTGTTGACCAGAATGAATCACCACATCTCTAGGATACATTCGCGCACCAACAGATACCTGAGAGTTAAAAAACAAGTGTTAGTCAGTACATGTCAGCACTTCAATACGTACATCCGATCAAAAGAAACCATCAAAAACTGCATCTTTGTTTAGTAGGAGTATTTGTTTTGCCAGTTCAATGGCACTGCCAATTACTCCATCTGTTTCACCCCACCATGCACACAAATGCATTAAAGTAAGGGCAGATATTGCATATTTGCATTAATTCTCTTGATTCCTCAAAGGGCACTTATCCTGAAACGCACTATTTTAAGAGCTTGGGAGATACAAGTAAACGGTCCTACATAATTATGCCTTGTAAGTTATAGCAGAATAACCCACCTTTTGTACAAGTTTAAATAGCTGTGCATCCGTAACATATCAAACATAGGAAGAACAGATTCTAGAATGGCAAAAAGAATCATACCATTATGAAATCTGATTTTCTGGAAGGATGGTTTATGTGCAACCTTACAAGAGCTGTCCCATGGCTTCTCGCCTTCAAAAAAGAACAAAATATGTAGCAGTTTGCACAGAAGACTAATGAGAAATATGATCAACCAACTCATATGCTTGTCACAACTGACTATTAGCAGAACCAAGCTTCCAAGTAATAAACCCTTATAGATTGTGCAGGTTTTTTCTTCCTCTTTTGTGATGTTGAAGGGTAAGATGTAAAAGTGGTATTCCCAACCTAAAACTTCAATCTGGATGTGTTGCCTTGTGTCTACAGGAAATCCTTAACCCCCTTGCACACACACAACACACCCACACCCACACACGCGCACGCACACAAAATATAAGAAAAAGTTAAAGCTTGGGTTTCGGGAAGCAACGCATACCTGTAGCACAAAACGTTGATGTGCGCCATATGTACCATTGACATCTCTGGGCATGACAATTGACAAAACATCAGGATAGTTTGTCTCAATCTTCACAGGTGCTACTCCAAGTGCTTCACTAAAGGTATAACCTGGTGAAAGGCAGGAAGATTAGAAATGAGTCAAAGAATTGATTAAGCATTCAATACTGGTAAATGTGTTACCTAATTCATCAGCATATTTTACATCCAGTTCAACTTTATCATTTACAGAAAGATAGGCTGTCTGGATTGATGATTCTGCAGCAGCTACCCGTACTTGTGCAACCTGAACAATAGATCACAGCATCAGCACGAATAATGCATAGAGATGTAGAAAAGGGCAATTGTTAATCACATGGTATCAGCAGTAGTTAGAACACCTAGCACATAATAATAGTTACAAACTACTCCCTCCGTTCCTAAATATAAGTCTTTTTAGAGATTCCAACATGGACTACATACGGATGTATATAGACATATTTTAGAGTGTAGATTAACTCATTTTGCTCCATATGTAGTTCATATTGAAATCTCTAAAAGGACTTATATTTAGGAACGAAGTGATATAAAGGAGAACTCCTTGGGTGTGATCTAGCTATGGGTTTCCTTCGGCATTGCACTAGCTTTCAGGAAGCTCTTTTGTTTTGACATGTCCAGATAGACTAATCCATGGATGAGGGAAGCACAACACAGCAATATGAATTGACAAACTAGCCCCTAATCTCATAACAGGGCAAGTAGGAATTTCCTGTTTCTCAATCATAAGAGGTGGCATCTATGGCTTCAATCGTACCAAGGAAGGTATCGAATAAGTGATGGTTCAAACGAATAATGAAAACAGCAATAATTCCAAAATAGACATCTTGGTAGGAATATCTAGTCGTACATAACTTAAAGACTAAACAAACCAATACAAGTCTTTCTGACCTCAGCAACTCGTAGGCATGATGCTATTTCTGTTCTGCCAGTTGAGTGATCTTTTGCCTGAATACAATCAATTGCATTGCTTTCTCCAGTCCTAATTTTACTTCCATCAATAGCGTTAGCATTCTGCATAGCAGGATCACTTCTACCACTGCTCCTTAACAGAGAATATCCAATAGTAGTATCCAGGCCATTTGAGTCTTGTTCTCCAAATGAATTAACGGATCTAGGTAAAAGGTCTCTGGTGGTATAAAAGGGTGGTAATAGCCATGTTATAGGAAGTCCACGTGCAAGGGGAGGATCTGGTACGACCAGGATTGTCTTGGAGGCATCATAAGATACAGATCCAGAACTGCCATGTAGCGAGAAATCACAAGTAACTGAAATGGATATCTTGGTTTTCCCTGCAGATCTGTAACAACAAAAACCAGACATTAGGGCTCATCTGTTATTCGATATAATATGTGAGAGCATTCTTTTATGTGTTCCAATCAAGACATTTGAATTATAAAAATGAAGCGTAAATAGAAACACTTGTACAATATGTTTTAAAAGAGTTGTTGACAATCTACAACTTTGAAAATTGGCATGATATCTTTTTTCTAGAAGGATGACTAATTTCCTTTGATATGATATAAAGCCACAGAACCAAAAGAAGTCCATCAGGTTTAGGAAGGTTAGAGCATTCAACGCACTCCACATAAGCAGTCCAGGGACCAAGGTATATTATTATCCAATCAGTACCTTCCAATCACATGATTGATAAAAGCATTGCTACTTCCATTGGATAACCATGGATAGGTTTTTCCTTCTGAATAAAGACCTTGATCAAGTCCGTTTTGCCAAGATCTAGCCGATTGGAATGTCACAACCTAAGGTACAATAGTTTGTTAGTGCATGGATACAATGGGAATACAGAGTAGAGAGTATTCTGACCTTCTGATCTGCTATCATCCAAGTGTAACTTTGACAAGTTTCATAGAAGGAAAATGGATCCCCCTGGGCAGCATATGTGGCGTAAGATAAAAGTAAAAACATTTGTGTGAAAACAAACAGGGACTAAACATACCTTAGGCACGGAAGGGTAGATTGGCATGCTACAGCCAATACAAAGACGGTCACTTTGAGTACTCAATGCCATAGCCACTGGGATACCCACTTCAACTCTTCCAAAAGCTTCACAAATGACGGTGCCACCATTTGCCAAAACAGCTGCACGTACAGTCTAATGGTGCACTAGGTCAGTAACTAATATAAACCCAGAACTTAATGAAAATTGCATGCTTCAAGCTTCAAATAGAATAGATACTTCAAAAGCAAGGTGCTAAATATGTATGACCAAAATATTATAATGTAAGTTTTTGCAATGACAAAATAAAGGCACATGCATGTAATGCACTAAAAGATGACTCAGGCTATGACTTACAGAGTTTCCTACAGTCTTTGCAGACAGCTTTCCAGTAGCACTTTGAACTTCCAACGTTCCCACGTTCAGACTTGTGTACTCAATGGAAACTCCAATCTTCGGACCACCTTTAACAGAGAGCTAGAGGAAAGAAGAAGTACTCAGAAGCCATTTGTTCTTTACATAAATACAACCAAATGGTAGTGATGACAACTAGAAATGCTAGCAGTATACGGCCTGTATTGAAAACAAAACTTGCACAGGGAACATGGAACAGTTTGATTCTCAGTTTTTCAAGGGGGGATGCAATGCCTCCCCAAGAACATTAAAGTCTTGAGGAAATGCAATAACCACATATAGGCGACATTAATTTTAGGGGTCAAGGTAATGATTACCACAAAAGAGGCACCCGGTGTGAGGTAGATGTACTCAGGATGTATACGCAGTGGTTTGTACACTTCCACATTTATAACCTGACTCAAAACTCTTTGCCCAGAGCGTTGCTTAGTACTAACCTGAAGATTGGAGACATCATGAGGGCTGCCAGACAATAAGCATCTCAAACCAACAATATATTGATTGTCAACTTACATAAAGAGATGTTGTCCCAGTTTTTGCAGCTTTAACTGAAAATTTTGGTCCATCCAGCGACTCGCTTGGATTAACATGATCCAGAATTTCATCACCAAGATGTACCTCAATTCCCATGTACTTGTACTGCAAAGAAAGAAATTGGTAAATGGAAAGAGGTGACAGTAATAAATACCAAGAGATCATTTTCTACCCCCAGAGGGTACCTAGCAACCCTAGATCCAGCATTAGTTCTTACTCTGAGATTCACATATTTTGTGTCCCTATACTGTGCAGCACTGTACTCTGTGATGAACTTAATAACTTATACATATACAGCTTGTACTGACCGATTTTCATGAATGCTGGGCATTGAAAATGAATGCACAGTTAAGTGATATTTGAATCCAGACCACATTGACCAGTCCTAGAAACAGCAACAGTGTACATTTGGCTTTATTAAGGTGAAACGAGGAGGTGGTATTACTCCCAGATGATAGCAGCATATTTCTGTAACAATCAAACGCATAGAGGGCCAACAGGGAGCAGAAAAATGCATTCAGTTGAGATGCTACAAAGTTTTGGAAAGAGAGAAGGATTATAAAAACATGGATTGGACCGAAAAAACTACTTGAGATTTGAAGATATTAGATCTGGTATAGTTGATTGAACAGAAGCTTGCCAGTGCAACGAGAGTAACACCAACAAATACAATCAATGGGGGGAAATTGTGCATAGTGGCACTAGCAGACCTGAGAACCTCTGAAGACTTGTCCATCTTGGGTCCCAGCTGAAATTTGAAAATCTTTTGTGGTTCCTTCCTAGAAACAAAGCAATGTGTCAATGGAAATAAACCCCAAAGGTTTAGCATCTGGAGAAAATAAATTTGCAACAATGAAAGCATATCACTGTACCATAATGCTGATGTGCTCTTCTGACAATATCTGAATCCAGTCAACATTTGCAACTCTAACCTGCAATAGCATATACAACATGCAAGTTGTTGTCATTTTGACAAATAGTGGGCAGAAACGAAGATTAATACGCCTGTATTGCTGCGAAATAATTTGACGAGAGTTAGCGTGGCCATTAATGATGGCAGGTGTATACTACAAGTTTTATCATCTCAAGAAATATGCTAAATGGCTAAATGGGAGTGCGATAGGCATAACAGGTCAAACATGGCAAGCAATAAAATACACTTGGTTGATATAACTCATAACTCATAAGCAAAACGAAATACTGAGAAAATCAGGGGCACAGTGGCAACGGAATATACCAGAGAACTAGTCGATACTCTAGGAGAAAGGCCAATGTCCTGAATTGTCACGACAGCACTGCCTAAGCCTCTAGCACCAAGAATCAACTGGGAACATAGGGCCTTCCCTGGATGTTGAACTATTTGGACCACATGTGTGTCATTGGTAGAGGCATCTAGAAAGCATGTGCCACCACTGACAGCTAAGGTTTCCTGTAGCACAAATACATCAGAGCACAAATAGAAGAAGAAAAATGATAAATTATTCTATGATGCAGAGAATTTAGAATTGCCATTACATACCTGTGCTTCACGATGGGAAACTAACAAGACATACGCTGGAGTGACTCTTAACGAAGAAACAATCTGGGTAAACCAAAAATGAGTAGATAAACATGTTAGCAAAATCAAGGAAATAATCAACCCCAAAAGAAATCTAGTATGATTTACCTGCAACTGAATAGCATCTGTGAGATTGTCATGTTCGCTTGGAAGAAACATGTGTTCTTCACGGGTTTTGCTAGCAATTCTAGAAGAAAAGCCAATGACTGTAGCACGGGCAGTGCACTGGAAGTTCAAATATTGAAAAAGGTTAAATTATGCATCAGAACTTTAAACCACAGGACATACTATTCTTAATTAGATCCTCAACATTCTGCAAACTACTGTACCATTGCTCATATATAGAAGTGGATTCATCAACAAAATATGAGTGCTAAGGACAAGTATCTACTTGATGTTAAACTCAACATTCAGAGCAGTTGGTGTGGACTGCAAGCCATACTAACCATTCCCGTCGAATTCTGTAGGACAAGAAACCTCTCCCAAGATGACTGTTCTAACATTTCAGCATCTTCATCTTGATCCAAGTAAGCAAGTCCCTCACATTCAGTGACTTCCCATCTCAAGCAAAGAGAGGACGAGTTGGCAAAAAATCTTCCATTTTGATGTACACCAGCAGCAGCTAGACGGATGCTTCTTCCATTTGAGATTACAACAGGAGATACTTGCAGCCTATTGGGGCTACGGTCAGCTTTACTTGCCGCTTCCAAAATATCAAGCCGGTTTTCTGTCGAAGTGTCAAAAATGGATAAGTGCCACATCTAAGCTTTACAGAATGAGACTGTAAAAGGTACTTATCAAAGGCATAAAGTAATTTATGAATCATACTGGATTATCAATGAAAAAGAGCATGATCATACCATTTTCATTTGCAATCAATGTTACTGCTGATGGCAAGTCACAAACAATCGATAGCTCTGATTTGGCAACAGCAGGCACAGGATGATCCTTCCCAATCATGTTTCCGCGCGAAAACAACAGTTTCTACAGAAAAAAAATGATAAATTGAATGTATTCAGCAAGGAAGCAATGCATTAGAATTGAATCAACTGATAGCAGTATTGAAAGTGCTTACAAAGATCCCTTTGCTTTGGCAAGAAACTCGGTATAGTCCACTAGATATTTTTTGCACAGCAGTAGAGCCAATGATATAATTTTCTAGTGCGCCAACAACATCAACAGTTTCGACAAAATCAACCACTTTGTCCCACTGTTCAGGCCCTCCAAAGAGAAACACATCCATGGTTGATCCAGGAACCAAGTACAGCTCCATGGGAGAGTTGTTACCCATATTCTGAATTCCACTCTGTAATCTAGATAAGTCAACCCAGTAACCACCAAACTGGTTTCCATTTCCTGCTTGGAGTACCAGAAGAGGATAATATGCAGATACTTTTGATGTGGCCTTCAGAAAAATAGGCTCATTAAAAGTCTCAAAATAGGAATCAGACTCGGAGGAAAACGTCGCAACTATTGTGGCTCGACCAGCAGCAGATGCATTTAGAGATATCCAGGCACAAGGATTGCCATATTGTGCCGAAGAACCACTATGATGCTTTAAGGCCTCAACAGTCAAAGCCTCGGATGCATCAACAACTTCAAAAGTTTGATTCTCAGATAGTAGACTCCACCTTATAAAAGCACTAAAATAATCACATCTCGAGTATGGGTGTCCTGCAAAGAGAAACATTATGCAGCTATTAGAAATAAATAACAGTGTTTCAGATCACAAAATAGCCAGCCTATATCATGTTAATCACCATTAGATGTTTTAAATGCCACAGCAGCATGAAGTTGTGTTCCAACAGCCACCTCCACAGGAAAGATTGGCAATATAGCCAGTGCTGAAGGAGAGGATACTTCAATAATGATCTGCGTTATGAAGCAAACATAATGAGCTGAAAAAACTGACTTGGCAACTTGCTTAAATGAAAGATGAATGAAAACATGTAGGTGGAGTACTAAGGCCGTACAGAAGAAAGTTCACTCATAAAAGAAAAGAAAGAAACAGACCCTACGCAATCAAGTTACAACACAGTTAAAAGTACAGACCAGAGGACATGCCTATTAAGTGATTGGACCACATGACTGCATGCATAGTTGCATACACAAATAGCATATGCGAGCGTGGTGTGCTTGTGCATGAGCTAGTGCAAATAGGTATTAGATGGAAAAGATACATCAGGCAGCCGGTTAGTACGTTTTTGCATCTTTAAGAAGATGCATAGACTACTAAATAATTTGGTTCGCTGGATTCTAAAAACGCAGGAATAGGAAAAACACAGAATATGATAGGAATGCATGTGCAAAGCAGAGGACTGGTAAACAAAGGAATTCTATCAACTTTGGTGTTTGGTTCATAGAAATTGGAAAAACACGGGAATCCTAATAAACACGGTCAAATCAAAGTCAAACCACATGAAAATATATAGTTAGAATGTTATTATGCCACTAAGGATCTTAGTCTCGTTCTTCGTGCATTAGGTATTTGAGAAGGACCTCCTACGTTTTTCCTTTGAAACTGAGATCAGAGGGAAATTTCCTTAACTATTTCCTTTATCCCATTCCTTCGAACCAAAGGCATGAATAGTATCACCATAGGAATATTTCCTATTCCTACGTTTTTCCTCCATTTTTCCTTTGAACCAAAGGAGCCCTTATTAGGTGTGCCCTCTAATTTGAAGATTTTTTCTACACAAAAGGAAAAGTCTAGAAGAGAAAATAGTGGAAGAGAAACAATGCATATATTATTTGACTACTAAAGTATTATTAAACAGCAGGAACAATACACATTCTCTACATAATGTTTTTACAGTAACTATACACAGCAGTAAGATTTTAGTTTATGGCTTTTGCTGGCTACAGGTGTTTGTTTGCACAGAAGCAACAGGACAACAATTCCCATTCTATTAATAAGTCATTATTTTAATGTATTTTTGCTACTAAGATGGCATTTCAATCAAAAAAAGGCACACACAAGCAGGTGTGTTATATAGATCTCGCAGATCTATATAGAAAGTTCAAAGTAGGCAAAGCAGTCTTTCTTAAGTTCAAAGTACAATACTTCAACACAAAATATAGATCTCGCAGATCCCAAGCTTAGTACTAGTGCAGAATGAAATAATTAGATTTCCTAGCGAGTGACCTTTACATGTTCAAAGTAGATAAGAGTAAAAACCGGTAGTTTAGGAGAGATCAGAATAACAATATACGAAGGAGATTATATATTCACATACCTCATCAAAATTCAGGAAATCAAAGGTAGAAACTACTTTGATGACAGCTTGACCAGGCTTTTTAGCACGCACAGTACGGGAATCAGACACAGAAACAACACTTTCATCAGACGAAAATAACTTGTAGTCCTCCGGCGTCTTACCACAACCTTCAGTTGAGTACAAAAAGAATACCAGTCAAATCCATTTACAAACCAAAAGTGGGTTAAGACTGAAGATATCACGACAAACATACCTCCAACTGCCATCAGTTCGACTTCCTGATAAACTCCAGGAACCCAGGGTAGATAAATAATATTGGAGTTATCCGTTCCCTCATCCCAGGTTGCCTTCACTTTACTGCATACATTAACTTTTTGCAGCAGCTTGAGAACCTAGAATGGAATGTGTCAATCCAGCAATAAGAAACCTTTGTTGCTTAATTATGAACTGCCAACACCAATTTAATGTTCTTTGCATACAATACAAGTTAGATCCACCCCAAGAAGAAAGCTAGAAATAACATGAATATGCATGAAATGTACCTTTGCTGATCCAGATGCCTCTGCTTGGTAGGTTAAGGCAGCAACTAAATATCCTTCTCCCTGAGAAATGGGGAATAGCAATCTAGAAGTTTGCACTTCATAGGAACCTAAAGAGTTATCTGGAACCTGCGATAAGTTCCAAAGTTCCACTGTGCTGCTCTCCAATCTAAGATTGTTTTCCTGCCAACAAAAAACAAGGGTATTAAATGAACAAAATAAGATTCCATGTAGTATATGGCCAGAACAACGAATCCATAACCAAAGTGCTCAAATGGTAAAATCACTATAGCTGTTCAGGTTCATTTTCTCAACATAAAGGACGTGGTGTTCCTTCTCCATACATTCATCTATTATGCATAACATTGCGCAGAAGCGTGTACTAAAGAATGCATGAGTACATGTATAAAGATGAGATGAACAGGATTTACAGGCATGAATACTGAAGATTGTTTGCTAACTTCATGTACAAGGGCGGATAGAAGCATGCACATGCATGCAAAATATTTGATGTGAATATTCAGTTCTGCTGACACAAGCATGCATGACTGCATTTATCTGCACGAAGCACAGGAGTGAACTTATTATGGAAAATACATCTAGAATTCAGAGGCTGGCACTTGTGGCTTGCTGATGTACTGATAAATTCATATTCATATTAATAAGTAAAACAGAGTACTTCACGCATAATTTTGAATTTTGGTTCATGTTAATTTCTGTGCATGGCCGGTCACCCAATTACTTCATAGAACAGAATCATGTAAATACAGCTTTGCAGAACCAAGCTCACTTGGTTAAATAGAGGTGCTGGTGCCCACAGGTGTTCAAGGCCTGCCAACAGGTGCTAGTGCCTGTTGGTCAATGTTATATTTTTTTGCTAAATATTTTGGCCATAGTAAACTAAACATTGCAAGTATTACGCAAGACCTTTTATTTAGATCTAATGATTGTCTGTGCATTAATCGTGTGTCCAATAGTAAGTAACCAACAAAGAGACCAAGTAATAAAATGCATAAGATCAGATGAATAGTACCTCTGTAATAAATATCTCTCTAGCATCAAATCCCTCTGCGAAAGCTTTCGCAAGAACCATGTACTTTTGACCAGGAAAAACGTACCACACTTCTGAGGATGGAATACTTGTTATCCCATGAAAATGACCAGAATCATCCATGACAGGAACTAGATAGAGGAAGAGTGTCCGTGGAATAACAACACGTAGAGATGATACTTGTTGGTGGCCAGAAACTCTAGTGTCTTCAACAACGACATCAGTAAATCCCAGACTCAAAGTATGTACAACACCCAAGGAACTATCCACTTGGGCCACCGAAGAGTTCTTCACATGCCAAAGATGGTATTGTGATGGTAGATTAACCACTAACAAAAAGGGAGAAGACCTGTTAGCTTTCATTAGCAGATATTCAATAAAAAAAAGTTTTAGCAGAAATTTTCTTAAAATTATAATAAAGGAGCATGCCACTAAACCAAAGTGCAGCATTTAAAAATGGGGATTTCAGTGCAAGCATCTAAACCAGTTTCTTTGTTTTCCATTGAATAAACATTCTGTTGTACGTAAATCGTTTATCTGCCATGGTAGTGTAACTTTTAAGTGTGGTCCTCTTCTGATGTGCTTTCATATGACATGGCACCACAGTTTACTTTCTGATTAAACTGAAATTGGTTAAGGTACAGTTAATATATGACATGACACCACACTCCACTTTCTGAATAAAATCAAACTGGTTGGTATGCTTCAATAGATAATTAGATGTCTTGTGGCAACGAAATCAACATTTAGAGAGTACCTTGGGCAATCTTTTGTCGAAAAATCTTGAGTTTGAAATTCACCGAGACACCAAGAGTTACAAGGACGGGTGATGGGGGCTCTAGCGACATAGCTTCAGCGACAGTTAAAGTGATCGTGTCACTCACATGCTCAAACTGTGGTTCAAATAACTGAGCACTAACGACCTCTTGGCCAATCCCAACACCCTTCACGACAAAGAAATCAGAACCAAGATCCTGCCAGAAGTATTACAACAGAATTCAGAACATATATTTTTATATGAAACTGAATGTTTGCTAGAGCTAAAGTGAAAACAAGATAGTGTGTAAATATATTATCATACCCTATCTTCAAGCTCAAACCGCGCATTCATCTCAACACAAAAACCACTGCAGTCACTTAAATGTGTTTCTTTCAGTGGAATATGAGCAAGATGATGGTTACTGTTATCAAGCGTCGTCGGGGTAAGCTGCCACATAAACTGCAATCCCACCAATGTCGAGAACACGTTTTCTGAATCAAAATGAAAAAATTAAGCCATACAACCCAGCATTGAAATACTATTATAAAAAGTAACCGGATGGAGAAAATGGCTAATGGAACTATGCAATTAATTATTCCACTAGCATGTTTTTAGACCAAGGAAAAGAAGCAGTAACAGTCAAGAACCAGTGTCAGGAGAAACTCAACCACAGAGGGGCCTCATCAGTCTAAAGAATTCTAGGTTGTGCTTACCAAAACTAAATAACCAAAAACTCATATACTATAATATACAATGGTGCTTATTAATCGCATGGAACAGACTTCATGAATATTTGGAATTTGGAATGATCCAGCAACGTGCAAGGCTAATGCAAAACAGCAATAGCAGTATCACAGTTTATAAAGTACTTTCAGTGAGGCATAATCAGGACACATGACTATTGTTCTGTTAAAGTATGGAAAGAGTATACGAAGAATAACCTTCATCATCAAAGGCATGAACACGCAATGTGGCGATTTCATCCAGGTCGATTTTAACAGAATGATGGAAAATCCTGATCCGAGAGATTTTGTCGACGAAAACTTTGCAGTGTATTGTGATTCCACTAATAATATCAGTGGCATAGACAGAGGTCTCCTTGCGGCCGCTGTAAGGGGCGATTGATGCCAAACGAGCGCTCGTTGAGCATCTGCTGCTGTCGTTGTACTCTGGCTTAACTGATATAATATCATGATGATCCAGTGACCTGTAGTTTTAACCTCATCAAAATGTACACTGAAACACTACCCCAATGTCCATCTAAGGGATTGGAGCATGGTCCAAAAACAGTCTCAAATCATGAAGTATCATTCTACAACTGGCTACAGAATCTAAAAACAAGTAGCAAACGACCACATTGATGCGTAATCCAGATTCAAGTGCACAAGATACAGGAGCATCAAACGGTGTAGACCACCTCAAATTTGAGCAACTTCGATGGATCAATGGTGTATGACAGAAGACAGCTACTAAATTGGGAATTAAGGTACACATGGCATTTTTCCCAGTCTGCAGTCACTAAATAAATCAAAGGTGTGCGACGGAAATATAGCAAAATAGTCCAGTTAACTTGTCGATTAAGAGACTAACGAAACCATTCACTCGAAGCATACTAGAGCTTCAAACCTCAAGCTAAACCGAGCAATGCTGCTGCTACTGCATCACCACCAGGACCGGCATCCATACACCCCCCAACATGCAACCGAGCGCACTAAACAAATCACGCAACATGAACCACCCTAATCGCAGGCCGCGGCACGGCCAGTAACCACACAGCGCCACGGATTCGCGCCGCGTAAGAGAGGCAGCGGCGAGGGCGCGCCGCCCCACGGACAAGAGCGAGGAGAAGAAGTAACCGAAGCGTGTGAGCGCGCGCGCGCGTACCAGGTGAAGCAGCCGCCCCCGCCGACGAGTCGGTACTCGACGGGCCTGGTCATGCGCGGGGGCAGGAGCACGCTGAGGTCCGCCAAGTGGGGCCCGCCCGCCGCTGCCGCCGCCGCCGAGGCGCACAGCAGCGCGGAGGCGGCCACCACCAGCGCCACCGCCGCCGCCGCCGCGACGGCCGGCCGCGCGGCCATAGCCCGCCCGAAGCCGCTGCCGGAGTAGCAAGTAAGCGAGCTCGGCCGCTAAACCCTAGAGAAGAGAGAGGGGAGAAGTGGGGGTTCAAGGTTGGGAGGGAGAGCAAACCGAAGCGAAGGCAGCGGAGGGGAACGAAAGTGAGAGGAGGGGGGTGGTGGGTTCTGCGGCCGCTGGTCCCGGAGGTGGTGGGTCGTGTCGTCTCGGTCGCCTCGTCGTCGTCCTGGGCCGGACCATTCCATTCCAGGGCCAGGCCTACTGCCCAAAGTGGGCTTCTTCTCTCTCTCTCTCTCTCTTTTATTTTACCTTCTCCTTTTTCTATTTCCATTTTTCAGAGAGAACAGGTAGAACAGTCAACGGGCACAGCAGCCGCCTTCCATCCTTCGTCCTCACAAGAAAGAAAATACAGGACCTGTTACAAGACATGCATGGTTTGGTTCAGATTAAGCATGAGGAGCATTCTACACCAAAAAAGTGGAATGTTTCACCCCATTAAGCATGAGGACTGAGGAGCATTTACATAGAAAATCATATGGCTAAACAAAAAAATCCAGCATCTTCATGAAATACCCCAGGGATAACTTTGTTATCGAGAGTGAGGAAACAAATTATAGCTCAGCTCCATCGCGAAAATCGAAGAGCTGGTGGCATACAAGTGGCCGTAGGCTTCACTGTGTCACAATAGATTATTATTTTTTATTTATATCTGCTATCTCTATGCTTTTTTTTAGTGACATTGAACTCAATTATCTCTTACCACAAGCACAGAAGAACGTTTCCTTCACATTATATTCACAGCCGAGTTTTCTAAACGCATACAGGACCAATAAGCATTTTTGTTACATTACATCTCTAGTTGGTATTTACATTCAGTGGGGAAATAATATTATCTGGGCTATGCCAGTACACAGGGGAATATGTATAGCTTTCCTCTTGTCTTTGTTTTTTCTGAAGGAAATGTATAGCTTCCCTGGATAGCACACCTAAAATAACAAATGCAATTCGCCTTCGCCCTCGGCGGTGCCGATGCAGGCTCAGGACATCCCTTGCTGCAATCTCCCTGTTATCCGCGCGCGCGACCATGGAGGATGAGAGTGTCAGTGGTCTCTTCAGGACTTGCAGGAGTTCATCTCTGCAGATAGAATGCTGTCCCGATCAGCACAGCCCACAGGGTGACGATCGCCCAGGCGCTCTTCTTCCACTCGCCCGGCGGCCGCAGGAGGAATAGGTTGCCGAAGACGTTCGTCGAAGGCTCCGGTTGGCTCGCGGCGGCCACCATCTTTCTTTTCTTGTCCTCTTGCTCTGGGATCTTGTCACTCCATGTCCCAGCGTACCTGATTAATGCAGCAACACGCGGCAAGTTAGAATGTTTAATCCAGAAGAACGAATTGACAGATAGTTTCCCTTGCATGAAATGCAAGAGTGTGATATTTTCTATATAAGCTGTAACTAGCAGTATATGAGGGTAGACTTTTTGTTCCCTCCCCGTTCCCTCGCGTCGCCCTCTCGAGGGCGACTCGGGGGCGACCAACCTCCCCCTCCGCCTCCTCCCCTTCTCGATCTATCCTCGCCGCCGCCGGAGACGGGCGCTGGGTCCCCCGCGCGGCCGCCGATGAGGGTGGCGGCGAGGCCCTCGGCCGCGACGCCGCTCGGGCTCGGGCCTAGGGTTTGAGGCGGCGGCCTCTTCTGGTGAGGGCGGCGTCGTCCTGGCGGCGGGCGGCGCTCGCCGGAGTTGAGGGCTGCGTCTACTCGGCCGCGCGGGCGGCGAGTTGGCGGTGGATGCGGGCGTCGCGTGGAGGGATCCCCTGCTGCTCTCCTTCGCCAGATCTGAAGACGGCGCCCCCGTGCTGCTGCTTCCTCCTCGTCAGTCCGTCCGGATCCGGTGGCGGACTGCGCGGATGTGGGGTTGGGAGCTCTGGATCGGAGTAATTTCTTGGCCGGCTGCGGCGGCCACGACGCCGGCGGCGCTCCAGGCGATGTTTCCTTCTTGAAGGCGGCTTCGAGATCCAGCTCCCTCCCCCTCGTCCTCCCCCTGCACCCGGGTGAAAACCCACAACTTTGGTTGGGCGGCGGCGGTGCCCGGCTCCGTCACCTTCTTGAAGGCGCCGCTTTGGGTCCGCGGGGAGGTGGGACAGCTGCAGCGCGCTCTTGGCGTTCCTGATGGCGGCGGTTCTCTCTTTAGTGGTGTCGCTTCGCCATGGCGGTCGGCTGGTACGGCTCTCGTGGTGTTTGTGGTGCCCAACTCTTCGCCGTGTCTTCCTGGGGTGCTCCCGTCCCGTTCAGTGAGGCTGGAGGTGGAGCGGCTTCATCTTGCACGGAGCTTCGGTGGAGATGTCAAGTCATGCCTGACCGACAGGTGCTACGCTTTGTCATGCCTGGTCGGCAGGTGCTACGCACGACAGATCTTCCAAAGACTTCAAGCTGTGTCGGCTGGTGGTACTTGGCAGCATGGTGCTGAGGGGTATCAGTGGCGACCGCGACGTGCTCAGCTGTTTGCGCGCAGGGAGGAGGTGCCGTTGGGCGCCGTGGTGGCGTCGACGATAGCTGGACCGAGCAAGGTTGATGCATCAGTACAATTCTGAAGATGGAGCGGTGGCAGTTGGTGGCGGCGGCCTCTGAGTGCACGCCGGACCGGTGAGACCCATGCCCGGCAGGCGTCCTGGATGGGACCTCAGGTCTTAGATGTTAGGTTTGGCTGCGATGTCTGTTTGGTATTAGGCCCAGGCTATCTGCGCCCCTTCATCAACTGGATAGAGTTGCTTAGACGGCAGCTTTAGTCTTACTGTTGTATTACTTTGTAAGGTCTTGTGAGAATAATTAATAAAGTGGCCGTATGCATCGCCCAGATGCAGAGGCCGGGAGTCATCCTCCTTTTCTAAAAAAAAAACTAGCAGTATATGAACATGGAAAATCTCTTGCAGAGTGCAGACGATGTTGCCTACTCACATGGTGTTGTATGTCATAGTTCTGACTTCAGTTAAAGTGTTCAAACCAAGAGTAGAAAAGGAAACTAAATCCAGGATGTATAATTAGCTAGAAAATGAGGTCAATCAAAATCAACAGTCATTTGCTTATGCTCAGTAGCCAAAATTATCTTGTTGTGGAAAGAAGAATTTAAAAAAATGCTATACTTGCAACCAAAAAACTATTTAGTTACACAATGTCATATGCGGTAGCATAGCAACAAACAACCAGTTTACAGCATAAAATAAGTACAGTTCAGCAGCGTTTAATACTTCATATACTAGCCGCTAAAGCAGATATGTTGACAGCCAAGAAAAGTCCATTTTATTTATTTAACGTTTTGCTTGAAGGTGCCACTTAACTCAAACAACGCTCACATGCAGAGAGAAACCAAAGTAGCTGTCAGGCACAGAGATGGTGAGAGAACAAATAGTACGGTGTCAGAAAGATAACTAACCAGTCCCAGCTAGATCCAATTTGCGGTATCGTGACCACCTCATCGTTGGAGATCTTCAACTTGGGCGCCTCAGCAATGTACCGGAATTCAGCTGCTTGTCTCCTGATGCTAATCATTGGATGTGTATTCTCCAATTCTTTGTACAATGCTATGGATTCCTTGTGCCGCCTATTGGCATCATATGCCATTGCAAGCCAAATTTGAATCTGGAAGTGAGGGCAGGCAGTAGATGTCACTAAGGCACCTATACAGGATCTTTCATCATAGTTTACAGCCATGATCAAGGTTCATTGAAATCAGTGAACTGGACCGGGTGACACAGGCTGCTCATATGTTGATCATACAGGATGATGCTAGCTTGATCTAATATATGCACATGAAGAACAATTTCAATTCTCAATGCAAAATGCCAGTCTTTCTCGTAGGTTGAGATGCAGCTAAGGTTGTGACAACAAGCTAACAATGACATGTGCCAACTGCCACTAAGTCCATTTATTGCATTCTTACCTGCAGTGCATTCGAACTGCCTGTAAACTATACCGAGCACCAGGAGCATTTGCTTTCAGCATCCATGCCCACAAAACAAAAAAGGAACTAAACATAATTCCAATTGTGTGAAGCTTTCTAGTTCCCAGTCTCCCACCAAGTAAATAACTTCTATGATCAGTCTTAATTTAGTCATTCTCATCGATTTAAATGTTTACTCCCATCACTTTACTCTTGTAAATACCAGTATGGAAAAGTTAGCAATCAGATCATGCAGACTTTTGTCCATGGTTTTGAAGGATTCATATAAGGGATAGCTATATGTAGTGGCTTGTCAAAATTTCTAAGAATCAATGAGGGAGCCATGAACCTCTGGGCGAGTGCTCTGGAAGAAATATTTTGGTTCTCCCTGGCTCTGGCTATCCTTCTTGTTCTGCATATGTGGTGTTGGTTTCATCCTTCATTAACTCACTTAAACGACCATTTAGCAGGATTCAGCTAAGGCTGACTGACGCCACATACATCTGATGTCACTCCACTATGTACTACTATAACATAGGTGACACAGGACACCGGCATAGCTAATAAGTAGTGAGTCACTTGGCACTAGCATCAATATTCTTTCTAGCACGGGCTTATATGCACAGTCCCTCGGCATACCAGTGAGCAGACTACAGGTAATCCCATACGCATGGATCTCATAGCAATGTTATGACATGTCCAATATAGATACTACCTCACCGCCGAGGAGCGAGGAGGGGCGTATGATAGTGAGTGCAGCCTCCAAGAACTCGATGGAGCGGCCATACATCCCTTTCCCATACGCCCTTTGCCCCAGATCGAACATCTGCTTCCCCGTCGCCCTCCTCTCGGCCTGCTCCTTGGCCACCTGCAAACACACCCCCACTATGATCAGCCTCCTTCCCCATGTTCTGCAAGTATCCAATTCCAGAACAATGTAGGTGCAAATGGGTTGATAACAAATTGTAAGCAGTAAACTAGCTAGTGGTGTGTAGCTTGGTTCAATCTAATTCTAATCTCCCCTCTTCTTGCTAATTTGGTTCTGCAGCGTCACTATGTCAGTGTGGCTGTGTACATGTGCTGCGCAGTAGCAATCTGCAATCAACAACGCGGCGGTGGTATGGTAGTATGAAGTTGTGGCTGTGAGGTAGAGGGGTTGGGGACCTTCTGAAGCTCGCGGCGGACGCGCTCGCGCTTCTCCTCCTCGGACTCGTCGTCGGGGGCGGCGCGGCTCTGCAGCTCCTCGGCGGTGCGCTCCAGCTCGTCCATCTCCTCCGCCTCCTTGAGCCGCCGCGCCATCTCCGCCTCTCTCTCCCGCCGCTTCTCCTCCTCCGACGGCTCGTCCCATCCGCTCCGCCCGCCGCCCGACGCGGACGCGGCGAACCTGGCCGGCGCGCGCCCCCGGCCGCGGGAGAGGCGGCAGCCGTGGTGGGGCCTCGGGGCCCAGCCACAGAGGTGCAGGCGCGGCCGGCAGACGGCTATGCGGGCCCGCGGTGCCGCGGCGGCGTCGCCGAGTAGGAGACCGGCGGCCATCGCCGGAGGAGGGGGGGAGGAGAAGAATGTAAATTTCTTGCTCGCTTTTTCTACACGTCAGTTAAATAGCCCTCGCACGGAACTGCTGCGGATGACAGTGGGCCCGGGCGCTGATATTTCTCGAGGAGGAAGAAAGGATGGGTGGCGCTGGCTAATTCGAAAGGTGTGTAGCCATCGCCCACCATGTTTCTCACCAGAAGAGCACGGAAAACAGGCGAATAGTACTCCTTCTACAACACTACGACTGAAGAAAAATTGTGCTTTTTTGGTTTTCTCTGATAATTCCAATGGGTTTCTCTCCATCCTCTTGCCCAGTTGCTCCGGAGAATTTGGGCTATTTCTTGTGACTGTTCAAAACCATTTGTTATGGGTTTTCAATACTCGGTGGTGTAAAATGGTCATCGAAGGCGAGGGGTGAAGAACGGAAAATATGTTTTTCTTTGATATGAAGATATAAAATATTGAAAAAATGGCAATTAGGGTCCAATTAACATTTTGGTGCGTGCCAGTTAACATTTATATTTTGAAAAATGCCATCAACAAAAAAAGGACTCTAATTGCCATAGTCTGAATTATGAAAAATGTCATGCTACTTTATAAAACTATCCTTTATCTAATTTATAAATTTACAACGAGTATGATCAAAAGAAAAGAAGGTCGTGTGATCTAGAAAAAAAAATTGACATGCTAAAATTTAAAAATTGCCATCCTCTAGATAAAAAATATTTTATCTCAATAAGCCCAAATTAGATTCTATATTTTTTAGAAAATATAAAAAACACAGGAATTGCCATGGTCAAAACAAAACAAAATTGCCATGCCATAAAAAATAAAAATGACATCCTCTTAATAATAAAAATGGCATGTTCTTAATAATAAGAATGCCATCCTCTTAACAATAAAAATGGCATCTTATTAACTATTAAAATTCCATGCTCTTAATAATAAGACGACCATCCTCTTATTAATAAAATGGCATATTTTTTGGAGGGGTAATAAAATTTCATGTTATTAATTATTAAAATGGCATGTTCTTAATAATAAAACTACTATCCATTTATTAAAAAAATGTGATGTTATTAAATATCAAACTGGCATGCTCTTAATAATAAAAATACCATGTGAAATAAAAATGCCATGTTTTGGAAGACAAAAAATGTCATGGTTTTAATAGAAAAAAGAAACAAGTTTTTGTTCTTTCGAAAATGAAAAATAAATCAAGATTTTTGGTTATTTTAATTGAAACAGAATTTAAAACAACCTTCAAAGTATATATAGCAACTTTTACTGCATTGTTCACAAGACATTTTTCAGGGGAAAAAGTCCATTTTAAACCCTGAACTCGTAGAGGTTCGGCGAAATGAACCCTCAAGTCAAAATCCCGGTCGATTGCACCCTGAACCATGCAATCCCGGTCTAAATCGAACCTTCGGGTCGTTTAGATGGCCGGGATTGGTGGCATTTCGCAGAGGCGCTAACCCTGCACCCGGTTGGGCCGGCCCGCTTCATTTTTTTGGGTTAAAAAACAAAAGATAAGCTCACGGTGTGGCGCTGGTGTTGTTTGATCGATGCAACAGCAATCCCTGTGTGACGCTCGTTTTTTTTGTGGGGTCCCTGTGTGACGCTCATGTGCGTCAAGACGGCGTGGCTTCGCCGAAGCTTCGCCTCGCAACAGCCCCGTTTGGGCCGGCCCAGACTTGTTTCGCTGCTGCCTCTCTGTTTCTTCTGTTTTTTGTTTCTTTTCTTTTTCTTTTCCTTTTTCTCTTTCTTTTCTTTTTTCTGTTTCTGTTTATATTTCTTTTCCTATAATTTTATATTCTTTATTTCTATTGTTTCATTTTTATCATAATATAGAAAGTTCATTGCATGTTACAAAAATGTTCATCGGTATATTAAGGAAATGTTCATGGTTCTTTACAAAAGTTCATCATCCATTACAAAACTGTTCAGCATTTATTAAAATTGTTCAATGAATATATAATCACAGTGTTTTTGAAATTTGTTAAGTGTATATTACACAAATGTTCAATGTGTATTCAAAAATTGTTCAATGTATATTACATAATGTTCAATGCGTATTCAAAATTTGTTCAGAGGATGTATTCGTATGTTTTAAAAAATATTCATGGTTAAAAAAATTTGTTCAAAATGTTTTTGTTCCATTTTTGTTAACTTTTTAGAGAAATGTTTGGGATATTAAAAAAATGGTTCCGCTTAAAAAAATTCAATTTTAAAAATGTCGTGTGCTCTAATTTTAAAAATGTTTGTGTTTTCATAAAAATCAGGAGTTTAAAAGTTGTTCCCGGTCAAAATTATTTGCAAATTTTCAAAAACGTTTAAGTTTTCAAATTTTGTTTGGGAGTTCTAAAAAATGTGCATGTCACAAAAGTTTATTTGAATTTTCAAAATTTATTATGGTAAATTTGTTCACGAATTTGAAAAGTGGTTGCTTTTCATAAAACACTCAAGTTTTTTAAAAATGTTTTGCGTTCGAAATTTTAAAAAATATCTGAATCTTTTTTACTTAAAAAATATTCGAATCTGGTGTTGATTCTTATTGTTTTGTGCTTCTAGAAAAACAAGTTTGCTCACCCGCAAAAAAAAAGAAAAACAAATTTGCTCGCTAGCTCAACTGGTTGTACAACCGCACCTGTAGCTGCAAGCTCGCACGAGTTCCGCCTTTGTGTACTTTTTCTTTTGTGCAAAACAGTAAGCCCGTATTTTTTGCATCTGATACAACCGCAACTGGTACTACTTAATCTGGTGTTGGTTCGTAACTTGTCAAGCTCGTATTTTGTTAGCATTACAAGCTCGCGCGAGTTCCGCCTGTGCGTACATTTTTCTGAGCAAACAAAAAAAATAAATGGGCTGGCTCCCTGGTAAACATTGGCGCTCCTTGGCCCACCAGTCAGACAAATCCCGGTTGACACTTGCCAGGGTTTTAATTTAGACCGGGATTGCATAGTTCAAGGTGCAATCGACCAGGATTTTGACTTGAGGGTTCATTTCGCCGAACTTTTACGAGTTAGGGTTTAAAATGGACTTTTTTCTTTTTCGGGCCAAGTGGTAAACACCATGTCATTCCTTAAGGAGGTCGTGGGTGGCACCATCCTTGCATCGTGATTCGTGCCAGAAGATCGAACGATAGCCGATGCGTTTGCTGGGAAATGCCAGATATCTGACGTTTGCCGGACAGCATTTTTGAAAAAATAAAAAGTCTGATTTGAATATTTTCATTATCTCAATAAATTCTTTTCAACTGTTTTTGATATATTTCAATTATTTTAGAAAGATTTCTGTAAGTGCATCTAGTGCCACCCCTAGTTGGTTTTGGAGTATTGACGACAAACCTGGTTGAGGGACTAATGTGTTTGTGAGAATTGCAGGATAACACAGGTAGTAGTCCCTCATTGATTCGGTTTAACTACCGGAGATGACCCCTAAAAATGTGTGAAGACATTGAAGATAATGTGGTCTGTGAAGATATTCACATTGAAGACTATGACATAAGAAGACATCGCATGAAGACTATGGAGAGCGAAGACATAGTTGTTTCGTAGTTTCCTTTTCTTCTTTGTTGAGTCATAGGAACCACCGTACTGTTAAGTGGGGTCCAAGTGAACAAGGTCAGAGTGACTGAAGTGATGCTCAACCAAATCCTATGTCTTTGAGCGAAGACAATGAGAGCAAATCTTATCCAGAGCCGGATAAGTCAGCTTTACTTGTAGCCCAAGTCAAGCTGCTGCGTGTGTTTGAAATCTGACCGTTGCACACGTGTCAGTTCCTTAGTGACCCAGGGTCATTTCGAACAAATCAGGTCGGGTTGCCTCCTGGCTATAAATAGCCCACCCCTACACCATGAATTGATGGTTGCTCAGAGTTAGTGCACGGCTTTTGTCGTTTGAGAGCAACCCACTCCGAAGCATTTGAGAGAGAGATCCTTGCGAGGACAAAGCCCAAAACACCCAGAGCCCAAAGAGTGTTTGGCATCACTGAAGTCTTTCTGTCCGCGTGACCTGAAGACTTGTCACACTTGAGGACTGTGAAACTGATGTCTACTACGCAACCTTCTTCTTATAGACGTTGTTGGGCCTCCAAGTGCAGAGGTTTGTAGGACAGTAGCAAATTTCCCTCAAGTGGATGACCTAAGGTTTATCAATCCGTGGGAGGCGTAGGATGAAGATGGTCTCTCTCAAACAACCCTGCAACCAAATAACAAAGAGTCTCTTGTGTCCCCAACACACCCAATACAATGGTAAATTGTATAGGTGCACTAGTTCGGCGAAGAGATGGTGATACAAGTGCAATATGGGTGATAGATATAGGTTTTTGTAATCTGAAAACAGCAAGGTAACTAATAATAAAAGTGAGCACGAACGGAATTGCAATGCTAGGAAACAAGGCCTAGGGTTCATACTTTCACTAGTGCAAGTTCTCTCAACAATAATAACATAATTGGATCATATAACTATCCCTCAACATGCAACAAAGAGTCACTCCAAGGTCACTAATAAAGGAGAACAAATGAAGAGATTATTGTAGGGTACGAAACCACCTCAAAGTTATCCTTTTTGATCAATCTATTCAAGAGTTCGTAGTAAAATAACACGAAGCTATTCTTTTCGTTCGATCTATCATAGAGTTCGTACTAGAATAACACCTTAAGACACAAATCAACCAAAACCCTAATGTCACCTAGATACTCCAATGTCACCTCAAGTATCCGTGGGTATGATTATATGATATGCATCACACAATCTCAGATTCATCTATTCAACCAACACAAAGAACTTCAAAGAGTGCCCCAAAGTTTCTACCGGAGAGTCAAGACGAAAATGTGTGCCAGCCCCTATCACTATAAAAAAAGACACTTCCGTGATGATATGTGTTTGTCACAGAAGGTCGCGTTTTTTGTCATGCATGTACATCCATGACAAATTTAGGACAGAATCAAGATAGTCATACCTGTGCTGTCGTAGAAGTGTTCCATGACATTACCAAAATTATCATCACGGAAGTGTCCACTTCCATGACGATAAATCACGCGTCACAGAAGTGCTTTCGTCAAGGGTGACCGACACGTGGCATCCACCGTAACGGAACGCCGTTAAGCTATCGGGTCCGATTTTGGATCCGATAACCTATTAACAGCCCCGACTAATGGGGATTTTCCACGTGTAAAATCATCATTGGCTGGAGGAAACACGTGTCGGCTCACCGTTGGGACAGATGTCATCCACTCATTGGACACAAAGCGCCTATGATACGTCGACACGTGGCACGGCCCAACAGAGGCCCATTCCTGTGAAAAGGCCGGCCCGTTTGACTTGGTCAAAAGGTGGCGGGCCGGCCCACGGCAAGCCTGTTAACGGCCTGTTCGCATATAGCCCATTTACAGCCTGCTAACCCAGGGTCCGTTTACGGCCTAACCGAATAAGGCCCAGTAGCGTCATCTGGGCCGTCCAATATAATTCCAGCCCGTTTTAACTTCCGGCCCATGTATGGCCCATGACGTCTTTCGGCCCATATGAGGCCCTTATTACTCTTGGCCCATTAACGGCCCGTGGTAAAACTGGCACGTAATGAACAGTGTACCATTTTATACCCATTACGGCCCGTGGTGAAACTGGCCCGTAATGAACAGTGTATCACTTTATACCCATTAACGACCCATTATTCCTTTGGGCCGTTTCCAGCCCATGTTATCTTTCGGCCTTCTCGGGGCCCATTTATTCTTGGGCTCATTTCCACATTCGTTTACTTACGGCCCGTTACTGTCATTTTCTGCTTGTGGGCCAAATTCAGCCCGTGGTTACAGTCGGCCTGTTTGTGGCCCGTTAATACGTTGGGCCGTTTTCATGTCGAAGAAAACCCGTTGGGCTGCTTTCATAGAGTTATCAAATACGGCCAATAAACGGCCGGTTATTGTCCACGAATAGTATGGCCCATGATTGGCGAAATGATGATACGCACCGTAGAAGGCCCATGGATCCTACGGCCCGTAAAAGGCCCATGGATCGTACGGCCCGTAGAAGGCCCATGGATCTTACGGCCCGTATAGAAGGCCAATGGATCCTATGGCCCGTAGAAGGCCCATGGATCATACGGCCCGCAGGAGGCCCATGGTTACAATAGTCCGTGTGTTGCCATGATTATTTTGGCCTAGTTTCCAAAAATAGGTTATTGTGGCCACTAGAAAAACACAGAAAAAGAACCGCAGTGACTACAAGCAAACAACTAAACAAGACAATAAGGAAATAAATAAGCAAGCAATTAACGCTAGCCTATTACCTCTTTTACACATATTACATCCACTGGGCATCAAAGTTCGCCACCAGTGCAAATATAGGGAACAAAGCAGCATATTACATACACTGGCCGTCAAAATTGGCCACCAGTGCAAATAAACGCGGCAGCAAAACAAGAGCATAACTGAAACAACTTCATAAGAGCTCAAGAAACGTGGTATCCACCATGCTGGCAATAAGCTTAGCAAGCTTATTAGCTTTGTCCTGTTTGGCGCTAAAATCCTCCAACGCTTGCTGTTGCGCCAGAAAGTATGCATCTGAATGCTCCAGGGACTTCCGCAGTCCTTCCGCTTCTTGTCGCAGCACAGCTGATCGATGTCTTTCAGCTTGTAGTTGAGACTCAAGAAACCGAACTGATTCAGACAGTGAGTTTGAATAGCTTGTGCAAGCGGTAGTGGCCAGTAACTCCAACACTAAACCAAGACAGGACTTTGGGGTTGTCTCATTGTCTTCGAGATAGTCTTCCTTAGCTGTTTTATCAGCTTTGTTGGAGACCAACAAGGATGTATCACTATCCTGAACCTTATCTGCATTACTTCCTTTACCATTGCTTAATAAGACACTCTTCCCCAATATTCTGTCAGCATTCTAAAGGAAGAAACAAGCAGACACATAACAGTTTAGCATGTACTAGTATATGAAACTCATTTCGGTGAACCAGTTCATTAGTAAGGTGGACAGGATTAAACTACCAAGTCTTCTATTGCCAAGTACTAGTACATAATAAAAGCATCAAACAAACATATATCTATGTCCTATGGTCACTGCATTGTCTTGCCAAATCAAAATAGAGACACGGTTCAAATCATATCAGTTCAAGACAAAGCAGCAGTGAAAGAATACAAAGCGTGGGAAACTACACGACACAACAAGATTTCAGATGGGCACCACGGGTCTACATGTACAACAACACTATTGGCTCTGTTGTGATGCTAGTAATGTGCATGATATGAGAAGTCAACTATATACACAATTGAAATTGAAATCAACAGAGCTATTGATAAGAGCAAGCCTGTTAAAGAAACATGCGTGAACATACTTGTTGTGCCATTGAAGTTTCGATTGGATCCTTCAATTTAAAAATAAGTTTGTATGAGTAAATACAGTGATACAAGAGCAAAGCAGTATGCACGATAGCAATCATAGTTAAAAAAGGCGCGCCTAAGCGAGCGCTTAAGCGCGCCTAGGTTCTAGGCGTTGGCGAAACGCATTGTGCATAACTACGCTTAATCTGTGCATAACTGCGCATAAGCATGCGCTTTGGTCAGTAAAGCGCAAGGCAGTGGCAAAACGCACAATTAACGCCTAGTGCTTTTTTGAACTATGATAGCAATGGAATCTTAAATTAGAATAGTTGTTTTTCAAGTTTAGGCACTTGTTCTACATGAACAGAGTACAGTAAGACGCAAGAATATAGTACTTAAAATAGAAAATGAGCTCATAGACCTTACCACATTCTTGGTTTGGGACCAGTACAGAACAAGGCGTTCCCAGTCATCGTCCAGTAAATGTGTCTCAGGAGAACGTAAGGGAATTTGATGAGTTTCTTTGCCGGTGAAGTACGTTTTCTTCAGGTAATTCCGATACTGCCACCAAGCATTCTTGAAGATAGCAGAGGTATTAGCACAGGTTACCTCATCCTGAGTTTCCAAATCGTCTTTCTCTATAGAGAAAAATGGGAAAATTTGTTGTATTATAAACATCATGGAGGTAGGATGTATGGGACAAAGCAAAGTAATTGCCATGAATAACATTACTTACACATAACTCCTGGACAAACACCTGCAACTGGCATTTTCCTTCATCTTCAGTATAATATTTCCAAGATGGGAAGATACGCACATATGATTTAACAACATCAAATGCGATAGATGCTAAACTACGACTAGCTGGTTGTGCTTCCTCCACAGGAATAGGCGTACTAACTGGTGGAGTTGGGGTTCACCGTGGTAGTACTGGCCCTTTGGACACTGGAGCTGCCTTACTAACTGCTCTTGTTTGGGAGCTCTATGGTGGAGATGGTGCTGTGTCAACGGGAACTGGGTTACTATCTGCTGGGGTTGGGGTTAGATTGGGTGAAGCTGGTTCTTTGTCCATCGCAGTAGGGGTACAATCTGCGAGAGTTTGGGTTATGTGTGGTAGGGCTGGTTCTCGTGCATGTACAACCGGGGTGCTATCTCCACCAAGAGGTAGCACTGTTTTATTTGAAGACCGTGTATTTAGTCCGCTAGATGCTGGCATCACCCGCTCCAATTCAAATGGCTGATAAACAGGAAACATAGTTGAATGTACAGACATTGTATGAGAGACAGATGCAATAGATAGTGTGGAAAAAAGAGGGCATGAAATAGTTGACATGTATATTGTTTAACTAAAATGGATAGCATGACATAATTTCACATATATGATGTCTATCTAAACTGGATAGCATAGCATAACATAATTCAAAGATATGATGAATAACTAAACAGGATCGCATGACATAATTCACCTACATGTTATCTAAGTAATCAGGATCGCATCATTTAATTCACATATGTGATTTATATGCTAAACAGAGGGCATTAGATATGATGTCTGAACTAAGAACATGGTGTTGAATATTGTGTATATGATGTCTAATCTATGCAATGCAAGACACCATATGCATGATATGAGCAGTATAACCGTGCCAAGTTAGAGCATACACCTCGGTGGGGGAATAGGACTGGTCATCTGTCTCTGAATCCATCTCTGAGGAGCTATCAGACCCAACAAGAGATCTGCTTCGACAGGTAGCACTGTCTGCGCTGAAGGCCTTGTTTTCACTCCAGATTTTTCAATCTCCCACCCAAATGGCCGATTCACAGGAAGAGTAGTTTAATGTACAAACATTGTCGACAAATGGAAATGTAATGAAGAAAAGGATGGGCAAGATATCATTCAAATATATGATGCCTGGTTAAACAGGATGGCATTGCACATTTCACGTATGTTATGGCTGGCTAAAAGACATGAGACTGCACAATTCCCACATATGATATAGAAACTAAACAGGTGGCATTACATAACATGTCTAAACTAAGCAGATGACATATATGATGTCAAAAGTAGGCACTGCAAGGCAACATATGCATGATATGACTAACATCATCATGCCAAGGTAGAGCAAACACCTTGGGGGGTAAATAGGAGTGGTCAGCGGCGTCTGAATCCGCCTCAGAACAGATATCTTCCTCTGGATTACAATCTGGAGAGGGGTGGGGAGGGTTTGCCATTGAACCCACCATGGAGCGATGTCTGCATGACATTGTATTGCCGCGCAAAACTCTTCTCTTTTTCTCTACATGTTCAGCATGACTGTGTACAATATCTGACATGCATACGAAAAAAATATGGTGAGATTATGTAAGGAGAGCATGTAGAAATTTAGAGTGATGGTAACAACCAGTGGATGGATCCAAAAATAATGATAGCAGGCTGATGATTGCTTTAATTTAATAAAAAGACAGATGATGATTGCTTTACTATTTGGTTTACAGGAATTGGAAGAGCAGAGGAATGCAAAGAAACACGGCCAAAATAAAGTGAAACCATATGAAAGCGTGTACAATTAGTATGTTATTCTGCCACTAATGCACTTGGTCTTGTTTTCATGCATAGGATTTTGAAAAGTAGGTCCAGGTGGATGTTTTGCTTCATTCCTGTCAACAAAATGCATGAATAATTGAATAGTCGAGTGCCATTGGAAAATTCCCTATTGCTATGTTTTTCCGTCGAACCAAAATAGCCCTAATGGATCGACATGAATGTATAGTAATAAGTGATGCAACAAGTGTACAACCTCTTTGCCGTAGCCGTGTCGACCTCAGCATCATTGGGTTGGTCGCTGAAGCAGTTGAGGCAGAGGTGGCTATCGGAGGCGTGGAGGAAGATCTGAGGAATCTGTAGACAGCGTCCAGGGCACTGCTCTGTTGTGATGGATCGTTCTGTCGTTGGAGCAGCCCCGGTGAGCCATAAGACGTCAAGGCTGAAGCAGCACAAGACAGACATCGTCAATCTCAAGTGGGATTCTAATAGCATCTCCAATAGATGATGTAAAATAGATGTAAAATTTACATCACCCAAAACCACCTGACTACAACAGATGAGGTAAAAACCGTTGACTCTGAACTTAACTGCCGAAACTGAAATTTACTATGGAATCTGAATGTTACTATCGAAACTGAACGCAATGGTAGCAGAGAGGCACTTGACATGTAGTTTAGGGAGGGCCTGCAGTTCATCTTCAACCTGCACCCCCCTGAGCCGCCAGCCACCACCGGCCGAACCGCCGGCCCCAGCGCCGCCTCGCCGCCCCAAAACAACTCCCCACCGCCGCCCTGGCCAGCCCTATAGGCCCCCCGCCCCCACCCTGAACCCTAAGATAGATAGTGGGGTACCTCTCCGGCGAGCCCCTGTCCCCGCTGCAGGTGGTTCTTCTTTAACTCCAGCGAGCCCCCCCCCACCCGCTGAAAATCGACTGACCCAAAAGTCGATTCAGTCGACTGAAGTGTAGCTAAATCGGAGCAGAGCAGCAGCACGAGCGAGGGGGAGAGCAGCAGCAGCGCGAGCGAGGGAGTGAGAGCCAGAGCAGCAGCAGCTAGGCGAGCGAGCGATCGAGCGAGAGCCGGAGCAGCAGCAGCTGGGCGAGCGAGCGATCGAGCGAGAGCCGGAGTAGCAGCAGTAGCGCGAGCCAGCGAGTGAGAGCCGGAGCAGCAGCAGCAGATCCGGCTGGTATGGACGCCGCCGCTGAAGGGGCCTCGCACTAGGGGAGAGCCGCCGTGGAGATGTCGCCCGCGGCGCCGGCTTCAAGGTAGCCGCTCCATGGGGGTGCGGGATGGAGCACCGTCGGCGCCGGGAGGTCGAGCTAAGGAGAAGGTGCGATGCGATGAGTGTACAATCTCTTTGGTGGCGCCGAGTAGGCCTTGGCTTCGTTTGAGGAGTCGGTGAGGATGTTGCGGTTCCGGTGGAGCAGGTTAAGGCGGCGCTGTGGGGATGGAGCAACCGCGATAGATGAGGCGATTGTCGGAGCAGCTCCTTGGAGGTGGAGGACGGGGCGATTGAACCGGCGGGACGACGAGATGGACGACGGATCCTCATCCGGGGAGGTGGACGAGGGACGTCGAGCTGTTGCGGTGGACGCCGTCGTCGGGGAAGAGGCTCCGGTTGGGCAGCGGTGAGATGGCGGACGAAGGAGGGTGGGGTTTCGCGGCTCGAGCGGAGAGGTTATGGCAGCATGGGATTTCGAATGGCAAAAAGGAGGCGATGGGAGGGGGTGAACCATGACTTAGGGACGCGCTTGTCCAAAATGTAGGGTGTGTTACAAAAGTACCCCGCACCGATTTGAACTAGTAGCCCTTCCGGCTCAGGGTTAGAAGGGGGATTTCACGTGTCGGGATTTGGCAGCTGGAGGGAGTTTTCGCGCGCATTGTAATTTCGGGATAGCAAGGCGCGGGTTGTGAAGGCGCCAGTTTTGGGAGCACGATATCTGAATTTTCGGGATATAACAAGGCGCGGGTTGAATTTTAGGGACAAGCCTAACGTGTAATATTGTACTTGTACGTACCAAAGCAATTCGTACTTCCCTCAACCAAAAAGAAAACGAAAAAAATAAAACTATTCACACCACACAAAGAGAGAGTCTTGCCCCGTTTTACTTTAAAAATGCTATTTAAAGCTACTCATACCAACAATTTAGTGCAATTAAATGCTATTCGGTAGTATGAATCCATGTTATGTCCAATTAAATTTTTTCGCTTGCTGTATAATGCATGTAACCTACTCATACCAACATTTTAGTGCATTCCAAATGTCTATACTACCGCTGCAATTCGAACTGAATTTGAATTCGTTTCTCTATTTCAATAACAAATCTACAATCATGATTGTTGCCAACTTCAACCATCATTCGTGTATTACCTTAATAACACACCACATGATTACTATAGAGATAGATATGAACTATGTGTACTACATGAACTCGAATTCTATTTTTTGAATACACTTGATGTTGATTCCAAATAATAGTACATTTGATGTACTAACTATATATTCATAATCTAAACCATGTTCCATACGTGTACACCGTGTTTATCACACATAGTATAGTGCCCCGCCCCCTACATTATGACAAGTATTTAGACCTGAGCTGCAAAAGCCACACATTAGCCCAAATTATGATCAATGTTCTATATGTTATACGTAGTACTAGCAAGATGCCCATGCGTTCCACAGAACATCAACATGATCAAGGGGAGGCCTAATTTGCAAATATGAAGAGGGGTGTGGGTATCTTTTTTCAAAATTGCCATAGTTTCCTTCCTATCCGTCAGATATAAATCGGACGACCTATATTGTAGGATGGCACCATCATCAACAACTCCGTTTTTTATAAGAGTAGAGATCAAATATATTATATGTAGTATAACATGTTCATAACCACACCATGTGTATCACCGTTATATATATTCACACATGCGTCGGTTTAAAACACTATGATAAATTCTTCAAATATCCGAATTCGCTTTTTATAATGAAGTATGATATCTATCCGTCTTTTACACCCACACAATCCTCTTATCTTCGTAGCTAGCTAGCGCTAACTTTCTCTCGTGCATGCAGACGCCCGCATCCCTCTAACCCTCCCTCAGCATTCTCTAGCTCCATCGCGCAAATTTGTCTTTTCACTTTAGGTCGTTCACCCACGGTGTGTGTAGGCCCCCCAGCTCCTTCTTTACGGCACACATCGATCGATATGCCTCTCTAGCCAGGTGTGCCTAGCACAAAACACAAGCTTCCCCTCTTCTCTTATCACCGTCCATGCCTCACTCCCACCACTCTTTTCATCGATCTCGTACTCGCACACTTCTCCCCCTCGATATAGTATGACTCTCGCACCACCTCCTAGATGCATCCCTCTCTCTCTATCCTTCTCCCCGTGCCTCATTTGCTTCTAACACACACATGCATGTATATCGATCGATCTCCCAACATATACCTAGGTCGACTTTAACTACCCCCCCATCGATCGACGTACCTCACAAGTTATGTCTCTCCTTTCTCTGACAAAGGACGATTGATCTTCCTATGTAGTTATGTCTGCTTACCACATCCATATCGCCCCCCATCATTCGTGCATGCCTCCTGACCCGTCTCTCACACGCACGTGCACAGACAGGCAGCCATCCCCTCTCTTATTGATATTGCAGGCGTGCCCTCTGGTTGTCTAGCAAGCCTATCCCACCATTTGTTAGAAGCAACTCCACTACCACCCCCTCCAACACTCTAGCTCTGTCTCTCTCCCAACCTTATTCCTCTCCTACACATATGCATGGATGACGATCGATCTCCCTTAATACATGAGGTAGATCGATCTCCCTTAATACATGAGGTAGGCCTCTCTCCTCCACACATATACCAGCCATTGTACCTCTATAGTTAATTAGGCCTCCCCCCCCCACCACACACCAATAGTCGAGCGCTGTAGGTAGGTATCCATGCCACAGAGACAAACTGCACATGTCCCCTCTCACGTTCCAGTAGGCCAGCCACTCTATATCTTTGACGTGGGCACATTCAAATTCGATGGCACTCTTTATCGATCGCGCACGCACACACACACACATCATCCCTCTCTTCGATTCTATGGACACCTCAAGCCGATGATACCTCCACTCTCTTCTCGTGGATCGCCCCCTCTATATATATGATATATCCAGGACTCTATTTCACACACATTGCATATGTTACATTTTTTGATTGACCCCACCCTCCCCTCCCCCGCCCCCAAAAAAAACTCTCACGAACCCACACACTATATCTCTCTACGTTTGTAGTATCTCTCTCACACAACCCCACGTAGGTGGTGTATGTATACAAGAAGAGAATAGGTGCACTGTGCACGTACTCACGCTTCGTGCCCAGCCACACCCGCGCGGGTACATGGTGGAGCTCATTTCTGTACGAAATGGCAGCCCACGTGCTAATTTGAACGCGTGTAGCGGTTGTTTACCTACGGAGGTCGTGTACCACGCGTGCACGAAACAAAGTTCGACTTGATGCGTTGGCGCGTTATTTTTAAATAAAGTTATATCGCTCAATGGCACGTACACAGAATATAAAATGATTTTTATGGAGAAAAAGGTAGTCCGCTCCACTATATACAATGGAGCCTGCCTGCCTGGTTTGTCTCTCTTCAGAGTATCTCACACAAGGCTGCGGTGGCCTCTCTCTCTCACCGTTGGTCACTGATCTGGCCGCATCCCGTCCGCCGGCGGAAAGGGAGGACGTGCGTCGTTTCTTCGTTCGACGGCGCCGAGGCAGCACGTCCCGATCTGCAGCACACGCCGTTCTCTCTGACCAAGCTCCGGCGCGGTAGGGCCTATGCCACCTGCTCGCTGCCGCAGTATGGGCAGATTCCGCCCGCCGCCGCTCACCTAGTTACATCCCGACGACCTCCAGGTATCCCCTCCGGCCTTGCTCCACTGCCCGTCTTCCCACGTCGCTGCATGTGGATCTTCCATAGTTCTTTGCCCAAAACGTAGCTCGTTCGGCGTACTTTCCATATTGCAATCTCGTCCTCACACCGTTTTAGACAAACACAACCGTGTTGTTATCTTCCCTTAGGACAAGGAATATGCTCTTTTTTTGTCGTCGCATGTGTCATCAACTGTTATTGGCAAGTAATTGTTTCCTTTCTACCTCTTTTTTGCAAATAGGGCTATCCATTTCACCTCGTTGCTATTGCGACCTTTTGGTGAACTGCACAAATCCCTTTTTTCTTAAGAGTGTTTTGTGCAGTTCTGCCAAAATGTCACACGGGCAACGTCTCTACATTTCATTGCGACTGCACAAAGGGAGATTGGTTTTGCTCTATCCTCCTCATCCAACTCCGAGCCTAATCTTCTCCAACTAGTTAGTCTTAAGAGAGACTGCAAAGGTGACCGGCTTCTATTTGTGTGTTTATTGTTTCATCAGCAGTCCTCTATTATCGTAATCACACTTAATATCTTTGGAACAGGGACGCTCAGCTCTATTTTAGTGGAACTGCACAAAATGATCGGAATGTTGCATGCTCCAGACAGCTGCTTTTTTCCCAACATGCCTTGTTGATTTATACAGAGCTGGGGGGACGTTGCTGCCAATGAAAGCATGGATCAATTTTAATTTAACACCTTCTCACAACTTTGTCTTCAGTTGTGATGTAAATATTAGCTCTGATTAGCAAGGAAGTTAGTTTTTTATTGTTTCCGAAAGAGCATCGATGGCAAGACACATGAAACAAAAGCTGAAAGCTCACACCATTGTACAATTTCATGTCGCTGGAAAATTATTTGCATAGTACGTCAATTATGTAAACAAATGCTGGAAGCTTGATAGCATTGCCAGAAGCCTCTTCAGCATCCGGGTCCATGTGCCATGCACAAAATTATACTCCTTCGTTCCTAAATATTTGTCTTTTTACAAATTTCAAATGGGCATATTTTATAGTGTAGATTCACTCATTTTGCTTCGTATGTGTACCCCCTCCGTTCCTAAATATTTGTTTTTCTAGAGATTTCAACAAGTGACTACATACGGAGCAAAATGAGTGAATCTACACTCTAAAATATGTCTATATACATCCGTATGTAGTAGTCCATTTGAATCTCTAAAAAGACAAATATTTGAGTAGTCACTCGTAAAATCTCTAGAAAGACAAATACTCCGGAGTACATTTAAGAACCGAGGGGGTAGTGCACAACCGCATGGGAGACTCCGACCGGTCGTTGCGCCGCATTAATAGTGAGTAATGAGCAGTCAAATCATAAGCCCCACCTTTCCCACTGTAAGTTGCTTGGGAGAAGCAACCATCAATACACTCTTCTTTGAATCCGCTCATACTACTCCATCCGTCACTGTTTATAGAGCGCCCTTCAGAAAAAGAGAAAATCTCTGGGACCAAGGCGACTAGCGATCGGCCTAAAAAATAGCATTGGTAGTTATAGCACGGCGTCTATTACTAGAGGAAATAATGCGTACACACATGCATGCAGTGCTTCCACCCCGGGTAGACACATGCATGCACTTACTCCACTCTGTAGTACTACATCGAGAGAAAATTGCGGTTACCACGCCCTAATTAATTGAGCATTAAACCAAACGCGTCTAAAGTCTCTCTGGTGGTGGAAATGCATTGAGAGAAATGCATCATAATGAAGCGCACCCTGTAAACTGTGACGGAGGGAGGAGTAGTATGAAGGTGCAAAACCAAGTACGCGTATGGCCAGTCGGTCAACGCACCTCGTCTTAGCATATCACTGACATGTGGGACCAGAGTGTGAGCAAACCAATCTCAATTGACGGCAAAATGGCCAACCCGCCGTTCCTTGAGAGAGACGAGGAGCGAGAACACACAGACGGGCTCGCACGGAGGCCAAGAGATATTCGAGCATGGTTGATCGATATCATCATTACATGTTGGGCTGCCGTTTTCCGCCCTTCTCCGGAATAAATGTGTACTTTATCAAAGATTAAGAAAAAAAGAGTACAGAGGCTCCACCATGCGGTTCTAGTAGTTGTACTACTCGTACTACTAAACCTTGCGCTTGGCTCTTTGCCTCTTCGTGAAGTCGAACAATGATGGTACTCCGCATGTTCGGTACTACAGTGTATGCCTCTGGCAATCTGACACCGAATGAACTGATGCATGTCCACCGCCTGGGCGAGGTACGTTGCATTAGTCAAAAGGCGTAAGCGAGCTTCACCTTGTCCTGCAAGCTTCTCCTCGTTCCGCGAGTTGACAGGACACACCAACAAGTAGTGCTAGTCCATACTCCCTCCTTTCCGGTTAATATGGCTTAATCTTTTTTGCGGGTAAATGAGAGAGCTTTATTCATATATAAGCATTCTTAGGACGATCAGCCAAGACACTGGTCACTAGGAAGCGAGGTACCCCGCAAAAAAAGAAGTAGGAAGCGAGGTGTTTCATCAAGCCAGCTCTGGCCACATTCAAAGTGCAGCAAGCACGGTTCGCACAAAGATGCGCCGCAAGGTTTGCTGACCTGTTTACATGCTGAATAACAAAAAAGAGAGGAAATATTACCGAGCGCTCCTATTTGTAACAGGATATGAGCCAGAATTAAGCGAGAATTGTGGCGAGTGTTCCATGCAATCAACTTCCATTATCACATGTGAGAACCCTCGGAGAGAACCAAATGTGTTGAAGATTGCTTTATCACATTTTAAAAATATAATAAGAGTGCAGACGCTCCTCCATCCGGTTCCTAGTACTAGTAAACTTTGCGCTTGGCTGTTCGCCTCTTCGGGAAGTGCAACAATAATAGTACTAGTATAGTGTATGCTTTTGGAAATCTGACACCGAATTAACTGTTGCACGTCCACCGCCTGAGCGAAGGACAACTTGCATTAGTCAAAAGTTTCTCCTTGTCCTGCGAGCCACCGCGCGCAAGCTTCTCCCGTCCTGCAAGCTTCTCCTCGTTCGGCAAGTTGACGGGACACAACGAAGTAATACTAGTCCATACTGCCTCCTCTCCGGTTAATATGGCTTAATTTCAAACGAGATAAATACACTGTCTGTCACTGTATATTTGTAAAAATACGGTCAGTGGACTTCTAATGCGCTCATTGCGCTCAATATATACATTTTCCGGTGTTTATACGGTCACTAGCTCACCCTGGCTGAGTATGTGTGTGCATGCATGTGTAGGTTGAGCACTTGAGCGTGACCGTGTGTGTTCCGTCGTGTGCTCGGACATGCATGCATTAGGGCGTCGCGCGTGTTTTTGCGTACATGTGTACGTGTGACTGTTGCATACACGTAGGGGGAGTACGTGTAGGGGCCACTAAAGGAGTAGTCAAATCACACAGTAAGTTAGTTGGAAGAAGCAACCATCATTTCACTCTTCAATGACACGTACGCAATATAAAATGGTTGATATGGAGAGAAAAAGAAAACCACTATATATACACTAGCAGGAGCCTAAGCTACAAGCCTGCTTGCTTGGGTTGCTCTCTTCACAAGCATCGAACGACGATGGCCACATCGTTGGTCACATATCCGGCCTGATCCCGCAGCTGCGTGAAGGGAACAATGTTCTGCGTAGACGCGGTCGACATCGGCGAGGGAGAAAATCCACAGTCAGTGCGTCCCCATTGGGGGTCACCGTGGTATGGGCCGATGCCGCGTCCCAACCGCCCTTCTAGCTACAGCCCGACGTCCCAGGTAGTCCATCTTCCTTTTGGAGCCGGCTTGCTCCACTGCCGCAGCTCCCCACGTAGCTCCATCTCCATGTCGATCTTTCTCTACTTCTACCGGCTTCTACTTGTGATGAGTTTATGTCTCATGAACTAGTGCCAGTACTATTATTCTAATCACACTTCGTCAATATCTTTGCCATCAGGGATGCTCAGCTCGATTTTAGTGGAACTGCACAAAAGCATCGTATGATCCGAGGGTGCCAGCCGTCTTTCCTTCGACAGGTTCTACCTGGCCATGAAATTAAATCCTGTTTAGGGTTTAGGGTTTGAGTCGTAGTGACCCATCAGTAGTTTTTCTTTCGTACACGCTCTCACAACTTTTGTCTTTAGTTGTGAAGTAAATATTGGCTATGATCTGTGAATCATTGAGATGCATCAGCATGCGTGTTAGTTTTCCTTTGTATTTGATGGAATGTTGTAACGGGGCAACCTTGGAGTAGGAATGAAAATGGAGTGGAAAGTTTTCGTTTTTCCAGAGAAAAAATGGAAACAGAGAGAAACCAACGTTTCATTCGTTGGATCGCGCCATCGAGCAAAACCACCGTTTAAATCACGTCTGTCGCGTTCGTGTCTCACCCTCCTCGACGGCTCGACCCCACACGGTCGCTCGGCATGCCACTCACCGCAAACCGAGTATATGATAACTTCCCCGCCTGCTTGTCGATGGATTGCGCCATGGAGTACTAGTACTACTGGAAGAGATTGACGAGTTGGGGAGGACAGCTAGCTATAGCACGGACTCCCAAGAACTTTTTACATGCATGTTGTGGGCGGCTATTGCGACCTTTGAACGCGGAGCAGTCGCGTGCACCAGGAAGCAGCGCGGGCGACGCTCTCTCGGTCGGCGCGCCGCTTCAATGCCGGCGCCAGTGAGAGGTCGCGTCCGCTCTGGCCGGGCATGAATGCGGCACTGACCATTTCAGGCGGGAAGCACGCGCGGGTGATGAAGAGGGTTCGGGTTGGCCAGGAGCGGCCGTGGCAGCGGTCCGGACGCCCGCAAACAAGAGATGTTGTACGTTAATATTGCCGCGTATATAATTAACAACGTAAATAATGTGCCAGTTGGACAAGTATGATTGGAGATGGAGATGGAAACGGAATTTTACGTAAACACGGATATGCATGTCTATGTCTACGTGTGTGTGCGCGGCCACTCTCGCGACCTGGAAGCGGGGGCGTGTTTTTGATCGAGTTTTCTTTCTTGGTACGTTAAAAAATTCTCCGCCAGTTTTCGTTTCTTTTTTCCGGGAACGCGCGTATTCTATTTAAAACCACTGCTATGGAGAGATTGTTTTACTCCATTATAGCCTCTTGTTTGATAGAGTTTCTCGTGTCTCGCTCTCTCACCCTCTCCATATCAAAACAAGATGACAGTGTCCACACTATCTCTCTCCTCACCGGTGGTCACAGATCCGGCCGAATCCCGTCCGCTGCGGGAGGTGAGGAGGTGCAGCGTTGACGTTGTCGCCGTCGGCGATGGAGGAAGCCGATGCGCACCGTCCTCTCGGAGCCGGCGCTGGCCCGGACGAAGGTCCTCCGCGCCCTTGTTCGCTACCGTCGTGTGGGCAGATCCCGCCCGCCCGCCTAAGCGACATCTCGCCCACCTGAGGTATAACTTCTTGTACTGGTCCAGCTCCCCAGGTCGCTGCATGCGGGTTTTCTTCTATGCGACTACTCCCCAGCTCCCCATGTATAGTAGCTAGGGTTCGTCGGCTGGTCCAACATCACCTACTATTATAGAGGAAATGCCACTCGAAAAGTTGTCCTGATTTATGCCTCGGTGGAGGTATACATTTTGTTTCGACAAAAAGTACATGGTGGTTGTGCGGTCATTGTCCATATGCTCCTATTGCTGCTGCTAATCTAATACTATCACTGGTTAAATGAAGAAATGCTTTTTTTCCTCGGGTATCCTGGTTTAGTTCCCATCAAGATAATCATGATGTTTCTGTTTGTTGGTGTACTTTTCATAATTCTTATTGACAATTGAGATGTCGTTGTTAATCTTGTAAAGCAAAGTAACAACACTATATCCCTTTTTTATATTTTTGGAAACAGCGATGCGTATCTCCATACCCGGGCATGTCTTCCTCAATTTTAGTGGAACTGCACAAAATTGGATGGCCATTGTTGTTCCGCCTCACTGTCCTCTGCCATGTGGTTCTTCCTTCCTCGAGCTTGACTACTGAGAAGAAACAGACCACAGTGAGGATTTGTCGAACTTCATAGGTGCCTCACCCTAACTTGATGCCAAATGGATGATGCATCACCACGATGACCTATCGATGCTCATGGTTGCGCCTCATGGTTGCGTCGGCTGGTGAAGCTGATCGATTTTCAATGAAAAACAAGCTGTCTTCCATCAGTGATCTTTCCTTGTTACCCACAAAGATGATATCCTTCGCCAGTTCACCTTGGTTGCGTTGGAGACGCAGTCGTCTTTCACGTTGGTGCAATTTTATCACACAATTGGCTATGAACCAAATGTTTCCTCGAATAAGGATCGACGTTGGTACTAAGAGCATAAGTTTTGTATTGATTTCTAAGCCTTCTCACAACTTTGTCTCCAGCTCCCCTGTAATTTTCTTTGTCCAGCTATTAACTTTGATTAAAAAATGGTGTGGACTAAAAACCCGGATGGACGTAGTAGCCCTCCATTTTTATTTACTCCGCATATTAGATTTGACTGAAGTCAAACTTTGTAAAGTTTGACCAAGTTTAGGCCGAACACAACAAACCATAATTATTAGAGAGGGTAAACTGTACATACTCTCAAACCTTTCCGATAATTGAAATTAAAATTCTTTATTTGTACACACTCTCACACGTTTCCGATAATTTGGCACATGTGTGGTTGTTCACTTAAGGGAGGGTAGTGTACCGCACGCGAAGGACAGGAAGTACGACCAGGACGCGTGGATCGTTAGTTCATCAGAAGTACTCCCTCCGTTCCTAAATATTTGTCTTTCAAGTGGTTTGCAATGGACTACCACATACGGATGTATATAGACATTTTTTACAGTGTAGATTCACTCATTTTGCTCCGTATGTAGTCATTTGTTGAAATCTCTAGAAAGAAAAATATTTAGGAACAGAGGGAGTAGTAGTTTTCTTCATTGGTACGTTAAATAAAGAGTTTCGTTTCGTACTTACACAATTTAAAACGATTGTTATGGAGAGAATAAGAAAACCACTCCACTATATATTAGTCGTATACACGAGTACTATATGGACGCAGCTTCATTGACTTTAGTGCACCTGCCTTTGGGTTTATGACAGGTGGGCCCAAAATGTGGCTGGCCCACCTGTCATACAGCCAAAAGCAGGTGCAGTTAAGGCACCGGAGCTCAGTCCGTACTACAGTATATATATAAGCTGGAGCCTCAGCGCTTGTTCGCTAGGTTTTGCACTCTCCACACTCTCGCCGCACTACATATATATATATACACGCTGGAGGCTCAGTGTTCCTTTGCTAGGGTTTGCTATATTCACTGTCTCTCACCCTCTTCACCAGATCTAAACAAGACTGCGTTGTGGCCTCTGTCTCTCTCACCCCCCTCAAAGACAGCTGGCGAAGGAGGCATCCGGATCCCGTCGCACCGGGAAGGGGAGGAGGTGCAGTGTTCACTCTATCGCCTTCGGCGAGGGAGGAAATCCACTGCCAGCTGCGCTTTTCTCTTTCACCCAGCGCCTGTGCGGGAGGGCCACCGACCCTTTCTTCCTCGCTGCCGTACGTAGTGTGAGCAGATCCGACCTCCCGCCGCACGCCTTGCCACATCCCGACGACCCTAAGGTATAAGTTTCTTTGAAACCGTCATTGGTCTAGCTGCATGCTGATCTTTTTTGATTCTGTAGTCGAATCTAGGTCTTGGTTCAAAGAGGAAAGAAGGGTGCGGTGGGGTGGAGCATGAATCTAGGACGTGGTTCAATGAGGAAAGGAGGGAGGGAAAGTAGTATAGACTAGCTATCCAGCCGCTTGGTTGGTCGAAAAGGGAAAAAGGGGGTAACCCAGTACACACATCTGTAAGGAACCCAACTCTTTGTTGAAAAGGGAAAGAAATTGGGGGGTCGGGTAGTTTGTGCAGGACTAGATTTGCTGCCCTCACATCGGAAAAAGTTTCAAAGAGAACAAATATGGGACCAACGCAGATATGCTGCTTGGCTACATACTCTGCATCACCCATTTATACGTGTGGACGCACATGGTGCTGGCATGTCCCATGTCCCATCCACGTGATCATGCAGTGTGTTTTGAGATGTTGTGCTACTTGTATTGGTACTGTTTTAAATAAATGTTGAATTGAAGCTATTGTATTTTAAGCAATGCCACTCTCAGAATTAACTACTGAACTATTTTAAGAGAATTTCTCTGTTAATATGAATCAATGCAACCGTTTTAGAAATGCTACTATCCTATACTTTGTTTTCCATCAAGATAAGGTAGATGCTTCTTTTTGTGGCCGCATGTTTCATCCTCCTTTATTGGCAGTAATTGTTTCCTTTTTTGCCTCTGTTAAATCAGGGATATCTATTCAACTTGTTGCTATAGCAAACTTAAATGTCTCACCGGCGACTTTACTTGATTTCAGAGTAACTGCACAAAACGAGATTGGATTTCCTATTCGTGTTGGCAGATTCGTACATGATCTTGTGTGCGTCATGACAGGTTGGTACTTGCCTTCATCCACATGATCGTGCAGTGTGTTTTGAGATGCTGTGCTACTTGTATTGGTACTGTTTTAAATAAATGTTGAATTGAAGCTATTGTATTGCTGTCTTTTCCCATTAAGTAGTGAAAAAAAATGGGACCAACCCAGACATTATGCTTGTTGCTTTGTTACAACAAACTCTGCATCACCCCCTTTATAAGTAGATGGAAGCCCATGTTGTTGTTGCGCCCACTCTCCCTTGGAACTGTTTATGCTTTTTGTTAATCTAATGCCGCTGGTAAAATTAAGCAATGCCACTCTCAGAATTAACTACTGAATCTTATTTCAAAACTGCAACACTTGTTAGGGATTGGCGGGATTACCATTTTTGTGGCCGCATGTTTCATCCTCCTTTATTGGCCAGTAATTGATTCCTTTTTTGCCTTTGTTAAAACAGGGATATCTATTCAACTTGTTGCTATTGCGACATTTTGCTTCGCTTAATTTGGGTGGAACTGCACAAAAGGAGACCGGATTTCCATATATGTGTTGAGATCTCTTTCAGGTCTTCCTCACGAGTTGTTTCAAATCTTGGTCCTGAAAGGTCAGTACCGACTTTCAGTACCGAATTTCCTCAGAATTAACTACTGAATCTTAGTTCAAACTGCAACACTTGTTAGGGATCGGCGGGAGTACCATTTCTGTTAGAGATCGACCGGAGTACATGTTTAAGAAATGTATTGTTCAGATAATGTCTCTGTTATTATATATCAGTTACAGTGTTTTACAAATGGTACTATCCTACTTTGTAGTTCTTTCTACATGTTTAACCAAGGTCTTGTTAAGATAATGTCTCTGTTAAAATGAATCAGTCGCATTGTTTTAGGAATGATACTTTTCTGCTTTGTCGTTCTTTATACATGTTGAAACAAGGCATTGTTAAGATAATGTCTCAGTTACTATGAATGAATCACACTCATTGAAAAATTGCTACTCCCCTGCTTTGTTTCACATTAAGATAAGATAGATCAGTAGATGTTTTTCTTCTGGGAGTACAAGTCATCAACCGTTATTTCTCAGTAATTGTTTCCCTTATACCTTTTGTTGCTTACAGGGATATCAAAATTAAAGCTCGGTTTTATTCCGACTTTGATTTTAGTTGAACTGCACAAAAGGAGCCAATGTGTCAAAGGCAAACTGCTGCATTAGTGGGTCCAGTTGGTCTTACCACTTTGCAGAAAGAAGCAGTCACTGTTTGCGCTACATTACACAAGGAATGATCGAGAAGCTTTACAGAGTATTAGTAGACGCTGGTGACATGACTAGTCTGCACAGAGCATAGGAAACTCTACAACGCGTGGAGTGCACTGTGCAAAAAGTGCCCAAACAAGTACATGAAGCCAGGACAGGACTCCAAATCTGTCAATGTCATTCTAAGCAACAATGATGGGGCATCTGGGTATGGTAATCTGTTTACCGTACTTTCAGTTTGTTAGTCCACCGATTGGTGGGTTGACACTGGGGCCAATATTCATGTGTGTGCTGTTGTGCCTTTGTTTTCTTGCAGCATATAAATACGATATCCACAGGGATGCTCAGCTTGATTTTAGTGGAACTGCACAAAATGTCCAAATGGTTTGTGTCCTCCATAATACTTCATCATGCACAATACATCGAATGGTTCTCTAATCATTCGTCGTCACCTTGAGCCACCGGACTATATGTTTGAATGGTGCTGCCAGCGTCGGCCATTAAGAAGGGTAAGAAGAAAGACAGAAAGAGAGAGATGGCTGCTTTACTTGTGGTTCGGAGGAACACTGGGCAAACAAGTGCCCAAACAAGTACCAAGAAGCCAGGACAGGACTCCAAGTCTGTCAATGTCACTCTAAGCAACAATGATGGGGCATCTGGATATGGTAATCTGTTTACCGTACTTTTACTTTGTTAGTCCACCGATTGGTGGGTTGACACTGGGGCCAATATTCATGTGTGTGTTGATGTGTCTTTGTTTTCTGGCAGCATATAAATACGAAATCCACAGGGATGCTCAGCTTGATTTTAGTGGAACTACACAAAATGTTCAGATGGTTCGTGTCCTCCATAATACTTCACATCATGCAAAATACATCGAATGGTTCTCTAATCATTCGTCGTCGCCTTGAGCCACCGGACTATCAGATGAAAACTGATGACAAACCCTGCCCGTTCCACAATCATAGGCATTACATATTTTGAATGGTAAAAGCTTGTCAAAGTTGACATTAGTTTAATATATTGGAATTGGAAAACCTTGTCAATTTTTGCTCATTGATGTTAGCCAGAAGACATGCATTTGATATTTTTGAGTGGGACGCCCTTTGCTGTGAGAAACGTCGATCGTTTTTTTCCTATTCCTCTCTTTAGTTCAGAAGTAAATATTTACTCTGCTGAGATGCATAGTCACATGAATGTTGACTTATGTAAGATATTTTAAGAGTTTGTTCTGAATATTGTCTATGTAATGCAAGGCCTTGTGTTTGATTGCAAAGTTGAGCTTGGAATGTTGTGGCATGCGGCATCACGAGCTGTTCACCATGCCTCCTAAGAATAATGCTTCGTACTGTTTTGCATGTCGATCTAATGCCAGTGATTTGCTTGTTAGGAAGATCATCCTCTTCTGTTGTTCCGTGCTTAAGAAGTTCATCGTCTTATGTTTCATTCATAGCCTATACGACAAGTCGGGTAGGTTAGACGTGAAACCATATGATCTTCCGACCAACTCATCATCTTAGGCCGTGATTGGATCGTCGTTTCCCAACCAAAACCGCTTGTAAAACCGACGCTTGTAAATAAAAGCAGATGGTCTCGGGCGAAGCGCTTGGTTGGTCGATTTTGACTAGTAAAATATACACCGGTCTCTCAAATTACACGTGTAACCCGCCGATTTTACTTACATACCTCGGGCCCTCAGTTTCATTACGCCTGTATTTTACGCGTTGTTTCCGATGACGAGTAAATTACACTTGTATCTTAATACAGGTGTGAAATAAACCAGAGCTCCCAAGCGCGGCCTTACCGTTTCATGCCGTCTTAGTCTCTCGAAGGTGCTCATAGGTGTCCGATGATCCTGGCTTCCTGAATGAGCAGCGAGTGCTGTATCAGACCATCCGTAGGGCCCGCGAGGCCCTCTCCATCATCCTTCGAGTTGTTGCGCTCGCCGTGGCACCGAGCATTGTTAACATGGTCAATGAACATGAGGATTCAGGAGATGACTTTATTTTGACTGGATGACAGTAGGGACCCACTAGGGCCATAGCCGTACGTATGCAAGTGCCTCCTTATTATGTACAACTATATATTTTTTGCTTCCTCCTGGTTTCCTGACATCACGGTCCCACACCATTGTCAACCTATGTAGTCAATATAAACGAGAGAATTGCACAAGGTGCGGCCGACAGCTGGGACCAAGCAGCTCAAGCAGTATTTGTGTTTTTGAGGCGTGAGCACTGCAGAGTTTTTCTTGGCGATGTTTTCGTTGTTGTTCAGAGGAGAGCAGGGTATTAACTGGGCGGGCTGTGGTGGGGCTAGCCCAGGACAGATATCCAGCCCAGATATTAATTTTTTTCAAGATGAAAATGGCTAGCCCAGCTATACGTTTTTTTGAGGAATACCCAGGCAAGGTCAACTTGTTATTCTCCGCCCCGCTGGGCTGCAAATCTTTCCTAGGAGGGATGCATTAGGCTTAACAGGAAAATGAGCTTTAAAAAATAATAAATAGGATGTAATTATAAAAACTGGGCAGTAACTATAAAAAATGCACCAAGCACGGAATTAGTTTATAAAATATTATTTATGGATTTTGATAATCTTAATTTTTAATTGTTGCGCGCGCAATGTTTTGTTAGATTTTTACGTAATACAAACTTATATTTAATCTGACTAGAAATTTCGGGATAAAAATATTTTGATCCCATCAAAATGTGGGAAACTTTTATTGAATTCTGTCTTGAACGGTTGGTTGAAATTATTAATCATTGAAAATGGGCTGTACTTTTAACAAACTGTAAATGGGCTGTAGTAAATTCCATTAGAATTCAAAAATGGGATGTACATTCTTACAAATCGCAAATGGGCTATAAGTTCTCTCCCACACACTTGTGGGCCTACTAAGTTGACGCGTCCCCTAAGAAAAAGAAGTTGACGCATATGCAAGGCTTAGTCAACTTATTATAGTCAACACACGGTTCTAGCAGCAGTGGCCGTTGGATGTCCATCCAACGGATGCCGTGCTTTTTCTTCAATCTCGAATATTCTAGCTTCACCCGCCCAAAAAATGATTCCTCCCCCTGACATCTGGGGCGCACCGTTTCGGAAGCTGACCTGTGGGCCTACTAAGTTGACACGTACCAAGGGCTTTCTCAACTTAGTCAATATGAACGATTCTAGCTGCAGTGACCGTACGATGTCCATCCAACGGCCGTAGTGCTTCTTCAACCTCTGGTCTTCTTGCTCCAGCCGCCCAAAGGAGCGCAGGTCGTGCCACGTGCTCCTACCTCCCGTGGCCAGCTGTGATGCCGCGGAGGCCTCACCGCCCCCTACTACTCCCACCGCTGGCCAGGCCATCCCTCTACTCACCCACACCCCCTGTTATTCCGCGGCGACGGCAGCCTCACACCGTAGCCGAACCAGTGAACCCTCGTACTCCTCTCCGCGCGGGCTTCCACTGCCGCGTCTTCCCCGGCTCCGCGTCGTCCCCTTCCTAGGCCTCGCCGTCGTCCACCGCCCTGGTGCTCTCGGCGCGGCGTGGTCAACGTGGTCAAGGAACGGCTTCCATCGGACATGGACTGTACATGGAGAGGCTGACAGCTGGGTCCACGACGGCAGCAAGGAAGTGCCTCCTTATTACGCGGAAAATAATGATTCCTCCACCTGACAGCAGGGACCCACCGGACGGGCCATCGTATTTCACGAAAAAAATGTTTGCCCCCTGACTGCTGGGACCCACCGAACGGGCCACCGTATTGCGCGAAAAAAACGTTCCCCCCGCTGTCAGCTCGGACCCACCGGAAGTGCCTCCTTATTACGCACAAAAAAATGAATACTCCCCCTGCTGGTTGGGACCCACCTTGGTGGGAGGATGACTTGTGGGCCTACTAAGTTGACGAGGATGGAGTGCTTTGTCAACTTAGTCAATATGAACGATTCTAGCTCCAGTGACCGTACGATGTTCATCGAACGGCCGTAGTGCTTCTTCAACCTCTGGTCTTGTTGCTCCAACCGCCCAAAGCAGCGCCGGTCGTGCCGCGTGCTCCTGCCTCCCGTGGCCGGCTGTGCTGCCGCGGAGGCCTCACCGCCCCTACTATTCCCACCGCTGGCCAGGCCCTGCAGCGACGGCAGCCTCACACCGCAGCCGAACCAGTGAACCCTCGTACTCCTCTCCGCGCGGGCTTCCACTGCCGCGTCTTCCCCGGCTCCGCGTCGTCCCCTTCCTAGGCCTCGCCGTCGTCCACCGCCCTGGTGCTCTCGGCGCGGCGTGGTCAACGTGGTCAAGGAACGGCTTCCATCGGACGTGGACTGTACGTGGAGAGGCTGACAGCTGGGTCCACGGCCGTAGCAAGGAAGTGCCTCCTTATTACGTGCAAAATAATTGTTCCTCCACCTGACAGCAGGGACCCACCGGACGGGCCACTGTATTTCGTGAAAAAACGTTTCCCCTAACTGCTGGGACCCACCAGCTACATCTTCGCACGCAAGGAAGTGCGTCCGGGCAAAAAAAAAAACGATTCGCCCCCCTGACTGCTGGGACCCACCAGCTACATCTTCGCAGGCAAGGAAGTGCCTGACAGTCGGGACCCACCTGGTCGAAGTGTACGTAGCGTTGTCATTTGGTCGCGAATGTGTACGTACATACTGGTCGATGTAGAGGCGTGCACGTGTCGTAGTAGAGGCGCGCACGTATAATGTACACGTACGTACAGCGGCCAGGGTGCAAGAAAGTAAATACAGTCACGTACGTACATACGGGCCGGGTCTTGAACGCCTACTCGCGCGTACGTACGGCCAGGGCTCGTGTACATGGCTGGGTCGGAACGGAGAAACAGCGTCGTCGTCGTGTTCATGGGGAGCCAACCGGCTGGGTCGGAACGGAATGCGTCATCATGTTCATCGGCAGGGCTTGGACGGAACAGCCGATGGAAACGAGGCCTGGCGTACCGCAGAACGGAGGAAACGACCTTGTGTTCGACCGGCCACGTTCGAAACGGGATCCTGTTCATCGGGAGGGGTCTGGCGTACCGCAAAACGGAGGAAACGGACCTCCTACGGTCGAAACGTGGGTCATGTTGATCGGGAGGGGTGTGGCGTACCGCAAAACGGAGGAAACGGACTTGTGTTGGAGCGCTACGGTCGAAACGGGGGTCCTGTTCATCGGGAGGGGTGTGGCGTACCGCAAAACGGGACTCCACGGGATACTGTTCATCTCCACCGCCGACCCCCTCCAGCCTCCATGGGCTACTGTTCATCCACCGTCGACCTCCTCCAGCCTCCACCTGCGACTGTTCATCCACAGGCTCCTGTTCATCCAGCCTCCACCACGCGCTACTCCACCGGCTACTGTTCAACCAGCCCTCTCCACGGGCTCCTGTTCAACCACCCCTCCACGGGCTAGTGTTCGTCCTACCCTCCACCGTCTACTGTTCATCCTGCCCTCCACGGGGTGGTCCTGTTCATCCTGCCTTCCACGGGGTCCTGTTCATCCAGCCCCAACCGGCTCGAACGACCGGGGTCCTATTCATCCACCCCGATCGGGAACTGTTCATCCAAACCTCCCAGCAACGCTCACTGTTCATCCAGAGGCAATGCCACGGGGTCCTGTTCATCCACCCCCACCGGGAACTGTTCATCCACCCCCCCCCCCCCCGCAACGCTCACTGCTCATCCGGAGGCAGCATCGATCGACTTCAGTTAGCAGCAGTAGCGAAGGAATCGCTCGATCGGGTTCAGTTAACAGCCATCGATCGATCGCTTGGGTTCAGTAACGCGTAGCCTGCAGTGCAATCGCTCGGGTTCAGTTAGAGTCCAACGCCTCGCTCGGGTTCAGTTAGAGCCCAACGCCTCACACACACGCGCGTACGTACGAGAGAAACGCGCATCGCTCGGCCCCGACCACCCACCGTAACCGGGGACTCCCCGATATTTTCCGCGCCCTCGCTTCTACCATGGTTTTTTCCGTCATGGACGGCCCAAAGAATGTCATGCAGCTGCGTCTCCGGCCCGCCCAGGACGAAAATCCCATTTTCTGTCATGATTTTTTGTCATAGAAGTAGGACCCCACCACATCTATGATGATACCGGGTTTTGTCACAATTATCGTCATAGAAGTGTCATAAGTATGACAGAAAAGATTTCCGTTCGGCCCAAAATGTCACGGATGTGTCTTTTTTTTGTAGTGTATGCATAAGTTCACAATGTTACGGAACCCGCAAGTTGATCACCAAAACATACGTCAAGTAGATCACGTGAATATCCCATTGTCACCACAGATAAGCACATGCAAGACATACATCGAGTGTTCTCAAATCCTTAAAGACTCAATCCGATAAGATAACTTCAAAGGGAAAACTCAATTCATTACAAGAGAGTAGAGGGGGAGAAACATCATAAGATCCAACTATAATAGCAAAGCTCGCGATACACCAAGATCGTGCCGAATCAAGAACACGAGAGAGAGAGATCAAACACATAGCTACTGGTACATACCCTCAGCCCCGAGGGTGAACTACTCCCTCCTCGTCATGGAGAGCGCCGGGATGATGAAGATGGCCTCCGGTGAGGGATCCCCCCTCCGGCAGGGTGCCGGAACAGGGTCCCGATTGGTTTTTGGTGGCTACAGAGGCTTGCGGCGGCGGAACTCCTGATCTATTCTGCTCCCCAATGTTTTTAGGGTATATGGATATATATAGGCGAAAGAAGTCGGTCAGGGGAGCCACGAGGGGCCCACGAGGGTGGGGGGTGTGCCCAGGGGGTAGGGCGCGCCTCCCTGCCTCGTGGCTTCCTCGAAGCTTCCCTGACGTCTACTCCAAGTCTCCTGGATTGCTTCCGTTCCAAAAATAACTCTCCCGAAGGTTTCATTCCATTTGGACTCTGTTTGATATTCCTTTTCTTCGAAACACTGAAATAGGCAAGAAAACAACAATTTGGGCTGGACCTCCGGTTAACAGTTTAGTCCCAAAAATAATATAAAAGTGTTTAATAAAGCCCATAAACATCCAAAACAGATAATATAATAGCATGAATACTTCATAAATTATAGATACGTTGGAGACGTATCAGCATCCCCAAGCTTAATTCCTGCTCGTCCTCGAGTAGGTAAATGATAAAAGAGATAATTTATGAAGTGTGAATGCTAGTAGGTGCACAAGTTTGATCAATGATAATTTCAATCACCTTTTCTAGCATCATCATATGTCATAACAGTAGCTCATCTCATAAAAATTTTCATGATCAAGTAACAAACTATTCACATGTTAAAGTATAGATCATAAACTTTCTTGAAAACTAACAAACCGTGTTATTAGTCATCAAACAACTACAATTCATCTTATTTTCAGGAAGAGTCTATGGCAGAGCTTTGATTCAGCAAACTTCACATACTCAACTATCATTTAGTCTTTCACAATTGCTAACTCACGCGATATTTATGGGTACAAAGTTTTAATCAGACACAGAGAAAGATAGGGGCTTATAGATTCGCCTCCCAACCTTTTACCTCAAGGGTAATGTCAACAATAATAGTTCATGATGCCTTACATCCAATTGGATATATATATCAGGATCTGTCCAACACAATGTGCTTGCCAAAGGATAAAATGTAAAAAGGAAAGGTGAAGATCACCATGACTCTTGCATAAGGTATAAGACAAGAATAAAAGATAGGCCCTTCGCAGAGGTTGTCATGCGCTTTTATAGTTGGATGCACAAAATCTTAATGCGAAAGAACGTCACTTTATATTGCCACTTGTGATAGGGACCTTTATTATGCAGTCCGTTGCTTTTATTGCTTCCACATCACAAGATCGTATAAAGCTTATTTTCTCCACACTAATAGATCATACATATTTAGAGAGAAATTTTTATTGCATGCACCAATGACAACTTACTTGAAGGATCTTACTCAATCCATAGGTAGGTATGGTGGACTCTCATGGCAATACTGGTTTAAGGGATGTTTGGAAGCACAAGTAGTATCTATACTTGGTGCAAATAATTTGGCTAGCATGAGGGGGAAAGGCAAGCTTAGCATGTTGAATGATCCATGACAATATACTTTATTTCGGATATAAGAAAACATAACCCATTACGTTGTCTTCCTTGTCCAACATCAACCTTTTAGCATGTCATATTTTAATGAGTGCTCACAATCATAAAATATGTCCAAGATAGTATATTTATATGTGAAATCTCTCTTCCCTCAATATTCTTTCATGAATTGTTCAAGTGACCAATACAATGTTTGCTAACATTCAATAAATTTACCACCTCTACTTCTTATGTGTGAAGTCATTACTCCCCATGGGAAAGGCATATGAAACATATATAATTTCATATTTATGACATTCAAATCATTCAACCATTTACTCATAGGATATAAGTGAAGCACACGAGTAAATGACAAACTACTCCAAAAAGATATAAGTGAAGACCAATGAGTAGTTAAATAATTATGTAGCTATGTGAAGACTCTCTCTCATTTAAGAATTTCAGATCTTGGTATTTTATTCAAACATAAAGCAAAACAAACTAAAACGACATTTCAAGGATAGCAAACATCATGTGAAGAAGCAAAAACTTAGGATCAATCGAAACTAACCCATAGTTGTTGAAGAAGAAAGGTGGGATGCCAACCGGGGCATCCCCAAGCTTAGACGCTTGAGACTTCTTGAAATATTATCTTGGGATGCCTTGGGCATCCCCAAGCTTGAGCTTTTGTGTCTCCTTAATTCCTCTCATATCACGGTCTCCCTAAATCTCAAGAGCTTCATCCACACAAAACTCAACAAGGACTCGTGAGGTAAGTTAGTATAAACCAATGCAAAAACCTTATCATACTCTACTGTAGCAAATCATTAAAATTATTATTCAACATTGCATACTAAATGCCTCTGCATATTTAATAGTCATATCCTCAAATAGAATCATTAAACAAGCAAACATATGCAAACAATGCAAACATAACAACAATCTGCCTAAACAGGACAGTCTGTAAAGAATGCAGCAAGATCCATACTTCCCTGGCTCCAAAAATTATGAAAGAAAAATACCATTGTAGTAAATTTATCAAAGCTTATTATGCAAAAGGTTTCAAAATTTCATCACATTCTGACTTTTCTAGGGAATTTTTGCAACAGCGGTAAACTTTCTGTTCTGAAACAGCAACATGTATACTTGCAAAATAAGCATGGTAAAGGCTATCCTTGACATTTTTATTGAAAATAGAGATGCAAAACATTATTCTAAATAAAAGCAAGAAAATACTAACAAAATAAAATGACGCTCCAAGCAAAACACATATCATGTGGTGAATAAAAATATAGCTCCAAGTAAAGTTACCGATGAACGAAGACGAAAGAGGGGATGCCATCCGGGGCATCCCCAAGCTTAGGCTCTTGGTTGTCCTTGAATATTGCCTTGGGGTGCCTTGGGCATGCCCAAGCTTAGGCTCTTGCCACTCCTTATTCCATAGTCCATCGAATCTTTACCCAAAACTTGAAAACTTCACAACACAAAACTCAACAGAAAACTCGTAAGCTCCGTTAGTATAAGAAAATAAATCACCACTTAGGTACTGTTGTGAACTCATTCTAAATTCGTATTGGTGTAATATCTACTGTATTCCAACTTATCTATGGTTCATACCCTCCGATACTACTCATAGATTCATCAAAATAAGCAAACAACACATAGAAAACATAATCTATCAAAAATAGAACAGTCTGTAGTAATCTGTATCAAACGTATACTTCTGGAACTCAGAAAAATCTGCCATAATAGGACGACCTAGATAATTTGATTATTCATATAATTCAATTGGAATCAGTATTTTATCACTTTCTGGTGATTTTTAACAATTGTTTTCGTGAGCAGAAAGTTTCTGTCTTTTTCAGCAAGATCAAATAATTATCATCCAAGAAGATCCTATAGGTCTTACTTGGCATAAACACTAATTAAAACATAAAACCACAACTAACCAGAGGCTAGATGATTTATTTATTACTAAACAGGAACAAAAAGCAAGGAACAAAAATAAAATTGGGTTGCCTCCCAATCAAGCGCTATCGTTTAATGCCCCTAGCTAGGCATGATGATTTCAATGATGCTCACATATAAGACATAAGAATTGAAACATAAAGAGAGCATCATGAAGAATATGACTAGCACATTTAAGTCTAACCCACTTCCTATGCATAGGGATTTTATGAGCAAACAACTTATGGGAACAATAATCAACTAGCATAGGAAGGCAAAACAAGCATAACTTCAAAACTTTAAGCACATAGAGAGGAAACTTGGTATTATTGCAATTCCTACAAGCAAATATTCCTCCCTAATAATAGTTTTCAGTAGCATCATGAATGAATTCAACAATATAACCAGCACCTAAAGCATTCTTTCCATGATCTACAAGCATAGAAATTTTATTACTCTCCACATAAGCAAAATTCTTCTCATTCAGAATAGTGGGAGTATCATAAGAGACTCGAATACTATAAATTGTTTCCACATTAAAAGAGTAATGTTCAGAAAAAGGATAATCATAATCATGACAAGTTTTATAAATATAAGCATCATTACTCTTTATAGCATAAGTATCATCACAATAATCATCATAAGTAGGTGGCATGCTATCATCATAATAAATTTTCTCATCAAAACTTGGGAGGCTAACAATATCATCTTCATTAAACATAGCATCCCCAAGCTTGGGCCTTTTCGTATCATAAGCATAATCACTCTCATCATTAATAGTATAGATAGCACCAATAGTATAGCAATTATCATCATCACAATGAGTAATATGAGCAACATCATTTGGGAGGGATACCTTTCTACCTTTGCTTCTCCGTCTTTTCTTTTTCTTCTTCACATCATGTGTGGGTTTAACCCTCTTTTTGAGCTCCTTATTGATGAGATTGGTTGAATAGAAGGCTCCTCCTCGTTACCTGATTCATCATAAGAAATAATAGGAGGATATTGGGAAGTCTCTCCCTTTAGTTAGTATTCTCTTCATCTTCTATTTGTTTTCTTGTCTTTATATAATTGGCAATATAAGGATTCTCAATGCAATTCACCGCATAATACATAAAAATTTCTTCTAGATCAAAATCTAGAACTTTATCAAGGACAAATTCTGGAAGATCCTTAGTTATACGTTGCATTTCTTCATAACCCAAAAGCAAACTAAGTTCATAATGATGTGCAAGAGAAATCAAGTCATCACAATTTTTGGACATGATACGATCATGAAACAATTTGCATTGGGTATTGAAATGATCATGTTCATTGCAAAGTTCACAAGGACAGCAAAGAAAGTTTAAATTCTTAGCACAAACATATAGCCTTTCTTGCAACCATTTAGTTTCCAAATACTTATGCCTGTTGCAAAATCTATTTTCCCTATTTGGTGTGTACTTACAAACTCTATGCACTCCACAAAAATTGACATGCTTATAAGAGACATTTTCATCATGACTAGTGCAATCATCATTAGTACTATGGATATTCAAAGAGTTCATACTAACAACATTGCAATCATGCTCATCATTCAAAGATTTAGTGCCAAACATTCTAATGCATTCTTCCTCTAGCAATTGAGCACAATTATCGGAATCCTTATTTTCATGAAAGACATTAAAAAGATGAAGCATATGAGGTACCCTTAATTGCATTTTTTTATAGTTTTCTTTTATAAACTAAACTAGTGATAAAACAAGAAACAAAAAGATTTGATTGCAAGATCTAAAGATATACCTTCAAGCACTAATCTCCCCGGCAACGACGCCAGAAAAGAGCTTGATGTCTACTATGCAACCTTCTTCTTGTAGACGTTGTTGGGCCTCCAAGTGCAGAGGTTTGTAGGACAGTAGCAAATTTCCCTCAAGTGGATGACCTAAGGTTTATCAATCCGTGGGAGGCGTAGGATGAAGATGGTCTCTCTCAAACAACCCTGCAACCAAATAACAAAGAGTCTCTTGTGTCCCCAACACACCCAATACAATGGTAAATTGTATAGGTGCACTAGTTCGGCGAAGAGATGGTGATACAAGTGCAATATGGGTGATAGATATAGGTTTTTGTAATCTGAAAACAGCAAGGTAACTAATATTAAAAGTGAGCACGAACGGTATTGCAATGCTAGGAAACAAGGCCTAGGGTTCATACTTTCACTAGTGCAAGTTCTCTCAACAATAATAACATAATTGGATCATATAACTATCCCTCAACACGCAACAAAGAGTCACTCCAAAGTTACTAACAGAGGAGAACAAATGAAGAGATTATTGTAGGGTACGAAACCACCTCAAAGTTATCCTTTCTGATCAATCTATTCAAGAGTTCGTAGTAAAATAACACGAAGCTATTCTTTTCGTTCGATCTATCATAGAGTTCGTACTAGAATAACACCTTAAGACACAAATCAACCAAAACCCTAATGTCACCTAGATACTCCAATGTCACCTCAAGTATCCGTGGGTATGATTATACGATATGCATCACACAATCTCAGATTCATCTATTCAACCAACACAAAGAACTTCAAAGAGTGCCCCAAAGTTTCTACCGGAGAGTCAAGACGAAAACGTGTGCCAACCCCTACGCATAAGTTCACAATGTTACGGAACCCGCAAGTTGATCACCAAAACATACGTCAAGTAGATCACGTGAATATCCCATTGTCACCACAGATAAGCACGTGCAAGACATACATCAAGTGTTCTCAAATCATTAAAGACTCAATCCGATAAGATAACTTCAAAGGGAAAACTCAATTCATTACAAGAGAGTAGAGGGGGAGAAACATCATAAGATCCAACTATAATAGCAAAGCTCGCGATACATCAAGATCGTGCCGAATCAAGAACACGAGAGAGAGAGATCAAACACATAGCTACTGGTACATACCCTCAGCCCCGAGGGTGAACTACTCCCTCCTCGTCATGGAGAGCGCCGGGATGATGAAGATGGCCTCCGGTGAGGGATCCCCCCTCCGGCAGGGTGCCGGAACAGGGTCCCGATTGGTTTTTGGTGGCTACAGAGGCTTGCGGCGGCGGAACTCCTGATCTATTCTGCTCCCCAATGTTTTTAGGGTATATGGATATATATAGGCGAAAGAAGTCGGTCAGGGGAGCCACGAGGGGCCCACGAGGGTGGGGGGCGTGCCGAGGGGGTAGGGCGCGCCTCCCTGCCTCGTGGCTTCCTCGAAGCTTCCCTGACGTCTACTCCAAGTCTCCTGGATTGCTTCCGTTCCAAAAATAACTCTCCCGAAGGTTTCATTCCATTTGGACTCTGTTTGATATTCCTTTTCTTTGAAACACTTAAATAGGCAAGAAAACAACAATTTGGGTTGGGCCTCCGGTTAATAGGTTAGTCCCAAAAATAATATAAAAGTGTTTAATAAAGCCCATAAACATCCAAAACAGATAATATAATAGCATGAATACTTCATAAATTATAGATACGTTGGAGACGTATCAGAATCCTCCAGCCGGTTAGGCGTCGCGTTCTGAGCATCCAAGAGTCATTGTGGATTGCCGGTGAACGAAGTCTGTGAAGGTTTGGAAGTCTACCTTGAATACTTACCAGAGTGATTGGGCGAGGACTAAGTGTCCTTAGCTCAAGGGGAATAAGGTGAATACGCGGTCTTCTGAGTTAAATCTCAGCCTCCCTAACCAGACGTACAGTTGTCACAGCAACTGGAACTGGTCCAACAAATCACTGTCCTCACCAAGCAACTGGTTCTATCTCTTACTTGTCTTCACTTACAGTTTGTCCTCGTGAAGTCATTGCCCGCTTGCTTGATCTGATTGACTTCACTGTGTGACGACTATTACTATTTGGCTTCATACTATCTTCCATCCTGATCCATACTACCTAGCTGCTAATAGTCTTCGTGCTTTCACTTCATTGAATACTTGACTATGGCTTGTCTAGTGTAGTCTACCTTCCGCTGCATGTCAATAGGTTCATTTCTATTGTTTGTCTTCTAAACTCCCATGTTTTGAAGACTTTCATAAAAATCGCCTTTTCACCCCCCTCTAGTCGATAACTAGCACTTTCAATTGGTATCAGAGCAAGGTACTCCCTTGTTCTGTGTGATTCGGTTTAACCACCTGGAGTTTTAGCTATGTCGACTGCAGGGATAATCAAAGTCTCTGCTGCGTGCCCTGTCTTCGATGGCACTGATTACCCCTACTGGAAGAATAAGATACGCATGCATCTTGAAGCCATTGATGTCGACCTCTGGTATGTCGTCAAGAACGGCGTTCCCAAGACTGGTGAAGGTGTCACCCCTGCTAATGTCAAGAAGTTTGTTCAACTGGATTCTACTGCCAAGAACATCATCTGTGGTCATCTGACCAAAGGACAGTATGGCCGTGTGAGTGCTCTGGAAACGTCGAAGCTAGTCTGGGACGGGCTCTCCAAGGTCAATGAAGGATCAGTGTTCTTCACAACCTCTTCAACCGCTTCAAGAGAAACGACAATGAGAATGTCCAGCTCACATTTGATCGCCTCACTGACATCACAAATGAGCTTCATGCACTCGGCGCCACTGAGATCACCAAGCATGAAATCGTCAAGACACTCCTGAGATCACTTGACAACTCGTTTGACACCCTAGCCCTGATGATTCAAGAATGCCCTGACTTCAAGACTCTCGATCCGTCTGACATACTTGAGAGGCTCAACACACATGAGTTCCAGTTATCTGAGAAAAGAGATACCTATGGCCCCAACTATGGCCGAACTCGCGCTTTGAAGGCAAAGGCTGTTTCCTCATCTGAAGAAGAATCTGACCGCAGTTCTGGAGATCCTGAAGACATTGGAAAGGAGCTTGCTATGCTTGTGAAGAATTTCCAGAAATTCACCAAGAAGAAAGGCTTCAGAAAGTCTTCAAGATCCAGCTCGAGAAATGATGAAGCTTCCACTCATGACCTCAAGCGGAGAACATGCCACAAGTGCAAGAAACCTGGTCACTACATCTCTGAGTGTCCTTAGTGGGACAATGAGAACAAGAAGAAGAGCAAGGAATATGATTCTGATGACAAGAAGAAGAAGAAATCCTCAAAGTCTTCTTCCAAGTCTTCGTCCAAGTCTTCATCACATAAGAAGAGATCATCTGGCAAGGCTCGTGATTTTGTTGGCAACGAGATGGATTCAGAGGAGGAGTCTGCTTCTGAGGAGGCAGAGGTGGATTCTGAGGAGGATTCCGACTCTGGCATTGCAAGTCTGGCTCTAGCTACAGCCTACGTTGCCAAGTCCATCTTCAACACTGAAGACAATGGCTCCGTCATCAACGCTGATGCTAATGACAAGGACGACTCTGCCCCCACCTACTGCTTCATGGCACGTGGTGCCAAGGTAAACTCACGCGATGCTTACTTTCAAACATCAAGTGAAGATGACTCTGATTGTGAACCCAAACCTAGCTACAAAACACTTGCTAAAATTGCAACTGAACAATAGAAAGCTATGGAACATATTCAAAAACTGTTAGACAAAAGCGATGACCTGTTGGACGCGGAAATGACCCGATCTCAGTCCTTAATTGAAGACATAAGAAATCTTCATGTTAAGTTCGAGGAACTTGAAAGTCGTCATCAATTAAACGCTCTCAACAACTCATGAAAAGCTTTCCTATGATTATCTTCAAAGGAAGCAAGAACTCGAGAAATTGAGAGCAGTTCATGAAGATCTTCAAAAAGAGAACGAGTCACTTCGCGCTCAACAGACCAGTCCCGCTTAGGAAGGATTTGAACCACCATGTCTAAAATGCCTTGAGCGTGAGAACGCTACTTCTGTTGCTGAATGTTCCACTACTGCTACTGCTGCAATATCTTCAACTGCTGATGTGGTAACTAACCCCTCTGCTGAGGATGCCACTACTATTGCTGATGAAAATGCCAGGCTGAAGACATTGCTTGAGACTGGGATGTACAAAAGTCTCAAAGGGCATCAGACACTATGTGATGTCCTCAAAAAGCAGATTCTGAACAGAAACCCTAGGAAAGAGGGTGTTGGGTTCGAGAGGAAAATGAATGTTGATGGTTCTTACTGGAAGCCTGAGCAGTACCCCAAAACCACATGGGTTGCTGCAAAGGGACCTTCAGTGGACCCATCTGTTGGGGAACGTAGTAATTTCAAAAAAATTCCTACGCACACACAGGATCATGGTGATGCATACCAACGAGAGGGGAGAGTGTTGTCCACGTACCCTCATAGACCGAAAGCGGAAGCGTTAGCATAACACGGTTGATGTAGTCGTACGTCTGCACGATCCGACCGATCAAGTACCGAATGCACGGTACCTCCGAGTTCAGCACACGTTCAGCTCGATGATGTCCCTTGAACTCCGATCCAGCCGAGCTTTGAGGGAGAGTTCCGTTAGCACGACGGCGTGGTGACGATGATGATGTTCTACCGATGCAGGGCTTCGCCTAAGCACCGCTACGATATTATCGAGGTGAATTATGGTGGAGGGGGGCACCGCACACGGCTAAGAGATCAAGAGATCAATTGTTGTGTCTATGGGGTGCCCCCCTCCTCCGTATATAAAGGGGGGGGAGGAAGAGGGGGTCGACCAAGGGGAGGAGGCGCGCCCAAGGGGGGCAATCCTACTCCAAGTAGGTTTTGCCCCCTTTCCTATTCCAACTAGGAGAAGGGGGAAGGAGGAGGTGGAGAGAAGGAAGGAGAAGGGGGGCCGCCGCCCCCTTCCCTTTCCCAATTCGGATTGGGGCAAGGGGGTCCGCGCGCCACCTCCTGGCCGCCCCTCCTCTTCCACTACTTGGGCCCATAAGGCCCAATAACCCCCAGAACTATTCTGGTGTCCAAATATAGTCGTCCAATATATCAATCTTCATGTCTCGAACATTTCGAGACTCCTCGTCATGTCCGTGATCACATCCGGAAGTTCGAACTTCGTTCGGTACATCAAAACACATAAACTCATAATATAACCGTCATCAAACTTTAAGCGTGCAGACCCTACGGGTTCGAGAACTATGTAGACATGACCGAGACACATCTCCGGTCAATAACCAATAGCGGAACCTGGATTCTCATATTAGTTCCCACATATTCTACGAAGATCTTTATCGGTCAGACCGCATAACAACATACGTTGTTCCCTTTGTCATCGGTATGTTACTTGCCCGAGATTCGATCGTCGGTATCTCAATACCTAGTTCAATCTCGTTACCGGCAAGTCTCTTTACTCGTTCTGTAATGCATCATCCCGCAACTAACTCATTAGTTGCAATGCTTGCAAGGCTTATAGTGATGTGCATTACCGAGTGGGCCCAGAGATACCTCTCCGACAATCGGAGTGACAAATCCTAATCTCGAAATACGCCAACCCAACAAGTACCTTCGGAGACACCTGTAGAGCACCTTTATAATCACCCAGTTACGTTGTGACGTTTTAGCACACAAAGTGTTCCTCCGGTAAACGGGAGTTGCATAATCTCATAGTCATAGGAACATGTATAAGTCATGAAGAAAGCAATAGCAGAATACTAAACGATCGTGTGCTAAGCTAACGGAATGGGTCAAGTCAATCACATCATTCTCCTAATGACGTGATCCCGTTAATCAAATGACAACTCATGTCAATGGCTAGGAAACATAACCATCTTTGATCAACGAGCTAGTCAAGTAGAGGCATACTAGTGACACTCTGTTTGTTTATGTATTCACACAAGTATTATGTTTCCGGTTAATACAATTCTAGCATGAATAATAAACATTTATCATGATATAAGGAAATAAATAATAACTTTATTATTGCCTCTAGGGCATATTTCCTTCAGTCTCCCACTTGTACTAGAGTCAATAATCTAGATTACACAATAATGATTCTAACACCCATGGAGCCTTGGTGCTGATCATGTTTTGCTTGTGGAAGAGGCTTAGTCAACGGGTCTGCAACATTCAGATCCGTATGTATCTTGCAAATTTCTATGTCTCCCACCTGGACTAGATCCCGGATGGAGTTGAAGCGTCTCTTGATGTGCTTGGTTCTCTTGTGAAATCTGGATTCCTTTGCCAAGGCAATTGCACCAGTATTGTCACAAAAGATTTTCATTGGACCCGATGCACTAGGTATGACACCTAGATCGGATATGAACTCCTTCATCCAGACTCCTTCATTTGCTGCTTTCGAAGTAGCTATGTACTCCGCTTCACACGTAGATCCCGCCACAACGCTTTGTTTAGAGCTGCACCAACTGACAGCTCCACCGTTCAATGTAAACACGTATCCGGTTTGCGATTTAGAATCATCGGGATCAGTGTCAAAGCTTGCATCGACGTAACCATTTACGACTAGCTCTTTGTCACCTCCATAAACGAGAAACATATCCTTAGTCCTTTTCAGGTATTTCAGGATGTTCTTAACCGCTGTCCAGTGATCCACTCCTGGATTACTTTGGTACCTCCCTGCTAAACTTATAGCAAGGCACACATCAGGTCTGGTACACAGCATTGCATACATGATAGAGCCTATGGCTGAAGCATAGGGAACATCTTTCATCTTCTCTCTATCTTCTGCAGTGGTCGGCCATTGAGTCTTACTCAACTTCACACCTTGTAACACAGGCAAGAACCCTTTCTTTGCTTGATCCATTTTGAACTTCTTCAAAACTTTGTCAAGGTATGTGCTTTGTGAAATTCCAATTAAGCGTCTTGATCTATCTCTATAGATCTTGATGCCCAATATATAAGCAGCTTCACCGAGGTCCTTCATTGAAAAACTCTTATTCAAGTATCCCTTTATGCTATCCAGAAATTCTATATCATTTCCAATCAGCAATATGTCATCCACATATAATATCAGAAATGCTACAGAGCTCCCACTCACTTTCTTGTAAATACGGGCTTCTCCAAAAGTCTATATAAAACCAAATGCTTTGATCACACTATCAAAGCGTTTATTCCAACTCCGAGAGGCTTGCACCAGTCCATAAATGGATCGCTGGAGCTTGCACACTTTGGTAGCTCCCTTTGGATCGACAAAACCTTCCGGCTGCATCATATACAACTCTTCTTCCAGAAATCCATTTAGGAATGTAGTTTTGACATCCATTTGCCAAATTTCATAATCATAAAATACGGCAATTGCTACATGATTCGGACAGACTTAAGCATTGCTACGGGTGAGAAAGTCTCATTGTAGTCAATCCCTTGAACTTTTTGAAAACCTTTCGCAACAAGTCAAGCTTTATGGACAGTAACATTACCGTCAGCGTCAGTCTTCTTCTTGAAGATCCATTTATTCTCAATGGCTTGCCGATCATCGGGCAAGTCAACTAAAGTCCACACTTTGTTTTCATACATGGATCCCATCTCAGATTTCATGGCCTCAAGCCATTTTGCGGAATCTGGGCTCACCATTGCTTCTTCATAGTTCGTAGGTTCGTCATGGTCTAGTAACATAACCTCCAGAACAGGATTACCGTACCACTCTGGTGCGGATCTTACTCTGGTTGACCTACGAGGTTCAGTAACAACTTGATCTGAAGTTTCATGATCATCATCATTAACTTCCTCAGTAATTGGTGTAGGTGTCACAGGAACCGGTTTCTGTGATGAACTACTTTCCAATAAGGGAGCAGGTACAGTTACCTCATCAAGTTCTACTTTCCTCCCACTCACTTCTTTCGAGAGAAACTCCTTCTCTAGAAAGGATCCAAATTTCGCAACAAAAGTCTTGCCTTCAGATCTGTGATAGAAGGTGTACCCAACAATTTCCTTTGGGTATCCTATGAAGACACATTTCTCCGATTTGGGTTCGAGCTTATCAGGTTGAAGCTTTTTCACATAAGCATCGCAGCCCCAAACTTTAAGAAATGACAACTTTGGTTTCTTGCCAAACCACAGTTCATAAGGCGTCGTCTCAATGGATTTCGATGGTGCCCTATTTAACGTGAATGCGGCCGTCTCTAAAGCATAACCCCAAAACGATAGCGGTAAATCAGTAAGAGACATCATAGATCGCACCATATCTAGTAAAGTACGATTACGACGTTCGGACACATCATTACGCTGTGGTGTTCCGGGTGGCGTGAGTTGCGAAACTATTCCGCATTGTTTCAAATGAAGACCAAACTCGTAACTCAAATATTCTCCTCCACAATCAGATCGTAGAAACTTTATTTTCTTGTTACGATGATTTTCAACTTCACTCTGAAATTCTTTGAACTTTTCAAATGTTTCAGACTTATGTTTCATTAAGTAGATATACCCATATCTACTTAAATCATCTGTGAAGGTGAGAAAATAACGATACCCGCCGCGAGCCTCAACATTCATCGGTCCACATACATCTGTATGTATGATTTCCAAAAAATCTGGTGCTCGCTCCATAGTTCCGGAGAACGGCGTTTTAGTCATCTTGCCCATGAGGCACTGTTCGCAAGTACCAAGTGATTCATAATCAAGTGGTTCCAAAAGTCCATTAGTATGGAGTTTCTTCATGCGATTTACACCAATATGACCTAAATGGCAGTGCCACAAATAAGTTGCACTATCATTATCAACTCTGCATCTTTTGGCTTCAATATTATGAATATGTGTATCACTACTATCGAGATTCAACAAAAATAGACCACTCTTCAAGGGTGCATGACCATAAAAGATATTACTCATATAAATAGAACAACCATTATTCTCTGATTTAAATGAATAACCGTCTCGCATCAAACAAGATCCAGATATAATGTTCATGCTCAACGCTGGCACCAAATAACAATTATTCAGGTCTAAAACTAATCTCGAAGGTAGATGTAGAGGTAGCGTGCCGACCGCGATCACATCGACTTTGGAACCATTTCCCACGCGCATCGTCACCTCGTCCTTAGCCAATCTTCGCTTAATCCGTAGTCCCTGTTTCGAGTTGCAAATATTAGCAACAGAACCAGTATCAAATACCCAGGTGCTACTGCGAGCATTAGTAAGGTACACATCAATAACATGTATATCACATATACCTTTGTTCACCTTGCCATCCTTCTTATCCGCCAAATACTTGGGGCAGTTCCGCTTCAAGTGACCAGTCTGTTTGCAGTAGAAGCACTCAGTCTCAGGCTTAGGTCCAGACTTGGGTTTCTTCTCCTGAGCAGCTACTTGTTTGCTGTTCTTCTTGAAGTTCCCCTTCTTCTTCCCTTTGCCCTTTTTCTTGAAACTGGTGGTCTTGTTGACCATCAACACTTGATGCTTCTTTTTGATTTCTACCTCCGCAGCTTTTAGCATTGCGAAGAGCTCGAGAATCGTCTTATCCATCCCTTGCATGTTATAGTTCATCACGAAGCTCTTGTAGCTTGGTGGCAGTGATTGAAGAATTCTGTCAATGGCGCTATCATCCGGAAGATTAACTCCCAGTTGAATAAAGTGATTGTTATACCCAGACATTCTGAGTATATGCTCACTGACAAAACTATTCTCCTCCATCTTACAGTTATAGAACTTATTGGAGACTTCATGTCTCTCAATCCGGGCATTTTCTTGAAATATTAACTTCAACTCCTAAAACATCTCATATGCTCCATGACGTTTAAAACGTCGTTGAAGTCCCGGTTCTAAGCCGTAAAGCATGGCACACTGAAATATCGAGTAGTCATCAGCTTTGCTCTGCCAGACGTTCATAACATCTGGTGTCGCTCCTCCAGCAGGTCTGGCACATAGCGGTGCTTCCAGGACGTAATTCTTCTGTGCAGCAATGAGGATAATCCTCAAGTTACAGACCCAGTCCATGTAATTGCTACCATCATCTTTTAACTTTGCTTTCTCAAGGAACGCATTAAAATTCAACGGAACAACAGCACGGGCCATCTATCTACAAACAACATAGACAAGCAAAATACTATCAGGTACTAAGTTCATGATAAATTGAAGTTCAATTAATCATATTACTTAAGAACTCCCACTTAGATAGACATCCCTCTAATCCTCTAAGTGATCACGTGATCCAAATCAACTAAACCATGTCCGATCATCACGTGAGATGGAGTAGTTTCAATGGTGAACATATCTACTATATGATTCACGCTCGACCTTTCGGTCTCAGTGTTCCGAGGCCATATCTGCATATGCTAGGCTCGTCAAGTTTAACCTGAGTATTCCGCGTGTGCAACTGTTTTGCACCCGTTGTATTTGAACATAGAGCCTATCACACCCGATCATCACGTGGTGTCTCAGCACGAAGAACTTTCGCAACGGTGCATACTCAGGGAGAACACTTATACCATGATAATTTAGTGAGAGATCATCTTATAATGTCGTCAATCAAAGCAAGATAAGATGCATAAAAGATAAACATCACATGCAATCAATATAAGTGATATGATATGGCCATCATCATCTTGTGCTTGTGATCTCCATCTCTGAAGCACCGTCATGATCACCATCGTCACCGACGCGACACCTTGATCTCCATCGTAGCATCGTTGTCGTCTCGCCAACTTATGCTTCTACGACTATCGCTACCGCTTAGTGATAAAGTAAAGCATTACAGGGTGATTGCATTGCATACAATAAAGCGACAACCATATGGCTCCTGCCAGTTGCCGATAACTCGGTTACAAAACATGATCACCTCATACAATAAAATATAGCATCATGCCTTGACCATATCACACCACAACATGCCCTGCAAAAACAAGTTAGACATCATCTACTTTGTTGTTGCAAGTTTTACGTGGCTGCTACGGGCTGAGCAAGAACCGTTCTTACCTACGCATCAAAACTACAACGATAGTTTGTCAAGTTAGTGCTATTTTAACCTTCTCAAGGACCGGGCGTAGCCACACTCGGTTCAACTAAAGTTGGAGAAACTGACACCCGCCAGCCACCTGTGTGCAAAGCACGTCGGTAGAACTAGTCTCGGGTAAGCGTACGCGTAATGTCGGTCCGGGCCGCTTCATCCAACAATACCGCTGAACCAAAGAATGACATGCTTGTAAGCAGTATGACTTATATCGCCCACAACTCACTTGTGTTCTACTCGTGCATATAACATCTACGCATAAAACCAGGCTCGGATGCCACTGTTGGGGAACGTAGTAATTTCAAAAAAATTCCTATGCACACACAGGATCATGGTGATGCATAGCAACGAGAGGGGAGAGTGTTGTCCACGTACCCTCGTAGATCGAAAGCGGAAGCGTTAGCACAACGTGGTTGATGTAGTTGTACGTCTTCACGATCTGACTGATCAAGTACCGAACGCACGGTACCTCTGAGTTCAACACACGTTCAGCTCGATGACGTCCCTCGAACTCCGATCCAGCCGAGCTTTGAGGGAGAGTTCCGTCAGCACGACGGCGTGGTGACGATGATGATGTTCTACCGACCCAGGGCTTCTCCTAAGCACCGCTACGATATTAACGAGGTGGATTATGGTGGAGGGGGGCACCGCACACGGCTAAGAGATCAAGAGATCAATTGTTGTGTCTATGGGGTGCCCCCTCCTCCGTATATAAAGGGGGGAGGAAGAGGGGGCCGGCCAAGGGGAGGAGGCACGCCCAAGGGGGGCAATCCTACTCCAAGTAGGTTTTGCCCCCCTTTCCTATTCCAACTAGGAGAAGGGGGAAGGAGGAGGTGGAGAGAAGGAAGGAGAAGGGGGGCCGCCGCCCCCTTCCCTTTCCCAATTCAGATTGGGGCAAGGGGGGCCGCGCGCCACCTCCTGGCCGCCTCTCCTCTTCCACTACTTGGGCCCATAAGGCTCCATACCCCCCGGGGGGGGGGGTTCTGATAACCCCCGGTACTCCGGTATATATCCGATAACCCCCGGAACTATTCCGGTGTCCGAATATAGTCGTCCAATATATCAATCTTCATGTCTCGAACATTTCGAGACTCCTCGTCATGTCCGGGATCACATCCGAAACTCCGAACTTCCTTCAGTACATCAAAACACATAAACTCATAATATAACCGTCATCAAACTTTAAGCGTGCGGACCCTACGGGTTCTAGAACCATGTAGACATGACCGAGACATGTCTCCGGTCAATAACCAATAACGGAACCTGGATGCTCATATTGGTTCCGACGTATTCTACGAAGATCTTTATCGGTCAGACCGCATAACAACATACGTTATTCCCTTTGTCATCAGTATGTTACTTGCCCGAGATTCGATCGTCGGTATCTCAATACCTAGTTCAATCTCGTTACCGGCAAGTCTCTTTACTCGTTCTGTAATACATCATCCCGCAACTAACTCATTAGTTGCAATGCTTGCAAGGCTTATAGTGATGTGCATTACCGAGTGGGCCCAGAGATACCTCTCCGACAATCGGAGTGACAAATCCTAATCTCGAAATACGCCAAACCAACAAGTACCTTCGAAGACACCTGTAGAGCACCTTTATAATCACCCAGTTACGTTGTGACGTTTGGTAGCACACAAAGTGTTCCTCCGGTAAACGGGAGTTGCATAATCTCATAGTCATAGGAACATGTATAAGTCATGAAGAAAGTAATAGCAGAATACTAAACGATCGTGTGCTAAGCTAACAGAATGGGTCAAGTCAATCACATCATTCTCCTAATGATGTGATCCCGTTAATCAATTGACAACTCATGTCAATGGCTCGGAAACATAACCATCTTTGATCAACAAGCTAGTCAAGTAGAGGCATACTACTGACACTCTGTTTGTCTATGTATTCACACAAGTATTATGTTTCCGGTTAATACAATTCTAGCATGAATAATAAACATTTATCATGATATAAGGAAATAAATAATAACTTTATTATTGCCACTAGGGCATATTTCCTTCACCATCCACCTTATCCGGCTTCACTTGTGCTAACCCGATTATCATTGATGAATCCTTTGATGCAAACTACAAACTGTTTAAGAATCAGAATGGTGAAGTGTTTGCCAGGTATATTGGTACTAACTGCAGGAATGGACCACCCATGAAGAAGATCTGGGTGCCCAAAAAGTGTCTTGAGAATCTTCCTGTGAATGTCATCATGACACCACCAGGGAAGAAGACAAACCCTAGACCAAAGGCTTCATATGGCCCAAAGGCTTCATACAGACAGAGGACTCACCAGAGTCACCCTAACGCCAATGTTTTGCATGGAAATCATACTCAGACTTATGAATATGAGTGTGTATCATCTAACCGCTATGTTCATAAGACTAAGAACTATTCTGCTTATTCATATGAGTATTATTCACCATCTGCAAGGCTATTTGGTAGGGCTCCAAAGACAAAGTTCTCAGATGCTGCACTTAGACTCATTGCTTCGAAGCCACCCCTGAAAATGTGGGTGGCTAAGAAAACTTAACTCTCTTTTGCAGGGAAAGGTCTCCAGCCGGAAATCAAAGGCGTCAGATGCTTATGCTGGGGACCTAAAACATCTTGTGGGGCGCAAGATAAAATGCCCAAATGGTCTTACTATGTATTTTGTTCCTGAATCGCTTGCCTATCATCCTATCAGTCCTAACCTTGATCTGAGCTTTGATAATCCTCTTGTTCGTCAAATGTTTATGCTTCACAATACTCTTGGTGAAGCCTATCCCCGTAACTGTACTGTAGGGTATGACACCAAATGCTTCAGAATGGATTATGGACAGTGTATGCACTAATCACATGACCGGTGATCGAAGTCTTCTCATGGACTCAACCTTACGTCCATCTGACAAGAGCCACATCACATTTGCTGACACTGGTAAAAGCAAGGTATTGCTTCTAGGTAGAGTTGCAATCTCAAAGGATCAGCACATGGATAAAGTGATGCTTGTTGAATCCCTTGGTTTCAACTTAATGTCTGTCTCAATGCTTTGTGATTTGAACATGATTGTGATATTTGGAAAATATCGTTGCCTTGTTCTAATGGAATCTGACAAGTCTCTAGTCTTTGAAGGGTACCGGAAAGATGATCTATATATGGTAGATTTCTCAGCAGGACCACAGTTGGCCGTATGTCTTCTAGCAAAAGCTTCAGAGTGCTGGCTCTGGCATCGGAGGCTAGGGCACGCGGGCATGAGGAACTTTTACACACTCGCGAAGAAGAAACACGTCGTAGGCATCGAGGGCGTCAAGTTCAAGAAGGATCATCTGTGCGGTGCCTGCGAGGCTGGAAAGATGACGAGAGCCAAGCATCCCTCGAAGACAATCATGACTACATCTCAACCCTTCGAGCTGCTTCACATGGGTCTCTTTGGCCCTACTCACTACTCTATTCTTACTACCACTGCTTGCCTCTATGGTTTCGTCATAGTTGATGATTACTCAAGATATACATGGGTGCATATAATCCTCTACAAGAATGAAGTGCAGGATGTCTTCGGACGCTTCGCAAATCGTGCCATGACAAACTATGGCATCAAGATCAAGCACATCAGAAGTGACAACGGCACAGAGTTCAAGAACACTGGCCTCGACCTTTACCTGGATACATTAGGCATCACTCATGAGTTCTCTGCTCCATACACACGTCAGCAGAATGGCATCGTGGAGCGCAAGAACAGAACACTCATTGAGATGGCTCGGACGATGCTTGATGAATACAAGACTCCAAGGAAGTTCTGGCCCGAAGCCATTGGTACTGCATGCCATGTCATCAACCGTGTTTATCTTCACAAGCTCCTGAAGAAAACATCCTATGAGCTCCTGACTGGTAAGAAGCCAAATGTAAGTTACTTCAGAATATTTGGTGCTAGGTGTTGGATCAAGGATCCACATCACACTTCAAAATTTGCACCGAAAGCACATGAAGGTTTTATGCTTGGTTACGGAAAGGATTCGCACTCCTACAGAGTCTTCAACCTCTTTCACTATAAAGTGGTTGAAACTGTGGATGTACGGTTCGATGAGACTAACGGCTCGCAAAGAGAGCACCTGCCAAATGTGCTAGATGAAGTTCCACCTAGTGAATCCATCAAGCTTATGGGAACTGGAGAAATCATACCGTCTGAAGCATAGGCTGAAGAGGAACTTATCATTTCTGCGCCTAATCAAATGATACGTCTCCAACGTATCTATAATTTTTGATTGCTCCATGCTATTATATATTCTGTTTTGGATGTTTAATGGGCTTATTTATACACTTTTATATTATTTTTGGGACTAACCTATTAACCGGAGGCCCATCCCAAATTGCTGTTTTTTTGCCTATTTCAGTGTTTCGCAGAAAGGGAATATCAAACGGAGTCCAAACGGAATGAAACCTTCGGGAGAGTTATTTTTGGAACAAACATGATCCAGAGGACTTGGAGTGGACGTCAAGAAATCACCGAGGAGGCCACGAGGCAGGGGGCGCGCCTACCCCCCTAGGCGCGCCTTCCACCCTCGTGGGCCCCTCGTGGCTCCACCGATACATCTTCCTCCTATATATACCTACGTACCCCCAAACCATCGAGGAGCACCACGAAAACCTAATTCCACCGCCACAACCTTCTGTACCCGTGAGATCCCATCTTGGGGCCTTTCCAGCGTCCTACCGGAGGGGGCATTGATCACGGAGGGCTTCTACATCAACACCATAGCCTCTCCGGTGATGTGTGAGTAGTTTACCTAGACCTTCGGGTCCATAGTTATTAGCTAGATGGCCTCTTCTCTCTCTTTGGATCTCAATACAAAGTTCTCCTCGATTCTCTTGGAGATCTATTCGATGTAATCTTCTTTTGCGGTGTGTTTGTCGAGATCCGATGAATTGTGGGTTTATGATCAAAGATTATCTATGAACAATATTTGAATCTTCTCTGAATTCTTTTATGTATGATTGGTTATCTTTGCAAGTCTCTTCAAATTATCAGTTTGGTTTGGCCTACTAGATTGATCTTTCTTGCAATGGGAGAAGTGCTTAGCTTTGGGTTCAATCTTGCGGTGCTCGATCCCAGTGACAGTAGGGGAAACGACACGTATTGTATTGTTGCCATCGAGGATAAAAAGATGGGGTTTATACCATATTGCATGAGTTTATCCCTCTACATCACGTCATCTTGTGTCGGGTGGTAGGTGCGACATATGCCAACGGGTGGCTTATCATTGCGGGAGCCAGTAAGACGTCGCCGGTGCCTGGAAACGGGATGAGGCGAAGACATGCACGCCGGCGAATCTTACCCAGGTTCGAGGCTCTCCGTGGAGATAATACCCCTAGTCCTGCTCTGCGGGGTCTCCGCATGATCACTAGATCAGTATAAGTAGCTACAAATGCTCCTCGAGCTGTCGGGCTAGAGGAAGAAGAAGGGCAAGGCTAGCTCTCCTCCTCTCTCTATGTGGTGTGTGAAACTCTATGAGACCAACCCTTTGCATGGGCGTTCCGGGGGGTTTATATAGGCCTACCGCCCAGGGGTACAATGGTAATCCGGCTGGGCGCCGGTCCCAGCCGTCAGTGTCTATGCTCGCCGGCTTCTCCGCCGATCGATGGGGCCCGCCGACTGGTGGGTCCCGCCGGCTGCCGGCTTCTTGGCCGACATGCCGGCCCCACCGCTAGGGGGCTTTGTCGGCGGCTGGTTACTGTTGCCTCGCCTCTGATGACGAGGGCTTTGTCGAGGTAAGTGTGGCTACAGTGTCGCCGCCTTGCGGGCTATCACTGTAGCCTTACCTCGTCTTGTCTCCTTAATGGGGCGCATACTTCGAGGGAGGGAGGTAGCCGGCCATTGGGAGCCGGCCACATCCCCGGCCGACTAGAGGATGCCGGGCCGCCTCCAGATGTCTCTCTGGCAGAGGGGCCCGCCGCCTACGGGTCGTACTGGCACCTGTCGTGGGTGACATCGAGGCCAACATTGCTACAGTGCCGCGCCGGACGGGAGATGGCTGACCCGTACGGCGCCCTGTGGCCATGCCTGTTCTGGGATTCGGGGGTAGTGGGATGTACTGCGGCCACGCCCCGTCTCAGCACCACTAGCTATGTGGATGCAGTCTTGGTGGGCGCAGTCTTGGCCGGCTTCCGGGAGCCATCCTTCTTCATGGCCGGCTCCTGGGAGTCGGTCCTCTTGGGGCCGGCTCCCTGGAGTCGGCTATCTCGTATCTTCCTTGGGGGAGGTTTCTGAGACTGGGTCGCCTTCCGGGTGTCGGCCCAGGCTATGGCCGGCCGGGGGAAGGTGACCCCATGCTTCGTAGGCTTGAAGGCTTGAATGGTCTGGTAATTTTTCAAAGAGCCAGGGGCAGTCGGTTAGGCTACCCGTGGCCATTTACTCCGACAGTAGTCCCCGAAGCTGGTTGGGCTTCGAGGCTGAGTGGAGGTCGAGAAGCTCGGTCAGCTTCTTATCTTGACGAGCCAGCAGTTAGGAGCCGGCTGCGGATGGGCGCGCCGTCTCGGCAAATTTTTTTTAAGTCGGAAGGCGGGAGTCTGTCGGCGCGCGATGTCGGGTTACGGGCCGGCCGCTCGCCGCCTGCGAACCACGTGGCGTCCCCTGGCTGAATAAAGCCTGCCAACCCACGCGCTCGACAAGACGTCGCGGCAGGCCGAGGGCCCACCACTCCCACGCCTAGGCCCAGGCGCGGATTCTTTGCGGCCCAAGGCCGTTTGCGCGTCTTCCGGCGACGGTTCCTGCACGCCGTTATGGCGCAATAATCGCGGGACGTGGGGGAGTGGGCGCAGTTAATCCCACGTCCCTCCCCACGCCTTGCCTCCTCGGCTTCGCCGTACGAGGCTATAAGTAGGGGGAGGAGGGGAAGCGGCAGACGCTCGCACGCTCCTCCCCTCTCTGCCATCTTTTTCCTCCTGTTTTCCCTCGCGGCAGCGCCTCGCCGCCGCGCCGTCCCACCATTCTTCACTTCGCCCTGCAGCTCCGCCGCCGCAGGGCCGTGCTCTCTCCGCCGCCACACTCTTCCTCGCTAGTTTCTTGCCACCATGCAGTACGGCGGGGACTGGGACGGCTCCAACGTCCACGCCGACCACATCGAGTTCCTCCGCAAGACGCGGCGGTTGCCCGACGCGGACCAGGTGCAGGTCCGTCTTGCGCCTGCGAGGGAGATCACGCCGGAGCCGGAGGAAGGCGAGCGGGTAGTCTTCCGCTCGCATTTCTTGCGCGGCATCGGCCTGCCGGCGAGCGCTTTCTTCCGCTCCTTCCTTGAATTCTATCAACTCCAGCCGCACCACCTCACTCCGAACACGGTGGTGCTGCTGTCCGCCTTCGTCACCTTGTGCGAAGGCTACCTCGGCGTTCTCCCCACCATCGAGCTCTGGGGGGAGTTCTTCCAATCCAAGCTGGGCACCCGTATGCAGGGCGTGCCGGCCCAGAGCGGCGCCTTCATCGCGATGCGGAGGCCGGCGGCCGACAATCCTTTCCCCGTCATCACGTTAATCCAGTCGGTGAAGCGCTGGCAGAAGTCCTACTTCTACGTGAAGAACGTCGCCCCGCAAGGCGACTACGTCAACTTGCCGGCTTACGTAGCCGGCCCGCCGGCTGGGAGGCGGCCCCACTGGTCCTATCGGGCCGCATCGCTGACGCCGGCTGGAGCCGCAGCCATCGCCCGACTGCGGGTGATGATCCAGTCGGAGGGCCTGACTGGGCCCGACCTGCTGGCCGCCTTCGTCGTGCGTCGGGTGCTTCCGCTTCAGAGCCGCCCTCACCTGATCTGTCAGATGAGCGGCCAGCTCGATCCGAGCCGGATGTGCACCAAGGACATGCCACATGACGAGGTGGCCCACATGGTGAACTACCTTGCGAACTGCAAGCTCTCCGCAAAGTGGCAGTTTGGCAAGGAGCCATATTCCCGTGCGCATCCTCCGCCCATGGTAAGTTTTCTCTTTCCTTTTCTTTCCTTAGTTTGGTTGCCGAGTTCCTTCTGGCCGTCTTTGACCAGTCGGCGTGCCTTGGCAGAGCCCTCTCCTTCGACCAGCAGCCGGCTCGGAGACGGGGCGCCGATTCCTCCCCGACCGGGCGGAACATGACCTGGAGGACTACGACTTGGGGGCGGCGGGCATGGAGGACAACACCGAGACGGGTGGCGGAGCAGTCGGCGGCGAAGCAGGCGGCTCCGGTCTTGGAGTCGGCTTCGAGGACTAGCCGGATGACGACGAGGCAGAAGTCGTCCCACGCCGCCAGCCAGCGTCCGGCCATGGCGCGGGTTCCTCTGCCGCGCCGCCTGCTCGGGGCGGCGGGCAGAAGCGCGTGCCGCGTCGGGCTTGTTCGGCAGTCGGCCGAAGAAGCCCAAGGGCGGGGTGGCGGCGACAAGGCGGGATGAGGCGGCCGCAAAGGCGGCCCGCTTCCGCAAGGTGGTGAAGCAGCCGCAGACGGTGTCGGCGTAAGCGCATACTCCTTCGTGCATTCTTTCTTCCTTTCTTTGGTAGTTTCTGAATCCTTGCTCTTTTTTCAAAAAATCAGGGCTCCGCTGTCGCTCGAGCGGGTTGCTGCCGCCTCCGTCGTTGGATCGCTGGGAGGATCCGGGAGCGCCCGCCGCGTGGACCTCCGCGCCGAGCTTCAGGCGGCGACGGAACGAAATGCGCGGGAGGCGCGGGAGGAGCGGGAGGCGAAGGAGTTGAGGGCGGCCGCCGCCAAGGCGGCGAAGGTGCGCGCCGACGCAGCGGCTAGGGCCCAAGCGGAGGCTGCGGCCGCGGCGACGGCAGAGGGGGCCTTGCTCGTCACCCCTCTGCGCGTCGCGGCGCCTGAGGCCCCAGAGCGCCCGCCAGAGGAAGCCGGCGGCGATCAGCCGGGGTTGGAGAGGGAGGACGACATCGCCGTCCTGGAGAGGGAGGCGGCACCGGCCCCGCCGACTGGGGCGACCCAAGGCAGCCGGCCTAACTTGCCGCCTGCGCAATCGGCCCGGGGCGAGCCGGCCGCAGGGACGGATCTGGTGGTCCAGCCGTCCTTGCGCCAGCGCACGGGAAAGGCCGCATCGGAGCCGCAGAAGGCCGCGGGCTCCAGCTCGTCGGCCCAAGACATGGAGGCGGCCAGCGTCAGCTCGGGGTGGACGCCGGGCGGAGGGACGGCTGTGGTTAATGTAGCAGCGCAGGACGTCCGGAGTCGGCTTCAGGCCCAGGCTACAGCACTGAGGAAATATAATGACGAGTTCCTCGCGACACGGGCGGCCATTCGGGTTAGTCTTCTTCTTTTTGCTCTTTTTTTATCTTGGTTTCTTCCGTGGGGGCGCGTCAGCGCACCCACTGGGTGTAGTCCCCGAGTTCCGAGTCGGCTGCTGAGCAGGCGGCTTAGAACTTCTTAGCAAGCTTTGTTTTGCTATCTTGTTCTCATTCGCTCCTCTGCCTGACTTGCAGGACTACCACAACCTCCGCGCGGCTGCCTTCAACTCCCAGGCTCGGGAGCTGACCCAGAAGACTGCTGACTTAACTGAGAGCCGGGGTAAGTGCTTCGTCTTTTATCTCACGTGGGGGCGCGTCAGCGCACCCACTAGGTGTAGTCCCCGAGATTCGGGCCGACTGCTGAGCAGTCGGGTCGGATCTTCCTTGACGACTTCTTCCTTATTGCTTCTTTCTTTTCTGCCATCCTTGCAGCGGCCAACGCCAGTCTGAGGGAACAGCTGGGCGGGACTCAGGCCGCCCTCCGCGCTAAGGAGGCCGAGCTTGCCGCCTTGGCACAGGAGCGTGACCGCCTGGCCAAGAGGTTGGCCGACCAGGAGAAGAGCCACAAGGCGGCCCTGAAGGCGGTGCAGGACAGCGAAGCCGCCCTCCAAGCCGAGTATGAGACAGAGGCGGCCAGCTGTGCCAAAGCGAAGCAGACGCTGATCAACGGCTATGGCCAGATTGAAGACTTGGTTGACGGTAGGCCGCCTTCCTCTTCGTCCTTGCTTGCCGCTTGCCGTTTTAGCTCATTTTCTGACTTGGTATTTTTCTCTTCTTTCTCTTTCTTCTTTGCGCAGAGTACTTCCCTGGCTACTCTACCGCCGCCAACCAGGTCGTCGAGGCCCACCGCGAGGCATGGAGGCAGGTTGGCGCCGAGATCGCGCCAAACGCTCGCCAGTCGCTGGAGGAGCAGCTCTTGGCGATTCAAGCCCGTCTTCAGCCGGCTCACCGCATGCTCCACCGGCTTCAGCGTGCTGGGGCGCAAGTGTTAGCCGCCCTCTGGCCTGGTGAGGTGGTTCCCCGCACTCCCAGTCGGACTGCCGACTGGCTGGAGGTGGTGGTCGGCCGCTTCGAGGCCTGGAAGGCTTCGGCGGCTCGGTCCGGCGCCAGGTGGGCACTGGAGTTCGCCAAGGCCAGGTATCCCGAGCTGAGTCTGGACCAGCTGGCCACCTGGCGGCAGGAGGCCGACACGGAGCTGGAGCCGGCGCGGCCGGCTATCGTCCAGCGGGCTTCGGCGATTGCCGACTACACCGACACCAGTGTCTTCGCTCCTGAGGTGGACGACAACGGTGTAGCCCAGCCTGAGGAGTGGTTCGGGCTGAACCCGGCAGACGGCGAGGACTCGGCGGAGGAGATTGACTCCAGCGACGAGGGCGAGGAGGAGGGGGAGGAGGGTGAAGACGCCGGGCCAGATGGTGGAGCGGCTGGTCAGCCTCAGCTTGACCGTGCCTCCAGCAACAAGGCACGCGCGGGTGCACCGCCTGCAGCCGGCGATGATCAAGCTGAGACCCGCCAGCCGGCCACTCCTCCAGCCGGTGGCGCCGTCTCCACCGACCAACCCGGCTCCCACACTGCGCCCTTAGTCTAGTCTGCTGCCTCTATTTTCCTGTTTTACCACTCTTGGAACAATATTTTGTTAAGTTTGCACAATTCCACCCACTGGGTGTATTCGAACTATATTGACTGCCGACCGGTTTGGGCCTTATGTGTAAATATAATTATGCATGCGTTTGGCTTTTCCTTGTTCTTTGCTTTTCATCCTCCTGTTGTTTCCTTTGCCGCCCTCCCTTGGTTGCCGCCTCCCTAGTCGGACAGTTGCTCTGCAATCTGTGGCTGGAGAAGTGCTTGGCCAGTTGGGAGGGCAAGTACTCTAGCTTTGTTGGATTTTAGCGAAAGTGACTGGGAGAACCCTTTGGGGAAGGGCTCGTCGCGGATGCGGGGGCCAAAGCATGGCGGGAGTCGGCCACCGCTTCTTGTGTCGCTGCAGTCCCCGGGCCGGGTTCTGAGGTCTCCGAGCCGGGTGCGACTACGGCAGTCCCCGGGCCGGTTATCGAAGTCCCCGAGCCGCCTGCTGGGTTCCTCCAGTCGGATCCGTCTGTATCGGGGGCAGGCGGTACGAAGATAGAGTCCGACTCTGGAGACGGCTTGATAGACGGTTTGAGGAGGTGCTGGAAAGAGACACCGGTTGGTATAGCCTGTCGGGTGGAGCCGATCCGTGCCAGGGCATCTGCTTGGTCGTTGTCGGCCCGTGGCACGTGAAGGAACTTGCACCCTCCGAAGTACCCACTGATCTGCTGAACGAGGAATCGATAGCTCGCCATATTTGCATCCTTGGCGTCCCAGTCGCCAGATGACTGCTGGACCACCAAGTCTGAGTCGCCATAACACAGGATCCGGCGTATGCCGAGCTCTTTGGCTAGCCGGAGCCCGTGTATGAGCGCCTCGTACTCAGCCACGTTGTTGGAGGCGGCGAAGTGGATTTGTAGTGCGTATCTGAGCTTGTCGCCTTTGGGAGAGGTGAGGACGATGCCGGCTCCCAAGCCGGTGCGCATCTTGGACCCATCGAAGTGCATCCGCCAATGAGTGGAGTCGGGAGCCGGCGGTAGGTACTGGGTCTCGACCCAGTCGACGAGGAAGTCGGCCAATGCTTGGGACTTGATGGCGGTGCGGGGCTGGTAGAAGATGGTGTAAGGCGCCAGCGCAATGGCCCATTTAGCCACCCGGCCGAATGCATCCCGGCTGCCTATGATCTCGGCAAGTGGGGCGGTGCATACGACCGTGATGGGATGCTCTTGAAAGTAGGGCTTCAGCTTCTTGGCAGCGAAGTACACTCCGTAGCACATCTTTTGGTAGTGTGGGTAGTTTTGCTTTGAGCTGGATAGTACTTCGCTTAGATAGTATACCGGCCTCTGGACTAGCTAGGCTCGGCCTTCTTCTGGGCACTGGACCACGACAACTGTACTGACCACTCGGCTAGTCGCGGCAATGTAGAGGAGCATGGGCTCCTTCACAGTCGGCGCCGCCAGGACAGGTGGAGTGGTCAGCATCTTCTTCAACTCGTGGAAGGCTTGGTCTGCTTGGTCATTCCACTCGAAATGAGTGGATTTTTTCATGAGTCGGTACAGGGGGAGAGCCTTTTCTCCTAGCCGGCTGATAAAGCGGTTTAGGGAGGCCAGGCACCCAGTGAACTTCTGCACGTCTCGCAACTTGGTGGGTATCTCCATCCTCTCAATGGCCTTGATCTTCATAGGGTTGCACTCAATGCCGCGTTCGGAGACCAGGAAGCCCAGAAGCTGGCCGGCTGGTACTCCAAACACACATTTCTCGGGGTTGAGCTTGATTTGGAATCGGCGCAAGTTGGCAAATGTTTCTTTGAGGTCCTCCAGCAGGGTGCCGCGCTTCTCCGTCTTCACCACAATATCGTCTACGTAGACGTGGGCATTTCTGCCGAGTTGCTTAAGGAGGCATTTCTGCATGCAACGCTGAAAAGTGGCACCGGCATTTCTCAAGCCGAGTGTCATAGTCAGGTAACAGAAAGCTCCGAATGGTGTGATGAAGGCGGTCTTCAGGCGGTCTGCTGGGTCCAACTTAATCTGGTGGTATCCTGAGTAGGCATCCAAGAAACTCAACAGCTCGCACCCGGCTGTGGAGTCTATCACTTGATCAATCCATGGCAAAGCAAACGGATCTTTGGGGCAGGCTTTGTTGAGGCTAGTGTAGTCTATACATATACGCCATTTGTTGTTCTTCTTCAACACTAGGACTGGGTTGGCAAGCCACTCTGGAAAAAACACTTCCATAATAAAGCCGGCGGCAAGGAGCCGGGCTATCTCTTCTCCCACGATTCTTCTCTTCTCTTCTGACAGTCGGCGGAGAGGCTGCTTGACCGGCTTCGCGTCGGCTCGGACGTGTAATTTGTGCTTGGCGAAATCCTTCGGAACACCCGGCATGTCCTTTGGGGACCATGCAAAGATGTCTCGATTCTCATGGAGGAAGTCGACGAGCTCGCCTTCCTATGTACTGTCCAGGTTCGCACCAATGACTGTGAACCTCTCCGGGTTCTCCGGGTCCAGAGGTATCTTCTTCGTCTCCTTGGCCGGCTGGAAGGAGCCCTGCGCATCATATTCCTTGGGGTTGGGGGACAAGGCCGGCTGGTTGCCGGCCATGGCCACGACTCGCTCCAGCATCTTCTTCTCTTCCGCCACTACGAGGGACTCGGCCAGCCGGCTGCTGGCTGCAGCGCACTCGATGGACTTCTTGTAGTCACCGGCCACAGTGATAATCCCCTTTGAGCTCGGCATCTTCATCTTCAGGTAGGCGTAGTGCGGTACGGCCATGAACTTGGGCAAAGCGGGTCAGCCAAGCAAGGCGTGGTAAGGGCTTTCCAGATCCACTACCTCGAACCAGATCGCCTCTCGACGAAAGTGATCCTTGTCTCCGAAGAGAACATCCATCTTGATCTTGCCGATCGAGGAACAGGACAGGCCAGGTACGATGCCATGGAACACGGTCCGACTTGGCATGAGCTGCTTCGGCTTGAGGTTCAACTTCTCCATGGTGTCGCGGTACAGTATGTTGATACTGCTTCCGCCATCAATCAGGACGCGGGAGAATCGTGCAGCCTGCCTCTCCGTCGCGAGGGTGACATCCAACACCAATGCGTAGGAGCCAGGAGACGGCATCGCGCCTGTTGCCGTTCGCGATACTGACAGCGGTGGAGTAGTCGATGAGCCAATCTTCCGGCTTCACAGAGCCGTTGTACTTGGGCGTGTCTTTGGGGAGCGAGAACCCTTTGGGGAAGGGCTCGTCGCGGATGCGGGGGCCAAAGCATGGCGGGCCGACATCGTCTTCTTCTTCTAGCGGCAGGGATCGGGCTAGGCGCTCGATCCGGTGGCGAGCGTCATTCTTGCCGACTCCTTCGCGATGGCCTAGCCGGCCACCAAGAGTCGGGTGCGTGACAGGCGGGGGGGGGGGGGATATTTCTCCCCTCGAGGCGGGGGAGGAGGCGGATTGCCTTGGCGCTCCACCGCTCGAGGGCGGCCTTCCGCATCACGCTCGATGGTGATCCGAGTCCGGCTGCGGCTAGCAGCCGGCTCCTTGTCTCTTCTTGCGCGAGCGCCGCTCGCAGTCGGCGACCGGGATGTCGCGGCGTGCTCTCGGCGTGGGGGAGGACTCTCAGTGCGGGCGCCGGCTTCATGCCGTTCCGCGGCCGCGTCGATCAGCTGCTGGATGCGCCTTGTCATGTAGGGGAGCTCATCTGCCCCCAGCCCATTTAGCTCTTCAGCGGCCGCCTGAGCAGCTCGCAGATTCTCGAGCGGGGTGGCATAGATGGGGCGGTCCGCCCCCAGCATGCTGGCGATGGCCGCACCGTGCTTTTTGACGAAGCCGGCTTGGCTCGGCCCGCCATGAGGCGGCGTTCCGAAGGCGGCGCGGTCGACTTCGCGCTGGTGGGCCTCGGTGAGGCGTCTCATGCAGGCTATCTTCTGGCCCTCCGCGATGAGGGCCAAGCGGCGTGCCTCCAGGGTCTCGGCGTCAGCATCGGCCGGGATGGGGACGGACAAGTCATGCATCACCGTCTGCAGGGCGTCGTGGGCGTTCTCGCCTGAGTCGGCGACGTGGCTGATGACCAGCACCTCAGTGACAGCGCTGCTGCCGCTGTCAGCTCGAGGGAGAGGGTCGTTGAAGACTACCACGTCGGAGGGGTAGGCGTCAAGCGATGCCGTGTCGGAGTCGACGAGCATCGGGTCGGTGGAGCCGACCGACTCCAAGTCTACAGCAAGCTCGCTGGAGACGTGGAGTTTGTCGAGGAGGCTGACGAGGCGACTCTCGGGGTAGTCCGTGCCCGCGTCGGACGCGGGCTCGTCGGAGATGCGAGTCTCGCCAAGAAGATCGGCGAGGCAGCTCGCTGCGCAGGCATCATCAACGCCTTGCAGCGCTTCGGGGCAAGCGCCATCGGGCGCAGCAGGCTGGCTGCGCTCACGGGGGAGAAAGAGAGTTCCCGTCCAGAACAGGAATCTGGACGACGGTGCACCTGGCCCCACGGTGGGTGCCAAATGTCGGGTGGTAGGTGCGACATATGCCAACGGGTGGCTTATCATTGCGGGAGCCAGTAAGACGTCGCCGGTGCCTGGAAACGGGATGAGGCGAAGACATGCACGCCGGCGAATCTTACCCAGGTTCGGGGCTCTCCATGGAGATAACACCCCTAGTCCTGCTCTGCGGGGTCTCCGCATGATCACTAGATCAGTATAAGTAGCTACAAATGCTCCTTGAGCTGTCGGGCTAGAGGAAGAAGAAGGGCAAGGCTAGCTCTCCTCCTCTCTCTATGTGGTGTGTGAAACTCTATGAGACCAACCCTTTGCATGGGCGTTCCAGGGGGTTTATATAGGCCTACCCCCAGGGGTACAATGGTAATCCGGCTGGGCGCCGGTCCCAGCCGTCAGTGTCTATGCTCGCCGGCTTCTCCGCCGATCGATGGGGCCCGCCGACTGGTGGGTCCCGCCGGCTGCCGGCTTCTTGGCCGACATGCCGGCCCCACCGCTAGGGGGCTTTGTCGGCGGCTGGTTACTGTTGCCTCGCCTCTGATGACGAGGGTTTTGTCGAGGTAAGCGTGGCTACAGTGTCGCCGCCTTGCGGGCTATCACTGTGGCCTTACCTCGTCTTGTCTCCTTAATGGGGCGCATACTTCAAGGGAGGGAGGTAGCCGGCTATTGGGAGCCGGCCACATCCCCGGCCGACTAGAGGATGCCGGGCCGCCTCCAGATGTCTCTCTGGCAGAGGGGCCCGCCGCCTACGGGTCATACTGACACCTGTCGTGGGTGACATCGCGGCCAACATGGCTACAGTGCCGCGCCGGACGGGAGATGGCTGACCCGTACGGCGCCCTGTGGCCATGCCTGTTCCGGGATTCGGGGGTAGTGGGTTGTACTGCGGCCACGCCCCGTCTCAGCACCGCTATGTGGATGCAGTCTTGGTGGGCGCAGTCTTGGCCGGCTTCCGGGAGCCGTCCTTCTTCATGGCCGGCTCCTGGGAGTCGGTCCTCTTGGGGCCGGCTCCCTGGAGTCGGCTATCTCGTATCTTCCTTGGGGGAGGTTTCTGAGACTGGGTCGCCTTCCGGGAGTCGGCCCAGGCTATGGCCGGCCAGGGGAAGGCGGCCCCATGCTTCGTAGGCTTGAAGGCTTGAATGGTCTGGTAATTTTTCAAAGAGCCAGGGGCAGTCGGTTAGGCTACCCGTGGCCATTTACTCCGACATCTTGCTTAAAGCGTTACTCCGTTCTTATGAACTTAATACTCTAGATGCATGTTGGATAGCGGTAGATGTGTGGAGTAATAGTAGTAGATGCAGGCAGGAGTCGGTCTACTTGTCACGGACGTGATGCCTATATACATGATCATACCTAGATATTCTCATAATTATGCACTTTTCTATCAATTGCTCGACAGTAATTTGTTCACCCACCGTAATACTGATGCTATCTTGAGAGAAGCCACTAGTGAAACCTATGGCCCCCGGGTCTATTCTCCATTCTATTAATCTCTCGTCAACGAGCTATTTCTATCGTTGTTTATTTTGCTTTCTTTACTTTCAGTCTTTATCATAAAAATACCAAAAATATTATCTTATCATCTCTACCAGATCTTACTTTTGCAAGTGGCCGTGAAGGGATTGACAACCCCTTTATCGCGTTGGTTGCAAGGTTCTTATTTGTTTGTGTAGGTACGAGGGACTTGCGTGTGGCCTCCTACTGGATTGATACCTTGGTTCTCAAAAACTGAGGGAAATACTTACGCTACTTTGCTGCATCACCCTTTCCTCTTCAAGGGAAAACCAACACAGTGCTCAAGAGGTAGCAAGAAGGATTTCTGGCACCGTTGCCGGGGTGTCTCACAAGTCAACATACCAAGTACCCATCACAAACTCTTATCCCTCGCATTACATTATTTGCCATTTGCCTCTCGTTTTCCTCTCCCCCACTTCACCCTTGCCGTTTTATTTGCCCCTCTTCCGTTCGTCCTTCTGTTTGCTCGTGTTACCACGTGCCTTCTTTTTGCTTGCATCTTCGCTTGCTAAAAGTTTATGGATCCTCATCCACTTGCTAATCTCTTTAAGAGATCCAATTATGATGAAACTATTGCTAGTGAGTTTTGTGCACTAGATTATCTTTATGAGGTTTTGCTTGAAATTCGTGAATCTGAAAATTGTGATGAAGTGTTGAAAGAATAAACTTATGAAGTGATTCACGATAGATATTTGAATAAAAAGCATGATTGCAATGATGTTATTATAAATTCTATTAATGTTAATTGTGCTAATAATATGCAAAACCCTAAGCTTGGGGATGCTAGTTTTGCTATGTCCATGATTGTTGCAATGATCATGATTGGGGTGATTCTTCTTATGATCTTGAAAATTTATTTAAGCCCCGTGATGAATATGAGATTGATAATAATGTTTGCAATAATATTGAAAGTGGGTTTGGAAGAGTGTCAACTTTAGATCCCACATATTTGGAGAATGTTCAATCTTATGAAATTTTTGATCAAAGTGGGTTTGGAGAGGTCATGACTTTAGTTAATGTTAATCCCACTATTTTGGAAGAGTGTCAACTTTGCATACATGTGGATCGTGTTAAGAATATATTTTGTGATAGCTATATTGTTTAATTTTCTTATGATCCTACATGTAATTATTATGAGAGAGGAAAATATGGTTGGAGAAATTTTCATGTTACTAAATCACCTCTTGTTATGTTGAGATTGCTATTGTTTCTCACTTCTTCCTTGCATATGCTAGTATTTGCTTGTCTTGATAATTTGTTTGCCTGTAAGATGCCTATGCATAGGAAGTATGTTAGACTTAGATGTGTTTTTCACATGCTATATGATGCTCTCTTTCTGCTTGTCTTTCATGTGAGCTTCATCAAAACTATCAATGCCTAGCTAGGGGCGTTAAACGGTAGCGCTTGTTGGGAGGCAACCCAATTTTATTTTAGTTTCTTGCTTTTTGGTTCTGTTTAGGAATAAATAATCCATCTAGCTTCTGTTAAGATGTGGTTTTGTGTTTTAATTAGTGTTTGTGCCAAGTTAAACCTATAGGATCTTCTTGGATGATAGTTATTTGATCTTGCTGAAAATTCCAGAAACTTTCTGTTCACGAAAACAATTGTTAAAAAATACCAGAACGTGATATAATACTGATTCCAATTGCAGAAGATCAATAAACAAATTATCTAGGTAGTCCTATTTTGGTAGAATTTTTAGAGTTCCAGAAGTTTGCGTTAGTTACAGATTACTACAGACTGTTCTGTTTTTGACAGATTCTGTTTTTCGCGTGTTGTTTGCTTATTTTAATGAATCTATGGCTAGTAACGGAGTTTATGAACCATAGAAAAGTTGGAATACAGTAATTTTAACACCAATATAAATAAAGAATGAGTTCATTACAGTACCTTGAAGTGGTGTTTTGTTTTCTTTCGCTAACGGAGCTCACGAGATTTTTTGTTAAGTTTTGTGTTGTGAAGTTTTCAAGTTTTGGGTAAAGATTTGATGGATTATGGAACAAGGATTGGCAAGAGCCTAAGCTTGGGGATGCCCATGGCACCCCAAGGTAAAATTCAAGGATAACCAAAAGCTTAAGCTTGGGGATGCCCCGGAAGGCATCCCCTCTTTCGTCTTCGTCTATCGGTAACTTTACTTGGAGCTATATTTTTATTCACCACATGATATGTGTTTTGCTTGGAGCGTCTTGTATGATTTGAGTCTTTGCTTTTTAGTTTGTCACAATCATCCTTGCTGTACACACCTTTTGAGAGAGACACACATGATTCGGAATTTGTTAGAATACTCTATGTGCTTCACTTATATCTTTTGAGCTATATAGTTTTTGCTCTAGTGCTTCACTTATATCTTTTAGAGCACGGTGGTGGTTATATTTTATAGAAATTATTGATCTCTCATGCCTCACTTATATTATTTTGAGAGTCCTTTAGAACAGCATGGTAACTTTCTTTGGTTATAAAATTAGTCCTAATATGATAGGCATCCAAGATAAAAACTATAAAGTGCATGGAATGCTAAGAGAAGTTTGATACTTGATAATTGTTTTGAAATATGAAGATGGTGATATTCGAGTCATGCTAGTTGAGTAGTTGTGAATTTGAGAAATACTTGTTCTAAAGTTTGTGATTCCCGTAGCATGCACGTATGGTGAACCGTTATGTGATGAAGTCGGAGCATGATTTATTTATTGATTGTCTTCCTTATGAGTGGCGGTCAGGGACGAGCGATGGTCTTTTCCTACCAATCTATCCCCCTAGGAGCATGCGCGTAGTACTTCGTTTCGATAACTAATAGATTTTTGCAATAAGTATGTGAGTTCTTTATGACTAATGTTGAGTCCATGGATTATACGCACTCTCATCCTTCCACCATTGCTAGCCTCTCTAATACCGCGCACCTCTTCGCCGGTATCATATACCCACCATATACCTTCCTCAAAACAGCCACCATACCTACCTATTATGGCATTTTCATAGCCATTCCGAGATATATTGCCATGCAACTTACCACCATTCCATTTATTACGACACACTTCATCATCGTCATATTGCTTTGCATGATCATGTAGTTGACATTGTATTTGTGGCAAAGCCACCTTCATAATTCTTTCATACATGTCACTCTTGATTCATTGCATATCCCGGTACACCGCCGGAGGCATTCACATAGAGTCATAATTTGTTCTAAGTATTGAGTTGTAAGTAATAAAAGTGTGATGATCATCATTATTAGAGCATTGTCCCATGTGAGGAAAGGATGATGGAGACTATGATTCCCCCACATGTCGGGATGAGATTCTGGACTAAATAAAAAAAGAGGCCATAAAAAAAGAGAGAAGGCCCAACAAAAAAAGAGAGAAAAAGAGAGAAGGGACAATGCTACTATCCTTTTTCCACACTTGTGCTTCAAAGTAGCACCATGATCTTCACGATAGAGAGTCTCCTATGTTATCATCTTCATATACTAGTGGGAATTTTACATTATAGAACTTGGCTTGTATATTCCAATGATGGGCTTCCTCAAAATGCCTAGGTCTTCGTGAGCAAGCGAGTTGGATGCACACCCACTTAGTTTCTTTTGTTGAGCTTTCATACACTTATAGCTCTAGTGCATCCGTTGCATGGCAATCCCTACTCACTCACATTGAGATCTTTTGATGGGCATCTCCATATCCCATTGATACGCCTAGTTGATGTGAGACTATCTTCTCCACAACCACCATTCTATTCCACCTATAGTGCTATGTCCATGGCTCACGCTCATATATTGCGTGAAGATCGAAAAAGTTTGAGAAAATCAAAAGTATGAAACAATTGCTTGGGTTGTCATCGGGGTTGTGCATGATTTAAATACTTTGTGTGGTGAAGATAGAGCATAGCCAGACTATATGATTTTGTAGGGATAACTTTCTTTGGCCATGTTATTTTGAGAAGACATGATTGCTTTGTTAGTATGCTTGAAGTATTATTATTTTCATGTTAATATTAAACTTTTATCTTGAATCTTTCGGATCTAAACATTCATGCCACAATAGAGAGAAATACATTGAAGAATATGCCAAGTAGCATTCCACATCAAAAATTCTGTTTTTATCATTTACCTACTCCAGGACGAGCAGGAATTAAGCTTGGGGATGCTTGATACGTCTCCAACGTATCTATAATTTTTTATTGCTCCATGCTATTATATATTTTGTTTTGGATGTTTAATGGGCTTATTTATACACTTTTATATTATTTTTGGGACTAACCTATTAACCGGAGGCCCGGCCCAAATTGCTGCTTTTTTGCCTATTTCAGTGTTTCGCAGAAAAGGAATATCAAACGGAGTCCAAACGGAATGAAACCTTCGGGAGAGTTATTTTTGGAACAAACATGATCCAGAGGACTTGGAGTGGACGTCAAGAAATCACCGAGGAGGCCACGAGGCAGGGGGCGCCCCTCCACCCTCGTGGGCCCCTCGTGGCTCCACCGACCTACTTCTTCCTCCTATATATACGTACGTACCCCCAAACCATCGAGGAGCACCACGAAAACCTAATTCCACCACTGCAACCTTCTGTACCCGTGAGATCCCATCTTGGGGCCTTTTCCGGCATCCTGTCGGAGGGGGCATTGATCATGGAGGGCTTCTACATCAACACCATAGCCTCTCCGCTGATGTGTGAGTAGTTTACCTCAGACCTTCGGGTCCATAGTTATTAGCTAGATGGCTTCTTCTCTCTCTTTGTATCTCAATACAAAGTTCTCCTCGATTCTCTTGGAGATCTATTCGATGTAATCTTCTTTTGCGGTGTGTTTGTCGAGATCCGATGAATTGTGGGTTTATGATCAAGATTATCTATGAACAATATTTGAATCTTCTCTGAATTCTTTTATGTATGATTGGTTATCTTTGCAAGTCTCTTCGAATTATCAGTTTGGTTTGGCCTACTAGATTGATCTTTCTTGCAATGGGAGAAGTGCTTAGCTTTGGGTTCAATCTTGCGGTGCTCGATCCCAATGACAGTAGGGGAAACGACACGTATTGTATTGTTGCCATCGAGGATAAAAAGATGGGGTTTATACCATATTGCATGAGTTTATCCCTCTACATCATGTCATCTTGCTTAAAGCGTTACTCCGTTCTTATGAACTTAATACTCTAGATGCATGCTGGATAGCGGTCGATGTGTGGAGTAATAGTAGTAGATGCAGGCAGGAGTCGGTCTACTTGTCATGGACGTGATGCCTATATACATGATCATACCTAGATATTCTCATAATTATGCACTTTTCTATCAATTGCTCGACAGTAATTTGTTCACCCACCGTAATACTTATGCTATCTTGAGAGAAGCCACTAGTGAAACCTATGGCCCCCGGGTCTACTCTCCATTATATTAATCTCCCGTCAACGAGCTATTTCTATCGCTGTTTATTTTGCTTTCTTTACTTTCAGTCTTTATCATAAAAATACCAAAAATATGATCTTATCATCTCTATCAGATCTCACTTTTGCAAGTGGCCGTGACGGGATTGACAACCCCTTTATCGTGTTGGTTGCAAGGTTCTTATTTGTTTGTGTAGGTACGAGGGACTTGCTTGTGGCCTCCTACTGGATTGATACCTTGGTTCTCAAAAACTGAGGGAAATACTTACGCTACTTTGCTACATCACCCTTTCCTCTTCAAGGGAAAACCAACGCAGTGCTCAAGAGGTAGCATCAACCTGAAGACAATTCTCAAAATGAAGACAATGATCAGCAAGAGCAAAATCTTCGTCCAGTTCACCTTCGTGTTGCAAATGAAGTACAGATTGAGAAGATAATTGATAGCATCAATGCACTAGGTCCACTCACTTGTTCAAGAGCAACACGGCTAGCAAATTTCTATGGACACTTTGCATTCGTCTCAATATCTGAACCCAAGAAAGTTGCTGAAGCCTTCATGGAACCTGAATGGATTCAAGCTATGCAAGAAGAGCTTCAATAGTTCGAGCCGAACAATGTGTGGGAATTGGTCAAGCCTACTGATCCCCGCAAGCACAACATCATTGGCACCAAATGGATATATCGCAACAAGCAAGATGAGCATGGTCAAGTTGTCCGAAACAAGGCTCGTCTCGTTGCTCAAGGATACACACAAGTTGAAGGAATTGACTTCGATGAAACATTTGCTCTGGTGGCTAGGCTTGAAGCTATTCGCATACTTCTAGCCTATGCCAACCATCACAACATCCTTCTGTATCAAATGGATGTGAAGAGTGCCTTTCTCAACGGCAAGATTGAAGAAGAAGTGTATGTTGCACAACCTCCTGGTTTTGAAGATCCAAAACATCCTGATATGGTATACAAGCTCAACAAGGCACTGTATGGACTCAAACAAGCCCCTCGTGCTTGGTATGACACACTCAAAGACTTCCCGAAGAGCAAAGGCTTCAAACCTGGTTCTCTAGATCCTACACTCTTCACGAAGACATATGATGGAGAACTATTTGTGTGCCAAATCTATGTGGATGACATTATCTTCGGCTGCACTGACAAGAAATACAGTGATGAGTTTGGACACATGATGCAAGAGCAATATCACATGTCCATGATGGGTGAGCTGAAGTTCTTCCTTGGTCTTCAAATCCGTCAGTAGAGCAACGACATCTTCATATCTCAAGAGAAATACCTCAAAGACTGCCTGGAGAAGTTTGGAATGCAAGACTGCAAAGGTTACACGACGCCTATGCCAACCAAAAGTCATCTGAGTCCCGACGCCAATGGTAAAGAGTTCGATCAAAAGGTATACCGCTCCATGATTGATTCTTTACTTTATTTATGTGCATCTAGGCCAGATATAATGCTTAGTGTTTGCATGTGTGCCCGATTCCAAGCGGCACCAAAGGAATCGCATCACTTAGCTGTGAAGCGAATTCTTCGATATTTGGCTTACACCCCAACACTAGGATTATGGTATCCAAAGGGCTCAGAGTTTGATCTAGTTGGATTCTCAGATGCTGATTATGCTGGTGACAAGGTGGATCACAAGTCTACATCAGGCACATGTCACTTTCTGGGACGATCACTTGTATGTTGGTCTTCAAAGAAGCAGAACTGTGTGTCTCTCTCTAAGGGAGTCCTAGATTAGGGGGTCCTCGGACAGCCGGACTATATCCTTCGGCCGGACTGTTGGACTATGAAGATACAAGATTGAAGACTTCGTCCCGTGTCCGGATGGGACTCCCCTTGGCGTGGAAGGCAAGCTTGGCAATACGGTATGTAGATCTCCTCCCTTGTAACCGACTCTATGTAACCCTAGCCCCCTCCGGTGCCTATATAAACCGGAGGGGTTAGTCCGTAGGAGGACGACAATCATACCATAGGCTAGCTTCTAGGGTTTAGCCTCTACGATCTCGTGGTAGATCAACTCTTGTAATACTCATATCATCAAGATCAATCAAGCAGGAAGTAGGGTATTACCTCCATCGAGAGGGCCCGAACCTGGGTAAACATCGTGTCCCCCACCTCCTGTTACCATCCGCCTTAGACGCACATTTCGGGACCCCCTACCCGAGATCCGCCAGTTTTGACACCGACATTGGTGCTTTCATTGAGAGTTCCACTGTGTCTTCATGATAAAGGCTTGATGGCTCCTCCGATCATCGCCAACGATGCGATCCAGGGTGAGGTTTTCCTCCCCGGACAGATCTTCATATTCGGCGGCTTCGCACTGTGGGCCAACTCGCTTGGCTATCTGGAGCAGATCGAAAGCTACGCCCCTGGCCATCAGGTCAGGTTTGGAAGCTTGAACTATATTGCCGACATCCGCGGAGACTTGATCTTCGACGGATTCGAGCCCATGTCAGGTGCGCCACACAGTCACGACAGGCATGACTTAGCTCTGCCGACGGACAGTGTTCGGGAGATCCCACCTGCAGCTACTCCGGCCCTTGATCCGGAGCAGATTACGCCGTCCGAGGACGGGCGGATGGACCCCGCCATGGAGGCCGCACACTCAGCGGCGATAGAGCCGAATGCTGATTTCACCTCTTATGAGACCCGTGTTGCCGGACACTTGGATTTGTCCCCGGCCACGGACTCCGAACCGCTTGCGTTCGTGCCTATCGTATCTGATTGGGCACCGATCATGGAGTTTTCCTCCACGGATATCTTTCAGCACTCACCCATGGGCGACGTGCTAAACTCATTGAGGTCTCTCTCCCTGTCAGGAGACCCTTGGCCGAACTATGTCCGGCTAGTATGGGATGCGGACGACGAAGAAATTCGCTCCCCACCCACCACCCACTTAGTAGCCACTGTCGACGATTTAACCAACATGCTCGACTTCGGCTCCGAAGACATCGGCGGTATGGACGACGATGCAGGAGACGAACAAGAACCACCGCCCACAGGGCGCTGGACTGCCACCTCATCGTATGACATATACATGGTGGACACCCCCAAAGAAGGGGATGGCGATAAGACAACGGAGGATAATCCCTCCAAGAAGCAATCCAAGCACCGACGTCAGCAGCGCCGCTCTAAGTCCCGCCATAGCAAAAGTAGCGATACAGGCACAAGAGACAATAATGCTCCGGATAGTGCCGAAGAAGACGATAATCCCCTCCAGCCAGAGCTCGAGCGGGAGGATGAACAAGCTAGCCCTCCGGAACAGGCAGCAGACGGAGAATCAGAGGATGACAATTATATGCCTCTCTCTAAAGACGAGGTGAGCCTCGGCGACGAAGAATTTATCGTGCTCGAGGATCCCGTCGAGCAGGAGCGCTTCAAGCACCGGCTTATAGCCACAACAAATAGCCTGAAGAAAAAGCAACAACAGCTTCGAGCTGATCAAGATCTGCTAGCGGATAGATGGACTAAAGTCCTGGCGGCCGAGGAATACGAACTCGAGCGCCCAACCTAGAGTTACCCAAAGCGCAGGTTGCTACCCCAACTCGAGGAGGAAGCATTGAAACCTACATCACCAGCGTATGATGCGGCTGATCGGCCACCTCGTGGCCGAGACAGAGAGGCATATCAGCCCGAAGTCCAGCCCGCACCCCGCCGCCACTCAAACAAAAATACCAAGGCTCGGGGCAACACGCAGGACCTACGAGACGTATTGGAAAACAAAGAAAAACATGCAAGATCGATCTACGGATCATGGGGGCGCGCCCCAACGCGGGACGATGACCGTCATGCCGGATATACTAAAAGCAAATTTGGCCGGGCCGAATACAGCAGACAAGACTCGTATGAACTGCGTAGTGATACAACCCGGCAAAGAGGCCCCGCACACCCCCTATGCTTCACTGATGAAGTAATGGATCACGAATTCCCAGAGGGTTTTAAACCCGTAAACATTGAATCATATGATGGTACAACAGATCCCGCGGTATGGATCGAGGATTTCCTCCTCCACATCCACATGGCTCGCAGTGATGATCTACATGCCATCAAGTACCTCCCACTAAAACTCAAAGGACCAGCTCGGCATTGGCTGAATAGCTTGCCAGTAGACTCCATTGGCAGTTGGGAGGATTTGGAAGATGCATTCCTTGACAACTTCCAGGGCACTTATGTGCGACCACCGGATGCTGACGACTTGAGCCATATAACTCAGCAGCCAGAGGAATCGGCCAGGAAATTCTGGACCAGGTTCCTAACTAAGAAAAACAAATTGTCGACTGTCCGGATGCAGAGGCCTTAGCGGCATTTAAGCATAACATCCGCGACGAATGGCTCGCCCGGCACCTCGGCCAAGAGAAGCCAAAATCCATGGCAGCCCTCACGACAGTTATGACCCGCTTTTGCGCGGGCGAGGACAGCTGGCTGGCTCGCAGCAACAACACATCAAGAAGTCATGGAAATTCAGATGCCAAAGATAGTAACGGCAGACCACGTCGCAACAGACACAAGCGCCGCAACAACGGTGACAACGCCGAAGACACGACAGTCAATGCCGGATTCAGTGGCTCTAAATCCGGTCAGCGGAAGAAGCCGTTCAAAAGAAGCAACCTGGGCCCGTCCAGTTTGGACCGCATACTCGATCGCTCGTGTCAAATTCACGGCACCCCCGATAAGCCAGCCAATCACACCAACAGAGAATGCTGGGTGTTCAAGCAGGCCGGCAAGTTGAATACCGAAAACAAGGAAAAGGGGCTGCATAGCGACGATGAGGAGGAGTCCCGGCCGCCGAACACAGGAGGACAGAAGAAATTTCCTCCCCAAGTGAAAATGGTGAACATGATATACGCAACCCATATTCCCAAGAGGGAACGGAAGCATGCACTAAGGGACGTCTATGCGATGGAGCCAGTCGCCCCAAAGTTCAACCCATGGTCTTCTTGCCCGATCACTTTCGATCGTAGGGACCACCCCACTAGTATCCGTCATGGTGGTTCTGCCGCATTGGTCCTTGATCCCATCATTGAAGGATTTCACCTCACCCGAGTCCTTATGGACGGTGGCAGCAGCCTGAACCTACTTTATCAGGATACAGTGCGCAAAATGGGTATAGACCCCTCGAGGATCAAACCCACTAAAACCACCTTTAAAGGTGTCATCCCAGGTGTAGAGGCCCGCTGCACGGGCTCAATCACACTGGAAGTGGTCTTCGGATCTCCGGACAACTTCCGAAGCGAGGAGTTAGTCTTCGATATCGTCCCGTTCCGCAGTGGCTATCACGCACTGCTCGGACGAACCGCATTTTCCAGATTCAATGCGGTACCGCATTATACATACCTCAAGCTCAAAATTCCAGGACCTCGTGGGGTTATAACAGTCAATGGAAACACAAAACGCTCGCTCCACACGGAGGAGCACACTGCGGCCCTCACAGCAGAAGCACAAAGCAGCCTTTTAAGGCAAACCGCCAATTCAGCGATAAAGACCCCGGACACCTTCAAGCGAGTCCGTAGTAACCTGCAACAGGATCGCCTCGCACGTTCAGAGCTCGCCTAGCAATTCGGCCTCCGTCCTAGTCACGGTCAAGCGACGAAATCTGTGCCGCGCGTACATAATTACGCACTAAAAATACCATGGGCATAGGCGGGGGCACGGCCAGGACACGCCCCACAATGCGGCTCAACCGCCCCAGGGGCTGTATACCTTTATCATTTTCTCTCTTTCAGGACCTTACTCTCTGGAAGCCCTTTTCGGCAGTCTGATTGCTGGACGCATTACGGGAAGGAAATACCAAGGAGGCAAGAAGCTAAGACGTACAAGGGAATCCCCAGGTGGTCTTTGACAATGATCGAAATACCCGTTTTAAATACCCATACGCAGCTTGCCCTTGGGTAGGACATGTCAAATAGTCCTGCTTTTTGCTTATTGCACTACTTGTATCAGTACGCTTCGACGTATTATTTAACAATGCATAGCATTAGTCTATCATTGCATTACCCTTTCTTTTTTTTCTCTTGTCTGTTTATTTACGAAAAATTGCACCCGTATATTCTGGTACGACCAGTACGCCAGGTGCTTCAGTATACCCCATAAATACGGCCTGAGAAGTCCGAACACTTTCGACACTGCGGCACCCCGAACTTATAGCATTATATGCATCAGCTCCGAATCATGTCTTGGGTCAATAGATGGGTTTGCTCGGCTCCCATGTTTTGGTACCTTACGTTCCGCAATATCGGCTAAGGTAGCACTGGGAGAACTACTGCGATTGTGTCTCGGTTCTTCCGGACGAGCACCTCAGTAGAGAAAGCCGAAAACTGACTGTCATGATAAGGCGAGAGCTGGTCGCTGTTCGAGAGGTCTCAAGTCCTTTTTCCGCTTCGGGCGAGGAGTCGGCCTTGCCCGACTTAGGCATATATAGCGCCCCAAATTCGGCCTTCCGAATACTAGGGGCTTCGCCAAAATTTAAAATTGTAGACTTCTATGGCTAAGTGAGAGTGATAAAGCCTTATAGTCCGATTGCCTGGTTCGTTGCGCTGAACACCTCCCTCGAAGGACCCAAAATTGGGATAAAGAGTGCTCAGATTTACCCCGAACACCTCAGTACTAGTTACATGGGGGCAGAAGCCGACGACTGGCCAACTCTCAGATTTTATAAACGACCGCACAAAAGGTAATATTTTAAATTCACAAGCGTTGCATAGCGCAAATGAACTCGTTTCATATTACAGGATCGCATGAGTACATTTATTCAAATATTACATCCTTAGCACATTCCTCCGCCACAAGGCGAGCACCCTTTAGGACACTTTCATAATACTTTTCGGGGTGGCGATGCTCCTTGCCCTCCGGCGGCCCCTCCTTCACCAGATTTTCGGCGTCCAGCTTCGCCCAGTGCACCTTCGCCCGGGCAAAAGCCCTGCGCGCACCCTCGATGCAGACGGGCCGCTTTATGACTTCAAACCGTGGGCAGGAATTCACAAGCCGCCTCGCCAGACGAAGTAGCTATCAAGCAGGGGCTCGCCAGGCCACATCTGGACTATAAGACCCTTCATGGCCTGTTCGGCCGCGTTGTGAAGCTCGACCAGTTGCTTCAGCTGGTCGCTCAAGGGTAATGGGTGTTCGGTCCTAGTATACTGAGACCAGAACAACTTCTCCGTCGAGCTCCCCTCCTCAGCCCGGTAGAACTCCGTGGCATCCGACACACTGCGGGGCAGATCTGCGAACGCTCCTGGAGAGCTCCGAACTCGGGTAAGTAAAAAGAAAGTTTCCTTTACATGCTTGCTTTGCATAATGAATGCCTTACCCGCCGCTATCTTCTTATCTGCCTCAATTTCCTGGAGGGCCTTTTGGGCTTCGGCCTTGGCATGTTGTGCGCTTTCGAGGGCCTTCGCAAGCTCGGACCCTTGCGTCTTAGAGTCAAGCTCCAAGGACTCGTGCTTCTTGACGAGAGCCTGGAGCTCCTGCTGCACCTCGCCTACTCTGGCCTCTTGTTTCTCTCGCTCGATGCGCTCCTTGGCCGCTTTGTCTTCGGCCTCGGATAGCGCCTTCTGCAGGGCCGCCACTTCGGTCGTGGCCCCTAGCAAAATTCATGACGATCCTATTATTCCAAAACCAAAATTTTTTAATATACAGGCGGGGTATCACTTACCTTTGTTCTCTTCGAGCTGCCTCTTGGTAAGGCCGAGCTCTTCCTTGGACTGCTCAAGGTCCCGCTTCAGTGCGGCGACCTCCGCAGTATGTGCGGCAGTGGCCAGCAGTGAAGCCTGCATATGCACATAGACATATTCTGATTAGGCTCCTGCGATTATTATTTGATCCTCTTTTCGGCCTTCCTTCGCGAACGCCAAACAGAGCGTCAGGGGCTACTGTCTATGCCAGAATATTTTCTTATAATTTGATTACTTACCTCAAAGCCTGTTAGGAGGCTGGCACAGGCTTCAGTCAATCCGCTTTTGGCAGACTGAACCTTCTTGACCACCGCACTCATGATAGTGCGGTGCTCTTCATCAATGGAAGCGCTGCGAAGCGCTTCCAGGAAGTTGTCCGATGCCTCTGGATGGACAGAGACCATCGGCACAGACGGCTCGCCCCCCTTAGTGAGGGGTCGCCTGACAGAGTCCTGAACCACTGGAGGTTCTGGCGCCGTATTCGGCTGGGGGCTAAGCTTGCCGCCCCCGTCATGTGGGCCCATGGGAGTCTTGCTCCCCACGCGCCCAGTCTTCGGAATGTCGCCTTGGGGCGCTTCTGGGACTATCTCCCCTTGGTTCGGTGCCCTTTGAGACAACACCTCGACGTTGTCCGTAGGGCGGGGGGAGGAGGCGGTCGGGAGCGAATCGCTGTTCATCTCCGACTCGCCCAAAGACTCCTCCGAAGAGGATACGCTGATATGAGATTTGGAAGGGCTGTATGATCATGTTCGGCATGATAAGAAGCAACAAAACGAAACATACCAGAATTACTATGTTATCCGGATACTTACGACTTCGCCAGGGGCTTATCCCTGGGCAGCCACTCGCCGTCGCTGTAGGCGGTGGTTGTCGAGTTGTTCGGAAGGAGGGTCCTTCCCTTCTTGGACCCTTCGGCCCCAGCCGGGGCGGCCTTCCTTTTCTTGTCTCCCCCGGCTGGGGGGGGGGACTTTCCTCTTCTTCCTCCTTGTTTTCGTGGGAGGAGTGCGCGTCGGTGTTTTCGGACGATGAGTCCGATATAACCTTGCGCTGGAGACCCTTCCTGGTCCCCGTCGCCTTCTTCTTGGCCTTCTTCTTCGGCACCTCATAAGGCGTCGGAACCAGCATCTCCGTTAGGAGAGCATCTGCTGGATCTTCGGGCAGGGGAGCCGGACAATCGATTTGCTCCGCTGTCGCTACCCAGTCCTGTTAAATGGCGTGGAGGCTTAGATCCCGCGCGTGGTTATACTGGGGAAAAGAACATCTTATGAGATGTAAAAGACTTACCGGATTGGCAGGGCGCTTTGCGCTGAGTCCGCGGTCCTCGGTGAGGGGAGGAGGTACCTCGGCGCCCTTGAACAACACCTTCCAGACGTCCTTGTGCATCGTGTCGAAGAGCTCTCGCAGCGTCTGGTGCTCGGCCGGGTCGAACTCCCACAAATTGAATGCCCGTCTTTGACACGGGAGGATCCGACGGAAGAGCATGGCTTGGACCACGTTGACGAGCTTGATTTTCTTGCTCATCATGTTTTTGATGCATGTCTGGAGTCCGGTCAGCTTTACCGAGGAACCCTAGGACAGGCCCTTCTCTTTCCAGGAGGTGAGCCGCATGGGGATTCCGGATCAAAATTCGGGGGCCGCCACCCAGTTGGTGTCGCGCAGCTCGGTGATGTAGAACCAACCCGATTGCCACCCCTTTATGGTCTCCACATACGAGCCTTCGAGCCAGGTGACGTTGGGCATTTTGCCCACCATGGCGCCTCCGCACTCCGCTTGCTGGCCGACCACCACCTTCGGTTTAACATTGAAGGTCTTCAGCCACAGGCCGAAGCAGGGCTTGATGCGGAGGAAGGCCTCGCACACGACGATAAACGCCGAGATGTTGAGGATGAAACTGGGGGCCAGATCGTGAAAGTCCAGCCCGTAGTAGAACATGAGCCCGCGGACAAATGGGTGGAGGGGAAATCCCAGTCCGCGGACGAAGTGGGTAAGAAAAACCACCCTCTCATGGGGTTCTGGAGTAGGGATGATCTGCCCCGCATCTGGCAGCCGGTGTGCGATATCTGCGGCCAGATATTCGGCTCCCCGTAGCTTTGTGATGTCCTCCTCCGTAACGGAGGAGACCATCCACTTGCCTCCCGCTCCGGACATGCTTGGAGTGGTTTGAGGAGAAAAACGCGAACTTGGGTGCTGGAGCTCGAGTGCGCAAGAATGGATGAGCAAGGAGGAAGAAGGCGTGGGTGAAAAGGGGGAATCCTTGTCCCTTTATAAGGGCGGAAGAAGCTATGCGCCTCCCCACCTACCTGGTAAACTCGCTTATTCCCCAAGCGTCGTAATTGATGGCGCGGTTGGGTTACCCACACCCGTATTGATGAGAATCCCGTGATAAGGGGACACGATCTCTGCTTTGACAAGACGTGCCAAGAAAACCGCCTCGCGATATGTGCAGTGGCTGGTTATGAAAAACGGCTCGAATAATGACCGGGCCGTGGTGTGATGTCATGCTGCAGAATGTGTCAGCAGATTAGATTTGTGGAAATATTATTCTCTCTACGGTGGTATGTGGAATTTGTTTTGCAGAGCCGGACACTATCCTTGTGTTCAAAATCTTCTATGGAGTATTCGGAGGAAGAACCCGCCTTGCAATGCCGAAGACAATCTGCGCGCCGGACTCATCGTCATTGAAGCCTGGTTCAGGGGCTACTGAGGGAGTCCTGGATTAGGGGGTCCTCGGACAGCCGAACTATATCCTTCGGCCGGACTGTTGGACTATGAAGATACAAGATTGAAGACTTCATCCCGTGTCTGGATGGGACTCCCCTTGGCATGGAAGGCAAGCTCGGCAATACGGATATGTAGATCTCCTCCCTTGTAACCAACTTTGTGTAACCCTAGCCCCCTCCGGTACCTATATAAACCGGAGGGGTTAGTCCGTAGGAGGACGACAATCATACCATAGGCTAGCTTCTAGGGTTTAGCCTCTACGATCTCGTGGTAGATCAACTCTTGTAATACATCAAGATCAATCAAGAAGGAAGTAGGGTATTACCTCCATCGAGAGGGCCCGAACCTGGTAAACATCGTGTCCCCCGCCTCCTGTTACTATCCGTGTTAGACGCACAGTTCGGGACCCCCTACCCGAGACCCACCGGTTTTGACACCGACACTCTCCACTGCTGAATCTGAATACATTGCTGCTAGATCTGCGCTCATCTTCTATGTATAAAGCAAACCCTCAAGGACTATGGTGTCCACCTGAAGCATGTGCCACTCTACCGCGACAATGAAAGCGCCATCAAGATTGCCAACAACCCAGTTCAGCACTCGAAGACAAAGCACATTGAAATTCATCATCACTTTCCCAGAGATCATGTCATAAAGGAAGATATTGATATCATTCACGTCAACACTGAAGAGCAATTGGCAGATATCTTCACAAAGCCCTTCGCTGAGAAAAGGTTTTGCAAGTTGCGGTGTGAGCTAAATATCTTGGAATCCTGAATGTTCCTGTGATTGGACACACATCCTAACACTTATGCATATTGATGACTTAGATGTGCAACACACGAAGTAACGTATATCTTCAATCAATGAAGACATACACTCTAAGTGTGAATACATTAATGCGTAATTTGACTTCAGAGCGCCACGATAATTGTGCGCCGTGTCTGGGTCTAATACTTCCTATACGGTGGGTAACGCCACCACCAAACTTTTGTTTGAAGTGTTTCATTTGGCATTACATTTGCAAAGTCTTCGCATTTGATTTATCTTCAACATTAATTTGTCTTCATGTTTATCTTCACAATGTTGATTTGGTCTTATTCTGATATATACATATAATTGTGTTCTGTCCTCTACAGCATTCACTTATAGCTATGTCTTCTTGCTTGAATCTTTTGATCTAAGTGAATGTGATCGGACCCTAACCTCTTCTATGCTTCTACCTGAAATTCTATCTATCCAAATCATATGCATTCTATTGAAACTGTAAAATGTCTTCTCTGCGTCCTTGTGAGTAGAAGATACAGAGACAAAAATTGAATCTATTTTAAATGCTATTCCCTTATTGCCTGAAACCCGGAGAAGCCGGAACGACCACCTGACAGTCCAGGCGTGCGTGAGAGCATGGAACAACTTCCAATGTGTTGCATGTTTGCCACGTGTCCTTCAGATGTGAACCGCCAGGGCCACCTGCGTAATTGCGCTGTGCTGTCCCTTTCCTTATAAATACACATCACATCGCGGTCAAAATCCTTCTCCCACCTCTACTCCTCGCACAAACCCTAGCGCCACCGCTAGCTCTCGACGACGCCGGCGATGAAGCGCTTAGCCGTCGCGACCTCACCGACGCCGTCCTCACGCCGCCCGCGGACCTCGTCTCCTCCGCCACCGCCGTATGTGTCTTCCGTCGCCAAGTTAGGGCACGGGAGATTGAACTGCTCAGCCTCCCACTCCGCTCCGTCTAGCAGTTCTTCGTGTGGTAATTAAAACTTACTTTCTACTGCCCTTTTGACCCGATAGATTCATCCTTCTCCACGAAAAGTGGTTTCTAGCCTACGAAATTGAATCTATCATGTTCTGTATCTCATATTGTGCCTAGTATATTCACTTATGGTTCACAAAAAGTTAGATTCCTCACTTGTACCTATTCTTGGATTCATACAAATCTGGAACCAACTCTCAACAAATAAGTGAATGTCTTCGCGCTATGAGGTCAATGTCTTCAGACTGATTTATCTTCAAATCTTCTGAGAATGCATATGACCTCTTCCCCTTCCCTCGCATCTCTAATGCTATCATAGGTACATGTCCGTGGGAGAATCCCTTGGTTCTCATAGTCTGCATTCATTTGCAGAATTCTTACAGCGTCACATCAATTCTCCTGAAGCCAGTTCCTGTCTGACCAACAGACGGAAGCCTTTGCAAATTCTGAAGCCATTCAATTTGAACTACATGGCCACTGAAAAGTCAGCAAGAAAGGGCGGCAGACAGTGCCGTGGGAACACTTACAAAGATTTGCCACCAGATCTCTATGAGTTATACAAGACAGACCCTGAAGAAATCTATGGCGAACGCAAGACTCGAATCCAATGGATTCACAGATACTAGGCTAAACAATGGTTTCTGTACAGATTTGTTACTGCAGAGTATGCAGAGAAGAATGCCATCAAGCGACCTTGGGGAGATATCTTATACAAAAATCTTCAACCCAAGTCCAAGTCTGAAGCCATTGCTCAAGGTTTCTATCCTTGCATGGTTCGCGGACCACAGCCAGAGAATGCTGACCCATCCTCTCTGCTATGGTGTCACGAAGACAATCTGTTCAAGCGCAACTACAAGTTTGCCAAGGATTCTGCCATGAAGAACAAGAAGAATCTTGGATGTAATTTCAACCCAGGTCCTTCTGCTCCCAGGGTTGATGGCACACGTGATACCAATCCCAATGTCATCGGCCCCTTCGACAACTTTGATGGTTTCCTCTCCTACATCGCCGCTCAGAGGGCTACAGTGGATCGATTTGCGGATGATGCTGATACTGATGAAGCGCCAGCTCCACCAAAGCCGCAGAAGCAGAAGAAAACAAAGGCTTCAAAGCCCCCTGTTGCACCTAAAGCTTCGCATCTGAAGCCACTGGCCACTGCACCTCCTGAAGCAAGTGTGCAGTTTGAAGATCTCTCTCGCATCTCCAAGAAGACCGAGAAGTCTTTAAAGAAGAAGAAGCCCATCAAGAGTTCTGGGGAAGCACTGACCCCAGCTGCCATTCTGAGGAACGAGAATGAAGCCATTGATTTGTCAAGTGACGAAGCTCTTGATGATGATGCTCTTGAGCTGCTGATAGAGAGCAAGCAAGAGGCGGAGATCTTCAACGATCTGCCCCTCTTTGATGTGGATATCTTGAAGAACTTCATTGATGAGTGGTTTGACAACCCAAGCCTCAGTATCGATGATCTACAGCTCCCAATTGGCATCAGTGTCTCTTTCCACGGAGCCATTGCTCATGAGCTGGCTCTGGCTCACAAGATCGTCGAGCTGAAGAACAAAATTGACTATGAGAAGGCTCAATTCAAGAAGCACATGGCCAAGCTCAGCGTGGCTGATGTTCAAAACTTCAAGCAGATGCTGCATGACCTCAAGGAGGCGTTTCACAAGAAACGTGAAGAGGCAAAAGGTTCAAGAGAACGAATGAAACACCTTGCTGCAAAATGTGTTCAAACTCACAATGAAGCAGAAAAGCGCAAGGCTCTTGGGCATCCTGGCATCGACCCCAAGTTGGCTGCCAAAAAGAAGAAGCCTGCTGTGGTCCAAGCTGAAGCATCAGGGCGGGAAGCACCTCACATTGTCTTCCCTGCCAGCATGACATGCTCGAAGCCTAAGGTCCCCACAGCTGCTTCAGAACTGAAGAAGACAAGGACAGCTGAGGCCGAAGCTAGAAAGCGCAAGAACAAGAATGCCACTGATGATGCACCACGGCCCAAGAAGCGGAAGATGAACTCTTCGAAGAAAGATCGGGCTGCTCCCTTAGAGCCCCTTGTTGTCGAGACCATCTCAGTTGCTCGTCCTGCATCCAAACACCAAGAGCGTCAGCTAGTACTTCACGAGCCTGCTTCCACAGAGGCTCCTGAAGCTGAAGAAGTTCCAGCTGTTGACCCCATCGTAGCTGAAGACATTGGTCCCCAAGACAATGTAGATGATGATGAAGTTCTTCCTCAGATAGAGCACCAAACAGTATCATCGCCTGTTCTCACGAACAGCAAACTCATCAGCATTGGTCGTCCCCTGACGCCAATTGCTCAGGATGATTCATGGGCTGATCACACTCAAGACCCCCCCTGTCAAGAAGAATCACCAAGTATTCCACCACCTCAAGTCACCACTCCCGTGCTTGATGATGACGACTATGTGGTCCAGCCAACTCCCTCTCGAAAAGCGTCGCCCGCATTCCGCAGGCTTCGCAAAGGACCAAGGCCACAAGTTGCTCTAACCAGCGTTCCAGAAGGAGCAGTGCAAAACAACTCAGTGGCACGACCAGTGTTTCCTGATGCCACTCCAACTGTGAACGTCTCTGCGTCTGAAGCAAAAGCTGCTGAAGACATTCCGGCTGCATCAGCCGATGACAATCAAGAACCACGAGATGAAGAAAGAGCTGCTACACCCCCTGTTTCCCAAGAAGATGTTCTCGAGGAGAACGAGTCTGTGCCCGACCCTCCAACTACTCAAGTGGAGGTTGAAAATACCGAGGCGGCCACAAACAACACTACTAAAGCCAATGATGTTGTCATGGCTGAAGCTAATGTGGCGCCTGAAGTGAATATGGTGCCTGAAGCCAATGATGCACCTGAAGCCAATGTGCAGTCTGAAGCCCATGTCAATGCCAATGCTCATGTACCGCCTCCAAGGCCTCACACCATTGAGCAAGCATTTGATCGCGGCCATCTTGTCACTATTCGATGGCCTATTCTGGTTCCTCCGCCTGCTCCCGGACCACAGTTTGACTACCATGTGGAGCACAGGCCTCAGGTTCAGAAGCCAAAGCCCCGGCTGCCAAGGTTTCCAGGTACTGCGTCTTCGCCAGGATCGTTCAATTTGAATGGCTTCAAAGCACACAACACCTTCTTTGATAGTGCCAAGAACCCATATTCAAGGCCAAGAATTTCATCTGATCGGTTCTGGAGCTATCAGCGGTGCATTTATTATTCTTGTGTCTTATACAATCAAGGGCGCATTTTCCCCATATGCGTCTAGACTGCGAAGCCATTGCTGGCCTGCCCTGCTTGGAAGAAGCCCTCGACTGCTTCAGAGATGCTGGCCTTCTGCAGTTTGTGACTGACAAAGAAAATTAGAATGAAGAGCTTCTGTTACAATTCTATGCTACTCTTCACATTCGCGGCTACAACAGGGATCCGAAGACTTGGGTCCTTAAGTGGATGAAAGGCAATGTACACCATGAAGCCAAAGCTCTTGATATCATTGAGCTTACTACCCTGCCCACTCCAGGTGAGCTGTATGAACCTGGTTGTCAGCTTCACCGCAATGCTTTGGAGAGCATATTCCAGAAGCCCGAGCCAAATATGAGCCAAATGTTGAGCATGATGAAGCCACTGCCACGAGATGCTGAATATCCAAAGGAATTCTTTGTTGAAGACCTAGAGTATCTGCCCGGCACCATCTATCATATTATAAAGCGAACTCTATGGCCCGTCAAAGGACATTCTTCTGCAGCAAAGCTTGAAGGCTCAATGAAGACATTGGTTTTCTATATTCTCAATGGCATCAGCTTCAATGCTCGGGATTTCTTCATCAGACAACTTGCTGCATCTGGCTCTGATCTATTTGGTCTGAAGTTTTATGCTCCATGGGTAATGCGCCTCATCAAGCTTCACTCTGCTATCAACTATCAGCCTTCTTCGTGCAACCATCTCATATTCTTGCCAGAGGTTGATATGTCTGTCGAAGCCATATACCCAGAGCCTGCCAAGGAGCCATTTTATCTTCACAACGTCGATCGTCAAAGTTTCACTCAACCTATTGAAGGAGTTCTTGCTGCAACTCGTGTTTATCCTTTGGCTGGAAAACACGTGCACCTCATCGTGCCCATACTGAAGCCACTGAAAGCACAATTTCTCAAAGGCCTCGGAAGCGATCTCGTGCACTCAATGACCGGGAGCTTCTCGTGGCCTTGCATCAGAAACAAGATAAGCATCATGACTGGCTCAAGCGTCAGATGCAGAGTCTCTTGGTGGATGTTAATCGCATTCGCAATCTAGCCACCAAGAATGCATTTATCACTCATGAAACCTGTCGGCGGTCGTGGAAGAGTCTGACATTGCTTAGTTCCGAAGATGATCTTCGACAAGATGGCTTCACAGAGAGATTCAAATTTTATTCCACTCCTCCCAGGAACGCTGTCTTGCATCGGACTCCCTCACTCGAAGACTCTGAGTACTCGTCCTCGGCGGCCACTGTTAATGCCGGAGTCATCGATGACGAAGATGATGCTACTTCACCAACTTCAACTTCGCCTCGTATCGACACTGCACCAAGTTCTTCTGCACCACCGGACTACAACGTCGACCCTGCACCTTCGCCTAATCCTCATGGGAACGAGTAGAAGCTCTATGTCTTCAAACCTTTTTGGTCCTTACTGACAAAAGGGGGAGAAGCATATGAGTTGATAGTGTTCAAGCGGGTCCTTGTGGGTGGTTGCTATACTTTTTACCAAGTGTTTACAACTCTCGCTTTTGATACTTTTGGTTCTTTGAGTTGTAACACTTAAACTTGATGGTCGTCTGCTACCTTTCTGTCAACTATGTGATGCGACGATAAATTCCGCACGAAGTCATTCCACATACGTCCATTTTTCATTATGCATGTCATTATCTTCGTTATATCTTTTCATGCATGATAAATTGTCTTAATTAGTTGAAGAGGATCTCCACAAGTAAAACCTGCCATGTGCATTTGCATTCAGACGCAAACTATTTATATGCACATCTTCAGGGAGAGCCTTTTGCTACTTATGAAGACAATATCTTTACCCTTACAATTTCACATACTTTTATCCCCGTTGAAAACTTCAACCAGTTTGTCATCAATCACCAAAAAGGGGGAGATTGTAAGTGCATCTAGTGCCGCCCCTAGTTGGTTTTGGAGTATTGACGACAAACTTGGTTGAGGGACTAATGTGGTTGTGAGAATTGCTGGATAACACAGGTAGTAGTCCCTCATTGGTTCGGTTTACCTACCGGAGATGACCCCTAAAAATGTGTGAAGACATTGAAGATAATGGTGGTCTGTGAAGATATTCACATTGAAGACTATGACATAAGAAGACATCGCAATGGAGAGCGAAGACATAGTTGTTTTGTAGTTTCCTTTTCTTCTTTGTTGAGTCATAGGAACCACCATACTGTTAAGTGGGGTCCAAGTGAACAAAGTCAGAGTGACTGAAGTGATGCTCAACCAAATCCTATGTCTTTGAGCGAAGACAATGAGAGCAAATCTTATTCAGAGTCGGATAAGTCAGCTTTACTTGTAGCCCAAGTCAAGCTGTCGCGTGTGTTTGAAATATGACCGTTGGACACGTGTCAGTTCCTTAGTGACCCAGGGTCATTTTGGAAAAATCAGGTCGGGTTGCCTCCTGGCTATAAATAGCCCACCCCCTACACCATGAATTGGTGGCTGCTCAGAGTTATTGCACGGCTTTTGTCATTTGAGAGCAACCCACCTCTGAAGCATTTGTGAGAGAGATCCTTGCGAGGACAAAGCCCAAAACACCCAGAGCCCAAAGAGTGTTTGGCATCACTGAAGTCTTTCTGTCCGCGTGACCTGAAGACTTGTTACACTTGAGGACTGTGAATCCTCCAGCCGGTTAGGCGTCGCGTTCTGAGCATCTAAGAGTCATTGTGGATTGCCGGTGAACGAAGTCTGTGAAGGTTTGGAAGTCTACCTTGAAGACTTACCAGAGTGATTGGGCGAGGACTGAGTGTCCTTAGCTCAAGGGGAATAAGGTGAAGACGTGGTCTTCTGAGTTAAATCTCAGCCTCCCTAACCAGACGTACAGTTGTCACAGCAACTGGAACTGGTCCAACAAATCACTGTCCTCACCAAGCAACTGGTTCTATCTCTTACTTCTCTTTACTTACAATTTGTCCTCGTGAAGTCATTGCCCGCTTGCTTGATCTGATTAACTTCACTGTGTGAAGACTATTACTGTTTGGCTCCATACTATCTTCCATCCCGATCCATAATACCTAGCTGCTAATAGTCTTCGTGCTTTCACTTCCACTAGTAGAAAAAGGGCCATTTGTCCCGGTTCGTAAGGCCCATTTGTCCCGGTTTGGGAACCGGGACTAAAGGGTCGGGACTAAAGCCCTAGGCCTTTAGTCCCGGTTCTTACACGAACCGGGACAGATGGGCCTCCACGTGGCCGGTGCTGCGAGCCCAGGCAGGAGGGCCTTTGGTCCCGGTTGGTGGCACCAACCGGGACCAAAAGGCATCCACGCGTCAGCTATTCAGGGGCTAGGGTTTTTGTTTTTTTTCTGAAAGGGGGGGAGGATTTGGGGGTTTTGTATGGTTAATTAAGGTGTTTCATATATTATGTTAGGTAGCTAATTAATTAATAGAGAGAAATGTCCTCTCTTATCTCCGTGCTTGGTCGACGGTACGTACTATACGTATAGAGAGGCCCTCGACACGCTAGCTAGTAAGCAAATGAAGGAAACCATTAAGTACAGAAGTCCATCATGCATACCGAGAGAAGTGATCTACCTCTCCTTCTCCGAGAGATTGGTCGAACAACAAGTTTTCGTATTATCTATCCGACGCTACGGGCTACATACATATACAATATGTAAGATCTCTTACAATCCCCTAGCATCTGAACTCAAGTTCCACATGGTATTCTCCGGCTTTATTGATGACATGGTCAAGAAAGAATCCCGCCAATTCCTCTTGAATTGCTTTCATGCGATCTTCTGGTAGGAGTTCATTCCGCATCTGCCACATCTAATTTGAAGAAGGGGGTTAGTACATATATATGAATGAAACTCAACAGAAATGATGGTGTAATAAAATGAAATTGTGAATATTATTGCTTACGCACTTCATATCGTCTTTTAGAGTAGCCTTGCTTGTCTTTGCAAGTCGCGTTGTAGATGAACTCGCACACGTAGTATCCACAGTAATCATTCCCTTGTTCCTGCCACAAGCACTTTACGAGAAATAGAGGTCAATCAAACTGACAATGAAGCATTATAAATGGCATTGATGAAAGTAGCTAGAATCAACGGGAGATGCGCGGAAGTAGCTAGCTAGTTGTACTTACTTTCGGTTATGTATATCGCAGCTCACTCGGCAGTCCCGGAGCTTCTGCGGTGAACTTTTTCCAAACCCTGCAAGACAAAGAAAATAATTATTACTTGAGATATCACGAAATGAACAAAAAGTTGTCGATATGGTGCGATAATGATCGATTGAACTTACTTGTTGAGAATTTTAGTCATGTCCGCATATGTCTCGGGATCTTTTCGTCTCGAGTCTAAGACGATTACTAGTCCCTGCTCAAGCTTAATCTCCAGGAGAATATAGTGGAAGCTGCACACGCATGCATAACTCATCAATTAATTACATTACTATAACCTCGAGTAATAAGGGAAACCGAATATGCACAAGACAGTAACACTCACTTGAAGTTGTAAGGAAAGAGTATTTTATCTTTGTTTTGATTTATTACCAACGATTTGAGCAAGTTGGCCTCGGCTTCTTTGGCACTCTTTTTAACCGTAAATTCATCTATGAGATTTGTTTTAATGAACCCAATATCATACATTTCTGCTTTTCTGCACTCGACGATCTTCAATCTGCATAATATAGTGAGGATAATTATAAATACATGCAATGAAAGAGCTGAGCTATATATAGAGACTTAATGATAGAAGTAGTACTTACAGACAGTAGCAAGTGACAGTTAATTTATCGAGGGCCTTTTGATTGTAAAACTGGAAGAACTCCTCAAATGGAATAGACAACAGATCAATTCCAACGAGGTCGTGCTCCTCTTCAACTCTCAGCGTCAAAGTATTCGCCCCCCAGACTCTCTGCAGGTTTCCATGTACCAATCATGCAATCTTCGCATCATCGTTGTTAGAGATTTTTCATCTTTGACGAGAGGCTTCCTGTAATGGTATTTGTGTTCGTCCACCTCCAAGAAATCATAATGTACATCGTCGGGCAGGTAATCTCCAAGATTGGTATAACCGGGCACCATCCTCGGATCATTAGCGATGATATCGCTAGACACCTTGAGCGGGGGGCACGATTGGTTCGCTTGTTCGCCGAGCTGCGCAAATTTTTTCCCAGCTCGTCGTTCTGCTAACCTTCGATCACTGATAGTACTTCCTGACCGCTCCGCTTCGATATATACCTTTTTAGTAATGCACTCATAGTTGGTTTTCGGCGGAGACTTTGGTGGTTTCTTCAGGGTAGCCAGAGTGCGCTTCGCTTTCACCGGATCTATCTTCTCCTCCGGAGGTGGATGTTTCTTTACTTTCACCCCTTCAAAGAAGTTCATCACTTCGGCTCGCACAATCTTCGCGTTTTCCTCCAGGCTCCTCTCGTATGGTAACTTCTCTGGAGTCTTCAGAGAAGGACCGAATCTGTATTGCCTCCCGCCTCTGGTTGTACTGCTAGACGCCGGAGCAGACGGAGCGGCTGCAGCTGTCTTCTTTCCTTTCTTACGAGGGGAAGGAGAAGGACTACGATGCGCCGGAGCAGCCGGAGCGGCGGCGGGTCTCTTCCGCCCTTGCTGACGAGGCGGAGAAGGAGGAGGCTGGCTGCTCGGGCACGCCGGCGCAGGCGGAGAAGGAGGCGGAGTGCCGCCACGCGCCGGAGAAGGAGGCTGAGTGCCCTGATCACTCGTCGGAGGAGGAGGCGGAGGAGGCGGAGTGCCCTGACTCGCCGGAGGAGGAGGAGGCGGAGGCGTCCAGTTCGGAAGGTTGATGAGCTCCTTCCGCCATAGGCATGGAGTCTTCAGAGAAGAACCCAACCAAGTCTCCCCATCACCCGTAGGGTGGTCAAGATCGAGGTCCTCAAATCCGTCAGTTATTTCATCCACCATCACCCTAGCATATCCTTCTGGAATCGGCCGGTAGTGATAGGTTGCGCCAGGTTCAGGAGGTAAAATAGAGCCAACAGCCGCCTTGACTTTCAATTTCATCCATTGCGTCATAAGGTGGCAATGTTGAGACTCCGTGATAGCATCCACGGGGTAGCTAGCAGGAGCCATGAAGACAGGCTCCAGCTGAAGCTGCTCGGTGGAAGCCATGCTGCTTCCCCGCTGAGATGGCGGGGTAGCTTCGGGGGAAGCTTCGACAGGTCGTTTGCTGCGATTTGCTTCTCGTTCCTCTATCGCTTGTACCCTTGCGTGCAGCGCCTGCAGTTGGGTATGCTCCACTTTCTTCCTCCTCTCCTGGCATTTGCAACCGTCTGCGCCCGGAAACCCAGCCTTCCACGGAATGGAGCCTGGCGTGCCTCGTGTCCGTCCAGGGTGCTCAAGATTCCCGAGGGCCATTGTGAGCTCGTCGTTCTCTCTGTCTGGAATGAACGTCCCTTGCTGCGCTGCATCGATATACTCCTGAAGCCTCGTGACGGGTATTCTCAGTTGCTCGTCCCTCCAAACGCACTTCCCTGATACAGGGTCCAAGGTTCCGCCAACCCCGAAGAACCAAGTCTGGCAACGGTCTGGCCAATTCAATGTCTCTGGTTCGACCCCTTTATCAATCAGGTCATTCTCAGCCTTGGCCCACAACGGCCGGGCTTTGAGGTAGCCACCTGACCCCGTGCGATGGTGATGCTTCTTCTTCGCAGCATTCCTCTTGTTTGTCACAGACATCTTCTTACTCTTGTCCGATGTCTTGTGGGCCACACATGCGGGCCAGTGATCTCTGATCTTCTCATACCGGCCGATGAATTCTGGTGTCTCTTCTTTGTCGACAAATTTTTTCCAGCTCATTCTTCCACCTCTTGAATAGTTCTGCCATCTTCTTAAGAGCATAAGACTTGATCAATTTCTCTTTAACTGGCTTCTCCGGATCCTCCTCTGGCAGTAGGGTGAAATTTGCCGTAAGCGCGGTCCAAAGATCATCTTTCTGCATATTGTCGACATAAGACACCTCAGGGTCTTCTTTAGCCGGCTTTAAACATTGGTGGATGCTGATCGGGATCTTGTCCCTAATAAGAACCCTGCACTGAGCAGCAAATGCTTCCTTTGTCCGGATGGGTTCAATCGGCATGCCATCGCGCGCGATTTCTATGATCTCAAACCTTTCATCCGAGCGCAACTTTTTCTTCGGGCCTCGTCTCTTTACCGAAGTTGTGCTCGATCCGGAGGGCTAGAATAAAGAAGAAAGACGAGAGTTCATTAATATGTGTACATACCAAAAACAATTAATGCATCAATTAGCTATAGTCAGCACATGCTTAATTAATATATATACCTGGCCGGACTCCGTTTGGTCACCGGAGCCGTCATCACGGTGTCCTTCTTGCACCGGCATTGGGTCACCGGAGCCATCATGATCATGTCCTTCCTCCTCCATTGTTCGATCACCATAGTCTGCTTCTTCACCCTCTCCTTCCAGACCATCGGTGTCGTTGAGAAATGAGAAGACGACATCACTTCCTTGTGCGATTATGTCCCCCAACACCGCTTCTGTTGCTTCGTCTCGGGGGTCCATAGTTTCTGCAAATATTTACAACATGGCAATTATTATTCAAGCATGACAGATGGATATATTAGTGGCAAACGTATAACTAGCTAGCTAATCACAATAAGGAATCATATTAGTGGCCTCGACGCTGCTTCTCTAGGGTTTGGGGTGGCCTCGATCGGCAACACTTCAAGGGTTTGGGGTGGCCTCGACAACGCTTCAAGGGTTTGGGGTGGCCTCGACGACAACGCTCTTTTAACTTGGTAAATTTGGGTGGCCTCAAGAGAGTTTGTCGGGTAGGGGCGCGGCGGGAGGGGGTAGGAGACCGACATCTTTTTTTCTAGAGTTTGGGTGTCCTCGAGAGTTTTAGTCGAGCGACAGGGACGGGGGGTGCTCCCGTGGTATAAGGTATCCGACGTCCCCCTCACTTTAACAAAGAACTACCTTAAAAAAAAGACTTGCTTCGCCGCGGGTGCTCGATCGGTGCGACGTGGACTCGGTGGAAACACTTTATGAAAAAGCGGTGGTGGCCGGGCCGGGCGGTTTTCTTTTCCTTCTTCATTTTTCCTTTGTTTTTTCTTATATGTTTGTTTTCGTTTTCACTCTACATTTTTGTACATATGAAAAAAATAAAGTTTCTATACAAAAGTGCACAATTTTTATGAACAAATTACAACATCTAAATTAACTACACATCTAAATAAATATAACTACACATCTGAAATTTTCCTAATCTTAAAACTAAACTAAACATAAACTAAAATAATCTAAAAAACATGTAAAAACATCTAAAAACAGCATCTAAAAACATCTAAAAAACATCTAAAAATATCTAAAAAGCACGACGCAGGGGCGGAGGGGCACGGCGGAGGGGTCGGCGCCGACGCCGGCGGGGCAGGGGTGCAGGGGCGCGGGACAGGGGAGGGGCGCGGGAGCAGGCTGGTGCTCATAGGGGGCGGCGGGCATGGTTGGCGGCGCGTCAGGGCCGGCAGGGGCGCGAGGGTGGACGCCGTCGTCCGGGCAGAGGGCGTCAGCGGCGGCGGCGGCGACGTTGAGCAGCCTGACGGCGTCGGTGGCGGCGGCGACGGTGACGTTGAGCAGCCTGACGGCGTCGGTGGCGGCGGCGACCGCAAGGTGCACTACAAGAAATATGTCAACTAGTGACCTTCTGTCAGTGACCCTGGAAGAATTGGTCATAGATCTATGACCATTTGAGACCAATTGGTCAAAAGCTGTTCGGGGGGCTCCAAACCCTAAACTATAACGACCATTTTGGTCAGAAAGGTCGTAATTTCCCTACACGAAATGGTCATAAAGCAGATAGCACTGGTCCGTTGCCTTATTTCTAGCTGATCATGACCAATATAGATGGTCATAACCTTGTAAATTGTGGTGGGTTGCTATGACTAGGTGCCACCTCATCAGTTTTGCCTATGTGTCATGTCCATGTGGTAGTTTTTGCCCTAGGTTGTGAAGCAACCTATATTTCTGTCATTCCCAAAATTCCCAAAAAATCTCATAAATTTTTTGGGTCATATCTTCGTCAAATATGTAAAAAAACCTTCCTTGCCTAGTTCAAAAATAATTCAAAAATATTCATTTTCCTATTCTGTTCAGAAAACACTTTGTGAAGGAAGCACCACTTTGCCATGTCCAAATGGTATCCATTTTCTACAGTGCTTTCCTATGCCCAAATAACCATCCTCCACCAAATGCCAGCTCAATCCATTCATTATTTTGAGCCCAGCTTCAACATTCGTATTTATGTCCAATGTGGTACTTTGCAAAGCAAGTACCACCTAGGCTCCTCCTTTTGAGCTAAAAATTTGTGAAGACGGTCTTCTTAGTAGCTGATCATCCTCAGCCAAAACTCATGCCCATTAGCCATGTGCATTTCCTGTACCGCTAATCAAACACTTGGCTGCTTATTCATGTTTGAGCATCGATCGGTCTCCTCGTGAGAATCTTATGTTGTGATTTTCTTCCTAGCACCTACCTGGGGAGTGCCCAACCCACTATACATGCCTAGGCCGCCCAGAACACATGGCAACGCCACGGTCACGCGGTGACCACGCGGCGGGCATGCGAGTTTACGCGCTCTAGAGTTGGGGCCGTCGGCCACCGTCCAAACCTCGACGTATCGCCACCAAACCATGTATTTATGATTAAATAGGTACTTATGTAACTAGAAATGATTTTTGGAAAAAATAAAGAGCAAACTATGAGGCACCTACAGTTCAAATTTGACCCGCTTCCTTCTGAATTAGCGGGAATTTGTCTTTTTCACCAGAGGTGGATCAAAACTTTTGACACCCAACCATTTTGTCAATTGTGCATTAAATATGTCCTAGTATTTTAGAAAATTGATTTGGTCCAATTTTGCAACAATTATTTGGGAGGTCCTTCATAAAAAACCCTCCTTTTGGCCAATCGAAAAATGGAAAATGGTTTTTTGTCCAAAGAAAATGAAAACTTCCTTAGGCAACATTGTTTGCCATTCCAATATGCACCCTTGTGCACAATATGAGATCATTTGAACAAACTATGCCATGAATGTGGCCATAAGATTGATCATTTGGCTTGAAATCCATTGATCTCCACACGTGATAGCTCGTTTCTGAGAACACTTTTTTAAAATAATTTTCGTATTACAAGTTTAATATTTTTAATGGTAACTTGGTCACATATAATGACACAATGCGAAGGTTTTCCAATTTTTTGATTTTTTTTGAATTTTTTATGCCCGTTTCAAAATGCGGTCAAGACGGCGGGCTTGACCGTTCCTAGCTAGTAGTTGAATCTTGGAAAACTTTTGATGTTTCTCTGATTAAATAGATACTTATGTACCTAGAAATAATTTTTGGAAAAAATAAATAGCAAACTATGAGGCAGCTGCAGTTCAAATTTGACCCGCTTCGTGCTGAATCGGCAGAAATTTGTCTTTTTCACAAGATGTGGATCAAAACTTTTGACATGCAACCTTTTGGTCAATTGTGCATTAAATATGTCCTAGTATTTTAGGAAATTTATTTGGTACAATTTTGCAACAAATATTTGGTAGGTCCTTCACAAAAAAAGCTCATTTTGGGCACTCAAAAAATGGAAAATGATTTTTTTCGTGCAAAGAAAATGATAACTCCCTTAGGCAACATTGTTTGGAATTCCAATATGCACCCTTGTGCACAATATGAGATCATTTGAACAAACTATGCCATGAATGTGGCTATAAGATTGATCATTTGGCTTGAAAGCCATGAATTTTCACGCATGATAGCTCATTTCTGAGAACACTTTTTTAAAATAATTTTCGTATTACAAGTTTATTATTTTTACTGGTAACTTGGTCACATATAATGACACAATGCGAAGGTTTTCCAATTTCTTGATTTTTTGAACTTTTTATGCCTGTTTGAAAATGCGGTCAAAACGGCGGGCTTGATCGTTCCTAACTAGTGGTTGAATCTTGGAAAACTTTTGATGTTTCTCTGATTAAATAGATACTTATGTACCTAGAAATAATTTTTGGAAAAAATAAATAGCAAACTATGAGGCAGCTGCAGTTCAAATTTGACCCGCTTCGTGCTGAATCGGCAGAAATTTGTCTTTTTCACAAGATGTGGATCAAAACTTTTGACACGCAACCTTTTGGTCAATTGTGCATTAAATATGTCCTAGTATTTTAGGAAATTTATTTGGTACAATTTTGCAACAAATATTTGGTAGGTCCTTCACAAAAAAAGCTCATTTTGGGCACTCAAAAAATGGAAAATGATTTTTTTCGTGCAAAGAAAATGATAACTCCCTTAGGCGACATTGTTTGGAATTCCAATATGCACCCTTGTGCACAATATGAGATCATTTGAACAAACTATGCCATGAATGTGGCTATAAGATTGATCATTTGGCTTGAAAGCCATGAATTTTCACGCATGATAGCTCATTTCTGAGAACACTTTTTTTGAAATAATTTTCGTATTACAAGTTTATTATTTTTACTGGTAACTTGGTCACATATAATGACACAATGCGAAGGTTTTCCAATTTCTTGATTTTTTGAATTTTTTATGCCAGTTTGAAAATGCGGTCAAAACGGCGGGCTTGATCGTTCCAAACTAGTGGTTGAATCTTGGAAAACTTTTGATGTTTCTCTGATTAAATAGATACTTATGTACCTAGAAATAATTTTTGGAAAAAATAAATAGCAAACTATGAGGCAGCTGCAGTTCAAATTTGACCCGCTTCGTGCTGAATCGGCAGAAATTTGTCTTTTTCACAAGATGTGGATCAAAACTTTTGACACGCAACCTTTTGGTCAATTGTGCATTAAATATGTCCTAGTATTTTAGGAAATTTATTTGGTACAATTTTGCAACAAATATTTGGTAGGTCCTTCACAAAAAAAGCTCATTTTGGGCACTCAAAAAATAGAAAATGATTTTTTTTCGTGCAAAGAAAATGATAACTCCCTTAGGCAACATTGTTTGGAATTCCAATATGCACCCTTGTGCACAATATGAGATCATTTGAACAAACTATGCCATGAATGTGGCTATAAGATTGATCATTTCGCTTGAAAGCCATGAATTTTCACGCATGATAGCTCATTTCTGAGAACACTTTTTTAAAATAATTTTCGTATTACAAGTTTATTATTTTTACTGGTAACTTGGTCACATATAATGACACAATGCGAAGGTTTTCCAATTTCTTGATTTTTTGAACTTTTTATGCCTGTTTGAAAATGCGGTCAAAACGGCGGGCTTGATCGTTCCTAACTAGTGGTTGAATCTTGGAAAACTTTTGATGTTTCTCTGATTAAATAGATACTTATGTACCTAGAAATAATTTTTGGAAAAAATAAATAGCAAACTATGAGGCAGCTGCAGTTCAAATTTGACCCGCTTCGTGCTGAATCGGCAGAAATTTGTCTTTTTCACAAGATGTGGATCAAAACTTTTGACACGCAACCTTTTGGTCAATTGTGCATTAAATATGTCCTAGTATTTTAGGAAATTTATTTGGTACAATTTTGCAACAAATATTTGGTAGGTCCTTCACAAAAAAAGCTCATTTTGGGCACTCAAAAAATGGAAAATGATTTTTTTCGTGCAAAGAAAATGATAACTCCCTTAGGCAACATTGTTTGGAATTCCAATATGCACCCTTGTGCACAATATGAGATCATTTGAACAAACTATGCCATGAATGTGGCTATAAGATTGATCATTTGGCTTGAAAGCCATGAATTTCACGCATGATAGCTCATTTCTGAGAACACTTTTTTTGAAATAATTTTCGTATTACAAGTTTATTATTTTTACTGGTAACTTGGTCACATATAATGACACAATGCGAAGGTTTTCCAATTTCTTGATTTTTTGAATTTTTTATGCCAGTTTGAAAATGCGGTCAAAACGGCGGGCTTGATCGTTCCTAACTAGTGGTTGAATCTTGGAAAACTTTTGATGTTTCTCTGATTAAATAGATACTTATGTACCTAGAAATAATTTTTGGAAAAAATAAATAGGAAACTATGAGGCAGCTGCTGTTCAAATTTGACCCGCTTCCTCCTAAATCGGCAGAAATTTTTCTTTTTCACAAGAGGTGGATCAAAAAATTTGACACCCAACCATTTGGTCAATTGTGCATTAAATATGTCCTAGTATTTTAGAAAATTGATTTGGTACAATTTTGCAACAAATATTTGGTAGGTCCTTCACAAAAAAACTCATTTTGGGCACTCAAAAAATGGAAAATGATTTTTTCGTGCAAAGAAAATGATAACTCCCTTAGGCAACATTGTTTGTCATTACAAGATGCACCCTTGTGCACAATATGAGATCATTTGAACAAACTATGCCATGAATGTGGCCATAAGATTGATCATTTGGCTTGAAAGCCATGAATCTTCACGCATGATAGCTCATTTCTGAGAACACTTTTTTAAAATAATTTTTGTATTACAAGTTTATTATTTTTCCTGGTAACTTGGTCACATATAATGACACAATGAGAAGGTTTTCCAATTTTTTGATTTTTTTGAATTTTTTATGCCCGTTTCAAAATGCGGTCAAAACTGCGGGCTTGACCGTTCCTAGCTAGTTGTTGAATCTTGGAAAACTTTTGATGTTTCTATGATTAAATAGGTAGTTATGTACCTAGAAATGATTTTTGGAAAAAAATAAAGAGCAAACGATGAGGCAGCTGCAGTTCAAATTTGACCCGCTTCCTACTGAATCGGCAGAAATTTGTCTTTTTCACAAGAGGTGGATCAAAACTTTTGACACCCAACCATTTGGTCAATTGTGCATTAAATATGTCCTAGTATTTTAGAAAATTGATTTGGTACAATTTTGCAACAAATATTTGGTAGGTCCTTCACAAAAAAGCTCATTTTGGGCACTCGAGAAATGATTATCTTACAAAAAAACTCATTTATGAGAACACTTTTTTAATGATATTTGCATTATTCAAAGGTTGTTATTTTTACTGACAAGTAGGTCACACTTGGTGACACAATGCGAAGGTTTTTGATTTCTATTTACTTTTATATAAATTTTCTAGTCCATCAAATAGCAGACATGATTTAACAACTTATCTTCAATCAATTATTATGACCAATTTAAATGGTCTTAACCTCATCAAAGGAGATAATGCGTTCTGATTGGTCCAAAATCATGTCACGCGGATCATGCATTAAGCACCGTCGGATGCACCTGGATCTAACGGCCCACACCTCCCTCGTCGCTCTCACCCCGTGTCCCTCTCATCCTCATCCACCCACGAAACCCTAGCTCCCTTATCCCCTTCGGCGCTGCCGCTCCCGCTCCCTTTTCCCCATCGCCGCCGCCACCTCTGCTTGCTACACCACAGCCACATGGCTATCCCCATCCAGATCCAACCGCCGCTGCACGTCGACGAGGCGGCTGGCGGGCGGGGCGCGCCGACACGGCCCTCCGTGCGCGCGCACCAGGAGGCCCTCGAGGCGGCGCCGTCGGGGTCGTCTCCGGGCTCGACCTCGGCCGCCTCAACTCCTCCCGCGCCGGCGGCTCACTCCGCAAGGTCGCTGCCGAGGCCGCCGCCGCTGGGGCCCGCGACTTCGCCGACCTGTACGCCCTCGAGGGCGCGTCCCTGCCGGACCCGCTGGATGAGGAGGACAGGGCCAAGTGCCCGCACTCCATCGTGCTTGCCGGCGACGAGTTCCCTCCACGGCCATGGCCTCGGCCTCCCTTCCCCGACCGCCAAGACGCCGGCGCGGAGGCTGCTCTCCGCCACCGTCAGGGCCATGGCGCTGGCCAACCCCAACAAAGGTACTGCGGAGTCGCGGCGGCGGACGGCAAGTTCCTGCCGGTCATCGACAAGAAGGCCGGCTACTCCTTCGTCTACCCATTCAGATGGCAGGTACTCCTCCATGAATCCTCTCCTCTGCTCTGCTCCATACGCATGCATACACTTGGTGATGCTGCTGAATGAATGAATGAATGTGTGTGTGGGTGGGTGCAGGAGGTGTATGTGCAAGGGCAGGACAAGGTGTACAAGGACGTGATCGACCCCGCCATCCGCGAGTGGACCTCAAGACTGATGTGTACCTTCATGAGCTTCCAGACGAACATGCAAGCAGCTCCGCTGCCAAGCCATCAGCCCAACCAGATGGAGCTGGCCCTCTTCCATGACCCACTGTTGCCTCAGGTAGCATAATTTCCACTCTGCAGACCATTCTTCAATCTCTCACAACGCATCTGAGAGAAGCATGTTAGTACTACATTTTAGCAAGATGCTGAAACCAACGAGACTTTGTCTAAGCAGGCCGGGGCGTAGAGCACGAACCCGTTCGCCGATGACAACTTCAAGGGTTACCCTGAGTACATGAACACCAGCAACCCGCAGACGGCAGACGATCCCTTCCAGCAACATTTCCTGAAGCTGTCGGCGTCAAGCCCCTACGACAACTTCCTCAGGGCTGCAGGGTGCTGAGGCGAATGAGTTTCTGCCCGGAGCAGCAGCAAGTCTGTCGTGTCACGTCTCTACGCATGGTACCGAAACACGAGCAGGACTAGATCTAAGAATCAGAGAGATTAAGTCAGTATATCTTACTTGGGTACAAGTCGCTAGAGGTTGCTACTGACACACACTTAACCCATCCATTTATCTCTCTGCTAATTCTCCACTTGGGTACAAACTGTTATATATATATGCAAAAATAAACTGTTATATATCCCATATGTTTAGGTTTATCAGGACCCGTCAAGTTGTCCTATCCGAGGGTAGATTTAAAAAAATTCAGAATAAGAATTCTGAAGGCTTGAACGATCGTTTTCACAAACGGATAGAGATGAAATTGTGTGCTTTATCTGATAGGTTCTCTCCTTTTAATTACTATTATTATCATTGTGTGTTGATTATATGAGGTGTTAGCTCTTCCTGGACCTCTCATCATTTCACCTGTAGCTAATGAAGCTTAGTGGGAAGCATCAATAAATAATTGTTGGCATATTTGATAATTTTAGATAGTTGCTGAGGCAGACATGTTGGTCCTCAGGTCAAAATATATCTTTGCCTGATCTTTGTATAGGTGGTATGACTATAACTAAACCATATGTTCTGTTTTATCATATATAAGTGAATCATGAGTTTGTTTATATTTTAAACCTACATGAAAGGAAGTGTGCTTGTTGACGATGGTTATTGTTGCTGAATCCATATCCTGGTTCAGACTCATATTTTGCTATTCTTAGGTGGCGGGCTTGTACGGCATCGCGAGCAGGAGGGCCATGAGGGGTTTGCTGCTCTGCTCCTAGGGCGACCAAGAGGTCCTACCCCGAGCTCAAGCACGTCCACGCCGACCCACCATGACAGGTAGCATCTCCATCTCCCTCTCATCTTCCTTTGCTCGCTATTGCTGCTCCGAATTATACATGTTGGCAAAGAGATGTCCCTGTTTTCCTCAGTACTATGCACTGCTATATTTATGTGGTTGTCTTTGTGTGCATCTTATTTTGAAACCAAGTGAGACACCTCCATCCCCTACATCTTGACGATCCCTCATGCGTTGCTCTCACTACCTCCTGCCCCTAGATTTCCAATTGCATTTGTTACCTGCTCATTTAATTAATTAAAACTGCATGTGTGCGTGTAAGTATATCACTTTGCTGTTGTTCATCTTCAAAATATATGGATATACCTATTCCTACAATGTTTTGATTTCCTAGGTAGGTCTGTATTAGGCAATGTTTCTTCTATGAAGAACCGTGCACTCGTGATAATAGTGTGAGATTGTTATTTACCCTTTACTTTTTTGGTGCTAGTTGGTGTGTGTGCGATCTTAAGTGTAGATCGTTTGTCATTCACTGTTATTTACTTATGTGATCAACATCATTTCTATGTAGATATGCAACTCTTGGGTATATTGTCCTTATATGCCCCTTTCATACCATTCCCACTCAAATCAAAGCTTCTGTATGCACTTGATATTTGCAATGAGACTTGAGAGAATTTCTGTATGCACTGAAGTTTTCTCTAATATAGATTTCTCAAATCTCTCTCTGAACTTCTCTAATAAAAAATGGTGCTAACTGTTAAAAATCTTCGTGGTGACATGTTTTTTTACCAATACAAGACTATATTAGCACTCAAGGACTGTTTGAGTGATAGGCTGTTCATACTTTTAGAGAAGTGAATTGATTAAGCTATTGCTTTCCCCAACAACAAAAAATAAACACGACAGTTGAACAACGTGTATCCCTTCACTTGAAAGCCTATGAAACTTCCTGTAGCAGCAGTGCAGCACACTTTATATATATATGTATGAGGCTGGGTAGTTCAACTCTACTTTACTTCCTAACTCATTCATATATATGATGGAAATTGTGCAGGTTCCATGGTGCCAAGTGGCCTCTGGCCATCTTGAACTGGGACTCCAGTAACAAGTAGATGTCGTTGCCGCACTCAATATTTTAAGTTGTTTTTTTCTTTTTTGAGAGATGTTAATCACCCAGTTTCCCTGTTAATAACATGAGAACACTTGCGTCCTCCCCAACCCTCGCCCCAGCCTGCTGCTCCCGGCATGGCGCGTGGCTGTCGCCGCAGCAGCTAATTAGATTTTTGGGACTCTGTTTCTATGCTCTGCTCGATAGCATTTTGGATATTGATTGGACACGCTTTATATAAAACGATTTATCTTGTACATTGCTCTGCCTAACTTGTATACATGAAACCATACTTGTCAAATATCGAGTATCACTGCTGAATAATAACGTCTTGTTTTCTGTTCACTGAATCACATTTCTTCTCTCTTTTTACCATCAGTCCATCTTACAGCCATCAATAAGAAAAACAATTATCTTCATATTAGGCTTATTATTTTCTTGTCTGCAGTATTATAATGTACATATGCTTTTCTGTTCATTGAATCACAATTCTTCACTCTTTTTACCATCAATCCATCTTCTTACAGTTGCACGTTTTTTTGGCTGTCCAGATGACCAAGCCCAAGGAGGAAGCATCTGCTCATCACCGAGGACGAGTAACTCCAGCAGGTTGATGCCGTAGATTCACAATGTACCTTCTATATGCCCATCCAGTTCTGTGATTTGTGTCTTGAAACCCAAAAAACCCCATGCCCATGTGGGAGCTGAACCATAGTTTTTTGCTTGTGGAAAATAATATCCTTAGCTGAATTGACTTGAGGCGGTTTCTTCGAAATTCTTGGAAATGCTTTGGTAGTTTCTTTCGGCGAGAAACTGTTTCATACTGAAGTTTACTGGTACATGTGTGGTTTGCTACTGTTACTTCGTTTGGGTTGGGTTGGTTCCAGCGGGGAGATGTGCACGCACGCTCGCAGCATGAGCTAGCAGCCATGATTGTCAGCCAGCCACCACCATGTAAATGTAATAAATGTGTGGCCTATCTAGTGTGCTGCTGTTAGAAATATAGATGTGTGGCCTATCTAGTGTGCTGCTGATAATCTGTTTTTACCTCACTTGGCAGGCACCACAATCTGTTTTTACCTCACTGTACTGTAGGAATAAATGTGTGGCCTATCTAGTGTGCTGCTGATAGAAATATAGATGGAAGATTAGTTGACTAGTTATGCAATCTATAATCCTTCATATATACTACCGTTGTCTATGCGTGCTGCTGCTTCATACACATTTAATCAAATCTATCAAGCAGCTGTTGTCATGTCATGCTTGTTGTATTAACAGCCAATTTAGTTGCGTATTGCCAGTTCAAGTTTTTTAGTACATATCATGTTCTATTTTGCTATTGAACACCTTCCAACTTAAATCCTGAATTGCCTTGTACACATAATTGTTTGTAATCTATGGGAAAGCCGTTAATAGTCAGCTGACCTCATGAACTATAAAAATATATCAAAATCTTGTGTTGTTAAAGTGAGCTTATTGTCAATTCTTGCTTATAAGCTATGTTTGATGCTATCTACAGGTTCTTATTCTTCTTCTTTTTTTGCATAGGTGAAGTATGAAGTGTGAAGCCGTGAAGCGTATCAGCAAGAGTAGCATATTATGTATTGTAATATCAGGAGTGTAATATTAGTCAGAGTAGCATATTATGTATTGCAACATTTAGTGTTGTTTTGGATGAATTTCATTTGCTCTATAGTCTGTTTGAAATATTGATTGTGTATATAATTTCAATACCTATGAAATGGAAACCTGACCAGGGGGGCCCACTTATGAAAATTGTTTGACAAATTTTGAAATTTTTGACATGTGGGTCCAATTGTGATATCAACATGACAAGTGGGACCAATCTGACTAGTGGGACCGGCACAAAAATAATATGGCTGCACATAGAAAAATAATAGTAATGGCCCAGAAATTAAAAAGGCTGAATAGTTGGGCCTGGCCCATATAACTGACCAAAATTAGTAAGAAAAAATAATATAAAAAGGCCGAATTGTTGGGCCTGGCCCATGTAAAACACCCAATTGGACCGGGCTGTATCTTATCAACGACCTTCTCAATTGGTCGCAATTTTGCCACGTCAGATTGCCACGTCGGATCCGACGTGGCCTGGGCAGACAGCCAGTGACCAAAACAAAAGGTCATGGGTTCAACGACCTTCTGTTTTGGTCGTAAACGTCTGCCAGCTTTTGACCTTCTGTTTTTGGTCACAAAAAGGTCGCAAATGAAAAACTATGACCTTTCAGCGGCCAATAGTGAGGGTCACAAGTTGACATATTTCTTGTAGTGGTGGAGCAGGGGCGTCGGGCGGCGACGGCGACGAGGAGGAGCAGGGGCGTCGGGGGAGAAGAAGTGATGGATTTCGTCGAAACTGCTAAGTGTTTTCTTATATACCCCGGGCATTGGTACCGGTTCGTGGCCCCAACCGGGACCAATGCCACCCTTTAGTCCCTGTTGGTACCACCAACCGGGACCAAAGGTCTCTTTTCAGCAGCCCAAAGGGCGGGAAGCAGAGGCCTTTGGTCCCGGTTGGTGGCACCAACCGGGACTAAAGGGGGGCATTTGTCCCGGTTGCTGCCACAAACCAAGACCAATGCCCCCCTTTAGTCTCGGTTGGTGCCACCAACCGGGACCAAAGGCCTTGCACAGCGGCGTGGTGGTGGGAGTTTAGTCCCACCTCGCTAGTTGAGAGCGTTCGACACCTGTTTATAAGCTCGGTTGCCTCTTCCCTCTCGAACTCCTCTGGATTACAGGCCTATGGGCCAAATCTAACACTACTATGCCTGTGGGACTACTGGGCCTTCTGCGGGCCTGAATCCTGGCCCATGGATGGGTTTCTAGTCGTATTCACGCCGTGGTGGCCCAGTAGGTGGCAATTTTTTTATTTTTTCTCAGTTTTTTTGTTTTCTTTTTTGCTTTATTTATTTTGTTTTGTTTCTACTTACAACAAAATACTTATTTATTTTATTTTATTTTATTTCTAATTACTTATTTATTTTATTTTATGATAATTCTTTTTGCTATTAAAGTTTCTAACAAAAAAAGTTCTTTATGAAAATTCTTTTGCTTTTAATGGTTTTGAACAGAAAATACTTTGATAATTTTAGTTGCATCAATTTTATATAATTTTAGTTTCAATAATACTAGAGGTTGCTTATAATGTTTTGAACAGAAAATACTTTGATAATTTTAGTTTCATAAATTTCATTTATGTTATTAAAGTTTATTTTATTTTATTTTATTTTGTTTCTACTTATATATTTTATTAAAGTTTATATTATTTTGTTTCCAATTACTTATTTATTTTATTTTATGATAATTCTTTTTGCTAATTAAAGTTTGTAACAAAAAAGTTCTTTATGAAAATTCTTTTTGCTTTTAATGATTTTGAACAGAAAATACTTTGATAATTCATCATTTCACCCACATAGCATGTGCAAGAAAGTAGAGAGGGTTACGGCAAAAACTGGATGCACTTCGTGTACAAAACGGACAATCTCTTTCGAAGTATCAGGGTTTCATACGGAAACTCGTCTGTTACAAAGGGATTTCATTTTTTGAACTTATTTGAAGCCCATAGTTTTCCTGTGTTCAAAATGCACCATTCAAAGCCACATCATCAATTTTCAACCCTTTCTGACTTCATTTGTTATTTTTTATGCATTTACTGATTATTTTGAGCTATAAGACCCTGAAATTGAAAAGAATTTCAAATGAACTCCGAAAAGGTTTAAAGTTGGCATGGTATCATCATTTCACCCATATAGCATGTGCAAGAAAGTAGAGAGGGTTACGGCAAAAACTGGATGCACTTCGTGTACAAAACGGACAATCTCTTTCGAAGTATCAGGGTTTCATACGGAAACTCGTTGTTACAAAGGGATTTCATTTTTTGAACTTATTTGAAGTCCATAGTTTTTATGTGTTCAAAATGCACCATTCAAAGCCACATCATCAATTTTCAACCCTTTCTGACTTCATTTGTTATTTTTCATGCATTTACTGATTATTTTGAGCTATAAGACCCTGAAATTGAAAAGCATTTCAAATGAACTTTGAAAAGGTTGAAAGTTGGCATGGTATCATCATTTCATCCACATAGCATGTGCAAGAAAGTAGAGAGGGTTACGGCAAAAACTGGATGCACTTCGTGTACAAAACGGACAATCTCTTTCGAAGTATCAGGGTTTCATACGGAAACTCGTCTGTTACAAAGGGATTTCATTTTTTTGAACTTATTTGAACCCCAAACTTTTTCGGTGTTCAAAATGCACCATTCAAAGCCACATCATCAATTTTCAACCCTTTCTGACTTCATTTGTTATTTTTCATGTATTTACTGATTATTTTGAGCTATAAGACCCTGAAATTGAAGGCAGCATATAGCTCTCATGAATAGATAAGTGACCAAATTAATAGAAGTTCATCATCACATTAAAACCAAAGTACATACATAGTTCTCATTGAACAACATATAGCTCTCCAGAGCATCTAATTAAACCATACATTGAAATTATGTAAAGCATTTCAATGCAACAACAAATGCGATCATAATCGCAACCAAGGTAACAATTGATTCAACTGCATAATGATACCAAGCCTCGGTATGAATGGCATATTTTCTAATCTTTCTAATCTTCAACCGCATTGCATCCATCTTGATCTTGTGATCATCGACGACATCCGCAACATGCAACTCCAATATCATCTTCTCCTCCTCATTTTTTTATTTTTTCCTTCAAGTAATTGTTTTCTTCTTCAACTAAATTTAACCTCTCGACAATAGGGTCGGTTGGAATTTCCGGTTCAACCACCTCCTACATAAATAAAATCTATGTCGCGTTGGTCGGCATAATTGTCATAAACAATAAATGAACCAAATAGTTATAAAAAGATCATATATACCACATCCGAATCATAGACAGGACGAGGGCCGACGGGGGCGGATACCAAAACCATCGCAGTATATAGTAACAAGGAATAATAAAAGTAAGAAAATTAGACAAGTATCTATCTGAAGTAAGAATTTTTTTTCTTTCAGAAAGAAGATAAGAACAAGAGGCTCACCACGGTGGTGCCGGCGACTAGTGTGGCTCAGACATTTCATCGAACACCTCATGTGCATAGGAGGTGAGCTAGAGCACCCAAATGCCCTCCCCTCGCCGGCTAGAAAAAACAGAGCACTCTGGAGTGTTCTGCCGCGGCGATGGGGTATATATGGGCAACTCATTTGTCCCGGTTCGTGGCTGGAACCGGGACTAAAGCCAAGCCTTCTGTCCCGATTCAAGCCAAGAATCGGGACCAATGGTTGTGGCCAGGAGCGAGGCCCATTGGTCCCGGTTCGTGCCTCGAACCGGGACAAATGGGTCCATACGAACCGGGACCAATGCCCACGAGGCCCCGGCCGGCCCCCTGGGCTCACGAACCGGGACGAATGCCCCGATGGGTCCCGGTTCGTGACTGAACCAGGACTAATGGGCTTGCCATGCCCGAACCAAAGCCCTGTTTTCTACTAGTGTTCATTGAATACTTGACTATGGCTTGTCTAGTGTAGTCTACCTTCCGCTGCATGTCAATAGGTTCATTTCTATTGTTTGTCTTCTAAACTCCCATGTTTTGAAGACTTTCATAAAAATCGCCTATTCACACCCCCCCCCCCCCCCCTAGTCGATAACTAGCACTTTCAATTTCATATTTTTTAAAAGTCATAACAACTATTTTAAACCCGCAAATTTCCAAAATTTCAATTTCATTAACTAAACATTAGGAACTACACCTATTTCACAAATCACAATTTCAATACATATCCCAACTATTTTTTTAACTGAAATTTCCCAACTATTTTTCAAATTTCAAAAGGCTGAAATTTCAACATTTTCACATATTTCATAAACTGGATCATAGAAATGTCTGAATCATACACATACACTAGCCTCACACGCATGTTTCACATACCACAAATTGTATTTCACATATCACGAAACTCACTTTCGTTCACAAATTGCACGTATCATAAATCATATTCCAAATATGGTTCAGGTCATAGAGTAATGAAAATAAGCAGACATGCTTGGTTTATCCTCTCTTCTTCTTGTTTTTTTGTTGCTGTAGTAGTCCTATAGTTTATCACCATAAGCAGACACTAACTTTGTCAAGTACGAAGCGAAGTTGTTTGTGACTGAACTTTCTTCACAAAATGACGAGTAAAACTTTTGTCGGCTAATTTTCATATATATTCCTCAGCTTTCCTCACCCACGGACGGATGGCGTCGTACAGTACACGTGAGAGGGTGTGCTTGAATTGGTGTTTGTCCTTGGAAGGCGGCAACGCAAAGGTAAGAGGAGAGAGCAGGGTGAGATGGTAACCCCCATGGATGCTCCAGCGGCATTTCGACGATCTCCATGCTGATGGTATCTCTGGGAGCCGGAGTTGTTCACTTTTCGGTGGGCGTCCTCTCTTGTCGTACTTGTGCAAGGTGTTGCCGTGCATGTAGCATAGCATCTCGCCGCCATCATCGGCCCAGGCGCTCCAAGGCTTGGTCGCGTAGAATTCATCGATGTCAAACCTATGTCGCGGTTCCCAGAGGGGCGGTTCGTTGCCGTCCTCCGGCGGTTCGTTGCCGTCCTCCGGCGGTAGCGACATGATCCAAAGGTTGAGGCCCCGGGGAAGGTCATGGATGATTTCGTGGATGGCGAGGCACAGCCGGCCTTCGAGCTCAAAGGCACCCACTAGCGGCACGCCGTCAAAAGTCTTTACCTCGGGGAGACCGTACGAGCGGCACGTCTCGGTGACCACATCGACCACCAGCACCCGCTTCCAGCAATTCGTCGGCATGTATAGCTTGCCGTCGATCAGCAATGGCGCCCAGGCCGTGGTTTGGGTTGGACAAGACGACGAGCTGCGCAAATGTTGCCGCCACCCGGCGGTGTCGCCTAAGGTGTACACGTCCATGGAGAAGGGCGAGAACCTGAACAGCTTGTACTCGTTGGTGGGCGGGCTGAATCCCAGGGCGAAGAGGTGCTTCCTGCCCTTGGCGGCGAGCGGGGGCGGCTTGGGCAGCGCCAGCGTCTCGCCGGTGGCCGGGTTGCACACCACCGCCGGCGCCTCGGGGCCGCCGGCGCGGTGCACGTAGCAGAGGAGGCCGTGGCAGACGTTGGCGAGGTCGTAGCCGCCGGGGACGGCGAAGGAGCGCAGGTCCTTGCCCGTGGACATGCTGGAGGCGCTCACCTCGTCGCCCAGGCCGGGCTCGCACGTCTTGGAGACGAGCAGGACCTCCGCCGGGGCCGCGGCGTGGCCGGCCATGGCCATGGCGTTGGCGTGGGTGCTGCGGAAGAAGGGGTCGCTGACGGCGGCGCGCCACTGCCTGGAGATGCAGCAGGACCGGGCCACGTCCCTGGTCGTCAGCTTCATCAGGATGTCGTGTAGGATCTCGCTGGGGATCTCCACGTTGCGGCGGCGACGTCCCATCGTCATCGATGGATGGGCGGCCGGCGATAGTCGGGCAACGTGAGATCGATCGTAGGGTTTCCTTCTATTTTATGTGATGTGATCGTAGGGCTTGTATTTTGGCTGGTTGGTGACTTCTTTATTGGTCCTTATTTTTTTGGAAGGACTTTGACTGGAGTCCGGATGCCTCCGTCTCCTTCGATCTATCGATTTGGACGTGTCCGACTCCGGCAATGACTATGGACAGGCTCGTGGGACCTTCCCGCTCGTGGGCCAGCCTCTCCAGCCGGACCTGCTCGGCGAGATCTCTGGACGCCTACAAGACGCCGCCGACTTTGTCCGCTTCCACACCGTCTTGCACGTCGTGGCGCGAGCGCAACGCGGCGACGCTGAAATCCCTGTGACACGCCACCGGCCTCACACCACACAACACCGTCTCTTTCCAGCACGATGAAGAGCCCTCGATGCAGCTGCGATTGTGCCATCGTCGCGGAGCTGCCTGACACATTCTTATTAGTATAAGGACGCCGATAACGCCTACACACCGTGTGTGGCACTAGTAGAAAGCAGCCTACACGGGTTGTGGGTAGTCGAACATTAGAATTGCCCACACATGTAGGCGCAGCTACTTCATGACACGCTCAATAAGTACTACTCATCTTCATCCTGTGCGTGTGGCACGAAGCAAAAATGTCCACACGTCCTGCCGCAACTACATGGTTGCCACGTGTGGTCCAACTATAGTTGTCATGTATGGTTAATCACAGTTGACATATGTGTTTATCTAGTTGCCACGTACGCGCAACTGCAGTTGCCGTCTAGCAATGAATCATAGTTGTCATGTGTGTTTACCTGGTTGCCACGTACGCGTAACTGCAGTTGCCATCCAACAATGTATGAGTGTCGCATGGACTAGGTGGTGGTTGTGTGGGCAGAAACTAGTTCGTCCACACAGTGCAACTAGTTCGTCCACACAGTGCAGCTAGCAAACCGCGTGTTGCGGGGCGGGTGGGCGAACTCTCCAACGCCCACACACCAGCCCCATCCTACATGGCATGCAAAATCCGCCTCAGCATGTCAAGATTCGTGCAAACTCGACTGGACGATAATCCACGCGTGTGGACGAGTTACAAAACTGTCACACGTTATTTTCGTTAGTATATTCCTGCCTACCTAGCCCGAGTTAGTCGTTCTTACCTGTCAGTGGCGTAGGGGCGGAGCCAGAGAACTCGGCTATTTGGGTTCACTCATTAACTCACTGTGAGGATTTGGTATGCGTTAATCAAGTGTAAAAAGTCCAATTTCACACCATCTTACAACAAATGTATAGCTAAAAGACAACAAATCTGTAAAAAAAAGTTTATCACATATTACATATAGTAGTCTCATCTTGCTTCTTAGGATTATTTGTGTACCATGAAATTCTCTTCAGATTAGCTGAATCATAAGGCAAATCATCAAAATTAATTTTGCTCCCAATAGAATTCTTTAAAGACTAGTTGCATCAACAACATTTTAATGCACCTGGTTTACATCCAAGGTTGTCTTGAAGTGCTGGCATCATCATCTGAATCTGGTTACTGATTGTTCTTTGAGAAATATTGTTCCCTAGCCTAGATCAATCAAAGTTGATGGGAAACATAATTAGAAAATTAGGGCATTGGGCATCACCACACAATGATTCTAGGCTAGATTGAACATGTATACGAGGAAGATGTCATGATTTTATATCACATACCTTGAATTTGGACTGGGATTTGCCGTTGTCGGCTTGCCTTTGGCGACCGTTGTGCCCAAGACTTAACCGGGAGACGATAGACGAGAGACCGTGGCAGGGAATTGCCGAGCTAGGAGGCAATCAAGTCGATTTAGGAGGAGGCGGGGAGGCGTCCATCCTGCATTATGTGCTACACCAGATAGGAAAGCGATCAGTCGAGTCAATCCACGCTACTTGTGTGGGCTTTTACTTGGGCCAGTCACGTTAAAATATACTCCCTCCGTTCCTAAATACTTGCTTTTCTAGAGATTTCAACAAGTTACTACATACGAAGCAAAATGAGTGAATCTACACTCTAAAATATATCTATATACATCCGTATATGGTAGTTCATTTGAAATCTTTACAAAGTCAAATATTTAGGAACGAATGGAGTATACGGGAATTAATTGGACTAAAAGTCTTCTCACGTGTGTACTGTAGCTTCGATGGGTGCAGCCTTGCCAATTTACTGGGTTCATACAGAAAAATATACTACTGGTACGTAGTAGGGAAATTCGTTGAGTTCAACTGAGAGAAAGTATCTGGTGATACGGCCAGTCAGGTGATACGGTGCTCCACTCTATCATGCACCATTAGATTATGCTGGGAGGGACAGGATTAGGGACGGACCCACGGTGATGCAAAAAGTGCGGCCCGCACAGGGCCCAAAATTTTGGAGGGCCCTAATTTTTTTTACATAGGCATAGTATTGAAAAGACTTACTACGCTTTATCAACATAAGATAATTTATTTTATTGAACTTCATCAATATAACAATAAAATATGGAGATGGCACAGTAACAAGAATTGAGAGGAACTCTTGATTTGTGTGTGTGCGCGCGCGCCTTGAAACTCATTTTTCAAACGCTCAACAAAAGTGCAGCTGGTAGACTAGTATAGGAAAAGGCTTTAATAAGAACATAATTCAGCGATAAATCATGAGTAGACATGCAGCCACGACGAGGTCGGAATCACGGCCGCCAGCTTCCCAACCATTCTTCTTCGTGCTCACTCTTCACTCCTCAGAGTCTGGCCGGAGTTCACAAGCATGTGTTCATACATGTCCCAGCGCAGCGCCACACCACACCACCTCCATCAGTGTGAAAGCCACGAGCGAGGCCGGTGCTTATGGATGGCTGCATGTCATGGTGTAAGTTCATTATCGATTTTTCAACCCATCCCGTATACTCATCCCGGCTACTAAGGGCATGTACAATGATGGCATATGGATACATATGCCCCATAACAAAAAGTAATTTGAGATATCTACATTTATTTATTTTCCCCAATGCAAGCTACAACTAGTGGGCCTCACTAAGAAATAGAAAATAAAGACTATCACACATGCATCTCTACTTTTCACTCCAACTTTTTCAGTTTTTGTCACCGGACCACACTTTTTTTTTCAAGCACCCGCCTCCTGGAGAGGATCCCGCTTCCCTATCGGAACCTACTTTACGTCATATCCGATCCTACATGGCATGCGAGGCATCACCTTGAGGCTATGCATTGTACATGCCCTGACAAAAATTCGTTGCATGTAGGACGATGCATGTTCTGTAAGTGGGAGGACAAGTATACTCAGTCCACGGTCTACCACCACCTCTTGCACTCCACGGTCTGTAAGTGCACAGACACTTGATCTTGCACTCCACGGTCTACCACCACCACGTCTCACTTCTTGAAGACAACCAAGCTTGTCTGAAGAACATATTCATCATGTGCCTTGCCAATCTGGTCATCATCGCCGTGCTCTTCGTCCACAACCACTGAAACTCAACCCCGAGCAATCATCCTCGTCGTCTTACTCATTTTGTTGTGACCCATTTTCAGATTGTCGAACGACAATCAGTGCCCAGTAATGTTTCATTTCAGTGCGGTCCTCCATGTAATAGCTAGTAATTAGTTTTCCATCAAGCTCATCGATGTATGTTCTAGTATCTGCTGCCTGGTTCACCTACAACACAAACAGCTTTGTGTTAGACTAGCCATAGTGGGAGTAATTTCAGCAGTAACTTCAAGTCCAACTCAGCAAATTTGTCTATGTGGCAATGAGTTAATGAAGAGAGGTAGTTCTAGTAACTTAGCTAGTTACTGTAACATCACATGTCCCAATGCAGTACAAGTCTATAACCTAATAAATGAAGCTTTGCATGCACTAGTAGAAAACAGGGCTTTCGTTCGGGCCTGGCCAGCCCATTAGTCCCGGTTCCGCACGAACCGGGACCCATGGGGTGCATTAGTCCCGGTTCGTGAGCCCAGGGGGGCGGCCGGGCCACTGGTCCCGGTTCGTCTGGACCTTTTGGTCCCGGTTCAAGGCACGAATCGGGACCAATGCGCCTCGCCCCTGGCCCATGACCATTAGTCCCGGTTTGTGCCACAAACCGGGACTAAAGGGTTGATCCTCGTTGCGGCCAGAGTTTAGTCCCACCTCGCCAACCGAAGGGCGCTCACACCGGTTTATAAGCCCGTCCCTCTCTGCCTTGTTGAGCTCCTCTCAAAATGAAAATAGATGACCTTATACAGGGAATTTGACCTAAATTCAGAGTGAGTTTCTCTGAAATTCATAGAAATTTATTATGAATTTAGGTTGAATTTTCTCTATAAGCGCATCTATGCTCATTTTTTTATGTTGGGGTTGGCGATCTTTACAGACTTTTTGTGTGTTGAATATGCACCATTAGAAATCAGTCTCTGCTTTGAATGGCGCATTTTGAACACACAAAAAGTCAAGAGTTCAAATAAGTTTTAAAAAATGAAATCCCTTTGTAACAGACGAGTTTCCGTATGAAATCCTGACACTTTGAAAGAGATTGTTCGTTTTGTACACGAAGTGCATCCAGTTTTTGCCGTAACCCTCTCAACTTTCTTGCACATGCTATGTGGATGAAATGATGATACCATGCCAACTTTCAACCTTTTCAGAGTTCATTTGAAATGCTTTTCAATTTTAGGGTCTTATAGATCAAAATAATTAGTAAATGCATGAAAAATAACAAATGAAGTCAGAAAGGATTGAAAAATGATGATGTGGCTTTGAATGGTGCATTTTGAACATACAAAAAGTCAGGAGTTCAAATAAGTTTTAAAAAATGAAATCCCTTTGTAACAGACGAGTTTCCGTATGAAATCCTGATACTTTGAAAGAGATTGTCCGTTTTGTACACGAAGTGCATCCAGTTTTTGCCGTAACCCTCTCAACTTTCTTGCACATGCTATGTGGATGAAATGATGATACCATGCCAACTTTCAACCTTTTCAGAGTTCATTTGAAATGCTTTTCAATTTTAGGGTCTTATAGCTCAAAATAATTAATAAATGCATGAAAAATAACAAATGAAGTCAGAAAGGATTGAAAAAAGATGACGTGGCTTTGAATGATGCATTTTGAACACACAAAAAGTCAGGAGTTCAAATAAGTTTAAAAAATGAAATCCCTTTGTAACAGACGAGTTTCCGTATGAAATCCTGATACTTTGAAAGAGATTGTCCGTTTTGTACACGAAGTGCATCCAGTTTTTGCCGTAACCCTCTCAACTTTCTTGAACATGCTATGTGGATGAAATGATGGTACCATGCCAACTTTCAACCTTTTCAGAGTTCATTTGAAATGCTTTTCAATTTTAGGGTCTTATAGCTCAAAATAATTAGTAAATTCATGAAAAATAACAAATGAAGTCAGAAAGGATTGAAAAATGGTGATGTGGCTTTGAATGGTGCATTTTGAACACACAAAAAGTCAGGAGTTCAAATAAGTTTTAAAAAATGAAATCCTTTGTAACAGACGAGTTTCCGTATGAAATCCTGATACTTTGAAAGAGATTGTCCGTTTTGTACACGAAGTGCATCCAGTTTTTGCCGTAACCCTCTCAACTATCTTGAACATGCTATGTGGATGAAATGATGATACCATGCAAACTTTCAACTTTTTCAGAGTTCATTTGAAATGCTTTTATAAACTCTAATAGCAAAAGGAATCAACTAAAAAGCTTTTATAAACCTCTAGTATTTTCGTAAAGAATGAAAATTTAAACTATTCAAATTTGGAAACTAAAGGAGTAACAGAAAGTTTATAATTATTCTGAGCTAAAAGCAAAAAGAATAAAAAAATAAAGCAAAAATCAAAAGAAAATAAATAATTCAAAAAACAAAAAAATACTGGAAAAAATAAAAAATGCCGCCTAATGGGCCACACGGCCTGCATACGACTAGAAACCCATCTGCACATGGGCCAGGATGCAGGCCCGCAGGCCCAATAGGCCCAACATGGCAGTGACAAGGGTAGGCATGTAATGCCTGCATATTAGAAAGGAGCTCAGCACCTGAGCTGCAACGCAGCTTATAAACAGGTGCTGAGCTCTCTCAGCTAGCGAGGTGGGACTAAACTTCCCACCGCACCGCGCCAGCACATTAGTCCCGGTTGGTGGCTCCAACCGGAACCAATGCTCCCCTTTGGTACCGGTTGGTGGCACCAACCGGGACCAATGCCCCCCCTTTAGTCCCGGTTGGTGGCACCAACCGGGACCAAAGGGCGGGAAGCGGCGGCCTTTGGTCCCGGTTGGTGGCACCAACCGGGACTAAAGGTGGCATTGGTCCCGGTTTGTGCGTCGAACCGGGACCAACGCCTTTGCTATATAAGCCAGCACTTAGGAAATTTTCAGATTTCCATCGCCAGTTTTCCCCCGCCCGACGACGCCGCGAGCTCGATCTACGCCGCCAGGCTACCCCGCCGCCGTCGCCCGTGCCCCCAAGCCCACGCCGTCGCCCGTCGCCATCGTCCTCCACCCCCCGCCGCCGTCGCCATCGCCCTCCGCCGCGCGCCCCCGAGCCGTGTCGCCCGTACGTCACCGTCGCCCTTCGCCCCCGGCCCGCCGCGGTCGCCGTCGCCCTCCGCCACGCACGCTGTCGCCCTCCGCCGCCCACGCCGTCGCCCTCCGTCGCCCGATGTGAGCCGCCGCCACGCCACGGCTCTGTTTATTTTTTTTCATATAATTTGTATTATTTTTTTGTTCATTGCATTTTTCATATATATAATGTATATATATATGTATGTGGTAGCTATATGATGAATGGATGTGGCTATGTATGTATGAATATAATGTTCATAGAATTTTTTTTGTTTATATACATTTTTTTCATATATGTATTAATTTTTTATTGAGGTTAATTATTAGTAGATATCGATTTTAGGTTAGTGCTTAGTAGTTGAACTAGTTGATTTAATAAAACTAGTTTATTAAATTTTACTATATATAGAAGTAGTTTATTTTTAGTAAGAACTACTTTATTTTATATATTTATAGTAACTGCTTAGTAGTTGAACTAGTTGATTAATTAATAAAACTATTTTATTAAATTTTACTATATATAGAAGTAGTTTATTTTTAGTAAGAACTACTTTATTTTATTTATTTATAGTAAGTGCTTAGTAGTTGAACTAGTTGATTAATTAATAAAACTACTTTATTTTATTTATAGTAAGTGCTTAATTAGTAGTTGAACTAGTTGATTTAACAAAACTAGTTTATTTTACTATAGAAGTAGTTTATTTTTAGCAAGGAAACTAATAGAACTAGTTTGTTTTTTTAGTTAAAGCAATTATTCCCGCATCGACGTCGACGATGCCTATCCCGCATCCTCGTCGTCGACTCGGCGGAGGAGGCCGACTTGATCAGAGGGGCCATGTCCGGGACTGGGCTCCGCCGGGCTGGTTTTGGGAGGTACTACCTTCCGGTGGGCGTAGGTTGGTGAGGAGCCAGCCCGTCGTTGACCCGATCCTTGTTTGGTAGCGGTCGCGTGGGCCAGTGACGGTGCCGAGGCTTCCGGACACCGCGGACGTGGTACGTCACCGTGTCAGCGAGGAGGACCAGCACGTCCGTCGCTACATGGTTGCGTTGGAGGGCAGGTTCGACAATACCTGGCAGGTTCTTCAGGGATCTCACTGGAGCTATGATCCTGTGATGGTTCCGTCCCTTTGGGTGTCCACCGCCCGCGCCGATACCCGTCGGGCGCTACTGTTCTAGCTGTACTAGCGATGCTATATGTATGATAGTATTCGAGGTGTATTAGTGATAATATTCGACGATGTACGCACGCATGGAGATGATGTAGTTTTGCTTATAATTGAATGCATCCTAATTTGAATACTACTTTATTTTATGATTTGATTTTGCTTATTGAATGCTCAAAGTGGAAAACTACTCCTACTTTGAATGCTAAAATTGGAGAGCACTATGATTAGTTGATAGCTTATAGGGTTTTTGTTTTCGCAGAAATCTAGGAGCCCCCGGCCCCTCCATCATCCCCACCGTCGTCCCCATCACCGCCCCCTCCGACATCGAGGTGAGACCAGCCAAATCCTCTTTTAGAAAGATAATTAAACGATATTTCGGGTTGACTGTAAGTCTATCGAGTCTCCACCATATATGAGAGGACGAAGAATCCCGACTGTTGTCGTCGGGGTAGCTTCTCCTTCGTTCCCGTGTGCTAGACAATTTGGTGTAATGCACTCGAGAACGAAAGGAGGATCTACCATCACCGACGGTCGCAAATGTCAGAGAGGAATCAGTGAGGGAGAGTTCCACCATATATATATGAGAGGACAAAGAATCCCGACTGTTGTCGTGGGGGTCGCTTCTCCTTTGTTCCCGTGTGCTAGACATTTTGGTGTAATGCACTTGGGGACAAATGGAGGAGCGACCATCACCAACGGTCGAATGTATACACCACGTGAGCTGAGAGTTTTCAAGAAAAGACTCGACAAACCGATAGTCAACCCGTGATGAATAATAATGATCTAACTTAGGGTTTTTAGTACATATATTTAATTGTAGACGTTTAATATTTGAATTATGAACATAGAAAATGTCGTACTCGGACGACGAAGGTCTCCCGGGGGAGTGCGACTGGTGCCACGACGACCGAGGTCAATGCGACAGGCCTCACCTGGACGAAGATCGGTGCTTCAGTATTAAGCTGGAGGAGACCTTCGATGTTGAAACGGTACGCAACGACGACAAGTGTTATTTTTTCGTAATTAAGCACGACTTCAACTATTTCAACGTGTACTTTTCATCTTTTACAATTCGGCTAGCTTATCCCATGCCATGCAAGACGCTACGTCTTGGAGAGGATGGGTTTTGAAGACCATGAAAGTATGAAAACAAAGAAAATTCACCTAAGGACCCATCATGATATAGATTTTGAAGTAAATCTGTATAATTCTGAGAGTGTAACCCATTTTGGTTGCAAAAATTGGGAAGCATTTTGCAAGATGTATGGTTTTGATGAGGGTATGCTTGTCACCATGGATCTTGGTGATCCTGACATCGAGCAAGACAATATGTACATTTGGGTCCTTGTTGATACTTCTCCAATTCTACCGCTATGTGAGTTTCTCAAACATAGTTATTAGCTAATTTATATTGTTCATTTCAAAATAGTTGACAGCTTATTTTCATTGACAGCTTATTTTGATTGTTCAAACAATGTGCAGAACATGGTATACAGAACCTACTACACCGATGGCTCTGAGTTAACTTATAAGGAGAAAACTCATCTGGCCAGATTTTGTACTGATCTTGAGAATTACAATATCTATTGTAAAACTCCTCCACATTATGGTCAATACGTGCCACTAGTGCACGTGTTGAACTACGGTAACTACTATGGAGATACCCTGGTAAGATTTCTTACTATTACGACCTCCGTGCATATTTTGCATACTTCTAAAACTAGTACATCATTGCTAACTATGAAGTTATTACTATGTTTTTCAACAGATAATCCCAGAGGATTGTGTGCCTCATTTGATGTATCAGAATGGTAGGCTTGATGTTTTGAACATACAACCAGGTCATCCTACGAATCTCAACTGTCCATACCGGATTTCTAAAAGAAGTGGAGACATGCAAATCAAAGAATGGAAAAAATGTATGGACAGTCGCAAGGAGGTTCTTGGAAGCAAAAGGAAGCGAAGCGCAAGAATTGGAGACAGGATGATCTCCATTCTCCATAATGGAGAGTCAGGGTCTATATTGTTTTATGCTATTTTACCTTAAAGAGGGTATTTCGGTCCTACCTAATACTGATGATCATGTGCTAAGAACAATTAAGTAGGGTTGGTTCGATGACTATGAGGATGATGATCGTATGACTTGTTATTAATAACGAGTAGAAGTTGTATGATGATGATTAGTAGGACTTGTTATTATATATGATGATGCATGATGCGCGCATGAAGAGTTATTATATATTAGCAGGTGAAATGAACATGGATTGGATTGAAGTGAAGGCAACATGCATGTGGTGCATGTCGAAAGTAGTACAATCCAAACTTGATCAAGTTAGGATTAGTATTACTTTCGACATGCACCACATGTTGCCTTCACTTCAATCTAAGCCATGTTTAGGCATAGTAGTACGTAGTGTTGGTAAACCAAGCACGGAGATATAAGAGAGGACACTTCTCTCTAATAGCTACCTAATAACAACCTAAATTAACCCCCAAAACCCCTAAATCAGCCCCTTTCAAAAAAAAACAAAAACCTCAGCTCCAGCCAGATGCTGACGCGTGGATGCCTATTGGTCCCGGTTGGTGTCACCAACCGGGACCAAAGGCCCCCCGTCCTGGGCTGGCCACAGCGGCCACGTGGAGGACCTTCTGTCCCGGTTCATGTAAGAACCGGAACTAAAGGCCAAGGGCATTAGTAACGACCTTTTAGTCTCGGTTCACAAACCGGGACAGAAGGCCCTCACGAACCGGGACAATAGGCCCTTTTTCTACTAGTGATGACACCACACCTACGTTACTACCCACTATGAAGGTAGTAACATAGTCTAGGGATATGTGTATGTTACTAGTGTATGTTACTCTCCATTGTGGCTAGTCTTATGGTCTCATGGTTCGTCAAGCAATAAACAAAGCGGGTGTGTTCAATTTCACCTTCAGCATTACAAATTAATCAAGGTTTCCAGCTATATCTAACCATGATAATCTCTTGAGTCCTAACAAAGACTGACTACACACAAAAAATCAACAATCACATTAACCATGATAATCTCCTGACAAATTAATCAAGGTTCATATATGATACAATTCCCACATGTTGCCGACATTCCTTTAAATGGCTGTCACCCCCGCTGTAATGCATGGCAGGAAATCAAGGAACCCTGGAATGATTAAAATCATCATCAGTTTTGCTAAAGCATATCTAGATGTGCTATAAGTATTGCACATCTAAGTCCTATGTCATTGATCTTATGTTGAGATTCGTGTAGATATTTTTTTTCTTTTTTCTCTTTCTCTCTATGCTTAATTCACTCACTTAATAATTAGAGCACATCTAGATGTGCCCTAGACACGCCCAATCATCATTTATCATAGATGAACTTGTATCTCCCACGATCCCCAGCCCTAGAACATCTCAAACCAGAACTATCCACCGAAACCTCCGACATGCTAATACGGCAAATAAAAAAGATGTAGTATAGTGTTCAGTCGTAACCAAATAAACAAAAGACTCCAGATCAAGTATAGTGTCGATACACTAGCCTGTTAATCTCCGTTTCTGCTGAACCCATCTCCTCTTGTTATGCACACCCACTGAAGGACGGGAGTTACCCCATCTCCCGGGCCGGGCCTTTGTTTCTCTAATCCATTGAATGCTGCATGTACCTTTTTTTTGCAGTAATACGTGTCTCATTAATAACATAAAGATTCAGTTACAAGCCACGTAAACATTGATATTACATGACTGAAAAGATAGGATAATTCTATGTGAAAAACTAGCGTCTGGCCCTCTCCACTAAGGAAAAGGAGACATATCACCTCTTCTCCCGAGCTCGACGCGGCTCCACCGCTGATCAGCAGCTTTACGGATGTGACGCCCCCGATTCAATCGTACACTAATCATGCACGCAAACGTGTACGATCAAGATCAGGGACTCACGGGAAGATATCACAACACAACTCTAAAACATAAATAAGTCATACAAGCATCATAATACAAGCCAGGGGCCTCGAGGGCTCGAATACAAGTGCTTGATCATAGACGAGTCAGTGGAAGCAACAATATCTGAGTACATACATAAGTTAAACAAGTTGCCTTAAGAAGGCTAGCACAAACTGGGATACAGATCGAAAGAGGCGCATGCCTCCTGCCTGGGATCCTCCTAACTACTCCTGGTCGTCGTCAGCGGGCTGCACGTAGTAGTAGGCACCTCCGGTGTAGTAGGAGTCGTCGTCGATGGTGGCGTCTGGCTCCTGGGCTCCGACATCTGGTTGCGACAACCAGGTAGAAGGGAAAGGGGGAAAAGAGGGAGAAAAGCAACCGTGAGTACTCATCCAAAGTACTCGCAAGCAAGGAGCTACACTACATATGCATGGGTATATGTGTAAAGGGCCATATCGGTGGACTGAACTGCAGAATGCCAAAATAAGAGGGGGTAGCTAATCCTGTCGAAGACTACGCTTCTGGCCACCTCCATCTTGCAGCATGTAGGAGAGAGTAGATGGTAAGTTCACCAAGTAGCATCGTATAGCATAAACCTACCCGGCGATCCCCTCCTCGTCGCCCTGTTAGAGAGCGATCACCGGGTTATATCTGGCACTTGGAAGGGTGTGTTTTATTAAGTATCCGGTTCTAGTTGTCATAAGGTCAAGGTACAACTCCGGGTCGTCCTTTTACCGAGGGACACGGCTATTCGAATAGATAAACTTCCCTGCAGGGGTGCACCACATAACCCAACACGCTTGATCCCATTTGGCCGGACACACTTTCCTGGGTCATGCCCGGCCTCGGAAGATCAACACGTCGCAGCCCTACCTAGGCACAACAGAGAGGTCAGCACGCCGGTCTAAATCCTATGGCGCAGGGGTCTGGGCCCATCGCCCATTGCACACCTGCACGTTGCGAGGGCGGCCGGAAGCAGACCTAGCAACCTCCATTACAAAGGAAGTCACGTTATGCGGTCCAATCTGGCGCGCGCCGCTCAGTCGCTGACGTCACGAAGGCTTCGACCGATACCACGACGTCGAGTGCCCATAACTGTTCCCGCGTAGTTGGTTAGTGCGTATAGACCAAATGGCCAGACTCAGATCAAATACCAAGATCTCGTTAAGCGTGTTAATTGATGTAACCGCGGACACCGACCAGGGCCAGGCCCACCTCTCACCTAGGCGGTCTCAACCTGCCCTGTCGCTCTGCCACAAAGATCCACCCAGAGGGCCGTCGGGACAAAGGTCCTTTCAGCCCCCAATCCGTGAATCACTCGCGGGTACTCCTCGAGCCGACCCGACTTTAGTCACCACATGTATCATGTATAAAGTATATAGTATATACCCGTGATCACCTCCCGAAGTGATCACGGCCCAGTAGTATAGCACAGCAGACGGACAAGAAGGTAGGGCCACAGATGGAATACTAGCATCCTATACTAAGCATGTAGGATTGCAGGTAAAGGTAACAACAATAGTGGCAAAGACAGGCTATGCAGCAGAGTAGGATTAACGGAAAGCAGTAACATGCTACACTACTCTAATGCAAGAGTATAGAGAAGAATAGGTGATATCTGGTGATCAAGGGGGGGGGGCTTGCCTGGTTGCTCTGGCAAGAAGAGGTCGTCAACACCGTAGTCGAACTGGGGGTCGCCGGCAGTCTCGGGGCCTACCGGAAAGAAGTAACGGAGGGGGAACACAATAAATAATAGAGCAATCAAAGCAACACAAAGCATAACATGGCAATACGCAGTGCTAGGGGTGACCTAACACAGTAGTAGGCGATACCGGTGAAGGGGGGAAACATCCGGGAAAGTATTCCTGGTGTTTCGCGTTTTCGAACAGATGAATCGGAGGGGGAAAGTTGTGAGTTCGATAGGTTAGGGATGTGTGGCGGACAAATGGGCTGCGTAATCAGATTTGTCTCATCGTTCTGAGCAACTTTCATGTACAAAGTGTTTCCATCCGAGCTACGGTTTATTTTGTATTAATTTAAAAATGATTTAAACATTTACTAGAATTAACAGAATTAATTTAATCCTAAAATGCATTTATGACGTCAGCATGACATCAGCGGTCAGCTTTGACCTTTGACCAGTCAAGCTGACAGGTGGGTCCCGTTTGTCATTGATTGAGACTAACTAATCAGGATTAATTAGATTAGCTAGATGATTAGGTTAATTCATCACAATTAATTAATTGAATTATATTTTTATTATTAATAATATTTTTTAATCTCTCTTTTTTTAAAACGTTCTGGGGGCTTGAGGCCCCACTTGTCATAGGGCCAGCGGGCCTTAACGGGCACGGTGCTAACGGGCGGTGGTGCGGGCGCCCAAACGAACGCGTGCCCGAGGGGCACTGAGCATGCACGACGCACGCCGGCGCCGGCGGGTGGCCTCTGTTGAGCAGTGAGGAGGGGGCGAGGCCCAGCAGCAGCAGAAGCAGTTGCAACAGCGAGGAACAGGGGGCGCGGCGAGGCAAGGCAGGGCGACGACCCGGGCGGAGGGTGACGCCGTCCGGGGCAGGACGATGGCCGGCGCGGGCAGCGAGTAGTGTGCAACGTAGACGCGCGCAACGTGACAGAGGAGACAGGCGAACGCGGCAGCGGGGACGTGCGTGAGGGGGCGCGGCCGTGCGTGGCCATGGCGAGGGCGCGCTCGTGCGCGGCAGCAGCGAGCAGAGGGACTCGCGCGGGCACGGGCGAGGTAAAGGTAGGTGGGGTGGAGGGCGCGACCGTTGGCGCGTGCAGAGGCACGCCGGTCAGGCGCGAGGCCGCGGTGAGCAGGGGCGCGAGTGCGTCGCGCGCGCGGTGAACGACGCCGGGGCAGAGAGGAAAGGGAGGAGGGGCGGCTGCTCACCAGCCCTGCAGATGTGCGTACGCGGGCTCGGGGAGGAGGAAGAGGACGGGCGAGGTCGAGGCGGAGGGGATCCGGCGGCGTCGGGCGACGAGGCACGGCGTCGAGGTGGCTCCGGGGACGGTGAGCGGCGGCGGTGTTGGTGGAGATCCGACGAAGGTGCGACGATGGCCGCTGGGGAGGGGGGCGACACGGGCGTTGCGACAGTGGGGGAGTCTGGCGACAGGGTAGGGGCGCTGGCAATGTGGGGCGATGGGCTCGGGGCAGTTGCCCGATCCAGATGGGGAGGAGAAGGGGATCGGGGAGAAGTGGGGGGATAGTGGGCGCTAGGGTTCGGGGACAGGGGATAAGGGAGTGAGGGGGGCGGCCTGGGCCGGTTTGGGCTAGCCCTCCAGCTGGGCCAGTGGGCCAAGGCCCTTGGGGAGTCGGGGGGTTTCTTTTCTTTTGTTTTCTTTTTTACTTTTTATTTATTTTTCTTTTCTGTTTTATTTCTAGTTTCTCTTTCATTTAGTTTTTATCTAATATTAAAATGATTCCTAATTTAGTAATACATTAAAACCCACTACAACAAAAGGTTTTACCCCAAAACAATTTAGTTTAGTATTTTGTTAATTATAAAAGCATTTAAATATTGGTTTTTGCTACTGTTTTATTCACCTAAGGGTATTTAAACATTTAATAAAAATGGGGTTTCTTCACCATTATTAGCTAGGGATTATTTGTCACAAATAGAACATTTTAGTTTTAATGTTTGAAAACTTTTGCCGTTTGACTTGATTTTGAATTTTGAATTCGAACGGGATTGAATCATTGGGAGATTGATGACAGTAACCTAGGTGACGTGGCATCATTAACAGAGGTTCACTGTAGCTTAATTATCCGGGCGTCACAATTCTCCTCCACTACAAGAAATCTCGTCCCGAGATTTAAGAGGGGGAGTAAGGGGGAAAGGTCTGGTTACGAAATTCTAACGAATCTTCTCGGTCTTGCTTGCTCTTCTCGAAGAAGTTGATCCCTTATGTTGATGTCTTCATTTCTCTGCTCCAAGTCATCATGATGAAGTCAGCCTCCTTCCTTCGGAAACTCCATCATACTTACGAATAAGGGGCAGTTCGACAACGATAGAATGCTATAAGGGGTAATCGTCTAGGAGTATCCCATGAAAGAACAGATGAATATCTCTCGAGTTGAACAAATGAAAGACCTCGAGAGCAAAGTAAGAAGGTACAATAAGGAGTTCCAAGCGGATAGACAATCGTTCGATGTCTGAAACAGAGTGAAAGGGGTTCAAAGAGTCGAAGAATGAATCTTGTGTCTGATACCAGAATAGACTACTACGTAGGTGGCCCGTGACTTACATACGGAGCCAAGCGCGAGGAATAACCTTGGGAACAGGGGTACAGGAGAGTCAAGTTTCGATCCTGTGGAACTGTGGGTTATGGGCCCACCATGTGGGTTAAAAGTTGGAAGGGTGGAGACGTCTTGCGTGATCATGCAAGCAAGGCATGTCAGAGGGTAGCCTGTCGATTATGTCGGCAACAACGTCGGTACCAAGGGTGAGGGACGAAGAGAACCATTTTCCTGCTCGTTGAACGAGGCGGGCCATTAGGCAAAGTTCTCATCCATCGGCGGTTACCGGAATGTCATCAACAGTAGAAACAGGGTCTCACTGACAGAGTTGTACACCGAGGTGTTTACATAAGTAGTGAATTATTACTGCTTAGATTATATAGATCACAAGAAAAGGTCAAACAAACCAATGGAAAGGAAAATATGATTATCAGATTAAACAGAACAATGGAAAGGAAAATGTGTTGAAACACATATTCCAGGGGTATATCCTTCCCAAGGACAAGCAGAGCGTGATATCCATGACAGGATATAACGTAGGAAACCCTTTAGGTACGGGAGAGAATTTTCATGACATTACCCATACAGCGGTGTTTGGATAATTGAGCAGGAAAAACTTAACATTGGGCTGCAAATGTTCCTGTTGAAAATCGGAGTACCATAGACATGCTTCAAGATAGCATTGACATGGTTAACAGGTGAAGATCAGACTTTGGAAATAAAAAGGATCCATCAGGAACAACTTATAGAATAAGTCTTACAATTTCCTCACGGAAGAATGACTAACCTTGCCAAAAGGAAACTATAACAATAGGTCCTCCGGCCAGGTGTGCTAGGCATGACATCACCTTACCGGGTCATATAAAGACCAATGTTATAACTCTTGGATATATGTTCCAACCATCATATCTGACCGAGATTCAGATCTGATTGGTGTCAGGATACCTCAGACTCAGGATGCCCGAGAAGAAAAGGTGTAACACAAATTAACGTAGGACATTTTAAGATTCTCGGGAAATGTACTATGGAAGCGAGTTCCGAAACAAGAGTTCATCATCTAAACCAAGGAGAGGATGAGGGGGTAGCTGATGGACTCGGTGACAATTCATCGAGATTTCCAAAGGTGGGTTTCCACATTTATGTGAACAAGGAGATATCATTTGTCAGATCAAATGATATAATGATGTATGCTCAAGGAAAACATACACATTTAAACATTGGTTGAAAGGTGCACCCGAAACATGGGCTCGGTAGCACGATCAATGTTAGAATGGTGATTCAATAACCAATAGTCTAAGAATGAACTTTCGACCATTAACTTCAAAGCAATAGGGTTTCTAGAAATACTAAAGTCTCACAACAGAGTTCACTTGTTGGTATTCCGGTTGGAAGCAACACGGGGTCCAAGAAAGGATGGCGATGGCGAGAAGCATCACTGTAACAAGAATTCTTAAGAGGTGGAGCAATTCTCACAACATCCTTGACATAAAAGATGGTAATACTTCAAGGTAGAACATAATACAAGCTCGAAAGCAAGTTGCATCCATAACATGAACAAGTTTGTGATGAAAGTAAGGTAAGGATGTTGTCGATGGTAACTCAAATTACCAAGGGACGAGGATGACACTTATCATCATAAATTCGATTGATATATTGGAAGAGCTCAGAATGTTGATGATGTTCATGACACATTTGTCGCGAGATTTCATGAAGGTGTAATCGATCGGCGACGACATCAAGTCAAAGGAATGGTGAGGCGAAGGTTATTGAAACCAAGGGTACGACACAAACTCGAAATCAAGCTTGCTGTTCAACGCGAAATGATACGACGACGAAGATCGGCGTAAGGTTATCTCATCATCCAAAATTGTGCTACGGGAAGAAGGACCAGGTAGCACAGTTTAAAATTTTGGCACAAAAATGATATAGCCGATCAGGCTAGGAATGACGTGATGGAGTATTAAACTCCTCAACAACAAAGTACTAGAAGGTACTGAATTGTAGTACGGATTCGATTCACTAATCGGCGTTCTCGATTGACGACAACCCAGAACCCGTGGAGTGATTATGACGGGGAAAGGTACTACTTCATTAGAAATTCATAAGATGAAGTGCAATGGGTTGATATCCTCGAGATACCAGGGGGTAATACTCGAAGGTGGATCAAAATAGAGGTTGGGCAGGCGTACTGATCTGCAAAAGGCAAGTACTTTAACTTGTCCGAGAAATAGAATCAAGGAGAAAATATGGCCGGAACCACGATTGCATAGGATCAATTCACAGATACCAGATGATATTATATCAACGAAATAGTTATTATTACAAGAAGCTTCTATGGTAGGATCTACATCGTGTCCATGGGCATGAACACAAAGTTCAAGGTCGACTCCGACTTCTTCAATGTATAACCTTCCATTCACCTCTCACTTTCTAAGAAGTTGTAGTGTTGAAAGTTTATCTAGCAAAACACCAGAAGAGTATGACTCGTGAAAACTTTCGGGTTCACACATATTAAGGAAGGCATAGGTTCAACCCGTCAGGGTATCATGCAAACATATACCACAAGCTTCAATAGTAAATAACACAAGCTCGATAGTAGAGCATGGTTGACAAAAACAGAGGATACAATTTACCTAAGGCATTAGGTATCAGGGAAAGAACTTCTCGAGGTTTTTGTATACAAAGGACGCTGTCGGATGATATTTCAACAAATGATCCGACGGTCCATAGTGGAGCTGATGTGGGCATCGGCACACAACCAGAGGAAGAAACAATGCGAAGGCATTGGATTATAGAAGCAAATGACTAATTCAAAGTTTAATTGCCGAGGAAGTATGATTTCCAAATCAAGGGATCAGAAGAAAACGCTCTGAATTAGGATGGATAAGCTGAGCCGGCTTAGGGGTACAATCGACGGCAATTTGATTGGTCGAGAACCAGCTCCAGTTAAAAATGACGGCTGAGCCGGAAAGATAATTTATAAGGATCAACTGATGATTGCGGACATTCGCAACATATAGAATCAAGGAATCTCGAAATGATAATGACAAAGGATGTCAATTAGATTACCAGACTTATGGTAAATCATATTGCAAGCAAGAATTTGAAGAGCAATAGGTTGTTGGGGATTTTCGAAAAATCGAATGGTATTTCGAAAACATTTGTGAAATACAAGAATCAACTGTGGATGAACGGATACTCGGTAAGTGTGAGGAATTACCCGTAGGGGTATTCAAGTGGTAAAGAACTGCAAGGCAGTAAGCTCAGAGGATTCTCGGGACAACAGAGAGTATTTCGTGATTGTATGAACAACAAGTGTATGCAGTTTTCATAGGGGTTGACGGTGGAAAGAAATCGCAAATGCGATGGCACAAAGACTCGAGAGCACATCGTAGAGTATCTTCGGAATCTTCTGGTGCAGCAGGCGGTCATCGGTAACAAGGGGCCCTCCGGGTGGAAGTGATCACGAGATCCTAATGTTCGAGTTAGCAAAATTCATTTAACCCGAATAGAAGAGAGATTAAAGTCCCAGAGTATAGACGAGGAGTAAAAGATCCTAATACCACCCAATGGCGACGTGGGCCCGTAAGACACACAGCCATGTTAGTAAAAGTTTTGCAATGTCTAGACTCGACTTTGGCCAAGGAGTTCGGAAGCGGGATTCCTACAGGCAGTCGGCTCTGATACCAACTTGTGACGCCCCCGATTCAATCGTACACTAATCATGCACGCAAACGTGTACGATCAAGATCAGGGACTCACGGGAAGATATCACAACACAACTCTAAAACATAAATAAGTCATATAAGCATCATAATACAAGCCAGGGGCCTCGAGGGCTCGAATACAAGTGCTCGATCATAGACGAGTCAGCGGAAGCAACAATATCTGAGTACAGACATAAGTTAAACAAGTTTGCCTTAAGAAGGCTAGCACAAACTGGGATACAGATCGAAAGAGGCGCAGGCCTCCTGCCTGGGATCCTCCTAACTACTCCTGGTCGTCGTCAGCGGGCTGCACGTAGTAGTAGGCACCTCCGGTGTAGTAGGAGTCGTCGTCGACGGTGGCGTCTGGCTCCTGGGCTCCAGCATCTGGTTGCGACAACCAGGTAGAAGGGAAAGGGGGAAAAGAGGGAGAAAAGCAACCGTGAGTACTCATCCAAAGTACTCGCAAGCAAGGAGCTACACTACATATGCATGGGTATATGTGTAAAGGGCCATATCGGTGGACTGAACTTCAGAATGCCAGAATAAGAGGGGGGTAGCTAATCCTGTCGAAGACTACGCTTCTGGCCACCTCCATCTTGCAGCATGTAGGAGAGAGTAGATGGTAAGTTCACCAAGTAGCATCGTATAGCATAAACCTACCCGGCGATCCCCTCCTCGTCGCCCTATTAGAGAGCGATCACCGGGTTATATCTGGCACTTGGAAGGGTGTGTTTTATTAAGTATCCGGTTCTAGTTGTCATAAGGTCAAGGTACAACTCCGGGTCGTCCTTTTACCGAGGGACACGGCTATTCGAATAGATAAACTTCCCTGCAGGGGTGCACCACATAACCCAACACGCTTGATCCCATTTGGCCGGACACACTTTCCTGGGTCATGCCTGGCCTCGAAAGATCAACACGTCGTAGCCCTACCTAGGCACAACAGAGAGGTCAGCACGCCGGTCTAAATCCTATGGCGCAGGGGTTTGGGCCCATCGCCCATTGCACACCTGCACGCTGCGAGGGCGGCCGGAAGCAGACCTAGCAACCTCCATTACAAAGGAAGTCACGTTACGCGGTCCAATCTGGCGCGCGCCGCTCAGTCGCTGACGTCACGAAGGCTTAGGCTGATACCACGACGTCGAGTGCCCATAACTGTTCCCGCGTAGTTGGTTAGTGCGTATAGACCAAATGGCCAGACTCAGATCAAATACCAAGATCTCCTTAAGCGTGTTAATTGATGTAACCGCGGACACCGACCAGGGCCAGGCCCACCTCTCACATAGGCGGTCTCAACCTGCCCTGTCACTCTGTCACAAAGATCCACCCAGAGGGCCGTCGGGACAAAGGTCCTTTCAGCCCCGAATCCGTGAATCACTCGCGGGTACTCCTCGAGCTGGCCCCACTTTAGTCACCACATGTATCATGTACAAAGTATATAGTATATACCCGTGATCACCTCCCGAAGTGATCACGGCCCAGTAGTATAGCACATCAGACGGACAAGAAGGTAGGGCCACAGATGGAATACTAGCATCCTATACTAAGCATGTAGGATTGCAGGTAAAGGTAACAGCAGTAGTGGCAAAGACAGGCTATGCAGTAGAATAGGATTAACGGAAAGCAGTAACATGCTACACTACTCTAATGCAAGAGTATAGAGAAGAATAAGCGATATCTGGTGATCAAGGGGAGGGGGCTTGCCTGGTTGCTCTAGCAAGAAGAGGTCGTCAACACCGTAGTCAAACTAGGGGTCGCCGGCAGTCTTGGGGTCTACCGGAAAGAAGTAACGGAGGGGAAACACAATAAATAATAGAGCAATCAAAGCAACACAAAGCATAACATGGCAATACGCAGTGCTAGGGGTGACCTAACGCAGTAGTAGGCGATACCGGTGAAGGGGGAAACATCCGGGAAAGTATTCCCGGTGTTTCACGTTTTCGGACAGATGAATCGGAGGGGGAAAGTTGCGAGTTCGATAGGTTAGGGATGTGTGGCGGACGAACGGGCTGCGTATTCAGATTCGTCTCGTCGTTCTGAGCAACTTTCATGTACAAAGTTTTTCCATCCGAGCTACGGTCTATTTTGTATTAATTTAAAAAGGATTTAGACATTTAGTAGAATTAACAGAATTAATTTAATCCTAAAATGCATTTATGACGTCAGCATGACATCAGCGGTCAGCTTTGACCTTTGACCAGTCAAGCTGACAGGTGGGTCCCGTTTGTCATTGATTGAGACTAACTAATCAGGATTAATTAGATTAGCTAGATGATTAGGTTAATTCATCATAATTAATTAAGTTAATTAATTAATTAATTAATTGAATTATATTTTTATTATTAATAATATTTTTTTAATCTTGTTTTTTTAAACGTTCTGGGGGCTTGAGGCCCCACTTGTCATAGGGCCAGCGGGCCATAACGGGCACGGTGCTAACGGGCGGTGGTGCGGGCGCCCAAACGAACGCGTGCCCGAGGGGCACTGAGCATGCACGACGCACGCCGGCGCCGGCGGGTGGCCTTCGGCGAGCAGTGAGGAGGGGGCGAGGCCCAGCAGCAGCAGAAGCAGTTGCAACAGCGAGGAACAGGGGGGCGCGGCGAGGCAAGGCAGGGCGACGGCCCGGGCGGAGGGCGACGCCGTCCGGGGCAGGACGATGGCCGGCACGGGCAGCGAGTAGTGTGCAGCGTAGACGCGCGCAACGTGACAGAGGAGACAGGCGAACGCGGCAGCGGGGACGTGCGTGAGGGGGCGCGGCCGTGCGTGGCCATGGCGAGGGCGCGCTCGTGCGCGGCAGCAGCGAGCAGAGGGACTCGCGCGGGCACGGGCGAGGTAAAGATAGGTGGGGTGGAGGGCGCGACCGTTGGCGCGTGCAGAGGCACGCCGGTCAGGCGCGAGGCCGCGGTGAGCAGGGGCGCGAGTGCGTCGCGCGCGCGGTGAACGGCGCCGGGGCAGAGAGGAAAGGGTGGAGGGACGGCTGCTCACCGGCCCTGCAGATGTGCGTACGCGGGCTTGGGGAGGAGGACGAGGACGGGCGAGGTCAAGGCGGAGGGGATCCGGCGGCGTCGGGCGACGAGGCACGGCGTCGAGGTGGCTCCGGGGACGGTGAGCGGCGGCGGTGTTGGTGGAGATCCGACGAAGGTGCGACGATGGCCGCTGGGGAGAGGGGCGACGCGGGCGTCGCGGCAGTGGGGGAGTCCGGCAACGAGGTAGGGGCGCTGGCGATGTGGGGCGATGGGCTCGGGGCAGTTGCCCGATCCAGATGGGGAGGAGAAGGGGATCGGGGAGAAGTGGGGGGGGGGGATAGTGGGCGCTAGGGTTCGGGGATAGGGGATAAGGGAGTGAGGGGTGGCGGCCTGGGCCGGTTTGGGCTAGCCGTCCAGCTGGGCCAGTGGGCCAAGGCCCTTGGGAGCCGGGGGGGTTCTTTTCTTTTGTTTTCTTTTTTCTTTTTATTTATTTTTCTTTTCTGTTTTATTTCTAGTTTCTCTTTCATTTAGTTTTTATCTAATATTAAAATGATCCCTAATTTAGTAATACATTAAAACCCACTACAACAAAAGGTTTTTCCCCAAGACAATTTAGTTTAGTATTTTTTTAATTATAAAAGCATTTAAATATTGGTTTTTGCTACTGTTTTATTCACCTAAGGGTATTTAAACATTTTATAAAAATGGGGTTTCTTCACCATTATTAGCTAGGGATTATTTGTCACAAATAGAACATTTTAGTTTTAATGTTTGAAAACTTTTGCCGTTTGACTTGATTTTGAATTTTGAATTCGAACGGGATTGAATCATCGGGAGATTGACGACAGTAACCGAGGTGACGTGGCATCATTAACAGAGGTTCACTGTAGCTTAATTATCCGGGCGTCACAACGGACCTCCAAAGTAGTTTGCCTGAAGCAAAACCATTGCCATTGAAAGAATCAAACCGGGGCAACGTGTCCCCGGACACGCCATCGAACTCCAGAACTGACACCCCCGCACGACTACGACGTCGGAGGAGGAAACCAGAACTGTCAGCCTCCAACCACAAACCCAGCACAAGATGCACCATCTTCCAGCTATCACTTGTGTAGACAAGCGTTTGCGCGTACTCCTGGACGACAAAACCTCCCTGCTCCACCATGACATCGGAGACAATGCCGCAACAACGGGGACAGAGCAGAAGGAGAGACATACCTGATGGAGTAGCCGCCGCCGCCTTGCCGACACCATCCATGAACCCTAACATCACCGATCTGAAGGATCGACAAACACACGATGCCACCAACTCCGAGACGCCGCCATGAAGGACACCGCCGATGTGGGAGTGGAGTTGAGGCAGATTTATTCGTCCGGGCGCCGCTCCCGCCACCCCGACGGTGCACCACAACCTACAAATCCAAACCCTAACTACAGAGCGGAGGAACGGGGTCCCCCCTCCCTCCTGCCGTTGGAGCAGTAGCCGGAGAGAGAGAGGGGGGGCCAGCGCCCTCGTCGGTCGAGATCGGTGGGAAAAGATCGCCTCCCTAGTCGCCTCGCCCGTGGCGGCGGCTAGGGTAGGGAACGCTTCGTTAGTACGAGAGGTTTTGCCGCCGCCTGTACCTTGAACGATGCCTGGTCCACTACTGAGTTGTATACGGCAGCGTATTCATGTGAAGTGGGAATTCACGCGGCGCGCGTATTGCAAAAGTCCTATTAAAAGTAGCAATCGCAACGCCCTGATGGACGACCGGGATATCGGCAGCGCGTAGCCACATATCCCAAAAATTCACGTCCCATAATTCAGGGTGTATTTTACATATTTCAAAGTGGGGGCGCTGGCTAACTCATGTGTATGCATCCTGTTCATCGGTGCATCATATCACCAATGCTCTCGTTCAACTGAACCCAACGGTTGTACTGAGATTTAGAAGAGGGCCAAAGAGAAAATACACATGTTAAAAAGGGTCAAATAAATGCAACCTTCACTAAAATCCGGGGGGGGGGGCAACGGCCCCGGCAGTGCAAAAAATGGTACACGACCTTTTAGGGCATGGCCATCGCGTCGCCCTAGACCTGATGCCCTGCAAGCCAGCTAGGTTCGGATGCCACCGTGGCGACGTAGGTGTAGCTTGCAGATGACAGGCGCAGCTTTGCAGAGGAGACAGCCGCTTCGTTGAAAAAGTAAAAAAAGTTCAGAGAGAGAGAGAAAGGGGGGAAGAATAGGAGAGGATGGGGACTTTTCAGCTCGCTGCATGGGAGATTTCTGACGCTGCCTGACCCCACGAGGTGCAGTGGTTTCAGATTTTCATGGCTAGGTGGAGTATGGGGCAGCACCAAACCGCTGCTTCCATTGTACATGCCCTTACAGGACGCTACAGACCCTTCAGTCGAAAGTGATGACATGTCAGTACATGTGGTCTATACACCGAGGAGCGTTCGACTTTGCTACATACTAGATGACATGGCTCTGGTTACCACTGGACGTACACGTACGCATGCAAGTGTTTTGCAGAAGGTGAGGCGTGAGGGTCAAACTGTATTTATTTCAAGAGATGAACAGAAGAGTAATATTACTAATTCTTGTGAAGAACTTTGGTTCTGCACGCACCTGCATGGAGGTAAAACGTACATGTACATGGATATTAGCTTGCAGAGCTACATGAGAGAGAAAGCTGGATCAAGATATTACTATTCTGATGATCAGTTAATTAAAGTGGTGGATCTGTCTAATGCACGTACATCATTCCACTACAATCGTGTGAAGGCAGGTTTATGGAAGGAGTCATTTGTTAGAGATAAAATAGAAAGTTTATCTGTTGATTTGGTTGCACCGCTTACCAAAGCAAAGATCAGAATCCTTCCTTCCACGTAACGAGGTCTTTCAATTTCACAAGATGAGGAGGCTGCTACGTGACTTTCTATCGTTAAGGGATACAGGGTGGGGTCCACCTGCCATGCGAACAAGGAGAAGATGCATACAAAAAAAGTAGAGTTAGTTTCCTTTTATGTTTAGTCATGAGAGATAGCAATTAATTAATGTATATTTCAGTTTGTTGCTCAAGTTAGATGGGTTGGCTAATATATAAAGCCACCCTGCGTCCATTGTAAAGGGTAGGTTATTTTGAGATGAACTAGACACCGTGTGTGTTCCGGCCGTCGGTCATTATCGAATTTAGAGAAACCTTATCAAAAATCTCTGTTGGTGTGTGAGTTCTGCAACGCGACGCGTAGCAGACTACAAGGTGAGTCTATACGGTTCGTCCACGTTATTTCTTCAGACCGAGGGGTTGGCGTGTTTGTTTCTGCGGAGTTTGTGAGTTTCTTCGTAAACCCACAACGAGTTCTTATTGCGATGGGTTTTTGTGCCGTGAAAGATTAGGCCAACAATGGACCGACCCTCTTCTCGAGGTTCACTCCACATCACCCCCTCCCCCCTTATTTTCACCAATAATACTGACTCACGGACAACCAGCCGTGGACTTTCACGGACGCTCGAGGTTCACTCCACATCACCCCCCTCCCCCCTTATTTTCACCAATAATACTAGACTCACGGACAACCAGCCGCGGACTTCCACGGACGCTGGTGCATTCCCTCCTCTAATTGTCCCCCTTAATTTTCATTGATAAGCCCGCCTCGCTTAAATAATAGTATGTGATATTTGGTTCTAGGCCTAGCATTGCCACACTTTGCCACACATTTTTGCCAAGTTCATCAAAATAAGAGCCACAAGTTGGCAAGCCTAAGGGAATCTTGTCATTTTTTTGTGTATGCCGTGTGGGGCCCAAGTGTGGCTTGCCTAAGCTGTGGCTAGAACCAAACACTCACCTAAGTTGGTCAAACTTATCTAACCTTAGTGTGGCAATTTTTGACAAAGTTAGTCACAAATCAAACAGCCCCTCAACCAATCAAATTCTATCCATCATATCCATCATGTAAATCCCCCGTAAAAGCCCGTGGGTCATTATTAGACATAGTGAAAAGTATTATACAATAGTATCATGCATATGATACTAATGTATGATACTATCTTCATAATGTATAGTATTATAGATTGATAGTATCATAAATTATCTTATTTATTGTCATGCATGACACATAGTAGTATCGTGGGTCTAGCATTATTAGACATAGTGAAAAGTACTATACAATAGTATCATGCATATGATACTACCTTCATAATGTATAGTATCATAGATTGATAGTATCATAAATTATCTTATTTATTGTCATACACGACACATAGTAGTATAACATTATTATGATACGATATGTACCTATACTACTCGTTTTTAATTGTCTGTCATATAAGCATGTTTGCTAGTCTTAATTGTCTGTCATAAGCATATGATAAGCATGTTTGCTAGTTCTAAGTGTATGATATCGGTTATATTATCCGGTGCTAGCCTTATTCTTATTTTCACCCATGTGGGGCCCAGACCTCCCTATTCATCCAATTAAAACATGTTACTTCCAATCATCAGCCTGTAAACGTAAGTAAGCTTTTGTGCGTCTGGCAAAACTCTTCGGCGGTGCATGTGTAGCTCCGCCACGGGTACCAATGCCGAAGTCCTATATACTCCTTCTGTTTTTAAATATAAGTCTTTTTAAAGATTTTATAATAAGAATTACATAAAAATGAATGAATCTACACTCTAAAGTATGTCTAGATACATACTTATCTAATCCATACCGAAATCTCTAAAAAGAGATATATTTGAGACGAACAGAGGTAGTACATGGCTTACTACAAAAACACAAATAAACGTTTTTATTACGATGTACACACATCATACCATACGAACACACAAATGCGTCACGCGGGCGCGCTCGTGCACACGAGGTATACCAGAGTCCATTATTTATCCCTAGTAACGGCATCCCTGCAGATGCTAGCCAAGCCGAGCTTGGACGGAACACAGAGAAGACACACATAGCTGCCTCAGTGCTGTCCGCCGGGAAGCTTCTCCTTGATCTTGTCCATGACGCCCTTCTTCTCGCCGGTGGCCTCGGTGCCGTGCGTGCCCGCGTACTCGCCCGCCACCGCCGTGTGCTGCTGCCCGGCGGTGGCGTCCTTGTGGGCTCCGCCGGGGAGCTTCTCCTTGATCTTCTCCTTCATCCCCTTCTTCCTCCTGCCGCCCACGCCGTCGTCCTCGGACTACATACGTACACAGGCACAACAAGTTAAGATGATAGTGGAGTGACACAACACAATATATGGAGCGAAAGATCCGTCCGCAAGCTTACCGAGCTGGAGCTGGAGCTGCCGGAGCGGCGAAGGACGCCGTCGGTCTTGTGGTCGTCCCTCGTCGCCTGGAGCTGCGCGCCGTGCGTCCCCGTGGGCCTGCCGGTGAAACCGCCGTGCCCGGCCACAGGCTGGCCGTACTCCTCCACCTTGTCGGTGGCGTGGCCGTGCTGCCCCTGGTACTCCATTGTGGTGGTACGAACAGCGATCGATCTACAGATTATACGTGTGGTCGTGTAAGTCAGTAAGTGTATTGAACTGTTGCGAACTGCGATGGAGAGAAGTGCAAAGCTGGATGGTTATTTATAATGGTATAGGTGTTCGAGTTCGAGATGCATTGGCTTTGCAGGTGGAAGGAGTACGTGTCAACGTGTGCGTGCGTGTATGGGCATCATTCTGGTGGAGTGGCTATCCTTCTGCCAATAAACCCATAAACAAAGCCGGCGAGAGTAAAAGGTACGGCTGCATGCCACGCGGCATCGTCTGCGGCGCCACGTACGTCTTCGGACTTTCTCGAAGGGCATGACTACCTGGATAGTCCATCGACGCATTCATGCATGGATAGATGTTAGGTACAGCGTGCGTGCTACGTGCAAAATTTGTTGCTCCTCGACCGAGGACCGACAGGGGGAGAGCTCATTTCTTTTGGGCGAGTAAGGATCAGAATAGAGGATTTGAGTGGCATGTCCACTTAAATTCTATAGGATTAGCATAGAGTGTTTGATGCTAAAAAAACAAAGAAATTGAAAAAGTGGTTGGAGTGGATGTTAGATTTTCAATAAAATATAGTACACTCAACTCCATAGAAAAAAATTCTATAGGATTCAATCATGTGAATCAAACGACAAATGTAGGAAAAAATCCTAAGGATTCTAACCCTCCAAAAGTCCCACGAAATTCCTTTGAATCAAAGGAGCCCTAATGTAGTGTTGGTAGCTTAACTTTTAAAACTTTGAATTAAGAAATAAGAAAGTCACAAACACGCAAAATGACCAAACGATATAAAGATGCTCAGAGCATCTACCGCTGGACTTGACAAATTCGGCCCCTACACGTCTACGGGCATGTTTGCGCATGTCCACGGACAGCGTGAGATGACCTCCAGCTCGCACATCCACACTTCCTAAATGTGGATCCTTAATCCATGCACATTGATCATAGGATATAAATTCATCGCAATTCAATAGTTTGAAACAAATACGACAAAACAAAATAAATCATAGTTCAACATTCATGCCAAAATGAAATCGAAATCTAAGTGTGACAGATCACTAGCTGGACGCCATCCATGCCGCCTGCATGTGGCCATCCTTGTATCCTGCTCCGCTTGCATCCTTGCCTCATCTTCCGCTACTGCCATACTCACCCTCGCCGCCTTGTAAGTCTTACATTTGTTGATCTCCTTCTTCAGCACCACAAGCCACTTCTTTGCATGCTCATCCAAAAGACTTTCGTCCGTCAACATTATTTGGTCATCCTCCGTGTCTCGTGCAATTTGTATCCTCTCCTTCTCATGATCAATCTCTCCAAATGTCTTGACCTTCTCGAGCTCCCATCTTATCGACATCTCTTTCTTCTCCAACTCGGTCTTCTCCCTCTCAATTTGCAGCTTCTTGTCCGCCCTCTTCCGGTCTCAATTCAATCCTTTTACGCATCCAACATGAGCTTGTGCCTTCCTTTTTCTTGTTCTCCCTAACAGAAAAAATGTGCATTCATGTGGAGAACATTTTCGTGGCATCGGCGTCATGGGAGGACCTCGCGTTCTCCCACTTGTTTCTCATCACTTGTCGGTTATCCCTTTGGCGCGGTGGCTCTTTCCTTCCCCCTACAACATCTTTCTCTTCTTCGTCTAACCCAATTGATGGGTAGGAGCTTGAGCCACCATTCCTCTTCTTCTCGGCCTTGAGATCGGTCACAAGTTGTGTCCACTTTGGTTGCCATTTAATATCACCCAACAATGTCTAGAACCAAATGGCTACTTCTTCATTTTCTGGTACATAGTGCCCGCCATCACCGTCTAGCAAACAAAATATGCATGGCAATAAGAATGCAAAAAAAAAATATGCAAATAATAACAATAAGTAATTTAGCATACGTGAGTTGCCACTGCCATCTCACTTTGAGGGAAGCCAAGCATTTGTGAATAATAGCCGACGTACTTGTTTACTTCCCCTTGAATGATCCCCAACGATTTTGGAGAAATGCCACATTGTGGTTCGTGACCATAGGATGTGGCTCTACATATTGCTCTTGTTCAGTATACTTCTTTCAAATTTATCCCAATACTTATTATCCTTCTGCTCTGTGCCGCATAAGGGATCCATTATTGTGACCAATCAAGGTTTAACCAATAAGATATTCTCAAAAGTTGAGAATGCCATACCTCTTGCCTTGTCCGTATTTGGCTTATTTTTCTTCTTTCCCAGATTGGGATTTGGTGTTGCCCCAACTTCAATTGAAGGGCAAGTTGGATCCCCAACTCCTAGTCTATTTGGGTCGGATCATGATTATCATTGATCATGTTCGACATGATAAATTCCTAAAATCATCATGGTTTGCATGCATTAATCATGTCTGAAATGAACTAACGGTCTGTGATCATGGCATATGCAAAGTTGATCAGAGAGGAGCAAAAAGAACATAACGAGTCTTGTTGTGTCATTTCGTCGAGCATGTTGTGGGTAGACCGGGCGCCGCAGGTGCTCGTGCTTATCCGCACCCGAATGAGCTGCCGCGTCTGACAGACGTCCACTGTCGGCTTCTGCATTGGCGAAAAGCTCTCCGGAATGGCCCAACCAGCCGTCGGATCCTCCTTTGTCTCAAACTAGTCCAACGGCACGATTCCCGCCGGTGGCAGGATGGACGGGATGCGGGGTTTTGGGCACAGTGGGGGGGAGGGTGTGCGGGGATAGTTGCTCCTCGAGGTCCACATCCACTCCCTGCAACACCGCCGCTTCCCGCTCCCGTTGCCTCCGTCGTTGGTTCCTCCGGGCGATGTTCTCCGACTTGCACGACGTAGCGGAGGACGGGACACCGGTGGATGACGTGGACGCAGCATCGGTCGCGACGATGAGGGACGAGATGAACGACATCTAGGGCGGCGGATCGGGACAGGCGGCTAAGATGGGGATCAAGCGTGTCCAACGGCAAGAGTTCGGACGCAGGAATTGGTTAAGGGAGGCGGGAAGAGGACGAAGTGTTTGGTGGATTTGGTGCAATTTGGAGTGGGGTCGGGGTGTCGGATCCGACGTGGCATACGCGCCCGGGCCCTTCCTATATTTGCCCTACATTTAGACTCGATATGAGGGGTGTCGGTCAGCCCAACATTTGAAGCCCGTTTGACACACCCATCTAGCTCTTTAACTGGTCAGTGACCGGGCCATTCACCCGGGCGTTTGAGGACCGTTTTGAGAATCAAGAGATTTATTAATCTACCTGCAGGATTACACTCCTTCCGCACACAAGCCGTGAGGAAGGTAGGAATATAATTAATCCATAAGCATCGCCTCCTAGAAGCACCACATTGTTTAGCGTAAAGATGCGCTAGCTCATTCGTTTCTCTAGCCGTATAGATCAAACGGAATTCCTCAAAATTCCCACAAAGCTCTTGAATTTCATTTGTCGTAGTAGATATGTCTGAGCGATCAACCCTTGGAGTCTTCCATTGATTGACCACCAGTTTAGCAGCAGTTTCAATGATAACTTTCCTATAGCCCAAATCAGAAGCTAGTTGGACCCCATCTCTCACTGCATAAGCCTCCATCACCATTGCTGATAATCCAGACTCATACCATAGAGCTTGAGCACGTATCAGAGTGCCCTCATGGTTCTATACTCCTAGCCCAGTACCTCCCTGATGAGTCTCTTCCAGAAAAGAGGCATCAACATTAATCTTTATGAAAGGATCTTCAGGTGGCTGCCAACTCTGCATATGTTTCACTGGTCTGAGTATTTGTTGTTTACCGGTCTGTGATAGGTCGTTCCAATGTCTATAGCCCATTTCACAGATTGTTGAATGGTTCTAGTCGTCTCCCCATGCACGCGCGCATTTCTCTCAGTCTAGACTACCCAAACACCACATAAGATGACACAAGCATCAGCTTGTTTCACTGCCATTTCGTCAAGCCATCCATCGCCCAAGAGTTACATAGGTTTGGTATTTTGACGCATGTGATTAGTTTCTCCTCTTGGCAGGAAAGCTTCGCCCAAGTGCAATCAAACAATGCATGCCATATAGTTTCTTCCTGACCACAAGCCTCACAGAACCCAATCTGCTTCATATGTCTCGCACACAAGACTGATCTAGTTGGTGCAAATCATTTAATAACTCACCACCGAAAATTCCGAACTTTGGAGGGTACCAGAAGGCGTTCGAGGACGGTTTAAAGGGTAGATGCTCTGGCTGAACAGTTAAACACGCAACACATATTACGAACAGAACAAAGTCAGAAAATGAAGTGACGCATCCAAGGAGTACACTACCCATACGGCACCGTTGCCACCCAATCCGGATCTCTTTTGCCTACAAAGAATCAAATTTGATTCTAGTTCAACTTATACAGAATTTGATTTAGTTTCTAGTCAATTCAATTCCAATATTTACGTTTAGATGCCACATGAACATAATTATTTCCTTAATAAGTTATGTATGCTACAAAAATTTGCTGTTTAGAAGACATGATCTCTTATGCAGCCGCCTTCTTCCTATTAGGGTTCCTCTGCCTCTCTCCGGCGCTGCCGCCGGTCCACTCGTCTCCGGGGGTTTAAGTCCATGGGGCGCGGTGGATCCCAGCGCTTGCCGGTGGAAGGACTTCATTTTTAGATATTTTTTTAAGTTTTGTTAGGGTTTGTGTCTAGCTTAGAAAAACGAGACAGCGGCGGCTCCCTGAAATGAGATAACGTTCTCCCCGCGTAGCCTCGTTTTGATGGTGTGTCTAGCATCATCGGTGAGCGTGTGGAGGTGTGTCTCCCCGTGTAGCCTCATTTCGATGGTGTGTCTAGCATCATCGGTGAGCGTGTGGAGGTGTGTCTCCGGCGGATTTCGTCACGATCGTGTGTTTTCAGGTTGGATCTTTCGATCAACGCTACTCTTCATCGGCGGCAGTTGTTGTTCTGGTGCATTGGTCTTATGGGGTTTTAGACGACTTCCAGACTGTTTAATATAATAACTTTTGTGGCTCTGGCGAGCAGGAAGGGGCGATGACAGCGGCGTGCCTTCGTCTCGCTTCAGTACTGGTTTTCGTTATTAAATGGTCAAAAGACTTCAGTACTTGTTTTCGTCGCTACGTGGTCTGAAGATGAAGTTTTCTCAAAAAGAAAAATAATTTAAATTTGTCAACTAAAAATAGATCAGTTTAAATTTTACCAACGGACCAAAACCGCATTCGACCGATTGAAGTTTACATTGGCCTTTGCATCGATTGGGACTACAAAACACAAATATAAACGAGCGCTTTATTACGATGGGGTTTTAGCACTTCAGTACAAATACATGTACACGGGGTCCACAAATACGTCACACACACAACATATATACTCCGGCACCTCGATCGGCGCCCATTATTTATCCGTACGAACGCATGCAGAAGTACGCATGATACCGAGCTTTGACCGAACACAGACACAGCACAGGGCGATCGCTAGCTGCCTAGCTTAACTTAGTGCTGTCCGCCGGGAAGCTTCTCCTTGATCTTGTCCATGACGCCCTTCTTCTCGCCGGTGGCCTCCGCGCCGTGGGTGCCGGTGCCGGTGCCGGCGTACTCGCCGGCCGCCGGCGTGTGCTGCTGCCCGGTGGCGTCCTTGTGGGCTCCGCCGGGGAGCTTCTCCTTGATCTTCTCCTTCATCCCCTTCTTCCTCCTCCCGCCAACGCCGTCGTCCTCAGACTACACATTTTAACACAACAAGAAGCACAACGAGTTAAGATGACCGATCGAGTGAGTCTGTGTATATAGCGGCAGGCAGGTCTGTCCTTGAACTCACCGAGCTGGAGCTGGAGCTGCCGGAGCGGCGCAGGACACCGTCGGTCTTGTGGTCGTCCCTGGTCGGCTGGAGCTGCCCGGTGCCCGCGGCGGCTGCGGCGCCGTGCGTCCCCGTGGGGCCGTCGGTGGCGCCGCCGTGCCCGGCCACGGGCTGGCCGTACTCCTCCACCTTGTCGGTGGCGTGGCCGGTCTGCCCCTGGTACTCCATTGTCGCGCCTTACGTGCACCGGTCGATCTACAGGTGATGTGTGATGTGTATGGTTGTGCAAGTATTGAACTGCTGCGAGTTGCGATGCAAACAGGTGCGACTACAGGTGGTTATTTATAGGTGTCAGAATGGTACAGGTGTTCGATTTCGAGAAGCACATTGACACCAGTACAAGTGCGTGGAGTGGTCATCCCGCGAATAAACAAAGCCACATGGCCTCGTCGGCGGCGGCACGTAGGGGTTCGCACTCTCTCGAAGGGCATGACTCATCTCCATTGGACGCATTCATATGCATGAATAGTAGCAGTACACGTTAGCGACAGCGTGGGTGGTACGTGGAAAATCTGTCTTTTATCGGAGCGCCTATTATCCAGTTAGCTGAAAATATTTTTTAGTCAATTACACCGGTGGTGCTTGAACTTGACGCAAACGATCATTTTGATGCTAGAACTTGCGGCATACATTGAACTGGTGTAACAACTTGGCTCGGACGTGCAAATACGGTGCAAACCTCCGCTGTGTACGCCCAAGCCGCTGATTAGGCGCGCCAACATGCCATGGGTCCTGTCGTCAGTGACCCGAAGGTAGACAGGAGGGCGTGTGGCTAGTTTTTTTGGTAAACCCCTTGAATTATTATTTTTCCCACAAAAAGGCCCCGTCGACGTTGGAAAATGGCATTTCATTTTTTCCGACTCTATGGCTAGTGGGCCCAGTGTGTACATACTGAGAGTTAATAACAAGAAAAAAAGAAGGCCTCCACGTCTTGAACGCGCGACACTTGCCCATGTCACAGTCTGGCTGCTACACCATTCAGTCTTCATAAATTCAGATAATTTTTTGTATTCATCAATTTGAATATTAAATATAAGCAGCACATGTGTATTTTTCTATTAAGTAAACATTTTAAATGTCCGTATTTAATAAACAATTTTATATAATAGATGTGTGCATGTTTGGATGTTTTTATCTACTAATAATTGTTTGTATGTATAATATTTATAAAAAAATATTTGAACATTATTTTAATTACTTACTTTCACAAATATTTCAAAAAGAACTAGCACATGCAAATGGGCTGCATTATCTACAGCCAATTTAAGCCCCACATGTCTTATACTCCCTCCGTCCGGAAATACTTGTCATCAAAATGAATAAAAGGAGATGTATCAAGACGTTTTTTAGTTTTAGATACATCCTTTTTTGTCCATTTTGATGACAAGTATTTCCGGATGGAGGGAGTACTATATTAACGGCTGTTATTGTTGTTAGACATCCGAATGTAATTGGTGCAGTGGCTATGAGCGCGAGCGCCCTAACAGTAGGTCGCGTGTTGAATTCTCAAAAAAAATGGTCACGTGTTGGAGTGTAGGAGTCTAAAATTTTCCCTTTTAATTCCCGCCAAATTTTTTCCCTTTTAATTTCACGTCGAGACTCACCTGTCATACAACAAACAAAATAAAATACCATCTACTGCGTGGACAGGGTCTTTTATTGTGAGAAATAAAAAATGTCGAGTTTTTTTGCAAAAAAAAACAGGCCACACACTTCTAGTCTTTGACAAAGGGCCCCACGCCACGCGGTCGGCCAAGTCAGCGTTGATTTCGTATCCGAGTACAGTTAGCACTGTATTTGCACACCCGAGCCTAGTTATTGCACCAGTTTAATGTATGCCACAAGTTCTAGCATCAAAGTGACCGTTTACGCCATGTTCAAGCACCACCGGTGTAATTGATTCTATTTTTTTGCGTAGGTCCTTATTTGGACCGCTGGATCTTCTTTCAACGGCTAGAAAACGATCAGTGTACATCTCCTTCCTCCTTCCTCCGTGCGCAGCCGCGACCATCCCTCTGAGACCCCCCCCCCCCCCCCCGCCGCGATCCCACACTCCCCGACCGCACTCGTCGAGTTTCGGACTTGCTCCCACCAGTTGTCGTTGGCTCCCGCTCGTTCATGGTTAAGCCTCGTCGTGGACGACGCTCGTCGATGTCGCTCCTCACGTTGGCCCCGCCTTCGACCTCGCGCGAAGCAGAAAAGTGATCGGCGCTAGAAAAAAAATTCAGGTACCTCGGATTGAGCAAACATGGTTTTCTTCCTCCTCAACCGGTACAGGCAGAATTCAATCTTGTGTTTTTCGTCTCGCGTTTTGAGAACCTGACAAAAAAAAGGCCCTAACTCTATGAACATATTGTCTACAAAGTTAGATCACCATCTTTTGGCTATACATTCAATCTCCCAACAAACCAATAGTTATATCCTAGCTTTTGGCTTATGTTTCCAGCGTAGCTACATATCATACATTATTTGTGTCATTTTAAGCATAGTGATCTGCAACGGTGGAGGTTCAGCTCAAATCATGGGGGAGGGGGGGGGGGCATGGATTGGAGGGGGGCAAACACAGTTGCTTTAGGTTGATTTTTACATTATCAGTGAAAAATAGGCCTAATTCTAAGGGATATCTACATGTTCTATCAGGGAGGGGGGGGGGGGATGCCCCAGGTTAGCCCCTATGAAGCTCTGCCACTAGTGACCTACGCCTTATCATGCACACTGTACAAGTGCAACCAAGTGGTGCTGAAGCGGAAATCGACCCTCCAAATCGTCTCCAAAACTAGAGTGAGAAAGGAAAAGGTTGAAAGAAATGTGGAAATAGAGATGCTAAATTCATCATAGACTATGAACTCTTGAGGACATAATTGGTGCCACAAAACCATCTCCATCTCCTTCATCGACTCTATCCCCATGCAATCTTTGTAGATTGAAGCTCATAACTCGTTATCAATGTTGTCTCTATACTGTTGGTTGGCACATTCTGATTTATTGATGGATTATTTGTATTTTAAAGAGAATTTAGATAGGTATGTTTTTAAACGGCTAAGCTAGTGCCGCCAACATTCCGAATACAAGATATATTATCGGGGACAGTCAATGCATTTACATATATTCTTCAATTAAAGAACGATGCATTTACTCAACTTAGTATTTATCTTGATAAATGTATTGCACTATTGCTTGTACATCCAGACATGAAACCGAAAAGCAAATGAGTTGGCGCGGAAAGCATCCGGCAGCCATTCTGCACAGGAGAGGGGGGAGAGGCTGTCACATACAAGATTTCGATCAACATGCTTGACGTTTACAATGATCAAATCAAAGACATGCTTGCAACGTCTCCTTCATCTAAGAACTACATTAATTTCTTTTGGTCATTTATATGTTTGCAATATTTATCAACTTGTGAAAATGTGTATATGTGTGGATTCAGGTTTGAGACACACCTTCACGTGCCCTCCAAGGCTCCAACGGTGCAAAACGCACCACATGTGCGAGGATAAGGCTGGAATGACATTATTCTAGCTCTGGGACATCGCCCCTGCCTTGCCGGCCCAGACCAGGACATCGAGTGTCGCCGCTACCGTAGCCATGGTCAATGCGCCCGCGACTCAGCAACCCTAACTACAAGGAAGAATCCCGATCTACTACTGCAACCGGATCCGCAACACCGCCTCTCCCGGACATTGTCAAGGCCGACGAAGGAGAGGGAAGGTCAGCGATGCGATGGGAGGATTGTCCGATGGGCGATGGCTTGGATGCTGCATTTCGGGTTATGCCTCCAACAGTGTCTTGTGTTTCCATTTCTACGGAGAAAAAATAACTATGAATATTAATATATTTTGTTGTTGTTATAAGTTCAAGTCTGATGAAAATAATATTCTGTAACTAACCATGCATTTCATTGGGAGGTCAACCCAGTTTCTGTGTAGGATTTTATTTACCAGCTCTGCGCATGACTCGTCTTTTTCTTCTTTTTGAGAGTAAGGACACATAGTCGAAGCTCGAAGCAGTGGGAAAAAGCACAAAAACATGAAAAATCAACCCTGTACGCGAATGGAAATATATTTTCCGTTCAAATTCTTACCAAACGCAAGTATTTTTATTTCGAGGGAAGACAAGTACATGCATACATATACGGCTCGTTATTTTATTTGTAGCAGCGTGGCTGAGCTTTCTACACGTAGTGCGAGAGGCTGTGGTACATGTAGCTCAGCGACTCGACGGTCGACGCTCACTGCTGCCCGCCGGCGCCGGGAAGCTTCTCCTTGATATTGTCCACGACGCCCTTCTTCTCGCCGGCGGCGGCCGCGCCGCCGGCAGGAGCGCCGCCGTGGTTTCCTGTGGGCCCGCTGGAACGGCCCAGACCGCCGTCGGTCTTGCGGTCGTCCCTCGTCGCCTGGAGCTGCTGCACGCCCCCGGCAGGAGCACCGCCGTGGTTCCCCGTGGGGCCGGTGGCGCCGCCGTGCCCGGTCGCCTTGTCGGTCGCGTCCATTATCCTTGATTTTCACACACTGTACTCTGATCGATCTGCTACAAGATGAACTGGTGGTGTACTCTTGTAGAGTATTATTGCTGAGTTGCTGCGAATTGGTATGCAAGTTGGACGGTTTATTTATAGCGATGGTGTTCATATGGTCCTGTACCGACGCTATGCGGAGGTGTTGCGTGCACGTATGGGCGTCACTGTGCTGGAGGGATCATGCACCCGCCAATAAACAAAGCCGGGAAGAATGCATGGTGCGCATGCATGCCACACGGCCTCGTCCGCGGCGCCGCGTACGCCTCCGGACTCTCTAGAAGCACATGACTCGCTCGATGCATCCATAGGCGTGCATTTGGATCATTTCATCGTATCGCAATTCTATAAATCAATCATGGGATCATTTGGGCATCGTGTACTTAGCCTACAAGGCTCCGCTCCGCCCTTATCACGCGGTGATTACTCGCACGTCAAATTTTTTTTTTGCGAGGGGTGATTACTCGCACGTAAGCAGCAGAAGAAGGAGGAGCACCGGCGTCGCGGTCTACAGAAGAAGAAGGAGCTCAAGGACAAGGAGATGCAGCACCCCTTGTGCGGTGATAGGGTGGGAGACCCTTACGCCAAGAAGCAGAAGCAACGCAAGGGGGCTGCGGCAAATCCGCGGCATGCTTTGCCTGCGCTGCCGGCGGCTCCGTCGTCGTCCAAGGGCACGGCGGCCGAACCAATCCCGGTGGAGGAGGCGGATGGTTCGGAATGCTTCAAGTGCGGGCGTGTGGGCCACTTCCAGATCAACTGCGAGTTCAAGCCCCTTTGTGTGCTGTGCCAACAGGAAGGCCACGCCTCGGCCTACTGCCCCACCCGCGGCAAGCCGCTGCAACTGCAGATAATGGGGAACGCGATCCCGGGCCAGGGCTTCTTCTGCTTGCCGTTTGTGGAGGGGCCTGAGGACGCGGGTCCGGGGGGGCCTGGGTGCAGATGCGGCCATCATCTCTGCGCCCTCGGGCCTGCTCTCGGCCAGCATGCTGGAGGCGGAGCTCCCCCACCTCTTCGAAGGCGAGTGGGATTGGCAAGTGCATCAGGTGGGTGCGGACAGCTTCTCGGTGTTTTTTTCCCAACAAGGCGATGCTGCGGATGGCGACGCGGAGTGGCAAGCTTTTCCTCTCCCTCAACAACATCACGGCGGACATTCGGGAGTCGCGCGAGGACGAGCCCAAGGCCATGTCCATGCCGGAAGTTTGGGTGAAGGTGTGGGGCGTGCCTCCAAGCAGTGGCGGGTGGATCGGCTCATGGCGGCCACCACCATGATTGGCCGCCCCATCACGGTCGACGAGCTCTCTCTGATTCGAGTGGGCCCGGTGAGGATGCGGTTTGCCTGCCGCTCTCCTGCCAAGCTGCGCGGCCGCGCCGAGCTGTGGTTCAACGGGGAGGGTACAACATCAAGCTAGAGCCCGAGCTTGCTCCTCCGGGCCGTGGCGCCCCCCCCCCCCCCCCCCCCGCCTTCGCCCTCCAACGACAAGGGCCCTGGCGACAAGGACGCGGACCAGGATCAGGATGAGAGCATGGGTGACGACTCCATCGATATGGCGGCGTGGGACAAGCTTTGTCTCCATGACGAGACTCTGGACAAGACGGCGGGCTCTTCCAAGGGCGGGGTACCGGCGGCGTCCGCGGCGCTGGCTCCGGCTGGCATCTCCATGGCCCTGGATCAGTACGGATCCAACATGGTCCTGGATTCGGAGGCGGATGATACGTCTCCGTCGTATCTATAATTTTTGATTGTTCCATGCCAATATTATTCAACTTTCATATACTTTTGGCAATTTTTTATACTATTTTTGGGACTAACATATTGATGCAGTGCCCAGTGCCAGTTCCTGTTTGTTGCATGTTTTATTTTTCGCAGAAACCCCATATCAAACGGAGTCCAAACGGGATAAAAACGGACGGAGAATTATTTTGGAATATTTGTGATTTTTGGGAAGTAAAATCGACGCGAGACCGTGCCCGAGGTGGCCACGAGGGTGGGGCCCACGCCCACTCCAGGTGGGCGCGCCCCCACCCTCGTGGGCCCCTCGTAAGGCGGTTGATGCTCTACTTTGGCCGCAAGAAAGCTAATTTTTGGAAAAAGATCTGGGCGAAGGTTTCAATCCAATCGGAGTTACGGATCTCCGTATATACACGAAACGGTGAAAGGGCAGCAGAAGAGAACGCAGAAACAGAGAGAGACAGAGAGACAGATCCAATCTCGGAGGGGCTCGCTCCCTCCCACGCCATGGAGGCCAAGGACCAGAGGGGAAACCCTTCTCCCATCTAGGGAGGAGGTCAAGGAAGAAGAAGACGAAGGGGCCCCCTCTTCCCTTCTCTTCCGGTGGCGCCGGAACGCTGCCGTGGCCATCATCATCACCGCAATCTTCACCAACAACTTCACCGCCATCATCACCAACTCTTCCTCCCTCTATGCAGCGGTGTAACCTCTCTCTTACCCACTGTAATCTCTACTTAAACATGGTGCTCAACGCTGTATATTATTTCCCAATGATGTATGGCTATCCTATGATGTTTGAGTAGATCCGTTTTGTCCTATGGGTTATTTGATGATCAAGATTGGTTTGAGTTGCATGTTTTGTTATTGGTGCTGTCCTATGGTGCTCTCCGTGTCGCGCAAGCGTGAGGGATTCCCGCTGTAGGGTTTGCAATATGTTCATGATTTGCTTATGGTGGGTGGCGTGAGTGATAGAAGCACAGACCCGAGTAAGTAGGTTGTTTGCTTATGAGATAAAGAGGACTTGATGCTTTAATGCTATGGTTGGGTTTTACCTTAATGATCTTTAGTAGTTGCGGATGCTTGCTAGAGTTCCAATCATAAGTGCATATGATCCAAGTAGAGAAAGTATGTTAGCTTATGCCTCTCCCTCAAATAAAATTGCAATAATGATTATCGGTCTAGTTATCGATTGCCTAGGGACAAATAACTTTCTCGTAAAAAAAAGCTCTCTACTAAAACTAATTTAGTTGTGTCTTCATCTAAACAGCCCCTACTTTTTATTTACGTGCTCTTTATATTCTTGCAAATCTATCCAAAAACACCTACAAAGTACTTCTAGTTTCATACTTGTTTCCGGTAAAGCGAACGTCAAGCGTGCGTAGAGTTGTATCGGTGGTCGATAGAACTTAAGGGAATATTTGTTCTACCTTTAGCTCCTCGTTGGGTTCGACACTCTTACTTATCGAAAGAGGCTACAATTGATCCCCTATACTTGTGGGTTATCAAGACCTTTTTCTGGCACCGTTGCCGGGGAGCAATAGCGTGGGGTGAATATTCTCGTGTGTGCTTGTTTGCTTTATCACTAAGTAATTTTTATTTGCTGTTCTTAGTTGTTCTCTATCTTTAGTTATGGATATGGAACACTAAATACCAAAAAAATTAGGTGTACTTGCTACTCATGGAGATGAGGAACCTCCTAAAACCCTCGATGCTCGTTATGTGACAGGTATTATGTACTACTTTAATAATCCAGAGAAAACCCCATTCAATTTGGTAATGGGAGTAACGTTGGATCAACGTGAATACTTTAGGGATTATCGCTTGACACAAAAGGGGAAACTATTATGGGATCAAATTTATATATTGAAGTGGTATGCTCGGGAACTATGCTTGAGATATGATTATACTTGTTGCTCTAGGATGAAATCTCCACACCTTCCCTTTTCATGCAAATTTAATGATAATAAAACCTTAGCTTCTTATGCTAATGGTATCTATGATTGCTATGATGTGGAACAAATAGAAGAATTTGTTGCTTTTATGGGTGCTTATGAAATTGAATCTATGTTTAAAGAGTTTGAAGATTTTGATGATTCGGTTTATAGACCTGAAAATTTAGCTATCCTTAAATATTGTTATGAGAATTATGAATACAATTACGATATTAATGCACTTATTGAGAAAGTCTCCGCTGTCCAAGAAGAGACTAATATTTTGCAGGAGTCTATGGATGAAGAAATTACTAAAACTGTGAGCTCATTGGATGAAAAAGATGATGAGGAGAGCGAAGAACAAAAGGAGGAAGAGCGGATTAGCTACCCGTTCCCACCTTCTAATGAGAGTAACTCTTCAACTCATACATTGTTTAATGTCCCTTCGTGCTTATCGAAGGATGATTGCTATGATGACTACTATGATCCCGTTGATTCTCACGAACTTGATGCTTGCTATACTTGTGGCCAAGATGCCAATATGAATGATGCTTATGGAGATGAACTTGCTATAGTTCCTTATGTTAAACATGAAATTGTTTCTATTGCACCCACGCATGATAGTCCTATTATCTTGTTGAATTCTCTCGACTACACTATATCGGAGAAGTTTGCACTTATTAAGGATTATATTGATGGGTTGCCTTTTACCGTTGCACATGATGATTTTGATGAATATAATATGCATGTGCTTGCTGCTCCTACTTGCAATTATTATGAGAGAGGAACTATATCTCCACCTCTCTATGTTTCCAACATGATAAAATTGCAAGAAATTGTTTATACTATGAATTGGCCTTTACTATGTGCGCATGAATTGTTCTTTTATGATATGCCAATGCATAGGAAAAGAGTTAGACTTCGTTGTTGCATGATATATGTTACTTTGTGCTCACTACTAAATTACAAATCATTGCTAATTAAAATTGGCTTTGATATACCTTGGGATCCGGGTGGATTCATTACTTGAGCACTATATGCCTAGCTTAATGACTTTAAAGAAAGCGCTGCCAGGGAGACAACCTGGAAGTTTTAGAGAGTCATTTATTTATGTTGAGTGCTTTCATATAGTTTAAAAACAACAAAAATAAAGAGGGGAACCCAAAACTTTTTCAAAAAGAAAAGCGAAAGTGAGAAAGACAAGCATTGTTGAAGTGGGAGCTAGCCTTGAACTTTGTTCATGCTCACGGAAACTTTGTGAATCTTGATTACAGAAACTTTTCAATAAAAATAATTATCCCCTTGTACAATTCCATTGTATTATAAAAATAATGTGCCAAGGTTTGCGTTTAGGATGTTTACATTGCTTGTTGGTTTGTACGGTGCAGGACAGAAACTTTGGCTGTAGTGCTCGATTTTACTCTTTTTACTGGAATGTCAAATGGTTCTGATTCTTTTTGCACTGTCTTTCTATACAAATTTTTTATTTTTCATAATTTTGGCAGAATTTTTCAAGTATCAGAAGTATGGTGAATGTTCAGATTATTACAGACTGTTCTGTTTTAGACAGATTCTGTTTTTGATGGATAGTTTGCTTATTTTGATGAAACTATCAATTTATATCAGTGGATTAAGCCATGAAAAAGTTATACAGTAGACACAATGCAAAAACAAAATATGAATTGGTTTGCAACATTACTTAGAGTAGTGATTTGCTTTATTATACTAACGGATCTTACCGAGTTTTCTGTTGAAGTTTTGTGTGGATGAAGTGTTCGATGATCGAGAAGGTCTCGATGTGAGAAGAAGGAAGAGAGGCAAGAGCTCAAGATTGGGGATGCCCGAGGCACCCCAAGTAAATATTCAAGGAGACTCAAGCGTCTAAGCTTGGGGATGCTCCGGAAGGCATCCCCTCTTTCTTCAACAAGTATCGGTATGTTTTCGGATTCGTTTCATTCATGTGATATGTGCAAATCTTGGAGCGTCTTTTGCATTTAGTTTTCACTTTCCTTTTATGCACCATGCTGGTATGAGATAGTCCTTGGTTTATTTATAGAATGCTCCATGCACTTCACTTATATCTTTTGAGTATGGCTTTATAGAATGCTTCATGTGCTTCACTTATATCATTTCAAGTTTGGATTGCCTGTTTCTCTTCACATAGAAAACCGCCATTTGTAGAATGCTATTTTGCTTCACTTATATCTGTTACAGCGTGGGCATATCTTTTGTAGAAAGAATTAAACTCTCTTGCTTCACTTATATCTATTTAGAGAGATGACAGGAATTGGTCATTCACATGGTTAGTCATAAAATCCTACACAAAACTTGTAGATCACTGAATATGATATGTTTGATTCCTTGCAATAGTTTTGCGATATAAAGATGGTGATATTAGAGTCATGCTAGTGGGTAGTTGTGGATTGTAGAAATACTTGTGTTGAAGTTTGTGATTCCCGTAGCATGCACGTATGGTGAACCGTTATGTGATGAAGTCGGAACATGATTTATTTATTGATTGTCTTCCTTATGAGTGGCGGTCGGGGACGAGCGATGGTCTTTTCCTACCAATCTATCCCCCTGGGAGCATGCGCGTAGTACTTTTCTTCGATGACTAATAAATTTTGCAATAAGTATATGAGTTCTTTATGACTAATGTTGAGTCCATGGATTATACGCACTCTCACCCTTCCATCATTGCTAGCCTCTTCGGTACCGTGCATTGCCCTTTCTCACCTCGAGAGTTGGTGCAAACTTCGCCGGTGCATCCAAACCCCGTGATACGATACACTCTATCACACATAAGCCTCATTATATCTTCCTTAAAAGAGCCACCATACCTACCTATCATGGCATTTCCATAGCCATTCCGAGATATATTGCCATGCAACTTCCATCATCATATACATGACTCGAGCATTCATTATCATATTGATTTGCATGATCGTAAGATAGCTAGCATGATATTTTCATGGCTTGTCCATTTTTTGATGTCATTGCTACGCTAGATCATTGCACATCCCGGTACACCGCCGGAGGCATTCATATAGAGTCATATCTTTGTTCTAGTATCGAGTTGTAATATTGAGTTGTAAATAAATAAAAGTGTGATGATCATCATTATTAGAGCATTGCCCCAGTGAGGAAAGGATGATGGAGACTATGATTCCCCCATAAGTCGGGATGAGACTCCGGACTTTACAAAAAATAAAAGAGGCCAAAGAAGCCCACCAAAAAATAAAAAAAAGAGAGAAAAAAAGAGAGAGAAAAAGATAGAAGGAGCAATGTTACTATCCTTTTACCACACTTGTGCTTCAGAGTAGCACCATGTTCTTCATATAGAGAGTCTCTTGAGTTATCACTTTCATATACTAGTGGGAATTTTCATTATAGAACTTGGCTTGTATACTCCGATGATGGGCTTCCTCAAACGCCCGAGGTCTTCATGAGCAAGCAAGTTGGATGCACACCCACTTAGTTTTCAGTCTGAGCTTTCATATACTTATAGCTCTAGTGCATCCGTTGCATGGCAATCCTACTCCTCACATTGACATCAATTAATGGGCATCTCCATAGCCCGTTGATTAGCCGCGTCGATGTGAGACTTTCTCCCTTTTTTGTCTTCTCCACATAACCCCCACAATCATATTCTATTCCACCTATAGTGCTATGTCCATGGCTCACGCTCATGTATTGCGTGAAAATTGAAAAGGTTTGAGAACGTCAAAAGTATGAAACAATTGCTTGGCTTGTCATCGGGGTTGTGCATGATTTGAATATTTTGTGTGGTGAAGATGGAGCATAGCCAGACTATATGATTTTGTAGGGATAACTTTCTTTGGCCTTGTTATTTTGAAAAGACATGATTGCTTTATTAGTAGGCTTGAAGTATTATTGTTTTTATGTCAAATGATAGACTATTGCTTTGAATCACTCGTATCTTAATATTCATGCCATGATTAGACATATGATCAAGATTATGCTAGGTAGCATTCCACATCAAAAATTATCTTTTTTATCATTTACCTACTCGAGGACGAGCAGGAATTAAGCTTGAGGATGCTGATACGTCTCCGTCGTATCTATAATTTTTGATTGTTCCATGCCAATATTATTCAACTTCCATATACTTTTGGCAACTTTTTATACTATTTTTGGGACTAACATATTGATCCAGTGCCCAGTGCCAGTTCCTGTTTGTTGCATGTTTTATGTTTCACAGAAACCCCATATCAAACGGAGTCCAAACGGGATAAAAATGGACGAAGAATTATTTTGGAATATTTGTGATTTTTGGGAAGTAAAATCAACGCGAGATGGTGCCCGGGGTGGCCACGAGGGTGGGGCCCACGCCCACTCCAGGTGGGCGCGCCCCCCACCCTCGTGGGCCCCTCGTAAGGCGGTTGATGCTCTACTTTGGCCGCAAGAAAGCTAATTTTTGGAAAAAGATCTGGGCGAAGGTTTCAATCCAATCGGAGTTACGGATCTCCATATATACACGAAACGGTGAAAGGGCAGCAGAAGAGAACGCATAAACAGAGAGAGACAGAGAGACAGATCCAATCTCGGAGGGGCTCTCGCCCCTCCCATGCCATGGAGGCCAAGGACCAGAGGGGAAAACCTTCTGCCATCTAGGGAGGAGGTCAAGGAAGAAGAAGACGAAGGGGCCCCCTCTCCCCTTCTCTTCCGGTGGCGCCGGAACGCTGCCGTGGCCATCATCATCACCGCAATCTTCACCAACAACTTCACCGCCATCATCACCAACTCTTCCTCCCTCTATGCAGCAGTGTAACCTCTCTCTTACCCACTGTAATCTCTACTTAAACATGGTGCTCAACACTATATATTATTTCCCAATGATGTATGGCTATCCTATGATGTTTGAGTAGATCAGTTTTGTCCTATGGGTTATTTGATGATCAAGATTGGTTTGAGTTGCATGTTTTGTTATTGGTGCTGTCCTATGGTGCTCTCCGTGTCGCGCAAGCGTGAGGGATTCCCGCTGTAGGGTTTGCAATATGTTCATGATTTGCTTATGGTGGGTGGCGTGAGTGACAGAAGCACAGACCCGAGTAAGTAGGTTGTTTGCGTATGGGATAAAGAGGACTTGATGCTTTAATGCTATGGTTGGGTTTTACCTTAATGATCTTTAGTAGTTGCGGATGCTTGCTAGAGTTCCAATCATAAGTGCATATGATCCAAGTAGAGAAAGTATGTTAGCTTATGCCTCTCCCTCAAATAAAATTGCAATAATGATTATCGGTCTAGTTATCGATTGCCTAGGGACAAATAACTTTCTCGTAACAAAAAGCTCTCTACTAAAACTAACTTAGTTGTGTCTTCATCTAAACAACCCCTACTTTTTATTTACGTGCTCTTTATATTCTTGCAAACCTATCCAAAAACACCTACAAAGTACTTCTAGTTTCATACTTGTTTCCGGTAAAGCGAACGTCAAGCGTGCGTAGAGTTGTATCAGTGGTCGATAGAACTTGAGGGAATATTTGTTCTACCTTTAGCTCCTCATTGGGTTCGACACTCTTACTTATCGAAAGAGGCTACAATTGATCCCCTATACTTGTGGGTTATCAGCGGACAAGGGCGCGTCGGCCTCCTGTGATTCGGGCTGCCGCTCGTCCTTGCTCTTGGGCGTGCTCTCCTTGGTGGCGGCTGCTGGGGGCTCAGGGCTCGGCTCTGACAAGTGGACATCTCCTACGTCTGGTGGCTTGAGCAAGAGCGGCTCGGTGCGGCAGGCGAAGAAGATGGCGGGTTGCAAGGCGGCCGTGGTGTCGACCCCGGCTATGGAGAACAGCGCCCCGACCACTCCGAAGCAGGTGGTCATGGCGCTGGCTTCCCCGACAGCGGCGGTAGGGGGCGGGCTGGTGGCTGTTCCCGATGGTATCGTTGCTGATCTGTTGGCGGAGACCGTGGCGCCGACAATCTCCAAGGCCGGGCGTTCCAAGGCGGTGGCCGCTGCTCCGACCCCGGTAAGTACCAGTGGCCGTCCCAAGGGTGCCAAGGGCAACCTTCCCTCGCTCCAACTCGCCCAACTTCTGCAAGCAGAGAAGAACATGGAGATTGAAGGTAATCCTCCCCCTCGCTTTACGATCCTTGATTTCTTTTCGGACGATCACCTGTGTGAGATTTTGGGGGATAGTGGGGTAGATCTTACTAATGCGGGTGAGGCTCGAGAGTTGATTTCCCTCATTCGTTCGAAAGAACTTGCGCAGGCAGCTTTAACTCAAGTTGCGGCTACGCATGCGACCGCTCCGGTAGGGGATGTTGGGGGCATCCTCGACCGTGGCTGTGCAGCCCGATCAAGGAGTGGTAGTAGCAGGGGCTGCTACCATCTCCCCTCCTTGTCAGCAGGTGAAGGCGAGGCGCGTGGCTAAAGCGGTGACCTCTCGAGGGATCCGTCTCCGCAACCGAATTATTCAAATGCGGTTCCTATTTTGGAATATTCGCGGCTTCGGCCACGCTGGGAGGCAGACCCAGCTCAAAGAATATATGCGCAATGAGGGCATTGACACGGTTGGCATCCAGGAAACCATTAAGGCCGAGTTTCGCTACCACGAACTGCTGGCTATAGATCCCCTTGAACGCTTTGCATGGCAGTGGGCCCTGGCCCGAGGCCACTCGGGCGGCATGTTGCTGGGCCTTAATATCGAATGCTTTGAGGTGTTGTCTTGGGAGACAGACACTTTCTTCATATTTGCTCACGTCCGGCATAGGGCGTCGCTCCACGAGTGGGTGGTGATCGTGGCCTATGGCCCGGCTGACCACTCGCGTTCCCTCGAGTTCCTGGATGAGATCCAGGCTATAGTGGGACACACGGTCTCCCTCAATCTACCAGTAGTGGTGGGGGGTGATTTCAACTTGATCCGCTCGGGAGCGGATAAGAACAACAAGAATATTAACTGGACTAGGGTCTCCATGTTTAATATCGCTATCGCGGCTATGGCACTTAGGGAAGTGGCCAGATCCGGCGGTCGGTTCACATGGACGAACAAACAGCTGTCCCCGGTGCGCTCTGTTCTTGACCGGGTTTTCGTTACGGATGACTAGGAGGTGTTGTTCCCCATGTGTTCGTTGGTGGCTGAGACCCGAATTCGGTCCGACCTCGTTCCTCTGGTCCTGCCTACGGGGGAGGACAGGCTGAGGCGCAGACCTCGTTTCTTCTTTGAAACGGCCTGGTTCAAAATTCCGGATTTTGACCAGGTGTTTAGGCAGAAGTGGGACGCTTGTCTCCAAAGGCTGGGCCCCCAGCGGGGGCCCATGGAGTTCTGGGTCGCGATTGAGGCGGGTCTCCGCGCGTCCCTTAAAGGCTGGGGGGCCAACCAAGGGCGGGATGAAAAACTGCGGAGGGCACGTTTAGTCCAGGAGCTCGCGGATCTTGACGCTCAGGCCGATTCCCGCTCGTTTTCCGAACAGGAATGGGCGCACCGCTACAACCTGGAGGGCCAGGTTGAGGCTCTCCTTCGGAGTGAGGAAGAGTACTGGCGTAGGAGAGGGGGATCAAGTGGACCCTCAAAGGAGACATGAACACTAAATATTTCCACGCCAACGCGAACGGCCGTCGCCGTAAATGTGTCATCCTTCGGTTGCAATCGGAGCAGGGGCTCCTGTTGCACCAAGGGGACATCATGCGCCACGTGTATGAGTTCTATATCCAATAGATGGGCACATGCAAGCCTCCCTCGGCTCGCCTATGCAGGGATCAGTGGGATCCTTCGTATATGCATGGTGTCTGACACCGAAAATGACGAGCTGAGCCTGGCTTTCACTCCTCAGGAAATCGACGCGACCATCCTTGACACGGCCCCGGCCCCCGATGGCTGGCTTGTGGCTATGTTCAAACATTTCTGGCCCCTACTTAAGGGGCTGAATTTCGCAATTTGCAACAGTTTCATGCGTGGAGAAGTTGATATCTCTCGCCTGAACTTTGGGATTCTTTCCCTAATCCGGAAAGTTCAGGGAGCGGACAACATTAGGCAATTTAAACCCATTGCACTTATTAACGTCCCTTTTAAAATTTTCTCTAAAGCCTGTTCCACGAGGTAACCCCGGTCGCTCATCGAATCATTAGTAGACACCAATCAGCGTTCATTCGTGGTCATAACATTCTGGTGGGGCCCCTAGCCCTCCTCGAGATAGTTCATGAACTCAAACGAACACGGCAACCATCGATTCTTTTAAAACTCGACTTCGAAAAAGCGTACAACCATGTTAACTGGGACTTCCTTAGACAGGTCTGAGGGAGTCCTGGACTAAGGGGTCCTCGGGCGTCCGGCCTGTTAGCCATGGGCCGGACTGATGGGCTGCAAAGATACGAAGACCGAAGACTGCACCCGTGTCCGGATGGGACTCTCCTTGGCATGGAAGGCAAGCTTGGCGACCGAATATGTAGATTCCTTTCTTTGTAACCGACCTTGTGTAACCCTAGATCCTCCCGGTGTCTATATAAACCGGAGGACTTAGTCCGGAAAGATATACTCATTACCATAGTCATACAGGCTAGACTTCTAGGGTTTTAGCCATTACGATCTCGTGGTAGATCAACTCTTGTAATACTCATATCCATCAAGATGAATCAAGCAGGAAGTATGGTATTACCTCCATAGAGAGGGCCCGAACCTGGGTAAACATCGTGTCCCCTGTCTCCTGTTACCATCGACCCTAGACGCACAGTTCGTGACCCCCTACCCGAGATCTGCCGGTTTTGACACCGACATTGGTGCTTTCATTGAGAGTTCCACTGTGCCGTCTCCAAAAGGTTCGATGGCCCCTTCAATCGTCAACAATGACGCTGTCCAAGGAGAAACCTTCCTCCCCGGACAGATCTTCGTGTTCGGTGGCTTCGCACTGCGGGCCAACTCGTTTGGCCACCTGGAGCAGATCGATAGCTACGCCCCTGGCCATCAGGTCAGATTTGGGAGCTTGAATTACGTCGCGAACATCCGTGGAGATTTGATCTTCGCCGGATTCGAGACCGCGGCGACCGCTCCTGGTCACCTTGATGAACATGACCTAAATCTGTCGTCAGACCGCATCCAGGAGATAGCTCCTATGACCACTCTGGCCTTAGATCCAGAGCACACTGCGGCATCCAAGGATCGGAGGCTCGACCCCACCACGGAGGCCACAGCTTCCCCGGCGTTGGAGCCGCACATGAACTTAACCTCACACAATATCTGTGTCACTGGAATTCCGGACTCGTCTCTGGCTATAAGTTCCGAACCATGTGAGTCCGTGGATACCGAACTTGATCGCTTATCAATCTTCGAGTTCAGCGCCACAGACATCTTCCAACACTCGCCCTTGGGCGATGTGCTGAACTCACTAAAGAACCTGTCCTTGGCGGGAGACTCACAGCCGAACTATGTACGGTTCGAACTAGAGGCTGATGATGGGGAATTTTGCTTCCCACCCACCACCCACTTCATAGCCACTGTCGAGGACTTAACCGACATGCTTCACTATGGCTCCGAAGACATCGCCAATCGGACGATGATGCCGACAAAGAGCAAGGCCAAGACCCGCCATTCACTGGACGTTGGATGGCCACTTCCTCATATGACGTATACATGGTAGATACGCCCAAAAATAATAGCGGCGATGACAAGGAAAACCCAGTGAAGGAGGACCCTCCTAAGACACAACCAAAGCACCGACGTCAATGGTGCCACTCTATATCACGCCGCAGCAGAGACAACAATACCGGCACAGGAAATGACAACACTCCGGATGGTGCCGAATACACAGAGGAGCCCTAGGAACAAACTGCCGAACAAGACCATCGGGAAGAGGGGCAATTACGCCCTGACGAACAGGCCACGGAAGAAGACTCGGAGGACGATAGTTACCATATGCTCTCCGAGGAGGAGGTGAGCCTCGACAATGAAGACTTCATCGTGCCTGAGGAACCTCTCGAGCAGGAGCGCTTTAAGCTTCATCTAATAGCCACTGCGAGGAGCCTAAAAAAGAAGCAACAGTAGCTTCAAGCTGATCAAGACCTGCTCAATGATAGATGGACCGATGTCCTGGCAGCCGAAGAATACGGCCTTAAACGACCAGCCAAAAGTTACCCGAAGCGCAAATTGCTACCTCAGTTCGATGATGAGGCGTCAGAGCCCGCACCAGCATCACGCAATGCGGTCGATCGGCCACCGCACGGCCGGGATAAAACGGCAACCCGAGCCGAAAACAGATAGTCCCACCTCGCCGTAAAGGCAGGGATAAGACAGCTCAAGCTATACATGTGACCTTCGTCAATACCTGGACAGTAGAGCAGGACATACAGGATTGATCTACGGACCGTGAGGACGTGCCTTGACACGCGACGACGGCTACCTATTCGGATGTGACAAACCTAGTCACGCTCGAGCCGATAACCATATACGTACTCCATCGGAGCTACGTCGCGACGCGGTTCGATATAGAGGCGCCGCACACCCTCCTTGCTTCACTGATGAAGTAATGGACCATGAATTCCCCGAGGGGTTCAAACCCGTCAATATTGAATCATACGACGGAACAACCGATCCCACGGTATGGATCGAGGATTTTATTCTCCACATTCACATGGCCCGCGGAGATGACCTCCATGCTATCAAATACCTCCCACTAAAACTCAAAGGGCCAGCTCGGCACTGGTTAAACAGCCTGCCTGAAAATTCCATCGGCACCTGGGAGGACTTGGAAGAAGCCTTTCTCGACAACTTCCAAGGTACATATGTCCGGCCACCGGACGCGATGACTTAAGTCACATAGTTCAACAGCCTGGGGAGTCAGCCAGGAAATTCTGGACTAGGTTCCTAACTAAAAAGAACCAGATCATCGACTGTCCGGATGCAGAAGACCTAGCGGCCTTTAAACATAGCATCCGCGATGAATGGCTCGCCCGCCACCTCGGCCAAGAAAAGCCGAAATCCGTGGCCGCCCTCACGACCCTCGTGACCCGCTTTTGTGCGGGTGAGGACAGCTGGCTGGCTCGTAGTAAAAATACGGCCAGCGAGGGAGGCCCCTCCGAGGCCAAAAATAGCAACAGCAAGCTCCGACGCAGCAGACACAAATGCCAAAGCAATGGCGATAACACCGATGAAACTGCTGTAAACGCCGGATTCAGCGGCTCCAAGTCCGGTCAGCGGAAAAATCTGTATCAAAGAAACAATCAGGGACCATCTAGCATGGACCACATACTTGACCGTCCGTGCCAAATCCATGGCACCCCGCACAAACCAGCCAATCATACCAACAGAGATTGCTGGGTTTTTAAGCAAGCCAGCAAGTTAAACACCGAGAATAAGGAAAGGGGATCACAGAGCGAGGACGATGATGAGGAGCCCCTGCAGCCAACCACAAGGGGACAGAAGAAGTTTCCCCCTCAAGTCAAAACAGTGAACATGATATATGCTACACACATCCCCAGGAGGGAGCGCAAGCGCGCACTAAGGGACGTCTATGCGATAGAGCCAGTCGCCCCAAAATTCAATCCATGGTCATCGTACCCAATCACTTTGGACCGTCGAGATCATCCGACCAGTATCCGGCACGGCGCAGCCGCACTAGTCCTAGACCCAATCATCGACGGATTCCACCTAACGCGGGTCCTCATGGACGGTGGCAGCAGCCTCAATCTGCTCTATCAGGATACAGTACGCAAAATGGGCATTAACCCATCACGGATCAAACCCACAAGGACTACCTTTAAAGGAGTCATACCAGGCGTAGAGGCCTGCTGTACGGGCTCAATCACACTAGAGGTCGTCTTTGGATCTCCGGATAACTTCCGAAGCGAGGAGTTAATCTTCGATATCGTCCCCTTTCGCAGCGGCTATCATGCACTGCTCGGACGAACCACATTCGCTCGATTCACTGCGTTACCTCACTACGCTTATCTCAAGCTCAAGATGCCCGGACCACGTGGCGTCATAACAATCAATGGAAATACGGAATGCTCCCTCCATACCGAGGAGCACACAACGGCCTTAGCAGCAGAAATACAGCGCGACCTGTTCCAGCAGAACCTTAGTTCAGCGGCCACGCCCCCGGACACCATTAAAAGAGTCCGGACTATTCCGTAGCAAGACAACCCGGCTCGTCAAGAGCTTAATTAGCAATTTGGCCTCCGTCCCAGTCCCGATCAAACAGCGGCATTCGTACCGCGCGTACATAACTACGCACTCAAAATCCCATGGGTATTGACGGAGGCATAGCTAGCTCGCGATCCATAGTGCGGCTTGACCGACCCTAGGATTCGCACACCTTCACTTTTCCTTTTCATTTCGGGTTTTTCTCTTTTCGAGGTTTCTTCTGACAACCCGTTTGCCGGACACACCAAGGAGGCAAGGAGCTTTGGCATACAAGGGAATCCCCAGGTGGTCTCTGCTAATGATTGCTATACCTGTTTTACATACCCGCACGCAGCTCGCTCTTGGTCATGGCATGTTAAATAGCCTTACTTGCTTATCGCATTACTCGTACAAGTACGCCGCGATGTATTAATCACATTACAATGATAAATAAATGGTAGCGTCAGCTTATTACTTAATTTTCCCTTTTCCTTACCTTTGTATTTATTACTCATTGCACACGTACACTCTGGTACATTTTATTTCACCAGGGGCTTTCGCGCCCGCAGTACGGCAATAAAGTCCGAACACCTTTTTCAGTGCAGTTCGCCACCCCAAACTTATAGCATTATATGCATCGGCTCCGAATCATGTCTTTGGTCAATAGTTGGGTTGCCCGGCTCCTGTGCTTACTACCTTACGTTCCGCTATATCGACTAGGTAGTAAAGGGAGAACTACTGTGATTGTGTCCCAGTTCTTCCAGACGAGCGCCTCAGTAGAGAAAGTCGAAAACTCACTGTCATGATGCAGCGCGAGCTGGTCAGCTGTTCGAGAGGTTTCAAATCCTTAGAGATTTTTTCCACTTTATGCGAGGAATGTTTCTTATCCGATCAGGTGCGTGTAATGCCCCAAGTTCGGCCTTCCGAATACAAGGGGCTTCGCCAAAATTCTCATTGTTAAACTCCTATGGCTAAGTGAGGGCGATAAAGGACGTATAGTCTGATTGCCTCGTTTGTTGCGCTAAACACCTTCTTTAAGGACCAGAATATGGAGTAAAGAGTGTTTAGATTTATCCTGAACACCCCCGTACTATCTACGTAGGGGCAGAAGCCGACGACTGGCCAACCCTCAGATTTCATAAACGGCCGCACAGGAGGTAAAGTTTTAAAATCACAAGCATTATATCACATAACATCATTGTTCCATATTACAGGACAGGATAATACGAATGTTTTCACGGGAATATAACATCCTTCGTACATTGCTCCGCCACAAGGCGGGATCCCTCCAGGACACCATCAAAATATAACTCGGGTCGGCGGTGCTCCTTGCCCTCAGGCGGCCCCTCGGTCATCAACTTCTTGGCATCCATCTTCGCCCAGTGCGTCTTGATGCGGGCAAAGGCCATCTGTGCACCTTCGATACAGACCGACTGCTTTATAACCTCAAGCCGTGGGCAGGCATCAACAAGCCGCTTCACAAGTCCGAAGTAGCTGTCGGGTATCGGCGCGGCAGGCCATAGTCGGACTATCAGTTCCTTCATGGCTAGCTCGGCCGCCTTGTGCAGCTCGACCAGCTGTTTCAGCTGGTCGCTGAAGGACACCGGATGTTCTGGTCCAAGATATTGAGACCAGAACAGCTTCCCATAGAACTCCCTTCTTCGGCTCGATAGAACTCGGCAGCATCTCATACGCTGCGCGGCAAATCCGTAAACGCCCTTGGAGAGATCCAAATTCGGTTAAGTAAAAGGAACGCTTTGCTTCACAGATTTGTTTTGCATAATGAAAGCCTTACCCGCCGCAATCTTCTTGGCCGCTTGGATTTCCTGAAGGGTGCTCTGGGCCTCGGCTCGAGCCTCTTGTGTGCTCCGGCGGGCGTTCGCAAGTTCGGACGCTTGCGTCTTAGAATCACGCTCCAGGGACTCGTACTTCTTGACGGCGTCCTGGAGCTCTTGCTGGACCTCGCCGACCCGGGCCTCGTGCTTCTCGCGCGCGGCGCGCTCCTTGGCCGCTTTGTCCTCGGCCTCGGCTAACGGCTTCTTGAGGGCCGCCACCTCGGTCATGGCCCCTAACAAAGTTCATGACGCTTTAGTCAGCATGAAACATTCACCTTCGTAAAATATACGCGCAGGTTACTGCATACCTTGGTTGTCCTCCAGCTGCTTCTTTACGAGGCCGAGCTCCTCGTTGGCCCGCTCCAGGCTCTGCTTCAGGCCGGAGACCTCCGCAGTATGAGCGGCAGCAGCCAGCAGCGACGCCTGCTTATTCACATAGACATCTTATGTTAGACTCCTGCAAAAATTGTTTCGATCCTCTGTTCGGCTTTTTCTTTCCGAACACCGAACACAGGATCAGGGGCTACTGTCCACACTGTGATTATTACCTCAAAGCCTGTTAAAAGGCTAGCGCAGGCCTCGGTCAGTCCGCTTTTGGCGGACTGAACCTTTTTGATCACCGTACCCATAAGGACACGGTGCTCATCCACAATGGAGGCGCCTCGCAGCGCTTCCAGTAGATTATCCGGTGCCTCTGGTTGGATAGAGGTCACCGGCGGAACAGGCACACCTCCTCCTTTTGGGGAAGGCCGTTCGCTTGACTCCGGAGCCGTGTAGGTCTCCGGAATGGTATCTGGCTGAGGGCCGAATGGAACTTGGCCCCCATCACCAGTCCCCATGGGGGCTTTTTCCCCCATGTGTCTAGCGGCCGAGGAGTCATCCTGGGGCGCCACCCTGACGATCTCCGGAACCTCCCCCCGGTCTGGGAAGGTCCTTTGGGACACCACCTCATCATCACCCTTGGGCGAGACAGAGTGAGCGGGCGGCGGAGACATGATAGCATCTCCTTTGAGTCTAGCGAACCCTCTGTCGAGGATCGCGGGGAGCCATCGCGGGCCGGACTGCAATCGCATAATTTAAACATATTAATATTATAAAGCGGAAAGGCCAAGTATTTGGATGTGCATAAGGTTTTTTGTACTTACGAGGTGGCCCGAGGGTTGGTCCGGGGCATTCGCTCCGGACTGCTATCAACATCCCATGTGGAGTTATCCCCAAGGGAACCCTTCCCCCTCTTGGGTGCCTTCGCCTCCAGATTCGTGGAGGCCCCCCTTTCTTCCTTCCCCCCTCGGGGGGGGGGGGGAGTCGCTTTCTTCCTCGTCGTCATCTTCGGCGGCCGAATAGTCGGTCGCGTCTTCGGACGACATGTCTGAAGCACCCTTTCGGCGAGGGCCACTCCTGGTCCCTTTGGCCGTTTTCTTGGCCTTCTTCTCCGGCACATCATAAGGTGCCGGAAACAGCATCTTCGTCAGAAGTGGGGTTTCTTCGTCTTCGGGTAGCGGAGGCGGACAATTAATCCGCCCCGCTATGTCGGTTCAGGCCTAAAAAAATTGATAGGAAGGCTTAGACTCCTTCCTCAAAATATGTTCGTAAAGGCTATACCTTGAAAACATGAAAGAACTTACCGAATTAGCCTGGCGCTTTAAGCTAAGCCCACGATCCTCGGTCGTAGGTGGTGGTGTCTTGCCGGCCTTGAAGAGCACTTTCCATCTGTCTTCGTGCGTCGTGCCGAAGATCTCTAGCAGCGTCTGGTGCTTGGCCGGATCGAACTCCCACAAATAGTAGGTCCGGCGTTGGCACGAAAGGATCCGGCGAATGAGCATAACCTGGATCACATTGACAAGTTTGATCTTCTTGGTTATTGTCATGGATTTGTCATGTCAGATGTCCTAGTGTGAGGACTTAGTCGTGAGGCCAACGCATCTATGTGGTAGCTTGAAGGGGTTGAACGGAATCGAGAGATGCAACATAAGACAAGGATTTAGACAGCTTCGGGCCCCGGGAAACATCATCCGGTAATAACCCTACATGCTGTTTGTGGCTAGGTCTCATTATGCTCATGAGGGAGTCGCCGCATAAACCGGCTCTCCTCTAGTTGTGTCTAGCCCTCTAGATTGTTTCTTGCTTCCCTCTTGGGGTGCCCTGCCCCTCCTTATATAAGTTGAAGGGGCGGGTTACATGACTAGTCCTAGTAGGATTAGGATTGCTCTATTACAAGTGGAGTCCTAGTCTTGCTTCCTTTGTAAGGGAATATTCCTTATGCTTTCCTCTTAAGCCGGCCCACCATAACATGAGCCGGCCTTCTGGGCCTTGGGCCTTGTCGTCCGTCTGACCCGCCCGCCGGGGCCATTAGTGAGTCGCCAGGCTGATGAGTCGTCAGACCAGTGAGCCGCCGGACTCGTAAATCACCAATCCTTTGGCGGGTTACCAATGAAACGCCAAGTCCGGCCGAGTCATACTTCCGGCCGGGTCATACCGCGGGGTATATCCCCGACATTAGCCCCCAGTTTAATTTGGATTTATCCATGTTAAACTGATTCTGTAAAATAAACACAAGAACAAACTTGATAGGTTGTGCTCTGGGTTAAATATTTTCCTGAACTGGCACCCGATCATCCTTAAGGCCTTGTCATTTCCTCCTGGCTGCACATTCATGATCTAATAGAAAATCTCCTTTAGCAGATGTGTTCAGACATTACCAATGCAAAAAATCCGAGCACTTCTTCTGAAAAATCCGGGTCAATAGGCCAGCTTCATAATCAATTTGCTGACATTGGTTTCTTGTAGAGAGATATTATAAGAAGTAATCCATTTGAGTCGGCCTTCAATGCTCTGACTTTGACAAAAATATGGGTCTTGAAATATTCAATTGATATTCAGCCGGCTTAAAGATGTAGATCTTGCCGATTTATGATTGCCAAAATTACGGGGTTATAAACAAATGATGCATTTCCTTAGCTGTCCAAGTCAAAATTGAGAATATGATATCTGGTTTGTCTCAAAGAACTGAGAATTTGAAGATGTTCCTCCATTATATTCATATCCCCTGTAGCCCCCAAGTGCCGGGTTGTCATGCTTGCAGCAACCTGGGACTTGTAATTGCCTTATGCTCATAAAAATTTCAACCAGTGTAGCCCCCAAGGGCCGGGTCATTATGCAATAATGAGTAGGGACTTTGTAAATATGATCATGTAAACTTGAGCAGCAACGTGTAGCCCCCAAGGGCCTGCTCAGTAAGATATTGCTGAGCTGGAACTTTGTATATGATTCATTGATAATAACATCATATGATGTAATCTCCACCATGGGGCTTGAACCCACGTCCACAAGGTTAAGAGCTTTGTACTCTACCAACTAAGTAGTGGATCTTTCAATATAATGGATTAAGGCTTGTGTACCTTGAATTTTCAACAGGAGCAATTGGTAGCCCCCAAGGGCCGGCTCATTTAGAATGTGATGAGTCGGGTCTTCAATAAGTTGAGCAAAAAATGACTTTGCATTAGCCCCCAAGTGCCATGGTGCATGCTGGCAGTGACATGGGACTTGCATATTTGACGTAATCTCAATTTGAATAATGTAGCCCCCAAGTGCCGGGTCGTAAGCCTGCAGTGACTCGGGACTATACCCTCCATTGTAAAAAAAATCATGTCCATTAATAAAATAATAACCATTGCGCTGAAGCGACTTTAAAGACCTCACTCATAATATTGGCTATTGATAACCATAATAAAAATCCAGCCATGTTGGCTATCAAAGATTTGAATAATACAATCCGATTTGGAAAATCGGTTCCTATGATATTGAATCGTACTGCCGGTTTAGGATACCTGTGCAGTAAGGGTGATAACCCAGTCTTTAGAAGCCAAAACTTCCAAATGTTTATGATTGTCATATATGGTGACTTATCATCCAAAGTCAAGCCGGGTTAATCGAAACCACATATATGCTTTAGATATGAACAAAAAGGTCTCAAGACAGAACCAAAGATAACAGAGAAAAAAGGAGGCTTCTTATTCAAATACGATCAGTAAACTGGACCAAAAGGGGTTAAGCTAGGATTCGAATACGATCATGAAGCCCCCTAGTGGTTTTGGTGTTGTGCCGATCAAGAGGGTACCGACAGCTATGTTCTCTTTGGTTCGAATACGACCTATGTTTGAACAAGAAGCCCCAAATGACCTTGAGAGTTTTTTAACGACTCTGATTCGAATACGATCAAAGTCGGACCCAAAAGGGGTTAAGCTATGATTCGAATACGATCAAGAAGCCCCCTAGTGGGCTTGGCATTGCGCCGATCAAGAGGGTACCGACAGCTATGTTCTCTTTGGTTCGAATATGACCTATGTTTTAACAGGAAGCCCCCAAATGACCTTGAGTGTTTTTTAACGACTCTGATTCGAATACGATCAAAGTCGGACCCAAAAGGGGTTAAGCTATGATTTGAATACGATCAGCCCCCAATGGTCTTGGAAACAGGGTACCTATGTTTGAGTTGTCCTCCATGTTGTAAACCGGTGCAGACGCGTGAACCGGCCGTCCATTCATCGGGTTATATGACACGGAGGGAAACGCTGTTGTAGAACGTTGCCAGCGCGTGCTCTATACCCGCAGTTTACCTGTATTTAAAAACACCAATAGGGCAGTGTAATGGTGCTCAGAGGAATTAAAATGTACTGATAAAATATATAGGAGAGATAACACCTGATTTTGTTTTTGTCGGATGAACACGCATGCTGGTGCCATACAATACTGAATAGTATATGCACGTTGAGCTCCGCTGATGTGATGTAGCATAACATCCACATGACCCTCTGTTTTTTTCGATGACCATGGATACTGGGGATCCAAAGTATATCAAATGTGTGATGTAGCTCCTTTGATCGGCTGGCTCCCTTTACTTTAGTCCAACTTTATATGGACAGCCGGTCCCCTGTCCTTTCCTTCTCTCCTTAGCAACAGACAAAGGCGGAGGCGCGAGAGAGGCAGAGCTGGCTATTTGAATGGCTCAGAAAGCCTGGTAATGGCAAACCAGCGGGTCATAAAACAGCTGGCCGGCTCATTGAGGTAAGGCGACTCGTCGACCGTGACTTTTCAGGCCGCACCCGCGGAAGTGAACAACACATGCAAAGCCATACATGGCTTTTAACCCGGGACTCCTTAAGAGAATATATCAACTTGTTTCTGGGAGCTGGCAGTAGTACATGAAGAACTTGATGAACCCAGGTAGCTTGTAGCCAGGCCAAGCGGGGGCGAGGCCGGTGAGGCGGCCACGGTGACGAAACGGCAGGACAGCTCGAGGGAGCGGAGCAAGCAGGGTCGACGCGGCACCGGCGGCTCACGGAGTGGTAGTTTGAATGTACGGCTCACTGACGGCCCCTGTAGGCGGCGATGGCGGAACTCGCGGCGAACCGGCGATGACGGTGGTGCTCGTGGTAAACCGGCGGTGACTCAACAGCAAAGGCGGCAGGGCCATGCTCAAGGTGGAAGTGAAACCAAGGCCGGCTCGGGGCTGGACCAGCGGGGGCGACTTAGCGTGAACTTGGCGGCGACTCGTCAGCGCGGCAGCACAATGGCTTTACGCGGAATAGGCGCGCGGTGCAGCGGAAACTCCGGCCGGTTTGGAACAGCGCACGGGTGGCCAAGCATTGGAACGGCCGGCTCGCGCAAGGCCGCAGACATGATGGCGGTTCAAGACCATTTCGGTAAAGGTGGTACAAGGTCACTTACAACGGCGACTCGTAGTGGCGGGTCACACGAAGACGGTGATAGGCCGGCTCTCCGGCGGAGGCGACGCGAGGCTGCCTGACCAGGGCCACGACGACTTGTGGCAGAAACAGCAGGTCGGCGCAGGCAGAGACGACGGCTCGTGGCGGTTGGCCACTTATAGCGACGACGGCCTGAAGATAGAGCCATGGTGGCGTAGGCAACCCGGCGACGGGAGGTGACTTGATGGGTTACAACGGAAGCGAGACCCGGACAGTAGCGCGTGACTCATTGGTAAGCCGGTGATTTTGGATCTTGGCGATTTGGAAGTCGCGGGGCGGCTCTCCGGGAGCTGCTCAAGGCAGGTCATGACAGCAGCGGCGGCGGTTGCAGGCCTGCTGACTTAGACGGACGGCGCAGGTAACGGGCGGTTCAAGAACTGCCGGTTCGGAGGCGGAGTCACACGGCGGGAGGGCGGTTCGAGACGAGGCCAGGCGTGGCTCGGTGTTGACCCGTCGTAGAAGAGGCGGCTCGACAGCGGTTTGAACGCTGCGGGCGACTCGTCAATGGAGCAGGACCGTCCACAACTCGGATCTAGACCCGTGGTCATCTTCTCACCGAAGGAGCCGGCGGCGGCTATTCGGACGACGACGGCTCTGCCGCGGGCAACCCGGCAGCGCCGGGCATCGGCGGAGGAGAACCGGCGATAACAGCTCGGGACGACTCGGAGCAAGGCCCTCCTGGCGAAAGGCGATGCCGAGGCGGAGACTGGCCGATTTGTACAGTTGATATACTAAAACTTTGACCTTCAGGGACGTATGACTCTCCTGACGTCTTCAAAATCCCACATAACGTTTTGCTACTGGATCCTCAAGATGGAGTAATCTGAACACAGAGTAAATCTGACAAGTCCTTGAACCGATTGGACGTGGCTGCACTTTATAAAAATTCCATCGGTCTTTGTGCAAATACTAGTGGTGCATTGGTTCTTGGGATTTCACGTGGAGTTTGATGCTGATGCGTAAGTATGCAGCAGAATTGTCTCATGACTTGATGTGTTGATAGTAGCAGTTTTCTCGATCCCCACGTCGATCGCAGCAGAGATCTGTTTCTCGGCGGAAAGTTGCGTTTGGACCGATTCCGTGGCGTACAACAGACCGCCCAAACAAAGGAAATCCTCTGAACTCCTGTCGGACTCGGCGACTTGCGGCGATGCAAAAAGAAAAAATCTAATCTTCTGTTGGTTTCGACGGGTCACTAAAGACGGGCGCGGTAGAACCCTAATTCTTCTCTGACATTAATCTCACCGATTGTAAAAATCCTCATCCGGAAAATTGCAAACTCCTCGATCTCTGGGGAGAGCCCTCCAAGAACTCAACACCGCCGTGCGCAGGCCCCACGGTGGGCGCCAACTGTCGTGGATTTGTCACGTCAGATGTCCTAGTGTGAGGACTTAGTCGTGAGGCCAACGCATCTATGTGGTAGCTTGAAGGGGTTGAACGGAATCGAGAGACGCAACATAAGACAAGGATTTAGATAGCTCCGGGCCCCGGGAAACATCATCCGGTAATAACCCTACATGCTGTTTGTGGCTAGATCTCATTATGCTCATGAGGGAGTCGCCGCATAAACCGGCTCTCCTCTAGTTATGTCTAGCCCTCTAGATTGTTTCTTGCTTCCCTCTTGGGGTGCCCCGCCCCTCCTTATATAAGTTGAAGGGGCGGGTTACATGACTAGTCCTAGTAGGATTATGATTGCTCTATTACATGTGGAGGCCTAGTCTTGCTTCCTTTGTAAGGGAATATTCCTTATGCTTTCCTCTTAAGCCGACCCACCATAACATGAGCCGGCCTTCTGGGCCTTGGGCCTTGTCGTCCGTTTGACCCGCCCGCCGGGGCCATTAGTGAGTCGCCAGGCTGATGAGTCGTCAGACCAGTGAGCCGCCGGACTCGTAAATCACCAATCCTTTGGCGGGTTACCAATGAAACACCAAGTCCGGTCGGGTCATACCGCGGGGTATATCCCCGACAATTATCATGTTCTGGACGCACGTCTGGAGCCCAGTCAACTCGTTTGAAGATCCCCAGGTCAGGCCCTTCTCTTGCCAGGAGGTGAGCTGCATCAGAACTCCGGATCGGAATTCGGGGGCCGCTGCCCAGTTGGTATCGCGCGGCTTGATGATGTAGAACCACCCCGATTGCCACCCCTTCACCGTCTCCACAAAGGAGCCTTCGAGCCAGGTGACATTGGGCATCTTGCCCACCATGGCACCTCCGCACTCTGCTTGTTGGCCGCTCACCACCTTCGGCTTCACATTGAAGGTCTTCAGCCATAGGCCAAAGTGAGGCGGGATGCGGAGAAAGGCCTCACACACGACTATAAATGCTGAGATGTTGAGGATGAAGTTGGGGGCTAGATCATGGAAGTCCAGCCCGTAGTAAAACATCAGTTCGCGGACAAACGGGTGGAGAGGGAATCCCAACCCGCGGACGAAATGCGCAAGGAACACCACCCTCTCTTGAGGTTCGGGGGTAGGAACGATCTGTCCCTTGGCCGGGAGTCGGTGAACGATCGCCTTGGCCAGGTATCCGGCCTCTTGGAGCTCCTTGATATCTTCTTAATGGAGGAGGCCATCCACTTGCCTCCAGCTCCGGATCCGGACATGTTTGGAGCGCTTTCTCTGGCGGGGAAAGCTAGAGCTTGCGCGCTGGAGCTCAAGAATGGATGGGCAGAGGAAGGAGAAGGCGTGGGTGGATGAGGACGAATCCTTATCCCTTTAAAAAGGCCGCGAATGTCAAACGCCTCCCCACTCGCCTTAAAACTCGCCTATTCCCAAGGGCTGTGTAAACGACACGGTTGGGTTACCCGCGCCCGTATTGATGAGGATCCCGCAATAAGGGGACACGATCTTTGCTTTGACAAGACGTGCCAATGGCAACCGCGTCTCGAAACATGGAGCGGCAGACGGAAAACGGTTCAAAATTATGACCGGGCAGACGTGATGTCATGTTACAAAAAGTTGTCAGCGGATTGGATTAGTGAAATATTGTATTCTCTCTACGGTTGTGTGTGGTGTGTGTGTTATAGATCCGGACACGTCAGTACGTCCGAAGACTATTTTGGGGTAAAGTTCGGAAGGAGGAACCCGCCTTGCAATGCCGAAGACAGAACTACGCGCCGGATACTTTGTCACTGAAGCCAGGTTCAGGGGCTACTGAGGGAGTCCTGGACTAAGGGGTCCTCGGGCGTCCGGCCTGTTAGCCATGGGCCAGACTGATGGGCTGCGAAGATACGAAGGCCGAAGACTGCACCCGTGTACGGATGGGACTCTCCTTGGTGTGGAAGGCAAGCTTGGCGACCGAATATGTAGATTCCTTTCTTTGTAACCGACCTTGTGTAACCCTAGATCCTCCCGGTGTCTATATAAACCGGAGGACTTAGTCCGGAAAGATATACTCATCACCATAGTCGTACAGGCTAGACTTCTAGGGTTTTAGCCATTACGATCTCGTGGTAGATCAACTCTTGTAATACTCATTTCCATCAATATCAATCAAGCAGGAAGTAGGGTATTACCTCTATAGAGAGGGCCCGAACCTGGGTAAACATCGTGTCCCCTGTCTCCTGTTACCATTGACCCTAGACACACAGTTCGGGACCCCCTACCCGATATCCGCCGGTTTTGACACCGACAAGGTCCTCTTGGAAAGAGGTTTCTCGTCGATGTGGGTCCACCGCATGATGCAATTGGTCTCGGGGGGCCAAACGGCAATTCCGGTCAACGGAGAAGTAGGCCACTTCTTCCGTAACAAGCGGGGACTGCGTCAGGGTGACCCAGCTGCCCCGCTCCTGTTTAACTTCGTGGCAGATGCCCTAGCTGCAATATTAGACAGAGCTCGGGCGGCAGGCCACCTAAGGGGGGTGGTTAGCCACTTGGTTCTGGGAGGGTTTCCCCCCTACAGTATGCAGATCATACGATGCTGCTGTTTGAGCGAGACAGACATAGCATAGCCACGGTCAAAGCTATATTGTTGAGCTTCGAGCTCATGTCCGGCCTCAAAATCAACTTCCAAAAATGTGAAGTGATTTCCATGGGGATGGAGATCGCCGAGGGTCTGGAAGTGGCAGATCTGCTCAACTGTAAAATGGGCTCTGTCCCATTTCAATACTTTGGGTTATCGGTCGGGGCTAGGGCTCCTACCATTCAGGACTGGGCCCCCCTTTGTACAACAGTAGCGGGCCGGGTTGGCCTGTGGAGAGGTAGATTTATGTCGTCGGGAGCGCGACTCATCCTCACCAAGTCCAGCCTCTCTTCTTTGCCCATGTTTACTATGGGCCTCTTTCTTTTGGCTGGCGGAGTGCATACCAAGCTAGACACGCCTCGGTCCCGGTTCTTTTGGGAAGGAGTCGGTAACAAACGCAAGTATCACTTGGTCAAATGGACGGCCGTGTGCCGCCCCAAGTCCCAGGGGGTCTTGGGGTTATGAATTCCAGATTGATGAATGTGGCGCTAATGTGCAAATGGATATGGAGACTGTCTCAAGGGGAGACAGGGCTCTGGGTCAACCTGCTCAGGGCCAAGTACTTCCCGTACGACAATTTCTTTGCGGCCACGTGGAGGGGGTCTCCTTTCTGGAATTCTATTCGAGTGCTCAGGCCAATTTTTGCCATGGGGGCGAAGTTTTCGGTCAAGGGCGGGCGCTCAACGCGTTTCTGGTTGGACCTTTGGATTGGTGATCAACCCCTCTGGTCGAGATTCAGAGACCTCTAAAACATAGTTGTTGAACCAAACCTATTGGTTTCTCAAGCTATGGCAGCGTCCCCGCCGGTGTTGCTTTTCCGTCGCGAACCCACTGAGGGAGTCCTGGATAAGGGGGTCCCCGGGCGTCCGGCCTATGTGACATGGGCCAGACTAGTGGGCCGTGAAGATACAAGATGGAAGGCTTCCCCCCGTGTCTGGATGGGACTCTCCTTGGCGTTCGGATATGAAGATTCCTTTCTCTGTAAACCGACTCTGTACAACCCTAGGCCCCTCCGGTATCTATATAAACTGGAGGGTTTAGTCCGTAGGGGCAATCACAATCATACAGGCTAGACATCTAGGGTTTAGCCATTACGATCTCGAGGTAGATCAACTCTTGTAACCCTTATACTCATCAAAGTCAATCAAGCAGGAAGTTGGGTATTACCTCCCTCAAGAGGGCCCGAACCTGGGTAAATATCGTGTCCCCCTCCTCCTGTAACCTTCGATCCCCAGACACACAGTTCGGGACCCCCTACCCGAGATCGGCCAGTTTTTTCACCGACATTGGTGCTTTCATTGAGAGTTCCTCTGTGCTGTCGATAGAAGGTTCGATGGCTCGTTCGATCGTCTACAATAATGCTGTTTTAGGGGAGACTTTCCACCCCGGCCAAATCTTCATATTCGGCGGCTTCGCACTACGTGCCAACTCGATTGGCCACTTGGAGCAGATCTACAGCTACGCCCCTGGCCATCAGATCGGTTTTGGAAATCTGAACTATGTCGCTGATATCCGCGGAGACTTGATCTTCGAAGGGTTCGCGGCCCCAACCGCCGCTCTAACCTTAGATCCGGAGCATGCTACAAGATCCGAAGACGGGAGTTTAGAGCCCACCGGACTGTCTGCAGTTATGGAACTTGCTACCGAAGATCCGGAGGGGACGGCGTCATCGGCAAACCCGAAGACAAACCGAGCTCCCCCCGTCGCTAAAGTGCTAGATTCTCCCTCAGCCTCTAAATCCGAACTCTCGAGGTCCGTGTCGAGCAGGCGTGCCAGGAGGCTCTTGCCCCGGTTAGCCCTGCGGACCCTAGCGTCTCTGTCCAAACCTCGCTCCTAAACGAGGCTCTGGACTTAATGTGATCACTCGCCATTACGGAAGGATCGCTTCCGAATTATGCCCAGCCCGGACTAGGGGCTGAGATCGGGGAATTTTACGTCCCACCCACCACCCACTTCATAGACACTATCGAAGATCTAACCGACATGCTGGACTACGCCTCCGAAGACATCGACGGTATGGACGATTATGCCGGAGACGAACAAGGTCGAGACCCTCCGTTTACCGGACGATGGATGGCCACCTCCACATATGACGTGTACATGGTGGACACACCCGAAGAGGATGGCGATGACGGCAAGGAGGATCCGGTTGAGGACAAGCCTTCTGAAGCACCTCCGAAGCGTCGACGTCGGCGGCGCCGCTCAAAATCGCGTCGCGACAAAGACAGCAACACCAGCACCGGAGACAATAACACTCCGGAGAATGCCAAAGACCCCGAAGCCCCTGTCGAGCCAACATTCGAACATGATGATTGGGAGGAAGGGCAAGTTAACCCCGATGATCCGGTCGGGAACGAGGACTCGGAGGATAGTAATCAGCCACCAATCTCCGAAGAGGATGTGAGCCTCGGCGATGAAGACTTCATCATGCCAGAGGAACCCCTCGAACAAGAGCGCTTTAAGCACCGGCTAATCTCCATTGCGAGAAGCCTGAAAAAGAAGCAGCAACAGCTTCAAGCTGAGCAGGATTTACTAAATGACAGATGGACTAATGTCCTGGCCGCCAAGGAATACGGCCTCGAACGCCCAACTAAGAGTTACCCAAAGCGCAAGCTACTACCACAATTCGACGACGAGGCCCTTGAGCCAATACCGCCAAAGAATAAAACTGCTGATGAACCTGACCGCCCACCAGGTGGACAGGACAGACCGCGCCACCCCGCCGTCGAGGCAAGGAGGCAACAACCCCGGGCTATACGTACGACCTACGCAAGGACCTGGACAATAGAGCCGGTCAGACAAGATCAATCTGGGTCGAGGGGGCGTTCTCCGACGCGAGAGGACGGCCATCAGGCCTGGTGTGATAGGCACAACCTCACCTGAGCCAAAAACCGCATTCAGACTTCATCCGAACTGCGCCGCAACATTGCTCGATACAGAGGCGCCGCACACCCCTTATGCTTCACCGATGAGGTTATGGAGCACCAGTTCCCCGAAGGATTTAAACCTGTGAACATTGAATCATACGATGGTACTACAGATCCCGCAGTATGGATCGAAGATTTTCTTCTCCATATCCACATGGCCCGCAGTGATGATCTCCATGCCATGAAATACCTCCCGCTCAAATTAAAGGGACCAGCATGGCACTGGCTAAACAGCCTCCCAGAAAATTCTATTGGCAGCTGGGAAGACTTGGAGGATGCCTTTAGAGACAACTTCCAAGGTACCTATGTTTGGCCGCCAGATGCCGATGACCTCAGTCACATAGTCCAACAACCCGGAGAATCAGCCCGGAAACTCTAGACCAGGTTCTTAATTAAAAAGAACCAAATTGTGGATTGTCCGGACGCCGAAGCCCTCGTGGCCTTTAAACACAACGTCCGAGACGAGTGGCTCGCCCGACACCTCGGCCAAGAAAAGCCGAAGTCCATGGCAGCCCTTACCACACTTATGAACCGCTTTTGCGCGGGAGAAGATAGCTGGATAGCTCGTAGAAGCAATGGCACCAGCGACCCCGGCACCTCCGAAGCCATGGATGGCAATGGCAAGCCACGGCGCAACAAGCACAAGCATTGAAGCAATAATGAAGGTATCGAAGACACGACGGTCAACGCCGGATTCAGCGGCTCCAAATCCGGTCAATGGAAGAAGCCATTCAAAGGAAACAGAGATGGTCCATCTAGTTTGGACAGAATACTCGATCGGCCTCGTCAGATTCATGGCACCCCCGATGACACGTCTCCGTCGTATCTATAATTTTTGATTGTTCCATGCCAATATTCTACAACTTTCATATACTTTTGGCAAATTTTATACTATTTTTGGGACTAACATATTGATCCAGTGCCCAGTGCCAGTTCCTGTTTGTTGCATGTTTTTTGTTTAGCAGAAAATCCATATCAAACGGAGTCCAAACGGAATAAAAACTGACGGAGATTTTTCTGGAATATATGTGATTTTTGGGAAGAAGAATCAACGCGATACGATGCCCGAGGGGGCCACGGGGCAGGGGACGCGCCCCAGGGGGTCAGGCGTGCCCTAGGCCCTCGTGGCCACCCCGTAAGGCGGTTGGAGCCCTTCTTTCGCCGCAAGAAAGCTAATATCCGGATAGAGATCGTGTCCAAAATTCAGCCCAATCGGAGTTACGGATCTCCGGTTATAAAAGAAACGGTGAAAGGGCAGAATCTCGAGCGTAGAAACATAGAGAGACAAAGAAATGATGTGTTGCCATCCTATGATGTCTGAGTAGATTTTCGTTGTCTGATAACCCACAAGTATAGGGGATCAATTGTAGCCTCTTTCGATAAGTAAGAGTGTCGAACCCAACGAGGAGCTAAAGGTAGAACAAATATTCCCTCAAGTTCTATCGACCACCGATACAACTCTACGCACGCTTAACGTTCGCTTTACCTAGAACAAGTATGAAACTAGAAGTACTTTGTAGGTGTTTTTGGATAGGTTTGCAAGATAATAAAGAGCGAGTAAATAAAATCTAGGGGCTGTTTAGATAAAGACACAATAAAGTTAATATAGCGAGTGTGGAAAAGTGGTGGTAGGAGTTGCGAAATTGTCCCTAAGCAATTGACTACTTTACTAGACCGATAGCAAGTTTTATGTGGGAGAGGCCACTGCTAGCATGTCATCCCTGACTTGGAATTCTTCGCACTTATGATTGGAACTATTAGCAAGCATCCGCAACTACTAATGTTCATTAAGGTAAAACCCAACCATAGCTTTAAGATATATTGGCCCCCCTTCAATCCCGCATGCATCAATTTCTATGCCAGGTTGAAGCTTCTGTCACTCTTGCCCTCCAATACATAGTCCTATCAACATACAACTAACCCTATAGTGTGATCCACGCGCGCGCTCATATGATGGGCACCAAAGGACAGCAACATAACCACAAGCAAATTAAACCAATCATAGCAATTCACCAATTACCAATAGGACAACGAAAATCTACTCAGACATCATAAGATGACAACACATCATTGAATAATAATATGAAGCATAAAGCACCATGTTCAAGTAGATGGTACAACGGGTTGCGGGAGAGTGGACCGCTATAGATAGATGGGGGAAGGTGATGAACATGTTGGTGAAGATGATGGAGGCGTTGGTGTAGATCGCGGTGATGATGATGGCCCCCGGTGGCACTCCGGCGCCACCGGAAGCGAGGGGGAGAGAGCCCCCCTTCTTCTTCTTCTTCCTTGACCTTCTTCCTAGATGGGAGAAGGGTTTCCCCTCTGGTCCTTGGTCTCCATGGCATGGGAGGGGCGAGAGCCCCTCCGAGATTGGATCTGCCTCTCTGTCTCTCGTTGTTTCTGCGTTCTTAGATCTGGCCTTTCACCGTTTCTTTTATAACCGGAGATCTGTAACTCCGATTGGGCTGAATTTTGGACACAATCTCTATCCGGAAATTAGCTTTCTTGCAGCGAAAGAAGGGCTCCAACCGCCTTACGGGGTGGCCACGAGGGTCCAGGGCGCGTTTGACCCCCTGGGGCGCGCCCCCTCCCTCGTGGCCCCCTCGGGCATCGTATCGCGTTGATTCTTCTTCCCAAAAATCATAAATATTCCAAAAAAATGCCTGTCAGTTTTTATCCCGTTTGGACTCCGTTTGATATGGGTTTTCTGCGAAACAAAAAACATGCAACAGACAGGAACTGGCACTGGGCACTGGATCAATATGTTAGTCCCAAAAATAGTATAAAAAGTTGCCAAAAGTATATGAAATTGTAGAATATTGGCATGGAACAATAAAAAATTATAGATACGACGGAGACGTATCAGCATCCCCAAGCTTAACTCCTGCTCGTCCTCGAGTAGGTAAATGATAAGAAAGATAATTTTTGATGTGGAATGCTACCTAGCATAATCTTGATCATGTATCCAATCATGGCATGAATATTAAGACACGAGTGATTCAAAGCAATAGTCTATCATTTGACATTAAGACAATAATACTTCAAGCATACTAACCAAGCAATTATGTCCTCTCAAAATAACATAGCCAAAGAAAGCTCATCCCTACAAAATCATATAGTTTGGCCATGCATCATTTCTGTCACATAAAATGCTCCCATCATGCACAACCCCGATGACAAGCCAAGCAATTGGTTCATACTTTCTAACGCGCTTCAACCTTTTCAACCCTCACGCAATACATGAGCGCAAGCCATGGATATAGCACTATGGGTGAAATAGAATATGATGATGGAGGTTTGTGTGAGAAGACAAAAAAGGAGAAAGTCTCACATTGACGCGGCTAATCAACGGGCTATGGAGATGCCCATCAATTGATGTCAATGTGAGGAGTAGGGATTGGCCTGCAACGGATGCACTAGAGCTATAAGTATATGAAAGCTCAAACTGAAACTAAGTGGGTGTGCATCCAACTTGCTTGCTCATGAAGACCTAGGGCATTTGAGGAAGCCCATCGTTGGAATATACAAGCCAAGTTCTATAATGAAAATTCCCACTAGTATATGAAAGTGATAACTCAAGAGACTCCCTATATGAAGAACATGGTGCTACTCTGAAGCACAAGTGTGGTAAAAGGATAGTAACATTGCCCCTTCTCTCTTTTTCTCTCATTTTTTTTGTTTTTTTTTGTTTTGGTGGGCTTCTTTGGCATCTTTTTTTATTTGGGCTTCTTTGGCCTCTTTTATTTATTTTTAAAGTCCGGAGTCTCATCCCGACTTGCGGGGGAATCATAGTATCCATCATACTTTCCTCACTGGGGCAATGCTCTAATAATGATGATCATCACACTTTTATTTACTTACAACTCAATATTACAACTCGATACTAGAACAAAGATATGACTCTATATGAATGCCTCCGGCGGTGTACCGGGATGGACAATGATCTAGCGTAGCAATGACATCAAAAAACGGACAAGCCATGAAAACATCATGCTAGCTATCCTACGATCATGCAAAGCAACATGACAACAAATGCTCAAGTCATGTATATGATGATGATGGAAGTTGCATGGCAATATATCTCGGAATGGCTATGGAAAAGCCAAGATAGATAGGTATAGTGGCTGTTTTGAGGAAGATATAAGGAGGTTTATGTGTGATAGAGCGTATCGTATCACGGGGTTTGGATGCACCGGCGAAGTTTGCACCAACTCTCGAGGTGAGAAAGAGCAATGCACGGTATCGAAGAGGCTAGCAATGATGGAAGGGTGAGAGTGCGTATAATCCATGGACTCACATTAGTCATAAAGAATCATATACTTATTGCAAAAGTTTATTAGCCCTCGAAGCAAAGTACTACTACGCATGCCCCTAGGGGGATAGATTGGTAGGAAAAAACCATCGCTCGTCCCCGACCGCCACTCATAAGGAAAGCAATCAAAGAACACCCCATGCTTCAAATTTGTCACACAACGTTTACCATACGTGCATGCTACGGGACTTGCAAACCTCAACACAAGTATTTCTCAATTTCACAATTACTCAACTAGCACGACTCTAATATCACCACCTTTATATTGCAAAACTATTGCAAGGAATCAAACATATCATATTCAGTGATCTACAAGTTTTATGTAGGATTTTATGACTAACCATGTGAATGACCAATTCCTGTCATCTCTCTAAATAGATATAAGTGAAGCAAGAGAGTTTAATTCTTTCTACAAAAGATATTCCCACGCTCTGAAATATAAGTGAAGCAAAAGAGCATTCTACAAATGGTGGTTTTCTATGTGAAGAGAAACAGGCAATCCAAAGTTGAAATGATATAAGTGAAGCACATGAAGCATTCTATAAAGCCATACTCAAAAGATATAAGTGAAGTGCAAAGAGCATTCTATAAATCAACCATGGACTATCTCATACCAGCATGGTGCATAAACGAAAAGTGAAAACTAAATACAAAAGACGCTCCAAGATTTGCACATGTCACATGAATGAAACGAATCCGAAAACATACCGATACTTGTTGAAGAAAGATGGGATGCCTTCCGGGGCATCCCGAATCTTAAACGCTTGAGTCTTCTTGAATATTTACTTGGGGTGCCTTGGGCATCCCCAAGCTTGAGCTCTTGCCTCTCCTCCTTCTCCTCATATCGAGACCTCCTCGATCTTCGAACACATCATCCACACAAAACTCAACAGAAAACTCGGTAAGATCCGTTAGTATAATAAAGCAAATCAGTACTCTAAGTACTGTTGCAAACCAATTCATATTTTGTTTTTGCATTGTAGCTACTGTAATATAACTTTTCCATGGCTTAATCCACTGATAGAAATTGATAGTTTCATCAAAACAAGCAAACTATGCATCAAAAACAGAATCTGTCTAAAACAGAACAGTCTGTAATAATCTGAACATTCACCATACCTCTGGTACTCCAAAAATTCTACCAAAATTAGGAAAAATAAACAATTTGTATAGAAAGACAGTGCAAAACGTTTCAGAACCGTTTGACGTTCTAGTAAAAAATGTAAAATTGCGCACTACAGCCAATGTTTCTGTCGTGCACCGTACAAACCAACAAGCATTGTAAACATCCTAAAGGCAAACCTTGGCACATTGTTTTTATAATACAATGGAGTTGTACAAGGGGATAATTATTTTTGTTGAAAAGTTTCTGTAATCAAGATTCACAAAGTTCCCGTGAGCATGAACAACGTTCAAGGAGCTCCCCCACACTACTAGGGAAAAGCCTAGCAGCCGCGCGGGTTTTACACTACAAAAAAAAGACACATCCGTGACATTTTGGGCCGAACGAATTTTTTTTCTGTCATACATATGACACTTCTATGACGATAATTGTGACAAAACCCGGTATCATCATAGATGTGGTGGGCTCCTACTTCTATGACAAAAAATCATGACAGAAAATGGGCTTTTCGTCCTGGGGGGGCCGGAGACGCAGCTGCATGACATTCTTTGGGCCGTCCATGATGGAAAAAACCATGGTAGAAGCGAGGGGGAGGAAAATTTTGGGGAGTTCCCGGTTACGGTGGGAGGTCGGGGCCGAGCGATGCACGTTTCTCTCGTACACGTACGCGCGTGTGTGCGAGGCGTTGGCTCTAACTGAACCCGAGCGAGGCGTTGGGCTCTAACTGAACCCGAGCGATTGCACTGCAGGCTACGCATTACTGAACCCGAGCGATCGATCGATGGCTGTTAACTGAACCCGATTGAGCGATTCCTTTGCTACTGCTGCTAACTGAAGCCGATCGATTGGATGAACAGTGAGCGTTGTGGGGGGCGGTTGGATGAACAGTGAGCGGTGGCGTTGCCTCTAGATGAATAGGACCCCGTGGTGTGGAGAGCTGGATGAACAGTAGACGGTGGAGGGGTGCCCGTGGAGGGGTGGTTGAACAGGACCCCGTGGTGTGGAGGGCTGGATGAACAGTAGACGGTGGAGGGGTGCCCGTGGAGGGGTGGTTGAGCAGTAGCCGGTGGAGTAGCGTGCGGTGGAGGCTGGATGAACAGGAGCCCGTGGAGGCTGGAGGAGGTCGACGGTAGCCCGTGGAGGCTGGAGGAGGTCGACGGTGGAGATGAACAGTATCCCGTGGAGTCCCGTTTTGCGGTACGCCACACCCCTCCCGATGAACAGGACCCCCGTTTCGACCGTAGGAGGTCCGTTTCGTCCGTTTTGCGGTACGCCACACCCCTCCCGATGAACAGGACCCCCGTTTCGATCGTAGGAGGTCCGTTTCGTCCGTTTTGTGGTACGCCACACCCCTCCCGATCAACAGGACCCCCGTTTCGACCGTAGGAGGTCCGTTTCGTCCGTTTTGCGGTACGCCACACCCCTCCTGATCAACAGGACCCCCGTTTCGACCGTAGGAGGTCCGTTTCCTCCGTTTTGCGGTACGCCACACCCCTCCCGATCAACAGGACCCCGTTCCGAACGTAGGAGGTCCGTTTCCTCCGTTTTGCGGTACGCCAGGCCTCGTTTCCATCGCCTGTTCCGTCCAAGCCCTCCCGATGAACACGACCACGCATTCCGTTCCGACCTAGCCAGTTGGCTCCCACGCGTTTCGTTGCCTCCCGATGAACACGACGCATTCCGTTGCCTCCCCATGAACACGAGCATTCCGTTGCCTCCCCATGAACACGACGACGATGCTGTTTCTCCGTTCCGACCCAGCCATGTACGCGAGCCCTGGCCGTACGTATGCGCGAGTAGGCGTTCGAGACCCTGCCCGTATGTACGTACGTGGCCGTATTTTCTTTCTTGCACCCTGGCTGCTGTACGTACGTGTACATGCTACGTGCGCGCCTCTACTACGACACGTACGCGCCTCTACTACGACACGTGCGCGCCTCTACATCGACCAGTATATATGTACGTACACGTTCGCGACCAGAATGACAACGCTACGTACGCTTCGACCAGATGGGTCCCGACTGTCAGGCACTTCCTTGCCTGCGAAGATGTAGCTGGTGGGTCCCAGCAGTCAGGGGGGCGAATCGTTTTGTTTTTTTTTTGTTTTTTGCCCGGACGCACTTCCTTGCGTGCGAAGGTGTAGCTGCTGGGTCCCAGCAGTCAGGGGGGGAATCGTTTTGTTTTTTTCTTGCCCGGACGCACTTCCTTGCGTGTGAAGATGTAGCTGGTGGGTCCCAGCAGTCAGGGGGGTGAATCGTTTTTTTTTCGGACGCACTTCCTTGCGTGCGAAGATGTAGCTGGTGGGTCCCAACAGTCAGGGGGGCAAATCGTTTTTTTCGATCGCACTTCCTTGCGTGCGAAGCTGTAGCTGGTGGGTCCCAGCAGTCAGGGGGAAACGTTTTTTTCGCGAAATACGGTGGCCCGTCCGGTGGGTCCCCGCTGTCAGGTGGAGGAATAATTATTTTGCGCGTAATAAGGAGGCACTTCCTTACTGCGGCCGTGGACCCAGCTGTCAGCCTCTCCACGTACAATCCATGTCCGATGGAAGCCATTCCTTGACCACGTTGACCACGCCGCGCCGAGAGCACCAGGGCGGTGGACGACGGCGAGGCGTAGGAAAGGGACGACGCGGAGCCGGGGAAGACGCGGTAGTGTATGCCCACGCGTAGAGGAGTATGAGGGTTCACTCGTTCGGCTGCGGTGTGAGGCTGCCGTTGCCACAGAATAACAGGGGGTGTGGGTGCGAAGAGGGATGGCCTGGCCAGCGGTGGGAGTAGTAGGGGGCGGTGAGGCCTCCGCGGCATCACAGCCGGCCACGGGCGACAGGAGCAGGCGGCACGACCGGCGCTGCTTTGGGCGGCTGGAGCAAGAAGACCAGAGGTTGAAGAAGCACTACGGCCGTTGGATGGACATCGTACAGTCACTGGAGCTAGAATCGTTCATATATTGACTAAAGTTGACAAAGGCCTCCGTCCCAGTCAACTTAGTAGGCCCACAAGTCAGCCTCCCACCAAGGTGGGTCCCAGCTAGCAGGGGGTATTCATTTTTTTGTGCGTAATAAGGAGGCACTTCCGGTGGGTCCGAGCTGACAGCGGGGGGAACGTTTTTTTCGCAAAATACGGTGGCCCATCCTGTGGGTCCCAACAGTAAGGGGGAAACGTTTTTTTCCGCATAATACTGGTGGCCCGTCCAGTGGATCCCTGCTGTCAGGTGGAGGAATAATTATTTTCCGCGTAATAAGGAGGCACTTCCTTGCGGCTGCCGTGGACCCAGCTGTCAGCCTCTCCACGTACAGTACTCTTCCGATGGAAGTCGGTCGTTGATCACATTGACCACGCCGCGCCGAGAGCACCACGGCGGTGGACGACGGCGAGGCCTAGGAAGGGGACGACGCGGAGCCGGGGAAGACGCGACGGTGGAAGCCCGCGCGGAGAGGAGTACGAGGGTTCACCGGTTCGGCTGCGGTGTGAGGCTGCCGTCGCCGCAGAATAACAGGGGGTGTGGGTGAGTAGAGGGATGCCCCGGCCAGCGGTGGGAGTAGTAGGGGCGCTGAGGCCTGCGCGGCAGCACAGCCGGCCACGGAAGGCGGGAGTAGGCGGTCCCGCCGGCGCTGCTTTGGCGGCTGGAGCAAGAAGATCAGAGATTGAAGAAACACGACGGCCGTTGGATTGACATCCAACGGTTACGTCTGCTAGAATCGTTTGTTGACGTATATAATAACTAAAATAATCTTGCATACGCGTCAACTAAACAGGCCCACAAGTCAGACCACTCCCTCTTTTTTTTAATAATTTATATATAGCTCATGGCAACTTCTTATGCAATTTATTGCAGTCATTTTTTTGGTTGGCCAGGGCCAATTTCGCATATTTCCGTGGGTTCCAAACTATTTTTAATACCGAAATGTCGAGCCAGATTTAAAGTACTTTGAAGATATATTTAAATTAGGTTAATGCCCAGTGAAATAGGAATCTGGAAATGTTAAAAAAAATCAGAAATTATAAAGTAATTGCCAATTGTCATCTGTTTTTATATTTACAACCCATTTCATATTACTTTCAAGATTTGCAGGCGTCTTGAAAGAGTTGCAGCCCATCAGGGCGTAGAAAAATAAGTAGGCCAGCATTTGGCACACTAAAATCACATGTTTTGGTCAAAGGGACAGAGGGAGTAGTTGAAAGTAATCTATAAGAAATCAGTCAACCTCTCGCATGTTTTGGTCAAAAGAGGAATTTAGAACCGTCATTTGGCACACTAAAATCACATGCAAGATCACCCAGAAAGTTGTACTACCAGTACTAGTACTGCGTGTTAGATGAAAAAACACGATCAAGATCGAGAAAAAGATCGTCAACAAGAGACATTACATGGACTTGCTTAATGAGGGATCCCGGAGAGGGGGGCTGGGACAGGGCGATGGCTTTGAGCTTGTCTGCGGTAGTCTCGGCGGGGTGCTTGCGCTTCTTCGTACCATGAGCCTCGACGGTTTTGGCCAGAGCCATAGACATCCCGTCGACCGGTGCTCCGGCGTCCATCCAAGAGAGGAAGCTGAGAGAGAAGAGTGAAAGGAGGAACGAGATGAGGGAGAAGCGAAGCGAGTGGGGGTTTTCTTCAAGAGAGGAAGCTGAGAGAGAAGAGTGAATTGATGGTTGCTTCGTCCGTCCAACTTACTGCTGGAAAGGAGGGGGTTTTGTGATTTGACGGCTCATTGGGCATTACTGCGGCGGTTCGATCGGGGTAGTCTACCGTCACTCTACTACGGAGTAATTTAGTGCATGGCTGGTGGACCCAGGTGCTGGCTGTCCCACACGTCGGCGAAAGTGAGTAATTTAGTGCATGGCTGGAGGAGGATCCGCACGGTAGAGCGTGTCCACTATTGTTCTGAAGAAAAAAAATGATTACAGCAAGCGTTTCCACACTTACGACGAAGGAGTGCGAAACACGGCAGCCACTTGAACATACACAGTGCTCCTACTATTAGGCATGTGCAGTGGTTCATACGTCAGTACTACACAATCTTGTTGCTAGTGTAGTAAGATATGACGATAACGAATGATGTTGTGCGCATGTCAACTACTCCTATATGTAACATAGTACCGCTTTTTCGACTGTCCGGTCGAGAATGAATGGTGAGATCAATGTTAACAGAACTAGGTCCACAGCGCACGGAGAGTACGGTGCTACAGTACTCCACGAAACATGAACCATATGAAGCACGAATAGTGTTAGGCAGGGTGTATGAAGGGTGCACGGGATGGGAGCAAAAGTTCCCTTCTCGACCCACTTTTGGGTGTTTGGCAGAGTGCATGAAGGGTGCATGAGTCCACACTAGTAGGTTGACAAAAATACACGAAGAGGAAACAACTATATTGAGATGAGAATGCAACCAAACACACCCACACGCTTTGTGCTACAGTGACTGATCTGCACCGTCTGAGTTTGATCCAACGATCATGTCGCGCCGAGACATGGACATGCCCATGCAGAGGGCGCCTAAACACCACCAAAGTCCCTCTGCTTCTCGAGGCGCACGACGTTGGTGATGCAGGGTGCAACCGCCCGCAGAGCCCGCTCCCGGTTGACGGGAGCCAGCTCGTCAAAGACGGCGTCCAATGGCACGAATGGATTCCGGTGACGGAGCCCTGAAAGGATTCGCCCGGCAACGGCGATGGCATCCCGCAACCCCTCCTTGTCCAGCTCAGCCCCCACCATCGCGCGGAGACGGCTCAGCTCCTCGGAGATATAGGTGAAGAAGGAGACCAGGTCAGGAAGCCGCAGCTCGTTGAAGTCGACCGGGTGGTCGAACGGGTTTAGCCCGACGGCCGGCATCGTCGCGCTGGCATGACGGTAGGCATCACGCAGCCGCAGCACGTGCGTGGCAACTTGGTTCACCAAGTGGCTGAGGCGATCCTACAACTCGTCACGATCGGCCCGCTCGCGCTCCAGCCGGCTCCCCTGACGGCCAATCGTATCTCCCGCTTTCTGCAGCAACGCCGCCGACGCCTCAAGCATCTTTGTGGTGGACGCCTGCCGCTTTTGAAGCTCCATGAACTCCCACACATAATGGAGGAGCATGGCACTCCTCTCCTCCTTGAGCTCACGGAGCTCCACGTCCTTGGCCCTGAGCTCCGCATCCTTGGCATGGAGCTCCTGTGTCAGGCGCCTCACCTCGGACTCCGTGATCTGCTGCGCCGCCATGGCACCAGGTAGAAGCAATGGGGAGAGGAAGCAAAGGGGGCGAAACGGCTGAAAGGCAATGCAATCTACGGGAAGGCGGAGGGAGCGGGGAATCTTTTGGTTTTCACCACGGTAAAACACCAGTCGACGACTTCTCACATCAGGGAGCAGTGGGTTTTTACAGGCGGAGTCATCGCGACTAATTGCTGTCGCGCCTGCTCCCGTCAATCAAAAAATTTAAAATCCTGCCGCGCCTGCTCCCGTCAATCAAAAAATTAAAAATCCTGCCGCACCCAAACACCAGAGCAACGCCGCGGTGGATATTTAAATTTACACTACAAAAAAATACACTTCCGTGATGATACGTGTTTGTCACAGTAGGTCGCGTTTTCTGTCATGCATGTACATCCATGACAAATTTATGACAAAATCAAGATAGTCATACCTGTGCTGTCGTAGAAGTGTTCCATGACATTGCCAAAATTATCATCACGGAAGTGTCCACTTCCATGACGATAAATCGCGCGTCACAGAAGTGCTTTCGTCAAGGGTGACCGACACGTGGCATGCACCGTAACGGAACGCCGTTAAGCTATCGGGTCGGATTTTGGATCCTATAACCCGTTAACAGCCCTGACCAATGGGAAATTTCCACGTGTAAAATTCTGATTGGCCGAAGGGAACACCTGTCAGCTCGTCAGTGGGCCAGATGTCGCCCGTCCATTGGAGCAGACATGCCTATGATACGTCGACACGTGGCTGGGCCCAACAGAGGCCCATATAGGTTAAAAAGGTCGGCCCAGTCAAAGGCCCGTAGAACTTAATCAGGTACTAGTGGGCCAGCCCAATAACGGCCTGCTTAATAAAGGCCCATTTACGGCCCGAAGCCAGATCTGGCCCGTTAATTGTTCGCCCAATAGTTGGGCCCATTTGCGGCCCGAAGCCAGATCTGGCCCGTTAATTCTTCGCCGAATATTTGGGCCCAACTACAGCCCAGTGACTTTCGGCCTGTTAGAGGCCTGATGTAGACATGGGCCCATTTCAGCCCGGTGTGACTTTCGGCCTGGGAATGGCCCGTGCTGCCCATGGGCCATATATGGTCCGACGGGACATCGGGCCCACTAACGGCCCGTGCTAAAGGTGGCAACAGTTAAGCCCAACGTGACTTTGGGCCTGTTAAAGTCCTGTCGCGTAATTCGGCCCGTTGATGCCTGTGCTAAGCTTTCGGCCTCTTAAAGGCCCATGATATCAGTGGGCCAACTAAGGCCCGAGATATGTTTCGGCCTGGTAACGACCCGTGAGCTAACTGGGCCCAAAACGGCCCGGTCTACATTTCGGCCTGCTGAAGGCCCGTCGACGACTAGTGAAAATTAAGGCCCAACATGCATTTTGGCCTGCTAAAGGCCCGTGGTTTCATCTCGGCCGTAACAGGCCAGTACAATATTCATCCTGTTAATGGCCCAACGCTACCTGGGCCAAACTAAGCGCTGGGTCGACAAAAGGCCCAACTAAAATATAGGCCGGTGTAAGTTTGGGCCTGGCGCAATGTGTGAAGGCCCCAATCATTCGGGCCCAAGAAAGACGCAGGCCGGCCCAATTGTGGCCCGCTAAAAACCTGGCCCGTTAGAGTCGAATGTTTCGTCCGGTCGACTACATCTGATTTTTTTCCAGATAGCGACTGATGGCAGTAACTAGTAGGAATTAAGAACAAACCTACTCTATACAATAAACCTACACTATACAATAAAGGATTTAAGGTATATTACATCCACTGGGCATCGAAGTTCGCCACCAGTGATCATAAAGCGCAACGAAGAAGCAGATTACAAAAATTGGGCACCATTGCAGCGTAACAAAATAATACTGAACCGAGACCACTTCCAAGACAGTTCAAGAAAGGTTAGCCTTGTAGGGGAACTGCTGCGCAAGCTGCTGAGCAAGGCTGTGAGACCGGCCTAGCATGTCGGTCATAGCTTCCAGGTGTAGCTGTTTTGCGATGATGTTCTCATTGGTGTTCTCCGCAATCTTTCTTAGAGATAGGATTTCAGGTCGAATTTGAGTTGCAGAACGCCTTTCTGCTAGAACTTGGGACTGAAGAAGTCGAACTGATTCAGACAACGAATTCTGTGAGCTTGTCCGACTGTTAGTCTCAAGTAACTTGAACACTGCATCAAGACAAGACTTTGGGGTTGTCTCGCTATCTTCAAGATGTTTTGCCTTCTTTGCTGCAATATATGTTGGGTTTGTCTCACAGCCTTCCGCAGACTTGTGCATGCCATCAGGCATATCACCCTGAAACAAAGCAGAGAGATGACATGTTTTGCACGTGTATAAACAAAGATGATAACTGTTCTGTCAATTCTATCCAATTTCAAATAAGAAAATAAAGAGTAAGTTCAAAATATCAATAGCATAATTTGGCATTGTTCATAATGCGGGGAGCTTCACCACACTACTGGATTACCATGTCAACATAACAAGCATAGATGAAGGGCAAAGAAAATCATTGTATCTATTTTGGATAATGTGCATGGCATGTTGTTCATATCATCAGCCACATCAGTAAGATAAAATAGGAGATGACAAGGTGCAAACGTGGGCTGCTTCACCACACACTGGATTATAGATCCACAAAAACAAGCATACATATAGGGAGTATTAAGTAATGTGCATGGTATGAATAAGGAATTTGGTTTTACAAGTAAAACTTAGAACTTACGGTTCTTACGAACATGCATTTTGGTAGAAACAGCAAACTAAACAGCAGTAAACGATAGGGAGTATGAGAAAATTAAATAGCAGTTGAGGATAAAGGCTTTAGAAGGACTGACTTACATTAACAGTTAACACCGGCTTTATAATGCCCTACTCCATGTCAAGGGAAGGATAACTCAAGAATTTCAGCACAGAATCTTCTTCATAAGCATTGCCTGTACTCTACATTTTGTAGAGAGTAATTATAGATATGATAATACTGGAAGGGATGGAGGATAATGAAGATAAGATGCAGATTGATGCTACATAATCAACTACCAATCCCTGGAAGTACAAGCGTTATAGGACAAAATGTACTGACAAGAGCAATGGGCTACACTTCTGCACTGGCATTGTCTGTGTATTCTACTTGTTGGTAAGATTAAATATAGATCTGATCGTTTTTAGTAAATGGTGGGCGAGGGAGATAAGATGCAGAATGCTACAAAATGAACCAATCCCTCTTCCCATAATACAAGAGTGTTTTGAACACTGGTGTACTGTACAAAACGTTCTTATATTATGGGACGGAGGGAGTAGCTGTTAATGTAAGTACAGTGATAGACCACGTTCAGTCCTTACAAGAGGACTGCAGAGCTAAACCTCTTCAAAAGCATTGGGTTGATTCTAAATTTATGTAAGAGTCCATACGGATCTTATAAGTTCCACCAAATGGACGATTACGAGGCTAACATGTGCAGTGATGCTACATAATCAAACAACTATGAAAGTAAGTATGGTCATACAGGGCAAGAGGTACTCACAAGAGCAATGCAGTGTGCAGTATAGTTGCGAGATTCTGTGGTCCCTTGAGAATGAATGTTCTTCTACTAACAGTTTTCGTACAAGTGAGACATTAAGGCAAATGCAGAAATGTAGTTCAAATTGTGATGTGATATCATAGACAGTACCTTATGCTGCAGCCGAGACCAATGTGTAACAAGATTATTCCAGTCACCGTCGGATAAATGTAGCACCGGAGACTTTACAGAAATTTCGTTCAGAGGCTTGCTATCGAAGTGTGCTTGCCTCAGGTAGGAACGATACTTCATCAACGAGTGCTTGAAAAGCGCAACCAACCCTTGCTCGTCATCACAATCCAGTTTGCTCCTCGCCTATTTAAAAGAATGAAATCTTGTGTCTTCTGTCAGCAGAAACATATGCAGTAATGACCATGAATAACATTAGTACATTACTTACGCGTAAGTTGCGGAGGAAGACTGGAAATTGTGCTGTGTCTGCGGTATAATCTTTCCATGAAGGAAAGATGCGCACAAAGTTCCTGACAACAACATAAGCTTCGTCTTCTAAACTGGGAAGAAATGGAACAGGGGTCCTATTTGCTGCAATTGGGGCTCTCTCTGGTTCGAAAAGGGATTTGGCAACTGGATTTGGTGTACTCTTTGCTGGAATGGGGGTTTTGCGTCGTACAGCTGGTGCTATGTGAACTGGCATAATCATATTGTTTGCTGCAGTTGGGGTCTGCTGAGTTGGGGCATCAGAAATGACCAGTGTAGTAGGGCTAGAGTCTGCTAGAGTTGGGCTATTTTGTGGGTCACGTGCTATTGCAACTACACCTAATGGGCTATTTGATTTATCAGGTGCCACTACCTTTTCCAAATACTTTGCTTGTGCTCCTCCATGATCAGCAATCGCCCTCTTCCTTTTGAACGTCTGATACACAAGAACAGCATTTGAATGGATAAATATGGTATGATGACAGATGGAATATGTACTAAAAATGGATAGGCAGGGCGTATTCACATACACGATGTGTAAACTAAGCTAATGGCAGTTCAACAAAGTAGAAGCAATGCAAAGCATCAGTTGCAAGATATGTGCGAGCAATGTAACCTTGGAAAGTTAGAGCAAGTACCTTGATGGGTGAATAAGATAGGGCATCCTCCTCTGACTCCTCCACTAGGGAGCTACATTGACTTAGGTCTCCCTCTAGCTCAGAATCACTGTTAGGATCATATTCTGAGCATGAATCTGTAGGTGGAGAGCGTTTGCATTGCATTGCATCCAGACTTGATTTCAGTCCCTTAATGCCAAGTTTGACAGCCATGACATTGTTCTGCTTTATTCTTTTCATGCGCGCAAGCTCATAATCATTATGATGCTGTTCAGAATCTGAGATTCATGAAAACACAAAAAGTAGTCAGATTATCTATGGAATGCATTGCGGATTCAACTTGGAGAGTGTCTCCCTATAAACCCCTGCATATGCAAAGTTCACCTCCCCAACCGTGCTGACCAGACCACACACAGAAATACAAACCCCTTATGTCTCTATAACAGGCAGGAACACATTTCAAAACTGAAGTAGGAACATTAGAATCATATGAAATTCGTATTTGAACAAATAAACTAAGCAATTATGAGTGGCGTAATGTTTACCTTCAAGGGTGGAGTGTTGGTACTGCGACACAAAGCAAGTAGGCAGATTGCATTCCATGTAAAAGATCGAAACCTATGTAAAAGCTGGAAATGACACTTTCTCTCTATACAATGCAGTGTTCGTTACCCACACATGATGGAAGAGATCACATAGAGAAATACTATTCACTCATGTCTACGGTTCCAGTATTTAGAAACAGGGTGGTCCACCCTAAAAGAATATTGACAACAAATATGACAAGGCAAGCATAGATGTAGTGAATCAATCATTTACTTGTGAGCTTACTAGGACAAGTATGCAGAATTGTAACTGCAGTAAGAGACCGTCCAAAATCTGAATGAGGAAGTTTGTCTAGCACTTATTGTTTGCAACTAATCGACGTGAATAATTGGATATTATATCGAATGAGTAAGCAAGTAAAATTGTTAACAAACCTGGCTTGCAGTAGCAATCTAGGTCAATGTCACTACGACCAACAATCCAAAATGACTAGTTTCTGTTCCGAGGGCCGGAATTTTGAAAACCCTGTGAACTTTAGATGTACTAAAGATTACCGAAATACATCTGAACCATTAAGTGTAGGTAGCACTGAGCACACAACAAACCCTAATGACAGTCCTGCCTAATGAGTAATGAATCAATTAGAAAATGGGTGATGAGGAGTGGCTGCTGAGTGTTGAGGACGTATCTCAGGATAAATCGGGTTGGCTTGGTGGGTGCTGCACGCCTGAGCCCTGAAAGGACTGGGAAGGTAGGCACGGCGGCGCGCCCGGGCAGCGGTGACGCTGTTGGGCGAGCGGCTCCTGGCCTCCTGTTAGTCCGGCGTCTCCTCCTAGAGTCATGCCGTCCGGGGACGGCAACTCGCCGGTGAGGCAGGCGGCTGGGGGCGAGTAGAGATCGGAAGCGCGCAGCAGAACAGAGGGGAATCAGGGCCTGGGACGACCCAAAATCCCAGGGTGGGCCGGCCCACCGTGGGCACCCTGTAGAGATACACACCCGAGCGGCGAACATGCATTTTTGAAACTAATTTAGGAACATTTAGCTGACCAATTAAACAACTCTGTTTTAATAATATCAGATTCTTATTTGAACAACTAAGCTTGTTTAGCTTGATGGGTGGAGCAGTGTTATTATGACACGAAGCACGTATTCTGATCGTATAGTGATCATAAAAGGGGGAAACTCTAAGCATATTTTTTTAGCAAAAGAGGGTTTCCCCTCCGATTTCTATTAAAGAAACCACCACGGAACCAACATGATCAATTAAACCCTAAGCACGATCAATTAAACCGTATTATGGCTGTGCCATGGCAGATTTGAAGCTGCAAACCGGAGAAATGATATTTAGCATCCATTGTTTGCTTCGAACTAAGAACTAAATTCTAAGAGCTGAAAAGAAAGTAGAGTAACCAAGTTAAGATCTATTTTCTGGTTGAGATCAAAAAGTTGAGGAGATATGAAGTACCACCTCTCTTGCGGCGCCGTGTAGGCATCGGGGTGTGATGGCTGTCGGTGGCATTGAAGCAGATCTGCGATGGTAGACGGGTGCATCGGGGGATAAGTCCCGTTGCGGTGGAAGAGAAGGTCGTGTGAGCGGCCCCGGCAAAGAGGACGACGGCGCCGATGAAGCGAGAGGACGCGATGCAAGGCTATTGGTCCGTCGCCGTGGATGAGAAACGTCCATCTCTAGCAGTGGACGACGCGGTCTTGGTAGGCGCTCTGGCATGGTGGAGGACGGTGGTGATGGATGTGGTGGAGGACGGCGGCGATGGATGGGGTGGCGGACGGAGGCTGGTGTGGGGATGGGGTGTTCTAGCGCGGACGGTGTATGAATGGGAAAATGGAGGGAGAGGTACGGGGAACCATGTTTTTGGGACGCGCCTGTCTGAAATATGGGAAAGTTACGAACTTAGCCCCCGTTTAAAATTTGGACCTCTCATCGGTTGGGGATAGGACGGTAATCTCGCATCTCGCCAATATTTGCCCAGAGCGATTTCGGGCAAGGGGAGGGTGGTTGGTGCCCATGGTTGGCGCCCACGGTGTATGAACGGGGCTGGCAGGTAGGGCGGTTGTGTCACATCTGAGTGAAGTTACAAACCTGCCCCTATTGACGGTGTATGAATGGGGCTGACAGGTAGGGCGGTTGTGTCACGTCTGAGTGAAGTTACAAACCTGCCCCTATTGAAAATATTTGCCTACATCGATTTAGGCCGAGTCGAGTTTGTTTTGCCGCCCACCGTGTATGAATGGGGAATGGAAGGAGAAACAGAGGTCTTTCGGACGAGCATGAATCAAATGAGTTTTGCCGCCCATGTTTGACGCCCACCGTGTCGGAATGGGCTCAGAGGCGGTCGTGTCACGTCTAATTGAAGTTACTAACCTACCCCTATTTAGAGCAGTGGAAATCGGGCCGATGGATTGTCCGTGTAATGGGTAGATAGTAATTTCCATCTCCCAAACACTTGGCTTCGGGCAGCCGACGTGGGAGTGGACATTTTGCTGCTTCTTTCGAATTTTGGGACAATAAGCATCCACGTTTACCCTGGCAACTAAATTCGAATCCATTTTGTATTCCTATATGTATCTTTATAAATCATTCTATGTGTTTTTATATATCTTCAAAAGGACGACAAAGATGTATTCCACTGTCATATATGAATATGGTTTACAAATGCCGATACTCAAATTCAGAAACTAGAATCCAGTTTAAGGTGAATTCGAATATTTGGAACACTTCATGTCCAACTCAAATGTCACACGCAGCATAATGTGTACTCCCATTTAGATATGTACACAAGCGATGTATCAAGATTCAAATACCGAGTCAATCAACCAAGAATGTACAGAACTAACAGACATATAAACACTTATAGAGTATATGCATCAATAATATCAACTAACATACATAAGCCAGGCCGCTGTACTTTATTTTGGCTACAACAACATACTTTTTTTAGCCAGCATCTTGGCCCTTTCCGATGCGTGCCACTTATGGTCCATCTATACTACTACTATTGCTGAATGCACATTCAGCCCGATTGGCATATTTGTAGGTCTGGCACAGCAATCCAAATGAAATGTCTCCGAGTCTTATCAATTAATACAGACTTGTGCTCAAATGAAATTACAAACCAAAAAACAAAAAAACAATTATTACATGATCTCTAAAACAAATGGTTTGATTGATTACATGAACAGACAACACAAAGGTTATTCAACTATGGAAAGAACATTTCACCTATGATTTACCAAGTAGGAATTTAATTTCCTTTTTTCCTTCAAGACCTTAACAATCTGGTCAGTCTTAGCTTGCTTCATTTTGAAATCCACCAAATATTTAATGGTTGTCTTGAGTACTGCTTGTGATTGTGCTGTTTGCTTCCTCAACATGTCAACTTCATCTCTAAGTGCAGAAGCAGAATCTCTTTCTACCACTAGTTTAGCCTCTAGAGCATCAGCAGTTGGCAATTCATAATGCACGATTGGGCCGGTGCCACTACTGTGGGATGATGCAACGTCCATGGGGACCTCGCTCTTTGATCTTGGGCTAACCTGTTTTGCCATTAAAGTTCCGATAGGATCAGTAAAGTTGAAGTTAGCAAAACATCTCAACTGAGAGTTATAACAGCAAACCAGTTAAACAAACAAGGAATTAAAGAGTTTCAATTGGATGCTGAAAAGTAGTTATTAACATCATTGTAACCCACTGTTGAAGCAGCAAAGCAGTTAAACAAACAAGTAGATATTTAAGTTAAGGCAAACAGGTAATTCTTAACATTAAGTATCAGCACATAGATAGGCGCAGTCTACAATATGATTAACAGGCTATGCCATTATGTAATCAGTAGCAAACTAAATCAAGCCAAGCAACATAACAATTTTGCAATAAGTGGCTAACTAAAATTCCGAGAAGCAGGTAACTGAACTTACGCTAGTTCTTTGTACAGGCACACTGCAACTTCTTTTTCGCTTACAAGGTTGTTCGAAGGAGTCCATGGCATCAATTGCTTGGATACGCAGTCCCAATACTTCTTTCTTCCCACACTGCATGGGTAAGTCGAATGGTTAATCTGGTAAGATGGTGCGTCCTTGATATGTTATATGAGGGCGTGTAGTCAGACTAGTTGTAGCCAAACACATCACACTGGCTTTTACTGTATATTTCATGCGATTACTTTTGGCATATCGAGATCTAAGCAATCTACAATACGATGAAAATACTGGCATCCTTCACATTATTGGCGAACTCAGTTTATAGAAACAAGCAATTCAACCATCCTATGGGTAAATCAAAAGCGCCATTGGAATATTTTTCACTATCCAATCATACATGCAAAAGGGGCGACGCCACCATAGGGGCTGGTATGGGCGGCCGCCTCAGGTGGTTGGAAAGTGTGCACCTAGTTTGAGTCGTCCAGGTTGGCCCATGCTAGTTTTGTTCGTCCCAACGCACGAGCAGGCAATGTAAAAAATGAAGAAAAATGTTTCAATTTGGATGGGCCAATAACGTAAGTGCAAGGCAGGCCCTATAGCAGGCTCGCAGCCCAAACGAGCGCCTCCCATATCGATCGACAGGAAGAAAAATCCCAATTCATTCGCTCCAGCCTCCAGTCTGGTTTGCTCCTAACCTAGCCGCCGCTGGACAGACCGACACAACACTTCCTCGCGCCCTCGTTGGAGGGCGGTCGGCTTCAAGCGAACGGAAGGACAAGAAGATGAAGATCCAACCCTGGGTGTAGCCTGCGTGGGAGGCGGCGGCGGCAGCACGGGCATGGCATCGAGCTTGCGCAAACGGACAGTCGCAGCTTGCAAGAGTAGCATGCGCAACGAGTAGGTACATCACATCCCTGATTATATCTAATTCAACTCTTCAATTTCTGGCCAATAGTTAAACCTGGCGGTATTGTAAAACTGCTTGTATGTAGGGAATCTATGAGAAAATGAAACCAATTTCTACTTATTTTATAACTCCCCCAATCAATATTGAACTGACTGAATCTAATGTATCTAATCAAGTTTCCGGTGCAAACATACAAGCTCATGTTGTTCTTGAGCCTGAAGTGTCTAATGAACAGACTGCTAATGAAGGATTTGATGCAAACATTTTACATGCTCCTGGTGATGAACATATAGTGTCTAATGAGGGATCTAATGCAAGCATTTTGCAAGCTCATTGAAGGATTTAGTGTCTAATGATGATCTACTATGTTGAGAGAGACAGAGATTTGCAGGCATTGATGACAAGCAAATTATAGTGCATTTTCATAGCTTGAGGAAACGTCGAGGCCATCTACCAGAAAGTCCCCGTATCATGACAACATAGCATAAATACTTTTCTAATCTGTTGTTTGAAACTATTGGCATACTTGTGCAGGATAGATATATTGATATGCAGTTTGCGCACTAGTTATACGTGCAATTACACTTTGATATTTTCAGCCAGAGAACGAATAATTCAAGCAGGTACAGACCATGTTTGTAGTCCTTGTACACCATGTTGCATTTTGTGTCTTTTGGTGCTTGCATCATTTAGTGTTTATAATCTGAACTACTTTGGATCATTAGCTGGTTTTCCAAGTGCATGTAGCTTCACATTTCTCAAGTTATGTTGATTTCCGGAGTGCAAGTGCCTTCGTATTTTTTAAGTTAAATGTTCGCCCCTGGTAACTTGAATTCATGGATCAGCCACTGCACACAAATCATACACGAATGCTAGTACGAATTAAATGAAATGCAGGGACTTACGCTAGCTCGTTGTACAGGCTCACTGCAGCTCTGCTTGCGCTTGGGATGTTCCATGTACAAGTCCATGTTACCACTTGCTTGGATGTGCAGGCCTTGTGCTCCTTGCATCCCCCTCTGCATTTTTGACACGGCGAATGGTTGATCAAATAAGAGGAATCGACCTTGATGCTGTACCGGAGGACAGATACTTACAAGGTTATACGGGTGTGCAGGATGTGTACCAGATCCCGTAGCGCCATCATGCTTCGCTAAAAAATGGATTTGCTTGTTTCAGATGATATCTCCAGAAGAAATAAGAGTTAAAGTCAGAGTTGCATAGGCGTGTAAGCTAAGAGAGCAGTGAAAGGATATCCAAACATCGTCGGAACAGTGCACAAGGGAGTGATGTGTGGATACCTAGTTTGGGCCGGCGTTTGGACATGCTTGCCTAGCTAGAGTGCAGGTCACTTCAGAGCCGTTGAGGGTGATGCGCTGGCGTTGGCTGGCCGCGCACGGATGCAGATCTTGAGTGGCAGCGGAGCGCTATGATGCGGTGGACGAGACCGTTGGTGAAGCCCCAACGGCCTCGGGGGGCGGAGGTGCGACGATGTGCTCGGTGAAGTAGCCCCGGTGAGCTGGGAGACGGCGTCGGTGAAGCGCACCTGATGCGGTGGAACTCGGTGTCTGTGAGGCACGTCGGTTGCGGCGGCCGACGTTGTCGGTGGACCACCCGGTGCGGTGGACGAGGGCGTAGATGAGGTTGCTCCGGTGCGGTGGTGAAGCGCGACCGCGTCTTCGTCGTCGTCGTCCGGCACAAAGGTGGGGAACGGTGGGGAAAGAGACGAGACGAGGGGCGATTCGAGGGTTGGCGGCGAATTAGGGATTTGAGCAATCTGGGCACGGAAGGGGACGGTGGAGAAGAGAGATTTTGCAGGGCTGGAATTGGGGCCGCCAGATATTTCAATCCGAAACGTGGAAGCGCGAACTTATATTGTCGTCGTCCTTTTTTTGGGGGGGGGGGGGTGGGTGGCTGGGTGCTACGCGTCCGTCCGACACACGCGACCACCCCGACAGGACTATGCTTCGGTGCCTTAAGGCACCTGCCTTTGTGTCCATGACATGTGGGCCCAACAGGTGGCTGGCCCACATGTCAGTGACCCAAAGGTAGTTGCCTTTAAGGCACCGAAGCAGCGTCCACCCCGACACGACCCTAGTCTGCCTGGTGCGCCTACATTTGAGAATGCAAACGAATCTTCTTTCATTTGCAAACGAATCTGTATGTATTACCATGCCCGTGTTTTCCTTGCAATAATTAGTCATTCGAAACGAGATACTCCATCCGTTCACTTTTGTAAGTCGTTTCAGACAACTTAAAATGAACTGTTTTGCACATTGTCTGAAATGTCTTCAAGGTCTTATAAAAGTGAACAGAGGGAGTACTATAAATTAATTAATGAGGAGTTATTTGAAAAAAATTCGAAACGGTACCCACGCTAACGTGGATTAGAGTGTGTGTCACATAATTAGTTATTTGAATTAGAGTGTGTGTCACGTAGTTAGTTATTTGAATTAGAGTGCGTGTCACGTAGCGATCTCTAATTCTAACGTGGATTTCGCATTTCACTGTATCCACGCTACTTTTTTAATACAAATTCATATGTATATGATGAACACCATGGTAGTGAGAAAATTTTGGATGGATTCAAACATATGACCTACAAAATAGCACAACAAGCTGAGTCAATGTCAACTTTTTGAAACTTAGTATGGCACAAATTCGAAATAATTACCCGTATGCCTGGTCCTCGGTTCAAATCTTACAATGTACACCGAATTGAAACATCGATATTAAGTCTCGTACTATGTACATTCAAATGTTGTTTTTAGCCCCCCCTCCCCCCGCACAAACGCTACATACTTCCTGTATCGGTCAATCTTCCTCTCCTAACCACCTTAGGAAGCTATCGGTTTCCAACACACGTTCATTCTTTCTCTCCATGTTTCGATCTCTAAGTCTCTCAACGACACAACCCCTTTTTCCACTCTGTTACCAAATGTATTTACCTCACACACCCGCCATTGCACCCCATGCCGAGCTCTCTCTCTCCCCCCCTCTCCCTCTCACCCTCTCGCGCTAAATAAATGAATTGCCTATCTAGCCCCCCAACCTCTCATGCGCACGCACGCACGTTGTATATCTAGGTCACTCCCTTGAGACTGTCTCACTCTTTCTTCCGCACGGCGGGCCACACTCGCTCAATCTCGCTCTCTTTATCTAGTCTCGTTTAACCTCGTTTTCTTTCACACACAAATGATATATCTCCCTGTTCGGGCCTCGATCGACACACTCTATACTCTCTCACGCAGATTGTCTATCTAGGTCAGTCCATCCAAGCCGCCGCCACTCTTTCGACCTCATGGTGGGCCATGCTCACTCAATCTCTCTCTCTCTCTCCGTATTGCTCGATTGACCTCGCTCTTTCTCGGACAAAAACGATATATCACCATGTTTGAGCCCAATTCGACCTATTCACATTGTATACTCTCTCACGCACATCGTCTATCTAGGTCACTCTCTCCAACCCGTCTCACTCTTTCGATCGCACGGCGACCCTATGTGATTGGTTGACCTTGCTTCCTCCCACGCACAAAATATATCTACACGTCTGTGACTGGATCATCTCTCAAGCTCTATCTTACAGCCCTCACCCTTGCCAAAAAGCTCAATCGGACAATATCTCTCCAGAGCATATATATTTGTTCAATGAATGTCGGACCACACTCACTTTGTCTCTCTATCTATATGTCTCTCGACTGACCTCGCTTTCTCACACCGTATCTTCCACGCATTGAAGCTACTACCTCACCATCCCTCGCAAAGCCGGAGCTATTTACATTGCGAGGGGCACTCCAACCTTGGATTAATTTGTGTAGGCATTTATTCCGGTCGGTTTAGATTATATTTTCGTAGCATTCGGCCCACAACTACTCCAAACACCGTTGCAACCCACGCAACTCCCCTAGTTGATTTCCCTCTGGCTCGGTCATCGCTCTCTCGCACGTCCTTTCTCGCCTTCAACGTCGCACCATGGTATTATTGAAAAAAATATGTTGTTCTCTTTAATTATTATAAATGAGCTACAAAACTACACACCGATAGTCCACTTGGAATGGAACAAATTTCGACCCACAAATTAAAGTGCTACAAACTACACACCGAGGGGCCCACATGTCATGAAACAAATTTGGGCCCATATACAAATTAAAAAATAAAGGACGAGGATCGAACATGCGACCGGGCCTTCAAGCCGCACGTCAATAGGCAACATACGTAGAATAGCAATGTTTGTTGTACCCCCTTTGTTCACATAATGTTTTTATATTACCACAGCCTAATTAATGGATAACATGTAATATTATTTTTAGTACTATTCGCCTTCACTTACTGGTGGGTTCCATGTGTGCTCTCTCCCTCTCCTCCCCTTCTGCGTTTAGACGCACGGGCAAACAGGAAGAACTCGCGGGCAATGTTGCCGTTGACCATATCTGGACGCGTTCACAAGTCACGGCACCAGTTTCACGTACTAGCAGCACTAGTCAGTGTCTACGTGCAATGCACGTTAATTTGGAAGTATATTAAGTGCATGCGGATATTAACTACTAGGATATTATTTGCGTGTTGTCATGTGATTAGCACTATTTTTGGCATGCAATTAACTGCACGCTAAACGTGTTGAGCGCTCGACATTGAAGCAGTCTAGGTCGTTGGATGACAGGGAATACATGTGGCTTGATGACGTTTTATATTTAATTTGATACGGCTCTAGCAGAACATTCAATCGATCAAACCATACATTTCGTTCAGTTTGACTCCGATTTAAATTATACGACGATCGATATAAAATAAACGGAAATGATAAACGTTCGGATTTTAAGCATGGCAATCCGAATGTTTTTCATGGCAAATTTAGATTACGCGGTAGCGGCGGGGGCGTCTCGCGGTGGGAAGCGGCTCCTCTGCCGTGCCCTGTGTGTCGTCGGGCCACTGACCGACGGTGACGGCGGCGTCTTGCGCCGTTGTTGGCGTACTCCTAGACATTGGCCTAGCTTCAACGAAGGCCAAAATGTTCTGGACTTCGGAGCGAGTCAACTGGCGGGAGGAGGCGACTGGCGTTGGTGCAAGGAAGCGGTCGACGGCGGCCATCCATGCCGCTGAGGGGGGCACTGGCACCCACGCGGGGACAGGCGCTGTCAAGGGCGCGGCGGAGACATTCGTGTGCACGGGCACCGGCACGGGCGCGCACGTCAGTGCACGCGCAGGCGCATGCGCTGGCTGGTGCACGGGCACCGGCACGGGCGTGCGCGTCAGTGCACGCGCAGGCGCATGCGCTGGCAGGTTCACGGGCGCGTGAAAGTCGACGGGGACCTAGTGGAACCCCGTGGGATCAAGCTGGGCGACAATGTGCGGCTCCCAGCCCATCAGTGCCACGGGGATGGGCGCTGGCGCAGTCGGGGCGACGGGAGCCGGAACGGGAGCGGGGACAGGCGCGGCGTCTTCCCGCAAGGCCAGTTCAAACTCGTCCCAAAGCGCCTTATGTTCTTGAGACTCCGGCTGGGTGTCTTCCTTAGGAAACTGGAACACTAAGGGCAGACCATCGTGATGCGGCATGGCGTACGTTTAGGTCAGGCTAGTTGGAGGTAGAAGACAGGAGAATCGGTGAGGAAGAGAGAGGATTGTAGCGATACCGGGTAGTGCGGGGTTGATTTTAAACTGCGGCGCCTGCGACATTAAAAGTGGGAGCAGTTGGGACGACGGTGGGCGGCGGAGCCTGGTCAAAGGGCTCGCCTCCCGGTAAGCCTGCACAGCTGTCTGCTCGCACGCCTCCCTGACAGCCGGCGCAGCGGTCTGCTCGCACGCCTCCCGTCGACTCACACGCTTGATCGGACGGCACCTGCCGATGAGAAGCGGGGACTCGTGGCGGCACGTAAACGCCCACGGTTTCAATAGTGAAAGTGTTCGCCTTAACGTGACAGGTCTTTGTTCCAAAATACCTTGGCTCTTCATTTGTGCAACTTGTCATAAGCAGCTTGTCTCAAATTGAAGAAAAAACTTACGAAGTAATATTTGTGCCATATCACGTGACCATGCTTAGTTTCAAGAATTTATGCTCATGTTTGGATTTTCTGAAATTTAAGATCCAGGATTCGAAACAATATCATAACCTACATCAAGCAATAAATTTTCAAGCCGTACATCTGTCCTGTTGTATTTCTTAAGAAAGGATTTGGTCAAACATTTTGCTTAGTTAGACTTCAGACAAGTTATATATGCAGAGTAAAAGGATAATCCCTCCGTACCAGTGCATTGCCTGATATATTAACTCAAGTACTAGGCACGAACAAACGGGCTCAATTCTGTGCTCATCCTGGTGTAGTAGTAGTAGTACTAGGCAATGAAGTTGACGGGTGACCTTGACGAGCGGCGACCGAGGGAATTGAACCGTGCTCAGCACGGTAGGTAACGTTGTCTAGTTACTAAAGCATCCCTCCGTTGTTCACTGGTAGTCATTATGGACCGGGGACATGAGGGGAATTTCCTAGGGCTGGAATTCTGGCTGCCAGATATTTCGACTTGAAACGCTGAGGCTCGACTAGTTGGGGTTGCCTAATGTGCGTACCACGCACGCCACCGAAGGACACGAGCCCGATTTTTTTAGGATCAACACGAGCCAAGGTCTGGCTGGTACGCCGTTGGGTCCTACCATTCGAGAATACGAAAGGAACCTTTTAAATTGCCGAACAAATCTATGTGTATTACAATACCCGTATTTTCCTTGCAAATACTAATCTCAACGTGGTAATTGATTTATGACGAGTTGTTGAATTAGAGTGAGTTTGTGATATAGTGATCTCAACGTGGATTTCACATTTCATGGTATCCCTAGTATGTTTTCCAATGCAAATTCAAATTTAAAAGATGAACAATATGGAGGTGAGAAAACTTTGTATGTATCAAGCATATGACCACACACACACACACAACGTGTATTTAAGACGAGATTTGAACTGGCAACCTGGACTACAAAGCGTAAGTCGATAGCCTGAAAAAACGAACGGTTGTTGGCTTTGTCCCATAACTTGATTTTATACAGTACTTGCGTTGAGTAGAGTAGAGGGAGTGCCTCGTCAACACGTGCATGACCGTTGTCTCACTTACTGGTGGGTCCCAGGTCTGCGATCTCAATCTCTCTTCTCTCCATCGTCTAACCTTTGCACGGGCACACACGAAGAGCGGCGCTAGCTTGCCGTGGTGTTATTACAACTAAAAAAAAGCTTGGAAAATAGAAGAATCGCCTAGAACAAGAGACGTTGTGGCTGGTCGAGACGGAGCTAACCACATCTATCCTCCGTGCAACGTTTGCATGATGAAGCTGTGTGGCTAGTGGGGTGTTTTCGACCGACTAGTTGGGTCCCGAGGTCGAACCATAGGTACTACGTCTGATACAGTATATTTTTACACGCACATTTTTCCTCCGTGCCGAGACGTGGCACACCCTACCGCACAGTTTCGGGGTCCTCCCGGGTGGTGCACGCATATATTCTTCCTGACGTGGGACGCCCTACCGCGTGTTTTCTGGGTCCTCCTCGGTCGTAGCGCCGAAGCAAGTAAATGAGTCGTCAAATCACGAAAGACCACCTTTCCCGCCGAGTACATCAGTGAAGCACGGTGGCTAGCTAGTTGGGCTAGTTCGACCGATTAGCTAGGCCGCCGCCACATTTGTTTTTTCACCCCTTTTTTATCTACTTGCCGGCAGGTAAATTTAAATATCCACCGTGGCGTTGCTCTGGTGTTTGGGTGCGGCAGGATTTTTAATTTTTTGATTGACGGGAGCAGGCGCGGCAGCAATTAGTCACGATGACTCCGCCTGTAAAAACCCACTGCTCCCTGATGTGAGAAGTCGTCGACTGGTGTTTTACCGTGGTGAAAACCAAAAGATTCCCCGCTCCCTCCGCCTTCCCGTAGATTGCATTGCCTTTCAGCCGTTTCGCCCCCTTTGCTTCCTCTCCCCATTGCTTCTACCTGGTGCCATGGCGGCGCAGCAGATCACGGAGACCGAGGTGAGGCGCCTGACACAGGAGCTCCATGCCAAGGATGTGGAGCTCAGGGCCAAGGACATGGAGCTCCGTGAGCTCAAGGAGGTGAGGAGTGCCATGCTCCTCCGTTATGTGCGGGAGTTCACGGAGCTTCAAAAGCGGCAGGTGTCCACCACAAAGATGCTCGAGGCGTCGGCGTCGTTGCTGCAGAAAGCGGGAGATACGATAGGCCGTCAGGGGAGCCCGCTGGAGCGCGAGCGGGCCGATCATGACGAGGTCCAGGATCGCCTCAGCCACTTGGTGAACCAAGTTGCCACGCACGTGTTGCGGCTGCGCGATGCCTACCGTCGTGCCAGCGCGACGATGCCCCTTGGAGGTGAAAAGATACTTATTCATGGGTGGTCTCAAATAATGAAGGCCCGTCCATCTTGGAGAATAGGACAGAAGATTATGTTCATGGTTTTCCATGGCTCTAAAGCGAATATCCTGTTTACTGACCACGTTGTGAGATGAAGCCACTTTCAGAAGGTTGTGGATGCACGGGGTGGCGCCTGGGCCTTGTCCTGGGGCTTGGCGGCCTCACCCTTGGTTAACTGTAGGCAAAGTAGCACTGTTCGAGGCGTGCTTTGTACGGTTGAACCTGTATAAGTACTCATACTGCTTTCAGCTTTGGTTGTTAAGTGCCCCTGCTGGTTTCAGTTAAGGTTGTGAAGTACTCCTGCTGCTTTTATAGTCTGTCGTGTTTCTTTAGTCATGTCTTCCTCCAGCCGCCAAAACCAAACCAGTGCCGGCGGGGCCGCCTGCTTCCGCCTCCCATGGCTGGCTGCGCCTCAGCGCACGCATCGCCGCCCCACCGTCTCCTAAATCGTTAACGCCGACGTCCTCCGTGCGCTTTGGTGCGCTCGCCGCGGCGCCGCCCTCTCTCGTTGTCAACATGGTCAACAAACAACAGGAATCGGCAGAAGTACGTGGAGAGGATGACAGTAGGGGCCCACCACGTCAGCGTATGGAAAAATAAAATGCTTCCTCCTAGTGTTTTCCTGACATCTGGGACCCACGACATTGTGAGCGTATATAGTCAATAGACAAGAGAACATCACAAAATCGGCTGACACCTGGGACGTAGCTACTCGAGCAGTATTTTTTTGTTTGGTATTGTTGAGACGGAGCAGGGTTTGAACTGGGCTGTGGCCCGTCTAGCCCAGGCTTATATTTTATGTTCACCATGTGACCAGCCCAGCTATTTTTTCTTTGTGAAAATAAGCCCAGTTTATTTTTTCCGAAGAATACCCAATCCAGGCCTACTTATTTTTCTACGCCCTGATGGGCTGCAACTCTTTCAAGACGCCTGCAAACCTTGAAAGTAATATGAAATGGGTTGTAAATATAAAAACAGATGACAAATTGGCAATTACTTTATAATTTCTGATTTTTTTTCACATTTTCAGATTCCTATTTCACTGGGCATTAACCTAATTTAAATATATCTTCAAAGTACTTTAAATCTGGCTCGACATTTCGGTATTAAAAATAGTTTGGAACCCACAGAAATATGCGAAATTGGCCCTGGCCAACCAAAAAAAACGACTGCAATAAATTGCATAAGAAGTTGCCATGAGCTATATATAAATTATTAAAAAAAAGAGGGAGTGGTCTGACTTGTGGGCCTGTTTAGTTGACGCGTATGCAAGATTTTTTTAGTTATTATATACGTCAACAAACGATTCTAGCAGACGTAACCGTTGGATGTCAATCCAACGGCCGTCGTGTTTCTTCAATCTCTGATCTTCTTGCTCCAGCCGCCAAAGCAGCGCCGGCGGGACCGCCTACTCCCGCCTCCCGTGGCCGGCTGTGCTGCCGTGCAGGTCTCAGCGCCCCCTACTACTCCCACCGCTGGCCAGGGCATCCCTCTACTCACCCACACCCCCTGTTATTCTACGGCGACGGCAGCCTCACACCGCAGCCGAACCGGTGAACCCTCGTACTCCTCTCCGTGCGGGCTTCCACTGCCGCGTCTTTCCCGGTTCCGCGTCGTCCCCTTCCTAGGCCTCATCGTCGTCCACCGCCGTGGTGCTCTCGGCACGGCGTGGTCAATGTGGTCAATGACCGACTTCCATCGGAAGAGTACTGTACATGGAGAGGCTGATAGCTGGGTCCACGGCAGCCGCAAGGAAGTGCCTCCTTATTATGCGGAAAATAATTATTCCTCCACCTGACAGCGGGGACCCACCGGATGGGCCACCGGTATTTTGCAAAAAAAATCGTTTCCCCCTGACTGCTGGGACCCACCGGACGGGCCACCATATTTCGCGAAAAAAACGTTCCCCCCGCTGTCAGCTCGGACCCACCGGAAGTGCCTCCTTATTACGCACAAAAAAATGAATACTCCCCCGACTAGCTAGGACCGACCTTGGTGGGAGGCTGACTTGTGGGCCTACTAAGTTGACGGGGACGAAGGGCTTTGTCAACTTAGTCAATATGAACGATTCTAGCTCTAGTGACCGTGCGATGTCCATCCAACGGCCGTAGTGCTTCTTCAACCTCTGGTCTTCTTGCTCCAGCCGCCCAAAGCAGCGCCGGTCGTGGCGCATGCTCCTGCCTTCCATGGCCGGCTGTGCTGCCGCAGAGGCCTCACCACCCCTACTATTCCCACCACTGGCCAGGCCCTGCGGCGACGGCAGCCTCACACCGCAGCCGAACCGGTGAACCCTCGTACTCCTCTCCGCGCGGGCTTCCACTGCCGCGTCTTCCCCGGCTCCGCGTCGTCCCCTTCCTAGGCCTCGCCGTCGTCCACCGCCGTGGTGCTCTCCGCGCGGCGTGGTCAACGTGGTCAAGGAACGACTTCCATCGGAAGAGTACTGTACGTGGAGAGGCTGACAGCTGGGTCCATGGCCACAGCCCAGCTTTTTGTGATTTGCCAAGTAAGTCGCTTTGTCAGGCCTGTTGGGCTGCAAATCTTTCAAGACGAGGAGAGCTTTCATTCGGCTGGCCGAGAAAATGGCCCATCGGTAATGAGAAATGGGCTGTACATTTTTAAAACACATCAAACCGGCAATTAGTTTCAAATGTCTTTTTTTTCATTTCAAGATTTTAAATTACATTAATTTTTATGTGTGGAGAATTTGTTGGATTTTATATTGATATACATTTATTTTTTAAATCAGTTTGAATGTGAGTCGAAATTTCGGGATTAAAAACAGTTCGGACCGCACCAAAATATGCAAAATTTCGTATAATTTTTTAACCGTGGCCACAATATGGGCTGTAATGCTAACAAAAAGAATATGGGCTCCAAAAAAACCTTAAGAATTAACAAATGGGCTGTAAATTATTAGAAATAATGGCAGATGGGCTGTATGCTGTTTTCCACAGATTTGAGGCTTTCCTAAAAATAGGTTGACGCACAAGCATTGACTATTGGATGTCCATCCAACGGCCGTCGTGCTTCTTCAATCTCTGCTCTTCCTGCTCCAGCCGCTCAAACAAGCACCGGCGAGACTGCCTGCTCCCTCCTCCCCGCGGCCGGCTGTGCTGCCGCGCAGGCCTCACCGCCCCACCGTACTCCCATCGCTGGCCTAGCCATCCCTCTACTCACCCACACCTGCTGTTATTCTCCGGCGACGGCAGACGAACCAGTAAACCCTCGTAGAGTCGTACTCCCCTCCGCGTGGGAAACAACTGCCGAGTCTTCCCTGCCTCCGTGTCGTCCCCTTCCTAGGCCTCGCCGTCGTCCACCGCCGTGGTGCTCTCGACGCGGCGTGGTCAATATGGTCAACGACCGACTTCCATCGGAAGAGTACTGTGCGTGGAGTCGCTGACAGCTGGGTCCACGGCCGCAACAAGGAACTGCCTCCTTATTACGCGCAAAATAATTATTCCTCCACCTGACAGCGGGGACCCACCGGACGGGCCACCGTATTTCGCGAAAAAACGTTTCCCCCCTAACTGTTGGGACCCACCAGCTACACCTTCGCATGCAAGGAAGTGCGTCCGGGCAAAAAATAAATAAAATGATTCACCCCCTGACTGCTGGGACCCACCAGCTACATCTTTGCACGCAAGGAAGTGCCTGACAGTCGGGACCCACCTGGTCGAAGCGTACGTAGCGTTGTCATTCTGGTCGCGAACGTGTACGTACATATATACTGGTGGATGTAGAGGCGCGCACGTGTCGTAGTAGAGGCGCGCACGTAGCATGTACACGTACGTACAGCGGCCAGGGTGCAAGAAAGAAAATACGGCCACGTATGTGTACATACAGGTGGGGTCTCGAACGCCTACTCGCGCATATGTACGGCGAGGGCTCGTTGACATGGCTGGGTCGGAACGGAGAAACGGCGTCGTCATCGTGTTCATCGGGAGGCAACGGAATGCGTCGTGTTCATCGGGAGGCAACGGAATGCGTCGTGTTCATCGGGAGGCAACGGAACGCGTGGGAGCCAACCGGCTGGGTCGGAACGGAATGCGTGGTCGTGTTCATCGGGAGGGCTTGGACGGAACAGGCGATGGAAACGAGGCCTGGCGTACCGCAGAACGGAGGAAACAGCCTTGTGTTCGACCGGCCACGTTCGAAACGGGATCCTGTTCATCGGGAGGGGTCTGGCGTACCACAAAACGGATGAAACGGACCTCCTACGGTCGAAACGGGGGTCCTGATGATCGGGAGGGGTGTGGCGTACCGCAAAACGGACGAAACGGACCTCCTACGGTCGAAATGGGGTTCCTGTTGATCGGGAGGGATGTGGCGTACCGCAAAACGGACGAAACGGACCTCCTACGGTCGAAACGAGGGTCCTGTTCATCGGGAGGGGTGTGGCATACCGCAAAACAGGACTCCACGGGATACTGTTCATCTCCACCGTCGACCTCCTCCAGCCTCCACGGGCTACCGTCGACCTCCTCCAGCCTCCACGGGCTCCTGTTCATCCAGCCTCCACCACGCGCTACTCCACCGGCTACTGTTCAACCACCCCTCCACGGGCACCCCTCCATCGTCTACTGTTCATCCAGCCCTCCACACCACGGGGTCCTGTTCAACCACCCCTCCACAGGCACCCCTCCACCGTCTACTGTTCATCCAGCCCTCCACACCACGGGGTCCTGTTCAACCACCCCTCCACGGGCACCCCTCCACCGTCTACTGTTCATCCAGCCCTCCACCACACCACGGGGTCCTGTTCATCCAGAGGCAACGCCACCGCTCACTGTTCATCCAAACCCCCCCCCCCCGCAACGCTCACTGTTCATCCCAGAGGCAGCATCGATCGGCTTCAGTTAGCAGCAGTAGCGAAGGAATCGCTCGATCGGGTTCAGTTAACAGTCATCGATCGATCGCTCGGGTTCAGTAACGCGTAGCCTGCAGTGCAATCGCTCGGGTTCAGTTAGAGCCCAACGCCTCGCACGGGTTCAGTTAGAGCCAACGCCTCGCACACACGCGCATACGTGTACGAGAGAAACGCGCATCGCTCGGCCCCGACCTCCCACCGTAACCGGGAACTCCCCGAAATTTTCCTCGCCCTCGCTTCTACCACAGTTTTTTCCGTCATGGACGGCCCAGAGAATGTCATGCAGCTGCGTCTCCGGCCCGCCTAGGACGAAAAGCCCATTTTCTGTCATGATTTTTTGTCATAGAAGTAGGAGCCCACCACATCTATGATGATACAATTATCGTCATAGAAGTGTCATATGTATGACAGAAAAAAATTCGTTCGGCCCAAAATGTCACGGATGTGTCTTTTTTTTGTAGTGTTACCTGCCGGCAAGTAGATAAAAAAGGGGTGAAAGAACAAATGTGGCGGCGGCCTAGCTAATCGGTCGAACTAGCCCAACTAGCTATCCACCATGCTTCACTGATGTACTCAGCGGGAAAGGTGGTCTTTCGTGATTTGATGACTCATTTACTTGCTTCAGCGCTATGACCGAGGAGGACCCAGAAAACGCGCGGTAGGGCGTCCCACATCAGGAAGAATATATGCGTGCACCACCCAGGAGGACCCCGAAACCGCGCGGTAGGGTGTGCCACGTCTCGGCACGGAGGAAAAATGTGCGTGTAAAAATATACTGTATCAGACGTAGTACCTATGGTTCGACCTCGGGACCCAGCCAGTCGGTCGAAAACACCCCACTAGCCACACAGCTTCATCATGCAAACGTGGCACGGAGGATAGATGTGGTTAGCTCTGTCTCGGCCAGCCACAACGTCTCTTGTTCTAGGCGATTCTTCTATTTTCCAAGCTTTTTTTAGTTGTAATAACACCACGGCAAGCTAGCGCCACTCTTCGTGTGTGCCCGTGCAAAGGTTAGACGATGGAGAGAAGAGAGATTGAGATGTACACCTGGGACCCACCAGTAAGTGAGACAACGGTCATGCACATGTTGACGAGGCACTCCCTCTACTCTACTCAACGCAAGTACTGTATAAAATCAAGTTATGGGACAAAGCCAACAACCGTTCGTTTTTTCAGGCTATCAACTTACGCTTTGTAGTCCGGGTTGCCAGTTCGAATCTCGTCTTTCAGATTTGTTAGTTTTAGGTCCAAATTTGATTAATGAAAAGTGGGACCCCCGTGTGTTGTTCCAATATTTCAGTGTAGGATGGTTTTTTTGAACAAACACTTTGCGCGGTTAGACAAGTACCGACACGAGTTACACGTATTTTGCAAGTTTACGAAAAAAATGACAGCGGCATAGAATATCACATCGACCCCGCAGCTTAGATACTATGGTGATACGAGTTTTTACACCGTTGGAAGTGAGATCCAATGGCTTGGGAGTAGTCTTTGTAATTATGCGCAATTTCCAAACTCTCCAAAGGTTTTTTTGCAAATAAAACATTCAGGCCTCGTGTGTGCCGCTGCATCTTCGATCCAACGGCTCCCCGGTGCTCATATTAGGTGCTCCCCGTAGCTTAATTACCCGCTACGGTGATATGAGCATGTAGGTCGTATGATCAGTGATCAGATGGCACGTGCGTAGTACTTGTACTTTCTGCGCATTTCCCAAACTCTATCAGCTGTATATTGCAAAAACATTCAAACCTCCTACTGTGGGCCGTTAGATCTCAGTGAACTCGTATCACCATAGAATCTACGGTGCGGGAGCACCTCATACTCTCCCGTGTGAGAAAACATAAGGTGCTATCGCAGCTTGGATGCTACGGTGATACGAGCTTGGAGGTCATTTGATCTGAGATCCAATGGCATCTGAGCAGTCTTTGTGCTAGTAAGCAGTGGCCGAACTCTTTTGGGGCTTTTCTGCAAAGAACCATTCGAACCACCGAGGAGGTGTTGGGTCACTAATCCAACGCCTCCGAAGAGCTTGTATCACCAAAGCATGTAAGGTGTGGTAGCACATGATATTCTTACATACAGGAGAATATGATGTCCTCCTTCATCTTAGATGCTACGGTGATACGAGCTTCGAGGTCGTTGGATATGGGATCGAAGGGCATCTAAGTAGTTTTTGTACAAATTGTGTGCAATTCTCAAACTCATCAAGGTTTCCTGAAAAAATATTAAGACACATCATGTGAGCTGCTATATCTCAGATCTACAAGCTCCAAGCAACTCGTATCGGCATATAGCATCTAAGGTATGGGGGCACATGATATTCTCCCGGGGAGGAGGGGTGAGGAGTGCACAACCAATCGGTGGTTGGGAGGGTGGGGACAAATATAATCTAAACAACCCTAAACAGAGCTCCACAATTTTATCTAAGGTCTAGGGGTTGACCTCCGACAATCATAGCTCCGCCTAAACACAACATTTGCATGTACTGTAGTACTAGACTTAATATTCATGTTTCAATTTCATGTTCATTTTAAATATTGAACTGAGGACCATGGATGTCTTACATTTTACTCCCTTCGTTCCTAAATATTAGTCTTTTAGAGGCTTCAAATGGACTGGCACATACGGATGTATATAGACATATTTTAGAGTCTAGATTCACTCATTTTGCTCGGTATGTAGTCACTTGTTGAACTCTCTAAAAGACTAATATTTAGGAATAGAAGGAGTATTTTTGAATTTATGTCATACATGCATGGTTTGGAAACATAGATGCACTATACTTATTGGATTGTTGTTGTGTTCGTGCGTGTGTGTCTCTGTGTGTGTGTGTGTGTTCATATGCTTGATACATACAAAGTTTTCTCACCTTCATATTGTTCGTCTTTTAAATTTGAATTGGATTGGAAAACTTACTAGGGATACCATGAAATGTGAAATCCACGTTGAGATCACTATATCACAAACTCACTCTAATTCAACACCTCGTCATAAATCAATTACCACATTGAGATAAGTATTTGCAAGGAAAATACGGGTATTGTAATACACATAGATTCATTCGGCAATTTAAAAGGTTCCTTTCGTATTCTTGAATGGTAGGACCCAACGGCGTACCAGCCAGACCTTGGCTCGTGTTGATCCTAAAAAAAACCGGGCTCGTGTCCTTCGGTGGCGTGCGTGGTACGTACATTAGGCAACCCCAACCAGTCGAGCCTCAACGTTTCAAGTCGAAATATCTGGCGGCCAGAATTCCAGCCCTAGGAAATTCCCCTCATGTCCCCGGTCCATAATGACTACCGATGAACAACGGAGGGATGCTTTAGTAACTAGACAACGTTACCTACCATGCCGAGCACGGTTCAATTCCCTCGGTCGCCGCTCGTCAAGGTCACCCGTCAACTGCATTGCCTAGTACTACTACTACTACACCAGGATGAGCATAGAATTGAGCCCGTTTGTTCGTGCCTAGTACTTGAGTTAATATATCAGGCAATGCACTGGTACGGAGGGATTATCCTTTTACTCTGCATATATAACTTGTCTGAAGTCTAACTAAGCAAAATTTTGACCAAATCCTTTCTTAAGAAATACAACAGGACAGATGTACGGCTTGAAAATTTATTGCATGATGTAGGTTATGATATTGTTCCGAATCCTGGATCTTAAGTTATAGAAAATCCAAAAGTGAGCATAAATTCTTGAAACTAAGCATGGTCACGTGATATGGCACAAATATTACTTCGTAAGTTTTTTCTTCAATTTGAGACAAGCTGCTTATGACAAGTTGCACAAATGAAGAGCCAAGGTATTTTGGAACAAAGACCTGTCACGTTAAGGCGAACGCTTTCACTATTGAAACCGTGGGCGTTTACGTGCCGCCACGAGTCCCCGCTTCTCATCGGCAGGTGCCGTCCGAGCAAGCGTGTGAGTCGACGGGAGGCGTGCGAGCAGACCGCTGCGCCGACTGTCAAGGAGGCGTGCGAGCAGACTGCTGTGCAGGCTCACCGGGAGGCGAGCCCTTTGACCAGGCTCCGCCGCCCACCGTCGTCCCAACTGCTCCCACTTTTAATGTCGACGGCGCCGCAGTGTAAAATCAACCCCGCACTATCCGGTATCGCTACAATCCTCTCTCTTCCTCTCCGATTCTCATATTGTCTACCTCCAACTAGCCTGACCTAAACGTACGCCATGCCGCATCACGATGGTCTGCCCTTAGTGTTCCAGTTTTCTGAGGAAGACACCCAGCCGGAGTCTCAAGAACATAAGGCGCTTTGGGACAAGCTTGAACTGGCCTTGCGGGAAGACGCCGCGCCTTTCCCCGCTCCCGTCGCCCCGACTGCGCCAGCGCCCATCCCCGTGGCATTGATGGGCTGGGAGCCGCACATTGTCGCCCAGCTTGATCCCACGGGGTTCCACGAGGTCCCAGCCGACTTTCACGCGCCCGTGCACCTGCCAGCGCATGCGCCTGCGAGTGCACTGACGCGCACGCCCGTGCCGGTGCCCGTGCACCTGCCAGCGCATGCCCCTGCGCGTGCACTGACGTGCGCGCCCGTGCCGGTGCCCGTGCACACGAATGTCTCTGCCGCGCCGTTGACAGCGCATGTCCCCGCGCGGGTGCCAGTGCCTCCCTCAGCGGCATGGATGGCCGCCGTCGACCGCTTCCCTGCACCAACGCCAGTCGCCTCCTCCCGCCAGTTGACTCGCTCCGAAGTCCAGAACATTACGGCCTTCCTTGAAGCTAGGCCAACGTCCAGGAGTACGCCAACAACGGCACAAGACGCCGACGTCGCCGTCGGTCAGTGGTCCGACGACACACAGAGCACGGCAGAGGAGCCGCTTCCCACCTCGAGACGCCCCCGCCGCCGCCGCGTAATCTAAATTTGCCTTGAAAAACGTTCGGATTGCCATGCTTAAAATCCGAACGTTTATCATTTCCGTTTATTTTATATCGATCGTCGTATAATTTAAAGTCGGAGTCAGACTGAATGAAATGTATGGTTTGATCGATTGAATGTATAACGTCATCAAGCCACATGTATTCCTTGTCATCCAACGACCTAGACTTCTTCAATGTCGAGCGCTCAACACGTTTAGCGTGCAGTTAATTTCATGCCAAAAATAGTGCTAATCACATGATAACACGCAAATAATATCCTAGTAGTTAATATCCGCATGCACTTAATATACTTCCAAATTAACGTGCATTGCACGTACACACTAACTAGTGCTGCTAGTACGTGAAACTGGTGGCGTGACTTGTGAACGCGTCCAGATATGGTCAACGGCAACATCGCCCGCGAGTTCTTCCTGTTTGCCCGTGCGTCTAAACACCGAACGGGAGGAGAGAGAGAGAGCACACATGGAACCCACCAGTAACTGAAGGCGAATAGTACTAAAAATAATATTACATGTTATCCATTAATTAGGCTGTGGTAATATAAAAACATTATGTGAACAAAGGGGGTACAACAAACATTGCTATTCTACGTATGTTGCCTATTGACGTGCGGCTTGAAGTCCCGGTCGCATGTTCGATCCTCGTCCTTTATTTTTTAATTTGTATATGGGTCCAAATTTGTTTCATGACATGTGGGCCCCTCGGTGTGTAGTTTGTAGCACTTTAATTTGTGGGTCGAAATTTGTTCCATTCCAAGTGGACTATCGGTGTGTAGTTTTGTAGCTTATTTATAATAATTAAAGAGAACAACATAGTTTTTTCAATAATACCATGGTGCGACGTTGAAGGCGAGAAAGGACGTGCGAGAGAGCGATGACCGAGCCAGAGGGAAATCAACTAGGGGAGTTGCGTGGGTTGCAACGGTGTTTGGAGTAGTTGTGGGCCTAATGCTATGAAAATATAATCTAAACCGACCGGAATAAATGCCTACACAAATTAATCCAAGGTTGGAGTGCCCCTCGCAATGTAAATAGCTCCGGCTTTGCGAGGGATGGAGAGGTAGTAGCTTCAACGTGTGGAAGATACGGTGTGAGAAAGCGAGGTCAATCGAGAGACATATAGATAGAGAGACAAAGTGAGTGTGGTCCGACATTCATTGAACAAATATATATGCTCTGGAGAGATATTGTCCGATTGAGCTTTTTGGCAAGGGTGAGGGCTGTAAGATAGAGCTTGAGATATGATCCAGTCACAGACGTGTAGATATATTTTGTGCGTGGGAGGAAGCAAGGTCAACCAATCACATAGGGTCGCCGTGCGATCGAAAGAGTGAGACGAGTTGGAGAGAGTGACCTAGATAGACGATGTGCGTGAGAGAGTATACAATGTGAATAGGTCGAATTGGGCTCAAACATGGTGATATATCGTTTTTGTCCGAGAAAGAGCGAGGTCAATCGAGCAATACGGAGAGAGAGAGAGAGATAGAGTGAGCGTGGCCCACCATGTGGTCGAAAGAGTGGCGGCGGCTTGGATGGACTGACCTAGATAGACAATCTGCGTGAGAGAGTATAGAGTGTCTCGATCGAGGCCCGAACAGGGAGATATATCATTTGTGTGTGAAAGAAAACGAGGTTAAACGAGACTCAAATAAAGAGAGCGAGATTGAGCGAGTGTTGCCCACCGTGCGGAAGAAAGAGTGAGATAGTCTCGAGGGAGTGACCTAGATATACAACGTGCGTGCGTGCGCACGAGAGGTTGGGGGGGCTAGATAGGCAATGCATGTAGTTAGCGTGAGAGGGTGAGAGGGAGAGGGGAGAGAGAGAGAGCTCGGCATGGGGTGCAATGGCGGGTGTGTGAGGTAAATACATTTGGTAACAGAGTGGAAAAAGGGGTTGTGTAGTTGAGAGACTTAGAGATCGAAACATGGAGAGAAAGAATGAACATGTTGGAAACCGATAGCTTCCTAAGGTGGTTAGGAGAGGAAGATTGACCGATACAGGAAGTATGTAGCGTTTGTGCGGGGGGGGGGGGGGCTAAAAACAACATTTGAATGTACATAGTACGAGACTTAATATCGATGTTTCAATTCGGTGTACATTGTAAGATTTGAACCGAGGACCAGGCATACGGGTAATTATTTCGAATTCGTGCCATACTAAGTTTCGAAAAGTTGACATTGACTCAGTTTGTTGTGCTATTTTGTAGGTCATATGTTTGAATCCATCCAAAAGTTTTCTCACTACCATGGTGTTCATCATATACATATGAATTTGTATTAAAAAAGTAGCATGGATACAGTGAAATGCGAAATCCACGTTAGAATTGGAGATCGCTACGTGACACACACTCTAATTCAAATAACTAACTACGTGACACACACTCTAATTCAAATAACTAATTATGTGACACACACTCTAATCCACGTTAGCGTGGGTACCGTTTCGATTTTTTTCAAATAACTCCTCATTAATTAATTTATAGTACTCCCTCTGTTCACTTTTATAAGACCTTGAAGGCATTTCAGACAATGTGCAAAACTGTTCATTTTAAGTTGTCTGAAACGACTTACAAAAGTGAACGGATGGAGTATCTCGTTTCGAATGACTAATTATTGCAAGGAAAACACGGGCATGGTAATACATACAGATTCGTTTGCAAATGAAAGAAGATTCGTTTGCATTCTCAAATGTAGGCGCGCCAGGCAGACCAGGGTCGTGTCGGGGTGGACGCTGCTTCGGTGCCTTAAAGGCAACTGCCCTTGGGTCACTGACATGTGGGCCAGCCACCTGTTGGGCCCACATGTCATGGACACAAAGGCAGGTGCCTTAAGGCACCGAAGGATAGTCCTGTCGGGGTGGTCGCGTGTGTCAGACGGACGCGTAGCACCCAGCCACCCACCCCCTCCCCCCCAAAAAAAGGACGACAACAATATAAGTTCGCGCTTCCACGTTTCGGATTGAAATATCTGGCGGCCCCAATTCCAGCCCTGCAAAATCTCTCTTCTCCACCATCCCCTTCCGCGCCCAGATTGCTCAAATCCCTAATTCGCCGCCAACCCTCGAATCGCCCCTCGTCTCGTCTCTTTCCCCACCGTTCCCCACCTCTGTGCCAGACGACGACGACGACGAAGACAACGGTCGCGCTTCACCACCGCACCGGAGCTACATCATCTACGCCCTCGTCCACCGCACCGGGTGGTCCACCGACAACGTCGGCCGCCGCAACCGACGTGCCTCACAGACACCGAGTTCCACCGCACCAGGTGCGCTTCACCGACGCCGTCTCCCAGCTCACCGGGGCTACTTCACCGAGCACATCGTCGCACCTCCGCCCCCGAGGCCGTTGGGGCTTCACCAATGGTCTCGTCCACCGCATCGTAGCCCCCCCAACCCGATAGCTTAACGGCGTTAGCGGATCCAAAATCCGACCCGATAGCTTAACGGCGTTCCGTTACGGTGGATGCCATGTGTCGGTCACCCTTGACGAAAGCACTTCTGTAACGCGCGATTTATCGTCATGGAAGTGGACACTTCCGTGATGATAATTTTGGTAATGTCATGGAACACTTCTACGACAGCACAGGTATGACTATCTTGATTCTGTCATAAAATCGTCATGGATGTACATGCATGACAAAAAACGCGACCTACTGTGACAAACACGTATCATCACAGAAGTGTATTTTTTTGTAGTGTTAGGCTTATCAGTAGCGCGGGCAGGGGCGCTACTGGTACGACGCTACAGCTAAAGGTTAGCAGTAGCATGCGTTAACCCACGCTACTGCTATATCGATTTAGTAGTAGCGCTTTCTCCGAAGAGCGCTACTGGTAATTACTTGTAGCGCTTCTCCCTGCCCGCGCTACTACTATTATTTTGTATTTTATTTATTTTTTATTTCATGTTGTATTCATACACCTTTATGCAAGTTTTCATACAACAGGAATTTAGAGATTGTTTTTACATCATAATGAGTTATTACATCACGGGGTGAAAGAACCGTGCACTAGTTTCAAGTGGATGTCCACGGTTCTTTCACCCAACGATATAATATATATATATATATATATCATCATATCATTAACAACTTATCATCATAATACATCTTGTCATATAACACCTCCTCATGATCATCGTTTTCATCAATGAGACATCACATAGCAAATTGGTCACTAGTCATAATCACAACTACTCCTCATCATCAACTCTAACACATTGTACCACATAATAAACATATTGTACCTCATAGGACCTACAACATTCTTTTAGGACCTACTATATTCTCTAACGTAAAATAGCAAAAAACAAGATAGCCCCTGACTCTCCATTATGGAGAATGGAGATTATCCTGTCTCCAATTCTTGCCTTTTGCTTAATGTTGCTTCCAAGAACGTCCTTACGAATGTCCATACATTTTTTCCATTCTTTGATTAGCATGTGTTCACCGGTTTTAGAAATCCGATATGCACATGTGAGATCCGTAGGATGACCTGGCTGTATGTTCAGAACTTCAAGGCGACCATTCTGATACATCAGATGAGGCACACAATCCATCGGGATTCTCTGTTGAAAAACATAGTAATAACTTCGTAGTTAGCAATGATGTACTAGTTTTAGAAGTATGCAAAAGATGCACGAATGTCGTAATAGTAAAAAATCTTACCAGGGTATCTCCATAGAAGTTACCGTGGTTCAACATGTGCACTAGTGGCACGTATTCACCATAATTTGGAGGAGTTCGATAATAGGTATTGTAATTCTCAAGATAAGTACAAAATGCGATCAGATGATTTTTCTCCTTATAAGTTAATTCGGAGCCATCGGTGTAGTGGGTTTTGTCTACCATCTTCCGCACATTCTTTAAAGAATGAAAATAACCGTCAATGGAAATAAGTTGTCAACTATTTTGAAATAAACAATATAAATTAGTTAATAACTATGTTTGAGAAACTCACATAGCGGTAGAATCGGAAGCGTATCAACAAGGACCCAAATGTCCATATTGTCTTGCTCGATGTCAGGATCACCAAGATCCATGGTGACAATCATACCCTCATAAAAACCATACATTTTGCAAAGTGCTTCCCAATTTTGGCAACCAAAATGGGTTACGCTCTGAGAATTGTATAGATTTACTTCAAAGTCCATATCATGATGGGTCCTTAGGTGTATTTTCTTTGTTTCAAAATTTTCATGGTGTTCAAAACCCATCCTCTCCAAGACATAGCATCTTGCATGGCATGGGATAAGCTAGTCGAATTGTAAAAGATGAAAATTAGACGTTGAAATAGTTGAAGTCGTGCTTAATTACGAAAAAAACACTTGTCGTCGTTGCATACCGTTTCAACATCGAAGGTCTCCTCGAGCTTAATGCTGAAGCGCCGATCTTCGTCCAGGTGAGGGCACCTGTCTCATAGACCTCGATCGTCGTGGCACCAGCTGCACTCCCCTGGGAGACTTTCGTCGTCCCAGTACGACATTTCCTACGTTCATAATTCAAAGATTAAACTTGTACAATTAAATATATGTACTAAAAACCTAAATTAGATTATTATTTTTCGAGAAAATCCAGGCCACTCGATATTTCCTACATATTCTAGCACAAGTCATGCCAGAATTCACGGAAAAATCCGGCATGACCTTTGCTAAAAAAAGGACATATCGAGCGCCTGAAATTTGCCGGAACGGAAATTAATCAACACTCCGGCAAAACATAGGCCACTCGGAGGTGTAACCTGAACATGACCGGCCACTTGGGCAACCACATATCCTATTTGAGCAACACAAGATATACATGTTTTTATCTACATCATATATATGTTATAGGACTCATATGGACATGGAGATTTGGCTGGTCTCACCTCGAGGTCGGAGGGGGTCGGTGACGGGGACGACGGCAGGGATGATGGAGGGGCTCCTTGATTTCTGCAAAAGCAAAAACCCTATAAGTTATCACTAATACATCCCGAATAATTGCTTAAACTAAAAAAATAACCACAAATATGACATGTTGAACTAGTTCTATTAATTCAACTAGTTCTTACTAAATATAAACTTACTATAAATAGAAAAAAACTAGTTCTTTCTAAAAATAAAGTAGTTCAACTAGTTATATTAATTTTCTTACTAAAAATACATTAGTTCTATTAATTCAACTAGTTTATTAATTTACTTACTAAACTAGTTCAACTAAAACTAAACTAGTTCAACTTGTTTATTAATTTACTTACTAATTATTTTAAACACTTACTAAAAACAGTAAAAAACTACATTATACAATAGTAAAAAACATCTACTATTAACCATACTGCACTAGTTAACTAGTACCATCACTACTACTAATTAACATCTACTACTACTAAAAATCATTATCTATGAACCCTAAATTAATATCTACTACTACTAAAAACATCTACTAACTAAGCAGAGAGAGGGGGGGTGGGGGAGGGGTGGGGGGCTTACAGAGAGGGGAGAGACGGTGGCGGGGAGTGTCGGCGTTGTGGGAACGGGGGTCCCCAGACTTGCCTACCTGCAGTCCACGGCCTGGCTATGCTAGCAGGCCGTACGACCCATCTTCATCAACAAGGCGTCCAAGACCTTCACGAGGGGCCAAGCCTCGCGAGGCGGACAACGCAAGACCTCCTACGGAGCGGCCTCCCCAGGCAGGCTTGCGAGGAGCAGAGATATCAAGGCGGGGCAAACCTCGCGAGGCTCGCGTGACGTGAGCCGTGACGATCTACACCAGGCGGGCGCCAGGCGGGCACCAGCGCGTGCAGCGTCCTTGTTTCTTCTTTGGTGCTAAGGAGGAAGGCGTAGGCGCGGAGTACCGAGGCATCAGGCAAAGGTTTCCATATCGGTGCAACAAGACCAAGACCAGCAGGACGGCAAGACGGAGGTCACCATGGAGCCCAAGACGGCGTCACCACCAGAGCCTTTTGCAGGCGAAGACCACTTTTGTCAGGCTAGCTTGTACTAGCTGTCCCCTTTCAAATCGCCCGCCGCTGTTGGCTCCCTTCCCGCTCTATATTTGCGAAGAGGACCAGGGCCTCTATAAATAGGTCTAGCCACCACAGTAGGGGGCAACTGGATCTCATCTGATCGAGTCCTCTCCACACAAGTTAGACAAGCACAAGAACGCCTCAACCTCAGGAGGTTGTTCTTCCCCTTGTACTGTTCATCATCAGCCCAAGAGGCAATCCACCACCACACACTGGAGTAGGGTATTATACCACAACGATGGGACGAACCAGTATAAATCTCGTGTCTTCTGTGTTGTGAGTTCGTCGAGTTCGTCCGCGAGATCTTAGCGAGCTAGGGCGTGGATCGGTAGGGGGAAAGAACTTCGTGCACACCCCAGAGTTCGAACCTTAAGGGTTTTGCCGGAACCCCACATCCGACATTTGGCGCGCCAGGTAGGGGTGCTTCGAGGCTTCTCTTCCGTCGATCTACGCCTCGCCCGCATGGCCGACGCACCATCATCACCTCCGGCGGCCAGCATCGACGACGGGGCCAGGGGCTCCGAGCCCTAGCCCCCGCCCTGCGGCGGGTACGGTGGCCAACCAAGTTCAAGCCGGAGATGCCACCGCGCTACGATGGCGTGGCGGACCCTATGGGTTTCCTGCTAGCATACGAGGAGGCCGTCGTCAAGGCCGGGGGCGACGACAAGGTCATGGCCAACTGGCTCCCCATGGCCCTCGCCGGCGAGCCGCGCGCCTGGCTGCTCAACCTCCCCGGATCCATGGTGGCGTCTTGGGAGGACCTGCGCGACCTCTTCACCACACGCTACATGGTGCCGGCACACCACGCAGTCACAGCCCTGCTGGGCGGCTCTCAAGCGCCGCCTTCAGATCGCCACATCAAGCCGTTCCTCCGTCAGATCGGTGCCGCTTCCAAGCGCCCGGGGGCTCTGCCGGGTTGGGCTGCGCCAGAGGCCGACCTCACCTTCAGCTCAGAAGACCACCCCGACTCTACCACTGGCTCGGGCAGGCTCCCAATGCTCTGCACGCCCACCATCTGCAACGTGGTCGTTACCAAGACCCTCATCGACGGCGGTGCAGGTCTCAACTTGCTCTCCGTAGAGGCCTTCAGCTTCCTTCACGCGCCACTCGAGCGGCTCAGCCTCAGCAAGCCTTTCTCAGGGGTTGGTGGTGGCGCTGCCCACACTCTGGGGCAGATTCGCCTCCTGATAACCCACAAGTATAGGGGATCGCAACAGTTTTCGAGGGTAGAGTCTTCAACCCAAATTTATTGATTCGAAACAAGGGGAGCCAAAGAATATTCTCAAGTATTAGCAGTTGAGTTGTCAATTCAACCACACCTGGATAACTTAGTATTTGCAGCAAAGTAATATGGAAGTAACGGTAACGGTAGCAAAAATAATATTTTTGGGTTTTGTAGTGATTGTAACAGTAGCAACGGAAAAGTAAATAAGCGAAGAACAATATGTGAAAAGCTCGTAGGCATTGGATCGGTGATGGAGAATTATGCCGGATGCGGTTCATCATGTAACAATCATAACGTAGGGTGACACAGAACTAGCTCCAATTCATCAATGTAATGTAGGCATGTATTCCGAATATAGTCATACGTGCTTATGGAAAAGAACTTGCATGACATCTTTTGTCCTACCCTCCCGTGGCAGCGGGGTCCTAATAGAAACTAAGGGATATGAAGGCCTCCTTTTAATAGAGTACCGGACCAAAGCATTAACACATAGTGAATACATGAACTCCTCAAACTATGGTCATCACCCGGAGTGGTCCCGATTATTGTCACTTCGGGGTTGCCGGATCATAACACATAGTAGGTGACTATAGACTTGCAAGATAGGATCAAGAACTCACATATATTCATGAAAACATAATAGGTTCAGATCTGAAATCATGGCACTCGGGCCCTAGTGACAAGCATTAAGCATAGCAAAGCCATAGCAACATCGATCTCAGAACATAGTGGATACTAGGGATCAAACCCTAACAAAACTAACTCGATTACATGATAAATCTCATCCAACCCATCACCGTCCAGCAAGCCTACGATGGAATTACTCACGCACGGCGGTGAGCGTCATGAAATTGGTGATGGAGGATGGTTGATGATGACGACGGCGATGGATTCCCCTCTCCAGAGCCCCGAATGGACTCCAGATCAGCCCTCCCGAGAGAGTTTAGGGCTTGGTGGCGGCTCCGTATCGTAAAATGCGATGAATCTTTCTCTCTGATTTTTTTCTCCCCGAACACGAATATATGGAGTTGGAGTTGAGATCGGTGGAGCAATAGGGGGCCCACGAGGCAGGGGGCGCGCCCAGGGGGGCAGGCACACCCCCCACCCTCGTGGACAGGTGGTGGGCCCCCTGGCCTTGATTCTTTCACCAATATTTTTAATATTTTCCAAAAATAAGTTCCGTGGAGTTTCAGGTCATTCCGAGAACTTTTGTTTCTGCACACAAATAACACCATGGCAATTCTGCTGAAAACAGCGCCAGTCCGGGTTAGTTTCATTAAAATCATGCAAGCTAGAGTCCAAAACAAGGGAAAAAGTGTTTGGAAAAGTAGATACGACAGAGACGTATCAACTCCCCCAAGCTTAAACCTTTGCTTGTCCTCAAGAAATTCAGTTGATAGACTGAAAGTGATAAAGAAAAACTTTTACAAACTCTGTTTGCTCTTGTTGTTGTAAATATGTAAAGCCAGCATTCAAGTTTTCAGCAAAGATTATGAACTAACCATATTCACAATAACATTTAGGTCTCATGTTTAGTCATATCAATGGCATAATCAACTAGCGAGCAATAATAATAAATCTCGGATGACAACACTTTCTCAAAACAATCATGATATGATATAACAAGATGGTATCTCGCTAGCCCTTTCTGAGACCGCAAAACATAAATGCAGAGCACCTTTACAGATCAACGACTGACTAAACATTATATTCATGGTAAAAGAGATCCATTCATACCCAATTATAAATTAATAGTAATGGATGCAAATGACAACGGTACTCTCCAGCTGGTGCTTTTTGATAAGAGGGTGATGACACAACATAAAAGTAAATAGATAGACCCTTCGTAGAGGGAAGCAGGGATTTGTAGAGGTGCCAGAGCTCGATTTTGAAATAGAGATAAATAATATTTTGAGCGGCATACTTTCATTGTCAACATAACAACCAAGAGATGGCGATATCTTCCATGCTACACACATTATAGGCGGTTCCCAAACAGAATGGTAAAGGTTATACTCCCCCTCCACCAACAAGCATCAATACATGGCTTGCTCGAAACAACGAGTGCCTCCAACTAACAACAGTCCCGGGGGAGTTTTGTTTGCAATTATTTTGATTTGATTTGCATAAAGCATGGGACTGGGCATCCTGGTGACCAGCCATTTTCTCGTGAGTGAGGAGCGGAGTCCACTCCTCTTGAGAATAACCCGCCTAACATGGAAGATATGGACAGCCCTAGTTGATACATGAGCTATTCGAGCATACAAAACAGAATGCTTATTTGAAGGTTTATAGTTTGGCACATACAAATTTACTTGGAACGGCAGGTAGATACCGCATATAGGAAGGTATGGTGGACTCATATGGAATAACTTTGGGGTTTAAGGGATTGGATGCACAAGCAGTATTCCCGCTTAGTACAAGCGAATGCTAGCAAAAGACTGGGAAGCGACCGACTAGAGAGCGACAACAGTCATGAACATGCATTAAAATTAATAAACATTGAGTGCAAGCATGAGTAGGATATAATCCACCATGAACATAAATATCATGAACGCTATGTTGATTTGTTTCAACTACATGTGTGAACATGTGCCAAGTCCAGTCACTTGAATCATTCAAAGGAGGATACCACCCTATCATACCACATCACAACCATTTTAATAGCATGTTGGCATGCAAGGTAAACCATTATAAGCTCCTAGCTAATTAAGCATGGCATAAGCAACTATAATCTCTAATTGTCATTGCAAACATGTTTATTGATAATAGGTTGAATCAGGAATGATGAACTAATCATATTTACAAAAACAAGAGAGGTCGAGTTCATACCAGCTTCTCTTATCTCAATCAGTCCATCATATATCATCATAATTGCCTTTCACTTGCACGACCGAACGATGTGAATAATAATAATAGTGCACGTGCATTGGACTAAGCTGGAATCTGCGAGTATTCAATAAACAGGAGAAGACAAGGCAATATGGGCTCTTGGTTAAATCAACAATAATGCATATAAGAGCCCCTTCAACAATTTCATTATGGTCTTCTCCTATCGACCCCCAAAGAAAAGAAAAGAAATAAAACTATTTACACGGGAAATCTCCCAACAAGCAAAAGAAGAACAGGAAATCTTTTTGGGTTTTCTTTTAATTATTATTACTACAGCAAGAAAGTAAACTAGCTAAAAGCGACAACTAATTTTTTTTGTTTTTATTAAGGTTTTTCAAACACACAAGAACAAAGCAAGAAAAAGGAAATAAACTAGCATGGATATTACAGTGAAAAAGTATGAGCACCGACATCTAGCAATGAGTGTGTGAACATAAATGTAATGTCGATGAGAAATACGTACTCCCCCAAGCTTAGGCTTTTGGCCTAAGTTGGTCTATTGCCACGGCTGGCCTGGCGGATATCCAAAGTTATAGTTGGGGTCGTACTGAGATGCAGCAGCTATCGCATCGTGGGCTGCAGCTTGGAGGCGAGCTGCCTCAGCCCTCCTCTTATACTCATCCGCCTCCTCTCTGGTTATAAAATATCTCCCTTTTGCCTGAAAGTCAAAGAGAGTAGGGGCAGGAAGAACAATATTGACGGCGTGACGCCTGTTAAAGATTAGTCGGTACTGGAGAGGTGGTTCATTCCTCTCGACAACCTGATGGTGAACCATAGCATTAAAGTCTAGATAAGTAGGAGGCAATTCAATATCATCATCGCGTATGGTTACACCAAGAAAATCAGCTAAGCGGGTTGCGTAAATTCCTCCAAAGAAATCTCCATTAAATCTATTATTATGCAACCTACGTGCAATAATGGCTCCCAAATTATAACGTTTATCTCCTAACACAGCGCTCCTGAGAACACTGAGGTCAGGAACACACATATGACATGCTTCATCTTTACCATTTATGAACCTACCTATAAAGAGAGCAAAATAATGTATAGCAGGAAAATGAATGCTCCCTATGGTAGCTTGTGCTATGTCTCTAGATTCCCCTACAGTTATACTAGCAAGAAAATCTCTAAATTCAGATTTGCGAGGTTAACTAATACTACCGCATTGTGGAAGTTTGCAAGCAGTGGTAAAATCCTCTAAGTCCATAGTGTAAGAATTTTCATAAAGATCAAACAGGACAGTTTGAGAATTGCGTGAAGATGAAAATTCAAACCTCCTCACAAAGGAACTGGTGAGATAGTGGTACTGACGGCACTTTTCCGCCTCGAAGCTCACAAGATCGGCGTTACGCAAATATGCGTTAAATTCTTCCTTGATTCCTGCTTGATCCATGAAGTCCTCTGAAGGCCATTCACAAGGCCGCACTGGAGCGTCCCTTGGTGGTTCTTCATCGGCATCACGCATTGCAAGCCTGGGTCCTTGCTTCCTTGAAGGACCACCTTGGTACATTTTCCTAAACATATTTCTTCCTCTGAAAAATTTCTAAAATTTTTAGTAACTTCAAATAAAAGTGAACCAAGCTCAACAAAATTGATAGCAACTACTCCTACAAGTGCCTAGAGCCTATATCATGCATTAGAACTACTTGGAACCATATAAATTTGACATGCAAGCTCAAGAACATGGTCACCTAGGCAGCACAAATTTGCAATGAATAAAGCACTAGAACAAAAACTAATTGGACCAATGGAGGAGTCACATACCAAGGAACAATCCCCCAAAGCAGTTTTGTGAGAGGTGCTTTGAGCAAGGAGATTGAAAATCGCAGCAAAATGAGCTAGAACTCGTGCTTGAGCTGGATGGTGATTTTTTTTTGGGAGGAAGAAGAAGTGTGTGGGTGCAGGAATAAGTGGAGGGGGGCCACCGTGGGCCCACGAGGCAGGGGGCGCGCCCTTTAGGGGTGGGCGCGCCCTGGACCCTCGTGGCCAGGTGCTTGCTCCCCTGCTGTGTTCTCAGTGCCAGATATTCTCAAATATTCCAAAAAAATCATATTTCAATTTTGGGGCATTTGGAGAACTTTTATTTTCGGGGTATTTTTTATATTGCACGGATAATTCAGAAAACAGACAGAAAATAATATTTTTTCTTTATTTCAACTAAATAACAGAAAGTAGAGAGAGGGTACAGAAGGTTGTGCTTTCCAACTTCATCCATCTCATGCTCATCAAAAGGAATCCACTAACAAGGTTGATCAAGTCTTGTTAACAAACTCATTCCGAATTGCATGAAACCGGAGAAATTTCGAATAACACTATGTTACCTCAACGGGGATATGCACATCCCCTATAATAAGAATATCATATTTCTTCTTGACAGTAGGAAGAGGAAATTCAAAACCTCCAAAAATAATCGATGGAATTTTTCCAATAGAATTGACACTGTGGACCTGAGGTTGTTTCCTCGGAAAGTGTACCGTATGCTCATTACCATTAACATCAAATGTGACATTGCCTTTGTTGCAATCAATAAGATCCCCTGCAGTATTCAAAAAGGGTCTTCCAAGAATAATAGACATACTATCGTCCTCGGGAATATCAAGAATAACAAAGTCTGTTAAAATAGTAACATTTGCAACCACAACATGCACATCCTCAGAAATACCGACAGGTATAGCAGTTGACTTATCAGCCATTTGCAAAGATATTTCAGTAGGTGTCAACTTATTCAAATCAAGTCTACGATATAAAGAGAGAGGCATAACACTAACACCAGCTCCAAGATCACATAAAGTAGTTCAAACATAATGTCTTTTAATGGAGCATGGTATAGTGGGTACTCCTGGATCTCCTAGTTTCTTTGGTATTCCACCCTTAAAAGTATAATTAGCAAGCATGGTGGAAATTTCAGCTTCCGGTATCTTTCTTTTATTAGTAAAAATTTATTTCATATACTTAGCATAAGGATTCATTTTGAGCATATCAGTTAATCGCATACGCAAAAAGATAGGTCTAATCATTTCAGCAAAGCGCTCAAAATCCTCATCATCCTTTTTCTTGGATGGTTTGGGAGGAAAAGGCATGGGTTTCTGAACCCATGGTTCTCTTTCTTTACCGTGTTTCCTAGCAACAAAGTCTCTTTTATCATAACGTTGATTCTTTGATTGTGGGTTATCAAGATCAACAGCTGGTTCAATTTCTACATCATTGTCATTGCCAGGTTGAGCATCATCATGAACATCATCATTAACATTATCACTAGGTTCATGTTCATTACTAGATTGTGTTTCAGCATCAGAAATAGAAATATCATTAGGATTCTCAGGTGGTTCAGCAATAGGTTCACTAGAAGCATGCAAAGTCCTATCATTTTTCTTTTTCTTCTTTTTAGAAGGACTAGGTGCATCTATATTATTTCTCTGAGAATCTTGCTCAATTCTCTTAGGATGGCCTTCAGGAACAAAGGTTCCTGAGTCATTTTACTAGTTCTAGTAGCCACTCTAACAGCATAATCATTATTCTTACTATTCAATTCATCGAGCAAATCATTATGAGCTTTAAGTACTTGTTCTACTTGAGTGGTAACCATAGAAGCATGTTTACTAATGAGTTTAAGTTCACCTTTAACTCTAGACATATAATCACCCAAGTGTTCAATCATATAAGCATTTTGTTTTAATTGTCTACCAAAATAAGCATTAAAATTTTCTTGTTTAACACTAAAATTGTCAAACTCATCTAAGCATCGTCTAGCAGACTTATAGTGAGGAATATCACCTTCATCAAATCTATAGAGAGAATTTACCTTTACTACCTGTGTCGGGTTATCAAGACCATGAGTTTCTTCAATAGGTGATGAATTAAGATCATATATTTCTTCAACAGGCAGTAAATTAAGACCGTGTATTTCTTCAATAGGAGGTAAATTCTTAACATCTTCAACTTTAATGCCTTTTTCCTTCATAGATTTCTTTGCCTCTTGCATATCTTCAGGACTGAGAAATAGAACACCCCTCTTCTTTGGAGTTGGTTTAGGAATAGGCTCAGGAGTTGGCTCGGGAAGCGTCCAATTATTTTCATTGGTCAACATATTATTCAATAGAATTTCAGCTTCATCCGGTGTTCTTTCCCTGAAAACAGAACCAGCACAACTATCCAGGTGGTCTCTGGAAGCATCGGTTAGTCCATTATAAAAGATATCAAGTATTTCATTTTTCTTGAGAGGATGATCAGGCAAAGCATTAAGTAATTGGAGAAGCCTCCCCCAAGCTTGTGGGAGACTCTCTTCTTCAATTTGCACAAAATTATATATATCCCTTAAAGCAGCTTGTTTCTTATGAGCAGGGAAATATTTAGCAGAGAAGTAATACATCATATCCTGGGACTACGCACACAACCAGGATCAAGAGAATTAAACCATATCTTAGCATCACCCTTTAATGAGAACGGAAATATTTTAAGGATGTAAAAGTAGCGAGTTCTCTCATCATTAGTGAACAGGGTGGCTATATCATTTAATTTAGTAAGATGTGCCACAACAGTTTCAGATTCATAGCCATAGAAAGGATCAGACTCAACCAAAGTAACTATATCAGGATCAATAGAGAATTCATAATCCTTATCAGTAACAAAGATAGGTGAAGTAGCATAAGCAGGATCATGTTTCATTCTAGCATTCAGAGTTTTTTGTTTAAGCTTAGCTAATAATTTCTTAAGATCACTTCTATCATTGCAAGCAAGAAAGTCTCTTTTAGTTTCTTCATCCATAACATAGCCCTCAGGCACAACAGGTAATTCATATTTATTGGGAGAGCCTTCATCATCACTCTCATCAATATTATCAGTTTCAATAATTTCATTCTCTCTAGCCCTAGCAAGTTGTTCATGAAGAAATTCACCAAGTGCACAGTAGTATCAAGCATAGAAGTAGTTTCATCATAAGTATCATGCGTAGCAGAAGTGGCATCATCAATAACATGCGACATATCAGAATTAATAGCAGAAGCAGGTTTAGGTGTCGCAAGCTTACTCAAAACAGAAGGTGAATCAAGTGCAGAGCTAGATGGCAGTTCCTTACCTCCCCTCGTAGTTGAGGGATACATTTTTGTTTTCTTGTCTTTCAAGTTCTTCATAATGACCAGCAGATATAAATCCCAAGTGACTCAAAGAATAGAGCTATGCTCCCCGGCAACGGCGCCAGAAAATAGCCTTGATAACCCACAAGTATAGGGGATCGCAACAGTTTTCGAGGGTAGAGTATTCAACCCAAATTTATTGATTCGACACAAGGGGAGCCAAAGAATATTCTCAAGTATTAGCAGTTGAGTTGTCAATTCAACCACACCTGGATAACTTAGTATCTGCAGCAAAGTATTTAGTAGCAAAGCAATATGGAAGTAACGGTAACGGTAGCAAAAATAATATTTTTGGGTTTTGTAGTGATTGTAACAGTAGCAACGGAAAAGTAAATAAGCGAAGAACAATATGTGAAAAGCTCGTAGGCATTGGGTTAGTGATGGAGAATTATGCCGGATGCGGTTCATCATGTAACAATCATAACATAGAGTGACACCGAACTAGCTCCAATTCATCAATGTAATCTAGGCATGTATTCCGAATATAGTCATACGTGCTTATGGAAAAGAACTTGCATGACATCTTTTGTCCTACCCTCCCGTGGCAGCGGGGTCCTAATGGAAACTAAGGGATATTAAGGCCTCCTTTTAATAGAGTACCGGACCAAAGCATTAACACATAGTGAATACATGAACTCCTCAAACTATGGTCATCACCGGGAGTGGTCCCGATTATTATCACTTCGGGGTTGCCGGATCATAACACATAGTATGTGACTATAGACTTGCAAGATAGGATCAAGAACTCACATATATTCATGAAAACATAATAGGTTCAGATCTGAAATCATGGCACTCGGGCCCTAGTGACAAGCATTAAGCATAGCAAAGTCATAGCAACATCAATCTCAGAACATAGTGGATACTAGGGATCAAACCCTAACAAAACTAACTCGATTACATGATAAATCTCATCCAACCCATCACCGTCCAGCAAGCCTACGATGGAATTACTCACGCACGGCGGTGAGCATCATGAAATTGGTGATGGAGGATGGTTGATGATGACGACGGCGATGGATTCCCCTCTCCGGAGCCCCGAACGGACTCCAGATCAGCCCTCCCGAGAGAGTTTAGGGCTTGGCGGCGGCTCCGTATCGTAAAACACAATGAATCTTTCTCTCTGATTTTTTTCTCCCCGAACACGAATATATGGAGTTGGAGTTGAGGTCGGTAGAGCAACAGGGGGCCCACAAGGCAGGGGGCGCGCCTAGGGGGCAGGCGCGCCCCCACCCTCGTGGATAGGTGGTGGGCCCCCTGGCCTTGGTTCTTTCGCCAATATTTTTAATATGTTCCAAAAATAAGTTCCGTGGAGTTTCAGTTCATTCCGAGAACTTTTGTTTCTGCACATAAATAACACCATGGCAATTCTGCTGAAAACAGTGTCAGTCTGGGTTAGTTCCATTCAAATCATGCAAGCTAGAGTCCAAAACAAGGGCAAAAGTGTTTGGAAAAGTAGATACGACGGAGACGTATCACCTCCCCGTCATCTTCGGCACGCGCGACAACTACCGCATCAAGCTGGTCGACTTCGACGTCGCTCGCATCGGCCTCCCGTACAACGCCATCCTTGCGTACACAGCTCTGGCCCAGTTCATGGCAGCGACTCATCCGGCATATAACCTCATGAAGATGCCTGGGAGCAAAGGTGTCCTCACCATCAAGGGGGACACCAAGGAGGCCATGACGGCACTCAAGCTTGCCTTCAAGACCGCCGACGCCGACACCCCCGGCCAAGGAGGCCGCGCCTACCAAGAAGAAGCAGCTGTTCACCCAAGACAAGGCAGAAACCAAGCAGGTGCCGGTCAATGAGGACGGGTCCTTAGGAGCCACCTTTACCATAGGTGCCGGTCTCGATTCCATCCAAGAAGAGGCGTTGGTGAAGTTCTTGTGCGCAAACAAGGATATATTCGCATGGGAGCCTAATCAGCTGGTGGGGGTCCCGAGAGAGGTGATTCAGCATCGCTTAAGGGTGTGCCCCAACATGCGCTCCGTCAAGCAACAAGCGAGGTGGCAATCCACGGAGAAGCAAGCCTTCATCGTCCAAGAGACCCGCAAGTTGGAGGCCGCGGGTACCGTTCGCGAGGTTCGATACCCCACATGGCTGGCGAACCCCGTCATAGTACTGAAGAAAGGCGGGAAGGAACGAATGTGCGTCGACTTCACCAACCTCAACAACGCGTGCCCGCAAGACCCGTTCCCTCTCCCACGCATCGACCAGATCGTCAACTCCACCGCCGAGTGCGACTTGCTGTGCTTCCTGGATGCGTTCTCAGGCTATCACCAGATCAAGATGGCGGTGGAAGATGTAGAGAAGACAACCTTCCTGACCCCGTGTGGGGTGTACTGCTATACCTGCATGCCCTTCGGGCTGCGCAACGCAGGCGCGACCTTTCAGCGGCTGATGCACATCGCCTTGGGGCGGCAGCTCGGGAGAAACACAGAGGCCTACGTCGACGACATAGTGGTGAAGTCTCGGGAGGCAAGAACCTTGATCCAAGACTTGGAGGAGACCTTCGAGAGCCTGCGCCAGGTGAACTTGCGGCTCAACCCGGAGAAGTGTGTGTTCGGTGTCCCTTCCGGCAAGCTGCTGGGATTCCTCGTGTCCCATAGAGGGATCGAGGCGAACCCGGAGAAGATCAAGGCCATCGAGGACATGAGCCCACCGCAGACCCTCAAAGAGATGCAGAAGCTGGCGGGACGGGTGACCGCGTTGGGCGCTTCATCTCCAAGCTGGGAGAGCGTGCCTTACCCTTCTTCAAGCTCATGAAGAAGAAGGGCCAATTCGAGTGGACCCCGGAGGCCGACCGAGCCTTCCAAGACCTCAAGAAATACCTGACCAGCCCTCCGGTGATGGTGGCACCACAACCACTCGAGCCCCTGGTACTCTACCTTGCCGCCACCCTGTACTCTGCCAGCGCAGCGCTGGTGGCGGTTCGGGAGGAGCATCAGGCCAAGGGCGCGCTGCGCCAAGCTACAGCTGAAATGATGCAAGATCAGGAAAGGCGCCGCGGGAGCCGCAGCAGCGTCGACAAAGGACCAAGCTCAGCAGGACAACGTCACAGAGCCACCTGTAGGCGACCAGGCATCAGGAGTTTCACCACCTCAGGAGGCGTCCGGGCACCTGCAAGACACAAGCCTCACCAACGCGCCAGCCCTTGTCGAGCACCCGATGTATTTTGTCAGCACGGTGTTGCGGGACACAAGGACACGATATCCCATGCCTCAGAAGCTCTTGCTCGCACTCTTGGTGGCCTCGCGCAAGCTGCGGCACTACTTCCAGGGCCACCCCATCAAGGTCGTCTCTGCCTACCCGTTGGAGAGAGTGCTCAGGAGCCCGAACTTTGCGGGAAGGGTTGCTGAATGGAACATCGAGCTGCAAGCATTCCAGTTGGAGTTCAGCACTACCCGAGTCATCAAGGAAGCCGCGCTTGCTGATTTTGTGGCGGAATGGACGGATGCCCCGGCACTTGAAGTAGGCGAAGACCGGTCCACCTCGCCGGGTAGCGAGGCACCGGACGGTTGGGTCATGTATTTTGACGGCGCCTTCGCGCATCAGGGCGCGGGTGCTGGGGCAGTACTCATCTCGCCCACTCAGGACAAGCTCTACTACGCCGTGCAGCTCTGCTTTCAGCAGGCCGAGAAGGTCTCCAACAACATCACAGAATACGACGGCCTCATAGCTGGCCTGAAGGCCGCAGCAGCTCTGGGGGTGAAGCGCCTTGTTGTTAGGGGCGACTCGCAGCTCCTCGTCAACTTCTTCAACAAAGTATACAAGCCTAAGGACGAGCACATGGAGGCTTACCTCGCAGAAGTGCGTAAGATGGAAAAACAGTTCATGGGGCTGGAGGTGCAGCATGTGCCCCGGGGCACCAACAAGGAAGCCGATGACATTGCCAAGAGGGCATCCAAGCGGCAGCCCCAAGAGCTTGGCGTCTTCGAAGAGCGGCTCTTCAAGTCGTCGGCGACGCCAGCACTTTCAAGCGTGGTTCAGCCTCGGGAGGAGCTCCCACAACCATCTGCCACACGAGCCCCAGCCTGTGGCCCGACCTCAGGAGCTCGCCTGCTCTTAGTGCTCGAGCCCCAGGAGGAATGCTGGACCAAGGAATTCAAGGAGTACCTGATGCAAGGAACGCTGCCGGAGAAGGAAAAGGACGCAGAGCGCGTGGCCCGGCAAGCCACGACATACTGTATCTAGGACGGTGAGTTGTACAGGAAGCGACCGAATGATGTTTCGTTGCACTGAATTTCCAGTGACCAAGGAAAGGAGTTGCTGGTTGACATACACGGAGGGGACTGCGGACACCACTCGTCGTCACGGACTCTCGTCGGCAAGGTGTTCCGCAGTGGATTTTACTGGCCCACGACGCTCAACGACACGGCCGAGTTGGTGAAGTCCTGCGAAGCTTGCCAGTTCCATGCCAAGCAGATACATCAGCCAGCTCAGGGCCTCCAGACCATACCCCTTACGTGGCCATTCGCAGTCTCGAGGCTGGATATCTTGGGCCCTTTCCCTCGGGCGCCAGGGGGGCTACCGTTACCTCTACGTCGCCATTGACAAATTCACCAAGTGGGCGGAAGTGGAAGTTGTTTGCACCATCTCGGCTGGATCCGCGGTCAAGTTCATCAGGGCATCGTGAGCCGTTTCGGAGTCCCCAACCGCATCATCACCGATAATGGTTCGTAGTTCACCAGTAACCTATTCAAAACCTACTGTGCTAACCTTGGAATGCAGATTTGCTACGCTTCGGTGGCGCACCCCAGGAGCAATGGTCAAGCCGAACGTGCCAACGCGCAGGTCCTGAGGGGCCTCAAGACCAGGACCTTCAAGAAGAAGCTCGAGGCCTATGGCAGGGGCTGGCACGACGAGCTTCAGTCCGTGCTGTGGTCCATCCGCACCACCGCCACCAAGCCAACGGGCGAGACCCCATTCTTCCTTGTCTACGGAGCTGAAGCAGTCCTTCCTCATGAGGTCAAGCATCGCTCCGCACGGGTCCTGGCGTTCGACGAAACGCAGCAGGACGCCACGCGGGGGATGGATCTCGTGCTGGGGGAGGAACGTCGTCGCGAAGCTGCACTGAGGGCGGCAAGGTACCAGCAAGCGCTGCGGCAATACCACTGCCGCAACATCCGCTCCAGGATGCTCGAGACGGGTGACCTCGTCCTGAGGCGGGTCCTCTCCAGGGAAGGGTTGCATAAGCTTTCACCCATGTGGGAGGGCCCGTTCAAGGTCGTCCACATCTCCAGGCCTGGCGCCGTGCGCCTGGAGACACAGGATGGGATACCTATCCAGAACGCCTGGAACATCCAGCACCTCCGGAAGTTCTACCCATGAAGCAAGGCCCAGAGCCTGTGAAGAAAGGCCAGAGCCTGTGAAGAAGGCCCGGTGCCTGTGAAGAATCGCCGCCCGTGACACTCTCACGTAATAATGAGTGGGGCTGTACACGCCCCGGAGTCTCAGGGGTGCCGGCCTCAGGCCCTGGGGCTCCCTCCCACGCCTAGTGGTAGCACTTAGCTTCGCGCTGGTGAGAAGACTTGAAGACTAGATTAGGTGCCGGACGCGGCTTTTCATTTGCTTTCCGTAGTTGGCTCGCTTTTCCTTAATCGAAGTTTGCCTATGGTGTTCCTTGCTGATTCGATTCCCTCGCATCTTACCGCATTTGCTGGCTCTGGTTCGCTCGTGTTCTCTCTCTCGCATACCTCGCGAGGGGGCTAGGCAGGTGCTCTCGCGAGCGTTTTTCTCCTCTCTGCCTTCTCGCGAGCCACCCTCGTTCGAGCCCAAAAACTGGCGCATCTCTCCTAGTCCGTGCCCCTCGGGTACCGCGATACAGAGCGCCAGGTCAAGGCTTGGGTGAACGGCAAATCTTTTAGCGCACTTCCTAACGAATTTTTGCAGTTCCTGAGTGAACACAGGCCACCAAGTCAAGATGGACACGAGGAAACAAACACCTCGTAAGGAAGAGGGCATCCCGAATACACTAGGTTAAGTTATCTTTGCGCAAAATAACAACACGGCACGGGAACAACACGCATAGTGCAATAACCAAGGACCATAGTTCGGTACACGCCCCTCTGGGCCCATACTGGTTTCATTTTTGATGCAGGAAAAAGAGCAAAACAAAAGCAGCGTTGCAGCGATCCACGGAGGCAGGCCCCTAGCGACATCCTGAGCCTAGCCAGACCCATCCCCGCGCTTCACGGAGGCGCGGCGATGAGACGACCCGCTGCCGCCTTCAAAGCGGGCGCGGCGTCGCGGCAGCTGGTCGTAGCCACCACTGCTGGAGCTGTTGCCGGAGGAAGAGCCGCCGTAGCTGTACGAGACACGGTCGCCGCCGAGGGCGGGCTCGCCCTCATCCTCGTCGCAACCGTCGCCAAGGCCGAGCACCTCCTCGCCGTCGTTCGCCTCGGGGCAGCACCCGGCACGGCGACCATCTTCCCCGAACACCCTCACGTAGAGGGTTGCCTCGCCATCGAACCTGAAGTGGAGGGTGCATCGCCAGCCCCGGCCGCGCGCGCGGGCGAACGTCTGCCAGCCGTAGGCCAGGGCTATGTTGCCCGCGGCGGAAGTCTCGACCGCGACCCAAGAGGCCTTGCTGCAGCAACCATCCGCCTACAACTAGAGCCCGCCTGGACCAGAGGCCGGCAGTTCGTCGACGAAGAAGCGCGGAAGATGGAGCCAGTTGCCGGTCGGGTTCTCCGACCAGACGACGAACTCCAGCGACACTTCCGCCGAATGGAAGCGCGGACGGGGAGGCCGCGCCACCATGGCACGCCTCCCATTGTCAACTGGACCGCCATGGCTGGGACGACCCCCTCCGCGTGCCGCGGCGCCGCTACGACGGTGGGCCGCGTCGGTGGTCGTGACGTGCTTGCGCGGACGGCGCGTCCGCGCTTAGGCACCGGGCAGCCAGGTCCCTTGCGAGGGGCTTTCCCCTTCTCGGCGGCAGAGAACTTCCTTCGTGGCTCCATTGGTGGCGCTGCTAGCAATGGAGCGAGGAGGAAGAAGCAAGCGAGCAAGGAAGAGATGGGCAACGGGGGCTCCGCCCCCTCCCTATTTATAGGGGAAGAAGGCCAACCGGCGCCTCCCACGATCGCAGGTAATGATGGTTTTCCTTGAATGTCGCAGGGACTTGTCAAATCGAGCAGTTGCCGAGGCAGCGTGGGGAAGCGGAGACGCCCACGTCCAATCAACCGCCATGCGTCGACCAAGGCCGCAGGCTTTTGGGCCCGGCGGTGCTCCGCGCTTGACCTTTGGCTTCGCCTCGAAGCCAAGCCCGAGCGCACCTTGGGCCCGGGGGATACTGTCGGCGTTCTGGGAACGGGGGTCCCTAGACTTGCCTGCCTGCGGCCCACGACGTGGCTATGCTAGCAGGCCGTACGGCCCATCTTCATCAACAAGGCGTCCAAGGCCTTCGCGAGGGGCCAAGCCTCGCGAGCGTACGACGCAAGACCTCCTCCGGAGCGGCCTCCCCAGGCAGGCTCGCGAGGAGCGGAGATATCAAGGCGGGGCAAACCTCGCGAGGCTCGCGTGATGTGAGCCGTGACGATCTACACCAGGCGGGCGCCAGGTGGGCGCCAGCGTGCGCAGCGTCCTTGTTTCTTCTTTGGTGCTAAGGAGGAAGGCGCAAGCGCAGAGTACCGAGGCATCAGGCAAAGATTTCCATATCAATGCAACAAGACCAAGACCAGCAGGACGGCAAGACGGAGGTCACCATGGAGCCCAAGACGGCGTCACCACCAGAGCCTTTTGCAGGCGAAGACCACTTTTGTCAGGATAGCTTGTACTAGCTATCCCCTTTCAAATCGCCCGCCGTTGTTGGCTCCCTTCCCGCTCAATATTTGGGAAGAGGACAAGGGCCTCTATAAATAGGTCTAGCCACCACAGTCGGGGGCAACTGGATCTCATCTGATCGAGTCCTCTCCACACAAGTTAGACAAGCACAAGAACGCCTCAACCTCAGGAGGCTGTTCTTCCCCTTGTACTGTTCATCATCAGCCCAAGAGGCAATCCACCACCACACATTGGAGTAGGGTATTACACCACAACGGTGGCCCGAACCAGTATAAATCTCGTGTCTTCTGTGTTGTGAGTTCGTCGAGTTCGTCCGCGAGATCTTAGCGAGCTAGGGCGTGGATCGGTAGGGGGAAAGAACTTCGTGCGCACCCCAGAGTTTGAACCTTAAGGGTTTTGCCGGAACCCCACATCCGACAGGGAGGTGCTTGGCGACGGAGAGGTGGGGCGGCAAGGGCGAGCTCGGAATCGGGAGGCGGCGGTCCTCGGCGGGCTCGAGCGGCGGCGGTCAGGTCAAGGGCGGCGGCGGTGAGGTCGAGGGCGGCGACGGTGAGGTCGAGAGCGGCGGCAGGCGGCGGCGGTGAGGTTGAGGGCGGCCTCGGGTGCTGGCAGTGAGGGCAGGCTTGGGCTCGGGCGGTGGCGACGGAGGAGTTAGGGGAACAGGGGGGAGAGAGGGGGGAAGCAGGACTTAGTGAAATTTTGAGCCCGCGGGTGGTTAAGTCGAACTAGCAGTAGTGCACTTTAGGAAATGCGCTATAGCTAATAGCTATAGCGCGTTTTAGTGAAAAACGCTACTGCTAATTCTAAGCACGCATTAAAAATATACATTTGTCATCATTGATCTTTTTGTGTAGAATCTAAATAGTCAACATGAATCCTCATAGTACCTGTATAGGTACTGGTGAAGATTCATATTGCAGCCACAAGTCCTACACATATAGTTCAATGAAGACCAAGTGCTCGAGATAGTTTGAGAAGTAACATATTTAAGGTGGTAAACACCTTGTTCGCTTAGCAGTATGGGACTAAACTTAATTAGGTGCAATACTTAGCAGCAGCGAGTTTTGAAGAAAAACGCTGCTACTAAGTACTTTAGCAGTAGCGCGTCCAGGGAAGGGCGCTACTACTATATCTAGCCTGGAGGCAACGTCGTGGCAATTATAGTAGTAGCGCTTGTTTCACCTAGAGCGCTACTGCTACCGGGTTATTAGTTGCGCGGTTTCCTCAAGCACGCTACTGCTAATTAGCAGTAGCGTTTGTTTTTAAACTGCGCTGCTGCTAAGATTCTGTGTATAAGGTTTTCCCTAGTAGTGCCACTTCAACAATGCTTGTCTCTCTCACTTTCACTTTCCTTTTTGAAAAAAATTTGGGTTCCCCTCTTTATTTTTTTGTTTTTAAACTATATGAAAGCACTCAACAGAAATAAATGACTCTCTAAAACTTACGGGTTGTCTCCCTGGCAGCGCTTTCTTTAAAGCCATTAAGCTAGGCATATAGTGCTCAAGTAATGGATCCACCCGGATCCCAAGGTATATCAAAGACAATTTTAATTAGCAATGATTTGGCATTTAGTAGTGAGCACAAAGTAACATAAATCAAGCAATGACGAAGCCTAACTCTCTTCCTATGCATCGGCATGTCATAAAAGAACAATTCATGCACACACAGTAAAGGCCAATGCATAGTATAAACAGTTTCTTGCAATTTTATCATATTGGAAACATAGAGAGGTGGAGATATAGTTCCTCTCTCATAATAATTGCAAGTAGGAGCAGCAAGAACATGCATATTATACCTATCAAAATCATCATGTGCAATGGTAAAAGGCAACCCATCAATATAATCCTTAATAAGGGCAAACTTCTCCGATATAGTGTAGTCGGGAGAATTCAAAAAGATAATAGGACTATCATGCGTGGGTGCAATAGCAACAATTTCATGTTTAACATAAGGAACTATAGCAAGTTCATCTCCATAAGCATAATTCATATTGGCATCTTGGCCACAAGCATAGCAAGCATCATCAAAAAGGGATATTTCAGAAGAATCAACGGGATCATAACAATCATCATAGCAATCATCCTTCGGTAAGAACGAAGGGAAATTAAACAATGTATGAGTTGGAGGGTTACTCTCATTAGAAGTGGGCACGGGTAGCTAATCCGCTCTTCCTCCTTTTGTTCTTCGCTCTCCTCATCATCTTTTTCATCCAATGAGCTCACAGTTTCATCAATTTCTTCTTCCATAGACTCCTGCAAAATATTAATCTCTTCTTGGACAGCGGAGGAGTCCTCAATATATGGTTTAATATAATGATTAGAAGCATAATTATCATAACAATATTTAAGGATGGCAAAAAATTTAGATTTGTAAAGAGTAGCATCATACTTTTCAATCAAACAAGCAATTTCATAAGCACCCTTAAAAGCAACAAATTCTTCAATTTGTTGAACATCATAGTAATTATAAACACCCTTAGCATAAGAAGATACGATTCCATTATCACTAAACTCACATTGGTAGGGAAGGTGTTTCTTAGGGTCTTCAGAACAACAAGTAAAATCATATATTTCACATAAATTACAAGGATAGCATTGCAAACAATGAATTTGATCCAGTAAAAGTTTCCATTTTTCAGATATGCAATGTCGCACATAACAAGCATGCTCATCTAAAGATTTGCCCTCAACTAAGATAGTTGGGGTTTCAGCACGAGCACATAGGGATCGAAGATGATCCAAGTAAAAAGCTTCAGGAGTGTGATAGATTTTGAGTGGTTCTTCAACCATTGGTTCAGTAGGTACAACTATTTTTTTTGGTATTTTGCGTTTCCTACCCATAACTAAAGATAAAAAAACAACTAAGAACAGCAAATAAAAATTACTTAGTGATAAAGCAAACAAGCACACACGAGAATATTCACCCCACGCTATTGATCCCCGGCAACGGCGTCAGAAAAAGGTCTTGATAACCCACAAGTATAGGGGATCAATTGTAGCCTCTTTCGATAAGTAAGAGTGTCGAACCCAACGAGGAGCTAAAGGTAGAACAAATATTCCCTCAAGTTCTATCGACCACCGATACAACTCTACGCACGCTTAACGTTCGCTTTACCTAGAACAAGTATGAAACTAGAAGTACTTTGTAGGTGTTTTAGGATAGGTTTGCAAGATAATAAAGAGCGAGTAAATAAAATCTAGGGGCTGTTTAGATAAAGATACAATAAACTTAATATAGCGAGTGTGGAAAAGTGGTGGTAGGAGTTGCGAAATTTTCCCTAAGCAATTGACTACTTTACTAGACCGATAGCAAGTTTTATGTGGGAGAGGCCACTGCTAGCATGTCATCCCTGACTTGGAATTCTATGCACTTATGATTGGAACTATTAGCAAGCATCCGCAACTACTAACGTTCATTAAGGTAAAACCCAACCATAGCTTTAAGATATATTGGTCCCCCTTCAATCCCGTATGCATCAATTTATATGCTAGGTTGAAGCTTCTGTCACTCTTGCCCTCCAATACATAGTCCTATCAACATACAACTAACCCTATGGTGTGATCCACGCGCGCGCTCATATGATGGGCACCAAAGGACAGCAACATAACCACAAGCAAATTAAACCAATCATAGCAATTCACCAATTACCAATTGTTGAGGATATAGACCTTAGAGTCACCCGCCAGGAGGGGCCGGGTTACTCTAATGGTCATTACCAGAAGCCCGGCGTCAAGCTTGAAGACGGTGGGCCAGAGATGGGCTTAAGACCCGGATATGGCTTAAGGCCCGTAGTTACAATCATTATCATGGTAGAACTTGTAGTGCAAGGCAAGAATAGCTGAGAATCCGAGCTGGACACTCTTATGAGCCGGCCGGGACTCTGAGAGCTGCTGGGCGTCAGCCTCCCTATATAAAGGGACGACACGGCAGCGGTTTAGGGAGAAGAACAATCTCATCGAAAGGCAGGCATAGCGGTTTAGCTCCCTGGTGATCGTAACCCTAATCAATACCACCTCAAACTGGACGTAGGTTTTTACCTTCACCGTAAGGGGCCGAACCAGTATAAACCCTCGTGTTCCTTGTCCCGCATTAACCCCTTCAAGCTTCCTAGCTGCGATGGCGCCACGACTAAGTCCTAGCTCGAGGACATCTGCCGTGACAATTCCACGACACCAATAGTACAATGAAAATCTACTCAGACATCATAGGATGGCAACACATCATTGAATAATAATATGAAGCATAAAGCACCATGTTCAAGTAGAGGGTACAGCAGGTTGCGGGAGAGTGTACCGCTATAGATAGATGGGGGAAGGTGATGAATATGTTGGTGCAGATGATGGAGGTGTTGGTGTAGATCGCGGTGATGATGATGGCCCCCGGTGGCACTCCGGCGCCACCGGAAGCGAGGGGGAGAGAGCCCCCGTTCTTCTTCTTCTTCTTCCTTGACCTTCTCCCTAGATGGGAGAAGGGTTTCCCCTCTGGTCCTTGGTCTCCATGGCATGGGAGGGGCGAGAGTCCCTTCGAGATTGGATCTGTCTATCTGTCTCTCTCTGTTTCTGCGTTCTCAGATATGGCCTTTCACTGTTTGTTTTATAACCGGAGATCCGTAACTCCGATTGGGCTGAATTTTGGACACGATCTATATCCAGAAATTAGCTTTCTTGCGGCGAAAGAAGGGCTCCAACCGCCTTACGGGGTGGCCACGAGGGTCCAGGGCGGGCCTGACCCCCCTGGGGCGCGCCCCCTGCCTCGTGGCCCCCTCGGGCATCGTATCGCGTTGATTCTTCTTCCCAAAAATCATAAATATTCCAAAAAAAACCGCCGTCAGTTTTTATCCCGTTTGGACTCCGTTTGATATGGGTTTTCTGCGAAACAAAAAACATGCAACAGACAGGAAGTGGCACTGGGCACTGGATCAATATGCTAGTCCCAAAAATAGTATAAAAAGTTGCCAAAAGTATATGAAAGTTGTAGAATATTGGCATGGAACAATCAAAAATTATAGATACGACGGAGACGTATCATTGTCCTATCGGTAATTGGTAAATTTCTATGATCGATTGGTTTAATTTGCTTGTGGTTATGTTGCTGTCCTTTGGTGCCCATCATATGAGCGCGCGCGTGGATCACACCATAGGGTTAGTTGTATGTTGATAGGACTATGTATTGGAGGGCAAGAGTGACAGAAGCTTCAACCTAGCATAGAAATTGATGCGTACGGTATTGAAGGGGGACCAATATATCTTAATGCTATGGTTGGGTTTTACCTTAATGAACGTTAGTAGTTGCGGATGCTTGCTAATAGTTCCAATCATAAGTGCGTAGAATTCCAAGTCTGGGATGACATGCTAGCGGTGGCCTCTCCCACATAAAACCTGCCATCGGTCTAGTAAAGTAGTCAATTGCTTAGGGACAATTTCGCAACTCCTACCACCACTTTTCCACACTCGCTATACTAACTTTATTGCTTCTTTATCTAAACAGCCCCTACTTTTTATTTACGCACTCTTTATTATCTTGCAAACCTATCCAAAAACACCTACAAAGTACTTCTAGTTTCATACTAGTTCTTGGTAAAGCGAACGTTAAGCATGCGTAGAGTTGTATCGGTGGTTGATAGAACTTGAGGGAATATTTGTTCTGCCTTTAGCTCCTCGTTGCGTTCGACACTCTTACTTATCAAAAGAGGTTGCAATTGATCCCCTATACTTGTGGGTTATCAAGACCTTTTTCTGGCGTCGTTGCCGGGGAGCAATAGCGTGGGGTGAATATTCTCGTGTGTGCTTGTTTGATTTATCACTAAGTAATTTTTATTTGCTGTTCTAAGTTGTTCTTTATCTTTAGTTATGGATATGGAACATGAAATACCAAAAAAATAGGTTGTAACGCCCACGATGCGGCTATATCTCCCACGTGTCGAGGCACGACTTAGAGGCATAACCGCATTGTGGTTTTGTCGCAAGAAGGGTCATCTTCACACAATCCCATGTAATGAACAAGAATGGGATAAAGAGTTGGCTTACAATCGCCACTTCACACAATACATAAATATAATCCATACATCATCCAAAATACACACCTAGACCGACTACGGTCAAGATCCGAATGAAAATAAGATAACCCCAAATGCTAGATCCCCGATCGTCCCAACTGGGCTCCACTACTGATCATCAGGAAAAGACACATAGTAACGACCACGTTCCTCATCGAACTCCCACTTGAGATCGATCCCATCATCTGCACTGGCATCGTCGGCACCTGCAACTGTTTTGGTAGAATCTGTGAGTCACCAGGACTCGGCAATCTCACACCCGCGAGATCAAGACTATTTAAGCTATAGGAAAGGATGGTGTAATGAGGTGGAGCTGCAGCAGGCAACAAGCATATATGGTGGCTAACATACGCAAAAGAGAGCGAGAAGAGAAGCAACGGAGCGGTCGTCATCTAGAAATGACCAAGAAGTGATCCTGAACTCCTACTTACGTCATTCATAACTCAAACCGTGTTCACTTCCCGGGCTCCGCCGAGAAGAGACCATCACGGCTACACACACGGTTGATGTATTTTACTGGGTCAAGTGACAAGTTCTCTGCAACCGGACATTAACAAATTCCCATCTGCCTCATAACCGCGAGCACGGCTTTCGAAAGATAAAACCCTGCAGGGGTGTCCCAACTTAGCCCATCATAAGCTCTCACGGTCAACGAAGGATAAACCTTCTCCCGGAAAGACCCGATCAGTCTCGGAATCCTGGTTTACAAGACATTTCGACAATGGTAAAACAAGACCAGCAAAGCCGCCCGAATGTGCCGACAAATCCCGATAGGAGCTGCACATATCTCGTTCTCAGGGCACACCGGATGAGCAGTCCGTACAACTAAAACCAATCCTCGAGTTTCCCCAAGGTGGCGCTGCAAAGGGCTCTAGTTTGGACCAGCACTCAGAGGAACACTGGCCCGGGGGTTTAAAATAAAGATGACCCTCGGGCTCTAGAAAACCCGGGGGAAAAAGGCTTAGGTGGCAAATGGTAAAACCAAGGTTGGGCCTTGCTGGAGGAGTTTTATTCAAGGCAAACTGTCAAGGGGGTCCCATAAATCACCCGACCGCGTAAGGAACGCAAACTCAAGGAACATAATACCGGTATGACAGAAACTAGGGCGGCAAGAGTGGAACAAAACACCAGGCATAAGGCCGAGCCTTCCACCCTTAACCAAATATATAGATGCATTAATATAATAAGAAATATTGTGATATCCCAACATATCCATGTTCCGACATGGAACAAACTTCAACTTCACCTGCAACTAGCAACGCTATAAGAGGGGCTGAGCAAAAGCGGTAACTTAGCCAAACAACGGTTTGCTAGGCAAGGATGGTTAGGGGCTGACATGGCAATATGGGAGGCATGATATAGCAAGTGATAGGTAGCGCAGCATGGCAATAGAGCGAACAACTAGCAAAGCAAAGATAGAAGTGATTTCGAGGGGTGGTCATCTTGCCTGCAAGGTTCTCAGAGTTGTCGAAAGCTTGATCCTCGTAAACGTACTCAACAGGTTCCTCGTTCACGAACTCGTCTCCCGGCTCTACCCAAGACAAGAACACAAGCAACGGAACCACAATCAATCACGAGAAATGCACAAGCAAGATGATGCAAAACATGTATGATATGCGAGATATGATATGCGATGCATATGCGTGCTCCGGAAGAAAAATGATGAACAAGGCAGTAACTTGTCAAACCAAGCATGCCACTGGAAAGATGAGATGATTTCGGTCGAAATCGATATAAAGATCACCGGAAACGGATGCACGGTTTGCAAATGGCAAGCAAAACAAGAATGACACGAATCTGTGATTAACAGCATGATAGCACTTAAAATGCAACAAGTAACAATGCTACAGCACTCCAACGTAGCAACAGAGCATATGACCGTAATCTACAGGAGATGGTTGACAAAAGATGAACACTGAGCTACGGCTAGTTCACAACATAACAAGCTCAAACAAGCATGGCAAAAGTGCAAAAGATAACAGGTTCACAGACTGAAATTACTGGACATGGCAGAAAACAGCATCAGGTAGCAATGTTCAGAGCACGAAATCAATATGCTACAGGAACTTAACACGGCAAACCAAGGCATGAAAGTATTCTAATAAATGCATATGACAAAAGTCCCTTCCTAACCATCAGCCAAAAAGGATCAGAAGATATGATGGCAAGCATGTAAACATAGCAAGTTTCGTTAACAGGTTTCAGACTTGGCAGAAAACAGAGCATGGCAGAAACAATAATATGAGGGCATCTTTGTGAGCTTGATGCACTCACCACAAAGCAATGCATGACAAAACAAGCATACCTACGGCAACATGGCATGTTTATTAAGCTATCCATGGCAAGAGCAAGTACATAGCATGTATGGATCAACTACAACCAGCTTGGCAAAATTGCATATCATGTTAAGAATCTGCCAGAAATATTTTATAGCAAAAGTAGAGCAAGATTGAGTCATGCTACGGCACTCCATAATTGCAAACAAGGGCAGGAATGGATCAGCTACAACAATACATACAAAACATCCTTACTGAACATCTCCAAAATATGCATGGATCTCTCTGTAGTATCAAGTTTACATGGCAACAAAATAACAGCAGACAGACTTAGAGAAATCACTAAGTCCCTGAAATCAGAAACATTACGGAGCCTAGTTTGCATGCTTGTGCTAGTCACCACAGAGATCACAAAAATACATGGCATACACCAAGGGAAATATGGCATGGCATACAATAAAACACATGTAGAGCACATGCCCATAAGATGCACAGATTAAATGCTACAAAAATAACAAATCTCCAAGTTCTGCTAAGAACCAGTAGATAACAGCAACTAGCACTCTTGCAACAGAGATTTGGGCATCAAGATGGCCTCTAATGAACATGGTGCAATTGAATAAAATGTAGAGCATCACGAGGCAAACAATTCAATATATTACACGCGCGAAACAGAGCTATGTGTAGAGAGTTATGATTCCATGAACAAGAGCATATGCTGAAAAAAATCAAAGACTTAGGAAAATTTCGGGATCGGGAAAAATCAACCTTAGGTTTACTAGATCTGGATCGGGGCGCGGTTCCCGAGGTTGGCCGGGCCACTCGCCGGAGTTGGGAGGGAGAGGACGCCGGAGTTGGAGGGAGAGGACGCCGGGCGTGGAGGAGCTCGGGCTTCGGCCGGCGAGGAGGAGGCCGGCGAGCGGGCGAGGCCGGGGCGCTCGGGCCGGGCGGCGCAGCCAGCGACGAAGGGCAGCGGCGGCGGGGCGCACCGGCGGCGGAGGCGCGACGCGGGCGGCCGGATCCTGGCGCGGGGCGAGCGCCTCGGGCGGCGGCGGCGGTACGGGCCGGGCGGGCCCCGCCTGGGCCCGGCGGGCCGGCGGCGCGGGGAGGAGAGAGAGGGCGCGGGAGGTGACGTGGCAGACGCGGATTGGACAAGGGCGGCGGGTGGACGTGTTCGGCGGCGGTGGTTTTTGTCCGGGCGCGAGGTGGAAGAAGGGTAGGGTTTGGACTGCGAACGTTTTTCGGGGGAGATGCATATATATAGGTAGAGGGAGCTAGGAGAGTCCAAATGAGGTGCAGTTTTTGCCCACACGATCGTGATCGAACGACCTACAGCATGGAAGAGATTTTGGTGGGTTTTGGGCTGTTTAGAGAGGGGGTTTTGCTGCAACACACAGAAGGCATCTGCGGTTACCCGGTTAACCGTTGGAGTACCAAACGACCTCCAAATGGAACGAAACTTGACCGGTGGTCTACCGGTGGTATACCAAGGCCATTTGACAAGCCTCGGTCCATTCCGAGAACGTTTGACACCCGCTCACGAAAGAAAACAAGAGGGGTGCACCGGAGGAGATGGGAGCGCCGGATTGCAAAACGGACAACGGGGAAAATGTTCGGATGCATGAGACAAACACGTATGCAAATGCAATGCACATGATGACATGATATGAAATGCATGACATGAACAAAATGCAAAACGAAAGACAAAACCCGACCACGGAGGGAATATCATAACACATAGCCGAAAATGGCAAGAGTTGGAGTTACAAATATGGAAAGTTACATCCGGGGTGTTACAACACTCCACCACTACGAGAGGATCTCGTCCCGAGATCTTGGACTGAAAGAACTCCGGTTATTCGGAACGGAGGTGGTCCTCCCGTTCCCAGGTGGCTTCCCGGTCGGAATGGTGCGACCACTTCACTTTCAAGAATTTGATAGACTTGTTGCGAGTCTTGCGCTCAGTTTCTTGAAGGATAGCAACTGGGTGCTCACGATAAGACAAATCTTCTTGGAGGTCAATCTCTTCGAAGTTGATAGTGCGCTCAGGCGTCTTGAAGCACTTGCGGAGCTGTGACACGTGGAACACATCGTGCACGTTCGCGAAGTTGGAAGGAAGCTCAAGTTGATAGGCGAGGTCGCCTCTTTTGCCAATGATCTTGAAAGGACCCACGTATCTAGGGGCAAGCTTCCCTTTGATACCGAAGCGACGAGTGCCTTTCATTGGAGAGACGCGGAGGTAGACATGGTCTCCGATCTCAAAAGCCACATCACGGTGCTTACTATCATAGTAACTCTTCTGGCGCGATTGCGCGGCTTTGAGATTATCACGGATGACTTTACACATTTCTTCAGCCTCAGTGATTAAGTCATTGTCAAGAAGTTGGCGTTCACCAGTCTCTGACCAATTGAGAGGAGTACGGCACTTCTGCCATAGAGAATCTCGAATGGGGCCTTGCCCGAACTTGCTTGGAAGCTGTTGTTGTAGGAGAATTCAGCATATGGAAGACAATCTTCCCATTTCATGCCAAAGGAAATGACACAAGCCCTGAGCATATCTTCAAGAATTTGATTGACTCGCTCGACTTGGCCACTAGTTTGAGGATGGAAAGCTGTGCTGAAGCGAATGTTTGTGCCCATGGCCTTCTGGAAGGAGTCCCGGAACTTAGAGGTGAAGATGCTTCCACGATCAGAAGAAATCAATTGTGGAATGCCGTGCAAGGAGACAATTCTGGAGGTGTATAGCTCTGCTAACTGAGCTGCTGTGATAGATTCTTTGATTGGAAGGAAATGAGCCACTTTTGAAAGCTTGTCAATGACAATGAAGATAGCATCATTTCCACGCTTGGACTTTGGAAAACCAGTCACGAAGTCCATTTCGATATGATCAAACTTCCATTCTGGGATAGCAAGAGGTTGAAGGAGACCAGCTGGTCGTTGGTGTTCTGCTTTCACTCTTCGACAGACATCACATTCATTCACGAATTGAGCGATTTCTCGCTTCATTCGAGTCCACCAATACGACTGCTTGAGGTCATGGTACATCTTCGTACTTCCAGGATGAATGGAAAGGAGAGAATTGTGCGCCTCGTTCATTATGACTTTCCTTAGATCACCTTTAGGAACCACAAACCGGTCCTCGAAGAATAAAGTGTCTCTGTCATCAATGCGATAGCACTTGTATTTGGAAAGACCCTTGTCGATACCACGTTTCACCTTCTTCACCATGGCATCAAGAAGTTGTGCCTCACGAATCTGATCTTCCAAAGTAGGAGAGACTATGAGGTTGGCAAGAAAGCCTTGAGGAACAACTTGGAGATTCAGCTTGCGGAAAGCTTCCCAAAGATCCGGTTGGAATGGCTTGAGAATTAAGCTGTTGCAATAAGCCTTCCTACTTAAAGCATCTGCAATGACATTGGCCTTGCCTGGAGTATATTCAATACTCGGATTGTACTCTTGAATCATTTTGACCCATCGAGTCTGCCTGAGGTTGAGGTTGGGCTGAGTGAAGATGTACTTGAGACTCTTGTGATCGGTGAATATGTCCACTTGTCTTCCCAACAAGAGATGTCTCCACGTTATTAATGCATGGACAACTGCCGCCAACTCAAGATCGTGAGTGGGGTAGTTCTTTTCATTGGGCTTCAACTGACGAGAGGTATAGGCCACAACTTTCTTCTCTTGCATTAACACAGCACCGAGACCTTGGAGAGAAGCATCACAGAAAACTTCAAATGGCTTGGATTCATCAGGAGGAGTTAAGACAGGAGCTGTGACTAGTTTCTCTTTGAGAGTGTTGAAAGCAACGTCACACTCAGGAGACCAGACATACTTCGCATGCTTCTGGAGGAGGTTGGAAAGAGGCTTTGCAATCTTAGAGAAATTCTCAACGAATCTTCGGCAATAGCTTGCAAGACCAAGAAAACTGCGGAGCTGCTTGACATTCTGAGGCGGTTCCCAATTCACAATTGCGGACACCTTCTCGGGGTTAACAGCGATGCCCTTGGCAGAGATGATGTGACCAAGGAAAAGAACTTCATCAAGCCAAAACTCACATTTTGAGAACTTCGCATAGAATTTATACTCTCTGAGCTTGTCAAGCACCAATCGCAAATGTTTGGCATGGTCCTTCTTATTCTTGGAGAAGACCAAGATATCATCGAGATACACCAGAACAAATTCATTGGTATAGGGGTTGAAGATGAAATTCATCATCCGAGAGAATACTGGAGGAGCATTGACAAGGCCGAAAGACATGACAGTATATTCATAAGAACCAAAGCTTGTTCTGAATGCTGTCTTGGGAATATCTTCTTCACGAATGCGAATCTGATGATAACCCATACGAAGGTCAAGCTTCGAGAATACTTTAGCGCCTTTGAGTTGCTCAAATAGCTCATTGATGTTGGGAAGTGGATACTTGTTCTTGATTGTCTTCTTGTTCAATGGACGGTAGTCGACACAAAGTCGGTCCGTGCCATCCTTCTTCTTGACAAAAAGAACACCACAACCCCATGGAGATGAACTCGGTCTGAACAAACCTAGACGCTCTTGTTCATCGAGCTGTTTCTTCAATTCCTTCAGCTCGTTGGGTCCAAGCTTGTATGGACGCTTGCAAACGGGTTCGGTGCCAGGCTCTAGTTCGATAACGAACTCAACTGGCCGATGAGGTGGCATACCCAGAAGCTCTTCTGGAAAAACATCTTGATACTCACAAACGACTAGAATTTGAGAGATGGCATTCAATTCGCCCTTCTCATTGAGAGGAAATAACCGAATGGTTTCATCGCGAGCGGCATAAATGATAACATCCTCAGAAAAGTGTGTCAATTGAATTCCCCTGGCAGCACAATCAAGTTGAGCCTTGTGCTTAGAAAGCCAGTCCATCCCGAGAATAAGATCAATATCCGAGTCACCAAGAACAACTGGAGAAGACAGAAATTTATAGTCGCCCATCTTGATTACGGAATCCCGAACGAATGCTCGAGAAGTCAGTTGTCGAGCCGGAGAAACAATAGACAGAGGACTCGGCAATACTTCAGTAACCAGATCATGCATAGCCACAAAAGGTCTAGAAATGAAAGAATGCGATGCACCAGTATCAAAAAGAACTTTTGCAGGAATATCATTAACTGGAAGATTACCCATTATCACATCAGTACATTCCTCCGCTTGAGCTGCATTCATCATGTTCACCTTTGCAGACTTTGGATTATGCTTGACCACTGCATTGTTGGAAGATCTGACAGGAGGAGGAGGCGGAAGGCGCCTTTGGTTGAAGCATTTGTTAGCATAGTGACCTTTCTGCTGACACTTGTTGCAAGTCACCTCTGAGAGTGGACGGTGATAAGGAGCATTGGACTTTGGAGCTTGATTCTGAGACTTGTTCTGATAGCCAGAGTTGGAAGAGTTGGAAGAACCATGGCCACCTTTGTTCTTCTGCTGGTAAGGCTGATGAAACGGAGGAGGAGGAGGCAACCAGAACTTTTGTTGCTTAGCTGCCACAAGTGAGGAAGAAGAAGACTGAACTGCGTCTCTGACTCTCTTCTTAGAAGCCTCACACTTGAGCTGAGCAGCCTCTTGCTTCAGTGCCATGTTATAGAATTGATCAAACTGAGTAGGCTCAACAAGAACGAGAGCTAACTGCAGATCCTCTCTAAGGCCACCTCTGAAGTGATAGATCATGCTCTTTTCATCAGGAACGTCTTGTTTAGCGAAGCGAGCAAGTTTCTGAAACTGGATGTTGAATTGATACACAGACATGTTGCCTTGCTTGAGATTGCGGAACTCCTCACGCTTGCTCTCGACAACACTTTGTGGAATGTGGTGCGCTTTGAAATCCCGACAGAAGTCAGTCCAAGTGATCACACGACCTCCTCTGGAATCTTTGTATTGTTGAAACCAATCAGCAGCTTGGTCCTTGAGCTGAAAAGAAGCGAACTTGACATAGTCCTCAGGCCTGACATTGCTACATTCAAAATGCTTGTTGATGTCCACGAGCCAATCATCAGCATCCGTGGCCTCGGCACAGTAGCTGAAAGACTTGGGCTGATTTGCGAGAAACTGGTTGAGAGTAGCAAAGTGAGGCTGATTGTTGCCTTGACCTTGATTTCCTTGATTGCCTTGCCCTTGGGTGCGTTCTTGCAAGAGTTGCAGAATCATCTGAGCATTGGCGTTGGTGGCTGCCATGATAGCTTGCCATGCCTCCGGAGGCGGAGGTGGTGGCGGAGGGTTCGCTTGACTCCCTTCATTGCGATCCGGATTCTGACGCGTTGGCGGAGCCATCCTGAAGAGGGTGACATCCGTTAGCATCTTGATAGACAAATAGACAAGTAGAATCAACGGATAGAAATTGCAACATATAGTCTTCACAATAAACATTCGAACGAAGATGAACGAATGAATTCCGTAGTAAATCATCACACTTCCATAAGTTGAGAAGCCACTTGAAAAAGATATGAAATCAACATATGCCTTCGAAGCAACTCGAATACCACAATTGAAAACAAAACAAAGTATTGACTTGCAGAATAAGCCGGAACAAACATATGATAGAGATTTCGTCCGAAGATTTCGTGGTGGGGCCCACACGGGCTCAATCGTACAGCACGATCATGTACAAGGCTGTGCACATGACATACGAAGCGTCCCCGAGTCGGCATAGCCAAGGACTCTTTAAGACACTACGAGACCACTGTAAAACCAACCGTGTACAGGCGGACCACTAGACGTCGAACCCCAAACTCATATCATGCGTCTGTCGGAAAGATATCCTAAGGCTACTTGAATTCCCACTTATAAACTCCCGGAACTTTCTGGTTATGCAATCTGGTGTTGGGGATACAGGGGACACAAAATATATCACCCAAACTAGCAATCCATAGATCCAGCTGTATCCATCCGTCAACACATAACCAAGAAACCTTCGGAAATCGTGTACCTCAACCTTCGAAAAGCATCCGTTATACAAGTTATGGCAATACTCCTGAACTCCCGCCCCAGTACTGGGTGGCGTCGAGGTGATCTCACCAACAACTGCATAAAAGAGATTTCGATGTCGGCGAAACTCAGGTATTCCAGAACTGCAACGATAAAATTGTGACGACAACACCTCGGAGCTCAACTCCCCGGGACACTGCCACAACCCCTAAATGTCAGGAGGCACCAAGAACAATGTTCTCGTCACAAAACCATCCGAACGATTCCAAGATACCCGCGTGATCCTAAAAAAAATTAGTGAAATTTGAGGAGAGAAGAGTCAAAACTTCTACGTCAGGAGACCTCACCAGAGCGACGAAGGGACTGAGGAGTAAAAAGAATCCTACTCTCCGATATATATAATCCTAAGACTCAAAACATTTTGTTCTAGACTCAACAACGCCAGCGATTCGATCAAGCAGGGGGGCTCCTAAGTCGGGGATGGCTTTGATTACCAACTTGTAACGCCCACGATGCGGCTATATCTCCCACGTGTCGAGGCACGACTTAGAGGCATAACCGCATTGTGGTTTTGTTGCAAGAAGGGTCATCTTCACACAATCCCATGTAATGAACAAGAATGGGATAAAGAGTTGGCTTACAATCGCCACTTCACACAATACATAAATATAATCCATACATCATCCAAAATACACACATAGACCGACTACGGTCAAGATCCGAATGAAAATAAGATAACCCCAAATGCTAGATCCCCGATCGTCCCAACTGGGCTCCACTACTGATCATCAGGAAAAGACACATAGTAACGACCACGTTCCTCATCGAACTCCCACTTGAGATCGATCCCATCATCTGCACTGGCATCGTCGGCACCTGCAACTGTTTTGGTAGAATCTGTGAGTCACGAGGACTCAGCAATCTCACACCCGCGAGATCAAGACTATTTAAGCTATAGGAAAGGATGGTGTAATGAGGTGGAGCTGCAGCAGGCAACAAGCATATATGGTGGCTAACATACGCAAAAGAGAGCGAGAAGAGAAGCAACGGAGCGGTCGTCATCTAGTAATGACCAAGAAGTGATCCTGAACTCCTACTTACGTCATTCATAACTCAAACCGTGTTCACTTCCCGGACTCCGCCGAGAAGAGACCATCACGGCTACACACACGGTTGATGTATTTTACTGGGTCAAGTGACAAGTTCTCTACAATCGGACATTAACAAATTCCCATCTGCCTCATAACCGCGGGCACGGCTTTCGAAAGATAAAACCCTGCAGGGGTGTCCCAACTTAGCCCATCATAAGCTCTCACGGTCAACGAAGGATAAACCTTCTCCCAGAAAGACCCGATCAGTCTCGGAATCCCGGTTTACAAGACATTTCGACAATGGTAAAACAAGACCAGCAAAGCCGCCCGAATGTGCTGACAAATCCCGATAGGAGCTGCACATATCTCGTTCTCAGGGCACACCGGATGAGCAGTCCGTACAAATAAAACCAAACCTCGAGTTTCCCCAAGGTGGCGCTGCAAAGGGCTCTAGTTTGGACCAGCACTCAGAGGAACACTGGCCCGGGGGTTTAAAATAAAGATGACCCTCGGGCTCTAGAAAACCCGGAGGAAAAAGGCTTAGGTGGCAAATGGTAAAACCAAGGTTGGGCCTTGCTGGAGGAGTTTTATTCAAGGCGAACTGTCAAGGGGGTCCCATAAATCACCCGACCGCGTAAGGAACGCAAACTCAAGGAACATAATACCGGTATGATAGAAACTAGGGCGGCAAGAGTGGAACAAAACACCAGGCATAAGGCCGAGCCTTCCACCCTTAACCAAATATATAGATGCATTAATATAATAAGAGATATTGTGATATCCCAACATATCCATGTTCCGACATGGAACAAACTTCAACTTCACCTGCAACTAGCAACGCTATAAGAGGGGCTGAGCAAAAGCGGTAACTTAGCCAAACAACGGTTTGCTAGGTAAGGATGGTTAAGGGCTGACATGGCAATATGGGAGGCATGATATAGCAAGTGATAGGTAGCGCAGCATGGCAATAGAGCGAACAACTAGCAAAGCAAAGATAGAAGTGATTTCGAGGGGTGGTCATCTTGCCTGCAAGGTTCTCAGAGTTGTCGAAAGCTTGATCCTCGTAAACGTACTCAACAGGTTCCTTGTTCACGAACTCGTCTCCCGGGTCTACCCAAGACAAGAACACAAGCAACGGAACCACAATCAATCACGTTAAGAATCTGCCAGAAATATTTTATAGCAAAAGTAGAGCAAGATTGAGTCATGCTAGGGCACTCCATAATTGCAAACAAGGGCAGGAATGGATCAGTTACAACAATACCTACAAAACATCCTTACTGAACATCTCCAAAATATGCATGGATCTCTCTGTAGCATCAAGTTTACATGGCAACAAAATAACAGCAGACAAAGACAGAGAAATCACTAAGTCCCTGAAATCAGAAACATTACGGAGCCTAGTTTGCATGCTTGTGCTAGTCACCACAAAGATCACAAAAATACATGGCATACACTACAGGAAAGATGGCATGGCATACAACAAAACACATGTAGAGCTCATGCCCATAAGATGCACAGATTAAATGCTACAAAAATAACAAATCTCCAAGTTCCGCTAAGAACCAGTAGATAACAGCAACTAGCACTCTTGCAATAGAGATTTGGGCATCAAGATGGCCTCTAATGAACATGGTGCAATTGAACAAAATGTAGAGCCTCACGAGACGAACAATACGATATATTACACGCGCGAAACGGAACTATATGCAGAGAGTTATGATTCTATGAACAAGAGCACATGCTGAGAAAAATCAAAGACTTGGGAAAATTTCGGGATCGGGAAAAGTCAACCTTAGGGTTACTAGATCTGGATCGGGGCGCGGTTCCCGAGGTTGGCCGGGCCACTCGCCGGAGTTGGGAGGGAGAGGACGCCGGAGTTGGAGGGAGAGGACGCCGGGCGTGGAGGAGCTCGGGCTCCGGCCAGCGAGGAGGAGGCCGGCGAGCGGGCGAGGCCGGGGCGCTCGGGCCGGGCGGCGCAGCCGGCGACGAAGGGCAGCGGCGGCGGCGCACCGGCGGCGGAGGTGCGACGCGGGCGGCCGGATCCTGGCGCGGGGCGAGCGCCTCGGGCGGCGGCGGCGGTACGGGTCGGGCGGGCCCCGCCTGGGACCGGCGGGCCGGCGGCGCGGGGAGGAGAGAGAGGGCGCGGGAGGTGACGTGGCAGACGCGGATTGGACGAGGGCGGCGGGTGGACGTGTCCGGCGGCGGTGGTTTTTGTCCGGGCGCGAGGTGGAAGAAGGGTAGGGTTTGGACTGCGAACGTTTTTCGGGGGAGATGCATATATATAGGTAGAGGGAGCTAGGAGAGTCCAAATGAGGTGCGGTTTTCGCCCACACGATCGTGATCGAACGACCTACAGCATGGAAGAGATTTTGGTGGGTTTTGGGCTGTTTAGAGAGGGGGTTTTGCTGCAACACACAGAAGGCATCTGCGGTTACCCGGTTAACCGTTGGAGTACCAAACGACCTCCAAATGGAACGAAACTTGACCGGTGGTCTACCGGTGGTATACCAAGGCCACTTGACAAGCCTCTGTCCATTCCGAGAACGTTTGACACCCGCTCACGAAAGAAAACAAGAGGGGTGCACCGGAGGAGATGGGAGCGCCGGATTGCAAAACGGACAACGGGGAAAATGTTCGGATGCATGAGACGAACACGTATGCAAATGCAATGCACATGATGACATGATATGAAATGCATGACATGAACAAAATGCAAAACGAAAGACAAAACCCGACCACGGAGGGAATATCATAACACATAGCCGAAAATGGCAAGAGTTGGAGTTACAAATATGGAAAGTTACATCCGGGGTGTTACATAGGTTTACTTGCTACTCATGGAGATGGGGAACCTCCTAAAACCCTCGATGCTGGTTATGTGAAAGATATTATGTACTGCTTTGATAATCCTGAGAAAACCCCATTCACTTATGTAATGGGAGACACGTTGGATCAACGTGAATACTTTAGGGATTATCGCTTGACTCAAAAAGGGAAACTATTATGGGATCAAATTCATATGTTGCATTGGTATGTTCGGGAACTATGCTTGAGATATGATTATACTTGTTGCTCTAGGATGAAGGCTCCACACCTTCCCTTTTCATGCAAATTTAATGATGATAAAACCTTGGCTTCTTATGCTAATGGTATATATGATTACTATGATGTGGAACAAATAGAAGAATTTGTTGCTTTTATGGGTGCTTATGAAATTGAATCTTTGTTTAAGGAGTGTGAAAATCTTGCTGATGCTGTTTACAGACCTGAAAATTTTGCTATACTTAAATATTGCTATGATAATTATGAATTCAATTCCGATATTGATGATTTTATTGAGAGAGTCTGTGTTGTCCAAGAAGAGACTAATATTTTGCAGGAGTCTATGGAAGAAGGAATTGATGAAACTGTGGGCTCATTGGATGAAAAAGATGATGAGGAGAGCGAAGAACAAAATGAGGAAGAGAGGATTAGCTACTCGTGCCCACCTTCTAATGAGTGTAACTCTTCAACTCATACATTGTTTAATTTCCCTTCGTGCTTACCGAAGGATGATTGCTATGATGATTGTTATGATCCCGTTGATTCTTTTGAAATATCCCTTTTTGATGATTCTTGCTATGCTTGTGGCCAAGATGCCAATATGAATTATTCTTATGGAAATGAACTTGCTATAGTTCCTTATGTTAAACATGAAATTCTTGCTATTGCACCCACGCATGATAGTCCTATTATCTTTTTGAATTCTCCAAACTACACTATATCGGAGAAGTTTGCACTTATTAAGGATTATATTGATGGGTTGCGTTTCACTACTACACATGATGATTTTTATAGATATAATAAGCATGTTCTTGCTGCTCCTACTTGCAATTATTATGAGAGAGGAACTACATCTCCGCCTCTCCATGTTTCCAATATGATAAAATTGCAAGAAACTATTTATACTATGCATTGGCCTTTACTATGTGTGCATGAATTGTTCTTTTATGACATACCGATGCATAGGAAGAGAGTTAGACTTCGTCATTACATGATATATGTTACTTTGTGCTCACTACTAAATTACAAATCATTGTTAATTAAAATTGGCTTTGATATACCTTGGGATCCGGGTGGATTCATTACTTGAGCACTATACGCCTAGCTTAATGGCTTTAAAGAAAGCGCTGCCAGGGAGACAACCCGGAAGTTTTAGAGAGTCATTTATTTCTATTGAGTGCTTTCATATAGTTTAAAAACAAAAAAATAAAGAGGGGAACCCAAAACTTTTTCAAAAAGGAACGTGAAAGTGAGAGAGACAAGCATGGTTGAAGTGGGGGAGCTCCTTGAACTTTGTTCATGCTCACGGAAACTTTGTGAATCTTGATTACAGAAACTTTTCAACAAAAATAATTATCCCCTTGTACAATTCCATTGTATTATAAAAATAATGTGCCAAGGTTTTCCTTTAGGATGTTTTAGATTACTTGTTGGTTTGTGCGGTGCAGGACAGAAACTTTGGCTGTAGTGCGCAATTTTACATTTTTTACTGGAATGTCAAATGGTTGAGAAACTTTTTGCACTGTCTTTATATACAAATTGTTTATTTTTCCTAATTTTGGTAGAAATTTTGGAGTACCAGAAGTATGGTAAATGTTCAGATTACTAAATATTGTCCTGTTTAAGACAGATTCTGTTTTTGATGCATAGTTTGCTTGTTTTGATGAAACTATCGATTTCTATCAGTGGATTAAGCCATGGAAAAGTTATATTACAGTATCTACAATGCAAAAACAAAATATGAATTGGTTTGCAACAGTACCTAGAGTAGTGATTTGCTTTATTATACTAATGGATCTTACCGAGCTTTCTGTTGAGTTTTGTGTGGATGAAGTGTTCGAAGATCGAGGATGTCTCGATGTGAGGAGAAGAAGGAGAGGAAAGAGCTCAAGATTGGGTATTCCCAAGTCACCCCAAGTAAATATTCAAGGAGACTCAAGCGTCTAAGCTTGGGGATGCCCCGAAAGGCATCCCATCTTTCTTCAACAAATATCGGTATGTTTTCAGATTCGTTTCGTTCATGCGATATGTGCAAATCTTGGAGCATCTTTTGCATTTAGTTTTCACTTTTATTTTATGCACCATGCTGGTATGAGATAGTCCTTGGTTGATTTATATAATGCTCTTTGCACTTCACTTATATCTTTTCAGTACGGCTTTATAGAATGCTTCATGTGCTTCACTTATATTATTCGAAGTTTGGATTGCCTATTTCTCCTCACATAGAAAACCGCCATTTGTAGAATGCTCTTTTGCTTCACTTATATTTGTTAGAGTGTGGGCATACCTTTTTTAGAAAGAATTAAACTCTCTTGCTTCACTTATATCTATTTAGAGAGATGACAGGAACTGGTCATTCACATGATTAGTCATAAAATCCTACATAAAACTTGTAGATCACTGAATATGATATGTTTGATACCTTGCAATAGTTTTGCGATATAAAGGTGGTGATATTAGAGTCATTCTAGTTGAGTAATTGTGAAATTGAGAAATACTTGTGTTGAGGTTTGCAAGTCCCGTAGCATGCATGTATGGTAAACGTTGTGTGGCAAATTTGAAGCATGGGGTGTTCTTTGATTGCTTTCCTTATGAGTGGCGGTCGGGGACGAGCGATGGTATTTTCCTACCAATCTATCCCCCTAGGGGCATGCGTAGCAGTACTTTGCTTCGAGGGCTAATAAGCTTTTGCAATAAGTATATGAGTTCTTTATGACTAATGTGAGTCCATGGATTATACGCACTCTCACCCTTCCATCATTGCTAGCCTCTTCGGTACCGTGCATTGCCCTTTCTCACCTCGAGAGTTAGTGCAAACTTCGTCGGTGCATCCAAACCCCGTGATACGATACGCTCTATCACACATAAGCCTCCTTATATCTTCCTCAAAACAGCCACCATACCTACCTATCATGGCATTTCCATATCCATTCGAGATATATTGCCATGCAACTTCCATCATCATCATATACATGACTTGAGCATTTATTGTCATGTTGCTTTGCATGATCGTAAGATAGCTAGCATGATGTTTTCATGGCTTGTCCTTTTTTGATGTCATTGATACGCTAGATCATTGCACATCCCGGTACACCGCCGGAGGCATTCATATAGCATCATATCTTTGTTCTAGTATCAAGTTGTAATATTGAGTTGTAAGTAAATAAAAGTGTGATGATCATCATTATTAGAGCATTGCCCCAAGAAGAAAAAGAGAGGCCAAAGAAGCCTAAATGAAAAAGGGGGCCATAGAAGCCCGCCAAAAAAAAGAGAAAAAAAGAAAGAAAAAAAGGGCAATGTTACTGTCCTTTTACCACACTTGTGCTTCAGAGTAGCACCATGTTCTTCATGTAGAGAGTCTCTTGAGTTATCACTTTCATATACTAGTGGGAATTTTCATTATAGAACTTGGCTTGTATATTCCAACGATGGGCTTCCTCAAATGCCCTAGGTCTTCATGAGCAAGCAAGTTGGATGCACACCCACTTAGTTTCGGTTTGAGCTTTCATATACTTATAGCTCTAGTGCATCCATTGCATGGCAATCCCTACTCCTCACATTGACATCAATTGATGGGCATCTCCATAGCCCGTTGATTAGCCGCGTCGATGTGAGACTTTCTCTTTTTTTGTCTTCTCACACAAACCTCCATCATCATATTCTATTTCACCCATAGTGCTATATCCATGGCTTGCGCTCATGTATTGCGTGAGGGTTGAAAAGGCTGAAGCGCGTTAAAAAGTATGAACCAATTGCTCGGCTTGTCATCGGGGTTGTGCATGATGGGAGCATTTTGTGTGACAGAAATAAAGCATGGCCAAACTATATGATTTTGTAGGGATGAGCTTTCTTTGGCTATGTTATTTTGAGAGGACATAATTGCTTGGTTAGTATGCTTGAAGTATTATTGTCTTAATGTCAAATGATAGACTATTGCTTTGAATCACTCGTGTCTTAATATTCATGCCATGATTAGATTATGTGGTCAAGATTATGCTAGGTAGCATTCCACATCAATTTTTTTATCATTTACCTACTCGAGGACGAGCAGGAATTAAGCTTGGGGACGAGCAGGAATTATGCTAGGTAGCATTCCACTCAATTTTTTTATCATTTTTTTATCATTCTATCCTCTACTTGAACATGGTGCTTTATGCTTCATATTATTATCCAATGATGTGTTGCCGTCCTATGATGTCTGAGTAGATTTTTGTTGTCCTATCGGTATTTGGTGAATTGCTATGATTTGTTTAATTTGCTTGTGGTTATGTTGTTGTCCTTTGGTGCCCATCATATGAGTGCGCGCGTGGATCACACCATAGGGTTAGTTGTATGTTGATAGGACTATGTATTGGAGGGCAAGAGTGACAGAAGCTTCAACCTAGCATAGAAATTGATGCATACGGGATTGAAGGGGGGCCAATATATCTTAATGCTATGGTTGGGTTTTACCTTAATGAACGTTAGTAGTTCCGGATGCTTGCTAATAGTTCCAATCATAAGTGCATAGAATTCCAAGTTAGGGATGACATGCTAGTAGTGGCCTCTCCCACGTAAAACTTGCCATCGGTCTAGTAAACTAGTCAATTGCTTAGGGACAATTTCGCAACTCCTACCACCACTTTTCCACACTCGCTATACTAACTTTATTGCTTCTTTATCTAAACAGCCCCTACTTTTTATTTACGCACTCTTTATTATCTTGCAAACCTATCCAAAAACACCTACAAAGTACTTCTAGTTTCATACTTGTTCTAGGTAAAGCGAACGTCAAGCGTGCGTAGAGTTGTATCGGTGGTCGATAGAACTTGAGGGAATATTTGTTCTACCTTTAGCTCCTCGTTGGGTTCGACACTCTTACTTATCGAAAGAGGCTGCAATTGATCCCCTATACTTGTGGGTTATCACCCGACAAGCCTGCCAATCATACCAACAGAAACTGTTGGGTCTTTAAACAGGACGGCAAGCTCAATGCCGAACACAAGGGGAAAGGGCCGCCCAGTGAGGACGACAATGAAGAGCCTCGCCCACCGAGCACAGGGGGACAGAAGAAATTTCCCCCCGAGGTCAAAACGGTAAACATTATCTACGTTACTCATATCCCTAAGCGGGAGCGCAAGCGTGCGTTAAGGGACGTCTACGCCATCGAGCCAGTCGCCCCAAAATTTAACCCATGGTCAGCCTGTCCGATCACCTTTGATCGCAGAGACCATCCGACCAGTATCCGTCATCGAGGATCAGCTGCATTGGTCCTCGACGCAATTATTGACGGATTCCACCTCACGCGAGTCCTTATGGACGGTGGCAGCAGTCTCAATCTACTTTATCAGGACACCGTCCGTAAAATGAGCATTGATCCATCAAGAATCAAGCCCACTAAAACCACCTTTAAAGGGGTAATACCCGGCGTAGAGGCCTGTTGCACAGGATCCATAACGCTGGAAGTCGTCTTCGGCTCACCGGATAACTTCCGGAGCTAAGACCTGATCTTCGACATTGTTCCATTCCGTAGTGGCTATCACGCACTACTCGGACGAACCGCTTTTGCCTGTTTCAATGCAGTTCCGCACTACGCTTACCTAAAGCTCAAGATGCCTGGACCACGTGGCGTTATAACAGTCAATGGAAACATGGAGTGCTCCCTCCGTACAGAGGAGCATATCGTGGCCCTCGCAGCCGAGGTGCAGGGGGGCCTTGAGGGAGTCCTGGATTAAGGGGTCCTCGGACAGCCGGACTATATTCTCCTGCCGGACTGTTGGACTATGAAGATACAAGATTCAAGACTTCGTCCCGTGTCCGGATGGGACTCTCCTTGGCGTGGAAGGCAAGCTTGGCAATTCGGATATGTAGATCTCCTCCCTTGTAACCGACTCTGTGTAACCCTAGCCCCCTCCGGTCTCTATATAAACCGGAGGGTTTAGTCCGTAGGACAAGAACAATCATAATCATAGGCTAGCTTCTAGGGTTTAGCCTCTACGATCTCGTGGTAGATCAACTCTTGTAATACTCATATCATCAAGATCAATCAAGCAGGAAGTAGGGTATTACCTCCATCGAGAGGGCCCGAACCTGGGTAAACATTGTGTCCCCCGCCTCCAGTTACCATCCGCCTTAGACGCACAGTTCGGGACCCCTACCCGAGATCCGCCGGTTTTGACACCGACATTGGTGCTTTCATTGAGAGTTCCACTGTGCCGTCACGATAAAGGCTTGATGGCTCCTTCGATCATCGGCAACGATGCGATCCAGGGCGAGGTTTTCCTCCCCGGACAGATCTTCGTATTCTGCGGCTTCGTACTGCGGGCCAACTCGCTTGGCCATCTAGAGCAGATCGAGAGCTACGCCCCTGGCCGTCAGGTCAGGTTTGGAAATTTAAACTATACCGCCGACATCCGCAGAGACTTGATCTTTGACGGATTCGAGCCTATGTCAGGTGCGTCGCACAGTCACGACGAGCATGACTTAGCTCTGTCGTCGGACGGTGTTCGGGGGATCACACCTGCGGCTACTCCGGCCCTCAATCCGGAGCAGATTGCGCCGTTCGAGGACGGGTGGATGGATCCCGCCACGGAGGCCGCACACTCAGCGGCGATAGAGCCGAATACTGACTTCACCTCCTACGATACCTGTGTTGCCGGATCCTTGGATTCGTCCCCGGCCACGGGCTCCAAACCGCCTGCGTCCGTGCCTAGCGAATCTGATTGGGCACCGATCATGGAGTTTACCTCCGCGGATATTTTCCAGCACTCACCCTTGGGCGACATGCTAGATTCTCTAAAGTCTCTCTGCTTGTCAGGAGACCCTCGGCCGAACTATGTGCAGCTCGAGTGGGAGGCGGACGACGAAGAAATTCGGTCCCCACCCACCACCCACTTAATAGCCACTGTCGGCGATTTAACCGACATGCTCGATTTCGACTCCGAAGACATCGACGGTATGAACAACGATGCAGGAGAGGAACAGGAACTACCGCCCACAGGGCGCTGGACAGCCACTTCATCACACGATATATACATGGTGAATACACCCAAAGAAAACAATGACGAGGAACGGAAGGGTGCAGAGAAGCAACCGAAGCGATGACGTAGGCGCCGCTCCAAATCCCGCCTCGGCAAAAACAGCGATAACAGCGCAAGAAAGAATAATACCCCGGTCGACTCCAGAGGAAATGACGACCACATGGACCTAGCGACAGAGCAGGATGAGCCAGCAGACGGTGAACATAGTATGGAGCCGCTGTCCGACAACAGTGACGCCGAGGGTAAATCTAATCAACCTGTCTCCGGAGAGGAGAACAGTCCGGACGACGATGCACACATCATCTCGGAAAGGCACTTGGAGCAAGAGAACCTCCATAGAAGGCTTCTTGCCACCGCGAGGAGTCTAAAGAAGCAGAAGCAAAGGCTCAAGGCCGTGCAAAATACACTCAACAGTAGATGGAACAAAGTGCTCGACACTGCAGAAAAGTACGGTGGCAGTCGCCACACAAAGAGCTATCCAAAGCGCAAGCTGCTGCCTGAATTCGATGGCGAGGCTTTAGAGCCTATACAGCCGAAAAATAAAACGGCCAATCAGCCGGATCAACCACCCCGTGGCCGCGATAGGGCGGCTAACGATGTCGGTATGACCAGGTCCATCTACGGATCTAGGAAGCACGCTCCGGCACAGAATCAAAACCGAACATTACAACCGTCAGAACGTCATGACACATCCAAGTACAGGGGTGCCGCGCACCCCCTATGCTTCACCGATGAGGTGCTGGATCACGAATTTCCAGAGGGATTCAAACCCGTGAACATAGAGGCGTACGACGGAACGACAGACCCTGGGGTCTGGATCGAGGACTTTATCCTTCATATCCATATGGCTCGTGGACATGATCTCCACGCCATCAAATACTTGCCCCTCAAGCTGAAAGGACCAGCTCGGCATTGGCTGAAGAGCCTCCCCGTAAACTCAATTGGAAGTTGGGAAGAGCTTGAGGATGCTTTTAGGGCTAATTTTCAAGGGACCTATGTCCGGCCTCCGGATGCAGACGATTTAAGTCATATAATTCAACAGCCCGGAGAGTCAGCCCGAAAGCTTTGGAACAGATTCCTCACTAAGAAGAATCAAATTGTCGACTGCCCGGACGCCGAAGCCTTAGCGGCTTTCAAACACAGTGTCAGGGACGAATGGCTCGCCAGACACCTCGGCCAGGAAAAACCGAGGACAATGGCAGCCTTAACAAGCCTTATGACCCGCTTTTGCGCGGGCGAAGATAGTTGGCTGGCCCGTAGCGGCACCAGCGACCCAGGCACATCCGAAGTCAGGGATGGTAAGGGGAAACCCCGACGCCATAAAAGCAAGCGTCGAAGCAATGAAGACAGCCCAGACAACACGGCGGTAAACGCCGGATTCAGGGGCTCTCAACCCGGTCAACAGAAAAAGCCATTTAAAGGCAGCCGAGATGGACCATCCAGCCTAAACAAGATTCTAGACAGATTATGTCAGATTCATGGCACCTCCGACAAACCTGCAAATCACACCAACAGAGAATGCTGGGTCTTCAAGCAAGCCGGCAAGCTAAACGCCGAGCACAAGGGGAGGGAGACACCAAGTGAAGACGAGGATGAGCCTCGCCGGCAAAACACTGGGGGACGGAAAAAATTCCCACCAGAGGTCAAAACAGTGAACATGATTCACATAACGAAGAGGAGGAGCAAACGCGCACTCCGAGACGTATGCGCCGTGGAGCCCGTCACCCCCAAGTTCAACCCTTGGTCGGCCTGCCCGATCACTTTCGATCGCAGGGATCACCCGACTAGTATCCGGCACGGAGGATCTGCTGCCTTGGTGCTAGACCCAATAATTAACGGATACCATCTGACCCGAGTCCTTATGGACGGCGGCAGTAGTCTCAATCTGATATATCAGGACATAGTCCACAAAATGGGGATAGACCCGACAAGAATCAGCCAAAGCAATACTACCTTTAAAGGAGTAATACCAGGCCCAGAGGCCCGCTGCACGGGCTCTCTAGTACTAGAGGTTGTATTCGGTTCTCCCGACAACTTCCGAAGCGAAAGGTTTACCTTCGACATCGCTCCATTCCGAAGCAGCTATCAAGCACTACTCGGAAGAATGGCCTTCGCTCGTTTTAACGCAGTACCGCATTACGCCTATCTTAAGCTTAAGGTGCCCGGTCCACGTGGCATCATCATAGTTAGCGGAAACACAGAGCGCTCCTTGCGTGCGGAAGAATGTGTTGCGGCTTTAGCAGCCGAACACTGACCGGCCCCTCCAACCAGAATAAATGGTCGGTCGTCATGTAACGCCCACGATGCGGCTATATCTGAATTCGAAGCAACTCGAATACCACAATACAAAATAAAACAAAGTATTGGCTTGCAAAATAAGCCGGAACAAACATATGATAGATATTTCGTCCGAAGTTTTCGTGGTGGGGCCCACACGGGCTCAATCGTACAGCACCATCATGTACAAGGCTGTGCACATGACATACGAAGCGTCCCCGAGTCAGCAAAGCCATGGACTCTTTAAGACACAACGAGACCACTTTAAAATCAACCGTATACAGGCGGACCACTAGACGTCGAACCCCAATCTCATATCATGCGTCTGTCGAAAAGATATCCTAAGGCTACTTGAATTCCCACTTATAAACTCCCGAAACTTTCTGGTTATGCAATCTGGTGTAGGGGATACAGGGGACACAAATATATCACCCAAACTAACAATCCCTAGATCCAGCTGTATCCATCCGTCAACACATAACCAAGAAACCTTCGGAAATCGTTTACCTCAACCTTCGAAAAACATACGTTATACAAGTTATGGCAATACTCCCGAACTCCCGCCCCAGTACTGGGTGGCGTCGAGGTGATCTCACCAACAACTGCATAAAAGAGATTTCGATGTCGGCGAAACTCAGGTATTCTAGAACTGCAACGATAAAATTGTGACGACAACACCTCGGAGCTCAACTCCCCGGGACACTGCCACAACCCCTAAATGACAGGAGGCACCAAGAACAATGTTCTCGTCACAAATCCATCGGAACGACTCCAAGATACCCGCGTGATCCTAAAAAAAAATTAGTGAAATTTGAGGAGAGAATAGTCAAAACTTCTACGTCAGGAGACCTCACCAGAGCGACGAAGGGACTGAGGAGTAAAAAGAATCCTACTCTCCGATATATATAATCCTAAGACTCAAAACATTTTTGTTCTAGACTCAACAACGCCAGCGATTCGATCAAGCAGGGGGCTCCTAAGTCGGGGATGGCTCTGATTACCAACTTGTAACGCCCACGATGCGGCTATATCTCCCACGTGTCGAGGCACGACTTAGAGGCATAACCGCATAGTGGTTTTGTCGCAAGAAGGGTCATCTTCACACAATCCCATGTAATGAACAAGAATGGGATAAAGAGTTGGCTTACAATCGCCACTTCACACAAAACATAAATATCATTCATACATCATCCAAAATACAATCATATAGACCGACTACGGTCAAAATCCAGATAAAAATAAGACAACCCCAAATGCTAGATCCCCGATCGTCCCAACTGGGCTCCACTACTGATCATCAGGAAAAGACACATAATAACGACCACGTTCCTCGTCGAACTCCCACTTGAGATCGACGCCATCATCTGCACTGGCATCGTCGGCACCTGCAACTGTTTTGGAAGTATCTGTGAGTCACGGGGACTCAGCAATCTCACACCCGCGAGATCAAGACTATTTAAGCTTATAGGACAAGGAGGTGCAAAGAGGTGGAGCTGCAGCGACAAAAGCATATATGGTGGCTAACTTGCGCAAATGAGAGCGAGAAGAGAAGCAATGGAGCGGACGTCATCTAGCAATGACCAAGAAGAGGTCCTGAACACCTACTTACGTCATACATAACACAGACCGTGTTCACTTCCCGGACTCCGCCGAGAAGAGACCATCACGACTACACACGCACTTGGTGTATTTTACTTGGGTCAAGTGACAAGTTATCTACAACCGGACATTAACAAATTCCCATCTGCCTCATAACCGCGGGCACGGCTTTCGAAAGATAATACCCTGCAGGGGTGTCCCAACTTAGCCCATCATAAGCTCTCACGGTCAACGAAGGATAAACCTTCTCCCGGAAAGACCCGATCAGTCTCGGAATCCCAGTTAACAAGACATCTCGACAATGGTAAAACAAGACCAGCAAAGCCTCCCGAATGTGCCGACAAATCCCGATAGGAGCTGCACATATCTCGTTCTCAGGGCACACCGGATTTTCCAAGCTTCCGATAGGCCAGACCAGAGTTGCCCCTGGTGGCCACCGGCGACTGACAGTTTGGACCAATACTCAAAGGAGCACTGGCCCGGGGGTTTAAAATAAAGATGACCCTCGGGCTCTAGAAAACCCGGGGGAAAAAGCTATAGGTCGCAAATGGTAAAACCAAGGTTGGGCCTTGCTGGAGGAGTTTTATTCAAGGCGAACTGTCAAGGGGGTCCCATAAATCACCCGACCGTGTAAGGAACGCAAACTCAAGGAACATAATCCCGGTATAACAGTAACTAGGGCAGCAAGAGTGGAACAAAACACCAGGCATAAGGCCGAGCCTTCCACCCTTTACCAAATATATAGATGCATTAATTAAATAAGAGATATTGTGATATCCCAACATATCCATGTTCCGACATGGAACAAACTTCAACTTCACCTGCAACTAGCAACGCTATAAGAGGGGCTGAGCAAAAGCGGTAACATAGCCAAACAACGGTTTGCTAGGAAAGGATGGTTAGGGGCTGACATGACTGAAAATAGGAGACATGATATAGCAAGTGATAGGTAGCGAGCATGGCAATAGAGCGAACAACTAGCATAGCAAAGATAGAAGTGATTTCGAGGGGTGGTCATCTTGCCTGCAAGATTCTCAGAGTTGTCGAACGCTTGATCCTCGTAAGCGTACTCGACAGGTTCCTCGTTCACGAACTCGTCTCCCGGCTCTACCCAAGACAAGAACACAAACAAACGGAACCACAATCAACAACGAGAAATGCGCAAGCAACATGATGCAAAACATGTATGATATGCAAGATATGGTATGCGATGCATATGCGTGCTCCGGAAGGAAAATGATGAACATGGCAGTAACTTGGCAAACCAAGCATGCCACTGGAAAGATGAGATGATTTCGGACGAAATCGATATAAAGATCACCGGAATCGGATGCACGGTTTGCAAATGGCAAGCAAAACAAGAATGACACTAATCTGCGATTAACAGCAAGATAGCACTTAAAATACAACAAGTAGCAATGCTACAGCACCCCAACATAGCACCAAAGCATATAACAGTAATCTACAGGAGATTCTTGACAAAAGATGAACACTGAGCTACGGCTAGATCACAACATATCAAGCTCAAACAAGCATTGCAAAAGTGCAAAAGATTACACGTTCACAGACGGTGAAAATCTGGACATGGCAGAAATCAGCATCAGGTAGCAATGTTTAGAGCACGAAATCAACATGCTACAGGAACTTAACATAGCAAAACAAGGCATGGTAGTGTTCTACTAAATGCACATGACAAAAGTCCCTTACTGACCATAAGCCAAAAGGGACCAGAAGATATGATGGCAAGCATGTAAACATAGCAAGTTTCGTTATCAGGTTTCAGACTTAGCAGAAAACAGAGCATGGCAGAAATATTAATATGTAGGCCTCTTTGTGAGCTTGATGCACTCACTACAGAGCATTTCATGACAAACCAAGCATACCTACATTAAGATGGCATGTTTATGAAGCTCTCCATGGCAAGAACAATTGCATAGCATGTATGGATCAACTACAATAAGCTTGGCAAAAATGCATGTCATGTTAAGAATCTGCCAGAAATATTTTATAGCAAAAGTAGAGCAAGATTGAGTCATGCTATGTTACTCTAAAATTGCAAACAATTGCAGGAATGGATCAATTACAACTATAGCTACAAAACATCCTTACTGAACATCTCCAAAATATGCATGGATCTCTCTGAAGCATCAAGTTTACATGGCAACAAAATTACAGCAGACAAGGACTTGGAGAAATCACCAAGTCCCTGAAATCAGAAATATTACGGGGCCTACTTTGCATGCTTGTGCTAGTCACCACAGAGATCACAAAAATACATGGACTATACCACTGGAAACATGGCATGGCATACTTCAAAACACATGTAGAGCTCATGCCCAAAAGATGCACAGCATAAATGATACAAAAATGACAAATCTCCAGGTTCTGATAAGAACCAGAGATTAACAGCAACTAGCCCTCTTACAACGAGGATTTGGGCATCAAGATGACCTCTAATGAAAATGGTGCAATTTAATAAAATGAAGAGCATCACGAGGCGAACAATTTGACATATTACACGCGCGAATCGGAGCTACATGCAAGAAGTTATCGCATCGGGAACAGGAGCACTTGCTGATGGATTCTCAGACTCGGAAAAAAAAAACGGAGCGAGGGAAGTCAACGGGGAGGAGTTACCAGATCGGATCGGGGTTCGTGGAGCTCGGGCTCGCTCGGGCGCTCGCCGGCCGGAGAGGGAGAGGGGACGGGCGGGGCGACGGCCGGAGGGCGAGGCCGGCGGGCGAGGCCGGCGGGGCGGCGGAGGCGGCGATGCCCGGCGGCGGGCGCGCGGCGGCGGGGACGGGCGCCGCGGCGGCGGCCGGCGGTGATGGCGGCGGCGGCGGGCCGGCCGGCGGCGGGAGAGGCGGCGGAGGCGCGGTGCGGGCGCGGGCTCGGGCGGCGGCGCAGCTCGGGCCGCGGGGGCCGGAAACGGGCCGGCGGCGGCGGCGGTTGGACGTTGTCCGGCGCGGACGGACGCGTCCGGCGGCGCAGTGGGAAAAACGCTAGGGTTCGTCTGCGAATCCGTTTTTCGGGATGCCCACATATAAATAGGTAGAGGGAGCTAGGAGGCTCCAAATGAGGTGCGGTTTTCGCCCACACGATCGTGATCGAACGACCTAGAGCATGGAAGAGAGTTTGGTGGGTTTTGGGCTGGTTTTGGAGGGGGGTTTTGCTGGACACTCAAATGGACTTTGCGGATGCCCGGTTAACCGTTGGAGTACCAAACGACCTCCGAATGGAACGAAACTTGACCGGTAGTCTCCGGGTGGTATATTAAGACCACTTGACAAGCCTCGGTCCATTCCGAGAAAGTTTGACACACGCACACGAAAGAAAACTAGAGGGATGCACCGGAGGAGATAGGAGCATCAGATTGGAAAACGGACAACGGGGAAAATGCTCGGATGCATGAGACGAACACGTATGCGAATGCAATGCGCATGATGACATGATATGAAAATGCATGACATGACAAAATACAAAACGAAAGACAAAACCCAACAACGGAGGGAAAAAACATATCACATCGCCGGAAAAAGGCAAGAGTCGGAGTTACAAATATGGCAAGTTACATGCGGGGTGTTACAACACTCCACCACTACGAGAGGATCTCGTCCCGAGATCTAGGACTGAAAGAACTCCGGATATTCGGAACGGAGATGGTCCTCGCGTTCCCAGGTGGCTTCCCGGTCGGAATGGTGCGACCACTTCACTTTGAGGAATTTGATAGACTTGTTGCGAGTCTTGCGCTCAGTTTCTTCAAGAATAGCAACGGGGTGCTCATGATAAGACAAATCTTCTTGGAGGTCAACCTCTTCGAAGTTGATAGTGCGCTCAGGCGTCTTGAAGCACTTGCGGAGCTGTGACACGTGGAACACATCGTGCACGTTCGCGAAGTTGGAAGGAAGCTCAAGTTGATAGGCGAGGTCGCCTCTTTTGCCAATGATCTTGAAAGGACCCACGTATCTAGGGGCAAGCTTCCCTTTGATACCGAAGCGACGAGTGCCTTTCATTGGAGAGGCGCGGAGGTAGACATGGTCTCCTTTCTCGAAAGCCAAATCACGATGCTTACTATCATAGTAACTCTTCTCGCGCGATTGCGCGGCTTTGAGATTATCACGGATGACTTTACACATTTCTTCAGCTTCAGTGATTAAGTCATTGCCAAGAAGTTGGCGTTCACCAGTCTCTGACCAACTGAGAGGAGTACGGCACTTTCTGCCATAGAGAATCTCGAATGGGGCTTTGCCCGAACTCGCTTGGAAGTTGTTATTGTAGGAGAATTCAGCATATGGAAGACAATCTTCCCATTTCATGCCAAAGGAAATGACACAAGCCCTGAGCATATCTTCAAGAATTTGATTGACTCGCTCGACTTGGCCACTAGTTTGAGGATGGAAAGCTGTGCTGAAGCGAATGTTTGTGCCCATGGCCTTCTGGAAGGAGTCCCAGAACTTAGAGGTGAAGATGCTTCCACGATCAGAAGAAATCAATTATGGAATGCCGTGCAAGGAGACAATTCTGGAGGTGTAGAGCTCCGCCAGCTGAGCTGCTGTGATGGATTCTTTGATAGGAAGGAAATGAGCCACTTTAGAGAGCTTGTCGATGACAACGAAAATAGCATCATTTCCGCGCTTGGACTTTGGAAAACCAGTCACGAAGTCCATTTCGATATGATCAAACTTCCATTCCGGAATAGCAAGAGGTTGGAGGAGACCAGCTGGTCGTTGGTGTTCTGCTTTCACTCTTCGGCAGACATCACATTCATTCACGAATTGAGCAATTTCTTGCTTCATTCGAGTCCACCAATACGACTGCTTGAGGTCATGATACATCTTCGTACTTCCAGGATGAATGGATAGGAGAGAATTGTGCGCCTCGTTCATTATGACTTTCCTTAGATCACCTTTCGGAACCACAATCCGGTCCTCGAAGAACAAAGTGTCTCTGTCATCAATGCGATAGCACTTGTATTTGGAAAGACCCTTGTCGATACCACGTTTCACCTTCTTCACCATGGAATCAAGAAGTTGTGCCTCACGAATCTGATCTTCCAAAGTAGGAGAGACTATGAGGTTGGCAAGAAAGCCTTGAGGAACAACTTGGAGATTCAGCTTGCGGAAAGCTTCCCAAAGATCCGGTTGGAATGGCTTGAGAATTAAGCTGTTGCAATAAGCCTTCCTACTTAAAGCATCTGCAATGACATTGGCCTTGCCTGGAGTATATTCAATACTCGGATTGTACTCTTGAATCATTTTGACCCATCGAGTCTGCCTGAGGTTGAGGTTGGGCTGAGTGAAGATGTACTTGAGACTCTTGTGATCGGTGAATATGTCCACTTGTCTTCCCAACAAGAGATGTCTCCACGTTATTAATGCATGGACAACTGCCGCCAACTCAAGATCGTGAGTGGGGTAGTTCTTTTCATTGGGCTTCAACTGACGAGAGGTATAGGCCACAACTTTCTTCTCTTGCATTAACACAGCACCGAGACCTTGGAGAGAAGCATCACAGAAAACTTCAAATGGCTTGGATTCATCAGGAGGAGTTAAGACAGGAGCTGTGACTAGTTTCTCTTTGAGAGTGTTGAAAGCAACGTCACACTCAGGAGACCAGACATACTTCGCATGCTTCTGGAGGAGGTTGGAAAGAGGCTTTGCAATCTTAGAGAAATTCTCAACGAATCTTCGGCAATAGCTTGCAAGACCAAGAAAACTGCGGAGCTGCTTGACATTCTGAGGCGGTTCCCAATTCACAATTGCGGACACCTTCTCGGGGTTAACAGCGATGCCCTTGGCAGAGATGATGTGACCAAGGAAAAGAACTTCATCAAGCCAAAACTCACATTTTGAGAACTTCGCATAGAATTTATACTCTCTGAGCTTGTCAAGCACCAATCGCAAATGTTTGGCATGGTCCTTCTTATTCTTGGAGAAGACCAAGATATCATCGAGATACACCAGAACAAATTCATTGGTATAGGGGTTGAAGATGAAATTCATCATCCGAGAGAATACTGGAGGAGCATTGACAAGGCCGAAAGACATGACAGTATATTCATAAGAACCAAAGCTTGTTCTGAATGCTGTCTTGGGAATATCTTCTTCACGAATGCGAATCTGATGATAACCCATACGAAGGTCAAGCTTCAAGAATACTTTAGCGCCTTTGAGTTGCTCAAATAGCTCATTGATGTTGGGAAGTGGATACTTGTTCTTGATTGTCTTCTTGTTCAATGGACGGTAGTCGACACAAAGTCGGTCCGTGCCATCCTTCTTCTTGACAAAAAGAACACCACAACCCCATGGAGATGAACTCGGTCTGAACAAACCCAGACGCTCTTGTTCATCGAGCTGTTTCTTCAATTCCTTCAGCTCGTTGGGTCCAAGCTTGTATGGACGCTTGCAAACGGGTTCGGTGCCAGGCTCTAGTTCGATAACGAACTCAACTGGCCGATGAGGTGGCATACCCAGAAGCTCTTCTGGAAAAACATCTTGATACTCACAAACGACTAGAATTTGAGAGATGGCATTCAATTCGCCCTTCTCATTGAGAGGAAATAACCGAATGGTTTCATCGCGAGCGGCATAAATGATAACATCCTCAGAAGAGTGTGTCAATTGAATTCCCCTGGCAGCACAATCAAGTTGAGCCTTGTGCTTAGAAAGCCAGTCCATCCCGAGAATAAGATCAATATCCGAGTCACCAAGAACAATTGGAGAAGACTGAAATCTATAGTCGCCCATCTTGATGGTAACATTCGGAACCATGGAACTTGCATTCATGCATTTGCCCGGAGAGACAACTGCTAACGGCCTAGGCAATCCTTGGAAATGCAATTCATGCTTGGATGCAAAAGGTCTTGATATGAAAGAAAGCGATGCACCAGTATCAAAAAGAACTTTTGCAGAAACATCATTAACTGAGAGATTACCCATTATCACATCAGTAGATTCCTCCGCTTGAGCTGCATTCATCATGTTCACCTTTGCAAACTTTGGATTATGCTTGACCACTGCATTGCTGGAAGATCTGACAGGAGGAGGAGGAGGAGGAAGACGCCTCTGGTTGAAGCACTTGTTAGCATAGTGACCTTTCTGCTGACATTTGTTGCAAGTCACCTCTGAGAGTGGACGGTGATAAGGAGCATTGGACTTGGGAGCTTGATTCTGAGACTTGTTCTGATAGCCAGAGTTGGAAGAGTTTGAAGAACCATGGCCACCTTTGTTCTTCTGCTGGTAAGGCTGACGAAACGGAGGAGGAGGAGGCAATCAGAACTTCTGTTGCTTAGCTGTCACAAGTGAGGAAGAAGAAGACTGAACTGCGTCCCTGACTCTCTTCTTAGAAGCCTCACACTTGAGCTGAGCAGCCTCTTGCTTCAGTGCCATATTGTAGAATTGATCAAAGTGAGTAGGCTCAACAAGAACGAGAGCTAACTGCAGATCCTCTTTAAGGCCACCTCTGAAGTGATAGATCATGCTCTTCTCATCAGGAACGTCTTGTTTAGCAAAGCGAGCAAGTTTCTGAAACTGAATGTTGTATTGATACACAGACATGTTTCCTTGCTTGAGATTGCGGAACTCCTCACGCTTGCTCTCGACAACACTTTGTGGGATGTGGTGCGCTTTGAAGTCCCGACAGAAGTCAGTCCAAGTGATCACACGACCTCCTCTGGAATCTTTGTATTGCTGAAACCAATCAGCAGCTTGGTCCTTGAGCTGGAAAGAAGCGAACTTGACAAAGTCCTCAGGCCTGACATTGCTACATTCAAAATGCTTGTTGATGTCCACGAGCCAATCATCGGCATCCGTGGCCTCGGCACAGTAGCTGAAAGACTTGGGCTGATTTGCGAGAAACTGGTTGAGAGTGGCGAAGTGAAACTGATTGTTGCCTTGACCTTGATTGCCTTGATTGCCTTGCCCTTGAGTACGTTCTTGCAAGAGTTGCAGAATCATCTGAGCATTGGCGTTGGTGGCTGCCATGATTGCTTGCCATGCCTCCGGAGGTGGAGGTGGTGGCGGAGGGTTCGCTTGACTCCCTTCATTGCGATCCGGATTCTGACGCGTTGGCGGAGCCATCCTGAAGAGGGTGACATCCGTTAGCATCTTGATAGACAAAAGATAAGTAGAATCAACGGACAGAAATTGCAACATATAGTCTTCTCAATAAACATTCGAACGAAGATGAACGAATGAATTCCGTAGTAAATCATCACACTTCCATAAGTTGAGAAGCCACTTGAAAAAGATATGGAATGAACATATGAATTCGAAGCAACTCGAATACCACAATACAAAATAAAACAAAGTATTGGCTTGCAAAATAAGCCGGAACAAACATATGATAGATATTTCGTCCGAAGTTTTCGTGGTGGGGCCCACACGGGCTCAATCGTACAGCACCATCATGTACAAGGCTGTGCACATGACATACGAAGCGTCCCCGAGTCAGCAAAGCCATGGACTCTTTAAGACACAACGAGACCACTTTAAAATCAACCGTATACAGGCGGACCACTAGACGTCGAACCCCAATCTCATATCATGCGTCTGTCGGAAAGATATCCTAAGGCTACTTGAATTCCCACTTATAAACTCCCGAAACTTTCTGGTTATGCAATCTGGTGTAGGGGATACAGGGGACACAAATATATCACCCAAACTAACAATCCCTAGATCCAGCTGTATCCATCCGTCAACACATAACCAAGAAACCTTCGGAAATCGTTTACCTCAACCTTCGAAAAACATCCGTTATACAAGTTATGGCAATACTCCCGAACTCCCGCCCCAGTACTGGGTGGCGTCGAGGTGATCTCACCAACAACTGCATAAAAGAGATTTCGATGTCGGCGAAACTCAGGTATTCTAGAACTGCAACGATAAAATTGTGACGACAACACCTCGGAGCTCAACTCCCCGGGACACTGCCACAACCCCTAAATGACAGGAGGCACCAAGAACAATGTTCTCGTCACAAATCCATCGGAACGACTCCAAGATACCCGCGTGATCCTAAAAAAAAATTAGTGAAATTTGAGGAGAGAATAGTCAAAACTTCTACGTCAGGAGACCTCACCAGAGCGACGAAGGGACTGAGGAGTAAAAAGAATCCTACTCTCCGATATATATAATCCTAAGACTCAAAACATTTTTGTTCTAGACTCAACAACGCCAGCGATTCGATCAAGCAGGGGGCTCCTAAGTCGGGGATGGCTCTGATTACCAACTTGTAACGCCCACGATGCGGCTATATCTCCCACGTGTCGAGGCACGACTTAGAGGCATAACCGCATAGTGGTTTTGTCGCAAGAAGGGTCATCTTCACACAATCCCATGTAATGAACAAGAATGGGATAAAGAGTTGGCTTACAATCGCCACTTCACACAAAACATAAATATCATTCATACATCATCCAAAATACAATCATATAGACCGACTACGGTCAAAATCCAGATAAAAATAAGACAACCCCAAATGCTAGATCCCCGATCGTCCCAACTGGGCTCCACTACTGATCATCAGGAAAAGACACATAATAACGACCACGTTCCTCGTCGAACTCCCACTTGAGATCGACGCCATCATCTGCACTGGCATCGTCGGCACCTGCAACTGTTTTGGAAGTATCTGTGAGTCACGGGGACTCAGCAATCTCACACCCGCGAGATCAAGACTATTTAAGCTTATAGGACAAGGAGGTGCAAAGAGGTGGAGCTGCAGCGACAAAAGCATATATGGTGGCTAACTTGCGCAAATGAGAGCGAGAAGAGAAGCAATGGAGCGGACGTCATCTAGCAATGACCAAGAAGAGGTCCTGAACACCTACTTACGTCATACATAACACAGACCGTGTTCACTTCCCGGACTCCGCCGAGAAGAGACCATCACGACTACACACGCACTTGGTGTATTTTACTTGGGTCAAGTGACAAGTTATCTACAACCGGACATTAACAAATTCCCATCTGCCTCATAACCGCGGGCACGGCTTTCGAAAGATAATACCCTGCAGGGGTGTCCCAACTTAGCCCATCATAAGCTCTCACGGTCAACGAAGGATAAACCTTCTCCCGGAAAGACCCGATCAGTCTCGGAATCCCAGTTAACAAGACATCTCGACAATGGTAAAACAAGACCAGCAAAGCCTCCCGAATGTGCCGACAAATCCCGATAGGAGCTGCACATATCTCGTTCTCAGGGCACACCGGATTTTCCAAGCTTCCGATAGGCCAGACCAGAGTTGCCCCTGGTGGCCACCGGCGACTGACAGTTTGGACCAATACTCAAAGGAGCACTGGCCCGGGGGTTTAAAATAAAGATGACCCTCGGGCTCTAGAAAACCCGGGGGAAAAAGCTATAGGTCGCAAATGGTAAAACCAAGGTTGGGCCTTGCTGGAGGAGTTTTATTCAAGGCGAACTGTCAAGGGGGTCCCATAAATCACCCGACCGTGTAAGGAACGCAAACTCAAGGAACATAATCCCGGTATAACAGTAACTAGGGCAGCAAGAGTGGAACAAAACACCAGGCATAAGGCCGAGCCTTCCACCCTTTACCAAATATATAGATGCATTAATTAAATAAGAGATATTGTGATATCCCAACATATCCATGTTCCGACATGGAACAAACTTCAACTTCACCTGCAACTAGCAACGCTATAAGAGGGGCTGAGCAAAAGCGGTAACATAGCCAAACAACGGTTTGCTAGGAAAGGATGGTTAGGGGCTGACATGACTGAAAATAGGAGACATGATATAGCAAGTGATAGGTAGCGAGCATGGCAATAGAGCGAACAACTAGCATAGCAAAGATAGAAGTGATTTCGAGGGGTGGTCATCTTGCCTGCAAGATTCTCAGAGTTGTCGAACGCTTGATCCTCGTAAGCGTACTCGACAGGTTCCTCGTTCACGAACTCGTCTCCCGGCTCTACCCAAGACAAGAACACAAACAAACGGAACCACAATCAACAACGAGAAATGCGCAAGCAACATGATGCAAAACATGTATGATATGCAAGATATGGTATGCGATGCATATGCGTGCTCCGGAAGGAAAATGATGAACATGGCAGTAACTTGGCAAACCAAGCATGCCACTGGAAAGATGAGATGATTTCGGACGAAATCGATATAAAGATCACCGGAATCGGATGCACGGTTTGCAAATGGCAAGCAAAACAAGAATGACACTAATCTGCGATTAACAGCAAGATAGCACTTAAAATACAACAAGTAGCAATGCTACAGCACCCCAACATAGCACCAAAGCATATAACAGTAATCTACAGGAGATTCTTGACAAAAGATGAACACTGAGCTACGGCTAGATCACAACATATCAAGCTCAAACAAGCATTGCAAAAGTGCAAAAGATTACACGTTCACAGACGGTGAAAATCTGGACATGGCAGAAATCAGCATCAGGTAGCAATGTTTAGAGCACGAAATCAACATGCTACAGGAACTTAACATAGCAAAACAAGGCATGGTAGTGTTCTACTAAATGCACATGACAAAAGTCCCTTACTGACCATAAGCCAAAAGGGACCAGAAGATATGATGGCAAGCATGTAAACATAGCAAGTTTCGTTATCAGGTTTCAGACTTAGCAGAAAACAGAGCATGGCAGAAATATTAATATGTAGGCCTCTTTGTGAGCTTGATGCACTCACTACAGAGCATTTCATGACAAACCAAGCATACCTACATTAAGATGGCATGTTTATGAAGCTCTCCATGGCAAGAACAATTGCATAGCATGTATGGATCAACTACAATAAGCTTGGCAAAAATGCATGTCATGTTAAGAATCTGCCAGAAATATTTTATAGCAAAAGTAGAGCAAGATTGAGTCATGCTATGTTACTCTAAAATTGCAAACAATTGCAGGAATGGATCAATTACAACTATAGCTACAAAACATCCTTACTGAACATCTCCAAAATATGCATGGATCTCTCTGAAGCATCAAGTTTACATGGCAACAAAATTACAGCAGACAAGGACTTGGAGAAATCACCAAGTCCCTGAAATCAGAAATATTACGGGGCCTACTTTGCATGCTTGTGCTAGTCACCACAGAGATCACAAAAATACATGGACTATACCACTGGAAACATGGCATGGCATACTTCAAAACACATGTAGAGCTCATGCCCAAAAGATGCACAGCATAAATGATACAAAAATGACAAATCTCCAGGTTCTGATAAGAACCAGAGATTAACAGCAACTAGCCCTCTTACAACGAGGATTTGGGCATCAAGATGACCTCTAATGAAAATGGTGCAATTTAATAAAATGAAGAGCATCACGAGGCGAACAATTTGACATATTACACGCGCGAATCGGAGCTACATGCAAGAAGTTATCGCATCGGGAACAGGAGCACTTGCTGATGGATTCTCAGACTCGGAAAAAAAAAACGGAGCGAGGGAAGTCAACGGGGAGGAGTTACCAGATCGGATCGGGGTTCGTGGAGCTCGGGCTCGCTCGGGCGCTCGCCGGCCGGAGAGGGAGAGGGGACGGGCGGGGCGACGGCCGGAGGGCGAGGCCGGCGGGCGAGGCCGGCGGGGCGGCGGAGGCGGCGATGCCCGGCGGCGGGCGCGCGGCGGCGGGGACGGGCGCCGCGGCGGCGGCCGGCGGTGATGGCGGCGGCGGCGGGCCGGCCGGCGGCGGGAGAGGCGGCGGAGGCGCGGTGCGGGCGCGGGCTCGGGCGGCGGCGCAGCTCGGGCCGCGGGGGCCGGAAACGGGCCGGCGGCGGCGGCGGTTGGACGTTGTCCGGCGCGGACGGACGCGTCCGGCGGCGCAGTGGGAAAAACGCTAGGGTTCGTCTGCGAATCCGTTTTTCGGGATGCCCACATATAAATAGGTAGAGGGAGCTAGGAGGCTCCAAATGAGGTGCGGTTTTCGCCCACACGATCGTGATCGAACGACCTAGAGCATGGAAGAGAGTTTGGTGGGTTTTGGGCTGGTTTTGGAGGGGGGTTTTGCTGGACACTCAAATGGACTTTGCGGATGCCCGGTTAACTGTTGGAGTACCAAACGACCTCCGAATGGAACGAAACTTGACCGGTAGTCTCCGGGTGGTATATTAAGACCACTTGACAATCCTCTGTCCATTCCGAGAAAGTTTGGCACACGCACACGAAAGAAAACTAGAGGGGTGCACCGGAGGAGATAGGAGCGTCGGATTGGAAAACGGACAACGGGGAAAATGCTCGGATGCATGAGACGAACACGTATGCGAATGCAATGCGCATGATGACATGATATGAAAATGCATGACATGAAAAAATACAAAACGAAAGACAAAACCCAACAACGGAGGGAAAAAACATATCACATCGCCGGAAAAAGGCAAGAGTCGGAGTTACAAATATGGCAAATTACATGCGGGGTGTTACACGTCAAGACCGCGGACACGGCTAGACGAGTCCGGCACAGCACTGGCTGTAACAGCTCAGATAAACCTGAGGTTGGGTCGAGGGATATACCCCCATAGGTGGTGCTAGGGGCTTCCCGCATGTAAAAAGAACTATAGTTCGGTTTGACCTTATTTAGATTGAATTTTAATGGTTTATTAAGAATAACCAATTTTTCGCACGAAGACTTTCACTTAAGTTTTTCTCTTTTACAGATGATAATCGTGCTACACCCTTCAGGATACGGCACAACGGAGACACAGGCGCAGACGTGCAGCAGGGCCCCGCTCAAAGGTTTCTTTTTAGATTAAGACCCTATGTAAACCTTTCTTACTGTCTCTTGTTGCTTCACACCCTCCGGATACTCAACACAACCGAGAGGGATGCTGGCGTTACTGGCATTTCGCCACGTCAGACTAATGCACGTACCTGGAAATTCAGGGTTCATTATCAAGGGCGTTACTCAGCCCGTTATATGTTGCTAAGACGGAATACCTTAGGGAGTGTTCGGCGTCGCGAGTTTGGCCTTATATGCATCAGCTCCGAATCATGTCTTTGGTCAAAAGTTGGGTTTGCCCGGCTCCCGTGTACCTTACGTTCCGCTCTATCGGCTAAGGTGGCACCGGGAGAAGTACTGCGATTGTGCCCTGGTTCATCTGGATGAGCACCTCAGTAGAGAAAGCCGAAAACTGACTGTCATGATAAAGCACGAGACTGGTCAACCACTCGAGGACTCAACGGGATCTTCGCGATTCCTCCGCATTAACGAAGGACCGGTTTCCCGGTCATGTACGTACGCGCACCGTATTCAGATAAGCGCAGAAGTACCAGGGGCTATATAGTAGCCCCACCGTCAAACTCCTATGGCTAAGTGAAAGTGTTAAAGCAATATAGTCCGATTGCCTTGTTCGCCGCGCTATCACCTCCTTAATGGACCAAGACGTTGGATCAAGTGTGAACACGCGCTTTTCCGAACACCCCCGCATTATATGCGTGGGGGCTGAAGCCGACGACTGCAAACTTTCAGGTTATATACATACATAAACGGCCGCACAGGAGGCATCATAATACTTTCAGGCAAAAGTATAAATACAACCTTTATAATCCAAATAGCATTGTTTTTACAATTGGGATACATGTCACTAGAACATGATACTCTTCGAGCACTGAGCCTCTATTAAACGAGCGCCTTCTAGGACTTCTTCAAAATAGTGCTCGGTCGATACACGGCCTACGGCCGAACTCTGGGTTGCAATAGCGGTGGCCTCCATCTCTGCCCAGTATGTCTTAACACGGGCAAGAGCCATCCGCGCACCCTCTATGCATGATGACCTCTTTGCAGCGTCGATATGCGGCACAGCACCAAGGAATCGTTGCACTAAACCAAAATAACTATTCGGCCTTGGTCCTTCCGGCCAAAGATGATCCACGACAGACCTCATGGCAAGCCCGGACAACCTATGGAGCTCAGCCCACTCGGCCATTTGCTCATTTAACAGCAGCGGACGCGTTGGAGCACTGAACTGCGCCCAGAACAACTTTTCCACTTCATGATCTTTTTTATCTTTGAAAAACTCAGTCGCATCAGCAGCACTCGCTGCCAAGTCCAAGTTGTTGGAAATATGCCCTAGAGGCAATAATAAAATGGTTATTATTATATTTCCTTGTTCATGATAATTGTCTATTGTTCATGCTATAATTGTGTTATCCGGAAATCGTAATACATGTGTGAATACATAGACCACAACATGTCCCTAGTGAGCCTCTAGTTGACTAGCTCGTTGATCAACAGATAGTCATGGTTTCCTGACTATGGACATTGGATGTCATTGATAACGGGATCACATCATTAGGAAAATGATGTGATGGACAAGACCCAATCCTAAGCATAGCACAAGATCGTGTAGTTCGTTTGCTAGAGCTTTTCCAAATGTCAAGTATCATTTCCTTAGACCATGAGATTGTGCAACTCCCGGATACCATAGGAGTGCTTTGGGTGTGCCAAACGTCACAACGTAACTGGGTGGCTATAAAGGTGCACTACGGGTATCTCCGAAAGTGTCTGTTGGGTTGGCACGAATCGAGACTGGGATTTGTCACTCCGTATGACGGAGAGGTATCTCTGGGCCCACTCGGGTAATGCATCATCATAATGAGCTCAATGTGACCAAGTGTTTGGTCACGGGATCATGCATTACGGTACGAGTAAAGTGACTTGCCGGTAACGAGATTGAACAAGGTATTGGGATACCGACGATCGAATCTCGGGCAAGTAACGTACCGATTAACAAAGGGAATTGTATACGGGATTGATTGAATGCTCGACATCGTGGTTCATCCGATGAGATCATCGTGGAACATGTGGGAGCCAACATGGGTATCCAGATCCCGCTGTTGGTTATTAACCGGGGAGTCGTCTCGGTCATGTCTGCATGTCTCCCGAACCCGTAGGGTCTACACACTTAAGGTTCGGTGACGCTAGAGTTGTAGAGATATTAGTATGCGGTTAACCGAAAGTTGTTCGGAGTCCCGAATGAGATCCCGGACATCACGAGGAGTTCCGGAATGGTCCGGAGGTAAAGATTTATATATGGGAAGTCCTATTTTAGCCACCGGAAAATGTTCGGGATTTTTCGGTATTGTACCGGGAAGGTTCTAGAAGGTCCCGAAGTGGGGCCCACCTGCATGGGGGGACCCACATGAACGTGGGTAGTGGGGGCAAGGCCCCACACCCCTGGTCAAGGCGCACCAAGATCCCACCTTAGAAGGAATAAGATCATATCCCGAAGGGATAAGATCAAGATCCCTAAAAAAGGGGGATAACAATCGGTGGGGAAGGGAAATGATGGGATTTCTTTCCCCCACCTTTGCCAACGCCCCAATGGACTTGGAGGGCAAGAAACCAGACCCCTCCACCCCTATATATAGTGGGGAGGCGCATGGGAGCAGCACCCCAAGCCCCTGGCGCCTCCCTCTCCCTCCCGTGACACCTCTCCCTCTCGCTGAGCTTGGTGAAGCCCTGCCGAGATCCCCGCTGCTTCCACCACTACGCCGTCGTGCTGCTGGATCTCCATCAACCTCTCCCTCCCCTTGCTGGATCAAGAAGGAGGAGACGTCTTCCCCAACCGTACGTGTGTTGAACGCGGAGGTGCCGTCCGTTCGGCGTTCGGTCATCGGTGATTTGGATCACGACGAGTACGACTCCATCAACCCCGTTCACTTGAACGCTTCCGCTCGCGATCTACAAGGGTATGTAGATGCACTCTTTTCCCTCTCATTGCTAGAAGACTCCATAGATTGTTCTTGGTGATGCGTAGAATTTTTTTTAATTTCTGCAACGATCTCCAACACAAGTACGCGTCTGCAGCACTCCATAATTGATCCAGAGGGGCATACTTCGGATCTCCGAACTTCGTCCGCAACAAAAAGGGCTTCCCAGCCGTGATATCTCCGGCTTGACGAAGCTCCTCCTTCGCCGCTCTGATTTTAGAGCGGGTCTCCTTGGCTGCTACAATGGCTTTCTTCAGGTCTGCCGCTTTCGCTTGGCTTTCCTTTTCAAGAAGCTCATACCGGTCGGCGGCATCCTTTAGCTTAACAGCCATCTTGGCTATTTTATCTTCGCTCTGGCGATGAGTAGCCTGTTCGGCTCTTAATTCTTCGACCGCCTTTAGGGCGGCCGCATCACTTCTCCTGGCTTGTTCCTTGGCTCGGACAAGCTCCGCCCGAAGGGTCTCCACGGCGGCAGCTCCATCTGCAGTCACAGCATATTATAGATACTAGCATAATGCTCCTCTTAAATATATGTTAACCACCGGAGAATACATACCCTGTGCCACGTCAAGCCCCTTGTTTACAAGCACGATGCCGGCATCTGCCGCTTTAGTTCGGCAAACTCACCAGTCCGGCTAGCCACCGGACCCTCAGCCGCCTGCACATGAAAGCGGCATGATCATTACCTGGGACTATGATCCTCTGTTTGCCGCCTTTAGGACAGCAACCAGAGTCTCAGGGGTTACTATCTGTATAGGGCAAACCTCGCGTGTGCGGTACCGTCAAAATATATATTACTTTGCATACCTCAAAGCCTTTTAGCAGGCTCATAAAAGCTTCATGCAACCCACTTTTGGCGGATGAAATCCTCTCAACCACCGTACCCATTAAAGTACAATGCGCCTCTGAGATAGCCGCTTGCTCCAGAAGACCCATTAGTACGTCCGGTTGTGCACCGGACAGTCCCGGACTCTTTCTGTTGCTCTCCTTAGGAGCCGAATCCTCTGGACTTCGGGTGGCCGAAGGGTTACCTTCCGGCCTTGGCGGATCAGGAGAAATCCTTCGTGACGACACCTCGGGGTCGTCCGCCTCATGAGGCGGGGAGACAGGGGGAGGCGTTTCGCTCTCCATCATCTCCGGAAGAAGATCCCCCGAAGACGAACTCTGTCGAGAAGGGCTACGATCCGAACTGCAAGACATACGTCTCGGTTATTGTCCTCGGAGATGAAGCAGGATATATTTACCAAAAGTACTCTCGTTCACTTACAGCTCGGTGGAGGGCTGATCCCCTTGCGGGCACTGTGCGGTAAGGATGCCCTCCGGGGCAGGGCCCTCTGGTGAAGGTTTCTTCCCTCGTTTGGAAACTCTTGTTTCCAAGTCTTCAGAGGCGGTCCTTTTCCTTCCTTGGGGAGAGGGAATTTCAGATTCTTCTCCCCGGTTATCCTCCTTCGTGGAGACACTAATTCCCCCGGTTCGGATGAGTAATGAGTGAGGCCCGCTTTTGGCTTCTTTATTCCTCCCTTTATCCTCCCCTGATGGCGCTTGATAAGGTGCGAGCTCAAGCATCCTGGCTAGTACAGGATCCGGTGAGCCCTCGGGAAGGGGGGCCGAACACCTGATCATCTTCGCCTTTTTTATCCAGTCCTGGTCAAAGAGCGATTTTTCAGAATGATGTTGTGACAAATTAAAAGACAGCGTGTTCGGCCGCAGAATTACTTACGTGGGTATCTGGACGATTGTAGTTTAGACCCTCATCCTCGGTGGTGTCCGGACACTTTATTCGTGATCCGAAGAACAATCCATACATCTCTTCGAGTGTCACGCCGAAGAATTGTTGAATAGTTTGCGGTCCTTCCGGGTTGAACTCCCACATATGGAGAGGTCGACGTTGGCATGGCAGGACCCGACGAACTAGCATGACTTGCACTACCTTGACAAGGCCGACGTCTCTCTTGAGGAGATCTCGGATGCGACTCTGCAATGTCGGCACGTCATTAACTGGCCCCAGTCCAGTCCCTTGTTGACCCATGACGCCAGTTGTGGCGGGGGGCCCGAACGGAAGGCGGGGGCAGCTGCCCACTTAGTACTTCAGGGAGCCGTGATGTAAAACCACTCCCGCTGCCATAAGTTGGACATCTCTGGGAAGGAACCCTTTGGCCATGGAGCATCGGCGCCTTTGCTTATTATGGCACATCCGCATTCTGCGTGTCGCCCATCGATCACCTTCGGCTTCACATTGAAGGTCTTGAGCCATAAGCCGGAGTGTGGAGTGATGCGGAGGAAGGCCTCACACATGACGATAAACGACGAGATGTGAAGGATGGAATCTGGAGCTAGATCATGGAAATCGAGCCCGTAATAGAACAAAATCCCTCCAACAAAGGGATCAAGACTAAAGCCTAGCCCTCAGAGGAAGTGGGAAACAAATACGACACTCTCGTTTGGTTCGGGAGTAGGGATGACCTGCCCTTGAGCAGGCAGCCTGTGCGAGATTTCGGCGGTCAAATACCTGGCTTCTCTTAGCTTCTTGATGTCCTCCTCTGTGACAGAGGAGGCTATCCACCGGCCTTGAAGGTTGGATCCGGACATGATTGAAGGTCCGAAGCGCTTAGCCGGAGCCTCGGGTGTTGGAATTCGAGGTGGGGGAAGGGAAGGATCGAGCGCGAGAAGAAAAAGACAGGCCTTGGCCCCTTTATAAAGAGGGTGAATATCAAGCGTCCTCCGCGTGACCGTTTGGAACTTGCCTAAAATCGAGGAGTCATACCATGGGCACGATTGGGTTACCCATACCCGTATTGATGAGAATCCCATGATAAGAGGAACACGATCTCTGCTTCCACAAGACGTGCCAATAAGACCGCCTCGCAACGTGCAGTGGTAGGCTGGGAAAAACGGTTCGTCATGACCGGACCACGGCAGAACGTCACGCTATGAAAAGTTGTCAGCAGATTAGATTTGTGGAAATGTTATACTCTCTACGGTGGTGTGTGGAATATGTTTTGCAGAGCCGGACACGATCCTAGTGTTCAGAATCTTCTATGGAGTATTCGGAGGAGGAACCCGCCTTGCAATGTCGAAGACAATCTGCGCGCCGGACTCATCGTCATTGAAGCCTGGTTCAGGGGCTACTGAGGGAGTCCTGGATTAAGGGGTCCTCGGACAGCCGGACTATATACTTCTGCCGGACTGTTGGACTATGAAGATACAAGATTCAAGACTTCGTCCCGTGTCCGGATGGGACTCTCCTTGGCGTGGAAGGCAAGCTTGGCAATTCGGATATGTAGATCTCCTCCCTTGTAACCGACTCTGTGTAACCCTAGCCCCCTCCAGTGTCTATATAAACCGGAGGGTTTAGTCCGTAGGATAAGAACAATCATAATCATAGGCTAGCTTCTAGGGTTTAGCCTCTACGATCTCGTGGTAGATCAACTCTTGTAATACTCATATCATCAATATCAATCAAGCAGGAAGTAGGGTATTACCTCCATCGAGAGGGCCCAAACCTGGGTAAACATTGTGTCCCCCGCCTCCTGTAACCATCCGCCTTAGACGCACAGTTCGGGACCCCCTACCCGAGATCCGCCGGTTTTGACACCGACAGGCCTCGCCCGGCCGAAAACTACACCGGTAGTCAAGCCCCCGGACACTGTTAAACGAGTCCGGTCTACCCTGCAGAATGATAGTCCGGCTCGTCCAGAGCTAGATTAGCAATTCACCCTCCGACAAAGCCCCAACCTAATAGCGGCATATGTACCGCGTGTGCATAACTACGCACTAAAAATACCATGGGCAAGGTCGGAGGCATGCTAAATATAAGGTCCACGACACGACTCGACCCTATCCGGACCTTCATATTGCTCCACCTTTTTCTTCTTGTTTTTATTTTTCAGGTTCTCTACAACCCACATCAATTTCTGGAGCTAACAAGGGCCCCCCTTCTAGGCCCCTTATACATACTCGATTGTCGATCCTCTCAAAGGATCCTACACAAAGGTGAAAAGCGGCGCAGACGTGCGGCAGAGTGTCCAAAGGATCTTCTTGATCATCTTTTCAAGTTTAGGACCTATATACAACTTTCCCTTGTTCTTGGCATGTAAAATAGCCGTGATGCTTATTGCATCTTCTGTAAAAATACGTTTTGACGTACCAATCAGACTATAATGGAAATAGTTTTGCCCAGCCTTGTTTGGTATTGGCCTATTTTTTAAATCTGTTTTCCCACTTTACGTTCAAATTGGCATATACACCTTGGTACGACTTAAATGGCCAGGGGCTCTATTCAAGCCATATATATATCTTCAACAATAGAAACTTCGAACACTCTAAGAGTACACTTCGGCGTCCCGAATACTGCGTTATATGCATCGGCTCCGAATCACGTCTTTGGTCAATAGTTGGGTTGCCCGGCTCCTGTGCTTGCTACCTTATGTTCTGTTTTTGGCTAAAAGGGAGAACTACTGCGATTGTGTTTCCCGCTAGCCCGGTCAAGCACCTCAGTAGAGAAAGCCGAAAACTGACTGTTGTGATGCGATGAGAGCTGGTCAACAATTCGGTGACTTATTAAATCTTTAGCGATTTCTTCCGTATTACACGAAGGGCTGGCTTTTCAGTCACGCGTCTAAGGCATCTAAGTTCGATCTCCGCATATGCACGAGGGGCTATTTTACAACCCCATTGTCAAACTCCTATGGCCAAGTGAGAGTGGTAAAGCCACATAGTCTGATTGCTTCGTTCGCCGCACTAACACCTCCTTTACGGACAAAGACGTTGGGTCAAGTGTGATTATGTGCTATCCCGAACACCCCCGTACTATCTACGTGGTGGCTGAAGCCGATGACTGGAAAACTCTCAAAGATATAAAACGGCCGCACAGGAGGAGAAGTAATTCAAGATAACAGGCACAAATATATTAAAAAGCCTTGGTTTATAATACATTGTCCGGATAGTCCGGATACATTCACTCGAACAAGATCTTCTTTGAGCACTAGCCCTCCATCAAACGGGCACCTTCCAGGACGTCTTCAAAATAGCGCTCCGGTGTACGGTGGACCTTGTCTCCGGGCGGACCTTCAACGGCCATGCTAGAGGCCTTCATCTTGGCCCAGTGCATCTTAACACGGGCAAAGGCCAGCCGTGCACCTTCTATGCATGATGACCGCTTGACCGCGCCGATACGGGGCAGTGCGTCAACAAGTCGCCGCACTAGGCCAAAATAGTTGCTCGGAACGGGTTCTGTTGGCCACAGCCGGACTATGACGTCCCTCATGGCCGATCCGGACATCTTATGCAGCTCGGCCCACTGTGCCATCTGGTCATTTAGCATTGCTGGGCGCTCCCGTGCCTCGAACTGTGACCAGAATAGCCCCTTCGTCGTGTGTCCCTCCTGAGCCCCGAAGAACTATGCGGCATCGGCGGTACTCTTCGAAAGATCCGCAAAGACATCTGGAGCATTCCACAATTGCGTGAGTAACACATACGACTGATTGCCGAATTTACACTGTAGAAGAAAGGGGCTTACCGGCCGCTATTTGTCCGGTTTGTTTAATCTCCTCGCGCGCCGCTCGGGATTCGACCCGCGCCTCCTCGGCCTCTTTATGGGCCTTGGCAAGGTCGGTCGCCTGGGCTTTAGTTTTCTCCTCTAGGGACTTGTACTTATCGGCGGCGTCCTTGAGCGCCTGCTCTACTTGGGTCACCCGCTCCTCGTACTGGCAGCGGACACCCTGTTCGGACTTCAGGTCCTCGGCCGCTTTATCAGCGGCCGCCTTGTTCATCCTTGCCTGCTCTTTGGCCTGGGTCAGTTCACCCTGAAGGGCCTCAACCGCAGCCGTGCTGCCTACAATCATACATATAGCAGCGCATGAGCTTTGACACGAAATCTGCAGGCATGAACAAAGTGTCATAAAATATACCTTGCGCCTCATCCAATTTCTTGTTGATGCGGACTAGATCCTCATCGGCCAGCCCTAGCTTACGTTTTAGTTCGGCTACTTCGGCGGCCTGAGCGGTCGCCGTTAACAGCGAAGCCTATATTTCAACATACAAAACTATAATTATCTCCTGCGACAATTATTGATCCTTTGTCTCTCCTTTTCTTTAGCAAAAGGGACGATCAGAGTCTCGGGGGCTACTATCTATACACAGGTATCTTTTCATATGAAAAGTGGTCAGGAATATTGCATTGCATACCTTGAAGCCTGTCAGCAGGCTAGTAAAGGCATCGTTCAGTCCGTTCTTGGCAGACTGAACCTTTTCAACCAACACACCCATTAGGGTGCGGTGCTCCCCCGACATGGAAGTACGTTGCAGTGCCTCCATCAGGGTGTTCGGCACCTCCGGACTTGTGGAGGTAGCCGCTGGAGTCGACACCCCCTCGCTTGAAGGGGGTCGCTTATTCGGTTCTGGAACCGTTTGGGTTTCCGAAACGGGGCTCGGCTGGGGGCCGAACTGATCAAGGCCCCCGCCATTGGTCTTCATGGGGATTGCGCCCCCCATGTTTTCGGCAGCCGAGGCATTACCCTCTGGCGTCGTCTTGGTGGTCTCCTGTACCGCTCTACGGCCCGGAGAGGCCCTGTGGGACAGCACTTCAGCGTCGTCCGTAGCGGTTGGCGGGGAGGCTTGCGGAGGTGACTCGCTCTCCATAATCCCCGGATCTAAAGAATTCCCCTCCGATGATTGTTGGGGGAGATCGTGGGCCGGACTGCACCATATGATGTGTTAGGACCATAATTATAAAGACCGAACTTATGTAAGGCATCCTTGGATACTTACGATTCGACGAGGGGCTTCAGCCTGGGGCGCCATTCAGAGATGGCTTCTACATCCGAATCCGAGCCGTCGGGGAGGGATAATTTTCCCCTTTTGGACGCCCCCGCCTCGGGGTCTTCGAAGGCCGCCCTCTTCATCTTCCTCCCCGTCTTCATCTTCCTCAGAGGAGTGAGTGTTGGTCTCTCCGGACACTGCGTCCGGAGTACCTTTGCGACGGGAGCCACCTTTGGCTCCCTTGTTCTTCTTCTGGACCTTCTTCTCCAGTGCTTGATAGGGCGCCGGGACTGGCATCTTCATTAGAAGGGGATCTGTTGGGTTTTCGGGCAATGGAGCTGGACATCTGATTCGTTCTGTCTTCTTGTCCAGCTCTGTTTTACAGGATGGAATTCTCATTACATCCCCCCTTTCGGTTAATGAACTATGTTATGTTCGAAAAATTAGCACTTACTGGGGAGGCTGGATGATTGCAGTCGAGGGCAGTCTATCACGACAAGTAGCTTCCAGATCGCTTTATGCATCGTGTCGAAGAATCGCGTCAGGATCTGTGGCCCTTCCGGATTGAACTCCCACATGCGGAGAGGCCGGCGTTGGTAGGGAAGGGACCGGCGGATGAGCATCACCTGGATCACATCTGTGAGGCTGGTGTTCTTCTCTATGATATTTTTGATGCGCTTCTTCAGCATCAGCACCTTGTCAGATGATCCCCAATCCAGACCCTTGTTGGTCCAGGACGCAAGCCGCAACAGGGGTCCGGATCTAAATGCAGGGGCCGCCGCCCACTTGGTGCCATGGGGTTCAGTGATGTAAAACCACTCCCGCTGCCATATCTTGACGGTATCAACAAAGGCCCTTTGGGCCAGATAACTTTGGGAAGCTTGCTTATCATGGCACCGCCGCAATTTGCGTGTTGACCGTCGACCACCTTCGGCTTCACATTGAAAATTTTGAGCCACAGGATGAAGTGAGGAGGGATGCGGAGGAATGCCTCACACATGACGATAAACGCCGAGATGTGGAGGAAGGAATTCGGGGCCAGATCATGAAAATCCAGCCCGTAGTAGAACATGAGACCTCGGACAAAGGGGTGTAGGGGAAACCCTAGTCCGTGGTGAAAGTGAGGGAGGAATACCACCCTCTCACTGGGTTCTGGAGAGGGGATAACTTGCTCTTTGGCAGGGAGTCTATGTCTGATTCCCGCTGTCAAATACCTCGCTTCCCGAAGCTCCTTGATGTCCTTCTCCGTCACGGAGGAGGCCATCCACTTGCCGTGCGAGCCGGATCCTGACATGGCTGGAGTAGTTGGTGGCGAGGGGAAAGTTTGAGACTTGGGCGTTGGAGCTCGAGGGCAGATGGGCTAAGGAGGAAGAAGGCGTGGGGTAAAAAGATGGATCCTTATCTTCTTATAAAGGCGGTGAATATCGAGCGTCCCCCCACGAGCCTTAAAACTCGCCTATTCACAAGGGGTCATGCGAACGGCACGATTGGATTGTCCAAACCCATATTGATGAGAATCTTGCAATAAGGGGACACAATCTCTGCTTTGACAAGACGTGTCAATGAAGACCGCACCTCGAAACGCGAAGCAGGAGGCTGAAAAACGGTTCGAAATAATAATAAAGCCGGAACACAACACCTCGCCGAAAAAGTTGTCAGAAGACATAACCTATCTTTTGTTGAAGTATTATGCCCTTGTGGTTCAGGGTTGAAACTATTATACAGAGCCGGATATAGTTCTTTTGATCAAACTACTTTGAAGTGTTCAGAGGAGGAACCCGCCTTGCAATGCTGAAGACAATCTGCGCGCCGGACACATCGTCATTGAAGCCTAGTACAGGGGCTACTGAGGGAGTCCTGGATAAGGGGGTCCCCGGGCGTCCGGCCTATGTGACGTGGGCCGGACTAGTGGGCCGTGAAGATACAAGATGGAAGGCTTTCCCCCGTGTCCGGATGGGACTCTCCTTGGGGTGGAAGGCAAGCTTGGCGTTCGGATATGAAGATTCCTTTCTCTGTAAACCACTCTATACAACCCTAGGCCCCTCCGGTGTCTATATAAACCGGAGGGTTTAGTCCGTAGGGGCAATCAATCATACAGGCTAGACATCTAGGGTTTAGCCATTACGATCTCGAGGTAGATCAGCTCTTGTAACCCTTATACTCATCAAAGTCAATCAAGCAGGAAGTAGGGTATTACCTCCCTTAAGAGGGCCCGAACCTGGGTAAACATCGTATCCCCCGCCTCCTGTTACCTTTGATCCTCAGACGCACAGTTCGGGACCCCTACCCGAGATCGGCCGGTTTTGACACCGACACCCACCGGCCCGGAGACAACAAGTTTGGGAAACTTGTTGACTCTTGTCGAGGAGGTTTCATTATCCCAGGGTCCGGACGTCGTGTCCTGGTGAAGGAAATATGCCCTAGAGGCAACAATAAAGTTGTTATTTATATTTCCTTATATCATGATAAATGTTTATTATTCATGCTAGAATGTATTAACCGGAAACTTAGTACATGTGTGAATACATAGACAAACAGAGTGTCCCTAGTATGCCTCTACTTGACTAGCTCGTTAATCAAAGATGGTTAAGTTTCCTAACCATAGGCATGTGTTGTCATTTGATGAATGGGATCACATCATTAGAGAATGATGTGATGGACAAGACCCATCCGTTAGCTTCGCATAAATGATCGTTTAGTTTTATTGCTATTGCTTTCTTCATGACTTATACATGTTCCTTTGACTATGAGATTATGCAACTCCCGAATATCGGAGGAACACCTTGCGTGCTATCAAAAGTCACAACGTAACTGGGTGACTATTAAATGCTCTACAGGTGTCTCCGAAGGTGTTTGTTGGGTTGGCATAGATCAAGATTAGGATTTGTCACTCCGTGAATCGGAGAGGTGTCTCTGGGCCCTCTCGGTAATGCTCATAACTATAAGCCTTGCAAGCAATGTGACTAATGAGTTAGTTGCGGGATGATGCATTACAAAACGAGTAAAGAGACTTGCCGGTAACGAGATTGAACTAGGTATGATGATACCGACGATCGAATCTCGGGCAAGTAACATACCGATGACAAAGGGAACAACGTATGTTGTTATGCGGTTTGACCGATAAAGATCTTCGTAGAATATGTAGGAGCCAATATGAGCATCCAGGTTCAGCTATTGGTTATTGACCGGAGATGTGTCTCGGTCATGTCTACATAGTTCTCGAACCCGTAGGGTCCGCACGCTTAACGTTCGGTGACGATTTGTATTATGAGTTATGTGATTTGATGACCGAAGTTTGTTCGGAGTCCTGGATGAGATCATGGACATGACGAGGAGTCTCAAAATGGTCGAGACATTAAGATTAATATATTGGACGATGTTATTCGGACACCGGATGAGTTCCGAGAAGTACCGGATAATTATCGGAGTGCCGGAGGGTTATCGGAACCCGCCAGGGGAACTAATGGGCCTCAATGGGCCTTAGTGGGAAAAGAGGAAGGGCCAAGAGGGGCTGGCCGCCTCCTCTCCCCTTGGGTCCGAATTGGACTAGGGGAAGGGGGCGGCGCCCCCCTTTCCTTCCCTTCCCCCTCTTCCTTCCTTCTTCCCCCTCTTCCTTAGGTGGAAACCTACTAGGACTTGGAGTCCTAGTAGGATTCCCCTCTCCTGGCGCACCCTAGGAGGGCTGCCCGGCCTCCCCTCCCCTCCTTTATATACGGGGGCAGGGGCACCCTAGAACACACAAGTTTCTCTTAACCGTGTGCGGTGCCCCCTCCACGGTTACACACCTCGGTCATATCGTCGTAGTGCTTAGGCGAAGCCCTGCGCCGGTAACTTCATCATCACCGTCGCCACGCCGTCGTGCTGACGGAACTCTCCCTCGGTCTCAACTGGATCAAGAGTTCGAGGGACGTCATCGAGCTGAACGTGTGCTGAACGCGGAGGTGCCGTAAGTTAGGTGCTTGGATCGGTTAGATCGCGAAGACGTTCGACTACATCAACCGCGTTACTAAATGCTTCCGCTTTTAGTCTACGAGGGTACGTGGACACACTCTCCCCTCTAGTTGCTATGCATCTCCTAGATAGATCTTGCGTGATCGTAGGAATTTTTTTGAGATACTGCGTTCCCCAACACCTGGCACCTCAACACCTCGGGCAAGTTCTCGGTTAACTCCCTCTACCGAGCACTTGCTCGGGGACCTTATCAACAGGTGGCTTCCGGGTTGTGGAAGGCTCGGGGACCTTATCAATAGCTGTGTCGTGATAGACTGCCCACGTCCGTCAACATAGCCAAGCGCAATGGGCCAGCCAGCGGGGTGCCAGAGACCGCCAACCATGTTTCCTTCAACTGCCATCTGGCCCATTTTGCGTGGAGTGCGGTCCCCGAGGCTGCTGGTCGGGATTGGGATCCCCGGTCCAGTTCTGAGTTGTGTGCTCTCCTTTCGTCGGTTAGTGGTAGCGCTCGGCGTGTCATGTGGTGCTGCGTTGGGGCGTTATGTTGGGCACTTTGGCATATTAGGAACAAACTAACTATTGAGTGTTCCTTCCCTTCTCATCCTGCTGACGTGGTATTCAAATGTGTCATCTTCTTGCAGCAGTGGGCGCCGTTGGGACGGCACCAAGACGCTGATCTTCTGCAGCTCGTTCTTGCCCGTCTCCGTCAAGTCTACGCTTTGGCAAGAGCTCCTGCGCCGCCTCCCTAGGGTCGCGAGGCATCTTTTGGCATCATCATCGCGAGCCTGCGTGCTCTGATTCAGCCGGCTGTGGCTTGTAATCCAAGACTTGTTCCCCTCCATTCGCTCGATCTTTTGAGGGTGTTAGTTGTGTTGTTAAGACTATGGTTCCGTGTACGCTGCCTGTTGTTGGCTTTATTAAGTTAAAGCCGGACGCACCTGGCGTCTTCGTTCTAAAAAAAATTACTCGCACGTCGTCGTAATCACGATGGACACAAGAGCGGCGACTACTCGCACATCACTACTAGCTATGAGAGCATCTCCAACAGCTGCAAGCCTGCAAATACAGCAGCAAAAAAAGACTGGAGTAAATTTTAGGACAGCAAAAAAGTGCATTTTTTGGGCATGAAAATATTGCATCTCTGCCCTAAAATAGGGCACCGAAACATGAAAACTTTCTTTTTGCGGGAGAACAAACTTCCCAACATTCAACTACAAACATGCCGACCGTCGTGCTGGAACTCGACGCCAAACCGTCGGTGGGGAGGTCGGGTGGCGGTGGTGGTGGCCGAATTCGGTGCGGCGGCGGTGGAATTTGGCTGCAGGAGGAGGCGGCCGCACGGCGCGGGGTGATTTGAATTTTTGGCAATCAGTTGTGTGCCGCATATATGCAGGAGTCGTGCCGCATCTTAGGCCAGCCCAAAACAAATTTTCAGCAGCTTTTCGTTTTTGGCAGCCATTGGAGATGTTTTTTGCCCTTTAAACAACCAAAAAGTGACGGCTGCCCTATAATAAAGCAGTTGTTGGAGATGATTTGAGGTTTTCTTTTTCAAGTTAGATGCTTTGTGGCTACACCACCGACTTATCTATCACTTGGCGACTATTCGCATTATTTTAATCATCATAAACACTAATAAAATCATTAGTGCTCCTGCCCACCCGTCATGTTATTTATAGAAAAAACACCGCCTTTTATGTGAATTAACCCGCAATACACATTTGAGTCACATCTGAATCATTTTTTGATTGTTTTTCAAAACCCTGCCGTTTCACATAATTAACCCGTGGTCCATATTTAAGTCAAACAAATCATTTTTTTTGCATTTTAACATAAAGCCCCCCGGTTTTTTGGTTAAGCAATCCACGGCCATTCTAAAACAAATGCTTTTCTAAATTATCCATATCTTTTAAACCTAACTCCAATTTCAAGATGTTATATATGAAATTTGATTAAAAAATATGTGAAATCTGAATATGATGTTATTTTACCTTTTAATATTTTTAAAATGTTATTTATGGTGCAAACTTAACCTATAACGCATAGCCTGTTTTTCTTTCATACCGACGGCAATCTGAATCGCAAAGAAACGCCTCACTAAAACCAACTTGAGATGCAACAAAATATCGATAACCACGCCTGCACACCTTTGAAAAACCTCGCAGGAAAAAAAACAACAAAGTTCTCATCTTATTTCGACCGACCGACCGAGAGAGAGAGAGAGAGAGAGAGAGACCTTCTGAGGCTATCGTCAACGAGGGTAAGGAGGATAAGCGGCAACATAAATTTGATGCTCCTTTAAAATAAAGGATGTGGGCCTATTGGGGTCTTGAGCCATGATTATTACTTGGGTTAAGGCTATATGTTACTTTTTTCCCCATTGCAATGCACGGGCTCTTTTGCTAGTCATCATAGACACAAGAGTGACGACTACTCGCTACGAGGCTACGCCCCCACCCTTATCTCGTGACAACTACTCACTCATCATCCCTTGCGGGCAAAGAAACAATTGTATTAACAAAACAACAAATGTACTAACAAAACTTCTAAGTGATACATGCAACTTACAACACCATCTAGTTGGAAGCTCTTCGGACCTGAATGGATTTAATCTTAGAATGAAACTGTCTTAATATAGGAATTCCAAGATTCAAACTTCAAATTCGGAAATGCTAGCCGTTCAGTCGATATAGAATCCAATAATATTACATTTAAGTACTTGCATACAATTCTTCCATTATTGAAAAATGATGCAACACTTGCTGGCAGACTGCTCTTTCTCGCGGCAAGTATGGCACAAGATCCTAGGATGGGTTCGCTCCACGACCGACCTACCCATAGGCGATATGGATTTCCAATCCTAGTGGGCTACGTCTTGTTACCGGGCACCCGCACCCGCTCGTAGAGGGTTGGCCTCCCTCGTCATCCTCACCGCTTCGTGGCTTTGGAAGCACCGAAACGGCTTTCAATCGTGTGTAAATGTGATATGTGTGTGAAGAAAAGATCAAAGAAGTCACATTGAGACCAGAGGGAAGCCAGACATCTCGTAACTACTTAAGCATATATGATTCACAATATTAAGAAAAATGTAATCCTTTGCCATTATACCAACTGCTTATTTTTTGTAAGTTTCAATTTGTATTCAACCTGCCATCAGAACCAATGTGTCCTTGCTTCCTATATAAACCAAGTTTAGCTGTATTTTCCTGGATGCAAGCGTGGCTTAAATCTACCCCATTGACATCTTCAAAACCACCAAGTTGCCATTTGGACGTTGCTCTATGGCAAAAGATAAAATTGTTTAGCAGTGGCTAGCGACTATCTCCGCAAGCCGCAATGTAATGTTAGTCTTACTTTATTTTTTAATAACGTATGTGTTTAAAAAAATTATATATCTGTTTTATGAATAAATAAATAATTTTTTGTTTTTAAATTACAAAAATAAATAAATAAATCGAGATAAAAAAACGAGTCCTCAAATTAAACCCCTTGCAATTTTGGCCTTTGTTTACGGGCCTCTTCGGCCCAGGGCTAACGACCGGCCGGTGGTGGTCCGACTCGGTTCCCCCGTCTTTGCCTCTCCCGAGCCGGAGGAGAAGAGCAGAGGAGGACAGAGGCTTACGTCAAGATCCAAACTCCTCCCCGCTCCCGGCTGCTCGCTGCTTCTAGACTCCACCGTCCGATCCGGGATCTACCAACCCAGCGCGCCGGAGATCCCACCGGAGTCCGCCGCAGCCTACCTCGCCGCCTCTGTCGCTGCGCCGGTAATCCATCCGCCCCTGGTTTCCTTCCTCTTGGGATCGTTTGGTCGTTACAATCTGTCGGTCGCTCTGTTTCAGTTCATAGGCTCCGATTACAGGCAGCCCGGCTGCGTCTCCCCGCTTCGCGTGAATCTCAGGAGCGGTTTTATCAACAGTTCTCGGGTCGATAGATAGCTAGTAGATTTTATTAGCAGTAAATCACAATTCACAAGGTGCTTGTTTTGGTTGGGCACATGTACAGAAAGAGTTGAGAGTCTATTAAAGTTACTTCGTGGTGAAATGTGTAGCACGCAGAGACTTTTACTGCTATGATGCTGATATGCATTGCGCTCCATTGCTTTATATATACTGTTTAATGTGACAAAATGATTACATACTGATTCACCCAAATTCTGAGCAAATATTTCTTGGCTTACATTCTAGGTTCTAGCAGGGGGCACCGCATTCTATTCCAGAATCTACTTTTGCCTTTCGAGGGAGTGGTGACACTGAAGTTCTTGTGATGGCTGCCGCAAACGGACTAGTCCATGCACCTGCCAAGAAGCCCTTGTTCACATTTGGCGTCATTGCTGATGTCCAGTACGCCGATATCCCAGACGGCCGCTCCTTCCTCGGCGTCCCACGCTACTACCGGCACAGCATCAGCGTCCTTGAAAGAGCTGTCAGCACATGGAACAAGCAAGGCAATATCAAGTTCTCCATCAACTTTGGAGACACCATCGACGGGTTCTGCCCAAAGGACAAGTCGTTGTGGGCGGTGCAGAAGGTCATTGACGAGTTTGAGAAGTTCGATGGCCCGACCTACCACATGTTTGGCAACCATTGCCTCTACAACCTTCCTCGGAGCAAGCTGGTCGCATTATTGAAGATGCCGACGGATTCTGATCGCGCGTATTATGACTTCTCACCATGTCCTGAGTACAGATTTGTTGTTCTGGATGCTTATGATTTCAGCGCACTTGGCTGGCCTCACGATCATCCTGTGACTGCAGCAGCAATGAAGCTCCTCGATGAAAAGAACCCAAACACCGACAAGAACAGCCCTGACGGTCTGGTTGGCGTCGACAGGCGGTTTGTGAAGTTCAATGGTGCGGTAGGCAAGGAGCAGCTGTCCTGGCTCAGTGATGTCCTCCAGGATGCATCGGACCGCCGGCAGAATGTCATCCTATGCAGTCATCTCCCAATGGACCCTGGCGCAGTGTACCCAGCAGCTCTTATGTGGAACTATGATGAGGTGATGGCTATTGTTCGACGGTACAACTGTGTTAGGGCCTGCTTTGCCGGGCATGACCACAAGGGTGGCTACTCGGTGGACTCCCACGGCGTGCACCATCGCACCCTCGAGGCTGCGCTGGAGTGTCCTCCGGGCACCAGTGCATTCGGGCGTATCGAAGCCTATCCTGACAAGCTATTGCTTGTAGGCTCTGATGGAATGGCTGATACTGAAATGTGTTTTCGGTCCTCTGATCGAGCTGCGTTGTAGAGTAAAATCCATGTGACTTCATTATTTTGACTTTTGGTGATGCCATTGAGAGAAAACTCATGTGACTTCCTGTTGTCTGACGACACTATTACTTGTAAATAACATTGAAAGTGGTGGAATAAATAATGGAACTGTTGTAATGCTCACTTCACCATTTGGAAACTGCTGAATGGGGCATAGTGTTAGGCTCTATTATTCACGAGTCTGTTGTAAATGTAACAAATGCAATGCTATTTGGTAAATGGTTTCAGTATTTGTACTCCATTATTCCATTAAGGAAGACAATGGTTAGGGTGGAGCGGGTACAATAATTACATACCCATGCCGATGTTGCCCACGGGCACAAAACCTCACCCCAACCCATGCCCATGGGCGCAAACCCTGCCGATACCCAAACCCACCCATATATACAGTATGTAATGTTCGTTTATATTTTAATTATCTTTGAATATATCTTTGGTAGAGATCTTAAAACGCACGAATGTAAGAAATATCCTGATATATATGTTCCCGGAGTATGATTGTCTACCTTCGTTGTGACCAATATAAAGGTCTGGAGATAGAGATGTCAACAAGTGGCGGTAGTTTGTGCAACCTATTGCTTCATTCTTAAACATCCCTCCATGTTAGATTTACAGTCTCGTCGATTGTCTTTACAGGCATGCGAAAATGTGTGTTGTACTTTATAGAATTCTTGTGAGATCGACATATCTATATTCTTTTCGCATTCTAGATATCAGTATATGTTTAGAGGTTATACCGATCATGCATGTGTGCGTGTGGCATGAAAACATTAAAGAGTCACACACAATAGTGAAAGTAGCCCGGTCGTAACTACGTTTAGGGTCTCCTTGATCACCTACTCCTTTTTCTAAACCAAGTTATCGAGCACTCCCTCCGGACTATAAGTTACTTGTCAGAAAAAAGCATACCATTAAGATTCACATTTTCTGTTAAAAACAGATTCACATTTAAAGGCAGCCTTTGGTAATATAATTTTTCCAATTTTTGTGGCTTATGGCTTTTTTTTACATGTGTGACATATGGCTTATGTTTTGTTGGTTGAAGTACTGGTCAAACTTAATGCTCAAAATGCATGTACGCTTTACAAACTGAAACAGAGAGACTGGTATTTATTTTCGTAAAGGATTCCATCAATTGACTGCTCCATTGGATCGATCGGCCGCATCGGCCAATGACATCTTTTTTTTTTGCAAGATACATATATGCTTTACAGACTGAAACAAAGAGGTTGTTTTTTTTTGTTACGCACGTTTTTTTCTTCTTTTTGAGACAATTTTTTTGTTATGCAAGTGAGATCTAAATCCAACTCCTTGATGAGAACAACCCAATTCCTATTCAGCGCTTAAGTCAACGATTACCGTGTTATTGTACGCAACACACACGGTCCTTTTGCTGTTGGGCTGGCCCATATTAGTCCCTTTGACCGATTTTGGCAACCTTCTATTAGGTGAAGGTTCCATCCAATTCTTTCGGGACGGTTTTCCGCTGGGTTTTTCTGAACTGTTCTTTTGTTTTCCATTACTGTTTTTGTTTTTAATTTTGTTATCTTTTTAATTCATAAAAAATCAAATTCGTGATTTTTTGAATTCATGGATTTTTTTCTATTCATGTAATTTTATAAAATTCACAAAAAAATCCAAATTTACTGTTTTTTTAAATCATGATATTTTGAAATTCGCGATTTAAAAAAATTAGAGACTTTTTTACATCAGAAAAATTCGGAGACTTTCTGGTGCTGAAAGCGCCGATTAGGAGGAGGTCTCTGAAAACAGAGCCTCAAGTTCAACGGCCTTCTGTATCTCTGGGCTTCATTACAGGCCTCCTCGGCCGAGAGCTAACGACAAATCCATCGGCCCGGTGGCCCGTCTCGTTTCCCCCGTCTCTCCAATCGACAAAGACAGCCTCAAAAAAAAAAATCCAACCGACCAAGACGAGCAGAGAAGCTTTCGTCAGTTTTTCAGGAAAAAAAAAAAGAGAATCTTTCTTCAAGATCCAAACTCCTCCCCATCCCGGCTCCGACTCTCCGCCGTCCGCCCTCCGGGCCGGGAGCAACCAAACCAGCTCCCGCCGGAGTCCGGCCACCCCGCCTCTGTCGCTGCGCCGGTAATCCATCCTCCCCCGCCTCCTTCCTTCTGTGGTCGTTACAGTCCGTAGGCTCCGATTACACACAGCTCGGCTGCGTATCCCCTTCCGTGCGAGTCGCTAGTTTCGGCTACGGCGGGTCGCCTAAGTGATTTTATCAGCAATTCAGGCCAGGGTCTAGCTCCCGGTGCTTGACAATTAGAAATGGGATGAGATGCACACAGCACACTAGTATGCAATGCTGCAATATTCAGTATTTGGAGCTGGTCTCATCTACAGTTACTTCCAGTGGAAGTGATTGAAAGGGGAAAAATTGAAACTGTATACTACAATCTTGGAACAAGAATAAGTGGGGACTTTTACTGCTATGCTGCTGGTATCCAGCCTGCTATCTGCTTTACATTTTACTCTGATAAACAGAGTGCTCTGTAGTCTGTAATATTCCCCTCACCGGTACAGAGTCCTGAACAAATATTGCTTGGCTTCTCTTGTAGGTTCTTGCGCAGAGATCTTTTCACTGCTTGTAGGTTCAGTTCCTCGCAGACAACAAGAAGAAGGGAGGTTTTCGAAGGTCTGGTGACACCAAAGTTCAATGATGGCCGCAACGAATGGACTAGTCCATGCATCTGCCCACAAGCCCCTGTTTACCTTTGGTGTCATTGCCGATGTCCAGTACGCCGACATCCCGGACGGGCGCTCGTTCACTGGCATCCCGCGCTACTACCGTCACAGCATCGACGTCCTCCAGAGGGCTGTCAGTGCGTGGAACAAGCAAGGTGCTGTCAAGTTCTCCATCAACTTTGGCGACATCGTCGACGGGAAATGCCCAAAGGACAAGTCGTTGTGGGCGGTGCAGAAGGTCCTCGGCGAATTTGAGAAATTCCCCGGCCCGACCTACCACATGTTTGGCAACCATTGCCTCTACAACCTTCCTCGGAGCGAGCTAGTGGCTTTGCTGAAGATGCCAACGGGTTCTGACCGCGCGTACTATGACTTCTCGCCATGTCCTGAGTACAGATTTGTTGTTCTGGATGCTTATGACTTCAGCACGCTTGGCTGGCCTCGTGATCATCCAGTGACTGCAGCAGCAACGAGGCTCCTTGAAGAAAAGAACCCAAACGCCGACAAGAACAGCCCTGAGGGTCTGGTGGGCGTCGACCAGCGGTTCGTGATGTTCAATGGCGCGGTTGGAGAGGAGCAGCTGTCCTGGCTCAGTGATGTCCTACGGGATGCATCGGAGCGTCGGCAGAATGTCGTCTTGTGCAGTCACCTCCCATTGGATCCTGTAGCAGCGTCCCAGGTAGGCCTCATGTGGAATTATGATGAGGTGATGGCTGTTGTTCGACAGTACAACTGTGTAAAGGCCTGCTTCGCCGGGCACGATCACAAGGGTGGCTACTCTGTGGACTCCCACGGCGTGCACCATCGCACCCTCGAGGCTGCGCTGGAGTGTCCTCCCGGCACCAGTGCGTTTGGGCACATCGAAGCGTATCCTGACAAGCTATTGCTTGTAGGCTCTGATGGAATGGCAGACACTGAAATGTGTTTTGAGTCCTCGCAGTGAGCTGTTTTGCGAAGTAAAATCCATATGATTTCATTATGTTGACTTTTGGTGATGTCATTGAGAGAAAATTCATATGGCTTTTGTCGTCTGGCAATACTACTAAATGTAAATAACATCACAATAGCTACATGTAAGTTGACTGAATTTACAATTTGGGTAAGTCAGATTTTGTAAAAGTATGAACGGTTGAAGGAGGAAGAAAGCTGGAGGAAGAAGAAAGAAGGTCGACCGTTGAATCTTTAATCTAATGGCTTAGAAAATCGACTTACCCCAAAATAAATTTTCAGGCGACTTACATATAGCCTGTCCCAAATAACATTGGTACTGGTGGATAAAGAAAAGTGGAACTATTGTAATGCTTACTTCCTCATGTGAACTGTTGAATGGAGCATACTGTTAGACTCTAATATCTGTATTAGCTAAACTATTTATGAGTCTTTGTTGTAAATCTAGCAAATGCAACACTGTTTTGGATTGAAAACACGTTAATGGTTTCAGTATTTGTACTCCATTCATGACTTCTTCGGTTGTTTGGTGTCTTATACTCCCTCTGTTCACTTTTATAAGTCCTTGAAGACATTTCAGACAGCATGCAAAGCAGTCTATTTTCAGTTGTCTGAAATGATTTATAAAAGTGAACGGAGGGAGTAATTATAATGTGACATATGATTAGCTTGATCTTTATCTACAAATACAAGTTGTTTCCAATATTTTTTGCACTGTCCAATATACTTCCGACTATGGTCTCATTTAGACTATGCTATAAATCCTAACAAAAAGGGTATAAAATGAAAATAATAAAGCATAAAAAAGCCAATGTGGTGAATCTTCAAATAGTAAAGTCATGTATTTTCACATAGATGAAAAAAGAATATATTAAAAACAGACATAGGCGATGTCATTTTCTACTCCCTGACCTACGGTAAGTGGGGTTCTGCTCACCTGCAACAGTTCTTTTTGTGGCAAATATAATCCATATGAGAGGCCCACTCTTCCAACTACATTAGCTCTTAATTTTGGTTGTTTTTCCAGTTTATCTTGCTCCTTGGTCTCGAGGCATGCGATAAATATGCCTCCCTTCCGGTTTAAAAGTCCCACGTGTATCCCTACATTGCTAGTTTGATCAATATAATTAAATTGTATACACAAAAGTTATACCATTAGAAAAATAGAACATTTGAAGTTTCCAATGATATAAAACTCATATTGCGTTGGTTAAATCGTGGACTAAAGATACGTGTGAGCAATGGCGGAGCTTAGTGCATTCCTGGGGGTTGTGCCCCCCCCCCCCCCCCCCAAGATTGTCACATGCATGCACAAATATTTTTGAGAGTGGGTTTATATTAAGGATTTTTGTGTACTTGGCCCCCCACTGACTCATATATTGTACTTGCCCCCCCCCAAACAACTCTGGCGAGCTCCGCCACTGCGTGTGAGCCTTCTAAACCGGAAAGGAGGTAGACAGGTAGTAGATGTTGGAGACCACAAAAGGAGCACGATAATGGTTGCCAACGTGCAAGACAAATCACTGCAAGGGCGTATGCTACCACGCCTACGTGCTTACTTAGCAAATGGCTTGCCTTTTCACTCACTTCCCGGCCTTGTGATCACGCCTTTTCTTTTTACAAATATGCAAAAACTTTGTGTATGTTGCCATTGATAGAAAGAGTTCAAGTACATTATAATTGCAAAGTGAAGCCCAACGAAGTGAGTTTACTGAAAGGAACAAGATCCTTACTTGGAGTGGAAAGTCCATCAAACAAAAATAATGATTGCATGCAATCCTTCCTTGTCCACCCAACCCGATCAAAAAATACCCAACCTTGAAACCGTTTGTGCCATACATGCGACACTATCCATTGTCCATGATAGGATTGTGATGTCGCGGCTGTGGAGCGCAGGGCACATCACTCGTCAATGTATATATGGTTGATCTATTGATGTGTTTTCATCGTTCAGATCCGTTGTCGTGATAAGTGGAGAAACAATGTTTTTTTCACTCATATAGACGTACAAACCCGGAGTCCGTGATGCGGACATGCGACATATGGTCATAACATAAAACCAGGTGCACTTTAGCGATATGTAAGTCGCCTGATTTGATGCTAGGTGAGGTTGTTGTTGTGTCGAGAGACGGTAATGGGAAGTTTATTACAGCTGCCGATGAAAGAGTTGAGGCGTGTTATGATGCATTCATGTCGGAGGCTCTTGGAGGTTTGGTTTGAATCTAGCTCGCGCGATTGGCTACAATAAAATTGAGATCAATTCGATAATACAGATGTGATCACAACCATGCATTAGGGGAACTCTTCATCTCACGCAAGTGCGACTTTTAATGATTGTTATTTCATGTCTTTATACTTTATATCCATGTAATCTATGAGCATTGCTTTAGGGAGTCCAATCATGTTGCACATGAGTTGGCTAGATGGGCTAGATTTTCTCCTCCTAGCCTTTGGGTAGATTCAACTCCTAAGGACTTGGTTCCTCTTATAAAAATGTGAGTGTGGTTGAGAAAATGAGGAGTGAAGTTTAAAAAAACAATCACCTGAACACTGATTTTGGGTTCGTCGGCTTTTTGGCCATTAATTTTTTGCTTTGAGATTTGTGTTCCCTTTTTTCATGCTCTTCTTTCTTTGAGTTCTTTTCGACTGTGTTTTTTCGACTAACTATAGATTTGGGTTAATCAAATCCTTAATGGGCTAAAGCCCATTATGTGAGATCCAGGCGTCCCCTCTTTCCCTTCATTTTTTCCATTTTTTGTTTTATGTGTTTTGCTTTTGCTTCTCTTTATTAGTTTTTTCTTTTATTTTGTGGGTTTTTTTAGATGTTGGGTGAGTGTAAATGTATACACACAAATACTATAAAATATATGCAAAAAATGCAATATTATATGATTATTCTTTGCATAGTACAAACAAGTGCAATTTCAGTGCAAAGTTGAGTGCAACTTTTTTTATTTTTTTGTGTAATACCAATGCCACTAATTTATTGTTCCTTATAAAACTTCATTGTTCGGATTTTTCAGTCATTATTTTCTTTTATTTCTTCTTTAAGGTAATATCAGTGCCACTAATTCATTTTTCTGAGGAAACTTCATTTTTGCAAAAAAAGTCACTATTATATGCTTATTCTTGCATATTAAAAAAACTTAATTTTGGTGTATATTGTGTGCAAACTTTGTCATTATTTGCTTTAGATTTTGTTTCTTTTTAAAGGGTAACACCAATGCCACTAATTCTTCTTCATTAGAAAACCTCATTATTTTGATTTTGTTTTATTGTTTATTTCATTTTATTTCATCTTAAAGGGTAATACAAAGGTCACTAATTAGTTCCTTCTTAGGAAACTTACTTTCTTTGTGAAAACTCCACTATTCATGCTTATTCTTGCATACTGAAAAAAGCGTGATTTATGTGTAAATTGTGGACTTTGTTCTTTATTTGCTTTAATATTTTTCATTTCCTTCTTGTAATGCCAATGCAACTAGTTCATTCCTTCTTAGGAAGCTTCATTGCTTTGATTTTGTTTCATTTTTCATTTAATTTTATTTCTTCTTCAAGGGAAATACCAATGTCACTAATTCAATCCTTCTTAGGATTCTTTTTTTGCGAAATTCAACTATTATATGCTTATTCTTGCATATATAAAATACATTTTTTTATATAGTGTGTGCTGTTTTTTCATTGTTTGTTTTTATTTTCTTTATTCTTAAATGGTAATACTAATACCACTAATTCATTCTTTCTTAAAAAAACTTCGTTATTTTGATTTTGCTTTAGTTTTCATTTTAGTTTATTGGAAAACATCATTATTTTTTATTTTGAGTAGCACAGACGCCATGGGTTAAGTACCGATGCCACTAATTTATTATTTTTAGAAAAATTATTTTTGCAGTAATTTCACTATTATATGTTTATTTTTGCATATTATGAAAAAACACAATTTTCCGTGTAAATTGTGTGCATATTTTATTATTATTTGTTTTAGTTCTTTTCATTTTCTTACCAATGTTAGTAATGCATTCTTCGTTATAAAATTTGTTTTTGTTAGTTTTTAGTATATTAGTATAGGGGGAATGAGAAGGCTAGAGAAACTTCAAATTTGTATGTTCTATTATGTTACACATAGTTGCATTATATTTTTTATTTTTAAATTTGTATTTGTTTAATTTAGGTTAATCCACTCCCATGATTCATTTTGAAATTTGTTCTTCTTTGTTGGTTGCCACTTCTCACTGAATGCCCAGAAGCAACGATGACATGTGAAAATATGTATCAAGTAGTGGAGCTTTTGACATGCATGTAGTACATAAGTAAGACAACTCATAACCCTAGGCCATGCACATAGTCTAAATTGGCATGTCTTCATTGTTATCTCGTTCTTTCGTCCTTCCGCTAGTACTTTGTACGATCAACCAGACTGATCTTTTGACATTGAATGTTGGGTGCGTGCATAATGTCGCTTAGTACGTAGGACTGGTAGGTAACATGAATTCGGATGCGAGTGCCAACTAAAGGAGCTACACAAGGGCCAATATGTTTTTTCTTTACGGTCTGGTTGCTCCACTGTGTTTTGCATAACTCGATTGTGTGAGTACGGACAATTGTTTTGTTAAACTTAGCAAACTCCAGCTTGGCATCTTTGACAAATAAGCTGTTGTAAGTTACTGGCCAACACAGAGGCCTCACGACTCTCACCTACTATGAGATGTTCCTTGCTGTCTGATGAGGTTGATTTCGGTCAAATGAGCACACTAGCCCGTCGGATGTCTCTGCTGCCTTTCACCACGGGGTTTATTTTCGAAGTGTATGACTGGTGGGCTCGTCAGTCCTCCCGAATGGCTGGGTGAGAATTATTGGGTGACCGACCTTTCTGCGTGCCGTCCCCCGCGTCACACTGCCTAACTTAGCGAGTCCTTTTCTTAGAGCCGCCACACCTCCTCTCCTTGGGCGTCATCTTTTCCCCCGGCAAGGGCTGCCTCCTCCTGTCTCAGGACGCCGTTTCCTCCCCTAGTCGGCGCCGCATCCTCTTCCTTTGTTCCACTCCCGGGATGCCAGATCCACAACCTCGTACAATATAAGGTCACTCTACTTCGACAATTCACATACCACAAATGGTAAAATGGTGAACAAACCATCATCTAGTTATACTAAATATTTTTATCTTTTATAGATCATTTTTTCACAAAATATTAACTTTGTTTTTTGATGATACATGCATTAACTCGCAATTCTATTATAAGATAACCACAACCAACATTGAAAACTCGAAGTGTGCTACTATATCCAAATGTTCGTGCTTTCAAATAGGAAGTGTATAAGTATAGTGTTATTAGTCATGGGGGTTATGTTATTTTTCTCAAAAGTAGTTAGATATATCCTAGGTACTCAAAATCCAATCTAAATCAAAATCCGAGCAAAGAAGATAGCCATATTCGTCTACAGAATAATGTGTGACATTTAGATGTCCTATAGTGTCTTTATATATATTTGCTCCAATTTAAGAATCTTGATATATGCACAAATGCAAGAAATACCCTAATAGAGGTTCTAGAGCAGGATTTATAGATTAGTTGTAACCAATAGAAAATTCTAGAGTATATGTGTCAACCAGTGGGTTCTTTCTGATTTCCATCCTTGCCCTTAGAAGTTGGCACCGCTCTTTGCTTAATCCTTTTCGTTCACAAATCTTCCATCAATCTTGTCCTTGAAGGATTATAATCGGTGGCTTGTGCATATGTGTTTCGTAATGATCACATCAATTTTCCAGGGTCTCATTGGTCGTCCATGCATGGACATGTATATTGCTAGAATGCTCATATCAGCATTCCAGATATGATTATATGTTTGGAGTTCAATCCACTAAGGTGGACATGTGATACACATGACAGAAAATCACGCCCCCCCACCCTAGATTTGTATTTTTGAATTAAAAGGAAGAAATCCGTTGTCATGTCTCCCCTTTGACTTCTTGGTTGAAATCACCACAAGAGACAAGTTCAACCCACAATACGGCACATCGAATGTACTCCCTCCGTTCCAAATTACTCTTCGTGGTTTTAATTCAAATTTGAACTAAAACCACGACGAGTAATTTGGAACGGAGGGAGTAGCATACATGCCCACATCAAATGAGAACTTGTATAAACTCTTCGTTCGGTTTCGTATGCGCTTGGTAATCTCATATAGTTCGTGCCATTGTTCGTTTATAGACACTGAGAAAAAGGCCAAACATTGCAAATTCCATAAAAACAAGGTTTACAAAAAATCCCAACGCTGTAGTACCTAACATCAGGCCTGGCACGAATCTCGGCGCCGCTGGCCGGGTCAAAAGTCAAACCCAGCACCAGCAGCATCCGATCCTCACCCAACCCAACCCACCCCTCCCTACATAGCAACCGGCCTCACACTTTCCCCTTTGGCGCGTTTCCCCCACCTCGCCTCTCCTCCCTCCCTCCCGTGCTCCCACCAAATCCCCCCAATTCCAACCCACCGATGGCGACCAGGTGCGCCGCCGCGGCCGATCTGCCCGCCGGCCGCCCCCGCAAGCGGGCCCGGCACGGCTGGGACGTCGCGCCAGCGACCAAGGTAAACAGACGCCCCCATTTTCCCCTATATGCTCTGCTCTGCTCTGACCCGATCCGCGGATTCGGGGCGCGATTCGACGGAATTCGTCCGCGGTTTCGTTAGCCCTAGCATGATCAGGGCCTTTTGTGTCTGTTCCGAGGTGTAGCATGAGCTAGATGAGGCGCGGTCCGTGTAGATCTGGCGCAAATCCAGCGTTTAGAGTGTCGTGTGCCTGATGCTAGACCTGCTCAGGCTGAGATTGATTGATTGAACTGCAGATACCGTTGGCTCTGCGATTGTGTAGAGCTGTTACAGCCAACATGCGGCCAGCGTCGGTTAAATTAGGATGCTGGACCAAATTGCCCCTGTAAATTCTTGTGTCCGTGGTTCTCTCTCAGGCCTTGTTTACTTGAGTTAGAGTGCCTCAATATCGTACAACTTTCAGCTTATCATGATGTTGTTGAGTTTAGTACAATTCATGTTTAACTTGATGCACCTATGTTCACTGCCTAAAATACATGTGAAATACTTGGGTGGATCTACATTATTATTGTCTAACATACCTCGCTTCATCTAGTGAGAACTATGGATGGCGTTTTCAGAATATTCGGCACTGTATTAGTGGCTCAAATTTACACGTACGAATAGCGTGTAGCATACTAAGTGGTATTTTCTTTTGTTAATATGAGTGCTTTCAGGTAAGCTATTTTTGCATGATTCTATTAGTGCTATATAGGTTTATTACTGTGATGCTAATGTCCGATTCTGTGCTTTGTTTATTCTGTGTTCCACTTCATAACATTAACATCAGATGGGTATTATATTTTCTTTTCTGCATGAAAAATATGAGTGATCGATGTGTGTAGGCTCAGATAACATTTTGTGGGCAAGAAGTTGGCGATATGACCACCATGGTATTGCCGTCACATCCTCCGGACTATACTTGCTTCTCTCTGCTCTCAAAGGGTGTTGCTCGAAATGCTTCCCCTCCTCGGAGAGAAGACGATAAAGATGGCCATTATGTATTTGCTGTTGGAGAGAATTTGACCTCTCGCTGTAATTACACTTGACCATCATTATTTGAGTATAATGACTGTTTGTGACCCTTAGCATGCAGGAAACTTCTTTTTCCATTTCCCTTTTTCCTTTTTAATAAAAAAATGTTTTAGCATTGGTTAAACTGCACTACAGAAAACTAGAGATATATCTGTATGTTGAATTTGTTCATTCTGCAGACATACGGTACCTGCTTATGTTCCTTGGTTACTCATGTACTGTTCTGTCAACAAGTACCTTTAAATCCATGATTTAACTTCTTTTACAATTTCTTTTGATATAGTTAGTTTCACATTAACTCAAATTTGTTTTCAATCTTCGAATTTTCAAATAGTTTTTGGATTTCCCTTTTTCTTGTGTAGGGTTTTTACATTTGACTTTATTTCCTTGGTTTCGGGTGGTTTGAAGTCTACAAGGTTTTCCATGCTGGCCTATTTTGTAGCTGCACCAGATGATGTTACTGTTATGTCTTAGTGTTAACACAAACATGTCTTTTTGAAAAGTGCATGCTAGTTATCTCTGTTTGCACAAATTGTCTTAAATTATTGAGCTCCTTAGAAGGCTCTGTTCTCATACCCCTTCTCACTATTTTTGCAGATAAAATATACAGAAAGATGGGCGAAGGTTAGTATTTTCTTATGGTCACGAGTATAGATTTGTGAAATCTTAAATTAATGAATTTGTGACACCAATGTTGCTCAGATCCACCTGATATTGTCTAGCAACTAACTTCCATTTTATATCTACAATAATATTGGAATATCTTTGTCTGTTTAGGTACTTTTGGTCAGGTACTGGAATGTTGGGACAGAGAAAGAAAAGAAATGGTAGCTATTAAAATTGTTCGTGCTGTAAACAAATACAGTGACGCAGCAATGATAGAGATTGATGTGCTGCAGAAGCTCGCAAGAAATGACGCCACAGGAAAACAGTAAGTTATACATCTAACTCTCCTACCTCCACAAGGAAGCTAAATAAATAAGTACGGGATGGACTAAATTGTGTATTTATTTTTCGCATCATGTTGCTAAAGAAATAAGTTACATACTCGTGAGTGTTTTTGCAGCTGTGTGCAAATACGGAACTGGTTTGACTATCGTAACCATATTTGTATTGTAAGTATATATGCTTGATTCATAGAATTTCCCCAACTTGTCTGTTAGACTTGGGGTCCAGTTAGTCAATAAATTTCAATGACTCAACAGGTATGCGAGAAGCTTGGCCCAAGCTTGTACGACTTTCTGCGGAAAACAGCCTACCGCCCATTTCCAATCGACCTAGTTCGTGAGCTTGGAGAGCAACTTTTGGAATCTGTCGCATGTGTGTAGAGACAGTACCTTTGCAAACCTCATATATTTTGTACTTGCTTTGTTTTCTATTAAGATTCTCTATTTGTTTGCTTTTCTTTTTCTCTGTGCGCTTATTCTTCTATAACATATCTTGGACTGGGTTCTTTCTGTCATTTTCGGAAAAAAATGAGTAGAAGTTTCTGCATACATTTTTCTCTTCTCTTTTATTCCTGATTTTTAGGCTATCTGCTTTTGTGTGTATTTGGGTGCTCATAATTTGGTTCATGTGCTTCTGTGTCATGTATCTTGATATTTATCTTATCTCATTGCAGTTATGCATGCCCTGAAGTTAATTCATACTGATCTAAAACCAGAGAACATTCTCCTTGTTTCTTCAGAAGATGCTAAGTTAGCTGAAAACAAGGTATGTATTACCATTGCATAACATCGAATAACTGTTAAGTTGCAGGATTTTTTTTTCCTTAAAATTTGCACCATGTTCAAAGCAGATAAAAGTCATGTTCAGTATAGTTCTGTTTTAGATACAACACGCTGCATTATTTTTCCTAATTGTATACATGTTTAAAATCTAGGATGGATCATTCTCAAAGAAGGTGCCAAAATCAAGTGCGATCAAGTTAATCGACTTTGGTAGCACAGCATATGATCATCAAGACTGTAGCTACATTGTCTCTACTAGGCACTACCGTGCTCCTGAGGTTATTTTGGGTATGAATTTGGACATGACTGGCTATTGGGTGCACATACTTCTGATTGTTTTATTAAATACTGGAACTGACTTTCCCTGGTCTTGTATTAGGGCACGGGTGGAGCTACCCATGTGATATATGGAGCATTGGTTGTATACTCGTTGAGCTTTGCTCGGTATGTGATTGTATATCTTGTCCGTCTTTGTCTTGGGAAAGGTTCATGTGCATGTATGATTGAACTGGCCTCTATGTATTACAGGGTGAGACATTATTCCAGACCCATGAAAACTTGGAGCACTTGGCGATGATGGAGAGGGTTCTAGGTCCTCTCCCACGGCACATGCTGGAAAGAGCCGAGTATGTTTATTAATCATCCACTACCTGTGTTATTGCCACTATTAGGATCTAATGCCACCTATGTGATTAGTTTTGATGGTTGACCTTTTTGCCTTGTGTAAATTCAGCCACCATGCGCAGAAGTACATCAGAAGAGGAAGGTTGAACTGGCCAGAAGGTGCAACGACACGAGAGAGCATGAGAGCTGTTCTCAAGCTGCCTCGCCTCCAGGTACGCAAACAGGACGAGCTTTCCCTATTAGTTTCTGGGGCATTTCTATTTTTTCTCGCCCTGAAATCTAGTGCCAGTGGCTCTTAAGTTTCCTTGTTTGGATTCAAGATGTATTTGTGTTTCTCCACCGCAGTGACACGGTATTTGCTTAAGTTTGTTGGATTGTTTTATAACCACCTTCATCCAATCCTGCAATGCAGAACCTGGTGATGCAGCATGTGGATCACTCTGCTGGGGACCTGATCGGGCTGCTGCAGGGCCTCCTGGCATACGAGCCTTCGGCCAGGCTGACCGCTCAGGAAGCCCTGAGCCACCGCTTCTTCAGGAGGCACCGTGAAAGGCGGTCGCTATGACCAAGCAACAATGTCCGCGGCTGACCCAAACAAACACTGACAGAAACCTATGAGGATTTGCAGGCTTGCAGCAAGGAAATAACAAGCTTGAGAGTTGTATCTGAATCTCCCTGGATATAACAGGACAGGGAGCAGTAGCCATAGTTAAAAGTTCAGAAGAGGCTTCGTGTGTTGTGGCTTTATGTACTATAGTTGAAAGAGAATTCAAAAGTCTCACTGTCTTGTATTCAAACTCTGGTATGTTCCCTCGCAGTGGAAGCTGGGGCAAATTCGAACAAATCGTCGAAGCTGTGTATGTTTACGCCCCTAGAAATGGTATGGTAAAAGATCAAAGTTTGTGCTGAATACTATATCTTCTGGTGTTTTCTGTTTGAGATGAGAATCCTAAATCTTGCGGGTGATCTATGGACCAAATTCAAATGCGCTTTCACTATGTCTTAGATGCCATATTCAGATATTTTCTTTCGTTATCTTTAGTGATACCATGACTTTTTTGAGGTTGTTAAGAACCAGGTTTAGTCACGGAAGCCATTCAACGTAATGCATATTTACTACTCCCTTATATTAGTAAACATTCTTATATTAGTTTACAGAAGGAGTACTTACTGTTTTTTGTATGGTCAGGGTTGTTTTGTATCCACAAAATAAACGAATGGTATTACCAGCCAGCCAAAAAGGGTCAAGATGGTTACCACTGGTAAACAATCACACTCAAGCTTAGTTGGATTGAATCCATGGATTTTTTAAGCGCTAGCTAGTTATTAGCATTGTTGCAAACTGTTCTGTGTAAAGGAGGCGTCCAGTAAAAGGCCAGCCAACTATACGACCCTGGTTGTCTCATGTCTTAAGGAACAGCACTTCATGTTTCTTTAAGTTTTAACTCTGCTTTACAAAGATTGACCCTGGTTGGTGAACACTGACCAATTATCATGTTTGCTATTTGTAGATGACGTGGGCTCTAGAATATGATCCTGGCATGTTGTCCACATATGAAAAGAGAGCGGGCCTGCAACTGATAGAAGTGCTCAAGGATATAAACCAAGTGTAAAATCAACCCGTCAGTTTGGCAAGTAGAGAGGACGAATTATGAAGAGCATAGCATAGGATCCCTTCCCTTGGACATATATATATTGAGATACATTTCCACTTTGCTAGAGAAAATTAAGATAAGGTGCATCCATTCAACAAGGAATTTGGAGGAATTCAAACGTATTTTGTCCCCGGACGCCTCGAGAAAGTTTGACAAGATACATCCTATGGGCTATGGGTAGAAAACAGGTGTCGACGAAAGGACAATGAAGACAAGAAGCATGAGCACTATAAGAAGGCCAGGTGCTCTCTCTCGACAAGTAAAGTATACGTTTTTTTTCTTTCACTTTTTGATTGATGGGAAGTAAAGTAAAAGATAGATGAGGAGGAGGAGGAGTTGGCGCCCACGAATTTCAGCCCAGTCGACAGACACAGATCAAAATGAAATCAATGGCAGGCACTTACTTGTTCGTGGGGTGGCCACTCACTCTCTACTACTTGCAACAACGCACATGTTGTAGAAACTATAAATAACGATAGATGCAACACCCAAGCAGTTTGTACACCAAGAGCGCCCGTGAATCACTCACTAGAGCTCAATGAATCCCATGGTGAAATGCTGCCTGCTCCTCCTCCTCTTCTTGGCGGTTCTCTTGCCCGAGGCGCGCGCGACTTCGTGCCACCCCGACGACCTACATGCGCTGCGGGGCTTCGCCGGGAACCTTAGCAGGGGGGCCGTTCTCCTTCGTGCCGCCTGGTCCGGCGACATGTGCTGCGGCTGGGATGGCGTGGGTTGTGACGGGACCGACGGCCGCGTCACGGCGTTGCGCCTCCCTGGGCGCGGCCTTGTGGGGCCCATCCCAGGAGCCTCCCTCGCGGGTCTCATGCGGCTGGAGGAACTCGACCTCGGCTACAACAGCTTGCACAACATCTCAGGGGCGCTCACCATGCTGCGTGGGTGCCAGAACCTCAGCACGCTGATTCTCACCAAGAATTTCGGTGGCGAGGAGCTACCCGGTGATGGCATTATTGCTGGGTTCAAGAGCCTCGTGGTGCTGGACCTTGGTGATTGTGCTCTCAAGGGCAGGGTTCCGGAATGGTTGTCTCAATGCAAGAACATGGAGGTCCTTGACTTGTCCCGCAACCAACTGGTCGGCACCATCCCGTCGTGGATTGGTAGGCTTGATCACCTTTGCTACTTGGATCTCTCCAACAATACATTGGTTGGCGAGGTACCCAAGAGTTCTAAGGGCCTCAACACCTCCGGGTGTTCACCAGGTATCAGTTTCACTAACATGTCATTGTATCTGAAGCGTAGTGGAACAAGCATACTTCGCCGACAACTTAAGCATGCCCCAAATGTCATAGCTGGGACCAACAACATTGTCAGATCTGGTAGCAACAACGTTGTGGCTGGGAATGACAACACTATCATATTTGGGAATAACAACGCCGTATCCGGGAGCTACCAGGTCGTATATGGTAATAACCATGTCGTAACTGGGGATAACCATGTCGTGTCTGGGAGCAACCATGCCGCGTCTGGGAGCCACCATGTCGTGATTGGGAAGCACAATATTGTGTCCGGGACCCACAATGACGTAGGTGGGAGCAAAAATATCGTATCTGGTAGCAACAATGTTGTATCTGGGAGCCACAATACCGTGTCTGGTAAGAACCATTTCGTGACTGGGCACAACAAAGTCGTAACCTGAGGTTAATGACTGTACGCATCAGAAGATGTACTCTTGGGTATGATAAAGAATAAATAAAGAGACTCTCATGTATTCAGGGCAAAACTGATGTATCAGGAGTTTTAATAGCTTGTATGACATATCCAAAACTTATGTATGTATGTATGTATGTATGTGGGTACGTAAAAGGAAAAGTAGATGTGTCCATTCCGTCTACATGCCCCTGAGTCATCTCGCAGGATACTTTGCTTACACATGTCCTCTTCCCTGGGTTATACTGTACTTTGCTACAAATCCATACCGGCTTATTAATTAGTAAGACGGCTTGGTAGAATTAGTTGGCTAGCTTAAGATGTCTTAAGAAGTGTCGGGAGGGAACCGAAGGGAGATGTAAATCTCAAGAGGAGGCCGTACGGCAAAATCCATCCTCCACGCCTTCATTCATTCACAGACGGGCCCAAGCAAACAATAGTAGTGATGGATGGATGGATGCCTTTTCTGACTGATCACTTTGAGATCATAGTTGAGGAGACTCAACACTGGCCCGGCCCGTGTTCATTTGTACTACTCCCTCCGTCCGAAAATACTTGTCAAAGAAATGGATGTATCTAGACATATTTTAGTTCTAGATACGTCCACTTTTATCCATTTCTGCGACAAGTAATTCCGGACGGAGGGAGTATTTGTTTACAAAAGAAAGCAAATGATCCAACTCCCTTCTTTATTGATGACGATGAACTATTTACACAAACCCAAAGGGCACTTGTGTACAGATGCCTTTTTGTTCTACATGAATAGGACTTTATTCTCAGATAGTTGACATATTTTTTGAAGGAAAGATAATTGACATATCGTTTACAAATAAATGAATAATTGAAAAACAAAGTCAGGGATCGAGCTCTCCCAAAAATCAGAGGATCTATTGGTATAAGAATAGCTGGCTAGAGCATCCACTACCGTGTTTGCTTCTAGATAGCAATGAGAGAAGGAAACTTTTGTAAAATCCAGCTTGAGAATATTGCACTCCGTGATAGTTGCAACCTCCAAACCATGGTAAGCCTCCTGATTCTGAATAGTCTCCATTACAAAGCTAGAGTCCGACTCAATCTGAACGGAACTGCAACCGATTCTAGCAGCCAAGTAAATATCGTGCTTAGCAGCAATGAGTTCAGCAGAGTCAATATTACTCACATTTGGCAAAACCCAAGAAGCTGCAGCAACAGTATGCCTGATAGTTTCTCGCAGCTCTAGCTCCCTCCATACCTCTTGTGCTCCACGACGGTTAAATAAATAAATAATGTTGGATGTCCTCCACCCCAGCCCAGCAAATGGGGCATTGCGGTCAACGTGGGATGTGCCGGTTAGCAAGAATACCATCGCAGGGTAAAAAAGCACCTCGCAGCACTTCCGAAAAGAAATGTTTGATCTTACCAGGCAGCCTCATATGGCCGCCCGAAGGTACAGATCAACATGCATATAAAAATACAGATATGCCGACAAATACAGTAAGTACTAGGGTAACGTACGAAGAGGGGCCACAGCTCTAGCCAGGTACAGGTACAGGTATCCTTGTCACAAGGGTGCACACGAAACTGACCACCCACCCGTTTCCCACCGCTGACGAAATAAATCCCGCACCGCGGCGGCCGGCGTTTCAATGCCCACGTGCGTCTGTTCCAACAGTCCAGCTCGTGAGAAGTAAATTTGAGACAAATAATTAGAGTTTAAAAAAAAGATATATCTGAATGTTTCGGGCATCTAAGATGCTCGACTCTTGTGTAGGTGCTTGCAAAATTTCTTGGCGATATGAGTTTGGAGGGGCTCAGAAAGAAAGTAGGAGTTTGGCATTTTTTTTTGCAGCTTTGGACATTTTGGAGTTCCGATTTTGTTTTGTTACCAAGCTCCTCCCATGAAAATTTGCACGCGCCTAGAAGAGTCGAGCGTGTTTGAAGTACAAACATTTCAGATTTTTAAAATATTTTTTTATTATTTTATCTGAATTTACTATTTACCCCCTTTTTTCTGCGGGGGGAAATTTACTCTACCCTGGAATAGATGAGTTGAGGATCAGCTCTGAGTTTTCGATCGCATTTCCTTTTGACGAGCTTGTGTCAATCCCTCATGTCCCTTTTACTTGGATTTCCATCTGCCCTACAACAAGCGCCTAATAGGTAGTCACCATTTTCGTGGTAGCTCATCAACGGAAGTAGAATAGCAGCGAAAAAAAAGAGGAGTCGAATAGCGCCTAATTAGCTGTGTAGATTTAAGAAGTTAGATTGGCTACGAAATCAAACAGGGTGTTTGGTCTAGTGGTATGATTCTCGCTTCGGGTGCGAGAGGTCCCGAGTTCGATTCTCGGAACACCCCTATTTTTTTTAGCCGTCGTGTTGGCCCAACTAAATTTGACCGAGTGCAGCAGCGACTAGAGATCGTGTCAACTCTAGTTGTGGTAACAAGGAATGGCTGACCTTAATTCCTATGGATCAATAAAATATTTTCTCAATACTACCACAAAAGGTACAATGGTGATCCATGCACTTTAGGTCATCAATGACAATGAGCCATCTCAGGTCCGCCTTTGTGATTAGTTTTAACTGTTAACCTTTTTGCCTTATGTAAATCCAGCTACCAATCATAACCAAAATGATCAATTCTCACGTAGCCATCTCAAGAACCACAAACATGCATGATTGACCAATGCAATGAATCATGTGTATTGCTTGCTCAAGAGACAGTATACATCAGGTACGGTTTCTCCAACCCTTTGGATTGGCCATGAAGGATTGCAAGTCTGCATTGTGTGGGGTGATGCCCCAACTAACAGGGTGTTTGGTCTAGTGGTATGATTCTCGCTTCGGGTGCGAGAGGTCCCGAGTTCGATTCTCGGAACACCCCTATTTTTTTTAGCCGTCGTGTTGGCCCAACTAAATTTGACCGAGTGCAGCAGCGACTAGAGATCGTGTCAACTCTAGTTGTGGTAACAAGGAATGGCTGACCTTAATTCCTATGGATCAATAAAATATTTTCTCAATACTACCACAAAAGGTACAATGGTGATCCATGCACTTTAGGTCATCAATGACAATGAGCCATCTCAGGTCCGCCTTTGTGATTAGTTTTAACTGTTAACCTTTTTGCCTTATGTAAATCCAGCTACCAATCATAACCAAAATGATCAATTCTCACGTAGCCATCTCAAGAACCACAAACATGCATGATTGACCAATGCAATGAATCATGTGTATTGCTTGCTCAAGAGACAGTATACATCAGGTACGGTTTCTCCAACCCTTTGGATTGGCCATGAAGGATTGCAAGTCTGCATTGTGTGGGGTGATGCCCCAACTAACACTTCATCATTGGTAACTAGATCTCGTTTCTAGCGGCGAGTGATTATTGCGGTCTTCAAAGCCTGGTTTGGTGAGGATGTTTGCAGCTGTCTCTTTCCCTTACAACTGGTTCTGTCCATTTTTCATGCTCTGCTCCGCCAAGGGGGGGGGGGGGGGGGGTACAACCGAAGGAAGAACACGTCCAGTATGATTTTGAAGTACATTTTTTTGCAAATCACTATGTATCTTGTTATCTTTTCGTTGCACTGTCCACCGTTTTCGCTGATAAATGTCAGTTATAAGATGCCCTTTGGGTGTTTTTTCGCAATTTCCTTAAAAGTATACACTTGGTAACAAAGGAGACAACAGACGGTATTCACGTAATGTCGTGGAACCGGGGCATTTGGAATCTACCCCTTTTCTCCAGAAATATTACTCCACCGTTCATGCTAGCCGGGAGCCTTAAACCTTTCCTTGGCAGATATGTGTGTGTCCTTGGATTGTGGGGTAGTGGAGGTGGCTTCACTGATATGGGTGTGTGATGCCGGGGTAGTGGCTTTGGGGCAATTGATTCCCCATCGAACGGAGGGGAGGCTACAACATGCAAGCTTCAAATGAAGTGAAAGTTGTAACAAAGAGGAATGAACTATAGCTGAAATCAAACAAGAATCTCACACATGGTATGCAAGAGCGCGATAACAACACAACCAAAATATATCGTTTTTCTACCCATCATTTGAAAGGTTGTAACCACCAAGGCTCATATGCGCGTTGGCACGTGTGCCTTATTAATTATGGGCAATATTGTATTGCAGTGATGATTGTATTTTAACCATACAACTAATCAAATTTGTTGCCGGTTATCTTCCAAGCCACATGATGTATCTATACTTGGTGTTGTCTACAATGTGCAGATGATTAGGTGCCTATGGTCCTTGTGTGCAGTTGTGGGGAGACTATAGCACAAGTTACATTCAACCGGTTAGGCTGATGAGTCAATTGAAATTATGTTCTTATCTCTTGTATCGGATATTAAATATGGGTGTGTGATGCCGGGGTAGTGGCTTTGGGGCAATTGATTCCCCATCGAACGGAGGGGAGGCTACAACATGCAAGCTTCAAATGAAGTGAAAGTTGTAACAAAGAGGAATGAACTATAGCTGAAATCAAACAAGAATCTCACACATGGTATGCAAGAGCGCGATAACAACACAACCAAAATATATCGTTTTTCTACCCATCATTTGAAAGGTTGTAACCACCAAGGCTCATATGCGCGTTGGCACGTGTGCCTTATTAATTATGGGCAATATTGTATTGCAGTGATGATTGTATTTTAACCATACAACTAATCAAGTTTGTTGCCGGTTATCTTCCAAGCCACATGATGTATCTATACTTGGTGTTGTCTACAATGTGCAGATGATTAGGTGCCTATGGTCCTTGTGTGCAGTTGTGGGGAGACTATAGCACAAGTTACATTCAACCGGTTAGGCTGATGAGTCAATTGAAATTATGTTCTTATCTCTTGTATCGGATATTAAATATGGGTGTGTGATGCCGGGGTAGTGGCTTTGGGGCAATTGATTCCCCATCGAACGGAGGGGAGGCTACAACATGCAAGCTTCAAATGAAGTGAAAGTTGTAACAAAGAGGAATGAACTATAGCTGAAATCAAACAAGAATCTCACACATGGTATGCAAGAGCGCGATAACAACACAACCAAAATATATCGTTTTTCTACCCATCATTTGAAAGGTTGTAACCACCAAGGCTCATATGCGCGTTGGCACGTGTGCCTTATTAATTATGGGCAATATTGTATTGCAGTGATGATTGTATTTTAACCATACAACTAATCAAGTTTGTTGCCGGTTATCTTCCAAGCCACATGATGTATCTATACTTGGTGTTGTCTACAATGTGCAGATGATTAGGTGCCTATGGTCCTTGTGTGCAGTTGTGGGGAGACTATAGCACAAGTTACATTCAACCGGTTAGGCTGATGAGTCAATTGAAATTATGTTCTTATCTCTTGTATCGGATATTAAATATGGGTGTGTGATGCCGGGGTAGTGGCTTTGGGGCAATTGATTCCCCATCGAACGGAGGGGAGGCTACAACATGCAAGCTTCAAATGAAGTGAAAGTTGTAACAAAGAGGAATGAACTATAGCTGAAATCAAACAAGAATCTCACACATGGTATGCAAGAGCGCGATAACAACACAACCAAAATATATCGTTTTTCTACCCATCATTTGAAAGGTTGTAACCACCAAGGCTCATATGCGCGTTGGCACGTGTGCCTTATTAATTATGGGCAATATTGTATTGCAGTGATGATTGTATTTTAACCATACAACTAATCAAGTTTGTTGCCGGTTATCTTCCAAGCCACATGATGTATCTATACTTGGTGTTGTCTACAATGTGCAGATGATTAGGTGCCTATGGTCCTTGTGTGCAGTTGTGGGGAGACTATAGCACAAGTTACATTCAACCGGTTAGGCTGATGAGTCAATTGAAATTATGTTCTTATCTCTTGTATCGGATATTAAATATGGGTGTGTGATGCCGGGGTAGTGGCTTTGGGGCAATTGATTCCCCATCGAACGGAGGGGAGGCTACAACATGCAAGCTTCAAATGAAGTGAAAGTTGTAACAAAGAGGAATGAACTATAGCTGAAATCAAACAAGAATCTCACACATGGTATGCAAGAGCGCGATAACAACACAACCAAAATATATCGTTTTTCTACCCATCATTTGAAAGGTTGTAACCACCAAGGCTCATATGCGCGTTGGCACGTGTGCCTTATTAATTATGGGCAATATTGTATTGCAGTGATGATTGTATTTTAACCATACAACTAATCAAGTTTGTTGCCGGTTATCTTCCAAGCCACATGATGTATCTATACTTGGTGTTGTCTACAATGTGCAGATGATTAGGTGCCTATGGTCCTTGTGTGCAGTTGTGGGGAGACTATAGCACAAGTTACATTCAACCGGTTAGGCTGATGAGTCAATTGAAATTATGTTCTTATCTCTTGTATCGGATATTAAATATGGGTGTGTGATGCCGGGGTAGTGGCTTTGGGGCAATTGATTCCCCATCGAACGGAGGGGAGGCTACAACATGCAAGCTTCAAATGAAGTGAAAGTTGTAACAAAGAGGAATGAACTATAGCTGAAATCAAACAAGAATCTCACACATGGTATGCAAGAGCGCGATAACAACACAACCAAAATATATCGTTTTTCTACCCATCATTTGAAAGGTTGTAACCACCAAGGCTCATATGCGCGTTGGCACGTGTGCCTTATTAATTATGGGCAATATTGTATTGCAGTGATGATTGTATTTTAACCATACAACTAATCAAATTTGTTGCCGGTTATCTTCCAAGCCACATGATGTATCTATACTTGGTGTTGTCTACAATGTGCAGATGATTAGGTGCCTATGGTCCTTGTGTGCAGTTGTGGGGAGACTATAGCACAAGTTACATTCAACCGGTTAGGCTGATGAGTCAATTGAAATTATGTTCTTATCTCTTGTATCGGATATTAAATACTTCAATAAAAATGGTTGTGTGCATCACATGATGCAAATGCCGGTGATATTCCCTCGTTTCGAAAAAACACCAGAGCGACATGCAGTGAAGTATTGTGACGCCCGGATAATTAGGCTACAGTAATCCCACGTTAACAATGCCATGTCACCTCAATTATTTTTGCTAATCTCGCGTTAGTTCGAAACCGATTCAAATTCAAATTCAAAATCAAGCAAACAATAAAAGTTTTCAAATATTAAAACTAAAATGTTCAATAAATAGTAGATAAGTCAGAGGCTATGATAAAATTGTAAACAACACTATTGAAATTTGATAAGTGACTTAAACAACCTCAAACAGTGGTTGAAAACATTATTTAACAACCTTTTTATTAATACAAAATAAATATGAAATGATATTTACCCCAAACTAGTTTTTGGTGGTAGGATATATTGTGCTGTGATTTGTGGGCCAGCTCTCATATTTTACAAAACTCATTTGGTGCCCAAACAATTAGCCAAAACAGAAAAGAAAAAAAATAAATAAAAGAAAAGGAAAATACAAAATAGAAAACAAAAAATGAAAAGCCCCCCTCCACTGGGCCAAATGGCCCAGCTGGCCAAAGCCGGCCCAGCTAGCCGGCCCAATCGCCCCTGGCCTATAAGGCCCTCCCCACACCCGAAACCCTAACCCCCTCCCCACTCGCTCCCACTCCCCCCACGTCGCCACTTCCCCCCTCCCGATCTGGATCGGGATCGATCCCCCACCGCTAGACGCCCGATGCTGCCCCGTCCTCACCTCCTCCCGACTGGCGGCCAGTGCTCGGGCCCCCCACCCCGTCGCCGCTCGATGCCGCCGCCACCGGATCGCCCTCGCTGCCGTTCGTCGGGTCGCCCGCTACCTCGCCGGCGTCGCCTCCCCGCCGGACTGCGTCGTCCCCGTCTTCCTCCTTGACCCCCACTGCCCAGACCCTACACCCCCGTGAGATTCCTCTCCTCCGGTCCCCGTGCTCGCCGTGCCCCGCCTGTGGCCTGCACCCGCTAGCTCCCGCCGTGCTCCCCTGCTGTCGCCCGAGCTCCGCGCCGCCGTGTCACCCGCTCGCCTCCCCCGCGCGCCCGTGCGCGCCACACATGTTGGAAATATGCCCTAGAGGCAATAATAAAATGGTTATTATTATATTTCCTTGTTCATGATAATTGTCTATTGTTCATGCTTTAATTGTGTTATCCGGAAATCGTAATACATGTGTGAATACATAGACCATAACATGTCCCTAGTGAGCCTCTAGTTGACTAGCTCGTTGATCAATAGATGGTTACGGTTTCCTGACCATGGACATTGGATGTCATTGATAACGGGATCACATCATTAGGAGAATGATGTGATGGACAAGACCCAATCCTAAGCATAGCACTAGATCGTGTAGTTCGTTTGCTAAAGCTTTTCTAATGTCAAGTATCATTTCCTTAGACCATGAGATCGTGCAACTCCCGGATACCGTAGGAATGCTTTGGGTGTACCAAACGTCACAACGTAACTGGGTGGCTATAAAGGTGCACTACAGGTATCTCCGAAAGTGTCTGTTGGGTGGGCTCGGATCGAGACTGGGATTTGTCACTCCGTATGATGGAGAGGTATCTCTGGGCCCACTCGGTATTGCATCATCATAATGAGCTCAATGTGACTAAGTAGTTAGTCACGGGATCATGCATTACGGAACGAGTAAAGTGACTTGCTGGTAACGAGATTGAACGAGGTATTGGGATACCGACGATCGAATCTCGGGCAAGTAAAGTACCGATTGACAAAGGGAATTGTATACGGGATTGCTTGAATCCTCGACATCGTGGTTCATCCGATGAGATCATCGTGGAACATGTGGGAGCCAACATGGGTATCCAGATCCCGCTGTTGGTTATTGGCTAGAGAGGTGTCTCGGTCATGTCTGCATGATTCTCGAACCCGTAGGGTCTACACACTTAAGGTTCGATGACTCTAGGGTTATAAGGAAGGTTTGTATGTGATTACCAAATGTTGTTCGGAGTCCCGGATGAGATCCCGGACGTCACGAAGAGTTCCGGAATGGTCCGGAGGTAAAGATTTATATATGGGAAGTCACCATACGGTCACCGGAAATATTCGGGGGTATACCGGTATTGTACCGGGACTACCGGAGGGGTTCCGAGGGTCCACCGGGAGGGTCCACCTGCCCCGGAGGGCCTTATGGGCTGTAGGTGGAAGGGAACCAGCCCTTAGTGGGCTGGGCGCCAACCCCCCTAGGGCCCATGCGCCTAGGGTTTGGGGGAACCCTAAAGGGGGGGCGCCCCCCTTGCTTGAGGGGCAAGCTTCCTCCCCCCTTGGCCGCCCCCCCTCTAGATCTCATCTAGAGGGGCCGGCCCCTTCCCCCTTCTCCCTATAAATAGAGGGGTGAGGGGAGGGCTGCAGCACCACATCCAAGGCGCAGCCCCTCCCCTCCCCAACACCTCTCCTCCTCCGCGTGTGCTTGGCGAAGCCCTGCCGGAGAACTGTCACTCCACCACCACCACGCCGTCGTGCTGATGTTGGAGCCTTCTTCCTCAACCTCTCCCTCCTCCTTGCTGGATTAAGGCGTGGGAGACGTCACCGCTCCGTACGTGTGTTGAACGCGGAGGTGCCGTCCGTTCGGCGCTTGGATCATCGGTGATTTGGATCACGATGAGTACGACTCCATCAACCCCGTTCTCTTGAACGCTTCCGCTCGCGATCTACAAGGGTGAACTCCATAGTGCACTCCTCCCCTCTCGTTGCTAGTAAACTCCATAGATTGATCTTCGTGATGCGTAGAAAATTTTAATTTCTGCTACGACCGCCCCGCTCTGCTCCTGCTGCCCCGCGTCCCCGCACTCGCACAACCTCACGGCCACGCCCCCTGCTGCTGCTGCTCTACCGCCGTTGCTGCGCTGCCCTCTTTGTCACGGCGCTGGCCACTGAGGGAGTCCTGGATTATGGGGTCCTCGGACTTCCAGACTATATACTTTGGCCGTACTGTTGGACTATGAAGATGCAAGATTGAAGACTTCGTCCCGTGTCCGGATGGGACTCTCTTTTGCGTGGAAGGCAAGCTTGGCAATTCGGATATGTAGATCTCCTCCCTTGTAACCGACTCTGTGTAACCCTAGCCCCCTCCGGTGTCTATATAAACCGGAGGGTTTAGTCTGTAGGACAACAACAATCATAATCATAGGCTAACTTCTAGGGTTTAGCCTCTACGATCTCGTGGTAGATCAACTCTTGTAATACTGATATCATCAAGATCAATCAAAGCAGGAAGTAGGGTATTACCTCCATCGAGAGGGCCCGAACCTGGGTAAACATTGTGTCCTTCGCCTCCTGTTACCATCCGCCTTAGACGCACAGTTCGGGACCCCCTACCCGAGATCCGCCGGTTTTGACACCGACATTGGTGCTTTCATTGAGAGTTCCACTGTGCCGTCACCATAAGGCTTGATGGCTCCTTCGATCATTGGCAACGATGCGATCCAGGGTGAGGTTTTTCTCCCCGGACAGATCTTCGTATTCGGCGGCTTCGCACTGCGGGCCAACTCGCTTGGCCATCTGGAGCAGATCGAGAGCTACGCCCCTGGCTGTCAGGTCAGGTTTGGAAACTTAAACTATACTGCCGACATCCACGGAGACTTGATCTTTGACGGATTCGAGCCTATGTCAGGTGCGCCGCACAGTCACGACGAGCATGATTTAGCTCTGTCGTCGGACGGTGTTCGGGAGATCACACCTGTGGCTACTCCGGCCCTCAATCCGGAGCAGATCGCGCCGTCCGAGGACGGGTGGATGGACCTCGCCACGGAGGCCGCACACTCAGCGGCGATAGAGCCGAATACTCTGACTTCACCTCCTATGAGACCTGTGTTGCCGGATCCTTGGATTCGTCCCCGGCCACGGGCTCCGAACCGCCTGCGTCCGTGCCTATCGAATCTGATTGGGCGCCGATCATGGAGTTTTCCTCCGCGGATATCTTTCAGCACTCGCCCATGGGCGATGTGCTAAATTCATTAAGGTCTCTCTTCTTGTCAGGAGGCCCTTGGCCGAACTGTGTCCGGCTTGAGTGGGAAGCGGACGACGAAGAAATTCGTTCCCCACCCACCACCCACTTAATAGCCACTGTCGACGACTTAACCGACATGCTCAATTTCGGCTCTGAAGACATCGACGGTATGGACGACGATGCAGGAGAAGAACAGGAACCACCGCCCACAGGGCGCTGGACTGCCACCTCATCATATGATATATACATGGTGGACACCCCAAAGAAAACAATGACGAGGAACGGAAGGATGCAGCGAAGGATAGTTCCCTCGAGAAGCAACCAAAGCGACGGCATAGGCGCCACTCCAAACCCCGCCTCGGCAAAAACAGCGATAATAGCGCAAGAAAGAACAATACCCCGGTCGACTCCAAAGGAAACGACGACCACATGGACCCAGCGACAGAGCAGGATGAACCAGCGGACGTCGAACATAGTACGGAGCCGCTGTCCGATCACGGCGACGCCGAGGGTAAAGCTAATCAACCTGTCTCCGGAGAGGAGAACAGTCCGGACGACGATGCACACATCATCCCGGAAAGGCACTTGGAGCAAGAAAACCTCCATAGAAGGCTTATTGCCACCGCGAGGAGTCTAAAAAAGCAGAAGCAAAGGCTTAAGGCCGCGCAAAATATACTCAACATCAGATGGAACAAAGTGCTCGACACCGAAGAAAAGTACGGTGGCAGTCGCCACACAAAGAGCTATCCAAAGCGCAAGCTGCTGCCTGAATTCGATGACAAGGCTTTAGAGCCTATACAGCCGAAAAATAAAATGACCGATCAGTCGGATCGACCACCCCGTGGCCGCGATAGGGCGGCTAACGATGACGCACATAAGTCAGCACACGATTTACATGAGGACTTGCACCAAAAAGACGGTATGACCAGGTCCATTTACGGATCTAGGAAGCGTGCTCCGGCACAGAAGCAAAACCGAGCACTACAACCGTCAGAATGCCATGACACATCCAAATACAGGGGTGCTGCGCACCCCCTATGCTTCATCGATGAGGTGCTGGATCATGAATTTCCAGAGGGATTCAAACCCGTGAACATAGAGGCATACGACGGGACGACAGACCCTGGGGTCTGGATTGAGGACTTTATCCTTCATATCCACATGGCTCGAGGAGATGACCTCCACGCCATCAAATACTTGCCCCTCATGTTGAAAGGACCAGCTCGGCACTGGCTGAAGAGCCTCCCCGAAAACTCAATTGGAAGTTGGGAAGAGCTTGAGGATGCTTTTTAGGGCTAATTTTCAAGGGACCTATGTCCGACCTCCGGATGCAGACGATTTAAGTCATATAATTCAACAGCCCGGAGAGTCAGCCCGAAAGCTCTGGAACAGATTCCTCACTAAGAAGAATCAAATTGTCGACTGCCCGGACGCCGAAGCCTTAGCGGCTTTCAAACACAGTGTCTGGGATGAATGGCTCGCCAGACACCTCGGCCAGGAAAAACCAAGGACAATGGCAGCCCTAACAAGCCTTATGACCCGCTTTTGCGTGGGGGAAGTGAAGGAAATATGCCCTAGAGGCAATAATAAAGTTATTATTTATTTCCTTATTTCATGATAAATGTTTATTATTCATGCTAGAATTGTATTAACCGGAAACATAATACTTGTGTGAATACATAGACAAACAGATTGTCACTAGTATGCCTCTACTTGACTAGCTCGTGGATCAAAGATGGTTATGTTTCCTAGCCATAGACATGATTGTCATTTGATCAACGGGATCACATCATTAGGAGTATGATGTGATTGACTTGACCCATTCCGTTAGCTTAGCACACGATCGTTTAGTATTCTGCTATTGCTTTCTTCATGACTTATACATGTTCCTATGACTATGAGATTATGCAACTCCCGTTTACCGGAGGAACACTTTGTGTGCTACCAAACGTCACAGCGTAACTGGGTGATTATAAAGGTGCTCTACAGGTGTCTCCAAAGGTACTTGTTGGGTTGGCGTATTTCGAGATTAGGATTTGTCACTCCGATTGTCGGAGAGGTATCTCTAGGCCCACTCGGTAATGCACATCACTTAAGCCTTGAAAGCATTGCAACTAATAAGTTAGTTGCGGGATGATGTATTACGAAACGAGTAAAGGGACTTGCCGGTAACGAGATTGAACTAGGTATTGAGATACCGACGATCGAATCTCGGGCAAGTAACATACCGATGACAAAGGGAACAACGTATGTTGTTATGCGGTTTGACCGATAAAGATCTTCGTAGAATACGTGGGAGCCAATATGAGCATCCAGGTTCCGCTATTGGTTATTGACCGGGGACGTGTCTCGGTCATGTCTACATAGTTCTCAAACCCGTAGGGTCCGCACGCTTAAAGTTTCGATGACAGTTATATTATGAGTTTATATGTTTTGATGTATCGAAGGTAGTTCGGAGTCCTGGATGAGATCACGAACATGACGACGAGTCTCGAAATGGTCGAGAAATGAAGATTGATATATTGGACGACTATATTCGGACACCGGAATGGTTCCAGGGGTTATCGGATATATACCGGAGTACCGGGAGGTTACCGGAACCCCCCGGGGGTTTAATGGGCCTACATGGGCCTTAGTGGAGAAGAGGAGAGGCGGCTAGGGCAGGCCGCGCGCCCCTCCCCCTCTAGTCCGAATTGGACAAGGAGGGGGGGGGGGCGGCGCCCCCTCTTTCCTTCCTCTCTCTCTCCTCTTTCCCCCTTCTCCTAATCCAACAAGGAAGAGAGGGAGTCCTACTCCGGTGGGAGTAGGACTCCTCCTGGCGCGCCCCTCTCCTTGTCGGCCGCCTCTCCCCCCTTGCTCCTTTATATACGGGGGCAGGGGGGCACCCCAAAGACACAACAATTGATCATTGATCTTTTAGCCGTGTGCGGTGCCCCCCTCCACCATAGTCCACCTCGATAATATCGTAGTGGTGCTTAGGCGAAGCCCTGCGTCGGTAGAACATCATCATCGTCACCACGCTGTCGTGCTGACGAGACTCTCCCTCAACACTCGGCTAGATCGGAGTTCGAGGGATGTCATCGGGCTGAACGTGTGCTGAACTCGGAGGTGCCATGCGTTCGGTACTTGATCGGTCGGATCGTGAAGACGTACGACTACATCAACCGCGTTGTGCTAACGCTTCCGCTTTCGGTCTACGAGGGTACGTGGACACACTCTCCCCTCTCGTTGCTATGCATCACCATGATCTTGCGCGTGCGTAGGAATTTTTTTTGAAATTACTACGTTCCCCAACAGTGGCATCCGAGCCAGGTTTTATGCGTAGATGTTATATGCACGAGTAGAACACAAGTGAGTTGTGGGCGATACAAGTCATACTGCTTACCAGCATGTCACACTTTGGTTCGGCGGTATTGTTGGATGAAGCGGCCCGGACCGACATTACGCGTACGCTTACGCGAGACTGGTTTTACCGCCGGGCAGGCCACGCGCCCCCTCCCCCTCTAGTCCGAATTGGACAAGGAGGGGGGGGGGGCGGCGCCCCCCCTTTCCTTCCTCTCTCTCTCCTCTTCCCCCCTTCTCCTAATCCAACAAGGAAGAGAGGGAGTCCTACTCCCGGTGGGAGTAGGACTCCTCCTGGCGTGCCCCTCTCCTGGCCAGCCGCCTCTCCCCCCTTGCTCCTTTATATACGGGGGCAGGGGGCACCCCAAAGACACAACAATTGATCATTGATCTTTTAGCCGTGTGCGGTGCCCCCCTCCACCATAGTCCACCTCGATAATATCATAGCGGTGCTTAGGCGAAGCCCTGCGTCGGTAGAACATCATCATCGTCACCACGCCGTCGTGCTGACGAAACTCTCCCTCAACACTCGGCTGGATCGGAGTTCGAGGGACGTCATCGGGCTGAACGTGTGCTGAACTCGGAGGTGCCGTGCGTTCGGTACTTGATTGGTCGGATCGTGAAGACGTACGACTACATCTACCGCGTTGTGCTAACGCTTCCGCTTTCGGTCTACGAGGGTACGTGGACACACTCTCCCCTCTCGTTGCTATGCATCACCATGATCTTGCGTGTGCGTAGGATTTTTTTTGAAATTACTACGTTCCCCAACAGGAAGATAGTTGGCTGGCCCGTAGCGGCACAAGCGACCCAGGCACATCCGAAGGCAGGGATTGCAATGGAAAACCACGACGCAATAAAAGCAAGCGTCGAAACAATGAAGACAGCCCAGACAACACGGCGGTAAACACCGGATTCAGGGGCTCTCGACCCGGTCAGCAGAAAAAGCCATTCAAAGGCAGCAGAGATGGACCGTCCAGCCTAAACAAGATTCTAGACAGATTATGTCAGATTCATGGCACCTCCGACAAACCTGCAAATCACACCAACAGAGCTAAACGCCGAACGCAAGGGGAGGGAGACACAAGTGAAGACGAGGATGAGCCTCGCCAGCAAAACACTGGGGGACAGAAAAAATTCCCACCAGAGGTTAAAACAGTGAACATGATTCACGTAACGAAGAGGAGGAGCAAACGCGCACTCCAAGACGTATGCGCCGTGGAGCCCGTCACCCCCAAGTTCAACCCTTGGTCGGCCTGCCCGATCACTTTTGATCGCAGGGATCACCCGACTTGTATCCGGCACGGAGGATCGGCTGCCTTGGTACTAGACCCAATAATTGACGGATACCATCTCACCCGAGTCCTTATGGACGGCGGCAGTAGTCTTAATCTGATATATCAGGACACAGTCCGCAAAATGGGGATAGACCCGACAAGAATCAGCCAAAGCAATACTACCTTTAAAGGAGTAATACCAAGCCCAGAGGCCCGCTGCACGGGCTCTCTAGTACTAGAGGTTGTCTTCGGTTCTCCCGACAACTTCTGAAGTGAAAATTTAACCTTCGACATCGCCCCATTCCGAAGCGGCTATCAAGCACTACTCAGAAGAACGGCCTTCGCTCGTTTTAATGCAGTACCGCATTACGCTTATCTTAAGCTTAAGATGCCCGGTCCACGTGGCATCATCATAGTTAGCGGAAACACAGAGCGTTCCTTACGCGCGGAAGAATGTGTGGCGGCTTTAGCAGCCGAACACTGAACAACCTCTCCAACCAGAATAACTGATCGGTCGTCAAGACCGCAGACACGGTTAGACGAGTCCGGCACACCACTAGCTGTAACAGCTTAGATAAACCTGAGATTGGGTCGATGGATATACCCCTATAGGTGGTGCTAGGGGCTTCCCGCATGTAAAAAGGACTACAGTTTGGCTTGACCTTATTTAGATTGAATTTTAATGGTTCATTACGAATAATCAGTTTTTCGCACGAAGACTTTCACCTGGGTTTTTTCTTTTATAGATGATCATCGTGCTACACCCTTCCAGGATACGGCACAACGGAGACACAGGCGCAGACGTGCAGCAGGGCCCCGCTCAAAGGTTTCTTTTTAGATTAAGACCCTGTGTAAACCTTTCTTACTGTCTCTTGTTGCTTCACACCCTCCGGATACTCAACACAACCGAGAGGGATGCTGGCGTTATTGGCATTTCGCCACGTCAGACTAATGCACGTACCTGGAAATTCAGGGTTCATTATCAAGGGCGTTACTCAGCCCGGTATATGTTGTAAAGACCGAATACCTTAGGGAGTGTTCGGCGTCGCGAGTTTGGCCTTATATGCATCAGCTCCGAATCATGTCTTTGGTCAATAGTTGGGTTTGCCCGGCTCCCGTGTTTTGCTACCTTATGTTCCGCTTTATCGGCTAAGGTGGCACCGGGAGAACTACTGCGATTGTGCCCTGGTTCATCTGGACGAGCACCTCAGTAGAGAAAGCCGAAAACTGACTGTCATGATAAAGCGCGAGACTGGTCAACCACTTAATGACTTAGCGGAATCTTTGCGATTCCTCCGCATTAACGAAGGGCCGGTTTCCCGGTCATGTATGTACGCGCCCCGTATTCGGATGAGCGTGGAAGTACCAGGGCTATATAGTAGCCCCACCGTCAAACTCCTATGGCTAAGTGAAAGTGTTAAAGCTATATAGTCCGATTGCCTTGTTCGCCGCGCCATCACCTCCTTAATGGACCAAGACGTTGGATCAAGTGTGAATACGGGCTTTTCCGAACACCCCCGCATCATATGCGTGGGGGCTGAAGCCGACGACTGCAAACTTTCAGGTTATATACATACATAAACAGCCGCACAGGAGGCATCATAATACTTTCAGGCAAAAGTATAAACACAACCTTTATAATCCAAATAGCATTGTTTTTACAATCGGGATACATGTCACTCGAACATGATACTCTTTGAGCACTAAGCCTCCATTAAACGAGCACCTTCTAGGACTTCTTCAAAATAGTGCTCGGCCGAGACCTGGCCTACGGCCGGATCCTGGGTTGCAATAGCGGTGGCCTCCATCTCTGCCCAGTATGTCTTAACACGGGAAAGAGCCATCCGTGCACCCTCTATGCACGCCGACCTCTTTACAGCGTCGATATGCGGCACAGCACCAAGGAATCGTTGCACTAAACCAAAATAACTATTCGGCCTTGGTCCTTCCGGCCAAAGATGATCCACGACAGACCTCATGGCAAGTCCGGACAATCTATGGAGTTCAGCCCACTCGGCCATTTGTTCATTTAAAAGCAGCGGACGCGTCGGAGCACTGAACTGCGACCAGAACAACTTTTCCACTTCGTGATCTTTTTGATCTCTGAAAAACTCAGTCGCATCAGCAGCACTCGTTGCCAAGTCCAAGTACGCGTCTGCAGCACTCCATAATTGATCCAGAGGGGCATACTTCAGATCTCCAAACTTCGTCCGCAACAAAAAGGGCTTTCCAGCCGTGATATCTCCCGCTTGGCGAAGCTCCTCCTTCGCCGCTCTGATTTTAGAGCGGGTTTCCTTGGCTGCTACCATGGCTTTCTTCAGGTCCGCCGCTTTCGCTTGGCTTTCCTTTTCAAGAAGCTCATACCGGTTGGCGGCATCCTTCAGCTCAACAGCCATCTTGGCTATTTTATCTTCGCTCTGGCGATGAGCAGCTTGTTCGGCTCTTAACTCTTCGGCCGCCTTTAGGGCGGCCGCATCGCTTCTCCTGGCTTGTTCCTTGGCTCGGGCAAGCTCCGCCCGAAGGGTCTCCACGGCGGCAGCTCCATCTGCAGTCACAGCATATTACAAATACTAGCATCATGCTCCTCTTAATATCGGTTGACCACCGGAGAATACATACCCTGTGCCTCGTCATGCCGCTTGTTTACAAGCACGATGTCGGCATCTGCCGCATCAAGTTGCCACCTCAGTTCGGTCCGGCCAGCCACCGGACCCTCAGCCGCCTGCACATGAAAGCAGCATGATCATTACCTGGGACTATGATCCTCTGTTTGCCGCCTTTGGACAGCAACCAGAGTCTCAGGGGCTAATATCTGCATAGGGCACACCTAGCGTGTGTGGTACCGTCAATATATATATATATTACTTTGCGTACCTCAAAGCCTCTTAGCAGGCTCATAAAAGCTTCATGCAACCCACTTTTGGCGGATGAAATCCTCTCAACCACCGTACCCATTAAAGTACGATGCGCCTCTGAGATAGCCGCTTGCTCCAGAATACCCATCAGTGCATCCGGTCGTGCACCGGATAGTCCCGGACTCTTTCTGTTGCTCTCCTTAGGAGCCGAATACTCCGAACTTCGGGTGGCCGAAGGGTTACCTTCCGGCCTTGGCGGATCAGGAGAAATCCTCCGTGACGACACCTCAGGGTTGTCCGCCTCATGAGGCGGGGAGACAGGGGGAGGCGTTTCGCTCTCCATCATCTTTGGAAGAAGATCCCCCGAAGACGAACTCTGTCGAGAAGGGCTACGATCCGAACTGCAAGACATACGTCTCAGTTATTGTCCTCAGAGATAAAGCAAGATATATTTACCAAAAGTACTCTTGTTCACTTACAGCTCGGTGGAGGGTTGATCCCCTTGCGGGCACTGTGCGGTAAGGATGCCCTCCGGGGCAGGGCCCCCTGGCGAAGGTTTCTTCCCTCGTTTGGAAACCCTTGTTTCCAAGTCTTCAGAGGCGGTCCTTTTCCTTCCTTGGGGAGAGGGAATTTCAGATTCTTCTCCCCGATTATCCTCCTTCGCGGAAACACTAATTCCCCCGGCTTGGATGAGTAATGCCTGAGGCCCGCTTTTGGCTTCTTTATTCCTCCCTTTATCTTCCCCTGATGGCGCTTGATAAGGTGCGAGCTCAAGCATCCTGGCTAGTACAGGATCCGGTGAGCCTCCGGGAAGGGGGGCCGAACACCTGATCATCTTCGCCTTTTTTATCCAGTCCTGGTCAAAGAGCGATTTTTCAGAATGATGTTGTGACAAATGAAAAGACAGCATGTTCGGCCGCAGAATTACTTACGTGGGTATCTGGACGATTGCAGTTTAGACCCACATCCTCGGTGGTGTCCGGACACTTTATTCGTGATCCGAAGAACAACCCATACATCCCTTCGAGCGTCACGCCTAAGAATTGCTGAATAGTTCGCGGTCCTTCCGGGTTGAACTCCCACATACGGAGAGGTCGACGTTGACATGGCAGGACCCGACGAACTAGCATTACCTTGACAAGGCTGACATCTCTCTTGAGGAGATCTCGGATGCGACTCTGCAATGTCGGCACGTCATTAACTGGCCCCCTATCCAGCCCCTTGTTGACCCATGACGCCAGTTGTGGCGGGGGGCCCGAACGGAAGGCGGGGGCAGCTGCCCACTTAGTACTTCGGGGAGCCGTGATGTAAAACCACTCCCGCTGCCATAAGTTGGACATCTCCGGGAAGGAACCCTTTGGCCATGGAGCATCAGCGCCTTTGCTTATTATGGCACCTCCGCATTCTGCGTGTCGCCCATCGATCATCTTCGGCTTCACATTGAAGGTCTTGAGCCATAAGCCGAAGTGTGGGGTGATGCGGAGGAAGGCCTCACACAGGACGATGAACGACGAGATGTGAAGGATGGAATCCGGAGCCAAATCATGGAAATCGAACCCGTAATAGAACATAAGCCCTCTAACAAAAGGATCAAGACTAAAGCCTAGCCCTCGGAGGAAGTGGGAAACAAATACGACACTCTCATTGGGTTCGGGAGTGGGGATGACCTGCCCTTGAGCAGGCAGCCTGTGCGAGATTTCGGCGGTCAGATACCTGGCTTCTCTTAGCTTCTTGACGTCCTCCTCTATGACAGAGGAGGCCATCCACCGGCCTTGAAGGTTGGATCCGGACATGATTGAAGGTCCGAAGCGCTTAGCCTGAGCCTTGGGTGTTGGAATTCGAGGTGGGGGAGGATCGAGCGCGAGAAGAAAAGGACAGGCCTTGGCCCCTTATAAAGAGGGTGAATATCAAGCGTCCTCCGCGTGGCCGTTTGGAACTTGCCTAAAATCGAGGAGTCATACCAGCAGGCACGATTGGGTTACCCACACCCGTATTAATGAGAATCCCGTGATAAGGGGAACACGATCTCTGCTTCAACAAGACATGCCAATAAAACCGCCTCGCAACACGTGCAGCGGCAGGCTGGGAAAAACGGTTCGTAATAACCGGACCATGGCAGGATGTCACGTTATGAACAGTTGTCAGCAGATTAGATTCGTGGAAATGTTATACTCTCTACGGTGGTATGTGGAATTTGTTTTGCAGAGCCGGACACGATCCTTGTGTTCAAAATCTTCTATGGAGTATTCGGAGGAGGAACCCGCCTTGCAATGCCGAAGACAATCTGCACGCCGGACTCATCGTCATTGAAGCCTGGTTCAGGGGCTACTGAGGGAGTCCTGGATTAGGGGGTCCTCGGACTGCCGGACTATATACTTTGGCCGGACTGTTGGACTATGAAGATGCAAGATTGAAGACTTCGTCCCGTGTCCGGATGGGACTCTCCTTTGCGTGGAAGGCAAGTTTGGAAATTCGGATATGTAGATCTCCTCCCTTGTAACCGACTCTGTGTAACCCTAGCCCCCTTCGGTGTCTATATAAACTAGAGGGTTTAGTCCGTAGGACAACAACAATCATAATCATAGGCTAGCTTCTAGGGTTTAGCCTCTACGATCTCGTGGTAGATCAACTCTTGTAATACTCATATCATCAAGATCAATCAAGCAGGAAGTAGGGTATTACCTCCATCGAGAGGGCCGAACCTGGGTAAACATTGTGTCCCCCGCCTCCTGTTACCATCCGCCTTAGACGCACAGTTCGGGACCCCCTACCCGAGATCTGCCGGTTTTGACACCGACAGCCGCCTCCCCGCATCCCGCTCCGGCCGGCGCCCCATGGCCCCGCGCCTCACCTCCGCCCTCTCCTCCTCCCGCCACCGCGCCCGCCCGCGCGCCACTGGCCGCGCCGGCGCCACCCCTCGCCTTCACCCGCCGTGGCCCCGACTGGCCGCGCCGGCTTGCCCCGCCATCGGTGTCCCGACGGCCTCGTCCCGCCCTGCGGGCGAGTTCCCGCTCAGGTGCGCCCGCACCCGGCGCCCGTGCACCCGTTTGCTCGCTATGGCCCCTTTGGGCCGCTGACACGAGGGCCCCACGCCCAGAGAACGTAAAAAAATTAAGATTAACAATAATAATAATAGTAATAATGAAATTTAAATAAATAATTAATTAAGATTAACACATCCCTAGCATAGCGAACATGCAACAATCCCCCTTCGTTGCATCTGTCCGAAAATGTCAAACACCGGGGATACTTTCCCGGTGTTTTCCCCCCTTCGCCGGTATCACCTAATATCGCGTTAGGTCACCTCTAGCACCGCATATTGCCTTGTTACGCTTTGTGATGCTTTGATTGCTCTGTTATTTATTGTGTTCCCCCTCCGTTACTTCTTTCCGGTAGACCCCGAGACTACCGGCGACCCCCGATCGACTACGGTGTTGATGACCCCTCCTTCTTGCTAGAGCAACCAGGCAAGCCCCCCCTTGATCACCAGATATCGCCTATTCTCTCTCTACTGCTTGCATTAGAGTAGTGTAGCATGTTACTGCTTTCGGTTAATCCTATTCTGCTGCATAGCCTGTCATTGTTGCTACATCTGTTGATACCTTACCTGCAATTCCTAACTGCTTAGTATAGGATGCTAGTGTTCCATCAGTGGCCCTACACTCTTGTCCGTCTGCCATGCTATACTACTGGGCCGTGATCACTTCGGGAGGTGATCACGGGCATATGCTATATACTTTATACTGTTACATTACTTATGATACTGTTCGGAGATGGGGGCTGAAGGGGCAGGTGGCTCCATCCCGGTAGAGGTGGGCCTGGGTTCCCGACGGCCCCCGACTGTTACTTTGTGGCAGAGCGACAGGGCAGGTTGAGACCACCTAGGAGAGAGGTGGGCCTGGCCCTAGTCGGCGTTCGCGGATACTTTAATTAACACGCTTAACGAGATCTTGGTATTTGATCCGAGTCTGGCCACTAGCCTATACGCACTAACCAACTACGCGGGAACAATTATGGGCACTCGACGTCGTGGTATCAGCCGAAGCCTTCTTGACGTCAGCGACTGAGCGGCGCGCGCCGGATTGGACCGTAAGCCTGCTCTTGTATTAAGGGGGCTAGTTCTGCTTCCGGCCGCCCACGCAACGTGCAGGTGTGCAATGGGCGATGGGCCCAGACCCCTGCGCACATAGGATTTAGACTGGCGTGCTGACTGCTCTGTTGTGCCTAGGTGGGGCTGCGACGTGTTGATCTTCCGAGGTCGGGCATGACCCAGGAAAGTGTGTCCGGCCAAAGGGGATCGAGCGTGTTGGTTTATGTGGTGCACCCCTGCAGGGAAGTTTATCTATTCGAATAGCCGTGTCCCTCGGTAAAAGGACGACCCGGAGTTGTACCTTGACCTTATGACAACTAGAACCGGATACTTAATAAAACACACCCTTCCAGGTGCCAGATATAACCCGGTGATCGCTCTCACAAAGGGCGACGAGGGGAGGATCGCCGGGTAGGATTATGCTATGCGATGCTACTTGGTGAACTTACCATCTACTCTCTTCTACATGTTGCAAGGTGGAGGCTTCCAGAAGCGTAGTCTTCGACAGGACTAGCTATCCCCCTCTTATTCTGGTTTTCTGCAGTTCAGTCCATCGATATTGCCTCTTTAAACAAATACCCATGCATATGTAGTGTAGATCCTTGCTTGCGAGTACTTTGGATGAGTACTCACGGTTGCTTTTCTCCCTCTTTTCCCCATTTCCATTCTACCTGGCTGTCGCAACCAGATGCTGGAGCCCAGGAGCCAGATGCCACCGTCGACGACGACTCCTACTACATCGGAGGTGCCTACTACTACGTGCATATGAGGTCAACGCCCCCGATTCAATCGTACATTAATCATGCACGCAAAGGTGTACGATCAAGATCAGGGACTCACGGGAAGATATCACAACACAACTCTAAAAACATAAATAAGTCATACAAGCATCATAATACAAGCCAGGGGCCTCGAGGGCTCGAATACAAGTGCTCGATCATAGACGAGTCAGCGGAAGCAACAGTATATGAGTACAGACATAAGTTAAACAAGTTTGCCTTAAGAAGGCTAGCACAAACTGGGATATAGATCGAAAGAGGCGCAGGCCTCCTGCCTGGGATCCTCCTAAACTACTCCCGGTCGTCGTCAGCGGCATGCACGTAGTAGTAGGCACCTCCGGTGTAGTAGGAGTCGTCATCGACGGTGGCATCTGGCTCCTAGGCTCCAGCATCTTGTTGCGACAACCAGGTAGAATGGAAAGGGGGAAAAGAGGGAGAAAAGCAACCGTGAGTACTCATCCAAAGTACTCGCAAGCAAGGATCTACACTACATATGCGTGGGTATCTGTGTAAAGAGGCAATATCGGTGGACTGAACTGCAGAAAGCCAGAATAAGAGGAGGATAGCTAGTCCTGTCGAAGACTACGCTTCTGGCAGCCTCCATGTTCAGCATGTAGAAGAGTAGATGGTAAGTTCACCAAGTAGCATCGCATAGCATAATCCTACCCGGCGATCCTCCCCTCGTCGCCCTGTGTGAGAGCGATCACCGGGTTATATCTGGCACTTGGAAGGGTGTGTTTTATTAAGTATCCGGTTCTAGTTGTCATAAGGTCAAGGTACAACTCCGGGTCATCCTTTTACCGAGGGACACGGCTATTCGAATAGATAAACTTCCCTGCAGGTGTGCACCACATAACCCAAGACGCTCGATCCCCTTTGGCCGGACACACTTTCCTGGGTCATGCCCGGCCTCGGAAGATCAACACGTAGCAGCCCCACCTAGGCACAACAGAGAGGTCAACACGTCGGTCTAAATCCTATGCGCGCAGGGGTCTGGGCCCATCGCCCATTGCACACCTGCACGTTGCGTGGGCGGCCGGAAGCAGAACTAGCCCCCTTAATACAAGAGCAGGCTTACGGTCCAATCCGGCGCGCGCCGCTCAGTCGCTGACGTCAAGAAGGCTTCGGCTGATACCACGACGTCGAGTGCCCATAACTGTTCCCGCGTAGTTGGTTAGTGCGTATAGGCCAGTGGCCAGACTCAGATCAAATACCAAGATCTCGTTAAGCGTGTTAATTGAAGTATCCGCAAACGCCGACCAGGGCCAGGCCCACCTCTCTCCTAGGTGGTCTCAACCTGCCCTGTCGCTCCGCCACAAAGTAACAGTCGGGGGCCGTCGGGAACCCAGGCCCACCTCTACCGGGATGGAGCCACCTGCCCCTTCAGCCCCCATCTCCGAACAGTATCATAAGTAATGTAACAATATAAAGTATATAGCATATGCCCGTGATCACCTCCCGAAGTGATCACGGCCCAGTAGTATAGCATGGCAGACGGACAAGAGTGTAGGGCCACTGATGGAACACTAGCATCCTATACTAAGCAGTTAGGAATTGCAGGTAAGGTATCAACAGATGTAGCAACAATGATAGGCTATGCAGCAGAATAGGATTAACCAAAAGCAGTAACATGCTACACTACTCTAATGCAAGCAGTAGAGAGAGAATAGGCGATATCTGGTGATCAAGGGGGGGGGGGGGCTTGCCTGGTTGCTCTGGCAAGAAGGAGGGGTCATCAACACCGTAGTCGATCGGGGGTCGCCGGTAGTCTCGGGGTCTACCGGAAAGAAGTAACGGAGGGGGAACACAATAAATAACAGAGCAATCAAAGCATCACAAAGCGTAACATGGCAATACGCGGTGCTAGAGGTGACCTAACGCGGTATTAGGTGATACCGGCGAAGGGGGAAAACATCCGGGAAAGTATCCCCGGTGTTTGACATTTTCGGACAGATGCAACGGAGGGGGATTGTTGCATGTTCGTTATGCTAGGGACGTGTGGCGGACGAACGGACTGCATATACGGATTCGTCTCGTCGTTCTGAGCAACTTTCATGTACAAAGTATTTTCATCCAAGCTACGGATTATTTTATATTAATTTTTAAAGATTTAAAATATTTTTAGAATTAACAGAATTAATTAAATTAGAAAATGCAATCATGACGTCAGCATGATGTCAGGGTGATGTCAGCGGTCAGCTTTGACCGTTGACCAGTCAAGCTGACGGGTGGGCCCCATTGTCATAGACTGTTTATCTAATCAGATAAATTAACTTTTTTTTGACTTCAAACATCAGGACTGATTGATTGGTTTTATAAGCTATCCTCATTTTAGTGGAAGGGTGTTTATAAGCTATCCTTATCTTTTTCTTTGGATTTCACTTGGAGTTTTAGTGGATGTTAAGATACATGATGGTATCTTTGTTCCTCAACAAAAAGGAATATTCTTTTTCTTTGGATTACATTTGGAGTTTTGGTGGATGTTAAGATGCAAGATGGTATCTTTGTTCCTTAGCAAAAGGTAATATTCTGTGCCACTAATGATGCCCCATGGCCCAATCTACTTAGATCAATTCCAAATTATGGGAATATAAACTCCTACTCTTGACCTTACAAAGGAGCCACCTTTCTACCTTTGATAAAGTCTTCCAAAAATTCCATGAGGTTACTTGTCACATATGAAGTCTAGATATGCAAGAATATCGTTTGCTCCAGTGCAATATTCTCCAAATAAATGTTATACTGCATCCCATGGAGAAAAACAACATAGACTACGGTCCTCTGGACAAAATAACTCATTCATGCGAATGAATAGAATCATGCATATAGATACACAAATAGAACAACGAGTCACGTACAAAACTGAACGTACACCAACAAGCAAATTAACAATTACAAAGTAGTAATACTCATCATGGGTGCATGGAACAGAAACTTTGTAAATGTAACGAAATACATAGAATACAGAAAGATGCATCACTATGGAGCTAGCCGGATAGAATGACATTGTTACTACACCACTTATTCTAGAAATATCGTGATTGTGGCTCCGGCCATGATCTCCTCGATCCTTCAGTTTTCATATATAGCATCCCATCAATTGTAAGCTGTTGGCGGCTTGTGCTTCGGTGGTGGCTCTGGTTTCGGGTCAGGTTTAGGCTTGGGCTCCGGCTTAGGCATAGGTTCCGGCTTGGGCTCTGGCTTAGGCATTGGTTTATGCTTGGGCTCTGGCTTTGGTTCAGGTTTGGGCATTGGCTTGGGCTTGGGCTCTGGCTTCGGTTCAGGTTTAGGCATCGGCTTGGGTTCTGGCTTGGGCATTTGTTTGGGCATTGGCTCTGGTTTAGGTTTTGGCTTTGGCTCCAGGTCCGCAAACTTCTCGACGGCAGCAAGGCCTCGGCCAGCGGCGGCCGCTTGGTGGAAAGTGGAGGCTGCCACTACCACGACGAGGAGCATAAGCACGGCAAGGAGGCGACGCCTCGCCATTGCTGCCTGCTCCTTGTGCTCGCAGCTAGGGGTGCACTTGTTCGCCGCTGCTTCTAGCGTGGATGGATGGTGGATGGGTGTGCTCTGTGTGGAGAAGTGGAGATACATACGGTGTGGTTTAATAGGGCGGAGGAGCCAATCAGATCCGGACGCGTGTGCCACAATCCCTGTAAACCAGTGCCGCCGGTGGGTGTGCGGATCGGCACAGCAACATATCCGGTAACAATATTTCAACTCTATTAGTTGCACCCTGTTGCAAATGGGAAAATCTGTTAGTTGCCTTGTCCCTTGCTCACGCCACACCACACGTCTATGTAGGGGCACCCATACCTAAGATGTACTCCTATATATGTGATCTGTATGTATTGTATTGTTGTGTGGCGTGCTGAGCAGTTTCCGGTAGGTACAGACCGACATTGCATACATAGTACATATGACAAAGACGGTAGTGGAGTAACGTAAGTAGGGCGAGCCAGCTCTAGCTACAGGTACCCTCTTGTCATAAGGACGTAGTGGTGCACACGAAAATGGCCCCCCATCTGTTTGCCATAGCATGCATGCACCATGGACTTTTCTACCCATCACTCCCTCGCTAATTATTTTGATTGTAGCAGTAGGGCATGGATTCCAGTCCGGCGTATGTTCTCAGTCGATTAGCATGGTTGGAGTGCCGTACGTTACACCCTGCTCACGCTTTTCTTTTTCTTTTTCTTTTGCGTGTCAACCTGACATGTCCCTTTTACTAATTTCTACGTACCTCATCGACCCAACCAACAGATCTAGTAAATTTAAGCTAAATGCAGCAGCATTGCCTTCTTTCTTGCTTTTTTGAAGGTGGTGAAAACCCTGGCCTCTGCGTTGACACAGCCATCTCTAGCGCGCCTTTCATTCATTAATAAGACAGGAAAAAAACCCAATACATCATAAACATAAAGTTGTACACTCTACAAACATAGATAAAAAAAACAAGAATCATTCCCCTTCTTCTTGATCGCTATGATTGATTTATTGTTGGTTGTCGCATTTGGAGTGAAAGGAACAACAAAATTTCCAATATCATGGCAATGAGCTTTATGGTGATATGTGATCACATTTATGCGGATATGCGCTTCTTGCTGGTATCAAAGGAGTTTAGTGGGTAGGCATGATATGATATAAGGGACTGCTTGTTGTGGCCCCTCGGCGTGTATTATCGTTGAGCTCTTTTAGGGTGATTGGCGAGTTACGCCTCGTAATTTCACGTAACTTCATCTCAAGATTTTCTGTCCGTTAGATCTGAAAAACTCACTTAAAGTATTTTTTTTAATAATAAGGGTATAATGGTCCTATCTGTCCCGCGTTGAAGCATCGAGCGTGCCCAGGCCAAGCAAGGCCCAAGACAGAGGCACGCAGAGTCCATCCCTCTTTCGCGGGCGATGCTAACCCTAGAGCCGCCGGCGGCCGCCGCCACTTCGCCTGCCAGTGGCTCCGACCATGACTTCCAGCTTCTCCCGCCATCAGCGCCCCTTCCCCAGAAGGTCTCCTCCTTGGCCCTCGGATTAATCTCCGCTCCCGCTCCCGCCAGGTCCCTCATGAATCGTGAAACGGCGTGAGCGGGTCCACGGTGAAGGCACCGAGGCTGCATCCACTGCCGTGCATGCCGCCCGGTGCAGGATCCTCGGGGACGTGGAGGAGCATGGTGGAGTACAACGGCAAGGGTGGGGTGGAAGGAGACGCCCTGAGCATTTTTTTTGGACGCCCTGAGCATGGAATGACCTTACTGCTCCGTCTCCAACATAACTCCAGCTGCTATTGCCAGTTTGGTCTTCTCTTGTACATTGATCCGTTTAGGCTCCTGGTGGCAGGGTGGCCCGGTTCTGTGCCGGTGGCGCAGGGCTGACTTGCCGTCTTGGATGCTGATTGTTTCACGATCCTCCATCGCGGCTGGCTTGCTTTGGCTGAATCTTGGATGCAAACTGTTTCAAGATCAGAGTCCTCCATCGCAGCTGGTACCGCCTAACAAAGATGCGACCGGGCTCATATCTTTGGCTGTTGCATGTAGGGCGCCTACTGCATTGAGTCGTCGACGTGGTCTAGCTTAAGCGCATCTGGCCATGGGGATGGCGGCGCGAGGCCCTAGCGTCCTCAACTGGATCAGGATTCTCCGCTGCTCTTCCGCAAGGCTTTTGGCACGGCGGGTGCGGATCGCGGCAAGACAGGATGAACTCACCAGCGTGGCAGCGGCCTCACGGCGGATTGCGATGGACACTAAAGGGTCTTTGCGAGTGATACTCTTCAAGATCCAGTGGTCGCTTTGGCGGTGATATGCAATCTATGGATGATGACTTGACGCAGAGGGTATGGTTGCGCATCGGTTGCTATCGGTTTTCAAACCCAGCACATGCAGCTGCTAGAATTGCGGAAAAGTGGTGGATACAACACATGCTTGAGTCCGATGGTGTTGCTTTTTGAGTACCTGGTCTCAAGCTCCAGGGTGAAAACCTAGGTCTGGCCCTTGACGGTTATACCTGGCAATGACGATGTTCTGTCATCATTACCTTATTGAAGGCATTGCTCGGATATGCTCGGACTGTTTCTTCAGGGTGAAAACCTAGACACTGGCCTTTGGTGGTTGGTTCCAGTGACGGCGGCACTCGAGCGTCGCTCCCTTCTTGAAGGCGTTGCTGTTGACGAACATCATTGTCCTTGTGGTGTTATGAGATGGTTGGTGCGGATATGGTCATTGTTGTAGTTTGTCGATCGTGATTTTGACCGCTTCAGGGCGTTTTTCTTTTTCCTCGCTTAGGCATAGCTTTGGTCTTATATGACTTTGCTACTTGCCGGCGGTTTTTGTGTGTGCATTGGTGTTGGCTGTGTGCATCTTAGCTATGCAGAGGCCGGGTGTGTGCTCACTATGTTTGTATCCTCTTGATGCTTAGTTTTGAGTAATAAAATCCACCCTTTATCGAAAAAAGGTATTGCGCTTCTGTTTGTAGTAAAGAAATTATATTGCTTGCATCTGCCGTTATCATATCAATACTATCTGCAGATCCCAACTAATCAAGAGATATGAGGCATTGGTCAGAGACTGCAACATTTTGTTAGCTTCATGAGGTTGGGAGCAACTGGATCTGGACCTCCCCGCAACTGACTAGAAATATATGCACAATTTATCTCTTATCTGCCCAGTTAATCCTTTAGTTTCTTCCCCTTCATCTAGCTCATGAGTACTAACTTTCCAAGGGTTCCACTCTAACATAAGGAATTTTCAAGAATATTTAACTACTATATTTGATCTAGCAACTATTAATACCATAAAACTAGAAAAGGATCTCATTGTTTCTGGATAGGGCTATTGCACAAATAAGAACATTGTTAGACAAAAAAGACAAGTGCACTAAATTGTTTCCCTCATAGTCCTAACCACATTTTTTACCATACAGGCATTGCATAATTTACCAAGTATATTCTCCAAGATATGTCCGGTCATCCTAATTTCCTGACATACTAATTAACCATTGACTTTTGTATGTTTAATCGAGCGGTCTCTAATGCTTTTTGTTGTTTATGAAATTCCTTATTTTGCTATTTATCTGTTAGAGCATGCAAGAGTTGGCTTCTAAGCATAGATTCTATAAGATCCGCCACTGTTATTGATAACCAGTTGTTTTTCTCTTACAACAACAACAACAAAGCCTTTAGTCCCAAACAAGTTGGGGTAGGCTAGAGGTGAAACCCATAAGATCTCGCAACCAACTCATGGCTCTAGGACATGGATAGCAAGCTTCCACGCACCCCTGTCCAATGCTAGCTCTTTGGTGATACTCTAATCCTTCAGGTCTCTCTTAACGGACTCCTCCCATGTCAAATTCGGTCTACCCCGCCCTCTCTTGACATTCTCCGCACGCTTTAGCCGTCCACTATGCACTGGAGCTTCTGGAGGCCTGCGCTGAATATGCCCAAACCATCTCAGACGATGTTGGACAAGCTTCTCTTTGTGCTCGCTGCAACTATAATAAATTGGTTACTACCTAACTTACTATAGCTGTGTGGATCACCCAGAGTTCATGCCAATTATAGTTTATTACGATATTACCGTCAATATCATGTTGTGACAAACTTTCCTGCAGCTAGCATCTCATTGATCATTATTTCTGGTCTGTAGGATGAGTGAAAAGCAAGAAGTGTACTATATTTCCGACATGTAGCACCTCATTGATCACTATTTCCGACCTTTAGGATTCGACCTCTCAGGATCATTACTTCCAATCAGCTTAAGAATGTGACCTGTTTCGATGAAAACTTCAATGGTTGATTGCATGCTACATAGCAGGACACTGCAATAGCTAGACTCCTTATTGATTTTCTTAGTGACATAATTTTCCTTGTTAGAACAAAAATGGGTAATGGGTTCAGCTTTTCTCAATAATTTTCTTAGTTTTGCATGGGTTCGCTATTATTTGATTCATTGTCTTTTCTACCAGATTTTACTTGTTTGACCGAGGCCAATTCTGGGAACCGACTAGCTTTGATGTTACACTTTAGCATCGACATGATTGAAATTCAACATAAAAGAGTTGATTTTTCATCTGCCACATGATTCACACCAATTATTTATTCGTATGTTGTATGCAGGAAGATATAGTCAATCGATCCTAATTATCCTCTGTCCTTTGCAGGTGATGACGATGTTCTCTGAACTCTGATCTCTTCTCCCGTGTTTTCAGACAACAATGATCAGTAGTTCTTGGCACAATTTTACTTCTCTGTGCAGTCTAAAAGCTAGGAAAAAAATGGGGGCCATGAATACCCGCATTGCTCTCATATCATGTCCATGAATGAAAAAGGGTACATAGTGCAATCATTGTTCATCCTCTCCCTTTGTTGCGAGCGTTGTCTGAATCAACTTAAACTTAGCTGACAAAAAGGGCTCTACTGTTGCCGATTTGTCGGTTTTTTTTTCATCAATGTTTGTCAGACCTTCATATTGGGCCGTGTGCATTCTAGTTATGCGGAGGCGGCCGGGTGTTTCTCATAATGTTTTGTATCCGCTTGATGCTACATTTGAGATAATAAAATCGCCCTTTATCGGAAAAAAAAGGCTTCATGTCTCGTTTTTCACCAGCCTTCACCTCTGTGCAGTTTTCTTGGCATGGGATCTGGAGGTGGAGTTAATGGGTGACGATCATCAGTAGAAGTTTTACTAAAATACTGTCACACTTCCAACCTATAGTTTACTAAAGCTAACACTGTCATATCAGGAAAAAGTACAGTTTAATGTAAAAGCACTGTTGGAGACACGCATGTTCCAGTTTAGTGTGAATGATATGTTTGTGCAGGCAACAGTGTTTTAAGTGGAAATTTGAAGGGAAAACCAGTATTCACAAAGTGGTTCAGTTCGAGAGAAGGTTGAACTCGAGACATATTGGAAATTATAATATGACGACTTGAAACATAGATAAAAAAGATTCTCACATCATTCCATCCTTTGGAGAACAAAACTTGAAGTGAATGTCACTAAGGATACCTTCCATCCTGACCCGCGCGAAGATGGAAGATAAAAATTCAAAGCCTACTAACAAAAACTTAAAGCCTACTAATAAACCATTCAACATCATCCTCGTTCTTAAGTTCTCTCTGCGTGAAGAATGATCATACTCGTTCGGGCTCACTAGTACCAAACATAAAAGGACCCATAAGTATCGCTCTTAGTGGTTCGGGCCCACAAGTATTGATCTTATTAGTCCGAGCCTACAAGCACCGATCTTACTCGTTCAGGCTCACTAGTACCGATCTTTCTCATTCGGGCTCACTAGTATCGATCTTACTCACCCGGGTCCATAAGTACCGATCTTAGTCGTCTGGATCCACAAGAACAGATCTTAGTCATTCAGACCCAAAGTATCTCTCTTAGTGGTTCGGGCCAAGTATCCATCTTAGCAGTCCGAGCCTACAAGTACCGAATTTACTTGTTCGGGCTCACTAGTAACGATCTTACTCGTTCGGGCTCATTAGTATCAATCATCTTCACCAAGGTCCACAAGTACCGATCTGGATGACCGGTAATGCTACTTGTGGGTCCGGACAACCCATGCTGGTAGTTATGGGTTCAGACGACTCATAATGCTAGTAGTAGGATTGGACGACCCATAGCATTATTTGTGGGACCGGACCACCCCTAGTGGTGCTTGTGGACCCAGATGGCCCATACTTGCAGTTCTAGGTTCGGACGACCCATAGTGGCGTTTGTTGACTCGGACGACCCATAATTGTAGTTCTAGGTTCAGTCGAACCATATGGTGCTACTAGTGGGGTCGAATGACCCATAGTGCTAGTAGTGGGATCGAACGACCCATAGTGCTAGTTGTGTGCCCATAAGTACGACTATGGCTCGCCCGGGCCACCAATACCATCCCATACCCCTCTACGGTATCCAGGCCACCAATACCACTACTAGTCACTCTCAATAACACTTAGCAACAAATACCACTAGAAATCACTATGGGTCGTCAGGGCCCACACGCACAACTACGAATAACCGTGAGTCGTCCTAGGTCAAAAGTACGACTCTCTGAGTCGTCTGAGCTCACAACTACCGATCGTAGTTGTTCGAGGTTAAAAGTACTGCTCTTAGTCGTCCGGACTCACAAGTACTCCCTCCGTTTCTTTTTAGTCTGCATATAAAGTTTGGTCAAAGTCAAGCTTTGTAAAGTTTGACTAACTTTATATTAAAAAATATCAACATCCACAATCTGAAGTCAATATTATCAGATGCATCATGAAATGTATTTTCATACTACATAGTTTTAGTATTGTAGATGTTTATATTTTTTGATATAAATTTGGTCAAACTTCGTGTAGTTTGACTTTGACCAAACTTTATATGCGGAGTAAAAAGAAACGGAGGGAGTATAGCTCTGAGGCGTTCGGGCTCACAAGTATGGACCTCACTCTTTCGAGCTCATAGGCTTACAAGTATCAGTCTTAGTTGTTCAGGCCCATAAGTGTCGATAATACAACTTTGAGTTGTAGTATCTATTTTAGGTGATTTCCTTCAGTGACATTATAATGTAGATTGTTTATGCCCTGCGGGTTGCCACTGCATCACAAGTGTTCTCCAAGTTTTGAAACAAGAAGTTCAGCCTCTGTCTAAACTAGGAACTGATGTATAGTTATAAGCAAAAAATATGGACTACAGATTGAAGAACAGATGGAAGAAGCACTTGCTGGTTCCAACTCATGACAAATCATACATACCAAGTTTCCTCGTTTAGCTGCAGAATACTGATAGGGAAATGCATATGTACAGTAACTTCTTATAGACAAAGTATAGTAATTGCAAAGTAGATGGGTCTTTTCTTCGCCAAATCATCTCTTTCCATATCAACGTGGTGCTGTGATCCTCCACTGATCCAACATAGATGATGACGCCATGCACCATCCTGCGCTTTTCTGTCGGCGATGGGGCTGGGCCGTCTGGCTCCGGCAGCTCCATGTGCCAATTTTTTGCACATTGGAGGGGTCCTTCATCCACACCTCCACGAGAAGATACTTGATCAATGGAGAAAAGGTGATCAAATTCTCAACAGGAATAATTAGCTAATTTCTATAGCAAACCAAGTGTAGCCCTAAAAAAAGCAAAATAAGTGGACGGATACACAAACAGATATATGCCAACCTATCATCAATCAGAACTAAATATCATTTCCAGATTCAGCAAACCAACTAGTGAAATCTTTGAAACGTTCGGTCGACTGAAAATATTCAATATAAGGCGACACAAGTGTTACAGATATCTCACAGCTAGGAGCTTCCGCCAAATATCTTCCCAGGTAAGGATATGTTGACTCGAGCCCCATTGTATATTTTCCTAGGGAATATAAATTATCACATATACCTTGATCTTCTCCCTAGGCTCTAATGATGTGCGTTCGTATCTGTCTAGGTCTGCAAAATAAAAAACACAGAAATTATGAGATTAATTGTGGTAATCAATTCCGTGAAAAACAAAAGAAAAACTTACTAAGTAGTCACTCAGGATGCGTCCTCCAGAAATAAAAGCATACTCAAAAGACTCTGTGAACGCCGAAGTAAATGCATTTAGAAAACAGTAGTAGCGGTACATATATAATGTGATACTGGGTTAAACAGAAGTATATAACAAAGAATGGAGCGGCTTCCAGATAAACACGTAATATATGAGAGATTTAATCTTTTCTTATGAAGCGAGAGGCACCAGAAATTTTGAGACATAAATATAAAATCTTCATAGTAGATCAACTTCAGTACTGACCGCTTTAGAAATTCATCGGAAAGTATGCAGAGACCAGAGGAGATGAAGTAATGTAAGCAGAATGAAGTGAGCAGGTTAAATGTGTCTAGCAAACTGGGTGTATTTAGTTTCAGAGGATTCCAATCAGTCAGTTCTACTGCTTAATTTCTAGGTATGACTTGAAATGTAGATTACGACCTACATGATTTCCTTGTCTTTTAACCACTTATTTCCTTGGAGACTCAACCATTTCCTTTTGATTTAGAATATTTTTTCTTCGGATAATTCTAGTGATAACTTCTTTTACATTTTGAGTACATGAAGAGAAGAAAATATTACTTCTTATACTAATCATTTTTATGCTAGATCTGCAATTATGAATTTAGTGACATAAACTCTGTAGCCTACTAGTTACTGTTAATTTTCAACACTTGTAATATTCCTCTTGTATCTCCTGTTATCTAGTACACATATGTAGTTTTGTAGAATTATGTTTGCCACGGAAGCACATCAGTATCATGATTCATGCCATTCTGCTATAACATGAACTAAACCTTATTCATTAACTCAGCAAATGAAAATACTGCATCCTATTTGTACAGATTATGTGTTCTGTCATCCTAATGAAACAAGACCTCATTGATGTGTTCGTGTTCCTACTCGAACCTGCAGACCATCCAGAGAATATGCTAATTGGAGAACAAAGGGGAGAACTTGGAGCTTTTATGCTAATTGGAAGAGGGGGTTTACCTTATTGTAGATTGTTACAAATTCTTCTCTGACGCTGCAATCATCTAGTCCTCTTGGATCTTGATCTTGGGGATTCATGTCGGCCTCTTCTGGCGGACCTTGCTGGCGATGGGAATGGTGGGATAGGGGGATGGATTGGTGATGGGAAGAGCTGCTGGGGGCCATGGTCGAGGTAAACAACGGCACTGGGCTGAGCACGGTGGAGGCAGGCGGCGGCGCTGAGGCAGACATGGGGGAGGTGGACAGCGGCGCTATGGCAGCCACGGAGGAGGTGGACAGAGGCGCTAGGCCGGTCATGGCGCACGTGGACGGCGGCGCTAGGCCGGCCATGGCGGAGGTGGACGGCGGCGACGTGGCCATGGCTGAGCCATGCGGTGGCGATCCCTAATCCCCGCGGCGGAGTGGCCGGCTAGGTAGATACGTGGGTTCGATGTGGGCACCGCGAGCTATCGTGTGACGGATTTACCCTTGGAAAAATCAACCGGTCCCAATACAATTTTGTAACGGTGGGTAATTTTCTGTAATTTTAGTTTTGTAACTCCACGTAACTCCTATTTCCCCATCATTAGATCAGGGTGGATGGACGGCTCATAAAATCGCCAATCACCATAACAATGGTAATTATTGTTATTGTTTTTCCTTTCTCTATTTAAAAAATAATTACGTTGTGTGCAGCTTCAATTTCTTGAATAACTCTTGACGTTGTGCTTTTGCAGATGCCGGGGTGTAATTGATATCGTCTTGGTACCAACATATTCCTATTTTTTATTCTAAAAAAAGTATATTTTTCTTCTTAAAAAACCCTATAGATGTAGGAATATATACAACAACTAGAGAGAATGGTAGTTTTGTACTTCTAGATAACAAGCATCACATACTTGAAACTAGCACATAGTTTTGTACTTCTAGTTCATCATGCAGTTTTCTTTTTTTTTTCCGCAAAATAAAAATAAAAATAGCTGACCATCTTATGGGTGCTTTTGTCTTTCAAAGGAAAGAGTGAAGTTCAATAGGAGGCGGCCCAGGAAAATATCCATCTCAAGGCCTTTGATCATTTCACGGGGAGCTCCTATCTGGTTCTTCAGGCGTCGCCAAGCACTACCGCGCTGGCGTGGAACGTACACCTATTGGGGCACTCGCTCTCCTCGGCCACTTCTCTAGCTCACCGGCTGGCCAGCTAAAAACCAGTAGGTACTTTGTTTCGGAATAAAACCAACTTCATATTTTTATAGATTATATAACTCATGCATTAAAATAATGTTCATGAATTTAAAAAAAACATGGATTCACACGCTTTTAAACCTTTTTAAAGTTCGTGAACATTATTTTTGAACGTTACAAAATGAGGAAATAGAAAAATGCATAAATGTTGAACCTTTTCAAATAAATTTTAACTGTTTCCAAATACACATTGAATATATTTTTATACATGTTCGAACATTTTTTAAATTCATGATGAACATTGTTTGCCCGAGAAGAAGCTAATGCCTGAGTGTGCAAAGAGTTGGAGTCGACCTGCTGCTGGATGCATAAAATTGAACATCATCAATGCGTCTTATCATATGGACTCGGGAGCAGGGGAGAGGGGGGCAATCCTAAGAGATCATATAGGGAGTTTCATATAGTCTACGTGTGAATTCAAGCAACATAGCTTGATGCACCGTCAATGGAAGCTCTTGCGCTCCTGTTGGGCTTACGCTTGGTAGAGGAGCTGGGAATCTTTTCTATCGCAACTGAAAGTGACTCTATGGAAATTGTTCGAGTTATTCAGAATTTTTCCAAGAATCAAGCGTCCGGAGCGGTTACAAATGATGATTGCATGAGGTTGATAAGGCTTTCGACAAGGTGACTATATCTCATTGTGTGAGAGAAGTTAATGTTTGGGCGTGAATCGCTGGTGTGGCATGACAAGCCACCTGATTTCTTTATCCCCTCTATTGTAAAGGATATGATCATTGTTCATATAAGTCATCATTTAAAAAAAATAATCACTATGAGTAAGAAAAATCTGTTAAAATAATTTTCATGGTGCCTTTACTTGGTAATCTCGGCCAACAGGGTGTAACTATCTTCACATATATCCTCGATATCAAAATAAGTCGTCTCACTAATGCACATGCAAGTCAATCACGTCATCAGGTAAATGCAACCCCGAACCAACCTGTGATTGTATAGTTAGAAGGACAGTGGTATCCCCAGTCCACCAGGGTTCAAGTCCGGATTTATTTCAGGATTACCGGCGATGCGCATCCAGTGGGAGGAGATGTTCCCCTCGACTACGAGGCGCCTACGGTGACTTCATAAAATCTCAAGATGATATGGCAGCTCAGTCTCTCGGAGATGCTAGGGGTAGGGTGTGCATGCATGTGTGCGTTCATTTATGAGCGCTTGCGTCTGTACCATGTTAAAAAAATCAAGTAGATGCAACCAATCAACTTTTCACTTTTCACCATATGCAAGCCCTCCACATCATGAAACACATGCAAGCTCTCCACCTCAGTATTTCAATTATTTATTGAAAGATCGTGGATGTCGCCTAGAGGGGGGGGGGGGTGAATAGGCGTTTTAAAATAATTACGGTTTAGTCTTGAACAAATGCGGAATAAACCTAGCGGTTAATTTGTCAAGCACAAAACCTACAACAACTAGGCTCACCTATGTGCACCAACAACTTATGCTAAGCAAGACAAACTACTAGGTGACAACAAGATATATGACAAGAAACAATATGGCTTGCATAAGTAAAGAGCTCGGGTAAGAGATAACCGAGGCACGCGGAGACGACGATGTATTCCGAAGTTCACACCATTGCGGATGCTAATCTCCGTTTGGAGCGGTGTGGAGGCACAATGCTCCCCAAGAAGCCACTAGGGCCACCGTAATTTCCTCACGCCCTCGCACAATGCAAGATGCCGTGATTCCACTAAGGGACCCTTGAGGGCGGTCACCGAACCCGTACAAATGGCAACCCTTGGGGGCGGTCACCGAACCCGTACACTTTGGCAACCCTTGGGGGCGGTCACCGGTACCCGTCAAATTGCTCGGGGCGATCTCCACAACCTAATTGAAGACCCCGACGCTTGCCCGGAGCTTTGCACCGCAATGATTGAGCTCCGAACACCACCAACCGTCTAGGGCGCCCAAGCACCCAAGAGGAATAAGCTCAAGGGTACCAAGCACCCAAGAGTAATAAGCTTCTCAACTTGTAACTTCCACGTATCACCGTGGAGAACTCAAACCGATGCACCAAATGCAATGGCAAGGGCACACGGAGTGCCCAAGTCCTTCTCTCTCAAATCCCACCGAAGCAACTAATGCTAGGGAGGAAAATGAGAGGAAGAACAAGAAGGAGAACACCAAAAACTCCAAGATCTAGATCCAAGGGGTTCCCCTTACATAGAGGAGAAAGTGATTGGTGGAAATGTGGATCTAGATCTCCTCTCTCTTTTCCCTCAAAAACTAGCAAGAATCCATGGAGGGATTGAGAGTTAGCAAGCTCGAAGAAGGTCAACAATGGGGAAAGAACACGAGCTCAAAGGATAAGGTTCATTGGGGAAGAAGACCCCCTTTTATAGGAAGGGGAAAATCCAACCGTTAAGTGCTCAGCCCGCACACGAGCGGTACTACCGCTCGGGTGGAAGAAGCAGAGAAAAGGAGCAACAAAACAAGAACCTTGGGACGGTAGTACCACCGATAAGCGGTACTACCGCTCACCCCAGCGGTACTACCGCTGGAGGAGCAGAACACGGGACAAAAGAAGGCAGGACAGAGTAGAGAACGGTGGCAGTAGTGCAGTAGCGGTACTACCGCTCGATCGGAGCGGTACTACCGCTTATAGGCGGAACTACCGTGCCTTACTGTCGCGCGACTACCGCTGAACCCAACACGAAAAGAGCAGACCCAAAATCGAGGTGGTAGTAGAGCGGTACTGGAGCGGTACTTGAGCGGTACTACCGCTTGACGCTACAAGCGGTACTACCGCAGGGAGAAAAACAGAACTGCCAAAACTTCTTCATATGAGCTCCGAATTGAGGAAACTCAAGCTTGTTGGATACAAGACGACGAGTAGCATCAAAACAGCGACTGGTTATAGTAAGAAGAGGCAGGGGAGGTATGCCAACAAATAGAGGAGTGAAACCTCCAACCGAGAAGAACCGGCATAACCTCCAACATCGAAAACATCATAGAAGATGCGAGTGAACTCCGTTTTCGATGAACTCGAGCTTGTCATCAAGATGACCATAAGCTCCAAAACTCACAAAGAGAAGAACCAAACAAGAACCAACAAAGATGATGTAAGGATGCAATGGTTTGAGCTCTCTATGAACGATACGATCAAGCTACTCATCGACAGCCCCCCTTGATAGTACGGCAATCGATCCTATAACCCGGTCTCCCAACTACCATCACGAGACCGGTAAAATAGAAAACCTATCAAGAGCAAACCTTTGCCTTGCACATGGTCCACTTGAGCTAGATGATGACGATCTTGACTCCCTCAAGATGGACCACCTTTCTTAATTGCGTTGGCTCGATGAAGACTAGTTGATTGCTCCCCCATACTCCACTATGGGTGAGCCACCCTTCCGCACGTCTTCACAAGTCCATTGTCACCACAATGGCTTCAAGCATTTGATCTCTTCGTGATGCTTTACTTGAACTTGCCCGCTTCACTTGAACTTGCACACCGCAACCTAACCCCACAAAGAACTCTCACGAAGACCATGGGTTAGTACACAAAGCGTACTTGACAATGCTTACCATACCATGGGATCGCTTGATCCCTCGGTACATCCTGTGCGCTTTGTGTGTTGATCAACTTGATTCACTCTTGACTTAGTCTTAATCAACCTTGACTCTTTCCAACTCTCTTCATTTGGATGATGTCTTGAAGGTAAACATTAATGATCACACAATCTTCTTCTTCAAGACATGCTTGCAATAAGCTCAACTCTCACATGACCAATCTTTGGATAATTCCTTAATAACACCTTGGTCACCACATAAACTCCTTGAAACCAACACATGGACTTCAAGAAATGCCTATGGACAAATCCTTCAAATATAACTCAAGGCAACCATTAGTCCATAGAGATTGTCATCAATTACCAAAACCAAACATGGGGGCACCGCATGTTCTTTCATTTATTTTTTAGTAACAGATAATTAAACTTGAATGTTGTTAGACAATATAACATGCATCCACCCTCATAATGCACTTGCCCTGCGTTGAAACAACGGACGTTGGTTCGAAATCCATCATCCACCATCTAATTGGACAACGCACTCTGCATTAATGAATTTGTTTTTGAAGAAAAAACACCCAAGATGATCCGGTCATGTCCAGGGGTGGGCCAACATGCCGAAACAAATGAAGGGTCTGCAAGATTAGAACTCAGAATACACTCAATCGGGACATAAGTTCATAGGTGGAGGGTAGAGAACAAGGCCGATGCCTGGCGTGTGAGTATACCCCCCCACCCACCCACCCTAAAAAAGACCACATAATACGACAGAGAAAATAACAAAGATCGACTGCACCCCATAGAGAAAACAACAATAGACTGCAGCCCACTGGACAACATAGCTCATTCATGCGAATGAATACAATCATGCACTTATACTCAAAAGAACAACGAGTCTGGTCACATACAAAGTAGATGAACATATAGCAACAAGAAAATAATAATCACAGAGTTCTAATACTCATCACGCGCTCATGGAACAATAAAAAGAAAGTGAATACAGAGAATACTACACCACTTATTCTAACAATAACACAGTGTGGCTCCATTCCAGGTCTCCTTCGTCAAGTGTCATATATAATTATCCCATCAATTGTGTGTTGCCGGTGATTTGCACTTCGGAGGCGGCTTCGGTTTCGGTTCAGGTTTAGGCTTGGGCTCCGGCTTTGGTTCGGGTTTCGGCATCGGCTCGGGCTTAGGATCTGGCTTTGGTTTGGAGCAGGGCTCGGGCTTTGGTTTTGGCATTGGCTTGGGCTTGGGTTCTGGTTCGGGCTTCTGTCCGGGCTTTTGTTCGGGTTTTGGTTTGGGTTTGGGCATTGGTTCAGGTTTGCAAGGCTCTGGCTCTGGGTGTGGCGTAAGCTTGGGAATTGGTTCTGGTTTGGGCTCTGGCTTTGGCTCTAGCTCTGCAAACTTCTCAACGACAGCAAGGCCTCGGCCAGCGGCAGCTGCTTGGTTGAAGGCGGAGGCTGCAACTATCCCGATGAGGAGCACGACGAGGAGGCGATGCCTCGCCATTGCTGCCTACTTCTTATGCTTACAGCTAGCTAGTGTTGCACCTGCTGTGTTTTGTGTGTGTGTGTGTGTGTGTGTGTGTTGTGTGGAGAACTGGAGATACATATTGTGTGGTTTTATAGGCTTGGTGAAACAAAGCAGATCTGGAGGCTGCATTAATTAGAATTGCAGCTAGCTAGCTGAAGTGAAAGAGTACTGCATAACACGTCAATGGAGTTATATTCGTTGATTAGTTGATTACAAATGAAGCAACCTAGGTAGGTAGAGGTGTTAATAAGCACAGCTGGATTTTGCGTGTGTGTCTCTTTGTTATGACAGCGGGGGTGAGTAACAATATTTTTAGTCTATTAGTTGCATCCTCGTAGTAATAGAATTATGTTAGTTGGCTTGTCAATCCCGTGCTCACACGTCCATGTGACCGTCCATCATTAGAATTATGTTAGTGCAATTGCAATACAAAGTAAAAAAAAAGCAATCACTTCAGTTCAATTCACAATGGAAAGGAATTGGCCCGATCGTACACCCTGTGCGGGAGCTTCACCACCTGTTGGAAGCCCCAAGGCTCCCTGGACTGCTTCGTCGACCGAGTTTTCACGGACTCAGTGTTTTCTCAAGTGGTTGCCATGAAGATGGCTTTATGTTGTCCATGTACTAGTTTTGTCAGATTTTGTTGAATAATATAATAAAAGTGGCTGTGTGCATTGCTTATGCATAGATCAGGGGTTATCCTTCTTTTTGTAAAAAGTGTTTCTCAAGCACTCCCTCTGGCCCGGTATACTGGGCACAGTTTCAAAATTATAGATACCAATGAGGATTTATCATGCTTATTGCCCCAAATTATTAAATCTTATAACTGTCCGACAAACTACCCTATTTTGACGATGCATGCCCCTCATTCTCCAGTCTCATGCATGCGTATGTTTTACTTATGCATGTACTCCCTCTGTAAACTAATATAAGATATGTTAGATCACGTATGTTTTAGTTATGCATGTCTGATTTTCCAAAAAAGGCCTCATGGAGCCGGAGCTCCAAAACGAACGGGGTTGCTGAGTTTTGTACCGCCATATATTCGGATAGAGCAAGGATTATATTGTGCTAATATTTTTTTCCTCCGTTTGTCATACTTTTACTCAAGAGGGTTGCATCGTAATTCTTAGTTATAGGAATTATTTTATAATTTCTTGTATGCATGATCAAAGCATTGTACCTGTAACTTTGTTGAGTTTGAATAAAGTTACATGTCATTCTAATAACTAGCTAGCTGACAGTTTGTTCAATGTGTGCGGTCATTTTGCGCAAATGCGGCCCTCACCTCTGGCAATGGTGTGCGGGCTGTGGCCCAGTCGCGGTGGAGGCGTAGCATTGGTTCGTTTCGTGCGATTTTTGAAACATTCTGTTTGGGTTTTTTCTTCTGGTTTCTTTATCGCGTTTCTTTAGGTTTTTCATTTTCATACCCCTTTTACTTTTCTTCATTTATTTCATGTTTTGTTTTGTATTTTCTTTTTCATTTTTCCATATTTCAAATACATGCTGATTTTTTTTCAAAATATTTTTAAAAATACACATATAATATTTTTCCAATACATATTTGAACGTTTTATAAATACATGATGAAATTTTTTGATATACTATGAACATTTTTATAAAAAATGTAAGAACTTTTTTTATAATGAAACATTTTTAGTATTGCCATGAACAATTTTCTAAACATGTGAAAAATGAAAATGTAATTTTTTGGAACAAGGCAAATATATTTTCAAAATCTCAGGAACAATTTTTAAGACAAGTTCGAAATGTTTCTTTTATTTTTTACAAAAAAAAACTTTCGATCTATTTATCAACTATCATGTCAGTATAAGAACACCTGAAGTAACATAACTTACATCCAGTTCCATAGACCACCTAGCGATGTCTACAATCACTCGACCAAGCCGAAAGTGCACCACGATCATCGCCCCTCCCTCATGGGAGTTGGGCAATGCTCACTCATGTTTTTTCAAAATGTTCGTCGTGTATGAAAATAATATTGTATATTTAAACATTATCATGGATTTAAAAAAATCATTGTGCAATTTTAGAAAAATATTGTTATTTGAAAGGTTCATCATGTATTGAAAGAAATCTTCATCCTATATTGTTCAAAATGTTCACAGTGTATATTTTCGGAAAATATTTGAACACTTTTCAGTTCTATGTGTATTTGAAAAATGTTTGATTTTTTTGAAAATGTTTTATAAATACATGATGAGCATTTTTAAGTACATTTACACTTATTAAACTACATGATCACTTACCAAAAGTACAAACCCATATATTTTATAGAACGTTTTCTAGAAAATGAGAAAAAAAAGTGAAAATAAGAATGAAAAAAACACGCTCATTAGAGTGAGACGTGTGCCCCTATAGAAAAATCTTGTTTGTTAGAAAGAAAATGTTGCGATTGGCCCATGCCGTGGCTTTATAGTCAAATTTCGTTCTACCCCTCGCTAAAAGTGGAAATATGCTATTTAGCACTAGTGTCTAAGTTATTGGTAGAAAGCGCATACACCTCTTCCTTCAATAGATCGTATAAGGGGTGGCCAATCTATGGGGTTTACGTGAGCGGAAGCTCCCTCCCGTTTTTAGGAATTTTCCAAAAGCTTATGGGTCAACTTTGGTTCTGTAAACTTTCTGCCTGGTTTTTCTTTTTTACTTTTCCGCCTTGTTTCTCTTTTCTGTTTGCATTCTTTTATTATTTTTAAATTCATGAACTCTTTATTTTGTGAACATTTTTTCATATTTGCGAGTTTTTTGAAATTACAATTTTTTAATTCACCTTTTCGAATTCGCAAAAAATGAATTTGTGATTTTTTAGAAGTTGTCCATGTTTTTGAATAAATTATATTTTCAAATCCGTATTTTTTCACATTTGTGAACCTTTTCATATTCATGATTTTTTTAAATTTGTAAACCCGGTGGAAGTTTTCTTTCATTGAATAATATATAGAGCAATACCAGGAAAAGAAGGCGGCAAAAAAGGAGTGTAGTGGGCGGTCGGGCGAGCAACTGCTTTACCAATTAATGGGAAGACCCATTTGCACGAGCACATGTGCGCTGCAGCGAGCGCTATAAGCGTTGAGAAGGAGCTCTACTAAAAGTGAGGTATACACGCTCTCCTAAAAGCAAGCTTTAGGCTTTTAGCCGTTGGTTGAACTAGTCCATCAAAAGGAAAAGAATCACAATCGGTATGCGACATGGACACATGGCATCACCAGTTCTCCTTATTGCAATTCACGATCTTCGTCGTTGCAGGTTTGTCTCGAAGCTTGACGACGTGAGTCTCGCCGCCTCCTCATACGTCAAGGACAACAAGGCACGAGCTTGTCACTCTCTAGATCTCTCATTGCATGCATCCATAGCCATATTATCAGTGCCACCCATTCCTCGAAGCATGTTAAATGTTAGACCTCTAATTTCAAAGTTCAATTTATGTATTTACTTTCCTCGTCAGTTTTAGGGTTACTATAATGTTTCTTAAAAAAGATTTGTTGAGTGTTGAAAAAGGAAAAAATAAGGATGATCAATTCGCCAACTTCACCCAAGGGCTCTTAAAATCATAGAGCCTACCCTGGCAGTACCATGGGGTGGGTGAGAGATTATTGTGGTCTCTCTTATGTTGCATAGCATTGTCGTTGAGTGTTTTTTCTTGTTGCGAATTGAGTAAGAGAAAATCTATTAATAATAATTTCCATGGTGTTTTTCTTGGTAATCTTGACCTAGGGGGTGTAGTTATCTTTCAAACATATCCTATATAGTATCTAAGTAAGTCATCCCATTTAAATACACATGCATGTCAATCACATTATGAAGGGCATGCAGCCAATAAACTTTCACTTACCACTTTTCATCACAGGCAAGTCCTCCATATCATCAAGCGTGCATGTAATCATTCAACTTTTCACTTTTCATCATATGCAAGTCCTCCACATCATCAAACACATGAAAGCTCTTCACCTCATTATTTTTTACTATTTATGTTCAGCAAGAAATAATTAAACTATAAGGTCACAAGACAATATAAAATGCATCCACCCTCCATTACATGTAGGTTTTCATTGACATATGGTGAGAATGTTGTGTAGTATTATCCCCATATATGCTAGTTTTCAAAATTTCATTGCTATAAATTTTCGTAGCAATGTGTGCAAAGTTTAGCTAGTATAACCAGCAGCGGAGTCAGCCTGGGCATAAATACTAACGCACACGGTCGGGACTTAGCTCATAGGTGAAGGGTAGAGAACAAGGCTGTTGTCTTGCGTGTGAGTACACTTTATACATCTAGAACACCAGGCACGTACGCGCACACTATACACTTCATATGTGTGCTGCTATTTAGGGAGTCATTTTCTTCTTTTTTGTTGACATCGTCTTTCCCCCCAAAAAAGACCACATAATATGAAACAACCCCATAGAGAAAACAACATAGACTGCAGTCCACTAACGAAATAGCTCATTGATGTGAATGAATACAATCATGCGTAGATACTCAAAAGAACAACGAGTCAGTCACATACAAAGTAGATGAACATATACCAACAAGCAAATAGTAATTACAGAGTACTAGTACGTACTCTGCATGGAAAAATAGAAAGAAATGGAATACAAGGAGTACTACACCACTTATTCTAGAAATAGCACAGTGTGGCTCCGTGCGGGGTCTCCTCCATCAACTCTCATATATAAGCATCCCATCAATTGTGCGTTGTCGGTGGTTTGCACTTTGGAGGCGGCTTCGGTTTCGGTTCAGGTTCAGGCTTGGGCTCTGGCTTTGGTTCGGGTTTTGGCACCAGCTTTGGTTTGGAGCAGGGCTCGGGCTTCGGTTTTGGCATCGGCTTGGGCTTGGGTTCTGGCTCAGGCTTATGTCCAGGCTTTTGTTCGGGCTTTGGTTTGGGTTTGGGCGTCGGTTCAGGTTTGCATGGCTCTGGCTCTGTGTGTGGCATAGGTTTGGGCATTAGCTCTTGTTTAGGTTCTGGCTTTGGCTCTAGCTCTGCAAACTTCTCGATGGCAGCAAGGCCTCGGCCAGCCACAGCTGCTTGGTTGAAGGCGGAGGCTGCAACTATGCCGATGAGGAGCACGGCGAGGAGGCGATGCCTCGCCATTGCTGCCTACTTGTGATTGTAGCTAGTGTTGAACCTGCTGCGCTTTGTGTGTGCGCGCGTGTGTGTTGTGTGGAGAGCTGGAGATACATACTGTGTGGTTTTATAGGCTGGGTGAAACAAAACAGATCTGGAGGGTGCATTAATTAGAATTGCAGCTAGGTAGCTGGAGTGACAAGTAGTACTGGGTAACATGTCAATGGAGTTATATTGGTTGATTAGTTGATTACAAATGAAGCGACCTACGGAGGTAGCTAGAGGTGTTAATACGCACAGCTGGATTCTGCGTGTGTGTCTCTTTGATGATAGTACATGTGAGTAACAATATTTTTACTCTATTAGTTGCAACCTCGTGGTAATAGAAATTATGTTAGTTGCCTTGTCCAGTGGATTATGTTTGTGTGTCTCCATCTGATGATAGTAGGGTGAGTAACAATATTATCAGTTGCCTCCTCGTAGTAGTAGAATTGTGTTAGTTGCCTTGTCAATCCCGTGCTCACACGTCCATGTGACCGGCCATCATTTAGAAATTAAGATAGACAGTGTACACGTTTGTGCAATGCAATACAAAGTAAAAAGCAATCGCTTCAGTTCAATTCACAATGAATGGAAAGGAAAGGTCTCCGGTAAGGAACTGGCCCAATTGTGCAGCCACCTCGTGCGTGAGGACCACCTGTTAAGAAGCCCCAAGGCTCCATGGTCTGCTTCGTACACCTGAGTTTTCGCTGACTCAGTGTTTTCTCAAGCTCTCCCTCTGGCCCGATATACTGGGCACAGTTTCAAAATTGTACTCCTCCATCCCACAATATAAGAGCGTTTTCGACACTGCACTAGTGAGGGTTTTATTATGCATATTGTCTCAAATTATTAAATCTTATAATTCCGACAAACTAACCTATTTTGATGTTGCATGCCCCTCATTCTCCAGTCTCATGCACGCGCGTGTTTTAGTTATTAATGTATGATTTTCCAAAAAAGGCTCCATGAAACCGGAGCTCCAAAACTAATGGGGTTGCTGAGTTTAGCACCGCCATATATTCGGATAGAGTAAAGATTATATGTGCTAATGTTTTTTCCTCTGTTTATCATATTTTGACTCAAGAGGGTTTCATTGTAATTCTTAGTTATATGAGTTATTTTATAATTTCTTGTATCTATGATCCAAAGCATTGTACCTATAATTTTGTTGAGTTTGAATTAAGTTACATGTCTTTCTAATAACTAGCTAGCCGACAGTTTGTTCAATTCGTGCGGTCATTTTACGCAAATGCTATGTCTCTGCCTACCGCGAGGCGCTCACCTCTGGCGATGCGGTGTGGGCTGTGGCCCAGTAGTGGTGGAGGTGTGTAGCATTTGTTTGTTTCTTGTGATCTCATAACGTTTTGTCTGGGTTTTCTTTATTGGGTTTGTTTAGGTTTTTCATTTTTGGTTTCTCTTTTACTTTTCCTGTTCATTGCTTCATGTTTTGTTTTTCATTTTCCTATTTTCAAATACATATTGAAAATATTAAAAATAATAAACATTTTTAAAATATACATATAATATTTTTTAATACAAGTTTGATTGTTTTATAAATACATGATGAACAATTTTTATATACCACAAACATTTTTCCAAAACTGTAATAACACATTTTTTATATTTCAATATTGCCATGAACAATTTCTAAACATGTGAAAAAATTGAAATGCAATGTTCTTTTTAAAAAATGCGAATATATTTTTCTTAATCTTCGGAACAATTTGTAAGACAAGTTGAACATTTTTCTTAAAAAAATATCGAAAAAATCCGATCTACTTATCAACCATCATGTCAATACAAGAACACCAGAGGTAATAGAACTTATGTTCAGGTCCATAGACCACCTAGCGATGTCTACAATCAGTCGAGCAAGCCGAAGGGGTACTACCATCATTGCCCCTTCCTCATCGGAGTTGGGCAATGTTCACTCATGTTTTTACAAAATGTTCATCGTGTATGAACAACATATTTATTGTGTATATAAAAATCTTTGTGTATTTTTAGAAAATATTGTGATTACAAAGGTTCATCATGTATTAAAATAAATCTTCATCCGTATTGTTCAAAATGTTCATAGTGTATATTTTCAGAAAAATATGAACACTTTTTGTAATTGTAATTGTATTTTAAAAATGTTTCATATTTTGAAAACGTTTTATAAATAGGTGATGAACATTTTTAAAGTACATGAAAACTTATTAAATTATATGATCACCCATATATGTTATAGAGCGTTTTCTAGAAAATTAGAAAAAATGAAAAGAAAAATGTGAAAATAAGAACAAAAAAATCCTACTCGTTAGAGTGAGACATCTGCCCCAATAGAAAAAGTAGCTTGTTAGAAAAACATGTTGGGATTGGCCCATACTGTGGATCTGTAGTCGAATTCCGTTCTACGCCGCGCTAAAAGTGGAGATATGCTATTTACCATTGGTTTCCAAGTTATTGATAAAAAGCGCATGCACCTCTTGCTTCAATAGATTGTAAAAGGGCTGCCCAATCTATGGCATTTACATGAGCAGAAGCTCCCTCCCGTCGGTTTTAGGAAGCTTCCAGAAGCTTATGGGCCAACTTTGGTTATGGAAACTTTCATCCTGATTTTTCTTTTTTACTCTTCTGCCTTTTTTTTTCTCTTTTTCTAATTATTTTATTTTTAAACTTCTCTAACATTTTTTTCAAATTTTTGAAGTTTTTCAATTTTGTGACCATTTTTTCATATTCATGAGATTTTTTTCAAATTTCACAAACTTTTTTGAATCACCTTTTTTCAAATTCACAAAAAATGAATTTGTGATTTTTTTTAAAATTTTCAAAATTTTTCAATTCATTCTCTTCAAACTGTAATTGTTTTTCAAATTTTTGAAAATTTTCATATTCATGAATTTTTAAATTTAGAAAACCGGTGGGATTTTTTTCATTGAATAACAGAGAATCCTTAAAAAAAGGCTTGCAAAAAAAGTGTGTAGTGGGTGGCCAAGCAAGCAACCGCTTTGCCTTTTAATGCGATGACCCATGCGCGCGAGCTCTTGTGCGCTGCGGCACTAATGAGCACTATAAGCACTGAGAAGGAGCTTTCCTAAAATTGAGGTATACACGCTCTCCAAGAAGCAAGCTTTAGGCCTTTAGCCGTTGGTTGAACTGGTCCATAAAAAGGAAAAGAATCATAATCGGCGTGCGACACGGACACATGGCGTCACCAGTTCTCCTAATTGTAATTCGTGATTTTCATCTTCACAGGTTTGTCTCGTAGCTTGGTGACGTGAGCGTCTCGCCTCCTCCTCAGACATCTGTGACAGCGAAGCATGAGCTTGTCACTCTAGGCCTCTCATTCCTCGTACCCATAGCCATATTACCAGAGCCACCCATTCGTCGAAGCATGTTAAATGTTAGTGCTCTGATTTCTAAAATTCTACTTATGTACTTTATTTACTTTCCTTGTCAGTTTTAGGGTTACTATAATGTTGCTTAAAAGGAGTTTTCATGCGCAATAAAGAAAAGAAAAAGACTATCAATTTGCCAATTTCACACAAGCGCTCTCAAAATTATAGAGTTGACCCTGCCAGCACCATGGGATGGGTGAGAGATTATTATGGTCTCTCGAATGTTGCGTAGCACTATCACTGGGAGATTTTTCTTGTTGCGAATTGAGTAAGAGAAAATCTGTTATTATAATTTTCATGGTGCCTTTTCTTGATAGTCTTGACCACTGTTGGAGCTACAACAAGGCCAGATGGGCCATAGCCGGCCCAGCCCATAGCCAAGTATAGGTAAACTTGGGCCTTTTGAGAGAGAAAAACGTGTTTCCTTTAGGATGGGCCACCTTGACCTGCCCAACAATTTTTGGGTAGCTCCGCCACTAATCTTGACCAGGGGGTGCAGTTACCTTTCACACACATATCCTATATATCTAAGTAAGTCTAAATGCACATGCAAATTAATCACATCATGAAGGACATGCAACCAATCAACTTTCACTTACCATTTTTCATCACATGCAAGTCCTCTACATCATCAAGGGTGCATGTAATCATTAGACTTTTCACTTTCCATCATATGCAAGCCCTCTACATAATCAAACACACGCAAGCTGTTAACCTTATTATTTTTTTACTATTTATTATCTTTCAACAACAAATAATTAAACTTGAAGGTTGCAAGACAATATAACATGCATCCACCCTCCAGTTACATCTAGGTTTTCTATTGTCATATGTTGAGAATGTTGTGTAGTATTATTCACATATATGGTATTTTTTTAAATTTCATTGCTATAAATTTCCGTAGCAATGTATGTGACGTTTACCTAGTATAACTAGCAATGGAGCCAGCTCACTCATAGAGCCTGGGTATAAATACTAACGCACCTGGTCGGGACTTAGTTCATAGGCGAAGGGTAGAGAACAAAACCGCTGTGTGGCGTGTGAGTACACTTTATACATCTAGAACACCAGACACATACGCGCATACTATATACATTTCATATGTGTGCTGCAATTTAGGGAGGCCTTCTCTTCGTTTTTGTTGACATCATCTCACCCCCCCCCCCCCCCCCCCCCCCCCCCCCCCCCAAAAAAAAGACCACATAATATGAAACAATCCCATAGAGAAAATAACCGAGATTGCAACCCATACAAAAAAAACATAGACTGCAGTCCTCTAACAAAATAGCTAATTCATGTGAATGAATACAATCATGCGTAGATACTCAAAAGAACAATGAGTCGAGTCATATACAAAGTAGATGAACATATACCAACAACCAAATAGTAATTACAGAGTACTAGTACTCATCACGCGCGCATGGAAAAATAAAAAGAAATGGAATACAGGGAATACTACACCACTTATTCTAGAAATAGCACATTGTGGCTCCGTGCGGGGTCTCCTCCAACTACTCTCATATATAAGTATCCCATCAATTGTGAGTTGTCGGTGGTTTGCACTTTGAAGGCGGCTTCGGTTTCGGTTCAGGTTCAGGCTTGGGCTCTGGCTTTGGTTCGGGTTTTGGCATCGGCTCAGGCTTAGGCCCCGGCTTTGGTTTGGAGCACGGCTCGGGCTTCGGTTTTGGCATCGGTTTGGGCTTGGGTTTTGGTTCAGGCTTCTGTCCGGGCTTTTGTTTGGGTTTGGGCGTCGGTTCAGGTTTGCATGGCTCTGGCTCTGTGTGTGGCATAGGTTTGGGCATTGGCTCTGGTTTGGGTTCTGGCTTTGGCTCTAGCTCTGCAAATTTCTCGACGACAGCAAGGCCTCGGCCAGCCGCAGCTGCTTGGTTGAAGGCGGAGGCTGCAACTATCCCGATGAGGAGCACGGCAAGGAGGCGATGCCTCGCCATTGCTGCCTCCTTCTTGTGCTTGCAGCTAGCTGCTGTGCTTTGTGTGTGTGCGCGCGTGTGTGTTGTGTGCAGAACTGGAGGTACATATTGTGTGGTTTTATAGGCTGGGTGAAACAAAGCAGATCCGAAGGCTGCATTAATTAGGATTGCAGCTAGTTAGCTGGACTGATAAGTACTTCCTCCGTTCTGATTTACTCGCTGTGGTTTTAGTTTAAATTTGAACTAAAACCATGACGAGTAAATCAGAACAGAGGGAGTAATGTTTATTTACTCGCTGCGTAACATGGCAATGGAGCTATATTGGTTAATTACAAATGAAGCAACCTAGTACTACGTAGGTAGAGGTGTTAATAAGCAGAGCTGGATTTTGCGTGTGTCTCTGTGATGATAGTAGGGTGAGTAGCAATATTTTTACTCTGTTAGTTGCCTCCTCGTAGTAATAGAATTGTGTTAGTTGCCTTGTCAATCCCGTGCTCACACGTCCATGTGACCGGCCATCATTTAGAAATCAAGATGGACCGTGTACACGTTAGCGCAATGCAATACAAAGTGTACAAAGCAAACGCTTCAGTTGATCAGTTCATTCACAATGGAAAGCAAAGGTCTCTGGAAAGGAACTGGCCGGACCGTGCACCTCGTGCGTGAGCTTCACCACGCCGGAGCTCTAAAACGAATGGGGTTGCCGAGTTTAGCACCGCCATATATTCGGAAGGAGTGAGGATTATATGAGCTACTCCCTCCGTCCCACAATATATATAAGATGTTTTTGCAAGCTAAACTAGCTTGCAAAAACGTCTTATATTGTGGTACAGAGGGAGTAATGTTTTTTTTTTTCGTTTATCATATTTTTACTCAAGAGGGTTTCATTGTAATTCTTAGTTATAGAAGTTATTTTGCAATCTCTCGTATCTATGATCCAAAGCATTGTACCTACAATTTGGTTGAGTTTGAATAAAGTTACAAGTCATTCTAATAACTAGCTAAACTAGCTAGCCAACAGTTTGTTCAATGCGTGCGGTCGTTTTGCGCAAATGCTATGTCTCTACATACCGCGAGGCGCTCACCTTTGGTGATGCGGTGCGGGCTGTGGCCCAGTAGCGGTGGAGGCAGTGTAGCATTGGTTTGTTTCATGCGATTTTCAGAACGTTTTATCCAAATTGTTTTCTGTTTTCTTTATCTGGTTTGTTTAGGTTTTTCATTTTTGTTTTCTTATTTTACTTTTCTGTTCTTTTTTTCATGTTTTGTTTTTCATTTTCCGTATTTCAAATACACGTTGATTGTTTTCAAAATATTAATCATTTTTTTAATACACATAGAATATTTTTCCAATACATGTTTGTACGTTTTATAAAACATGATGAACAATTTTTATATACCACAAGTATTTTTATAAACTGTAATAAAACATTTTTTATATTTCCTGAACATTTTTAATATTGCCATGAACAATTTTCTAAACATATGATTCTTTTTGAAATGTACTGGTTTTCGGAACAATGTGAATATATTTTTTAAATCTCAGGAACAATTATTAAGACAAGTTGAACATTTATCTTATTGTTTTACAAAATTCTTTAGATCTATTTATCAACTGCCATGTCAGTATAAGAACATCAGAAGTAACAGAACATACATTCAGGTTCATAGACCATCTAGTGATGTATAAAATCACTCGATCAAGCTGAAAATGCACAACCATCATCGCCCCTCCCTCACCGGCGTCGGGCAATGTTCACTCATGTTTTTACAAAATATTCATCATGTATGAACAAAATACTTACTGTGTATATAAAAATTACCACGGATTAAAAAAATCATTTTGTATTTTCAGAAAATATTGTTATTTCTATGGTTCATCATGTATTAAAAGAAATCTTCATCCTGTATTGTTCAGAATGTTCACAGTGTGTATTTTTGGAAAAATTAATTTTATGTGTATTTGCAAAATGTTTGATATTTTGAAAACATTTTACAAATAAGCGATGAACATTTTTTAAGTACATGAACACTTATTAAACTACATGATCACTTGTAAAAAAAGTACAAATCCATATATTTTATATAAATTTTTCTCGAAAATGAGAAAAAATGGAAATAAAAACAAAAAAACCCGTTCGTTGGCGGTGAGACGTGTGCCCCTATAGAAAAAACGTGTTTGCTAGAAAAAAAATGTTGGGATTGGCACATATCGTGGCTCTGTAGTCGAATTCCGTTCTACCCCTCGTTAAAAGTGGAAATATGTTATTTAGCACTGGTTTCTAAGTTATTGGTAGAAAGTGCACACACCTCTTCCTTTGATAGATCGTAAAAGGCGCTTACGTGAGCGGAAGCTCACTCCCAGAAGCTTCCAGAACTTATGGGTGAACTTTGGTTCTGGAAAATTCGGCCAGGTTTTTCTTTTTACTTTTCTGCCTTGTTTCAGTTTTTTGTTGGATTTTTTATTTTTATTTTAAACTTCATGAACATTTTTTCAATTTTTGAACATTTTTTCATATTCGCAAGTTTTATTTTTAAATTTACAATCTTTTTTTAATTCACTTTTCTCAAATTCAAAAAAAAAAGAATTTTTGATTTTTTGAAGTCTTCAATGTTTTTGAATTAATTTAATTTTTTCAAACCTGTATTCTGCTAATTTGTGAACATTTTCATATTCATGAATGTTTTAAATTTAGAAAACCGGTGAAAGGTTTCTTTCATTGAATAATAGAGCAAACCCAGAAAAAAAACGGTCGAGAAAAGAGTGTAGAGGGTGTCGGGCAAGCAACCCCTTTGCCTTTTAATGAGGTTTTCTATCGTCATATGGTGAGAATGTTGTGTGGTATTATTCCCATATATGCTATTTTTCATAATTTCTTTGCTACTAGTAAGGTACACGCACATTGCACGCAGGAGATTTGGTAACTAAACTATGAATAAATACCACAATATAGCATGTAATCTTTGAGTCATATATGCATGATGTAGATGTTCGTTTAATTCTTATAGTTCGTCTCTTCTAAAATCAATTAGTTTTATAAAAAAAATCTATTTTAAGATTCATGAAATTGTGCATTGTAAAGCATAAAGTAAAAACAAAAAGTGACAATTCATTTAGAAAAAAAAGTTTGGGCAATTAAGATATGGAAGATTCTATAGAACAAAAGAGAAGTGCTTGTGTTTTGAGGTTTGTGCATTATGCTTAAGTTCAACCATGAAGTCTTCTAGATTGTACATGTGACAGAATTTGGTGGAATGTAAATGATATCCAACGACCAGTAGTGCTCGGATTTGCCATCTCTGTACCGTCGGATTGGCTTCATCCAACGACCAACTTTTAAAGTTATTCGCATACTATATAGGGGTATAGATAAACTTTCGTAGCAATGTGTGTGACGTTTACCTAGTATAACCAGCAGCGGAGCTAGCTCACTCACAGAGCTTGGGCATATATACTAACGCACTCGGTCGGGATTTAGTTCATAGGTGAAGGGAAGAGAACAAGGCCGCTGTCTGGCGTATGAGTACACTTTATACATCTAGAACACCAGACACGTACACGCACACCATAGAGAAGACAGGCTACAGTTCATTGACAAAATAGCTCATTCATGTGAATGAATACAATCATGCGTAGATAGTCAGAAGAACAAGGAGTCGAGTCACATACAAAGTAGATGAACATATACCAACAAGCAAAAAAAAATACAGAGTACTAATACTCATCACACATGCATGGAACAATAGAAATAACTGGAATACAGGGAATATTACACCACTTATTCTAGAAATAGCATAGTGTGGCTTCGTATGGGGTCTCCTCCATGAACTGTCGTATATAAGTATCCCATCAACTGTGAGCTGTCGGTGGTTTGCACTTAGGAGGCGGCTTCGGTTTCGGTTCAGGTTTAGGCTTGGGCTCCGGCTTTGGTTCGGGTTTCGGCATTGGCTCGGGCTTAGGACCTGGCTTTGGTTTGGAGCAGGGGTTGGGCTTTGGTTTTGGCATCGGCTTGGGCTTGGGTTCTGGTTCGGGCTTCTGTCCGGGCTTTGGTTCGGGCTTTGGTTTGGGTTTGGGCATCGGTTCAGGTTTGCAAGGCTCTGGCTCTGGGTGTGGCATAGGTTTGGCCATTGGCTCTGGTTTGGATTCTGGCTTTGGCTCTAGCTCTGCAAACTTCTCGACGGCAGCAAGGCCTCGGCCAGCCGCAGCTGCTTGGTTGAAGGCGAAGGCTGCAACTATCCCGATGAGGAGCACGGCGAGGAGGCGATGCCTCGCCATTGCTGCCTACTTCTTGTGCTTGCAGCTAGTGTTGCACCTGCTGTGCTTTGTGTGTGTGTTGTGTGGAGAACTGGAGGTACATATTGTGTGGTTTTATAGGGTGGGCGAAACAAACCATATTTGGAGGCTGCATTAATTAACATTGTAGCTAGCTAGCTGCAGTGACAAGTACTGCGTAACATGGCAATGGAGTTAGTGACAAGTACTGCGTAACCTACCAAACAGGAGGCGTTAATAAGCACAGCTGGATTTTTTGCGTGTCTCTATGTGATGACAGTAGGGTGAGTAACAATATTTTTACTCTATTAGTTGCCTCTCCGTAGTAATAGAATTCTGTTGGTTGCCTTGTCAATCCTGTGCGCACACGTACATGTGACCGGCCATCATTTAGAAATCAAGATAGACCGTGTACACGTTAGTGCAATTACAAAGTAAGAAAGCAATCGCTTCAGTTCAATTCACAATTGAAAGGAAAGGTCTCCGGGAAGGAACTGGCCTGATCGTGCAGCTACCTCGTGCGCGAGCTTCACCACAAAGCCCCAAGGTTCCGTCGCATGCTTCGTCAGCCGAGTTTTCGCGGACTCATGTTTTCTCATGCACTCCCTCTGTCTGGGTATACTGGGCACAGTTTCAAAACTGTAGATACACCAATGCGGATTTTATCATGCTTATTGTCTCAAATTATTAAATCTTGTAACTCCCCAACAAGCTAACCTATCATGACGTACGTTGCATGCCCCTCGTTCTCCAGTCATATGCATGTGTGTGTGTGTGTGTGTGTGTGTGTTTTAGTTATGCAGGTATGATTTTAACTGCTAGGGCTACATGCATTGGCTAAGCATTATATTCAGCTAGAGTTTTCAAAAAATAAATCCAAAAAAGGCTCCATGGAGCCGGAGCTCCAAAACTGACGGGGACGCTGAGTTTAGTACCATATATTCAGATAGAGTAAGGATTATATAGTGCTAATGTTTTTGCCTCCGATTGTTGTATTGTCCGGTTTAGAATGGACAGTGTTGATAGTATGAAACAATATAAATTGCTTATCTCCACCTCTCAAATTCTCTTTCCAGACCACTTGCTTTGTTTAACAACTACAACCCCATTTCACATGTGCAAATTCTTAATGTGGAAGTTGGGAAAATGTCAAAATTAAAATATCGTGTGTCCTAGATCATATCCCAATCCCAGTATAAACCAAAACGACGTGGAAAACATGAAAATATGAAAACTTGAAGATTATTGTTTCGATGTCGAGTAGAAAAAAATAGGAATTCTAAACATGAAGAGAAGAGAACATATGAATTCTATCTAGATGTAAAAACAATAAAAAATGAGATGGCACCTCATGTCAGATCTTCCCTAAATTTCTTTCGGTTAGCCTAGGATTTTCAAATAAATCCATGATGGAGAGTCCTTTGTTCCAAACAGTACCAAAGAAAAAAATCTATATGATTTATGTCCTCCAAAATGCATAGCCTTTTCATGTGTTGCATATATTTAATAGAAGACTTGATTTTCCTCGTCAACTTAAGAAATTATTATTTGTCATTCAACAAGTGTGCAACTGACCGATTATGTATATATCTAAATCTTAAGTTACACTTAATATTGAAATATGCAGTTGGTCGATAGACCTTTATATCAAAATTCAATGTTCAAGATCATCATTTTTTGGATAACACCCTCCCCCTCCTTGAGAAATAAACACTCTCTTCTAAAACTCATACCACTATATAATAATTAGTGTCATATAGAGAGAAGACAACAAATATTTGTGTTCTTTAATGACCTTATGCGCATTCTCCTTTCATAGATTTCCAAGGATACTTCAACTTTCTAAACATAACCTCGTCATGAACAACCGCAATCAATAATATAATGGCCATGTTTTGTTTCATACGTTGGTTTTATGGTGCACTTGTATATGTTGTGAATACTTTCCAATGATTTGATACATACGTTATATTTTTGTTGCATTCGTGTGTTCAAAATATTGCCATGTTCTTGCACCATTTTTTTCAGTCCGTGGAGGAAAATGCAGCAAAAAATTCAGCGGGAGATTTTTGTTGCGTCGATCAGACACTCCAGGATCGTGACATACATAAGAACGGACTTCTTAGTAGGCGGTCAATCCCTCTCCCCACCCCATCCCTTAAAGCCTTGAAACAAAATTGATATCACTATGAAGTGGTTTTCAACTTTTGATACAGGTACAATGCTATCAATTTTGCACCATGGAATCGAAATATATTTTTAACAAAATAGTGGATTGAAGACAAATTCAAAACGCAGGCACACCTTACGAGTCTGAACGTAGAGTGTTCAGTAAGGTGTGCAACCATTCGCAAGTTGGTCGGATCAGAGATATAACTAAAAATATCAGAACGACATGTGTACCAAATGCATACACAAATGGTTCTGCCTTTTCTAAGTACACAAACTACTTGTACAATCATATAAAAATTTATTACAAATAATATACTAGTACAAATGTAAATACAGAGAGATGATGCCCAATCGATACATTATTTTATGGAGTCTAGAGAAATAGTAAATTTATTTACATGAACAAGCGTCACTTTATTTAAACAAAATAGTACAGTAATAAACCCATGAAGAATATATGTATGTACGTTGCACCGCATGAATATAAGGCTGGGGCTGCACCATTTCCAAGTGGTCCCTGTAGTGCGTTATTCTGTCGCCCGGGCGTGTTTGAATCTGGCAACGGTTGTACCTGCGGATATGAACCTGGGGCATCCGGTTGCGGCAGTGGCTGTGGGTTTGGACCCGGCGGTGGTAGTGGCAGAGGCGGTGGTAATGGCAGGGGCTGCGCGTTTGGGCCCGGTGGTGGTAGTGGCAGAGGCTGCGGTAATGGCAGCGGTTGCGCGTTTGGGCCCGGCAGTGGTTGTGGCAGAGGCTGTGGTGGTAGAGGCTGTGGCTGTGGGTTTGGGTCCGGCAGTGGCTGTGGAAGAGGCTGCGGTAATGGCTGTGGCTGTGGGTTTGGGTCCGGCTGTGGCTGCGGTTTTGGGTCTGGGTTCGGCAAAGGTTGTGGGTTTGGGTCAGGCTGCGGGTTCGGAATGGGTAGTGGCACCGGCTGTGGGCCTGGTTGTGGGCGTGGGTTAGGTAGCGGCAGCGGCTGTGGCCCTGGAACTTGCTGCAATTTCCGGTGTCCCGCCTGCGCACATCCTGCACCGTCCGCTGCCATGGCAGCGATGAGGAGGAAGAGGACGAGGCATAGGAGACCAGAGGAAGAGTGGCGGCGCCTCGCCATGGCTGGCACCAATCGTGGTGGTATTCAGTGGGAGAGATGATGGATGGCCAGCTGAGTGCTTCCCCTGGACACCGCAGCTTGGTGTTTATAGCCACGGCGAGCCAATCAACGGGCAGCGTAAGGTCCAGCGTCCATTGGCCATCAATTCAGAGTAACTAATACTGCTCTCACCCGAAAAAAAAAAAACTAATACTGCTCCACTAGCGTAAAGTGCACCCGTATGAGCTATGGCTGTGTGTGTGCAAATATTTCTGATTGGCACGTTCTGACTGTGGCCGTAACTTTCAAGCCTACACTCCATATATCTATCTGTGCTGTGCGTATAAAGAGAAGTTAAGTCACAGGGATGGATAGGTGGTGCTCATTGCTTAGCCCAGGGTTATCCTGTCTTTTTCTTTTTTTGTGCGAGTAAAAAAGACACATAGTTATCCTGTCTAACTGCTCTCCAGCTTTACTCACCACACACATAAAATCTGCGGACGTCGACATGCTGTCCTGAAGATCAACAAGGTCTTCGCGATATTAATTTCATAGCCTGTCATGTGTAAGCGGTTGTCCACAAGTAATGTTCAAAATGACCTCACGGCAGATACTAGGATTAAACCTTGAGCACCAAGAGATGTCTTGATTGGATCGCTAGCCGCTTTTCGATTCTTCTCGGATATTGCTTGCCGGCCTATGTAAAGCAACGGTTGTACGGAGCTTTAATTCCCGGCATACACAATAGTCAAAAAGCTAATTGAAGATGACCATCTGTTTCTGTTTGATGATGTGTATGTAGGCGTGTTGTTAAATGAAATGTCAAGTTGAGAGTTAATCGCACGGTCGAGCACTGTCCTCCTGGTGGCTCATTTTTGGTGTTTACTTCGCTTCCACTCAATGGAACCATGTGAAAATCGCGCCTGACTGCGGTCTTGGCGGACGATGTCGGTGTCTCCGACGTCGTTGCGTTCTCGAGGCATCGTCGTTGCAGGTCACGTCAACTCGATCGGGATGTTCTGGGGGAAACCCTATATCTGGGTCTATCGGATCGGACGATGGCGGTGCCTTCGGTGTCGTTCTTCCTCTTGGGGGCATCGTTTTGGAGCAGGAGCTGCCTGGAGGGGCAAGAGGAAGAGCAGTGTTACATCTACCGCAAGGCCGACGACGGATCCCGGCGGCATGGCGCTGTGGAGTTTCGCCGACGAGCGCGTGTGGACGGATACGTGCAGGATGGTGGCGTTGTGTGGCGCCGTGGTGGCATCGACGACAAGCCTGGCAAGGTCGGTGCGTCAATACCTACTCTGGAGGTGGAACCGTGAAAGACGGCGGCGGCGGCCCCTGAGAGTGCGCCAGACCGGTGTGTGACCTAGTCCCGGTACTGTGGCTGGGCTATGGCATCTGGCTTTAGATGTTAGGCTTTGGTGCGATGTCTGTTTGGTATTAGGCTCGGACATTCGGCACCCTTCATTAAGGGGATAGGAGTAGCGACAGTTGTTGCCAAGATGATGGCTTCAGGCTTACTGATATACAACTTTGTAAGGTCACTGTGAATAATTAATAAAATGACTACATGCATCATCCAGATGCAGAGGCCGGAGTATATCCTCCTTTTCTAGAAAAAAATTACTCAATGGACCCATGTGTTTTTGTGCTAACGTTAGTAGATGAAGTAGTAGTGTCCAGTACAAAATACACTCTCTACTCACGAATATTCAATTCTCTTCCCATAAATTCTCACGCCTATCTCTCACATCTTTTACTGCATGTGTCTCCCTTGTTGAGTCGAAGGATTAAAAGTTTACATTCTAGATGACATTGAACTTGCTTATTTTGAGTGCATAGTACAAATAATAATTTCGTACAAAGTAAGAATTCAGAGTAAATTTCACTAACGAGAGTATAAATGATACATTTAATATGTTGCTATTTGTCCTTACAAAAAGTTATTACTATTATTAGCCGCTATTTATCGCACGGTCGATTGCTAGTTTCACGTGGGTGGATACAAACTGGTTTTTCACATACGAACTATGATAACAATTGAAAATGATCTCTTTTGGGGAAGGTTGCCGATGAATACATAGTAAAGATTAGCAAGGCTGGATTCTTAGCGAAAATGATCTCTTTTTTGGTTTTATTTTTCTTTCAACAACATTTTTTATACATGTTTATTATTTTTCATTCATATACATGTTTAACATTTTTTTCCAAATAAAATTTTCAATGTCTATTGTTTTCATACACATTGTGCATTTTTTTGTACATCTAAAACATTTTCTAATACAGGTTTCAAAAATCATATATATGATTAAGATTTTTTCAAATAAATGTATTGATGTCTAATTCTTTTACATATTATAAATGTTTCTTATACATCCTGTACATTTTTATACATGTTTAACATTTTATATATGCCATGTTTAACATTTTCCACATACATGATTAACTTTTTGTAAACATATACATTTTGGTATCTACTGTTTCCGTACACATCATACTTTTTTGTGTACATCAAAAACATTTTTATTTACATGTTTAACCTTTTTCAAACATATGAATAATTTTTTTGAACACATATATTTTTATGTTTACTTTTCTCCATACACATTATATATTTTTATATCCATCAAAAATATTTATCTATACACATCTAACATTTTTCTAAAGCATGATTACCATTTTAGAAAAAACTTATGTAAAGTGATTTTTGAAATATATATATTTAGAATATTTGGAAGTATATTAAAATTTAAATAAAGAAAGAAAATTTGAAAAAATAATGAAAACGAGTGCCTTTGAGGCATGTGGCCTCCCGCGCGCTGGATCGGCCCAATCTGGCGCCTTCTTCACGCGTGACAGCCATATGTTTCGCTATAAGCGAGACATAAGTGCTCCCACGCCTGCCGTCCGATTGTCGTGCACCGTATTTGGGGACAACAACCCGACTGGGTCGGCCCATTGGCAGGCAAGCATGCGATGCTATATTGCCGAAATCACTAGTTAAGGCTTACCCTTGGCAAAGGTCGCTCCCACCTTCTCAGGTGCAGACAAGTAGCGCACTGCATGTGCACCACTTGTCGCAACTGGGATTTTTTTTCTTTTTCGTGGATTCATTTATCCAAAATGTTTTATCTTAAACCGTGCGCCTAAATCTTGTACTTTTTTCATACATTTCTCGTGTCAAGATCTTCAAAACTAGATCCCATGTTAATAGGTTTCGACGAACTTTTTTTTCTTCATGAGAACCGAAAATCGACAAGGGGGGGGGGGGGGGGGGGATAGTAATACAAAAAAGATATAAAAAAACTGCAACTGTAAAAAAAATGATGAAGAAAACCCGGAGCCGGAAGGACCATTGCGGTTTTTCACTTTTTATCCTTTCCGAGAGGGAAAAATATGTGATTGCATGAGAAGCACCATTACGCCGTGCTTAGCACAATTCATGGAAGTAAATACGTGCCTCCACGAGAAGCATATTTTTTCCATGAAAAAATAGATTTCTCGAAGACCTAGGGAAAACCATGCGAAAATAGAAAAGTAAAAAAAATCCATCGAAAACACAGAAACACATACAGAAAAATAGAAAATAAGATCCAAAGGCAGCGTCAAGCACATGACATGTGGCGGCGGCTGGAGGCACCACTTTGGGTGCTCCTAGGCCACCAAAAGTGACCCTTGAAGGTCCCTCACAAGGGGTAAACTCCAGTTAATACATGTAGAAAATCACAAGATGTAAACTCGTGACCTCTCAGTACTGAATTCCTGTTGCGAGCCACTGGAGATGATGTTATTTAAGACTAGTAAGCACCGCAAACTCTAAAAAAATATCTCTGGCGGTAGATCAAACATATTTTAAGAGCTACTTTTCTTAAAATGTGAACAATGTTTTAAATTTGTGATTTTTTTAATTCTGAACATTTTTTGAAAACGGTGAATAGAAAAAACATGAACAAAAAATTAATGACCACGCACATTTTTTTGAAAAACTGTTTTTTTAATGGGAACGTTTTTTGAAATTTTTGAAATAAAAAAGGGAAAATGAAATTCCAAAAACTTTAAAAAACTATGAATTTATGAAAAAATGCAGAAACAACGAAGAGAGAATAAAAAATATTCACAATAGTAAAAGAAACGAAAAGAAAAAAGGGTTCAGAAACCTTCTAGAATGGTCCCAAAAACCGGTACAAAATAAAACACTATGCTAAGAAAATGGGCCGGTCCACTCAGTCACTCGCTAGCGCATCCGTGTGTGTTTTAGCCACATTACATCGCAATGAGCGTCGTATAGGGAATTCGGGAAAAAGATCCATGGATGTACGTGAAGCTACCGCAACTGATGGACAAGAAGAAATTGTGTACATGCGCGGTAATTCTATGCGGAACCCAACCTCATATGCACCCTGTGAACAATAAAATCAAAAAATATAAAACTTTTTGTGGTGCAAGATGCTCCTATGCGAGAAATCCGTGTTTTTTCTGGAAGTTTGGACATTTGTAGAGCTCATGGCAAAAACACAAAATCGGGCTTGAACAATGTGATTTTTAAAAGTTTCTCGGACACCCAAAATTTATCTTTTTTGCCAAGATCTCCTCGAATGTCCAAACTTTGTCAAAATTTTCATGGAGATCACACATTTGAGCATCTTGCTTGCAAAATTTTCAGTTTTATTTTTTTACTATTTTTAGCAATTTTACTGTTCATGCCCGCGCTCATCTGAGCCCTGGAGCCAAATCGCCGCATCGGTAGAGATGGTTTTCTTTTCTTTTGTTCCGATTTGCAAAGGGGCTTGGAGCACATATAGAGAGGATGGTGATGCACATTTAAGGTTCGGAGGAGCCTGTAACGTGTTGTGGAGGATCAGACTGTACACGTCGTCAAGCAATGCATGTTGATGCGGTATGCTGATACGGCGTGAGGTGGAGTTTGCTTGTCGGACAATTTCTTTTGGGTTGGACTAGACATTCTTACGAATCGATGCAAGGTTGGTCAGAATAGAAGATGGCAATGATTTCAACGACGATGACATATGAGTGTGATGCTGATGGTGACCGACTTTGTAGGCATGGAAACACGTGCCACATGCCTGAGGGCTTGTGTGCTTCAACAAGACTATGGCATGGGGTTGATTGAAGACGGTCTTGTTGGAAATATGCTCTAGAGGCAATAATAAATAAGTTATTATTATATTTCCTTGTTCATGATAATCGTTTATTATCCATGCTAGAATTGTATTGATAGGAAACTCAGATACATGTGTGGATACATAGACAACACCATGTCCCTAGTAAGCCTCTAGTTGAGTAGCTCGTTGATCAATAGATGGTTGCGGTTTCCTGACCATGGACATTGGATGTCGTTGATAACGGGATCACATCATTAGGAGAATGATGTGATGGACAAGACCCAATCCTAAGCCTAGCACAAGATCATGTAGTTCGTTTGCTAAGAGCTTTTCTAATGTCAAGTATCATTTCCTTAGACCATGAGATTGTGCAACTCCTAGATACCGTAGGAATGCTTTGGGTGTACCAAACGTCACAACGTAACTGGGTGGCTATAAAGGTGCACTACAGGTATCTCCGAAAGTGTCTGTTGGGTTGGCACGAATCGGGACTGGGATTTGTCACTCCGTGTAAACGGAGAGGTATCTCTGGGCCCACTCGGTAGGACATCATCATAATGTGCACAATGTGACCAAGGAGTTGATCACGGGATGATGTGAGTTACGGAACGAGTAAAGAGACTTGCCGGTAACGAGATTGAACAAGGTATCGGGATACCGACGATCGAATCTCGGGCAAGTAACATACCGATAGACAAAGGGAATTGTATACGGGATTGATTGAATCCTCGACATCGTGGTTCATCCGATGAGATCATCGAGGAGCATGTGGGAGCCAACATGGGTATCCAGATCCCGCTGTTGGTTATTGACCGGAGAGTCGTCTCGGTCATGTCTGCGTGTCTCCCAAACCCATAGGGTCTACACACTTAAGGTTCGGTGACGCTAGGGTTGTAGAGATATTAGTATGCGGTAACCCGAAAGTTGTTCGGAGTCCCGGATGAGATCCCGGACGTCACGAGGAGTTCCAGAATGGTCCGGAGGTAAAGATTTATATATGGGAAGTCTTATTTTGGTCGCCGGAAAAGTTTCGCGCATTATCGGTATTGTATCGGGAGTGCCGAAAGGGGTCCGGGGGTCCACCAAGGGGTCCTCATGCCCTGGGGGGGGGGGCCACATGGGCTGTGGGGTGTGCGCCTTGGCCTATATGGGCCAAGTGAACCAGCCCCAAGAGGCCCATGCGCCAAGAGATAAGATAAAGGAAGAGTCCTAAAGGGGGAAGGCACCTCCGAGGTGCCTTGGGGAGGATGGACTCCTCCCTGGCCGCACCCTTCCTTGGAGGAAGGGCCAAGGCTGCACCCCCCTCTCCCTTGGCCCTATATATAGTGGGGGGAGGGAGGGAAGCACCATCCAAGCCCTGGCGCCTCCCTCTCCCTCCCGTGACACATCTCCCTCCTCCCGCAGCGCTTGGCGAAGCCCTGTTGGAATCCCGCTACTTCCACCACCACGCCGTCGTGCTGCTGGATCTCCATCAACCTCTCCTCCCCCCTTGCCGGATCAAGAAGGAGGAGACGTCGCTGCTCCGTACGTGTGTTGAACGCGGAGGTGCCGTCCGTTCGGCGCTAGGATCATCGGTGATTTGGATCACGACGAGTACGACTCCATCAACCCCGTTCTCTTGAACGCTTCCGCTCGCGATCTACAAGGGTATGTAGATGCACTCCCCTTCCCCTCGTTGCTAGATTACTCCATAGATTGATCTTGGTGATGCGTAGAAAATTTTGAATTTCTGCTACGTTCCTCAACAATGGCATCATGAGCTAGGTCTATGCATAGTTTCTATGCACGAGTAGAACACAAAGTAGTTGTGGGCGTCGATTTTGTCAATTTACTTGCCGTTACTAGTCTTATCTTGATTCGGAGGCATCGTGGGATGAAGCGGCCCGGACCGACCTTACACGTACACTTACGTGAGACAGGTTCCACCGACTGACATGCACTAGTTGCATAAGGTGGCTAGCGGGTGTCTGTCTCTCCCACTTTAGTCGGATCGGATTCGATGAAAAGGGTCCTTATGAAGGGTAAATAGAAATTGGCATATCACGTTGTGGCTTTTGCGTAGGTAAGAATCGTTCTTGCTAGAAACCCATAGCAGCCACGTAAAACATGCAACAACAATTAGAGGACGTCTAACTTGTTTTTGCAGGGTATGCTATGTGATGTGATATGGCCAAAAGGATGTGATGAATGATATATGTGATGTATGAGATTGATCATGTTCTTGTAATAGGAATCACGACTTGCATGTCGATGAGTATGACAACCGGCAGGAGCCATAGGAGTTGTCTTAATTTATTGTATGACCTGCATGTCAATGAAAACGCCATGTAATTACTTTACTTTATTGCTAACCGTTAGCCATAGTAGTAGAAGTAATAGTTGGCGAGACAACTTCATGAAGACACGATGATGGAGATCATGATGATGGAGATCATGGTGTCATGCCGGTGACGAAGGTGATCATGCCGCGCCTCGAAGATGGAGATCAAAAGGCGCAAGATGATATTGGCCATATCACGTCACTTTATGATTTGCATGTGATGTTTATCATGTTTACATCTTATTTGCTTAGAACGACGGTAGCATAAATAAGATGATCCCTCACTAAAATTTCAAGAGACGTGTTCCCCCTAACTGTGCACCGTTGCGAAGGTTCGTTGTTTCGAAGCACCACGTGATGATCGGGTGTGATAGATTCTAATGTTCGAATACAACGAGTGTTGACGAGCCTAGCATGTACAGACATGGCCTCGGAACACATGCGAAACACTTAGGTTGACTTGACGAGCCTAGCATGTACAGACATGGCCTCGGAACACAAGAGATCGAAAGGTCGAACATGAGTCGTATAGTAGATGCGATCAACATGGAGATGTTCACCGATGATGACTAGTCCGTCTCACGTGATGATCGGACACGGCCTAGTTTGACTCGGATCATGTATCGCTTAGATGACTAGAGGGATGTCTATCTGAGTGGGAGTTCATTAATCAGATGAACTTCATTATCATGAACATAGTCAAAAGGTCTTTGCAAATTATGTCATAGCTTGCGCTTTAGTTCTACTGTTTAAGATATGTTCCTACAGAAAATTTAGTTGAAAGTTGGCAGTAGCAATTATGCGGACTGGGTCCGTAAACTGAGGATTGTCCTCATTGCTGCACAGAAGGCTTATGTCCTTAATGCACCGCTCAGTGTGCTGAACCTCAGCGTCGTCTGTAGATGTTGCGGAACATCTGACATGCACGTTTTCATGACTACGTGATAGTTTAGTGCGTAATGCTAACGGTTTAGAATTGTGGCGACAAGACGGTTTTGAAACGTCGCAGAACATATGAGATGTTCCAAAGACTGAAATTGGGATTTCAGACTAATGCCCACGTCAAGAGGTATGAGACCTTTGACAAGTTTCTTAAGCTTGCAGACTAAGGGAGAAAAGCTCAATCGTTGAGCATGTGCTCAGATTGTCTGAATACCACAATCGCTTGAATCGAGTGGGAGTTAATCTTCCAGATGAGATAGTGATGGTTCTCCATAGTCACTGCCACCAAGCTATTAGAACTTCGTGGTGAACTATAACATATTAGGGATAGACATGATGATCCTTGAGCAACTCGCGATGTTTGACACCGCGAAAGTAGAAATCAAGAAGGAGCATCAATTGTTGATGGTTAGTAAAACCACTAGTTTCTAGAAAGGCAAGGGCAAAAGGGATACTTCATGAAACAGCAAATCATTTGCTGCTCTAGTGAAAAATCCCAAGGTTGAACCCAAACCCGAGACTAAGTGCTTCTGTAATGAGGGGAACGGTCACTGAAGCAGTACTACCCTAGATACTTGGTAGATGAGAAGGCAGGCAAGGTCGACAGAAGTATATTGGATATACATTATATGAATGTGTACTTTAGTAGTACTCCTAGCAGCACCAGGGTATTAGATACCGGTTCGGTTGCTAAGTGTTAGTAACTCGAAATAAAAGCTGCGGAATAAACGGAGACTAGCTAAAGGTGAGATGACGATATGTGTTGGAAGTGTTTCCAAGGTTGATGTGATCAAGCATCGCATGCTCCCTCTGCCATCGAGATTGATGTTAAACCTAAATAATTGTTATTTGGTGTTTGCGTTGAGCATAAACATGATTGGATTATGTTTATCACAATGTGGTTATTCATTTAAGGAGAATAATGGTTACTCTGTTTATTTGAATAATACCTTCAATGGTCTTGCACCTAAAATGAATCTCGATCGCAGTGATACACATGTTCGTGCAAAAAAATAGTAATGATAGTACCACATACTTGTGGCACTGCCATTTGAGTCATATTGGTATAGAACGCATGAAGAAGCTCCATGTAGATGGATCTTTGGACTCACTCGTTTTTGAAAAGATTGAGACATGCGAACCATGTCTATTGGTATATATGCATGAAGAAACTCCATGCAGATGGATCGTTTGGACTCACTTGATTTTGAATCACTTGAGACATGCAAATCATACCACATGGGCAAGATGACTGAAAGGCCTCGTTTTCAGTAAGATGGAACAAGAGAGCAACTTGTTGGAAGTAATACATTTTGATGTGTGCAGTCCAATGAGTGCTGAGGCGTGCAGTGGATATCGTTATGTTCTTACTTCACAGATGATTTGAGTAGATGCTGAGTGTATTTACTTGATGAAACACAAGTCTGAATTATTGAAAGGTTCAAGTAATTTCAGAGTGAAGTTGAAGATCGTCGTGACAAGAGGATAAAATGTCTGTGATATGATCATAGAGAAGAGTATCTGAGTTACGAGTTTGGCACACAATTAAGACATTGTGGAAAGTGTTTCACAATTAATACCGCCTGGAACACCACAGTGTGATGGTGTGTCCGAACATCATAACTGCACCCTATTGGATATGGTGCATGCCATGATGTCTCTTATCGAATTACCACTATCGTTTATGGGTTAGGCATTAGAGATAACCGCATTCACTTTAAAAGGGGCACCACGCAATTCCGTTGAGACGACACCGTTTAGAGAAACCTAAGTTGTCGTTTCTTAAAAGTTTGGGGCTGCGATGCTTATGTGAAAAAGTTTCAGGCTGATAAGCTCGAACCCAAAGCGGATAAATGCATCTTCATAGAATACCCAAAACAGTTGGGTATACCTCCTATTTCAGATCTAGAAGCAAAAGTAATTGCTTCTAGAAACGAGTCCTTTCTCGAGGAAAAGTTTCTCTCGAAAGAATTGAGTGGGAGGATGGTGGAGACTTGATAAGGTTATTGAACCGTCACTTCAACTAGTGTGTAGCAGGGCACAGGAAGTTGTTCCTGTGGCACTTACACCAATTGAAGTGGAAGCTTATGATAGTGATCATGAAACTTCGGATCAAGTCACTACCAAACCTCGTAGGACGACGAGGATGCGTACTACTTCAGAGTGGTACGTGATCCTGTCTTGGAAGTCATGTTGCTAGACAACAATGAACCTACGAGCTATGGAGAAGCGATGGTGGGCCCGGATTCCGACGAATGGCTTGAGGCCATGAAATCCGAGATAGGATCCATGTATCAGAACAAAGTGTGGACTTTGGTGAACTTGCCTGATGATCGGCAAGCCATTGAGATAAATGGATCTTTAAGAAGAAGACGGACGTGGACGGTAATGTTACCGTCTATGAAGCTCGACTTGTGGCAAAGAGTATTTTCACAAGTTCAAGGAGTTGACTACGATGAGATTTTCTCATCCGTAGCGATGCTTTAGTCCGTCGGAATCATGTTAGCATTAGCTGCATTTGTGAAATCTGGCAGATGGATGTCAAAACAAGTTTCCTTACCAGTTTTCGTAAGGAAAGGTTGTATGTGATACAATCAGAAAGGTTTTGTCGATCCTAAGGATGCTAAAAGGTATGCTAGCTCCAGCGATCCTTCCATGGATTAGAGCAAGCATCTCGGAGTCAGAATATACGCTTTGATGGAGTGATCAAAGTTTTTGGGTTTATACAAAGTTTGTTAGAAACTTGTATTTACAATAAAGTGAGTGGGAGCGCTACAACATTTCTGATAAGTATATGTGAATGACATATTGTTGATCCGAAATGATGTAGAATTTCTGGAAAGCATAAAGGGTTGTTTGAAAGGAGTTTTTCAAAGGAAGACCTGGATAAAGCTGCTTACATATTGGGCATCAAGATCTATAGAGATAGATCAAGACGCCTGATGATACTTTCAAAGAACGCACACCTTGACATGATTTTGAAAGAGTTCAAAGTAGATCAGCAAAGAAGGAGTTCTTGGCTGTGTTACAAGGTGTGAGTATTGAGTAAGACTCAAGACCTGACCACAGCAGAAGAGAGAGAAAGGACGAAGGTCGTCCCCTATGCTTTAGACGTAGGCTCTACAGTATGATATGCTGTGTACTGCACATGAAGTGTGCCTTGCCATGAGTTGGTCAAGGGGTACAATAGTGATCCGGGAATGGATCACATGACAGCGGTCGAACTTATCCTTAGTATCTAGTGGACTAAGGAATTTTCTCGATTATGGAGGTGAAAAGGAGTTCGTCGTAAAGGGTTACGTCGATGCGAACTTTGACACTAATCCGGATGACTCTGAGTAGTAGACCGGATTCGTATAGTAGAGCAGTTATTTGAAATGGCTCCAAGTAGCGTGTGGTAGCATCCACAAGATGACATAGATATTCGTAAAGCACACACGGATCTGAAAGGTTCAGACCCGTTGACTAATAACCTCTCTCACAAGCATAACATGATCAAACCAGAACTCATTGAGTGTTAATCACGTAGTGATGTGAACTAGATTGTTGACTCTAGTAAACTCTTTGGATGTTGGTCACATGGTGATGTGACCTGTGAGTGTTAATCACATGGTGATGTGAACTAGATTATTGACTCTAGTGCAAGTGGGAGACTGTTGGAAATATGCCCTAGAGGCAATAATAAATAAGTTATTATTATATTTCCTTGTTCATGATAATCGTTTATTATCCATGCTAGAATTGTATTGATAGGAAACTCAGATACATGTGTGGATACATAGATGTGACGCCCCCGATTTGACCGTACACTAATCATGCACGCAAATGTGTACGACCAAGATCAGGGACTCACGGGAAGATATCACAACATAACTCTAAAACATAAATAAGTCATACAAGCATCATAATACAAGCCAGGGGCCTCGAGGGCTCGAATACAAGTGCTCGATCATAGACGAGTCAGCGGAAGCAACAATATCTGAGTACAGACATAAGTTAAACAAGTTTGCCTTAAGAAGGCTAGCACAAACTGGGATACAGATCGAACGAGGCGCAGGCCTCCTGCCTGGGATCCTCCTAACTACTCCTGGTCGTCGTCAGCGGGCTGCACGTAGTAGTAGGCACCTCCAGTGTCGTAGGTGTCATCGTCGACGGTGGCGTCTGGCTCCTGGACTCCAGCATCTGGTTGTGACAACCAGATAGAAAAGAAAAGGGGGAAAAGAGGGAGAGAAGCAACCGTGAGTACTCATCCAAAGTACTCGCAAGCAAGGAGCTACACTACATATGCATGGGTATATGTGTAAAGGGACATATCAGTGGACTGAACTGCAGAATGCCAGAATAAGAGGGGGATAGCTAATCCTGTCGAAGACTACGCTTCTGGCCATCTCCATCTTGCAGCATGTAGAAGAGAGTAGATGGAAGTCCTCCAAGTAGCATCGTATAGCATAATCCTACCCGGCGATCCCCTCCTCGTCGCCCTGTTAGAGAGCGATCACCGGGTTGTATCTGGCACTTGGAAGGGTGTATTTTATTCAGTATCCGGTTCTAGTTGTCATAAGGTCAAGGTACAACTCCGGGTCGTCCTTTTACCGAGGGACACGGCTATTCGAATAGATAAACTTCCCTGCAGGGGTGCACCACATAACCCAACACGCTCGATCCCATTTGGCCGGACACACTTTTCTGGGTCATGCCCGGCCTCGTAAGATCAACACGTCGCAACCCCACCTAAGCACAACAGAGAGGTCAGCACGCCGGTCTAACCCTATGCGCGCAGGGGTCTGGGCCCATCGCCCCATGCACACCTGCACGTTGCGTACGCGGCCGGAAGCAGACCTAGCCTAGTGGCGTTCCAGTCCAATCCGGCGCGCGCCACTCAGTCGCTGACGTCACGAAGGCTTCGGCTGATACCACGACGCCGGGATACCCATAACTACTCTGGCGTAGATGGCTAGTGCGTATAGACCAAATGGCCAGACTCAGATCAAATACCAAGAACTCGTTATGCGTGTTATGTCGAAGTAACCGCGGACGCCGTCCAGGGCCAGGCCCACCTCTCTCCTAGGCGGTCTCAACCTGCCCTGTCGCTCCGCCACAAAGATCCACTTGCGGGTACTCCTACGAGCCGACCCGACTTTAGTCATCACATGTGTCATGTATATAGTATAGCACAGCAGACGGACAAGGATGTAGGGCCACTGATGGAAAACTAGCATCCTATAATAAGCATGTAGGATTGCAGGTAAAGGTAACAACAGTAGTAGCAAAGATAGGCTATGCATCAGGATAGGATATCGGAAAGCAGTAACATGCTACACTACTCTAATGCAAGCAGTATAGAGAAGAATAGGCGATATCTGGTGATCAAGGGGGGGGGGGGGGGTTTGCCTGGTTACTCTGGCAAGTAGGAGGGGTCGTCAACTCCGTAGTCGAACTGGGCAGCAGCAGTGTCGGTCTCGTAGTCTACCGGAGAGAAGAGGGGGGAAGAAACAGTAAATACAATGCAAACATAAGCATGACGATGCGTGACATGACAATGAGCAGTGCGAGGTGTGTCCTAACGCGACAGTAGGTGGTACCGGCGAAGGGGGGGGGGAACATCCGGGAAAGTATTCCCGATGTTTGCATTTTTCAGACAGATGAAACGGAGGGGGAAAGTTGCAGGTTCGATAGGTTAGGGATGTGTGGTGGACGAACGGACTGCGTATTCGGATTCGTCTCGTCGTTCTGAGCAACTTTCATGTACAAAGTTTTTTCATCCGAGCTACGGTTTAAAATATATGATTTTCAAAAGAATTTATTAATTTCTAGAATTTAATTAATTATTTAATTTAATTCGAAATTTAGATTTATGACATCAGCATGATGTCATGCTGACGTCAGCAGTCAACGTTGACCGTTGACCTGGTCAACCTGACAGGTGGGTCCCACCTGTCAGGGGCTGTTAGCTAATTAACTACTGTTTAGTTAAATTAATTAACTAATTAGATTAATTTAAACAGGATTAATTAACTTAATTAATTTAGTTAATTAAATTTATTTTTATTATTTGTTTTATTTATATATATATATATATTTAGTTCTTTTTTTTTAATTTCGTTCTGGGGCTGGGCCCCTCTGTTTAGTGGCACAGAGGCCATACAGGGTGCGGGCGACGGGTTACGGGCGTGCCCCGTTCGGGCGCACGCCCAGGGGCACGCGGGCGTGGGCGCTGGCGGCCACGGCGGGGCACGGCGCCGGCCAGGGGTGGGCGTAGCCCGGCTAGCCCTGGACGCCGGCCGGGACGGAGGAGGTCGCCGACCAAGGCAGCCGGCCGGGACGGAGGAGGTCGCCGACCAGGGCAGGGGTCGCGGCTGGCGGGGCCTGGCAACGGAGCACTACGGCGGCGGCAGGTGTGCGCGCGGGCAGCAGCAGCGGGTGGTGCAGGAGGCGAGCGGCAGGCCAGCGTGCGGTGGCGAGCGGCGAGCGCGTAGCGCGAGGTGGCCGACGGTCGGGCGCCGCGGCACTGCGGAGTAGTAGCGCGCGCGGCAGAGCGGCTGAGGCGGGACGCGGGCGCGTGGACGAACCGGTCGCCGCGCGGCGAGCGCGAGCGCGCGCGCATAGAGGGGGAGCGGGGTGAGCAGCGACGGGAGCGGGGGCCGCGGGGCGCGGGCCGGCGGCCAGGTGCGGGTGTGCGCGACGGGGCAATAGCAGCGGTGAGCGGGGAAGCGGAGGAAGGCGGAGCCTCACCGCGGGGCGTAGGGTACGGGGCAGCGGTGCTCGGGGTGGGGGACAGGGACGAGGCGACGCAGGGGAGGAGGCGAGGCGACTCCGGGCGACGACGATCCGGGCGGCGGCGGAGAGGTCCAGGGGCGGCGGGGTCGAACGCCTCCTCCTCGGTCCCGATCCAATCGGGGGAGAGGGGGGGATATTTCGTGGGGTGGGGGGGGGTACTGGGGGAGTGGATAAGGGGAGGGCGGCCGGCTGGGCCTGGGGTTTGGCCCAGTTGGGCCAGGGTCCAGTGGGGGGGGGGGGTTTCTTCCTCCTTTTGTTTTTTTTGTTCTGTTTTCTTTTTTGTAATTTCTTTCTTTTATTTATTTGCTTTTCTGTTTTATTTCAATTTAATTTATTTAGGCATTTTATAAAAATATTTTTTCTTTATTATAATTACCCTTGTAATATTTGGCACCCACCGAACATTTTTGTTTCAATTTTTGAAAAACTTTTACTGTCGACATTAATTTAAATTTGAATTTTGAAACGGTTTTGGATCATCGCACGGTTAACAACAGTAACCGAGGTGACGTGGCATGATTAGCGGGGAATTACTGTAGCTTGATTACCCGGGTGTTACAAATCTTCTCCACTACAAGAAATCTCGTCCCGAGATTTAGGAGGTAGAAGGAAAAATGCGGGGTATTCTTCGCGCAGACGATCCTCTCGTTCCCAAGTGGCCTCATCTTCAGAATGGTGCGACCACTGGACTTTGAAGAACTTGATCGCCTTCTGACGTGTGCGGCGTTCAGCTTGGTCGAGAATGCAGACCGGATGCTCCTTATAGGAGAGGTCCTGCTGCAATTCGAGCACTTCATGATCCACTGCTCGGATTGGGTCCTTGAAGCAACGGCGGAGCTGTGACACATGGAACACATCGTGAACCTGAGAAAGGTTCGGCGGTAGCTCCAGTTGGTATGCCACTTTTCCACGCCTTTCCAGAATAGTGAAGGGGCCAATATAGCGAGGAGCTAGCTTGCCCTTGATCCCGAAGCGGTGAGCACCCTTCATTGGTGTGACTCGAAGATAAGCCTTTTCGCCAGGTTGATAGACCATGTCTTTATGATGACGGTCATACTGACTCTTCAGACGTGACTGAGCAGTCTTGAGATTCTCACGAATAATGCGGACTTGTTCTTCGGCATGTTGGATAATATCCGGACCGAAGAGTGGACGTTCCCCAGTTTCTGACCAGTTCAGAGGGGTTCGACACTTTCATCCATATAACACTTCGAAGGGGGCCATCTTCAGACTAGCTTGATAGCTATTATTATAGGAGAACTCAGCATACGGAAGAGATTCCTCCCATTTCTTGCCAAAGGAAATAACACAAGCTCGAAGCATGTCTTCGAGAACTTGGTTGACGCGTTCAACTTGCCCTTGCGACTGAGGATGAAATGCAGTACTGAATGACAGATGAGTTCCCATGGCTTCTTGGAAACTTGCCCAGAATCTTGAAGTGAATAAGCTGCCACGGTCTGAGCTGATAACCAATGGAATACCGTGGAGTGAAACAATCCTGGACATATAGAGCGTTGCCAGTTGACTAGCAGTGATCGTTTCCTTGACCGCCAGAAAGTGTGCAACTTTGGAAAGCCGGTCAATGACGACAAGGATAGCATCATTACCTTTCGGTGATTTGGGAAATCCAGTGACGAAGTCCATCTCAACATGGTCCCATTTCCATTCAGGAATAGAGATAGGTTGCAGAGTTCCAGCAGGCCTTTGGTGTTCTGCTTTGATACGACGGCAAACGTCACACTCAGCACATAACGAGCAATGTCTTGCTTCATATTAGACCACCAGAATCTCTGACGGATGTCTTGGTACATCTTTGTACTACCAGGGTGGATACATAGAGGCGTATCATGAGCTTCTTTCATAACTTCCTGTGTCATATCCAGGTTTTTCTCTGCACATGGCACCACTAGGCGGCCCTTGAAGTATAAAGTGCCATCTTCAGCAATAGTGAAGAATGAGGGCTTTCCTTCTGCGAGGTAGCGCTTAATCTTGTGGGCTTCAGAGTCATACTTCTGTAGCCTTTTGATGCTGTACACGAGATCTGGTTTAGCAACTAGGGTATTGAGGGAACCCTGGGTAACAACGTGGAGGTTCACCTTGCCAAACTCCTTAGGAGGGGGAGCGAGTGCACCCGGAGGAACAATATGGAGGTTCAGCTTCCTGAATTCTTCAACAAGCGAGGGCTGAACTTTGTGAACCTGGAGGTGGTTGCAGTAAGACTTGCGGCTCAAGGCATCAGCCATTACATTAGCCTTGCCTGGCGTATAGGAAATACCCAAGTCAAAGTCTGCAACAAGCTCCATCCATCTCTGCTGACGGAGGTTCAGGTCAGGCTGAGTAAACAAATACTTCAGACTTTGGTGGTCAGTGAAGATCTCGCAACGATTACCGAGAAGGTAATGTCGCCACTGCTTCAGCGCATGAATGACAGCAGCAAGTTCGAGGTCGTGAACTGGGTAGTTCTCTTCGTGAGGGCGCAATTGCCGAGAGGCATAAGCAATCACCTTGCAGTCTTGCATTAGGACACAGCCTAATCCTTGACGGGAAGCGTCGCAGTAAATGACGAAGTCCTTCTTAGTATCAGGTGGAGCTAGAACTGGGGCAGAAGTCAACTTGTCTTTGAGTGCCTGGAAACTTTCCTGACATTTGTCTGTCCATTGGAACTTGACGCCCTTATGCAACAGGTTAGTCAGAGGCCTGGCGATCTTGGAGAAGTTCTCGACGAATCGACGGCAATAGCTGGCGAGACCGAGAAAACTTCTGACTTGCTTAACGTTCTTGGGAGGAGTCCAATCAAGGATAGCCTGGACTCGTTCAGGGTTGACGGCAATACCATCCTTAGAGATGACATGCCCAAGATAGGTTACTTCCGGTAGCCAGAATTCACATTTGGAGAACTTGGCATATAGTTGATGCTCTCGTAGCTTTTCCAGCACAAGTCGAAGATGTTCAGCATGTTCTTCTTCGTTCTTGGAAAATACCAGGATATCATCCAGATAAACCACGACGAACTTGTCGAGGTAATCCATGAATATATAGTTCATCAGACGAGAGAAGGTGGCTGGAGCATTGGTTAAACCGAAAGACATGACGGTGTACTCGTATGAACCATAGCAAGTCACGAAGGCGGTCTTTGGGATATCCTCTTCGCGAACACGGATCTGGTGGTAACCCAACCTCAAGTCGAGCTTAGAGAACACTGACGAACCCGCCAGTTGATCATACAGATCATTGATCCGAGGAAGAGGGTATTTATTCTGAATGGTAGCTTGGTTTATAGGACGGTAGTCTTGAACTAATCGGTTTGTCCCATCCTTCTTCTTGACAAAGAGAGAAGGTGCTCCCCAAGGAGAGCAACTTGGGCGAATGAATCCTTTGCGAAGAGAATTGTCGATTTCTTCCTTAAGCTCAAGGAGTTCATGCGGCGGCATCTTGTAGGGTCGCTTGGCCATAGGAGTGGTGCCTGGTTTCAAGTCGATGATGAATTCGACAGCTCTAGCAGGGGGAATCCCTGGAAGTTCTTCAGGGAAGACGTTGAGGAATTCACGCACGACGGGAATGTTTTCAATGCCCTCGAGTGGTGCAGCGTTCAATGCATTCAATGCATAGAGCCTGGCCTCGGCATTTTGCACCAGATGAGCTTGGTAAGCAACTATTTCATCTGAAGGGTGAAGTAGATGGACGGTCTTAGTGGCGCAAACTATAGAAGCAGTATGCGCTTTCAACCAATCCATCCCCAAAATGAGGTCGATGTTAGACGACTTCAGGATAATGGGGGAGGCATAGATTCCAGCCCTTCGATTTTCACGGGGACATCGATGCCAACCAGGGAGGTTTGACACTGTCCCACGGGGGTTTTGACCAATACCGAGGTGTTCATCTCCTCACGTTTAACGTCGTGCTTGTATGCAAAATCTTCTGACATGAATGAATGCGATGCACCTGTATCAAATAAAACGGATGCCGGTACTGAATTTACGAGGAGTGTACCCATCACAGTAGCAGGCTGGTCTTGAGCTTCGTTGAGATCAACGTGGTTGGCATGAGCACGACCATAAGACTTAGCATTGTTGTTGCGGGGCTGGTTGTTACCACGGCCAGTTGCTGGAAGGGCCAGTTGATTCTGGTTCTGGTTGCATTCTCTAGCACGGTGCCCTGGTTGACCACACCTGAAGCACAAGCCATTATTGGGAGTGGGAACAGGGGCTTGGGACGGTGGAGCTGGAAGTCTTGACTGCCTAGATGGTGGTGGAGGCAGACGAGGTGCAGCATAGGTCTGCCTTGGGGCAGATGCATTTGCACGGTACATGCTGTTCGGGATCCATATCTTACGCTTCTGTGAGGGCGAGCCCGAAGATGAGCCCGTGTCACGGTTGCGCCTGTGAGAGCTCTGGTATTCCTGCAGACCAGTTTCGACATTGATGGCCTTGTTCACCAAGGTGGCGAAATCAGCAAAGTCATGCACTAGAAGTGCGAGCTTGATGTCAGCTTGAAGGCCATCACGGAACTTCTCCTGTCTGCGTGCATCAGTTGCAATGTCCTCCTCAGCATAGCGAGACAAGTCCAGAAACTCCCGTTGATAAGCTTCAACAGTTTTGTTGCCTTGGGTGAGGTTGCGGAACTCACGCTTCTTCCGGTCCATGACTCCCTGAGGAATGAAGCGGGCACGGAAAGCTGCTTGGAAGTCTGGCCAGGTGATGATTGTTTCAGCCAGCAGAGTACGCCTGTGGCTGTCCCACCATTGAGCTGCGGGTCCCTTCAGAAAGAAGGAAGCAAAGTTGACGTAGCTGGCAGGGGCTACATTGGCAGACTCCATCTCATAGGTGATGTCACGGAGCCAGTCATCAGCATCCAGAGGCTGAGTTGAGCTGCGGTACACAGTTGGGTTCAGGCGCATGAAATCCTGCAGAGTTACTGGGGTTGGTTGCTGGTCCATATTGGGGCGAGGAAACTGAGCCATCATATTTTCCATGAATTGGCGGTTCAGTTCAAACTGTTGGATCATACTAGCCATGTACTCAGGTGGTGGTGGGGCATTGCCACCACGACCACGACCACCTGGTCTAACCATCCTGCTAATATATAACAGGGGTAGTTCAGCATGGAGAAATTTGCAAAGACAAGAATCATTCATGATGAAACATGCATAATGAAAGGAGCACGATAGCTACTACATAGTAGTCGGCATAACTTACAAAAGGGGTCATGCATAGGGTTTAGTACACAGAGTTCAGTACACAGAGTTCAGTACATAGACTAAAACAACATAGGCGGCACACAGGCTCGCGTCGAATGCATCTATTACTAATAAGTAAGACTACATCAGTCCCAAGAAGAACTGTGGAGGTAATCGTAGCCCGACAGCTGGTAGTGAGGCAACGGATAGCCCTCCACGTCAGCAGACTGGGGGCCGCGGATACTCAGGTGTAGAGCCCGACGCTCAGGTGGCAGAAGAGGACCAAGTGCGGGAGAGTAGCCTCCCACCTCTGGCCAACCGACACCGTGGGGCATCACGGTCCTGGCTAGGTAGATCGCAGTACGCGGTAGCTGTCCAGATCGGACAAAGGGGTGCAGCAGCGTCAGAGCACGGTAAAGGTGCTGACGGGTGGTGTACATCTCGTGGCGAAGAGCTCGGTTAGCTCGATCCAGCCCATCAGCATGCAGAACCAGGTTCTGATGGTAGAAGGGCTCTCGGGTGACGGTGGAGTAGGCAGCAGTATAGTATCCCTCCGCACCAACATCAGATGCGATAGCAATGTACCTGAAAGGGGAGGTGTCCAACTCCCGATACTCTCCACGAAGACGTGTCAGAGCAGCATAGGCAGCATCGTGGACAGCCATATTGATGGTCACACCAACACCATGTGCGGTGTGCAGCACAGTAGTGGAGTCATACTCCCGTGAGTAGAGGTGGACGATGGCACGGTACTGCTCCTGGTTAAAGTCCTGGTACTCCTCGTAGACGGTGTACTCAGGGTGCCAGCGATAACCCAGATAGGTCATCATCTCAGCTAGCACAGCCGGTGATCCCGAGGCACCAATGGCCGTCGTGTGGCGCACGACCTGCCTCGTGGGTTCCATCTGAAAGCAAAGACGTTTCAAAGGAGTCAAATGACAGTGTGTGAATTGTTCAAAATACTATTCTAAGAAACAACTATGGCTTATCCAACTTTGGGGTGAATGCGGTCACGGGATCCTAGTGTTAGAGTTAGTAAATTCGTTTAACCCGAGTAGAAGAGAGTTCAGAGTCCCAGAGTAAAGGTCGAGGAGTAAAAGATCCTAGTACCACTCAATGGCGACGTGGGCCCGTAAGACACACAGCCATGTTAGTAAAAGTTTTTGTAATGTCTAGACTCGACTTCGGCCAAGGAGTGTGGAAAGGGGGATTCCTACAGGCAGTCAACTCTGATACCAACTTGTGACGCCCCCGATTTGACCGTACACTAATCATGCACGCAAATGTGTACGGCCAAGATCAGGGACTCACGGGAAGATATCACAACACAACTCTAAAACATAAATAAGTCATACAGGCATCATAATACAAGCCAGGGGCCTCGAGGGCTCGAATACAAGTGCTCGATCATAGACGAGTCAGCGGAAGCAACAATATCTGAGTACAGACATAAGTTAAACAAGTTTGCCTTAAGAAGGCTAGCACAAACTGGGATACAGATCGAACGAGGCGCAGGCCTCCTGCCTGGGATCCTCCTAACTACTCCTGGTCGTCGTCAGCGGGCTGCACGTAGTAGTAGGCACCTCCAGTGTCGTAGGTGTCGTCGTCGACGGTGGCGTCTGGCTCCTGGACTCCAGCATCTGGTTGTGACAACCAGATAGAAAAGAAAAGGGGGAAAAGAGGGAGAGAAGCAACCGTGAGTACTCATCCAAAGTACTCGCAAGCAAGGAGCTACACTACATATGCATGGGTATATGTGTAAAGGGACATATCAGTGGACTGAACTGCAGAATGCCAGAATAAGAGGGGGATAGCTAATCCTGTCGAAGACTACGCTTCTGGCCATCTCCATCTTGCAGCATGTAGAAGAGAGTAGATGGAAGTCCTCCAAGTAGCATCGTATAGCATAATCCTACCCGGCGATCCCCTCCTCGTCGCCCTGTTAGAGAGCAATCACCGGGTTGTATCTGGCACTTGGAAGGGTGTATTTTATTCAGTATCCGGTTCTAGTTGTCATAAGGTCAAGGTACAACTCCGGGTCGTCCTTTTACCGAGGGACACGGCTATTCGAATAGATAAACTTCCCTGCAGGGGTGCACCACATAACCCAACACGCTCGATCCCATTTGGCCGGACACACTTTTCTGGGTCATGCCCGGCCTTGTAAGATCAACACGTCGCAGCCCCACCTAAGCACAACAGAGAGGTCAGCACGCCGGTCTAACCCTATGCGCGTAGGGGTCTGGGCCCATCGCCCTATGCACACCTGCACGTTGCGTACGCGGCCGAAAGCAGACCTAGCCTAGTGGCGTTCCAGTCCAATCCGGCGCGCGCCACTCAGTCGCTGACGTCACGAAGGCTTCGGCTGATACCACGACGCCGGGATACCCATAACTACTCCCGCGTAGATGGCTAGTGCATATAGACCAAATGGCGAGACTCAGATCAAATACCAAGAACTCGTTATGCGTGTTATGTCGAAGTAACCGCGGACGCTGTCCAGGGCCAGGCCCACCTCTCTCCTAGGCGGTCTCAACCTGCCCTGTCGCTCCGCCACAAAGATCCACTTGCGGGTACTCCTACGAGCCGACCCGACTTTAGTCATCACATGTGTCATGTATATAGTATATAAGTATATACCCGTGATCACCGCCCAAGTGATCACGGCCCGATAGTATAGCACAACAGACGGACAAGGATGTAGGGCCACTGATGGAAAACTAGCATCCTATAATAAGCATGTAGGATTGCAGGTAAAGGTAACAACAGTAGTAGCAAAGATAGGCTATGCATCAGGATAGGATATCGGAAAGCAGTAACATGCTACACTACTCTAATGCAAGCAGTATAGAGAAGAATAGGCGATATCTGGTGATCAAGGGGGGGGGGGCTTGCCTGGTTGCTCTGGCAAGTAGGAGGGGTCGTCAACTCCGTAGTCGAACTGGGCAGCAGCAGTGTCGGTCTCGTAGTCTAACGGAGAGAAGAGGGGGGAAGAAACAGTAAATACAATGCAAACATAAGCATGACGATGCGTGACATGACAATGAGCAGTGCGAGGTGTATCCTAACGCGACAGTAGGTGGTACCGGCGAAGGGGGGAACATCCGGGAAAGTATTCCCGATGTTTGCATTTTTCGGACAGATGAAACGGAGGGGGAAAGTTGCAGGTTCGATAGGTTAGGGATGTGTGGTGGACGAACGGACTGCGTATTCGGATTCGTCTCGTCGTTCTGAGCAACTTTCATGTACAAAGTTTTTTCATCCGAGCTACGGTTTAAAAGATATGATTTTCAAAAGAATTTATTAATTTCTAGAATTTAATTAATTATTTAATTTAATTCAAAATTTAGATTTATGACATCAGCATGATGTCATGCTGACGTCAGCAGTCAACGTTGACCGTTGACCTGGTCAACCTGACAGGTGGGTCCCACCATTCAGGGGCTGTTAGCTAATTAACTAGTGTTTAGTTAAATTAATTAACTAATTAGATTAATTTAAACATGATTAATTAACTTAATTAATTTAGTTAATGAAATAATTAATTAATTAAATTTATTTTTATTATTTGTTTTATTTATATATATATATATATTTTAGTTCTTTTTTTTAATTTCGTTCTGGGGCTGGGCCCCTCTGTTCAGTGGCACAGAGGCCATACAGGGTGCGGGCGACGGGTTACGGGCGCGCCCCGTTCGGGCGCACGCCCAGGGGCACGCGGGCGTGGGCACTGGCGGCCACGGCGGGGCACGACGCCGGCCAGGGGTGGGCGCAGCCCGGCTAGCCCTGGACGCCGGCCGGGACGGAGGAGGTCGCCGACCAAGGCAGCCGGCCGGGACGGAGGAGGTCGCCGACCAGGGCAGGGGTCGCGGCTGGCGGGGCCTGGCAACGGAGCACTACGGCGGCGGCAGGTGTGCGCGCGGGCAGCAGCAGCGGGTGGTGCAGGAGGCGAGCGGCAGGCCAGCGTGCGGTGGCGAGCGGCGAGCGCGTAGCGCGAGGTGGCCGACGGTCGGGCGGCGCAGCGCTGCGGTGTAGTAGTGCGCGCGGCAGAGCGGCTGAGGCGGGACGCGGGCGCGCGGACGAACGCGGTCGCCGCGCGGCGAGCGCGAGCGCGCGCGCGTAGAGGGGGTGCGGGGTGAGCAGCGACGGGAGCGGGGGCCGCGGGGGCGCGGGCCGGCGGCCAGGTGCGGGTGTGCGCGACGGGGCAATAGCAGCGGTGAGCGGGGAAGCGGAGGAAGGCGGAGCCTCACCGCGGGGCGTAGGGTACGGGGCAGCGGTGCTCGGGGTGGGGGACGGGGACGAGGCGACTCAGGGGAGGAGGCGAGGCGACTCCCGGCGACGACGATCCGGGCGGCGGCGGAGAGGTCCAGGGGCGGCGGGGTCGAATGCCTCCTCCTCGATCCCGATCCAATCGGGGGAGGGGGGATATTTCGTGGGGTGGGGGGAAGTGTCGGTGGGGGGGTACTGGGGGAGTGGATAAGGGGAGGGCGGCCGGCTGGGCCTGGGGTTTGGCCCAGTTGGGCCAGGGTCCAGTGGGGGGGGGTTTCTTCCTCCTTTTGTTTTTTTTGTTCTGTTTTCCTTTTTATAATTTCTTTCTTTTATTTATTTGCTTTTCTGTTTTATTTCAATTTAATTTATTTAGGTATTTATAAAAATATGTTTTCTTTATTATAATTACCCTTGTAATATTTGGCACCCACCGAACATTTTTGTTTCAATTTTTGAAAAACTTTTACTGTCGACATTAATTTAAATTTGAATTTTGAAACGGTTTTGGATCAACGCACGGGTAACAACAGTAACCGAGGTGACGTGGCTTGATTAGCGGGGAATTACTGTAGCTTGATTACCCGGGTGTTACAATAGACAACACCATGTCCCTAGTAAGCCTCTAGTTGACTAGCTCGTTGATCAATAGATGGTTACGGTTTCCTGACCATGGACATTGGATGTCGTTGATAACGGGATCACATCATTAGGAGAATGATGTGATGGACAAGACCCAATCCTAAGCCTAGCACAAGATCGTGTAGTTCGTTTGCTAAGAGCTTTTCTAATGTCAAGTATCATTTCCTTAGACCATGAGATTGTGCAACTCCCGGATACCGTAGGAATGCTTTGGGTGTACCAAACGTCACAACGTAACTGGGTGGTTATAAAGGTGCACTACAGGTATCTCCGAAAGTGCCTGTTGGGTTGGCACGAATCGAGACTGGGACTTGTCACTCCGTGTAAACGGAGAGGTATCTCTGGGCCCACTCGGTAGGACATCATCATAATGTGCACAATGTGACCAAGGAGTTGATCACGGGATGATGTGAGTTACGGAACGAGTAAAGAGACTTGCCGGTAATGAGATTGAACAAGGTATCGGGATACCGACGATCGAATCTCGGGCAAGTAACATACCGATAGACAAAGGGAATTGTATACGGGATTGATTGAATCCTCGACATCGTGGTTCATCCGATGAGATCATCGAGGAGCATGTGGGAGCCAACATGGGTATCCAGATCCCGCTGTTGGTTATTGACCGGAGAGTCGTCTCGGTCATGTCTGCGTGTCTCCCGAACCCGTAGGGTCTACACACTTAAGGTTCGGTGATGCTAGGGTTGTAGAGATATTAGTATGCGGTAACCCGAAAGTTGTTCGGAGTCCCGGATGAGATCCCGGACGTCATGAGGAGTTCCGGAATGGTCCGGAGGTAAAGATTTATATATGGGAAGTCTTATTTTGGTCGCCGGAAAAGTTTCGCGCATTATCGGTATTGTACCGGGAGTGCCGAAAGGGGTCCGGGGGTCCACCAAGGGGTCCTCATGCCCCGGGGGGGCCACATGGGCTGTGGGGTGTGCGCCTTGGCCTATATGGGCCAAGGGAACCAGCCCCAAGAGGCCCATGCGCCAAGAGATAAGATAAAGGAAGAGTCCTAAAGGGGGAAGGCACCTCCGAGGTGCCTTGGGGAGGATGGACTCCTCCCTGGCCGCCCCCTTCATTGGAGGAAGGGCCAAGGCTGCGCCCCCCCTCTCCCTTGGCCCTATATATAGTGGGGGGGAGGGAGGGCAGCACCATCCATGCCCTGGCGCCTCCCTCTCCCTCCTGTGACACATCTCCCTCCTCCCGCAGCGCTTGGCGAAGCCCTGTTGGAATCCCGCTACTTCCACCACCACGCCGTCGTGCTGCTGGATCTCCATCAACCTCTCCTCCCCCCTTGCTGGATCAAGAAGGAGGAGACGTCGCTGCTCCGTACGTGTGTTGAACGCGGAGGTGCCGTCCGTTCGGCGCTAGGATCATCGTTGATTTGGATCACAACGAGTACGACTCCATCAACCCCGTTCTCTTGAACGCTTCCGCTCGCGATCTACAAGGGTATGTAGATGCACTCCCCTTCCCCTCGTTGCTAGATTACTCCATAGATTGATCTTGGTGATGCGTAGAAAATTTTGAATTTCTGCTACGTTCCCCAACAGGTCTACATGAGAGCTTGTAGTCGACGGGGCCCGTGGGTGGGTTGGTCATCTACCATGGAGTCGTGTTGAAGGTGGAGTTGGAGTCTAACAGAAGACTTCACTCGGTGCTGATGGAGGGGCTACGATGTAAGAGCTCGAAGAGTCGAAGCCTATTTCACCAGATAAAGCAAATGACATGTAGTTCCAACATGGCCCAGTGGTCATATGGAAATGTGAAACTCTGCGTCGGTTGATGATGATCGATGGTTCTTTGGTACTGAGGGTTGAGTGGTGTTGGTTCGCAACCCTGGAGACTTAACCGGGACAGTAGAGGCTCAACACGGTAAAAGCGGTGGGGTGAGCGGTAAGCATGGGCACGGTAATAGACCAAGGCACTGATGGTCAGAAAACGTGTGCGAACGGTGCTGATGCAGTGTTGGCGAGTACCGGATTCAAGTTGTTGACTAGGTTTATTGGTACCGGGAGATGGACGAGAGTTGACCATGGAGAATCTGAGAAAGTGATGAAAAGTCTAAAATGTCAAAAGCTTGAAGAGCACATGGTCATATATTCTATGATGTTAGGTGCACATGAAAAATGTGAATAGCAAGGGAAGAAGGAGGCAAAGTGTTATAGCTATGGGGCCTTAAAATATTATCTGGAAAATAGGTTAAGACAACTGCCAATTTGACTTAGGGCAACATTGAAATTCCTTCAAGTTTCGGGTAGACAGTTAAGAAAGAGCGAGGATGTTGAGTTCGGAAACTCTTAAATGTGGCATCCAATGTGAGTTATTCACTTTCACGTAGATCTGTAATCAGTGTGTGGTGATGTTGAACGGATACTCCAAAAGTTGGGAGCTCAAACTAGAGTAAAGAGAAACTTATTTTTTTTAGCGTTGGTCGTGAAGCAGAAAAGAAGGGACTACAAGTTGTTGGTGGAGTCACATGGAGTATGAGAGTATCAGCGTACTCACGTTATAATCTCAGGTCCAACCATGTAAATTTGACATATATATGAATTCAAGTTTTTTGGAGTTGTGTTAAATATTGTGTACAAGATATGTTACAGTTGGACTCTGAAATGCACGATGTGAAGACATAGTATATTGTACTATCATGTCCTAGTAGGACTCTTGTATTCTAGGCCTCCTATATAATCTGAGGAAGAATACAATGTGTAACATATGACAAGATAATGGCACGGACACGCAGGAGGGAGCCGACGGGACGTCATTAACAAATCTCGGTGTTGAAGGTGTAACATATGACAAGATAATAGCACGGACACGCAGGAGGAAGCCGACGGGACGTCATTAACAAATCTCGGTGTTGACGTTCGGTGTGCTGTATTGTAGAGGTCTATTGAGAAGGAGCACACATAGTCATGCCTCAGGGATTTGTCGATGTTCAGTCAACGTCATTAACAAATCTCGGTGTTGTGTCTTGTGTGATTGTTTGGTCTTTGATATATTGGAATGCACTTCAGATTATTCTAACAAATACCAGTCTTTGATGCTCCATATTGTGGCCTTCCAACCATCAGCACTGGGCTGCGGCTCGACATGCTTCATGAAGCCAAGGACCAAAACTTCCCAAACAACTAGTGATCCAGTTGCGTTCCTCGGTATTCTTAAGAAATGAAGCTTGGGGCGTTTGTCCAGCACTTTGCAGAAGATGATCATATGCGAGAGATCGACCCCTGACACTAAGCCTCAATCTCCTACGATGGTGATTGCCTTGTATGTGGTGTGTTCATAGGAGGCTGAATCGACATTCACTGTCAGATTGCTCCAGGAGTTACTACCAGGGTGATAGAGGAAGAGGTGAGAGGAAGGATTTGCCATCTCTGAACCCCATGAAATTGTGCAGCAAAGACGTAGCCGTAGTTTGGTTTGCGCACAATGGCAACCGTTTGCAGTCTGCTCGCCGATGTCGTAGATGAAGTCGTGTCGTTTTCGGCAAAATGAGGGATGTGATGGATCATCACCGATGACGACTGATAGGAGGATGAGACCCCCGTCGGTCTCTGCGGCAAATATGTCAGGATGGGAATGAGCCGACCCGGACCTGACCTTAAACCCATGTGGCCCCAAGGCCAATCTGAGAAGCCACAGGTCGACTCATATAAAGAATAGTTTGTGGCCTCGTTGGTCTGATAGGTATTTTGGGTCGACCCAAATTCTTACATTGCCTTCTGGACAAACAAGGCGTTAAAATTGGGCACTGTTTAATGCAATACAACTAGGATAAAAATTAAGATATCTAATACGTGTAGAAAAACTGAAGCCGTTTGCTTGTGGTTTTATACGTGTGCATCTTGCCAAAACACATCAAGACAATTTTGTTGTTCATATACTTGTATGGTAGACTGCGTCCCAAAATTGGGTCTTACGACAACGCCGCGTGATGAAGATTGCAGTTCCTGTGAGGTATGAGACTATAAGGTGGGCCGGCCCGGCTGATCCAGCGGGTCACCCGATGCTAGCTCTGTTGACCCAAATCCCGTTTGAGACCGACCCACATGGCCCATTTGGGTCAGAAACCCCGCAGGCCGACCTAGACCATTCCCATCCTGACAAATATGTGAGGCGGGATGGTGAACACGTTGTGGTCGAGAGTTGTGGCATGGTAATGGACACAAACGTAGGAAGCTTGCAGTGGTTTGGCGGTGCATAAGGTGACCTTGATGTCACCTGAGACGGAGACCCTTCATGCTGCAGTAGGTGGTGGTGGTGTTGCCGCCGTCGACCATGGGGTGGTGTCAAAATCTATAGGATGGACTGCGGCAACACCACCACCACCTGCTGCAGCATGCAGGGTCTCCGCCTCAGGTGGTGTGTCCATGGGGTGGCATTTTTTATCAATTTATTTTTGAAAAATACGTGGGGAAACGTATGAATGTGAATCTGCGAGGTCATGACAGCTATTTTTTTTTGCACCTTTTGCCATGTTAAAACTAGTTGCCATGGTTTCTCTAAATTTGCCATGGCTTTTTTATAGCTAGCTAAATGAAAAGCACATGGCAACTATGAACCATGTTTGCCTAGATGTCTAGTTTCACCAATCCATAAGCATGACAATATGTGTGGAAAATCTTATGAACTAGATGACGTGGCACATTTGGTGATGTGGAAGGTTGCATGTTGTGAGATTAGATGTAGTGGGGATCAACTATTTAGGTATTTAGGATGTGAATCTACCATGTCATGATTTGTAGAAAACTAGCAAGATGCCCGTGCGTTGCACGGAACATCAAGATGCATTTGTATGGGTAGTTTATCTTATGAGAGAAAATGATGAACGAGGAAAGTCCTTATCTGCAAGTGTGGAGAGAGGTGCGGGTATCTTTTTGCAAAATTGCCATAGTTTTCTTTCTATCCGTCAGATATAGATCGGACGGTCTATATTACACGATGGCAGGCACACCATCATCACCAACTCGGTCTTTTATAAGAGTAGAGACTAGTTGCATGGAATTTTTGGAAAAGCAGCTAATTGGGAACATGTAATCTGCCATGGCAATAATCTATATTATTTGCCATGGCATCTTTTATTACACTTGTGCACATCATTTTAATTTTTTTATCTAGAACATTTTTACAAAGTATGGAAATGCTTTGTATTTGGGTTCATGGCAATTTGAAGTATAAAACACTCCATAACATGGGCATTTTGCTGTTGTAGTATGGTTGCATATGTGTTCACAAATTTTTAGATTGAAATCATAGCAATTTTACAAACCGAACCATGAACTCATGAGCCATGGAAAACTTTTTTGAGATGTTTTTTTCTTTGGGCTATTGGGCAACTGTTGTGGGATTTTTTTAAATAATACATTTTTTTATTAATTTTCATAAATATTACGCTGGATAAAAAAATTTCAAAAATAATACACCGTCGGCCCGCTGCAGGCCGACTGGGCCTAGTCGGCCCACAACAGGCCGATTGGATTCCAGTCGGCCTACAGCTGGCCGACTGGCCCCTGTCGGCCCACTGTGGGCTGATTGCGTCCTGTCGGCCCACTGTGGGCTGATTGAAGCTAATTGGCTCGCTGTGGGCTAATTGTTTTTGCAAAAAAGTAGGCATAAAAGATATATGTTTAAAAAATGTTAATCATGTAATTAAAAAATGTTAAACGTGTATAAAAAAATGTTCCTGATGTATACAAAAAATGTACAATATATATGCAAAAAAGTTGACATAAAAAATATGTTTTAAAAGTGTTAAGCATGTATTTAAAAATTGTTAAATGTGTGTATAAAAAATGTTCCTTATTTATACAAAAAATATAGAATGTGTATGAAAAAAAATTGACACCAAAAAAATATGTTTGAAAAGTTGACATTTTTTCAAATACATGATTAAAAATTGTTAAATCTGTGTATAAAAAATGTTTCTTATCTATTCAAAAAATATAGAATGTGTATGAAAAAAAGTTGACACCACAAAAATATGTTTGAAAAAAATGTTCCAGTTCCATACAAAAAGAGCAACCAATCATACTTAGGTCCGTGATGCTCCCATACCGGATCCGGAGCTGGAACATTTTTTTATACACGTTTAACCTTTCATTCCAATACATGAAACATTTTTGTGTACTCGTTGAACATTTTTTCAAATACATGATTAACATTTTTTTCAAACATATTTTTTGGTGTCAACTTTTTTTCATACACATTCTATATTTTTTGTATAGATAAGGAACATTTTTTCAAATACATGATTAACATTTTTTTCAAACATATTTTTTTGGTGTCAACTTTTTTTCATACACATTCTATATTTTTTGTATAGATAAGGAACATTTTTTATACACACATTTAACAATTTTTAAATACATGATTAACACTTTTTAAAACATACTTTTAGTCAACTTTTTTGTATATATATTGCACATTTTTTGTATACATCAGGAACATTTTTTTAATACATGTTTAACATTTTTTAATTACCTAATTAACATTTTTTAAACATATATTTTTTATGCCTATTTTGTTGCAAAAACAATTAGCCCACAACGAGTCAATTAGCTCTAGTCGGCCCACAGTGGGCCGACAGGACCTAATCAGCCCACAGTGGGCCAACAGGGGCCATCCAATCGGCCTGATGTGGGCCGACTAGGTGTATTATTTTTGAAAAAAATTTACCCAGCGTAATATTTATGAAAATTAATAAAAAAATGTATTATTTAAAAAAAATAGCGCAACTGTTGTAAGTATGTACTACATTTCAATAATTACTTCCGATGGCAATTTTTACTTTGTATTTTTACCATGGCATTTTCACTTATATGGCTACCATGGAGATTTTATTGGAAACACAATGGCATTTTTTCCATAGTGATTTTGAGTAACAACAGCGCCTTACATATGTGCCGCAGCTACTGGAATTACAGGTTTTAAGCACTAATCATGGCATTTTTCCATTGACACATATGGCAACTTAGGATTGTTTTGCTCTATGTCATGGCAAAAAAATACCATGGCATTTTTTAAAACTGTTTGCTCTAGAACATGTTAGTTTCAAATAACCAAATACTGAACTTTCCCAAGTGTCCCTTATAAATTCAAAAAAAGTTTCCATGTTATAGTCCTTTTCCCCAAATAAGTTCTGGTGTATGATTATTTTAATGGCATTTTTATTTTTAGTGTTCCGGTTTTATGGATTTTTCCAAAGAATTCTTGGCACATGAACTAAAGTGTGCGCATTTTTTGTGTACGTCATGTGTGTCTTTATTTTATTTTGTATATAAATGAACCAAGACATTGTTTTTCTTAACTTAATATTTTTTTTGAGAAAAGACATACCTTTATTTAGCTCATAATGTTTTCGGGAATACAAATAATATCTGTAAGGAGCTTTCCACTTTGGACCTTCTTGAGATGGTTGTGTCTGTCCTAGTTGGGGCTTTCTTTTTGATTCAGTTATGTCCTCCAAATAACTCATGATGAAAGAGTATGTCGTCAATGGTGATTGGAATCTCTCCTCATGTATAGCCTTTCTACGCACCCACCAGATCGACCGTAATGTCACGAGAACTTTAACAAACTCTTCCTTGATTACTGAATTCTGCAGCTCAATTAACCACAGTCTAGCATCATCTTGTCTGCAGGCGATCAGGTGTTCTACCTCAAGATGGCAACGGGGACGAAACCCATCGGGTTTTGCCTTCCCAAACCCATCCCCACGAGAAAATCGTAAACCCGTCCCCGTCCCCATCACCGTGTGCGGGGCTAGTTTTCTGCCCGTCCCCTAAACCCATCGGGTTTCGGGGAACCCACGGGTAACCCACGATAAAATCAAAATATTTAAACAAACATAGTGGCGACAAAGAATAACATTTCAGCAGCAAAACAAGCACATTTTAGCAGCATAACTTGAGTAAATTTCAACAAAAAACAATAGTAGATGGTTCAACAGCTATATAAGTTCTGAAATAGAACTTATAGTTCACAAATCACTTTAAAGTTGGAATCATCATGGCATCTTTCACGTCTCCAAGCCTCCAAACGACCATCTTCAAATCTTCCAATGCCAAATCAAAGTGCCAAGTCCTAGGGAAGATCAAAATTCGCTCAAGCTAAAGTTAAACATGAGAAAAATATGCAGATTAGTATATGAAATTTGCAAGTACCTGTACTTCACCTGCATTCCCTCTTGAATGTCTTGAAGACAACTCCAAAAGCTTTGTCCTTATTCATTGTCAGCATCTATGAGAATCAAATAAGTAGTAATGAACATTTTATGAAACATTACAGCAAGATAATGATAAACTTTATGATGTATGTAAAGAAAGACACACCTTTATATTTGTTTCTTATCCAATCTTGTGAACACATCAAGGCCTCTAAGATTTCGGGGGTAAGATGACTACGGTGGTAAAAAAATAATGTAATTTCGCAGGTATTGCCGGGTTTCGGGTTCGGGGACTACCGAAACGGGTGTAAACCCATGAAACGTGTCGGGTTGTATAATGTGCCCAACAACAGCCCCGCGGGGATGAAAAGATGCCCATTCCCGTCCCCTAATAGGGTAAAAACCCACGGGGACACGGGTTTCGGGGCCCCATTGCCATCTTGAGTTCTACCAGCTCTTCATCAACAAGTGACCATACACTCTTGGCCATAGTGCAGTTGATCAACGCATGTCTCCAAGTGTCCGCAGCAGAATTGCACACCGGACAGGCTTCCTTATCAGACTTCTTACGATGGTGGCGCAGACTTTCAGTAGGTATCGAATTTTTGGCTAGTCTCCAAGCAAAATTCTTGAGTTTTCCTGGGATCTTCATCTTCCACAAACGTCTCCACTGACTCTTATATTCTACCAGATTTGAGTTCTCCGCTCTACCCGTCAACCAGTCTTCTCTTCTTCTTCTAGTTTCAGTTAATAGCCGGTAAGCAGACCTCACAGTAAACTGCCCTATCCTCTCATAATGCCATGCCCAAATGTCTTCAAAATTAACAGAGCTGAGTGGAATGTTCAGAATTACACGAACATCAGGCTCCTGCATATGTTATCGCAGCGCAGAGCTGTCCCATCGCCGTTCCTCTCTGATGATCAGGTCGCTCACCAGGAAAGCGGGGGTCGATGACTTTGGATGGAGAGCTCGTAACATGTGATCACGCGGGATCCAATTCTAGTTCCGTATATTAGTTGTGTGCCCGTTTCCGATCCTCTTCACAATTCCTTGCTTCAAGACATCAGTGCCTGCACAAATAGCCCGCCATACTTGTGATGGGTGAGAACCCAATTTTGCTTCAAGAACATTACAGTCTGGGTAGTACACAGCTTTCAACAGTCTTGCACTCAGCGACTCTGGATCCTTTAGTAAACGCCATGACTGCTTTGCTAACATACACAGGTTGAACAACTCAGTATTCCGGAAGCCCAGACCTCCCAAATATTTCGGCATTGTAAGCGTGTCCCATGACACCCATGCTGCCTTTCTCTCCCCTTTCTTGCTTCCCCAGAAAAACTTCCTAAGCATTGCATCAATATGTTGGCATAAACCCCTTGGCAGCAAAAAGCATGACATTGAGAACGTCGGAATTGCCTGTGCCACGGATTTGATCAGGACTTCCTTCCCCGCAGCAGCCATACACCTCTCTATCCATCCTTGCACTTTTGCCCGAACTCTATCTTTTATGTATTTGAATGCTCCGTTTTTTCGATATTTCAACATCAGACGGCAAACCTAAGTACCGTTCAGCCAAAGATTCATTTGGGACGTCGAGAGTGTCTTTGATTACCGTTCTCATCACATCAGGGCAACCTTTCCCAAAGAAAATACTTGACTTTGCAAGATTTACCTTCTGTCCGGAAGCAGCACAATACTCATGAATGGTGTCTCTTATCTTTTGTGCCCCATCAGCATTTGCTTTGAAAATAGCAAGCAATCGTCCGCAAAAAGGAGATGATTTACCGGTGGCGCCAAAGGAGCCACGACCACACCTCGGATATTAACATCATCACTCCTCGCCTTCAAGAGGCAAGAGAGACCTTTAGCTGCTAAAAGGAACAAGTATGGTGAATTGGGGTCACCCTGCCGGATGCCTCTTGTTGGCTTGAAATCCTCCATTTTCACTACATTAACAAGCATAGAAAAAGTAACAGTGGACACACATCTCATAACTCTCTTAACCCAGCCATGATCGAAGCCCAGTTTTAGCATCATAGCCTCTAGATAGTTCCATTCTACCCTATCATACGCCTTCATCATATCAAGCTTCAGTGCACAGTGAGAATTATCTTTGCTTCTAGGCCTCTTCATAAAATGCAGACATTCATAAGCGGCAATTATGTTATCTGTGATAAGCCTTCGAGGTACAAAAGCAGATTGTTCATGTGAAATTATCTCCGGCAGCAGCTTCTTCAATCGGTTAGAATGCACCTTTGATATAATCTTAAAGATTACATTGCACAAACTAATAGGTCAAAATTGCGTAAGTGAGGTTGGATTCAATACCTTAGGGATCAAAACTATGAAAGTCCTATTAATCACCACCGGAGACTCTTCCCCATTCAACACTCGCAAGACCACCTTCGTGACTTCATCACCACACACACCCCAGTTCTGCTGGAAGAAATGAGCAGGGAAACCGTCCGGAACTGGGGCCTTGGTAGGATACATTTGAAACTGTGCCTCTTTTACCTCCTTCTCAGTGTAACCATAGTAAGCATTGCATTCATACTATCATCAACTTTTTTAGGGATATGTGAGAGAACCTCTTCCATTCCTACAGTAGGCTTAGAGTCATACAGATTTTTGTAAAAAGCAGAGGCCATGCTCCCAATTTCTTCCTCGTCTGTACTTAATATGGCATAGGCGCTTGGAGCCTGGCAGGAGGCCGGCAAGGCCTGTTGGGCCTGTTCCTAACGAAATAACTCGTTCGCTGGATCGAAACCCCCATGACGAACGAGACGTTCGCCAGGGGTTCCCTCCCCTGGGAAGGTTATTCATGTCCATTTAAAATTCATGCTCATACTTCTCCTCAACCTTCTTATTGAAATCAAAATCAAGTGACACATCTTTAAAAAAGAAAGTTTTCGAGCGAAAAGGGGAAAATGGAAAAGATAGGTACCGAACATCAGTTTTTGGACTTTCAGCCCGAACACCCCGGATGCCGCTGATTATGGACGCACAGATCTGATGCATTTGGTGAGCCACGTCATATTTTCTTTTAGTTCGGTCTAGGGTGGTCTCAGCCTGAACGAAACATTTTCCCCTCCACTTTGACAGCTCTCAGCTTTCACCTCCCAATCTCTTTGCTACTAGTGGGTCACCGCTGACGGACGCACCCATGGGATCACCCTCCAATCCTCCACCTCCTACCAGCTCCGGCAGGCGGATCCCGCCGCGCCTTTCCCATCTACCCCCTCCCCACTGCCTCACAATGCGCCACCTGTTGCAGTCCTCGGCAGATCACGGTCGACCCGTGTCGCCATCGCTAGTCATTCTCCCGTTCCTCATTTGAAATTGTAGTGGAGAGAATGGGCATCCGCCAAGGGGGCGGGACACTACATTTCTACTGGAGCTCACCAGCAACGACCTCCTAAGCTGCGCCGACAAGGGGGCTACTCGTGGGGGAGGTGCATGGGTTCTGGTGGCCTCGCGGGACGAGTTGCCAGGGTCCTGTGGTGCTCGTGCACCTCGGGGATACCATTCAATGGCAATTCGTCGGTGGATCCTCGCCTGCTTCAACGTCATCCGCATCAAGGTCGATATGCCCCCCGCCCCCACGTACCGTCTACCTCCGCTGCGAAATAGGAACATGTGTGATGAATCCTCACCCGCTCCTCTATTCAGCTGCTTTGATGAGTTCAATCGACCTTCGATTTGGGTTACTGGATACAAGCTTTTTTAGTAATTTTATTCCTCACTAGAACATAATTGATTTGCATATTAGAATGTGGTGTTGAACAAGCTGTATCCTTATGTTGAGAGAAGTATATATTAGTTGCCATGTCCACATGTCAAAACATGCAGGTATTTTGTTTGGGATTTGACCATGGTAAAAAATATGTATTCACCATGGCATTTGTATTGTATTCATAATTTTTACACCATGGAAATTTTTACACCCATTGCAATTCTCTTATACTATAAAACATGATAATTTTAATTAAAACACCATGACATTTTTTTAATATGCATCTACCACGACATTTGTTGTTCATAATTGTGTTTTTACATGCATGGCAATTTTGTCACACAAAACATGACAATTTTCAATTAAAATACCATGACAATTTTAATTCATGGACCAGGGCAAACTCTTTTCCCATATCATGATAATACTACTTCATGGGGCCATGGCAATTTTACTAAAGAATCATTTGTACATTATTTTTTATTTTGACTAATATGGCAAACTTAGTTATGGACCATGGCAAGTTTAATACAATTACCATGGCAAATTTATTTTTTGTTTCATGGCAAAATTATTTTACATAACGATTTCCTTGTACAAAGCATTACAATCATAATGAAAAGTTGAAAATACGATGTCATCTTTTTAATACGCATCTTCCATGACAATTTATTTTTATTTTTATTATGTCCTTTCAACTTCTAGTTCATAAAGCTTATCATGGAAAAACAAATTGTGTGCATTCGTCGCATTGCAAAAAAGTTTTGAAAAGCATGTGTCATACATCATAGCAAATTTTCTAACATTTTCGGGCATGATAAAACTATACAAATCTGATCACATAACATTTTGACCTTTTAAGAACATGGCTAATTTTACCATGTAGCGTGGCAATTTTTTTACTTTATTAGCATGACAAAACTAACTTTTTATTTTGCCATGGCAAATTACCTTCATTGAAATGAATAATTAACCTTAATCGCCATGAGAATATTTAACTTTTATTGCCATGGCAAGATTTACTATTTATTTGCCATGGCAAAATTACCTACAATGTCATGGACATTTTTTAAATTTAAATGCCATGGTAATTTTTTACTTTTTATTTTCCATGTCAAATTTACATTTATTGCCATGGAAAAATAGCTATAAAATAGCAGAACTATTTTTTTATACCAAACTACTTTACTTATTTATAGCTTATTGCATCACCAAATAGTTTTCCATGATACAATCTTTATCATACATTTACCGATTAATATTAACCACATATAATATTAAAACTCTAGCTTGGCTACTATACAATTCATGTATGTGTAATTATCAATATAGAAGTGCTAATAGAACTATATTTGTCGTAAAAAATAGCTAGGAACATTTTAAAGGTGGTAACTTCGCCTAATATAAATAATGTATAGAAGTATGAACAAATCACAATAATCTAATATATCGTTTGACACTTAGATATACTATTGTGTGTTATATACCTTTTTGCGAGGATATATCATGTTTATATCTATTTGTTTGCATTAGTTGGCTATACTAACAGAAACTTCTAGTGTTCATAAGGTGTCAACAAGGAGCCCATCATTGAATTGCACGCTCACACACGGGCGGAGCTGAAGCTAAAATCACCTTGATGCACCTTTTTAACTAATTTACGAGCACCAATGTACTAAATATTACTAATAAAAGTGTCTTTCATAACCTTTAGTTAGATTGTCGAACATACAAAAGTTAATGTATGTGTGTGTGTGTGTGAAAAGTAGTGAGAAAAACCCATTTGATAAACACAAACATACCCCTATACAAATTTTACATAAGAAAATGGAAAGACTATCAAAAAAATTGGAAGCCTAGGAGAATAATTTTCGCACAAATCATAGAATTATGAATTAGGGTATCCAAATTCGTGGGTACGTATGCACCATAGTTGGATGATAATGACAGATCGGGTCACCAGAAGTGAAGGTTGATCGGGAGGCTAGGGCACAACATTGTCACGTAGGACGTCACAATGTTGTCATGTAGGACGTCGGCTCTCCGCCGTGGTTGGCCGTTGAAGGTCAAATCACATCGTTTGTATGCTGCCTACGATGCTTGTGCCTCATCGATAGAACGCGACTTCTTTATGGTTCACCTGACCCTTTCACATCTCCTGTCTCGCACAACTATTAGCATCTACAACCTGCTGTCCAAAAGGTCCACGACCTCCTACCAGAAAGGCCTGCATGCTATCACCTGCCCATGGAACACCCATTGAACCAAAGCTATCGCTGGGACATTGGCTCGTGATACGTCTCCAACGTATCTATATTTATGATTCATGCCATGTTTACAATAATTTTATATGGTTTTGATACGATTTGAATGAAACTAACCCGGACTGACGTTGTTTTCAGGAGAACTACCGTGGTGTTGTTTTTTGTGCGAAAATAAAAGTCCTCGGAATGGGCTGAAACTTTTTGACGATTTTTTTGGAACAAAAGAGACCCCCGAAGCTTCATGGGAGGACCAGAAGAGACACGAGGGCCCCACAAGCCACTTGGGCGCGCCCAGGGGGTGATGGTGCCCAAGTGGCTTGTGGGCCCATCGTAACCCATTTTCGCGTGATTCCAACTCTGAAAATTCTTATAAATAGAAACCTCCAAAAGTTAACCTAGAACTTGGACTCCGCCGCCAGAAGCCTCTATACCAAAGAGATCCCATCTGAAGCCCTGCTCCGGCACCCTGTCGGAGGGGGAAATCATCACCGGAGGCCATCTTCATCATCCCGACGGTCTCCATGATGAGGAGGGAGTAGTTCACCCTCAGGGCTGAATGGTATGTACCAGTAGCTATCTGTTTGATCTCTCTCTCTCTCTCTCTCTCTCGTGTTCATGATTTAGTATGATCTTGATGTACCGTGAGCTTTGTTTAGTTGGATCATATGGTGTTTCTCCCTCTCTATCTTGTTGTGATGAATTGAGTTTTTACCTTTGAGGGTTCACTATTATCGGGTTGAATATTTTGGATTTGAGAACACTTGATGTACGTATTGCATGTGGATACCCGTGGTGACAATGGGGTGTTCTATTGATTGACTTGATATATGTTTCGGCAATCAACTTGCGGATTCCCGCGGTGACATTGGGGTAATCTATGCAAAGGTGTTGATGCATGTTTTCGTCCTACTTTCTCCGGTAGAAACTTTGGGGCACTCTTTGAGTTCTTTGTGTTGGATTGAATATTATGAATCTGAAGTTGTTTGATGCATATCGAATAATCAACTCATGAATACTTGTGGTGACATTGGAGTATCTAGGTGACATTAGAGTTGGTTGATGCGTATCATATGGTGTTATTTTAGTACGAGCTCTAGGGTTGTTTGTGACACTTATAGGGATGGCTCAATAGATTGATCAGAAAAGATAACTTTGAGGTGGTTTCGTACCCTACAACAATTTTTTCTTATGTTATCCGCTTGATAAGAACTTTGGAGTGATTCTTTGTCTCACGTTGAGGGGATTGTTATATGATTCAATTATGATAGCATTGTTGAGAGATTGCACTAGTGAAAGTATGAACCCTAGGCCTTGTTTTCAAGCATTCAATATCATTTGTGCTCCATTTTATTACTTGCTACCTTGCTGTTTTTTTATTTTCAGATTACAAAAACCTATATCTACTATCCATACTACACTTGTATCACCATCTCTTGGCCGAACTAGTGCACCTATACAATTTACCATTCTATTGGGTGTGTTGGGGACACAACAAATTTCTTGCATTTGATTGCAGGGTTGTTTGATAGAGACCATCTTTATCCTACGCCTCCAACGGATTGATAAACCTTAGGTCATGCACTTGCGGGAAATTTTCTGCTGTCCTACAAAACTCTGCACTTGGAGGCCCAACAACGACTACAAGAATAAAGTTGCGTAGTAGACATCAAGCTTTTTTGGCGCCGTTGCCGGGGAGGTGAGTGCTTGAAGGTATATCTTTAGATCTTGCAATTGAATCTTTTAGTTTCTTGTTTTATCACTAGTTTGGTTTATAAAATAAAACTACAAAATATATGGAATTGAGGTTGCCTCATATACTTCATCTTTATAATGTCTTTCTTCGTGAATATGATGGATCAAAAAATTGTGCCAAAGTGTGAGAAGAAGAATTCAATAAAATGTTTGGCATAAAATATTTGAATTATAAGCTTGATTGCAATGTTGTTAGTATGATTTCTATGAATATCCATGATGCTAATCATATGCAAAGCCATAAGCTTGGGAATGCTATATTTGATGAAGATGATACTTTTAGACCCCCCCCCCAAGTTTTGACGAGCGAATTTATTATGATGATAGCATGCCTCCTATTTATGATGATTACAATGATGAAAGTGGGTTTGGAAGAGTGTTAACCCTAGGTAATAATGATCCCACTATTTTGGAGGGTGTTGAATCTTATTGTAATAATTATGAAAATGGATTTGGAGAGGTCATAACTTTACTGAGTGATGATTCCACTATTTTGGAATAGGATTCAATTGAGTATGACAACAAAGTTGCTATCTATGATGATTATGGTGACGACATGTATGCTATAAATAGTAATGATAACCATGAAACTTGTCATCGTGATTTTAATGTTCAAATCGGTTATGTCAATCAAGTATCACACATAATAATTATTTTGTTGAGTTTGCTCCCACTACTATGAATGAGAATAAATTTGCTTATGTGGAGAGTAATAAAATTTCTATGCTTATGGATCATGAAAAGAATGCTTTACGTGATAGTTATATTGTTAAATTCATTCACGATGCTACTAAAAATTATTATGAGGGAGGAACATATGCTTTTACATATCTCAATAATATCAAGTTTCCTCTCTATGTGTTGAAAGTTTTGAAGTTATACTTGTTTTACCTTCCTATGCTAGTTGATTCTGGCTCTCAAAAATTGTTTGCTAACAAAATCCCTATGCATAGTAAGTGGGTTAGGCTTAATGTGCTTGCCATGTGTTTCATGATGCTCTCATTATGTTTCAATTCTTTACTTTTATGCGAACATCATTGAAGTCATCATGCCTAGCTAAAAAGGCATTAAAGAAAAGTGCGTTTGTTGGGAGACAACCCAACACATATAACTACCGTTTTTTGTGTTCACATAATTAGGCTACTGTAGTAATCATGTTTTATAGCTTTTGTTTCAATAATGTGCCAAGTAAAGCCTTTGTGATACTGTGGGTGATAGTTGACTTGATTCTATGCAAAAACAGAAACTATTGCACCCAATAAGAGAATTGTTTAAAATCACAGGAGCGTCGAAAAATTCTGAATTTTTAACACATGATTTATATACAAATTTTCTAAGTTGTCCTAATTTTTTCAGTCTTTTTGGATTCACAGAAGTATGGTAATTGTTCAGATCATTACAGACTGTTCTGTTTTTGACAGATTTTGTTTTCAATGCATAGTTTGCTTATTTTTCTAGTTTCTATGGCTTATATTGGTAAATATAAATTGTATAAATGATAGGGTACAGTAGGCATTGTGTGAGAAAAATTATGAATCTTGACTTGACAGTACCGAAGTGGATGATTTGTTCTTTATCATACTAACCTATCTCACAAAGTTCCGTTAAGTTTTGTGTGCTTGAAGTTTTCAAGTTTTGCATGAGATATCGATATGAGCAGAACAATGGCAAGACCCTAAGCTTGGGGATGCCCAAGGCACCCCAAGGTAATATTCAAGGAAGACCAAAGCGTACAAGCATGGGGATGCCCTGGAAGGCACCCCCTCTTTCGTCTTCCCCTCTTTCGTCTTCAACATTATCGGTAACCTTACTTGGAGCTATATCTTTATTCATCACATGATATGAGCTTTGCTTGGAGTATCATTTTCTTTTGTTGATATTTGCTTGCTGTTATTTAGAATAATGTTTTGTATCTTTTTTTTAATAAAAGTGTCAAGGATAGCTTTTACCATGCTTATTTTGCAAGTCTATATGTTGCAGCTTGAAAACAGAAAGTTTTCTATTATTGTCCGAATTTTGCAGAAAAGTCAGAACATGATAAAATTCCTTAAATTTCTATGCAGTAGGCTATGATAAATTTTCTAAAATGTGTTAATTTTTCAGAATTTTTGGAGTTAAATAAGTATGAATCTTCTTCTATCCTTTACATATTGTTCTGTCTAGATATTGCTATTATGTTTGCTTGCTTAATGATTCTATTTGAGGATAGGAGTGTTAAATATGCAGAGGCATTTAGTATGCAATATCTAATAATAATTTTAGTGATTTGCTACAGTAGAGAATGGTAAGGTTTTGCATTGATTTATACTAACTTATGTCACGAGTTCTTGTTGAGTTTTGTGTGGATGAAGTTTCTAAGATTTAGGGAAACCGTGATATGAGATGAATTAAGGAGACACAAAAGTTCAAGCTTGGGGATGCCTGATTCCTTGTACCTGCTTTGGTATTTTCCCCGAAGAGGAGAGGATGATGCAACACAGCAACGGTAAGTATTTCCCTCAATTATCAAACCAAGGTATCAATCCAGTAGGAGGATCCACCAAACTATGTAAGCGGTACCTTCACACAAATAACAAAAACTTGCAACCCAACGCGTAAGAGGGGTTGTCAATCCCTCCTCGATATTGAGATAGATTAGATTGTATGAGATTGAATAAATTGATCTAACAAAAACACAAAATAAAATAGGTAAAGAAAAAGTACAGCAAGGTAATTTTGTATTTTTGGATTAATAGATCTGAAAACAATATGGTGGAAAATAGACCTGGGGCGTAGATTTCTCTAGAGGCTTCTTTCGAGAAAATAGGATACGGTGGGTAAACAAATTACTGTTGGGCAATCGATAGAAAGGCAAATAGTTATGACGATATCCAAGGCAATGATCATGTATATAGGAATCACATCCAAGATTAGTAGACCGAAACGATTCTGCATCTAATACTATTACTCCACACATCGACCGCTATCCAGCATGCATCTAGTGTACTAAGTTCATGAAGAAACGAAGTAATGCAATAAGAACGATGACATGATGTAGACAAGATCTATTCATGTAGGAATATACCCCATATTTTTATCCTTAATGGCAATGATACATGCGTGTCATGTATCCTTCTATCACTAAGATTGAGCACCGCAAGATCGAACCCATCACAAAGCACCTCTTCCCATGGCAGGAAAAATCAATCTAGTTGGCCAAACCAAACCAAAGTTTCAGAGAAGAAATACAAGGCTATAGCAATCATGCATATAAGAGTTCAACAAAGACTCAAATAATATTCATAGATAGATCTGATCATAAACTCGCAATTCATTGAATCCCAACAAACACACCGCAAAAAAGAGTTACATCAAATACATCTCCAAGAACATCGAGGAGAACATTGTGAGGATCAAAAAGAGAGAAGAAGCCATCTAGCTACTGCCTACGGACCCATAGGTCTGTGGTAAACTACTCACGCATCATTGGAGGAGCATCAATGGGGATGATGAGCCCCTCCGTGATCGTTTCCCCCTCCGGCAAGGTGCCGGAAAAGGGATGTAGATTGGATCTCATGGTTCTGGAACTTGCGGCGGTGGAAACTCTGATCTCTCGACTCCCCCAGGGTTTCTGGAATATCTGGGTATTTATAGAGCTGAGAGGTGGTGGAAAAGCCTCCCATGGGCCCCACTACCCACCAAGGCGCGCCCTGGTGCCTAGTGGGCCCCATGGGCCTCCTCTGGTGCACCTCCTTGGCCTCCTAGGTGTCTTCTGGGCAAAAAAAATTCTCCAAAAAGTTTCGCTGCGTTTGGACTTCGTTTGATATGGATATTCTGCGAAGTAAAAAAAAGCAAAAAACAACAACTGGCACTGGGCACTATGTCAACAGGTTAGTCCCAAAAAATGATATAAAGTTGCTATAAAATGAATATAAAACATCCAAGATTGATAATATAACAGCATGGGACAATCAAAATTATAGATACATTGGAGACGTATCAATGCCCAAGGCATCCCAAGTTCATATTTCAACAAGTCTCAAGCATCTAAGCTTGGGGATGCCTCGATAGGCATCCCACCTTTCTTCATGAACAATTATCGGTTAGTCTCGGTTGAGCCTAAGTTTGTGCTTCTTCGCATGAGATGTGCTATTCTTGGAATGTCATTTTATTTTGTTTTATTTGTTGTTTGAATAAAATACTTAAGATCTGAAATTCTAAATGAGAGAGAATCCTCACAAAGCTACTTAATTATTTAACTACTCATTTGATCCTCACTTATATCTTTTTGGAGTAGTTTGTCATTTACTCTCGTTCTTCACTTATATCCTAAGAGTAAATTGTTGAATGAATTAAATATCATAAAGTTGAAATTATATGTGCTTCATATTCTTGTATATTGCCTAGTAGGAGTTTCACATTGGGTTTAGAAAGTAAAATTAATTGAAGTTTGACAATCAGAATATTGGTCATACAAGCAATTCATGAATAATTAGTATATGGAAGAGAAATTTCACATACAAATATATTATCTTGGACATCTTTTATGATTGTGAATACCCATTAATTATTTTCAAACTTGAGAAAATTAGTTGAAGTTTGACAAGAATAGACAACATAATGAGTTATGGTGGGGTATATTTGCATGTGGGGCCAATATTCATGTGTGTGCTGATGTGTCTTTGTTTTCTTCTTACCAGGTCGCACAAGATTGTTCCGTCCTGATGGGGAATGGCTCACATACTTCTGTTCATAGTGTTGGCACGGTAAATCTGAAGTTTCCTTTGGGAAAGTTCGTGCAACTGAAGAACGTGCAGCATGTCCCCGCCATCAAGAAAAATCTCATTAGTGGCTCCCTGATGTCTACTACACAACCTTCTTCTTGTAGACGTTGTTGGGCCCCCAAGTGCAGAGGTTTGTAGGACAGTAGCAAATTTCCCTCAAGTGGACGACCTAAGGTTTATCAATCCGTGGGAGGCGTAGGATGAAGATGGTCTCTCTCAAGCAACCCTGCAACCAAATAAGAAAGAGTCTCTTGTGTCCCCAACACACCCAATACAATGGTAAATTGTATAGGTGCACTAGTTCGGCGAAGAGATGGTGATACAAGTGCAATATGGATGGTAGATATAGGTTTTTGTAATCTGAAAATATAAAAACAGCAAGGTAGCAAGTGATAAAAGTGAGCGTAAACGGTATTGCAATGCGTTGAAACAAGACCTACGGTTCATACTTTCACTAGTGCAAGTTCTCTCAACAATAATAACATAGTTGGATCATATAACTATCCCTCAACATGCAACAAAGAGTCACTCCAAAGTCACTAATAGCGGAGAACAAACGAAGAGATTATGGTAGGGTACGAAACCACCTCAAAGTTATTCTTTCGGATCGATCTATTCAAGAGTTCGTACTAGAATAACACCTTAAGACACATATCAACCAAAACCCTAATGTCACCTAGATACTACATTGTCACCTCAAGTATCCGTGGGTATGATTATACGATATGCATCACACAATCTCAGATTCATCTATTCAACCAACACAAAGAACTTCAAAGAGTGCCCCAAAGTTTCTACCGGAGAGTCAAGACGAAAACAAGTGCCAACCCCTATGCATAAGTTCACAATGTTACGGAACCCGCAAGTTGATCACCAAAACATACATCAAGTAGATCACATGAATATCCCATTGTCACCACAGATAAGCACATGCAAGACATACATCAAGTGTTCTCAAATCCTTAAAGACTCAATCCGATAAGATAACTTCAAAGGGAAAACTCAATCCATTACAAGAGAGTAGAGGGGGAGAAACATCATAAGATCCAACTATAATAGCAAAGCTCGCGATACATCAAGATCGTATCACCTCAAGAACATGAGAGAGAGATCAAACACATAGCTACTGGTACATACCCTCAGCCTCGAGGGTGAACTACTCGCTCCTCGTCATGGAGAGCGCCGGGATGATGAAGATGGCCACCGGTGAGGAATCCCCCCTCCGGCAGGGTGCCGAAACAAGGTCCCGATTGGTTTTTGGTGGCTACAGAGGCTTGCGGCGGCGGAACTCCCGATCTATTCTATTCCTCGATGTTTTTAGGGTATATGGATATATATAGGCGAAAGAAGTCGGTCAGGGGAGCCACGAGGGGCCCATGAGCGTGGGGGGCGCGCCCAGGGGGGTAGGGCACGCCTCCTTGCCTTGTGGCTTCCTCGAAGCTTCCCTGACGTCTACTCCAAGTCTCCTGGATTGCTTCCGTTGCAAAAATAACTCTCCCGAAGGTTTCATTCCGTTTGGACTCCGTTTGATATTCCTTTTCTTCGAAACACTGAAATAGGCAAGAAAACAACAATTTGGGCTGGGCCTCCGGTTAATAGGTTAGTCCCAAAAATAATATAAAAGTGTATAATAAAGCCCATAAACATCCAAAAGAGATAATATAATAGCATGGAACAATCAAAAATTATAGATACATTGGAGACGTATCACTCCCTTCTATGTAAAGACGGGTTTAAGTTAGTGTTTGAGTCCAACAAAGTAGTAGTATCTCGATATGGACTATTTATTGGAAAAGGATATGATTGTGGTGGTTTGTTCTGCCTTTCCCTGGAGGAATTCTGTAATAAAGTCGTGAACCAAATTCATTCTAATGTGAATGAATCTGAGGTTTGGCATTCACGTCTTTGTCACATAAATTTTGGTTGTATGACATGGCTGACTAAGATGAATCTAATCCCGAGTTTCACTTTAGCCAAAGGCTCTAAGTGCCATGCGTGTGTGCAAGCAAAGCAACCTCATAAGCCTCACAAGCCAGCGAAGGAGAGACACCTGACACCACTAGAGCTCATACATTTAGATCTCTGCGAGATGAATGGTGTGTTGACTAAAGGTGGAAACAGATACTTCATGGTATTGATCGATGATTCCACTAGATTTTGCTATGTATATTTGTTAAATACAAAGGAAGAGGCTCTACATTACTTTAAAATCTATAAGGCTGAAGTTGAGAACCAACTTGAGAAGAAAATAAAACGAGTCTGGTCTGATCATGGTGGAGAGTACTTTTCTAATGAGGTTGATTTATTATGTGCTGAACATGGTATTATTCATGAGAGGACGCCTCCCTACTCACCCCAGTCAAATGGGGTTGCCGAACGGAAAAACTGTACTCTAACAGATTTGACTAATGCCATGTTAGATACATCGGGTTTATCCAAGGCATGGTGGGGGGAGGCTGTATTGACATCATGTCATGTCCTGAATAGGTTCCCGCAAAGAATAATGAGACTACTCCCTATGAGCAATGGGAAAAGAAAATAACTACACTCTCTTACTTGCGCACTTAGGGCGTTTGGCGAAAGTCAATGTGTCGATCCCCAAAAAGTGCAAGCTTGGACCAAAGACCGTGGACTGCGTTAATTTGGGCTACGCTAAGAATAGTGTTGGCTATAAATCTCTAGTAGTGAAATATGAGGTACCTGACCAGAAGGTCGGTACAATTATAGAGTCTAAGGATGCTACATTCTTTGAGGATATTTTACCCATGAGAGATATGCAAAGCACTTCTAGACTAGAATCTAATGAGACTCCACTACTGCAGATGCTGCTAACGGGACACTACGATCAGAGACCCTTCGAGAAACTGTGTGCGATGCAATAATTGCAAACGGTGATGTATGAAAACCGTCAGAAATGATGCAAAACGTTTGCGATGAATGATAGATCAAACACGGTTCAGATTTTAGTTGCGTGTGCGATGAGGGGCATACGGTTGATCTGTACGAACTGTTTGCGATGAGACAAAACAACAGAAACGGGCAGCCAGATCAAGGTGTGTGCGATATACGACATACAGTTCACTCTGATGAACCATTTGTGATGAGTGAGGTGAACACAAACGATTTGGCGTAACAAGATGTGTGAGATACCCGGCAAACAGGTCGGTAATCAGAATTGTGTGCGATCATTATAGACAGCCCATACAGTCTTTTTTGTGAATTGTGTGCTCGTCAGGGCACACAGTTCAACAAACCAACCTATTGGCGATAATGTAGAAGATCTCTGTCGAATACATATTACAAACGTCTGCGATGAGATTGACAGGATAAACAGAGATATATACAGTCTGCTTAATTTAGTCCTTCTTCTTCTTGTTGTTCTTGTTGGATGGCCCCGCGACATCGTCTTGGCGAGGACGCTTCTTGCTGCTGACCGTTGGCTTTTCATCACCATCATCGTCGTTGCTGTCGTCGTCGTCCTCCTCCACGCTCGCCCATTCCTCCTCATCATCATCGTCGTCCTCTTCTTCATCCTCCGACGGCTCCTCGTCCATCTGGTTGTCGTCTGACGACTCCGGAGGCGGCGTCCCTTCCATGAACCGGATATAATCAAGGTCTGGGCTCGACGCCGGACTCATGGAAGACGAGCGGGATGATTCTGATGTTGACCTATCATCGGGCGCCAGACTGCTGGCCAAACTGTCGTCCTCACTATCGCTGACATGGCTGCAGAGTGTGTGCCAGTGTGTAGCGTGGCCTGCCGGGGACAATGAAGATGGTGGACACTTAAGCGGGGTATGCAGAGAAGAGGAACTGCCAATTGAAGCGGGGATTGAAGCGGGGGTTGACGTATTATCTAACCGCCGATATAATCAACCGTAATTATTTGTACCCAGTCGCTCCAAATTCCCGGGGTTGCGCAGGACTCCTATTGGCTATTTGGCTGGTTTCCTTTTTCAGGACAAAAACAAGGAACGAGTTTTGGGATTATGCACCGGTACCGGTACGAATGGAGTAGGACAGTTGGCAAGCAATACATTGAGCTCTTCTTATTGATAAAGCCAGTAATAATCAAACTAGAAAGGAAAAGAAAAAAGACAAAGAAAAATATCTGCACGAATCTTCGTGTAACATCAATGGCGTATATAGGACCTAGATGTGCATTACTTAGAGCACATCTAGATGTGCTTTAGCAATACTGTCAAACAAAACCCCTAATCATCATTGCAAATAGCGCATAGAACATGGCTAATGCGACAACCACAACTACACATGCTAGTTCCTTCTTGTCTCTTGCTTTCATCTGTTGCCTGTGATTGATTCTTTCTTGCTTCATCGTACTGATTGTACATTCCAGATCAGCCAGTTTCTTCTTCAGCTTTACGTTATCTTCTGCGAGCTTGGTGATAACACTCCGAGCCCTGCCATGCCATTCTTCATCCAGCCAGTTAACAAAGGCACAAGCCTCGTATCCCTGCCAATGTAGATAGTATTCTTGATGAGCGGTGGCATTAACTGAAGTAAAATGATGAACTTAATTAGCACTAACCTCTAAGGGGCAACTGAGAAACCGCCTGCCAATGTCGAATCCCTCCGTGCATACACATCAAGCGGGAGTGTGCCCGTGCACACAACTCAGCTTTTGGTACTTCTCGGTGGTGCAAAACTCGGAGTCGAACTCGTGTTGCGGGAGTCTGGAGTCAAGCTCCGGATCCGGCGGCAGATCACTTTCCTGGGGGGGGGGGGGGGGTCATTCAGGACGGAATCAGCAAGGAGCCATACTTTGGACATGGTAAAAAAGATCGGGATAGATTGGAACTTGACAGGACGATTCGGATCCATAGTACACCTGCCTTCTAATGACCTTAGGCAAGTGCTCGGCGGTGACCGCCGTCGTGGCGGCGATACGAGCAGGAGCAGCCGCACCGAAACCATCAGCACCACTCGTCCGCATTCCCCCAATGTTAGCGCCACGCGAGGGAATTTGGAGGCTATGTAGGGAATTGGGGGAAATGGGGAAACTGTGGAGATAAGCTAACGGTCGGGAACTACTAATGGCACTATATATATGTTGTATACGGCACACTGTTTGTACATGTCATTTGTGTTAGGTATTACAATGTCACACACGATTTCCGCACCAAACCGTGTGAGAAGACAACGTAGGTTAGACACGGTTGCCGTTACATAACCGTATGTGATGTACTACCCTGTCCATATAATTGAGTTACGGTGAGATACCGTGTAAACAGTTGCTCCGCGGATATCCGTAAAAAAAACAGTCCCTCTGCATATGGAGATGGCGGCGGTGGCCTAGGCAGCGGCTACCGGAGAAGAGGTCAATCCTCGGTCGGTGGGCGGTGGCGGCGTCATAGGAGGTCAATCCTCGTTCTGCGGCGGGAGATAGGAGGAGCTCAACCATCGAGGTCGGCGGTGGCGTGATTCGAGCACATCCATCGCGGTCGATGGCGGGATAGTGGAGGTCGAACTTCAGGCGGCAGCCGCACTAAGCTTCGCTCCTCGGCCCTGCTGCCTCGGCATGCCACCGCATCGCGCTTGTTTGTCTGCTGGGTGGAGGTCACCGCGCGGCTAATTAATTAAGGTATTCTTTTCGTGAGTGGCTAAATTTAGGTATTCAATTCCGAAGTGTAGTGTTGTACTAGTACTCTGTGTGTAAATTGACTGGCCATTAATTTTTGTCATAGCACGTCTGGATAACAACATGGAGCGCCCTCAGTAATTTTTAAAATAAAACCTTGTGATTTATGCACGCATCTTTGGACAGCAATTAATCCGTGTATTAATGTTGTTGTTTTGTTTTTAATTACCATTCATGTGCTGCAGATGGAACGATCTCGATGGATGAAGAATCGGAAAACCGCAGATTTTATCAGTGGCGTGACAGAGTTCATGAATTTGGCTGAAAGTACAAAGAGGAGAATTGGTGATGCGGATTACATCCTGTGTCCATGTACTGACTGTGCCAATACAGAGTCACATGAAGTTGCAGATGTCCAGATGCACTTCGTCTCTAGGGGATTCATGGATGGATATACATGTTCGACCAGACACGGTGAAGAGGAGGTCATGGATGAAGATACCCAGGGCAGCGAGATGCCAAACCCCGATCAGTGTCACATGGATGTTGAATCTAACATCGGGGCAGAGGCGTCAAGCTACCAATGGAACACCGGAAAGCCGAAACGCCCACTGGAAAACCAAGACGTCCATGCAGATGACGACGATCTTGATATGCCAGATTTTGCTGCTATGATTGCAGATTTCGAGGGCCCAGAAAAGTATATGATTGGGTACAAGGATCTGCCAACCATTGATGCGGACTCCAAGAAAGAATTGTATCCAGGTTGCAAAAAGAAATATTCCAGGTTGAGTGCCACCCTGGCGCTTCTCAGATTTAAAGCAGCAAACGGTCTATCAAACAAGGGCTTCACAGAGATCTTAGGTATTTTCAAAGATATTCTTCTGGAAGATAATGTGCTCCCCATAAGCACGAATGAAGCGAAGAAAATTGTTTGCCCACTGGAACTTGAAGTACAGAAGATACACGCTTGTGTGAATGATTGTATATTGTACCGTGGTGAGTACAAAGATTATCATGCATGTCCCACATGCACACATGCACGATACAAGCGCATGAGAGCAAAGGACAAGTACAAATTGGACGACTAGATCAAGACAGGAGTCCCGTTCAAGGTTGTTTGGTACTTGCCTTTAATTCCAAGGTTGAGGCATTTGTTTGCAAACCCGAGAGAGGCAAAGAGGTTGCGGTGGCATCATGATGAGCGAATTGCGGGTAAGTATATGAGGCACCCGAAAGATGGGGCTGAGTGGGAATTAATTGACAAAAAGTTTGAAAATTTTGCCAAGGATCCTAGAAGTATAAGGCTCGGGGAGTGTACTGACGGGATGAATCCTTCTGGCGATATGAGCACCAATCACAACACATGGCCGGTGCTTCTGTGCATATATAACCTAGCTCCTTGGTTGTGTATGAAGAAAAAATACATTATGATGTCAATGATTATCCAAGGCCCGAAGCAACCTGGAAATGACATTGACATTTACTTTCGACTACTGGTAGAAGAACTGCTGACAGTGTGGATAGATGCGCCTGCTGTAAAATGTTATGATGCTTACAGAAAGGAGATTTTTGATCTACATGCCGTGCTGGTGCACACCATTCAAGATATGCCGGCATTAGGCAACACATCAGGGCAGAAAACATGGGGAGAAGTAGGGTGTGTCACATGCATGGATAGGACAGCTAGTAGAAGACTTCCCAACTTGCACAAAACAGTGTATTTGCGTCATCGTAGGTTCTTATGGAAAAATCACCCACACCGAAAGATGAAAGATGAATTTGATGGTACGGCGGAGGCAGCTGCAGCCCCAAGACCCTATGAAGGGGTGGTGGTCCACAACATGGCTAAATAAATTAATGTTGTGCTTGGCAAGAACCACCCTTTGACGGTGAAACTAACACCCAAGGATCAAGTGTTTAAGAAGAAATTGGTGTTCTGGAAATTACCTTACTGGGAGATTCTACGTGTACGTGACTGCATCGATGTCATGCATGTAGAGAAGAACGTATGTGAAAGCATCCTTGGTACTCTGCTCAAGATTAAAGGTAAAAGAAAGGATGGTGACGGTTCACGGCTCGATATGCTTGCTGATCAATCACAACGCAAGAGTGAAGCAGAAGATGATGACAAATTCATCAAAGCTCACCAGAGTTACAATTTTAGTACAAAATAAGCAACACAGTTCTTCACCTATTTGTTGTCAGTTAAGACATCCTCTTCCTACTCCACAAACATCAGAAGTCTCGTGGATGTGAGCTCAGGTAAAATGAAGTTGGGACACATGAAGTCACATGATTGCCACGTAATGTTGACACAAATCCTCCCGGTGGCCATCAGGAATCTGATGGACAAAGATATAAGAAACACACTCATTGACCTCTGTGATTTCTTCAACCAACTATGGCAGAAAGTTGTAGATCCTGAAGAGTTGGATCATATGCAAGATGATATTGCAAGAATATTGTCCAACCTAGAGATGTTTTTCCCACTGCCATTCTTTGATATCATGGTCCATCTCACTGTGCACCTCGTCGACGAGATAAAGTATTGTGGTCCTGTGTTTCTTCGCAGCATGTATCCCTTCGAGCGGTTCATGGGAATCCTGAAGCGCTTTTGTCGGAACCGAAACCATAAAAAGGCAAGCATCCTACAAGGTTATACCGCGGAGGAGGTGGTTGAGTTTTGCACCGAATACATGAAACAAAGACCTATAGGTTTGCCCCTCTCTCGCCATGAGGGAAGGCTGAAAGGTAAGCCAGTCCTTGCTGGCACGCAAATGGCTGCACCCGGAGAATTGGCAGAGAAAGCCCATTTGACGGTACTACTTAACAGCCCAGTTCTCATCGCTTATGCCGAAGAACACTTGGCGAACATACGCCAAAGATTCTTCCCAATGGTGCCTTCATCAGAGGTGGAGATGAAGGAGCACACTAAGAACTACGCCGAATGGCTGAAGAATCGTTTGGCACAAGGATCCATCGATGACATTGCTACGTGGTTGGCACAAAAGCCATCACCTACGGTGCTGACGTACCAAGCATATGACATAAATGGATACATGTTCTACACTGAGGAACGTGATAAGAAGACCTCGTATCAAAACAGCTCTGTTCGAATAGAATGCATGACTGTAAATGAAGCTTATAAAAGGGTATACTATGGAACCATCAAAGAGATTCGGGAGCTTGACTATGTGAAAGTTAAGGTGGCATTATTCAGGTGCGCATGGATCCCTCTTGGTCAGGTAAGGATTGATGAGTACAGGAAGAGCTATGTTAACAGGACAACGATGGCATATCACGCGGACCCATTCATTCTTGCCAGCGATGCTACCCAGATTTTCTTTGTGGAAGACCCCTTGCATAAGAACGGCCATTTAGCGATGCATGGGAAGAGAAGGGTACTGGGTATCGACGATGTTGCCGATCAGGACGAGTACAATGTATTTGATGAGTTGCCATCCAAGGGATCATGCACCAGTGCAACAGAGAAGAAGTTTAAAATCATCAAAAACCCCAAGTTCATTCGGGGTCAACTTAATGATCCCAGTTCCCACATGTACATGGGAATTAAGCTATAAGACTAGTCTTTATGCCTACCCTAAAACTTAATTCGTTCAATTTAGAACTGTCGCGTGTACTGAATTTCTGAGTTATGCCCGGTTTTCTGTTGATGTAAGAACAATTAATATGTTGACCTTGATATGCTGTCAGCTCAGGCAATGAATATGAACTGTTTATTATTATTATTATTATTATTATTATTATTATTATTATTATTATATCATAGAGGTAGCACACTCAATCGATCTCACTACAGTATGTGTGAACAAAAATATGCAATCTGGTTTGCGAATAGCACACGGTTCGTTGATGAAAGTCATGTGCCGACCAAACCCCGCCACCACCCCACCCACGATCTGAGTCGTGCTTTCTGATTGGCCAGAACCCAAACCCCACGGATCGTACGTCTGCACCGTTGGATGCTCCCAGATCGAACGACGATCCTCATCCCTTTCGACAGCACATGCAGTTCCGGTTGTAATTTCATTTTTATGCACAAAATGCACGTTAATATCAAAAAATGTCTTAAATATAGCTAACGATACCTGAAATGCGCCAGAAAATCAAACCCGTGGTATAATGGTGATTGCGTACCGTGGAAATTTTTATGAGGCCAAACGATGAAGTCACCGGCCACAGGAGTTTGAATTGACACGTCTCCTTTTGAAACACCATGATCCTTCATATAAGATGCTCCGGTTTGGAAGGAGCGATCATCAAAACTTGTGCCAAACTTTACCAAATTTTTCCACGGGGTCGTGAGAGCACGCCACAGACACACATCGATTTTGATGATGTCCAAACTCCATCTGAATTTTCTATAATTATAATACCAACTAGGCCTACGCTAGTGGCCACACCTCGCGGCCGAAATGTTTGAAACTTCTCCCCGCTTCTCGAACAAACGGATGAAAACTCAAAAAGTGACGCACAAATGATCTGTACACCTTTGCTAGGCTGATAGTAAGGGGGTATCATAGCTAGTATCATGCATGCCAACTAGGCAATTTTGATGAGCTGTCATAGAATTAATTAAATGAAGAAAGAGAGGCTTAACTATCATATCATGAAACTGTATCATAATAAATGTTATGCTACTATGTGTCATGCATGACAATATAAATAAAGTACTGCATATGAAACTAGCTACTCTATGATACTATGCATTATTAGAGCAAGTAAGTACACAATAGAGTGACATAAGACTAGCTAGCCACAATGGGTAGTAACATAGAGTGTTACTAGTCTATGTTACTACCCCTATAGTGGGGAGTAACATATGTGTAACATGCAACACTTCATTTATTAGGCTACTCATCTTGCCTTGAGATGTGTGATGTTACTCAGACTAGCCACAATGGGTAGTAACATAGACTAGTAACATGCCCATGTGTTACACTAGTCTAAGTTAGTACCTCTATAGTGGGGAGTAACATATATGTGTGGTAACGTGCAACACTTCATTTATTAGGCTATAGACACATCTTGCCTTGATATGTACATGTGATGTTACTCATACTACTAGTAACTAGCTATGTTACTACTTTCCTCTCTTTCTTCATTTATTGCTTGCCACATCATCTACTTTATCTAGATATGTGTGATGTTACTACCTATGTTACTCCCATTGTGGGTAGTCTCATACTATAGTAAGACTATATACCGTACCCACAGTGGGAGTAACATAGGTAGTAACATCACACATATCCACTTTCCTCCATTTCTTCATTTATTGCTTGCCGCATCATCTATTTTATCTAGATATGTGTGATGTTACTACCTATGTTACTCCCACTGTGGGTAGTGATCTGGCTATAAGGAATAGAAGAATATATATGTGCTTATTAGTTCGAGGAAAGAGAAGAGAAGCGGGCTCTTGGTTAGTAGAGCCAGCTGCAACAGGAGACCCAAGACACTTTGTGAGGATGTAAGGTGGGCCAACTATTGATAAACTAGTACGTATATAGAACTTATTATTGTACATACCTGCTAAGAGGTTGGCTTATATGACATGTCAACTTCTTATAGTCGACCCTTGGCTGTATTATTAACCATGCTCTTAGTGAGGTAGCTAGTATATCATAGACGACTAGCTAGTATCAGACTAGCCATAGTGGGAGTAACTTCAGCAGTAACACCGACTCCAACTCAACAAACTTGCTTATGTGGCAATAAGTTAATAAGGAGAGAGATAGTTTCAGTAACCGATAGTTATTGTAGCATCACATGTCCCAATGCAATATGAGTCTGTAACCTAAGAAATGAAGCTCTGCATGACACTATACTTATGTTACTACCCACTATGAAGGTAGTAACATATATAGTCTAGGGATATGTGTATGTTACCAGTGTACTACTCTCCATTGTGGCTAGCTAGTCTCATACTCCCTCCTTTCCGGTTTAGCTAGGCTGGTTGTAATGGTATTATCATAAGTGGTATCATGCATGCCAACTAGACTTTCTGGATGATGTGGCACACAAGAGAGGATGTGGTATGATATCATGATACAATGTCATATTAAATGTTGTACTACTACTTTGTGTGATTAATAAGGCAACCTAAGATGTTAACTTATGATACTATGCATTACGGAAGTAGCTAGTATCCTACCTACACTATCATATATATGCATGATACTACTAGTATATATATATATATATATATATATATATATATATATATATGATACTCCCCATTACAACCAGCCTTAGGGCTCAATTCAAAAATCTCACCAACCAAGGTAGATGGTGAGTGGTGGAATACCTTTTGTAGTTTGCAAGAACACCCAATTAATGTTTTTATTTTCCTCAAAAAATTATGTTCTCCAATGTATTAATTGCAATACATGCATGCATATATAAAGTACATGCATTGGTCAACTTTCTCTTAATACTTGCATGCAATGATTTAATGCACCTTGGAATCTAGACATGTGATGGGGAACCACCAAATTGAGCCTTATAAAATGGAGAAACTAAAATTTTGAGATAAGCCTATAAATCGGAAAGGAGGGAGTATATATGCATGATACTAGTATATGATCGGCAATACCTCCGTAATGCGCGCATGCATAGTATGATGAGTTAGTATCTTAGGTTCCTTATTAATTACCATGCATGACATAAAGTAGTACAACATTTAATATGATACGGTATCATGATATGATACGGTATCATGATATGATACCACACACCCTCTCTTTCATCATTTAACTGTGTGCCACATCATCCAAAAAGTCTAGTTGGCATGCATCATACCGCTTGATACTCCCATATTACGACCAGCCTTATTAGGGTGGCCATAGTGGGGGTATCATAGCCGGTATCATGCACCCGGGAATAGAAAATATGATGATGTGGCAAAGAAGCAGTAACATACATTACTAGGGAAAACCCTAGTAGTAGCGCGGGTTTTGAGGCTATCAGCAGCGCGGGCAACCGCGCTACTAATAAGGTGCTACAGCTAACTGTTAGTAGTAGCGCGGTCTGTACCGGCGCTACTACTATTGACCATATCAGCAGCGCTTTTCCAGAACACGCTACTATTAGTTAGCTGTAGCGCTTTCCTAGCCCCGCGCTACTGCTATGTGTTTCACCATGCCCCCCACCCCCCGCTTCCTACCCAGTTTCATTTTCAATAAACTGCAATTTCCAGATACTAGGTACTACTAGATATCAATTTCATAAAGCATTAGGTATTAGGTAGTACTACCTCCGTTCCAAATTACTCGTCGTGGTTTTAGTTCAAATTTGAACTAAAACCACGACGAGTAATTTGGAACAGAGGGAGTACTAGATAACAATTTCATATATAGTCAACATGCATCCTCAAGCAGTACAAGGTGATATCGACGACGATCATCATATGTAGTTCTAGATGATATCGATGACGATCATCATATGTAGTTCTACATGATATCGACAACGATCATCATATGTAGTTCTACATGATATCGACGACGATCATCATATGTAGTTCTAGATGATATAGCCACACACACACATATGTAGTTCTAGATGATATCGACGACGATCATCATCCTGAAGCCTGGGCGGTGGGTGTTCCTGATAGTAATTAGGATGGCCTGTCCAACACGAAGATTCTTGCCAATGAGGAATCTCTTCCACCCAACCGAGTTTAAGTGTGTGCGACCGTCTATGTCCATGCGGTAAGTACAGGTGGTGACGGAGCCCCTTGCGGTAAGGCATAGTCCAGCCGAGCCTTCTTCATCAGGCTTGATAGCACAACTCACAGATAGGTTCTTTGGCAATATCTGAATAAGAAAAACATATCAATATAAATAGCCTCGCACATACTCTTGCAAATATATTTCTATTAAGTATAGATTTCTACACTATCAAAAGACACAGTACTACGCATTTGTACTAATTAAGCATGAATTCTACTAATAAGTATATATGGATTATCTACACTATTAATAGTTCCTTGGATTCTACACTAATAAGCATGTGATCAGACTCTATACACTAAAGCATATCATCGACTAGATTCCACAAAGCATATCATTGGACTCTACACTAAGCATATCATCGGATTCACTAAGCATATCATTGGATAATTTGCATTTGTAAGTATAACAATAAAGCATATATATATATCATCAAATTACTACAATCAGTATAACATACCATTTCATGCCGATCGACCATGGTACTTGTCAGGCGGGTCACGAATGGCACCCCGACAAAGTCATCACGTGGCGGAATTATGTCCCATAGGTTGCACACCTCCTCCTCGCCCAGCCTCATTCTTTGAGCTACGATGGCTTCATTAAGTGGGTTCTCATCATCTTCATCGAGTGGGTCCTCATTATCTTCATCATCTTCGTCATCTTCATCATCATCTTCGTCAGCTTCATCATCTTCGTCATCTTCATCATCTTCCACCAGGTTGATATAAATGACAGCCAGCTTGGGTCTTTCTGCTCTGAAGGAGAAGCTGATCAACTCACCACCAGTAAGATGCATGCGGGCGAGGAAACGGGCCCATCCATCTCCTCCAATCTGTGACATATTGCGTCCTTTCTCGACCTCCATAGTGTACGGCCCCCCAGGAGCCTCAAATGTCACAGTGTCTCCGGTCAGCTTGTTAAATTTTAACCTCACATTGCATGGGACGATCTGTGTAAAAAAAGCAAAATGACACAATGCAGTAATGCCAACACTAAAAATAAAATAGTTGTTATATTTCATCTAATTTCTTACCGCCGCATGACGAAAACTCGGGTGGAAGTAGATGCCGAACAGCTTGCCAGTTGCAAGGCTGCTGGCGCACCTTGACTTGCACAGTCGACATGGTGGTGGTGGTGGCACCATTTTCCTAAAGCCATATATATGAGCAAAGGATTAACGATCCACTTCACATGAAAGAAAAACAGTAGCATGTGATATTTTTGGTTCTTCCGCGAGAAGCACTTTGATGGACAATTATAGTCCTAAGATCTAGTAACATATTAGACGACAAGGTACCACCTACCAAAGCATTTTGGTGGCACCTATTGCCGAAAATACTTTTCACAAATATCTATCAAATCAGGGTACCACCTACCAAGACATTTCATCTAATTTGGCCCCTATTGCCTAAGATAATTGATTGAAAAACAAGTGGCAAATTTAACTAAATTGGCACCTGCATTTTGCCAGAAAATAACTTATTACAGAAAAACAAAAGCATCTAGCTATCCATGTACAGAAAAAAATAACAATAAAATGGTGGATACTAAATCAACTAGCCTACTAAATCAACTAGCCTACTAAATCAACTAGCCTACTAAATCAACTAGCATACTAATTCAACTAAATCAAAATGTTCTAAATCAACTAAATAAACTAGCCTACTAAATCAAAATGTAGCAGGGAGGAGGGGTTGTGGATGGAGGAGGGAGGAGGGAGAAGGAGGGGCAACTCGAGGAGGGACAAGAGAGTAGGACGGAGGAGGAAGACGGAGCGAGGAGGGGCCGGCCGGCGGCGAGTGGAGGGAGCAGGAGGAGGTAGGCGGAGCGAGGAGGGGCCGGCCAGTGGCGACTGGAGGGAGGACGGAGGAGGAGGCTGGTACCGAGTCCAGTGAGGAGGAGGAAGTGACGGCGGCGCAGAGGGAGGGGGCAACGGGGGAGGACCGGCGCGGGGGGTTGAGGGGGAGATCGAGTGAGTGTGAGTGTGAGTGGATCGGATAGAGGAGGGTGTGGGGTTGGAGATGGAATGGCTTAGCAGTAGCGCGCTATAGAAAAAGGCGCTACTGCTAAACGACCTAGCAGTAGCGCCTTTCACAAAGAACGCGCTACTGCTAGGTGTCAGCATGTAAAAATAGACATCAAAAATACATTGATCATCAATGATCTTTTTGTGTAGAATCTGAATTGTCAATAGGAATCCTCACTAGTTTAAGAACCGGTGAGGATTCCTATTGCGGCCACAGATCCTACACATAGAGTTCAATGAAGACCAAGTGCTTATGAAAGTTTGAGAAGTAACATATTTAAGGTGGTAAAACTGTCTTCACGGAGCGAGGTGGGACTAAATTTTTGTAGTAAACTTAGTAGTAGCGGTTATTGCGGAAATGCGCTACTGCTATGATCCGTAGCAGTAGCGCTCTTCATATCAACACGCTGCTGCTAGAACTAGCCTCGTGGCGGCCTCGTGGCAATTATAGCAGTAGCGCATCTTGGAGCGGGCGCGCTACTGCTACATTTATTTCAGCAGCGTGTTTTGCGCGCGCGCGCTGCTGCTACTTAGCAGCAGCGCCTTATTTTAGAGCGCGCTGCTGGTAAGATTCTGTGTATAGGCTTTTCCCTAGTAGTGATAGTTACATACCGTAATATATATATATATATATATATATATATATATATATATATATATAAAATGATATACTACTTTGTGTCATGCATGGCCATAAATACGGCCATTTATGATATATACTCACTCCGTAAACTAATATAAGAGCGTTTAGGTCACTATTTAGTAATCTAAACGCTCTTATATTAGTTTACAGAGGGAGCTGGTACTACTCTATGATACTATATATGCACTATGAAGATACGTACGTAGTATCATACACTAGTATCATATGCATGATACTATATATATAGTACTATATGATACTCCCTATATAAGGCTGGCCATAGTGGTGGTATCATAGCCGTACAATGTCATGCACTCAGAAATAGCAAGTATATATGCTGATGTGGCAAAGAATTAAATATATATAAAGAGGGTTAGAGTAACATATAGTAGGTAGATACCGTATCATGTTAAATGCGATGCTAATTTGTCTCATGCATGGCAATAAATATGATCTATATATATATATGTATATATATATGATATACTATACTCTATGTATTATACTAGCTATGCTCTATAATTAATTAAAGGTAGTATCATATGTACTGTATATTCATGATACTAGTATATGACACTCTCCACTATACTCATGATTTCTTACCGTGGAAAAAAATTGGAGGCGAAACGATGAACTCATGTTTTCATTCGAACAAAAATATGATGTTAGTAATGTAAATGTTTTCAAAGAGCACACGGTTCACTCACGAAAGCCGCGTGTCCACTAAACCGTGGCCGATGCACCCCCCACCCCTCTGCCACGCGCGCGATCTGAGTCGTGCGTTCTGATTGGCCAGAACCCAAACCCCACGGATCGTACGTCTGCACCGTTGGATTCTCCTTGATCGAACGGCGATCCTCATCCCTTTTGACAACATATGTACATGTTTTCAAATAGCCCCTCCCCAAAAAATGTTTTCAAATAGCACACGGTTCACACACGAAAACCGTGTGCCTACCAAACCGTGGCCGATGCCCTCCCCCTTGCTGCGCGTGCGATCTGAGTCGTGCGTTCTGATTGGCCAGAACCCAAACCCCACGGATCGTACGTCTGCACCGTAGAATGCTCCCAGATCAAAGGGCAATCCTCATCCCTTTCGACAGGAAATGCAGTCTGGCTAGGAATTGATTTATATGCAAACATGCACGGTAAATGCCAAAAAATGTCTTACATATAGCACACGAGACTTGAAATGCGCCAGCAAATCAAACCCGTGGTAAAATTGTGATTGGTTTACGTGCGAAAAATTTAGATGAGAAACGATGAACTCACGTCTTCATTTCAAAATTAGTACGTCTTCATTTCAAATGAAATTATTCTGTTTGTGCACACGAGCGCTTAGAGGCAACCGTTTGCATAGGCCTTTCCGCGCGCGCGGCCACAGGGGATATTTTTCACCCTTTTCACCTAGGCGCCAACACCCCCCCACCGTCCGCCCGCGTTTCACTCAACTAGTCCACCCAATCTCCTTCGCCAGCTCCCCCCTCCCCTAGATCCACAGCAGAACCCTCTCCGACGCCGCCGTGCTCACCCCGGCCGTGTGCCCGCTCTTCGGCGTCAAGCCTACCTCCACTGCCGTTCCCAACACGCGGCGGCCCGTGCCTCGCCGTCTTCGTTTGCTCGCCAGCCACCCTCGAGCATATCGATGCAGTAACCCTCGCCTCTCCTGTGGTCCGGCCGGGTTTGCATTAAGAAGCCTGTTAGTTACTGCTCTCCATCACGGTGAGGCATATTTCCTCGCAATCCCTCTTCCAGTTTCGTTCCGTATGTTCCCAAATTGGCTATAAAATAACGGAGAGCGTATATATGTTCATTATCTACCTTCCTTACTACATATAAGCTGTATTTGTTCCAATAAGTTACTGCCTATTTACAGATCGCGGGCGCTCGAGTCACACAAAGTTAACAAATTAGCCGTACATTTTCTAAATTATTGCATGGCATGTTTACAAAACTTGATACCAAGTTGTTAGTTTTATGCTTATCCTCCTTTCCTGTGTTTCGCATGTGTTCTCTGTAGATGCCGAGTAGCAGTGACAACACTCATTCAGGCCATGTATCTTCATCTGATTCGGACAACCCTAGGTCTTCAGCAGATTGTGAGGGATCAAGTTGTGGCACCCCGGCTTAGAGAAACCGAAACGCCCCGTATTCCAGCCCAGAGATCGAGGAGAAGTCTTCTGGAATACGACACTGCTTAGCATAGAACAAACCAGCTCTTTATTGCAATCTATATGTGTACATGGGGATTACATCGGCACGGTGACGCTACGCGGGCCACGGTTGCTCCATGCAAGCAGCAGAACAACTCGACGCAGCAGAATGACTACTGGCAGCGGAAAAGCGACGACGGTGGTGAACTCCACTCCGCAGGGACTCTGGCTGGAACACTTATCCTAGCTCGCAAACAAGGAATCCACGGCAAACAAGCAATCATATCCGTCATGACCTGCAAGCTGGCATGACACGCCAGGTCAGTACATTGAATGTACTTGCAAGCTCACAGCAACCAAAGCAATCAAGACAAACAACAACATGGCAATTACAGGTTAACAAGGATTAACATGATACTATCAGATCAATCATAGCATGAACAAGATGATACAGCTAGAACAATACGAGCATGGCATGAACATATGAACAAGATGAGCCTAGCATGCAACATGATGAAACTATCATGCACCAACTTACTCTGCTCTGGTTACCTTGTAACCATCACCTGTATCACTTACCATCACGGATATCACACGATCATCTCAGGATCCAATCAAGGTTGGTATTAACAATACCGTAGCAATCATTTATGATCACAAGGAGCTTGACCTTTACCCTTGACTCTCGAATAACATTCCAAATATCCAACAAGTTGGTATTCACGATACTACAATGATCCTCTCACGATCACATAAATATCAACCAACTTCTTTCATCATCAAACCAAGGTTGTTATTAAGCACATTATTATTATTACTGTTGACCCATAGTGTGACCGACACGAACTGGGCCCATATCCGCGGGCGCGGCTATCGATAGATTTAACACACACACGCACACTCTACAGAGGTAGCGCACTGTACCCACACCACGAAACCCATGGCCTCACACTCCCATTCGGGTGGACCAACGGCGTTCTGACAAATCCGATCTATTGCCATGGCACTCTCCCGGCCACTCCGACCAACACCCCTTTTGGGTTCAGTCCTGGGTGGCCCATGCCTACCAAAGGTCTTACGGCCACCGTCATGGCAAAAACGGTCCCAAACGGGGACAAAGCGTGCAAACAACTCGGGTTACCTGGCCAAGGTAGCGCCCGCGCATAACCTTCCCTACGTTGGAGGCACCAGCGAGAGGCATGACAGTAGACCCGTTAGGGCCTTTCCCATACACAAGGCAAATGTGGTTGCACTGGTCAGCTCGATCTGGTGGCACCATGACTCAGCCAACAGTTGTTCAAGTTCAATTTAATCCGGTTAAACTTGAATGCAATATGCTGAGCCATGATAAAAGTAACATGATACAACTACAATGCATGAACATGATATCAGCATGAGCATGGGGGTGCAACATAATCAACGAGCATAATAACAACATTTAATCATTTAACCAGATGAGCATGGCATACTAACGAGCATGAATATCACAACTAGAACACTACTCATAACATGACATGAACACTAGCATCAATAATAAATATCATGCAAACGATAAAACTACCATGCAAATATTTAACCAACTCGGTGCAAAATAACATGCATAACAACGGTACTCGGAACAGACGATAGTCATGCACCGAAGATCATCACCAACATGTATTATTACCAAGCATGGCCAATATTAAAGTAGTACTAGCATGAAGAACATAATAACATAGTGCAAGAAAAACAAAGCATGACGGTAAACACCGATCCATAAGCATAACCGAAATAACGACAATAGCAGCAAAGCAAACAAACAGTTATTTAAGATTCAAGTTGAAAACCAATGCTTCTGCATGGCTATCACGCAAATGGTGGTTGTGGCTTGCCTGGGGATGGAGAAGGCTCCGGGGAGAAGTGCGGAAAGATCGCGGAAGGAATCGCTGGAAAGGATACTCTCTCGGAGGGGGCTGATTAGGGGCAAGGGAAAAATGGTCATTTTCAGAATGTTGAAACATGGTGAAAATGGTACCAAAAGTTCGGGCTCGAAGAGACGAAGACGTGGGCGTTGGTTTCACCTCGTTTGGAGTTACGGTTGAAAAGATGTGAAGGGTTGAAGTTCAGGGACCATTCTGCAAGAATATCACCACAAATAGGTCCCTGAGTGGATAAGGCAGAGGCGCAAAATTAGAAATACGCTTTCTGACTAAGAAAACACATTCTAGGCTGAAACAGAGGGAAATACGCTTTCAATAAAGGAAAACGTACTTTGAGATGAAGCAGAGGGAGAATACACTTTCGTGTGGGCGAGACGTCTTCTACAGAATACGCCTCCACTTAACCCAGTCAGCAGAGGCGGGACCGGGGCGTGTGACGCTGACGTGCGGGTCCCGCGGGGCTGGGGCCCCTCACTTATCCACGTGGGCAGGCGGGGTCAACGCGGGGCTGGCTCCGGTGTGGCTGACTGGTGGGGCCCGCGCACCTCTCTCTCCTCCCATCTCCTTCTTCCTCTCCTCCCGACACCGCACGCAGAACAGAGGCGGCCGCCGGCGCTGGCGCTCGCCTAGCCAGCTCCGGCTACCGTTCGTCAAGCTCCGACCACTGGCATGCTCGAGGAAACGAGGCGCACCCGCCGGTGCAGAGCACGGGCATCGAGGAGCCCAGGGGAAGGAGGAGACGGGGCTGTGGCGGAGGGTGTCGTCGGGCTCCGGTGGACTCGCGGCTGCAGGCAACGGAAGGAGGAGAAGGGCTACGGGGTGGCTTCCTAGAGGTGGGTAGAGGCTCTGGTGGAGAAGAGGAAGAGTGAGGGGTGCTGGCTCGCTGGAATTTAGCCGGTGCCGAACGGCGGGCATGGCGGCCATGGAAGGCAGAGAGGGGCTCTGGTGCTCGGGCAAGTAGCCAGGGAGGGGTAGTGGAGTGTGGTGAGGGCGATGGAGTGCTCGAGAGGCGAGGGGAGTGGCTATATATAGCCGGGGCAAGGTGGTTCGCACTCGGTTGCCACCGCGGACGCGTGTCCGGCGCCGCGGACGCGTGTGCTCGCGGCCAAGCTCGAACAACGACGAGGGGGAAGTGGACGAGGGTCACGGAGACGAGAGGGGCTCGGGGACAAGAGAGGAAGAAGCCAACAGAGGAGAAGACGATGGTCGGCTACAGCGTGCGCACTGTGCGGCGAGGGGGACGGCTCACCGGAGAAGAAGACGGAGGGGGCAAGGGCTCAGGGCGACGCAGTCGATCACGAGGAAGCTACTGGACAAGGCTACGGGTCGAGACGAGGGGAGAACAGACGGGCACATCGCCAAGGTGGAGCCAGAGCGCTTTTTCTGCATCCAGAGCACGCGCAAACGACGTGGTCACCACTATGACCAGCAAGGAGGGGACGCGAGAGGCAGGGAAATGTTGTCTAGAGTTTAGTCCTTTCATACTAGAGGCCGAGGGAGGTGATAGATCACGCTGAAGTGCAAAGGAGAGATGTGAGTGATCGCCTGAAGTTTGCTGTATCAGTTTTGGCTGAGTACTGTTGATCAACAGGGAGATGATTGGGTTAAACAGAGTTGTCTGGGGTGTTTGACTATGGAAGGACTACGATCCTGGAAACTATGGAGGGATTTGGACCAATATTTGATATAGTTGCTTCACAACTGCCTAAATTGGTCCAGAATAGAAATCATGATGATGCACTCAAATGGTGAAGCCACTTGAGCTAAACTTGGGCAGGGCAGAATTATTTGGTCATATGAAGATGCTGAAAAAGGTTTCACACCATTTGGATAAACCAAAATGGTACTTTCTTCACAAACCTCCCCACTGACCAGAAGCTTCCAGAAACTCTAGAGGGAAAATGGCTAAATGGATTGAGCCGCAACTTGCTGGAGGGAGTTTATATGGATAGGAGAAGGCCTAGAAAAATTTACAGCCATAATGAAGCAAGATAAAATATACTTGCTTCACAAACTGAAATTTTGGACAGAATCAAAGATTTGAAGCTGTGCTCACATGGAGGCATTAAATGAGCTCAACTTTGGTGGAGGGATATGATTTGATGATATGAAGGACCATGCAAAAGTGCAACTCATTTGGATATGCCTAGCTTGTACCTCCTTCACAAAGTTTCTTTCTGGACAGAAACTTTGGAAAATCATAATTAAATGACTACTAGGCAAATGAGGTTGCATTTTGGCATGTGGCAATGATATGGATAGGAAAAGGTTTCCAAGGAGTTTGAGGTCAATTGGTCAAAGGAAAATAGCACTTGCTTCACAATGTTCCATTTAGGGTAGAATAGGAAATGAATTATTTGAGCATGATGATAAACATGGCAAATGAAATGTTTTGCTATATTTGATGAAGATATGACCCCAAACAATTTATGAGAATTATTTGGGAATTTTAGGGGTGATGGAAATATAGGTTGCTTCACAACCTAGGGCAAAAAGGATGATTCCTTTAATAGAAAAGGAATATTCCCAATAAAAAGAATATTGGGATTGGGCTAGGATGGAAATGATATGATCTAGGGAAGGATTTGAGGATGACAAGCCACTCTGGAAATAAAGAAGAGGTCATCTTCTTCAGTTTCCAGACCACAAAGCCACGGAAAAAGAAAACTCAAGCAAAAACCTCAGAAAATCAAATGAAAAAGAAAGGGCCAAAGTGACAAAAGTAGTCTTGAACGGGATAGAGCTGCAGCAATTACCCTTCCGGTCAGTACACGGAGGAACGCTCCAATGAAGCCCACACACCATCCTAAAGGTGTATATGAAGTAACCGAGATTGATTTAAAGTCCTGGGCTCCAACTAAACCAGATAAAGCACGCATGAGGTTCAGGAGTGTGTGTGGATTTGTTGGCAGGGCAAGGCTCAACATTAATCTGCCGGGGTTTCGGAAGGCTGACACAGAAACACGGCGAAGGATAGTCCAGGAGATCATGGATCACTTCAACGTTCCAGAGCAGTGGAGAATGCAGGTGGAACACGCTGCACTGAAGAAGGCTAGGGATGCTTGGAGAAACTGGAAGCACGTGCTGTACAAGAAGTACCTGAGTGAAGGCAAGGACCCAATCCCCGCATACCCCCAAATTACAAAGGCAAGCTGGGCAGAATTCAAAAGGGTCAGGGCGACTCCAGAGTTTGCTGCGAAGAGTTTCAAGCAATCGGAACTTTAGAAGAAGAACATACACCCCACCGTATGGGTGTGGCAGGATACTACGGCATGAAACTGATATGGGAACAGGAGGACAAAGAAGTAGTAGCGGTGGGTGGGAGTCCGTCCTTTAGTGAAATCAAGGGCGAACGCGCCAGAGACTACTTGTGGGCACGTGCAAAGAGGCGTGATGACGGAACTTATTACTTTGAAAACGCACGTGACGCCAAATTGTATGAAGTGATGGTAGAGGCTTCCAAGATCCCTGGAAGGTTCTATAGGAACTCAGGGCCATGTGACATTCTGTCCATTGCTCTGGACACAAAAGAGCCCCCTGGCCGTGCAATCGGTATAGGCGTTAATGTCCCGCACAAGAGGGCTTTCACACTCAGCAAAGAAGAGAGGCTCAGCTTGAAAAAAGCGAGGAGTGAAATGAAGCAGAATGCATTGTTTGAAAAGTTGAAGAAGGAGATTTATCCGGTTGTTCAAAAGGATGTTGAGGAGTCAATGATGATGATGCAGAAGACTCTAACAGTGACAGATAGCCAGCAGATGGGAGGGGAGGCGGGCATGGATGATGCTGCTTATTGTGCCACAACACTGCACAAGAGTAGCTGTGCATCAGCTGACCCCAGCGACACCGAGACTGCAGCTGCTCGTGATGATGCTATATCCGATCTATCTGGAATGAAAGAAAGACTGAAGGGCGTGCTTACACATTATGAAGGTACATTAAAATGTGCAACAGCCTGGGTTTGCCCACCCTTCTTAGAAGATGGCCTCTTCTTGGACAATGTGCCATTGAAGCCGGGTTGTGTGAAGTGCTACGTGACTGAAGTAAAGCCTGGATTCAATGAATTTGCCCTGAAGAATGTCCTAGGAGACTTCGATGAGCAAAGGACCTTGGGAGAAACACTGTTACATCACATCCAGTGGCCACGAAAGGAAATAGAGTTCATCGATGAGATTCCTGAAGCCCCACCAAGAGCAACCACTGTCGCCCCTCAACCGGTGAAGCTCTCCTTGCCAGAGCAGCTCTCGCGGGCTGATGCATCAACCTGTGATCAGCCGGACCGACTTTGTGGCGTACATGCCATGTCATCCTCCGCCCAAAGCAGCTAGTGGCAAGGCCTACAACTGCTGATGACGCACCACCGGTTCAGTTGCCGGCCGCTGAAGCAGCGGGGGGAGACCCAGCTGCAGCACATGCTCAGCAGACCAACCTGGTGGAACAGACTGCTAAGCAGTCTGATGCTTCGGAACCGCCTGCTAAGCAGTCTGTAGGTCCAGAACCAACTGCTCATCAGTCCGTCGGTCCACAGGCGCGTGATCAGCATACCAATGCGTCAGCACTTCCTGCTCAGCAAACCAACGCGTTGGCACGGCCTCCTCAGCACACCGACAAGTTGGCACCACCTGCGCAGAAACCCGACATAGCTTCAACGCATGGTCAGTAGTCCGATGCCTCTGCTCCTACAGCCCAGCAGTTTGTCATTGCAGCACTGCCAGCTCAGCGGTCCGGCATAGATAAATAGTCTGCTAAGAAGTCCGTCCAAGCTTCACCATCTGCTCGGCAGTCTACCGTGCAGGCAACCAAGACGTTCTGCCAGAAATGCTTCAAGTACCTGTTGAGTAACGTATTAATTTCAAAAAAATTACTACGCACACGCAAGATCATGGTGATGCATAGCAACGAGAAGGGAGAGTGTGTCCATGTACCCTCGTAGACCGAAAGTGAAAGCGTTATGACAACGCGGTTGATGTAGTCGTACGTCTTCACGATCCGACCGATCCAAGTACCGAACGCACGACACCTCCAAGTTCAGCACACGTTCAGCTCGATGACGTTCCATGAACTCACGATCCAGCAGAGCTTCGCGGGAGAGTTCCGTCAGCACGACGGCGTGATGACGGTGATGATGTTGCTATCGACGCAGGGCTTCGCCTAAGTACCGCTACGATATGACCGAGGTGGATTATGGTAGAGGGGGGCACCGCACACGGCTAAAAGATCAATGATCAACTTATGTGTCTTGGGGTGCCCCCCTGCCCCCATATATAAAGGAGGGAGGGGAGGCCGGCCGGCCTCTCTAGGCACGCCAAAGGGAGGAGGAATCCTCCTCCTAGTAGGAGTAGGATTCCGAATTTTCTAGTCCTACTAGGAGGGGAAAGGAAGGAGAGGGGGAGGAGAAGGAAAGAGGGGGCGCAGCCCCTCCCCTAGTCCAATTCGGACTAGGCCCATGGGGTGCGTGCGGCCAGCCCTCGTGGCTTCTCCTCTTTTCCCCCTAAAGCCCACTAAGGCCCATATGTACTCCAGTATTCCCGTAACTCCCCCGGTACTCCGAAAAATACCCGGATCACTCGGAACCTTTCCGATGTCCGAATATAGTCGTCCAATATATCGATCTTTACGTTTCGACCATTTCGAGACTCCTCGTCATGTCCCCGATCTCATCCGGGACTCTGAACTACCTTCGGTACATCAAAACACATAAACTCATAATACCGATCATCACCGAATGTTAAGCGTGCGGACCCTACGGGTTCGGGAACTATAGCGGAACCTGGATGCTCATATTGGCTCCCACATATTCTACGAAGATCTTTATCGGTCAAACCGCATAATTAACAACATACGTTGTTCCCTTTGTCATCGGTATGTTACTTGCCCGAGATTCGATCGTCGGTATCTCAATACCTAGTTCAATCTCGTTACCGGCAAGTCTCTTTACTCGTTCCGTAATTCATCATCCCACAACTAGCTCATTAGTCACATTGCTTGCAAGGCTTATAGTGATGTGCATTACCGAGAGGGCCCGGAGATACCTCTCCGACAATCGGAGTGATAAATCCTAATCTCGATCTATGCCAACTCAACAAGTACCATCAGAGACACCTGTAGAGCACCTTTATAATCACCCAGTTACGTTGTGACGTTTGGTAGCACACAAAGTGTTCCTCTGGTATTCGGGAGTTGCATAATCTCATAGTCATAGGAACATGTATAAGTCATGAAGAAAGCAATAGCAATATACTAAATGATCAAGTGCTAAGCTAATGGAATGGGTCAAGTCAATCAGATCATTCTCTAATAATGTGATCCCGTTAATCAAATGACAACTCATGGCTATGGCTAGGAAACTTAACCATCTTTGATTCAACGAGCTAGTCAAGTAGAGGCATACTAGTGACACTCTGTTTGTCTATGTATTCACACATGTACTAAGTTTCCGGTTAATACAATTCTAGCATGAATAATAAACATTTATCATGATATAAGGAAATATAAATAACAACTTTATTATTGCCTCTAGGGCATATTTCCTTTAGTCTCCCACTTGCACTAGAGTCAATAATCTAGTTCACATCGCCATGTGATTTAACACCAATAGTTCACATCACCATGTGATTAATATCCATAGTTCACATCGTCATGTGGCCAACACTCAAAGGGTCTACTAGAGTCAGTAATCTAGTTCACATCGCCATGTGATTAACACCCAAAGAGTACTAAGGTGTGATCATGTTTTGCTTGTGAGAGAAGTTTAGTCAACGGGTCTGCCAAATTCAGATCCGTATGTATTTTGCAAATTTCTATGTCTACAATGCTCTGCATGGAGCTACTTTAGCTAATTGCTCCCACTTTCAATATGTATCTAGATTGGTACTTAGAGTCATCTGGATCAGTGTCAAAACTTGCATCGACATAATCCTTTACGACGAACCTTTTGTCACCTCCATAATCGAGAAACATATCCTTATTCCACTAAGGATAATTTTGACCGCTGTTCAATGATCTACTCCTAGATCACTATTGTACTCCCTTGCCAAACTCAGTGTAGGGTATACAATAGATCTGGTACACAGCATGACATACTTTATAGAACCTATGGCTGAGGCATAGGGAATGACTTTCATTCTCTTTCTATCTTCTGCCGTGGTCGGGCTTTGAGTCTTACTCAATTTCACACCTTGTAACACAAGCAAGAACTCCTTATTTGACTGTTCCATTTTGAACTACTTCAAAATCTTGTCAAGGTATGTACTTATTGAAAAAACTTATCAAGCGGCTTGATCTATCTCTATAGATCTTGATGCTCAATATGTAAGCAGCTTCACCGAGGTCTTTCTTTGAAAAACTCCTTTCAAACACTCCTTTACGCTTTCTAGAAAATTCTACATCATTTCCGATCAACAATATGTCACCCACATATACTTATCAGAAAGGCTGTAGTGCTCCCACTCACTTTCTTGTAAATACAGGCTTCACGGCAAGTCTGTATAAAACTATATGCTTTGATCAACTCATCAAAGTGTATATTCCAACTCTGAGATGCTTGCACCAGTCCATAAATGGATCGCTGGAGCTTGCACACTTTGTTAGCACCTTTAGGATCGACAAAACCTTTTGGTTGCATCATATACAACTCTTCTTTAAGAAATCCATTAAGGAATGTAGTTTTGACATCCATTTGCCAGATTTCATAAAATGTGGCAATTTGCTAACATGATTCGGACAGACTTAAGCATCGCTACGAGTGAGAAAATCTCATCGTAGTCAACACCTTGAACTTTGTCAAAAACCTTTTTTGACAAGTCTAGCTTTGTAGATAGTAACACTACTATCAGCGTCCGTCTTCCTCTTGAAGATCCATTTATTCTCAATGACTCACCGATCATTGGGCAAGTCAATCAAAGTCCATACTTTGTTCTTATACATGGATCCCATCTCAGATTTCATGGCCTCAAACCATTTCGCGGAATCTGGGCTCATCATCGCTTCCTCATAGTTCGTAGGTTCGCCATGGTCAAGTAACATGACCTCCAGAACAGGATTACCGTACCACTCTGGTGCGGATCTTACTGTGGTTGACCTACGAGGTTCGGTAGTAACTTGATCTGAAGTTACATGATCCTCATCATTAGCTTCCTCACTAATTGGTGTAGGAGTCACAGGAACAGATTTCTGTGATGAACTACTTTCCAATAAGGGAGCAGGTACAGTTAACTCATCAAGTTCTACTTTCCTCCCACTCACTTCTTTCGAGAGAAACTCCTTCTCTAGAAAGAATACATTCTTAGCAACGAATGTCTTGCCTTCGGATCTGTGATAGAAGGTGTACCCAACTGTCTCCTTTGGGTATCCTATGAAGACACATTTCTCCGATTTTGGGTTTGAGCTTATCAGGATGAAACTTTTTCACATAAGCATCGCAACCCCAAACTTTAAGAAACGACAACTTTGGTTTCTTGCCAAACCACAGTTCATAATGTGTCGTCTCAACGGATTTAGATGGTGCCCTATTTAACGTGAATGCAGCTGTCTCTAATGCATAGCCCCAAAACGATAGTGGTAAATCGGTAAGAGACATCATAGATTGCACCATATCTTATAAAGTACGGTTACGATGTTCGAATACAACATTACACTGTGGTGTTCCAGGTGGCGTGAGTTGTGAAACTATTCCGCATTGTTTCAAATGAAGACCAAACTTGTCGGGGGGATGGACCCCGGGCAGGCAACGGAACCCGGATCCTCTTCAAAAACAACGGGGCTAGCACCGCCCCTCAATACTGGCGCGCGCCTGGCCGGGTCGCTCGACGCGGCCAAGCCCCGCAAGCCGGCCAGACTAGCCGACCCGGCAAGACACGTCGACTCGGCCCCAACAAATGGCGCAAGACAGCCGAACCCGGCACGGCCAAAGCCTCCTCACCAAGCCAGCGCCACCCATTGCATGCTACGCAATCCAGCCGCAGGTCAACTCCCGTCCCATCCAGGCCGTATGATGGGGATGAGACTTCAATCAACGATGACCAGGGCAACAGTGCCCCGCCCATGCCTCTGGTCAGCAGGAACGTGGCAACAGTGCTCCTCACCTACCCGCTGACCAGGGCCGGCGTGGCAACAGTGCCCCCACCCTCACCGCTGACGACAGCAAGCGGCAACCTGACGGAGAGCACTGTACGCGGCTCAACTCGGCCACGCCCTGACGATCGACAAGACGGCGCACAGTCCCCCTAGGCTTGCGGGGCCCGCGCCTAGGGGAACCCAGCGAACCACAAGCCCTCAGCGGGGCCCAGCCCGGGACCCCGGACACCGACAACACGGACCCACCGACTTGTAACATTACCATTGTACCCCCGGGGGGTTGGACTATAAAACCCCTCGGGAGCCCACGATCATTCAAGAGGCGAAGCAGGAGGACTAGCCACAAAATAGCAACACCAGAGAGAAGGAGCAGCCCAAGCCTTGGCCAGCTTCCTACCTCCTCCAGACAGCTCCAGGAGCAACATTGTACTATCGATCATCCAACTACACTCGGCAGGACTAGGGGTATTATCTCTCCGGGGAGCCCCGAACCTGGGTATGTCCGGCGTCCCGCGCCCGCTCATGCCAACCTCGCCTCTCGAGCCCACCAGCGCCCTCGAGCTTCCTTCTCTCTTTAGCTATCCCTTGGCATCTGCCGTGCGCCCACCATGACAGTTGGCGCCCACCGTGGGGCAGCTCGAGGAGCTGGCCGGGAGCATGCTTCGGACGGGGCCCTTCTCCTACGCCGATGAGTCCGTCGCGCTGGCGGACGACGTCGTCGGCGCGCTTGTCGCCTCCTTCGCCGCGCTGCGCATCTCTGATGCGTTCGCGATCGACGAGTACCCCAGCGAGGTGCTCAGCTACTCCGACTCTCCCCTCTCCCTCGGCGGCGGCGTCTCCGCCGGGGCAATGGATGTCCATGTGGAGGTTTTCGTCACCGGCGACGGTGCCTCCTCCTCGTCGAGCAAGACAAGGAAGGCTGCCGAAGCCAGGGCCGCAGCGGATCGGATCGAGCCGTCCGATCCGTTGCGCGCCGTGATGCAGAGCCTCCGCATCCCCATCGGCACCGACGTCGACGCCACCAACATCGCTGAGGCCCGAACCTAGCTCGAGGAAAGGCGCCAACAGATGCTGGACCTATCTGAGACGCTCGCTGCCACTCAGCGTCGCCTGGACGCCGCTCAGCTGGAGCGCGACGCCGCCTACGGATTCACGCCCGCTACGGCCGAGCCAAGCCGGGTCGCCGATGTGCGTGCCCGGGGAGGAGCGATCGGCCGGGCCCTCGGCGCCGTCCCGACCGTCTAGGAGACCCCAACGAAGAACATGCACGCCGCCCACGCAGCCGCAGTCGGCCTGGACCAGCTCGCGGGTGAGGAGCTGAAAGAGCGCATCGGGCGGATGCGTGAACTCCTCCACGCCGCCAATACCCAGCAGGACCGCCTCAACCAGCTCGCCAAGCCGGCGGGATCCGGCTCCGCCCGCCTTGGCGGGCCCGGCGAACTTCTGCACACCGCTTCCTCGCCACCTGGCGAGGCGCACTCCGGCCGAGCCCGGGCTCGGCGCGATCCGGCAGCCACAGCCGCCGGCGGATTGGGCGGCGAGCCCGTCCTAGAGACCCAGCGCGGACCCGGCCAGCATGGCCGGCGCCCGGCTCCAACCGAGCCGGGCCCCCGTGGCCTGGCCGCAAGTCGACTCGGCCCGCGCGCCATCGACGACACCGACGCTCGTCACCGCCTCGATCAGCTCACTCGCTCCCTGGAGGTGGAGGAGAGCGGCGCTATCGGGCCAGCGTGCTTCGGCCCGCGCATCCGGGAGGAGCCCTTCCCCAAAGGATTCATGCTCCCCTGCGACACCCCCAAGTACAACGGGACGGTGAAGCCAGAAGACTAGCTCACCGACTACACCACGGCCATTGGCATCACCGGTGCCAATCGTCGTCTCGCCGTGCGCTACGCACCGCTCATGCTCCAAGGGTCGGTCTGCACGTGGTTGAACAGCCTGCCGATGGGCAGCATCAACACATGGGTGGATTTCGAGGAAGCCTTCGTCCGCAACTTCACGGGGACCTACAAGCGACCCGGCCGCCCTAGCCAGCTCGCCATGTGCGTGCAAGGGCCTACGGAGACCGGTCGCGAGTACCTTGCACACTGGACCGAGCTCCGGAACGGCTGCGAGGGCGTCCTTGAAGTCCAGGCGATCCAGTACTTCGTAAGCGGGTGCCGAGACGACACCCTCCTCAAGCACAAGCTCTTACGCTCCAAGCCGGCCACCATGGCCGCGCTCATGGTGACGGCGGACAAGTACGCCAACGCCGACTCCGCCATGAAGATCCAGGTGGCGCTGGATAAAGCCGGCAAGGCGAAGCCGGCCGGCGAAAGCAGCCGACAGCAGCATCACCAGAACAACAAGCGCAAGGCCGACCAGCCGCCGCCGCGTCACGACAACCGGCTCATCGCGGCCATCGAGCCCGCGGCGGACCCGACGGCGAAGCGCCGGCAAACCGGCAAGACGGCATGGCAACCCGCCATGAGCTTCGAGCAGATGCTCGACGCCCCCTGCAAGCACCACAGCGGCGCAAGACCCTCCACGCACACGCTTCGGCAGTGCGCCATCACCAAGCGCATCATGAGGGGCGACGTCCCGCCCCCTCCGGCTCCAGGCGCGGGACAGCCGCCTCCGCCTCCACCGCCGCCTCTAGCTGGCGGCGCGATGCGCGACGATGCCTACCCGCCGGACCAGAGTGCGGCCTACGTCGTCTTCACCAGCCTCGGCGACAACAAGCGCAGCGAGCGCCTCCTTCGGCAGGAGGTGAACACCGTTGTCCCGGCCAAACCGGAGTTCATGCATTGGTCGGATCGCCCGATCACCTGGACCCGGGAGGATCACCCGGCAGTCATGCCGAGCCCGGGTGGTTACGCCCTCGTCCTCAACCCCACCATCGTCGCGCGGCGCACATGCAAGTTCTCCCGAGTCCTCATCGACGGCGGCAGCAGCATCAACATCCTCTACCGCGACACGATGACCAAGCTCGGCCTCAAGGCCGAGGACCTGGAGCCAACCAGAACGATCTTCCACGGCATCATACCCGGCCTCTCCTGCTCACCCATTGGCCGGGTCCGGCTAGATGTCCTGTTTGGTGACAGCAGCCACTTCCGGCGCGAACCGATCTGGTTCGAGGTGGTGGACCTGTCCAGCGCGTATCATGCATTGCTGGGCCGGCCCGCGCTCGCCAAGTTCATGGCGGTTCCCCACTATGCGTACCTGAAGATGAAGATGCCGGGTCCCAAGGGCCTCATCACCGTCGCCGACGATTACCGCAAGTCCCTGGAGTGCGCCCGAGACGGCGCCAAGTTGGCCGAGTCGCTGGTCATTGCCGAGGAGCGGCGCCAGCTCGACCGGATCGTCGCCCTGGTAGGCGAGGCCTCCACCGCGTCGATCCCGACCCCGGACCCGGCCGACGCGGCGGCCTTCAAGCCCTCCAAGGAGACCAAGAAAGTGAAGCTCAACCCAGAAGACCCCAGCTGCAGCAAGTACGTTGTCGTAGGCGCTCGCCTCGACAGCAAATAGGAAGGCGAGCTCGTCGACTTCCTCCGTGAGAGTCGGGATATCTTCGCATGGACCCCCAAGGACATGCCGGGTATCCCGAGGAAGTACGCCGAGCACAAACTTCATGTCCGCAAGGACGCCAAGCCTGTGCGTCAACCCCTACGACGATTTTCCGAAGAGAAGAGAAGAACCATTGGTGAAGAGGTCGCCAAGCTTTTGGCGGCCGGCTTCATAATGGAAGTGTTTCACCCCGAGTGGCTGGCCAATCCAGTCCTCGTCCTGAAGAAGAACAAGACCTGGCGCATGTGTATCGACTACACCAGCCTCAATAAGGCCTGTCCCAAGGATCCGTTCGCCCTCCCGCGGATCGACCAAGTCATCGACTCGACCGCCGGGTGTGAGCTCCTGTCCTTCCTGGACGCTTACTCCGGCTACCACCAGATCAAGCTGGACCCAGCCGACGCCCTGAAGATGTCCTTCATCACACCCTTTGGGGCGTATTGCTACATCACCATGTCGTTCGGCTTGAAGAACGTCGGCGCCACCTTCCAGCGCTGCATGCAGAAATGCCTGCTGCTGCAACTCGGCCGCAATATCCACGTATACATGGACGGCATCATGGTGAAGACCAAGCAACACCTCACGCTCCTCGACGATTTAAAGGAAACCTTTGCCAAGCTCCGCGAATACAAGGTCAAGCTTAACCCGGAAAAATGCGTCTTCGGCATCCCGGGCGGAAAGCTACTCAGCTTCCTTGTCTCGGAACGCGGCATTGAGGCGAACCCGGAGAAGATCAAGGCCATCGAGCGCATGCGCAAGCCGACTCGGCTGCGCGATGTCCAGAAGTTCACCGGATGCTTGGCCTCGGTCAGCCGGTTTCTAAGCCGGCTGGGCGAGAGGGCGCTACACCTGTACCAGCTGATGAAGAAGACGAGCCCATTCGAATGGAACGGCGAGGCAGACGAGGCCTTCCAAGACCTAAAGCTCATGGTCTCCACCGCACCAGTCCTGGCCGCGCCGACCGACAAGGAGCCGCTGTTGCTCTACATAGCCACGACCTCATGGGCGGTCAGCATGGTGCTGGTGGTCGAGCGACTAGAGAAGGGCAAGATCCAAGCCGTCCAGTGCCCAGTCTACTACCTGAGCGAGGTGCTCTCCATCTCCAAGCAGAACTACCCGCACTACCAGAAGATGTGTTACGGCGTGTACTTCACCGCCAAGAAGCTGAAGCAGTATTTCCAAGAGCACGTCGTCACCGTGGTCAGCACGGCGCCTATCGGAGAAATCCTCGGGTGCCGGGATGCCTCTGGCCGGGTTGCCAAATGGGCGATCCAGCTAGCCGGCCACACCATCCTCTATGACTTCCTCGTCGACTGGACCGAGACCCAGTACTTGCCACCGCCTCCCGACTCGACGCATTGGCGCATGCACTTCGACGAGTCCAAGATGTGACTCTGCTTGGGGGCCAACATCGTACTGTCGTCCCCGAAGGGCAACCGGCTCCGCTACGCGCTCCAGATCCACTTCGCCGCCTCCAACAACGTCACCGAGTATGAAGCCCTTGTGCATGGCCTCCGGCTTGCCAAGGAACTCGGCATCCGGTGCATCCTGTGCTACGGCGACTCGGACCTGGTGGTGCAACAATGCTCCGGCGAATGGGACGCCCGCGACTCCAACATGGCAAGCTACCGCTTCCTCGTCCAGAAGCTGTCCGGATCCTTCGAGGGCTGCGAGTTCCTCCACGTCCCGCGCGCGGAGAACAAAGCAGCCGACACGCTCGCCAAGATCGCCTCGTCACGACAAGCCATCCCGTCCGACGTCTCCCTCGAGCACCTGCGCAAGCCGTCCGTCAAGCCATCACCGGACTCCGAGTCCATCCATGTTCCAGACGACCCGGCCGCACCTCAACCCGGCCCGGGGACTGCTGAACCCGGCCCGGGGCTGCTCAGCTCGACTCGGCCACCATCGTCCCAGACCCGGCCATCGCCATCCCCGACCCGGGGGCTGCCGACTTGGAACCCACCCTGGTGGCCGTCTTCGCCGTGGTGACAGCTCCATCTTGGGCCCTCCCAATATCAGAATTTTTGGAGAACGGGGTTCTCCCCATGGACGAGACCGAAGCTCGGCAAGTGCAGCGCCGGGCGTCCGCCTACAGCATCATCAACAACGAGCTCGTCAAGCGCAGCTCCATCAGCATTTTCCAGTGCTGCGTCGAGAAGAAGCGAGGCATCGACATCCTCCTCGACATACATCAGGGCGAGTGTGGGCACCACGCCGCATTGCGATCCCTGGTAGCCAAGGCGTTCCACCATGGCTTCTACTGGCCCACGGCCCTCCAAGATGCCGAGTCACTCGTCCTCAAGTGTGAGGGATGCCAGCGCTTCAGCAAACGCAGCCACCAGCCAGCATCAGCACTCCGCACCATACCGATCGCCTGGCCCTTCGCGGTCTGGGGACTCGACATGGTAGGACCCTTCAAAACCGCTCGAGGCAAGACCAATCAAGAAACTGGACGGGCCAACAGCCGTCCGGTTCATCAAGAACATAGCGGTGCGCTACGGCATGCCGAACAGCATCATCACCGACAACGGCACCAACTTCGCGAAGGGCGCGCTCGAGCAATACTGCTCCGTCTCCGGCATCCGCCTCGACCTGGCCTCCGTTGCGCATCCGCAGTCCAACGGGCAGGTCGAGCGGGCCAATGGACTCATCCTGTCCGGCGTCAAGCCGCGACTTGTCGAGCCACTCATCCGCTCACCCGGCAGCTGGCTTGACGAGTTGCCAGCCGTTCTCTGGAGTCTACGCACCATGCCGAATCGGTCGACCGGGTTCACCCCGTTCTTCCTCGTCTACGGAGCCGAGGCCGTCATCCCGACCGACGTCGAGTTCGACTCGCCGCGCGTCGCGATGTACACCAAAGCCGAAGCCAGAGAAGCCCGTGAAGATGGCGTCGACCTGCTCGAAGAAGCACGCCTCCTGGCGCTCAGTCGCTTGCCATCTACCAGCAAGGCCTGAGGCACAACCACAGCAAGAAGATCAAGCCCCTCGCATTCCGCGAGGGCGACCTCGTCCTCCGACTCGTCCAAGAGCAGGAAGGCCAGCACAAGCTGTCCCCTCCATGGGAGGGCCCATTCATCGTAAGCAGGGCCTTGCGCGACCGCAACGCCTACTACCTCATCGACGCACGCAAGTCAAGGAAGCGCAAGAAGGACACCGCCGGTGAAGAAACGACCCGGCCGTGGAACGCGGAACTCCTCCGCCCGTTTTATAGTTATCCGCACGAGCGTATGTATCATCGCCTTTTGTAAACACATGAAACCATGGGGTCCCCGAACGAGACTCGGGGGCTGCCTTTTGTCGACCAATTTATTGCGTCCGTATTTTCTTGCATCACTATACCACTGAACCCGGTCACCGGTCCGACTCGCTTGACCCGGGGGCTCGGGGGCTGGCCGGCTCGGTCGGTACCCCGCCGCCTTACTTGGTGATTCCTGATAAAGTTAGGATGCCGCGGTCCCCCACTTCGCCCTAAAGCCACAGATCCAGCTTTGGCTGTTGGCTGGCAAGCACGACGGGCCAAAGCTCCTTTACGCTTCATACACTAAGCCAAGGTTGCCGGGTCGATCAACCCGGCCCACCATTCATCAAATGAACAGCCGCACGACCGGCTGCTCGCCAACCGGCTTCGCCAGATTGCCGCCAGCCGGCCCAGTGGGTGTTTCGCTCGCGCTCAACGTTTCGAGGGACCCAAGTCCTGTGCGCTCCTCTCAAAGAACCGAACTCCTTGTCACGGACCGGAGCCTCGGCCGTCTGACCCGCGGGGGGGAGATTTGAGAAAGGAAAAGCACACGAAATCGGTCCAAAAACGGAAGGCAAAAAAGCTAAAGCACCCACAACATCTACACAAGTACTTAAGGAAAGGCCCACGGCCCGAGTTCATTACACCCTAAAACCCCCAGTCGGTGGGTGGACCTGCTATTTAACAAATTTTACACAAAGTGTCTCAGGCATCTCTAGCGCCGCGTCGCGACATTGACGGCTCTCCCCTCGCGGCCTCCGGGTCCGGCGAGGTGCCGGTGCCCTCCTCAGCATCCGCGTCGCGGTAGACGCCCGTCTCCTCCGAGCTCCCCTCCGGGTCGTGGAGGAGCAAGCCGTAGTCGTCGCCGTCCACGGCCCCGCCGTCTTCCGTCCGCTCCGGATGGAACTCGTCGTGGAAGGCAAACCCGGCGATGTAGCTGGCCAGGGAGGCGATCCGGCCGGCCTGCTCCTGCAAGAGCTGCTCCGAACTGGCCCGCTGGCCCATCAACGCGTCCAGCTGCAGGTCCGGATGCCAGGACAGCGCGAACCGGAGCGCCATCTCAGCACCGGCACGAGCGGCGGAGACGCGCCACTCGCCAAGCCGGTCCGGCCCCATCTCCAACCAATGCGCCAGGCGCGAGAAGCTGCTCGGTTGGACGGAGTCCGGCCATAGGGCCGCCGTCATTGCGGTGCCGGCCTGGGACAGCCGCCCCAACTGCGTTCCCAAGACCTGCAGGTAGGCCTCAGCGACGGCGATGATCTCCGGGAAGGTCCAGGCCACCCACGGATCCGTCCCGGACCCAACGACGCCGGTCGGGTCACGCTGATAGCAGATGGCTTCCTCCGCCAGCCGCTGCGTCTCTGGAAAGGCCCCTTCCACAAAGGAAGAAGCGAGTTAGAAGAAGAACAAGAAGGAAGAAAGGCCGGATCCCGGCCCGGCAAAAAACAAGAAAAAAGCACTTACTGGAGAAGGACTCTTCCAGGTGCTGCGCCTCAAGCAACGTACCACGCCGCTCCCGCTCGATGGCGCGGTCGCGCTCCTCGAGCGCCTTCTCCAGATCGGCCGCCTTGGCAAGGGCCGCCTTCAGCTCGGCGTCCTTCTCTTCGGCCGCCTTCTCGGCCGCCTCACAGCGACGGGCCTCGTTCTGACGGGCCCCCTCAGCCGTGGTGACCTGCCCCCGCAGGCGATCCACCTCGGCCTGGAGCCAGCCCTTGTCGTCGGCCAGCTGGCCGCGCTGCTGGTCCGCCTCCACCAGGGCCTGCTGCGCCTCTGCCATCTTGGCGGCTTCCGCCTTAAGGAGCCCCACCTCGGCCTCGAGGCGGCTCTTGTGACCCGCCAGCTGCTCATGCAGCCGGTTGGCCTCATCAAGAGACCGCCGAGCCGCGGCCGCCTCCGCCCTCGCCTGCGCCGCCTCGACGCCAAGATGGCCGGTGTCGGCAACGAGCCGGTCGTAGTGATGACCGGCCTGGAGCAGACGAGTCCGCCAGGACAGCACCTCGGCTGCGAAAAAGAAGGACTCAGCAGAAGAAAAAGCAAGACTTAAGATTTGGCCCAACTGTTACACAGTTGTCCCGAATCTCGGGGGCTACACCCAGTGGGTGTGCTAGCGCGCCCCCACTAGAAAAGAGCACAAGAATACCTGCGGCGACGCGGAGCTCCTCCTCCTTGGCGAAAAGCCACTCAACAAGCTCCCGGTGCTTGCTAAGGAGACGATTGTAGGCGGCGACCCGGAAGGCGTCGAGATGCTGAAAAAAGCAGAAATCAGAGCAAGGCCAACACTCTAAAGATTCGACCCAACTACTACGTGGTTGGCCCGAACCTCGGGGGATACACCTAGTGGGTGCGCTGGCGCGCCCCCACAAAGAATAAAATTGCAACAAGACTTACCAGAACGGCGCGCTCCAGGTCGCGCGACCGCTCCACCTCGGCCTAGGCGAAGGCCTCGAGCCGTTCCGTCCGGCCTCGCAGGCGGCGACTGACGGCGTCCAGCGCCGCCTCCTCCTGGGTCTGAGGCCCGATGACAATGACGCCCCCGCTCCGCGCCGGCTGCGGCACGGCAGCTCGACGCTCTCCCTCCCGGGGCACCAAGGCGTACTCCCCGCTGGCCGCTCGCGACGCGGCCAGCACCTCCTCCGGGACGCCCTGCGTCGCCATCTCCGACCCGGACGCCGGGACGCCCTGCGTCGCCGTCTCCGGCCCAGCTGCCAGGGTGACCTCCGGCACCGCCGCCCGCGGTGCCTCCTCCAAAACCGACGGCGCCTCCGACGCCGCCGCCCGCAGCGTCTCTTCCAAAACAACGCTGCCTCCACCACCATCAGTCCCCGCTCGCTCGGCCACGTCGGCCCGCGGCGGGCTGTCATCCTCCACTTCCACGACCCCCCGGTCGGGGATCACCACCTCAGCCCGGCCTCCACGGCCGCGCTCCCTCACCGACGAAGGCTCAAAGACCGTCGCCGCCACCACCGTGCCCTCCGGCATCTCGCGCCAAACCGGCTCCGCGCCGGGTCGCGCCCATGCCGCCGCCGTGTCGGTCCAAGCCCGGACCGAAGCCGCCTCCAGCTCCGCCTCGGCCCGGTTCCTGTCCCGCCAGGCCAAGGCTTCGGCGTCGTTCGGATCCAGGCCGAGGGCCAAGTCGGCCCGTCCCTCCACCTCGGCCTGGTCGGCAAGGTCGGACCGACTCCTGTGGAACACGGCCCCTTCGGCGGTCGCGGCTTCCGCTGCCGCCCTCGCCAGCGCGATTGGCGACCTGGAGAAGAAGACAGAATGAGCAGAAAGGAAACAAGACTAGCTCAAGAAAAAATCTGAGCGCAAACGAGAGATGAAGCTTACCCTGCCAAGACCGGGACAAGGGTTGGCCTCCCGTGCCCGCCGCCGCGCTTCCTCTTGGCCGGCCTCCCGGCCCCGGCCGGGTCCACCGTGCGCTTCGGGGCCCGGGGTCGCGGCGCGACGCTGTCTTTCCCATGCGGGCGGCTCGGCGCCGCCCCATGCGAGGACCCGGCTCCGCCCGCGTCGCCGTCTCCCCCGCCCAACGCCACTACACCAACAACTGGCGTCAGCACCGACCGTTCCGTGCCGCGGTCAGAAATTCAAGACACATGAAGAAAAACACAAGACTTACCCGCGCGACGCCTAGCGCCGGCGTCGGACTCGGCCTCCTCCTCCCCGCTATGAGCCACGGGCTCCTCTGGCGCCACCGGCTCCACCTGCGATGGGGCCCGGGCGTAAGGATGCCGAATCGCGTTCAGAAGTACCCCCGCGTCGCGTCAGGACGGTTGAGAAGGTGCACGGCAGCAAAGTGAGAAGACCAGACACTCACCTGCGGCGCCGGGTTCGACTGGCTATACGGTGCCTTTCCGAACCGCCAGTCCTCCCCAAGGTTGGCCTTGAAGATGTCGTTCACGCCGCGCGCGACCTGCTCCGCGGACAGCAGCGTCGACCCCATGCGGTTGGGGTCTTGAAGGCCGACCATTTCACTGATGAGGCAGGAGCGCCCCTGAAGCGGAAGGACCCGGCGCATGATGAACACGGTGAGGAGGTCAGTGCCGGTGAGCCCCTCCTGCGTCCTCATCACCGTCACCCGCTTGCAGAGATTAACGATCTCCTGCGATGGGCGCTTGGGCGAGTAGCCCCAGTTCGTCTTCGCCCGCGGCGGTGCGGTGGCGAAGGCCGGAAGATTGATGCGATCTGCTCCAAGGTTGCGGACGTAGAAGAAGGAGTTCTGCCACTTCTTGGCAGAGTCCTCCAGCGGGATCTTGGGGAAATCCGCCCCCGACCGCTTCGAGATGACGGCGGCGCCGCAATCGGCGAACTCCCCGGCCGACCGGCCCTGCTGCTTCAAGGAGAAGAAGCGCCCAGAGGTCGATCGTAGGCTCGACCCCCAGGTACCCCTCGCAGAGGGTGACGAAGCCGGAGAGCTGGACGATGGCGCCGGTGCCAAGATGATGCGGCTGGAGCCCGAAGAACTCCAGGAACGCGTGGAAGAAGGTGCTCGCCAGCAGCCCGAACCCGTGCTCGAAGTGCGTGAGGAAGACCACGCGCTCCTGCCCCTCGGGCCGAGGCCTCTGCTCGCCGCGCGGCAGGCGGACACCGACATTCGTCTCCCGCGGCAGGCGCCGCGTCGCCCGGAGCTGGACGATGTCCTCGGAGGTGACGCTCGAACCCATCCAGGAGCCCGATGGCAACGACATGATCAAAGGAAGAAGAAGGAAGATGGACGGCGAAGGAGTTCTGCTCGGAGCAGCGGGCGCCGCAGTGCGTCGGTTGCAAAGAGCGGAGCGAGAGCAAAGGGACGGGAGGGCGAGCGAGAATAATGTCCGCTGCCCCTGCCCCCCCCCCCCCCGGATTTATAACCCTCGGTTTGAACGTGGGGAACTGGGGAAGTGGGATCGTCTACATGCGCCCGTCCCACTACCCCACAATAAGTGCGCACGTACACGCACAGTAACTACCCAGGGAAGAGCAACTGGCCTCCGGACGCCGCAATAAATCCGCGCTTGGGCCAAGGGCGCGCGGCGGTGGGCCCCAGCCTGTCGCCCGGTCCCGTCACGCGCGTGGCCTGTCAGGCCCCTCCGACTTCCGGGCACCACGTGGCGCCCGCGCAAAGCCCGAGGGATTGCCCCAAGATTCGGCGGACTTCTCGGTCCCCGCCACGACCGAGACGCCGCGATCCAGTTTCCGAGAAAACCGGCACACAGTGGGTGTTGTCGGACCCGGCGCTCGCGGAATCCACCTTGCTTAAGGGGGAAACTGCGAAGGCCCACTCATCCGAAGACGGCGGACCTTCACAGCTTCGAGGACTACTGTCAGGGGGATGGACCCCGGGCAGGCAACGGAACCCGGATCCTCTTCAAAAACAACGGGGCTGGCACCGCCCCTCAATACCGGCGCGCGCTTGGCCGAGTCGCTCGACCCGGCCAAGCCCCGCAAGCCGACCCGGTAAGACACGTCGACTCGGCCCCAAAAAATGGCGCAAGACAGCTGAATCCAGCACGGCCAAAGCCTCCTCACCAAGCTAGCGCCACCCATGGCATGCTACGCAATCCAGCCGCGGGTCAAATCCCGTCCCATCCAGGCCGTATGATGGGGACGAGACTTCAATCAACGATGACCGGGGCAACAGTGCCCCGCCCATGCCTCTGGTCAGCAGGAACGTGGCAACAGTGCCCCTCACCTACCCGCTGACCAGGGCCGGCGTGGCAATAGTGCCCCCACCCTCACCGCTGACGACAGCAAGCGGCAACCTGACGGAGAGCACCGTACGCGGCTCAACTCGGCCACGCCCTGACGATTGACAAGACGGTGCATAGTCCCCCTAGGCTTGCGGGGCCCGCGCCTAGGGGAACCCGGCGAACCACAAGCCCTCAGCGGGGCCCAGCCCTGGACCCCGGACACCGACAACACGGACCCACCGACTTGTGACATTACCATTGTATCCCCGGGGGTTGGACTATAAAACCCCCCGGGAGCCCACGATCATTCAGGAGGCGAAGCAGGAGGACTAGCCACAAAATAGCAACACCGGAGAGAAGGAACAGCCCAAGCCTTGGCCAGCTTCCTTCCTCCTCCAGACAGCTCCAGGAGCAACATTGTACTATCGATCATCCAACTACACTCGGCAGGACTAGGGGTATTATCTCTCCGGGGAGCCCAGAACCTGGGTATGTCCGGTGTCTCGCGCCCGCTCATGCCAACCTCGCCTCTGGAGCCCACCAGCGCCCTCAAGCCTCCTTCTCTCTTTAGCAATCCCTGGGCATCTGCCGTGCGCCCACCACGACAAAACTCGTAACTCAAATATTCTCCTCCACGATCAGATCATAGAAACTTTATTTTCTTGTTACGATGATTTTCCACTTCACTCTGAAATTATATGAACTTTTCATATGTTTCAGACTTATGTTTCATCAAGTAGATATACCCATATCTTCTCAAATCATCTGTTAAGGTCAGAAAATAATGATACCTGCCGTGAGCCTCAACACTTATCGGATCGCATACATCAGTATGTATTATTTCCAATAAGTCAGTTGCTCGCTCCATTGTTTCGGAGAACGGAGTCTTAGTCATCTTGCCCATAAGGCATGGTTCGCAAGCATCAAGTGATTCATAATCAAGTGATTCCAAAATTCCATCAGCATGGAGTTGCTTCATGCACTTTACACCAATATGACCTAAACGGCAGTGCCACAAATAAGTTGCACTATCATTATTAACTTTGCATCTTTTGGCTTCAATATTATGAATATGTGTATCACTATGATCGAGATTCAATAAACCATTCACCTTGGGTGTATGACCATTGAAGGTTTTATTCATGTAAAGAGAACAACAATTATTCTTTGACTTTAAATGAATAACCGTATTGCAATAAACATGATCAAATCATATTCATGCTTAACGCAAACACCAAATAACACTTATTTAGGTTCAACACTAATCCTGAAAGTATAGGGAGTGTGTGATGATGATCATATCAATCTTGGAACCACTTCCAACACACATCGTCACTTCACCCTTTACTAGTCTCTGTTCATTCTGCAACTCCCGATTCGAGTTACTAATCTTAGCAACTGAACTAGTATCAAATACTGAGGGTTTGCTATAAACACTAGTAAAGTACACATCAATAACATGTATATCAAATATACTTTTGTTCACTTTGCCATCTTTCTTATCCGCCAAGTATCTAGGGAAGTTCCACTTCTAGTGACCATTTCCTTTGCAGTAGAAGCACTCAGTTTCAGGCTTAGGTCCAGACTTGGGCTTCTTCACTTGAGCAGCAACTTGCTTGCCGTTCTTCTTGAAGTTCCCCTTCTTCCCTTTGCCCTTTTTCTTGAAACTAGTGGTCTTTTCAACCATCAACACTTGATGTTTTTCTTGATTTCTACCTTCGCCGATTTTAGCATCGCGAAGAGCTTGGGAATTGTTTTCGTCATCCCTTGCATATTATAGTTCATCACGAAGTTCTAGTAACTTGGTGATAGTGACTAGAGAACTTTGTCAATTACTATCTTATCTGGAAGATTAACTCCCACTTGATTCAAGAAATTGTAGTACCCAGACAATCTGAGCACATGCTCACTGGTTGAGCTATTCTCCTCCATCTTGTAGGCAAAGTACTATCAAAGGTCTCATACCTCTTGACACGGGCATGAGTATGAAATACCAATTTCAACTCTTGGAACATCTGATATGCTCCGTGGCGTTCAAAACATTTTTGAAGTCCCGATTCTAAGCCGTAAAGCATGGTGCACTAAACTATCAAGTAGTCATCATACCGAGCTTTTGTCAAAACGTTCATAACATCTGCATCTGCTCCTACAATAGTTCTGTCACCTAGCGGTGCATCAAGGACATAATACTTCTGTGCAGCAATGAGGATAATCCTCAGATCACGGATCCAATCCGCATCATTGCTACTAACATCTTTCAACTTAGTTTTCTCTAGGAACATATCAAAACTAAAACAAGGGAGCTAAACGTGAGCTATTGATCTACAACATAGATATGCTAATATTACCAGGACTAAGTTCATGATAAATTAAAGTTCAATTAATCATATTACTTAAGAACTCCCACTTAGATAGACCTTTCTCTAATCATCTAAGTGACCACGTGATCCATATCAACTAGACCATGTCCGATCATCACGTGAGATGGAGTAGTTTTCAATGGTGAACATCACTATGTTGATTATATCTTCTATATGATTCACGCTCGACCTTTCGGTCTCCAGTGTTCCGAGGCCATATCTGCATATGCTAGGCTCGTCAAGTTTAACCCGAGTATTTCTGCGTGTGCAAAACTGGCTTGCACCCGTTGTATGTGAACATAGAGCTTATCACACCCGATGATCACGTGGTGTCTCGGCACGACGAACTTTGGCAACGGTGCATACTCAGGGAGAACACTTGTACCTTGAAATTTAGTGAGAGATTATCTTATAAAGCTACCGCCAAACTAAGCAAAATAAGATGTATAAAAGATAAACATCACATACAATCAAAATATGTGACATGATATGGCCATCATCATCTTGTGCTTTTGATCTCCATCTCCAAAGTACTATCATGATCTCCATTGTTACCGGCATGACACCATGATCTCCATCATCTCGATCTTTTATCAACGTGTCATCACATGGTCGTCTCACCAGCTATTGATTTTGCAACTATTGTTATCGCATAGCGATAAAGTAAAGCAATTACATGGCACTTGCATCTTATGCAATAAAGAGACAACCATAAAGCCCTTGCCAGTTGCCGATAACTTTAACAAAACATGATCATCTCATACAAAAATTTATATCTCATCACGTGTTGACCATATCACATCACAACATGCCCTGCAAAAACAAGTTAGACGTCCTCTACTTTGTTGTTGCAAGTTTTACGTGGCTGCTACGGGCTGAGCAAGAACCATTCTTACCTACGCATCAAAACCACAACGATATTTCGTCAAGTTAGTGTTGTTTTAACTTTCACAAGGACCGGACGTAGCCACACTCGATTCAACTAAAGTTGGAGAAACTGACACCCGCCAGCCACCTGTGTGCGAAGCACGTCGGTAGAACCAGTCTTGTGTAAGCGTACGCGTAATATCGGTCCGGGACGCTTCATCCAACAATACCGCCGAATCAAAGTATGACAGGCTGGTAAGCAGTATGACTAGTATCGCCGACAACTCACTTGTGTTCTACTCGTGCATATAACATCTACGCATAAACCTGGCTCTGATACCACTGTTGGGTAACGTAGTAATTTCAAAAAAATTCCTACGCACACGCAAGATCATGGTGATGCATAGCAATGAGAGAGGAGAGTGTGTCCACGTACCCTTGTAGACTGAAAGAGGAAGCGTTATGACAACGCGGTTGATGTAGTCATACGTCTTCACGATCCGACCGATCCAAGTACCGAACGCACGGCACCTCCGAGTTCAGCACACGTTCAGCTCAATGATGTCCCACGAACTCACGATCCAGCAAAGCTTCACGGGAGAGTTCTGTCAGCACGACGGCGTGATGACGGTGATGATGTTGCTATCGACGCATGGCTTCGCCTATGCACCGCTACGATATGACCGAGGTGGATTATGGTGGAGGGGGGCACCGCACACGGCTAAAAGATCAATGATCAACTTGTGTGTCTTGGGGTGCCCCCCTGCTCCTGTATATAAAGGAGGGAGGGGAGGCTGGCCGGCCTCTCTAGGCGTGCCAAAGGAAGGAGGAATCCTCCTCCTAGTAGGAGTAGGATTCCTCCTTTCCTAGTCCTACTAGGAGGGGAAAGGAAGGAGAGGGGGAGGAGAAGGAAAGAGGGGGCGCAGCCCCTCCCCTAGTCCAATTCGGACTAGGCCCATGGGGTGCGTGTGGCCAGCCCTCGTGGCCTCTCCTCTTTTTCCCCTAAAGTCCACTAAGGCCCATATGTACTCCCGTATTCCCGTAACACCCCTGGTACTCCAAAAAATACCCGGATCACTCGAAACCTTTCCGATGTCCGAATATAGTCGTCCAATATATCTGTCTTTACGCCTCGACCATTTCGAGACTCCTCATCATGTCTCCGATCTCATCCCGGACTCCGAACTACCTTCGGTACATCAAAACACATAAACTGATAAAACCGATCGTCACCAAACGTTAAGCGTGCGGACCCTATGGGTTCGAGAACTATGTAGACATGACCGAGACACGTTTCAGGTCAATAACCAATAGCGGAACCTGGATGCTCATATTGGCTCCCACATATTCTACGAAGATCTTTATCGGTCAAACCGCATAACAACATACATTGTTCCCTTTGTCATCTGTATGTTACTTGCCCGTGATTCGATCATCGGTATCTCAATACCTAGTTCAATCTCGTTACCGGCAAGTCTCTTTACTCATCCGTAATGCATCATCCCGCAACCAACTCATTAGTCACATTGCTTGCCAGGCTTATAGTGACGTGCATTACCGAGAGGGCCCAGAGATACCTCTCCGACAATCGGAGTGACAAATCCTAATCTCGATCTATGCCAACTCAACAAGTACCATCGGAGACACCTATAGAGCACCTTTATAATCACCCAGTTACATTGTGACGTTTGGTAGCACACAAAGTGTTCCTTCGGTATTCGGGAGTTGCATAATCTCATAGTCATAGGAACATGTATAAGTCATGAAGAAAGCAATAGCAATATACTAAACGATCAAGTGCTAAGCTAACGGAATGGGTCAAGTCAATCACATCATTCTCTAATGATGTGATCCAGTTAATCAAATGACAACTCATGTCTATGGCTAGGAAACTTAACCATCTTTGATTGAACGAGCTAGTCAAGTAGAGGCATACTAGTGACACTCTGTTTGTCTATGTATTCACACATGTACTAAGTTTCCGGTTAATACAATTCTAGCATGAATAATAAACATTTATCATGATATAAGGAAATATAAATAACAACTTTATTATTGCCTCTAGGGCATATTTCCTTCAGTACCAAGAAGGAAGTGGCCAAAAAGGCTACACCCACGACCACGAGGAAGCGCAGCGGGAAAGTGAAGAGGAAAGAGAACGATTGCCTCTTACTTAAAGCACTCATCGCCCAGAACCAAATTAACAGCAGCTTGTTCGAATCGGGGTGTAATATTATTTCTAACGCCATGGATGATGAATAAGTAGAATTATTGCTTGCTAAAAGAAAAGCAGACGTACTTGAAGCACGCAATTACGTCCATAGTCAGCCATTTCTTGTTGCCGAATACTTTGATGAGTGCAGCTCCAGTTGCCGCGAGTTACATGAATATTGCATGGATCAAATGTCAGAAGGTCATCACCATTTGCTAGTCCACTACAAGAGAGATCATTTCCGACACGATGTTGGTTCCATCATTGTGAGTTTCGAGGAGTTACATCTCTTCTTCAACTTCAACGTGCTCGATGCCACTCTTGTTAGATGCGTGATTTTGTAAGTACTTAACAAACTCTGATCAACTTCTCCATACAAGGTTGTAAATGATAAACAGGTAACTGCATTTTATTCCTCGAGGGGATTGAACGCGCAGAGAAGACAAAGTGAGAGTGTGTATTTCATAGATCCTGCATTAGCAAATGGCACAACATTACATGAAAAGGACCAATGGGACTGGGCCGTTAACACGGTCGTCCGTATATTCAAAAACATGTCCCATGCAGAATCATTTCTCTGGCCACATCATGAAGGGTGAGTCAAGTAAACAACCACGCATACACTGATTGTCTTTCAGATTTCGACATCATTCGTAAGTTCATGGCTTTCTTAATATGTAGCAATCACTGGATATTGGTATTCATTGTTCCAAACAAGAACACTGTTTACTACATCGGTTCTCTCAGAGAGTCAACAAACGCTCAGGATCTGACGCATCTTCAGCAATTCTTGGATAGGTATTGAATTCTATGATGTTGAAATTAATTTGCATTCATATCTGGTTCAATAATTGATGTTGTCAAAATTCATCATCATTTGCAGTGCGCTCACATTGTGGGAAACTAAAACAGGGAACCTGTTCAAGAGGAAACTACCTCTGCAGCACGAGATCGTTTCTCTAGTAACACACCGAAATCCATTATTTTCAGAAAATTTATCCAACAGTCTGCAAATACCTTTCCTTGCGCTAGTCAAATGTTCAAGCTTCTAAATAAACCTCTTTCTATTTTGTCCAAAGAAAAAATAATACATCTAACACCGGTTAGGTTGTTCCTAACAGGACAAATACATGACTAATTTTGTACAAAAAAAAATCAGTGTCCTCAGCAAGAAGCAGGGACCAACCTTTGTGGATACTATGTTTGCAGACACATGATCTCCATCTGCAAATCTGCTGATAGTTGTGACGATCCTCGCGAATTAGTACCAGTAAGTCTATCTTAATTAATATCTTCTACTCCACTCATATGGCACATTCTGATCTTAAAAATACTGCAGCTCATCTTAAAACCGAGGACCCCTGAACCGCTCCCGGCTGGTGAATTGCTGATGGTTCGGAGATTTATCAGCGACTTCTTCCTGGATCACTACATCAATCCCACTGGTGATGATGAAGATTTCAGCATGGTTTCTCCTGAAACATTGAGTACGAGTTAGCCGCTAAACATATAACGCATGGATCCATTATTTTCCATCTGATGAGGTCTTCGTATTTCGTACACTATGATTAATTATGTAATGCATATATGTGTGGACAAATCATTGGAATTTAGCTATCATATGTTCAATTGCAATTGTTGCGAAATCTGATGAATGTTCTTCCTGTGGACACTATTTGTTCAATTCAATATTGTGGCAAATTTGCTTTTTGCGTGCCGATTCAAAATGGGATATTTTTGTTTATTTGTTCAATTGAATATTATGGTGAATTTGCTTTTTGTGTGCCGATTCAAAATGGGATATTTTTGTTTTAACCTGGCAATTGCTCCGCACACGGTTCAACTAAATGAGTGTGTGCAATCCACATCGGAAAGCATACGTCAATCGTATTGGAACCGTCGGTGATACACAGCAGATCACAAACGATTCGCAGCGCTACTACGTGTGCGTAGGTTCTCCGGAATCGTTTGTGATGTCGCGTTATCGCACACGAGAACTGGGAGTAAACCGTGCCCAATGCAAAATACAATCCCATTCGTATTTTTTTCAGGAAACGTGTGGGATCCCAAACGAAAAGCACACGTCACTATTGCGGCAACCGTCGGTGATACCTAACAAATCACAAATGGTCTGCAGCACTTGTATGTGTGCGAAGGGGCTCCTGGACCATTTGTGATAGAACATTATCGCAGACGGTAATTGTTGGAAAACGTGTGCGATGGAGTCTAGCATGGCAGACGGGTTACGCAGAAAACTCGTGTGCGATAGGGCACAAATCACACACAGTTCTTATGTTGGCACGTGTGCCTTACATACTGTTTCCCAAGCGGTTTGTTACGACAGACCGTAGGGTTTCACTGCGTCATTAGAAACGCTTAATCACCGATACCACACGTGCGAAAGAATTTAGTGTGTGTTGCATCGCACACGATTACATTTTGGAAGGCCTCTGGATCATTGTTCCATATCCCCGATGGTTTCTGGGTCGTGTGGGAAGGACCCCCTATCGCACACACTCACTTGGTGATGGTTCCGAAGGCCGTCGTGAAAAGGGGTAAAAACCATTTGTTTAGGACCGACGCGCACTAGTGCCCCTAAACCCGCCATTCCGATGGAACAATATGAACACAAAAGTGATGAAATTTCATCAGAGGATGACGAGGAAGCACCTGTTAGGAGCAAGAGACAAAGGACTGCAAAGTCTTTTGGTGATGATTTCCTCGTGTACCTCGTGGATGACGACACTCCCAGTTCCATTTCAGAAGCTTATGCATCTCTGGATGCTGACTACTAGAAGGATGCAGTTCGTAGCGAGATGGACTCCATCTTGGCTAATGGGACATGGGAGATCACTGGTCGTCCTTATGGTTGCCAGCCATTGGGTTGTAAGTGGGTGTTCAAGAAGAAGCTTAGGCCCGATGGTACGGTTGAGAAGTACAAGGCTAGGCTTGTGTCTAAGGGTTATACCTAAAAAGAAGAAGTGGATTTCTTCGATACTTACTCACCCGTGGCTAGACTGACAACCATTCGAGTGTTACTCGCATTGGCTGCCTTGCATGGTCTTCTCGTTCATCACAAGGACGTTAAGACGGCTTTCCTTAACAGAGAGCCGGACGAGGAAATTTACATACAACAGCTAGATTGCTTTGTAGTAAATGGTCAGGAAAGAAAGGTGTGCAAGCTAATGAAATCTTTGTATGGCCTGAAACAAGCGCCTAAGCAATGGCATGAGAAGTTCAATACTACTCTGACATCTGCTGGCTTTGTTGTTAATGGAGCTGACAAATGTGTATACTATCGCTATGGTGGGGGCGAAGGAGTTATATTGTGTCATTATGTCGATGACATACTGATTGCTTGTATCTGCGTTGGTATTTCCCCGAAGAGGAGAGGATGATGCAGTACAACAACGGTAGGTATTTACCTCAGTTATGAAACCAAGGTATCAATCCAGTAGGAGGATCCACCAAACTATGTAAGCAGTACCTTCACACAAATAACAAAAACTTGCAAGCCAACGCGTAAGAGGGGTTGTCAACCCCTCCTCGGTATTGAGATAGATTAGATTGCATGAGATTGAATAAATAGATCTAACAAAAACAAAAAATAAAATAGGTAAAGAAAAAGTGCAGCAAGGTATTTTTTGGATTTTTGGATTAATAGTTCTGAAAACAATATGATAGAAAATAGACCCGGGGGCCATAGATTTCACTAAAGGCTTCTCTTGAGAAAATAGCATACAGTGGGTAAACAAATTGCTATTGGGAAATTGATAGAAAAGCAAATAATTATGGTGATATCGAAGGCAATGATCATGTATATAGGCATCACGTCCAATATTAGTAGACCGAAACGATTCTGCATCTACTACTATTACTCCACACATCGACCGCTATCTAGCATGCATCTAGTGTATTAAGTTCACGAAGAAACGTAGTAATGCAATAAGAACGATGACATGATGTAGACAAGATCTATTCATGTAGGAATAGACCCCATCTTTTTATCCTTAATGGCAATGATACATGTGTGTCATATCTCCTTCTGTCACTGAGATTGAGCACCGCAAGATCGAACCTATCACAAAGCACCTCTTCCCATGGCAAGAAAAATCAATCTAGTTAACGAAACCAAACCAAAGTTTCGGAGAAGAAATACGAGGCTATAACAATCATCAATATAAGAGTTCAACAAAGACTCAAATAATATTCATAGATAGATCTGATCATAAACTCACAATCCATCGGATCCCAACAAACACACCACAAAAAAGAGTTACATCAAATAGATCTCCAAGAACATCAAGGAGACCATTGTGTTGAGGATCAAAAAGAGAGAAGAAGCCATCTAGCTACTGCCTACGGACCCGTAGGTCTGTGGTAAACTGCTCATGAATCATTGGAGGGGCACCAATGGGGATGATGAACCCCTCCGTGATCGTTTCCCCCTCCGGCAAGGTGTCGAAAAAGGGCTCTAGATTGGATCTTGTGGTTCTGGAACTTGCGGCGGTGGAAACTCTGATCTCTCGAGTCCCTTAGGGTTTCTGGAATATTTGGGTATTTATAGAGCTGAGAGGTGCTGGAAAAGCCTCCCGTGGGCCCCACTACCCACCAAGGCGTGCCTAGGGCCTCCAGCACGCCCTTGTGCCTAGTGGGCCCCACGGGCCTCCTCTGGTGCACCTCCTTGGCCTCCTGGGTGTCTTCTGGGCAGAAAAAATCTTCAAAAAGTTGCGCTGCATTTGGACTTCGTTTGATATGGATATTCTATGAAGTAAAAAACAAGCAAAAAACAGCAACTGACACTGGGCACTATGTCAATAGGTTAGTCCCAAAAAATGATATAAAGTTGCTATAAAATGAATATAAAACATCCAAGATTGATAATATAACAACATGAAACAATAAAAATTATAGATACGTTGGAGACGTATCACATACTTATATTTGGGACCCACCTCAAAGTCATTGAGGAGGTCAAGGATTTTCTATCTCATAAGTTTGAGATGAAAGACCTGGGTGTGGCTGATGTTATCTTGGACATCAAGCTACTGAGAAATACTGAGGGTGGAATTACACTTTTGCAATCCCACTATGTTGAGAAGATTTTGAGCTGCTTTGGATATTCGGACTGCAAACCTTCTGCAACACCATATGATCCTAGCATTCAGATTCGGAAGTTTGAAGGTACGACTGTAGATCAATTGAGATATTCTGAAGTGGTTGGTTCACTCATGTACCTAGCTTGTGCTACTCGTCTTGACATCTCATTTGCTATGTGCAAACTAAGCCAGTTTGTTTCTAGTCTGGGAGATGTACATTGGCATGCTGTTAAGCGAGTGATGCGTTATTTTCAAGGTATGAACTACGGAATTCACTATTCCGGGTACCCGACGGAACTTGAGGGGTATAGTGATTCTAATTGGATATCTGATGCTAATGAGATGAAAGCCACACGTGGATATGTCTTCACACTTGGTGGTGGTACTGTTTCCTGGAAGTCTTGCAAGCAGACGATCTTAGCGAGATCGACTATGGAAGCAGAACTCACAACATTAGACACATCATGCATCGAAGCAGAATGGCTTCAAGAGCTTTTGATGGATTTGATTGTGGTTGATAAACCAGTCCCGGCTGTCCTTATGAACTGTGACAATCAAACGGTGATTGCCAGGGCTAAGAGTTCAAAGGACAACATGAAATCCACAAAGCACATAAGAAGAAGATTAAAATCTGTCAGAAAATCAAGAAACTTCGGAGTCATAGCGTTGGATTATACCGGACGGCTAAGAATCTGGCAGACCCTTTTACGAAAGGGCTATCACAGATTGTGATAGAAAATGCATTGAGGGAGATGGGCATGAGACCCACGTAAGTTGCCATGGGGGTAACTCAACCTATGTGATCCGAGATCCCGTGAATTAGGACCTAGGAAAACAATCCAGCGGTCAACTTAGGAGGGTATCCTTAATTAACCCACTTCATTGGAGATGCAATAATACTCTCAATTATGTAAGGCAGGCTGACTTTTGTCTTAATGTGTTCCAAAGCTTGTGTAAGCAAGATGCTAATCTACAGAGCATTCTTTTGAGGAACACACCTATGTGAGACCGACTGGTGGTCACAGTCTATGAGATTGGGTAGTCTCTAGGAAGCTCATGAGAAGGTACGGAGTATGACTAATAAGCTCCACCCGTGGGGTTTAGCCTTCGGTAGCCACGTATCAGCTGACAATAGGAGAAACTTATGCACGCCAAACTGACAATTCATGGCATAGTCCATTGTTCAGTTGTGAAGAAGTCTAATCCTATTGCTCTAGGTCGAAGTTTAATTTAATAGTCTCCACTGAAAATTCTGGTATATCAAACATTGTTTGGAACAGTTGACAAACTTATGTGCCTCGAGATGTGGGGGGGGGGGGTTGATGGATTATGGATGGGCTTAGGCCCATATAAGACAATAATCCTTGGTTAATCTCTAAGGCCCATGAATGTGCACGGCAAGTGGTGGGAAGTTTAGTACCATACTGCTATATTAGAAGAGTGAGACCTCTTTATAAGGGTTGCTCTACACTTGCCATTGGGAGCTTGGGAATAGGAGTTGAACACGCGTGCTCCTTCTTCTCCGCCGCCCGCCTCGCCTCGCCACGGCTCGCCTCGTCACGACACACGCGCGCATCACGGGTTGTGGGAATTAGCCGAGCCGAAGCTTATTTTTGCCGGTCAGGAATGGTTAATTAATCTCGGATTAATTAACGAGTTGCTTACGAAAGTGCCACTGTCCGAGACGTTGGACCGTGGGCTATTCGTGGACTCGGTCGTGGGCCTCAGCCCAGGCCCATCTACCCAACGGCTTATATAAGAAGACGCTGGCCAGTGGAGTGAACCCTAACTCAGTTCACTCACTCCCTCTCGCACAACCCTAGACGTCATATATTGTTCCTCTCTCTGTGCTGCCTCCGGCGACCCCATCCCGACGACCGCGTGCACGGTTGGTCGGGAGAGCAGGTGCCTTCGGAACATGTTGTTTGAGATCCTACCCGGGAGAACGGCAATAAGGTTTTTGGGGAGCGTCTCGACGCGACTGCTCCCGATCCGTCCCCGTCACCGACTGCCTCTTCTTCCACTACTTCTCCTGCATCAACTCCATGGCTGATGACGAAGCCGCCAAGAAGAAGGCCTCGACCGATGCCGAGGCTGCTGCTGCCGCCACCGCGTTGGCCTGGCCAACCGAAGGGTATGACTCGTTCACCCCCTATTTGCTTGTTCACGTGCTAGCCGTATATATGTTGTTCATAGATGTTTCGGTTCTATGTACTGTACGTGCTCACATGCTTAGGTATTGGTATGAGATGCATACCGTATTTGTCATGTTTACTATATACTCGTGGATTAGATTAGTCAAAAAAGTGCTAATATTTTCAACAGGTTCGCGCACAAGAAATGGTTCTTGTCGTGGCTGAGCAACCTCTGCGTGATTTGTATCTCCCTGGCTGTCTCTATGCATCAGTATAAAAATCGCTATTTTTTATTATCATGCAATTGCTTTGCTAGCCACCTGAATGATCTATGTATTCTGTTGAATATCACAAATTCAGAAGATACGCCTCTCACGCAAGGTTCTGCTAGAAGAGGTGGTAAAATGCCTCGGAGGGCCCCAACCTGCCTACAATGCAGATGAAAGACACGGAGAATATCATAAGAACATATGTGAGTTTTGCTTTGGTTCAGTCGTCTAGCTGTTCATTATTTCGGTCCCATGCTGGTTGGTCTAATTTCCTATTTAGATTAGCATCATTATAAATATTGATTGCAGTATTGTTGGTAAACAAGGGAAAAGATACACAACCGAAATGCATTCTGGCATGAAAAACTGCTATAAATTAATTCTTGGTATTTTTTTATTTGCCCAAAGAGAAAAGCTTATTTGCAGATCTCAGTTCTGAATTTTTCTATAAAACCAGTTTGTCCACAATGGCAACGTAAAAATCATCCTGCAGTAAGCCAAGGCGTTGTGGGCACCACTTTCTCAATCGGATGAAATGAATCGATCAGGAAAAACTTTTTTGTGCTAGAGAAATTAAAAGGGTTCTGTAATTTCACGGATGCTACTGACAGTAGAGTACGCGTGCAATGAGCACCATGGAGAAATATTTTTTGAGGGGAAAAAGGGATTGATGGCCGCTGTAGAATCTGATTATAGGACAAACGTTTCTTCGACCCACGGGCCGTGAACAAATATACATAACGGGCTACCAACAAACTTCACCTAAAAAAAACATTTGTAGTATGTGCGTTACAATGGTCCACGCTGAAACATACTCTCTCAGTCCCATAATATAAGAGTAGTGTAATGTCAAAAACACTTTTATATTACGGGACGGAGGGAGTAGCAATTAAAAAACATGTACAACTGAGGACAGCTTACCATCCCCCGCGTCGCCCTCCTCTGGCGACACGGGGGGAGGGGGGCCCTAGCCGCCGCTGCTAGGACCTTCCCCCACCGCCCTTTCCCGCATCGCCGTCGTTGGAGGGCCGGCCGGTGAAGCTGCGCCGGCCCCAGGAAGGTGGCGGCGGGGCAGATCTGGCCTCCCGCGCACTCCTCCACCCCCGCCTCGCACCCGAACCCCTCTGCGCCTCGATCCCTGCCCCCTCTGCGCCGGCTGGCTTCGGCAGGGCTGCGACGTCCCCTGGCCACGCTCCGGTCCCTCTCCTCCGCCATCCCCTCCCCCCTGGTGCGGTTCCGGGATGACCGCATGGTCATTCCCTGGTCGTCTTGGGTGCCACCCCCAGCGGCTGCCATCACTCCTGCCAGTCCGGCGGGGGATGCGGCGTGCCTGGCAGCAGCCATCGGCGCCCATCCACGTGACACTCCCCTCCCCCCGGTGGCGAGGCCCTGCCTGCCGCTGGTGCTTGGGTTGGGCGCGGGCTGAGGCCGGTTGCAGGGGTGCTCGTGGCCTGCCTCGTGCAGGCCTCCCTCCTTCGACGACCCTTCCTCCTCGATTCAAGATGATGGCTCTTGCGCGACGGTGCCGAGGCTCCAGTGGTAGTGGCAGGCGCGGGGCGCCTAGCGGCAGGTCCTCGCTGGCGCTGCTCCAGTCTCGGCGGCCTCGAACCTGCGTTCTCCAGTGTCCAAGGCTTGCCAGCGTTCCCTTCCGGGCAGCTTCGACCCCGGTGACCAGTAGTTGCGTCCCCTCCAGCTTGTCTGGTTCGCTGGTGTTCCGACGGTTATGACCACGACAGCTTAGATTTGCGTCTCTCCAGTCCTGGCTTGTCGGCGTTGCCGGTCACCGTCGCCTCCCCCACACACTGGTTTTTGCTTCGCTGTCAGCCCTACTATGTACACCTCAAAGCCTCGCCTTTTGCCTGATCCTTTGTTCGTGGGTTTGGAGGCGGTGCCACCCTCCGGTGGCAGGTGCAGCCCAACCAACCCGACCAGTGTTGGCCTCCTCATCCTCGGCTTGCCAGCGGCTATGGGATTGCTCAGCCTCTGGCCAGGGGTGAGGGAGTCCCGGATTATCGGGTCCTCGGGCGTCCGGACTATGTAGCATGGGCCAGACTGATGGGCCGTGAAGATACAAGATAGAAGGCCTTCCCCCGTGTCTGGCTGAGACTCTCCTTTGTGTGGATGGCAAGCTTGATGTCCGGATGTGTAGTTTCCTTTCTCTGTAACCCGACTTTGTATAACCCTAGACCCTTCCTGTGTCTATATAAACTGGAAGGTTTAGTCCATAGAGGCTAACACAAATCATATAGGCTAGACATCTAGGGTTTAGCCATTACGATCTCAAGGTAGATCGACTCTTGTAACCCCTATACTCATCAAAGTCAATCAAGCAGGAAGTAGGGTATTACCTCCATCAAGAGGGCCCGAACCTGGGTAAACATCGTGTCCCCTTTGTCTCCTGTTACCTTTGATCCTCAGACGCATAGTTCAGGACCCCCTACCCGAGATCGGCCGGCTTTGACACCGACATTGGCGCTTTCATTGAGAGTTCCACTGTGTCGTCGACGGCGGGATCGATGGCTCTCCTCGTCATTAAAGATAACATTACCTCTAGAGGGGCCCTAGCTCCGGGACAAGTCCTCCAGCTCGACGGTTTCACCATTGGCGCCCGCTTGGCCGTTAAGCCAAAGGCAACCCTCGAGATCGCTAAACATCGTCTTCGCATCGGCCTTGAATGCCCCGAAAAGATGGATCCAGCAGTTGTCTCGTCCTTAAACGAGCTACTAGATCGCATCGCCACCCTGGGAATTGCAACAAACTACGGTCGGATTGGGCTTAAACCCGATCAGAGGGAAATCAGGTCCCTGCCGATCACCCATCTGGTAGCGGTCATGGAGGAATAAGCCGAGAATACTTCTCCCCCTAAGTTGCAGAAAAGCTATGTTCGATATCCGAGTCCTGCGAGCCGGATACCCATCTTCGGGAAGAGACCTCATGTCCTCCGAACACAGCACCAAGCGTTGAAACCAACAGCCGCTAGGACACTCCGGATCCTGGGCCGGTGACCTCGCAAACTCTTCAAACTCCGGATACGATAGTGGGTCAGGGGTCGGATTTTAACCCGCCCACCCACCACAAACAATATTCTCCAAGCAAGTCAGGTCCTCCAGATGTATGTGACCTAATGTACGTACGACAGCAACCTCAGGAAACAGTCCATCACTTCTGGGCCAGGTTCCTCCTCGTTAAAAACAAGATTAAAGATTGCTGCGATGACGACGCGATTTCAGTTTTCTGCCGCAACTGTACGGACGAGGGAATCCTCAATGCCTCAACCGCCGCCGCATACTGCACTTCGCAGATTTGGCACACATAGTGTAGAAGTACTGCGCAATGGAAAGCGCTTGGAAAGCTCAGACAGCCCGGTGGGATCCTCCGGCCTTCAAGCAACCCGCCGGACGGGCAAAAAGGATGTACCCTCACGGGCCACCTGATCATCACCTCATTGACAAAAGAATCAGATCCATAGGTCATAGAACCGTCCTGGACGCATTACTCGACAAGCCCTGTCCAATTCATACTACGCCGAATACGGAACCAACACATAGCCTTCGGGCATGTTGGGTACTCCGGCAGGTGGCTAAGAGCGGCGAGGCCATCCTCTCTAAAATTACCCCGGAGGCGCACTCTTCGGAGGACGACGACCTCAACATCTTTACGGTCTTCGAGACCTTTTCTTCAAACAACCGGCGCAAAAGGGCGCTCCGCGACCTCGCCAAAGTCAACCAAGTGGCCGCTGTAAATCCTTGGAACGATATGGCAATAACTTTTAATGCTGAAGACAAACCAAGATCCAGACTGGTCCGAGCACCTGCCGCCTTGGTCTTAAACCCAATTGTAGATGGCTTCGGACTTACTAAAGTGCTCATGGACGGTGGCAGTGGACTAAACCTCATCTACGAGGACATGCTTCACAAAATGCAAATGGACAAGAGCCGCATCGAGCAGAGCAATACAACCTTTCGAGGTATTCTCCCCAGCCAAGAAGCGCGATGCTCGAGAAAAATTAAACTTGATTTAGTATTCGACACGCCGGAGAACTACAGGTCTGTGATACGTCTCCAATGTATCTATAATTTTTGATTGCTCCATGCTATTATAAATTCTGTTTTGGATGTTTAATGGGCTTATTTATACACTTATATATTATTTTTGGGGACTAACCTATTAACCCAAGGCCCAGTGCAAATTGTTGTTTTTTTGCCTATTTCATTGTTTCGCAGAAAAGGAATATCAAACGGAGTCCAAACGGAATGAAACCTTCGGGAGAGTTATTTTTGGAACAAACGTGATCCAGAGGACTTGGAGTGGACGTCAAGCAACCAACGAGGAGGCCACGAGGCAGGGGCGCGCCTACCCCCCTGGGCGCACCCTCCACCCTCGTGGGCCCCTCGTGGCTCCACCGACCTACTTCTTCCTCCTATATATACCTACGTACCCCGAAACCATCGAGGAGCACCACGAAAACCTAATTCCACCGCCGCAACCTTCTGTACCCATGAGATCCCATCTTGGGGCCTTTTCCAGTGTCCTGCCGGAGGGGGCATTGATCATGGAGGGCTTCTACATCAACACCATAGCCTCTCCGATGAAGTGTGAGTAGTTTACCTCAGACCTTCGGGTCCATAGTTATTAGCTACATGGCTTCTTCTCTCTCTTTGGATCTCAATACAAAGTTCTCCTCGATTCTCTTGGAGATCTATTCGATGTAATCTTCTTTTGCGGTGTGTTTGTTGAGATCCGATGAATTGTGGGTTTATGATCAAGATTATCTATGAACAATATTTGAATCTTCTCTGAATTCTTTTATGTATGATTGGTTATCTTTGCAAGTCTCTTTGAATTATCAGTTTGGTCTGGCCTACTAGATTGATCTTTCTTGCAATGGGAGAAGTGCTTAGCTTTGGGTTCAATCTTGCGGTGCTCGATCCCAGTGACAGTAGGGGAAATGACACGTATTGTATTGTTGCCATCGAGGATAAAAAGATGGGGTTTATATCATATTGCATGAGTTTATCCCTCTACATCATGTCATCTTGCTTAAAGCGTTACTCCATTCTTATGAACTTAATACTCTAGATGCATGCTGGATAGCGGTCGATGTGTGGAGTAATAGTAGTAGATGCAGGCAGGAGTTGGTCTACTTGTCACGGACGTGATGCCTATATACATGATCATACCTAGATATTCTCATAATTATGCACTTTTCTATCAATTGCTCGACAGTAATTTGTTTACCCACCGTAATACTTATGCTATCTTGAGAGAAGCCACTAGTGAAACCTATGGCCCCCGGGTCTATTCTCCATCATATTAATCTCCCGTCAACAAGCTATTTCTGGCGCCGTTTATTTTGCTTTCTTAACTTTTAGTATTCATCATAAAAATACCAAAAATATTATCTTATCATCTCTATCAGATCTCACTTTTGCAAGTGGCCGTGAAGGGATTGACAACCCCTTTCACTACAAAAAAAAGACACATCCGTGACATTTTGGGCCGAACGAATTTTTTTTCTGTCATACATATGACACTTCTATGACGTTAATTGTGACAAAACCCGGTATCATCATAGATGTGGTGGGCTCCTACTTCTATGACAAAAAATCATAGAAAATTGGCTTTTCGTCTTGGGCGGGCCGGAGACGCAGCTGCATGACATTCTTTGGGCCGTCCATGACGGAAAAAATCGTGGTAGAAGCGAGGGCGAGGAAAATTTCAGGGAGTTCCCGGTTACGGTGGGAGGTCGGGGGCCGAGCGATGCGTGTTTCTCTCGTACACGTACGCGCGTGTGTGCGAGGCGTTGGCCCTAACTGAACCCGAGCGAGGCGTTGGGCTCTAACTGAACCCGAGCGATTGCACTGCAGGCTACGCGTTACTGAACCCGAGCGATCGATCGATGGCTGTTAACTGAACCCGATCGAGCGATTCCTTCGCTACTGCTGCTAACTGAAGCCGATCGATGCTGCCTCTGGGATGAACAGTGAGCGTTGCGGGGGGGGGTTTGGATGAACAGTGAGCGGTGGCGTTGCCTCTGGATGAACAGGACCCCGTGGTGTGGTGGAGGGCTGGATGAACAGTAGACGGTGGAGGGGTGCCCGTGGAGGGGTGGTTGAACAGGACCCCGTGGTGTGGAGGGCTGGATGAACAGTAGACGGTGGAGGGGTGGTTGAACGGTAGCCGGTGGAGTAGCGCGCGGTGGAGGCTGGATGAACAGGAGCCCGTGGAGGCTGGAGGAGGTCGACGGTAGCCCGTGGAGGCTGGAGGAGGTCGACGGTGGAGATGAACAGTATCCCGTGGAGTCCCGTTTTGCGGTACGCCACACCCCTCCCGATGAATAGGACCCCCGTTTCGACCGTAGGAGGTCCGTTTCGTCCGTTTTGCGGTACGCCACACCCCGCCCGATCAACAGGACCCCCGTTTCGACCGTAGGAGGTCCGTTTCCTCCGTTTTGCGGTACGCCACACCCCTCCCAATCAACAGGACCCCCGTTTCGACCGTAGGAGGTCCGTTTCGTCCGTTTTGCCATACGCCACACTCCTCCCGATCAACAGGACCCCCATTTCGACCGTAGGAGGTCTGTTTCCTCCGTTTTCCGGTACGCCACACCCCTCCCCATGAACACGACGCATTCTGTTGCCTCCCAATGAACACGACGCATTCCGTTGCCTCCCCATGAACACGACGACGACGCTGTTTCTCCGTTCTGACCCAGCCATGTACACGAGCCCTGGCCGTACGTATGCGCAAGTAGGCGTTCGAGACCCCGCCCATATGTACACATACGTGGCCGTATTTTCTTTCTTGCACCCTGGCCGCTATACGTACGTGTACATGCTACGTGCGCGCCTCTACTACGACACGTACGCGCCTCTACTACGACACGTACGCGCCTCTACTACGACACGTGCGCGCCTCTACATCCACTAGTATATATGTACGTACACGTTCGTGACCAGAATGACAACGCTACGTACGCTTCGACCAGGTGGGTCCCGACTGTTAGGCACTTCCTTGCCTGCGAAGATGTAGCTGGTGGGTCCCAGCAGTCAGGGGGGCGAATCATTTTTTTTGCCCGGACGCACTTCCTTGCGTGCGAAGATGTAGCTGGTGGTTCCCAGTAGTCAGGGGAAATGTTTTTTTCGCGAAATATAGTGGCCCGTCCGGTGGGTCCCAGCTGTCAGGTGGAGGAATAATTATTTTCCGCGTAATAAGAAGGCACTTCCTTGCTGCGGTCGTGGACCCAGCTGTCAGCCTCTCCACATACAGTCCACGTCCGCTGGAAGTCGTTCCTTGACCACGTTGACCACGCCGCGCCAAAAGCACCAGGGCGGTGGACGACGGCGAGGCCTAGGAAGGGGACGACGGGGAGCCGGGGAAGACGCGGCAGTGGAAGCCCGCGCGGAGAGGAGTACGAGGGTTCACTGGTTCGGCTGCGGTGTGAGGCTGCCGTCGCCGCAGGGCCTGGCCAGCGGTGGGAATAGTAGGGGGCGGTGAGGCCTCCGCGGCAGCACAGCCGGCCACGGGAGGCAGGAGCATGTGGCACGACCGGCGCTGCTTTGCGCGGCTGGAGCAAGAAGACCAGAGGTTGAAGAAGCACTAAGGCCGTTGAATGGACATCGTACGGTCACTGGAGCTAGAATCGTTCATATTGACTAAAGTTGACAAAGGCCCCCGTCCCAGTCAACTTAGTAGGCCCACAAGTTAGCCTCCCACCATTGTGGGTCCCAGCTAGCAGGGGGAGTATTCATTTTTTTGTGCGTATAAGGAGGCACTTCCTTGCGTGCGAAGATATAGCTGGTGGGTCCGAGCTGTCAGCGGCGGTAACGTTTTTTTCGCGAAATACAGAGGCCCTTTCGGTGGGTCCCTGATGTCAGGTGGAGGAATCATTATTTTGCGCATAATAAGGAGGCATTTCCTTGCATGCGGTCGTGGACCCAGCTGTCGGCCTCTCCACGTACAGTCCACTTCAGATGCATGTCGGTCGTTGACCACATTGACCAGGCCGCGCCGAGAGAACCAGGGCGGTGGACGACGGCGAGGCCTAGGAAGGGAACGACACGGAGGCAGGGAAGACTCGGCAGTTGTTTCCCACGCGGAGGGGAGTACGACTGTACGAGGGTTTACTGGTTCATCTGCCGTCGCCGGAGAATAACAGCAGGTGTGGGTGAGTAGAGGGATGGCTAGGCCAGTGATGGGAGTACGGTGGGGCAGTGAGGCCTGCGTGGCAGCAGAGCCGGTCGTGGGGAGGAGGGAGCAGGCAGTCCCGTCGGCGCTTGTTTGAGCGGCTGGAGCAAGAAGAGCAGAGATTGAAGAAGCACGACGGCCGTTGGATGGCCATCCAACAGTCACTGCTTGTGCGTCAACCTTTTTTTTTAGGAAAGCCTCAAATCTGTGGAAAATAGCATACAACCCATCTGCCATTATTTCTAATAATTTACAGCCCATTTGCTAATTATTAAGGTTTTTTTTGTAGCCCACATTCTTTTTGATAGCATTACAGCCCATATTGTGGCCACGGTTAAAAAATTATACGAAATTTTGCATATTTCGGTGCGGTCCGAACTGTTTTTAATCCCGAAATTTGGACTCACATTCAAACTGATTTTAAAAATAAATGTATATCAATATAAAATCCAACAAATTCTCCACGCATAAAAATTAATGTAATTTAAAATCTCGAAATGAAAAAAAAGATATTTGAAACTAATTGCTGGTTTGATGTGTTTTAAAAATGTACAGCCCATTTCTCATTACTGATGGGCCATTTTCTCGGCCAGCCGAATGAAAGCTCTCCTCGTCTTGAAAGATTTGCAGCCCAACAGGCCTGACAAAGCGACTTACTTGGCAAATCACAAAAAACTGGGCTGTGGTCGTGGACCCAGCTGTCAGCCTCTCCACGTACAGTACTCTTCCGATGGAAGTCGTTCCTTGACCATGTTGACCACGCCGCACGGAGAGCACCACGGCGGTGGACGACGGCGAGGCCTAGGAAGGGGACGACGCAGAGCCGGGGAAGACGCGGCAGTGGAAGCCCGCGCGGAGAGGAGTACGAGGGTTCACTGGTTCGGCTGCGGTGTGAGGCTGCCGTCGCCGCAGGGCCTGGCCAGCGGTGGGAATAGTAGGGGCGGTGAGGCCTCCGCGGCAGCACAGCCGGCCACGGGAGGCAGGAGCATGCGGCACGACCGGCGCTGCTTTGGGCGGCTGGAGCAAGAAGACCAGAGGTTGAAGAAGCACTACGGCCGTTGGATGGACATCGTACGGTCACTGGAGCTAGAATCGTTCATATTGACTAAGTTGACAAAGCCCTTCGTCCCGGTCAACTTAGTAGGCCCACAAGTCAGCCTCCCACCAAGGTGGGTCCCAGCTAGCCGGGGGAGTATTCATTTTTTTGTGCGTAATAAGGAGGCACTTCCGGTGGGTCCGAGCTGACAGCGGGGGGAACGTTTTTTCGCGAAATACGGTGGCCCGTCAGGTGGGTCCCAGCAGTCAGGGGGCAAACATTTTTTTTCGCAAAATACGGTGGCCCGTCCAGTGGGTCCCTGCTGTCAGTTGGAGGAATCATTATTTTCCGCGTAATAAGGAGGCACTTGCTGCGGCCGTGGACCCAGCTGAGACTCTCCACGCACAGTATACTTCCGATGGAAGTCGTTCCTTGACCACGTTGACCTCGCCGCGTTCCGTTGCATGCATGCATCCATGGGCGTGGTGCGTCCCCACTGTCAGCCTCTCACGTACAGTCATCTTCCGATGACTCTCGGTTGTTGACCACGTTGACCACACCGTGCCGACCGCACCCAGACTGGAATGACCCGGAGATGGGGAAGACGGGACAGTGGAGTCGCAGATGGAGAGGAGTGGGAAACTTCACTGGTTCGGGTGCGCGGCAGCACAGCCGTGGTGCCGCCCACGGGAGACAGGAGCAAGAACAGAGGTTGAAGAAGGAGCACGGCTGTTGGATTAACATCCAACAGTCCATCTGCTAGAATCATTTGTTGATTAAGTTGACAAAGCCGTGCATACATGTCCGCTTAGTAGGCCCACAAGTCAGTCACCAAATCTAACGGGTCCCAGCTGTCAACGGGATGAATAATTTTTTTCGCAAAACAAGGAGGCACTTCCTTCCGTGCGAAGATACAGCCGGTGGGTCCCAGCTGTCAGGTGGAGAAATAATTTTTTTCGCAAAACAAGGAGGTCCCTCCTGTAGCTGGTTCGAAATCAAACCTAGACTATGACTATATATGGTGCTATGCTACTCTGCAAGTAATGAAACTGACATATCCAACGTTCGCTTCTCCTCTTCTCTACTTACTCTGCCTAGCATCAGAAGCTCTGGCCGCAGCAACCATGTCCGCTGGCTGCTCGTCCACCTGCTCTTCAGCAGGCAACAACCAGATATGCGCCAAGTCGCCACCCGTACCATCACCTGTGGGTCTCATCACACCCCCGCAGGCATGCGCACCGCAACCGATTGCTCATTGCAACCCGCTGCCGTTGGTGTGGTGCCACTGCTACAAATCACGCAGAGTCATTCGTCGCGTCTCAACCACACTCCGCAACCCTGGCCGAGTCTTCTACAGATGCCCGAATCATGGGGTAATAATATGTTTACGTGTTGTTCTGCTGCTTTCAGTTGCTGATTTTTTTAATAGTTTGGTTGATGATCTTCCAATTTGATTCGTGCAGAAAAGGGAAGATTCGTGTGATTTGTATTTCTGGGAAGTTGCTGATGTGGGGGAATGCAACTACGCTGATTATTTGGTTAGCCGAGGAATCCCAATACCAGCAGGTTGGGGTGTTGGACAAGTAACTGAAGGAACGGTAGAAGAGGAAGATGCAGAGCAGAAGGTTAAAGATGCAGTTCCTCTGATCATGGCCAAGCAACAGCTGCTGAACGGCCTTGACAGCAATGAGGAGATGAAAGAGCTTGTGAAGATAATGGGAAAAATCGATGTGCTCTGTAGGATGATTGTCTCTTTATTTGCAGTGTATGTAGCACTCGTGATGTATTCAGTGGCTACGACATGAGCACTTTGCTGAAACTAGTAATGAATGAAACCTGTGTAGCAGGCTGGGCGTAGTGTTGTGAACATCTAATGATTTCTATTAACGGAAATCAGGGGGTATCCCCTTTTGCTCATATAAATAAATAAATAGCAGAGGCCCTGTCGGGTTAGCTTTGTTCTCATTCGAAGATGTCGAGCAAATTGCAGTCCAACAGCAAACTATGTCATCAAATTCAAGTTTCACAGCCAAATATGAGTACAACTAAACAACAATGTCATCATGTTTTAGTTGTCATACAATCAGCATACATAACAAGTGATGTTCTCACAACAAAATACTAAACAACATGTTCATCAGGTTTCAGTTGTCATAGCAAACACAATTTCACATAGTAGATAAAAAACGTCTTTTGACAGGCAAATACGACAAAAGCAATGTAATCATCATCCGCAGCAGCAGCAGCGTCAGCATCTTCTCCATGTGTATCAGTATGAATCGTAATTCCCCACGGTGTCATCTTCTTCTTCGTCCTCAACGTCCTCGAACGTTAGCTTCTTCTTGATCAACTCTTGTATGTCCACAGCACGACAGGCAATCTTTTCGCCGGCGTCATTGACGTGATGGTTCTCAAAGATATTAGGAACATCTGTGTTATCTTGTACATCAGGAGCAGTGTAAGCATCATCTTGTCGTGCAACTTCATTAAACAAATTCCTCTGCTCAAACCTTTGCAATACTCTCCAGTCATCGCTACGTGCAAATGTGTCTTCCAAGAAAAATATCTGTGTTGCTTGATTTGCCAAAATAAAAGGCTCGTTGGTCTGGTACGCCGCCTTGACATTGATGGATTTGAAATAATCATTAGCTCTGGGTTTTGCAATCCTGGAAAACAGGTTATACCAACGACAACACAACAGAACCACACACCGATGATCCTCGAAACTGGAGATATGCTACAACTGAACAATGTCTGTTATGTTAGCATACATTTCAGTTGTCTCTTTGTCATACGTATCCGTGCTCATGATGGCACTGTTTTGTGTCTTCCTGCCTTCGTCTCGTGCAAGGGTGTTGTAGCGCACATCTCCAACAACGCAAGATTCATAATGTCTTACCCGAGTATCAGGACCCATTGCTAGTGAGTAAAGGGCATCATCAACTGCCTGCCCATCCTCCCGCATCTTCTTAACCTATGGTTAGAAAATAGACTAGTTGATCATCTTATGTACTCAATATATTAAAAAAACTGACAGTGCACTTCAAAAGCTTACATGGTTCTTGAACCATTTCGCAAATCCTGCCATAACCAGTTTGTCAATGTTTCTTGGATTTTGCGGCAGTAACTCCTCTTTGTAGATGCTGCACAACACAGTGATCGCGTCAAACATCTAAATATATAAGAATGTGCTGCAAGTTTAGTAGATTACGATGTATAAGCTGCAGTACTGCACTTACTTGATATAAGGTAGTATCTCAGGACAGTTATTCAACACATACCAAACCATTTTGTCCAAATCTTTAGGTTTGTCCTCTTGTCGACTCTTCCCTGTAACTCGAACAGAATAATCGAAAACATTGAGCCCGGGATTGTCTTCACCCACCTCTTTGCTAAGCTGATCAGCTATTTCAATGTATTTTGAGCAGAATGTCAACGCTTCTGTAGCAATGTAGGCCTCTGCAATGGAACCCTCGGGTCTAGCTCTATTCCTAACATCGCCCTTGAAAGTGCCTAGCCGCCTTTAAATAGGGTACATCCAGCCATACTGTACTGGACCTCTAAGTAGTGCCTCATCAGGTAGATGAACAGCCAAATGCACCATCACATCAAAGAAGGCTGGAGGATATATCTTCTCAAGGTCGCATAGGATAGTTGGTATCTTGTCTCTTAAGACGCTCCAAAGCATCTATCCTGATATTCCTACTGCAGAGTTCCCTGAAGAATTGTCCCAACTCTGCAACTGCTCTGTATAAGTCAGGGCGGCCCAATCCTCTAAGGATAACAGGTAAAACCCTTTGAAGTAGGACGTGGCAGTCATGAGTTTTCAACCCTTGTACCTTGTTTCCATATGCACTGACTCTCCTTTCAGGGTTGGAAGCAAATCCATGTGGGAATCTCACACGTGACAGGACCTCACAGAATTCTTTTCTTTTTACCTTGTCCAAGACGTACACAGCTGGTGCCATATCCCGTGGTTTACCTTCATCTTGCACCGGCGAATCCTTTCTGATACCCAGGTGTGTCAAATCAATCCTAGATTTTAAGGTATCTTTCGTCTTGCCTTCAATATTAAGAAGTGTGCCGATAATGCTGTCACATATATTTTTCTTGATGTGCATCACATCAAGATTATGCCGCAGATCCAAATCTTTCCAATACTCCAAGTCCCACAAAGTGGACCTGCGGGTAAACAATAATCTCTCTTCTACCCTGCCACGCTTCCTTTTCCCGCTACCATTACCAGGATGGTTTCCTGGTGTAATATGCCTGACCTTCTCTAATTCCACTTGCAACTCATCGGCGGTGAGCCTCTTTGGCGCATCACGGTTTTCATGCTTTGCATTGAACACATGTCTTCGGTATTTTCTAGGATGCGGCTTGTCCTTGGCAAGGAAACGGCGGTGTCCAATGTAACAGATCTTGCTAAGTAATGCGTATGACAGCGGATTCCTATCACAGCGAACACATGCATTGTAACCATGTGTCGTTCGCCCTGACATAGTGCCCAAAGCCGGATAATCATGGATGCACCAAATTATAACAGCACGCAGAAAGAAATCAGCTGGTGGGCTGCTATATAGGTCTCGAGTGAGAACACCCTTCCATAGCTGTTGAAGTTCCTCCACAAGAGGCTCCATGAACAAATCAAAATCCTTTCCAGGACTTTTTGGACCTGGGATGAGCAAGGCCATCATGTAGTTTGATTCTTTGGTGCAGACATTTGGAGGCATGTTGTAAGGGATAACAAGCACTGGCCACATGCTATATGTGGCGCTCTGGTGGCCAAATGGGTTAAATCCATCTGAAGCTAAGCCAAGTCTAATGTGTCTCGGGTCAGCAGCAAACTCTTTGTGTTTATCATTGAAGCTTTTCCACTCACTACCATGAGATGGATGGCTCATTACATTCTGATCTCTGTACTCCTGGTTCCTACAATGCCACAGTACATCCTCTCTTGTTTCAGCATCATGAAACAACCTCTGCAATCTTGGTATAATTGGAAAATGTCTCAGAACATTATGAGGAATCCTCTTCACAGCATCGCCATCTTTCCATCTTGATGATTTGCATTTCGGGCATTCACTTAAGTTGGCATAATCCTTCCAGAACAAAACACAATTATTCTTACAAACATGGATCATATCATATCCAATTCCAACTGCACGAAGGAAATTCTTCATTTTACTGTAGGTGTGTGGCAGCTCAGACGCATCTGGGAAAGATTCGCGGAAAGCAGCCAACATCGCATCGAATGATTTGTTGGTCATCCGCTCAGATGTCTTCACCTGAAGAAAGGTGACCATAGCTGAGAATACTGACCGCTTATTTCCTGGGGTGACAGCAACATTGCATTGTTCCAACATGCGGGCCCACCGTTTTTCTTCTGCAGGTGAAAGTTCACGGAATGCACGAGCATTTCGTAGCATTGTTTCAATGTTGGTCAAACTCACTGGCTCCGCCACCACCACCTCCTCCTCCTCTTCCACCTGAGCATCGGGCAGATCAAGATGGTGATCTGTTGCTTCCACGTAGTCAATAACATTGACGTTCACAGCTTCACCATGATGAACCCACCTAGTATATGTGACCGACATCCCATACAGGTGTAGATGATTTTGCACAGTTGACTGGGGTCTTGTAACTGAATTCATACAACTTCTACACGGGCAGAGCACATCTGATTTCGGACCACCATACTCAGCTCTGATAAAGTTCATGAAGTTTTCAACCCCCTCGACATATGCAGCGGAGAATCTTCGAGCAGAAGTTATCCAAGTCATGTCCATCTGTTAGACATACAAATTAGTTCTTCTACTAGATATTACAGGAAAAACATATATGCTTTTTTATGAAGTCCAGAAAAAAAATACCTAGGTCGATGTCTAAAGCTATGGCAAGATATTTGGACGAGCAAATCTAAGTAACGAAATATATGTAAAGCTAATTCAGCAAACAGATTTGAGTGCCAAATTATGGCAGGCTGTTTCAGCAGTCAATGAGGCCGAGCACACAGCCATCGAACTATCGAAGGCCATCGCAGCAACAAAGATCGAGTATAAAACGGTGTAGAGCTATTTCACCTAACAGATTGGCTACTAGACCATGGCAATCTACGTCACAATAAATATATGGCAGGATATTTTAGCAACTAATCGGCCTTGGCATGCCATCTCAGCTAAGCAGATTGAGTGCAGAACAGGGCAAGGAAGCTTCTTAAGCAGAGCATATTGACAGTAAACTACTTCGGCAAACAGTGAGATTAACAGCGTCTATCAGCTAACATTCAGCGCTACACCGACATGAACGGGGCCTCAGTCTAGAATGCGCGTACCGTGGGAGAAGCTGACCGCCGTGCATCTCCACACGAACGTCGCCAGCGGTGGCGGCGCTGACCGCCGTGCGCCTCCACAAGAACGTAGCCAGAGGTGGCGGCGCGGCTAGAGGACGGCAGTCTACGAGAGCGTACTGTGGGAGCGAGAGGATCGCCGAACCGCGGCGCCGACGTATCGGCTCGGCGGGGAGGGCGGCTTTGGCGGAGCGAATGGAGTGGAGGGGGACAGGGGGGAGGGGGGTTTGGGGAATATTATTGGCTAGTTGGCCGAAGGGCGGTTGAATCGGATTTGGTGGGAATTTTTGGGTGTCGGGGGGAGGATTTTCGTGCGGTGGGCAGGGGGAGTTTGGCGCATGGTCGGTTTCTCCAAGTGCAGTCCCACATGTCAGTGAAGAGGCAAGCCGAAGCGCGTTCCGTTTGCGTGAGCCGTGTGTAGGACCGAACGTGTGTGGGGTGCAATGCGACCACGACAGGAGTGCTGTGAGTGTACCGCCTTTTTTCCTTTTAAACTAGGTGCTTCGCCCCCTCAAAAAAAATTGTTGCTTCGCGCGATCCATCGATACTACTACTAGTAATCCGGTAATCCCGACTAAAACGGCACGGCCGGGTCTTTTAACGCGCGATATGCTGGGAGGTTGGCTTAGTTGGGTTTTTTAGGATGAGTAATGCTACACCTACGTAATCCCAGTTACGTAATTAACGTAATGTGAAACATGTGAGCTGTTGATTGTAGATTGGGGGGAGGGAGGGGCCCACCACCATGTATATTATTGTGAAAGTTCATATACACCGGCTGAGATTAATGCAAACACGGCAGATTTTCATTACATTTGGAACTTTTATAGGACAGAAAAATAAAAGAAACCCGACCCTAAACCTATTCTACGTCGGCGACCGACGTCCTCCATCTGCGATCTCTATGTACGGGGGCGGGGTTCAAGACCCGTGAAGTAAGGTGCGGTCTCCGATGAGGAAGAGTAGAACATGGGATACGGACCGGCCAGTTGGCACACCATGCCCTGCCGCCTCCCATGCCCTACTCATCCTCGGAGGAGTCCCCGACCTCGGCGGTGCCGGACGTTGGATGGCGGCAAGTAGGACGCGTGGCTGACGATGCTCCCGTCGTCGGCCGCCAGCGTGGCCACCGCTTGTGCGGTCGCGTCCGCGTCCGGCTACGCCGCTATTGCATCGCGAGAGGCGACTTGAGCGAGGGCGGCGACCTCGAGCTTCATCCCCGAAGACAAGCTCTCCCGCAGAGCATTCGCACTTGCGGTCATGGCGGATGTGGTGCCAGGTAGGAGGACGATGCGCTATGGTGTGGAGGTTAGCTGGGCGTTGCCGCTTTAAATAGCGCATTCCGGTGAGGCCAAGCGCCCGGGTGCGTCATTAAGTCGCCGGAGTTGGTTCCTCGGGCACCGAGCCTCTTAACAACGACATACGAACGGACGACATGAATGTGGGCAGCTGGCGCCGGCTGGGAACGCATCGCGCGACGGCGCGAGGGACGAGGGTTTTGGTGTGCCAGGGTAGTCAGCTGCGGTCGTGGAAACGTTGGAGATGCCCTTTGCTCACATGCGATCCCCGCATGTCATCAAAAAAGCAAGACGACCCGGCATGGTCTCAGGTCCAGAGGATGCAGTTGGCCGCGCTATACCACTCCGCGGACGCGTCGCGGCGCCCCGTGCATCCTCGACAAGCCGGGTGTTGGGGTGTGTTTGGATTGTGGCCAAAGTGCACCTTACCAAAATTTTGGTCATGACCCAAAGATTGGTCTTTGTTTGGATGGTTGCCATTTTTTTGGCATGCCAATGAACTCTAGCCAACTCTAGTTCATTTTTCTTGCCAATGTCGGCCAAATCATGGGCAACCAATACCTCAACCAAAATTTTGGTCATGACCCAAAGATTGGTCTTTGTTTGGATGGTTGCCATTTCTTTGGCATGCCAATGAACTCTAGCCAACTCTAGTTCATTTTTCTTGCCAACGTCGGCCAAATCATGGGCAACCAATACCTCAACCAAAATTTTGGCTACCCAATGCTTTGATGGGGCAACCTTGGGCACAAACCAAACATACCGTTGGTCGTGCACAGCACTAACGCCACCCTCGGCACACTGAAACCGACCGTGTCTAGCGACGATATGAGTGTGTCGCTCACCGCGGTCGCCGTGTCCAGAGGCGGTGCTGGAGCTGCGCCCCGTTGTTGGCCCCAACGACCCACATGAACGGTTGTCGGTGGCGAGGAGGTCGTGGGCCAGCTCCTCCATTGGACTAGTCTGCGCTACGTCGTCCCGAGGGTGTGCCCCACATGTCGGTTTCCCTGTTTTCCCAGCCATATTCGAGCGTCAGTGCTCCGCGTTGCGCATTAGGCCTTTCACTATGTAGGCCAAGCGAGACAACTTATTGTTTATTTGAGCCGTTCAAGTATAATCATGTGGCGTGTGCTTATTTCTCATTCCTCTCCAACCCTCTTCTCCATCGATCATGTCGCCCTCCAGTCGAGTCCATCCTCCCGCATGCCTCATTTGAACATTCCGCCGAGTATCATTCGCATGTACCCACCCTAGTCCTCTTTCAATAGATCTCCGGACCCCGAGATGAAATCGAGAGGGAACGAGTGGGGGCACGTGATACCTAAGGCGGATTCAAAATTTTGAACTGGTGATCATAGCATCCGCAAATCATATATAAAGGGTATTCAATGTTCGTTTTGTTTTTGAACGTACAATATACTCCCCCTATCCTTTCTAGTTTACATATAAGTTTTATGTGTAGTCAAAGTATCTCTACTTTGATAAAAAAAAGGTATCAACATTCAACAACGCCAAATCAATATTGTTAGATTCATACGTACTCCTAGATTTGTACTCGAGATGGTTTCCAATTTGACTATTGACAAGATTAATAGTACATGAGATGTATAATGTGAAAATTATATCATTGGAAACTCCTTTCACATACGAATTTGACCGTATGCTTTGTGTAAGTTGCATGTCATATATTATTACTCTAACATTTGGTCAAAGTTAGCCTCGAAAAACGCATTAGACCCTGTATGCTTTGTGTAAGTTGCATGTCATATATTATTACTCTAACATTTGTGTAAGTTGCATGTCATATATTATTACTCTAACATTTGGTCAAAGTAGTATAGTGGAAGTGGATCCTCTGACGTAGGTATCCCTGCCTTACCCTCCCTTTCGGTCACTTACTGGCGGACCCCATGCTTGCTAGGCCCCGCATGTCAGTTAGTCAATGGGTTCGGCCACGTCAGGGATCCTCATTCATAGTATACTCCCTCTGTTTTTATTTACTCTGCATAAAACGGAGGGAGTGGTGGTATAATAAATGACGCAGGCGGGATAGGGGAGGGACGTCGGTTTGCTCTCGACTGCGGTCCCACAAGCGAGCGAAAACGCAAGACGAAGCGTGTTCCATTCGGTGAGCGACGTGGAGGGTCCAGCGTGCCGGGCTGCAACGGGAATGCGACAGGAGCGATGTACAGTCAAAACCGATTGACTGGTTGTCACCGGAACCACTATTCACACCAGAACCTTCGCTGCTCGGCCTATGCCAGCCACTGCCCTAAAACCACACCAAATCTCCAGCCATTCCCCACCTTTCGATCCCCTAGCCCGCATCAAGTGTCCCCTAGTTCGCCGGAAAGCCATGGTGCGCTGCAAGATCACTTACTACAAGATGTTGACGCCGGAGCGCCGCGCAGAAATCGCGGCGGCGGTCGGCGCCACAGACCTCTGTTCCCAAGCTCGCTTTGTAGCGGGCCAATCCCCGAGTTCTCTGGAGCCAAGCTACGAGGAGGAGGAAGCCGATCCAATGTTCATGGCGGAGGTCACGGCGCAGAAGGCCCCCGATGGGTATGAGACGATGGACGTCGACTTCGTGCCGGCGTCCGAGTCCCCCATGGTGCAGGCGGACCGGCGGTTCAACATGGCTATACTAAAGGAGGACCGGGATGTAGAGGCTCAACTCGACGCGGAGCGCGCGCATGCCGCTGCCATCGAGGCTCTCCTGCAGGCGGAACCGGATGTCGTGGATGTGAACCGGGCGGCGGAGGCTCAACTTGAGGCGGAGCGCGCGGATGCCGCTGCCATCGAGGCCCTCCTACAGGCGGAACCGGACGTCCTGGACTTGAACCGGGCGGCAGAGGCTCGACTCGACGCAGAGCGCGCGGATGCCGCTCTCATCGACGCCCTCCTGCAGGCGGAACCGGACGTCCTGGACTTGAACCGGGCGGCGGAGGCTCGACTCGACGCGGAGCACGCGGATGCCGCTGCCATCGAGGCCCTCCTACAAGCGGAACCGGACGTCCTCGACTTGAACCGGGCTGTGCTCTCGTCCGTGCAGAGCGCCCGCACGCTCCGCTTGAACGAGTAGCTGGAGGCCGAGGACAACCACGGTGCGGAGACACACGTCGACAGTGACGGCTGGTTCGTGCCGGCAGCCAAAGACGACGAGGTCGTCTCTTTCCGTGAGCAGTGATAATTTTTCTTTATGTTGTTGTTTTTATGGATCTTTTGCTGTGTAAAAACATATATTTGTTATGCAAGTCGCCTGACTTGGGTCAGTCTACCATTTCAGGCGGTTGGATGAATATCCTACGTCTCCTAACCCTTCTTTCCTTCTTCCTCACCTCTTCTTCTTCCCCAACAGACCACCGCACGGGCCGTACGGATACTCCCCAACATGCCGTTGGATAAACATTCTATGAACGAAAATTATGTGTCAGCGATAGGATGGCTGAGTTTGGTTTGTTCACATGCGACAACACGTGTCAGTGAGGGTGCGTTCCCTTGGTTGGGTTTGCGGCGTGCAGGAGCGACTGTGTGAGGGTGCGGTGCGACCGCGACGTGCAGGAGCGACCGTGTGAGGGTGCGGTGCGACCGCGACAGCCGTGCGCAAGTGTACCTGCTTCTCATTTTGAAAACTTTAGGCAAGCTTGGCAAAAATGTGTGGCGAAGTTTGGCAATGCAAGGCATAGACCCAAACAGGATAAGTACGTACGTACTAGGAGTACTAGTGTTAAAAAAGAAAGGCGGGGTTTTCCTTTGCGGGATTTAATCGATACAAATCCTCGTTTCACGTGTCAATTAATGCATATTTTTTTCTCCAAAGACCAAAGAGCTAACCATCTCACTCCTCATCGCTTGATTAATGCAGCGCCATGCAAACCAACCTTCTCACTTCCGCATGCATGCAGGGGATATTAATGTCCTTGGTTGCTAACCCCATCAAGTGTTAGTGGCCCTTTGCAAATTGTAATTTTGATATACTGGCCTTGTGTACAAAAAAAATGGAGGTAGTAACTATATTTGACTTCCTTCCCCATTGCGGTGACGTCGGCGATATCTTTCATTTTTGGTGGTTTGGCGAAGTGCGTTCGACGGAGAACACCATTGAGGGAGACCACGGTAAGTCGTTCACAAGTGCCGCCTGCAAGCCAAGACAACCGCCTTATTTGCATCCAGGAAGTCCTTTACTAGTACTACTAGGAGTACTAGTGCGGTGAGATGGTTTCTCGAAGAAGACGATGGAGAAGCGGAGTCAGCGAAGAGTGAAATGATGGTTGCTTCGTCCATGCTTTTGTGATTTGACGCCTCACTGCTTTGTGATTTGTGATAGAAGGGACAAGGGAGTAGACTCTGTGCTCTATACTGTACTACATGCGTCCAAGCATGGGAGAAAGAGGAGAGACATTGCATTTTTCTATTCCTTCAATCAATCAATCAATCAGGGAGCTTCGGTTCCATCTTTTTGGCTTTGGCAACACCGTCCACAATGGTTCCCACGATGCCAAAAGCTATTTTCACATTTGGCTACACATTGTGGATGCCCTTAACCGTACCACTTGGTTTTGCTCCTGTGTGCTATCTATACAAATCTCAATTATATTGATCTAAAAAATTATAGAATCAAGATTAGTAAAAAGGAGGTGATTTTGCCGCGCGGATGGCGGGGGAGGTTTCTTATTTGAGCAATGCTACATCCACGTAATGGTTTACGTAAAGTTACGAACTGATGTGATGTGGGACTATTTGATTGGATTAAAGGAGAGGATTAGGCCCACCCCACCTGAAAATCAGGGGGGCATATATAGATTAGATGGAAAGTATACGTAGCAGCTATGTAGCCCTTTGTAAGTCTAGGATTAGGCTTCTTATTTTCGGAGGACGTTGTCCTGGCGGTTTGCTAACATGCGGTCCCATGTGTTAGTGCTTTACCAAGCCGATCCGCGTCCCACATGAGGCAGAACAACGGCAGAAGCAACACGTGGTTAAGTTGAAGAAGATGAGGCAGAAGCGGATTCAGCAACGAGTGAAATGATGGTTGCTTCGTCCCTCCAACTTAACTGCGGGAAAGGTGTAGCTTGTGATTTGACGCCTCATTGCTCATTACTACGCCGGCGCCATGACTGGGGTGCTTCACCCGGCTGCTCTGCACTGTATTCCGGTATGGCACTTGGACCCGGTAGCTTGATGTCCCACATGTCGGCGAAAGGGACTAGAAGATTTATGAAAGCGAGCGCTCCACTCTTACGACGGAGGAGTAGACGACACGACGGCCCAGTGAACTGTCACTTGTAGTACTGTATAGTACTATAGTTTTGTTGTTTCGCATGATCCATCGATACAAACCCGATTAAACAGGAAAGGGCGGGATTTTTCCCGCGCGGTAGATGATACTAGCCATACATTTCAAAGGCAATTTTAATGTATGCAAACTGAATAATTATAAGTAACAATATGATATCTAGTAAAACTAAAAACACATATGATTTATTGTGTTAGAGTGTAGTAGTAGTGTTGTATTGCATAGTTGTTAGATGTAACATGCGAGAACGTGTAGAGATGTAGTTTTGGAGGGCCTACAGAGAGAAAAGCGTAATACGGTCACCGAACTTCAGAATAAGCTGATTACGGTCACTATATACGTTTTGCGGTGATTATGCGGTCACTTGCTCACAGTTCAGCATCGGATTGCACTCTGTTGACCGGCCAAATAGTCTGCGTGGCGCCATGTTGACTAGTTAAATTGACCACATTCCTTGTGGGTCCCACCTGCCAGTTCGCATAGGCAAAAGGTCAGATAAACACAAATTTACGCAGGCGCGACAAGGCTCCAACCCGTGCGCGGGAATCACCTGGTTGTGTATGTGTCTGTCAGGGCCTGATGTGTGCGCATGCACGTGTAGGTTGAGCACTTGAGCGTGAGAGTGTGTGTTGGTCGTGTGGTGTGCTGGTGTGTGGATGCATGCGTGCGTGTGTGCGTGTGAGTGTTGCGTGCGTGCGTGTGAGTGCTGCGTGCGTGCGTAGTTGCGTGTGTACGTGTGAGTGTTGCGTGCGTGCGTGGGTGCATGTGTTTGTGTGAGTGTTGCGTGGATGCAGTTCGTGTGCATGCGTGCGTGTGTGTATAATCACCACACCAGCTCCTGTGTGTTAAAACAGACGGCTCAGCATACCAATACAAGGCCACCTTGTCCGCTGTGCCCACGGTCATGACTTCGAACCACCGTTCAAATATATTTTTGTCGTTTGTTTTCATTCTTACTAGCAAGATGCCCGTGCGTTGCACGTAACATCAAGATGCATTTGTATGACTTGTTTATCTTGTGAGAGAAAAGGATGAACGAGGGAAGGCCTTATTTGCAAATGTGGAGAGGTGTGTGGGTACCTTTTTGCAAAATTGCCATAGTTTCTTTCCTATCCGTCAGATATAAATCGGACGGCCTATATTGCAGGATGGCAGGCACACCATCATCACCAACTCTGTTTTTTATAAGAGTGTATTTTATGTATTTTATAAGAGTGTAGATGTAGAGTAGATACAAGTCGACAGGTGGGCACGATGGTAGTGAGATAATGTGATGCAACACTAGAGGTGCCACGTGGAGCATTTAACTGGTCAACTAGTCATGTCATGAGCAAATACAGAGTTGTACGGTGAGCCCGTGACTGTATAATAACCACTAAAGGTAAATGGTGACCGTAATGAGTGGATTCTGAAGTCCAATGTATGTATCGTGCTTTCGCTTCAAATATAATGATCGTCATTGCATATATCGCGAGAGAAAGATGAAACATGCGTGAATTCTCTGGGGGCTTACTTTTAGAGGACCTGGAGATAGTTTTGTGTGCATACGTGAAAGGGGCGTATAGGGGGGGTATGCGATGGAGAGAGAGATGCTCTTCGTTTCTCTTTATTATGACTAACTTTGTATATAGTATAAAAATATACAAATTCACAGTGCGGAATAAATATCATTGTGGGCACCATGCAATGCAAATTAGCGTTCGTACTCCTCCATATAACTTTGTAATGTTGTATATATGTAGAAACTCTAAATTAATTTTTTGGCCACACTTTATTCAAAAGGAATGTTGTATGCGAAATAAACATGAAGAGAGGGCTGTTTAGATCAATGGGGTATGTGATGTAACATGTGTGAATGTGTAGTTGATGCATTTGGCGGGGCCTAGAGAGGTATGTGTGTGTATTACGTATTCGAGAGAGGCATGGATAGAGGGGCCGACGGGGGGGGCGTGGGAGAGATAGCATGAGAAATGAGAGTGGTCTAGAGAGAGACGAATATGACGTCACGACAAGAGATTCCATTCCCTTGAGTGTGTATATGCAAGGGGGGGAATAGAGGCACCAGGAGAAATTTCCTGTGTGTGTGATGTTTGTGTTGGTATGTGTGGGTGTGAGAAGATAATGAGACGTGGGGGTAGAGGGTGTGTCACCGCGTGAGGTCCGGTGGGTCGAGCTGAGGCCCTTCGTTCAGTTCCGACCTGCGCCACATTGGTCGGCCCGTGACGCATTTAGGAAGACCCATGGATGACTAGTCGTACAAGACAAAGATAGCAGAATTGTGAAGGACTCTATGTCCACTGACAAAGCCGGCTAGGATTTGTAACCCTAGGTTCTCGGACTAAGGTAACCCCTTTATCTCTGATATTACTATTCATCCAACCTAACTTTAAGGGGCATCCTACAGAATGCTCTGCTAGAATCATACTCGTCGATTAGGAAGAGAGGTGTGAGACAATGCGTGAGAGACAGGCGTAAAGATAATGTGTGTACATGAGACACGTAGGCAGGTCCATGTATATAGAAAGGGTCGATGAGGATTATGCGTGTGTATGTTTGCGAGAGGAAGAGTGCTTGTGATAAAGGTTAGTGAAAACAGTTGTAAATGGTTACGAGAGGGAGGGAGGGTTATATCTAGAGCATGTGTGCGAGAAAGACACCTCGGGAGAGAGTGTGTGAGCATGTGTGAGAGACCACCGATGGAGAGTGAAACTACACGTAAAAGACTGCTCTACACATTGATTAAAGATATAAATTGTATCCAAATATTAGGATGGGATCACGATATTTGCAATTCGCGTAAGGAGCGGTCATTGATCCATCAGACATCTAGATTCTATCGAATTTGAGCATGTCTATGTTATTATTCGACACAATTGATCCACATAGTTAGTATTTTGAACTCCATACAATGCATCGCTTTAGCAATCGAATATAAACGTGAGTATAGTTCATGTTGTGTGTGTAAAGCACATTATACATACGAAAGTTACACAATGGGCATTATAAATAGCTACCTATGAACTAGCATACATTTGAATTCAACTTAAGGTGGTTTAAAAAATCGAATCAACATGAAGTCCATTCAATTATTTGAATTTGATATCATGGCATTTGTAAACCATACCTAAATTATGGGGGCACCAATCTTTGCTCTGATTTTGTACATAATAGCATATGTAGCCGTGTACAAAATAGATTCAAATTTAGCTCCTCCATTCCAAAATAATCATAGTTATAGGATTTTTAAGTGTCAAAATTTCAAAAAGAAGCGGATAATTTAATGAGGTTTTCAAACATACAAGGTCAAATATAACGTTGTCTATTTAGGTCAATCCTCATAGTTCAAGAGTACTCTAAACGTGAATGCTTGTGTTTCAAAATTTCGAACGAAGCGCCAAAAGAGCCTGTACTCGCCCGAAACCGCGTGAGACCAATGTTTGGTAGTACAAGGAAATTACTTTTCTAATAACTCCAACCCGTGAAACCTACCGGCCCGACGTCCAAAGGTCTAAACCGGGGTAGGTTTGTAGCTTCATCTAGACGCCACGCAACCGCATTCGAAAAACATTCATACACAATGGCCGCCTAAGCACACATGCGCGCGGCCGAAATCGCTCCCGCCCACTATTTGGGACACCTGGGATTACCATCCTACCCCCGACCCGTAGTAGGTCCGAAATTTAAGAGGGGGGCAAAGTTTGTACTTTCCCCAAATTTCAAACAAGCGCGTCCCATCTTCTGTTCAAAAAAGCCAAAAACAAGCGCGTCCCAGACCGAAACATGGTTCCCCCCCACCCGTCTGATTCCCCATTCGTACTCCGTGGGCGCCAAAACTACCTCTCCACCAGCCGCGAAACCTCGGCGTCCTCCGTCCGCCACCCCATCCCACCCATCAACCGCCGCCCTCCTCCATCACGCCGGACCCGATACCCCGACATCGTCGACCACCGCAACCTCAACCGCAACGCCCTCCACGGCTAGTAGTTGAAGCCGAGGCCGAGCCGTTCGTACCCGAGCCAGTTCAACCACGCCGTCCTGCGCCTCACCACTGCCGCTCCAACTTCACCACCCTCCACCGCACCGGAGCTGTTCCTGCTACGCCGTCCTTCGCCGCCTCGGATCTGCTTCCCCTCCGCCGACATACGGCCACGGCAACACAGTCAACAATTTGGCCATGGGTTCGTCCAAGCCTGCACCCTCCAGAACATCAGTTTCCCCGGTAAAAAGAAGAAGATCGGCGCGACATGTGGAGGTGACCACACCGGCAACCGGAAAAGGTACTCCTCTTCCCTTATTCGTGCAAATCTTACGTCTCTGCTTGCATGGTATTCATCTCACAGAAGACACTAGTTGACCGCTTCTTCTTGATACTAGATGTTCCTAGTAACTCGCGATGCACAAGGTTTCTCCTCATATACTATTTCACCTTAGCCAGAGGTCCGTCGCCCCCCTGAATTTCAATTTCTGGCCAATTGATTCCCAATTAACGGAAGCATTCCCCGGCGTAACAGGCGCTAGTACGCCTATTACGCCGGGGAAGCAGCGCCTTGGTGTTTATCGTAGGGGCGTGTGCGGCCTAGATCTACTGGGCCCGATCTGGAGGTCGGCTGGGATTAAAGGGATGGCCTGGGGGCGCTGCCAAGCACGGCGGTGGTGTGAGGTCGATGGGAGGGTGGGGCGGCGGAGGCAGGGGTCTGGGCCGGTGGTCGCTGGCGGTTCGAGAAAGATCGTCAACAGTGATTGGCGGGAGGTAGACGAAGGCCATCTGCCCGTTCCTTATAGATCGGACGGTTCATTAAAAAAATCGACTGACCTATTTATTTTCAGTCACTGTTATCTTAGATATGACCACATGTGGTGGTGTGCTGGAGGAGTACCTGCATTTCCTGTGCTCATATATTACAAAATCATACGGAGTAGAATCTAATTTTGTTTGCCATGCAATGTTGTAGAGCTATCATATGTCTCCTGTCATTTATTTTTCAGCCACCTGCTATCTGCTACTTTTACAGTGCACTAGTTCTGCACACACTTCACCCTTACTCTCACTATTGTGTTTTTATGCAAGGGTATTTCAGACTCTGCTGCCAAGAGAGAAGCCAAAAAGAAAAGAGAGAAGTTGCTCCAGCTTCGTGTGCGGGTAGGCAAGACACGTTACAGCGCTACAAAGGGTGCAGTGTCAGCAGATGGAGACGGTAAACGTAGCTCTGGAGTTGATGACCTCGCTCGCAATGAACCACCATCCCAGGTGCTTGCTTTAACTTCGCGGTGTCATATGTGGTTGCATGTTCCATATGGTGTCTAGCTTGTATTCGAAAGGCCGAAGTCGGTAAGATAAGGAAAGATATTTTTTTACATGAACCACCATCCCGTGAGCACCAGAAGACAAATAGCTAGTCAGGGCACTGGTCGAGCCAGTGACAAGCCCAGCAAAGATAGGCATCACCTGGAAGCCAACTAAAAAGCTGCGATGGTGGCGAAGCAGCCCGCCTCCCACCAGGCTCTCAGGTCCTAGATGATCATGCTCACCACTCCAGCCGGATGTCTAGCTTGTATTGCTTCCAATTTGGTTAAATTGCATCTGCTTAGCTTACACATTATACCTTTGAATATGACATGCCTTTCTGTTTTTGGTACATACTAGTACATCTGTGTATTAACCATGTTCTTACATCAAACTAATGTTCTTGTGTATCCCTCATCAATCACTTATGACGAGGCAGGCAGGCAAGGGGACTACTCCTCATTTAAAGAATGCAGCGTCAGCCTCCCGACATGATTCTCAAGAAACAGAAATGCTAGATGAAGATAGTGAACGTAGCTCTGTAGTTGATTACAGCATTTCCCCTACACTAGCATCGCAGGTGCTTGCTCTAACTTGGCAGCATGATATGTGGTTGCATGTTGCATATGGTGTCTAGATTGTAATTCTTCCAATCTGGTTAAACTGCATGTGCTAGTCTGCTTAGCTTATACATTATACCTGTTAATGTGACATGCCTTCCTGTATTTAGTACATAGTACATCTGTCTATTAAGCATGTCCTTACATAAAACTATTGTTATTTTTGTATCCCGCATCAATCAACATGACGAGACACCTTTAGTATATGCAGTGTGATATTAGTTGCATCTTTCATATGATTTATAGCATGCGCTGCTTCTAATTTGTTGAAATTCCATTTATGATGGGACGCTTTTAACTTGGCAGAGTCATATTGGTTGCATCTTTCATGTGGTGTCTAGCTTGCATTGCTTCTTATTTGCTGGAATGGTTTCTGCTTAGTTTACACAAACAGTTGTGAACATGCCATGCCGTCCTGTTTTTCGTACATATTCCATCCTGGTATCATGTGTTTGCCTTACATCAAAGTAGTGATTGTCAGTATCATGCATGAATGAGTTCTGAAGAGAGAATTTTATTGCTTTTTCTTGTCGATTTTACTTGACAATTCAAAATCAATAAAGCGGAAGGAAGTTAGCAAGGCAGCGGATAAAGGTGCTCCTTCCGAACGGAGGGCCTCTACAGTTTCTACTCCTCCACACCCCAAGATGATTTCCAAGACAACACATGCATAGACACTCAACAAAGCTGTGTTTATGATGAGCATATCTCCCCTAGTGCAGCATCACCGGTGCTCCCTCTAACTTGGCACTGTTATATGTGGTTGCATGTTATGTGTGATGTCTAGCTTGTATTGCTTCTAATTTTGTTGAATTCCATCTGCTTACTTTACACATTATACTTGAATAAGACACGTGTTCCTGTTTCTAGAACATACAATATCTGTCTATCACACCATGTTCTTACATCAAATTACTACTATTGTGTAACCTGCAACAATCACTTATCATAAGACACGTTTGACTTCGGAGTGTGATATAGGTTACATCTCACATTCTTTTCTAGCTTGTACTACTAATTTTTTTAAATGGCACTTATGACGAGATAGTTTTAACTTGGTAGAGTGATATTCGTTGCATCTTTCATATGGTGTCTAGCTTTCATTGCTTCGAATTTGTTGAAATGCCTTCTCCTTAGTTTACACATCATAAGCTGTGAATATGCAATGCTGTGAATATGCAATGCTGTGAATATGCAATGGCACTAATGACGAGAGACCTCTAACATGGTAGTGTGATGTTGTTTGCATCTTGCATATGATTTATTTCTTGTACTGCTTCACATTTGTTTAAACGACATTTATGATGAGACACTGTTAACTTGGCAGAGCGATATTTGTAGCATCTTTCATATGGTGTCTACCTTCCAGTGCATTGCTTCTAATTTGGTGAAATGTCTTCTTCTTAGTTTACACATCATAGTTCTAGTTATCTCTTCCGTCCTATTTTTCATACATATTACTTCCTCCTATCATGTGGTTGTCTAACATCAAAGTTCAGTTCGTCTGCATCATGCATCAATTTGTTCTGAAGAACTAAATTGTTATTCATTTTTCTTGTCGGCTTGACTTAACATGGCACAGAGAGAGGAAGAAACACAGAATGGCAGGGAATGAGAACCGGATGAATCCTGCAGATTCTGCTGGTACTGATGGTGCAATAGAAGGTCAAAGTCCAGCGGAAAATTCTACAAACACGGCATCCCATGCTACACGAGTTGCAAAACAAGCCAAGCAGAAACAAATAGCTGCCACCAAACAAGCAGAGACAGCCCTAGTTCTTGCAACACCTACCACAGTACTACCAGCTGCACGACTTACTCGTGCGTCAACTAAGCTAGCAGCACGTTCCCAAGCTCCCTTGCCACCTGACACTACTTCCCAAGCACTCTTGACACAAGACGAGTTGGCAATATCAGATGAACCTTGTGAGCTTCAACAGCAAGAAGGTAGTTGCTGGAGTCAAGTTACAGTTGCATGCTTCTTTATATGTAGTCTCAAAGTTTGATGTACACTAACACTTCCTATGTTCGTTGTTGGACTAGCACCTAGGCGCAAGAGGAAACAAACATCAGGGATAATGCTCGATAGGTTAACTAAATCTAGAGGAGGAAGAATGGAGATCCATTTTGAGGCAGGTTTAAAAAGGCCACGTGATGCTACAGAGTCAGCCAAGTTAGTATCAGAGGCAGCGGTTGCCGTTAGGTGTCATGTACCTATCCTCCCAACATGGATTCAGTACAGGAATGACAAAGATGAAACCCAGTTCAACACCTTCCTCGACCATTTATCTATAAGTATGGTTATGTATGGAAACTAGTAATATCGTCTTGCTCTGTCCCATACTTTCTAGGTTGCTGATAATGAGACTCCCATAATTTTCAACAGATGAGGTTCAAGTTGGATAGCCAAGATGATGCAACCAGACAAGCTTGCACCCATGTTTTCAAGTCTGCTCTGCGACAGTATTGGTATAACTTGAGGAAAACTCACTTTGAAGGCAAGGCTAACAGTGAACTTTCCCAAACATCTCCAGTGGAAAATATATCGGATGAAGACTGGAGGGGCCCTGTTAAACACTGGTCTGATCCAAAGTATCAGGTACATTATACATATGTGATCAGATCACATGTTGAAGTCCTATTTACGCATGTGCCACACAAATCTATCTTCTTGTAGGTGAACTGTTCAAAGAACAAGGCCAACCGTACGAAAGTGAAATTCCAACAGACGATAGGATCTCATAGCTATATTGCACACTGCGAGGCTCTTGTAATTAGCTGCTGATTCACTCTTTTCGCTGTACCATATTATCAGATCTATATTGACTTGTTCGAAATGCAGAGGAAAGCCCGCAAGGACCAAAAAGTACCTGAACCAAATGCTGTGGAAATCTTCAAGGACTGTCACACCAGCAAGAAGAAGGGCATGACTACACCAGTCAAAGCCACTGTTGTAAGTCCTTAATCCTCATGCCTTTTAACTACTACTTACTCTGACTTGTGCCTTGAACTGCATGGTTTGCAGCCAATGTCTATTACTCTTTTCAATTTTATACACAATTGTCTTAGCGTATCATTGCACCTTACAAGGTTTAAAAGAGAGGAGTGATGTTCCTTTGATCTTGACCTGTAATCTAGTTCCGTGCTGGACTTGCCCACACAATGTTACAATTGCCTGTTTGTCTGTTCTCAGTTGTTTTGTGATATGAATGATGTCATACTATGCTTACCGTATTATAAACTTCGTCTCTTTATCCTTAGCCCTCAATACAATGTGAAGAAATAGACAATACATTAGCGATGGTACATGGTCATATGTTTGGAACCTGATTTTATTATTACTTCGCAATAAAATACAACTAATATTTACATGGGTTCACCAGAATAAGTTCTGTATATAGACCAAAGCTATTTTGTTTGGTTTTGCTGCCTCCTTAATATCTTCTGTTCTGGTACTACTAATGTAAAACCTCAACTTTTCAGCAAGCTATGGAAAAAATGGTGGAACCGCCACCTTCTGAAGGTGGCGAGGCAACTATAACCGCAATGTCAACTCTTGCTGCAGTGGGTCAGTACCTGTCCACTAACAGTGCCAAAAGCACGTTCCTGCGTAATACTGGCTTGGTTGTTAAGGCAATATCCTCCAAACTGCCTCATGATCAAGATATGCAAGCTCAAAGTAATGTTGTATCTGCGCTCCAGACACAAGTCCATTCCCTAACAAAGACCCTTTGTGAAACAAGGAGAAACATTGCTCAATGTCGTCAAGATATGCATGGTTTTGAAACCAGACTATCAGACATTTGCTATGTTGTTCAGGAGCCTAGGGGAAATGAAGGCGAGGGTTATGGTGCTCCATCGGACAATACAGCATGAAAACGTAATAGTCAGGTCAAATGAACTGAGCTTCTGAACTTCTGGTGGTGCATTTATCTGCTAGACTCTTAAGTTTTATGCCAACCTTCCTTTTATTATATAGTTGTAATTTGTTTTGGTGCGATACAAAATTTATTCTTAACGTGCAGCCACCGGCTGAAGAAAACAGCAAGCCATTTTTGTATAGTGTAGGGTGTTCCCTATATTTGCACTGGTGGCGATCTTTGATGCCGAGTGGATGTAATCTGTGCAATCGCCTTAATAGCCTAGCGTTAGTTTCGGCCTTATTTATTTCCTAGTCTTCTTTTTCCCTGGTTTGCTAGTGGCCGCAACTACCATGGGCCATATACGGGCCGTAGGATCCATGGGTCTCCTACGGGCCGTCGATAAATGGGCCTATAATCGGTGGGCCTCGGGCCGTCGGATAAATGGGTCTACATGGGCCATAATCGGGCGTAATTAGTATCGGCCCAGCACGGTAACAGGCCGTTAACAGGCCGTAGGACAGCAAAGGCTTAATTCTGTCACAGGCATAATGGGTCGTTAATGGGCCAGAATATAGGACGGGCTGGAAACGGCGCAACGGGTTAACAGGCCAGAAACGAGCCGACTCTTGCCATGGGCCGAATTTGGCCCATTAGGGTAACAGGCCAGTAACGGGCCGACTCTTGCCATGGGCCGAATTTGGCCCATTAGGGGAACAGGCCAGTAACGGGCCGACTCTTGCCATGGGCCGAATTTGGCCCATTAGGGGAACAGGCCAGTAACGGGCCGGAAGTAATCGAGGGCCGAAAAGGAGCCCAAGAACGTATGGGCCGTCAATAGGCCGAAAGCTAACACGGGCTGGAAATGGCCCATGTAAATCACGGGCCGTTAACGGGTATAAAGAAAATTACTGTTCATTATGGCCTAGAGTCACCGTGGGCCTGTAAAGGGCCAAAAGATACAAAGGCCTCATATGGGCCGAAAGACGTCGTGGGCCATACATGGGCCGAAAGTGAAACGGGCTGGTGTTATATTCGACGGCCCACATGACGTTGTTGGGCCGATTTCCTTTAGGGCCTAACGGGACGTAAAATGGGCTATTTGCGAAGAGGCCGTTAACAGGCTTTTCATGGGCCAGCCCGTTAACTTTTGATCAAGTCAAACGGGCCGGCTTTGTAAGCTAAATGGGCCAGTGGTGGGCCATGGCACGTGTCGACATATCATAGGCGCCTATCTGACCCACTAACGAGCTGACACGTGTTTCGTCCGGCCAATAAGAATTTTACACGTGGAAATTTCCCATTGGTCGGGGCTGTTAACGGGTTATCGGATCCAAAACCCGACCCGATAGCTTAACGGCGTTCCGTTACGGTGGATGCCACGTGTCGGTCACCCTTGACGAAAGCACTTCTGTGACGCGCGATTTATCGTCATGGAAGTGGACACTTCCGTGATGATAATTTTGGTAATGTCATGGAACACTTCTACGACAGCACAGGTATGACTATCTTGATTCTGTCATAAAATCGTCATGGATGTACATGCATGATAAAAAACGCGACCTACTGTGACAAACACGTATCATCACGGAAGTGTCTTTTTTGTAGTGTTTATCGCGTTGGTTGCGAGGTTCTTATTTGTTTGTGTACGTACAAGGGACTTGCGTGTGGCCTCCTACTGGATTGATACCTTGGTTCTCAAAAACTGAGGGAAATACTTACGCTACTTTGCTGCATCACCGTTTCCTCTTCAAGGGAAAACCAACGTAGTGCTCAAGAGGTAGCAGTCTGAAGAGTTACTCTTCCACGTGGCGCCTTTCAACAGTGGATATCACGCCTTGTTGGGGCGAGATGCTTTCACACACTTCCAAGAAATACCCCACTACGGGTACATGAAGCTCAAACTGCCAGGGCCCAATGGAATCATCACCATCACAAGTGATCCGGATATAGCACTCCGTGCCGAAAATAAAACCGCATCCCTGTCCCTCGAGGCACTATCTGAGGCCCTCGCGGCCGAGGATTTAACCACTCGCAAACAACGGTGGACAAGGATGATGTAATCCTCGATAAGAGATCCAAGTCCACCTCTTTCAAACCAGCAGACGAAATAGTTAAATTTCAAGTGCACCCGACAGATCCTAACAAGACAGCCTCCATCGGAGCACAACTGGATCCGGCGATCGATGTTGCTTTGTGAGCATTCTTGCGCGAAAACTGGGAAATCTTTGCTTGGCATCCTTCGGACATGCCAGGAATCCCGCGCAGACTGGCCAAACACAGCCTCAACATAATAAAGGGGTTCAAACAAGTCAAGAAAACACTGCGACGATTCTCCGAACCAAAACGACAAGCCATGGGGGAGGAGCTTGCCAAGCTACTTGAAGCCGGGTTCATTAGAGAAATCAAACACCCGGATTGGCTGGCAAACCTGGTCATGGTACCAAAGAAGGACAAATCCTGGCGCCTTTGTGTCGATTTCAAGGACCTCAATAAGGCTTGCCCTAAGGACCCCTTCCCACTACCTCGCATCGACCAAATCATTGACGCTACCGTAAGACACAACTCATTGTGTTTCCTCGACGCATACTCCGGATATCATCAAATCAAGATGAAGGAGTCCGACCAAGCTGCAACAGCATTCATTACCCCCTATGGGCCTTTCTGCTTCAACACTATGCCTTTTGGGCTCAAAAACGTCGGTGCCACTTACCAACACATGATTCAAACATGCATAGAAGAACAAATTGGCAAGACGGTGGAAGCCTACGTAGACGACGTCGTCATCAAGACTAAATATGTCGAATCATTGGTGGACGATCTACGACTCACATTTGACAACCTCCGGACATACGATATCCGACTCAATCCGGAAAAATGTGTCTTCGGCGTCCCAGCCGGAAAACTGCTCGGGTTCATCGTGTCCAACAGAGGAATTGAAGCAAACCCAGCAAAAATCCGGGCCTTGTCACAATTGGCAACGCCAACAGACTTAAAGCAAGTCCAAAAGCTAGCGGGGTGTGTGGCAGCATTGAGCCGTTTCATCTCCAGACCAGGAGAAAAGGCACTGCCACTTTATCGCCTGCTCCGACGCACCGGCCACTTTGAGTGGACGGATGCGGCAACAGCCGGATTGGAAGAAATAAAAACCTTGTCAGCAAGCAACCCAATCCTTGCCGCACCAAACGTCGGCGAGCCTATGTTGCTCTACATATCCGCAACTCATCAGGTGGTGAGCGTTGTGCTCGTCGTCGAACAAGAGGAAGAGGGACACAAATTCCCACTCCAAAAACCAGTGTACTATGTATCAGCGGTCCTTACACCATGCAAATCCCGATACCCGCACTATCAAAAGATAGCCTATGTGGTCTTCATGGCATCTCGGAAGCTGCGGCACTACTTTCAAGAGTGCTCAATCACGGTGGCTTCCGAAGTTCCACTCAACGACATTATAAACAATTGAGACACCACCGGCCGCATTGCCAAATGGGCTATCAAACTCTTGCCATTTGAAATAACATACAAGCCATGCCGAGCTATTAAATCTCAGGTGTTGGTTGACTTCGTCGCCGAATGGACAGAGGCCGAACTCCCTAAAGAGTACAACACATACTCCAACTGGGTGATGTACTTCGACGGCTCTAAAATGTTAGCTGGATTGGGGGCTGGTGTCATCCTAACATCCCCTACAGGGGACACAGTCCGTTATGTACTACAAATCATGTATACGGACTCCAATAACGTGACCGAATATGAAGCACTACTGCATGGACTTCGGATGGCCGTTTCTATGGGCATACAACGCCTCGAGGTGCGTGGGGACTCGAACCTCGCAATATCCAAAATAAATGGAGAATTTGATGCAAAAGATCCAAAGATGGTGGCCTACTGTAACGCTGTACTCAAAATATCATCTCGGTTTGAGGGGCTCGAGTTCCATCACGTAGCTCGAGACAGTAATCAGGCAGCGGACATCCTTGCTCGGATGGGTGCTAAGCGCGACCCCGTCCCACCCAACACTTTTCTTGAAAGGCTTTTCAAGCCATCCGTGGTATGGCAGGACGAGAGCGGCAATACTAGTCCGGCGCCGATCATACCCTCAGATGCCGAACACAACTCTAATGACATCGGGGGCTCGGAAACCACAGTAACACCTTCCTCCCATGTAATTATGGTGGTTATTGCTCCATGGACCAAACCCTTCTTAGCCTACCTAAATAGGCAGGACCTCCCTGATGACCAGAACGAGGCCCGTCGCATAGTTCGATGCTCTAAAGCCTACAAAGTTCATGAAGGAGAGCTCTACAAGAAGAGCACTACTGGAGTCCTTCAAAGATGTATCTGCGAAGAGGAGGGTTGGCAGCTCTTGGCCAAAATACATGCTGGCCTCGGCGGCCATCATGCCGCAGCTCGGGCCCTTGTAAGCAAAGCCTTCCATACAGGCTTCTTCTAGCCCACGGCCCGAGCAGATGCACAAGCCCTTGTACAACGTTGTGTCGGATGCCAGCTCTTTGCCAATCAAAGCCATATGCCGCCCACTGCCCTCAGAACAATCCCCATTACCTGGCCTTTCGCGGTCTGGGGGCTAGACATGATCGGATCCCTTAAAGGGGGAAGCCATAAGAAAAAGTATCTGCTGGTTATGGTGGATAAATTCACCAAGTGGATAGAGGCCAACCGGTAAAAAACGGCCGAAGCCGAACCGGTGATCGATTTTATATCCGGTGTTGTACACCGTTATGGCGTCCCGCACAGCATCATTACTGACAATGGTTCTAACTTTACAGCCGACGAGGTGAAAACTTGGTGTGCTAATCTGGGCATTAAGCTGGCTACGCCTCCGTTTATCACCCTCAAACAAACGGTCAGGTCGAACGGGCTAATGGCCTGATAATGAGCGGCATCAAACCCAGACTAGTGCGCTCCCTACGGGAATCAGATAAGCACTGGGTGAGGAACTCGATTCTGTACTCTGGGGGCTGCGGACCACGCCCAATCGCACGACCGGATACACACCCTTCTTTATGGTGTACGGCGCAGAGGCTGTCTTGCCTTGCGACATTATTCATGACTCACCCCGAGTGCGCATGTATGAAGAGAGAGAAGCCGATCACGATCGGCAGGACGATCTAGACGGCCTGGAGGAGGAGCGTGATGTTGCGAAGGCCCGTTCCGCATTCTATCAACAACAGGCTCGGAGATATCAAAGCAGAGAAGTGGGGGCAACGACTTATAATGTCGGTGAGCTCGTTCTACGCCTACCAGAGAAGAAAAAGGACAAGCTCAAACCCAAATGGGAGGGTCCCTTCATTATAGATGAAGTTCTCACTTGAGGAGCCTATCGCCTTCGCAATGCATCGGATAATCGCTTAGAGCCGAACCCATGGAACGCTGCTCAGCTCCGACGATTCTACGCTTAAGTCCGGACATACACCTTTGTTCGTTCCTTCTTCTCCGTTTCAATTTTTCCTTTTTTTCCTTTTTATATGATTTCTAACGTGTGTTCGGGAAAGCCGCACACTTGCAGGGTATACATCCTTAAATGTACACACCCCACCACAACTGGGGGTTATAGAAGCTTATTATTATTTTGAGCATAGAGCTCACCATATATATGTGTCGTCTGCTCATATACGTCCTTTCTTCGCCATTATATGCACCTCTATGACTTAAGTTTTTGCCAAGATGGGTTGCCTGGCTCCTGTGCTTATGCCCTACGTTCCCGCTTGTTCGGCTAGGGCATAAAGGGAGCACCTCTGCGATTGTTACAACCGGGTTATCCGGACATGTACCTCAGATGGGTGAAGCCGAAAGCTAGCGTTCTTAAGAGAATAATTGGTCGGCGGACAAACGACGAACTTCCTTCATTGCAATATAAAACTCCCAAAATATAAAGCTTCCTGTGATTTTTTAGCATCATAGCTTAGGCATGCATAAATAACGCATGATGACCCAGGGAGAGGAACCCTTAACGGAACTATTCTCTCTGGAAGATGTTTCTTACGTTAGAAAGTAATATAACATAACTCCCCGAATACAGTTTGTCTGTTCAAGCACCCTGACCGGATTGCCTGGTTTCCGAACATACTTGGTGTTTACCACAGGTATAGTATTCAGAAACACTCCAACCCTTGGGTTTCGGAGGTTGAAGCAGAAGGTCTGCCATGACAATCTTCTCAAGTTCGGCCGGAGATAAGTTTGGTGATAAAGTGCATTGTTACATGGAATCAACCGCCTACTCTTTATCTGTACCATCTATAAGGCTGTCTATTTTACAGTCCTGTTGTGAAAATTTGGCGGCTTCCTTTACTTGGTCGTACACCAAGCTAACTGGAATTTCTTGTCCGTCTGGTCCCCGAGTTCCGACCCGGGCCATATGATTCGGATCAAGTCCGGTATATCGTGTTTTCACCATGGCCCAGGCTTCTCGTGCACCTTCTTGACATGATGATGCCTTCCATAGTTCAAAGCGGCGTCGAGCTCCCTTGAATAAATTCACGAGCTCCTCCATAATTTCTGGAGAAGAATTGGATGGCCATAAAGCCTTAGCCATGTTCCTCATGGCTTTCCGAGCTCGCTCGTGCACTCGGGATAGCTCTTACAGCAAGTCGCCTTAAAATTCGGACACTTCTCCCTCGGGCCGCCCGGTTTACAAACCTACAGGAACAATTTCGTAAAATTTTCCATCAGGGGACCGTATGAAATTCAGGGTAAAGGACATACTGAATATGCCGCTTTTCAATTTTCTGTTCTCCTTCAAGGCATCCGACAGTTGGGCTCGTACATCCTTTATCTCTTCGGCTTGCTTGATGTTTGCATCCTGTAATTTGTTTTTCTCATCAATAGTCCATGTTAATATACGTTGACCGGCGGCTTCTTGCCCTTCAACATGTTGTTTGTCCGCCTGAGCAGCCCTTAGCTTCTCCAACTGCTCTGTCGATCCTGCTACTGAAAACAACACAATGCATATTTAAAAATCATTCTTAGCGTAGAATCATATTTTCCGCACACTGTTGTGCTTACCATCAGGTGCCTTCTTGGAATTCTTCAGATTTTCCAGTTCGGCAGTGACAACAGTTAACTTGGTCTGACATTCTTCAAGCTCCTTGGATAATGTGTTATTTTCTCCGCGAGTACCTGATGATGTAACGACCCTTAAATCATTTGGGCACACTGCTCAAGTCTCGGGGGCTACTGGCATATGACCATGCAAAATTGTGTCAAACTTTACCTGTATTTTCATTAAGAACAGTTGTATAACTCCGGCAAGGCCATCTCGAGCAGCTCGGATATAAGCATCTGTCGAACTCAGTGCGGTGAATTCTTGTTCGGACAAGGCCGGAGCACGCATAGCTTCCTTCAAGCGACGGTGATTCATCAGGCTCTCCACTTCAGAATTCGTGACCAATACGCCATCCGAATCCTCTTGAGGAGGCGGAACGGACGCGGCATTTGCTTGCGTCCTAGTCGGCGAATTCAGCACCGGATTAGTGGGCATTTGGATAATTGGGCGTTTTCCCACCGTTTGCCGTGTACTCCTCCTAAGAATAAAAAAGGGGAGACTCTTTAATCTAGACTCATGCCTAGGCATGCATCAAGTATACATACCTCTTGGAAGGCTGTGAGGTCTCCGTAGTATTCCCGGTCCCTTTTTGTTTTGAACGATGGCCTTGCGTGGGGGCTGCCCTCGAGGAGTTACGGTCCCTGGAGTGCCAATCCTGATAAAATCCGGATTAGTACAATTAGAAAGGATACAAATGAGGATCTCTTCTTAGGAAGCCTCCGGATACTCACGATGCAGAATGGGTAAAGGAGAGGGTAGTCGGCGATGATGGCCACTTCTGAACCGTCAAGGCTCGCTTGGTAGAATACCCCATCGTCGAATTCTATATATATATATATATATATATATATATATATATATATATATATATATATATATATATATATATATATATATATATACAGATCCTCGCAAAAGCCAGGATCTTTGTCGCGATTATGATCCTCCGGCTGAGGAGCAGGGCAGTGGACGTTCTCGATCATCCTTCTCCATGACTAAGTTGGTGGCAATAAAAGGTACATTCGATTAGTATCTGCAATGCAGTAAAATAAGCACAGACGAATCGAGATCTTACCCATTCAATAGGGGTGTACATGGAATAGGCCTCCCGACAGTTTAATCGGAGAAAATCTTCTTTTTCGCCCTTATACAGATCGGCCAACATGGAGGCCAGTTCGGCTGGGGTATCCGGGCCCTGCCATCTGTAACGGGACGCGTCGTCTTCTCCGTTGTAGCACCATAAAGGAGTTACCCTGGATTGAAGAGGCTGCACACACCTCTTTATTGCGATCGCCATGACTTCAACTATTGAGAGTTCGGAGTGGGCCAACAGCCTGACCTTGCTGACCAACCTCTGTATCTCCGCATTGTCCTCTTCTTTAGGACTTCAAGGACGCCAGTTGAGGCGCTTATTTAGAGGAGCGCTGGAAAATTCAGGAAGACCGCGCCTGACTGGATCTGAAAGCGGAACATCATCCACATAGAACCACTCCGAAGACCACTGCGGGTATGCCTCTTTAAGTGTTCCTACGAGGTATCCGGATCCGGCAATGCACCATACTTCGGTGCCACCCACCTCAAATATGGAACCTCCTCGGTGGCAGGGAACAAGGCAGAAGAACTTCCTCCACAATTCAAAATGGGCCTCAATGCCCAAAAATAACTCGCAGAGGGTAACAAAGCCTGAGATGTGCAGAATCGAACCTGGGGTGAGGTTGTGTAGTTGGATACCGTAAAATTCCAATAACCCCCTGAGAAAGGGATGGATTGGAAATCCTAGGCCCCGCAACAGGAATGGGACGAAGCACACCCTCTCCTCCTTATTGGGGTTGGGGAAATTCTTAGCCATCGCATCGTTGCCTGCTGAGTACAATCCCGCTCGAATGGAGACTAGATCCGCGAGGGGGAGGTAGCCTTGCGTCTGGAGTCGGCTTAACTGAAGATGAGGCACGGAGCAACTCTGCTAATCGCCCTCTTGAGGGCCATGGGGCGCGAAGAAGAGCCTGGGGCGCTGGTCATGATGGAAGGCTTTGCTCGTGGCTGGACTTGGCGATTTTCTTTCTGCGTGATGTGAGATGCCATTTGGAGATCTGTATCTCCTTATATAGAAGCCATCCGGGCATGGTAAAGGACTTATTCACAAAAAAAGCATGGACCGTTCATATTCACTCAGCGCGTGAAAATCGAAGCGTCGATAGGGGGGAATAGTAAAGGTGCCAAGATTATCACCAGATTGTCATCGGTCCAGATTATAGTGAAGAACCCGCCTTGCAAAGTCGAAGACATGAGCCAAATATTACATCGTCATTGAAGGCAAGTTCGGGGGCTACTGAGGGAGTCCTGGATTATGGGGTCCTCGGGCGTCCGGTCTGTGTAGCATGGGCCGGACAGATGGGCCGTGAAGATACAAGATAGAAGGCCTCCCCCCGTGTCTGGCTGAGACTCTCCTTTGCGTGGATGGCAAGCTTGATGTCCGAATGTGTAGTTTCCTTTCTGTGTAAACTGACTTTGTATAACCCTAGGCCCTTCCGGTGTCTATATAAACCGGAAGGTTTAGTCCATAGAGGCTAACACAAATCATATAGGCTAGACATCTAGGGTTTAGCCATTACGATCTCGAGGTAGATCGGCTCTTGTAACCCCTGTACTCATCAAAGTCAATCAAGCAGAAAGTAGGGTATTACCTCCATCAAGAGGGCTCGAACCTGGGTAAACATCATGTCCCCTTTGTCTCCTGTTACCTTCGATCCTCAGACGCACAGTTTGGGACCCCCTACCCGAGATCGGCCGGTTTTGACACCGACAAGGGGGAAAACCTTGCTCGGCTTGCCCGTGCTGGCAGCGGCGGCGCCCGCGGGTGCCGTTTTCCTTCTTCGAGGCACTGCTACGGCCTTCTGTTGTGCCCCTCTTCGAGCTCAGGGGAAACCCTAGGTCTGGCTTCTCCAGACCGGATGGCGACGACATCTTGGCGTTGTCTTCCTTCTTGAAGGCGCTGTCTTGCTCGCTCGCGATGTCCCCGATGATGGCCTTGATGATGTGTTCGCAGCTCTTGGTTTTGGATTGGTTGGTTCTGACTGTGTTGTTTCTTCTATTCAGATTGAGCATCCCTTGTCTCTCTGCTCCGGGCACCATGTTCATGCCTGTCTGCATTGTCATGTGTTGTGTCCTTCATTGCACTATTTCTACTCATTCTATCAATGAAATGATACACATGCTTTGCATTTTCGCGAAAGAAAAAACATGTACAACAAAAAAGATGTTTTACCGAGAAGATCCCACAAAAGGGGGAAAATAACATAGAAAAATAAGTGTTTCTATTTAACAATGTAGCTACTTAGATTCCATCAGAAAAATGTAACTACTTAGATGAATACATCATACTCCATCTAGATTATCAATAAATATGTGTCAACATTTAGCAGATCCCTTTTCCTTTGTTAGGAACCACACTTAAATTGATGACACACGTATTTTAAATTCTTGAATATTATTTTTTTCTTGCAATGATACTGGCGATAAATAATATGTCTCTAGAAAGGAAAAAAAGTTTGAAGCAACTGTAACGCACCATGTAGGACTATAAGTAGAAAAGACATGTGAAACATAGCAGCCCAGGAAAAAACATGCACGAAAGAAAACCCGTGCGGCAAGGCGCGCGTATCCATCTAGTCATTTTTATACCAAACTATTTTACCTATTTTTAGGTTATTGTGTCACCATTTTTTTCATCACACTATCTCTACCCTACATTTATTGAATTAACGAAACATAATATTAAGACCCACATAAACATGGTCAAGGTTTCGAGCTGGTTTCCAATATAAACAGACTCCATTTCTTTGAGTAGTGACCGATATACAGGTGGGGATTACTCTCCCCTGGTTGACATATTCAAAGAAAAAAAATTAGGACCCAACTTTTAGTGTTATACAGTTCAATCATGCGTCATTATAAATACAGAAGTGCAAAACTAAAACTCTATTTCCTTAATTAAAATTTTGTAATGGCCTCAACTTATCATGTGCTACTTAGATGTACTATAGGGTGTATATATACGTTTGTGTCTTTTATTATTAACTATAAATATCACGAATGCATGCACTAGTTCGAAAATATCCTAACAAAGGATTCTCGAGTATGGGTGTTTATTTAGTTATAGCTAATAGAAATTTCTAGAATTCACTGGTCGTTGGTACGGGCTGATGTTTGCAAGGCAGTACGGGACTTTTTGGGTGGTGCTGCGGCACCGGATACTTTTAATGCAACGGTTATTGTGATGATACTGAAAGTACACTCACCGGAGTTGCTTTCGCAGTTCCGTTCAATTAGCCTCTGTAATGTCCTCTACAAAATTGCTACAAAAGTCCTAGCAAGCAGACTTAAGAGTTTTGTTCCCTTTCTTATCTCGGAAGAACAGAGTGCTTTCGACCCTGGAAGACTAATTTCAGATAACGTTCTTGTGGCCTATGAGTGTGTGCATGCCATATGGACTATAAAGAGGAGGAAAAACCTGTGTGCGATAAAATTAGCATGATGAAGGCATACAATCGTGTCGAGTGGATTTTTTGGGAGCAGATTCTCGCAAGATTTGGTTTTGCTGCAGAGTGGATAGCCATGGTGATGAGATGTGTTACTTCAGCCAGGTTCGTCGTTAAGCTAAATGGGGCTGCCGCGAGGTGTTTCCTTCCCTCGCGAGGTCTGTGACAGGGCGACCCTTTATCTCCCTATCTTTTCCTATTTTGTGTGGAGGGGTTCTCTGCCTTGCTGAAAAAGGCGCAGGAGGAGAGGAAGATTAAAGGTGTGTCTTTTGGGGGCACTGGCCCGCACGTGACTCATCTTCTGTTCGACGATGACAGTATTGTTTTTCTCTAAGGTACTAGGGCGAACATGTAAGCGTTAAAGGATATATTGGTGAAGTATGAGGAGGCCTCGGGACGACGAGTAAATTTGCAAAAATCCTCTATCTTTTTTGGCAAAGGTAGTACGGATACAACAAAGGCAGAGGTAAAGCAAGTTGTAGGTATTGATTCTGAAGCTCTCAGTGAGCGTTATCTGGGGCTCCCGACACTGGTTGGGAGGTCAAAAGAGGGTACGTTTAAATACGTCACGGATTCAGCAAAAGGCAAAGTTAGTGATTGGAAAGGTCAAGGACTATCGAAGGCACCTAGAGAGGTACTTGTAAAATCTGGACTCCAGGCGATGCCAACTTTCACTATGAGTTGTTTTCACCTCACAAAGAAGATGTGCTGGAGCCTGACTTCAATCTCGTCAAAATTCTGGTGGGGTGCGATGAATGGTGAAAGGAAGGTCCATTGGATATCATGAGAAAAAATGTGTGCTGCCAAAAGAGAGGGAGGGATGGGCTTCCGAGACCCGGAGGCGTTCAACCAAGCACTTCTGGCGAAACAGGCTTGAGAATACTTATGTACCTGGGTTCTCTTTGTGCTAGTGTCCTCAAAGCTAGATATTTCAAGGAAGGATCGATCTTATAAGCAGTCTGTCCGTCGTCTGGTTCCTTCACATTCCGAAGCATTCTTTATGGGCGTGATTTGTTGAGGGAGGGCCTAATCTGGCGCATTGGTGATGGCTCTAGGATCAACATACATCACGATAACTGGATCCCTCGAAAGGGTAGTCTCAAACCTCTTGGCCAAGTGTTCACCACACCTGTAACCAAATTGCAACATCTGTTAGCAGCAGGGGGGCGAAACTGGAACAACACGGCTGTTGATGCCATGTTCTGCGATGCGGCTCATATAAAGTAAATTGCTATTGGGGGTTCAGACACAGATGACTATCTAGCATGGAACTACATAGCGCATGGCGGGTTCACAGTCAAGTCGGCGTATCATCTCAGAATGTCCATGAACAGAGTGAGATCCAGACATCCAGAGTCTTCTTTTTCTGCTATTAAACATCGTGGGTTCATGGCACTATGGGATACATGAGCCCCAAACAAGGCAAAAATACATATGTGGAGGCTGGTCCGGAACGGTTTGGCTGTGGGTTTGGAGCTTCATCGACGCAGGATTAAGCCGGGTGTCTTTTGTGTTGCGTGTGGAAGGGAAGAATTGAATCTACACAGGTTCTGGACGTGTAACCACTCAATCCAGTTTTGGCAGTTGTCGCGTTCACAAAGGGGAGTCTTGGTGGCAAGTCCGCTAATGGAGATACGCTCCCAGAGCAAGCTGACGAGTTGGTTGTTGGAATGGTTCGCCAATGCAGGGGAGAAGAACGAGAAGCAATGATACAGGCTGTTTATGCTCTCTGGATGGCACGTAATGACGCTAGGGATGGAAAACGTATTGCTCATCCACATGAAATTATAGCAACACTGGTTGCGCACATGGAGGAGTGGAGATTGGCACATGCTGAGTCTACTAAGCTGCCGGAACCCAGGGTGCTTCAGCGATGGAAACCCTCTGACGAGGGGTGGAAAAAAGCGAATTCTGATGGAGCGGTCTCGAAGTTTGGTGATAAGGGAGGTGGTGGTCTCGTCTTACGTGATCACAATGGTGCCTTTGTGGCTGGATCAAGCCATTTCGATCCTAATAACGCAGATCCGGAGGCTGTCGAGATTTTGGCCTGGAGAAAAGCGGCCCAGGTTGCAAGGGAGATGAATATACAGAAGCTTCATGTGGAGCTGGACAACCAAAAGGTGGTGCAGATGCTCAATCTTCTGCCAAAAGATTTGAGGGCTACAGGGCCATGGATTGAAGAGATAAAAGAGATACTTCGAGGTTTTGAGGAGGTGAAGGTTTCGTGGGCTAGACGTTCCGCTAATATTGCCGCGCATAAGTTTGCTAGAGTAGATGTAGGTCATGAACTTTGTAAGGTCTGGCTGTCGATTCCTTCAGACTTTGTGTTGGATGTAATTTCGGACGAGATTCCAAACTTTTAGGTTTTTTATAACTTCAATAAAGCGGCAACATTACCCTAAAAAAAACAAGGAGTCCATCTTCGAGTTCCACCCTCACCCTCCCTAGTTAACATTGCTTATTTCTTACAAAAAAAAAACATTGCTAGCTGTAGGTTCCAAATCTTCACATAACAATCAGATATAGCTATATTTTCCCTCAATTCTACTTCCTCTGTTCCTAAATATTTATTTTCCTAGAGATTTCAACAAATGACTACATAGAAGCAAAATGAGTGTATCTACTGTGATAGTCCATTTGAAATATATAAAAAACAAATATTTAAAAACGGAGGGAGTAAATATTAGCATGTGCTTAGAGGTCGTTCTCATGCGTCCATGAAGAGAGAGTCAAAGCACCAAGGCTAGCAAATAGGCACGCTCCGTTGCCGCGGTCTATCTGGTTCACATAATTTTGTAAGTATGAACATAGAGGAGTAGTATATGTTGAGAATGCATGTACAAGCGCACCACCCTGTGATTGGATGGTTAGGTGGATAGTGGTATCCCCAGTCCATCAGGGTTCAAGTTCTGGTGCTCGCATTTATTTTGGATTTATTTCAGCAATTTCGGAGATGCACGTTCCTACGGTGACTTTGTAAAATCTTAAGATAATATGTCGGCTCAGTCTCTCGGAGGTGCTCATCGGAGTAGGGTGTGCGTGTGTAAGTTCATATGGGTGAGTGTATGCGCGTATATATGAGCGCTTGCGTATGTACTGTGTTAAAAAAAATAGAATGCATGTACAAAGAGAGAGAGATTGAAAAACATGACTATTTGAAATTCATACACATATTTCTCCTCAACGTTTTTTCTAGGAATCAAAATCTAGTGACCCATCTTTTAAAAAATAGATTTAAGAAAAAATTGGAACAAAGGAAAAAGTAAACGAAAAAGAAACTCAAGGATGGGAGGGTGTCGAGACTCCAGATTCTGAACTCCCACCGAACAGTCACGAGTCCTCCCTAATCACGTCACCCACCCCCACCCCACCCTACCCCCCTCCTCCCGACCCGGCCGGCCACGCCACGCCACGCCAATTCTCCCAATTCTCGCAGCCCCCGCCATGGCCGACGACGAGGACGCCGGCGCCCTCTCCGACGTCGACGAGGACCCCCTCCCCCCGCCTCTCCCCTCCACCACCTCCTCAATCAAACCCCCGCCCGCATCACAGCCCCACCACGCCGATGCGGCGGCGGCGGCGGCGGCCGCCCAGCAGCAGCGCCTGCTCGACCTCGCCGCGGAGCTGGAGGAGGAGCGCCGCCTGCGCCGCGCGGCGGAGGAGTCCCTCGCGAGCTCCGAGACCCGCCTCGGCCGCCTCAAGGCGTTCGCGCAGGACGCGCTGCGGAAGCGCGACGACCTCAAGGCCGAGTCCGCCGCGTCGTCCCGGGCGCTGCAGGCGCTCCAGGCCGAGGCGGCCACCGCCTCCTCCATGCTCTCCTCCGGCCTTGAGCGGATCTCCGCCAAGGCGTCCCCCTCCACCCCGCCCGCCCCGCTCCCCACCTCCGGCAAGTACTCCGCCGGCCTCCCCGCCCTCGCCTACGGGGTCCTCAAGCGCGCCAACGACATCGTCGACGACCTGCTCGCGCAGATCGACGCCGCGGGCCGCGACCGCGACCGCGCGCGCCAGGACATGGACCAGCGCAACTACCAGATCGCCATCGAGGTGTCCGAGCTCGAGGCGGCCGTCGCCTCCCGCGCCGCCGAGTCCGAGTCCCTCTCCAGGTCCCTCTCCGATCGGGAGGCGGAGATCTCCGCGCTCCGGGATGAGGTCGCCTCCCTCGAGGCCAAGATGGACGCGCAGAGGCCCGTCCTCGCCGAGCAGATCGGGTGCGCCTCCAGGCTCTATGATGAACTGCGCCAGGTAGTTATGCTGGTGGACGCTGACGCCGCCACCGCACTGCCCGACTCTGTCTTCGTCTGGAAGGAGACAGACGTGGAGGAGAGCCTCAAGGTTTCGCTGGAAGGGACCAGGATGGCATACGACATCGCGGCCATGGCGCTGCAGAAGGTCGGGGTGTGGCGGGATAAGGGGAAGAGCAAGGTGACGGAGCTGGAAGAGAGGGTGGAGGAGCTGACCCGGGAGAAGGAGCACATTGGGGTGCTGCTCCGGAGCGCGCTGCAGGCTAACACGACCGAGGTTTTGAAGGTGGCCGAGGATGGGCTGAGGGAGGCTGGAATCGAGATAGGGCTCAACGGCCACAGGGATCACAGGCCAGGGAGCACGGAGAAGGATGAAGTCTATACATTGGTAGGTGCACTGTGAATAATCTCATGCTGTTGCAAGTTCATCAACTTCCCATATATCTAGCCATACTGAATTGTTTGTTCTGTAACAATCAACCAATATTGCAGGCAGGGGCATTGGAGAACAGCATGAAGGAGTCCCAGATTAAGATCATTGAGCTGCAACATCTTGTTGAAGCACAAAGGTAGCTACCTCGATTGCTGCATTTTTGTTTATTTGCCATTTTATTTTTTGCCGCACTGCCTGTTGAACTTGAGTAACATTAATGGAAATTACTATCCATTGGATTTTGATGTGGAATGGCCATGTGGTATAAAGCATATATGCTTTTTGACCTCTTTTAACCAACAATAAGTTATGCAAATTGATGTATAAATTACCCTTCAGTGTACCACTCTTGGCATCTTGATATAAACAAAAGCTGCAATTCATTACTAAAGCCGAAGTCAGTAGGAGTACTACTATAAAAAGTTTCAGACCTCGGGCTCGAAATTGCCATTTCCTACTTCCCATCTTCTGATATTGTGGATTTCAGGGCAGAATCTAGTCTACTAAGGACGAGGATGGAAGGGCAAGAAAAGGAGATTGGTCAGCTACGGAAGCAGATAAAACATCTTGAAGAGAAGGAAAGGATGGCCAATCAAAGCGTAATGTTTTCTCCTCATGTCTAATCTGATGTTTTGAGTATATACATATCACTCTTAAGGTCAGAATCAGTGAGGCAACACATAACTGTGTTTGTTGCATTCTTCAGGTTGAGGATCTGATGGTGGACGTAACAGCTGCTGAAGAGGAGATTCAAAGGTGGAAGACGGCAGCAGAGGAGGAAGCTGATGCTGGTAGATCAATTGAGCAAGAGTTCCAGACTCAGGTGCGGTTATACTTTATACAGACATGCACCATACTACTCCGCATGTCCTTTATGTTTTTGGTGTCTTGTTTGTGTTTTATGAGTTACATTAGACAACCAATGGCTCGACTCAATTGATCACTTAGCATTGCAGTTGTCTTATATTATATATTTTTTTTGGAGCATTCAAGACAGTAGGAAAGGTTCCTACTGACATATATTTCTCATAGTCACCAGGTTACAAGGGGTATTACAACCATATAGTGTTGCTACTTAGCCAATCCCTCTAGCCTAGATATTTCTTTTGGAGAACAGAGTAAATATTAAGCATGGTGAGCATGTTAGCAAACTAGGACTCCATGAATTAATTAAACAAGCAAATGCTAGACTGAATTAATCACTTAGCATTGCAGTTATCTGATACTCCCTCCGTCCCAAATTACTTGTCTTAGATTTGTCTAGACAATGTATCTAGACAAATAAGACAAGTAATTTGGGACGGAGGGAGTATCAGATATTTCTTTTGGGGAACAGAGTAATATTAAGCACGGTAAACATGTTAGCAAACGACCATGACTCCATGAGTTAACTAGACAAGCAAATGCTTGACTGAATTAATCACTTAGAATTGCAGTCGTCTGATATTAAATATTTCTTGTGGAGAACAGAGTAATATTAAGAATTAAACACAGTGAACATGCTGGCATACTACCATGTGCACTTTTGAAACATATGTTTGGTGTTTTGACAGCAAGGCACTACAGAAAGTGTAAGAAAGCACAGGATCGTACTAGGCATGCTTGAACACCTAAGTAGCATTCTTGATTAGTGTTATCATAATATCATTTGACAGAGGTTACACAATGACTTGTTCTTTGCAGTTTAGCTGAAACATCATTATGTATCGACGATATCTTATGCTATACTGATACAGACACATGGTGTTGAGTGTAGCAGGGGTTTTATTCTTATTTAGCATAGTGAGACAAACATAATACTTCTGTTATTGTATGATGTAGCTTGTGGTTCAATATCAGCTTTATTATGGTTTCATTGTTGTATTCAGTTTCGTATAATGAATTGTTTCCATGTGGTCTTTTGTTGTTACATCTTGGAAGTTAGTTATAGCAATGTTAGAGTATCCTTCAGTTGTTACTACCAGTTTTAGATATTGCATTGCCACATTGTCCATAGAAAAATGCTTCGATTGAGAAACAATAATTTTGATGCCTTAAGCAACTATGCCCGTCAGTATAGATAAGTTGTGCTAAGTGATGTGCAATAAAGTGCAAGGAAGGGTTTTGCAATCAGTAGTGTCTGGCAGCAGATGTAGCTGAGTCCCACAACTTGGTATTGTAATGTGAGAATAACACTCCTTGTAAAAACACAAATTATAAATGCAAGTATGCCACTCCAATTCAAAATCATGGTCCTGATTTTAGTTTCTCTGCCCAACCAATTATTTTGGTTCCATGTCATAGCAGAAGAGGGCTAAGAAATTATACAATTCAACGCGGCGATAGATGTTGTCCTCCTACCTAATCCACGATTTGTGCATTCGACTTACTCACACCCATTCTCCTATGTTCCAAATTCAAAATGTTCTCTCACTATAAATCTTGCGAAGGACCAACTATGGTCGCTCGAGACTCTTTAGCGACTGCAACATGATCTTTTATTGTGGCTGTATGAAGGATACTTTCTTGTGCGAGTTAGCATAAATGTTGATTTATTTTGGAAATAAAAAACTTCTGTAGATAACTTGTAATCAACAGGCCTGATGTTGATAACTGTAGATAACCAGTGCAAGGAAATGGCTTGTTTCCCATATAGGGCAAAGTACCCTTTCTGGTTGTAATTAACAGGCTTTATGTTGGTAACTTATAATGCCGCTGTGTGAAGGATATATGAATGTACAAGGATGTGTAGTATCTTCATGGCTTGTTCTCATATGAAGCAAATCGTCCTTTCTCGTTGTCATCAACAGCCTCCTTGATTCTTGATAAGCTGAACTGAGTTATAACTAACCTTCATCTGACTGCACAGATTTCGTCCCTCCACAAGGAACTAGAGGAAGCAAGAGAAACAATGGTGGAGCTGGAAAACAAGCTCAAGTTCAAGGAGGAGACGGCGGCCGCCGCAATGGCGGCCCGCGACGCCGCAGAGAAATCCTTAAAGCTCGCCGACACGAGATCCGCAAGGCTGCGCGAGCGGCTGGAGGAGCTCAACAGGCAGGCGGAGGAGTCGGACAATAGGGCGGACCCGAGCAGCCGCAGCGGCCACAGGTACGTGTGCTGGCCATGGCAGTGGCTGGGGCTGAACTACGTACGACTGCCGCCTGCCGAGGCAGAGGAGACCTCCAACGAGATGGAGCTCTCCGAACCCCTGATATAGCAGCGGCGTGGTGTTTATACAGATCGAAACACGGGCCGACTGCTCCTTTGTTTCGACAAAAGAAAAAGCAAAGAGAACATTAGATTTTTTTAGCTTGGGTTCTTCCTGTAGATGTCTGGGAAATTTGTCCGTGCTTGTTTGTAGTGTGCAGACTCACGAGGGTGTTCGATGGCGGCGTGTAATTGTAGAGAAAGTTACCGACTCGGGATATAGTGAAGATGTTTCATTCTTTGGGAAAATTGCCTCGTTTCAAAATATCACTTTACCCTGGATTTCTTATATGACCACCACAATTCATATTTGCTGATTCAAGTGGACTACACAGGCAAAATATATGATTTTCTTCTGTAACATATATGAAGACTAGCCAACTCTGTCAATAAAGATATATGCTATTATTAAAAGAGTACAAATGAACAGGAGATGTGGGCTGGAAATTGAGGTGCTCTGAAGTGTACAAGCACACACAGGGGATGGGAACTAAAATGGCTAACTTCATCCTCCAACAATGTGACCATATCATGAACCTGCCTGCGCAGCGAAACCGACGGTGAACCGGATGCTCAGGATGGAGGAGGAAGAGGCGTCCTCGCAGGCGCCCTCGCAGCCAGATCACTGAAAATGGACCATATAAGATTGAGAAAAGGGAGTAAACTTCTAGACCAATAGATCAACCTTCAGTGCTACAGCATTTCTCTGAACATTGCTGGCTCATACCTGATTCGCTGGCTGATGATCGCAGCGTACTGGCTCGGGATCTTCTCTAGCGCCTCGAGCGCGAACCGCTCCCCCTTCTCGGCGCGGGACATCTCCGCCGACATGATCTTGGTGAAATCTACAAACTGCAGCAACATGAGTGAGGTGGGGACTGAGTTAGTTTAGGACATGGCATGAATGAGCATGTCCTCTTGCAGAAACAAAGTGACAATGGTTCTACTACATACCTGGAAGTTATCGAATCGGCGCCGGCCGTCGTGGAACCGCATCTGATCGTCGTCCCATGGTCCGTCCCCGACCCCGACGAGGACGATGGACAGAGGGAAATGGCTGCAAGCAAACCCAAACCATGTCATAATATCACCAGAACACACGCAAACTAGTCAAGTTTTGGAGACAGGTATACTTAGCATTCAGCTGTATCAACTACCTGGCCTGTATGAGGGCCTGGAGAGTCCTCTCCTCCATGTAGTTCTCTGATCTTGATTCGTCCGGGGAGCTGGCGCGATGAGCGCCGCAACCTCTCGGAACCTGGTGTCGATCACGTCAGAAACACAAGCGCGCAAAAATTAGCACCAAATTTCATTCCGGACATGGTCCGAAAATTTTCAAAAAGAGAAAAAAAACACACACACAAAAATGGCGGTTGATCACCTGCCCGTCAGCGATTATCAGCAGGATGTGGTACTGATGCCCGGAGCGCTGGACTATCCCCATTGCAGCCTCTATGATCGGCGCCAGAGATGTCGGCCCTGAATCAGAAACCATCATGAGACACCAACTCACAAGACCAGTCTTCCTCTTGCAGAAATCAGTGGCAAGATGATGGTACCGGAGAGCTGAACGGTGGCGGCGATCTCCCGGTAACGCAGCAGGGCCTCCGGGATGCCGGCGCACGGCCGCCTGTCCCCGTAGAAGCTGAACACGCCCTGGTCGTGCGTGGACGCTGGCGGCAGGCAGACGAATGAGATGATAAGCCAGTTAGTTCAGCACCGGGCCGGACACCACCTTTCCAGAGTGACTTACTGTCCCCGAAGCCGAAGCAGGGGATGGCGTTGTCCTCGTCGTAGGCCGACAGCGTGTCGCCGACGATGCCGATGGCCTCCTCGTACGGGTTCGGGCCGGCGGCGAGGTCGTGCAGGCTCCTCCCGCCGAAGCAGCGCTTCCCTGTTCAATCATTCGTCCATCCGTCAAAAGTTCAGAACTACTGCTCTGCTCCTCAGTCACAAGTCATAACTGAAGAAAAAGGAGCTGGCTGTATAAAGTTTTCAGACAGTGAGTGAGGAAGAGAGAGCACCTGTCCACTGGTTGCTCTTGGTGAAATCCACCCCGATGATGAGGTTGGACGACTCGAGCCCCACCCGCTGAAGAGCCGCCTTCACCTGCCAAGATACGACCGATCGATCGATCGACGCGACGCGGCGCGGCACCGAACGAAAGTGTCAATCAGGTTTCTGACTGAATGTGTGTAGTCATAGAATAGAAAGTTGCAGCAGAGCAGAACCAGCTGCGGCTGAACAAGGCGCACACCATCTTCGTTACCTGGTCCAAGGTGCCATAAGCTTGATGATGATCTGCTCCCATTTCAGATGATGGGCTTTGGCTTTGGCGTGCCTTGGCCGGGGACACCGTCCAGGTGGCGACGGCGCAGCAGATGAGAAGGAAGGCCGAGAGGATCATCGACGGCGATGGATTTGGAGGTGTTTTTTTCTTGGCGAGAGAAGGCAGCAAGAAGCAGCAGAGTTGCTACCATAGTGCTGGCGGCCCCGGCCTCTTATGCTGTGGAGAGAGCGAGGAGGAGGAGAAGCGGCCCAAGTTATCAGTGAGAAGTTTCCGGCGAATTTACACAGGGCAATACTAGTAGAAAAATGGTTTGGTTTGGCTTGGCTTGGGTGTGGACGCGGAGAGGGTGTCGAGGGAGACGCTGAAACGAGTGAAGACGCTGAAACGAGTGAAGCTACTACTATAGAGCACCGTCGAGCAGGGCAAAGTCGAGAGGGGGGAGGGAGGGGTCCGCGTGGGTGTGGTGTGGTGTGAGACGGGACGGGGAACACGACTTGACTTGACTCACGCCGCTCAGGTACGTGGGCACATACGTACGTACCTATGTGCCACTTGGCAGCAGCTTAATTCGCATCAAAGGTCCCCTCAGACCATCTACACCCGGACGCCCCAAATCCGACCCCTTAAACGCCCGCGGACGCTCACAGGTCAAGCATAAAATTTTCCTTCTCGCAACCGGTCGACTCAATTAGCATACCTCAAATCCATACAAACTCATGCAACTACGTAAACGATGCATTTACACATCGTCTGACTACTACATTGCCACATGCCACCGGACTATCAATTTTTGGCATGTTTGGCTATGGTGGACAAGATCATCCCCGGCTGACCTTGCCCTTCACGGCGCCATTGTCGTCCTTCTCGTGGAACTACCGGTCGAAGGCGCAATAGGATCGAGCCGGAGCTGTCCTCACCGTTGTTGTCCTCCTTCTCCTCCTTTGGTGGCAGTCCGGGCATGGTACGGACTACCCGATTCCGCTCTCGGGCGAGGACGCGCGTCTTCCTCCGCTGCCACTTCTTCACAATGTGGGCGCGGTTCCTCCTCTGCGGCCGCCGCATCAGCCGCCTGCCCGCCATGCCGGAGAAGGCCGGAGGTGAGATCGTGTGGCGGAGGGGAATGGAGTGAAGTGGTTAGGGTTTGGTCCGTCGAGTGGATGAAGAGAAATATATGTGGGGTTGGGTGGGCCAGCGTGGGCCGGCTCCAACATGGCGGACACGCCGAGCGCCCCATATCCGCTCTATATTTGGGATGGATATGAGGGTTGCCGGTCAGCCCGGGCATTTGAGACGACTGTCTGGGTCAATTTTTTGTGACCGGGCCGTCCGACCACGCATTTGAGGCCGGTTTGGGACGCACGGTTATAGATGATCTAAAAAAAGTTGGCAGCAAACATTTCTCATGTAAAAAAGAGGTTTTCTCACATTCCAAGAACACCATTTTTTCGGCGCATAACAACATCTCTACCCCTTCCCCTGGAAGGCATTAATCATCCAAAATATATTTCGTTTGAGGGATTAATTTTGATCTAAGTTAATAAAGTTAGCCACGATGGCCTTACTAGAAAAACACCCACTTAGCTTACCTGGGTTTGGACAACCCTGGCCGAAAAACCCGAGCCAGGCTCCGGCCCAGAAAGACCCCAAAGACAATTTGGACCGGTCTCAAGCTTCGAGCCAGGCTTGCACGTGGAAGTGACGGAAAGCGTCATTTTGGTTGGGCTTTGCGCTTGCATTCGGGTGGGGTTTCACTTTGAAAAGGACTCTCTGTGGCTTCACGACAGGAAATCCCTATTCGACACATTTTGCGTCGAACTGTCGCTGCTTCGCACAGGGGAGATTGAGCAATCGTTCCAGCTGGGCCGGCCCGTTTAAGCGTTTCAACGTCCCCGGTTTTGGGAACCTTTCCCAGCCGTTTTTTTGTTTTTGGAAAACTTCTAGAAGGTTTTTGAACCGGTTTTTTTCCTTGTTCTATTTTTTGTTTTCCTTTTTTTCTTTTCTCTCCTTTTCCCTTTTCTGTTTGTTTTTTTGTTTCTATTTAATTTTTTCCTCACCATTTTCTTTCCTTCCATTTTAATGTTTTATTTTCAATTTTATTTTCCTTTCCTCATTTTTTTAAAAAAATCTTTGTGTTTTATTGTTTTGTTCATAAATCCGAAAAGTGCCCAGGATTTTCAAAAAATGTTTGCACTTTTAAAAAAATGTTCTCATTATAAACAATTGTTCACAAATTTTAAAAAATGTTCATGTTTCAATTTTTTTCCGCAAAATGTCCATTTTATTCAGGAGTTCAAAAAAGTTCACGGTACAAAATTGTTCGCAATTTTCAAAAAATGATCATTTTTTCAAATTTTGTTTGGTATGTTTTTCTTCAAAATGTCCACAACTTTTTAGAAAATTGTTTAGAATTTCAAAAAATGTTTCTGCTTTCAGAAATCCTAAAATTTAAAAAGTGCATACACACTATTTGGGCGAACCGAGCGGTCGGCTCCTGGCCACTTCATTTCTCGCGTATGTGGTTTAGGTGTCACCTGGTCGGAACCACATGGCCTAGTTTTGGGCTGTTTTCTCCCTCCATGGTGGGCCAGGGAATATGATTAGGAGGAAAAGCAGTACTTGATGTCCATTCTCTCTCTCCGCATGTGCCTGATTTAACTATCTTTCACAAATGGCTTTCAAACCGCGCATTGGAATTCAGATCTGTTTCCATCGTTGGAATCATCGTGCCGAGATATTTGAAACTAGATCCCGCATGGGTATGTTTTGATGAAATTTTTTTGATGCCAACTTTCGTGCTATATGGTGCAACTTTAGTACTGCGTGATGCAACTTTAGTACTACCTGGTGCAACTTTTTTCAAAACCAATTTTTGGTGTTGCATAATCCAACTTCCTATGAGGTTGCAACCTAGCAACCATGACAACCTTATTTGCAACTAGTCTACTGCCCTGGCCAACTACCTAGTAGTAGATGTGCAACCCTCCTCCCTACTAGTGGACGTCTAGTTTTTCACTGTTGGCACACCCTGCCTCACCTCCCCTACCAGCAATACGTGCAACTAAGTCGGTTGTTCAAGCCAATTGCCTATTAGTCCATGTGCAACTCCTTCCCCTTCTACTTGTGGATATGTAGTTTCATTTGGCTGGGCAATAAACAGAGCTGCACATAGTTTGCTAGGCAGTTGGCCAGGAAAACATACGAAGTTGTATATCTCACATGATAGGATAGTTGGATGATGAAAATTCCACATTCATGAGGATAGTGAAAAGCTACATATAGACAAGGCACTAAAATTTCAGATCTTACTAGCAGGGGTGGTTTGGACCTGGTGCTAAAAGGGAAAACTACACATCCATGGGGGCACGATGGAAAGTTGCACATCACTGTTAGATAGTTGGTTGTGGCAGTATCCGAAGTTGCATATCCACTGCTAGCCAGTTGGCCTATGTAGTAAACAGTAAAAGCACATCCACATGGAGGGGGCAAGTTCCACGTCAATTACTAGGAAGTTGGCCTTAGCAATAGACGGAGTTGCACATCTCACTAGACGACATTAGTGGAAATTGCACGTCCATGGGGTAGGCGGGAAGTTGCACATCCATTGTCAGTTAGTTGCACATCCACTGCTAAACAGTTGCACAAAATGAGGGACTAAGTTGCACAAAAAAATTCTCAAAACTATCCATGTGGGATCTAGTTTCGAAGAGCACGCCACGAGGGTTCCAACGGTGAAAACGGATCTGAATTCCGACACACGGTTTGAAAGATATGGCTTTTTAAAATTTTGAAAACCCAAAATTATTACACAAAGGACAAAGTGAGCGGAAGGCATGCATGCATCCATCATGTTAGAAGAGATCACGTGGGATGCTTAATTAGCAATGTCCTTTTAGCACTTTTGGTTCATCTAAAAGGTAATGTTTCCCTTTTTAGGATGCCATGGGGACAACAACTTTCTAAAAAAGTAGGCCACTCTGGACCACTAGGGAGCAGCCGACCGCTCCCTAGATGTGTCCTTAAAAAATAGTTCACAATTTTTTTTTAAAATGTGCATGTTTCCATTTTTGCAGGAGTTTCAAAAATTGTTCGTGTTTCAAAAATAATTTGCAAATTTCAAAAAATGTTTGTTTTTTTAAAAAAATTGTCTTTTTTTATTTAGAACTTAAAAAATGTTCCCGTTTTTAAAAATTGTTCACAAATTTCAAAGAGTGTTCATGTTTCAAAAATAATTTTGAGAGTTTCAAAAAATGTTTGCTTTTCCAAATTTTGTTTTGGAATTAGAAAATGTGTTCCCATTTAAAAAAAGTGTTCACAATTTTCAGAAAATGTATTCAATATTTATTGATTTGCTCATCTCTCCTCTGAGCTCCCCAACAGCATATAACACTTGCTTGAAGTACCTTAAGATGGTCTCCATTGACCTCCTAAACGTGTTGTGGATAACCATGAACCTGGTTATGGCCAACAATATGAAGGAACATGCCATTTGCTCTTCCACAATGGTGTAGATGCTATCTTCTAGCAGCCCCTGGTCCTGAAGGTCTGAACAAGTCTCGCAAATGATGCTCTTTTCATTCTAAGCATCCATAGAGCCTCTGTGTCGTTGCAGTTGTATATGTAGTTCAGATTAGTGATCCTCTCCTGCTCCCGCATGATGACATGTCTCTCACCATGACGAGCAACTCTCTTGTGCATGAACATGACCCATGCCTGAATCACAGCTATTAGTGCTCTTGCCTGAGCTACCAACCACATTCGTGACTCCATAACCTAGTCCGCATCGAGGGTGCATTGAGCAATGGGGAAATCGATCATACACCTTGCCTAACGGCCTAACAACGTACCTAATATAGGGGTGAGGCGGTGTTGCTTACCGGCATCGGAGACGAGGACGACGAAGGGGGGGGGCATGGCTGACTCAAGGACGACCAGACGGTGGCCAAATGGATGAACAGTAGCAGCTCCTACTGCCGGATTTGCCGCCATCGCCGCCGCTTGCACAGACCCGAGTCGCCGTCGTCGGTGCTGGTGAGGCTAGAGAAAGTGGTTGTCCTAGAGGTAGCGGTGACCGAGTAAATGGGTGTGTGTGGGGGTGGGGAGGGTGAGCCTAGATTTGGCGCCGTGCCCGATTTCCATCTCCTGCCATCCCCACTCGTTTTCGCCCCCCCCCCCCCCCCCCCCGCGTGCGAGCTTGCGCCGCCCTTAGCCTGGCTCGCTACAAACCACCGAATCGGGCTGAGGGTTGCTTTAAGCTTCGTGTGGATGCAAGCCAGCCCACAACGTTCGCAACCAAACGCACATTTCGGAACCCAACTAGGCCTGGCTGCGATTTTGTGGGCAACCAAACACGTCCAAAACCACAGTGCACAGTGTTATCTGCGTTCCTTTGATAAAAGAAACCAAACTAGTGTGCCACTACAGAGCTAGCTAGCCAGCCACTATGTTTCTCCTTTCTACATACACATGAACTGCAGTAGGGAAGCAACCGCTGCGCTAGCAGACAGGTTACCGCCACAGCATGTGGCGGTAGGACCCAGCTCATATGTTTTCCGTTTCCAAACAGTGCTTGAACTTGTGCTGCTTAATATGCCACCATGAGATGTGGCGGCAGGTCTTGCCACCTGCACCCAGTGGCGGAGACAAGGGGGTGCCAGCCAGGGCCTGAGCCCAGGCCAACATGCAACTGAGTATTTCTGCTAAAACAGTGTATTAGCTTTGTGTTCCGTTAGTCTGGCCCTAGCAGTTCTTGGCCCTGTCCATTCAGGTTTCCGGGCTCCACCACTGTCTGCACCCGTGGTGACAGATGCCACGTGTCGGCTGGCACGCCTGCCGCTACGGTACAGCTGGTCTTTTATGTCATTTGGATCAAAAGATGATTTTTTTCTGACAATTCGATTCGGCAGGTGATCTTTTTGGACAAAAATACTAGATTCTAGAATCACCTAGACCTGAGAGCCAAATTGATTATCCCAGGGCAGCTTTGCTACTTGAGTAATAACAAAATATTTCGCGCGACTACAAAAAGCGTGATCCAATGTTGAAGCACCTACCATCAAAAGTTGCATATATGTTAGAATTTGATAGACAAGTAGACATGGCTGGGTCTGATATTAGTGATATACTCGCTTCTTACTTATCTCGTAAATAGATGTATCTAAAAAGTAGAAGTAATTCGGGACAGAGGAAGTACTACCGGATATCGTATTCCCGTGAACATCATGACTTGAAGAAAGTATTTCACCGCTCAAGAAAAAAAACTCTCCCGATACGCACACGACGCAGTCAAGTCAACGCACCTCTCGACCGAGACGCAGTGCCGCACGCCGCCTCAGTCTCTTCTCCCGGCCCCACCCTACCCGCACATCCCCGCCGTCGATCTGCTCAACCTCGCCGCCGTTCGATCTGATAAGCTCCGCCGCCGTTGGCCGTCACCACGCCATCCATCATCGACGCTGGAGGCTGGACCACGGCGAGGCGTCGATGCCCTCCATGGCGGGAGCTGCGCTGCGTCCTCTCCTAGTCTCTTCAGCGGCTGACGGCGGCACGGCGTGCTGCGTGCCATGCCGGCACGGCACGGCGGGCTGGCCCGAGGCACCGCACGACGAGGCCGTGCCGTGCTGGCCCGATCCGGCCCAAGTCGCAGCATTGGCGCTCCGAATTCGGAATTCGGAGTCTGCTGACCGGCGTATTGGCCCAAGACGACACCACTCCATCATCCCCGTAGCCGGCTTCCGCATGTGTGCGTGGCCCGCCGCCTCGGCCGGGGACAACTTGGTCGGGCCTGCGTCCCCGGGGCCGCCGTTATGGTACTGTTCTTGCCCACACCCTTTGCTCATCTTTACGCCGCATCGCAGAGGTTTGCCATATTTTTTTGTTTCTTCAGCGTCTTATCTGTGCGTGGAATTCCGAACTCCATTTGTTTCCTCACAAACTCCAAATCCGCTGTTGCCCATTCCTGATTCATAGCAGAAAACAGCGAGCTTACGGGAGAGGGGGGCGTCAGCAGAAAACCTGTTCCTCACAAACTCGAAATTCAGGAACCCATTCTGAATCTGAATCTCCTATGAATAAACCACGGGCTGGTTAACTGATACTACCTTCATGACAGTGCATCTTAGGAAATAATCCCCTTTTTATAGTCAGAAGATACGACACATGACGACGACAGCGGCCGGCTCCGGCTCCGGCCGTGATTGATTCGATTTCGGTAGCTATGAGATGAGATATCATCTACTTACTACGCTTGTAGCTTTCCAACATTTGACTATAATAGTGCAATCATCCACGCTTGTAGTTGTAGCTTTCCAACTTTTGACTATAATAGGCTCCGGCTCCGGCCATGATCGAGCATGTGCTGTTAACCGTTCCATTCAATCTTGCTCCTCAGATAGTTTATTGTGTCGGCCGTCTTGAACTTGGCTGCCAAGCTGCCGCCTGTGTCTCACATGGGATTCTTTACTCCACTTGACCCAGAGGCACCTTCAACTTGGCTGCCAAGCCATCGAGTGCCTCCGTTTCCTCTTGGTTTCCTTACTGAATTTGTCCTCGAGTGGCGGGCCTATACAACGTTTATGAGGTTGATTAGTAGTGTTAGTATATGCTTTCACAAACATGATAAATACACCCCTCACTTCACCTGTTAACACCTACCTTCTTCAGAACCAGAGCTTGAGATTTCAGGTATGTTGCCAACCATGGAGGTGCCCCTTGTTGGGGGCAGTAGCAGCACTGAGGAGACAGGATGCCCAAAAGAGAGCTTGGTGGTGATTGAGGTTAAGAAGCAGCTGTACCTCGCCGGGCCTCTCATCACCGGATGCCTGTTGCAGAATGTCGTGCAGATGATATCGGTCATGTTTGTTGGCCATCTAGGGGAGCTCGCTCTCTCGAGTGCCTCCATCGCCACCTCCTTTGCCAGTGTCACCGGCTTCAGCCTGTTGGTATATTTTATGTGAATTCATCACCTCTCCTACATATTTTGATCCTCATGAATGAATGAACGACTAACATCAACCTGAACATCTTCTCTTGTATGTACCGTAATCATCTTAGTCTGGCATGGCGAGCAGCTTGGACACACTGTGTGGGCAAGCCTTCGGGGCAAGACAGTACCATCTGCTCGGCATCTACAAGCAGAGGGCAATGTTCGTGCTCACTCTGGTGAGCGTTGTGGTTGCGGTGGTCTGGGCGTACACCGGCCAGATCCTCCTGCTCTTCGGCCAGGACCCGGAGATTGCCATGGGGGCACAGAGCTACATTCGGTGGATGATTCCATCACTGTTCGCTTACGGACTGCTGCAGTGCCATGTCCGGTTCCTCCAGACGCAGAACATCGTCCTCCCGGTGATGGCGAGCGCAGGCGTCACCGCGCTGAGCCACGTGCTTGTGTGCTGGTTGCTCGTGTACAAGCTTGGGCTTGGCAACAAGGGCGCTGCCCTGGCCAATGGCATCTCGTACCTGGCCAATGTGTCAATCTTGGCTATCTACATCAGGGTCTCTCCATCCTGCAGGAGCACCTGGACAGACCTCTCAAAAGAGGCGTTTCACGACATCCTTAGCTTCATGAAGCTTGCCGTGCCATCTGCGTTGATGGTTTGGTGAGTTTGAGTTTGTGCCCCTCAGATTTGCAGGTAGATTTTTTTCGCGCTCCATCTTCGACTGAATCTGATCCCACATGTATACAGCCTAGAGTGGTGGTCTTTTGAGCTGCTGGTACTTCTCTCCGGACTTCTCCCAAACCCTAAACTGGAAGCATCGGTGTTGTCCATTTGGTGAGTTGCATTTTTCATGGAGTATTTCATATTTTGTATGCCCGGTTCTGATGGGAAATGTGGAACTGCTTGCAGCTTGAACACAGGTTCATTAGCATTCATGATCCCCTTCGGTCTTGGGGCAGCCATAAGGTACGATACGACTGAACAAATTTGTCATGCCTGTATTACAACTTTGTCGTAGAGTCATTTGGCGATGAAATCATGTATCTTGTCATTGTAGCACCCGTGTTTCAAACGAGCTTGGTGCTGGGCGACCTGAAGCTGCCCGTCTGGCTACTCGTGTGATCATGGTTCTGGGCCTCGCGACTGGTGTGTCTTTAGGACTTATTATGCTCTTGGGGCGCAATCTATGGGGGTACGCATACAGCAACGAGAATGAGGTGGTGGAATACATTGCGAGAATGATGCCGCTTCTTTCCGTGACGTTCATTTTCGACGATCTACAATGTGTTCTTTCAGGTAAATATAGATGATGCACCAAATAATGCGAATTCCAAGTACATACTTGCACCTGAACTTCAACTCTAGTCTATCTTTTTTGTTTTGAGATGCACTCTAGTCTATCTTCTTGCCTCGTGTCATTTCGATGAATGATATGTAGCATTTCAGTGAACATTACTGTCAAGGTACTGATTGCAGCATGGGGTATATACTTGATATATTCTAGGTATTGTTAGGGGCTGTGGCTTGCAAAGGATTGGTGCTTGTGTGAATCTCAGCGCGTACTACCTTGTCGGCATTCCGGCAGCACTATGCTTTGCCTTTGTCTACCATCTTGGCGGGATGGTACTGATTTTACCGCCCATATCGTACCATGCATACAGAAAGTTACAGTTTCACCTGTATTTCCTTATCTGAAGAAACCTCTCAAAACCTATGTAATGGTATATGAACTCCAGGGGCTGTGGTTCGGAATAATCTGCGGGATAGTGGTACAGATGCTGCTGCTGCTGGGCATTACCATGCGCACCAACTGGGATAAAGAGGTAAGGCAAATCAAACCAAAGCCTCTGCCACGCATTACGCATTATTTCGTCGGTTGGCTTCTTGGTGTCTCGAATTCTTATAGTGTGTGGCTCATCATCTTCCGTTTCTCCTGTCTAGGCTCTCAAAGCAAAGAACAGAGTTTTCAGTTCGTCCCTGCCTCTAGACATGACGACATGAACATGGAACATGATGCATAATTGATCTTGGCCAGGACCAGGACGCTAACTGGGCAAAGGAGATAAGGAACTTGTTAAGAATTTAGAATTGGTCACGGCTTCGTCCCCATGTTACCAGCATGGCACACGAAATGATCTGATTTGGTGGTGTTTGTCATGGATATGGCACTATGGATGAAATAGAATATGGCGGTAGATATTAATATGGAGAAGATAAAAAAAAAGAGAAAGTCTTACATCGACGAGGCTAATCAACGGGCTATGGAGATGCCCATCAATTGATGAGTAGGGATTGTCATGCAACAGATGCACTAAGAGCTGTAAGTGTATGAAAACTCAAAATGAAAATGAAGTGGGTGTGCATTCAACTTGTTTGCTCTAGAAGACCTCAGGCATTTGAGGAAGCCCATCATCGGAGTAGACAAGCCAAATTCTATAATGAAAAATTCCCACTAATTATATGAAAGTGACTACATAGGAGACTCTCTATATGAAAAATATGGTGCTACTTTGAAGCACAAGTGAGGAAAAAGATAATAACATTGCCCATTCTTTTTTTATGGACTCTTTTCGGCCTCTTTTTTTCTGGGCTCTTTTTGGCCTCTTTTTCTATTATTTCTTCACTTGAGACAATGCTCTAATAATGAATAATGATGATCATCACACTTTTATTTACTTTCAATTCAAAATTACAACTCGATACTAGAACAAAATATGACTATATAAATGCCCCTGACAGTGTACCAGGATGCACAATGATTTAACGTAACGATTTAGCGTAACATGTATAAAAATTGATGAACGGTGGTTGAGTCGCAAATACTATGTCAACTATATGATCATGCAAAGTAATATGACAATGATGATGTGTGTCATAATAATGAAACGGTGGAAGTTGCATGGTAATATATCTTGGAATGGCTATGAAAATGCCATGATAGTTAGGTATGATGGCTGTTTTGAGGAAGATATAAAGAAGCTTATGTGAATTTAAACAATTCTGCTACTGAGCACAAAATATTTTATTATTGCATAATACCTACTGTATTCTAACTTCACCATGATTTATACCCTCCGATACAATACATAGATTCATCGAAAAAAGCAAACTATGCAACAAAAACAGAATCTGTCAAAAACAGAATAGACTGTAATAATCTGGACAAACACAACACTTATGTAACTCCAAAAATTCTGAAAAATAGGACAACGTGGGAAATTTGTATATCAATAATTTGAAAAAAAATCAGAATTTTATCACGTTCCAGTGAATTTAAACAATTCTGCTACTGGGCACAAAAGCTTTGCTTTTTCACAGAATCAAATCAACTATCAACCAAATCATCCAAAAGGCTTTACTTGGTACAAACACTAATTTAAACACAAAAACACAACCATAACAGTAGCATAATTGCGTGCACACTCAAAAACAGAAAAAAAAAATAGAAAAAATAAAGATAACTATTGGGTTGCCTTCCAACTAGGGCTATTATTTTACGCGCCTAGCTAGGCGTAATGCATATTTTCAAGTGTTGTCACCTTCTTTGCCATTATCAATAATATGAACTAAATGATCAAGCTTGGTGCTATGAGTTATTATTTCTTTCAAAATGCAAAGAGCATCAACTTTTTATTCCAAAGTGTCAAATCTCCTATTTTTGTGACACCACATTGCCAATTATTTTAGAAGCACGATTAAATATCCCTCCAAAATTGGATTCCATACTAGTTTTAGTTTCTTTTATTAGCTCAGTTTGACGATAGCTTACTAGAATGGTAGGTTCAATAGTTTCTACTTTTGGTTGTCCAAATATGCTTTTCATCTTTTCATAGGTGCCAAAGCCATTATTCCCAAGGAAATCATTTTCAAACATAGAATCCAAGACACGTCTATGAGCAAGAGGTAGACCAACATAGAATCTTCCGGGGAGTAATTTGATGTGACTCTTGGGCCTAGCTCAATCTATCCCAAGCTTCCTTTAAAGATTCATTGCTCAAATACTTAAAATTTAAAATTCATGAACCTTCTCCTAGGTAAGGGGGGAGTGGCATATCGGGAGGTGAACTAGCCATAATGGTTAAACAAGCAAATGAAAATATTTTTATGTTTTTGTGAAAATGTTTTAGATGTGGGGGAGATGAAAACGAGAGGCAAATGACAAATCGAAGTAAGAACAAGTAGATGATAATTTATGCGAAGGTACTTGTTAGGTTCTGGTGATGTCTCCCCTATAGTTGTTGCGAGCCCCTATACTTGTGGGTTATCAGCACCTCCCGAGCTTGGTTCTCCCTCGTGGCCCTTCAGGTCTTCTCCAGAACCTTCTAGGGTCCCTTCTGGTCCAGAAAAAAATTCCGTTTGGACTCTGATTGATATTGATTTTCTGAAAAGCCAAAAACAAGCAAAAAATAGCAATTGGCACTGTGCACTAGGTTAATAGGTTAGTCCCAAAAAATGATATATAGTTGCATATAAAACATCCAAGATTGATACTATAAAAGCATGGAACAATAAAAAATTATAGATACGTTGATAACAGAACATCCGGGGTCTCGGCAAGGGCCCATAGAAAGCCGGTCTTGACCGCTCGTTGGCCAGGGAACAAACTAGCTAGGACAAGTAGAGAGTGCGGAGGAGCATCTTCCTGAAAAATCGACTCCTCTCAGATGGGACCTGAAGTGATATGGTCCTCCAGAAACATGATATCACGACATGGTAATGATGTAGCCAATCCATGCCAAGAATAACATCGAAAGGCTTTAGTGGAATAACCATAAGATTAGCTATGAGATCCTGATCATCTATAGATATCACACACCTAGGGCAGACTATGGATGAAGAAATTGGACCACCGGGAGAACTAGCAAACACTGACTAAGCAATTTGTTGCCTAGATAAGTTGGCCTTATTTGCAAATTCCGACGACAGCAACAAATAAGTAGCTCCAGAATAAAAAAGGACAAGTGCATCATGTGAGTCAACTAGAAGTATGTCTTTCATGACATCCGGTCGACCCAGAGAAGCACTAGTGGGCATGGCATAGACTCCAAGCTGTGGTGGAACAGAGGAAGACCCAACACCTTGCTATGGCGGTGTAGGTAGCTGGGAATTTCTAATCTTAGTAGGAGATTTCCAAAGAAATAGCTTAGTAGACACATTAGCTGCGCTTGGGATGATTTTAGGCGCGGGCGTGGAAACACGTAGAAACTCTTGAATGGAAATTGAAAATAAATGTAGCCCCAGTTCCTTCGGAAATGGTAAGATCTTTGGCTCAAGAAGAAGGGGGTTTGGTTAGGCTTGGTTGAGTTTGTAAGAAAAGATAGTAGGTTGAGGGGCTTCATTGATTAGTAGTGCCAACCTAGACGTTCCTTGGGCTTGCCTTGCCCCAACATCTAAATAAAGGGCGGGCACCGAAAAGGAAGCAGTGACACCTTTTCAATTATACCAATGGAACAACCTGCCAAACATAGCCAAGAGGTGACACACCAGTTGGTGGAAACTCGGGAGTAGTAGTGGCAGTTACTAACACATGCATAGATCCCCGAGATGATGCAGGAGTAGAGCCAACATGCATCAGCTCCCACCTGATAATGCTGGCAGGGTTTTGACGACATACCAGTCCCTTATGACCCTCACGATTGCAATGGTGGCATTTCCCAGTCCAGGAACACTCAGAAGCACAGTGCCCTTCACCACACTTGAAACAAATCATGCAGTGCCCTGGCACCGGGCAGAAAGATGGAGCCGATGAAGAAGAACACGGCACCGAAGAATACTGAGACCTTGACCGCTTGAACTTTGTTTTTTGTTGCAGCGATGATTTCCTATGAACTTCGTGAAAGAAGGTTGAGGAGTGGACCCACTTCCACCGCGGTAACTCACCTCCGAGTCACCACCCGTGCCACAAGAACCTCTAGTGTGATTCTCATGGGCTTATGTGAGGCGGACCTCCAACTCCATCCCTCTAGCCCGCCTAACCATTGATAAGTAATCTATAGGGGGTTTGCAACCATCACTTCTCTATACTTTGAATTAAACCCCCTAAAGAATGCCTTAGCCTTCTCCGCCTCATTGCACTTCACTTGGCCACAAAAAGTACCATCCTACTAAATTCTGCCTCATACTCATCCACAGTCAACTTTCCTTGGTTAATGTAGTTGAACTTCACCGACATTTCCTCCTTGAATGATTCTGGATAATAATTTGCGGTAAATTGTTGCACAAAAAACTCCCAGGTGATTTACCCATAAATAGGAATATAAACAGAACAAACTCCTGTCCACCAATCATCAGCAATATTCTTAAGGTTAAAGCACACAAATTGGGCTCTATTTCAAGAAGTCAACTCCATAGCATCCATATATTTCTCCATGGTATTCAACCACGATGTTGCATCCATTGGTGTCCCAGTTCCATCAAAGCAATCAACTTTCATACGTATCCAGTCTTTTAGGATCATCCCTGGATCATTATGCCCACCACTATGAGCAGATTCTCTTGCAGGCCCCCTTTATTCATGATGAGTATGCTCACTTGCCTCATAAGATTCCTCTACCTGATTATTGTGTCCTCCACGACCACAGCCACGAGGAGCACGACCATGACCTCTACCCCTTGGCATAGCTATAAGTAACATAATCTATCATCAACCAAAAGTCATGATCATATCCCGACATAAGTATGTCAACATGAAAGGAAAACATTAACTTAAGCGTAGTGCAATGCATGACCCAACCAATCCTGTTGTCCACCAATGTGTCAAGTTTTAATGTTGTCTATACTAAAGCCAAAATTTTAGTCCATCCCAAGTTCATAACTAAGTTATATCGTTATACTATCTAGATACACACCAAGATCTAAAGCCCGCTCTGATACCAACTGTAATACACCAAAGGCGACCACGCACTTGCAATATTACAACATAAACACTTTGGGAAAATAAACACACCCTCAAAGGAAATTTCGGCAGTCTCCTCTATTTCCAAGGACATCCATGACATTCAATTAATATATTTATATATCACAAGGAACATAACATAAGGGTAAAGCACAAGGCTACAATACCGTAACCGAGAACATCAGCGGTAACGTAAGTCTTAGTGAGAGTTGATTAAGCCACACAAACAGAAGGGGCAACTCCCAAACTTCAATACAAACCAACAAGCATAGTAAAGTATAAACCATACTAGGTTCTCAAAGCACGGTCCTAAAGGACAATATGGTAGAGTTCTGTGTAGTCAAAATGGTGATGATGCTACTCCCAAGACTCCCATGCATGCATGTCGTCCTCAGGGTTTACCTAAACACATATAAATGATACGTTTCCAACGTATCTATAATTTTTGACTGTTCCATGCTATTATATATCGATCTAGGATGTTTTATATGCATTTATATGCTATTTTATATGATTTTTGGGACTAACCTATTAACCTAGAGCCCAGTGCCAGTTTATGTTTTTTTCCTTGTTTTTCAGTATCGCAGACAAAGAAAACCAAATGGAGTCCAATTGACCTGAAATTTCACGGAGATTATTTTTGGACCAGAAGAAGCCCACGAAGCATCAGAGATAGGCCAGAAGAGTCCCGAGGCACCCACGAGGGTGGGGGGCGCGCCCTACCACCTGGGCGCGCCCCCCTACCTCGTGGCCGCCTCGGGGACCCCTTGACTTATTCCCGACGCCAACACCTCTTATATATACCCAAACTTCCAGAACATAACATAGGTCGGGAGTTCCGCCGCCGCAAGCCTCTGTAGCCACCAAAAACCAATCTAGACCTGTTCCGGCACCCTACCGGAGGGGGAATCCCTCTCTGGTGGCCATCTTCATCATCCCGGCGCTCTCCATGACGAGGAGGGAGTAGTTCACCCTCGGGGCTGAGGGTATGTACCCGTAGCTATGTGTTTGATCTCTCTCTCTCTTGTGTTCTTGAGGTGGTACGATCTTGATGTATCGCGAGCTTTGCTATTATAGCTGGATCTTATGATGTTTCTCCCCCTCTACTCTCTTGTAATGGATTGAGTTTTCCCTTTGAAGTTATCTTATCGGATTGAGTCTTTAAGGATTTGAGAACACTTGATGTATGTCTTGCATGTGCTTATCTGTGGTGACAATGTGATATCACGTGATCTACTTGATGTATGTTTTGGTGATCAACTTGCGGGTTCCGTGACCTCGTGAACTTATGCATCGGGGTTGGCACACGTTTTCGTCTTGACTCTCCGGTAGAAACTTTGGGGAACTCTTTGAAGTACTTTGTGTTGGTTTGAATAGATGAATCTTAGATTGTGTGATGCATATCGTATAATCATACCCACGGACACTTGAGGTGACATTGGAGTATCTAGGTGACATTAGGGTTTTGGTTGATTTGTGTCTTAAGGTGTTATTCTAGTACGAACTCTAGGATAGATCGAACGGAAAGAATAACTTCGTGCTATTTTACTACGGACTCTTGAATAGATTGATCAGAAAGGATAACTTTGAGGTGGTTTCCTACCCTACGATAATCTCTTCGTTTGTTCTTCACTATTAGTGACTTTAGAGTGACTCTTTGTTGCATGTTGAGGGATAGTTATATGATCCAATTATGTTATTATTGTTGAGAGGACTTGCACTAGTGAAAGTATGAACCCTAGGCCTTGTTTCAACGCATTGCAATACCGTTTGTGCTCACTTTTATCATTAGTTACCTTGCTGGTTTTATATTTTCAGATTGCAAAAACCTATATCTACCATCCATATTGCACTTGTATCACCATCTCTTCGCCGAACTAGTGCACCTATACAATTTACCATTGTATTGGGTGTGTTGGGGACACAAGAGACTCTTTGTTATTTGGTTGCAGGGTTGCTTGAGAGAGACCATCTTCATCCTACGCCTCCCACGGATTGATAAACCTTAGGTCATCCACTTGAGGGAAATTTCCTACTGTCCTACAAACCTCTGCACTTGGAGGCCCAACAACGTCTACAAGAAGAAGGTTGTGTAGTAGACATCAAGCAGTTTCTGGCGCCGTTGCCGGGGAGGTTAGTGCTTGAAGGTATATTTTTAGATCTTGCAATCGAATCTTTTTGTTTCTTGTTTTATCACTAGTTTAGTCTATAAAACAAAACTACAAAAAAAATGGAATTATGGGTGCCTCATATGCTTCATCTTCTTAATGTCTTTCGTGAAAATGATGGAAAGGAAAATTGTGCTCAATTACTAGAAGAAGAATTACATAGAATGCTTGGCATAAAATATGTGAATGATGAGCATGATTGCAATGTTGTTAGTATGAATTCTTTGAATACCCATGATGCTAATGATATGCAAAGCCACAAGCTTGGGGATGCTATGTTTGATGAAGATGATATGTTTAGTCCCCCAAGTTTTGATGAGAATATTTATTATGATGAAAGCATGCCTCCTATTTATGATGATTATATTGATGAAAGTGGGTTTGGAAGAGTGTCAACTTTAGGAAGTAATGATCCCACTATTTTGGAGGATGTTGAATATTATTGTGATAATTATGAAAGTGGATTTGGAGAGGTCATGACTTTATTTAGTGATGAATCCACTATTTCGGAAGAGGTTCCAATTGATTATGAGAACAAGGTTGCTATCTATCATGATTATTGTGATGACTTGTATGCTATTAAGAATAATGATAACCATGAAACTTGTCATCATGATTTTAGTTTTCAATTGGATTATGCCTCACATGATGATTATTTTGTCTAGTTTGCTCCCACTATTATTCATGAGAAGAATTTTGCTTATGTGGAGAGTAGTAAATTTTCTATGCTTGTAGATCATGAAAAGAATACTTTATGTGATGGTTATATTGTTGAATTCATTCATGATGCCACTGGAAATTATTATGAGGGAGGAACATATGCTTGTAGGAATTGCAATAATATCAAGTTTCCTCTCTATGTGTTTAAAGTTTTAAAGTTATGCTGGTTTACCCTTCCTATGCTAGTTGATTAATGTTCCCATAAGTTGTTTGCTCACAAAATCCCTATGCATAGGAAGTGGGTTAGACTTAAATGTGCTAGTCATATTCTTCATGATGCTCTCTTTATATTTCAAATCTTATCTTTTGTGTGAGCATCATTGAAATCATCATGCCTAGCTAGGGGCGTTAAACGTTAGCGCTTGTTGGGAGGCAACCCAATTTTATTTTTGTTCTTTGCATTTTGCTCCTGTTTAGTAATAAATAATTAATCTAGCCTCTGTTTATATTTGGTTTTATTTTTTAATTAGTATTTGTGCCAAGTAGAACCTTTGGGAAGACTTGGGTGAAGTCTATGCGATCTTGCTGTAAAAAACAGAAACTTTTGCGCTCACGAGATTAGCTGCCATTTTTTACTGGAGAGTGATTTTAGGTTGATTATTTATGCATATGAGTAATAGACAAATTCCTCAGGTCCACCAATTTATTTCAGAATTTTTGGAGTTACAGAAGTATTCGAATGATACAGATTACTACAGACTGTTCTGTTTTTGACAGATTCTGTTTTCTATGTGTTGTTTGCTTATTTTGATGAATCTATGAGTAGTATCGGAGGGTATGAACCATAGAGAAGTTGGAATACAGTAGATATTACGCCAATATGAATTTATAATGAGTTCACAGCAGTACCTAAGTGGTGATTTATTTTCTTATACTAACGGAGCTTACGAGTTTTCTGTTGAGTTTTCTGTTGTGAAGTTTTCAAGTTTTGGGTAAAGATTCGATGGACTATGGAACAAGGAGTGGCAAGATCCTAAGCTTGGGGATGCCCAAGGCACCCCAAGGTAAAGGAAAACCAAGAGCCTAAGCTTGGGGATGCCCCGGATGGCATCCCCTCTTTCGTCTTCGTTCATCGATAACTTTACTTGGAGCTATATTTTTATTCACCACATGATATGTGTTTTGCTTGGAGCGTCATTTTATTTTCTTTTGTTTTGCTTGCTGTTTGAATAAAATACTAAGATCTGAAATTCTTATGTGTTAGAGAGTCTTCACATAGTTACATAATCATTCAACTACTCATTGATCTTCACTTATATCTTTCGGAATACTTTGTCATTTGCTCTAGTGCTTCACTTATATCTTTTGAGAGCACGGTGGTGGTTTTATTTTATAGAAATTATTAATCTCTCATGCTTCACTTATATTATTTTGAGAGTCTTTTAGAACAGCATGGTAATTTGCTTTGGTTATGAAATTAGTCCTAATATGATGGGCATTCAAGATGGGTATAATAAAAACTTTCATATAGAGTGCATTGAATACCATGAGAAATTTGATACTTGATGATTGTTTTGAGATATGAAGATGGTGATATTAGAGTCGTGCTAGTTGAGTAATTGTGAAATTGAGAAATACTTGTGTTAAAGTTTGTGATTCCCGTAGCATGCACGTATGGTAGCCGTTGTGTGACAAATTTTAAGCATGAGGTGTTTCTTTGATTGCCTTCCTTACGAGTGGCGGTCGGGGACGAGCGATGGTCTTTTCCTACCAATCTATCCCCCTAGGAGCATGCACGTTGTGCTTGGTTTTGATGACTTGTAGATTTTTGCAATAAGTATGTGAGTTCTTTATGACTAATGTTGAGTCCATGGATTATACGCACTCTCACCCTTCCATCATTGCTAGCCTCTTCGGTGCCGTGCGTTGCCCTTTCTCACCTCGAGAGTTGGTGCAAACTTCGCCGGTGCATCCAAACCCCGTGATATGACACGCTCTATCACACATAAGCCTCCTTATATCTTCCTCAAAACAGCCACCATACCTACCTATCATGGCATTTCCATAGCCATTCCGAGATATATTGCCATGCAACTTTCCACCATTCCGTTTATTATGACACGCTTCATCATTGTCATATTGCCTTGCATGATCATGTAGTTGACATCGTATTTGTGGCAAGGCCACCATTCATAATTTTTCATACATGTCACTCTTGTTTCATTGCACATCCCGGTACAACGCCAGAGGCATTCATATAGAGTCATACTTTATTCTAGTATCGAGTTGTAATCATTGAGTTGTAAATAAATAGAAGTGTGATGATCATCATTAATAGAGCATTGTCCCATGAAAAAAAAGAAAAAAAAAAGAAAAAATAGGAAAGGCCAAAAAAAGAGAAAGGCCAAATAAAAAAGGAAAAAAAGAGAAAGGCCAAATAAAAAAAAGAAAGGCCCAAAAAAAATATAAATAAATAAAAGAAGGGACAATGCTACTATCCTTTTTTTCCACACTTGTGCTTCAAAGTGGCACCATGATCTTTATGATAGAGAGTCTCCTATGTTGTCACTTTCATATACTAGTGGGAATTTTTCATTTTAGAACTTGGCTTGTATATTCCAACGATGGGCTTCCTCAAAATGCCCTAGGTCTTCGTGAGCAAGCAAGTTGGATGCACACCCACTTAGTTTCTTTTGTTGAGCTTTCATACATTATTAGCTCTAGTGCATCCGTTGCATGGCAATCCCTACTCCTCGCATTGACATCCATTGATGGGCATGTCCATAGCCCGTTGATTAGCCGCGTTGATGTGAGACTTTCTCCTTTTTTGTCTTCTCCACACAACCCCCATCATTATATTCTATTCCACCCATAGTGCTATGTCCATGGCTCACGCTCATGTATTGCGTGAAAGTTGAAAAGGTTTGAGAATACTAAAGTATGAAACAATTGCTTGACTTGTCATCGGGGTTGTGCATGATGAGAGCATTTTTGTGTGACGAAAATGAAGCATGGCCAAACTATATGATTTTGTAGGGATGAGCTTTCTTTGGCTATGTTATTTTGATAAGACATAATTGCTTGGTTAGTATGCTTGAAATATTATTATTTTTATGTCAATATTAAACTTTTGTCTTGAATCTTATGGATCTGAACATTCATGCCATAATAAAGAGAATTACATTGAAAATTATGTTAGGTAGCATTCCACCTCAAAAATTCTGTTTTTATCATATACCTACTCGAGGACGAGCAAGAATTAAGCTTGGGGATGCTTGATACGTCTCCAACGTATCTATAATTTTTGATTGTTCCATGCTATTATATTATCGATCTAGGATGTTTTATGTGCATTTATATGCTATTTTATATGATTTTTGGGACTAACCTATTAACCTAGAGCCCAGTGCCAGTTTCTGTTTTTTTTCTTGTTTTTCAGTATCGCAGAAAAGGAAAACCAAACGGAGTCCAATTGACCTGAAATTTCATGGAGATTATTTTTGGACTAGAAGAAGCCCACGGAGCATCAGAGATAGGCCAGAAGAGTCCCGAGGCACCCACGAGGGTGGGGGCGCGCCCTACCCCCTGGGCGCGCCCCCTACCTCGTGGCCGCCTCGGGGACCCCCTGACTTGTTCCCGACGCCAACACCTCTTATATATATACCCAAACTTCCAGAACATAACCTAGATCGGGAGTTCCGCCGCCGCAAGCCTCTGTAGCCACCAAAAACCAATCTAGACCTGTTCCGGCACCCTGCCGGAGGGGGGAATCCCTCTCCGGTGGCCATCTTCATCATCCCGGCGCTCTCCATGACGAGGAGGGAGTAGTTCACCCTCGGGGCTGAGGGTATTTACCAGTAGCTATGTGTTTGATCTCTCTCTCTCTCTCTTGTGTTCTTGAGGTGGTACGATCTTGATGTATCGCGAGCTTTGCTATTATAGTTGGATCTTATGATGTTTCTCCCCTCTACTCTCTTGTAATGGACTGAGTTTTCCCTTTGAAGTTATCTTATCGGATTGAGTCTTTAAGGATTTGAGAACACTTGATGTATGTCTTGCACGTGCTTATCTTTGGTGACAATGTGATATCACGTGATCTACTTGACGTATGTTTTGGTGATCAACTTGCGGGTTCCGTGACCTCGTGAACTTATGCATCGGGGTTGGCACACGTTTTCGTCTTGACTCTCCGGTAGAAACTTTGGGGAACTCTTTGAAGTACTTTGTGTTGGTTTGAATAGATGAATCTGAGATTGTGTGATGCATATCGTATAATCATACCCACGGACACTTGAGGTGACATTGGAGTATCTAGGTGACATTAGGGTTTTGGTTGATTTGTGTCTTAAGTTGTTATTCTAGTACGAACTCTAGGATAGATCGAACGGAAAGAATAGCTTCGTGCTATTTTACTACGGACTCTTGAATAGATCGATAAGAAAGCATAACTTTGAGGTGGTTTCGTACCCTACCATAATCTCTTCGTTTGTTCTCCACTATTAGTGACTTTGGAGTGACTCTTTGTTGCATGTTGAGGGATAGTTATATGATCCAATTATGTTATTATTGTTGAGAGGACTTGCACTAGTGAAAGTATGAACCCTAGGCCCTGTTTCAACGCATTGCAATACCGTTTGTGCTCACTTTTATCATTAGTTACCTTGCTGTTTTTATATTTTCAGATTGCAAAAACCTATATCTACCATCCATATTGCACTTGTATCACCATCTCTTCGCCGAACTAGTGCACCTATACAATTTACCATTGTATTGGGTGTGTTGGGGACACAAGAGACTCTTTGTTATTTGGTTGCAGGGTTGCTTGAGAGAGACCATCTTCATCCTACGCCTCCCACGGATTGATAAACCTTAGGTCATCCACTTGAGGGAAATTTTCTACTGTCCTACAAACCTCTGCACTTGGAGGCCCAACAACGTCTACAAGAAGAAGGTTGTGTAGTAGACATCAAGCAGTTTTTGGCGCCGTTGCCGGGGAGGTTAGTGCTTGAAGGTATATCTTTAGATCTTGCAATCGAATCTTTTTGTTTCTTGTTTTATCACTAGTTTAGTCTATAAAAGAAAACTACAAAAAATGGAATTATGGGTGCCTCATATGCTTCATCTTTTTAATGTCTCTCGTGAAAATGATGTAAAGGAAAATTGTGCTCAAGTACTAGAAGAAGAATTACATAGAATGCTTGGCATAAAATATGTGAATGATGAGCATGATTGCAATGTTGTTAGTATGAATTCTTTGAATACCCATGATGCTAATGATATGCAAAGCCACAAGCTTGGGGATGCTATGTTTGATGAAGATGATATGTTTAGTCCCCCAAGTTTTGATGAGAATATTTATTATGATGAAAGCATGCCTCCTATTTATGATGATTATATTGATGAAAGTGGGTTTGGAAGAGTGTCAACTTTAGGAAGTAATGATCCCACTATTTTGGAGGATGTTGAATATTATTGTGATAATTATGAAAGTGGATTTGGAGAGGTCATGACTTTATTTAGTGATGAATCCACTATTTCGGAAGAGTTTCCAATTGATTATGAGAACAAGGTTGCTATCTATCATGATTATTGTGATGACTTGTATGCTATTAAGAATAATGATAACCATGAAACTTGTCATCATGATTTTAGTTTTCAATTGGATTATGCCTCACATGATAATTATTTTGTTGAGTTTGCTCCCACTATTATTCATGAGAAGAATTTTGCTTATGTGGAGAGTAGTAAATTTTCTATGCTTGTAGATCATGAAAAGAATGCTTTATGTGATGGCTATATTGTTGAATTCATTCATGATGCTACTGAAAATTATTATGAGGGAGGAACATATGCTTGTAGGAATTGCAATAATATCAAGTTTCCTCTCTATGTGTTTAAAGTTTTAAAGTTATGCTTGTTTACCCTTCCTATGCTAGGTGATTATTATTCCCATAAGTTGTTTGCTCACAAAATACCTATGCATAGGAAGTGGGTTAGACTTAAATGTGCTAGTCATATTCTTCATGATGCTCTCTTTATATTTCAAATCTTATCTTTTGCGTGAGCATCATTGAAATCATCATGCCTAGCTAGGGGCGTTAAACGTTAGCGCTTGTTGGGAGGCAACCCAAGTTTATTTTTGTTCTTTGCATTTTGCTCCTGTTTAGTAATAAAGAATTCATCTAGCCTCGGTTTAGACGTGGTTTGATGTTTTAATTAGTGTTTGTGCCAAGTAGAACATTTGGGAAGACTTGGGTGAAGTCTATGCGATCTTGCTGTAAAAAACAAAAACTTTTGCGCTCACGAGATTAGCTGCCATTTTTTTACTGGAGAGTGATTTTAGGTTGATTCTTTTGGCATATGAGTAATAGACAAATTCCTCAGGTCCACCAATTTATTTCAGAATTTTTGGAGTTACAGAAGTATTCGAATGATACAGATTACTACAGCAGACGGCAAAGGTTTTCTTTTTACCCGAAAAAAAGATAGCCACCCTCTTTGCCGTCTGCTGGCACCTCTTTGCCGTCCGCTGGAAGATGGCAAAGATTCTTTGCCATCTGCCAGCAGACGGCAAAGAAATGACAGATGGCAAAGACCTTCTTTGTCGTCTGCCTGTTCTTTGCCGTCTGTTGTTTGGTAGCTGATGGCAAAGACCTTCTTTGCCGTCCGCAAGCAGACGGCAAAGAACTGGCAGACGGCAAAATCCCTGATTCCAGTAGTGAAGCCACTAGGGCCACCGTAATCTCCTCACACCCTCGCACAATGCAAGATGCCGTGATTCCACTAAGGGACCCTTGAGGGTGGTCACCGAACCCGTACAAATGGCAACCCTTGGGGGCGGTCACCGAACTCGTACACTTTGGCAACCCTTGGGGGCGGTCACCGAAACCCGTCAAATTGCTCGGGGCCATCTCCACAACCTAATTGGAGACCCCGACGCTTGCCTGGAGCTTTACACCACAATGATTGAGCTCCAAACACCACCAACCGTCTAGGGCGCCCAAGCACCCAAGAGGAACAAGCTCAAGGGTACCAAGCACCCAAGAGTAATAAGCTTCTCAACTTGTAACTTCCACGTATCACCATGGAGACCTCAAACCGATGCACCAAATGCAATGGCAAGGGCACACAGAGTGCTCAAGTCCTTCTCTCTCAAATCCCACCGAAGCAACTAATGCTAGGGAGGAAAATGAGAGGAAGAACAAGAAGGAGAACACCAAGAACTCCAAGAACTAGATCCAAGGGGTTCCCCTCACATAGAGGAGAAAGTGATTGGTGGAAATGTGGTTCTAGATCTCCTCTCTCTTTTCCCTCAAAACTAGCAAGCTTCCATGGAGGGATTGAGAGTTAGCAAGCTCGAAGAAGGTCAACAATGGGGGAAGAACACGAGCTCAAGAGATAAGGTTAATTGGGGAAGAAGACCCCCTTTTATAGGTGGGGAAAATCCAACCGTTATGCTCACAGCCCGCACAGAGCGGTACTACCGCTCCAAGGAGCGGTACTACCGCTAGGGCGGTAGAACCCTTTTGAAAAACAACAGCGAGGAGGCAAAAGGCCAGTAGAACCGCCGGAGCGGTACTACCGCTCGTCCTCACGGTACTACCGCTCGACCTCACGGTACTACCGCTAGGGATAGCGGTACTACCGCAAATGGTAGCGGTACTACTGCTTGCGAGCGGTACTAAAAAATACTTCCGTGCCTACCTCCGCTGAGCAAAACATGAGATTTTGGTCCGGAGCGGTACTACCGCTCATGAGCCGCGGTAGTACAGCTCTGGAGCGGTAGTAAAAATTTACATCCGCTCTAGTCGCGGTAGTACCGCTGCAGCCTTTACCAAAACTACCACAACTTCTGCAAACGGACTCCGAATTCAACGAAACCAAGTTTGTTGGAAAGCTAACGACATGGGCTAACACAATCTTGAAAGAAATATCAATAAGAAGCAAATGAGAAAAGGACCATAAGAAAATGGCGAGAACCCTTCCTCGGATAAGACCGGTAAAACCTCCGACACCGAAAACATCATAGAAGACACATGCGAACTCCGTTTTCGATGAACTCAAGCTTGTCATTAAGATGACCATAAGCTCTAAGACTCACAAAGAGAACAAAACAAGAACCAAGAAAGATGATGCAAGGATGCAATGGTTTGAGCTCTCTACGAACGATACGATCAAGCTACCAACTTGAGAGCCCCCCTTGATAGTACGGCAAACGATCCTATAACCCGGTTTCCCAACTACCACCATGAGACCGGTAAAATAGAAAAACCTATCAAGGGCAAACCCTTGCCTTGCACATGATCCACTTGAGCTAGATGATGACGATCTTGTCCTCCTCAAGATGGACCACCTTTCTTGATTGCGTTGGGACGATGGAGACTAGATGATTGCTCCCCCATACTCCACTATGGGTGAGCCACTCTTCGGTACATCTTCACAAGTCCATTGATACCACAATGGATGGCAAGCTTCAAGCACTTGATCTCTTCGTGATGCTACACTTGAACTTGCACACGACAATCTTGACGATCACCACTTGATGTCATCCTTTCCATGGGTTGTATGATATCTTCCTCTTGAAGCAAGCCCATGGACACGTACCTAACCCCACATAGAACTCTCACATAGACCATGGGTTAGTACACAAAGTGCAATGGACAATGCTTACCATACCATGGGATCACTTGATCCCTCCCGATACATCTTCTACGCTTTGTGAGCTGATCAACTTGATTCACTCTTGACTTAGTCTTGATCAACCTTGAATCTTTCCAACTCTCTTCATTTGGATGATGTCTTGAAGGTAAACATGAATGATCACACAATATTGTTCTTCAAGACATGCTTGCAATAAGCTCAACACTCACATGAACAATCTTTGGATAATTCCTTAATAGCACCTTGATCAACTCATAAACTCCTTGAAACCAACACATGGACTTCAAGAAATGCCTATGGACAAATCCTTCAAACATAACTCAATGCAACCATTAGTCCATGCAGAATGTCATCAATTACCAAAACCACACATGGGGGCACCGCATGTCCTTTCAATCTCCCCCATTTTGGTAATTGATGACAATCACTTTCAAGAGAGTTTATATAAGGAATTATGCATCACCATGCAATGCAACAACCAATAATGCATGCGAATGAGGTGCAAATGCTAAGGAAACAGAAACCAAAGGAAGGAGAAAACTCTGAAGACTTCTCCACAAAACTCCCTGAAACTTCTCCCCCATTGGCATCGATTGCTAAAATGGGAGAAAAGCTAAGAAGACCAATATAAAAGGTGTTCCTCCAAAAGTTTTGTATTTATCAACAAGAGAGAGGAATGCCATACACATATCCAAAGGTAATACTTGGAGGAAGACCAACTATATTGAGGCACCAAGATTGCAAAAGACATAACAAAGAGAGAAACAAGCAATCAAAAGATACCAATTGGAGCAAGCTATCAAAAGATACCAATTGAACCAACTAGACCAATGATCCTACGTGCCACATGAATAAAGATATTATGATATGAGCAAAGGAGTGTTCTAAAGAAAACTAGAGAAGCTCCCCATGATTTGTCCACACATAAGAATTTTGTATTTGGATACAAAGTGCACAAAATAGGATCATAGCTCCCCCAAAATCAATAGAAACTTACAACAAGTGCAAGTGAGCATATAGGAAACTAAGCCTAGTACTTGCAACAAAAACATGGTTGAGCAACAAGTAAAAGAGGCAACTTAAGAATGGGCTCAACCAAAATGATGGGTGTGAGTCAAGGTAATGCACTTGAGAAGACTAATGTACGGATGAGAATTAAGCATCAATAAAGTCTTGAAAGAATGAGGCACACGGTGCAAGGCCTATCATTCCCACACACAACTAGCACATGGGTTCACAAGCTTACTAATAAGCATATAAAGAACCTATGCTTGTGACAACCCGTGGTGAAGATAGAAGATGGAAGCCTCATCAAGACGAGGGATACCAATTAAGATGGTAAAACCCTCGTAAAGATAAGCATGAGGAAAATAATCTTCACCACACAAGAGTGCATCAAGATGCAACGATAGAAGACACGCACTCAAGGCAAAAGCTTTCACGGAGCCACCAAAGAAATAACATAAGAAAGACAAGGTGGACGTGAAAGAAAGGATATCATCTAGAGATGTAATTTCTCTCAAGTGTATAAGGTTCTAGGTAGATGAAATCATGATTATATATATCTACAAAGAAGTATGTACACCCGAAATAGTTACAACACGAAGGAACAAGATATCCAAAAGGAAGTCATAGATATACCAACAAGATATTTCCTTGGAAGCATAGCACATGGCTAGATATGGTATTATTGTATATAAATGAATTCCTACCACACAACCATCAAAGACATCACAACTAGCAACATGAGATCATCATTGAGATGCTTTGAGAAAGGAAACAAGTATCACAAGATGGAATGAATATCATGCCAAGATGCAACCTACACAAGGTTGAATGAAAGAAAAGAAGTCATGAATAGATACTTGTTACCGAGATATCATTGGAAGGATGTAGAAGAAACCAATTGAAGGTAATAGATAGTAGTTCATTGAGCATCCTAGCTTGACTCCAATAAGCACATGGTGACACCACCTTCCTTGTGAGTGAGCCGAGCATCCAATGCATCTCCAATTGTTCCTAGAACAACAACACAAACAAAATGGTACCCAAACTCATTGGGACCAAAAAGTTAGAGAACCAACAATACATAGAACAAACTCCACATAAATATGTGCATATAGATATGAAAATGAATTTCATGCACATCTCATCCAATTTGAGACTTGGAGGAGTTTCCCTATAAATTGGGTCAAAGAAAGAAAGCATGCCAAAGAAACTACATGGAGTAAATATGCATGCTCAACACTTTCAAGAACCGAGACCAAAAGACAAAGAAAAACCAAGCAAAAAAAGATACCAAATGAATAAATCATCACCTGGAAGATATCAATTGAAAGATACATCAAGGAATGAGATATCCATTGATAACCGCAAAAAGAAAGATGTCAAACTCCCAAAAGAGAGAATGGTTCCAAACAAACCAAGCTCTCAACAAAGTTTCATGATGGCACAAAGTACCAAAAAGAAACGACTTGCCTTCCACCAACACACACTTGATAAGGATCACAGGATGAGTGCTTTATAGAGAATAGGATAGCTCCCCCAAGACTAGTGCATTATAGAGAATTTGCATTTGAACACAAAATGCACAAGGTGGGATCACCACTTTCACTATATCTAGAAAACACTAGACAAGGTCAAGAAATTAACAAGATCCACAAGTGGTATGGAATACAATGGGAGTTGACACAATCCTAGGCAAGAGATAAAGCAAATAAAAGCAAAGGCCAATGTAAATATGATCAATAGTTTCTACCACACATAAGTGAGTACCAATTGTCAAAAGACAAGAAGTATTTGGAAATAATCCCCGTTGGTAGATAGCAAGGATATCCAACATCATCTTCACACCAAACACAAGCAAATTGTAACTTGTAGAGCTAACATGCCACCTAGGAACAAGATAATTTACAATATCAATTCTAGGTGACAATGTCTCAAATGTACACATTTTCTAGGCTTGTAATATGCACATAGCACATTACTCCCCCATAATGTGATACCAATTAAAGATAGACAAGAGGCAATTAAAAAGGATCCAACAAGATATGATTAATGGAATATTTAGAATTTGAATTGAGGACCGAATTATGACACAATAGTCACTAAGCAGTTTCATCGCATTTTCTCTCCCCCCCCCCCCGCGTCGCTCTCCCGAGGGCGACTCGGGGGCGACCTAGGGTTCCCTCGCACCGCCACCTCCTCCTTCCCCTCCTCCTCGCCGCTGCCGGAGGCGGTCGCCGGGGCCCCCGTGCGGCTGCCTGTGAGGGCGGCGGCGAGGCCTCTGGCTGCTCCCTTTCGGTGGTGAGGGCCAGGATCTGAGGCGGCGGCCTCACTGGTGCGGACGGCGCTCCTCCGGCGGTGGGGAGTGCTCGTCGGTGAGGTTTGCCGGGTCCCCTCGTCTGCGCGGGCAGCGAGGCCCCGGTGGGCACTGGTCGTGGCGCGGGGAGGCCCCGGGCTTCCCTCGTCAGATCTGAGGCGTTCTGGGCCGCTCGTGACATATGACCTCCGGCCGGCCTGGATCTCTGGCGTGCTCGCGCCTGCTGATGTTGTGGCTGGTTCGAAGGTGGCAGCAGGGTGCTTGGCCGGGGGAAACCCTTGGCCGCCGGTGGCGGTCACGGTGTCGATGGCGTCCCGGACGCCATTCCCTCCTTGGTGGCAGCGCCGAGGCTCAACTTCCCCTGCCTCCCCCCTTCCCCTGTGCCCGGGTGAAAACCCTAGCCCCGGTGGCTAAGCGGCGGCGGCGCCACAACGTCGTCACCTTCTTGAAGGCGCCGACTTGGGCATGCGGATGCTGGGCGTGCACGGCGAGCTTGTCTGGTTCCTGGGGGCGGCCCGTCTGATCTACTGCGTCGCAGCTCCGGGAAGGTGTTTTTGTCTCGTGGCTGCGGTGCTCCTCTTCCGGCCGTGTCTCCGATGGGGATCTCGCCCTTCCTTACCTTGTACCTGCCGTGGTGGAGCGGTACTTCATCTCACACATTGATGGCGGCGGAGATCGGCGGCATGGCGCTGTGGAGGCTCGACGTCTGATGCGCGGAGATGGACTCGCGCAGGAGGAGGTAGCTGTCTGGCGTCATGGTGACATCGATGGCAGAGTGGCCAGACAAGGTAGAAGCCTCAATATAATCTGAAGACGGACCTGTGGAAGATGGCTGCGATGACACACGAGTGCGTCTGACCGGATTGTGCCCCAGACCCGGTATGTGGCTCGGCTGGGGCTTCCGGCTTTTGATGTTAGGTTTAGGTGAGTGGTTTGGGTAGTGGCCCAGCTAGCATCCCTTCATCATATGGATAGGAGTAGCGGCATATGTTGCCAAGATGGTGGATTCAGGTTTATTGTTTGTAATACTTTGTAAGGTCCTCGAGAATAATCAATAAAGTGGCCGTATGCATCTCCCAGATGCAGAGGCCGGGGGTCATCCTCCATTTCAAAAAAAAATAGAATTAGAATTTCTCATGAGAAGACATACCACATAGCGACTAGATAATCTTGTAATATCAATACTAAGTGGTATTCCCCATGTACCCACCTTTATAGGATTGCGAAGTGCACAAAGCACATAACTCCACCATAATGGGATATTCCATTAATCTCTCACAAGAGCCAACTAAGATACAACCAAGATGCACTAAGGCTCAACGAACGACACACATGTACATGATGTGCAAACCAACATACACAAAGGCAATTTGGAGACACATCATATACAAACACATGCAAGGAACAAAACCAAAACATGCAAGGGGGCAAGTAACTTTCAATGTAAGCAATTTAAGTACAAGTTACCGCAAGGAGGCACATTGTATATAAGATATAAACTTGATGATTCAATTGACTTGGCTTGATACAATAAGAGTGATGAAGTCCCCTTAATTCTTCATAATGTAGCCAAGTCTCCAATGCCCCCCAACAACACCTATTGATCAAGTTTGAGCTAGTTGGTCCCCAACCAAGTTGGGTCCTAAGAGGTTAGTCACAATAGGCTTGGCTACCCAAATGGTTCTTATCTTGACACCACTTTGAGTACCAACAACTTTGGCAAACACATTGCCAACCTTATCCTTCCCAAGAGAATATATATCATCAATAATAGTTGGGTTGGATAAGTTACCACTAGTGCATGAGGAAGCAAGGTGACCTTTCTCACGACATAGGTAGCAACGTCTAATCTTCACTTTCTTCTCACTTGATTTCTCAACTTGAGAAGCATTAGCTTGAGTTTTCTTGGGAAGAGGCCTTTATTCAACTTGTGGTTGAGCATGAGATTGGACTTGTGGCCGCTTCCTTTGTTGCTTGTCACTAATGGCCTTCTTCTTCAATGGGCAAGATCTAACATGGTGCCCTTCAATTTTGCACTTGAAGAAAATGATCTTGGCCGAATTCTTGACTTGTTTTTGGCCCTTCTTCTTGCTGCTCTTGGACTTCTTCTTCTTATTGGAATTGAATCCAAGTCCACCTTTGTCATTGGGAGATTTTTGTACACTCAAGATATTGTTAAGTGTGGCCTTCCCTTCATGACACTTTTCCAAATCTTTCTTCAAAGAAGTGACTTGGGCCTTGAGCTCTTTGATTTCCTCTACATGGTTAGTCTCAACACAAGCACTAGAGGAAGTATAAGCTTCATCGTTAGAGCAACAAGTCAAGGAAAGCAATTCATCACAAGATGTACCAACATTGTGAGTAGATGAATTACAAGGACTAGCACATGGCAACATAGCATTTTGACTAGAAGTAGTGCTAGTAGCCCCATGAGGCTCACTTGATGTTACCTTAGAAATCATGGCCTCATGAGCTATCTTTAGCACATTATGGGATACTAGAAGATCGTCATGAGAGCTTGAGAGCTTTTCATGACTTTCTTCCAATTTCCCATAATTGCTAGATAGCAAATCAAGTTGAGCCCGTAGCTCAACATTCTCCTTCAAAATGGATGCTTCACAAGTAATAGAGTTAGTAGCACAAGAATCATCATTAACAACAAGAGGAGAGGACAACTTGGAAAGCTCTTTTAAATAAGAAGCTTCAAGTTGAGCATGAGACTCGGTGAGTTTGATGAGCTCACCCTTAATGACCCTTGAGCCATTTTCGAGGTGCTCAAAATCCTCAAGGAGTCTAGCATGAGCAACTTCAAGCTTAGCATTTTTAGTTTTAAAAACGTTGGCCACCTCAAGGGCTCTATCATGAGATTCCTTCACTCTAGATAATTCTAGAGCAAAAGTCTCCTCAAGAGATTCCTTGGTGGTTTGTTCAAGTTCAAGAGCTTGGGAGAGGTCCGCAATCTCATTAGCGTAATCACGCTCATGAGGTTCCATTTTATCAATGGTGACCTCATGCTCCTCGAGTTGAGATTCCAACTCCTCAATGTATTTCTTGCCCTCAATGGCAATAGACATGATTTCCATGAAGTTGGAACGAGCAATTTTATTCTTATGAAGAGCTTTAAAAATCATTTCCCCCTTAATTTTTAAGGAGGCAACATCATCATTCTCTTCATCATAAACAACATCATCATCACTCTTGCCATCATCAATATCATCACAAGATATATTGTGATTCAAAGTGGGAGATACCTTTGAAGCCTTGGCCATAAGGAAAAATGCAATAGATGATGATGTAGGATCCCTTGAAGCACCATTCAAGACCACATCTTGTTCCATGGGGTGTTGGGTTTCCTCTACATTGTTAGCACAATAATTCAAGGAAATAGATGCATTTTTATCATGGCAACAAGACATAGCAAGCATATCATCATGAGATTTGAGCAAGCAATTTCTACATGACATGCAAGGACTATCAACACAAGCATGTGAAACATGTAAGGTGCTCGAAGTGTTAAAGTCCAACGAAAGACCATTGCAATAAGATAATGATGAAGGATCACCAAGAACAAGCACACTATCATCATTGCAATGACCAACACTACTCACCATAGCATTACCTTGTGGCAATCCACATGTAGGTGAAGTAGAAGAAGTTGAGAAGGCAACCCGGCCGGAGGTGGACGGAGAACAATCATCCCCACAAATCTTGGACACACCATATTTATCTTTAAGCTTTGTCCACAACTCATGAGCATCCCGGAACGGCATGAGTTGAAATATAACTACATTGCTCAAAGCATCGAAAAGCACATTAGAAGCTTGAGCATTGAGATAAGAGTTTTTATCATCCTCTAAAGATAATCTTTGGGGATCCTTTGGAGGAGAAAAACCCATATCTACAATCCGCTCTAAATTTGGGTCCATGACCCTAAAGAGATTAAGTATGCGAATTACCCAAACATTAAAATTTGTGCCATCGAAACTAAGAGTGTCAGAGAATCCTAATCCCCTAGTCGACATCTTTACTCTCTAGGCGGTTAAGCCTAACAACGAGAGACGAGGCTCTGATACCAATTGAAAGATCGAGGATGTCGCCTAGAGGGGGGTGAATAGGCGCTTTAAAATTATTACGTTAGGCTTGAACAAATGCGGAATAAACCTAGCGGTTAATTTGTCAAGCACAAAACCTACTACAACTAGGCTCACCTATGTGCACCAACAACTTATGCTAAGCAAGATAAACAACTAAGTGATAGCAAGATATATGACAAGAAACAATATGGCTATCACAAAGTAACGTGCATAAGTAAAGGGCTCGGGTAAGAGATAACCGAGGCACGCGGAGACGACGATGTATCCCGAAGTTCACACCCTTGCGGATGCTAATCTCCGTTTGGAGCGGTGTGGAGGCACAATGCTCCCCAAGAATTCACTACAGGAATCAGCTACTTTGCCGTCTGCCACGGCAGACGGCAAAGGCAAGGATGGCGGACGGCAAAGGCCTTTGCCGTCTGCCGCGGACGGCAAAAGGCTCCGGCAAAGTAGGGATCGGTAAAGAGCTTCTTTGCCGTCTGCTTTTTGAAGCGGACGGCAAAGGGGCCTTTGCCGTCTGCCAGCGGACGGCAAAGGTCATGGCTCTTTGCCCTCTGCTGGCAGACAGCAATGACTGGCTCTTTGCCATCTGCTGGCAGACGGCAAAGACTGGCTCTTTACTGTCTGCCAGCTGATGGCAAAGAGCCTATATTGCCCCATTTAATTCTGTTTTTTCTTATATCAATTCATTTTCACAGAAAATCAAACACACACACACACACAGAGAGATATATATATTGACCAATAGTCATGAACACACAGTAGCAAGTTTCATCCATACATATACATAGTTTCATCAATATTACACGGTTTCATCCATAGGTAGCAAGTTCCACAGAGTCAAAACAAAAACTATAGACAAGCACTCCATATCTGAAATTACAAGAAATGACCTAAAACTAAATATCTATTTTCCTAAAAACTATCTTATTACTAAGATCTTCTCTGGATCTTCTTCTTTTCTTCCAACCTGCATAACAAAAACACTAAGAAAGAGAGAATGGGTTAGGAGTAGAAATGTAGCATTTCACTTGGTGAAATGCAATGTTCAGTTTTTATGTAAGTTTAACACACGGAAAGCTGGAGAGCATGCTGAGAGTTTTCTTGCCTGAGGACCAGGGTAGCCACCAACGGGCCAGCCAAGGGGCCAGTTCACATCCTTCTGGAGGAGAGTGTACTCCTGCTCAATTCCATACCTGTTTGGGTTCAGAGATAGGCCTAATCAGTGCTAATCTATATTGTACAACTTATTATGTTCTCACATGTGTATGTGTGTTAAGACACAAGAGCATTACTACAACTTTTATATGAAACACTGCAACAACAAAAAACTTGAAATATCGACGGAGGTATTCGTACCATCTCTCCTCAGCTGCAACCTTCGAGGTGTTGAAGATCTTGACAGCATTGTGCCTCTTGTTGGTGGGGATTGGAACACCTTGTGGTGTGTAGCAGTCGCACATAACCTACAAGGAGTAATAAATAGGAAAAGATCAACAAACCAACGACTTTGCGCCAAATACAGTAGAAACTTGGCCTCTGATTTAGCTGAAGCTTTTTTTCTCAGTTCAAGTATTTAAGATTTGTGTTAGCCAAGTAGGTCAACTAGTGGAATTTTAGGGTGTTTATACAACAGGGCGCAAACACCTGGTTATTTTGTCCACCAGATCACACATATGTCCAAGCACATCAAACAGCCACAAAATTCAGTTTTCATTTTTAAAGTTAAGCTACAAAATTCAGTTTTTTATTTTTAAAATTTAGCGGTGCCCAGAAACAATGTTTTCCTATGATTTTTTTTCAAAGACCCATCTGCATCTTACTTTTCCTACTTTATGGCATCCAGCATCTTTGGTGCATAAAAAGTTTGAAAGAAGCATGGAAGATAAAAAGTAGCGAGGACTTACAAGGAGGTTGTCACCCCTCCTGAACGGGTTCTTAAAAATGGCCTGGGGGATTCATCAGAGTCAAAAAGAAAAAACAGCTTGTAAGCAAACAAGGGAAGTAGAAATACTGTAAGTAAAACGCTATACCAAAGCTTCAGTCAATTATGTTCGAGAGAGGGCACAAAAGGTGCAGTGTTTCCGCATGAGATAAAAATAGATGATGTGGACTTAGGTGTAGAAAATTACCACCCTCCAAAACAAACGACGGACCTTTTATATGCACAAAGTAAAGAAGTTTACAAATTAACAGCTTGTCTGAATCTATTTCTAATGTGAGAAAGTAGGTTACTGAAATAACTTACATGCAGTTTATCAATAGGAACAGACATAAACAAGGTGATACATCCGTATTAAACTTGGATAGTAGCAACTTGGTTTCAGAGGCAACGGTATATATTTTTTTATTGGTGAATAGTTAAGAAAATAATACCACTCTTACCCACCCCTCAAGGGAAGATTAATTATCACATTCACCATTGTCAGTCACAACTGCTAATGAGCACAAAAATGCAACTAAAGCGTAATAAAGAACATTCACATTTCTGAACTGAATGATCATGCTGCATATGAGCCAAGCACATAAGAATCATTATGCGAACTGCATGCCATGTCTAAAAAAAGAATTGCTCTTTGCATAGTAGAAATTAAATCAATAGTCTGGAGAGAACTATACAGAAATAACAAAAATATTAAGGAGATGTTGCTGCTAGTTGCGTGCAGCTGCGTGCTTTGCCTCATGCAAAGAAAGTAGAACATTTTGTTTACCAACTGCAAATATTTGTGGTTGTTCTTCCATTAGCAATGGTATCTACTTGGCAACAGCAAAAGGATGAAATTTAGCTACATAAATATTTGGTGTTTCTCCAAATTCTAAAGATGAAATAACTGAACATTGAAAGAACAGTAAAAAATATACAAAGCAAGGATACACAAGCACACACAGCACACGCGCATGTAGGCAGAACTGGCCTAGCCATGGCCGCCGCGACATGGATTCCTCACTGCCGTCGCTGCGACATACATGGATCAGAGGTAGATGCATATGAGAGGAGTGCATAGGGAGAGGAGTTGAGGGTTGGTACCATGGGCGTACGTGCGGGCCTGCAGCCATCAAGGCGGGAGGCAAGTTGAAGGGCTCGGGGGTGGGGTGGGGGCGTCTCTCTCTATGCTCGGCCCTGGTAGCTGCACGGCGCCGGAGATCTCGTGTATGGGCGCAGCATGACCCTGGTGGCTGATGGGCTTGGCCGGCGCTGCTCCGGCGAGGGGCGTCACTCCGGCGAGGAGGAGGCCCGTGCGGCGAGGGGGAGGCCGGATCCGGAGTGGCCGGACCTCCCGCGGCCGGATCCAGGCGCGAGGCAGCGTGGGGCGGCGGCGGCGAGGCGGGGACGCGGGCGGGGCGCAGAGGAGCTCGGTGCTCGGCTCCCATGGCGGCGGTGGATCTCGAGGTTGGGGCAACGGGCGACGAGGCTTCCACGACGGGGCCGCGAGCCTGTGGGGAGGTGGCGGCGGGGCTCCTAGGTTCTGGTGAGGTGGCGGCGCGCACCGGCGGGCGGAGGCAAGGTGGCGGCGCGCACCGGCGGGCGGAGGCAAGGTGGCGCAGCAGCACGGGGTCGAGGGAGGCGGGGTCGGGCGGCGCTCGGCTATGGGGCAGGGGCGGAGAGAGAGGGGATAGAGATAGAGGAGGTGGGGGCAACGGTTTTCTTTTTACCCGAAAAAAAGATAGCCACCCTCTTTGCCATCCGCCAGCAGATGGCAAAGAATCTTTGCCGTCTGCTGGCACCTCTTTGCCGTCTGCTGGCAGATGGCAAAGAAATGACAGATGGCAAAGACCTTCTTTGTCGTCTGCCTGTTCTTCGCCGTCTGTTGTTTGGTAGCTGATGGCAAAGACCTTCTTTGCCATCCGCAAGCAGACGGCAAAGAACTGGCAGACGGCAAAATCCCTGATTCCAGTAGTGAAGCCACTAGGGCCACCGTAATCTCCTCATGCCCTCGCACAATGCAAGATGCCGTGATTGCACTAAGGGACCCTTGAGGACGGTCACCGAACCCGTACAAATGGCAACCCTTGGGGGCGGTCACCGAACCCGTACACTTTGGCAACCCTTGGGGGCGGTCACCGAAACCCGTCAAATTGCTCGGGGCGATCTCCACAACCTAATTGGAGACCCCGACGCTTGCCCGGAGCTTTACACCACAATGATTGAGCTCCGAACACCACCAACCGTCTAGGGCGCCCAAGCACCCAAGAGGAACAAGCTCAAGGGTACCAAGCACCCAAGAGTAATAAGCTTCTCAACCTGTAACTTCCACGTATCACCGTGGAGAACTCAAACCGATGCACCAAATGCAATGGCAAGGGAACACGGAGTGCCCAAGTCCTTCTCTCTCAAATCCCACTGAAGCAACTAATGCTAGGGAGGAAAATGAGAGAAGAACAAGAAGGAGAACACCAAGAACTCCAAGAACTAGATCCAAAGGGTTCCCCTCACATAGAGGAGAAAGTGATTGGTGGAAATGTGGATCTAGATCTCCTCTCTCTTTTCCCTCAAAACTAGCAAGAATCCATGGAGGGATTGAGAGTTAGCAAGCTCGAAGAAGGTCAACAATGGGGGAAGAACACGAGCTTAAGAGATAAGGTTCATTGGGGAAGAAGGCCCCCTTTTATAGGTGGGGAAAAAATCCAACCATTATGCTCACAGCCCGCACAGAGCGGTACTATACCGCTCCAAGGAGCGGTACTACCGCTAGGGCGGTAGAACCCCTTTGAAAAACAACAGCGAGGAGGCAAAAGGCCAGTAGAACCGCCGGAGCGGTACTACCGCTCGTCCTCATGGTACTATCGCTCGACCTCACGGTACTACCGCTAGGGATAGCGGTACTACCGCAAATGGTAGTGGTACTACTGCTTGCGAGCGGTACTAAAAAAATACTTCCGTGCCTACCTCCGCTGAGCAAAACACGAGATTTTTGTCCGGAGCGGTACTACCGCTCAGGAGCCGCGGTAGTACAGCTCTAGAGCGGTACTACCGCTCAGGAGCCGCGGTAGTACCGCTCTGGAGCCGCGGTAGTACCGCTCTGGAGCGGTAGTAAAAATTTACATCCGCTCTAGTCGCGGTAGTACCGCTGCAGCCTTTACCAAAACAGCCACAACTTCTGCAAACGGACTCCAAATTCAACGAAACCAAGTTTGTTGGAAAGCTAACGACATGGGCTAACACAATATTGAAAGAAATATCAATAAGAAGCAAATGAGAAAAAGACCATAAGAAAATGGTGAGAACCCTTTCTCGGATAAGACCGGTAAAACCTCCAACACCGAAAACATCATAGAAGACGCACGCGAACTCCGTTTTCGATGAACTCAAGCTTGTCATCAAGATGACCATAAGCTCTAAGACTCACAAAGAGAACCAAGCAATAACCAAGAAAGATGATGCAAGGATGCAATGGTTTGAGCTCTCTACGAACGATACGATCAAGCTACCAACTTGAGAGCCCCCCTTGATAGTACGGCAAACGATCCTATAACCCGGTCTCCCAACTACCACCATGAGACCGGTAAAATAGAAAACCTATCAAGGGCAAACCTTTGCCTTGCACATGATCCACTTGAGCTAGATGATGACGATCTTGTCCTCCTCAAGATGGACCACCTTTCTTGATTGCGTTGGGACGATGGAGACTAGATGATTGCTCCCCCATACTCCACTATGGGTGAGCCACTCTTCGGCACATCTTCACAAGTCCATTGATACCACAATGGATGGCAATCTTCAAGCACTTGATCTCTTCGTGATGCTACACTTGAACTTGCACATGACAATCTTGATGACGATCACCACTTGATGTCATCCTTTCCATGGGTTGTATGATATCTTCCTCTTGAAGCAAGCCCATGGACACGTACCTAACCCCACATAGAACTCTCACATAGACCATGGGTTAGTACACAAAGTGCAATGGACAATGCTTACTATACCATGGGATCACTTGATCCCTCCCGGTACATCTTCTACGCTTTGTGAGCTGCTCAACTTGATTCACTCTTGACTTAGTCTTGATCAACCTTGAATCTTTCCAACTCTCTTCAGTTGGATGATGACTTGAAGGTAAACATGAATGATCACACAATCTTCTTCTTCAAGACATGCTTGCAATAAGCTCAACACTCACATGACCAATCTTTGGATAATTCCTTAATAGCACCTTGATCAACTCATAAACTCCTTGAAACCAACACATGGACTTCAAGAAATGCCTATGGACAAATCCTTCAAACATAACTCAATGCAACCATTAGTCCATACAGAATGTCATCAATTACCAAAACCACACATGGGGGCACCGCATGTCCTTTCACTCTCCATGACGAGGAGGGAGTAGTTCACCCTCGGGGCTGAGGGTATGTACCAGTAGCTATGTGTTTGATCTCTCTCTCTCTCTCTCGTGTTCTTGAGGTGGTACAATCTTGATTTATCGTGAGCTTTGCTATTATAGTTGGAGCTTATGATGTTCTCCCCTTCTACTCTCTTGTAATGGACTAAGTTTTCCCTTTGAAGTTATTTTATCGGATTGAGTCTTTTAGGATTTGAGAACACTTGATGTATGTCTTGCATGTGCTTATCTGTGGTGACAATGGGATATCACGTGATCTACTTGATGTATGTTTTGGTGATCAACTTGCGGGTTCCGTGACCTCGTGAACTTATGCATAGGGGTTGGCACACGTTTTCGTCTTGACTCTCCGGTAGAAACTTTGGGGCACTCTTTGAAGTACTTTGTGTTGGTTTGAATAGATGAATCTGAGATTGTGTGATGCATATCGTATAATCATACCCACGGATACTTGAGGTGACATTGGAATATCTAGGTGACATTAGGGTTTTGGTTGATTTGTGTCTTAAGGTGTTATTCTAGTACGAACTCTAGGATAGATCGAACGGAAAGAATAGCTTCGTGCTATTTTACTACGGACTCTTGAATAGATCGATCAAAAAGGATAACTTTGAGGTGGTTTCGTACCCTACCATAATCTCTTCGTTTGTTCTCCACTATTAGTGACTTTGGAGTGACTCTTTGTTGCATGTTGAGGGATAGTTATATGATCCAATTATGTTATTATTGTTGAGAGGACTTGCACTAGTGAAAGTATGAACCCTAGGCCTTGTTTCAACGCATTGCAATACCGTTTGTGCTCACTTTTATCATTAGTTACCTTGTTGTTTTTATATTTTCAGATTGCAAAAACCTATATCTACCATCCATATTGCACTTGTATCACCATCTGTTCGCCGAACTAGTGCACCTATACAATTTACCATTGTATTGGGTGTGTTGGGGACACAAGAGACTCTTTGTTATTTGGTTGCAGGGTTGCTTGAGAGAGACCATCTTCATCCTACGCCTCCCACGGATTGATAAACCTTAGGTGATCCACTTGAGGGAAATTTGCTACTGTCCTACAAACCTCTGCACTTGGAGGCCCAACAACGTCTACAATAAGAAGGTTGTGTAGTAGACATCAATAAACAACAAGGATGAGTACAAAGACTCAACAAGTACATACAGGAGTAATAAGCATTACACATGTCAAGATACCAAATCACTATTAAACCCCATACACTCATCAGCACTCAACACATGTATTCGTGTCCTACATGCCTACATGCTCATCCCATTTCATTGCGTATACTGTTATCGCTTGACTGGACACCCGTCGGCATCCACTCACTCCAACATGTGGAGGTTGACTCCAAAATAGGTCACAACCCAACAATGAAGGTCTCAAGTGCCTACCAAAGTAGCTAGGGAACTCTTCATTCACTATCATCATGAGTGCAACTATGCAAATGCAAGCAAAGTACTTGAATCAACGTATCATGGACATCATCATCTCCATCATAATAAACATCATTGACATGGGCAAATATCATAAATAAAATGGGGTGCAGGGGATATGCTAAATCATTATCCTGTCATGAACTTGCCTCAACCGCGGGGCACAAATTGTGAGTCAAATGATCCTGAACTAGAAGTACCCACACATGTAATCAAGCATAAATCACAATCACTATAAACACATGGTCTCCTCACATAAGCATATGTAATTTAGGGTCGCTCCTGCGCACAAGACCCTAGCTCATATCTACTTCATCACATTATAAGTCCTCACACCATCAACGATGACGAAAACTGAGAGTATAAGTTTGGTTACATCCAGCCAAGTCCAAACATAAAATTCTGTCCAACATAGTGCAGCCTGCTTTGATAATTTCATAGGATTTAATACTCCAAACGAAATCTAACAAATGATATGTGTTTAAGCATCTACAAAACAGCATCTACAATTTTCATTTTGTGACTTCATTTTATGTTCACCTCTAACAGGGCCTAATCTCACATATGAAAATACTATATCCAGGAAACTCTATTTCAGGACAACAAACTAAATTGATGGCTGCTCTCAAACCGTAGATCCAAACGATGCAAATAAGTACTCTAAGGAAACCTTAGAACTTGCTTTACAAATCATATGTAGAGGACAACTCAAAATTTTGAGCATAACTAACTACTCCCACCGTTCCTAAATATTTGTCTTTTTAGAGATTTCAAATGGACTACCACATACGGATATATATAGACATATTTTAGAGTGTAGATTCACTTATTTTGCTACGTATGTAGTCACTTGTTGAAATCTCTAGAAAGACAAATATTTAGGAACGAAGGGAGTAATTTTTTTTACCTAGAAGTTGGTTGTCTAGATTTGACAGTGCAGTTTTAACTGAACTAGATTCAGTTTACAAAACAACCAGAGAAATCCAATGCTACATGAGACATGTTCATATTCCTAATCCCAACAGGATTGTACAGGGAAATTCTAAGCAGCATACATAGCTCTGTCTTAGGTAAGATACAAGAATTGGAAAAACAATCCACACCAATAGTCCAATTGATCAACCCGTTGCTAACCAAACCTACAGGGACTAGGTTGCTCCAGCGCTATTGAAAGAACTAAAATAACACAAGGAGTAGAGAGGCAATAGACCGGGTGTTGGCCGATGGCCAGCAGCAGCTCGTGCTCCACACGTAACAGCGGCATCCATGACAACGCAAGGAAACAGGGGAACGGGTGCAGCGACCACGACCTGACGAGGAAGCGGAGGACAGCAACAACCCTTCCTCCGGTAACAGCAGCGACCCGGCAGGGACAACCTCAACTGGGTAACCAGGAGGTAGGGCTTGGTGAGGGGATTAGAGGAGAACTAGCAAAATGGTTCGTAATCTCCAATGGCCATGACCATATTTTGCTGCATCACCGAGATACACTATCACTCTCACTTTCGTGAAATCATGAACAATTTTTTTTTGAAAAATCATGACCATTTTTTAAACTCGTGAACATATCTAAAATCGTGAACATTTTTCAAATTCATGAACACTTTTATAGATTTTTGAACATTTTTAAAATCATGAACATTTTATGCTATTTGCAAACATTTTTTAAAAAATCTGAACATTTTTTTAAATATTTTTCTTGAATAGGCGAAGATTTCTAGAATCAATGATTTCTTTTGGAAGTTGTCTGGTGGAACAATTTTTGAAATTCACGAACATTTTTTTATTTAATGAACTTATTTGAAATGCATGATCATTTCTTGAATCGGTGAACATTTTATGAATCAATAAATTATTTTGTAAGTCACGACAATTTTTGAATTTTTAGGATATTTTTCAATTCATGAACATTTTTTGAATTGGAGAAATTTTTTATAATTTCATTATTTTTTTAATACACATACTTTTTTACAAAATCATGAACATTTTTTGATTTTCAGAACATTTGTTTTCAAAATTGCGAATATCTTTTAATATGCAAACATCTTTTAAAAATCGCGAACATTTTCTGAAACATTTATGAATTATTAAACATTTTATTTCAAAATTCTCATTTTTTGAATTTTTGGAACTTTTCTGAAGTCCCAAATTATTTAAAAAACAGGCTGCCCGGACATGGGCTGACCCAAACATGCACGCTATGTCTTCTCCTAGCGCAGGGCGCAGTATAGAAGGTTTCTACTGGGCCGGCCCGGGAGGAGATTTCCCTGTGTGAAATGTTTTTATCACTTATAGGTGGCATCAGTGGGTAATATTTTGCAACTTTGATGGCAATTTTGATGTCGTACCGCCAGAAGCAAGAGCCCCTTTATTATTAGGTATAGAAGGGGATTTGGGCGCAGCATCTAGCGGCACAACGAGGGATTACCGTCACGCAGAGCTTGACTGGGCATTGGGCCCAGGTAGAATTTCTTTCCTCTCATTTCAGAAGGGCTAGCTAATATGTTGCCTGATACATTATCAGAAGCACCACCTAGAGCAACTAGTTGCTACATACTTAATATAGCTAGAGGTATAGGGTTCAAATACCAGCACACACACCTTATGCCTTATCTTTTATTTTCTTTTTGCCTTACCCATTTATTTCCCATGCTCTCTCTCTCTCTCTCTCTCTCTCTCTCTCTCTCTCTCTCATTTTCCTTGTTTCCTCTTCTTACATCAAGTTCGATAACTACTGATCTACTTTATTCATCTATTTGAACATAATATAGGCACAATTAGGTAGCAAAAAAATCGGGGCATTACACTTCAGCAGAGACTTCTTCTCCTCTTTGATGAAACTGGCCTCAGAAACAACCTTCTTGCCCTTACCACGCGGAATCCGGGCAGTGGAGGAACACCAATGAGTGTAGGTGGCACAGTCATCGGGCCTTAGATTGCGCCCCTTCTTAGGAGCCACATAAGGAGCAAGAGCGGCAGGAGTCCAATTCATATTGCGCTTCAGAATGGACATCTTGTATTGAGAAATATAACTTGTTGGGTAGACAGACTCAATAAAATGCCTCGATGAATGGAGCATATATCAAGGACTTGTTCTCCTGCACACACACCTTATCTTTTAATTTCCTTTTGCTTCACCCATTTTTTCCCATATCTCTCTCTCTCTCTCTCTCATTTTCCTTGTTTCCTCTTCTTACATAAAGTTCAATAACTATCGACTCTATTTTTTCATTTGTTTAAACATAATATAGGCACAACAAAAGAAAATTAGGGCATTACACTTCAGCAGAGACTTCTTCTCCTCTTTGGTGAAACTGGCCTCATAAACAACCTTCTTGCCCTTACCACCTGGAATTTGGTAAGTGGAGGAACACCCATGAGTGTAGGTGGCGCGCTCATCGGGCCTTGGATTGCGCCCCTTCTTAGGAGCCACATAAGGAGCAGGAGCGGTAGGAGTCCGGTTCATATTGCGCTTCGGAATGGATGTCTTGTATTGAGAGATATAGCTTGTTGGGCAGACAGACTCAATCAATGCCTGGATGAACCAAGCATATATCAAGGACTTGTTCTCCTGCACACACTGACGAAGCTCATAGAACATGAAGTCCAAGACATCTACTTTCTTTTTCTCATGAATATACACGATGATATCTAACATCGAGCTCCTCAAGTTATGCGAGTCACTAGCCTTAGGATTGAGAGTGTACCTAAGGATGTGATGCATAGTATCATACACTGACAACAACTCCTTGATAGAACAGGTGACAAAATACTTCTCTTGTTTGTAGGCAAGCGCAATATCATCCTTGTGACGCTGCCCAACCTCAGGGACACGGCCAAAGTCTTCATTCTCCTCCTCAAAAAACTGATATGGAATAACCTTAGAGAACTTGGCCATAGAGGCAAAGCACTGGCTGAGTCCCAGACATCTAGGTGAGTATGCGAGCAGTGTCATTGGAGAAGAAGACAGTGGCAAAGAACTGCATAACGAGGTCTTCATTGTACAGATGGTTGAAGATGACAAATGGAATAAGGCCCAACCTGCCAAGAGTAGCATACACTCTAGGATAGAGATGGTCATTGTCCCAGAGACTCAACATTGGCTTGCTTGTTAGGAGCAAAAATCTTGGCCTACTTCCAAGGACAAATTAGTACGACTGTGTTGTACAAAAGCCCTCCCCTTTGCTGCTCCTCCCCCTACAACTCCGGCGGTTGACACCTCGCCATCATCCCTAGCAAAAGCAACACAAAACCGTCATAGATGCACACCATTGTGTCCATGGGAATCACAAACCCCGAGAACCTACCATTGTGGACTCGAATCCATGAAATCCCCGAATAATGCCACTCTAGGGGCGCTGTCGTCGAACCCTGGGTTTTGCTGCAGGGTTGTGACGCCAGACACCCTTGAACACTGACTACGAATGCATGTCGATGTAGCCATGACACCCGGTCGAAGCATGACCACCGCTATAGGTGTGCTGCCCGTGGTACCCCCGATTAACCACTATACCGCAACATAAACATGACAACCCTCGAATCGTTGACAACCAATGCGAGAGCGTGAACACACCCATATGATCACAAACGCACACCCTACATTTATGAGCACCTCTAAAAGACTGAACTGTCACATTATATTGAGACCGATGAAGTCACGACAGATGCCTCCGTAGTCGATGGGGATGTCTTCTTTCACTGAAGGAGCATCGCCGGAAAAGTTTGAAATAAATCCAGAAAAATACGAGCATCGTCAAGTCTAGGACTTGAATCCGGATGGGCCGGTTCCGCCGTGAAAAACCTAGGCATCTATTCTTAGGGAAAACGTTTAAATGCATCCGGATGATTTCTCCAGAAAATAAGTCGTGTCCCCTGCACGCCACGCGTCCGCCTAGGGCCACGCCACAATCTCGTGCAATTACCTTATCTCTAGCGTCACCATAGGCTCGTTTCCTTTTCTCCTACCCCGCTCTGAGTGAGATCCCCTTTCTCCTCTCCTACCTCTGTCTCGCACGTCCATCCAAACTCTTCGCCGTTAATCCTGGTCGGAGCAAGCCGTCCCATCTCTCCGCCATTAGCCCTCGTCGGAGCAACCCGCGGAGCACCTTGCAGCACCTTGCTGTGACCTGCCGCACTCCAGCAGTCGGCGACCTTCAGCTCCCCACGCGGACTTGTTGCTGCTGGTGTTTGAGGAGCGCGACGGTGCTACCGGTTTGGCGTCTAGTGTTGCAGAGAGTGCCGATGCAACGTCGTCGGCGCCAATTTTTTTGGAGCACCCAGTGTTGCGGAAGGGCCGGGTCGTGAAGCTACCATGGGATGCAATGGAGCTCCGTCGGAGCTGCCGCACCGCCGCTGCAATGGAGCTTCGCCGGGAGGTGGCGGTGCTGCATTGGAGATTTTGCCGCGTCGCCGGAGCTGGAATGGAGCTCCGCCGGGGCTACATGCCGGATGGGATGCGGCACCGTCGGATCACCGGGGCTGCGATGCAGAGGCTGCCGGTGCTGCAATGAAGCCGTCGTTGCTGGCCACCATTGCTGCAATGAAGCCAGCCGTGTTGTAATGAAGCCCTTGTTGCCGGCCACCGGTGCTGCAATGAAGCCCTCCTCGCTGGCCACCGGTGCTGCATTGAAGCCACGTTGTCGCCAGCCACAGGGTGGATCTCCTACTCTGCAGCAACGTTGGAGCAGCGGTACTGGTTGGCGGCGACGAAGAGGTCCACTGCGAACAAACGACCATGGGGAGACGGCAGGCTGCTGAGTGCGTTTGGTGACTCAGAAGGAGAAAGCGGGAGCAGGCTGATGCGTTGACCTTCATTTACTGTTACACAGGATGAATCGTATGGAAAATCAGTCGGTTGATTTGTAGCGCCCGCCATTCTTTAGAGTTTGGGGTAGACATGTCTGGCGGTCTGATATACTACCGGATATTGTATTCCGGTGAACATCATGACTTGAATAAACTTTTTCACCGCTAAAAGAAGGACAACGCTAACGCCCACACGTGCCGTGGGAGGCAAAACCGTCCACACGCCCTATAACACACGGACTGCACCACGTCATCACATGCATGCATGCGGAAATATTTTTTGATTTTCAGTTTTTAAAATGTTTTATCTCTTAAATGAAAAATTTGATTGAAGATCCGTTTTCACCATTAAATTCCTCGCGATGAGATCTTCGAAACTAGATCCCATATCAATATATTTCGACGAAATTTTTTTGAGTTAAAAGTTGCCATGTCTATTGCACATGAATTGCCATGATGTTTACACTGAAGTTGTCATGACATGTTTCAGCTATTTTTTGCTACATTTAAGAGTAAATTTTGACATATTATAAAACAGGAAATTAAGAAACTAGACTTGCCATGAACCATAAACTAAATTTGCCATGATACATGCACTTAAAATTGCCATGGTTCATACAAAAAATAATTTTCATGGTCAAAGTACTAGAATTGCCATCATAAAAAAAACTAAAATTGCCATGCTCTACAAACTAAAATTGCCACATGGCAACTTTAGTTTAAACACTATGTCAACTACAGTGTAAACATCTTGGTAACTTTTGGGCAAAAAAAATTTCGTCGAAACATATCAACATGGGGTCTAGTTTTGAAGATCTCGTCGAGATGGATTTAATGGTGAAAACGGATTTTTGTTTTGATTTTTCAGTTAAGAGATAAAACATTTTTAAGCCGAAACCAAAAAGATTCCTACTGATGTCATCTGTTCCTACGTGACAAAATGAGTGTCATCTGTTCCTACGTGACAAAATGAGTGGTGATGGAGCCGTGTGGGCGGTGTGTAAGATGCCACACGTATGAGCCTTAGTTTTTCCGGAAAAAAAAGCTCTACCGATACGCCCACGACGTAGTCAAGTCAACGCACCTCTCGAGCTCTCTCGCCCCGTCGCCCGAGACCGACGCCGGCAGTGCCGCACGCCGCCTCCGTCTCTTCTCCCCGACCCTACCCTACCCTACCCGCACATCCCCGCCGTCGATCTGCTCAGCCCCGCCGCTGTTCGATCTCCTAAGCCCCGCTGCCTATCTGCTCAGCCTCAGCCCCGCCGCCGTCGGCCGTCACCGCACCAGCCATCATCGACGCCGGACCACGGCGAGGCGTCGATGCCCTCCATGGCGGGAGCTGGGATGAGGGCGTCCATGACGGGCAGGACTCCGTCCTCCCCCAGTCTCCCACCTCCTCCCTTCAGCGGCCCGACCCAATACGATGGCATTACTCCATCATCCCCATGGCCGCCGCCTTCCTCGGCCGGGAACAACTTCTTGGGGCCGCCTGAGCCGCTGCTGCGGTACGCTTCTTTATCCACACCCTTTTCTGCTCTCTTCTCTCCCTTTCTCACATCACAGACTCCAAATTTGTCGTTGCCCATGCCTGATTTAGGAACACACAACGAACTTATGAGAAAAATCTGTCCGGCTCAACTCGAAATTCAGGAGCCCATTCAGATGCTCTGTTTTTTTAGTAATCAAAGACATAAAGAGGCTCTGTTTGTTTCTACAATTGGCTCCGAATCACTTCTGGACACTTGGACGATGTGCTTCAGCTAATTGCACTGAAAATGGCCCGGATCGAGACTCAGCTTCACTGGCAAAGCTGATTCCAAATGGCTGTTGGTTTCAGCTTTTGATTTTTCCTCTGAGAATTCTGCTGCCTAAAGCAGAAACAAACACGGCCAGATGGTTAACTGATACCTTGATGGCGGTGCATCTTAGGAAATTAATTCCCTTTTGTGTATGCGTCATGAAGTAGGTCGTAGCACGTCAGGGGTTCAGATATGACACATGACGACGAGAGCGGCTCCAGCCGCCGGCCGTGATTGATTTCGTTGCCTGTGAGATCATCTACGCCTGTAACTTTCCAACTTTTGACATAGTGCAAATGTGCTGATCGAGCATGTGTTGTTAATCGTTCCATCAATCTTGCTGTCAGATAGTTTATTGTGTCAGATGTCTTGAACTTGGCCGCCAAGATGCCTCCTTCGTCTAAACATGACATGATGAGATTCTTTTACTCCACTTGACCCAGGCACACTGAAATTGACTGGTTCAGGGGCACCTTCAGCTTGCCTGCCAAGCGAGTGCCTCTGTTTCCTCTTGGTTTCCTTACTGAATTTGTCCTCGAGTGGCCGGCCTATGCAACATTATTGAGGTTGATTAGTACTAGTATATTCTCTCACAAACATGATAAATATACCCCCACTTCACTTGTTAACACCTACCTTCTTCACAGCCAGAGCGTTAGATTTCAAGTATGTTGCCAGCCATGGAGGAGCCCCTTGTTGGGGGCAACAGCAGCGCTGAGGAGACAGGAGGGCCAAAAGAGAGCTTGGTGGTGACCGAGGTTAAGAAGCAGCTGTACCTCGCCGGGCCCCTCATCGCCGGATGCCTCTTGCAGAGCGTCGTGCAGATGATATCGGTCATGTTTGTCGGCCATCTCGGTGAGCTCGCTCTCTCGAGTGCCTCCATCGCCACCTCCTTTGCCGGTGTCACCGGCTTCAGCTTGTTGGTATATTTTTATGTGAATTCATCGCCTCTCCTACATATTTTGATCCTCATGAATGAACAGCTAACATCAGCCTGAATGTTTTTTTTCTTGTATCTGTTCATAATCATTTTAGTCTGGCATGGCGAGCAGCTTGGACACACTGTGTGGGCAAGCCTTTGGGGCAAAACGGTACCATCTGCTCGGCATCTACAAGCAGAGGGCCATCCTTGTGCTCACTCTGGTGAGCGTTGTGGTTGCGGTGCTCTGGGCGTACACTGGGCAGATCCTCCTGCTCTTCGGCCAGGACCCGGAGATTGCCATGGGGGCAGGGAGCTACATCCGGTGGATGATTCCAGCACTGTTCGCTTACGGACTGCTGCAGTGCCATGTCCGGTTCCTCCAGACACAGAACATTGTCCTCCCGGTGATGGCGAGCGCAGGCGTCACGGCGCTGAGCCACGTGCTTGTGTGCTGGTTGCTGGTGTACAAGCTTGGGCTGGGCAACAAGGGCGCTGCCCTGGCCAATGGCATCTCATACCTGGCCAATGTGTCAATCTTGGCTATCTACATCAGGGTCTCTCCATCCTGCAGGAGCACCTGGACAGGCCTCTCAAAGGAGGCGTTTCACGACATCCTTAGCTTCATGAAGCTTGCCGTGCCATCTGCGCTGATGGTTTGGTGAGTTTTAGTTTGTCTCCCTCAGATTTGCAGGTAGATTTTTTTCGCGCTCCATCTTGGGCTGAATCTGATCCTACATGTACACAGCCTAGAGTGGTGGTCGTTTGAGCTGCTGGTACTTCTCTCCGGACTTCTCCCAAATCCTAAGCTGGAGGCATCGGTGTTGTCCATTTGGTGAGTTGCATTTTTCATGGAGTTTCACATTCTGTATGCCCTGTTCTGATGGGAAATGTCAAACTGCTTGCAGTTTGAACACAAGTTCATTAGCATTCATGATCCCCTTCGGTCTTGGGGCAGCCATAAGGTACGACTGAACAACTTTGCCATGCCTGTATTACAACTTTATCATAGAGTCATTGTGGCAATGAAATCCTGTATCTTGTCATTGTAGCACCCGTGTTTCAAATGAGCTTGGTGCTGGGCGACCTGAAGCTGCCCGTCTGGCTACTCGTGTGATCATGGTTCTTGGCCTTGCGACTGGTGTGTCTTTAGGACTTATTATGCTCTCGGGGCGCAATCTATGGGGGTACGCATACAGCAATGAGAATGAGGTGGTGGAATACATTGCAAGAATGATGCCGCTTCTTTCCGTGACGATCATTTTCGACGATCTACAATGTGTTCTTTCAGGTAAATATAGATGATGCACCAAATAATGCGAATTCCAAGTACATACTTGCAGACTATTTCCTGAATTTCAACTCTAGTTTATCTTTCTTTGTTTTGAGATGCACTCTAGTCAGGTCTATCTTCTTGTCTCGTGTCATTTCGATGAACGATATGTAGCATTTCGGTGAACATTACTGTCAAGGTACTGATTGCAGCGTGGGGTATATACCTGATATATTCCAGGTATTGTCAGAGGCTGTGGCTTGCAAAGGATTGGTGCTTGTGTGAATCTCAGCGCGTACTACCTTGTCGGCATTCCGGCGGCGCTATGCTTTGCCTTTGTCTACCATCTTGGCGGAATGGTACTGATTTTACCACCCATATCGTACCATGCATACAGAAAGTTGCAGTTTCACCTGTATTTCCTTATCTGAAGAAACCTCTCAAAACCTATGTAATGGTATGAACTCCAGGGGCTGTGGTTCGGAATAATCTGTGGGATAGTGGTACAGATGCTGCTGCTGCTGAGCATTACCATGCGCACCAACTGGGATAAAGAGGTAAAGGCAAATCAAACCAAAGCCCCTGCCACGCATTACGCATTATTTTGTCAGTTGGTTTTTTGGTGTCTCGAATTCTTATAGTGTGTGGCTCATCATCTTCCATTTCTCCTCTCTAGGCTCTCAAGGCAAAGGACAGAGTTTTCAGTTCGTCCCTGCCTCTAGACATGACGACATAAACATGGAACATGATGCATAATTGCTCTTGGCCAGGACCAGGACCAGGACACTAACTGGGCAAAGGAGATAAGGAACTCGTTAAGAATTTAGAATTGGTCACGGCTTCGTCTCCATGTTTTCACAGGCAAAGGCATGGCACTCACTTGATATGGTATAAGGGAATAAATCAATAAAATAAAAATGTGGTGTTTACTAGAAAGTCCGCGAGATAAACGCACCATTCGTCAATGAACTCTCGCGGGATGAGCACATTGGTCACACATGTCCCAAAATGTGTAAAAATGGTCACTTCGGTTTGTTTCATGAGCGAATGGGTCAGTTGCCTGTTTGCAGCCATAACGGGCCGATGTGGCTTGCTGACTCAGTGTGGACCCACTGTCGGAATTTTGTTGGCTAGGAAAAATCATATAGGAGGGACTCGTTTTATTCAATGGCCGTCGGGTCTCGGTCGAAATCCCCAATTCACCCAAATCCTGCCAAATCCCTAGCTCTTCTTCTCACTCTACCATCTCTCTCAATCTGCCACTGCCGTCACCTAGCTCGAGATGGACCAGTTCGAGGGAGAGAGCTGGCGGCCGGAGAACAGGGATGACCAGATGTGAGGCGACACCTCCGCAGGTGCACCTTGTCCGCCTTGTCCTGATTTGCCACCCTGCATCCCAAAATATATTGCAAGTCTGCATGTATGCCCTCTCTGGTCAACGATCTTACTCTCCCTCTTTTCTCCCATGCTATTTTTCTCTTGTTATTTGTGATCTTTGATGTTACATTAATTTCTTTCTACCAATGGACATGGTAATCTGTAGGGAGTGGGCATCTAGGAAGAGTGAGGTGAAAAGAATAGATGCACTGATGTTAGTAAAAAAACAGTGCAATGACTGTTCCCAGTTTCTACGAAAACAAAGTGAAAAGGAATGACTTACTTTACAGTTATGTTTAGGGAAGTGTCACAAAAGCAAATACTAGTTGAGTCTTGAACTGTATAGTTGATAGAATAGTTAATTTGGAATTTGATCCTGACTTGCTAATTCAAATTTACTTATTTTTTAAATTCCATAAGAATTATAAACAGCATACGCCGTACAATGTTGTTCAAGACAGATTCTTTACATCTGGACAGATCACGTTGATGTGACTTATAGGTTGTAAATAGCCTTACAATCTTGAAGCTAGACAACATTTTGATTCTTATAGCCTTTGTTTCCTCAAGTGTATCAACTGATTCCTTATATTCTTTCTGCTCTAGCATATTTGCATGTATCCTTAAATGGTACTTCTTTTCCCTTGAGATGCTAGACTAGTGTTTTTTTTTTGCCACTACAATGATGTATATTTTCTGATTCCGTTTGTTGTTGATGCAGTGGAAAACGGGATCAACAGCTGAATATTGTTATGCGAACACATTTCTTGCTGGTGTGTGCTTTTATCAATTCAAATGCATGTTTCTCAAGAGACACAAACTGCAATTGATTCAGAATGAGAGTAGCAACTTTCGCCTTTGCTTCTGCTACATACTTCTGTATATTGACATTCAACTGTTTTGGTCGTTCCCATTTAGTTTCTAAATTCCAGTTAAGCCTTGTGGAAGTGTAGCAGAAAATAAATTTGAGACATGGATCCAACTTTCTTATGGTGCATGGAGAAATACTTACGACGTCAGATTTCAGATCTGGACTTTAGACTTCAGAAGTTCCTCTGGCCCATTCTGTCAAGTCTTTGTTTCTTCTTCTTTTGCATTACGTTTCAGATTTGGCCTTCTCTACATTTGCTCCCCATCTTAGATCATTATTTGTTGTACTTTTTATGCATTTTTATATATGACATTCTTTGTCAAGTCTTTTTTCCTTCGTCTCTTGCATTACATTTCAGATTTGGATTTCTATAAATTTGCTCCCTATCTTAGATCACTATTTGCTGTACTTTTTGTGCATTTTTCTATGTTGTTACATTGATGCATTGATTTCTTTTCCACTCCATTCTTCCCAAATAGCCCTATGAAGTTTCTACACAAATCTGGAAGACATGTTTTCCTTCACTCTTTGGAAGAATGGGCCAGATATGACACATGACGACGAGAGCTTCCAACTTTTGACTATAATTGTGCAATCATCAACGCCTGTAGCTTTCCAACTTTTGACTATAATAGGCTCCAGCTCCGGCCATAATCGAGCATGTGCTGCTAACTGCTCCATTCAATCTTGCTCGTCGGATAGTTTATTATGTCAGATATCTTGAACTTGGCTGCCAAGCTGCCGCGCTTGTCTCACATGAGATTCTTTACTCCACTTGACCCAGGCACGCTGAAATTGACTGGTTGAGAGGCACGTTCAGTTCAGCTTGGCTGCCAAGCGAGTGCCTCTGTTTCCTCTTGGTTTCCAGTGGCGGGCCTCTACAATAATGATGAGGTTGATTGGTAGTATAATATTCTTTCACAAACATGATAAATATGCCCCTCACTTGACTTGTTAGCACCTACCTTCTTCAGAGCCAGCCAGAGCGTGAGATTTCTAGCATGTTGCCAGCCATGGAGGAGCCCCTTGTTGGGGGCAAGAGCAACACTGAGGAGAGAGGAGGGCCAAAGGAGAGCTTGGTGGTGACTGAGGTTAAGAAGCAGCTGTACCTCGCCGGGCCTCTCATCGCCGGATGCCTGCTGCAGAACGTCGTGCAGATGATATCGGTCATGTTCGTCGGCCATCTCGGCGAGCTTGCTCTCTCGAGTGCCTCTATCGCCACCTCCTTTGCGAATGTCACCGGCTTCAGCTTGATGGTATGTGTGATTGCATCTCCTACGTGTTTTGATCCTCATGGATCAACAACTGACATCAGCCTGAATGTTTTCTTCTTTGCGTCTGTTGATGGTCATCTTAGTCTGGCATGGCGAGCAGCTTGGACACACTGTGTGGGCAAGCCTTCGGGGCAAAACGGTACCATCTGCTCGGCATCTACAAGCAGAGGGCGATCCTTGTGCTCACTCTGGTGGGCGTTGTGGTTGCGGTGCTCTGGGCGTACACCGGGCAGATCCTCCTGCTCTTCGGCCAGGACCCTGAGATTGCCATGGGGGCAGGGAGCTACATCCGGTGGATGATTCCGGCACTGTTCGCTTACGGACTGCTGCAGTGCCACGTCCGATTCCTCCAGACACAAAGCATCGTGCTCCCGGTGATGGCGAGCGCAGGTCTCACGGCGCTGAGCCACGTGCTTGTGTGCTGGTTGCTGGTGTACAAGCTTGGACTGGGCAACAAGGGCGCTGCGCTGGCCAATGCTGTCTCGTACCTGGCCAATGTGTCAATCTTGGCTCTCTACATCAGGGTCTCTCCATCCTGCAAGAGCACCTGGACAGGGCTCTCAAAGGAGGCGTTTCACGACATCGTCAGCTTCATGAAGCTTGCCCTGCCATCTGCGCTCATGGTTTGGTGAGTTTTAGATTGTGCCCCTCGGATTTGCAGGTGGATTTTTTTCTGTGTTCCATCTTCGACTGAATCCGATCCTACATGTACACAGCTTAGAGTGGTGGTCGTTTGAGCTGCTGGTACTTCTCTCCGGACTTCTCGCAAATCCTAAGCTCGAGGCATCGGTGTTGTCCATTTGGTGAGTTGCAGTTTTTGATGGAGTATTTCACATTCTGTATGCCCTGTTCATTCTGATGGAAAATGTGGATCTGCTTGCAGCTTAAACACGGCTTCATTAACATTCATGATCCCCTTCGGCCTTGGGGCAGCCATAAGGTACGACTGAACAACTCAGCCTCATAACCTTTTGCCATGGCTGCACTACAACTTTATCGCACAATCACTTTGGTAATGAAACCGTGTATCTTGTCATTTGTAGCACCCGTGTTTCAAACGAGCTTGGTGCTGGGCGACCTGAAGCTGCCCGTCTGGCTACTCGTGTGACCATGGTTCTGGGTCTCGTGACAGGTGTGTCGTTAGGACTTATTATGATCTCGGTGCGCAATCTATGGGGGTATGCGTACAGCAACGAGAAGGAGGTGGTGGAGTACATTGCGAGAATGATGCCGCTTCTTTCCGTGTCGATCATTTTCGACGATATGCAATGTGTTCTTTCAGGTAAATATAGATGATGCGCCAAATAATGCAAATTCCAAGTACTTGCAGACCATTTCCTGAATTTCTACTCTAGTCTATCTTCTTGCCTCGTATCATTTGGATGAACATCATTGATGAACAAAGGATTGCAGCGTGTGGTATATATACTGATTGCAGCGTGTGGTATATATACTTTATATTCCAGGTGTTGTTAGGGGCTGTGGCCTGCAAAGGATTGGAGCTTGTGTCAATCTCAGCGCATACTACCTTGTCGGCATCCCAGCGGCGCTATGCTTTGCCTTTGTCTTCCATCTTGGCGGAATGGTACTGATTTCACCACCCACACCACACCACACCATACCATACAGAAAGTTGCAGTTTCACTTGTACGTATTTCTCATCTTAAGAAACCTCTCAGAACTAACCTATGGGTCTGAACTTCAGGGGCTGTGGTTCGGTATAATCTGTGGATTAATCGTGCAGATGCTGCTGCTGCTGGCCATCACCATGCGCACGAACTGGGACAAAGAGGTAGGCAAATCAAATCAAACCAAAACCAAAACCTCTGTTTCCATTGGTCGACTTCTCGGTGTCTTGGATTCTTGTAGTGTATGGCTCATCATCTTCCATTTCTCCTCTGCAGGCTCTCAAGGCAAAGGATAGGGTTTTCAGTTCGTCCCTACCTCTGGACGTGTCGACATGAAGATGGAACAAGATGCACAGTTGCTCTTGGCCAGGACCAGGGCGCTGACTGGGCAAAGGAGACGAGGAACTCGTCAAGAATTAATTGGTCATCGCTTAGTCTCCATGTCAACAGCATGGCGCTTCCTCGAAGGAAACGTCACCCGATGAATGATCTGTTTTGGTGACTTTTGGTCGAAGACGTGAGATAGAATTATAGAAATAGAATGGATGTTTTCACAGGCAAAGGCATGGCACTCAGTCGATACGGTATGGATGCAACATTTTCTTTTTGAGAATTTAGTAGAGTAGATTATTATTTTCTTGATTATACAAAATATTAGGTTGTTTTGTCTCGGTGGACGCTGATGTGGAAAAACTGAATTACTACACTGCCCAACGAGAAGGAAGTGGTGGAATATACCGGCGAACGGGCGAAAGTCAATTTCATCGTCTAGATTTGCCAAGGATCAGTTGATCAAGTACAGGATGAATTTGTAACACGTTTTGGGGAAATCAAATTAAATGAATGCTATGCTTCTGTAATCTGTATTGTCTTCTGCACCCAGACCACTCTCTTCTTTCACAATTTTTTTCCATGAGACGAAAAAATGTACGCATACACGATAACTATACTGTGCTCGAGAGAAATACATAGAAACAACTAAAAAATGAGTGTTTGACAAAAAAATACCATAATTGGGGCTTTTGTCCAACAGAACTACCACTTTTTAAAAAATGGCTGATAACTACCAAAAAATTGGAATCGCGTGACTAAAAACTACCAAGTAGACGAATGACCGTTTTATAGCGTTTAAACCCGATTCTGACAGCAGTGGCCCACATGTCAGGTGGACGCCAGCGGTAACGGCTAACGGCACTCGCGCGCAGCCGTTAGAGTTGGCCGTCGGTCGCACCTGGTCGGACCAGGACTAAGCTGGCCGACCGGGCCGCTCGTCCCCGCCTACTCCCTCACTCTCCCTCGAGCTCTTCTCCTAACCCTAGCCGGCGGCGTTCATGGCGGCAGTGGATGCAAACTCCGGCGCCAAATCGCTTCGAGGCATCCCCCCCGACGTGATGGGAGGCACTGTTGCCGGCTTCTCCGAGGTTGATAACTGGCTAGGCAGCACAAGCTTCGTGGTTCCACAGCCTTCCCAACCGCAATCTCAGCCGTCCCAGATGTCGGTGAGGCCGCCTCCGGTTGTAGTACCGTTGACGAGAAGAAGCGTAGGTCGAGGCCGGCGCAAGCTTCCTCGTCCTGCTGGCGGAGCGAGGTATGGCAACTGATTTCTCATAGTGTTTATGTAATTTTAGGTTAATTTTAGAAGCATGATATATAGGCTAGTTGGACACTCAGATTTAGATTAGAACCATGTTTGTGCACAATGGTTAATTGAAATCTGTTAGGAACCTTAAAATTGTGTTGTGTTTTCAGTGAATCCAAAATGTCAGAGAACTGAAAAATAGTTAACTATCAGAAATCTTAATATTGTCCAGGCCGTTTAATTATAACTATCTTAATCTATGCTGCAGTATTGATGACCCAAAGTGGGAAATTTGGTTTCATTTCCTAGCCAGAGAATCTGTGGTTAGAAGGATTTACCAGTCAGACATATCACATATAACTCTGGTTTCTCTTATTGCGTGTGAGGGCTGTGGAGCTGATGATTATATGTACTATGTTGTTGATGAGGAGAAAGGAATAGAAGGTCTAGAGCATGTTGGTTGTGAAGATGATGTGCAGCAGATGTTGATCCAATTAGATAAGGAAAAGATTGTGAACATACGAGTTGTGAGAGCAGATGAGCCTTCTAATGCAGATGGAAATAGAGATAGTTATTTTGCTGAACATTGCATTAGCACACAACGAAGTTGCACGAAGCTGGTGGATGCAACCAAAGACAGAAAGGATGAGCTTAAGAACAACAATCTTCAGAGAGAAGCCGACCTTAACCATTTTGAAGGTGACACTGATGTGTCTGAATTTCTTTCTGATGAAGATGGCAACAATGTGGAATTACATACATGCTCCTCCTCTGAAGAAGCTGCAAAACAAAATAGATCAATGGTCCAGAAGCCGAAGACGGTGAGAAATCCTGGTCCAGCAAGTAGATCACACCATGAGGTTGAGAAGAAGGAAAAACCAGACTGGTTTCCTGAAGCAGATGAACTTTGTTTTCCTGGTGATCCTGGAATTAGTGATGAAGAAGATGAGCTTGAAGGAGCTTTCAAACTACCAAGTGGTAGTAAGAGAAGGTTGAAGAACATAAAGGAAAGGGTATGGTTTAATGAAAAACTTCCAGATCCACAAGAACAGTTTTGTAAGGGATTGTGCTTTACCAATGTTTATGTGTTCAGAAATGCAGTTAGGGATTTTCACATCAGGACTTTGAGGAATTTCCAGGATCACAGAAATGCCCCTGATAGGATTATTGTTTGGTGCTCAGAGAGAGCACATGGATGTGATTTTTATATCTATGCCTCTAAGATAGCTCATGAGCAAACTTTCTGCATCAAGAAGTGTGATATGCTGCACACTTGTGGAGCATGTGCAGAGAACACAAAGGTTACTACAAAGTGGTTATCCAAATCAGTACAACCAGCATTGAGAGAAGACATTAGAGCTCCTGTGGATGCATTAATAAAAAAGACTAAGACTAAGTTTTCAGTTGATGTTTCAAGAAGTGTGGCATATAGGGCAAGGAGGAAGGTTGTTGATGTGGTGCAAGGTGACCACAAGCAACAGTACTTGAGACCGAGGGATTATCTTCAAGCTGTTCTTGACACAAACCCTGGGAGCAGATGCATTGTAACAACATTTGTTGACCCAGAAAACCCTGCACCCACTCCTAGATCCAAGTACATGTTCTACTGTCTGGCAGCTTCAAAGGAAGGGTTTCTGAATGGTTGCAGACCATTTATAGGTAATTGTTCTTGAATTTACTGTTCTGAATTTTGGGTCATATTTGGTCTGTAGCTAATGTTTTACTGCATCCAGGGCTTGATGGGTGTTTCGTCAAGTTAACCATTGGACAACAAATTCTTGCTGCCACAGGAAGGGATGACAACAACAACATCTACCCATAGCTTTTGGTGTGGTTGACAAGGAAGATGGAGACAGTTGGACTTGGTTTTTAACTCAGCTGAGATGCTACATTGGTAGTGGTAACAAATTTGGAACATACACAATAATATCTGACAGGCAAAAGGTTAGCAAGTAAATCATTGATCATTGTTGCTATAGTATAGTACTTCATGGAATTATTTCAGTGTGTTAATGTGTGACCCTGTTTTCTGAATGTATAGGGGTTACTTAAGGCAATAAATGAGGTGTTCCCTGACTCACCTCAAAGATTCTGTCTTAGGCACATATATGCAAACTTCCAAGCAGCTGGGTATAGAAGCAAAGAACTAAAGAAGTGTGTTGACCAGGCTAGCTACTCTTACACTAGGCATGGGCATGAATTAGGGATGGTAGAGCTGAAAGCACAGTCCGAGGATGCTTGGAAATGGCTTAAAAATATAGAGGTCTCTGCTTGGGCAAGGTATGCTATGGATCATACTTGCAAAATAGATCTAGTTGTGAACAACCTTAGTGAAGTCTTCAACAAGATGATACTTGATGCTAGATCCAAACCAATAATGACAATGTTTGAAGGGATTAGAACCAAGCAGATGATAAAGAGGCAGCAGACTAGGGAGAAGTTGCAGACATGCAGATGGACAATCACACCAAATTACTCAGAGATTTTAGAAGAGAGCAAAAAGTATGCCAAGCACTGCCAGGCTGACAGAGCTGGTGAGACAATTTGACAAATAATAAGCAAATAAAACCAATATTGTGTGGACATGGAAACATGTACATGTGACTGTAAGAGATGGAAAATGACAGGTGTACCTTGCAGTCATGCCATATCTGCATTGACAAAGCAGAAGCTCCATCCTAAGGACCATGTTGATGAATTCTTCAAGAAGCCACTGTACCTGGAGGCATACAAAGCAATAATTTTCCCTGTCCCTGGTCCAGATTGCTGGCCTGATACAAACACCGCAGATATCTAGCCTCCTGTGTTCAAAGAAAAGGCAGGGAAAAAGCAGACAGCAAGGTGGAAGGGTGAGTTTGAGGTTCCAGTTCCTAGAGACACTAGTAGGACGGGTACTATCACCTGTGGAAATTGTGGTTTGGAGGGACACAGGTATACAAATTGCAACAAGACTCTACGGTCTAGGCTTCAGATGAGGAAGACAGGACATCAGGTAATTTTTCTGAACCTGTTACAACAATTTCAGTTCCTCTAGACATACTTTTGCATCAAGTTATAATTTTTTAAAGAAATGTTATGTGTTACATGCAGGAAAACAAGGAAGTTTATGAAGATATAGCTGGTTCATCTAGAACAGTTCCTCTTGCAACTGCAAGAACCACAACAGTTCCTGCTGCAACTCCATCTGTATCTGCACCAGCCTCTTCTGCATCTGGCCCAGGCCCTTCTACATCTGCACCAGGCCCTGCACCAAGAGCTAATACAGGTAGGCCTACAGGTAGAGGGAGGACTCATGGATTCACTGCTCCAAGAGCTGCAACCACTTCGGATAATCAAGTTGGGACCAAGAGGAAGAGAATAACAAGCTCAAAATTAAAAGGTTATTTCTATTGCAGTGGTAACTACTGAAGTGATGACAGGTAAGCTGAGATGAACCTATTGTGGACTCATATTTGCCAGTTCTTTATTTGTCTGAACCTATTATGTGGTCTGAAACCTGTTTGGTAGTTTCTTTATTTGTCTGAACCTATTCTGTGGTCTGAAACCTGTTCGACACTTACTGAATTTGTCTGAACTTGTTCTGTGCTCTTAAACATGAATGGCTATTTCTGAATTTGTCTGAACCTATGAAAATGGGCCTTTGATTGGTGTAGGATCGAAAGTATGTCTAGAGGGGGGGGGGGGTGATTAGACTACTTGACCAAATAAAAATCTAGCCTTTTCCCAATTTTAGTTCTTGGCAGATTTTAACAACTTAGCACAAGTTAAGCAATCAACCTACACATGCAATTCTAAGAGTATAGCAGCGGACTGTAAAACAATTGCATATGAAGGTAAAGGGATGAGATTGAGGGAGCAAACGCAATGTTGACACAGAGATTTTTTATCCGTGGTTCCGATAGGTGGTGCTATCGTACATCCACGTTGATGGAGACTTCAACCCACGAAGGGTAACGGTTGCACGAGTCCACGGAGGGCTCCACCCACGAAGGGTCCACGAAGAAGCAACCTTGTCTATCCCACCATGGCCGTCGCCCACGAAGGACTTGCCTCACTAGGGTAGATCTTCACGAAGTAGGCGATCTCCTTGCCCTTACAAACTCCGTGGTTCAACTCCACAATCTTGACGGAGGCTCCCAAGTGACACCTAGCCAATCTAGGAGACACCACTCTCCAAGAAGTAACAAATTATGTGTTGATGATGAACTCCTTGCTCTTGTGCTTCAAATGATAGTCTCCCCAACACTCAACTCTCTCTCATAGGATTGGATTTGGTGGAAAGAAGATTTGAGTGGAAAGCAACTTGGGGAAGGCTAGAGATCAAGATTTATGTGGTTGGAATGGAATATCTTGACCTCAACACAAGTGTAGGTGGTTCTCTCTCAGAAAATATGTATTGGAAGTGTAGGCATGTTCTGATGGCTCTCCCCACGAATGAAGAGTGGGTGGAGGGGTATATATAGCCTCCACACAAAATCTAACTGTTACACACAAATCACCAAACTCGGTGGGACCGATTCAGAGAACTCGGTCAGACCGAATTGGTTCATAATGTGACCGTTAGGTGTTTCAGTGGGACCGACATGTCAACTCGGTGAGACCGATATCATTAGGGTTAGGGCATAATGCAATCTCGGTGAGACCGATTACACAAACTCGGTGGGACCGATTTTGGTAATAGTCAAAGAGAGAGTTGGTCAGGCAAACTCGGTGGGACCGATTCGCTCATCTCGGTTGGACCGAAACGTTACGAAAGGGAAACAGAGAGTTTGCATTGCAATCTCGGTGGGACCGATCGCTCATCTCGGTTTGACCGAAACGTTACGAAGGGAAACAGAGAGATTACAATCCCATCTCGGTGAGACCGAGATCCCTATCGGTGAGACCGAAAAGACTAGGGTTTCTGGCAGTGGCTATGTCAACTGAACTCGGTGGCATCGGATATGAAATTTTGGTGGGGCCGAGTTGGACTTTTGGTTTGGGACATATGTGGATAAGAGAAAGTAGTGGAGGGTTTTGGAGCATATCACTAAGCATTTTGAGCAAGCACCTCATTAAGCAACACCTCATCCCTTCTTAATAGTATTGGCTTTTCCTATAGACTCAATGTGATCTTGGATCACTAAAATAGAAAATGTAGAGTCTTGTGCTTTGAGCTTAAGCCAATCTTTTGTCCTTAGCATTTTGAAGGGTCCACTTCCTAATCCATGCCGTGCCAATCATTGAGCTTTCCTGAAATATCTATCTTGAAATAGCATTAGCTCAATGAGCTATATGTTGTTAGGAATTACCAAAACCACCCAGGGATAGTTGCACTTTCAATTGGGCTTTGTTATTGGATCAAACTCCCGAAGCCTGCCTTGTGGTCTATCAGAAGGCGAACCCTCTCTTGCCCCTACCCAAAACCTAGCCGCCAGCACCACTAAAACCCAGCCGCCAGCCAAAGAGATGGATCCCAGCCATGGAGAAGTTGTTGATGACCAGGAGGAGATTGGTAGGGCTGCAAGATAAGAAAGGAGGGCCCATCGACATGAGCAACGGCGACGGCTGGCTGCCAGAATTATGGCAGAACGCAACTCCAACGACGTGAAGAAGTTCAACGAGGTGTTCCCAGCTAGAACCAACTGTTGGGGATCGTAGCAGAAATCAAAATTTATCTACGCATCACCAAGATCAATCTATGGAGTCATCTAGCAACGAGAGAGAGGAGTGCATCTACATACCCTTGTAGATCGCGAGCGGAAGCGTTCAAGTGAACGGGGTTGATGGAGTCGTACTCGTCGTGATCCAAATCACCGATGACCGAGCGCCGAACGGACGGCACCTCCGCGTTCAACACACGTACGGTTGGGAAGACGTCTCCTCCTTCTTGATACAGCAAGGGGGAAGGAGAGGTTGATGGAGATCCAGCAGCACGACGGCGTGGTGGTGGAAGTAGCGGGGATCTCGGCAGGGCTTTGCCAAGCTCAGCGAGAGGGAGAGGTGTTACGGGAGGGAGAGGGAGGCGCCAGGGGCTGTGGTGCGGCTGCCCTCCCTCCCCCCTTTATATAGGCCCCCTGGGGGGGGGGCGCCGGCCCTGGGAGATCCCATCTCCAAGGGGGGCGGCGGCCAAGGGGGTGGCTTGCCCCCCAAGCCAAGTGGGGCGCCCCCACCCCTAGGGTTTCCAACCCTAGGCGCAGGGGAGGCCCAAGGGGGGCGCACCAGCCCACCAGGGGCTGGTTCCCTTCCCCACTTCAGCCCATGGGGGCCTCCGGGATAGGTGGCCCCACCCGGTGGACCCCCGGGACCCTTCCGGTGGTCCCGGTACAATACCGGTGACCCCCGAAACTTTCCCGGTGGCCGAAACTGGACTTCCTATATATAATTATTCACCTCCGGACCATTCCGGAACTCCTCGTGATGTCCGGGATCTCATCCGGGACTCCGAACAACTTTCGGATTTCCGCATACTAATATCTCTACAACCCTAGCGTCACCGAACCTTAAGTGTGTAGACCCTATGGGTTCGGGAGACATGCAGACATGAGCGAGACGACTCTCCGGTCAATAACCAACAGCGGGATCTGGATACCCATGTTGGCTCCCACATGTTCCACGATGATCTCATCGGATGAACCACGATGTCGAGGATTCAATCAATCCCGTATACAATTCCCTTTGTCAATTGGTACGTTACTTGCCCGAGATTCGATCGTCGGTATCCCAATACCTTGTTCAATCTCGTTACCGGCAAGTCACTTTACTCGTACCGTAATGCATGATCCCGTGACCAAACACTTGGTCACATTGAGCTCATTATGATGATGCATTACCGAGTGGGCCCAGAGATACCTCTCCGTCATACGGAGTGACAAATCCCAGTCTCGATTCGTGCCAACCCAACAGACACTTTCGGAGATACCCGTAGTGCACCTTTATAGTCACCCAGTTACGTTGTGACGTTTGGCACACCCAAAGCACTCCTACGGTATCCGGGAGTTGCACAATCTCATGGTCTAAGGAAATGATACTTGACATTTGGAAAAGCTCTAGCAAACGAACTACACGATCTTTTGTGCTATGCTTAGGATTGGGTCTTGTCCATCACATCATTCTCCTAATGATGTGATCCCGTTATCAATGACATCCAATGTCCATAGTCAGGAAACCATGACTATCTGTTGATCAACGAGCTAGTCAACTAGAGGTTCACTAGGGACATATTGTGGTCTCTGTATTCACACATGTATTACGATTTCCGGATAACACAATTATAGCATGAACAATAGACAATTATCATGAACAAGGAAATATAATAATAACCATTTTATTATTGCCTCTAGGGCATATTTCCAACAGTCTCCCACTTGCACTAGAGTCAATAATCTAGTTACATTGTGATGAATCGAACACCCATAGGGTTCTGGTGTTGATCATGTTTTGCTCTAGGGAGAGGTTTAGTCAACGGATCTGCTACATTCAGATCCGTATGTACTTTACAAATATCTATGTCTCCATTTTGAACACTTTCATGAATGGAGTTGAAGCGACGCTTGATATGCCTGGTCTTCCTGTGAAACCTGGGCTCCTTGGCAAGGGCAATAGCTCCAGTGTTGTCACAAAAGAGAGTCATCGGGCCCGACGCATTGGGAATAACTCCTAGGTCGGTAATGAACTCCTTCACCCAGATTGCTTCTTGTGCTGCCTCTGAGGCCGCCATGTATTCCGCTTCACATGTAGATCCCGCCACAATGCTTTGCTTGCAACTGCACCAGCTTACTGCCCCACCATTCAAAATATACACGTATCCGGTTTGTGACTTAGAGTCATCCAGATCTGTGTCGAAGCTAGCATCGACGTAACCCTTTACGACGAGCTCTTCGTCACCTCCATAAACGAGAAACATATCCTTAGTCCTCTTCAGGTACTTCAGGATATTCTTGACCACTGTCCAGTGTTCCATGCCGGGATTACTTTGGTACCTTCCTACCAAACTTACGGCAAGGTTTACATCAGGTCTGGTACACAGCATGGCATACATAATAGACCCTATGGCCGAGGCATAGGGGATGACACTCATCTTTTCTCTATCTTCTGCCGTGGTCGGGCATTGAGCCGTGCTCAATTGCACACCTTGCAATACCGGCAAGAACCCCTTCTTGGACTGATCCATATTGAACTTCTTTATTATCTTGTCAAGGTACGTACTTTGTGAAAGACCAATGAGGCGTCTTGATCTATCTCTATAGATCTTGATGCCTAATATGTAAGCAGCTTCTCCAAGGTCCTTCATTGAAAAACACTTATTCAAGTAGGCCTTTATACTTTCCAAGAATTCTATATCATTTCCCATCAATAGTATGTCATCCACATATAATATGAGAAATGCTACAGAGCTCCCACTCACTTTCTTGTAAACACAGGCTTCTCCATAAGTCTATGCAAACCCAAACGCTTTGATCATCTCATCAAATCGAATGTTCCAACTCCGAGATGCTTGCACCAGCCCATAGATGGAGCGCTGGAGCTTGCATACCTTGTTAGCATTCTTAGGATCGACAAAACCTTCCGGCTGCATCATATACAATTCTTCCTTAAGAAAGCCGTTAAGGAATGCCGTTTTGACGTCCATTTGCCATATCTCATAATCATAGAATGCAGCAATTGCTAACATGATTCGGACGAACTTCAGCTTCGCTACGGGTGAGAAAGTCTCATCATAGTCAACCCCTTGAACTTGTCGATAACCCTTAGTGACAAGTCGAGCCTTATAGATGGTCACATTAGCATCCGCGTCCGTCTTCTTCTTAAAGATCCATTTATTTATATGGCTCGCCGATCATCGGGCAAGTCAGTGAAAGTCCATACTTCGTTTTCATACATGGATCCTATCTCGGATTTCATGGCTTCTAGCCATTTGTCGAAATCTGGGCCCGCCATCGCTTCTTCATAGTTCGAAGGTTCACCGTTGTCTAACAACATGATTTCCAAGACAGGGTTGCCGTACCACTCTGGCGCGGAACGTGTCCTTGTGGACCTACGAAGTTCAGTAGTAACTTGATCCGAAGTACCTTGATCATCATCATTAGCTTCCTCTCTAGTCAGTGCAGGCATCACAGGAACATCTTCCTGAGCTGCGCTACTTTCCGGTTCAAGAGGTAGTACTTCATCAAGTTCCACTTTCCTCCCACTTACTTCTTTCGAGAGAAACTCTTTCTCCAGAAAGGACCCGTTCTTGGCAACAAAGATCTTGCCTTCGGATCTGAGGTAGAAGGTATACCCAATGGTTTCCTGAGGGTATCCTATGAAGATGCATTTTGCCGACTTGGGTTCGAGCTTTTCAGGTTGAAGTTTCTTGACATAAGCATCGCATCCCCAAAATTTTAGAAACGACATCTTAGGTTTCTTCCCAAACCATAATTCATACGGTGTCGTCTCAACGGATTTCGACGGAGCCCTATTTAAAGTGAATGCGGCAGTCTCTAAAGCATAGCCCCAAAATGAGAGCGGTAGATCAGTAAGAGACATCATAGATCGCACCATATCCAATAGAGTGCGATTACGATGTTCGGACACACCATTTCGCTGAGGTGTTCCAGGCGGCGTGAGTTGTGAAACTATTCCACATTTCCTTAAGTGTGTGCCAAATTCGTGACTCAAATATTCCCATCCACGATCTGATCGTAAGAATTTTATTTTCCTATCACGTTGATTCTCAACCTCACTCTGAAATTCCTTGAACTTTTCAAAGGTCTCAGACTTGTGTTTCATTAGGTAAACATACCCATATCTACTCAAGTCATCAGTGAGAGTGAGAACATAACGATAGCCACCGCGAGCCTCAACACTCATTGGACCGCACACATCAGTATGTATGATTTCCAATAAGTTGGTTGCTCGCTCCATTGTTCCGGAGAACGGAGTCTTGGTCATCTTACCCATGAGGCATGGTTCGCACGTGTCAAATGATTCGTAATCAAGAGACTCTAAAAGTCCATCAGCATGGAGCTTCTTCATGCGCTTGACACCAATGTGACCAAGGCGGCAGTGCCACAAGTATGTGGGACTATCGTTATCAACTTTACATCTTTTGGTATTCACACTATGAATATGTGTAACATCACGTTCGAGATTCATTAAGAATAACCATTGACCAGCGGGGCATGACCATAAAACATATCTCTCATATAAATAGAACAACCATTATTCTCGGATTTAAATGAGTAGCCATCTCGCATTAAACGAGATCCAGATACAATGTTCATGCTCAAAGCTGGCACTAAATAACAATTATTGAGGTTTAAAACTAATCCCGTAGGTAAATGTAGAGGTAGCATGCCGACGGTGATCACATCGACCTTGGAACCATTCCCGACGCGCATCGTCACCTCGTTCTTCGCCAGTCTCCGCTTATTCCGCAGCTCCTGTTTTGAGGTACAAATATGAGCAACCGCACCGGTATCAAATACCCAGGAGCTACTACGAGTACTGGTAAGGTACACATCAATTACATGTATATCACATATACCTTTGGTGTTGCCGGCCTTCTTGTCCGCTAAGTATTTGGGGCGGTTCCACTTCCAGTGACCACTTCCCTTGCAATAAAAGCACTCAGTCTCAGGCTTGGGTCCATTCTTTGGCTTCTTCCCGGCAACTGACTTACCGGGCGCGGCAACTCCCTTGCCGTCCTTCTTGAAGTTCTTCTTACCCTTGCCTTTCTTGAACTTAGTGGTTTTATTCACCATCAACACTTGATGTTCCTTTTTGATCTCCACCTCCGCTGATTTCAGCATTGAATATACCTTAGGAATGGTCTTTTCCATCCCCTGCATATTGAAGTTCATCACAAAGCTCTTGAAGCTCGGTGGAAGCGACTGAAGGATTCTGTCAATGACCGCGTCATCCGGGAGATTAACTCCCAGCTGGGACAAGCGGTTGTGTAACCCAGACATTTTGAGTATGTGCTCACTGACAGAACTATTTTCCTCCATCTTACAACTGAAGAACTTGTCGGAGACTTCATATCTCTCGACCCGGGCATGAGCTTGGAAAACCATTTTTAGCTCTTCGAACATCTCGTATGCTCCGTGTTGCTCAAAACGCTTTTGGAGCCCCGGTTCTAAGCTGTAAAGCATGCCGCACTGAACGAGGGAGTAATCATCAGCACGCTGCTGCCAAGCGTTCATAACGTCTTGGTTCTCTGGGATTGGTGCTTCACCTAGCGGTGCTTCTAGGACATAATCTTTCTTGGCAGCTATGAGGATGATCCTCAGGTTCCGGACCCAGTCCGTATAGTTGCTGCCATCATCTTTCAGCTTGGTTTTCTCTAGGAACACGTTGAAGTTGAGGGCAACGTGGGCCATTTGATCTACAAGACATATTGTAAAGATTTTAGACTAAGTTCATGATAATTAAGTTCATCTAATCAAATTATTCAATGAACTCCCACTCAGATAGACATCCCTCTAGTCATCTAAGTGAAACATGATCCGAGTCAACTAGGCCGTGTCCGATCATCACGTGAGACGGACTAGTCAACATCGGTGAACATCTTCATGTTGATCGTATCCTCTATACGACTCATGCTCGACCTTTCGGTCTTCCGTGTTCCGAGGCCATGTCTGTACATGCTAAGCTCGTCAATTCAACCTAAGTGTATTGCGTGTGTAAATCTGGCTTACACCCGTTGTATTCGAACGTTAGAATCTATCACACCCGATCATCACGTGGTGCTTCGAAACAACGAACCTTCGCAACGGTGCACAGTTAGGGGGAACACTTTCTTGAAATTATTGCGAGGGACCATCTTATTTAAGCTACCGTCGTTCTAAGCAAATAAGATGTAAAACATGATAAACATCACATGCAATCAAATAGTGACATGATATGGCCAATATCATTTTGCTCCTTTGATCTCCATCTTCGGGGCGCCATGATCATCTTCGTCACCGGCATGACACCATGATCTCCATCATCATGAGATCCATCATCGTGTCTTCATGAAGTTGTCTCGCCAACGATTACTTCTACTTCTATGGCTAACGTGTTTAGCAATAAAGTAAAGTAATTTACATGGCGTTATACAATGACACGCAGGTCATACAAAAAATAAAGACAACTCCTATGGCTCCTGCCGGTTGTCATACTCATCGACATGCAAGTCGTGATTCCTATTACAAGAACATGATCAATCTCATACATCACATATATTTCATTCATCACATCCTTTTGGCCATATCACATCACAAGGCATATGCTGCAAAAACAAGTTAGACGTCCTCTAATTGTTGTTGCAAGTTTTTACGTGGCTTCTATAGGTTTCTTGCAAGAACGTTTCTTACCTACGTAAAACCACAACGTGATATGCCAATTTCTATTTACCCTTCATAAGGACCCTTTTCATCGAATCCGTTCCGACTAAAGTGGGAGAGACAGACACCCGCTAGCCACCTTATGCAACTAGTGCATGTCAGTCGGTGGAACCTGTCTCACGTAAGCGTACGTGTAAGGTCGGTCCGGGCCGCTTCATCCCACAATGCCGCCGAAATAAGATAAGACTAGTAGTGGCAAGAAAATTGACAACATCTACGCCCACAACAAGTTTGTGTTCTACTCGTGCATAGAAACTACGCATAGACCTAGCTCATGATGCCACTGTTGGGGATCGTAGCAGAAATCAAAATTTATCTACGCATCACCAAGATCAATCTATGGAGTCATCTAGCAACGAGAGAGAGGAGTGCATCTACATACCCTTGTAGATCGCGAGCGGAAGCGTTTAAGTGAACGGGGTTGATGGAGTCGTACTCGTCGTGATCCAAATCACCGATGTCCGAGCGCCGAACGGACGGCACCTCCGCGTTCAACACACGTACGGTTGGGAAGACGTCTCCTCCTTCTTGATCCAGCAAGGGGGAAGGAGAGGTTGATGGAGATCCAGTAGCACGACGGCGTGGTGGTGGAAGTAGCGGGGATCTCGGCAGGGCTTCGCCAAGCTCAGCGAGAGGGAGAGGTGTTACGGGAGGGAGAGGGAGGCGCCAGGGGCTGTGGTGCGGCTGCCCTCCCTCCCCCCTTTATATAGCCCCCCTGGGGGGCGGCCCTGGGAGATCCCATCTCCAAGGGGGGCGGCGGCCAAGGGGGTGGCTTGCCCCCCAAGCCAAGTGGGGCGCCCCCACCCCTAGGGTTTCCAACCCTAGGCACAGGGGAGGCCCAAGGGGGGCGCACCAGCCCACCAGGGGCTAGTTCCCTTCCCCACTTCAGCCCATGGGGCCCTCTGGGATAGGTGGCCCCACCCGGTGGACCCCCGGGACCCTTCCGGTGGTCCCGGTACAATACCGGTGACCCCCGAAAGTAACTTTCCCGGTGGCCGAAACTGGACTTCCTATATATAATTATTCACCTTCGGACCATTCGGGAACTCCTCGTGACGTCCGGGATCTCATCCGGGACTCCGAACAACTTTCGGATTTCCGCATACTAATATCTCTACAACCCTAGCGTCACCGAACCTTAAGTGTGTAGACCCTACGGGTTCGGGAGACATGCAGACATGACCGAGATGACTCTCCGGTCAATAACCAACAGCGGGATCTGGATACCCATGTTGGCTCCCACATGTTCCACGATGATCTCATCGGATGAACCACGATGTCGAGGATTCAATCAATCCCGTATACAACCCCCTTTGTCAATCGGTACGTTACTTGCCCGAGATTCGATCGTCGGTATCCCAATACCTTGTTCAATCTCGTTACCGGCAAGTCACTTTACTCGTACCGTAATGCATGATCCCGTGACCAAACACTTGGTCACATTGAGCTCATTATGATGATGCATTACCGAGTGGGCCCAGAGATACCTCTCCGTCATACGGAGTGACAAATCCCAGTCTCGATTCGTGCCAACCCAACAGACACTTTCGGAGATACCCGTAGTGCACCTTTATAGTCACCCAGTTACGTTGTGACGTTTGGCACACCCAAAGCACTCCTACGGTATCCGAGAGTTGCACAATCTCATGTTCTAAGGAAATGATACTTGACATTTGGAAAAGCTCTAGCAAACGAACTACACGATCTTTTGTGCTATGCTTAGGATTGGGTCTTTTCCATCACATCATTGTCCTAATGATGTGATCCCGTTATCAATGACATCCAATGTCCATAGTCAGGAAACTATGACTATCTGTTGATCAACGAGCTAGTCAACTAGAGGCTCACTAGGGACATATTGTGGTCTATGTATTCACACATGTATTACGATTTCCGGATAACACAATTATAGCATGAACAATAGACAATTATCATGAAGAAGGAAATATAATAATAACCATTTTATTACTGCCTCTAGGGCATATTTCCAACACCAACATCATTGATGAGCTGATCATTTGGTGGGCTAGAGAGAGGGCAAACTTCCATCGATATCAAGTCACCAGGTCGAGGTGGAGTAGAATTCTTGATTCGGCGTCATGAATCTGTTCTCACTAACGCTTGCTATGGATTTCTCTCTTGAATAAATGTCAGCTTGTATGAATTATTATCAATTTCTCTGAATGTATGCGAAGTTAACTAAATTTTCTTATTTTGTGCTTTGTAATTGTTTGTGCGTGGTGGTTCATGGTAGTTAATGTAGGTCTAGAAGCACCCACACACAAGTAGTAGCCAGCCATGTCTTTAAAGCCAACACCCAAAACGTGTAGTCTCCTCTCTTTCTTTATACTCGACCATTAGCCTATCCAACTTCCCATCCAAAAAACCACCTTCACGCCGGCGATGGCATTTGGATAGGGTTGGTAGAGGGCCCTACGGGAGCTGTGTGCCGGCGACGCCAAGAAGCTGGAGTATGCACGTGAGGTGAGTTCTTGGTTCAACAGCCCTACGATGCTGCAGAACCAAGCGCTCGCTGTCAGGGGAGCCGCCACGGATGAGGAGAGGGAGCGCCTGCCTGGCCTCCATCGCCCCTTGATTGAAAACCTCATCTGGGCAATGGGTGAAGCTAGGGATTCGCCGGACCCTTTTTAGCGCGCCCGTTGGTATCTGTACCAAGACCGCCTGAATCTGCGTTCGGTGGATCACCTTGCTAAACGCGTCATGCCAGTGCTGCCCCTCATGAGGATGATGGAGATGTAGCCAGAGCAGGCGCTGCCGGAGCTGGAGCGGCCACCAGTGCAGGAGGAGGAAGCATGCTCATCTAGCAAGAAAAACAAGGCCAAAAAACAGAGCATCCAAGGTCCTGTTCGTCGTTCAGAGCGTCTTCGTGTGCTGCGGAAGGACTGAGGATGCTGCAATGGAGATGACGATGCTGCAATGGAGATGATGATGATGCAGTGTATGATCTACCTGTTTTAAGTTTAGCAACTTAGATCTATGTATGTGATCCTGCGAAGTACTATGTTTTAATTTAGCATGGTTGATCTATCTGAATGAAACCTGCTCTGAACTACATGTGTTGATCTATTTTTTCTCTGAATTATTGTCACTGCCTCTGAATCGGCACAAGTTTCTGTCAACTTTAAACAGCACAAGTTTCACCACGCAATAACTACACCACAACTACCACCAAGTCCAATCAGTCAAATTAGGACTGACTCACCGAATTCAACTTCTCTACTACATCACTCCACCCCTCTTTACTACGTCTCCTCTTTCTTCAACTACTCTACATCAACCTCACTGGTTCTCCACAACTTCACCTCACTCGCCACTTCTCTCACAACCACATCCTCTCTGCACCCATGGCTGGTTCCTCCTCCACACCAGACCCATGGCTCAACCCATTCCCCACTGGCAAGGGCTGGGTTGCCATGCTATTTGGTTCGGCGCGCGGTGACCAGGATCTATTCCTGGACTACATGAAGATAGCTACGAGATACAACAGCGTGGATGGACTAGTAGATGTTGCTGACCTAGTCCAGAAGAAGGCGACGCTCAAGAGAAGAAGTGCATGCAGCAGAGCTATGGAACTAAAGGTAAGGGGATCCTGCCCATCGACACTCTACTATGGGCAATGAGAGAGGCAAAGTCCTCCGATGATGGCCAGCATAAGCGGTGGGAAGCCCACCGCTATGTTACTCTGGCACAAGCTGCTACTGATGTAGCAGTGCAGGAAGAGGACGATGACGACTTGCAGATAGTTGCGCCACCTGCAGAGCAGGCTCGCCGCCGTCCCCCTCCCATCATCGTCATTGACGAAGACGATGAAGAGGAGGAAGTGCAGAAGCAGCCAGATCCAAGGCAGATCAAGCAAATTAAGCGTCGCTCTGCACGCTTAGCAAATCCTAAAGATGAGCAGTAGATCTAATGTTTTTTAAGTTGCCTAAGTGAACCTATCTCTGAAACCTGCTCTGAAATTAGTGTTAGCTAATTCAGTTTCGCCAGTGTTCACAAGTTCAGTATCGTCAGTTATGTTTATCTGAAACTTGATTTGCATGTATGTGCTATCTATGTTAGAGAGACTATGTGCTATCTATGTTACAGAGAATATGTGCTATCTCTGGTGTATCCAAGATCAGATAATTCTTTATGCTATCTATGTGCTATATATAGGTTAGTAGGGGATGCAATAGATTAGGATAACAAATATAGAAATTTAACATCATCATGGATTATAGTTCATAAGCTAACTTACTATCCATACTTGGCATTACAACTTGGACTTCATAGGCAGTTTAATATCTTAAAGCATTACAGATCACATGCAGTGCCATGGGCACCACAAAACAAATCCCCAAAATGATCTGAAACCAGGACAGTTCATATCTAGTATTATAGATAAGATGCATATTTGCATCAGATAACATAGCAAGGCCAGTTATATATATAGGCCTCATATATACTTACCAACCAGAGCTGCCACTTCACTCCTCCATCACAACTTCCTTGATCTTGTCCAACTTTTCCTTGCACCCATGACCAACCTTCAGGAGCTCAGCAATGACATTCTCCAGCTTCTTCTTCTCTTCTTTAAGGAGGTCTCTGTCCACCTCTATCTCCTTCATGGCCTTCCTTGTGTTTTGGATTATATTAGCTTGACTCTGAAGGATGCACGTCTGTTCTTTTTTGAGCTTAAGCTTCTCCATTTGAAGCTCAATCTTTGCCTGCTCCTCAAGTTGCTTCTTCTTCTCCTTCAGTTCATTGATTGCCTGGCTTGTGCAATCCATGTCATGAGATTTCATTCCATCCTGATAATCAAACAACTTGGACACATCATCCACCAGCTGGCTATACTGATTGGCCAGAGAATCAAGCTCCTTCTGCAGTTTTGCAACCTCTGCCCATGAGCCTCATTATCCTGGGCTCTACCAAGGTTCTGCTCATGATACATATCCCAGAGCTTGGTTAAGCACCTTTGCGGAATTACAGGCCAGGGGGCATCTACCCACTCCAGAACACCACAGTTCACACCCTCCTGAAAATCAAATTAAATTTTCAATGAACACCACAGATAACAAGCAAATTCAGAATAACAAATCATAAACACTAATGATATACATAGCTACACTAGCTAGATCTATACTAAAAATACAACACATCAATATGTTTCCAGTGCTCTGTGCTACAAGTATAGTATTCAGACATACATACGTTTCCACACTTAAGTAAAATTCAAAAAAACAACAACTAAACGCTACTCCGTTTCCACTACATAGCAGAAAATCAAGCTAATCAAATCCACACCAACTTGGTCCATTACCTCAGTAGCACATCCTATGAATCTCCTGCCAGTGTCAGTGCCTTCAAATGCCACAAACTTGCCTGCCCTCTGCCTGTGCAAGATGCGCCTTCTGTCAGATTCTGTCACAAGCCCACAGAAGCTAGGGTCTATCACAGTGTCAGGAGTTTGCTGCAGCAGCAAAAACATATATGTATCAACTACAACTCACATATATGAACTTAAATGGAAGAAATCTCAATTATCTTCAAACCCTAACCCTAACCCTAGAACACACAGGAGAGGAGAGTAGAGGATAGAGTGAGCTGACTTACAAAAGACTCCATCTGCATGCTGCTGAACTCGCTCATGAACTCGTCATCGTCGTCCGAGGTCTCGTTACTATTGGGCCAGGATGACATGGTCATGGCGTCGCCGGAGAGCGAGAAGAAGCAGAGGAGAGCAGATTGGGGAGTGAGCTCGGGGGAGAGTGAGGGAGCAGGTGGGGACGAGCGGCCCGGTCGGCCAGCTTAGTCCTGGTCCGACCAGGTGCGACCGACGGCCGACTCTAACGGCTGCGCGCGAGCGCCGTTAGCCGTTACCGCTGGCGTCCACCTGACATGTGGGCCACTGCTGTCAGAATCGGGTTTAAACGCTCTAAAACGGTCGTTCCGTCGACTTGGTAGTTTTTAGTCACGCGATTCCAATTTTTGGTAGTTATCAGTCACTTTTAAAAAAGTGGTAGTTCTGTGAGACGGAAGTCCCAATTGTGGTAGTTTTTTTGTCAAACACTTAAAAAATGACCCTCTACCAACGGTTCCAAAAGGGTTCAGTGCAACAGTGCCATATTAAGGAGCCGCCTGTTGGTGCAGCCAAAATCAACCACTTGTCATTCCACGACGCCAACCTTGCGGTCCCCTGTAGATCTCACTTACTATTCGCGTGAGCATCCAAAATCAATAATTAATCCAATTTTTTCAATGGAAATGGGCACCCATCCTAGTTCCATTTCATAGAAACGAAACCAAACATCATTCAGTTATTTTCCTTACAAGCTCGCGTCGAATTAGGCTGCGGTGCGTACCCAGCGGAATCATTTCAACATCTCTATATAGCCCAAAATAATGAAGAAATCGCAACTGACACCATATGTTTCTATTTTTATTTGTCAAAACTTATAAGCCAATTCCGACAACATGAAAAATAAAGTTCAAAGTTTCCTGTTTTTCACCACTTGAGTCAGTACACATAATGAATTTCGAGATGTGTACCAACAACACGTATCATTGTCATTTTACGAAACAAAGAAGATCAAGCTGTATAGTGTATATGTAGCTACGCTACTTTGGTGGAAGATGGCCGACGTCGCCGCCGCCCCCACCAAAGCTTACCTCGAGTCTACATCCATCCAAAAACAATGTGTTCAGAGCATCTAAAGCATCTTCCTTATTGGCATGTGCCGTCGATGATGTTAAGAAGCCGGTGCCTTGTGAGCGCTTGGTCTTTTTGTGGTAGATCACCTCGGCACTAGACACGTTGCCATCGTTGCTAGAAGAGTTGTAGTTGTGAGTTCTTCACGCTGAGAGGCAAATTACGCACGAGCACCCTAAAACTAGGCTGGTAATGTCTCTTGGTGTGAGCGATGTGTGTTGGCCTAGAAACTAGAGTCGGGCTGCTGCTTCAGCTCTTGAGCCTTCAACGCCCTCTCATTGAGTTCCTGATGTAGAAAAATGAATATAAATTAATCAATTTGAGATGCTTATGAAGAGTCTCGACTCTCGAGGCTAAAGTTAAACTCTTGATGTGGCGATAATTTTAACTGATATTATTTGTCAAGCATATTACCTGAATTGGAGCAATAGCAGGTTGGGGTAGTAGCCAGGTGCACCTCCCCTCGTCCGATCCTTGAGGCAGTCGCTCGATCAACTCAAGATTGTTTTGACGACCGTACGTAGTATCAATATTTTTTTTCGAGAGTATGCCAATAGCGTACCTTACCTTTATAGAAAGGAGAAAGACAGTTTACAAGATTCGTGCGATCGATGCGAACATCCATCGCCCGAACACCCACTCACACCCACCTACAAGAAAATCAAGTGTGATCTCTCACAAAACGGTCTAATCCACCCGCACCCACACCTGCATTATACCACTCGCAGATTTCATCAAGGATGGCTCTAGCTAGCTCACTATAGTCTTTAACTTGCTCCGGCCGATTGAACACCTTGGCGTTCCTTTGCTTCCACAGCATCCAAGCCGCGCCGATGACAACCGAGTCAAAACCTCGCTTGTGTTTTCCTTGGAAACCAGAGCGAGCCCTAAGCCACCACTCCACAAGTGTGTCCGTGTCATTGGGAATAAGGACATTGATTTGTAGGGAGTCAAAACACGTGTGCCACACCTGGCGAGCGTAAACACACTGCACCACGATGTGCTCAACAGTGTCCTCCTCCTGCAAGCAAGTGTAGCAAGGCGAGGTGTTGTCCTGCAACCCATGTCGCGTCCGTCTGTCAGATGTCCAAAGCCGGTGCTGCACGGCGAGCCAAGCAAAGATCTTGCACTTAAGTGGTGCCCAGCTACGCCAGATTGCGGCAGCAGTAGGTGATCTGATCGCGCCCTGATTAAGCTTGTCATAGGTGGATCTCGCTGTGTACATGCCCGAAGGGTCATGCGGCCAAGCAAAGGCATCCTCCATGTGCACATCTCGTTGAACAGTGGCGACTGCATGTCTCAGATGGACAGTTTGTAGAAGTGCCCCAAAAGAAGTCTGTGGTTGGACATCGAGTGCCCATCTCTCATCTTCCAAGGCCTGAGCGACCGTACGGGAGTTCCTGATCCTCGTTTCCACACCAGCCACCAGCGTGGGCGCAATATCTCTGACAGAAAAGCCGTGGATCCATCTATCTTTCCAGAAAAGTACCTTATTTCCTTTGCCCACCGTGATCTGAATCAAACTGTCAAAGACCTGTCTAGCATCATTGTCCACCATGAGCTCCAAACCATGCCACGGCCTTTGCGGGTCCGTGCGCCGTAACCATTCCCAACGCACCCTAAGTGCCAGCCCTTGCAGACTTAGGTTTTTCACCCCAAGACCACCGAAACAGGTTGGCTTGCAGATTGAACTCCATGCCACTAGGCATTGGCCTCCGTTAACTCGATCTTTTCCTGCCCAGAAGAACGCGCGCATCCAGCCATCGATGTCCTCCAAAACCCAGCCTGGGGCCTTCATTACGAGCAAATGATGCACTGGTCTCGCCTGAAGCACCGACTTGACAAGCACAAGCCGACTTGATCTCTGCAATAATCCTCTCTGCCAAGCCGGGAGGCAGTGCCGAACTTGATCCAAGAGAGGCTGCCAATGCGCCTTGGTGAGGTGCTTGATGGCCAACTGCAGCCCAAGATACTTGCACGGGAATTCTCCAATGGGGCATTGCAGTATCTGCTCGACTCTTGCAATGTCTTCCTGATCCTGAGAGATCAAGAAAGCTGAAGATTTCCTATAGTTTACTCTCAGACCCGAAGCATCTCCAAATAGTTGCAGCGCGGTTCGAACAAATAGGAGATCATGGGGTGTAGGTTTGACGAATAGTGCCACATCGTCCGCATATATGGATAGGCGCTGCGTCGCCGTAATTCCAGTGAAGGAGCTCAACACACCGTCAGACATGGCTTTAGAGATCATGGCCGTGAGGGCGTCCATGGCGATAACGAAAAGTAGAGGAGTGACCGGGTCCCCTTGTCGCAGTCCTTTTGCATGCCAAATTCTCCTTCCCGGTACTCCGTTCACCAACACTCTGGTGCTCGAGGATTGCAGTAGCACCGCCAACCATCCGAGGCATCGATTTCCAAATCCCTTGGCCCGGAGCACTTCAAATAAGAAAGGCCAAGATAAGGAGTCAAAGGCACGGGAGATATCCAACTTGAGAAAAACACCTCTGTTCTTTCTTGCGTGTATTTTCCTGGCCACTTGCTTCACTAACAGATAGTTGTCATGCAGTTTTCTGCCACGGATGAAAGCCGACTGGTTGGTGGCCACAAGGTCCTTCATGCACGGTCGGATTCGATTAGCCAGGAGCTTGGCGAACAACTTGGAGAAGCTATGTGGCAAACTGATCGGTCGATAATCACCCACTTCTAGGGCATCCGGCTTTTTAGGTAATAGCACGATCAACGCACGATTTAACCCACGGCCATCTCCTACGCATAGTTTGAGTAGCGCTGCCATAATGTCGTCCTTGATAATGGTCCAGGCTCTCTGGTAGAACTCGGCAGTAAATCCATCCGGTCCAGGAGCCCGATCCGGAGCCATCTCCTTGACAACTGACCAAACCTCCTCGTCCGTGAACAGCACATCCAGACAGCCCAGATCAAGCGTGTTCATGCCCAGTGACTGAAGGTTTAGTGTGTGCACTCTTGCCTGTGCCGTGCCAAGCAAGTTATGAAAAGCCTCCGTGAAAATTTCTTCCTTGCGGCTCTGACCGGTGGCGATCTCCTCGCCTCGCCGAACCTGGGGTATGAAGTTCTTAGCTCTCCTCCCGTTGGCGACCAGCTGAAAAAACTTGGTATTGGCATCTCCCTCACGAAGCCATCTGTGTCTCGATCTTTGCCTCTCGATCGTGCGCTCGAGCGAAGCAAGCCCTAGGAGTGCTAACTTAAGGGTTCTTCTTAGCCACGTCTCCAACTCGGTGAGCCCTCTAGTTTCCATCGCTTGATCCAAGCGATAGATCACCGTCGTGGCAATCGCCATCTGAAGTTTAATATTCCCTACTTTCCGATGTCCCCACGCTTGAAGTGCTGCCGCAGCGTTGCGGAAGAGTGCATCGAGTCTCTTGAAAGGATCCACGATGGCCTGATCGCAAACCCATGCATCCTTCACCGCCTGCTCGAAGCCCTCTAGCTTGACCCAAAAGCTCTCAAATCGAAATCTTTTCCTCGGCCAGTAAGTAGCATTTGTCGAAAGATGGAGTGGGGCATGATCGGAAACGCTAGTCGAGAGTGCTTGCAATAAGTAGTCTGGCCGCGCCAATTCCCAATCCACCGAGACGAGGATCCTGTCGATTTTAGTCATTGTCGGGGCAGCTCTCTCGTTCGACCACGTAAAATGACGCCCATGCATGTAGAGCTCTTTAAGCTCGTTATTGTCAACGAAGCTCCTAAACTTATTCATCATGGCCCTGTTAAGATTCAAGTTGTTTTTCTCTGAAGCTCTAAGGAATAGGTTGAAATCGCCGAGGACCATCCATGGCCCCAGGCAAGCTGCTTGCCTCGCTGTCAGCTCCTCGAGGAATAGTGTCTTGAGGTCGTCTCCTTGTGGCCCATAGACCACCGTGACCCACCAATCCTCCCTTGACTTGGGGTGTACCAACCCAGTGATGGAGTTTGTGTCATGCGAGATGTGATCAACTATCATCACAGTGGTGTCCCATGCAAGAATAATCCCACCTCTCGTATCAATCGCCGGTAGATAAGCAAAGCCGTCTAAGGACGGTCCACAGCATTGCATTAAGAGAAAGTTGTCAACTACATCGAGCTTAGTTTCTTGTAAACACACTAGATTAGGCCGCACGGACACTAGGAAGTCTTTGACCGCTTGTCTCTTCGCTGGGTTGTTCAAACCTCGAACGTTCCAGCACGTCACCGATGGGTTTAAATTCATGGAGCAGATTTGCACCCCCACCCTTCTTGGAGCACGCTCAGTGTGCGCCGATTCCCTCCGTCGCTCCGGTACTAGCTCCAGAAAGCTGCCCAGGCAAAGCCTTGCCAAACAGGGCTGCAATCACCCGTACGTGCTGCTCGCGTAGAGGAGAGTCGAAGAGCGACTTGAGCTCTTGCACAGCCGTGTCCGTCACCTCCAGGTCTTCCGGCACAATTCCCAATGTGCGCAGGAGCACATTCTCCGCAGGTGTGGCTCTTTGCGTGTTCTGTTGAGTCGATTTCTTGGTTGCCCGAGTGGTTCTTTTGGGGGTGAATGGTTCTGCTTCAAGCCGCAAGTTGGAAGCCTGGACTTTCTTGAGAATTGGTGGTGCTAGCTTCTTCACAATGCAAGAGCAGAAAGCCTTGAGTTTCGCGTACATCTCCACCTCCTTGGGTGTCAGTCCATTGGCTGGGTCGTTGGTCACTACCATCTCCAGGCACGTCTCTTTGGCGCCCTCTGCCACAGGCCCCTCGGCAAACCTTTCTCTTTCTGCATGCACACTCAGAGGCACAGCTACGTGAACAGGGTCACATGCAACGCTTGCATGACTCCCATCAGGCTGGGCCCCGACCGACGCGTGACCATCCGCTGGCTGCATGGCTTCCACCGCCAAGGCCACGCCAGGTGGCATCACCGCAAGCACCTCCAACGCGCTATCATGCCTTGGGTCCGCTGCCACCTGCTTGTCCACAAGCAGCATGTCCGTCGTCGGGTTGGATGGGCCTCCCCGTGGCGCCACATGCAGAATATCTGCGCCAGTCGAGCATCCAAATACTCTCTCCCTTGGGATCCCAGCTCCCCCACATCGACTGCCACCTGCTCAAGGATTGGCCCCACCTTTTCGAAGGCGACAGGAATCTCTGGAGCTGTCACCTGCGGCCCCGCCATCTGCGCACCAGACTGGACAGCCACAGCGCATGTGCCCACCACTTCCTCCCGTTGGTCTGTCGCCACGTGCCCTTGCTGCCGGGGCGAGAGGATTTCACTCGGGTTCTGCGCCAACGTTCTGCCCTCCTCCACTTGCTCAGCGACCACCACCAATTGTGTGTCCAGCCTACCTCCGGTCTCATTTGAAATCTCGACGTCCTTGCTGGTCGAAGCATCCCGATTGGCTTGACCAGTCAAGCGCTTGAAAGCAGATAGGCGCCGCGTCAGCCTGCTCAGGATAGGGACAGCTGGGGCTTCCATTGCGGCGACAGGTGGGGACTCCATGGGGGAGGCGCCAGTCATGTCCCACTGGTCTGGACCAGGCCCCACCCCCTTCTCCGGCGACGGCGCCGCCGTGACCGCCGACGCGGACATCCCGAACGCCGAACTGCCATGTCAGCCTACGCTGCCTCGGACCGCCACCCGCGAGATCACCATCATGGTTGTCTGGAAGACCGCTTACTTGATCTTGTCATCGACGAGGTTGTACCTGAACACGCCGACCTCTTCACGTTCACGTGGCAAGTCCATATTTTCACGGTAGACGAAGTAGACACAGCCGCCGTCCCTACCGCCCAGCCGTGAGGCATCCATGGCGAAGCTGTTGGGCCACCCGAGGAACAGCACACGGTCGGTCAGGCTATGACCATCTTTCCTCACCCACCGCGCCCCTTCTTCTCTGGTGACGACGGTGTCTCCTCCCCTAGCGCGTGCACAACCACCGAGAGCAGAAGTCTGAGGCCACTCATGGAAGTGTAACTGCGCAATTGGACCTGGACAAGCACCCACAAAAGCTCGCCGCAAGACTCGACGACATGGCTGTACTGGCGCAAGTAGGGCCCTTCCACCGACGGTGAACGTGGCGGCCTTGGTACCAATACCAACACGTCGTCGCCATCATCAGGCGTGACTACGTGCCACAGGCTAGCATCGGCGGTCACCATGATCTTGCCACCGTGGTACGTGGCGCAGAACTCACGGTACCAAATCGAAGGCGCTTCAAGGGTCCTTTGGACGGCCGTCCACTCGGCATCACCAGGACGCAGGAGAGCCGCCCTGAACCATCCACGTTCATTGTAGCTGTAGAGGAAGGTGGTGCCGTCGTCGTAGATGATGCCGCAGGGGTTAAACCCCTCCCCCCACGGGAAGGTGGGAAGGTGCGCGACGGCTCCGGTGAGAGGGTCGTGGAGGCTAGGGCGGAGGCGTTCGTCGACGGCCAGATACCGTACGCCGGCGCCGTCCGTGCTGCACACCCAGTTTCGCCGGGGCACGGGCGACGGGGGCACCACGCGGTAGCTGGCCTTGGAGAAGACGCACCTGAGGAGCGAGGAGCCATGGCAGGAATTGGGTCCTGGTTGCCCTCGCCCGGGACGGCGGGTCGCGCGAGCCGCGCCATTGTTTGCAGACGGCGTGGAAGCTGACGAAGCCGGCGGCGTCGCGCACGCGGCCGGATATCTCTCGGAGCACGTCCGCCGGGAGGTCTGACCATCGCCTCCTGTCCATGTCGCCGTGGCTTCCAGATGCCATCTTGATCTTGAGAGAGAAATCGACACGAGAGTTTCTTTTCGGAAACACTAACGCCCACACGTGTGGGCGTTACCCAACTCGCCCACACGCCTCGATCGTCGTTCAGTGCCTTTTGCATGAAAAGGTTGATTTTGTGTGCCACGTAGGAGGGGGCTGGTGTGTGGGCGTTGGAGAGTTTGCCCACACGCCCGCACCACGCTGTTTGCCAGCTGCGCTGTGTGGGCGAACTGCTTTTCGCCCACTAGGTCATGCGCGTGTGGGCGAACTGTTTTTCGCCCACACGACACTCCTACCTTGTGGATGACAACTGCAGTTACGCGAATGTGGCAACTCGGTACACACATGGCAACTGTGATTCTTTGCTACACGGCAACTGCAGTTACGCGAACGTGGCAACTCGGTACACACATGGCAACTGTGGTTCTTTGCTACACGGCAACTGCAGTTGCGCGTACGTGGCAACCAGATAAACACACATGGCAACTGTGTAACAATACATGACAACTATGGTTGGACCACACATGGCAACTAGGTAAACACACATGACAACTACTGTTTTGACCATATATGGCAAGTAGTTAATCACAGACGGCAACTACGGTTTGATTACACGCGGCAACTATCATAAATTAGACATGGCAACTACAGTTAACCAAAACAGATAGAGTTGCCATGCTTTTACAACTACACTTGCCATCCCAGATAACTACATCTGCCAACCAGGATGGCAACTAAATAGTCATCCCGCGGGGTACCTAACGTAGCTGCGCCAGGACGTGTGGGCATTTTTGCTTCGTGCCACACGCACGGGATGGAGATGAGTAGTACTTGTTGGGTGTGTGGCACGAAGTAGCCGCGCCCACACGTGTGGGAAATTCTAATGTCCGCTCACACACAGCCCGTGTGGGCTACCTCCTGCTCACACCACACACGGTGTGTGGCGCATGTCGAATATACCACACGTGTGGCAGTTATCGTCGTCCTTTTTTTAGGTGATGAGCGTAACTATGGGCTGCTTTTTTTTTGAGGGGAAAAGCCAATTTATTCATCAAATTCCACAGAGTGTGGGATACAAGTTCGAGCCTGGGGTTGGCCTAACCAGATGTGCCGCCCCGGCCCTAGTGAAAGTGAATATTTGGCAAGTTTATGTGCGTCTCTATTAGCCGCACGACCTTCAAACACAAAATTACAAGCGAAAGAAGAAGCTCTACTTCTAATCTCTTGAACAATAGCAGCGTTTCTGCCCCTGTGTGATTTTGAAATATCATTAACCACTTGCTTAGCGCCGGACGCGATTGTTAAGGTTGAGATCTCCCGCCAATGCAAGTGCTTCTCTACATGCAATGGTCTCCAGAATAGCCGGGTTGTCCACCCCCGCAATGACCAACGCCGAGCTCCCCATATAGTTGCCTTGCTGATCTCTGCAAACCGCAACTGCTGATCCACCCCTCCCAGTTCTGACTCCGGCGTCGACATGTATTTTAAACCAGCCCATCGGTGGCGCTCGCGGCCTAGCCTGGGCAGGGAGGCTGCCTCGCATTGCGGTTACCGTCTTGTTTTCCAGCACCTCGAGCTCTGCTATGAATCTCTTGACAAATTCTGTGGTGGCCTGTGGAGTTTGGAAAATACCTTCGTGGATTACCCGCCGCTGTGCTGTCCAAATTGCCCACAGCATGACCGCCAGCAATACAAATTGATCATGTGACAGGGAGTCCATCAGCGTAAATAACCACAGCTTGGCTTTAGGTTCGGTGGTGGTGACCAGCGTTTGGGCAAGATCATCATCAACAAGCGCCCACACACACCGCGACGATGTGCAGTTTAGCAAAGAATGTCTCCATGAATCCAGTCAGCCACACATCCCACAGGCAGAACTGTCTGTCATGTGTCTATGGGCTCGAACATCTTCCGTTGGGAGATACTGTCGTGATAATCGCCACAAGAACATTTTTACTTTCCCTGGGACCTTGGTGTTCCATAATGTTTTCCACGATCCTTCTTCAGCTGATGTCGCTGATGAGCCTGCTGAACCTTCCAGCCATGCCTCCCGACGCCGTCTAGTTTCCACTAGCATGCGATATGCTGACATGACCGAGAAAACACTGTTCCTTTCATAGTTCCAGCTCCAGAAATCATCAGTGTTACGCGTGCATAAAGGTATGCTTAAGATTACCTTAGCATCCATCGCCATGAAAACCTGATTAACACGTTGTACATTCCATGTGGCACTTGTGTTATCTATCAGTTCAGCAACCCGGTTTGGTGGATTGACCACCCGACATCCGTATGGCCGCATCATCTCGTTTCTTGGTAACCAGGTATCAGCCCATATATCCGTGGTTTCACCATTGCATATATGTCGGATAATGCCTTGCTCTAGCACGTCCCGGCCTTCAACAATCGCACGACATACCTGACTTGGGTGACCGCCAAGATTTGCATGCAAAACGTCCGTGTCAGGGTAGTACACGCTCTTCAAGACCCGTGCACTGAGAGTGCCGGGATTCTGAAGGAGTCTCCATGCTTGACGCACTAACATAGAAAGGTTGAAGAGCTCGAAGTCCTTGAACCCAAGCCCTCCCATGCCTTTTGGCTCTGTCATAGACTTCCAAGACACCCAGTGAGGTTTTCTCTTGCCGTCCTTCGATCCCCACCAGAATTTTCTTATGAGCATATTAAGATGTTCACACAGTCCCCTCGGCAACTTGAAGCAAGACATTGAAAAGACCAGTACAGCTTGTGCCATAGCTTTTACCAATACCTCTTTGCCCGCTGTAGACATAGTATTCTCTAGCCAGCCCTGCACTTTGCTCCATAGACGATCTTTCAAATATTTGAAAGCACCATTTTTTGAACTTCCTATATCAGATGGCATACCCAGATACTTCTCATTGAGTGTTTCATTAGGAACATTGAGAGACTCTTTGATCGCTTCCCGAGTGCTATCAGGAACACCCTTACCGAAATAGATAGATGATTTAGCAAAGTTAATCCGTTGGCCCGAAGCTTCACAATAACTGTTCAGTACCAGGTTCACCTCTTCAGCACTAGCACTATTTGCCTTACAAAACAGCAGGCTGTCATCAACAAATAACAAGTGACTTACTTGGGGCGCCGTAGGTGCCACATGTAAACCACTCAGATGGGATGACTCACTCTTGGATTTTAAAAGGCACGACTGGCCCTCTGCTGCTAGCAAGAACAAATATGGGCTAATTGGGTCCCCTTGTCTGATTCCTCTTGATGGCTCAAACTCCTCCAACTTGTTCCCATTGAATAACACCGAAAACTTAACAGACGTTACTAAGCTCATAACTATATTTACCCACCGTTCTGTGAAGCCCAATTTCATCATCACCGCCCTCAGGTAGGGCCACTCGACCTTGTCATATGCTTTCATCATGTCGAGCTTGAGTGCAAAAGATTGGTGCTTCTTTGCTCTGTTCCTCTTCATGAAGTGGAGGCACTCATAAGCTGTGATAATGTTATCGGTTATCAGCCGTCCAGGAACAAAGGTTGATTGCTCTTCTGAAATTATCTCAGGAAAAATCACTTTCAGACGGTTAGCGATCACTTTCGAGGCAATCTTGTATAGTACGTTGCAAAGGCTAATCGGTCTGAACTGAGCTAGCAAAATGGGATTTTTTACCTTTCGTATTAACACCAGGACCGTTTCATTAATGCATGCTGCTGATTCTGTACCCTCCACTATTCTTAACACTGCCTTTGTCACATCATTTCCACAAACCTCCCAGTGATGCTGAAAGAAGTGAGCTGGGTATCCATCCGGGCCCGGAGCTTTCGTCGGGAACATATGAAAAAGAGCTGTTTTAACTTCCTCTTCTCTGTATGGGGCATTCAAAGCGTCATTCATTACATCAGTGACTTTGCACGGAATAGTGTCCAAGACGGGCTCCATATTAGCTACACCTTCAGACGTGTAAAGGGTTTTGTAAAATGACGTCGCCATGTTCTCCATCTCCATAACATTATCTGTCATCGAACCATCAGGGCGCAGTAGTTCTTTTATTTGATTTTTCCTTCTTCGCCTGCTCGCACGCAAGTGAAAGAAATATGTGTTCTTATCACCGTGGATCAACCAGTCAATACGAGCACGCTGACGCCATAATATCTCCTCTCGGTGAAACAGTTCAACTAGCCGATCTGTGATTTTTGTCTCCTCTCTGGTCGGCCCTGATCTCCCTGGTGTTGCACGACAAATCTGCAGTTTTGTTTTTAATACACTGATTTCCTGTCGCACGTTTCCAAAGTGCACGCGATCCCAGGTTGATAGCTCTCCCGACAGCCCCTGTAATTTTGTCTTGACCTGCTCCACTGACTCACCTGGCGCCGCTGTCCACTGGCTGGCCACTACCGAACCCAGCGACGCGTCCCGCTCCCAACATACTTCATATTTAAATGGTTTTGGGCCCCGCCTGCATGCATGCATTTCTTGCGGCGTAAGCAACATGGCTACGTGATCCGAACTAGCTGCTGCGATGTGTTTAACCTCTGCTGTCGGGAATGCCGTTAACCAGTCCGGCGTAGCCACTGCTCTGTCCAACCTCACTCTTGTGAATGATCCTCCGGCTACTTTTTTCCGCTAGTAGAAAAAGAGGCTTCCATACGCCCCCCATTAGTCCCCAAAATAATCGAACCGCGACCAAAGGGGTCTTTAGTCGCGGTTCGGGAGGAGACCCGCGACCAACTATCTGGGCCCAGCGCGCTCGGTCGACAGCTGGCGGACGGGAGGGGCTTTAGTCTCGGTTGGCCTGGCCAACCAGGACTAAAGGTCCTCAGGCTGGCCCGAAGGCCATTAGTCGCGGTTGGCCAGACCAACCGGGACTAAAGGTTAGACCTTTAGTCCCGGTTGGTAACCTTTAGTCCCGGTTGGTCTGGCCAACCGCGACTAATGGGATTTGAGGCATTAGTACCGGTTCATGGCACGTACCGGTTCAAAAAATTTCAAATTGTGGTCAAACAATGGTCAAACTAATTATTCTAGAATATTAGTGTTACTAAATAATTATTTCAGTTTTTTAAAACTTTGGTCAAATCTGGTCAAACTGTGGTCAAACAGTGGTCAAACAATGGTCAAACTAATTATTCCAGAAATATTAGTGTTACTAAATAATTATTGTTTTTTAAAACAATAGTTTCAAACTCAAACAGTGAAATGTGTCACTTCGTGCTCAAACTAAATTCCTGAGGGTTAATAGAATTGACATCCTACTATTGTCAGGAAAACAACAAGTGCAGACTTGGAAACGAGGGAGAATAGAACCCGGAAGTTAAGCGTGCTCAGGCTGGAGTAGTGAGAGGATGGGTGACCGTCCGGGAAGTTAGATGATTTGGAATGATGAGGGGTGATTAGAGATTAGAGGATAAATTGAGCAGTGATGAGGGGTGGTGATTAGAGATTAGAGGTTAAAATAATTCAGAAATTTGAAAATAAAAAAAAATAAAAAATTTCGCAAAGAAACCAGGTTTAGGGGGGCTAAAATCCTAAACCTGCGGAGGAGGCCTTTAGTCCCGGTTAGCCACGAGAACCGGGACTAAAGGTCCTCCGCCCCGACGCACCCCTGGCGCCCACGTGGACGGGCCTTTAGTCCCGGTTAGCCACGAGAACCGGGACTAAAGCCTTTAGTCGCGGTTCGTAAGAGGCGCGACTAAAGGGGGGTCTTTAGTCGCACATATTTAGTCCCGGTTGCACAGCCGGGACTAAAGGCCTTTGCGATCCGGGACTAAAGGCCCATTTTCTACCAGTGTTCTCAAACGTCCAGCTCCGCCCCTTGTATCCAATATCAGTAAGGCTGCAAGTATCCAGAACGTCGCGAAATAGATCCATCTGTGCTTGGCTTCTCGCGCATACTCCATCGTGCTCGTGGCCATGTAGCACTTCATTGAAGTCACCGATCGCAACCCATGGATGATCGCTGGTGTTTGCAATGCCGCGCAACATATCCCAGGTTTTATATCTTTCTTGTGTTTGTGCTTCTCCATAGACAAAAGTGATCCTAGTTTGCACTGGGACTAATTCTTTCACAAGTACATCTATATGATACTCTGAATAACCAAGAATTTTCAACTTTATTGCTTCATTCCAGAAAATACCAAGACCACCACTTCTACCTCTACTGCTTACAGCAAAACTCTTTTCAAAGCCTAGTGATCCTACCATACTCTCAACACGTGAGCCCTCTATTTGGGTTTCTAAGATGCATACAATAGAGGGGGTATGTTGCCTCGAGAGATCTCGAAGCTCTCGAACTGTCGCGGGTTTGCCAGCCCCACAACAGTTCCACACCAGGCAACTCATTGCGCTAGGCGTAACTATGGGCTGCTGAATGACAGACGAACTGATGCTTCAAACGTGAAGCCCACCCACTTTGAGCCCAGCCATAGGGCAGCGAGTTTCACCGGCAGAAACAGCGAGAGCCTTGCCTCATCACAAAAAAAAAAAGAGAGAGGCAACAACGAGATTTTTTTGAAAAACACTTTTGTTCATCTGTAACATTCCACGATGCGATTCCCCCTCCCGCGGCTCCCGCGTCGTCCTCCTAGGGCGACTCGGGGGCGACTAGGGTTTCCCCCCGCGCCGCCACCCCCTCCAGCCCCTCCTCCCCTTGCCGCCACCAGAGGTACGCCTGCCTAGGAGGCTGCCGATGAAGGTGGCGGCGAGGCTCTCCGTCGCTTCGTCCCTTGGCGAAGGACCCCGGACGCCGGGGCGGCGGCCCCGGACGGCGAGGCGGCGCTACCTTCGCGGCAGGTGGCGGGCGCGGGATGCGGCGGACGGCCTCCTCGGCAGCTTGGGCAGCGAGGAGCCGGCAGGAGGTGGTCGTGGCGTGGGCTTCTTCCACTCCAGATCTGAAGGTCGGGTCTCTCTCCTCCTCTGCTCCACTCCCCCCTCTGGCCGTGTCAGATCTGTTGCTTTGGCAAGTAGATCCGGTGCCGGCGGGGTGTCGGTGGTATACGACTGCGTCTGGGGTAATCCCTTGGCCGGTTCTCCGGCCACGGCGGCGACGGCGCGCGCGCGCGCGTGGTTTTCTCCCTGGAGGCGCCGCTGAGGACCTGCTCTATCCACCCCCGTCCCAGATCCCGGGTGAAAGCTCAAAACCCGTCCCGGGGTTGGGCGGCGGCGGCGCCCTGCGCGCCGTTCTCTTCTTGGAGACGCCGCCTGGGGCTCTCTGGTTCTTCGGGAGAGTGGTAGTGAGATTGGAGAGCGCTCGTCGGCGGCGAGCCCAAGGGGTGATTTTTTTGTGTAGGGTGTGCGTTCCTGCAGGTGTATGCCTCGACGGAGTCTTGCCCTGCGGCGGCAAGGTCGTGGTTGTGCCATGTTCGGAGGGGGATAGGGTTCCCCGTCCTGTGGACAGCCGTGACGCCCACCGCAGATGCATCTCCCCTTGTGCGGTCACTGGAGCGACTCCTAGTGCTTCCACTTTTCGCCCCAGGTGCTCTGTTGTGCTTCTTCGACGATCCTCCTGGCAGCTTTCCTTCTGTTTCTCGGTGTCCAAGGAAGGGGGCAGTGCAGCGGATGTGGTGTGTCTTCGGTGTGGCGAGGACCGATTGTGTGCTTGCTCAGGTGTGTCGGCCGACGCTTGCTCTAGCTCTCGGGTGAGCTCCCAACGATCCGATGGTACGGCGCCTTCGAGCCTAGGCAAGAGGATAGGGTTCCTCTTCGGCGTTGGAAGACAAGTGTTTGTTTTTGTCCGATGCTACATGGTCAGGCGACCCTCGGTGCTTCCATGCTACTGATTGCTCCTCGATGCTTCTTTGTTTTTCCTGTATCTGGTCCCGGGGTGCAGCGGGCTTCGACATTACTTGCAGGATTTTCTCGTGTGTTGTCTTGGTGTGCAGTAGTGCGCGTTGCGTTGTTAGCTGTTCAGTGAGCTCTCATGTATTTTTCGGTCGCTCATGCTTGGTGGCCTTGTGTAATCCTGGCCGGTTGATGGCTTTGTTAATTCAAAGCCGGGCTCTTCTTGAGTCTTCGTTCCAAAAAAAACATTCCACGATGCCAACCTTGCGATCCGCTGTAGATCTCACTTACTATTCGCTCGAGCATCCGAGATCAAGAATCAATCCAGTGTTTTCAATGGAAATGGGCACCCGCCCCAGTTCCATTTCATAGAAACGAAACCAAACATCATTCAGTTATTTTACTCACAAGCTCGTGGGGAATTACGAACTGATTTTGCATTGTGTGAATGGCCACCAGGGGAAGCCAATTGTTGAGAGCACTAGGTCTTGCCGGTGTGAGCAGCACAACCATTCACTAATCACTATCCTCAACGTTCGGGCAGATAATACACTGGCCTTGCCTTCCCACAAGCATATCGATGTTTACAACCGTGATTTGGTAAAGCAGCTTCGGCGGAACAGCCCCATGCATGATTTGCATTGTTCAAGAATTCAGTTAATTAGTCAGTTAATCGTTACTCATCGGGTGGCCAAATTGAATAACACATGTTCATTGCGTTAATTTGTCAGGCCGATTAAATGGTCTGTTAGATCGATTAATTGGTTGTCAGGTCAATTAACCGTTGTTAGCATGTTAACTCGTGGGCAAACAAAACCCGATTGTTTGGCCCATAACCACTCCCAGCCTCTCCCGCTCCTAAAGAGCTAGCGTTTTGCCCTCCACCCGCCTCCTCCGCTCCTCTCATCCCCTCCCGACCTAGATGGCTTTTGGCCAAGTTCTCGTCGGTGTGCTGCCGCTTCCCCTCCCCCCTGCGTGTCGCTGCTTTCTCTTCTCCATCTACGCTCCTCTACTTCCCTCCTCCTGCATGTCCTGTCACCTCCGGCAACTGACCCGTTAAGGCGCCCTGCACGGCCACCTTCCCTCTGTCTTCGCCATCGCCTGCTCGCCATCTCTCGGAGTTGCATCCCAGGCCGAAATCAACAAAAAAGGGTTGTTGTATACATGTTTGTTGATAATTTTTCCGCCCACATGGATGATTGTTGTTGTATACATGTTTGTGATCTATTGAGAAAAAAATTGTGCCATTTGCTTCATATTTTCAATGTAGATTTTTTTCTCCATACAAAATTTGCTTCTATTGAGTTTAAAATTACACCGACTAATGGTCAATCGATTAGTCCAGTTAATAGGCTGATTCAGCGATTAATCACTACTCCCAAGCCGAGCGAGCAGCTACCAGTTAACGATTTCCTCAACATTGATGATTTGGTATAGCAGCTTTGGCACAACAACGTGAACCTTACTAAAGTACACAACATTACATGTAGTTTTTTTGGATCAATGGAAAATGTACGTTTCATAAGAAAGCCCTAAGAAATTTGGGCCGGTTGACGCGCTATCGTCCGATTTGCCCCGTTACAACCGTCAGATCCGGTTCCTCTCTCCTTTCTCCCTTCTGTCAACACACGCGTGTTTGCCGGACGCCGCGTTCGTCCCCTCTCGGAACTCGGATATGCTCCCTGGCGCCCCCGAGCCACCAGTGCCTGCCGTTTTGCAGCTCGTGCTCACCGGCCACCCTTGCCAATCGTGCTCGTTCCTCGGTTGTCACATGCTTCTGACATTGATGACTGCAACTCATCCACCGGCCGGGTCCAGTCATGGCCATAGTGTTTGCAGCATCCCCCTACGATGACGCCTTCACTCGTCGCCGTCGTCCGCTCGGACCACCGTGTTCCCCTATAAAAAAAAGAAAAACTTTGTTTTTGCCACTCTAGCTTTTGTCTGCTTTGCTTATGCCACTCTAGAATTTGACACATCACTTTTGCCACTCTTACTTTTTGACAATACATCACAAATGCCACCGTGGCAAAACCAATAACTTTTCATTTCACTTTTGCCACTCTTAGATTTTGACAATGTATCACAATTGCCACTCTAAAATTATTGCTTTTGCCACGGAATGGCAATTGTAATGTATTGTCAAAAACTAAGGGTGGCAAAAGTGAAATGTCTAATTCTAGAGTGACATAAGTAAAATGGTTAAAAGCTAGAGTGGAAAAAACAAAGTTTTCTCGTAAAAAAATCTCAGCCAAAACAAAAACTCCGTTGGTTTGCCGGTAGCAGCAAAAACGCATGCCGGTTCTAGCCAAAAAAAATCCTCGATTCCAGCAAAAGCATGTCGCTACCGCTATTCACAATAAAAACTCTCATCTGCCCACACAGCAAAAATCTTGCATGTGCCATGAATTTTTTACCGGTTCCAGCAAAAATGAACTCGACGCCGTCCGGCTGCAGCACTGGCAAAAAGTGGTTGCAGCTTTTCTACCGCCCGATTCCAGCAAAAGAAGATCAGGGTTGCAGCACCAGAGCCCGTCTTCTTCGCCGCCGGCAACTGCTGGTTGTAGCAAGCATGGCCTTTCATTCGAGCATGTCCACATTCTGGTTGCCGCACCGGAGCCCTCCCCGCCTCTATCGCCGGTAGCTGCTCCCACCCCGTCGGTGCCTACGTTTTCCCCAGATGAAGCACCGCCGATTAGCGCAGCTCGGAAGCTCGCCGGAGATGTGGTCGTCCCTAGCAGCACCGCCACGGCATCTTGCATCATAGGTGATGCCTCCCCCTCCTCATGACGGCGGCCGGTGTGGAAAAAGGAAAGAAGAGAAAGGAAAGGAAGGAAATGGAGTGGATCTGGGGGAGCGTTGCTATACAGACGACAGATTCAGACGATCTGCGAACGATGCTACACATCAAGCCGTTGATGCGTTAGAGCAAAAGCAGACAACACCGTTCATTCCCTGTATCGTATGGGTTTCGGCCAGCTAGTGTCGTCCGTCCAGCAGTTTCGATCTGGGGGTGTGACTACGAAGAGATGGAGAGGAGGTGGGTGGTTTGTGGGCCTGCCGATGCGTCCGAGGCGACACCTATGATCCACAGCCGAGTGCGTGGGAGCGAGCACGACCGGCCGAGCACTCGGATGGCTGGTCGACGCGATACGTTTTCCTTGCAGAACTGTGTGAAGTCCGCCTATACCTGGGCCTATACTAGTTCAGACGAACATCTCGAAGCGAGGCAACGACAAAGATATCGAACGTACATGTGCTTGAGCTCATAGTAGCACTTTCGATACTTAATACTACTATATACTCCCTCCGTAAAGAAAGAATACGGAGGAGGTATATAGGAGTATCCCTTTGTATTCGTCCCTTCTTGGCTATCCATCAGCCATTGTTGAACTGTACCCGGGCCTGCATAGAAGATGATCTAAGAGGTCCTCGCCACAAAAATAGGGAGTATGTATTTTTTACGTGGTCCTGGTCATTTGTTTATGTGCGTGTACGTAATTCAAAAAAACAACAAAACCGGCATGAGGCTCAGTCTCTTGAAGTGCTCATAGGATAGGCTGTGTGTGTGCGTTCATAAGGATGAATGTATGAGCGTATGTATGAGCGTTTGTGTATGTACCGTGTTAAAAAAAACAGCATGAGAAAAAAGAAACTCTAGCTGTTTCTGCCGTTTTTTCTGAGACATCGCTGTTTCTGCCGGTGAAACTCGCTGCCGCTTGGTTGGGCTCAAACTAGGTGGCCTGCACGTTTGAAGGCTCAACGGCCCATCACCGACTCAAACAAGACGCCATCATATCTCTCGTCGATTTCTCTCTCAAGAAGTCAAGATGGCATCTGGAAGCCGCGGAGACATGGACAGGAGGCGATGGTCGGACCTACCGGCGGACGTGCTCCAAGAGATATCCGGCCGCGTGCGCGACGCCGCCGACTTCGTCAACATCCACGCCGTCTGCAAGCAATGGCGCGGCTCGCGTGACCCGCTGTCCCGGCGGGCGAGGACAACCAGGACCCAATTCCTGCCATGGCTCCTCGCGCCGCCGGACCAAGAACCCGGCCACTTGAAATTCAGGGGCGTCTTCTCCAAGGCCAGCTACTGCGTCGTGTGTAGAAAACGAGGCTAAAGCGTATGCATCTAGCAGGGACGGGTGCATGTTAATATAGGCACAGGACCGCGGGATTACAAGATTGTTGGGCTGGGAATTGATCTCTAGGTCACAATCAAGGATAAGATCTAATCAACAGCCCAACTAATATTACAACAACTACACGCACGCACACAATATACGGTTTATAGTCATACTGTATGTACATTGTTTAACACTCCCCCTCAATCACAACTTATCTAAGTTGAGGTTGCGTCGAAATGCCTCCAGCTGTCTCAAAGAAAGGGGTTTAGTAAACCCATCTGCAATTTGATCACCAGTAGGAACAAAACGAACATTCAACAGCTTGTTGGCTACCCGTTCTCAAACAAAGTGATAGTCTATCTCTATATGCTTTGTCCTAGCATGAAAAACAGGTTGGCAGATAAATATGTGGCACCCAAATTGTCACCATAGTGATGCCGCCTTGGGATGATGAATACCCAACTCTGTCAACATGTTTTGGACCCATATTACTTCAACAGTGGCATTAGCTAGGGCCTTGTACTCAGCCTCTGTGCTAGACCTAGAGACGGTAGCCTGCTTACGAGCACTCCATGAGACCAGGTTACCTCCAAGGAAAACTGCAAAACCTCCTGTGGATCTCCTGTCACCAGGGCAGCCTGCCCAATCTGCATCAGAAAACGCACTAACAAGCATCGAGTCTGACTTGCAAAGCTTAAGCCCATGACTCTGTGTTCCTTGAAGATATCCGAGTATCCTTTTTACAGCAGTCCAATGAACAGTAGTAGGAGCATGCAAAAAATGACAAACCTTATTAACAGCATATGCAATATCTGGCTGAGTCAACGTTAGGTATTGTAATGCACCCACGATGCTCCTGTACCTGGTGGAGTATTCTATTGTAAGGATATCTCCATTATGAAGGGACAACTTTTCGGAGGTGGCCAAGGGTGTAGGCGAAGGTTTACATCCTGTCATGCCCATCCGCTGAAGTTTCTCTTGCACATATTTTTCCTGTGACAGAAGAACTCCACTTGCAATATTTTTCACCTCAATACCAAGAAAGAAGTGCAAAGCACCTAAATCTTTGAGTGCAAAATCCATACTCAGATCCTTAAGAAGAGCTGCAACTGCTTCAGATGAGGAGTTTGTAACAATAATATTATCAACATATATGAGCATAAAAATAGTTACTCCATGCCGATGATAGAAGAACAACGAGGTATCTCCTTTTGAAGCAAGGAAGCCAAGGGATCGAAGTTTGGAGTACAAGCGATAATACCAGGCTCTTGGTGCTTGTTTCAGGCCATATAGTGCTTTATCAAGCTTGCAGACATGTCGTGGTGAGACTGAGCTCTCATACCCAGGAGGTTGCCTCATAAAGACTTCTTCTTCCAGAACACCATCCAAAAACGCGTTTTTTACATCTAGTTGACGCATGCACCTTCGAGAGATTGCAATGGAAAGAATTAACCGGATAGTAGCAGCCTTTACCACAGGGCTAAAGGTGTCCTCATAGTCAACACCGTACCTTTGTTTGAAGCCTTTGGCAACTAACTGGGCCTTGTATCTGTCAATAGTGCCATCGGACTTCCTCTTTATCTTGTACACCCATTTGCAGTCAATCACATTCCTCCCTTTGACAGGTGGAACTAAACGCCATGTTTTGTTATCCATGAAAGCAGAGTACTCCTCATCCATCGCCTTCTTCCACTTTGGATCACCAAGAGCATCTTGTAAATTTCTTGGTTCACCTGCGGCACAAAAAGACCCCCAACGAATACACCCATCTTTGTAAACTTTTGGTTTAACAATACCACTCTAAGACCTGGTGTGAGTACGCATAGGAGAGGGCGGGGCTGGTTGATCAGCCTGAATCTGCAGCCTGTTGGTTGAAGCAGAGACAGCAGAGTCGGAGTTGGCCGCAGAAGATCCGGAGTCAGCCGCACCCGATCCGAGGGAGAACTCCTGTTGAGATCCTACCGCAGCACATGGTGCAGACCCGCCACTTGGCCGCGACGGACTCGACACCAGCGGCTGGGAGGGGCCCTACCCACCCGGGCCAGTGCGCCCCGCGCCAGGGCGGCCTCGTGGGCCGCGCTCGACCGCAGAAGAGGGGGCCGCGTCCCGCACCGAGTCAGGGTTGGCCCGACCAGGGGACAAAGCAACAACGGGCCCGCCTGGCCGACCGCCTGTCTCGTCTGCTGGCGGCGATCCCGCGGGAGATACGCCTGACGCTACTGCAGCGCCGGATCCCGAGGGGATTCTCCCGCCAGAATCAGCATCGGAGGCTGCGCCCGGATCTTCTGTGTGATCTTCTATTTGCTGCATAAAATCATGAGTATTTTCACCAATTTCTTCATGATTGGCCGGCCCTGTTTCCTGCACACTATCAGCAGACCCTACATCAAAAGTATTAGCCATTGACACAGGACCAGTAGCATCGACTCCCCCTGGAATAAAGTTGGGTGAAGGCAGGAGATGGGAGGGTAGCAAAACAAGTTCTTTGCGGAGTTGTGCACCGGCATTGGGATGAAGGCTAGCAAAGGGAAAAACTTGTTCATCAAAGACGACATCTCGAGAGATATAGACCCGCCCAGAGGAGATGTCTAGGCATTTATATCCTTTGTGGAGACAACTATAACCCAAAAAAGCGCATTGTTTGGAGCGGAACTCAAGTTTGTGCTTATTGCAAGGGCGCAAGTTTGGCCATACGACACAACCAAAAATGCAAAGAAAGCTATAGTTGGGTTTAGTGCCAAAAAGGCGTTCTAGTGGAGTTTGATTTTTGATGACTCTACTAGGAACATGATTAATGAGATACACGGCTGTGAGGAACGCTTCATCCCAAAACTTCAAAGGCATAAAACGCATGAGCCAAAAGAGAAAGACCAACTTCCACTATGTGGCGATGTTTCCGCTCAGCGGATCCATTCTGTTGATGCGCATGAGGGCAGGAGACGTGGTGAGTGATGCCAATGCGTTCAAAGAAGGAATTCAGACTTTGATACTCACTACCCCAATCCGTCTGCATGGCAATGATTTTGCGATTAAACAAACGTTCAACATGAGCTTGAAAGAGATGGAATTTCTCAAACACATCAGATTTGTTCTTAAGCAAATAGATCCAACTAAACTTGCTGAAATCATCAATAAAACTGACATAGTATTTTTGTCTGCCTACAGAGACGGGTCCAGGACCCCAAACATCTGAGAAAATAAGCTCTAAAGGAGCTTTGGATTCACTAACTGAACGAGGGTAAGGGAGTTGATGGCTCTTGGCCATCTGACATGCATCACACACTAGAAGATGATCTTGTTTATTGGACACGGGAAGATTGAAATCTCGAACAATTTTCTGGACGACCGGAAGGGAGGGATGCCCTAAACGCTTGTGCCACCGGGATGTAGATAGTTTGATCGCTCCAAGCACTTGCCGTTGGGGAGCACTGTGCCGTCCGGTCACCGGGAACAAACGCCATCTACTCTTGTTTTGGAGTCTAGTACTCCGGGTAGCCTGATCCTTGACAAGAAAAGTTTCAGGATGAAGTTCAATAAACACGTGATTATCTTTCATGAGTTGGTAGGCAGAAAGAAGACTTTGCTCAGAGTTAGGAACATGCAGAATATTGTTCAAATTCAAGGATCCGGAGGGAGTAGATAAAACTGAATGGCCAATGTGTGCAATGTCCATACCTTGTCCGCTAGCAGTATGAATCTGTTCGTTGCCGGTGTAGCAGCCCCGAACAACAAGCTTTTCCAGTTCGCCGGTGATGTGATCAGTTGCACCGGTGTCGAGGTACCAATTGGTATCTACGCCATATGAGTGTGCAGCGTTGGCAGCACGACGTTGGCCGCCATTGCCACCACCACCTTTTGCAGGGTTGCGGACGTTGTTGTTGTAGTTCTTGTCGTAGCGCTTCCTGCAGCGCCACGCTCCATTGCCTTCCTCTATGCAGATCTGGCAGCGTTCGCGGTCACCGCGATCACCACCCTGCTTGCGCGGCGCACCACAAGAGGAGTTGCCGCCGGAGTTGTCATTGTAGCGGGGAGGGACGGAGTTGTTGTTGTAGCCGCCACTGCCGCCTCCACGTCCGCCGCCACGGCCACCATCGCGGGATGCAAGGTTGGTGGAGTGGTTGGGGGAGAAAGCCGCCTGCTGGGCGGTGATGCGGGCCTCAGCCGCCAAGAGCAATGAGAAGAGCATAGTGAGCCTGATATGTTGATCCATAGCGGCGTGTGTGGAGATAGCAGAGACGAAACCGTTGTAGTCGTGTTCATGCACCAGGCCTTGGAGAATTTGGTCGACGAGGTCATCTTCTCCAAGGGGCTTCCCGGCGGCTGCGAGCTCATCGGCGATGCCCTTCATCTTGGTGAAGTAGGCGGCGGCCAAGAGGTCTCCCTTGCGCGTGTTCCCCAGGGCAGAGCGAAGCTGGATGGTGCGCGCCCTGGACTGCGATAAAAACTCTGGAGCGGGGCTTGCCAGATGCTAATAGAGGTGGTGTGGTTCGAGACTTGCATGAGAACATCGAGAGAGACCGAGAGATCGAGAGAGAGAGAAGCAATCAGGAACGTGAGCACCTGTTGATCTTGCGTTACCCAGATGGCGTGCTCCGGGTTGGGCGTGGTGACGGTCTCCTTCTTCCCGTCACCGATCTCCTTCTCAAAGAGGAGGAGGGCGTTTGGCTCCTTGATCGAGCCGTCGAGGTAGTCCATCATCCCTGCCGCTTTGATATGCGGCAGGACTTGCGCCTTCCATACCAGAAATTTTTCCCTCGTGAGCTTCTCGGTGATGGTGTGGCCGAGCGATGCGAGGGAAGGAGAGGCCATGGCGACGGGAGAGGAGGAGGACGACATGACCTAGATGCGTTGGAAGAGAAAGGCTCTGCATACCATGTAGAAAATGAGGCTAAAGCGTATACATCTAGCAGGGACGCGTGCGTGTTAATATAGGCACAAGGCCGCGGGATTACAAGGTTATTGGGCTGTGGATTGATCTCCAAGTCACAATCAAGGATAAGATCTAATCTCAACAGCCTAACTTATTTTTTTTGCATCGATCAACAGCCCAACTAATATTACAACAACTACACGCACGCACACAATATACGGTTTATAGTTATACAGTATGTACATTGTTTAACATCGTATCCCCGTCGCCCGTGCCCCGGGAAAACTGGGTGTGCAGCACGGACGCCGCCGGCGTATGGTATCTGGCCGTCAATGAACACTTCCACCCTAGCCTCCACGATCCTCTCACCGGAGCTGTCGCCCACCTGCCCACCTTCCCATGGGAGGAGGAGTTTGACCCCTGCGGCGTCATCTACGACGACGGCACCACTTTCCTGCACAGCATCGACGCTGGTTATGGAAGTGAATGGTTCAGGGCGGCTCTCCTGCGTCCCGGTGATGCCGAGTGGACGGCCGTCCAGAGGACCATCCAAGCACCTGATCATGGTAAATTCTACGCCACGTACCACAGTGGCAGGATCTTGGTGACCGTCGAAGCTGGACAGTGGTACGTAATCACGCATGGTGGTGACGACGTGTTAGGTACCAAGGCCGCCACGTTTGCCGTGGGAGAAAGGGCCCTACTCGCGCCGGTACAGCCATGTACTCGAGTCTTGTGGCGAGCTTTTGTGGGTGGTTGTCCAGGTCCAGTTGTGTAGGTACACTTGTACGACTGGCATCAGACCTGGGCTCTCAGTGGTTGTGCACGCGCTAGGGGAGGATACAACGTCACCGGAGAAGAAGACACGATAGGTGAGGAAACACAGTCATAGCCTGACCGACCGCGTGCTGTTCCTCGGGTGGCCCAACAGCTTCGCCATGGATGCCTCGCGGCTGGGCGGTAGGGACGGCGGGTGTGTCTACTTCGTCTACTGTGCAAACAAGGCCTTGCCACGTGAAGAGGTTGGTGTATTCAGGTACAACCTCGTCCATGACAATATCAAGGATTGGTACTTCGGTCATCAAAACAATCTTGAGAGTATCGAGCGGCTGCCTCAAGGATTGCACAATTGGAGGTGCACGTGGCGTACCCTAACCTGCTATTTCTCCAATTCAGGCATGTTTGACAAATGATACGAGTTAAAATTATGGCCGCATCAGGAGTTTAACTGTAACCTCAAGACTCTTCATAGGCATCTCATATTGATTAATTTATATTAGATTTATATTCATTTTCCTACATCAGGAACTCAATGAGAGGGCGTTGAAGGATCAAGAGCTGAAGCGGCAACCGCCGACTCTAGTTACTAGGCCAACACACATCGCTCACACCAAGAGACATTAACAGCCAGTTTTAGGGTGCTCGTGCATAATTTGCCTCTCACCGTGAAGAACTCACAACTACAACTCTTTTTCAGTAACCACGGCAACGTGTCTAGCGCCGAGTGATCTACTACAAAAAGACCAAGCGCTCACAAGGCAACATTATCGAGGGCACATGCCAATAAGGAAGATGCTTTAGATGCTCTGAACACACTGTTTTTGGATGGATGTAGACCCGAGGTAAGCTTTGGTGGGAAGGTGGCGACGTTCATCTTGTTCCACGTTCATGTCGTCATGTCTAGAGGCAGGGACGAACTCAAAACTCTGTCCTTTGCCTTGAGAGCCTACAGAGGAAAAATTGGAAGATGCTGAAAAGCCGACCGACGGAATAATGCGTATGCATGGCAGAGGTTTTGGTTTGCCTACCTCTTTGTCCCAGTTGGTGCGCATGGTAATGGCCAGCAGCAACAGCATCTGCACAACTACCCCGCAGATTATTCCCAACCACAGCCCCTGGAGTTCATACCATTACATTAGTTTGCAGAGGTTTCTTCAGATGAGAATGAAATACAAGTGAAACTGCAACTTTCTGTATGCATGGTATGGGTGGTAAAATTAAATCAGTACCATTCCGCCGAGATGGAAGACAAAGGCAAAGCATAGCGCCGCTGGAATGCCGACAAGGTAGTACGCACTGAGATTGACACAAGCTCCAATCCTTTGCAAGCCACAGCCCCTGACAATACCTGGAATATATCAAGTGTATACCCCACGCTGCAATCAGTACTTGAGACTAATGTTCACCAAAATTGCTACATATCTTTCAGCGAAATGATACGAGACAAGATAGACTGGAGTGCATCTAAAAAAAAAAGAGATAGATAGATAGACTAGAGTTGAAATTCAGGAAATAGTCTGCAAGTACTTGGAATTCAAGTTATGTGGTGCATCCTCTACATTTACCTGAAAGAACACATTGCAGATTGTCGAAAATGATCGACACGGAAAGAAGCGGCATCATTCTCGCAATGTATTCCACCACCTCATTCTCGTTGCTGTATGCGTACCCCCATATATTGCGCACCGAGACCATAAGAAGTCCTACAGACACACCCATCGCGAGGCCCAGAACCATGATCACACGAGTAGCCAGACGGGCAGCTTCAGGTCGCCCAGCACCAAGCTCATTTGAAACACGGGTGCTACAATGACAAGATACACGATTTCATCGCCGCAATGACTCTGGCATGGCAAAGTTGTTTAGTCGTACCTTATGGCTGCCCCAAGACCGAAGGGGATCATGATTGCTAATGAAACTGTGTTCAAGCTGCAAGCAGTTCCACATTTCCCATCAGAACAGGGCATACAGAATGTGAAATACTGCATGAAAAATGCAACTCACCAAATGGACAACACCGATGCCTCCAGCTTAGGATTTGGGAGAAGTCCGGAGAGAAGTACCAGCAGCTCAGACGACCACCACTCTAGACTGTGTACATGTAGGATCAGATTCTGTCGAAGATAGAGCACGAAAAAAATCTACCTGCAAATCTGAGGGGCACAAACTAAAACTTTTTTAGAACGAAGGCTCGCAGAGAGCCCGGCTTTGAATTAACAAAGTCATCAACCGGCCAGGAAAAACAGACACACACAAACCCCCACGACCAAACGATACAAGGGGACACTCTAGGAGGCTTACAACTCAACGGGTCGCACAAGCACAAAAAGAATACAGGAAAACATAGCTCGAAGCTTGTCCAAGCCGAAGACTACAGCCAAACAGCCAACTAGGGATGAGGCACACACGAGCACGACGAGGACCTGCTTGCAACAGAGAGTGGTGAGAGAGCCCGACCAACACCCAAGTAGAAGCCACCACACATCCGCCGTCTCTCACGCCGCAGAGGGACCCTTCCCTCTCGCCATGGCTCGCAAGGCGCCGTACCCGGCGGACTTGAGAGACGCTCACCCTAGAGCAGGGGACGTGTCAGCTTCGGGACCTGGAGCAGCCGCAGCACTTCACCACTAGAACATTCGAGCACTCCGCGACTGCCGCCTCGCCACAACCTAGAACGCCTGAGAGCTGCAGGAAAACCACCAGGTGCAGCTACTGAAGAAGGCAGCAGAGGCATCAAGAGAACCGACAGGCCACCGAGAAGCATTGCCAGGCAGCCGAACGCCTACAGCCATGCCGAACCTAGGGACACCGCCGTCACCGGACCACCCAAGCCATCCAAGCTCCGACCTAGAAACCCTCACCTGAACGCAACCCTCCCCAGGCGGCGCCCCCAAGGAAGAACACGACGCACAGCGCACCGTCACCGCCCAATCCAAGCCGGATTTTGGGCTTTCACCCGGGAGGAGGAACAGGGGTGGAAAGGGGGAGGGCCTCTGCAGCACCTCCAAGGAGGAGACGGCGTCGGGGACGTCGCTGCTGCCAGGCCGGCCACGCCGGCCAACGGTTTCCCGCGGCCCAAAACCAGACCACCAGTCACCCACCCACATCATACCGGCGCTCGGAGGGAGGCAGGCGAGAAGCGGCGGGGACGAGGAAGACAGGGGAAAGGAGCCACCCTCAGATCTGACGAGAAGGGGAGACCTCCGCGCCGCCGCCGCCACCCGCCGACACCTCACCACCCGCGTGGTCGAGGCCGCCGGCCAGAGCACACCCGCGGACGACGCCGGCCGAGAAAGCGCCGCCGCCTCGCCAAGAAGGGCCGCCGCCCCAGATCCGAGGTCCTCCTCGAGGAAAGGAGCGACCGAGGCCTCGCCGCCACCTTCACGGGCGGCCGCACGCGCGGATCCGGCGGCTAACTCAGGTGGCGGCGAGGGAGGGAGGGGAGAGGGAGCGGCGGCGCGACGGGGAAACCCTAGTCGCCGCCCGAGTCGCCCGAAGCGGACGACGCGGGGGGGGGGGGGGGGGGGGGGCTCGGGATCTTTTTCACCCCAACACAAACTAAAACTCACCAAACCATCAGCGCAGATGGCACGGCAAGCTTCATGAAGCTAAGGATGTCGCGAAACGCGTCCTTTGAGAGGCCTGTCCAGGTGCTCCTGTACGATGTAGAGAGCCAAGATTGACACATTGGCCAGGTACGAGATGCCATTGGCCAAGGCAGCGCCTTTGTTGCCGAGCCCAAGCCTGTACACCAGCAACCAGCACACAAGAACGTGGCTCAGCGCCGTGACGCCTGAACTCGCCATCACCGGGAGGACGATGTTCTGTGTCTGGAGGAACCGGACGTGGCACTCCAGCGGTCCGTAAACGAACAATGCCGGAATCATCCACCGGATGTAGCTCCCTGCCCCCATGGCAATCTCCGGGTCCTGGCCGAAGAGCAGGAGGATCTGGCCGGTGTACGCCCAGACCACCGCAACCACAGCGCTCACCAAAGTGAGCACGAGGACTGCCCTCTGCTTGTAGATGCCGAGCAGATGGTACTGTCTTGCCCCGAAGGCTTGCCCACACAGTGTTTCCAAGCTGCTTGCCATGCCAGACTAAGATGATTACGAACAGATACAAGAGAAGATATTCAGGTTGATGTTAGTTGTTCATTCATGAGGATCAAAATATGTAGGAGAGGTGATGAATTCACATAAAATATACCAACAAGCTGAAGCCGGTGACACCGGCAAAGGAGGTGGCGATGGAGGCACTCGAGAGAGAGAGCTCACCGAGATGGCCGACAAACATGATCGATATCATCTGCACGACTTGCTGCAACAGGCATCCGGCAATGAGAGGCCCGGCGAGGTACAGCTGCTTCTTAACCTCAATCACCACCAAGCTCTCTTTTGGCCCTCCTGTCTCCTCAGTGCTGCTGTTGCCCCCAATAGGGGGCTCCTCCATGGCTGGCAACATGCTTGAAATCTCACGCACTGCTTCTGAATCTGAAGAAGGTGGGTGTTAATTAACAGGTGAAGGAGGTATATTTATCATGTTTGTGAAAGTATATACTAATACTAATCGACCTCGTCAATGCTGCATAGACCCGCCACTCGAGGAAAAATTCAGTCAGGAAACATATAGGAAACAGACGCACTCGCTAGGCAGCCAAGTGGATTGAAGAATCTCATCATCTCATGTGAGACCAAGGAGGCAGCTTGGCGGCCAAGTTCAAGACATCTGACACAATAAACTATCTGACGAGCAAGATTGGATGGAATGGTTAACAGCACATGCTCGTACCAAGTGGTCTGCTTGATAAGCTACCGACAAAAATTGCACATGCTGGATCAGCCCATTTGCACTATTATAGTAAAAAAAGCTCGAAATTTCATGACGGCCGGCGGCCTGAGCCTCTCTCGTCGTCATGTGTCATATGTGAACCCCTGACGTGAACTTCATGACGCATACACAAAGAAAAGGGAATTTCCTAAGATGCACTGCCATCAAGGCATTGGTTAACCACCCCGTGGTTTATTCATACGATGTCAGCAGATTCTCCTACGAAAAATCAAAAGCTGAAACCCAATAGCTATTTGGAATTAGCTTTCCCAGTGAAATTGAATCTAGATTCGGGTTATTTTCAGTGCAATTGACTGAAGCATGTCCAAGTGTCCATAAGTGATTCGGAGCACATTGTAGAAACAAACAGAGCCTCTGAGGGCATGGCCAGTGCATAGCCTCAGGATGATGCCCCATATGCTATGTAGAATCGGATGTCAGGAGAAATAGGTTCAGATGGAGAAGTAGGATCCACTTCAGGAGGTAGGTGCTTAGGGAAAAAACCATGTGATCCGGTGTAAAAAGCTACTCCCTTCATTCCTAAATATAAGTCTTTTTAGATATTTCAATAAGGACTGCATACGGATGTATATTGACATATTTTAGAGTATAAGTTCACTCATTTTGCTCCGTATGTAATCCGCACTGGAATCTCTAAAAAGACTTATATTTAGGAACGGAAGAGGTAAAAGAGTTGAAGTGGAGAGTAGAGATGCATATGTACTAGAGTTTACATTTTTTTTTCTATTCCTTGATGAGGCCCACTAGTGGTAGCTTGCGTTGCAATTTCTTAAATGTAGATGTCTCAAACAATTTTTTTCATGGGGCATCTATATCCATATGCCAGGTTCATGCCTTGAATGGGCTCCCTGAATTTCGAGTTGAGCTGAACAGATTCTGTGACGCCCCACTCTCTCATAAGCTCGTTGTTTTCTTCTAAGTCAGGCATGGGCAACAACAAATTTGGAGTCTGTGTGAAAAGAAGCGAAAAAGACCACAAAAGGGTGCGGATAAGAACCGTACAACAGCGGCGGCTAAGGCGGCCCCGGGGACGAGGGCCCAAAGAAGTTGTCCTTGGCCGAGGAAGGCGGCTACGAGGATGATGGAGTGGTGTCGTATTGGGTCAATACGCGGATCAGCAGATTACATCGGATAGAACTCCATGGAGATCATGGAGAACATGATATTTGGGATCAGAGAGAAAGAAGAAGTCATCTAGATACTAGCTATGGACCCGTAGGTCTGTGGTAAAATACTCACACATCATTGGAGGTGCAGCAAGGTTGATGTAGAAGCCCTCCATGATCGATTCCCCCTCCGACAGAGTACCAGAAAAGGCCTCCAGATGGGATCGCGGAAGAACAAAGACTTGCGACGGCAGAAAAAGTGTTTCGGGTGGCTCTATGTTGGTTTGGGGATTTTAGGGAATTTATGGAGGGGGAGTTTGGTCAAACGAAGCTGTGTGGGACCCATGAGCTCAGGTGGCATCGCCCCCTAGGGCGGGCCAGGTGAGCTCGTGGCTCTCCCATAGATCTTCTGATCTCTTCCTGAACCTTCTAGGGTCCCTTCTGATCTAGAAAAAATCATCGTAAAGTTTCATAGTGTTTGGACTTCTTTTGATATTGATTTTCTGAAAAGCCGAAAACAAGCAGCTAACACTTGACACTAATAGGTTAGTCCTCAGAAATGATATAAAATTGCATATAAAGTATCTAAGATTGATAATATAATAACATGAAACAATCAAAAAATTATAGATACGTTGAAGATGTATCAGTCACCACGGCAATGGCATCCGATTTCAAGCGGTGATTATGGCCATGTGATGGCACAGTAGGGTAATAGTAGCACGGGACTCATTAAGTGCGTCAGGTCCTTTGTTCGACTCCAGGAAGTCAAAAAATTTATGCTAACAATTAGTTTTTCATTTGTTTTTCTCTCGCTGCCCCATGCAGGGAGACGTATAGTCACATCAACGTTCGCGCCACTCTTCTTCCACACTAAGCCATCTCCGCTCCCCATTCCAATCCCCAAGCCCCCTCTTGTCGCCAACTCCCATGCAGGACTGCCGCCCCCTTCACCGCCTCTCATCTCCGGAGAAGATCGCCTTCGCCTACTTCCGCAGTCGCCGCCGTCGACCACCTCGACGGCATCGAGAAACCCTAGGCAGGCCGACTCGTCGACAGAAAATGAAGGTAAATCTTTCTTCAATATCTTTGATTCCGGTTAAATCAAGTGCGAATGTTGTATGTGTACTGAATTGATTGTTTGGTTTCGGTGTTTGGACACCAGGGGTTTGTGCGTAAATGGCCACGTGATGTATGCCAAAACCTTCCACATAAGACTTCCAGGTGGCTTTGAAGACAGGACGTTATGTTTTTTTACATTGGTTGTTCTTTCATTCATGGTGTGTCCAAATTGATATTAGTTACTTCATGAAACTATACTAGTGTTCTATGATGAGTAAAGTCTATTTTCAACCTTGAACTGGTAGACATAGTCGAAATCAAACCCTGAATTTTCGATCCCTGAAGTTGACACCCCGTATTCACTAATCCTGGCTAATTTCAACCCTATACCGACCCTGGACGTATTTGTTGCATCAGGAAAAGCAATCCCGACCGAGATCGCTCGTTTCTTTCACTAACAATGCAGGCCTACGTGTCATGTCCATCTTCCCACTCCGTCCATACCAGCAACGTGATTCTTGCGCTCAAGGCTCCGCTGCCGTCTCCCGTTCCTGGTGGGCACTCAGCTGCGAGAGGCGAGGTGGAGGAGAAACACGGCAAGGATGACCTACGTCGTGGAGGTCTGCAGGGACGTGCACCGCCGCTACAGGCTGCCCGGCCGGAGCCGCGCGGTGGCGAGCGCGTACAGGCATACCCATGTATATCAGCGTCCTAAGCTTCTCTAGTTCCCTCGGCGTCGCGACGACCGGGCAAGCTCAAGGCCCGTCAACTTCGCTGTCCTCCATGACGCTCCCCCTCGTGCTCGCCTCCATGAACTGCTCTGTCTTTTGATCGAGCACCTGTTGTGCACTCACCACCAAGAGCCAGAGCTCGCCTATGAGGCATCCCAGAACACGAAGGCGCAACACGTCGACGAGGTGAAGTGTTGTGTCCAGGAGCCCGAACGGAGCAGCGGGGTTCATGGGCGGTCGACATCGAGCTCGCCGTGTCCGCATGGGTGCAGACGGCGGGATACGGGTGCCCTGCTGCCGCCCTATGCTGTCCACCGGGCGTACGCGTAGAAGGTCTCTCCACGCGCGGCTGCTCGGGTCATGGTCACCACTGCTGCCTGTTGGCACAAGGTCCCGAAAGGCGATAGCTAATACAACTCGACTAGCACTCCTTTCTCGGCCAGAAGCAACAAACGCAGCCTCCATTGCATGGATGTGCTGCTTCTCAGCGTGTAATATTGTTTTAGTCTGTTTGTTTCCCTTTTATAATCACGCATGCACGTTTGCTTTGTATTTCCGTGTGCATGACGCGTTGGATAAGCGCATGCAGCACGTCCCTTGCATCTAGGATCAAGCATAGTGGGGTTAGCTTGGCGTGAGTCTCGGTCAAGGCGTTGGCCTGATCGTGTGTGTAGGCATATGCCGTTTAGATCATCTCTGAAGAATAACAGAAAGACGCCAGAAAAGACGCGTATCTTTGCGTCGCAATAATCTTCCGTGTGTGATCTGTTCTTCGTGTCTCGAGAGAAACCACCATTGCTAGCTGAGAGAGAAGCTTTGGACCCGTCATTTGGCATCAGAGCTTTGATTGTATGCCCAAGATCATGCCGCGGGGCTCGCCGAAAAGCAGCGGAGATGGAACGCTGACGCTGCCGGAGGCGACGGAAGTCAAGCCGGAGCCGTTTGATCAGAACTCCTTCCCGCAGCTCGAGCGGGACAACTACTCCATGTGGGCGATGCAGATGCGTGTCCAGCTGCAGTTCATGGAGGTGTGGGGCGCCATCGACAAGGCAGGCCCCGAGTACGCGGAAGGCGGTGCTGAGTACCGCAAAGATCGTGGGGCGCTAACCGCGATTTATCGCGCCGTGCCCAAGACGATGCTTCCAACTCTCGTTGGCAAGGATTCGGCAAAAGAAGCCTGGGAAGCCATCAAGAAGTCCCATCTCGGCCACGACCGCGTTCGCGAGGCAAACTTGCAGACGTACAAGAAGCTGTTCGAGGAACTGAAGATGGCGGAGAGCGAGACCGTGGACGAATTCGCTACGCGCGTCACATCGCTCGTCAGCGGGATTCGTGGCCTCAGCGAGAAGCTCGACGAGATTGAGGTCGTGCGCAAGTTCCTGCGTGCAGCACCGACGCGTTACATGCAGCTGGTGACCACAATCGAGCAGTGCATCAATCTCAAAACCCTGTCAACTGAAGACTTGGTGGGGCGTTACAAGGCGTACGACGAGCGCGTACGTTCTACCTTCGGCAATCCTTAGGAAGGGGAGCACCTGATGTTGTCACGTGCACAGTGGGAGAAGCTCGAAGGGAAGAAGACAGGAGGTGAGGGATCGTCGTCCGGTGGCCAGAACGGCGACCGATCCGGAAGCCACGGCAAGAAACCACAGCAGCATGGCTCCAACTCAAATTCCGGCCGTGGCAAGAACAACGACTGGAAGAAGAAGTACAAGTGCCACAACTGTGGTATTAAAGGGCACTTTGCTGCTGAGTGCCGCAAGCCAAAGAAGGAGAGGGCTCTCATGGCAGAGAAGGAAGATGAAGGTCCAGCAACTCTGCTCATGGCGGAGATCTGCGATCTGACTGAAACTGACGAGCACTCCGGTGAGGTTCTCCTCAATGAAGAAAAGGTACACCCGAAAAGGTACAAAGGTGATGCTTGGTATTTAGATACTGGTGCTAGCAATCATATGACAGGGATCAAGGAGAAGTTCTTGGACCTCGACCTCACTGTGACTGGGAAGGTCAGGTTTGGGGATGGTTCAGCCATGGACATTGTTGGGCGTGGCACTGTGTTGTTCCAGTGCCTGAACGGTGAACACCGTGCCCTTGCAAATGTGTACTACATCCCGTCGCTGAAGAGTTGCATCATCAGTTTGGGCCAACTTGCTGAACGTGGGTGCAAGGTGGTGATCGAGGACGACTACATGGAGATCTACGACAAGGCACGCGAGCTTCTCGCGCACGTGCTGCGGAACCAGAGCCGTCTCTACATCCTCGACCTGAGCCAGGCGCAGCCGGTCTGCCTCATGGCTAACTGCGGCGACACGGCTTGGCTTTGGCATGCACGGTACGGTCATCTCAACTTCAAGGCGTTGCGCGAGCTAGCGCAGAAGGAGATGGTACATGGGCTGCCGCACATAATCATATTGATCAGATATGCGACGGCTGCCTCGTTGGGAAGCAGTGGCGACTGTCATTCCCTAGCGAGGCGACGTACCGTGCTGAGCGCCCGCTAGCGTTGGTCCACGGTGACCTCTGCGGGCCAATCTCTCCACCAACACCCGCCGGCAACCGCTACTTTCTTCTGCTTGTTGATGATGTCTCCAGGTTCATGTGGCTAATTCTGCTGAAAACCAAGGACCAGGCACTTGATGCCTTTCATAGGTTCAGACTTGGTGCAGAGAAGGAAGTGGAGCTCGATCTTAAGGTGCTCCGCACTGACCGAGGTGGTGAGTTCACCTCAAAAGCATTCAAGGCATACTGCGACGACCACGGCATCAAACACTTCCTCACGGCGCCTTATTCACCGCAGCAAAATGGCGTCGTCGAGCGGCGCAATCAAACAATTGTTGGCATGGCTCGTAGTCTGTTGAAGAGCAAGGGAGTCCCAGGAAAATTCTGGGGGGAGGCGGTCACCACTGCTGTCTACCTCCTGAACCGTGCGCCGACGAAGAGTGTCGCCGGCCAGACGCCGTATGAAGCCTGGTGTGCACGGAAGCCCAGTGTCGAGCACCTGCGTACGTTTGGCTGTGTCGCCTATGCCAAGGTGACAAAGCCGAACTCATCGAAGCTTGCGGACAGGAGCGTTCGTACAGTTCTACTCGGGTATGAGCCTAACACAAAAGCCTATCGAGTATTTGATCCGATCGGCAACCGTGTCATCGTCACAAGGGACGTAGTGTTTGACGAGAAGCAGCAATGGGATTGGAGCACAGTGCACAGGCAAGAAGCGTCCAGTTATGAGGTGTTTACAGTCACGTATCCAATCATCTCCACTTCAGGTACAAGTAAGGTGACGTTGGAGGACGGCGTACATGCAGAGACGGGCGAGACCACACCGGCCAGTGCCACTCCAATCGGCACGCCGTGCGAGTCGCCCGCGACGCAGAGCATGCCGAGAGCAGCAAGTGTTTCTGCAGGCATAGCAGTGAACACGGCTGCAGACGCTGACGAGGGGCGGACGCCTCCGTCCCACACCTGACGAGCTCGGGCCCAAGGGGTTCAGAAACCTGATGGAGATCTTGGAGGAAACAACGGTTCCACCTGGTGCAGAGTTGCAGTTTGACGACGCCGGCGTGGATGCTGAGTTGTGCTTGCTCGGTACAGAGGAGCCCACGTCACACGTTGAGGCTCGGAAGGAGCCAAGCTGGAGGCGTGCCATGGAGGAAGAGCTTGACTCCATCCGTGGCAATGATACATGGCAGCTCGTCGACCTCCCGTCTGGACAAAAACCCATCAGTCTGAAATGGGTATACAAGCTGAAGAAAGATCCGAGCGGTGCCATCGTCAAGCATAAAGCCCGCCTTGTTGCAAAGGGATATGTGCAGCGCGAGGGGGTGGATTTTGATGAAGTATTTGCCCCTGTTGCGCGCATGGAAACTGTGCGTCTGCTCATCGCCGTGGCTGCACTTGAGGGCTGGCGTCTGCACCACATGGACGTAAAGTCCGCATTCTTGAACGGAGAGCTGCAGGAGGAGGTGTTCGTGCGACAACCCCCTGGTTATGAAGAAGACGGCAATGAGCACAAAGTTTTGAAGCTGAACAAGGCATTGTATGGACTTCGTCAGGCGCCGAGAGCATGGTATGCCAAGTTGCACGCCACTCTGCTCACGCTCGGGTCCGAGAGATGTCCTCTTGAGCACGCGGTGTACATGAGAAGCAAAGGTGGCTCGCGGCCGCTCGTAGGCGTTTATGTCGATGACTTGGTGATCACTGGTGCAAGCCAAGTGGAGATTGACAGCTTCAAGGAGCAGATGAAAAATCTGTTCAAAATGAGTGATCTGGGTTTGTTGTCATACTATCTCGGGATTGAGGTAGCCCAGACCGCCAATGGCATTACACTCAGCCAGGCCGGATATGCTCAGAAGATCCTTGAGAAGGTTGGAATGGCAGAGTGCAACCCAAGTCAAGTACCAATGGAGCCAAGACTGAAGCTAGTTAAAACTGATCAGGACAAGAAAGTGGACTCAACTCAGTACCGTAGCATAGTTGGGAGTCTGAGGTATTTGGTAAACACAAGGCCGGATCTTGCTTACTCAGTGGGCGTCGTTAGTCGTTTCATGGAAGCTCCTACGGTGAACCACATGGCAGCAGCCAAGCAGATTTTGAGGTACATCCGTGGCACCATTCATCTCGGCTGTCACTATGGAAGGAAGGAAGAAGAGGAGCCACGACTTGTTGGATACAGTGATAGTGACCATGCTGGTGATCTTGATGATCGTAAAAGCACATCAGGTGTGCTATACTTCCTGGGCACCAATCCAGTAACTTGGGTCTCGCAGAAACAAAAGGTAGTGGCAACATCATCGTGTGAAGCCGAATATATTGCTGCAGCTATCACTGCTTGTCAGGGAATTTGGTTATCATGGCTGCTTGGTGAACTGATGAACAAAGAGCAGCAGAAGAAACTGATGAAGAGGGAGCAACACAAGGTTTTGATCAAAGTGGACAACAAATCTGCAATTGCGCTTTGTAAGAACTCAGTCCATCATGATCGCAGCAAGCACATAGATGTTCGCTATCATTTCATTCGCGAGTGCGTTGAAGAAGGGAGGGTCACCGTGGAGCATGTCCGAACCGGCGACCAGCTCGCGGACATACTGACCAAGCCGCTCGCCCGTGTGAAGTTCCTGGAGCTTCGCGAGCGCATTGGACTCCGAGCGGTGAAGAAACAAGATTAAGGGGGTGAATCTCAGCGTGTAATATTGTTTTAGTCTGTTTGTTTCCCTTTTGTAATCACGCATGCACGTTTGCTTTGTATTTCCGTGTGCATGACGCGTTGGATAAGCGCATGCAGCACGTCCCTTGCATCTAGGATCAAGCATAGTGGGGTTAGCTTGGTGTGAGTCTCGGTCAAGGCGTTGGCCTGATCGTGTGTGTAGGCATATGCCGTTTAGATCATCTCTGAAGAATAACAGAAAGACGCCAGAAAAGACGTGTATCTTTGCGTCGCAAAAATCTTCCGTGTGTGATCTGTTCTTCGTGTCTCGAGAGCAACCACCATTGCTAGCTGAGAGAGAAGCTTTGGACCTGTCACTGCTGGCGGTGCTTTTGGCCAACGGTCAGTCGTAGCAAGGCTGGCTCCTGGATTTTATTCTGCGGGAAGACGCGCATGTACTCAACTATCCTAAGCAGGCAACTGGATTGATTCGCCCTCTACACAAAACACACACGTACGCGAGGCTCGCAGACTGCGGGGCTGACGCAGCTAGGATGCCGCAGCCGGCGAGTTCAACAGGGCGATGCCATGGCAGACGAGGCCGGGTGTTGGGTTGAAGATAAATATGACGTGTGCGACAGAGATGTCAGTGAGAATAGCCTGTGATCCCGGTCAGGATCGATCTTTTCCTGGTGCGCCAAACAGGTCGAGGGTTTGAGTTGACCGGGATTCTAAAGTATGGGGTACCGATTCCAGGGATTAAAAGATTGAGGTTCGATTTCGACAAGCAATACGAATTGAAGGTTTAAAACAAACTTTACTCTTCTACTATGATTTAGGCCTTTGTTAAGGTCATGACCATGGCTGCCCTGCATGGAATCGGCTAATAGTCAAATTGATACGTGAACATGCACGCAGGTTGTTTACATGATTGCTTCATAATTACAAAGGAGCATGATTGCTTCATAATTAGAAATGAGTACTGATTAGATTTTAGATCATTCACGTTGTTTTATGAAAAAAACTAACAATAGTTATCCATGCATAAATTAGGAAAGATGCTAAAAATAAAACAGTACAGTTTTCTAAAATTTATGCCACATAGTGCACATTTTTGTTAATGCTTGAATAGGCATAATGACCTCTTGGACATCCATCTAGTTGTTTTGTTCAAGTATGTCAAAGAGCAAGCCATTGTTAAATTTGTGAACATGATGACATAAGCCAATGTGAATTAATGAACAATTGGTATATGTACTTATTTATGACTTGCAAGCGTAACTATTCCAATCCTTCCATTTGTCCATAGTTCATCCCGCGCTTTGCAAGAAAACAAGTTCTCATGAAGCTGGGCGTTTATTCATTTCAACTCTCGATCCTCTGCTAAGCCTCGGCTTAAAACAAAGCATGACTTTCTTTTCTATTGTTGTCTCCAAAACTTTGAAGGAAAAAACATTTTTCACTGGACCAACTTGGAGAGAATTTGCCAAAGTATACATACTTCAAGTTGGTATGAAGCTGTACTTCGTTATTAGCACACATGAACATCAAATTGATGTGGAACTGAATAATGTTCCAATTGTTCATCCTTGTAAGTGTTCTTAGACATACATACCTTGCTTACGTGGACTTGTGTTTACTTGCCTGTTCTTAATAGTCCTAACTATAAATATCTGGCAATGTTGTCATTCTTGTTTATGTATACCTACTCAGCTTACTATGCGATGTTGGAAGAAACAAAAGAGATAGTTGACAAAATGGAACTCACTGCTGGAACCACATGTACGTGGAAAGACATGCGGTACGTCGTCATTTTTGCTGACAATATTGAAACGTTTGTACGGTGGCACGCAGATGAACCAAGTTCTGGACCATACAAAGTACTTATGCAAACTTTGACTGAGACCAACATTAAGAAGACACTGCTGGTAATAATTTTATTTATTTCATCATTCATAGTACAACATTAGTTATTTAAAATATGCCATCATACCATGTAACAATTGTGTTATTGCAACAGAGACTCCCCCTAGTCATGTTTTTTCTGATCAGATGGATCCACATGGTGAAATGATAATTATTATGTATCCTGATGCTGCATATGGTCGTTATACCCGATGTCAGAAAAAGATGGACGCCTCATCGTAATGGATGGCTGGAAGGATTTGCTTTCCTTGTCTAAATTGGCCGTTGGAGACAGGCTGCTCTTTGTGATCCACCACGGAGGTGATGAGGTTATCCTCTTTGTACCTATGCATGGGCAAGTGTAATCTGCTGAAGAGTAGTTCTATGATGTTGATGCACGAACACTCCTACTCGTGATGTGCGTTACTTTTGGGAATGACGGTGCTGATGTACCAAATGTTTGTTCCATGTCTGAACTTGTAATGCTATATTATTATCTGTGATTATATTTTTCTGTTCATGTTTTATTTAAGAATTAGTATGGCATCTCATAGTTCAGTAAAATGATAGCATAAACGGAAATAATGTAATAGATTTCATTACGAGCATCTCAACAAATATCCATTAGATAAACCCAAAACTTTGTTTTCAAGCCCACTGCACCATTTTTTTTCTTTCCCAACATGCCGAACATCTCAAGTAATACCCTGAAAATTTATTCTAATATGTTATAAATTTTACCATGACAGAAATTATAAGATACTACATTTTGAACACCAACTCGCCATTTTTTAAATCATTTTTCTAACCAGCCGATCATTTTCTGTGACACCAAACATTTTATGTGACATTACAAACCGTCCAAGAAAATGGACATGTGTAGCGACGCCCAAATGCATCGCCGAAAATCAGGCTAGAATGTCGCTAAAGTTGGCTAGGGCGCTGCCCTGGGAGGAAAAACCTCATGATGGTGGACCGTCAAAGAAAATGGTTTAAGGCGACGTTTCCTGTTTTGTCGCTAGGGTTTTTGTCACTAAATAGAGCAAATTTTGTAGTGTGGGCATGTTTAACCCTTAATGTAACCAACCTACATGTAACCCTAGGAACCCACGGTGACTATATAAGCCGAGGGATTTAGACCGTAGGAGAGGGACATTCAGATACGACCTCGAGGTAGATCACCACGTACTTTGTACCCCATAATAATAAATACAATAGAAGTAGGACATTGGATTTTACCTCTTCGAGAGGGCCCGAACCTGGGTAAAAAACCGTGTCCTTTTTTTATTACCATCCACGCAAGATCACCAGCTCAAGACCCCCTATCCGAGATCCGCCGGATTCAACCCCGATACCAGGAGAGGATCTCTTTGTTTGTTCCATCCTGGGCCACTTTGGGCGGCCCATGGCGAATACCAGGAAGACTCGGGAAGGCTTGTTCAAGACAAGGACTTCGTATCCATGAAGGACTCCTCTCCACTGATGTAGCCGACTAGGACTCTAGTAACCCTAGATGTTGGGGAACGCAGTAATTTCAAAAAAATTCCTACGATCACGCAAGATCTATCTAGGAGATGCATAGCAACGAGCGGGGAGAGTGTGCCCATGTACCCTCGTAGACCGAAAGAGGAAGCGTTAAGTAACGCGGTTGATGTAGTCGAACGTCTTCGTGATCCAACCGATCAAGTACCGTACGCACGACACCTCCGTGATCTGCACACGTTCAGCTCGGTGACGTCCCTCGTACCCTTGATCCAGTTGAGGCCGAGGGAGAGTTTCGTCAGGACGACGGCATGGTGATGGTGTTGATGAAGTTACCTACGCAGGGCTTCGCCTAAGAACCGCAACGATATGACCGAGGTGGAAATCTATGGAGGGGGCACCGCACACGGCTAAAACAACTGTTGACTTGTGTGTTCTAGGGTGCCCTGCTACCTCTTGAGCACTGCGTTGGTTTTCCCTTGAAGAGGAAAGGGTGATGCAGCAAAGTAGCGTAAGTATTTCCCTCAGTTTTTGAGAACCAAGGTATCAATCCAGTAGGAGGCTATGCGCGAGTCCCTTGCACCTACACAAAAAATCAATCCTCGCAACCAACGCGATAAGGGGTTGTCAATCCCTACACGGTCACTTACGAGAGTGAGATCTGATAGATATGATAAGATAATATTTTTGGTATTTTTATGATAAAGATGCAAAGTAAAAGAAAAGCAACGAAAATAACTAAGTGTTGGAAGATTAATATGATGGAAAATAGACCCGGGGGCCATAGGTTTCACTAGTGGCTTCTCTCAAGAGCATAAATATTTTACGGTGGGTGAACAAATTACTGTTGAGCAATTGATAGAATTGAGCATAGTTATGAGAATATCTAGGTATGATCATGTATATAGGCATCACGTCCGAGACAAGTAGACCGACTCCTGCCTGCATCTACTACTATTACTCCACACATCGACCGCTATCCAGCATGCATCTAGAGTATTAAGTTCATAAGAACAGAGTAATGCTTTAAGCAAGATGACATGATGTAGAGGGATAAATTCATGCAATATGATAAAAAAACCATCTTGTTATCCTCGATGGCAACAATACAATACGTGCCTTGCTGCCCCTACTGTCACTGGGAAAGGACACCGCAAGATTGAACCCAAAGCTAAGCACTTCTCCCATTGCAAGAAAGATCAATCTAGTAGGCCAAACCAAACTGATAATTCGAAGAGACTTGCAAAGATAACCAATCATACATAAAAGAATTCAGAAGATTCAAATATTGTTCATAGATAAACTTGATCATAAACCCACAATTCATCGGTCTCAACAAACACACCGCAAAAGAAGATTACATCGAATAGATCTCCACAAGAGAGGGGGAGAACATTGTATTGAGATCCAAAAAGAGAGAGAAAGCCATCTAGCTAATAACTATGGACCCGAAGGTCTGAGGTAAACTACTCACACTTCATCGAAGAGGCTATGGTGTTGATGTAGAAGCCCTCCGTGATCAATGCCCCCTCCGGCGGAGCTCCGGAACAGGCCCCAAGATGGGATCTCGTGGGTACAGAAAGTTACGGCGGTGGAATTAGGTTTTTGGCTCCGTATCTGATCGTTTCGGGGTACGTAGGTATATATAGGAGGAAGAAGTACGTCGGTGGAGCAACATGGGGCCCACGAGGGTGGAGGGCGCGCCTGGGGGGGGGGGGGTAGGCGCGCCCCCCTACCTCGTGGCTTCCTGTTTGATTTCTTGACGTAGGGTCCAAGTCCTCTGGATCATGTTCGTTCCGAAAATCACGTTCCCGAAGGTTACATTCCGTTTGGACTCCGTTTGATATTCTTTTTCTGCGAAACTCTGAAATAGGCAAAAAAACAGCAATTCTGGGCTGGGCCTCCGGTTAATAGGTTAGTCCCAAAAAAAATATAAAAGTGGATAATAAAGCCCAATAATGTCTAAAACAGAAGATAATATAGCATGGCGCAATCAAAAATTATAGATACGTTGGAGACGTATCAAGCATCCCCAAGCTTAATTCCTGCTCGTCCTTGAGTAGGTAAATGATAAAAACAGAATTTTTGATGTGGAATGCTACTTGGCGTAATTTCAATGTAATTCTTCTTAATTGTGGTATGAATATTCAGATCCGAAAGATTCAAGATAAAATTTCAATATTGACATAAAAATAATAATACTTCAAGCATACTAACTAAGCAATTATGTCCTCTCAAAATAACATGGCCAAAGAAAGTTCATCCCTACAAAATCATATAGTTTAGTCATGCTCCATTTTCGTCACACAAGAATGCTCTCATCATGCACAACCCCGATGACAAGCCAGGAAATTGTTTCATACTTTAGTAATCTCAAAAAAATTTAACCTTCATGCAATACATGAGCGTGAGCCCTGGATATAGCACTATGAGTGGAATAGAATATGATGATGGGGGTTATGTGGAGAAGACAAAAAAGGAGAAAGTCTCACATCAACGAGGCTAATCAATGAGCTATGGAGATGCCCATCGATTGATGTTAATGCAAGGAGTAGGGATTGCCATGCAACGGATGCACTAGAGCTATAAATATATGAAAGCTCAACAAAAGAAACTAAGTGGGTGTGCATCCAACTTGCTTGCTCACGAAGACCTAGGGCACTTGAGGAGGCCCATTATTGGAATATACAAGCCAAGTTCTATAATGAAAAATTCCCACTAGTATATGAAAGTGACAAAACAAGAGACTCTCTATCATGAAGATTATGGTGCTACTTTGAAGCACAAGTGTGGTAAAGGATAGTAACATTGTCCCTTCTCTCTTTTTCTCTCATTTTTTTGGCCTTTCTCTTTTTTTTATTCCTCACTTGGGACAATGCTCTAGAAAATGATGATCATCACACTTCTATTTATTCACAACTCAATGATTACAGCTCGATACTAGAACAAAGTATGACTATATATGAATGCCTCGGGCGGTGTACCGGGATATGCAATGAACCAAGAGTGACATGTATGAAAGAATTATGAACGGTGGCTTTGTCACAAATACTATGTCAACTACATGATCATGCAAAGCAATATGACAATGATGAAAGTGTCATGATAAACGGAATGGTGGAAAGTTGCATGGAAATATATCTCGGAATGGCTATGGAAATGCCATAATAGGTAGGTATGGTGTCTGTTTTGAGGAAGATATAAGGAGGTTTATGTGTGAAAGAGCGTATCATATCACGGGGTTTGGATGCACCGGCGAAGTTTGCACCAACTCTCAATGTGAGAAAGGGCAATGCACGGTACCGAAGAGGCTAGCAATGATGGAAAGGTGAGAGTGTGTATAATCCATGGACTCAACATTAGTCATAAAGAACTCACATACTTATTTCAAAAATCTACAAGTCATCAAAAACCAAGCACTACGCGCATGCTCCTAGGGGGATAGATTGGTAGGAAAAGACCATCGCTCGTCCCCGACCGCCACTCATAAGGAGGACAATCAAAGAACACCTCATGTTTCAAATTTGTTACATAACGTTTACCATACGTGCATGCTACGGGACTTGCAAACTTCAACACAAGTATTTCTCAAATTCACAACTACTCAACTAGCACAACTTTGATATCACTACCTCCATGTCTCAAAACAATCATCAAGCATCAAACTTCTCTTAGTATTCAACACACTCATAAGAAAGTTTTTACTAATCTTGAATACCTAGCATATTAGGATTATTTAAGCAAATTACCATGCTATTTAAGACTCTCAAAATAATCTAAGTGAAGCATGAGAGATCAATAGTTTCTATAAAACAAATCCACCACCGTGCTCTAAAAGATATAAGTGAAGTACTAGAGCAAAGCTATATAACTCAAAAGATATAAGTGAAGCACAGAGAGTATTCTAATAATTTCCGAATCATGTGTGTCTCTCTTAAAAGGTGTGTACAGCAAGGATGATTGTGGTAAACTAAAAAGCAAAGATTCAAATCATACAAGACGCTCCAAGCAAAACACATATCATGTGGTGAATAAAAATATAGCTCCAAGTAAAGTTACCGATGGAAGTAGACGAAAGAGGGGATGCCTTCCGGGGCATCCCCAAGCTTTGGCTTTTTGGTGTCCTTAGATTATCTTGGAGGTGCCATGGGCATCCCCAAGCTTAAGCTCTTGCCACTCCTTGTTCCATAATCCATCAAATCTTTCACCCAAAACTTGAAAACTTCACAACACAAAACTTAACAGAAAATCTCGTGAACTCCGTTAGCGAAAGAAAAAAAAAGACCACTTAAAGGTACTGTAATGAACTCATTCTTTATTTATATTGGTGTTAAACCTACTGTATTACTACTTCTCTATGGTTTATAAACTATTTTACTAGCCATAGATTCATCAAATAAGCAAACAACACACGAAAAACAGAATCTGTCAAAAACAGAACAGTCTGTAGTAATCTGTAACTAACGCAAACTTCTGGAACTCCAAAAAATCAGCCAAAATAGGACGACCTAGACAATTTGTTTATTGATCAGCAGCAATTGGAATCAATATTTTATCACATTCTGGTGATTTTTAACAATTATTTCCGTGAACAGAAAGTTTCTGGAATTTTTGCAAGATCAAATAACTATCATCCAAGAAGATCCTACAGGTTTAACTTGGCACAAACACTAATTAAAACATAAAAACACATCTAACCAGAGGATAGATCAAAAATTTATTCCTAAACATAAGCAAAAAGCAAAAAAATAAAATTGGGTTGCCTCCCAACAAGCGCTATCGTTTAACGCCCCTAGCTAGGCATAAAAGCAAGGATAGATCTAGGTATTGCCATCTTTGGTGGGCAATCCATAAGTGGCTCTCATAATAGATTCATATGGTAGTTTTATTTTCTTCCTAGGGAAGTGTTCCATGCCTTTTTTTAATGAAAATTGGAATCTAATATTCCCTTCCTTCATATCAATAATTGCACCAATCGTTCTAAGAAAAGGTCTACCAAGAATAATAGGACATGAAGGATTGCAATCTATATCAAGAACAATAAAATCTATGGGCACATAGTTCCTATTTGCAACAATAAGAACATCATTAATTCTTCCCATAGGTTTCTTAATGGTGGAATCCGCAAGGTGCAAGTTTAAAGAGCAATCATCAAAATCACGGAAACCTAGCAAATCGCACAAAGTTTTTGGAATCGTGGAAACACTAGCACCCAAATCACACAAAGCATAGCATTCATGATCTTTAATCTTAATTTTAATAGTAGGTTCCCACTCATCATAAAGTTTTCTAGGGATAGAAACTTCCAACTCAAGCTTTTCTTCATAAGATTGCATCAAAGCATCAACGATATGTTTGGTAAAAGCTTTATTTTGACTATAAGCATGAGGAGAATTTAGCACGGATTGCAACAAGGAAATACAATCTATCAAAGAGCAATTATCATAATTAAATTCCTTGAAATCCAAAATAGTGGGTTCATTAACATCTAATGTTTTGATTTCTTCAATCCCACTTTTATCAATTTTAGCATCAAGATCTAAAAACTCCGAATTTTTGGAACGCCTTCTAGGTAAAGGTGGATCATATTCGGTCCCATCATTATCAAGATTCATATTGCAAAACAAAGATTTAATGGGGGACACATCAATAACTTTTAGATCTTCATATTTATTTTCATAGAAATTTGAAGAACACGCCTTCATAAAGCAATCTTTCTTAGCACGCATCCTAGCGGTTCTTTATTTGCACTCATCAATGGAAATTCTCATGGCTTTGAGAGACTCATTGATATCATGCTTAGGTGGAATAGATCTAAGTTTCAAAGAATCAACATCAAGAGAAATTCTATCAACGTTCCTAGCCAATTCATCAACTTTAAGCAATTTCTCTTCTAGCAAAGCATTGAAATTCTTTTGCGAATTCATAAATTCCTTAACACTAGTCTCAAATTCAGAGGGCATCTTATTAAAATTTCCATAAGAATTGTTGTAGGAATTACCATAATTATTAGAGGAATTGCTAGGATAAGGCCTAGGATTAAAGTTTCCTCTATACGCGTTGTTACCAAAATTATTCCTACCAACAAAATTCACATCCATAGATTCATTATTATTCTCAATCAAAGTAGACAAAGGCATATCATTAGGATCAGAAGAAACACTTTTACTAGCAAATAATTTCATAAGTTCATCCATCTTTCCACTCAAAACATTAATTTCTTCTATCGCATGCACTTTTTTATTAGTAGATCTTTCAGTGTGCCATTGAGAATAATTAACCATAATATTATCTAGGAGTTTAGTAGCTTCTCCTAAAGTGATTTCCATAAAAGTGCCTCCCGCGGCCGAATCTAAAAGATTTCTAGAAGCAAAATTCAATCCGGCATAAATTTTTTGTATAATCATCCACAAATTCAAACCATGCGTGGGGCAATTACGTATCATTAATTTCATCCTCTCCCAAGCTTGTGCAACATGTTCATGATCAAGTTGCTTAAAATTCATAATATTGTTTCTAAGAGAGATAATCTTAGCGGGAGGAAAATACTTAGAGATAAAAGCATCTTTGCACTTATTCCAAGAATCAATACTATTTTTAGGCAAAGACGAAAACCAAGCTTTAGCACGATCTCTAAGCGAAAAAGGAAATAGCTTCAATTTAACAATATCATTGTCAACATCTTTCTTCTTTTGCATATCACACAAATCAACGAAGCTATTTAGATGAGTAGCGACATCTTCACTAGGAAGGCTGGCGAATTGATCTTTCATGACAAGATTCAACAAAGCAGCATTGATTTCACAAGATTCAGTATCGGTAAGAGGAGCAATCGGAGTGCTAAGGAAATCTTTATTGTTGGTATTGGTAAAGTCACATAATTTGGTATTATCTTGAGCCATCGTGTCAAACAAGCAATCCAACACACGAGCAAACAAAAGCAAGCGAAAAAGAGGCGAACGAAAAAGAGAGGGCGAATAAAACGGCAAGGGTGAAGTGGGGGAGAGGAAAAGGAGAGGCAAATGGCAAATAATGTAATGCGGGAGATAAGGGTTTGTGATAGGTACTTGGTATGTTGACTTTTGCGTAGACCTCCCCGGCAACGGTGCCAGAAATCCTTCTTGCTACCTCTTGAGCACTGCGTTGGTTTTCCCTTGAAGAGGAAAGGGTGATGCAGCAAAGTAGCGTAAGTATTTCCCTCAGTTTTTGAGAACCAAGGTATCAATCCAGTAGGAGGCTACGCGCGAGTCCCTCGCACCTACACAAACAAATAAATCCTCGCAACCAACGCGATAAGGGGTTGTCAATCCCTACACGGTCACTTACGAGAGTGAGATCTGATAGATATGATAAGATAATATTTTTGGTATTTTTATGATAAAGATGCAAAGTAAAATAAAAGCAACGGAAATAACTAAGTGTTGGAAGATTAATATGATGGAAAATAGACCCGGGGGCCATAAGTTTCACTAGTGGCTTCTCTCAAGAGCATAAATATTTTACGGTGGGTGAACAAATTACTGTTGAGCAATTGATAGAATTGAGCATAGTTATGAGAATATCTAGGTATGATCATGTATATAGGCATCACGTCCGAGACAAGTAGACCGACTCCTGCCTGCATCTACTACTATTACTCCACACATCGACCGCTATCCAGCATGCATCTAGAGTATTAAGTTCATAAGAACAAAGTAACGCTTTAAGCAAGATGACATGATGTAGAGGGATAAATTCATGCAATATGATAAAAAAAAACCCATCTTGTTATCCTCGATGGCAACAATACAATACGTGCCTTGTTGCCCCTACTGTCACTGGGAAAGGACACCGCAAGATTGAACCCAAAGCTAAGCACTTCTCCCATTGCAAGAAAGATCAATCTAGTAGGCCAAACCAAACTGATAATTCGAAGAGACTTGCAAAGATAACCAATCATACATAAAAGAATTCAGAAGATTCAAATATTGTTCATAGATAAACTTGATCATAAACCCACAATCCATCGGTCTCAACAAACACACCGCAAAAGAAGATTACATCGAATAGATCTCCACAAGAGAGGGGGAGAACATTGTATTGAGATCCAAAAAGAGAGAGAAAGCCATCTAGCTAATAACTATGGACCCGAAGGTCTGAGGTAAACTACTCACACTTCATCGGAGAGGCTATGGTGTTGATGTAGAAGCCCTCCGTGATCGATGCCCCCTCCGGCGGAGCTCCGGAACAGGCCCCAAGATGGGATCTCGTGGGTACAGAAAGTTATGGCGGTGGAATTAGGTTTTTGGCTCCATATCTGGTCGTTTGGGGGTACGTAGGTATATATAGGAGGAAGAAGTACGTCGGTGGAGCAACGTGGGGCCCATTAGGGTGGAGGGCGCGCCTGCGGGGGCACTAGTAGCAAAGGGGGCTTTTGTCCCGGTTGGTAAGGGCCTTTAGTCCCGGTTTTTGAACCGGGACTAAAGGGTCGTTACTAATGCCTCCCCCCTTTAGTCCCGGTTCTTACACGAACCGGGACTAAAGGCCGTCCACGTGGACGCAGCCTGGAGCTCCACCTTTAGTCCCGGTTGTTGTTGGTGTTACCAACCGGGACTAAAGGAAATTTTATGATATTTTTTTTTGAAAAAAAAATTTGCGAATTTTTTTTAATTTTCAAATTTTTGAATTATTTTAACCTCTAATCTCTAATCACCACCCCTCATCGCTGCTCAATTTATCCTCTAATCTCTAATCACCCCTCATCATTCCAAATCATCTAACTTCCCGGACGGTCACCCATCCTCTCACTACTCCAGCCTGAGCACGCTTAACTTCCAGGTTCTATTCTCCCTCGTTTCCAAGTCTGCACTTGTTGTTTTCCTGACAATAGTAAGATGTCAATTCTATTAACCCTCAGGAATTTAGCTTGAGCATGAAGTGACACATTTCACTGTTTGAGTTTGAAACTATTGTTTTAAAAAACAATAATTATTTAGTAACACTAATATTTCTGGAATAATTAGTTTGACCATTGTTTGACCACCGTTTGACCACAGTTTGACCACAGTTTGACCAGATTTGACCAAAATTCAAAAAAACTGAAATAATTATTTAGTAACACTAATATTCTAGAATAATTACTTTGACCATTGTTTGACCACAGTTTGACCACAATTTGAATTTTTTTGAATTTTTTTGCCTCTTCAGATCTTAAAAGCCCCGTATCTTTTTTCTGTTAGGTTTTTGAGGATTTTGAAAATGTTTAACGTGGTTCCCCCAATTAAATTCGGATGTAACTTTTCGAGTAGATGATTTTTCATATAAAAAACTTTTTCATCCGAGTTCGTATGCAAAAGTTATGCCCATTTTAAGAAATTCCAGAGAGATTTTGCAAATAAAGTCGAAATTCATATTTGTTAATTTTCCCGACAACTAGACCACATATCACATGGGAAACTTATTTTATTTTATTTTTTTGACATTTCCATCATTTTCTTTTGTTTTTTCTAAAACTGAAAAGGCGGTCCACCGGGGGGGTAGAGTTTGATGGGCCCTTTAGTACCGGTTCGTGCCATGAACCGGTACTAATGCCTCAAAGCCCATTAGTCCCGGTTGGTGGCACCAACCGGGACTAAAGGACTAACCCTTAGTCCCGGTTGGTGCCACCAACCGGTACTAATGGGCATCGCACCCTTTAGTCCCGGTTCGTGGCACCAACCGGGACTAAAGGGCCCAGGTGAACCGGGACTAATGCCTTAGCCGCACGAACCGGGACCAATGCTCACATTAGTCCCGGTTCGTGACTGAACCGGGACTAATGTGAATATTGCCCAGTGATGAAAGCCCTGTTTTGTACTAGTGGGGGTAGGCGCGCCCCCTACCTCGTGGCTTCCTGTTTGATTTCTTGACGTAGTGTCCAAGTCCTCTGGATCATGTTCGTTCCGAAAATCACGTTCCTGAAGGTTTCATTCCGTTTGGACTCCGTTTAATATTCTTTTTCTACGAAACTCTGAAATAGGCAAAAAAACAGCAATTCTGGGCTGGGCCTCCGGTTAATAGGTTAGTCCCAAAAATAATATAAAAGTGAATAATAAAGCCCAATAATGTCCAAAACAGAAGATAATATAGCATGGAGCAATCAAAAATTATAGATACGTTGGAGACGTATCATGCCCCCCTGCTCCCTTATATAAAGGAGCAAGGTGGAGGCCGGCCGGCCCTCATAGGGCGCACCCCAAGTAGGATTCCTACTAGGAATCCTATTCCTAGTAGGTTTCCAATAAGGGAAGAGAGGGGGAAGGAAGGAGAGCGAGAGAGGGAGAGGGAAAGATGGGGGCGCCGCCCCCTCCTAGTCCAATTCGGACTCCTCAAGGGGGGGCATCCCTAGGGGCCCCTCCTCTCTCTCACACAAGGCCCATGTTGGCCCATTAGTTCCCCCGGGGGTTCCGATAACCCCCCGACATTCCGATATTTATCCGGTGACCCCCGGAACTCATTCGGTGTCCGAATAACATCGTCCAATATATCAATCTTTATGTCTCAACCATTTCGAGACTCCTCGTCATGTCCATGATCACATCCGGGACTCTGAACAACCTTCGGTACATCAAAACACATAAACTCATAGTACCGATCGTCATCGAACGTTAAGCATGCGGACCCTACGGGTTCGAGAACTATGTAGACATGACCAAGACTCATCATTGGTCAATAACCAATAGCGGAACCTGGATGTTCATATTGGCTCCCACATATTCTACGAAGATCTTTATCGGTCAAACCGCATAACAACATACGTTGTTCCCTTTGTCATCGGTATGTTACTTGCCCGAGATTCGATCGTCGGTATCTCAATACCTAGTTCAATCTCGTTACCAGCAAGTCTCTTTACTCGTTCCGTAATGCATCATCCCGCAACTAACTCATTAGTTACATTGCTTGCAAGGCTTATAGTGATGTGCATTACTGAGAGGGCCCAAAGATACCTCTCCGACAATCGGAGTGACAAATCCTAATCTCGATCTATGCCAACTCAACAAACACCATCGGAGACACCTGTAGAGCATCTTTATAATCACTCAGTTATGTTGTGACGTTTGATAGCACACTAAGCATTCCTCCGGTATTCGGGAGTTGCATAATATCATAGTCATAGGAACATGTATAAGTCATGAAGAAAGCAATAGCAACAAACTAAACGATCATCATGCTAAGATAACAGATAGGTCAAGTCAATCACATCATTCTCCAATGATGTCATCCCGTTAATCAAATGACAACTCATGTCTATGGCTAGGAAACTTAACCATCTTTGATTAACGAGCTAGTCAAGTAGAGGCATACTAGTGACACTCAGTTTGTCTCTGTATTCACACATGTACTATGTTTCCGGTTAATATAATTCTAGCATGAATAATAAACATTTATCATGATATAAGGAAATATAAATAACAACTTTATTATTGCCTCTAGGGCATATTTCCTTCAGCCTCCCACTTGCACTAGAGTCAATAATCTAGTTCACATCGTCATATGATTTAACACCAATAGTTCACATCTCTATGTGATTAACACCCATAGTTCACATCGCCATGTGACCAACACTCAAAAGGTTTACTAGAGTCTAGTTCACATCGCTATGTGATTAACACCCAAGAGTAATAAGGTATGATCATGTTTTGCCTGTGAGAGAAATTTTCGTCTACGGGTCTGCAACATTCAGATCCGTATGTATTTTGCAAATTTCTATGTCTACAATACTCTGCACGGAGCTACTCTAGCTAATTGCTCCCACTTTCAATATGTATCTAGATCGAGACTTTAGAGTCATCCAGATCGGTGTCAAAGCTTGCATCGACGTAACTCTTTACGATGAACTCTTCGTCACCTCCATAACCGAGAAACATTTCCTTATTCCACTAAGGATAATTTTGACCGCTGTCCAGTGATCCACTCCTGGATCACTATTGTACCCTCTTGTCAAACTCATGGTGAGGTACACAAAATGGTCTGGTACACAACATAACATACTTTATAGAACCTATGACTGAGGCATAGGGAATAACTTTTCATTCTCTTTCTATTTTCTGCCGTGGTCGGGTTTTGAGTCTTTACTCAACTTCACACCTTGCAACACAGGCAAGAACTCCTTCTTTGGTTGTTCCATTTTGAACTACTTCAAAAACTTGTCAAGGTGTGTACTCATTGAAAAAAACTTATCAAGCGTCTTGATCTATATGTATAGATCTTGATGCTCAATATGTAAGCAGCATCACCGAGGTTTTCTTTGAAAAACTCCTTTTAAACACTCCTTTATGCTTTCCAGAAAATTCTACATCATTTTCGATCAACAATATGTCATACACATATACTTATCAGAAAGGCTATAGTGCTCCCACTCACTTTCTTGTAAATACAGACTTCACCGCAAGTCTGTATAAAACTATATGCTTTGATCAACTCATCAAAGCGTATATTTCAACTTCGAGATGCTTGCACCAGTCCATAGATGGATCGCTGGAGCTTTGCACACTTTGTTAGCAGTTTTAGGATCGACAAAACCTTCCGGTTGCATCATATACAACTTTTCTTTAAGAAATCCATTAAGGAATGCAGGTTTGACATCCATTTGCCAAATTTCATAAACTGCGGCAATTATCAACATGATTCAGACAGACTTTTAAGCATCGATACAAGTGAGAAAATCTCATTGTAGTCAACACCTTGAACTTGTCAAAAACATTTCTGCGACAATTCGAGCTTTGTAGATAGTAACATTACTATCAGTGTCCGTCTTCCTCTTGAAGATCCATTTTTTTCTCTATGGCTTGCCGATCATCGGGCAAGTCAACCAAAGTCCATACTTTTGTTCTTATACATGGATCCTATCTCAGATTTCATGGCCTCAAGCCATTTTGCGGAATCTGGGCTCATCATCGCTTCCTCATAGTTCGTAGGTTCATCATGGTCTAGTAACATGACTTCCAGAATAGGATTTCCGTACCACTCTGGTGCGGAATGTACTCTGGTTGACCTACGAGGTTCGGTAGTAACTTGATCTGAAGTTTCATGATCATCATCATTGACTTCCTCACTAATTGGTGTAGGCATCACTGGAACTGATTTCTGTGATGAACTACTTTCCGATTCGGGAGAAGGTACAGTTACCTCATAAAGTTCTACTTTCCTCCCACTCACTTCATTCGAGAGAAACTCCTTCTCTAGAAAGGATTCACTTTTAGCAACAAAGATCTTGCCTTCGGATCTGTGATAGAAGGTGTACCCAACAGTTTCTTTTAGGTATCCTATGAAGACACACTTCTCCGATTTGGGTTTGAGCTTATCAGGCTGAAACTTTTGCACATAAGCATCGCAATCCCAAACTTTAAGAAACGACAGTTTATGTTTCTTGCCAAACCACAGTTCATACAGTGTCGTCTCAATGGATTTAGACGGTGCCCTATTTAACGTGAATGTAGCTGTCTCTAATGCATAACCCCAAAATGATAGTGGTAAATCGGTAAGAGACATCATAGATTGTACTATATCCAATAAAGTACGGTTATGACGTTCGGACACACCATTATGCGGTGGTGTTCCAGGTGGCATGAGTTTGTGAAACTACTCCACATTGTTTTAATTGAAGGCCAAACTCGTAACTCAAATATTCGCCTCTGCGATCAGATCGTAGAAACTTTATTTTCTTGTTACGATGATTTTCCACTTCACTCTGAAATTCTTTGAACTTTTCAAATGTTTCAGACTTATGTTTCATTAAGTAGATATACCCATATCTGCTCAAGTCATCTGTGAAGGTTAGAAAATAATGATACCCGCCGCGAGCCTCAACACTCACCGGACCGCATACATCGGTATGTATTATTTTCAATAAGTCAGTCGCTCGCTCCATTGTTCCGGAGAACAGAGTCTTTAGTCATCTTGCCCAAGAGGCATGGTTCGCAAGCATCAAGTGATTCCAAAAGCCCATCAGCATGGAGTTCCTTCATGCGCTTTACACCAATATGACCTAAACGGCAGCGGCACTAGTATGTTGCACTATCACTATCAACTTAGCATCTTTTGGCATTAATATTATGAATATGTGTATCACTACGATCGAGATTCAATAACCATTCACCTTGGGTGTATGACCATAGAAGGTTTTATTCATGTAAACAGAATAACAATAATTGTTTGACTTAAATGAATAGCCGTATTGCAATAAACATGATCCAATCATATTATGCTCAACGCAAACACCAAATAACATTTATTTTAGGTTCAACACTAATCCCGAAGGTAAATGGAGTGTGCGATAGTGATCTTATCAACCATGGAATCATTTCCAACACACATCGTGACCTCGCCCTCAACTAGTCTCTGTTCATTTTGTAACTCCTGTTTTAAGTTACTAATCATAGCAACTGAACCAGTATCAAATACCCAGGGGTTACTATGAACACTAGTAAAGTACACATCACTAACATGTATATCATATATACTTTTGTTCACTTTGCCATCCTTCTTATCCGCCAAATACTTGGGGCAGTACCGCTTCCAGTGACCAGTCCCTTTGCAGTAAAAGCACTCACTCTCAGGCTTAGGTCTAGCTTTGTGCTTCTTCATGGGAGTGGCAACTTGCTTGCCATTCTTCTTGAAGTTCCCTTTCTTTCCCTTGCCCTTTTACTTGAAACTAGTGGTCTTGTAAACCATCAACACTTGATGCTTTTCTTGATTTCTACCTTCGCCGATTTTAGCATCGCGAAGAGCTCGGAGAATCGTTTTCGTCATCCCTTGCATATTATAGTTCATCACGAAGTTCCAGTAACTTGGTGATAGTGACTAGAGAACTCTGTCAATCACTATCTTATCTGGAAGATTAACTCCCACTTGATTCAAGCGATTGTAGTACTCAGACATTCTGAGCACATGCTTACTGGTTGACCTATTCTCCTCCATCTTGTAGGCAAAGTACTTGTCAGAGGTCTCATACCTCTTGACTCGGGCATGAGTCTAAAATACCAATTTCAGCTCTTGGAACATCTCATATGATCCGTGACTTTTCAAAACATTTTTGAAGTCCCGGTTCTAAGCCGTAAAGCATGGTGCACTAAACTATCAAGTAGTCATCATACCGAGCTTGTCAAACGTTCATAACGTCTGCATCTGCTCCTGCAATAGTTCTGTCACCTAGCGGTGCATCAAGGACATAATTCTTCTGTGCAGCAATGAGGATAATCCTCAGATCACGGACCAAATCCGCATCATTGCTACTATCATCTTTTCAACTTATTTTTCTCTAGGAACATATCAAAAATAAACGGGGAGCTACATCGCGAGCTATTGGTCTAGAACATAGTTATGCAAATACTATCAGGACTAAGTTCATGATAAATTAAAGTTCAATTAATCATATTACTTAAGAACTCCGACTTAGATAGACATCCCTCTAGTCATCTAAATGATCACGTGATCCAAATCAACTAAACCATGTCCGATCATCACGTGAGATGGAGTAGTTTTCAATGGTGAACATCACTATGTTGATCATATCTACTATATGATTCACGTTCGATCTTTCGATCTCAGTGTTCCGAGGCCATATCTGCATATGCTAGGCTCGTCAAGTTTAACCCGAGTATTCTGCGTGTGCAAAACTGGCTTGCACCCGTTGTATGTGAACGTAGAACTTATCACACCCGATCATCATGTAGTGTCTCATCATGAAGAACTGTCGCAATGGTGCATACTCAGCGATAACACTTGTACCTTAAAATTTAGTGAGAGATTATCTTATAATGCTACCGCCGTACTAAGCAAAATAAGATGCATAAAGGATAAACATCACATGCAATCAATATAAGTGATATGATATGGCCATCATCATCTTGTGCCTTTGATCTCCATCTCCAAAGGACCGTTATGATCACCATCGTCACCGGCTTGACACCTTGATCTCCATCGAAGCATCGTTGTCGTCTCGCCAACTATTGCTTCTATGATTATCGCTACCGCTTAGTGATAAAGTAAAGCAATTACATGGCGATTACATTTCATACAATAAAGCGACAACCATAAGGCTCTTGCCAGTTGCCGATAACTTTTACAAAACATGATCATCTCATACAACAATTTATATATCATCACGTCTTGACCATATCACATCACAGCAAGCCCTGCAAAAACAAGTTAGACGTCCTCTACTTTGTTGTTGCAAGTTTTACGTGGCTGCTATGGGCTTAGCAAGAACCGTTCTTACCTACGCATCAAAACCACAATGATTTTTCGTCAAGTGTGCTTTTTTAACCTTCAACAAGGACCGGGCGTAGTCAAACTCGATTCAACTAAAGTTGGAGAAACAGACACCCACTAGCCACCTGTGTGCGAAGCACGGCGGTAGAACCAGTCTCATGAACGCGGTCTTGTAATGTCGGTCTGGGCCGCTTCATCCAACAATACTGCCGAATCAAATTATGACATGCTGGTAAGCAGTATGACTATTATTGCCCACAACTCTTTGTGTTCTACTCGTGCATATAATATCTACGCATAGACTTGGCTCGGATGCCACTGTTAGGGAACGCAGTAATTTCAAAAAAATTCATACGATCACGCAAGATCTATCTAGGAGATGCATAACAACGAGCGGGGAGAGTGTGTCCATGTACCCTCGTAGACCGAATGTGGAAGCGTTAAGAAACACGGTTGATGTAGTCGAACGTCTTCGCGATCCAACCGATCAAGTACCGAACGCACGTCACCTCCGCGATCTGCACACGTTCAGCTCGGTGACATCCCTCGTACTCTTGATCCAGTTGAGGCCGAGGGAGAGTTTCGTCAGCACGACGGCGTGGTGATGGTGTTGATGAAGTTACCGACGCAGGGCTTCGCCTAAGCACCGCAACGATATGACCGAGGTGGAAATCTGTGGAGGGGGCACCGCACACGGCTAAAACAACTGTTGACTTGTGTGTTCTAGGGTGCCCCCTACCTCCGTATATAAAGGAGCAAGGGGGAGGCCGGCCGACCCTCATAGGGCGCGCCCCAATTAGGATTCCTACTAGGAATCCTATTCCTAGTATGTTTCCAACAAGGGAAGAGAGGGGGAAGGAAGGAGAGGGAGAGAGGGAGAGGGAAAGAGGGGGGCGCCACCCCCTCCTAATCCAATTCGGACTCCTCAAGGGGGGGCAGCCCTAGGGGCCCCTCCCCTCTCTCTCACAAGGCCCATGTTGGCCCATTAGTTCCCCCGGGGGTTCCGATAACCCCCCGGCACTCCGATATTTATCCGGTGGCCCCCGGAACTCATCCAGTGTCCGGATAACATCGTCCAATATATAAATCTTTATGTCTTAACCATTTCGAGACTTCTAGTCATGTCCGTGATCACATCCGGGACTCCGAACAACCTTCGGTACATCAAAACACATAAACTCATAATACCGATCGTCATCGAACGTTAAGCCTGCGGACCCTACGGGTTCGAGAACTATGTAGACATGACCGAGACTCATCACCGGTCAATAACCAATAGCAGAACCTGGATGTTCATATTAGCCCCCACATATTCTACAAAGATCTTTATCGGTCAAACTACATAATAACATACGTTGTTCCCTTTGTCATCGGTATGTTACTTGCTCGAGATTCGATCGTCGGTATCTCAATACCTAGTTCAATCCCGTTACCGGCAAGTCTCTTTACTCGTTCCGTAATGCATCATCCCGCAACTAACTCATTAGTTACATTGCTTGCAAGGCTTATAGTGATGTGCATTACCGAGAGGGCCCAGAGATACCTCTCCGACAATCGGAGTGACAAATCCTAATCTCGATCTATGCCAACTCAACAAACACCATCGGAGACACCTGTAGAGCATCTTTATAATCACCCAGTTACGTTGTGACGTTTGATAGCATACTAAGTGTTCCTCCGGTATTCGGGAGTTGCATAATCTCATAGTTATAGGAACATGTATAAATCATGAAGAAAGCTATAGCAACAAACTAAACGATCATCGTGCTAAGCTAACGGATGGGTCAAGTCAATCACATCATTCTCCAACGATGTGATCCCATTAATCAAATGATAACTCTTGTCTATGGCTAGGAAACTTAACCATCTTTGATTAACGAGCTAGTCAAGTAGAGGCATAGTAGTGACACTTAGTTTGTCTATGTATTCACACATGTACTAAGTTTCCGGTTAATACAACTCTAGCATGAATAATAAACATTTATCATGATATAAGGAAATATAAATAACAACTTTATGATTGCCTCTACGGCATATTTTCTTCACTAGAACCCCGCCATCTTATATAAACCGGGGATGGGCTAGTAGATAGATCTTACAAGTTAGACAGATCATACAATCTCGTGCTAGTCTTACACATAATATGTACATAGTCCAACACAATTAAGCACAAGCAAAAACACATGGTTTTATTTCCTCAGAGAGGCTTAACCTAGGTAAAATCATGTGTCCTTGTTACCATCGTTCCAAGAGATATAGCTTAAGATCCCCTACCTCGAGATCTATCGATTTAGGTTCCGTCATCAACCCCATTGGAGTTTGAGTGGTATATTCATGTTCTACCATCATATTTAGTGAGTACATGTGCATGATCACTTCTTTATGAATTACAGCAACCACGGAATACTAAAATACATCTAGATACATCCATTTCTCCGACAAGTATTTCCGGATGGAGGGAGTATAATAAAATGTTGGCCATTATTTTTTGTGACATAATTACTAACATACACTTTTAACTGACATGATTGTGCTAGATCTAAAAATAATAGCCAAAAGAGTTTATAAACCAAATGGAGGAAAGCAGCCTGGCCCGGCCCGGCCCAGCCCAGCCCAGCCCAGCCAGCAGGATAAGGGGTACGAGGAGGGAGAGGGGGGAGGGAAAATATAAAACAAAATCCCGTAAAATCCTCACTCTCTTTCCTTTCCTCCCTTCTCCTCCCCAAACCCAGAAAATCCCTTATCCCCTCTCCCCGCTGCTCCTCGACCGTCCATGGCGATGGCGTCCTCCACCACCGCCTCCGTCGCCGCGGCGTCCCTCCGCGCGCTCGCCGGCGCCTCCCCGGCCCCGCTCCCGAAGCCGTTCCTCGTGCTGCTCTCCCCGGCGCCCCCGCGCCGCCTCGGCCTCGGCCTCCGCGCCGCCCGCCCGCGCGGCCCGCTCGCCCCGCTCGCCTCCTCCGACTCCTTTTTCGAGACCTCCGCGGCCGTCGACGTCGCCGAGCCGGAGGACGAGGCCGTCGCGGAGGAGGAGCCGGCCGTGGCCGAGGAGGAGGAGGACGTGGCAGCGGAGGAGGAGGTGGAGGAGGTCGGGGAGTACGTGGAGCCGCCGGAGGAGGCCAAGGTGTACGTCGGCAACCTGCCCTACGACGTGGACAGCGAGCGCCTCGCGCAGCTCTTCGAGCAGGCCGGCGTCGTCGAGGTCTCCGAGGTGAGCGCTTCGTCCCCCTTCATGCACACACACCTTGCCTATTTGCTAGGTACTTGTCTGTACGCACACACACGTTTACTCAGTCAACAGAATGCCTCAATTCTTCCAGGCCCTTCAGTCCTGGACGTAAATGATGTCTAACTGAATATTGTGCTGCTAGAATCTAGTTTGCCTCTTTGCAGGCCGCTTGTGTGAGTAGGTTGGCTGGCCATGCTATTTCAAGTCTTTATCGGAATTTATGTGCGTTAAACTGCTACGCATGCACATAATTTTTTCAGAAACTGTGAAATACAGAAATCTTAATCATGTGGTTTCTAACATGAAGTTTCGGTCCAATTTAGATGTATTTCCTTCCGCGTAACAATGTATTAGTTGCTGGCCTTGTTACTGTAAATTCAGGCCTAGCGTGGTATTGGCTCCATCAGTATGGTTGGAGGGGCAGTCAGATAGCGGTTGCTTAGATAGTGTATGCCTTTTCTCTCTGTTCTGAAATGTAGATTCTGTTTTGTGGATGCACAGGTCATTTATAACAGGGAAACAGACCAGAGCCGTGGATTTGGGTTTGTCACCATGAGTACCATTGAGGAGGCTGAGAAGGCCGTGGAGATGTTCCATCGCTATGTGAGTGTATTCGATAACTTCATGGGACGATTTTCCTTACATACTCTGCATTTACCTACTGGAACCTGCATAGAATGGCTGCTACCAGTTGGCATTTTGTATGTTCCCTGTCATAGGTCATTAATTCCCAGGTCAAAATCATTTGTGCTTTGCTATGTAAGCATGCTCTAAAGAATGTATAAAAATGTATGCTTTGCTGACTGACCTTTAACGTGGACAGGACGTGAACGGGAGGCTGTTGACTGTAAACAAGGCAGCTCCTAGAGGCGCCCGGGTGGAAAGGCCTCCCCGTGATTCCGGGTCTTCATTCAGGATCTACGTGGGCAACCTGCCATGGCAAGTGGACGACTCTAGGTTGGTAGAGCTGTTCAGCGAGCACGGCAAAGTTGTCGATGCCAGGGTTGTCTACGACAGAGACACTGGGCGCTCACGGGGATTTGGTTTCGTGACAATGGCATCACAGCCGGAACTTGATGATGCCATCGCTGCCCTCGATGGACAGGTTAGTTAGCAATCATTTGATTGCCCTACCATTTTTACATACCATGATAACTGCATGAATCGAACCTCGTTTTAGTGGGATCATTAATGCCGTGTCGAGTCTCACATTACTATCTGAATTCTGCAGAGCTTGGAGGGGCGTGCTCTGCGGGTGAACGTTGCGGAGGAGCGGCCACCACGGAGGTTCTAATGAAGGTGTATTTGATGGTGGACTACGACAAGATTGCTGCGTAAGAGACACGATAGCACGCCCAATACCGGCTTAGACCCCCCATCCATCCTTGTGCCATGTCTGCCTCCTCTCTCTCCAGTGTTTTTCTCTTTTGCTATCTGCCTGTTGCTTCCACGTTCTCAATCTGTCGATGCAATTCAAAAGTTTTGTCTGACATACTACATATGTTTAAGCCCCCCATATGGGGTGTGTTGCCCCGAGATTCGTGCTCGCCTGATATGCGAAAAGGATCCAAAATCCCCTCATATGGATCTGAAATCTCCTTGTGACCCTGGTTGAATACCTATGTCTACATGGTCGCATGCTTGGCATCAAGCAGTGCAATACCGATTCCCAGTCCTGATGCTAAAGGGACCCTAGCGTGCCTATATGTGCGCGGGTTGGGTGTTGCATCTGCAACTCAGATCTCGAGAAATTTTTGCTCCACTGCCGCGAGTACATCGCGGCCAGCCTCCGTGCCATCTGCTGGCCATGGCACGCCGGGCCGATGTCCCTGGCGAAGTGGCGAACCACCGCACGATCTGCTGGCCATGGCGCACCGGGCTGATGTCCCTGGTGAGTCACCCCAGGTTCCGGACATGGCTCATCATGCATTGCCACTGGGTTACCAGAGCTGACGGCCAGTTCGCCTGGTTTTTATTTGCCGGCCGCCCTGAGCCTAGGCTTGTCGACTCTCACCCGCACCGCCATTGTGCCAAGATTGCTGGGTCGATGCAAAAATGCTGAATTTTTACGACTTAAGGGCCTACTTGATTTTATTTTTTTTGTGGAACACAAGGCACCATCAAGCGCCAATATATCAATCATCTCATATGCAAAGTATAACGTGAATCACAATGCCCTCCATTTGGAAGTTGTGAAGATTAAGCAGGGAAAGGCAAGAGCCAATGCCATGAGCTGAATGAGTACAACCTAAGACACGTTCTAATCTAGAATTGAGAACCTGATGAGCACCATTGTGGGCAATGCCGTTGATGTTTCTGGGAATATGATAAACAACATGATGTTGAGGGTGAGTCTCCTGAATGAATCTGCTAATTTGTAGTTCTACATCTCCAAGGCCTACTTGATGCGGTTCTCTTGTTGGCATCGACTCCAACTCATCAAGCTTTGGCTGTTTATTTTCTATTAACGCTCATCGTCTGTAGAAAGTTGGCATATTAGATATTGGCAAGGTCTTTCATGTGCATCAATGGCCATGTTTTTAGCCGTATGCTATTACAAAAAAAATAAAACTAAAAATCGAATCTTGCAGTGAGTATATAGGTAGATATAGGAGTCCAAACAACTATTGCATCAACCAGTTACAAGAAATAGCAACAAATGAAGCAACTAAAAATAGCCAACATCACAATCCACCAAATGACAAAGGAAAAAAGAGCAAGGTTAACCAATCTATGTGGGAAGCCTGGACCGTTAATTACTTGTCAAGACCTAGCGTTTAGCTTCATCGCGGATTTTATCTAGCATCATTTGGAGATGTTTACTGTTTATCAAAACCCTGCTTGTTCCACTCTTTCTAAACCAACCAGGCGATCAAGATAACCAGGGATAACTAGGGTGAGGTTGGCTGGTGCCCATGGCGGCGATGGGATCGAGCACAAGCCCGACTAGATAGGGATTTGGGGAATTTGGCCAATTCACCTTGCGCGTCTGAAAGGTACTAAATGAAATGAAATTAACTAGTGATAGGCGCGTGTACCTGTCCGCCATTACCTGCGGCGGCCTCATAAGCTGACCCGCTACTCACAAAAGTTACCAGTGAAGGGCGATTATTTGTGCCTGCCACTTTTGGCACTTTTTAAATATTAGGGTTTTAGTAGGTTCAGAGTCAGGGTCCAATTTTTAAGGGTTGAAGTTACACCATTAGAATATTCATGTAAATTTTGCCACTTTTTTGGGTTGAGTTGCTACTTTTAGCACATTAAAAGAACTTGTAGGTATTTAATGGAGGTAAATGGCTTTCGATTTTTAGAACCATGTAAATGAAGTTTGAAAAGGATGGAACTTGACAAGGTGTCATGGTATGACCCCTAGATGGTGTGGTACCAATTTCAAAGAGTTATGAATATTTTTAATGCACTTCGCTTAGATACCTTCGACTCTACATGGAAGAATCAGAGTTTTGAAGGGGAGCTCAATTTTGTTTCATCATTTTCGCCTTGAAACATTTTGTATATTGAGTATACACCATTAGAAGTTCCATATACAAATTTGGGACTTTTCCGGGTTCATAAGATATATTTATGGTATTTACTGCATTTCTAACTATTTTATGGACATAAATCAAATACATCAAGGATGGAGCAGACCAACTCCTAGTGAAGGACGAGGAGATTAAGCATAGATGACGGGAGTACTTCGACAAGTTGTTCAATGAAGAGAATGAGAGCTCTCCATTTGAACTGGACGACTCCTTTGATGGTACCAACATGCGTTTTCTGCGGCGAATCCAATAGTTTGAAGTCAACGAGGTTTTAAAAAAGATGAAAGGAGGCAAGGCGATGGACTTTGATTGTATTCCCATTGAGGTGCGGAGAGGCCTCGGTTAGTATGGCTAACCGAGCTTTTCGACCTCATTTTTGGGGCAAACAAGATGCCAGAAGATGAAGACGGAGTATATTAGTACCAATCTTTAAGACTAAGAAGCATGTTCAGAGTTATACTAATTACCATGGAACTAAGCTGATAGGCCATACAATGAAGCTATGGGAGAGAGACATTGAGCACCTCTTAACAAGAATGTCAAGTGTGACAAAAAATCAGTTTGGTTTCATGCCTGGGAGGTCGACCATGGAAGTCATTTTCTTGGTACGAGAACTTATGGAGAGATATCAACCACTAAAAAAACCTATGGAGTGATAAATGGAGTAAAAGAAGGACATGCGTATGGTGTTCCTTGACTTGGAGAAAGTCTATGGTAAGAAACCGCGGAATGTTATGTGGTGGGCCTTGGAGAAACACAAAGTCCCAGCAAAGTACATACACTCATCAAGGACATGTATGATAATGTTGTGACAAGTGTTTGGACAAGTGATGGCGACACTGATAACTGCCCGATTAAAATAGGACTGCACAAGGGTCAGCTTTGAGCCCTTACACTTTTGCTTGGGTGATGTATGAGGTCAAAGTAAATTGCTCAAAATCACAACCTTTGTGGCTAGGGTACTCCAAAACTACCATCTTTGCCAAAAATCACAAAGGACCACCATTTATGCCAAGTGAATAACAAAATGCACTAAACCCGTAGCCAGCCGCGACTAAGTGCAAAACTGACATCCCTGGCCCACCTATCGGAGCTACATGGCTCGGACAAACAGTCGCGGCCAGACGGCCTTTACCCTTCGTCTCCTTACCTCACTCCTTCCTCATTTTCAGTTTCCCTCGCTCATTCCCCCCTTTCCTCTTCTGCGCGTAAAGCATTGTCGACTGGTGGCGACGGCGATATTGACGCTGCTGGCGACGGTAGTTCCAGGTCCGGGCGCGGTCGCGGGTGAAACCTTCTTGGAGTTAACTTTGGGTCGTTGTCAGAGGAGGACGGCCCACCCTCGCCGTGCCGCGTGCATAGGGTGTGCGCGGAGGCGGCGATGACGGTGATGGCTGGTACGGGCGGCTCCAGATCCGTTCGAGGGAGCGTTCACTCCGTCGACAATGATGGCGCAGAAGGCCAATCCGATGGGGATGAGCCGCCATCTCCCTACTGTGTGCAGGATGTGTGTGCAGACTGATACGTCCATTTTGCATCATGTTTTTCTACGTTTTATAATGTTTTGGGTTAATATTTCACTCCATGAGGCAATTCTAATGACTTTTCTCTCTTATTTTGCAAGTTTTATATGAAGAGGGAAATTGCCGGCAGATGGACCTGAATAGCTATTCTCTGGAGCTCCAAATGACCTAAAAATTTACGGATATTTATTTTAAAATTAATAAAAAATAGTGGAAGAAGAATCACCAGGAGAGGCCCCACCAGTGAGCCACAAGCTCAGGTGGTGCGCCCCCTGGGGCATGCCATGTGAGCTTGTGGGCCCACCAGCAGGCCTCGGTGGCCCTCCTTCTATTATATGATGCCATTTGCCCTAAAAAATTCAGAAGAAGAGTTTCGGGACAAAGCGCCGCCGTTTCGGGGCGAAACCTGGGGAGGAGCACTTTTACTCTCCTAGGGATAGATCCCGCTGGGGATACTTCCCTCCGAGAGGGGGAAATCAAAGCCATCGACATCACCAACGATACTCTCATCGTGGGAGGATCAATCTTCATCAACATTTTCACCAACACCATCTTCTCTCAAACCCTAGTTCATCTCTTGCATTCAATCTGTCCCAAAACGTTAGATTGGTACCTGTGGGTTGCTAGTAGTGTTGATTACATCTTGTAGTTGATGCTAGTTGGTTTATTTGGTGGAAGATTATGTGTTCAGATCCTTAATCATATACAATACCCCTCTGATCTTGAACATGAATATTATTTGTGAGTAGTTCCGTTTGTTCTTGAGGACATGGAAGAAGTCTTCTTATAAGTAATTATGTGAAGTTGGTATTCGTTCAATATTTTTATGATATGTATGTTGTTCTTTCTCTAGTGGTGTCATATGAACACCGACTACATGAAACTTCGACATGTTTGGATCTAGGGGAAGGCATTGGGGAGTAACAAGTAGATGATGGGTTGCAAGAGTGACAAAAGTTTAAACCCTAATTTATGAGTTATTCTGTAAGGGGCTGATTTGGATCCATATGTTTCATGCCATGGTTAGATTTATCTTAATTCTTATTTCGTAGTTGAGGATGCTTGTGAGAGGGGGTAATCATAAGAGGGTTGCTTATTCAAGTAAGAACAACACCCTAGCATCGGTCCACCCACATATCAAATTATCAAAGTAGTGAACGTGAATCAACTAAACATAATGAACATGACTAGACGAGAATTCCCATGTGTCATTGACAACGTTTTCTCACTATAAGAAGTACTTTCGGCTTGTCCTTTGTTATAAGAAGGATTGGGCCACCTTGCTGCATTCTTGCTACTATTATCAGTTGTTACTTGTTACGAATTATGTTGCTATCAAACTACTTGTTATCGCTACTTTCAGTAATTGCAGAGAATACCTTGCTAAAAACCGCTTACCATTTCCATCTGCTCACTACTAGGCAAAAGCCTAGCAATAGCGCGGGTCAAATGCCTAGCAGTAGCGCGGGCTCCGGCGCTACTAGTAAGGCGCTACAGCTAACTTGTAGCAGTACCGTTGTTTGTCCCGCGCTACTGCTATACCTACTTAGCAGTAGCGTTGTCTCAACAAGTGCTACTGCTAAGTAGCTTAGCAGTAGCGTTGTTCCGTCTGGCGGTACGGCAAAATAGCTGTAGCGCTTGAGTACGACGCTTCTGCTTCCTGCTAAACAGCGCTACTGCTATATTTTCACATTTTTTTGTTCTACGTATTTGCAATGTTTTTGTACAGGTTTTATATAGTATTCTAGTCATATCGTAAACATGCAATATGCTCATCATATCATACACATAATAGTCTCATCATATCATCCAACACAGATCATGTCGTTTCATCATAATCACGATATAGCGATACAAGTTAAGTGACATGTCTGGAATACAAGCAACTGCATGGTCATCACATGCACATGTTTCATCATCTATATCTAAACAAAGATATAGAAGAGAAGAGCGATCACTATGAGTAAGAGCGTGAGAATGTAGTAGTTTTTGAGGCACCGGTTCCGATCCCTCTCTCGCGCTAGCGTCAACCTCAAATAACTATCTTTCGCTTCGGCTCTGCTATCGAACCCTCTGTGGCTGCCGCCCAAAAACCGGTGCACCTGGGCTTGACACTCAGGCCACTCGTCGTACACTCCCGGAACCTTCCCTACGTACATGACGTAGCACTTCTTCGCCATCGATGATCTATGTACCTGCATCGTCACATGAGTCAATAATATGCAACATATATAGTTGAGCAACAGAAAGAGCAGAGTTAGCAAAAATAAAAGCAACATATCATAAGCATAAATAAAAAAAGTTCATCATACCCAAAATGCCATAACTAGAGTGATCTTCGCTAGTTGAGGCGGACGGTTTAGTTACATCACAAAGTTTCATCGTGCATAACTCAAAGTTTCGTCATAAAGAAGTAGTGAGTAAACGGACACATTGTCATATATTATCAATCACTCCAACATGTCATGCCATCCATCCAAATCAAGGAGTAAGGACCCGAGCGAAGTGAAACGCTTCAGATCGAGATGTTGAGTGGCTACGCGTGTTCAGACGTCTTCCTGCGACATTTGCCCTTCTTCGTAGAACATCCCTGCTTTTTCGAGGACCTCCTTTATGATGATTTGGGAAAGTTCACGCTGGATGTAATAGAACTCAGCTCGGAGTCGATGATCCGGGACATTTCCTAGCTAGTTTCTTTGCCCATTGCAGAATATCGGCATCACCGGATCTAGGTGACATGCGAAGGTTCTGGCAATCCCGTCTGTACTCCAGCATGTGGTGGAGGACATAGAATCCATCACAGAGAGCACCTCTCGGTTGCTAGATGCAGCAGAAGCCGGTCTTATGGCCGAAGCAGGGCGCACAGTTCCTTGTCTTATTGAGCGTGACCTCCACCCCGTTGGCCATAGCTTAAGATTGCACTGTTGAGAACAGACTTGATGTGGGTGTAATACTTTTTCTTCATGTTATTTGACGAGTCCAAGTAAAGAGCATGGGAGAATCGGGGGTAAAGGATGATGAGAATGGCGCGCCCGTCGCTGTGCAAAATAAGTACATCTCAAATTAGCCTTCACGCATGCAAATGAATGATTGAAATCGAAGGAAGGATATCCGCGGATGACTTACATGAGATGATAAGGCAGGAGAATCGTCTCATTGTCCTTATTACCGACCATGAAATCGGCGATGTAGTTGCTTGCATATTCATGGTGCTCTGGGCAAACTACCAAGAAGCCCTCGTGCATAAAGTACGGGTCAGCGACACAGATATAAGGTATTTGCTCAATCCTGCTGATGTAGTTCATGTACAAGGCAAAAGGCGGACAAACGTAAAATCCAGCTTTGTTATGTGAAACATATCGAAGATGTAATCGAATCAAAGGAAGAACTTTTCCGCGGGGAATATCTGTACGTACAACCTTTGCTTCGGCACCTTAACCACGTAGAGCGGGTATCCTGGAATTTTCGAGGCGATAAGGCTTTTCTCCTCCGCAGCACATCGTCATAAAGTCTCCTTAGATCGCCGTCTAAGGCCTCTACCGCTGCCTTACGTAGTGTCACATCCCTAGTTCTAGTAATGCCTAGTGCTAGCATCTGGTGTTGCATCATGTTTAATTTTCCCAGAAAGTTGAAATGGGGATGGCAGAAACCCCCAGCACCACTTAATCCAACTAGGGTTACTAAAATACTTTTTCAATGAACCTGAAATGCCCTTCAAAAATGTTCATCATCTTATCCTTGGTCTAGAACCTCCGACAAAAATGGTTCACATTTTTCTAGGACAACATTGGGTCACTGTATTAAATCATACCTTATTTGCATTTGGGCATTTAAATTTTATATATTATTTTAAATGTCCAAATATTCATGAACTGAAATGTTTGCTGTTGGAAATAATCCAAAGAGTGGCCTCAAGAAGTTGCATGATTTTTGAGGTTGTTCTGGTATTTTTAATAAAGCCATCAAGTTACAGAATAATAGAAAAGTAGAAATAAAGAGAGAGAGAGGAAGCACACCTGGGCCAGCTTACCTGGCGCCCCAGCTGGCCCAGCACTGTTGCAGGCCCAGCCCACACCGCCGCCATCGTTAAGCTGCTGCCAGGAGGACGCCGAGCGCGTGCCCAATGCACTCCAGCCACCTCCTCCCTCCCTGCCTGGCTCCTCCCCGACACGGCCGACGACGCCACGTGCATCACCCCATCCCCCTGGACCTCTCCCACTCTCCCTGGACCCTTTCCCCCCTCCTCTGCTCTCTCTCCCACACAGCCCAAGCGGAGCTCGTCACCGCCGACACCGTTCACCGCAGCCACCGTGCTCCCCGCGCTACCCCGAGCTGTCCAAGAGCTACGCCATCGACTCTTGCGCCATCTCCGCCGATCCACGTCACCAGACGCGCCCCGCAGCGGCTTCCCCGACCTCTTCTTCAAGCTTCGGCCGCCGAGATCGCCGGCACCCGTTCGTCGTCCACGGTGCCTCCCCGAGCTTGCTGAGCCGCCGTCCGACTCCCCTGTGAGCCCTCCGTCGTTTCCCTCGCCCCCCATCTGTCGATCTCGACCCCTAACGCTGATCCCGTCGTTGTCCGAGCTCCGGCGGCCGTCGAGGTCGACGCCGCGCTCTACTCCGGCCGCACCAGCACCTCGCACCGCCACCACTCGATGCGCCACAGCGCACTGGTTCCGCAGAGCTGCTCCGCCGCTCAAATGGTCGTCACAGGAGCGTTTCCGACGCCCTCCGCCGCGTTTGACCCCGCCGGCGGCTAAACGCCGGTGGGTTTGACCCACTTTGACCACGGCGGGACCCCCCTGTGTCCATGACATGTGGGGCCGGCCTTTGACTGAATTAGTGTAGGGTTATAATTAGTGCTAATTGCCACTGTTGGAGGTTAATATCCCGCTAACTAAACACTGTGCCACTGACACTGGGACCCACTACCAAGTTGATCCACGGTTTATGTTTAAACCATCTTAGTTAAAGCCACAACCACTGACATGCGGGCCCCACTGGTTAGGTTTGACCTGGACCGGCCCTGTTGACCGGTGAAATCATAGTGACATCATGCTGACACAGTAATTCATTTCTGGAATTTAAATAAATCTTAAATGGTTTATTTATTTCAGAAAATGTTAAAACTTCAAAAATTGATAGAAAATAATCTATAACTCAGATTGAAAAGATTTATATATGAAAAATGATCAGAAAAATCCAATCTATCCATATGTACTGGTTTCATGCATGTTTAAACAACTTAACCTTGCTGTTTAGTACAAAATATGATAAAGCACTATTTAAGTTCATAATTTGAGTTTGGGGTTGAACCTTTGGTTCAAAATGACCCAAACCCATCTGGTGTTAGTTGCATTAGCCCAAGACACTCATATTGCCATGTCATTATCATGCATCATAATTGTTGCATTGCATTGATTGTTTTCTTCCTTGGTTGCCAGTATTTGTTCCCTCTCGATAGACGTGGTTCCGACGATGTGATCGATGACACCGATGAAGAACTATACTATCTTCAGAAGTGCCAGGCAAGCAAAACCCCCTTGTTCATTCCGATACAATCCCACTCTCTTGCTCCTGCTCTCTTTTACTGCATTAGGACAACACGATTCAACTGTTACATGCTGCGGTAGTTGAACCCCTTTCCTCTGCATGACCTATTATTGCCACAGTAAATAGATGAAACCCACTAGCATGAGTAGGAGTTGTTTGAGCCCTGATGTGACTACTCATTCATGCTTGTTGTCATGCCTGCTACTGCTTAGAGTTGAGTTAGGTCTGATTCATCGGGGATGAATTGGAATGTGGTGAACATGTCCTACTGTTGAGAGCTAAGTGTGTGAACACGATTTGGTAAAGGTAGCGGTGAGTGGCCATGTAGGAGTACATGGTGGGTTGTCTCATTGCAGCCGTCCTCAGGAACTGAGTTCTGTGTTTGTGATCCATGAACAGCTACTACCACGCATTGGAATGCTTAAGTGCCCCTCTCGACTTATTAATCGCCTTGATCTCTGTCCAGGAGTTGCAACTAGTTTCTGGTGTTTGTAGGATATGTGTTGGGGGCCGTGCGTAGCGCTGACCCTAGGGGTGGGCTATGTTGCGGTAGAGACACGAGGCACGGTGTACCGGGACACCCGTTTGGTGCCTCGGGAACCCTGCTCTCATCGTTTGGGGCCATGAGCGACACCCCGGCCAGATCTCCTTGCGGATGGAACCCGAATAGGCGATAAACCTGGACTAGAGACTTGTGTGGTTAGTCAGGTCGTGGCCGACTCCCTCGCCAGGCTTCCGCTTGAAGGTTGCCGAGATACACGACGTGTACATGGTGGTAAGTGGCGAGAGCGTGTTTGAAGAAGTACACCCCTGCAGGGTTAGCATCATCTATTCGAATAGCCGCGTCTGCGGTAAAGGACTTCTGGGTTGCCTATATAGTTCATAGACAAGTGAAAGTGGATAGTCTAAAATGCGCAAGGTAAGCGTGAGTGCTATGGATGGCGTTCTCGTAGGGAGACGGGAGCGGATCCATAGTGGTGTATTGATATGGTGAATATGTGGACTCGTGTGCGCCACCTCAAAAGAGTTACTTGCAGTCGTAGTTTAGGATAGCCACCGAGTCAAAGCTGGCTTGCTGCAGTTTAACTCCACCACCCCTTTGTTGATACCGATGCATATGTACGTAGTTAGTTCTGATGTATGTCTTGTTGGGTACATTTGTACTCACGTTTGCTTAATTTATGTTTTTGCAGAGAGACTTCAGTCTCGCTAGTAGTTCCGCTTGGACTTCGACGTTTAGCTTGTAACCTCAGCTACGAGCTTGTACCTTGGGAGGGTCTTGTAGATAGTGAGGCTTCTCAGCCTTTTTCATTTGTAGTTGTCTGTACTCAGACATGTTTATGCTTCCGCTTGTTGCTTGTATGCTCTGTATGTTGGGTCATGAGACCCATGTTTGTAATACTTGGCTCCTCGGAGCCTAATGAATAAATACTTTGAGTCGTAGAGTTTTGTTGTGATGCCATGTTGTATTTACACATATCGAGCATATTGTGTGTATGATTGAAATGCTTGGTATGTGTGGGATCCGACAACCTAGTTGTCTATCCTTGGTAGCCTCTCTTATGGGGTAATGTAGTCTGGTGCTTCCACTGAGCCATGGTAGTCTGCTACAACTCGGTTTACCGGAGTCCTGCTAGCCCAGTTACTACTGCTCCCGAACACCCAGACTGGCCGGCATGTGTCCCACTTCGTTATTGTGTCTGTCCCTTCGGGGAAATGTCACGCGGTGACTTCCGGAGTCCTGCTAGCCTGCTACAGCCCAGGTTCCCGGAGTCCTGTTAGCCCAGCTGCTACAGCCCGGATTCACTCGCTGATGACCGACACGTTCGTTGCTAGGTCATGTATGCCTGTCCCTGTAAGTTAGTGCCACTTTGGATTCACGACTAGTCATGTCGGCCCGGATTCTTTGTCATATGGATGCTAGCGACACTATCATATACGTGAGCCAAAAGGCGCAAACGGTCCCGGGCCAGGTAAGGTGGCACCCGTGGGAATACCGTGCGTGAGGACGCAAAGTGATATGATGTGTTACATGCTAGATCGGTGTGACTTAGGATCGGGGTCCTGACACGTAGGGTCAGATCACCGGGGATATGGTATTTCGCCGCACCTTTGATAGGTATACGGTCTTCAACCCGAGGCTGCGGAGGCGGCTGGCTCATCGAAGCAGCATTGCCGCCATTTCGGCCTTTCTTCGGTCTCTTCCTATGCTTCTTCACTACCGGAAGTGAGCCTATCATACCGTCCCTGACCACCGCCCCAGTGTTGTCAGGCTTAGCAATAATGCACGACCCTCATGTTATTGTTGCTGGGTTGAGGCGGCATCGGGAGACTTCTTGCAATCAGCCTTAAGACGTTCATCCTCCGGCAATTCAGGCATCAACTTATCACGCTCAAACCCTGAGTCATACTGTTGAGCCATCAATCCTCCGTCGTCATAGCCGCCGGTATTGAGATACCATAGAGGGTCATCATCCTCGTCCATGGCATCATGCATTGCTTCTTCGACGACGACGACGTCATCAGCCACTAATGGAGCATCTTCCTCACGCCGCCCGTTATCACCCGACACGACATGCGCGGCTAATTGGGTAGGTGGGGTGTTGGTGTTCATACCTTCTTGAGGATTCTTGGTCGTGGGTGTGCTCCCGGCCGCCTCCAGACGAAGCAGACTCTTCGACCACAACAGAACCCAACTCTTACAATCACCAAGCCACCGCGGGGTCTCGTCGTCATCTGCCCCTAGTGCTTCCGGAGGAGCCAAATTCTCGTGGCCCGGTTTGACACTGGCCACGGAAACCTTGAAGATGCCAAGGGCATCACGCGGTGGTGGAACAATGGTTCCTTCGGCTTCACTATTGCCACCTTTCCCACGTCCACCTTTTGGCCGCTGATGGTGTACAGTATGGTGCACGGGGTTCCGTCGGCCTGCAAAGACATGTCTGTGACGTGAGACATCCGAAAGGCAACAGAAACGGGAGATTATACATATATTGAAGAGGGCCGGTGTGACAGGTAGTTACCATGAGGGCGTCGAGCTCAGCCAAAGACGAAGCCCCGCCGAGCACGCCAGAGGCGGAGGACGGGCTGCTATGAGCAGGTGCGGTTGCGTGAGTAGGTGCTGGTGCAACGCTAAATGAGCTGCTCCCGACGAACCTGGGAAGGGGAAAGACCGCTGCCACTTTATCTGGATTTTGCTTGGTCCAATTGATGACAGCCGGAACCAAGGCAGCAAACGAAGATACCATTTCCTCTCTTGCGGCAGCTACCGCTGCTTTGACTGCCTTGTTCAGCAACTCAGCTGATTTCTTTGGTCTCAGCTGATTTCTTATCGACCGCAATCTCAACCTTCTTGTCGATGTTTATTTCATTTAACCTCCGTCTTTGCTTTCTCTCCTCGGCGTCCTCATGGTAGTAGTGCTTCCACGTGGCGCCGTCTCCGACGCCGTGCACGTGTCCATACGACGGCCGAGTGTCCATCAGGAATCTTTTCAATATGTTCAAGGCCCGGTTGAATGGTGTGTCCGGGTTGGACCTCGCCAACGCCTCAGACGGCGAGTCGCTTTCGGCCGCAGTCTTGTGCTGCTCTTTCTGCAAAAGGAACGTGGATCATTTACAAATGTCACTAAACGTGCAGTCGAATTGACCAGAAGCTAAAATTAGGGGGTAAAGTAATAATTACTAGCAGTCTAATGAACTCCCTCGTGTCCGCGTCCGTTTCGAAACCTTGTTGACTGGGTCCCAACGGTACCGAGCCCTAATGACGTCAAGCTCCCGCGAGACGGTGAACTCCGCCAAGGGGTCTGGATCCCAGACTTTCGCGTCCCGCATCCTCCTTGGCCCATATGGGCTTCTTCCCTGCGTAATCACGGCTTCCGAGCTGGTGGCACCCCATGTTCCTCTCTTGAAGCCCCTTCAGGTACTTTGACTTTTCTTTGGTAACTTCGGCAACGCAAGCCTTTCTGAATATTTTGAACTGCTCTTTCGTAATTGTCGGATGATCCTTTACAATCTTGAAGTAGGGTTCCTTTTTGACGATGATCCGTTGTTTCACCCTTACTTCCCAGGCGGACAACCGCTGCTAAACTTGCCCATGCACTACAGTAGGATGCTGCTAACGTGACACTACGATCATAGACCCTTCGAGAAACTGTGTGCGATGCAATAATCGCAAACGGTGGTGTATGAAAACCGTCAAAAATGTATAAAACGTTTGCGATGATGGATGCATCAAACACGGTTCAGATTTTAGTTGCGTGTGTGATGAAGGGCATATGGTTCAGTTCAATTAACATTTTGCGATGAGGAGGAACAAAAGAAACGGGCAGCCAGATGAAGGCGTGTGCGATACACAGCATACGGTTCACTTGGATGAACTGTTTGTGATTAGGCAACACAAAAGAAACTGGCAGCAAGATGAAGGTGTGTGCGATGTACAACATACGGTTCTCTCGGACGAACTGTTTGTGATTAGGCAACACAAAAGAAACGGTCAGCCAGATCAAGGTGTGTGCGATATACGCATGCGGTTCACTCAGCCTCGTCGTCAGTGTGTGACCTCTATGGCAACCGTTCGCTCCCCACTAGCCTCTTCTTGTACCGTGGCAACCGTCCACCGCCTCTTCGCCTTTCCCTCTCGATTTGGAACTGCTCTCGCATGCTCTTCCTCCCTCCATTTGCCTTCACCCTTCCTTCTGCCATTGTTCGATCATCTTATCCATGGAGGGAACAGGCCAGAAACGACCCCATTATTGTTGCCCGATCTGAAAGATGACGTGGTGGAGGAACTCATTGATCGGTGCGACGTCATCACCTCAGCTAGCATGGCAGGTTCGTTCAAGACCATTCTCGACTCAACTAATAGCATCATTACAAGCAACCCAAGGGTCCAGGAGCGGTTTGATCTCCCCTATCTTCTTCACCGTGACCCTGCTGACTCGCGCGGGGATGAGGGAAGCCTCGCCTTGTGCAAGCTGATGCCGCTTCATAATGATACGTATGATGTTAAGATGCCATCGCTTGAGGGCAAGGCTTGGGCAGGCGCAAATGGAGATTGGGTTGTTTATATTGGGTACAACAGCGAGTGGGAACTTGTGAATGTGTACACTCGTCACCGGGTTCCACTTCCAAAAATCTCAGACTGCCCAGAGGTTGAGTACATCGGTATTCTATGTGAGTTCAAATACGATCATGGTGACTGTCGTCTACGGAAGATAGCAATTTGTCGAGTTCCCAACCGCTCTTGGGATTACACGAACTATGAAGTTGTTGCTATCTTCGACAAGCTTGTTGTCGTCCTTACTTCCACGCCTCAATGGATATTGCTCAAAAATCAATTTCTGTACACGGATGAGTACTGTGATGCAATTCAATACGAGGGTCTTGTGTTTGCTGCCACCACTCGTGGCACTATTTTTGCATGGAATCCTGATGCTTTCGGTACGTTTGTCTTCCACCGTAATTATAATTGTTTCATCCACATGCATGCGGGTTAACTAGCTTCCCTTTACTAATTAACCTTCTTGTGTTTCCAAGGTCCTGTGAACATTCCACCACCTATACTTGAAAAATTTTATAACCAAGGGGGAGATGACGATGTTGATGATCACGAGCATGAGGACGAGCATGACCCATATACTCAGTTGCTCCTGGCAACTTATTCCGATGGATCACCTCTTCTTGTCTGTATACAGGGCACTGCTGATGTTACTAAGGAAGCACGTGTTGTCTCGCATGGTCGCACTCTCAGGACCTATTCCAACATCCGTTGCAGGGTATTCGGGATGGATACTAGTGTACTAGCGCCAACACCTTCTCCCTGGTTTAGTATTGAAAGTCTTGGAGGAAACTCGCTCTTCCTTGGACAAAACTATCCAATAATGGTGGAAGGCGATCCAGCTGCTGTTGACACAACATTACTACAATTTATGAGAAGCAACTGTATCTATACCTCGGACATTGCTATGCTTCCCTACCGTCCCAATATGGGTCCTGATATAGGCCGCTTAAGCCTGGATGATCAGTCCTGCGTTGGTCTCGAGATTGACAGTAGCTGGCCCTTCCTAGAGAATCACTTATGGTTCAAAGCAAGCGTTTCCAACGCCGACGAGTGGTTGAGCTGAAGTTCATTTCATCGCTTTGTTATTTGTTGTGTGAGAAAAACTTTACTTTACTAGAATGTTTTGTTGGAAATGATCTATAATCCAACGTGTATCCTCGTTGTCGTTGTGGGTTGATGACTTGTTGTATGTAATCAATGGTATATTTGCATATGCGTCCATCAACTCATGCCAGCTAGTGGTGTCCATATGAACAATGCTAGTGATTTTAGTTGCAAAAATTAGATAGTGCTAGTGATTTTTAGCTGCATATTTTGACAAATCGTAGTGTTACAAGGTTGACGAATGGCAATGTTACTAGATAAACAAATGCCAATCTTTCCAGTTTGACAAATGGCAACATACCCAAAATGACAGATATGCAAATCTTACCCAATTGTTTGTACGTGGTTGCACACGGGTCATGCAAAACAAACGTTTGCGTTGAAGGGATGCACAAATCCTGCACTGCGCGAGGGAAGACCATAGCTCTCACTTTGCATACGGGTGTTCTATCTAAAACGTTTGCGATCAAGGGATGTAGAAATCCTGCTCGGCACATTTTCCCTTGGCTTCCTGGGGAAGCTGTCGGTTTGCATACGGGTGTTCTAACTAAAACGTTTGCGATGTGTGTTTTATATTTAAAAACCATTGACATTTTTTCAAAATAAAATCGTTTGATAAGTCTGTACATTAAGAGAGGAAAACGCAAGTTCGTTCAAACCATATCTTTCATTCAGTCACACTGCGAATTTATATTCATATGATCGAGAATTCGAGATACAATATTAAACCCCAAAAAAACTATTTCCAGCAGCGGCGGAGGCGGCGTGCCACGCTGTCGTTGTCGTTTTCGTCCTCCGGGATGCCGTTGTTGAAGTCTTCAAGGCAGCACAAAATGTTCTTCACTTGTAAATCAAACATCACGTCATCGCGCGATCGACGGGCCGGGCGCGGGAGGACGGCAACTGGCGCTGCTGAGAGGTAGCGGTCGACGGCAGCGTCCCATGTCGCTGAGGGGGGCGCGCGCACGGGCACGAGCACGGGCGTGTCGGGTGCAGCCAAATGCACGGGGACCGGCGCCGTGGTGGGTGGAGGGGCGCGCACGGGCAGGGGCACGGGCGCGGTGGGTGCAGCCAAACGCACGGGGGCCGGCGCCACGGTGGGTGGAGGGGCGCGCACGGGCACGGGCGCTGGCGCTGGCATGTACACGAGCTCGCGCGGGTCCGCGGAGACCTTGCTGACGCTCGCGGCTTCCAGCTCTGCGATAGTGCTCGGAGACCAGCCCGTCAATGCTACGGGGATGGTCGCTGGCGCGGGCGCGGGGATGGGAGCTAGGACGCGAGCGGGGGCAGCAACCGCCGCGGCCAGCTCGTTCTGGGCCATGTCCATGAGGCCCCATTCCTCCTTATTTTCTATTTCCTTCAGCTCGGAGTCGACTTCACCAAACTTGAAGACTAGTGGCAGATGATCATTCTGCGCCATGGTATTGGTGGAGGTTTGCAGGAGGGAGGGGAATAGGAGGCGAATAGTAAGGCCGCCCGTATTAAATAGCGGCTCGGGCGCCATTAATGGAGAGGAAGGAGGGCGGCCATGGAAGTCAAAGGGCTCGCTTCCTAGTGAGCCTGCGGATTCGAGGACATCTTGCACACCTCTCGGTCAGCCTGTGCACCGAACTGCACTCGCACGCCTCCCGTTCAGTCAAGATCAAGCAGCTGTCCGCACGGCACCTCCAACAACCATTAAAACCAAGACACGTGGCGTCACGTGAATGGTTAACAGAACGCACACGGTTTGAATTATACAAACGTTTGAGATATTAAAGTGGCAGCTAGTTTTTCAAAATGCCTTTGTTGACTGTCATTATTCGAGTGCGCCTTCCCTCAAAATGGACACGAAAAATACCACAGCATGTCGGGTGCCATTCCATGATAGCATGCCAAGTTTCATGAATTTCCGACGAGTTTTGGATTTACTAGAATTTAAAAACTAGGCATCTCAACGTTTTGCCGGCAATCAACGGTGCCCTGGTGATTGAAATACATTACCTTTTATTGCATGGGACCTAAGCATGCACCCAAGGAAACAGATTTGATTTTTCAACCAATTTGTATGCACTAGAGCATGTGCATGTAGTTCAAATTTGAATTATGCACAAAAATGCATTGAAAACTCAGTTAATGCATAAAAATGTCCAAACGAACCCCGAAAAATCACAAAAATTGACACAACACTCCTGTTGTTCTATGTTGACACGAGAAATTTTTTGAAAGCAACAAGAGGCAATGTATATCGTTTCGTCCCCAAAGGTGGGACGTTCCCTACCGAAACCATCATGCTTGTTGTGAGAAGCTCTGGTTTGTGAGAAGCATATACCCAAAGCTGCCCCAAATGGGACAAAAAATTTACCACGACATGTTGATGCCGCTCCATGATAGCATGCCAAGTTTCATGAATTTCAGACAAGTTTTGGATTTACTAGAATTTAAAAACCAGGTATCTCAACGTTTTGCCGGCAATCAACGGTGCCCTGGTGATTCAAATTCATTACCATTTATTGCATGGGACCTAAGCATGCACCCAAGGAAACATATTTGATTTTCAACCAATTTATATGTACTGGAGCACGTGCATGTAGTTCAAATTTGAGTTATGCACAGAAATGCATTGAAAACTCAGTTAATGCATAAAAATGTCCAAACGAACCCCGAAAAATCACACAAATTGACACAACACTCCTATTGTTCTATGTTGACACGAGAATTTTTTTTGAAAGCAATAAGAGGCAATGGATATCGTTTCGTCCCCAAAGGCGGGACGTCCCTATCGGAACCATCATGCTTGTTGTGAGAAGCTCTGGTTTGTGAGAAGCATATACCCAAACCTGCCCCAAATGGGACAAAAAATTTACCACGACATGTTGATGCCGCTCCATGATAGCATGCCAAGTTTCAGGAATTTCAGACGAGTTTTGGATTTACTGGAATTTAAAAACCAGGCATCTCAACGTTTTGCCGGCAATCAACGGTGCCCTAGCGTATGAAATTCATTCCCATTTATTGCATGGGACCTAAGCATGCACCCAAGGACACACATGTGATTTTTCAACCAATTTATATGCGCCGGGGCATGTGCTTGTAGTTCAAATTTGAATTATGCACATAAATGCATTGAAAACTCAGTTAATGCATAAAAATGTCTAAACGAACCCCGAAAAATAAAAAAAATTGACACAACACTCCTGTTGTTCTATGTTGACACGAGAAAAATTCTGAAAGCAATAAGAGGGAATGGATATCGTTTCGTCCCCAAAGGTGGGACGTTCCCTACCGAAACCATCATGCTTGTTGTGAGAAGCTCTGGTTTGTAAGAAGCATATACCCAAACCTGCCCCAAATGGGACAAAATTTTTACCACGACATGTTGACGCCGCTCCATGATATCATGCCAAGTTTCATGAATTTCAGACGAGTTTTGGATTTAATAGAATTTAAAAACCAAGCATCTCAACGTTTTGCCGGCAATCAACGGTGCCCTAGCGTTTGAAATTCATTCCCATTTATTGCATGGGACCCAAGCATGCACCCGAGGACACAGATTTAATTTTTCAACCAATTTTATGCACTGGAGCATGTGCATGTAGTTCAAATTTGAATTATGCACATAAGTGCATTAAAAACTCAGTTAATGCATAAAAATGTCCAAACGAAAACCAAAAAATCACAAAAATTAACAGAACACTCCTGTTCTTCTATGTTGACACGAGAATTTTTTAAAGCAATAAGAGGCAATGGATATTGTTTCGTCCCCAAAGGTGGGACGTTCCCTACCGAAACCATCATGCTTGTTTTGAGAAGCTCTGGTTTGTGAGAAGCATATACCCAAACCTGCCCCAAATGGGACAAAAATTTTACCACGACATGGTGATGCCGCTCCATGATAGCATGCCAAGTTTCATGAATTTTAGACGAGTTTTGGATTTACTGGAATTTAAAAACCAGGCATCTCAACGTTTTGCCGGCAATCAACGGTGCCCTGGCGTTTGAAATTCATTCCCATTTCTTTCATGGGACCTAAGCATGCACCCAAGGACACACAAGTGATTTTTCAACCAATTTATCTGCACTGGAGCATGTGCTTGTAGTTCAGATTTTAATTATGCACATAAATGCATTGAAAATTCAGTTAATGCATAAAAATGTCCAAACGAACCCCGAAAAAACAAAAAAATTGGTACAACACTCCTGTTGTTCTATGTTGACACGAGAAAAACATTTGAAAGCAATAAGAGGCAATGGATATCGTTTCGTCACCAAAGGTGGGACGTTCCCTACCGAAACCATCAGGCTTGTTGTGAGAAGATCTGGTTTGTGAGAAGCGTATACCGAAACATGCCCCAAATGGGACAAATTTTTTACCACAACATGTTGATGCCGCTCCATGATAGCATGCCAAGTTTCATGACTTTCAGACGAGTTTTGGATTTACTAGAATTTAAAACCAGGCATCTCAACGTTTTGCCGGCAATCAACGGTGCCCTGGTGTTTGAAATTCATTCCCATTTCTTGCATGGGACGTAAGCATGCACCCAAGGACACAGATTTGATTTTTCAACCAATTTATATGCACTGGAGCATGTGCATGTAGTTCAAATTTGAATTATGCACATAAATGCATTGAAAACTCAGTTAATGCATAAGAATGTCCAAACGAACCCCGAAAAATCACAAAAATTGACACAACACTCCTGTTGTTCTATGTTGACACGAGAAAAAAATTTGAAAGCAATAAGAGGCAATGGATATCGTTTCGTCCCCAAAGGTGGGACTTCCCTATCGGAACCATCATGCTTGTTGTGAGAAGCTCTGGTTTGTAAGAAGCATATACCCAAAGCTGCCCCAAATGGGACAAATTTTTTACCACAACATGTTGATGCCGCTCCATGATAGCATACCTAGTTTCATGAATTTCAGACGAGTTTTGGATTTACTAGAATTTAAAACCAGGCATCTCAACGTTTTGCCGGCAATCAACGGTGCCCTGGTGTTTGAAATTCATTCCCATTTCTTACATGGGACGTAAGCATGCACCCAAGGACACAGATTTGATTTTTCAACCAATTTATATGCACTGGAGCATGTGCATGTAGTTCAAATTTGAATTATGCACATAAATGCATTGAAAACTCAGTTAATGCATAAAAATGTCCAAACGAACCCCGAAAAATCACAAAAATTGACACGACACTCCTGTTGTTCTATGTTGACACGAGAAAAAAATTTGAAAGCAATAAGAGGCAATGGATATCGTTTCGTCCCCAAAGGTGGGACTTCCCTATCGGAACCATCATGCTTGTTGTGACAAGCTCTGGTTTGTGAGAAGCTTATACCGAAACCTGCCCCAAATGGGACAAATATTTTACGACGACATGTTGATGCCGCTCCATGATAGCATGCCAATTTCATGAATTTCAAACGAGTTTTGGATTTACTAGAATTTAAAAACCAGACATCTCAATGTTTTGCCAGCAATCAACAGTGCCCTGGTGTTTGAATTTCATTCCCATCTCTTGCATGGGACCTAGAAATTCACCCAAGGACACACATGTGATTTTTCAACCAACTTTAGTGGACTGGAGCATGTGCTTGTAGTTCAAATTTGAATTATGCACATAAAATGCCTAGAAAACCCAGTTAATGTACAAAAAAGGCCAAACGAACCCCGAAAAATTCCAAGATTAAACACAACATTCCTGTTGTTCTATGTTGACACTAGAAATTTTTGAAAGCAATAAGAGGCAACTTATATCGTCCCGTCCCCAAAGGTGGTATGTTCCCTACCAAAACCATCATGCTTGTTGTGAGAAGCTCTGGTTTGTGAGAAACTTATACCCAAACCTGCCCCAAATGGGACAGAATTTTCACCACGGCATGTTGATGCCGCTCCATGATAGCATGCCAAGTTTCATGAATTTCAGACGAGTTTTGGATTTACTAGAATTTGAAAACCAGGTGTCTCAACGTTTTGCCGGCAATCAACGGTGCCCTGGTGATTCAAATTCATTACCATTTATTGCATGGGACCTAAGCATGCACCCAAGGACACACGTGTGAATTTTGAACCAACTTTGGTGCACTGGAGCATGTGCTTCTAGTTCAAATTTGAATTATGCACATAAAATGCCTAGAAAACCCAGTTAATGTATAAAAAAGGCCAAACGAACCCCGAAAAATTCATTCCCATTTCTTGCATGGGACCTAAGCATGCACTGAAGGACACAGATTTGATTTTTCAACCAATTTATATGCACCGGAGCATGTGCATGTAGTTTAATTTTGAATTGTGCACCTGAAATGGCTAGAAAACCAGTTTAATGTATAAAATGTCCAAACGAACTCTGAATAATTCCAATTCTTTTACGGCATACATATAGTTGCATGTTCACTGCAGATAAAAGGTCTAGCAATTCAAACAGCGCCCATTGCCGCTGTGACCCCATTATGCAATTGAAATCAAGTAGATCCCACACAGTTTATTATCACCAACCGTGTGAGATGTCGTACAAAATATCTTGGAGCACCGTTGGTGTATAGTACGCCTATGGCTTACGTGAGAAGGTGCGTCGGCTACAGTCCACAGCCGGCGTGTCAATCACACTAGCTCGCTCCCCAAAAACTCCCGCCTCTGCATCCCTCGCAATCTCAAAAATATTACTGCCTCGTAATCTCGAAAATATCTACTGCCTGGAAGGTTTTAATGTTTGATAGCACACGATTAGTATGTGTGAACAGTGTGCGATGTCTGCTACTCCTGCTCTGCTTCAGTCCCTTGATTCAAATTTTCAGTAGACCCGGCATTTTACTCCCGCCTCTGCATCCCTCGCAATCTCAAAAATATCTGCTCGCCCTTGATCCAAATTTTCAGTAGCCCCGCCTTGTTACTCCCGCCTAGTAAAATTTTCAGTTGCCGCAGTATTTCCTCAAACACAACCTTGCCCCCCCGCCCCCTCCACACACACCCCAAAACCTCCGCTGACACACACACAACCCTCGAAACCAATTGTAGGTCGCCGCCATTGCCGGCGCCTCCATCCTCAACCTCTGCCTGTGTACCGGGGAGCTCGAGGAGCCAATGGCCAAAAAGAGGTTTATCGCGTCCTTTTCGCCTGACGCCGGCGAGGTGGCCGCCGAGGTGTCCCCGTCGTCCTCCACGGGCCTGATCCACCGTCGCTGGTCCCCCGATCCGCCCGCCGCCGCGCCCCTACGGCGGTTCGAGGACTTCCCCGTCTTCCCTTGGACCCGACAGCCGACGAAGTCCTACCTCGGGGTCCGGCAACGGCGGCGGGGGACGTGGGTCGCCGAGATTACAGATCAAGAGACCCACACTCGCCGGTGGCTCGGTAGCTTCCACACGGTCGAGCTCGCGGCCATGTAGTACGACCGCTGGCAGGTCCGCTACCACCGCGCGACGGCTAGGCTCAATTTCCCCTTCGGCACATGTCCGGTCGACCTCGTTCCGCTGGAGCCAGGGGTGGTGAGCTCGGCTATGGCGCGGGAGGACCGCGAGGCGTGGGAGCGCCTCGAGGGCGAGGCCGCCGACGAGTCCTACATGCAAGAGCTCCACCGGCAGCACCCGGAGCTCGTGGAGGCGGAGCGGGCGATCTTTGCCGGCGCGGAGGGCAGCGAGGTTATCGCGCTCTCCTCCGATGACGAGGTCGAAGGCGGCGAGGAGGGTGGCAAGGTTATCGCGATCTCCTCCGATGAAGAGGTCGAAGGCGGCGGCGACGGCGGCGCGGAGGGCGACGAGGTGGGCCTCGAGGACAAGGAGATCGACGTCGACGAGTGGAGGAGTGCCTTCCCCAATGACCCCGATGACGGTACCGGCCCAGACCCAGCTCGCGGCACACGATACATGATGGGGAAGGATTGGCTTGACCTCTACTTTGACCGAAAGTAGTTTAGCTTAGTTTAAATTTATGTTTTATGTTCGGTTATGCAAAACTATCTATGTTTATGTTTGAATGCATGCTACTTTCGGTTGAACCTGCTTTGAACTTGATCAAATTGAAGTTTACAACCTTAAGTTTAGGGGATCGACTAGAAAAGGCCAAAAATTGCTGGAATATATATGTATATATATATATATATATATATATATATATATATATATATATGTCCACTAAGGGTTTTAGTCCTTTAACTTTGAAGGATCGCCTAGAGATGTCCTTATGACTTGTTTATTTCAGTTCTTCACAATGTGATGCTCTATATGTGCAACTATTTGCCGTGCAGTTCAATTTCATCAATAACGGTTTCAACAATACCACAATGAATTACGATATTTGGTTGTTGTTAAGGATATTGTAGTTAACATGCCTTTTCATTTTTCAATTGTTGTTTAGCAACATGCATTGTACTGAATGGCTAAATGTGCAATCCCAGGCTACATAGCAACAAGGAAGAGTGTTACCTTAATGTTCTGATGATGTCTAGATATACATGTAAGAAAATCTTATATAATGGGATGGATGGAGTGTTGTACTACTTCATTTTTCAATTGTTGTTTAGCTTCTAATATTAACTTGGTGCTTTTAGGTACATATATCATTAATTGCCAAAGATCCATGATACGTCTCCAACCCATCTATAATTTTTGATTGTTCCATGCTATTATATTATCCATCTAGGATGTTTTATATGCATTTATATGCTATTCTATATGATTTTTGGGACTAACCTATTAACCCAGAGCCCAGTGCTAGTTTCTGTTATTTCCTTGTTTTTGAGTATCGCAGAAAAGGAAAACCAAACGGAGTCCAATTGACCTGAAACTTCACGGAACTTATTTTTGGACCAGAAGAAGGCCATGGAGTAAAAGAGTTGGGCCAGAAGAGTCCCGGGCTGCCCACGAGGGTGGGGGGCGTGCCTCCCTACCTCGTGGATAGCCCGGAGACCCCCCTGACTTGTTCTCGATGCCAAAACCTCTTATATATACAAAAACCTCTGGAAAATAACCTAGATCGGGAGTTCCGCCGCCGCAAACCTCTGTAGCCACCGAAAACCAATCTAGACCCGTTCCAGCACCCTGCCAGAGGGGGGAATCCCTCTTCGGTGGCCATCTTCATCATCCCGGCGCTCTCCATGACGAGGAGGGAGTAGTTCACCCTCAGGGCTGAGGGTATGTCCCAGTAGCTATGTGTTTGATCTCTCTCTCTCGCTCTCTCTCGTGTTGTTGAGGTGGTACAATCTTGATGTGTCGCGAGCTTTGCTATCATAGTTGGATATTATGATCTTTCTCCCCCTCTACTCTCTTGCAATGGATTGAGTTTTCCCTTTGAAGTTATCTTATCGGATTGAGTCTTTAAGGATTTGAGAACACTTGATGTATGTCTTGCATGTGCTTATCTGTGGTGACAATGGGATATCACATGATCTACTTGATGTATGTTTTGGTGATCAACTTGCGGGTTCCGTAACATTGTGAACTTATGCATAGGGGTTGGCGCACGTTTTCGTCTCGACTCTCCGGTAGAAACTTTGGGGCACTCTTTGAAGTTCTTTGTGTTGGTTGAATAGATGAATATGAGATTGTGTGATGCATATCGTATAATCATACCCACGTATACTTGAGGTGACCTTGGAGTATCTAGGTGACATTAGGGTTTTGGTTGATTTGTGTCTTAAGGTGTTATTCTAGTACGAACTCTTGAATAGATCGATCAGAAAGAATAACTTTGAGGCGGTTTCGTACCCTACCATAATCTCTTCGTTTGTTCTCCGCTATTTGTGACTTTGGAGTGACTCTTTGTTGCATGTTGATGGATAGTTAAATGATCCAGTTATGTTATTATTGTTGAGAGAACTTGCACTAGTGAAAGTATGAACCCTAGGCCTTCTTTCCTAGCATTGCAATACCGTTTACGCTCACTTTTATCAGTTGCTACCATGCTGTTTTAATATTTTTAGATTACAAAAACCTATATCTACCATCCATATTGCACTTGTATCACCATCTCTTCGCCGAACTAGTGCACCTATACAATTTACCATTGTATTGGGTGTGTTGGGGACACAAGAGACTCTTTGTTATTTGGTTGCAGGATTGCTCAAGAGAGACCATCTTCATCCTACGCCGCCCACGAATTGATAAACCTTAGGTCATCCACTTGAGGGAAATTTTCTACTGTCCTACAAACCTCTGCACTTGGAGGACCAACAACGTCTACAAGAAGAAGGTTGCGTAGTAGACATCAAGCAGTTTCTGGCGCCGTTGCCGGGGAGGTGAGTGCTTCAAGGCATATCTTTAGATCTTGCAATCGAATCTTTTTGTTTCTTGTTTTATCACTAGTTTATTCTATAAAAGAGAACTACAAAAAATGGAATTAAGGTTACCTCATATGCTTCATCTTTTTAATGTCTTTCGTGAAAATGATGGGAAGGAAAATTGTGCTCAAGTACTAGAAGAAGAATTACATAGAATGCTTGGCATAAAATATGTGAATGATGAGCATGATTGCAATGTTGTTAGTATGAATTCTTTGAATACCCATGATGCTAATGACATGTAAAGCCACAAGTTTGGGGATGCTATGTTTGATGAAGATGATATGTTTAGTCCCCCAAGTTTTGATGAGAATATTTATTATGATGAAAGCATGCCTCCTATTTATGATGATTATATTGATGAAAGTGGGTTTGGAAGAGCGTCAACTTTAGGAAGTAATGATCCCACTATTTTGGAGGATGTTGAATATTATTGTGATAATTATAAAAGTGGAATTGGAGAGGTCATGACTTTATTTAGTGATGATTCCACTATCTTGGAAGAGGTTTCAATCGATTATGATGAGAACAAAGTTGCTACTTATGATGATTATTGTGATGACACTTATGCTATAAAGAGTAGTGATGATTATATTTATAAAATTTGTCATGATTATGATTACCCTTTTTCTGAACACTACTCTTTTAACGTGGAAACAATTTATAGTATTCGAGTTTCTTATGATACTCTCACTATTCCGAATGAGAAGAATTTTGCTTATGTGGAGAGTAATAAAATTTCTATGCTTGTAGATCATGAAAAGAATGCTTTAGGTGCTGGTTATATTGTTGAATTCCTTCATGATGCTACTGAAATTATTATGAGGGAGGAACATATACTTGTAGGAATTGCAATAATATCAAGTTCCCTCTCTATGTGCTTAAAGTTTTAAAGTTATGCTTGTTTTGCCTTCCTATGCTACTTGATTATTGTTCCCATAAGTTGTTTGCTCACAAAATCCCTATGCATTGGAAGTGGGTTAGACTTAAATGTGCTAGTCATATTCTTCATGATGCTCTCTTTATGTTTCAATTCTTATCTTTTTTGTGAGCATCATTGAAATCATCATGCCTAGCTAGGGGCGTTAAACGTAAGCGTTTGTTGGGAGGCAACCCAATTTTACTTTTGTCCTTTGCTTTTGCTCCTGTTTAGTAATAAATAATATATCTAGCATCTGGTTAGATGTGGTTTATGTTTTAATTAGTGTCTGTGCCAAGTAGAACCTTTGGGAAGACTTGGGTGAAGTCTTTATGATCATGCTGTAAAAAACAGAAACTTTAGCGCTCACGAGATGTGCTGCCATTTTTTACTAGAGAGTGCTTTTAGGTTGATTATTTTTGCAGATGATTAATAGACAAATTCCTCAGGCCCACCAATTTATTTCAGAATTTTTGGTGTTCCAGAAGTATACGTTTGATATAGATTAGTACAGACTGTTCTTTATTTTGACAGATTCTGCTTTCTACGTGTTGTTTGCTTATTTTGATGAATCTATGTGTAGTATCGGAGGGTATGAACCATAGAGAAGTTGTAATACAGTAGATATTACACCAATATGAATTTAGAATGAGTTCATAACAGTACCTAAGTGGTGATTTATTTTCTTATACTAACGGAGCTTATGAGTTTTCTGTTTAGTTTTGTGTTGTGAAGTTTTCAAGTTCTGGGTAAAGATTCGATGGACTATGGAATAAGGAGTGGCAAGACCCTAAGCTTGGGGATGCCCAAGGCACACCAAGGTAATATTCAAGGACAACCAAGAGCCTAAGCTTGGGGATGCCCCGGAAGGCATCCCTTCTTTCGTCTTCGTTCATCGGTAACCTTACTTGGAGCTATATTTTTATTCACCACATGATATGTGTTTTGCTTGGAGCGTCATTTTATTTTCTTCTGTTTTGCTTGCTGTTTGAATAATATCCCAAGACCTGAAATTCTTAAATGTTAGAGAGTCTTCACATAGTTGCATAATTATTCAACTACTCATTGATCTTCACTTATATCTTTTGGAGTAGTTTGTCATTTGCTCTAGTGCTTCACTTATATCCTTTTAGAGCACGACGCTGGTTTTATTTTGTAGAAATAGATGAACTCTCATGCTTCACTTATATTATTTTCAGAGTCCTAAATAGCATGGTAATTTGCTTTGGTTATGAAACTAGTCCTAATATGATAGGCATCCAAGATGGGTATAATAAAAACTTTCATATAAAGTGCATTGAATACTATGAGAAGTTTGATTCCTTATGATTGTTTTGAGATATGAACATGGTGATATTAGAGTCATCCTAGTTGAGTAGTTGTGAATTTGAGAGATACTTGTGTTAAAGTTTGTGATTCCCGTAGCATGCACGTACGGTGAACCGTTATGTGATGAAGTCGGAGCATGATTTATTTATTGATTATCTTCCTTATGAGTGGCGGTCGGGGACGAGCGATGGTCTTTTCCTACCAATGTATCCCCCTAGGAGCATGCGCGTAGTACTTTGTTTTGATAACTAATAGATTTTTGCAATAAGTATGTGAGTTCTTTATGACCAATGTTGAGTCCATGGATTATACGCACTCTCACCCTTCCACCATTGCTAGCCTCTCTAATACCGCGCATCTTTCGCCGGTATCATACACCCAACATATACCTTCCTCAAAACAGCCACCATACCTACCTATTATGGCATTTCCATAGCCATTCCGAGATATATTGCCATGCAACTTTCCACCGTTCCGTTTATTGTGACACGCTCCATCATTGTCATATTGCTTTGCATGATCATGTAGTTGACATCGTATTTGTGGCAAAGCCACCATTCATAATTCTTTCATACATGTCACTCTTGATTCGTTGCACATCCCGGTACACCGCCGGAGGCATTCATATAGAGTCATATTTTGTTCTAAGTATCGAGTTGTAATTCTTGAGTTGTAAGTAAATAAAAGTGTGATGATCATCATTATTAGAGCATTGTCCCAGTGAGGAAAGGATGATGGAGACTATGATTCCCCCACAAGTCGGGATGAGACTCCGGAAGAAAAAAGGAAAAAAAAAGAGGCCATAAAAAAGAGAAAAGGCCCAAATAAAAAAATAAAAAATAAAAAAATGAGAGAAAAAGAGAGAAGGGGCAATGCTACTATCCTTTTACCACACTTGTGGTTCAAAGTAGCACCATGATCTTCATGATAGAGAGTCTCCTATGTTGTCACTTTCATATACTAGTGGGAATTTTTCATTATCGAACTTGGCTTGTATATTCCAATGATGGGCTTCCTCAAATTGCACTAGGTCTTCGTGAGCAAGCAAGTTGGAAGCACACCCACTTAGTTTCTTTTTGAGCTTTCATACACTTATAGCTCTAGTGCATCCGTTGCATGGCAATCCCTACTCACTCACATTGATATCTATTGATGGGCATCTCCATAGCCCGTTGATACGCCTAGTTGATGTGAGACTATCTTCTCCTTTTTGTCTTCTCCACAACCACGATTCTATTCCACCTATAGTGCTACGTCCATGGCTCACGCTCATGTATTGGGTGAAGATTGAAAAAGTTTGAGAACATCAAAAGTATGAAACAATTGCTTGGCTTGTCATCGGGGTTGTGCATGATTTAAATATTTTGTGTGATGAAGATATAGCATAGCCAGACTATATGATTTTGTAGGGATAGCTTTCTTTGGCCATGTTATTTTGAGAAGACATGATTACTTTGTTAGTATGCTTGAAGTATTATTATTTTTATGTAAATATTAAACTTTTGTCTTGAATCTTATGGATCTGAATATTCTTGCCACAATAAACAAGATTATATTGATGATTATGTTAGGTAGCATTCCACATCAAAAATTCTGTTTTTATCATTTACCTACTCGAGGACGAGCAGGAACTAAGCTTGGGGATGCTTGATACGTCTCCAATGTATCTATAATTTTTGATTCTTCCATGCTATTATATTATCCATCTAGGATGTTTTATATGCATTTACATGCTATTCTATATGATTGTTGGGACTAACCTATTAACCCAGAGCCCAGTGCCAGTTTTTGTTTTTTCCTTGTTTTTGAGTATCGCAGAAAAGGAAAACCAAACGGAGTCCAATTGACCTGAAACTTCATGAAACTTATTTTTGGACCAGAAGAAGGCCATGGAGTAAAAGAGTTGGGCCAGAGGAGTCCCGGGTTGCCCACAAGGGTGGGGGGTGCGCCCACCCCCTGGGCGCGCCTCCCTACCTCGTGGACAGCCCGGAGACCCCCCTGACTTGTTCTCGATGCCAAAACCTCTTATATATACAGAAACCTCCAGAAAATAACCTAGATCGGGAGTTCCGCCGCCGCAAGCCACTGTAGCCACCGAAAACCAATCTACACCCGGTTGGCACCCTGTCGGAGGGGGGAATCCCTCTCCGGTGGCCATCTTCATCATCCCGGTGCTCTCCATGACGAGGAGGGAGTAGTTCACCCTCGGGGTTGAGGGTATGTACCAGTAGCTATGTGTTCGATCTCTCTCTCTCATGTTCTTGAGGTGGTACAATCTTGATGTATCGCGAGCTTTGCTATTATAGTTGGATCTTATGATGTTTCTCCCCCTCTACTCTCTTGTAATGGATTGAGTTTTCCCTTTGAAGTTATCTTAACGGATTGAGTCTTTAAGGATTTGAGAACACTTGATGTATGTCTTGCATGTGCTTATCTGTGGTGACAATGGGATATCACGTGATCTACTTGATGTACGTTTTGGTGATCAACTTGCGGGTTCCGTAACATTGTGAACTTATGCATAGGGGTTGGCACACGTTTTCGTCTTGACTCTCTGGTAGAAACTCTGGGCACTCTTTGAAGTTCTTTGTGTTGGTTGAATAGATGAATCTGAGATTGTGTGATGCATATCGTATAATCATACCCACGGATACTTGAGATGACATTGGAGTATCTAGGTGACATTAGGGTTTTGGTTGATTTGTGTCTTAAGGTGTTATTCTAGTACGAACTCTTGAATAGATCGATCAGAAAGAATAACTTTGAGGAGTTTCGTACCCTAACATAATCTCTTCATTTGTTCTCTGCTATTAGTGACTTTGGAGTGACTCTTTGTTGCATGTTGAGGGATAGGTATATGATCCAGTTATGTTATTATTGTTGAGAGAACTTGCACTAGTGAAAGTATGAACCCTAGGCCTTGTTTCCTAGCATTGCAATACTGTTTACGCTCACTTTTATCGCTTGCTACCTTGCTGTTTTTATATTTTCAGATTACAAAAACCTATATCTACCATCCATATTGCACTTGTATCACCATCTCTTTGCCGAACTAGTGCACCTATACAATTTACCATTGTATTGGGTGTGTTGGGGACACAAGAGACTCTTTGTTATTTGGTTGCAGGGTTGCTCGAGAGAGACCATCTTCATCCTACGCCTCCCACGGATTGATAAACCTTAGGCCATCCACTTGAGGGAAATTTGCTATTGTCCTACAAACCTCTGCACTTGGAGGCCCAACAATGTCTACAAGAAGAAGGTTGCGTAGTAGACATCAATCCACACTTCGACCCTTTCCGCGTATGGGGCAATGAGATATTCATGAACCAGCATCAAGTGAGGAAACTGATGAAGATTGTTATTAAAATGGGTCAAAATATGTCAATCGAACTATTTGTTTACACTTTATGCAAGACAACAGTGAACTGCAGGATGGTAAGTAAGAACCCTGTAGCCTTGTTTTTACTGCCCGTAATGAGTTGTGTTAGATGACAATATCTGAATCTTTTTTCTTTTGTAGTGGGTCCTGAAGTAGTTTACTCAAGATTACCTCTCAAACTACATGATTGGCGGCCGACCATCACAAGGGGTTAGACTAGAGTCCTGCATGCCTTCTGCATCCAGGAGAATAGAATAGGGCCATTCCACTTCACCTTGTACAGCAACCGGAATGTGTGTCGCCTCTTTCTTTGCCATCTGTAATAGTGCAAGTATAGAACCCTAGTTCATCATTCTTTATTTGGTGCTTATGTAATTCTTAAACATATGTACCTGTGAATCAATAGTGCATTGGTTGTTTGAACCTGATGGATATGAATAAAGCTATAGCCTACTTTCAAGTTTAAAATAGGTACAATTTTAAATAGCAGCAATTAAATTAGGGCGAAATTACGTTGTGCAGGTCATTACGGCACACACGGTTGGTAAAACACAAACGTTTGCGATATACACCATGATCCGAGACGGTTCACAGAGAGGAAACGTGTGCAAGCATGCACACAGTTGCCGTTTTCAAAGCGTGTGTGATGTCAGACCCTGTCACATACGGTGCGGGAAAACTAAATGTGTGTGATTGTCTACCTATCGTACACGGTTTATAATCCTGAACTGTTTGTGATGTGCTAGGCATCGTAAAACTCCCGTGCCTGGAATCTGCCTGGAAAGCTCCCGTGCCTGGAATCTGCCTGGTTTTAGGTAAAACCACAAAACTCCGACTGCGATGGCAATGCGAGCACAAAGAGTAGCAAGGATGAAGCATTTGGGATATTCGAGATATCGAAAACAGTTATATAGGGACAACTGTATGCATCAAGGCTCCCTATCCCCGACGGTTTTTGGGTCGTGTGGGAAGGACCCCTCTATTGCCCACACTCACTTGGCGACGGTTCCAAATGCCGTCACGAAAAGGGGTTAAAAACCGTTTGTATAGCACCGACGCGCACCAGTGATGGCTTTGTTGTTTATCTTCTTCATTGCCGGGTCTTGCCACTGTCGAGTATATTTAATTTCATCCCGGTCCGGGAACAATAATCTCTGGTGCAGCTTCTTTAGGAGGGAGTTCTCCATATTTGGTATCTTCCTTAATTTTTCATCGTTGATGGTGGGGTTTCCCGTAGGATGCAGCCTACTTGATTGCCCTAGCAAATGCGCGCTTCCGCAGGCTCTGTTGGCTCGAAATTGCCGGGGTCCATCGCCGTGACCACCAGTCTAGTAGTGCCAAGCTGGTTTGGGCGCCGTATCCTCTTCGGTTTTGGTTCTATACCGGCTAATTTGCCAGCATCGGCGCCGGTGTCGGTGCCGCTGTCGGACTTAGTCTCGGATGTGACACGGGGGTACTACAACAACCGTTGCTCCTCCAGATAGTTCAAATAGTTGTCTGTCGCCTCATAGACGTTGCAATTACGAGAACCCTCTCCTTCATCGTTGCTAGCCATGTTTCCTATGATTTAGTCCAGTCAATTAATTCTAGACCTAATAAAATGAATAATGACAAAAAAGGCCTATGTTTTGCCGGAATGTTGATTGATTCCCGTTGCGGCAAATCCCAGGCAGTTGATATGTCCTAGTTTCGAGCACAAGTCATGCCGAAATTCACACAAAAATTCGGCACGACCTTTGCTAAAAAGTGGGCAAATCGAGCGCCTAAAATTTGCCGGAACGTAAATGAATCATCATTTTGACAAAACATAGACCACTCCGAATCATTCCCTGCAAACAATGTTCAAATATACATGTCCAAATTTCACAAGCTAATTCAAAAACTAAGTGTAGAAGAAAATTCAGTTAACTACTAATAGAACAAAATTCAGTTAACTTTAGTGCTCTATTATGATGAAATGAAAAAAATCAGTTAACTACAAATTTCATTCACTTAGGTCATTCACTTAACTTCACCTAATTAACCTATTGTACCACTACTACTAGCAGCACTACTAACCTAATTAACCTAGTAAAACCCTACTGCCCTAGCTAAAAATCATCTAATTAACATCTACTAGTACCACTATATACTACTAGCAGCACTGCTGCAACATTTTTCTTCATTTTGTTCTTTAAAAAAACATCTATGAGAACAAAAACTCTAATTAAACCCCACTGCCCTAACTAAATTTTTGCTCTAAACCCTACTGCCCTAGTTAAACCCTACTGCCCTAACTAATTTTTTGCTCTAAACGAAATTTTTGCTCTAACCTAGCCAACCTAGTTAACCTAATTAACCTAGCTAGTTAACCTAGTTAGTTAACCTAGCTAGTTAACCTAATTAACCTAGCTAGTTAACCTAGTTAGTTAACCTAGCTAGTTAACCTAATTAACCTAGCTAGTTAACCTAATTAAACTAGTTAACCTAGCTAGCTAATTCTCTGTCAAATCCCTAGCCCATGAGAGAGAGAAAGAGGAGGGGTGGGGGGCTTACAGAGGATACTCGGGGAGGCGGCGAGGGCGGCTCCGGTGACGGCGAGGGAGGTAGTGGCGGCGAGGAAGGCAGGGGCATGATAACCCACAAGTATAGGGGATCGCAATAGTTTTCGAGGGTAGAGTATTCAAGCCAAATTTATAGATTCGACACAAGGGGAGCCAAAGAATATTTGAAGGTATTAGCAGATGAGTTGTCAACTCAACCACACATGGAGATTAATTATGTGCAGCAAGTAATCAGTAGCAAAGTAGTTTGATAGTTTTGATAATAGTAACAACAGCAACGGTAACAGTAATAGTGATAGCAGTAATTTTGTAGCAAGTGTAACAGTGATGATAGCAGTAGTAACTTAGCAGAAACAATATAAGAGAAATTCATAGGCATTGGATCGGTGACTTGTTGGATGATATTCATCATGAGACAGTTATAACCTAGGGCGATACGACACTAGCTCCAGTTCATCGATATAATGTAGACATGTATTCCGTAAATAGTCACACATGCTTCATGAAAAGAACTTGCATGACATCTTTTTTCCTACCCTCCCGTGGCAGCGGGGTACATATTGGAAACTAAGGGATATTAAGGCCTCCTTTTAATAGAGAACCAGAATAAAGCATTAACACATAGTGTATACATGAACTCCTCAAACTACGGTCATCACCGGGAGTGGGCCCGGTTGTTGTCACTCCGGGGTTGCCAGATCATAACACGTAGTAGGTGACTATTACTTGCACCCGGGCCCAAAGTGACAAGCATGGACATAATGATGAATTCATAAACGGTTCAGATCTGAGTTCATGGCACCCGGGCCCAAAGTGACAAGCATTAAGCATAGCAAAGTCATAGCAACATCAATCTAAGAACATAGTGGATAATAGGGATGAGGCCCTAACAAAACTAACTCAATTACATGAAGAATCTCATCCAACTCCTCACCGACCAGCGAGCCTACGAAGGAATTACTCACTCCCAGTGGGGAGCATCATGGAATTGGCGATGGAGATTGGTTGGTGATGACGAAGAACGAAGACCCCCCTCTCCGGAGCCCCAAACAGACTCCAGATCTTCCATCCCGAGGTAGAACAGGGCTTGGCGGCGGCTCCGTCTCATGGAACGCGATAATTCTTTCTCCCTGATTTTTTCTGGAATAATGTGAATTTATAGTATGAGGGGCGTCGTCAGCGGGGCCACCAGGTGGGTACAACCCACCTGGGCACGCCAGGAGAGGGGGGCCCGCCCTGGTGGGTTGTGCCCACCCAGGGCCCCCTCTCTCGTGGGTCTTGGCTCCAGAAATTCTTATTATTGATATAAAAAATCCTCGCAAAGTTTCGTTCCATTCCGAGAACTTTTATTTCTGCACAAAAACAACACCATGGTAGTTCTGCTGAAAACAGCGTCGGTCCGGGGTTAGTTTCATTCGAATCATGCAAATTAGAGTCCAAAACAAGAGGAAAAGCGTGAGAAAAAGTAGATACGTTGGAGACATATCAAGTCCCCCAAGCTTAAACCTTTGCTTGTCCTCAAGCAATTCAGTTGATAAATTGAAAGTGAGAAAGAAAAACTTTTACGAACTCTTTTGCTCTTGTTTGCATAAATAAGCTTAAACAGCACCCAAGTTTTCAGCCAACATTATAACTAACCATGTCAACAATAAATCTTAAAGATTATAATGATTCATATCAATGACATAATCAGCTAGCGAGCGATAATAAGATATCTCGAATAGCAACATGTTGTCAAAACAACCATGATATAATATGACAATAGTGGTATCTCGCTAGCCCTTTCTGAGACCGCAAAACATAAATGCAGAGCACCTCCACAGTTCAAGAAACGAATAAACATTGTAATTCATGATAGAAAAGATCCAGTCATGATGCACCCAACATTAGCTACACACAATGCACAAATCATGACAACTGTGCTCCCTGAGTTTCTGGCGCTTGTTTTAGAAGGTGATGACACAACATAAAAGTAAATAGAAAGTCCCTTCGCAGAGGGAAGCAGTGATTTGCAGAGGTGCCAGAGCTCACTTTTTAAAACAGAGAAAAATGATATTTTGAGACATGCACCTTTCTTATTCACTTCACGACCATCTGTTATCAACATCTTCCATGCTAATCATGCTAGTGGCGGTTCCCGAGTGGAAAGTAAAGGTTTTGACTCCATTGGGAGTTTTTGTTTGATTATTTAAGAGATGAACTCTTTTTCATGTTTGCAGTTTGGGACTGGGCATCCCTAATACCGCCCATTTTCTCGTGCGATGGCGAGTGAATGAACACTCGACCTGAGAATAACATGCTTAGCACGGAAGATATCGACCACCTCCTGTCGTTCCATGAACGAACCAGGCACACAAAAAGGATAATTTTTAGAAGTTTTTAGAGGTGGCACATCCAAATTTACTTAGGACGGCAGGGTAATACCGTACATAGGTAGGTATGGTGGACTCATTTGGAAAAACTTTGGGTTCAAGGTTTTTGATGTACAAGCAGAATCCCCACTTAGTACAGGCGAAGGCTAGCAATTAAGATTGAGAAGCGGCTAGCTAGAGAGCAACAACGATCATAACCAGGCATTATGCATAAGTAACATTGGGCACTAGCATGAGTAGTATATGAACACCATGAACATAAATATCATAGAGGCTATGTTGGTTTTGATTCAACTACATGCATGAACATGTACCAAGCAAGCCACTCGAACATTCAGAGGAGGATATCATATCATCATACTACATCACAATCATTTTAACGCTATGTTGATATCCAATATAAATCATTATCAACTCCCAGCTACTTATGCATGGCATGAGAAACTATAATCTCTAATTATCATTGCAAACATTTTTAATCATAATGGGCTGAAGCCTGGATACTAGGTTAAACATATTTACACAAATAGAACAAGTCGAGTTCATACTAGTTTCTCTTTGCCACGGCCAGCTCATCGAATATCGTCATTATTGCCTTTCACTTGCACGACCGAATGATATGAAAATAATAATAGTGCAAGAGTGCCATGGACTAAGCTGGAATCTGCAAAACATTTTATTCAACAGGAGAAGACAAGGTAAAATGTACTCTTTATTAGTTCAATAATTATTCATATGAGAGCCACTCAACATTTTCATCGTGGTCTTATCCTTGGTAAGACTCGAATAAAAAAAGAAAAGAAATTCAGAGAAACACACTGAAATATTTTTGGAGTTTTTGGTTTTCTCGAACAAGCAAATAAAAAGGGAAAAGCAAAAACGCAAAAAACTATTTACACGGGAAAGCTCCCAACAAGCAGAAGAAGAACAACGAAATATTTTTGGATTTTCTTTTTAGTACTCCTACTAAGCATGGATGGAAAGTAAATTACTACAACAATTTTTTTTTGGTTTTTCTAAAGTTTTTTAAACAGACAAGAAGAAAGCAAGAAAATAAATCTAAGCATGGATGATACAATGAAAAAGTGTGAACACCGACAAATAGAATGATGTGTGAACATGAATATAATGTGGGTGAGAAACACGTACTCCCCCAAGCTTACGCTTTTGGCCTAAGTTGGTAATCAATCAGTAGCCTGGAGGGTAGTAGGGATTCAGAGGAGCGGGCATCCACTCATCCCACTACTGAGGTGCCTGTGCAGCCTCTGCAGCAGCGTGAGCGTTCCAATAGGCGATGCTGTCTGCAGGCATAATCCGGTATCCGCCCCTGGCAGCAGAATCAAACAAAGCAGGCGCAGGCAATGGAATAACATCACGAGTTTCAACGCTATAGACCAGATTATAAGGAATGCAAATGTTAGGATGATCATGTGAAAGAAAGTGATGATGTACCATGGCTGCATGGTCTAGGTAAACCTTAGTCAGAGGGTAATCATGAGGGCGTATCTCAACCTCGAAGTGAGCCGCCAAACGAGTAGCAAAAATCCCACCATGTATTTTACCCTAAGATTTTTTGAGATGGAGGCGACGAGCCACAATAGCTCCCAAGCTATAAGTGTTGTCGCCCTCTAATGCACGACGTAAAATAGCAAGGTCTGGTGAACTAAGTGCACCCATCTACTCCCTAGCAAGCAAGCATTTGGTACTGAAATGTGCAAAGTAACGAACATCAGGAAAATGTAAGCCACCGGCAGTGATGGCTGACACTCTTCTCTCATCACCCACTATTAAAGTGCGACAGAAGTCCTCAAACTCAGCTGGCCTAGGCTCAGCCAAGCTCCCATCAGAAGGGATCATGCATATGTTACAAAACTCAGTAAGTGGTATCTGATGGTTTTCAGCATATAAGTCAAAGCTCACTTCAGGAGGATTATTTCTAGGCAGGAAAATGAAACTTTGAACAAACATGTTTGTGAGGATTTGGTGTTGGTCACACTCATCTGCGATGAAGTCGTGAGACCGGCATTGGCAATAAATTGCATGAACTCCTCATGAATTCCAGCCTCTTGCAGGAATGGGGTGTGCGGCCATTCACACGGTCGTACCTCCGCCAACCTCCGAGGGTGGAGATCACTATCAGAAGACTCCCCAATAACACCCTTGGAGTTCTTCTTAGAGCCAAATTTCCTGAAGATATTCATGTCCGCGTACAATTTTCTGAAAATAAAATTTTTGGGGTGACAAAAATTTGTCAACAAAACTTCATAAAATTGATAGCAACTACTCATAGGGATACATAGAGGCCATAGCAAGCATTCAAACTACTTAGAACACTAAGAATTGAACATGAAAGCTCATCTACAGTAGCACCAAGAGTAGCTATTTATTCAAAGTATAAACCACTAAAACAAAAACTAATTGGACAAATGGTGGAGTCACATACCAAGCAACAATCCCGAAACAATTTGGGAAACGGAGCTTCGAGCAAAGAGATCGAAATCCGCGGGTTTGAGCTCAAGAACACGGGAGAGATAGCAATGGGGATTTTTTTCTGGAGGTGAGTGATGATGTGGGCTAAAGAGATAAGTGAGGGGGCCCACATGGGGACCACAACCCACCAGGGCGCGCCTGGGGGTGCTGGCGCGCCCAGGTGGGTTGTGCCCACCTGGTGCACCCCCCTCTAGTATTATTTGCACCAAAAATTCTTAAATATTCAGAAAAAATCAGATAAAATTTTCAGGGTATTCTGAGCACTTTTATTTTTGGGTCATTTTTTTATTGCACGGAAAATTCAGAAAACAAACAAAACATGGCATTTTATTTTATTTAACTAATAAAATAGAAAACAAAAGGTAAGGATAGAAGGTAGTGCTTATTAAATTCATCAACTTCATACCGCTCAAAAATGATTCATTAATAAGGTTGATCAGGTCTTATTAACAACCACTTTCGGTTAGCATGAAACCGAAGAACTTTCGTAAATCACTAAGTTACCTCAATGGGGATATGCATCTCTCCAACAATAAGCATTTCACATTTCTTTTTGACAGTAGGTAGAGGTATTTGAAAACTTCCAATAGTGATTGTCGGAGATTTTTCAATAACGTTAATACCATTCACTTGGAATCGTTTCTTCGGAAAGTGCACCGTATACTTATTACCATTAATATGAAAAGTGACCTTGCTTTTATTGCAATCAATAACAGCCCTTGCAGTGTTTAAGAAGGGTCTACCAAGGATAATCGACATGTTGTCGTCCTCAGGCATCTCAAGTATAACAAAGTCAGTCGAAATAGTAACATTAGCAACAACAACGGGCACATCCTCACAGATACCGATAGGTATGGCAGTTGATTTGTCAGCCATTTGCAAAGATATTTCAGTAGGTGTGAGTTTATTCAAGTCAAGTCTTTTATATAAAGAGAGAGGCATAACACTAACACCAACTCCTAAATCACACAAAGCAATTTTCACAAAATTCTTTTTGATAGAGCAAGGTATAGTTGGTATTCCCGGATCTCCAAGTTTGTTAGGTACTCCATCTTTGAAAGTATAATTAGCAAGCATAGTGGAGATTTCAGCTTCCGGTATTTTTCTCTTATTTGTGATGATGTCTTTCATATACTTTGCATAAGGAGGCATTTTCAGGATATCAGTCAAGCGAGTACGCAAAAATACCGGCCTTAGCATTACAGCAAAGCGTTCAAATTCTTCATCATCATTCTTATTAGTTGACTTGGGTGGAAAAGGCATATGTTTTTGAACCCACGGTTCTCTTTCTTTACCGTGTTTTCTAGCAATGAAGTCTCTTTTATTATACCTTTTATTCTTAGGTTGTGGGTTATCAAGATCAACAGGTGGTTCTATCTCAACATTATCTGGTTCTTTATCATTTGGTTGAGTGTCTTCACGAACATCACAATACTGGAATCAGGAACTTTGCCGTCAGCTAGCTGATGCAAAGAGGGTCTTTGCCATCAGCTTGAAGAAACCTGACGGCAAAGAAGCAGCTGACAGCAAAGAAAGTGTTTGCCGTCAGCTCCATCTTTGCCATCAGCTCCATCTTTGCCGTCCGCTAGCGGACGGCAAAGAAAACGGCCATTCTAACGTCCGTTAGCTAGGCTCTTTGCCGTCAGCTAGCAGACGGCAAAGAGCCTAGCCCTATATATCAAAATGCCCTCGCACCCTGCCCCTCTCTCTCCCTCTCCCCTTGTCCCAACCCCTCACTGCCGCCCCGCCCCAACCGCCCCCCTCGCCGCGCCGCCCCGCCCCGCGGCGCCGCTCCGCCCCGCCCCGGCCGCCCCCCTCGCCGCGCCGCCACGCCCCGCGGCGCCGCTCCGCCTCGCCCCGGCCGCCCCACCCCGCTCTGCCCCGCCTCGGCCGCCCCGCTGCCCCGACAGGCCGCGTCGGCCCCGCCCTGCCCCTCCGCGCCGGCCTGCCCGCCCAGGACGTCCCGCCAAACCGCCCCGACGCGCCGCCTCGCCGCCCCACCACGGCGCATCGCCGCCCCGGCCGCTCCGCCCCGCCTCGCTGCCCCAGCCGCTCCAAGGTGAGACAATTTATTTTTTTCTTTTTTAGATTTAGTTTAATTAGGTTTAGTATAATTTACTTTAGTTAGTTTAATTTAGGTTTAGTTTAGTTTAGGTCAAGTTTTTGGTTTAGTTTAGTTAGTTTAGTTTAGGTTTAGTTTAGTTTTAGTTTAGTTAGTTTAGTTTAGGTTTAGTTTAGTTACTTTAGGTACGGTTAAGTTTCTGGTTTATTTTGAACATGTGAAATTTGTTGTTATTTTTTTAGTTCAAGCATTTATTCCCGCTTCGACGTCGACGATGCCAATCCCGCATTGTCGTCGTCGACTCGGTAGAGGAGGCCTGCTTGATCAGAGGGGCCATGTACGAGACTGGGCTCCGCCGGGCTGGTACTGGGAGGTTCTACCTTAAGGGGGGGCGCAGGTTGGTGAGGAGTCAACCCGTCATTGACCCGCACCTTGTTTGGTGGCGGTCGCGTGGGCCAGTGACGGTGCCGAGCCTTTCGGACACCGCAGAGGTGGTACATCACCGTGTCAGCGAGGAGGACGAGCACGTCCGTCGCTACATGGTTACGTTGGAGGGCAGGTTGGACAATACCTGGCAGGTTCTTCAGGGATCTCATTGGAGCTATGATCCTGTGATGGTTCCTTCTCTTTGGGTGTCCACCGCCCGCGCCGATACCCGTCAAGCACTACGGTTCTAGCTGTATTAGCGATGCTATATGTATGATACTATTCGAGATGTATTAGTGATAATATTCAACGATGTATGGACGCAAGAGATGATGTAAGGTTGCTTATTGAATGCATGCTAATTTAGTTTATCCAGGGACGAGCGGGTTAGGGGGTTCCTTGGTGTCGATGGTACACTAAATAGCAAGTATCGTCAGTGCGAGATACATGTGGCCGTCAGTGTCGAATACTACATCCAGGTCCCACAAGTGACACAGGGGTCCTGCGTCCCGCAACAACAGTTCTCGGCATCGATGGTGGTCGAACACCATTGCGATTTTGTCTGGCAGCCTCAGAGATGACGATTGAAAGCTAAGTGTTGAAACTTGAAACACCCAAACTGACTCAAGTCGGTTTGGTTGTTTGAAATTTCAAAACTTGGCTTTAATCCTCATCGCAGAGGCTGCCAGACAAATTTGCCAAGGTGTTCGACCATCATCGGCCACCAGAACTATTGTTGCGGGACGCCGGGCGCCGGCGTCACTTGTGGGACAGGGATCTAGTGTTCAATGCCGAGTGCCTCATGTATCTTGCACCGATGGTAGTTGCTATTTAGGGTTCTATCGACGCCGAGGAACCCCTAACCCGCTGGTCCCGTTGTAAATATTTAGTTAGGTTGACGGAAAAAACAATATTGCTATGAAACTCATCTTTCGATTTAAATGTGCAGTTTTTCATCGCTGCGAGGGTCTAGTGTTCGACGAGCTCCGCCCCTGCGTTTGTGGGTTAGCACAAATGACATCTCCTCCCCCCTTGATTTGCTCTGTTCCGGTCTTTGCGCTGATGAAAGTTGCTAGCCATAGGTGTCTTCAATCATCAGTATGCGTGACCACTATGTGTCTCCCGTTCGAAAGGGTTACATCTATAAATATGCATGCATTTGCATATTTATAACCGTGATTCTTTTGAATTGTCCAACGTTATCCATGGACAGCCCGAGTATGTGTAGATTGGGTTTGTTTTCCCATATGCTCTGCTCCGGATCCGATGCAGAATTTTGTCAGTGCCTCCCTGTTGTTCTCTGGGTACACATCCTCTCTGGTTATTGCCGAGACGTGTATCAGGAGAACAGCGGGGAGGTGCTGCCGAAATTTTGCATCGGATCCGGAGCAGAGCATGGGAAAACAAACCCAATCAACACATACTGGGGTGGGATTAGGACCTATCTTTACCTATTAGCGTCTAGGTTGCATGGACGTAATAAAAGTGACAAACTCCATTAACTGATGAATATATACATGCTGATTTATATATATATTTCTTATGTGTCCATTAGCTAGGCAAAATGACTGATCGTGCGTGGATGTACACCGGTCACACTAGTCAGAAAGACAAGACCACTGAATGGTTAACAAAAACCAAGGGGTTTCTGAGAGCCGCATTTGAAAATGGCCAGAGGACAACATGGTGCCCCTGCGGCGGGTGCAACAATTGGCACAAGAGGACAGAGGATGGAATCGGCAAACACCTGCAGAAGTGGGGTTTTACACCAGATTATATGGTGTGGACATTTCATGGCGAGTCTGCCCAACGTGCTAGAGCTGAGGTGCTTCCTCATCGCACCGACGAGCATGGTACCGGGATGCAAGACATGGTGCAAGACTTTGATGATGCTCGGGACTCGGACGATGAGATGGAGGAATCTGCAAAGGCGTTCAATGAAATGTTGGAGTCTTCAAAACGTCCTCTCCACGAGCACACCGAGCTTTGTCAGCTAGATGCCATCTCACAAATAATGGCTCTGAAGGCTCAATTCAACTTGGGCAGAGAATGCTATGACGCAATTATGACAATATTTGGACGTTTTCTACCCAAAGGCCATGAACTACCTGCAAACCTGTACCAGTCATACAAATTCTCTGTGCTCTCAAGATGCCCTATGAGAAGATACATGCCTGTGAGAAAGGATGTGTCTTATTTTGGCTTCAATATGCGGACTTGAACTATTGTCCCATTTGCAAGTCATCCAGGTATGTTGTGGTAGACAACGGTATGGGTGAGAAGACGCAGACCAAAATCCCTGTTAATGTTCTTCGGTATATGCCAATCGTACCAAGACTTCAACGTCTTTTCATGGTCGAAGAGACGACAAGACAGATGACATGGCACAAAACGGGCAAAAGAACCCAACTAGATGCAGATGGGAATCTGATGATGGTGCACACATCGGACAGTGAAGCATGGAAGAGCTTTGATGCATTACATGATGACAAAGTGGCAGATCCGAGGCATCCTGGAATCGGCATCAGCACAGATGGGTTCAGTGTGTTTGGTCTGACGGCAGCCCAATATAGTTGTTGGCCCGTATTTGTCTTTCCACCCAATCTCCCCCGGACAGATTATGCAAAGAAAGAACATTTTCCTGACGTTGATAATTCCAGGGGCCAACTATCCGGGGAAGAATATGAATGTGTACATGCAGCCGCTGAAGGACGGCAAGAAGCCTGGGATAATGGGTTCAAGACATACGACGCCTTTAGCAAACATAACTTCATAATGCGTGTCTGGTACATGTACTCGATGCATGACTTGCTTGCGTATGCGCTATTCGTTGGCTGGTGTGTGCATGGATGGTTCCCGTGCCCCACATGCAAGGGAGCTCTTGAGTTTCGTTGGCTTCAGGCCGGTCGCAAGTTTTCTTGCTTCTACATGCATAGACCGTTCCTGCATCCTAGCCATAAGTTCAGGAAAGACAAGAAGAACTTCATCAGAGGTAGAGTTGTCAAAAACTCTGCACCACCTGCATTGACAGGCCAAGAGACACTAGATCAGTTAAACGCTCTCGAGCCAGATCCAGAGCGTCAAGGGTATTTCAAGAGGTATAATTCGAAACACGCCTGGACTCACAAGACATGCTTGTGCGATCTGCCATACTTCAAAGACATCCTTTTCCCACACAACATCGACGTGATGCACACTGAGAAGAATATCGCCGAGGCACTTTTTGGTACATTGTTCGGCATAGATGGGAAGTCAAAGGATAATATTAAGGCTAGAGTCGATCTGGAGGCGCTATGTGATAGGCCGTTACAAAACATGAAAGAACCGAAAGGAAAGTAGAACTGGACGAAGCCAAAGGCATGGTTCAATCTTGGAAGGCCAGCTATGAGGGAAATTATCTTATGGGTGCAACAGCAGTTGATGTTCCCCGATGGGTATGCAGCGAATCTAAAGAGGGGGGCGAGTCTTGATAAATTGAAGATATTTGGTCTCAAGAGTCATGATTGGCACATATGGATTGAGCGGGTAATGCCGGTGATGTTGCGTGGCTTCATCCCTGAGGATGAATGGCTAGTACTGGCAGAGCTGAGCTACTTCTTCCGTGTTCTCTGTGCGAAAGAACTATCGCTTGGCCTGCTAGAAGAAATGGAAGAGTTGGCGCCGGAGTTGATCTGCAAGTCAGAGAAGATCTTTCCGCCGGGCTTCTTTAATCCAATGCAGCACTTGATTTTGCATCTCCCAACCGAGGCAAGATTGGGGGGCCTGAGCAAAATCGTTGGTGCTACGCCACTGAGAGGATGCAGAAGACGCTACGAGCAAAATGTAAAAATAAACGTAGAATTGAAGCATCGATGGCTGAGGCATTCATTACCGAGGACGCGGCAAACTTCATGACAGCACACTACGAAGCCAAAAATTGTCATTTGCATAATCCGAAGCCTCGGTACAATGCTGACGAACCTGGAAAGGATGGATCCAACCTCAGCCTATTCAAAGGGGCTCTCGCACCAGCCGGTGCTTCTAATTCCTTAACGTTGCATTTCGAAGAATGGAAGATCACTTCGTTGTATATCTTCACCAACCTAACAGAAGTGCGGCCATACATCGAGTAAGTTCTCGGTACATTGTTTCACAACTTCTAATTCCTTTGAACTACTCTTATTCCCGGATAAATTTGATACAGTCGATACGTCGCCATATTCTCGTATGGAGCGGTGATCCAAAAGGATTCCGTCGAAGAGTTTGAGCTTCTAGCGAAGCATGGACGCGGCTATCCTGGTTTCATTTCTTGGTTCAAACAAACGGTAATTTCCATTAGACAATTTCATTTCTTCGTCTAATTTGTGGCTAATGCAATAATCCCTTCCGTATTAAACTTGTGGGCTAATTCAGAGCTTATGGACGCCGAACTGAGACAAGTCGCTAATGGTTTTGACTATAAGGTCTGTTCATTTGACAAATACGACATCAACGGGTATCACTTTCGTACCTATGGCAAAGAGCTATCTATGGCCGATCGAAAGACTACAAATTGTTGTGTCTCTGCTATCAGCGAAGGAGATACCGAGTATTATGGAAGAGTTGAAGCAATTTATGAACTTCAATTCTATGGTGCAAACCCACCAAACGTTGTAGTCTTCAAATGTTATCGGTTCCAACCGAAGGAGACTAGAAGGACTCATGAACATATAGGGCTAGTGGAAATCAATCAAAGCACCCATTTGGATGTTCCCGATGTCTATATTATGGCTCAACAGGCAACCCAAGTTTTCTATCTACCGTGGACCTGTCAAAGTGATCCTAATCTCAAAGGTTGGGATGTCGTTTATCAAGTAACGTCACGTCTTAGACCACCTCCCCCCAATGAAGATGATTATGCACCTCATATTAACCCAGACACATATGAAGGAGAATTCTTCCAAGAAGCGTGTCTTTCCAAAAAAAGTTTTAAGAACCGCTCTACTTCACCCCAGAACATTGAAGTAGACAGCGACAGTGAACCCGACTTCACCCCTCAGCCGAAAGAAGAGCCTGAACTAGAAGAGGTTACTGCTACGGATGACCTGTCAATGCTTGACAGATTACATAGAGGTGGCCTTCCACATGATGATGATGCATTTATTAATGATGATGATGAGCACGTCATTACTAATATTGATGATGATGATGCATTTATTGATCCCGAAGCATTTATTGAACCAGATTATGACTAGGTATTCAATTTTTTATGTTGTACTTGATTTATATAGTTACTTGTATATTTTCTTACATTGTATATGGTTGTTTGTTATACATAGTGTCATGGTCTTGATGTCCGTCCCCGTCGTCCCTCGCCCGCTTTATGATTCAGATGTGGTAAATTCTCTTTCATAACTATTTGTTGCATTTCTCATTTATGACAATTATGGCCATCGAGTTGACATAGAGATATTTTAATCTAGGAGGTATGTGAACCGGAATTTGAAACCGACCCTCTTGTCGAGAAGTTAAATTTAGTTGAAAAAGGAAATGATTATTTGAAAGAAAAATTAAAAGAATTGAAGAAGAGAAGATGACATTGGAGTTGTCTGTTGCCGATGTCGTCGATGATCACAAGATGAAGATGAATGCAATGTGCTTGAAGATGGATGCAATGCGCCTGAAGCTTAAGAAGATTAGAAAAGATGCCATTGATAATGAGGCTTGGTATCATTATGTCGTTGGATCAATCTTTACCTTAGTTGTGATCTTCATCGCATTTGTTGTGATGAGGGTAAGTTTTCTCTAGTGTTTTGCTTAACAAATGCATACTTAGCTTACTCTCCTCCTAAATGGCATAACTACCTAAGTTAGACAAAAAATGAGCTATACTTAGCTTTCTGTCAGGACCGGATTTTCGGGATATCAATTTCCCAGAAAATGGCCCTTGCGCTCACCAGCCGCAGGATTACTGTTAGCTGATGAGGCACCAACTTGATACAGAAACTCCAAGCAAAATACATAATATGTAGTACAAGACCATTCTGGCCTATGAGTACAACAACTGGTTTCTAGTGGTTGATGGCGGAAGCGGTTTGTGGTTCATCAGTGGCCATGGGACTCCATTTCCCACAGGAACAGCTGACCAGGTTAACTCCTATCTTCGCGAGGCTGTTGTCACCATTGCGTGGGTTCCGGGGCTGACATCGCAACGCTCCTCTCCAAGCAAGAAATCTGGCCAAGACAATAGCCAGGGACAAGCCAGTGAGTACTTTGAATGTACTCGCAAACATTATGAACACGGGTATAATATAACAAACGATAATCATGCTCTGAAATATTCTATGATCACAACGTCAGTCATGAAATCAAAACCCATGTTGCACGCAAGCAGGTTGTTCATATAAAACATGAATATGCAATCCGAGAATAGGAATAAAAATGCACCGATCGGGTATCTGAAGCGACGCCTCGAAAGGACGACAACAGAAAGCATGCCTCAGTCGGGCGTCTGAGCGACACCACATAAAGGGCTTATAAAGTAAAATAAGTAACAAGCATGCCACAGTCGGGCGTCTGTGCGACACCACATAAAGGGCTTATAAGGTAAACAAATAACAAGCATGCCACAGTCGGGCGTCTGAGCGACACCACATAAAGGGCTTATAAAGTAAACAAATAACAATCATGCCACAGTCGGGCGTCTGAGCGACACCACATAAAGGGCTTATAAAGTAAACAAATAACAAGCATGCCACAGTCGGGCGTCTGAGCGACACCACATAAAGGGCTTATAAAGTAAACAAATAACAAGCATGCCACAGTCGGGCGTCTGAGCGACACCACATAAAGGGCTTATAAGAAAATAATCATAATGAATATCCAGGAGGTAGAACCGTCCCAGGGATACTCAATAATTCAAGTAATAAAAAGGGTTAGTCCAATATAATAATAATCATAATCATCATAAGTCACAAGTCATGATCCATGTTCCGGTTTAGTAGTTTCTCCTCCGAAGACCGACACTAAGACCGGCACTTGACCCATCTCAGACTATAGTCCTTACCCATGGACACAGCTATTCGAATAGATTTAACCTCTGCAGAGGGTGTACTCTTTACCCATGAGTAACGGATTCCTTTAGTCCATCGGGACTAATTCCATCCACGGTCTTTCAATTGAAAACACACCTGACCGCACACACCAGCCTAACTTACCGGTGTCTGGAATCACCCACGACACCTGTTAAGCAAAACTCTGAGTGGGGAGGCTACAACCTCGCGTAGCATGGGATCAAATTTATATCGCGCGCTCTAAGGGGTGCCCCCTCTCGGTCCCAACCGGAAACACCCATGCCCCCGGACCAGGTGGCGTGCCTACCGGATGCAGCCGGTATCTTCCACCATGGCCTCTCTGTACGGTGTGTGCTAGGGAAGGGGTTGACAACTTACTGAGCCGTACCCTACCTATGGCAGGGACAAGTGGTAGTACGAAACAAGTATGGGGGTTACTAGAACAAGACTTGATCTATGGTCGACTCAGGAGGTTTTAGTATTCCCTGCATGATTAGCATAACAGATATATTTCAACCAACGGACAGAATCACCACTCACCATACCTCATCATGCCATACCGGACACAACCGTCTCGACGGAGGACTAGAGATAAGCCCGTGTCTACCCAAGACAGAGGCTTTCCCGGATTCCTTCCGGTATGCATGAAAGGCATACGATGGTGATTACCATCACAACGTATCAAATTCCAATAGCACGGAATCATCAATATGCACTTATGAGTATGTTCATATCATCGCATAAAATAACGGAAACTCCGAGACGAGGGGTGTTGTAACCGTATCAAACAACACATGACAATATTATGCCAGGGTTCAGAATGCTTGCCTTCAAGTTGTGGAGAGGCAGGGTGCATTCCAGAACTTTTGAAAGTTTTCTCCTCTCTCCAAAAATCCTATTTTTGAAAATATTCAAATTAACACATAGTTTCAAAACAGTACAAAAAGTTGTCTGAATTTTTTTTCAAATAAATATGAAAATAAACTAGATGAAATTTGAGAGAGGTAGGAAAAAGAATCAACTCATTTGGAGTTTTATTTAAAACGTTATAGCCAGTCAAATTTTAGTCAACTTTCTGTTAAAAAAATAAAAATAAAAATAAAAGAAACAGAAAAGAAAAACGGTTCGAGGGAAAAATGTACTCTGCGCTTTACGTGTCCACTTAGCCAGCGTGGACCGGCTCGGGGTCACTGACAGTGGGTCCAGGGGGCCCACTGGTCAGGTTTGACCGGTCGCCCCCGTCTCCTTCCTCCTCTGGCCGAACAGAGGCGGGGCTCCGGCGATCAACGCCGGCGAACGGCGGCTCCTCGCGGGGTTCTGAGGGCGGGGATGGATCCGCCAGGCCAGGGCGGTCCTCTCGGTGGTCGAGGAGGTGGCGGGGATGGAGGGAGTCGCCGGCGGCGAGCTCCGCGGCGGACGGCAGATTCGGGTGAGTTTGGGGGTTCGTGCTACGACGGTTCCCGGGCGAATTTGAGGTGTTGGGTGGCTCCGCGAGATCGAGGGGAAGGGGATGGTGGCACTGGTAGGACGGGGGAGGCTCTTGTTGCGACGAGCGGAGCCGGGGAGTGGCGGCGGCCGAACCTGCCGGAGATGGGGAAGACGGCCTTCCTCCGTCGATTGCGGGCTAGGGGAGCTCCAGAGGGTTGACTTGAGGTTGCCTGAGGGCCTAGGCGAGCTCGGGGGTCCTATTTATAGCGCGAGTAGGTCGGTTCCGCGGCAGCCGGGGATAAGCTCGACGGCGAACCGCCGTTCTGTAGCCAGGGGGCGCGTGGCGATGGCTGGCGGGGTCTGGCAGGGTGAGGGGATGAGCTCGAGCTGTTCAGGGCGAGCTGGCGCGCGGCTGTGGCTCGGGCGGCGCCGTCCAGGGTAGGGGCCTGCTGTGGCCGGCCGCTAGCGGCCACGGCCGACCTGAGGGCGGCGCTGTGGAGCTCCAGGAGCGGCTCTGCGGCGAGGGGGGAGTCGGGGCGTGTCGGCTGCGAGTGGGGAAGGGCCAGAACGAGCGCGGGGCGACGGTAGTGGGACGCGGCGACTCGATGCGCGCGCGTGCAAAACGTGCGCTCTGGGCGCGCCCAGCGCACGCACGCGAGCTGTTCGGCAAAATGCCATGGCATGCCAGAGGGCTCCACATCATGTGAGGTTTGGCAGGTCTAGGTTATTGTTTGCAAGGAGGTTAGTGGACATGGTGGTTAGGCAAAGTAAGCAGGTCCAGTGTGCAAACTAAAAATTTATGTCAAATCTGACCATGCACACAAGGTGCTTGACAGAATGCTAAGGGCATCTAGGCAACTCTTGGGGTGGCCAAAATCTCCAGATCCTAGTCTCTTTAGATGAAAAGGAGGATGGCAAGGTTAGTTTGGCAAAAACATAAACTTGCTAGTGGAAGTTTTTGAGAGAACCATTTCTGGACAGAAAGAAAAGGCATAGTTTCATGGACCAAAAATACTCTCATGGGTGCATTCTCCTGAACTTAAGGGTTTTGTAGGGTGGACTATAAGCAAGAAGAAGAATCATGCGCAACAGAGCAATAAAAATTGGAGTTGCAATAGAAAAGGCCAATCTGGTCCAGAGAGCAAAAGAGGATGTTTTTCTCAAATTTTCCATAGAACACCAGTGGGTTTTTGCATAAAGTTGAATAATATACTCCTACTAACATCCCCAAATTTTGGTGTAAGTTTTAAAGAAATATTTAAATAGGTTGTAGTGCAAAAGTGCAAACTGGACCAGATTTGAAAACTTGGGGAAAAGCTCAAAATCTCCAAATGACTAAAGGGTATTTTTGCACAAAAGTGATCTAGGAACATCAGATGTCATCCCCAAATTTTGGTGGGATTTTTAAATAAATCTATCAAAGGGTTGTAGTGCAAAAGAGGCTCTAAAGCTTAAGAAAAATCATTTTTAAAGATATAGAGCTCAAGGAAAATAATCATATAGAAAATTTCACTGATAAAAGAAATGTTCAAGAGAGGGTATACAAGTCCAAATAATATCTTTGAAAAGTTTTTTTTTACCTGGGGCAAAAACTCCACAATATGAAAGAAAAGAAAGGTTCTGAAATCAAAGATAAATCCAGAAAAATAAAAAAAATTCTCCTGGCAAAACTTAAATCAATAAATCATGGTTAAATTTTTGGGGTGTTACACTTTCTTTCCTCAAAAATGTCATGATAATCTTTGTTACCTCCAAAATGATATAGACTTACCTTACTTTCCTCGAAAATGACATAATAACCTTAGTAAGCTCCAAAATGACCGATTTACCTAGCTTAGATCTAAAATGACCTACACTTAGCATTTTTACCTAGCTTAGCAATAAAATGGCATTTTTACCTACCTTAGTTAGAAGAAGAAGATAAAATAGAGGAGAGGAGAAAAAGAAAGAGAAGAAAAAAAATCTTCTTCTTCCTTTTCTTCCTCTTCTTCTTCTTCTTCTTCTTCTTCTTCTTCTTCTTTTTCTAGATGGTCTTCTTCTTCTAACTTGCTTCTTTCCCAATTTGCAGATATGCTTTAGATGAGGAAGCTTGCGTTGATGGAGTCTACTCTTCTGTTTATGCTTCCTTCTTGTTTTGATTTTGTACGATGAACAATGTCAAACTTGCTACCTATATATGTATGTATGGATGAAACCATTGTATACATGTTGTTGGATATATTGGCTATGTATATGTGTTGGATGAAACCATTTGCTATGTATATGTGTTGGACGATCATATCCATATGGAAGGGATATGATTTGGTTTGTATAGGTGTTGATATGCTTGTCGAAAGTATTTTCATATGTGTGTGTATATATATATATGTGAAATTCTGTCAAATTGAATGATTTCAAGAAAAAAACAGAAAAAACAGGGGCTATCTAGACTCTTTGCCGTCGGCTGGCGGCCGACAAAGAGGTTTGCCATCAGCTGGCGGACGGCAAACATGACACGTGTCAGCTACCTCTGCAACCTGGGGCAGTAGGCTGCCTATTTTGTCGCTTTGCCGTCAGCCAGCTGACGACAAAGAACGTTTAATATTTGCCATCAGCCAGCTGACGGCAAAGCTACCAAATAGGCCAGCCCCCCAGGTGCTGCCACGTGGCACTCTTAGCTGTCCGCTGGGTGACGGCAATGATTGAATGCCATGTGCCGTCAGCTGGCTGATGGCAAAGATACAAAGGTCTTTGCCGTCCGCTAGCCGACGGCAATGCACACCGTTAACCACTTGACGGACCTAAGCTGGAACGTGTGCTGTCCAAGCTCTTTGCCGTCAGCTGGCTGATGGCAAATACCTTTGTATCTTTGCCGTCCGCCAGCCAACGGCAAAGAAGCCTTTGCCGTAGCCTGTTCAGCCGGACGTGTTGCCGTCAACTGGCTAACCGCAAAGGCCTTTGCCGTCTGCCATGTGTGCCTTTCTCGTTTGCCATGGCTAACGGCAAAGTTCCTGATTCTTGTAGTGTCAACATTATCTTTTCCATTATCACTAGGTGAGTGTTCATTACCAGACTGAGTTTCAGCATCTGAGATAGAAGTTTCATTATCATTAGCAGGAGGTTTTTCTATTTCAGGTTCACTGGAAGTGTGCAAAGTCCTATCATTTTTCTTTTCCTTTTTCTTTTTGGAAGGACTATGTGCACTAGTGTTATTTCTTTGTGAATCTTGTTCTATTCTTTTTGGGTGTCCTTCAGGACAAAGCGGTTCCTAAGTCATTTTACCTCCTCTAGTTGCAACTCTAATAGCGAAGTCATGCATATTATGATTCATTTCATCAAGCAATTCTCTTTGTAATTTAGCAACTTGTTCTAGTTGAGTTTGTACCATATAAGCATGTTTTCCAACACCTCTAACATCATTTGAAATTCTAAATAACAAGTCACTCAAGCGAGCAATCATATCAGAATTGTATTTCAACCGTTTCATAACATTTGCATTGAAGTGATCTTGTTTTCTAATATAGTTTTCAAACTCATAAAGGCATTGGCTAGGATGCATATTGTGAGGATTATCATTTTCATTGAACTTCATAAGAGAATTTACCTCTACCACCTTAGGAAGCGATGGTGAATTAAGCCCATGTATTTCTTCAATAGGAGGTAAATTTTTAACATCCTCAGCTTTAATACCTTTTTCCTTCATAGATTTCTTTGCCTCTTGCATATCTTCAGGACTGAGATATAATATACCCCTCTTCTTTGGAGTGGGTTTAGCCGGTGGTTCAGGAAGAGTCCAATCATTATAATTTTTCAATATGTTATTCAATAATTTGTCGGTGTACAAAAGTAGGGGCTCTCCTTTTGACCCCTTTACTTGTGCACAGGCAGTCAGAGCCACGCACCGCGGCCACACCTAGCAGGGCAGAAGAGGGAAGCCGGAGAGAAGCTGAAGCGCAAGACGGTCAAGGCAAAGCCAAGACCAGAAACACAGGAGGGCAGAGGGGCGAGGTGGACTCCCCCAGCAAGACCCTTGCCGGGGCGGCCTCCGCGGCCCCGGCAAGAGCCTTGCCGGGGCAACTTGCCCGATGCCAGTAGAGCAGGCCACCCTTGAGCCCGTGGGTTCCAACACCAGCCAACCAACTACATTGGAACCAGGGCTCGGGAGGCGCCTCTGTGGTGGCATGCAGATCTTCGTCAAGATCATGAACACACAAGATCAGATGAGGACCAGAAGACGACGACCCTCGGCGGGATCCTAGCCGAGGAGATCCACAAGACCCCCGCAAGCGCCTTGCCGGGATGACTGCGACGCCACGGCAAGATCCTTGCCGGGCCCCCGGCAAGACCCTTGCCGAGGGCATCAGTGGGGCCACTGCCAGGCCCGCACCAGCCAAGACTCCACCGCCGTCCCCAAGCAGCTGCTAGCTCAACCAGCTGGGCAGGCACCTGCGTGGCGACGGGCGGCCTCTACACCAACTCAGCCAACACCTGCGTGGTGGCATGCAGATCTTCGTGAAGGCTCCACCACCGCGCCACCTCAGCAGCCTGCTTGCCTACATGGCACCGCACGCATCGCTGGCCTGGGCGCGTGTCGAAGCGAGGCGGAGCGGGGACGGGCCTCGTTCTCGTCCCCGATAAAGCTAACGGACACCTAAGTAGCGCATTTAATGCGCTTTGTCCCGTAAGGCCGGCGATAAGCTCGCGTGCTGTACACCTTTCCACCTCCTGTGTGCCACTATGGCAACCCCTTTTGCCTATAGAAGGAGGCCCGAGGCGACCAGGAGAGGGATTCGGCTCTTTTGGGCAAGTTACACCCCGTAGCTAGCTCAAGAACATAAGAACACTCAATACATCCACCAAAGTAGGACTAGGGTATTATGCATCTACGCGGCCCGAACCTGGGTAAATGATCTGTGTGCTTCCTGTTAGACCTGCTCTTCTCACAACCCCGTGCCCGCCAACCGTAGAAGGGATTCCAGTGATCCCATAGGTGTCATTTCCACCGACATCTTTGGCGCGCCAGGCAAGGGCGGCGCAGTCGTGAGAATCTGATCTAGCAGTTAGCCTAGCGGTTCTTCATCGCCATGGCTCCCAAGAAGAAGACGATCACGGCGATCGGCTCGTCGGGAGCCGAACGCCCCGTGCCAGTGCGGACGAGCAGTGGGCCGGTCGCGGACAGAACCCGAGCCGCGGCCCGCGACCACCAGCATCGCCCTGGCAGTCAGAGCCTGGCGAGCGGCGTCGTTCGCGCGCCAGACGATGAGCCACACGCCGCCAAACCCAAGGACGGGGCCGGGCCGCCCGCAGGTGGCGCGGGGCCCTGCAGGGGCGTCGCTGTGCCCCCCATGGGCGGCGCATCGACCTCCAAGACGCCCACCCCGGCGCCCACAGCGCGCTCTTCCCATGGTGTGCGCGACGAGCAGCGTCACCACGCCGGTGACCCTGGACACCGCCGTGGGAAGAGCCATGCGCATCATCTGCGAGACGAAGGAGTCCAGCATGCCCGCCGAAGTGCTGGCGAAAATGGCACGCAGCCGATGGGCCGTGATAGAGCTCCTTCTAACGTGGTTAGAAGTCGAAGCACACCATAGTCCACGCAGCTGTCGCCACCACCTATGCCAGCAGAAGCTTTGGCACACGTGCAGCTGCTCGTCGACTTCCCTCCTGCTGCGGAGAAGCTCGACGAGTGGAGAGCCACCATCCGGAGCCTCGTCGCCGTCGCCAATAAAGATGATCCGCGACCGGCGGGGCCCTCGTGCCGGCGCTCCTTCGAGCCACCACATGCCAACGGTGGGAGAACCGGGGGAGCTGCAGCCACAGTACACTCTCCTCCCCCGCACCAGTTGCCGCCGGTGCCGGTCTGTCGTGACGACACATGTGATAACATTTCCATAGCGTCGTCTGACCCACGGACCCACCGCGACTAGCGCCAAGTTCTTCGAGAACGAGCCCGTGAAGACGCTCGAACCACCATCGGGCGCCGGCGCGATACATGCCACCAGTCGGATAAGCAGGCGGGACCCGCTATGGATCACCCAGCACCGGGGGGCTCCGGCGGCCTACCTTACGAGGTGGGTTGCCGAGCCTTTACTCGTGAGCTGTGGCAGTCCTAGTGGCCGTCCCACCGCACATTCAAGCCCGACGTCGGTGAGAAGTACAACGGCAAGACCCATCCGCCAGAGTTCCTCAGCATCTACACCATCGCGATGCAAGCTGCCGGAGCTCACGATGACAAGGTGCTTGCCAATTACTTCTCGTTGGCACTGAAGCCCAACGTCATGTCTTGGTTGATGCACTTGCCGGCGGATTCCATTTCTTCTTGGTCGGATCTGTGCCACGAGTTCGTTGGTGCCTTCACAGGAGCCCAACAACTCATGGCCAGGCCAGTGATTTGCTTATCATTCCCTAGAAGGAAGGGGAAACCCTGTGCAAGTACATCCAGAGGTTCAGCCGGGTGCAGTACAACATCCCCGATGTTCATCCCGCCGTTGTGATTAGCGTGTTCCATCAGAACGTGCGCAACCGCAAGATGCGCGAAGAGCTGGCGATGAACAAGGTTAAGGATGTGGCCGAACTTTATGTTCTGGCCGATAGGTGCGCCAGGGGTGAAGAGGGAAGGAAGTACCCCGGCGAGGACGCATCGTGGAAACCGACTCTACCGATGAAGACACCGCCGCCCCGACGAAGAAGGGCCGGCGTCGCAACAGGAAACGCAAGGGTAAGACCATGCTTGCCGTCGAGTGATCCGACGACACCGACGCCGGCAAGAAGGCCAAGGCAGACGACACCGGCAAGGAAATTGCCAGGTGCGCCGCCTGCCGGGCCTTGGCGGCTGCCGACAAGCCAGGTTGCTCCGACAAGCAGTATTGCAAGATCCACCGCACCAAGGGCCACGACCTCTAGAACTGCCGGCAAGTCGAGCTGCTTGCTGAGAAGCAAAAAGCTGAGTATGAGAGGCTGGACAAGGAGAAGGGCCAGGATGGTGCCTAGGGATCCGACAAGAAGCGTGGCGGCCAAGGAGGTCGCCGCGGCAAGGATAACCAGCAAGAGAGGCCCGCTCGGGGCCGCGACAAGAAGCAGAAAGGTGATGATCATGACGAAGACGAAGAGTCCGGCGAGCATGAGTTCCAGAAAGCTACAGAGGCCATGTGCGTCGATGGTGGGGCCTCGCTGCATACCTCTCACCGCCAGCTCAAGCAGTGGGCGCATGAGATCACAGCAGCGGAGCCATCATTCGACGCTCAGAAGCCACTGAAGTGGTCCAGCACGCCTATCATCTTTGACGCCGAGGACCACCCTGATCGCACAACTGCGGTCGGGTGCTTGCCGTTGTTGGTTTCACCAATGATACGCAACATCAAGGTGAACAAGATGTTAGTCGATTGCGGGGCCGAACTGAACTTGATCTCGCCTGTCATGATCAAGAGGCTGCAAATTCCTGATGGAGACCTCGAGGAAACGGGCACGTTTCAAGGGGTCAATCCGGGAAGGAGTCAGCCGAAGGGGAAGGTCACGCTGCCCATGACGTTTGGGGGCGAGTTGAACTACAGGACGGAGAGGATCGTCTTCGACGTAGCCGAGATCCCCTTGCCCTACAACGGGATTCTCGACCGCCAGGCACTAGTCAAGTTCATGGCGGCATCACATTACGCCTACAACACGCTGAAGATGCCTGGGCCGATGACCATCATTGTCGTTCCTTGTGACAAGAGAGATGCGCTGATCTGCACCGACCTACTCTACCGGGAAGCAGTTGCAGCAACTGCCGCCAAGGCACTTGCTCCTGCCGCTGAAGCCCCGGGAGGGAAGAAGAAGACCGGCAAGACCTCTCGCACCCACTCCGGCAAGCGCACCTCTTCGGAGTGTTGTGCTACCGTCGAGGACGTGCCGGAGAGCTCCACCGGCAAGAGCAAGAAATCCAGAGCTGCACCACCAGAGACCAAGAAGGTGTCCGTCAAGGAGGATGGCACGGGAGGGGCTTTCACCATAAGCTCCACCCTTGACAGCAAATAGGAAAGCACGCTCGTCACTTTCCTGCGGGCGAATGTCGATGTGTTTGCATGGCAAGCATCTGACATCCCCGGCATTCCGAGGGAAGTGATTGAGCACCATCTTGCTGTCTGCCCCCGCGCACGACCCGTCAAGCAGAAGGTCAGGAAGCAAGCTTTGGAGCGGCAAGAGTTCATCACAGAGGAGATCAGGAAGTTGGAAGCAGCAGGCTTGGTGAGGGGAGTGCTCCATCCGACGTGGTTGGCCAATCCGGTGGTGGTGCGCAAGGCAAACGGGAAGTGGAGGCTGTGTATTGACTACACAGATATCAATAAGGCTTGTCCTAAGGACCCCTTCCTATTGCCGCGCATCGACCAGATTGTTGACTCCACGGCCGGGTGTGATATGTTATCATTCCTCGACGCCTACTCGGGCTACCACCAAATCTTCATGATAAGAGAAGACGAAGAGAAGACAACATTCATCACCCCATGTGGTACGTACTGCTTTTTACGGATGCCTTTCAGGTTGACGAGTACTAGCTTGACGTTTGCAGGGGCAGTCCAGATTAGTTTTGAGCCACGGCTACATAGAAATTTGGAAGCTTATATGGATGACATAGTGGTCAAAACCAAGGACAAGGCAACTCTTGTACAAGACTTAGAAGAGAAGTGTGTCTTCGGTGTTCCGCCCGGCAAACTTCTCGGGTCCTTTGTGTCGCAGCGTGGGATTGAGGCAAACGCAGACAAAATCAAGGCTATCGAGCAGATTTAGGCGCCCAAGCGGATCAAGGATGTGCGTCGGCTCACTGGCTGTGTTGCCGCCATGAGTCGATTCATCTCCAAGTCTGCCGAGCGCACCCTTCCCTTTTTCAAAATTTTGAAAAAGGCGGTCCCAATGGAGTGGACCCCGGAGGCCGAAGCAGCGCTGCAGAATCTGAAGAAATACCTCTCTTCTAAACCAGTACTGGTGGCGCCTAAACCACAAGAGCTGTTGCTACTGTATCTGGCGGTGACGAATCAAGTGGTCAACGCCGCGCTGGTGGCGCGGAGGGAGGTCGATGGAGAGGCTTCTCTCGAGAGCATAAGTATTACGGTGGGTAAACAAATTACTGTTGAGCAATTGACAGAATTGAGCATAGTTATGAGAATATCTAGGTATGATCATGTATATAGGCATCACGTCCGAGACAAGTAGACCGACTCCTGCCTGCATCTACTACTATTACTCCACACATCGACCGCTATCCAGCATGCATCTAGAGTATTAAGTTCAAAAGAACAGAATAACACTTTAAGTAAGATGACATGATGTAGAGGGATAAACTCATGCAATATGATATAAACCCCATCTTGTTATCCTCGATGGCAACAATACAATACGTGCCTTGCTGCCCCTACTGTCACTGGGAAAGGACACCGCAAGATTGAACCCAAAGCTAAGCACTTCTCCCATTGCAAGAAAGATCAATCTAGTAGGCCAAACCAAACTGATAATTCGAAGAGACTTGCAAATATAACCAATATTACATAAAAGAATTCAGAGAAGATTCAAATAATGTTCATAGATAAACTTGATCATAAACCCACAATTCATCAGTCTCAACAAACACACCGCAAAAGAAGATTACATCGAATAGATCTCCACAAGAGAGGGGGAGAACATTGTATTGAGATCCAAAGAGAGAGAAGAGGCCATCTAGCTAATAACTATGGACCCGAAGGTCCGAGGTAAACTACTCACACATCATCGGAGAGGCTATGGTGTTGATGTAGAAGCCCTCCGTGATCGATACCCCCTCCGGTGGAGCTCCGGAAAAGGCCCCAAGATGGGATCTCACGGGTACAGAAGGTTGCGGCGGTGGAATTAGGTTTTTGGCTCCGTATCTGGTAGTTTGGGGGTACGTAGGTATATATAGGAGGAAGAAGTTCGTCGGTGGAGCAACATGGGGCCCATGAGGGTGGAGGGCATGCCCAGGGGGATAGGCGTGCCCCCTACCTCGTGCCTTCCTGGTTGATGTCTTGACGTAGGGTCCAAGTCCTCTAGATCACGTTCGTTCCAAAAATCACGTTCCCGAAGGTTTCATTCCGTTTGGACTCCGTTTGATATTCTTTTTCTGCGAAACTCTGAAATAGGCAAAAAACAACAATTCTGGGATGGGCCTCCGGTTAATAGGTTAGTCCCAAAAATAATATAAAAGTGTATAATAAAGCCCATTAATGTCCAAAACAGAATATAATATAGCATGGAACAATCAAAAATTATAGATACGTTGGAGACATGTCAACATGCTGCGGCGAGCGTCCGTTTCAGAGGAGCACCGTGCCTTAATGGTTACGGTGGTCGAAAAGGTTTTATCCGCGAAGAGCGGGTTGAACGAGACCTTTACGAGCCTTCTGAGGGGTTTTGAGGTTTGTGATGTAATGTTGCCAATTGAATAATATTGACAGAATGCACCTGTTGTGTATGCAGTAGCCCCTGAGACTCGGGTCGCCTTCCAAAGGAAGCGATCGGAGGATCGAAAGGATATTTTCAGGTGCTAACCTTGGTTTAATATGGAATGTAGGCTATCTCCCTTCCTGCCACTGCCCGAAATTCGGAGGTGACCGAACTGCAGCGAAAGCTGGATATTGCGGAGGATACATTGCTTTGATCAACAGGCGTCTTGATGACTCGCAAGGTATATATTTCGAGTATTTCGTATACCAATGTGTCTGTAATTTAATCCTGACTCTGAAAAGAGTTTGATATGAAATGTGCATGAATGCATATGGTGCTGTCGCCGTGGAAGCCCTTCGGGCGGAGCTAGCCCAGGCCAAGGAGCAGGCCCGGTTTAGTAATGCGGCTGCCGAAAAGGCATCGGCTGAATTGAAGACCGAACAAGCCGCGCGGCATCAAGACCAGGAGACGATGTCCACCATGGCGCGCGACTTAGAAAATGTGACTAGCAGCTATAAACTTCTTGAGAAGGAAAATGAAGCCAAAACGGCTGAATTTGACAAGGCCTTATGAGAGGCGAGAGACGCGGAGTCTGAATCCAGAGCAGCCCGTGAGGAGATCCGGCAAGCTGGGGAGATTGTGGCTGGCAAGCCCTTTTTGCTACAGGCTAGGTTCGGCGATCCGAACTATGCTCAGCTTAACCAAGTATGGAGTTCTCTGGACAAGTTTTTAGATTTGTCGAAGAGTTCCTCCGATGCGGCGCAGTTTTATCAGGCGCAAGAGGGGTATGCAACGGAGAAGCTTTTTTGGTCACAATTTGGCGCGTCGAAGCGCCCTCTGTTGCTGAATGAACAGATGTCCCAGTGGGCCGAGCTGCATAGGATATCCGGCGAGGCCATGAAGGACGTCATAGCCCGGTTGTAGCCGACTGAACCTGTTCCTAGTAGTTAGTTCAGCGGCTTGCTGATGCGGTGCCACGTATCGATGCTGTGAAGCGATCAGCGTGCATTGAAGGTGCACGGATGGCCTTCGCCCGTGTCAAGACATTCTGGGGGAAGATTAAGGCCATCGACGTTGCGACGAGGAGTCCACCCAAAGGCAAGGACCGTCCGGAAACGGAGCGTTATTTTGAAGACGTTCTTGAGGCCGCCCGCTTGATAGAGGGCCAGTGCTCGAAAAACATAATATTCGAGTGATGTGTACAAGGGTTGTAACAGACAACTTTATAGTTAATCTATTTTTATGTTTTGCCCGAGAGCTTGTATTCCTCCTGTGCGGCCGTTTTAATATAAATTGAAAGTTTTCCAGTCGTCGGCTTCAGCCCCCTCGTAGGAAATACGGGGGTGTTCGGAAAAGCATTGGATCACTCTTTATCCAACGTCTTGGTCCATAAAGGAGGTGATAATGCGGCGAACCAGGCAATCGGACTATAGGGCGTTAACACTTTCACTTAGCCATAGGAGTTTTACGGTGGCGCTACGACATAGCCCCTGGTATGTATGCGGCGTATCCTAATATTGTGCCTTACATGTTTTGATCTGAAAAAGATCCTTCGTGTAACACCGAGAATCGCTAAAGATTCGAATAAGTCATCAAGTGGTTGACCAGCTCTCGCCGCATCATGACAGTCAGTTTTCGGCTTTCTCTACTAAGGCGCTCATCCAGTCAAAGCCAGGGCACAATCGCAGTAGTTCTCCTTTTACTACCCTAGCCGATAGAGCGGAACGTAGGGTAGCAAGCACAGGAGCCGGGCAACCCAACTATTGACGAAAGACAATGATTCGGAGCTGATGCATATAAGGCCAAACTTGCGACGCCGAAGTAAGCTATAGAGCTGTTCAGACTATTACTGGCGACTCATTTGTTCCCATACCGAGCCCCTGGCAAGTTATGCCAAGGTGCGTCTTGTAACACAGCCGTTGCGGCCGTACTCATATTATACAAAGTTTTTAAGATTAGCTCGGATAAAGTTTACTGGGAGCGGAGCAATATGCCAATGATAAATTCGTATAAAAGGAAGAACCACAACCCGGCTATTTGACATGCTCGGGGTCGGGAACGGAGGAAAAGGGCATAGTACATGCTCAAAATAACGAGTGCGGTCTACAAAAAGCTATTTTGGACCTCCTGTCGTATGTTTGCGCCGCCCGTCCTCTGGGAGGGGAGTTCTTAACGAAAGTAGCCCCTTAGGTGAGTGTACGGGTCCGAACTCCGATAGAGTCCGGCTAGATGCTGTCCTAATGGTCACCTGTTTTTAAGAGATAATAAAGAAAAATATGGAAAACAGATAAAAAAACGTTACGAGAATGTTTGCAGGGTTGCCCGTATTGTGCTTCCGCCGGTGCCCATGGTATCTTGAGCACATAGTGATGTATGCGTGGTGTGAATCTTGCCGGTATAGCGGGTGGGTGGCGGAAGCCGAACTGCTACTTCCATTCCGGGAGTGGTCGAACTTCGGAGGGAAACTGTTTCTGGCCCCTGGTGTTCGGCTGGCGAGCCGATCCATCGTCTTTATCGCCTGGTGGCCTCCTCCCATTGTGTTCGGCGTTAAGCTTGCCTGCCAGCTTAAAGACCCAATAGTTTCTATTGGTGTGATTAGCTGGCTTATCAGGGTGGCCATGAATTTGACAAGGTTGGTCCAATATCCTGTCGAGGGTGGATGGTCCATCCTGGTTTGCCTTAAATGGCTTCTTCCTTTGACCCGTTTTCGGATTGTGAAATCCGGCGTTGACCGCTGTGTCGCATAGTCTTTCAGTATTGCTGCGACTGTTGTGTTCATTTAGTCGTGTCTTGCCGTTGCCGTCTTGGATTTCGGAAGTGCCCGGGTCGCTGGCGTTGTTGCTTTTACGAGCGAGCCAGTTGTCTTGTCCCGCACAAAAGCGAGTCATTAGAGCGGTAAGGGCTGTCATGGATTTAGGTCCTTCCTGGCCAAGGTGACGTGCTAGCCATTCGTCCCGGACGCTATATTTGAAGGCCGCAAGGGCTTCTGCGTCCGGACAGTCGACAATTCGGTTCTTTTGACTAAGAACCTAGTCCAGAGTTCACTGGCTGACTCGCCGGGCTGTTGGACAATGTGACTTAAGTCATCGGCGTCGGATGGCTGGACATATGTTCCTTGGAAGTTGTCACGAAAGGCGTCTTCCAAATCTTCCCAACTGCCAATAGAATTTTCTGGCAAACTGTTTAGCCAGTATCGCGCTGGCCCCTTAAGCTTGAGAGGCAGGTATTTGATGGCGTGAAGGTCGTCTCCGCGAGCCAGGTGGATATGGAGGAGGTAATCCTCAATCCATACCGCAGGATCTGTTGTTCCGTCGTATGATGCGATGTTGATGGGTTTAAACCCGTTTGGAAATTCATGCTCCATTACCTCGTTGGTGAAGCAAAGAAGGTGTGCGGCTCCTCTATGTTGGGCCACACTATGAAGCACCTCCGTTGGATGCCGTTGGCGGCCTCGGGCGTAGTTGGCTCAGTTGAGTCCGGCTGATTGACCATCATCACCGGTCGGGGCATATCCCCTCGATCTGTACGTCGATCTTGTCTCTCCTGCTCCGCCCACTAAGCTTTGGCGGATGTCGCGATTGTTTTCCCGAACCGTGTTGTTCTTACAGCCGTATCGGTTAGTATGTTGTTCTGCTTGGGCTGCTGCTTTATCCGGACCGAACTGTGGTCGACCTACCGCATTGTTCAATGGTGGAATGGGCTCCAATGCCTTGCCATCATGTGGAGGGAGCCACCTGTTCTTGGGGTGGCTTTTGTCCGGGCCACTAGGGCCGTATTCTATGGCGGCTAGGACCTCGGTCCATTTATCATTGAGCAGAACTTGGCTTGCTTGAAGCTGCAGCTGTTTTATTCTTAGATTCCTTGCTGTGGCAATTAGCCGGCGTTTAAAGTGCTCCTGCTCGAGAGGTTCATCCAGCACGATGAATTCTTCATTGTCGAGGCTCTCATCCTCCTCGGAGAGGGGAAGATAATTACTATCCTCCGAGTCTCCGTACATGACCTGTTCATCGGGGCTATCTTGCCCGCTTTCCTGGTCCTCCTGTTCGGATCCTGCCTCAACAGGGTCTTCATTGTCCGGTGTATTATCACCTCCGGTGCTAGTATTGTTTTCTCTTGAGTGGCGTGACTGAGAGTGGCGCGGGGGGCGCAGGTGTTCGGACTGTATACCAGGAGGCTTATCCTCGACTGGATCATCCTTGTCATCGTCGAGATCGTCGTTGGGTGTGTCTACCATGCACACGTCATACCAGGAAGTGGTCGTCCCGCGTCTAGCGGATAGTAAGCTCTGGCCCTGCCCCTCATCGTCGTCCAGACCGTCGATGTCTTCGGAGCAGAGGCCAGGCATGTTGGTTGGGTCTTCAACGGTGGCTATGAAGTGGGTGGCGGGTGGGAAGCAAAATTCTCCATCATCCGCCATAAGGTCGAACCGAACATAGTTCGGCGATGCGCCGTCTGCCAGGGATAGGTTTTTTAGTGAGTTTAGTAGGTCGCCCATGGGCGAGTGTTGGAAGATGTCCGCGGCGCTGAACTTGAAGATTGATAACCGATCGAGTTCGGTATCCACGGGCTCGCAGGGTTCGGAACTCGATATCCGAGACGAGTCCGGGGTTCCGTTGGTGCAGGTATCGTATGAAGAGCGATCTGCGCGTGGCCCCGACGCCACGGACTCGGTGGCCCCCGTGATGGGGTTGAGCCTCCCACCTTCGGACGTCTTGATCTGCTCCGGATCTAAGGCCAGAGTTGTTGCAGGAGCTATATCCTGGATGCGGCCCGAGGACAGGTTTAAGCCATGTTCAACGGGGCAAAGGGGAGCGGTTGCCACGGTCTCAAATCCGTCGAAGTTCAAGTCCCCACGGATGTCCGCGACGTAGGGGGTCCCGAACTGTGCGTCTAGGATCAATGGTAACAGGAGACGGGGGACACAATGTTTACCCAGGTTCAGGCCCTCTCTATGGAGGTAATACCCTACTTCCTGCTTGATTGATCTTGATGAATATGAGTGTTACAAGAGTTGATCTACCACGAGATCGTAATGGCTAAACCCTAGAAGTCCAGCCTATGAGTATATGGTAATGAATCTGTCCTATCCGGACTATGCCCTCCGGTTTATATAGACACCGGAGAGATCTAGGGTTACATGGAGTCCGTTACATAGGAGGAAATCCGGACACGGGTATAGTCTTCGGCCTTCATGTCTTCATAGCCCATCCGTTCGGCCCAACAGATAACAGGCCGGACGCCCGAGGACCCCTTAGGCCAGGACTCCCTCAGTAGCCCCTGAACCTGGCTTCAATGACGAGGAGTCCGGCGCGCAGATTGTCTTCGGCATTGCAAGGCAGGTTCCCCTTTTCCGAACTTCAAGATGGTCTTCAGATGCGATGCTTGTATCCGGACCTGTTACACACGACGCACAACCGCAGAGAGAACTTATATATTTTATACGAGTCCCATCCGCTGACAACTGTTTATGACATTGTATCACGCCTGCCCGGTTATTATTTCCAACCGTTGGCTAGCCCGTCGCCCCACGTCTCGGGAAGCGGTTTTATTGGCACGTCTTGTCAAACTAGAGATCGTGCCCCCTTATTCACGGGATTTTCAATAATGTACACTACAAAAAAATACACTTCCGTGATGATACGTGTTCGTCACAGTAGGTCACGTTTTTTGTCATGCATGTACATCCATGACAAATTTATGACAGAATCAAGATAGTCATACCTGTGCTGTCGTAGAAGTGTTCCATGACATTACCAAAATTATCATCACGGAAGTGTCCACTTCCATGACGATAAATCGCGCGTCACAGAACTGCTTTCGTCAAGGGTGATCGACACGTGGCATCCACCGTAACGAAACGCCGTTAAGCTATCGGGTCGGGTTTTGGATCCGATAACCCGTTAATAGCCCCGACCAATGGGGATTTTCCACGTGTAAAATCATCATTGGGTGGAGGAGACACGTGTCAGGTCCGCATTGGCACAGGTGTCACTCATCCAATGGGCGAGACGCGCCTATGATATGTTGACACGTGGACCGGTCAATCAAGTTTAAATGGGCCGGCCCAACTGAAGGCCCACAAGATTTTGCAAACCATAATGGGCCGGCCCAGCTAAAGGCCCACGATATTTTGCGGACCATAATGGGCTGGCCCAGCTAGCCCACAAGATTTTGCGGGCCATAATGGGCCGGCCCAGGTAAAGGCCCACAAGATTTTTGTGTGCCATAATGGGCCGGCCCAGGTAAAGGCCCACAAGATTCTTGCGGATCATAATGGGCCGGCCCAGCTAAAGGCCCACGAGATTTTTCCGACATTAATGGGCCGGCCCAGCTGTAGGCCCACAAGATTTTTGAGGACCCTAGTAGGCCGGCCCATTAACTGACTGCCATGTTTTGGGCCAAATGCCGGCCCATATTTGATCCGGTCCATTAATGGCCTGCCACGCTCCGGGCCTAATAGTTGCCCGTATGAGATCCGCCCGTTAAAAGCCTACCACGTTCTGGGCCAAATTACGGCCCAGATCAGGTCCGACCCTTTAAGAGGCTTTGGGCTCTATTATGGCCCATATCAGATTCGGCCCGTCAACTGAACACTATGCTTTTGGGCCCACTTGCTAAAGGCTCACTTAGTAATTCAGCCTGATATTAGTTTTGGCTTGTTAAGGGCCCGTTTAACATTTCAGCCCTATATTAATTTCGGCCTGTTAAAAGCCCGTAATATAGTTGGGCCTAACTACGGCCCAGTTTGCATCCGGCCTGCTCGCAGCCGATATCTGATTGGCCAAACAAGGACCGAGACAATTTTGGCCTGTTAAAAGCCCGTGATTTGATTCGCACAATCATGGGCCGGGGTTCATTTCGGGCTGCTGCCGGCCCGTGAGCTGTTCGGCACGTTTCAGGCCCAACCTACATCGTGATTGCATGACGGCCCGATTATGTACCGTAATTTTACTGTTTGGCCGGTTTACTGCGAAGACAAGATATATATACAGTAAAATAACTACAACATCGTGAATAAGAAAAAACCTAGACTATACAATAAAGAAATTACGGCATATTACATCCACTGGGCATCAAAGTTCACCACTATGATAATAAAGCACAAGCAGACAGCAGATTACATACACTAGGCATCAAAGATCGCCACCAGTGCAAATAAACACGCCGACAAAATAATATACAAAACCGACAGCACTTCAATAGAGTTCAAGAAAGGTTAGCCCTCCTGGGGAGCTGCAGCGCAAGCAGCTGAGCAAGATGATGAGACTGCGCTTGTTCAACACTTATATCTTCCTCACTCTGAAAGATAAACAAGCAGACAGATGACATGTTTTGCACATAAAAGTATCAGTGCTGACAATTCATCACATTTCTTACTGACGAATAAGGTGACACAGTTTAAAATTGCATTAACACAATATGGTATTGTTCAGGTCAAGACATGGCAAGAAATGACATTGTGAAGGAGTTGGCAGCTTCACGACACCACTGGATTACAGAGCAAGAACTCATAAGTATCAATGGTTAGTGTGCTGTCAATTTATACCATTTCAGATTGGCAAATAAAGAGACGGTTTAAATAATAGTAGAATGATATGACATTGTTCGTAGTTAAGACATTGCAGAATATGACATTGTGCTGTAGTGGGTAGGTTCACCACACCACTGGATTACGGATGAAGAACAGAAGAATACATGCAGTGCAAAAGAAGATCACTTGCTCTGTATAGTTTAATTTACATGGTATGAAGAAGGAACTTGGTTGTACAACTGAAAACTTAAATTGAGAAAGGACAAACTTTTGTTTATGAACTACATAATAAACTTTAAACAAGCAATTTGATGCAAACACCAAAAATAAAAAGCTGTTGCAGTCATGCCTAATCAAATATATACAACAAAGTTTGAAGGCTTGAGATGGACAAACTTACATTATTTGTGAAGACAGGCTCTATAAAGGCCTTGTCCATGCTGATGGGGGGGGGGCAATTCAAGAAGTTTACCACAGAATCTTCTTTAAAAGCATTGCCTTTATTCTGCATTTTGTTAAGAGTAAATATAGATGTGATAATATACGAAAAATGGAGAATATTTAAGATAAGATGAAGAGTGATGCTACATAACCATGTAGCTATAAATGTAAGTGCAGCGATACATGCAAAAGGTACAGCCAAGAGCAATGCACATCTAAACTTCTTCAGTACCAACCTTATGGTAAGAGTAAATATAGATCTGATGTGTAGAAAATGGAGGGCAAAGGAAAATAAGCTGCAGAGTGATGGTACATGAACAACTACCTGTCATTATAAGTACACTGATAAAGGACAGCATGTACTTACAAGAACAATGCAGAGCTAAAAAAACATTGGCATTGGATATATTCTACACTAATGTAACCATTCATACAGATCAGATAATTTGGAGCGAACAATTGATAAGCAAGCTATCATGCATACCGTTGTCACATAATGAACCAGGTATGTATGCAAGTACAGTGATATAGGACAACAGGTACTAACAAGAGCAAAGCAGCGGGCAACATATTTGCGATATCCTGTCGTTCTTGTCAAACCGGAATTCTTCTTCGAGCAGATTTCCTGCAAAAAAGATCCGTAAGGCACATGCGGAAAAGTAGAAGTTCAAATTGTCATGTGATTTCATAGACAGTACCTCATCCTGGGAACGAGACTAGTGCATAACAAGGTTTTTCCATTCAATGTCTTCTAAATTTAGCACAAGAGACTTCACCGGAAATTCGTTTATAGACTTGCCATCAAAGTGTGATTTCCTCAGGTAACACCGATACTGCTGCAATGCTTCCTTGAAAAGCACAAGCAAGCTTTGCTCGTCATGACTATCCAGATTGACCCTCGCCTAGTTACAACAATGTAATGTAAATCATTGATGTGTTCAATCAGCAGAAAACAGGAAAATAATAACCATGAATAGTAGCACTTACACGTAAGTTGGACAGGAAGATGTGAAAATGGTGTTTGTCTTCACAATAATCTTCCCATGATGGGAATATATGCACGTAGTCCCTAACAACATTGAAAGCATTGTCTTTTAAACTGGGAATAAATGGAATGGGGTTCCAATCTGCAGGAATTGGTCGTCTTTGCAGTTGGGATATGTCTTCGGCCGGTGGACTTGCTGTACTTTTTGCTGGAGTGGGATTTTTCTGTGGTATAGCTGGTGCTATGGCAAATGAAATCGGTATACCTTTTGCTGGAGTGCAGGTCCTGTGTGGTGGGGCTAGTGGTGTGGCCAGTGAAGTGTGGGTACAATCTGCTGGAGTCGGTCCTACGTTTTGTGTCACTGGTTGTACAGCCAATATAAGTGGGGTGATGTCTGATTTCTCCGGCACCACCACGTTTTTCAAGGACTTTGCTGGTGCTACTTCAGGTTCGACAATCACCCTCTTCCTTTTTGATGGCTGATGCACAAGAACAGCATTTGAGTGGAAAAACATGGTATGATGACAAATGGAATATGTATTGATAATGGATGGGCATGGCATCTCGACATATATGATGAGTAAACTAAGCAGACGGCGGTGCAACAAAGTAGAACAAATGCAAGACAGCATATGCAAGATACCCGCAATCAATAAAACATTGCCAAATTAGAACAGGCACCTTGACGGGTGAACATGACAGGCCATCTGCCTTTGACTCCTCGAGGTTAGAATAGTCATTAGGATCATATTCTGAACAAGAATCAACAGGTGGGGAGCGTATGAGTTTCATTGCATCCAGAATGGCACTCAATGCCTTGGTGCCAATTTTGTAAGTCATTGCAGTGTTTAGCTTCAAGAGTGGACTGCTGCTAGTGCGACACAAAGCAGCTACACAGATCATAGTGTAGATATAATGTATCGGAGTAAATGGCCACGGGTAGCCTAACCGACTACCCCTGGTTCTTCAGAAAAATTATCCGGCCTTCGGGCCTCCCAACGCTCCAAGCATTGGACCCCGTTCCCTGGCCGGCTACCTCTGAAGCCGACTCACGGAAGGGGGCCCGACCTCAAGCAACCTCCTTCCCCAAGACAACCACGGGGTGGCCGACTCCAAGGAGCCGGCCTCCAAGAGCACCGACTCCAAGAAGCCGGCCGAGACCACAACCACCAAAAGCTACTCCCACATAACGGTGACACGACGGGGTGTGGCCACAGTGCGGCCCACTACCCCCGAAGCCCGAGGCGGGCATGGCTACAGGGGGCCGTACGGGACGGCCGTCTCCCGTGCGGCTCGGCACTGTAGCCATGCTAGCCTCAACGTCATCCACGACAGACTCCCGTATGGCGCACGGGCGGCGGGCCCCTTCAGTCAGAGAGAGGCGTGAAGGCGGCCCGGCCTTTCCCAGTCGGCCAAGGGCGTAGCCGGCCCCCAGAAGCCGGCTACTCCCTTCCTCGAAGCAGGAGCCCCATTAAGGAGACAAGACGAGGTAAGGCTACAGTGAGAGCCCCCGAGGCCGCCACTGTAGCCACGCTTACCTCAACAAAGCCCTCGTCATCAGGGGCGAGGCTACAGTAAGCAGCCGCCGACAAGACCCTAGGCGGTGGGGCCGGCCTGTCGACCAAGAAGCCGGCAGCCGGCAGGACCCACCAGTCGGCGGGACCCAACAGCCGGCGGAGAAGCCGGCGAGCGTAGACACTGACGGCTGGGACCAGTGCCCAGCCGGATTACCATTGTACCCCTGGGGGGTAGGCCTATATAAACCCCCCGGAGCACCCATGCAAAGGGTTGGCTTCTAAGCATAGCACACACACCATAGATAGAGAGAAGTTAGAGCTAGCCTTGTTCTTCTTCTCCCTTGAACCCCAAAACAGCTCTAGGAGCGATTGTAGCTACCTTTCCTGATCTAGTGATCATGCGGAGACCTCGCAGAGCAGGACTAGGGGTGTTATCTCCTCGGAGAGCCCCGAACCTGGGTAAGATCCGCCGGCGTGCATGTCTTCGCCTCATCCCGTTTCCAGGCACCGGCGACGTCTTATTGGCACCCACAATGATAAGCCACCCGTTGGCATATGTCGCACCAACCACCCGACATTTGGCGCCCACCATGGGGCCAGGTGCACCGTCGTCCGGAGACCTGTTCTGGACGGGAACCCTCTTCCTCCCCCGCAAGCGCAGCCAGCCTACTGCGCCCGATGGCATTTGCCTCGACGCGCTGCAAGGCGTCGACGACGCCTGCGCAGCGAGCTGCCTCGCCGATCTGCTCGGCGAGACTCGCATCTCCGACGAGCTTCCGTCCGACGCAGGCACCGACTACCCCGAGAACCGCCTCGTCAGCCTCCTCGACCAGCTTCACGTCTCCAGCGAGCCTGCTGCAGACATGGAGTCGGTCGGCTCCACCGACCCGATGCTCATCGACTCCGACACAGCATCGCTTGACGCCTACCCCTCCGACGTGGTGGTCTTCGACGACCCCCTCCCTCGAGCTGACAGCGGCAGCAGCGCAGTCACCGAAGTGCTGGTCATCAGCCACGTCGCCAACTCGGGCGAGAACGCCCACGACGCCCTGCAAGCGGCGATGCACGACCTCTCCGTCCCCATCCCGGCCGACGCCGACGCCGAGACCCTGGAGGCACGCCGCCTTGCCCTCATCGCGGAGGGCCAGAAGATAGCCTCCATGAGACGCCTCACCAAGGCCCACCAGCGCGAAGTCGACCGCGCTGCCTTCGATACGCCGCTGCCTAGCGGCCCGAGCCGAGCCGGCTTCGTCCAGAAGCGCGGCGCGGCCGTCGCCAGCATGCTTTGGGCAGATCGCCCCGTCTACGCCACCCCGCTCGAGAACTTGCGAGCCGCCCAGGCGGCCGCAGAAGAGCTCAATGGGCTGGGAGCCGACGAGCTCCCCTACATGGCAAGACGGATCCAGCAGCTGATCGACGCGGCTACGGAACGGCACGAAGCCGGCGCCCGTGCTGATAGCCATCCCCCGCGCCGGGAGCACGCCGCGACGTCCCGCTCGCCGACTGCGAGCGGCGCACACCAGAAGAAAGACAAGGAGCCGGCTGCTAGCCGCAGCCGGACTCGCATCACTATCGAGCGCGATGCGGAGGGCCGCCCTCGAGCAGTAGAGCACCAAGGAAATCCGCCCCCTCCTCCGCCTCGAAGAGAAAGATGCCTCACTCCGCCGCCTATCACACACCCGACTCTTGGCGACCGGCTCGGCCGCCAAGAAGGAGTCGGCGAGAACGGCGCCCGCCACAGGATCGACCGCCTTGCTCGATCCTTGGCGTTAGAAGAAGAAGACGATGTCGGCCCGCCATGCTTTGGCCCCCGCATCCGCGACGAGCCCTTCCCCAAAGGGTTCTCGCTCCCCAGAGACACGCCCAAGTACAACGGCTCAGTGAAGCCGGAAGATTGGCTCATCGACTACTCCACGGCCGTCAGCATAGCCAACGGCAATCGGCGCGTCGCCGTGAAGTACGTCCCCCTCATGCTGCAAGGCACGGCGCGCACATGGCTCAACAGCCTCAAGCTCTACAGCATCAATAGTTGGCTGGACTTCACAGAAGTCTTTGTCCGCAACTTCACTAGCACCTACAAGCGGCCTCCCAAGCCTCGCCAGCTCTCCCTCTGCGTCCAAGGACCCAACGAGTCGACCCGCGACTACCTCACGCGGTGGGCCGAGCTCCGCAACTCCTGCAAGGGAGTGCATGAGGTCCAGGCCATCGAGTACTTCACCGCCGGGTGCTGAGAGGGCACCCTCCTCAAGCACCGACTCCTCTGCGACGAGCCGGCTACCCTCGACGAGTTGCTGGTCATCGCGGACAAGTACGCCACCGCCGACTCCTCCATGAAGACCGAACTCCGAGTAGACGCCTCGGGGAAGGTGATTGCTCCGGCTCCCAAGACGCCGGCTGGCGACCCTAATCGGCGCCCCTGCCAGAACGACCACAAGCGCAAGGGCCCCATGCCGACTTCCTCCAGTCGACAAGTGGCCACCGTTGAAGATGAGCAGCCCGAAGAACGGCCCGCTCCCAAGAGGAAGGGTGGCCGGCCGCCTTGGCAGCCGGCTTTGTCCTACGAGCAGGCTCTTGATGCCCCCGGCAAATTCCACAGCGGCGCGAAGCCGTCCAACCACACAACCCGGAAATGCCATTGGCTCACCCGCATCACCAAGGGCGAGGGGATGTTGCCGCCTCCGCCTCCCGGCCCGCCGCCTCCAGCCCCCCAGCAGCCGGCGGCTCCGCCGGCAGTCGGCACCATCCAAGACGAATTTCCTGAAGAGCACGCCGCCTACGTCGTCTTCACCAGTCAAGCCGACGACAAGCGCAGCCGACGCCGACAGCATCAAGAAGTGAATGCAGTCGCCACTAACGCTCCCGAGTTCATGCACTGGTCAGAAAAACCAATCAGCTGGAGCCAGGCCGACCACCCAGAGGTGATGCCCTCTCCTGGCTCCTATGCAATGGTCTTGGACGTCACCCTCGCGACGGAGAGGTGAGCTGCCCGATTCTCCCGCGTCCTGATAGACGGCGGCAGCAGTATCAACATACTGTACCGCGATACCATGGAGAAGCTGAACATCAAAGCGAAGCAGCTCATGCCGAGCCGCACCGTCTTCCATGGTATCGTCCCCGGCCTGTCTTGCTCCCCAATCGGCAAGATCAAAATGGATGTTCTCTTTGGAGACAAAGATCACTTTCGCCGAGAAGCAATATGGTTCGAGGTAGTGGATTTGGAGAGCCCCTATCATGCACTGCTCGGCCGACCTGCCCTGGCCAAGTTCATGGCTGTGCCCCACTATCCCTACCTGAAGATGAAGATGCCGAGCTCGAAGGGGATCATCACGGTAGCCGGCGACTACAAGAAGTCCATCGAGTGCGCCATGGCCAGTAGCCGGCTGGCCGAGTCCATCGTGGTGGCAGAAGAGAAGAAGATGTTGGAACGGGTTGTGGCCATGGCCGGCAAGCAGTCGGCCCTGTCCCCCAACCCCAAAGATGGTGATGTGCAGGGCTCCTTCCAGCCTGCCAAAGAGACAAAGAAGATACCTCTGGACCCGGAGAACCCGGAGAGGTTCGCTGTCATTGGAGCAAACTTGGAGAGTAAATAGGAAGGCGAGCTCGTCGACTTCCTCCGTGAGAATCGAGACATCTTTGCATGGTCCCCAAAGGACATGCCGGGTGTCCCGAAGGATTTCGCCGAGCACAAACTACATGTCTGAGCTGATGCGAAGCCGGTCAAGCAACCCCTCCGCCGACTGTCCGAAGAGAAGCGAAGAATCGTGGGAGAAGAGATAGCTCGGCTCCTTGCCGCTGGCTTTATCATGGAAGTATTCTTCCCAGAATGGCTTGCCAACCCAGTTCTGGTTCTGAAAAAGAATAACAAGTGGCGTATGTGTATAGACTACACTAGTTTGAACAAGGCCTACCCAAAGGATCCGTTTGCTTTGCCGCGGATTGACCAAGTAATAGACTCCACAGCCGGATGCGAGCTGCTAAGTTTTTTGGATGCATACTCAGGGTATCATTAGATCAAGTTGGACCCGGCTGACCGCCTGAAGACTGCCTTCATCACACCGTTTGGAGCTTTCTGCTACCTGACAATGACATTCGGCTTGAGAAATGCCGGTGCCACTTTTTAGCGTTGCATGCAGAAATGCCTCTTGAAACAACTCGGCAGAAATGCCCACGTCTATGTAGACGACATTGTGGTGAAGACAGAGAAGCGCGGTACCTTGCTGGAAGACCTGAAAGAAACATTCGCCAACTTGCGCCGATTCCAAATCAAGCTCAATCCTGAGAAGTGCGTGTTCGGAGTGCCAGCCGGCCAGCTGTTGGGCTTCCTGGTCTCCGAGCGCGGCATCGAATGCAACCCCGTCAAGATCAAGGCCATCGAGAGGATGGAGATTCCCACCAAGCTGCGAGATGTGCAGAAGTTCACTGGCTGTTTAGCCTCCCTGAATCGTTTTATCAGCCGACTAGGCGAGAAGGCTCTCCCCCTGTACCGACTCATGAAGAAGTCCACTCACTTCGAGTGGAACGACCAAGCCGACCAAGCCTTCCATGAGTTGAAGAAAATGCTGACCACTCCGCCTGTCCTGGCGGCGCCGACTGAGAAGGAGCCCATGCTCCTCTACATCGCCGCGACTAGCCGAGTCGTCAGCACTGTTGTTGTGGTCCAGCGCCCGGAGGAAGGCCGAGCCCAGCTAGTCCAGAGGCCGGTGTACTATCTCAGCGAAGTGCTATCCAGCTCAAAGCAAAACTACCCGCACTACCAGAAGATGTGCTATGGGGTGTACTTCGCTGCCAAGAAACTGAAGCCCTACTTCCAAGAGCACCCCATCACGGTCGTGTGCACCGCTCCGCTCGCCGAGATCATAGGCAGCCGGGATGCATCCGGCCGGGTGGCCAAATGGGCCATTGCGTTGGCACCCTACACAATCTTCTATCAACCCCGCACCGCCATCAAGTCGCAAGCATTGGCCGACTTCCTCGTCGACTGGGCCGAAACCCAGTACCTACCACCGGCTCCCGACTCTACCCATTGGCGGATGCACTTTGACGGGTCCAAGATGCGCACCGGCTTGGGAGCCGGCATCATCCTCACCTCTCCCAAAGGCGACAAGCTCAAGTACACGCTGCAGATCCACTTCTCCGCCTCCAACAACGTGGCCGAGTACGAGGCGCTCGTACATGGGCTCCGGCTAGCCAAAGAACTCGGCATACGCCGGATCCTGTGCTACGGCGACTCAGACTTGGTGGTCCAGCAATCGTCTGGCGACTGGGACGCCAAGGATGCTAACATGGCGAGCTATCGTTTCCTCGTCCAGAAGATAAGTGGATACTTCGAAGGGTGCGAGTTCCTTCACGTGCCAAGGGCCGACAACGACCAAGCAGATGCCCTAGCACGGATCAGCTCCACCCGACAAGCCATACCGACTGGTGTCTCCCTCCAGCGCCTCCTCAAGCCGTCCATCAAGCCGTCTCCAGAGTCGGATTCCATCTTCGTACCGCCTGCGCCAGATACAGCCGGATCCGACTGGAGAAATCCCGCAGGCGGCACGGGGACTTCGACAACTGGCCCGGGGACTGCCGTAGTTGCACCCGGCCCGGGGACTTCAGAACCCGGCCCGGGGACTGCAGCAGTCGGCCCGGGGCTGCAACGACACAAGAAGCGGTGGCCAACTCCAATTCAACGCCACCCAACCCACCCACCCGAGTCATGGTGGCCACATTAACAGAAGAAGAAGTCACAGCTCCGTCATGGGCCCAGCCCATCCTCAAGTTCCTAGTCAGCAGAGAGCTGCCGGCTGATGAGATCTCAGCAAGACTAGTGCAACGACGAGCCGCAGCATACACAATAATCAACAGAGAGCTTGTGAAGCGCAGCGTCACTGGAGTCTTCCAGCGTTGCGTCGAGCCAGAAAAAGGAGTGGCAATCCTCAAAGACATCCACCAAGGCGAATGCGGCCACCACGCAGCCTCAAGATCACTTGTGGCCAAGGCTTTCCGCCATGGTTTCTTCTGGCCGACTGCCTTGGAGGATGCTAAAGATATAGTCAAGAGCTGCAGAGGATGCCAAGTTTTTAGCTCCAAGCAACACCTGCCGGCTTCTGCACTCAAGACCATTCCCCTCACCTGGCCTTTTGCCGTCTGGGGACTGGACATGGTGGGCCCTTTCAAGACAGCCCGCGGCGGCTTGACACATCTACTGGTCGCTGTGGACAAGTTCACAAAGTGGATCGAAGCAAAGCCGATCAAGAAGCTGAACGGGCCGACTGCCGTGACATTCATCACCGACATCACTACTCGGTACGGCGTGCCGCACAGCATCATCACCGACAATGGCACGAACTTCGCCAAAGGAGCACTGGCATGTTTCTGCGCGACGCAGGGCATCCGACTGGACTTAGCGTCCGTTGCCCACCCACAGTCAAACGGCCAGGTCGAGCGAGCAAATGGACTCATCCTCTCCGGCATCAAGCCCCGACTGGTTGTACCACTGGAACGATCGGCCGGCTGCTGGCTCGATGAGCTGCCGGCTGTCCTTTGGAGTCTGCGCACTACACCCAACAAGTCAACCGGCTTCACTCCATTCTTCCTTGTGTACGGTGCCGAGGCTGTCATCCCAATAGACATCGAGTTCGACTCGCCTCAGATCACCATGTACACGGAGGAGGAGGCCAAGGAAGCACGAGAGGACGGCGTCGACCTACTAGAAGAAGGCCGGTTGTTAGCACTCAGCCGGTCCGCCATCTACCAGCAAGGGCTGCGTCGCTACTACAACCGCAAGGTCAAGCCAAGATCCTTCCAAGAGGGCGACCTTGTGCTCCGGCTGATCCAGCGAACAGCCGGCCAGCACAAGCTCTCGGCCCCTTGGGAAGGCCCCTTCGTCGTCAGCAAGGCACTCGGCAACGATTCCTACTACTTGATCGACGCGCAAAAACCAAGAGCACGCAAGAGAGACGACTCCGGCAAGGAGTCGGAGCGACCATGGAACGCAAACCTCCTAAGACGATTTTACAGTTGAAAAGCAGTATGTATCACGCTCCCCTTTTGTATTAAGTACAAACCAACAGGCCCCCCGAACAGTACTCGGGGACTGCCTTTGTTTATCTATGAATGACAAACGTCATATCCATGAATGTATTATTACATTTGAATTCTTGTCTGGCACCGGGCTCGACTAGTCGGCCTGGGGACTGGCCGCCTTGAGCTATATTGAAAGTTCTACCTAAAGTCAGAAAAGTAGTGTGCCGGCTCCCGAGTCCCCTCTTGTTAAAAGTCACACCTCGAAGAACCGACTGTCCGACTAGCAAGAGGCAAGGCAGAAAGGATGCCCACACGAAAAATGGCTAAGGAGCAACGAACCTATATAGCAAAGAGACGGCCTCCAAACATGCCTGCCGGCTGTCCAAAACAGCCGGCTGGCCGGCTTTCTAAAAACTTAGCTTTAGTCCAGTAAAGCTAAAGTACTTCCCCCCCCCATCGGCCAAGCACTCCTCCAGCTTCAGATTGCCGAGCAACTGTTGGACTGGGGAGGCAGCATCCAAGGGAGGGCGGCAAAGGAAACAGCGGAAGGATAAAAAGCAAAGCACGAGGAAAGGCCAAATACATGCATAAGTTATATGTACATATAAAGCCACAACAGGCTGGCAACAGACATAAGTTTGAATAAACCCAGTGGGTGGAATTGTGCAGACTTAACCAAACATTGTTCCAAAAGTAACAAGACAGGAAAACAAAAGACGGCAAACTAAGGCGCTGCGCGGAGGCCAAGCTAGTCGGTGAAGGCGACCTTGCCGGCTGAAGGAGTGGCCGCTTAGCGGGTCTCGGCCTGATCACCACCTACGGCAGGCGACGCACTCGTGTGCGACGTAGTGCTGGAGGTGCGGTCAGGCTGAGGCTGGCCGGCTGCTCCACCAGCCGGCTCGGCGTCTTCACCCTCATCCTCCTCTTCTTCACCCTCGTCGCAGGAGTCGATCTCCTCCGCCGAGTCTTCGCCGTCCGCCGGGTTCAGACCGAACCACTCCTCCGGCTGGGCGACACCGTTGTCGTCCACCTCGGGGGCGAAGACGCTGGTGTCGGTGTAGTCGGCGATTGCCTAAGCCCGCCGGATGATGGCCGGCCGCGCCGGCTCCAGCTCCGTGTCGGCTTGCTGCCGCCAGGTAGCTAGCTGGTCTAGGCTCAGGCCGGGATACCAGGCCTTGACGAACTCCAGTGCCCGCCTGGCACCGGAGCGAGCCGCCGAGGCCTTCCAAGCTTCGAAGCGGCCGACTGCCACCTCCAGCCAGTCGGCAGTCCGACTCGGGGTGCGAGGAACCACTTGGCTGGGCCAGAGGGCGGCCAAGACTTGTGCCCCGGCTCACTGAAGCCGGCGGAGCAGTCGGTGAGCCGGCTGGATGCGGGCTTGGATCGCCAGAAGCTGTTCCTCCAGCGAGCGGCCGGCGGTTGGCGAGATTTCAAAGCCAGCCTGCCTTCGCGCCTGGCGGCGGGCCTCGATGGTCTGGTTGGCAGCAGTAGAATAGCCAGGGAAATATTCTGCGCAAGCAAGAAGAAGGAAGGGAGAAAAGAGCACAAAATCAGAAAAAGAGCCAAAGTGGCAGATGGCAAGAAAGGACGAAGAAGTAGGCGGCTTACCGTCAACCAGATCTTCGATCTGGCCATAGCCAGAGATCAAAGTCTGCCTGGCCTTGGCCCAGCCAGCCGCCTCCGTCTCGTACTCGGACTGAAGGGCAGCTTCGCGGTCCTGCACCGCCTTCAGTGCCGCCTTGTGGCTTTCCTCCTGGTCGGCCAACTTCTTGGCCAGGCGGTCGCGTTCCTGCACCAAGGCGGCGAGCTCGGCATCCTTGACGCGAAGGGCAGTCTGAGACTCTCCCAGTTGTGCCCTCAGACTGGCGTTGGCCGCTGCAGAGACGGCAGGAAAAGAAGAACAGTAAGAAGTCATCAAGGAAGATCCGACCCGACTGCTCAGCAGTCGGCCCGAATCTCGGGGACTACACCCAGTGGGTGCGCTGACGCGCCCCCACATGAGATAAAGAACAAAGCACGTACCTCGGCTCTCAGTAAGGTCGGCGGTCTTCTGAGTCAGCTCCGGAGCCTGGGAGTTGAAGGCGGCCGCTCGAAGGTTGTGGTAGTCCTGCAAGATGGATAGAAGACCGAAGTAAGAACAAAAATAGCAAAGGCAAATCCACCAAGAAGTTCCAAGCCGCCTGCTCAGCAGCCGACTCGGAACTCGGGGACTACACCCAGTGGGTGCGCTGACGCGCCCCCACGGAAGAAATCAAGATCAAGAAGAAATCAAGATCAAGAAGAAGCAAGATGGGAATACTAACCCGGATGGCCGCCCGCGTCGCGAGGAACTCATCGGTGAACTGCCTCAGCGCCGCAGCTTGGCCCAGGAGCCGGGTCCGGACGTCCTGTGCAGCCACGTTCACCACGGCCGTCCCTCCGCCTGGCGTCCACCCCGAGGTAGCGCTGGCTGCCTCCGCATCCCGGGCCGACGAGCTGGAGCCGACGGCCGGCTGCGGCTCCGACGCGGCCTTCTGTGGCTCTGACGCGGCCTTCCCCGCGCGCCGGCTCGACGGAATCCGGACCGCCATCTCAGCCCTCGCGGTCGGCTCGCCCCCCGCCGACTGTGCAGGCGGCGGATCAGGCCGGCCGCCTTGAGCCGCCTCAGTTGGCAGGGTCGGCACCGGCGCCCCCTCCAGGATGATGACGTCGTCGCTTCCCCCCAGCCCTGGCTGGTCGCCGCTGGCTCCCTCTGGCGAGGGCTCCGTATCCCCAGGCGCCATGACGCGCAGCGGGGTGACCATCAAAACCTCCCCCGCCGCCGCCGCGGCCGCAGCCTCTGCTTGGGCCCTGGCTACGGCATCGGCGAGTGCCTTCGCCGCCTCCTCCTCCCGTGCTGCCTGGGCGGCGGCCGCCCTCCGTGCCTCCGCCTCCCGCGCCTCTCGCTCCGCCCGCGCCTCCCGCGCGTTCCTTTCTGTCGCCTCCTGAAGGTCGGCACGGGGGTCCACGCGGCGGGTGGTGCTCCCAGAGCCCCTCGGCGACTCAACGACGGAGGCGGCAACCACCCGCTCAAGCGACAACGGAGCTCTGATCGTTGAAGAAAAAGACAAGGCTTCAGGAACCACCAGAGAAAAGAAAGAAAAAAGAGTATACGAAAGAAAGTGAACTTACGCCGACACGGTCTGCGGTTGCTTCACCGTCTTGCGGAAGCGAGCCGCCTTTGCGGCCGCCTCCTCCCGCCTGTTGGCTGCCGCCCCGCCTCTAGGTTTCTTCGTTCGGCTGCCGAACAAACCCTGGGCGGCGCGACGCTTTTGACCTCCACCCCGAGCAGGCAGCGCGGCGGAGGAACCCGCGCCGCGTCCAGATGCCGGCTGGCGGCGCGGGACGACTTCGGCCTCATCGTCGTCCGGCCAGTCGTCAAAGGTAACTCCGAGCCCGGAGCCGCCTGCTTCGCCGCCGGCTTGGCCACCACCCGGCTCGACGTCGTCGTCCATACCGGCCGCCCCCAGGTCGGGGTCCTCCAGATCGTGTTCGGTCCGGTCGGGGACGAATCGGCGCTCCGAGTCTGACCCGCCGGCCGGCCGAAGCAGAGGGCTCTGTCGAAAAGCAAACCGACTAAGTTAGAATTGGCTAAGAGGAACTCGGCAACAAAGCGAAGAGAGAGAAAGAGACAAGGAGTGCATACCGTTGGCGGCGGATTTGCTCGGCTATACGGTTCCTTGCCGAACTGCCACTCTTCGGTGAGTTTGCAGTTCGCAAGGTAGTTCACCATATAGGAGACCTCCTCGCGCGGCATCTCCTTGGTACACATTCGGCTCGGATCGAGCTGGCTGCTCATCTGTAAGATCAGATGAGGCCGGCTCTGGAGCAGAAGAACCCGGCGCGTGACGAACGCGGCCAGAAGGTCGGGCCCCGTCAAGCCCTCTGCCTGGGTCAGCTCCCGCACTCGGGCGACGGCGGCGAACCCGGCCGGCGTCAGAGTCACGTCCCGGAAGGACCACTGGGGCCGCCTGCCCTCCGGTGGGCCGGCTACGTAAGCCGGCAGGTTGATGTAGTCGCCCCGCGGGGCGATGTCCCGCACGTAGAAGTACGATTTTTGCCACTTCTTCACCGATTGGATCAGCGTGATGACGAGGAAGGGGTTGTCGGCGACCGATCTCCGTGACGCGATGAAGGCGCCAGTCTGAGCCGGCACGCCCCGCATGCGCGTGCCCAGCTTCGACTGGAAGAACTCCCCCCAGAGCTCAAGGGTGGGGAGGACGCCGAGGTAGCCCTCGCACAGGGTGACGAAGGCAGACACCAGCACCACCGCGTTTGGGGTAAGGTGGTGCGGCTGGAGCTGGTAGAAATCAAGACAGGAGCAGAAGAAGGCGCTCACTGGCAGGCCGAAGCCGCGCAAGAAGTGCGAGTGGAAGACCACCCGCTCGCCCTCCCGCGGCTCCAGCGTAATTTCCTTCGCCGGCGCGAGACGGACCTCCACCTTGTCCGCGCTGGGCAGCCGCCGCGTATTGCGGAGGAACTCGACGTGGTCGTCGTGGACGTTGGAGCCGTCCCAATCCCCGCCATACTGCTCCGTGGCGGGAGGCATGGCGAAAGCAAGCACGGCGGCGGAGGAGCGTGTGGTGGAAGAGCGCGGCGGCGAGGCGCTGACGCAAGAAACGGCGAGCGAAGAAGATGGTGGAAGTAGGAGGAGCGTGCGAGGGCCTGCCGCCCTCCACCTCCCCCTACTTATAGCTTCGCGAGGCGAGGCCGAAGAGGCCGGACGTGGGGGGGAGACGTGGGATTAACTGCACCCATTCGCCCCACGCCCCGCGATTATTGCGCCCTAAAGGCGAGCCGAAACTGCCGCAAGGAGACGTGCGGGCGGTTTCGGGATACAGAGAATCCGCGCCTGGGCCAGGGCGCGGACGTGGCGGGCCCCCTCCCTGCGGCGACGTCCCGTCGCGCGCGTGGGCTGGCAGGCTTTCCGGCCAAGAGGGGCCACGTGGTTCGCAGACGGCCAATGGCCGGCCCGCGGCCCGGTGCACGCACTGGCGGGCTCCCGCCCTCCGACTTCGGATGTTTTCGACCCAGGCGGCACGCCTACCCAAAGCCGGCTCCCAGCTGCCGGCTTGCTAAGATGGCAAGCTGATCGAGCTTCTCAACTCCTACTCAACCTCGAAGCCCAATCAGCTTTGGGGACTACTGTCGGAGTAAATGGCCACGGGTAGACTAACCGACTACCCCTGGTTCTTCAGAAAAATTATCAGGCCTTCGGGCCTCCCAACGTTCCAAGCATTGGACCCCCTTCCCTGGCCGGCTACCTCTGAAGCCGACTCACGGAAGGCAGCCCGGCCTCAAGCGACCTCCTTCCCCAAGACAACCACGGGGTGGCCGACTCCAAGGAGCCGGCCTCCAAGAGCACCGACTCCAAGAAGCCGGCCGAGACCACAACCACCAAAAGCTACTCCCACATAACGGTGACAAGACGGGGTGTGGCCACAGTGCGGCCCACTACCCCCGAAGCCCGAGGCGGGCATGGCTACAGGGGGCCGTACGGGACGGCCGTCTCCCGTGCGGCTCGGCACTGTAGCCATGCTAGCCTCAACGTCATCCACGACAGACTCCCGTACGGCCCACGGGCGGCGGGCCCCTTCAGCCAGAGAGAGGCACGAAGGCGGCCCGGCCTTTCCCAGTCGGCCAAGGGCGTAGCCGGCCCCCAGAAGCCGGCTACTCCCTTCCTCGAAGCAGGAGCCCCATTAAGGAGACAAGACGAGGTAAGGCTACAGTGAGAGCCCCCGAGGCGGCCCACTGTAGCCACGCTTACCTCAACAAAGCCCTCGTCATCAGGGGCGAGGCTACAGTAAGCAGCCGCCGACAAGACCCTAGGCGGTGGGGCCGGCCTGTCGACCAAGAAGTCGGCAGCCGGCGGGACCCACCAGTCGGCGGGACCCAACAGCCGGCGGAGAAGCCGGCGAGCGTAGACACTGACGGCTGGGACCAGTGCCCAGCCGGATTACCATTGTACCCCGGGGGGTAGGCCTATATAAACCCCCCGGAGCACCCATGCAAAGGGTTGGCTTCTAAGCATAGCACACACACCATAGATAGAGAGAAGTTAGAGCTAGCCTTGTTCTTCCTCTCCCTTGAACCCCAAAACAGCTATAGGAGCGATTGTAGCTACCTTTCCTGATCTAGTGATCATGCGGAGACCCCGCAGAGCAGGGCTAGGGGTGTTATCTCCTCGGAGAGCCCCGAACCTGGGTAAGATCCGCCGGCGTGCATGTCTTCGCCTCATCCCGTTTCCAGGCACCGGTGACGTCTTATTGGCACCCACAATGATAAGCCACCCGTTGGCATATGTCGCACCGACCACCCGACATAATGGGAAAATCTTAGGCATCAGAGTAAAATCAGCAAAGTGGAACTTGCTGGAATATATGTGCTAGTATTGCCGGTACGACTAGAAAGGCTTCAGATACCAGCTCTCTTCAAGTGAAGGTGCGGTACTGTTAATATCAGTATAACTCTCAAAGGCGACACAGCTCCCCACATTTCCTTGCTATTCTTATAGGATTCAAGTGGGTAGGCCACTACAAATCCTATTCCTATGTTTACAAGATCCTACGAATCAAAGAGGCTCAAAGTGTCCATCACAACCGACCGTATAGACCTCTACACTGCAAATGTCCCTGCTCATCTTCAGTACAAGGAACATACTGTACTACTATCATACTCCCTCCGTTCCAAAATATAAGTCTTGGTAGAGATTTCCACTATGGATCACATACAGATGTATCCAGATACATTTTAGAGTGTAGATTCACTCATTTTGCTCCATATGTAGTCCATGGTGGAATCTATACAAAGACTTGTATTTAGGAACGGAGAGAGTACATATTAAAGAAGAACGGAAGAGGAACATGGTAAAGAAGAGCAAGCAGATTTTGGATAATAAAATGTTGGTTGCGCAGTGCCCACACATGATGAACCAGAGCGCATTAAGAATGTAACTCCCAGCTGTCTCTCGACCATTTCAGGCGGTTGGATGAAGATCCTACGTCTCCTAACCCTTCTTCTTCCTCGTCTCTGATTCTTCCCATACAGAACACCGCACGGGCCGCCGGCCGGACCACCGGCCCCCACCGCCTGTGTTCCTCCGCCACCCCCACCCCCACCCTCGCCCCAACCCCCACCCGCGTCGATTTTTCTTCGTTCGGCGAGGCCCCACAACCACCCGAGCCCCTTCGATCGCACCGGCGAACTCCGGCGAGCTCTGAAAAATCGACTGACCCAATTTTGTAATTTAGTCTACTGTGATTTAACTAGTGTGGAATATAAAAGGGGAAAACCATAAGCATTGGGAGTATAGTGTTGAGCGTGCCATGGCGGATCTGAAGGTGCAAACCGGACAAAGCCAACTTCGCAACCAAGACAGTAAAGCAGTGGTGATCTATTTTCTTGCTGCGATAAATAAGTTGAGCAGATACGAAAGAGTACCGCCTCTGGTGCGGCGCCGTGTACGCATCTGCTGAGAATTTGATGGTGCTGCGGTAGCGATGGCTGTCGGAGGCGTGGGAGCAGATCTAGGAGGGTAGACGGTGGCGGCAGGGCGCGGTGGACGATACAGTCGTAGGAGCGGCGCCGGCAAGGTGGACGACGGCGGGGATGAAGCGAGAGGACGGGATGCAAGGATCCCGGTCTGAAGCCGTGGATGAGAGAGGTCGATCTCTTGTAATGGATGGCGGCGTCGGGGTATCAGCTCCGGCATGGTGGAGGAGGACGACGGTGGATGGGGTGGCGGACGGCGGCGGACGGAGGAGGGTGGGGTGGAGAGGGTGTTTTGGCGCCCACGGAGTACGAATGGGGAAAAGGGAGGTAGAGAGGAATGGGGAACCATGTATTCAGGGTGCGCTTGTCTCAAATGCGAGGAAATTTACAAACTTAGCCCCCGTTTCAAATTTCTACTACATCACAGCAACATTAGTCGGTTGGGGATAGGACGGTAATCTCGCATACACCGAATATTTGCCGACGAGAGTTTGTTTTTGGCGCCCACCGTGTATGAATATGAATCGGGGAGGGAGTCGATTTCGGCCGAGGACACACTGTGTTTTGGCGCCCACCGTGTATGAATCCGGGTGAGAGGCGGTTACGTCACGTTTGGGTGAAATTACAAACCTACCCCTATCAAAACCTATAGAAATCCAGCAGATAGGCTTTGCGTGGCAGGGATAGGCAGTAGTGATTTCCATCTCGCAGATTTTGGTTTTGGGCGGTTACTGCGACTTTCCCCGCTTCGTTCAAATTTTGCAGAGTGCACGTTTACCGTGCCAACTCAATTCGAATCCCGTTTGTATTCTACTTTTTTCGGGCGGGATCCATTTTCAATTGGAATTACATTCTATATACATCATTTTTTATATATACTTTCAAAAGCACAAGAAAGAATTCTGCTCCTTTATATGTATAATATGATTTACAAATACAACGATCTCAAAATCTTAAGGTTGAATTCGAATTTTTTTAACCAAATTATGTTCTACTAAAATGTATGGATCATCTACATATTAAATAACATAGATGTGCGTGAATTCATATGACTATGCATGTTTGATAGATCAATTTTGGTTCGAGTATGGATTACATGTATCATCATCTCGAATTCAAATATTTGAATCCCCTTTTTGTTCACTCCTTTCACGCCCATCTCTCTCGCATGCATGCTCCTTCAGGTAGCTATCACTCTCTTTTCTCCAGCTCACCCGCACGCTCACTTCATGTTTCTCCTATCCTCGCAAACATGGTCTCTCGACGTCTCCCTTGAGAAGTGTCACACTCTACCTATCATTATACATTACACGGTTTTCATTATCTCTCACGTCTCTACTGTTCTCTGGTATCACTCGGTACCTAAGCTTTCTTTTTCACCGCCACACACACAGTCTCCACTCATCTTTCACTTTGTCTTTCTCTCTATGGGATTCTCTCACACACCCTATATGTCTCTACATATGACTCGTACCACTAAAATTACTCTCTCTCTCCTGTAGACACAACATTTGTTGCGGTCTCCTTTTTGTCTCCATCCCAGACTGACATTATTCATTTGTTTACCGATCAGAGAACCCCGACTACCGTCTCCTCTCTCTCTCTCACAGACACACACACACAACTCATGCTTCCACTCCCCTTCCCGACTACCGTCTCTCTCTCACACACACAAAACTCTCGCTTTCGCACCCCGACTCGTCTTTCTCTCAAAAACATTTATCGGCTAGCTAGCCTCTAGATAGGTTTATACACCCGCACACTCGTGCTTCCACCATCTCATACATGTCTCTCTCCCGCTCCTTGTATCTATGTAGATTTTTCTTCCCTTCTTGAGACACGCCCTCTCGATCGTGCACACACACACACTATCGCCTCATTTTAAGCTGATACCTATCGCACACACACTCCTTGTGTCTTTGTCACACATGCACTCCGTCCTCCTCCACTCTCCCTCTCTCTCACACACACATGTGCTTTTTGCAACAACTAGCAAGATGCCCATGAGTAGTTTATCTTGTGGGGGGAAAGGATGAATGAGGGAAGGCCTTATTTGCAAATGTGGAGAGGGGTGTGGGTATCTTTTTGCAAAATTGCCATAGTTTCCTTCCTATCCGTCAGATATAGATCGGACGGCCTATATTGCAGGATGGCAGGCACACGATCATCACCGACAATGCTTTTTATAAGAGTAGGGATAAAAAATAGAGTTGGTGATGATGGTGGGCCTGCCATCCTGCAATGTAGGTCGTCCGATTTATATCTGACGGATAGGAAGGAAAATATGGCAATTTACCCGCACTCTTCACCACATTTGCAGATAAGGCCTTCCCTCGTTCATCCTTTTCTCCCACAAGATCTTGATGTTCCGTGCAACGCATGGGCATCTTGCTAGTAAGAGTAGAAATTAGACATATACCACTTCTCGAATCTTGAAACCAACAACATTCCTCCCTTATCTCATCAAAACCGCCAAAGGAATATATTTTGAGTGAAACATAACATATTTTTAGTGATATACGTATTTCAAAACAAGACTTTTTTTCTATCAAATCGGTGAATATGTATTAATCTACTTTGATCGTGTGGCAACGCATTGGCACATTGCTAGTAGTTATTATAATTTTTTGGACACCAGACAAACGGTGGAGTACATATACGAAGAAAAGAGGCGCACGCATGTAGTCGGCCTCTCGCTGTCTCGCACACATGAGTGTTACGTAAAGGCGACGTTAACAAATAAACCCTAAAACCCTAGGTGCACGATTGCTGCATTCGCGGGTACCGGGTACGTGGTGGAGCACCTTTGTAGGAATAGTTAGCTCGCGTGATAATTTGATCCGTAGGAGTTGATGGTCGGGACCACAGGTGAACGACTTGGAGCGCGGTGGCTCGCCGGTTGCCACAGATCGAGTAGCCACGTTTAAAATATCGTTTTTTAGCGGGGTTAAGAGTTCTGATTTTCAGTGGCGCGTTATAAGTAGTAAGTAGTTTTTAGAACGATTGGTATGGAGCGAAAATGGAATTCATAGTACTATGTACCTCCTTGGCGTATGGTTGTATGGTTTTTTTTGCGATGGAGGTTGTATGGGTTTATGTTGCGAGATGTTGAACCTGGTAGTTCTAGGGCAAATACTATGGTTTAGATTTAGATGCTGGTTTTCAGTAATGAAAATCGAAAGGGGAAACCCTTCTTTGATTAAAAAAAACTACTACCTCCATTATGGTTTACTAGTCCCCATCGTACTTTGGGTCAAAGTTTGTCCACGAATTTTACCTGTAAAATGTGAATGGAAAACGAGATTTTGTTATACCCAAACAAAAAAGGACTGGAGGGAGTGATTGCTCTGACACGGACGTGACCTCTCATAGCGCAGGCATTGAACCGGCGCGCCGGCCAAGATGGCCGCACTCGCTGCAGGCCCGGCTGAGCACGCCTCCTCGCCGCATGCAACCAGCTTAAGACTGCCCCTCCTGCCTTCATTGAATCCGCGCGTGTGCCGGCAACACGTCCTTCCGCGAGCCGGCAAGCATTTTAGAACACAAAAAATGACTAAAATATAATTAATTTACGCATGGTCTTGACTTGTTGTGCTCGCACTGGTAGCAGGAACTAGTAGAGGATTTTCTTTATTTATAACTCTCCTCACATTTTTTTGGCTTTGAAGTGAATCATGGTTGTGGACATTATGTATGAATGTGCAAATATCTGTGAACATGAGTTTGATGTGGAAGTTGAACTTGGAATGTCGGGCTTGCTTCGTCTGTTATTGTTTGGAAAGTAATTGCTGTTATTACATGACCCAAAAAAAACATTTTGTGCCACATCAGTAGATGCACGGACATCACAACAGGCATGCTGACTGGATAAACATTTGAACCTAGCTATTATGAAGGAAATTTTGTATTGACAACAGTTTTAGATAGCAGGAGACGCCTAGCCTGCTCTGCCTCTGCTAGCTTATTTCTGGCTTCTTCCATCTCTTCTTTGGCTTGGGTGAAGAGAGCATCTGATTGCTCTTTTCGCTTCTTCAGGAACTCAGCTACATTCTCAAGGGCTGCTGCACGCTTTCTTTCAGCCTTTACTAATGCCATGAGGACACGAACAATTGACGACTCCACCTGGCTTGTGTGTAATCCAGCATCATCTGGGAATTTGCACCTTGTGTCTAATCCAACATCATTAGGGAACTGGCACCTTGTGTGTAATCCAGCCTCATTTTGGAAACATGATCTCGAGGTTGACCATACTTCCCTCCTCGCAGGAACTGCATCCTGACATGAAGTTACTTCTTTTTTAGATCAATACTCAGAGCAACCTAGATCCATTTAGTAGAAGCCAGATAAACAGAACTCGGAGAAGTGAATTCAAAAGAAAAAAAATAGACTACAAGGTGAGAACACCCACTTCCTACATCAAGCTAAAAAAGAAAGCATTAGGACGATTAAGACTCTTCTTATTACACATCGAAGAACACCACGCTTAAGAGAAACAGAAACTACAACATATACACATCGAAGAACACGAGGCTACACGAAAGTAATTGAAAGGGTGTTACTTACCAAAGCTCGTTTTACAGGTTCGGTGCAGCTCCTCTTTAACTTGCCACGCTCCTTGAAGATGTCCGGAATATCCCGTGTTTGGTCTTCATTGCTCCTCTGCATGTTCGCACTCGTGGTTTTAAAATCTCAACATGGCAAGAAAAATATACTACTAGTAATACTCGCGCATCTTGTGGGCAACATTAAAGCACTCGTCTGCCATGTTAGAGCATCTCCAATAGAATCGCAACGCGCGGCGCTTTAAAAAAGTGTTTACAGTGCTGAGATCGAGAAGTAGATACTAGAGAGTAGAGGATAGTTCTCAACATAGATAGATAAAAAAAGATAATTCAACTACTCCTCGTCGTCTGACTCCTCCTCGGTGATGTCCTCCTCCGACGTCTGACTGTAGGCGTGAAGATACCGATCGTCGTCGGATTCCCAGGGCGATGCTGCTCCTAGCCTCATGTTGAATTGAGCGTCCGCTTTTTGCCTACGCTTGTCCTCGCGATAGGCGGCTCGCTCCGCCCTCCTCTTATCCCTCTCCGCCCTCCTTTGCGCCTAGAACTCGCGCTCGTTGATGATGTCCTGTGGGAAGTGTTGGCGCCACAGCGCCCTAAGCTGTGGCAGAGGCGCGAGCTCCTGCGCCCGCTCCCGCGTCGACACGTTGGGGAAGTTCAATGTTCTATGAGGCCACCGGAGGCGCCACACCGCCGCGTCGTACGCGCGGGCGGCCTCGTTGGCGGTGTCGAAATTGCCGAGGCCGAGGCGCATCCCGCAGAACCGGATCTCGGCGGAGAAGCCGCCGGAGGGGCGCGCGCAGACGCCGCGGTATCCCCAAGTTTCCCGGCGACGCGGCGGCATGGTGGCGCGGCGGCGGCGAGGCAAAAATGAGCGGGGAGAGAGCGGTGGCGAGGCACAGAGCCGGGAGAGAGCGGTGGCAAGGCACAGAGCGGTGGGAGGGCGTTGGATTTTATAAAGCACGCCAGACGCCGCGCGCCAAAACTAGCGCACGCCCGGCCGCTTTTTCCCGCGCGCGCGCGATTCTTTCCCGACGTCTCTACTATCTCTACTCTCTTCTCTACTAGCGCGATACAGGAGCGGCGCACAATTACAAGCTGATATTCTGTTGGACAATGGAGGCTATAACCAATTACTTTTACGGGAACAATAGCACCCAGGAAATTTGAAGGGTAGGTATGAACAAAATTGGAACTGCACATGTACTGCTAAGTGATTCAATACACACATTACCAATCGAGGAGGAGAACGATGGTCGCGGCGGCCTCTGTGAGTCATGGTCGGCAACGGGAGTCAGTTCATTGTCCACGATGGTGGTACTTCTGCGCTTGGCGTTGGCTTCCGGGAAGCAGATCCGAGACCGTGGAAGACGATGCCGGGGAAGAGGCTCCGTGTACGACGACGACGGTGGACCGGCTCCAGTGCGGCGTACGAGGTCGTCGATGAGGCAGATGCGCTGCGATGGACGAGTGCGCTGATGTAAAGGGGAGGAGCACGAAGGCTGCGGTGCCGTGCAGAAGTCTATTTTGCGGTGGGGATAGAAAATGGGGAGTATTCAGGTGTACTACTCTGGGTGCCGGGGTGGGGTTGGCTGGGTAGGGTGAACCTGAAGTTACGAAAACAGCCCCCTACCAAGCGTCATCCATAGGCCTGTTCTGAAGGCTATGATGGTAACTTCCCACTGCTCGAATCAGGGTCGCCGGAGATTTTTCCGCCAACCTCAAAATTTTGTGACACTGGACTCCCCGTGTGGCGTGTTGAGTGATTCGGCTAAGCAACTAGCGAGTAGTAGTAGTAAACTCTGCATATTAGGTTTGACCAAAGTCAAACTTCCTAAAGTTTGACCAAGTTTATAGAAAAATATAAACATTTACCATAACAAATATGTATGATGTGAAAGTACATTCAATAATGAATCTAATGGTATTTATTTGTTATTGTATATGTTAATATTTTTTGTTATAAGCTTTCCGAGAGTTTACAAAACTTGACTTTGACCAATGCTAATACGCAGACTTAAATGAAAACGGAGGGAGTACACATTTGTTTTCTTAGTTTGTAGTGAACTAATCATTTGTTGAAATTGTGGAATAAATATATTAGGCTATTGACTTCGAATGTAATGGTCTATACAATTCAATAGTTACAATCATTGTCGAATCCCAAGATGTATACAAGGTCTATAGTACTTCACAACATGCTGAAACTCACATAATCCCAGTCAAATGAGAATCTAAATGCATTTCATAGTTATTACTTTGTAGGATGCAACAAAAACAACCATAACTCTACATCAGCCATTATAGAAGCAACATTTTGACATATCCCAATGTGTGAGTGAAACGTGCAGAGAGAGCTTTTGAAGATGGAGCAGATAGGGCGGGAAAGATTGTATGTATGTGGACGAGAGAGTAGGAGACAAACCTAACGAGATAGAGAGAGAGAGAGATAGAGAGAGGAAGAAGTTAGGTCAGTGAGAAAGATGGATACATGTAATATACATGAGATGCGTGTGCATCTGGATTCTGTATATGTGGAAGGAGAAGAGATAACATGTTTGATGAGAGAGCTGGAAAAACATGGACGAGAGGGGAAGGATCTCGTGGGTTGAGGGATTGACAATTTTGTGCGGGGGAGAGAGGGATTGGTAATTTTGTGCAGGAGAGAGAGAGAGAGAGAGAGATGGTGGGGGGAGGAGTCAGTCAGCCGTCGTCACATCACCCTGCTTCCAAATGACCCCGCATTCTCTAGCGCGGTGTGGTCGCCGTCTTCGACCTGCTCGATGCCCTCTTTGAAGATTTAGGTGTTGTGCATGTTGGGGTGCAAAGAAGCACAAGCGAGAGTGGTCACCGTATAACCTTGGATGGGGATGAATTGTGTGCTCGGGGGAGTGTGTGTGTGTGTGTGTTGTGCTGCGTGTGTGTGTGTGTGTGTGTGTCAGATATTGAGAGAAAACAAACCTAAGGAGAGAAATGGGTATTCACGAAGAGATTGTGCGGGCCTTGAGGTGGGCAGGGGCCGGGTGAGGGTGTCAAAATGTGCGCGTTGATGCATGTGTTGCATGCGACCGTGCGAGGGACGGACGAATCGAGAGAGATGGTTGTTGTGTTACGGATGCTCCTCTCTCTGTCTCTCTCTCCCTCTCTCTCTCTCTCACACACACACACACACAAGTAAACTAGAAGACCGTTCTCTCATGTATACACAACTTATCGGCATCTGTCTATGTCTCACTTATGCATGATCATTTGCACATTCACACCTCTCTATGTCTGTATCACACGCACACCGTCTCCACATTGCCCTTCCGCCACAACACACATATGGACACATACACACATTCTCTCTCAGTCACACACACAAAATCAGTATTAAAAAAACTAGGGCGCACCTAAAACGTCCAAATCCAAATAAACACGAACTGGAGCTAAATTCAAATATATGGAAATATTGCAGCGTCAAGAACTTTTACAAGAAAAAAAGTTGAGTAATATTCGACGATTGTTTTCACACACACAAAAAGGTTCGGTGGATGTCCTTCGAGCACGACACGGTGACGCACCGTTCGATCGACCGCGCGGCCGCGGTTCACGCGCTTGCACAGGATTCCATATCGTGGCTGTGGTACTAACTAATAAAAGCGCTGCCTAAGTCTAATGTTTACGTGTACTAGTACAGTTTTCTTTTAAGTTTGACCAACCTTATATATAAAACTAAAGTAAGCTCCCACACGCGCACTCATCAATATGCCGCCACCGCCGTTGCGCATGCCGGCGCCCGCCTGCTCCGGCCAAAAACTTCTCGCCCATCACCGCCGTGTCGCCGCCATCCCTGTGGCATGAAGCCGAAGGGTCGCCCGCTCACGTCGTCTGCAGTCCCTCCTCGCGCTGCCGCCGCGCTGCCAAGCACGCGAGCAGCTGGTGGAGCCGCGTCTATGCACGCAGCATACAAAGAGGAGGACGAGCGCGTGCTCCAGCACGCCGGCGAGGAGGAACTAGCGTGTCATTGTCGTCTCCGCCTGCGCGGAGGAGGCGCGCATGGTGGCTGTCGCGGCGGAAGCCGGTCGCGCGCACGTCGAGCCCGCAAACCGGGTGCGGACACGGAATCTACCTTCGAGACCTGGAATGCCACGTGGATCCTGCAATCTGAAGGAGCAATTTGGGTCAGTCGACTCATGTGAGCCGTTTGATGCAACATGGATGGCTAGAAGGGCTTCTTCCACCTCTTCTGCCATCTTCTTCCTTCGCTCCGTTGAACTTCTTTCACAAATCGACTGACCCAAATTATACTACTAGTACGAACGTATTAAGTACAGTAGGAACACGAAGATACGAGCAGTAGTACCAACTACAAGAAGAACATTAGTAAGACATAGTACTAGTACTACTATACGTACTAAAGAGTTCAAATAACGAGAAAGAACATAAACATAGTTCTGTTGGGGCCTCAGCACAACACACCCTAGAAAATAAACTAAGCAACTAGTCCGCTTGACACTGCAGTAGAACTAGCATGAGCAACGGCACTGCCACCTACTCGGAGTCCGAGTCCACGTCCTCGACTTCGTCCTCGTCCCTCTTCATCTTCCTCTTCACCGATGCTTCTTTGCTTGAACCGGACACTGGGCTCTGCTTCTTCATCCAACCCTTGTAGATATTTAAACAAAGGTAGGCATCCATTGCTGCGTACAGGATGTGATCTTCATCTAATGTCTTCGAGTCCCATGCATGATGAAACTCGTGATGAGGTTTCTTCAGTTTAGCGTACGAAGGATCAATCATGGCTGCTGCCAGGTTCAGCATTGAAGGTTGAGAGGAGGACACCAGGCTTGCCTGCTGGAGATCGAAGGGCTGGCCTACAACGAGACCTATCCGACGCAGGACATCCCTGTCGTTCTTAAAGCCTACAGTAACGAATTTCACTCTTTTGTCCTTGAGGAAGTTCTTAAAATCCTGGCACTCAACATCGGCATGGCATATGTGGTAGACCAAGCAAACGTTATGTACGCAAACCTGGATCACGGCGGGCTTCTTCCTCTCTTCGTCCTTTAGATCCTTCTCTCGTCCCAGGACTGTGGTGTACTCAACATCTAGCCCAGCGACCCACTCATCCGTTGGACTGTTGAACATGCGTAGGAAGCGAGCAAGCCATGCTTTCACCGTCTCGGATCCACGTGTGTAGATGACGATGAACTGATCGCCGGTGATGGCTCTAACCTATTACCCAGCGGCGACCATGGAGATTTGGGAGGCCATGGATTTTGGAGGAGGGTTAGGAGAAGTTGAACTGTTGTACCCCGCAAAACAAAACTGGGAGCGAACTAATGTGAAAGGACGGGACGACTGGGAGCGAACTGTTGTAAGGTACAAGACGGGGATGAGTAGGGCGTGCGAATGGCGTGGGGTTGCTGGCTTGCCCAGTGGATAAACGGCTGCAAGCCCCGAAAGAGTTCTCCAGAACTATGCGGGACCCACTAGATGTCATATCTACTAGACCCATATCGTAGGCCTGACGGTATAGCTTCTACCTGTTCGCACGCCATGCCGGCGCGTGGATGTAACTTCACTTAATTCCGTCAAACGTCGCGCCTCCCACGACCTTCGCCTCCCTCGCGCGTTCGCGCTTTGAGACTTCGACCGGCTATAAATGAGCAATTTTTTTGCCTTTTTTTTAGACAAGCAATTTTTTTTGCCTACTCCGCATGCATGATACTCCCTCTGGTCCTTTTTACTCCCGTCAACCGTTTGCAAAGTGTTTGACCAAATTTATATTTTTTTGAACACCACCTTATATTAATTAACCAGCCACACCAGTAGACTCATTCGATACAATATTCACCACACAGGGCGGTACGTTATTTACAAGAATACCATTTAATCTATTGTCAAAGCTATACTTAGCGATTAAGTGTGCCACCTTATTGGCCGAACGGCTAATCTTTGACAATTGAAGATTGTTGATCAACTTCGAGATGCTCAACGCTTTCATCTTCAGGTCACGCAAAGCAGACATGTCATAGTCCCCCAATGCAAGAGACGCTACCACAAAAGCGCAATCAGTCTCTAAAATTACAGGATTATGAAGAGAAATACCTATGTAGAGACCGGTAATGCAAGCCCTAAGCTCCGCTTCCTCCACACTTTGACAGGCATCAATGAAATCCCACGACCAAATTTATACTAAAAATATCAATATCTACAATACTGATTATAATGAGTATAAGAACAACGTTTTATAATGAGTGTAAAAATATTGATTTGACATTGTGAATGTTGACACATTTTTCTATAAGTCTGGTGAAAGTAGAGGTACATTGACTTTAGACAAAACTTAAATGCACAATGCAGACTAGTTCCTCCGTCCAGGTGCGTGCCATGTCCTATCTTGTCATCACAACAAGGTTAGCTATTAGGCTGGCCATAGTGGGGGTAACATAAGTAGTATCATGCATTTGGGACTCGCAAACATGCTAATGTGGTAGGCAATTAAAGAAGAGAGAGATGGTTATAGTAACATAGGTAGATACCGTAACATAATAAATGTGATGCTACTATGTGTCATGCATGGCAATAAATGAGACCACCTATGATACTAATCTATGATACTATGCACTATAGATGTGGTAACTTAGACTAGTAACATATCTAAGTTACTCCCCACTATGACCAGCCTTAGAGTACCACTACCTCCCTTCTAGTTTGAAGGGCTCGATTCAAAAATTTCACCTACTCTTAGCAAGATAGTAGAGGCGGTGGAATAGTTTTTGAAGTCTGCAAAAGTACTCAACTAGTGCTGTCGTTCTTCACAAAAAAATGTGTTTACCAATGCATGCATGAACACTAGTTACTCTAACCCCCTCTCTTCTTTAATTCTTTGCCACATCAGCATGTTTGCTATTCCCGTGTGCATGATACCAGCTAAGATACCACCATTATGGCCAGCCTTAATCATCGCATGCAATAATTTAGTGCACCTTGAAATATGAACATGTGTGGGGCGTGTATGTTTTTAATGACTTCAGACTATACCTAGCCCGGCATGCAAGATGACTTATTATGCACCGTTCCCCATACCTGCAGGAAGCCCGTTCGTCTCCAAATCTTTTCCTCTCCATGTGTGGAAACAATATGCCTGCCAAACTCTCCTTCTCCCTCCGGCGGTCCCACCACTCCACCCCATGTGAAAAAATCTGCATGCATGACTCTCCTCCCCCCACGCTCGTCCAATCCGTTGTGACCAGCAATATTTCCACCCCTTCGCTCCCCCGTAATTTACTCCAACAAATATGCCCACGTAGCTGTTACTTAACTACAGGTGCATTGGGTCACTGACATATGGGCCCAACAGGGGTCTGGCCCACATGTCAGTGACGCAACTGGACCTGCAGTTAAGTCAGTGCAGCTCAGTCCATATCTTACGTAGGTGTGCCATTGCTCGCTATGAATACTGCGCCTCCCATGACATCGCTATCTCCTCCCCCTCACGTTCACGTTCATCGCTATCTCCTCCCCCTCCCTCTCACGTCTACCACCATGGCATCGCCCCTCCCAAGCCCTAGGAACCCCTCACTGCACCGCGCGGACGGTCACGCATCGCCGTTCCGTTCCTCGCCGCCACTAGTCGAGGAGGACGCGTCGGTGTTTCGCTCCTCGCCGCTACGCGACGCGTCGCTGTTCCGTTCCTCGCCGCCACTAGTCGAGGAGGACGCGTCGGCGTTCCGCTCCTCGCCATGACGCGACGCGTCACCGTTCCATTCCTCGCCGCCACTAGTCGAGGAGGACGCGTCGGTGTTCCGCTCCTCGCCGCGACGCGTCGAGGTGGACGCGTCGGCGTTCCCAATCTCGCCAGCACGCGCGCCGGAGGACGCGTTGGCTCCCCACTACGAGGAGAACGCTGCGCCGCCCGCCGAGCCCCGCAGCCTTGAGGAGCTTTGGAAAGAAATGGATGTCGCCTTGTGGGAGGCTTTGCCTCCAGCAGAGCGCGCCAAAATAGAGCCGGAGAAGAAGGCCGAGGAAGAGAAGCGCACCGCGGAACAAGCTACCTGGGAGGCCTATGTCGCGTCCGAGAGAGTCAGGCAATTGGCTCTTTGGCAGAAGGCTCGTGCGAGGGCCGTGAGGGTGGCGGAGGACGCCCGTGCCGACGCCCTGAGTGCAGTCGGGCCCAAGCACCTCATCTACGCTTGGCGGTACGTGGACCGGGTGCACGCTTCCAGCGAGGAGGAGTACCTGTTGGCGCCGGATCACCACACCGGTGAGATCGTGCTCGCCCGCCGGCAAGCCACCAATCAGCACCTCGCGAGTTGCGAGGCTGAGGGAGAGGCGTTGTGTCGGCGCCCTGGGAAACGGCCGCGCACCAGGGCACTCGTGGCGCGCCGCAAGCACTCCTGCGAGCGCCGTGGCTTTTAGGAGGAGTATAATTTTTGTTTCGTAAGGCGATCTCATTAGTTTTGGGACGCAAATGATAAATCCCGAACGTTCAGGAATTTTTAGCGTCCTTAATTAAGTATGTAAAAGGGAAAGTTTGGAAACCTTGTGTATTCGTACGCATTTTGCAAGTACGTGCATATATTACAAACTTTACTATATACTATCGCACTACACGTCTCTCTCGATATATGCTTGCAGACTGTGCTACTCCCTCCGTCCAGGTCAATAAGTCATCTTTGGTTGTGCACCGTGACCAAGAAGGAGGGAAGACTTATACACCTAGACGGAGGGAGTACTACTATTACTTATGTACGTGCAAATGCACATTTTAACATTACGATGCGGTTTTTGTAAAAGTAGAAAAACAACACTAGTCAAGCTTGTGAAACGATTCAATGCAAAACAAATGCAAAAATGCTCGGTTGATTGTTTACTTTTAGCTTCCTTCTCTGTGGTTATTTCTTTGTCGTACTTTGTACGAAGTATCTCACTGGTTGGAAAGGCATGCAAATTCCCAAACCGCTTCCTACAGCCTGTATCGAGTTTTTTGCCTAACAAGTTGTGCCGTGCAATTGGAATTCCAACTTGAGTACTACTACTAGTAGGAGTACCAGGGGCCAGTTCTTTTAGGCTTCTAGATTAGTAATCCCATAACTACTACCTCCGTCCTGGTTTATTGGTCCCCATTATAATCTGTGTCAAATTTTGATCATAAATTTAACTAATGAAATGTTAGTGCATGTCACATGCACTACTCCATCCATCTAGGTGAGTAAGTCATCTTAGGCTGTGCACCGTGACCAAGGAGGAGGAGAAAACGAGAAATGTTAATGTTTACTTGCTAATTAATAGTATTGCATGCAATGAACTAACCACTGCATGTCGTGTTTGATATCTCAAGTCATTAAAAGCATGCACACTCTTTATCTCTTATTGGTTGATATGTCAAGAAACAAGAAACGAGGTACGGAGTAGAAGTTAATGCACCGCGCCTAAGTGTTTTGGGATTATTTGGTTTTCGTAAGATGACTTACACACCTAGACGGAGGGATTACAATGGTGAGGAATAAACCAGTTAAATCTTTGGTAAAAATTTAGCACAAATTACAATGGTGAGGAATAAACCAGGACGGAGTAGTAGTTTAGAAGCCCAAATAAATGAGTGAGGCGCCTTATTGTTACTCTCCACTGTGACTAGTCTTGTGGGAAAAGCTGGGGAAGCCGCCAAAAGAACTGGCCCTATGAGTAGTAGCTAGGGATCGAGTGTGCGAGATGAACCGGAGAAAGTAAATGCAGAGAGATGAAATGCAAAAAAGACGGAAGGATGTGATGGTTGCTTGTCCGTTTATTTTACCAGGCCACTTATTACTGGGAGTGGTTGGGTTTTGTGATATGACGGCTTTACTGCCGCGCCACGAGCGGGGTGAGAGGTGAGACTCCCGTGCAGCGCCGCCGTCTACACTTGTACTACATCGGTCGTGGTTTATTAGTTCCCCATTGAATTTGACTGAAGATTTAACTGACAAAATGTTAGTGCATGTCAACAAAAACTATATCGTTGGATTCATATTTGAACATAGTTTTGAATGATATAATTTTAGGTGACATGCATCAGCATTTATCGTACTATATATAATGTTAGTTCAATTTTTGGTCGTAGTAATCTATAGTAGTAAGGTGCCCGTGCGTTGCACCGAAGAGTGAAATGCATTGATCGGGGAGTTGTTTATTTTGACAAAGGATGTGGGAGTCATCTCATGTGTAACGGGCATCGATAGGTTTCTTTGAATATTATTTCATCTCTAGAGCTCACAAACATCCGGGTGAAATAGATAAAAAGGTATCTTTTGCAAACAAAAGCATTCAACTGTTCAACCTGCATCCAAAACTTGTGAAGAAATAACACTTATTGTGCTTTGCAAGAAATGATCTTTAAGAATTAGTTTTTGAGTATCGATTGTTATACATGTTGGCTACAAATGAGATGGCACTTTCTTATAGTCAACAGTTGGCTATACTATTAAGTAATATTAACCATGCCCTTATACACCTAGACGGAGGGATTAAATCAGGATGACTTGCAAGCGGGCAGAGGAGATGTAAGAAATGGTTCATGGTAAGTCTTTCACCAGTACTGTAGTAAAAATTCATACATGGAAGATTCTAGACTAAACCATAAACGGATACACTTTTATTCATGCGCGATACTCCAATGGAGAAAGATCCTGCATGGAAGTCTCCACATGCTTAGACAGCGGATTACATTGAGCAAAGACTAATGATCAACATTTAACTTGATAATGCGTATGTCCAGGTGAACCTCCTTGGAGTCCCCGTGCACCGCGTCGGCGGGTAAAGGATGCCATGGGTTTTCCAAGTCCACATTGGCGGGATAGTCCCAGCTCCCCAGAGTCCAAGTCCGTTCGATGAGGCCGGTGTCGCCGCCCACGCGACCGGGAGGGGTAGTAACACTAACCACGCACCCGTACATCGGCCTCGTGTCAATGTCAGCGTCAGTGGCGTCGCCCCTGACGCACATTACAGAGATGGGGCGGCGGCCTGCGCGGGCCTCGCCGGTGCCCACGATCAAGAGGAAGACGCTTCCGTCCTCCTCCGAGACTAGCAGGCGGCGGTGATCCTCCAGCGACTCTGGCATGGTGAATGGGTAGCATGTCTCGTACTTGATGTTCTCCGCCAAGGGCCAGCAGTGACCGCTGCACGCATCTGTGAGGTGATGCACCATGTCCACCGGCGAGCCACAAAACGGCATCGGGCACTCATAGCAGTGGACGAAGGGCTCCTTGGAGGCATCGACCAGGCCGTCCATGAAACGGGAGTGGCTGTAGGGACGTTGCGCCAGTTGAATATATGAGCAAGTTACTACGAGATTTAATCTGAATAAGCACAAAATAAATCATGACGGCTATAACAGAGATGAAACTAATCATGTGGACTAGCATAGTAGTAGGATACAGAGTAGAAACATGAATTCTACCACAATTTCAAACAGGAAGGACAGAAACACATACGGTGCAACGGGAGCAGCACCGTTGGCGTTGAGGTTGTCGCCCATGTCCAAACACCACGTAGACACGGTCTTTGAGCACAGTTCGTAGTCGTTCCACGCTCGGGCATTGAAGTTTGTAACTATTTTAGATTAGAATATACTACTCCTCCGGTGCTAGTAGTAGAGCAGAGTCCTACTCTACTACTCTACTCAAGCAAGTTAGGGCATAGCACTATAGGGAGTACCAGTACTGTGATCACTCAAGCAAGTTTTCTAGCATCGACATGACCCTATGCTGCTGGTATGTGTCTCGTAAGTCAAGCGGCGTGCTGTAGTCATCATCACCTGTCCACTTCGCGCAGCACATATTCGCTTCTCCATCTTTGTCCGCACATAATCTCGTCCAATCTTCCATCCCCGCTAAGGCGCCTCCCCCCTCGTCCGAAACCCAAGCACTAACAATGGCAGAACCGAGCAGCGTCCGCCGAAAGAGTGCCTGGAATTCGCTCCCCACAGAGGTAATCAAGCTCATTGTTTTGCGTGTGGACAATCTCAGTACCATGCCGCTCGCTGCGTGCTCGTCGGGGCTGTACCGTTTACTCAAAGCCCTTAGGCCGGAGCTTTTTAAGCCAGCTCCTTGCTTGCTGATGCCGCCTGATCTTCAGAAACGGCGTGTCACGCAGCATAACGATCGTAGGGTGGCGAGCATCAACCCCCTTGACTGCGATCCGATCCCCGTCAGCCTCAACTACATTAACGGTATGTACTGGGTCGGCATGAACACGTCTTGGATGGTACTCGTCGACGGTCGCGGCAGCTGGATGCTCGTGGAGGTCTACACCCGGCGATTGATCCCCCTTCCTTCGATTAACACTGCACTGCTTTGGCACCGCGGTCCAGAATACTCGGAATCTTACAGTAGCCAACATGATACCAAGTTTGATTTGCTCAAGGTTGTAATCTTCCAAGTGCCCACAAGATCTGCGAATTATAAAGACTTCAGGCTAATTGCATTCTTCAACCGCGGTCTCGCCTATCTGACAGGTCACTGCGGTAAGTGGATAAATCTGCACGTCCATCGCAGGATCATACATCCTCCATGGTTCTCTGATGCCATTGAACACAAGGGCTTCATTTACGCTGTCGAATCCTTCTATGGATGGACGTATTGCTGGCCTACTCCAGTCATCGCTACAAACGGCTGTTACAGCAGTATGTTACTTTCCTATGATATCATGATGGCTGGCTTATATTACTGTCAACATTTGCTGAAAAAATATTCATGCTCATAACATGCTGTTCTTAAGATTGACTAAATCAAGAGCCCTTTTTTATTTGACTCCAACTTGATATGATGTTGTAGGCCGCCTGGTGTCCCTACCCTTCCTAATCCCAGAACCTTTCAAAGAAAAGCGGCATGGCAGTTGCAGGTGGTTCCTGGCTCGATCAGACGATGGCCAAAGATTGATGATCATTCGCACGTACCGGACGTGTTGTTTCGCGGAATACAATCACAGTCACTACAAGGTCTTTGAGCAGGATCCCAGCTTCTCTGGGCCTTCAGGAATTTTTGACTGGAGGCTGGTAAGTAGCCTTGGTACACGCTCTCTGTTTGTCGGACTGAATTATCCGATTAACCAAGAGATAACCGACGGCAAGGGTCATGATGGCAGCGCGGTTTCGTTCATCAGGAAAAACTGTGTGTACACAGTGTACCATGCGTCTATGCATGCACCATACCCTGATATGTGCCGCCACGCTCTGCAGCCCAAAGTAGGAGAGAGGGTCGCAAGTATTAGACTTCGACCTGCTGGCTGGAGTTTTCCCCGTCAGGCACCCATCTGGTTCAAGCCGTCAGCCAATCTCCACAACTTAATAAATAGTAACGTCTAACTGAGCCAGTTAGTTAGATGCGTACACTTGGTGTAGTAGGATCTTTATTAAGTTTGATGCATACACTTGTTCTTTTTTGGTAGCCCTTTTGTAATGATGGCTGATGTTTGGTTTGGAAGAGAGAGCTGCGTCTTCACTCTTCTGGCCTGCTTACTGCTTCTGTTGCACCCCCAGCCTTGGTTGCTGTTGCTGCTGTTTTCAATGTACAATCAGTAGTATATTTCGTCTGTTGGTTGAATAAATGTGTTGTTAGAACGAAAAACACAATGTTTTGGAAGTCGTTGCACGGTTCGATCCTTTAGTGCCCCGTACCATACATAGCGCATACTATTTTTCGTACGGAACACATTTTCCACTTGTTGATAACATGCAGCCCACTGATGAAGGCCCAATAGAGAAGCCCATAATTAACTGGAAGGGAGGCTCTCACATGAATCTGGCCCAGGTACATGCTCATGGTCCCCTAAACATTAATAAATAAATAAATAAATAAATAAAACTAAATGCTCATGCACCAGTTCTTTGGGAAAATAGGTAGCCCAGTATTTCTTTTTGAAGAATACCCAAGCTAGGCCTATTTGTTTTCTCCGAATTACTGGGCTGCAAATCTTTCAAGACGAGGAGGGATGCATTACGGCCTGGCTTAAGAGTATGGTCAATGTCTGTTAAAAGTAATATCAAAAGGGGTTGAAAATTCCAAAAAAATTATAGCAAATGGGATATAAGTTTCTTTTTTTGTTTTTGTTCTTCACTGATATCTTATACGTATTTCATTGGATTTAACATGACATAGTACTAATTTATTTTTAAATTTGTTTTAGTATGGCTATTAATTTTTGGATTAAGAATATTTCGTTGCCCAGCAAAAATTTGCGAATTTTCAAAATTTCCCACATATTTAGTTAATTTTTTGACCCTGGTACTGACCAAAAATGGCCAGCAATTCTAAAAATGGAAAACGGGCTGCAATAAATTCCATATGAATTAGAAAATGGGTAAAATTATAAAAATAATAGCAAATGGGTTGTACACGCCACAGATTTCGAGGCTGGCTTGTTTACGCAATGCTTTGTCAGTGAACACACGATTCTAGCAGCAGTGACTATTGGATGTCCATCCAACGGCCGACGTGCTTCTTCAATCTCTGATCTTCTTGCTCCAGCCGCCTAAACTAGCGCCGGCGGGACTGCCTGCTCCCTCCTCTTGTGGCCCGCTGTGATGCCGCGCAGTCTTCCCCGGCCCACCCTACTCCCTCCGCTGGCCTGGCCGCACGCAATCAACTGCCTCCTTATTACGCAAAAAATGATTCCTCCCACTGACATCTGGGGCGCACTGGTTGGGAAGCTGACCTATGGGCCTACTAAGTTGACGCGTACGCAGGGCTTGTCAACTTAGTCAACAAACGATTCTAGCAGCAGTAACCGTTGTATTTGAATCGAACGGTCCTGCTGCTTCTTCAATCGCTGCTCTTCTTGCACCAGCCGCCCAAACCAGCGCCGGGGAGACCGCCTGCTCTTGCCTCCAGTGGCCGGCTGTGCTGCCGTTGAGGCCTCATCGCCCCCTACTACTCCCACCGCTAGCCAGGCCCTGCGGCGACGGCAGCCTCACACCGCAGCCGAACCAGTGAACCCTCGTACTCCTCTCCGCGTGGGCATCCACTGCCGCGTCTTCCCCGGCTCCGCGTCGTCCCCTTCCTAGGCCTCGCCGTCGTCCACCGCCTTGGTGCTCTCGGCGCGGCGTGGTCAACGTGGTCAACGACATTCCATCGGAAGAGTACTGTACGTGGAGAGGCTGACAGCTGGGTCCACGGCCACAGCCCAGTTTTTTTGTGATTTGCCAAGTAAGTCGCTTTGTCAGGCCTGTTGGGCTGCAAATCTTTCAAGACGAGGAGAGCTTTCATTCGGCTGGCCGAGAAAATGGCCCATCAGTAATGAGAAATGGGCTGTACATTTTTAAAACACATCAAACCGGCAATTAGTTTCAAATATCTTTTTTTCATTTCGAGATTTTAAATTACATTAATTTTTATGCGTGCAGAATTTGTTGGATTTTATATTGATATACATTTATTTTTAAAATTAGTTTGAATGTGAGTCGAAATTTCGGGATTAAAAACAGTTCGGACCGCACCAAAATATGCAAAATTTCGTATAATTTTTTAACCATGGCCACAATATGGGCTGTAATGCTAACAAAAAGAATATGGGCTCCAAAAAACCTTAATAATTAGCAAATGGGCTGTAAATTATTAGAAATAATGGCAGATGGGCTATATGCTATTTTCCATAGATTTGAGGCTTTCCTAAAAAAAGGTTGACGCACAAGCAGTGACTGTTGGATGGCCATCCAACGGCCGTCGTGCTTCTTCAATCTCTGCTCTTCCTGCTCCAGCCGCTCAAACAAGCGCCGGCGGGACTGCCTGCTCCCTCCTCCCTGCGGCCGGCTCTGCTGCTGCGCAGGCCTCACCACCCCACCGTACTCCCATCGCTGGCCTAGCCATCCCTCTACTCACTCACACCTGCTGTTATTCTCCGGCGACGGCAGACGAACCAGTAAACCCTCGTACAGTCGTACTCCCCTCCGCGTGGGAAACAACTGCCGAGTCTTCCCTGCCTCCGTGCCGTTCCCTTCCTAGGCCTCGCCGTCGTCCACCGCCCTGGTGCTCTCGGTGCGGCCTGGTCAACATGGTCAACGACCGACATGCATCTGAAGTGGACTGTACGTGGAGAGGCCGACAGCTAGGTCCACGGCCGCACGCAAGGAAATGCCTCCTTATTACGCCCAAAATAATGATTCCTCCACCTGACATCAGGGACCCACCGAATGGGCCTCTGTATTTTGCGAAAAAAACGTTACCGCCGCTGACAGCTCGGACCCACCAGCTATATCTTCGCACGCAAGGAAGTGCCTCCTTCTTACGCACAAAAAAAATGAATACTCCCCCTGTTAGCTGGGACCCAGTATAGTGGCAGGCTGACTTGTGGGCCTACTAAGTTGACGGGGACGGAGGGCTTTGTCAACTTAGTCAATATGCACGATTCTAGCTCCAGGGACCGTGCGATGTCCATCCAACGGCCGTAGTGCTTCTTCACCCTCTGGTCTTCTTGCTCCAGCCGCCCAAACCAGCGCCGGTCGTGCCTCATGCTCCTGCCTCCCGTGGTCGGCTGCGATGCGGCGGAGGCCTCACCGCCCCCTACTACTCCCACCGCTGGCCAGGCCATCCCTCTACTCACCCACACCCCTGTTATTCAGCGGCGATGGCAGCCTCACACCGCAGCGAACCTGTGAACCCTCGTACTCCTCTACGCGTGGGCATCCACTGTCGCGTCTTCCCCGGCTCCGCGTCGTCCCCTTCCTAGGCCTCGCTGTCGTCCACTGCCCCGGTGCTCCCGGCGCGGCGTGGTCAACGTGGTCAAGGAACGGCTTCCATCGGACGTGGACTGTACGTGGAGAGGCTGACAGCTGGGTCCACGGCCGCAGCGAGGAAGTGCCTCCTTATTACGTGCAAAATAATTATTCCTCCACCTGACAGCGGGGACCCACCGGACGGGCCACCGTATTTCACGAAAAAAATGTTTCCCCCCTGACTGCTGGGACCCACCAACTACATCTTCGCACGCAAGGAAGTGTCTGACAGTCGGGACCCACCTGGTCGAAGCGTACGTAGCATTGTCATTCTGGTCGCAAACATGTACGTACATATATACTGGTGGATGTAGAGGCGCGCACGTGTCGTAGTAGAGGCGCGCACGTAGCATGTACACGTATGTACAGCGGCCAGGGTGCAAGAAAGAAAATACGGCCACGTATGTGTACATACGGGCGGGGTCTCGAACGCCTACTCGCGCATACGTACGGCCAGGGCTCGTGTACATGGCCGGGTCGGAACGGAGAAACAGCGTTGTCGTCGTGTTCATGGGGAGGCAACGGAATGCGTCGTATTCATCGGGAGGCAACGGAATGCGTCGTGTTCATCGGGAGGCAACGGAACGCGTGGGAGCCAACCGGCTGGGTCGGAACGGAATGCGTGGTCGTGTTCATCGGGAGGGCTTGGACGGAACAGGCGATGGAAACGAGGCCTGGCGTATCGCAAAACAGAGGAGACGGACCTCCTACGTTCGGAACGGGGTCCTGTTGATCGGGAGGGGTGTGGCGTACCGCAAAATGGAGGAAACGGACCTCCTACGGTCGAAACGGGGGTCCTGTTGATCGGGAGGGGTGTGGCGTACCGCAAAACGGACGAAACGGACCTCCTACGGTCGAAACGGGGGTCCTGTTGATCGGGAGGGGTGTGGCGTACCGCAAAACGAACGAAACGGACCTCCTACGATCGAAACGGGGGTCCTGTTCATCAGGAGGGGTGTGGTGTACCGCAAAACAGGACTCGACGGAATACTGTTCATCTCCACCGTCGACCTCCTCCAGCCTCCACGGGCTCCTGTTCATCCAGCCTCCACCACGCGCTACTCCACCGGCCACTGTTCAACCACCCCTCCACGGGCACCCCTCCACCGTCTACTGTTCATCCAGCCCTCCACACCACGGGGTCCTATTCATCCAATCGATCGGCTTCAGTTAGCAGCAGTAGCGAAGGAATCACTCGATCGGGTTCAGTTAACAGCCATCGCTCGGGTTCAGTAACGCGTAGCCTGCAGTGCAATCTCTCGATTTCAGTTAGAGCCCAACGCCTCGCTCGGGTTCAGTTAGAGCCGATGCCTCGCACACACGCGCGTACGTGTACAAGAGAAACGCGCATCGCTCAGCCCCAGACCTCCCACCGTAACCGGGAACTCCCCGAAATTTTCCTCCCACTCGCTTCTACCATGGTTTTTTCCGTCATGGACGGCCCAAAGAATGTCATGCAGCTGCGTCTCCGGCCCGCCCATGACGAAAAGCCCATTTTCTGTCATGATTTTTTGTCATAGAAGTAGGAGCCCACCACATCTATGATGATACCAGGTTTTGTCACAATTATCGTCATAGAAGTGTCATATGTATGACAGAAAAAAATTTCGTTCGGCCCAAAATGTCACGGATGTGTCTTTTTTTGTAGTGGTAGGTATGGGTAACCCAACCGTCCCTCGGGTACAACTCTTTGAGGATAGGTAAGTTTCAAGACCTAGGAGGGGACGCTCGATATTCTGGGCCTTTATATAGGGACCCAGACTTGTCTTTCTCTTCTTCGCTTGCTTCTTCCTCAACCCCAGCCTCCTCGAGTTCCAGCCATCGAGTTCCAACCACCACCAACCCTAATCAGGTCTGGGTCCAGCCGTTCAGGCCGGTGGGTGGCCTCTTCCGTCACGGAGGAGGATATTGCGAAGCTCCGCGTAGCGAGGTACCTGACCCCAGAAATCCTTCATCGACTTCCTGCTGAGGGGCAGATTATTCCCACCCCCAAGTCCGGCGAGAGGGTAGATTTTTGTCTCACTTCCTCCATAGGTTAGGGTTCACGCTTAACCCCTTTGTCCAGGGGCTCATGTTCTACTATGGGCTAGATTTTCATGATCTGGCCCCGGACTCTTTTCTTCTTATCTCGGCATTCATCGTCACGTGCGACGCCTTCCACCGGACTCCTCCACACTTTGGTTTGTGGCTCAAGACTTTCGATGTGAGACCGCGGGTGATGGAGGAGGAGGAGGCGGAGTGCGGCAGCATTGTAATAAGCAAGCTCGCCAGCGCGGTTTGGTTTGAAGGATCCTTCGCCGAGTCTTCCGAATTATGGCAGCAGGGGTGGTCTTATGTCAACGAGCCGCGGGGCTCCAAGTGGGTGGCTACTCCTGCGTTCCGACCCGGTCCTCCAACTCAGCTTGCTTCATGGATCAACAACGGATCGGACTGGGGATCCATCACTGAGGTGCAGACTCTGCAAGGCCGCATCCGAAGCCTTACCGAGAAGGGCATCGATCTTGTGAACGTCGTTCAAGTAATGCTGGTCCGCCGAATTCTGCCGTGTCAGCGGTGGGCTCTCCGTATGTGGGAGTACAACCCCAGAAGGGTGGCGGACTCTTCAGCACTTCTTCGGCACTACGCACGAAGGAATGTGGAAGTTATATTTCGGGGAGGAAGCAATGGCCGGACACCACTAAAGACGTTGGCCTCGACTGCAATCATCCGGACACTCCGGTAAGTATGCAATCGTCATACACCTTTCATCCAAGCATCTCTTGACAAGACACTGAGCAACTCATCCTTATACAGGACTGGATAAAGAAAGCGGTGTTAATCTGGTGTCCGGCGCCCCTTCCCGAAGACCCTGCGTCCGCCCTACTAACGTGGATGTTGGCCCCGACACCGTACCTGGTGTCTTTAGAGGGGGGCGAGAGCACGGAGCCCAGAGGCGATGCCCATCCTGAGGGCGATTTAAGATCATAATTAAAGCAAATGACCATGCTGTTTTGTAGGACTCTCAAAATAATCTAAGTGAAGCATGAGAGAACAATAATTTCTATAAAACAAATCCACCACCGTGCTCTAAAAGATATAAGTGAAGCACTAGAGCAAAAACTATATAACTCAAAAGATATAAGTGAAGCACATAGAGTATTCTAACAATTTCCGAATCATGTGTGTCTCTCTCAAAAGGTGTGTACAGCAAGGATGATTGTGGCACACTAACAAACAAAGACTTAAATAATACAAGACGCTCCAAGCAAAACACATATCATGTGGTGAATAAAAATATAGCTCCAAGTAAAGTTACCGATGGAAGTAGACGAAAGAGGGGATGCCTTCCGGGGCATCCCCAAGCTTTGGCTTTTAGGTGTCCTTAGATTATATTGGGGTGCCATGGGCATCCCCAAGCTTAGGCTCTTGCCACTCCTTGTTCCATAATCCATCAAATCTTTTACCCAAAACTTGAAAACTTCACAACACAAAACTCAGCAGAAAATCTCGTGAGCTCCGTTAGCGAAAGAAAACAAAACACCACTTCAAGGTACCGTAATGAACTCATTATTTATTTATATTGGTGTTAAACCTACTGTATTCCAACTTTTCTATGGTTTATCAACTATTTTATTAGCCATAGATTCATCAAAATAAGCAAACAACACACGAAAAACAGAATCTGTCAAAAAAAGAACAGTCTGTAGTAATCTGTAACTAACGCAAACTTCTGGAACTCCAAACATTCAGCCAAAATAGGAAGACCTAGATAATTTGTTTATTGATCAGCATAAATTGGAATCAATATTTTATCACGTTCTGGTGATTTTTAACAATTATTTTCGTGAACAGAAAGTTTCTGGAATTTTCAGCAAGATCAAATAACTATCATCCAAGAAGATCCTATAGGTTAAACTTGGCACAAACACTAATTAAAACATAAAAAAATCTAACCAGAGGCTAGATCAAATATTAATTCCTAAACAGAAGCAAAAAGCAAAAAACTAAAATAAAATTGGGTTGTCTCCCAACAAGCGCTATTGTTTAACGCCCCTAGCTAGGCATTGAGATTTCAATGATGCTCACAAGAAAGACAAGAATTGAGGCACAAAGAGAGCATCATAAAACACGTGACAAACACATCTAAGTCTAACATACTTCCTATGCATAGGCACATTATAGGAAAACAAATTATCTTACCAACTAAAAACTAGCATACGCAAGGAAGTGGAAAGAAACAATAGCAATCTCGACATAACGAGAGGTAATTTATTATCATGAAAATTTCTACAACCATATTTTTATCTCTCATAAAAATTAAATGTGGGATCATAAGCAAATTCAACAAAATAGCTATCACAATAAATATTTTCAACACGATCCACATGTATGCAAAGTTGACACTCTTCCAAAATAGTGGGATTAACATTAATTAAAGTCATGACCTCTCCAAACCCACTTTTATCAAAAAATTCATAAGATTGAACATTCTCCAAATATGTGCGATCTAAAGTTAACACTCTTCCAAACCCACTTTCAATAATATTGCAAACACTATTATCAATCTCATATTCATCATGGGGCTTAAATAAATTTTCAAGATCATAAGAAGAACTATCACCCCAATCATGATCATTGCAACAAGTAGAGGACATAGCAAAACTAGCATCCCCAAGCTCAGGGTTTTGCATATTTTTAGCACAATTGACATCAATAGAATTTATAGTAAAATCATTGCAATCATGCTTTTTATTCAAAGATCTATCGTGAATCGCTTCATAAAGTACTTCATCACAATTTTCAGATTCACGAATTTCAAGCAAAACCTCATAAAGATAATCTAGTGCACTCAATTCACTAGCAATAGGTTCATCATAATTGGATCTCTTAAAGAGATTAGCAAGTGGATGTGGATCCATAAACTTTTAGCAAGCGAAGATGCAAGCAAAAAGAAGGTACATGGTAACACAAGCAAACAAAAGATCGAACGGAAGAAGGGCGAATAAAACGACAAGGGTCAAGTGGGGGAGAGGAAAACGCGAGGCAAATGTCAAATAATGTAATGCGGGAGATAAGAGTTTGTGATGGGTACTTGGTATGTTGACTTTTGCGTAGACTCCCTGGCAACGGCGCCAGAAATCCTTCTTGCTACCTCTTGAGCACTGCGTTGGTTTTCCCTTGAAGAGGAAAGGGTGATGCAAAAAAGTAGCATAAGTATTTTCCACAGTTTTTGAGAACCAAGGTATCAATCTAGTAGGAGGCCATGCACGAGTCCCTCGCACCTGCAGAAACAAATAAATCCTCGCAACCAACGCAATAAAGGGGTTGTCAATCCCTTCACGGTCACTTACGAGAGTGAGATCTGATAGATATGATAAGATAATATTTTTGGTATTTTTATGATAAAGATGCAAAGTAAAGAAAGCAAAATAAAAACGGCGCCGGAAATAGCTAGTTGTCGAGAGATTAAATATGATGGAAAATAGACCCGGGGGCCATAGGTTTCACTAGTGGCTTCTCTCGAGAGCATAAGTATTACGGTGGGTAAACAAATTACTGTTGAGCAATTGACAGAATTGAGCATATTTTTGAGAATATCTAGGTATGATCATGTATATAGGCATCACGTCCGAGACAAGTAGACCGACTCCTGCCTGCATCTACTACTATTACTCCACACATCGACCGCTATCCAGCATGCATCTAGAGTATTAAGTTCAAAAGAACAGACTAACGCTTTAAGTAAGATGACATGATGTAGAGGGATAAACTCATGCAATATGATATAAACCCCATCTTGTTATCCTCGATGGCAACAATACAATACGTGCCTTGCTGCCCCTACTGTCACTGGGAAAGGACACCGCAAGATTGAACCCAAAGCTAAGCACTTCTCCCATTGCAAGAAAGATCAATCTAGTAGGCCAAACCAAACTGATAATTCGAAGAGACTTGCAAAGATAACCAATCATACATAAAACAATTCAGAGAAGATTCAAATATTGTTCATAGATAAACTTGATCATAAACCCACAATTCATCGGTCTTAACAAACACACCGCAAAAGAAGATTACATCGAATAGATCTCCACAAGAGAGGGGGAGAACATTGTATTGAGATCCAAAGAGAGAGAAGAAGCCATCTAGCTAATAACTATGGACCCGAAGGTCTGAGGTAAACTACTCACACATCATCGGAGAGGCTATGGTGTTGATGTAGAAGCCCTCCATGATCGATGCCCCCTCCGGCGGAGCTCCGAAACAGGCCCCAAGATGGGATCTCACGGGTACAGAAGGTTGCGGCGGTGGTATTCGGTTTTTGGCTCCGTATCTGGTAGTTTGGGGGTACGTAGGTATATATAGGAGGAAGAAGTACGTCGGTGGTGCAACATGGGGCCCACGAGGGTGGAGGGCGCGCCCAGGGGGGTAGGCGCGCCCCTCTACCTCGTGCCTTCCTGGTTGATGTCTTGACGTAGGGTCCAAGTCCTCTGGATCACGTTCGTTTCAAAAATCACGTTCCCAAAGGTTTCATTCCGTTTGGACTCCGTTTGATATTCCTTGTCTGCGAAACTCTGAAATAGGCAAAAAACAGCAATTCTGGGTTGGGCCTCCGGTTAATAGGTTAGTCCCAAAAATAATATAAAAGTGTATAATAAAGCCCATTAATGTCCAAAACAGAATATAATATAGCATAGAACAATCAAAAATTATAGATACGTTGGAGACGTATCAAGCATCCCCAAGCTTAATTCCCGCTCGTCCTCGAGTAGGTAAATGATAAAAACAGAATTTTTGATGTGGAATGCTAGTTGGCATAATTTCAATGTAATTCTCTTAATTGTGCTATGAATATTCAGATCCGAAAGATTCAAGACAAAAGTTTAATATTGACATAAAAATAATAATACCTCAAGCATAATAACTAAGCAATTATGTCTTCTCAAAATAACATGGCCAAAAAAAGTTATCCCTACAAAATCATATAGTCTGGCTATGCTCTATCTTCACCACAAAAAGTATTTAAATCATGCACAACCCCGATGGAAGCCAAGCAATTCTTTCATACTTTTGATGTTCTCAAACTTTTTCAATTTTCACGCAATACATGAGCGTGAGCCATGGACATTGCACTATATGTGGAATAGAATGGTGGTTGTGGAGAAGACCAAAAAGGAGAAGATAGTCTCACATCAACTAGGCGTATTAACGGGCTATGGAGATGCCCATTAATAGATATCAATGTGAGTGAGTAGGGATTGCCATGCAACGGATGCACTAGAGCTATAAGTATATGAAAGCTCAACAAAAGGAACTAAGTGGGTGTGCATCCAACTCGCTTGCTCACGAAGACCTAGGGCATTTTGAGGAAGCCCATCATTGGAATATACAAGCCAAGTTCTATAATAAAAATTTCCCACTAGTATATGAAAGTGATATCATAGGAGACTCTCTATCATGAAGATCATGGTGCTACTTTGAAGCACAAGTGTGGTAAAACGATAGTAACATTGTCCCTTCTCTATTTTTCTCTCATTTTTTATTTGGACCTTTTCTCTTTTTTTATGGCCTCTTTTTTTTATTTAGTCCGGAGTCTCATCCCGACTTGTGGGGGAATCATAGTCTCCATCATCCTTTCCTCACTTGGGACAATGCTCTAAAAAATGATGATCATCACACTTTTATTTACTTACAACTCAACAATTACAACTCAATACTTAGAACAAAATATGACTCTATGTGAATGCCTCCGGCGGTGTACCGGGATATGCAATGAATCAAGAGTGACATGTATGAAAGAATTATGAACGGTGGCTTTGCCACAAATACGATGTCAACTACATGCGAAGCAATGTGACAATAAAGGAGCGTGTCATAGTAAACGAAACAGTGGTAAGTTGCATGGCAATATATCTCGGAATGGCTATGGAAATGCCATGATAGGTAGGTATGGTGGCTGTTTTGAGGAAGGTATATGGTGGGTGTATGATACCGGCGAAAAGTGCGTGGTATTAGAGAGGCTAGCAATGGTGGAAGAAAGAAAGGTGCGTATAATCCATGGACTCAACATTAGTCATAAAGAACTCATATACTTATTGCAAAAATCTACAAGTTATCAAAGCAAAGTATTACGCGCATGCTCCTAGGGGGATAGATTGGTAGGAAAAGACCATCGCTCGTCCCCGACCGCCACTCATAAGGAAGACAATCAATAAATAAATCATGCTCCGACTTCATCACATAACGGTTCACCATACGTGCATGCTACGGGAATCACAAACTTTAACACAAGTATTTCTCAAATTCAAAACTACTCAATTAGCATGACTCTAATATCATCATCTCCATATCTCAAAACAATTATCAAGCATCTAACTTCTCATAGTATTCAACACACTCATAAGAAATTTTTTACTAATCTTGAATGCCTATCATAATTAAAGCAAATGACCATGCTGTTTTGTAGGACTCTCAAAATAATCTAAGTGAAGCATGAGAGAACAATAATTTCTATAAAACAAATCCACCACCGTGCTGTAAAAGATATAAGTGAAGCACTAGAGCAAAAACTATATAACTCAAAAGATATAAGTGAAGCACATAGAGTATTCTAACAATTTCCGAATCATGTGTGTCTCTCTCAAAAGGTGTGTACAGCAAGGATGATTGTGGCACACTAACAAACAAAGACTTAAATAATACAAGACGCTCCAAGCAAAACACATATCATGTGGTGAATAAAAATATAGCTCCAAGTAAAGTTACCGATGGAAGTAGACGAAAGAGGGGATGCCTTCCGGGGCATCCCCAAGCTTTGGCTTTTAGGTGTCCTTAGATTATATTGGGGTGCCATGGGCATCCCCAAGCTTAGGCTCTTGCCACTCCTTGTTCCATAATCCATCAAATCTTTTACCCAAAACTTGAAAACTTCACAACACAAAACTCAGCAGAAAATCTCGTGAGCTCCGTTAGCGAAAGAAAACAAAACACCACTTCAAGGTACCGTAATGAACTCATTATTTATTTATATTGGTGTTAAACCTACTGTATTCCAACTTCTCTATGGTTTATCAACTATTTTATTAGCCATAGATTCATCAAAATAAGCAAACAACACACGAAAAACAGAATCTGTCAAAAAAAGAACAGTCTGTAGTAAACTGTAACTAACGCAAACTTCTGGAACTCCAAAAATTCAGCCAAAATAGGACGACCTAGATAATTTGTTTATCGATCAGCAGAAATTGGAATCAATATTTTATCTCGTTCTGGTGATTTTTAACAATTATTTTCGTGAACAGAAAGTTTCTGGAATTTTCAGCAAGATCAAATAACTATCATCCAAGAAGATCCTATAGGTTAAACTTGGCACAAACACTAATTAAAACATAAAAAAAATCTAACCAGAGGCTATATCAAATATTTATTCCTAACCAGAAGCAAAAAGAAAAAAACTAAAATAAAATTGGGTTGCCTCCCAACAGGCGCTATCGTTTAATGCCCCTAGCTAGGCATTGAGATTTCAATGATGCTCACAAGAAAGACAAGAATTGAGGCACAAAGAGAGCATCATAAAACACGTGACAAACACATCTAAGTCTAACATACTTCCTATGCATAGGCATCCTATAGGCAAACAAATTATCATAGCAACCAAAAACTAGCATATGCAAGGTAGTGTAAAGAAACAATAGCAATCTCAACATAACGAGAGGTAATTTATTATCATGAAAATTTCTACAACCATATTTTCCTCTCTCATAATAATTACATGTGGGATCATAAGCAAATTCAACAAAATAGCTATCACAATAAATATTTTCAACACGATCCACATGCATGCAAAGTTGACACTCTTCCAAAATAGTGGGATTAATATTAACTAAAGTCATGACCTCTCCAAACCCACTTTTATCAAAAAATTCATAAGATTGAACATTCTCCAAATATGTGCGATCTAAAGTTAACACTCTTCCAAACCTACTTTCAATAATATTGCAAACACTATTATCAATCTCATATTCATCATGGGGCTTAAATAAATTTTCAAGATCATAAGAAGAACTATCACCCCAATCATGATCATTGCAACAAGTAGAGGACATAGCAAATCTAGCATCCCCAAGCTTAGGGTTTTGCATATTTTTAGCACAATTGACATCAATAGAATTTATAGTAAAATCATTGCAATCATGCTTTTTATTCAAAGATCTATCGTGAATCGCTTCATAAAGTACTTCATCACAATTTTCAGATTCACGAATTTCAAGCAAAACCTCATAAAGATAATCTAGTGCACTCAATTCACTAGCAATAGGTTCATCATAATTGGATCTCTTAAAGAGATTAGCAAGTGGATGAGGATCCATAAACTTTTAGCAAGCGAAGATGCAAGCAAAAAGAAGGTACATGGTAACACAAGCAAACAAAAGATCGAACGGAAGAAAGGCGAATAAAACGGCAAGGGTGAAGTGGGGGAGAGGAAAACGAGAGGCAAATGGAAAATAATGTAATGCGGGAGATAAGAGTTTGTGATGGGTACTTGGTATGTTGACTTTTGCGTAAACTCCCCGGCAACGGCGCCAGAAATCCTTCTTGCTACCTCTTGAGCACTGCGTTGGTTTTCCCTTGAAGAGGAAAGGGTGATGCAGTAAAGTAGCATAAGTATTTCCCTCAGTTTTTGAGAACCAAGGTATCAATCCAGTAGGAGGCCACGCACGAGTCCCTCACACCTACAGAAACAAATAAATCCTCGCAACCAATGCAATAAAGGGGAAGTCAATCCCTTCACGGTCACTTACGAGAGTGAGATCTGATAGATATGATAAGATAATATTTTTGGTATTTTTATGATAAAGATGCAAAGTAAAGAAAGCAAAATAAAAACGGCGCCAGAAATAGCTTGTTGTCGGGAGATTAAATATGATGGAAAATAGACCCGGCGGCCATAGGTTTCACTAGTGGATTCTCTCGAGAGCATAAGTATTAAGGTGGGTAAAAAAATTACTGTTGAGCAATTGACAGAATTGAGCATAGTTATGAGAATATCTAGGTAGGATCATGTATATAGGCATCACGTCCGAGACAAGTAGACCGACTCCTGCCTGCATCTACTACTATTACTCCACACATCGACTGCTATCCAGCATGCAATATGATATAAACCCCATCTTGTTATCCTCGATGGCAACAATACAATACGTGCCTTGCTGCCCCTACTGTCACTGGGAAAGGACACCGCAAGATTGAACCCAAAACTAAGCACTTCTCCCATTGCAAGAAAGATCAATCTAGTAGGCCAAACCAAACTGATAATTCGAAGAGACTTGCAAATATAACCAATATTACATAAAAGAATTCAGAGAAGATTCAAATAATGTTCATAGATAAACTGGATCATAAACCCACAATTCATCGGTCTCAACAAACACACCGCAAAAGAAGATTACATCGAATAGATCTCCACAAGAGAGGGGGAGAACATTGTATTGAGATCCAAAGAGAGAGAAGAAGCCATCTAGCTAATAACTATGGACCCGAAGGTCTGAGGTAAACTACTCACACATCATCGGAGAGGCTATGGTGTTGATGTAGAAGCCCTCCGTGATCGATACCCCCTCCGGTGGAGCTCCGGAAAAGGCCCCAAGATGGGATCTCACGGGTACAGAAGGTTGCGGCGGTGGAATTAGGTTTTTGGCTCCGTATCTGGTAGTTTGGGGGTACGTAGGTATATATAGGAGGAAGAAGTTCGTCGGTGGAGCAACATGGGGCCCACGAGGGTGGAGGGCATGCCCAGGGGGGTGGGCGTGCCCCCTACCTCGTGCCTTCCTGGTTGATGTCTTGACGTAGGGTCCAAGTCCTCTGGATCACGTTCGTTCCAAAAATCACGTTCCCGAAGGTTTCATTCCGTTTGGACTCCGTTTTATATTCTTTTTCTGCGAAACTCTGAAATAGGCAAAAAACAGCAATTCTGGGCTGGGCCTCCGGTTAATAGGTTAGTCCCAAAAATAATATAAAAGTGTATAATAAAGCCCATTAATGTCCAAAACAGAATATAATATAGCATGGAACAATCAAAAATTATAGATACGTTGGAGACATGTCAACATGCTGCGGCGAGCGTCCGTTTCAGAGGAGCACCGTGCCTTAATGGTTACGGTGGTCGAAAAGGTTTTATCCACGAAGAGCGGGTTGAATGAGACCTTTACGAGCCTTCTGAGGGGTTTTGAGGTTTGTGATGTAATGTTGCCAATTGAATAATATTGACAGAATGCACCTGTTGTGTATGCAGTAGCCCCTGAGACTCGGGTCGCCTTCCAAAGGAAGCGATCGGAGGATCGAAAGGATATTTTCAGGTGCTAACCTTGGTTTAATATGGAATGTAGGCTGTCTCCCTTCCTGCCACTGCCCGAAATTCGGAGGTGACCGAACTGCAGCGAAAGCTGGATATTGCGGAGGATGACATTGCTTTGATCAACAGGCGTCTTGACGACTCGCAAGGTATATATTTCGAGTATTCCGTATACCAATGTGTCTGTAATTTAATCCTGACTCTGAAAAGAGTTTGATATGAAGTGTGCATGAATGCAGATGGTGCTGTCGCCGTGGAAGCCCTTCGGGCGGAGCTAGCCCAGGCCAAGGAGCAGGCCCGGTTTAGTAATGCGGCTGCCGAAAAGGCATCGACTGAATTGAAGACCGAACAAGCCGCGCGGCATGAAGACCAGGAGACGATGTCCACCATGGCGCACGACTTAGAAAATGTGACTAGCCGCTATAAACTTCTTGAGAAGGAAAATGAAGCCAAAACGACTGAATTTGACAAGGCCTTACGAGAGGCGAGAGAAGCGCAGTCTGAATCCAGAGCAGCCCGTGAGGAGATCCGGCAAGCTGGGGAGATTGTGGCTGGCAAGCCCTTTTTGCTACAGGCTAGGTTCGGCGATCCGAACTATGCTCAGCTTAACCAAGTATGGAGTTCTCTGGACAATTTTTTAGATTTGTCGAAGAGTTCCTCCGATGCGGCGCAGTTTTATCAGGCGCAAGAGGGGTATGCAACGGAGAAGCTTTTTTAGGTCACAATTTGGCGCGTCGAAGCGCCCTCTGTTGCTGAATGAACAGATGTCCCAGTGGGCCGAGCTGCATAGGATATCCGGTGAGGCCATGAAGGACGTCATAGCCCGGTTGTAGCCGACTGAACCTGTTCCTAGTAGTTACTTCAGCCTGGTTCAGCGGCTTGCTGATGCGGTGCCACGTATCGATGCTGTGAAGCGATCAGCATGCATTGAAGGTGCACGGATGGCCTTCGCCCGTGTCCAGACATTCTGGGGGAAGATTAAGGCCATCGACGTTGCGACGAGGAGTCCACACAAAGGCAAGGACCGTCCGGAACCGGAGCGTTATTTTGAAGACGTTCTTAAGGCCGCCCGCTTGATAGAGGGTCAGTGCTCGAAAAACATAATATTCGAGTGATGTGTACAAGGGTTGTAACAGACAACTTTATAGTTAATCTATTTTTATGTTTTGCCCGAGAGCTTGTATTCCTCCTGTGCGGCCGTTTTAATATAAATTGAAAGTTTTCCAGTCGTCGGCTTCAGCCCCCTCGTAGGAAATACGGGGGTGTTCGGAAAAGCATTGAATCACTCTTTATCCAACGTCTTGGCCCATAAAGGAGGTGATAATGCGGCGAACCAGGCAATCGGACTATAGGGCGTTAACACTTTCACTTAGCCATAGGAGTTTTACGGTGGGGCTACGACATAGCCCCTGGTATGTATGCGGCGTATCCTAATATTGTGCCTTACATGTTTTGATCTGAAAAAGATCCTTCGTGTAACACGGAGAATCGCTAAAGATTCGAATAAGTCATCAAGTGGTTGACCAGCTCTCGTCGCATCATGACAGTCAGTTTTCGGCTTTCTCTACTAAGGCGCTCATCCGATCAAAGCCAGGGCACAATCGCAGTAGTTCTCCTTTTACTACCCTAGCCGATAGAGCGGAACGTAGGGTAGCAAGCACAGGAGCCGGGCAACCCAACTATTGACGAAAGACAATGATTCAGAGCTGATGCATATAAGGCCAAACTTGCGACGCCGAAGTAAGCTATAGAGCTGTTCAGACTTTTACTGGCGACTCATTTGTTCCCATACCGAGCCCCTGGCAAGTTATGCCAAGGTGCGTCTTGTAACACAGCCGTTGCGGCCGTACTCATATTATACAGAGTTTTTAAGATTAGCTCAGATAAAGTTTACTAGGAGCGGAGCAATATGCCAATGATAAATTCGTATAAAAGGAAGAACCACAACCCGACTATTTGACATGCTCGGGGTCGGGAACGGAGGAAAAGGGCATAGTACATGCTCAAAATAACGAGTGCGGTCTACAAAAAGCTATTTTGGACTTCCTGTCGTACGTTCGCGCCGCCCGTCCTCTAGGAGGGGAGTTCTTAATGAAAGTAGCCCCTTAGGTGAGTGTACGGGTCCGAACTCCGATAGAGTCCGGCTAGATGTTGTCCTAATGGTCACCTGTTTTTAAGAGATAATAAAGAAAAATATGGAAAACAGATAAAAAACGTTACGGGAATGTTTGCAGGGTTGCCCGTATTGTGCTTCCGCCGGTGCCCATGGTATCTTGAGCACATAGTGATGTATGCGTGGTGTGAATCTTGCCGGTATAGCGGGTGGGTGGCGGAAGCCGAACTGCTACTTTCGTTCCGGGAGTGGTCGAACTTCGGAGGGAAACTGTTTCTGGCCCCTGGTGTTCGGCTGGCGAGCCGATCCGTCGTCTTTATCGCCTGGTGGCCTCCTCCCATTGTGTTCGGCGTTAAGCTTGCCTGCCAGCTTAAAGACCCAATAGTTTCTATTGGTGTGATTAGCTGGCTTATCAGGGTAGCCGTGAATTTGACAAGGTTGGTCCAATATCCTGTCGAGGGTGGATGGTCCATCCTGGTTTGCCTTAAATGGCTTCTTCCTTTGACCCATTTTCGGATTGTGAAATCCGGCGTTGACCGCTGCGTCGCATAGTCTTTCGCTATTGCTGCGACTGTTGTGTTCATTTAGTCGTGGCTTGCCGTTGCCGTCTCGGATTTCGGAAGTGCCCGGGTCGCTGGCGTTGTTGCTTTTACGAGCGAGCCAGTTGTCTTGTCCCGCACAAAAGCGAGTCATTAGAGCGGTAAGGGCTGTCATGGATTTAGGTCCTTCCTGGCCAAGGTGACGTGCTAGCCATTTGTCCCGGACGCTATATTTGAAGGCCGCAAGGGCTTCTACGTCCGGACAGTCGACAATTCGGTTCTTTTGACTAAGAACCTAGTCCAGAGTTCACTGGCTGACTCGCCGGGCTGTTGGACAATGTGACTTAAGTCATCGGCGTCGGATGGCTGGACATATGTTCCTTGGAAGTTGTCACGAAAGGCGTCTTCCAAATCTTCCCAACTGCCAATAGAATTTTCTGGAAAACTGTTTAGCCAGTATCGCGCTGGCCCCTTAAGCTTGAGAGGCAGGTATTTGATGGCGTGAAGGTCGTCTCCGCGAGCCAGATGGATATGGAGGAGGTAATCCTCAATCCATACTGCGGGATCTGTTGTTCTGTCATATGATGCGATGTTGATGGGTTTAAACCCGTTTGGAAATTCGTGCTCCATTACCTCGTTGGTGAAGCAAAGAGGGTGTGCGGCTCCTCTATGTTGGGCCACACTATGAAGCACCTCCGTTGGATGCCGTTAGCGGCCTCGGGCGTAGTTGGCTCAGTTGAGTCCGGCTGATTGACCATCATCACCGGTCGGGGCATATCCCCTCGATCTGTACGTCGATCTTGTCTCTCCTGCTCCGCCCACTATGCTTTGGAGGATGTCGCGATTGTTTTCCCGAACCGTGTTGTTCTTACAGCCGTATCGGTTAGTATGTTGTTTTGCTTGGGCTACTGCTTTATCCGGACCGAACTGTGGTCGACCTGCCGCATTGTTCAATGGTGGAATGGGCTCCAACGCCTTGCCATCATGTGGAGGGAGCCACCTGTTCTTGGGGTGGCTTTTGTCCGGGCCACTAGGGCCGTATTCTATGGCGGCTAGGACCTCGGTCCATTTATCATTGAGCAGATCTTGGCTTGCTTGAAGCTACAGCTGTTTTATTCTTAGATTCCTTGCTGTGGCAATTAGCCAGCGTTTAAAGTGTTCCTGCTCGAGAGGTTCATCCAGCACGATGATTTCTTCGTTGTCGAGGCTCTCATCCTCCTCGGAGAGGGGAAGATAATTACTATCTTCCGAGTCTCCGTACATGACCTGTTCATCGGGGCTATCTTGCCCGCTTTCCTGGTCCTCCTGTTCGGATCCTGCCTCAACAGGGTCTTCGTTGTCCGGTGTATTATCACCTCCAGTGCTAGTATTGTTTTCTCTTGAGTGGCGTGACTGAGAGTGGCGCGGGGGGCGCAGGTGTTCGGACTGTATACCAGGAGGCTTATCCTCGACTGGATCCTCCTTGTCATCGTCGAGATCGTCGTTGGGTGTGTCAACCATGCACACGTCATACCAGGAAGTGGTCGTCCCGCGTCTAGCGGATAGTAAGCTCTGGCCCTGCCCCTCATCGTCGTCCAGACCGTCGATGTCTTCGGAGCAGAGGCCAGGCGTGTTGGTTGGGTCTTCAACGGTGGCTATGAAGTGGGTGGCGGGTGGGAAGCAAAATTCTCCATCATCCGCCGTAAGGTCGAACCAAACATAGTTCGGCGATGCGCCGTCTGCCAGGGATAGGTTTTTTAGTGAGTTTAGTAGGTCGCCCATGGGCGAGTGTTGGAAGATGTCCGCGGTGCTGAACTTGAAGATCGATAACCGATCGAGTTCAGTATCCACGGGCTCGCAGGGTTCGGAACTCGATATCGGAGACGAGTCCGGGGTTCCGTTGGTGCAGGTATCGTATGAAGAGGGATCTGCGCGTGGCCCCGACGCCACGGACTCGGTGGCCGCCGTGATGGGGTTGAGCCTCCCACCTTCGGACGTCTTGATCTACTCCGGATCCAAGGCCAGAGTTGTTGCAGGAGCTATATCCTGGATGCGGCCCGAGGACAGGTTTAAGCCATGTTCAACGGGGCAAAGGGGAGCGGTTGCCACGATCTCAAATCCGTCGAAGTTCAAGTCCCCACGGATGTCCGCGACGTAGGGGGTCCCAAACTGTGCGTCTAGGATCAATGGTAACAGGAGACGGGGGACACAATGTTTACCCAGGTTCGGGCCCTCTCTATGGAGGTAATACCCTACTTCCTGCTTGATTGATCTTGATGAATATGAGTGTTACAAGAGTTGATCTACCACGAGATCATAATGGCTAAACCCTAGAAGTCCAGCCTATGAGTATATGGTAATGAATCTGTCCTATCCGGACTATGCCCTCCGGTTTATATAGACACCGGAGAGATCTAGGGTTACATGGAGTCGGTTACATAGGAGGAAATCTTCATAATCGATCGCCTAGCTTGCCTTCCACGCCAAGTAGAGTCCAATCCGGACACGGTTATAGTCTTCGGCCTTCATGTCTTCATAGCCCATCCGTTCGGCCCAACAAATAACAGGCCGGACGCCCGAGGACCCCTTAGTCCAGGACTCCCTCAGTAGGACCGGCAGATGACGAGTCAGAGATTCCCACGGCAGGGCCTAGTGCCGGCAAAGCAAGGCCCCCGGTAGAGTCTGACACCGTTAGGACAGGGCCCGCGCAGCCCAATGAAGTGGTGCCGAAGAAGAAGATTATGCAGCACCCGGTTTACTTTGTCAGCTCCCTCATGCAAGGGGCTAGGTCAAGGTACTCCGGTGTGCAGAAATTGCTCTTCGGCCTCCTTATGGCCTCGAGGAAGCTGCGTCATTACTTCCAGGCCCACGAGATCACTGTCGTCACCCGCCTCCCGTTGCAACGGATACTGCACAACCCAGACGCAACCGGAAGGATTGTGGAGTGGGCCTTGGAGTTATCAAGCTTTGGGTTGAAGTTTGAAAGTACTTCAACAATCCAGAATAGAGTCCTGGCGGAGTTCATTGCAGAATGGACCTCAAGGCGTGATGAAGAGATCCAAGAGACCACTCTCCCCGGCAAGGAAACAGCTCGCGACTGGATTATGTACTTTGACGGAGCCTTCTCGCTGCAAGGCGCCGGTGCTGGTGTGCTGCTCATCGCACCCACCGGAGAGCACCTCAAGTATGTAATCCAGATGCACTTTCCCAGGGAGATGTCCACCAACAACACTGCTGAGTACGAGGGGTTGCTTGCCGGTCTCAGGATCGCGGCAGACCTCGTAGTTAAAAAGCTCATCGTTAGGGGTGATTCGCAGATTGTCGTCAGACAAGTCAACAAAGATTATCAGAGCCCGTTGATGGAGGCCTACGTAGATGAGGTGAGGAAGCTGGAGGAGCGCTTTGACGGTATACAAGCGGAGCACGTTCCCCGAGTGGAGAACGACATCGCCGATTACCTGTCAAAGCGCGCTGCATTCAAGCTACCTGTGGAACCAGGTACCTTTTTGCTTCGGTTAACTCAACCATCCGTCGAGCCATCAACGAAGCAGAACAAGCGGAGAAAATCAGGCCCCGGCAAGTACTTTCCCGCTGAGCCCCCAGGGGCCGTCGGCAAGGGTGTTGCCGTGGACTCTGAGCCTGCCAAGGAGCGACCGACTCCGGCAGGCCGTCAAGTCCTGGCTGTAGAGACAACCGCTCCCATGGCAGAAGAAATGCCTTTGGTCCTTGCCGTAGAGCCCCAGGCTCCGGCATGGGCACAGCATACCGTCCGATTCCTCCAAACAGGGGAGCTTCCTGAGGAGCAGGAAGAAGCGGAGAACATAGCCCGTTGGTCTGCTATGTACCAGTTCGTCGATGACGTCCTGTACAGGAGGAGGCCGAACGGTGTGAGATTGAAGTGCATGCTTGATAACTCTCCAACGTATCTATAATTTTTGATTGCTCCATGCTATATTATCTTCTGCTTTGGACATTATTGGGCTTTATTATCCACTTTTATATTATTTTTGGGACTAACCTATTAACCGGAGGCCCAGCCCAGAATTGATGTTTTTGCCTATTTCAGAGTTTCGCAGAAAAAGAATATCAAACGGAGTCCAAACGGAATGAAACCTTCGGGAACGTGATTTTCGGAACGAACATGATCCAGAGGACTTGGACCCTACGTCAAGAAATCAAGCAGGAAGCCACGAGGTGTCACGACCGGTTTTTCAATAAAATATTTATTGAGAGACCAATCCCTTTTACGGACCAGTAAAGAAGAATTCCTTCTCACTGGTAGACAATATCTTGGTCACAGAAGAAAAATACCAGGAGTACTGAATATAATACAAGGTTGAGCGGAGACTGCTCAACAATTTATTACATGGACGCCGATAAAACAAGACGGCGGATAGGGTGGCATAACTACTGACTCACGATAACAATGATGGTGGAAATATCACCGCGAAGTGGGTGATATGACTCCTGAAAACTACAGCTCTTCGAGCGTCGGAGTGAGGCTCGAGGAGACTTATTGCGGGTGGCGGAAGCGAATATAATACAAGTGACCAATATCCGGGATCGCACAGGACTGACTGGGACTCCTCTAGGCGTCGGACGCACTATCAAATTCTTCATCCAAGAGATCGCCTTCGTCAACATCTGGCCAAATCAACAAGTCAGGTGAGTACTTATGAAAGTACTCGCAAGATAGTTCGGACATAAGATATAACAGATGTAAACATGAAGCATAAGAACGGAATAACAAGTGCGTTCAGACACAGAGACAATAATTGCATGAGGAAATAACAGAGAAGTTGGGCGGTGGTCCTCCCGAAATCCCAAAATAAATACTGGGTGCCAAACGAGGGTCTGAATGACTCCTCGAGAGGAAACTGCAAGAATATTAATACTGGTGCCAAACGAGGGTCTGAATGACTCCTCGAGAGGAAACTGCAAGAATATTAATACTGGTGCCAAACGAGGGTCTGAATGACTCCTCGAGAGGAAACTGCGAGAATAATAATGCCACAGTCGGGCATCGGGGCGACACCACATAAAGGGCTTATAACAGAAAATACAGGCAGTGCGTGCCACAGTCGGACGTCTGAGCGACATCACATAAAGGGCTTATATTCATAACTTAGTAGCTCACGAATTTTAAATCATATCAAGAGAATAATCAGACATGAGATAAACAACAAGGTTAGTTCATCCACAGGAATAACGTTCAGCCAAGTCTACTACTCAAGCTTGCTTACCGGAACGAAGGATATACCACGAGATTACGACATAGATATGGGTACGCTGATCATGATACTTGACTATGGATACGATGACTCGGAAGGATTTGACTCTGCAGAGTTTGTACTTTAACCACAGCCAACGGATTTCGGTAGTCACGGGGACTAGTTCCGTTTACGGTGTTTTAGAAGAAACACGTCTATCCAGTACACACCCATTCAACATTTCCGAAGCCAGGGATCACCCTCGGCAACGTTCAAGAAAAACCTTGAGACGGGGAGGCTACAACCTCGCGTAGCATGGGATCAAATTTCTATACGCGCGCTCTAAGGGGTGCCCCCCTCTTGGTCCCAACCGGAAACACCCATGCCCCCTGACCGGATGACTGGCTTTAATCCAGGGCCATGGAACCATCATCCCGGCCCCTCTGTTTGGTGTGTACACGGAAAGAGGTTACCAACTTACTAAACCGCATTCTGGCAGAAAACATGTGGTAGCACGGAAGGGGGAAGAACGATAACGTGACTCCGTCCACGTTAACGTCGGAGTTAGTCGGATGACACAAGGCTGGCATGCTACAACAGTACCACCTTTCTGCCCTCCATGTCACCACATGGTTAGGCCATCTCTCATCAGAGATCATCGCAACTTTGGAACACGCGGGTAGTTGCCTCACAAGCAATGAGGCACTCACCGATACTCATATGCCATGCACAACCTCTTACGCAAACATGCAAAACACCTATCATGTCAAAGGTTCAAATATGCTTTCCTGGTTCGGAGAAGTCGGAGTCTAGCTCGGCGAAGTTCGCGGCTCCGTCACCTCTTCCGGAACCTACGGCATACGAAAACGGGCACTAACGTGAAAACCAACGCGTGCATAAAAACTTCTCCAAAAAATTTCCAAATAAATACTATAAAAAACTAGACAAAAATACAAGACTGGCAAAAAAAGAATCACTCAAAAATCACTTTTTATTAAAAAGTTATAAAGGTTTCTGTCCAGGGACTCATCTGTAATGAAACAGAAAAGTTCCAGGGGTTTAACTGAGAAAACAGAAAACGCTTCGGAAAGAAACGCGCAAGCTCAAAGGGAAGACGTATTTGCCCGAAGGCGCCAACAGAAAACGTTTCGCGAGGGGAAACAGAAGAGAGGCTGACAGGGGGTCCCATATGTCAGGTTTAAAAACCTCGCCGGCGCCCGAAGGCTGCGGAGGTCGCCGGCGTCGAACCATGGCGAGACAGGGAGATCGGAGTGTACCAAGAGCTTCAGCGTGTTCTTCCGCGTCGGTGGGTGGTGGATTCGGCCGACGGAGAGCACCACGTCGACGGCGACACTTTCTCCGGCGGACGGCGGCTCGGGTGATGGTGGAGAACTCCGGTGGGGTGCTGCAAACCTCGAATTGAAGCGCGGGTCAGAAAGAGGGATGCACTAGAGAGCTACTGGCAAGAGATGGGAGGCAGAGGTGCATGCACGGGAGTGAATCGAGCTGGATCCCGTGGCGGGTCGCGGCGGCCGGAGTCGGGGAAGAAGGTTCCCCCTGGGCTCTTCTAGTGGCTTGGCGTGGTCTAGACGGAGTGCAGAGATGGTGTGGGTTCGAGTTCGAGCTCGGGGCCTCTATTTATAGGCGGATCGAGGGGTTGGCCGTGAACGGGGTTGCTCCGGCGAGCGATTACGGCGAGGCAGTGGTTGAGCAGGGGGTTTGAGTGGCCGGGCAGCATCAGTGAGGTGTACTGGTGCCGTTCCCCCGCTAATCTCGGTTGGTCTTGGCGTAATGGTGCCGGTCCACGGTGGGGTGGCCGCACGGGCACAACGGCGGCAGAGAGCGCGCTCCGCGCCCTACGGTTCACGACGAGAGTGGCAGCGCGTTCTGGGGAGTGGAAGACCACGCGGCGAGCTCCGGTGGCTTGGGCGGCGCTGGGTGGCGCCGTCTGCGCCGCGCCTCTCTCTGGCGGCCGCAAAGCCGCCGCTGGCGTCGGTCACGGGGCGGCGCACCTCCTCCTGCTCGTTGCCGACGTCCGCAAGGCTCCAGGGGATCGTGCGGCGCAGGAACAAGGGGGAGGGGACGGGGAGCAAGGCGACACAGCGACACTGGCGAGATTGAGATCGAACACTAAAGAAAACGACAGTGCACTGAAACTGTTCTCTGAACTTAACTGAACAATGACAGCAACAGTGTCCAGTAGGTGTTCGACAGAATGATTTGGCAAGCAGAAAAATTTTCCTGGAGCTGGAACTTGGTGAGGTGACCTCTCAATGCACCCAGAGGCTGCCTGATTTTACTCAGAATTTTTGGAGAAAGATTTGAATGAATTTCACCAAATTTGACAAATCTGGTCCAAACTTGCAGCAAGTATAGTTTGAAAATTTTGAACTGAAGACCAGTGGATCTTCATGGATCTTGGTTGAGGGTTCAAAGGACTAGGATGGGGAGTTGGTTTGGGGGCAACAATCAAAACAGAGATGGTAGCTCCTTTGTAAATCTCTAAGGGCTATAATAGAAGACAGAAATTGTTTTGATGAGATTTAAATGGAAAATACTTATATGGGGAGGTCCAACTTGCTGGATTTGATGCAAATCATGATCCAAAGGTGAGGGAAGGTCTAGGAGGGTGGATTTGCACTAAGGCCATGGCAAGAGAGAAATGTTGAAAGTGGTAAAGGATCTTTCCAAAAGCTATAGGGCCTTTTTCAAAGAAATATTCAAAAGGCATTTTTCCAAGAGAAAAACATTTTGGTTTGAGTCCAAATAAAAGAGCAAAACCTCCAAGACCAAATCAAGTTTTGAGTGAATCCAAAAATGAAGCACTAGTCATAAAAGGAAATATGTTGAGAGAGAGAGTTCTTTTAGAAGGAAAGTTCAAATCACCTCCCTCAAAACAAGGAAAAGTTTTGAAAAAGCCAAATAAAATTTTGGGTGTCACAACACCTACCCCCTTAGGAAAAATCTCGTCCTCGAGATTTCAGCTGATCCTCAAATAGGTATGGATATTCTGCCTGAAGGAAATCTTCCCTTTCCCATGTAGCTTCATCTTCAGTGTGGTTGCTCCACTGAACCCTGAAAAATCTTGTTGTTTTCTGACGGGTCCTCCTTTCAGACTCTTCCAAAATCTTTACTGGCCTCTCTCTGTAGGTGAGGTCTGGTTGCACATCAATGTTTTCATGAGGTACATGCTTCTCCGGGTTACTTACAAATTTTCTCAGCTGAGAGACGTGGAACACGTCATGGACGTCTGACAGCTCCTTGGGTAAGTCTTGTTTGTAGGCTACTGTGCCTCTTCGTGCGACTACACGGAATGGTCCAATAAATCTCGGGGCTAGCTTCCCCCTAATTTTGAACCGTTGCAGACCCCTCATAGGAGACACTCGTAGGTATACGAAATCACCGGGTTCAAAGCTGACCTCACGGTGTTTTTGATCGTAGTAGCTCTTTTGTCGGCTCTGCGCTGTCTTGAGTCTGTCCCTGATCTGTTTAACTTTCTCCTCGGCCTCTTTAAGCATGTCTGGGCCGAAGATACGACTGTCACCTGTTTCTGACCAATTTAGTGGGGTACGACACCTCCGTCCGTACAATGCTTCAAAGGGTGCCATTTGCAAGCTGGCTTGGTAACTGTTGTTGTAAGCAAACTCGGCATATGGCAAACTCTCTTCCCAACTGGACCCATAGGTGAGCACACAGGCTCTTAGCATATCCTCTAGGATTTGGTTTACACGTTCCGTTTGTCCATCTGTCTGAGGGTGATACGCTGTACTGAATGCTAGCTGCGTGCCCAGAGCTTGTTGCAGGTGATCCCAAAATTTGGAGACAAATTGTGTGCCTCGGTCGGATATTATAGTCTTTGGGACTCCATGCAAACAAACTATACGAGAGAGATAAAGCTTGGCCAGTCTTTGTGTGGAGTAGGTAGTCTTCACGGGAATGAAATGAGCAACCTTGGTTAGTCGGTCTGTGATGACCCATATGGCGTCATTTCCGCGTTGTGATCGGGGTAGTCCGACGATGAAATCCATTCCTATTTCATCCCATTTCCACTCCGGTATCCTGTTTGGCTGGAGTAGCCCTGCTGGCTTTTGATGCTCGGCCTTGATGCGCTGACATGAATCGCAACAAGCAATGAAGGTGGCTATATCCCTTTTCATACCGTGCCACCAAAATCTTTCCTGAATGTCTTTGTACATTTTAGTTCCTCCAGGATGGATTGAGTATGGAGCGGTGTGGCTTTCGGTTAAGATTTGTTGCTTGAGTTCTTCAATGTTAGGTACGCAAAGCCTGTCTAAGTACCATAATATTCCTTCATTGTCTGTGACGAACTCTGAAGCCTTACCAAGGTTCATTTTCTTCTTTATACCTTCGATGGTGGGATGTCCCTGTTGAGCCTTCTTAATTTGTTCCACTAGGGTGGGTTGTATCTCCAGATTTGATACGGTGCCCTCAGAGACCAACACCATGTTGAGCCTAGCGAACTCTTGCTGAAACTCAGGCCTCAAGTTTTGCGGACCGTCGTTGTCCGGGCTGGGGTTTCGACTAAGGGCATCGGCCACTATATTTGCTTTCCCTGGATGGTAATGAATGCCGACATCATAGTCCTTGACCAATTCCAACCAGCGTCGTTGGCGTAAATTTAGCTCTGGTTGTGTGAAAATATATTTGAGGCTCTTATGGTCCGTATATATTTCACAGCGATTTCCCAACAGAAAGTGCCTCCACTCCTTGAGTGCATGTATGACTGCTGCTAGCTCCAAGTCATGTGTTGGGTAATTTTCCTCATGTTTTCGCAGCTGCCTGGAGGCATATGCGACAACTTTGCCATCCTGCATTAGTACACATCCGAGGCCTTTTCGGGACGCGTCACAATATACTTCAAAACTCTTGTGTATGTCTGGCACAGTTAATACTGGTGCGGTTGTCAGCTTCTTCTTAAGTTCTTGGAAGCTTCTCTCGCATGCTTCCGTCCATACAAATTTCTTGTCTTTCTTGAGCAACTGTGTTATTGGTTTTGCCACAGTGGAGAATCCTTCAATAAATCTTCTGTAATATCCGGCCATTCCCAGGAAACTCCGCACATCTGTAACATTGGCGGGTGGCTTCCAGTCAAGTATGGCTTTGACTTTTTCTAGGTCTACGGCCACGCCTTCTTGGTTCAATATATGGCCTAGGAAACCAACTTGTCTTAGCCAAAATTCACACTTGCTAAATTTGGCATACAACTGATGTTTCCTCAATTCTCCCAAAACAATTCTGAGATGCTCAGCATGCTCTTCCGGTGTCCTTGAGTAAACCAGAATATCGTCAATGAACACCACAACAAATTTGTCCATGAATTTCATGAACACTTTATTCATGAGGTGGACGAAATATGCGGGGGCGTTTGTTAGACCAAAAGGCATCACTGTGAATTCATATAATCCGTATCTGGAGGTGAATGCTGTTTTAGGGATATCTTCTGTCCGTACTTTCAGTTGATGATATCCCAATCTCAAATCAATTTTTGAGAACACCTTGGCTTGTGCGAGCTGGTCAAATAAATCATTTATCCGTGGCATCGGATATTTGTTTTTGATGGTGACCATATTGAGAGCTCGATAGTCTATACACAGTCTCAGTGTCCCATCCTTTTTCTTGGCGAACCCCATGGTGAGGAGCTGGCTCGAATACACCCTTTGTCCAATAATTCCTTTATCTGCTTCTTCAACCCACCAATTCTGAGGGTGCCATTCTATAAGGTTTCTTATAGATGGGAGCGGTGCCAGGTGCTAGTTCGATGCTGAATTCTATCTCTCGGTCTGGTGGCATGCCTGGTAGTTCTTCAGGGAATACATCAGGGAACTCGCATACCACTGGAACTTTTCTCAGTTCTGAAATGTCCACTTTGTTCAGTTTTGGTTGTTGTGACCGTGGCCTTTCTTGAGCTGTAACCTTTATTGTCTTGCCATGATGGTGAGTGAGAATCACGGTCCGATTGAAACAGTCAATGAATCCTTTGTTGGTGGTTAACTAGTCCATCCCTAAGATGACATCCAGTCCTTTATTTTCCAGTACGATGAGATTTGCTTGGAACTGTAGTCCTTCGAACTCAATGATTACTCCTTGGCAGTAGCTCTGAGAGATTTGCTTATTTCCGGGGGACTTGATGATCATAGATTTTTCCAAGGGAAGTATCGGAAAACCATGTTGCAAAACAAAACTCTTCAAAACGAACGAATGGGAAGCTCCAGAATCAAACAAAACCGTGGCAGGTACTGTGTTGACAGGAAACGTACCGAGCACGATGTCTGGGGCATTCTGAGCTTCTTCCCTGGTCACATGGTTCAGGTGACCCTTCTTGTGGTTGTTGTTGGGATTGAAATTGTTGCGCTTGGGGGCTGGATTATTCCCACCATTGTTTGGCTTGGGGGCCGAGTTCCTCTGCTTTGGGCATTGTTTAGCATAGTGCCCTTCTTCACCACAAGCATAGCAGGTGACCCCTGGATGGTACGTGAACTCCTTGTCCCTGGCATGAAGCTGCCTGACGGGCCTTAGATCAGTAGTCGTGGATTTCCTTGCTCCTGTCCTTGGGATCTCAGTCTTGCTTCGGTTGTCGCGAGCGAGGGTCGTCTTATCCCTTTTCCGCTTACGGATATCTTCCAGGCTGCGGCGTTCATTCTCCAAGGTGATGGCCTTGTCAACCAAAGTTTTAAAATCCAGGAAAGTGTGTACCACCAGCTGGCATCTTAGGGCTGGTGCCAGACCGTCTAGGAATTTTTCCATCTTCTTGCTCCCAGTCATATGCTCGTCGTAGGCATAACGGGATAGCTGGGTAAACTGACCATTGTATTCTGTCACTGACATGCCTCTCTGCTTGAGATCGTCAAATTCTCTCTTCTTGATTTTTATGATGCTCCTGGGGATGTGCGCCCCACGGAAGCCTTCCTTGAACTCTTCCCAGGTGATGTTGTGTTCACTGGGATGCATGTGTAAGATGTTCTCCCACCATGCTGCAGCTGCTCCCGTAAGGTAGTGTGGTGCATAAAGCACCTTCTCATGATCTGAACACTGAGCAATGATCAGCTTCCTTTCGATATCACGAAGCCAATCATCGGCTTCCAGCGGCCTATCGGTGTGAGCAAAAGTTGAAGGGCGAGTCTTCTGCAATTCAGATAACTTGGAATGCGGTTGATAGGGTTCACGGTGGTTTCCCATATTGATGACGTGATTCATCATCTCTTGGTGCTGTTGCTGGCTTTGCTCGAACAGACGGCATACTTGAGATAGGGCTGCTTCGCTGTCTTGTTGGCTGGACTGTCCCTGAGTGAAATTGTTGCTAGTCTGTGTCCCATAAACTTCTTCTGGCTGATTGGGCATTGAGCGAGTCCACGGACGAGACATTTTTCCAATCTGGGGTATTATGTTGCAAAACCCATGAGAAGAACTGTGTAGTACAAGGAAAATCTTGCAAAGGCAACAATTTAAAAGACCTCAAGGTTTTTAAGAAAACATAAACGATTTTGCACGGAGAAGAACTGCTTAGCATATATCTTACATGCGGAAAGCAAACACACGATACAGCACTCAGGATGCGCGTACACATTCCTGACATGTTATTTAGACTAGCGTACTCCTCCGGAAAGCAGCGGACACACAAATACAAACTAGCGTACAGATAAAACACATCATACAAGCAGACATAACGCGCGGCTACTCGGCGCTCTTAGTCGGAGATGGTGACGATGTCCTTCCCCTTGCCGAGGGCAAGACTCAGCGGTCCAGGAGATTCAACCTCCACCTCCTCTCTAGCTGGCTCCTGGCGCGCAACACTGCGCTGCGGTGATGGCGCGGGGGCGACAGGCGGTAGTGCGGGTGTGGCAGGCGGTGCAGCTCTGACTGGAGTAGGAGCGATGACTCGGTCGAACTCCTCAGTGGTAGGCAGACGGCGAGCAGTGGCTAAAACGGCCGGTGCATAAGATGCTGAGGACGAGACGAAAGTCAGAGGCGGTGCTGTGTGAAGAATCTCCTTCCTGTAGGCAGGACCGCCCCGGACTAAGTCCATGTGGGCAGCCACAAGATCGTCCACGAGGTTGTCGAAAGACTCCTCCAGAGCCTTGAGATACTCCACAACCATCTCGATGGCTTCATCTCGTTCTCCCCGATGGCAGGCGAATGCATAGTGACTGGTATATGGCACATGGCATGGGAGGTAGCGGTAGCGACGAGTCTTCATCGTAGGAAGGATGTCCCGAAGACGAGCTATCGCCTCACGGGCGGCCATCTGCATAGCATGCCTCTCCGTAGGCATGGCCCTTCCCACAAAACGGAAGTGGCGAGCTGCAGAACGTCCTCCTTTGAATTGCACCACAGCTTGGTGCATAGACACGTCGTCACTGAGCTTGTGCTGGTAAAGCGTGAACTCCGGGCGAGCTGTTGGCCCGATTGCGAGCTTGGTGATGGAGACGAGGAGCTTGACAAACCCCTCGGGCACGTTCGTGAACACTCGAGTCTCACAGCTGCTGCCAGCCATCTACAAAAGTAGGCAAAAATTCTGAGTAGTCATGTCATAAATTTATGATGACCAACAGAAAATAGCTACAATTGCAAAATGTTGAAAAAGCACAAAAGACGCTAATAACCGATTAGCGATCGCACCTAGTGGCTTCCTACCGTTAGCCTGGCTCTGATACCAAGCTTGTCACGACCGGTTTTTCAATAAAATATTTATTGAGAGACCAATCCCTTTTACGGACCAGTAAAGAAGAATTCCTTCTCACTGGTAGACAATATCTTGGTCACAGAAGAAAAATATGAGGAGTACTGAATATAATACAAGGTTGAGCGGAGACTGCTCAACAATTTATTACATGGACACCGATAAAACAAGACGGCGGATAGGGTGGCATAACTACTGACTCACGATAACAACGATGGTGGAAATATCACCGCGAAGTGGGTGATATGACTCTTGAAAACTACAGCTCTTCGAGCGTCGGAGTGAGGCTCGAGGAGACATATTGCGGGTGGCGGAAGCGAATATAATACAAGTGACCAATATCCGGGATCGCACAGGACTGACTGGGACTCCTCTAGGCGTCGGACGCACTATCAAATTCTTCATCCAAGAGATCGCCTTCGTCAACATCTAGCCAAATCAACAAGCCAGGTGAGTACTTATGAAAGTACTCGCAAGATAGTTCGGACATAAGATATAACAGATGTAAACATGAAGCATAAGAACGGAATAACAAGTGCGTTCAGACACAGAGACAATAATTGCATGAGGAAATAACAGAGAAGTCGGGCGGTGGTCCTCCCGAAATCCCAAAATAAATACTGGGTGCCAAACGAGGGTCTGAATGACTCCTCGAGAGGAAACTGCAAGAATATTAATACTGGTGCCAAACGAGGGTCTGAATGACTCCTCGAGAGGAAACTGCAAGAATATTAATACTGGTGCCAAACGAGGGTCTGAATGACTCCTCGAGAGGAAACTGCAAGAATAATAATGCCACAGTCGGGCGTCAGGGCGACACCACATAAAGGGCTTATAACAGAAAATAAAGGCAGTGCGTGCCACAGTCGGACGTCTGAGCGACATCACATAAAGGGCTTATATTGAAAGTAAGAGACAAAACATGCCACAGTCGGACGTCTGAGCGACATCACATAAAGGGCTTATATTCATAACTTAGTAGCTCACGAATTTTAAATCATATCAACAGAATAATCAGACATGAGATAAACAACAAGGTTAGTTCATCCACAGGACTAACGTTCAGCCAAGTCTACTACTCAAGCTTGCTTACCGGAACGAAGGATATACCACGAGATTACGACATAGATATGGGTACGCTGATCATGATACTTGACTATGGATACAATGACTCGGAAGGATTTGACTCTGCAGAGTTTGTACTTTAACCACAGCCAACGGATTTCGGTAGTCACGGGGACTAGTTCCGTTTACGGTGTTTTAGAAGAAACATGTCTATCCAGTACAGACCCATTCAACATTTCCGAAGCCAGGGATCACCCTCAGCAACGTTCAAGAAAAACCTTGAGACGGGGAGGCTACAACCTCGCGTAGCATGGGATCAAATTTCTATACGCGCGCTCTAAGGGGTGCCCCCCTCTCGGTCCCAACCGGAAACACCCATGCCCCCTGACCGGATGACTGGCTTTAATCCAGGGCCATGGAACCATCATCCCGGCCCCTCTGTTTGGTGTGTACACGGAAAGAGGTTACCAACTTACTAAACCGCATTCTGGCAGAAAACATGTGGTAGCACGGAAGGGGGAAGAACGATAACGTGACTCCGTCCACGTTAACGTCGGAGTTTGTCGGATGACACAAGGCTGGCATGCTACAACAGTACCACCTTGCTGCCCTCCATGTCACCACATGGTTAGGCCATCTCTCATCAGAGATCATCGCAACTTTGGAACACGCGGGTAGTTGCCTCACAAGCAATGAGGCACTCACCGATACTCATATGCCACGCACAACCTCTTACGCAAACATGCAAAACACCTATCATGTCAAAGGTTCAAACATGCTTGCCTGGTTCGGAGAAGTCGGAGTCTAGCTCGGCGAAGTTCGCGGCTCCGTCACCTCTTCCGGAACCTACGGCATACGAAAACGGGCACTAACGTGAAAACCAACGCGTGCATAAAAACTTCTCCAAAAATTTTCCAAATAAATACTATAAAAAACTAGACAAAAATACAAGACTGACAAAAAAAGAATCACTCAAAAATCACTTTTTATTAAAAAGTTATAAAGGTTTCTGTCCAGGGACTCATCTGTAATGAAACAGAAAAGTTCCAGGGGTTTAACTGAGAAAACAGAAAACGCTTCGGAAAGAAACGCGCAAGCTCAAAGGGAAGACGTATTTGCCCGAAGGCGCCAACAGAAAACGTTTCGCGAGGGGAAACAGAAGAGAGGCTGACAGGGGGTCCCATATGTCAGGTTTAAAAACCTCGCCGGCGCCAGAAGGCTGCGGAGGTCGCCGGCGTCGAACCATGGCGAGACAGGGAGATCGGAGTGTACCAAGAGCTTCAGCGTGTTCTTCCGCGTCGGTGGGTGGTGGATTCGGCCGACGGAGAGCACCACGTCGACGGCGACACTTTCTCCGGCGGACGGCGGCTCGGGTGATGGTGGAGAACTCCGGTGGGGTGCTGCAAACCTCGAATTGAAGCGCGGGTCAGAAAGAGGGATGCACTAGAGGGCTACTGGCAAGAGATGGGAGGCAGAGGTGCACGCACGGGAGTGAATCGAGCTGGATCCCGTGGCGGGTCGCGGCGGCCGGAGTCGGGGAAGAAGGCTCCCCCGGGGCTCTTCTAGTGACTTGGCGTGGTCTAGACGGAGTGCAGAGATGGTGTGGGTTCGAGTTCGAGCTCGGGGCCTCTATTTATAGGCGGATCGAGGGGGTGGCCGTGAACGGGGTTGCTCCGGCGAGCGATTACGGCGAGGCAGTGGTTGAGCAGGGGGTTTGAGTGGCCGGGCAGCATCAGTGAGGTGTACTGGTGCCGTTTCCCCTCTAATCTCGGTTGGTCTTGGCGTAATGGCGCCGGTCCACGGTGGGGTGGCCGCACGGGCACAACGGCGGCAGAGAGCGCGCTCCGCGCCCTGCGGTTCACGACGAGAGTGGCAACGCGTTCTGGGGAGTGGAAGACCACGCGGCGAGCTCCGGTGGCTTGGGCGGCGCTGGGTGGCGCCGTCTGCGCCACGCCTCTCTCTGGCGGCCGCAAAGCCGCCGCTGGCGTCGGTCACGGGGCGGCGCACCTCCTCCTGCTCGTCGCCGACGTCCGCAAGGCTCCAAGGGATCGTGCGGCGCAGGAACAAGGGGGAGGGGACAGGGAGCAAGGCGACACAGCGACACTGGCGAGATTGAGATCGAACACTGAAGAAAACGACAGTGCACTGAAACTGTTCTCTGAACTTAACTGAACAATGACAGCAACAGTGTCCAGTAGGTGTTCGACAGAATGATTTGGCAAGCAGAAAAATTTTCCTGGAGCTGGAACTTGGTGAGGTGACCTCTCAATGCACCCAGAGGCTGCATGATTTTACTCAGAATTTTTGGAGAAAGATTTGAATGAATTTCACCAAATTTGACAAATCTGGTCCAAACTTGCAGCAAGTATAGTTTGAAAATTTTGAACTGAAGACCAGTGGATCTTCATGGATCTTGGTTGAGGGTTCAAAGGACTAGGATGGGGAGTTGGTTTGGGGGCAAAAATCAAAACAGAGATGGTAGCTCCTTTGTAAATCTCTAAGGGCTATAATAGAAGACAAAAATTGTTTTGATGAGATTTAAATGGAAAATACTTATATGGGGAGGTCCAACTTGCTGGATTTGATGCAAATCATGATCCAAAGGTGAGGGAAGGTCTAGGAGGGTGGATTTGCACTAAGGCCATGGCAAGAGAGAAATGTTGAAAGTGGTAAAGGATCTTTCCAAAAGCTATAGGGCCTTTTTCAAAGAAATATTCAAAAGGCATTTTTCCAAGAGAAAAACATTTTGGTTTGAGTCCAAATAAAAGAGCAAAACCTCCAAGACCAAATCAAGTTTGAGTGAATCCAAAAATGAAGCACTAGTCATAAAAGGAAATATGTTGAGAGAGAGAGTTCTTTTAGAAGGAAAGTTCAAATCACCTCCCTCAAAACAAGGAAAAGTTTTGAAAAAGCCAAATAAAATTTTGGGTGTCACACGAGGTAGGGGGGCGCGCCCTCCACCCTCGTGGGCCCCACGTTGCTCCACCGACGTACTCCCTCCTCCTATATATACCTACGTACCCCCAAACGATCAGATACGATGCCAAAAACCTAATTCCACCTGCTGCAACCTTCTGTACCCACGAGATCCCATCTTGGGGCCTATTCCGGAGCTCCGCCGGAGGGGGCATCAATCACGGAGGGCTTCTACATAAACACCATAGCCTCTCCGATGAAGTGTGAGTAGTTTACCTCAGACCTTCGTGTAACGCCCACGATGCGGCTATATCTCCCACGTGTCGAGGCACGACTTAGAGGCATAACCGCATAGTGGTTTTGTCGCAAGAAGGGTCATCTTCACACAATCCCATGTAATGAATAAGAATGGGATAAAGAGTTGGCTTACAATCGCCACTTCACACAATACATAAATATTATTCATACATCATCCAAAATACAAGCATATAGACCGACTACGGTCAAAAATCCAGATGAAAATAAGACAACCCCAAATGCTAGATCCCCGATCGTCCCAACTGGGCTCCACTACTGATCATCAGGAAAAGACACATAGTAACGACCACGTTCCTCGTCGAACTCCCACTTGAGATCGACGCCATCATCTGCACTGGCATCGTCGGCACCTGCAACTGTTTTGGTAGAATCTGTGAGTCACGGGGACTCAGCAATCTCACACCCGCGAGATCATGACTATTTAAGCTAGTAGGAAAGGATGGTGTAATGAGGTGGAGCTGCAGCGGCAAAAACATATATGGTGGCTAACATACGCAAGAGAGAGCGAGAAGAGAAGCAACGGAGCGGTTGTCATCTAGCAATGACCAAGAAGTGATCCTGAACACCTACTTACGTCATACATAACTCAGACCGTGTTCACTTCCCGGACTCCGCCGAGAAGAGACCATCACGGCTACACACGCAGTTGATGTATTTTAATTGGGTCAAGTGACAAGTTATCTACAACCGGACATTAACAAATTCCCATCTGCCTCATAACCGCGGGCACGGCTTTTGAAAAATAATACCCTGCAGGGGTGTCCCAACTTAGCCCATCATAAGCTCTCACGGTCAACGAAGGATAAACCTTCTCCCGGAAAGACCCGATCAGTCTCGGAATCCCGGTTCACAAGACATTTCGACAATGGTAAAACAAGACCAGCAAAGCCGCCCGAATGTGCCGACAAATCCCGATAGGAGCTGCACATATCTCGTTCTCAGGGCACACCGGATAAGCGAAGCGTACAGGTACCAACATAACCCAAGTTGCCAAGGGACGGTCCCGCACGGTGCTCTAGTTTGGACCAGCACTCAGAGGAACACTGGCCCGGGGGTTAAAATAAGATGACCCTCGGGCTCGCGAAAACCCGGGGGAAAAGGCTTAGGTAGCAAATGGTAAAACCAAGGTTAGGCCTTGCTGGAGGAGTTTTATTCAAGGCGAACTGTCAAGGGGGTCCCATAAATCACCCGACCATGTAAGGAACGCAAACTCAAGGAACATAATCCCGGTATAACAGTAACTAGGGCGGCAAGAGTGGAACAAAACACCAGGCATAAGGCCGAGCCTTCCACCCTTTACCAAATATATAGATGCATTAATTAAATAAGAGATATTGTGATATCCCAACATATCCATGTTCCGATATGGAACAAACTTCAACTTCACCTGCAACTAGCAACGCTATAAGAAGGGCTAAGCAAAATCGGTAACTTAGCCAAACAACGGTTTGCTAGGCAAGGATGGTTAGAGGCTGACATGGCAAAATGGGAGACATGATATAGCAATTGATAGGTAGCGGAGCATGGCAATAGAGCGAACAACTAGCAAAGCAAAGATATAAGTGATTTCGAGGGGTGGTCATCTTGCCTGCAAGATTCTCAGAGTTGTCGAAAGCTTGATCCTCGTAAGCGTACTCGACAGGTTCCTCGTTCACGAACTCGTCTCCCGGCTCTACCCAAGACAAGAACACAAGCAACGGAACCACAATCAATCAAGAGAAATGCACAAGCAACATGATGCAAGACATGTACGATATGCGAGATATGATATGCGATGCATATGCGTGCTCCGGAAGGAAAATGATGAACATGGCAGTAACTTGGCAAACCAAGCATGCCACTGGAAAGATGAGATGAAATCGGTCGAAATCGATATAAAGATCACCGGAATCGGATGCACGGTTTGCAAATGGCGAGCAAAACAAGAATGACACGAATCTGCGATTAACAGCATGATAGCACTTAAAATACAACAAGTAACAATGCTACAGCACCCCAACAAAGCAACAAAGCATATGGAAGCAATCTACAGGAGATGGTTGACAAAAGATGAACACTGAGCTACGGCTAGTTCACAACATATCAAGCTCAAACAAGCATGGCAAAAGTGCAAAAGATAACAGGTTCACAGACTTAGTGAAAAACTGGACACGGCAGTAAACAGCATCAGATAGCAATGTTCAGAGCACGAAATCAACATTCTACAGGAACTTAACATAGCAAAACAAGGCATGGCAGTGTTCTACTAAATGCACATGACAAAAGTCCTTACTGACCATAAGACAAAAAGGACCAGAAGATATGATGGCAAGCATGTAAACATAGCAAGTTTCATTAACAGGTTTCAGACTTGGCAGAAAACAGAGCATGGCAGAAATAATAATATGTATGCCTCTTTGTGAGCTTGATGCACTCACTACAGAGCAATGCATGACAAACCAAGCACACCTACAGCAAGATGGCATGTTTATGAAGCTAACCACGGCAAGAACACAAGCATAGCATGTATGGATCAACATATCATGTTAAGAATCTGCCAGAAATATTTTATAGCAAAAGTAGAGCAAGATTGAGTCATCCTATGGCACTCCATAATTGCAAAACATTGCAGGAATGGATCAATTACAACTATAGCTACAAAACATCCTTACTGAACATCTCCAAAATATGCATGGATCTCTCTGTAGCATCAAGTTCACATGGCAACAAAATAACAGCAGACAAGGACTTAGAGAAATCACCAAGTCCCTGAAATCAGAAATATTACGGGGCCTACTTTGCATGCTTGTGCTAGTCACCACAGAGATCACAAAAATACATGGCATACACCCTTGGAAATATGGCATGGCATACTTCAAAACACATGTAGAGCTCATGCCCATAAGATGCACAGAATAAATGATACACAAATGACAAATCTCCAAGTTCTGATAAGAACCAGAGAATAACAGCAACTAGCCCTCTTCCAACAGAGATTTGGGCATCAAGAAGACCTCTAATGAACATGGTGCAATTGAACAAAATGTAGAGCATCACGAGACAAACAAATTAAAATATTACACGCGCGAATCGGAGCTACATGCAAGGAGTTATGGCATCACGAACAGAGGCACATACTAAGAAAAATCCAACACAGAAATATTTCGGGGGGGGGGTTGGGAAAGTCAACGTACTGCTGATCGGATCTGGCCGGATTCGCTCGAGCTCGGGCTCGGTGGTGCGGCTCGCCGGCGGAGGGGAAGGAGAGGAGGCGAGCTGGCGGCGCCGGCGGAGGAGAGGGAGACCGCAGCGGCGGCGGAGGGCGGCGGCGCCGGCCGGCTGCGGCGCGGAGCAGGGCGGAGGCGGGGCCGGCGATGGCCGGCGGCGGCGGACACCGGCGAGGTGCGGCGGGGCACCGGCGCGGCGGCGGCGGCGGAGCACCGCGGGAGGAGCGCGGGGCGCGGGAGGAGCGCGGGGCGCGGGCGGAGGCGGGCGCGCGGGCTCGCGCGGGCCGGCTGCGAGCCGGCGGGCCTCGGCGGCGGCGACGATGGAGGTGCGCCACGTGGCGGCTTCGGATTCGCCGGGGCGCGGCGGCGGACGCGTCCGGTTCGGGTCCGGACGTGTCCGGCGGCGGAGAAGGAACGGAACTAGGGTTGGACTGAGTTCGTTTTTCAGGATGCCTACATATATATAGGTAGAGGGAGCTAGGAGAGTCCAAATGAGGTGCGGTTTTCGCCCACACGGTCGTGATCGAACGAACTAGGACATGGAAGAGGGTTTGGTGGGTTTTGGGCTGGTTTTAGAGGGGGTTTTTGCTGGACACTCAAATGGACTTTGCGGATGCCCGGTTAACCGTTGGAGTACCAAACGACCTCCGAATGGAACGAAACTTGACCGGTGGTCTCCGGGTGGTATACTAGGGCTACTTGACAAGCCTCGGTCCATTCGGAGAAAGTTTTACACCCGCACATGAAAGAAAACTAGAGGGATGCACCGGAGGAGATAGGAGCGCCGGATTGCAAAACGGACAACGGGGAAAATGCTCGGATGCAAGAGACGAACACGTATGCAAATGCAATGCACATGATGACATGATATGAAAATGCATGACATGACAAAATACAAAACGAAAGACAAAACCCGACCACGGAGGGAATATCATAGCACATAGCCGAAAATGGCAAGAGTCGGAGTTACAAATATGGCAAGTTACAAGCGGGGTGTTACACTTCGGGTCCATAGTTATTAGCTAGATGGCTTCTTCTCTCTTTTTGGATCTCAATACAATGTTCTCCCCCTCTCTCGTGGAGATCTATTCGATGTAATCTTATTTTGCGGTGTGTTTGTTGAGACCGATGAATTGTGGGTTTATGATCAAGTTTATCTATGAACAATATTTGAATCTTCTCTGAATTCTTTTATGTATGATTGGTTATCTTTTCAAGTCTCTTTGAATTATCAGTTTGGTTTGGCCTACTAGATTGATCTTTCTTGCAATGGGAGAAGTGCTTAGCTTTGGGTTCAGTCTTGAAGTGTCCTTTCCCAGTGATAGTAGGGGCAGCAAGGCACGTATTGTATTGTTGCCATCGAGGATAACAAGATGGGGTTTTTATCATATTGCATGAATTTATCCCTCTACATCATGTCATCTTGCTTAAAGCGTTACTCTGTTCTTATGAACTTAATACTCTAGATGCATGCTGGATAGCGGTCGATGTGTGGAGTAATAGTAGTAGATGCAGGCAGGAGTCGGTCTACTTGTCTCGGACGTGATGCCTATATACATGATCATACCTAGATATTCTCATAACTATGCTCAATTCTATCAATTGCTTAACAGTAATTTGTTCACCCACCGTAAAATACTTATGCTCTTGAGAGAAGCCACTAGTGAAACCTATGGCCCCCGGGTCTATCTTCCATCATATTAATCTTCCAACACTTAGCTACTTCTATTGCTTTTTATTTTCCTTTTATTTTACTTTGCATCTTTATCACAAAAATACCAAAAATATTACCCTATCATATCTATCAGATCTCACTCTCGTAAGTGACCATGTAGGGATTGACAACCCCTTATCGCGTTGGTTGCGAGGATTTATTTGTTTGTGTAGGTGCGAGGGACTTGTGTGTAGCCTCCTACTGGATTGATACCTTGGTTCTCAAAAACTGAGGGAAATACTTATGCTACTTTGCTGCATCACCCTTTCCTCTTCAAGGGAAAACCAACGCAGTGCTCAAGAGGTAGCAATTCCCCGGGAGGAAGGACTGGAGCTGTTGGCAGAGGTACACGGAGGCATATGTGGCTCCCACAAAGGGTCGAGAGCCCTTGCCGGCAAGGCATTCCGGCAGGGTTTCCTCTGGCCCACTGCCCTCCAGGATGCAACGGCACTAGTAACCAAGTGCGAAGCGTGTCAGTTCCATTCGAAGAAGCTTCATCAACCAGCTCAAGCCCTTCAGACAATTCCTCTCTCTTGGCCATTCTTGGTTTGGGGGCTCAACATACTCAGCCCTTTCCCCCGCGCTGTCGGGGGCTTTGAGTACTTGTACGTTACGATCGACAAGTTCACAAAGTGGCCAGAGGTGGAAGCAGTGAGGAAGGTGACAGCACAGTCAGCCATCAAGTTCTTCAACGGGCTAGTGTGCCGTTTTGGTGTGCCAAGCAGAGTCATCACCGACAACGGCACGCAGTTCACGAGCCACACCTTCATGCAATACATCCAAGACCTCGGCAGCAAGGTCTGTTTTGCTTCCGTGGCACACCCACAGAGCAACGGCCAGGCAGAGAGGGCAAACGCTGAAGTGTTGCGTGGCCTGAGGACAAAGACTTTTGAGAGGCTGCACAAGAGCGGAAGGCGCTGGATTGATGAGTTGTCGGCGGTTCTTTGGTCGATCAGGACGACGCCAAATCGAGCCACCGGCCAGACACCCTTTGCCCTGGTATACGGGGCAGAAGCAGTTCTCCCCAGGAACTCATATACGGGTCACCTCGAGTGCTCGCTTACGACGAGCTTGTGAAAGAGCAATTGCGGCAAGATGATGCAACGCTCCTTGAGGAAGATCGTCTTCGGGCGGCTGTGAGAGCAGCACGCTACCAGCAAGCCTTGCGCCGCTACCATAGCCGCAAGGTTCATGCCCGAAGCTTTGAGGAAGGCGACCTTGGTCTTCGGCGCGTTCAGTCGGCCAAGAATTCCAACAAGTTGACACCGAAGTGGGAAGGCCCTTATCGGGTAATACGAGTCACCAGGCCCGGCGCAGTCCGCTTGGAGACCGAAGATGCTGTCCCAGTGAGCAACTCCTGGAACATTGAGCATCTTCGCAAATTTTACCCATAAGGCGCGGCTTGTCGGGCCTCCCGGCAAGCCACCTTTTGTACAAGCTTTGCCGACAAGGCATGTAACCCTCTGTACAAAGCCAGGCGCAGACCCTGAGCATAAATAAACGAAGCGCTGGCGCCCTAAGTTATAGCATGCATGCTAGGTTAAGTCCCTCCCTCGGTTAGGGTTGGCAGTGCTTAGCGGCGACTAACCCCTAGACTAGAGGTTGAGTGTGCGTCTTTCTGTCCTCTTTGGTTCGCAGGGCACATGGACGTTTCTGCTGAGCCGCTTGGGAGAAAGAGAACGGACCGGCGCTCCGGCCCAGGCAAGCCAAGACTGCCGGGGGCTGAAGACACAAGGATCCGACCACGGAAAGCCAAGGTTGTCGGGGCTGCGGATTTAGATAAGTCTTTCATCCCCCGTTATGCATTTCCGTATGGAACTGGGACAAATGAGACCTCGTTCTGCTCCAAAACTACCGTGATCCCCCTTCTTCTTGTACCCCAGCCACTGGGGCAGAACCGGGTCGCAGACGCGGTGGCCAGGAAATACATGAGGGGCCTAACTCTACTTCGCCCCTGCCTCCGCCAAGAGAGCGAGAATGGTCGACTGAAGTGGGGGGATGGCAAGGTCTGTTGCCGGGCGACAATGTTTATCTTAGAGATAACAAGGACTCATTCTTTGGCATGGGCCTCGCTCACGCACAAAGAACCCGGCAAGCACCCTTTTTCATTAAAAACGTCCCATATAGGTACAGTTCGTATGGAATAAAAACATGAGAAGGGGATTACAAGTTTTACATCTAACAAGTGCCCGCAGGCTTACAAACTAAAAAGAAATAGGGTGCCCGTAATCCCTTTCTTGTCCCTCTCCTCAAAAGGTGGAACAAGACAGCAGGAGGGCAAAAGGAGCGCCTAGGAGAGGTGCGAGGAGCAGAAGGCACCAAGAGAACATCTTGGTGCCGGGAAAGGAGCTGGAAGACGAGGCAGCGGGCCGGCAATACGCGATGAAGGCGTCGGTGCCCGCGTACTCTGACTTGACAGCCGCCACCCGCCTTCTTCGCCTTCTCCGGCACTCCTACGCCAGCCACCCAAGGAGATGAAGGGGAGCGCCCTGATGGAGAGCTTGGCGAGGAAGGCCCTCGGCAGGGCGCGAGGCCGAGGGAGGGGCGGCGCGGTCAGTCAAAGTCGGGATCGGCATCCTGCCGCCCGACTCCCTCGTCGTCGCTGTCGCTGTCCTCCTCGTCACTCCCGCTCGAGGAGGAATCTTCATCGTCGGAGGAGCTCTCCACGCAGCACTTTAGGCGAGTTCCAAGATCTACGAAGACCTTGACGGAGAGCAGGCCGCCCTTCATTAACTTGAAGTAGAGGACGAGCCCTGCCGTCAGGCTATGGACGCGGGCAAATGTCTTCCACCCGCGACGGAGGTACATAACATGAGGAGCGGGGAAGTCGATGTTGACCTGCGTGCCGCCGTTCCCGCAACCCCTCATGTGCAATCTGAGGGTCTGGGGCGGGTCGAGCTCCATTTCCTGAGCAAATAGGGTAGGGAGACAGAGACGACGACGCGGTGGCCGGCGCAGCCTGATGAAGAACTCCCGAGGCTGCTCCCCGACATGGCCCTCCATCACGGGCGGCATCACCGGCGGAGGCACGGGCATCGCGCCACCTCGTCCCCCTCTTCCCCGACCGCCGCGGCGACCTCGACCTCGCCCCCTCCCCCTTCCTCTTGTGGCCGGCTCCGCCACCACGAGCTCGTGGGAAGGAGGAACACGCTATCGAGCAACGACCCTCGCCCCCACCGTTGAAGGGCATGCGCCCCCTCTCGCCATGATGGGTGGAAGGAAGGAGCGGAAGTGGAAGAAGATGGATGCTGGGAGAATGTGGGGGTGCCATCCCCCTTCCCCCCTTCTTATAGAGGGGCGGTGTCGAGGCTCGACCGCCCCGCTCAGCCAATCCGGTCATCGGGGGCGCAGGGAATCAGGACCGACCCACTGCCCCAATCGGCGATGGCCCGGTTTCCTGCCTCCACCGCCTGCCACCTACATGAAAGGCACGTGGCGAGCAAGCAGAGTCGAAGGGACGGGTGAGGCGACCGTTCCCCACCCCGTGATCGTGGGGCGTGGGCGCCTTGAAGACCGAGACCCGAGTCCACTCAGTAAATGAGCCGCGCCTCCACGCCTCCCTCTTTTTATGGGGAAGGCGCGAGCCGCCTCTTTACTGTGATATGACGCATGTGTGTGGGAACCGCCCCACACATGACCCCCACGTCACGCGCGATCATCCACGTCACGCGTTCAATGCGGGTCGTGGGGAAGCGCAGCGGAAGAAATAGTTACTGCGGTAAAATCCGCCCCACCTGCCCGCGCACCGTTCTGGGCCTGGCCCAACAACGTGTCGTGCTTATGTGTGGCCCAGGCCCGGGGGCTCCTGTCGGTATACAAAAGTAGGGGCTCTCCTATTGACCCCTTTACTTGTGCACGGGCAGTCAGAGCCACGCACTGCGGCCACACCTAGCAGGGCAGAAGAGGGAAGCCGGAGAGAAGCCAAAGCGCAAGACGGTCAAGGCAACGCCAAGACCAGAAACACAGGAGAGCAGAGGGGCGAGGTGGACTCCCCCGGCAAGACCCTTGTCGGGGCGGCCTCCGCGGCCCCGGCAAGAGCCTTGCCGGGGTAACTTGCCCGATGCCAGCAGAGCAGGCCACCCTTGAGCCCGTGGGTTCCAAAACCAGCCAACCAACTACATTGGAACCAGGGCTCGGGAGGCGCCTCTGTGGTGGCATGCAGATCTTCGTCAAGATATGAAGACACAAGATCAGATGAGGACTGAGGACCAGAAGACGGTGACCCTTGGCGGGATCCTAGCCGGGGAGATCCATAAGACCCCCGGCAAGCGCCTTGCCGGGACGACTGCGACGCCACGGCAAGATCCTTGCCGGGCCCCCGGCAAGACCCTTGCCGAGGGCATCAGCGGGGCCACTGCCAGGCCCGCACCAGCCAAGACTCCACCGCCGTCTCCAAGCAGCTGCTAGCTCAACCAGCTGGGCAGGCACATGCGTGGCGACGGGCGGCCTCTACACCAACTCAGCAAACACCTACGTGGTGGCTTGCAGATCTTCGTGAAGGCTCCACCACCGCGCCACTTCAGCAGCCTGCTTGCCTACATGGCACCGCATGCATCGCTGGCCTGGGCGCGTGTCGAAGCGAGGCGGAGCGGCGACGGATGGGACGGGCCTCATTCCCGTCCCCGATAAAGCTAACGGACACCTAAGTAGCGCATTTAATGCGCTTTGTCCCGTAACGCCGGGCGATAAGCTCGCGCGCTGTACACCTTTCCACCTCCTGTGTGCCACTGTGGCAACCCCTTTTGCCTATAAAAGGAGGCCCGAGGCGACCAGGAGAGGGATTAGTATCTTTTGGGCAAGTTACACCCCATAGCTAGCTCAAGAACACAAGACCACTCAGTACATCCACCAAAGCAGGACTAGGGTATTACGCATCTTCGCGGCCCGAACCTGGGTAAACGATCTGTGTGCTTCCTGTTAGACCTGCTCTTCTCACAACCCCGCGCCCGCCAACCGTAGAAGGGATTCCATTGATCCCATAGGTGTCGTTTCCACCGACATAATTCTTCAGCTTGAGCAATAGTCCGTTCCCTGAAAACATAACCAGCACAACTATCTAGGAAGTCCCTAGAAGCGTCGGTTAGTCCATTATAGAAGATATCAAGTATTTCATTTTTCTTAAGAGGATGATCAGGCAAAGCATTAAGTAACTAGCAAAGCCTCCCCCAAGCTTGTGGGAGACTCTCTTCTTTAGTTTGCACAAAGTTAAATATTTCCTGCAAGGCAGCTTGTTTCTTATGAGCAGGAAAATATTTTTCAGAGAAGTAGTAAATCATATCCTGGGGACTACGCACACAACCAGGAGCAAGAGTATTGTACCAAGCTTTAGCATCACCCTTTAATGAGAAAGGAAATAATTTGAGAATAAAGTAATAGCGAGTTTTCTCATCCTGAGTAAAAAGGGTGGCTATGTCATTCAACTTAGTAAGATGTGCCACAAGAGTTTCAGTTTCATAACCATGGAAAGGATCAGATTCAACCAAAGTAATTAACTCTGGGTCGACAGAGAATTCATAATTCTTGTCAGCAATAAAGATAGGAGAAGTAGCAAACTTAGGATCACATTTCATTCTAGCATTCAGAGATTTTTCTTTATACTTGCATAATAATTTCTCTAGATCATCTCTATCATTGCAAGCAAGAATCTCTCTAGTTGTTTCTTCACTCATAACATAACCTTCCGGTACCTTGGGCAATTCATATCTATCAAGGCTAGTTCTAGCAGGTGTTTCAGGAGTTTCAGTTTCAAGCTCATCATCAGATTCAACAACATCATGTTGTATTACTCTAGCAATGTGTTCATCAAGAAATTCACCAAGTGGCACATCATCATTATCAAGCAAGGTACTAGCATCATCATAATAATTATCCATAGGAGAAGTAGCATCATCAATAACTTGCGTCATATCAGAATTGATAGCATGTGGTGGTGTTGCAAGTTTACTCATAACAGAAGGTGAATCTAAAGCAGAACTAGATGGCAGTTCCTTACCTCCCCTCGTGTTTGAGGGATATATCTTAGTCTTTGGATCCTTCAGATTCTTCATAGTGATAATATGGTAATAATCCCAAGTGACTCAACAAATATTGCTATGCTCCCCGGCAACGGCGCCAGAAAAAGGTCTTGATAACCCACAAGTATAGGGGATCGCAACAGTTTTCGAGGGTAGAGTATTCAACCCAAATTTATAGATTCGACACAAGGGGAGCCAAAGAATATTTGAAGGTATTAGCAGCTGAGTTGTCAATTCAACCACACCTGGAGATTAATTATCTGAAGCAAGTAATCAGTAGCAAAGTAGTTTGATAGTTCTGATAATAGTAACAGCAGCAATGGTAATAGTAACAGTGATAGCAGTAATTTTGTAGCAAGTGTAACAGTGATGATAGCAGTAGTAACTTAGCAGAAACATTATAAGAGAAATTCATAGGCATTGGATCGGTGACTTGTTGGATGATATTCATCATGAGACAGTTATATCCTAGGGCGATACAACACTAGCTCCAGTTCATCGATATAATGTAGGCATGTATTCCGTAAATAGTCATACGTGCTTTATTAAAAGAACTTGCATGACATCTTTTGTCCTACCCTCCCGTGGCAGCGGGGTCCATATTGGCAACTAAGGGATATTAAGGCCTCCTTTTAATAGAGAACCGGAACAAAGCATTAACGCATAGTGAATACATGAACTCCTCAAACTACGGTCATCACCGGGAGTGGGCCCGGTTGTTGTCACTCCGGGGTTGACGGATCATAACACGTAGTAGGTGACTATAACTTGCAAGATCGGATCTAAAACATGGATATAATGATGAATTCATAAACGGTTCAGACCTGAGTTCATGGCACCCGGGCCCAAAGTGACAAGCATTAAGCATAGCAAAGTCATAGCAACATCAATCTAAGAACATAGTGGATAATAGGGATCAGGCCCTAACAAAACTAACTCGATTACATGATGAATCTCATCCAACTCCTCAACGACCAGCGAGCCTACGAAGGAATTACTCACTCCCGGTGGGGAGCATCATGGAATTGGTGATGGAGATTGGTTGGTGATGACGAAGAACGAAGATCCCCCTCTCCGGAGCCCCAAACGGACTCCAGATCTGCCCTCCCGAGGAAGAACAGGGCTTGGCGGCGGCTCCGTCTCGTGGAACGCGATAATTCTTTCTCCCTGATTTTTTTCTGGAATAATGTGAATTTATAGTATTAGGGGGGTCGTCAGCGAGGCCACCAGGTGGGTACAACCCACCTGGGCGCGCCAGGAGAGGGGGGCGCACCCTGGTGGGTTGTGCCCACCCAGGGGCCCCTCTCTCGTGGGTCTTGGCTCCAGAAATTCTTATTATTGATATAAAAAATCCTCGCAAAGTCTCGTTCTATTCCGAGAACTTTTATTTCTCAATAAAAACAACACCATGGTAGTTCTGCTGAAAACAACATCAGTCCGGGGTTAGTTTCATTCAAATCATGCAAATTAGAGTCCAAAACAAGAGGAAAAACGTGAGAAAAAGTAGATACGTTGGAGACGTATCAAGGCGTCGAGGGTGGCTCCGGTCACGGCGAGGGCGGCTCCGGTGGCATCGAGGGCATGCGGATCTGGTGGCTCCCGGGGCGATGGCGGCAAGAGACGGCAAGGGAGCAGCGGCGACGAGGGATGTTGTAGACGGTGGCAGTAGCGGAAGGAGGGACGACTGTGAGGGATGAAGAGAATGGGGAATTGAGGGAAGGACGGACGCCCGCGCAGGGCTAAGTCAGACTTAGCAGTAGCGCAGGTAACGAATCAGCGCTATCGCTAACTTAGCTATAGCACCGGTTGGCGTAAACACGGTACTGCTGCTTACTGATAGCTATAGCGCAGGTTGGAAACACGCGCTACTGTTATGCCTTTCTCCTTTATTTTCTTTTTCTTTTATTTTTCTTTACATTTTTTCCTTTCTCCTTTTTCTATTTCATTTACTTTTTATTTGTTTTTCATTTTATTTTCTTTTTATTTTTGGTTTATTTTATGTCATTTATTTGGTTTAATTTTAGCAGCAGCGTGGGTTGGGAACAAGCGCTGCTGCTAAAATCAGTAGTAGTAGCGCCCTCCCGCTAAACGCGCTACTGCTATGTGGGGCCCGCCATGTGGCATGGTTCAAACTTAGCAGTAGCCCCCTCCCCTAAAAAAGCGCTACTACTACATACTTAGAAGTAGCACATCTGCTAGAAGGTCGCTACTACTATACCTAGCCTATCGGCAATAGTGTGGCAATTATAGTAGTAGTGTGTTTTGCTGGAGACGCGCTACTGCTATCTAATTATCAGTAGCACCCCTTGTGTCCGCTCACTACTGCTAAGTAGCAGTTGTTGGGAATCGTAGCATAATTTTAAAATTTTCCTACATTCACCAAGATGCATCTATGGGGTATACTAGCAACGAGGGGAAGGGAGTGCATCTACATACCCTTGTAGATCGCGAGCGGAAGCGTTCCAATGAACGTGGATGACGGAGTCGTACTCGCCGTGATCCAAATCACCGATGACCGAGTGCCGAACGGACGGCACCTCCGCGTTCAACACACGTACGGTGCAGCGACGTCTCCTCCTTCTTGATCCAGCAAGGGGGAAGGAGAGGTTGATGGAGATCCAGCAGCACGACGGCATGGTGGTTGATGTAGCGGGTCTCCTGCAGGGCTTCGCCGAGCTTCTGCGAGAGAGAGAGAGAGGTGTTGCAGGGGAGGAGGGAGGCGCCCAAGGCTGTAGGTTGCTGCCCTCCCTCCCCCCCCCTTTATATAGGCCCCCTGGGGGGCGCCGGACCCAAGAGATGGGATCTCAAGGGGGGGCGGCGGCCACAAGGGGGGAAGGGGTTGCCTTGCCCCCCAAGGCAAGGGGGGAACTCCCCCCCCCCCTAGGGTTCCCAACCCTAGGCGCATGGGGGGAGGCCCAAGGGGGCGCCCCAGCCCACTAAGGGCTGGTTCCCTTCCACTTTCAGCCCACGGGGCCCTCCGGGATAGGTGGCCCCACCCGGTGGACCCCCGGGACCCTTCCGGTGGTCCCGGTACAATACCGGTAACCCCCGAAACTTTCCCGGTGGCCGAAACTGGACTTCCTATATATAATTCTTCACCACCGGACCATTCCGGAACCTCTCGTGACGTCCGGGATCTCATCCGGGACTCCGAACAACCTTCGGGTTTCCGCATACATATATCTCTACAACCCTAGCGTCACCGGACCTTAAGTGTGTAGACCCTACGGGTTCGGGAGACATGCAGACATGACCGAGACGCCTCTCCGGTCAATAACCAACAGCGGGATCTGGATACCCATGTTGGCTCCCACATGTTCCACGATGATCTCATCGGATGAACCACGGTGTCGAGGATTCAATCAATCCGTATGCAATTCCCTTTGTCAATCGGTATGTTACTTGCCCGAGATTCGATCGTCGGTATCCCAATACCTTGTTCAATCTCGTTACCGGCAAGTCTCTTTACTCGTACCGCAATGCATGATCCCGTGACTAACGCCTTAGTCACATTGAGCTCATTATGATGATGCATTACCGAGTGGGCCCAGAGATACCTCTCCGTCACACGGAGTGACAAATCCCAGTCTCGATCCGTGCCAACCCAACAGACACTTTCGGAGATACCCGTAGTGCACCTTTATAGTCACCCAGTTACGTTGTGACGTTTGGCACACCCAAAGCACTCCTACGGTATCCGGGAGTTGCACGATCTCATGGTCTAAGGAAAAGATACTTGACATTGGAAAAGCTCTAGCAAACGAAACTACACGATCTTTTATGCTATGCTTAGGATTGGGTCTTGTCCATCACATCATTCTCCATGATGTGATCCCGTTATCAATGACATCCAATGTCCATAGTCAGGAAACCATGACTATCTGTTGATCAACGAGCTAGTCAACTAGAGGCTTACTAGGGACACGTTGTGGTCTATGTATTCACACATGTATTACCATTTCCGGACAATACAATTATAGCATGAATAATAGACAATTATCATGAACAAAGAAATATAATAATAACCATTTATTATTGCCTCTAGGGCATATTTCCAACAGCAGTAGTGCCTCGTTCTAACACGCGCTACTGATAAGTTTCATGTATAAGCTTTTCCCTAGTAGTGGCTCCTCGTTGGGTTGGACACTCTTACTTATCAGAAGTACTACAATTGATCCCATATACTTGTGCGTCATCACGGACGCGGCGGCGCGGTCGGCTGTAGTCCTTCCTACACGACTACGTTGCCGGAAGCTAACATAGATAGGCCTGAACACCAAGCCACAACACACCCTAAATCACCTAAGTTCCATGACAACGCCCTCATAAGTGTACACGGAGTGAAGCCACGCCGCTGCCGAGTCCGAGACGGACAAGGGTTTTCATCCGGAACCCTGGAACGAAGAGAAGAAACCACGACGATGTCCTCAAGAAGATAGCGGCACCCACGGGTGTCATCGCCATCGTCGCCAAAGCGTGGAGCTTTCGCTCGGTAGCTCAGCCGTGCCACCATGAGCTATCCAAAACAATCGTGATGAGCACAAACCTCCAGCTCTGGATCTGGGCGCCGCCACTGTCACCGACAGAAAGCGAGCCTAGGCCACCCGCTACTACCCCCTCAACGCCCAAACGACCAAGAGGGATAGTTACCACCGCCGCCATGGTGCCTGCCGAAGAGCCACCCATGCGGACCGCCATCCGGGGTCGCCTCCCCGGCATCCATGGCTTGAGCCAGCACCAACTATCGACATCACAATGCGCTAGCCATGGTAGTAGGAGTGAAAGGCACTCCTTCCATCCCTAGTCTGGCATCAGCCATCGGATCTAGCTCGACGACTCCACCGTAGGAGCGCCCACACCTATGTCCCCAAACAGTTCCGGTGGACTGGGGGGCCACAACCCAATGGCTACCGACGGCTACCGCTAAGCAAAGCCCCGGCCCAAGCCCTCTAGCCTAGACCTAGGCTAGCTTGAATGCCGCCATACCCATGGCCATTGGCGCTGATCCACCAACGGCATGGCAGTGACATCAAGCCCAACTCGGACCCACACCAGAACGCGCCACGGACCTCACTGCTGCCCAATAATAACAACAGTGCCACCCCAATGCCGCGCAGGGAGCCCTGAGCAGCGCCACCCCGCCAGGAAGGAGCCACCACCCGGATCCGCATCAGATCCAGCGGGAGGGCTCCCGTCCCTTCCACGACCTATGCAGCAACAACAACGACGCCTGGTCGGCACAAGCCCCCCGCGCCGCCCGCCAAGACCAAGTCCCTAGATCCGGAAGCGCCTGACGCAACACCCCTCCACCAGAACAATCCTGCACGCAGCCACCGCACAGCAAGCCACACCCATGTCACAACGGCTCGCGCCCTAGCGAACGCCGCCACCATCCGTGCCTACCGCCGCGCCGCCGGCCCCACTCAAACACGACGCCTATGTGCAACCAAGCTGTCCCACGCCAGCTTCCACTACGAACGAAGGGGAGGAGGTGCCCGCCGCCGCCGACGCAACCAGGGCTTCGCCCGGGGGCGCGTGCCGCGGTGGCAGGGGAGGCAGACGGGAGGAGGGGTAGGATTAGCCCGTGGCTAGGGTTTGTGCTCTCGGTCGCCCGCGGGGGCGACGCGAGAGGAGGACATTTTCTTGTCTACGTGTAACTATTCTTAATAGACAGGAGTAAGACTATTATCAAGTATAAATTTTTTATTTTTTTTCCCCTTATCCCTAGTTCAGTTCCTTGCTTAGTCTGAACTGTCATGTACTCGAATATTTCCGTTGATGTGATTAATGGAAAGGGGTGTTTGCCCGGTAGGAAAAAAATGTAGATGAGTTGCTCTCCATGCCATATAGTCCTCTTTTTACACCACACTCTTTTATTCACCAAAATTGTAGCGCATATAACGGCAAAGCAGTTTGCCGCGCGACGCGCTGCTCACTGTCTGATCAGACTCCATGCTGGGGTGGATCACTGCGACACATTATACATTAGTCGTTCGCGGTCGAGTCATGTCCTTTATTTATTAGTGTCATGTCCTTTATTTATTAGTGTGTGCCCCCGCGCGCACACACACATACATACATACTTATACTCACATACTTACTTTGTTGTACTCCTTTTGTTCCTAAATATAAGTTTTTTTAGATATTTCAATATGGACTACATACGGAGCAAAATGAGTGAATGTACATTCTAAAATATATTTATATACATCCGTATGTAGTCTATATTGAAATCTTTAAAAAAACTTATATTTAGAAACGGAGAGAGTACATTGCATCAACATATGAGAAATTCTACCGTCAAAGTAATCACATATGGTGGATCCATACACACGGTAGCTAGAATGACTTTTATTATTGTACCGCGCATGGGGGTATCCCGAGCATGGATTAATCGTCCGTGGCTGATTTACCTCGTTCCAAAATGAATCTTAATATTTTATTGTGTGTCATCGTGTATCAGCAAAGCTGATAAGTGCATTCATTTTTATTGACACACAATGAAACATGATGATACACGTTGAAACAAGAAAAAGCAAACAAAACATTTTGAAATGAGATAAATTTTGATAACAAGAAAAGCAACACGAATCTCAAAGCAAACATGAATGATGGATCGATGCATGGAATATTCCGTGCTCGGTAGAATATCAAGATCGGTGGCCAGCAAAGACAACCGTTCTATACACTGCAGCTCTTCCAGGATGGGAAGGACCCTCACAGTTTACTGGAGACGTTGGCGAGATACTTGGTGTGGCGGCCGTGCGCGAGCACCTGGCCGGTGTCCTTCCTCCTCACCTCCACGGTTACGCACCCCGTCTTGTCGCCGATGCCGAGGACCCGGGCCTCCACCTCGATCTCCTCCTACATGGATATCGGTGCAGCATGCCTCCGTTTGTTAGTCCCAAGTCCCAACTCACAAGGAAGATTATATAGTACTTCCACTGTAACAGTGATCTAAACGCTCTTATATTAATTTACGGAGGGAGTATATACATGAAACGCTGGAAGACATATACTCGTATCGTACGTTTGCATGGGCGGCGCCCAGGTAGGAGACGGTGATATCCAGCGAGACGCCTGTCACCGGCGAGCCGCCCGTGAAGATTACCGCAGAGCCCACCAGGTCCACCAGCGACGCCACCGCGCCTCCATGCATACGGTTGCTGGCGCTCTTCGATTGCGTCGGACGTACAAGCACACACAGGTATAGACGATTTTCAGTTCAACGCTCCTGCATACAGTACTCCCGTGAGCACGGCCGTGGCTAGGACTACGTACCGACGTGAGGCGAGGAGGGACCATGAAGGAGCAGAGAAGGCGGCCGGGTTCGATGGCCTCGACGCGGAGGCCAGCTACGGTGAAGGCGTCGTACAGCCGGTGGCCCAAGGAACGGTTGTGCCACCTCTGCATGGCTTCGTAAACATCCTTGCTGCCGCCTTCGAGCTTCGCCATCTGCAGGCTCTCTCGGTCTTTCCTGGTCTACCCTGCATATATAAGAGGCCTTTAAGTGCTCGGTCTCCATTGGCAATTTTCACAATAGGGACACCGTAATAGGAAAAATGCCAGTAGAGGCCAAGCATCAGGCAGGCCGGAATTGAGGCCGTGTCACCACCATTGGGAATTTGGGATCCGCGTGGTCAGTGTATTTGGCAGCGTATTTGATTTTTGTGTGCCGTAATGAGAGTATATATTAGCTGTTAATGACACACAATTAAGTAAAAAAAGAAAAGACGTGGTATCATATCATGATACTGTATCATATTAAATGTTACACTACTTTGTATCGTGCATTACAATTTATAATGCAATAAAAATAATAACTTACTCCCTCTATAAACAAATATAAGAGCGTTTAGGTTACTAAAATAATGTTCTATATGTTCTTATATTTCTTTACGGAGGGAGTACAATATTATGAATTATAGAAGTAGTATCATACACTATCGTATGCATAATACTACTATATCATGTTATCATACTTCCCATCACGGACAGGCCGAGGTGCCACCACATGTCCACATGCAACCGAATCTAGGCGCGGAATTGTACGCACACCGGCAGAGCTCGCTGTGGCTGCATGCTTATGCATAGTAGCATGGCAACCCTGTACCCTGACTGGCAGCAGGGATGATGAATTCCCGGCTCGCCCGGCTGGCCACTAGTTCAATGTGTTCCGATGCGCTTTGTTTAGAAATGAATAAAACAATCGTAGTTACCTTTGTTCCTAGAAAAGCATTTATATATATTTTTTAGACAAACGGTTGGCCCCGGTCTTGGCATAATTATGACCCACCGAAAATTATATTACTACTTTAGGGGAAACATACAAACCAAAAAATACATTTGAAGTTAATGTTACAGTAAATCACAAGACGGCTTGACTAATGTGTGCTGCCAACTCGTGATCTCTCCCTATGCCTGTCCATCGACTACTCTCTTCGTTTTTATTTACTTTGCATATTACCTTTGACCTAAGTCAAACTTTATAAAGTTTGACCAAGTTTATCAAAAACAATCTAAACTTTCACAATAACAAATATATATGGTATGAAAATATATTGAATGATGATTCTAATGGTGTTAATTTGGTATTGTGGATGTTAATAATTTTGTATATAAACTTAATTAAAGTTTACTAAATTTGACTTGAAAGAAAGATAATATGTGAAATAAATAAAAACGAAGAGAGTACTAAGAACGACAGATGTATGGCAAGGCGGGCCAACTGCTACGTCGCAGGGCAGACAACATCATTCTGCCCGCGGGAGTCATTGCAAGTACTCCCGTCCACATGACCTACAGTGGACGCCTGGGAGAGGGCCTAGAAATTTCTGGGACGACACACTGGTACTGTAGACGATTCAAATATTATAACTGATACATTATATAATAGTATGGATATGCTTCGGAGCCCACAGCTCATAGCACAATTCCCTATGTAGGATATAGTACCGAGACGTTTGTGGCCTTCTCCGATATAGTGAAGATTTGCTGGCTGGTGCGCGTAGTTTTTCCCCTTCGTGTGGAGGGGTTTTTCACGTTAAATCTCATGTCTTCAGCTTGCTTTTGTTCTTTGTCTTGTTGTTTTGCCCGTTGTATCTCTAACACTATCCACATTGCTGAGCTTTTTTATTTGTCTCACAGGGAGAACCGCGAGTAAAAGTACGTGCTTTGTTTTCTACAGTTTTTTCTTCTGATTTGGACGAGAAAAAAAGTACTGGAAGCGTAGGCTTTTTTGAGCATATCAATTCTTTTTTTGCTGTTGTGAGCATATCAATTCGATTGACTAGTAACATCCAATGTTTTTTTTTTCACTTTTCAGCTATTTGTATTCAAAGTCGTTATTCCAGTCAAATTATTTTTCTGCTTTCACTAAAATTATTTTTTGATTCCTTTCCAATTTCTTGCAAGTTTTCATATCTACTCGTTTTTTTTTGTTATATTCTTTTCGGTTTTTCATCATTTTGTCATATTTTATTTCACTAATTAAAAAAGTTCATTGATTTAGAAGAAATTCGATATTGATTCTTTTCACAAATTTGAAAATTGTTCATCGGTTTTGAAAACAAATTCATCAATTCTGAAAACAAAGTTCAATTGTTTTGAAAAAAATCACTAATTTGAAAAGGTTCATCAAATTTGAAAAGAAGTTCACGTAATTTGGAAAACGTTGATCATTTTTTTAAAGTACATGAATTTGAAAGAAGTTCATCAATTAGAAAAAAACATTCACGAGATTGAATTTTTTTCATGAATTAGGTAAAAATTTCCTTTATTTGAAGAAAAAGTTTGCGAATTTAAAAAAAGAAATAAACCAATCATGGAGAAAAAAGGAAAAGAAAATAAAAGTAAAGAGAAAATAAAATAAAAAATATATTTAAGAAAGGAGAAGTGATGGAAAACATGTATGTAATCACACCTGTGTGAGGTGTTCGGGTGGTTATCGTCGAATCCTATCTTGTGCGCATTTTTTGCAGTTTAGAAAGTAGAAAAAAGTGAAATGGGCTGGCTCAACGTGACGAGGGGGTATGCGCTGTTAGGAAATTAACGAAGGAACGGGTGCCACGAGTGCCATTTAGGAATCTCTGGCCAAAAAATTGACGATAAGAACTGAAAAACACAACGAGCCCATAAAAACTCCATTGTTCCCAGCCAATAGGCAAACCAAAAAAATACAACAGACAAACATCGCCTTGGCCATGAGGAACAGGAAACAAGTCTTGGTGTGGCCTGCAACGAAATTGAATTGAGACGAGTTCTATGCCGAAATCACTAATGGGTACCCCTTGAAATCTGGGAGTTTTTCTCCATATTTTCGTCTATTCGAAATGTTTTACATCTTAAACCATGCGTCCAAATCGTGAACCGTTTTCACCGTTGGATTTCTCGCGTCGAGATCTCAAAAACTAAATTCCATGTTATTAGGTTTCAACGAACATTGTTTTTAAACTCTGGAAAAACCGAATTTTTGTCCCCATATTTTTTCCATTTTCGACCTGTGCCTCTCGCGGAAGCAAAACTGTGCTTCCATAAGAAGTAAATCCATGCCTTTAGGAGAAGCGAATATGTGCCTTTCGTAGAAGGAAAAAACATATTTTTTTTTTCATTTCATGTGCCTCTCATGGAAGCAAATTTGTCCCCCCACAAGAAGCATTGTGCATCTCACAAAAGAAAAAGAAATATTTTTCAAAACTTAGGGATAATCTGGCAAAAAACAAAAAACGAAAAACAAAAAAATCGATCTATAACCCAAAAACACGTAAAAAAAAAATCACGAGGTAGCGTCCAGCATGCGACACATGGCAACAGCTCAGAGCGCGTAGCGCGCTCTTAGCCCATCAAAAGTGAACTTTGAGGGGCTTCCGCAAGGGGTACCCTCAATTAGTTGCTCTAGTTCTATGCACTCCCTATTTTACAAAAATGATATGTTTTGAGTGGCTGTGAGAAATGAACTGGTCCAGGCGACTAGTCCCTACTCGATCGGGCCCATAAATACGTACGCCTGCTAGCCTTGGAGCCTCTCAACTATAGTAGTCCTACTTAACTGAGGACGAAAAACAACTGATATTGAGCTGAAGGTATACACAGTACGGTTTTGTCGCTGGAGGTAATGGAGAAGCTTCCCAAGCGTCCGGCTAACTACGTGCCGCTTAGCCCGGTTGGGTTCCTGCCGCGTGCCGCTGCCGTATACGGTGACCGCACGTCCGTCGTCTACGGGCGTCTCCGCTTCACGTGGAGCCATACGTACGAGCGCTGCCGCCGCCTTGCCGCCGCCCTCCTCTCCCTCGGCGTCCGCAAGAACGACGTCGTCTCCGTCCTCGCCCCCAACGTGCCGGCGATGTATGAGATGCACTTCGCCGTGCCCATGGCTGCTGCCGTGCTCAACACCGTCAACACGCGCCTGGACGCCAAGGCGGTGGCGGCCATCCTGAGGCACTCCCAGGCCAAGGTCTTGTTCGTCGACAATGACTACGTGAGCCTCGCCAACGACGCGCTACAGGTCGTCGCCGATGCCGGCGCCCGCGTCCCGTTGGTCGCCGTCATCGTCGATATTGACAGGCCCACTGGCGTCCGGCTCGGCGTCGGTGAGCTCGAGTATGAGGCGCTGGTCAGCGGCGGCGACCCGGCCTCGGAGCTGCCCTCGCTCGCGGACGAGTGGGACGCGGTCACGCTCAACTACACCTCCGGCACCACGTCGGCGCCTAAGGGCGTGGTGTACAGCCACCGTGGTGCGTACCTCAACACCACGAGCCAGCTGCTGTCGTGGGGGGTGGGCACCGAGCCGGTGTACCTCTGGACGCTCCCCATGTTCCACTGCAACGGGTGGACGCTCATCTGGGGAATGGCAGCGCGCGGCGGCGTCAACGTCTGCATCCGCGAGAACCGCGCCGCCGACGTCTACCGTGCCATCTCCGACCACGGCGTCACCCACATGTGTTGCGCGCCGGTGGTGCTCAACATTCTCCTAGACGGCATCGGCGAGGCTCGTCGGCTGGCGGCTCCCGTCCACGTCCTCACTGGCGGGGCCCCGCCGACGGCCACCCTGCTGGACCGCGTCGAGCGGGTCGGTTTCAAGGTGACGCACTCGTACGGACTCACTGAGGCCACCGGCCCCGCTCTGGCCTGCGAGTGGCGCCACGAGTGGGACCTCCTGCCGCTCCTGGAGCGCTCACGCCTCAAGGCCAGGCAGGGGGTCAGTGTCCTGTCTCTCGCCGACGCCAACGTCGTCGACGACAACACCATGGCTAGTGTGCCGCGTGACGGCAAATCCGTGGGTGAGATCGCGCTCCGCGGCAGCAGCATCATGAAGGGGTACCTCGACAACCCGGAGGCGAACGACAAGGCCTTCAAGGGCGGGTGGTTCATGACGGGCGACGTCGGCGTCGTGCACCCGGACGGGTACATCGAGGTAAAGGACAGGTCAAAGGACGTGATCATCAGCGGAGGCGAGAACATTTGCAGCAAGGAGGTGGAGGAGGTGCTGCTCCAGCACCAGGCTGTGGCGGACGCGGCGGTGGTTGCCATGCCTCACCCGCACTGGGGCGAGACACCGTGCGCGTTTCTCGTGGCCAGCAAAAAGGCTGCCGAGGTCTGCGAGGATGAAGTGATCGCCTTCTGCCGCGAGCACATGGCGCGCTTCATGGCACCCAGGAAGGTGGTGGTCGTCGACGCCCTCCCGAGGAACGCACTGGGAAAGGTTGACAAGGTGAAGCTTCGGGATGCAGTCCGGAGTCTTGTGCTCCCCACGGCCACGTCTAGGCTATAGGTTCGGCGCCCATCATGCATGGTGATAAGGGCAATATGGTCTACACATTGGTAAAAAGTACGGTAGTGTGAATGCTGTACCAAAAAGCATGGCGTGGGTTGAACTATGTATGGATGTTTTTTATAGGTTAAGTATCTATGGATGTTAAATGGTGCATTACAGGTACCCAATTCCCGTTGTTTTGGTTGTAATATGTTAATTTATACTATATTCCTATACATCAGTAGATTGAAACTTTGTCACTCCTTTTGGACCTTTCCACAATGTTGTGGCATTATGAGTTTGTCCAAAGTTCAAGCTTTGCAGGAGTTCTTGACCAAGTTTATTAAAAAAAACATCTACACCATCAAATCACCATATCACGTACACTTATTTTTTTTTGAGGGAATATCACGTACACTTTTATGATGTACTCCCTCCGTTCCTAAATATAAGCCTTTGTTGAGATTTCACTATGAACCACATATTGATGTATATGGATGCATTTGAGAGTGTAGATTCACTCATTTTGCTTCGTATATAGTCCATAGTGAAATCTCTAAAAAGACTTATATTTAGGAACGGAGGGATTATTCATTTAATTTTTTCTCAGAAATAAATTAGTTGGACCGAGCGCACACAATTTTAAAAAGGAGGAAGTAAATTGCTATATACTCCATGTTCTTGAATCCATGCAGTCACCATCTGTAATAGAAAGAGCCCTCAGTACATTCTCATTGATGTCTTAGCCTCGAGCCCCGACTATGAGATTTAAATATGTGCCATATTTTGCTTTCTGTAGACATTTTCCTCATATCTTACTCTTATTGCAAAGCTAGAGTTGAACTTCCCATCTCTGTGGACACCCACGTCATGAAAAGATGAGGTTACTTATATCAAGGCAGCAGTCCTTTTTCCCCCTTTAGACCAGTGAGCAACATTGAGAAGTGCAACTTAAAATGCAAATCCTCAGCCATTTAAGAATTATCTGTTCATCACATAATTTTTATGAAAATATTTGTGGACGATGTAACAATGGAAGTGGTCAGTATTTCATCTTTTTCATCTGACAGCGCCACCGCATTGCAAGATAAATAGGGCATGGAATCCTGAAGCTGAAGGTGATGAAGATATTCAAGTCTTACATGAGGTACTAAATCAGGACAGACGTTTCCGCACAAAAAAGTGACCATTGATTTTTGTTTGAGTGAATGTTTCACCATTTTATTACAGCAATATACCTGACTGTGCTCTTTCTGAATTTGATTCCCTCCACGGTGCATAGATATCCAAACAAGTAAATGGTTTGAAAAAGTGTTTTCTTCTGCAAAATCTATGATAATATTTCACAGCACGCGGGGTAAAACTTTATCGTTCAAGGACAAAACTTGGTATATCGTTTACTCTTATTCACCGTTGTTTCTCTTGGGTACACAATTCGATAGGCATATAGTAATTGCAATGGAGCAGTAACAAAGATTGAGAGGCATTGATCAATTGGTTTTTCCAACAAGAATTTTCTTTAGTAAGCACGACATTTGAATCCACCGTGGCTGTCACAAGTTTGGATGGGAATGGCTGCAAACCATACAATATGATTAGTTTAGAGGCCTCATTAGTTTAGTTTGAGTTCCAGAGGGGAAAGGTAAACATAGAATCTATTAGCAAGCGTACACACTTTTGTCATTGCCTCAGGCGCCGGGTGGACTATGCTACTTGCAGCATGTGCATGTGGTCCAGTAATACATGTGATGCACGGGTAAGAGCATCTTGGCAAATCCGACTCCATAAATGCCTGTGGACACGACCAGGCGCGTCCGCAAGCAGTGACTGGTCACGCCTTAACTTCGCTTCTCTGCATCTGAGTCTCTTATATTTTATCCCCTAGATTCATATAAACCATGCAAAATAAACCTACGTACTACGACACTCTAGCTAGTTACCATTCGTTGTCTGAGATGTCTATGATGTTGATGCCAGGCACCGGGTGGACGGCCGCGTAGGAGGGCTCTGGCTCCTCCTCCTCGACCTCATCCATGTACGCGAGCATCTCCTCCTCCTTCGTGGGGTCCCACACCTCCATCTCCTTCCGACGACGGTGTCAGGCCTCCGCACCCGACTCCGAGCGGAGGGAATCGAGGATGGCATGTTGATCCACCTGCAAATCCTCGTCCCCGGCACCCTCCACATCCTCCTCCGGATCCACTACATCCGAAGGTAGCCCCGCGGCGATCTGGGCTTCGTGCCTTGCCCGGATCTACTCAAGGAGTTGCAGCCGGCGCTCCGGCGTTAGATATGAGTAGCTCTTTACTCGGCGGCGTGGGAGCATCGCTACTAGTGGTGGCGGACGGGGAGTGGAAAGTGGCGGCGGCGGCGGACGGGATGCGGAAAATATGGACGGGAGGGTTTCGATGCCGATGGTCGGCTTAAATATTCGGGCTACGCATTACGCGGCCCACCGGAGCGTCGCCACGCTGCGCCATCGGTCCGACAGAGGAGACGAGCTTCGGACCGCCGGGTTTCAGATTGTTTTCTTGTGGGACCCCAGTGTCATTCCTTCGTGGCGGACATCCCCCCCCCCCCCCCCCGGGTGCCTGTCAGCCCAGGCGTTTGAGGCCCGTTTGAGGAGCCCGTCTGGGTCGCATTTTCGTGACCGGTCAGTGACCACACTAGTAGAAAAAGGCCCATTTGTCCCGGTTCATAAGGCCCATCTGTCCCGGTTGGGGAACCGGGACTAAAGGGTCGTTACTAATGCCCTAGGCCTTTAGTCCCGGTTCTTATACAAACCGGGACAGATGGGCCTCCACGTGGCCGCTCCGGCGAGCCCAGGCAGGAGGGCCTTTGGTCCCGGTTGGTAGCACCAACCGGGACCAATAAGCTTCCACGCGTCAGCATTTCAGCGGCTGGTTTTTTTTGAAAGGAGGTGGTTTAGGGGTTTTGGGGGTTAATTTAGGTTGGTATAGGTAGCTAATAGAGAGATGTGTCCTCTCTTATCTCCGTGGTACTGCTACTGCTATGCCTAAACATGACTTAGATTGAAGTGAGGCAACATGTGGTGCATGTCGAAAATAATACTAATCCTAACTTGATCAAGTTTGGATTGTACTATTTTCGACATGCACCACATGCATGTTGCCTTCACTTCAATCCAATCCATGCATGTTCATTTCATCCACAGATATATAATAATTCTTCATGCTCGCATCATGCATCATCATAATAACAAGTCATACTAATCATCATCATACAACTTCTACTCGTTATTAATAACAAGTCATATGATCATCATCCTGATAGTCATCGAACCAACCCTACTTTGTTCTTAGCACATGATCATCGGTATTAGGTAGGACCTAAATACTCTCTTTAAGGTAAAATAGCATAAAACAATATAGACCCTGACTCTCCATCATGGAGAATGGAGATCATCCTGTCTCCAATTCTTGCGCTTCGCTTGCTTTTGCTTCCAAGAACCTCCTTTACGACTGCCCATACATTTTTTCCATTTATTGATTAGCATGTCTCCACTTCTTTGAGAAATCCGGTATGGACAATTGAGATTCGTAGGATGACTTGGATATATGTTCAAAACACGAAGGCTGCCATTCTGATACATCAAATGAGGCACACAATCCTCTGGGATTCTCTGTTGAAAAACATAGTAATAACTTCATAGTTAGCAATGATGTACTAGTTTTAGAAGTATGCAAAAGATGCACGGATGTCGTAATAGTAAAATATCTTACCAGGGTATCTCCATGGTAGTTACCGTAGTTCAACACGTGCACTAGTGGCACGTATTGACCATAATGTTGAGGAGTTTGATTGTAGATATTGTAATTCTCAATATCAGTACAAAATCCGACCAGATGATTTTTCTCCTGATAAGTTAATTCAGAGCCATCGGTGTAGTGGGTTTTGTCTACCATGTTCCGCATATTGTTTGAACAATCAAAATAAGCTGTCAACTATTTTGAAATAAACAATATAAATTAGCTAATAACTATGTTTGAGAAACCCACATAGCGGTAGAACTGGAGGCGTATCAACAAGGACCCAAATGTCCATATTGTCTTGCTCGATTTCAGGATCACCAAGATCCATGGTGACAAGCATACCCTCATCAAAACCATACATCTTGCAAAATGCTTCCCAATTTTTGCAACCAAAATGGGTTACGCTCTCAGCATTATACAGATTTACTTCAAAATCCACATCATGATGGGTCCTTAGGTGAATTTTCTTCGTTTCAAAATTTTCATGGTCTTCAAAATCCATCTTCTCCAAGACATAGCGTCTTGCATGGCATGGGATAAGCTATACTTGAATTGTAAAAGATGAAAATTACACGTTGAAATAGTTGAAGTCATGCTTAATTACGAAAAAACACTTGTCGTCGTTGCGTACCGTTTCAACATCGAAGGTCTCCTCGAGCTTAATGCTGAAGCGCCGATCATCGTCCAAGTGAGGCCTGTCGCACAAACCTCGATCGTCGTGCCACCACCCACTCCCCCGGGAGACTTTCGTCGTCCGATGATGACATTTCCTACGTTCATAATTCAAAGATTAAACTTGTACAATTAAATATATGTACTACAAAAACTAAATTAGATCATTATTATTCATCACGGGTTGACTATCGGTTTGTCGAGTCTTTTCTTGAAAACTCTCAGCTCACGTGGTGTATACATTCGGCCGTTGGTGATGGTCGCTCCTCCATTTGTCCCCGAGTGCATTACACCAAAATGTCTAGCACACGGGAACGAAGGAGAAGCGACCCCCACGACAACAGTCGGGATTCTTCATCCTCTCATATATATATGGTGGAACTCTCCCTCACTGATTCCTCTCTGACATTTACGACCGTCGGTGATGGTAGCTCCTTTCGTTCCCGAGTGCATTACACCAAATTGTCTAGCACACGGGAACGAAGGAGAAGCTACCCCCACGACAACAGTCGGGATTCTTCGTCCTCTCATATATGGTGGAGACTCGACAGACTTAAAGTCAACCCGAAATATCGTTTAATTATCTTTCTAAAAGAGGATTTGGCTGGTCTCACCTCGATGTCGGAGGGGGTCGGTGACAGGGACGACGGCGGGGATGATGGAGGGGCCGGGGGCTCCTAGATTTCTGCGAAAACAAAAACCCTATAAGCTATCAACTAATCATATGCATATGCCTTGCATAGTGCTCTTCAATTTTAGCATTCAAAGTAGGAGTAGTTTTCCAATTTGAGCATTCAATAAGCAAAATCAAATCGCAAAATAAAGTAGTATTCAAATTAGGATGCATTCAATTATAAGCAAAACTACATCGTCTCCATGCGTCCGTACATCATCGAATATTATCACTAATACACCTCGAATACTATCATACATATCGCCAGTACAACTAGAACCGTAGCGCCCGACGGGTATCGGCGCGGGCGGTGGACACCCAAAGGGAAGGAACCATCACAGGATCATAGCTCCAGTGAGATCCCTGAAGAACCTGCCAGGTATTGTCGAACCTGCCCTCCAACGCAACCATGTAGCGACAGACGTGCTGGTCCTCCTCGCTGACACGGTGACGTACCACCTCCGCGGTGTCCGGAAGCCTCAGCACCGTCACTGGCCCACGCGACCGCCACCAAACAAGGATCGGGTCAACGACGGGCTGGCTCCTCACCAACCTACACCCCCCGGAAGGTAGCACCTCCTAAAACCAGCCCGGCGGAGCCCAGTCCCGGACATGGCCCCTCTGATCAAGCCGGCCTCCTCCGCCGAGTCGACGACGAGGATGCGGGATAGGCATCGTCGATGTCGATGCGGGAATAATTGCTTTAACTAAAAAACAAACTAGTTCTATTAATTTCCTTACTATAAATAGAATAAAGTAGTACTTACTAAAAATAAACTAGCTAGTTTAACTAGTTCTATTATTTTTCTAACTAATTCTATTAAACACTTTCTAAGTAGTACTTACTAAAAGTTATCGGGGAGGGGGGTACGTATATCGATAACGACATACCCGTTAAAAAAAAAGAAGAGGAAGAAGAAGAAAAAAAAGAGGAGAAGAAGAAAGGAATAGAGGAGGAGATCGAAGAAAAAAAGGAAAAAAAAAGAGGAGAAGAAGAAAAAAATAGAATAATATATTATTCTATTTCTTCTTCTTCTCCTCTATTTCTTCTTCTTCTACTCTTTTTTTCTTCTTCTTTTTCATCTTCTTATTTATTTCTCCTCTTCTTCCTCTCCTCTTCTTCTTATTCTTCTTCTTCTTCTCCTTCTTCCTCTTCTTATTTTCCTTTTTTCTCTCCTTCTTTTTCTTCTAAATATGAACATACATAAATGACTTTGATCATACACAATTTTCAAATTCCTACACAATATGAACATATACATAAATTGACAAAGAAAATTCTATGAACAAAAAAATCATAAAAATTCTATGAACAAAATTACAACAGAAAAAAATCATAAATATTCTATGAAAAAATTGATATATTCTTTGCATATATATGAACATGCAAACATTTGCATATTCAATAATAATATCACCAAAAAAATCTAAGCTACACATCTAAATTAATACATCTAAATTACAACAACTAAATTAACTACACATCTAACTACACATCCAAATTAATACAACTAAATTACAAATCTAAACTACACATATATAATAGCTAGGGTGCGCGGCGGCGCGGCAGCAGCGGCGGCGGCCATTACAGGGAGGAGGAGGAGGGGATCGGGGCGGCGCTCACAGGGTGCGCGGCGACGGCGACGAGGAGGCAGCGTCGGGGCAGGGGCGGCGCGGGGCGGCGAAGGCGTCGGGGCGGGGCGGGACGACGTCGGGGCATGGCGCAAGGGCGCGGCCGGCGACGGCGTGGGCTCGAGGGCGGCGGACGGCGTCGGCGTGGGCTCGGGGGCACGGGCGACGGCGACGGCGGCGGGGCAACCTGGCGGCGTCGAGGAGGTCGGCGTCGTCGGGCGGCAACTGGCGATTAAATCTGAAAAAAATGCTAAGTGCTGGCTTATATAGGAAAAGCTTTAGTCCCGCTTCATGGCACGAACCGGTACCAAAGCCCACCTTCAGTCCCGGTTGGTGCCACCAACCTGGACCAAAGGCCTCTTTTCAGCAGCCCAAAGGGCGGGAAGCAGAGGCCTTTGGTCCCGGTTGGTGGCACAAACCGGGACTAAAGGGTGGGCATTGGTACCAGTTGGTGCCACGAACCGTTACCAATGTATGCCTTTAGTACCGGTTGGTGGCACCAACCGGGACTAAAGGCCTTGTGCTGCCCGCATCGCGACACGAAAGTTTAGTCCCACCTCGCTAGCTGAGGGAGCTCGAGAGTGGTTTATAAGCCCCACTCCCGCTGCCCTCTCGAGCTCCTCTCAAATGCAGGCTTTCGGGCCTAAACACACTGTATCTGCCTGTGGGCCTATTGGGCCTTCTACGGGCCTGAATCCTGGCCCATGGATGGTTTTCTAGTCGTATTCAGGCCGTGGTGGCCCAGTAGGTGGCGTTTTTTCCCCAGTTTATTTCTTTTCTTTTTTGCTTTAATTATTTTATTTTGTTTCTACTTACAACAAAATACTTATTTATTTTATTTTATTTTGTTTCTAATTACTTATTTATTTTATTTTATGATAATTCTTTTTGCTATTGAAGTTCTAACAAGAAAAGTCCTTTATGAAAATTCTTTTTGCTTTTAATGATTTTGAACAGAAAAAACTTTGATAATTTTAGTTGCATCAATTTTATATAATTTTAGTTTCAGTAATACTAGAGGTTGCTTATAATGTTTTGAATAGAAAATACGTTGATCATTTTAGTTTCATAAATTTTATTTATGTTATTAAAGTTTATTTTATTTTGTTTCTACTTATATATTTTATTAAAGTTTATTTTATTCTGTTTCTAATTACTTATTTATTTTTTATGATATTTGTTATTTTCCATGCATTTACTGTTTATTTTGAGCTATAAGACCCTGAAATTGAAAAGCACTAGAAGTGAACTCTGAAAAGGTTGAAAGTTGGCATGGTATCATCATTTCACTCACATAGCATGTGCAAGAAAGTAGAGAGGGTTACGGCAAAAACTGGATGCACTTCGTGTACAAAACGGACAATCTCTTTCGAAGTATCAGGGTTTCATTCGGAAACTCGTCTGTTCCAATGGGATTTCATTTTTTTGAACTTACTTGAACTCCATAGTGTTCAAAATGCACCATTCAAAGCCACATAATCAATTTTCAACCTTTTTTTCAACCCTTTCTGACTTCATTTGTTATTTTTCATGCATTTACTGATTATTTTGAGCTATAAAACCCTGAAATTGAAAAGCATTTCAAATCTACTATGAAAAGGTTAAAAGTTGGCATGGTATCATAATTTTACCCACATAGCATGTGCAAGAAAGTAGAGAGGGTTACGGCAAAAACTGGATGCACTTCGTGTACAAAACGGACAATCTCTTTCGAAGTATCACGGTTTCATTCGGAAACTCGTCTGTTACAAAGGGATTTCATTTTTTTGAACTTACTTGAACTCCATAGTTTTTCTGTGTTCAAAATGCACCATTCAAAGCCACATCATCAATTTTCAATCCTTTCTGACTTCATTTGTTATTTTTCATGCATTTACTGATTATTTTGAGCTATAAAACCCTGAAATTGAAAAGCATTTCAAATCAACTATGAAAAGGTTAAAAGTTGGCATGGTATCATCATTTCACCCACATAGCAGGTGCAAGAACGTAGAGACGGTTACGGCAAAAACTGGATGCACTTCGTATACAAAACGGACAATCTCTTTCGAACTATCAGGGTTTCATACGGAAACTCGTCTGCTACAAAGGGATTTCATTTTTTTGAACTTACTTGAACTCCATAGTTTTTCTGTGTTCAAAATGCACCATTCAAAGCCACATCAACAATTCTCAACCCTTTCTGACTTCATTTGTTATTTTTCATGCATTTATTGATTATTTTGAGCTATAAGACCCTGAAATTGAAGGCAACATATAGCTCTCATGAATAGATAAGTGACCAAATTAATAGAAGTTCATCATCACATTAAAACCAAAGTACATACATAGTTCTCATTGAACAACATATATATAGCTCTCCAGAGCATCCAATTAAACCATAAGTTGAAATTATGTAGAACATTTCAATGCAACAACAATATCATCTTCTCCTCCTCAATTTTTTTTCCTTCAAGTAATTGTTTCTTCTTCAACTAAATTTAACCTCACAACAATAGGGTCGGTTGGAATTCCGGTTCAACCACCTCCTAGATAAATAAAATCTATGTCACGTTGGTCGGCATAATTGTCATAAACAATAAATGAACCAAATAGTTATAAAAAGATAATATATACCACATCTGAATCATAGACAGGACGAGGGCCGACAGGGGCGGATACCAAAACCATCGCACTATATAATAAGAAGGAATAATAAAAGTAACAAAATTAGACAAGTATCTATCTGAAGTAAGAATTTTTTTCTTTTAGAAAGAAGATAAGAACAAGAGGCTCACCACGGTGGTGCTGGCGACGAGATCGGTGCGGGCGATCGACGGCGGTGAAGACGGGGACGGGACGTGACGGACCGCTAAACCTAGACAAATCTCGGGCAAAATGGAGTTCGGAGGTCGAGTTTCGAGAGAAGAAAGATTAACTAGTGTGGCTCAGACATTTCATCGAACACCTCATGTGCATAGGAGGTGAGCTAGAGCACCCAAATGCCCTCCCCTCGACGGCCAGAAAAAATAGAGCACTGTGGAGTGCTCTGCTGCGGCGATGGGGTATATATAGGTAGCTCATTTGTCCCGGTTCGTGGCTAGAACCGGTACTAAATCCGGGCCTTCTGTCCCGGTTCAAGCCAAGAACCGGGACCAATGGTTGTGGGCCAGGAGCGAGGCCCATTGGTCCCGGTTCGTGCCTCGAACCGGGACAAATGGTTCCATACGAACCTGGACCAATGCCCACGAGGCCCCGGCCGGCCCCCTGGGCTCACAAACCGGGACGAATGCCCCCATGAGTCCCGGTCAGTGACTGAACCGGGACTAATGGGCTTGCCATGCCCGAACGAAAGCCCTGTTTTCTACTAGTGCCGGGCCGTCCGCCCGCGTGTTTTAGGCGGCGTGCCCGGCTGTAGATGCTCTAAGGAAGCTAACAATAGGATGAAGAGTGTTTGCGATGTTGAATGTGCACCGTGCACGTTGTTTGCACCGGCGCTTCAACATCTCTTGCTATGATATTTTGTACATCATTTACAAGACTACCACCTCTCGATCCATACAAATTTTCAAATAACGTGTTTTGCAAGTAGTAGGTTATTAATTTACATGTATGAATGAGACCAAATTTTTTTCATGTCAATATTTTTGTTTTCTTTCTACATGCTCATGCACAAGACTTCTCCTTATAGTAATTAGTGTTTCAATGTATTTTTTTAGAGTTATTGCACTACTACCTTATACATGAAGCGGTATTATACTTTGAACCTATATATTGTTGGCAAGTCTTTAGAGAAATATATTAATTGTTTGACAAACAATCTTGTAGTTGATTCTAAATAACAAGATAACTATACCAATGAATCCGGGAGTTGCTTCTAAATAATATATGTTGTATGTTTTTATATACCACTAACCAATGACAAACATGACAATACCACTGAAAAATGGTCGGTATCAGTTGACACGATAGTCGGCAGCCTCCCATGGGGAAAAAGACAACACAAATGGACACAGAGTGGTGGCCTTTTCTTGCTGATGGTACCAATAGGGACACCATAGTACCGTTAAACAAAAACTGAATAGATTTGACATAATAGCTATTAGTAGCCCGAAGAAAGACATCGGGAAAACAACACAGATCCGGCTAAAACTAAGCAGTATGATCTATATGACATGGTTTTATATTAATTCTAATTTTTTATGGTTAATTGTATTTGGTTATTTTTTAATGTTTTACTAATATTGAGCCACTATAATGATTTCATTATTTTCATTACTCCATAACTTTGATAAGATTTTCTTTTGGAATTATTTTGTGTTTTATGCCTGTGTCATGCCATGCTACAAAACAATAAAAACAACTCTGAAGTCCGGGAGCATCATATCATGATCACATCAGTCAATTGGGAAATGGATATTTGTAGGTCGTTGTGTATATATATATATTACTCTCCCTGTAAAGAAATATAAGAGTGTGATTTAAACGAGAGAGTACAAACATTGCACTTGTACCTTATACATTAAGGTGGTAGTATTTTCAAGCTATATATTATTGGTAACAATATTTTGAGAAATATAGTAATTCATATGGAACAATAACAAAGATTGTGAGGAACAGATCAAATGCACATTTCACCAAGAATTTCTTTTCGTGAGCGCGGCATCTAAATCCACTATGGCCCTGTTTGTTTGGGCTTTTGCTTCTGCTTTTGCAGCTTTTCCACTTTGGCCAAAAAGCCATAAAAGCTCCTAAATAGGTGCTTTTGGAGCTTTTATGGATTTTGGAGCTCAAATAGGTTATATTAATTCATCAAAAGCCAAAAAAAGCTCCAAAAGCACCTACTTAGGAGCTTTTATGGCTTTTTGGCCAAAGTGGAAAAGTTGTAAAAGCAAAAGCAAAAGCCCAAACAAACATGGCCTATGTGGGGAAAAAATTTGCACTTGAATGGCTGCAAAAGTGTCCTATTTAAGACGTCTTCATCTGGTCCAGCAATAATGCGGTGCAGGGAAGACTAGACAGTGTTTGTGATGTTGATTGTGCACCAGGCTGGTTGTTTGAAATGTCGCGACAACAGCTCTTGCTATGACATGTTCTACATACCAGTCTATCACCTCTCCTTCCATATAAATTTCAAAATAATCTTTTGCGTGTAAAAATTTATTTATTGACTTCTACGAATAAGACCAACATGTTTTCATGTCATCAGTTTCCTTTTCTTTCTGCATGCTCATGCGTAAGGCCTCTTCTTATAGTAATTATTGTTGAAATGTATTTTTAAAGTAGTTGTGCTACTACCTTATACATTATGGTGGTAGTATTTTGAAGCCATATATATCGTTGGTAACGATATTTCAAGAAAATAGTAATTGTTTGAAAGAAAACTGAAAGTTGTTTCTAAATAATATGATAACTATATTGGTGAATCTTGGAGTTGTTTCTAAACAATTTTACTTGTATATGTTTGATATATTAATGAACAATAATGGATATCACAGTACCACTAAAAAATCACCAGCTTTAGTTGACACGATAGTCGGCAACAGCCCATGGAAAGAAAGAGAACAAAAATGGAAAAATAGCGGACTGCCTTTCTTGCTCGTGGTACCCAATAGGTACGACATAGTATCATTACACATATACTTAGAGACATAATGTATAAGCGTATAAATTTTCGGGACGAAATACGCTAAAATAAGTGCTACATAAAAAAAAATCTGCGTCTTGCTAGTACATGCACTACTCATTATCGAAGTCCATGGTTTTTTTTTTTTGCACACCTCCCATTCAAGAGATTTCATCCTGAAATTTTGCACACATACACATCACATCCTTGCATACTTAACAATTTTCAGAACGCCCTACTCGTGGTGTGCACTGATCTCGTGTCTACTCCAACCCCAGCCAGAGGTACTTGACTATTTGCATGGTCTGTACGTGCATTACAACTTTACAAGTAACGAACCAAAATTTCACTCCACAAACAATAAAAAGATGAATCGACCAGTTCCAGCGAGGGAGAGTTGGTGCACTGAACCGTGGCCCACGTCAACTCAACTCAATTCACTTGTGGCCCGATACACAGCGCCGAGTTTCCTTTCCGTCCAGAGTTTTTTTTTGCCGAATTGTCCAGAGGTTGGTTGAGTGGGTGCGCTCACGAGCGAGCGACCACACACCCAAAGGCCTTGCTGCCATATGCAACGGAACAGGAGGGTCACACTCCCGCAGGTCCATGTGCCAATTTTCCTGGCAATTTCTTTAGAGAATATCCTCGCTTTATTGGTCAAGATGAATAAGGCTGAGTGCTCATGGTGAAGGATAGAATCACTAGAAGACTCACGGGATGGGGCATTCGACAGATGGTTTACATTGACTAAAGCAATAGACCAGAAGCTCTCCGCCAAGCTCTTGGTGTCAGCAACCAGCTCAATGGTCGATCGATCCATGGTTGGAGAATTAACTTTCTACTCCCTCCGTTCCCAAATATAAGTCTTTTTAGAGGTTTTAACAAGTGATTACATACGGAGCAAAATGAATGAATCTACACTCTAAAATATGTCTATATACATCCGTATGTTATAGTCTATTCGAAACCTCTAAAAAGACTTATATTTAGGAACGGAGGGAGTATATGCTTGAAAGACAATCTGAGATAAATTGGACCTTCTAGAAACCTTCTTGACGAGTGAGAGCTGCACGCCGTAGCGCCAGTGCTTCTGCTAGTTCTGGCGTGCTAGCCTCTTCAATGCGCTCGCAGCAAGCAATCATCGTTGTGATTCTAGATTACTATTCCCACTACCGTTCACCTAGAAGCCTGAAAAACTGCAGCATCCACATTGATCGCAACTGTACCCATCGGCGGTGGAACCCATCGAACAGGTGAACAACGGCACATCCACTTTTCCTAGCATCCGAAGGCTATGGCTCAAATAAATAGATCTTTCCATGGTGAGTTTCTAGCAACAATTTCACAAATAAAACAACTGGAATCGAGTGCTCTGTAATGCACCCATTTAATATCTACACATAGTCCAAACCTTCTTTAACCACGCCATGCTTGCTTGTGCAACATTGGCACGCATGTACACTTTATTTTTACCAGTGTTTAGACCATATTGCTCTTATCACTATGATGGGCGCCGACCCTACAACCATGACATGGCCGAGGGGGACATGGGACTCTGGACTGCATCCCGTAGCTTCACCTTGTCAACCTTTCCCAGTGCATTCAAAGTGAGGGTGTGACGACCACCGCCTTTATGGGAACCACGAGCGGCAACCTTGTTGCTGGCCATGAGAACTTGAACGGGTTCTCGCCCCACTGCGGGTGAGGCATGGCAACCACTGCCGCGTCGGCCACAGCCGGATGTCGTTCGACCCCAGTGTGGGCTTCGTCACTATCTTGTATCGTTCGGCCATGCAATTTGCTTTCTGCTTTATCTATAAAGTAAGGCGACAACCTGTTTCGAGAGGTGCACGACACTGAGCCGACAAACGGAGAATGATAGTATTCCAATCATTCATTTCTCCGGCCATCTCCTTCCAGGCAACTTTAGGTATTTGCCTTGCAGCCAAAAGCAAGCTTGGTAGCAAAAGGCAACAATTTCATTTCATATTATGGAGAGAAAAATCAGGATCACAACACAACCCTTATGGACATATATGCACCCCGAGTGCTTGACAACAGTACCTCAAGTATGAGCCTGCAAAATTATATATTCACTGTAGGCATTTATATAACCACACAAGGCTGAAAAATATCCAGAGTAATACAGCTACAAAAACAGTACCGCCTTAATGTATAAGGTAGTAGTACGACTGATATGATAACAATGTGATGCCGCCATTTTCCGAGCCATTGTTATTGTTCTGTAGCATGACATGACATAGGTAGCCTGCTAGTCTTGAATGAAAAAAATTACCAAAATAGAAGCTTGTTGCCTTTATGGAGTAATGCAAAAAAATGAAATCATTGTCCTGGCTCCAGTTCAGTAAAACTTCCGTAAAATGAATGACCCAATATGAATAACAGATTCATATCAGATTAATATACAAATGTGGCGCAGCTCGTACCACTCAGTTTTAGCCCAATTTGTGTTCATTTTCCAACATCTTTTTTGGGGGCTCCTGCCGCTATCATGTCAACTCTGTTCCGTTGTTCTTTAATGGTATTATGGTGTCCCTGTTGGTACCATGAGCAAGAAAGGCGGCCCCCTATGTGCCCATTTTTGTTGTCTTTTCCGTGGGCTGCTGCCGACTATCTGTCAAATCAAGCTGACCATTTTCTTGTTTGTACTACGTATCCATTATTGTTTGATGGTATATGAAAAAATGTACAAGCAACAATATTTAGATACAGCTCCCAGATTCACCAATATAGGCATCACGTTATTTAGAAACAACAACCAGATTCTTTTTCAAATAATTACTATATTTCACAAAATACTGTTACCAACAATATATAGCTTCAAAACAATGCCGCATTAACATATATGATAATAGTGCAACTACTATAAAAATATATATAAACACTAATTACTATAACGATTATGTGAATATATAATTTTGCAGGTTTTGTTGTTGGAGTACTGTTGGCACTTGGCAGCATATATGTCTATAAAGGGCTCTGTTGCGAGCCAGATTTTTCTCTCCAAAATAATTGAAAGTAAATGTTTGCTTTACAAAGCTTATTGCCCGAAGCTTGCCTTTGGCTGCAAGGAATTACCTAACGTTGCCTGGAACGAGCTGGAGACCGGAATGATTGGAATACTATTGTTCTCCGTTGTCGGCTCGTTGTTGTGCGCCTGGGAACTTTTTTTTTGGCGGGGAGATTGGGAGGTTTATTGATTAGTGAACAGTATTACAATCCATAGCCAAAAGTCCAAGAAGTTTCTCGTGGGCATCTTGTAACCACAAGTCGTTTTGATGCTCCGAGCGCGAAAATTTAGCTAGAAAATCTGCAGCCCTATTCTGAATTCTATCTACTTTCATAATAGTAAGCTCCCTCACCTAAGTTTCTCAACTCTTGTATCAGGTGTCCCAAGCAAGATCTTTCTGGCTTCGTTTTCTTAATCAGTTTGATTAGGTTTGAACAGTCCGTTTGGAGGACAACCGGACGAGCAGCATATATCTACGCGCCATCTCCACACCTTCATTTGCGGCCATAAGTTCTGCTTCCAGAGGACCCTGGCACCTACTCCCTACTTTCCTAAATATTTGTCTTTTTAGAGATTTCAGCAAGTGACTACATACGAAGCAAAATGAGTGAATCTACACTTTAAAATATGTCTATATACATCTGTATGTGGTAGTCCATTTGAAATCTCTAAAAAGACAAATATTTAGGAACGAAGGGAGTAGACAAGTATTTGCATGACGCAAGTATCAAGTCACCAGCTGAATCACGGATCACTAGACCTGTCCCTGCGTCCTTCTCTTTGTCACAGTAAGCACCATCAACTGTGATTGCAAGGCACCCCACAGCAGGCGGTGGCCATTGTGCACGGGCACTGGCATACCTCTCCTTAGCTGGCTGTTGACTGTTGTAGGCTTCCTTCCACTATCCATTTTCCCTTCACAGGGTCGCCGCCGTCCTTGCTCTGCACCTGAACTAGCTAACACATGTAGCTCGACAGAAATGACCTTGTTACATGTACAGGAGGCACTGGTTTGTCATGTACTTGATCGTTCCTGATCTGCCAATTCCTCCAGATAATCATTAGCACATTCCTCCGCACTCTCTCATTAACTCTGGCTAGAAGATCAAGCGCCCATTCCGGACCAGTATTGATCAGCCCATCTTGTTCAGGTATTTGCCATTCATCTCTCATGGCCTCCCACACCGCATGTGCTTGAGGGCACGTAACAACTGCATGGAACGCATCCTCAGTTTCTCTACCACATCGCACACAGACATCCATCGTGTCAAGCGAGGTGGCGAGACTTCTTTAGTTGCCTTGTCGGCAACCCTTCCTTCAACATTTTCCAAGCACAAATTTTCTTCTTTCGTGGCACATTAATCTTCCAGAACATATTCAGTATAGGTCTATCACCCCTCGGCCTTGTGCTGGACCCCGGCCCCCCTTGCTCTCGCAATAATTCTTCAACCACAAGGTGGCAAGCACTCCGGACAGAGAACACAACATCTTTCGTTGGATGCCGCGCAATGAAATCTGCCTCTAAACGACAAGATGGTCGGATGCCAAGGATTAAGTTCCACATCTGCACGTATGAAATATTGTCTAATTCTTTCCTCATTCCATGAGCCATCCGGCAACAAGAATTCTGACACTCTAGTGAATCTACAAACACCCTTTTCTGACAATGGACGTCTAGAAACATCCCTGTGCGCCTGGGAATTGACTAACACCTGTAAATTTTTAGACTCCTCAAGAATAGTAAACACATGTATAATATATTAGAGAAGATCAATGTGCAGTCGTATTTCTCTGATATCATGTCTTGTTTTATTTCTGGAAAGCAAATTACGTCGGCTCATACTTAAGAACGCTTAACAAAAGGATAAGAACAGAGGGAAATTAAAAGCCACCCTGCCTTATTTTCAAAATATAGGAGGAACCGACTTTGAACACAGGCCGGCGACATGAAACCATTTGGCTGTCTACCGCTGTGCCAAGGCCGAGTTCTCACTTGTAATAAGGACTCTTGAGGTCTTAAGGATCTCGAGGTTCTTGTTTTGCTTTAAGTGTAACTGTTCTCAATAGACAACATTAAGACTATTATCACGTAAATCACTTTTCACACTTTCATGCTAAGGTAAATCAAGTTTTCATATAGATGAGTAGGTCAGCATGCCATATGGTACTGTTTTTACACCGCACTCCTTTCAATTACAGAAATTGTATAGCGCATATACCAGCAAAACAGTTTTCCACGCGACGCCCTGCTCACCATCTGACCAGACTCCATGCTGAGGTTGATCACAGCGACACCTGATGGTCCAGGATTGGCCATGCGAGCTTGAGTCGCGTCCTTTATTTATTAGCACATACATACATACATACATACATACTTCATATTCATTGCATCATCATACTACCTCCGTCCTGGTTTATAGGTCCCCATTGTATTTTATGCCAAATTTTGACCATAAATTTAACTTACAAAATGTTCATGCATGTCATAAAAAATTATATCATAGGAAACTATGTTTAAATATGAATCCACCGATATAATTTTTGTCGACATGCATTAATATTTTGTTAGTTAAGTATTTGGTTAAAATTTGACACAAATTACAAAGGGGACCAATAAACTAGGACGGAAATCCCGAGCATGGATTCACTGGATGTGGTTGATTTGAGATTCATCCTACTTTTTTCACTCTTTTTAGAATTTATCTTGTTTCAAGGCGTTACATTGGCGTTTTTTTCTCGTTCCAAATGTGTCTTAATGTTTCACCGTGACATCGTGTATCAGCGAAGCTGATCCAGAACAAGTGCATTCTTTTTTTTTTGCGGGCATGCATTATTTTTTATTGATACACAATGAAACGTGATGATACATGTTGAAACAAAAAAAAAAAGCCAAACAAAACATTTTGAAACGACATAAATTTTGATAACCACTAGCACGAATATAACAGCAATGACGAGCGATGAATCCACGCATGGAATATCCCGTGCTCGGTAGAATAACCACTGTCATCAACATAGTTGGCTAGCAAAGACAACCGTTTTATGCGTCCATGATAGCGGCCGTGCGCGAGCGATGAATCCACGCATGGAAGGACCCTCAGAGTTTACTGGAGACGTTGGCGAGATACTTGGTGTGGCGGCCGTGCGCGAGCACCTGGCCGGTGTCCTTCCTCCTCACTTCCACGGTCACGCACCCTGTCTTGTCGCCGATGCCGAGCACCCGAGCCTCGATCTCGATCTCCTCCTGCATGGATGCAGCATGCCTCCGTTTGTTAGTCACAACTCACAAGGAAGATTATACGAGTAGATGAAACGCGGAAAGACATAAAGTCGTATCGTACGTTTGCACGGGCGGCGCCCAGGTAGGAGACGTTGATATCCAGCGAGACCCCAGTCACCGGCGAGCCGCCGGCGAAGATCACCGCAGACCCCACCAGGTCCACCAGCGACGCCACCGCGCCTCCATGCATGCGGTTGCTGGCGCTCTTCGATTTCGCCGGACGTGCACACACAGGTATACACGATTTTATATTGAACGCTCCTACATACACTACTCCCGCGAGCACGGCCATGGCTTGGACTACGTACCGACGTGAGGCGAGGAGGGACCATGAAGGAGCAGAGGAGGTGGCCGGGTTCGACGGCCTCAACGCGGAGGCCGGCTACGGTGAAGGCGTCGTACAGCCGGTGGGCCAAGGAACGGTTGTGCCACCTCTCCATAGCTTCGTCAACATCCTTGCTGCCGCCTTCGAGCTTCGCCATCTGCAGCCTCTCTCGGTCTCTCCTCGTTTACACTGCATATATACTCTTTCGTATGCAAAACCTTGTCACTCCGCTGTTCCATTATTTTTGGAGCAGACTACTAACAGCTAATGTGTACATAGCGTGCACATTTTCGTGGTGTCTTTGTCGCTGCTACACTTGGAGGGGTTACCAACTAATTTTGACCATACTTTTGTGAAAAACTAATATTTTTCTTGAAATAACTTTTTTTTGATAAATGATGGTTTTTTAAGCTTAAAATGGAGCATCAAGAGGATACAAACAGAATGAGCACACACTCAGCTTCTGCAAAGTTAGGATGCACATAGTCAACACGAACGCACACACAAACAACATGCCGGCAAATATCAAAGTCATATACGACCAAATCTATGCGAAGGCGAGGACAAAGAAAAACAAAACAAAGCAATGAGATCCCCGATCAGCAAAGTACAACAAGGACCTTATCCGCACCAACCATCTCATAACACCACATGGACGACTAAATTTTTCAACAGCAACGCATTCAGGAAGAGAGGGACGCTCAAGTACCATCGTCACCGGATCCAACTACTTAAGGTCAGATTCTAACCTTTCACCCTGAGAAACCAGTCCGAGCAATGGGTTCAACAAGGTAACAACTTAGAAACATCACCATTGCTAGGTATAACGAACTCAGGTCAGACCTAGACTTCACCTCGGAGCTCGAGACCCGGTGCTCGAGTAGCACCACCATCGAAGTCACTCAAGTGTTGTTGCGGCCGCCTTCCTCATAGAAGCCGCTGGGTTGACCCCGAAGGCCGAATTCAATGGTAGAGAAGGCTTTAATAAGAATTTGGCCACGAGAGACCCCACCAGTTTTTCACGATACAAGCAGCTACATGTGATGTCCAATCACCACGCTGCACAACCATCCCTAAGTGTCAAGTCGCTATCTATAGTTTGCATCTCGCGGCCGAAGTCAACCACCAAATCTGGCGAGACAAACCCTCAGGAAGACCTTTCAGTGGCCACCGCAAACCGCAGCGAGGCCGCCGCTGGAGGCTGGAGTGGTCACCACAAGGACAAACATCGATGGCGGAGCACACTACTGCTGACTACCACCTCGCCAGAGAGAGCCCTGCCTAGGCCCATCGGCCAAGGGGTCGACATGGCCAAAACTGGAGCACAAAAGGCAGATCACTCACCGACACATGCCCGCGCAGACCCCAACCGCTCCTAGAACAAGAGCGCACTGCCACCAGATTAGTGCCAAAATTGGTAGCTTGAAAATAACGTTATATAGCTTCAAAATACAATCGGTTTAATATTTAAGGTAGTAGTGCAACATTTGTAAGATATATTTTAAACAATAATTAATAAAGAGAAGTCTAGCGCCTGATCGTGTAAGAATTTTATTTTTGAACACAGTACAATAAAAAATGTCACGAAAACATGTTGGTCTTATTAATATATACGTCCCAATATATAGCATGCTACATATCAAAAGCATGATTTCAAAAAGTTAGATGGGTACAGATGTGGTAGTCTGGTAAGTAAATGATGTAGAAAATATTGTAGCAAAATATGATGTAACGACAAGTGCAAACGACATGGCAAGTGCAGAAAACACGGTTCAGCCAATCTTTTACTTCCTCCCCCCACATATATTAATGGACGACATGAGCATGCAGCAGATCGGACACTCGACTGCATGCCGCAGGCCAAGACAACGGTGGGTACGTTGGCTAAATAGATCCTATATATTTCTTTTTTGCCCTTCAAAACTCAAACTAACATAATTTTGTGTTGGATATTTTGCAGACGTCCATGACCAAAGTTTTTTTGGTCACAGTGGATTCAAATGCTTGAAAGAACGGTTGAGCAATGTGTCTCAATATTTGTTATTGTTGCGTAGCAATCACCATATTTCTCAAATAGTGTTACCAGCAACATATAGCTTCAAAATACGACAGCCTTAATGCATAAGGTAGCAGTGCAACATTTGTAAAACATGTACTTAAATGATAATTACTATAAGGAGAAGTCTTGTGCATGATCATGTAGTCACCATATTTCTCAAATACCAGCAACATATAGCTTCAAAATACGACAGCCTTAATGCATAAGGTAGCAGTGCAACATTTGTAAAACATGTACTTAAATGATAATTACTATAAGGAGAAGTCTTGTGCATGATCATGTAGAAACACAACGGCTTTCAAACATGAAATCATGTAGGTCTTATTCATACATGTCAATACATAAAATGCTAAAAGCAAAAAAAATACTTTAATATTTTATATGGATGGAGAGGTGGTAGTATAGTAAGGAAATGTTGTTGAAAATATCATGGAAAATGTTGCAATTGTGCAAACAATATATGCATGGTGCACGTGAGTGTAGCAAAGACTATTCAGCCTATTATTCGCCTCCTTTCCCCCGCATTGTGTGTATTGATGGACCACCTGAACATGCCCCAGCCTAAGACAATGATGGTCATGTCTACTAAATAGGTTTTTAGCATGATTTGTGTTGTTTTCGTGATCTCTTTTTCATGGGCCGCTGCAAGCTATTCTGTCAAATATACTCAATTATTGTTTTAATGGTACTATGGTGTCCCTATTTGTACTATGATAAAGAAAGACAACCCTCCATGTGTCCATTTCTGTTGTCTTTTTTCCCGTGGGTTCTGGTAGACTCATGTCACCTCAAGCCAACTATTTTTAGTCATACCGCCATCATTGTCTAATATCAAGAAAAACATACAACCATATTGTCTAGAAACAGCTCCCATATTCATCGATATAGTTATCATGTTATTTAGAAACGCCTACCAGATTTTTCCAAACAATTACTATATTTCTTGAAATACTATTACCAATAATATATAGCTTCAAAGTACTACCACCATAATGAACAGGGTGGTCGTGCAATGTTTGTAAACTATATATTTAGAGGAAGTGGGAGAGTGATAGTGCAAATTGAAAGTGCGTTATATCGACTAGTGGGGGGTGAATAGGCGATTTTTATGAATTCTTCACTGAGGAATTTGCGGGTGAGGAAATTCCTTAGCGAAGAACTACTTGCAGCGGAATAAGTACTCAAAAGTAAGCATAACAAAACACAAGCATGGTCATCATGATGAAATGAAGACAAGCACAGAGTACAGAAAGCGTAAACACAGGATAACATAGGATGAAGACAAATAGACTGAAGAAATTGAACTGAGGAAATTGATAAAGTCTTCAGTCAAAGTCTTCAAACACAGATATGAACAAAAGCACGACACAGTTATGAGGAAATGAAAGAGTTGAGGAAATAGAATCAGTAAGCTTGGTGAAGACAATGGTTTGGTAGACCAACTCCAACTGCTGTCTCAGTTGTACATCTCGTTGGAGCGGCTAGGTATTTAAACCTGAGGACACACAGTCCTCACCGTATTCTCCTTGAGCTAAGGTCACACAGACCTTGCCCAATCACTCGTGGTAAGTCTTCAGGTGACTTCCGAACCTTCACAAACTCGGTTACTCGGCGATCCACAATTTCCTCTTGGATGCTCTAGACCATGACGCCTAACCGTCTGGAAGAAGCATAGTCTTCAAAGGTAACAAGCGTCGGATCCACGCAGGATCAATCTCTTCAGTGATGCTCAATCACTTTGGGTTTGTAGGTGTTTGGGTTTGGGTTTTCCTCACTTGATGATTTTCGCTCAAAGTCCTCAAAGGATGGGATGCTCTCAAATGACAAGTGTCAGTTTCTCTCGGAGCAGTCAACCAGCTAGTGGTTGTAGGGGGCGGCTATTTATAGCCTAGGGAGCAGCCCGACATGATAAGACATAAATGCCCTTCAATAATATGACCGTTAGGTGGGTAGATATTTTGGGACAGCTGGCGCGTAGCACAGCAACGGTCGGAAATTTGAGTATCAAATTCCTCAGGGCTATCATGTTCCTCACTGTATAGGCAATCCGCACTGGCGAATTCCTAACTCCTCAGTCAGAACAAATTCCTCAGCGACCAGAAGAACTTCGTCTCTGTCACTGAAGAAATTGACTGAACTGTATGAGATTTCCAATGGCTTCACTCGAAGGGATTGGTAGGTGTAGGATTTTGAGTTGAGCATCACATGGAAATTTTTCCTTAGTATTTCCTCGACCCCCTTTAACAGTACGGTGTTTCCTATGACTCAAGAAAGAGAAAATGAAAGTACGAAAACAAAAGTCTTCACGCTCCATGTTCCTCGAATGAATGCCAAGTCTTCAAGGGCACACCAATTTCTTCACTTTCAAAGTCTTCAGAAATCCAAAGTCTTCAGTTGAACAACTTCATTTTTAGGGGTCGACTTTCTCTGTAAATATCAAACTCCTCATAGACTTAAAGACCTGTGTACACTCATAAACACATTAGTCTCTTAACATATAAGTCTTTAATACACCAAAATCACTAAGGGGCACTAGATGCACTTACACAAACAACATATTCATGGTGCACGGTGAGTGTAGCAAAGACTATTCAGCCTATTATTCACCCCTTTCCCCCACATTGTGTCTATTGATGGACCACATGAACATGCCCGAGCCTAAGACAATGATTGGCATGCCTACTAAATAGGTTTTAGCATGATTTGTGTTGTTTTCCTGATGTCTTTTATCGTGGGCCGCTGCAAGGTATGTGTCAAATCTATTGATGATTTATTGTTTTAGTGGTACTATGGTGTCCCTATTTGTACTATGATAAAGAAAGACAACCCTCCATGCTTCCATTTGTGGTGTCATTTTTCCCGTGGGTTCTGGTAGACTCATGTCATCTCAAGCTAACCATTCTTATTGGTACCGTAATGTCCATAATTGTCTAATGATATGTCCACCTCAAACAATTACTATATGTCTTGAGATATTGTTAGCAACAATATATAACTTCAAAGTACTACGGCCATAATTCATAAGGTAGTAGTGCAATGTTTGTAAACTATATATTTGGAGGGATGGGAGACTGATAGTGCAAACAACATATGCATGGTGCACGGTGAGTGTAGCAAAGACTATTCAGCCTATTATTCGCCTCCTTTCCCCGACACTGCGTGTATTGTTGGACCACATGAACATGCCGCATGCTAAGAAAACGGTGGGTATGTCTGCTAAATAGGTTTTAGCTTGCTTTGTGTTTTTTTCCTAATGTCTTTTTTTGTGGGCCAATGCGAGGTATGATATGAACTCTATTTGATGGTATTATGCTGTCCTGATTGGTACTATGGTCAAGAAAAAGACAACCCGTTGTGTGTCCATATGTAATGTCTTTTCTTCCATGGGCTGATGCACACCATCGTGTCAACTGAAGCCGACAAATTTTAGTGGTACCATGATGTCTGTCATTGTCTAATGATATATCAAAAATATATAACTAATTACTATATTTCTTTAAACAATATGGCTATCATGTTATTTAGAAATGACTAGCGGATGATTTTCGAAACAATTACTATATTTCTTGAAATGCTATTAACAGCAATATACAACTTTGAAGTACCACTGCCTTATTGTATAAGGTAGTAGTGCAACGTTGTAAACTACATTTTGAAAGGGAGTGGCTGGAGCAAATGTAGTGAATGGTGCATAGTCATTGACGCAAACACTATTCAGGTTATTGTTCGCTTCCTTTCCCCCGCATCCCGTGTACTGATGGATCACATGAACATGTCGCAGATAAGACACGCGACTCCTTGACACAGGATAAGACAAAAGTGGATATGTCTACTAAATACTAGATTATTCCCCCCCCCCCCCCCCCCCCCCCCCTCCAGATACTACGGGAAAAGGCCAAGAACCCGGCACTGTTATTTTTAAAAGGTGGAAGTGGCGGAGAAAAATGAATGCCTGCCACTGGGAGCAACATAGCAGTGGCGGGCACAAATATTTGGCGTCCAAATGTTTTAAATAAATGGAGTAGCATGTGGAAGGCGGTGGTTTCTGCTCGAAACCCTGACACTTCGCGGGAGAGTGTGTTTAGTTTGTACACGAAGTGCATTAAGCTTTTGCCGTAACGCTATCCAATATTTACCACATCATGTAGGGGTACTATAAAGATATGTCAGGTTTGATCCCTACTGGAGCACGTTTGCACGCCCAAACTTTTTTGCGGGTTTTAGTGGCCAAACAATCAGTTAATGTCTCGTAAATAGCAGACCAACTCGGAAAGTCACCAAATTTGAGCATGTGATTTTGGATGGTGTGTATTAATCATGGCAAAAGTTTGAAATTCAAATGCTTTTAAAAAATGACATCATTGTGGCAAATTGTGGGTTTTCGTTCAAAACCATGACACTTCGATGAATAATGTTTGGTTTGTACACGAGCTGCATCAAGCTTTTGCCGTAACTCTCTCAAATTTTTAGCACACCTTACATGGGTCAATCAAGACACCATGTCTTGTTTCATCCCTTTTGCAGCTCGTTTGCACGCTATTTCGTACCAAAGATTGTTTTGCCCTCTTACTAGCGGCCGAAAAGTCAGTTAATGTCTCGAAAATAGTAGATTAAGCCGAAAAGTGGCCAGATTTGAGCATGGGTCTTTGTATGATGTGTATTAATCATAAAAAAGATTGAAATTCAAATGTTTTAACAAATTGACTTTAGTGTGGTAGGACGTGGTACAAAAATTTAGCTGTGGCGGGTGATTTGTGTTGCTCGCCACTTGAAGATAGCTGTGGCGGGTGCCTAGCGGCGTGCGGCACACGAAAATAGCTACGGCGGGTGCTTACTGAAGCCCGTCACTAGTCGGCACCACCTTACCCCCCCCCCCCCCGATGCCGCTCACACCTTATCCGTGCAAACATTCCTTCTCTCTCTCTCGCATCGCCACTGTCGCCATCGATCTGGCGGCCTACGACGTCGCCGCCGTCGCGCTCACCGTCCGCCACCTCCAAATTTCATCGTCCTCCCCGTCGTCTCCGCCACCCTCGTCGTCCCCCGCCGCCTCGAATGACTTCGCCCTAGCCGTATGCCACCGCCTCGAACGACCTCGCCGTCACCTCGCCCTCGTCGTCCGCCGCCACCTCCAACGTCCTCGCTATCACCGTCGCCCTCGCCGTCCGCTGCCTCCAATGTCCTCGGCCTACCTGTTGCCCTCGTTGTACGCCGCTGCCTTCGTCCTCGCCCTCCACATCGTGTCTGTCCGCCCCGATAACCACATCTCTCTCTATCTTATTGTATATTGTAGGTGTTCTTAGTTACTATACTCATCTATATGCAACATTTTCTTCTAGTAAAGATACAAAATATGAGCATGCCCTTGTTCTGATAAATACAATGTTAGTTTGAATTACAAAAATTTGGTACTAGTTTCTTATAAGATGTAGTGTAGCACTAAAAGCATGTGCTAGTTTTAAGATAGTGTAGGATATTTATTCTAGTAATATTTTGTAGTTGTTTGTAGTTCTTTTTGAGCGTACCATATTTTATTGATGATGCAGGGTATTCATAATGAGTGCGAATGTTTTGGTGAAACATTGATTAAGTTCTGTTTCGCCTAATTTCTAGCACTCAATATGTCCTATTTGTAGCAAAGGTCATGCTGATTTTTTCCGTAGTTTTTTTTTTGAACTTTTTATGTTCTCTAAAGTTTTATTTGATGTTGCAAATGTTGATTAAGTACCGTTCAAACTATGGAAGTTGCTCAATTAGTATTTCCTCACTCTTATATATATATTTATATATATATATATATATATATATATATATATATATATATATATATATATATATATATATATGTCCTTTTCTTAGATGAGCCTAATTTTCCTTCGGGTGGACAATCATCACTCGTAATCCACACACTAAGATGAGAGTTGTTCTGAGAGGAGGATACCGACTATTGTCGTAGGGAGGCGTCCTTCCTCTTCTGCTCCTCTGAGACCTTGGTAAAGCATGAGTAGAAGGTGAAGGACGGCCATCACCGACAATCGAAATAACAGTGAGTGAGTGAGTGAGTGTATATCATATATACAATCACTTGAGAGATGGACAGACTGTTGTTGTAGGTCATCTTCCCATTCTCTTCATCTGAGACCCTGGTAATGCAGGAGGAGAAGGTGAAGACCATCACCAATGGCTGAAGTACCAGTCAAGGAGTGTCCAACATATGTACAACCACTTAAGAGTGAAAAGTGTCCACCCGAAGGAAATATATCAACTCTTGTCATAGACGGTTTCATCTTGTTCTATGGTACAAAAACTTCAGTGTGGCAGGAATGCTCAATTTTTTTATGCTCGTAAAGCCGCTTTCATGAAAAATGTGTTTTATCTAAATGTCATGTTTTTTAATGCAATTTAGATGGAAAAGCCGAGATGGCTCGTTAGGACTCTTACAGTCGTAGACTCCGGCGCGAGGGGGCTGAGTACACGGAGATCATGCTCGCCTATGCCGAGAACGCTCCAACAGCCCCTGAGAGCGAGAGAGCAGCCTCTAGCACTAGACCAGCCGTCGAGAATGCGCGGGCAGTCGCTGAGAGTGCTCGAGCAGCCGCTGAAGCTACGACGACCGCCCTGTCTGAGATCACGAAGATGTTTGGAGGTCAGGAGAGCTCATGACGGAGCTGAAGTTTTGTTGTGAACTACTAGTGCACTACCTTTATGTGATCTATATGATCGATGCGTGTGAACTTAATTACTATGTTGCTATGACGTAGTTGGACTTTTGCTTGTGAACTACTTGTGTGTTTATGTGATCTGTATAACCGATGCTTGTGAACATAATTTTTATGTTGCCATGAAGATTGTCATATGACTTTGTTGCTATATGTAATTGGGTAATTATGAATTTGACTTGTTAGCTTGTTTATTTATCTTCGTAGATGAAGTGGTATGTTGTGTACAATGAGAAGAATCCAAGAGTCTGCGATTCATGAGAGAAATGCAATGAACACGTGGATGGTTATGAGAACAACTGCTATACACGATATTACACTAAAAAGGAAGCAGAGGATCATTACTCTAATTTCGTTCTCACAGGGAAAATCAACCATGAAGTTTGCAAGACCAACTTCGTCCTCAAAGAGAAAATCAACCATGAAATATGCAAGACCGTCTGGATGTGTGGACGAGTAAAGAATTTAGTATTCTTGATCCAGTTCATTGTCATTATGGTGTTGTTGTTATCCTGAGGTCGTATATGTATATATGTAACATGCAACATGTCGGAGGCTTCACTGAGATGACTATGTCTATTTAGTTATGATGTTGTTACGTGAATTGTACTGTCATGCATAACATCTATTGCAATGCATTTGGATTATTATTATGACTAGTATGATGCCCGTGCGTTGCAGCGGAGCCATTGCCTTAGGAGGTGGTCAAATAACGTTAGTGTCATTGTAGCCGGTGCATGATTTATGATTAGTGAAGGTATCAAAAATACGGTGAGAGACATGCAGCGTCCAAGAATTTTAAATGACCATAATAGGTTGGGAGGAGAAAATAAAACCAAGATCGATTTTGAGTTGAAGTCACATTTTGTGTTTGTTATTTGTGTCTTCTACAAAAAAGATGATCTCGCGTGAAAGTAGTGTATTTTATTTATTTATGATAGACCCCACATGTGAGTAAAGTACACTGTGTATATGTTTCTTGGAAGGTTATTTAGGAAAATGCATGTATTTATTTATGAGAAAAAGATGTTGGACCCACAATATGAACTCACCACCAACTTCCATCTTTATAAGTTGGATAAAAGGTGTTGCTGCTAATCTGGCATACATCTATTGTTTAATGCCTGATTTTGTACTAGTGGCAGGCAACTACAAGTGCGTCCGGCTGGCAGGGCATATAGTTGTGGCGGGTGCCAAGCAATGCCCGCCAATGTAACAACCTTTCCCAGTGGCGGGCCGCTAGGTCCGCCCGCCACTACAGAGTTACTATTAGTGATGGGCCTGCGCCCGCCACTGATGCCATGTTACCAGTGGTAGGAGGTCAGTCATGGATGATCCTAAGAGTCTTGTCCACCACTGCTGGTATTTTGGCGCCCGCCATTGGTAGCCATTCCTGCAGCAGTGAGAACTCAAATTGAAAAATTGTGATGGATATTTTGCAGCCATTCACGTCGAAACTTTGAACATCCATGATGAATTTGTGCCACAGTTACTAAAAATTTTAGGTGTTCGAAAGAACATTTGATGACCGCCTTTTCAATGTAGAAAGGTCGTAGTGCAAATACTATAAAAATACATATACGTTTAAACATTGTCATGCAAATGGGCATGTAAAAGTATAAAAAAGTTGATATGAAAATATGTTGGTCTTATTCACATGCAAAAAGCGTTATTCGAAAGTTTGTATGGCATAAATAAGTGCTATAGAAAATATCATAATAGAAGCTGTTGTAGCGACAACGCAGACGAAATGTATGGTGCACAGTCAACATCGCAAACACTATTCAGCCTACTGTTAGCTTCTTCTCCAGTGCACCACTTGTTTTGCTGGACGACATGGAGGAGAGGGAGGCGTACGCCGTTTGGCTTAGATCTGGAGATGTTTTTTTAAGCCAGATTTACCTTATGCTTAATTAATACTCCTTTTGTCCCCTAATATAAAAGCGTTTTTGACATTCTCTTATATTATGGGACAAAGAGAGAAGTATATAACCCCATTTCTACTACAGAAAAAGAGTAAATAGGACGCTCAACCCTGCATTGCGGGCTGCTGCCGACGCAGGTCCACCTCGGCACCGCCTCACCGTGCCGCCGCCACGCACGGGTGCATCTCGCCGGCCAGCATCACATGTGTCATTCATTTGCTGGCCCTAGACCATTAGATAGGATTGTTTCATTATTAACAAAAAGTAAACAAGTTTAGAGGAAGAAGTGTACCGGGCCAGACAATAGTTGCACTTAGGAAATTTCTTCTAAAATTTACAGACATCTCGTAAACCAGTTTTACAAGAAGTATTTTAGGAAAACTGTTGGAGTTGCTCTAAAAGATGATGGCCACGGCTGCTAATAGGCTATATGTTTATGTTTCCCTCTAGAATTCATTTAAGAAAAAAATTCATGCTAGAACTTCTGATCCATTCTTATCCATAATTTTAATGACCACTATGGCTACAGATGCTGCAGTTACTAAAAAAACTGGCACAGAGAGCTAGTCTCTCCTTTCAACGCCAGGGCTTGTGTCGCCCGTACTGATTCCTATTAGTAATCGCCTACAGGCGAGCGAACCTGGCCGGCCCATCAGAGCATTAGCTCGTCGCCGCTCTTATGTCTCTGTAGTTCACTTGTTTGCTACAGTTTTCTTTTGTTACTCTGGTTTCCCTCGGGGTTTTCGTTGTTTTTACAGATTTTCTTTGGTTTTTATTTTCTTCTTCATTATAATTTGTTTTTCAATTGTTATCTTTGTTTTTTTCTTTCTTCATTATACTTTTGGTTATTTTTTTATCTTGGTTTTCATCATATTTCATGGCCTTCTTTACTTTTTTGTTGGTTTTAATCGGGTTCCTTTTTAATACTCCATCCGTCCGGAAATACTTGTCATCAAAATGGATAAAAAGGGGTGTATCTAGACGTATTTTAGTTCTAGAGACATCTCTTTCTATCCATTTTGATAACAAGTATTTTCGGACGGAGGGAGTACATGTCTACTTTTTGTGAGTACACAATGTACATTTTTTGCGCACATGAAAAACACTTTTTAGATGCACTTTGGACATTTCCCAGTACATGATGGGCATTTTTCAAAATACATGTTTCAAATACTTTTTTTAATAGTCAGTAAAATTCTCGAAATACAGTATGTATATAATTTTATTGGCAATAATTTTTTTCTTAAAATACAAAAATATTTTTTTTACATTTATAAACAGTTTTAAATCTTCATGTACATTTGTTTGGAAACACATGAATATTTTTTCATTGTCATGACAATTGTTTAATGGCAATTTTGAACCAACGGGAACATTTATTACATTTTTATAAACGTAATAAATATTTTTGGAATCACGGGTATTTTGCTTTACAATGTCATCTACATTTTTTAATGGTAGGAAACATTTTTTACAGTATGCATACATTTTTTTTACATTGTATACACAATTTTTGAAATTGTCACGAACATAGTTGTTTAACTCATTAACTTTTAAACAAAATGTAATGTACATTTTTTCTGAATGTACATTACATTTTTTTATTACGCAAACATTTTTCTTAACATTGTACACACATTTTTATAAGTCACAAGATATTTCGTACACATGATTAACATTTTTCTATACAGGTTTACAATTTGCCAAATGAATGATTCACATTTCTTACACTTGTGTGGTTCGATAACTTCAGATCTCTATGTTTATCGACTCAGACTTGCCAAACTTCATCGCTAATAGGACAAGGCGGCTCCTAGAGGACAAGGTACTATTGTCTATCGACTCAGGCTGCTGACTGTGAACAAGGCGGCTCCTAGAGGAGCCAGGGTGGAGAAGGCTGTGGAGATGTTCCATCGCTACGTGAGTGAACTTGGGATCGCACTATTGTGCTTAAATATTCTGATTTCAGTTAATGAAACATGTATATAATGGATGCTCCTCGTTTGCATTTGCATATGTTTCCTGCTATAGGTCCCATTTTAATTGATTTGTGTTAGTTATTATTACTATCCGGGTTCATAGTCATGTGTGTAATTCATATGCTGCTTAAGCCATGTGCTAAAGAATGTACAAACATTTGCTTTGCTGGTTGACCTTACCGTGGGCAGCATGTGAATGGGAGGCTGTTGACTGTAAACAAGGCGGCTCCTAGCTAGAGGCGCCCCGGTGGAAAGGCCTCCCCGTGATTCCGGGTCTTCATTCAGGACTTATGTGGGTAACCTGCCATGGCAAGTGGACGACTATAGGTTGGTGGAGCTGTTCAGCGAGCATGGCAAAGTGGTCGATGCCAGGGTCGTCTACGACAGAGACACTGGGCGCTCACGGGGATTCGGTTTGGTGACAATGGCGTCGCGGGAGGAACTGGATGATGCCATCGCTGCCCTCGATGGACAGGTTAGTTTAGCAATCATTTGATTCCCCTACCATAGTTACATACCATGATAACTGCAGGAACCAAACCTTGTTTTACCAAGATAACCAATGCTGCATTGCTCTCACATTACTATGTGATGAATTCTGCAGAGCTTGGAGGGGCGTGCCCTATGGGTGAATGTCGCAGAGGAGCGGCCACCGCGGAGGTTCTAATGTCACTTCATACTGCTCAGTTTTTCAGACATCTTTTCTGTAGGCTCTTGCGAACTATCATGTCAAATCTATTCGATTGTTGTTTATTGTACTATGGTGCCCCAATTGGTACCGTGAGAATGAAAAGGCAGCCCACGACGTGTTCATTGTCTTTTACATGGGCTGCTACCGACGGTCGTGTCAAATCAAGCCGGCAATTTTTTTTTATTCAGTCTAAAAAAAAACACTGCGACCAACTGGTTATCCAAACAACCCCTAAGGGTTTAGGCAAAATTGGTTGAGTGTTTTTCAAACAATTACTATATTAATCTAAACACTTTACGAATAATATATGGCTTCAAACTAGTAACAGCTTAATGTATAAGGTAGCGGAGCAACAACTGTAAAAACTACATCGAAACACTAATTACTATAAGGAGAAGGCTTGCATAGGAGCATGTAGAAAGAAACTAAAAATATTGACATACAACAATTTGGTCTCATTCATACATGTCAATTAATAACATACTACTTGCAAAACACGTTATTTTGAAATTATATGGACCGAGAGGTGGTTGTCTTGTAAGTAAATGATGTAGAAAATATCATAGCAAGAGTTGTTGAAACGACATGCATGCATGGTGCACATTCAACATCGCAAACATTGTGGATGACATGTATTGCTGGACCACATGCCACAGAAAGGACACTCGACCCATACGTCTCCTAAATAGATTCTATGTTGAGAACTCAAACTAAACGAATCACATTGTATGTTTTGCGGCCATTCATATCCAAACACGCGACAACCATGATGGATCCAAATATGGTGCTTACTTGGAAATTCTTGTTGGAAAAACTGTGTGATCAATGTCTCTCAATCTTTATTATTGTTCCACAGAAATTACTATATGTTTTGAGATATTTGGTACCAATAGTATATAGAATCAAAGTAGTACCCCCTTAACGTATAAGGTAGTAGTGCAACTGATATGATAACATTGTGATGCAGCCATTTTCTGAGTCGTTGTTAGTGTTCCGTAGCATGCCATGGCTAGCCTACTGGTCTTGAAACAAAAAATAATGCCAAAAGAAAAGCCTGTCGCTTTTATGAAGTAAAAAAATGAAACAATTATGGTGGCTCGAGTTCAGTAAAACTTACATAAAATTAATCACACAATACGGATAATGGATACATATTAGAATTAATATACAAATATGGCGCAATTCATACTGCTCAGTTTTAGCCCAATTTTGTGTTGTTTTTCAGACATCTTTTCTGTAGGCTCCTGCCAGCTATTATGTCAACTCTATTAGATTGTTGTTTATTGTAATATGGTGTCGAGACCCAATTTGTACCATGAGCATGAAAAGGCGGCCTGCTATGCATGTGTTTGTTGTCTTTTCCATGGGCTGCTGCCGACGATCATGTCAAATCAAGCCAGCAATTTTCTTATTGGTTCTATGGTATTCATTATTGTTGATGTTATATCAAAAAAAGTTTGTACAAGCAACACTACTTAGAAACAGTTCCCAGATTCACCAATCACTTTATTTAGATAGGCTACCAGATTCTTTTTCAAACAATCACTATATCTCACGAAATACGGTTATTACCAACAATTTATAGCTTCAAAACAATGCTGCGTTAATGTATACAGTAATGGTGCAACTACTTAACAAATACATTTAAAAAATAATACTATAAGGATTATGTGAATGCCTGCAACGAATATATAATTTTGCAGGTTTATACTTGAAATACTGTTGGCACTTGGCAGCATATATGTCCATATAGGGTTGTGCTGCGAGCCAGATTTTCTCTTCATAATAACTGAAACGAAATGTTTTCTTCAGAAAGCTTATTGATAAGTAGTTTGCCTTTGGCTGCAAGGAAATTACCTAACGTTGCGTGGAGCCAGCCGGAGACCGGAACGGTTGGAATATTATTGTTCTCATTTGTCGGCTCGCTGTTGTGCGTCTTGGAATCGACTAACGCCTGGAAACTTTTAGGCGCCTCAAACGCATGCATAATATATTCAAGAAGTTTAATGTGCAGTATTGTTTCAAATTACACGATGTCATACTTAAGAACTCTTAGAAAAAGAATGAGAACAGACGAAAATTAAAAGCCATCCTGACTTCTTTTTATAGGAGAAACCGAGTTTGAACCCAGGTCGGCAACATGCAACCTTTTTGTTGTCTACCGTTGTGCCAAGGCTGACTTCTCACTTATAAGGTCTTGAGGATCTCGAAGTTCCCTTTCTTCTCTAAGTGTAACCGTTCTTAATAAACAGGAGTTTTTTTTTCTTCTTTTTTTCGAAAAGGAGGCGTGCCCCCGCCCTTAATAGACAGGAGTTAAGATTATTATCAAGTAAATCGCTTTTCACACTTTCAATCATCATGTAGATGAGTAGGTCATCATGCCATATAGTCCTCTTTTTACACCACACACTCTTTTATTTACCAAAATTGTACAGCTCATATACCGGCAAAACAGTTTGCCCCGCGATGCGCTGCTCACTGTCTGATCAGACTCCATGCTGGGGATGGATCACAGCGACACCTGGTCCATGATTGGTCGTCCGCGGTCGATGTCCATTATTTATTATCACATACTTTGTTATACATTGCACTAATATAGGAGAAAATCCATTCTACTGCCAACGTAATCACGAATGGTGGATCCATGCACGGTAGGATGACTTTTATTCTACTGCGGATGGAGTATCCCGAGCATGGATTCACCGTCCGTGGCTGATTTGAGATTCATGCTACTTTTTTGATTATTTTTATAATTTATCCGTTTCAAAGCATTACGTTGGCGCCTTTTCTCGTTCCAAAATGTATCTTAATATTTCACTGTGTGTCATCGTGTATCAGCAAAGCTGATAAAAAAAAAAGTGCATTCTCTCTTTTATTGACACACAATGAAACATGATGATACACGTTGAAACAAGAAAAAACAAACGAAACATTTTGAAACGAGATAAAATTTTGACAACAACCAGAAAATATATAACATGGATCTCAAAGCAATCACGAACGACGACGGATTGATGCATGGAATATTCCGTGCCTGGTAGAATATCAACATAGCTGTCTAGCAAAGACAACCGTTTTATGATGTTTAAAAAAGAAGAAAAAACACAACCGTCGTATGTGTAACATGTAGCTCTTCCGGGATGGGAAGGACCCTCAGAGTTTACTGGAGACGTTGGCGAGATACTTGGTGTGGCGGCCGTGCGCGAGCACCTGGTCGGTGTCCTTCCTCCTCACCTCCACGGTCACGCACCCCGTCTTGTCGCCCATGCCGAGGACCCGAGCCTCGATCTCGATCTCCTCCTGCGTGGATGCAGCATGCCTCTGTTTGTTAGTCCCAAGTCCCAACTCACAAGGAAGATTATGCTAGTACACATGACACGCGGGAAGACATATACTCGTATCGTACGTTTGCACGGGCGGCGCCCAGGTAGGAGACGGTGATATCCAGCGAGACCCCCGTCACCGGCGAGCCGCCCGCGAAGATCACCGCAGAGCCCACCAGGTCCACCAGCGACGCCACCGCGCCTCCATGCATACGGTTGCTGGCGCTCTTCGATTGCGCCGGACGTACAAGCACAGACAGGGTATAGACGATTTTCAGTTCAACGCTCCTGCATACAGTACTCCCGTGAGCACGGCCGTGCCTAGGACTACGTACCGACGTGAGGCGAGGAGGGGCCATGAAGGAGCAGAGGAGGCGGCCGGGTACGATGGCCTCAACCCGGAGGCCGGCTACGGTGAAGGCGTCGTACAGCCGGTGGCCCAAGGAACGGTCGTGCCACCTCTCCATCCTTGCTCTTGTTGCCGCCTTCGAGCTTCGCCATCCGCAGGCTTTCTAGATACTAGTGGACCCGTTGCGCCAAATGGCGCAGAGGCACGCTAAAGCCATGTTCGCGATGAAAAAAATCCATGGTTTAATCCGCATCTAATAGAAAACACGGTGACCTGTTGCGTCAAATGGTGTAGAGGCCCGCTAAACCAATGTTCGCGATGAAAACAGTTGCCTTTAGTAAATGACACGCGATGTATATACTCATTGTAGTTTCGTAGTGAGTCAATTACACCGGTGGTGCTTGAACTTGGCGTAAACGATCACTTTAGTACTAGAACTTGTGGCATACATTGAACTGGTGCAATAACTTGGCTCGGTTGTGCAAATACGGTCCTAATCGCGTATGGATAGGAAATCAACGCTGACTTGGCATGCCAGCGTGGCATGGGGCCCGCTGTCAGCGACTTGAAGCGTGTGGCCTGTTTTCTTGGCAACAAAAACCCCTCAAAAAAATTATTTCTCACAAAAAAGACCATGTTCACGTGGTAGATGTTTTTTTCTTTTTGTTGTATGACAAGTAGGTCCTGACGTGAAAACTAAAAGAAAAAAGCTTAGACCTCTACATTCGAACACGCCAACTACTGCTAGGACGCACACCCTCATAGCCACGGCAACATCTGCTCCCGGATGTTCAACAAGTATAACAGTCGGTAATGTAGTATATAAGGGTATTTGGAAAAAGAAAAGTAGTATAAAGATGATGCATGTGGGGCTTAAATTGGCTGCAGATAGTGCGGCCCATTTTACACGCGCTAGTTCTTTTTGAAATAATTGTAAAACATAAGTAATAAAAATAAAGTTCAAAACATTTATGTGTGATAAATATTATACATACAAAAGATGATTAGTACATAAAAGTTTTTAAACAGACATGTATCATATAAATTGTTTAGTAAATGCGGGCACTTAAAATGTTTAATGAATAAAAAAAGTATAGAGTTGCAGCTATATTTAAATTATTCAAACTGATGAATATAAAAATTTACTAAATATTTATGAATATTCACTTCTGACTTATATTCAAAACAATTATCTAATTTAAATATTAGCACGACTGAATATTCGTATTAACATTTTAAATCTTAAACTACCTATTTTTTAATTATACAAACATCGAATTATACAAATATGCGTACGATTATTGAAATGTTTGTACAATTGAAAGAACATTTATGAATTGTAATGCTAAAAATATTTATATTTCTTATTATACAAATATTTTTATAATTTCACAAATATTATTATACATATATATGTATATTTTTAAAATTATATGTTAACATTTTAGAAAAGTACTTTATTTTGTTTATATGTATAATAATATTTATACTTCTTGAAAATTGAAAGATTTTTTTTATTAATGAGATTAGAATTTACATACCTACAAATATCTAAATAAAACAAACAGGAGAAATGGGCCGTACTGACGGCAGTCCATTTCAGCCCCACAAGCGCCTCTATTCGACTACATTAACCTAAGCTGTTTACCATGGCACATCTGTGGCGGCTGCGTCCCCTCTCGTTAGGGTTTCTCTACTCTCGGCGATGGAGGCGTCCTTCCCGTAGAGATCTTATCTACCCTGCCCTTCCAAAACCGCCGGCGATTGCTGGGCCTCCTCGGGGGTCTCGGCTTCGGTGGGAATTGAGTAACGGAGTTAGGGATCATACCGCTCGCGGCTCAAACAACCTCGGGCAAGAGAATCATGGAGGAGACTGCGTCGAGTTTAGGCATGGCCAATTCTGATCTGGAAGCAATGATGGCAGAGCTGGGGCTGAAAGAGGATGAACTCCAGGATGTGGTGGTGGACGAAGGCGATCTGCCGGAGGAGGCAACTCGGCGGATGGCGATTGCTAGGGTTCACATCGAAAAACCCTACAGCCAGTATTGGTTCTATAGGAATATGAGAGTGGCCTGGGACTTGGCATAGGAGGTAAAGATCAGGCCGCTCGAGGAGAATCTCTACTCGATGCAATTTTTATGTCTCGGTGATTGGGAAAGAGTGATGGAGGAGGGACCATGGTCCTTTAATTAAGGGGAAGGCAGTGGTAATGGCTCCGTATGATGGTTTCACGAAGCCTACCCTTATTGAGTTAAACAAAATTGAAATATGGATACAAATTCATGATCTTCCAGATGGTTTCTTCCCTAAAGTTAAGGCCTTATCAGCAACTGTGGGTGAATTCATATTTGCCGAACCTAAGTCACAAGACTTTGAAGGGAATTTTGTTCGTGTTCGTGTAAGGATTGATGTAACCAAGCCTCTCAAGAATGCTGTTTCACTTGTGATCAGGAAGAAAGACACTATGGAACGGGTAATCTTTAGGGTGAAATATGAGAGGTTACCTGATTGGTGTGCTGTGTGTGGTAATTTAGGACATCTGTTCAAGGAGTGCGGAGATGGGATCCACCCTCCCAAGGCGCTGGTTTTCAAGGATCTCAAGGCAAACTGGTTCAGAGGACCGGGCAGAGGGCCTGGAGAAGGAAGTGGATCTAGGTGAGGCCGTGGCAGGGGCCGTAACGAAAGAGGGGGAGGCCGCGGTAGCACGCTGTTCAATCCCTACAGCAGCCAGGAACATGAAGATACAGAATTTTCAGGGAAGGATGTCTCCATGCAGGATGCAGAACAGAACAGGAAGAGAGGGGCAGTAGTGGCAGTAGATCCGAAGAAAGTCCAGAAGGATCCAACCAAAGCGGGTGCTGCAATGCCTTTGATGCTTCTCCCTTCGGAGTCACCGTCTAGTCCTCCGCCTAAACAGGAACAGAAGAGGAACAAGCCAAGTCCAACTGCGAGTGACGGAGGTACGAGGAAGAATCCAGTCCTCAACAAAAACTCTGATGCGCGTGTGGCGGGCCTCCCAGGGGGGTCGCGCCTAGCGCAATGAGTCTGCTTGTATGGAACTGTCGTGGGGCTGGCAAACCCGCGACAGTTTGTGAGCTTCGTGACTTCACGAGGCAACTTGCCCCCTCTATAGTTTGCATTCTCGAAACCCAAATAGAGGGACCTCGTGTTGAGAACATGGTTGGCACTTTAGGTTTCAATAAAAGTTTTGCTGTTGGAAGCTCTGGTAGGAGCGGAGGATTAGGCATTTTTTAGAATGAGGAAATAAAGCTTGAGATTATTAGTTATTCTGAGTATCATATCGATGTGATGGTTAATGAATTAACACCCACAAAAACTCGCATTACTTTTGTATATGGGGAAGCTCAAGTCCCTGAACGATACAAAACATGGGACATGCTCCGAGGAATTGCGGGAACAGTAAATGATCCCTGGATGGTGATAGGGGATTTCAACGAGGTCTTGCATGGATACGAACATGACGGAGTTGGTAGCAGAAGCCAGGCGCAAATGGATGGATTCCGTGATGCACTTGATACATGTGGTCTATCTGATATTGGTTACACAGGGACTGACTGGACATTTGAGAAAAAAGTTGCTGGAGGTACGTTCACGAGAGTGAGATTAGACAGGTGTGTAGCAAATCCAGAGTGGGCATTTTCCTACCCATCTGCTAACCTAGAGCACAAAGCAACGGCGAGCTCAGATCACGTAGCGTTGCACCTACGTTTGGATGGTTTGCATGCATGCAGTGGGTCCCCAAAGCCATTTAAATATGAGGTGTGCTGGGAGCGGGATCAATCATTGCCACCAGTGATTAGGGAAGGATGGGAGAAAACAAATGGTGACTCGATGCCGGCGGTTCGCGCCAAGCTACAGGGCCTGTCGGCTGACCTGTCGCATTGGGAACGCACACAGTTCGGCAGTGTTCGGCGGGAGATAGCTCGTTTAAAAAATGAATTAAAGATTCTGCGGGAGATCCCAGGAAGGACTGAACCGAGCCGGGAGGAAACTAAGGTAGCTGACCGTCGAGCTGTTCCATCGGGAGGAGATCCTCTGGTGGCAACGAGCGCGAGTTGAATGGCTGGTCCACGGCGACAAAAATACTTATTTTTCCACTTGCGAGCAAGTCGTCGGCGACGGAAAAACCAAATAAAATCGCTTCAGCGGCCAGACGGGAGTTTGTCATAAGATACAAGTGAGATGGAGGGACTAGCTACAAACTTCTACAGCAACCTGTATACATCAGAGGGTGTAACCAACATTGATCAGGTTCTCCAAACTGTGCCCGTCAAAGTAACTCCAGCGATGAACAATTTGTTGAATGCTCCTTATACACATGAGGAGGTCAAGGTGGCTCTTTTTCAGATGTTCCCGACTAAGGCACCGGGGCCTGACGGTTTCCCGGCACATTTCTTTCAACGTCACTGGGACGTTTGTGGACAGGAGGTAACGGCTGCGGTCCTTCGCATAATTGATGGCACTGAGTCGGCTGAGTGCATAAATGAAACATTGCTGGTGCTAATCCCGAAGGTAAAAAACCCATCTTCTTTATCACAGTTCAGGACCATATCCCTCTGCAATGTTTTATATAAAATTGCGTCCAAGGTCATATCCAACAGATTGAAGGTGATACTACCTGATATTATCTCAGAGGAACAATCAGCCTTTGTTCCTGGCAGACTCATCACAGATAACATAATAGCTGCATGTGAGTGCTTATATTTTATGAAGAGGAATAAAGCTGCCAGAAACAGGTATTGTGCGCTGAAACTAGATATGATGAAAGCCTATAATAGAGTCGAATGGGATTATCTACAAGCTATAATGCTGAAGCTCGGTTTCACAGAAAGATGGGTGGACATTGTTATGGGACTGGTGAGGACAGTCAAATTTTCTGTGTTATTTAATGGTAAGAAGCTAGAGGAGTTCCAACCTTCACGTGGAATACGTCAGGGAGACCCAATTTCCCCATATTTATTCTTGATAGCAGCGGAGGGCCTTTCGTGCCTTTTAAAATCTATCGATGAGTCATCAAACTTGAATGGGATACAGGTAGCTAACACAGCTCCGCCTGTAAACCATTTACTTTTTGCAGATGACAGCCTGCTGTTTTTCAAGGCTAACTCTAATGGGGCTAATGAGGTCAACCAGGTGTTGAACACTTATTGTCAAGCATCGGGACAACGGATAAACAATGAGAAGTCGTCAATATTTTTTAGTAAGGGTTGTCCTGATAGTGTGAGACAGGAGATAAAAACCTTGCTGCATGTTCCAAATGAGGCTTTGAGTGCAAAGTATCTTGGGATGCCAACAGAAGTAGGGGCTTCAAAGAATGGGGCTTTCAAATATTTGAAGGATTATTTATGGAGCAAAGTTCAGGGATGGATTGAGAAAACTTTATCATCGGCAGGTAAAGAAGTGTTAGTCAAATCGGTTGCCCAAGCAATACCAGTTTACTCTATGTCCTGTTTCAAGTTGCCTAGAGGATTGTGTGAGCATTTGAATATGTTAATCCGTAAATTTTGGTGGGGCAGCAAGGATGGTCATCGAAAACCAAATTGGGTGTCATGGGAGTCAATGACCCAGCCTAAAAGTATGGGTGGTTTGGGCTTTAAAGACTTTGAGTTATTTAACCTGGCACTACTAGCAACGCAGGCTTGGAGGATTCTTCAATCTCCAGATTCTCTGAGTGCTAGAATTCTCAAGGGTGTCTATTTTCCAAATATTTGTATTCTTGATGCAGACTTGGGGAGCCATCCGAGCCAAATTTGGCGTGCGATCATTGAGGGACGTGATTTACTGAAACAAGGCATAATAAGGAGAATAGGCAATGGAGAGAACACCAACATCTGGTCGGACAATTGGATCCCGAGGAAGGAAATGTTGAGACCATATGGAAGTCGCCAGAACAACCCGCCGGCTCTTGTATCAGACCTTATTGATCAAACAGCAGCAGTTTGGGATATGCACAGATTACAGGAAATCTGCCTCCCAATTGATATTCCAGCTATACTAAACATACCTTTGTGTACTACAAACGTACAGGATACATGGGCTTGGTTCTTCGAGAAAAATGGCTGCTTTCAGTAAGATCAGCGTATAGGATGCTGCTGGACAAGAAGTACAGAAGGGAAGCTTGGATTGATGGCACTGCAGGTTCCTCGAGCAGCGAACATGACGCTGACTCTTGGAAAATGCTTTGGAAAACTTCTGTCCCGGGAAAGATTCGGATGTTTCTATGGAGACTTGCTAAACACTCCTTGCCTACAGAAGATGTCCGTGCTCATAGGAAGATGGCGCCATCCAGTACTTGTGGTTTGTGCGGTGCAGAGGACTCATGGAGGCACTCCTTGCTTGAGTGTTCGATGTTTAGATGCATATGGGCCATGGTGGACGGAGAACTGGCAGAACACTTATGTGAAACCACGGAGCCTAGCGCGAAACAATGGCTGTTTTCGATGATCAATACGCTATCCCATGTAGCGTTTGTTCGTCTAGCAGTCACCTTATGGGCTACTTGGTGGGCTCGTCGCAAGGCAATCCACGAGGCAATTTACCAGAGCCCTTCTTCGACACATCAGTTTATTGCTAGGTATTTGGCTGACCTGGAGCTTCTGCCGCAGAGATTGGAGATAGCTACCCGCCAGCCCAGAGGAGGACCTGTTCGTCCCAAGGCACCACCATCGGGATTTTCAAAGATTCATGTTGATGCTGCAGTTTCCAAACTACATAGCCGCGGAGCAGCTGCTGCTGTGTGTAGGGACCGCTTTGGTAACTATGTTGGAAGTTCAGCGCTCGTTATACATGGAATAACAGACCTGGCAGTCTTGGAGGCAATAGCATGTCGTGAAGGACTGTCGCTGGCGCAAGATCTTATGCTACAAAACTTTGTGCTGGCTTCTGACTCTAAACAGGTGGTAGATGACATCAAGAAATCAAGCCAAGGAGCTCATGGAGCTATTATTACTGAGATTAGACAACGTTTATTACTTTTTAATTGTAATATAACTTTTGAAGGCAGATTCGCGAACAAGGATGCCGATAGGTTAGCCAAATTTGCTCAATCCTTAGATCAGGGGCATCACGTCTGGTTTGGCGCACCCTATGATCCGTTTTGTATCCCACACCATGTGAACTTTGAGTAATAAATTTGGTTTAACCCCTAAAAAAAGTTGTTTACCATGGCATTACCGATCCCACAATTCTTGAGACTTTGGCGTGCAGGGAGGCTCTATCTCTTGCAGAGGATCTTCAGGTCACAAGCATGTTGATTGCCTCGGATTGCAAAGGAGTGGTTCAAGATATAAACGAAGGAACAGGAGGCCCGCATTCGGCTATAGTACATGAAATAACGCATCGTGGATGTTTTTTCGATTCGGTTGTTTTTGTTTTTTAGCGTAGAAATCATAATTTCGAGGCTCATAATCTCGCCAAGTTCGCTTGTAACTTAGGGGTAGGGCGGCATGTTTGGCTGGGAGTTCCCCATGACCAACGTCGTGTACCTATGAACATTGCTGTTATATAATAAAGTGGCGAGATTTCTCAAAAAAAAACCTAACTATCCATGTTGAAGTGTTTCTAAAAAAACTATTCATGTGAAGTTGTTAATAGGTGAATGGTATAGCGGCCAGGACCAATTGTGACCTAACCAAGGGTCACGCGCTTGAGACGCCAAGCCTCCTTTTTTCTCGTTAATTTTAGTATGCACACACGGGACCCACTGGCAATAGAGTCGTAAAAATATTGAAATGCCACCTTTCCAACGTCAATAAGGCTTTTTTATGAGAGAAAAACTCTAGGGGGTTTAAAAAAAATGGCCACACTCCCTCTCTTAGCCGTCCTGACTGCGGGACTGCCATGTTGGCGCGCCTAGTCAATGGCTCGGGCGTACACAACCGAGATTTGTACCGTATTTGCACGCTGGAGCCAAGTTATTACACTAGTTCGATGTATACCGCAAGTTCTAGCACCGAAGTGACCGTTCACGCCAAGTTCAAGTACCACCGGTGTAATTGACTCTTTCGTAGTAGAGAGTCATATCTTAATCCATATCTCTACCTAATATTAAAGGGAGGATTGTTTCTCCACTTTTTTTGGTCCAATCAGGGGTTTTTGGCCCGTCGTCCGTTTTCATGCCTTTTTGCGTTGTATGTAAAAAAAATTGCGTTCCGTTTTGCCTCAAAAATAAATTGTTTTACATGGGACTTAAACCCCGCCCGCTGAGTTTGAGACCGCAGACACCTACCACTCCACCTACCTAGCTTGCCGTTTAGTAAGGAAAGAAAGGTACCCTTTTATAGTTTTTCCCCTAAGTTTGGGCCAGGCGGCCACATTAGCTAGCCTGTTGATTGGGCCAAGCTGGGCCGGATCTACACCTTTTTTCCTTGAGGAGCAGCGGAAAATAAGTTGTTGTATTGGGGGGGGGGGGGGGGGGGGGGGGGGGGGGTTGATCTCACAACCTCTCGCTTCAATTCCTAAGGGCGCAGCCAACTGAACAGCTTATGATTGTGTATAAAAACATGGTTTGTTGAGAACTAATTACTCTCACCTTGCCCCTTTCAATTAAATCCCACCAATTTATATAGGCCTATGGGTTGTACGATAATCAACATGGAGCCTCGAGGATGAGGGTGAGATACGGGTCCCTAGGAAAACAAAGGAATGAAAATCCTGTAAATGAAAGAAATAAAGAACAAAAGAGAAAGGAAAGGAGAGGCTAATTTAGTAGCCCATGGAAAGAGAGGCTAATTGCATGAGAAATTATAAGAAGAAAAGAGAAAGGAAAGAGAGACCAATTCGGAACAAGGAAAGAGAGGCTAATTGCAAGGGAAGTAAAAAGAAGGAAAGAGAAGCTAATTACACGAGAAATAAGAAAGGAAACATAGGCTACTTATACGAAGGAAAGAGTGGCTCATTCACGCATGATCCCCGATCAATGAAATAAAAAATAGTAGCAGAGATATAAGAGGACCATAATAATTCAAACTAGCCTTTCCGGGTTGTCTCAAGGGAAATAAAAAGTGACTTGACATGTTTGGTTTAGATAGTTTAACATCTGAAGTTTTACGCATGATGCCCCTAATAAATGAATAAAAATAGCACAGATATAAGAGATTGTCTAATCATCTGTTCAAAAAAGGATGCTTTAATTGGGGATTGAGAGAGATTGGTGGCGCACAATTAAAAATAATGACGTACTAATTGTGAGATTGAGAGATCAATTAAAATCGGCGGTGAGCACTAAAAAGACCAGTTTAATATGGGAGACACATTATAATTGTGGGATTTGAGAGACCCGTGTAAATCAGACATGCATAAATGGTGAGCACTAAAACTGAATTTGTGAGCACCAAAAATAACCATATTCATGTGGGGGACACATTATAGTTGTAGGATTTGAGAGAGACCCGATTAAATCGGACATGCATCGGTGGTGAGCACTAAATAAACCAGATTCATGTGGGGCAAATTAAAATTGTGAGATTTGAGAGACCCGATTAAATTAGACATGCACCGGTCGTGAGCACTAAAATGGAATCCGTGTGAGAATATATTTAAAATTTTCCTTACATTGCCGTAGTTCAATGTAAGGTGTGTCATATGGTGGACGAGATCATTGTCTTAGGACTCACTATGTTTTCGGATGCATTGTGATCATGTAGGCGCAACCCCTTTGACGGCGAGGATGAGAAGGAGGATAAGCCACGAGATGATGGTGTGTTGCATTGAAATGAAGTACACATACCGGTGGAGAACTTGAGTCATGCTTATTCGGTTAGAGCCATGTGATTTTTTTTCTCCCGTTGCAACGCACGGGCATGTTTGCTAGTACACCTTAAAGAAAACATGGTTTAGTTGATTTCTTTGTGGGAAAACACATATGGTAACAAATTTAATCCCTTTTAATAAAAGGAATGGTGTCTTGCTGTCTACAATAAGATGTACATACATATTTCAATTTGGTAGTACAGATTCATTCAAAACCATGTGCGTTGAAAATATGAGTATTTATCAGGCAATCTTTTGTCTGAGCAAGCACGTACGGTAAAAATTTACATCGCTATGTAAAAAACAATACATTTTTTCTTTTGCTTAATAAGAATATACATATACCTAACACCATGTATAAAATCATTTAAGAAGCCCTTTTTAAAAAAAAGTAGTGTTTATGTCTAAAAAATGTGTTTAAAAAGAATACTATTTCTATGCCACTTAGACGCATGTCTATTCGAAAGTAGTCGTATGGTATTCAATTCGGCCCACAAAGCGTTTTCTTCGGCCGGCCCGCTTGAAGCACAATATGAAGCGGCTAGTCATCAAATGGCGCCAAATGGCAGGTACCCCATTTCAAACCAAAAGTAATTGAAAATAAATGCTTGGCAATTTGGCAATACCAGTGATCCTTTTAGTAAGGAAAATTGAAGGTTCAAACTATGCAATGGGCACATTTTAACCAATGTGTTAATGCAAAAAAAAACATTCAAATAATGATCTGCAAGACATAAACATGATCAACAGTACAGACAGTGGTGTCTTACTATTACACAACTGAAAATACAGGGAGTAGAAAACAATTAGACAAACAGCATAAGAAAGCTAGATCTGATGTGTAGAACTTAGAAGCTCTCTTGCTCCTCTTAAGAACTTAAAAACTCCTTTCTTTTCTTTTCTCAACAGTACGTGTAAGCAGACCAGCTCATGAACAGAAAGCATTCCATCCCTACCCTCCACCCACTCTGCCCATGGACGAAAAACAGAGGGCAACTCAACTATTCAAAGCATAGCGTCCTTGCTGCTCTAGTAAAATGTGTAAAGTACTGGCCTGCTCACAAGCAGTTAACACGCTCACAGTGGAAGATATGTCTTTCTAGGCATATAGTACTCTACAACAAGCAATCTCTCATCACCTTGGGAGGAACAGCCAAGCAGATTAGCTGACCTTTTGCCCCAGAGCTGACCAGCTTATTTAGCATCTTCCTCAAGCATAATTATTAAGTAATTAGGTTTAAAATATGCACCGATACGGAACATCTAAAAAAGTAACAAACGAATTAAACCCATTAGCTATACATGCTCTTTACAGAGCATACATGACTGCAATGTTGTAAAATATATATAGAAACTTGGAAATCGAACGACTCTTTAGCGCAAAATCATGCTGAAATTTGAGATGGGCTCTAGGCCCATATAGCAATTTCTGCAAAATCTCTAAGGGCCCATGTGGGTTAATGGCACTAGGTGTAGTGGAAAGTTTAGTCCCACCCTGAAAGTGGAAGAGGAGTTAGACCTCCTTATAAGGGTTTCTCTTCTACATGCTATTGGAGTTTGAGAAGAGAAGAGGCCCTCGCGCACTCCTCCTCTGCCGCCCGCAACGCCTCGTCACGACGCGCCGCGCCGCGGGTTGCGGGATTGAGCCGAGCCGAGCTCACACCTACGCGCTTATTTTTGCCAGTCACTAACGGAGAGTTCTCTGATAGCTGGGCCACGATCTGAGACGTCGGATCGTGGGCTGTCACGGACTCGGACGTGGGTCGAGCCCACGTCTCTCCACGCGGCTGTGCCTATATAAGTGTGCGGTGTCTCCTAACCCTAGCCGCCACGAACAGATCACATCTGCTTCCACGCGCACGCCCACCGTCGTTCCCCTGCTGCTGCTGCCGCCGATGACTCCATCCCATCCGCCGCGTACACGGTCGACGGGAGAGCAGGTCTCCGAAACCACGCCCTTCTGGTTCTGTACGGGGTGAGGGGCAAATAGGTTTTTGGGCAGCGATTACGCGACTGCTCGCTTCCGATCGTCTACTTCCTCTACGTCCGCGTCGCCTTCATCATCACCATGTCCACCGACGCTGAACGTGCCGCCGCCGAGAAAGCTGAAGCCGACAAGAAGGCCGCCGAGGACGCCGCTGCTGCCACCAAAGCCGCGTCCTCTGCATGGCCTACTGGAGGGTATAACTCGTTTATCCTGCTCCTACTGTTTTCTGTTTTAGCCATGCTAGCGTTATACGTAGATTTTTCGGCAATTAGCATAGTATGTGCTTGCTTGATTGAATATCAGTATGTGTTTATTTGTGTCAATGCCATGCTAGTGATTTACTCGTGGATTAATTTAATCAAGAAATTGCCTATTTACTCAACAATCCAAAAACCTAATATATGTAGGAATTTTTCGGCAAATGGCTTTGCCGCTGCACTGAAACCGGATAAGTTTATCGGTACGTATTTTAAGCGTTGGCAGACTAAGACCACTTTATGGCTCACGGCTATGAACGTGTTCTGGGTCACCGGTGTCTCCACGGGAACGATTGCTCCTGAACAGGAGAAGGCGTTCAAGGAGGCCACCGTTGTGTTCCTCGGAGCAGTTCTTAGCGTGATCGGAGATAAATTGGTCGACGCATATTTACATGTGCATGTCGCCAAGGACTTGTGGGAGGCGCTCGAATCTAAGTTCGGGGCCGCCGATGCTGGGAGCGAGATGTATATTATAGAGCAGTTCCACGATTACAAGATGGTTGAAAACCGTCCTGTATTGGAGCAGGCTCATGAGATAATATGCATTGTTAAGGAGTTTGAGCTTCTTAAGTGCGAGTTACCGGGCAAGTTTGTCGCGGGCTGCATAATCGCTAAGCTCCCTAATTCCTGGAGGAACTTTGCCACCACTCTAAAACATCAGAGGCGTGAATTCTCTGTGGAGGATGTCATTGGCCATCTGAGTGTTGAGCAGAATTCGAGGGCAAAAGACTCGCATGAAAAAGGGGCCGAAGGGACTTCTGTCGCCAACATGGTGAACCAGAGGAACCATAACTCCCACAAGCCCAAGGGAAAGAACGGTGTCCAACAGAATACCGACTTTAAGAAGAAGGGTAAGAAGACCTTCAAGAAGAACAACAAGGATGAGGGCTGCTTTACTTGTGGTTCGATTGAACATTGGGCCAACAAGTGCCCAAACAAGTTTAAGAAGTCAGGACAGGACTCCAAGTCTGTCAACATGATTGTGGGCAAGAATGAGAATTATGCATCTGGGTACGGTAATCTGTTTACTGTCTTTTCAGTGTTTCAGCCCAACGATTGGTGGGTGGACACAGGTGCAGGTGTTCATATGTGTGCTGACATTTCATTGTTCACTTCTTACCAGGTCACAGGCCACGGGTCCGTATTGATGGGGAATGGCGCGAGTGCTTCTGTTCATGGTGTTCGCACGGTCGATCTGAAGTTTACTTCGGGAAGGATCGTGCAGCTGAAGAACGTGCAGCATGTCCCCGCCATCAAGAAGAACCTCGTTCGTGGCTCCCTTCTATGTAGAGAAGGGTTTAAGTTGGTCTTCGAGTCTAATAAATTAGTTGTTACGAAATATGGACTCTTTGTTGGAAAAGGTTATGAGAGCGGAGGGATGTTCCGCCTTTCCCTCGCAGAGTTTTGTAATAAAGTCATGAACCATATTCATTTGAATGTTAATGAATCTGAAGTTTGGCATTCACGTCTTTGTCACATTAGTTTCGGTGTTATGACGCGGCTAGCTAAGTTGGATTTAATCCAGAGTTTCACTTTAGCCAAAGGTTCTAAGTGCCTTTCATGTGTGCAAGCTAAGCAACCTCGCAAGCCTCATAAGGCCGCGGAGGAGAGACACTTGGCACCATTAGAACTCATACATTCTGATCTTTGTGAGATGAATGGTGTGTTGACTAAAGGTGGAAAGAAATACTTCATGACATTGATAGATGATTCCACTAGATATTGCTATGTGTATCTGTTAAATACTAAAGATGAGGCTCTACACTACTTTAAAATCTATAAGGCAGAAGTTGAGAATCAACTTGAAAAGAAAATTAAACGAGTCCGATCAGATCGTGGTGGAGAGTACTTCTCGAGTGAGTTTGATTCCTTCTGTTCGGAACACGGCATTATTCATGAGAGGACGCCTACCTATTCACCCCAGTCAAACGGGGTTGCCGAGCGGAAAAACCGTACTCTAACTGATTTGGTTAACGCCATGTTAGATACATCGGATTTATCCAAGGCATGGTGGGGGAGGCTATATTGACGGCATGTCATGTCCTGAATAAAGTTCCGACAAAGGATAATGAGATCACTCCCTATGAGAAATGGGCAAAGAGAAGGACAACACTCTCGTACTTGCGTACTTGGGGCTGTTTGGCGAAAGTCAATGTGCCGATCCCCAAAAAGCGTAAGCTTGGACCAAAGACTGTGGACTGCGTTAATTTGGCTACGCTAAGAACAGCGTTGGCTATAGATTTCTAGTAGTGAAATCTGAGGTACCTGACCAGAAGGTCGGTACAATTATGGAGTCTAAGGATGCTACATTCTTTGAGGATATTTTTCCTATGAGAGATATGCAAAGCACTTCTAGACAGGAATCTGAGGAGACTCCTGAACCTGCCATCCCTATGGAATATTATGAACAAACACATGATGAAAATCCTGAGGAGGATGACGAGGAAACCCTTGGTAGGGGCAAGAGACAAAGGACTGCAAAGACCTTTGGTGATGATTTCTTCATGTACCTCGTGGATGATACTCTCACTTCTATTTCATAAGCGTATGCCTCTCCAGAAGCTGACTACTGGAAGGATGCGGTCCGTAGCGAGATGGATTCCATCATGGCTAACGGGATATGGGAGATCACTGACCGTCCCTATGGTTGCAAACTACTGGGATGTAAGTGGGTGTTCAAAAAGAAGCTTAGGCCCGATGGTACGATTGAAAAGTACAAGGCTAGGCTTGTGGCCAAGGGCTATGACCAGAAAGAAGAGGAAGATTTCTTCGATACCTATTCACCTGTGGCTAGACTGACCACCATTCGAGTATTACTCTCGTTGGCGGCCTCGCATGGTCTTCTCGTCCATCAGATGGATGTTAAGACGGCTTTTCTAAATGGAGAGCTAAACGAGGAAATCTACATGCAACAGCCTGATGGCTTTGTGATAGATGGTCAGGAAAGAAAGGTGTGTAGGTTGATAAAATCTTTATATGGCCTGAAACAAGCACCTAAGCAATGGCATGATAAGTTTAATACAACTCTGACATCTGTTGGTTTCGTTGTTAATGAAGCTGACAAATGTGCATACTATCGCCATGGTGGGGGCGAAGGAGTTATACTGTGCTTGTATGTTGATGACATACTGATATTCGGAACAAACCTCAAAGTCATTGAGGAGGTCAAATCGTTTCTATCTCAGAACTTTGAGATGAAAGACCTTGGTGTGGCCGATGTTATCTTGAACATCAAGCTACTGAGAGATAATGAGGGTGGGATTACACTTCTGCAATCCCACTATGTTGAGAAGGTGTTGAGTCGTTTTGGATATTCGGACTACACACCATCTCAAACACCATATGACCCTAGCGTGTTGATTCGAAAATCCAAAGGCACTGCTAAAGATCAATTGAGATACTCTCAAATCATTGGTTCACTGATGTACCTAGCGAGCGCAACGAGGCCTGACATCGCGTTTGCTGTGAGCAAACTGAGCCGGTTTGTTTTCAAACCGGGTGATGTACATTGGCATGTTGTTGAGAGAGTTATGCGCTATCTGAAAGGTACTATGAACTATGGACTTCACTATACCGGATACCCATCGGTACTTGAAGGGTATAGTGATGCGAATTGGATCTTTGATGCTGATGAGATGAAGGACACAACTGGGTATATGTTTACTCTTGGAGGTGGCGCTGTTTCCTGGAAGTCTTGCAAGCAAACGATCTTAACGAGATCTACAATGGAAGCAGAATTAACAGCATTAGACACATCTGGTGTTGAAGCAGGATGGCTTCGAGATCTTTTGATGGGCTTGCCATTGGTTGATAAACCAGTTTCGGCTATCCTTATGAACTGTGATAATCAGACTGTCATCACCAAGGTGAAGAGTTCAAAGGACAACATGAAGTCCAACAAACACATAAGAATCAGATTAAAAGCTGTCAGAAAATTAAGAAACTCCGGAGTGATAGCGTTGGAGTATGTCCATACGGCTAAGAATCTGGCAGATCCCTTTACAAAAGGGCTATCACGTGTTGTGATAGATAGTGCATCGAGGGAGATGGGTATGAGACCCACATGAGTTGCCATGGTAGTAACCCAACCTATGTGATCGGAGATCCCGTGAATTAGGACCTGGGAAAACAAGCCAGTGGTGAACTGAGGAGAGTAACTATACTAACCCACTCCGTTGGAGATGCAATACTCTCAAGTCTGTATGGTAGGGTGACTACTGTCTTAATGTGTTCCAAAGCTTAAGTGAGCAAGATGCTATCCTACAGAGCGATCTTTGGAGGAACACACCTATGTGAGCCCGACTGCTGGTCATAGTCTATGAGATTGGGGTGATCTCTAGTAAGCTCATGAATAGGCCAGGATGTGACTTATATGCTCCACCCGAGGGGTCAGCCTTCGGAAGCCTAGTACTGGTAAGACATGTGGTGAAACTTCTTTATGCCAAACTGACAATTCAAGGCATAGTCCATTGTTCAGTTGTGAAGGAGTGTAGCTACTTGCTCTAGGTGAAGTTCAACCTTAACAGGTCTTCACTGAAACACTGGTATATCGAAATAGTAATTGGAACAGAGGACACAATGGGCCCTCGAGATCTGGTGGGGGATTGCTGAAATTTGAGATGGGCTCTAGGCCCATATAGCAATTTCTGGAAAATCGCTAAGGGCCCATGTGGGTTATATGGCACTAGGTGTAGTGGGAAGTTTAGTCCCACCCCGGAAGTGGAAGAGGAGTTAGACCTCCTTATAAGGGTTTCTCTTCTACATGCTATTGGAGCTTGAGAAGAGAAGAGGCCCTCGCGCACTCCTCCTCCACCACCCGCCTCGCCACGCCACGCCACGCCTCGTCACGACGCGCCGCGGGTTGCGGGATTGAGCCGAGCTCACACCTACGCGCTTATTTTTGCCACTCACTAACGGAGAGTTCTCTGACAGCTGGGCCACGATCTAAGACGTCGGATCGTGGGCTGTCATAGACTCGGACGTGGGTCGAGCCCACGTCTCTCCACACGGCCGCGCCTATATAAGTGTGCGGTGTCTCCTAACCCTAGCCGCCACGAACAAATCACATCTGCTTCCATGCGCACGCCCACCGTCGTTCCCTTGCTGCTGCTGCCGCCGGTGACTCCATCCCATCCGCCGCGTACATGGTCGATGGGAGAGCAGGTCTCCGAAACCACGCCCTTCTGGTTCCTGTACGGGGTGAGGGGCGAATAGGTTTTTGGGCAGCGATTACGTGACTGCTCGCTTCCGATCGTCTACTTCCTCTACGTCCGCGTCGCCTTCATCATCACCATGTCCACCGACGCCGAACGTGCCGCCGCCGAGAAAGCTGAAGCCGACAAGAAGGCCGCCGAGGACGCCGCTGCTGCCACCAAAGCCGCGGCCTCTGCATGGCCTACTGGAGGGTATAACTCGTTTATCCCGCTCGTACTGTTTTCTGTTTTAGCCATGCTAGCGTTATACGTATATCTTTCTGCAAGTAGCGTAGTATGTGCTTGCTTGACTGAATATCAGTATGTGTTTATTTGTGTCAATGCCATACTAGTGATTTACTCGTGGATTAATTTAATCGAAAAATTGCCTATTTACTCAACAAATCATAGGCGCTAACAAACAATAAAAATTTAAACACCATATATTATTACATCTTAAAGTTCACATAACCATAACATGAATGACCCATCAATAGACAATTAGACCGACGAAGAAAAGTAAATTCATGTAGCTAGAGACAGCACAGCAGAGTTCAGTACTTAGAGAAAGAGAAGCATCTGTGCAGCGAGAAAGAACAAGCATGTAGGTAAAAAAGAATCAAGCAAACCTTGAACAGCAGCACAGAGTTGCAGATGCAGCAACCTAGCAGATCGTCGAACCTGCTAGACAAACGGAGATAGATCTGTCAGAGTGCATGCATAACGGTGCACACACAGGCATAAAAACAGTAGGCAATTCTTATAGACAAGCAAAACAACAGCTAATTACCAGATCTAGAAAGCAGAACCAGGCCAAGAAAGCAGGCTAGACAGAGGACTACACCAAGGCGGACCAGCAGGCAAAACGAGATGAAAAAAAGAAAGGTCACCACACACACATTTCATCGAACATGTTGCTCCGGCTGCTCCGGCCGGCGAGCCTCCGTCCATGGCCCACCCCGTCCTCATTTGCCGCTGCACCAACCCCCGTTGCTTTCCCCCTGCAGGCGCCGGCCTTCTGCCCAGACCCGACCCATGCGCCACCAACCTAAGCGACGGGTCGACGGCGGCGTCCTTCCCTCCCTTGTACTGTCCCATCGCCCATGGATCCATGGTAGCCGGTGGAGGCGTCGGGGGAACGATGGGGAGCGGGAGGCGATGAGCACGCACACGCAATGGAGAGGGAGAGGGTTCGTCGATTCGTGCTGTCGCGGCTGAGGAGGGAGGGAGGGATGCGGCGTGCGAGCGAGGGGCTTTCGACGACACGACCTGCACGACGCACGACCCGGCCAACTGCTCCGCGGCTTCCCATGACGCAGGACGCGGGCAGCGCCAGACCCGACGCGTCAAGAGTGGTTCACCCGATAAAATCCAACCCAGCCACTGAAGGATCCGACAAGCGGGGCCAGGAGTAACGGCGGCCCACCCGTCATCGCGCCAGCACAAACGTGCGTGCACATGCTCCGGCCCACCCTTCGACAGCTGACGCAGGACGCAGGGCGCGGGCAGCAAGGAGCGACCCTCCAAAAGCGGTTGACTAAGAACATACACGGCGAGACATGCAGCCAAGGCAGCTGACGAGCGGGACCAGAGGTAGCACCGGCCCATCCGTCACCTGCAAAGCACAGGCATGGGTGCAAAAACCGGGTGTATACGCGCCAGCCACGATGCACGTTGTGTTCTGCGCGCTGAGCCACGCGACGCAGCGGGAATGGCTGACGCGAGGAGGATTAACCCAGCCAATCGAACGCCTCACCGAGCCCACCAGTCATCGCCCAGTTTTAAGAAACACTCAGTCAAAATCAAACGGCCGACAGAGCAACGTTGACCTGACCAGGGAAGATCGAGCGGCCAGAACGCGAGAAAATCGAGCGAGCCCTCCTGAAGGCGGGTCGGCTAGCCATCTTATACGTTAGAATCTCCTCGTCTACCCTGATAAATCGCGAGTGGACATGCCACCACGCGCGTCCGAAATCCACACCGCACGCTGCCGCGTGATGCGTGCAGCTTGAATACCCTCCGGCCGTATAGCATTCGGTATAGCGTGTGTATGTGCACCTGACACATGCAGTGCATGGCCCGCGAGGCAGCGCGTGCATTAATCCCACATCCAGCAGCCCAATGGCAATAATTCAACGATCTGGCAGCCCACATGCGGGCAACATATCTGATGATACCGCAACTCAAGTGATACAATGCTCCGATGGATCATGGGCCTTTCGATTATGTTGGAAGGGACACGATGAAGGCACGCGTGATGAGCAGCCTCTCCATCGCAAAATATACAAAAACACTCTGATTCATGTTATTAATTAAGCATCAGGCCCTTTTCCTACTAGTTAGTACTAGTTTATGAGCCTCGGTTTCACTTACGGGCAGAAAAAAGGCCCAAACACATAAACTTAAACCTGGTTTTCACTCATCTCTTGCTATTCCTGCAATCTCCATATGAAATTATGCCATCTCCATAATTTGCTTTTATACTGCTAAACGTTCAACAAAATAAATCTAGTAATTTTTTGGTTACTTTGTCCGTGAAACACTAATAGTAGTCTGGTATGTCTAGTCCGTAAATTTGCATATAATGTCAATTATGATAATCCACAAAGTAGGGATGAAAACGGAGCGGAAACGGACGGAACTGAGTGCTATCATATTTTTTTTTGCAGAAGCGGAAACGAATACAGAAATCCCGGAAATGAATACGGAAACAGATACTACCGAAAACGGACACGGAGCAAATACAAAGCGGATACGGGAACAAAAATAGGCATTGATCGGAACTTAAAAAACCCCTTGAATCATAGAGAAATACACACAAAAACAAACAAATTTAATGAGTTGTCAACATGGCTACAAAATAATATCATTATGTTATCAATTTAGCGTAGTATTGTAGTAGTACCGGACAATTACGTATAGGGTCAAGCTGAGTACATGTGTGGTAGTAGAAGTTGGGCCTTAGATCCATTCTACTAATTGTGTCATTGTGTTCTCTTTGGTGGTTGGGCTATGAAGCAGCTATAGGTCTATAGTAAAAACAGAAATTCCATATTCACGGAAACGGAAAGTTTCATTTTCATGCATGTTCCACCGGAAAACACCGTTTTGTTTTTGTTTCCGTTTCCGCATAAAAAATTCCATTTCCACTTCCGTTTTGCAAATTTCCGTTTCCGTTTTCATATTTCCTCTCCGTTTCCATTTTTTCTCCGGAAAAACGGAAAGTTTCCACTCCATTTTCATCCCTACCACAAAGAGTACTATTATAAACGAACATTTTCCGCTGTTGGTCTTCACATATTCCATGTGCTGTTCTAGCTTGTACAATCTGAAATCAGTTGGACAACTGACCTAGTACTCCATTGCCAGAGACATGCTATACTTTTTTTCCAGGTTAACATCTACAGTTTTAGAATGTGTATATGGTTTTTACCAGTAGAAGCGTGTTGTACTTTTCTTTCTTGTGATAACAAGGTTACATGCATCATTTTACGGATGCTCCTGCAAAATAAACAATGGGCAAAATTGAGGAAATGCAGAAATCCTCAACTTCCTATTCCCTTGGGCTTAATTAAGTATAAAATCCAGGGTGCTTCTGGTATATTCTGCGGTGGAGGAGCTGGTCATCACCCTTGCATTCATCATGTCCCTTTGAATATGATCTAGCGGTCCAGGATTCATTCGAGCATTGTAGCACCTGAGATCCCGTATCACTAGATATGTCCTCCCCACATGCGATGTACATATTAAAGACACAACATAGGAGTGAATACGCTCAGCTGCCCCTGCAAAACGTAAATGCACCCAACAATGAATTGATGATCCATCAACGCAACGGCATCCTAGCTGCGTGTCTCTCGCAACAAAGAAATTGGAGAGATGCTTACGGGCGTGCCGCAGCTAGAAGACGACGACAACACTGACTTTTTTCTACTTGCTAAACGCGAGAGAAGCGTGCAGTGGGTGTGTTGTGCAACCAATGACGCTCTCCGTCTATGCAGAACCCATCTCCACACCTTGCTCTGTTCGTCCACGGTCGACGGAAAGACGAGATGTGCACTGCGAGAACCGAACTTGGGCAACAACTCAATTATGTCCACCCAGCGCCCAAAGCAATTATTCGACCGGCTGGGCGTTGCCTCGCCCGTGTATTCATACGACATTAAATGCAGCCCTGGCCCACACCACAGCGTATAAAGTGAGGTATTTGGGAAGCTGCTAATTAAGCTGCCCGGTATTCCCAGATGGCCTATTAAAAGTAGTCATCGCGACGCACAGGCGGACGTCCTGGATATGGGCTGCACGTGGCCGCATGTCCTAAAAATCCGCGTCGTCGTCTACCCTGCATATATAATTGGCCTTTGAGTGCTCGGCCTCCATTGGCATTTTGCCGCCATTCGCATTTTCACAATAAGGATATCATAATATGAAAAATGCCAATGGAGGCCGAACATGAGGTAGGCCGGAATCAAGGCAGTCCCATCATAATTGGGATCCGCATGATCATTGTATTTGACAGTGTGTTTGATTTTTTGGGGATTGCTGAATCTTAGTTGATTGAGACTTAACCAAGTCCCAGTCGATGCTATATTCGTATGATCTTAAGATCTGTGAAAAAAATATTTAGTCTTCTTTTCTTACATATCTTTTTTTTTGCGCCGTATAGAGCACTGAGGTATCACCGCATGCAACCGAATCTAGGCTCGGAACTGTACGCGCACCGGCAGATCTCGCTGTCGCTGCATGCCTATGCATAGGAGTACGTAGCTTGCAGGCGGTACGGATGACGAAGGAATCCCGGATCGCCCGGCTGGCCACCAGTTCAATTAACGCGGACGTGGAGCACAACCGGCCAGCGGACTCGTTTTAGTCATTGAATTGATTAAGCTCACCCAGAGGTTTTCGATCTCTGCACGAACAAAAACGCGCCACGGTTAGATGGCACTGTGAAAAACTAGAGGTTTCCAGGCGTCAACATCCTTTTCCCATTTGACATGATACAGCGTCGTACTTAGCACAGAGACAAAATCATACCACTGGAGTGTATTGAAGCTTAACGATGCCGGTTACTGGGTAAACACTTGTGTTAACACGCGTTAGCTAGGACCTAACACGCGCCAGCGTCATGACGTTGGGCATTCATGTATGTGCTAGACCCACGGTAGCCTTTACCTACGTGTGGTCTAGTCATCCTTTATGTGCTACTCCCTTCGTTTCAAATTACTTGTTGTGGTTAAAACCACGACAGGTAATTTGGAACGGAGGGAGTACCTGCTTACTCACCGGCCATCAGAGATCAGACTGGGCCATCAGGCAAAGCATGTAAACGTAGTAGTAATATTTTCGTAATTGTACTGGATGTGGCACTATCACATTGTTAATTCAATCTCAACTGTACCAGGCAATCAGACCCATAAGTGTTGATTTTGTCGTACTACAATGTACCATGCGTGGTGCGACCAAGACAATCATGTTAGTCTCGCTCACTGGACGTTTACTCTCTTTTTTAAGTTAGTGGCAAAAGATTTGCCCTATCTATTAATTAAGCACTAGAGAGTTGCTCAATTAATTAACAGATAATCAGGCTAAAACCTTCCCAAACCGTCGAGCGGCATCACTTCTCCCGAACAAGCGTCATCACCCTCCCTAATCATCGAGCAAGCGACTCCGACTTCGCCAAAGACAAACGTTGACCCAAACCTCACTATAAAAGGTCGTGTGAAAACACAAAGAGACCCGTGCCAAACTCAGCCACCCGCATCAAGGGGCAACGCAGGTCCGACTATGATGAAGGGCTCCAAAGGAGAACTATGCACGACTGGCACCGCGAAAGACCAACTGCTACCTGTCATCGTCGCCACAGGGGCCCGCCGCCGCATCTCCAACTTCACCGCAACAAAACGATCCGAGGTAAACAAACGGACATGTCTGAGAAGAGATGACTACCACAACCATTGGTCGCCTCTGCCATCGTTGCCACAGAAGCCTCAAGGCCAACCCTAACGACCTTCCCCTGGTCCCAGTTGTCGATGCCTAGCTCCAAGGACGAGGCCCTCGAGAGGGGAAATGACGCCAATGCGCCGCCATCGCCCCGTCACATAGGATCTAGGGTTTCTGTCGGAGCCGGATCCATGTGGAAGGGATGCGATAACAACGCAACGATGCCTCCAAGAAGGACTACCACGACCGCAGCCGCCACCATTGCCTGTCATAGGCCCAAGGCCAAGACAGGGTCTTCATCCAAGCTCCCAACACAACCAACCCGCACTTGAGTCGACTAAGTCCACCAATAACCACCACCACCACCAATGAGATAGCCAGCTGATGAAGAATACCACCACCGCTGTAGCCAACCGTAGCTTGCGAAGGCCGACGACGGCCACCCACTACCACCAGCGGACAGATCCATCTGTTAGACCCACTTGGATCGTGTAGGCTAGATATTCCGGTGAACCTACCTTGTCCAGCAGTGGATGAACTCGAGCCGGAGGCCATCGTGATGCTAGGGCACACGGCGATGGCAGAGAGTAGGCGACGGTGGTGGAGCTTCCCGTGAGCACCGCGCTAACGCTAGATCGGTAGGGATTGTAGGTGGGGATTGTGGCAGCGATTAACCTCGTAAGTCGTGCCCCGGCCCCCACCTCTGTTTATATAGCGCGGGTCACAGGGGCCCACCAACCATGGTTTGGTTGGGCGCCCCCGATCAGGGCGCGAGTCAAGGGCTCGTTCGACCCGTTGGGTTCGAACGGGAGAGAGATCAACCTAACATTCTCCCCCTTGATCTCAACTTTACTTTTAACTTTATACTTTCTAGTTTATTTGTTTCATCACATATTGGTACATAGAGCATGTTTCATCGTCACGACTTAATTGCCGTTAGAATCATACAGCTACAACATACGTTATGTTCAGAAACAAATTCTGTTCCTTTTGGGCCTATCCAGGAATCATAAGGCTTTCCCTTAAACCCATGCCGGCTAAGTGTTCCTTGAACACATTGGGTGGTAAGCCTTTCGTTAGCGGATCCGCAAGCATATCCTTTGTCCTTATATGCTCGAGACTTATAGTTTGATCCTGGATTTTATCTTTCACAACATAATACCTTATCTCTATTGTTTTGGCAGCATTACTCGACTTATTGTTGTGAGCATAGAATACTGCGGGCTGGTTATCACAGTACATCTTTAGTGGTTTGTGAATACAATCTACCACTTTCAAGTCGGGTACAAATTTCTTTAGCCATATCGCCTGCCCTGTAGCTTCGAAGCATGCTATGAATTCTGCATACATCGTGGATGATGCAACTATCGACTGTTTGGAGCTTTTCCACGAAATAGCTCCCCCAGCGAGGGTGAATATGTATCCTGACGTGGATTTTCTATCATCTCTGTCCCCCGCAAAATCTGCGTCTGAATACCCTTTTATCTCTAGGGAATCACTTCTCCTGTATATTAGCATGTAGTCCTTCGTGCCTTGCGCATAACGCAATGCTTTCTTTACCATCTTCCAGTGCTCTAGGCCTGGATTCTCTTGATATCTACCGAGTACCCCGGTGATAAAAGCTAAGTCAGGGCGAGTGCACACTTGTGCATATTGTAAGCTGCCAACTGCCGAAGCATATGGTACTGCTTTCATTTGATCGATCTCATACTGGTTCTTGGGACATTGGAATTTCCCAAAACTATCGCCCTTGACTATTGGAGCAGGTGTGGCTTTACTCGCATGCATATTATACTTTTTAAGAACCTTTTCTAAATATGCTTTCTGAGATAGTCCTAAGACTCCATTCTCCCTATCTCGGTGAATTTCTATGCCCAAAACATATGATGCTTCACCAAGATCTCTTATGTCAAAATTTGAGGATAAGTATTTCTTTGTTTCTTGTAGTAGACTAACATCACTACTAGCAAGCAGGATATCATCCACATACAAGATTAGGAAAACATATTTCCCATCTTTAAACATTGCATAAATGCAATTATCCTCAATATTTTCTTTAAATCCAAAACTTTTAATCGTTTGATTAAACTTTAGATACCACTGCCGAGAGGCTTGTCTTAATCCATAAATGGATTTCTTCAGGCGGCATCCCATATTTTCCTTGCCTTCCATGATAAAACCCTTGGGTTGTTTCATGTAGACCTTTTCTTTTAAATCACCATTCAGAAATGCCGTCTTAACATCCATTTGATGTAACTCTAAATCAAAATGAGCAACTAATGCCATTATGATTCTGAAGGAATCCTTACATGAGACTGGAGAAAATGTCTCATTGTAATCTATCCCTTCTCTTTGTGTAAATCCTTTTGCCACGAGTCGTGCTTTATACTTTTCTATATTCCCTTTAGAGTCATACTTAATTTTGTAGACCCATTTACAGCCTACTGTTTTGGCTCCTTTAGGAATTTCCTCTAAGTCCCGAACATCTTTGGAACTCACCGATTTCATCTCGTCTTCCATTGCCTTCATCCACTTTGATGAATGAGGGCTTCTCATGGCTTCTTCATATGAGGTGGGATCTTTTTCCATATGAACCATTTCTGTGTTATAAACTTTAAAGTCAGTAGAAATAGCTGACTTTCTTGGTCTTGTAGACCTTCTAAGGGCCTCAGTTTCTGGCACATTTTGTGCCTCAACTTCTGGCACTTCTTCTAAAATTTGTTGTTGCACCTCCCTTTCATGCTCAACAACGGGTTCAGTCGGCTCCTGACGGACAGGTTCCGGGTCTTCCCCCATAGTTGTCATGGGTGGAGTTGCAACTGGTAGTGAGAAAAATGGCTCCTGAATCATCGGATTAGGTGCATGCACCTTCTTCTCCTCAAGATCAATTTTCCGAGCTACCAAGCTCCCCCTCATCATTTCGTCCTCTAAGAAGACTGCATGTCTCATTTCTACAAACTTTGTATATCTGTCAGGGCAGTAGAAACGAAAACCTTTTGATCTGTCTGGATAGCCAATGAAGTGGCAACTTACTATTTTGGGATCTAACTTTGCAATGTTTGGATTAAACATTTTGGCCTCAGCAGGGCACCCCCACACCCTGAAGTGTTGTAGGGAGGGCATCCTTCCTGTCCAGAGCTCGTACGGTGTTTTGGGCACCGACTTGCTTGGTACTCTATTGAGAATGTGAATGGCGGTTTTAAGCGCCTCCATCCATAATCCCAATGGCAAGTTGGAATAACTCATCATGCTGCGCACCATATCCATAAGGGTACGGTTGCGCCTTTCAGCTACTCCATTTTGCTGAGGCTCGCCCGGCATTGAATACTGGGCTACTATGCCAGTCTCCTGCAAGAACTTCGCAAAAGGTCCAGGGACTTGGCCATATGGAGTGTGTCGACCGTAGTACTCTCCCCCACGGTCGGACCTTACTATCTTTATTCTTTTATCGTGCTGATTCTCAACTTCAGCTTTGAATATTTTAAATTTATCCAACGCTTCCGATCTTTCTTTGATTGGATAAATATAACCATAGCGAGAGTAATCATCTGTGAATGTTATGAACGAGTCATATCCATCCACACTTTTCACCGGAAATGGTCCACAAATATCAGTGTGAATGATTTCTAGTGTGCCTGTGCTATGGATTGCACCTTTTTTGATTTGTTTTACGTACTTTCCTTTAACGCAATCTATGCATTGTTCTAAGTCTGAAAATTCTAACGGAGGAAGAATTTCACTTTTGACTAATCTTTCTATTCTCCCCTTCGAAATATGGCCCAAGCGACAGTGCCATAATTTCGATGAGTCAAAAGTTCTTTTTCTTTTCTTTTGTTCTTTATTCGACGCGGAAACATGTTCTTTCACATTGCAAACGGAATAAACTTTTTCACGAAGTGATAACAAATAAAGCTCATCATGTAGTAAAGCATCACCCACATAAGCATTATTTAACCAAATGGCACACTTGCCATGTCCAAAATAACATTCATAATTATCTTTATCCAAGCAAGAAACACTTATTAAGTTTCTATGACATGATGGAACAAATAAAACATCTCTAAGGAGAAGATTGAATCCATCAGCTAACTCCAAGGAGATATCACCGACAGCTTCAACTCCGTTCGCCACTTTAATGCGTCTTTCGCTTCTTAGCGTAGTCCGCGTCGAATGGAATCCCTGTAAAGAATTTGCAACATGAACAGTTGCTCCTGAGTCAATCCACCAAGTGGATTTTGAAAACTGTGCATACAGGGATTCATTTACAAATGAAACTATATTGTTACCTCTTTTTGCCATGATCGACTTTAGCCAAACAGGACAGTCTTTCTTGTAATGCCCGGTCTTCTTACAGTGGAGACAAGTGTCTTTGTCCACTGAGAAAGGCTGTTGCTGACGCTGATGCTGATAGGAAGCTTTTCCTTGTGGCTTTGAAGGAGAACTTTTGTTGTTTTGATTGTAATTCTTTCTCTTGTGACCATGCACATAGTGGAGTGTACCACCATGTGAGGCTTTGAGTCTCTCCTCTTCTTGAACACACATTGCTATTGTCTTTTCAACGTCCCATGTTCCAGGTGACATATTGTAGTTCACAACAAAAGCTTCAAACTCCTTCGGCAGTGAAGCCATGACAAGGTGGACCAGGAGCGCTGGTTTGGTCTCTAGATCCGCATCCATGGGCTTGAGCTTTGCTGCCATATTGCTCATCCTGAGGATGTGCTCTCTTATGCCATGACTACCACCTGTGTATTTTTCTGTCACCAGTTGCTCTAACACCTGGGTGGCATATATCTTTGAAGAGCCAGTGAACTGGCTCTTTATCTTTGAGAGCAACTCCCCTGCGGAAGTGCATTCTGCAATGGAGCCCACAATGGCGCTCTCAATTGTGTTCTTTATAAAGGCCATGCATTTTTTGTTTGCATTGACCCACTTTTGGTTATCTATGAGGTAGGACTGCTCCAAAGGAGCATAGTCCCCTTTCTTTTTAGCCCATGCAGCATCATCATCAGTGGCCTCTCTTACTGGCTCTGTGGGTCTGACCGGCTGTGGTTTCTCCACAACCCAGTCAAGATTAGCACAAACAAACGCCAGTTCAACTTTCTTCCTCCACTCAGTGTGGTTGTCACCTCTGAGTGTCGGAACTTCTTTTAGGCAACTCATAAAGTGAAAGTCTCCTGAAATCACAATTTAAGTGACATCAATATAACAATCATATGTATTAATCTAACGTTGGTCAAATTAAACATATAATTGTCTATGCAATTAAATCTATATTACCGTGGGGCAAAAATTAGAAATAAATGCACCTTTAAATTTCAATAATAAAACATGATCATGTTATTAATAACGTTGGTCATAAAAAATAACATAATCATATCATTTCAATAATCACTTTAACATGCTCTTAAAAACTTAATACTATGTAAACTTTTATTTTCTTTGTAAAAGAGCATTAATTATTTACGCAGCGGAAAAACATGAATAAAAATTCACGAACTTTCTAAGCTTTACAGAAACTTTTCTTTGACCGAATAAGAAATCATGAACTTTTTTAATTTTCTTTATACAATTCATGAACATTTATTTTCTGAAAATTTCCTGTTTTCATTTTCAGAAACTTTTTCTGTTTACTTTTCTATCTTCTAAACAAAATTTTCGTTGGAAAATATTTGTATAGAAAATACTATTTGAAATCTGCCAAAAACTGGACAAATAACAAACTTAAAAGACACGCAGCTTCAGTCGGCCTCCGCCTGGTGCGGGAGGCCCGCAGCGGCCCACGGCCTGCTCCTCCGCGCGCTCGCGCGAGCCGAGCCGCCTCAACCCGGCCTGGGCCGCCCGCAGCTGCAGCCTCGGCCCAGCGCCTGCGCGGCTGCTGGCCGCGGTCCAGCATGCGGCTGCGCCCAGCTCCTCTTTCGGCCCAAGAAGCCCGGTGCGGCTTAGGGTTTTGATCACAGCCGTCCACCGCAATCCTACGGCCGACCGCTGTTTTCGCTGGAACAAAATGGCCCGATCGATCCTCCCGACCGAAAACCCTAGCCACTTCTGTTTCTTTCCCCTCGCGCGGCGGATCAGGGGGATGCACCCCGGCCGGCCGCCCGGCCGTCGGCGACGGTATCGCACCACCGCGCCGCGCGCGCCTCCGCGAGCTCTTCCCCCTCCCTTTTTCGTTTTCACAAGAGAGATAGAGAGGTTCAGCGAGAGGAAGCGGAGCTCGGCCAGGGCGCGCCGTTGCCATCCTCCTCGCCGGTCGCGCATCCTCCCTTGCGGCGGGCGCGCCGCTGTCGAGGGACTTGGCCGCGGTGCTGCCCCCCCTTTCTTTTGACTTTTTGACTTTCTTTTCCGGTGAGCTTGGTAGCTCCGGTGGTTCTTCGTCCCCGCACCTCGGCTTGCCGATGCGTGTGGGGATCGAGAGGAACAGGCGCGGCCGATGCGGCGGCGCTCTTTGCCGGTGAGGCCCAAGGCCAAAATCTGGTGGTTTACTTTGCCCTGTCTAGGGTTCTTGGGGGTAGGGAGTTCTTTTTCTTTCTCTGTTTTATCTTTTTACCGAAAATTATCTAGCCAAGATGGCCTGATACCATTGTTAGACCCACTTGGATCGTGTAGGCTAGATATTCCGGTGAACCTACCTTGTCCAGCAGTGGATGAACTCGAGCCGGAGGCCATCGTGATGCTAGGGCACACGGCGATGGCAGAGAGTAGGCGACGATGGTGGAGCTTCCCGTGAGCACCGCGCTAACCCTAGATCGGTAGGGATTGTAGGTGGGGATTGTGGCAGCGATTAACCTCGTAAGTCGTGCCCCGGCCCCCACCTCTGTTTATATAGCGCGGGTCACAGGGGCCCACCAACCATGGTTTGGTTGGGCGCCCCCGATCAGGGCGCGAGTCAAGGGCCCGTTCGACCCGTTGGGTTCGAACAGGAGAGAGATCAACCTAACACCATCAACCATCGTCCGAAAGCAGGTCGCAGCACGGACCTCCAAACCTTGCCAAGCACCATGCCGACATGCTAGAGAAGCGCCAACCGAGGCCAAGAACCACCCCAGTTCCTAGCCGCAACCCTGCATCAGTCGCATGGACGCGCACCACACACGCCACATTGGCCTGACCACTGAAGGTCGTAGACACCAGATCTGGCAAACCCATGCCATCTTGCTCCATCGTCGTGACGCTGCTACATGAGCTGCTTCACGCGCTACCACGCACCCGCAACCGCCCAAGATCTGCCCTCACACCTCCATCGCGAACCAGCGCACTTCCCCGTCAGACTGAGCCACCGCACCACCAGCTGGCGCCAAATCTGGAAATTGGAACCCCAGATCCACCGCAGCACGAAGTCGGCTCTGCAGCCACGACCCAGGGTCGGCCTAGACTACACGAGCTTGACGGAGAATCTCCTCGTCGATGCCAACAGCGTAGGCCACACAACCCACACTTGCGCCCGCGGGCCGCAGCTAGCTACCTGCCATGGAGCCACCAGGCCGGGTGAGCTTACGAATTGTCGTCATGCCGAGCTGAGCCAATGCACCATGCGGCTGCCGGATTAAGGACGGGAGCCGCTTGCCACCATTGCAGACGGATTTGGATCCGACGCATCTCCAGGCTGTAGCACCACATTCTCTGCACCCCCAACCTAGCACCACCGGAATCGCGTCCACCCGACGAGTACCAGGGCGCCACCATGGTTCGTCTGCACCCATATGCGACCTGCCGCCCCCACGCGCACAACCTGCCACTCGTCTTCAACCGCCTGAAGAAGCCCCGCCGCCATCGTCTGTCGTGTGAGCTTTGCCCGATGGCCTCCTCCGGTGACGACAAGGAGGGTGGAGGGAGAGATGGGGGCCAGCGGCGGTGGGGCTAGGTTTGTCCCCGGCGCGGGGGCTCCCAGTGAATTTTTGTTTCAGCTCGGAAGTTTACTCCTGGTTCCAGATAAACACTCAAAGGTAAAACATGATCCACACGATAATTACTTGGTTTATTTAATGTTCTAATAAATTGCAAATTAACAATAAACCCCATCATCTTTTTAACAGTGAGCAATAATCAAAAAGATGTCTAGCTTAATCTTGATTGCTCCATGCAAAATCTTATATCTAGAGAACTTTATGAAGGCGGGGAAACTAATTAGTCACATGATCAATCTTTAAGCGCTACTCTATCCATTACTCCCTCCGTCCGGAGTAATTAAGAAGCTACGTCGTTTCTGTCACGTATGGACCTGCAATTAGCTCGATGGAATCTGGGCCCACATCCCATCATTTTACACCGTCGGTCAAGTCCATTTAGTTTAAACTACCCATAATGGGAGTAACATATGTAGTAACATCACACATATCTAGATAAAATAGATGATGTGATAAGCAATAAATGAAGGAAGAGAGGCATGTGATAATATAGCTAGTTACTACTAGTATGATTAACATCACATATATCAAAACAAGATGAGTCTATAGCCTAATAAATGAAGTGTTGCATGTTATCACACATATGTTACTCCACACTATGGGGGTGTTTGGTTCAGAAGTCCTAGGACTTTTTCTAGTCCCAGGGACTAATCAAAAAAGACTCTCTAGTAGAGTATTTTTCTAGTCCCTGTAGAAAAAGTCCCTCCCGTTTGGTTCCTAGGGACTTTTTAGGGACTTTTTCTAATCTCTGGGACTAAAAAGTCCCTGAACCAAACACCCCCTATATGTTACTTCATTGTGGCTAGTCTTAGCAATAGCTGCAGTGGCAGACTGTCTATCACGCGTACCACATGATCCCATCTCAGCTCAGCATGCGCGTTACACACTACGTGCTGTCCAATCTAGTACGGTCGTAGCTTCATACGTCGTAGTCGAAATAGTGTAAGCCATATGCTGGCAGTTTTTTAGGACTTCGTGTCGCACGATGGTGTGGCTAGGTTCTGAACCTGATGAGGCTCTTAATCTCTGTACAAAGTTTTAATGCCTAACGTCCAACCACCAACTTCCCCACACTGAGCGGGCAACAACCCATTTTTCTACTCCAAATTACAACATTCGTTACACTTGGGGCATTTCCAACGGTGATCCGTTAATTTTTTACTGTATCCATCCGCCCATCCGCGTACAGAGGGACCAGTTCGCGGATATGGCGGGAGCCGGCCATCCAATCTGCCACATACATTTTAAACTATTTTTCAACAAATCAAATGAAATTCGTGCAAACATGACGGATTTTTATATAAACCGAAGGAGATCCATGCAAACACGTCATATTTTTATTAGATTTCAAACATTTAGAAAAAAAGAAACCCTACCCTAAACCTATCCTACAGCGGCAGCCGGCCCGTTGTCCAACTTCCTTTCTATTCCGCGTCGACGACCACCTCCTCCATCTGCCGTCTCCATGAACGCCGCGCGGCGGTAACACCCGTGAAATGAAGGTGTGGTCTCTAGCGAGGAAGAGTAGAACATGGGAGACAGACTGACCCACATGGGACACAAGGCTCTGCCGCTTTCCATGCCCTACTCATCCTCGGAGGAGTCCGCGTCCTGTTCGTCTCCCGTGTGAAGTGAAAAAAATGAAACAATTATTGTGGCTCGAGTTTAGTAAAAAAAATCATAAAATTAAAAACGCAATATGAATAGTCGATACATATTAGAATTAATATACAAACATGGCGCAGTTCATACTACTCGGTTTTAGCCAAATTTTGTGTTGTTTTCGAGATATCTTTTCTGTAGGCTCCTCCTAGCTATCATGTCAACTCTATCGATTGTTGTCCCTTTATTGTACTATGGTGTCCCAATTGGTACCATGAGCATGAAAAGGCAGCCCGCTATGTGTTCGTTGTCTTTTCCTTGGGATGCTACCTTCGGTCGTGTAAAATCAAGCCGGCCATTTTCTTATTGGTACTATGGTATTCATTATTGTTAATTTTACACCAAAAACACCGAGACCAGTTGGGTATCCCAACAACCCAAAGGGTTTAGATAAAATTGGTTTAGTGTTTTAATTTTGTTACTATATTTCTGTAAACACTTTTACCAACAATATATAGCTTCAATATAGTACCACCTTAATGTATAGTAACACTAATTACTATACTGAGAAGTCTTACATAGGAGCATGTAGGAAGACAATAAATATTGACATAAACCAATTTGGTCTCATTCATAATTGTCAATTAATAACCTACTATACATGTAGAACACATTATTTTGAAAATTTATATGGATCGAGAGGTGGTAGATCATACGTCTCCAACGTATCTATAATTTTTGATTGTTCCATGCTATTATATATTCTGTTTTGGATGTTTAATGGGCTTTATTATACACTTTTATATTATTTTTAGGACTAACCTACTAACCCAAGGCCCAGTGCAAATTGCTGTTTTTCTTGCCTATTTCAGTGTTTCACAGAAAAGGAATATCAAACGAAATCCAAACGGAATGAAACCTTCGGGAGATTGATTTTTGGAACAAACGTGATCCAGAGGACTTGGAGTGGACGTCAAGAAAAAAGCGAGGAGGCCACGAGGCAGGGAGGCGCGCCTGCCCCCTTGGGTGCGCCCCACCCTCGTGGGCCCCTCGCAGCTCCACCGACCTACTTCTTCCTCCTATATATACTCATATACCCCGAAAACATCTAGGAGCACCACAAAACCCTATTTCCACCACCGCAACCTTCTGTACCCGTGAGATCCCATCTTGGGGCCTTTTCCGGCGCTCCGCCGGAGGGGAAATCGATCATGGAGGGCTTCTACATCAACACCATAGCCTCTCCGATGATGTGTGAGTAGTTTACCTCAGACCTTCGGGTCCATAGTTATTAGCTAGATGGCTTCTTCTCTCTCTTTGGATCTCAATACAAAGTTCTCCTCGATCTTCTTGGAGATCTATTCGATGTAACTCTTTTTGCAGTGTGTTTGTCGAGTTTGATGAATTGTGGGTTTATGATCAAGATTATCTATGAACAATATTTGAATCTCGTCTGGATTCTTTTATGTATGATTTGTTATCTTTGCAAGTCTCTTCGAATTATCAGTTTGGTTTGGCCTACTAGATTGATCTTTCTTGCAATGGGAGAAGTGCTTGGCTTTGGGTTCAATCATGCGGTGGTCGATACCAGTGACAGAAGGGGAAACGACACGTATTGTATTGTTGCCATCGAGGATAAAAAGATGGGGTTTATATCATATTGCTTGAGTTTATCCCTCTACATCATGTCCTCTTGCCTAATGTGTTACTCTGTTCTTCTGAACTTAATACTCTAGATGCATGCTGGATAGCGGTCGATGTGTGGAGTAATAGTAGTAGATGCAGAATGGTTTCGGTCTACTTGTCATGGACGTGATGCCTATATACATGATCATGCCTAGATATTTTCATAACTATGCACTATTCTATCAATTGCTCGACAGTAATTTGTTCATCCACCGTAATACTAATGCTATATTGAGAGAAGCCACTAGTGAAACCTATGGCCCCCGGGTCTATTTTCCATCATATTAATCTCCCGCAAACTAGCTATTTATGTCACCGTTTATTTTGCAATCTTTACTTTCAATCTTTATCATAAAATACCAAAAATATTATCTTATCATCTCTATCAGATCTCACTTTCGCAAGTGGCCGTGAAGGGATTGACAACCCCTTTATAGCGTTGGTTGCAATGTTCTTATTTGTTTGTGTAGGTACGAGGGACTTGCGTGTGGCCTCCTACTGGATTGATACCTTGGTTCTAAAAAACTGAGGGAAATACATATGCTACTTTGCTGCATCACCCTTTCCTCTTCAAGGGAAAACCAACGCATGCTCAAGAGGTAGCAAGGAGGATTTCTGGCGCCGTTGCCGGGGAGTCAACGCACAAGTCAAGACATACCAAGTACCCATCACAAACTCTTATCCCTCGCATTACATTATTCGCCATTTGCCTCTCGTTTTCCTCTCCCCCACTTCGCCCTTGCCGTTTTATTCGCCCTCTCTTTCCGTTCGCCTTTTTCCTGCTTGTTCCTTGTGGTTTTTGCTGCCATTATGTCTGAAACTGGAGATGTTATCATTGATAAGGACAATAATAATAACATGGGGAATTTTGATGCTTTTGATGATCCTCCTGAAGAACCTACTATCTTACATACTAAAATGTTTCGAATCGGTAGTGGTAATATTATTGGAAAAGGAGTTATTCAAGATTTCTTTACTTGTAGCGGTACTTTGCCTACTATGGGTGGATCTATCCTCCATAGAACTAGTAGTCTTGCGGATGCCATATCTTTGCTCATAGTAGAACTTGAAAGACAGTTTATTCATATGCATCCTTGCATACAAATGATTTTTCTAGAATTTTCCAATATTGAGCATTCTTCTGTTAAGCGAGCAGCCACTATATTTTTGGCACATGAGTTTAGATTTTTAATGAAAGAAGCCAATGAAATTTTTGCGCATTATAGGGTGGACGCTGGTCGTCCTCCCATAGAAGCTATCCTTTTTAATCAAGAAGACTTAATGCATCTACGATCTTTAGATCATGTCGCTTACAATGAAAATCTTAGAAAGAAGGTTCCTACCGATGTACTAGTTGATAGAATTTCTGAGCTCAATGATGATTTTGCTATTCAGAATAAGGGGTTAGGTTATTTTCTTGAACACAGGCTCATGACTTTTTGCCAAAAGAACGCTTATAATGTTGAATTGGTTGTGCAATATAAGGGGCCAAAGGAGGAACCCATACCTCCGAGCTTGATCTTGGGGAATTTTGTCCCATTAAATTTAGCCCTTCTGATTATTTTTGCTTGCCACAAAGAAAACTTGCTGCTGAACATAGAGAATATGAGAGGAGTTTTCATTATTTGCCTTATCATTATTATGGCAATACCTAGATCTATCCTTGCCTTTATGCCTAGCTAGGGGCGTTAAACGATAGCGCTTGTTGGGAGGCAACCCAATTTTATTTTTGTTCCTTGCTTTTTGTTCCTGTTTAGTACTAAATATTTGATCTAGCCTCTGGTTAGATGTGTTTTTATGTTTTAATTAGTGTTTGTGCCAAGTAAAACCTATAGGATCTTCTTGGATAACAATTATTTGATCTTGCTGAAAAAGTCAGAAACTTTCTGCTCACGAAAAAATTGTCAAAAATCACCAGAACGTGATAAAATACTGATTCCAATTGCAGTAGATCAATAAGCAAATTATCTAGGCCTTCCTATTTTGGTAGATTTTTCTGAGTTACGGAAGTTTGCGTTAGATACAGATTACTACAGACTGTTCTGTTTTTGACAGATTCTGTTTTTCGTGTGTTGTTTGCTTATTTTGATGAATATATGGCTAGTATCGGAGGTTATCAACCATAGAGAAGTTGGAATACAGTAGGTTTAACACCAATATAAATAAAGAATGGGTTCATTACAGTACCTTAAAGTGGTGGTTTGTTTTATTTCGCTAACGGAGCTCATGAGATTTTCTGTTGAGTTTTGTGTTGTGAAATTTTCAAGTTTTGGGTAAAGATTTGATGGATTATGGAACAAGGAGTGGCAAGAGCCTAAGCTTGGGGATGCCCAAGGTACCCCAAGGTAAAATCCAAGGACAACCAAAAGCCTAAGCTTGGGGATGCCCCGAAAAACATCCCTGAAGGAAATATGCCCTAGAAGCAATAATAAAGTTGTTATTTTATATTTCCTTATATCATGATAAATGTTTATTATTCATGCTAGAATTGTATTAACCGGAAACTTGATACATGTTTGAATACATAGACAACCAAAGTGTCACTAGTATGCCTCTACTCGACTAGCTCGTTGAATCGAAGATGGTTAAGTTTCCTAGCCATAGACATGAGTCGTCATTTGATTAACGGGATCACATCATTTTAGAATGATGTGATTGACTTGACCCATTCCGTTAGCTTAGCACTTGATCGTTTAGTATGTTGCTATTGCTTTCTTCATGACTTATACATGTTCCTATGACTATGAGATTATGCAACTCCCAAATACCGGAGGAACACTTTGTGTGCTACCAAACGTCACAATGTAACTGGGTGATTATAAAGGTGCTCTACAGGTGTCTCCAAAGGTATTTGTTGGGTTGGCATAGATCGAGATTAGGATTTGTCACTCCGTGTATCGGAAAGGTATCTCTGGGCCCTCTCGGTAATGCACATCACTATAAGCCTTGCAAGCAATGTGACTAATGAGTTAGTTGCGAGATGATGCATTACAGAACGAGTAAGGAGACTTGCCGGTAACGAGATTGAACTAGGTATGATGATACCAACGATCGAATCTCGGGCAACTAACATACCGATGACAAAGGGAAGAATGTATGTTTTTATGCGGTTTGACCGATAAAGATCTTCGTAGAATATGTAGGAACCAATATGAGCATCCAGGTTCCGCTATTGGTTATTGACTGGAGATGAGTCTCGGTCATGTCTACATAGTTCTCGAACCCATAGGGTCCGCATGCTTAACGTTCTGTGACGATTTGTATTATGAGTTATGTGATTCGATGACCGAAGTTTGTTTGGAGTCCCGGATGAGATCGGGGACATGACGAGGAGTCTCGAAATGGTCGAGACATAAAGATCGATATATTGGAAGGCTATATTCGGACATCGGAAAGGTTCTGAGTGATTTGGGTATTTTTCGGAGTACCGGAGAGTTACGGGAATTCGTATTGGGCCTTAATGGGCCATACGAGAAAGAAGAGAAAGGCCTCAAGGGTGGCCGCGCCCCTTCCCCATGTACTGGTCCGAATTGGACTAGGGAAAGGGGGCACCCCCTTCCTTCCTTCTCCTTCTCCCTTCCCTTTTTCCTATTCCATGTGGGAGGTGGAATCCTACTAGGACTAGGGAGTCCTAGTAGGACTCCACACTTTGGGCGCGCCCTAGGAGGGCCGGCCTCCTCCTCCCTTCATCCTTTATATACGTGGCCAGGGGACACCCCATAGACACACAAGTTGATTGTTTCCAGCCGTGTGCGGTGCCCCCTCCACCATAATCCACCTCGGTCATATCGTTGCAGTGCTTAGGCGAAGCCCTGCGCCGGTAGCTTCATCATCACCGTCATCACGCCATCGTGCTGACGAAGCTCTCCCTCGACACTCTGCTGGATCGTGAGTTCGTGGGACGTCACCGAGCCAAACGTGTGCAGATCGCGGAGGTGCCGTACCTTCGGTGCTTAGATCAGTCGATCGTAAAGACGTATGACTACATCAACCGCGTTGTCATAACGCTCCCGCTTACGGTCTACGAGGGTACGTAGACAACACTCTCCCCCCTCGTCGCTATGCATCACCGTGATCTTACGTGTGCGTAGGGAAAATTTTGAAATTACTACGTTCCCCAACAGTGGCATCCGAGCCAGGTTTATGCGTAGATGTTATATGCACGAGTAGAACACAAAGAGTTGTGGGCGATAATAGTCATACTGCTTACCAGTATGTCATACTTTGATTCGGCGGTATTGATGGATGAAGCGGCCCGGACCGACATTACACGTACGCTTACGCGAGACTGGTTCTACCGTCGTGCTTTACACACAGGTGGCTGGCGGGTGTCAGTTTCTCCAACTTTAGTTGAATCGAGTGTGGCTACGCCCGGTCCTTGTTGAAGGTTAAAACAGCACATACTTGACGAAATATCGTTTTGGTTTTGATGCGTAGGTAAGAACGGTTCTTGCTCAGCCCGTAGCAGCCACGTAAAACTTCCAACAACAAAGTAGAGGACGTCTAACTTGTTTTTGCAGGGCATGTTGTGATGTGATATGGTCAAGACATGATGCTAAATTTTATTGTATGAGATGATCATGTTTTGTAACGGAGTTATCGGCAACTGGCAGGAGCCATATAGTTGTCGCTTTATTGTATGAATGCAATCGCCATGTAATTGCTTTACTTTATCACTAAGCGGTAGCGATAGTCGTAGAAGCAATAATTGGCGAGACGACAATGTTGCTACGATGGGGATCAAGGTGCCGCGCCGGTGACGATGGTGATCATGACGGTGCTTTGGAGATGGAGATCAAAGGCACGAGATGATGATGTCCATATCATATCACTTATATTGATTGCATGTGATGTTTATCCTTTATGCATCTTATTTTGCTTAGGTCGATGATAGCATTATAAGATAATCTTTCACTAAATTTCAATGTACAATAAGTGTTCTCCCTGAGTATGCACCGTTGCGAAAGTTCGTCGTGCCGAGACACCACATGATGATCGGGTGTGATAAGCTCTACGTTCACATACAACGGGTGCAAGCCGGTTTTGCACATGCAAAATACTCAGGTTAAACTTGACGAGCCTAGCATATGCAGATATGGCCTCGAAACACTGAGACCGAAAGGTCGAGCGTGAATCATATAGTAGATATGATCAACATAGTGATGTTCATCATTGAAAACTACTCCATCTCACGTGATGATCGGACATGGTTTAGTTGATATGGATCACAGATTCACTTAGATGATTAGAGGGGTGTCTATCTAAGTGGGAGTTCTTAAATAATTTGATTAATTGAACTTTAATTTATCATGAACTTAGTCCTGATAGTATTTGCATAACTATGTTGTAGATCAATAGCTCGCGATGTAGCTCCCCATTTATTTTTTATATGTTCCTAGAGAAAAACTATGTTGAAAGATGATAGTAGCAATGATGCGGACTAGGTCCGTGATCTGAGGATTATCCTCATTGCTGCACAGAAGAATTATGTCCTTGATGCACCGCTAGGTGACAGACCTATTGCAGGAGCAGATGCAGACGTTATGAACGTTTTGGCAAGCTCGGTATGATAACTACTTGATAGTTTAGTGCACCATGCTTTACGGCTTAAAACCGGGACTTCAAAAACATTTTGAACGCCCTGGAGCATATGAGATGTTCCAAGAGCTGAAATTGGTATTTCAGACTCATGCCCGAGTCGAGAGGTATGAGACCTCTGACAAGTATTTTGCCTACAAGATGGAGGAGAATAGCTCAACCAGTGAGCATGTGCTCAGAATGTCTGGGTACTACAATTGCTTGAATCAAGTGGGAGTTAATCTTCCAGATAAGATAGTAATTGACAAACTTCTCTAGTCACTATCACCGAGTTACTAGAACTTCGTGATGAACTATAATATGAAAGGGATGACGAAAGTAATTCCCGAGCTCTTCGCGATGCTGAAATCGGCGAAGGTAGAAATCAAGAAAGAGCATCAAGTATTGATGGTTAACAAAAACCACTAGTTTCAAGAAAAGGGCAAAGGGATAGAAAGGGAAATTCAAGAAGAATGACAACCATGTTGTCACTCCCATGAAGAAACCCAAAGCTAGACTCAAGCCTGAAACTGAGTGCTTCTACTGCAAAGGAAATGGTCACTGGAAGTGGAACTGCCCTAGATAATTGGCGGATAAGAAGGATGGCAAAGTGAAAAAAAGTATATTTGATATACATGTTATTGATGTGTACTTTACTAGTGTTTATAGCAACCCCTCAGTATTGGATACTGGTTTTGTTGCTAAGAGTAGTAACTTGAAACAAGAGTTGCAAAATGAACAGAGACTAGTTAAGGGTAAAGTGACGATCTGTGTTGGAAGTGGTCCCAAGATTGATATGATCATCATCGCACACTCCCTATACTTTCGGGATTAGTGTTGAACCTAAATAAATGTTATTTGGTGTTTGTGTTGAGCATAAATATGATTTGATCATGTTTATTGCAATACGGTTATTCATTTAAAGTCAAAGAATAATTGTTGTTCTGTTTACATGAATAAAACCTTCGATGGTCATACACCCAATGAAAATAGTTTGTTGGATCTCGATCGTAGTGATACACATATTCATAATATTGAAGCCAAAAGATGCAAAGTTAATAATGATAGTGCAACTTATTTATGGCACTGCCGTTTGGGTCATATTGGTGTAAAGCGCATGAAGAAACTCCACTCTGATGGACTTTTGGAATCACTTGATGCTTGCAAACCATGCCTCATGGGCAAGATGACTAAGACTCCGTTCTCCGGAACAATGGAGCGAGCAACTAACTTACTGGAAATAATACATACTGATGTATGCGATCCGATGAGTGTTGAGGCTCACGGTGGGTATCGTTATTTTCTCACCTTCACAGATGATTAGAGCAGATATGGGTATATCTACTTGATGAAACATAAGTCTGAAACATTTAAAAAGTTCAAAGAATTTCAGAGTGAAGTGGAAAACCATCGTAACAGGAAAATAAAGTTTCTACGATCTGATCGTGGAGGAGAATATTTGAGTTACGAGTTGGTCTTCATTTGAAACAATGTGGAATAGTTTCACAACTCACGCCACCTGGAACACCACAGCGTAATGGTGTGTCCGAACATCATAACCGTACTTTATTAGATATGGTGCAATTTATGATGTCTCTTACCGATTTACCACTATCGTTTTGGGGTTATGCATTAGAGACAGCTGCATTCACGTTAAATAGGGCACCATCTAAATCCGTTGAGACGACATCATATGAACTGTGGTTTGGCAAGAAACCTAAGTTGTTGTTTCTTAAAGTTTGGGGTTGCGATGCTTATGTGAAAAAGTTTCATCTTGATAAGCTCAAACCCAAGTCGGAGAAGTGCGTCTTCATAGGATACCCAAAAGTAACTATTGGGTACACCTTCTATCACAGATCCGAAGGCGAGATATTCGTTGCTAATTAAGAGTGGATCCTTTCTAGAGAAGGAGTTTCTCTCGAAAGAAGTGAGTGGGAGGAAAGTAGAACTTGATGAGGTAACCGTAACTGCTCCCGAATTGGAAAGTGGTTCATGATATATCTCCGTCGTATCTATAATTTTTGATTGTTCCATGCCAATATTCTACAACTTTCATATACTTTTGGCAACTTTTTATACTATTTTTGGGACTAACATATTGATCCAGTGCCCAGTGCCAGTTCCTGTTTGTTGCATGTTTTTTGTTTCGCAGAAAACCCATATCAAACGGAGTCCAAACGGGATAAAAACTGACGGAGATTTTTTTGGAATATTTGTGATTTTTGGGAAGAAGAATCAACGCGATATGATGCCCGAGGGGGGCGCGAGGCAGGGGGGCGCGCCACAAGGGGTCAGGCGCGCCCTGGACACTTGTGGCCACCCCGTAAGGCGGTTGGAGCCCTTCTTTCTCCGCAAGAAAGCTAATTTCTGGATAGAGATCGTGTCCAAAATTCAGCCCAATCGGAGTTACGGATCTCCGGTTATAAAAGAAACGGTGAAAGGCCAGATCTGAGAGCGCAGAAACAGAGAGAGATAGAGAGACAGATCCAATCTCGGAGGGGCTCTCGCCCCTCCCATGCCATGGAGACCAAGGACCAGAGGGGAAACCCTTCTCCCATCTAGGGAGAAGGTCAAGGAAGAAGAAGAAGAAGGGGCCCCCCCTCCCCCTCTCTTCCGGTGGCGCCGGAACGCCGCCGGGGCCATCATCATCACCGCCATCTACACCAACAACTTCACCGCCATCATCACCAACTCTTCCCCCCCTCTATGCAGCGGTGTATCCCCTCTTTTACCCACTGTAATCTCTACTTAAACATGGTGCTCAACGCTATATATTATTTCCCAATGATGTATGGCTATCCTATGATGTTTGAGTGGATCCGTTTTGTCCTATGAGTTAATTGATGATCGTGATTGGTTTGAGTTGCATGTTTTATTATTGGTGCTGTCCTATGGTGCTCTCCGTGTTGCACAAGCGTGAGGGGTCCCCGCTGTAGGGTTTGCAATATGTTCATGATTTGCTTATGGTGGGTGGCGTGAGTGACAGAAGCACATACCTGAGTAAGTAGGTTGTTTGCGTATGGGAGTAAAGAGGACTTGATGCCTTATAATGCTATGGTTGGGTTTTACCTTAATGATCTTTAGTAGTTGAGGACGCTTGCTAGAGTTCAAATCATAAGTGCATATGATCCAAGTAGAGAAAGTATGTTAGCTTATGCCTCTCCCTCAAATAAAATTGCAATAGTGATTACCGGTCTAGTTATCGATTGCCTAGGGACAAATAACTTTCTCGTGACAAAAAGCTCTCTACTGAAACTAACTTAGTTGTGTCTTTATCTAAACAGCCCCTAGCTTTTATTTACGTGCTCTTTATTATCTTGCATACCTATCCAACAAGACCTACAAAGTACTTCTAGTTTCATACATGTTCTAGGTAAAGCGAACGTTAAGCGTGCGTAGGGTTGTATCGGTGGTCGATAGAACTTGAGGGAATATTTGTTCTACCTTTAGCTCCTCGTTGGGTTTGACACTCTTACTTATCGAAAGAGGCTACAATTGATCCCCTATACTTGTGGGTTATCAAGACCTTTTTCTGGCGCCGTTGCCGGGGAGTCATAGCGTGGGGTGAATATTCTCGTGTGTGCTTGTTTGCTTTATCACTAAGTAATTTTTATTTGCTGTTCTAAGTTGTTCTCTATCTTTAGTTATGGATATGGAACACGAAATACCAAAAAAATTAGGTGTACTTGCTACTCATGGAGATGGGGAACCTCCTAAAACCCTCGATGTTGGTTATGTGAAAAATATTATGTACTACTTTGATAATCCTGAGAAAACCCCATTCAATTATGTTATGGGAGACACGCTGGATCAACGTGAATACTTTATGGATTATCGCTTGACACAAAAAGGGAAACTATTATGGGATCAAATTCATATGTTGCATTGGTATGCTCGGGAACCATGCTTGAGATATGATTATACTTGTTGCTCTAGGATGAAGGCTCCACACCTTCCCTTTTCATGCAAATTTAATGATGATAAAACCTTGGCTTCTTATGCTAATGGTATATATGATTACTATGATGTGGAACAAATAGAAGAATTCGTTGCTTTTATGGGTTCTTATGAAATTGAATCTGTGTTTAAAGAGTGTGAAAATCTTGATGATACTGTTTACAGACCTGAAAATTTTGCTATACTTAAATATTGTTATGAGAATTATGAATACAATTCCAATATTGATGCATTTATTGAGAAAGTCTCCGTTGTCCAAGAAGAGACTAATATTTCGCAGGATTCTATGGAAGAAGAAATTGATGGAACTGTGAGCTCATTGGATGAAAAAGATGATGAGGAGAGCGAAGAACAAAAGGAGGAAGAGCAGATTAGCTACCCGTGCCCACCTTCTAATGAGAGTAACTCTTCAACTCATACATTTTTTAATTTCCCTTCGTGCTTACCGAATTATGATCCCGTTGATTCTCTTGAAATACCCCTTTTTGATGATGCTTGCTATGCTTGTGGCCAAGATGCCAATATGAATTATGCTTATGGAGATGAACTTGCTATAGTTCCTTATGTTAAACATGAAATTGTTGCTATTGCACCCACGCATGATAGTCCTATTATTTTTTTGAATTCTCCCTACAACACTATATCGGAGAAGTTTGTGCTTATTGAAGATTATATTAATGGGTTGCCTTTTACCGTTGCACATGATAATTTTGATAGATATAATATGCATGTGCTTGCTGCTCCAACTTGCAATTATTATGAGAGAGGAACTATATCTCCACCTCACTATGTTTCCAATATGATAGAATTGCAAGAAACTGCTTATACTATGCATTGGCCTTTACTTGGCTTGCATTAATTGTTCTTTTATGACATGCCGATGCATAGGAAGAGAGTTAGACTTCATTGTAGCATAATATATGTTAGTTTGTGCTCACTACTAAATTACAAGTCATTGTTAATTAAAATTGGCTTTGATATACCTTGGGATCCGGGTGGATCCATTACTTGAGCACTATATGCCTAGCTTAATGGCTTTAAAGAAAGCGCTGCCAGGGAGACAACCCGGAAGTTTTAGAGAGTCATTTATTTCTGTTGAGTGCTTTTATAAAGTTTAAAAACAAAAAATAAAGAGGGGAACCCAAAACTTTTCAAAAAGGAAAGTGAAAAATGAGAGAGACAAGCATTGTTGAAGTGGGAGAGCTCCTTGAACTATGTTCATGCTCATGGAAACTTTGTGAATCTTAATTACAGAAACTTTTCAATAAAAATAATTACCCCCTTTTACAATTCCATTGTATTATAAAAATAATGTGCCAAGGTTTGCCTTTAGATGTTTACAATGCTTGTTGGTTTGTACGGTGCAGGATAGAAACTTTGGCTGTAGTGCGCGATTTTTCATTTTTTACTGGGACGTCAAACGGTTCTGAAACTTTTTGCACTGTCTTTCTATAAAAATTGTTTATTTTTCCTAATTTTTGCAGAATTTTTGAAGTAAGAGAAGTATGGTTAATGTTCAGATTGTTACAGACTGTTCTGTTTTAGATAGATTCTGTTTTTGATGCATAGTGAAAGTGCTAGTTATCGACTAGAGGGGGGGGGGGGTGAATAGGCGATTTTATGAACGTCTTCAAAACATGAGAGTTTCGATGACAAATACTAGAAATGAATCTATTGATATGCAGCGGAAGGTAGACTACACTAGGCAAGCCATAGTCAAGTATTCAATGAAGTGAAAGTACGAAGACTAATAGCAGCTAGGTATTAAAGATCAGGACGGAAGATAGTATGAAGCCAATCAGCGATGGAAGTCACACAGTGAAGCCAAACAGGTAATTCAAGCAGGCAATGACTTCACGAAGACAGACTGTAAGTAAAGAGTGGGAGAGGATATAACCAGTCACTTGGTGAAGACAAAGGATTTGTTGGACCAGTTCCAGTTGCTGTGACAACTGTACATCTGGTTAGGGAGGCTGAGATTCAACTCAGAAGACCGCGTCTTCACCTTATTCCCCTTGAGCTAAGGACACCCAGTCCTCGCTCAATCACTCTGGTAAGTCTTCAAGGTAGACTTCCAAACCTTCACAGACTTCGTTCACCGGCGATCCACAATGACTCTTGGATGCTTAGAATGCGACGCCTAATTAACCGGCTGGACGATTCACAGTCCTCAAGTGTAACAAGTTTTCAGGTCACGCGGACAGAAATACTTCAGTGATGCCTAACACTCTTTGGCTCTAGGTGTTTGGGCTTTGTCCTCGCAAGGATTTCTCTCTCTCAAAAGCTTCGGAGGTGGGTTGCTCTCAAACGACAAAAGCCGTGCACTAACTCTGAGCAGCCACCAATTAATGGTGTAGGGGGTGGGCTATTTATAGCCACTAGGCAACCCGACCTGATTTGTCCGAAATGACCCTGGGTCACTAAGGAACTGACACGTGTTCCAATGGTCAGATTTCAAACACACGCGGCAACTTTACTTGGGCTACAAGTAAAGCTGACTCATCCAGCTCTGGATAAGATTTGCTCTCATTGTCTTCGCTCGAAGACATAGGATTTTGGTTGAGCATCACTTCAGTCACTCTGATTTTGTTCACTGGGACCCCACTTAACAGTACGGTAGTTCCTACGACTCAACAAAGAAGAAAAGGAAACAACGAAACAACTAAGTCTTCGCGCTCCATAGTCTTCACACAATGCCTTCTCTTGTCATAGTCTTCAATGTGAATATCTTCACATACCACCATTGTCTTCAATGTCTTCATACATTTTTAGGGGTCATCTCCGGTAGGTAAACCGAATCAATGAGGGACTACTGTTGGGTAACGTAGCAATAATTCAAAATTTTCCTACGTGTCACCAAGATCAATCTAGGAGATGCTAGCAACGAGAGAGAGGGAGTGCATCTTCATACCCTTGAAGATCGCTAAGCGGAAGCGTGTAACATCCCAAATTTTCAATTTGGAATGTTATACATAGATCATTCTTGCATATCATATTTTATTGCATTTTGTTTTGCGATCCTAGAAATTCTACGCAACTCAAGGACCCACGGAGAGAGTTGGGGATTTCATTATTTTCATATTTGGGTTTTCTCAAATTTTGAAAATGGGATCATTTGTTTTAATTATTTTTCCCTCCAAAAATATTTCATATCAAAAATATATGAGAGGAGATAATATGAATTCTCCACAAATAATGAAATATTGGAGGAAAAATATTAAAAACAAATATTTGATTTTATTTGGATTTTATTTGATTTTATTTGAATTAGGAAAATACGCGTTTTTCAAAATTGCATTTTAGGCCCAAATAAATGTTCATCTTGTCCGGCTTATTTTTAGAGAACGGAGAAAATTTATTTCGGAATTTTTGGAGTCCGTTTAGTATTTCTTTTCTTACTTTTTATGCACGTCTGATTTTTTTTAAAAAAAGTCAACCGACTCCGGGCCGTACCCGAGGGGGACTCTTCGGGCCGGCCTTTAAAAGCCCGAGACCCCGAGCCCCAGCGCCGCTAGCCCACCGGAAACCCTAGCCAATCCGCCGCCGCCTCAGGATCCGCGCCGCCGCCCGCGCCGCCGCCGCCCGACCCGCCGCCCGCGCCGCCACCCCGCGCCGCCCCGCCGCCGGTCGCCGCCAACCACCGCCGCCGGAGCCGTTCGCCGGAGTTAGAGGTAGCCGCCTTTTTTTATAAAACTGATCGGTTTTATTTCGTAAACCCTAGTTTCGGTTTTGTTTAGATTGGTTCGGTTTTTTTTTGGTTTATTTATTTTGTGGACGTTCGTCCGTACGTTCGTTTTAACGAACGGTTTTCGTCGTTTAACCGCAAACAGCGAACGTTCGTTCGTTAGCCTGTTCGTCAGTTTTTCTTTTTCTCTGATTTTCCGCGATTATTTTCGATCGCGATTTGCGATCTGTTTTTCATTTTAGTATAACTTTTCGCTCGTTTATCGGAATCAGGCGATTCAAGCGCCTAGAGTTTCATCTCGAAACCCTCTTTCTGTTTAACCAACTTGAACAAGATTTTGGTACTGTAAAATTTGACTTAGGTCCAGATTAGTAAACGAAGCTTGTTTCGTTCGCCGTTTGAGTTTCGTTGCTTCGCTCGATTTGATTCTTTTTGCAAACCGGAGTTCTTAAGTTGAACTTTCTGGTTAGATCTCTTATTTTGATTTTTATCCGTGCACCCTTGCTTGATTGCTTATGTATGTATTGTTTGTTTGCGATAGAGTACCCGGAGTGCGAAGCGTGCTACTACGAGTCTCTAGGTTTCACGGATCATCAGCAAGGCAAGTAACACTTTGATCATACCTCTTTACCACCTAGTTTTATTGCATTAGATCAATCCTCAAACTATTGCATGATTAGGATCTGATTAAAATGTGGGTTTTGGGAAGTAGTTGAGGTAGTACCTATTGCCTTGTTTATATCAAACCTTTGGGAGTTACTTCTACGTTTGCTTATATTGCTATGCTATGCTCGTAGACGTGGATTGGGTTTGAGAGTTTTCCATGACAGATGTGGGACTGTTAATTAATGGTTCAACTTAAGGTGGCTACTTTAATTTACATCTGGGTGGACTGAGGCACCTGGAGAATCCAGTGTTGCCTGTATTTTTGGATATCCCGGAGTAGCCGTGTGATCATCCTATGGACCGCCACCCAGACTCAAAGGGATCATGAGATTCTTCATGCTAGAAACTTCCGTGTGCAGCCACAAGCTATTATGGGCTCTAGCATAGTTGAGTAGGTTACATGACCTCTTGAAGAGGTGGGCTAGCAGATGTAGGGGAAAGTAGGTGTAACTGTCCACCCGGAGTAAAGAGTATTGTTTCTGAAAGACTGTGTCTCGGTCATCCGTTTCTCAAACACCGTGTAGTGCGAGAAATCAAGCGGAGGCGATCGAGTCTTGTGGGGAAAAGTGCGCAAACCTCTGCAGAGTGTACAATCTAATCATGGTTAGCCGTGTCCCCGGTTATGGACGTCTTGAGTATCTAGTTCTTGGATTATCATGTGAATCTCATCATCATGTTACTTAATTTAATTTGATTGGGTTAATCACGTTCTTAATTGGGATTGAGTTGGAGGTACCTTCTCAATGTTTAACAACCACCATGATAGTTAAATAAAATTTATTCCTTTGTGGTAGGGAAAAATTGGCTTTTCGCAAAACTGTAACCATAGAGCTTTCCACCAGCCAAATATGCATGTAGTGATAGCATTATTCTGTTCATTACTCTCTATGTGTTACATTGCCAGCATATTCCATGTGCTGACCCGTTTTCGGGCTGCAATGTATCATGTTGCAGACTTTTCAGACGACAAGTAAGGAGCCTTAGGTCGTGGTCTTATACTCAGTGATGCCGTTGGAGTTGATGGACTCACTTTATCTTCCAAGCCTTTTGCTGTTATCGTATTTAGATGGCCTTAAGCCATATTTATTGTAATGAGTTCTCTCTTGAACTATTCGATGTAATAAGTGTGTGATTGCTACTCTGTTATAAATCCTTTAAAGTACTGTGCGTGTCAGCATTACCGATCCAGGGATGACACTGATGCACGGAGACTAGACTGTTTGAGGTCTGGTCGCTACAAAGATGGTATCAGAGCACACATTGACTGTAGGACACGACCACTAAGCTAAAGTCCTAGATCACTACTCTCTTCTCATTTCTGACTCCTCTCCTTCTCTTCCACTCTTTTAGGATGGCGGATGCAAGGAACAGGTTCGCGCAACCGGATGAGGATACAACTTTTGGACGACACTTGAAGGAAGTCACTAAGTACCTGAACATCGGAATACCAAGCTTCACCGGAACCTACAACGCCACACTACCAGAAGAGGAGCGCTGGATGATTCAAGTTCAAGTTCCAGGAAGGACGTTTATGCCAGTCACTGAGCCCATAGAGTTTTCCTTTGATGCACCAACCTGGAGTCTAGGAAAGAGCATGACAGCCCACATCACCATGGGACGCCTTGGAGATTTGTGGGTGCCGAGACGAGCAATGGGAGATGATCAACACCAGGAAGGATAGATCTATTGCAGCTTTCATTCAGGAGTTAAACCAGCACATTCGTCGCCAGGAGAACCAGATGTGCGCAGACATGATAGATCTGAAGAAGGCAAAGACTAGGATCATGGAGCTGGAGGAAGAACTCAAGGCTACACGCGATGGATATGAGGAGGAAATCGCAACATTGTTGGAGAAGAATGACGACCTGACAAAGAAGCTAGGAGTTTTCATGGGAGACCCAACACCAGGAGGAGATGATGACGATTCTACTTGCCCGGAGAACTACATCATCATCGACGACACTGACTCGGACCCCAGTGATGATGATTGGGAGGATGAAGCCGGAGCAGATATCATGGAGTCTTCGACTGAGCAATTTTTCTAGTAGACCAGCAAAATTAGTAGTAGTATTCCACCATGTATATAGTATAGTCCAAGCACTTTGTAACGATAGTTAGATCGATTGTATGCCTTGTTTGAACTGATTGGAGTGATACGATTGTGATTGTCTCATGTGCATATGGGTAGTGTTTTCCCTCTAGACCTCATTCTATCCTATTTTCTCATCTTTTCTAAACCCATCAGATGCCTCCGAGACGCGACACCGGATTTGTTTTCCCACCTGAAATCACTCAGTTGATTCAGCAGCAGAATGCCCTGATGCAAGTGCTAGTTCAGAACCAAGGCAACAACAACAACAACAACAACAACCCACCACCACCACTTGTTGATCACTTAGCCCGTTTTCTTAGGCTGAATCCGCCGGTGTTCTCCAGTAGCACCGAGCCGATTGTGGCAGATGATTGGCTCCGCAAGGTTGGAAGGGAGCTGACCACTGCAGGATGCACAGATGCGGAGAGAGTGCATTTTGCCGCACATCAGCTTGATGGACCCGCAGCATCATGGTGGGAGAATTACACAGCCACTCACCCCATTGACACCGTCACATGGGACCAGTTTCAGCAAGCTTTCCGTACTGCCCATGTTTCAGCAGGAGCTATGGCCATGAAGAAGCGTTAGTTTCGCAACTTACGCCAAGGAGGACGTACCGTTGGCCAGTACGTGGAGGATTTCAGTAAGTTAGCACGTTATGCCCCAGATGACGTTGCTACGGATGCAGCTAAGCAGGAGAAGTTTCTGGAAGGACTGAATGATGAGCTGAGCATGCAGTTGATGGTGGCAACTTTTAACAACTACCAGGAGTTGGTAGATAGAGCTCTCATGATTGAAGGGAAGTAGCAGCAGATTGAGAGCCGTAAGAGGAAGTGCCAGTGGTGAAGGATTTCCCTGACGTATTTCCAGAGGAGTTGCCAGGCATGCCACCGGATAGAGACATCGAGTTTTTGATTGAGCTTTTGCCAGGCACTGGGCCAATATCTAAGAGACCGTACAGGATGCCCGCTAAGGATTTGGAAGAAATTAAGAAGCAGATTAAGGAGTTACTGGATAAAGTATATATTCGCCCAAGTTCGTCACCTTGGGGATCACCCGTACTTCTAGTGGAGAAGAAAGATGGATCGTTGAGGATGGTTGTTGATTATCGTGGATTGAATGAAGTAACAATTAAGAACAAGTACCCACTGCCGATGATCAATGATTTGTTTGACCGACTACAAGGAGCTAAAGTCTTTTCCAAGATTGATTTGCGATCAGGATACCACCAGTTGAAGATTCGAGAGCAGGATATACCCAAGACAGCTTTTACCACAAGGTATGGGCTATATGAGTACACCGTTATGTCATTTGGCCTGACTAACGCACCCGCCTATTTCATGAACATGATGAACAAAGTGTTTATGGAGTTTTTGGATAAGTTCGTCGTAGTATTCATTGATGATATTCTGGTCTATTCGAAGAATGAAGAAGAGCATAAGGAGCATTTGCGTTTGGTACTTGGAAAGCTCAGAGAACATCAGTTATATGCCAAGTTCAGTAAGTGCGAGTTTTGGTTGAAGGAAGTTGGATTCCTTGGACATGTTATATCCAGAGAAGGAATAGCAGTAGATCCCACCAAGGTTAACACTGTGACAAATTGGGAGCCACCCACGACGGTTGGAGAAATCCGGAGTTTTCTGGGACTCGCAGGATATTACCGGAGATTCATCGAGAATTTCTCGAAGATTGCAAAGCCTATGACGGAGTTGTTGAAGAAGGACACCAAATTCAATTGGACTGAGGAATGTGAGGCTAGTTTCCAGGAGTTGAAGAAACGTTTGGTTACAGCACCAGTGTTGATTTTGCCAGATCAACGCAAGGATTATGAAGTATATTGTGACGCTTCTCGTCGAGGACTTGGAGCAGTGCTAATGCAGGAGGGAAGAGTTGTTTCATATGCCTCACGACAGCTTAAACCCCATGAGTTGAATTATGCTACACATGATTTGGAGTTAGCAGCCGTAGTACATGCGTTGAAGACGTGGAGACATTTTCTCATCGGAAACCTTTGTGAAGTGTACACGGATCACAAGAGTTTGAAGTACATTTTCACGCAGAAGGAGTTCAATCTCAGGCAAAGGAGATGGTTGGAGCTCATTAAGGATTATGATATGAGATTGCATTATCACCCAGGGAAGGCTAATGTAGTAGCCGATGCGTTGAGCCGCAAGAGCCATGTCAACACACTCATGACCGGAGAGTTACCCAAGGAGTTAGCAGAAGATCTTCGTGAACTATGTTTGGAAATAGTTTCGAGAGGCTACGTAGCAGCATTGGAGATTCAGTCTACTTTGATGGATAAGATCAGAGAAGCTCAGAAGACAGACAAGGAAATTGCCATGATAAAGGAAAGGATGAGTAAAGGAAAAGCCAAGGGATTTCGTGAGGATGAGCACGATACCTTACGGTTTGAGGACCGTGTTTATGTGCCCAATGATCCGGAGATCAGGAAGTTGATCTTGCAAGAGGCCCATGATTCACCGTATTCGATTCACCCAGGAAATACCAAGATGTATTTGTATTTGAAGGATACTTTCTGGTGGACCGGAATGAAGAAAGATATTGCGGAATATGTAGCAGTTTGTGATGTATGTCAGAGAGTAAAGGCAGAGCATCAAAAGCCAGCAGGATTGCTACAACCATTGCCGATACCCGAATGGAAGTGGGATAAGCTAGGCATGGATTTTATCACAGGATTGCCCAGGACTCGTTCAGGCTATGACTCGATATGGGTTGTAGTCGATCGTTTGACGAAGGTAGCTCATTTCATCCCAGTAAAGACCACTTATACAAGTGCTAAGTTGGCAAAGATATACATGACCAGGATCGTATGTCTGCATGGAGTTTCGAGGACCATTGTATCAGATAGAGGAACCCAGTTTACTTCAAAGTTTTGGAATCAATTGCACGAAACTTTGGGTACCAGGCTAGAGTTCAGTACAACCTTTCATCCACAAACAGACGGACAGACCGAGAGAGTCAATCAGACTCTGGAGGACATGCTGAGAGCTTGTGCGCTAGATTATGGATCTAGTTGGGACGACAATTTGACGTATGCAGAGTTCTCTTACAACAACAGTTATCAATCCAGTTTGAAGATGGCCTCTTTTGAAGCTCTGTACGGAAGGAGGTGCAGGACACCATTGTTGTGGGATGAAGTTGGAGACCGCCAGTTTTTTGGACCAGATTTGATTAAAGAGTCTGAACAGAAAGTGAAGTTGATTCGCGATAGGCTCAAGGTAGCCCAGTCCAAGCAGAAGAGTTATGCGGATTCTAAACGCAAGGAGACAGTTTACGAAGTCGGAGACAGAGTTTATCTTCGAGTATCACCACTTCGAGGAGTGAAGCGCTTTGGAGTTAAGGGAAAGTTAGCGCCACGTTTTGTAGGACCATACAAAGTTTTGGAGCGTATGGGTGAAGTTGCTTACAAGTCGGAATTGCCTGGAGGATTGTCGGGAGTTCACGATGTGTTCCGTGTTTCTCAGATGAAGAAGTGCCCCGCAGAGTTGGCTGAGATACCACTGAGAGATACAGTGCCATTGGAAGCGATTCAGCTGGATAGCGATTTGACCTATGAGGAGAAACCAGTCAAGATTCTTGAATATGCCAGCCGAGTCACCCGCAGCAAGGTTATCAAGTTTTGCAAAGTTCAGTGGAGTCACCATACCGAGGACGAAGCCACCTGGGAGCGAGAGGAAGATCTACGGAAGGACCACTCTCACCTATTTTTTAGCCAATCCGAATCTCGAGGGCGAGATTCATCTTAAGGGGGGTAGGTTTGTAACATCCCAAATTTTCAATTTGGAATGTTATACATAGATCATTCTTGCATATCATATTTTATTGCATTTTGTTTTGCGATCCTAGAAATTCTACTCAACTCAAGGACCCACGGAGAGAGTTGGGGATTTCGTTATTTTCATATTTGGGTTTTCTCAAATTTTGAAAATGGGATCATTTGTTTTAATTATTTTTCCCTTCGAAAATATTTCATATCAAAAATATATGAGAGGAGATAATATGACTTCTCCACAAATAATGAAATATTGGAGGAAAAATATTAAAAACAAATATTTGATTTTATTTGGATTTTATTTGAATTAGGAAAATACACATTTTTCAAAATTGCATTTTAGTCCCAAATAAATGTTCATCTTGTCCGGCTTATTTTTAGAGGACGGGAAAAATTTATTTCGGGATTTTTGGAGTCCGCTTAGTATTTCTTTTCTTACTTTTTCTGCATGTCCAATTATTTTTTTAAAGTCAACCAACTCCGGGCCGTACCCGAGCGGGACTCTTCGGGCCGGCCTTTAAAAGCCCGAGACCCCGAGCCCCAGCGCCGCCAGCCCACCCGAAACCCTAGCCGATCCGCCGCCACCTCGGGATCCGCGCCGCCGCCGCCCGACCCGCCGCCCGACCCGCCGCCCGCGCCGCCACCCGCGCCGCCACCCACGCCGCAGCCGCCGCCCGCGCCGCCGCCGCCCGACCCGCCGCCCGCGCTGCCACCCCGCCGCCCGTTGCTGCCATCCACCGCCGCCGGAGCCGTTCGCCGGAGTTAGAGGTAGCTGCCGTTTTTTTATAAAACCGATCGGTTTTATTTCGTAAACCCTAGTTTCGGTTTTGTTTAGATCGGTTTGGTTTATTTTTTTTGGTTTATTTATTTTGCGGACGTTCGTCCGTCCGTTCGTTTTAACGAACGGTTTTTGTCGTTTAACCGTAGACAGCGAACGTTCGTTCGTTAGCCTGTTCGTCAGTTTTTCTTTTTCTCGGATTTTCCGCGATTATTTTCGATCGCGATTTCCGATCTGTTTTTCATTTTAGTATAACTTTTCGCTCGTTTATCGGAATCAGGCGATTCAAGCGCCTAGAGTTTCATCTCGAAACCCTCTTTCTGTTTAACCAACTTGAACAAGATTTTGGTACTGTAAAATTTAACTTAGGTCCAGATTAGTAAACAAAGCTTGTTTCGTTCGCCGTTTGAGTTTCGTTGCTTCGCTCGATTTGATTCTTTTTGCAAACCGGAGTTCTTAAGTTGAACTTTCTGGTTAGATCTCTTATTTTGAGTTTTATCCGTGCACCCTTGCTTGATTGCTTATGTATGTATTGTTTGTTTGCGATAGAGTACCCGGAGTGCGAAGCGTGCTACTACGAGTCTCTAGGTTTCACGGATCATCAGCAAGGCAAGTAACACTTTGATCATACCTCTTTACCACCTAGTTTTATTGCATTAGATCAATCCTCAAACTATTGCATGATTAGGATCTGATTAAAATGTGGGTTTTGGGAAGTAGTTGAGGTAGTACCTATTGCCTTGTTTATATCAAACCTTTGGGAGTTACTTCTACGTTTGCTTATATTGCTATGCTATGCTCGTAGACGTGGATTGGGTTTGAGAGTTTTCCATGACAGATGTGGGACTGTTAATTAATGGTTCAACTTAAGGTGGCTACTTTAATTTACATCTGGGTGGACTGAGGCACCTGGAGAATCCAGTGTTGCCTGTATTTTTGGATATCCCGGAGTAGCCGTGTGATCATCCTATGGACCGCCACCCAGACTCAAAGGGATCATGAGATTCTTCATGCTAGAAACTTCCGTGTGCAGCCACAAGCTATTATGGGCTCTAGCATAGTTGAGTAGGTTACATGACCTCTTGAAGAGGTGGGCTAGCAGATGTAGGGGAAAGTAGGTGTAACTGTCCACCCGGAGTAAAGAGTATTGTTTCTGAAAGACTGTGTCTCGGTCATCCGTTTCTCAAACACCGTGTAGTGCGAGAAATCAAGCGGAGGCGATCGAGTCTTGTGGGGAAAAGTGCGCAAACCTCTGCAGAGTGTACAATCTAATCATGGTTAGCCGTGTCCCCGGTTATGGACGTCTTGAGTATCTAGTTCTTGGATTATCATGTGAATCTCATCATCATGTTACTTAATTTAATTTGATTGGGTTAATCACGTTCTTAATTGGGATTGAGTTGGAGGTACCTTCTCAATGTTTAACAACCACCATGATAGTTAAATAAAATTTATTCCTTTGTGGTAGGGAAAAATTGGCTTTTCGCAAAACTGTAACCATAGAGCTTTCCACCAGCCAAATATGCATGTAGTGATAGCATTATTCTGTTCATTACTCTCTATGTGTTACATTGCCAGCATATTCCATGTGCTGACCCGTTTTCGGGCTGCAATGTATCATGTTGCAGACTTTTCAGACGACAAGTAAGGAGCCTTAGGTCGTGGTCTTATACTCAGTGATGCCGTTGGAGTTGATGGACTCACTTTATCTTCCAAGCCTTTTGCTGTTATCGTATTTAGATGGCCTTAAGCCATATTTATTGTAATGAGTTCTCTCTTGAACTATTCGATGTAATAAGTGTGTGATTGCTACTCTGTTATAAATCCTTTAAAGTACTGTGCGTGTCAGCATTACCGATCCAGGGATGACACTGATGCACGGAGACTAGACTGTTTGAGGTCTGGTCGCTACAAAGATGGTATCAGAGCACACATTGACTGTAGGACACGACCACTAAGCTAAAGTCCTAGATCACTACTCTCTTCTCATTTCTGACTCCTCTCCTTCTCTTCCACTCTTTTAGGATGGCGGATGCAAGGAACAGGTTCGCGCAACCGGATGAGGATACAACTTTTGGACGACACTTGAAGGAAGTCACTAAGTACCTGAACATCGGAATACCAAGCTTCACCGGAACCTACAACGCCACACTACCAGAAGAGGAGCGCTGGATGATTCAAGTTCAAGTTCCAGGAAGGACGTTTATGCCAGTCACTGAGCCCATAGAGTTTTCCTTTGATGCACCAACCCGGAGTCTAGGAAAGAGCATGACAGCCCACATCACCATGGGACGCCTTGGAGATTTGTGGGTGCCGAGACGAGCAATGGGAGATGATCAACACCAGGAAGGATAGATCTATTGCAGCTTTCATTCAGGAGTTAAACCAGCACATTCGTCGCCAGGAGAACCAGATGTGCGCAGACATGATAGATCTGAAGAAGGCAAAGACTAGGATCATGGAGCTGGAGGAAGAACTCAAGGCTACACGCGATGGATATGAGGAGGAAATCGCAACATTGTGGCCATGGAGTTTTCAGGTTGCAACGTATCATGTTGCAGACTTTTCAGATGACGAGTAAGGAGCCTTAGTTCATGGTCTTATACTCAGTGATGCCGTTGGAGTTGAAGGACCCACTTTATCTTCCAAGCCTTCCGCTGTTATCGTATTTAGATGGCCTTAAGCCATATTTATTATAATGAGTTCTCTCTTGGACTATTCGATGTAATAAGTGTGTGATTGCTACTCTGTTATAAATCTTCAAAGTACTGTGCGTGTCAGCATTACCGATCCAGGGATGACACTGATGCACAGAGACTAGACTGTTTGTGGTCTGGTCGCTACAAAGCGTTACAAGAACCCGGTTGATGGAGTCGTACTCACGGCGATTCAAATCGTGGAAGATCCGATCTAGCGCCGAACGGACGTCACCTCCGCGTTCAACACACGTACAGCCCGGGGACGTCTCCTCCTTCTTGATCCAGCAAGGGGAGAGGAGAAGTTCAGGGAGAACTCCAGCAGCACGACGGCATGGTGGCCATGGAGCTCGTGGTTCTCCGGCAGGGCTTCGCCAAGCACTACGGAGGAGTAGGAGATGTATGAGGAGGAAGGGGGCTGCGCCAGGGGAAGGGTGTGGCTGCCCTCCCACTCCTCACTATATATAGGGGAAGGGGAGAGGGGGCCGGCCCCTTTAGATGGATCTAGAGGAGGAGGCGGCGGCCAGGGGAAACCCTAGATGGGTTTGGGCGCCCCACCCCCTAGGAAACTTGCCCCCCAAGCCGGGAGGGGCGGCTGCCCTAGGGGTGGCGCCCCCACCTCTCCTGGTTACGTGAGAGGGGTTGGGAGGGGCGCATAGCCCCTTAGTGGGCTGGTTTGCCCCTTCCCCTTGGCCCATAAGGGCCCCCAACGCTTGCCGGGGTCTCCGAAACCCCTTTCGGACATGCTCGCCATAGCCTGGTACCCCCGGAACAATTCCGGACTCCAATACCCTTCGTCCAATATACCGATCTTCACCTCCGGACCATTCCGGAGCTCCTCGTCATGTCCGGGATCTCATCCGGGACTCCGAACAACCTTCGGTAACCACATACTATTTCCCATAACAACTCTAGCGTCACCGAACCTTAAGTGTGTAGACCCTACGGGTTCGGGAACCATGCAGACATGACCGAGACACCTCTCCGGCCAATAACCAATAGCGGGATCTGGATACGCATATTGGCTCCCACATGTTCCACGATGATCTCATCGGATGAACCACGATGTCGGGGATTCAATCAATCCCGTATACAATTCCCTTTGTCTAACGGTATGTTACTTGCCCGAGATTCGATCGTCGGTATCCCAATACCTCGTTCAATCTCGTTACCGGCAAGTCTCTTTACTCGTTCCGTAACGCATGATCCTGTGGCTAACTCATTAGTCACATTGAGCTCATTATGATGATGCATTACCAAGTGGGCCCAGAGATACCTCTCTGTCATACAGAGTGACAAATCCCAGTCTCGATTCATGCCAACCCAACAGACACTTTCGGAGATACCTGTAGTGCACCTTTATAGCCACCCAGTTACGTTGTGACGTTTGGTACACCCAAAGCATTCCTACAGTATCCGGGAGTTGCGCAATCTCATGGTCTAAGGAAACGATACTTGACATTAGAAAAGCTCTTAGCAAACAAACTACACAATCTTGTGCTATGCTTAGGATTGGGTCTTGTCCATCACATCATTCTCCTAATGATGTGATCCCGTTATCAATGACATCCAATGTCCATGGTCAGGAAACCATAACCATCTATTGATCAACGAGCTAGTCAACTAGAGGCTTACTAGGGACATGTTGTGGTCTATGTATTCACACATGTATTACGGTTTCCAGTTAATACAATTATAGCATGAACAAGAGACAATTATCATGAACAAGGAAATATAATAATAAGCATTTTATTATTGCCTCCAGGGCATATTTCCAACAGTCTCCCACTTGCACTAGAGTCAATAATCTAGTTCACATCACTATGTGATTGTAATGAATCCAACACCCATGGGGTTTGTTCATATCTCGCTTGTGAGAGAGGTTATTAGTCAACGGGTCTGAACCTTTCAGATCCGTGTGTGCTTTAGAAATCTCTATGTCATCTTGTAGATGCAGCTACCACGCGCTACTTGGAGCTATTCCAAATAACTGCTCTACTATACGAATCCGGTTTACTACTCAGAGTCATCCAGATTAGTGTCAAAGTTTGCATCGACGTAACCCTTTACGACGAACTCTTTTACCACCTCCATAATTGAGAAAATTCCTTAGTCCACTAGTTACTAAGGATAAGTTCGACCGCTGTCATGTGATCCATTCCTGGATCACTCTTGTACCCCTTGACTAATTCATGGCAAGGCACACTTCAGGTGCGGTACACAGCATAGCATACTGTAGAGCCTACGTCTAAAGCATAGGGGACGACCTTCGTCCTTTCTCTCTCTTCTACCGTGGTCAGGTCTTGAGTCTTACTCAATACTCACACCTTGTAACACAGCCAAGAACTCCTTTGCTGATCTATTTTGAACTCCTTCAAAATCTTGTCACGGTATGTATTCATTTGAAAGTATTATTAAGTGTTTTTGATCTATCCTTATAGATCTTGATGCTCAATGTTCAAGTAGCTTAATCCAGGTTTTTCATTGAAAAACACTTTTCAAATAACCCTGTATGCTTTCCAGAAATTCTACATCATTTCTGATCAACAACATATACTCATCAAAAATTCTATAGTGCTCCCACTCACTTCTTTGGAAATACAAGTTTCTCATAAACTTTGTATAAACCCATAATCTTTGATCATCTCATCAAAGCGTACATTCCAACTCCGAGATGCTTACTCCAGTCCTTAGAAGGATTGCTGGAGCTTTGCATACTTGTTAGCATCTTTCAGGATTGACGAAACCTTCTGGTTGTATCACATACAACCTTTCCTCAAGAAAATCGTCGAGGAAACAATGTTTTTGACATCCTGTCTGCAAGATTTCATAAATAATGTAGTAACTTCTAATATAATTCCAACAGACTCTTAGCATCGCTACGAGTGAGAAAATCTCATCGTAGTCAACTACTTGAACTTGTCAGAAAACATCTTAACGACAAGTCGAGCTTTCTTAATGGTGACACTTACCATCATTGTCCGTCTTCCTTTTAAAAACCATCTGCACCCAACAGCCTTACGACCATCAAGTAGTTCTTCCAAAGTCTATACTTTGTTTTTATACATGGATCCTCTCTCGGATTTTATGGCCTCGAAGCATTCGTCGGAATCTGGGCCCACCATCATTTCTCCATAGCTCGTAGGTTCATTGTTGTCTAGCAACATGACTTCCAAGACAGGATTACGTACCACTCTGAAGTAGTGTGCATCCTTGTCGTCCTACGAGGTTTGGTAGTGACTTGATCCGAAGTTTCATGATCACTATCATAAGCTTCCACTTCAATTGGTGTAGGTGCCAAATGAACAACTTCTTGTGCCCTGCTTGTTAGAAATATGCCCTAGAGGCAATAATAAATTGGTTATTATTATATTTCCTTGTTCATGATAATCGTTTATTATCCATGCTAGAATTGTATTGATAGGAAACTCAGATACATGTGTGGATACATAGACAACACCATGTCCCTAGTAAGCCTCTAGTTGACTAGCTCGTTGATCAATAGATGGTTACGGTTTCCTGACCATGGACATTGGATGTCGTTGATAACGGGATCACATCATTAGGAGAATGATGTGATGGACAAGACCCAATCCTAAGCCTAGCACAAGATCGTGTAGTTCGTTTGCTCAGAGCTTTTCTAATGTAAAGTATCATTTCCTTAGACCATGAGATTGCTCAAATCCCGGATACCGTAGGAATGCTATGGGTGTGCCAAACGTCACAACGTAACTGGGTGGCTATAAAGGTGCACTACGGGTATCTCCGAAAGTGTCTGTTGGGTTGGCACGAATCGAGACTGGGATTTGTCACTCCGTGTAAACGGAGAGGTATCTCTGGCCCCACTCGGTAGGACATCATCATAATGTGCACAATGTGACCAAGGAGTTGATCACGGGATGATGTGAGTTACGGAACGAGTAAAGAGACTTGCCGGTAACGAGATTGAACAAGGTATAGGGATACCGACGATCGAATCTCGGGCAAGTAACATACCGTTAGACAAAGGGAATTGCATACGGGATTGATTGAATCCCCGACATCGTGGTTCATCCGATGAGATCATCGTGGAACATGTGGGAGCCAACATGGGTATCCAGATCCCGCTGTTGGTTATTGACCGGAGAACGTCTCGGTCATGTCTGCATTGTTCCCGAACCCATAGGGTCTACACACTTAAGGTTCGATGACGCTAGGGTTATAGGGAAAGTATGTACGTGTTACCGAATGTTGTTCGGAGTCCCGGATGAGATCCCGGATGTCACGAGGAGTTCCGGAATGGTCCGGAGGTAAAGATTTATATATGGGAAGTCCTGTTTTGGTCACCGGAAAAGTTTCGGGTGAAATCAGTAATGTACCGGGACCACCGGGAGGGTCCCGGGGGTCCACCAAGTGGGGCCACCAGCCCCAGAAGGCTGCGTGGCCAAGTGTGGGAGGGGACCAGCCCCAGGTGGGCTGGTGCGCCCCCCCACCAAGGCCCAAGGCGCATGGGAGAGTGGGAGGGGGCAAACCCTAGGTCCAGATGGGCCTTAGGGCCCATCTAGTGGGGCGCCCCCCCTCTCCTCCCCTTGGCCGCCCCCCTTGATGGGATATAGGGCTGGCCGCCTCCTCTTGGGGGTGGAAACCCTAAGGGGGGCGCAGCCCCCTCCCCCCTATATATAGTTGAGGTTTGGGCTGCCCAAGACACACGAGAACGTCTCTCTTTCGGTGCAGCCCTACCCCTCTCCCTCCTCCTCCTCTCCCGCGGTGCTTGGCGAAGCCCTGCGGGATTGCCACGCTCCTCCACCACCACCACGCCGTCGTGCTGCTGCTGGATGGAGTCTTCCCCAACCTCTCCCTCTCTCCTTGCTGGATCAAGGCGTGGGAGACGTCACCGGGCTGCACGTGTGTTGAACGCGGAGGCACCGTTCTTCGGTGCTTAGATCGGAATCAACCGCGATCTGAATCGCTTCGAGTACGACTCCCTCATCCGCGTTCTTGCAACGCTTCCGCATCGCGATCTACAAGGGTATGTAGATGCACTCCCCTTCCCCTCGTTGCTAGATCACTCCATAGATTGATCTTGGTGATGCGTAGAAAATTTTGAATTTCTGCTACATTCTCCAACAGTGGCATCATGAGCTAGGTCTATGCGTAGTTTCTATGCACGAGTAGAACACAAAGTAGTTGTGGGCGTAGATGTTGCCAATTCTTCTTGCCGTTACTAGTCTTATCTTGTTTCGGCGGCGTTGTGGGATGAAGCGGCCCGGACCGACCTTACACGTACGCTTACGTGAGACAGGTTCCACCGACTGACATGCACTAGTTGCATAAGGTGGCTAGCGGGTGTCTGTCTCTCCCACTTTAGTCGGAATGGACTCGATGAAAAGGGTCCTTATGAAGGGTAAATAGAAATTGGCATATCACGTTGTGGTTTTACGTAGGTAAGAAACGTTCTTGCTAGAAACCTATACAAGCCACGTAAAAACTTGCAACAACAATTAGAGGACGTCTAACTTGTTTTTGCAGCATGTGCTATGTGATGTGATATGGCCAGAAGATGTGATGAATGATATATGTGATGTATGAGATTGATCATATTCTTGTAATAGGAATCACGACTTGCGTGTCGATGGGTATGACAACCGGCAGGAGCCATAGGAGTTGTCTTTATTTTTTGTATGACCTGCGTGTCATTGAATAACGCCATGTAAATTACTTTACTTTATTGCTAAGCGCGTTAGCCATAGAAGTAGAAGTAATCGTTGGCGTGACAACTTCATGAAGACACAATGATGGAGATCATGGTGTCATGCCGGTGACAAAGATGATCATGGTGCCCCGAAGATGGAGATCAAAGGAGCAAAATGATATTGGCCATATCATGTCACTATTTGATTGCATGTGATGTTTATCATGTTATGCATCTTATTTGCTTAGAACGACGGTAGTAAGTAAGATGATCCCTCACTAAAATTTCAAGAGAAGTGTTCCCCCTAATTGTGCACCGTTGCGAAGGTTCGTTGTTTCGAAGCACCACGTGATGATCGGGTGTGATAGATTCTAACGTTCGAATACAACGGGTGTTGACGAGCCTAGCATGTACAGACATGGCCTCGGAACACATGCGAAACACTTAGGTTGACTTGACGAGCCTAGCATGTACAGACATGGCCTCGGAACACAAGAGTCCGAAAGGTCGAACATGAGTCGTATAGTAGATGCGATCAACATGGAGATGTTCACCGATGATGACTAGTCCGTCTCATGTGATGATCGGACACGGCCTAGTTTGACTTGGATCATGTATCACTTAGATGACTAGAGGGATGTCTATCTGAGTGGGAGTTCAATAATTAGATGAACTTCATTATAATGAACATAGTCAAAAGGTCTTTACAAATTATGTCATACGCTTTAGTTCTACTGTTTAAGATATGTTCCTAGAGAAAATTTAGTTGAAAGTTGGTAGTAGCAATTATGCGGACTGGATCCGTAAACTGAGGATTGTCCTCATTGCTGCACAGAAGGCTTATGTCCTTAATGCACCGCTCGGTGTGCTGGCCTCAGCGTCGTCTGTAGATGTTACGAAACATCTGACATACACGTTTTGATAACTACGTGATAGTTCAGTGCGTAATGCTAACGGTTTAGAATTGTGGCACCAAAGACGGTTTTTGAAACGTCGCAGAACATGTGAGATGTTCCGAAGACTGAAATTGGGATTTCAGACTAGTGCCCACGTCAAGAGGTATGAGACCTCTGACAAGTTTCTTAAGCCCGCAGACTAAGGGAGAGAAGCTCAATCGTTGAGCATGTGCTCAGATTGTCTGAGTGCCACAATCGCTTGAATCGAGTGGGAGTTAATCTTCCAGATGAGATAGTGATGGTTCTCCATAGTCACTGCCACCAAGCTATTAGAGCTTCGTGATGAACTATAACATATCAGGGATAGACATGATGATCCTTGAGCAACTCGCGATGTTTGACACCGCGAAAGTAGAAATCAAGAAGGAGCATGAATTGTTGATGGTTAGTAAAACCACTAGTTTCTAGAAGGGCAAGGGCAAAAGGGATACTTCATGAAACAGCAAATCATTTGCTGCTCTAGTGAAGAATCCCAAGGTTGAACCCAAACCCGAGACTAAGTGCTTCTGTAATGAGGGAACGGTCACTGAAGCAGAACTACCCTAGATACTTGGTAGATGAGAAGGCAGGCAAGGTCGACAGAAGTATATTGGATATACATTATATGAATGTGTACTTTACTAGTACTCCTAGCAGCACCAGGGTATTAGATACCAGTTCGGTTGCTAAGTGTTAGTAACTCGAAATAAAAGCTGCGGAATAAACGGAGACTAGCTAAAGGTGAGATGACGATATGTGTTGGAAGTGTTTCCAAGGTTGATGTGATCAAGCATCGCATGCTCCCTCTACCATCGAGATTTGGTGTTTGCGTTGAGCATGATTGGATTATGTTTATCGCAATACGGTTATTCATTTAAGGAGAATAATGGTTACTCTGTTTATTTGAGTAATACCTTCAATGGTCTTGCACCTAAAATGAATCTCGATCGTAGTGATACACATGTTCATGCCAAAAGATATAAGATAGTAATGATAGTACCACATACTTGTGGCACTGCCACTTGAGTCATATTGGTATAAAACGCATGAAGAAGCTCCATGTAGATGGATCTTTGGACTCGCTCGTTTTTGAAAAGATTGAGACATGCGAACCATGTCTATTGGTATATATGCATGAAGAAACTCCATGCAGATGGATCGTTTGGACTCACTTGATTTTGAATCACTTGAGACATGCAAATCATACCACATGGGCAAGATGACTGAAAAGCCTCGTTTTCAGTAAGATGGAACAAGAGAGCAACTTGTTGGATGTAATACATTTTGATGTGTGCAGTCCAATGAGTGCTGAGGCATGCAGTGGATATCGTTAAGTTCTAACTTCACAGATGATTTGAGTAGATGCTGAGTATATTTACTTGATGGAACACAAGTCTGAATTATTGAAAGGTTCAAGTAATTCCAGAGTGAAGTTGAAGGTCGTCGTGACAAGGGGATAAAATGTCTGTGATATGATCATAGAGATGAGTATCTGAGTTACGAGTTTGGCACACAGTTAAGACATTGTGGAAAGTATTTCACAATTAATACCGCCTGGAACACCATAGTGTGATGGTGTGTCCGAACATCATAACTACACCCTATTGGATATGGTGCATACCATGATGTCTCTTATCGAATTACCACTATCGTTTATGGGTTAGGCATTAGAGACAACCGCATTCACTTTAAAAGGGGCACCACGCAATTCCGTTGAGACGACACCGTTTAGAGAAACCTAAGTTGTCGTTTCTTAAAAGTTTGGGGCTGCGACGCTTATGTGAAAAAGTTTCAGGCTGATAAGCTCGAACCCAAAGCGGATAAATGCATCTTCATAGAATACCCAAAACAGTTGGGTGTACCTCCTATTTCAGATCTGGAAGCAAAAGTAATTGCTTCTAGAAACGAGTCCTTTCTCGAGGAAAAGTTTCTCTCGAAAGAATTGAGTGGGAGGATGGTGGAGACTTGATAAGGTTATTGAACTGTCACTTCAACTAGTGTGTAGCAGGGCACAGGAAGTTGTTCCTGTGGCACCTATACCAATTGAAGTGGAAGCTTATGATAGTGATCATGAAACTTCGGATCAAGTCACCACCAAACCTCGTAGGACGACGAGGATGCGCGCTAATTCAGAGTGGTACGTGATCCTGTCTGAGATATCATGTTGTTGGACAATACTGAACCTACGAGCTATGGAGAAGCGATGGTGGGCCCATATTCCGACAAATGGTTAGAAACCATGAAATCCGAGATAAATGGATCTTTGAGAAGAAGACGGACGTGGACGGTAATGTTACCGTCTATGAAGCTCGACTTGTGGCAAAGAGTATATCCACAAGTTCAAGGAGTTGACTACGATGAGATTTTCTCATCCGTAGCGATGCTTAAGTCCGTCGGAATCATGTTATCATTAGCTGCATTTATGAAATCTAGCAGATGGATGTCAAAACAAGTTTCCTTACCAGTTTTCGTAAGGAAAGGTTGTATGTGATACAATCAGAAAGGTTTTGTCGATCCTAAGGATGCTAAAAGGTATGCTAGCTCCAGCGATCCTTCCATGGACTAGAGCAAGCATCTCGGAGTCAGAATATAAGCTTTGATGGAGCGATCAAAGTTTTTGGGTTTATACAAAGTTTGTTAGAAACTTGTATTTACAATAAAGTGAGTGGGAGCGCTACAACATTTCTGATAAGTATATGTGAATGACATATTGTTGATCCGAAATGATGTAAAATTTCTGGAAAGCATAAGTGTTGTTTGAAAGGGGTTTTTCAAAGGAAGACCTGGATAAAGCTGCTTACATATTGGGCATCAAGATCTATAGAGATAGATCAAGACGCCTGATGATACTTTCAAAGAACGCACACCTTGACATGATTTTGAAAGAGTTCAAAATAGATCAGCAAAGATGGAGTTCTTGGCTGTGTTACAAGGTGTGAGTATTGAGTAAGACTCAAGACCTGACCACAGCAGAAGAGAGAGAAAGGACGAAGGTCGTCCCCTATGCTGCAGATGTAGGCTCTACAATATGCTATGTTGTGTACCGCACATGAAGTGTGCCTTGCCATGAGTTGGTCAAGGGGTACAATAGTGATCCGGGAATGGATCACATGACAGCGGTCGAACTTATCCTTAGTACCTAGTGGACTAAGGGATTTTCTCGATTATGGAGGTGAAAAGGAGTTCGTCGTAAAGGGTTACGTCGATGCGAACTTTGACACTAATCCGGATGGCTCTGAGTAGTAAACCGGATTCGTATAGTAGAGCAATTATTTGAAATGGATCCAAGTAGCGCGTGGTAGCATCCACAAGATGACATAGATATTCGTAAAGCACACACGGATCTGAAAGGTTCAGACCCGTTGACTAATAACCTCTCTCACAAGCATAACATGATCAAACCAGAACTCATTGAGTGTTAATCACATAGTGATGTGAACTAGATTGTTGACTCTAGTGAACTCTTTGGATGTTGGTCACATGGTGATGTGACCTATGAGTGTTAATCACATGGTGATGTGGACTAGATTATTGACTCTAGTGCAAGTGGGAGACTGTTAGAAATATGCCCTAGAGGCAATAATAAATTGGTTATTATTATATTTCCTTGTTCATGATAATCGTTTATTATCCATGCTAGAATTGTATTGATAGGAAACTCAGATAGATGTGTGGATACATAGACAACACCATGTCCCTAGTAAGCCTCTAGTTGACTAGCTCGTTGATCAATAGATGGTTACGGTTTCCTGACCATGGACATTGGATGTCGTTGATAACGGGATCACATCATTAGGAGAATGATGTGATGGACAAGACCCAATCCTAAGCCTAGTACAAGATCGTGTAGTTCGTTTGCTCAGAGCTTTTCTAATGTCAAGTATCATTTCCTTAGACCATGAGATTGTGCAACTCCCGGATACCGTAGGAATGCTTTGGGTGTGCCAAACATCACAACGTAACTGGGTGGCTATAAAGGTGCACTACGGGTATCTCCGAAAGTGTCCGTTGGGTTGGCACGAATCGAGACTGGGATTTGTCACTCCGTGTAAACGGAGAGGTATCTCTGGGCCCACTCGGTAGGACATCATCGTAATGTGCACAATGTGACCAAGGAGTTGATCACGGGATGATGTGAGTTACGGAATGAGTAAAGAGACTTGCCGGTAACGAGATTGAACAAGGTATAGGGATACCGATGATCGAATCTCGGGCAAGTAACATACCGTTAGACAAAGGGAATTGCATACGGGATTGATTGAATCCCCGACATCGTGGTTCATCCGATGAGATCATCGTGGAACATGTGGGAGCCAACATGGGTATCCAGATCCCGCTGTTGGTTATTGACCGGAGAACGTCTCGGTCATGTCTGCATTGTTCCCGAACCCGTAGGGTCTACACACTTAAGGTTCGATGACGCTAGGGTTATAGGAAAAGTATGTACGTGTTACCGAATGTTGTTCGGAGTCCCGGATGAGATCCTGGACGTCACGAGGAGTTCTGGAATGGTCCGGAGGTAAAGATTTATATATGGGAAGTCCTGTTTTGGTCACCGGAAAAGTTTTGGGTGAAATCGGTAATGTACCGGGACCACCGGGAGGGTCCCGGGGGTCCACCAAGTGGGCCCACCAGCCCCAGAAGGCTGCGTGGGCCAAGTGTGGGAGGGGACCAGCCCCAGGTGGGCTGGTGCGCCCCCCCACCAAGGCCCAAGGCGCATGGGAGAGTGGGAGGGGGCAAACCCTAGGTCCAGATGGGCCTTAGGGCCCATCTAGTGGGGCGCCCCCCTCTCCTCCCCTTGGCCGCCCCCCCTTGATGGGATCTAGGGCTGGCCGCCTCCTCTTGGGGGTGGAAACCCTAAGGGGGGCGCAGCCCCCTCCCCCCCTATATATAGTTGAGGTTTGGGCTGCCCAAGACACACGAGAACGTCTCTCTTTCGGTGCAGCCCTACCCCTCTCCCTCCTCCTCCTCTCCCGCGGTGCTTGGCGAAGCCCTGCGGGATTGCCACGCTCCTCCACCACCACCACGCCGTCGTGCTGCTGCTGGATGGAGTCTTCCCCAACCTCTCCCTCTCTCCTTGCTGGATCAAGGCGTGGGAGACGTCACCGGGCTGCACGTGTGTTGAACGCGGAGGCACCGTTCTTCGGTGCTTAGATCGGAATCAACCGCGATCTGAATCGCTTCGAGTACGACTCCCTCATCCGCGTTCTTGCAACGCTTCCGCATCGCGATCTACAAGGGTATGTAGATGCACTCCCCTTCCCCTCGTTGCTAGATCACTCCATAGATTGATCTTGGTGATGCGTAGAAAATTTTGAATTTCTGCTACGTTCTCCAACACTGCTACACACTAGTTGAAGTGACGGTTCAATAACCTCATCAAGTCTTCACCATCCTCCCACTCAATTCTTTCGAGAGAAACTTTTCCCCGAGAAAGGACCCGTTTCTAGAAAAAATCACTTTTGCTTCCAGATCTGAAATAGGAGGTATACCCAACTGTTTTGGGTATTCTATGAAGATGCATTTATCCGCTTTGGGTTCGAGCTTATCAGCCTGAAACTTTTCCACATGAGCGTCGCAGCCCCAAACTTTTAAGAAACGACAACTTAGGTTTCTCTAAACCATAGTTCATACGGTGTCATCTCAACAGAATTGCGTGGTGCCCTATTTAAAGTGAACGCGGTTGTCTCTAATGCCTAGCCCATAAAGGATAGGGGTAATTCGATAAGAGACATCATGGTATGCACCATATCCAATAGGGTGCAGTTATGATGTTCGGACACACCATCACAGTATTGTGTTCCAGGCGGTATTAGTTGTGAAACAATTTCCACAATGTCTTAATTGTGTGCCAAACTCGTAACTCAGATATTCATCTCTATGATCATATCACAGACATTTTATCCTCTTGTCACGACGATCTTCAACTTCACTCTGAAATTACTTGAACCTTTCAATAATTCAGACTTGTGTTTCATCAAGTAAATATACTCAGCATCTACTCAAATCATCTGTGAAGTAAGAACATAACGATATCCACTGCGTGCCTCAGCACTCATTGGACTGCACACATCAAAATGTATTACTTCCAACAAGTTGCTTTCTTGTTCCATCTTGCTGAAAACGAGGCCTTTCAGTCATCTTGCCCATGTGTTATGATTTGCATGTCTCAAGTGATTCAAAATCAAGCGAGTCCAAACGATCCATCTGTATGGAGTTTCTTCATGCATATCTACCAATAGACATGGTTCGCATGTCTCAATCTTTTCAAAAATGAGTGAGTCCAACGATCCATCAACATGGAGCTTCTTCATGCGTTTTGTACCAATATGACTCAAACGGCAGTGCCACAAGTATGTGGTACTATCATTACTATCTTATATCTTTTGGCATGAACATGTGTATCACTACGATCGAGATTCAATAAACCATTCATTTTAGGTGCAAGACCATTGAAGGTATTACTCAAATAAACAGAGTAACCATTATTCTCCTTAAATGAATTACCGTATTGCGATAAGCATAATCCAGTCATGTCTATGCTCAAAGCAAACACCAAATAACAATTATTTAGGTTTAACACCAATCTCGATGGTAGAGGGAGCGTGCGATGTTTGATCACATCAACCTTGGAAACACTTCCAACACATATCGTCATCTCACCTTTAGCTAGTCTCCGTTTATTCCGTAGCCTTTTATTTCGAGTTACCAACACTTAGCAACCGAACCGGTATCTAATACCCTGGTGCTACTAGGAGTACTAGTAAAGTACACATTAATATAATGTATATCCAATATACTTCTGTCGACCTTGCCTGCCTTCTCATCTACCAAGTATCTAGGGTAGTTCTGCTTCAGTGACCGTTCCCCACATTACAGAAGCACTTAGTCTTGGGTTTGGGTTCAACCTTGGGTTTCTTCACTAGAGCAGCAACTGATTTGCCGTTTCATGAAGTATCCCTTCTTTCCCTTGCCCTTCTTGAAACTAGTGGTTTTACTAACCATCAACAATTGATGCTCCTACTTGATTTCTACTTTCGCGGTGTCAAACATCGCGAGTTGCTCAAGGATCATCATGTCTATCCCTGATATGTTATAGTTCATCACGAAGCTCTAATAGCTTGGTGGCAGTGACTATGGAGAACCATCACTATGTCATCTGGAAGATTAACTCCCACTCGATTCAAGCGATTGTAGTACTCAGACAATCTGAGCACATGCTCAACGATTGAGATTTTCCCCCTTAGTTTGCAGGCTTAAGAAACTTGTCAGAGGTCTCATACCTCTTGACGTGGGCACTAGTCTGAAATCCCAATTTCAGTCTTTGGAACATCTCATATGTTCTGCGACGTTTCAAAAACGTCTTTGGCGCCTCAATTCTAAACCGTTAGCATTACGCACTGAACTATCACGTAGTCATCAAAACGTGTATGTCAGATGTTCGCAACATCCACAGACGACGCTCGAGGTTCAGCACACCGAGCGGTGCATTAAGGACATAAGCCTTCTGCACAGCAATGAGGATAATCCTCAGTTTACGGACCCAGTCCGCATAATTTCTACTATCAACTTTCAACTAAATTTTCTCTAGGAACATATCTAAAACAGTAGAACCAAAGCGTAAGCTATGACATAATTTGCAAAGACATTTTGACTATGTTCATGATAATTAAGTTCATCTGATTATTTAATGAACTCCCACTTAGATAGACATCCCTCTAGTCATCTAAGTGATACATGATCCAAATCGACTAGACCGTGTCCGATCATCACGTGAGACGGACTAGTCATCAACGGTGAGCATCTCCATGTTGATCATATCTACAATACGACTCATGTTCGACCTTTCGGTCTCTTGTGTTCCGAGGCCATGTCTGTACATGCTAGGCTCGTCAAGTCAACCTAAGTGTTTCACATGTGTAAATCTAGCTTACACCCGTTGTATGCGAACGTTAGAATCTATCACACTCGATCATCACGTGGTTCTTCGAAACAACGAACCTTCGCAACGGTGCACAGTTAGGGGAAACACATCTCTTGAAATTTTAGTGAGGGGTCATCTTATTTATGCTACCGTCGTTCTAAGCAAATAAGATGTAAACATGAAAAACATCACATGCAAATCATAAAGTGACATGATATGGCCAGTATCATCTTGCGCCTTTTGATCTCCATCTTCGAGGCGCGGCATGATCACCTTCGTCACCGGCATGACACCATGATCTCCATCATCGTGTCTTCATGAAGTTGTCTCGCCAACTATTACTTCTACTACTATGGCTAACGGTTAGCAATAAAGTAAAGTAATTACATGGCGTTTTTCATTGACACGCAGGTCATACAATAAATTAAGACAACTCCTATGGCTCCTGCCGGTTGTCATACTCATCGACATGCAAGTCGTGATTCCTATTACAAGAACATGATCAATCTCATACATCACATATATATAATTCATCACATCCTTTTGGCCATATCACATCACATAGCATACTCTGCAAAAACAAGTTAGACGTCCTCTAATTGTTGTTGCATGTTTTACGTGGCTGCTATGGGTTTCTAGCAAGAACGTTTCTTACCTACGCAAAAGCCACAACGGTGATATGCCAATTGCTATTTGCCCTTCAGAAGGACCCTCTTCATCGAATCCGATCCGACTAAAGTGGGAGAGACAGACACCCGCTAGCCACCTTATGCATCAAGTGCATGTCAGTCGGTGGAACCTGTCTCACGTAAGTGTACGTGTAAGGTCGGTCCGGGCCGCTTCATCCCACAATGCCGCCGAATCAAGATAAGACTAGTAACGGCAAGCAAATTGAACAAATCATTGCCCACAACTACTTTGTGTTCTACTCGTGCATAGAATCTACGCATAGACCTAGCTCATGATGCCACTGTTGGGTAACGTAGCAATAATTCAAAATTTTCCTACGTGTCACCAAGATCAATCTAGGAGATGCTACCAACGAGAGAGAGGGAGTGCATCTTCATACCCTTGAAGATCGCTAAGCGGAAGCGTTAAAAGAACGCGGTTGATGGAGTCGTACTCGCGGCGATTCAAATCGCGAAAGATCCGATCTAGCGCCGAACGGACGGCGCCTCCGCGTTCAACACACGTACAGCCCGGGGATGTCTCCTCCTTCTTGATCCAGCAAGGGGAGAGGAGAAGTTGAGGGAGAACTCCAGCAGCACGACGGCATGGTGGCAATGGAGCTCGTGGTTCTCGGGCAGGGCTTCGCCAAGCACTACGGAGGAGGAGGAGATGTATGAGGAGGAAGGGGGCTGCGCCAGGGGAAGGGAGTGGCTGCCCTCCCACCCCCTCACTATATATAGGGGGAAGGGGAGAGGGTCCGGCCCCTCTAGATGGATCTAGAGGAGGAGGCGGCGGCCAGGGGAAACCCTAGATGGGTTTGGGCGCCCCACTCCCTAGGAAACTTGCCCCCCCAAGCCGGGAGGGGCGGCTGCCCTAGGGGTGGCGCCCCCACCTCTCCTGGTTACGTGAGAGGGGTTGGGAGGGGCGCACAGCCCCTTAGTGGGCTGGTTTGCCCCTTCCCTTTGGCCCATAAGGCCCCCCAACGCTTGTCAGGGCCTCCGAAACCCCTTTCGGACATGCTGGCCATAGCCAGGTACCCCCGAAACAATTCCGGACTCCAATACCCTTCGTCCAATATACCGATCATCACCTCCGGACCATTTCGGAGCTCCTCGTCATGTCCGGGATCTCATCCGGGACTCCGAACAACCTTCGGTAACCACATACTATTTCCCATAACAACTCTAGCGTCACCGAACCTTAAGTGTGTAGACCCTACGGGTTCGGGAACCATGCAGACATGACCGAGACACCTCTCCGGCCAATAACCAATAGCGGGATCTGGATACGCATATTGGCTCCCACATGTTCCACGATGATCTCATCGGATGAACCACGATGTCGGGGATTCAATCAATCCCGTATACAATTCCCTTTGTCTAACGGTATGTTACTTGCCCGAGATTCGATCGTCGGTATCCCAATACCTCGTTCAATCTCGTTACCGGCAAGTCTCTTTACTCGTTCCGTAACGCATGATCCCATGGCTAACTCATTAGTCACATTGAGCTCATCATGATGATGCATTACCGAGTGGGCCCAGAGATTGTAGCGACCAGACCTCAAACAGTCTGATCTACCGTGCACCAGTGTCATCCCTGGATTAGTAATGCTGACACGCACAGTACAAATGGAGGATTTATAACAGAGTAGCAATCACACACTTATTACATCGAGTATCTCAAGAGAGAAAATAAGTATGACAAATATGGCTTAAGGCCATCTAAAACGATAACAGCGGAAGACTTGGAAGATAAGTGAGTCCATCAACTCCAACGGCATCACTGAGTATAAGACCACGACCTAAGGCACCTTACTCGTCGTCTGAAAAGTCTGCAACATGAAACATTGCAGCCCGAAAACGGGTCAGCACATGGAATATGCTGGCAATGTAACACATAGAGAGTAATGAACAAAATAATGCTATACTACATGCATATATGGCTGGTAGAAGGCTCTATGGTCACAGTTTTGCGAAAAGCCAATTTTTTTCCTACAGCAAAGGAATAAATTTTATTTAACTATCATGGTGGTTGTTAAACATTGAGATGGTTGACAGCATCACAATCCCAATTAAGTATCATCATTAACCCAACAAAATTAATTAAAGTAACATGATGAGATTCATAGGATAATCCAAGTACTAGATACTCAAGATGTCCATAACCGGGGACATGGTTAACCATGATTAGTTTATACACTCTCCAGAGGTTTGTGCACTTTTCCCCACAAGACTCGATCGCCTCCGCTTGATTCTCGCACTACATGATGTTTGAGAAACGGATGACTGAGACACAGTCTTTCAGAAGTGTTTGCACCTTACGAATGGGTAGACCGTTACACCTACTTTCCCCTACATCTGCTAGTCTACCACTGTAAGAGTTCACACAACTTAGTCAACTATGCTAGAGCCCATAATAGCTTGCGGCTGCACACGGAAGTTTCTACCATGAATAATCTCATGATCCCTTTGAACCTGGGTGGCGTCCAAAAGAAAACAGGCAATCCTGGAATACCCAGGTACCTCAATCCACCCAGATGTGAGTTTTAGTTGCCACCTTAAGGTTAACCATTAATTAACAATCTCACATCTGTCATGGTAAGACTCAAACCCAATCCACATCTACTAGCATAGCATAACAATATGAGCAAACGTAGAAGTAACTCCCAAAGATTTGATAATAAACAGGTAATAGGTACTACCTCAACTACTTCCCAATACCCACAATTTAATTAGATCCTAATCATGCAATGTTTGAGGATTGGTCTAATGCAATAAAACTGGGTAGTAAAAGAAGTATGAGCAAAGTGTTACTTGCCTTGCTGATGATCCGTGAAACCTAGAGATTCGAAGTAGCAAGCGGCGCACTCCGGGTACTCTATCGCAAACAAACAAGCATACAATAAGCACTCATCAAATACATAGGTAAAACTCAAATAAAAGATCTAACCAGAAAGTTCAACTTAAGAACTCCGGTTTGCAAAAAGAAACAAATCGAACGAAGCAACAAAAGTCAAACGGCGAAAGAAACAAGCTTCGTTTACTAATCTGAATCTAGGTCAAATTTTACAGCAGCAAAAACTTGTTTGAATAGGTTAAACGGAAAGATAATTTTGAGACGAAACTCTAGGCGCTTGAATCGCCTGATTCTGATAAACGAGCTAAAAGATATACCAGAACGAAAATCTGATCAGAAATCGCGATCTGGAATAATCGCGGAAAATCCGACGAAAAAGAAAACTGACGAACAGTTAAACGAACGGACGTTCGTTAGCTGCGACTAACCGACGAACACGTTCGTTAAAACGAACGGATCGGGCGAACGCTCACTAACTAACTAAACCGACAGAAAATAAATAAACCGATCTAAAAAATAAACCTAGGGTTCAAAAAAATAAACCGAGGCGGTTCTTTTTAAAAAACCCGAACGGCGGTGGAGGCTAACCTCGGGCGAGGCTTGGGACGGGCTCTGGCGGGGTCTAGACGGGGGCGGCGAGGGGCGGCGGGGTGCGGGCGTCGTCGGCTTCGGCGAGGGGCGACGAACGGGGCGGCGGGCGGCGGCGTTCGGGAGCTCCGGCGGCTCCTCCTTCGGCGGCAGGGTCGGATCCTTCAGGCGGCTCCTGGCGGCGGCTTCGGGCGTCGGGGTGGGGTGAGGAGAGGGAGGCGGCGGGGCTGGGGTATTTAAGAGGGGGGGTGCTGCTGCCATGGGGAGGGGGCGACGGCGGCGGCGTCGTGTCCGACCAGGACACGGGCGGCGGCGGCTGGCGTGCTCGGGAGGGAGACGGGGCGCTGGGCCGTCGGCTGGGCTTCGGCCCAGTCGGCGCGCTCGCGACTTTTTTTTTAAATAATTTCGCCGAACCTAAGAAAAATCGTAGAAAAATAAATAAAAATCCAAAAAATGCCAAAACAAATTTTCACTGTCTAATTAAAATAATTAGAACGAGATGAACATTTTCTTGGCCCAAAAATGCAGTTTTGAAAACGTGCAATTTTTCTAATGGAATTAAAATTGCAAGTAAAATCCGAATAAAATCAAATATTTGGTTTTAATATTTTTCCTCCAATATTTCAATTATTTTGGAGAAGTCATATTTTCTCCTCTCATTTATTTTAATATGAAATATTTTTCGGAGAGAAAAATAATTAAAACCAAAAATCCTCGTTTCATTATTTGATAAGGTCAAATATGAAACCGTGAAAAAAATCCCCAACTCTCTCCGAGGGTCCTTGAGTTGCTTAGGATTTTCGAGGATTTTGCCAAAATGCAATAAAATATGCTATGCAATGATGATCTAATGTATAACATTCCAAATTGAAAATTTGGGATGTTACAAACCTACCCCCTTAAGAGGAATCTCGCCCTTGAGATTCGGGTTGGCTAGAAAATAGGTGAGAGTGGTCCTTCCGTAGATCTTCCTCTCGCTCCCAGGTGGCTTCGTCCTTGGTATGGTGACTCCACTGAACTTTGCAAAACTTGATAACCTTGCTGCGGGTGACTCGGCTGGCATACTCAAGAATCTTAACTGGTTTCTCCTCATAGGTCAAGTCACTATCCAGCTGAATCGCTTCCAATGGCACCGTATCTCTCAGTGGTATCTCATCCATCCCTGCGTGGCACCTCTTCAACTGGGAAACGTGAAATACATCATGAACTCCTGACAATCCTTCAGGCAATTCCAGCTTGTAGGCAACTTCTCCCATACGCTCCAAAACTTTGTATGGTCCTACAAAACGTGGCGCTAACTTTCCTTTAACTCCAAAGCGCCTCACTCCTCGAAGTGGTGATACACGAAGATAAACTCTATCTCCGACTTCGTGAACTGTCTCCTTGCGTTTAGAATCCGCATAACTCTTCTGCCTGGACTGGGCTACCTTGAGCCTATCGCGAATCAACTTCACTTTCCGTTCAGACTCTTTAATCAAATCTGGTCCAAACAACTGGCGGTCTCCAACTTCGTCCCACAACAAGGGTGTTCTGCACCTCCTTCCGTACAAAGCTTCGAAAGGGGCCATCTTCAAACTGGTTTGATAACTGTTGTTGTAAGAAAACTCTGCATACGGCAAATTGTCGTCCAAACTAGATCCATAATCTAGCGCACAAGCTCTCAGCATATCTTCCAAAATCTGATTGACTCTCTCGGTCTGTCCGTCTGTCTGTGGGTGAAAGGCTGTACTAAACTATAGCCTGGTACCCAAGGTTTCATGTAACTGATTCCAAAACTTCGAAGTAAACTGGGTTCCTCTATCTGATACAATGGTCCTCGGAACTCCATGCAGACATACGATCCTGGTCATGTATATCTTTGCCAACTTAGCACTGGTGTAAGTGGTCTTCACTGGGATGAAATGAGCTACTTTCGTCAAACGATCGACTACAACCCATATTGAGTCATAGCCTGAACGAGTCCTGGGCAATCCCGTGATAAAATCCATGCCTAGTTTATCCCATTTCCATTCGGGTATCGGCAATGGCTGTAGCAATCCTGCTGGCTTCTGATGCTCTGCCTTCACTCTCTGACATACATCACAAACTAATACATATTCCGCAATATCTTTCTTCATTCCGGTCCACCAGAAAGTATCCTTCAAATCCAAATACATCTTGGTATTTCCTGGGTGAATCGAATACGGTGAATCATGGGCCTCTTGTAAGATCAACTTCCTGATCTCCGGATCATTGGGCACATAAACAAGGTCCTCAAACCATAAGGTATCGTGCTCATCCTCACGAAATCCCTTGGCTTTTCCTTTACTCATCCTTTTCTTTATCTCGTCAATTTCCTTGTCTGTCTTCTGAGCTTCCCTGATCTTTTCCATCAAGGTAGACTGAATCTCCAATGTTGCTAAATAGCCACTTGGAACTATCTCCAAACATAGCTCGCGAAGATCCTCGGCTAATAATTTCGGTAACTCTCCGGTCATGAGGGTGTTAACATGGCTCTTGCGGCTCAACGCATCAGCTACTGTGTTAGCCTTTCCAGGGTGATAATGCAATCTCATATCATAATCCTTTATGAGCTCCAACCATCTCCTTTGCCTGAGATTCAACTCCTTCTGCGTGAAGATGTATTTCAAACTCTTGTGATCCGTGTACACCTCACAGTGATTTCCGATGAGAAAATGTCTCCATGTCTTCAACGCATGTACTAGGGCTGCTAACTCCAAATCATGCATGGCATAATTCTTCTCATGGGGTTTGAGTTCTCGTGAAGCATATGAAACAACTCTTCCCTCCTGCATTAGCACTGCTCCAAGTCCTCGACGTGAAGTGTCGCAATATACTTCATAATCCTTGCGTTGATCTGGCAGAATCAGCACTGGTGATGTAACCAAACGCTTCTTCAACTCTTGGAAAGTAGCTTCACATTCCTCAGTCCAATTGAATTTGGTGTCCTTCTTTAACAGCTCTGTCATGGGCTTAGCAATCCTCGAGAAATTCTCAATGAACCTCCGGTAGTATCCTGCAAGTCCAAGAAAACTCCGGATCTCTCCAACTGATGCGGGTGATTCCCAGCTTGTTACTGTGTCAACTTTGGTGGGGTCTACTGCTATTCCTTCTCCGGATATAACGTGTCCGAGGAATCCAACTTCCTTCAACTAAAACTCACATTTGCTGAACTTGGCGTATAACTGATGTTCTCTGAGCTTCTCAAGTACCAAACGCAAATGTTCCTTATGCTCCTCTTCATTCTTGGAGTAGACTAAAATGTCATCAATGAACACTACGATGAACTTATCCAAAAACTCCATAAACACTTTGTTCATCAGGTTCATGAAATAGGCAGGTGCGTTAGTCAGACCAAATGACATAACAGTATACTCGTACAGCCCATACCTGGTGGTAAAAGTCGTCTTAGGTATATCCTGCTCTCGAATCTTTAACTGATGGTATCCTGATCGTAGATCGATCTTGGAAAATACCTTAGCTCCTTGTAATCGGTCAAACAAATCATTGATCATCGGCAGTGGGTACTTATTTTTGATGGTCACTTCATTCAATCCATGATAATCAACAACCATCCTCAACGATCCATCTTTCTTCTCCACTAGAAGTACGGGTGATCCCCAAGGTGAAGAACTTGGGCGAATATAGCCTTTATCCAGTAACTCCTTAATCTGCTTCTTAATCTCCTCCAAATCTTTTGCGGGCATTCTGTACGGTCTCTTAGATATTGGCCCTGTGCCTGGCAAAAGCTCAATCAAAAACTCAATGTCTCTATCTGGTGGCATGCCTGGAAACTCTTCTGGAAATACATCCGGGTAATCCTTCACCACTGGTACTTCTTCCTGTACAACTCCTGATAAGGAATTTACTTGAGTCCTTTTTGGCACATGCCGGGATACATACTTAATCCTTCTCCCTTCTGGGGTGGTAAGAAAAATCGTCTTACTGGCGCAATCGATGTTTCCCCCATACATCTGTAGCCAATCCATTCCCAATATTACATCCAAACCTTGCGACTCCAAAACTATTAGGTCTGAGGGGAAAACATGCCTACCTATGGCCAATGGCATCTGAAAACATCCTTGGCTTGCCATATACTCTGCTCCTGGCAAGGTTACTAACATAGGTGTTCTGAGAACTTTGGTGGGCAACTTAAACTTATCCACAAATCCCCTTGATATGTATGAATGCGATGCACCAGTATCAAAAAGAACGATTGCAGTAAATGACTTAACCAAAAACTTACCCATTACTGCATCTGGCTGAGCTTCAACCTCCTCCACGCTAAAGTGGTTCACATGTCCTTTGTTGAAAGGGTTCGGCTTCTTCCCAGAGCTTCCATTGCCATTTCCATTCTGGGCTTCAGGACATTCATTGGCATAATGTCCAGTCTTCTGGCACTTAAAGCAAGTGACTTGGCTCAGGTCTCTCTTAGCTGGGGTTGAAGGGTTGGTACGGTTCTGGCCGTTGCTTCCTCTATTCCCATTACCATTCTTGGGGCCATTATGGTTGTGCGAACTACCTCCTCCATGGGTATGCTGAAACTGTCCTCCCGAGTTCGGGGTAAAACGTGGCTTCTGCTGAGCTCCAGAATTGTACTTCCCTTGTCCATACTTCCTCTTACGGTATTCAATCTGCTGCTGCTTCCCTTCAATCATGAGAGCTCTATCTACCAACTCCTGGTAGTTGTTGAAGCTTGCTACCATCAACTGCATGCTCAGCTCATCATTCAGTCCTTCCAGAAACTTCTCCTGCTTGGCTGCATCTGTAGCAACGTCATCTGGAGCATAACATGCTAACTTACTAAAGTCCTCCACATACTGGCCTACGGTGCGTCCTCCTTGGCGTAGGTTGCGAAACTCATGCTTCTTCATAGCCATAGCTCCTGCTGAAACATGAGCAGTACGGAAAGCTTGCTGAAACTGGTCCCATGTGACAGTGTCAATAGGGTGTGTGGCTGTGTAATTCTCCCACCATGAGGCTGCGAGTCCATCAAGCTGATGTGCGGCAAATCGCACTCTCTCCGCATCTGTGCATCTTGCAGTGGTCAACTCCCTTCCAACTTTGCGGAGCCAATCATCTGCAACAATCGGCTCGGTGCTGCTGGAAAACACCGGCGGATTTAGCCTCAAGAAACGGGCTAAGGGATCAACAGGTGGTGGTGGTGGGTTGTTGTTGTTGTTGTTGTTGTTGTTGTTGCCTTGGTTCTGTACTAACACTTGCATCAGGGCATTCTGCTGCTGAATCAACTAAGTGATCTCCGGTGGGAAAACAAATCCGGTGTCGCCACTCGGAGGCATCTGATAGGTTTAGAAAAGATGAGAATTTAGAATAGAATGAGGTCTAGAGAGAAAACACTACCGATATGCTCATGAGACAAACACAATCAATATCACTCAATCAAACAAGGTATACAATCGATCTAACTATCGTTACAAAGTGCTCGAACTATACTATATACATGGGGGAATACTACTACTGATTATGGTGGTCTACTAGAAATTTTGATCGGTCGAAGACTCCATGAGATCTGCTCCAGCTTCATCAACAAAGTCATCTTCACTGGGGTCTGAGTCGGTGTCGTCGATGATGATGTAGTTATCCGGGCAAGTAGAATCGTCATCTTCACCTCCTGGTGCTGAGTCTCCCATGAATACTCCGATCTTCTTTATCAGGTCGTCATTCTTCTCCAACAACGTGGTGATCTCCTCCTCATATCCATCGCGCGTAGACTTCAGTTCTTCCTCCAACTCCGTGATTTTGGTCAATGCCTTCTTCAGATCTATCATGTCTGCGCACATCTGGTTCTCCTGGCGACGAATGTGTTGGTTTTGCTCCTGGATGAAAGCTGCAATTGATCCATCCTTCTTGGTGCTGATCATCTCCCATTGCTCATCTCGGCGTCCACAAATCTGATAAATAGTATCCTTAAGCTCCCTGTGGTAGACTTCTCCAATGCGTCCCATAGAGATGTGGGCTGCCATGCTCTTCCCTAAACTCCAGGTTGGTGCATCAAAGGAAAACTCTATAGGCTCAGTGACTGGCGTAAACGTCCTTCTTGGAACTTGAACTTGAATCTTCCAGCGCTCCTCTTCTGGTAGTGTGGCTTTGTAATTCCGGTGAAACTTGGTATTCCGATGTTCAGGTACTTAGTGACTTCCTTCAAGTGTCGTCCAAAAGGTGTATCTTCATCCGGTTGCATGAACTTGTTCCTTGCATCCGCCATTCCTAAAAGAGTAGAAAGTGGAGAGGAGTCAGAAATGAGAAGAGAGTAGTGTTCTAGGGTTTAAGCTTAGTGGTCGTGTCCTACAGTCAGCGTGTGCTCTGATACCACCTTTGTAGCGACCAGACCTCAAACAGTCTGATCTACCGTGCACCAGTGTCATCCCTGGATCAGTAATGCTGACACGCACAGTACAAATGGAGGATTTATAACAGAGTAGCAATCACACACTTATTACATCGAGTATCTCAAGAGAGAAAATAAGTATGACAAATATGGCTTAAGGCCATCTAAAACGATAACAGCGGAAGACTTGGAAGATAAGTGAGTCCATCAACTCCAACGGCATCAGTGAGTATAAGACCACGACCTAAGGCACCTTACTCGTCGTCTGAAAAGTCTGCAACATGAAACGTTGCAGCCCGAAAACATGTCAGCACATGGAATATGCTGGCAATGTAACACATAGAGAGTAATGAACAAAATAATGCTATACTACATGCATATATGGCTGGTAGAAGGCTCTATGGTTACAGTTTTGCGAAAAGCCAATTTTTTTCCTACTGCAAAGGAATAAATTTTATTTAACTATCATGGTGGTTGTTAAACATTGCGATGGTTGACAGCATCTCAATCCCAATTAAGTATCATCATTAACCCAACAAAATTAATTAAAGTAACATGATGAGATTCATAGGATAATCCAAGTACTAGATACTCAAGATGTCCATAACCGGGGACACGGCGAACCATGATTAGTTTATACACTCTGCAGAGGTTTGTGCACTTTTCCCCACAAGACTCGATCGCCTCCGCTTGATTCTCGCACTACATGATGTTTGAGAAACGGATGACCGAGACACAGTCTTTCAGAAGTGTTTGCACCTTACGAATGGGTAGACCGTTACACCTACTTTCCCCTACATCTGCTAGTCTACCACTGTAAGAGTTCACACAACTTAGTCAACTATGCTAGAGCCCATAATAGCTCGCGGCTGCACACGGAAGTTTCTAGCATGAATAATCTCATGATCCCTTTGAACCTGGGTGGCGGTCCAAAAGAAAACAGGCAATCCTGGAATACCCAGGTACCTCAATCCACCCAGATGTGAGTTTTAGTTGCCACCTTAAGGTTAACCATTAATTAACAATCTCACATCTGTCATGGTAACACTCAAACCCAATCCACATCTACTAGCATAGCATAACAATATGAGCAAACGTAGAAGTAACTCCCAAAGATTTGATAATAAACAGGTAATAGGTACTACCTCAACTACTTCCCAATACCCACAATTTAATTAGATCCTAATCATGCAATGTTTGAGGATTGGTCTAATGCAATAAAACTGGGTAGTAAAAGAAGTATGAGCAAAGTGTTACTTGCCTTGCTGATGATCCGTGAAACCTAGAGATTCGAAGTAGCAAGCGGCGCACTCCGGGTACTCTATCGCAAACAAACAAGCATACAATAAGCACTCATCAAATACATAGGTAAAACTCAAATAAAAGATCTAACCAGAAAGTTCAACTTAAGAACTCCGGTTTGCAAAAAGAAACAAATCGAACGAAGCAACAAAAGTCAAACGGCGAATGAAACAAGCTTCGTTTACTAATCTGAATCTAGGTCAAATTTTACAGCAGCAAAAACTTGTTTGAATAGGTTAACTGGAAAGAGAATTTCGAGACAAAACTCTAGGCGCTTGAATCGCCTGATTCCGATAAACGAGCTAAAAGATATACCAGAACGAAAATCTGATCAGAAATCGCGATCTGGAATAATCGCGGAAAATCCAACGAAAAAGAAAACTGACGAACAGTTAAACGAACGGACGTTCGTTAGCTGCGACTAACCGACGAACACGTTCGTTAAAACGAACGGATCGGGCGAACGCTCACTAACTAACTAAACCGACAGAAAATAAATAAACCGATCTAAAAAAAATAAACCTAGGGTTCAAAAAAAATAAACCGAGGCGGTTTTTTTTAAAAAACCCGGACGGCGGTGGAGGCTAACCTCGGGCGAGGCTTGGGACGGGCTCTGGCGGGGTCTAGACGGGGGCGGCGAGGGGCGGCGGGGTGCGGGCGTCGTCGGCTTCGGCGAGGGGCGACGAACGGGGCGGCGGGCGACGGCGTTCGGGAGCTCCGGCGGCTCCTCCTTCGGCGGCAGGGTCGGATCCTTCAGGCGGCTCCTGGCGGCGGCTTCGGGCGTCGGGGTGGGGTGAGGAGAGGGAGGCGGCGGGGCTGGGGTATTTAAGAGGGGGGGTGCTGCTGCCATGGGGAGGGGGCGACGGCGGCGGCGTCGTGTCCGACCAGGACACGGGCGGCGGCGGCTGGCGTGCTCGGGAGGGAGACGGGGCGCTGGGCCGTCGGCTGGGCTTCGGCCCAGTCGGCGCGCTCGCGACTTTTTTTTTAAATAATTTCGCCGAACCTAAGAAAAATCATAGAAAAATAAATAAAAATCCAAAAAATGCCAAAACAAATTTTCACTGTCTAATTAAAATAATTAGAACGAGATGAACATTTTCTTGGCCCAAAAATGCAGTTTTGAAAACGTGCAATTTTTCTAATGGAATTAAAATTGCAAGTAAAATCCGAATAAAATCAAATATTTGGTTTTAATATTTTTCCTCCAATATTTCAATTATTTTGGAGAAGTCATATTTTCTCCTCTCATTTATTTTAATATGAAATATTTTTCGGAGAGAAAAATAATTAAAACCAAAAATCCTCGTTTCATTATTTGATAAGGTCAAATATGAAACCGTGAAAAAAATCCCCAACTCTCTCCGAGGGTCCTTGAGTTGCTTAGGATTTTCGAGGATTTTGCCAAAATGCAATAAAATATGCTATGCAATGATGATCTAATGTATAACATTCCAAATTGAAAATTTGGGATGTTACAAACCTACCCCCTTAAGAGGAATCTCGCCCTTGAGATTCGGGTTGGCTAGAAAATAGGTGAGAGTGGTCCTTCCGTAGATCTTCCTCTCGCTCCCAGGTGGCTTCGTCCTTGGTATGGTGACTCCACTGAACTTTGCAAAACTTGATAACCTTGCTGCGGGTGACTCGGCTGGCATACTCAAGAATCTTAACTGGTTTCTCCTCATAGGTCAAGTCACTATCCAGCTGAATCGCTTCCAATGGCACCGTATCTCTCAGTGGTATCTCAGCCATCCCTGCGTGGCACCTCTTCAACTGGGAAACGTGAAATACATCATGAACTCCTGACAATCCTTCAGGCAATTCCAGCTTGTAGGCAACTTCTCCCATACGCTCCAAAACTTTGTATGGTCCTACAAAACGTGGCGCTAACTTTCCTTTAACTCCAAAGCGCCTCACTCCTCGAAGTGGTGATACACGAAGATAAACTCTATCTCCGACTTCGTGAACTGTCTCCTTGCGTTTAGAATCCGCATAACTCTTCTGCCTGGACTGGGCTACCTTGAGCCTATGGCGAATCAACTTCACTTTCCGTTCAGACTCTTTAATCAAATCTGGTCCAAACAACTGGCGGTCTCCAACTTCGTCCCACAACAAGGGTGTTCTGCACCTCCTTCCGTACAAAGCTTCGAAAGGGGCCATCTTCAAACTGGTTTGATAACTGTTGTTGTAAGAAAACTCTGCATACGGCAAATTGTCGTCCAAACTAGATCCATAATCTAGCGCACAAGCTCTCAGCATATCTTCCAAAATCTGATTGACTCTCTCGGTCTGTCCGTCTGTCTGTGGGTGAAAGGCTGTACTAAACTATAGCCTGGTACCCAAGGTTTCATGTAACTGATTCCAAAACTTCGAAGTAAACTGGGTTCCTCTATCTGATACAATGGTCCTCGGAACTCCATGCAGACATACGATCCTGGTCATGTATATCTTTGCCAACTTAGCACTGGTGTAAGTGGTCTTCACTGGGATGAAATGAGCTACTTTCGTCAAACGATCGACTACAACCCATATTGAGTCATAGCCTGAACGAGTCCTGGGCAATCCCGTGATAAAATCCATGCCTAGTTTATCCCATTTCCATTCGGGTATCGGCAATGGCTGTAGCAATCCTGCTGGCTTCTGATGCTCTGCCTTCACTCTCTGACATACATCACAAACTAATACATATTCCGCAATATCTTTCTTCATTCCGGTCCACCAGAAAGTATCCTTCAAATCCAAATACATCTTGGTATTTCCTGGGTGAATCGAATACGGTGAATCATGGGCCTCTTGTAAGATCAACTTCCTGATCTCCGGATCATTGGGCACATAAACAAGGTCCTCAAACCATAAGGTATCGTGCTCATCCTCACGAAATCCCTTGGCTTTTCCTTTACTCATCCTTTTCTTTATCTCGTCAATTTCCTTGTCTGTCTTCTGAGCTTCCCTGATCTTTTCCATCAAGGTAGACTGAATCTCCAATGTTGCTAAATAGCCACTTGGAACTATCTCCAAACATAGCTCGCGAAGATCCTCGGCTAATAATTTCGGTAACTCTCCGGTCATGAGGGTGTTAACATGGCTCTTGCGGCTCAACGCATCAGCTACTGTGTTAGCCTTTCCAGGGTGATAATGCAATCTCATATCATAATCCTTTATGAGCTCCAACCATCTCCTTTGCCTGAGATTCAACTCCTTCTGCGTGAAGATGTATTTCAAACTCTTGTGATCCGTGTACACCTCACAGTGATTTCCGATGAGAAAATGTCTCCATGTCTTCAACGCATGTACTAGGGCTGCTAACTCCAAATCATGCATGGCATAATTCTTCTCATGGGGTTTGAGTTCTCGTGAAGCATATGAAACAACTCTTCCCTCCTGCATTAGCACTGCTCCAAGTCCTCGACGTGAAGTGTCGCAATATACTTCATAATCCTTGCGTTGATCTGGCAGAATCAGCACTGGTGATGTAACCAAACGCTTCTTCAACTCTTGGAAAGTAGCTTCACATTCCTCAGTCCAATTGAATTTGGTGTCCTTCTTTAACAGCTCTGTCATGGGCTTAGCAATCCTCGAGAAATTCTCAATGAACCTCCGGTAGTATCCTGCAAGTCCAAGAAAACTCCGGATCTCTCCAACTGATGCGGGTGATTCCCAGCTTGTTACTGTGTCAACTTTGGTGGGGTCTACTGCTATTCCTTCTCCGGATATAACGTGTCCGAGGAATCCAACTTCCTTCAACTAAAACTCACATTTGCTGAACTTGGCGTATAACTGATGTTCTCTGAGCTTCTCAAGTACCAAACGCAAATGTTCCTTATGCTCCTCTTCATTCTTGGAGTAGACTAAAATGTCATCAATGAACACTACGATGAACTTATCCAAAAACTCCATAAACACTTTGTTCATCAGGTTCATGAAATAGGCAGGTGCGTTAGTCAGACCAAATGACATAACAGTATACTCGTACAGCCCATACCTGGTGGTAAAAGTCGTCTTAGGTATATCCTGCTCTCGAATCTTTAACTGATGGTATCCTGATCGTAGATCGATCTTGGAAAATACCTTAGCTCCTTGTAATCGGTCAAACAAATCATTGATCATCGGCAGTGGGTACTTATTTTTGATGGTCACTTCATTCAATCCATGATAATCAACAACCATCCTCAACGATCCATCTTTCTTCTCCACTAGAAGTACGGGTGATCCCCAAGGTGAAGAACTTGGGCGAATATAGCCTTTATCCAGTAACTCCTTAATCTGCTTCTTAATCTCCTCCAAATCTTTTGCGGGCATTCTGTACGGTCTCTTAGATATTGGCCCTGTGCCTGGCAAAAGCTCAATCAAAAACTCAATGTCTCTATCTGGTGGCATGCCTGGAAACTCTTCTGGAAATACATCCGGGTAATCCTTCACCACTGGTACTTCTTCCTGTACAACTCCTGATAAGGAATTTACTTGAGTCCTTTTTGGCACATGCCGGGATACATACTTAATCCTTCTCCCTTCTGGGGTGGTAAGAAAAATCGTCTTACTGGCGCAATCGATGTTTCCCCCATACATCTGTAGCCAATCCATTCCCAATATTACATCCAAACCTTGCGACTCCAAAACTATTAGGTCTGAGGGGAAAACATGCCTACCTATGGCCAATGGCATCTGAAAACATCCTTGGCTTGCCATATACTCTGCTCCTGGCAAGGTTACTAACATAGGTGTTCTGAGAACTTTGGTGGGCAACTTAAACTTATCCACAAATCCCCTTGATATGTATGAATGCGATGCACCAGTATCAAAAAGAACGATTGCAGTAAATGACTTAACCAAAAACTTACCCATTACTGCATCTGGCTGAGCTTCAACCTCCTCCACGCTAAAGTGGTTCACATGTCCTTTGTTGAAAGGGTTCGGCTTCTTCCCAGAGCTTCCATTGCCATTTCCATTCTGGGCTTCAGGACATTCATTGGCATAATGTCCAGTCTTCTGGCACTTAAAGCAAGTGACTTGGCTCAGGTCTCTCTTAGCTGGGGTTGAAGGGTTGGTACGGTTCTGGCCGTTGCTTCCTCTATTCCCATTACCATTCTTGGGGCCATTATGGTTGTGCGAACTACCTCCTCCATGGGTATGCTGAAACTGTCCTCCCGAGTTCGGGGTAAAACGTGGCTTCTGCTGAGCTCCAGAATTGTACTTCCCTTGTCCATACTTCCTCTTACGGTATTCAATCTGCTGCTGCTTCCCTTCAATCATGAGAGCTCTATCTACCAACTCCTGGTAGTTGTTGAAGCTTGCTACCATCAACTGCATGCTCAGCTCATCATTCAGTCCTTCCAGAAACTTCTCCTGCTTGGCTGCATCTGTAGCAACGTCATCTGGAGCATAACATGCTAACTTACTAAAGTCCTCCACATACTGGCCTACGGTGCGTCCTCCTTGGCGTAGGTTGCGAAACTCATGCTTCTTCATAGCCATAGCTCCTGCTGAAACATGAGCAGTACGGAAAGCTTGCTGAAACTGGTCCCATGTGACAGTGTCAATAGGGTGTGTGGCTGTGTAATTCTCCCACCATGAGGCTGCGAGTCCATCAAGCTGATGTGCGGCAAATCGCACTCTCTCCGCATCTGTGCATCCTGCAGTGGTCAACTCCCTTCCAACTTTGCGGAGCCAATCATCTGCAACAATCGGCTCGGTGCTGCTGGAAAACACCGGCGGATTTAGCCTCAAGAAACGGGCTAAGGGATCAACAGGTGGTGGTGGTGGGTTGTTGTTGTTGTTGTTGTTGCCTTGGTTCTGTACTAACACTTGCATCAGGGCATTCTGCTGCTGAATCAACTAAGTGATCTCCGGTGGGAAAACAAATCCGGTGTCGCCACTCGGAGGCATCTGATAGGTTTAGAAAAGATGAGAATTTAGAATAGAATGAGGTCTAGAGAGAAAACACTACCGATATGCTCATGAGACAAACACAATCAATATCACTCAATCAAACAAGGTATACAATCGATCTAACTATCGTTACAAAGTGCTCGAACTATACTATATACATGGGGGAATACTACTACTGATTATGGTGGTCTACTAGAAATTTTGATCGGTCGAAGACTCCATGAGATCTGCTCCAGCTTCATCAACAAAGTCATCTTCACTGGGGTCTGAGTCGGTGTCGTCGATGATGATGTAGTTATCCGGGCAAGTAGAATCGTCATCTTCACCTCCTGGTGCTGAGTCTCCCATGAATACTCCGATCTTCTTTATCAGGTCGTCATTCTTCTCCAACAACGTGGTGATCTCCTCCTCATATCCATCGCGCGTAGACTTCAGTTCTTCCTCCAACTCCGTGATTTTGGTCAATGCCTTCTTCAGATCTATCATGTCTGCGCACATCTGGTTCTCCTGGCGACGAATGTGTTGGTTTTGCTCCTGGATGAAAGCTGCAATTGATCCATCCTTCTTGGTGCTGATCATCTCCCATTGCTCATCTCGGCGTCCACAAATCTGATAAATAGTATCCTTAAGCTCCCTGTGGTAGACTTCTCCAATGCGTCCCATAGAGATGTGGGCTGCCATGCTCTTCCCTAAACTCCAGGTTGGTGCATCAAAGGAAAACTCTATAGGCTCAGTGACTGGCGTAAACGTCCTTCTTGGAACTTGAACTTGAATCTTCCAGCGCTCCTCTTCTGGTAGTGTGGCTTTGTAAGTCCCGGTGAAACTTGGTATTCCGATGTTCAGGTACTTAGTGACTTCCTTCAAGTGTCGTCCAAAAGGTGTATCTTCATCCGGTTGCATGAACTTGTTCCTTGCATCCGCCATTCCTAAAAGAGTAGAAAGTGGAGAGGAGTCAGAAATGAGAAGAGAGTAGTGTTCTAGGGTTTAAGCTTAGTGGTCGTGTCCTACAGTCAGCGTGTGCTCTGATACCACCTTTGTAGCGACCAGACCTCAAACAGTCTGATCTACCGTGCACCAGTGTCATCCCTGGATCAGTAATGCTGACACGCATAGTACAAATGGAGGATTTATAACAGAGTAGCAATCACACACTTATTACATCGAGTATCTCAAGAGAGAAAATAAGTATGACAAATATGGCTTAAGGCCATCTAAAACAATAACAGCGGAAGACTTGGAAGATAAGTGAGTCCATCAACTCCAACGGCATCAGTGAGTATAAGACCACGACCTAAGGCACCTTACTCGTCGTCTGAAAAGTCTGCAACATGAAACGTTGCAGCCCGAAAACATGTCAGCACATGGAATATGCTGGCAATGTAACACATAGAGAGTAATGAACAAAATAATGCTATACTACATGCATATATGGCTGGTAGAAGGCTCTATGGTTACAGTTTTGCGAAAAGCCAATTTTTTTCCTACTGCAAAGGAATAAATTTTATTTAACTATCATGGTGGTTGTTAAACATTGCGATGGTTGACAGCATCTCAATCCCAATTAAGTATCATCATTAACCCAACAAAATTAATTAAAGTAACATGATGAGATTCATAGGATAATCCAAGTACTAGATACTCAAGATGTCCATAACCGGGGACACGGCGAACCATGATTAGTTTATACACTCTGCAGAGGTTTGTGCACTTTTCCCCACAAGACTCGATCGCCTCCGCTTGATTCTCGCACTACATGATGTTTGAGAAACGGATGACCGAGACACAGTCTTTCAGAAGTGTTTGCACCTTACGAATGGGTAGACCGTTACACCTACTTTCCCCTACATCTGCTAGTCTACCACTGTAAGAGTTCACACAACTTAGTCAACTATGCTAGAGCCCATAATAGCTCGCGGCTGCACACGGAAGTTTCTAGCATGAATAATCTCATGATCCCTTTGAACCTGGGTGGCGGTCCAAAAGAAAACAGGCAATCCTGGAATACCCAGGTACCTCAATCCACCCAGATGTGAGTTTTAGTTGCCACCTTAAGGTTAACCATTAATTAACAATCTCACATCTGTCATGGTAACACTCAAACCCAATCCACATCTACTAGCATAGCATAACAATATGAGCAAACGTAGAAGTAACTCCCAAAGATTTGATAATAAACAGGTAATAGGTACTACCTCAACTACTTCCCAATACCCACAATTTAATTAGATCCTAATCATGCAATGTTTGAGGATTGGTCTAATGCAATAAAACTGGGTAGTAAAAGAAGTATGAGCAAAGTGTTACTTGCCTTGCTGATGATCCGTGAAACCTAGAGATTCGAAGTAGCAAGCGGCGCACTCCGGGTACTCTATCGCAAACAAACAAGCATACAATAAGCACTCATCAAATACATAGGTAAAACTCAAATAAAAGATCTAACCAGAAAGTTCAACTTAAGAACTCCGGTTTGCAAAAAGAAACAAATCAAACGAAGCAACAAAAGTCAAACGGCGAATGAAACAAGCTTCGTTTACTAATCTGAATCTAGGTCAAATTTTACAGTAGCAAAAACTTGTTTGAATAGGTTAACTGGAAAGAGAATTTCGAGACAAAACTCTAGGCGCTTGAATCGCCTGATTCCGATAAACGAGCTAAAAGATATACCAGAACGAAAATTTGATCAGAAATCGCGATCTGGAATAATCGCGGAAAATCCAACGAAAAAGAAAACTGATGAACAGTTAAACGAACGGACGTTCGTTAGCTGCGACTAACCGATGAACACGTTCGTTAAAATGGACGGATCGGGCGAACGCTCACTAACTAAATAAACCGACAGAAAATAAATAAACCGATCTAAAAAAAATAAACCTAGGGTTCAAAAAAAATAAACCGAGGCGGTTTTTAAAAAAAAACCCGGACAGCGGCGGCGGCTAACCTCCGGCGAGGCTCGGGACGGGCTCCGGCGGGGTCTGGACGGGGGCGGCGAGGGGCGGCGGGGTGCGGGCGTCGTCGGCTTCGGCGAGGGGCGACGAACGGGGCGGCGGGCGGCGGCGTTCGGGAGCTCCGGCGGCTCCTCCTTCGGCGGCGGGGTCGGCTCCTTCAGGCGGCTCCTGGCGGCGGCTTCGAGCGTCGGGGTGGGGTGAGGAGAGGGAGGCGGCGGGGCTGGGGTATTTAAGAGGGGGGTGCTGCTGCCTTGGGGAGGGGGCGACGGCAGCGGCGTCGTGTCCGACCAGGACATGGGCGGCGGCGGCTGGCGTGCTCGGGAGGGAGACGGGGCGCTGGGCCGCGCGAGAGCTGGGCTGTCGGCTGGGCTTCGGCCCAGTCGGCGCGCTCGCGACTTTTTTTAAAAAAATAATTTCGCCGAACCTAAGAAAAATCATAGAAAAATAAATAAAAATCCAAAAATGCCAAAACAAATTTTCGCCGTCTAATTAAAATAATTAGAACGAGATGAACATTTTCTTGGCCCAAAAATGCAGTTTTGAAAACGTGCAATTTTTCTAATGCAATTAAAATTGCAAGTAAAATCCGAATAAAATCAAATATTTGATTTTAATATTTTTCCTCCAATATTTCAATTATTTTGGAGAAGTCATATTTTCTCCTCTCATTTATTTTAATATGAAATATTTTTCGAAGAGAAAAATAATTAAAACCAAAAATCCTCGTTTCATTATTTGATAAAGTCAAATATGAAACCGCAAAAAAATCCCCAACTCTCTCCGAGGGTCCTTGAGTTGCTTAGGATTTTCGAGGATTTTGCCAAAATGCAATAAAATATGCTATGCAATGATGATCTAATGTATAACATTCCAAATTGAAAATTTGGGATGTTACAGAGATACCTCTCCGTCATACGGAGTGACAAATCCCAGTCTCGATTCGTGCCAACCCAACAGACACTTTCGGAGATACCTGTAGTGCACCTTTATAGCCACCCAGTTACGTTGTGACGTTTGGTACACCCAAAGCATTCCTACAGTATCCGGGAGTTGCACAATCTCATGGTCTAAGGAAACGATACTTGACATTAGAAAAGCTCTTAGCAAACGAACTACACGATCTTGTCCTATGCTTAGGATTGGGTCTTGTCCATCACATCATTCTCCTAATGATGTGATCCCGTTATCAATGGCATCCAATGTCCATGGTCAGGAAACCATAACCATCTACTGATCAACGAGCTAGTCAACTAGAGGCTTACTAGGGACATGTTGTGGTCTATGTATTCACACATGTATTACGGTTTCCAGTTAATACAATTATAGCATGAACAATAGACAATTATCATGAACAAGGACATATAATAATAACCATTTTATTATTGCCTCTAGGGCATATTTCCAACAACTACTACCTGTGTTATCCTGCAATTCTCACAAACACATTAGTCCCTCAACCAGGTTTGTCGTCAATACTCCAAAACCAACTAGGGGTGGCACTAGATGCACTTACAATCTCCCCCTTTTTGGTGATTGATGACAAACTGGTTGAAGTTTTCAACGGGGATAAAAGTATGTGAAATTGTAAAGGATTTAGGTATTGTCTTCATAAGTAGCAAAAGGCTCCCCCTAAAGATGTGCATATAAGTAATTTGCTTTTGGAATGCAAATGCACATGGCAGGTTGTACTTGTGGAGATCCTCTTCAACTTATGAAGACAATTCATCATGCATGATTTGATATAACGAAGATAATGATATGCATAATGAAAAATGGACGTCTGCAATATGACTTCGTGCGGGATTTATCATCGCACATGCGGAATTTATCATCTTATCACAGAATAGCAAACAAGTAGCAGACGACCATCAAGTTTAAGTGTTACAACTCAAAGAACCAAATGTATCAAAAGCAAGAGTTGTAAACACTAGGCAAAATATAAAGCAACCGCCCATATGGACCCGCTTGAAGACTATCAACTCATATGCTTCTCCCCCTTTTGTCAGTAAGGACCAAAAAGGTTTGAAGACATAGAGCCTCTACTCGTTCCCAGAAGGAGTAGGAGAAGCTGCAAGGTCGGCGTTGGGGTTTGGCGGTGCAGAAGAACTTGGTGTTGATACGTGCTGAAGTTGGAGGTGGTGAAGTAGCATCATCTTGATCATCGATCACTCTGGCATTCACCTTTGCAGCGGAGGAGGAATAATCAGAGTCTTCAAGAGACGGAGTTCGGCGCAAGATAGCATTCCTTGGAGGAGTGGAGTCAAACTTGAATCTTGCAGTGTAGCCATCGTCTTGAAGATTTGCTTCAGCACTCAGCAATGTCAAACTCTTCCATGACCTCCGACAGGTTTCATGTGTAACAAAGGCATTCTTGGTGGCAAGATTGCGAATGCGATTGACGTCCGCCAAGAGGCTTTGCATCTGCCGCTTCAGCCAGAAGTGATGCTTATCCTGTTTCTGATGCAGGGCAACGAGAAGTTCTCGGTCATTGAGAACACGAGATCGCTTCCGAGGCCTTTGAGCAATAGTGCTTTCAGTGGCTTCAGTTTGACCACGATGAGGTAAGCGTGTATTGCCAGCCAAAGGATAAACACGAGTGACTGCCTGGACTCCTTCAATGGGTTGCATGAAGCTTTGGTGATCAGCATTGTGAAGACAAACAGGCTCCTTGGCAGGCTCTGGGTATATGGCTTCAACTGACATATCAACCTCTGGTAGAAAGATCAGATGGTTGCGAGCAGAGGGCTGATAGTTGACAGCTGAGTGTAGCTTGATGAGGCGCATGACCCACGGAGCGTAGAACTTCAGTCCAAAGAGATCAGAGCCTGATGCAGCCAACTGCCTGATAAAGAAGTCTTGAGCATTGAAGGTGATGCCATTGAAGATATAAAAGACCAAAGTCTTCATTGCTCCTTCAAGTTTTGCTGCTGAAGAATGTCCTTTGACAGGCCATAGAGTCCGCCTGATAATATGATAAATAGTGCGGGGCAGATACTCGAGGTCTTCGATAAAGAACTCCTTTGGGTAATCAGCGTCATGGGGCAGAGGCTTCATCATGCTCAGCATTTGGCTCATGTTGGGCTCTGGCTTGTGGAAGATACTCTCCAAAGCATTGCGGTGAAGCTGACAACCAGGTTCATATAATTCTCCTGGAGTGGGCAGGCCGGTTAGCTCAATGATGTCAAAAGCTTTGGCTTCATGATGGACATTGCCTGTCATCCACTCAAGGACCCAAGTCTTCGGATCCCTGTTGTATCCGCGAATGTGGAGGGTAGCATAAAATTGAAGCAGAAGCTCTTCATTCCAATGCTCCTTATCAGTCACAAAGTTCAGTAGTCCAGCATCACGGAAGCAGTCAAGGGCTTCTTCAAGGCAAGGCAATCCAGCAATGGCTTCACAGTCAAGACACATATGAGGGAAGATGCGCCCTTGATCATAAAGAACACATGAATAATAACTGCGCTGCTGATAGCTCCAGAACCGATCTGATGAAATCCTTGGCTTGGAATAGGGGTTCTTGGCGCTATCAAAGAAAGTGTTGTGCGCAATGAAGCCATTTGCATTGAAGGACCCTGGTGAAGTGGCAGTACCTGGAAACCTGGGCAGTCTTGGCTTTGGCTTCTGGACCTGTGGACTGTGCTCGACATGATAGTCAAATTGCGGACCAGCAGCAGGAGGAGGAACTAGAATAGGCCATCTGACAGTGACCAGCTGACCATAGTTGTATGCTTGCTCAATAGTATGTGGCCTGGGAGGCGGTACCGGAGCAGTGGCAGTGGCTTCAGGTTGCTGATTGACATCAGGTGCAGCATTGACTTTAGGTGCTATCACTTCGGGCACCACATTGACTTCAGGCGCCACATTAGCTTCTGTCATGACAACGTCATTGGCTTCAGTGTTGGTGTTGGTGGTCGCCTCAATGTTGTTAACCTTCACTTGAGTAGCTGGAGGGTCAAACACGTTCTCCTCGAGAACAACTTGGTTGGTTGGGGGTGTAGCAACATGTTCTTCTACTTCTCTTGGTTCCTCTTGGTCATCGGCTGATGCAGCCGGAATATCTTCAGCCATGTTGGCTTCAGACTCAGGGTTGTTCACAGTTGGAGAGGCTTCAGGAAATACTTGGCGTGAAACCGATTGGCACTCTTCTCCTTCTGGAACACTTGACAGAGTGACCTGTGGCCTTGGTCCTTTGTGAAGCCTGCGGAACGCTGGCGACGCTTGTGGAGATGGAGTTGGTTGGGCCACAAAGTCTTCATCTTCAATCACCGGAGTGGTGACTTGAGTTGGGGGAGTAACAGGTGTTTCTGCTTGACGGGGGGAGTCTTGTGGGTGATCAGCCCATGAGTCATCCTGAGCAATTGGCGTCAATGGACGACCAATGCTGATGAGTTCGCTGTTCATAAGAACAGGCGATGATACCACATTCTGCTCGATCTGAGGAAGGACTTCATCATCTTCAACATTGTCATGATGACCAATGTCTTCAGCTGCGGTGGGGTCAACAGCTGGAATGTCTTCAGCTTCAGGAGCCTCTATGGAAGCAGGCTCATGAACTATCATTCGACGTTCTTGTTGTGTAGATTCAGGACGAGCAACAGAAATTGGCTCGACGACAAGGGGCTCTGTGGGAGCAGCCCGATCTCTCTTCTTGGTCTTGCGCTTCTTGGTGGGTGGAGCATCATCAGTGGTGTTCTTGGTCTTGCGCTTTCTGGCCTTGGCTTCAGCCGCCCTTGTCTTCTGAAGCTCTGAAGCCACTGTAGGGACCTTAGGCTTCACGCCTGTCATACTGGCTGGGAAGACAATGCGAGGTTCTTCCCGCCTGGATGGTTCAGCTTGGTCCACAGATGGCTTCTTCTTCTGCTTGGCAGCCATCTTAGGGTCGATGCCAGGATGCCCAAGTGCCTTGCGCTTTTCAGCTTCATTGTAGGCTTGAACACACTTGGCAGCGAGAATCTTCATGCGCTCACGAGAACCTTTGGCTTCTTCACGTTTCTTGTGAAACGCTTCCTTGAGCTCATGCAGCATGACCTTGAAGTTTTGGACGTCTGCCACGCTGAGCTTGGCCATGTGCTTCTTGAACTGAGCCTTTTCATAATCGATCTTATGCTTCAGCTCAACAATTTTCAGAGCAAGAGCCAGCTCAGGAGCACAATGGCTCCATGGAAGGAGACGCTTAGGCCAATGGGAAGTTGCAGATCGTCAAAGCTGAGATTGGGGGTGTCAAACCACTCATCAATGAAGTTGTTCAAAACTTCCACGTCAAAGAGAGGCAAATCATTGAAGATTTCCGCCTCTTGCTTGCTCTTTATCAGCTGCTCAGGAGCGTCATTAGCAAGATCGTCGTCACTTGACAGATCAATGGCGTCATTCTCGTTCCTCAGAACAGCAGCAGGGGTGAGAGCTGGACCAGTGGTGTGCATAGGCTTCTTTTTCTTCTTCTCAGACTTGGAGATGCATGAGAGATCTTCAGACTGCACACTTGGTGCAGGAGGAGCAGTGGCGAGAGGCTTCACCCGTGAAGCTTTTGGTGCAGGGGAAGGCTTCGAAGCTTTAGGTTTCTTCAGCTTCTTTGGCTTCGGTGGTGCAGGCGCTTCGTCAGAATCAGCGTCGTCTGCAGGTTCATCCACGGTTGTCCCTTGAACCATCATATGAGTGATGAGACCTTCTAGGTTGTAGAAGGGCCCAACAAGATTGGGTTCAGCGTCGCGTGTTCCATCGGCACGAGGAGCAGAGGGGCCTGGATTGAAGTCTAATCCCCGCGACTTCTTGTTTTCTTTGGCCGAGTTCTTGGCAAACTGGAAGTTGCGCTTGAACAGATTGTCGTCACGACACCATAGCAATGAGGATGGGTCGACATCTGCAGGCTGTGGTCCACGGACCATGCAAGGGTAGAAGCCTTGTTCAATGGCTTCAGCTCTGGACCTGGGTGGAAGATTTTTGTACAAGATGTCTCCCCAGGGTCGCTTGATGGCATTCTTCTCAGGATATTCCTGGGTCACGAACCTGTACTTGTGCCATTGTTCTGCCCAATATCTTCGAATCCATTGGATTCCGGTTTTTCGCTGATTGTAGTCCTCCTCTGGATCTGTCTTGTACAGCTCATAGAGGTCAGGAGGCAAATCTCTTGAGGTGTTCCCACTGCACTGTCTGCCACCCTTCCTTGCAGACTTCTCTGTTGCCATGAGGTTCAGACTGAATGGCTTCAACACTGTCAAAGGCTTCTGTCTGCTGGTCAGACAGGAACTGGCTTCGGGAGAGTTGATGTGATGCTGTAAGAATTCTGCAAATGAATGCAGACTATGAGAACCAACGGATTCTCCCACGGACATGTACCTATGACAGCATTAGAGATGCGAGGGAAGGGGAAGAGGTCATATGCATTCTCAAAAGATTTTGAAGATAAATCAGTTTAGAAGACATTGACATCATAGCACGAAGACATTCACTTATATGTTGAGAGTTGGTTTCCAGATTTGTACGAATCCAAGAATAAGTACAAGTGAGGAATCTAAATACGTGTGAAGCATAAGTGAATATACTAGGCATCATATGAGATGCAGATAGGATAGATCCAAATTTGTGGAGCCAGAAACCACTTTTGGTAGAAAGGATGAATCTATAGGATCGAAAAGACGGTAAAAAGAGGGTTTTAATTAACCACACGATGAACTGCTAGACGGAGTAGAAGATGAGGCCGAGCAGTTCGATCTTCCGTGCCCTAACTTGGCGACGGAGGACACCTACGGCGGCGGTGGAGAAGACGATGTTCGCGGCCGGCGTGAAGACGGCGTCGGAGAGGTCGCGGCAGCTAAGCGCTTCGTCGCCGGCGTCGTCGAGAGCTAGCGGTGGCGTTAGGGTTTGTCGAGATGGAGAGGTGGAAGAAGGATTTTGACCGCGATTGGACGGGTATTTATAGGGAAAGGGACGGCACAGCACAATTACGCAGGTGCCCCTGGAGGTTCACATCTGAGGGACACGTGGCGAACATGCAACACATTGGGAGATGTCCCACGTTCCCACGCCCGCCTGGTCTGTCGGATGGTCGTTCTGCTGACAAGGACGCAGAGAAGACATTCGACAGTTTCAACAGAATGCATGATTTGGATAGATAGAGTTTGAGGTAGAAAGCATAGAGAGATTAGGGTCCGATCACATTCACTTAGTTCAAAAGATTCAAACGAGAAGACATAGCTATAAGTGAATGCTGTAGAGGACAGAACACTAATATATGTATATATCAGAATACAACCAAATCAACATAGTGAAGATAATCATGAAGACATGTTGAAATTGAAGACAAACCAAATGCGAAGACTTAGCAAATGTAACGCCATGAGAGAAACACTTCAAACAGAAGAATTTGGTGGTGGCGTTACCCACCGTATAGGAAGTATTAGACCCAGACACGACGCACAATTATCATGGCGCTCCTAAGTCAAATTCCGCGTTAATGTATTCACACTTAGAATGTAAGTCTTCATTGATTGAAGATATACTTTACTTCATGTGTTGCACATCTAAGTCATTAACATGCATAAGTGTTAGGATGTGTGCCTGATCACAGGACATTTAAGGATTCCAAGATATTTAGCTCACACCGCAACTTGCAAAACCTTTTCTCATCCAAGGGCTTTGTGAAGATATCTGTCAGTTGCTCTTCTGTGTTGACGTGTATGATATCATTATCTTCCTTCATGACATGATCTCTGAGAAAGTGATGACGAATTTCAATATGCTTTGTCTTCGAGTGCTGAACTGGGTTGTTGGCAATCTTGATGGCGCTTTCGTTGTCGCAGTAGAGTGGTACTTGTTTCAGATGGATGCCATAGTCCTTGAGTGTTTGCTTCATCCATAGAAGCTGAGCGCAGCAAGATCCAGCAGCAATGTATTCAGATTCAGCAGTGGAGAGTGATACACAGTTCTGCTTCTTTGAAGACCAACAGACAAGTGATTGTCCCAGAATGTGACATGCACCTGATGTAGACTTGCGATCCACCTTGTCACCAGCATAATCAGCATCCGAGAATCCAACTAGATCAAACTCTGAGCCCTTTGGATACCATAATCCTAATGTTGGGGTGTAAGCCAAATATCGAAGAATTCGCTTCACAGCTAAGTGATGCGATTCCTTTGGTGCCGCTTGGAATCGAGCACACATGCAGACACTAAGCATAATATCTGGCCTAGATGCACATAAATAAAGTAAAGAACCAATCATGGAGCGGTATACCTTTTGATCGAACTCTTTACCATTGGCGTCAAGACCCAGATGACTCTTGGTTGGCATTGGCGTCGTGTAACCTTTGCAGTCTTGCATTCCAAACTTCTTCAGGCAATCTTTGAGGTATTTCTCTTGAGATATGAAGATGAAATTTCGTTGCTGACGAATTTGAAGACCAAGGAAGAACTTCAGCTCACCCATCATGGACATCTGATATTGCTCTTGCATCATGTGTCCAAACTCATCACTGTATTTCTGGTTGGTGCAGCCGAAGATAATGTCATCCACATATATTTGGCACACAAACAGTTCACCATCAGATGTCTTCGTGAAGAGTGTGGGATCCAGGGAACCAGGTTTGAAGCCTTTGCTCTTCAGGAAGTCTTTGAGTGTGTCATACCAAGCGCGAGGGGCTTGTTTGAGGCCATACAGTGCCTTGTTTAGCTTGTACACCATATCAGGATGCTTTGGATCTTCAAAGCCAGGAGGTTGTGCAACATACACTTCTTCTTCAATCTTGCCGTTGAGAAATGCACTCTTTACATCCATTTGATACAGCAAGACGTTGTGATGGTTTGCATAGGCTAGCAATATGCGAATAGCTTCAAGCCTAGCCACAGGAGCAAATGTTTCATCGAAGTCAATCCCTTCAACTTGAGTGTATCCTTGAGCAACGAGACGAGCCTTGTTTCTGATAACTTGACCATGCTCATCTTGTTTGTTGCGATATATCCATTTTGTGCCTATTATGTTGTGCTTGCGAGGGTCAGGACGCTTGACAAGTTCCCAGACATTGTTCAGCTTGAACTATTGAAGCTCTTCTTGCATAGCTTGAATCCATTCAGGTTCCATGAAGGCTTCAGCAACTTTCTTGGGTTCAGATATTGAGACGAAAGCAAAGTGCCCACAGAAATTTGCTAGTTGTGTTGCTCTTGAATGAGTGAGTGGACCAGGCGCATTGATGCTATCAATTATCTTCTCAATCTGTACTTCATTTGCAACGCGAGGATGAACTGGATGAAGATTTTGCTCTTGCTGATCATTGTCATCGTTGGGAGGATTGTCTTCGGGCTGAGCATTGTCTTCAGGTTGATTAGGTGCAGAAATGATAAGTTCGTCTTCAGGCTGTGCTTCAGATGGTATGATTTCTCCAGTTCCCATTAGCTTGATGGATTCACTGGATGGAACTTCATCTAGCACATTTGGCAGGTGCTCTCTTTGCGAGCCGTTAGTCTCATCGAACCGCACATCCATAGTTTCAACCACTTTATAGTGAAAGAGGTTGAAGAGTCTGTAGGAGTGCGAATCCTTTCCGTAACCGAGCATAAAACCTTCATGTGCTTTCGGTGCAAATTTTGAAGTGTGATATGGATCCTTGATCCAGCACCTAGCACAAAATACTCTGAAGTAACTGACATTTGGCTTCTTACCAGTGAGGAGTTCATAGGATGTTTTGTTCAGAAGCTTGTGAAGATAAACACGGTTGATGACATGACATGCAGTATCAATAACTTCAGGCCAGAACTTTCTTGGTGTCTTGTATTCATCGAGCATCGTCCGAGCCATCTCAATGAGTGTCCTGTTCTTGCGCTCCACGACGCCATTCTGCTGAGGGGTGTACGGAGCGGAGAACTCATGAGTGATTCCCAATGTATCCAAGTAATGGTCGAGGCCAGTGTTCTTGAAGTCAGTGCCGTTGTCACTTCTGATATGCTTGATCTTGACGCAATAGTTGTTCATGGCACGGTTGGCGAAGCGTCTGAAGACATCCTGCACTTCAGTCTTGTAGAGAATTATGCGAACCCATGTATATCTTGAATAATCATCAACAATGACGAAGCCATAGAGACAAGCAATAGTAGTGAGAGTAGAGTAGTGCGTAGGGCCAAATAAGTCCATGTGTAGCAGCTCAAAGGGTTGAGATGTTGTCATGATTGTCTTCGAGGGATGCTTGGCCCTAGTCACCTTTCCAGCTTCGCAGGCACCGCACATGTGATCCTTCTTGAACTTGACTCCCTCGATGCCTATGACATGCTTCTTCTTTGCGAGAGTGTGTAAGTTCCTCATGCCAGCATGCCCTAGCCTCCGATGCCAGAGCCAGCACTCTGAAGCTTTTGCAAGAAGGCATACGTCAAGCTGTGGCCCTGCTGAGAAATCTACCATGTATAGATCATCTTTCTGGTACCCTTCAAAGACTAGAGACTTGTCAGATTCCATTAGTACAAGGCAACGATATTTTCCAAATATCACAATCATGTTCAAGTCACAAAGCATTGAGGCAGACATTAAGTTGAAACCAAGGGATTCAACAAGCTGTTGGGGAACGTAGCAGAAATTCAAAAATTTCTACGCATCACCAAGATCAATCTATGGAGTAATCTAGCAACGAGGGGAAGGGGAGTGCATCTACATACCCTTGTAGATCGCCATGCGGAAGCGTTTCAAGAACGCGGATGAGGGAGTCGTACTCGTAGCGATTCAGATCGCGGTTGATTCCGATCTAAGCGCCGAACCACGGCGCCTCCGCGTTCAACACACGTGCAGCCCGGTGACGTCTCCCACACCTTGATCCAGCAAGGAGAGAGGGAGAGGTTGGGAAGACTCCATCCAGCAGAAGCACGACGGCGTGGTGGTGATGGAGGAGCGTGGCAATCCTGCAGGGCTTCGCCAAGCACCGCGGGAGAGGGGTAGGGCTGCGCTATGAGGGAGATATGTTCTCATGTATATGGCAGCCCCAAAACCCCAATATATATAGGGGAGGGGGAGGGCTGCGCCCCCATCTAGGGTTCCCCCCCTCAAGGGGTGCGGCCAGCCCCAGATGGGGCTTGGGGGGGCGGCCAAGGGGGGGGGAGAGAGGGGGCGTCCCACTAGATGGGCCTTAGGCCCATCTAAGCCTAGGGTTTCCCCCTTCCCCCCTTCCTGCGCCCTGGGCCTCTTGTGGGGGGGCGCACCACCCCACCTGGGGCTGATCCCCTCCCACACTTGGCCCACGCAGCCCTTTGGTCCTGGTGGCCCCACCTGGTGGACCCCCGGGACCCTCCCGGTGGTCCCGGTACATTACCGATAGCACCCGAAACTTTTCCGGTGACCAAAACAGGACTTCCCATATATAAATCTTTACCTCCGGACCATTCCGGAACTCCTCGTGACGTCCGGGATCTCATCCGGGACTCCGAACAACATTCGGTAACCACATACAAACTTCCTTTATAACCCTAGCGTCATCAAACCTTAAGTGTGTAGACCCTACGGGTTCGGGAATCATGCAGACATGACCGAGACGTTCTCCGGCCAATAACCAACAGCGGGATCTGGATACCCATGTTGGCTCCCACATGTTCCACGATGATCTCATCGGATGAACCACGATGTCGGGGATTCAATCAATCCCGTATTCAATTCCCTTTGTCTATCGGTATGTTACTCGCCCGAGATTCGATCGTCGGTATACCGATACCTTGTTCAATCTCGTTACCGGCAAGTCTCTTTACTCGTTCCGTAACTCACATCATCCCGTGATCAACTCCTTGGTCACATTGTGCACATTATGATGATGTCCTACCGAGTGGGCCCAGAGATACCTCTCCGTTTACACGGAGTGACAAATCCCAGTCTCGATTCGTGCCAACCCAACAGACACTTTCGGAGATACCTGTAGTGCACCTTTATAGCCACCCAGTTACGTTGTGACGTTTGGTACACCCAAAGCATTCCTACGGTATCCGGGAGTTGCACAATCTCATGGTCTAAGGAAATGATACTTGACATTAGAAAAGCTCTGAGCAAACGAACTACACGATCTTGTGCTAGGCTTAGGATTGGGTCTTGTCCATCACATCATTCTCCTAATGATGTGATCCCGTTATCAACGACATCCAATGTCCATGGTCAGGAAACCGTAACCATCTATTGATCAACGAGCTAGTCAACTAGAGGCCTACTAGGGACATGGTGTTGTCTATGTATCCACACATGTATCTGAGTTTCCTATCAATACAATTCTAGCATGGATAATAAACGATTATCATGAACAAGGAAATATAATAATAACCAATTTATTATTGCCTCTAGGGCATATTTCCAACAGTCTCCCACTTGCACTAGAGTCAATAATCTAGTTCACATCACCATGTGATGAACACTCATAGGTCACATCACCATGTGACCAACATCCAAAGAGTTTACTAGAGTCAACAATCTAGTTCACATCACTATGTGATTAACACTCAATGAGTTCTGGTTTGATCATGTTATGCTTGTGAGAGAGGTTATTAGTCAATGCGTCTGAACCTTTCAGATCCGTGTGTGCTTTACGAATATTATGTCATCTTGTGGATGCTACCACGCGCTACTTGGAGCCATTTCAAATAACTGCTCTACTATACGAATCTGGTTTACTACTCAGAGTCATCTGGATTAGTGTCAAGGTTCCCATCGACGTAACCCTTTACGACGAACCCCTTTTCACCTCCATAATCGAGAAAATTCCTTAGTCCACTAGATACTAAGGATAAGTTCGACCGCTGTCATGTGATCCATTCCCGGATCACTATTGTACCCCTTGACCAACTCATGGCAAGGCACACTTCATGTGCGGTACATAGCATAGCATACTGCAGAGCCTACGTCTGAAGCATAGGGGACGACCTTCGTCCTTTCTCTCTCTTCTGCTGTGGTCAGGTCTTGAGTCTTACTCAATACTCACACCTTGTAACACAGCCAAGAACTCCTTCTTTGCTGATCTATTTTGAACTCTTTCAAAATCATGTCAAAGTGTGCGTTCCTTTTGAAAGTATCATCAGGCGTCTTGATCTATCTCTATAGATCTTGATGCCCAATATGTAAGCAGCTTTATCCAGGTCTTCCTTTGAAAAACTCCTTTCAAACAACCCTTTATGCTTTCCAGAAATTTTACATCATTTTGGATCAACAATATGTCATTCACATATACTTATCAGAAATGTTGTAGCGCTCCCACTCACTTTATTGTAAATACAAGTTTCTAACAAACTTTGTATAAACCCAAAAACTTTGATCACTCCATCAAAGCGTATATTCTGACTCCGAGATGCTTGCTCTAGTCCATGGAAGGATCGCTGGAGCTAGCATACCTTTTAGCATCCTTAGGATCGACAAAACCTTTCTGATTGTATCACATACAACCTTTCCTTACGAAAACTAGTAAGGAAACTTGTTTTGACATCCATCTGCCAGATTTCAAAAATGCAGCTAATGCTAACATGATTCCGACGGACTTAAGCATCGCTACGGATGAGAAAATCTCATCGTAGTCAACTCCTTGAACTTGTGGAAATACTCTTTGCCACAAGTCGAGCTTCATAGACGGTAACATTACCGTCCACGTCCGTCTTCTTCTTAAAGATCCATTTATCTCAATGGCTTGCCGATCATCGGGCAAGTTCACCAAAGTCCATGCTTTGTTCTGATACATGGATCCTATCTCGGATTTCATGGCTTCTAACCATTTGTCGGAATATGGGCCCACCATCACTTCTCCATAGCTCGTAGGTTCAGTATTGTCTAACAACATGATATCTAAGACAGGATTACCGTACCGCTCAGGAGTAGTACATATCCTTGTCAACCTACGAGGTTTGGTAGTGACTTGATCCCAAGTTTCATGATCACTATCATAAGCTTCCACTTCAATTGGTGTAGGTGCCATAGGAACAACTTCATGTGCCCTGCTACACACTAGTTGAAGTGACGGTTCAATAACCTTATCAAGTCTCCACCATCCTCCCACTCAATTCTTTCGAGAGAAACTTTTCCTCGAGAAAGGACCCGTTTCTAGAAGCAACTACTTTTGCTTCCATATCTGAAATAGGAGGTATACCCAACTGTTTTGGGTATTCTATGAAGATGCGTTTATCCGCTTTGGGTTCGAGCTTATCAGCCTGAAACTTTTTCACATAAGCATCGCAGCCCCAAACTTTTAAGAAACGACAACTTAGGTTTCTCTAAACGGTGTCGTCTCAACGGAATTGCGTGGTGCCCTTTTAAAGTGAATGCGGTTGTCTCTAATGCCTAACTCATAAACGATAGTGGTAATTCGATAAGAGACATCATGGTATGCACCATATCCAATAGGGTGCAGTTATGATGTTCGGACACACCATCACACTGTGGTGTTCCAGGCGGTATTAATTGTGAAACACTTTCCACAATGTCTTAATTGTGTGCCAAACTCGTAACTCAGATATCTCTATGATCATATCATAGACATTTTATCCTCTTGTCACGACGATCTTCAACTTCACTCTGAAATTACTTGAACCTTTCAATAATTCAGACTTGTGTTTCATCAAGTAAATACACTCAGCATCTACTCAAATCATCTGTGAAGTAAGAACATATCGATATCCACTTCATGCCTCAGCACTCATTGGACTGCATACATCAAAATGTATTACTTCCAACAAGTTGCTCTCTTGTTCCATCTTACTGAAAACGAGGCCTTTCAGTCATCTTGCCCATGTGGTATGATTTGCATGTCTCAAGTGATTCAAAATCAAGTGAGTCCAAACGATCCATCTACATGGAGTTTCTTCATGCATATATACCAATAGACATGGTTCGCATGTCTCAATCTTTTCAAAAATGAGTGAGTCCAAAGATCCATCTACATGGAGCTTCTTCATGCGTTTTATCCCAAAATGACTCAAATAGTAGTGCCACAAGTATGTGGTACTATCATTACTTCTGGCATGAACATGTGTATCACTACGATCGAGATTCATTTTAGGTGCAAGACCATTGAAGGTATTATTCAAATAAACAGAGTAACCATTATTCTCCTTAAATGAATAACCGTATTGCGATAAACATAATCCAATCATGTTTATGCTCAACGCAAACACCAATCTCGATGGTAGAGGGAGCATGCGATGCTTGATCACATCAACCTTGGAAACACTTCCAACGCGTATCGTCATCTCACCTTTAGCTAGTCTCCGTTTATTCTGCAGCTTTTATTTCGAGTTACTAACGCTTAGCAACCGAACCGGTATCTAATACCCTGGTGCTGCTAGGAGTACTAGTAAAGTACACATTCATATAATCTATATCCAATATACTTCTGTCGACCTTGCCCGCCTTCTCATCTACCAAGTATCTAGGGTAGTACTGCTTCAGTGACCGTTCCCCTCATTACAGAAGCACTTAGTCTCGGGTTTGGGTTCAACCTTGGGATTCTTCACTAGAGCAGCAAATGATTTGCTGTTTCATGAAGCATCCCTTTTGCCCTTGCCCTTCTTGAAACTAGTGGTTTTACTAACCATCAGCAATTGATGCTCCTTCTTGATTTCTACTTTCGCGGTGTCAAACATCGCAAGTTGCTCAAGGATCATCATATCTATCCCTGATATGTCATAGTTCATCACGAAGCTCTAATAGCTTGGTGACAGTGACTGTGGAGAACCATCACTATCTCATCTGGAAGATTAACTCCCACTCGATTCAAGCGATTGTGGCACTCAGACAATCTGAGCACATGCTCAACGATTGAGCTTTTCTCCCTTAGTCTGCAGGCTAAAGAAACTTGTCAAAGGTCTCATACCTCTTGACGTGGGCACTAGTCTGAAATCCCAATTTCAGTCTTCGGAACATCTCATATGTTTTGCGACGTTTCAAAACCGTCTTTGGTGCCACAATTCTAAACCGTTAGCATTCCGCACTGAACTATCACGTAGTTATCAAGACGTGTATGTCAGATGTTCCGCAACATCTACAGACGACGCTGAGGTTCAGCACACCGAGCGGTGCATTAAGGACATAAGCCTTCTGTGCAGCAATGAGGACAATCCTCAGTTTACGGACCCAGTCCGCATAATTGCTACTACCAACTTTCAACTAAATTTTTTCTCTAGGAACATATCTTAAACAGTAGAACTAAAGCGTATGACATAATTTGCAAAGATCTTTTGACTATGTTCATGATAATGAACTTCATCTGATTAATGAACTCCCACTCAGATAGACATCCCTCTAGTCATCTAAGTGATACATGATCCGAGTCAAACTAGGCCGTGTTCGATCATCACGTGAGACGGACTAGTCATCATCAGTGAACATCTCCATGTTGATCGCATCTACTATACGACTCATGTTTGACCTTTCGGTCTCTTGTGTTCCGAGGCCATGTTTGTACATGCTAGGCTCGTCAAGTCAACCTAAGTGTTTCGCATGTGTACCGAGGCCATGTCTGTACATGCTAGGCTCGTCAACACCCGTTGTATTCGAACTTTAGAATCTATCACACCCGATCATCACGTGGTGCTTCGAAAGAACGAACCTTCGCAACGGTGCACAGTTAGGGGGAACACGTCTCTTGAAATTTTAGTGAGGGATTATCTTATTTATGCTACCGTCGTTCTAAGCAAATAAGATGTAAACATGATAAACATCACATGCAAATCATAAACTGACGTGATATGGCCAATATCATCCTGCGCCTTTGATCTCCATCTTCGAGGCGCGACATGATCACCTTCGTCACCGGCATGACACCATGATCTCCATCATCATGATCTCCATCATTATGTCTTCATGAAGTTGTCTCGCCAACTATTACTTCTACTACTATGGCTAAAGGTTAGCAATAAAGTAAAGTAATTACATGGCGTTTTCATTGACACGCAGGTCATACAATAAATTAAGACAACTCCTATGGCTCCTGCCGGTTGTCATTCTCATCGACATGCAAGTCGTGATTCCTATTACAAAAACATGATCAATCTCATGTTGGAAATATGCCCTAGAGGCAATAATAAATGGTTATTATTATATTTCTTTGTTCATGGTAATTGTCTATTGTTCATGCTATAATTGTATTGTCCGGAAATCGCAATACATGTGTGAATACATAGACCACAACGTGTCCCTAGTAAGCCTCTAGTTGACTAGCTCGTTGATCAACAGATAGTCATGGTTTCCTGACTATGGACATTGGATGTCATTGATAATGGGATCACATCATTAGGAGAATGATGTGATGGACAAGACCCAATCCTAAGCATAGCATAAAAGATCGTGTAGTTTCGTTTGCTAGAGCTTTTCCAATGTCAAGTATCTTTTCCTTAGACCATGAGATCGTGCAACTCCCGGATACCGTAGGAGTGCTTTGGGTGTGCCAAACGTCACAACGTAACTGGGTGACTATAAAGGTGCATTACGGGTATCTCCGAAAGTGTCTGTTGGGTTGGCACGGATCGAGACTGGGATTTGTCACTCCGTGTGACGGAGAGGTATCTCTGGGCCCACTCGGTAATGCATCATCATAATGAGCTCAATGTGACTAAGGCGTTAGTCACGGGATCATGCATTGCGGTACGAGTAAAGAGACTTGCCGGTAACGAGATTGAACAAGGTATTGGGATACCGACGATCGAATCTCGGGCAAGTAACATACCGATTGACAAAGGGAATTGCATACGGATTGATTGAATCCTCGACACCGTGGTTCATCCGATGAGATCATCGTGGAACATGTGGGAGCCAACATGGGTATCCAGATCCCGCTGTTGGTTATTGATCGGAGAGGGGTCTCGGTCATGTCTGCATGTCTCCCGAACCGTAGGGTCTACACACTTAAGGTCCGGTGACGCTAGGGTTGTAGAGATATATGTATGCGGAAACCCGAAAGTTGTTCAGAGTCCCGGATGAGATCCTGGACGTCACGAGAGGTTCCGGAATGATCCGGAGGTGAAGAATTATATATAGGAAGTCAAGTTTCGGCCACCGGGAAAGTTTCGGGGGTTACCGGTATTGTACCGGGACCACCGGAAGGGTCCCGGGGGTCCACCGGGTGGGGCCACCTATCCCGGAGGGCCCCGTGGGCTGAAAGTGGAAGGGAACCAGCCCTTAGTGGGCTGGGGCGCCCCCCTTGGGCCTCCCCCCATGCGCCTAGGGTTGGGAACCCTAGGGGGGAAGCTTCCCCCTTGCCTTGGGGGGCAAGGCACCCCTTCCCCCCCACTTGGCCGCCGCCCCCCCTGGAGATCTGATCTCCCAAGGGCTGGCGCCCCCAGGGGTCCTATAAATAGTGGGGGGGGGAGGGCAGCAAACCACAGCCTTGGGCGCCTCCCTCCTCCCCTGCAACACCTCTCTCTCTCTCGCAGAAGCTCGGCGAAGCCCTGCCGGAGACCCGCTACATCCACCACCACGCCGTCGTGCTGTTGGATCTCCATCAACCTCTCCTTTCCCCTTGCTGGATCAATAAGGAGGAGACGTCGCTGCACCGTACGTGTGTTGAACGCGGAGGTGCCGTCCGTTCGGCACTCGGTCATCGGTGATTTGGATCACGGCGAGTACGACTCCGTCATCCACGTTCATTGGAACGCTTCCGCTCGCGATCTACAAGGGTATGTAGATGCACTCCTTTCCCCTTGTTTCTAGTAGACTCCATAGATGCATCTTGGTGAGCGTAGGAAAATTTTAAAATTATGGTACGATTCCCAACAGTGGCATCATGAGCCAGGTCTATGCGTAGTTACTATGCACGAGTAGAACACAAAGCAGTTGTGGGCGTTGAGTTTGCCAATTCTTCTTGCCGCTACTAGTCTTTTCTTGTTTCCGCGGCATTGTAGGATGAAGCGGCCCGGACCGACCTTACACGTACACTTACGTGAGACAGGTTCCACCGACTGACATGCACTAGATGCATAAGGTGGCTAGCGGGTGTCTGTCTCTCCTACTTTAGTCGGAACGGATTTGATGAAAAGGGTCCTTATGAAGGGTAAATAGAAATTGGCAAATCACGTTGTGGTCATACGTAGGTAAGAAAACGTTCTTGCTAGAAACCTACAAACCACGTAAAAACTTGCAACAACAATTAGGGGACGTCTAACTTGTTTTTGCAACAAGTGCTATGTGATGTGATATGGCCAGAAGATGTGATGAATGATATATGTGATGTATGAGATTGATCATATTCTTGTAATAGGAATCACGACTTGCATGTCGATGAGTATGACAACCGGCAGGAGCCATAGGAGTTGTCTTTATTATTTTGCATGACCTGCGTGTCATTGAATAACGCCATGTAAATTACTTTACTTTGTTGCTAAACGCGTTAGCCATAGAAGTAGAAGTAATCGTTGGCGTGACGACTTCATGAAGACACAATGATGGAGATCATGATGATGGAGATCATGGTGTCATGCCGGTGACAAAGATGATCATGGTGCCCCGAAGATGGAGATCAAAGGAGCATGATGATATTGGCCATATCATGTCACTATTTGATTGCATGTGATGTTTATCATGTTATTGCATTTTATTTGCTTAGAACGACGGTAGCAAGTAGGATGATTCCTTATAATAATTTCAAGAAAGTGTTCACCCTAACTGTGCACCGTTGCGAAGGTTCGTTGTTTCGAAGCACCACGTGATGATCGGGTGTGATAGATTCTAACGTTCGAATACAACGGGTGTTAACGAGCCTAGCATGTACAGACATGGCCTCGGAACACACGCAATACACTTAGGTTGACTTGACGAGCCTAGCATGTACAGACATGGCCTCGGAACACGGAGGACCGAAAGGTCGAGCATGAGTCGTATAGAAGATACGATCAACATGGAGATGTTCACCGATCTTGACTAGTCCGTCTCACGTGATGATCGGACACGGCCTAGTTAAACTCGGATCATGTTTCACTTAGATAACGAGAGGGATGTCTATCTGAGTGGGAGTTCATTAAATAATTTGATTAGATGAACTTAATTATCATGAACTTAGTCTAAAATCTTTACACTATGTATTGTAGATCAAATGGCCAACGTTGTCCTCAATTTCAACGCGTTCCTAGAGAAAACCAAGCTGAAAGATGATGGCAGCAACTATACGGACTGGGTCCGGAACCTGAGGCTCATCCTCATAGTAGCCAAGAAAGATTATGTCTTAGAAGCACCGCTAGGTGATGCACCAATCCCACAGAACCAAGACGTTATGAACGCTTGGCATTCACGTGCTGATGATTACTCCCTCGTTCAGTGCGGCATGCTTTACAGCTTAGAACCGGGTCTCCAAAAGCGTTTTGAGAAACATGGAGCATATGAGATGTTCGAGGAGCTGAAACTGGTTTTTCAAGCTCATGCCCGGGTCGAGAGATATGATGTCTCCGACAATCTCTTCAGCTGTAAAATGGAGGAGAACAGTTATGTTAGTGAGCACATACTCAGAATGTCTGGGTTGCACAACCGCTTGTCTCAGCTGGGAGTTAATCTCCCGGATGACGCGGTCATTGACAGAATCCTCCAGTCGCTTCCACCAAGCTACAAGAGCTTTGTGATGAACTACAATATGCAGGGGGTGGAAAAGACCATTCCCGAGGTATATTCAATGCTGAAATCAGCGGAAGGGGAGATCAGAAAAGAACATCAAGTGTTGATGGTGAATAAAACCACCAAGTTCAAGAAGGGCAAGGGTAAGAAGAACTTCAAGAAGGACGGCAAGGGAGTTGCCGCGCCCGGTAAACCAGTTACTGCGAAGAAGTCAAAGAATGGACCCAAGCCCGGGACTGAGTGCTTTTATTGCAAGGGAAGTGGTCACTGGAAGCGGAACTGCCCCAAATATTTAGCGGACAAGAAGAAGGCCGGCAACACCCAAGGTATATGTGATATACAAGTAATTGATGTGTACCTTACCAGTACTCGTAGTAGCTCCTGGGTATTTGATACCGGTGCGGTTGCTCATATTTGTAACTCAAAGCAGGAACTACGGAATAAACGGAGACTGGCAAAGGACGAGGTGACGATGCGCGTCGGGAATGGTTCCAAGGTCGATGTGATCGCCGTCGGCACGCTACCTCTGCATCTACCCACGGGATTAGTTTTAAACCTCAATAATTGTTATTTAGTGCCAGCTTTGAGCATGAACATTGTATCTGGATCTCGTTTAATTCGAGATGGCTACTCATTTAAATCCGAGAATAATGGTTGTTCTATTTATTTGAGAGATATGTTTTATGGTCATGCCCCGCTGGTCAATGGTTTATTTTTGATGAATCTCGAACGTGATGTTACACATGTTCATAGTGTGAATACCAAAAGATGTAAAGTTGATAACGATAGTCCCACATACTTGTGGCACTGCCGCCTTGGTCACATTGGTGTCAAGCGCATGAAGAAGCTCCATGCAGATGGACTTTTGGAGTCTCTTGATTACGAATCATTTGACACGTGCGAACCATGCCTCATGGGTAAGATGACCAAGACTCCGTTCTCCGGAACAATGGAGCGAGCAACCAACTTATTGGAAATCATACATACGATGTGTGTGGTCCAATGAGTGTTGAGGCTCGCGGAGGATATCGTTATGTTCTCACTCTCACTGATGATTTAAGTAGATATGGGTATGTCTACCTATTGAAACACAAGTCTGAAACCTTTGAAAAGTTCAAGGAATTTCAGAGTGAAGTTGAGAATCAACGTGACAGGAAAATAAAATTCTTACGATCAGATCGTGGTGGAGAATATTTAAGTCACGAATTTGGTACACACTTAAGGAAATGGGGAATAGTTTCACAACTCACGCCGCCTGGAACACCTCAGAGAAATGGTGTGTCCGAACGTCGTAATCGCACTCTATTGGATATGGTGCGATCTATGATGTCTCTTACCGATTTACCGCTCTCATTTTGGGGCTATGCTTTAGAGACTGCCGCATTCACTTTAAATAGCGCTCCGTCGAAATCCGTGGAGACGACACCGTATGAATTATGGTTTGGGAAGAAACCTAAGCTGTCGTTTCTAAAATTTTGGGGATGCGATGCTTATGTCAAGAAACTTCAACCTGAAAAGCTCGAACCCAAATCGGAAAAATGCGTCTTCATAGGATACCCTAAGGAAACTATTGGGTATACCTTCTACCTCAGATCCGAAGGCAAGATCTTCGTTGCCAAGAACGGGTCCTTTCTGGCGAAGGAGTTTCTCTCGAAAGAATTGAGTGGGAGGAAAGTGGAACTTGATGAGGTGATAGTCACCCCTTCCGAACCGGAAAGTAGCGCAGCGCGGGAAAATGTTCCTGTGGTGCCTACACCGACTGGGGAGGAAGTTAATGATGATGATCATGAAGCTTCGGATCAAGTTACTGAACTTCGTAGGTCCACAAGGACACGTTCCGCACCAGAGTGGTACGGCAACCCTGTCCTGGAAATCATGTTGTTAGACAACGGTGAACCTTCGAACTATGAAGAAGCGATGGCGGGCCCGGATTCCGACAAATGGCTAGAAGCCATGAAATCCGAGTTAGAATCCATGTATGAAAACAAAGTATGGACTTTGACTGACTTGCCCGATGAGCGGCGAGCCATAGAAAACAAATGGATCTATAAGAAGAAGACGGACGCGGATGGTAATGTGACCATCTACAAAGCTCGACTTGTCGCTAAGGGTTATCGACAAGTTCAAGGGGTTGACTACGATGAGACTTTCTCACCCGTAGCGAAGCTGAAGTCCGTCCGAATCATGTTAGCAATTGCTGCATACTATGATTATGAGATATGGCAGATGGACGTCAAAACGGCATTCCTGAACGGCTTCCTTAAGGAAGAGTTGTATATGATACAGCCGGAAGGTTTTGTCGATCCTAAGAATGCTAACAAAGTGTGCAAGCTCCAGCGCTCAATCTATGGGCTGGTGCAAGCATCTCGGAGTTGGAACATTCGCTTTGATGAGATGATCAAAGCGTTTGGGTTTACACAGACTTATGGAGAAGCCTGTGTTTACAAGAAAGTGAGTGGGAGCTCCGTAGCATTTCTCATATTATATGTGGATGACATACTATTGATGGGAAATGATATAGAATTCTTGGAAAGTGTAAAGGCCTATTTGAATAAGTGTTTTTCAATGAAGGACCTTGGAGAAGCTGCTTATATATTAGGCATCAAGATCTATAGAGATAGATCAATACGCCTCATTGGTCTTTCACAGAGTACATACCTTGACAAGATATTGAAGAAGTTCAGTATGGATCAGTCCAAGAAGGGGTTCTTGCCTGTATTGCAAGGTGTGCAATTGAGCATGGCTCAATGCCCGACCACGGCAGAAGATATAGAAGAGATGAGTGTCATCCCCCATGCCTCGGCCATAGGGTCTATTATGTATGCCATGCTGTGTACCAGACCTGATGTAAACCTTGCCGTAAGTTTGGTAGGAAGGTACCAAAGTAATCCCGGCAAGGAACACTGGACAGCGGTCAAGAATATCCTGAAGTACCTGAAGAGGACTAAGGATATGTTTCTCGTTTATGGAGGTGATGAAGAGCTCGTCGTAAAGGTTTACGTCGACGCTAGCTTCGACACAGATCTGGATGACTCGAAGTCACAGACCGGATACGTGTATATTTTGAAAGGAGGAGCAGTAAGCTGGTGCGGTTGCAAGCAAAGCGTCGTGGCGGGATCTACATGTGAAGCGGAGTACGTGGCAGCCTCGGAGGCAGCACAGGAGGCAGTCTGGATGAAGGAGTTCATTACCGACCTAGGGGTGATTCCCAATGCGTCGGGCCCAATGACTCTCTTCTGTGACAACACTGGAGCTATTGCCCTTGCGAAGGAGCCCAGGTTTCACAGGAAGACCAGGCATATCAAGCGTCGCTTCAACTCCATTCGTGAAAGTGTTCAAAATGGAGACATAGATATTTGTAAAGTACACACGGACCTGAATGTAGCAGATCCGTTGACTAAACCTCTCCCTAGGGCAAAACATGATCAACACCAGGACGCAATGGGTGTTCGATTCATCACAATGTAACTAGATTATTGACTCTAGTGCAAGTGGGAGACTGTTGGAAATATGCCCTAGAGGCAATAATAAATGGTTATTATTATATTTCTTTGTTCATGGTAATTGTCTATTGTTCATGCTATAATTGTATTGTCCGGAAATCGCAATACATGTGTGAATACATAGACCACAACGTGTCCCTAGTAAGCCTCTAGTTGACTAGCTCGTTGATCAACAGATAGTCATGGTTTCCTGACTATGGACATTGGATGTCATTGATAACGGGATCACATCACTAGGAGAATGATGTGATGGACAAGACCCAATCCTAAGCATAGCATAAAAGATCGTGTAGTTTCGTTTGCTAGAGCTTTTCCAATGTCAAGTATCTTTTCCTTAGACCATGAGATCGTGCAACTCCCGGATACCGTAGGAGTGCTTTGGGTGTGCCAAACGTCACAACTTAACTGGGTGACTATAAAGGTGCATTACGGGTATCTCCGAAAGTGTCTGTTGGGTTGGCACGGATCGAGACTGGGATTTGTCACTCCGTGTGACGGAGAGGTATCTCTGGGCCCACTCGGTAATGCATCATCATAATGAGCTCAATGTGACTAAGGTGTTAGTCACGGGATTATGCATTGCGGTACGAGTAAAGAGACTTGCCGGTAACGAGATTGAACAAGGTATTGGGATACCGACGATCGAATCTCGGGCAAGTAACATACCGATTGACAAAGGGAATTGCATACGGATTGATTGAATCCTCGACATCGTGGTTCATCCGATGAGATCATCGTGGAACATGTGGGAGCCAACATGGGTATCCAGATCCCGCTGTTGGTTATTGACCGGAGAGGTGTCTCGGTCATGTCTGCATGTCTCCCGAACCCGTAGGGTCTACACACTTAAGGTCCGGTGACGCTAGGGTTGTAGAGATATATGTATGCGGAAACCCGAAAGTTGTTCGGAGTCTCGGATGAGATCCCGGACGTCACGAGAGGTTCCGGAATGATCCGGAGGTGAAGAATTATATATAGGAAGTCAAGTTTCGGCCACCGGGAAAGTTTCGGGGGTTACCGGTATTGTACCGGGACCACCGGAAGGGTCTGGGGGGTCCACCGGGTGGGGCCACCTATCCCGGAGGGCCCCGTGGGCTGAAAGTGGAAGGGAACCAGCCCTTAGTGGGCTGGGGCGCCCCCCTTGGGCCTCCCTTCATGCGCCTAGGGTTGGGAACCCTAGGGGGGAAGCTTCCCCCTTGACTTGGGGGGCAAGGCACCCCTTCCCCCCCACTTGGCCGCCGCCGCCCCTAGAGATCTGATCTCCCAAGGGCTGGCGCCCCCAGGGGTCCTATAAATAGTGGGGGGGAGGGAGGGCAGCAAACCACAGCCTTGGGTGCCTCCCTCCTCCCCTGCAACACCTCTCTCTCTCTCGCAGAAGCTCGGCGAAGCCCTGCCGGAGACCCGCTACATCCACCACCACGCCGTCGTGCTGTTGGATCTCCATCAACCTCTCCTTCCCCCTTGCTGGATCAAGAAGGAGGAGACGTCGCTGCACCGTACGTGTGTTGAACGCGGAGGTGCCGTCCGTTCGGCACTCGGTCATCGGTGATTTGGATCACGGCGAGTACGACTCCGTCATCCACGTTCATTGGAACGCTTCCGCTCGCGATCTACAAGGGTATGTAGATGCACTCCTTTCCCCTCGTTGCTAGTAGACTCCATAGATGCATCTTGGTGAGCGTAGGAAAATTTTAAAATATATGCTACGATTCCCAACATCTCATACATCACATATATCATTCATCACATCTTTTTTGGCCATATCACATCACATAGCATACCCTGCAAAAACAAGTTAGACGTCCTCTAATTGTTGTTGCATGTTTTACGTGGCTGCTATGGGTTTCTAGCAAGAACGTTTCTTACCTACACAAAAGCCACAACGTGATATGCCAATTTCTATTTACCCTTCATAAGGACCCTTTTCATCGAATCCGGTCCGACTAAAGTGGGAGAGACAGACACCCGCTAGCCACCTTATGCAACTAGTGCATGTCAGTCGGTGGAACCTGTCTCACGTAAGTGTATGTGTAAGGTCGGTCCGGGCCGCTTCATCCCACAATACCATCGAAACAAGATAAGACTAGTAGCGGCAAGAAGAATTGGCAACATCTACGCCCACAACTGCTTTGTGTTCTACTCGTGCATAGTAACTACGCATAGGCCTGGCTCATGATGCCACTGTTGGGTTACGTAGCAGAAATTCAAAATTTTCTACGCATCACCAAGATCAATCTATGGAGTAATCTAGCAACGAGGGGAAGGGGAGTGCATCTACATACCCTTGTAGATCGCGATGCGGAAGCGTTGCAAGAACGCGGATGAGGGAGTCGTACTCGTAGCGATTTAGATCGCGGTTGATTCCGATCTAAGCGCCGAACCACGGCGCCTCCGCGTTCAACACACGTGCAGCCCGGTGACGTCTCCCACGCCTTGATCCAGCAAGGAGAGAGGGAGAGGTTGGGAAGACTCCATCCAGCAGCAGCACGATGGCGTGGTGGTGATGGAGGAGCGTGGCAATCCTGCAGGGCTTCGCCAAGCACCGCGGGAGAGGAGGAGGGAGAGGGGTAGGGCTGCGCTATGAGGGAGATGTGTTCTCATGTGTATGGCAGCCCCAAAACCCCAATATATATAGGGGAGGGGGAGGTCTGCACCCCCATCTAGGGTTCCCCCCTCAAGGGGTGCGGCCAGCCATAGATGGGGCTTGGGGGGCGGCCAAGGGGGGGAGAGAGGGGGGCGCCCCACTAGATGGGCCTTAGGCCCATCTGAGCCTAGGGTTTCCCCCTTCCCCCCCTTCCTGCGCCCTGGGCCTCTTGTGGGGGGGCGCACCAGCCCACCTGGGGCTGATCCCCTCCCACACATGGCCAACGCAGCCCTCTGGTCCCGGTGGCCCCACCTGGTGGACCCCCGGGACCCTCCCGTTGGTCCCGGTACATTACCGATAGCACCCGAAACTTTTCCGGTGACCAAAACAGGACTTTCCATATATAAATCTTTACCTCCGGACCATTCCGGAACTCCTCATGACGTCCGGGATCTCATCCGGGACTCCGAACAACATTCGGTAACCACATACATACTTCCTTTATAACCCTAGCATCATCAAACCTTAAGTGTGTAGACCCTACGGGTTCGGGAATCATGCAGACATGACCGAGACGTTCTCCGGCCAATGACCAACAGCGGGATCTGGATACCCATGTTGGCTCCCACATGTTCCACGATGATCTCATCGGATGAACCACGATGTCGGGGATTCAATCAATCCCGTATTCAATTCCCTTTGTCTATCGGTATGTTACTCGCCCGAGATTCGATCGTCGGTATACCGATACCTTGTTCAATCTCGTTACCGGCAAGTCTCTTTACTCGTTCCGTAACTCACATCATCCCGTGATCAACTCCTTGGTCACATTGTGCACATTATGATGATGTCCTACCGAGTGGGCCCAGAGATACCTCTCCGTTTACACGGAGTGACAAATCCCAGTCTCGATTCGTGCCAACCCAACAGACACTTTCGGAGATACCTGTAGTGCACCTTTATAGCCACCCAGTTACGTTGTGACGTTTGGTACACCCAAAGCATTCCTACGGTATCCGGGAGTTGCACAATCTCATGGTCTAAGGAAATGATACTTGACATTAGAAAAGCTCTGAGCAAACGAACTACACGATCTTGTGCTAGGCTTAGGATTGGGTCTTGTCCATCACATCATTCTCCTAATGATGTGATCCCGTTATCAACGACATCCAATGTCCATGGTCAGGAAACCGTAACCATCTATTGATCAACGAGCTAGTCAACTAGAGGCCTACTAGGGACATGGTGTTGTCTATGTATCCACACATGTATCTGAGTTTCCTATCAATACAATTCTAGCATGGATAATAAACGATTATCATGAACAAGGAAATATAATAATAACCAATTTATTATTGCCTCTAGGGCATATTTCCAACACAAGCATCACTTTATCCATGTTCTGATCCTTTGAGATTGCAACTCTACCTAGACCCAATACCTTGCTTTTACCAGTGTCAGCAAATGTGATGTGACTCTTGTCAGATGGACGTAAGGTTGAGTCCATGAGAATACTTCGATCACCAGTCATATGATTAGTGCATCCGCTGTCCATAATCCATTCTGAAGCATGAGGTGTCATACCCTACAGTACAGTTAGGGGGATAGGCTTCACCAAGATTATTGTGAAGCATAAACATTTGACGGGCAAGAGGATTATCAAAGCTCAGATCAAGATTAGGACTGATAGGGTGATTAGCAAACGATTCAGGAATAAAATACATAGTGAGACCATTTGGGCATTTGATCTTGCGCCCTACAAGATGTTTTAGGTCCCCAGCAATAGCATCAGACGCCTTTGATTTCCGGCTGGAGACCTTTCCCTGCAAAAGAAAGTTAATTCTTCTTAACCACCCACATCTTCAGGGGTGTCTTAGAAGCAATGAGTCTAAGTGCAGCATCTGAGAACTTCGGCTTTGAAGCCCTAGCAAATAGCCTTGCAGGAGGTGAATAGTACTCATATGAATAAGCAGAATAGTTCTTAGTTTTACGAACATAGCGGTTTGAAGAAACACGCTCATATTCATAAGTCTGAGTATGGTTTCCCTTCAAAACATTCGCGTTAGGGTGACTCAGGTGAGTCCTCTGTCTGTATGAAGCCTTTGGACCATATGAAGCCTTTGGTCTGGGATTTGTCTTCTTCCCAGGTGGTGTCATGATGACATGCACAGGAAGATTCTCGAGACAACTTTTGGGGACCCAGATCTTCTTCATAGGTGGCCCATTCCTACAGTTAGTACCATTATACCTGGCAAACACTTCACCATTCTGATTCTTAAAGAGTTTATAGTTTGCATCAAATGATTCATCAATGATAACAGGGTTAGCACAAGTGAAGCCAGATAAGGTGGATGGATCCACTGAAGGTCCCTTTGCAGCAACCCATGTGGTTTTGGGGTACTGCTCAGGCTTCCAGTAGGAGCCATCAACATTCATTTTCCTCTCGAACCCAACACCCTCTTTCCTAGGGTTTCGGTTCAGAATCTGCTTTTTGAGGAGATCGCACAGTGTCTGATGCCCTTTGAGACTTTTGTACATCCCTGTTTCAAGCAATGTCTTTAACCTAGCATTTTCATCAGCAATAGTAGTGGTATCCTCAGCAGAGGGGTTAGTTACCACATCAGCAGTTGAAGATATTGCAACAGTTGCAGCAGTAGAACATTCAGCAACATAAGTAGCGTTATCACGCTCAAGGCATTTTAGACATGGTGGTTCAAATCCTTCCTGAGCGGAACTGATCTGTTGAGCGCAAAGTGACTCATTCTCTTTTTGAAGATCTTCATGAGCCACTCTCAATTTCTCAAGCTCTTGCTTCCTTTGAAGATAATCATAGGAGAGCTTTTCATGAGTGGTTGAGAGCGTTTCATGACGACTTTCAAGTTCCTGGTACTTAACATGAAGATTTTTTATGTCTTCAATTAAGGACTGAGAACGGGTCATTTCAGCGTCCAACAGGTCATCGCTTTTGTCTAACAGTTTTTGAGTATGTTCCATAGCTTTCTGTTGTTCAGTTGCAATTTTAGCAAGTGTTTTGTAGCTAGGTTTGGATTCACAATCAGAGTCATCTTCACTTGATGTTTGAAAGTAAGCATCGCGTGATTTTACCTTGGCACCACGTGCCATGAAGCAGTAGGTGGGAGCAGAGTCATCCTTGTCATTGGCTTCAGCGTTGTTGACGGGGCCATATTGTCTTCAGTGTTGAAGATGGACTTGGCAACATAGGCTGTAGCTAGAGCCAGACTTGCAACGCCAGGGTCGGACTCCTCCTCAGACTCCACCTCCGCCTCTTCAGAAGCAGACTCCTCATCTGGATCCATCTCCTTGCCAACAAAAGCACGAGCCTTACCAGATGAGCTCTTCTTATGAGATGAAGACTTGGATGAGGACTTGGAAGAAGACTTTGAGGATTTCTTCTTCTTCTTGTCATCAAAATCATATTCCTTGCTCTTCTTCTTCTTCTTCTTGTTCCCATTGTCCCACTTTGGACACTCAGAGATGTAGTGTCCAGGTTTCTTTTGAAGCGGCTGAAGAGGTTGCGAAGAACACTGATCCTTTGATCTCTCTGGGTTGAGACGCCGTCGTTGACCTTGGAGAGCCAGTCCCAGACTAGTTTCGACGTTTCCAGAGCACTCACACGGCCATTACTATCCTTTGGTCAGATGACCACAGATGATGTTCTTGGCAGTAGAATCCAGTTGAACGAACTTCTTGACATCAGCAGGGGTGACACCTTCACCAGTCTTGGGAACGCCATTCTTGACGACATACCAGAGGTCGACATCAATGGCTTCAAGATGCATGCGCATCTTATTCTTCCAGTAGGGATATTCAGTTCCATCGAAGACGGGGCAAGCAGCGGAGACTTTGATTATCCCTGTAGTCGACATAGCTAAAACTCCAAGTGGTTAAACCGAATCACACAGAACAAGGGAGTACCTTGCTCTGATACCAATTGAAAGTGCTAGTTATCGACTAGAGGGGGGGTGAATAGGCGATTTTTATGAACGTCTTCAAAACATGAGAGTTTCGAAGACAAACACTAGAAATGAACGTATTGATATGCAGCGGAAGGTAGACTACACTAGGCAAGCCATAGTCAACTATTCAATGAAGTGAAAGTATGAAGACTAATAGCAGCTAGGTATTAAAGATCAGGACGGAAGATAGTATGAAGCCAATCAGCGATGGAAGTCACACAGTGAAGTCAAACAGGTAATGCAAGCAGGCAATGACTTCACGAAGACAGACTGTAAGTAAAGAGAGGGAGAGGATAGAACCATTCACTTGGTGAAGACAGAGGATTTGTTGGACCAGTTCCAGTTGCTGTGACAACTGTACATCTGGCTAGGGAGGCTGAGATTCAACTCAGAAGACCGCGTCTTCACCTTATTCCCCTTGAGCTAAGGACACCCAGTCCTCGCCCAATCACTCTGGTAAGTCTTCAAGGTAGACTTCCAAACCTTCACAGACTTCGTTCACCGGCGATCCACAATGACTCTTGGATGCTCAGAACGCAACGCCTAACCGGCTGGAGGATTCACAGTCCTCAAGTGTAACAAGTCTTCAGGTCACGCGGACAGAAAGACTTCAGTGATGCCTAACACTCTTTGGCTCTGGGTGTTTGGGCTTTGTCCTCGCAAGGATTTCTCTCTCTCAAAAGCTTCGGAGGTGGGTTGCTCTCAAACAACAAAAGCCGTGCACTAACTCTGAGCAGCCACCAATTTATGGTGTAGGGGGTGGGCTATTTATAGCCACTAGGCAACCCGACCTGATTTGTCCGAAATGACCCTGGGTCACTAAGGAACTGACACGTGTTCCAATGGTCAGATTTCAAACACACGCGACAACTTTACTTGGGCTACAAGTAAAGCTGACTCATCCAGCTCTGGATAAGATTTGCTCTCATTGTCTTCGCTTGAGACATAGGATTTTGGTTGAGCATCACTTCAGTCACTCTGACTTTGCTCACTGGGACCCCACTTAACAGTATAGTGGTTCCTACGACTCAACAAAGAAGAAAAGGAAACAACGAAACAACTAAGTCTTCGCGCTCCATAGTCTTCACGCAGTGCCTTCTCTTGTCATAGTCTTCAATGTGAATATCTTCACATACCACCATTGTCTTCAATGTCTTCATACATTTTTAGGGGTCGTCTCCGGTAGGTAAACCGAATCAATGAGGGACTACTACCTGTGTTATCCTGCAATTCTCACAGACACATTAGTCCCTCAACCAGGTTTGTCGTCAATACTCCAAAACCAACTAGGGGTGGCACTAGATGCACTTACACATAGTTTGCTTCTTTTGATGAAACTATCCATTTCTATCAGTGGATTAAGCCATGGAAAAGTTATATTACAGTAGCTATAATGCAAAAACAAAATATGAATTGGTTTGCAACAGTACTTAGAGTAGTGATTTGCTTTATTATACTAGCGGATCTTACCGAGTTTTCTGTTGAAGTTTTGTGTGGATGAAGTGTTCGATGATCGAGAAGCTCTCGATATGAGGAAAAGGAGGAGAGGCAAGAGCTCAAGCTTGGGGATGCCCAAGGCACCCCAAGTAAATATTCAAGGAGACTCAAGCGTCTAAGCTTGGGGATGGCCCGGAAGGCATCCCCTCTTTCTTCAACAAGTATCGGTATGTTTTCGGATTCGTTTCGTTCATGCGATATGTGCAAACCTTGGAGCGTCTTTTGCATTTAGTTTTCATTTTTCTTTTATGCACCATGCTGGTATGAGATAGTCCTTGGTTGATTTATAGAATGCTCATTGCACTTCACTTATATTCTTTGAGTATGGCTTTATAGAATGCTTCATGTGCTTCACTTATATCATTTGAAGTTTGGATTGCCTGTTTCTCTTCACATAGAAAACCGCCATTTGTAGAATGCTCTTTTGCTTCACTTATATTTGTTAGAGCGTGGGCATATCTTTTGTAGAAAGAATTAAACTCTTTTGCTTCACTTATATCTATTTAGAGAGTTGACAGGAATTGGTCATTCACATGGTTAGTCATAAAATCCTACATAAAACTTGTAGATCACTGAATATGATATGTTTGATTCCTTGCAATAGTTTTGCGATATAAAGGTGGTGATATTAGAGTCGTGCTAGTTGAGTAATTGTGAAACTGAGAAATACTTGTGTTGAGGTTTGAAAGTCCCGTAGCATTCACGTATGGTGAACCGTTATGTAACGAAGTTGGAGCATGAGGTATTTATTGATTGTCTTCCTTATGAGTGGCGGTCGGGGACGAGCAATGGTCTTTTCCTACCAATCTATCCCCCTAGGGGCATGCGTAGTAGTACTTTGCTTCGAGGTCTAATAAAATTTTGCAATAAGTATATGAGTTCTTTATGACTAATGTGAGTCCATGGATTATACGCACTCTCACCCTTCCATCATTGCTAGCCTCTTCGGTACCGTGCATTGCCCTTTCTCACCTCGAGAGTTGGTGCAAACTTCGCTGGTGCATCCAAACCCCGTGATACGATACACTCTATCACACATAAGCCTCCTTATCTCTTCCTCAAAACAACCACCATACCTACCTATCATGGCATTTCCATAGCCATTCCGAGATATATTGCCATGCAACTTCCATCATCATCATATACATGACTTGAGCATTTATTGTCATACTTGTTTTCATGGCTTGTCCGTTTTTTGATGTCATTGCTACGCTAGATCATTGCACATCCCGGCACACCGCCGGAGGCATTAATATAGAGTCATATCTTTGGTCTAGACATCGAGTTGCAATAATGAGTTGTAATTAAATAAAAGTGTGATGATCATCATTATTAGAGCATTGCCCCAGTGAGGAAAGGATGATGGAGACTATGATTCCCCCACAAGTCGGGATGAGACTCCGGACTTTAAAAGAAAAGAGGCCAAAGAAGCCCAAATAAAAAAAGAGGCCGAAGAAGCCCACCAAAACAAAAAAAAACAAAAAAATTAAAAAATGAGAGAAAAAGAAAAAGGGGCAATGTTACTATCCTTTTACCACACTTGTGCTTCAAAGTAGCACCATGTTCTTCATATAGAGAGTCTCTTGAGTTATCACTTTTCTATACTAGTGGAATTTTCATTATAGAACTTGGCTTGTATATTCCGATGATGGGCTTCCTCAAATGCCCGAGGTCTTCATGAGCAAGCAAGTTGGATGCACACCCACTTAGTTTCCAGTTTGAGCTTTCATACACTTATAGCTCTTAGTGCATCCGTTGCATGGCAATCCCTACTCCTCACATTAACATCAATTGATGGGCATCTCCATAGCCCGTTGATTAGCCGCGTCGATGTGAGACTTTCTCCTTTTTTGTCTTCTCCACACAACCTCCACCATCATATTCTATTCCACCCATAGTGCTATGTCCATGGCTCACGCTCATGTATTGCATGAAAGTTGAAAATGTTTGAGAACGTCAAAGGTATGAAACAATTGCTTGGCTTGTCATCGGGGTTGTGCATGATTTGAATATTTTGTGTGGTGAAGATGGAGCATATCCAGACTATATGATTTTGTAGGGATAAATTTCTTTGGCCATGTTATTTTGAAAAGACATGATTGCTTTATTAGTATGCTTGAAGTATTATTGTCTTAATGTCAAATGATAGACTATTGCTTTGAATCACTCGTGTCTTAATATTCATGCCATGATTAGATTATGTGATCAAGATTATGCTAGGTAGCATTCCACACAAAAATTATCTTTTTTATCATTTACCTACTCGAGGACGAGCAGGAATTAAGCTTGGGGATGCTGATACGTCTCCATCGTATCTATAATTTTTGATTGTTCCATGCCAATATTCTACAACTTTCATATACTTTTGGCAAATTTTTATACTATTTTTGGGACTAACATATTGATCTAGTGCCTAGTGCCAGTTCCTGTTTGTTGCATGTTTTTTGTTTCGCAGAAAACCCATATCAAACGGAGTCCAAACGGGATAAAAACTGACGGAGATTTTTTTGGAATATTTGTGATTTTTGGGAAGAAGAATCAACGCGATACGATGCCCGAGGGGGCCACGAGGCAGGGGGCGCGTCCCAGGGGGTCAGGCGCGCCCTGGACCCTCATGGCCACCCCGTAAGGCGGTTGGAGCCCTTCTTTCGCCGCAAGAAAGCTAATTTCCTGATAGAGATCGTGTCCAAAATTCAGCCCAATCGGAGTTACGGATCTCCGGTTATAAAAGAAACGGTGAAAGGCCAGATCTGAGAGCGCAGAAACAGAGAGAGACAGAGAGACAGATCCAATCTCGGAGGGGCTCTCGCCCCTCCCATGCCATGGAGACCAAGGTCCAGAGGGGAAACCCTTCTCCCATCTAGGGAGAAGGTCAAGGAAGAAGAAGAAGAAGATGGGGGCCCTCTCCCCCTCTCTTCCTGTGGCGCCGGAACGCCGCCGGGGCCATCATCATCACCGCCATCTACACCAACAACTTCACCGCCATCATCACCAATTCTTCCCCGCTCTATGCAGCGGTGTATCCCCTCTGTTACCCGCTGTAATCTCTACATAAACATGGTGCTCAACGCTATACATTATTTCCCAATGATGTATGGCTATCCTATGATGTTTGCTCCTGTGGTTTTGGTGGCATTAGAGAAATAAATGCAATGCTGGAGATGCTATGAAAACAAATGCTGAAATCTCATTTTCAATTAATCATCAGCTTGCTAATGCAATCAATTCTATGCAGCAAAAAGACAGTGCAAAACTCAAATGTACCTCAAAGTGGGCTCCACCTCCTGCTGAATCCTGAAGATCAACATAGACGGGGCCTTCCACGAAGAATTTCATTCAGGAGGCTGGGGGTTCACTATAAGGAACAACAAAGGCGAGCTTTTGGCAGCGCGAGAGCAGGTAATTTGGAACATGTGACTGATCCTCTACATTCAGAAGCACTGGCGATGCTCCATGCCGTAAATGCAGCAATTCAGCTGGGATGTGATCGAGTAATCTTTGAAACCGATTCGTTGGTGCTGAAGCAGGCTATCACATCTAAAGATTATAACCTCTCTGCCTTAGGTGTGGTGTTTAGGGAGATCAAATTTCAATTACAGATTGGCCTATCTGATGTACTCCCTCCGTAAACTAATATAAGAGCGTTTAGATCACTATATTAGTGATCTAAACACTCTTATATTAGTTTACAGAGGGAGTATGTATTAAACATGTTTCAAGGTCGTGTAACCAAGCCGCGCACACCCTTGCTGCATACGGCACAGTCATGAATGTAGGCACTTTTGAGTGCTGGCTTGATCAGTTTCCAGATTTTGTAAATGACTGTGTAGCTGGCAGTTTGTCCAGCAATCTTATGTAATGGAATGCATTAGTGTTCCTTTCAAAAAAAAAAAAGATCACGGGGGAGTGCACGATCTGTCCGTCGCGCTGCAAGAGGAGCCATGGCAGAAACCTGTGGCGCATGGCCGGGGATTGTTGTCCGTTCCGCCAGGACGTGCAGACGGCGTGGAAGCGGATGAAATCGGCGGCGGCGTGCAGGCGGCTGGAGACATCCATAAGTAGGTCCGGTGGGAGATCGGACCACGGCCGGGCAACGGACGTGCTGCCGGTGCCGGGCTATGACGCCTGCGCAGCTGCGATGGGCTCCATGGAATTAGTTGAATCAGAGGGGAAGACGTCCATGAAACCCTAGGTGTAATTGATAATGCTGACTGTTAGTTTTAGAATCTGAAGTTAACAAATATTTTGTTGAAGGAAATCCGAAAGGCTTTTTTTATCTAAATAAAAGGACGCTAATAGTGAGTGAACGTGTCGTCTGTAGTGCCTCGAGCAAACAATCATCCGCTCAGAGAGGCTCTACCGAGAAAAAAAAGTTGCCACACATGCTTTTAGTAATTGTCATGCTACCGCATAGTTACACATTGCGGTCATTCGCTTGGGAGGGTGGCTGGGAGTGAACGTTGTGTCGGTCGTTTGGAAGGGTGGCTGGGTGCAAACGGTGCGCCGACGGGAATCGCCACATGGTCACCGTGTTGAGATTCATGTGCGCGCTCGGATGCACGAGAGCGCGTTCACTCGGAAAACTGTTTTCAGAGAACTTTTGCTATATATCATTTCGTCAAAAAGATTACGTTGCATTTTTTTCGGAGACAATGCTTTCAACCAGGACACGGCATGCATACACCGTGATTTGCTTCACGTTTCCAAGTCGGCACTGTCATACCTCCCAATCTAAAAAAATTATATAAAGATAGTAAATACATAAAAGATGCACTACTGGCCGTGGACTCGCCAATAGCTAGGAAGGTTATTAAAAGGCCAAGTGAGCCATACCCTAATTCCCTAAGGAGTATGAGATTCATCAAAATCCATAAGTTCGCTGGCTATACCCCGAGTTATATATAGGCCGAAGTTCCGGAGTTGTCATGTCAATGTCTGTTCCATGGCACCGCAAAATCCATAAGTTTGCCAGCAAGGATATACCTCTCAAATGCTCGAGGAGAAGTTCCAAATATGCAGTGTCATTATACAGTGGAATTATGTTGATTAGAAGGTTAATTGATAAACACACAGAAAACTTCGTTGAAATAGAAGCTCATGGTGCATATTTCTACCGTCGGCTTGAGAAGGTTATTTTGCATTCTAAATTCAATCATCTATTCCATTGAATATATATACTACAAAATATAGTTCTTTAGCTGTTAAATCGGTATTTTGTCCATCCTAGGACTCGAAGTAGTTTTATTAATGTCCTGCCATTGTTTCACACAAGTGGCAACTCATTCAAGAATTTTATTTAGAGAAATTAACAAATAAGCAAATAATAATTGAAAAGAATTATAATTGCAAGTTGAGAACCATGTTAATTATCCCTTTCGCATTTTTATCATGGATCCAAAATTGCAACATTCATAGCAAATTTGATCATTCGCATGCAACAGCAAAAAAAAAAATTCTTGGTTGTTTACAAGTTGGCCAAAAATATTAACTTTTTTTGTTGGCTTGTCTATCTACATCAAAAAAAAATCTTGGTTGTTTACAAGTTGGCAAAAAATTATCCCTTTCACACCCGAGTATTTGCACTTAATTTAGATCGCCATGAGACCATATCCGCGTATTCCCGTCAACTCTGCCTATATAGCGTGTGTGGGTCCTGCTTATTAGCATACGAGAGAAATAAGTATTGCTTTATCTCACAGAGACGTGTGGGTTTTTCTTGTCAGCATCTTGGAGGAGATATGTGAACAAAAAGGGGTTCGAACTCATGACCTCATGGTGCCATAGATGTACAACCTAGCGAAATTCCACATCTTATATAGAGATACATGTCGTTATATGTCGACTTTGTCACACCCGTTACCTTCACCACAAGGGCAATCTAGAATTACAGAAATGATTTGGTCTTTAATAGAACGACAAATATTCATTTTTTGCAGGTTATCTTCAAAGCCACTGCGTTGATCCGTATGTGGTCGCTACTCACTCCGACGGAGGCCAGGGAGCGTTTGGTTACTGGATCTACCCGATGGGAGATGGTAGCACGGGATATTTTCAACCGGTTTGGATGGCGGTCATGTAATATGATAGGCAATTAGTTTTCCTATCTTTCTTACGCCAGCCGGTTGTGGCTTTATGTTTACTTATTTTTTATGCTCTCTGTGAGCTTTTTTTCCTTTCGTTGAGACTATAAGACCTTTGTTGAACCTATTTGCTTTTTAATTAAGTTGGCCGTATGCATCGTTCTGATGCAGAGGCCGGGGAAATCCCCTTTTCAAAAAAAAAACCCTTCACCACAAGGGCTACCACCCGCCGGTGCACCTCCTTCTTCTCCTAACTCCTGGCTCCTCCCTTGAAGAAAGGAAGAAGAAGAAGAAGGACTTCGACGCTGACAACTAAAAATGCAGGATCATGATGGCCAGAGCCGCCTCGCCAAAGCCCTCACGTACAAAAATGGTGGTTCGTAAGCTTGAATTGTGACTCTTCAAGTTTCCTTGAAACATTATTTCAACAGGTTTAATTAGGTGAATACAATACAAATTCCTTCAAACATTCTCAAATGAATATTTACTAATTTTGTATAAAATTCAAATTCAGCAAATAAAATAACCCACGTAGACGTATGAAAACCCTCCAGTTAAAGAACCTCTAAATGTTATTTTTCTTGCTCTTGAATTGTGCGTCCAGCTAGCCTTTCTCTGATTGCCTGGATTGGAGCAATGGTGGGCTGGGGCTGAAGCCACACACATGTCCTGTCGATGCTCCACCTGGGACGCTGCCGCATCAGGAGCTGGGCCTCGCCATCAAGGAGGCTGTACCTGAACACACTGCGTCCAAAGGTGAAGAAGACGAACCCGCCGCCCATGTTCAGCTTCGCAGCATCCGCGGCGAAGCTCGCTGGGCACCCGAGGAACAAGACACGGTCGCCCAAGCTCAGGTTGTCCCTCTCCACCAATCTCATCTTGCCGCCTCCATCCACCATTTCCAACGTGTGCACCGTCACCAAGAACGCATGCGACCTGGGGTTGTCATCAACGGAATGATAAAATTTGCGATCGACTAGAACGGACGCGCACATCAGTTCACGACGGGACTCCAGGACGTAGCTGTAATCCAACTTGTATTTCGTCTCATCAGTTGTATCATTCCATGCCTCGACGAACACGTCGTCGTTAGCTTCAAAGTCTGGCATCAGGACACACCAGTAGCTCGTGCGTCCATGCGTCACCAGGACCTTGCCGCCGTGATATCCCAGATGATAGCCTCCCAACAACGGCACCCTCTGTACCATGAACGTCCATCCCGCATCACCCGGACGCCAGATGGCCACTGTTAAATATTGATCGACCCCGCCCTGCCACGTGTAATCATAGTGCCATCGTCGTAGACTATGCCGCGTGGGTTGTCCATTGACCGCTTCGTCTCATCGTCATCCGGAAAGCCATGCAGGCGTGTGATGGCTCCAGTGAGAAGATCTATCAGTCCAGGCTCGGGGCTCCATGTGAAGACGCAAGCAGCCGTGCCATCGGCCCGAGCAACCCAGTTTCTCTCCCCGGCCGTCGACGATGCGCCCGGTGGCTCTGCGAGGACGATGTTGTTGCGGCTGCGATGCCGGTAGCTGGATGGCGCGGCCGCGAAGTTGATGACGGAGTGCAAGATTGTCTTGTCGTGCGGCGCAAGGATCCACGGTAGGAACATGGCGCGCGTTGCATTGGACAATAGGGCGTCACGCCACGGCCTGCAGACGGCGGGGAACCGGACAAAGTCGGCCGCATCAGACAGGCGGCTAGAGACGTCGCCGAGCAGCTCCGGTGGGAGCTCAGCCCAGGGGCAGGCGAGTGACGCGAGCCTGTCCGTCATGCTGCTTGAGGCGGCCGCGGCTGGACTGCGACGCCGGCGTGGCATCAATAGATTCTGTGGAAGCGCGTGACTCAATTCCTTATAGGCAAGGTGGGATTCTGCTCTCCGGATCGATCAAACACGCTCGAAAAGCTTTGGCCTCGTATTTTTTTCTCTTTTTTTTCTACCACATTTTGATGAACACAAACGAACGGCTTGGCATCCCAATCCTACTCCGACACGAGGGCACGCGCCAATATACAAATCCTAACCGGACAAGGACCAGTACTACTCTCCTAATCACCGGCTACCATGATCACAATTACCAGTACTTCATGAACTCTCAATTAGTAAGAAACCTAAACGTACTTGGACACGTACTCACGCACGGTTAAGTAGCTCCCATACGTTGTTAACACAACATGGAAATATACCAAGCTTGCCGTCATGAGTTTTGGCAAATTTTGATTGTTTTCAGAAATCTCCCCTTAATCTAAACTTGTCATCTTCTTGCACTCCTCATGATCTTGGCTCGTTTGTAGATTCACGACCTGACAATTCCACTCAAGCGTATGATTCAGACTACCAGCACAAGCTGCCATATCAAGCGTGTGCTACAGGCAACACTACACAAATCATTAGTCTTACGTAGGAACTCGTCTAAACTGGTCACTGTCCCACTACACATCGATCTTGATCTACTTTGAGACAACACAGATGGCCGCCAATGCCACCAGCCGTCGATACCATGCTCCAATGATGCACCATAACAGAAAACTCTTCAATTGTGATGCGCTTCAACTTCAGTGACCTCTCACAGAGATGATCACTTGGACGGGATGACGATCCACAAACACGAAGATGACTAATCATGCAGACCCACACGACTCCTTGACTCATCTATCTCTCGCGGACAACGGATTAGACGAGATTTTCTGGCATCGTACCTCAGCACCACCGCTCCCATCAACGATCAATTCCACCACCTTGTCGACGATAGCATGCCGTCTTCCACGTTGTTGCTCCGAATGACGATCGCCCGATCCTCCTCTCTTATGTCGCTTTTTCAAACAACTATTGCCCGCCCGAGGCGCTAGTTTGGTCGCCACCCCGGGGCAAGTGTGGCTTCAAAATTTTAAACCTCCATCAGATACCAATTGTTGAGATTCGCCCACAGATCGATTTACATCTAACGTGCCCTTGGCTACATGTTTTTTGTGTGCGTCTTCATTGATTTAGGTGTAATCGGTCCGTGGTCAAATGTCAACATCCGGAGTTCTGGACTCCAGTGGAGCACTTGGTCCAAAGTTTCTCTATCTTCTTTTCTAATGGTACTAAAAAGACTCTTCCGTCATCACAAAAAAAGGGTGCATAACTCTTCCATTGTTGTTATATAAGTCCTATATAATAACAATAATCAAAATTATATGGATGAGGGGAGTTGCAAATGAAGGTACAGAAGGGATGCGGAGTATCTAGTCCCGAGCTCATATGCTCCCTATGAATTGTAAAATCGAAAAAATAGTAAAAACATCCAAAAAACATCTAATTTTTTTGGGGTGCAAACTTTGACTAATGTTCTTAGTGCTCAAAAAATTTCGACCCGAAATAATATTTGTGCAAGTCATGGTAAAAAAAGAAAATCGACAATCAAAAAAGTTATTTCGAAAACATTTTGGGGTGCTGTTTTGTTCCATGACTTCCACGAATGTTATTTCGGGATGAGAATTTGCAAGCACTTAGAACATTTGTCAAAGTTTGCACCAAAACAATTTCAGAATTTTTTTGATTTTGTTTTTGTTTTTTTAGAATTTACTGCTCATCCCGAGCTCAAATGAGCTCGGGAGTAGAAGGGGACTTTCGGTATGGAAGGCTCTATTAAAAGTAGAGATTCAATTCAATCTTGCCATCAGTTATTTTGTGACGGTTCACCTAGAAGTCTTGGGCACGATCAAAATCCTTGAAAGTGTTAGACCCCTTTACGCATTATGTTCTATCTCTAGCTTACCTTCAAGGATAAGTGCTAGACGGCACCGTGTTGGAGGACGATTTTTTTTTAAGGTGAGGCGAAGTCATAAGCAAAAAAATTAATGTTGAGCACGGCTGTCACTTGATCAACCTGAATGTCTCTGCGGTTTAATCACAAGCGTATAATTGCCTAGCGTGGCCACGACCGCCATGAGGCGCGCGCTCGCCGCATTGTTTGCCAGTCAACATGACGCGAGGACCGAGGACGAGATAAATAACGGGTGCAAAAAAAATCTCTCTCACGTGAACTGTAGGGAGAGATAAAATTGAACATGGCGTTGGATCTCCGACCATCATCGGGGCCCGTGCTTCGGGTAGGTGTGGTTGGGCTCGGCCTGGGGTGCATGCACAAGCGGTGTCTTCCTCTCGCGGGTGCGGTTGAAGTTGGTGGTGGTCATGACATCGCTGCCCTGGCCGTCGGATCGGTGTCGGAGGCCACAAACATGGCGTCGTACGTGCTCGCCTGGGCCAAGGACAGAGGGCTAGTGTTGAGGCTTGCCCGCCGGCTGCCGGCGGCAGTCACCGGCCGGTTCATGTCCCCCCTGGTCCACATAGGATGGTTGGGATGCAGGTGTGGGCGCTTCATACGGTGGAGGCGCGAACCTAGAATAGATGGCTGATGCCGGGCTAAGAGTGGATGGAGGCGTCCGCTCTTACTAACATGCTGGGTGTGCTATGAAGTGGGCGGATGGCGGTGTTTCGTGCCTTGGATGCTGGGGCGGCTTCCTCGGAAGGTGGGTTGCATGGTTGGCTCTCTCATGGGCGCTAGGCAGTAGGTGGTGGCGTCCCCTTGATCTTGTGGGCGGCAAGGGGTAGCGTTGGGTGGCTCAATCTCATCCTCTTGTTGTTGGCTGTGGCGATGCCCAAATTCCGGTTCTAGGAGTTTGGGTACATCGCGGTTGTCCGGAAGACCTTGTTGTGATATCAATGAGCTGTTGAGTGAAAGCTCTGCGCTTTGGTGTTGAGCACGGCGATGCTCGCGGGTGCCACTCTTTTCTTGAAGATGTTGTTGTGGTTCTCATCCCCTGAAAACACATGTCCTCATCGGACTCGGCAGCTGTGACGCTTCACGCCGTCTTCCGCCCCCCCCCCCCCCCCTAGCATCGCATTGTATCCAATCCTTCATGTGTTCTCCTTCAGTAACGTAGTCGCGTGTATTCTGCGTGATCCGATTATCTCGTAATCTGTTTTGTAAGAGGGCTATCTCTGCGTTTTGTATTGTTCGACCGTGTGTTTGTTCGGTAATTGTTTTATATACAAAACGGAGCGAAAGTCTGTTTTGAGAGAGATAAAACTGAACCAAAACCGCCTAGATCCATAGCAAAACCACTTAGGGGCAAATTGATTCGGTTTGACAAAGTTTATGGGATGATTTATCGATCAGACGACCTGATTGGATTTTGATCTGTCGCCAATCCCGTCGTTTGCCTCGCCGTCGCCTCGTCGACCACGCCTAGCAGCCCGTAGCCACAGACAGACTGCCCCGACGCTTGCGGCCTTCCTGTCCAGCCCACCGCCCGGTAGGCTGTTGTCGGCACAAAAGCGCACCGAACCACCTCTGCTACCCGGAGAGCCCATCGCCTTCTTCCGGAGATAGGTACCCCCATCACTATCCTGCCCCATCCCTTGATCCTTCCATGTTCCGTATCTCTGATTTAAATGAATTTATATCAAATTTGACTAGATGCAATAAATGTGTAGATGAAGTGATGAACTCCTACACATAATCTGTTCAAATATGATATTCTGATTGATAGAAAATAATAATTATTGCAGAATTGTTGAAGAATGAACAGGACCGAAAACATCACTTCTCTTTTTTAGAGACATGTTATTGAAGAATGAATTTGACCGCCCTGATTTGAGTCAGGCCAGACCACCCTGATTGCTCTCTGCATTTCAAGGTCCCGGTACGTGATCACAGATATCGGGTGCTTCTGTCCCAAGGGATCAGAAATGGTCTGCAACATCCACTCGTATGCCTGGCTTGTTTCATGAGAAATGATACACCCAAAAATAATAATGTTGCGGTGGTGATTCAACCCGACAAACATCACGAATGGTATATTGTACTTATTAGTTATGTATGTGATATCAAAACCAATAACGTCTCTGAAAGCCTCGTAGTCAAGTTGGCATTGACCAGGGGCGGAATTGGGCCTGGGGCAGCTGGGGCTATAGCCCCAGGCGTGGCCCAAGTAGTGCTATACATCTAATAGGATTTTTTGTCAGATTTGTAGCCTTATAGAGGCCCAGCCATAGGCGTGCTAACCCATCCCGAGCCCCATGCCTCAGCCGGTCAGCCCACTGAACTTCTTAGCCCAATTGAGCTCCCACGACGCACGCCAATCGCCAGTGTTTTCCTTTTTTAGGCAATCGCATCATGCGGTCAATCAGAAAATCTCCTTCGTTTACATGCTGCGCCGCCCCCACTCCTTTCCCTGCTCGACAGATCCAACGTGCGGACCTGCAACTCGCTAGATCATCTCGCTTTGGAATCTTGGATCATCTCGCATCATAGGAGCAGCTAGATCCATCTTCTACTCCAGTTCTGCTCCATCTCCACTACCACCTGGACTGGAAAATTAGGTAATCTCTTGTTCTCGTATCAACTAATTTTCCCCCTAGTTCCTTTGTACTCCCTCCGTCTAGATCTTATATTTCTTTACAGAGGGAGTATGAGCCAAAATCAATGAGTTAGTGCTCTTAAATTGAATTACGTTGGTCACTTGATTCAATTTTATTTGTTAACATAAAAAAAAGAAACTCAAGATATGTGGTATTTGAATTTTTTACGTGTTTTTAAGGTAGTGGTATTTAATCGTTATTTATAGCTGCTTAGTTTTAGTTTTAGCCCTAGGCTTTGTCAAATCCTGGCTCCGCCTCTGGCATTGACTATCAGACCAGAACAGGCCCTTCAGATGTCCAAGTTCATCAACCAATTACTTGAATAAAAAATATGGATCTAGCTCTCGACACGCCATCATGTGACTGATCACCGTTTGAGCATCACCAGCAGTGATTGATTCCTGTTTACTAGCATGGCAAAAATTGTAAATGTCCCTCCTTAGGCATCCAACCTGATAATATCCACCGTATTGCATCCACAAAATATCTATAATATGGTGTTTGCGGATCTCAATTTTTTCCATGTCTGCAATGTCCACTTTCTGCTCATAGCTAATTCGTATGGGTGAATGCAAAAGACAGAAAAGAACCAGTGAGTCTAGAGGATCGTTGTGTTCATCGATGAAATCGTTCACAAACCACCGACCTGTTTCCTCCTGTCTTGCAATTACCAATTTAGCTTTACACCCTATACGAGTTATACTTCGTGGCCTCCACTTTCTATCTTCCATCTTCCTCTTCATGTGCTTCTCTTCACGAAACCCTTCAAGACTACACACAATTGTCCTTAAAATTATATGATTGTTGGATCCATCCCACTCAACATAGCTTCTCCTCACACTAAATTTTTTCTGAAGAGCATATTAGTTATAGAATCTATAACCTTCATCCTCACTATGGAACATCCTATTGGCAATATAATAGTACTTGAACATACACTCATCACTTATATCCGTCATGTCTTCCTGCATGTGAGGCCAACCGATCATCAACATTTATCCATGTTGCAGATAAAAACAGCTCAAGGCAAAGAGAAATGCATGCAAAAGGCAGTACAAAATCATGTGTGGAATATTAAACTTTGCTCATTGTACATGTGAGGCCAACCGATCATCAATGTCCATAAACTACTGAACTAAGCATGAATGATGAAATAACCTAAATTATATTGCATGCACTACGGAAACGTAAATTGATGATGACTAAACTAAACTAAGTAGAAAGTGGAGGCTACGAATCCAAGTCAAGTCAGATTCATACATTAGGATGGCAGGCGGGAAGAGATGGGATCAGCCAGCGTCGCGTTCCTCCAGTTTATAGCGCCGCCGCCGATTCAGTCGGCGCAGATGTGGTGCCTTATTCTTCTTCTTGTCGCCGGGCACGTTGAGGACAGTGAAGGGGAGGAGGACGAGGACGAGGACGGTGAATTGACTTCTCTGACCGGGCATGTCGGGAACAGTGGAGGGGACGAGGACTTGACCTCGATCTGGATCGATTAGATGTGGTTTTGGTCCTCGAGGTGATAGGTTGAAAAAAAATTCATCATGCACAATTATGCCCATCTCGGATTATACAAATTAAATTTAATCATTTTTAATCCCCCAACAGATCGGACGGCTAATAACAATCAGAGGGCTGGTACTGGGTAGTACTCCGAGTACTAGGACAATCACCGTAAAAGAGCTCTTGAGATATATGTACATGTGAATTAAAATTCACAAATTTCATAATGCATACTTAGTTGTTTTCGCCCTATATTTGAATCTTCGGGCCTTTCTTTGATTTCTCCGACTCTAGAGAAGCTGATTCCGTTAGTGTCTAAGAAATGGTAGACTGGGTGAGACCCACAAACATGCCTCGTTCGCACCAAATCCAGAGTAATTGACGAAAAACTACCACATTTCACGTTAGTGTCCCACATAACTACCACTTTTTGAAAACTGACCAAACTCCAGTTTAGTGCTGATTTCGTGACAAAAAACTACCACATCGCGTTGATGACCGTTTCAAGCGTTTTAAACGTCTTTCTGACAGATCCGGCCCACCTGTCAGGACGGAGGCCGCGCTAACGGCTAACGGAGCTCGCCTGGCGCCCGTTAGCCGCGCGCGTCGGTCGGGCCCGGTCGGACCAGGACTAACCTGGCCGACCGGCTCTCTCGTCGTCCCACCACCTCACTCTCACCCCCCCTGAGCTCACTAACCTAGCCGTCTTCATTCATGGCGGCGGGGATCCAAACTCCGGCACCGAATCGCTTGGAAGAGCGCCCCCCGACGTGCTGGGCGGCGGGGATGCCGTCTTCGTTGAGGTTCATAATTGGCTAGGCAGCAGTAGCTTTCTCCTCGAAAACCAATCCCAGCCTCAACCTGAGCCGTCCCAGACGATTGTGAGGCGGCGTGTAGCAGCGTCGAAGAGAAGAGGCGCAGCTCGAGGCCGGCGCAAGCTTCCTTGTCCTGCTTCCTTGTCCTGCTGTCCGATCTGTAATTGTTTTTCTGAAATGATTTGTTTTTTTAGGAATCACAATATATAGGATAGTTGCATAGTTAGATTTACATTAGAACCATGTTTGAGCACAATAGGAATTGAAATCTGCTGGGAACATTAACAATTTGTTTTGCTGTGACTGAATCTAAAATGTCAGAAAATAGAAAATTTGAACTGTGAGACACTAAATATTGTGCAGACCATTTAATTATAAATTTTCAAATTTGTGGTGCAGTATTGATGACCCCAAGTGGGAAATTTGGTTCCATTTCTTAGTCAGAGAATCTGTGGTGAGAGGAATTTACCAGTCAGACATATCATTTTTTACTATGGTTTCTCTCATTCGGAGTGAGGGCTACTCAGCTGATGATTATATGTACTATGTTGTCGATGAGGAGAAAGGAATAGAAGGTATGGAGCATCTTGGTTCTGAACATGATGTGCAGCAGATGTTGATTCACTTTGAGAAGGAGAAGAGTGTGAACATACGAGTTGTCAGAGCAGATGAGCCATGTAATGCAGATGAAAATAGAGATAGTTATTTTGTTGAACATTGTATTAACACTCAACAAAGTTGCACAAAGTTGGTGGATGCAGTCATTGACAGAAAGGATGAGCTTAAGAAAAGTAGTCTGCAGATGGAAGATGACTTTAACCATTTTGAAGGTGACACTGATGTGTTTGAATTTCTTTCTGATGATGTGCAGTCAGGTTCAGATGACAGCAATGTGCAATCACATCCAGGTTCCCCCTCTAAAGAAGAAGCCGCAGAAGTAGATACATCAGTGGTCCAGAAACTTAAGCCAGTCAAAAACCCTAGTCCAACCATTAGATCCCACCAAGAGGTTCAGAAAGAGGTAAAACCAGACTGGTTTCCTGAAGCAGATGAATTTTGTTTTCCTGGTGATGTTGGCATTAGTGATGAAGAAGAAGAGCCTGAAGGAGCTTTCAAACTAGCAAGTGGCAGGAAGAGAGTGTTGAAGAAGTCAAAGGATAGGGTATGGTTCAATGAGAAGCTTCCAGATCCACATGAACAGTTTTGTAAGGGATTGTGCTTCACCACTGTTTATGAGTTCAGAGATGCACTTAGGGATTTTCACATCAGGACTCTGAGGAATTTCCAGTATCACAGAAATGCCCCTGATAGGATTATTGTTTGGTGCTCAGAGAGAGCCCATGGATGTGATTTTCATATCAGTGCATCTAAGATAGCTCATGAAAAAACTTTCTGCATCAAGAAGTGTGATATGCTGCATACTTGTGGAGCATGTGCAGAGACCACAAAGGTTACTACAAAGTGGTTGTCCAAATCAGTACAACCAGCATTGAGAGAAGACATTAGATCTCCCGTGGATGCATTAATAAAGAAGACTAAGACTAAATTCTCAGTTGATGCTTCAAGAAGTGTTGCCTATAGGGCAAGGAGGAAGGTTGTTGGTGTGGTGCAGGGTGACCACAAGCAGCAGTACTTGAGGCTGAGGGATTATCTTCAAGCTGTTCTTGATACAAACCCTAGGAGCAGGTGTATTGTAACAACATTTGTTGACCCAGAAAACCCTGCACCCACTCCTAGATTCAAGTACATGTTCTACTGTTTGGCAGCTTCAAAGGAAGGGTTTCTAATGGTTGTAGACCATTTATAGGTAAATATTTCCTGATTGTGTTGTACATATTTGTGTGTCAATTTTCTTCTGTAGCTAATGTGTGACTCCATCCAGGGCTTGATGGATGTTTCATCAAGTTAACCACTGGACAACAAATTCTTGCTGCCACAGGAAGGGATGGCAACAACAACATCTACCCTATAGCTTTTAGTGTGGTTGACAAGGAAGATGGAGACAGTTGGACTTGGTTTTGAACTCAGTTGAGATGCTGCATTGGTAGTGGCAACAAATTTGGAACACACACAATAATATCTGACAGGCAAAAGGTTAGAAACTAAATCATTGATCATAGTTGCTATAGTAATTCACTGAATTATGTGAGAGTGTTCATATGTAGATCTATTTTGTGAATGTACAGGGATTACTTAAGGCAATAAATGAAGTGTTCCCTGATTCACCTCAAAGATTCTGTCTTAGGCACATATATGCCAACTTCCAATCAGCTGGTTACAGAAGCAAAGAACTAAAGAAGTGTGTTGACAAGGCTAGCTACTCTTATACTAGACATGGACATGAATTAGGGATGGCAGAGCTGAAAGCACAGTGTGAGGATGCTTGGAAATGGCTTAAAAATATAGAAGTCTCTGCTTGGGCTAGGTATGCTATGGACCATACTTGCAAAACAGATCTAGTTGTGAACAACCTTAGTGAAGTCTTCAACAAGATGATACTTGATGTTAGATCCAAACCAATAAGGACAATGTTTGAAGGGATCGGGACAAAGCAGATGATCAAGAGGCAACAGACTAGGGAGAAGTTATAGACTTGCAGGTGGACAATCACACCAAATTACTCAGAGATTCTAGAGGAGAATAAAAATATGCCACGTACTGCCAGGCTGACAGAGCTGGTGAAACAATCTGGCAAGTAACAAGCAAAGAAAAGCAATATTGTGTGGACATGGCAACCTGCACATGTGACTGCAAGAGATGGAACACGACAGGTGTACCTTGCAGTCATGGCATATCTGCAATGACCAAGCAAAAGCTGCATCCTGAGGACTATGTGTCTGAATTCTTCAAGAAGCCATTGTACATGGAGACATACAAAGCAATTATTTACCCTGTCCCTGGTCCAGATTGTTGGCCTGATACAAACACTCAAGACATTCATCCTCCCGTGTTTAAAGAAAAGGCAGGCAAAAAGCAGACAGCAAGGAGGAAGGGAGAGTTTGAGGTTCCAGCTCCAAGAGACACAAGTAGGATGGGCACTAGCACATGTGGAAACTGTGGTTTGGAAGGACACAGGTATACAACATGCAACAAGACTCTGAAGCATAGTCTTCAGATGAGGAAAAACAAACACCAGGTAATTATCAAGCTTGGAAAAAATCTCAGACATTTCTGAATGAGTACACTTTTAGAAATAAAAGTTATGTTTGACATGCAGGAAAACATGGCAGTTTACTCTGATATACCTGCTGCAAGAACCACATCAGTCCCTGTTGCAAGAGGTAGAAGAGGAGCACAAGCTTCATGTAGGCCTGCTACATCTCAACCAGGTCCTTGTACTTCTGCACCAGGCCCTACACCAAGAGCTAAAAGAGGTAGGGCTGCAGGTGGAGGGAGGACTCATGGATTCACTGCACCAAGAGCTGCAACCACTTCAGATACTCAAGTTGGGACCAAGAGGAAGAGGACCCCAAGCTCAAAATTGGCAGGCTACATCTACTGCAGTGGTAACTACTGAAACCTGTCAGCTCAAAATTGGGAGGTTTTATGTGTCTTTCTGAATTTGTTTAGCACTTTCTGAATTTGTTTAGCACCTTTCTGAACCTGTCGTGCACTTTTCTAAACCTGCCGTGCACTTTTTTGAACTTGTTGTGCACTATCTGAACCTGTCGTGCACTATCTGAACCTGTCGTGCACTTTCTGAAACTGTTGTGCACTTTGTGCATTTGTTTGAAGGCGTTTTGTTCACATAACTGTGGAAATGGGCCTCAGACTGGGCTCTCATATTGGACCACAGTCCACAAGCCTACATAGGTGTCTATAAAAAGACCCTAACATGTCCTTTCCCGTACCACTAAAACCCTAGCCGCCAGCATCACTACAACCCTACCCTAGCCACAAAGATGGAGCCAAGCATAGGAGAGGTTGTCGACGCCCAGGAAGAGAGTTCTAGAGCAGCAAGAAGGGCCGCAAGAGCAGAAAGGAGGGGTCGTAGGGCTCAGGCACGCGAGCAACGCTAGAGGCTGGCTGCAACGATTATGGCAGCCCGCAACTCCCTCGACGTGATGCAGTTCAAGGAGGTGTTCCCAGATGGAACAAACATCACCGATGAATTGATCATTTTGTGGGCTAGAGATAGGGCAACCTTCCATCGCTACCAAGTCACAAGGGCTAGGTGGAGCAGAATCCTTGATTCTGCGTCTTGAAATAGTTCAAGGTTAAGTTCTTCAATGTTATCTGAATTCTCCAAGTCTCTGGTTCTATTATGTATGTGATGATGTGTCTGAAATTTCCTAAATGTATGCGCACTTGTATGCGCACTTGTATGCGTGGATTTCTCTGAATTTCTCTGAATTTGTGCTCTGAATGTATGCGCACCTGTAGATTTTCTGAATTTTCTGAATTGTGCTCTGAATGTATGTCAATTTCTCTGTTTTTTCTCTAGAATCAGTACCTCAGTCACCACGAAATAACTATTTTTCAACTTTTACCTAACATCACTTAACCAGCACAAGTTTCAGCACACAATAACTACTGCACAACTACCACCCTGTCAAATACTGCTGCACAAGTTTTACTTCTCCACTGCCTCACTCCACCTCTCTTTAACTACCCCCCTCTTTCTTCAGCTACTCTACTCACATCACCACAACTTCACCTCGCTCAACACCACTGCACTCACCACTTCCTGCTCCAACCATGGCTGCTTCTTCCTCTTCTTCGGACCCATGGATCAACCCATTCTCAACTGGCAAGGGATGGGTTGCCATGCTTTATGGTTCAGCGCGCGGCGACGACGACCTCTTCGTGGACTACGTGAAGGTCGCCACAAGGTACACCAGTGTTCAAGAGTTGGTGGGTGGAGCAGATGAAGTGAGAAAGAAGGCAACGAGTGAGGAGAAGCAACGCATGGACCAGCAATATGGAAACCGAGGTAAGGGTATCCTGCCCATAGATATACTGCTATGGGCAATGAAAGAGGCGGGCTCCGCCGATGCTGGGCAGAGGCAGCGGTGGGCAGACCACCACTACGTCGCTCCAACACAATCTAGGGCTGAAGCAAACGCAAACAAGCACCAAGACGAGGACGACGACATCCAGATCATCGCACCACCAGCACTGCAGGCTCGCCGCTGCCCTCCTCCCATCATCTTCATCGATGAAGAAGAACAGGAGGTGCAGATGCTGCCCAATCCTCCCACCGAAGTGAAGCAGGAGGTACAACGCTCAGGCCGTTTAGCAGGGCAGGCGCCTAACTGAAACTGAACGTGAAACTATTTAGTTTCACATTCAGTTTCGTCAGTCTTATTCAGTGTTGCCTGGTTTCAGTTATCCTCAGACTATTTGGTGCTATCTATCTATGTAATGCTATCTATGTTGCATCCTCAGACAATATGTGTTATCTATGCTACCTCCTATGTAATGCAAGTTTCAGTTTCATTTTCATTTTCAGTTTCAGTGTTGTTTGGTGTTACTAGATTTAAGGGTAAGTATTAGCAACAACTACCTAGCAGCAACAAATTGCAGATGTAGATATAACAACATCTGGATAATATGGTTCAGGGGGCATTACAAATAGGATTATCTTAGAGCATTACAGATGAGGGGCATTACAGCACCCAACAACACAACCAAAATGATCTGAAACCATAGGCAGTTAATAGGGAGTTCATATTAATACTAAGATGCATATCTGCATCAGATTCTAGTACTAGGCCAGTTATATATATAAGCCTCATATTCACTTACCAACCCTAGGTACCACTTCACTCCTCCATGACAACTTCTTTGATCTTGTATAGCTTTTCTTTGCACCCATGACCTGCCTTCAAGAGCTCAGCAATGATATGCTCCAGCTTCTTCTTCTCTTCTTTAAGGAGGTCTCTCTCAACTTGTATCTCCTTCATGGCTTTCCTGGTGTTTTGAATGATATTAGCTTGACTCTGCAGGATGCACCTCTGTTCTTTCTTGAGCTCAAGCTTCTCCATTTGAATCTCAATCTTTGCCTGCTCCTTAAGCTGATGCTTCTTCTCCTTAAGTTCATTGATTGCCTGGCTTGTGTAATCCATGTCATGGGATTTCTGCCCATCCTGGTAATCAAACAGCTTGGATACATCATCCACAAGCTGACTGTACTGATTGACAAGAGAATCCAGCTCCTTCTTCAGTTTCTCAACCTTTATCTCATGAGCCTCTTTGTCTTGGACTCTACCAAGGTTCTCTTCATGATACATATCCCAGAGCTTGGTTAAGCACCTTTGCAAAATTACAGGCCAAGGGGCATCTACCCACTCTAAAACGCCACAGTTCACACCATCCTGAAAATTCAATTAAATTTGAAGTGAGCTTTATTCTTCATTAACAAACATATTCACAGTAACAAATCATAAACAGTACTCATATATGTAGCTACACTACACTAGCTCTTGGTTCCATTGCTCTTTGCTGCTATTTGCTATAAGTACATAATTTAGACAGAGCACTGCTCTTATAATTAAGCAAAAATGAGAAAAGCAGCAGCATTATTCAGAAAAGCACAAAATGAATCAATCACAACCATGACAACTTGGTTCATTACCTTAGTTGCACATCCTACGAATCTCCTGCCAGTGTCAGTGCCTTCAAATGCCACAAATTTGCCAGCCCTCTCCCTGTGCAGGATGCACCTACGGTCAGATTCAGTCACAAGCCCAGAAAAGCTTGGATCTATCACAGTATCTGGAGTTTGCTGCAGCAGGAAACACATATATATATCAACTACAGCTTGCATACATGAATTTAAATGGAGAAATCCCTATCCTTCTTCAAACCCTAACCCTAGCTGACTTACAAAATACTCCATCTGCATGTTACTGAACTCGCTCATGTACTCGTCATCGTCAGAGGTCTCGTTGTTGTTGGGCCACGACGGCATGGTCGCGGCGTCGCCGGAGTGTGAGAAGAAGAAGAGGAGCAGTGGAGAGCAGAGGAGCAGAGTGAGTGAGCGAGTGAGCTCGGGGGGGCGGGGGGGGGGGGGGGGGGGGGGAGTGAGGTGGTGGGACGACGAGCGAGCCGGTCGGCCAGGTTAGTCCTGGTCCGACCGGGCCCGACCGACGCGCGTTAGCCGTTAGCGCGGCCTCCGTCCTGACAGGTGGGCCGGATCTGTCAGAAAGACGTTTAAAACGCTTGAATCGGTCATCAACGCGATGTGGTTGTTTTTTGTCACGAAATCAGCGCTAAACTGGAGTTTTTGGTCAGTTTTCAAAAAGTGGTAGTTCCGTGGGATGCTTACGTGAAATGTGGTAGTTTTTTGTCAATTACTCCCAAATCCAGGGCGTAGCCAACCATGAACTCAGCATCATTGAAGAAGACTGTACATGAACACCCTTGGACAAAAGATGTAGGAACACACACCCTTTGCACAGCTTCAAGGACAACACTAGATGGCTAGCAGAGGAGCAAGATGGCGGTCACCAACTCACCGATACACCATGCACATCTCCTTCCACCGTCTTCTCCATTACTAGCTAGCAGTGCGTTGTGTAAGGATGGTAGTGCCAGCCAGACGCGACTAGGATGGATGCCCACACCAACTCCCCACCAGATTCCTATAGTAGCTATCCTAGTGGATATTCTAGTTTCTCACTTGCATTAAATTCAGATTCATTTTAATTACTTTTTGTAAAGACTTCCGCCGACGTGTTGAAATAAGTTTGAGCGTTCTATACTCCAGACGTTAAACCGTCCATACACACACCCACACCCACACCCAGTAAGCACTCCATCAGATTGTTCCCAAGTTAGGTGGTTGCAAAACTTCTTTGTTACGAGATTTCAAGTTTTTAGATCTTTGGGTCAACATCAACCCATCTTCGCACATGACATATGGACTTATAAAACAAAAAATTAACATTATTATTGATTAAGTGTGCATCTTTAAAGAGCATGATTTTACTTGGTCACGGGGAAAATTTTGGCCATTCCAGTTTTGACAAAATAAACACCTGGGATTTAGCAAAAAGAGGATGAAAACTTAACTAAAATCATGGGTTTTGAGACAAAATTATTCAATTCACACATCTTACAACACATATGAGTTTACTAAATTAACCCTTTTTCTTTTGTTTCGAAGCCGCTAGCCTTTCACTGATTTTTTGAAGCGAAGCAATGGTAGGCTGAGGCCGGAGCCACACACAAGCCCCGTCGGCACCCCCTCCGGAACGCAGCCGCCCGACTAGTTTTGCATCATTGTTGATGAAGTTGTACCTGAACACGCCGGACCCAAATATGAAGTAGGCACACCCGCCTGCCACGCCTAGCTGCGTGGCATCAACCGCGAAGCTGGCGGTGGCAGGGGAACCAAGGAACAGGACACGGTCAGCCAAGCTTTGTCCATCTCTCGGGCTAATTTTTTTTAAATAATACATTTTTTATGAAATTACAGAAATAATACGCGAAAATTATTATTTTCAAAAATAATACACCGTCGGCCCGCTGCAGGCCGACTCGGCCTAATCGGCCCACAGCAGGCCGATCGGCTAGCAGCAGGCCGACTGCAGGCCCGGCTGGCACGCGGCGGCCTGTGGTTGGTCGGGCCACGTCGCGAGGGGGAGGTAGTGGGCTGTCGGCGTGGTGCGCCCCTGTCGGCCTACCGCCCGCCGATCGGCCAGCTACTGGCCGACAGGGTTCTGCCACCTGACGCTGGCCGGCCCGTGCCTTATCCTCCCCTTCCTCCCTTCTTCTTCTCCCCTTGCTCGTTTCTTCTGTGTTCTTCCCTTCTCCTCTCTCTACAGAAAAATGGCACCCATTTATACACCTAAATGAGCAAGATTTTCGCGATTTTGGCACCGTGAATGGGTTCAACTCATTTAGGGCAGCCAAAAGAGGTGTCGATCTACTGATGGGGTAGCTCGTGGTGGTCGTGGTGAGCATTTTGGTGGAGGTGGTGGTGCTGAAGTTGAGGCAGTGTGGTGGTGGTGAAGTTGGGGCAGTGTGGTGGAGGTGAAGCTGTTGTTCGTCGTTCTTCATTGGAGCCAGAGCACCGGCAGTTTTTCGTTCGTCGTTCGTCGTTCGTCGTTCGTCGTTCGCACGCACGCTTCAAGGGTATATTTCAGCCCACATTTTATTTTTCGTAGGTGCTCCGGTAGTATACGTAAATATTGTTATTTGCCCCGGTAGTTATACGTAAATATTTGTGTGCGATTATTGTTATTTGCCCCGGTAGTATACGTAAATATTGTTATTTGCCCCGGTAGTATACGTAAATATTCTTCGTTCGCACGCACCCTTCGTTCGATGTGAAATTAAATTTGTGTGCGATTATAGTTATTTGCCCCGGTAGTATACGTAAATATTTGTAGTTGCTACAGCAAATATTCGTAATATAGTTGTAGGTGTGTGAATTGTATTAGTTGTTAGTGGGGATAATAAGTTGTTGCTTAATACTTGACACGTACACAGGTGTGTGATAAGAAGTTGGAAACATGAATAAAAAGTTCGAAAGAAGAGACAAGTTTTTTTTAAAGAGTTCGGGTCGGCATGTGCATAGCATGTCAGTGTGATGGAAATTTAACAAGCAAACAAAAAATGAGAAAAGTACAACTACATGTTAAAAAACGTTTCAGTCCGTATCCGATGCCAATTTGAAGCGGATTACACGCTAACCTTTATTCTGCGTATTTTCAAAAGTCCATTAACTAAAGTACGTCTCAATGCCACACTGTTTTTTTTAAACTGCCACGCTGTAGTTTAACGCATTACAAGCAATAGCACCCCGCTAATGCCTCAACGTGGGCCTACTAACAAAAAAACTTTGGATACAAACTTTTTTGCAAGGAAGAATTTTACATGATCGTAGAAAAAAGACGCATGCCTTTTTCTAAATTATTCTTAAAATAGATTAAAATAAAAAATACATCAACATGGGCCATATAATTCAAATAAACTGAATTACCATATTTGTCGGTTATATTATTATTATTATTTGAGGCCTATTTATTATTAGTAAACATGGGCCTATTTATTATATTATTATTAAAACAAGAGTCAAGCAACTCATCATAATCGTCCACATAGATTAAATTATATTGATCGTGAAATTTACTATGGTCCTGGTAATATATAGACATGTCTAATACTTGTATTTCGTTGTTGAAAAAAAATAGGTGAGTCGAGATGTCCGATGTAGTGAAGTTGAGATTTTACTATGGTCCTGGTACTGTCCAAACAAATGAGTTGGGAGCAGATCTGAGTGAATTTACTCACATAGAGGTGGCAATGAGCGCACCACAAACATGGTCTGTTAGTCAGTTGAAAGAATGGATTGCGGCAAGTTTAGGTCTTGATACTGAAACACACACCGTCGGTGATCATGCGTTGTGGACACGGTCAAGTTCAAAAATTTACTTTTATTTGAGGCCAATAGAGGGAGACTCCGATTGGGTGCGGTGGTTACAAGGTTGTGAACGAAGGGGATGCAATCCTGTTGCTTTAGTGCTTCCCGTCGTGAAGGAGGTCACTGCACATGAAGGCGAGGGTGGCTACGAAGGACAGAGCAGTCAGGTAGAAGGAGGAAATGCTTATGGTTACGAACAAGGACAGAGCAGTCAGGTAGAAGGAGGAAATGCTTATGGTTATGAACCAGGGAAGAGTAGTCAGGTAGAAGGAGGAAATGCCGATGGTGATTACAATGGCGAGGTGGACGCTGACGAGGTAGATGGGCACATGCAGAACCAGATGGAAGAAGAAGACACCGATGTTGAAAGGGGTCATGCCGATGATTCTGACGAGTCAGATGAAGAAGAAAATGTAGAGGAGGTCCTGAATCCTGCATGGTGGAATCATGACTTATCATCTGCAATGACCGTGAATGATGGACGTGATTCAGCCTGGCAATATCACCAGAACAATATTGCGACGGGTGCTATGTATCCGAACAAGCAAGCCCTGAAGGATGCAATAATTAATTGGGCAATGTCCACGCAAAGGGTTTTCACAGCTCAGGTGTCCAGTCAGAAATTCCTGACAATGGTATGCAAGAACGCAGATTGTCCCGCCAGGGTGCACGGCTTTCTCCCTAAGTATGGCACAAGTTGGGTGATAAGTGACTTAGTTAATCACACTTGTCTTATTCCATGCGTCCCTCAAGATCATGCCAACTTTTCATCCACGCTTATTGCTCGATTGTTTTACGATGAGATAGTGCAGGGCAAAGCTATGGAAGTGAAGGCAGTCCAGACAAAAGTCTTCGCCAGGTTGAAGTAAAGAATTTCTTATGGCAAGGCTTGGAGGGCTAAGCATGCAGCGCTTGAGAGGAGATTTGGTTCTTATATTGATGCATATGACTTTGTTGTCCACCTCCTCCACACCCTGCAGCAGCGGAATCCAGGCACCTATATCGATATCCAAGACATGTTCATGCCAGAGTTCCCAACTGTGAGGGTGTTGCATCGTCTCTTCTTCTCTTTCCGTGTATGCATCGAAGCTTTCAGGCATTGCCGACCGGTGATATGTGTTGACGGTACTTTTCTCACAGGCAAGTACAAGGGTCAGATCCTGACAGCCATAGGTCAAGACGGCCAAAATCAAGTCGTCCCACTGGCATTTGCTTTTGTGGAGAGTGAGAACATTGAAAGTTGGACATGGTTCTTCAGGCAGTTGAAAATATCAGTTGTGAAGGAGAAGCCCAATGTGTGCATCCTTCATGACAGGCATGCAGGTATACTCAGTGCGATAAGGACACTGACAAACCCAGGCCCTGAGGAACAAGTTCCATGGCAGGACTTGCAGAGCCGTTGGTGCATGCGCCATCTCGGGGCTAATTTCTTCTCGCAGTTTAGAAATAAGAACCTGATGAATCTGTTCAAAAAACTCTGCAAGCAGAACCAGTTATGGAAGTACAATTTGATACGCGACAGACTTAATGTGTGCACGCAGAGACACGTGAGGGACAGGAAAGCTGCAAGAGATGCAGCGGTGAGGGCACATGTTGAAGCAGTAGCTGCACAGTTGGCAAAAGGAACAGCGGCCGTGGAGGAGGAGCCTGTTGGGCTATGTGACCTGCCAGGCTTTGACCCACCTGGTACTAGGAGAAGGCTCGGGAGGTCGATTAAAACCTTCGAGCAGTGGATAGAGCATGAGCCTCTGGAGAGGTGGTCTTTGCTACATGACACACATGGAGCAAGGTACGGTGTCATGACAACGAACCTCGCGGAAACATACAACTTTGTCCTCAGAGGAAACCGGGCATTGCCACTTACAGCCATCGTTGAGGGTATTTTCTATGGCACGGTCAAGTATTTCAGAGACAGACGTCAAATAGCAGAGCAGCATATCTTGAACAACCCAAATACACGATACTGTGAAAGAGTCACGAAGTACATGGACAACAAGATGCAAAAAGCTAGGTCACACACTGTAGTCGCCATCGGTAATCAAGAAAGAAGGTTTGAGGTCCGCTTAGCCAACAACAAATTCGGATGTGCAAATGAGTTGAGGACGCATGAGGTGAAAATTGGCAATGAAGCCTGGCCAACGTGTCAGTGCACATGCAATAAACCGCAATTGCTTCACCTACCTTGCTCACATGTACTTGCTGCTTGCGGGCAGCTTGGAATGGACGCAATATCGTTTGTGTCTCCATATTTTCTGAAAGAGGCTGTCCTCAATACCTGGACAGGTGAGCTGATGGGTTTTCGATCAATGGGTAATTTCAACAGCGTCAACCCCGCCGAAAGGCGTTACATTCCAAACCCAGAGCATATGCGTACAAGTAGAAGCAGACGGCAGTGTCAGCGCATCCAAAATGATATGGATGAATCTGAAGCAGGAGGTCCGACTAGGCAATGCATTCTATGCAATGAATTTGGCCATAGGGACACTAATTGTCCCACTTTCGTCACTGGGTGTGGACGAGGCAACCGGGGAAGAAGAGGAGGTAGAGGCAGTAGAGGAGTAAGGGCGAGAGGAAGAAGCTAAGCTAGTACTAGTTTGTTCTGAATTTGTATTAAGTGTGGTGTGGGACTATGTTCTGAATTTGTATTAAGTGTGGCACTATGTTCTGAATTTTTATTAAGTGTGGCACTATGTTCTGAATTTGTAATAAGTGTGACACTATGTTCTGAATTTTTATTAAGTGTGGCACTATGTTCTGAATTTTTATTAAGTGTGGCACTATGTTCTGAATTTTTATTAAGTGTGGCACTATGTTCTGAATTTTTATTAAGTGTGGCACTATGTTCTGAATTTTTATTAAGTGTGCCACTATGTTCTGAATTTTGTATGTGCAGGAATGTCGGGATTGTGGTTGCTGAATGGGGACATTGATAGGGGTCATCGTGCTACGATATGGTATGAGCGCAAGCTTGAGCCTCTGGTCACTGGCACTCCTAAGGAAAACTGGAAGATACACTCAGGATGGCTTCAGCGGTACGTGCTTTATTAATTTGCACACTGACATGCATATTAATGGTTGAAATGGGAGACACTAACTGCAAAGTTCTCTGATGAAGGTTGAAATGGGCCGGCCTTTTACCTTTCGCGTGTCTGGTTGAGTCTATCCCGGGTGAGAAACGCCTCGCCATCGATGGGTCTTTGCTGAGCTGCTTAGTGGACCGTTGGAGGCCAGAGACCCACACGTTTCACTTTAGATGGGGAGAGATGGCTCCTACTCTGGAGGATGTGTCACTTTTGCTCGGACTACCGTTGGCAGGTCATGCCGTAGGACCGTTGGACGCACCGGCTGGTTGGGAGCGAGCTCTTACAGAACGTTTTCATGGTGTTTTTCCGGATGCTCCGGATCCGGTATGGGAGCATCACGGACCTAAGTATGAGTGGTTGCTAAATTTCCGGGTAATTTCCCCTACCTATTATCTTGAAGTTATCGTGCATAAAGTTTTACAGAAAATAATTGCGGCTTACTAAAACTTTCTCTTCGCTTAATGCAGATCCAGAACTTCCGGGCGCCGTTGACTGCGGAACAGATCACTCGAAGCCTGGAGGCCTACTTACTATGGCTTTTCGGCAAGGTGATGTTCACGGAGAACCATGTCACCACTATTAGCGCCCTCTACATCCCTATGGCACTCGAGATAGCGAGCGCTCAGATGGCGGATCAGATCAGACAAAGGAGTTGGGGTTCGGCGGTCTTAGCGGCTACATACCGAGGTATGTGCAACGGTTGCCAGCTTACATCGAGAAAGCCAGCCCTTCTTGGATGCCCTCTATTCCTACAACTGTGGTCGTGGGAGAGGTTCTCTATAGGTCGACCAGATGTACGTGTTCATGAGCCTATAGACGCCATGTTTGATGTTGACGGCATCGACATGCCTACTTTCGGTCTGTGTTGGACTCGTCGCGAGGTATGCACCGTGTTGTAGTTTAATGCAACTTTTTCTGCACAAGAGATAGTTCGATGCTAGCGGCTACTAACTTTTCTTCTCTGCAAAGACGCTTTGCTAGTGATCAGACCAGGAAGGCATACACAGCATTGAACGAGCAGTTCGATGCGTACACCGGGGTCATCTGGCAGCCCTACACGGAAGCAGCCATACAAGCGAGATACCCTGCTGGTATGTCTGTGCTATGCACAAGGGACCGAGATTACTGGATGACAAAATCTAAGATCATCTTCGATGTCTTCGTCGAGGAGATGGCACAACAGAGGGTTATGAGGCAATTTGGTCTTCTGTAGTTGGAGCTACCTCCCCCTATAGAGAACCCGGTGCCAGCACACATCCACAGGTATTAACCAGTTTTTCAATGTTGCATTATCTTTCATAGTAATCCATTCGAAGCTTTAGGTAATTGTTGAACACACACCACAATTTTAGGACGACAAGGAAGGGCATGAACAGGACAACTGCTGACTGGCTAGTTAGACTAGAGCCGTATGTTATAGAATGGGAGACAGCAAACACAAATCTATGGCACGAGAATCGCAATTTTGATCTCGATGAATTCAATCTCTATTTGTGGCGCTACATGACCGGAACACGGTTACGCATTGTTGAGTACTCCCACCCAGAGGAGATACCGGATCCTACTCCGTCGGATATGTACCCGAGCTATGATACTTCGGGCTCTAGGCAGTATGCGGTAAGATATATTTTCTTTACGTAATGTTGTCACATACTTTGACGTGCAAGAGACAGACATTATTAATCGTCATGGAAATTTGCAGGCTACCTTGACACGCGAACTCTACGACGACGTGACCACCTTTGGACGATCACTATCGTCTGGACCTCTTCTTCAGCATCGTCCAGTGGTACAACCCTTCTTGGAAAGAATTCAGAATAAGATACGGACTGTGTACGAGGCTATCACGTGCACCCGGAGAACCGATGTTGTTCAGCACCAGCAGGAGCAGCCGCGTCACTCCATGCACCGACATCAACCACGTCCACGTCTAGCACATCAGCCGACAACCAGGGCACCCCGTCCTGACCAACCTGGCAGTTCTACGTGGCACCCGCAGCACTATGGTCCCACGTCGAGCTTCGTGTTTTCTCCACAGCCCCAACAACACGGTCCCTCGTCGAGCTTCGTGTTATCTCCACAGCCACATCAGCACGGTCCCTCATCTAGTTTCGTGTTTGAGCCAGAGCAGACGTCACACCCAGCAGGTATGTGTCTTCATATTTATTGTTTTCAATATTAATTGAAGCGACCTCATTCTTCATGATGAAACATTCCATCGCGTAGGAGCCTATGGATATCAGGCGTCTATGTCGGCATCACATGATACGTGGGGGAGTGATCAAGATCCCGAGGACAACATACAGGCTCAGATGTCGCAGCACACCCAGTGGATGAACATGTTTTCGACTCCTCCACCAGGCCCGACACAGGATACACAGCATTACCAGGGAGAGTCTGAGATTCCTCCTCGTCACGTTAGGGCACCCGACAGGTTGGGATGGTCCCCGATTTCAGATCCGCCTCCCCGCCAGGCCAGACGTCGTCACTGACGCTTCTATCTATCAGTAGAGACATTACCATCTATTTCTGTGTGAGACTTATGTCTATTCTATGTATGAGAAAAATGACTATGTACTTATGTACGCGACATATGCCTACTCTATTTTAGTACTCTGTTATCGGAACTACAGGATCAAATTTAGATAGAACATAATATTCATACAACGAGACATTACAAACAATTAGATAGAACTACATCTAAATTAAATGGTACGTAACTGAACTCACAACATACAGCATAAAAACTACATGAAGTCATCATCGTCATCCTCGATCGATGCAGAAACCTTGCCCTTCGATGATGAAGAACCCTTTCCCGCCATATGTTCGTGCCAACTTTTTCCCGCCACCCATTTCCCGCCACCTGTTTCCCTCCTCCCATTTCCCGCCCCGTGTCCCGCCACCCGTTTCCCGCCACCCGTTTCCCTCCTCCCATTTCCCGCCAACCCTTTCCCGCCTTACCACAATCGTTCTTTCCCGCCATTTTCTCCTCTCTACCTATAAAACCCCCTTCAGACGGAGCTGGATAAGCATTGCAGTGTGGTGGTGGTGAAGTTGGGGCAGTGTGGTGGAGGTGAAGCTGTTGTTCGTCGTTCTTCGTTGGAGCCGGAGCACCGGCAGTTTGGTGGCCGCCGTTCTTCGTTCTTCGTTCGCACGCACGCTTCAAGGGTATATTTCAGCCCACATTTTATTTTTCTTAGGTGCTCCGGTAGTATTTGTTAATATATTTAGATGTCAACTAATTAGTTGTGTAAAAATGTGTAGTTGCTCCGGTAATAATCCGTCATATATGTGGATGTCAAGTATTTAGGAGTGTCAGTATATGTAGTAGTCCAGAAAAAAAGTCCGTAATATAGGCAGTCCAGTCAAATATATTAATCTGTCAATATTTGTAGTTGCTACGGCAAATATTCGTAATATACTTGTAGGTGGGTGAATTGTATTAGTTGCTCCATTAATATTTTGTAATATATAGCTTCGTAATATATAGACATGTCTAATATTTGTTAGTGGGGATATTAAGGGGTAGGTTAGGTACTCAATGCGATTTGTGTGTTGCAGATGGCTAAGGGTACTCAGTGGGTGCTTAGCCCTATTGTTCATGTCCAAGGCTTTTCTCCAACTGTTGTGCAAGTTAGTGAAGTGGACCTCACTTTTGATTGGTTGAAGACTAAATTCATGTTGAAGCAAGGGTTGAAGGAAGACGATTTTGTGTTCTACGTCAGCAGGAAGCAGTCAGATGGCCCTGGGAAAAGAAAATTGATTGACATAACTGATGATGGCAAGATTCAAGAAATGCTGAGCGAATGGGAATGGAAAAGGGTTGTTGAGTTGCATTGCTACAGGAAACCGAGTTATATGTGATGAATTTGTCATTCGAGATCCGCCTCCCCGCCAGGCCAGACGTCGTCACTGACGCTCCTATCTATCAGTAGAGACATTACCATCTATTTCTGTGTGAGACTTATGTCTATTCTATGTATGAGACAAATGACTATGTACTTATGTACGAGACATATGCCTACTCTATTTTAGTACTATGTTATCGGAACTACAAGATCATATTTAGATAGAACATAATATTCATACAACAAGACATTACAAACAACTAGATAGAACTACATCTAAATTAAATGGCACGTAACTGAACTCACAACATACAGCATAAAAACTACATGAAGTCATCATCGTCATCCTCGATCGATGCAGAACTCTTGCCCTTCGACGATGAAGAACTCTTGCCCTTCGACGATGCAGAAACCTTGCCCTTCGATGATGAAGAACTCTTGCCCCTCGACGATGCAGAACCCGGAAGCGGCGGCATGAAGATATCATCTTCGTCCTCGCTCTCCTCAGTCCATAAACATGGATTATTTGCTGCAATCCTTCTGAAAGTTTCACTCTTCGGCACCACTACCTTCTTCCACCTGTCATGCAACCTAAGAAGTTCTTTACGTACCTCCTCATAGGTCCTTTCAGGCCACCCAGACCTACGTAATTGGTGAGCCAACTCATTCATTATGGTGTCACTACCGGTGAGTTCGTCCCATGGAACTATCCTATTATCCATCCTGAAATCAGTAGCTAGCCTCAGAAGAGTCCTGCTCATCCCAGGGTAAAAACTACGATCGAAAGGATAATGGGACATCTCAACTACACTACACTGAAAGCTTATCCACCTCCGTCTGAAGGGGGTTTTATAGGTAAACAGGAGAAAATGGCGGGAAAGCGAGCTCCGGTATGGCGGGAAATGGGTGGCGGGAAACGGGTGGCGGGAAAGGGTTGGTGGGAAATGGGTGGCGGGAAACGGGTGGCAGGAAACGGGTGGCGGGAAAGGGTTGGCGGGAAATGGGTGGCGGGAAACGGGTGGCGGAAAACGGGTGGCGGGAAATGGGTGGCGGGAAAGGGTTGTGCGGAATACGTCAAAGTTTTACAAAAAAAACCAGCGATCATTCGGATAAAAAATATTGGCACATGCACTAGTCGGCCCACAGCAAGCCTAGTCGGCCCACTGCAGGCCTATCGGCCAACTGCAGGCCGACTGGACCCTGTCGGCCAACTGCAGGCCGACTGGGCTTGATCTGGTGGCCGACAGCCCAATCGGCCAGCAGCAAGCTGATGGGCCACCAGTCGGCCCGCTGTGGGCTGACTGGGCTCAGTCAGCCTGCAGCGGGCCGACGGTGTATTATTTTTGAAAATTCTTTTTTCAGCGTAATATTTCTGTAATTTTTAAAAAAATGTATTATTTAAAAAAAATTAGCCTGCATTTCGTCGCCCTCCTTCGCCCATTCCAGTGCGTGCACCCTCACCAGGAGTGCGCCCGGTGGCAGGTCCTCGATTGCATAGCCACGGTTCTGTAACTTGTGTTGCCAATTGTGCTCGACTAGGATGGATGCCGACATAGTATCACCACTGGATTCTAAGACGCGGCTGTCATGCCGGGCGTAGTTGAATCTTTCCTTTACGCTATTCCAGGGTGCCATGATCATGTCCTCTCTGTCATCTTCTCCTGACAGGACAAAACAGAAGCTCAGGCCGGCGCAAAGTATGACCTTTCTGTCGTGATATGCTACGGCCAAATTGCTTTGTGCCACATGTGGAAGGCTATAGTTTTCCGTCAACATGATCATCCATGTTGCATCGCCGGGACGACATATGGCCGCCGTGAATATGGGCGATTCACCTTTCACCTCGGGATTATAGCTATACAGAAAGATGGTGCCATCCGTGTAGACTATGCCGTGTGGGTTCTCCATGGACAGCCTGATCTCAGCATCATCCGGGAATGGAGGCAGTCGAGTGACAGCTCCGGTTAGAATATCTGTGAGTCTAGGCTGGGGACTCAAGGTGAAGAGCCAGGAGGCCATGCCATCCGCGCTGGCCACCATGTTCCTGTCGTCGGCTGATGAAGCGCCGCGCAGCTTCACGGGGACGACATCATCGCAGTTGCGTCGGTGGCTTGACGTCGTGCGGCAACCAATGTTGACGACCGAGTGCGTGATGATGCCCTTGCACGACCGGAGTAGTCAGGGCCGGAACATGCGGCGCGTCGCCGAAGTGTGTGGCTGCTCCTCGCGCCACGGCCTGCAGACGGCGTGGAAGCGGACGAAATCTGCGGCGTCCTGGAGGCGGCCAGCGATGTCGCCGAGGAGCTCTGGCGGCATGTCGGCCCACCGGCTAGCTGGTGCCCTCGAGTTGGTCATGCCGGGGTTGCAGGCGGTAATCAAAAGGCCAACACCAAGCCGCCGGTGTCAAAAGAGATGGCCAACTCGATGGATCGGAATCATGGAGGAAGCACCCTTTAATCATGTACGCAATTGTTTTCCGGTTCATACACGTATTCCTGCTCTGACTCTCCCAATCCTTTCAGGACATTGTTTGCTTGTTGGTCTTGATTTTTGCTCCTGAAAACAAAATAAAAGCCTGATAAATCCGAAAAATACATTAGTCATCCATGCTCTTCAATTGAAGAATATACAGTATGAATACAGATGATGAATCATACTCATCCTACATATCCTCCACGTAGAGTGCAAGGAAAACTGCTTGCGACTTCTTATCACAGTGTGTTTGTATCTGCATGTACAACTCACCATGCTACAGGGGAGCCAGGCGAACAAAACAGTGAAAACGGCGAAGAAACTGGTGAAGAAATCGTTCCGGGCGAGTTATATCGCGTGTGCCGCGGCGTGGGGAACATATCCTCCTCGGGATTTCCGTCGCAGAGGCCCAGGCAATCGTCTCCGGGATCAGCGCCAGGTGACAGCTGCGGATCCGCGGCAGCTCGACCAGACGCGCCAGCTGCGGTCGGCAGCACGCGCGCCTCCGACCCACCGCTCGACACGCGGCCACCTCGGACCGGACGAGGCGCGCCCTCCGGCCCGCACCAATAACCGGCGGCCACGCGGTAACCAGATAATTGTCAGGGACGCACGTGCTTTGCGGCCCAGCCCGTGTGCTACAAGCGGCGCACCGCCGTTCGCCAGGCGGACGTGGAGACATCCCCTGATTCCAGTGGGCCTGCAGGATCATGGGCTCATGATGAGTCTGCGAGCCGCCCTGGATCTTCTGCGGCTCTACTCTCACCAGCGCCTCGGCCAGCTGCCACAGAAGATCAGGACCGCCCAAAACCGGCTGCTGCAGGCTAATCTGCCTCGGATTCCGTCGCTGTCCTGTCTCCAGAAAGGGCTACGGGATATTCTGCGGCCACGAACTCTCCTGCACCTCAATGGTCCCTCCGGAATGCGGTGATTTTTTCGACCACCTCCAAATCACCTCAATTTTGGCACACATGATCTTTTCCACAAACAAAACTAGGTTTCCAAGGTTTTTTTTTTATTTTTTTGGAATTTATACTGCCCTCTAGACTGACTGATCATAACATCGGTCTATAGCTCAAGGGGGCATTGTAAATTTTTTTTTCTAAATTTTCTTTCATGCACATGTTTGGCACATGTGGGTCACTGTGTAAAAGAAAATTTGGGTGATTTGGAGGTGGTGGAAAAAACCACCTTTGTTCAAAAAATGGCTTAAGTTAGACCAAACGGTCCCCCCGGAATGCGGTGATTTTTTCGACCACCTCCAAATCACCTCAATTTTGGCACACATGATCTCTTGCACAAACAAAGCTAGGTTTCCAAGGTTTTATTTTTTTTGAATTTTTTAGATTTTATACTGCCCTCTAGACTGACTGATCAAAACATCGGTCTATACCTCAAGGGGGCACTGTAAAATATATTTTTTCCAAATTTTCTTTCATGGACATGTTTGGCACATGTGGGTCACCGTGTCATAGAGAAATTGGGTGATTTGGAGATGGTGGAAAAATCACCTTTGTTCAAAAAATGGCCTAAGTTAGACCAAATGGTTCCTCCGGAATGCGGTGATTTTTTCGACCACCTCCAAATCACCTCAATTTTGGCACAGATGATCTCTTGCACAAACAAAGCTAGGTTTCCAAGGTTTTATTTTTTTGATTTTTTTTAATTTATACTGCCCTCTAGACTGACTGATCAAAACATCGGTCTATACCTCAAGGGGGAATTGTAAAATATATTTTTCCAAATTTTCTTTCATGGACATGTTTGGCACATGTGAGTCACCGTGTCATAGAGAAATTGGGTGATTTGGAGGTGGTGGAAAAAATCACCTTTGTTCAAAAAATGGCTTAAGTAAACGGTCCCTCCGGAATGCAGTGATTTTTTCGACCACCTCCAAATCACCTCAATTTTGCCACACATGATCTCTTGCACAAACAAAGCTAGGTTTCCAAGGTTTTATATTTTTTTGAATTTTTTTGAATTTATACTGCCCTCTAGACTGACTGATCAAAACATCGGTCTATACCTCAAGGGGGCATTGTAAAATATATATTTTTCCAAATTTTCTTTCATGGACATGTTTGGCACATGTGGGTCACTGTGTCATAGAGAAATTGGGTGATTTGGAGGTGGTGGAAAAAATCACCTTTGTTAAAAAAATGGCTTAAGTTAGACCAAACGGTCCCTCCGGAATGTGGTAATTTTTTCGACCACCTCCAAATGACCTCAATTTTGGCACACATGATCTCTTGCCCAAACAAAGCAAGGTTTCCAAGGTTTTATGTTTTTTGAATTGTTTTGAATTTATACTGCCCTCAAGACTGACTGATCAAAACATCGGTCTATACCTCCAGGGGGCATTGTAAAATATATTTTTTCCAAATTTTATTTCATGGACATGTTTGGCACATGTGGGTCACCGTGTCATAGAGAAATTGGGTGATTTGGAGATGGTGGAAAAAATCACCTTTGTTCAAAAAATGGCCTAAGTTAGACCAAATGGTCCCTCCGGAATGCGGTGATTTTTTCGACCACCTCCAAATCACCTCAATTTTGGCACACATGATCTCTTGCACAAACAAAGCTAGGTTTTCAAGGTTTTATATTTTTTTGAATTTTTTTGAATTTATACTGCCCTCTAGACTGACTGATCAAAACATCGGTCTATACCTCAAGGGGGCATTGTAAAATATATTTTTTCCAAATTTTCTTTCATGAAAATGTTTGGCACATGTGGGTCACCGTGTCATAGAGAAATTGGGTGATTTGGAGGTGGTGGAAAAAACCACCTTTGTTCAAAAAATGGCTTAAGTTAAGACCAAATGGTCCCTCCGAGATGCGGTGCTTTTTTCGACCAACTCCAAATCACCCAAATTTTGGCACACATGATCTCTTGCACAAACAAAGCTAGGTTTCCAAGGTTTTATATTTTTTTTGAATTTATACTGCCCTCTAGACTGACTGATCATAACATCGGTCTATTCCTCAAGGGGGCATTGTAAAATATATTTTTTCCAAATTTTCTTTCATAGTCATGTTTGGCACATGTGGGTCACCGTGTCATAAAAAATTTGGGTGATTTGGAGGTGGTGGAAAAAAATCACCTTTGTTAAAAAAATGGCTTAAGTTAGATCAAATGGTCCCTCCGGAATGCGGTGATTTTTTCGACCACCTCCAAATCACCCAAATTTTGGCACACATGATCTCTTGCACAAACAAAGCTAGGTAAGTCAGTGAGCATGTGTTAAATTTTGTTGACTAATTTTGACATGAATGCAAAAAAGATGCACACCTACCATACCAGAGGCAGGAGTTTTCATACACCACGGCCTGTATACGACTAGGAACCCAACAGTTTATGGGCCAGGATACAGGCCCGGGGTGCAGATTACTCTTCTGCTGGTGGGGCCAACTGGGCAAAGAGCATGAAACATTAGGCAAAGTACTGCCTGCATATGAGAGGAGCTTGAGTGGGGAGGCACTGCCGGGTATATAAGCTGGTGCGTCTCCCTCTCGCTCGGCGAGGTGGGACTAAACTCCCACCACAGTTTGCTTTACCCTGGTGCGCCCACGCGATGGGCCAGATTAGATGGGCTTTCACAGGCCAGCCTATCCCGCGTGCTGGACCACGCGTGGGTCTAGATGTCTAGGCTGGACCATGCTTTTCCTTTTGTTTACATAAAAATTACCTAACCACTCAAAAAATAACATGTTACATCTTATTTCAAATTCTCTTTTTTGCGATATTTGGTTTGCATTTCTATAAATCCTAAAAAATACATCAGTCATCCTTGCTCTCCAAGTGAAGAATATATAGGATGAATACAGATGATTAATCATACTCATCCTACATATCCTCCACGTAGAGTGCAAGGAAGACCAACGCTTGTGATAATCAAATAGATGAAGGTATTTAAGCCGGTGCAGCACTTGCTCGGGGGGCGAGGTGGGACTCAAAATATTAAGACGTGATCCTGGCTCGAGATCGGCGCGACGTGGGCCGGCCCGCCCTGAATTGCTTGAATGGGTCGGGCTTTGGGGGAGGAGGCGTGGCGGACGTGGGAAACCTACGTGCATGTATGGAACTGCACAGCAGGCGGATCGCGAGGGATTATCGAACTGGGCCCGACAGGCGTACATGTGCGGGGCCCGCATAGATTAATTCGGTCGGCCTTTCTCCGGGTGACGACGCGCGGGCGTGCGACGGCCCTTTCTCGTGCGCTTTGGCGGGGATCCGCCTGCGCTTCGATGCGCCCTGACACCGTACCGATCCCGGAGCAGATCTCGTCAGGTCTGACTCCGCGGATCCCGAGGATGATTCGCCAGCAATTTTGTCACTTTGTGCCACATAAAATGTCCGTTTGGTTTATTTCTTGCACCGTTTTGCTGCAATTTTTTTTCAGTCGCAGTTGTACATGATCCTGCAGCACCTGCTCATTAACAACTACTCCCTCCATTCGTAAATATAAGTCTTTTTTGAGATTTCAGTATGAAATACATACGGAGCAAAATGAGTGAATCTACACTCTAAAATACATCTATATATATCCGTATGTAGTTCATCCTGAAATATCTTAAAAAACATATAGTATTTAGGAACGGACGGAGTGTACGGTTGGGTATAAAGACATGCATGTCGCGTCGGAAATGGAAATCACATTCTAGGAAAAATGTTGTTACAAGACCTCCATCGTGAATGAATTATTCCATAACAGCAAACATTCGTAAAAAAACCAAAAAAATTTGTCTCCAGCTTAAAACATTTAAAATAACATTAGCCCTCCTACGGAAGCTCGTCTCCGGTGCCAAAATCCAGTGACTTCTTCGTATTGGTCGTTGGAGTTTCCGCCAGGATTTACGACGACCCACCTTCTCCAATATTTTTACACGGTACATCAATGTAACCTAAGGATTTAAGTTGTTCCTTTGCCTCAAGCTCTCTAGCCAGAGCCTCCTCATGCTGCAAGTCTTGGATGCGCAGTTCCTGTAAAATCATACAAACGTATTAGGACAAACTTAAGGATGATGAAGCCGTAAAATTGATGTAACATGAAGAATAGGAACCTCTGAATCCATGTCCGACCACCACTCATAATCATCTTTCGATGGACGATTATACACCAAATACAAATGACATGTCTTGCTGCCGTTTAGGCGGGAAATCATCTTTGCAAAATCACCTGGTCCTGAAATCAGGAACATTCCTTCCGGTAGGTTGCACACATGCTCAGGTAAGAAGTGGTACAAATCTGAATCCTTTTTATAACCATATCCAGCCACTTCTTTCATGAGAAAATCATAGTCCAATACGCCGGGTTCAAACAATCTCATCTCAATGGGTCTTTCGTCAAAGTATCCTGTCGGGACATGCGAAAGCTCACAATCCCTATGAATGTAAAATTCCATTACCAGCACCTACATACGAGTATCTCACGTCAAATTTTATACATTGCAATCACCAAAGTTCCATAAATAATTTTTTATGTGCGTAGCAACATCGCGACAAAGTTACCTTATTATTATATGGGATGTAAACTTCATCTGCGAGGATTCGGGATTGTTCCATCACTGGATGCTTAGCCTACATATGAATCGCCGACATAGAGTTACACACGAATTAAATATGGTCATACAAAATGTTGGATGTGAATGTTTACCATGGGTGCGACGTACTTACAGGTGGAGACTTGAAGACATGTTCTTCGAGTGCAGAACTGTGGCATTCAACGGGTAACACCGACATCACTAGGCCTTTAGTGTTTGGAGATTGTGCCACGTAACGCTTCTTCGACTGCATATGAATAGCTTACACAAAGTTACTCACAAAAAAAACTATTAATACACAATATCGGTCGTGATCGTGACTGAATAGCATCGTTGCAAGGTACTCACAAGGGGAGTACTGAAGACATGCTCTTGCGGTTGACTGCTGTGGCATTGAACATGGGATTGAAACATCACACGGTCTTCCAGCATCCTTCCTTCCATCATGACCTGCTCCACCATAGCCTTGTAGTCCATGTCCTTGCGCTCCTGTTGCAGCCTAATGTCCATATTGGCACTTGCCCGCAACACATTCGCGTCCATGTTGACATGCTCTGTCTATATAAGGCCGTCAACAACCTTCCAGTCCTTTTGCAATTTAAGCTGCATCTCCTTGTACGCCAGCTGGAATTTCTTTTCCATGGCCTCACGGTCCTGATTTAACTTTTTTTTCCATCTCTTCACGCATCTGCTTAATCTTCTGAGACATATCAGCACGCTCATCCTTAAGCATCCTATCGACATACGCACGTTCTTGTTTGAGTGCCCTATCCATCTCATCACGTTCGTGTTGGACCTTCGCGTCGATCTCCCGGCGGGCCTCACGCAACAACCTGTCGTACTCCGCACGCTTATTGCCATGTCCATGTGAATCCATGGTGCCTACAACACCAGATAGTAGAATGCGATTAATGAGATCCAGATTGTCAAAATATACCTATTCTCACTAAAACATAGGACTATTTAAATACCTCGTAATATAGAATAGCATGGTATGTGTGAGACAAACGGAGTTATGAATTTCCAGGAAACGCTCTAATCTCCTAAAATTCGTATTCCTAATTTGGTATGAACAACCTCATCCAAATCAGTCCTAAATAATCCAGCAACTCCTTCAACAGCACCTACTTTACTGTAGTATTGAGAACAAGTCTTTGTACGCCACATCTAAGTGGCTAAATCAAACATCATCCAAATCATTCCTACTAATGGAACATAGCCTAAAGGTCTTGTAAAGAAAATCCAACGACAAAAATATATCCATAACTAGACCGTATGATCAGGATCCCCTAACAACCAATCGCAAAGCTCTTGCATAAAATTCTTCACTCCAACCTTATGCAAATCATTCATAGTAATCCAGTATAGCAGAAAGGGCTAGAAAATTAGCTCCACCAACATAATAATTCCGTAACCACATCGTATTATGAACTACTGTGAACTTGCAATCACATCTAATCTCATAACGGCCTTTACTCCAAGTAAAGACAGGCACACACAATCTTGCACCAAAATAGTACCTTCGACGAAAAACTAATCCGCCAGGAACAAATACCAAAGATCTTGCACACAAATATGGCATCTCTAATCTCATCACAACCTCCTTTTTGGTCCAATCGACGAAAAAAGTATGAACGTTTCAAGAGATGGGAGGAGACGTGGAGGATGACACCTTTTTCTTTTTACTCGGCCGTCGGCGTGGGCTTCCGCAGAGCGATGGCGATTATCCCGGCGACGGCTACCTCTGGACACCAAAACTTTCTGGGCGGTTAAGGAAGGAGCGATATGCGGAAAGAAAAGATGGGAGGGATATGCGGTACGATGGAAGGGTACATATCTCCCGTGATATCTGACGATATATTTACAAGTAATGCGCATGGATGGTCCGTCCGTGATTTTAGGGTGGGTTAGTCGGTTGGTAGATTTGTTAGTTAGCCTATTTAGAGGGAGCACGATGCTCTGGTCCTGGTGTTAGGGTTTGTTAGCCCAGCGGAGGAGTCCTAGTTCTTCTCTTACCCAAAGGATTACGACCACCGTCTGTCATTGCCGCAGTCGCCTGACACCAAATCAACCATGTCGTCGTCGAGCTCAATTAGGTGCACGCTGAGGGGCCGATCAGTTGATGTGCCCCTGATCCCTTGCCCTGACTGTGGCAAAACGGTTAGATTCTATCTCTCCAGTACCGAAGAGCATGATGGTTGGGTGTTCTACAAGTGCAAGCACCACGATGTACAATCCCTTTACATGACATTTACTGCATGAGTAATTTTTTCTACTGTTTCGTTAGTGCTGGTTTGATTTTGAGTTCACTTGATTCATAGGATCCATGTGATTTCTGGCGCTGGGAACTAGAGTACGTGATCATCTTGTTGGTACAAGTGTCCTTGTTGGTGCTTATGCCCTTGATGCAATGGCTGCGGCACATGATAGAAGGGAACAGCTACAACGCTCAAAAAAACAGTGTGAAAAGAATGCATGTGCCAAGAGTGGCAACATTGGAGGCAGGACAAATTACAGTCAGAGCAATGTGGCAACCATTACGATCCACCAAGCTTATACGATGTTAGGACTAGGGAGACAAATTGTTTTCATGCTGAAGCTGTTGACGGCTAGTGTAATGGTGTTGTGTGTGTTCTGTGTGATGTTGATTGTGAAGAAATAATATATTTGTGATCGTATCAGGGCGATTATCATGGTCACATGTAATAACAGCTTAATAAGAAGAGGTGTTCTAACATGATACCTCTTACACCCCCCGGCCCCCACCCCTCTTTTAACATGATAGGTAAGAGTAAGAAATAAATCTTACACGATGATTGCATGAAATAGTTGTTTTGATTATTTCTTACCTTCTTGACTATTATGAGAAAATAAGGGGCAAGACGGAGCATGTTAAAATTGCTAAAAAATAATGAATAAACCGAGTTGCAATGAAGGCAATCGAATGGAAAAACGTAAACGACCATTTAAATTCGTGCCCACTATGTTGTGCACGAACACAAGAGTACCATGATATAAAAATAAAGTACGCCATTACAGCAATGACTTAAAAATCCCTTAATTTATTTTATCACACTACGTTTTGCCAAAACTACTCTAGAGGCACGTCAAGAACATGGGAAACAAACAGATAAATCCCATGATCTGCCAGGTACAGCAACATCAGCACCTTCTGTCCTAACAACAATATTTTTCTTTCTTCATGAACTCGTTCCATTTGTTGACGTAGACACGACCGTCAATATCAGAAATGGTGTATGTACTTGACACAGTACTGTGTGGATGACAAACAATGGTTATGGCACCATATTCCTCCATTTCTTCGGGGACAACACGATTAGGCAGTTTCTGTTTGAAAACAATATTTGTTACATCAACACATGGCAACTTATTGTTATGTAGTAAAGGAAGAACAATTAATTTGGAACAAAGCTAAAAACATACTGAAATGACACAAAGTAAATGAAGAACAGAAAGATGGTTACCGAGAAGTTCTTGTTGCAATCTGACCATGTCAACGTATGGAGGAATGCATATGATCTTCCTTGATCATAGTTTCCAGCATCATGACGCTCCACTAACTTGTCAAGGTTCATCACTTGGCGTATGACATACTCCATCATTCTCCATTTTAAGCTTGTCCCCTCTTTTCTCATTGGACAATTGGTAGTACGCTACAATATTATAGCACATACAATTTAATTTATTATATATGGTATATGATAAATTTAGAGTAATAAAACTTGCAGGAGCAAAAAAGTATCTTACTTAGATGTATGATAGGCAAATTCCCAGTTGTCACAATGCTACTTGGTACTTCTGAATTGTCAGTACTGAACGTAATCTCCTGACCCACATGTAGCGTATAAACTGTAACAAATTCCTTCCAAGACTCCCCTGAAATGTATGTCAACTCATTGTCATTGGTAATCTCACATGGGAATTCAAACCCCTCATTTGAACTGAAACTTGCTTCAAAGTTCCCATATTTTCCCAAGGGCACTCCAAATTTCTGCGTGAAACTGTATCTGTCGTAGCAGGGGATTACCTGAGTAGCATATGTATGATTGTTAATATATATGAACTGCCTATTAATCTAAAGAATTTGTCCAATCATAGATGACTAGCATAGTATAGTTCACTACTTCTTAGCAGTATTATCATATAACCCCATAGAAGATTTAAATTTACATCCACGTACACAAAACCATTTTATCATCTAAGAAATCAACATGCAATATTACTCTTTTTGCAGTAAACATTATGAACAACTGACTGAGTACAAAGGGTCCGAGTACAATATTCGTTCAATATTAGTGCCTCCGTCCAAAAATTTGTGGACAAATTTTTGTACATACGGATGTATCTATGCAGAAAACATGACTAGATACATGCGTATCTACATGAATCTAACACATTAATTTTGGATCGGACGGAGTACTAAGTTTCTCATGATATTTGCTACCGGTCATGTAAGACTAGATCTTACTGTCTTGTTTGCAAATCCCGCGCGCAGGGTGACGGTACAAAACTCCCTCATACGATGCTCACCGGGGCACAAACCCTTGGTGTCCAAACAAATCCCACACTGCGAATCGAGATCAATCTCATTACTAGTACGTACAGTCTTAAAGATTAGTGCTAGCAGTTGAATTCAGATCTGACAGATTCTATAGTCCAAATACGTACCGCATTGATCTCCTTAACCATTTTCGCTCGAGAGAGGGACGTGAGGAGGAGGGGGCGAAAAGAGCAGTCACTTTCGACCCCTAAGCTGACGATGGTGGCTGCGGCGGCGTCCGGAGATTTCGAAAAGCGCGTACGCCCGGCGTCTCCGATCTTATATTGGAGCGGTCGTGGCGGTGGTAGGAGGCCCCGATGCCACGGGTGGTTGGGAGGAAGGCGGTGCAATCACGGGATTTCCGGAGAGGTGGCGTGCGTGAGTTATGGGATCTTTTAACATATATCATCAAGATAAAAAAAGAACATTATGTTGTGCTAAAAAATACATTTCATAAGGGTGAACTAGGTTTTTGGTTCGAAACAAGTTTGAACGATATATAATTCCAAAATTGGCCTTGTCCATTTTCCAAATAAGTTTCACAACTATACATGCTATAACCAATGCAAGCAAGCATGCAAAATGGTTTTTAGTTTAGCGAAGTTTTTCATTTTCGGACGAAAATGCCCGAATGTGGCCGCACGTGACAACACTTGCAATCATTGTCGAAAATGGTTCAAACTAGGCATGGAGGCGTACAATGGCCATGAATTGTCACCGCAAAAAAGTTCGGTTGACTTAAGATATGTGAACACACCATCGGGCATTTTTGGAGGGTGCCAGGCTAGCGCGGAAGGGCGAGTCCAGGAGCACCTCCATGTTAACACCACATACAAATGATTCCAACTTTTTTTCATGCCCTCCCATGAGAAAATCAAGCAAACATGCAAATATGGTTCTCAGTTTCGACAACTTCTCCATGTATTGGGATTTATTTATATCGAAAATGCCCGAAAACTGGCCCCACGTGACATTAGTTGCAAACTTTACTAAGAATACTTCAAACTTGGCATGGAGGACTAACATGACCATGAGTTGTTACCCCAAAAAATTTGTGTTGATTCAAGAAAAAGGTCAACAAACCAGCATGTGTCTTCTCAGAGGATGCCATGTTAGCCCAAAGGAAGGGCGCGTATTGGAGCAACTCCGTGTTTACAATATCCACAAATGATGCCAACTTTATTTCATGATCTCCCATGAGAAAATCAATAATGCATTCACAATGGTTTTTAATTTGTCCAACATTTATAATCCTTCTGCAATTTCGAAGCGAAAAAGAAACATCGCCTGCATGGTCTACCCCCCTAGCCACACATCGAAAGAAAGGGGCACATGATGCATTACACTTTGTTTGTCTTATGGTGGACCTAGTTGACACACCAAGCCTAGTTGGATCATTGGCCTACACCGGATTCCATGTCGTATGAAAGCTCGGGCACATCAACTGCTCCCGTCTAGAACCTTCGAATTGCACTGTCCACTTTGTGAAGCAAGTACAACATGAAATTTGTGAAATTCTCCCAAGCTTTTAAAGTACATCTCATGACAAAATCAAGCAAGCATACAAAAATGCTATTCAATTTACACAAAATTTTGCATGTACGGTAATTTTTTCAGCCAAAAATACTCGAAAACTGGCCACACGTGAATCATATTGCAAACTTCACCAAAAAATGGTTCAAACATGGCCTTCAAAAGTCACCCAAAAAAGGTGGGTCGATTTCATACAGGTCAGGATTGTACTATAGCATCTGCTCTCAAAGGGCGCCAGGCTCGGCCGGAAGGGCTTGTGTCGGGGAACCTCCATGTTCACACCATCTTTATATTTTGTCAAATATATTTCATGGCCTCCCATGACAAAATGAAGCATGCATGCACAATGGTTGTAAGTTTCTACTAGATTTTCCATTTTCTTCCATTTTTCGGTCATAAATGCTCGAAAAGTGGCCGCAATTGCCAAAACTTGCAAATTTTGCTAAAACTCATTTTGATGTTGTCCTGGAAGCCTGTAATGAAACATTTTCCATTGCATGTCATAACTTGGGTTCATTCCACATGAAGCATGATCTACTTGGTTTGTACATTCGACAGTGTAGCACGAAGGTTCTCGACGGAGGCAGTGCGTGTACTGCATCGACTCCATGGATGGAATCCAGTTTGAACCAATGTTCCCACTTGGTATGGTGTCAATTAGGTCTAACCTTAGGCAATAAAGCTTGAAGGCATCATGTGCTACCACTTTCGATGGTTGTCTACGGGTAGACCGTCTGGGAGGTGAAAAAATCATGAAAATCATGTGTAACCTTGAACGCACTGTGCATGCATGCTTGATTTGGTTCATGGGATGGCATCAAAATAACTTGGAATCCTATGTACATGGTGTATTGAAGGAGGTGGCCCGAGACGGGCCCTTCCGGGCTATCCTTGTACCCACCGAAAGCACATGTTGGTTTATTGACCTATATTAAATGACCGCCAAGTTTGTATCGTTACAATCCATGGCCATGTTAGGGATACATATGCCAAGTTTGAACCATTTTCATCTAAGTTTGAAAGTTTTTTCATGTGTAAATCTTAGTCTAAACTTAGAAGCATTTCGCATGGCAGCTTGTTTTGGTCATGGGATTCCATGGGAATTAGTACACATCATTTTGTATTGTAGCACTAGTAGAAAAGGGGGCTTTTGTCCCGGTTGGTAAGGGCCTTTAGTCCCGGTTTTTGAACGGGGACTAAAGGGTCGTTACTAATGCCTCCCACCTTTAGTCCCGGTTCTTACACGAACCGGGACTAAAGGCCATCCACGTGGACGCAGCCTGGAGCTCCACCTTTAGTCCCGGTTGGTGTTACCAACCAGGACTAAAGGAAATTTTATGATATTTTTTTTTAATTTTTTTTGCGATTTTTTTTTAAAAAATTTGATTTTCAAATTTCTGAATTATTTTAACCTCTAATCTCTGATCACCACCCCTCATGACTGCTCAATTTATCCTCTAATCTCACCCCTCATCATTCCAAATCATCTAACTTCCCGGACGGTCACCCATCCTCTCACTACTCCAGCCTGAGCACGCTTAACTTCCGGGTTCTATTCTCCCTTGTTTCCAAGTCTGCACTTGTTGTTTTCCTGACAATAGTAAGATGTCAATTCTATTAACCCTCAGGAATTTAGCTTGACCATGAAGTGACACATTTCACTGTTTGAGTTTGAAACTATTGTTTTAAAAAACAATAATTATTTAGTAACACTAATATTTCTGGAATAATTAGTTTGACCATTGTTTGACCACAATTTGACCACAGTTTGACCAGATTTGACCAAAATTCAAAAAAACTAAAATAATTATTTAGTAACACTAATATTCTAGAGTAATTAGTTTGACCATTGTTTGACCACAGTTTGACCACAATTTGAAATTTTTTGAATTTTTTTGCCTCTCCAGATCTTAAAAGCCCCGTATCTTTTTTTCTGTTAGGTTTTTGAGGATTTTGAATTCGGATGTAACTTTTCGAGTAGATGATTTTTCATATAAAAAACTTTTTGATCCGAGTTCGTATGCAAAAGTTATGCCCATTTTAAGAAATTCCAGAGAGATTTTGCAAATAAATTCGAAATTCATATTTGTTAATTTTCCCAACAACTAGACCACATATCACATGGGAAACTTATTTTATTTTATTTTTTGACATTTCCATCATTTTCTTTTGTTTTTTTAAAACTGAAAAGGCGGTCCACGGGGGCGGGGGGGGGGGGGGGTAGAGTTTGATGGGCCCTTTAGTACCGGTTCGTGCCATGAAGCGGTACTAATGCCTCAAAGCCCATTAGTACCGGTTGGTGGCACCAACCGGGACTAAAGGACTAACCTTTAGTCCCGGTTGGTGCCACCAACCGGTACTAATGGGCATCGCACCCTTTAGTCCCGGTTCGTGGCACCAACCGGGACTAAAGGGCCCAGGTGAACCGGGACTAATGCCATTAGTCCCGGTTCGTGACTGAATCGGGACTAATGTGAATATTGCCCTGTGACGAAAGCCCTGTTTTGTACTAGTGTAGATGATCTACTAAACATGGGGGTGCCCCCAAACACGCCCTTGCGGCCTTGACTGGCACCTCCGAAATCACATGCTGGTTTGTTGACCTACCTGAAATCAACCCAACTTTGCAGGGTTGCAAGCCATGGTAATTATCGGGGTACTTTAAAATTTCTACCATTTTCAGTGAAGTTGCAAGTTTAGTCACGTACGGCCAACTTCCGGGCATTTTCAGAACAAACAACATATTTTACCACTTTAAAAATGCATTCCTTTCTCGACGGCACATTTGTTTTTTCTTCGGAACATTACATTTGTTTTGGCCAATTACATGCTAATGTTTCAACCTCCCATAACTCACGCCGCCCAGATCTCCCGAAATCCCACGATTACAGCTCCTCCCTCGTAACCACCCGCAGCATCCAGGTCCCCTACCACCTCCCACGACCGCTGCAAGATCAGATTGTAGCTGCCGCCCGCCGCCCACCGCCCACCGCCAACGTCGCCTGAGGGGTCGGACGGGAGTGGTGTTGTCGCCGCCTACTACGCGCGTCAACGCGCCGCTGCTCCTCTTGCTGCCATCGAGCGCCACACATCGACATCTTGTGTGGGACGCACTATCCCCGTGGAGCATTGGGCCGCAACCGCCGATGATAGAAGGTTACGTGATCATAGCTCTTTTTAATCTTTCTCAGACACACACGTCTACTAGTAAAGCCCTAATAGGTTTCCCACAAGTTATTCCAGTCGTCAAGATTACCTGATCATAGCTCTCGTTAATAACTATCTTGTAATCAATCTTGGCACACTACACGAACGTCCGAAGAGGTAATACCACAACAAGGGTATCTCTTTCATGAAATAACACGTCGCATGTTTATGCAATCCCAAAACCCTAGTTGAACTGTCCCAATGTTATGCATGACCAAAATCTGTAGTGTGCTTAAAGTTACATGTAGTTCATATTATTTAATAAACTCATGCGTGCCTGCGTATAAGATTTTATTTTTGTTACACATTTCTCAACGTGAAGGTCAAATAAATTGAACCGATTGTGCTTCTGTTCCATAGGTGCCAGTAAAATGGAAACTACTGTTAAAAGTCCTGCTAATGGAGAAAAACATGTCTCTGAAATGACCGATGAGGTACGTAGTTGACATTTCGTTTGAAAACTGTACTTGCAGACCCTTCTTTCATACTCGATAAAATCTATTGCCACTTTTGCAGGAAATCTTGAGGAAACACGGCCATATGAAGTTAGTGTGCTCACCGTCAAGGCTCGCCAAAGTCATGAAATTGTTGTCATCAAAACACATAGAGAAAATCATAAGCGATACCAGTCTTGGGTGTCTAAACATGATTCGTGAATTTAAACTTCGGCGCATTATGTTGATAAGACTAGCAAAGAGCTTCGATAGTGAGACATCGTCCATTACCATAGGTAAAACACCCATTCCTATCACCGCAGAAGACGTGCACCATATATTTGGCCTTGCGATAGAAGGGGAGGATATCGATAAAAAGCTGGAAAGCGCACCGGATCCCAATTTGTTTAACACATTTCAAAAAAATGGGAGCATTGATCTGGCTAACCTTGAGAGAGATCTTAAGTTCCAAAACACCGGACAATGATTTCTTGGCGCGGTTCGTTCTATTCGCTATTGGCACAGTTTTAGCACCAACAACAAAATCTTATGTCGATGCGAAATACCTTAAACTTGTTGCGGATATTAAAAGCCTTCCGAGATTGAACTGGGGATGTTTCACAATGAAACACTTGTTCATGTCCATACACAAATTTAACTCTCTTGATCAACTATCTCTACAAGGAAATCTACCTCTGCTTCAGGTTAGTGCAACATCACTAGTTAACATTGTACAATTGTTTTTCTTTTCTATATCTCTCTATATTGACGAAGTAATTTATTGTGAAGATTTCGTACTGGGAGCACCTGCGTTCCGGCAAATTGATGTATACTCCTATACCCCCACCATTGGTCGCACGATGGGACGAATGCACGTGCGTAATAAGAGCAGAAGCTTACACCTCAGGAGGTCTTCATAAAGGACTGGTGTGTTTCTAGATTTGACCCATGTATATATCCGGTTATTTATTTGCTACTACTGATTCATTGTACCTGATTCAAAGGTTGTGATGGAAAATTGTGCTCGACAACCAGAGGCCAACAATAGAAAGGATCCAGGAAGCAAAAAATTTGTACGTGTGGATGAAGGTGATTCATCTCGAGCACAATCACAAGGTCAAAATATGAGTAGCCACCAAGTAAGCCCAACAAAGACAATTTTCATTTTCCTAGATCAGTAAAAGGTCGCATCGAAGCTCATTCATTTTGATTTCTTGTGAACGGGGTGTTATTTGGTTTGCACAGGTGGAAATGATAGTTGCATCCCTGAATGCACGCTGTGCTGAGCAAGAAAAGAAGATAGGCAGACAGTTAATGGAATTTCAGCATAGATTTGACGCGAAATTCCTCACCCTGAGCGAAGAGTTAATCGACATTAAGAGTAAATCTGGCAGTAATCCTAGGCTCTCACTGCTCGAGGATGAAATTAAGGACTTAAGGAGGGAACTGGAGGTATGTCATGTTGTGCATTTTTTATTGTTACGAATATGGTCCTCCATATTCATTATTGTTATAATTGTTACAGGAATTAAAAAACAAAAGTAAAGTCAGCCGACAATCCGAGTCACAGAAAGCAGGCATCGAGGTAATAATTATGGCCCGCCACATAAGTAGTATTACCAAACTAATTATAATTGACCATTTTTGTTGTTGTAGGAACAAGTCAATGTGTGCAGTGATCCCTTCATGGCGACTCCTAAGTTCGACGCATCCACGCCACGTACTTCGACTCCTACACCAAGTGCCATATACATCCTGCCAAACAAGGACGATCCTCGAATCACACCGATGAAGCCTCTGTTTGAAAATGATTACGTGCTCACCGCTGAGGACAAAGAGGCAGCCATTTTCATCCAGGGAACACACGGCCCTGTTGAAGTCGTTCAAATCGGAGACATTCCCCTAAGAGCGGAACAACTAAAGCCAATTTATGATAAAAAATACATCTATGGTGATGTAAGCCCCTTGTACTCCATTGTACATCAACTATTTGAACTGTTGGCACATCATTATATGATTACAAATTTTGCAGGTTATTATGGCGTATGCTCACATCAGCGGAGTTGAGACTGATACTACCTCAGTCATATCCCCCAATGAAACCAGAAAGCTTTTACAAACAAAAGGGGTTATTCCAAAGGGCCATGGAAGCTCGTGGGTTCAGCGTATTGCAAATAAATTTGTAGGACGCCGGAAGGTAACCGTTTGCCTCACTTTCATATATCGTAATAGATAGTGTAGATGAAATATTTCAGGGGTCCCCCGAACCATAATTGTTACCTTATATACATTATTCCATGGAATGAGTCCTCTTTGACGTTACGGCAGGTCCACATCCCGTTGAATGTGAATGATAACCACTGGATGGCAATGGTGTTCAATTTCGACAAAGAAGAGATTCAAGTCCTAAACTCCTTGAAAAGTCAGTTTGACGAGTCCAAGGAAACTGCTCTTGTAAGCTTTATCTTGCTGCCTCTTTACTGTCGCATGGCACATGAACTCCCAAATCACCGTAACCCTTCGTAATACTCGTATTATGCTAGGTGGAGGCGATTCAGACCTGCATGGACGAAGCGGTGAAGGATGGCTTGGTAACACCAGCTAAGCCCATCAAATTTACCGACTGGGAAGTAGTACGCTATGACGACATACCGCAACAGAATGACGGGTACGTACGACCTCCTAAATTATTCCTTGCCGACACGTCCAAGTTTACTAAAACCTAAACTAAACACTACAGGCATTCATGTGCGTTTTTCACACTGAAGTACATGTTGACATGGAACGGTGAAGTATTTACCGACAAAGTGGAGCAGGTGAGCCAAACACTATATTTTCTTGTAGAATATCTTATGACTGAACGCTGTGCTGACATATGTGTCGCTTATCAAATGTAGTCACAGATAGATATATTTAGCTGGAAAATAGTTTCAAGCTTGCTGCGTTCAGATTGCAACAGTCTTCGCATGGAAACATACAAGTACCCCATAACGGTTAGCGAAAAAGCACGAATATTTTATTTTATTCATATGTGTCTTGACGCTACCGAATGCACTCATGTCTACTTTACAGGCGGAGACGTATGGAGCCCACGTTGCATCGCAACCTATGGGTTCAGAAGACGATGTCCAAGAAATTATCGGTACTGTTGAGTGCAAGATGTCAGACACGTCGAGCTCCCCAAAGGATCCCGACACCCCGAGCTCCCCAAAAAAGCGGAGAGGACGTGGACGCCCGAGGAAGCTTGTCGATGAAGTGCAAGCTAAAAAAACAAAAAGTATGGAAGAGCTCAGAGTGAAATTTGATAGCAAGACCATTGCTAAACAAGTGGCTTCTTCGATGTCAAGACGATCACGCAAGCCATCACAAGCTATATCGAGCCCATTCAAGTTAACGAAATGGTAGTTTAGGTACGTACTGGGTAGCACTGTAGTTAGCACTACTTATGATACATTTGTCATTTACGATTTGGTGATTGAACTTTATCAAACGTGCATCGACGAGCGGTGAAAGATGGCTTGCTAACACCAGCTAAGACCGTAAAAAGTAGGGTATGATAACATACCACAATATAGCAATCTCTGCTGTCGCAGTACATATTTTTGGCAATCACGAACATTATGTAATTTTGGCAATTAGGGATGCATGCTCAGTTCTTTTGGCTGAACTGCCAATAGGTCATTCTGCCAATCATTTGCATGATGTACTTTTGGCAATATCTTATAGTACAACCTAAGTGCATGTCAAAAAGTGGCAATAGGTACTTTTGGCAATCATGTGCATGCTACATTTCTGGCAATTACTAATGCATGCTCATTTGTTTTGCTTCAAATGGCAGTATGTACTCCTGGCAAACATTTGTGTGCTCTACTTTTGGCAGCTATTAATACAAGCTCATTTATAATGGTTTAACTGTCCATAGAAATAACTTGAATGTCATTATTTCTAAACATACCAAATTCAGTGCAAGATATAGCATTAGCATCTTCAGTTAGAGTCATAACATATATGTACCATATATCACCATAGTGGAGGTATTAGGCAAGGTTGACCGCAATGCACTTAGGGTAGGTGCTAACAAGATAAACAATAGTTTAATGAAGCAACGACGCTTATTAGAACGGGGTAGACGCTTAATTAGGCGCCTATCATGTACAAATTGGCACTGCTGCTTCAGAAAACCATGTTTATTATTGTTAGCATGTACCTAAGCACGTAGCATTGGAAGTTGGCCATTACCAGAAATGAGCAATGTACTACCAAACACTTAAACATAGCATGTTAAACAGTCAGAACCCAAAAGATAGACGGCGCATAAGTTCAAGCAGTACGGTAGGGCAGAAGTATCACACGACAACCATAACATAAAAACAGTCTTAACTAGGGTGGGCCAGCAGTAACAACCAAGCAGCGCATCAGATCCTCAGCATCTTGGCCGGACGAGGAGGCCTCGGGAGGTAGAATGGCAGATGCCCCTTCGCGTACTTCCTGAGGAAGGCACCAAAAGCGGCATGTTTAGCCCGGACGTGGGGCTTGCGGTTCCTCCCATTACCACGGCCGATATAGGTGCCATGGATGATCAGGCTGTTGTAGTCGCTCTTGATAATCGCGCAGCAGAAGGGGCAGGCTATGTTGCCGTAGAGCCTGTTGTATCCGCTGCGGTATGGGATTTCCCCATTCCGCAGCCTCCTGGGGACGTAGCGGCTCTTGCTGTCCCTGCTCTCCTTACTATCATCCACGTCTTCGTCATCTTCCTGTGTGTTAGTTGATCGACAGCTATGTCAGATTAGGAATATAGAAATGTAGCATTTCGTAAGAGTATCAAGTACATTCCTAAAGTAGGAATACAAAAATATGATCAATCAAATGATTCACACAACATGTACCTCATGTATTGCAATATATGTTTATGTATTATTAGTTATCTTTCTTGTTCTTTTTTCTTTGCTTTGCATGCGTAGCTGTTCTCCCCTCTAAAGTACTCCTATTTGTACAATCTAAGTTGACAATTAACTAAAGTGTTCAGGTTTTACGGTATGAACAAATCACTTTACTGCATTCAAGCACATATTTTAGTTCATACTGAAAATAGATAATTCCAAAAACATGATCATTTCTTGCCATTTCTTGCAACAATATGTTGTATGATCTGGTTTTATCATAAAGAGATAATAGAAAATATCTAATTTAATGATATTCAAACTAGATGAGTACATACTACAAAGTAAAACTACCGCATCAACAAACAAAAGATTGCCCTCACTTGATATTTTGAAGACAACAAAACATATGAATGAGGTCATGAATTATGTATAAAAAAGAGAAATTTTGGATTGAGGTACATCGGTTGCGAACATAAGAAATTATGGCTTTAATTACTCATCCTTGTTGGTAATAATTACATAGGGTGCGTACATAAGAAACTCTGCAATGAATTACTGACTACAATCAGAAAATGTCTTCACAATATAGCTGTATGGCTTCATGATTTTCATAAAATAAACCAGTTTTTCTGACAACTAAATAAATGTACTGTTTACTAGGTCTCAACAGATTTGGTAATCAGATTGAAAATAAGATGCATAGTCCACTTCATTATATGGAAATCATGAAGCAGATAGAAATTTTTTGCACTGTTAAGGTAAGAAAGATTCTATAAGAAAGGAGAAAATGTGGTATCAGCTTTGTGCATATGGAGCATTATGATTACGCTTAGTAATGGAAAATTCTATATAGTAAGAATGCAATAGAAAATCTTGTTGCTAGAAATGTACTGTTGCATGGACTTGGCATGCATGATTACTGATGTGGCATAGTTTCATGGATTGATTTGTGTAAGAGAAGAACTAATCCATGTTTGTTGTTAATGGCAGACAGTGGCCGTAAATTGTTACTGCATGCATCAGTACTGACCAGATGCATGACTCGAAGATGTGGCCCAGTTTCACGCATACCAAAACCAGATAATGGGTTGCCACTATTGAAGAATGGAGCATATTTTCATGAATAGCAAAACCAGATAATGGGTTGCACAATTGAGGAACAGAGCATAGTTGTAACAGGGGTTGTACTCATTTAAACAGGGGTTGTACTACCAGGAGAAACATAGTGCTATGTGGTTGTTTGTGCATAGGTAGCATAATGCTTGAGCTTACAAATGGAATATTCTATATAGTACGCATGCTTGGAATTTTTCTTTTGTAGTAAATAAGATATTGAATGGCCAAAAATGCTGGGATTTCCCATCTGTCCACCGTTGGATTGGCTTCATCCAACAGCAAATATTCAAAGTTGTTTCCAGAGTACATGTTTAAAAAGTTACCATTTATAGAAGCTCAAGCAATGTTGATAAATATTTACTGTTGCATGTCAACTTTTCATGTTCTAGATATTAATCATTGATCCTCTTATTGACTGTCATTAAATAAACAAATTTGTAGGAAATTTTCCATCCACTCAGACCTGTCTGAAAGAATCCTACGTTTTTAGTATGCACAATCAAACACTCATACAATCCTGTAGGATTCAAGATGACATGCCACTCTAATCCCACGCTTTCCCTATTCCTGCGTTTTGGAAATCGTACGAATCAAAGAGGTGATACCTAAAAATACACCGTTTTCTATAGCAGAACTGATTATGACTACTGTTGCACGCACATGGGGATTTTAGGCCTACATGACTACTGTTCCATGCCAGGTTTCAGATTGAAGGGGTTTCCTTCCAAATGTACGAAACAACTAGTACTAATCCTAACCCTAAGGGAGAGATCAAGAAACATAACCTATCTGGACGAAATCTAATCCGTGCTGCATGCAATTCAGGAGAAAACCCCAAGGGAGAAAACCCCAAAAACAGAGTAGGAGAATAGAACAGAACAGAGTAGTACCTCCGAGAGCTCGTCGTCGACCTCCTCGTCGAACTCAACGGCCTCGTCCTGCACTTCTTGAGCGTCGAGGTGGGCCTCCTCGTAGCTCTTGTCGATGAGCTCGTACTGCTCGCGCTTCCGCTTGAGCCTCTGCTCCTCCAGATCCACCGCCACCTCCTCCTCCACCTGCTCCCCGACCGCAGGCTTGACCGCTGCGACGGCGGCCGGAGCAGTCGCAGCAGATGGTGCACCGCCTCCCGTCGCCGCGACGGCGCCCTCGGCCGCGCCAACCGCGGCGGCAATGACCACAGCAGGCTTCTCCACTGCTTCTACCGCCGCGTCCTTCTCCACCGCCGCGTCTTCACGGCCGGCGTTCATCTTCCGACGACGAAGGGCAAGGGAGGTGGTTGCTGGCTCGTAGGAGGTTGGTTCGAGGTGAGAGGAGAGGGTTTTTGCTGATTTGGGGAAGAAAAGCAGCAGGGGTGGGGGTGGGGGAGACGGGGGTGGGGGAGGCGGCCTTTATTTGGCGTGTGGGGGTGGACGTTTGGAGTTACCGAGGCTAGACGTGTGGCGTCGTGCGCTCGTGCACGCCCCAACCGCTTTCATTTAATATTTGTCATGAATTTGTATATTTTTATTTTTTGACCTGTGGTTTAGCGAGGAAATTGCACAAATTACCTACTTTTGGTGTTACTTTTGCATAGAACACCTACTTTACAGGTTTGTTGCACAAAAGAACACATATTGGGGTAATTTGTTGCAGCTAGGTCTAATCCGCCATTTTGGGTGGGTTAGCATGATTTGTGACAAGTGAGTCTAGTTTGTAAGTGCACCGCGGGAAAAAACACATTCCACATCAGCACCCAGCTAGAACTGTGCAAAATTTACAAATAGGTACTCCAGAAATAATTCTCATTGTTTCTGGGCCCACAAAAATGAACTATTGACAGCTTTTTTAGTTCCCACATAACATCTTGGCACACAAGAGCATGCACCAAACTTGTTCTCCTTCGACACACAGAGCTATAATGACGGGCATATACCAGTAATATTCACACTGCACGTGTCGATACCATCTTGACCAACATGCAACAACATTGGTCTCATTAGATTGATACATGCCATAAGGGGTCCAAATCATTCACCAATTCTTCTAGTCACATTCCACTCCAAGATGCAACAATGGATCGACATGTATCAATCTTGATATCTTTGCACAAATAATTGGTATCAGGGCCAGATGCACCAATAGATGTCACAATGCACTGACACATGTCACTTGGGCCAACACGCACCATGCCCACAAACAAGGAACAAATAAGTCTATAGGATCCACATGCACCGATAAACTACGTCTCGACATGCAACAACTTTTCGTAGTCACATCGCACGCACAGTGCATACCAAGACACGCCAACGGCCCGTCATGTAGCAATCTTCATGTGTTTTCACTAATCATGGTCTCTTTGGACTCACGGATGCCATAAGGGCCAAATGCACCATTATTGACACGTTGCACTAAAATGTGCCACTTGGGCCAACATGGATAATGGTTTTTTACTAGCAAGGATCACATAAGCCATTATATAGTGTTGGTACCCTAGCTAATAACAACATATATCAACATTGGTCCTAGTTGCAGCTTCACAGGACCACTTATGCCACACATGGAGCACAGCCTCGGTGCATGGTTTTTTTCGTGTGTCTGTGTCTGGATAAATGTCTTAAGGAGAGGCAAATTGGTTCAACCGAACACACTGCATCAGCCGAACTGGTTAGACCCTTTACCACACACCCGCATGGCCCTAGTTCGAATCCCCGTGAGGCAGTTGGAAATGCCAAATTTTTTTCTATGGGTACCGACACGTGGGGTCCCCTTGTCATCCACACAAACGCGCCACCACATGTACCACATTTGGCTAAGTGCACCTAGTACTCCACATCATTTTCAACTTCTTCGTCCCCTTCTCGACAAGCGCCGCCGCCGCCAGCTCCCGACGCCGCCTCTCTTCGCCGCCGGATCTGTGCGGCCGCCGCCAACTCCGGCAAGTTGGTGAGATCTCCCCTCATCCCCCTCGCGAATCTTCTTCCCTTCCCAAACCGCATGCGTCTCCCTCCGGGCGCGGATCTGATCCGGAAATTTTACTTGATACATGCGGTAGATGATTTGTTGATGGATATGATGGTTCTTTGATAGATTGATGGATGTCGTAGTGTAGGATCTGAGACGTACCAGGGAAAAGAGAGGCCCTGTTCAAATCAAAATGAGGCCCTATGTGTGAAAAAATAAATCAAAATAATTCATCCGTTCTTCACTATAGTATGTAGTACTGACATTGGATTGGATCTCATTGGGATTTATTAGGTAGATGATACTGGCATTGCCATTGTCATTGGCATTGCTTTGTTAGGTAGATGATAGTAAACAGATTTAATAGGCCTTGCATTTTAGGTTGTCACTATGATTTATTATATGTATGATCTTTGTATTGTACTATGGTAGCATACAATTCAACTTAGAGTTCAACATGTTCTGTGTAGAATGGAGGAAGCACCGTGTCGACATCGCCTCGTCGCCATCGCCAACAAAGACGATCCGCGGCCGGCAGGGACCACATGCTGGCACTGGGAGGACCGGGGGAGCTGTGGCCAACATGCACTCTCCTCCTCCTCGCCAGCCGCCGCGGGCGTCGGCCCATCATGACGACGCTTGTGATAATATTTCCATAGCGTCGTCCGACCCGCGGACCCTCCGCGACCAGTGCCAGGTTCTTCGGGAACGAGCTCACGAAGACGCTCGGACCACCGTCGAGCGCCGGCGCGAAACACGCCGCCAGTCGGACAAGCGGGCAGGACCCGCTATGGACCACCCAGCACCGGGGGCTCCGACGGCCTACCTTACGAGGTGGGCTGCCCGGCCTTCACCCGTGAGCTGCGGCAGTTCTAGTGGCCGTCCCACCGCACGTTAAAGCCCGACGTCGGCGAGAAGTACACTGGCAAGACCCATCCGTCCGAGTTCCTCAGCATCTACACCATCGCGATGCAGGCTGCTGGAGCTCGCGACGACAAGGTGCTTGCCAACTATTTTCCGCTGGCACTGAAGCCCAATGTTATGTCCTGGTTGATACACTTGCCGGTGGATTCCATTTCTTCTTGGTCGGATCTGTGCCATGAGTTCGTTGGCGCCTTCACAGGAGGCCACCAAGCTCATGGCCAGGCCAGTGACTTGCATATCATTCCCTAGAAGGAAGGGGAAACCCTGCGCAAGTACATCCAGAGATTCAGCCGGGTGCAGTACAACATCCCCGACGTTCACCCCGCCGTTGTGATCAGCGCGTTCCACCAGAACATGCGCAACCGCAAGATGCGCGAAGAGCTGGCGATGACCAAGGTTAAGGATGTGGCCGAGCTCTACGTTCTGTCCGATAGGTGCGCCCGGGCTGAAGAGGGAAGGAAGTACCCTGGCGAAGATGCCGGTGCGAAAACCGACTCTGCCGATGAAGACGCCACCATCCCGACGAAGAAGGGCCAGCGTCCCAACAGGAAACGCAAAGGCAAGGCCGTGCTTGCCGTTGAAGGATCTGACGACACCGGCGTTGGCAAGAAGGTCAAGGCAGACGCCCCCGGCAAGGAGATTGCCGGGTGCGCCGGCTGCCAGGCCTTGGCGGCTGCCGACAAGCCAGGAAGCTCCGGCAAGCAATACTGCAAGATCCACCGCACCAAGGGCCACGACCTCCAGAACAGCCAACAAGTCGAGCTGCTTGCTGAGAAGCAAAAGGCTGAGTACGAGAGGCGGGACAAGGAGAAGGACCAGGGCGGTGCTGGGGGATCCGGCAAGAAGCGTGGCGGCCAAGGAAGCCATCCCGGCAAGGACAACCAGCAAGAGAGGCCCGCCCGGGGCCGTGACAAGAAACAAGAAGACGATGATCACGACGAGGACGACGAGTCCGGCGAGCAAGGGTTCCAAAAGGCTACGGAGTCCATGTGCGTCGATGGCGGCGCCTCGCTGCATACTTCTCACCGCCAGCTCAACCAGTGGACGCGTGAGATTACAGCAGCGAAGCCGTTGTTCGACGCTCAGAAGCCGCTGAAGTGGTCCAGCACGCCCCTCATCTTCGACGCCGAGGACCACCCTGACCGCATGACCGCGGTCGGGTGTTTGCCATTGTTGGTCTCACCAACGATACGGAACCTCAGGGTGAACAAGATGTTGGTTGACGGCGGGGCCGGCCTGAACCTGATCTCGCCTGTCGTGATCAAAAGATTTTAAATCCCTGATGGAGACCTCGAGGAAACGGGCACGTTTCAAGGGGCCAATCCGGGGAGGAGCCAGCCGAAGGGGAAGGTCACATTGCCCGTGACGTTTGGAGGGGAGTTGAACTACAGAACGGAGAGGATCATCTTCGACGTGGCCGAGATCCCCTTGCCCTACAATGGGATCCTCGGCCGCCCGGCACTAGCCAAGTTCGTGGCAGCATCACACTATGCCTACAACATGCTAAAGATGCCCGGGCCGTTGACCATCATCTCCGTCCCCTCCAACAAGAAGGACGCGCTGATCTGCGCCGACCAACTCTACCGGGAAGCAGTTGCAGCAGCTGCCGTCAAGGCGCCTGCTCCTTCCGCTGAAGGCCCGGGGGGGAGAAGAAGCCCGGCAAGACCTCTCGCACCCACTCCGGCAAGTGCACCTCCTCAGAGTGTTGTGCTACCGTCGAGGACGTACCAGAGAGCTCTACCGGCAAAGGCAGGAAATCCAGAGCCGAGCCACCGCAGACCAAGAAGGTGTCCGCCAGGGAGGATGGCACGAGAGGGGCCTTCACCATAGGCTCCACCCTCGACAGCAAATAGGAAGGCACGCTCGTCACCTTCCTGCGGGCGAATGTCGACGTGCTTGCATGGCGAGCATCCGACATCCCCGGTGTTCCCAGGGAGGTGATTGAGCACCACCTAGCTGTCTGCCCTCATGCGCAGCCCGTCAAGCAGAAGGTCAGAAAGCAGGCTCTGGAGAGGCAGGAGTTCATCACAGAGGAGATCAGGAAGTTGGAAGCGGCGGGTTTGGTGAGAGGACTGCTCCACCCGACGTGGTTGGCCAATCCGGTAGTGGTGCGCAAGGCGAATGGGAAGTGGAGGCTGTGTATTGACTACACAGATATTAATAAGGCTTGTCCTAAGGACCCCTTCCCATTGCTGCGCATCAACCAGATTGTTGACTCCACGGCCGGGTGTAATCTGTTATCATTCCTCGACGGCTACTCGGGCTACCACCGAATCTTCATGAAAAGAGAGGATGAAGAAAAGACAGCATTCATCACCCCATATGGTACGTATTGCTTTTTACGGATGCCTTTCGGGTTGAAGAGTACCGGCTCGACGTTTGCAAGAGCAGTCCAAATTGGTTTTTAACCTCAACTCCATAGAAATATGGAGGCATACATGGATGACATAGTGGTCAAAACCAAGGACGGGCCAACTCTTGTGCAAGATCTGGAAGAGACATTTTCCAACCTACGCAAGATCAACCTCAAGCTGAACCCTGAGAAGTGTGTCTTTGGTGTTCCGTCCGGCAAGCTTCTCGGGTTCTTTGTGTCGCAGCGCAGGATCGAGGCAAATCCAGACAAAATCAAGGCTATTGAGCAGATTGAGGCCCCCAGGCGGATCAAGGATGTGCGTGGGCTCACCGGCTGCGTCGCCGCCATGAGCCGATTCATCTCCAAGTCCGCCGAGTGCGCCCTTCCTTTCTTCAAAATCTTGAAGAAGGCAGGCCGAATGGAGTGGACCCCAGAAGCCGAGGCAGCATTGCAGGATCTGAAGAAATACCTTTCCTCCATGCCGATACTGGTTGCGCCTAAACCACAAGAGCCGTTGCTGCTATATCTGGCGGCGATGAATCAAGTGGTCAGCGCCGCACTGGTGGCACGGAGGGAGGTCGACAAGGGGGCAGTGACGGCGGCGGAGCCAGTGGATGGCAAGCCAAAGATTCCCCCAGCAGGGCCTGGTGCCGGCAAGGCGCGGCCCCCGGCAGAGTCTGATGCAATCGAGGCAGTGCCCGTGCAGTCGAGTGAGGTGGCGCGGAAGAAGAAGATGACGCAGCACCCGGTTTACTTTGTCAGCTGCCTCTTGCAGGGAGCTAGGTCGAGGTATTCCGGTGTGCAAAAATTGCTCTTCGGCCTCCTTATGGCCTCGAGGAAGCTGCGTCATTACTTCCAAGCCGACGAGATCACTGTCGTCACCCGCCTCCCATTGCAACGGATACTGCATAACCCAGATGCGACCGGAAGGATTGTGGAATGGGCCTTGGAATTGTCAAGCTTTGGTTTAAAGTTTGAGAGTACCTCGACAATCCAGAGCAGAGTCTTGGTGGAGTTCATTGCAGAATGGACCTCGACGCCTGACGAAGAAATCCAGGAGACCACTCTCCCCGGCAAGGAAGCAGACCGCGACTGGATCATGTACTTTGATGGGGCTTTCTTGCTGCAAGGCGCCGGTACCGGTGTGCTGCTCGTCGCACCCACCGGAGAGCACCTCAAGTACGTGGTCCAGATGCACTTTCCCAGGGAGATGTCCACCAACAACACTGCTGAGTATGAAGGATTGCTTGTCGGTCTCAGGATCGCGGCAGACCTCGGGGTTAAGAAGCTCATCGTCAGGGGTGACTCGCAGCTCGTTGTCAGACAGGTCAACAAGGATTATCAGAGCCCATTGATGGAGGCTTACGTAGATGAGGTGAGGAAGCTGGAGGAACGCTTTGACGGTATCCAAGCGGAGCACGTCCCCCGAATGGAGAAGGACATCGCCAATTACCTGTCGAAGCGTGCCGCATTCAAGCTACCTGTGGAACCAGGTACCTTTTTGCTCCGTTTAACTCAACCATCCGTCGAACCATCAACAGGGCAGAACAAGCGGAGGAAGTCAGGTCCTGGCAAGTACTTTCCTACCGAGCCCCCTGGGGCCACCGGCAAGGGTGCTGCCGCGGACGCTGAGCCTGCCCAAGAGCGACTGGCTCCGGCAGGGCGTCAAGCCCTAGCCGTAGAGACGGCCGCTCCCATGGCGGGAGAGATGCCTTTGGTCCTTGCCGTCGAGCCCCAGGCTCCGGCATGGGCGCAGCATACCGTCCAATTCCTCCAAATAGGGGAGCTTCCTGAGGAACAGGAAGAAGCGGAGAAAGTAGCCCGTCGGTCCGCCCTGTACCAGTTCATCGATGACGTCCTGTACAGGACAAGGCCACACGGCGTGAAATTGAAGTGCATCCCCCGGGAGGAAGGACTGGAGCTGTTGGCGGAGATACATGGAGGCATATGTGGCTCCCACATAGGGTCGAGGCCCCTTGCCGGAAAGGTGTTCCGGCAAGGTTTCTTCTGGCCCACCGCCCTCCAGGATGCGACGACACTAGTAACCAAGTGTGAAGCGTGTCAGTTCCATTCAAAGAAGCTTCATCAACCAGCTCAAGCCCTTCAAACAATCCCTCTCTCCTGGCCATTCTCGGTCTGGGGGCTCGATATACTGGGCCCTTTCCCCCGCGCTGTCGGTGGCTTTGAGTACTTGTACGTTGCGATCCACAAGTTCACAAAGTGGCCGGAGGTGGAAGTAGTGAGAAAGGTGACTGCTCAGTCAGCTGTCAAGTTTTTCAAGGGACTGGTCTGCCGTTTTGGTGTACCAAACAGAGTCATCACCGACAACGGCACGCAGTTCACAAGCCACACCTTCATGCAATACATTCAAGACCTCGACAGCAAGGTCTGTTTTGCTTCCGTGGCACATGCACGGAGCAACGGCCAAGCAGAGAGGGCAAATGTTGAAGTGTTGCGAGCCCTAAGGACAAAGACTTTTGACAAGCTGCGCAAGAGCGGAAGGCGCTGGATTGATGAATTGCCGGCGGTTCTTTGGTCGATCAGGACGACGCCAAATCGAGCCACCAGCCAGACACCTTTTGCCCTGGTATACGGGGCAGAAGCAGTTCTCCCCACGGAACTCATATACGGGTCACCTCGAGTGCTCGCTTATGGTGAGCTTGAGCAAGAGCAGTTGCGCCAAGATGACGCGACGCTCCTTGAGGAAGATCCTCTTCGGGCGGCTGTGAGAGCAGCGCGCTACCAGCAAGCCTTGTGCCGCTACCATAGCCGCAAGGTTCATGCCCGAAGCTTTAAGGAAGGCGACCTTGTTCTTCGGCGCGTTCAGTCGGCCAAGAATTCCAACAAGTTGACGCCAAAGTGGGAAGGCCCTTATCGGGTAATACGAGTCACCAGGCCCGGCGCAGTCCGCCTGGAGACCGAAGATGCTGTCCCAGTGAGAAACTCCTTGAACATCGAGCATCTTCGCAAGTTTTACCCATAAGGCACGGCTTGCCAGGCCTCCCGGCAAGCCACCTTTTGTACAAGCTTTGCCGGCAAGGCATGTAACCCTTTGTACAAAGCCAGGCGCAGACCCTGAGCATAAATAAATGAAGCGTTGGCGCCCTAAATGATAGCATGCATGCTAGGTCGAGTCTCTTTCTTGGTTAGGGTTGATAGTGCTTATCGGCGACTAACCCCTAGCCTAGAGGTCGAGTGCGCGTCTATCTATTTCTTTTCTGTCCTCCTTTGGTTCGCAGGGCACATGAGCACTTCTGCTGACCTACTTGGAAGAAAGGAAACGGACAGGCGTCCCGGCCCCGGCAAACCAGAGTTGCCGGGGGCTGCAAGCGCAAGGGTCCAACCGCGGCAAGACAAGGCTGCCGGGGGGCGCAGATCCAGATAATTCTTTCATCCTCTATCATGCATTTCGGAATGGAACTAGGATATGTGAAACCTCGTTTTATTTCTAGGCCACCGTGCTCCCCTTTTCTATACCCCAGGATTATCTCCTGGGCCCGGATTTGGTTGTAGTCGCGGTGGCAAGGAAGTAGAACAAGGAGCCTAAGCCCGCTTCATCCCTGCCTCCGCCAAGAGCGCGAGAATGGTCGAGCGAAGTATGAGGGGACGGCAAGGCCTGTTGCCGGGTGAAAACGTTTATCTTAAATTGTAACAAGGATTCGCTCCTTGTCGCGGGGTCTACCCACGAACGAAAAACCCGGCAAACATCCCTTTTTCATTAAAAGCATCCCACACAGGTACAGTCCGTACGGAATGAAAAACATGAACAAGGGGGATTACAAGCTTTAAATTTAACAAGGCCCGAAGGCTTACAGATTAAAAAAGAGATAAGATGCCCGTGATCCCTTTCTTGTCCCTCTCCTCAGGAGGCAGGTCAAGGAGGCGAGAGGGCAAAAGGGGCGCCTAGGCAAGCTACGAGCAGCAGAAAGCTCCAAGAGAAAACCTCGGTGGCTGCCCACAGGTGGGCCGGTGATGACGGTGCCGGGAAAGGAGCTGGAAGACGAGGCGGCAGGACCGGCAGTACGCGACGAAGGCGTCGATGCCCGCGTACTCCGAGTTGACGGCCTTGACACCCGCCCTCTTCCTCTTTCGCAGCCTCCCGATGCCAGCCACCCAAGGAGACGGCCCCGAGAAGTTCAAGGAGCTGGCACCACCCCCGGCGAAACTCTGCCGGAGGAGTGGCCAGGTGCAGATGCTGTTGCTGCCGCACCCGCCCAGGCGTGGGGCGTCCGACGCCTAGCCGGACTCATCCCCGTCATCTGCCCCGCTGTCCCCCTCATCACTTTCGCTCGAGGAAGAGCTTCCATCATCGGAATCTCCATCGGAGGAGCTCTCCACGCAGCACTTCAGGCGAGTCCCGAAGTCTCCGAAGACCTTGACGGAGAGCAGACCGTCCTCCATTAATTTGAATTAGTGGACGAGCCCCGCCGTCAGGCTGTGGATGCGAGCGAACGTCCTCCACCCACGACGGAGGTACATGACCCGAGGAGTCGGGAAGTCGACGTCGACCCGCGTGCCCCCATTCCCACAACCCCTCATGTGCAGTCTGAGGGATTGGGGCGGGTCACGCTCCATCTCTTGAGCAAACGGGGAGGGAAGACGAAGACGGCGACGCGGAGGCCGGCGAAGCCTGATGAAGAACTTGCGGGGCTGGTCTCCGACGTGGCCTTCCATTGGAAAAGGCATCATTGGCGGAGGCAAAGCCGGCGCGCCGCCCCGTCCTCCTCTTCCCCAAGAACCACGACCTCTGCCCCGGCCTCGGCCATGGCCTCACCCCCTCCCCCTTCCCCTCGCAGCCGGTTCCACCACCGCGGGCTCAGGAGGAGGAGGGACGCGCTGTCGGGCGGCGACCCTCGCAGCCACCGTCGAGGGACCAGGATTCCCCTTCTCCATGGAGAATGAAAGGAAGGAGCAGAAGCGAGAGGAGATAGATGACAGAAGAGTGCGGGACGCCATCCCCCTTCCCCCTCTTTATAAAGGGGCGGGGTCGGGGCTCGGCCACCCCGCTCGGCCAATCCAGCCACCAGAGGCGCAGGGAATCAGGACCGACCCGCTGCCCCAACCAGCGACGGCCCGGTTTCCCGCCTCCACCGCTTGCCACCCCAGGCGCATGAAGGACGCGTGGCGGACATGCAGAACCGAGGGGACGGGTGAAGTGACCTCTCCCCACCCCGTGATCGTGGGGAGTGGACGCCTTGAAGACCGCGACCCGGCCCCGTTCAGTAAATGAGCCGCGCCTCCACGCCTCCCTCTTTTTACGAGGAAGGCGCGAGCCGCCTCTTTACTGCGATGTGACGCATGCGTGTGGAAACCGCCCCACGCATGCTGCCCACGTCACACACACCCCTCCACGCCGCGCCGTGCGCGCGGGTCGTGGGAAGCGCAGCGCGCGAAAAGTTTTACCACGGTAAAAACTGCCCCGCCTGCCCGCGCACCGTTTTGGGCCTGGCCCAACAACATGTCGCGCTTATGTGTGGCCCAGGCCCGAGGGCTCATGTCGGTGTACAAAAAGAGGGGCACACTTTTGTACCCCTTTACCTGTGCACGGGCAGTCGGAGCCGCACCCGCGGTCACACCAAGTAGAACAGGGGAGGTGAGCCAAGGTAAGACCGAAGCCCAAGATAATCAGAGCGACGCCAAGACCAAGACCACAAAGAGCAGAGGGACGAAGCAGGTTCCCCCGGCAAGACCCTTGCCGGGGCAGCCCCAGCAACCCTGGCAAGACCCTTGCCGGGGCAGCTAGCCCCACACCAACAGAGCGAGCCACCCTTGAGCCCACGGTCTCCAACATCACGTTGGGCCAGGGCTCGGGAGGCACCTCCATGGTGGCATGCAGATCTTTGTGAAGACAAGGAACACTCACACTACTAGGAAAAGGGCTATAGCTAATATGGACATTAATGGCGCACCATGTATATGGTGCGCCACTGCTATATAGTAGTGGCGCACCAGATACAGGTGCGCCATTAGTGTCCTCATTACTAATGGCGCACCAGACACACGGTGCGCCATTACTAGCAATTTTTTTCCAAAACTATTAATGGCGCACCAGGGCACAGTGCGCCATTACTAGTTTTAACTAGTAATGGTGCACCACACGCTCCGTGCGCCACTTCTAACATTTTTTTTTACTTTTTTTTCAAAACTAGTAATGGCTCACCGGGGTACAATGCGCCATTACTAGTTCAAACTAGTAATGGCGCATCCCAGACACGGTGCGCCACTACTAACAATTATATATATATATATATATATATATATATATATATATTGCAAAACTAGTAATGGCGCACCAGTAACAGGTGCGCCATTAGTAACCAGGGTTACTAATGGCGCATTTTTATGTGGTGCGCCATTGGTGACCTGAGACCAGCTAGATATTTTGGACAGCCACCTACCACACTCACTTTCCCCACTTCATTCTCTCCACCTCCTCCTCCAAGCTTGTCTCGGCAGCCTCCTCCTCCTCACCTCATTTGCACCATAGATTCACCCAAATTAAGTGGTTAAATTCCCTTTTTTTGATAGGTAAGTAAGGGGAAAGCTTTCTTTATGTTGTAGATCTACGTTTTTTCTCCCTCCAACAACATGCACATGCACTTTTTATGGCCTAGCTAGATCTACGTATGTTTGTGGTGTTGCATATGTATGTGGTGTTGCATATACGTTTGTGTTTGCAGGTACCGGTATTTGAAATGCGATAGTTGCCAATTTTTTCTTGGTTCTAAAATATCATTTTGCTCTACCCTGCAGGCGACCATGGTCCACACGATGACCGAAGGCATCGTGAATAGGTTTTTGAGCTCCGCGAAGGCCGAGATGCTTCAAAAGAACGAGACGGAGATAAGATGTCCGTGTCAAAGATGCAAGCTAAAGAGCCTTATTGCGGACCCGGATTCCGGACAGGTGCGGGACCACCTGCTCTTGTGTGGTTTCATGGATGGCTATCGGTGGCAAGGTGATGAAGATGACTATGAAGTCATCCATGGGGGCCGGGCAAGAAATGAGGAAGGGCAGCAAGGCAACCACCGCGGCGAGGGTGGGCGAGAAGATGAAGAATCTCCAGGACATGATCACGACGGTGATGCTGTACACAGTCATCATGTAGAAGATGCTGGACATGATGATGAGGAAGATCAAGACGAAGGGCATGATCATGAAGATGAAGATGTCGGAGCAGACGACGATGGACCATCGATGGGCTGGGAGCAGGACCCTCATATTCAAGAGCTGCTTCTCAAGCAGACGGATAACGCAAGAGCTGCCGCCCGAGAGAAAGCCAAGCTGGATCAACTGGAGATAGACACGGTTACTCCATTGTATGAAGGATGCAGGCCCGAGGATACCCGCCTGAAAGTAACGCTCATGGCTCTGGAGATGAAGGTAAAACACAAAATGACTGACGCATGCTTCGACGAGAACATGTCATTCTGGCACGAACGTCTTGCCAAGGGGAACAAGTGCCCGACCAGTTTCGAGGAGGCAAAGAAAATCGTGTGTCCTCTGGATTTACCGCACGTGAAATACCATGTGTGCATGAACAATTGCATCATTTATCAGCATGAGCACGCGGAGTCTACCATATGTCCGGTGTGCGGCGTCACTCGATACAATAAGAGGAAGAAAGCTCCTCGAAAAGTGGTGTGGTACTTTTCGATCACTCCTCGTCTGCAGCGGTATTTCGCGGACCCTAAGCTAGCAAAGCTCCTGCGTTGGCACGCGGATAGGGAGGAGAAGAAGCGAGAAGATGACGAAAATGATCTGGAGATAATTAAAAAAGACAAGATGCTGAGTCACCCTAAGGATGCGAGCCAGTGGCAAGCGTTGAACTTCGAACACCCAGAATTTGGGGACGATCCAAGAAACATCGTGCTGGGCGCGAGCACCGATGGAGTCAATCCATTTGGCAGCCAGAGAAGCACACATAGCACCTGGCCTGTGGTTGTGCATGAAGAGGAAGTACATTCACATGAGTATGCTAATTGAAGGGCCGAAACAACCAGGGAACGACACCAATATGTATCTGGGGCTGCTGAAAGAGGAGCTAGACATGCTGTGGAAAACGCCAGCCAATACGTGGGACGCCGCAGAAAAAGAATATTTCCCTATGAGAGCCGCACTGCTCACGACGGTGCACGACTATCTCGGTTATGGATATCTCGCGGGGCAGGTGGTCCACGGATTTTCTGGATGCGTCAGGTGCATGGATGACACAACGTATCGCCAGCTAGATAGAGATCCCGGGTCTTCAAAAACCGTGTTCATGGGACATCGAATGTGGCTTCGCGACGATGACTCATGGAGAAAATGCAAGGATCAGTTCGATGGTGAATACGAACCCCGAAGACGCCCGCGTACGAGGAGCGGCGAGGAAATAGACGAGCTGTTGAAAAATTGGAAAGAGTGCCTAGAGCCGGGAAAGAAGCGAAAGGCGCCAGAGCCGCTGCTGAAGGTATGGAAAACAATATCTGTTTTCTGGGACTTGCCGTACTGGAAGATCCACCGTGTGCCTCACAGCCTTGATGTCATGCATATCACGAAGAACGTGTGAGAGAGTCTGCTTGGTACCCTGCTCAACATGCCAGAGAGGACCAAAGATGGGCCGAAAGCAAGGGCAGACTTGAAATCAACGGGCATCAGGGAGGAGCTTCACGCTAATGATGATGAGGCGAAGCAGGACACGGAAAGTCGCCGCAAAGGCAAAAAGGCCAAGAAGACCGGAAATGACTACCCTCCCGCGTGCTTCACTTTAAGTCAGGAGGAGATCGAGCAGTTTTTCACCTGCCTCGTAGGAGTAAAACTTCCTTACGGTTACGCGGGAAAGATAAGCAGATACCTAGACTCAGCGAAGCAGAAGTTCAGCGGGATGAAGTCTCACGACTGTCACGTGCTGATGACGCAGATACTTCCAGTTGCAATCCGTGGGATCATGGACGCGCACGTCCGTAAAACGCTATTTGGCCTATGCAACTTTTTCGACGTCATCTCTCGGAAGTCGGTTGGCGTGAGGCAACTCAGAAGGCTACAGGAAGAGATCGTGGTGATAGTATGCGAGCTCTTCCCGCCCGCATTCTTCGATGTTATGGTGCATCTGCTGGTCCATATCGTGGAGGATATCATCCAACTCGGGCCGACGTTCCTGCACAGCATACACCACACGACTTCGACAAGTACGGCGACCCGAAGATGGAACATGACGACGACGATGAAGTGCCATACACCACAAGAAGAAGCAGGACCACCCTACCTAAAGGACGTCCGTTCAAGAGAAGAACTCCATTTGCGAAAAAGAAGGGCAAGAAGATTGTGAAAAGATAGCTAGCTAAGATCGATTGTATTTAAATCGTAGTCTTCATTTCTCGATTGTAATTCGACATATTGATATGATATTTCTTCTGTTCTAGTCCTCATGAATATTAATTTATGTTTATTCTGGTATTGAATTTCTAACTCACAAAAAGTATTGAATTTGTTAATATTTTTTGAACTCATGAATATTTTTAAATTTCATGGGCACGTTTTGAATTCATGAATATTTTTTCAAATTTGATGATATTTTTTCATATTCATAGATGTTTTACCAATTCACAAACGAATGCAATTAAAAATCCAAAAAAAAAACAAATTTGATGATATTTTCAAATAACAAATTTGATGATATTTTTTCATATTCATAAATATTTTCAAATAACAAATTTGATGATATTTTTTCATATTCGTAAATATTTTCAAATAACAAATTTGATGATATTTTAAAAAAAATTATTACTGTTTTTATAAAAAAATTACTGTTTCATACATATTCATTTTCTAAAAAATTATTAGATGCAACAAATAATAATTAAAAAAAGTTACTAATGGCGCACCAGAGGTTGGTGCGCCATTGCTATCACTGTTGTTATAAAAAAAATTTATTGTTTCATATTCATATTCATTTTCTAAAAAATTATTAGATGCAACAGAAAATAATAACAATAATAAAAGTTACTAATGGCGCACCAGAGGTGGGTGCGCCATTGCTATCACTGTTTTATAAAAAAATATTACTGTTTCATATTCATATTCATTTTCTAAAAAGTTATTAGATGCAATAAAAAATAATAAGAAAGTTACTAATGGCGCACCAGAGGTGGGTGCGCCATTGCTATCACTGTTTTTATAAAAATATATTACTGTTTCATATTCATATTCATTTTCTAAAAAATTATTAGATGCAACAAAAAAAGTTACTAATGGCGCACCAGAGGTTGGTGCGCCATTGCTATCACTGTTGTTATAAAAAATTATTATTGTTTCATATTCATATTCATTTTCTAAAAAATTATTAGATGCAACAGAAAATAATAACAATAATAAAAGTTACTAATGGCGCACCAGAGGTGGGTGCGCCATTGCTATCACTGTTTTATAAAAAAATATTACTGTTTCATATTCATATTCATTTTTAAAAAAATTATTAGATGCAACAAAAAATAATAAGAAAGTTACTAATGGCGCACCAGAGGTGGGTGCGCCATTGCTATCACTGTTTTTATAAAAATATATTACTGTTTCATATTCATATTCATTTTCTAAAAAATTATTAGATGCAACAAAAAAAAAGTTACTAATGGCGCACTAGAGGTGGGTGCGCCATTGCTATCACTGTCTTTATGGCGCACCCCTAGATGGTGTGCCATTGCTAACCTTCCCCCCTTGTGTGTGCTGTCCATCTCGCCAGACGTTCGTCGACCTTCTCCCAATCTCGCATCTCTCTCAGCGCCCGACCCACTGCGCCGACACCCCACCCACTGCGCCGCCGCCCCTACTGCGCCGCCGCCCATTCTCCTCCTCCTGTCCATCGCCTTCGGCCTCCTGCCCCTGACTGACTAGACTGCCCTAGCCTCCGCGCGCAGTTCACCGTCCCGGATCTCCACCCCGGCACGCTCGACTCCCTGCTTGCCCTCAGCGACGACCTCGTCAAGGTACCTGCTTTCCATCCCGATCTTGCCCCCCGCCCTAACTGTTCTTGCCCCCGGCCTGATCTGGCCTCTGGCTGCAGTCCAACATCTTCATCGAGGGCGTCTCGCAGAAGATCCGCCGGCAGATCGAGGACCTGGAGCGCGCCGGAGGGGTCGAGCCCGGCACCCTCACCGTCGACGGCGTCCCCGTGGACAGCTATCTCACCAGGTCCGTCTCTGCCTGTGGCCAGTGCTGATGCTTACATTCCTCATCTACCCACCAGCGCTTGCTTATCTGCTGAGGATGGATGGATGGATGCAGGTTCGTGTGGGACAAGGGCAAGTACCCCGTCAACGCCCCGCTCAAGGAGACTGTCGCCAGCATCCAATCCCAGGTCAATGTGCTCTGTTTCCTGTAAGTAGTGTTATGGTGTGGTACTGAAAACCTTTTGTATGCAAATGCAATAGGATAATAGTCTGCTCGAAAGCTTGCTGAAATGTTTTGTGTTCATAGTTGATGAGTAGCATTTCTTCTTTGATTTAGCCATTGTTTGAGCAATTTCATTTCTACATACATGTGTACTGGGTTTCAGTAGCATCTACTATGGTCCATGCATTGATGCATAGGTATATAACTGATGAGATAAATAATAACAAGAGTAAAATGGAGGTGACTGGGTAGCAGAGGTTCATTATAACAGCAATCTAGAGATGTTCTGACCAAGCTTGTATGCAAATTCACTGCAGACTCAGCATTGCCAGCCCATTGAACACTTGTCTCATGCATCTATAGATAGATAACTTTGGCTGTAGGGATAATTTAACCGCACAGACAGCTGGGAATTGTTCTAAATTTCAAATCGAAGACTATCCACCCATTGAACACTTGTCTCATCATTCTGTATGTGTGCATTGGTGAAAAGAGAAGGAAAAAGAATTAACAAGCTTAACATTTGGGCAAGTAGAATCTGGCCAGATAGTAAGGGACAGAAAGTTGTGCAATCTGAAATCCTCTCTGAGTGGCACATATAGAAAGCCTAGATTTATTTTTCTTCTCCTTACTCTACTGTATGCTAGGAAAATGTGTACTAGTGCATCCGTAGTACTACTAGTGCCACTTAGGGATGCTCTGTGTGCTTGTTTTCTCGATCCAAATGGGTTATCAAGTTGGAAGTTAACTGCAGACAGATGAGGAAGTGGAAGTATTCAGTGCTATCTTGTGATCATTTCCAAACTGAGCAATCGGCCACTGTGATCATGCTGCTTTGGATGCTCCTAGTTCTGATATGCTTGTTTTTTCTTCTGGCCACTGGCAGTTTTTATGCTGCATGACACTCCTAGTTCATGGGGTGGATGGTCCATGGCTCATAGCTCAGAAGATGGATATATGGCTATTTAATTTGCAGAAAAAATAACAGAATTAGTACATCATGTGTTAGTTGTCTATTGGATATCTGTAGAGCCACTGGATGCATATGAACTGCACTACTTCCTGATGTCTGACCAATGTAAAATAACCAGGAAGTGCATTGTAATCAGAGGGCATAGAATGCTCTGGTTTTTAGGCAAATGCTAGTAACTTGTGCTTTCATATCCTAGTTATCAGATATTGCGCTTGTTTTAGAATTGGGTGCTCCATTGTTTCTGAATGACTGAAGTCACTGAACCTTTTTCACTTGTGTTATCACTATCACTTGGCTATTGTGGTACATGATCTCATCTACCATAACTGTCTAAGGACATGCAGAGTAGTATGACACTGTTTCAGTTATAAGCATCCTTGCCAATTTATCATGGATGACTATTTTTCATGTAGTTGTGCTGATTGAACCTCCACTTGCAACTGTCAGTTATCTGGTTTTATTATTTCCCATACACATGTAGAATGCTTTCTGCTTTTCAAGATTTCAAAGGAGTCTCTTATCTACCCTGCCAGTTAATAAACAAGTACTCTGTTTTCAGATAGCTTGATAGTTAATCAACAAGTACGCTGTTTTCAGATAGCTATCATTGCACCTACAATAGTCCTGTATTTTTCTCCCCTTTGCCTTCTCCTTGTGTGTGAAATCTCCGGGTTTACATTAGTTTAAAACGAAGAAAAATAAGAGATCTTGAAACCAATGAATACTGCAGGATATGTTATAACAATCAGTACCCATACCTTTGATGATGTAGTGATTTGGCACAGGGGAATCTTGAAAAAACAATTTGCTTCTAGGACTGTCATTGTCAATAATATGTGTGAACTGTGAAGTGTACCTGCTAGGAACAACATTTTCCTTCTATTTACCAGTAGAGGTTCTATGTTGGTAAAGGCAACTGTAATACAAGGAATTTATATCTTGATCATGGGATGCTGTATCAGGAATTTCTGCAAGTCTGTTCAGTCAGCAGGGCTATCTAGCCTAGTGACTAGCACTATGGTCTTTCTGTTTCGTACAACTGCAATTTCATTTATGTTGTTATAAGTTTGTTGCTGTCAGCATGAGTTTACTTGCTGTCATTTATCGAAATTCAGAATGTGCTGGACTATATGTTCATTGGTACTACTTGTGATGCTGCTGTTGTACTACTTGGGAATTTTGTCAACTTTTGATGATGCTGCTGTACCCTGAGAGGCCCTTGAGTTTGCCGAAATGTCGATTAACTTCCATTCTGGCAAATTCGGGTACTCCATATGTCCTATTTTCAGCAAAGGTCATGCTGAAATTTTCATGAATTTTAGCATGACTTTGCTAAAAATAGGACATATGGGGTACTTGCGACTAATGCATGGGCCGGGGTATCTTAGTACTTAATTAAGTAGGATCAAATGCCCCTTTATTCTTGCTGCATTAAACCATAGGTGGCAATAGAGCCAAGTGATTAGGCCCAACTTAGAATTCTCCTTCCCTTTTCTTGATAGGGTATATTATTAGAAGATACCCATATATATATCAGTCAACCTAGGGTGCCTCGGCATCGATAAACCCTAAATGATGAAAACTTAGCTTTTAGGATGCCTCGGTGTCGACAAACCCTAAATGATGAGACCATGATCTTGTTCCTTGACAATAACCAACTTTTTGACCAAACTTTTTTCCTATTTAGAGCGAAACATGGCCCACAACGATGAGGCCGGCGGTTCGGGCAAGGCATTCTGGGAGCTGTCCCAGTAGATGGAGGAAGAACCTCACCGCTATGAGGACGCCGCGGAAGACACCGATCCTGACTACACAACCCCTAGTGGCGTCGGGGATGACACCACTGATGGTGCCGCCGAGGATGCCACCATTGATGATGGCGGCGCACGCACAGATGGCAGCCAACCGAAGAGGCAACGGAAGGACCGGCGCCCGAACGTGCTCGGCACCGTCAAGGAGGAATTTACTAAAGTGTCCTCCGAGGGGCATCCAACGGCGCCCAAAGAAATAGTCAAGGGGTACGCGGGACAGCTCGGGTGCATTCTCCGGAGCACCGTCTCGATCAACACCGAGAACCTAAGGCATCATGACCGAGGGAATTTGCGCAACCTCCTCTTCACGAAGCTGCACGAATGATACAAGTTCCCCGGTGACTTCGCAAACACACGCCTCTCAGGGAATAAAGTGAACAGTGCCGCCCTCACGAAGATGAGCAAGGCCCTGGCTACTTGGAGAGCTGCGGTGAAGAGCATGACTGAAAAAGGTGATAGTTATGAGAAGATCAAGGAGAAAAATCCTTCGATCAGCGAACATGACTACCGGGAGTTCAAGATCAAGTGCGAGAGCAACGCATCTGCGGAATCAAGTCACTGGGGGAAAGATATGCGAGACTTGAACTTAGGGGTCCACAAACTCGGTCCCGGCGGTTACAGAGTGGCGGAACCTATATGGGACAAGGAGGACGCGGAGCGTGCCGAGCAAGGCCTACCGCCCCTCTTCGAGAAATACCGTGACAAGCAGACCAGGAACTATGTCAGGGCCCGGTACAAGATTGACCCGGTAACCAAGGAGCTTACCACGGATCCGAAGACCAAGGCGCTTGAGCGTGTTCTGGTAAGGAATACACCCCCGCGTAATTAGCTCCATATGGTTGCATTCTAATTAATGAAGCCAAATTTCTAAATGGTTCAAGTTCCTTCCGCGGGACACTGAAAGCAGTAGCGCGGGGTCGTCTCAGAGCTCCCCTTTCGACACCCCTTTAAATAGGGCGTTGAACATAATGAAAAACAAGGATAAGATCAGTAAGCCGTCGTCAGCTGGTTGTGTGGCCGGCAAAGGCTTGTCCACGAAATGGTCGGAGTACTATACCGCTGGGCGAAAGGAGAGAAAGACCAACTCGGAAAGCCAGCAGCGCGAGGTTCAACAACTCAAGGCACAAGTGGCGCGGATTCTGGAGATGGTCAAAGAGCAAGTGCGAGACCAACTGGGAGCGAAGATCACCGCCATTATACCTACCTTGGTTTCTTGGCTGCAGGCGTGGATGGCGGGCGGCCAACTGGGGCCGCCCCCGATTCCCAGCTTCACGGGCAGCAACTCGCACAACGCGCCGACGGCGCCATTGGTGTCTCCAGCGGAGGCGTAATTGGTGTCTCCCGCGGCGGCGCCATTGGTGTCTCCGGCGGAGGCGGCATTGGTGTCTCCCGCGGCGGTGCCGGCATTGCAGCTTAATGCACCCGGGTGTGGGAAGAATACGCCGGCCGGCACCTCGGCAGCAAGCGGCCCCTCCGTCAATTACACGCCCGCCGTTGGCGGTGCCTCGACATTAGCCGAGCTCGACGCCATCACGGTAAATAATTAAGCCTCTCGGCCGATGACTTCATCTCCTTGCCTTTGACTGGGCATCCCTGACGCCCTACATGTTTTCGCAGGGCGCCGCCGACGTTCCGTGCACTCTCCTGCACTTCGTGAACGACGAGTTGGTCGATGTCGCCAAGGGCAGAATCGTTCAACCGGGTAGCCGCATGTTCCACGGTAATCAGATGCCACCCACCGTTTATAGGGTTCAACTGGTTCGGGTGCTGCCGGGCTTCGACGACATATTACTTCTGTATCGACCCCATGGGGCCAACAAAGATGATGTGATGACCCTCAGCGCCTGCATAAGCTGGCCCATGCTTTGGCCGAAGAGCCAGATTCGTTTGGGGGCGGGGGACAACACCGCCAGTCGTGCCGGCGCCAAGCCATGGCAAGACCCCCGCCACGCTACCGGACATGCCGGACATGCATATGGCACAGGATCCGGACATGCATATGGCACAGGATCCGGACGACGACGACGGTACATTTACCAACGTCGATAAGTACTTCAACAAACATGGTTACGGTGACGAATTCTTGGGGCCTCCTTCTCAAGAACCCAACCCTGCAAAAGACGATCTAGCTGGTACCGCGGAGAAACCCAATTGCAACAGGCGTCGTCTGGCGTTCAGTTCTCAGGAGACGCCTCCAGCTACCGCCTTCACCGAGCCTCAGATAGCCGAGGTGCGAAATATTATCAGCCCCAACACACTCAAGAAGGCGGTCTCTGAGCAGAACTCGATCCCATTACAGCCGAAGAAGAAGGGACGGAAAAGAAAGACTAACAAGGGTGCGAGCCAACCGGCACCGAGTACGATGCGTGCTCAGGACGGGCCACCTTCACCTAAGGATATCTCGAGGAGGGTGCATGTGGTGGGTAGGCCGATGCTACCGACTAATCTGCTCAATGCTGCAACCAGTGCTATGCGGAGTCTGCATGACAGTGTTCTTTCTTTGGAGAAGCGGCGTCTCTCCGAGAATGATGTGGCATACCCGGTTTTCGTGGCAAAGGTGCCAGAGGGCAAGGGCTTTGTGGATAGCGCCATCGGGGCTACGATCGTCCTGCGGTTTGATGACATCTTCGCTATGTTTAACCTTCATCCGCTGCACTACACCTTCGTTCGGCTATTTTCCCTGAGTATGGAGTTGCGGATCATTAGAGACAAGACCCTGGACATCGTGATAGTCGACCCCTTCTACATGTGTCCCAAGATCTTGGGCAGCGCTGGGGACCGGCAAGTCGCGAGTTCATACCTCGAAGGCGTCATTCTGGCAAACCCAGATAAGGATAACTTCCTCGTGCCTTACTTTCCCGAGTAAGTCATCCCCTCACCGCCCCGTAACATATGATTTCTTAGATTTCGATCGTTCTTTTTTTTTCTAACATTCCATGTTTTGTGCAGTGACACACATTGCACACTCATCCTCTTAAGCCCGAAATATTCCATGGCCACATATTTCGACTCGGACCGTCAGTCGAAGAAAGACTACACAAATATCAAGAAAGTTCTTGATGATGTTCTCCCCGGCTACGCCAGATCTGGAGGCACCTTCAGCAGGCCAGTTCGTAGGTACGGCAAGCACGTGTTCACCCACAATACGACGTTCCCCTGCGTCAAACAGCCGCCTGGCGGTCAGAAGGATGCCTACTACGCCCTCCATCACATGCGGGCGATCGTACGGGACCATAATCACCTTCTGCTACCAAATAATCTCGAAGATTGGGCCGCACGCTTGTCGGCAATCCAGGACGCGGACATCAGACATGAATTCTTTCGCATCCAGTCGGAGTTTGCGGTAATCATCCATCAAGATGTCCTTCGTACCTCGGGGCAGTTCTGCCTCAGATATCAACCGTCCAACAGTGAGATAGAAACAACGCTACAAATGCAGGCTGACAACGCCCGCGATTTCATGACCATCACGACAGACGGTGGCTTCATCCACGCTCCGGTCCCTGAGTCGAGTCGAAAGTAGTGATGCTATGTAGTTCTGAAATATCGATTAGCTCATGTTGTAATTAAACTTTAATGAACTTGTATGTCTCTTTGGTTTGGACAGTCGCTCAACTTATATGTAATCGATGCTATTTATTAGTAGGACCATGAATCGTGCTATTCATGTCTTGCTTTTCTCTTCCGATCCTTTTGTTGCATACTTATATATTGCTTATGTATTGTCTATGAATTGCTACTAATGTTTTTTTTGGATAGTGCATAGAGATGCCGCCGTATGTCGTGTACAAGGGTAAGGTTCCCGGAGTCTACGACGACTGGGAGGACTGTCGGTGACAGGTTCACCGTTTCAGCGGTAACAGTTACAAAGGGAACACCACTAGGACGGAGGCGGAAGCTAGATACGCGCGCTATCTAGCGGGAGAGAGGAGGAACCGGATGAAGACCAGTTTCATCGCGATGATGCTAATCTGATGACCGCAGCTCTCTTCTAGGTGATGGTAGTTTAGATGATCGATATCGACTTGTAATGTGAAGACAAACTTGCTACTCGCGGTCTCGAGACTTGTAATGTTCTAACTTTGTTCGGTCTTTTGAATTCGGAGACTAATATGATGAATTGTGTTCGGAGACTAATCTTCTATTCTATTCGATAAATCTGCTGTTTATATGGTGTGCTGTATATATTCTGTGCAGTAATATATTTTGTAACCTGTGCAAATATCAGAAAAGAAAAAAATTCCTAATATTCATACTAGTGGCGCACCACACAGCACTTTAGTGGCGCACTGCAATAAACACACTAGTGGCGCACTATCTAGTAGTGCGCCATTAGTAACCCAGAGCACAAGGTAAATATGGCCCCCTGGGAGGCATAGTAATGGCGCACCGTTTGACATACTAATGGCGCACTCCCTGGTGCACCACTACTGTCTGGTATACTAATGGCGCACCCCTGGTAGTTACTAATGGCGTGATGATAGTGGCGCACCTGTAGTGCGTCATTAATGGCCAAAACAGGTGTGCCACTAATTAGCCTTTTCCTAGTAGTGTCAAGATCAGATGAGGATTAGAAGACGACGATCCCCGGCAAGATCCTTGCCGAGGAAGGCCACCGGACCCCCGGCAAGGTCCTTACCGGGGACGACAGCGCGCCACGGCAAGACCCTTGCCGGGTCACACGGAAAGACCCTTGCCGGGCCACCCGCCAAGGCCCTCACCAAGGACGCCAGCGGGGCCACCGCCAGGCCCGCGCCAACCAAGTTTCCACCACCGCTCACATGCAGCTGCCAGCCCAACCAGCTGGGCAGGCACCTGCGTGGCAACATGCGGCTCCCAGGCCAACTCATCAAGCGCCTGTGTGGCGGCATGCAGATCTTCGTGGAGGCTCCACCACAGCGCCACCTTAGCTGCCTGCCTGCCTACGTGGCGCCGCATGCGTCACTGGCCAGGGAGCGTGTGGCAGCAAGGAGGAGCGGCTACGGACGGGATGGGCCTCGCCCCCGTCCCCAATAAATCAAGGGGACACCTAAGCTACGCATTAAATGTGTCTTGTCCTGTAATACGAGCGATAAGCTCATAGCACTGTGCGCCTTTCCACCTCCTGTGTGCCACTGTGGCAAGATAAGCTCATAGCACTGTGCGCCTTTCCACCTCCTGTGTGCCACTGTGGCAAACCCTTTCGGCTATAAAAGGAGGCCCATGGCATACTGGAGAAGGATTCGGCTCTTTGGAACCACGCACTCACCACAGCTAGTTCGAGAGCTCAAGAACTCTCTAAAATACACCCACCATAGCAGGACTAGGGTTTTACGCATCCTCGCGGCCCGAACCTGGGTAAACGATCCTTGTGCTGGTTACTAATCCTGCTCTTCTCGCAACCCCGCGCCCCGGCAACCGTAGTAGGGATTCTTGTGATCCCATAGGTGTCATTCCACACCGACACATGTGATGTTTATCTTTTATGCATCTTATTTTGCTTAGTACGGTTGTAGCATTCACTAGTAGAGAAAGGGCCAAATGTTCAACTCATTAGTCCCGGTTTGTATTTGACCCGGCACTAATGTGACCATTAGTGCCGGTTCGAACGGCTATGCATTAGTGCTGGTTCGTGTTGAACCTTTAGTACCGGTTCGTGGCACGAACCGGTACTAAAGAGGTGGTGGCAGGCTGGCGTCAGGCCGGGGCCCCACGAGCCCCTTTAGTGCCGGTTTGTGACACAAACCGGTACTAAAGGTCTAACCTATAGTACTGGTTTGTGTCACCAACCGGCACTAAAGAGTCTTAACCTATAGTCCCGGTTGGAGACACAAACCGGCACCATCGGGCAAATTTCAAACTCTACCCCCCCGGGTGTATCGTCATTTCAGTTTTCAAAAAAACAAAAGAAAATGATAAAAACTTCAAAAAATAAAATCCTTCGAGAGGTAGTTATATTACTACATCTACTAGTTAGGAAATTTAAAAACTTCAATTTCGACATGTTTTGCAAAAAGTGTAGGGAAAATGTAAAACGGCTATAACTTTTGCATACGATGTCGGAAAAAAACGTATAATATATCAAAATGTTCTGCACGAAAATCCGCATCCGATTTGTAAATTTTTAGAATCATAAAATTCTAAAAGGAAAACAAGATATGCTCAAATTTCAGTTTTTTTGAATTTTGGTCAAACTGTGGTCAAACTACTTATTCAAGAAATATTAGTGTTACTAAATAATTATTTCAGTTTTTTTAATTTTGGTCAAATCTGGTCAAACTATGGTCAAACTACTTATTCAAGAAATATTAGTGTTACTAAATAATTACTGTTTTTTAGAATAATAGTTTCAAACTCAAACGGTGAAACGTGTGACCTAATGCTCAAGCTAAACTCCTGAGGGTTAATAGGATTGACAGCTTACATTTGTCAGGAAAACAACTAGTGCAGACTTAGAAAGTAGGGGCAATAGAACTCTGAAGTTAAGCGTTCTCATGCTGGGGTAGTGAGAGGATGGGTGAGCGGCCGAGAAGTTAGACGATTTGGAATCAGTGATCCATACTTGAGCAGTTAAGAGGGGTGATTAGAGACTAAATCATCAAATAATTCAGAAAATCGAAAAGAAATAAAAAAAGATTCCAATTTTTTCAAAAAAAATTAAAAAAAACTTTAGTACCGGTTGGTGTTACCAACTGGTACTAAAGGTCCCCCATACCATGGCGCGAGCTCACGCCACGTGGTGGGCCTTTAGTGGCAGTTCGTGCCGAACCAGTACTAAAGGGGGGCCTTTAGTCTCCACCCTTTAGTGCTGGTTGCAGAACCGGCACTAAAGGCCCTTACGAACCGGTAATAAAGCTCTGTTTTCTACTAGTGATTATAAGCTGATCTCTCACTAGATTTCAAAGTACAAGTGTTCTCCCTGAGTATGCACCGTTGTGATAGTTCGTCGTGCCGAGACACCACGTGATGATCGGGTGTGATAAGCTCTACGTTCACATACAAAGGGTGCAAGCCAGTTTTGCACACGCAGAATACTCTGGTTAAACTTGACGAGCCTAGCATATGCAGATATGGCCTCGGAACACTAGAGACCGAAAGGTCGAGCGTGAATCATATAGTAGATATGATCAACATAGTGATGTTCACAATTGAAAACTACTCCATCTCACGTGATGATCGGACATGGTTTAGTTGATATGGATCACGTGATCATTTAGATGACTAGAGGGATGTCTATCTAAGTGGGAGTTCTTAAGTAATATGATTAATTGAACTTTAATTTATCATGAACTTAGTCTTGTTAGTATTTGCAAATTATGTTCTAGATCAATAGCTCGCGATGTAGCTCCCCGTTTATTTTGATATGTTCCTAGAGAACTAAGTTGAAAGATGATAGTAGCAATGATGCGGACTAGGTCCGTGATCTGAGGATTATCCTCATTGCTGCACAGAAGTATTATGTCCTTGATGCACCGCTAGATGACAGAACTATTGCAGGAGCAAATTCAGACGTTATAAACGTTTGACAAGCTCGGTGGATCCTAGTGTGCGTGGATTGGCACCACCGGTATGTCCTGAATTTGGATGACAACGGCAGCAACAACCACATGCTTCAGTCATGGTGGATTCAAAATGCAGAACGAAAATACCGGGACGATTGCTTCTACGTCCTGGAATCCCGATTTGAGCTACTGTTGGTATCCATCCTGGTTAAACAAGACTGGAGGCGTCGTAACGCTGATGATAACACGGCACATGTGATGTCACTGACGGTGCACGCGCTAGAAGAACAGGATGAAGGCGGCAAGGTGCGGTGGGTGGCGAGAGATGGCCAAAGACTAGGTGACAGCGTCCTGTTCCTTGGGTCGCCTGCAAGCTTTGCCATGGATGTCACACAGCTTGGCATGGATGGCCGGTGCACCTACTTCAGTTTCAAAGGTGGTTTGTTCAAGTACAGACTTATCGACAACGAGGCCAAGCTCGTGACGCGGCTTCATCCAATATGGAGTGCCAACATGACATGCATGTGGCTTCACCCCAAGCCTCAGTTTCGTCCCAGCACCAAAAAAATAGAGACTCCAAAGAAGAACAAGCAAAAGGTTCACCAAATTTAAATTGGATGCATACATACAATTGCAGTCTAATTACCTACTCTATTTGGCACTTATTTACTCGTAGTTTGATGAGGAAATAAATCATTGAAAAGCCGAATTTTAAATTTCAAGTTATTATTGACAAAAAATCGGCAATTATATATATATATATATATATATATATGTATTGCATTATAATTTGTATTTCTAAATCTAAACCTGCACACTTTTTTCATCTTTAAACTTCACGATATGTGACTACTTGGTTTTATTTCAATGGTGTCCGTGCCCATGATTAATATCTGATTCATTTGTATTTCTGTTGATCATTGTAACCTCCACCAAAATGCCATTCTGAATTGCTAGTGTTAGCAGGAGGGGCTAGAACCGAACCATTTATGTTGTGAACCAAAAAAAGAAACAGTTTTAGCTTAAGTTCAGTAATATTATGACAACTTCAGTTATGTATCTTCATGCCATGGCGGAGCAGCCGGCAGGGCGAGGTTGAGCAGCCGCCCTACCTTGATTTGTGTAAAGAAATTATACATGTATATACATCATCAGATCGCTAACTATCCAACTGTTTCATGACTTAAGTCGTTGCCTCGTTGGGAAAAATGAAAAAGGAGAAAGAGGGCATGGCCTGGTCATCGATCACACGTGGTGATGTGGAATTGTCATGGCAGATGTCCTAGTGGAAGGACTTAGTCATGGAGCCATCGCAACTAGGTTAGCTTAAAGGGGTTAAACCGGACAAAGGACACAGGGAGTTTATACTGGTTCGGCCCCTTCCGGTGAAGGTAAAGGCCTAATCCAGTTTGAGGTGGTATTGCTTAGGTTTCGATTACCAGGGAGCGAATACGCTTGACCTAGTTTTCGATCTCTTGTTTCTTGCCCTAAACCGCCGCCGGGTCGTCCCTTTATATACACATGTTGACGCCCGGCGGCTCACGGAGTCCCGGCCGGCTCATACACAACGTGTCGGGCTCGGTGACTACTACGCCTGCCTTACAATACAAGTCACACATATATGGCGGTTTACACCTGTGGGCCTCAAGCCGCCTTTGGGTCTTGGACCTTCAGCAAGCCTGCTTCGCAAACCGCCATCTTCAACATCTTCGTGGGCCTTGTTATTATGAACCGCCAGTGGTATGACCCGGCCCCTCCTGGGCGGGTTATACCCAATAGTTATATCCCCAACATGTGGGACCCATTATTTGGGCCCTCCGCCGGTATAGTCCTGCTGCCCATTGATTGATGTCATGCAAATACGGAAAGATGAATAAGGGAATGAGCAGAGCCACCTCACAGAACCAGCATGAACCCGCGTCGTAGCTGGATGTCAGACGATGCGACACCGCTGAAGCACGATGGCGGAGCCAGTATGATAGTGCATGCCACAGGGGAACCAGGCTAAAGGGGTGCAGGTGCACAGCAAGGACTCGGAACGACATCGTGGTGGTTGCCGATGGTGGATGGCATGGCGGTCATTGCCGACCAAAGGGACAGATAGAGGTCTAGAACATGGACTAGGAAAGGAAAAGAAAGGAGAAATGTATAAATTTATAAAATTTATGTATGAATTTGTCATAAAATGGTTTGAAAATCTACAATCCATTTATCTTACTATTATTATTTAAATTGCAGATTTGACAAAAAAAACTAGTTGCTTGGCAGTTGCTATTTTTGTGTAGATTACTATGGTTTTGTATCAGAACCTTTGGGAACTGCTTTTCCTCAGCAGACTAGTCTTTTTCTTCCGTCGACCACCACTCCCCTCCAGCCTTATCTTTCACGGGTAGCGCTCTCCTCCACATGTTTCACTCTCCCCCTTCCATCTTGTTCGTCATGCAGGTAGAGGAGAACCTCCATTGTGAGCAACCGAGCACCTCCACTGCAAGTCGGATCCATGGTGCAGCTCCCTGGCGAGGAGGGGGATAGCTCCAAGGAGAGCAGCCAAGTACCATGACCGCAGCTCGGTTCCATGGCGAGCAGCTGAGCACCATCACCGCAGCTCAGTTCCATCTCCTTTCATCATTCGATGCATACAACACATACCCTGCTCACCACTGCAGATTTGGCACACCCTATGGACCGCACACAACCTCATGCAAGCTGAGGTGATCGCAACATGGCCCATGTTCTGATGCATGACCGCAACATGGTTCGTGTTGCAAAAGGGTTACCAAAGGCTCGTGTCGTGCTGGAAGTGACCGTGACATGGTCCATTTTGCGATGATCTAATGGCCATTGTGCTAGAGGCCACCACAACATGCTCCATGTTGCAATGTGGTGACCACAGCATGGTGGTCCATCTTGCGATGATCCAAGAGTCGCAAAACATAGGAAAATAGGGTTTGGCAGGGAGTACAATAGGTCTCATGTTGCAAAGCCCTGAGCAGAACATTATTCATGTTGCAAAGGCTGGCGCACCTCAATGGCACATGGGGGAGAGAACGGACAGTTGTCCCGCATTCCAATGCCTAGGTGGTCGGGCATCTCATATTATCACCAGATCGATGCATAGCATCGGCCATAATTCTTTTATGCTTTAGAATTCTCCCTACCCCAAGGGGAATCTATCCTCCTTGTTCATGCTACGGTCATATATGCACCTGTTTGTTACTAGAGCTTTTTAGTTAATTAATTAAGTGTGTATCTTTCCTTGAAGGTTATTCAAGAGTGTTCTAGGTGAATATGATGCTGATGCTGTTGGGGAACGCAGTAATTTCAAAAAAATTCCTACGATCACGCAAGATCTATCTAGGTGATGCATAGCAACGAGCGGGGGGAGTGTGTCCACGTACCCTCGTAGACCGAAAGCGGAAGTGTTATATCAACGCGGTTGATGTAGTCGTACGTCTTCACGATCCGACCGATCCTAGCACCGAACGTACAATACCTCCGTGTTCAGCACACGTTCAGCTTGATGACGTGCCTCGTACTCTTGATCCAGTTGAGGCCGAGGGACAGTTCTGTCAGCACGACGGCATGGTGACGGTGATGATGAAGCTACCGGCGCAGGGCTTCACCTAAGCACTATGACGATATGACTGAGGTGTGTAACTGTGGAGGGGCACCGCACACGGCTAAGATATTGTCTGTTGTGCTTTGGGGTGCCCCCTTGGCCACGTATATAACGGAGGGAGGAGGAGGAGGCCGGCCTAGGAGGGGTGCGCCTATAGGGGGAGTCCAACTAGGATTCCCAATCCTAGTTGGAGTCCCCTTCCTTTTTCAAGAGGGGAGAGAGGGAAGCATTAGGGGAGGGAGAAGGAAAGAGTGGGGGGCGTCGCCCCCTCCCTAGTCCAATTCGGACATGCCATGGGTGACGCGCAGCCACCCCTTGAGGCCCTTCTCTCCTTTCCCGTATGGCCCATTAAGGCCCACTACTTCCCCCGCCGAATTCCCGTAACTCTCCGGTACTCCGAAAAATATCCGAATCACTCGGAACCTTTCCGATATCCGAATATAGCCTTCCAATATATCAATCTTTACCTCTCGACCATTTCAAGACTCCTCGTCATGTCCGTGATCTCATCCGGGATTCGGAACAAACTTCGGTCATCAAATCACATAACTCATAATACAAATCGCCATCGAACGTTAAGCGTGCGGACCCTACGGGTTTGAGAACTATGTAGACATGACCGAGACAAATCTCCGATCAATAACCAATAGCGGAACATGTATGCTCATTTTGGCTCCTACATATTCTACGAAGATCTTTATCAGTCAAACCGCATAACAACATATGTTGTTCCCTTTGTCATCGGTATGTTACTTGCCCGAGATTCGGTCGTCGATATCATCATACCTAGTTCAATATCTTTACCGGCAAGACTCTTTACTCGTTTCGTAATGCAACATCCAACAACTAACTCATTAGTCACATTGCTTGCAAGGATTATAGTGATAATCATTACCGAGAGGGCCCAGAGATACCTCTCCGTTACACGGAGTGACAAATCCTAATCTCGATCTATGCCAACTCAACAAACACCATCGGAGAAACCTGTAGAGCATCTTTATAATCACCCAGTTACGTTGTGATGTTTGATAGCACACTAGGTGTTCCTCCAGTTTTCGGGAGTTGCATAATCTCATAGTTAGAGGAACATGTATAAGTGATGAAGAAAGCAATAGCAATAAAACTAAACGATCATTATGCTAAGCTAACGGATGGGTCTTGTCCATCACATCATTCTCTAATGATGTGATCCTGTTCATCAAATGACAACACATGTCTATGGCTAGGAAACTTAACCATCTTTGATTAACGAGCTAGTCAAGTAGAGGCATACTAGGGACACTCTGTTTGTCTATGTATTCACACATGTACTAAGTTTCCGGTTAATACAATTCTAGCATGAATAATAAACATTTATCATTATATAAGGAAATATAAATAACAACTTTATTATTGCCTCTAGGGCATATTTCCTTCAGTCTCCCACTTGCACTAGAGTTAATAATCTAGTTCACGTCGCCATGTGATTTAACACCAATAGTTCACATCACCATGTGACCAATACCCAAAGGGTTTACTAGAGTCAATAATCTAGTTCACATCACCATGTGATTAACACCCAAAGTGTACTAAGGTGTGATCATGTTTCGCTTGTGAGAGAGGTTTAGTCAATGGGTCTGCCACATTCAGGTCCGTATGTATTTTTCAAATTTCTATGTCTACAATGCTCTGCACGGACCTACTCTAGCTAAATGCTCCCACTTTCAATATGTATCCAGATCGAGACTCAGTGTCATCCAGATCGGTGTCAAAGCTTGCATCGACGTAACTCTTTACGACGAACTCTTTATCACCTCCATAACCGAGAAATATTTCCTTAGTCTTCTAAGGATAATTTTGACCAATGTCCAGTTATCTACTCCTAGATCACTATTGTACTCCCTTGCCAAACTCAGGGAAGGGTATACAATAGGTCTGGTACACAGCATGACATACTTTATAGAACCTATGGCTGAGGCATAGGGAATGACTTTCATTCTCTCTCTATCTTCTGTCGTGGTCGGGCTTTGAGTCTTACTCAACTTCACACCTTGCAACACAGGCAAGAACTCCTTCTTTGTCTGTTCCGTTTTGAACTACTTCAAAAACTTGTCAAGGTACACACTCATTGAAAAAACTTATCAAGCGTATTGATCTATCTCTATAGATCTTGATGCTCAATATGTAAGCAGCTTCACCGAGGTCTTTCTTTGAAAAACTCCTTTCAAAACACTCCTTTATGCTTTCCAGAAAATTCTACATCATTTACGATCAACAATATGTCATTCACATATACTTATCAGAAAGGCTGTAGTGCTCCCACACACTTTCTTCTAAATACAGGCTTCACCACAAGTCTGTATAAAACTATATGTTTTGATCAACTCATCAAAGCGTATATTCCAACTCCGAGATGCATGCACCAGTCCATAGATGGATTGCTGGAGCTTGCACATTTTATTAGCACCTTTAGGATTGACAAAACCTTCTGGTTGCATCATATACAACTCTTCTTTAATAAATCCATTAAGGAGTGCAGTTTTGTTATCCATTTGCCATTGCTAACATGATTCGGACAGACTTAAGCATTGCTATGAGTGAAAAAATCTCATCGTAGTCAACACCTTGAACTTGTCGAAAACCTTTCGCGACAAGTCGAGCTTTGTAGATAGTAACACTACCATTAGCGTCCGTCTTCCTCTTGAAGATCCATTTATTCTCAATGGATCACCAATCATTGAGCAAGTCAATCAAAGTCCACACTTTGTTCTCATACATGGATCCCATCTTAGATTTCATGGCCTCAAGCCATTTCACGGAATCTGGGCTCATCATCGCTTCCGCATAGTTCGTAGGTTCGTCATGGTCAAGTAACATGACCTCCAGAACAGGATTACCGTACCACTCTGGTGCGGACCTTACTCTGGCTGACCTACGAGGTCCGGTAGTAACTTGATCTGAAGTTTCATGATCATCATTATTAACTTCCTCACTAATTGGTGTAGGCATCACAAGAACTGATTTCTGTGATGAACTTCTTTCCAATTCGGGAGCATGTACAATTACCTCATCAAGTTCTAGTTTCCTCCCACTCACTTCTTTCGAGAGAAACTCCTTCTCTAGAAAGGATCCATTCTTAGCAACGAATGTATTGCCTTCGGATCTGTGATAGAAGGTGTACCCAACATTTTATTTTGGGTATCCTATGAAGACGCACTTCTCCGATTTGGGTTCGAGCTTATCAGGTTAAAACTTTTTCACATAAGCATCGCAACCCCAAACTTCAAGAAACGACAGCTTAGGTTTATTGCCAAACCATAGTTCATACGGTGTCATCTCAACGGATTTAGATGGTGCCCTATTTAACGTGAATGCAGTTGTCTCTAATGCATAACCCCAAAATGATAGTGGTAAATCGGTAAGAAACCTCATAGATCGCACCATATCTAATAAAGTACGGTTATGACGTTCGGACACACCATTATGATGTGGTGTTCCAGGTGGCGTGAGTTGCGAAACTATTCCACATTGTTAAATATTCGTCTCCGCGATCAGTTCGTAAAAACTTTATTTTCTTGTTACGATGATTTTCCACTTCACTCTGAAATTCTTTGAACTTTTCAAATGTTTCAGACTTATGTTTCATCAAGTATATATACCCATATCTGCTCAAATCATCTGTGAAGGTCAGAAAATAACGATACCCACCGCGAGCCTCAACACTCATTGGACCGTATACATCAGTATGTATTATTTCCAACAAGCTAGTTGGTTGCTCCATTGTTCCGGAGAACGGAGTCTTAGTCATCTTGCCCATGACGCATGGTTCGCAAGCATCAAGTGATTCATAATCAAGTGATTCCAAAAGCCCATCAGCATGGATTTTCTTCATGCGCTTTACACCAATATGACCTAAACGGTAGTGCCACAAGTATTTTGCACTATCATTATCAACTTTGCATCTTTTGGCATGAATATTATGTGTATCACTATGATCGAGATTCAATAAACCATTTATATTAAGTGTATGACCATAGAAGGTTTTATTCATGTAAACAGAACAACAATTATTCTTTGACTTAAATGAATAACCGTATTGCAATAAACATGATCCAATCATATTCATGCTCAACGCAAACACCAAATAACATTTATTTTAGGTTCAACACTAATCCCGAAGGTAAAGGGAGTGTGCAATGGTGATCTTATCAACCTTGGAATCACTTCCAACACATATCATCACCTTGCCCTTAACTAGTCTCTGTTTATTTTGTAACTCCCGTTTCGAGTTACTACTCTTAGCAATTGAACCAGTATCAAATACCGAGGGGTTGCTATAAACACTAGTAAAGTACACATCAATAATATGTATATCCAATATACCTTTGTTCACTTTTCCATCCTTCTTATCCACCAAGTATCTAGGGCAGTTCCAATACCAGTGACCATTTCCTTTGCAGTAGAAGCACTTAGTTTCAGGCTTGGGTCTAGCTTTGGGCTTCTTCATGGGAGTGGCAACTTTCTTGTCATTCCTTTTGAAGTTTCCCTTTCTTTACCTTGCCCTTTATCTTGAAACTAGTGGTCTTGTTAACCATCAACACTTGATGTTTTTTCTTGATTTCTACCGCCGCCGATTTCAGCATCGCGTAGAGCTTGAGAATCGTTTCCGTTGTCCCTTGCATATTATAGTTCATCACGAAGTTCTAGTAACTTGGTGATAGTGACTAGAGAACTCTGTCAATCACTATCTTATCGGGAAGATTAACTCCCACTTGATTCAAGTGATTATTGTACTCAGACATTCTGAGCACATGCTCACTCGTTGAGCTATTATCATCCATCTTGTAGGCAAAGTACTTGTCAGAGGTCTCATACCTCTCGACATGGGCATGAGACTGAAATATCAATTTCATCTCTTGGAACATCTCATATGCTCTGTGGTGTTCAAAACGTTTTTGAAGTTCCAGTTCTAAGCCATAAAGCATGGTGCACTAAACTATCAAGTAGTCATCATACCGAGCTTTGTCAAACGTTCAATACGTCTGCATCTGCTCCTGCAATAGGTCTGTCACCTAGCGGTGCATCAACTTCATAATTCTTCTATGCAGCAATGAGGATAATCCTCAGATCACGGACCAAGTCCATATCATTGCTAGTATCATCTTTCAACTTATTTTTCTCTAGGAATATATCAAAAATAAACGGGGAGCTACATCGCGAGCTATTGATCTACAACATAGTTATGCAAATACAATCAGGACTAAGTTCATGATAAATTAAGTTCAATTAATCATATTACTTAAGAACTCCCACTTAGATAGACATCCCTCTAGTCATCTAAATGATCACGTGATCCATATCAACTAAACCATGTCCAATCATCACATGAGATGGAGTAATTTTCAATGGTGAACATCTCTATGTGGCTCATATCTACTATATGATTCACGCTCGACCTTTCGGTCTCAGTATTCTGAGGCCATATCTGCATATGCTAGGCTCGTCAAGTTTAACCCGAGTATTCTGCATGTGCAAAACTGGCTTGCACCCATTGTATGTGAACGTAGAGCTTATCACACCCGATCATCATGTGGTGTCTCAGCACGAAGAACTGTCACAACGGTGCATACTCAGGGAGAACACTTATACCTTGAAATTTTTGTAGGGAATCATCTTATAAAGCTACCGTCGTACTGAGCAAAATAAGATGCATAAAAGATAAACGCCAAATGCAATCAAAATATGTGACATGATATGTCCATCATTATCTTGTGCCTTTGATCTCCATCTCCAAAGTACCATTATGATCTCCATCGTCACTGGCACGACACCATGATCTCCAGCATCTTGATCTTTATCAACATGTCGTCACATGGTCGTCTCGCCAACTATTGCTTTTGCAACTATTGTTATCCTATAGGGATAAAGTAAAGCAATTATATGGCGCTTGCATCTTATGCAATAAAGAAACAACAATAAGGCTACTCCCAGTTGCCGATAACTTTAACAAAACATGATCATCTCATACAACAGTTTATATCTCATCACGTCTTGACCATATCACATCATAATTTGCCCTGCAAAAACAAGTTAGACGGCCTCTACTTTATTGTTGCAAGTTTTACGTGGCTGCTACGGGCTTAGCAAGAACCATTCTTACCTACGCATCAAACCATAACGATTTTTCGTCAAGTGTGCTATTTTAACCTTCAACAAGGACCGGGCGTAGTCAAACTCAATTCAACTAAAGTTGGAGAAACTGACACCCGCTAGCCACCTGTGTGCGAAGCACGTCGGTAGAACCAGTCTCATGAACGCGGTCATGTAATATCGGTCCGGGCCGCTTCATCCAACAATACCGCCAAATCAAAGTAAGAAGTTGCTGGTAAGCAGTATGACTATTATCGCCCACAACTCTTTGTGTTCTACTCGTGCATATAACATCTACGCATAAACCTGGCTCGCATACCACTGTTGGGGAACGCAGTAAATTCAAAAAAATTCCTACGATCATGAAAGATCTATCTAGGTGATGCATAGCAACGAGCGGGGAGAGTGTGTCCATGTACCCTCGTAGACCGAAAGCGGAAGCGTTATATCAACGCGATTGATGTAGTCGTACGTCTTCACGATCCGACCGATCTTAGCACTGAACATACGGCACCTCCGTGTTCAGCACACGTTCAGCTTGATGACGTCTCTCGTACTCTTGATCCAGTTGAGGCCGGGGGAGTTCCGTGAGCACGACGGCGTGGTGATGGTGATGATGAAGCTACCGGCGCAGGGCTTCACCTAAGCACTACAACGATATGACTGAGGTGTGTACCTATGGAGGGGGCACCGCATACGGCTAAGAGATTGTTTGTTGTGCTTTGCGTGCCCCCTTGGCCACGTATATAAAGGAGGGAGGAGGAAGAGGCCGGCCTAGGAGGGGCGCGCCTATAGGGGGAGTCCAAATAGGATTCCCAATCCTAGTTGGAGTCCCCTTCCTTTTCCAAGAGGGGAGAGAGGGAAGGAGTAGGAGAGGGAGAAGGAAAAAGTGGGGGGCGCCGCCCCCTCCCTAGTCTAATTCGGACTTGCCATGGGGGGCGCGCAGCCACCCCTTGAGGCCCTTCTCTCCTTTCCCGTATGGCCCATTAAGGCCCACTACTTCCCCCGGGGAATTCCCGTAACTCTCCAGTACTCCGAAAAATATCCGAATCACTCGGAACCTTTCCGATGCCCAAATATAGCCTTCCAATATATCGATCTTTACCTCTCGACCATTTCGAGACTCCTCGTCATGTCCATGATCTCATCCGGCACTCCGAACAAACTTCGGTCATCAAATCACATAACTCATAATACAAATCGTCATCGAACGTTAAACGCGCGGACCCTACGGGTTCGAGAACTATGTAGACATGACCGAGATACATCTCCGGTCAATAACCAATAGCGGAACCTTGATGCTCATATTGGCTCCTACATATTCTACGAAGATCTTTATCGATCAAACCGCATAACAACATACGTTGTTCCCTTTGTCATCGGTATGTTACTTGCTCGAGATTCGATCGTCGGTATCATCATACCTAGTTCAATCTCGTTACCGGCAAGTCTCTTTACTCATTCCGTGATGCATCATCCCACAACTAACTCATTAGTCACATTGCTTGCAAGGCTTATAGTGATGATCATTACCGAAAGGGCCCAGAGATACCTCTCCGATACACGGAGTGACAAATCCAATTCTCGATCTATGCCAACTCAACAAACACCATCGGAGACACCTGTAGAGCATCTTTATAATCACCCAGTTACGTTGTCATATTTGATAGCACGCTAAGTGTTCCTCCGGTATTCGGGAGTTGCCTAATTTCATAGTCAGAGGAACATGTATAAGTCATGAAGAAAGCAATAGCAATAAAACTAAACGATCATTATGCTAAGCTAACGGATGGGTCTTGTCCATCACATCATTCTCTAATGATGTGATCCCGTTCATCAAATGACAACACGTGTCTATGGCTAGGAAACTTAACCATCTTTGATTAATGAGCTAGTCAAGTAGAGGCATACTAGGGACACTCTGTTTGTCTATGTATTCACACATGTACTAAGTTTCCGGTTAATACAATTCTAGCATGAATAATAAACATTTATCATGATATAAGGAAATATAAATAACAACTTTATTATTGCCTCTAGGGCATGTTTCCTTCAGTTGCATCCAATGGTTTCCATGACAATTGTACTTCTGAGTCTGCTGATGCGGATCACCTGAAGGTATTTAACCTTTACTGAAACATTGGAAAGTAACGATACAAACAATAAACTCTATCCTTGAGCAGAGCTATCCTGAATGGATGTTTGTTGTTTCTGTGTGTCATGTTCACATGTACACAAAATGGACTGTCTTCACGGGGCTTGTATCACTAGATCAATAGTGGTGCCGCATTGATTTTATCGTTTATGATCCCTTCTGCTAGCAAGCTTGCCTTTGTAATTCCTTAAATTGAAATAAAGACTAGACTGGCCGTGCATTTTGTCAGAAAAAAGACATAATATGAATTCCACTTGCATGTTTCTAAAGATACATAGAATGCATGGATTGTGTATAATTCAACATTGTTTGTATTTTCCTATTCATTCTCTGAGATGGAGAATGTTGTACTTTTATTATGCTATACTAGTATCTAGCGTCTATGTCTAGCAATGCTGATATTTTGTCCTAAAATGAAGTACCATCTAGCATTCTCAGATTTTAATTGTTTGGTCTAGGCGCGGATCCATAGTTTCGCGTTCAAGTCCTGGTCACCGGAGATTCTGGTACAAGTGGTGCACTGCACCATGGCAGCGACCACCTGGAGCAGTGGCGGATCTAGGCCCATGCCTGGGGCATGAGGCCCAAATCCTTTCTATACCAGAGTAAAATACTTTAGCAATTGAACATATAAACCCTAAAGAACTACTAGGAGAAAGAAAGCCCTCAACGTCGCCCCCTAAATCGCTATGAACAGTGGTGTGCCACCGCCTGTTAATTCTGCACCCCGCCGAGGGCATTCTAGTCTTTTCATGTGCAGGGGTATAAATCACAGCCACTGCCGTGGAGAAACCCTCGCCGCCGCCTCCCGTCCCACTCGCCTCCCCCTCCTCGTCGCCTCGGGATCCGCCACAACCGGCAAAAGCGATCGAGGCCAAAGGTGACCGGATCCGGCATAGGTTGTTCTCTCCCCTCCTTCGGCCACCCTCTCCTCCTCACCGCACGCCATCTTGTCTTCCCTTTTTTGCAGGTTGCCAAGGCACGGACGGCGATGACGATAGGGGGGACGCTCACATCCATGGGACGAGACGCCGTCATGGAGATGGAGCTCCTTCTCCACACCTTGCAGAGGCACCATGGAGCCCCCCTCCTTCTCCGGTAACTTTTCTCAGGCCCGACCCCCTACCTCTCCCCCCTCCCTCTCCTGTACTTTGAGTTGTACCAGCTCTGTTTCAGATTCTGAAGGCCTCTGTACTTGAATCTGAAACATGGTTAATCCCTTCAGGGTATATATGGCAGGTTAGGTGGTTGCTGCAGTCTCAGGTTAATCCCTTTATTGGCTATTGTTTAGGGTTGATTAGATTATCCTTCTCCAAGGAAATCTATTATATATTTTTGACAGCTACGGATATGCTTTTCTAATTGTAGTGTGATAGCTTTAACCGAAGTCTGTTTAGTTCACGCAGCCTTCTATTCATTGATTTTGTATATGGTTCTTGAAAGTAGAGCCTGCTAAGCATTTGAGAGTGTTCCAGTTTGCTTAATCATTGCGAGTATGTGCTCTGGGTTAAAATTCTAAATTTTCTCTTTGTAGGAGCTTCAAAAGGGTTGCTCACCAACGAACTAGAAGATTGTTTTGTCCTGAGCACTGACATGATTAAGGAAGCAATTTCTTATTTCTGGATGTGCTATGCAGATCAAAGGTGAGGTTATCCTATTTTCTTTCTTCAATCTTAGCCGAAGATTTATCTCCGGTGTCCTTGTATTTGTCATGCTGGTTCTTTGTGTAGATGTGCCAGCTAGCTTAGAATCTGTATCATCATCTTTGTCTTTGAGTAGAACTGAACCGGGGTTTTCTTTTTGCATCTTAACTGTGTGTCCTTTGATGTGCTTTACTCTATAGAGTTATTACCCTGAACTGGTGAAAGGACTTCTAGAGAAAATTATGGATTGCTAGGGCCTCGATTTATTAACTATTCTATATTTTTACAAACTGAAAGCCAAATCATTCCTCTTTGGGATGAAACATATCATATGTGTGGCGTCAAAAAAGACTGTAGTCAGATCATAAAAGACCTTATTGATTGTTTATCCTACTTGCATGGTCTGATCTATCCGAGGTGCAACCAAGATCAGGAGAGAACAATGTTTCGGTTGTTTCGACTACTTCCTTTTTAGTGCTTATATTTTGCATTGCATGATCTGCAGTTTAAGGTATACAAATAGTCATCCATGGTCTAGGTGACGTGCTTCATACTGTGAAGCATAATTGAGGTGCTTATTTATTGGTTAGCTCATATCTGCATTTTGGTGCTTGGATTGTGATCCTTTGTTCTATGCAAAAATCTCGAGGTAAGCGTTGGTTTCAGGCTCGGACTAACTGGTTGTAGGGCTGGTGTTGCTTGTTTGATTTGTTGAGATGCTTATTCGCTTGTTGTCCAGTTGCAACTTGGCTTTGAAAGTCGCGGTCTATTTCCTTTTGAGGTATTGTGAGGGTTGGCTACTATAGGGAGTCTTCCTATGTTGCCGGCCTGTTGTTTGCACCGATTTTTTTGTTTCTTCAGGCATGCCACTATAGATTGATTTGATGATTAAACCATGTATAAGTTATGTAGTCCTATTGTGAAGATGCTTATTGTTTCATTTTTGTAATGTAGGAACATGTATATCCTTTCAAGTTCACTAATGTGGTTACCACCACGACACACGTCCCTCCAAGGACCAAGGGTGGGCATGATCTTCTACAAGGTTGTTGTCTGTGACTATTAGGACAGGTTCAACTTTGCGGTGTCCCCATCTCTACAAGTCAAGCTAATAGAGCTAAACGGGTATCCAATTTTAGAAGCACACTTAGGAAACATGCACACGTGTCTTTAGATCCTATGGAGCATTCCTAATAATGACCATCTATTTAACTCTCTTGGATCATTACCATTACAAAATGCAGCATGGCATTCATAATGTTCAGCTATTCATAAATGTGGCATTTAATTCTTCTCCTGGCATGATATTTAAGCATGTTGCATATACTAATCTGTTGATAATTCAATTATTGATTCCGATGTACAAATAGGCAAAACCATTGCCTATTTGGATGATTTACATGAGTATGTTTTCGTTAGTTTTCGGTGATGTGCGTCGTGAAGCGGGACGGGCAGACAGAGACGGTGCACTTCGACAAGATCACGATGCGGCTCAAGAAACTCAGCTATGGGCTCAACCAGGAGCACTGTGACCCCGTGCTCGTCGCGCAGAAGGTCTGCATAGAAGGTCCGCGTCAGGGTATACATGGGCGTCACCACCAGCCAGCTCGACGAGCTCGCCGCCGAGACTGCCGTCGCGCTCACCGCCTCCCAACCTGACTATGCCTCCGTACGTTCCCTCTTTCGGTCCATTCCGTTCCCCCTTCATGGCGCCCGTGTTCGTGTCTCCTGGCCTAACGTATGTGCGTGTGTGGTTCTTCTGCAGCTCGCGGCGAGGATTGCTGTGTCCAACCGACCGCCAAGTGGAAATAGTCTATGTGGCGCTCGTAAATAGAGAGCATTCTGGTAGAAAGGTATAGGAAAGAATAGGAAAACTTCTGTCATTTTCTTTGGTCTGAAAAATAAATGGTGATATGGGCTGATACATTGCTAAATTACATGATACAAACTCACTTCTCTTTTTTGATTTTTGGTTTACTTCGGTGTGCTACAATGGCTCTCCTAGGAATGTTCTTCTATGTTTTGATGTGCACAATCCAGAAAGTACATGCATCCAGAAACCAAATAGGATTTTTTTTGTGGGTTATCTTCTCATAAATCTTGTGCTCGTCCAATAAGAATAAGGTTTGGTGGTATTGCTTTTGTGTGTCATCCGGTAGATTTCAGACTTCAAGCTAGCTGCAGTTATTTCAGATTATATGTGGCTACAGTTGTCACAGGGGTCCGATTTATTTCGGTGGAACCTACATGGGAATGGGCAATTCTCAGTGGAGTCTATGTATAGAGCTTTGATCCAGTCTGACGTGCCAGTTGATAATAATAAGAAGATCTGGAAGATGAAGATACCTTTTAAGAATAAAATCTTTGCATGGTATCTTCGTCGCGGAGTCATTCTTACTAAAAATAACCTTATTAAGAGGAATTGGCATGGAAGTGTTGTGTATTTTTTCCGCATGATGAGAAAAATAAAACATTTGTTCTTTCAATATAAATTGGCTCGTTCTATATGCTCAGTCATTCAAATAGCTTCTCTCTTGTACCCTCCTTGCTATGAAGCACCGATACGGCGAAATGGATACGGCGATACGGGTACGGGGATACGGGATACGGCAATTTCTAGAAACAGCAATACGGCGATACGGCAAGTATATATAAATAATTAATAAAATGGCATGTAAAAAAGACAAAAAATAATTGAATGCATGAGATGAGATCAAAAAATACTGCTCCATTGGTTGCCTCCATGCTTCTTTTCAAGTCGTGAATGATCATAATGTCCTCAATCTTCGTGGTGTATGCAAAATACATCATATGATAGTATTATAAATTGTCAATTTGGATAGACATAATCAAATAACACTCAACAAGCATGCCCAGCCTTTTCACCTACGACATCGGCATACATATTGTTGCTTGCACACTGCCAACTGAAGATTGGCTGCCCCCGCAAAAAAAAAAAAAAAAAAAAAAAAAAAAAAACGGAAGATTGGCTGGCTGCCATGCCACTCCCTGCTGATGCCATGTCGAATTTACCTCCCTAGCAGTAGCCACAAGCCAGCAACAACAACAGGTCAGCGGCAAAAATATCTTCAGTTGTGACTCGCGAGTCGCGATTAATGGCAGCAACAACAGCAGCTCGGCAGCAACTCAGGCACTCAGCAATAATTAGAGGAGCACGGAAGGCAGCACATGTTAACTAGCACGCAGCGGGAGCGGCAGGCGGCAGCATAAAGTTACCTTGCTTGCTGCCGATGGAGATTCAGAACGGGTGGCGGCGGCGACGGCGGCAGCGACGGCTCCAGGCAGTGGCGGCGGCGATGGACTCCAGGCAGCAGCGACAGCGACTCGAGGCGGCGGTGACGGCGCCTGCACAGGACCACGTCGCCGGACTAGATCGAGTCGCTGGTCTTTCGATGGAGGAGATGAGGACCGGTAGGTACCTGTCTAGGGTTAGGAGTGGGCTTCTACTGGGCTCGGGCTGTGCTTTCGTCGTCCCCGTATCTCGGGCGTGTCGACGGCGTGCCGCCGGCGTATCGAATTTATTTTCTTTTCTTTTTAAATCGGAAATCACGATACCTCTGAGATACTCGTATCGACGCCGTATCCTGCGTATCGGCGTATCAGCGCCGTCCGGTATGGGGATACACCAGTTTTTGATGTATCGGTGCTTCATAGCCTCCTTGTAGTGTTGCTAATATATTTGGCAACTGATTACATGGGATTGATCACAGGTTCAGAATTCTACTTAGATGGGAGCGCTTGCCGTGATTTGATCGCTTTGGCTATGTAGAATGATAATATTTTTAACGATAAAAGTACTACGTTTATGCAGGTTATCTACAGATGTACTGGGACGCTTTGTTTATGGTCCTCTCTACAACGAGTGGAGAATCGAGACCTGTTTACGGAGGTGTGTACACGATTGGAGGCTACGGGGAGGGATACTTTTATCCAACATGGGTGGCAGCATGATCTTAGGATTGGGCCACCAACGGTTTAGGCGCTATGCAAATATACAGTTTTCTTTGTATTTCACCTTCTTATTTTATTTTTGCTGGTCCTGAGGACTTTGTTGGCTATGTGCATCTTAGTTATGCAGAGGCCGGGTGTAATACTTAAACCTTTTAAGTAATAAAGCGCCCTTTTTCGAAAAAAATATGTGCAAATCCTTGGTGTGACATGATTGGTAACAAACCATGAATACGTTGCAATCTGATATGTCTAATTCTTGATTTATGTGGTACCATGGTCTAAAAATTGGTCCTAAAGATACATGATGTTGAGACAGTTATTTTGGAATGAAGGGAGTATTAGATTACTTTGTTCCTTTTTAATTTGGTTCTAAATATATAGTTTCAGAGTGATCATTTTGCATCAGCCAAGCTTGCCTTTGTTACAAATAATTGTTCTGTTATCCTCAATTCACTTTCTCGGTTTTTTAATGCTACAAGCATTATTGTTCAGTTTTTTCAGTTATTGATTATGCCATATTTCTTTCTGCCTTTGTAGCTGAAAGATTAGTGAAACTGACTAAATTCTGAACATGTTCCATGTGAGAGAAATAGGATGTTGATTTCATCTTGAAATAATCATAGCTAAGGGACGAGGTTCGTAACTGAGGGTCATGTGCAAAGCTGGAGGAAGAAGTTGCAAGGCTTGGAACTCTCCTTGTGAAGGGCTCAGGGACAACAGTGAAGAAAATGACTCTTTAGTTGTAATTGTGTGATACTCCTGATGTGCAAGTAAACACTCCTGTGATACTCCTTATGCTAAAATGTTGGTTGTTAGTACAGAGGTGATGACATTATTTGGCTTTCTGGTATTGATTTCATGATTTGTGGTTAATACATGATGTAATGCAATCTACATTGCATTATATTTTCAGTTATATCTCCTAACTCACTACTAACATTCTTTCTAATTCGCTTCATGCGCAATTGGCGCAACCGGGTCATCTAGGTTCTATAGTATACAAAGGGGGCCCGAGGCAGCCTGCTGGGCCGGATCTGCCCCTGGCCTGGAGCGCAATCAGCGAGCTCTTCTACCTGCAGATGTGTGCGCAGTTGTGACCACCCGCATTGCCTTGTCCATGACCAAGAAGGGCCAGATGACAGTCGTGAAATATACCTGCAGGATGATCAGGTTCTCGGCGACGAGACGACATGTGCTTGGAAGCCGCTCAAGGATGACGACATGGTGTTCTACATTCTCGCCGTTGTCGACTTCGACTAGAACTTCCTAGTGTCCATAGTGTACACCCGCCTTAAGCCGATCAAGGTGATGAGCTGCATGCCCAATTTTCAAGCATTAACAAGAGGCTCAACATGCTCGAGCGAGGAGGATCTTCATCTCACTCCTCAGCCAATGTTGCTTGGCGTGGCTGATGGGTTGGCTCCTCCCGTGGCATGGGCCGGGTGGAGGCGGCGGAAGCGCGCGAACCCCAATGAAAACAGGTATGGTGAACATGGTGATAATTTTGACGGAAGAGAGGTACGACATCCGTCGACAGCGCCACCGATATGTACTATGGGTTTGACACCACCAATTCGTGCATCAATATTAGTGCCACCAACCTCATCACCTCTGGGCTAGACAAGATAATTGTGCGTGATGAGTACAACATTCATGGGCAAGTCCACACAACCAATCAGGGGCGGAATTGGGAGTGGGGCAACTAGGCTATAGCCACAGGCGTGGCCCAACTCACAACTACATTATCCAGCAGGAATTTTGCATGTTTGTACACTTATAGAGGCCCAGCCCCTGACGCGCACATCGAGTGCCATGCCTCAGCCCATATACAACCCAGAAAGCTCTCCATCGCCACCATCCCACGACGAACGATCGTTCCAAAACGAATCAGAAAAAGATCTCGCCTGGTCGCTACCCCTAAAAAAAAGATCTTGCCTGATTGCTGCTCACCATCGCTGATCTCTTTCAATCAGTTCGCCAGATCGATCAGAAAACAAACCTCGTTCATGCTGCGCCGCCAATTCTCCCGAGGCTTCGACTACTCGACTCGACCAACCGTACGTCCGGACCTGCGCGGCTGCGCCCGGTGGACGGCGCCGCAGCCCCCACCAACCGTTCTACTCTGTTCAACTCCATTTACACAACCGGCTGGACATGATAGGTAATCTCTAGTTTTTTTAATCATTTTTTTCCTAGTTCTTTTGTATCAGCCTAAATCAATGAATTAGTGATGTTAAGATTCTGTTAATTTAGTCAATTTTGTTCATATGTTCTTATTTTGCAAAATTTCAAATGAACAATTGATTTAGTCTATCCAATGTCTTGGTTTTAAATACTACTACTTGATTTATATTTACAAGTACATATCCTTTTATTATTGCTTGTGAACAGATAATGACCACAAATCAACAAAGTCTTCATTAATTGGTACCAACTTTCCAACGATGGATTTTGTTAAATTGTTAACATATTTTAGCAAAATTGCTCTTAACATTATATGAATTCATATTTTTCATTTTGGTGAATTTGTGGTGTACTTCTAACATGCATTAGTATGCGTGGTATTTGGAGTTTTTGTAGCCACTTAGTTTTAGCCCTAGGCTTTGAGAAATCCCGTCTCCGCCTCTGCAACCAATGGCGCATGTACGCAAATTTGTGTATGGTTTGTTAATTTGGAGGAGACGAGGAATTACCACTCCATTACAACAAAATATTGCCTAAAACACATTTGTCGCATTCTTGAGAAAAAGAAAGGAGGGAACTATTACTATGCACAAATTGGTTTCTATAAAATGTCATTGCTCATAATTCTAAGGAACTATATATCCATAGTGACGGAGAACAACTTGCTGAAACTTTACATGCTGAAAATTAGCCTAGTCATGGTACAGAAATTTTTCCTATTTTTTCTCTTGTTCTTTAATTGTGCCTTGAGCCTTCCTTTGATTTCCTTTTTCAGAGTAATGGTGGATGGTGCTGAACCCACACACGTCCCGTCGATGCTCCGTCCAGGACGTGGCGCACCATGATCTTGGCCTCGCCATCAACCAGGTTGTACATATATGAACACACTATGTCCAAAGCTGAAGCAGACACATGCACCGCATCAGCACCACGTGCTATGGAAAAGCCGGTCCTTTATCATTTGTATCGCTTCTTTTAGCTTGAGGACAATGAAAGGCTGAGCTTATTCACTGCTTTTCAGATTTTTAATTCTAGAATTCATTGATTTTTGCTTCAGTTTCCCCCTGGTATATGTTTTGGTTCTGCTTGGTTCGAACCTTTTCGAGAAATTTCGTTCAAATTTTGGTCGTTTCTCGTTCTAAGTTTCAATTTTTAGTTTATGCATTTCATCCAAGTTTTTCCGAAAATTTACCGAAATACCGGATTTCGCCCATTTCGTTCAGGCCCGGTAAAAAAACAAAAACGGAATCCAAAACCTTGTCCCTGATGCCCAGCTGTGCATCATCCGTGGGGATGTCTGGTGATGAACACGTTTTGTATACATGATTTTGCACCCAGTAGGGCTGAGTCCCCAGGAAGCATTCACATAGCATGTTGAAACAAGCGATGTGCAGTGTTCAGGTATCTACTATATAACCCCACTACCTGATTTCTCTTAACATGCAGGCTATCCACACCATCTTGCCATGTCATCAGTTCTCCACCCATGGAACCGTATGTGAGACATGCAGCCTATCCCATCTTAACCAACGCGATCATAATCTCCAGTAGACCACGCATGCAAGATAATTAGCGAAAGAAAATGTCTATTACTACTACACTATACTCTGCATGCAAACAATCAATACGCGCATGCAGTCGTTTCATGGACAGACATCAATGTACAATCATAAAGTATCTTGCTAGCTATTAACACGGGATGTGAAAAGGACACTGCTTTGGTTGATACTCTGGGACGATTCCTAAACAAAATCTCGACCAGTTATTCTCATCTTCCTAGTGCCGTCTCTCTCTCTCTTCTCCATCTTGCGCTGCCGCCGGCCATGGGTCTATGGCCACGCCGCTAGCACGAACGCGGCGACCAATGTCCTTCTGGGAGGTCATGTCTCTGATGAGCACTACTGCACTACTTCCTCGACTCACTAACCCTGTTCGAGATATTCCAGCTCGCTGGAGGTGCTCTCCGCAAGAAAGGTCCCCCTCATGGTGGTGCTCACAGACCAGTACGTGGTCGTCAAGCACTTCTGCAGCGCGCTTCGATCTCCACGGCACGGACGCCGGCGCCAGGAACACCTATGCATGTGTGGGCGACGGCAGGCGCGAGTGCCCGGCCAACAATATATGTACTGATTCTATGCTTCAATGAAATAGGTTCAGGTTTTCTTACCTTTTTGCTCATTTGCTCATGTATTTTTATGCAAAGGAAAGCATACTGATTTCTTATACCAATATACAGGGTGCATGCCATAATTCAATTTGGGTTCTGTAAATACTAACATGATTTCCACGGAGATTATCTTTATATCTTCCTAATTGACTTGCAGGCAGAGCTAGCAGTGCTTGATTGGTACACCTTATTTGCAATGGTGTAACTATACACCAAGTCACTAACCCTTTTTATATGATCGGTTTTTATACTCATATACAACATTGAATTTTTTTTTCTGTCATATGATATTGTTTGCCAGACGTTTCTGCAGTGGAGCAGCTTCAGTCATTTGTGCACCTACATGTGTGTAATCTGGATTAATTATGTTCAATTTTTTTTCTTCAAAACTATAATCTTCGTTTTGAGTGACACCATTAGTTCAAAGCCAAAATCCGTCTCACCACTTTTATATGCCTTTAGAAACTGTGATAGGATTAGTGTAAATATTTTTGCCTCTCTTGAATCTTGATAGCTTTGTTAAATCACCACATTAGTTCTAATGATGACCAGCAACATATTACTGCAGAAATTACTCACGTTACTGAACAATCTTGCATTACTACACCCGTGAAGCATCACTCTGATCGTACCTTGCATCCTTATAGTTGGTCAACAAACGCAGCTGCTATGAAAGAACTGTACCATCGAATTTGTGTAGTCCGTGCATGATATTGCTATGCTAAGGTAGTTGATAGTTTCTACTTGCTAATACTATGCCCATTGCAAGTAGAAAATAGCAAAACATGCATTTGAGGTCTTAATGTTTGTGATTCCGAACCTACATATTTTTCTATAATTATATTACCTTTTAGATTTAAAGATTGCTTCCCCGTCATATTTTCTCATTATAGTCGCTTTCTACAAATTCCCGCCGCAACGCGCGGGGTGTCATCTAGTTTGCTAACATTGAGCCCCTTCAAGTCACTTGGGCCCTATGTCATCTACAAAACTACAGCGCTGTAACAACATCTCACTAAAGCTCTAGATATTACAATTTTATCTAGAGCCCTGTGAAGTGTATGCATCTTCAGTAATGCAGGAAAGTTTCGAGTCTAATCCTCTCATAAGTCATTAAGTCATGACTTCTTTCCAGCAATGGTGGAGGGCGGCTTGTTAGGTGGAGGAGGCCTCCCGTTCACCCGTTGGTATGTGTTCATGGCGTTGATCTTCTTGTGGCAGTCGGCATGTCACCGGTAGGAGTGGGCTTGTCTTTGCAAGTTACGATGTTCAAGCTTGAGTTTGGCGCATGTTGTTTTGGCTTTCCCTGGTTTTTCGTAATTAACCTGACAACAAACTTCTTAATTAATGAAACAGGCAAAGCTTTTGCCTCGTGTTTCATAAAAAAATATCTATCTAGCAATGTATAATTTCAGTCGATTAAGATTTTAAAAAATGGAAACTAAGAATTAGCAAGAGTGCTCGCATATAAACCAACACAAATGGGTAACAAGTGAAAGTTACAGCTTTATGGCCATGTCCGTAGGAGTTTAATTAAAACACCCGATTTCAGAAAGAATATATGCCCAAGAAAAAGCTTACAGATTTCGAAATTCATTCGAGTAAGACATGCCATGCTAAATAAGAGCGGTGCATGTTAAATCATTTCCAACAACAACCAGGGTCTGGAGTCTGGACAACACCTCCCTACATTTGCAAAACTAGTCTTTAGGCACGCACTGTTTCAAAATAAAGTAGACAAAAAAATTGCATGCCAGTACATGCGATCATTCATAGAACTTATTTAGTTCTATCATGTTTGGATCGAGCCTCAAGACTTTCTCAGAATTTCAGGACACGGCAATCGGGGCTGAAGCCACACACACACCCTCCTGGCCGCCCATCTAGGACGTAGCATCTTCATAAATTCACACTCTCCATCGACGCTGAGGCTACACCTGAACACACGGCCCCATAAGACGAAGTAGGCACGCCCGCCACCAACACCCAATTGTGCGGCATCAGCGGTGTAGCTGAAGGGGGACCCAAGGAACAGGACGCAGTCGCTCAAGCTCGAGCCGTCCCTCATCACCCATGTCGTCCCTCCACCCGCTCCTTCTTCCAGTCTATGCACCACCAGTGATAGTGCCGGCGATGGGTCGTCGTCGTCGTCTTCATCGTAGCCATTATATTCGATCCAGTCACGCTTGATGAGGACGGACACCCGCAATAGTTCACCGCAAAACTCCAGGATGTAGCTGTGATCGCGCATGTACTGTTGGTCCGACAACATGCCGGGCTCGCACAAGGACACCCGCACAAACCTGATATCATGCGTGTACGGATCCCACCACTCGTCATCGTCGTGGGCACCGTTGCCTAGCAAGTCCGGCCTTAGGACGCACCACGAGTACATGCTTGTCCACACCAGGACCTTACCGTCGTGATACGCGGCGCCGGAACAATGGCTTGTATATGCATCCAGCTTCTTTTCCACAACCATCCATGCCGCATCGCCGGGACGTAGGATAGCTGCCGTGAAAAAAGAAGAGTTGTGTGCATAGTATTCCTTGATAAAGGTGTAAAGAAATACGGTGCATCGCTGTAGATGACGCCGCGAGGATTCCTCATCCGCCGCTGGATCATGTTCTTGTCATCCGGGTTGTCCGGGAAGGGAGGTAGGGAGGTAGCGGCTCCGGTGAGATGGTCGACGAGTCTTGGCTCGGAACCTCCTACAAAGATCCATACGGCCTTGCCGTCAGCGCTAGCCACAATGTTCCTGTCGATCCTGTCTTCCCTATCCCAACCAGTAGATACCACTCCCGGCGGCTCCGTGAGAATGTTGCCGTCGTAGCTGCTGGCCTCGGAAGAGACGTTGACGCGCCGTGAGTAGATCAAAGGGGAGTGCATCATCTCGCCGTCGTACCACTGCCTGAGAAGCCATGGAAGGAACTTGGGGCGCGTGGCTGGCGAGTGCGGTAGGTCCCGCCAGGACGTGCAGACGGCGTGGAAGCGGATGAAGTCGGAGGCGTCGTGCAGATTTTCGGAGATGTTAAGGAGCAGGTCCGGCGGGAGATCGTACCACGGACGGGCTTTCCGCGAGGGCTGAGCGGCCGCGACGGGCTCCATGGAATAAACGACCAAACGAATCAGATCAGAGGGGAAGATGTCGAGATAATTATAGATGAGATCGGAATCAGAGATCGACTCCTCGACCCTACAAAATCAGGCACTACGGGAATCGACGTAGGTACTCCTATTTATAGATAGATCGTTACCAAACCTGTTGAGGATGTAGACCTTAGAGTCACCCGTCAGGAGGGGCCGGGTTACTCGTACGGTCGTTGCCAGAAGCCCGGAGCCAAGTTTGAAGACGATGGGCCAGAGATGGGCTGAGACCCGGATATGGCTTAAGGCCCGTAGTTACAGTCGTTATTATGGTAGAACTTATAGTGTAAGGCAAGTATAGTTGAGAGTCCGAGCCGGACACGCTTATGAGCCGGCCGGGACTCTAAGGGCTGCTGGGCGTCAGCCTTCCTATATAAAGGGACGACCCGGCAGCGGTTTAAGGGCGACAACAATCTGATCGAGAGCCGGGCATAGCTGTTTAGCTCCCCGGTGATCGTAACCCTAATCAATATCACCTCAAACTGGACGTAGGCTTTTACCTTCACCGTAAGGGGCCGAACCAGTATAAACTCTCGTGTTCCTTGTCCCGCATAACCCCTTCAAGCTTCCTAGCTGCGATGGCTCCACGACTAAGTCCTAGCTCAAGGACATCTGCCGTGACAATTCCACGACAGTTGGCGCCCACCGTGGGGCTCGCGCACGGTGGATTTGAGTTCTTGAAGGGCAGCTTCGAAGGGCTCAAGGGATACGCTGTGGGCCGGATGACCAAGAGTCGTCGCGGCAAGCTCTACATCGACGATGCAAACTGGGGCCCCGACGCCGGCTCAATTGAGTACGGGCACCGGGTCCCCTTCGGCGGAATTCACGTTTTCATTGGCAAGATTGGTGAGCCGGACCCTGAGCCGGGTCTCTGCGCTGATCTCATCGAGACGGCTCAGCTTGCGCGACCCGCCCAGGCCCGGCCTGCCTTAAGGCATGCTTTTGTGGGGTGTATCCACGAAGGACTCTCCGATCAGTCTAGATCTGGTGATGGGACGGCCGCCGGCTCTGACGGCGAGTCGGCCACCGATGAGTCAACCTCGTTGTACCAACTTCAAGATGGCAGGCTCATGGGTTGCTCCAATGGCGACAGTATTCCGGACCTTTTTGAGCCGCCAAGTCAGGTTGGAGTTTTTATGGCTGGTGCGCAGCCTGTTCAGAACCCCGCTGCTGGATCGGGAAACCCGGTGCCTTCTCCGGCTCAGGTGCTGATGGATCTCACGGACAAGATGACGGCCCTGTTAACTGCCACGGTTGACCCGGCAGATCAAGCTCAGCATGATGCGGAGGTGGCACAGTTAAAATTGGATCTGATAAAAGCTAAAGAGGACTGGCTGGCTGCGGAGCGGGCGGCTCTCGATGCCCGGACTCAGCTGATTCAGGCGCAGTCCTTCCAACTCACGATGGATCAGAACGCGGCCAATGAGGTCATGAGAAGGAGGCATCAGAAGGCCCAGTCTCGACTCCCACCGGTTTACGATCCACGCAACCTCTTCAACACGCCAGGTGCAGGGTCTAGTAACCCGCCAGGGGTCATAGCGCCCGGGTCTGGACCCCTTATTCGGCCACGAGTGATGGGGCCTCCCCAGGTGCCCCCTGCCCCGCCTCAGTATGTGCCAATACCCCCGGGTCATTATGATAACCCGCTGGAGAACATGGTAGCTGCGGCAGCACGGCTGGCGGCTCTCCCCGTTGACGGCGATTCTCCGGCGGCCATCGAAACCCGCCGGGTCAGGGAACTCCTACAGACGGCACTAGCACAGCAAGAAGCGTACTCCTACAGCCGGGATAGGATCCACTCGACCCCTCGTCCGGGTCAGAGCCCGAGTTACAGCCGGCACATGGTCTCAGCAACCGGCTCAAGCAATGTCCGACGCCATGACCCGCCCCCTGGCCATGGCCCGGCTCATAATGGAGCCTTTTACGCAGCAGACCAGGACAAAGCGCGCCAAGAGGCGGAGCAGGTGCCTCAATTGACGGCTTACCAGACCCCCCCGGCTTATCCGACGACTTCCGTTGATGTGGGTATCCCTACCAGGACCGGGGGTGTCCCTTGTTTGGTGCCAGCTATCCGTAATGAACGTCTACCTAAGGACTTCAAAGGCCCTAGGAAGGTGCCTAACTATACAGCTGACTTACAGCCGGCAGCCTGGATTGAGAGTTATGAGATGGCTATGGAATTGCTGGAGGTCAGTGAGGCGGCCATGGCCAAGTATTTCACCATGATGTTAGATTGAACTGCCCGCACGTGGTTGAAAGGGCTACCACCGAATTCCATCGGGTCTTGGGCTGAGCTGAAAGCCCGGTTCATCCAAAACTTCAAAGATACCTGTAGGCAGTCTATGTCAATTGTGGATTTGACTAACTGTAAGCAGCAGGAGGGTGAATCCACGACCCATTGGGTTCGCCGGGTCAAGGAGATCATACATTCATCAGATAAGATGGATGCCGGCTCTGCAGTCTTAATGTTGGAACAGAACTGTCGCTTTGTGCCCCTAAAGATGAAACTCGGGCGGCTCAAGCGCGACTGCACCGATATGGGTACATTAATGGCGGCTCTTGTCAAGTACGCCGATTCCGATGGTACCAAGGATCTCCCTTCAGATGATGAAAGGACAGGGAAGGGAAAGAAGAACGGCAATGGCAAGGGTCCTCAGTTTAACCCGGGAAACCAAGGAGGAGGCAAGCGCAAGGCCGATGGCAGCCTAGAGTTTGTAGCCAATGCCAACTCCCAAGGTAATAACTAGCGACTCAAGGGGAGGCCCCCTCCCCGAGGCGGCGGGTCAGGTCCAACGGTGGAGCAGCTGTTGAATGAATCTTGTCCAAGGCATGGCTCTAGAGAGAAGCCGGCGACTCATCTGTGGAAGGATTGCGCGATCATGAAGGCCTTTAAGAATTAAAATGGCCCGGGCGGCGGTTCAGGTGCTGGCGGCTTTCATGGCCCGGGCGGCGGCTCAAATTCCGGTCCTCAGAACGGTCAAGGGGGCTTTAATCAATAGTCTGGCCAGGGTCATCAACAGCAGCAGGGGGGTTATCAGACCAATCCAAAGCAGTTAAGCGGTGGACAGTATCATGTATTTACCACTAGTCTGTGCAAGCGAGATCAGAAGCTTCACAAGAGGGCTGTGAATGCTGTTGAGCCGGCAGTCCCACGCTACTTACGAGGGTCTGAGCAGCCCATAGTGTGGAGTAGGGAGGATCACCCTCCTCGGGTGGATAACCTGGGCCACTTGGCCTTAGTTGTGGCTCCTCAAGTGGGAGGATATAAGTTCACAAAGGTGCTCATGGATGGAGGCAGCAGCATCAACATCCTCTATTATGAGACTTTTCGTCGTATGGGGTTGGTTGATAAGAACCTCAGCCAGTCCAAAACTATCTTTCATGGTGTGGTACCTGGTAAGTCGGCTTATCCAGTTGGCAAGATCGAATTGGAAGTGGCTTTTGGTGATGAGAACAACTACAGGGTGGAAAAATTGACCTTTGAAGTGGTCAAGATAAGAAGTCCATACCATGCTATATTTGGACGGCCGGCTTATGCCAAGTTCATGGCACGGCCGTGTTATGTGTACTTACAGCTCAAGATGCCGGGTCACAATGGGACCATTACGGTTCACGGCAGCCGGAAAGTGGCTCTGGAATGTGAGGAAGGCGATGCGGCTTATGCAGAATCTGTTTGTGCTACAGAGGAGTTGAAGTTTTATAAGGACAATGTTGACCCAACAGACATGACCTCTCTGAAAAAGCCGACTACGGAGAATGAGCCGGCGATGAAATTTAAGTCGGCTGATGAAACTAAGCTTGTTGATTTTGTTCCAGGGGATTCATCTCAGCAGTTTAGCATCAGTGCCAATCTGGATCCAAAATAGGAAAGCGCGCTCATCGAGTTCATCCGTGAGAATAGGGACATCTTCGCATGGAAACCCTCTGACATGCCAGGTGTACCTAGAGAACTCGCTGAGCATACTCTCAATGTTGATCCTAAATTTAAGCCGGTCAGACAGTTCCTTCGGCGGTTTAATGAAGAGAGGCGGAAAGCTATTGGTGAAGAAGTAGCCCGGCTCTTGGCGGCCGGGTTTATCGTTGAAGTCTTTCACCCAGAGTGGTTGGTAACCCGGTGCTCGTGCTCAAGAAGAACGGCACCTGGCGGATGTGTGTGGACTACACGGACTTGAACAAGGCGTGTCCGGCTGATCCTTTTGCCCTCCCCCGTATTGATCAAATCATTGATGCTACGGCAGGTTGTGCGCGCTTAAGTTTCTTGGATGCTTATTCCGGATATCATCAGATTAAGATGGCAGTTAAGGACCAGGAGAAGACGGCGTTCATCACTCCCTTTGGAGCCTTCTGCTATGTGTCTATGCCCTTTGGACTCAAGTGTGCACAGGCGACTTGCCAGCGTTGTGTACAGAACTGTCTTCATAAGCAGATCGGGCGCAATGTTCACGCATACGTGGACGATATTGTGGTTAAATCCATCAAAGAGGAAACCCTGATAGATGATTTAAGGGAAACCTTTGATAATCTCCGGGTCTATAAGATGATGCTTAACCCGGCCAAGTGTGTCTTTGGTGTTCCCGCAGGCAAGCTCTTGGGTTTCTTGGTTTCTCACAGAGGCATTGAGGCTAACCCGGAGAAGATCAAGGCCATCACCTCCCTGGCTAAGCCGGCGTGTATAAATGACGTTCAGCGCTTGGCGGGTCGCATCGCTGCTTTAAGCCGGTTTATAAGCCGTTTGGGTGAGAAGGCCATGCCCTTATATCAGTTGATGAAGAAAACTGATAACTTTGTCTGGAATGATGCAGCTAATACCGCTTTTGAGGAGTTGAAGAAGCAGCTGGCAGAGCCCCCGGTCCTTGCTGCTCCGGTTGATAAGGAGCCCTTACTACTGTATGTGGCGGAAAACGCACGAGCAGTCAGCGTGGCTATTGTGGTGGAGCGCAAGGAGGCGGGTAAGGAGCATCCGGTTCACCGGCCGGTTTATTATGTCAGCGAAGTGCTCATTGAGTCCAAGCAGCAGTACCCGCATTGGCAGAAGCTTGTGTATGGTGTGTTCATGGCGAGCCGGAAACTTAAGCATTATTTTCAGGGTCATCCCATCACTGTGGTCAGTTCTGCCCCTCTTGGTGATATCATTCAAAACAGAGAGGCCACAGGGAGAATTGCTAAGTGGGCTATAGAACTTGGACCCCATGGTCTCAAATATGTGCCACGCACTGCTGTTAAATCTCAGGCCTTGGTGGATTTCATCAACGATTGGACAGAATCACAAGTGCCCGAGCAGAAGCCGGATAACACATATTGGACTATTCACTTTGACGGGTCCAGGCAGTTGGAGGGCTCGGGGGCTGGTGTTGTATTGGCTTCCCCTAAAGGTGACAAGTTCCATTATGTGCTACAGTTGATGTTTCCTTGCACTAACAATGCGGCTGAGTACGAGGCATTGCCCCATGGTCTTCGGATGGCTAAGGAAATGAGCTTGAGCCGGGTAAGGTGCTTCGGTGACTCAGACTTGGTGGCTCAACAAGTATCAGGCAAGTGGGACTCTAAGGACCCTCTAATGGCGGCTTATCGCCGCGAAGTTGATGCCATTGCTGGGCACTTTCAGGGCTACCAAGTAGAGCACATTGATCGCAGGAAGAACGAGGCGGCTGATGCTCTAAGCCGGCTAGGCTCTCAGCGAAAGCCGGTGCCACCTAACACTTTTCTGGACGTCCTGTATAGCCCTTCGGTTAAGGTGCCTACGGAGGAAGATTTGGTCGTCCCTGACCCGGAGGCACGGCTGGTGGCGGCTCTCCATATCATACCAGACTGGACAACGCCGTATCTGGCTTACATGACCCGGGGCGAGTTGCCTGAGGATGAAACTTTGGCCAGGCAAATAACCCGGCCGGCCAAGTCAATGATTGTAATCGATGGCGAGTTGCATCATCGCAGTGTCACAGGAGCATTTCAGCGTTGTGTCTCCCCTGAGGAAGGTCAAGAGATCTTGCGTGAGATCCATGAAGGGGATTGTGGCCATCATGCCGGCTCAAAATCCCTTGTGGTCAAGGCTTTCCGTCATGGTTTTTATTGGTTGACGGCTCATGCTGATGCAGAGGACTTGGTCAGTAAATGTGATGCTTGCCAAAGGTTCTCACGACGGGCTCACGTGCCGGCTCAGGAGCTGAGGATGATCCCAATTACTTGGCCCTTTGCGGTCTGGGGGCTTGACATGGTTGGGCCTTTTAAAAGATCCAAAGATAAGAAGACCCACCTCTTGGTGGCAGTTGACAAATTCACAAAGTGGGTGGAAGCTGAGCCAGTTAGCAAGTGCGATGCAGCCACGGCGGTTCAATTTATGAAAAAGGTGATTTTCCGCTTTGGTTTTCCGCACAGCATTATAACTGACAATGGCACCAATCTCTCCAAAGGCGCCATGGAAGAGTTTTGTCAATGAGAGCATATCCGACTTGATGTTTCTTCAGTGGCTCATCCTCAATCCAATGGTCAAGCTGAGAGAGCTAACCAGGAAATTCTGAAGGTATCAAGCCCCGGCTTTTGGTCCCTTTGCAACGGACGCCGGGTTGTTGGGTGGAGGAGTTGCCCTCCGTCTTATGGAGCATCAATACTACTCCTAACAGATCTACAGGCTTCACGCCTTTCTTCATGGTTTATGGAGCAGAAGCAGTCCTCCCCAGCGACATCCGTCACAACTCACCTCGCGTGGCGGCTTATGTTGAGACGGATAATGAACAGGCGCGCCAAGATGCTCTTGACTTGTTGGATGAACAGCGTGATGTGGCAGTAGCCCGTTCAGCGATTTACCAACAAGACCTGCGCCGTTATCATAGCCGCCGGGTCAAATCCCGGGTCTTCCAGGAAGGCGATCTCGTGCTCCGGCTCATCCAGGATCAAACAGATGCACACAAGTTATCCCCACCTTGGGAAGGGCCCTTTGTGGTCAGCAAGAACTTGCACAACGGGTCATATTACCTCATTGACATTCGGGAGCACAAAGATTCACGTAAGTCTGAGGAAGAGACCCGTCAGCCGTGGAACATAGCTCAGCTTCGGCCTTACTACACTTGAGCTACCGGCTCTCGTGGTGTACATATTTGTCTCAGCCATGTATATATTATGATAAGCAATAAAGCAGGACCTCTGTCCTTTTTTCTCCTCCAAATATGCACGTGTTGTTTTTATTACAAGATTACATGATGACTTAAAAAAGGATCCGGCTTATGATCGTATTCGAATCTAGCCGTAAGCAGTAAAGTCACTTGGGGGCTTCCTGTTCAAACATGGGTCGTATTCGAACCAAAGAGAACATAGCTGTCGATACCCATTTGATTGGCAAAGTGCCGAGCTCATTGGGAGGTTATTTTTGGTCATATTTGAATCATAGTTTAACCCCTCTGAGAACCGACGTGGATCGTATTCGAATCAGCGTCGTTAAACAATTTTAAAAATCACTTGGGGGCTTCCTGTTCAAATATGGGTCGTATTCGAACCAAAGAGAACATAGCTGTCGATACCCTCTTGATTGGCATCGCCACACCCACTGGGGGCTATATGATCGTATCTGAATCTTGGCTTAAGCCCTTTGGGCCGGGTCTCTGGTCGTATTCGAACCGGAAGCCCCTAAAGTTCCTCTGCTTTATCACAAGTTTACTCTGATCATGTCAAGGTGTGTATGGCCGGGTCTCACTTTACCGGCTTAACTTTGGTTTACAGTGTTCGTTGAACGCCATGGGTGTCATTATGACAGGTAAGGCGGAGTTAAGATACCAACCTTGTTACCCGGGTTATTTAAACCGGAAGTATGCTTACTGGCCGCTAAGTGTTATTACGGCTATGTCAAGCAGATAATTGAGGACCAGTCTCTTTTGATTCATATTCCGGGTTATCTATCCAAGACACCTGATTCTCCGGGCGGTAAGCCGCCTTGAGACTTGTGATTTGCCTTTTTATGCAGGATACTTAAAGGTACCTCTTTGAGGTTGAGAAAAACAAAGGGATGATTATGACCCGGAGAAATATTAAGGAGACAACTTCAAAAGACCTTGGCATTCAATACGTGCACGATGGCACGGCAGAGATAGACTGTTGCACCTACTCTATTACAAAAACTCTTCAAGTCTAAAAGGTGGAACATTGTTTGATAAACCGCCAGCCAAATTATGATGCCTGCTGAGTTGAAGTCCCCGGCTCATTCCTGTCTTCTCCTCCGGCTGATCCCAAGACCTCGAAGGTTGATGATTTCCAGTCGATGCCGCTGAGAGCTTCGAATTGGGCTTCTTCGTCAATTAACCCGGTCGGATCAATCTCCGGGGCGAAGGTGTGCTGACGAGCCGGAGGGATCAGGTTGAGGGCTTCATAGCGAGGGGTTGGAATCCTCTGATTCTCCGCATCATAACCCGGCTGGTACTTGGTCAGATCCGTGTCGTTCCCGATAAGGGTGGCCACCGGGCGTACCGCCTTTACGCAGGCTGCGAAGTCCTTCTGATCGAAAGTTGAGCCGTCTTCCTTCAGGCTTGGATAACCCAGGGCGATGTCTGCCGGGTCTAGCTCCGGCAGGAATGCCTTGGCCCGGCTCGGCGCGGCGATAGCTCCGGCTCTCGCAGAGGCCCGTCGCAGCTCTTGGATCCGCTGAGGCAGAACGGCGAGCCGGCGCAGAACTAAGGCCAGGTGAGTCGGCACCTCATTGGATAGGGCCACCACAGCTAAGGCGCGCTGTGACCCGGTGTAGAGCTGCTCCACCAGGGTGTACACGGCCTTTAGCTTGGTGACCATGCTCTGGTTGAGGTTGGCACTTCTGGGACCTGTTTAACAGACTCAGATAAGCCGGCGAAAAGGATGAATCATGAGATGTAAACATTCTAACATGGATGAAAGCCGGTGAGGCGACTTACCGAAGATGGCGGCCACCATTTGGGAAACCTGGCGCTTTAGGCCGGAGAGCTCGGCGGTCTTCTCAGCGAGAGCCTTCTCCGCCTGTTCCGCCCGGGTCACCAGTGCGGCCTTTTCTTCGGCCCAGGCTTTTCTCTCAGCATCAAACTCGGTCTTCAACTTTTCTTGAGTGGCGATGCTGGATACAAACTTGGCGTTTTCCTTCCGGGTCTCCATCTCCTGCATCTTCAGCCGGCTTTTGAGATCCGCAAGGTCCGCCTCTAGTTTCTTGCCAACAGCCTGCATGTGTTTCCGGGTTATTGACAGTTACTATATAAGTCCCAAGCACTTTCCAAGCAAAGACACTTGGTACTTGGGGGCTAATGCATATTGAACGTATCTATCTACATCTTGCCAGCTCAATTGAGTAAGCCGGAACCTAAGTCTACAACATATTCAAATCATAAGTCGTCGACTTGGGGGCTAGCATGGCAAAGGTAACTATGCAGTAAGTAAGAAGGTGGCAGAAGGATACCTCAGATTTTTGCTGGATCTGGTTTACCATGGCGACCTCGGCGTCCCGGCTCTTGTGTACTTGGCTGATGTAGCCAGAGACGAGCTCTCCAATGCTCAAGTCGGTGTAGCCGGAGAGGTCCAGGTTCACCCGGTGGGGCTGCAGCAACTCCCCCTTCGCGGAGCACTTGGCCAACACGGTCGGTCTCCCCGGCTCAACAAACTCTGTCCGGGTGATAACCACGTCCGGGTCGTCTGCTGGCGGAGCTGAGCCGGAGGCCTCCGGGTTAACCGAAGCTTCGGTCGTTGCCTTGGTAGTTGGGGCAGTGGCTTCCGGTGCCGTGTCCATTGGAGTGGTGGCTTCGGGGGCGGAGGCAGCTGGCGGCTCTTGGGCCGTCACCTCCGGTTCAGGTAAGTCCGGCACTCCGGCTGACCTGGTCTTCTTCGCTCTTTTGGTGAGCTTTGCCTGGGCGCTGAAAGGACAGAAACATTCAGCATAAAGAGAGTAAGTACAGACAAGTATAATGCGAGATGGTTGTCATTACCCGGGCGCGGTCTTGAAAGTCGGAAGACTCGACTGCATAGAGTCGCTCGAAGAAGGGGAGGTCTCCTGATAATTGGAGTCAGAAGAATTGAGTGGCTGACGGATAACACCCGCCAACAGATGAAAAGGGTACAAGTGAGAAAAAACCTCAGTTCGACGCTTCCTTGTTGCGTCGGGTAACCCGGCGGAAAGATCAGTGTCCTTGTTGGTCCGGGTGTGATGCCGGCTTTCGTGAACCTGTCGCTTCAAAAGAAATTGAGGGTCTTGGTGAGCTAAAGGATGTGAAAAGCTTACTTTCCGGGTTACCCTTCGGACTTTCAGCTGTGGCAAGGGCTCCGAGTCGGAGGAAAGTGATGTTACCTCTTCAACCACCGGGTTACTGGCGCCGGTGTCATCCTGTCAATGAGCAAGTGTTGATAAGGCGGACAGCAACAAAAAACAAATACAGCAAGAATTTAAAGGCTTAGGGGTTACCTCTGACTCGGAGCTGTCGCTTAATTGCATCAGCTCCGAAGCAGTAGGTCTGCTTCCCTTTTTGCGAGGGGCGGCTTTCTTGGCGGCTTTCTTCGCCTTCCTGGCCTTCTTGGCCGCCTCATGGTCATATTTGACCCGCCAGAACTTATCATCAGCCTGAAAAATACAATGATGGGTTCTTAAAATGGTTCAGATGAAGGTTATATGCAGACGAAGATAAAAGTTAAAGTCAGCGGCTTACCGCTGGGGCTGGATTGGTCTTGCAGAAGGGGGCTAACCCGGTCCTTCCACAGTCTGCCAGACTCTCATTTAAAAGAGCCTTGGTCTCTTCTTCAGCAACGTCTTCTGGCAGATCATTGCGACTGTGCCTCTGAGGGTCATCCTTTCGCCCGGTGTACTCACACATTAAGCCGGGGCGGCGGCTCAATGGGATCACCCGCCATGAGATCCAGACCCGGACCAGGTCGATTCCGTTCAGACCGTTGCCCAGGAGGGCTTTGATTTTATTGATGGTAGGAAGCAGAGGCTGGCGCTCCGCTGAAGTCAGCTTGTTCGACAGCGGGTGAGTCGGCTCTAGACGTGTTGGGCGAAAGCCGGGCAGCGGGTTCTCGTCAGTTGGGGACGTATCTTGGCAGTAGAACCAAGTCATATTCCAGTCCTTGGGGTGGCTCGGCGGCTCTGCGTAAGGGAAAAGACAGTCCCTACGCCGCTGGATGGAGATGCCACCTAACTCGAGACTTGGCCCGTTGGCGCACTCATTCTGGCGGTTTAAATAAAACAGCTCTCTGAAGAGCAGCAGACTAGGCTCTTCTCCAAGGTACACTTCGCAAAAGACTTGGAAATTGCAGATGTTGGATACGGAGTTGGGTCCTATATCTTGAGGCCGCAAGTCGAACAAGTTGAGCACGTCCCTAAAAAACTTTGAGCCGGGCGGTGCGAAGCCCCGGCTCATATGATCCGCGAAGATCACTACCTCCCCGTCCCTCGGCTGTGGTCTTTCTTCTGACGGGTCAGGGGCACGGTAGGACATGACTTCTTTCTTAGGGAGATATCCGGACTTACAAAATTGGCTAGGGTCTCGTTGGTGACGTTGGACCTCATCCAGTTGCAAGTGATGGGAGCCTTGGGAGGCATGGTGAAAGTTGGCAGTCTATGACAAAAAGGAAAATGTCCGGGTTAATTATAAGCCGGAGATCTACAGTTCAAAATTAAGGTGGCGGCTTATGAAGGGGACTAATGATATATACTCAGGTACAGTGGGTTATTTAAGCCGCAGGGGCATTCAGATTAAGTTGGTTATCTACGGCCTTACTACAGTTAAGCCGGAGGATTCTACGAAGCATGGCTTTCTTTGAACCGGAGGATTTGGCAGCGCGTGGTTTCTTTAACCCGGAATTGTAAGCCGTCAAGATTCAATGGTTGCAGTTTTTACTAAGTGTGGTAAAACAGGTTTCACATATTGCCGTAACTTTTTTGGATCAAAATGGTCGGTCCAAAGAAAATTTTCTAGACCTAAAATGCGGACGCAGGGGAGTTCTCGAGCTCGAAGGAGGTCTTATGCAGTGAAAAGAAGTGTGTTTTGCAGGTAAAATAAGTACTAAACAACTACTGCAGCAAGTCTACACAGATCTAAGATCAAACAAGGGCGGCAACTACGAGAACTACTGAAGCTTACGGACAATGGCGAAGAACACGGACGAACTATTTGAACCCTACTGCAGATCTGTTCTGGCAAGGCAGAAGAGACTCACCAGAGTTGGAGAAGAGCGGAAGTCGCCGCCGTTTATCTGGTCCGAATCAGGGTGATGCAGCGGCCGAGGTTGACGAAGACCGGAGGCGAGACGACGGCGGCGGAGTGCAAGCTCAGTGAGAAAGGCAGCGGCGCGAGGAGGAAGAAGAGAGCGTGAGAAGAGCCCGTCGGGCCGGCCTATTTATAAGGCAAGGTCATAAGTGGGCGCGAGATTCAAGGAGACCACGGCGTGGTTATCTCCCCCCCCCCCCCCACGACGCCTCGATTTTCGGAATGACAGTAAAACCAAAGATCCGTTGCGGATCTGGCGGAGTAAAAAACGGACTTAATGGAGGATGACGTCACGGCGGATTATCCGGAGTCCAGAGGATGACGTCACTCCGGGTTATGGCCTTCACATGAATGGTAAGCCGGAGATTTTTTCTGTCAGAAGAGTTGAAGATTGACATGAGCCGGCTCAAATCAATCTGGGGCCTAATGTTGAGGATGTAGACCTTAGAGTCACCCGCCAGGAGGGGCCGGGTTACTCGTACGGTCGTTGCCAGAAGCCCGGAGCCAAGTTTGAAGACGATGGGCCAGAGATGGGCTGAGACCCGGATATGGCTTAAGGCCCGTAGTTACAGTCGTTATTATGGTAGAACTTGTAGTGTAAGGCAAGTATAGTTGAGAGTCCGAGCCGGACACGCTTATGAGCCGGCCGGGACTCTAAGGGCTGCTGGGCGTCAGCCTCCCTATATAAAGGGATGACCCGGCAGCGGTTTAAGGGCGACAACAATCTGATCGAGAGCCGGGCATAGCTGTTTAGCTCCCCGGTGATCGTAACCCTAATCAATATCATCTCAAACTGGATGTAGGCTTTTACCTTCACCGTAAGGGGCCGAACCAGTATAAACCCTCGTGTTCCTTGTCCCGCATAACCCCTTCAAGCTTCCTAGCTGCGATGGCTCCACAACTAAGTCCTATCTCAAGGACATCTGCCGTGACAATTCCACGACAAAACCTGTCTTACCTGCTTAAAAACTGGTTGTAGTAAAAAAATGTGGTGACCGTCGTGCGAAGTCTTTGTTCGGATCTGGTATTGGTTCTTCCAGGTAAAATAGAAGAAACAAACATGGGGAAATTTGCCATGCAGAAGACAGTGCATTTGCAAGCAAATCATGGATTGTTTGTCAGGCCCGAAAATATCCGATTTTCAGGGGAGGTGAGGGCAATCCCCATAAACAATATCAATTTCCAAGAGGAAGAAAGGGAGATTTGAAAAGGATCTTAGTAGTTAGGGCTGGACGAAAAGCTCGAAGCTCGCGAGCATAATGAACTCTCGATAGCGCGAAGAGCTCATCGATACTACTAGTCCGCCGGGAGTCAGATCGGTCTTTCTCCACTTTGAGATTGCTGGGATTGATCCATACCCAAACATGTCCATGCCGCATAGATGGGCTGATCTCCCGGAGCGCCATGTAGCAAGATCCGGGATGGAAGGCGTCTGTGGCGGCGTGGGAGTCGATGATGGATCGACCGGCGCCGGAGTGGATGATGAAGATGCACCGCCATGCTTGGGTGGCCGGTAGAATGGGTTCTTGCCCTTGTAGTTAGGGCTGGGACGTCAGCCAGGTGGCGGTGGTCGAGCCGCCGCAGCAGGAGCGGCACGAGCCGCCGTGTGGAAGAGGCGCGGGGTGCGAGCCTTGCGCTGCTGGTTTTGCTCCTCCATCTGCAGCACAGAGTGGGCCTCTGCCAGCGTTGGCAGAGGGCGGAGGAGCGGGATGAGTGTTGCTTGCCGGGCAAAGCGATCGTCGAGGCACTACTAGGAAAAGGCTTATACATAGAAGTTTACCAGTAGCGTGTGTTTTGGAGCCCACGCTACTGATAATTAGCAGTAGCGTGTGTTACAAACCGCGCTACTGGTAGAACTTAGCAGCAGCGTTGGTTTCTAGAGGACACGCTACTGGTAAGTTAGCCACACCACACCCCCCGGCCAAAAAATAGTAGCAGCGTTGGTACCCTAACAAGCGCTACTGTTAAGAAAATAGCAGTAGCGCGGTGCCACTAAGAAGCGCTACTCCTACTTCTTCTATGTGTAATCTTTTACCAGTAGCGTGTTTTTTGGGCAAGCGCTATAGCTAGTTTTATGTATCAGTAGATATTTTGGCTGGCACACATAGCAGTAGCGCGCTTTGGTGCCCAGCGCTACTGCTATGGTCGCCAGCCAAAATATCTGTCACCTCTCCCCCCTTCTTCCTCCCCCTTTCTTTCTCCCCCTCCCTCTTGCACTCGCTTGTCCTTCAATGCTTCCCCCTCTTCTTTGCCCCTCCTCCCCCTCCATTAATGCCCTCCCTCCTTTCTCTTACTTATTTTTGCCCCTCCTCCCCTTCTCTTCTTTGCCCCTCCACCACCCCCTCCATTAATGCCCTCCCTCCTTCCTCTTCCTTTCTTTTGCCCCTTCTCCCCTTCTCTTCTTTGCCCCTCCACCACCCCCTCCATTAATGCCCTCCCTCCTCCCTCTCATAGCTCTATCTAGAGCTACTAGCTAATTATAAGAAGGTGCTCGATATTCCTCTCGACAAATAGGTGAGCAAAAAAAGAGTTGTGCAAGAATGGAAATATGTGTGTTTGCGATTAGGACCGAAACTATGTGCGATATGAATATACCGAATTGTGTGTGGCATGTGAGTGACATGAGTTGCCTATGTTTTGCCGAAATGTCGATTCAATTCCGTTTCGGCGAATTTCGGGCATGCAAACTCAATCTGTCCTATGTTTAGGGAAGGTCATGCCGAATTTTTGTATAAATTTGATCCATGCATGCATATAGACGTGTTTAAAATATTTGCTTCGCGCGCAGGTGATCATGAAGGTCAATGGAAGGAAGGTGGAAAGATACTGGCAATCCGCTGTGGATGACATGTATGAAAAAAGACTGAAGGATGTTTTATGTCCGTGTCGAAAATGCAAAGGAAGAGTCAGGCTCGACCCCTTTCAGGGTGGTAAATTCAAGGCGCACCTGCTCATGCATGGTTTCATGCATGGCCATACTCGGTGGATAAGTGAAGATGATGATGATGAGGAGGAGGACATCGACAGAGCAGGAAATAACGACATGGGGCCACCAGACGAAGAGATGACCGATTATGTGCCCGAAGAGGAAGACGGCCTCGGAAATGTCGATGGCGAAGAGGCAGTTCAAGGCGGAGAAGACGTGGACACGCCACTGTCTTCGTCGCTACTAAGTTCAGCCATGCGGGACCCGCATGTTCGAGACCTGCTTCGCAAGAAGACGACTACCGATAGAGCTGCTTCTAGAGAGGAGGCCAAACTGGCGCAAATGGAGGTAGACTCGATGACTCCTTTGTATGATGGTTGCAATCCCGAGGTGACCCGCTTAAGTTTCACACTAGAACTTCTAAAGATGAAGGCAAAAAACAAATGGAGCTTCTGAAGTACCTAAAGAAGGTTCTTCCCGCGGGAAGCCTGTGTCCTACTAGTGTCGAGGAGGCAAAGAAAATCGTGTGCCCTCTTGATCTGCCACATATTAGATATCACACATGCATCAATGATTGCATCGTATATCGGAACGAGCATGCGGAAAAAACCATCTGTCCAAAGTGCAATGCTTCACGATATAAAAAGGCCGGAAAGAAAGCTCCACAGAAAGTTGTATGGTACTTTCCGATCACTCCGCGTCTACAGCGGTATTTCGTAGATCCTAAGGAAGCAAAGCTTATGCGCTGGCACGCGGAGAGGGTGAAGCCAGATGACGGAGATGAGCCGAAGCTGAGACACCTCGCAGATGCTAGCCAGTGGAGAGCATTAAATGCTGAATTTGAATTTTTCGCAAATGATCCAGGAACATCGTGTTTGGCGCTAGTAGTGATGGCATGAATCCATTTGGCAAACAGAACACCAATCATAGCACATGGCCCGTGTTTGTATGGATGTACAACCTCCCCCCTGGTTGTGCATGAAGGAAAAATACATACACATGGCTATGCTTATTCAAGGGCCGAGACAACCGGGAAATGATATAAATCTGTATCTCGGGTTACTGAAAGAGGAGTTACAAACCTTATGGACAACGCCGGCCAAGACATGGGATGCAAGCAAAGGAGAGTATTTCTACATGAGAGTCGCGCTGATCACGACGGTGCAGGACTATCTCGGTTACAGCTATCTCTCCGGCCAGGTGTGCCACGGATATTGCGGATGCACGAGGTGCATGGATGATACAACTTCTCTGCAGCTATCGAAAGATGGCGGGTCTTCGAAAATCATGTACATGGGGCATCGAAGATGGCTCGAGAAGGATGACCCATGGAGAAAGCGTGGAGATATATTCAATGGTAAGGCTGAGCATCGAGGTCCTCCACGTAAGCGTAGCGGTGCAGAAATATATGAGTTATTAAAGAACTAGGAAGAGTGCCCCTCGCTGGGAAAGACGAAGAAAAAGGCGCCGGAGCCCCTGCTGAAGGTATGGAAGACGAGATCTATTTTCTGGGACTTGGAATACTGGCCCATACTCAACACGCCTCATAGCCTTGATCAAATGCATATCACAAAAAATATCCTTGAGAGTTTGCTTGGAACATTGATGAACATGCCGGAGAGGACCAAGGATGGGCCGAAGGCAAGAAAAGACTTGGAATTTTTGAAAATCAGGAAAGATCTCCAAATGACCGGTAAAAGGTCGTAAGAGGAGACCGAGACGGAGACGGAGACGGAAGATAGGGGCAAAAAAGTAAACAAGGAAGAACAATATTGCCCCCCCCCCTCTTGCTTCACCTTAGATCCGAAGGAGGTCGATCAATTGTTCAAGTGACTTTCCGGAATCAAAGTCAGTTCCGGATACTGTGGGAAGATAAGAAGATATCTGGACACTAAGAAAAAAGGTTCAGTGGGATGAAGTCTCACGACTGTCATGTGATGATGACGCAGTTACTCCCGGTTGCACTTAGAGACACACATGTGCGTGAGACGCTTACTGACCTATGCCACTTTTTTGATGCTATCTCTCGAAAGTCGATCAGTGTGAAGCAAGTCCATAGGCTACAGGAAGAGATCGTTGTCATACTGAATGAGCTAGAGATGTACTTCCCGCCCGCGTTCTTTGATGTCATGGTGCATCTATGTGTCCACATCGTGGACGACATCATCGACCTAGGGCCGACATTCCTGCATAGCATGATGCCATTCGAGAGGATGAATGGGGTCATCAAAGGATTCGTTCGTAACATGTCCCGTCCAGATGGAAGCATAGCCCAGGGATATCTGACCAAAGAGTGCATCTCTTTCTGTGAGAGTTATCTGACCAAAGACCCTGTTGCTGGTTTGCCCGTCAACAAGCACTGTGGAAGGCTCGAAGGCGAAGGTCACACCAACGGTCATAGGGATGTGAATGTGTTACGCTCGGGCCGACAAAATGACCTTGACAGGGCAATCTTAGTAGTGCTACAACACCTAGATGTGCTAGAAGATTTCGTGACACTTCACAAAGAGACCATCGCAAAGAAGTACCGTGACCGTGGGGTGCACAGGACGGACGCTGAAGTTATTAGAGAGCACAACTCCACTTTCGTGTGTTGGTTCAAAGAGCGAGTTCTGGCTAATCCCCCGGAAGAGGGTTGTCCGAACGGAACACTCATATACGCCTTAGCACATGGCCCCTCGACCAACCTCGCGACTTATCAAGCATACGATATCAACGGATACACGTTCTACACGGAGGAGAAAGATATAAAAAGTGATGACCAAAACTCAGGGGTGACGATGGAAGCCATGACCGGGAATGTAATTTAAAGATATTACGGAAGGGTCGAAGAGATATGGGAGCTTAACTACTCTGGATTGCATAGTGCAACGATGTTCCGTGTCAGATGGGCTAAGAATGTACACAGAGAAAACCGACATTTCACTACCATGTGTATACCCGACTCCGATAGCGGTACCGTCAACGCCATCGCCAAAAATGAGCCATGGGTACACGCTAAACACGTGACACAATGTTTCTTCATAACTGATCCGATCAATCCCAGCTGTGTTGTCGTGAGGAGAAGCAAAAGGAGCATCGCCGGAATGGATGCAGTCACCAACGAGGAAGACTATGACCAGTACAGTGATCCGATGAGGGAAGATGATACTGATGACGATGTTGTCAAAAGAAGAATGAAGACTACATTACCTACGAAAGATCGTAATCCCTGGAGAAGGAAAAGTCACGACCATGGGCTCAATTATTCGACAACGAACAAAAGAGGGAAGAAGATCAGTCTGAAGCGTCGTCGTCGCCCAAGCTGACAAACTAATCCCCAAAGTTTGTGTGTGTCTAGCTATTTTGTATATTATACTAATTATTATCCGGAGGGTCAAATGATGTAAGATATATTATACTAATTATTATCCGAAGGGTAACAATGGTATTGCTCAAACGACAGACCAAATTAAAGGAAGGAAAGTGCAAAAGAAAGATAAGAAAAAGAAAAGTGCAAATGAAAGAAAAGAAAAAGAAAAAGAAAAAGAAAGGAAGTTTTGCAAAATGAAATGAAAAGAAAAAGAAAAAGGAACTAATAAGTTGTGGAAAATGAAATGCAAGAAAAATAAAAAAATAAAAAAAGTTAGCAGTAGCGCATTTTATCCTGGGCAGCGCTATAGCTAAGAAAAATAAAAAGAAAAAGAAAAAGTGAAAAAAAAAATAAAGAAAAAAAGTTAGCAGTAGCGCGTTTTATCCTAGGTAGCGCTATAGCTAAGAAAAATAAAAATAAAAATATAAAGAAAAAAAGTTAGCAGTAGCGCTGTTTTGCTAGACCAGCGCTGTAGCTAACTTAGCTATAGCGCGTTTTGCCCACACACGCTATAGCTAACTTGCCTACAGCACCGGTCCGCTAGCTCCCCTCTTTCCTATCTCTCACTCGCGCCGCTCGTCGATCCCCTTTTCTCTGACGCCACCACCGACGCCGCACTGCCCACGCTGCCGCCGACGCCGCCCCGCCCACGCTGCCGCCGACGCCGCCCCGCCCACGCCGCCGCCGATGCCGCACCACCCACGCCGCCGCCGACGCCGGACTCGGCCTCAGCACCGACCTTGACGCTGGCTACCGACCCCCTCCCGCTCCGTTATGGCCCCCCGCCCCCTCTTCCTTCCTCTCCGACCCCTCAGCCCCAGCTCTCTCTCTCTCTGACCCCCTCCCGCTCCGGTATGTCTCTGCAGATCAACAAGGCTCAGCGACCCCGGCGACCCTGACGCCGGCCACCGACCCCGACCCCTCAGCGCCTCCCTCCGTGAAGCAGCCGGCGACGCCCACCAATGCCAGCGAGCACTTCGTGGGCAGGTGCCTTTCCCTCCCCTCCCCCCTCCCCCCGCCCCGTGCGTACGAGCTTAATTTAATTGTTGTTAGTGTTAGTTAGTGTTAGTGTTAGCCCAGTGATGGTGCTTAGCTTAATTGTTGTTAGTGTTAGTTAGTGTATTCTGCTGGTTTCTGTGGTGGTTTCTGTTTTGACAGAGAATTAAAATGAGCTTTGACAGAATATTGAAATGAAAATTAGCTTATGTTGCTTTCTTTTTAATGGAAGTGTTTGAAAATTTGGTCACTCTCTCTCTCTCTCTGACCAAATTAGGTCTTTCTGCAGATCAAAGCTAGGCGCAGATCGACGAGGAGGAGAAGGACGCCCTCAACCCCCCCCCCCCCCCGGCCCCCTCTGCCCCGGCGACCCCGACCCTGACCCAACCCTGAGGTGCGCCACCCCCTCTTCCCTCCCTCTTCATATGTCAGCACATAATGATGCAAGGGGGAGTGTTCATAATGTGGCTGTTAAAGTGTTCATAATGATGCAATGGGGAGTGGAGTTGTTAGATTGGTTAATGAGCTTGCAGTTTTACTATGGTAGTTGATCTTTTTTGCATCAGTTGGGCAGCAAAATGTGTTACGCTCGGGCCGACAAAATGACCTTGACAGGGCAATCTTAGTAGTGCTACAACACCTAGATGTGCTAGAAGATTTCGTGACACTTCACAAAGAGACCATCGCAAAGAAGTACAGTGACCGTGGGGTGCACAGGACGGACGCTGAAGTTATTAGAGAGCACAACTCCACTTTCGTGTGTTGGTTCAAAGAGCGAGTTCTGGCTAATCCCCCGGAAGAGGGTTGTCCGAACGGAACACTCATATACGCCTTAGCACATGGCCCCTCGACCAACCTCGCGACTTATCAAGCATACGATATCAACGGATACACGTTCTACACGGAGGAGAAAGATATAAAAAGTGATGACCAAAACTCAGGGGTGACGATGGAAGCCATGACCGGGAATGTAATTGAAAGATATTACGGAAGGGTCGAAGAGATATGGGAGCTTAACTACTCTGGATTGCATAGTGCAACGATGTTCCGTGTCAGATGGGCTAAGAATGTACACAGAGAAAACAAACATTTCACTACCATGTGTATACCCGACTCCGATAGCGGTACCGTCAACGCCATCGCCAAAAATGAGCCATGGGTACACGCTAAACACGTGACACAATGTTTCTTCATAACTGATCCGATCAATCCCAGCTGTGTTGTCATGAGGAGAAGCAAAAGGAGCATCGCCGGAATGGATGCAGTCACCAACGAGGAAGACTATGACCAGTACAGTGATCCGATGAGGGAAGATGATACTGATGACGATGTTGTCAAAAGAAGAATGAAGACTACATTACCTACGAAAGATCGTAATCCCTGGAGAAGGAAAAGTCACGACCATGGGCTCAATTATTCGACAACGAACAAAAGAGGGAAGAAGATCAGTCTGAAGCGTCGTCGTCGCCCAAGCTGACAAACTAATCCCCAAAGTTTGTGTGTTTCTAGCTATTTTGTATATTATACTAATTATTATCCGGAGGGTCAAATGATGTAAGATATATTATACTAATTATTATCCGAAGGGTAACAATGGTATTGCTCAAACGACAGACCAAATTAAAGGAAGGAAAGTGCAAAAGAAAGATAAGAAAAAGAAAAGTGCAAATGAAAGAAAAGAAAAAGAAAAAGAAAAAGAAAGGAAGTTTTGCAAAATGAAATGAAAAGAAAAAGAAAAAGGAACTAATAAGTTGTGGAAAATGAAATGCAAGAAAAATAAAAAAAATAAAAAAAGTTAGCAGTAGCGCATTTTATCCTGGGCAGCGCTATAGCTAAGAAAAATAAAAAGAAAAAGAAAAGGTGAAAAAAAAATAAAGAAAAAAAGTTAGCAGTAGCGCGTTTTATCCTAGGTAGCGCTATAGCTAAGAAAAAGAAAAATAAAAATATAAAGAAAAAAAGTTAGCAGTAGCGCTGTTTTGCTAGACCAGCGCTGTAGCTAACTTAGCTATAGCGCGTTTTGCCCACACACGCTATAGCTAACTTGCCTACAGCACCGGTCCGCTAGCTCCCCTCTTTCCTATCTCTCACTCGCGCCGCTCGTCGATCCCCTTTTCTCTGACGCCACCACCGACGCCGCACTGCCCACGCTGCCGCCGACGCCGCCCCGCCCACGCTGCCGCCGACGCCGCCCCGCCCACGCCGCCGCCGATGCCGCACCACCCACGCCGCCGCCGACGCCGGACTCGGCCTCAGCACCGACCTTGACGCTGGCTACCGACCCCCTCCCGCTCCGTTATGGCCCCCCGCCCCCTCTTCCTTCCTCTCCGACCCCTCAGCCCCAGCTCTCTCTCTCTCTGACCCCCTCCCGCTCCGGTATGTCTCTGCAGATCAACAAGGCTCAGCGACCCCGGCGACCCTGACGCCGGCCACCGACCCCGACCCCTCAGCGCCTCCCTCCGTGAAGCAGCCGGCGACGCCCACCAATGCCAGCGAGCACTTCGTGGGCAGGTGCCTTTCCCTCCCCTCCCCCCTCCCCCCGCCCCGTGCGTACGAGCTTAATTTAATTGTTGTTAGTGTTAGTTAGTGTTAGTGTTAGCCCAGTGATGGTGCTTAGCTTAATTGTTGTTAGTGTTAGTTAGTGTATTCTGCTGGTTTCTGTGGTGGTTTCTGTTTTGACAGAGAATTAAAATGAGCTTTGACAGAATATTGAAATGAAAATTAGCTTATGTTGCTTTCTTTTTAATGGAAGTGTTTGAAAGTTTGGTCACTCTCTCTCTCTCTCTGACCAAATTAGGTCTTTCTGCAGATCAAAGCTAGGCGCAGATCGACGAGGAGGAGAAGGACGCCCTCAACCCCCCCCCCCCCCGGCCCCCTCTGCCCCGGCGACCCCGACCCTGACCCAACCCTGAGGTGCGCCACCCCCTCTTCCCTCCCTCTTCATATGTCAGCACATAATGATGCAAGGGGGAGTGTTCATAATGTGGCTGTTAAAGTGTTCATAATGATGCAATGGAGAGTGGAGTTGTTAGATTGGTTAATGAGCTTGCAGTTTTACTATGGTAGTTGATCTTTTTTGCATCAGTTGGGCAGCAATGATCATGATTGTGTATATGTCAGCAGCAACAAAGTCTGTGATGTTTGTTTCAGCTTCTTAGAGTGCTCATAATGTGGCTGTTAAAATGGTTGTTAGAGTGCTGAAATGCTTGCTGTTAAAAAGTGACCTATGTTTTGCCAGAAATGTTGATTCATTTCCATTCCGGCAAATTTCAGGCGCTCTATATGTGCACTTTCTAGCAAAGGTCATGCCGAACTTTTCCGTGAATTTCGGCATGACTTGTGCTAGAAAGTTGGACATATCGAGTGCTTGAGATTTCTCGCGACGGGAATGAAACGACATTTCTGGCAAAACAAAGGTCACTTTTTTGTCATTATTCACTTTATTATGTAAAGCTTGATAATTAAACAACTACGACATTGAACCCTAGGAAACATGACCGACACCGATGAGGCCGGAGGTTCTCAGTCCCAATTAGGTCGAGCACACGCCTACCTCGACTTTCTGGCGGATCAGGAGAGACAGGAAGCTGGGTGTCCGGACCGCCTTGTCATGACGGATGACGACGGTGGTGGCGCCGGCGCCGACACTGATGTCACCAACGACACCGGCACTGAGACTGGCACTGATGATGTTCCTAACTATAGCACGGAAGGTGGGACCTCCCAAGCTAGTGAGGGAAAGAAGGAAAAGAGGACATGACGCCCAAATGAGCTCGGCACCGGAAGATTGGTGGTCACGACGGTGCACCCTGGCGAGTTCGAGCCAATAGAGCCGCGAGAAGTGGCAGCGCGTTACGGCAACCAACTAGCATGCATCCTACGGGATACCGCTAACATCAACACCACAAAAATACGGAAGAATGAACATTTGAAGAAGCCGCTTCTAACTAGGTTGCACGCAAGATTCCTGTTCCCCGGTTGGAATGACGAAGTCGACCCATGGGATGATGATGCCAGGAAAAAAATCAACAACAAAGCCCTAGGGAAGTTCAGCAACGCATTGAGCGCTTGGAAAACTAGGATGAAAAAGGCGATTCAAGTAGACCATGAAACCTACGCCGAGATTGTTCCAGACAATCCGAAAATTACGATAGAGGACTTTGAAAAGTTCAAGGAGACTTGCAATGAAGAAGCTGCCAAGGCTAGGTCGGAGAGAGGCAAGCAGCTGCAGGCAAAGAACAAGGGGAACCACCGGCTTGGAAGTCGTGGTTACACGGGAAAGAGGCCCGTGTGGGCTAAGGAGGACGCAGAACATGAACGGCAGGGGATCCCAGACCCATTGGCTGAGTTCACCGACCAGCAGGAGCACAACTTCATCAGGGCCCGATTCTCATGGGACCCCAAGAAAAAGATTTTTTTCACCAACGGGCCGACTAGGAAATTCATGAGAATACTGGTAATTATCCTTTTACCACCTTACATATTAGGTTCTGATCAACCAAGTCTACTACATTCTAGTCGCATTCATAAATGATTCATGGTCCAGTTTGCAGAGAGAGCAACACAAGCTTGCGGCCGAGAGTGACTCGTCGACTCAGTCGTCGGCGAAGTACAAGTGGGACACTCCTTTCAACCGGGCCATGAACATAATGATGGGACACCCGCCCGGCCAGCGGCCGCAATATGGACGTGTGCACGGCGCCGCGGATGGGGCCACGTGGAAGTACTATTATAACGAGGACCCCGAGGCCAAAAGACAGAGAAAGAAGTTCAGTCAAGTGACTATCGACGACAAGGTGGAGCGGGCGATGGAGAAAGCAAAAGCTGAGACCAGAGCTGAGATAATCGCTGCCTGTAGATCTGATATGGTGGCTGCCTTTACAAGCTTGATTCCAACAGTGGTCACATGGGTGCAACAAAATCCAAACGCGCCACCAAGTGATTTTCCCATGCCCAGCTTCACCGGGAGCAACTCAATGAACACCGCACCCATACCCGTACCTAGTATGGCAACCGCACCTGCACCTCCTCCAGCACCTGCTCCTCCGCGCAGCTCTCACAGCAGCCCTAGCTCCGTCTCAGGCTTGAATGTCGGGCCGTCGACATTGGCTGAGCTCGACGCCCTCACGGTAAATACGCGTCGTCGAACCTTCATCAACTCAACTAATTAATTAATCTTCAGTTGCCGTTCTTTTTGGAACTCTGACGCCGCACGTATATGTCTTTGTAGGCCGACTCCACTCCGTGCACCCTCCTTTACAACATGAAGGGCGGGTTGGTGGATGTGGGGAAGGGTACTATAGTGAAGCCTAAGGATCGATTGTTTCACCGCCGGCAGATGCCTGATAACGCCTTAAGGGTCTCCGTGGCGAGTGTGAAAGCGGGCTACGAGGGTCTCCCTTGTCCGATACAAACCGATGGAGAGGATGACGAGACCCCCACGCAGCTTGGGCAATGCAAAAATTGGCCGATCCTGTGGCCGAAAAATCTTCTTCGTGTCGAGGTGGCCGGGAGCACACCAACGGGACCTCAGGAAGGTATGACCACAACACCACCTACACAAGTACAACCATCGTCTGTGCTGCTTGCTGAGATCGAGAGACATGAGGAAGGAGGGCCAACCGTTCCGCCGGCAGATGATGCCATCTGCCCCATGGAAGAGGATATGGATCATGACATGGAGGAGGCCGATGACCCTCTCCAGTATCTCAATACTGCCTTTGACAACGAAGTAACAATGAGTCAACCATATGAATATGAGATGCATGTACCAGAGCCGAAACGTCCTCGGGAGTGCAAGAAGCAGTACTAGGAAAAGGGCTATAGATGAAATGGCCACTAATGGCGCACCAGACATGTGGTGCGCCACTCCTATATAGCAGTGGCGCACCATGTGCTGGTGCGCCATTAGTGTGAAAGACACTAATGGCGCACCAGACACACGGTGCGCCACTAGTAACAATTTTTTTTCCAAACATACTAATGGCGCACCAGGGCACAGTGCGCCATTACTAGTTCTAACTAGTAATGGCGCACCAGCCTCATAGTGCGCCACTACTTTTTTTTTTGCAAAACTACTAATGGCGCACCAGTGTATAGTGCGCCATTACTAGTTTAAACTAGTAATGGCGCACTGTGCCCTGGTGCACCATTAGTGTATTTTTTTTTTGCGAAACTACTAATGGCGCACCACCAGCAGGTGTGCCATTAGTAACCAGGGTTACTAATGGCGCATTTGTAGGTGGTGCGCCATTAGTAACCTGGGACCAGCTAGATATTTTGGACAGCCACACCTACCCACTCACTTTCCCCACTTCATTCTCTCCACCTCCTCCTCCAAGCTTGTCTCGGCTGCCTCCTCCTCCTCACCTCATTTGCACCATAAATTCATCCAAATTAAGTGGTTAGATTACCTTTTTTTGATAGGTAAGTAAGGGGGAAGCTATCTTTATGTTGTTCTCCCTTCAACAACGTCCACATGCACTTTTTATGGCCTAGCTAGATCTATGTATGTTTGTGGTGTTGCATATGTTTGTGGTGTTGCATATATGTTTGTGTTTGCAGGTACCGGTATTTGAAATGCGATAGTTGCCAATATTTTGCCGGAATGTTGATTCATTTCCGTTTCGGCGAGAATTTTGGCACTATGCATTCTTTTTGGTCCTATTTTTAGGGAAAGTCATGCCAAATTTTTTCTTGGTTCTAAAATATCGTTTTGCTCTACCCCGCAGGCGACCATGGTCCGCACGATGACCGAAGGCATCGTGAATAGGTTTTTGAGCTCTGCGAAGGTCGAGATGCTTCAAAAGAACGAGACGGAGATAAGATGTCCGTGTCGAAGATGCAAGCTGAAGAGCCTTATTGCGGACCCGGATTCCGGGCAGGTGCGGGACCACCTGCTCTTGCGTGGTTTCATGGATGGCTATCGGTGGCAAGGTGATGAAGATGACTATGAAGTCGTCCATGGGGGCCGGGCAAGAAATGAGGAAGGGCAGCAAGACAACCACCGCGGCTCGGGCGGGCGAGAAGACGAAGAATCTCCAGGACATGATCACGACGGTGATGTTGTACACAGTCATCATGTAGAAGATGCCGGACATGATGATGAGGAAGATGCCGGAGCAGACGAAGGGCATGATCGTGAAGATGAAGATGCCGGCGGAGCAGACGACGATGGACCATCGATGGGCTGGGTGCAGGACCCTCATATTCAAGAGCTGCTTCTCAAGCAGACGGATAACACAAGAGCTGCCGCCCGAGAGAAAGCCAAGCTGGATCAACTGGAGATAGACGCGGTTACTCCATTGTATGAAGGATGTAGGCCCGAGGATACCCGCATGAAAGTAACGCTCATGGCTCTGGAGATGAAGGTAAAACACAAAATGACCGACGCATGCTTCGACGAGAACATGTCATTCTGGCACGAACGTCTTCCCAAGGGGAACAAGTGCCCGACCAGTTTCGAGGAGGCGAAGAAAATCGTGTGTCCTCTGGATTTACTGCACGTGAAATACCATGTGTGCATGAAAAATTGCATCATTTATCGGGACGAGCACGCGGAGTCTACCATATGTCCGGTGTGTGAAGTCACTCGATACAAGAAGAGGAAGAAAGCTCCTCGAAAAGTGGTGTGGTATTTTCCGATCACTCCTCGTCTGCAGCGGTATTTCGCGGACTCTAAGGTAGCAAAGCTCTTGCGTTGGCACGCGGATAGGGAGGAGAAGAAGCGAGAAGATGACGGAAATGATACGGAGATAAATAAAAAAGACAAGATGTTGAGTCACCCTAAGGATGGGAGCCAGTGGCAAGCGTTGAACTTCAAACACCCAGAATTTGGGGAAGATCCAAGGAACATCATGCTGGGCGCGAGCACCGGTGGAGTCAATCCATTTGGCAGCCAGAGAAGCACACATAGCACCTGGCCTGTGTTTGTGTGGATGTACAACCTTCCCCCCTGGTTGTGCATGAAGAGGAAGTACATTCACATGAGTATGCTAATTGAAGGGCCGAAACAACCAGCGAACGACATCAATCTGTATCTGGGGCTGCTGAAAGAGGAGCTAGACACGCTGTGGAAAACGCCAGCCAATACGTGGGACGCCGCTGAGAAAGAATATTTCCCTATGAGAGCCGCACTGCTCACGACAGTGCACGACTATCTCGGTTACGGATATGTCGCGGGGCAGGTGGTCCACGGATTTTCTGGATGCGTCAGGTGCATGGATGACACAACGTATCGCCAGCTAGATAGAGATCCCGGGTCTTCGAAAACCATGTTCATGGGACATCGAAGGTGGCTTCGCGACGATGAATCATGGAGAAAACGCAAGGATCTGTTCGATGGTGAAACCGAACCCCGAAAACGCCCGCGTACGAGGAGCGGCGAGGAAATAGACGAGTCGTTGAAAAATTGGAAAGATTGCCCACTGTCGGGAAAGAAGTAAAAGGCGCCAGAGCCGGGAAAGAAGGGAAAGGCGCCAGAGCCGCTGCTGCAGGAATGGAAAACGAGGTCTGTTTTCTAGGACTTGCCGTACTGGAAGATCCTCCGTGTGCCTCACAGCCTTGATGTCATGCATATCACGAAGAACGTGTGCGAGAGTCTCCTTGGTACCCTGCTCAAAATGCCAGAGAGGACCAAAGATGGGCCGAAAGCAAGGGCAGACTTGAAATCAATGGGCATCAGGGAGGAGCTTCACGCTAATGATGATGATGATGAGGCGAAGTAGGACACGGAAAGTCGTCGCAAAGGCAAAAGGCCAACAAGATCGGAAATGACTACCCTCCCGCGTGCTTCACTCTAAGTCAGGAGGAGATCGAGCAGTTTTTCACCTGCCTCATTGGAGTAAAACTTCCTTATGGTTACGCGGGGAAGATAAGCAGATACCTAGACTCAGCGAAGCAGAAGTTCAGCGGGATGAAGTCTCACGACTGTCACGTGCTGATGACGCAGATACTTCCAGTTGCAATCCGTGGGATCATGGACGCGCATGTCCGTGAAACTCTATTTGTCCTGTGCAACTTTTTCGACGTCATCTCTCGGAAGTCGGTTGGTGTGAGGCAACTTAGAAGGCTACAGGAAGAGATCGTGGTGATACTATGCGATCTTGAGATGTACTTCCCGCCCGCATTCTTTGATGTTATGGTGCATCTGCTGGTCCATATCGTGGAGGATATCATCCACCTCGGGCCGACGTTCCTGCACAGCATGATGCCGTTCGAAAGGATGAATGGTGTCATCAAAGGAATGTTCGCAACATGTCACGTCCAGAGGGAAGCATAGCCAGGGGCTTTCTGACCGAAGAGTGCATCTCCTACTGCACGAATTATCTAGGCATCGAGAACCCCATTGGTCTGCCCGTCAACAGGCACTTCGGCAGGCTCGCTGGATGGGGTCACCGCGTTGGTCGCCGCGAAATGCATGTCGACTTCAAGGGTCGACTCGCCGACTTTGAAAGAGCAAACCTAGTCGCGCTACAACACATAGACGTGGTCGATCCTTGGGTTCTAGAGCACAAAACCATTATTGAGAAGACGTACAATGACCGAGGCCAACAGAGGACGGACGGAGATATAATCAAAGAGCACAAATCATGTTTCACGCGTTGGTTCAAGGAGAAGCTTCTGTCGTACCCTTTACATGAGGAATCTTCCGCGGAAGAAAAACTCATATTCGCCTTGTCACAAGGCGCCGAGCACAACCAGATGACCTATGAGGCGTATGATATCAACGGCTACACATTCTACACCGAGGAAAAGGACATGAAGAGCGATGGTTATCAGAACTCCGGGTTAACGATGGAATCCTACACCGGTAACGACAAGGATAGATATTACGGAAGGATCGAGGAGATCTGGGAGCTGAGCTACGCTGGAGAGAAGGTCCCGATGTTCCGTGTTAGATGGGCCAAAAGCGTCCTAAAAGAAGACCGGTATTTCACCACCATGGTTATACCCGAAGCCAAATCCAAGACCGCGGGCGCAAACGTCACCGCGAAAAATGAGCCATGGGTACTGGCTTCCCAAGTGGACCAATGCTTCTTCATTACCGACCCATCAAAGCCCAGTCGTGTTGTCGTGAGGAGAGGCAAAAGCAAGATCATCGGAATGGATGGAGTCGCCAATGAGCAAGACTTCGACAAGTACAACGACCCGATGATGGAACATGACGACGACGATGAAGTGCCATACACCACAAGAAGAAGCAGGACCACCCTACCTAAAGGACGTCCGTTCAACAGAAGAACTCCATTTGCGAAAAAGAAGGGCAAGAAGATTGTGAAAAGATAGCTAGCTAGCTAAGATCGATTGTATTTAATTTGTAGTCTTCATTTATCGATTGTATTTCGACATATGGAAATGACATTTCTTCTCTTCTAGTCCTCATGAATATTTATTTATGTTTATTCCGGTATACCAATTTTTATTTATGTTTATTCTGGTATTGAATTTCTAACTCACAAAAAGTATTGAATTTGTTAATATTTCTTGAACTCATGAATATTTTTAAATTTCATGAGCACTTTTTGAATTCATGAATATTTTTTCAAATTTGATGATATTTTTTCATATTCATAATGTTTTCTAAAAAATTATTAGATTCAACTAAAAATCCGAAAAATATATTTTCAAATAACAAATTTGATGATATTTTTTCATATTCATAAATGTTTTCATATTCATATTTTTTCATAAATGTTTTCAAATTTGATGATATTTTTTCACATTCATAAATGTTTTCAAATTTGATCGTCATTTTCTAAAAAATTATTAGATGCAACTAAAACTCCAAAAAAATTAGTACTGGCGCACCAGGGTGGTTGCGCCATTGTTATCGCGGTATTTATGGCGCACCCCTAGGAGGTGCGCCATTGCTAACCTTCCCCCACTAAAATATCCACCCCTCGTCCCCTCTCCCATCTCGCCCCTCGCCTACCCGTTTGTCCTTCTCCCCTCTCGCCACCGCCGCCGATCCCATTCCACCACCACCGCCGCCCCCACCCACCGGCGACCTCGCTCCCGGGCTCCGCCGCCCCCAGCCACCCCCTCCCTCGCCTTCGCCGCACCCACCCACCGCCTCTCTCCCCCCGAGCGCCGCCTCCTCCCCGAGCCCACCACCGGAGCCCTTCCCGAGCATGAGACCTAGGGTTCAAGCCGCCGCTGCCGGCCCTCTGCCGTGGCGCGCCCAGCCGGCCGAACCCTCCGCGGCCCCCACCTCCCCGAGCGCGGCCGCCGCGCGTCACCGTGGCCACCGACCGCCCCGTGCTCCGTCGTCGTGCCTAGGAGCCGCGCCAAGCTCCGCTACGCCGTCTTGGAGGATCCGTTCGAGCTCCACCTCAACTCCGGCCCTACCCCAGCGCGGCCCGGATCGCCGACTCCTCCTGCTTCCCCGAGTACACCGCCTCCCTCAAGTGTACGCGGATCCTTCCCCCAGTACTCCTCTTCTGCGATTGGAAATGCTTTGCGTTAGGAGCCTGCTAGGGATCCTGCAGTAGAATCATGCTTTTTAGATTGTATATGTCGTGTCCAAGTGATGTAGTTTATCAAATTCGAAGGCCCCTCGTGCTACCGTAGTCATTACTTAACAATGAGTGTACAAGAACCTAATGGTTGGCTGTTGTTCGCACCTTCAGAACATGCCTGATTTTCAGTATGGCCTTTAATTTTGTAGGATTCATTTTACTGTGGCTTAACTGCTGAAGAATCTGCAAGTGCTCAGGACTACAACTTTGATCATATCCTGGTATTTCACTGTTCATGTTGATTGGAAGTGTGCTACCTTTGTTAGTGATCAGAGAACGAGCTGTCTATTGTTTCGCGTGTATTTGATGAAATCTCTGATGATGTGCCGTGTCTCCAGGTCTGGAGACCAACCAGGACAAGAGCAAGTGCCAGCAGCAGTTCGACAACTACAAGGAGTGCAAGAAGAGACAGGTTCACCTTTGTTTCGCAAATTCTCTCTAGCCTTTTTCTGATGGTATATGATGGATGGCTTCCTATTGATGTGCCAATCTGTTTTTTGTCTTGTAACATGCGTTTGTTTCGTGCGCTTGCTGAATGTTCAAGGGGGCTGTGGCTTCTGTCGGACAGCAAGTGCCAAACTTGGAACTGAAACTTGTCTGTAGTGGACCTGGAGCTTAGTTCTTCAAGTATAACCTTTTAAAGAAAAAGTCAATGCACCTTACTGTTAAATTTTTTGTTTGGCCAACTATTTTAAGCACTGTTGGTACGACATGAACTGGACATCTTGTGCCAAAATCTGTGAACTGCGTATTTTTATATAAAAAATGTTTGGTTCTGTTCTAGAGGAAAATGATCTAGTGGTATTAGTAGAAGTTCTGAGCATTTAGTTTTTGTCTATTAAAAAAAGTTCAACTAAAAAGAAGTGCAAGCCACTTTGGTGCTGAAATGTGACATTGCCATGGCTGATTGTTCTGAATGGTTCACCCACACCCAATGGGCATGTTTAAATGCAATGCAAGTGCAAATTTGAAACTTTAAAGGAACTGCACTTTTTTGCAAGAGAGAGATAGCACAAGAGAGAGATAGCACCTTTTTTACATGTCTCATAGTAGTTGCTTCAAATTTTAATACAATTAGCCTGAAATCACAGGTAAGTTGCCCCCTGTGGGTTTACTCTTTTCGGAAACAGCACGATCCACGGCTCATACATGCATGAACTATTTTTTATGGCTATATACTTGAAGTCTTGAAGTACATATGGCATAGTTTCTTTTTCAAGTTCTTACAGGAAATTGTGTCTTTTCCCCAACTGCTTATCTATGTGTGAAAGGAGCTAAACCAAGTTTTTACAAGTATCCCCAGTCATTTAGGGTCTGTTTGGATAGTGTCTGAATCGTGTCTGGCTTGGAGCCTCCCTAAACTGTGTCTGGACAGTGTTTGGTTGCTGTCCTGGCACTGTTTCCCTGCCTCGTTAAGCGGAGAGGGGTGTGCAAGTTTTGTCACATGTTTTTTGTTACATATACTTTGGGTGCTGTTGGGGGCTTCCTGCTCAATGATTTTGCAGGTACCCCGAGAGGCCCTTGAGTTTGCCGGAATGTCGATTAACTTCCGTTCCGGCAAATTCGGGTACTCCATATGTCCTATTTTCAACAAAGGTCATGCTGAAATTTTCCGTGAATTTTAGCATGGCTTTGCTAAAAATAGGACATATGGGGTACTTGCGACTAATGCATGGGCCGGGGTATCTTAGTACTTAATCTGTAGATTTCCAAAATTGTTCCTTGACAATTATTGGCAACTAGCTGTATTCCTCTATCTGAGATATTCTGTGTACATGCAATATATATCCAATCAGTGGGATAGAAAGCCACGAGAAAGTAGAGCTGGACATGTAAGATGCAATCTACTAATGCTTCATTATCACCCTGTTATGCTCAGCCCAACACTCCCAGTCAAGATTGGTGATAGATAGATATCGTTCCCATCTTTTGTTACAAGCTAAATTATGTTCCTTGACTCCAAAACCCTTAGTTAGACCATCTGCTACTTGATTCCCTGAAATTACATGATTTAATTGAATTATACCATCATAGAACTTCCCCTTAATAAATAAAGGATCTATCTCCACATACTTGGTTCTGTCGTGTTGGATCAGGTTACTGGTTATGCTTATAGCTGAGTTATTATTACACCACACCTTCAAAGGACCTTTTCCTAGCACCTTCATTCTGATAGAGGATTTCTACCCATAATATTTCACTAAGTCCTAGTGACATAGCTCTATACTCTACTTTGGCTGTTGATTTGGACACAACTAATTGCTGCTTAAACCCCTTCCCAGGACTACATCTTAGATACGGCAAAATAGGCTATATTGCATCCATATGTCCACTCCTAGGATCAAGCATGTATCTGTCTACCACACTTGCGGCATAGACAATGCCAGGTCTTATATGCCTTAAGTATAGGAGTTCCCCAACAAATCTGGCATCTCTTAGTACATTCTAAGAGGTTTGCAGATTCCAAGGTAGATTCTATAGTTCCAAACAAGTAAGCATGAAATAGGAATGTAAATATGTGCACATGATTCAAGTAAAAGAAGATTAATGTTGCATATTCCAATAAAAATGTGATAAAGAGAGCACCACCTATATATATTGAGTATTGATTCAGCATCACATGCTTGTTTGGAGATTGGTATAGCAAAAATATTTGTAGAAGAAGATCAGGGGTACCTAGGCAATATCACAAAACATCTCTCAATTGATCCCAAAACACCTAGGCAATATCACAAATATCTCTCAATTGTTCCTTGACAATAACCAACTTTTTGGCGACATTCCTCGAGAATTAGGTTATTTGGTCAACTTAGAGATCTTGTTCCTTGACAATAACCAACTTTTTGACCAAACTTTTTTCCTATTTAGAGCAAAACATGGCCCACAATGATGAGGCCGGCGGTTCGGGCAAGGCATTCTGGGAGCTGTCCCAGGAGATGGAGGAAGAACCTCACCGCTATGAGGACGCCGCGGAAGACATCGATCCTGACTACACAACCCCTAGTGGCGTCGGGGATGACACCACTGATGGTGCCGCCGAGGATGCCACCACTGATGATGGCAGCGCACGCACAGATGGCAGCCAACCGAAGAGGCAACGGAAGGACCGGCGCCCGAACGTGCTCGGCACCGTCAAGGAGGAATTTACTGAAGTTTCCTCCGAGGGGCATCCAACGACGCCCAAAGAATTAGTCAAGGGGTACGCGGGACAGCTCGGGTGCATTCTCCGGAGCACCGTCTCGATCAACACCGAGAACCTAAGGCATCGTGACAGAGGGAATTTGCGCAACCTTCTCTTCATGAAGCTGCACGAACGATACAAGTTCCCCGGTGACTTCGCAAACACACGCCTCTCAGGGAATAAAGTGAACAGTGCCGCCCTCACGAAGATGAGCACGACCCTGGCTACTTGGAGAGCCGCGGTGAAGAGAATGATTGAAAAAGGTGATAGTTATGAGAAGATCAAGGATAAAAATCCTTCGATCAGCGAAGATGACTACCTGGAGTTCAAGATCAAGTGCGAGAGCAACGCAACCGTGGAATCAAGTCAGTGGGCGAAAGATATGCGGGACTTGAACTTAGGTGTCCACAAACTCGGTCCCGGCGGTTACAGAGTGGCGGAACCTATATGGGACAAGGAGGACGCGGAGCGTGCCAAGCAAGGCCTACCGCCCCTCTTCGAGAAATACCATGACAAGCAGACCAGGAACTATGTCAGGGCCCAGTACAAGATTGACCCGGTAACCAAGGAGCTTACCACAGATCCGAAGACCAAGGCGCTTGAGCTTGTTCTGGTAAGGAATACTCCCCCGTGTAATTATCTCCATCTCCTTGCATTCTAATTAATGAAGCCAAATTTCTAAATGGTTCACGTTCCTTCCGCAGGACACTGAAAGCAGTAGCGTGGGGTCGTCTAAGAGCTCCCCTTGGGACACCCCTTTAAATAGGGCGTTGAAATGAAAAACAAGGATAAGCTCAGTAAGCCGTCTTCAGCTGGTCGTGTGGCCGGCAAAGGCTTGTCCACGAAATGGTCGGAATACTATACCGCTGGGCGAAAGGAGAGAAAGACCAGCTCGGAAAGCCAGGAGCACGAGGTTCAAGAACTCAAGGCACAAGTGGCGCGGATTCCGGAGACAGTCGAAGAGCAAGTGCGAGACCAACTGGGAGCGACGATCACCGCCATTGTGCCTACCTTGATTGAGGGGCTGCAGGCGTGGATGGCGGGCGGCCAACAGGGGCCGCCCCCGATTCCCAGCTTCACGGGCAGCAACTCGCGCAACGTGCCAGCGGCGCCATTGGTGTCTCCGGCGGAGGCGGCATTGGTGTCTCCCGCGGCGGCGGCGGCATTGCATCTTAATGCACCCGGGTGTGGGAAGAATACGCCGGCCGGCACCTCGGCAGCAAGCGGCCCCTCCGTCACTTGCACGCCCGCCGTTGGCGGTGCCTCGACATTAGCCGAGCTCGACGCCATCACGGTAACTAATTAAGCCTCTCGGCCGATGACATCATCTCCTTGCCTTTGACTGGGCATCCCTGACGCCCTACATGTTTTCGCAGGGCGCCGCCGATGTTCCATGCACTGTCCTGCACTTCGTGGACGGCGAGTTGATCGATGTCGCCAAGCCCAGAATCGTTCAACCAGGCAACCGCCTGTTCCATGGTAATCCGATGCCACCCAACGTGTATAGGGTTCAACTGGTTCGGGTGCTGCGGGGCTGCGACGACTTGTTACCTCGGTTTCGACCCCCTGGGGCCGATGAAGATGATGTGATGACCCTCAGCGCCTGCTTAAGTTGGCCCCTGCTTTGGCCGAAGAGCCAGATTCGTTTCGGGGCGGGGGACGCCACCCCACAGACAACACCGCCGGTCGTGCCGGCGCCATGCCATGGCAAGACCGCCGCAACGCTACCGAACATGCCGGACATGCATATGGCACAGGATCCGGACGACGACGACGACATTTACCAACGTCGATAAGTACTTCAACGAACATGGGTACGGTGACGAATTCTTGGGGCCTCCTTCTCAAGAACCCAACCCTGCAAAAGACGATCGCGATCTAGCTGGTACCGCAGAGAAACCCAATTGCAACAGGCGTCGTCTGGCGTTCAGTTCTCAGGAGACGCCTCCAGCTGCCGCCCTCACCGAGCCTCAGATAGCCGAGGTGTGAAATATTATCAGCCCCAACACACTCAAGAAGGCGGTCTCTGAGCAGAACTCGATCCCATTACAGCAGAAGAAGAAGGGACGGAAAAGAAAGAATAACAAGGGTGCGAGCCAGCTGGCACCGAGTACGATCCGTGCTCAGGACGGGCCACCTTCACCTAAGGATATCTCGAGGAGGGTGCATGTGGCGGGTAGGCCGATGCTACCGACTAATCTGCTCAACGCTGCAACCGATGCTATGCGGAGTCTGCATGACAGTGTTCTTTCTTTGGAGAAGCGGCGTCTCTCCAAGAATGATGTGGCATACCCGGTTTTCATGGCCAAGGTGTCAGAGGGCAAGGGCTTTGTGGATAGAGCCATCAGGCGTATGATCGTCCTGCGGTTTGATGACATCTTCGCTATGTTTAACCTTCATCCGCTGCACTACACCTTCGTTCGGCTATTTTCGCTGAGTATGGAGATGCGGATCATTAGAGACAAGACCCCGGACATCGTGATAGTCGACCCCTTCTACATGCGTGCCAAGATCTTGGGCAGCGCTGGGGACCGGCAAGTCGCGAGTTCATACCTCGAAGGCGTCATTCTGGCAAACCCAAATAAGGATAACTTCCTCGTGCCTTACTTTCCCGAGTAAGTAATCCCCTCACCGCCCCGTAACATATGACTTCTTAGATTTCGATTGTTCTTTTTTTCTAACATTCCATGTTTTGTGCAGTGACACACATTGCACACTCATCCTCTTAAGCCCGAAATATTCCATGGCCACGTATTTCGACTCGGACCGTCAGTCAAACAAAGACTACACAAATATCAAGAAAGTTCTTGATGATGTTCTCCCCGGCTACGCCAGATCTGGAGGCACCTTCAGCAGGCTAATTCGTAGGTACGGCAAGCACGTGTTCACCCACAATACGACATTCCCCTGCGTCAAGCAGCCGCCTGGCAGTCAGAAGGATGCCTACTACGCCCTCCATCACATGCGGGCGATCGTACGGGACCATAATCACCTTCTGCTACCAAATAATCTCAAAGATTGGGCCGCACGCTTGTCGCCAATCCAGGACGCGGACATCAGACAAGAATTCTTTCGCATCCAGTCGGAGTTTGCGGAAATCATCCATCAAGATGTCCTTCGTACCTCGGGGCAGTTCTACCTCAGATATCAACCGTCCAACAGTGAGATAGAAACAACGCTACAAATGCAGGCTGACAACGCCCGCGATTTCATGACCATCACGACAGACGGCGGCTTCATCCACGCTTCGGTCCCTGAGTCGAGTCGAAAGTAGTGATGCTATGTAGTTCTGAAATATCAATTAGCTCATGTTGTAATTAAACTTTAATGAACTTGTATGTCTCTTTGGTTTGGACAGTCGTTCAACTTATATGTAATCGATGCTATTTATTAGTAGGACCATGAATCTTGCTATTAATGTGTTGCTTTTCTCTTCCGATCCTTTTGTTGCATACTTATATATTGCTTATGTATTGTCTGTGAATTGCTACTAACGTTTTGTTTGGCTAGTGCATAGAGATGTCGTCGTATGTCGTGTACAAGGGTAAGGTTCCCGGAGTCTACGACGACTGGGAGGAGTGTCGGAGACAAGTTCACCGTTTCAGCGGTAACAGTTACAAAGGGTACACCACTAGGGCGGAGGCGGAAGCTAGATACGCTCGCTATCTAGCGGGAGAGAGGAGGGAGCGGAGGAGGAACCGGATGAAGACCAGTTTCATCGCGATGATGCTAATCGTGATGACCGCAGCTCTCTTCTATGTGATGGTAGTTTAGATGATCGATATCGACTTGTAATGTGACGACAAACTCGCTACTCGCGGTCTCGAGACTTGTAATGTTCTAACTTTGTTCGGTCTTTTGAATTCGGAGACTAATATGATGAATTGTATTCGGAGACTAATCTTCTATTGTATTCGATAAATCTGCTGTTTATATGTTGTGTTGTCTATATTCTGTGCAGTAATATATTTTGTAACTTGTGCAAATATCAGAAAAGAAAAAAATCCTAATATTCATACTAGTGGCGCACCACACTGCACTTTAGTGGCGCACTGCAATAAACACACTAGTGGCGCATTATCTAGAAGTGCGCCATTAGTGACACAGAGCACAAGGTAAATATGGCCCCCTGGGAGGCATAGTAATGGCGCACCGTTTGACATACTAATGGCGCACTCCCAGGTGCGCCACTATTGTCTGGTATACTAATGGCACACCAGGGGTGCGCCATTAGTACTAGTTACTAGTGGCGTGATGATAGTGGCGCACCTGTTGTGCGCCATTAATGGCCAAAACAGGTGCGCCCCTAATTAGCCATCTCCTAGTAGTGGGTGCATGTGGTTGCTAAATTGAGGCATCGGGAGTATTTTTTGGACAAAGAAGTATGCATGGCCTGTGTTTTAAGCAAAACGTGACCTTTATGTTGTTTGCAATGCGTACAAGAAGAAGTTGCTTGGGTCCAAATAATTTCTCGGATGAAAGTGCGGCGTGATGTCGAGTTGGTCAAGATGGAGCGCGTGGCGAGGATGACGTCGTGCGTATAAGGCTCGGAGGGGTCTGGAGCGCGTCGTGGAAGGATCATGCATATACAGGGCGTCTAAGAAGTGCACGGAGATGTTCAGAGCGGACATGACGCGGGGTGGAGCATGATTGCAGTCGGATAGGTTCGGCTGGGTCGGACTGGACAGTCTGATGGATCGACGGGGATGTCGGTCAAAGTAGAAGACGGCTGTGATTTCAACGACGACGACGACATAGGAGCATGATGCTGATGGTGGCCGACTTCTGGGGCATGGAAACATCTGATGCATGCCCGAGCCCCGAGGGCTTGTGCGGCTTCGACAAGACAATGGCGCGGGGTTGATTCAGGGCAGTGTACACATGAGAGCTTGAAGTCGACACGACGTAGGGTAGCACGGCCAGCTACATGGAGTCATGTTGAAGGTGGAGTTGGAGCCTAGTGGATGACTTCACTCTGTGCTGATGGAGGGGCTACGGCGTAAGAATTCGGAGAGTCGAAGCCTATTTCAGCGGGATAGCGAGAGACACGTGGATCGGACTAGGGCCCAATGGTCTGATGGAGACGTGATACTCGACATCGGTCGGTGATGATCGGTGGTTCTCTGTAGTAGGGGTTGAGTGCTGTGGGTATGCGACCCTAGAGACTCGACCAAGATAGCAAAGGCTCGACGCGGCACGGGACACAACGACATGCCAATGCACTAGTGGTCAGAAAAAGTGTGCAGGGGGTACTGAAGCAGTGTTGATGAGTACCAGATTCAAGTTGGTGACTGGGTCTATCGGTGCCGGTTGATGGACAGGAGTTGACCATGGAAGAATCTGGAAAAGTGGCGGAAAGTCTGAAATTGTCAAAAGCTGAGAGAGTACATGGCCTTATATTCTGTGGTGTTCAGTGCACATGGCAAAGTGCGGATAACAAGTACAGAAGGAGGTGGAGTGCTATAGCTGTGGGACATGTCAGAGACTATCTGGGAAATGGGTGAGACAACTGTGAATTTGACTCAGTGTGACACAGGGCGACGGTGAAATTCCTTCAAGTTTCAGACAGACGGTCAAGAAAGAGCGGTGATGTTGAGTTCAGGTGACTCTTATATGTGGTGTCCAATATGTGAGTTGTTCACTTTCACGCAGACAGTGGTCAGTGTGTGATGGCGTTGAACGGATTCTCCAGAAGTTGGGAGCACAAAGTAGCTAGTAAAGTGAAACTTATTTTTGCTCGAGTGTTGACTGCGAAGTAGACAAGAAGGGACTACAAATGCAGGTGGAGTCACATGGAGTCTAGGAGTAGCAGCGGTGCTCATGGCGTATCTCAAGTCCAATGTACATGGAGGTTTGGCGCATGGATGAATTCAAGATGGTGGGGAATATTCGCCAAGGTGGAGTTTGTTAGAGTTGTGTCGAATATTATTGTACAAGATAGGTTATAGTTGGACTTGGTTTTGAACTGTGCGTAGGCATGATAGGAGTTGTCCTAATAGGACACTTGTATCCTAGAACTATCATATATAGTGGGGGTAGACACACGACATAACCTATGCCAACATAATAGCACAGGCACGCGGGAGAGCCGGTGGCGTGTGCCGGCGCCCGGGCGGCCGGGGTGCGGTATTGTAGCGGTGTCATGGGGAGGAGCACCCATAGTCAGGCCCCGGAATGTAGTTATGATGATGAACCTCTTTAAAAAATCTCAGTGTCGTGCTTGTGATTGTTTGGTCCTTGGTGGATCAGACGAAGCGCCTCAGATTTATTCTAACACTTTATCCGGAAGGTATTGCCTGGAAGTTCGTCCAGAGGAGGTTGGAGGTGGACATGTGTAGGCGTGAGTTTGAAAGCAATGAATTCTTCGTGGCCTACAACGCCAACGATGGCAAGACTCTGGTGTGCATGCACAGGGACTATTAAAATCACGAGGCCACCTGGCACCTCCTGCCGCCGCCAACCGGCTGGGCCCGGGCTGATGCGTGGACCGAGGACATGTGCTAGAAGAAGTGGAAAATACCAAACCTCGATGACATTCGTGTCTACTCACATCCTCGAGTCCCGTGGTGAGCTGCTACGGGTGTCAGTCCACCAAGAGGAGTTGGAGGTGTTTGTACATGTGCTGCAGGAAGAGGCCGACACCGATAGCCATCGCATAGTGCGGTGGGCGAGCAGGAACAGTCGAAGCTTTGCCGACCGCGGCATGTTCCTTGGTTTCCCGGCCAGCTTCACCGTCGAAGCTACGGGGTTCCATGGCGAGGAGGATGAAGTGTGTGGCGGGTGCGTCTTCTTCCTCAAGGGAATTAAGCATGAACATGGCGGATTTTAACGCGATGTGTTTAGGTACAACCTCGTCGACGATGAAGTCAAATTCATGGTGCGACTGAGCAACCCAGAAAGCAAGGCATGCATGTGGCTCGTGCCCCAGCCTGCCATTGCTCCAGGTACCTACGAATCCGATGTCTCCTTCTATTCAACACCTCCTCACCACTGCTATTTACATACCATTTGATATCATATTCAAGTGATACGTACATATATATACAACACATGTACTTTTGACTCCCTTATAGTATATGTTAATGTTGGTGTATCATGTAAGAGTACATATGTTTGAGATCGGTTATGTGGCATGATAAATAATCTTGCTAGGTTCCAAAGGCAGACCATTCGTTTCCCAGTGAAGAGGTGCTTCTGAGAGTAACTGGGTTTACGGTCTTCATCAAATCGCACAACGTCACTTTGGAGTTCAAGGCATGGCAGTCCGAGGAAATTCCGAATCATTTTGGGCTGATTCCTATTTAGGTGCATGTCCATGGAGTTCCTCACGCACTTCGGCATATTTTGGGCCTTTGGTCAGTTGGTTCTGTTATAGGCGCCACTTTGGACGTGGATCTTCTTTGCTTGCGCCGCCGGGGTATAGTTCGGATTCAAGTTGGCGTGCTTAATCTTGATGCGTTTGAGATGAGTCATGTCAACTCTCTCTCGTCGGACGTGGTTGTTCAGAAGAAGGGTTATGAGTTCTGCTATACTCTGGAAGAAGATGACTTTCGTGTGGATGCTGATTTCGTGCCACGCGTCTGGGAGCATGATGATGATACTGAGGGTGACAAGGAACATGACAGAGAGGACACATCGAGGGCTGATGACAAGAGCAAGAGGCCGAAAGCATCCTCTTCATCAACCAACACGGCGGCCACTACAACCTTGGGAGGAGCGGTGTCGATGCAGATTGCCTCTTCTACGCCGGCCCCTTCCGGTGCACCTCCTAGGCTGGCGGCGACGGGGAAATTTATTGCTGTCACGCCGCCGAATCCTCTCAGGAGCACTTCTTCTAAACCTATGTTCCAGGCAACGCGGAATTTGTCTCCGTCGGGGGGGCGGTCGTCGGAACCGGAGCACTTGGCGCTAGGGAATCCTTCCTCGCGGGCTCGCATTTCGGTGTCGCCTCCATCACCACCTGCTGTTCTGGCCGTGTCGGTCGCGCGGACTCGGGTTGACGAGTCTACGGCGTCCCAGGCGAGGGGAACACCGAGGGAGGATGCTACGGAGGATGTGACGACACCGACCTCGGCTACACTTCGGCCTTCTAGTCGTCGGGGAGTGATCTTCTCCCCGGCGGTGAGGGCGGATCACGACCTCGCGCTGGCGGCGCTTCGGGCGCTGTCTTCGGTGCCGTCCTCGCCGGGCGGGGAGGCCGCCCCTTCGGCGCCCGAGATGAAGGGGGATAGGCTGCAGCCTACATGGTCTGCCTCAGCTACGCCGGAGCCATCTACACCACGTTTCAAGGCCTCCGGGACGCTGGCTGCCACTGAGTCTACGACCACATCTCTCAGACGCAGTGGCCGCCATTCAGTGGGTGCTGACGGGGCTTCAGCCACCAACGAGGACTCTATGCGGAGGGCCATGCGTAGAACTGCATCGCGGAATCTCGACTTTGATGGTACGTCTACTAGTAAATCCTTTCTCTCTTTTTGATAAAGCCAAAGTGTCTTCAAATATTGCTAGTCTCGGTATTTCATTAGGTAGAAATGAAAAAGCAGTAGACTTTTCTGTTAAGGCTCTTAAGCAAGTGGAGTTCGACCGGCTTACGGTTGCTCCTAAATCGCATTTTTTGGTGGATCCTTGTGACGCCCGGGTAATTAAGCTACAGTAATCCCACGCTAATGGTGCCACGTTATCTCCGTTACTGTTGCTAATCTATCGTTAGATCAAAACCGGTCCAAAATTCAAATTGAAAATTTGGTAAATAATAAAAGTTTTCAAACATTAAAATAAAAATGTTCGGTTTGTACTAAATATTACACAGATAATTGTGGTGAAGAAACCCCACTTTTATAAAATCTTTAAATACTCTAAAATGAATAAAACAGTAGCAAAACAATTATTGAAATGCCTTTTATAATTAATAAAATGTTAAACTATTCTATTTAGGGACTAAACTTTATATGGTAGTGGGTTTAGTGGTAGTACTAATTTAGGGGTCATTTTTGTACTTTACAAAACTAAAATAAAAGGAGGAACAAAATATAACAGAAAAGAAATAAATAAATAAAAAACAAAAGGCCCCCCTTCCCCACTAGGCCTCTTGGCCAAGTCGGCTCAGCCGACCAGGCCGGCCCAGTCGGCCCCTCCTCGTTTCCCTTAACCCCACCCCGACCAGAAACCCTAGCCCGGTCCACCCCCACTGCTCCCGCACGAACCCCACTCCCCCCACGACCCCCTTGTCCTCACCCCCCCCCCCCCCCACCGATCTGGATCGGGATCGGCCCCGATCCCGTCGACCCCGACGCCCAGCGCTCGCCGCCGCCCGGGACCACCTCGCCGAACGCCATCGTCTTCGTCCTCTTCGTCGCCGAACCGCCCCGATCTCGTCGCGTCGTCCCCGTCTTCCTCCCCGCGCCCCACTGCCCATCCCCTACGGCCATCGTGAGCCCCTCCTCTCCTCCTCTCTTCCCCCGCGCCCGTAGCTCACCCGCTCCGGCGCCCGCCGCACGTGAGCCCCGCTCACTTGCCGCCCTTGCCGTCCGCACGTCCAGCTGCATCCCGTGGCCGCCGTCGCGCCGCACTTGCGCGCCGCCCCGCTCCCTGCTGGCGCTGCCGCCTGCGCCCGTTGCGCGCTGCTCTACGCCACTTGCCGCCTCTGCCTTTGGTCGTGGCCGTTGCCAACGACCCAGTGCCCCCCCCCACAATGCCTGTCACCGTAGACCGACGCGCGCTGTCGCCCGCGTCCAGCAGCAGTAGACAAAACCGGAGCCCCCGTTGCGCTTTTGCCAGCGCCGACGAGCCCCTGCTCGGGTCGTCCTGGTCCTGACCGCGCCCGCCGCTGCCATCCCGCCGGCGTCCCCCTCCGGCGAGCAACCGCGCCGTGCCGTCCCCTCGCGTTGGTCGTTGCTCGGGCTGCGGTCGTGCCCGCAGCAACCGTTCGGGCTATACCCGATAACCACGCCCGATAGGCCCCTTGGGCCTATGACGTTGGGGCCCACGCCCAGAACAAAAAAGAATTAAATAATAATAATATGATTAATCAATTAAGATAACTAATTAAATTAATTAATCCCTTTAATTAATCTAAATTAAGCCTAATTAATTAACCTAATCACTTTAATTAATTTAACTAAACCTGTTTAGTTAACTAAGTCAATGACAAGTGGGACCCACACGTCAGCGACCCAGTCAACACTTCTGTTGACTGCTGATGTCATGCTGACATCATGATGACGTCAGCAAATACTATTCTGGATCATGTTGAATTAAATTAATTAAACAAATTCTAAAAATGATTTAAAACTTTAGTAAAACATATAAAATAATCCGTAACTCGGATGAAAATACTTTCTACATGAAAGTTGCTCACAACGACGAGACGAATCCGGATACGCAGCCCGTTCGTCCGCCACACATCCCTAACATATCGAACTCGCAACTTCCCCCCTCCGGTTCATCTGTCCGAAAACGCGAAACACCGGGGATACTTTCCCGGATGTTTTCCCCCTTCGCCTGTATCACCTCTTACCGCGTTAGGGCACACCTGACACCGCTGTTTGCTTTGTCATGCATCGTTATGCATCTGTTTGCATTGTATTCATTGTTTCTTCCACCTCTTCTCTCCGGTAGACTACGAGACCGACGCCGCTACTGGTGCCCCGACCGACTACGCTGTTGACGACCCCTCCTTCTTGCCAGAGCAATCAGGCAAGCCCCCCCTTGATCACCAGATATCGCCTATTCTTCTCTATACTGCTTGCATTAGAGTAGTGTAGCATGTTACTGCTTTCGGTTAATCCTATTCTGCTGCATAGCCTGTCATTGTTACTACAGTTGTTACCCTTACCTGCTATCTGTTGGGGAACGTAGCAGAAATTCAAAATTTTCTACGCATCACCAAGATCAATCTATGGAGTAATCTAGCAACGAGGGGAAGGGGAGTGCATCTACATACCATTGTAGATCGCGATGTGGAAGCGTTGCAAGAACGCAGATGAAGGAGTCGCACTCGCAGCGATTCAGATCGCGGTTGATTCCGATCTAAGCACCGAAGAACGGTGCCTCCGCGTTCAACACACGTGCAGCCCGGTGACGTCTCCCACGCCTTGATCCAGCAAGGAGAGAGGGAGAGGTTGGGGAAGACTCCATCCAGCAGAAGCACGACGGCGTGGTGGTGATGGAGGAGCGTGGCAATCCTGCAGGGCTTCGCCAATCACCGTGGGAGAGGAGGAGGAGGGAGAGGGGTAGGGCTGCGCCAAGAGAGAGGAAGTCTCATGTGTATGGCAGCCCCAAAACCTCAAGTATATATAGGGGGGAGGGGCTGCACCCCATCTAGGGTTGCCCCCCCCCCCCAGGGGTGCGGCCAGCCCTAGATCAATCTAGGGGGGCGGCCGGAAGGGGGAGAGAGGGGGGCGCCCCACTAGATGGGCCTTAGGCCCATCTGAGCCTAGGGTTTGCCCCCTCCCACTCTCCCTGCGCCTTGGGCCTTGGTGGGGGGCGCATCAGCCCACCTGGAGCTGGTCCCCTCCCACACTTGGCCCACGCAGCCTTCTGGGGCTGGTGGCCCCACTTGGTGGACCCCCGGGACCCTCTCGGTGGTCCCGGTACATTACCGATAGCACCCGAAACTTTTCCGGTGACCAAAACAGGACTTCCCATATATAAATCTTTACCTCCGGACCATTCCGGAACTCCTCGTGACGTCCGGGATCTCATCCGGGACTCCGAACAACATTCGGTAACCACGTATATCTATTCCCTATAACCCTAGCGTCATCGAACCTTAAGTGTGTAGACCCTACGGGTTCGGGAACCATGCAGACATGACCGAGACGTTCTCCGGTCAATAACCAACAGCGGGATCTGGATACCCATGTTGGCTCCCACATGTTCCACGATGATCTCATCGGATGAAACACGATGTCGGGGATTCAATCAATCCCGTATACAATTCCCTTTGTCAATCGGTATGTTACTTGCCCGAGATTCGATCGTCGGTATCCCGATACCTTGTTCAATCTCGTTACCAGCAAGTCTCTTTACTCGTTCCGTAACACATCATCCCGTGGTCAACTCCTTGGTCACATTGTGCACATTATGATGATGTCCTACCGAGTGGGCCCAGAGATACCTCTCCGTTTACACGGAGTGACAAATCCCAGTCTCGATTCGTGCCAACCCAACAGACACTTTCGGAGATACCTGTAGTGCACCTTTATAGCCACCCAGTTACGTTGTGACGTTTGGTACACCCAAAGCATTCCTACGGTATCCGGGAGTTGCACAACCTCATGGTCTAAGGAAATGATACTTGACATTAGAAATGCTCTCAGCAAACGAACTACACGATCTTGTGCTAGGCTTAGGATTGGGTCTTGTCCATCACATCATTCTCCTAATGATGTGATCCCGTTATCAACGACATCCAATGTCCATGGTCAGGAAACCGTAACCATCTATTGATCAACGAGCTAGTCAACTAGAGGCTTACTAGGGACATGGTGTTGTCTATGTATCCACACATGTATCTGAGTTTCCTATCAATACAATTCTAGCATGGATAATAAACGATTATCATGAACAAGGAAATATAATAATAACCAATTTATTATTGCCTCTAGGGCATATTTCCAACACTATCTTACTGCTTAGTATAGGAGGCTAGTGTTCCATCAGTGGCCCTACACTCTTGTCCGTCTGCCATGCTATACTACTGGGTCGTGATCACTTCGGGAGGTGATCACGGGTATATACTATATACTTTATATACATGACACATGTGGTGACTAAAGTCGGGTCAGCTCGTTGAGTACCCGCAAGTGATTTTGATGAGGGGGCTGAAAGGACAGGTGGCTCCATCCCGGTAGAGGTGGGCCTGGGTTCCTGACGGCCCCCGACTGTTACTTTGTGGAAGAGCGACAGGGCAGGTTGAGACCACCGAGGAGAGAGGTGGGCCTGGCCCTGGTCGGCGTTCGCGGATACTTAACACACTTAACGAGATCTTGGTATTTGATCTGAGTCTGGCCATTTGGTCTATACGCACTAACCAACTACGCGGGAACAGTTATGGGCACTCGACGTCGTGGTATCAGCCGAAGCCTTCGTGACGTCAGCGACTGAGTGGCGCGCGCCGGATTGGACTAGAACGCCTGCTAGGCTATGTCTGCTTCCGGCCGCGTTCGCAACGTGCAGGTGTGTAATGGGCGATGGGCCCAGACCCCTGCGCCATAGGATTTAGACCGGCGTGCTGACCTCTCTGTTGTGCCTAGGTGGGGCTGCGACGTGTTGATCTTCCGAGGCCGGGCATGACCCAGGAAAGTGTGTCCGGCCAAATGGGATCGAGCGTGTTGGGTTATGTGGTGCACCCCTGCAGGGAAGTTTATCTATTCGAATAGCCGTGTCCCTCGGTAAAAGGACGACCCGGAGTTGTACCTTGACCTTATGACAACTAGAACTGGATACTTAATAAAACACACCCTTCCAAGTGCCAGATATAACCCGGTGATCGCTCTCTAACAGGGCGACGAGGAGGGGATCGCCGGGTAGGATTATGCTATGCGATGCTACTTGGTAAACTTACCATCTATTCTCTCCTACATGCTGCAAGATGGAGGTGGCCAGAAGCGTAGTCTTCGGCAGGATTAGCTATCCCCCTCTTGTTCTGGCATTCTGCAGTTCAGTCCACTGATATGGCCCTTTACACATATACCCATGCATATGTAGTGTAGCTCCTTGCTTGCGAGTACTTTGGATGAGTACTCATGGTTGCTTTTCTCCCTCTTTTCCCCCTTTCCTTTCTACCTGGTTGTCGCAACCAGATGCTGGAGCCCAGGAGCCAGATGCCACCGTCGACGACGACTCCTACTACACCGGAGGTGCCTACTACTACGTGCAGCCTGTTGACGACAACCTGGAGTAGTTAGGAGGATCCCAGGCAGGAGGCATGCGCCTCTTTCGATCTGTATCCCAGTTTGTGCTAGCCTTCTTAAGGCAAACTTGTTTAACTTATGTCTGTACTCAGATATTGTTGCTTCCGCTGACTCGTCTATGATCGAGCACTTGTATTCGAGCCCTCGAGGCCCCTGGCTTGTATTATGATGCTTGTATGACTTATTTATGTTGTAGAGTTGTGTTGTGATATCTTCCCGTGAGTCCCTGATCTTGATCGTACACATTTGCGTGCATGATTAGTGTACAATTGAATCGGGGGCGTCACAATCCTTTAGTACCAGATGAGGAGGATGAGGAGTTGGATGCCAATCATGAAGGTAGACACCTCTCTCATTTGGTCAAAGATGCTACAGAGGTAGACTTGGAAGATACCACGTGCGACACTATGCTATGCGAGCTCGTTGCGTCGGTACGCAAGAACAAGTCTAATTCAAGTAGTAAAAAGGGACGCCCAAATAAGAAGGCAAAAGTCTCCAAACTTAAAAAAGTTTCATCATGAAAGGAATGTTTTGGAATAGCAGAGGTCTTGGTGACTTGGCTAAGCATAAACACATTTCTGATTGTGTTAGGGATTATGCACTCGAGTTTGTGGCAATCTCGGAGTGTGGTAAGCGTGACTTCCCAACACGTGATCTTGACCATTTTTCATGTGGCAAATATTATGAGTGGCATATTCTGGCACCTTCTGGGAGGTCTGGAGGTATTCTTTTAGGTATACACTCCACTTACTTGGAACTTCTTTCTACTTCGAAGGGGGAGTATCACATCAAATTCCACCTTAGAAATAAATCTGATAATTTCATTTGGAGTTTGGTTGTTGTTTATGGCGCCGCTCAAGATGAGTTTAAAGCGGCCTTTCTCAAAGAACTTGTCAATACCTGCCGAGAAAATCCACACCCAATGTTACTTGGGGAGGATTTCAATATTCTCCGATATCAGCAGGACAAAAACAATGATAGGTTCGACACTAGATGGTTGTTTCTTTTTAATGCCGTTATCGACAGTCTCGATTTGCGGGAACTTTTTCTTTCTGGCCGCCAATTTACCTAGGCCAATAACAGATCCATCCCAACTTTTGAAAAACTTGACCGGGTGCTAGTTACCACCGACTGGGAATTTAAATACCCACTAGCGTCAGTGCGGGCTCTGGAGAGAATTGAGGCCTTATCGGATCATGCTCCATTGCTTACTGATTTTGGTCAAGCCGCTCCCAGTATGAACCGCCATCAGTTCAAATTTGAACTGGGATGGCTCACTAGAGAGGGTTTTCATGAGTTGGTAAAAAAGGTGTGGCAGCGCCAAACTCGTGGTGACACACCAATTAAACGATGGAACAACCGTATTCGTGCGTTGCGCCAATTCCTTCGCGGTTGGGCCAAACACACCGCAGGGATTTATAAAAAAGAGAAGTTGCGGCTCTCTACCTTAATTGACTCCTTAGATAAGATCGCGGAGGTGAGGCCTCTTTCTGTTACGGAGATTGAGCAAAAAAGTCATCTCAATGAGCAGCTAGCCCGTCTCTTACGCGAGGAGGAAATTAAATGGTACCAAAGGTGTAAGAGTGACTCACTGGTACTTGGGGATGACAATACGGAATACTTTCAAATGTTAGCCAATGGCAGACATAGAAAGAAACGAATCTTCGCTCTTGATCAGGAGGAGGGTCGAATTGAGGGGGACGCCTCTCTAAAGAACTTTATTACCAAGTACTATAAAGATTTGTTTAGTCCATCTTTGAAAACTTCGCTTGAGATGGATGAGACTATTTGTCATGACATTCAGCAAGTTTCCGCTGCGGAAAATGAATTCCTAACCTCTCCTTTCTCTGAGGAGGAAATTCGGACTGCGGTATTTCAAATGGAACATAACAAATCTCCGGGCCCGGATGGTTTTCCGGTGGAGATCTATCAATATTTTTGGGATATGTTAAAATCTGACTTGGTTTAGTTGTTCAATGAACTGCATGCTCATAGACTCGACATTTCCCGTCTTAATTTTGGGGAAATTGTTCTTTTACCCAAGACGAAAGATGCTAGTCGGATTCAACAATACAGACCGATTTGCTTATTAAATGTAAGTTTTAAAATCTTCACTAAAGTCGCGACTAACCGGCTGAACGGGGTGGCAGACCATGTAGTCAAACCAACCCAAACAGCTTTCATGCAAGGACGGAACATTTTGGACGGTGTTGTTGTCCTACATGAAACTGTCCATGAGCTTCATCATAAAAAGTTGAACGGTGTCATTTTTAAAATTGACTTCGAGAAAGCTTATGATAAAGTGAAGTGGCCCTTTCTGTTACAAACATAAAGTATGAAAGGGTTTTCCGATACTTGGTGCCGATGGGTTGAGAGCTTTGTGTCCGGAGGTAGCGTGGCCATTAAGGTAAATGATGATGTAGGCAACTATTTCCAGACAAGGAAGGGGCTCCGTCAAGGAGACCCCGCATCACCCATCTTGTTCAATATTGTGGCTGATATGCTAGCTACTCTCATTGAGAGGGCCAAGTCAGCTGGTCAAATCACCGGGGTCATCCTTATTTAGTAGAAGGAGGCCTATCAATTTTACAGTACGCGGACGACACTATTTTGTTTTTGGACCACGACTTAGAAAAGGCTAGAAACCTCAAATTGTTGTTATGTGCTTTTGAGGATCTTTCTGGACTTAAGATTAATTTTCACAAGAGTGAACTCTTCTGCTTTGGCGAGGCCGCAAAAAACACACAAGATTATGCTGAAATCTTTGGCTGTCAACTCGGAGAATTTCTGATTTGCTATCTAGGTATCCCTATTCATTATCGGCGATTGACAATCGCTGAATGGAAGCATGTTGAAGAGAGACTGGAGAAACGGTTGGCTAGCTAGAAGGCCAAACTCTTGTCCTATGGGGGCTGATTAGTTTTGATCAACTCGGTCCTTACCAATATGGTTCTTTACATGCTATCATTCTTTCATCTGCCAAAAGGAGTGCTCCAACGTCTTGATTACTTTAGATCAAGATTTTTTTGGCAGAGTGATAATGAAACCAAGAAATATCGTTTGGCCAGGTAGAATATATTATGCCGTCCTAAAAGCCAAGGGGGCCTTGGAATCCAGGATCTTGAGATCAAAAACATTGCATTGCTCAGCAAATGGGTATACAAATTACTCACTGAGAATGGTGTTTGGCAGGAAATCATTCGTAATAAATACGTGGGCTCCAAAGCAATTTCCCAAGTCTACTGGAAACCGGGTGATTCACATTTTTGGAGTGGGGTAATGAAAGCTAAAGAATTCTTTTTCCAATTTGGAACGTTCTCGGTTAGGGACGGCTCCCAAATACGTTTCTGGGAAGACACCTGGCTCGGGACCACCCCATTAAACGTGCAATACCCAAGCTTGTATCGGACAGTTAGACATAAGTTTGTCACGATTAAGCAGGTGCTGGGCCAAGAAAACCCAGATATTTCTTTTCATAGAACCCTCAGTGGACCTCGTTTCGCAGCATGGGATGATTTGCTAACCCGATTGGGAGCCATCCAACTGTCGGCAGAACCGGATATCTTTAAATGGAAACTACATCAGAGTGGGAAGTTTTCGGTCAAATCTATGTATGATGCATTAGTTCATAACGGGGTTCCAATTGACAATAGAAAATTGTGGAAGCTGAAGATTCCTCTAAAAGTGAAAATTTTCCTATGGTTTCTCAATAAAGGAGTTATCTTAACTAGGGACAATTTGGCACGACAAAACTGGCAAGGTTGCAAAAAATGTGTTTTCTGCCACCATGATGAGTCCATTAAGCATTTATTTTTTGATTGCAAGTTTGCTCGATCTGTATGGGCCATTGTCCAAATAGTTTCGAATCTATATCCTCCACGTAGTGCACGGAATATGTTCGGCAATTGGTTGAGGGGTATAGATAAACAGTTTTCTAAACACATTCTTGTGGGAACGGCTGCCTTATGTTGGGCGCTGTGGCTCACTAGGAATGACATTGTTTTTAACCGTAAATGCATTTCATCTCCTATGCAGGTTATTCATATATGTTCGTGATGGCTCCGTATGTGGTCTATCCTGCAGAGGCCGGAGGACAGAGACCTTTTTATGATGGCTTCTACTCGGCTGGAGCGTTCGGCCAGGGAGATTTTTTAGCCCCATGGATGGCGATGTGATCTTCGGTTAGGATCGGCCTCCCTATAGGCATTTTTATTTTTCTCTTGTTCTGGGTGTTTTGCCACTTTATTTCGGTTTACAGTACTTCGAACTTTTGGCTGTGTGCATCTAGCTATGCAGAGGCCGGGTGATCTTTGATGCGGTTGTATCAACTCGATACTTCAATTCAATGAAAAGCCCTTTATTGGAAAAAAAAGGCAGACCATTCACCTCTAAGGAGAGTCTACCGAAGCCGTTCTTCAGTTTCCTTGTGCAAAACCTGCCTGAGATTGTGGATAACTCTCAGCTTCAACACTTCTTCAGTAAGCATGGCGAAGTTTTGGCCGCTGATGTCTTCCGGCCAGGGACGGGAAGTATTGCAATAGCCATGACCACGGTGGAGAGGCCGGATGACGCCAAGGCCGCACTTGATGGGCTGGAACTGGATGGGTGCACCCTCACAGTGAAATGGTAATAGAAGACGTTATAATGTGGATATATAAGTGTTATCTCCATTGCCTAATGTTTGCATGGTCCAAAAATTATGTACGTACTGTGAATCAAGTTAAATAGCAAGAAAACATATGGATAAGGAATGCCATCTTTCAACTGACCGTTGGTTATTTAATTTTTTTGCGGATGTTGAACTGACCGTTGATCTTTCCACCTTCACCAAAAGGTCATAAGCTTTCAGTACAGGAATCACTAGCTTTGATACACAGAGGAGACCAGAACTGAACTCATTTATGTTGTGGAAGAAAGAAATAGTTTTATCTTTAGCTCCGAAATATCGTGACAACTTCAACTGTGTATCTTCATGCTTTCAAAACAGCCATATATGGACGTCATAGTTGCTAGAGCATTTGAGTTGCTTTATTAAGTCTGTATCTTTTCTTGATTGAAGGTTATTCGAGACTATGACCAGGTGAATATGATGCTGATGCAACTGACGCACCTCTGAGTCATTGAGTACTGTTCACCTGAAAGAGATGGTCAGTGAGTCATTTTACACACATTGGAAACTAAGGGTACAAACAATAAACTACTTACTCGAGGTGAACTCTCGTGAATGAATGTTTGTTGTTTATGTGCTATTGCTGGTACCATGCCAACCCGAACACAAATTCGACTGCCTTGGATCTCAGCAATATACACAAGATTGAGACATGTATTTCTAGACCATTAGGGGTGGCTTGTGGATTTTATCATCTATGATGCCTTCTGCTTGCAAGCTTGTCTTGCAATTCGATGTTCCTTAAATTTAAATGAGGATTAAACGAGCGTTGCATTTTGACGGCAAGAAAAAAACATAATTTGAATTCCATTTTCATGTATTGAAAGATATGTAGTATGCATGGATCATGTATAATTCAACATTATTGATATTTTCATCTTCATTCTCTGAGATGGAAAAGCTTGTAAATTTTTATGCTATACTAGTATCTAGTACCTATGTCTAGCAATGCTGATATTTTGTTCTGAACTGAAGAAGCAGCTAGCATACTGAGTTTTCAGTTGTTTGGTATAAGCGGCTCGTGATTCTCAGGTCCTCAATTCCTCGTTCAACTCCAAGCCGTGGGGGGTTTCTAGTGTAGATGGCGTGCAGCACCTTCGCAACGCGATCCACGAGCTCTCCCCCCTACAAACACGTGCGCGGTTGGTGAACACCGACATTGACCTAGCCGTGCCAAGGACCATATGATTGCGGTAGAGTACATCTACAAGATGATCAGGCTCTAGGATACAAGGTGGCATGTGCCGGGAAGCCACTCAACAATGACGGCATGGTCTTGTACAATGTACATACGCTTTGTCCTCGACTTCGACTACAACTTCCTAGTGTCCACATTGTGCACCCACCTCAAGCCGATCAAGGTGAATGTGCATGTCAAACTTTCAAGATGTGAGATGAGTCTCAGCATGCTCCAGGGAGGAGGATCTACATCTCACTCCTCGTCCAATGTTGTTTGCCATGGCTGATGTGTAGGTTACTCCTGTGGCGCGGGGGGGGGGGGGGGGGGGGGGGGCGACATGGTCAGGGAGGGCGTCTTGGAAACCCCAAGAACAACAAGTATGGTGAACATGGTAACAACTCTGAGAAGCCGCCATGCCAATTGTGTGGCAAGGAATTGACGAAAGTGCTTCCAATGGTTCGACATCTCCATCGCTTGTGAAGAAAAGAGCATCGGCACACTGGCACTGCTATGGCCTATGATATTAACACAACTGGTACATTGATGTGGGTGCCATGACCATAACACATTTGAGCTAGACAAGCTACCCGTGCGTGACAGGCACAACATTCATGGGTAAGTTCACACAACCAATCGTGCATGTATGAAAATCACTCATGTTGGTCATACTACTGGTTGTCGTCCAACCCGACACTATCAAGGAAGGAGGTCTTTTGGTGTCAGCAAGCTATCTTGAGGCACATGGCATTCACTTCGGGCATCCCTCATCATGACAGTTTGTCATGTTATGTTCAATGTGTATCTAAATATGTTCTGAATGTATTTAGAAATTGTGCATCATGTATTAGAAAAATGTTCACATTATTTGAAGAAGACAAAGAACAACCCGTGTTTAAATAATGTTTATCATGTATTTAGAAATGTTCACCATATAAATAAAAAATGATTTATGTGCATTTACAAATGTTCAACGTGTACCAAAAATATGCTCAACATGTATTTAAAAATATTCATTGTGTATCCAAGAAATGTCCAACCTGTAAAATAAAGTTCCCCATGTATTTAATAAACGTTTGACGTGCATTAACTAAATGTTTAACATGTATTCAAATAAAATGTTCAACATGTATTCAAATAAAGTGTTCAACATATATTTAAAAAATGTTCAATGTGTATTGAAAAAATTGTTCAACCGTATATAAAAAAGGGTTCAAGGTATATTACATTTGAACTCAGCGAAAATTCATAACTCAGCGAAGTGAGATGTGTGCTGGCCTTCGGACAATTTGAACTCAGCGAAAACTCATAACTCTGGAAAATCCCATATTCCAATATAACCATGACGTGATGATCTACATGTGACGGCGTAGCACAATGTGATCATGCTGTAAGGCCAAATCGTAAGGCCAAATTGTGGTCGACCATGAAATAGAAATTCAAAAGACTAAACCGGAAAAAAAATTGCATTCCAATTACTAAATTTCAATATCTCCAATACACACAGTTAATCAATCATTAGATTAACATGAAATGGTTTCATCTTCACTAGATTGAGTCCCTAGCCTTTTCCGAATTTCTTGCATCGGAGCAATGGCAGGTTGGGGTCGGAGCCATAGGTGTGGGCCATCAGCACCCCATCCGGGGGGCAGCATCCTCACAAACTCGGGTTCGCCATCGACAACGAGGCTACACTTGAACACGCAGCCGGAGAAGATGAAGTAGGCGCACCCACCGCAAAGCTGGTCGGTGACCCGAGGAACAAGACACGGTCGCTCATGCTCCAGCGGTCCCTCGCTACCCATTGCACCTTTCCGTCCGCTCCTTCTTCCGGCGAGTGGACCACCACCGATAATGTGGGCGATGGGTCGTTGTCGTTGTTAGCACGGAACCAATCACGCTCGATTAGGAGGGACACCCGTAGCAGCTCGCTGCGAGACTCTATGACGTAGCAGCGATCGTGTGTGTTCCGTTTGCCCCACAACCTCTTGAGTCGGCCGGGGGACTCCAGGACCCCACGCATGAACCAGCCGTCTAACGATGTCGTGAGATAGTTGGCGGCGGTTTCGTGGCCATTGTTTGCTTCTACGTCCGGTGTCAGGACACACCAACAGTACCTGTTCGCCCACTCCATGGCCATACTCGCACACAACAGGATCTTATCATTGTAATATGCGGCGCCGGAACATTGTATCGTTGACGTCAGCCTTGTTTGGAGGACGGTCCATGTTGCTTCGCCAGGACGTAGCATAGCCGCCTTGTAAAACTGGGTCCTGCGGTCTTTGTAAATGAAGGTATAAAGAATGACGGTGCCGTCGTTGTAGATGACACCATGAGGATTACTCATCCGGTCCCGCCGGATCCGGTCGTCGTCGTCGTATGGGAAGGGAGGCAGGGGGGTGACGGCTCCCGTGACAAGGTCGAGGAGTCTCGGCTTGCGAACCCCGGCGAAGATCCGTCGGCGCTAGCCACGAAGTTCCTGCCGCCCCCACGGGTAGAGGACACACCCTTGGGCTCCGTGAGAATGTTGCCGTCGTACCCTCCGACCTCGGAAGAGACGTCGACGCGCCTGGAGTAGATGGCAGGAGAGTGTACGATCTGGCCGTCGTTGCACTGCGAGAGGGGCCATGGCAGGAACTTGGGGCAGGTGGCCGAGGAATGCAGTCGATGCCGCCAGGACGTGCATACGGCATGGAAGCGAACGAAGTCGGCGGCGTCATGCAGGCGGCCGGAGATGTCGAGGAGCAGGTCCGGCGAGAGATCGGACCACGCCCGGGTGCTTGGTTGCGTGGCGGCGGCGGCCTCCATGGAATCGAATCAGAGGGAATGGGATGTCAGAGATCCCAAGAGATGGACAGCTCGACCCTACCTACGTGATCACGTAACTATAGATCGTTACCAAACCTGCCGTGTTTGTTTGGTTTTTTTAGGGCAACTTCTTTGGGTTTTCAAACAATCAATCAATACACCAAACCTGCAGATCGTTACCAAAACCCTAGTTTTACGAGACGTAGGTATATGATGATGCAAAGCCGAACACACATTGGAAGGAAAAAAACTAATAACCTATCTGACTTTTTTTGAGCTTGGACACGGTAAAATTGAAAGGGGAGATTAATTTCCAATGGGAAGATCATGGAGTCCTGATACATCAAGTTCGGTCAACGTTAAAAGAGACTTCCGGTTGAAATTGACTAGATCATGCCGGCTCCAGTATGGGAGCGGCGAGAACTGCACGTCGACGGCTCGTTCTGCCTGCGACAGTTGTCGTTTGATGGTCTATCTTAGTACAATTTTTATTATGTTTCAGGTAATTTGTAGTTTTGCTGAGTCTTTATAAGAGATAGATCATTTTCGCAAAAAAAAAAAAATACTTGAGCCAGAGAAGCCTGATGAAGAAGAAAAGGATTGCATTATAGAAAGAAAAAAATAACTATTAACTTATCTGACTCGATGAAATTTAAAGACGAGATTGATTTTCCAACAATACAAGGTCATGGAGTCCTCCTAGGTCAAGTACGGTCCAAGAAAGAATCAAAAGGGCGAATCGATCCCGTCGTATTGCCTGACTGGGACACGATAAAATTGACAGGCGACATGAATTTCGAATAAAAAGGTCATGGAGTCCTGATACGTCAAGTACGGTCGAGGAAAGAATCCAAAGGGTGAATCGATCCGGTTGCATTGCCTTCCCTCAATTCGACAGCGCCCTCGTCAGAGTCGACGAAAGCCGCTGCTACCACCCGCCCTTGGGCCTATCTCTCGCCGGAGCTCCTCGCCGATGTCTGCGCTCGTCTGCATGACGCCACCGACTTCGTCCGTTTCCATGCCGTCTGCCAGCCGTGGCGTGACGCACATCCATCGCAGCTCTCACCGGTGGAGACCCAGCCGCGCCAAACGTTCCAGCCATGGCTCCTCTCACAGCGCATAGGACGCATCATCAACTCTCACGTGATCTACTACGGACGCCTCGTCTCTTCCGAGCCGACGCGGAGCAGCCGCCGCGGCAGCAACAATGGCATCGTTCTTGTGGAGCCGGCCGAGTCATCTGCCGGCGACGAAAGGAACTGGGTGGCCAGCGCGGACGGCAGGTTCGCCTGGCTCTTCGCTGGGGGTTCCGAGCCAACACTCTTCAACATTGTCACCGGAGAAGTCAAGCCTCTGCCTCCCTTCCCGGACCAGGATGACATCAACGGGATCGGGCGACGGCTGATGAATCCCCGTGGCATTGTCTATGGCGACGGCACCATATTTCTCTATAGCTTTGATACTGAGTTAACCCGCAGATACTACCGGTATCATCCTGGCTTCACGGCAGCCATCCTACGTCCTGGTGACACGGCTTGGACGGCCGTCGAAAACTGGCTGAATATGAGGCCAACCCACCACGCATGCGCCGCGTATCACGACGGCAAGGTCCTGGTGTGGGTCAGCGTCTTCTTCTGGTGCATCTTGACACCAAACTTCGGACTTGGAGCCAATGGAGGAAACAATGCCGATGTCAACCTTGAGACGACGTGGGATAAGCTCGAGGAGGAATATTATGAGCGAGATCAATCCTATATTCTTGAGTCCCGTGGCGAACTGCCGTGGGCGTCCGTGCTAGTCGAGCACGAAGGACGCCATGATTATGCCGAGGCCAACATGGCGTCCAAGCTGGCGGTGAGGGCAGGGGCGGAGGCACGTTATGGACACGGGTGTCATTGGCACCGGGTAAAATAGGTATTTACCTTATACAAAGTCCAGATTTTGGGCTGGACACCGGTAACTTTTGGACCTGGACACCGGCCAGCCAGCGACTGACAAACACAAGCGAGGCAGTCCAGCCCATCTACTTAATGCCCACTCCTGAAAGATGGATTAATTCTTGGTCCCTGAATGTGGGTAAATTTAACAATTTTCACCTGTGAATGAAATCATTTCACAAAATGAACTGCTTCTAAAAAAATTCACTTAGCTGATCTTTTTGAGTGGCGTCCGACACAAAGGCGCCACCCACACTATACTGTGCAACGCCTGACTGACAGACGCTACACGTCTGGCCAGCGTTGCACCCCGGACTGCCTAAAAATTACTAAGTCAATGTGCAGAGCCTAAGAGCTAGGCGCCACATTATACAGTGTAGCGCCTAGCTTCTAGGCGTTGCACTAGTGGTTGCTTCAGCGTAGAAGCTAGGCGCTCAGGCGCTGCACACTGACTTAGTAATTTTTGGATCACACGGGTGCGATGCTGGCTAGGCGTGCAATGCCTGTCAGTCAGGCGCTGCACAGTGTAGTGTGACGCCTTCATGTCGGGCGCCACTCAAAAATGTCATGTAAGTGAAAAAAAATAGAGGCAGTTCATTTTATGAAATGATTTCATTCACAGGTCAAAATTGTCAAATTTGCCATGTATGTGCGTGTGTTGAAAGAAAAAAAAGCTATCGATCTGATTAATCGATCCCCCAATACGGCTTTACCTTATCTGTACGTGCGCCTGTTCCGTTGCTCGTCCGCCCGGCTTCTTCGCCTCAACCCTCACAGCATCGCCTATCCTCGGCCCTTCTCCGTCGCGCGGCCAGCCGCCAGTCCGCCCAGTCACCGTTGTTCAAGCATCGCTAGCCGGCCACCTGAACCCTCGCCCAGTCATGGATTGTTGAAAGTTTGAGATACGTCTCAACTCTCAACTCAGCACTTGGTAATTGCCGATCTCTCTCAAATCTGAAATCTCAGCTGTGTGTAGGAATTACAATTTTTTTTAAGTTCTGTTTTTCTAATTGTATGGCTAAGGTCTTAAAATTTAAAGCTATTACAATTGGAAACAATTCGTTGTGATTCCAGGGGAGGATTATTTCTGCAACAACGGCGAGACACAATGTCGAGTAAGTTTAAGTCCCTAATCGTATCATTCGATCGATACATTTTGTTTATTGTTTATACTCTTGCATATGCAAACACAAATAATGTAACTCGTACATTTTTGCTAAAACAGTAATGATTAATCACAGGAGAATTTATAGAAAGGTTTCTTAAATAATATTGTAACTCGTTCATTGTTTGGCGTTCTTAGGCTTGTTCAAATTTGCATAATCAACTAGTATTTCAAATGGAAGTGAACAATTTATTTTGGTAAGAAATCTCGTTGCGATATAATTAGTGTTCTTAGGTGTGTTATTTTATATTATTGCTTGGTGTCCATCCTTATACATATGATGCGCACGTGCACGTGAACACCGGGACATTTTTGTTCTGGATCCGCCCCTGGGTGAGGGTACATGCCCTGGAACAAGAAGTGGATGGCAGCGACAAGATGCGGTGGGTGGAGAGGGACGACCGGGGCTTGAACGATCGTGTCATGTTTCTCGGGTCCCCGGCGAGCTTCGCCGTAGACGCGACCGAACTGGGCCTGGATGGTGGGTGCGTCTACTTTGTCTACAAGCATCGCGTGTTCAGGTACAACCTCGTCGATGGCAAAGCCAGACCTGTGGAGTGGATGTCCTCCGCCGATAGGGGTTCCGACAAGGCGCATGTCTGGCTCCGGCCACAACCTGTAGTTGCTCCAATCCAGGAAATCCGTGAAAGGCTTGAAACAAGAAGTAGAAATATTTAATCTTCTAACCCAATGTCATGAAAAGTATATATCACTAGATTTCTACACGCATGTAGTTTCTAAATATATTTTTTTATCACATATAATACATATTTAGATAGTTTAATCGTCGACCTAGATCTACGTGAATGACTTATTCACGGAGACGGAGGTAGTATATTTAATATTTGTTGGAAGGAAATTGGGTTGAACATATGTTAGAAGATAAATATTCTAGAGATGTACAAACTATTTTTGTATAGCTCTCTGAGCTTCACGATAAATTACTTTACCCATTGAGAAATAAGTTTTCACAAAAAATATAAACTAAGAAATAGGTTTTCGCAAAAAAAAACCGCATGGGAAATAAGACTAAATTACACCGTCTACTGTCTACTTCTTCTATAATGTCATCAAATGTCTTACTCTATAAGAGTTGATTCTCTCTATTCTATATTTGTGCTTATTTCATGGTATGTCAGCCAATAACACCCAGAAAAGACAAGAGCATTACCAAGAGCATCCAAATTGACATGTATCTACTTTATTGTGTGATTAAATAAGAACAGAAATAAACAGAGTAACATAGGTGCGTAAATTTATTAAACGAGTAAACGGAGAAGAAAATAACTCGGAACCTGCATCTGAGCTCAGCGCTCAATAATGAACTTGTATCAGTAGAACTAGCAGCCACAAGAACCAAATCCAGAGAAGGTAACAGATCAATGACTTAAGGATATCAAACGCATGCCATGACTCCATCAGAGGCGCATGGATAGATGACCTTCATTATCGATTCTGCTCCGGCAACAATTGGCCTCAAAAGAACTACGAATCGATCCGGTTGTATTGCCTGACTGGAGGGAGTAAAAGAAAAATGGAAGATGCAAAAAAATGCCGGGGAAGAAACAGAATATTTAGTTGGCTTTTAAGAACATATCCATAAAAGCGCACTCCTTTTACAAACTAGTAACTACTAACCGATATTTCCTCTGCGACATCTTCAACAAGCATGGTTAAACTTGGAGACAGAGTCTTTTGATTTGGTCCCAATTCCTGAACAACCTCCCTTTTGAGAGAAAAGCTATCCAAGTTACATTTCAGCCTAACTGCAGAACATAGTAGATAACACCATCTTCAGAATTTTGAGTTTATGCCAAATTATAATAAACTAGCAGTAACATTGACAAAACAATTCTCATCTACGGTTTCTGTAGCCGTAGGCTTTCATTGTCCATGGTTGATTATCTTTTCTAGCCACAACACATACTGCCTTACAGTGTTCTCTCAATGCGTTAGTAAGTTTGCCTCCAGCATCATGAAACATGTCACTGTTGCTAAAACATCGAACTCCCGTATTCAGAAAACATTTACAGGCCGTACGCACAGGGCACGTCCAAAATCAGACATGCTGATTCAGCAGTTGATGTGCAATATCCAGACCAGAATCTGATCAGGAAACAAACAGGATTGTAACAGCTAGAACCTGTGCATACATGGCCACACCTTGGCCCCCCTCAAACTACAAGTCTCATTAAACACCATATGCATGAGTGCACAAGCACCACATGGTTGGTGCTGATCTCCGAATTCATGGCAGCACACACTATCCCGCACGCTAAAGCAGACGCTTGGACAGCTATTAAGAAGCTATGGATTACGCATTTCGTCGAACAGAACATGGGCGTCCACCTAAACCATACCAATCCCAACCATTCCCTGCTAACCATCGGGCATTACAGTTGCTAAAGCTAAAGCTAAAGCCCTAGGCGAATCAAGGCAAATAGAACTCGATCCAGAACCCAAGAATCACTTACCGTCGTAGGCGAGGGAGTCGAGTCGAGCGCTTCCATGCTGTATGAGTGGGAGGAGACTAGCAGCCCGCTGGAGGTCCCAGGGATGCCGCCCTCCATTACCCCATGGCCTGATACACATCCCTCTCTTCCTCACCGTATTACAGCCGTACGAGGACGCCACCACGACCGTGGCGGCGGCGACGGTGACGCGGGGGCGCGGCGGGTGTCAGGACTCTTAACTGAACCCAGCACTGTCAAGGTCGCATGGACACTTCGTCAGTGTTAATACTGTTTATACCACTGAAACATTCACTGTTTATTTTTTTTTCTATGACTTGAAAGCTGTTTGTGGGAATTTAAAATTACAATCCAAATTGAAATATTTTCTTTTAAGGTCTTTTGAATTATGATTTGATTTTATAGTAATTTGACTCTCATTTTTCCTCTGTAAATTCCTTTTTTTTGTGGGAATTCCTTAAAGAGACTGCTAAGGAGGTTTGAATCCAATTTGAATGACCTAAAAATCATTAGAACTTTAAATAAACAATATACTTCACAAAAAATGGAGAAAATATTTTTGGTATCTTAAATTAGATTTATGCAATAACTTTTAGATTTAATGAAGCAATCACAAAGATTATACACTTGAAACAAGTGAGATATGATCTATTTAGACAAAAACTGCATAGATTTTTCCCATTAGTAAACGTGATGCAATTTTGTCTAAACAATTCTTTATTTATCATACTTTAAAAGTTCGACTTGAGATCATGCTAGAATTTCCATTAATTTGGAGGCGGTAACTTGGATTTGTACACCACATGGATGCATGCCTCGTCTCTTATATCCATACAAATCATGAATTTTGATTTGCTTTCAAAATAAATTGAGAATATTCTAAATGATCTTTGAATAGTTAAGTATTATTTAAATCTCCTAAACAGGAGTGAGTTTTTCTCTTTTGGTTAAAAGGAGAAAAGACACCCCCACCCCCAAGCCCCTCTCGCGCCGGCCGCTCCCGCGAGCGATCGAGAGGGTGAACCCTAGCCGTCGCCGAACCACCTCCCAGCCCTCCTTTCCCTCCCATCGCCGCCGTCGAGGTGTGTAGTGGGACGAAGCCCGTTGGCTTCGGTAGCGGCGGGTCCTTCTCTCCCCTCCCCTTGTTGTAAGACGGCGCGGGACGATACACCATTCCGGCGCTTCCTCCTGGGCACGGCAGTGCCTGGGGCGGGCTCCTGCGGCACGACCGGGGTGGCCTCCCAGTAGCGTGGACGGTTGGCGAGCGTCGGGCTCTCTCGTCTGAAGCGCGGGCATGGCTACCGGGCGGGTGCATGCGAGGGCGCGATGCAGTGGTGGTAGATCTAACGCGCGGCGGTTACTTGCTGCGCGAGCTAGGAGCGGTGCGGCTTGCTAACCCCGAGGTCGTCGGATGGGGCTGCTGACGGCGGTGGTGTCTAGGCTCTTCTCACGGGCGTGGAGGCAAGGCAGAGGTTAGTGGGCGGTGACTGATATGTCTCCAACGTATCTATATTTTTTGATTGTTCCATGCTATATTATATTCTGTTTTGGACACTAATGGGCTTTATTATACACTTTTATATTATTTTTGGGACTAACCTATTAACCGGAGGCTCAGTCCAGAATTGTTGTTTTTTTGCCTATTTCAGAGTTTCGCAGAAAAAGAATATCAAATGGAGTCCAAACGGAATGAAACCTTCGGGAACGTGATTTTCGGAATGAACGTGATCCAGAGGACTTGGACCCTACGTCAAGACATCAACCAGGAAGGCACGAGGTAGGGGGGCGCGCCTACCCCCCTGGGCGTGCCCTCCACCCTCGTGGGGCCCACGTTGCTCCACCAACGTACTTCTTCCTCCTATATATACCTACGTACCCCCAAACTACCAGATACGGAGCCAAAAACTTAATTCCACCGCCGTAACCTTCTGTACCCGTGAGATCCCATCTTGGGGCCTTTTCCGGAGCTCCACCGGAGGGGGCATTGATCACGGAGGGCTTCTACATCAACACCATAGCCTCTCCGATGATGTGTGAGTAGTTTACCTCAGACCTTCGGGTCCATAGTTATTAGCTAGATGACTTCTTCTCTCTTTTTGGATCTCAATACAATGTTCTCCCCCTCTCTTGTGGAGATCTATTCGATGTAATCTTCTTTTGCGGTGTGTTTGTTGAGACCGATGAATTGTGGGTTTATGATCAAGTTTATCTATGAACAATATTTGAATCTTCTCTGAATTCTTTTATGTATGATTGGTTATCTTTGCAAGTCTCTTCGAATTATCAGTTTGGTTTGACCTACTAGATTGATCTTTCTTGCAATGGGAGAAGTGCTTAGCTTTGGGTTCAATCTTGCGGTGTCCTTTCTCAGTGACAGTAGGGGCAGCAAGGCACGTATTGTATTGTTGCCATCGAGGATAACAAGATGGGGTTTATATCATATTGCATGAGTTTATCCATCTACATCATGTCATCTTACTTAAAGCGTTACTCTGTTCTTTTGAACTTAATACTCTAGATGCATGCTGGATAGCGGTCGATGTGTGGAGTAATAGTAGTAGATGCAGGCAGGAGTCGGTCTACTTGTCGCGGACGTGATGCCTATATACATGATCATACCTAGATATTCTCATAACTATGCTCAATTCTGTCAATTGCTCAACAGTAATTTGTTTACCCACTGTAATACTTATGCTCTCGAGAGAAGCCACTAGTGAAACCTATGGCCCCCGGGTTTATTTTCCATCATATCTAATCTCCCGTCAACAAGTTATTTCTTGCGCCGTTTTTATTTTGCTTTCTTTACTTTGCATCTTTATCATAAAAATACCAAAAATATTATCTTATCATATCTACCGGATCTCACTTTCGTAAGTGACCGTGAAGGGATTGACAACCCCTTTATTGCGTTGGTTGCGAGGATTTTATTTGTTTGTGTAGGTGCGAGGGACTCGTGCGTGGCCTCCTACTGGATTGATACCTTGGTTCTCAAAAACTGAGGGAAATACTTACGCTGCTTTACTGCATCACCCTTTCCTCTTAAAGGGAAAACCAACGCAGTGCTCAAGAGGTAGCAGTGACCATGATATTGGATGGAGGTTACGAGACTTGCCTGGCAGAGCCGATGGGGGCACGACTGATCAGCGGCCGAACTTGTCGGCTGCCATGAGCGACCCCCTTTTGGATCGGAAGTTGTCCGATCTGATGGGGTGGCGTCTGCCTTTTCCAGGTGCATTTACTGGTTGTGGGCCGGTGACACGCACTTGCCGCCATATCAGGAGTTTGACATGGTTCCCCTACCCGAGGTGGGTTGCTCCTCACGTCAGTTCTGGCGCGCTATTGCCTTGGAGTTAGGCTTCTCGGCTTTAGGTCACTATCGGCTAAGCCTAGGTGGGAGCTTGCGGGTCAGTTGGGGAGGAGTCTTCATGTTGTGGTGCAGGTGAAGCTCCGTGGAGCTGGTGGACGGAACAACGTTGTGCCAACTGTTAGATCAGTGCTTCAACCCATGGACTTGGCGTCGTCTGAGTTTACTACTCGACGATAACCGTCGGCAGTCCTGGGTCATGTCCCCCCTAGTCCATCGGGACTAGAGGGGACTGTTGGCGTGGGCGCTCCTACGGTGGGGGCGCTGACCTTGGCTCAGTGACCGATGACAGGCTTTTCCTACCGCGGTTTGGGCGCTGTGAAGCGAGTGGTTGGCGATGTGTCATGGCATGGTTGTCGGGGCAGCCATAGACAGTGGTTCGCACGTTTTGCTCTCCGACAGCCACCATGGGGCGGTGGTGGCTGGATTTCTTGGTAGTGTAGGCGGCAAGAGGTATCGACGGCGATTGGCTCGGGGTTGCTGTTGTGGGATCTGTACCCATCGTGCTTGTCCTGGAGTCCTCGTGGTGGCACGAAGGAGCTGCTAGGGGAAAGCTCGGCGCATTGTCGTCGACAATGGTGAAGCTCGCAGGGGCCGCTTTTTTCTCGAAGACGTCGCCGTGGTGCTTCTCTCCATGTCTGGGTTTAACCTTTATGCGGTGGACTCTCTAGTGGCGCCGCTTTGCGTCGTTCTTCCTCTTGAGGGCGTAGTCATGGAGCTTAGGTGTTCTAGGGCTTAGCGGGCATTGTACTCTAATCTTCCTAAGTTACTTTCAGTAGCGTAGCTACGTGCGAGCTACTTGATCCGATTACTCTAGGATAGGCTTTGTGAGAGAGTTGCATCATCACATTATATCGTTCGGCCATGTACGTTATTCGGTTGTTGCATTATATATAAATTGGTGTGTAAGCTTATTTTAAAATTGTGGGGTTATTAGTCTATAAATCTAAGGACTTCTGCAAAATTTTGTATTAATCAAAGAAGATTTTCAAAAAACCTGCGGGATCAATTTAAAATAACATTAAATAGTTTAAAAAACAAGTTTGATTCAAGGTAGGATTAGGAATCGGAGTCCGGCCGAGTCTACAAATCAGTTGACCACAGGTTACACGCAGCTCTACTACATGGTTGCGATCGACTGACTGCATCGTCGTAATTGTTCGGTCGATGGAGTCCGTCGTCGTCGACGCATCGGAGCCCGCGTGTCCATGGGTCTTTCTCCCGACGGACCTGCTCCTCGACGTCTCTGGCCGCCTGCACGACGCTCGCGACTTCGTACGCTTTCACGCCGTCTGCCGGCGGTGGCGGAACGCAGCACCGGCGGCGGCCCGCCACAAGTTCTTTCCATGGATGCTCTCGCAGCACCCCGGCCGCGGCGTGCTCATGCACATCCCCGTGTTCTACTCGGGGAGCGTCACTCCCGAAGCGATTTCGAGCTATCACCGGTGCTACGACGGCAACGTTCTCCAGTCGCTCGACAACACAGCTTGGGTGGCCGGCCCGAACGGCGAGGCCGTCTGGCGCTTCGATTGGCATCCCAAGCCAACACTCCATGACATTGTCACCGGAGCCATCTGCCCGTTGCCACACTTCCCCGCTCACAACTATGAGATCGTGCGGTGGCTGGGGAACCCTCTTGGCATCTTGTATGGCGACGGCACGACTTTTCTGTACAGCTTTGCCGAAGTCAATATTTGCATGACTATCTTCACGGCGGCCATCCTGCGTCCGGGTGACACGGCATGGATGATCATGGAAAACAGGTTGTTGTATGGGTCGGCGGCATAGAATAACAACTGTGCCGCATATCACGATGGCAAGGTCTTTGTGTGGACGCGGAGACACTTCTACTGCTTCATGACACAGAATTTAGCAAACAATGGTGGTGACATAGACGGCATCAGGCTCGAGATGACGGAGGATAGACCCGAGCACAAACGTTACATGCGCTATTACAACTACGTCTTCGAGTCCCGCGGCAAGCTGTTGTGGGCGTCCGTCTTACTCGAGCATGAATGGCACCATAAAAACATGGACACCTTGTCCACCAATGACCCCGTGGTACCAACGCTAGCGGTGATGGTGCATGAAGCGGAAGAAGAAGTGGACGGTGGCAAGGTCAAGATGCGATGGGTGGTGAGAGATGGCCGGAGTTTGGGTGATCATGTCCTGTACCTTGGGTTCCCCACGAGCTTCGCTGCAGACTCCACCCAGCTAGACATGGACGGTGGATGTGTCTACTTTGTCTTTTTACATCGCTTGTACAGGTACAACTTCATCACTGGCGAAACCAAACTCATGGAGTCGCCACGTAACGGATGGATTTCCCCTGATGCACACCTGTGGCTCCGGCCACGACCTGTGATTTCTCCTATTGAAGAAATTCAAGAAAGACTTAGGATCCGGCCAAACAGAAAAGAAGACCAAAAAGGAACGGCTCAACTACCTCAGCTGGTCTTTGCTGAACGGAGCCAGCTATACGCAACTAACTCACCTGATTTTCTTTTGCAGCTACACAAAAAATATATTTCTTGATTCAAAAAAATATATGTTTTCTTTCTCTTCACGCACAAAAATAATCTACAATAAAATATAGAGGTTGTTTATATCTATAATAATTCTGCATGAAAAAAATCAACACGGGAAAAATTCCGATCTTCAAACCTGAAAGCACGGTGAGTTAGCAAGAAAAAAATCAATTAACTACAACCATTCATTCAGTCATACGGACTAACTAAATCATGCATGCAGTGCTGACTAAATCATGCATGCAGTCAAGCTATCTCATTATATATAGTCCTACTTTGCAGGTTCCAGTTGCACGCACATCTCAAAATTATCTGGTCACACACAAGACAATCCTGCTCATATCTCACACAAGTTTTTGTTCACGATTTTCCGATGAATCCGTTTCAGAACGATTTGTTCGCTTCCGCTAGCTCCCAGTATGAATATCCGGAGATGTATCCACCTCCTAATTATCCCGTAAATTTGTCTTCCCAACCACATATGTCCCAACAATTTGATTCAAGTGGATATTATGGCTATGGTTCTACTCCGAGTATGCAGCACAATGCTGCCAATGGCCAGGGCGACGACGACAGCGATGACGACGACGACGACGACAATGACAATGCAGAAGATACCCGAGGCCGGCGTCTAGCTTGGACCGAGGACGACAACATTAGACTGGTGAGTAGTCAACAAGTATTTTTATGCTTGTAGTTTTATTAAAATGTCTAAATAAATTTTTATTTATCAGTAAGCCATTGATAATAAAATCTTATTAATATTAGCGCTTCATTAGGAAAAATCCATCTATTCCACATTTTTTATTTTAGGAACAAGTAGAAATATAATGAATGCATACTACTCATTGGCACTTGATTAAATAATTCCGCCGGTTCAATACTGGAAACATTTTATTTTTTCCTTCAAGCAACTAGTAGACATATTTTTTCCTTCTAGTACCTTCTACACACATATTTTTTGAACGTACTTGTAGTAATATAATCAATTTTCACGCACATTAACGCTTGGTAGAATAATTCCATTATTTCCATAGTTAAAAAATTCTAATTTATTTCTTGAAGTAACATTTAGGCATATAATTTTTTGGTTGCAGATAAGTGCTTGGTTGAATAACTCCATAGACTCCATTGATGGAAACAACCAAAAGGGAGATGTGTATTGGAAGAATGTCACGGAGGACTACAATAAAAACAGTCCGCCCACCCGGAGGAGAAACAGTAAAAACTGCAAGGACCATTGGCGTAAAACTAATAGGAAAGTTGTAGCTTTTCATGGAGTTTACTGCAGGGTAAAAGATGCCTATGCAAGTGGGCAATGCGACTTACAGCTTGTCCAGAAAGCCCTGGCCATGTACAATAAACGAAGCACGTGGCTTTCCGGGCATGTTGGGAAGCCTTGATTGTATGCATTGTGAATGGAAAAACTGTCCCACTGCATGGAAGGGACAGTTCACACGCGGTGATCACGGAGTCTCCACAATGATGCTTGCAGCGGTGGCGTCTCAAGACTTGTGGATATGGCATGCATTTTTTGGTGTTGCTGGATCAACCAACGACCTCAATGTGTTGAATCAATCTACTTTGTTCACCAACGTCTTACAAGGCCGAGCTCCTGCAGTTCAATTTACAGTTTGTGGAATCGAATATAATATGGGATATTATCTGGTGGACGGAATATACTCAGAATGGGCTGCGTTTGTGAAAACAATTCCACTCCCTCAGAATGAGAGGGACAAATGTTTTGCACGACGTCAAGAGGGGGCAAGGAAAGACGTGGAACGAGCATTCGGAGTTCTACAAGCTCGATTCGCCATTCTGCGAATCCCAGCACGGTTCTGGGAGAGATCATTACTTGGTAAAATCATGTATGCATGCATCATAATACATAACATGATAGTCGAGGACGAGAGAGATACATATAGGGTCCGCTATGACTTTAATTCGTACGACCAAGGGTGTAATCCAATTCCACCAGTACAACCAGAGCATGGACCAATTGATGGCTTCACCGATCTCCTGGATATAAATGCTGCTCTTCTTGACAGACGACGTCACATCCGGCTGAAGAAAGACTTGGTGGAGCATATATGGCGTCGATTTGGAGATGGTCAAGGGAACAATTAGATGTACCATTTAGAGCTATTTTAGTGTGCATGCTATTTATTTTTCTCGAGATTTTATATTCTAGTTTCTTCATAATGTAATCTCAGCTCATTCCAAAAGGGTTTATTTCCAATAACATATTTATCATTACTGATTCCAAATGATGTCCAAAGTTCTCTCAAAGCTATGTATCAGGTTTTGTATAGGTTACAACAGACTCAATCATTCAAATTTCTTAAGATGTGGATGTTTATACGGAACTATCCCCAGTGGAATGCGATGTACTGTCAAGTCAAACAGCCATGATTTATATAAGAAATTCTTGTTCCTATTCGAAGCTCTACTCCCTAAATTTCTTTTTAGGACTATGTGAATTCAGGATAAGTCAGTTTGGAACCTGTCAAAACTGTATATCAGCACATATTATTCTCCCACGATAATTAAAATTTCCCTCAGGAAGAACATGACGGACTCATATCACCATACACACATGTGTGCATCTCGGCAGCAGTCAACTCAATTTACCAGCGATTGGTACAGCAATCGGTGGGGAATTACCTCGACCCCATACCTGGTCTCGCGATGTCGGGTAAGCTTGTTCATCTTGTACGCGCACAACAATTGGTACAGCAATCGCCAAGAGCTCCTCCGGCCTCGTTCCCATGGGGGAAGGCGCGGCTGCTGCCTCCTCTGCTCCACGGCTCCCTCCCCCTCCCGTCCGTCAGCGCCGCGGGAGCTCCTCCGGCTTCGTCTCCATGTGGGAAGGCCCGGCTGCTGCTGCCTCATCCGCTCGCGCACCGCCCTCTTCATGTCCGTCGGACTCGCCGACAGCTGCGCCGGCCTCGTCTCCATGGGAAGGAAGACGCGGGCTGCTGCCTACTCCGCCCGCGCGCCGCCATTCGCCGTGGCCGGCATCTGACGGTGTGGGAGTTCGGCCTGGAGTTCTCCTCCGGCTCGCTGGATCTGACGAGGGTCGATGGTGTTGTCAAGGGTGTGGAGAGTTCGAGAGAAGAGAGCAGAGTGAGCTGAGTGAGGACTGGCGCAGTTGACCGGTTCGTGTTCGGTTGGATCGGTGGCCACCGATGCTTGTTTCCTGCGTCTGCGTTGGAGAGGCCGGCGCTTGAGAATGTCGTCCGGAAGGAAAAAAAATCTCTATTCGTAATGGACGACTTGTGAATAGTCCGCGCGGTTAATTTTCGCTGGTTTATTTTTGTCATACTCCCACCGCCGTTTTTTTTTCGTCATCGCACCACCTCTGCCTTACTCGATCGAAAAAAACCGGTGCAAACAAAACCCCTGGGATCGATCCCTCGTTCACACAGCTGATTGATCTCCGCCGCCGCCCGACACAGCAGATCGATCTCCGCCGCCGCCCGATCGCACGCCCGAACCACCACTACGCCCAGACCGCGGCGGATCCATCCCTGTGCCACGCCGCGGCGGATCCATCCCTTCGCCGTCGCACTTGCAGGAGGCGGCGGTCTGCTGTTGGATCGGGCGAGGACACGGGGCCGCGATCCCGCGTGTCGTGTTCGCCGGCGATCACGACCCCGATCCGACGGCGGCCACCTTCTGACCACCCACAGGGTCTCAACCGGCGCTGCTCCCCTTTCAGTGCTACGTAATGCAAGTTCATACACATTATTTCATACTGAATATTTCATGCTGAAGGCCATACAAAAAAACATCTCCGGAGGCGGCGATCTGCTGTGGGATCACTTCAGGAGACGCGAAGCGATCTGGTGTGGGATCGCTTTAGGAGACGGGGCCGCGATCCCGTCTACGTGGCGCCGTGATCCCCTTCTGGACGCGCCCAGCATCCAACTTCTGCTGTACGTATTGCAGGTTTATACTCAATAATCGCACATTACCTATGTACAGAAAATACATACAGAATCTCAAGTTTATACTCGTTTATGACTATCTTTGCTGGAGCATGGTAGGCCAAACAGCAGTTATAAAATTGCATATTTGAGTTGGTTGCTTGTGCTTACTTGGAATGCTCAACGTCGGCAATCTTAGATTACATATACATCAAGCAGACGACCTCCTTTCCTGGACCATGGTATGCCAGGCACCATTTCTGAAATTTGCAACAGAATAGCTTAGGAGCTGTTTACGCATGTTGCTGAACATGTTTAGTTGCTGTACATGTTTGCATAACTGATTGTGCTGCTTTTACTTACTTTGATTGCTTGGTTGTGTGGCTTGTTCTGCTTACTTTGCACTGCCAAGAAGCAGCCTGTCCAATAAGCATAGTCTTCAAGTTGTCTCCAAGTTCACGAACGAAAGTGCATGAAACATAACAATTAAGAATCAGTCTGTTTACATAAAACCTCCCAATACGGAGGCCAGGAGTTGGATCCTGGGCGCGTCCAAAAGGGGATAACAAAATAAATAATTGACGGTAGACAACTTCAGTATGAAACATAACAAAATAAGATCATTAAGATGGTAGACAACTTCAGTTCACAAGCCATTGTTAATAGTATGAAATCTTTGCTTGTAGGTAAGTATGGGGAATCCACAAAGCAAATCTGCGGAACATACAACAGCGTCAGGTGTACCTAGAGGTAAATCTTTGACTAAAAAACTTGCCGCACATGTCAAGCTATATCCCGATTGTGATTTCCTTAAATGACGTTGTTTCAGATAATTTGGATTGGACAAATGATGGTGAGAACAACCTGAGTACCCCATTTATGACAGTTGGATTGTCAATTTACCACGATTTAATACTATTTATTTATCGAATTGATCTCGCTTACTTGTATGAATGACACTCAGATGGGCTGACACTTGAACCGTCTGGACAACCGGTTCTTCCGGATAATGAACTTGTGGGCACTGAAGGTGTAGGATATCAGATGGCTGGGACAAACGTTGTTGATAATCACCCTATTAGTCCAGGTATGAGGCTGTGCGGATAGAGTACTTATCATTTTATTCTCTTAAGTTCGTGACTTCAATCTCAGTTACTTGTATGAACCATGCTCCAGGCCACTCGATACCTGAACAGACCGCAGACCCGGTTGTTCCCCAACCCACTGATGGTGATATCACATGTGTTCAGCGGCCTCCCGATCTGAACTCAGGTGAGCAAAAAACAAATTGAAAAGGAGACCCGGCAATCTCGGTTATTTATCATGCTTATAGAGGTTGTGTTGCAGACATTCAAGAACAGTCTAAGAACAATAACATTTAGCTTTTGTTTTGTTCCAGATGTTCTTGATGTGTCTCCTATTGATGGAGGAATACACCTGTACACTATGTCAACTGCTCAAGATTTATCCCAAACCGTTTCAACATCCGAGCACATGACTACAGGATCTTTGGAGAATGTCACCAAACAAACTAAAAAAGGTATCTTATCTGATGAAAAAAGGGAGCAGATAAACGCCAAGAGGCGAGCTAATTATCGGCGGAAGAAAGAGGAGGAAGCAAAGAAACTTGAGCATGAAAGTCAAGCTTACCTTTCAACATCTGGTATAATTGTTTGATTTTTAATGAAAACAATGGGCATTCCTACTTTGACTACTCTCACAGCTTGCTGCATCTATTATTAGACCGTCTATTTACTTGTATGAACCAATTTTAGATCAGTCCATCACTGAACAGACCGCAGTTGTTGTTGTTCCTCAACCCACTGATGGTGATGTCACATGTGTACCGCGGCCTTCCGAACTGAACTCAGGTTAGTATAAAACATAATCAGTACTCTCTACTCTTCAGATAGCACTAAACTGACCCGTTATGACCACTATCGGTTATTTTTACATCAAGCGGGCAACCCGGCAACCTCATCAACGTTTGTGTCTCTCAGTTGTCTCACTGACAAGTTAGCCGCAGCCGTAGCACAAAGTGTAAACGGTATTGCAAGATTCGTCTTTCGTTGTGAACCGTATCTATCTTATAGAGGTTGTGTTGCAGATGTTCATTAACATACTAAGTACATTATCATTTTGGTTTGGTTTTGTTCCAGAGGCTCTAGATTTGACTCATATGTATGGAGGAAATCACGTAAACATCAATGCAACTCCTCAAGTTTTACCACAATCCGGTTCAACATCCAAGCACATGACTACAGGATCTGTCGTGCGTGTCTCCAAACCATCTAAGAAAGTTATCTTGTCTGATGAAAAAAGGGAGCAGATAAACGCCAAGAGGCGAGCTGCTTATCGGAGGAAAAAAGAGGAGGAAGTAGAAAAAGTACAGCATGGAAGTCAACCTAACCTTTCAATATCTGGTATGATTGTTTGATTTTAAATCAAAACAATGTACATTCCTGCATTCACTACTCTCACACCTTCATGCATCTATTACTAGATGACAAGAAAGAGCTAATAAATGCGCGGAGGCGGGCAACGTATCTTAAGAACAAGGAAAATGCTGACATTAACAAGGAACAGATGAAAGCTCCGTTGGTAGATGGTTATCGAAGAAAATATGATGACGCCGCCGGCAAGCATCTCCATCAAAATATGCCTGCCGTTGACATGTCGGGTACGACTATTTCTATATTACAGGCCAAACGTCTATTGAATATACTCCCTTTGTTCATAACAGTATGATTATTATCTGAGAATCCGTGAGTATGACACCTGTAACCATATTGCAGGTATGCAAAATGTTCCACGGAGCGCTCTCGGTGATATCACTAATGGGGTACAAGCTCACCCTATGCTCCTTGCCGACAAAAATAGCCAGATCAAGGCTCAAGGGCGAGCTACCGTGAAGCACAAAGATGATAACCTTCCTACCCTTACAATATCAGGTTAGAATGCTTTTTGATTCAGCTGCCTCTTGATAGTATATATATTCCTAATGTTTCTGGATACAAGTGTTTAATAAGTTATCTTGGAAAACAAGCTTATCAAACTCATTGTTTTATTGTCCTCTCGTTTGACTTTTGATTAGACATTAATACCTTGTGAAAATGGACGGAAGGAGTCAGCTGATATGACCTACATAATATGCTGGTACCTTTTGTATCAATGATCAATTAATGCAGTACTGATTAGCGTTTTACACTGTTGTATAACCAGCCGACCCAAATAGGTCCAGCTATACGTCATTGTCACAAGATGGGGCGGTATTGCCTCATACCAATACAATCAGTACAACTGTCATTCATGATAACCAACTACCTATGAAGCAGCGTGGTAAGCAACGCAGAACTTGCTTAACTCCTGATCAAATGGAGCAAACAAATGCGCGGAGGCGAGCAACATATCGGAAACATCTAGAGCACGGAACTATCGATCTTGAAGAAAAAAATACCACGCTGCGAGAATGGAGGGCATGCAGCAAAGAGAAGGGGGAGTTAAGTGCAAAAAGAAAGGCAACTTATGCGGCAAAGAAGCACACCCCGTGCAAAGAATCCCTCGCACTCCCACGTCCAGACCTAGCAAACTTATCCCGCGCAACACCCCTCTCTCGGGCCGCTGAAGGTGATTCATCTGATGGCGACCCGACGACAATCATGCCGAATTTCATTGTTGGTACCAATGGTATGATAATTCTATTGTCACCTTGTTGTGCTCATTCTCACCAACCCTCATCTGACATGACGTTGTCTATTGTCACATTCGCCATGGAGATAATGCAGACGAAATCGATGGGTTCCGAGACTGCATCACTGGCGATGAGACGACACCATCCGACTTTATGGATGAGGAGTACTACATGTTTCGCGACGAAGGTATGGTCAACTATAATCTATGAATTTGTGGGGCTTTATCATAATTATAGTTAGTAGTTAATAATGTTTTGAACATCATGTTTCAACAAATGCACGTAGGATACGATAATGACACCTTGGAGGATGAAGAGGAAGCGATCATGTCGTCTGCTATACCTAGCGAGGTTGATCCATTAGACTTTGTCTACACAAACATCCCAGACACGACTCACTGAAGCTCGATGCAAACTGCAAACACTGCAAGGCAAAAAAAATTGTGTCTGAGACTGACGGCTTCTTCTGTCGCAATGGCCATATCGAACTTAAACAACCTGAGCCAATCCCAAAGCTGATGAGGCTATGGTCAAGCATGGATGCAGATTCTAGACATTTTCGGGAAAACATACGCTTCTTCAACGGGCATTTCGCCTTCACAACCCTTGGCGTCAGCCTTGATGAGAACTACACAAACATGAAGTCTGGGGTGTACACATTCCGGGCACACGGCACCATCTACCACAATGTGCATTCGTTCGGGCCTAGCTCCCATCCTGAGCATCTGCAGTTATACTTCTATGATGATGACCCAACCATCACTCATCGTAAGGCGGCCACCAAGCAATTAGACCAAGATGTCGTGAAGAAGTTAGTAGACATACTCAAAGAAAACCCGTACTCCCAGCAATTTAGGAGTTTGGGTGCACACAAGGACAACCTCGATGATTACAGGATAGACCTAAACACCGATAAAAGGCTTGACCAAAGAAGATATAACAGACCGTTGTCATCTGAGGTCGCTGCAATTTGGGTTGAGGGCAACGACCTAGCAAAAAGGTTTGACCGGAGGATAACACTTTGTGGTAATAACAACGAAAGGCACAGTATACGTGTGACCTCCGGAGCATATGACCCTTTGTCTTATCCCTTATTCTATCCAAGGGGAGAACTAGGTTGGCATCCGAAGCTACCTAAACGTAATGTTCCTTTGGAGTTTGTACTAAATCCTCAACTGGTCCATGATGATGATGAGGATGCAGGTATGCCGTCTGCGTCCCATTTTGCTACAAATAATATTTTGTTTGTCGATTATATCCTCATTTTGATGGTACTCAATCATGTGCAGAGGGCAACAGCAGGTTGTGTGTCTCTGTCAGAGACTACTACTGTTACATGCTGCAGACACGGCCTGCGATCTTTAATCCCATACTCTGTGGAGCACGCCTCTTGCAGCAATGGGCCGTCGACATGTACGTCAAGATTGAAAGTTGTCGGTTAAGGTGGTACAGGAAGAACCAGACGCGGATTCGTGCCGACTTGTATAAAGGAGTTGTTGATGCGATCACATCGGGGGAGACACGAGCAAGCGCTGTTGGGGTAAGAATAGTTCTCCCTGGAACATACCCTGGTGGCGACCGCGACATGAAGAAGAGGCATATGGATGCCATGGCAATTGTACATACATACGGGAAGCCTGACATCTTCTTGACCATGACTTGCAATCCAAAATGGGAAGAGATAACGAATGAGTTGCTGCCTGGTCAGACGGCGCAAGACCGACCTGATATTCTGGCTCGCGTGTTCTTTGGCAAACTAGAGGCTATGAAGGACATGTTGTTCAAGAAGCACATCCTGGGTGTTGTTGTCGCATATGTATATGTTGTCGAGTTTCAAAAAAGGGGCCTCCCACACGCACATTTTCTGTTGATCATGGACTCAACATATAAGCTTATCGTCCCCGAGCAGTATGACCGACTCATTTCCGCAGAGCTCCCAGACTAGCATAAGTATCCAGAATTGTATGCAATGGTGGTAAAACATATGATGCACGGACCATGCGGTGCTCTAAACCCGAAGAATGTTTACATGCAAGAAAACGGATGCAAGTTCAGATACCCGCGTTCGTTCAATGAAAACACAGCACAGGGGAAGGACTCGTACCCAGTTTATCGACGTAGAGACGATGGTAGGCGTGCTAAGGTCCGAGGGAAGATGTTGGACAACAGATGGGTTGTGCCTTATAACCCATACCTTCTGCGGATGTTCAATTGCCACATCAACGTTGAGGTCTGCTCGAGCATAAAGGCCGTCAAATATCTTTACAAGTACATTTACAAGGGCCATGATAAGGCTTCTTTCAGCATCGACCAGCCCGACGCCGATGGTAACATTGATGACATCAAGAGATACGTTGACGCAAGGTGGATCACCCCTCCGGAGGCTATGTGGAGAATATTTGGCTTTCCACTTTGCGCCAACTACCCTCTTGTCTTGCAGTTGCCTCTTCATCTCCCGAATATGCACAGGGTCGCATTCAATGCCCAGGCTGACTTGAAAAATGTTGTCGCCTCGGAAAATATTTCAAAATCCATGTTAACGGAGTATTTCAAGGCTAACCAGGAACACCCTCGGGCTAGAAATATATTGTACAAGGATTTTCCCGGAAGCTTCACGTGGCAGAAGAAAAAGAAGTTTTGGAAGCCGCGGGTCGAGCGTTTTCAGATAGGTCGCATCGTGTCTGCCAATCCTGCCAAGGGGGACCGATACTATCTGCGTGTGTTGCTAAACCATGTTACGGGCAAAACATCCTTTGATGACTTGCTCACCGTGGACGGCGTGCTATGTGGGAGCTTTAGAGAGGCTGCTGAAAGGTTGGGACTCATCGAGGCAGACAACACGCTCGACGGCTGTCTTACTGAGGCTGAGCAGTGGGCGATGCCATGTTCTCTTAGGAGGCTCTTCGCAACCATCTTGGTGCACTGCGAGCCAGGCGACGTGCGTGGTTTATGGGATAGGCACCTCGAGCCTATGTCAGATGACTATCGTCGATCACGCACGTCCCCTGACGAGGTGGAGCAGATGGTGTTGCTAGACATTAGGGGTATGTTGCAGTCCATGGGTAAAGATATTGTTGATTTCGCTCTTCCGAGCATAGATGATGCGTTTGACCCAACCGAGGGCGAGGCAAGAGAGGTCATCGAGGAAACAACCGTTGAGTTTGACATGGATGACACTAAGTTGGTATCTTCGCTGAACTTGGAACAAAGGGTCGCATACGACGAGATACTAACGGCTGTTGAACGCGGTGATGGGGGTGTATTCTTTGTTGATGGCCCTGGAGGTACAGGGAAGACCTTCCTATACAGGGCGATGCTTGCCAAGGTGAGGAGCCAAGGCAAGATTGGTATCGCTACCGCGACGTCGGGCGTCGCCGCTTCTATCATGCCTGGCGGCAGGACTGCCCACTCGAGGTTCAAGATCCCATTGAGTTGCGATGATGGAGCCTCGTGCAGCTTCACCAAGTAGAGTGGGACCGCCAAGCTCCTAAGGATGGCCTCATTGATAATATGGGACGAGGCCAGCATGACGAAGCGATAAGAGGTAGAGGCATTGGACAACAGCATGCGCGACATCATGGGAATACGTGACCGACCCTTTGGAGGAAAGACTGTTGTTTTTGGTGGGGACTTTCGGCAGGTGCTTCCGGTCGTCAGAAGGGGGTCACGGGGCCAGATAATTGATGCAACCCTCCGAAGTTCTCATCTGTGGAAGTGTATGCGGCAGCTTCGGCTCATCACCAACATGAGGGCTCATAATGACACGTGGTTTGCAGATTACTTGCTAAGGGTCGGCAATGGCACTGAGGATGTAGACGATCAAGGCAACATACTACTCCCTGAAGATATTTGTCTGCCGTCTACAGGCGAGGTTGACGACCTGGAGAAACTTATTGACCACGTGTTTCCGAGTCTAGATGACAACATGTCTGATTCCAATTACATGACATCTCGAGCAATCCTTTCCACGACAAACGACAATGTCGACAAGATAAACATCCGCATGATAGACCGTTTTCATGGAGATGAAGTAATCTACCATAGCTTTGACATTGCAGAGGACGACCCATATGGCTACTACGCTCAGGAGTTTCTTAATGGATTGACTCCTAATGGTCTTCCTCCGCATGCACTCAAGCTAAAGCTGAACTGCCCTGTCATACTTCTAAGGAACATTGATCCAGCTAATGGACTGTGTAACAGCACTAGGCTTGTTGTAAGAGGTTTTGAGAGGAACACCATTGATGCAGAAATCATGATTGGTCAACACGCTGGCAGGAGGGTCTTCCTTCCTCGAATACCTCTCTGCCCATCTGAAAACGACATGTTTCCGTTCAAGTTTAAGAGAAAGCAATTTCCTATAAGGCTTAGCTTTGCTATGACCATTAACATGGCTCAAGGGCATACCATACCGATAGTTGGTGTCTACCTACCCAATCCCGTGTTCTCTCATGGTCAGCTCTATGTTGCTTTGTCTCGAGCCACCGCGAAGAGAAACATAAAGATACTCATTCAGAAGGAGAAGCCGAAGGAGAAGGCCAACAAGCTAAAGGACAATCCAAAGAAGCGAAAAAGACCGACTGTGTCCTTACTGACCTCGATGAAGAACATCGTCTACAAGGAAGTCCTTACAGGCTGAAGTTCGGTCTTAATAGACTGGCAGGTTTAGTAATGACAGAGCATTTACTCTTGCGATGGTCAAGATATGCTGAATTTCGTTTCTTTTACATATATTTTTTTTATTTGGTATTTTTATATTTGGATGTATACAACATCATCGCTGATATAGATTTTCTACAAGCGTACTTTTTCATGTGTAATATGTGATTCAGATATAGTGATTGACAGGATAAAGACCTGGAACATCCAATGAAACTATTGTATTACGGCAAATTAACATATCTGTTCTTATTATTTTGGTATTTTGATAGTATGTTTGAATGTAAGTTTATGGACGCCCTTATGATCCTCTACAATCATCTGCTAGGTCAGAACTATAATATTCTGATTGGTCTGAATTATAAGACCAACACACGCAGGAGGGAAGTTTGTGAAGCTTGTGAATATATATTTTGCATATGTACTACAAATAAATAATAAAAAGCTAGCCTGCGTACATGCGAATAAGTTTATATGCCCGTGCGACTTTGAAAAAATGTGACAACTGACATGTCTGATTGCTGAAGTGTACAATATTTGGAAAAAAATTTAGAATACTTGATACTTTCACGTATCTAAACTAATTATTTAACAGTTCAGTTCAGGTTACATATTATTTTCTTGCATTGGTTCATTTACCATCATGAATTTACTGTGCATCTGTAATAGTTCAGACCTAAAATATTTGTATGTATACACCATCATCGATGATATAGATTTTCTACAAGCATAATTTTTCTTAACGGATGATGCCGCTGATGTGTTACTTCTGCTAATGCATAAACAGATAGTGCATGTGTGTAATACCGTTGCTGCTAATGCATACGCATAAATACACAAATTTATGTTGTTTCCTAGCTATGGGAGCGTGTACTTCTACTACTATTTCTCATATGTACGTATGTATGTTATACAGATTGTTGTGATGAAAAAGAATAATAAATATGATCTTTTGCAATGCTGTGTTGGACTGAATGATTTGTAGTCCAATTATATTTTTTGATATACATGAGGTATTACACATGAAATGCAAGAAAGAGTTGTAAGCTGATCTCAATAGGTTTCTTTTTATTTATTTTGCTAATTCATGTTTATTTTTTGATGTTCTCTTTCCTGTTTGAACAAGGAAATGTAAGTAAATGTTACAGCTGGCACAAACTTGAATGAAGTGTTAATGCATTTGAAGAAAACAGTATTCAACATAGTTTTAAAAAAATCCCGTGTATAAGGAAATTTTAGAAGTGTTTTTGAAAAATGTACAATACGTGCATGTTAACTATTTTATTTGCTTCCTTTTAAAAAAATTCCTAATCGGTTTATCACACATGAAATCTTAAGACAGGTTATCTTTTTTGTCTTGTAATAATATAGTAGGTTCTACTCACCGAATCACAAAATTGATCCCATTAATTAATATTTGATTGTGACCAAATCGGTCGATTTGTTTACCGATTTCGTATTCAGAGCTTCCTAGAAACGCTTATATATAGATCAACCGTTCCAGCGACCTTACCAGACCTCTCCATCCTCCTCTCACATGGCGTCATCCAACAGTTCAATTCGCTTCAGCGATGATGCTATTGAGGATATTCGTTGGCAGGAAGAAGAAAGTGAAGATTTCGGTGAACTGGAAGATCATGACGGCGCTACGCTGATGCGTCCCTTTGGTAAGGGTAACACACCAAAGCCAAAAAGGCTTAGGATGCATAATCACGTCGAGCTTATTAACCTGCCTATTAGTAGTAGATATCCCGTTACGAAGGACGATAGGAAAGAAGGTTTGGGGGACGGTTGGGGTACTAGCAACGATCAAATTCTGCAGGCAACCAAGGAGAGCAACAAGCTGATGCAAACTCTCATAAAGAAGATCAATCAGTTGGAACATATTGTTGTGAAGCACATGCAAACATGCGACAAGAAGACGGAAATGCCTTGAAAGGAGCAATCATGAGGAGTTATACAATATTCTTTACAGCTTTTTATGTTTTATGTTTCAACGCTCCTTAAGAGCATTTTGCATTGTAATCGATTTGGAGTCAAACTATGAAAGTATGAATAAAGAACAGATATTGTTTCATGCTTGCTTTCTTACTCTCTGTTTTTGATCTTCCCTTTGAGCTTTGTCGCCGAACATGCTATTTTTTTCTTTTTCTTATATGAATACGCGGTACAAATGCTGTAATCCGTACTTCCATCGAAATATTCTTTTTATTACAAATGGCATTTACTGCGTTTGTGCTATATTAACTAACTTACGTCACAAAACGCACAGGCTTCTCAATTAAGCATGCTGGTTTTGAAAGTGCGGCTGTTACTACACTGTGCATACAAAATCAAATTAAAAAAGAGACGCTAATTAAAAAACAGATCGAAGTTAGCTTTTCACGCGCATACTCAATTGTGCATGCAACCGCAACCAACGAATCAAGCCATCAAAGACCGACTGAACAAATTATTACTATTGCTAATAACTTCGATTTAATTTTTTGTTACTATTTTAAAATGCCCGTAAAATAGTCGTTGCAAAGTAACACAACGACGTCTCATCACATGTTATAAAATCAAATATGTTGGGATTTAAAAAAAAACATATAGTATAATAAAAGCTGAGTAAACAATCGATTTTTGAAATTGATTACATGTTGGTAATTAATGGTAATATATTTAATCGACGAAATATTGGCGAATCCATGGTAATATATTAATTGCGTGACTACACTTACCTTAACGCACTATCACCTTAATTATTTTGATATATCCAATTATTGCGTTCCTAACTAAAAATCTGAAGTCATCATTATATTCCCGCAGTTTGTTATATTGAATATAGCGGATTCACAGGCGAAAAGGAAACAATGATACTGGTGAGATAATTGACATGATTTCGATCAGATTAAGAATCTGAAATATCTATAAATAATTAATTGATTCAAAAAGTTTTAGCAATAAATTTTTTGTTGCCAAAGAACTCTCATAACTTACTATTTATAATAGTTTCGATAGTAGAGGGTTTTTTTCGCTAGACGGCCACATGCAAATATTGAAAGAATTTTGATTTTCCCGCCTGTGGGCCCCGTGGACTATATATATAAATGCCACTACTCGTGCCCGTGCCCCTCTATCTTTCTTTAACACTTCATCCATTAGCTCCCTGAGCATGGTGATACCGTACAGCTCGAGGCCCTCGAGGAGGGTGATGGTGAATCCACCGGATCCCATCATGCCTCTGCCTACCATCCCTCCAATGAACAGGCAAGTGTACAGATCTTCATGCACGCTTATCTGACATCACCGTTTGTTTATCCCATCATTTCGTATTATTTTATGTAGGTACCTGAATTTTCAAAGTGTACAGATGGAACATATCTATCAAAGATGTTGGATAATTCGAGCTAAGGTGATGTGGAAGTCCCATATCAGGGTGCATGCAATGGGAAACCCATACTTTCGTTGCATACTTCTGGACCAGGAAGTATGAGATTAGTGATCACTAAATATAGCAACCTTTTTTAATGTATATACACATGTTTTCTAAAGTCTTGTTATCTGAATTTTTAAATATTTCTAGGGAACAAAGATTGAAGCAATTGCCTTCAGCAACCAAGCTTATCGATTCAACGCCATTCTGCAGACCGGGCTAACATATGACTTCAGTAGCGTCGGGATAAACCCCACGGAAATGCTAGATGGTCATTTCTGGTATCTATGCATGGAGTTTGTCATTGAACTAAATGCTATAACCATGGTTAGGACATCGGTGCACAGTATTGCATCGACAATCTGTCCACCATTTTTCCCACAACTTGCTGCCATATCCTTGCTACGGGACAAAACCATTACCGGTGCAACATCTTTTAGTTCGTTTTTGCATATTTATCGATTTAACATTTTGTCTCACCAAAACTTAATTTTTTCCAGATGTTCTTGGTATTCTTGTCTATGCTGGTAGGATACAACATAGGTGGGATTCAGTATATAGACGGCAGGTCCATCTTGTTGAGATAGGCATCATGAATTTTCGGTAAATTCCAATCAGTACTTGAGGTTTTATATGATTATTAATATTTAATAGTTGCCTACCATCAACATATCTTTATCATTCCAGACGGGAGATACTGTTTATACGCCTAAGTCAAGAGCATGCTGGTCGTCACTTGTACCACTTGCAGAGCACTGAAAATTTGTTCGAGAAAATTGCAGTTACGTACATACAGGTAAACCGGAGGGATAAGTGCATGGAGACTATGAGGGAGAGCACATTCTTGTTCTCCCCCAACATTAATGATGATGTTCATCATCTTCAAGGTAAGTTATATAAACTATTTCGATTTTTATGGCTTTTTGTTCTTTTCTGTATTACGATGTTATTAGTACTAACAAATTGTTTTTTCGTAGATATCCACGAAGCCTGCTTAATGACACTTGACGAAACACTATCATACGTCAATGCTGCAGTTGTAGCCAGGAAAAATGGACAGTAGATGACTTTGTTTTTCAACACGGCTCAATAAAAAGCTCGTTTCCCTCGGTCCTTTTATCTACATTTGGAATAATAATGTATTCACACAGAACAATCATTTCTGTTAAAGTGTGTTTTCTTTTTGCTTGTCAACTCTAAGTGTAGCCATTATGGCAGTATGTATTATTTGTACGCGTACTTAATTCGGGATATCTGGTTTTATACAAAGGTTGATTTTTTTCGATTCGTTGAGATTGAACTGTAAATATGTCATGCCTTAGGAACAAAATATTCAACTATAAAAAAGGAGAAAGATCTGATACGCCCCCGTCACGTTTTTTCATAATTAGAAAGAATCATCTACGTCTTAAAAACGACTTGATATATTTGGCAGGCAATGAAAAGCATTAAAAATATATCCGTTTATATATATGCTGCATCGACATCCTAATTGCCAAGACACCTCAGTGAACGATCACTCACGCGTATCGATCAGCGATGGATCCCATCATTGGAAACAATGCGCCGGCGATCCCTAGCTTTTGGCAATTGTTTATACACATATTTTAGCCTATTAGACTATTATTTAGATTACAATTGTACCACACCCCTAGCTTTTGTACCGATGAACAGTTCTCACTGCCTAATTTTGCAATGCAAATTAAAATGCATGATTAGCACGTAGTGCTTTCCTGATCATTTTTTCAGTGAATTATTTAAGTGAACAAATAAATTCATTAATATTTCATCGTTATTGTGCACGTCGTTAATTTTCTTTTGCTGTAGCTAATCTCGTATCGTATAACTTCATCCATACACGCACTGTTATACGATACGATGTATACTTTATTCTTCAGAAATAATCACATTCCAGCTATAGAATAGTAAATAAATATATGAAGGTCATACGGCACGTACCTTGCATATATTATTTAATCCTGAAGTTGTCCTTGATCTTCCTCTCTCGCCGTTGCCTTAAATTCCAGCTAGCGAATAAACGTTGATTATTTTTTATCTGTTCCTGAATAGAGTAAAATAAATGATATATGCATGGTTTTTCTTATTGATCAGTACCCTACAGTACACAACTAGAACCACGTTAATAGTAGATATGTTAGTGTGCACGCCGTGAATGTTCTATTTTGATACATGCTAATCAATGATAAGTTCATGAAGCTTATGTGTAAGAACATAAGCATTTGGGAAAAAATGAGTACCACAAAAAAAATTAAGGCATGACAATTGAAATCATCATGATCTAAAGTATGGATAGGACATTAAGGACAATCTAATTTTATAGTAAGTTTTGATTTCTGACTTCTTTTCTAATATATTATTAAAAGTTATGCGTTTGATGAAAAAAGGAAAGATATCTGCACCATACATAAGTATATATATGAAAAAAGCAAAGACATGTGCTACCCAGCCTTCCTCTGCATGGCCTACCATTTTATGTTAACATCCTGTAAAATCCGTCAATGCCTAATTTATTAACAGGTGTGATTTTGATGGAAAAAGGAAATAGATGTGCAGGGGACAGGTATATATGGTAGTGCTAGATTAAGCAATGATCTGCTAGCCAGTTATCCTCCGCATGGCCTACCTATATATGTGAACCTCCTCTGCCATCCCTCCTCCCCCTCCTTGCTCTTCTTTCGTCCATCACAACAGCCAGACCTGGAGGAGAAGTTCCCAAGGAGTACTCTGTGTAAGCAAGGAGCATCAAGAAGGCGAGTACCTCTAGGTATGAACAATTCTGGATCTTTATTTTCTCTAAAACTGTAATAGTTGTTATGTTTGCTTGAGGTGTACTATCAAAAGTATGTTTGGTTGAGGTATACTACAAAAATATTGATTGCCATCATAGCCTCATAGGAAAGGAAACTGCTTTTTGATAGAAGTAGCTTCTGATTTAATTCACTGAATAATAATTATAATACAGGTAACAAAGGAACACTTATTGGGGGGAAATGAGCTTAGAATTACTAAGATAGGCATTACCTTCTGTTGCTCAATCAACTGGTACTAAACCATATCATATCCAAGGGGCTCTCCAGTAGTATCATGTCTCACAGTGAAGGAGCCACCATCCTGGGACTCCCACACATACTACTCATTAACAAGGTAAGCGGAGTAGAAACTGACACCAAACTGACCAATCATGGACACGTCGATGCCAGCAGCTACAGCCTCCATGAAATCCTTCTCGCCCAACCTTGCAATGGTACCAAGGTTGTTCACGAGGACTTGGTCAGGGTCTCAAACCTGATCTTATCCAACACCTGCACATCATAGCACCCAAATACCCAATTTAGTGAGATTCTCACAAATAACCAGTCAATAATGTGTTGGTGATTATGCAAGAACTTGGTTTTGAGACTAATAATGCATTACAGTAGAATCAGCCTATATTTTCATTTATTTTACATTACATATGCAAGAACCTAAACAACCACATGCATAGCACACTGCCTCTACCTAGCTAATGGGGCATTTATTTAGCAGAAAAGCAGGTCGTTTAACTAGCTAGCTAACAAATAGCAATCACTGGAATATTAGCATAGTAGCAGGTGAGTGAGGAGAGGGAGAGGGACGTGCTACCTGCTGGGAGCAATGCGTCGTGGTGGCCAGGCTGGACTCGTCGAGCTCGGGACCCTTGATCGCTCGCCTTGGAAGAAGAGGAGCAGAGGGCTTGGTGACTATGTGCGCCCATCCTCCTCAGTCCAGGGGCTGCAAAGTGCCCTCCTGCCGACGACGCCGTCTCGTCCGCGCCATGGATGATCTGAACCATATTACATATAGCTTTAGTCTGAGAGCAGAGGCGGCTTTAAACATTAGCATGCCATGGGCAGGTGTAAACAACCATAGAGCAGAATTATGGCCATAAGAGCAGTAATAAGCCAAATCACTTGAAACAAACAAACTTAAAGGACCAATGGTAATAACAGAATCTATACATTGCTTGAACCAAAAAATGCTGCTGCATATTCATTCATTGAAGAAACTTGAATCATGTGCATACATAGAAATTGAACCAAAACTGGTGATGTGTTTTCATCACATAGTTGTCCAATGCAAACCAAGAGATACCGAAATAGTGGAAGAGCAATAATTAATAATGGACTAGATTAGTTAGTAGGCTAATTGAATTGAGTGCAACAACTAATTACCAAGAAAGAGGCATGCTACGGTAATTATTGTTGTTGTCGTCATGGAGGGGGCGTCTGTCTCACCTTGCCGCGGAAGTGGTGGGGGTTCCGGAAGACGGCGGAGTGGTAGGCGATGTAGACCACAGGCTGCACCACCGTGGCCGTGTCTTGGCCGTCGGGGAGCAGTCTTCGCCCTGGCCCTGCCTGTGAGGCCGGGTCACGGTGCCTCGATAGAGCAGCGAGTAGGAGATCAGTTCAGGAATCATCAAAAAGAAAAGTAGAGGAGGAAAGGGGTCGGATCTGCGTACCGGAGCTGCTGGCGTTGTAGATCGAGGCACCGCGCTGCGGATCCACCGTCGAACTCGCCGGAGACCAGCACCGCCGCGGATCCGACCGGAGGGCGACGGGATCCAGCACCCGCGTCTGGGCGATAAAGCTCCATGCGTGCGTCGACAGCAGTCGCACACGTCTCGCCGGAGCATGGTGCGGTGGTCGCGGCTAGATGGCGCGGTGGTTGTGGGCTCGGCGACGCGCGCCGCGATGCGGCGGGGGGAGGTCAGAGGGTGAGAGGTGAAGCCGGAGACTGGTGCGGTGGTTGCGGGCTCGGCGACGCGCGCCGCGATGCGGCGGGGGGGGTGGGAGGGCGAGAGGTGGCGCCGGAGACTGGTGTGGTGGTCGCGGCAAGATGGCGTGGTGGTTGCGGGCTCGGCGACGCGCGCCGCGATGCGGCGGGTGTGGGGGGTGAGAGGGCGAGAGCTGGCGAGTGAGTGGACAGGAGAGATGAGTGGAGGGGAGAGGGACTGATGCGGCGGGCGGAGTCGCGCGGCCGCCACCTACCCCGCGGCGATGCGGCGGCGGAGGGGAAAGTAGGAAGATGAAGTGAGTGGAGGAAGAGGAGCGAGTGGGTGGATAAGGTAGGCGGCGGGGGAGGCGAGCCGACGCGCGGGGAGGTGAGCCGACGCGCGGGGAGGCGGGCCGACGCGCGGGGAGGCGGACCGACGCGCGTGGGAGGCGGGCCGACGCGCGGGGGAGGTGGGCCAACGCCTAGCCCGTGATGCATTTGGTCTGGGCCTGGACGTGCTGTTTATGGCCCGTGTAATTCATTATAGTTTTTTGTTTGAAATAGTTTACAAATGTTTTTTTTGTTGGACATTTGTTCATAGCCTGCAAAAATATTTTAAATAATTATCAAATGACTAATTACTTATATATGAACATTGAGGTTTGTTGTTTATCCCGAGTTTCATGGGGTAGGACATTTATTTAAACAACATTTATTTAAATAGGTATCCTTTTTTGCATAGAAAAAATTTGTGTTAGTTTCACTTTTATTTTTTTATATATTATATATACAAATATGATGCAGTATGAAATACCATTTATATTTCATCTTAAATATTTCATCATGGTATATTTGTTATTAGTGGACGTCTGAATTTTTTTGTAATTATTTTTATACCTCACAAAATATCATATATATTTACAGTATACATACCTCAAAAATTAAACAAATTTGAATATATATATATATGTACTAAATATGGTGCATAAAAACAAATAATTATATTCTTATGACATATACTAAGGGTATCACAAAACAAATCATATAAAAAATAAATATACTTGGTTAATGTTGGTTTGTTTGTTTTAGTTTTTGTATGGCAATTTTCCATAGCCTATACAAATAATTTAAAATAACTTAAGCAATTTCAGACGCTTAATTAGTTATATATGAACATTATATTTTGTTGTTTTCCCCGATTTGTTGTGTTAGTAAAATGATCTAAGCGTCATTTTTTCCTAATATAACCAAATACTATTTTTATTAGCAGAGAAAACAGTTGTGTTAGTTTCACATTCAGTTTTATCATATATTATATATAATTTTATGATGCAGTAAACAGTATTAATTATATTTCAGCATAGATATAAATTGATGGGTTCCGACATACTCACTGACTAAACGATGACAAACCACAGTGAAACACCACGAGAAGAGGTGCATATAGCTAACCTTCCTCTGTATGTATCTTATAGATGATAATACGGAAGGGCTTTCTTTATTTTTCTTGTTTTTTCAGAATACAGGAGACATGGATATGGACTTTGGAGATGCACGGAAAGAATCCATTGAGGGTTCAGATGCGATGTCGCTGAAAGGCGACGAAGATTCACAACATAAAAATGTCAAAGAGGTTATATCTCATAGCAAACCAAAAAGGATGCTAATTTACATATTATCCCACAAGGTATTTTTATATATTATTATCAATCTTATTTTTGTAATATTGTCTTTTGTATTGAACTAATTTTGCTCATTTTGATTGTTAAGTTGGCTCATATTTTTATGAATTCGACAGACTATGTTTGTAACGCTAGGGATATTACAGTCATCGAATCAATCAAGTCTGCCCCGAAGAATACCCAGTTCGTAGACATTGGAGATGCCTTGTTATCAACCGACGATTTGGAATGCCTTATTAAAGATGATATGTTCTTACATGACGGTGTAAGATCAATTGCACAAACTTTGTAATTAATAATACGAACAATATATAATATCATAAAATATAAATATAATCTAAATGCCCATTACAGGTGATAAATGCTTACATATATTGCATGCTTGCTCACGACCATCTACAAGACAGGGCGGGTGAAAAGATACACATTATTAGCACGTTTGTATCGGGCCAGATAAAAGAAGACGGGGAAAGAGACATAGACCCATCAAAATATCGTCGCATCGTGCGTCATGTTAATAGTTACCTACAACAAGATATCGTTAGTTTTTGTCTCGTAATCCATGCATATAATTATGGATTGTTTTTATTTAGTTCATATGTTTAATGATTTATTAATAACTATATCTAATTGTGACTGTGACTTGTATCTTATTTACACCAGTTATTCATTCCGATTAACATGCCGGGCTACCATTGGTATCTAGCAGTTGCCAACGCAAAAAACGAGAGATCCAAGTATTGGACTCACTTGGTGAGAATGTCAAACGCAATGACCTTGCTACTACGGTAAATATCTATTTCTTTTCTCATCTTAGCATTTATTTTGTTTGACTTCATCCTTAACATTTCTCATATATAAAATAGTTGCTAGGGCTCGAGAAATGGCTGAAACTTGTAGAGCATAGTCCGGAGTTTATCAAAGGTCATAAGTGGCCTGATCTCAATGTTACAAAATGGACGGTTGTAGAGCAAATTCAGGAGGCAATACAAACCGATGGGTAAGCACTTGTTACAATGGTTTGTTTTTAGATTCATCTGTGTGATATTCTGAAGCATTATTTTATAATATTATAGCGTATCATGTGGATTGTTTATGCTAAATTATATGGAATACTGGACACCACATGGACTGTCAGACCAGTTTACGCAGGTATTTCAGTTTTATACATTATCTCATAATGTTTTATCAAAATATCTTATAAATTGTTTTCATATTTTTTTTGTAGGAGGATATGAAACATTTTCGACAAAAATTAGCAATTATTTTGCTCGATTCAGAGCTTAATGAGTTAAAAGGATGTCCCATGTACCATCAACCTCTCAACGAAGAAACTTTAGCTAATTCTGATATTGAGATCCTGGATAATCCATCTGACGTGGTCGAAGAGAAACGTCCCGCCCCAATCACTATCATTCCCACGGACCAACGTGAAATACTTGCCGGCCTCTGCAACTACATCATGTCGATCAATGATGCTGGATGTTTGGAGTAAGTATCATGTATCAATATTTAATGTGCCGATGTATATTATTGTTTTTCTTACCATCCAAATTACAGGAAGGTATGGGTCCGGAGCTCCATATCCGATCCAATGAGCTTAAGTCTTAAGAAACTTCAGTGTATACTTAACATGGAGCAGCCCATGGACAATGATTGCTTCAACACCGCCGTGCTTATGCTGGCATGTGACGAGGAAGTATTGTTCACAGACCCTCCTATACACTACATGGATCTACGATTTTGTGTAAGTTATCGTAACTCTTCATTCTAGGTGCCATTAGTATCAACATGTTGAAACAATATTATTTTTCTTTTACTTAGTCCATGCTGCTAGAGTCAACACGAGGTCAGAAATTTTGTGAGAAGGAAACTATCCAGACGTTGGCAACATTATTTGATAGCTGGCCTGGGATGGAGACCGACATCTCATCTTGCAATAAGGTAAATAAAATATTTTGACCATTGTTATCATGGTTTGTTTTTGTTTCTAATAGCTCCACTTGTAGATTTATCTTCCCTATGCATCCATCGGCCGATACATCCTGTACATCATCGACAAAGAGGCACGTCGTCTATATATTATGGATCCTATTCAATCATCACAATCGTCAGAGGATAAAAACTTGAGGCGTTCACTGAAATTAAAAAGTTTTTCAAGGGATTTCAAAGAAGCACTCGAAATAAAGCTGCCTGGGTGGAATTTTGATATATCTAAATGGCATCGTTTATTTCCGGCCGGTGTTCCAACGAGTATAGACGGGTAATGAATTCATAACAAGAATATTTACTTTTGTTATCATTATATTATTTATAATATTAATTGAAAGTTTTCCAGGAATGTGTCTGGCTATTTTGTTTTTCATTTTATGCTCTGGTGGAACGGTAAAGAATTGGTCAAGCCGGTTTGCGCGGTGAGTATTGTGGGTTACATGTTCTAAGACCTTCTCCGTGAATTTTTCATACTAACTACATTTATTTTTTCTGCAGGATGGGTATGAATTGAGGAAGCATTTTTTTATTATACTTGCTAAAACATCGCGGGAATGAAGCTAGAGGAAACTTTTCTGATATTGTGAAATAATTTCTTAAGCGCATCATCTAGATATTAGTATTTTTGTAATAGATGTTTAGTTGTAACATCACTCAGCTTGTTACATTGCAATAATGGACTTCAGTTTGTGTTATATTGTTTGTATGTGTGGATTTTAACATGTAACTCTGGTAAACTATTTCAAGAGCCCGTGGCAACGTACGGGCACTCTACTAGTACAGATAAGCGCCCAATCTAGCACTCCTGTGTTGGAAGCCCAGACTTCTACACCGGTGCTCCATCGTAATTTAGTTTTATTCATAAGCGCCCACACAGGCGTCCCTGCATTGGAGATGCCCTTAGAGGAAATATAATAAGGGGATTATAGCCTGCTTACGTGGCATTTTGCTTACGAAAGGGAGAGACATGAAGAAATAATGGAAGTTGACTCTCAAGTAAGAACCCACCTCTTTGTGTGCTCCTATGCAAATGCACCCTAAACTTCTTCTAAATATTATTAAGAGAGGATCGTTTCATAGTCCGGTCGTCTCTTCACCCACACCCTTCTAGCTACCACTAATATAAAAATGCAAGCCACCTCGGCGAGCTCCTGTGACTAGCTCGAGGAATCCATCTCTCTTGCACGATGGATGGCGCGCTCCAAGACCTGATGCGTCTTGAGCGATGTGATAATTTTTCTCTCCGGTCACAACGCACGAGCATATTTTCTAGTAAATTTGAACACAAAAATAGAGTGGAGACTGCAAAAAGAACTAGTGATGATTATGGAAACAAAATTGGTTGACTTATAGGCTAGCTGTTACGATTTACTGATACGGGCTGATCTGTTGAGATTATATTGGTCCCAAATATTGACTTCTAATACCCCCGTCCCCACCCCCCGAATTCAATGGGTGGGTTGTGTCCCCGGTGTGTAAACCCACTATGAAAGGAGATGTAGCTTTAGGGCATCTTTAAAGGAAACCCTCAAAGCTCTGGTATATGTATGGGTAGTGGTGTCAGCATCCTTTTTGTCTACTTCTGTTATCCAATGGATACACTAATCGGCCCGTGAAGTGGTTCAGATGTCCTTTTTCCCGCAAACCGGAAGCAAACTTGCGGCTGGTTTGGGAGTGTCTGGACATGCGCATGACCAGAAAAGAGCAACCATGTGGTCCTCCCCTTATTCCGCTCTCTCTGTCCACATCTATGGCCCCCCTCTTCTCTCTCTCCTTCCAACCGAACACCCCACCACAATATCCCATCAAAAGCAACAACATGCATGACCCTCATCTCCTCTCTCTCCTCCTAACCGGACAAATAAGGATAAATATATGAATAAGCATTGGATGGCTCCCTCCCGCATCATGTCCGCGAATCACCTTCGGACCTGAAAAATGACATTTTATGGTGTCCGATTTGGGGTCAGCACGGGAGATGCCCTTACTCTTCTAGCTAACATGGCAGCTGCATATAGTCATAGCACGCCTAGAGTTTTTGTAAGTTGTGACTAGGTAACTGCTATGTAGGGTTTTTTCTCAGAATTATTTTGGATGAAATTGTGATTTTAATGTGGAACCATATAATTTTAAGTTGACAAAAATTTCATCTATCCTCTAAAACACTAGGCTCCCTAGTTTTAGAGAGCTGAGAATCAATCGAGGGCAACATTAATGATTTTGGCTTCCAATTTTAACTGGGTTCCTTCCCTAGGCCTCTACGGTTTTGTGGGCCCTATATGTAACTGCCTCGGTGTTGTGGGCTTTATGGTCTTCTCTGATGAAAGCTGCGTGGCGGCAGGGGGCTTCCTTGGTGGTCGCGTGACCATCGATCGTCGGTTACTGCTTTGGGAAGTAGAGGGGATGAGGTGATTTGCGGTGTGGTGGGTGGCATTTTGTGACGCCCCCGATTCAATCGTACACTAATCATACACGCAAACGTGTACGATCAAGATCAGGGACTCACGGGAAGATATCACAACACAACTCTAAAAATAAAAATAGGTCATACAAGCATCATAATACAAGCCAGGGGCCTCGAGGGCTCGAATACAAGTGCTCGATCATAGACGGGTCAGCGGAAGCAACAATATCTGAGTACAGACATAAGTTAAACAAGTTTGCCTTAAGAAGGCTAGCACAAACTGGGATACAAATCGAAAGAGGCGCAGGCCTCCTGCCTGGGATCCTCCTAAACTACTCCTGGTCGTCGTCAGCGGCCTGCACATAGTAGTAGGCACCTCCGGTGTAGTAGGAGTCGTCGTCGACGGTGGCGAATGGCTCCTGGGCTCTGGCATCTGGTTGCGACAACCGAGAAGAATGCAAAGGGGCAAAAGAGGGAGAAAAGCAACCGTGAGTACTCATCCAAAGTACTCGCAAGCAAGGATCTACACTACATATGCATGGGTATCTGTGTAAAGGGGCAATATCGATGGACTGAACTGCAGAATGCCAGAATAAGAGGGGGATAGCTAGTCCTGTTGAAGACTACGCTTCTGGCAGCATCCATCTTGCAGCATGTAGAAGAGAGTAGATGGTAAGTTCACCAAGTATCATCGCATAGCATAATCCTACCCGGCGATCCCCTCCTTGTCGCCCTGTTAGAGAGCGATCACCGGGTTATATCTGGCACTTGGAAGGGTGTGTTTTATTAAGTATCCGGTTCTAGTTGTCATAAGGTCAAGGTACAACTCCGGGTCGTCCTTTTACCGAGGGACACGGCTATTCGAATAGATAAACTTCCCTGCAGGGGTGCACCACATAACCCAACACGCTCGATCCCATTTGGCCGGACACACTTTCCTGGGTCATGCCCGGCCTCGGAAGATCAACACGTCGCAGCCCTACCTAGGCACAACAGAGAGGTCAGCACGCCGGTCTAAATCCTATGCGCGCAGGGGTCTGGGCCCATCACCCATTGCACACCTGCACGTTGCGTACGCGGCCGGAGAGTAGACCTAGCAACCTCCATTACAAAGGAAGTCACGTTACGCGGTCCAACCCGGCGCGCGCCGCTCAGTCGCTGACGTCACGAAGGCTTCGGCTGATACCACGACGTCGAGTGCCCATATCTTTCCCACGTAGTTGGTTAGTGCGTATAGACCAAATGGCCAGACTCAGATCAAATACCAAGATCTCGTTAAGCGTGTTAATTGATGTAACCGCGGACACCGACCAGGGCCAGGCCCACCTCTCTCCTAGGCGGTCTCAACCTGCCCTGTCGCTCCGCCACAAAGTAACAGTCGGGGGCCGTCGGGAACCCAGGCCCACCTCTACCGGGATGGAGCCACCTGCCCCTTCAGTCCCCATCTCCGAACAATATCATAAGTAATGTAACAGTATAAAGTATATAACATATGCCCGTGATCACCTCCCGAAGTGATCACGGCGCAGTAGTATAGCATGGCAGACGGACAAGAGTGTAGGGCCACTGATGGAATACTAGCATCCTATACTAAGCATTAGGATAGCAGGTAAAAGTATCATCAATTTTAGCAACAATGACAGGCTATGCAGCAGAATAGGATTAACCGAAAGCAGTAACATACTACACTACTCTAATGCAAGCAGTGGAGAGAAGGAATAGGCGATATCTGGTGATCAAGGGGAGGGGGCTTGCCTGGTTGCTCTGGCAAGAAGGAGGGGTCGTCAACAGCATAGTCGGACGGGGCCCCAGCAGCGGCGTCGGTCTCGTAGTCTACCGGAGAGAAGAGGGGGAAGAAACAATGAATACAATGCAAACAGATGCATAACGATGCATGACAAAGCAAACAGCGGTGTTAGGTGTGCCCTAATGCGGTAAGAGGTGATACCGGTGAAGGGGGAAACATCCGGGAAAGTATCCCCGGTGTTTCACGTTTTCGGACAGATGACCGAGGGGGAAAGTTGCGGGTTCGCTATGCTAGGGACGCGTGGCGGACGAACGGGCTGCGTATCCGGATTCGCCTCGTCATTCTAAGCAATTTTCATGTAGAAAGTATTTTCATCCGGGTTACGGATTATTTTATATTAATTTTTAAAGATTTAGAATTAACAGAATTTATTTAATTAGAAAATGTAATTATGACGTCAGCATGATGTCAGGGTGATGTCAGCAGTCAACCGTCTGTTAACTAGGTCAACGGACGTGTGGGTCCCGTTCGTCATTGACAGAGTTTAACTAATCAGAGTTAAGTAGCTTAACTACGTGATTAGGTTAGTTAATAAAAGTTAATTAAGTTAATTAATTAATTAACATTTTTATTATTATTATTTTTAATCCCCCCTTTTTTATAAAAACGTTCTCTGGGCATGGGGCCCTCATGTCATTGGCCCATGGCCTTAGCGGGTGCGGGTGAACGGGCTATGGGCGGGCGCCCGAGGGGCGTTGGGCGCCGGCGTGGAGCAGCGGCAGCAGGCGAGGGGCGGCGCCGGCGGCGGTCGGGGCGACGGCCGGCATTGGCAGCAGCTGCTGCAACTGCAGCAGCAGTAGCAGGCGACGGCGGCATGACGGAGCAGAGCGGGGCGGGGGGCTGCAGCAGCAGAAGTGGGCGGAGGCGCGGGGCTCCGATGGTTGCGGGGCTAGCAGGGGCGCGAAGGCAGAGCTGGCGAGGCCATGGCCCGCGCGTGGCCAGCGGCCACGGTCGAGGCTCCGGTGCGGCGGAGGCGCACGGGGCCGCAGCAAGGGGAGCAGCGTGGCACGATGGGCTGACTGCGGGCCGGCGACGAGCGGGCGCGGCGGAGGTGGCCAGCGCGACGGCGGCGGGCACGACAGCAAGGGCAGAGAGGAAGAGAGGCCGGGGGCCTCACCGCGGATCCGTAGGGTCAAGGCAGCGGGGCTCGGGGAGGAGTCGGGGAGGCGGGATCCGGCGACGGGGCGGCAACTCGACGACGAGGTAGCTCCGGGCGGCGTCGGGCGATGGCGGTAGGCGACGGTTCCTCGGAGCGGGCACGCCGGCGAGGTGGGGCTCCGGCGCGGCAAGGGGTCGGGCGCGGGGGCGGCTCCGGGACGGCGTGGCGGCGGCGGGGTGGTGCCGGTGCGATGGCGCCGGGGACGCGTCGGGGGCGGGCGTCGGGCTCGATCCAGATTGAGCGAGAGGGGGGCAGGGGGAGTGGGGATCGTGAGGTTCGGGTTAGGTTAGGGTTCGACTAGGGGGGGTTATAGGCCAGGGAGGGGAAGCTGGGCCGGCCTGGCAACTTCGGCCATTTGGGCCAAGTGGCCCACGAGGTTTCAACATGTTGTTTTATTTTATTTTATTTTTATTTATTCTTTCCTGTATTATTTTAGTTTCACATTGCTATAGTTTAGATAAAATACAAAACTAGTTCCTAATTTAGTTTCACAAATATGTCACTGCCTCATTAGTTCACGCAATTAAATAAATTAGCTTAATATTTTATTAATTGAAAAAGGCATTTAATTGTCTGTTTCTGCTACTGTTTTATTTATTTCAGAATACTTAAACATTTTGTAGAAGTGTGGTTAATTCACCAAAATAATGTATGGATTATTCTTCGCAAACCGAACATTTTAGTTTTAACGTTTGAAAACTTTTGATGTTTGCCATTAACTTAAATTTAAATTTGAATCGTTTTGAACTAACGCGAGATTAGCAACAGTAACGGAGATGATGTGGCATCATTAGTGGAGTTTTACTGTAGTCTAATTATCCGGGCGTCACACATTTGTGTCCTCTCTTCGGCGGCGTTGTTTCCCCCTCGTTCTTGCTGCTTCTGGAGGTGGCCGGCGGCGGGTGCCATGGGGGTCACATTGGAGCGGCGCAGACGCCAGATGGGAGTAGAGCTGCGCGGGCAGCTGTCCTGCTGCATCTGCTGCCTCTGGTTGTTACGTTGGGGGGGGGGGGGGTCACATTGGAGCTGCACGGACGCCGGAGGGGAGTGGAGTTGCGCGGGAGATAGTCCTGCTACACTGCCACCATGGCCCTCCTCATTCCCTTTGGCAACGAACTCCATCTTCACTCATGTGATGTCTTATTGAATTGTAAGTTCTTGTGGCCATGGATCGGATGTGGTAATTTCATTGATTAACTAAAAACAAATCAGATCCCTTTTTCTGCTTCATGTGTGTTTGACCAATCTTTTATTAAATTTCTTTGATTTATATTTGATAGAGTAAATCTGGCTGTGTCAACGGTAGTCCATTCGAAAACTGGAAATCAAAATCATTGTATTGCAGCCCGTTAGTTTGTTCTTACTATATAAGAAGATCCTCGACAATTTATAAATTTGTCTTTAGAATATGGGATAATCGATTTTATGCCCTTAGTTGGGCCACACTCGACAGTTTTACCACTAATTTCCGAAAACACTTGTTCTTGCCCAAACCACTTTGCTCGTCTTATGTTTTTGCCCTTCCGTCCCAATTCCGTCCAGTTAGTGTTGTTTGATCGTGTGTTGACTGTCGGTGGACTTTTCTTTGGATCATTTTGCCCCTACTTCTTCACTCTCCAGTAATCACTATGAAAATCACCCCTCTCTCATCTCACTACCACTGGGACCCATGACGAACAAAACCAAATGTCTATTGGACATTGACATTTTCTAAACAGTATGTCAATTTCCCATAATATTTCGGTACAATAATTAGCACAACATTAGTCAATTAAAACAACGATAATTAACACAAAATATGTCAGATCCACATGCAACTAATTAAAAATCACTGCACAACCACTGGTTAAATCCTAGCTAATTACATCAGGTCAATAATTAGAAGCCGCACTCCGTAGGAGGAGGATCAGCTCGCCGGCTCAGAAAAAAAAGAGGCTGAGCTCGCCGGAGCCAATTGAGTTGGAGCCAGAGCTCACCAGGTCCTCCTTGTTGAACGGGAGGACGATGAGCTCGCCGGTGCTATTGGAGTCGGATCCAGACACCTACGGGCGACCGCGGCCACCACGAATTTTGTCCACACGATAGGCTCCAAGGTTGGCCACTGACCACCGCCGTTGCAGCCCCCGCTGGCCTCCGATGGGATCCCTGGCGTAGCGGCGGCGTAAGTTGGCCACCGACGAGATCGATTGCTCCGCCGCCTAGGTTGTCCACCAACAGGATCCATCGCGCCTCCGCCTAGGTATTCCACTGAAGGGATCCGTGGCGCCGCCGCTGCTGGGAACCCCGCTGGCCTCCCCTCGCTGGCCATCGACCGGATCCAAGGCTCCACCACCGGCCGGACCCATGGCGTTGTCCACTAGAAAAAGGGCCTTTAGTCCCGGTTAAAGCCTCCCCCTTTCCGGTTCTTACGAACCGGGACTAAAGGCTCTCCACGTGGCCGCTGCGTGGAGGTCCACCTTTAGTCCCGGTTGGTAACACCAACCGGTACTAAAAAAAAATTATGATTTTTTTGAATTTTTTTTATTTTCAAATTTTCAAATTATTTTAACCTCTAATCTCTAATCACCCCTCATCACTACTCAATTTAACCTCTAATCTCTAATCACCCCTCATCATTTCAAATCATCTAACTTCCCGAACGGTCACCCATCCTCTCACTACTCCAGCCTGAGCACGCTCTTCCGGGTTCTATTCTCCCTCGTTTCCAAGTCTGCACTTGTTGTTTTCCTGACAATAGTAAGATGTCAATCCTATTAACCCTCAGGAATTTAGCTTGAGCATGAAGTCACACATTTCACTGTTTGAGTTTGAAACTATTGTTCTAAAAAACAATAATTATTTAGTAACACTAATATTTCTTGAATAAGTAGTTTAACCATAGTTTGACCACAGTTTGACTAGATTTGACCAAAATTCAAAAAAAACTGAAATAATTATTTAGTAACAGTAATATTTCTTGAATAATTAGTTTGACCATTGTTTGACCACAGTTTGACCAGATTTGACCAAAATTCAAAAAAACTGAAATAATTATTTAGTAACACTAATATTCTTGAATAATTATTTAGTAACACTAATAATTCTTGAATAAGTAGTTTGACCATAGTTTGACCAGATTTAACAAAAATTAAAAAAAACTAAAATTTGAGCATAACTTTTACATTTTCCCTATACTTTTTGCAAAACATGTCCAAATTTAAGTTTTTAAATTTTCCTAACTAGTACATGTAGTAACATAACTACATCTGGAAGGTTTTTAATTTTTGAAGTTTTTATCATTTTCTTTTGTTTTTTACAAAACTGAAAAGGCGATCCACAGGGGGGTAGAGTTTGAAAATGGGACCTTTAGTACCGGTTCGCGCCATGAACCGGTACTAATGCCTCAAACCCCATTAGTACCGGTTGGTGGCTCGAACCGGGACTAAAGGTCTAACCTTTAGAACCGGTTGGTGCCACGAACCGGTACTAATGGGCATCGCACCCTTTAGTCCCGGTTCGTGGCACCAACCGGGACTAAAGGTCCCATTTGAACCGGGACTAATGCATGTACGGTGCCCTAGCCGCTCGAACCGGGACTAATGCTCATATTAGTCCCGGTTCGTAGTGCAACCGGGATTAATGCTCTTTTCTTGCCGAACCAAAGCCCTGTTTTCTACTAGTGGTTGCCGCCGCAACCACCCTGCATCACGTGTCGGACGGCGTGGTTGGCCACCAACATAATCGACTGCATCAGACCGCACGCGGGCGCCGGCGTGGCCACCGACGTGGACGTCGGCATGGCTGGTTGCGCTGTGGCCCTACTCGAACTATGGCGACAGAGCACTGAGCATGGGGAAGGGGAGGATCTGAGAGAGAGAGAGAGAGAGAGAGAGAGGGATCTGGGATTAGGGTTTGACTGATGGGAGAGAAAAAAGGGAATCCGAGAGAGTGGTGGGTCCCACCTGGCAGTGTCTCATCACACAGTGAATAAGCAGGGGCAAAATGGTCCAACAAAAAGCCCACAGACGATTGACACACGGTCAAATAGCACTAACTAAACGGAACTGTGATGGAAGGGCAAAACGATAAGAAGAGCAAAGTGGCTTGGGCAAGACCCGGTGTTTTTCGAAATTAGGGGCAAATCTGCCGAGGGGGACACAACTAAGGGCACAAAATTATTATCCCTTAGAATATGTATAAAGTTTCACAGATAGCCAGGCCTGTTGTTAGATACATTTGTGCAATTAAGCGTAAACATATTTGTCAGTGATTTTGCACGGCTCAAATTAGTACGCATAAATTTGTAGCACTTCTCGGAATTTTCTCATATGCAGACCACCTATGAATCATAAATTTGTCCAAAGATTTTTGATTCTTTGATAGAGTTTGCATTGCAGGATTACTTGGAGCCTAGCTAGCTTGAAGCTAGGGCAATCCATGGAAGATTTTTTTTTTTGAAAAGGAGGATATACACCCGGCCTCTGCATTTGGGCGATGCATGCAACCATATTATTAATTATTCTCAAAGAACTTACAAAGTAGTACATCAGTATGCCTGAAGCCACCATTTTGGCAACATCTGTTGCTACTTCTATCCCCTTGATAAAGGGGTGCCAAATGTCCAAGCCTAATACCAAACAGAAATCGCACCAAAGCCTAACATCTAAAGCCGGATGCCCCGTCCTAGGCACATACCCGGACTGGGTCACACGCCGGTCCAGCACACTCACAGTGGGTACCACATGCGCACACTGGAAGGCCCGTCACCACCGTCTTCCATCGATCCATCTACAAAGCAGAAACTGATGCACCAACCGTGTCAGGCCTCTCTGCCATCGACACCACCACGACGCCAGACAGCGTCACCCATCTGCATGAGTCCATCTTCGCACATCAGACGCCTAATCTCCAGGGCACCATGCCATCGAGATCCATCGCCATCAATGTGTAGGATGAAGCACCGCTTCACCAAAGATGTCGTCCACTGATCCCTCGAGTCCGTGTACACCTCCAAGAATGACACTCCCAAGGGGGAAACGACACAAGCGCGCCACCTTCTTCTGATCTATTGATCTAGGGTTTCCCCCGGAGGTAGCAGATAGTGGTCTAGAACTTCTCCATGGTGATGCCTTCAAGAAGGGAACGACACCGTAGAGCGACGCCATCACCAGCCTTGGCATCTGGCCAAGAGCAGGTTTCACCCAGATCTGTTCAAAGAACTCTTGTGCACGGACCGTTGCCTTCTCTGCCAGAGACTAGACCAAAAGGATCCAGCCGCCGCCGCCTGACCGGCCGTGGCACCACCACAGTGCCAAAGCAGCTAGCTTTGTCAGGCCCACCACGCCAGCCTGCCGCCGCATACCAGACCCATCGGCCCGCCCAAGCCCATCTAGGCCCGGCGAGATCCGTGATTCCGGCTGCCGGCACAGGGGCGCCTCCCTCGCGTGAAGGCCGCGCCGCCGTTGTCGTCGCCGCCATGTCCACCGCAGGGTCCCGCGGCACCGCGCCACTAGGTCACTAAAGTCCATGTCGCCACCGCCATGAGAGGACGCCACCGCGCGTGAGGGAAGAAGACCCCGCCGCCGTCATCACAACCCATAGTCCGGGCTTCGCCGGCGTGAGCTCAGGCGGCGGCGGGAGGAAGAGGTCGCGGCGCGGTTTCCCCCCATGTCGCCAAGGGTTGGCGATGCGGGGGCGGGGGTTTCCTGTAATAGGAAAGTGAAGCTTCCTGTAATAGGGAATCCAAGGAAGATAAGCTCATAAGAGTAACACTTCATATTGATATTTAGTGTAGTTATTGGTTTCATTCGTAGTGCAGGGTAACCAGGTTTTTCAGAATCGACTTGAGCAACCAACATTTAACTGACAACGCCATGCTTCATTGCTATTTATATATTTCTAATTTGAAACCATCATATGGGAATAAATCATATGAAGAATACCCAAAAAGTTCAGGTGCATTTTGAGCTGTTTGTTTTTCTCATGCATTGTATTGTATTCTTGTATCCGCCATGTATTGCTTCCTAACAACTCACACAACCCCCCCCCCCCCCCCCCCCCCTGAATCAGGGTGCTTGCATTCTATTGTATTTGTATAACATGTGCTATTTTTGAGTCAACCCTATGCTGATTTTTGGACAAAGATCCTATGCTGATTACCAAGACCATTGATTTATGAAGGAACTCTTACTGACGAAAGTGTACATGGTGTGATTTTTGTAGTTCTATATACAAAATTTCCAAAATATAGTTGACTTTATTTCATTCATTTTTCCTGTTGTGGTAATTGATCATGTAGGCACCATTGTACCAATATTTTGTATTAGTTGAGAGCAATAATGTAAAGCTAGTCCTGTTAATTTGACTTGCCAAAGCAATTGCACATTATTGATACGTTTACTCGTGTGGCCTTTTACTTCATGGCTAATTTTTCTTCTTCTTCTGAGTAATAGGAACCTTTATTGCTTCCTGAAGCTCACTCTTTCTTTACGAGCATGCTAAAAGATATTGCAATTCTTCAAGCTTACAGTGGATGAAATGCTGAGATGAATCCACAGCATCCTCTGGGACATCAAATATGAAGAAATTTACAAGCTATTGTGGTATATGTGAAGATACTTGAACAAACTGTTATCAAGTTCAAGCTTCAGGAATGCTTTCCCCTCCCAACCAGACCTTTCAGAAAAAGAAAAGGGAAAACGACATCGTTCAGAATCATCATGCCTGGCCCAACAAGACATCGTCCACAAAAATAACAGTTCTTCAAAACTTAGCTACTTCCTCCGATACAAAATAAATGTCGCAGTTAGTTCAAAACTGTGACACTTATTATGGATTGGAGGTAGTAGCAAATAGCGACCCACCAAGAGAAAAGAAAACGGCAACGACATGCAAGTTAATAAAACTATTTCAGGTTCATTTAGTAGCAAACCATTTTTTCCCTTTATAAATCAATTAGCAGAGCTATTCCATTCACCGGTTAGCAGAAGAGAAGCATAAGTGTGTTTTGGGGCTATCATAGAGCTAAATAAATTTGATTTCTATCTGTGATGGTCATCGTTGTGTCGTGTTGTCGTGGAGATTAGCCTACGGTATGTTTGACAAGAGTGTTGTTTTGTGAGATGCGGATGCGATCCTTGCATCTGTACTTGTTTTTGTGAATACCAGCTAGATGATCAGTTTTTGTGCACTTGTTGACGTGAATGGCTGTTAAATGATCACTTTTTATGAACTTGTTGCTGCAATATCAATTAAATGATCAATTTTTGTGCATGGTATATCAACTAGATGGTCATTTTTTCATAGAGAGATGTCGTTACATGCCAATGCAATTTTCAGAGTTGTTCAAGGTCTTGGCAGCGGCAAAGCGCGCCCTACGCTTCTAGTAAATGCATTACGCTCCCTAATTTTTAAGGCCTCACAATCGATTGAGGTCTCAAATTTGGAATTGGGTTATCCGATTTTGACTGGATCAACAATTTCTCAAGAAGCTCTCTCGTTCAATTCTTTTAGTTCACCGTGCTAATTAATTTTAGTTTTTTTTATTGATTGAGGTACTCAATTTTTTATTAGGTTCATGATTTTGACCAGATCAACAATTTTTAAAATCAACCAGGAGCAACCAGCCTATCAAAACATATCAATCCCGCGCACCCTCCCATCACCTAGAGAAAAAAGCGTCAACATGTGGTTTTGTAGCACCAAAATAGTACATGCATACACCGGCGCAAAATATCCTCACATAGGTATGGGTTGATTAGCAGCTAACGCAGAATCATACCGCGAAAAGCCCACCAAAACACCACATTATAAATAAAATAAAAAATACACTCCATCATCTCCCCCCCTCGCCAAACCAAATACTCACTTAGTTCCAAAACATAAGGTATATTTGATATAAGGGTGTTTTCTTTAAAAGACAAATTTATTTAACTTGCTCAGTTCGGAGCCAAAAATATCGAGCATCCACAATTCTAAATAAATAAAATATAAAATTTCATTTCATCATGAATCTAATGATACCAATTCGATATTATGGATATTGATATATTTCTCTATAAACTTGATCGAACTTAAAGAGGCTTATATTTTAGATAAACTAACACCTTACATTTTGAAACAGAGGGAGTAAATTTTTTTATGAAAATCCAACAACATCAAGAAGTAGCAAAGCGCGCTCATCCTTTCTACTCCTTATTATAGACGGAGTAGTTTTTATTAAGTTGCCAACTTTTATTTTAAACTTCATGTAACCCTTGTAAATTAATTTATTAAATATAAACGCCCGCTCAAAAAAAAAGGCGGGGTAGATAAAACAGAGGAACATAAGCTTTGACTCGTATCCGACCCGGTTTGGTTCTGGGCGCCGAGTGTCCGGATGCGTCTATGAGTTAAATCTCAATTCCTTATACACGGTAAGGTTTAGAGCTCGTGCACGATCGAGACACGCCTAGATCCATGTACGCGTTGCGCCTAGCTTGATTGATCTCTTTCCGTCGTTTTGATTCGACGCCTGAGTCCCCACCCACCGCCGGCATGACGCCGGAGCCCAGCCCGTGGGCCGACCTCACGCGCGACCTCCTCCTAGACATCTCCGGCCGTCTGCACGACGTTATTGACTTCGTCCGCTTCCACGCCGTCTGCAAGCCATGGCGCGCCACCGCGGCGCAGCGCTCCCCTGCAGCGTCGCCGTGGATCCTCGGGCTTTCCAACAACAACCGCATCATCCACTGCACCGCCGTAAACTTGGCCTCTCCTTGCAAAACATTGAGCGACCGCGACTTCGACCTAGAGGCGCCGCTGCCGGGCACATCGTCCTACGGCGGTAGGAGGAAGAGCAGGAACTGGGTTGGCAGGGCAGACGGCATGAACGCGTCTATTTTCGTCATGGGTCCCGAACCTAGACTCGTCGACCTTTACACAGGAGCGGTCACTCCATTGCGTCCCCTCCCGGAGCTTGATGATGAGGAAATCAGGCGGTCAATGGAGAATGTTCACGGCATCGTCTACGGCGATGGCACCGTCTTTCTGTACAGTTCATCGTACACATGGAGGTCCGTTTTCACGGCAGCCGTTCTGCGCCCCGGTGACGCGGCACGGACGGTCATGAAAATGAACCCCAAGGCCGGAGATGATCGCGAATCTTGCGCAGCGTATCACGGAGGCAAGGTCCTGCTGGACATGGGCATGAGCTCTTGGTGTGTGGTAACGCAGGAGGGACTCGGCTGCTCCGTGAGGTGTGACCCGATCGCCAGATTCAAGCGTGTTCACGTTGAGAACTACGTCCTTCAGTCGAATGGCAAGCTGCTATGGGTATCCGTCCATGCTGATATTGACTGGTACATTGGAATCAGTGGTGGCTCGTATCCGGATATGTGGGTGATGGTGCAAGCGCTGGAAGAAGAAGCCGGTGGTGAGAATATGCGTTGGGTGACGATGGACACCCGTAGCTTGGGTGATCGTGTCTTGTTCCTTGGCTACCCAACCAGCTTCGCCATGGACTCCTGCCAGCTATCTATGGATGGTGGATGCGCCTACTTCGTTTTCCAATATTGGATGTTGAGGTATAGGTTCGACGATGGCGAGACCGAGAGCGTGATGTACCATCCTCTTACACGGACCGACGCACATGTGTGGCTCCGACCCCAACCTCCAATTGCCCCGATGACCGAAATTCAAAAGAGACTGGAAGCTCGATTCAAATTAAAATAAGGCGAAGCAAGAAGTTTGGTGTAGTCCCTCACCGGATTTGAGTATAAAATTTACAGTTTTTTTTAGTTGGATGCCGTTTTCAAGTGAGATTATTTTGAAGCACAACATCTTTTTGGTACTGAAACAAAATTTGATATACATAATATAGCATCTTTTTTTGTTACAAAATGAGGATTACCCCCGGCCTTTGCATGCAGCCATTTTGTTACAAAATGAGGATTACCCCGGCCTCTGCATCATTTTTTTGTTACAAAATGAGGATTGCCCCCGGCCTTTGCATCCCAGCTACTCCTATCCCCTTGATGCAGGGGTGCCGAATGTCCGAGCCTAATACCAAACAGACATCGCATCAAAACCTAACATCTAATGCCGGTTGCCCCATCCCAGCCACATACCGGCAATGGGTCACACACCGGTCCGGCACACTCACCGAGGCTACAGCAGCTGTCATCCACCTAACCATCTTCACAGCAGGTATCGACGCAAAGACCTTGTCAGGTCAGCTGTCGACGCCACCATGACGCCAGACAGTGCCACCACCCTGCGCTCGTGCTCGTCCATCCAGCTGCATCTGTCATCGATATCCAGCTGCACCATGCCGCCAATACTCGTCGTCATCGACGCGGTAGAAACAACGCCGCACCTCCTGGCAACTCCACACCGTCACCGCTGCTGGAGCTACGCGGAGTCCATCACCCACAGCATCTGTCCGCCGAACAACAGAATCTCCCAAGACGGCGCCTCGATGGAGGGTACGACATGAAGGTGGCCGTTGCCGCCCAATCCAGACTGAATTTTGGACTTTTGTCCGGGAGGGGTTCGGAGGTGGATAGGAGAGACCTCAACATCGCCTCCACGGAGGGTAATAACGTACGTCGAGAGACGTCGCCGACGCCGGACCGAACAAGCCGATCAAAATTTCCTCCGGTCCCCATCATATACCACCAAACCTCCGTTAGCTCCGGATCTGGCAACGAACCACGAACCGAAACCTGCAGAGATGAGAGAGACATGGGGCTCAACCCACCATCAAGGAGAATCGAGAAGAATCCATCGTAGATCTCCACGCGCCGAATCCAGCGATCCGGTGTGGTCAACGACGACGACCACCACCCCCGCGGCGGCTGACGGTGTTCAAGCCCAAGACCTACAATTGGATCCGATCTGAACCCGGCAGCGCCTGCGACCACCGATCTTGCCTATCACGCAGCCGTCACCATGCCGCGAGCAGGCCGCCGCCGCCGCCACGCCGCGCACGACATCGTCAAGAAACCAACCCGCCGCGCCACCCAACCCCACGCTAGTCCGGCTCCCTGCCCGATCCGGTAGTCCTGCGCCAGCCGCGACAGACAAGGGGGAGAGACGCCCCGCCGCCGCCCAGCCAGCCAAGCTATACATGGCGGCGCTGCAGACAGCGGCGAGGAGAGGTGGAGGCGGGAGGAGGGCCGAGAGGACGATGGCTAGGGTTCCCCCTGGGTCGCCCGCGGGGGCGACACGAGGGGGGCGAGGGGAAAGCATGGCTAGTAGCTAACATCGTGCAATTTAATATAGCATCTAACATCGTGCGATCTTTTTACCACTAATTTATCTAGAACATAATAGGACCGTGGACACTTTAGAGTTGATTAGCAAACATGCTCGTGTGTTGCAACGGAAAAAAAAATATCATATGGACCTAGTGTAATAAGCATTTTTTTAGAAATGGAAGGACCCCCGGCCTCTGCATCTGGACGATGCATGCAGCCACTTTATTAATTATTCACACAAGACCTTACAAAGTTATACAACAGTAAGACTGAAGCCACCGTCTAGGCAACAAAAGTATCGCTACTCCTATCCAAGTGATGAAGGGATGCTGATAGTCTGGGCCTAGTACCAAAAAGACCTCGCAGCCAAACCTAACATCTAAGACCTGAGGTCCCAACCAGGACGCCTGCCGAGTATGGGTCACCTACCAGTCTGGCGCACTCCTCAACCAGGACGCCTACCGGGTCTGAGGCCGCCGCAGCCACCTGCCACCAATCCATCTTCAGAGCTGTACTGCTGCATCTACCTTGCTCGATCTACTGTCGTCGACGCCACCACGATGCCAGACCGCGTCACCCTCCTGCGCGAGTCCATCTCCGCGCATTAGACGCAGAGTCACCACAGCGCCATGCCGCCGAGACCCGCCGCCATCAATGAGTGAGATGCCGCACCGCTCCACCAAAGAATCCGTCCTCTGGTCTTGCATCCAGCCGCTGCTCAAAAAACGATGCCCCCATGAGGGAAAACGACGCCCAAAGCACCGCCATTGTCCGATCCGGAAACTTCGGATCTAGGTTTTCACCTAGAGCAGCGCAAGCAAGTCGATAGAAGCTTCAGAGGCGATGTCTTCAACAAGATAACGACGCGAAAACGCCGCCATCGCCCGCCATGACCCGAGTCATAGCACGGTTTTCACTGGCAGCCTCGTCTCCCCACTCTACTCCGGGACTGGATGCGAGAATCCACAACCATCTAGCCGACCACCTCCGGCGAAGAAGATGGCCACCACCTCCACGCACAGGGTCGGAGCCCCGACGTCCTCGTGTCGCGTGCCTAGTCCAGAGGCCGCTTGCCGTGCCGGAACAAAAGGATGCGCACGACGGCTCGAGGACACCATCCAAATCCGAAAGGGATCCAGATCGGACACCATAGCCGCCGACGTGATCTCTTCGTCACCACCACCAGCACGACAACCCTGGTCGCCACCGGCCTGCGCCACCGCCCTTGAATCGGCCGGAGTGGGTCGCCGCCACCCAGATCCGATCGTAGGCCGAGGAAGATTGCCGCCGCCGCCGCTGCGGCCCGCAGGCTTAGCCTGCGATGCCCTCGGCAGCGGCAGCGGGAGGAGAGGGAGGCCCGGCGGGGAGGAGAGGGAGGGTCGGCGGGGAGGCCCCGGTGCGGCGCGGCGCCGCCGCACGAGGGGAGGAGGTCACGGGAGGACTAAGGAAATTAAGCTGCTTCTGGGCTCTGCATGGCTCAGGACTCCTTCCAAATAGGTGCATGCCCTTTGTTTTAACACAGGTCTCACATGTGTCGTCGTATTGATCCTCCTTCCTATCCTGCCGACGTGGTCATGGATGTAAACCTGATGACAACACGTTCGAACGTGGTAAAGCTTAAGATGATGGGATCAGCCATTGCACGACACACATGTTATTAAATTGCGCTAGCGCAAATGAATACTTATTGAAACTTTAAAAATTAATCTCATTGAGCTAAACATGAGTGTTGTCGTGAGCTACTCCTGTAACCAATGTGGAATACACGCAATGATCCTATAATTTCAGGTTGCGCCAGTTCCTTCGAATCAAGTATGTCTTTCTCCATGAGTGTCCCGACATTTAGCCAAACTCGTTTATCTTCGAAAATTCTGATATAGCAATGTGACCATATCACGGAGACTGGCGTACGCCTTTATTTCCTACTCTTGATGAGCCGCCCATCTCTGCTTTTAGCGCCACATTCATGCAACGTGTATGTTTCTTCATTGAGGTTCAAGGAGAGTGGTCTTAGGGAAAAAAAAACAAGCCACAGATTAATATCACGAGTAATATTTTTAGAATATCTAATTTTCATTAGACGCACAATTGTGACTAATATTTCTGAGTAAGGTTAATTTCTGTACGATAATTCTTTAAAAAAAAGGAGAATTGTCCCCGGCCTCTGCAACAACAGAAAGATGCATTCAACCATATTATTAAAAAAAGTCTCCAACCGGATAAAAAAAAAGTCTCCAACGGGTACGTAGTGCGTTACAAAGTCTCGAAAAGAAATAAAAAAATACACAAGGCCACAACCGGCACAAATAAGACTAGATGCCCATACACATATCCTATTATTGGACCGCCATCCAAACCGGTTGTAGGTATCCTCTACTACCGTCTCGCAACGATTGCACACATAAGCCATATGCTCATTGGCTTCCGCATGGCCGAGTAACGACTACGTATAGATCCAGGAAGTTGCTCCGTAGATGACCTGGAAAAATTTGGTAATGTTCTGTTTGTTAAAAAATGACGTCATTTCGGCAATTTCATATCACCCAATGTAATGTGCATACCGAAGGGGGAATACCCAACCGGGTAGGCCAATAAGACAAAGAGAAGCCAGTAGATCCCTCAAGGACCTAGACTAGGCGAGGTCCTTGAAGAACCCGGCCTGCTATATATGACCCGGCTTGAAGAAGGATCTGGCCTGCTGTAGGACCCGACCTGCTATAGAACCAGGCCTCAAGGACCTGGACCTAGGCGATGTTCCGTCAAGGAGTCCAAATACAGGACGGAGACCCCCAACTTGGAAGACACGAATGACCTAGAGGACTTAGAGTAGGACACCGATTGTGGGTAGAACCGGGAATCTCTTGTAACCCCAGGAACCCGACTATTATATAAAGGGGGTTCCTAGGTCGTCCAAGGGGATAGGCTCCAAGCTCTCGATACATAGGTAGCGAAACATCACCCTTGTAATCGAGATCATCATACACAATAAGCAAAACTAGCAGGAGTAGGTTTTTACCCTCAACAAAGGGGGCCGAACCTGGGTAAACTCGCGTATCTCGTTTCCGATCAACCCCATCCAAGGTTTCACCTTACAACTATGGCCTCACAACTAAGTTCTCCTATGAGGACACTTGTCGTGTTAACCCCATGATACTTGGTGTCCACCGTGGGGCCCGTGCACAAGGGTGTTGTCTTCTTGGTGGAGCCCTTCGGGAGATCGAGAAGCTCGTGATCAGTTGGATGAGAAAGAGCCAGCGCGAAAAGATCTACATTGACAACTCGACTTGGGGTCCCGAGATCGACTCACCGGAGTCAGGATTCCGGGTCCCCTTCAGCAAAATTAACATCTTCGTAGGCTTCATCAGAGGGGTCGCCCCTGGAGGAGCCATAGGAACAGGCCATGGAGAAGTCGGCCCTGGGGGAGCCAGGAGAGCCGGTCCTGGAAAAGCCAGAGGAGCCGGCCCTGGAGGAGCCAGAGGAACTGGCCATGGAGAAGCCGACCCTGGAGGAGCCAGAGGAGCCGGCCCTTGAGGAGCTAGAGGAACCGGCCATGGAGGAGCCAGAGGAACCGGCCATGCAGAAGCTGGCCCAGGAGGAGCCGGTCCTGGAGGAGCCAAAGGAACCGGCCATGGAGAAGCCGGCCGTGGAGGAGCCAGAGGAGGCAGCCCCGGAGGAGCCAGAGGAACCGGCCATGGAGAAGCTGGCCCTAGAGGAGCCATGAGAGCCGGTCCTGGAGGAGCCAGGAGAGCCGGCCATGGAGGAACCATGCCTGGAGGAGCCGACAGCAAAGGTCAGAATTAAGGAGCCCCGCGTACGGCGGAACAATCTCATGGGACAACCCGACTCGCTACAAAGCATGTTTATCCATGGAGCATCGCGCGAGTCAGCCATTAATAGCCGGGTCAGGTGGACTCATCCCCCATCATCTTCATTGCGCCATTTTCCCACTGCGGCCAAGCCAGCTCGGACCGTGCTGTCTTCGCAACCGATTCTCAACTTTTCGCGGGTTTATACTGTATCATCAAACGCCGAGGCATAAAAATAGCTAAGTCATTTTCTTGCTTTCCCAAGTCGCCTTGGGAGAGGGAAAGGAAAGCAAAGGCTAAAATTTAATATAATAGTATTTAATAATAAAAAATTAGAGATACGTTTAAGACGTAGCACCCGTCACCATACACGATATAGGAAGAGACGTGGGACTGTATGCCAGCGTCTCAGATCCAGAAGGGACATAGATGATGGGTGACGGTGCTGAGAAGGAAAGGGTTTGGGGGTGAGAATGAGCCGTTCTGCCGATTTGAAGATACGACTTCATTCCGCATATCTAGCGAATATGCCGTTTCAGATAACGAGTGGGTTCTGCTTCGTCAAGTTAGGTGGGCCAAACACAAGAAAGGACTTTTGATGCGAAATGAGGCCATTACGATTTCACATGATTACCCGAACCAAGCGCACGTGAACTGAGCATAGCACAGACAGTTTGGTTCTTTGTCATGAAACGGGTTCAAATTCTAGACTTGATATAGCTGGTCATTCAGTGGGAGGAGATATTTACGTCGACTATGAGACACATGTGGTGACTTGGCCAACATCAAAATGTTGTGGCGGCTTAATATTTGTACGGTGCTCATAACGATAAGGTGTGCGTGGGTGCTTTGATTGTGTGTGTATTGTATTGTGTTAAACTAAAAAAGAAAACTGATCTGGCCCGTTGAGTTGACGGCCGAAGGACTGAGCTCGGGTTCGGTCCCAGTGTGGGGTGGGAAGCTCGGCTTAGCCGCACCGGCTCCGGCCCAAACCGACCGGTCATTCCAAACCCTCGCATCCAAGCCGCCTCCACCCCTCCGCGGATCTCCCATCCATGGCCGCCGCCGCCCCGGCCCGCAGGCTGCTCCTGCGCCTGCGCCTCCCACTCCCCCTCTGCAACCCGCCGCCGGCCCCCGTCCCGCTCCTCCCCCACCTGCTGACGCCGCACCTCCACCCGCAGCCACCGCCGCCGGCGCCTCCGCTCCCGGACCCGAAGCTCCGTGACCTCCTCTTCGCCTTCCACCCTGCAGTGCACACATACCCGTCCCTCGTCGACGTCCCGAGAGGAGGACCGGGCGGCCGCGACGCGCGGGAGGACGGAGGGGAGGCCAAGGAGCCGGAGGTGTGGGCGGACAGCGTCAAGAAGAAGCGCAAGCGCAAGATGAACAAGCACAAGCTCCGCAAGCTCCGGAAGCGCCTCCGCCGCCAGACCTGAGCTCATGGATCCCGGTGAACACCGACGCCGCGCCCCTTGGCTTGTTAGCTTCTGCATTTTGAATTTCATTATTCGATTCGATGATCCAAAAAGTGGGAGAGGGGGAGTGATGTGAAGTGAGATCCATATGATCTCTGTTTGTGGCACACTTCACATGTTTAGATGATCTTGACACGGCTCCGCTTCTGCGAGATAACAGATTGATGCGTATCCGGTGTACTCTTTATTAATAGATGGAGATGCTGTGCCATTCCCTGTATTGAGGTCTTTAGTCTAGATGGCTGCATTTTTCATACATACTTGATGACTGCTCTGGTAGTATGTGTGTGTGACCTTGTTTTTAATATTGTTATGTGGTGCTAGAGGAGATATGCAGATACATAGATGCTGTCATTGATAGTTCCAGGCTGAAACCAGATCAAATGTCTTCCTCCCTAGTCAAAAGATGCACTTCTACTCATGGACCTTTCCGGCTATGCGAAATAGTCTTTGCGCCCCAGGGAAGTGCAACACGTGTAGAAGTCGCTGTATGTTACAGTAAATAGCAACACAAAGTGGTGCACACACGCACGCACGGACAAACTATTCACACTTTCTTCATGTATACCTTGTCCAATTGCCCACTTTGATCAATACTATTACCCACTGAACCATGGAAAACAAATGGAGTCATACTCTGCCCTATCGGTGGGCTAGAGTTTCCATATCTATAGCCAGCGGTGTCAGCCAGGATTTTAACAGCACAATGTTTGCACCAGTGGGGTTTCTGATCTCATGCCAATCACTTGGATCAAGGTCATGCCATTTTGACAGTACAAAATTGCTTGTACCCATGGGTTACTTGCGTATCAAACTTCTGATATGTCAACCATAAACCTTATTTGTAGATATACATAGGCACCGAAATATTTAGTGTCCATTGTAGAATCATGCGTTCCCAGTAGGCCCCAAGGGATTTAGTTGCCTGCATACCATAATGTCGTATGAGTAGTTTGATCTGAGCATGTAGGACCTGTACTGTTTCGCAAACTAATGGATACTTTTCTTTTACTTGAGTAGGTTTGAGGATTGTGATTGCAAGGAGGTTCTCCGGTGCCGCTGCCACACCGGTTTCAAGCTGATGGTTTCTTCCAGTTATTTTGGTTTGGTTATAGGAGTAGCAGTTCTGGTACCAACAAAGCAATTGCTGCGGCTGGGCACGTACCTGCAAACACTGTAATGACAAGGAGCCAGGAACGGGCTGTTTCATGTCTGGATTTCTGGCAAATAAAGCTTCAAATGCCGGTCTAACTAATTTTTACTGTTCTTTCCCCAGATCGATGCTATAACCTCAGTATACTCGTGCCAGAAGAACTTTGTCTTAAATAGTTCATGAGTTGCCCTGAATTTGTGTATGCCACATTCCCAATTTTGCTTCATTGGCTGGTTCACGAATAGTTACCAGCGGTCAACCCCTTTTGCAAACCATACCTGGCTTTCAAATTTGGCATTTCAGATAGCATGGCCTGAAGTTTATTTGTCTCTCATTTGCATGGTGACAGTGGAATGTTAAGATGTGACTTATATTTCTGGGGTGGTTTCCATGAAAGTGCATACTCCATGCCAACAGCACATGGCAGGATCGTGTGAACTTAAACAACAAGATGTTCTAATATGCTCGCGCATTCTGGTTTTTGTAATGGCATTGCAACTCCTTCCTTAAAGATCACAAGATGTTAATACCCACATGAGAATTCAGCTGTGATTTCCTTGCTGGTTTGTGGATGAGCTCTCAGCTCAGTGGTCAGAATGCGGTGCCGCCTCCTAGCCGGCACGGGTTCAAACCTCGGTTCTAACACGGGTCTCACATTTCATTCTTAACTAAAAAAAAAATCAGGTTACAGGTCTAGTTTATTTGGTTCCTCAAAAAAAAAAAAAATTGCCGAATTTTGCTCAGCAGGTGACATTGCTCAATGGTTTTGACAATATTTGAGCACATTACAAATCAATATCACATCACAAATCATTGTCCATGAAAGATTACAAAGAAATGAAGGATTCAAGGAGCTGCTCCGGGTGAGAATGACATTTACATCGACCCCAAACTCGCCAAAACAGAGCATCTAAATTGATAAGCTGGTTTTGCTGTTTATTCACCTAAGGTCCAATAAATAGAGTTACATCATTGCGTGTCGAACGCATCTATTAGTTGCTGAATAACACCATCTATCACCAGATGGGCCCAAAGTCACTGCTCATATTTCTTGGCTGAAGTATTGTAGATGCCTCTCTAAGACGAGGCATTATGGACGCTGGCGTAGGAATGCGTCGAATATTCGACAGAGCAGTTCGATAAATCCTCAGAAGTATCGAATTGGACCATCCAGGCTGCCAGAGGCAAACTGCAGATATCAAAATAACCACACGGTAAGACAAAACCTACTGAGAACGAATACCTCCGAAACAAGGTTCCAGCAAATTGAGGCATGAACTGCATTACCTGCTGTACAATGGGATTTGTTGATGTCGTGAATTCCTCCGTCATCCCTTCCCAAACTATCTTTCCCTCATGGAGAAACAACAACCTGAACATGAAAAAACATGGTCCTCAGCCTAACAATTAACAAACAGAAAGTTCCAAAGCAGAGGAACCAAACAATTCCTGCCAGTACCTATCGACAGCTCTTCTTATTGTGCTATGCTGATGAGTGACAACCGCATACGATGCTATCTTTCCCGGCTTACCCATAGCATCTTTTCCTGTCACGTGCATGGAACGTATAAGGTCTTCAACGACAGTGGATGCTATAGGGTCAAGCCCAGCTGTAGGTTCATCGTATAAAAGAGCCTGCCAGAAGGAAGAAAATTGACTATAAGTTCACAAAGACAATTAGAAAGCAAGCTAAGCTGTCCGATCTCCTGGTATTTCAGAAATGCTTCCGGTGATTCGGTAATAATAACAAGTGAAATGATGAGATTAGCTTACAACTGATAAGGGCATACCTCTGGCTCTATTGTTTCTTTTGTGTCGTCATTTATTATTGAACGAGCAAGGGCTACACGCTTTTTCATGCCTCCGGATAATTCAGATGGCATTCGCTCCTCGACACCCTGCACACATTACATGATAATCTGCATTACAATCAAGTACTAGCAGGAAACTAATGCTCTTCTGGTCCTATCAAAGCTAATAACAATAATCTAGAATACTTCAACTATGTTTTCTCTGAAATAGACAGAAAACAGAGATATCACATACAAATATTAAGCAACATTCCATGGAAATATGTTTCCAACTGCAATGGCTGTCACTCGAGTAAAAGGTTAAGTTAAGTAAGATAAAAGCTTAACTTACTTTTAAGCCTACTGCAGCCAATGTTTCCGTCACTAGTTCACCTATTCGCTCCTCAGACAACTTGGAGTTTTCATATCTAAAAGCAAAGACCAGAGGAAATAGAAATCAGATCAATCTTGAAAACTAAGTACGCAGATCAATCTTGAAAACTAAGTACGCTCAAGGAAACTGGAAAGGAAGTTCCTTACAAAAGAAATCCAACGTTTTCACGAACATTGAGAGAATCAAACAATGCTGCACTTTGAAATACCTGCATAAGGAATTTCACACAAATTTTTCATGAAAATATAGATGAGAAGATAATCATGCCGTTCCATTCCACAAATGCATGGATACAATTAGGAAGTATACCAAGCCAATCCGGAGACCTGATATATCCTCATCACTAACTAAGCCCTGTCTTTTCTTTCCGCAGATGAACACCTCGCCCTGCTCATATGTTGCAAAACAGCCATGAATAATGAATGACAATCAGTATCACATCAAAAGTGTACCTCCCCAAAACCATACTGGTAAGAGAGATAAATTGAGAAAATGGGACAACCTTATCAGGGGCTAGAAGGCCTGCCATAACCTTCAAAATAGTTGATTTGCCAGTTCCCGAAGGACCGATTATTCCAACAGCTTCACCATGTCTAATCTACATAATAATGTAAGTATCATTTTGGATCATAAGTGAAATTGCAGAGTAAATGCTAACGCAGCCCAAGAAGTCTTATAATAAAACTTAAACCCATACTAATTAAGATGCACGTGACTGCTTTGTGGATAGTACGAGCAACGTAAGAGAACTAGTGACTAGACCGCCCAAGGTAACAGAAATGCAACATGACTCACAGTTCTATATGTATCCACAACATTCTTCTACCACTTACAATATGAAGCCTGCATTGCATCATAAGATGGATTTCAAAAACATTTAAGGGCATCTCAAATGTGTAATTTGCCATCCAACATAGTACCGTAGGGCTCCGGCACCCTGGCCCGCTCAAATCCCCCTCCCTCCACTTTTCTTCCACTCCGCCCCTGCTCCCCCCTGCTTTGCATCTGCACCCCCCTCGTCCGCCGCCCACGCATCCTCGGACGTCCTCAGCGCCCACCCATGCGCCTGCCCGCCTTGGACTACGCCACCGTCCACCCAGGATCCTTCGACAGCCAGGTACCCTCCGCCACCTTGCCGACGCAATCCATGGCGAACACCACGCTTAGCAGGTGTTCGGTCAAACGCCCTTGAGCTTTTTTTTTTCTTGAACTTTTTGTTGTTTCATAGAGTAATTTGATGGAGGGGTACTCCATGATCGAGGGTGAATTGTTGTGCGATGCCTGGTTGGTCGTATGTGCGGACTTTGTAGGCATGAGGCAAAGGGGTTAGACCTCTTGGCAGCAGGTGCATGCTTCGTTTCATGAGGAAAAGAACTTTGAGCCCTGTGACATGCACGTCATCCATGAACGCAATGTGAAGTCGCTATCGCATCGATGGTACACCATCTGCAACTTCGTCATGAAGTTTTGCGGTGTGGTTCACCGAGTGGAGACAATGTGGCCACTGGGCTCGTCAACCATCGAGATCGTAAGTTTTGCTTCTTGTTGCTCTTCATGTTGGTTAATTCATTCATTTACTGAATGTTGCTCTATATGTTATATAGTGCTGCCATGTACTACAGGACCGAGGGCAGGCCATTCACACACATACATTGTTGGATGAAGCTCAAGGGGCAGTATGTGTGGGACGACCTATGTCGATTCTAACTCGAGTATCATTGAATTCAAAAATCTTGTTAAACATCCAATTATCTCAACAACAACAACAACAAAGCCTTTAGTCCCAAATAAGTTGGGGTAGGCTAGAGGTGAAACCCATGAGATATCACGACCAACTCATGGCTCTTGCACATGGATAGCAAAGCTTCCACGCACCCCTGTCCATAGCTAGTTCTTTGGTGATACTCCAATCCTTCAGATCTCTCTTAACGGACTCCTCCCATGTCAAATACGGTCTACCCCGACCTCTCTTGACATTCTCCACACGCTTTAGCCGTCCGCTATGCACTGGAGCTTCTGGAAGCCTGCGCTGAATATGCCCAAACCATCTCAGACGATGTTGGACAAGCTTCTCTTCAATTGGTGCTACCCCAACTCTATCTCGTATATCATCATTCCGGACTCTATCCTTTCGTGTGTGGCCACACATCCATCTCAACATACGCATCTCCGCCACACCTAACTGTTGAACAGGCCGCCTTTTAGTTGGCCAACACTCGGCGCCATACAACATTGCGGGTCGAACCGCCGTCCTGTAGAACTTGCCTTTTAGCTTTTGTGGCACTCTGTTGTCACAGAGAATGCCAGAAGCTTGGCGCCACTTCATCCATCCGGTTTTGATTCGATGGTTTACATCTTCATCAATACCCCCATCCTCCTGCAGCATTGACCCCAAATATCGAAAGGTGTCCTTCTGAGGCACCACCTGCCCATCAAGGCTAACCTCCTCCTCACACTTAGTAGTACTGAAACCGCACATCATGTACTCGGTTTTAGTTCTACTAAGCCTAAATCCTTTCGATTCTAAGGTTTGTCTCCATAACTCTAACTTCCTATTTACCCCCGTCCAACTATCGTCAACTAGCACCACATCATCCGCAAAGAGCATACACCATGGGTTATCTCCTTGTATATCCCTTGTGACCTCATCCATCACCAAGGCAAAAAGATAAGGGCTCAAAGCTGACCCCTGATGCAGTCCTATCTTAATCGGGAAGTCATCAGTGTCGACATCACTTGTTCGAACACTTGTCACAACATTATCGTACATGTCCTTGATGAGGGTAATGTACTTTGCTGGGACTTTGTGTTTCTCCAAGGCCCACCACATGACATTCCATGGTATCCTATCATAGGCCTTCTCCAAGTCAATGAACACCATATGCAAGTCCTTTTGCTCCCTGTATCTCTCCATAAGTTGTCGTACCAAGAAAATGGCTTCCATCGTCGACCTCCCAGGCATGAAACCAAACTAATTTTTTATCATGCTTGTCATTCTTCTTAAGCGGTGCTCAATGACTCTCTCCCATAGCTTCATTGTATGGCTCATCAGCTTGATTCCACGGTAATTAGTACAACTCTGAGCATCCCCCTTGTTCTTGAAGATTGGTACTAATATACTCCGTCTCCATTCTTCTGGCATCTTGTTTGCCCGAAAAATGAGGTTGAAAAGCTTGGTTAGCCATACTATCGCTATGTCCCCGAGGCCTTTCCACACCTCAATGAGGATACAATCATGGCCCGTCGCCTTGCCTCCTTTCATTCTTTTTAAAGCCTCCTTGATCTCAGACTCCTGGATTCGCCGCACAAAACGTATGCTAGTCTCATCAAAGGAGTCGTCTAGTTCAATGGTAGATCTCTCATTCTCCCCATTGAACAGCTTGCCGAAGTACTCCCGCCATCTATGCTTAATCTCCTCGTCCTTCACCAAGAGTTGGTTTGCTTCATCCTTGATGCATTTGACTTGGCCAATATCCCTCGTCTTCCTCTCTCGGATCTTGGCCATCTTATAGATGTCCCTTTCGCCTTCCTTCGTGCCTAAATGTTGGTAGAGGTCCTCATACGCCCGACCCCTTGCTTCACTGACAGCTCGCTTTGCAGCCTTCTTCGCCATCTTGTACTTCTCTATGTTGTCTGCACTCCTATCCAGGTATAGGCGTTTGAAACAATCTTTCTTCTCTTTAATCACCTTATAGGTGTCCTTCTCATCATCGTTCCACCACCAGGTAAACATCCAATTATATCAGATGTAATATTTCCATTTGAACTATTGTCGTATTAGGGATATTCGCATGTTATCCATGGATGAATTATGCTATTTTCTATAATTATTTTGAGTGTTGCGGATTTTATTAGAAAAGAAAAACAAGGGCGGCATTTAGGGGACAAGATTGGGTGGCCGGGTCCCGCATCAGTGTCCGCAAACTGGTCCGGACCAGTCCGTGGACAAATACAATGTCCGTTTTAGGGGAAGGCGTTGGAGATGCCTAAGCACCCTATAATGAATAGTTGGTTCGAAATAATGCCCAATGGGCACTGAACCAAAACAATTAGTAAGCAGTCGAAAAACGTACAGGCTCCTACAAGGACTCACCTTGAAGCTGACGCCTTGCAGTACATGCTTGTCCCCAAAGGACTTGTGCACATCCCTGCATTCTATAAGAACACCGTGCTCATCGCCAATCTGTCTGCTCAAATCCCAGTTCTTAGACAAGTTCGAACCCTGCAGAGCGATGAAAACAAAACGCCATTCATCACTGCAGACTCCAAGGTGGCATGGCAACAATTCAACCAAGCTACATCAGGATCCCAGCGTCCTTGCAGGACCGTACCTCACGCAGGTTCCCTGCATTGCCCAAACCGGGGCTCCTCGTGGCCGACACGACGACGCCAGCGCCCGCGCGGCATGTCCTCGACGACAGCACGCCTAACCTGCCTAAGCAAGAACATGTGCAAGATATTACTACCATTGCTCATCTGGCAAAAACTAATCCAATTCAATGGAAGGCATAACCGCAGGCTATGGCGCACGATTAACTTTTTTTGTGTGAACCTTGACGCGCAATTAACCTAATCACATTACAAATAGCTTCCCCCTTTTCAGGTGTCGGTGCACAGTTAACCTGATCAATTGTCAATACTACATTCAGCGAGGCAAGCAAGGCATCCATCCATCCGAGAGCCAGCGAGCCGACAATCCGCCCCGACGAGCCGGCGAATCGGCAGTCCCCCAAGAACGCAATTCAACCATCCACATCAAAAGAGAAGAAGACTTCCAAGAACTGCAAGACGCAAAGAGGAAGAGGAAAGATCCAGCCATCCAGGCCGTGGAATTACCTGAACGGGAGGGCGGCGCGGAGGCAGGGGGCGTCGGCGGGGCGCGGGAGGAGGCCGCATCCTACGTGGACGCCCGCGCACCGGAGCGCGGCGGCGGGGGCGGCGGACGGCGGCGACGCCATGGTGGCGCTCGGCGGCGGGTGGAGGAGGAAAAGGGAGGTGGGTGGAAAATCCTCCTCCTCTCTGGGGGGTGTGGTGTGACGCGACCAAGGCCCACATCCCGCGTCCGTCAGCATTAAGCGCGATCACAACCGTCCGTTGGCGATCCGACGGCTGGGATTCTCCTCCACGCGCGCCCGAAGGATCCCAAATTACCAAGCTGCCCGGGCCGCGAAATCTGCGATGGCGACGGCGGCGGCGACGCTGCGGTGGCGGGTGATGGCGGCGTCGGCGGCGCTGCGGCTGGCGCTGGTGGCGTACGGGGAGTGGCAGGACGCGCACCTCGAGGTGCGCTACACGGACGTGGACTACCTCGTCTTCTCCGACGCGGCGGCCGCCGTCGCCGCCGGGGGCTCCCCGTTCGCGCGCGCCACCTACCGCTACTCCCCGCTCCTCGCCTTCCTCCTCCTCCCCAACTCGCTCCTCCACCCCGCCTGGGGCAAGCTCCTCTTCTCCGCCGCAGGTAGCCCCGCCCGCGCCCCCGCCCCGCCGCCGCTCGCCCGCACGGTACATACAGTCTCCGTCGAGTTCTCGCGGTGTTGATGCTTCTGCGGTGCAGATTTGCTCGTCGGGGTGTTCATCGACGATATTCTGGAGCTGCGGGGGGTCCCGGCGAGGACCCGGATCTGGTGCGTGGTGGCCTGGCTGTTCAACCCCTTCACCTTCACCATCGGCACCAGAGGGAACTGCGAGCCCGTCGTCTGCGCCGCCATGCTCTGGATCCTCATCTGCTTGATGAAGGGTGTAAGCTCTGAATCCTTTTTTTTATGTGTGTTCAGTGATAGCTGCTATCTTTGTGAACTAGCTCTGAATATTTTGCAGCTATGTTGATCTGCTGACTCTTACATGTCAAAACTAGGAATATTTCTCTTCGAATTGGAATAGGGATATAATTAGTCTGAAAGTTGCAATGATGTGATGAACATTTAGTTTATGCTTAGTCTTCCATTCAGTCTTTTCTTAAGTTTTGTTCACCGATCAATTGTATGTCTGTTGGATGATCAATCTCACTATTTAGCTTATTTTTGTGAAGTAGTGGAATTTAATCTTTTATGTAAGGGGCATTTAACTTATTGGACCCATGGATTTACCAAAACGAATTGGCAGACTGCATTTTACAAAGTTGGGTGTTGCTTGTGCAATGAAATACATGATGGTAACCCCTCCGAAGAAGGAAGGTGTACCCATAATCCAAGAAAATCGTACTAGATTTCTCACTTTTGCAAAACCACATAATACCAAATAATTTGCTTCTTATACATAGTTCTAGTCTCCTCTGTACCTATAATCCAAGAAAGTCATTAGTACTTGGTGCTCAACAGCTAAAGTACCTTTGCTTCAGAATTCAGGTTTTCTTTGGATTAATGTCTTAATGGTGTCATCACAATGTCTTTTGTCCTGTTTCTTCATTTGCTTGACTCGATGCGTTTAGACAGACATTCAGCTTCATAATCTAGTTTGTGAAGTGAACATTGTCAGGCAAATGGTTCACTTGCTTGCAACTTCCCAAATAACTTGCAGATCACTTACTCTGTTGCTTACTTGCATCATAAGTATGGACAGTTTACTAGTATTTGCAGTCACATGTAGTAAGAAGATTAAAAACGTAGAATTATTGTTTATAAGTAATTTGCATGGCTATCTTACAGTTTGATTATCTACTGCAGGTAGAGTACTGCAAGCAGCATTCTGGTATGGGCTGATTGTGCACTTCAGAATATACCCAATTATATATGCAATCCCCTTTGTTATAGTCCTTGGCAAGAATTATGCCGGTCCTGCTGGTAGACCTGTCCTTACACAGTGGATTTCGAAACAACAGTTACAAAGCAATAAAGGTAGGGAAAATGTGGAAGAACCGACATCACTCTTGGCGAATCTATGGAATTTTCTCAGTAGCCTCATAACAAGAGATACTATCCTGTTTGGGTTGTTCTCTGGATCTATGTTCTTTGCTTGGACCGGCATCTTCTTCTATCTCTATGGGTGGGAGTTCCTAAATGAAGCACTACTTTACCATCTCACACGAACTGATCCAAGGCACAACTTCTCGATTTACTTCTATCACATATATCTGCACCATCAGCAAGGGTTCTCAAGCATACAGAGGCTGGCTTCGTTCCTGCCGCAGCTGATCGTGCAGTTGGCGCTCATTGTACGCTTTTCCAGGGATCTTCCGTTCTGCATGTTTCTCCAAACAGTAGCATTTGTCGCCTTCAACAAGGTAGGATAAATCAGATACCTCCTATTTGTGTGAAACTACTACAGTAGTAGTACGCTGAAATACTAACAACTGCTACTCTGTCGACGAGCAGGTGATGACAGCGCAGTACTTTGTGTGGTTCTTCTGCCTGCTGCCCCTCATCCTCCCCTGGACCGGCATGAAGCTGAGGTGGAAGGGCCTGGCCTGCGCGCTGGTGTGGATGGGGTCCCAGCTGCACTGGCTGATGTGGGCCTACCTGCTGGAGTTCAAGGGTCGGAACGTCTTCGTGCAGCTCTGGGCGGCAGGCATCGTGTTCCTGGCCGCCAACACCTTCGTCATGATCATGGTGATTAGGCACCACAGGCACACCCCGCTCTTCTCGGTGCCGGTGGGTCCCGGGACCAAGATCGCCGCCAAGAAGGATTAGCCACGTGGCTACGTAGTTTCCTCTCTCTTTGCCAACTGATGGTTGTACGGTTTTCCGATAAAGAGATGATTGTAACTGTTGCCTTGCCTTAGCATGGATCTTGCCTGGGTTGCAGCATGCTGTAGCTTTGCTTCTAGGATACAAACGGCAAGCGTACAATAGTACAGTAATTCTCTTCAGGTGTTCATCAATAGGAGTTTTCTGTTCACCGGAATTTTGAGATATGACTGGTCAACTGTAATGGGATTTATATGTACTGGAATTTTTGTAATTGCTTCGGCATAGAAAACGTTGTAGTACCTTTCTGTTTTTTTTTTGGCTGGGAATTGATAGTCTTGAATTATTACTACTTGCTTGTATGCTTTTGGTGAATTATGTACTGGTAATTAAATCAGGAATTGGTGTTCCAAACCACGTGACACATGCGGTAAGCAATACAAACGATTAAAAAAAAAAAGGAATTGGTGTTCCAAGATCCAAAGCAATACTGGTTGAAGTGTGGTAACCCTCTCGGTATGAATACGAGTCTGTTTGATAGGACTAGCGTAGAGTAACTATACATAGGTTCTTCTAAGAGACCACAACAAGATGACCGCGTGGCCTAATGGATAAGGCGCTCGCCTCCGGAGCGGGAGATTCTGGGTTCGAGTCCCAGCGTGGTCGGCTTTTTGTAGTTTTTTACATTTTCTGCGCAAATGTTCCAGTTTTTCTTTTTAGGAAACCACGTGTTTATATTGCATGAACAACAAACTCGGTCCAGACGGGACAAAATACCAAAACGCACAACCATCATGTCAGCCTTTTGTATTTACATTTTTGGCGGCAAAATGTTCCAGTTTTTTTTTAGGAAACCACATGTTTGTCGTATGAACAACAAACTCGGTTCAGACGGGGCAATTTCCAACGTACAACCATCATGTCATGACAAAGACACACCTCACAAGGAAGAAATTGAGGTAATAGCACCCCAAGTCCACAAACTTGCACCGAATATGATGTTTTAGTCCAAAACTTGCAAACTATTACTAAGGACTCCTACAACTTGACACCCTATGTGATGTTTTGGTCCACGGCCACTCACAGCGTGACAAGTGGCAGTTCAGAGGGTGGACCGGTCAGCTCTGGCAATTTTGCACAAAGGCCCCTGCCGTCTACTCGATTCAACCCGCACTGCACCCACCTGAATTAAATGCCACAGGAGTTGCACCAGATCCGTTCGACCTCTCCCGCTGTCCTGTTGGGGAGAGACAATGTGCTGGCGATTTGGTGATGACGCTCGTCATCGCGCTGTCGTCGCCGGAGTTCGCCGGCGGGATGGAGCCACCTCCTTCCGCTCATCTCATCCGGTCGCTCGGCGTCATCCCACCGGACTATGGTGAGCTCCTGTCCCCTCTTCCGCCTCCTTCCGTGTTCCGCCCGTGCTCTGTTTCATCGTCGCCGTTCGTCGTCCGCATCAGCCCCACGTCGGTGTGTCTCACGGTGGTGTGCTTGTTGAATGCTGTTGGGTTTGTCTGACGGCAGTAAAGTTATGGTTTTGGCCTAGTGGGTTTTGGCCGAGTAGATTAGGTTAGGGTTTAGGGTGGCAAAGTCTTGGGTTTGGCCTGACAATTGGGTCTTCTTTTCCGTTCATATGTTAGCTTGTTAGACTGGAGTTGTGGATCAGTCCTCCATTCATGTGCATCGAAAGCAAATCTGACAATACTTGATTGTGTTCGTTGCCACCAAATTTAGTTGTTCATGTTTCAGGTGTTAATGCTTACTATTGCAATGTTCATGGTCATGTTTCAGGTGTTAGTGATGCCACCAGTTGGTTGTGTTCAATGGCACCAACTTCAGTTAGCTCAAGTATTGATTTTAGGACATTTGACAGAATTTTTTCAGTTAACTGTAGTTATCTGAATGTTGTCAGTTAACTGTAGTTATCTGAATTTTGTGAGTGCACTGTAGTTATTCACAATGTTTTCAGTTCACTGTAGTTAACTGAACTTCTCAGTTAACTGAACATCTGAGTTAACTGAACATCTGAGTTAACTGAACTTCTCAGCTAACTTAATTTTGCTGTTAAGTGTATACATCATTGTGCATTGCTTACAAATTACACCTATTTGATGCAGTGTGTGATTCAGCAAATGGACAAAGGGTGGACACTTCTTTCTTTACACTTGAACTTGAGCATGGTGGAATTTTCTGTGGCCCAATTAGTAATTTGGAGTACTGGAACCCTTCAGTGGAAGTTCTTGATTATGTTGATGCTACCACATTCTCATATTCTTTCATTGAAGAGCACCTAACTTGGTTGGGATATCTAGTGGGTGAGCACATACTTTACTGGTGCTTGCCTGACAAATCAATTGCAGATGGTTTGGTCAGAATTAAATCTGATGATGATGTGCAACACATCATCAGAGCTAGTGTTGAGCATAAAGTGCTGGCTATTATGGTTGACCATGCAGATTTCATCAGCAATTTCAGGGCTGAATCCATATGCACATTGCCATCTATTATGGTTGAAGCATCTTTCCAGCACAGTGTCATTTCTTTCAATGAAGAAGATCCAATGTCAGAAATTGCTGCAACTGCAACAGAACCTGAAAGTTTGGTGATAGAAGATGTAGAGCACAATTTGCTTACTGAAGATGGAGTAGCAGTAATTGAAGATATAGTTGTTTCTGAATCAAATTTCAGTGACAGTGATTATGACATAGATGAGGGGGATGATGATCTTTATGATGACAACATTGACTTTGATGTTGATGAACAAGCTGAAGAAGAAAAGGATGATGTGGAGGTAGATGACTATTTGCTTGATGATCAAGATCTTAATCTGCCCATTGAGGAAGCAGAGCAGTTGAGGTACAAGTTTACTGCCTTCAATTCAAAGGTGGACATGGTTGCCCCTGCCTTCAAAGTTGGGATGGTCTTTGCTGATGTGAAGGAGCTTAGACTTGCTATTACTGCATATTCTGTTAAGAACAGAGTTCAGATCAAGAAGTTAAAGAATGACAAAACTAGAATAGAGGCTGTTTGTGAAAGAGATTGCCCATGGTGGCTAAAAGCTGGCAAGGACAACAGGACAGGAGGATTTGTAATCAAGGCTTACTATGGAGAGCACTGTTGTCAGAAGAAATGGAAGATAAGGCAGATGGCAGCTAAGTTTCTGTGCCAGTATTTCATAGATGAGTTCAGGGATGACCAGAAAATGTCACTTGGTACATTTGCAAGAAAAATCACCAAGGCATTCAATGTGACCCCTAACAGATGGAAGCTAGCAAGGGCTAGAACTGCAGCCCTGAAAGAGATCCATGGTGATGAAGAACATCAGTTCAGTAGGCTATGGGACTATGGCCATGAATTAAGGACTACAAACCCTGGCTCTACATTTCTGTTATCAACTGAGCTGAAGAAAGACCCAAAATTTCCAATGGGCAGGAAGTGTCTGAAGGCACTGTACTGGTCTTATGATGCATGTAAAAGAGGGTGGTTAAAGGGGTGCAGGCCTATCATTTTCATTGATGGATGTCACATGAAAACAAGGTTCAAAGGAGTTTTGCTTAGTGCTGTTGGAATTGATCCAAATGACTGCATTTTCCCCATTGCAATGGGTTGGGTTGAAGTAGAATGCACAGGATCCTGGGAATGGTTTCTGACAACTTTGAGAGATGATCTAAACATCACTAACACTGCTCCTTTCACAATTATGAGTGACAAGCAAAAGGGATTGATAAATGCTGTGCAGAAAGTGTGGCCAGATGCAGAGCATAGGTTTTGTGTGAGGCATATCTATCAGAATTTCAATGAGAAGCACAAGGGAGAGTTGCTGAAGCAAGACCTGTGGGCCATTGCAAGATCACCAAACAAAGTGAATTGGAGGCAGAACTGTGAGAAAATGGATACAGATTGTTCAGCTGCATTTCATTGGACTGAAAGCTGCATTTCATTGGACTGAAAGACTTGATCCAAAGACTTGGTGTAAAGCATTTTTCAGTGAATTTCCCAAATGTGACATTCTATTGAACAATAATTCTGAAGTGTTCAACAGCTATATCCTTGAAGGCAGAGAGATGGCAGTGTTGTCAATGCTTGAATATATATTCTACAAAATCATGCAAAGGCTTGTGAGCAAACAAAGAGAGGCAATAGAAAAGTGGGCAGGGCAGAGAATATGCCCAAAGATCAAGAAGAATTTAGACAAGAACACTGAATTTGCTGCAAATTGTCATGTTTCATAAGCTGGCTGATACGTCTCCAACGTATCTATAATTTTTGATTGCTCCATGCTATATTATCTTCTGTTTTGGACATTATTGGGCTTTATTATACACTTTTATATTATTTTTGGGAATAACCTATTAACCAGAGGTCCAGCCCAGAATTGCTGTTTTTTGCCTAAGAGTTTCGCAGAAAAAGAATATCAAACGGAGTCCAAACGGAATGAAACCTTCGGGAACGTGATTTTCGGAACGAACATGATCCAGAGGACTTGGACCCTACGTCAAGAAAGCTACCAGGAATCCACGAGGTAGGGGGGCGCGCCTACCCCCCTGGGCGCGCCCTCCACCCTCGTGGGCCCCATGTTGCTCCACTGACGTACTCCTTCCTCCTATATATACCTACGTACCCCCAAACTACCAGATACGGAGCCAAAAACCTAATTCCACCGCCGCAACCTTCTGTACCCACGAGATCCCATCTTGGGGCCTGTTCCGGAGCTCCGCCGGAAGGGGCATCGATCACGGAGGGCTTCTACATCAACACCATAGCCTCTCCGATGAAGTGTGAGTAGTTTACCTCAGACCTCCGGGTCCATAGTTATTAGCTAGATGGCTTCTTCTCTCTTTTTGGATCTCAATACAATGTTCTCCCCCTCTCTTGTGGAGATCTATTCGATGTAATCTTATTTTGCGGTGTGTTTGTTGAGACCGATGAATTGTGGGTTTATGATCAAGTTTATCTATGAACAATATTTGAATCTTCTGAATTCTTTTATGTATGATTGGTTATCTTTGCAAGTCTCTTTGAATTATCAGTTTGGTTTGGCCTACTAGATTGATCTTTCTTGCAATGGGAGAAGTGCTTAGCTTTGGGTTCAATCTTGCGGTGTCCTTTCTCAGTGACAGTAGGGGCAGCAAGGCACGTATTGTATTGTTGCCATCGAGGATAACAAGATGGTTTTTTTTATCACATTGCATGAATTTATCCCTCTACATCATGTCATCTTGCTTAAGGCGTTACTCTGTTCTTATGAACTTAATACTCTAGATGCATGCTGGATAGCGGTCGATGTGTGGAGTAATAGTAGTAGATGCAGGCAGGAGTCGGTCTACTTGTCTCGGACGTGATGCCTATATACATGATCATACCTAGATATTCTCATAACTATGCTCAATTCTGTCAATTGCTCAACAGTAATTTGTTCACCCACCGTAAAATACCTATGCTCTTGAGAGAAGCCACTAGTGAAACCTATGGCCCCCGGGTCTATCTTCCATCATATTAATCTTCCAACACCTAGTTATTTCCTTTGCTTTTTATTTTGCTTTTTTTTTACTTTGCATATTTATCATAAAAATACCAAAAATATTATCTTATCATATCTATCAGATCTCACTCTCGTAAGTGACCGTGTAGGGATTGACAACCCCTTATCGCGTTGGTTGCGAGGATTTATTTGTTTGTGTAGGTGCGAGGGACTCGCGCGTAGCCTCCTACTGGATTGATACCTTGGTTCTAAAAAACTGAGGGAAATACTTACGCTACTTTGCTGCATCACCCTTTCCTCTTCAAGGGAAAACCAACGCAGTGCTCAAGAGGTAGCACTGGCCAACAAAAATTCAGAGTTCAGTCTGGAAATTCTAGCTACTCAGTGGACTTGTGTTTGCATACCTGTGATTGCAGGAGATGGCAGTTATCTGGTGTGCCTTGTGGCCATTCCATAGCATGTTGTAGGGAAGAAAGAATTGACCCAGAGTTACTGGTTCATAACTGCTACACTGTGGAGAACTATATGAAAGCATATGGCTACACACTGGTCCCTCTAAGAGACCCTAAATACTAGGAGGTGCAGCCAGGATACAAGGTTTTTCCACCTGTGTTCACTAAACAGCTGGGCAGGCCAAAGAAAAATAGGAAAAAAACACCTGAAGAGAAAATCAAACATGGTGTGAGACATTTGAACAAGAAAGGTGTTACAATGCATTGCTCCATATGTGGTAGAGCTGACCACAACAGAAAGGGCCACTACAGATGGCAGGAAGCACTTATTGAAGAAGGGGTAGAGCTGGTGGATGAAAATTATGACGATCCAACTTTTCTGCAAGTATGTTTCACTTGTAACTAATAAAGTTTCACTTGTAACTGAAGAATGTTTCAGTTTTAACTGAATAGTATGAGCTTCTTCTTTGCAGAACAAATACCCTACCAGGCCAGATCCTAGGTTAGATCCTAGTGAGTCACCCACCAGCATGGTCTTCAACATGGCTACCAGAGATAGAGCTAGAAGAGCTCAACAAAGAGTTCATGGCCCATTGCCACAGCAGTCTTCATTTGTTGTTGCTGCTGGTGCTGCAATACCACAGCCAAGGGTCACTACAGAGATGAACATTGCTAGACAGACAAGGGAAAGAACAACAGCTGACAGAGGAGAAGGATCTGAAGCTAATGGCAGAGGAAGAGGAAGGAAAAGGAGAGGAAGAGGAGAAGGAAATCCAGCAGCAAGGAGAGGAAGAGGAGCAAATGCAAATCCAGTTCTTGGAAGAGGAGCAAATGCAAATGCAGTGCTTGGAAGAGGAGGAAATCCAGTGCTTGGCAGAGGAGCAAATCCAGTGCTTGGCAGAGGAGCAAATCCAGTGCTTGGCAGAGGAGCAAATCTAGTGCTTGGAAGAGGAGCAAATGCAGTGCCAGGAAGAGGAGAAAATGCTGATGCAGTTCCAGCAAGAGGAGGCAGAAATGTGCATGCTTGGAGAGGCAGAGGAGGAAATTCAGGTGCAGGTAGAGGCAGGGGAGGAAGAAATGCAGATGCAGGTACAGGAAGAGGAGCAATCCCAGGTGAGAGGGAATGATGGCTGATGTTTGGAGAAGATATGAGCAACAACCTAATTCTTGATCTAAATGCTCCCCCTGATGCTTGATTTGGTGGCAGTTCAGACTGTCACTTTTTTTGTTAAGGCCTGAAGCAATGTAAAACATTGAGTGGCCTTTTTTGGATGCAGTAAGGAGCATCCATTGCCTCATTATTTGATGCCTAACAGTGGCATTAAGTGCCCTTTTTGTAACTAAAAACTGTGATGGCAAACATGTGGCATTTCCTGGGTTTTAATGCTTTCCAAAATTCAGTTAACTTCTGTCATTTAGCAAAGTTCAGTTTAATTCAGTTAAGGCTGTCCAAAATTCAGTTAAGTTTTGTCAGTTTTCAAAGTTCAGTTTAATTCAGTTCATTATGTCCAAAATTTAGTTAAGTTCTGTAAGTTTTCAAAGTTCAGTTTAAATTCTATTTAAATGTTTTAATGAAGTTAAATTCTGTTGAAATGTTTAACTTGCTACAGCAAACTGAATGTACTTAGCTGCAATTATTTGTCCTACAGATAACTGAATTTTATGTAAGGTAAAAAAAACAAAAAGTTCGGCCTGGGTCTCGAACCCAGGACCGTGGTTTGGTAAGCTAGGAGCAATGCCAGTGGAGTAGTAGTCGTGGTTTGGTGTATTTGCTGCCACTCTTGTACTAATACTTATTTTTACGAGGGGCCGACGATTCAGTTTTCACACCTGTCTTAAAGACGGCAACCCACTGCTCTCGGCGCCCACTACCACTCCCCACTTCCCTCGTCTTCTCGTTTCTTGCGCTACCCACCTCCATCTCATCGCCACACCTGAAAACCCTCGCCGAGGTCGAAGCCGCCGCCGACGCCATGGACGGCAGCCTCGGATGGCAGAGGGCCGTCGAAGATCTGGCCGGTGACGACCAGGCGGCGCGGGCGGAGCTGCAGGAGATTGCGCGCTGGTTCCCGAGCATCCAGATGATGAGGAACCACGCGCGCGGCCTCATCAAGGCAATGGCGGACGACGAGAAGCGTCGCGCCATGCCCAGCGGCAATTACGGCGCCGTCGGCGTCCATCCGGCGAAGATCCTGCAGTTCGCCATGGGGGAGACGCGGTCGGATGATCCGGACCAGCGCGCGCGCTGGTGGATGTACCAGTCCGCCAGGGCGCCACCGCAGCAGCCGGATCCGAACCGTGTCGCCTCCAGGACAGAGCGCGTGCGGGAGGTCGTCCTTGCCATCCCCGCGCCAATCAACAGGGCATACTGGGACAGGTTCCAGCCTGAGCTCCTCCTTCCCGACGACGTCTCCGACGCGGATTCGTCGTCCGACTCCAAGCACGAGCACCTCACCTCCGATGCGGACTCTGGCTACGACCCGGAGACCGAGTCGTCTGAAGAGTGGGAGATGGACGTCATCATCCTCTCTGACGACGAGCCGGATGAGGTGCAGATGGCACCACGGGCTGTGCACCTCCCCATCGATGTGGACGCACTCTCGGATGTGCCTGACCTCATCGTCGTCAAGCAAGAGGAGGCGGACGAGGCGGACAAGGTGCCTGTGCAGGAAGATGAGGCGGACAACAGGAAGGGGAAGAAGAATGCAAGCAACAAGAGGCCTGCAGATGGGGTGGTGCGCCGCTTGGAGAGGCTGAAGATGTTGAAGAAGAATTGAAGCAGAAGCCTTGAAGAAGAAGTGATGCAGCTGAAGAAGAAGACTTTAGGTATGCTGATATAGTAGAGCAGCATATAAGTTAAGTATTTAGGCAATGTTGTTTAGGTGTGCTCATATATGCAGAGCATATAAGTTATTTTATGATGCTATGGTGCTGTTAAGTATGATGGTGAACTAATGTGGTATGGTGCTGTTAAGTGAGATGTTGAACTATGATGGTATGGTCAGTTATGCTAAACTAAGGTATGAATGTTGCTGTTTAGGTCTTGAAGTTTCCAATGCGGTAGTTAGTTAGTTATGAATATTGTGGCCAGTTAACAATTTGAATGTCTGCATGTGGTGTACTGATGCATGACATCCTATGACTAGGGTCCATATGCAACAATTTGTTGCAACCAACTCTTTCCCAAAATAGAAGGGACCCCAGATGCATGTAGTAGGGTACATATGCACATATTCCATTAAACATTCAGAACTCTGAAAAATTTAGTTAACTGAAATGTAGTGCACTCAGATAACAAATTTAGTTTTCTTCTTACTTTGAAAACAGATTTGAGTTAGCTTAGTGCTGTTAACTATGACAAAATTTAGTTATCTCCAAAATTCAGTTAACTGTCAAAGTATAGGCAACTGTCAAAAAATTCAGTTAACTGTCAAAGTACAATTAACTATGACCAAATTTAGTTAACTCACTAAATCAATAATAAGACACTTCAATTAAATAGAAGTACTTAAATTGAAGTACATACTTCAGTACACAAATTAGTCAAATTACTGAATACAAATAAGTCTGGAACTTCAAGTGCAAGGTCATACTGGACCTGCTACTAATGATTACAATAACCATTGCATCACTCAAATTCTTCAAGCATCTCTTCCAGCTTCCTTATCTTGCCCTTGGTGTCTTCCTTATGTTTGAAAAGATCACCAATCATGTACTCTAACATCTTCTTCTCTTGCTTTAGCACATTCCTCTCCAGCACCAGGTTGTCCCTCTCTTGCACCAGACTGTCCCTCTCTTCCATGATACTGTCCCTCTCCTGCTTCATCAGGTCCCTCTCTTTCTCTGCCTTGGCCCTCACAACTTGATGAATGTTTGTGAATGATTTGTCAGACATCTTCTTCTTATCAAGATCTTCCTTCATGTCAGCCATAGCAAGTTGTGTGTTGCCTAGTTGGGCCAGAGCTTGCTCCTTCTCAGCCACCATTTGAGCAAAATCAACCTTAAAAAACCTCAAGTCTTTTTCCATCTTTTCCTTCTCTCTCACAACCCTAAGATTTTCTGAAGCATTAACTACATTGTCCTGGAGCCTAAGCTTGTTCTCATCTTCATACATGCCCCAGATCCTAGCTAGGCTCATCTTCAAAGGGGCAGGCCACTCAGGGTCAACCCACTCAAGATAGCTGCATTTAGGTATCTTCTACAAATTTGCAACAAAGAAAAATATTCAGTACAATGAAAAAAATAGTTATATACTGGCTCAACTACACTACAAATGTTCAGTTTACATGAAGAACAAGCAGTTTACTTGAGCAAAATTTGTTAGCTTCCACACATTCAGAGTTACAAACAACAAGATTCAGTTAACTGACAGATCTAACTGAATGTATTCACTTAATTTAAAGAACTACAAACAAACAACAAATTCAGAGTTACAAACAACAATCCACAATATTCACTTAATTTAAAGAACTACAAACAAACAAAAACATTCAGTTAACTGACAGAAGCAAAAACAACAACATAAACACTGAATCTAGCTGTCAACACAATAGTAATATATGCATTTGACTGTCAGAACTAAACTGAACACTGAATCAAACTGACCAAATGAGCTACTAACCTTCTGTGCACAAGCTAGGAATCTCCTCCCACTATCCACACTGATTCAAATGCCACCAGCTTCTCACACACACATTCATGCTCACATCTAGAACTCAGATCTGTGGCCAGGCCGCTCCATTCCAAACACAAGATGGTGGAAGGTAGCTAAAACAAAAGTAAATCAGCTTCATTTAATAACTAACAATGCACACCCAAAGAAACCCTAACCCTACCAGAGAAAGAGATCTAACCTGCACTTCACTGCTGACTGACTCAGCGTCGGACGAACTGCCAGAATCGCTCCAGGAAACCATGGCCACGAGCTGTGCAAATGTTCAAGGCAGGGGATGGGGGAAGGGACCTTGCTGCCGGCGACAGAGGGAGAGGGAGAGAGAGAGAGAGAGCGAGAGGATGGAGAATGGGGAACAGGAAGGAGAAAGGGGGACAACAACGGTAGGTGGTGGGGTGGGGGAACGGGAGGAACGGGACCAGCGACGGGGTGCAGTGCGGGTTGAATCGAGTAGACGGCAGGGGCCTTTGTGCAAAATTGCCAGAGCTGACCGGTCCACCCTCTGAGCTGCCACTTGTCATGCTGTGAGTGGCTGTGGACCAAAACATCACATAGGGTGTCAAGTTGTAGGAGTCCTTAGTAACATTTTGCAAGTTTTGGACTAAAACATCACATTCGGTGCAAGTTTGTGGACTTGGGGTGCTATTACCTCGAAGAAATTTATGAATAGCAAAATGTTCTAGTTTCGATGGAGCTTTGCTGCAACGACAGTGGGGAACTGGGGATGGCAATTTGAGAAAGGCAGTGTTACTTTGGATGTGTAGACTTGATGCTCGCTTCCTCAGTTGCCGGAGCAAATATTATGTGTAGACTTGATGCAATATGCTGTCAAGTCGCAGCTTACTCTGTCCAAAAGGTACTACACTCCACCACTTGTCTTCCGGCCGAGCAAAAAGATGCACATCACCGTGGTACGCAAGCTGTCCGAGACAGCAAGAAAGATATACTTCCATTCCCAACGCATCTCATTTCTATGAAAACCTAGCATCATCCGCTTACATATGCCCAGCTAAAATTCACCGTAGCAGCTACGCAAGAGAGGCCAAGCATCAGTTTAACTTATGCTACTCCCTCTGTTCACTTTTATAAGGGCTTTGTAGATGTTTCAAACACTGTGTAAAACAACTCAATTTCACTTGTCTGAAACGACTTATAAAAGTGAACGGAGGGAGTATGAGTTTTGGTGTTGATCTGCTATGAATGCCCTTTGTGGCTAGTGCATGTATCCGCGGCGCGAACAATGGTTGGCATTGGCCACCTACTACCTCAATATTTATAATGTTAATGTGCCATACGAAGAGGTCATATGTTATGGATGCGCAGGTATTTCTCTATATACCTTTATGTTAGAAAAGGACGGGTACGACTTCTGATTGAAATGAATATGTATGTGCACATGTTATCTCTGCTTTAGCTAAGACTTTGAGTCGAGGTACCGCGGTGAAGATACGGTGCCCTTAAATCAATATGAGTCCTTCATTTGTTTTAATTAATCCGATGGATAAGATCAGTTGGCACTTCAACATAAAAGCTTAGGCGTACCCCCACCAATTGTGTTAGGGAGAACCATGTTTTAAAGGAAAAAATTGCAACCTAGGTGGGAATTAAGGAGGTGCGTACTACATAAGGATGCTATCATTCTATTAATTAAATTATGTTACGACATGCAACACGAACTAGCCGGCGGGAGATCCGTCAGCCAAGAATTACGGGAAGCATCGTAGAAAGAACATGACAAAATTGTTGGCTACCTGATGAAACATCACATGAGAGATGCACAAAATAAACAACCACAATGCTATGAACATGTAATTAATAACTGCAAAGTTTCAAGAAAAAAATGCAAGATAATGAAGAACTACGAGATCAACGTAATGCTTGGGATATCTGATTACTGGGATACAACAGAAGATCAAGAGGATTGACGAATGACCGAGGTGTCAAAAATTCATGGGTGGGGAGGTGGCTGTACATGCAGCAGGGAAGAGGAGGCAGCCACCGCCGCACAAGATCACACACACCTGCACTACTAGGGAAAACCCTAGTAGTAGCGTGGGGTAATTGCTAGCAGTAGTGCGGGGGCCTGCGCTACTGCTAGGGCGCTACAGCTAACTTTTAGCAGTAGCGCGGGTGGTACCCGCGCTACTGCTACTTCTAGTAGCAGTAGCGTGGTCGCCACCCGTGCTACGACTACTTAGTTGTAGCGCGGGTCAGGGCTCCGCGCTACTACTAACTAATTGAGAATTAAAAAATTAATTCCAGCCATGGCGGCTGCTTCTGCTCGGCGTCATCGTCCTCTCCATTCATGGCTGCTACTAGTCCTGGAGGGGATGAAGTTGTTCGTGGTGATGGTGCTTCCCCACCCAACTTGTGCCCGCACCTCTCGTCTACTACTGCTACAAAAGAAGAGAAAATTATTAGAAAGAGGAAGAGAGAGATAGAGAACAGTAGGAGGAGGAACTCACCGGTGGCCGCCGGAGTTGGAGACGATGCCCGAAACCCTAGATGAAGCTCGGTGACCTGCTGCTGCTTGTCGTGGGACCCTTGACCTGGCGAGGAGGTGCAAGTGGCTGCGTCCATGGCGGATCTGGCCGCCGCCATGTGGACCACGCTCTGCTGGTTTCCCTCTCCTTCCAACAGCGGAGAAGAAGGAGGATGGAGGGGAGGGGAGGGGTCTGTGAGAGGAGGTCGCCGGATTTGTGAGTGGCGCCGAGGTGCGAGGCCGGCAGTGGTGGTGGGTGAGGAAGGGAATGGCGAGTTGGAGGAGAAGGGGAATCAAAAGAGTGTGGGTTTGGATTTGGGCCTCCGCACGCTATGTGTACATATGTCTTGGTGGGTCGATAGTAGTAGCGCGGGTTTATACCCCTCGCTACTACTATGGCATGTCCCGGGGGGGGGGGGGGGGGTGGCACGGCAGAGACCACTTAGTAGTAGCGAGGGTTATAAACCCGCGCTACTACTATCAACTCAGTAGTAGCGAGGGCTATAAACCCGCGCTACCACTATCAACTCAGTAGTAGCGAGGGCTATAAACCCGCGCTACTAGTAAGTAGCAGCAGCGAGGGGTATAAACCCTCGCTACTAGTAAGCGTCTGCCTATAAGCTTTTCCCTAGTAGTGTTGATTGGGACGTCCCGATGGAGTGAGTCAATAATTCTAAAGTATCGCCCTAATTTACCGGTTAGGTTTAGTTTGTATTCCTGCCTTGGTATATCGAGTACCATGGTACCGTAAAAAAACTCGAGACGACTCTATGTGAACCATTATTTGGTTGTTGAGCGGAGTTATTCAAAACACACCCTAATTTAGTAGTGTGGTCGGTTTTTTCCGGTAAACTTTTTTTAGCTCTATTTGGGTCCCAGTGTGGTCGTTTTTTTCTGGCAATTTTTTTTGAGAAAGCACATGTTCATCATGTTAAACCGCAAGTTACAACAAACTCGGTCCACACTGGGCAGCAAGACGCACCCCACAAAAAGGAAATTTATAAAAAACAAAATGTTCCAGTTTTGATCGAGTTCTGCTACAACGAAAGTACAGATGGCAATTTCAAAAACACAGTGTTACTTTGGAGAGCGCAGAGAAACCCCCTCGCGTCTCTCCCCCCACGAGCGACCGAGGGGGCAACCCTAGCCGCCGGTGCCTCAGGTCCCCCGGCCCCTCTTCTCCCCTCGCCGCCGCCGATCCACGCCGCCGGGCAAAGCCCGGTAGGTGCTGGCGGCGGCGGGGCCCCATCTCCTCCTTGCGTGAGGGCTCGCGGGCGGACGTCCTCGGGCGGCGGCATCGCATTCATCCGGGGCGCGGCGGCGGGCGGGCAGGTCCAGCGGCGGTGCTGCGGTGCCTCGTCCTGCGTGTGGAGGGCCGGACACGACGGGGGCTGCGGGATCACCGGGAGGCGACATGGACGACTTCGGTGTTGGATCCGCGAGCAGCAGGTAGGGCGGCGTCCCTTGCCTGTGCGGCGGCGGCCAGATCAATGGCCGGCATGGTGCTCTTCCCCTCAGTGGAGTCTATGTCTGGAGATGGGCGTCGGAAGCTGCAGATCTGGCGTCCCGTCCATATCTGCCCCGGTGTGGCAACCGGTGGTGCGTGGAGGACCGGTGAGGGGCGGCTGGAGGCTCCCTGCCGGCATGCCGACGGTGGCTTTGGTCTTCACGGCGAAGCTCCATTCGGTTTTGAGTCCGCTACGAGATCGGGGGGGGGGGGGGGGGGGGCGTGATTTCCGGTGAAAATCGCGCCGACTACGGTCATGGCGGACGATGGCGGCGTCTATGACGGCGTTCCCTTCTAGAGGCATCGTTGTTGTAGGTCATGGCGCCCCACTCATGATGCTCCCGAGGAAACCCTAGATCTAGGTCTACCGGATTGGACGATGATGGCACCTTCGATGCCGTTGTCCCTCCTTGGGGCATCGTTTTGGAGCACGTGCTGGCTGGAGGGGACAAGAGGAGGATCGGTGTTACATCTACCGCAAGGCCGGCAGCGGATCCCGACAGCATGGCGCCGCGGAGGTTTGGCGATGGGCGCGTATTGGAGATGGACTCGCGCAGGAGAAGGAAGCTATCTAGCGTCATGGTGGCGTTGATGGCAGAGAGGCCTGGCAAGGTTGCTGCATCAGTTCCGCTCTGAGGATGGACCGAGGGAAGATGGAGGTGACGGCCCTTGCAGCGTGCGGTGCTCACTAGGAGTATGCCAGACCGGTGTGGGACCCAATCCAGGTAGTGGCTTGGATGGAACCCGCTTTAGATGTTAGGCTTTGGTGCGATGTCTGTTTGATATTAGCCCGGACATTCGGCACACCTTCATCAAGGGGATAGGAGTAGCAACGGTGTTGCCAAGATGGTGGCTTCAGGCTTATTGATGTATCATCTTGTATGGTCTTTGTGAATAATTAATAATATGGCTGCATGCATCGTCCAGATGCAAAGGCCGGGGTGCATCATCCTTTTCTAAAAAAAAACAGTGTTACTTTGGATGTGTTGGGAGCTCGCCTCCCCAGTTGCCGGAGCAACTATTATGTGAAGCCTTGATGCAATCTGGTTTCAAGACGTAGCTATCTCGGCTGAAGAAGTACTACATAGCACCATTTGTCTTCCGGCAGAGCATGGAGCTATTCAAGGCGTGCGATGATAGCAACAAGCTATACTTCCATTCCCAACACATCTCATTCCTACGAAAGTGTAGCATCGTCCGGCTACGAAAGCTAACCGCAGAGGCTACGCAAGAAAGACGGGGCCAAGCATTGATTTAACTTATGCTATGAAGTTTTGATGTTGATCTGCTACGAATGCCCTGTGTGGTTTATGATTGTATCTGCGGCGGGAACAATGGTTGCAATCGACCACCTACTGTCCCACTATTTATAGTGTTAGTGTGTCATGCGAAGGGACCGTATGTCATGATTGCGTCTGTATTTTGCTCATGCATTTATGTTAGAAAAGGACGGGCATGACTTCTAGTAAAAAGGCACTCGGGCACATGTCATCTCTACGGGAATTACTCTAATTTTTGGGTATTGCATCAACTGACTATTAAAAATGTTATTATTATTATTTTGAGTGAGCATCGACCGCATAGTATAATTTCTTCCTTCATGCCTCCGGCTCCACGTCAGCTAAGAATTTGAGTCGAGGTACCGCGGAGAAGATACGGTGACCTTAAATCACTATGTGTCCTTCATTTGTTAGTCAATCCGATGGACAAGATCAGTTTGTACTTCAACATAATGCTTAGGAGTACCACCACCAAATGTTAGGGAGAACCATGTTTTAAAGGGCAACATTGCAATCTAGGTTGAACTTAAGGAGGTGCGTACTACATAAGGACGCTATCATTCCGCTGATTATATTATGTTGTTAGCATGCAACACGAACTAGCCGGCCGGAGATCCGTCATCCAAGAATTACGGGAAGCATCGTAGTAAGAACATGACAAAATTGTTGGCTACCTGATGAAACATCACATGAGAGATGCACAAAATAAACAACTGCAATGCTATGAACATGTAATTAATAACTGTAATGTTTCAAAAAAAAATTGCAAGATAATGAAGAACTGCAAGATCAACGTAATGCTCGGGATATCTGATTACTGGGATACAACAAAGGATCAAGAGGATTGACCAATGGCCAAGGTGTCAAAATTTCATGGGTAGGTGGCGGCACATGCAGCAGGGAAGAGGAGGCAGCCACCGCCGCACAAGATCACACACACTTGATTGGGACGTCCCGAGGGAGTGACTCAATAATTCTAAAGTATCGCCCTAATTCACGGGTACCGTACTTACATCCTCACAAAGTTTCATAATCTTTCTACACTTAAAATGCAATTATGGAGACAGGGTGGACCGGTAGCACCAAATGTCCCGGTGCACCAAATGTGCTGGAGGAGCTGGAAAGATCCCTGTACGGATCGAGCCATGAGAATAAGGGTATGTGCTCATGTAACGTGTTCTAGCTTCAAAAAGCTATGGCTGGGTGTAACGTCGCCGGGTCTGAATCCTGGGAGAGGTCGCCTCCTGGGTTGGCGGAGCAACAATTATTCGAATACTCGATCTAATGAGCTCTTGAATTACAACTTTCCCTTTCTAAAAAAAAAGAAGTACTACTGCATCGTAGTCTTGCTCTTCCCGGATTGAAGGAAGCCGTACATCAGTGTAGTAAACCGGGAGCAAGAATTTAACCAAAAGCTAAGCTCCCGTTTCTGATGTCCCATTTCTATGAAATCTAGCATCATCGTCCGCTTAGAGCATCTCCAACCGCACCCTTAACAGGCCCCCCAGACGACTTTTTCTGCGCCGGCGCTAAAAAAACGCTACAGTCCCACCTCCAGGACGCCGAAATCTGCCAGCTCGGCCCGTTTTTGGGCCCGGCGATCGCAGGCCGAACCCGGCGCACTGGGGGCGCTCGGGGGCTCCGGCGCAAGGGAAAAGCACGCCTGGCCCACACCGTCAGGCGAAAAGTCAAGCCTATCGTCCAGATTCGCCTCCCACCCTCCGCGCGCTCGGCCGCCACTCGGCTGATCCCGGCGCCGCCCACCGCCCACCACCGCTAGATAGGCCATTCCCCGCCGGAAAAAGAGTAGAGGTTTCGCCGAGGCAGCCTCTCCACCATCGTCTGGGCGATTTTTCCGGCGTTCCGGCCGCGGAGGGGCAGTGTACCTGCGGGTGCGTGCCCACCGCGCCCGCAAGGTGTTCGGCGATTTGCCTGCCTCGGCAATGGATTCGGATGACGAGGAGGCGCTCGCCGCGCTACTGGAGGAAGAAGCCGATGCCGACGTTCAGGAAGAGGAACATCTCATAGTCCTCGCCGCCCTCGCCGGCCTGCTGGCGAGCAATGAAAAGCCGCGGCGAGGTGGCTCGGCGCCGGGGCGGATGAAAGCAAAGAACCGGCATCGTCTCGAAGGCTACTGCATGCTCTACTCCGACTACTTCGCCGACGCTCCACTGCACAGCGACAAAGTATTTCGGCGCCGTTATCGGATGAGCCGAAAGCTTTTCCTCAGGATTGTGAATTCCATCCGGGAGTTCGACATCTACTTCAAGTGCAAGAAGGATTGCACCGGCAAACTTGGATTCACCTCAATCCAGAAGTGCACGATAACGATGAGGATGCTTGCATACGGAGCTCCCGGTGATTCACTCGACTACTATGGGCGCGGCGCATGGCCGAGTCCACCACCATTGAGTGTTTCTACAAGTTCTGCAGGGCAGTGGTGGCAGTGTTTGGACTGCAATACTTGCGAACACCCCATGCGGAAGACACTGCTCGGATCCTAGCACAGAATGCAGCAAGAGAATTTCCTGGGATGCTTGGAAGAATCGACTGCATGCATTGGAAATGGAAGAACTGCCCATTTGCTTGGCAGGGGATGTGCAAAGGCGCCAAAGGCGGTTGCAGTGTGGTACTTGAGGCGGTGGCCACACAGGACCTCTGGATTTGACACTCCTTCTTTAATATGCCAGGAAGTCACAATGACATCAAGGTGCTGCAGTGTTCCCCTGTCTTTGCCAAGCTTGTTGAAGGTCATTCTCCTCCGGTGAACTTCGAGGTCAATGGGCGGCACTACAACAAGGGGTACTACCTAGCTGATGGCATCTATCCGAGATGGTCTACATTTGCAAAGACGATCTCAAACGCTGTGCCAAGAGGCAAGAAGTCCCACTTTGCCAAGGTGCAGGAGGCTTGCAGGAAGGATGTCGAGCGGGCATTTGGTGTGCTCCAATCTCGATTTGCTGTTGTCCGGTACCCTGCTCAGACTTTGTCGAAAGATCAAATGTGGGAGATCATGACTTGATTTGTCATCTTGCACAACATGATCATCGAGAGCGAGCAGGAAGAGCCAGTGTTTGACACTGAACCATACTACAGGCAGGGTCCTCTAGCCGAAGTTGATCACCAGCTACCGGCAACCTAGACTGCCTACCTCAATATGCGTCAGGAGATCCGAGACCCACAGGTGCATCAACAATTGCAGCAAGATCTGGTGGAGCACCTATGGAGGATCAAGGGCGACGCCTAGCTCGACGTGTGATGAAATATGAATTTTTATTTCTTGAACTATATAATTTGTATTGAACTATTTGTTGTTGTACTATTTGTTGAACTATTTTGATTTTTATTGATTTGATGTGATGAATATGTGACACAAAAACCACGCCGAACCACGCCGAATATGGGCCGATTCGCGCCGATATCGGGCCATTTTTTGCCGAAAGTGGGCCGAAAGGCGGCCAGGAATGGGCCGATATCGGCGCCTGGGGGCGACGGCTGGATGCCCAACCACCCCCAGAGCCGATTCTACCGCCGGCTCGCCCCCAGGCGGCGATTTTTATGCCTCCTGTGGGGGCCAACGGCTGGAGATGCTCTTACATCTATGTACCCAACTAAATTTGGCCGTGACAGCTACACAAGAGAGAGGACCAAGCATCGCTTCAACCTATGCTACATGTTTTGGTGTTGATCTGCCACTAAGGCTCCATGGATTTTTTTTTGGTTGTACTAGTGGTGTGAAGAGTGGTTCGCCATCCAATGGTGTGGCATAACCAACCTACTGCCCCACTATTTATAATGTTAATGTGACGTACAAAGAGATGTTATACAATGAATGACTATTCATTTTCCTCATACATTTAAGTTAGAAAAGGCCGTATACGGTTTCTGGTAGAAATGAATAGCGCACACGTTACTCTGTGGGAATTGCTTCCTTTTTTTTTATTGGGAGAGCTCATAGTTTTCTTTTCTGGTATTGCTTTTACAAGATAACTAAAAAAATGTTTGCTTAGTTCTTCTGGGTGAGTGCTGATTGTAGTATAGTTTCTTCCTTCATCTTCTGGGTGAGATTTTACCGTATGCTTAAACCAATCTGGACCTGTTCCATTTATTCTTATCCGACAGACGGGATTAGTTCGTACTCCAACATATAGATGCTTAGTCGAACCACCACCAAAAGTTTTGGAGTACCATGTTTTTAAAGTCTAAATTTTAATTAGGTGGAAATAAAGGATCCATACTATATAAATATGCTATAATTTCGCTAATTACGTGACGTTATTTACATACAACGTGTACCAGCCGGTTGGAGACTGTCAGCCAAGAATTATGGGGCGGCTGGTAAAACCACGAAACAATTGCTGGCTACTAGATGAAACCAGTACAACGAAGATGCACAAAATCGAACAAATGCAATGTTGATGAACATGTAATTAATAAGTGTAATGTTTCAAGAAAAAACTACAACATTCTGAAGAAACGCATAACGAACGTATTGCACGGGATGCTCAAGTACTGGGATACAACAGAGGATTGGGAGGCCTTACCGTGGGTGAGGAGGTAATGACACGTACAACAAGGGAAGAATAGGAAGCTACCACCGCATGAGACCACACATACTTGATTGTTGCATTGGGATGGAACGAGAAAAAAATTCTAAAGTATCGTCCTAATTCAAGGGTTAGATTAAGTTCATATTCCCGCTCATGTCTGTCAAGTACCAGGGTGTTGTAAAAGAACTCAGGATGCGATAAATCACGGGTGGACATGCAGCCACGCGAGGATGGTACTCATCCATTCGCTGCACAAAGATCAGTGCAGTATTTGTACAACGAGCCATGTATATTAATTTCTTGGTAGTGTATCAATGTTGTATAGTCTGCGTATGACACGGCCAATAAGTGTGAATGCCCCACCACACAATAAGTATGTATGCCCCATCACACAATAGTTGCACTGATCTCACATTATTGTTTTAGAGGAGTTAATAGGCAGCCTGACCACCTACTGCATTTTCTCCCCTTCCTTTCTGGATCCAGAAGCTTCTCTCTCACTCATCCTCCATGCATTCTGCTCATCCTCCTTCTCTAGTTCATGCATTTTATTCATGTACATAGCTAGCTAGAACTCATACATGGAGATAAAGAGCTTCTTTTCAAAAAATTATAGATGCAGAGTCGTAGCAATATTGCAGTTCATATTCCTCATCCTTTTCTTTTTCTCTCTCAATCCTGTACACAGTAGCATCAGTATTTTATCTCCATTAGCTCCTCCAACACCATTATGTTATTTTCATGTCCTAGTGTCTTTGTCCACAGCAACTGAAACTCAACCCCACTGCAAAAAGATGGTCGCCGACATCATTTTTTAGCACTGAACCCATTAGATGGTCTGGTATGTAGTAGAATTTATTTCCTGCACCATGTCCCTCCATGTACTATCTACTAGTGGACTGTGCGTGTTCATGTACCGCGCATTCATTTTCCTTGGGCAGCTAACCATGCAAGTCTAATTTTAATCGTGTGAAACGCACCAAATCAGCAGGGAGTAGACCCACATAATGCGTGTCCCGTTCAAGCCACCCAATAAATGTTTGACACGCGGCCTTTAGTTGTTTAATTGGCAACCAAGGCAGCGCAAATGCCTTTGACAGCCATCAAGCCACCCAGGAGGGATTAATGGACATACAGATGATGTCAAACCACCGCTCATGCTAAGGTCAAACAGAAGAAACAAATGTGACATGTGACTACGTAGTGCCATACCTAAGAATCAACCACACGGGATCGATTTGAGACTGAAATGGTATCCTCTGCATTTCTGTGTCGCCGATGAAGAAGGGCTACAGTACTGACATACACACACAGAGAGAGAGAGAGAGAGCAGGATCAAATATAGTGTCAAACCTGCGAGTCTCCGTTTACTGTTGAAGCCATCTCCTCATGTTCTGCTGCTTTTCCGCAGGCCACAGCTTGAAGACGAGCTACACTGCATAGCACGAGGGAGGCCGGTTCTATTGGACGGCAGCCCGACACCCAGAGCAGGTATTGACCGACCCAACTTGTGTGCTTAGTTGCTATCGGACAAGCGAATATTCATACGATGATAAATGACACTTGGCCCACTACTGCAAGGTATACCATGACGTATTTCGGTTGGACAGCAAATAATGTGTCAGGTATTGCGCAGCGTCCTATATTAAGTAGTAATCACGATGTGCATGCAGACGCCCGAGATTTCGGCATCACGCGCCACCATGTCCCAAAAATTCACGTCCCTTAGGATGGCACTATGTGAACCATTACTTTGGTTGTTTAGCAGAGTTATTCGAAACACATAGATTAACGTTCAGAAGAAAGCATCGTGGTCGGTTTTTTGTTAGTTCTCTCTGGGGTGCATGCGTCGAACTTTACTTTGTTTGTCACCTTTTCCCCCTTTAATTCTTGGATGAGCCTTGAAGTAATTCATCATCTACACACTTTGTATGGCTCATGTTATTGTATAGGCAGGACGAAAGGACAAACAAGGCTTCTAATAAAAATGAATTACCCACCTCTTATCACCGCCGGAAGGGAAGGTGTCGGTTAAACTCCTATGCACTCACACACACTATCTCAATTGTTTCTTGCCTTTGGGATTGGAATCAATGGCAGACCATATCAGAACCTACCACTACAAGGATCATAGAAACACCACTCCTAGGAAGGGATTGCTCTTTTTTTAGCCAGTGGCATCTACTAGACAACCAAAAATTGTTTGTTTAGCTCATTGTTGGGTGATCATCAACTTGATACCGCATTTTCTTCCTTCATCATCATCCTGAGTGCATCCCGATTTTCTTTACGTGAATACTTGACTCGAGGTAATGATGACAACTCTACCTGAACCACAACTCAACTTGTTGAGTGGAGTTATTGTACATAAATCCTTAATCAGTAGATTAGCACAATATATTTGTGCATTCCCAGTGCATCCCACTTCTAGGAAATCAAGCATAAAGAAAACGAGTAGTGAACCTTGCTTCTGTATCCATCAGGCCATAGCAGCTAGACAAGTCATGGCCAAGCTCCAATTTGATTTAAATTAAAACTTTTTGTGTTGTTCAACAATGAACATCTCAGTTGTATCGGTAGGAGCATAGGTTCAAAGAGTGGTTCAAGCTTTGGCGGTGTGGTGTCAGCCACCCAATATTGTTCCAGTATTTATCTCGTTAGCCATATCATGTTTATAGAGTTGGTATGTAATGAATGTGTATTTATTTCCTTCATCCTTCAAGTTTGAAAAAGCATGAGTACGGCTTCCGGTAAGAATGAATTTTAGACCCTTTTCTGTGCCAGAATTGCTCTTGTTTTGCAGGCCAAGTTGATAAAACTTATGTGGTTTTCTATCTACTGCGCCAACCAGACTACTAAATATTGTTCGATAAGTGTTGTATATTACACATATAAATGATTTAAGAAGAACATATTAGTATATGAAAATTATGGTGCTCCTTAAATAACATGCACTATGTTGCATAAATATATTTAGGTGTTGTCTTTTATTGCTAGCTAAATTTGTATGGAGAATTGCTTTGAGCCTTGGAACCTGATCAGCCTGATCACATTCTTTCTTCGTTCATGGAAGTCTTTTATACATATTTTCTCTAGCCTCAGAATCGGTTGATGCACACAGCCATATTTTATTGATTAGTTGAACAATGCCATGGAAATTATTGCTACTTGTGAGTTGCGTTGGGATTTCCTCGAAGAGGAGAGGATGATGCAGTACAATAGAGATAAGTGTTTCCCTCAGTTATGAAACCAAGGTTATCAATCCAGTAGGAGAACCGAGAAACACTATCACTACTGCAGGATGCTGCTAACGCGACACTACGATCAGAGACCCTTTGACGAAACTGTGTGCGATGCATTAATCACAAATGGGGATGTAAAAAAACCGTCAAAAAAGGTGCAAAACGTTTGCGATGGAGGATGCATCAAACACGGTTCAGATTTTAGTTGCGTGTGCGATGCAGGGGCACACGTTAACCCGTTCGAACTGTTTGCGATGAGGCAGAACAACAGAAATGGCCAGCCATATCAATGTGTGTGAGATATATGGCATACAGTTCGCTCCAATGAACCGTTTGCTATTCGGGAGTGCAACATAAACGTTTAGCCAGATCAAGGTGTGTATGATATAGGGCATACAGTTCACTCGGACGAACTGTTTTTGATTAGCGAACGCAACAGAAACGGTTCAACTTAACAAGATGTGTGAGATACGTGGCAAACAGCCGACTCGGATGAACTGTTTGTGATGAGAATTTACAACACAGACGGTTAATACAGTTAGTTCGTGTGCGATTCCGTGTGTACAAAAAACTTTGAAAAATGCAAACTAGTTGCTTGCGGTGGCTAGGAGTATCGCACATGATGCGTCTGCGAGTACTCGTGTGCGATGATTAGTAAGTTACACATGCATTTCCTTATGTTAACACTTGTGTGATAAATAACACATGGCACCGGATACGGTATTCGGGTTGTTCCCGCGCTCCAGTGAATGCTTCCCGCGCTCCAGCAAATGCTTCCCGCGCTCCACATGGGTGAATTGTAAAATCCACGCCTATTCCCTCACCGGTTTCCCGCCACCAGCTAACGGTTTGCTGCATATAAGTTATATGATATAACCCAGGCGGAAATGAACCGCCGCGACGCTCTGCGAAGATCTAGTCCTCACCCATCTACCATTAGTTATTCCAAGCATGCCAAGCAACGACCAAAGCTTCGACATTGACGCCTACCTGCGTTACATCTTCGGTGAGGAGAACGAGCCGGAGCAGGTCGGGGAGCAAGAGCTTCATTGGCCGGTGCAGGCACCATGGCAAATCGGCAGCGATATCAGCGTCACAGTTCTTGGGAGCACAATCGACATATTGCAGAGGAGGTGTGATGAGCAGTTTACCATCCACCGTGCAAAAGATCCATAGCTGCTCGACGGCATGATCGACGACCCACCCGAGGAACCGCCGTCACCAGTGCTCATCGAGAGCCTGAAGCCCCGCAAGGAATGGGTAGAGGACCTCTGCAATTCAGTCAAGACAAAGGTAGCCTGCGACTTCATCATTGCCCGCGGCGGCCGTGTCAACCTCGATCCCGATGATGTGGTGGCCAGGCTCGAGCGCATCCTTAGCGGAGTTGACGTCCCCGACGAAGTAGAACATCGCCAACGTGATATCTTGAGGATGCAGGTGATCGACGTAATTTTCTACCAGGCCAGAGACATGGAAATGGAGCGGTTCTGCGGAGTTGTCATGCGCGCGATTGCACGCTGTCAAGCTCTTCTGGAAGAGGCCCAACAGCCCCAAGAGCCTCCCAGCGCCTGTAGCTCCGTAGGCGGAGGCGGGTCGGGACACTCGGAGTGAACGGCCGCAAGGGTGCTATGCTGATCATGGAGTCCGAGAAGACCATCATCGGAAGGCCGCTAGCTCAGCCTTTTAGCTTATATTTTATTATAATTGTATGCATATGTAGGTCGTGAGTGTTCTGGGCCTTGCCGCATTTGGCATTTTAAATTATCCTGAATATGTAAGACAATTATTAAGAATTATTAACCGTTGCCATTGTAACTTTGCCTCAACGGCAAGCAGAGCGCGCGTAGGGACGCCAGAGCGGAGCGCGCCGCGGCTGCCTCAACGGCGAGCAACCACATGGTCAACCTTCTGCCATCAATAAATTTTGACCTTGTTTCTCGTCACATTGCTGATTACAACGTAATAAGTAATTGCAAATCTGTTCACACCTATCAAAGTAATATGTGTTCACACTTAGCACCGGGCTATAAAAACTACCCACTCGAAAATTACTTCACATATCCTCTCCTCATCACCCACAAAACTGGTTTTTTCTGTCAAGTCGTTCCGCCATGATCGGTAGGAGGAGTTTATGGTGGACATATAACCAGGCAGCAAAGACCAAGGCCGCGGAAGCACTAGAGAGGTCCCGCCGCGAAGCCGCAGCTGCAGCAGAGATGTCCCGGCGCGCCGCGGAGCCCTCGAACGAGCTCTCACGGGCACACGTCGGGCATCGTGGCGAGCCGGCGTTCCTAAAGTCCTTCGCCAGCGATGACGACATTCTTGCTGGCGTATCTACGCAGCAGGAGCTGGTCACGACTTGATGAAGCTGCTCAAGATCAGCGATGCCTCGTTGACAAGGCGACCGGCCTCGTCGAGCAACTCATGGGTGACAATGCGAAGCTCCTCAAGTTGGTCGCCGAGAAGGAGGAGGAGGCCGCCGGCTGGAAGATGCTGCATGAGCAGAGCAGTGCCTCAGAGATGACGCTGAAAGCGGTCGTCGAGGAACTGATGGGTGGCTTGAGGAAGCTCCGGATCGAGCGCGAGCAGGAGGTGGAGGAATCCATGGCTCCTTTCAAGCAAAGTCGTGAGGAATTGAAGAAGGAGCTGGAGGATTTCGTCGCCCGGCGATGCATCGACGAATAGAGACAGTAGTGACCCAGATCGTCGTCCGCAATTTCCTTCTTCTCTTGCCCCCGTGTCTTCCGGCCTTTGCCGCATGTGGCATTTTAAATTATCCGTAATATGTAAGACAATTATTATCTGTGCCATTGTAAATTTGTCGTCGTATTATCCGTTGCCATTTTATTTGTGGTCGTATTATCCGTTGCCCTATGTGGCAATTTAAGTTAGGGCGGAATACGAGCTGAAAACACGAACAAAGCAAATGCTGCCATGGTATCACAAGCAAACACCCTCTATCCAGGTGCTTTAATTAACCCATTAATGGAGAAGTTGTGAGCGAGGCGGGCGACGGCTGGTGCATGGAGGTCAAAGAGCTCGCTTCCCGGTGAGCATGGGCGGCCTTGCTGCTCGCACGTGTCCCGTCGAGCCTGCGAGGTGGACAGGATGCAGGCGTCCCGTCGAGCTTGCGCGGCGGACTGCTCGCACGCGTCCCGTCGAGCCTTCATGGCGGAGTTTGAGGGAGTCCTGGACTAAGGGGTCCTCGGGCGTCCGGCCTGTTATCTGTTGGGCCGGACTGATGGGCTATGAAGACATGAAGGCCGAAGACTATACCCATGTCCGGATTGGACTCTACTTGGCGTGGAAGGCAAGCTAGGCGATCAATTATGAAGATTTCCTCCTATGTAACCGACTCCATGTAACCCTAGATCTCTCCGGTGTCTATATAAACCGGAGGGCATAGTCCGGATAGGACAGATTCATTACCATATACTCATAGGCTAGGCTTCTAGGGTTTAGCCATTATGATCTCGTGGTAGATCAACTCTTGTAACACTCATATTCATCAAGATCAATCAAGCAGGAAGTAGGGTATTACCTCCATAGAGAGGGCCCGAACCTGGGTAAACATCGTGTCCCCCGTCTCCTGTTACTAATCCTCTGTGTCCAGCGAATCCTCTGTCGAGGATCGCGGGGAGTCACCGCGCGCCGGACTGCAATGACAAACGTTTACGGTATGTCAATATTACAAACCAGGAAGGCCAGACTTTTGTGAATTTTGGTACTTACGAAGCAACCCGAGGCTTGGTCCGGCGAGGTCGTTCCGGACTGCTGTCGACGTCCCACGCGGAGTTATCCGCGAGGGAGCCTTTAACCCTTTTAGGCGCTTCCGCCTCCGGGCTTGTGGGGGCCGCTCTCTTCTTCCTCCCCGCTTCAGGTGGGGAGTCGTTTTCCTCTTCCTCTTCATCGCTGTCGTCAGCAGACGAAGAAGAAGTCTCACTTTCGGACGTCTTGTCCGGAGTGCTTCTCCGGCAAAGGCCATTCTTGGCCCCTTGGGACGCCTTTTTAGCCGTCTTCTCCGGCACCTCATAAGGTGCAGGGAACAACATCTTCTCCAATAATGGAAATTCCTGGTCCTCGGGCAGCGGAGCCGGACCGCTGATCTCCTCGGCCAACTTAATCCAGGCCTGAAAATAGGGGGAGGAAGCTTAAATTTCCTCTCAAAATATGCTAGTAGGGGATGCTCCTTGAAAACATTAAAGGAACTGACCGGATTGGGCTGGCACTTTAAACTAAGCCCGCGGTCTTCGGTCGTAGGCGGTGGCGTCTCGCTGGCCTTGAAGAGAACCTTCCAGATTTCTTCATGCATCGTGCCGAAGAGCCCCAGTAGCGTCTGGTGCTTGGCCAGCTCGAACTCCCACAAATTACAAGATCGGCGTTGGCACGGAAGGACCCGACGAACAAGCATGACCTGGACCACGTTGACGAGCTTGATTTTCCTTTCTATCATGTTCTGGATGCATGTCTGGAGCCCAGTCAGGTCGCCCGAGGAACCCCAGGTCAGGCCCCTCTCTTGCCAGGAGGTGAGCCGCATCGGGATTCCGGATCAGAATTCGGGGGCCGCCAACCAGTTAGCATCGCGCGGCTCAGTGATGTAGAACCACCCCGATTGCCACCCCTTCACCGTCTCCGCAAATGAACCTTCGGGCCAGGTGACGTTGGGCATCTTGCCCACCATAGCGCCTCCGCATTCTGCTTGCTGGCCGCGCACAACTTTCGGCCTCACATTGAAGGTCTTCAGCCATAGGCCGAAGTGAGGCGGGATGCGGAGAGAAGCCTCACAGACGACGATAAACGCCGAAATATTGAGGATGAAGTTGGGGGCTAGGTCATGAAAATCCAGCCCATAGTAAAACATCTACCCGCAGACGAATGGGTGAAGAGGGAACCCAAGCCCGCGAACGAAATGTGTAAGGAACACAACCCTCTCGTGGGGCTCGGGAGTGGGGACGATCTGTCCCTTGGCCGGAAGTTGATGAGCGATCTCTTTGGCCAGATATCCGGCCTCCCGGAGCTCCTTGATGTCCTTCTTCTTGACGGAAGAGGCCATCCACTTGCCTCCAGCTCCGGATCCGGACATCTTTGGAGTATTTTCTCGAACAAGAGAGAAGCTAAGGCTTGGGCGCTGGAGCTCAGGGACGGAAAGGCTGAGGAAGAGAAAGGGCGTGGGTGGAAGAAGGGAGTCCTTACCCCCTTATAGAGGCCGCGAATGTCAAACGCCTCCCTGCTCGACTTAAACTCGCCTATTCCCCAGGGCCGTGTAAACGACACGGTTGGGTTACCCATGCCCGCATTGATGAGAATCCCACAATAGGGGGGCACGATCTCTGCTTCGAAAAGACGTGCCAGTAGCAACCGCATTTTGAAACGTGGGATGGCAGAAGAAAAACGGTTCGAAATTGTGACCGGGCGGGCGTGATATCACGTTACAGGAAGCTGTCAGCGGATGGAACTCGTGTAAGATATATATATTCTCTCTGCGGTTGTGCATGGTGTGTAACAGGTCCGGATACAATCATCACATTCGAAGACTATCTTGGAGTTCAGAAGGAGGGGAACCCGCCTTGTAATGCCGAAGACAATCTGCGCGCCAGACTCCTCGTCATTGAAGCCAGGTTCAGGGGCTACTGAGGGAGTCCTGGACTAAGGGGTCCTCGGGCGTCCGTCCTGTTATCTGTTGGGCCGGACTGATGGGCTATGAAGACATGAAGGCCGAAGACTATACCCGTGTCCGGATTGGACTCTACTTGGCGTGGAAGGCAAGCTAGGCGATCGATTATGAAGATTTCCTCCTATGTAACCGACTCCATGTAACCCTAGATCTCTCCGGTGTCTATATAAACCGGAGGGCATAGTCCGGATAGGACAGATTCATTACCATATACTCACAGGCTAGACTTCTAGGGTTTAGCCATTACGATCTCGTGGTAGATCAACTCTTGTAACACTTATATTCATCAAGATCAATCAAGCAGGAAGTAGGGTATTACCTCCATAGAGAGGGCCCGAACCTGGGTAAACATCGTGTCCCCCGTCTCCTGTTACCATCGATCCTAGACGCACAGTTCGGGACCCCCTACCCGAGATCCGCCGGTTTTGACACCGACAGACTTCTCGCGCTCGTCCCGTCTAATCAAACAGCTGCACGCATGCCAGCGAGTATGGTTAAATTTCGACACGGTTAATATAATACAACCGTTTGCGATATTAACGTGTCAGTTTTTTGTTTCAAAAAGGACTTCGTTGGCTACTCATGTGTGCGCCTCTTGTCAAACTGGACGATTTTTGTTACCACAGCATATATGTGCCATGTCATGAAACCATGCCAAGTTTCATGTTTTTTGGGTGACTTTTTGATTTACTGGGATTTAAAAACCGAGATTCTCAATGTTTCAGGATGACGACAAGTTTGTAATTCATTCCCATTCCTTAAACGAGACCTAAACATGCACCCAATGACACATGTACGATTTCCCACCCATTTTGCTTCACTGGAGCATGTGGTTGTAGTTCAAATTTGAATTATGGACTACATTAAATGCATAGAAAACCTAGTAATTAGTAATATATATACAATGGCCAAATGAACCCTGAACAGTTTCAAATTTCAGCCCGACAATCCTATTATTCTATGTTGCCTGTAGAAAACAAAGTTCAAGGCGAGAAGAGGCAGCGATTATCATCTCGCCCACAAAGAGGGGCATGTTTCCCTATTGGAACCACGAGGTCTGCGACAGGCTCCGGTTTGTAAAAGGCTTGTAATATAGCTTCACCCAAATTGGACAATTATATGTACCATGTAGTGACACCATGCCAAGTTTCATGATTTGTTGGTGAGTTTTAGATTTACAGAGATTTAAAAACCGAGATTCGCAATGTTTGTGGCCAAGCCAGGATGGCGAGACGGTTGAATTCGTTCCCATTCGTTCCATGGGACCTAAACATGCACCCCCAGGAAATATGCATGTACGTTTTTTCTAGCCATTTTGGTGCACTCGAGCATGTATTTGTAGTTCGGATTTGAACTATGGACATTAAATGCCTAGAAAACTCAATTAATGAATAAAAAGGTCAAACGAACCCTGAATAATTTCAAAGTTCAGTGCGAATCTCCAGTTGTTCCGTGTCGCGTGTAGAAGAAAATATGAGGCTAGAAGAGGGAGTGATTATCGTTTGGCCCACAAGGGGACACATTTCCCTATCGAAACCACGAGGGTTCTTGCGACATGCTCCGGTTTGTAAGAGGTTTGTAATAAAGCTTGATCCAAATTGGGAATGTTTTTACCACGACATATGTGTGACATGACGTGACACCATGCCACCTTTGATGACTTTCTGGCGAGTTTAGGATTTATGGGGACTTAAAAACCGAGATTCAAAATGTTTGAGGACGAGCCAGGACACCGGTACGGTTGTAATTCGTTCCCATTCCTGGCATGTGACCTAAACATGCACCCAAGGACACATGTATAATTTTTCTAGCCATTTTGGTGAACTAGAGCATGTATTTGTAGTTCAGATTTGAATTATGGACATTAAATGCCTAGGAAACTCAATTAGTGTATAAAAAGGCCAAACGAACCCTGAATAAGTTTAAATTACAGCACGAATATCATGTCGTTCCATGTTTCCCGTGGAAGAAAATACAAGGCGAAAAGAGGCAGTGATTACTTTTCGCCCACAAGGGGAACACGTTTCCCTATTGGAACCACGAGGCTTCTTTGAGAGAAGCTCCAGTTTTTGTAAGAGGTTTGTAATAAAGCTTGGCCCAAATTGGACAATGTTTTTACCACGACATATATGTGCCATGACGTGACACCATGCCACCTTTGATGACTTCCTGGTCAGTTTAGGATTTATGGGGACTTAAAAACCGAGATTCGAAATGTTTGAGGACGAGCCATGACACCGGTACGGTTGTAATTCGTTCCCATTCCTGGCATGGGACCTAAACATGCACCCAAGGACACATGTATAATTTTTCTAGCCATTTTAGTGAACTGGAGCATGTATTTGTAGTTCAGATTTGAATTATGGACATTAAATGCCTAGGAAACTCAATTAGTGTATAAAAAGGCCAAACGAACCCTTAATAAGTTTAAATTTCAGCACGGATATCCTGTCGTTCCATGTTGCCCGTAGAAGAAAATACAAGGTGAAAAGTGGCAGTGATTACGTTTCGCCCACACGGGGGACATGTTTCCCTATCGGAACCACAAGGCTTCTTTGAGAGAAGCTCCGGTTTGTAAGAGGCTTGTAATAAAACTTGCGCCACAATGGACGAAAAAAATTCCTCGACATATAAGTGCCATGCCGTGACACCATGGCAGGTTTCACGACTTTCGGCTTAGTTTTGGATTTACGGGGATTTAAAAACCGAGATTCGTCTCACGAAATGTTTTCAAATAGCACACGGTTCACTCACGAAAGCCGATATTCAAGGAAAACTTCGTGGAAACCATATTTTAAAGTGTCATAAAATCTGAAAAAAATGTGGGATGTTAAGAAGGTGATGTTTTATTGTGACACAAAATTTCAAGTTGAAAAACATTACGAGATGTGAGCTATGAAAAAGACAAATTCAGCCCTGAATAGTGAGATTACTATTTGGCACTATTCAACGCTGTTTTTGTCTTTTTCATAGCTCACATCTCGTAATGTGTTTCAACTTGAAATTTTGTGTGGCAATAAAACATCATCCTCTTAACATCCCGCATTTTTTTGAATTTTTTTTGAAACTTCAAAACATCTTTTTCTCGTGGTTTTCATCGGTTTCCACCGAATGTTGGTTTCCGTATGATATCCCCCCCGCAGCGCGCGCGATCTGAGTCATGTGTTCTGACTGGCCAGAACCCAAACCCGACAGATCATACGTGTGCACCATTGGATGCTCCCAGATCGAACGGCAACCCAGAGCCCTTTCGACAGCACATGTAGTACATGGGTAAGCACTGTGCGCATGCGTCGTGTAGCAAATGCTTCCTTCTCTACTAGGTTTTCATTCAAAACAGGCTACCGTTTCTCGCCACTCCTCTCATCGGTTTCCCGCCTCTTCTCCTAGATATGCATGATGTAGATGTTCGTTTAATTCTTATAGTTCATCTCATCCAAAATCAATTAGTTTTATAAAAAATAATCTATTTTATGATTCGTGGAATTGTGCATTGTAAAGGTAAAAACAAAAAGTGACAATTCATTTAGAAAAAAAAGTTTGGGCAATTAAGATATGGAAGATTCTAGAGAACAAAGGAGAAGTGCTTGTGTTTTGAGGTTTGTGCATTATGCTTAAGCTCAACCATGCAGAATCTGGTGGAATGTAGATGATATCCAACGGCCAGTAGTGCTCGGATTTGCCATCTCTGTACCGTCGGAGTGGCTTCATCCAACGAGCAACTTTCAAAGTTATTCGCACACTATATAGGTGTATAGATGTATAGATATATATAGATGTGTCCCATGCTAGACAAAATAAAGTTTGAGCGCATGCGTGGGACGACCCCCCCCCCCACGCCGCCGCCTCAAAGTTGGGAAACTGACATCGTACGTATTGAACCAGGCTTGGAGTCGGGTACAGTGTTCGGTTTGTAATGTAGTTGGTGGCCCATCGAAGTTGTGCATTTGGGATTTAAACACATCATACACCATCGTACCCATACATATTTTCGGGCCGCATGCAGTGTATACAGGGTCTTCTGATCGACCACGTCTCCCTTGTGCGGTTTTTTTGTGACGGCACGGATATATGTGGGCTCCCCGAGTGTATATATATCATCCCTTTGACCGATAATGAGGGGTATGTGTTGGCCACGAATGGATTCCTCCTAGTTCGTGTTAGGGCCGGTCACCGTCAAATGTCGGTCAACCAAAGCTCGAGCTCATGCGTTGTCAGGATTCCCTCCCAGATGCTCGGATTGCTGGGTTCGACCTACATCAAACCCTGCGTATCTCGTCCTTAAATACCTTGCCTTCATGGTTGTTGTTTGTATCGAGAGGTAGGCACCACATGTAAATTGTACATTATTCTATATTGAAAACACACATCACCCCTTCCCAACATACATCATTTTGGGCAGCATGCAAGAGGTGCTGGTTTTGTGGTCCCTCTCGTGCGATTTTTATGATGGTTCAATCTATTGGCCCAAGCAGTTTATCGACAACAACAACTGTCATTTGACCAAATGATAGATTCATTGGTCCGTCTTATGGTATAGGTCATGGCGACATGCATGTATGACCAAAGTATCGATCATGACGTGCATCCGCCCCGTTGACAAGAAGTGGGTGGTGGTGGGCCAAGCATCCTAGCTAGGTACAACATTATGTCATTATATATATCCTAGCTAGGTGGTTGTTAGGGTGCTTTCAGGTTTGTGAGGTTGGTGCCACCAAAGTTATGCATTGTGTATTTAAAGTTTTAAACATCCCCAATATTCGTACATATATTTGGCCACTTCCAGGTGGTTCTTGACTTCTGGCCCCTCTCATCGATCTTCAATGACGCGCCCAACCATGGGCCCGCGGGGTCAAAGTTGTGCATTGGAATTTTGAACATCACATACCACCCTTTTCACTCATATATATTTGGGCCACACACTGGTGTGGCTGTCTTTTGACCCTCTCTAAAGTTAATTTTTGCTGCAAGGACTCTGATGACCCTCAACGGACACGAGGTATAATATCTTAACCGTGTGTGATACAAGTGCGATGTGAATCACCACGCCTGCGCAAGCACGAGCAAATTAAGGTGGAGGTACTGGCTCAACCGTGTGCGATGCAAGTGCGCTGAAATCACCACGATGGCGCAAGCGTGAGCAAATTAAGGTGGAGGTACTGGCTCAACCGTGTGCGATGTGCTACCTCTTGAGCATGCGTTGGTTTTTCCTTGAAGAGGAAAGGGTGATGCAGCAAAGTAGCGTAAGTATTTCCCTTAGTTTTTGAGAACCAAGGTATCAATCCAGTAGGAGACTACACGCAAATCCCTCGTACCTGCACAAACAAATAAGAACCTTGCAACCAACACGATAAAGGGGTTGTCAATCCCTTCACGACCACTTGCAAAAGTGAGATATGATAAAGATAATAAGATAAATATTTTTTGGTATTTTTGTTGTATAGATTGGAAAGTAAAGATTGCAAAATAAACGGTAACAGAAATAGCACGTTGGCGGGAGATTAATATGATGGAAGATAGATCCGGGAGCCATAGGTTTCACTAGTGGCTTCTCTCAAGATAGCATATTTTATGGTGGGTGAACAAATTACTGCCGAGCAATTGATAGAAAAGCGCATAGTTATGAGAATATCTAGGCAAGATCATGTATATAGGCATCACGTCCGCGACAAGTAAACCGAAACAATTCTGCATCTACTACTATTACTCCACACATCGACCGCTATCCAGCATGCATCTAGAGTATTAAGTTCATAAGAACAGAGTAACGCATTAAGCAAGATGACATGATGTAGAGGGATAAACTCAAGCAATATGATATCAACCCCATCTTTTTATCCTCGATGGCAACAATACAATACGTGTCGTTTCCCTTTCTGTCATTGGGATCGAGCACCGCAAGATTGAACCCAAAGCTAAGCACTTCTCCCATTGCAAGAAAGATCAATCTAGTAGGCCAAACCAAACTGATAATTCGAAGAGACTTGCAAAGATATCAAATCGTACATATAAGAATTCAGAGAAGAATCAAATATTGTTCATAGATAAACTTGATCATAAACTCACAATTCATCAGATCTCGACAAACACACCGCAAAAAGTATTACATCAAATAGATCTCCAAGAGAATCGAGGAGAACTTTGTACTGAGATCCAAAGAGAGAGAAGAAGCCATCTAGCTAATAACTATGGACCCGAAGGTCTGTGGTAAACTACTCACACATCATCGGAGAGGCTATGGTGTTGATGTAGAAGCCCTCCGTGATCGATTCCCCCTCCGGCCGACAGCCGGAAAAGGCCCCAAGATGGGATCCCACGGGTACAGAAGGTTGCAGCAGTGGAAATAGGGTTTCGTGGTGCTCCTGGATGATTTCAGGGTATATGAGTATATATAGGCGAAAGAAGTAGGTCGGCGGAGCCACGAGGGGCCCACGAGGGTGGGGGGCGCGCCTACCCCCCTGGGCACGCCCTCCTGCCTCGTGGCCGCCTCGTTGCTTCCTTGAAGTCCACTCGAAGTCTCCTGGAATGCGTTTGTTCCAAAAATGATCCTCGCGAAGGTTTCATTCCGTTTGGATTCTGTTTGATATTCCTTTTCTGCGAAACACTAATATAGGCAAAAAAACAGCAATTTGCACTGGGCCATTGGTTAGTAGGTTAGTCCCAAAAATAATATAAAAGTGCATATTAAAGCCCATTAAACATCCAAGACAGATAATATAATAGCATGGAACAATCAAAAATTATAGATACGTTGGAGACGTATCACGTTGCAAGTGCGCTGAAATCACCACGACCGCGCAAGCGCGAGCAAATTAAGGAGGAGGTACTGGCTCATCCGTGTGCGATGCAAGTGTGCTAAAATCACCACGACCGCGCAAGTGCGAGCAAATTAAGGTGGAGGTACTGGCTCAATCGTGTGCGGTGCAAGTGCATTGAAATCACCACGACCGCGCAAGCGCGAGCAAATTAAGGTGGAGGTACTGGCTCAACCGTGTGCGATGCAAGTGCGGTGAAATCACCACGACCACGCAAGCGCGGGCAAAGGGTGGAGGGACCGGCTTAACCGTGTTCGATGCAAGTACGATGTAAAACCACCACCTGTGCAAGCTAAAGGCGGGTAAGTTTATTTGGAAATTAGGACGGACCGTGTGCGATAGACCAACTAGCTAGAAATATAAAAAACAAACTACCCGCCTTGCGTGTTGCAAAAATCGGCAGATCCGTGCCACTTTTCCTTATTATCATACACCCTTATTGTTATTGGACCGTGCGCGATCTTGGGCACTCCCACCCCGCATCAATTCCTTTACCCAAATTTTAGTAGCCGCCGTACTTCAACCATCGCCCACACTCCTCCAGCACCGACTTTATAGTAAAATTGCGGTAGCCGAGGCATTTGAACCGTCGCCCTCCCTCGTCCACCACCATCTCCACCCACCATTACTAAAAATTTTAGTAGCCGCGGCGTATCCTCAAACACCACCCCCCCTCCACAGTCCCCCACCCGCCCCCTCCCCCCCTCGAATCTAGCTCACGGCGGCCACCGGCGCCGCCGCGAACCCCTGCCGGTCTGCCCGTTCCTCCTAGCTTAGATAATAAAGTTCAGGTTACCCAGAGATTCCCATACCGTCGCCCCACTCCGCCTGAGGTTTTAGATGAGGCCTGCAGTGTCCCTCCCCGCCAGATCCACATCCCCTGCTCCAGAATGTCGCAGCCTAAGCTCGACCACGTATCCCGGGGAGCCCGACGAGCATTCGGCCAAGAAGAGGTTTATCATGGCCTCTCCGGCGGATGTTGGCGAGGTGGCCGCCGTTCGCCCCGACCTGTCGATCCCGCAGCAACACGTCACCGTGGAAGCCGGCAAAGACGTTGACTACGTTGCCATGCCGAAGGCTTCATGTTAGCGGGCTAGCTTATTACTGTATCTAGGGAAAGCTGGCTACTACATCAAGCTCGTCCACACCGACGGCTTCGCGCAGGCCATGTCACAGGTTAAGTGGTCCATCCCCAACCCCTCTGGTTCAACCGCTGTCGATCTCTTCGACAGCCCTGCCGCTGATCTCCTCTGCCAAGCGGTCATGGATTTGCGAGCTTTATACGCCATCGAGACCATTTTGTCACTTCTGAAGGACACGTTCTACGGCGGCGGCTTGGGATCCTCAATTGCCAGGTCAGATCTCATCGACCACGACCACGACCACGACCACGAGGAGGGCACCCACGAAGGTTCTTCCAAGGTGAAACAGCCCATCTGTGACATCAGAGAGCGCACCATGGGTCTGTGCTCTTCCAACTAGAAGGATCCCGTCCATGAAATGTGAGGCAACATTCTTGAAGGAAATATGCCCTAGAGGCAATAATAAAGTTATTATTTATTTCCTTATATCATGATAAATGTTTATTATTCATGCTAGAATTGTATTACCCGGAAACATAATACTTGTGTGAATACATAGACAAACAGAGTGTCACTAGTATGCCTCTACTTGACTAGCTCGTTGATCAAAGATGGTTATGTTTCCTAGCCATATACATGAGTTGTCATTTGATTAACGGGATCACATCATTAGGAGAATGATGTGATTGACTTGACCCATTCCGTTAGCTTAGCACACGATCGTTTAGTATTCTGCTATTGCTTTCTTCATGACTTATATATGTTCCTATGACTATGAGATTATGCAACTCCCGTTTACCGGAGGAACACTTTGTGTGCTACCAAACGTCACAACGTAACTGGGTGATTATAAAGGTGCTCTACAGGTGTCTCAAAAGGTACTTGTTGGGTTGGCGTATTTCGAGATCAGGATTTGTCACTCCGAATGTCGGAGAGGTATCTCTGGGCTCACTCGGTAATGCACATCACTTAAGCCTTGCAAGCATTGCAACTAATGAGTTAGTTGCGGGATGATGTATTACGGAACGAGTAAAGAGACTTGCCGGTAACGAGATTGAACTAGGTATTGAGATACCGACGATCGAATCTCGGGCAAGTAACATACCAATGACAAAGGGAACAACGTATGTTGTTATGCGGTTTGACCGATAAAGATCTTCGTAGAATATGTGGGAGCCACTATGAGCATCCAGGTTCCGCTATTGGTTATTGGCCGGAGACTTGTCTCGGTCATGTCTACATAGTTATCGAACTCGTAGGGTCTGCACGCTTAAAGTTTCGATGATAATTATATTATGAGTTTATATGTTTTGATGTACCGAAGGTAGTTAAGAGTCCCGGATGTGATCACGGACATGACGAGGAGTCTCGAAATGGTCGAGACATGAAGATTGATATATTGGACGACTATATTCGGACACCGAAATGGTTCCGGGGGTTATCGGATATATACCGGAGTACCGGGAGGTTACCGGAACCCCCGGGGGTTTAATGGGCCTACATGGGCCTTAGTGGAGAAGAGGAGAGGCGGCTAGGGCAGGCCGCGCACCCCCTCCCCTCTAGTCCGAATTGGACAAGGAGGGGGGGCGCCCCCCTTTCCTTCCTCTCCCTCTCCTCTTTCCCCCTTCTCTTAATCCAACAAGGAAGGTAGGAAGTCCTACTCCAGGTGGGAGTAGGACTCCTCCTGGCGCTCCCCTCTCCTGGCCGGCCGCCTCTCCACCCCTTGCTCCTTTATATACGGGGGCAGGGGACACCCCAAAGACACAACAATTGATCATTGATCTTTTAGCCGTGTGCGGTGCCCCCCTCCACCATAGTCCACCTCGATAATATTGTAGCGGTGCTTAGGCGAAGCCCTGTGTTGGTAGAACATCATCATCGTCACCACGCCGTCGTGCTGACGAAACTCTCCCTCAACACTCAGCTGGATCGGAGTTCGAGGGACATCATCGGGCTGAACGTGTGCTGAACACGGAGGTGCCGTGCGTTCGGTGCTTGATCGGTCGGATCGTGAAGACGTACGACTACATCAACCGTGTTGCGCTAACGCTTCCGCTTTCGGTCTACAAGGGTACGTGGACACACTCTCCCCTCTCGTTGCTATGCATCACCATGATCTTGCGTGTGCGTAGGAATTTTTTTGAAATTACTACATTCCCCAACAGTGGCATCCGAGCCAGGTTTTATGCGTACATGTCATATGCACGAGTAGAACACAAGTGAGTTGTGGGCGATATAAGTCATACTGCTTACCAGCATGTCATACTTTGGTTCGGCGGTATTGTTGGATGAAGCAGCCCGGACCGACATTACGCGTACGCTTACGCGAGACTGGTTCTACCGAAGTGCTTTGCACACAGGTGGCTGGCGGGTGTCAGTTTCGCCAACTTTAGTTGAACCGAGTGTGGCTACGCCCGGTCCTTGCGAAGGTTAAAACAACACCAACTTGACAAACTATCGTTGTGGTTTTGATGCGTAGGTAAGAACGGTTCTTGCTCAACCCGTAGCAGCCACGTAAAATTTGCAACAACAAAGTAGAAGACGTCTAACTTGTTTTTGCAGGGCACGTTGTGATGTGATATGGTCAAGGCATGATGCTAAATTTTATTGTATGAGATGATCATGTTTTGTAACCGAGTTATCGGCAACTGGCAGGAGCCATATGGTTGTCGCTATATTGTATGCAATGCAATCGCCCTGTAATGCTTTACTTTATCACTAAGCGATAGCGATAGTCGTAGAAGCATAAGATTGGCGAGACGACAATGATGCTACGATGGAGATCAAGGTGTCGCACCGGTGATGATGGTGATCATGACGGTGCTTCGGAGATGGAGATCACAAGCACAAGCTGATGATGGCCATATCATATCACTTATATTGATTGCATGTGATGTTTATCTTTTATGCATCTTATCTTGCTTTGATTGACGGTAGCATTATAAGATGATCTCTCACTAAATTATCAAAGTATAAGTGTTCTCCCTCAGTATGCACCGTTGTGAAAGTTCTTCGTGCTGAGACACCACGTGATGATCGGGTGTGATAGGCTCTACGTTCAAATACAACGGCTGCAAAACAGTTGCACACGCGGAATACTTAGGTTAAACTTGACGAGCCTAGCATATAACAGACATGGCCTCGGAACACGGAGACCAAAAGGTCGAGCGTGAATCATATAGTAGATATGATCAACATAGTGATGTTCACCATTGAAACAACTCCATCTCACGTGATGATCGGACATGGTTTAGTTGATTTGGATCATGTGATCACTTAGAGGATTAGAGGGATGTCTATCTAAGTGGGAGTTCTTAAGTAATATGATTAATTGAACTTAAATTTATCATGAACTTAGTACCTGATAGTATTTTGCTTGTCTATGTTGATTGTAGATAGATGGCCCGTGCTGTTGTTCCGTTGAATTTTAATGCGTTCCTTGAGAAAGCAAAGTTGAAAGATGATGGTAGCAATTACATGGACTGGGTCCGTAACTTGAGGATTATCCTCATTGCTGCACAGAAGAATTACGTCCTGGAAGCACCGCTAGGTGCCAAACCTGCTGCAGGAGCAACACCAGATGTTATGAACGTCTGGCAAAGCAAAGCTGATGACTACTCGATAGTTCAGTGTGCCATGCTTTATGGCCTAGAACCGGGACTTCAACGACGTTTTGAACGTCATGGAGCATATGAGATGTTCCAGGAGTTGAAGTTAATATTTCAAGCAAATGCCCGGATTGAGAGATATGAAGTCTCCAATAAGTTCTACAGCTGTAAGATGGAGGAGAATAGTTCTGTCTGTGAGCATATACTCAAAATGTCTGGGTATAACAATCACTTGATTCAACTGGGAGTTAATCTTTTGGATGATAGCGTCATTGACAGAATTCTTCAATCACTGCCACCAAGCTACAAGAGCTTCGTGATGAACTATAACATGCAAGGGATGGATAAGACAATTCCCGAGCTCTTCGCAATGCTAAAGGCTGCGGAGGTAGAAATCAAGAAGGAGCATCAAGTGTTGATGGTCAACAAGACCACCAGTTTCAAGAAAAAGGGCAAAGGGAAGAAGAAGGGGAACTTCAAGAAGAACAACAAACAAGTTGCTGCTCAGGAGAAGAAACCCAAGTCTGGACCTAAGCCTGAGAATGAGTGCTTCTACTGCAAACAGACTGGTCACCGGAAGCGGAACTGCCCCAAGTATTTGGCGGATAAGAAGGATGGCAAGGTGAACAAAGGTATATGTGATATACATCTTATTGATGTGTACCTTACTAATGCTCGCAGTAGCACCTAGGTATTTGATACTGGTTCTGCTGCTAATATTTGCAACTTGAAACAGGGACTACGGATTAAGCGAAGATTGGCTAAGGACGAGGTGACGATGCGCGTGGGAAATGGTTCCAAAGTCGATGTGATCGTGGTCGGCACGCTACCTCTACATCTACCTTCAGGATTAATTTTAGACCTAAATAATTCTTATTTGGTGCCAGCGTTGAGCATGAACATCATATCTGGATCTTGTTTGATGCGAGGCGGTTATTCATTTAAATCAGAGAATAATGGTTGTTCTATTTATATGAGTAATATCTTTTATGGTCATGCACCCTTGAAGAGTGGTCTATTTTTGTTGAATCTCGATAGTAGTGATACACATATTCATAATATTGAAGCCAAAAGATGCAGAGTTGATAATGTTAGTGCAACTTATTTGTGGCACTGCCGTTTAGGTCATATCGGTGTAAAGCGCATGAAGAAACTCCATACTGATGGAGTTTTGGAACCACTTGATTATGAATCACTTGGTACTTGCGAACCATGCCTCATGGGCAAGATGACTAAAACGCCGTTCTCCGGAACTATGGAGCGAGCAACAGATTTGTTGGAAATCATACATACAGATGTATGTGGTCCAATGAATGTTGAGGCTCACGGCGGGTATCGTTATTTTCTCACCTTCACAAATGATTTAAGCAGATATGGGTATATCTACTTAATGAAACATAAGTCTGAAACATTTGAAAAGTTCAAAGAATTTCAGAATGAAGTTGAAAATCATCGTAACAAGAAAATAAAGTTTCTATGATCTGATCGTGGAGGAGAATATTTGAGTTACAAGTTTGGTCTTCATTTGAAACAATGCGGAATAGTTTCGCAACTCACGCCACCCGGAACACCACAGCGAAATGGTGTGTCCGAACGTCGTAATCGCACTTTACTAGATATGGTGCGACCTATGATGTCTCTTACTGATTTACCACTATCGTTTTGGGGATATGCTTTAGAGACGGCTGCATTCACGTTAAATAAGACACAATCGAAATCCGTTGAGACGACGCCTTATGAACTGTGGTTTGACAAGAAACCAAAGTTGTCGTTTCATAAAGTTTGGGGCTGCGATGCTTATGTGAAAAAGCTTCAACCTGATAAGCTCGAACCCAAATCGGAAAAATGTGTCTTCATAGGATACCCAAAAGAGACTGTTGGGTACACCTTCTATCACAGATCCAAAGGCAAGACTTTTGTTGCTAAATTTGGAATCTTTCTACAGAAGGAGTTAATAAGACCACCAGTTTCAAGAAAAAGGGCAAAGGGAAGAAGAAGGGGAACTTCAAGAAGAACAGCAAGCAAGTTACTGCTCAAGAGAAGAAACCCAAGTCTGGACCTAAGCCTGAGACTGAGTGCTTCTACTGCAAGCAGACTGGTCACTGAAAGCGGAACTGCCCCAAGTATTTGGCGGATAAGAAGGATGGCAAGGTGAACAAAGGTATATGTGATATACATGTTATTGATGTGTACCTTACCAGAGCTCGCAGTAGCACCTGGGTATTTGATACTGGTTCTGTTGCTAATATTTGCAACTCAAAACAGGGACTACGGACTAAGCGAACACTGGCCAAGGACGAGGTGACGATGCGTGTGGGAAACAATTCCAAAGTCGATGTGATCGCCGTCGGCACGCTACCCCTACATCTACCTTCGGTACTAGTATTAGACCTAAATAATTGTTATTTGGTGCCGGCGTTGAGCATGAACATTATATCTGGATCTTGTTTGATGCGAGACGGTTATTCATTTAAATCAGAGAATAATGGTTGTTCTGTTTATATGATTAATATCTTTTATGGTCATGCACCCTTGAAGAGTGGTCAATTTTTGATGAATCTCGATAGTAGTGATACACATATTCATAATGTTGAAGCCAAAAGATGCAGAGTTGATAATGATAGTGCAACTTATTTGTGGCACTGCCGTTTAGGTCATATCGGTGTAAAGAGCATGAAGAAACTTCATACTGATGGACTTTTGGAACCACTTGATTATGAATCACTTGGTACTTGCGAACCGTGCCTCATGGGCAAGATGACTAAAACGCCGTTCTCCGGAACTATGGAGCGAGCTTCTCCGGAACTATGGAGCGAGCAACTGATTTGTTGGAAATCATACATACAGATGTATGTGGTCCGATGAATGTTGAGGCTCGCGGCGGGTATCGTTATTTTCTCACCTTCACAGATGATTTAAGCGGATATGGGTATATCTACTTAATGAAACATAGTTCTGAAACATTTGAAAAGTTCAAAGAATTTCAGAGTGAAGTTGAAAATCATCGTAACAAGAAAATAAAGTTTCTACGATCTGATCGTGGAGGAGAATATTTGAGTTACGAGTTTGGTCTACATTTGAAACAATGCGGAATAGTTTCGCAACTCACGCCACCCGGAACACCACAGCGTAATGGTGTGTCCGAACGTAGTAATCGTACTTTACTAGATATGGTGCGATCTATCATGTCTCTTACTGATTTACCGCTATCGTTTTGGGGTTATGCTTTAGAGACGGCTGCATTCACGTTAAATAGGGCACCATCGAAATCCGTTGAGACGACGCCTTATGAACTGTGGTTAGGCAAGAAACCAAAGTTGTCGTTTCTTAAAGTTTGGGGCTGCGATGCTTATGTGAAAAAGCTTCAACCTGATAAGCTCGAACCCAAATCGGAGAAATGTGTCTTCATAGGATACCCAAAGGAGACAGTTGGGTACACCTTCTATCACAGATCCGAAGGCAAGACATTCGTTGCTAAGTATGGATCCTTTCTAGAGAAGGAGTTTCTCTCGAAAGAAGTGAGTGGGAGGAAAGTAGAACTTGATGAGGTAACTGTACCTGCTCCCTTATTGGAAAGTAGTTCATCATAGAAACTGGTTTCTGTGACACCTACACCAATTAGTGAGGAGGTTAATGATGATGATCACGAAACTTCAGATCAAGTTGTTACAGAACCTCGTAGATCAACCAGAGTAAGATCCACACCAGAGTGGTATGGTAATCCTGTTCTGGAAGTCATGTTACTAGACCATGATGAACCTACGAACTATGAAGAAGCGATGGTGAGCCCAGATTCCGCAAAATGGCTTGAGGCCATGAAATCTGAGATGAGATCCATGTATGAGAACAAAGTGTGGACTTTGGTTGACTTGCCCGATGATCGGCAAGCCATTGAGAATAAATAGATCTTCAAGAAGAAGACTGACGCTGACGGAAATGTTACTGTCTATAAAGCTCGACTTGTTGCGAAAGGTTTTCGACAAGTTCAAGGGATTGATTACGATGAGACTTTCTCACCCATAGCGATGCTTAAGTCTGTCCGAATCATGTTACAATTGCCGCATTTTATGATTATGAAATTTGGGAAATGGATGTAAAAACTGCATTCCTGAATGGATTTCTGGAAGAAGAGTTGTATATGATGCAACCAGAAGGTTTTGTCGATCCAAAAGGAGCTAACAAAGTGTGCAAGCCCCAGCGATCCATTTATGGACTCACTACTAGGAAAAGGCCTGCTAGTGGCGCACCTGTTTTGGCTACTAATGGCACACTACAGGTGCGCCACTAGCATCACGCCATTAGAATTTAATACTAATGGCGCAAGCCTCTCGGAGTTGGAATAAACGTTTTGATAGTGTGATCAAAGCATTCGGTTTTATACAGACTTTTGGAGAAGCCTGTATTTACAAGAAAGTGAGTGGGAGCTCTGTAGCATTTATGATATTATATGTGGATGCCATATTACTGATTGGAAATGATATAGAATTTCTGGATAGCATAAAGGGATACTTGAATAAGAGTTTTTCAATGAAAGACCTCGGTGAAGCTGCTTATATATTGGGCATCAAGATCTATAGAGATAGATCAAGACGCTTAATTGGACTTTCACAAAGCACATACCTTGACAAAGTTTTGAAGAAGTTCAAAATGGATCAAGCAAAGAAAGGGTTCTTGCCTGTGTTACAAGGTGTGAAGTTGAGTAAGACTCAATGCCCGACCACTGCAGAAGATAGAGATAAGATGAAAGATGTTCCCTATGCTTCAGCCATAGGCACTATCATGTATGCAATGCTGTGTACCAGACCTGATGTGTGCCTTGCTATAAGTTTAGCAGGGAGGTACCAAAGTAATCCAGGAGTGGATCACTGGACAGCGGTCAAGAACATCCTGAAATACCTGAAAAGGACTGAGGATATGTTTCTCGATTATGGAGGTGACAAAGAGCTAGTCGTAAATGGTTACGTCGATGCAAGCTTTGACACTGATCCGGACGATTCTAAATCGCAAACCGGATACGTGTTTACATTGAACGGTGGAGCTGTCAGTTGGTGCAGTTCTAAACAAAGCGTTGTGGCGGGATCTACATGTGAAGCGGAGTACATAGCTGCTTCGGAAGCAGCAAATGAAGGAGTCTGGATGAAGGAGTTCATATCCGATCTAGGTGTCATACCTAGTGCATCAGGTCCAATGAAAATCTTTTGTGACAATACTGGTGCAATTGCCTTGGCGAAGGAATCCAGATTTCACAAGAGAACCAAGCACATCAAGAGACGCTTCAATTCCATCCGGGATCTAGTCCAGGTGGGAGACATAGAAATTTGCAAGATACGTACGGATCTGAATGTTGCAGACCCATTGACTAAGCCTCTTCCACGAGCAAAACATGATCAGCATCAAGGCTCCATGGGTGTTATAATCATTACTGTGTAATCTAGATTATTGACTCTAGTGCAAGTGGGAGACTGAAGGAAATATGCCCTAGAGGCAATAATAAAGTTATTATTTATTTCCTTATACCATGATAAATGTTTATTATTCATGCTAGAATTGTATTAACCAAAAACATAATACTTGTGTGAATACATAGACAAACAAAGTGTCACTAGTATGCCTCTACTTGACTAGCTCGTTGATCAAAGATGGTTATGTTTCCTAGCCATAGACATGAGTTGTCATTTGATTAACGGGATCACATCATTAGGAGAATGATGTGATTGACTTGACCCATTCCGTTAGCTTAGCACACGATCGTTTAGTATTCTGCTATTGCTTTCTTCATGACTTATACATGTTCCTATGACTATGAGATTATGCAACTCCCGTTTACCGGAGGAACACTTTGTGTGCTACCAAACGTCACAATGTAACTGGGGGATTATAAAGGTGCTCTACATGTGTCTCAAACGGTACTTGTTGGGTTGGCGTATTTCGAGATTAGGATCTGTCACTCCGATTGTCGGAGAGGTATCTCTGGGCCCACTCAGTAATGCACATCACTTAAGCCTTGCAAGCATTGCAACTAATGAGTTAGTTGCGGGATGAGGTATTACGGAACGAGTAAAGAGACTTGCCGGTAACGAGATTGAACTAGGTATTGAGATACTGACGATCGAATCTCGGGCAAGTAACATATCGATGACAAAGGGAACAACGTATGTTGTTATGCGGTTTGACCGATAAAGATCTTCGTAGAATATGTGGGAGCCAATATGAGCATCCAGGTTCCACTATTGGTTATTGGCCGGAGACGTGTCTCGGTCATGTCTACATAGTTCTCGAACTCGTAGGGTCCGCACGCTTAAAGTTTCGATGACAGTTATATTATGAGTTTATATGTTTTGATGTACCGAAGGTAGTTCGGAGTCCCGGATGTGATCACGGACACGACGAGGAGTCTCGAAATGGTCGAGACATGAAGATTGATATATTGGACGACTATATTCGGACACCGGAATGGTTCCGAGGGTTATCGAATATATACCGGAGTACCGGGAGGTTACCGGAACCCCCCGGGGGTTTAATGGGCCTACATGGGCCTTAGTGGAGAAGAGGAGAGGTGGCTAGGGCAGGCTGCGCGCCCCTCCCCCTCTAGTCCGAATTGGACAAGGAGGGAGGGGGGGGGGGCGGCGCCCCCCTTTCCTTCCTCTCTCTCTCCTCTTTCCCCCCTTCTCCTAATCCAACAAGGAAGGGAGGGAGTGCTACTCCCGGTGGGAGTAGGACTCCTCCTGGCGCGCCCCTCTCCTGGCCGGCCGCCTCTCCCCCCCTTTCTCCTTTATATACGGGGGCAGGGGCACCCCAAAGACACAACAATTGATCATTGATCTTTTAGCCGTGTGCGGTGCCCCCCTCCACCATAGTCCACCTCGATAATATCGTAGCGGTGCTTAGGCGAAGCCCTGCGTCGGTAGAACATCATCATCATCACCACGTCGTCGTGCTGACGAAACTCTCCCTCAACACTCGGCTGGATCGGAGTTCGAGGGACGTCATCGGGCTGAACGTGTGCTGAACTCGGAGGTGCCATGCGTTCGGTACTTGATCGGTCGGATCGTGAAGACGTACGACTACATCAACCGCGTTGTGCTACCGCTTCCGCTTTCGGTCTAGGAGGGTACGTGGACACACTCTCCCCTCTCGTTGCTATGCATCACCATGATCTTGCGTGTGCGTAGGATTTTTTTTAAATTAGTACGTTCCCCAACAATTCTATCAGCAAATCTTACCTTTTCTAGCTTGCCAACCCGTACCCTTTGTTGTTGTAGCATTTGCCGTGCGGTGCTTTAATTGTGCCGTGTTTAATTATTTCCGTTATGCAAAAATGTATTGTTCAATAGGTCTATGTGATGTTTAAGTATGAATTGTCCACTTCAGTTTCACGAATAGCTATATTTGGTTATTTATAGTGAGTAGATGCCTTGTTTATCTGTATTTGATTGTTAGGTTGGTTGGAGTGAGCATTTTTCCAGTTATCGAGCAGATGCCTTGTTTATCTGTGTTTGGTTCTTAGTTTGGTTGCAGTGAGCATTTGTCCAGTTATCAAGCAAATGCCTTGTTTATCTATATTTGGTTGTTAGGTTGCTTTTTTTAGCATTTGTCCAGTTATCGGGAAGATGTCATGTTCTGTATTTGGTTGTTAGGTTGCTTTTTTAGCATTTGTCCAGTTATCAAGCAGATGCCTTGTTTATCTTTATCTGCTTGTTAGGTTGGTTGCAGTGAGCATTTGTCCAGTTTTCAAGCATATGCCCTGTTTATCTGTATTTGCTTGTTAGGTTGGTTGCGGTGAGACTCTGTCCAGTTTTCAATGGCTATATTTTGTTGTTATACTGGTCATTTATGCCTTGTTTATTTTAGTCATTCACAATGTGTTGTTCATTATGTGCAAGTCGGAACTGTGCCGCTCGACTACATCAATACAAGTTTGAACGGCTATATTTGGTTCCAGTTATTCCTTGTGTAGTTAACACATGCCCTTTATTCCAGTTTTACACATTTATCCAGTGTGATGTTTAAGCATTACCTACGTTCTATTCATTTTCAACAATACCAGTTTGAATTGCAATATATGATGGCTGTTAAGCCTGCTGTCGGTAACATTGCCTTCCATTTTATATCTGCTTTAACAGCATACTGAAACCAACACATTCAAGCTATCATTTGGAGATGATCTTGTTTACCTTTGCTATATTTGTTTGATGTTAAGATTGCTGTACTTATCATGCCTTTCCACTACTTATGCAGGACAACAACGGGAGTGGCCACCAATTTCCGCCGAGGTTAGCTTCATCCCTCGGCTTGTACTCCCCCCGTCGTTCCATAATGTAGTGCATATAGATCCAGGCCTGGACACTAGTTAGCTTATAATATTGACTTGTTGCTTGTAGGTACATATGCCCTTGGCAAGGATCCACGCATCGACCCATTTTGCGTACGGGGCAATGAGATATTGATAAACAAGCATCAAGTGAGGAAACTGATAAGGATTATTAGCAAAAAAATACGAATGGTGGCAAGCAAATTATTTGTTTATGCTCTATCCAACACAACAGTGAGCTGTAGGATGGTAACTACAAACTCTGCAGCCTTCTCTTTTTACTGCCCATAATGAGTTGTTAGACAACAATGTCTGAATCTTTTTCGTTTCAAGTGGTTCCCGAAGCAGTTCACTCAAGATTACCACGCAAAGTACATGATTGGTGGACATGCAATGAAGGTTAAAGTATTTCATCCAGACTACAGTGAGCATCGAGAAGTCCTAATGAAGACAGTGAAGATGGACGGGCAGCCATCACAAGGGGTTGGCCTCGAGTCATGCGCGCATTACGCATGGAGGACGAGACAATATGGGCATTCCGCTTCACCTTCTCCAGCAACCAGAATGTCTTTCGCCTCTCTCTTTATAGTCTTTAGTACAACTGTGGTTCATCATTCTTTACTTGGTGCTTGTGTAGTTCTTCAGTATATGTACATGTGCATCGAATTATGGATTCGTGGTTGAACCTATATTTGTAATAAACATGGTTGGATATGGAATAAGTGATTTCCTACTTTCAAATTCAAAACATGTGATTTTTGAATTAGGGATTACACTGCACACGGTTTGCGAAAGCAAAACATCTGCGATATATGTGGATATCAGAAACATTTCTTGGATCCACTACGTGTGCGATCAATCTCCACTGCACACACGACTTTCTCTTGAAAACTGTTTGCGTTAGGCCACCTTGCGCAAACGTTTACCACATAAAAAGGGTGTGTGTTGGACAGCCTTTGCCCCACAGTTTCTTCTACGCACCGTGTGTGATGCATTCAATAACGCAAACGATAAAATTACTAATATCGTGTGCAATGGCAACATTATCACAAATGATTTAACGGAAAAAATTGTGTGTGATGTACCTGTGAATGGAAAGGTTTTCCTTGGAGCGACTGTGTGGGATGTACATACGAATGGAAACGTTTAGCGAGGACTGACTGTGCGGGATGTACTTGCGACCGGAAACAATTTTGCCGTATAATTGTATTTTTAACTCTACTATACGTATTTCCGTATTTGAGCGCTCACCGGTCACACACGAGCTCATTTTGCCGAGCATGTGTGCCAGGAGGGCATATCCCCGACGGTTTCTGGGTCGTGTGGGAAGGACCCCCCCTATCGCCCACACTCACTTGGCGACGGTTCCAAATGCCGTCACGGAAAGGGGTTAAAAACCGTTTGTTTAGCACCGACGCATACTAGTGTATGTAAACAACACCTTCACACAAACAACAAATATTTGCAACCCAAAGCATAGAGGGGTTGTAATCCCTCACCGGTTATGAGCAAGATTAAATTGTATAGTTTTGATAGATAGATTGAACAAAATACAAAATAAAATAAATAAAATAAAATTGCAGCAAGGTACTTTTAATTTTAATATATGATAAAAGATATACCCCGGGGCCATAGTTTTCACTAGAGGCTTCTCTCGAGAAAATAGCATACGGTGGGTGAACAAATTACTATTGGCAATTGATGGAAAAACAAGTAATTATGACGATATCAAAGGTAATGATCATACATAGGCATAACGTCCAAGGTTAGTAGACTGAAACTCTAAACTACAACTATTACTCCACACATCGACCGCTATACAACACGAATCTAGTGTATTAACTTCATGAAAAAAGCGGAGTAATGCTTTAAGCAAGATGACATGATGTAGACAAGATAAACTCACATATGAATAAAGCCCATCTTGTTACCCTTAATAGCAACGATACATACGTTTCATGTCCCTTTCTGTCACTGGGATTGAGCACCGCAAGGTCGAACCCATTACAAAACACCTCTTCCCATGGCAAGATAAATCAATCTAGTTGGCCAAACCAAACCAATAAATTGGAGAAGAAATACGAAGCTATATTAATCATGCATAAAAGAGTTCAGAGAAAATCCAAATAATGTTCATGGATAGATCCGATCATAAACTAACAATTCATGAGATCCCAACGAACACACCGCAAAAAGTCACTACGTCAAATAAATCTCCAAGAACAACAAAGAGAACATTGTATTGAGAATCAAAAAGAGAGAAGAAGCCATCTAGCTACTAATTATGGACCCATAGGTCCATGGTAAACTAATCATGCATGCATAATCGGAGGGGCAACAAGGATGATGAAGAACCCCTCCGTGATCGTTTCCCCCTCCGGCGGAGTACCGAAGAAGGCCTCAAGATGGGATCTCTCGAGAACAGAGGCTTGCGGCGGTGGAGAAAGTATTTCATGGACTCCCTCATAGGTTTCGTGATTTTAGAGTATTTATAGAGGTGGGAATTAGGTCAAATGGAGGCTCGTGGGCCCCACTATGTACAAGGGCGCGCCAGGGGCCTGTGGCGCGCCCTAGTGCCTAGTGGGCCACTCCTTCGTCTTTTCGTTCCCTATCAAAGCTTCCAGGGTCTCTTATTGCCAAAAAAATCTCCAAAAAGTTCCATGGCATTTGGACTTCGTTTGGTACCGATATTTTGCAAAGTCAAAAACAAGCAAAAAAATGCAAACTGGCACTGAGCACTAAGTTAATAGGTTAGTCCCAAAAATGATATAAAGTTGCTTGTAAATGTATATAAAACATCCAAGATTGATACTATAATAGCATGGAACAATAAAAAATTATAGATACGTTGCATCCCCACGCTTAATTGCTACTCGTCCTCAAGTAGGTAAATGATAAGAACAAATTTTTTAATGTGGAATGCTACCTAACATATTCATCATATATTCTTTTATTTGTAGCGTGGATAGTTGGACTTGAATGATTCAAATCAATAGTCTATAATTTACATGAAAACATCAGTACTCAAGCATATCAACTAGCAACCATGCCTTTCAAAATATCAACACTAAAGAAAGCTATCCCTAGCCCATTATGCTCAATCATTGATCCATTCATGAAACACACTCAAATATTAGCTATATAGTATGACAATAGTGTTACCTAGTTGCTGCTATATAAGAGAAGATGGAGACTCAAAATTAAAATAAAAATTGCATAAAAGTAAATAAATAGGCCCTTCTCAGAGGGAAGCGAAGATTTAAAGAGTTGCCAGAGCTCATAGCTTAAATTGAGAGATATAATTATTTTGAGAGGCATGCTTTTCCTCTCAACGAAAACGACCGAGAATTCCCAATATCTTCCATGCTAATCATAGACAGTTTCCAAACAGAAAATAAAGTTGATCTCCTTTCCACCATTCTTACACATTACATGACTAGCCGTATCCATGGGTACCTTCCATACCAACACTTTCCAAGGAATTTATTATTAACAACATATTAATTTTTTCCATTTCGGGACTGAGCATCCCTATTACATGCCACACACTCATGCAATGACAAGTGAATAAACACTTATCATGAGAATAAAATACCTAGCATGGAAAATATTGGCCACCCCCTGCCGCTTCATGAGCGGTATGGGCACACAAAACGGAAATTCATTTTGAAAATTAGAGTTGGCACATATAAATTTTACTTGGAATGACATGGAAATACCACATCTAGGTAGGTATGGTGTACTCATTTGGCATAACTTTGGTTTAAGGAGTTTGATGCACAAGAATCATTCCCGCTTAGTACAAATGAAGCCTAGCAAATAGATTGAGAACCGACCAACCAAAAAACAAAAACGGTCATAAACACGCATTAAACATAACCAACACTGAATAATGCACCACAAGTAGGATATAACTTCATTGCAAAACTATTGACTTTCGTGCTCGCATAAGGAATCACAAACCTTAACACCAATATTCTTACTAAAGCATAATTACTCACCAACATCACTCACATATCACTATCTTCATATCGCAAAACTATTGCAAGTAATCAAGTTTATAATATCCAATGATCTTCATGAAAGTTTTTATTATATCCCTGTTGAATATTGATCACTTTGGGACCAAATTCGTATCTCGGGAAAATTACCATTACTATTATCAACTCTCAAAAAGATTTAAGTGAAGCACGAGAGCATAAATATTTCTTCAAACTTTATCATATCAACTCTCAAAATAATATAAGTGAAGCATGAGAATGTATTTCTTTAAAATTTACTAACTCACAAAATGATATAAGTGAAGCATGAGAGTATATTTCTTTAAAATTTACTAACTCTGAAAATGATAAGTGAAGCATGAGAACATATTTCTTCAAAATAAAATCAACACCGTGCTAAAAAATATTTAAGTGAAGCAGTAAAGCAACTCCCTAGCTCAACATATTTAAGTGAAGCACATATAGCAATTCTAACAAATCATAATAAAATTATGGCTCTCTCAAATAGGTGTGTCCAGCAAGGATGATCGTGACAAACTAAAAAGCAAAATAAGCAAAGACTCATACAATACAAGACACTCCAAGCAAAACTCATGATATGCTATGAATAAAAATATAGCTCCAAGTAAAATTACCGATGGTCGTTAGAAGAAAGAGGGATGGGTTCCGGGCGTCCCCAAGCTTAGTTGCTTGGGAGTCCTTGAATATTACCTTGGGATGCTTCGGGCATCCCCGAGCTTATGCTCTTGCCACTCCTTATTCCTTCATCCATCATGATCTTACCCAAAACTTGAAAACTTCAATCACACAAAACTTAACAAAAACCTTCATGAGATCCGTTAGTATAATAAAGAAAATCACTACTTTAAGTACTATTGCAAACCCGTCCATATTTTTTTTATTACATTCACTAGTGCAGAACCGGGCTATAGCACCGGTTCGTAAGGCCCTTTAGTGCCGGTTCTGTAACCGACACTAAAGGGTGGGGACTAAAGGTCCCCCCCTTAGTACCGGTTCTGCACGAACCGCCGCTAAAGGGCCACCACGTGGCACATGCCAGTGCCGAGGGCGGGGAGTCCTTTAGTACCGGTTGGTAACACCAATCGGTACTAAAAGGTTTGGGGGGTTTTGGGTTCGTGATTTCTCTTTCCTTTAATTTTGTGTTTTCCATTTAATTCTTTTTCGTTTGCTGGTATTTTACGATACTACATATTGTACACGTTATGCATATATATAAATAGAATTTCTCATAGAACCGATCATATATATATATATCATCGAATGTCTCACAACCACCATTATTCACACATACACATGTATATATATACAATTAGGTATATATACAATTTCTCCTACATGTTGCCTTCGGAGCCAGTGGCATTTGCCTTGGTGCCTTCGGAGCACGATGACAGTTGGGAGTGGTTCATGGGGGCGGTAGCGGGTAATGGTATTCTCCTTTGGGATCTATGACCTGGTCGAGCAAAAATCCCGCTATTTCCTCTTGAAGTACTCGTATGCTCTCCGTTTGTAGGAGCTGCTCCCGCACCTCATTGAACTCTTAAAAGGAGATCAATATGCATGTGTATTAGTTGTGTGACTAGATATCGATAATGATGTAAAAATTGTGAATATTGTTCTGGCAAACGTACCCATAGCTGTCTATCAGATTTGCTCCTTTCAGACACCATCATGCGAATGTTCTCGCAAACGTAGTATGCACACACTTCTGTCCCCGGCGCCTACTTCACGGCCTTTACGAGAATAAAATTTAATCAGATAATAATTAATCAAGCATGATAATTAATGGTATTGTAACAAGAATTAAAGAGATGGTAGCTAGCTAGTACTACTTAATTACTTACCTTGGGTCGAAACCAACACACGCCTTTTTTCGCCATTGGCCTGGAGTCCCGTTGATGAACTTTTCCCAAGCCCTGCCCACCGGCAAAGAAAATGAATAAAGGAGTTATTAGGAAATGACGAACTAAAGAGGCCGACATATAGTTAATAATGATTGAAATTACCTATCGACTATCCCCTTCAAGATTGAGTAGCCACTTTGTTTTTTAAGTAGTGAGTCCAGTACTTCAACTGTTCCTTCTTCAACTTTAATGATTAACAAGATCCAGAGGTAACTGCATGCGCACACGTTTGCATGTCTTAATTAAGCGGGCATGTGCATAACACTCATCAACTACCCTAAACCCTATACACTTAATTATTAACATCTAGCTAGCTAGTAAGCAAAAACAGAATTTGTAGTACAAGACAGTGTGACTCACAGGAAGTTGTAAGGAAGTAGTATATCTTCATTGGTATTGAGGCGCTTGAAGAACTCTAGCATGTTTTTCTCTACATCTGCTTTATACCATTCCAATTTCCATGTGTCTTCATTAATGGTATTTGGGTCAATGAACCCAATGCCATAGCGTCCAGCTTTTTTCATTTAATACATCTTCATCTGGCATAATACCACATAAAAGAATATAGTGAGGATTGTTGGGGAACGTACACTACAAAAAAAAGACACATCCGTGACATTTTGGGCCGAACGAATTTTTTCTGTCATACATATGACACTTCTATGACGATAATTGTGACAAAACCCGGTATCATCATAGATGTGGTGGGCTCCTACTTCTATGACAAAAAATCATGACAGAAAATGGGCTTTTCGTCCTGGGCAGGCCGGAGACGCAGCTGCATGACATTCTTTGGGCCGTCAAACCGTGGTAGAAGCGAGGGCGAGGAAAATTTCGGGGAGTTCCCGGTTACGGTGGGAGGTCGGGGGCCGAGCGATGCGCGTTTCTCTCGTACACGTACGCGCATGTGTGCGAGGCGTTGGCTCTAACTGAACCCGAGCGAGGCGTTGGGCTCTAACTGAACCCGAGCGATTGCACTGCAGGCTACGCGTTGCTGAACCCGAGCGATCGATCGATGGCTGTTAACTGAACCCGATCGAGCGATTCCTTCGCTACTACTGCTAACTAAAGCCGATCGATGCTGCCTCTGGGATGAACAGTGAGCGCTGCGGGGGGGGGGGGGGTTGGATGAACAGTGAGCGGTGGCGTTGCCTCTGGATGAACAGGTCCCCGTGGTGTGGTGGAGGGCTGTATGAACAGTAGACGGTGGAGGGGTGCCCGTGGAGGGGTGGTTGAACAGGACCCCGTGGTGTGGAGGGCTGGATGAACAGTAGACGGTGGAGGGGTGATCGTGGAGGGGTGGTTGAACAGTAGCCGGTGGAGTAGCGCGCGGTGGAGGCTGGATGAACAGGAGCCCGTGGAGGCTGGAGGAGGTCGACGGTAGCCCGTGGAGGCTGGAGGAGGTCGATGGTGGAGATGAACAGTATCCCGTGGAGTCCCGTTTTGGGGTACGCCACACCCTTCCCGATCAATAGCACCCCCGTTTCGACCGTAGGAGGTCCGTTTTGTCCGTTTTGCGGTATGCCACACCCCTCCCGATCAACAGGACCCCTGTTTCGACCGTAGGAGGGCCGTCTCGTCCGTTTTGCGGTATGCCACACCCCTCCCGATCAACAGAACCCCCGTTTCGACCGTAGGAGGTCCGTTTCCTCCGTTTTGCGGTACGCCACACCCCTCCCGATCAACAGGACCCCGTTCCGAACGTAGGAGGTGCGTTTCCTCCGTTATGTGGTACGCCATGCCTCGTTTCCATCGCCTGTTCCGTCCAAGCCCTCCCGATGAACACGACCACGCATTCCGTTCCGACCCAGCCGGTTAGCTCCCACACGTTCCGTTGCCTCCCGATGAACACGACGCATTTCGTTGCCTCCCCATGAACATGACGCATTCCGTTGCCTCCCCATGAACACGACGACGATGCTGTTTCTCCGTTCCGACCCAGCCATGTACACGAGCCCTGGCCGTACGTATGCACGAGTAGGCGTTCGAGACCCCGCCCGTATGTACACATACGTGGCGGTATTTTCTTTCTTGCACCCTGGCCGCTGTACGTACGTGTACATGCTACGTGCGCGCCTCTACTATGACACGTGCGAGCCTCTACATCCACCAGTATATATGTACGTACACGTTCGCGACCAGAATGACAACGCTACGTACGCTTCGACCAGGTGGGTCCCGACTGTCAGGCACTTCCTTGCCTGCGAAGATGTAGCTGGTGGGTCCCAACAGTCAGGGGGGCGAATCATTTTTTTGCCTGGACGCACTTCCTTGCGTGCGAAGATGTAGCTGGTGGGTCCCAGCAGTCAGGGGTAAACATTTTTTTTGCGAAATACAGTGGCCCGTCCGGTGGGTCCCAGCTGTCAGGTGGAGGAATCATTATTTCCGAGTAATAAGGAGGCACTTCCTTGCTGCCCGTGGACCCAGCTGTCAGCCTCTCCATGTACTGTCCATGTCCGATGGAAGTCGTTCCTTGACCACGTTGACCACGCCACACCAAGAGCACCAGGGCGGTGGACGACGGCGAGGCCTAGGAAGGGGACGACGGGGAGCCGGGGAAGACGCGGCATTGGAAGCCCGCGCGGATAAGAGTATGAGGGTTCACTAGTTCGGCTGCGGTGTGAGGCTGCCGTCGCCGCAGGGCCTGGCCAGCGGTGGGAATAGTAGGGGGCGGTGAGGCCTCCGCGGCAGCACAGCCGGCCACGGGAGGCAGGAGCATGCGGCACGACCGGCGCTGCTTTGGGCGGCTGGAGCAAGAAGACCAGAGGTTGAAGAAGCACTACGGCCGTTGGATGGGCATTTTACGGTCACTTGAGCTAGAATCGTTCATATTGACTAAAGTTGACAAAGGCCCCCGTCCCAGTAAACTTAGTAGGCCCACAAGCCAGCCTCCCACCATGGTGGGTCCCAGCTAGCAGGGGGAGTATTCATTTTTTTGTGCGTAATAAGGAGGCACTTCCTTGCGTGCGAAGATATAGCTGGTGGGTCCGAGCTGTCAGCGGCGGTAACATTTTTTGGTGAAATACAGAGGCCCTTTCGGTGGGTCCCTGATGTCAGGTGGAGGAATCATTATTTTGCGCGTAATAAGGAGGCATTTCCTTGCGTGCGGCCGTGGACCCAGCTGTCGGCCTCTCCACGTACAGTCCACTTCAGATGCATGCCGTTCGTTGACCATGTTGACCAGGCCGCGCCGAGAGCACCAGGGCGGTGGACGACGGCGAGGCCTAGGAAGGGAACGACACAGAGGCGGGGAAGACTCGGCAGTTGTTTCCCACGCGGAGGGGAGTACGACTGTACGAGGGTTTACTGGTTCGTCTGTCGTTGCCGGAGAATAACAGCAGGTGTGGGTGAGTAGAGGGATGGCTAGGCCAGCGATGGGAGTACGGTGGGGCGGTGAGGCCTGCGCGGCAGCAGAGCCGACCGCGGGGAGGAGGGAGCAGGCAGTCCCGCCGGCGCTTGTTTGAGCGGCTGGAGCAGGAACAGCAGAGATTGAAGAAGCACGACGGCCGTTGGATGGCCATCCAACAGTCACTGCTTGTACGTCAACCTTTTTTTTAGGAAAGCCTCAAATCTGTGGAAAACAGCATACAGCCCATCTGCCATTATTTCTAATAATTTACAGCCCATTTGCTAATTATTAAGGTTTTTTTTGAGCCCATATTCTTTTTGTTAGCATTACAGCCCATATTGTGGCCACGGTTAAAAAATAATATGAAATTTTGCATATTTTGGTGCGGTCCGAACTGAATTTAATCCCGAAATTTCGACTCACATTCAAACTGATTTTAAAAATAAATGTATATCAATATAAAATCCAACAAATTCTCCGCGCATAAAAATTAATGTAATTTAAAATCTCGAAATGAAAAAAAAGATATTTGAAACTAATTGCCGGTTTGATGTGTTTTAAAAATGTACAACCCATTCCTCATTACCGATGGGCCATTTTCTCGGCCAGCCGAATGAAAGCTCTCCTCGTCTTGAAAGATTTGCACCCCAATAGGCCTGACAAAGTGACTTACTTGGCAAGTCACAAAAAAACTGGGCCGTGGACGTGGACCCAGCTGTCAGCCTGTCCACGTACAGTACTCTTCCGATGGAAGTCGTTCCTTGACGACGCTGACCACGCCGCATGGAGAGCACCACAGCGGTGGACGACGGCGAAGCCTAGGAAGGGGACGACGCGGAGCCGGGGAAGACGCGACAGTGGAAGCCCGCGCGGAGAGGAGTACGAGGGTTTGATGGTTCGGCTGCGGTGTGAGGCTGCCGTCGCCGCAGGGCCTGGCCAGCGGTGGGAATAGTAGGGGCGGTGAGGCCTCCGCGGCAGCACAGCGGGCCACGGGAGGCAGGAGCATGCGGCACGACCGGCGCTGCTTTGGGCGGCTGGAGCAAGAAGACCAGAGGTTGAAGAAGCACTACGACCGTTGGATAGACATCGTACGGTCACTGGAGCTAGAACCATTCATATTGACTAAAGTTGACAAAGGCCCCCGTCCCAGTCAACTTAGTAGGCCCACAAGTCAGCCTCCCACCATGGTGGGTCCCAGCTAGCAGGGGGAGTATTCATTTTTTTTGTGCGTAATAAGGAGGGACTTCCTTGCGTGCGAAGATATAGCTGGTGGGTCCGAGCTATCAGCGGCGGTAACGTTTTTTTCACGAAATCCAGAGGCCCTTTTGGTGGGTCCGTGATGTCAGGTAGAGGAATCATTATTTTGCGCGTAATAAGGAGGCATTTCCTTGCGTGCGGCCGTGGACCCAGCTGTCGGCCTCTCCACGTACAGTCCACTTCAGATGCATGTTGGTCATTGACCACGTTGACCAGGCCGCGCCGAGAGCACCAGGGCGGTGGACGAGGGCGACGCCTAGGAAGGGAACGACACGGAGGCAGGGAAGACTCGGCAGTTGTTTCCCACGCGGAGGGGAGTCCCACTGTACGAGGATTTACTGGTTCGTCTGCCGTCGCCGGAGAATAACAGCAGGTGTGGGTCAGTAGAGGGATGGCTAGGCCAGTGATGGGAGTACGGTGGGGCAGTGAGGCATGCGCGGCAGCAGAGCCGGCCGCGGGGAGGAGGGAACAGGCAGTCCCGCCGGCGCTTGTTTGAGCGGCTGGAGCAGGAAGAGCAGAGATTGAAGAAGCACGACGGCCGTTGGATGGCCATCCAATAGTCACTGCTTGTGCATCAACCTTTTTTTAGGAAAGCCTCAAATCTGTGGAAAACAGCATACAGCCCATCTGCCATTATTTCTAATAATTTACAGCCCATTTGCTAATTATTAAGGTTTTTTTGGAGCCCATATTCTTTTTGTTAGCATTACAGCCCATATTGTGGTCACGTTTAAAAAATTATACGAAATTTTGCATATTTCGGTGCGGTCTGAACTGTCTTTAATCCCGAAATTTTGACTCACATTCAAACTGATTTTAAAAATAAATGTATATCAATATAAAATCCAACAAATTCTCCACGCATAAAAATTAATGTAATTTAAAATCTCGAAATGAAAAAAAAGATATTTGAAACTAATTGCCGGTTGATGTGTTTTAAAAATGTACAGCCCATTTCTCATTACTGATGGGCCATTTTCTTGGCCAACCGAATGAAATCTCTCCTCGTCTTGAAAGATTTGCAGCCCAACAGGCCTGACAAAGCGACTTACTTAGCAAATCACAAAAAACTGGCTGTGGCCGTGGACCCAGCTGTCAGCCTCTCCATGTACAGTACTCTTCCGATGGAAGTCGTTCCTTGACCACGTTGACCACGCCGCGCGGAGAGCACCACGGCGGTGGACGACGGCGTGGCCTAGGAAGGGGACGACGCGGGTCCGGGGAAGACGCGGCAGTGGAAGCCCGCGCGGAGAGGAGTACGAGGGTTCACTGGTTCGGCTGCGGTGTGAGGCTGCCGTCGCCGCAGGGCCTGGCCAGCGGTGGGAATAGTAGGGGGCGGTGAGGCCTCCGCGGCAGCACAGCCGGCCACGGGAGGCAGGAGCATGCAGCACGACCGGCGCTGCTTTGGGCGGCTGGAGCAAGAACACCAGAGGTTGAAGAAGCACTACGGCCGTTGGATGGACATCGTACGGTCACTGGAGCTAGAATCGTTCATATTGACTAAAGTTGACAAAGGCCCCCGTCCCAGTCAACTTAGTAGGCCCGCAAGTCAGCCTCCCACCATGGTGGCTCCCAGCTAGCAGGGGGAGTATTCATTTTTTTTGTGCGTAATAAGGAGGCACTTCCTTGCGTGCGAAGATATAGCTGGTGGGTCCGAGCTGTCAGCGGCGATAACGTTTTTTCGCGAAATACAGAGGCCCTTTCGGTGGGTCCCTGATGTCAGGTGGAGGAATCATTATTTTGCGCATAATAAGGAGGCATTTCCTTGCGTGCAGCCGTGGACCCAGCTATCGGCCTCTCCACGTACAGTCCACTTCAGATGCATGTCAGTCGTTGACCACGTTGACCAGGCCGCGCCGAGAGCACCAGGGCGGTGGACGACGGCGACGCCTAGGAAGGGAACGACACGGAGGCAGGGAAGACTCGGCAGTTGTTTCCCACGCGGAGGGGAGTACGACTGTACGAGGGTTTACTGGTTCGTCTGCCGTCGCCGGAGAATAACAACAGGTGTGGGTGAGTAGATGGATGGCTAGGCCAACGATGGGAGTACGGTGGGGCGGTGAGGCCTGCGCGGCAGTAGAGCCGACCACGGGGAGGAGGGAGCCGGCCTAGACGGGGCAGCCCAAAACCACGTCCAACACCTGCCAAAACTTCATCCCTCGTTTTCTCTGTGTTTCGCACACTCGACATTGTGTGGGCATTTTGACTGTGCATCATATGAAGATGTGCTATGCATGAATGTTGATCAGCATGATGTTAACTGGCTGGTAGTTCCATTTTCGACCATCAATAAAACTTCCAACATGATGTTAACCCTGTTTGAAAAGGCCGTGTTAATATAAATGCTCTGCCTCCGAAAGTTGCAGTTTCTTATCTGAAACTGAACTTGCAGTTTCTTATCTGAAACTGAAACTTGCAGTTTCTTCTCTGAGAATCACATTGTCGGCACTTTTATACTCCTATGAAACTACATTTTTTAAGTGCTAAAAATAGATCTCTAGAATTCATAAAATACTTCATATGCTCAATACTGCAAATCTGAAATTCAAAAGACATTCATATCTGAAAGTACTCTCAAAATACACAACACAAAACACAATTCACAACCTGCAAATACTAACAACCCTAAGCTCCTCCTGACAATTCACAACCTGCCTGACTATTGGGCTGGGGGGCAGCCCCCTCCTATTCCTCGGCGGCAGACAGCCGCCCCGTGAGACGATGTGAACGGCGAGGGAGACGATGGAGGGGAAGGGTCGTTGGGCCAACTGCTTTTCTCCTCTTGCAGTTGGGTTCGGTCGACGAAGACTCCACCGGCTCGCTCTGGCAGGGCACCCTCACAAACGGCACCCTGTAGATGCTCGATCCTTCAATCTCTGGTGGATGGTCCATCTGGGATCGATACTCCCACCACCGCTCCCTCACGATCGGATTCGGTGAATCTGTTTGCTCCATGGCCCAGAGGAGCAGCTCTATGTACTCCGGCGCGACTCCCTCCGGGAGTATCGCCGCCTTTTCGCTCTGTTGCAGATATTTGGCCATGGATGTCGCCGTCGCCGCTAGATGGTCCTTGTTGTCAAACCAAGACTGTATCTCCAATATCCTAGCTAGCTTCACAGGGTCGCCGTCTGCGATCCTCATGTATCGGTTATACTCCTCCATCGATGTACTTCTCCACAACACCTTCACTCACCGGCGGTGGTTTTTGAATGGAAGAGGAGAGGAGCAGTGCTGGTTTTGGATTTGAACGGGAGAGGAGCGACGCTGGTTTTGGACTGGAACAGGAGAGGAGGGGCGGTGGTTTTGAAATGGAAGAGGAGAGGAGCGGCACTGCATTTAGATTGGAACAGGAGAGGAGCGGCGGTGGTTTAAGAGGAGAAGAGCGGAAGTGCGGCGCTGGTCTTGGAAGTATTTTTTTTTGTTTTGCGTATTTTGGGTCAAAGTTTGACCACGTACTGTATACTATTTAAAAGTCGAGGGCGGGGCTTTTCCTATGCGGTAGGCGGGGCAGTTCTGCCTAGTTGGTTCGACAGAGACGCGAGAAGACGAGGGAGTAGGCTGTTGCAAACGTAGGGCTGTGTGATTTGACAGCGAGTTACTGCTGGACACGTGGGGCCCCGTGATTTGACTTGCCATTATCATTTTAACTGCAGCGCTACGACCGGCGTGAGTCTCCCGATTCCTGACCACCTCCATACAGGTGCCTCTCCCAATGCTCCACCATGTAGTAGAGGCTGGCTCTTGCATGAGAGCCCACTTCTCCACTTTTTCCTTGCCTCTCTTTCCTCCACATATGCAAAAATGCCATGTAAAGCGCACTATTGTACTTACTTTTGCTTGCTCCTACAGGTGCTTAAGCTTGCCACATAGGCATAAAGTCTGATATGGCAAGTTAATCAAGAAGAGAGAGACTAGTTTGGTGACCCAAGGAAGAAACGGTGCTAAGCGCGTGTACCTAGGTGAAAAGACAATTTTGAGTCTATAGCTAATTAAATGAAGCAAACTTAGCAACACCATTTCATTGCAAGAGGTCACTCCTTGGCAAATGCAATAAATACTAGTACTCCCTGTGTCCCATAATATAAGAACATTTTTGGCACTACACTAGTGTAAAAAACGTTCTTATTATGGGACGGAGGGAGTACAAAGAAAGAGATAGAGATGAGTAAAAAAAATTACACTTATAGCCAACCTTATAGCCAACCTTTTGTAGTATGAGTGACTAAGTGATGACTATGTATGACATGCCAACATCAGATAGCCTAACGCACCGTGTTAAATCTCCAAGGGCGTGAGCGACGCGACGGTCGTGGTAGGCGCGACCATGATACGGGCTGCTGGCAGCCCTTGGATCTGAGATCAAATGGTCGCATGCTATGTTGCTGAAAATTTGCAGAATAACCCTCCAGGATAGGATATTCACCCATAGGTCTAGAATCACGCCATGCAACCGTTCGATCTCAGATCCAAGGGCTCTCGGAAGCCCGTATCATGGGAGAATGGAAAGCCACTACCATGCCGTTCGCACGCTGGCAGTTCGCTCCTACTCGTCCCCGCACGTCCTTCAATACTACGGCGGTTCGCTCCTAGTCGTCCCGTCCATTCACATTATGGCAGTTCCACCAATCCTAACCCTCCTCCCAAATCCATGGCGTCCCAAATTTCCACGATCGGCGGTGAGTACAAGGTTAGAACCATCACCGGTGATGAGTTCGACGTCATCTACACCCGTTCTTCCGCGATGGTGAAAGGATGCCTTTCTCGCTTCAGACGCATGTTCGAAGACTCAGATGATGAGTGGGTCGCTGGGCTAGATGTTGAGTACACCACAGTCCTGGGACGAGAGAAGGATCTAAAGGACGAAGAGAGGAAGAAGCCCGCCGTGATCCAGGTTTACGTGCATGACTTATGCTTGGTCTACCACATATGCCATGGTTCATCCTTCATACGGTAAACTGGAGAAACCTCCATACACGTTTCATCGTCATGCATGGCAGCGGAATGTACTAGATATAGACCACATCCACTACGCTGCAATGGATGGCTACCTTTGCTTCAATATCTACAAGGGTTGGATGAAGAGCAATAGCCAAGTGTGCGGTTCAAGCAAAGAAGTATCGGCCAAGAGAAAGAGGGACAAGGACGAAGTCGAGGATGTGGATGAGGACTCCGAGTAAGGTGGCAGTGTCGTTGCTTATGGTGGTTCTAATGCCGTGTCTACTAGAATAGTTGCAAAGTTTAATTTCAGGTGTGCTTAATTTAATTTGAGGGGTGTGTTGTGCTGAGCGCCCAGTAGAACTATGTTATGTTTCTTCTCGTTACTTTAACTCTTCAGTACGTACACACTAGTATTTCTTACATTTCATCTTTTAGTTGGTATAGTACTACCACTCGTTTCTTCACATTATATACGTACAATATATATGGCCAACATCAAATAGCCATCAGTTTAGTTGTCAAAGAATTTCAGGGTGCTTAGTTTTGTCAAAGAATTCCAGGATGCTTAGACGGTGCTTCGATCCAAGGGACTTATTTTAGTCTGACTAAAAATAGTCTCTTTAAAAGGCTAAAGTTCCAAGCACCCCTGACTAAAGAGGGGCTAAAACTAGTCTTGAGACCAAATTTTTTTAGTCAGGGGTACCCCTACTAAAATGTGGATTAGTCCTCTCTCTACTCATTTAACTCCTCTCCTTTAACATAGGCGAGTTTTGGATTGGAGGGTATTGAGGATAATAAATGCTCATTAACTTGATTTTAGCCTTTTTAGTATTTGGATCCAAGCATGGGTGAGGCTAGCATGTTTTAGTCCCACTACTTTTAGTCATGGGACTAAAACGTATCCAAGCACCCTCTTAGTTTTATTTGAGGGGTGGGTTGTGCTGGACACCATTACTGTGACTAGCCTTTTTAATAGTACTATATGCATAATTTGGCGACGACCGCTCTCTATATGTACCACCTTTTTTTTAATTTCAAGTTTTGCTCCATGGCGCAATCCATCGATACTACTGCTGTACAAAAGTATACATTTTTTTAAAAGGCTAGAGGGCGGGGCAGTCTAGCTTGGTCGGTTTCACGAGAGGCGAGGGCCTTTGTGATTTGACGGCTCATTACTGCTAGAAGGCGGGGCCTTGTGATTTGACTGCTCGTATAAATGCGCCGACGACCTGATCGAGGAGGAGCAGAGAACCGTGCGGTATACTCAAGTTTTCCACTTGAGTAGTACTGCGACGGAGGAGCACGAAACACGGTAGCCCAGTGCCATATGGCGATAAAAAATGATCTAATTTGCTAGTCATCTCATTGTTAGCATTGTTCTATTCATTCCCTAAAAAAACGTTGTTCTATTCATGCCTCACAGAGAACGTGACACGTGCGGCGAAACACCCAAAGCAAAAGATGAAACACAGGAGCAAAAGAAGAAGGAAGATTATCACCCCAAATGGTCTAATTCGCCGCGGAGTCGTAACTGCTTCTTCATCGCCTCCACGACCTCCATCTCCTTGCGCGTCTCCTCCGCCATCTTCTTCATTCTATCCATGACGCGAGATTTCTTGACGCGAGCCTTCATCATCTGTTCCACGGCCGCATTACGTACCTTGACAGCAGCCGGGTGCTCGATGCGGAGCTTCGCCAACTCCTCCTTCTGTTCCATGACGAGGGCCTGCAGCATCTTCATCGAGGAACTACTATTCTCATGCAGCTTCTTCCAGCCGGCGTTCTTCTCCTTCAACAGGTCGATCTCGTGGCAGAGCTTCGCCTTGTCCTCCTGAAGTCGCAGGATTTCGCCGGTCGCCTTCTTCTCCGAGGCAATGCTCTTCTTCAGCAGTATCACCAAGCCGGCGGTCAACTCCCCCTACTGATTAAGCTCAGCGGGCATGTCGTCGAGGCTCTCCTTCAGCAACTCCATCAAGCCTTGGATGAACTCCTTCTGCTTATTGAGCTGATCGGGCATGCCGTCGAGGGATAACGACTCCAGCTCCGCCGGCTCGGCATGTTCGCCTCCGCGGCTAGGGCGCTCCTGGGAGCCATCGCCTGTCCGTGAGAGATCTTTCGAGGTCTCTGCGTGGCGGCGAGCCCTCTTTTTTTCCGCAGCCTTGCTTACCGCTCCCTTGTTACGTGTAGTTCTCGACCTAGAGCTCTGTTCACCGGCCATGGCAACGACGAACGAAGAAGAAGCACTTATGAGGAGGAAAAGTAGAGTAATTTTCGGTTAGGTAGTTCCCCTTTTTATAACCTAAGTACTAGCACTAGTACTAATACCTGCATAGTGGGAACACGTTCAGGTTTGGTACGTACTAGAAGGTGTGAGCAGGCTTTCGAATGTGATGGGAACAAGGTAAAGATTAATTGATGGTTTTGGTTTCGAGGCCCGAAACGGCTCCCGATGAGTTTAGCGGAACATAAATTTCAAGTACTACACTGCTCAAATGCGTAAATATTATGTTACTATCAAAAATTGGCACAAAATACGAAGGAGACCAATGGAAGTACTACTAGCAACCCACGATTTAACTACTCGCATGCGCGCAGTGGAGTAATAATGTCTTTCTTTCGCCCTCACATCCACTCAATTTGCATGCGTTGTATTAATTGACCATCAATGAAGTGAACGACTTTAGACGCGTCAAATTATCACATGGAGTGGATCTTGGTACAAAATTGCGTCCGCCCGTGTACCCGCGTGTGCGTGCGAGGGAATGAGTGCGTGCGTGGCGTGTGTGCACATCTTCGCTTTGTGCATGTACCGCCAGTATGGCTCAGGGAGGACGAGTACATTCTTCTGGAACCAGCAGCACGTTACTCTGATCAATCCACGCAAGGAGGTCGCGACAACACCTCCACATGTGCCACGTGGCTTCATGAACTGTAAGAGAGACACTGTGTAGCGTGCCATTGGTATTCTAATTTACGTGTTTTGCACATACTAGAAGTACTAGTAAGGTACATGTGCATTGCACGCATCATATTTTGCAACCAAATTATGAATAAATACCACATTATAGCATGTAAGCTCTGAGTCATATATGCCTGATGTAGCCCTTCGTTTAATTCTTATAGTTCATCTCATTCAAAATCAATTAGTTTTTATAAAAAAGCTAAGAACGCGGGAATAGGAAAAATATGGGATTATAGTGGAATGTCGTCTTGAATCCTACAGGATTGTACGAGTGTTTGATTGTGCATAGAAAAAACGCAGAATTCTTTCAAAGAGGTTTGAGTGGATGGGATGTTTCCTATGAAATCTAGTGCAAATGAATCATATGGAAAAATTCCTATGGTTTACAATCCTACGAATCAAACAACCAAGATAGGAAAAATTCCTAATGATTAGAATCCTCCAAAATTCCTTTGAGAATCCTTTGAATCAAAGAAGCCCTTAATCTATTTTATGATTCATGGAATTGTGCGTTGTAAAGCATAAAGTAAAAACAAATAATGGCAATTCAACTAGAAAAAAAGTTTGGGCAGTTATGATACAGAAGATTCTAGAACAAAAGAGAACCATTGTTGTTTTGAGGTTTGTGCATTATGCTTAAATTCAACCATGGAGTCTGCTAGATTGTACATGTGGCAAAATCCAGTGGGGGGCTAGAAGATGGTGCGAGGGGCCGAGTGGAAGTAGACTATGAAGGAATGCACAAGTGCGAGATCGATATTTAGAGAGAGGGGGCGAACACGTGCGCTGTTTGCCGCAGTGGCGGAGCCATGAAAAATAAATGAGCTAGGGGGCCACGCATTGCTAATCCTTTACGAGGAGGGACAATTCATGAACTTAAACCATTTTAGCAGCAATTGTCTAATGATCACATTCATATTAGCCTCGATATATAGTGATGTTAAGGGGGGGAGGGGGGCAGGGCCCTTACTGCCCCGGTCTGCGCCATTGTGCACGCGTCTGAGAGATGAAGCGGAAGGCATGGATGATGAGACGTGGACGTTGGATATATAATTAATGTGGGTGTATTAGCTATATATGTTAATCCTATATAGAGAGGTATAGATTGATCGATGTGGACATGGGAAAGAGGGTGAGACCTCACTGGATATATCGATTGATCGGTTTGTGTGGAAAACTATGAAAGACCTAGCTATATACACACATACATAGAGGAACATCGATCGTTGCGCATGCACGCGTGAGAGATAAAGAATGCCCGATATGATGGAGAGGGGGATGTGTGTGGGTGTGTGCCTTCATGGGGGACCGACCTGAAGAAAAAGATTGTATGCGTGCGATGGATAATGCCGACTGGTAGTGTCTTACGTATCAGAATTGCCCAAATGTTTTTCTACATGATTTGCCATTATTTGTTTTTACTTTATGTCTTACGACGCACAATTCCATGAATCTTAAAATAGATTAGCTTTCTTATAAAAACTAGATGATTTTGAATGAAATGAACTATAAGAATTAAACGAACATCTACATCATGCATATATGACTCAAAGCTTGCATGCTATAATGTGGTATTTATTCATAATTTGGTTGCCAAATCTCATGCGTGCAATGCACGTGTACCTTACTCTAGTCTAAATGGTGTTTGTGTGTGTTTTGTGCGTGTTGAGGTGCAAATTGTCTTTTTTGGGTACATGTTAAGGTTGTTCTTCTGAAATTTCAAGCCGCGCCTTGTTATGCCGAAAATTCAAGCTAGCGTCTCTGTCTATCGTGCTGCGAAACTCCCGCCTCTTCAACCCGCGCCTTGCTAGCCCGAAATATTTAAGATATATCTTTGTCTCGTTGTGCTCCGACAACTCCCTCCATCACAACCCGCGCCTTGCTATTCCGAAATTACAACGCGCGCGAAAACTCCCTCCTCCTGTGAAATCCCGACACGTGAAATGCCCGTGGTACCCCTGAACCGAAAGAACCGCCTCAAATCGGTGGGGGTACTTTCATAACTTACCCCACATTTCGGACAAGCGCGTCTCTAAACCATGGTTCCCCATTGCCATCCCATCCGCCCACCCATTCGTACACCGAGGCCGCGAAAACCCGCGACGAAACCCCACACCCTGCTCCGTCCGACACCCAGCCGGAGCCTCTTCCCCGACGACTTCGTCCACAGCAACACCTCGACGTCCCTCATCCACCGTACCGGATGAGGATCCGTCGTCGATCTCATCGTCCCGCCGGTTCATCCACCCCGTCCTCCACCTCCAAGGAGCTGCCCCGACGTTCCCCTCGTCTTTCGCGCCACCTCCATTCCCACACTGCCATCTTCACCTGCACCACCGAAAGAGCATCATCATCACCGTTTCCTCGGATGAAGCTGCGGCCTAATCGGCGCCACCAAAGAGGTTGTACACTAATCGCCGCATTTTCTTCTTGATTCGATCTCACGGTGCTGCCGGCGCTCGGTCCCGAGCCGACACGGCGAGGCTCCATCCACGGCGGCGTCACCGGCCACTTCCTCCACGGCGTCGCTCCCTCGGCGGCGACGTCCACATCAGTAGGAGCTGCTGCTGCTTTAGCTCTCGCTCGCGCTGCTGCTCTGCTCTTGCTCTCGGTCCCCTGCCTGGTCTGCTCTTGCTCGCGCTGCTGCTCTCGCTCTTGCTCTTGCTTGCGATGCTGCTCCGATTTAGCTACACTTCAGTCGACTGAATCGACTTTTGGGTCAGTCGATTTTCAGGGGGTTGGGGGGGGGGGGGGGGGCTCGCCGGGGTGAAGGAAGAACCAGCCGCAGCGGGGAGGGGGGCTCACCGGAGAGGTACCCCACTATCTATCTTAGGGTTCAGGATGGGGGCGGTGGTCGCCGGCGGTGGCGGGGCGGTGGCATGGGGATCGCCAGAGAAAAAGCTCGGCACGGGGGGGCCTAGAGGGATGGCCGGGGCGGCGGCGGACCGGCGGTGGGAGTGTTTTCGGGGCGGGCGGGGCGGCGCACCGCCGGCCGCGGGCGGTGGGGGGCTGCTGTTTGGCCGGTGGTGGCTGGCGGCTCAGGGGGGTGGAGGTTGAAGATGAACCGCATGCCCTAGATTTCGCATCCAACGGCTGCAAAATCGACTGACCAGAGATGAAAAAGTCAGTCGACCGACGTGTAGCCTCACCTTGCTAGTGCGTGCAGTTTCGACAGCAAAATTCAGTTTCGACAGTTAAGTTCAGTTTCGACAGTTAAATTCAGTTTCGACAGTTAAGTTCAGAGATAAGCGGCTGATGTATTTTACATCTAGCACTTTGTGGTTATGTATTTTACGTCATGTATTGGAGATGCTATTAGAATTCCACTCAGGTTAACGTTGTTCGTTGTCTCTCTTGTCCTGCTTTAGCCTCGGCGTCGTACAACTGACCGGAGCTGCTCCAACGATGAAACCCTCCATCACAGCGGAGCAGTACCTCGGGCTCCATCTCCAGACGCCTAAGATCTTCTTCCCCTCCTCCGACAACCAAGTCAGCCGGAGCATCCTCACCGGCCAACCCAATCACGCTGAGATCGACATGGCTTCGCCAAAGAGGTTGTACACTTGTTGCATCTCTTTTTTACTCTACATGTTATATATATTGTCCACTGAGCACTCGTAACGGGAAATATGATTATTTTATCCTACTATATGACAAGCAGTGAGGTACCAGGCAACTTAGCTATCCGTGATGGACTCTCTTGAACGCCATCATTATTTATCTCTGCGCGTTTGAGCTGTGCATTTGTCGATGGGCCTGGGAGTTGAGCTAGTATGGAAGTGGCCTGGGTCCAAATTAATAGAAGTAGCACAAACACATTTTTTTAGTGTAGGATTTTCCTTGCTCAAGCCTGCCTACTAGAATCGCCAGTGCTTGAAAGGAAAAGTGAATGAAAAACATCGGAATTCGAAAGTTTCCTATGGTACTACTTTTCATGAATTTGGTGCATAGGAATGGAGCAAAGGAAAACTGTAGGATTTGTTCCTTTAGTGTCTCCTTGAAAGAAAAACCGTAGGAATTCTAATTTCCACTTCTCCTCCTTTTCATATTCCTATTCATCAAGCACAAGACTAAGAGATAGTAGCATAATAGCATTATAACCGTACATTTTCTTGTGGTTTGACTTAATCTCACCATGCTTTTTTGCATCCTGTGATCTTCCAATTGTTGTGAATCAAACACCCAGATTGGCAGAAACCTGTGTTTCTAAATTCTCTGTTTTGCACATGCATTCCTATCCTATTCCTGTCTATTTCCTATCCCTGCATTGTTAGAATCCTCAAATTCAAACAAGCCCTTAATCAATTACTTCTGTTATAGATATGTGTCAAAGAAAACCTTGTGTGGTTTGTCCTGCTCCTGTGGCGCTGTGTTCCACCCCAGCTCAGTTGCTCCAACGACGGAAGGGTTCACCACAGCAGGGATCCGCTCTCCAGACTGTCTTTCGCCGCCTCAGATCTTCTTCCCCGCCGCCGGCAGCCACGGCAACTGCATTACCATCATCAACTGAGCAGATGACCTTGAGGACTACACGGGTCCACAAGAGAGGCCGCACTCTTCCGTGTCTGCTTACGTTATGCGTCGCTTAATATGATGACATGCTACATTATCGTCGTGTTCACCTATTAGACTCCGAGTCAGGTCCAAACTAATGCTGAAACTTGAGTTTTTAAATGGTTGTGGGGTACATATTGGGGCAGCAATCAGTACTATCTGTCTACTATCTGGTTAATCTCTGGTGTCTACTATGAGTTTCATGTTGGGTGTAAACAAACATTAAAGGAGCCATTATCTGTATTTTTTAACTAAAGCTATTATCTGCCTGCTATCATTGGTTTTGGGTCTATCCATAGTTTGCTACCATCACTCTGGATTTGTGCATGCACTCCTCACATAATCTCACTATGTTTTATTCCTATGCATGCCAGTTATTGTACACAATGGAACTGATCATGTAGAGCAAAACAGACGAGCCTTGCGTGGCAATAAAATTTCATGCAGACGTCGTTCCATGGTGGGTGCAAAGGCAGCCCCCCCTCCACCCATTTCTGATCGTAATCAAGAGGAAGATAACTGTTCTGAGGGGGATTCAGAAGGAGAAGACCACTCCTATTTACCCATGAGGTCTTCACTCTAACTTGGCTTGCTGATGTTGGTAATATCATGCATATGGTGCCTTGCATTGCTTACTGTATACATTAAAGATGTCATCTGCTTAGTTTAGACATGCTTTGTGTCAATGCCATCTGTTTAGTTTCTTTATCGTATATGTGAATCATGCAATGCCATCTTGTTTAGCCAGGCATCATATATGTGAATTTTGCAATGCCACCCTGGTTAGCCAGTCATCTTATATGTGAATTATATCATGCCATCATTTTTTATTACGTGTTAAATTTGTCAACAATTTTAGTACATTCAATTACTCTTCCTGTGCATCAGCCATTCGGCACGGTCATGGTAAAATCCGGAGTGGAAACAAGGTCTTCAGAGCAGAGAATGCTATCTGACGAAGTGCATGTCTTGCTGGTTACCGATAGCTCCTCAGAGGAGGATTCAGAGACAGATGACCAGTCATATTTCCCCTCCGAGGTGCATGCCCTAACTTGGTAGGGTTATGTTGCTCATATCGTGCGTATGGTATCTTGCATTGCTATGTCATTTGCTTAGTTTAGACATGCTTTGTGTGAATGCCACCTGTTTAGTGTCTAATTACCATATATGTGAATTATGCAATGCCATCTTGTTGCAAGACATTATATATGTGAATTATGCAATGTTATCTTGTTGCAAGGCATTATGTATGTGAATTATGCAATGCCATGCTGTTTAGGCCAGCGTCATATATGTGAATTATATCATGCCATCCTTTTTTTTGTATTTCTCATTGCTTTTGTCGACAATGTTTGTATATTCAACTGCTCTTCCTGTGCATCAGCCATTTGAATTGGTGATGGAGAAATCTGGAGTGAAAACAAGGTCTTCAGAGCAGACAATGCTACCTGCTGAAGCAGATATCTTGCTGGTTACAGATAGCTCTTCAGAGGAGGATTCAGAGGCAGATGACCAGTCCTATTATCCCCCTGAGGTGTATGCTCAAACTTGGCAGGGTTATAGTACTCATATAATGCATATGTTCTATTGCAATGCTTAGTTTTTACATCATATACACAATATTGAATGCCATCTCCTTAGTTGACACATCATATATGCGATTGCCCTCTGCTCACTTCCTTAGTATATATATCATATATTTGAATTATGTCATGCCATGACGTTTACATAGACAGCATGTATTTGAGTTATGGCATGCCAACCCATTTTCTAAAGACATAATATAGTTATATCATCTCATCCTGTTTACATAGTCATCATATTTTAAATTATGTCATTCTATCCGTGAATTATATCATGCCATCATGTTTCCATCGACGGCATGTTTGTGATTTATGGCATGCCAACCACTTTAATAGACACATCGTATAGTTATATCATGTCATCCTGTTTACATAGTCATCATATTTTGAAGTATGTCATTCTATCCTGTTTAGTTAGCCATCATACATGTGAAATTGTGTCATGCTATCCTGTTTAATTAGCCATCATATATGTGAAATTATGTCCTGCTATTCTATTTGCTTAGACAACATAAATGTGAATTATTTCATGCCCTGTTTTCTTCCCTACTATCCATTGCACATGTCTATCTTACAATGTCTGTACATTCAATTACTTTTCTTGTTTATCAGCCATTTAATTGGAGGGAGTGATGGCAGTATCTGTGGGAGTAAAAACACGGTCTTCAGAAAAGATCGTGCTACCTGTCGATGCAGATAGAACCACGGTTGTACTTGCCCAAGAACCAGCCCCGCCACACATAACCCACACTCATGCAGATTGTACCCCTACCCAGTTGGACAGAGAACCAGCTACAGCCCTTCTAACCCCAACCCCAGCAGATAGACACCCAGTTCCCGTTGACACAGCACCGTCTCCACCACAGAGCACCCAAACACGAGCAGTTAGTAAGGCAACTGCAGTGCCCAAATAACGAGGACCACCACTCCGAACCCGAAGTCAACGCTTAAAGTAGAAGAAGAATTATTCTCAGGTCAGGTTCCGTAGCTATGGTTCATACTACTTTTCTCTTGCATCACTGTATTTACTGATACCAACTAATTTCAAATTTGAAGGATGCAATTGAAACTCCAATGGCGCAACAGGTATGTTTTAAACCTGTTTCTTCAACGTGTTTGGCTGTTTTTTTGTTGTAACTTGCTCTATGTTGATTTCAGTTTCAATTGAATAAACAGTTATGTTCTCATGCCATGCACATTACAAGTGTTGTTATTGCTATGTAGTTTCCCACACTTATATTCTGTCTATGCTGCTTTGTCTTAAATAGATATGATTCAAACTGTATCTATCTTGATTTGGCAACATAAACTAGAATGATATAGACCATACAGTGACCATACTACATAGATATATGTTTGTTTCATGCTGTTACCCTGTCCACCTTACTACTGAACTGGTTTACCAAAATGAGTTTCATATACTACATTGTAAACCTGAGATGTGTTTGTTTGTTTCTCCTTTAGAACGCGGATAAAATATTGGAGAAGAGTACCCTGTTATGCAATGGTAAAGGAAGTAATGCAGATAAGGTTCAAGATAGTGAGACATCCCTGTTGGTCTCCAAGAAAGCTGATAAAAACTATATTGAAGACACTGAGACAACCCCAAAGTCCTGTCTTGATGTAGTGTTCGAGTTACTGGCTACCACTACTGGCACCAGCTCTTCGAACTCGTTGCCTGAATCAGTTCGGCTTCTTGAGTCTCAACTTCAAGTTGAAAGACATCGATCAGATGTTATGCGACAGGAAGCCGAAGGACTGAGGAAGTCCCTGCAGAATTCAGATGCATACTTTCTGGTGCAACAGCAAGTGCTGGAGGACTTAAGCGCCAAACAAGAGAAAGTTAATAAGCTTGCTAAGCATCTTGCCAGCATTATGGCTACCCAGGATATTGTTTCTTGAGCTCTTCTGAAGTGGTTTCAGTTCTGGACTTGTTTTGCTGCGGCGTTTATACGCTGCTGTGTTCCCTATATTTGCACTGGTGGCGAACTTTGATGCCCAGTGGATGTAATATGTGTAATAGCTGTGATAGCCTAGTGTAAGTTGCTTGCTTATTTATTTCCTTGTTGTCTTGTTTATTTGTTTGCTTGTAGTCAGCGCAGTTCTTTTTCTGCGGTTTGCTAGTGGCTGCAATAACCTATTTTTTAAAACTAGGCCACAATAACCATGGGCTAATATTTACTGTAGTGACACTGGGCCTCCTACGGGCCGTAGAAACAGTGGGCCTTCTACAGGCCGTAGAAACAATGGGCCTTCTACGGGCCATAGAAACAGTGGGCCTTCTACGAGCCGTAGAAACAGTGGGCCTTCTACGGGCCGTAGAAACAATGGGCCTTCTACGGGCCGTATCATCAATGGGCCTTATACGGGCCGTATGATCGATTGGCCAAACATGGGCCAAACAGACCGCATTCTGGCCGTAAACGGGCTAGAGTTGGAATCGTCCGTTCATGGGCCGACCATAACGAGCCATCGTTAATAGGCCGTATTTGATGACGCTATGAAAACGGCCCAACGTATTAACGGACCACAAACGGGCCGATTGTAACCACGGGCTGAATTTGGCCCACAAGCAGAAAATGACAGTAACGGGTCGTAAGTAAACGAATGCTGGAAAATAGCCCAAGAATAAATGGGCTCTGAGAAGGCCGAAAGATAACATGGGCTGGAAACGGCCCAACGGAATAACGGGCCGTTAATGGGTATAAAGTGATACACTGTTCTTTACGGGCCAGTTTCACCACGGGCCGTAATGGGTGTAAAGTGATACACTGTTCACTACGGGCCAGTTTCACCACAGGCCGTTAATAGGCCAAGAGTTACATAGGGCCTCATATGGGCCGAAAGACGTCATGGGCCATACATGGGCCAGAAGTGAAAACGGGCTGGAATCATATTGGATGGCCCAGATGAAGCTACTAGGCCTAATTCGAATAGGGCATAACGGGCCTAGGGTTAGCGGGCTGTAAATGGGCTATATGCGAACATGCCGTTAACAGGCTTTCCATGGGCCAGCCCGCTACCTTTTGACCAAGTCAAACGAGCCGGCCTTTTCACAGGAATGGGCCTCTGTTGGGCCGTGCCACGTGTCAACGTATCATAGGCGCCTTCTGTCCAATAAGTGGATGACATCTGTCCCAGCGATGAGCCGACACGTGTTTCCTCCAGCCAATGATGATTTTAGACGTGGAAAATCCCCATTGGTCGGGGCTGTTAACGGGTTATCGGATCCAAAACCTGACCCGATAGCTTAACGGCATTCCGTTACGGTGGATGCCACGTGTCGGTCACCCTTGACGAAAGCACTTCTGTGACGCGCGATTTATCGTCATGGAAGTGGACACTTCCGTGATGATAATTTTGGTAATATCATGGAACACTTCTACGACAGCACAGGTATGACTATCTTGATTCTGTCATAAATTTGTCATGGATGTACATGCATGACAAAAAACGCGACCTACTGTGACAAACACGTATCATCACGGAAGTGTATTTTTTTGTAGTGGTAGTAATTTCAAAAAAATTCCTACGCACACGCACGATCGTGGTGATGCATAGCAACGAGAGGGGAGAGTGTCGTCTATGTACCCTCGTAGACCGTAAGCGGAAGCGTTATGACAACGCGGTTGATGTAGTCGTACGTCTTCACGATCGACCGATCCCAGCACCAAAGTTATGGCACCTCCGCGGATTGCACACGTTCAGCTCGGCGACATCCCACGAACTCACGATCCAGTAGAGCTTCAAGGGAGAGCTTCGTCAGCACGACGGCGTGATGACGGTGATGATGAAGTTTACCGACGCAGGGCTTCGCCTAAGCACCACTACGATATGACAGAGGTGGATTATGGTGGAGGGGGGCACCACACACGGCTAAGAGAGATCAATGATCAACTTGTGTGTCTATGGGGTGCCCCCTCCCCCGTGTATAAAGGAGTGGAGGAGGGGGAGGGCCGGCCCTCTCTATGGCGCGGCCTAGGGGAGTCCTACTCCCACCGGAGTAGGATTCCCCCCTTCCAAGTTGGAGTAGCAGAGGGAAGGAAAGGGAAGGAGGGAGGAAGGAAGGGGGGGGGCGGCCCCCCTCCCAATTCGGATTGGGCTTGGGGGGGCGCCCCCTCCTTTGCTCCTTTCCCCTCTTTTCCACTAAGGCCCAATAAGGCCCATATAACTCCCGGGGGGTTCTGGTAACCTCCCGCTGCTCCGGTATATTCTCGATCTCACCCGGAACCATTCCGATGTCCAAATATAGTCGTCCAATATGTCGATCTTTATGTCTCGACCATTTTGAGACTCCTCGTCATGCCCGTGATCATATCCGGGACTCCGAACTACCTTCGCTACATCAAAACACATAAACTCATAATACCGATCGTCACCGAACGTTAAGCGTGCGGACCCTACGGGTTCGAGAACTATGTAGACATGACCGAGACACGTCTCCGGTCAATAACCAATAGCGGAACCTGGATGCTCATATTGGTTCCTACATATTCTACGAAGATCTTTATCGGTCAAACCGCATAACAACATACGTTGTTCCCTTTGTCATCGGTATGTTACTTGCCCGAGATTCGATCGTCGGTATCTCAATACCTAGCTCAATATCGTTACCGGCAAGTCTCTTTACTAGTTCCATAGTGTTGGAGATCGTTGCAGAAATTAAAAAAATTTCTACGCATCACCAAGAACAATCTATGGAGTCTTCTAGCAACGAGAGGGAAAAGAGTGCATCTACATACCCTTGTAGATCGCGAGCAGAAGCGTTCAAGTGAACGGGGTTGATGCAGTCGTACTCGTCGTGATTCAAATCACCGATGACCGAGCGCCGAACGGATGGCACCTCCGCGTTCAACACACGTACGGTTGGGGAAGACGTCTCCTCCTTCTTGATCCAGCAAGGGGAAGGGAGAGGTTGATGGAGATCCAGCAGCACGACGGCGTGGTGGTGGAAGCAGCGGGGATCTCGGCAGGGCTTCGCCAAGCTCGGCGAGAGGGAGAGGGAGGCTCCAGGGACTTCGGTGCGGCTGCCCTCCCTCCCCCCTCTTTATATAGGGCCCCTGGGGGGGCGCCGGCCCTAGGAGATCCAATCTCCAAGGGGGGCGGCGGCCAAGGGGGTGGCTTGCCCCCCAAGCCAAGTGGGGCGCCCCCACCCCTAGGGTTTCAACCCTAGGCGCCGGGGGAGGCCCAAGGGGGGTGCACCAGCCCACCACGGGCTGGTTCCCCTCCCAATTCAGCCCATGGGGCCCTCCGGGATAGGTGGCCCCACCCGGTGGACCCCCGGGACCCTTCCGGTGGTCCCGGTACAATACCGGTGACTCCCGAAACTTTCCCGGTGGCCGAAACTGGACTTCCTATATAAAATTCTTCACCTCCGGACCATTTCGGAACTCCTCGTGACGTCCGGGATCTCATCCGGGACTCCAAACAACTTTCGGATTTCCGCATACTAATATCTCTACAACCCTAGCGTCATCGAACCTTAAGTGTGTAGACCCTATGGGTTCGGGAGACATGCAGACATGACCGAGACGACTCTCTGGTCAATAACCAACATCGGGATCTGGATACCCATGTTGGCTCCCACATGTTCCACGATGATCTCATCGGATGAACCACGATGTCGAGGATTCAATCAATCCCGTATACAATTCCCTTTGTCAATCGGTACGTTACTTGCCTGAGATTCGATCGTCGGTATCCCAATACCTTGTTCAATCTCATTACCGGCAAGTCACTTTACTCGTACCGTAATGCATGATCCCGTGACCAAACACTTGGTAACATTGAGCTCATTATGATGATGCATTACCGAGTGGGCCCAGAGATACCTCTCCGTCATACCGAGTGACAAGTCCCAGTCTCGATTCGTGCCAACCCAACAGACACTTTCGGAGATACCCGTAGTGCACCTTTATAGCCACCCAGTTACGTTGTGACGTTTGGCACACCCAAAGCACTCCTATGGTATCCGGGAGTTGCACAATCTCATGGTCTCAGGAAATGATACTTGACATTTGGAAAAGCACTAGCAAACGAACTACACGATCTTGTGCTATGCTTAGGATTGGGTCTTGTCCATCACATTATTCTGCTAATGATGTGATCCCGTTATCAATGACATCCAATGTCCACAGTCATGAAACCATGACTATCTATTGATCAACGAACTAGTCAACTAGAGGCTCACTAGGGACATGTTGTGGTCTATCTATTCACACATGTATTACGATTTCTGGATAACACAATTATAGCATGAACAATAGACAATTATCATGAACAAGGAAATATAATAATAACCATTTTATTATTGCCTCTAGGGCATATTTCCAACAATCTCCCACTTGCACTAGAGTCAATAATCTAGTTACATTGTGATGAATCAAACACCCATAGAGTTCTGGTGTTGATCATGTTTTGCTCTAGGGAGAGGTTTAGTCAACGGATCTGCTACATTCAGGTCCGTATGTACTTTACAAATATCTATGTCTCCATTTTGAACATTTTCACGAATGGAGTTGAAGCGACGCTTGATATGCCTGGTCTTCCTGTGAAACCTGGGCTCCTTGGCAAGGGAAATAGCTCCAGTGTTGTCACAGAAGAGAGTCATCGGGCCCGACGCATTGGGAATAACTCCTAGGTCGGTAATGAACTCCTTCACCCAGATTGCTTCTTGTGCTGCCTCTAAGGCCGCCATGTATTCCGCTTCACATGTAGATCCCGCCACAACGCTTTGCTTGCAACTGCACCAGCTTACTGCCCCACCATTCAAAATATACACGTATCCGGTTTGTGACTTAGAGTCATCCAGATCTGTGTCGAAGCTAGCATCGACGTAACCCTTTACGATGAGCTCTTCGTCACCTCCATAAATGAGAAACATATCCTTAGTCCTCTTCAGGTACTTCAGGATATTCTTGACCGCTGTCCAGTGTTCCATGCCGGGATTACTTTGGTACCTTCCTACCAAACTTACGGCAAGGTTTACATCAGGTCTGGTACACAGCATGGCATACATAATAGACCCTATGGCCGAGGCATAGGGTACGACACTCATCTTTTCTCTATCTTCTGCCGTGGTCGGGCATCGAGCCGTGCTCAATTGCACACCTTGCAATACAGGCAAGAACCCCTTCTTGGACTGATCCATATTGAGCTTCTTTAATATCTTGTCAAGGTACGTACTTTGTGAAAGACCAATGAGGCGTCTTGATCTATCTCTATAGATCTCGATGCCTAATATATAAGCAGCTTCTCCAAGGTCCTTCATTGAAAAACACTTGTTCAAGTAGGCCTTTATGCTTCCCAAGAATTCTATATTATTTCCCATCAACAGTATGTCATCCACATATAATATGAGAAATGCTACAGAGCTCCCACTCACTTTCTTGTAAACAAAGGCTTCTCCATAAGTCTGTGTAAACCCAAACGCTTTGATCATCTCATCAAATCGAATGTTCCAACTCCGAGATGCTTGCACCAGCCCATAGATGGAGCGCTGGAGCTTGCATACCTTGTTAGCATTCTTAGGATCGACAAAACCTTCCAGCTGCATCATATACAATTCTTCCTTAAGAAAGCCGTTAAGGAATGCCGTTTTGACGTCCATTTGCCATATCTCATAATCATAGAATGCGGCAATTGCTAACATGATTCGGACGGACTTCAGCTTCGCTACGGGTGAGAAAGTCTCATCGTAGTCAACCCCTTGAACTTGTCGATAACCCTTAGCGACAAGTCGAGCCTTATAGATGGTCACATTACCATCCGCGTCTGTCTTCTTCTTAAAGATCCATTTATTTTCTATGGCTCGCCGATCATCGGACAAGTCAGTCAAAGTCCATACTTCGTTTGCATACATGGATCCTATCTCGGATTTCATGGCTTCTAGCCATTTGTCGGAATCTGGGCCCGCCATTGCTTCTTCATAGTTTGAAGGTTCACCGTTGTCTAACAACATGATTTCCAAGACAGGGTTGCCGTACCACTCTGGCGCGGAACGTGTCCTTGTGGACCTACGAAGTTTAGTAGGAGCTTGATCCAAAGTACCTTGATCATCATCATCATTAACTTCCTCTCTAGTCGGTGCATGCACCATAGGAACATTTTCCTGAGCTGCGCTACTTTCCGCTTCAAGAGGCAGTACTTCATCAAGCTCTACCTTCCTCCCACTTACTTCTTTCGAGAGAAACTATTTCTCTAGAAAGGATCCGTTCTTAGCAACAAAGATCTTGCCTTCGGATCTGAGGTAGAAGGTATACCCAATGGTTTCCTTAGGGTATCCTATGAAGACGCATTTCTCCGACTTGGGTTCGAGCTTTTCAGGTTGAAGTTTCTTGACATAAGCATCGCATCCCCAAACTTTTAGAAATGACAGCTTAGGTTTCTTACCAAACCACAATTCATACGGTGTCGTCTCAACGGATTTCGACGGAGCCCTATTTAAAGTGAATGCGGCAGTCTCTAAAGCATAGCCCCAAAATGAGAGCGGTAGATCGGTAAGAGACATCATAGATTGCACCATATCCAATAGAGTGCGATTATGACGTTCGGACACACCATTTCGCTGAGGTGTTCCAGGCGGCGTGAGTTGTGAAACTATTTCACATTTCCTTAAGTGTGTGCCAAATTCGTGACTTAAATATTCCCCTCCACGATCTGATCGTAAGAATTTTATTTTCCTGTCATGTTGATTCTCAACCTCACTCTGAAATTCGTTGAACTTTTCAAAGGTCTCAGACTTGTGTTTCATTAGGTAGACATACCCATATCTACTCAAGTCATCAGTGAGAGTGAGAACATAACGATAGCCACCGCGAGCCTCAACACTCATTGGACCGCACACATTAGTATGTATGATTTCCAATAAGTTGGTTGGTCGCTCCATTGTTCCGGAGAACGGAGTCTTGGTCATCTTACCCATGAGGCATGGTTCGCACATGTCAAATGATTCGTAATCAAGAGACTCCAAAAGTCCATCTGCATGGAGCTTCTTCATGCGTTTGACACCATTGTGACCAAGACGGCAGTGCCACAAGTATTGGGACTATCATTATCAACCTTACATCTTTTGGTACTCACACTATGAATATGTGTAACACTACGTTGAAGATTCATTAAGAATAAACCATTAACCAGCGGGGCATGACCATAAAACATATCTCTCATATAAATAGAACAACCATTATTCTCGGATTTAAATGAGTAGCCATCTCGAATTAAACGAGATCCTGATACAATGTTCATGCTCAAAGCTGGCACTAAATAACAATTATTGAGGTTTAAAACTAATCCCGTAGGTAAATGTAGAGGTAGCGTGCCGACGGCGATCACGTCGACCTTGGAACCATTCCCGACGCGCATCGTCACCTCGTCCTTTGCCAGTCTCCATTTATTCCGCAGCTCCTGCTTTGAGTTACAAATATGAGCAACCGCACCGGTATCAAATACCCAGGAGCTACTATGAGTGCTGGTAAGGTACACATCAATAACATGTATATCACATATACATTTGGTGTTGCCGGCCTTCTTGTCCGCCAAGTACTTGGGGCAGTTCCGCTTCCAGTGAGCACTTCCCTTGCAATAAAAGAACTCAGTCTCAGGCTTGGGTCCATTCTTTGGCTACTTCCAGGCAACTGGCTTACCGGGCGCGGCAACTCCCTTGCCGTCCTTCTTGAAGTTCTTCTTACCCTTGCCTTTCTTGAACTTAGTGGTTTTATTCACCATCAACACTTGATGTTCCTTTTTGATCTCCACCTCCGCTGATTTCAGCATTGAATATACCTCAGGAATGGTCTTTTCCATCCCCTGCATATTGAAGTTCATCACAAAGCTCTTGTAGCTTGGTGGAAGCGACTGAACGATTCTGTCAATGACCGCGTCATCCGGGAGATTAACTCCCAGCTGAGTCAAGCGGTTGTGTAACCCAGACATTTTGAGTATGTGCTCACTGACAGAACTATTTTCCTCCATCTTACAACTGAAGAACTTGTCGGAGACTTCATATCTCTCGACCCGGGCATGAGCTTGGAAAACCATTTTCAGCTCTTCGAACATCTCATATGCTCCGTGTTGCTCAAAACGCTTTTGGAGCCCCGGTTCTAAGCTGTAAAGCATGCCGCACTGAACGAGGGAGTAATCATCAGCATGCTGCTGCCAAGCGTTCATAACGTCTTGGTTCTCTGGGATGGGTGCGTCACCTAGCGGTGCTTCTAGGACATAATCTTTCTTGGCAGCTATGGGGATGATCCTCAGGTTCCGGACCCAGTCCGTATAGTTGCTGCCATCATCTTTCAGCTTGGTTTTCTCTAGGAACGCGTTGAAGTTGAGGGCAACATTAGCGTGGGCCATTTGATCTACAAGACATATTGTAAAGATTTTAGACTAAGTTCATGATAATTAAGTTCATCTAATCAAATTATTCAATGAACTCCCACTCAGATAGACATCCCTCTAGTCATCTAAGTGAAACATGATCCGAGTCAACTAGGCCGTGTCTGATCATCACGTGAGACGGACTAGTCAACATCGGTGAACATCTTCATGTTGATCGTATCTTCTATACGACTCATGCTCGACCTTTCGGTCTTCCGTGTTCCGAGGCCATGTCTGTACATGCTAGGCTCGTCAAGTCAACCTAAGTGTATTGCGTGTGTAAATCTGGCTTACACCCGTTGTATTCGAACGTTAGAATCTATCGCACCCGATCATCACATGGTGCTTCGAAACAACGAACCTTCGCAACGGTGCACAGTTAGGGGGAACACTTTCTTGAAATTATTGCGAGGGATCATCTTATTTAAGCTACCGTCGTTCTAAGCAAATAAGATGTAAAACATGATAAACATCCCATGCAATCAAATAGTGACATGATATGGCCAATATCATTTTGCTCCTTTTGATCTCCATCTTCGGGGCACCATGATCATTGTCGTCACCAGCATGACACCATGATCTCCATCATCATGATCTCCATCATCGTGTCTTCATGAAGTTGTCTCGTCATTTATTACTTCTACTACTATGGCTAACAGTTTAGCAATAAAGTAAAGTAATTACATGACGTTATATGTTGACACGCAGGTCATAAATAAATTAAGACAACTCCTATGGCTCCTGCCGGTTGTCATACTCATCGACATGCAAGTCGTGATTCCTATTACAAGAACATGATCAATCTCATACATCACATATATCATTCATCACATCCTTTTGGCCATATCACATCACACGGCATATGCTGCAAAAACAAGTTAGACGTCCTCTAATTGTTGTTGCAAATTTTTTTACGTGGCTGCTATAGGTTTCTTAGCAAGAACGTTTCTTACCTACGCCAAAACCACAACGTGATATGCCAATTTCTATTTACCCTTCATAAGGACCCTTTTCATCGAGTCCGATCCGACTAAAGTGGGAGAGACAGACACCCGCTAGCCACCTTATGCAACTAGTGCATGTCAGTCGGTGGAACCTGTCTCACGTAAGCGTACGTGTAAGGTCGGTCCGGGCCGTTTCATCCCATGATGCCGCCGAATCAAGATTAGACTAGTAACGGCAAGTAAATTGACAATATCGACGCCCACAACTGCTTTGTGTTCTACTCGTGTATAGAAACTACGCATAGACCTAGCTCTGATGCCACTGTTGGAGATTGTTGCAGAAATTAAAAAAAATTCTACACATCACCAAGAAAAATCTATGGAGTCTTCTAGCAACGAGAGGGAAAAGAGTGAATCTACATACCCTTGTAGATCGCGAGCGGAAGCGTTCAAGTGAACGGGGTTGATGGAGTCGTACTTGTCGTGATCCAAATCACCGATGACCGAGCGCCGAGCGGAAAACACCTCCGCGTTCAACACACGTACGGTTGGGAAAGACGTCTCCTCCTTCTTGATCTAGCAAGGGGAAGGGAGAGGTTGATGGAGATCCAGCAGCACGACGGCATGGTGGTGGAAGCAGCGGGGATCTCGGGAGGGCTTCGCCAAGCTCAGCGAGAGGGAGAGGTGTCACGGGAGGGAGAGGGAGGCGCCAGGGACTTGGGTGCGGCTGCCCTCCCTCCCCCCTCTTTATATAGGGCCCCTGGGGGGCGCCGGCCCTAGGATATCCAATCTCCAAGGGGGGCGGCGTCCAAGGGGGTGGCTTGCCCCCCAAGCCAAGTGGGGCGCCCCCCACCCCTAGGGTTTCCAACCCTAGGCGCAGGGGGAGGCCCAAGGGGGCGCACCAGCCCACCACGGGCTGGTTCCCCTCCCACTTCAGCCCATGGGGCCCTCCGGGATAGGTGGCCCCACCCGGTGGACCCCCGGGACCCTTCCGGTGGTCCCGGTACAATACCGGTGACTCCCGAAACTTTCCCGGTGGCCGAAACTGGACTTCCTATATACAATTCTTCACCTCCGGACCATTCCGAAACTCCTTGTGACGTCCGGGATCTCATCCGGGACTCCGAACAACTTTCGGATTTCCGCATACTAATATCTCTACAACCCTAGCGTCACCGAACCTTAAGTGTGTAGACCCTACGGGTTCGGGAGACATGCAGACATGACCGAGACGACTCTCCGGTCAATAACAAACAGCGGGATCTGGATACCCATGTTGGCTCCCACATGTTCCACGATGATCTCATTGGATGAACCACGATGTCGAGGATTCAATCAATCCCATATACAATTCCCTTTGTCAATCGGTACGTTACTTGCCCGAGATTCGATCGTCGGTATCCCAATACCTTGTTCAATCTCGTTACCGGCAAGTCACTTTACTCGTACCGTAATGCATGATCCCGTGACCAAACACTTGGTCACATTGAGCTGATTATGATGATGCATTTCCGAGTGGGCCCAGAGATACCTCTCCGTCATACGGAGTGACAAATCCCAGTCTCGATTCGTGCCAACCCAATAGACACTTTCGGAGATACCCGTAGTGCACCTTTATAGCCACCCAGTTACGTTGTGACGCTTGGCAGACCCAAAGCACTCCTACGGTATCCGGGAGTTGCACAATCTCATGGTCTAAGGAAATGATACTTAACATTTGGAAAAGCTCTAGCAAACGAACTACATGATCTTGTGCTATGCTTAGGATTGGGTCTTGTCCATCACATTATTCTCCTAATGATGTGATCCCGTTATCAATGACATCCAATGTCCATAGTCAGGAAACCATGACTATCTGTTGATCAACGAACTAGTCAACTAGAGGCTCACTAGGGACATGTTGTGGTCTATGTATTCACACATGTATTATGATTTCCGGATAACACAATTATAGCATGAACAATAGACAATTATCATGAACAAGGAAATATAATAATAACCATTTTATTATTGCCTGTAGGGCATATTTCCAACACATAGTGCATCATCCCGTAACTAACTCATTAGTCACATTGCTTGCAAGGCTTATAGTGATGTGCATTACCGAGAGGGCCCAGAGATACCTCTCCGACAATCGGAGTGACAAATCCTATTCTCGATCTATGCCAACTCAACGAACACCATCGGAGACACCTGTAGAGCACCTTTATAATCACCCAGTTACGTTGTGACGTTTGGTAGCACACAAAGTGTTCCTCTGGATTCGGGAGATGCATAATCTCATAGTCATATGAACATGTATAATTCATGGAGAAAGCAATAGCAGTAAACTAAACGATCAAGTGCTAAGCTAACGAAATGGATCAAGTCAATCACATCATTCTCCTAATGATGTGATCCCATTAATCAAATGACAACTCATGTCTATGGCTAGGAAACTCAACCATCTTTGATCAATGAGCTAATCAAGTAGAGGCATACTAGTGACTATGTTTGTCTATGTATTCACACATGTATTATGTTTCCGGTTAATACAATTCTAGCATGAATAATAAACATTTATCATGATATGAGGAAACAAATAATAACTTTATTATTGCCTCTAGGGCATATTTCCTTCAGTCTCCCACTTGCACTAGAGTCAATAATCTAGATTACACATTAATGATTCTAACACCCATGGAGCCTTGGTGCTGATCATGTTTTGCTCATGGACGAGGCTTAGTCAACGGGTCTGCAACATTCAGATCCGTATGTATCTTGCAAATCTCTATTTCTCCCACCTGGACTTGATCCCGGATGGAATTGAAGCGTCTCTTGATGTGCTTGGTTCTCTTGTGAAATCTGGATTCCTTTGCCAAGGCAATTGCACCAGTATTGTCACAAAAGATTTTCATTGGACCCGATGCACTAGGTATGACACCTAGATCGGATATGAACTCCTTCATCCAGACACCTTCATTTGCTGCTTCTGAAGTAGCTATGTACTCCGCTTCACACGTAGATCCGGCCACGACGCTTTGTTTAGAACTGCACCAACTGACAGCTCCACTGTTCAATATAAACACGTATCCGGTTTGCGATTTAGAATCGTCCGGATCAGTGTCAAAGGATGCATCGACGTAACCATTTACGACGAGCTCTTTGTCACCTCCATAAAGAGAAACATATCCTTAGTCCTTTTTGTTGGGAATCGTAGCATAATTTTAAAATTTTCCTACGTTCACCAAGATGCATCTATGGAGTATACTAGCAACGAGGGGAAGGGAGTGCATCTACATACCCTTGTAGATCGCGAGCGGAAGCGTTCCAATGAACGTGGATGACGGAGTCGTACTCGCCGTGATCCAAATCACCGATGACCGAGTGCCGAACGGACGGCACCTCCGCGTTCAACACACGTACGGTGCAGCGCCGTCTCCTCCTTCTTGATCCAGCAAGGGGGAAGGAGAGGTTGATGGAGATCCAGCAGCACGACGGCGTGGTGGTGGATGTAGCGGGTCTTCGCAGGGCTACGCCGAGCTTCTGCGAGAGAGAGAGAGGTGTTGCAGGGGAGGAGGGAGGCGCCCAAGGCTGTAGTGTGCTGCCCTCCCTCCCCCCTTTATATAGGCCCCCTGGGGGGGGGGCGCCGGCCCCAAGAGATGAGATCTCAAGGGGGGGCGGCGGCCACAAGGGGGGGAAGGGGTTACCTTGCCCCCCAAGGCAAGGGGGAACTCCCCCCCCCCCTAGGGTTCCCAACCCTAGGCGCATGGGGGAGGCCCAAAGGGGGCGCCCCAGCCCACTAGGGGCTGGTTCCCTTCCACTTTCAGCCCACGGGGCCCTCCGGGACAGGTGGCCCCACCCGGTGGACCCCCGGGACCCTTCTGGTGGTCCCGGTACAATACCGATAACCCCCGAAACTTTCCCGGTGGCCGAAACTGGACTTCCTATATATAATTCTTCACCTCCGGACCATTCCGGAACCTCTCGTGACGTCCGGGATCTCATCCGGGACTCCGAACAACTTTCGGGTTTCCGCATACATATATCTCTACAACCCTAGCGTCACCGGACCTTAAGTGTGTAGACCCTACGGGTTCGGGAGACATGCAGACATGACCGAGACGCCTCTCCGGTCAATAACCAACAGCGGGATCTGGATACCCATGTTGGCTCCCACATGTTCCATGATGATCTCATCGGATGAACCACGGTGTCGAGGATTCAATCAATCCGTATGCAATTCCCTTTGTCAATCGGTATGTTACTTGCCCGAGATTCGATCGTCGGTATCCCAATACCTTGTTCAATCTCGTTGCCGGCAAGTCTCTTTACTCGTACCGCAATGCATGATCCCGTGACTAACGCCTTAGTCACATTGAGCTCATTATGATGATGCATTACCGAGTGGGCCCAGAGATACCTCTCCGTCATACGGAGTGACAAATCCCAGTCTCGATCCGTGCCAACCCAACAGACACTTTCGGAGATACCCGTAATGCACCTTTATAGTCACCCAGTTACGTTGTGACGTTTGGCACACCCAAAGCACTCCTACGGTATCCGGGAGTTGCACGATCTCATGGTCTAAGGAAAAGATACTTGACATTGGAAAAGCTCTAGCAAACGAAACTACACGATCTTTTATGCTATGCTTAGGATTGGGTCTTGTCCATCACATCATTCTCCTAATGATGTGATCCCGTTATCAATGACATCCAATGTCCATAGCCAGGAAACCATGACTATCTGTTGATCAACGAGCTAGTCAACTAGAGGCTTACTAGGGACACTTTGTGGTCTATGTATTCACACATGTATTACGATTCCCGGACAATACAATTATAGCATGAATAATAGACAATTATCATGAACAAAGAAATATAATAATAACCATTTATTATTGCCTCTAGGGCATATTTCCAACAGTCTCCCACTTGCACTAGAGAGTCAATAATCTAGTTACATTGTGATGAATCGAACACCCATTGCGTCCTGGTGTTGATCATGTTTTGCCCTAGGGAGAGGTTTAGTCAACGGATCTGCTACATTCAGGTCCGTATGTACTTTACAAATATCTATGTCTCCATTTTGAACACTTTCACGAATGGAGTTGAAGCGACGCTTGATATGCCTGGTCTTCCTGTGAAACCTGGGCTCCTTCGCAAGGGCAATAGCTCCAGTGTTGTCACAGAAGAGAGTCATCGGGCCCGACGCATTGGGAATCACCCCTAGGTCGGTAATGAACTCCTTCATCCAGACTGCTTCCTGTGCTGCCTCCGAGGCTGCCATGTACTCCGCTTCACATGTAGATCCCGCCACGACGCTTTGCTTGCAACTGCACCAGCTTACTGCTCCTCCATTCAAAATTTACACGTATCCAGTTTGTGACTTCGAGTCATCCAGATCTGTGTCGAAGCTAGCGTCGACGTAACCCTTTACGACGAGCTCTTCGTCACCTCCATAAACGAGAAACATATCCTTAGTCCTCTTCAGGTACTTCAGGATATTCTTGACCGCTGTCCAGTGTTCCTTGCCGGGATTACTTTGGTACCTTCCTACCAAACTTACGGCAAGGTCTACATCAGGTCTGGTACACAGCATGGCATACATAATAGACCCTATGGCCGAGGCATAGGGGATGACACTCATCTCTTCTATATCTTCTGCCGTGGTCGGGCATTGAGCCGTGCTCAATTGCACACCTTGCAATACAGGCAAGAACCCCTTCTTGGACTGATCCATATTGAACTTCTTCAATATCTTGTCAAGGTATGTACTCTGTGAAAGACCAATGAGGCGTCTTGATCTATCTCTATAGATCTTGATGCCTAATATATAAGCAGCTTCTCCAAGGTCCTTCATTGAAAAACACTTATTCAAATAGGCCTTTATACTTTCCAAGAATTCTATATTATTTCCCATCAATAGTATGTCATCCACATATAATATGAGAAATGCTACAGAGCTCCCACTCACTTTCTTGTAAACACAGGCTTCTCCATAAGTCTGTGTAAACCCAAACGCTTTGATCATCTCATCAAAGCGAATGTTCCAACTCCGAGATGCTTGCACCAGCCCATAGATTGAGCGCTGGAGCTTGCACACTTTGTTAGCATTCTTAGGATCGACAAAACCTTCCGGCTGCATCATATACAACTCTTCCTTAAGGAAGCCGTTAAGGAATGCCGTTTTGACGTCCATCTGCCATATCTCATAATCATAGTATGCGGCAATTGCTAACATGATTCGGACGGACTTCAGCTTCTCTACGGGTGAGAAAGTCTCATCGTAGTCAACCCCTTGAACTTGTCGATAACCCTTAGCAACAAGTCGAGCTTTGTAGATGGTCACATTACCATCTGCGCCCGTCTTCTTCTTAAAGATCCATTTGTTTTCTATGGCTCGCCGCTCATCGGGCAAGTCAGTCAAAGTCCATACTTTGTTTTCATACATGGATTCTATCTCGGATTTCATGGCTTCTAGCCATTTGTCGGAATCCGGGCCCGCCATCGCTTCTTCATAGTTCGAAGGTTCACCGTTGTCTAACAACATGATTTCCAGGACAGGGTTGCCGTACCACTCTGGTGCGGAACGTGTCCTTGTGGACCTACGAAGTTCAGTAACTTGATCTGAAGTTTCATGATCATCATCAGTAACTTCCTCCCCAGTCGGTGTAGGCACCACAGGAACATTTTCCCGCGCTGCACTACTTTCCGGTTTGGAAGGGGTGACTATCACCTCATCAAGTTCCACTTTCCTCCCACTCAATTCTTTCGAGAGAAACTCCTTCTCCAGAAAGGACCCGTTCTTGGCAACGAAGATCTTGCCTTTGGATCTGAGGTAGAAGGTATACCCAATAGTTTCCTTAGGGTATCCTATGAAGACGCATTTTTCCGATTTGGGTTCGAGCTTTTCAGGTTGAAGTTTCTTGACATAAGCATCGCATCCCCAAACTTTTAGAAACGACAGCTTAGGTTTCTTCCCAAACCATAATTCATACGGTGTCGTCTCAACGGATTTAGACGGTGCCCTATTTAAAGTGAATGCAGCAGTCTCTAAACATTAACCCCAAAATGAGAGCGGTAAATCGGTAAGAGACATCATAGATCGCACCATATCCAATAGAGTGCGATTACGACGTTCGGACACACCATTTCTCTGAGGTGTTCCAGGCGGCGTGAGTTGTGAAACTATTCCACATTTCCTTAAGTGTGTACCAAATTCGTGACTTAAATATTCTCCACCACGATCTGATCGTAAGAATTTTATTTTCCTGTCACGTTGATTCTCAACTTCACTCTGAAATTCCTTGAACTTTTCAAAGGTTTCAGACTTGTGTTTCATTAGGTAGACATACCCATATCTACTTAAATCATCAGTGAGAGTGAGAACATAACGATATCCTCCGCGAGCCTCAACACTCATTGGACCGCACACATCGGTATGTATGATTTCCAATAAGTTGGTTGCTCGCTCCATTGTTCCGGAGAACGGAGTCTTGGTCATCTTACCCATGAGGCATGGTTCGCACGTGTCAAATGATTCGTAATCAAGAGACTCCAAAAGTCCATCTGCATGGAGCTTTTTCATGCGCTTGACACCAATGTGACCAAGGCGGCAGTGCCACAAGTATGTGGGACTATCGTTATCAACTTTACATCTTTTGGTATTCACACTATGAACATGTGTAACATCACGTTCGAGATTCATCAAAAATAAACCATTGACCAGCGGGGCATGACCATAAAACATTTCTCTCAAATAAATAGAACAACCATTATTCTCAGATTTAAATGAGTAGCCATCTCGAATTAAACGAGATCCAGATACAATGTTCATGCTCAAAGCTGGCACTAAATAACAATTATTGAGGTTTAAAACTAATCCCGAGGGTAGATGCAGAGGTAGCGTGCCAACGGCGATCACATCGACCTTGGAACCATTCCCGACGCGCATCATCACCTCGTCCTTTGCCAGTCTCCGTTTATTCCGTAGTTCCTGCTTTGAGTTACAAATATGAGCAACCGCACCGGTATCAAATACCCAGGAGCTACTACGAGTACTGGTAAGGTACACATCAATTACTTGTATATCACATATACCTTGGGTGTTGCCGGCCTTCTTCTTGTCCGCTAAATATTTGGGGCAGTTCCGCTTCCAGTGACCACTTCCCTTGCAATAAAAGCACTCAGTCTCGGGCTTGGGTCCATACTTTGACTTCTTCCCGGTAACTGGCTTACCGGGCGCGGCAACTCCCTTGCCGTCCTTCTTGAAGTTTTTCTTACCCTTGCCCTTCTTGAACTTAGTGGTTTTATTCACCATCAACACTTGATGTTCTTTTCTGATCTCTACCTCAGCTGATTTCAGCATTGAATATACCTCGGGAATGGTCTTTTCCATCCCCTGCATATTGTAGTTCATCACAAAGCTCTTGTAGCTTGGTGGAAGCGACTGGAGGATTCTGTCAATGACCGCGTCATCCGGGAGATTAACTCCCAGCTGAGACAAGCGGTTGTGCAACCCAGACATTCTGAGTATGTGCTCACTAACAGAACTGTTCTCCTCCATTTTGCAGCTGAAGAACTTGTCGGAGACATCATATCTCTCGACCCGGGCATGAGCTTGAAAAACCAGTTTCAGCTCCTCGAACATCTCATATGCTCCATGTTTCTCAAAACGCTTTTGGAGACCCGGTTCTAAGCTGTAAAGCATGCCGCACTGAACGAGGGAGTAATCATCAGCATGCTGCTGCCAAGCGTTCATAACGTCTTGGTTCTCAGGGATTGGTGCTTCACCTAGCGGTGCTTCTAAGAGATCATCTTTCTTGGCTGCTATGAGGATGATCCTCAGGTTCCGGACCCAGTCCGTATAGTTGCTGCCATCGTCTTTCAGCTTGGTTTTCTCTAGGAACGCGTTGAAATTGAGGACAACGTGGGCCATTTGATCTACAATACATAGTGTAAAGATTTTAGACTAAGTTCATGATAATTAAGTTCATATAATCAAATTATTTAATGAACTCCCACTCAGATAGGCATCCCTCTAGTCATCTAAGTGAAACATGATCCGAGTTCAACTAGGCCGTGTCCGATCATCACGTGAGACGGACTAGTCAAGATCGGTGAACATCTCCATGTTGATCGTATCTTCTATACGACTCATGCTCGACCTTTCGGTCCTCCGTGTTCCGAGGCCATGTCTGTACATGCTAGGCTCGTCAAGTCAACCTAAGTGTATTGCGTGCGTTCCGAGGCCATGTCTGTACATGCTAGGCTCGTCAACACCCGTTGTATTCGAACGTTAGGATCTATCACACCCGATCATCACGTGGTGCTTCGAAACAACGAACCTTCGCAACGGTGCACAGTTAGGGTGAACACTTTCTTGAAATTATTATAAGGGATCATCCTACTTGCTGCCGTCATTCTAAGCAAATAAGATGCAAAAACATGATAAACATCACATGCAATCAAATAGTGACATGATATGGCCCATATCATCATGCTCCTTTGATCTCCATCTTCGGGGCACCATGATCATCTTCGTCACCGGCATGACACCATGATCTCCATCATCATGATCTCCATCATTGTGTCTTCATGAAGTCGTCACGCCAACGATTACTTCTACTTCTATGGCTAACCCGTTTAGCAACAAAGTAAAGTAATTTACATGGCGTTATTCAATGACACGCAGGTCATACAAAATAATAAAGACAACTCCTATGGCTCCTGCCGGTTGCCATACTCATCGACATGCAAGTCGTGATTCCTATTACAAGAATATGATCAATCTCATACATCACATATATCATTCATCACATCTTCTGGCCATATCATATCACATATATCACTTGCTGCAAAAACAAGTTAGACGTCCTCTAATTGTTATTGCAAGTTTTTACGTGGTTTGTAGGTTTCTAGCAAGAACGTTTTCTTACCTACGTATGACCACAACGTGATTTGCCAATTTCTATTTACCCTTCATAAGGACCCTTTTCATCGAATCCGTTCCGACTAAAGTAGGAGAGACAGACACCCGCTAGCCACCTTATGCAACTAGTGCATGTCAGTCGGTGGAACCTGTCTCACGTAAGCGTACGTGTAAGGTCGGTCCGGGCCCCTTCATCCTACAATGCCGCCGAAACAAGAAACGACTAGTAGCGGCAAGAAGAATTGGCAAACTCAACGCCCACAACTGCTTTGTGTTCTACTCGTGCATAGTAACTACGCATAGGCCTGGCTCATGATGCCACTGTTGGGAATCGTAGCATAATTTTAAAATTTTCCTACGTTCACCAAGATGCATCTATGGAGTATACTAGCAACGAGGGGAAGGGAGTGCATCTACATACCCTTGTAGATCGCGAGCGGAAGCGTTCCAATGAACGTGGATGACGGAGTCGTACTCGCCGTGATCCAAATCACCGATGACCGAGTGCCGAACGGACGGCACCTCCGCGTTCAACACACGTACGGTGCAGCGACGTCTCCTCCTTCTTGATCCAGCAAGGGGGAAGGAGAGGTTGATGGAGATCCAGCAGCACGACGGCGTGGTGGTGGATGTAGCGGGTCTTCGCAGGGCTACGCCGAGCTTCTGCGAGAGAGAGAGAGGTGTTGCAGGGGAGGAGGGAGGCGCCCAAGGCTGTAGTGTGCTGCCCTCCCTCCCCCCTTTATATAGGCCCCCTGGGGGGGGGGGGGCGCCGGCCCCAAGAGATGAGATCTCAAGGGGGGGCGGCGGCCACAAGGGGGGGAAGGGGTTACCTTGCCCCCCAAGGCAAGGGGGAACTCCCCCCCCCCTAGGGTTCCCAACCCTAGGCGCATGGGGGAGGCCCAAAGGGGGCGCCCCAGCCCACTAGGGGCTGGTTCCCTTCCACTTTCAGCCCACGGGGCCCACCGGGACAGGTGGCCCCACCCGGTGGACCCCCGGGACCCTTCTGGTGGTCCCGGTACAATACCGATAACCCCCGAAACTTTCCCGGTGGCCGAAACTGGACTTCCTATATATAATTCTTCACCTCCGGACCATTCCGGAACCTCTCATGACATCCGGGATCTCATCCGGGACTCCGAACAACTTTCGGGTTTCCGCATACATATATCTCTACAACCCTAGCGTCACCGGACCTTAAGTGTGTAGACCCTACGGGTTCGGGAGACATGCAGACATGACCGAGACGCCTCTCCGGTCAATAAGCAACAGCGGGATCTGGATACCCATGTTGGCTCCCACATGTTCCACGATGATCTCATCGGATGAACCACGGTGTCGAGGATTCAATCAATCCGTATGCAATTCCCTTTGTCAATCGGTATGTTACTTGCCCGAGATTCGATCGTCGGTATCCCAATACCTTGTTCAATCTCGTTGCCGGCAAGTCTCTTTACTCGTATCACAATGCATGATCCCGTGACTAACGCCTTAGTCACATTGAGCTCATTATGATGATGCATTACCGAGTGGGCCCAGAGATACCTCTCCGTCATACGGAGTGACAAATCCCTGTCTCGATCCGTGCCAACCCAACAGACACTTTCGGAGATACCCGTAATGCACCTTTATAGTCACCCAGTTACGTTGTGACGTTTGGCACACCCAAAGCACTCCTACGGTATCTGGGAGTTGCACGATCTCATGGTCTAAGGAAAAGATACTTGACATTGGAAAAGCTCTAGCAAACGAAACTACACGATCTTTTATGCTATGCTTAGGATTGGGTCTTGTCCATCACATCATTCTCCTAATGATGTGATCCCGTTATCAATGACATCCAATGTCCATAGCCAGGAAACCATGACTATCTGTTGATCAACGAGCTAGTCAACTAGAGGCTTAGGGACACTTTGTGGTCTATGTATTCACACATGTATTACGATTCCCGGACAATGCAATTATAGCATGAATAATAGACAATTATCATGAACAAAGAAATATAATAATAACCATTTATTATTGCCTCTAGGGCATATTTCCAACACTTTTCAGGTATTTCAGGATGTTCTTGACCGCTATCAAGTGATCCACTCCTGGATTACTTTGGTACCTCGCTGCTAAACTAATAGCAAGGCACACATCAGGTCTGGTACACAGCATTGCATACATGATAGAGCCTATGGCTGAAGTTAAGGGAACACTTTTCATTTTTTCTCTATCTTCTGCAGTGGTTGGGCATTTAGTCTGGCTCAAGTTCACACCTTGTAACACAGGCAAGAACCCTTTCTTTGCTTGATCCATTTTGAACTTTTTCAAAACTTTATCAAGGTATGTGCTTTATGAAAGTCCAATCAAGCGTCTTGATCTATATCTATAGATCTTGATGCCCAATATATAAGCAGCTTCACCGAGGTCTTTCATTGAAAAACTCTTATTCAAGTATCCTTTTAGGCCATCGAGAAATTCTATATCATTTACAATCAACAATATGTCACCCACATATAATATTAGAAATGCTACAGAGCTCCCACTCACTTTCTTGTAAATACAGGCTTCTCCAAAAGTCTGTATAAAACCATATGCTTTGATCACACTATCAAAACGTTTATTCCCACTCCGAGAGGCTTGCACCAGTCCATAAATGGATCGCTGAAGCTTGCACACTTTGTTAGCACCCTTTGGATCGACAAAACCTTCTGGTTGCATCATATACAACTCTTCTTCCAGAAATCCATTTAGGAATGCAGCTTTGACATCCATTTGCCAAATTTCATTATCATAAAATGCGGCAATTGCTAACATGATTCGGATAGACTTAAGCATCGCTACGGGTGAGAAAGTCTCATCGTAGTCAACCCCTTGAACTTGTCGAAAACCTTTCGCAACAAGTCGAGCTTTGTAGACAGTAACATTACCGTCAGCGTCAGTCTTCTTCCTAAAGATCCATTTATTCTCTATGGCTTGCCGATCATCGGGCTAGTCAACCAAAGTCCACACTTTGTTCTCATACATGGATCCCATCTCAGATTTCATGGCCTCAAGCCATTTTGCGGAATCTGGGCTCACCATCGCTTCTTCATAGTTCGTAGGTTCACCATGGTCAAGTAACATGACTTCCAGAATAGGATTACCGTACCACTCTGGTGCGGATCTTACTCTGGTTGACCTACGAGGTTCGGTAGTAACTAGATCTGAAGATTCATGATCAATATCATTAGCTTCCTCACTAGTTGGTGTAGGTGTCACAGGAACCGGTTTCTGTGATGAACAACTTTCCAATAAGGGAGTAGGTACAATTACCTCATCAAGTTCTGCTTTCCTCCCACTCACTTCTTTCGAGAGAAACTCCCTCTTTAGAAAGGATCCATTCTGAGCAACAAATGTCTTGCCTTCGGATCTGTGATAGAAGGTGTACCCAACAGTTTCCTTTGGGTATCCTATGAAGACACATTTCTCCGATTTGGGTTCGAGCTTATCAGGTTGAAGCTTTTTCACATAAGCATCGCAGCCCCAAACATTAAGACACGACAACTTTGGTTTCTTGCCAAACCACAGTTCATAAGGCGTCATCTCAACGGATTTCGATGGTGCCCTATTTAAGGTGAATGCAGCCGTCTCTAAAGCATAACCCCAAAATGATAGCGGTAAATCAGTAAGAGACATCATAGATCGCACCATATCTAGTAAAGTACGATTACGACGTTCAGACACACCATTACGCTGTGGTGTTCCGGGTGGTGTGAGTTGCGAAACTATTCTGCATTGTTTCAAATGTAGACCAAACTCATAACTCAAATATTCTCCTCCACGATCAGATCGTATAAACTTTATTTTCTTGTTACGATCATTTTCCACTTCACTCCGAAATTCTTTGAACTTTTCAAATGTTTCAGACTTATGTTTCATTAAGTAGATATACCCATATCTGCTCAAATCATCAGTGAAGGTGAGAAAATAACGATACCTGCCGCGAGCCTCAATATTCATTGGACCACATACATCAGTATGTATGATTTCCAACAAATCTGTTGCTCGCTCCATTGTTCCGGAGAACGGCGTTTTAGTCATCTTGCCCATGAGGCATGGTTCGCAAGTACCAAGTGATTCCATAAGTCCATCAGTATGGAGTTTCTTCATGCGCTTTACACCAATATGACCCAAATGGCAGTGCCACAAATAAGTTGCACTATCATTATAAACTGTGCATCTTTTGGCTTCAAAATTATGAATATGTGTATTACTACTATCGAGATTCAACACAAATAGACCACTCTTCAAGGGTGCATGACCATAAAAGATATTACTCATAAAATAGAACATCCATTATTCTCAGATTTACATGAATAACCGTATCGCATCAAACAAGATCCAGATATAATGTTCATGCTTAACGCTGGCACCAAATAACAATTATTCAGGTCAAAAATTAATTTCAAAGGTAGATGTAGAGGTAGCGTGCCGACAGCGATCACATCGACTTTGGAACCATTTCCCACGCGCATCGTCACCTCGTCCTTAGCCAATCTTCGCTCAATCCGTAGTCCCTGTTTCGAGTTGCAAATATTAGCAACAGAACCAATATCAAATACCCAGGTGCTACTGCGAGCTTTAGTAAGGTACACATCAGTAACATGTATATCACATATACCTTTGTTCACCTTGCCATCCTTCTTATCCGCCAAATACTTGGGGCAGTTCCGCTTCTAGTGACCAGTCTGTTTGCAGTAGAAGCACTCAGTCTCAGGCTTAGGTCTAGATTTAGGTTTCTTGTCCTGAGCAGCAACTTGTTTGCCGTTCTTCTTGAAGCTCCCCTTCTTCCTCCCTTTACCCTTTTTCTTGAAACTGGTAGTCTTGTTGACCATCAACACTTGATGCTCCTTCTTGATTTCTACCTCCGCAACCTTTAGCATTGCGAAGAGCTCGGGAATTGTCTTATCCATCCCATGCATATTATAGTTCATCACGAAGCTCTTGTAGCTTGGTGGCAGTGATTGAAGAATTCTGTCAATGACACTATCATCCGGAAGATTAACTCCTAGTTGAATCAAGTGATTATTATACCCAGACATTTTGAGTATATGTTCACTGACAGAACTATTCTCCTCCATTTTGCAGCTGTAGAATTTATTGGAGACTTCATATCTCTCAATCCGGGCATTTGCTTGAAATATTAACTTCAACTCCTGGAACATCTCATATGCTCCATGACGTTCAAAACATCGTTGAAGTCCCGGTTCTAAGCCGTAAAGCATGGCACACTGAACTATCGAGTAGTCATCAGCTTTGCTCTGCCAGATGTTCTTAACGTCATCAGTAGCATCTGCAGCAGGCCTGGCACCCAGCGGTGCTTCCAGGATGTAATTCTTCTGTCCAGCAATGAGGATAATCCTCAAGTTACGGACCCAGTCCGTGGAATTTGCTACCATCATCTTTCAACTTTGCTTTCTCAAGGAACGCATTAAAATTCAATGGAACAACAGCACGGGCCATCTATCTACAACAACATAGACAAGCAAAATACTATCAGGTACTAAGTTCATGATAAATTTAAGTTCAATTAATCATATTACTTAAGAACTCCCACTTAGATAGACATCTCTCTTATCATCTATCACGTGATCCAAATCAACTAAACCATAACCGATCATCATGTGAAATGGAGTAGTTTTCAATGGTGAACATCACTATGTTGATCATATCTACTATATGATTCACGTTCGACCTTTTGGTCTCAGTGTTCCGAGGCCATATCTGCATATGCTAGGCTCGTCAAGTTTAACCCGAGTATTCTGCATGTGCAAAACTGGCATGCACCCGTTGTATAAGAACGTTGAGCTTATCACACCCGATCATCACGTGATGTCTCGGCACGACGAACTTTGGCAACGGTGCATACTCAGGGAGAACACTTGTACCTTGAATTTTTTTAGTGAGAGATCATCTTATAATGCTACCGTCAATCAAAGCAGAATAAGATGCATAAAGGATAAACATCACATGCAATCAATATAAGTGATATGATATGGCCATCATCATCTTGTGCCTTTGATCTCCATCTCCAAAGCACCGTCATGATCACCATCGTCACCGGCGCGACACCTTGATCTCCATCGTAGCATCGTTGTCGTCTCGCCAATTATTGCTTCTATGACTATAACTACCGCTTAGTGATAAAGTAAAGCAATTACAGGGCGATTGCATTGCATACAATAAAGCGACAAAACCATATGGCTCCTGCTAGTTGCCGATAACTCCGTTACAAAACATGATCATCTCATACAATAAAATATAGCATCATGTCTTGACCATATCACATCACAACATGCCCTGCAAAAACAAGTTAGACGTCCTCTACTTTGTTGTTGCAAGTTTTACGTGGCTGCTACGGGCTGAGCAAGAACCGTTCTTACCTACGCATAAAAACCACAACGATATTTCGTCAAGTAAGTGTTGTTTTAACCTTCAACAAGGACCGGGCGTAGTCACACTCGGTTCAACTAAAGTTGGAGAAACTGACACCCGCCAGCTACCTGTGTGCAAAGGACGTCGGTAGAACCAGTCTCGCGTAAGCGTACGCGTAATGTCGGTCCGGGCCGCTTCATCCAACAATACCGCCGGACCAAAGTATGACATGCTGGTAAGCAGTATGACTTGTATCGCCCACAATTCACTTGTGTTCTACTCGTGCATATAACATCTACGCATAAACCCGGCTCGGATACCACTGTTGGGGAACGTAGTAATTTCAAAAAAAAATCCTACGCACACGCAAGATCATGGTGATGCATAGCAACGAGAGGGGAGAGTGTCGTCTACGTACCCTCGTAGACCGTAAGCGGAAGCGTTATGACAACGCGGTTGATGTAGTCGTACGTCTTCACGATCGACCGATCCCAGCACCAAAGTTACGGCACCTCCGCGGATTGCACACGTTCAGCTCGGCGACGTCCCACGAACTCACGATCCAGTAGAGCTTCGAGGGAGAGCTTCGTCAGCACGACGGCGTGATGACGGTGATGATGAAGTTTACCGACGCAGGGCTTCGCCTAAGCACCGCTATGATATGACCGAGGTGGATTATGGTGGAGGGGGGCACCGCACACGGCTAAGAGAGATCAATGATCAACTTGTGTGTCTATGGGGTGCCCCCTCCCCCGTATATAAAGGAGTGGAGGAGGGGGAGGGCCGGGATTCCCCCCCCCCCTTCCAAGTTGGAGTAGGAGAGGGAAGGAAAGGGAAGGAGGGAGGAAGGAAAGGGGGGGCCGCCCCCCTCCCAATTCGGATTGGGCTTGGGGGGGCGCCCCCTCCTTTGCTCCTTTCCCCTCTTTTCCACTAAGGCCCAATAAGGCCCATATACCTCCCGGGGGGTTCTGGTAACCTCCCGGTGCTCCGGTATATTCCCGATCACACCCGGAACCATTCTGATGTCCAAATATAGTCGTCCAATATATCGATCTATATGTCTCGACCATTTCGAGACTCCTCGTCATGCCGCTGATCATATCCGGGACTCCGAACTACCTTCAGTACATCAAAACACATAAACTCATAATACCGATCGTCACCGAACGTTAAGCGTGCGGACCCTACGGGTTCGAGAACTATGTAGACATGACCGAGACACGTCTCCGGTCAATAACCAATAGCGGAACCTGGATGCTCATATTGGTTCCTACATATTCTACGAAGATCTTTATCGGTCAAACCGCATAACAACATACGTTGTTCCCTTTGTCTTCGGTATGTTACTTGCCCGAGATTCGATCGTCGGTATCTCAATACCTAGGTCAATCTCATTACTGGTAAGTCTCTTTACTCGTTTCGTAGTGCATCATCCCGTAACTAACTCATTAGTCACATTGCTTGCAAGGCTTATAGTGATGTGCATTACCAAGAGGGCCCAGAGATACCTCTCCGACAATCGGAGTGACAAATCCTATTCTCGATCTATGCCAACTCAACGAATACCATCGGAGACTCTGGTAGAGCACCTTTATAATCACCCAGTTAATTATGTTGTGACGTTTGGTAGCACACAAAGTGTTCCTCCGGTATTCGGGAGTTGCATAATCTCATAGTCATAGGAACATCTATAAGTCATGGAGAAAGCAATAACAGTAAACTAAACGATCAAGTGCTAAGCTAACGAAATGGGTAAAGTCAATCACATCATTCTCCTAATGATGTGTGATCCCGTTAATCAAATGACAACTGATGTCTGTGGCTAGGAAACTCAACCATCTTTGATCAACGAGCTAGTCAAGTAGAGGTATACTAGTGACACTATGTTTGTCTATGTATTCACACATGTATTATGTTTCCGGTTAATACAATTCTAGCTTGAATAATAAACATTTATCATGATATGAGGAAATAAATAATAACTTTATTATTGCCTCTAGGGCATATTTCCTTCAAGGATAATTACAGGTAATGATCGATCAATGAGCACTACAGCTAGCTTGAGACTTAAATTACAGAAAGAAATCACTTACATACAATAGCAACTGACGAGAGATGTGTCAAGTGATTCTTGATTGAATAACCGAAATAGTTCTGAATACTCAACGGACAAAGCTAGCTTATGGAAGTAATGCTCTTCCTTGACGTTCACCATGAGGGACTCTCGATTGGAACTATTGGTAATTTTCATGTACCAATCATGCAATTCATACATTCTCGTTGGGAGGTTCTTGACCTCCTCAGGCTCGACCAAAGGTTCGCCGCGGACATATTTCCGTTTTATGTCCTCCTCTCTAAGCGGAGACATGGGCTCAATCTCGAGGAGTTGTCCAATAGTGATACAGAGCATTTCAGCCTGCCTTCTATGCTCGTCGGTTATTACCAGCTGACCAGCGCCGGTACTCTCATGTGTTGGTACAACAAGCGGGGCTATCGATTGCGCCGCCTGTTCTCCCAGCCGGGGAACCGTTTTCCCGCATTTTTGCTAGCTGCTTGGCTCGAGCTCGAGCTCGACTCCTTCTTTTGTCGTGCTCGATGTGCCTTCCTGATTTGGCGCTCATAGTCTGAGTCAACAGGCTTGGGAGCTGGTGGTTCAGCCATATGAATAAAGTGGTCATCGACTTTATCGGGCACTTTCTCCTTTGGCGGCGATGGCGGTTTCGGTCCAAAATGGGCGTACAATTGGGCCCTCACTTCGGCTATGTTTTCCGCCTCGGTCATGTCGTAAGGCCTCTTCCGAAGAGGCGCGAGGCTTGGATCATATTGAAATCGCTTGCCTCCGCCTGTACCTCCTGTACTACCTTGACTTGTACCACTACGCATCATAGCTGCGGTGGCTCTCTTCCGCGATTGCTGAGGCAGCGGAGACGGCTGACGTGGCTGAGTTGGAGCAGTAGGAGTGGCCTTAGGCGGTGTCGTACTTGGAGGAGGAGTGGTCTGACACGTTGGCGAACTTGAAGCAGGAGGAGTGGCCTGACGTTGTGCCGGACTTGGAGGAGGAGGAGTGGCCTGACACGTTGGTGGACTTGGAGGAGGAGTGGCCTGACGCGTTGGCTGAGTTGAAGCAGGAGGAGTGGCCTAACGCTGTGCCGGACTTGGAGGAGCGGGAGTCTGCTGATGCGGTGGCGGACTTCGAGGAGGAATCGACTGACGCGGTGTCGGTGGCCTTCGAAAGATGATGCAATCCTTTCTCCATAGGATGATACGATGTATGGCCTATCCCAGTGTGTGCTCCTCGTCACCTCCCGGAATGTCAAGCTCTAGCCCTGAATATTGGTCCACCACCTCATCAACCATGACACGAGCATAGCCGGCTGGAATCGGGTAGCAATGGATGGTTGCTTCAGGGGGATTTGTATAAGCAACGGCGTCCGCCACCTTCATGGATATGTTCTTCATTTTGAAGTGTAGCTCACAATTAGTGTTCTCCATGATGTCATCCACAGGGTATCTATCCAGCAATGCGTCGCCCGGGGCGGAACCCACGCTGCTTCTCGGCATGGATGGGACGGTGCTATCCAATGCTGAATCATCCGCTAGCTGCTGCCGCTGCTGAGACCCCCTTTCCTGGCTAAGTGAGTTGATCTGCTGCTGCTGCCGCTGGAATTTGAGTGCCAACTCTGTGTGCGCTGATTCTAGGCCTTGAAGGCGTTCTGCTTCCTGCTTCCTCTGCTCCTCGTCCAGCTTCCTCTTCTTCTCCTCCTCATTCTTCCTTCTCGCACGGCTTCTGTAGTCGGTGTTCCAGTCCAAAAAGCCCTCATACCACGGAACAACGCCCTTGCCTCATGTTCTTACCGAGTGTTCAGGATTCGTCGTTCTCTCTGTTGGGCGTGAACACCCCCGTTCGAGCATCTTCTATTGCTTCAAGTAACTTATCTTCGGCTCCTTTAAGACATGCCTTCTTCAAAACCTGGCCTGTCTTCGGGTCCAACGCCCCCCCATGCGCATAGAACCATGTTCTGCACCTAGGGGCCAGCTCAATGTAACTAGAGTGACCTCTGCAGCCAGCATCTCTTTCTCAGACTTATCCCACTTAGGCATTGCCACCGCGTAGCCACCTGGCCCCAGCCTATGGAACTGCTCCTTTTTGGCGGCATTGACCTTGTTTTTTCTTGATCGTTCCTTAGATAATTCTGATTATTTGAATTTCACAAAAGCGGGCCAGTGATCTCTTTGCTTCTCCAGTGTTCCCGTGAATTCTAGAGTCTTCTTTTCTCCTTCAACGTACTTGGCCCATATAGTTTTCTTCTGGTTGCTGAATGCAATTGCCATCTTCCTAAGAGCAGCGTCCTTGACTTTCTGCACATCTGCATTTGTGAAATGATCTGGTAGGGTGAAATGTTCCATGAGAGATTCCCAAAGCCGATCTTTTGCTCTTTGGTCGACAAAGGTAAGATCTGGACATGGCTTTGCTGCCTCTTTCCATTCTTGAATGGAGATCGGGAGTTGGTCCTTCACAAGAACTCTGCACCGACGAACGAACTTGTTCGCAATGTTCTTAGGCTCGCTTGGTTCGCCATTAGGTTTGATGGCATCGATGTTGTACTTTACGCCCTCCTTCAACATTTTGGTCGGGCCTCGCACTGTCCTGCTGCCTGTAGAATATTTGCTCGATCCGGAGGGCTGAAAGAAGAAAGATCGATTCATTAATATGTATACAAATCATTTAAAACATGTGATGATCACCAGATGCCTGCTTATATAAATATACCTCGCCGGTCTCTGTTATTTCAAGATCAACATTTTCTTCGTCATCATAATCATAGTTCATGACTTCATCAATTCGGTCATCGCGATCGAATATCATATCACCCTCCCCGGTATTGTTCAGATGTTCGGAGTCGTCATATTCTTCATTCTGATCATCTGACCCGCGAGGGGAGCGTATGATCTGGAACAGGGCCTCTTCTTCCTCTCTGCCGGTATTGTCCGTCGTAGCTTTTTATTTAAGTAATCCAGAAGAAATATAAAACAATTTAGTATTCAAATTACAATGCATGCAATCAATAAGGAAAAACCGAATCATAGTACATAATATGCATCATCGAACATCATCTCGAATAATATATATAATCTCAAATACATCATCTCGAATATTATATATCGAATACATCACTAGCTAGCTAGCTAATAAAGATCGAATACTACAGAATAATCTAGGCCACTCGCGGTTCCTGAGGCGCGGGCAGTGGACACCCAAAGAGAAGGAACCATCACAGCATCATAGCTTCGGTCATCTCCCCAAAGAACCTGCCATGTATTGGAGAACCTGACATCCATAGCAGCCATGTACCGACATACGTTCTCCTCCTCCTTCCTGACACGGTGACGCACCACCTCCGGCGGGGCCGGCTCCCTCCGCACCGAAAGTGGCCCACGCGAACGCCACCAAAGGAGCTCAGGGTCGGTGACGGGACTCGGGCCCGGGTTCCTCACCAAGCGGCGAGCCCCTGAAGGTAGCACCTCCCAATGCCATCCCGGCGGAGCCCAGTCCCGGACAAGGGTCCTCTGAAGCAGGCCGTCGTCGCAAACTGGTCGACGGCGAAGATGCGGGCCGGGCATCGTCGAGAACAAATACTATATGCCGCAAAAGTAAAAAAAATTAAATGATTGGATTGTGATTTCTTATATGCAAATTCTAAATTTCTATAACTAAAATAATAAGAAACAAAAAAACATCGATCATCGTCAAACAATATGAAATTAATCTAATTCATCTAGCTAAAACTTACATTTTTAAATTTTTTAACATTTCTATAACATTTCAAACATTTCTATAAAACTAATATATCTAAAACCTTCGACATTATACTATTTGGCAGAAAACCTTTGTATAAAAAACAAAAAAAACCTTTGACATTATAACTAACATTTCTATATACTATTTGACATTAATCTAATCTAATTAATTAATTCATCTAAAACATTTGTATAAAAAACAGGAAAAACTAAAAAAACTAAAAACAGAATCTAGTGCAAAAGATGAACAAATTGTGTGTGTGTGTGTGTGTGCACCTACGGCGCCGGCGGCGCGACGGCTTCGATTGGAGGGAGGAGAGGGGCGAGAGGGGCTCACAGCGCGTCCAAGGTCGAGGCAATGGTGACGGCGAGGTCCAGGCGACGACGACGGCGAGGTCCAAGGCGACGGCGAGGCGAGAGGACGGCGACGGGCCGGTGCGGCGACGGGGACGGGCCGCCGACGGGGGCGGCACGGAGTCGACGGGGACGACACGACAAGGACGAGGGCGGCGCAGAGTCAACCGGGACGGCGCGACTGGGGCGGTGACGGCGCGGGACGGTGCGGCGGCGCGATGTCGAAGTAGAGAGAAGTGGGAGATGAGAAACTGAATTTTTTTGAAGTGTTTCTTATATAGGAGGCACCTTTAGTACTAGTTGGAGCCACCAACCGGTACTAAAGGCCTGTTTTGGCCAGGCCAAGCGGCGAGAAAGCATACCCCTTTAGTACCGGGTGGTGGCTCCAACTGGAACTAAAGACCCCACCTTTAGTACCGGTTGGAGTCACGACCCGGTACTAAAGGGGGTGCGCTGGTGCAGTTGTGGTGCGGAAGTTTAGTCCCACCTCGCCTAGCAAAGAGTGGCCACACCAGTTTAAAAGCCCCGACGCGGGCGAGGTATCGAACTCCTCTCTATAGCAGGCTTCTGGGCCTAACTCTGCCGCTCTGCTTTGTGGGCCTATTGGGCCTTGCGGGCCTGCATCCTGGCCAAACTAGAGGTTGGGTTTCTAGTTGTATGCAGGCCGCTGTGGCCCATTAGGCGGGCTTTTTTATTTATTTATTTTCTTTTTTCTTTTCTGCTTTATTTATTTTCTTTTATTTATTTCTGAGTTGTTTTCTGCTGTATTTAGAATTTATTTGTGAATATTTTTCTTTAGGTTCAAAAAATTACAAACTTTCTGTTAGTGCTAGTAGTTTTCAAATTTGAATAGTTTAAATTTGAATTATTTGAAATTTGTGTGAATCACTAGTTTGTGAATAACTTAACTTTAAAAATAAATTTTTCAGTGATTCTATTTTCTTATGTTTAATATTAGTGTGTTTTATCATTATATTCATTTTTGTAATACTTAGGTTATTTCAAAAATGAAATGCCTCTGTAACAGATGAGTTTCGTCGGAAACCCTGATACTTCGAAAGAGATTGTCCATTTTGTACACGAACTGCATCCAGTTTTGCCGTAACCCTCTCTACTTTTTTGCACATGCTATGTGGGTGAAATTATGATACCATGCCAACTTTCAACCTTTTCAGAGTTCATTTGAAGTGTTTTTCAGTTTCAGGGTCATTTAGCTGAAAAAATCAGTAAATGCATGAAAAATAGCAAGTGAAGTCAGAAAGGGTTGAAAATTGATGACGCGGCTTCGAATGGTGCATACTGAACGGACAAAATGTTTGGAGTTTTAATAAAAAATTGAAATGCCTTTGTAACAGATGAGCTTTCGTCTGAAACCCTGATACTTCGAAAGAGATTGTCCATTTTGTACACAAAGTGCATCCATTTTTTGCCGTAACCGTCTCAACTTTTTTGCACATGCTATGTGGGTGAAATGATGAAACCATGCCAACTTTCAACCTTTTCAGAGTTCATTTGAAGTGTTTTTCAATTGCAGGGTCATTTAGCTGAAAAAATCAGTAAATGCATGAAAGAATTTGTTTGGACATAAAATTTCTTCGCGTTTCAAATGCCAAAACACATAATTACCCTAACTATTACAAAGATTCCCTCCGGTTTGTTCGAAGCGGCACTTTCCAGATAAATAAGTCCGGAAACTCACTAGAGAAGAAAGTGATGACAGTGAAGCCGATCACATCCTAGAGTGGGATCTTTGGGTGTGAAACTTTTTCTTCGCGTGTGTCCCTTTGCGCCGTAACCACGGACAATCTTCATCATTTAACTAGATGCTCGGGTCAATATTCACTATGAATGGAGCAATTTCATCAAACTTTTCATAATCTTCTGACATGTCTGTCTTGTCATCGACTCCCACGATGTTTCTTTTCCCTGAAAGAACTATGTGGCACATTGGCTCATCGTATGATGCATTCGCTTCCTTATCTTTTCATTTTCTCAGCTTGGTAGACATGTCCTTCACATAGAAAACCTGTGCCACATCATTGGCTAGGACGAATGGTTTGTCTGCACACGCAAGATTGTTGAGATCCACTATTGCCATTCCGTACTGCGGGTCTTCCGTTACCCCGCCTCGTGTCATATTTACCCATTTGCACCGAAACAAAGGGACCTTCAAACCACGTCCATAGTCAAGTTCCTATATGTCCTCTATGTAACCATAATATGTTTCCTTTCCCGTCTTGGTTGTTGCATCAAAGCGGACACCACTGTTTTGGTTGGTGCTCTTCTTATCTTGGGCGATCGTGTATAATGTATTCCCATTTATTTCGTACCCTTTGAAAGTCATTATATTCGAAGATGGTAAATGGGACAGCAAGTACAGGTCATCTTCAATAGCGGCGTCATGCATGGCACGTGTCTGCAACCAACCGGCGAAAGTCCCCGTTTGTTCACGTGTACTCCAGTCGTCAGACTACTCCGAGTGTTTGGAGCGTAGAAAATTATTGTGTTCCTCCATATACAGAGCCACCAAGGCGGAATTCTGTAGAACTGTGTAGTGTGCTTGAGTGAAAGAATGCCCGTCCATACATATTATTTGATCCCCTCCTAGCATGCCTTTTCCATCCAGTCTGCCCTTATGCCGTGATTCAGGAACACCAATCGGCTTAAGGTCAGGAATAAAGTCAATAGAAAACTCAATGACCTCCTCATTTTCATGGCCCTTGGAGATGCTTCCTTCTGGCCTAGCACGGTTATGAACATATTTCTTTAAGACTCCCAAGAACCTCTCAAAGGGGAACATATCGTGTAGAAATACAGGACCCAAAATGTTAATCTCTTCGCATAGGTGAACTAGGACGTGCGTCATGATGTTGAAGAAGGATGGTGGGAACACCAACTGGAAACTGACAAGACATTGCACCAAATCATTCTCTAACCTTGGTATGATTTCTGGATCGATTACCTTCTGAGAGATTGCATTGAGGAATGCACATAGCTTCACAATGGCTAATCGAACGTTTTCTGGTAGAAGCCCCCTCAATGCAACCGGAAGCAGTTGCGTCATAATCACATGGCAGTCATGAGACTTTAGGTTCTGGAACTTTTTCTCTGCCATATTTTTTATTCCCTTTATATTCGACGAGAAGCCAGATGGTACCTTCATACTGAGCAGGCATTTAAAGAAGATTTCCTTCTCTTCTTTGGTAAGAGCATACCTCGCATGACCCTGATGTATGCCGTCTTTTCCGTGCATACGTTGCTGGTCCTCCTATGCCTCCGGTGTATCTTTTGTCTTCCCATACACACTCAAGAAGCCAAGCAGGGTCACGCAAAGATTCTTCGTCACGTGCATCACGTTGATTGCGGAGCGGACCTCTAGGTCTTTCCAATAGGGCAGGTCCCAAAATATAGATTTCTTCTTCCACATGGGTGCGCGTCCGTCAGCGTCATTCGGAACAGGTTGTCCGCCAGGACCCTTTCCAAAGATTACCTTCAAATCCTTGACCATATCATGTACATCAGCACCAGTATGGTGGCGAGGCTTCGTCCGGTGATCCGCCTCACCCTTGAAATGCTTGCCTTTCTTTCTTACGGGATGCCTGCTCGGAAAAAATCGACGATGTCCCAGGTACACATTCTTCCTACAATTATCCAAATATATATTGTCGGTATCATCCAAACAGTGCATGCATGCGCGGTATCCCTTGTTTGTCCGTCCTGAAAGGTTACTGAGAGCAGGCCAATCATTGATGGTCACGAACAGCAATGCCTTTAGGTCAAATTCTTCCTGTGTGTGCTCATCCCACGCACGTACACCTTTCCCATTCCACAGCTGTAAGAGTTCTTCAACTAATGGCCTTAGGTACACATCAATGTCGTTGCCGGGTTGCTTAGGGCCTTGGATGAGCACTGGCATCATAATGAACTTCTGCTTCATGCACTACCAAGGAGGAAGGTTATACAAACATAGAGTCACAGGCCAGGTGCTATGGTTGCTGCTCTGCTCCCCAAAAGGATTAATGCCATCTGCGCTTAGACCAAACCATACGTTCCTTGCGTCACCTGCAAACTCCTCCATGTACTTTCTCTCGATTTTTCTCCACTGCGACCCGTCAGTGGGTACTCTCAACTTTCCGTCTTTCTTACGGTATTTTCTGTGCCATTGCATCGCCTTGGCATGCTCTTTGTTTTGGAACAAATGTTTCAACCGTGGTATTATAGGAGCATACCACATCACCTTGGCAGGAATCTTCTTCCTGGGGCGCTCGCTCTCGTCATCACCAGGGTCATCGCGGCTGATCTTATAGCGCAATGCACCGCATACCGGGCACGCGTTCAAATCCTCATACTAACCGCGGTAGAGGATGCAGTCATTAGGACATGCATGTATCTTTTGCACCTCTAAATCTAGAGGGTAGACAGCCTTCTTTGCTTCGTACGTACTCTCAGGCAATTCATTTTCCTTTGGAAGCATATTCTTTATCATTACCTGCAACTTTCCAAATCCCTTGTCAGATAGACCATTCTCTGCCTTCCATTGCAGCAATTCCAGTGTGGTGCCCAGCTTTTTCTTGTCAGCTTCGCAATTCGAGTACAACAATTTCTTGTGATCCTCTAACATGCGTTGCAACTTCTTCTTCTCCTTTTCACTCACGCAGTTTCTATTTGCATCGGCAATGGCCCGACCAAGATCATCAGTGGGCTCATCTGATGCCTCTTCTTCAGCTTCTTCCCGCATTGTTGGCTCAGCTTCTTCCCCCATTGTTGTACCATCGTATTCAGGGAACCCATGGCCAGGATAGCTGTCGTCGTCCTCTTCTTCTTCATTGTCTTCCATCATAACCCCTCTTTCTCCGTGCTTGGTCCAAACATTATAGTGGGGCATGAAACCGGACTCAAACAGGTGGATGTGAATGGTTCTTGACTTAGAGTAATTGTGACCATTCTTACAGCCAGCACATGGACAAGGCATAAAACCATCCGCCCGCTTATTTGTCTCAGCCGCAAGCAGAAAAGTATGCACGCCCTCAACGAACCGGGGAGAGCATCGGTCATTGTACATCCATTGCCAGCTCATCTTCATTACACAGCACTGAATAGACCAAATTAATACAAGTTCATACATAAAGTTTATACAACACTTAAATGCAACATATATACAAATAACTCTCTAGCTAAAGCATTTAAATGCAACAACAATGCGATCAAGATCGCAAGTAAGAACCCAAGATCTTTGGGTTGCGTTATGTTACGATAACATATTATGTTCCTCTAAACACCTCTCTCCTCACTAACTACATGCCACATAAGAAAAATTGTCTTAAATTGGACTATGTTACTACTCCCACTATAACCAACCTTATGTGTTTAATGTCATGAAAGGACGGGCATGATTTCTGATAGAATTAATTTAGGCACATGTTATCTCTGTCGAATTGCTCTTTTTTCTTCTTCTTCTTCTAGCATTGCATCAACTAGACTATTAAAAAGGGTATGTTTAGTTATTTTGATTGAGCATCGAGTGCATAGTATAGTTTCTTCTTTAATGCCTCCGGTTCTACTTCAGCCAAGACTTCTAGATACCACGGAGAAGATACGATGCCCTTAAATCAATATGGATCCTTCATTTTTCTAATTAATCTGATGGATAAGATCAGTTGGTACTCCAACATAGATGCTTAGGAGTACTCCAACATAAATCAACATAGATGCACAGTCGGTACTCCACTTTTTCATGTTTTCTATTTTGCTGGAAAAATGTTCCAGTTTTGATCAGGTTCTGCTACAACGGCACTAGAGATGACAATTTGAGAAACAATCTTGTTGCTTTGGATTCTAGGGGAGCTCGCCTCCCGAGTTGCCAGAGCAACAAATATGTGATGACTTGATGCAATATCACTACTAGGGAAAACCTTATACACAGAATCTTACCAGTAGCGCGTTAAAATGAGGCGCTACTGCTACTTAGCAGTAGCGCGTTGACATAAAGGCCGCTACTGCTATCCACTTAGCAGCAGCGCGGCAGGAATAAAACGTGCTACTGCTAAGTTTGAACTTGTCCATAGGACGGGCCCAGCTTAGCAGTAGCGGGTTTGTTAGGGGCGCGCTGCTGCTACGGATTTTAGCAGCAACGCGTTTTCCTTTCCCACGCTGCTGCTAAAGCTATTTTGACCTAACCCCCCGCGTGGGCTGTCGGTGTCAAAACCGACGGATCTCGGGTAGGGGGTCCCGACCTGTGCGTCTAAGGCGGATGGTAACAGGAGGCGGGGGACACGATGTTTACCCAGGTTCGGGCCCTCTCGATGGAGGTAATACCCTACTTCCTGCTTGATTGATCTTGATGATATGAGTATTACAAGAGTTGATCTACCACGAGATCGTAGAGGCTAAACCCTAGAAGCTAGCCTATGGTATGATTGTTGTTGTCATACGGACTAAACCCTCCAGTTTATATAGACACCGGAGGGGGCTAGGGTTACACAGAGTCGGTTACAAGGGAGGAGATCTACATATCCGTATTACCAAGGTTGCCTTCCACGCCAAGGAGAGTCCCACCCGGACACGGGACAAAGTCTTCAATCTTGTATCTTCATAGTCCAACAGTCCGGTCAAAGGATATAGTCCGGCTGTCCGAGGGCCCCCTAATCCAGGACTCCCTCAGTAGCCCCTGAACCAAGCTTCAATGACAATGAGTCCGGCACGCAGATTGTCTTCGGCATTGCAAGGCGGGTTTCTCCTCCGAATACTCCATAGAAGATTTTGAACACGAGGATAGTGTCCGGCTTTGCAAAACAAATTCCACATACCATCGTAGAGAGAATAATATTTCCACAAATCTAATCTGCTGACAGCTTTTCATAACGTGACGTTCTGCCATGGTCTGGTCATGACGAACCGTTTTTCCGAGCCTACCACTGCACGTGTTGCGAGGCGGTTTTATTGGCACGTCCTGTCGAAGCAGAGATCGTGTCCCTCTTTTCACGGGATTCTCATCAATACGGGTGTGGGTAACCCAATCGTGCCTGCTGGTATGACTCCTCGATTTTAGGCAAGTTCCAAACGGCCACGCGGAGGACGCTTGATATTCACCCTCTTTATAAAGGGGCCAAGGCCTGTCCTTTTCTTCTCGCGCTCGATCCTTCCCTTCCCCTCACGTTGAATTCCAACACTCAAGGCTCAGGCTAAACGCTTCGGACCTTCAATCATGTCCGGATCCAACCTTCAAGGCCGGTGGATGGCCTCCTCGACCACGGAGGAGGACATCGTCGTGTGTGAAGCCTTCCTCTGCATCACCCCACACTTCGGCTTATGGCTCAAGTCCTTCAATGTGAAGCCGGAGATGATTGAGGGGCGATACGCAGAGTGCGGAGGTGCCATAATAAACAAAGGCGCCGATGCTCCATGGCCAAAGGGTTCCTTCCTGGAGACATCCAAGTTATGGCAGCGGGAGTGGTTTTACATCACCGCTCCCTGAAGCGCCAAGTGGGTAGCTGCCCCTGCCTTCCGTCCGCCCCCCCCCCCCCCCCCCGCCACAATTGGCGTCATGGGTCAACAAAGGGTTGGACTGGGGACCAGCTAATGATGTGCCGACATTGGAGAGCCGCATCCGAGATCTCTTCAAGGGAGATGTCAGCCTTGTCAAGGTAATGAAAGTCATGCTAGTTCGTCGGGTCCTGCCATGCCAACGTCGAGCTCTCCGTATGTGGGAGTTCAACCCGGAAGGACCGTGAACTATTCAGCAATTCTTCGGCGCGACGCTCGAAGAGATGTATGGATTGTTCTTCGGATCACAAATAAAGTGTCCGGACACCACCGAGGATGTGGCACTACTAGGAAAAGGCCTGCTAGTGGCGCACCTGTTTTACCTTCTAATGGCGCACTACAGGTGCACCACTAGCATCACGCCATTAGATTTTTTTTACTAATGGTGCACCACAGGTGCGCCATTAGTATCTGCTATACTAATGGCGCACCAGGCAGTGCGCCATTAGTACATCACACGGTGCGCCATTACTATCTGACTTAGTAATGGTGCACCACATAGAAGTGCGCCATTACTAACATTCTTTTTCAAAAAAAAATCAGAAATATTTTTCTCAAAAAAAATTTCGTTTTTTCTTAATCTCGGGTCACTATGGCTTAATCTCTGGTCAATATGCTTAAACTCAAGTCAAATCGCACTCCGTGGTCAAACTTCCCGAAAGGTCACCCATCTTCACACTACTCCAGCCCAAGCACGCTTAACTTTAGAGTTCTATCCAACCCCAGCACCAGCTCACTTAACAAGCACTTGTTGATATATCTAGCATATCAATCCTATTAAACCTTGTTGATGTCTAGGACTTTGTTCATGTTCATGAGTGTGATGAAATTTTGAAAAAATATTTCAAACTCCCAGGTAATATTACGTATCATATTTTGAAAAAAAAATCCCCAAAAAAAGTTTTTTTGAAACCAATTTTTTTTCTGTTACTAGTGGCGCACCTAGCAAATGGTGCGCCACTAGTAAGTTTGAATTTTTTTTTCATTTTCCCCCTCTAGATCTTAAAAGCCCTGTATCTTTCATTCTGTTAGGTTTTTGGGGATTTTGAAGTTGTTGAACGGGGTTCTCCCGGTTCAATTCGTATGTAACTTTTTGAGTAGATGATTTTTCATATAAAAAACTTTTTAATTCGAGTTCGTATGCAAAAGTTATGCCCATTTTATAAATTCCAGAGAGATTTTGCAAATAAAGTCGAAATTCATATTTGTAAATTTTCCCAACAACTAGACCACATATCACATGGGAAACTTATTTCTTTTATTTTTTTGATATTTCCATCATTTTCTTTTATTTTTTCTAAAACTGAAAAGGCGGTCCACAAGGGGGGCGTGCATTCGGTGAATTTTTGGGCAAAGTTAACTAGTAATGGCGCACCACACCCACGGTGCGCCATTACTAACTTTGAAAAAAAATTAAAAAAATTTTGTTAGTAGTGGCGCACCGAGGGTATGGTGCGCCATTACTAGTTAAAACTAGTAATGGCGCACTGTCCCCTAGTGCGCCATTACTAGTTTTGACAAAAAAATAAAAAAATTGTTAGTAGTGGCGCACCGAGGATGTGGTGCGCCATTACTCTACTGGAATTTGGATTTATCAGCCTTTATATTTGTTTGAAGTCATGATCTGAACGAGTCGCACATACACCCTAGCACATGTTACGAGTCGCACATACACCCTAGCACATGTTCCTCAACGCTGAGAGCATCCTTTTCAATCTTTTTTTAGTATCGGAAGGAAAAAGAAAGAAAAGATGGATTGGGTTGAACCTCAAAGTCATTAAAAATTTGGTAAACCCCATTTTGGAAAATAGAAATTCAATTTAAAGGGGTACCCAAGCTAAATAAGGCCTCAGAAATCAGAGCATAGAAAAGGCGGGGCTGGCTAATTAAATGAAAGGATTTCGAACCAAAATCTTTGCTAATTCGACAAGGATTGTATTCTTTAATTATTTCTCTATTTTTTATTACTTAATTTAAGAATAAAAAAATTATTCTAATGAATTTTATTCTTCTTCTTCGGATTCAAAATAGAAGAATAAAAGAATAAGTAGAAGAATTAAGTTAAGTCAATCCAAAAAGAAAAGGAGGTTCATGGCCAAGGGAAAAGATGTTAGAATCAGAGTTATTTTTGAATGCATCAGTTGTGTTCGAAAAGGTGCCAATGAGGAATCGACGGGGATTTCTAGATATAGTACTCAAAAGAATCGCCACAATACACCCGGACAATTAGAATTCAAAAAAATTTGTCGTTATTGTCGCAAGCATACGACTCATCACGAAATAAAGAAATAGGAACATCGTGTGTTCAATCTTTCCAAACAACAGAAAGAGTAAGAACTTCATATTTAATATATAAAGAAAACATAGTATAGAATACAAAATACAAATCAACTCATCTGATTTCCGGTAGATATTATTTCATATGTATAGAGGGTATTCATATACTATAATATGAATCAAATAAGATATGGATCAAAGAAAAACTACTTCTTCTGGATCCTACATTAATAAAATAAAGAAGTGAATTTTCAAATTTTAAATAAGGAATAAATCATGTATACATCTAAACAACCTTTTCTTAAATCTAAGCAACCCTTTAGTAAATCCAAGCAAACTTTTAATAAATCCAAGCAACCCTTTCGTAAATCCAAGCAAACTTTTCGTAAATTCAAGCAACCTTTTCGTAAATCTAAACAACCTTTTCGTAGGCGTCCCCGGATTGGCCCGGGAGATCGAATTGATTATAGAAACATGAGTTTAATTAATAGATTTATTAGTGAACAAGGAAAAATATTATCGAGACGAATAAATAGATTAACCTTGAAACAACAACGATTAATTACTCTTGCTATAAAACAGGCTCGTATTTTATCTTTCTTACCGTTTCGTAACTATGAGAACGAAAAGCAATTTCAAGCCCAGTCAATTTCAATAATTACAGGTTCTAGACCCAGAAAAACTAGACATATTCCTCAATTAACGCAAAAGTACAATTCCATCGAAACTTAAGAAACAACAACCAAAATTTAAGAAACAACAACCGGAACTTAAGTTCCGATTGTTGATGTTTTATTCGAATTCGAAAGGGCCAGACCTATATATATTATAAAGAAAGTAATCCAGCTCGTTGATTCCTACCACTTAATCTTAATTTATTGTATCTTCCCGGAGTTCCCTCTCCGGGAATTCATCTTTTATTATTCCAGTATATTACTTTATTTATACCTTTAATTGATGATCTTTATTTTATTGGAAATCGTGATTATTTGGATTTGATACAGCTACTTGTGCAAGCATTTTACGATTAAGAATCAATTTCTTCTGGTACAGGTTGTGTATTAATTTACTATAACTATCGAATACTTTATATACCCGCGTTGCTGCGTTTATCCGAGTGATCCACAAACGACGAAAATCCCTCTTTTGCCTACCTCTATCTCGATGAGAGGAAACAAAAGCTCTTTTTACCTGTTGGGTAATCATTCGATTAAGTCTTAAATGAGCCCCTCTAAAGTTTGAGGCAAATGAACGCATTTTTGTTCGTCGTCTCCGGGCTATATATCCTCGCGGAACTCTGGTCATTGAATCAAATTAACCTTAATGAATAACTAATGATTTCTCTTCTTTTAGCCACCCTTTTTCTCATTAATAACAAACTAATTATTCCGATATATAAAATATTAATTCCAATGGCTTTTGCTATAGTAACCTTCCCAACCACGATTTTTTATTCCACTCCGTTCAGTTATTTCTATACAAAATAACAAATTCATTCTAATAATACTAATAAAAATAGTGGGTTCCATCGTTTCTATGGTTCCCTTTTAAACGGTGAGGCCCTCTCTATACACCGGAGCCCTTTCTTTCATCAAAAGGTATTGCGAACTTGTATAGTCCACATTCTTTGGCTCTACCTATCCATTATAGAGTAAATAGCTCTTTTCACAATAAGAGTTATCCATACAGTGACGGTATTTAATTATGAAAGTTGGCTAAGTAGCTGACCCTGTTAGTCCGTTCTTTTAAGATAAAGGAGCATAAGCCTTTTTCTTTTTATTACTATTTCCTCCGCTTAATGGATAACCATTTGCTACCAATGGGAGAATTGCTTCTTATTTCCAATTTAGATAATTGGATTTGCACCAAAGGAGACCATAAATTCCATATACCATAGAAATCTAGGATAGAGAAGCTATATCCTATTCATTGGTACTAATCATGGATACTTCAATTTTTTTTATTTGTTTGAAGTCCTGATCTGAACGAGTCGCACATACACCCTAGCACATGTTCCTCGACGCTGAGGGCATCCTTTAAGCGCGGCCGTTTTTCGAGGGATAACTAAAAAACTTAATAAAACTGATATGACTGCTATGGAGGGTCCAATGCTAAATAAAGAAATATCTCCTCGGGATGGCAGGATATCTTCTTTAAAAAGTAGCTTAGTCCCATCTGCTATAGCTTGAAGCAGGCCCAGGGGGCCAGCATATTCAGGACCAATACGTTGTTGTATCGACGCAGATATTTCTCTTTCTAACCACACAATTACGAGTACCTCTATTGTTATTCCCAAAAGGAGGGTCAAAATGGGTAGAATCGATATCAGTCCATAGAATTCTTTTAATAATTCCAATTTCGAAAAAGAATTGATAGTTTCTACCTCTACCCTATCTATTATCATTAAAACGATCAACTTCCCCCATAATGATATCTATACTACCTAATATCGTCATGATATTAGCCAATTTCATTTTTTTAACTAGCTGAGGAAGAATTTGCAAATTAATAAACCCGGGTGGACGGATTTTCCATCTCCAGGGGAAAAGGCTATCATCTCCTACTAGATAAATCCCTAATTCACCTTTTGGGGCTTCTACTCTTACATAAAGCTCTTGTCTTGACAATTCAAAATTGGGCGAAGGTTTTTTACCAAGAAATTTATACTCAAAATCATTCCATTCAGAATTCTTTTCTTTCTTAAAGCGTTGGACTTCTAAATTCTCATAAGGTCCTCCAGGAATTTTTTCTACAGCTTGTTGAATTATTTTGATGGATTCCCTCATTTCACCAATTCGTACTAAATAGCGAGCTAACGAATCCCCTTCTTTTTGCCATTGGACTTTCCAATCAAATTGGTTGTAAGACTCATAAGGATCTACTTTACGAAGATCCCATTGTAATCCAGAAGCTCGTAACATCGGTCCCGATAAGCCCCAATTTACTGCTTCTTCTCCGCTAATAAAACCTACTCCTTCAACTCGCTCTAAAAAAATTGGATTCTGTGTAATAAGTTGTTGATATTCAACAACTCCGCGTAAAAAATAATCACAGAAATCTAAACATTTATCGATCCATCCATAAGGTAGATCGGCGGCTACTCCTCCGATGCGAAAGTAATTGTGCATCATTCGCATACCTGTAGCAGCTTCAAATAGATCATATATTAATTCTCTCTCTCTAAAAATATAGAAAAAGGGGTCTGTGCGCCGAGATCCGCCATAAAAGGTCCAAGCCATAGCAAGTGAGAAGCTATCCGGCTTAATTCTAACATAATTACCCTAATATAGCTGGCTCTTTGTGGTATTTGAATATTCTCCAAGAATTCTGGTGCATTTACTGTTATTGCTTCTGTAAACATAGTAGCTAAATAATCCCACCTTGTTACATAAGGTAAGTATTGTATAATAGTTCGGTTTTCCGCGATTTTTTCCATTCCTCTGTGTAAATAGCCTAATATGGGTTCACAATCAATAACATCCTCACCATCGAGAGTAACGATCAGTCGAAGAACACCATGCATTGATGGGTGTTGAGGGCCCATATTGACTATCATGAGATCTTTTCTTGTAAGCGGTAGACTCATATCCTTTCTTTCTTAATTCATTATTCCATGAAAATGGATTATTCCATGAATTCCTCAAAGCGAGGCTCATCAAAATGAAAAATCTAAGACTACTATAAGACTACTAAAAAAATAATAAAACAAGAAAAAAATTTGAACGATTAAATTACTGCTCCCGAATATTCAACTCACCGATTAATTTCTTATAACGTACTATATTTTTCTTTGCCAAATAAGCCAGCAAACGTCGACGTTTTCCCAAAAGTCTTCGTAGACCTCTTTCCGATGAAAAATCTTTTTTGTGTAATTCCAAATGTGAAGCAAGTCTCCGTATCTTATTGGTGAAACTGAATACTTGAAATTCAACAGAACCCCTGTTTTCTTCTTTTTCTTCTTTAACCATAAATCCAAAAAAAATTCTACCTCCTTTCTTTTTCATGTATTTTTCTGATCAGGAAAAATACAAAATTATGTCAGTTATTTTGAAGTTATTCTAATCTCGTACACACACAAATTTGCAATTATTCATCTACTACTGGAATTTGGATTTATTTTATCGATGCAAATTGGATTTGGATAGAAGGGTACATTCTTTCTAATATTTGGACACTAATTTGTTTGAAGTCATGATTTATTAGTTTGGAAAATACTATCCCCTGGTGCGCCATTACTAGTTTTGAAAAAAAATAAAAAAAATTGTTAGTAGTGGCGCACCGTGGATGTGGTGCGCCATTAGTATTTGGACACTAATGGCGTACCAACACATGGTGCGCCATTAGTATATAGTAGTGGCGCACCACATGTGTGGTGCGCCATTAGTGTCCAAATTATCTATAGCCCTTTTCCTAGTAGTGTGGGTCTGAACTGCAATCGTCCAGACACCCAAGTAAGTAATTCCGCGACCGAACACGTTGTCTTTTAATTTATCACAACATCATTCTGAAAAGTCGCCTTTTGACCAGGACTGGATAAAAAAGGCGAGGATGATCAGGTGTTCGGCCCCCCTTCCCGAAGGCTCACCGGATCCTGTACTAGCCAGGATGCTTGAGCTTGCGCCTTATCAAGCTCCATCAGGGGAAGATAAAGGGAGGAACAAAGAAGCCGAAAGTGAGCCTCACTCATTATTCATCCAAACTAGGGGAATTAGTGCCTCTGCGAAGGAGGATAACCGGGGAGAAGAATCTGAAATTCCCTCTCCCCAAGGAAGGAAGAGGGCCGCCTCTGAAGACTTGGAAACAATGGTTTTCAAATGAGGGAAAAAACCTTTGTCAGGGGGCCCTACCCCGGAGGGCATCCTTACCGCACAGTACCCGCAAGGGGACCAGCCCTCCACCGAACTGTAAGTAAACAAAAGTACTTTATAGTAAATATACCCTGCTTTATTTATGAGATCAATAACCGAGACATATGTCTTGTAGTTCGGATGGTAGCCCTTCTCGACAGAGTTTGTCTTCGGGGGATCTTCTTCCGGAGATGATGGAGAGCGAAACGCCTCCCCGTGCCTCCCCGCCTCGTGAAGCGGACGACCCTGGGGTGTCGTCACGGAGGATTTCTCCTGATCCGCCAAGGCCAGAGGGTAACCCTTCGGCCACCCGAAGTCCGGAGTATTCGGCTCCTAAGGAGAGCATCAGAAAGAGTCCGGGACTGTCCGGTGCGCGACCAGACGCACTGATGAATCTTCTGGAGCAAGCGGCTATCTCAGAAGCGCATCGTACGCTAATGGGTACGGTGGTTGAGAAGATTTCATCCGCCGAAAGCGGGTTGCATGAAGCTTTTATGAGCCTGCTGAGAGGCTTTGAGGTACGCAAAGTAATATATATTTTTTGACGGTACCGCACACGCTGGGTGTACCCTATGCAGATAGTAGCCCCTGAGACTCTGGTTGCTATCGAAAAAGGAAGCAAATAGAGGATCATAGTCCCAGGTAATAGCCGTGCTGCTTTCACGTGCAAGCGGCTGAGGGTCCGGTGGCTAGCCGGACTGATGAGTTTGCCGAACTGAAGCGGCAACTTGATGTGGCAGATGCCGACATCGTGCTTGTAAACAAGCGGCTTGACGAGGCACAGGGTATGTATTTCTCCGGCGATCAACACATATTAAGAGGAGCATGATGCTAGTATCTGTAATATGTTGTGACTGTAGATGGAGCTGCCGGCGTGGAGACCCTTCGGGCGGAACTTGCCCGAGCCAAGGAACAAGCCAGGAAGAGTGATGCGGCCGCCCTAGAGACGGTCGAAGAGCTAAGAGCCGAACAGGCTGAGCATTGCCAGAGCAAAGAGAAAATAGCCAAGATGGCTGTTGAAAGATGTCGCCGACCGTTATGATCTTCTTGAAAAGGAAAGCCAAGCGAAGACGGCGGACCTGGAGAAAGCCATGGTAGCAGCCAAGGAAGCCCGCTCTAAAATCCGAGCGGCGAAGGAGGAGCTATGTCAAGCCGGAGATATCGCAGCTGGGAAGCCCTTTTTGTTGCGAAAGAAGTTCCGGGATCCTAAGTATGCCCGTCTAGATCAATTATGGAGTTCTGCAGACGCATACTTGGATTTGGCAGCGAGTGCTGCTGATGCGACCGAGTTTTTCAAAGATCAAAAAGATCACGAAGTGGAAAAGCTATTCTGGTCGCAGTTCAATGTTCCAGTGCGTCCGCTGCTGTTAAATGAGCAAATGGCCGAGTGGGCCGAGCTCCATAGGTTGTCCGGGCTTGCCATGAGGTCTGTTGTGGACCATCTTTGGCCGGAAGGACCAAGGCCAAATAGTTATTTTGGCTTAGTGCAACGATTCCTTGGTGTTGTGCCGCATATCGACGCTGTGAAGAGGTCGGCGTGCATAGAGGGTGCGCGGATGGCTCTTGCCCGTGTCAAGACATACTGGGAAGAGATGGAGGCCACCGCTATTGCAACCCAGAGTTCGGCCGTAGGCCGGGTATCGGCCGAGCACTATTTTGAAGAAGTCCTAGAAGGTGCTCGTTTAATAGAGGCTCAGTGCTCGAAGAGTATCATGTTCTAGTGACATGTATCCCAACTGTAAGAACAATGTTATTTGAATTATAAAGGCTTTGTTTATACTTTTGCCTGAAAGTATTATTATGCCTCCTGTGCGGTCGTTTATGTATGTATGTATGTATGTATATATATATATATATATAACCTGAAAGTGTGCACTCGTCGGCTTCAGCCCCCACGCATATAATGCGGGGGTGTTCGCAAAAGCGCGTGTTCACACTTGATCCAACGTCTTGGTCCATTAAGGAGGTGGTAGCGCGGCGAACAAGGCAATCAGACTATATTTCTTTAACACTTTCACTTAACCATAGGAGTTTGACAGTGGGGCTACTATATAGCCCCTGGTATTTCCGCGTCTATCCGAATACGGTGTGCGTACGTACATGACCGGGAAAACCGGTCCTTCGTTAATGCGGAGGAATCCCGAAGATTCCGATGAGTAATCAAGTGGTTGACCAGTCTCGCGCTTTATCATGACACTCAGTTTTCGGCTTTCTCTACTGAGGTGCTCGTCCGGATGAACCAGGGCATAATCGCAGTAGTTCTCCCGGTGCCACCTTAGCTGATAGAGCGGAACGTAAGGTAGCAAAACATGGGAGCCGGGCAAACCCAACATTTGACCAAAGACATGATTCGGAGCTGATGCATATAAGGCCAAACTCGCGACGCCGAACACTCCCTAAGTTATTCGGTCTTTACAACATATACTGGGCTGAGTAACGCCCTTGAACCCTGAATTTCCAGGTACGTGCATTAGTCTGACGTGGCGAAATGCCAATAACGCCAGCATCCCTCTCGGTTGTGTTGAGTATCCGGAGGGTATGAAGCAACAAGAGACAATAAGAAAGGTTTACACAGGGTCTTAATCTAAAAAGAAACCTTTGAGCGGGGCCCTGCTGCACGTCTGCGCCTGTGTCTCCGTTGTGCCGTATCCTAGAAGGGTGTAGCACAATTATCATCTGTCAAAAGAGAAGAACTTAGATGAAATTTGTCGTGCGAAAAATTGGTTGTTCTTAATAAACCATTAAAATTCAAAATAAGGTCGAGCCAAAATGTAGGCTTTTTTTACATGCAGGAAGCCCCTAGCACCGTCTATGGGGGTATATACATCAACCTCATCTCAGGTTTATCTAAGCTGTTACAGCTAGTGGTGCGCGGGACTCGTCTAGCCGTGTCCGCGGTATTAACGACCGATCGTTTATGCTAGTTGGAGAGGCCATTTAGTGTTCGGCAGCTAAAGCTGCCGCACATTCTTCCGCGCGTAAGGACGCTCAGTGTTTCCGCTAACTATGATGATGCCGCGTGGACCGGGCATCTTGAGCTTGAGATAAGCATAATGTGGTACTGCATTAAAAAGAGCGGAGGCCGTTCTTCCGAGTAGTGCTTGATAGCCGCTTCGGAATGGAGCGATGTCGAAGGTTAACTTTTCACTTCGGAAGTTGTCAGGGGAACCGAATACAACCTCTAGTATGAGAGAGCCCGTGCAGCTGGCCTCTGGGCCTGGTATTACTCCTTTAAAGGTAGTATTGTTTTGGCTAATTCTCGTTGGGTCTATCCCCATTTTGCGGACTGTGTCCTGATATATCAGATTAAGACTACTGCCGCCATCCATGAGAACTCGGGTGAGATGGTATCCGTTGATTATTGGGACAAGCACCAAGGCAGCCGATCCTCCGTGCCGGACATTGGTCGGGCTATCCCTGCGATCGAAAGTGATCGGGCAGGTTGACCAAGGGTTGATCTTGGGGGTGACGGGCTCTACGGCGCATACGTCTCGGAGTGCGTGTTTGCTCCTCTTCTTCGTCACGTGAATCGTGTTCACTGTTTTGACCTCTGGTGGGAACTTTTTCTGTCCCCCAGTGTTTTGCTGACGAGGCTCATCCTCGTCTTCACTTGGTGTCTCCCTACCCTTGTGTTCGGCGTTTAGCTTACCGGCCTGCTTGAAGACCCAGCATTCTCTGTGGGTGTGATTTGCAGGTTTATCGGAGGTGTCGTGAATCTGACATAATTTGTCTAGAATCTTGTTGAGGCTGGACGGTCCATCTCTGTTGCCTTTGAAAGGCTTTCTCCGTTGACCGGGTCGAGAGCCCCTGAATCCGGCGTTTACCGCCGTGTTGTCTGGGCTGTCTTCGCTATTTCGACGCTTGCTTTTACTGCGTTGTGGTTTTCCATTACCATCCCTAACTTCAGATGTGCCTGGGTCGCTGGTGCTACTACGGGCCAGCCAGCTATCTTCGCCCGCACAAACGCGAGTCATAAGGCTTGTTAGGGCTTCCATTGTCCTTGTTTTTTCTTGGCCGAGGTGTCTGGCGAGCCATTCGTCTCGGACGCTATGTTTGAAAGCTGCTAAGGCTTCGGCGTCCGGGCAGTCGACGATTTGGTTCTTCTTAGTGAGAAATATGTTCCAAAGTTTTCGGGCTGACTCTCCGGGCTGTTGAATTATATGACTTAAATCGTATGCATCCGGAGGTCGGACATAGGTCCCTTGAAAGTTAGCCCTAAAAGCATCCGCAAGCTCCTCCCAACTTCCAATTGAATTTTCGGGGAGGCTCTTCAGCCAGTGCCGAGCTGGTCCTTTCAGCTTGAGGGGCAAGTACTTGATGGCGTGGAGATCGTCTCCGCGAGCCATATGGATATGGAGGATGAAGTCCTCGATCTAGACCCCAGGGTCTGTCGTTCCGTTGTATGCCTCTATGTTCACGGGTTTGAATCCCTCTGGGAATTCGTGATCCAGCACCTCATCGGTGAAACATAGGGGGTGCGCGGCACCCCTATATTTGGATGTGTCATGGCGTTCTGACAGTTGTAGTGTTCGGTTTTGATTATGCGCTGGAGCGCGCTTCCTAGATCCGTAGATGGATCTGGTCACGCCGGCCTTTTGATGCAAGTCCTCGTGTGGATCATGTGCTGACTTATGTGCGGCCTCGTTAGCCGCCCTATCGCGGCCACCCAACACTTCTATTGGCAAATAGGAGGTTTCCAAATTCATGCCCAAGTACTCATCACTTCTTGGGTCGTAATTACTATCTTGCTAGGTTCAGTTGTCATAGCTCTTCGGAATCCACAAACCATCCCGACCGACGGTCAGAATTTTTTTGAATATGTCCTTGAGTTTATTCGAGACTTGAGCAAAACTCAGATTGGAGAAGAATATGGTCCCTGGGTTCCCTTTATTGGAACTATGTTCCTTTTTATTTTTGTTTCGAATTGGTCGGGTGCTCTTTTACCTTGGAAAATTATAGAGTTACCCCATCGGCTGTGTGGACTCTAAGGCCTCATCATCGAATTCAGGCAACAGCTTGCGCTTTGGATAGCTCTTTGTGTGGCAACTACCACCATACTTTTCTTCAGTGTCGAGCACTTTGTTCCATCTACTGTTGAGCGTATTCTGCGCGGCCTTAAGCCTTTGCTTCTGCTTCTTCAGACTCCTCGCGGTGGCAATAAGCCTTCTACGGAGGTTCTCTTGTTCCAAGTGCCTTTCCGGGATGATGTGTGCATCGTCGTCTGGACTGTTTTCCTCTCCGGAGAGAGGTTGATGAGCTCTATCCTCGGCGTCGACGTGATCGGACAGCGGCTCCGTACTATGTTCGCCATCCGCTGGTTCATCCTGCTCTGTCGCTGGGTCAATGTGGTCGTCATTTCCTCTGGAGTCGACCGGGGTGTTATTTTTTCTTGCGCTGTTATCGCTGTTTTTGCCGAGGCGGGATTTGGAGCGGCGCCTACGCCGTCGCTTTGGTTGCTTCTCGAGGGAGCTATCCTTCGTTGCGTCCTTCCGTTCCTCGTCATTGTTTTCTTTGGGTGTATCCACCATATATATATCGTGTGATGAAGTGGCTGTCCAGCGCCCTGTGGGCGGTGGTTCCTGATCCTCTCCTGCATCGTCGTCCATACCGTCGATGTCCTCAGAGTCGAAATCAAGCATGTCGGTTAAATCATCGACAGTGGCTATTAAGTGGGTGGTGGGTGGGGAACGAATTTCTTCGTCGTCCGCTTCCCGTTCGGGCCGGACATAGTTCGGCCAAGGGCCTCCTGACAAGGAGAGAGGCCTTAACGAATTTAGCACATCGCCAAAAGGTGAGTGCTGAAAGATATCCGCGGAGGTAAACTCCATGATCGGCACCCAATCAGATTCGATATGCATGGACGCAAGCGGTTTGGAGCCTGTGGCCGGGGATGAATCCGAGGATCCGACGACATAGGTCTCATAGGAGGTGAAGTTAATATTCGGCTCTATCGCCACTGAGTGTGTGGCCTCCGAGGCGGGGTCCATCCACCCGTCCTCGGACGGCGTAATCGACTCCGGAGCTAAGGCCGGAGTAGGCATAGGTGTGATCTCCCGAACACCGTCCGGCGGCAGAGCTAAGTCGTGCTCGTCGTGACTGTGCGGCGCACTTGACATGTGCTCGAATCCATCAAAGATCAAGTCTCCGCGGATATCGGCAGTATAGTTCAAGTTTCCAAACCTGACCTGATGGCCAGGGGCGTAGCTCTCGATCTGCTCCAGATGGCCAAGCGAGTTGGCCCGCAGTGCGAAGCCGCCGAACACGAAGATCTGTTCGGGGAGGAAAACCTCACCCTGGATCGCATCGTTGCCGATGATCGAAGGGGCCATCAAACCTTGTAGTGACGGCACAGTGGAACTCTCAATGAAAGCACCAATGTTGGTGTCAAAATCGGCGGATCTCGGGTAGGGGTCCCAAACTGTGCGTCTAAGGCGGATGGTAACAGGAGGCGGGGGACACGATGTTTACCCAGGTTCGGGCCCTCTCGATGGAGGTAATACCCTACTTCCTGCTTGATTGATCTTGATGATATGAGTATTACAAGAGTTGATCTACCACGAGATCGTAGAGGCTAAACCCTAGAAGCTAGCATATGGTATGATTGTTGTTGCCCTACGGACTAAACCCTCCGGTTTATATAGACACCGGAGGGGGCTAGGGTTACACAGAGTCGGTTACAAGGGAGGAGATCTACATATCCGTATTGCCAAGCTTGCCTTCCACGCCAAGGAGAGTCCCACCCGGACACGGGACGAAGTCTTCAATCTTGTATCTTCATAGTCCAACAGTCCGGCCAAAGGATATAGTCCGGCTGTCCGAGGACCCCCTAATCCAGGACTCCCTCACGGGCTTCCCTCCTCTGCTTCCTCCCCCAATTCACTCTCTCTTCTCCCCTCGTCGCCTCCGCCGAAGCCCCTGCACTCGCCCTCGCCGGAGCCCCTGCCCTCGCTCTCCGCCGGAGTCTGCCCTCGACGTCGACGCGCGCCTGTGCCTCCTCCTCCTCGACCTTGCCAGAGCCCCTGCCCTCGCTCTCCGCCGCCGTCTCCCTCGACCCGCCTCGCCGTCGTCTCCCCCGACCGCACCTCGCCACGCCTTGTTGCCGCTGTCTCCCCCGACCCCATCTCTTTTTTTTTGTTTTTCACTGTAGTTTTTGTACTATTGTATAATGTAGTTTTTTTTACTGTTTTTAGTAAGTGTTTAAAATAATTAGTAAGTAAATTAATAAACTAGTTGAACTAGTGTAGTTTTAGTAAGAACTAGTTGAATTAATACAATTAATGTATTTTTAGTAAGAAAATTAATATAACTAGTTGAACTAATTTATTTTTAGAAAGAATTAGTTTATTTCTATTTATAGTAAGTTTATATTTAGTAAGAACTAGTTGAATTAATAGAACTAGTTGAACATGTCACATTTGTTGTTATTTTTTTAGTTTAAGCAATTATTCCCGCATCGACGTCGATACCCGTCGTTCGCTACGGTTTTAGTTGTATTAGTGATGTTATATGTATGATACTATTCGGGATGTATTAGTGATAACTTTTAGGGTTTTTGTTTTTGCAGAAATCAAGGAGCCCCTCCATCATCCCCGCCGTTGTCCCCGTCACCGACCCCCTCCGACCTCGAGGTGAGACCAGCCAAACATGTATATCTTGTGTTGCTCAAATAGGATATGTGGTTGCCCAAGTGGCCGGTCATGTTCAGGTTACACCTTCGAGTGGCCTATGTTTTGCCGGAGTGTTGATTAATTTCTGTTCCGGCAAATTTCAGGCGCTCGATATGTCCTGTTTTAGCAAAGGTCATGTCAGAATTTTCCGTGAATTTTGGCATGACTTGTGCTAGAATATGTAGGAAATATCGAGTGGCCTGGATTTTCTAGAAAGATAACTAAACGATATTTTGGGTTGACGTTAAGTCTGTCGAGGCCGAAGAATCCCGACTGTTGTCGTAGGGGTCGTTTCTCCTTCTTCTCCGGGTGCTAGACAATTTGGTGTAATGCACTAGGGGAAGGAGGAGTAACGACCATCACCGACGGTCGCAAATGTCAGAGAGGAATCAGTGAGGGAGAGTCTCCACCATATATGAGAAGACGAAGAATCCCGACGAGTGTTGTCGTGGGGGTAGCTTCTCTTTCATTCCCGTGTGCTAGAAAATTTGATGTAATGCACTCGGGAACGAAAGGAGGACCTACCATCACCGACGGTCGAATATATATACCACGTGAGCTGAGAGTTTTTAAGAAAAGACTCGACAGACTGATAGTCAACCCGTGATGAATAATAATGTTCTAATTTAGTTTTTGTGTACATATATTTAATTGTACAAGTTTAATCTTTGAATTATGAACATAGGAAATGCCGTACTCGGACGACGAAAGTCTCCCGGGGGAGTGCGACTAGTGCCACGACGACCGAGGTCAGTGCGACAGGTTCGTTGACCTGTACGAAGATCGGCGATTCAGCGTTAAGCTCGAGGAGACCTTCGATATTGAAACGGTACGCAACGACGACAAGTGTTTTTTTCGTAATTAAGCACGACTTCAACTATGTCAACGTGTACTTTTCATATTTTGCAATTCGACTAGCTTATCCCATCCTATGCAAGACGCTATGTCTTGGAGAGGATGGGTTTTGAAGACCATGAAAGTATGGAAACGAAGAAAATTCACCTAAGGACCCATCATGGTATGGATTTTGAAGTAAATCTGTACAATTCTGAGAGCGTAACCCATTTTGGTTGCAAGAATTGGGAAGCACTTTGCGAGATGTATGGTTTTTATGAGGGTATGCTTGTCACCATGGATCTTGGTGATCCTGACACCGCCGAAGACAATTTGGACATTTGGGTCCTTGTTGATACGCTTCCAATTCTTCCCCTATGTGAGCTTCTCAAACATAGTTATTATGTAATTTATATTGTTTATTTCAAAATAGTTGACAGCTTATTTCCATTGATAGCTTACTTTCATTCTTCAAAGAATGTGCGGAAGATGGTATAGATTGAATCAACTACACCGAAGGCTCTGAGTTAACTTACCAGGAGAAAAGTCATCTGGTCGCATATTGTACTGATCTTGAGAATTACAATGTCTTTTATCGAACTCCTCCAAATTATGGTGAATACGTGCCACTAGTGCACGCGTTGAACCACTATAACTTCCATGGAGATATCCTGGTAAGATTTTTTACTATTACGACATCCGTGCATCTTTTGCATACTTCTAAAACTGAACTACATTGCTAACTACGAAGTTATTACTATGTTTTCAACAGAAAATCCCGATGGATTGTTTGCCTCATTTGATGTATAAGAATGGTTGTCTTGATGTTTTGAACATACAGCCAGGTCATCCTACGAGTCTCACCTTTCCATATCGGATTTCCAAAACCGGTGAACACATGGTAATCAAAGAATGAAAAAAATGTATGGACAGTCGTAAGGAGGTTCTTGGAAGCAAGATTGTGCGAAAGGCAAGAATTGAAGACAGGATAATCTCCATTCTCCATAATGGAGAGTCAGGGACTATCTTGTTTTATGCTATTTTACCTAGGAGAAGGTAGTAGGTCCTAGCTAATACTCATGATCATGTGCTAAGGTAGTAGGTCCTAAGATAATGTAGTAGGTCCTATGAGGTACAATATATTTATGAGAGTTGATGATGATGAGTAGTTGTGATTATGTCTAGTGACCAACTTGTATGTGATGTCTCATTGATGAAAACGATGATCATGAGGAGGTGTTATATGACAATGATGTATTATGATGATAAGTTGTTAATGATATGATGATGATGATATATTATATCATTGGGTGAAAGAACCGCTGATTAGTTTCAAGTGGATGTCCATCCACTTGAAACTAGTCCACGGTTCTTTCTCCCAGTGATGTAATAACTCATTATGATGTAAAATCATTCTCTAAATTGCTGCGGTATGAAAACTTATATAAAGGTGTATGAATACACATGAAATAAAAAAATACAAAATAATAGTAGTAGCGCTTTCAAGGAGAAGCGCTACTACTAATTACCAGTAGCGCTCATACCGCAAAGCGCTGCTACTAAGTCGATGTAGCAGTAGCGCGGTCCAACACACGCTACTGCTAACATTTAGTTGTAGCGCCTTACTAGTAGCGCCGTACCCCGTGCTACTGATAGGTTTTAAACACGCGCTACTGCTAGGGTTTTCCCTAGTAGTGTATGCTTTCAAGTTGCAACTTGTTCTCTACAAACAGTACTAGCAGTACTTGTCTTCCCTCCGAGCAAGAAGGTGTACATCACCGTGGTAAGGAAGCCGTCAAAGGCTTGCAGAAAGCTATACTTCCGTTTCCAACGCATCTCATTTCTATGAAATATAGCATCGTCCGCTTACATATATCCAGCTAAAGTTCACCTTAGCGGCTATGCAAGAGAGACGGCGGACCAAGCATCGATTTAACTTATGCTAAGAGTTTTGATGGTTATCTGCTACGAAAAGGCCTTGTGTGGTTTGTGATTGTACATGCGGCTCGAACAATGGTTGGCATTGGCCACCTACTCCCCCACTATTTATAACGATAGTGTGCCATAGAAAGGTACCATATGTTATCAATGCGCCTAGCTATTTTTCTTATACATTTATGTTGGAAAAAGGATGGGTGTACAACTTCTGGTAGAAGTGTATTCAGGCACATGTTATCTCTGGTAGAAGTACAAATTCTATCGCACAAAATCAAGGTAGGGAGGCGGACCTGAGAGAGGAGACACGGCATGGTTTCGGCGGAGTGAGAGGAAAACAACGACTGGTTCTGTATCATACCTCTATTTTGGAGGTATCGGCGCGTTCGGGATATGACCCGAATATTCCCTCGGTGGGAATGACTTGGTTCCCGTTCCACCTATGTACCAAACCCCGAAACAAGGCCCAGTCACGGGTCCGACCCATGCCATTCCAGTTGGTGATTGAGACCAAACCAGCCTTAGGAATACCACCACCAAATATTAGGGAGAACAATATTTTAAAGAAATAAAATTGCAATCTAGGTGGCAATTAACGAGGTACCTACTACATAAGCGCTATCATTCTGCTAATTACATTATGTTATCGACATGCAACACAAACCAGCCAGCTGGACATCCGCCATCCAATAATTACGGGATGCATCGTAGTGAGACCACGACATAATTGTTGCCTACCTGATGAAACCATCACAAGATACATGAACAAATCAAACAGCCGCAATTCTATGACACATGTAGTTAATAACTGCAAAGTCTGAAGAAAAGCAAGATTATCAAGAGTTCCAGCTTTCTCTAAACCACGTGTTCGCCATATACAACCGTAAGTTACAACAAACTTGGCTTGCACTGGACAATACCAAAGAGTACAACCATCATGGTATGTAGTTAACATTTTATTTCTATTGTTTTGCCGAAATATGTTCCTTTTTTTTTGAGAAACCACATGGTTATCATATAAAAATGTAAGTTACAACAAACCCAGTCCACACTGCACAATACCAAAGAGTACCATCATGGCACGACAGCAAGACACATAAAAAAAGGAATTTATAAACAGTAAAATGTTCCGCCTTAGAGGTGACAATTTGAGAAACAACGTCGTTACTTTGGATGCTGGGGAAGCTCGCCTCCTCAGTTGCCGGAGCAACAAATATGTGAAGACTTGATGCAATATGCTTTCAAGTTACAACTTTTTCTCTACAAACAGTACTACATAGCAGTACTTTGTCTTCCAGCTGACCAAGACGACGCACATCGCCGCGGCAAGGATGCCGTCCTAGGGTTGCAGAAAGCTATACTTCCATTCCCAACGCATCTCATTTCTACGAAATCTAGCATCGTCCGCTTACATATATCCAACTAAAGGTAAAGGCTTAAAGCTTAGCAATTACGCAAGAACGACGGCGGGCCAAGCATCGATTTAACTTATGCTATGAGAGTTTTTTTTATGTCGATCTGCTACAAAAAGGCCCTGTGTGGTTTGTGATTGTATCTGCGGCGAGAATAGTGGTTGGCATTGGCCACCTACTGCCCCGCTATTTATAATGTTAGTGTGTCATACAAAGGGTCCCTATGTTATGAATGCGTATGTAATTTTCTTATACATTGATGTCAGAAAAGGATGAAAACGACCTCAGGTGGAAATGTAGTCAGGCACATGGTATCTCTACGTGAGTTGCTCTTTTTTCTACTGGTATTGCATCAATTAGACTATCAAATCTGGTCTGTTTAGTTATTTTGAGTAAGCATCGACTGCATAGTATGCCTCCCTTCATGCCTCCTGTACCACTTCAGCTAAGAATTTGAGTCGAGGTACCGTGGAGAAGATACGGTGCCCTTAAATCAGTATGGGTCCTTCATTTGTTCTAATTGATCCGATGGATAAGATCAGTTGGTACTTGCAAAGGTGTATGCCATCGTAACGACATACTACAACCTTTGGCAATCAGATTTGGGTCGACCCACTCATTCTGACGAGCTTGTGGAGGCCGGCTCCCCTGGCCCAGTTTTCATATGAAGCCAACCCAGAAGACCCACCGGCCTTGAAATTTAGGGTCGGACCCATTCCCATTCCCATCTTGACTTAGGAGTATCACCACCAAGTGTTAGGGACAACCATGTTTTAAAGGAAAAATTGCAATCAAGGTGGCAATTAAGTAGGCACTTACTACATAAGGCCGCTATCATTCCACTAATTATATTATGTTATAGACATGCAACACGAACCAACCGACCCAGAAAAGAATCATGGGATGCATTGTACCAAGACCCCAGCAGAATTGTTGGCTACCTGATGAAACCAACACGTGAGTGATGCACAAATCAAACAACCGCAATGCTATGAACATGTAATTAATAACTGCAAAGTTTCAAGAAAAAAATGCAAGATTATCAAGAGCTGCAAGATCAACATAATGCCCGTGGATGTCCAATTACTGGGATACAACAGAGGACCAGGAGGATTTATCAATAGCCGAGGTTTCAAAATTTAATGAGTGGGGAGGTGGTGGCACATGTGGCAGGGAAGAGGAGGCAGCCACCGCCGCACAAGATCATGCATGCTTGATTGGGATGTCCAGAGGGAATGAGACAATAATTCTAAAGTATCACCATAGTTCAAGGGTTAGATTTAGTTGGTATTCCCGCCCTTGTTCATTGAGTACCAGGGTGCCGTAAAAGAACTCAAGACGACTCTATGTGAACAATTACATTGGTTGTTGAGTAGAGTTATTCAAAACACATCCCAATCAAGGTTTTGGACTCCGAATAGACGAATTTTTTCGTGTGTGTGTGGGGGGGGGGGGGGGGGGGCGAGATTCTCGGTTACCACGGTTACCGAGAAATGCCAAACATATTTCGGATGAAATTTGTATTGAATTTTGATTTCAAATTCTTTTAAACTAGATATAGAGAAGACTTGAACTGGAACTGAGCACAAAAGAGATGGTATCTCAGTGGAACATTTTCTGCCCACGCGCTAAGCGAAGCGGTCGTGAGTTCGACTCCTGTTGCTTTGGACGTAAAAATTTGGAATTTTTTGCACGGGATGCGTTTTTCTCGTGGGGCAGCAAGAAGCTCGGTATCCTCCCGGTAACCATTTTTCTCGGGCGGTACCCAAAACCATGATCCCAATTTAGTAGATTAGCATCATGGTCATTTTTTGTTAGTTCTATTTTGGGTGCGCGCGTCGAAATGTACTCGTTCTGTTGCCTTTCCTCCCTTTAATGATCTCGCACCACTTTTTTCTATTGGAAAGGAAGGTGTCAGTTGAACTCCTATGCACCCATTTACACTCAACCATCCCTTGCCTTTGGGATTGGAGCCCGTGGCAGACCATATTAGAACTTACTAGTGGAAGGATCTTAGAAAAACTACTATCAAGAAGGGCTTGTTCCTTTTTTAGTCATTGTCATCTACTAGACTACGAGTTAAATGCATGAAACCACCACACTGAGGCTAGGTTATCAGAAAATACGAGTCCACATTTTTCTGGCTAAAAACATCCTATCTATGGTAAATATTTTGCAGATACCACTGATTGGCGGATTGAAGCGGTTTAATTACGTTTATGACATGTGGGTCTAGATGTTGCCGACGTAACGTAACGTAATGGCTTGTGTTGAGTATCGTGATTATTAGGAAAGCTAGGATAGCGTAGAATATTATTCTATCTTGCCTTGTACTCCAAGATATATATATATATGCCATGACACTCAAGCAATAAAACGAACTATTCCATTAAATCCCTCTCTCCCTTCTAATATGGTATCAGCCTAATCGATCCTAAACCCTAGCCGCCGCCGCTTCCGCACCCGCGCGCCGCCCCCGGGACGGTCGGCCTCCATGACCGCCGCCGGGGGCCGCGCCGCCGGTACCTAGGGTTCGTCCACCGGTCGCGTTGATCGGCTGTCCTAAAGAGTCTTTTTCCCGATCCATTGATTGGAGTTTTTCTCTGTCGCCGATCGATTGATCGGTTTCTATTTTTCTTTGGTTTTCTGATCTAAGATCGGTTTGCGTCGCCCGCTGTCGTTCGTCGTCTACAACGTGTGTTTGCTTTATCGATATCTTCATTGTCTTCAGGCTGGATTGTGCGTCGGGCTTCACGGCTGTCTCGCCAGCGCGCTGATCCGGCGGCCGCAGGACGCGAGTCCAGCGGCCACTCACGCGCCAAGCGCCGGTGCTCCGTGCTCACACACCTTGGTTCCTCAATGGGTGTGGCTGCACGTGTGCCTAGCGGTGTGTTGTGGCTGCTCATGCATGGACGCGGCCGTCGGCCTCTTGCGCAAAGCGTGTCCCCGCCCGGTTGCATGCGCCCGCACCGTGTGGCTGCACGATGCACCGCGTGGGCATCTGCATCGCCGATCGAGATCACCTGTCCGTCCAAGATCTGTCTTATCCACGCCGCGCAGTCGACCTGATCCTACGAAGACTGTCTTCGAGTTCAACACGCCTCACCGATCGAGTAATGGGCTGCCGCTGCGTCGCCCCATCGGACCGCAGCGTCGCCGCCCCGTGCTTCTTCCCGTGGCCACACTGATCCGCGCCGCCACTGCGTCACACCTTCAGGCCGTAGCGACGTGGTCCCTGCCGCCGCCCTGAGGTTGTTCCCGTGGTTGCACCACATCGCGCGCTGCCGCTGCGTCGCCCCTTCGGGCTGTAGTGCCGCGGCCCGCGGTCAACCGCCGCACCGAGGCCGTTCGCTCCATGCCGTCCCCGAGGCTGCACCGACCCTCGCGTTGCCGCTGCGTCGCCCCGTCGGGCCGTAGCAAGCGTGGCACACGATCCTTGCAACCGCCCTGAGGTGTTCCCCGCCGTCGCCCCGACCAGCTCGCCGCCGTTGCGTCGCCCCTTTGAGTCGTAACGCTGCGGCACGCGGTCCACCGCCATCCACGCGCGTTGACTTCCACGTGATATGCGCCGCGCCGCCTCCCTTGGCGCGGGAACGTCACCGTCCACGCCGGTCTTCGTCACGCTGTTGGGTTCATTTTCGCCTACTTCGAGCACCTCCGTCGCGCTCCTTCTCTAGCCGCCGCCGCCGCCTCCTCCTTAGGCCGCTGTCGCCGCTGCTCTTCTTCCGCGGCTCCACGGCGGCTACCTCGACACCGGCGACTCTCGACTCGACACCGACCACGGCGTTCTTCGCACGGCTACCTCGACTACGGCTACACCACCTATGCTCTCGACTACCTCGGCAAACGGCACAAAGGGCTACCGCCTTGCTTGTGCAACCTCGTTGGTTTTCACTCCAGCCACGACTCCGCGATGCATCGACTGTTACGACGGGGGGGGGGGGGGGGGGGGGGGGGGGGTGTCCGTCGGCTTTCCTTCGGATTCTTCTCCAGTCTCACCGTCTGCGTCGCTACCGTTGTGACTGCGGGGGATGTTGAGTATCGTGATTATTAGGAAAGCTAGGATAGCGTAGGATATTATTTTATCTTGCCTTGTACTCTAAGATGATCATGTATTCCTATATATATGCCATGAGGCTCAAGCAATAAAACAAATTATTCCACCAATCCTTCTTCTCCCTTCTAACAGCTTGGCCGAGATGGCGTCAGACCGGACATGGGGCGCACCTGTCAGCTGGATCTTCTTCTTCGGTTATCTTCTTTTCCCCCATTGAAAATACCTCCCGTTCTTGATCCCCTTTTCTCATGGTTGAATGCTCTATTAAAAAAAGGTCACCTGGATCGGCCTCGAGTCGCAGCTGCCCGAATCACACCCCCTACGACCATCGCCGTCGCCTCCTAGACCCCGATGGCGCGACCCCTCGCCGGCGATGAGACCCACACGGCCCCTTCCCGGCCTGCGCCTTCCTTCCTCACTCTTCAGATGCGCCTACCTCCGCCGGCTCTGGGACGGTGCCTGGGTGTTCCCGGAGACAGCCACCCTCCCGCCTGGCGCCAGCCTCCCCAACCTTCATGAGCTTGTCCTTGGCCGCACCATCACAAAGGGCAAAGACCTCAAGTTCGTGCCCGTCGTGAGCCCCATGCTGGAGATCCTCATGGTCGCCGGAAGCGAGACCCAATTGACGCTTGTCTCGCCAACCCCAGACTACGGTGCACGCAGTTCTGCTTGGGCGTCGTACTGCTGTCTAGGGAGCTGATTGCTTTTCTGATTTTGACTGCAGGGCGTCCTTGTAAAATTACAGGGACTAATTTGTAAATATAAAAAAATCCCCATCTAACGCCGTCTCGGCTGAACAGTTACGCCACTTCGGCAAAATCAGGACCCATCTGTCATAAATGTGTTTAAAATGCTCTAGTCCTTCAATCCGTGCTATCCGCAAAATGTTTACCTAGACCGGGTGTTTTTAGTCAAAAAAATATAGACTCGTGTTTTCTAATAACCTATCCTTCAATATGGTGGGTTCTTTCAAGTAACTCACTAGACTACTAAAAGTTGTTTGTTTAGGTCTTTTGGGTGAGCATCGACTGCATAGTATAATATCTTCTTTTATCATCTCACGAGTTTATCCAACTCTACTTCACCTGAAAACTTGAGTCGAGGTATTGATGACAACTCTACCCGAACCACTATTCATCGTGTTGAGTGGAGTTATTGTAGACAAGCCCTTACTCAGTAGATTAGTGCTCCCTCAAGGTACAGTAGGCCAAGCGAGTTCATCATCTTGCCGGAAAGTGGGCAAATGCGCACCGAGAACATTACCATCCCTCAAGGTGGTTCGGGAGCTATTCTCGTTTCTCAGGTGGGAGGTGGGGTTCCTCGCGGCAAAAACGTTTCAGTTTCCATCTGGTTGCAGACCCACTTATGGGCTCAGCTGTATGGTGCTAGAATAGCAGTAGAGATCGATGCCCCAAAGCATGGGGCTGCACATTGTTCAGATATAACTTGACCGTGTGTAGGCAGTCATCGACAAGCTGGTGGAGCTGGACAGACACTAGTAGAAAAAAGGGCTTTTACCCCGGTTGGTAAGGGCTTTTTTGTCCCGGTTTTTGAACCGGGACTAAAGGGTCGTTACTAAAGCCCTAACCCTTTAGTCACGGTTCTTACACGAACCGGGACAGAAGGTCCTTCACGTGGCCGCTGCTGCCAGCCCAGACAGGGGGGTCTTCGGTCCCGGTTGGTGACACCAACTGGGACCAATAGGCAGGGTCTTTTGTCCCGGTTGGTGTCACCAACCGGGACCAATAGGCATCCACGCGTCAGCATTTCAGGGGCTGGGGTTTTTGTTTTGTTTTTGAAAGGGGGGGTTGGGGGGTTTTGGGGGGTTAATTTAGGTGTTTCATATATTGTGTTAGCTAGCTAATTAATAGAGAGAAGTGTCCTCTCTTATCTCCGTGCTTGGTCGACGCTACGTACTATATACGTATGGAGAGGACTAGACACGCTAGCTAGTAAGTAAATGAAGGAAACAGAAGATCGTCATAAACATATGCATACAGAGAGAACTGATATCGACCACCTCTCCTTCTCCGAGAGATTGGTCGAACAACAAGTTCTCGTATATCTATCTGACACTACCGGCTACATATATACAATAATTATCTCTTACAATATAATCTCCTAATTAAATTGTAAGAACACAGGGTCCATATAGTATTCTCCGTTTTCAGCGATCACGTGGTCAAGGAAGAATGCCGCTAATTCCTCTTGAATTGCTCGCATACGATCTGGTGCTAGGAGTTCATCCCGCATCCGAAAGATCTAATTTGAAGAAGGGGGTCAATACATATATATATATGAATAAATGAAACTCGACACAAATGATGGTAATAAAATAAAATTGTGAATATTATTGCTTACGCACTTCATATTGTTCGTCAGAGTAGCCCTGCTCACAGGTCGTGTGGCGGATAGACTCGCAAACGTAGTATCCACAGAAATCATTCCCTTGTTCCTGCCACAACCACTTTACAAGAAATAGAGGTCAATCTAACTGATAAGCAAGCATGCTAAATGGTATTGATGAAACTAGCGCTTGAATCACTAGGAGATGTGCGGAACATGCTACTATAGTACTTACTTTCGGATGTCTAAATTGCAGCTTCTTCGGCAGTCCCGGAGCTTTTGTGGTGAATTTTCTCCAAACCCTGCCAGACAAAGAAAACAATTACTTGATATCAGGAAATGAACAAAGTTGCTGATATGGTGGATAATGATCGATTTAACTTACTTCTCGAGCATTTGAGTCATGTCCGCATAGTCCTGGGGATCTTTTCGTCTCGAGTCTAAGACGGTTACTACTCCCTGCTCAAGCTTAATCTCTAGGAGAATATAGTGGAAGCTGCGCATGCATGCATAAGTCATCAATTACATTACCATAACCTGGACTAATAAGGAAACCAAATATGCACAAGACAGTAACACTCACTTGAAGTTGTAAGGAAAGAGTATTATATCTTTGTTTTGATTTAATACCAATGATCGTAGCAAGTTGGCCTCGGCTTATTTGGCCTGTTTTTCAACCGTATATGCATCTATGAGATTTGTGTTAATGAACCCAATATCACCGATTTGCCTTTTCTTCAATTCGGCGATCTCCAATCTGCATAATATAGTGAGGATAATTATAAATACATGCAATGAAAGAGCTGATCTATATAGAGAGACTTAATAACATAAGTAGTACTACTTACAGACTGTAGCAAGTGATCGTTGATTTATCGAGGGCCTTTTGATTGAAAAACTGGAAGAACTCCTCAAATGGAACATTCAGCAGTTCAATTCCAACGAGGTCATGCTCCGGTTTAACTCTCAGCGTCAAAGTATTCATCCCATCAGACTCTCTGCAGGTTTTCATGTACCAATCATGTAATCTTCGCATCATCGTTGTTAGAGATCTTTCATCTTTGACGAGAGGCTTCCCGTAATGGTATTTGTGTTCGTCCACCTCCATGATTTCATAATGTACATCGTCGGGCAGGTAATCTCCAATATTGCTATAACCGGGCACAATCCTCGGATCATTAGCGACGATGTCGCTAGACACCTTGAGCGGGGGGCACGATTGGTTCGCTTGTTCGCCGAGCTGGGCAATTTTTTTCCCAGCTCGTCGTTCTTTTAACCTTTGATCACTGACAGTACTTCCCGACCGCTCCGCTTTGGCAAATGTCTTTGCAAGAATGCGATCATAGTTGCCTCTCGACGGAGACTTTGGTGGTTTTGTCAGGGCAGCCAGAGTGCGCTTTGCTTTCACCGGATCTACCTTCTCCTCCGGAGGTGGATGTTTCTTTGCTTTCACCCCTTCAAAGAAGTTTGTCACTTCGGCTCGCACGATCTTCGTGGTTTCCTCCTCGGTCCTCTCGTATGGTAACTTCTCTGGAGTCTTCAGAAAAGGACCGAATCTGTATTGCCTCCCGCCTCTGGCAGCTGTACTGCTAGACGCCGGCAGAGCAGACGGAGCGGCTGCGGCTGACTTCTTTCCTTGCTTACGAGGCGGGGGAGAAGGACTACGCCGCACCGGAGCAGCCGGAGCGGCGGCGGGTCTCTTCCGCCCTTGCTGACAAGGCGGAGAAGGAGGAGGCTGGCTGCTCTGGCACGCCGGCGCAGGCGGAGAAGGAGGCGGAGTGCCGCCACGCGCCGGAGAAGGAGGCTGAGTGCCCTGATCACTCGCCGGTCGAGGAGGCGGAGGAGGAGGCGGAGTGCCGCCACGCGCCGGAGAAGGAGGCTGAGTGCCCTGATCACTCGCCGGAGGAGGAGGTGGCGGACTGCCCTTACTTGCCGGAGACGTCCAGTTTGGAAGGTTAATGAGCTCCTTCCGCCATAGGCACGGAGTCTTCAGAGCTAAACCCAGTCGAGCCTCGCCTTCACCGGTAGGGTGGTCAAGCTGGAGGTCCTCAAATCCCTCCGTTATTTCATCCACCATCACCCTAGCATATCCTTCTGGAATCGGCCGGCAGTGGTAGGTTGCGCCGGGTTTAGGAGGTAAAACAGGGCCAACAGCCGCCTTGACTTTGAAGTTCTACCATTGCGCCATAAGGTGGCAATGTTGAGACTCTGTGATAGCATCCACGGGGTAGCTAGCAGGAGCCATCAAGACATGCTCCGGCTGAAGCAGCTCGGTGGAAGCCACGCTGCTTCTCCGCTGAGATGGCGGGGTAGTTTCGGCATGTCGATTGCCGTCTCGTTCCTCTAGCGCTTGAACCCTTTCGTGCAGCTTCTGAATTTGGGTCTGCTCCATTTTTTCCTCCTCTCCTGGCTTTTGTAACCTCCTGCGTCCGGAAAACCAGCCTTCCACGGAACGGAGCCTGGCGTGCCTCGTGTCCGTCCAGGGTGCTCAGGATTCCCGAGGGCCATTGTGAGCTCGTCGTTCTCTCTGTCTGGAACGGACGTCCCTTCCTGCGCTGCATCGATATATTGCTGAATCTTCTTGACTGGTATTCTCAAAAGCTCGTTCGTTCAAACGCACCTCCCTGATACAGGGTCCAATTTTCCGCCAGCCCCGAAGAACCAAGTCCGGCAACGGTCTGGCCAGTTCATTGTCTGTGGTTCGATCCCTTTTTCAAGCAGATCATTCTCAGCCTTGGCCCACTTAGGCCGGGCTTTGAGGTAGCCACCTGACCCTGTGCGATGGTGAAGCTTCTTCTTCGCAGCATTCTTCTTGTTTGTCGCTGACATCTTCTTACTCTTTTCCGATGTCTTGTGGGCCACAAATGCGGGCCAGTGATCTCTGATCTTCTCATACCGGCCGATGAATTCTGGTGTCTCTTCTTTGTCGACAAACATTTTCAGCTCATTCTTCCACCTCCTGAATAGGTCTGCCATCTTCTTAAGAGCATGAGACTTGATTAATTGCTCTTTAACTGGCTTCTCCGGATCCTCCTCTGGCGGTAGGGTGAACTTTGCCTTCAGCTCAGTCCAAAGATCATCTTTCTGCATATCATTGACATAAGACACCTCAGGGTCTTCCTTCTTAGTCTTATACCATTGGTGGATGCTGATCGGGATCTTGTCCCTAACAAGAACCCCGCACTGAGCAGCAAATGCTTCCTTTGTCCGGATGGGTTCAATCGGTTGGCCGTCGCGCGCGATTGCTGTGATCTCAAACCTTTCATCCAAGCGCAACTTTCTCTTCGGGCCTCGTCTCTTTACCGAAGTTGTGCTTGATCCGGAGGGCTAGAAAAAAGAAGAAAGACGAGAGTTAATTAATATGTGTACATACCAAAACAATGAATGCATCAATTAGCTAGTCAACACAGGCTTAACTAATATATTTACCTGGCCGGACTCTGTTCGGTCACCGGAACCGTCACCACGGGCTCCTTCTTGCACCAGCATTGGGTCACCGGAGCCATCATAATCATGTCTTTCCTCCTCCACTCTTCGATCACCGTAGCCTGCTTCTTCACCCTGTTCTTCCAGACCATCATTGTCGTTAAGATGCGACAAGATATCACCTCCGGCTAAGATTATGTCCCCCAACACCTCTTCTGCTTGCTCGTCTCGTCCGTGCTCCATTGTTTCTGCAAATATTACAACATGGCAATTATTACACAAACATGACAGCAGGTGGATATATTAGTGCAAACGTAGACCTAGCTTATTCCGGGTTTGGGGTGGCCTCGGCAACGCTTCAAGGGTAGGGGCACGGCGGGAGGGGGTAGGAGACCGACATCGTTTTTTTCTAGGGTTTGGGTGTCCTTGAGAGTTTTGGTCGAGCAAGAGGGCCTGGGGGTGCTCCCGTGGTATAAGTTATCATGGTCGAAGTTATCCGGGAGGGGTTTATCCGGGAGGGGGAGGCAACTGGCGATGAAAACTGAAACTTTTCACAAGTGTTTGTTATATAGTCCGACGTCCCCCCCTCATGTCGAAGTTATCGGGGAGGGCCTGGGTAGATCGACAAGGACGACGCTCTTTTTCTAGGGTTTGGGTGGCCTCGATAGTTGGTCGGGCAAGCGGACCGCCTCTCTCTCATGCATGTCCGACGTCCCTCCTCATGTCAAAGTTATCGGGGAGGGGGTAAATTTTAAAGAAAAAATAATCTATATATCACAATATCAATATTTTCTATATACATACATCCATACATACATACATACACATACATATAATAATTATATATATATGAACAAAAAAATACTAATTCTATGAACATAAAAAGGTCTATGAACAAAAATACATCACATCAATATTTTCATCCATCCATATATACATACATACATACATACATATATATACATCTACATTATATATGAAAAAAAATACATAAACTTTACTAATAAAAAAAGACAGTGGGCCGGGGCGGCGGCAGCTCACAGTGTGGGTGGTGACGGCGACGGCGACGGCGACGGCGGGGGCGGGGCAGGGGCGCGGGCTCGGGAGCGGCGACGACGGCGGCGGGGCGGGGCAGGGCGCGGGCTCGGGGGCGGTGACGGCGACGATGATGGCGGGGGCGGGGCAGGGCGCGGGCTCGGTGACGGCGACGACGACGGCGGTGGCGGGGCAGGGGCGCGGACTCGGGGGCGGTGACGTCGACAGCGAAGGCGGGGCCGGGGCAGGGCGCGGGATCGGCGACGGCGCGGCGGAGGGGCCAGGGCACGGGCGCGGGCTCGGCGATGGCGACGAAGGGGGCGGGGCAGGGGCGCGGGCTCAGGGGCGGGGCGGCGATGGCGTCGGGGCAGCCTGGCGGCGTCGATGTGCTCAACGTCGTCGGGGCAAACTGCAGATGAACTCTGAAAAAATTACTAAGTGTTTGCTTATATAGCAAAGCCATTGGTCCAGGTTCGTGACACCAACCGGGACCAATGCCCCCTTTAGTCCCGGTTGGTGCCACCAACCGGGACCGAAGGCCTCTTTTCAGCAGCCCAAAGGGCGGGAAGCGGCGGCCTTTGGTCCCGGTTGGTCGCACCAACCGGGGCTAAAGGGGGGGCATTGGTCCCGGTTGGTGCCACTAACCGGTACCCATGCCCACCTTTAGTCCCGGTTGGTGCCACCAACCGGGACCAAAGGACATGTGCTGCCCGCGTCACGGCCAAAGTTTAGTCCCACCTCGCTAGTTGAGAGAGCTCGAGAGTGGTTTATAAGCGCTGCTGCGCCCACCCTCTCGAGCTCCTCTCAACTGCAGGCTTTCGGGCCTAACCATACACTATGTGCCTGTGGGGCCTACTGGGCCACGTGCGGGCCTGAATCCTGGCCCATGGTTGGGTTTCTAGTCGTATTCAGGCCGTGGTGGCCCAGTAGATGGCCCTTTTTTTCTTTGTTGCTTTATTTATTTTATTTTGTTTCTACTTACAACAAAATACTTACTGTTGCTATTTTTATTTATTTTATTAAAGTTTATTTTTTAATTCTTTTTACTTTTAGGTCAGAAAAATTATAAACTTTCTGTTAGTGCCATTAGTTTTCAAATTTGAATAGTTTAAATTTGAATTCTTTGAAATTTGTGTGAATCACTAGTTTGTGATTAACTTTACTATAAAAATAGATTTTGGAGTGATTCTTTTTCCTGCTATTTAATATTACTGTGTTTTATGATTCTATTCAAAAAGAGATTTTGTTATTTTAGTTTCGAACAAAAAAATCTTTATGATAATGCTTTTTGCTATTAAAGTTTTTAACAAAAACATTCTTTATGAAAATTCCTTTTGCTATTGGAGTTTTATAAAAGCTTTTTAGTTGATTCTTTTGGCTATTGAAGAATATTATAGTTTTGTTTTAGTTGATCATAACAACATATTTTAATTGATTATTTTTAGTTCATTCTTGTTGCTATTAGTTCATGAGCTATAAATGACCCTTAAATCGAAAAGCACTACAAATGAACTCTGAAAAGGTTGAAAGTTGGCATGGTATCATCATTTCACCCACATAGCATGTGCTAAAAAGTTGAGAGGGTTACGGCAAAAACTGGATGCACTTCGTGTACAAAATGGACAATCTCTTCCGAAGTATCAGGGTTTCGAACGAAAACTCATCAGTTACAAAGGGATTTCATTTTTTTGAACTTATTTGAACTCCAGACTTTTTGTGTGTTCAAAATGCACCATTCAAAGCCACATCATCAATTTTCAACCCTTTCTGACTTCATTTGTTATTTTTCATGCATTTACTGATTTTCATGAGCTATATGACCGTGAAATTGAAAAACACTACAAATGAACTCTGAAAATGTTAAAAGTTGGCATGGTGTCATCATTTCACCCACATAGCATGTGCTAAAAAGTTGAGAGGGTTACGGCAAAAACTGGATGCACTTCGTGTACAAAATGGACAATCTCTTCCGAAGTATCAGGGTTTCGGACGAAAACTCATCAGTTACAAAGGGATTTCATTTTTTTGAACTTATTTGAACTCCAGACTTTTTGTGTGTTCAAAATGCACCATTCAAAGCCACATCATCAATTTTCAACCCTTTCTGACTTCATTTGTTATTTTTCATGCATTTACTGATTTTCATGAGCTATATGACCGTGAAATTGAAAAGCACTATAAATGAACTCTGAAAAGGTTGAAAGTTGGCATGGTGTCATCATTTCACCCACATAGCATGTGCTAAAAAGTTGATAGGGTTACGGCAAAAACTGGATGCACTTCGTGTACAAAATGGACAATCTCTTTCGAAGTATCAGGATTTCGGACGAAAACTAATCTGTTACAACAGGCATTTCAAATGAACTACAAAAAGGTTGAAAGTTGGCATGGTATCATCATAATAGTTGTGGATAGAAAGTCTTCACTTTTTCTTCACTTGTGCCCTTTGCTTATTGCGCCGTAACCATGGATAATCTTCATCGTTTATCAGGATGCTTGGATCAGCCTTGACTTTGAAGGGAGGAATTTCATGAAACTTTTCATAATCTTCAGACATGTCTGTCTTGCCCTCCACTCCCACGATGTCCCTTTTTCCTGAAAGAACTATGTGGCGCTTTGGCTCATCGTATGATGTATTCGCTTCCTTATCTTTTCTTTTTCTCGGTCTGGTAGACATGTCCTTCACATAGATAACATGTGCCACATCATTGGCTAGGACGAACGGTTCGTCAGTGTACCCAAGATTGTTCAGATCCACTGTTGTCATTCCGTACTGTGGTTCTACCTGTACCCCGCCTCCTGACAGATTGACCCATTTGCACTTAAACAAAGGGACCTTAAAATCATGTCCATAGTCAAGTTCCCATATGTCCACTATGTAACCATAATATGTGTCCTTTCCCCTCTCGGTTGCTGCATCAAAGCGGACACCGATGTTTTGGTTGGTGCTCTTTTGATCTTGGGCGATCGTGTAAAATGTATTCCCATTTATCTCGTATCCTTTGTAAGTCAATACAGTCAAAAATGGTCCCCTGGACAACGAGTACAGCTCATCACAAACAGTGTTGTCATCTCTAAGACGTGTTTCCAACCAACTGCTGAAAGTCCTGATGTGTTCACATGTAATCCAGTCGTCGCAGTGCTCCGGGTGTTTGGAGCGCAGACTGTTCTTGTGTTCATCGACATACGGGGTCACCAAGGTAGAGTTCTGTAGAACTGTGTAGTGTGCTTGAGACCAAGAATATCCGTCCCTGCATATTATTGAGTCCCCTCCAAGCGTGCCTTTTCCAGTCAGTCTCCCCTCATACCACGATTTAGGGAGACCTATCTTCTTAAGGCCAGGAATGAATTCAACACAAAACCCAATGACATCCTCTGTTTGATGGCCCATGGAGATGCTTCCTTCTGGCCTAGCGTGGTTACGGACATATTTCTTTAGGACTCCCATGAACCTCTCAAAGGGGAACATATTGTGTAGAAATACGGGCCCCAGAATGACAATCTCGTCGACTAGATGAACTAGGACGTTCGTCATGATATTGAAGAAGGATGGTGGGAACACCAGCTCGAAACTGACAAGACATTGCGCCACATCACTCCTTAGCCTTGGTATGAATTGTGGATCGATCACCTTCTGAGAGATTGCATTGAGGAATGCACATAGCTTCATAATGGCTAATCGGGCATTTTCCGGTAGAAGCTCCCTCAATGCAACCGGAAGCAGTTGCGTCATAATCACGTGGCAGTCATGAGACTTTAGGTTCTGGAACTTTTTCTCTTGCATATTTATTATTCCCTTTATATTCGACGAGAAGCCAGTCGGGACCGTCATACTGAGTAGGCATTCAAAGAAGATTTCTTTCTCTTCTTTCGTAAGAGCGTAGCTGGCAGGACCTTCATACTGCTTCGGAGGCATGCCGTCTTTTTTGTGCAAATGTTGCAGGTCCTCCCGTGCCTCAGGTGTATCTTTTGTCTTCCCATACACGCCCAAGAAGCCTAGCAGGTTCACGCAAAGGTTCTTCGTCATGTGCATTACGTCGATTGAAGAGCGGACCTCTAGCTCTTTCCAGTAGGGTAGGTCCCAAAATATAGATTTCTTCTTCCACATGAGTGCGTTTCCCTCAGCGTCATTCGGAACAGCTAGTCCGCCGGGACCCTTTCCAAAGATTACGTGTAAATCATTGACCATAGCAAGTACGTGATCACCGGTACGCATGGCGGGCTTCTTCCGGTGATCTGCCTCGCCTTTGAAATGCTTGCCTTTCTTTCGACATTGATGGTTGGTCGGAAGAAATCGACGATGGCCCAGATACACATTTTCCTGCATTTGTCCAGGTATATACTTTCAGTGTCATCTAAACAGTGCGTGCATGCGTGGTATCCCTTGTTTGTCTGTCCTGAAAGGTTACTGAGAGCGGGCCAATCGTTGATGGTTACAAACAGCAACGCGTGCAGGTTAAATTCCTCCTGTTTGTGCTCATCCCACGTACGTACACCGTTTCCATTCCACGGCTGCAAAAGTTCTTCAACTAATGGCCTTAGGTACACATCAATGTCGTTGCCGGGTTGCTTAGGGCCTTGGATGAGAACTGGCATCATAATGAACTTCCGCTTCATGCACATCCAAGGAGGAAGGTTATACATACATAGAGTCACGGGCCAGGTGCTGTGATTGCTGCTCTGCTCCCCGAAAGGATTAATGCCATCCGCGCTTAAACCAAACCATACGTTCCTTGGGTCAGCTGCAAACTCAGCCCAGTACTTTCTCTCGATTTTTCTCCACTGCGACCCGTCAGCGGGTGCTCTCAACTTCCCGTCTTTCTTACGGTCCTCACTGTGCCATCGCATCAACTTGGCATGCTCTTCGTTTCTGAACAGACGTTTCAACCGTGGTATTATAGGAGCATACCACATCACCTTCGCAGGAACCCTCTTCCTGGGGGGCTCGCCGTCAACATCACCAGGGTCATCTCGTCTGATCTTATACTGCAATGCACCGCATACCGGCATGCGTTCAGATCCTTGTACGCACCGCGGTAGAGGATGCAGTCATTAGGGCATGCACGTATCTTCTGCACCTCCAATCCTAGAGGGCATATGACCTTCTTTGTTGCGTATGTACTGTCGGGCATTTCGTTATCCTTTGGAAGTTTCTTCTTCAATATTTTCAATAGCTTCTCAAATCCTTTGTCAGGCACAGCATTCTCTGCCTTCCACTGCAGCAATTCCAGTACGGTACCGAGCTTTGTGTTGCCATCTTCGCAATTGGGGTACAACCCTTTTTTGTGACCCTCTAACATGCGATCGAACTTCAGCTTCTCCTTTTGACTTTCGCATTGCGTCCTTGCATCGACAATGACCCGGCGGAGATCATCATCATCGGGCACTGGTTCCTCTTGATCTTCAGCAGCTTCCCCCGTTACAGCATCATTGGGCACATCGTCTGGTTCCTCTTGATCTTCAGCAGCTTCCCCGGTTGCAGCATCACCGTATTCAGGGGGCACATAGTTGTCATCGTCCTCTTCTTCTTCGCCGTCTTCCATCATAACCCCTATTTCTCCGTGCCTCGTCCAAACATTATAGTGTGGCATGAAACCCTGGTAAAGCAGGTGGGTGTGAAGGATTTTCCGGTCAGAGTAAGACTTCATATTCCCACATGTAGGGCATGGACAACACATAAAACCATTCTGCTTGTTTGCCTCAGCCACTTCGAGAAAATCATGCACGCCCTTAATGTACTCGGAGGTGTGTCTGTCACCGTACATCCATTGCCGGTTCATCTGCGTGCATTCCGCTAAACCGTACAAATCTCAAGGAAAATGGAGCTTTGAGGTCGAGCTTCGAGAGGAGAAAGCTTAACTACTGTGGCTCGGGCATTTCATCGAACACCTCATGTGCATAGGAGGTGAGCTAGAGCACCACAAAGCCCTCCCCTCGCCGGCCAGAGAAAAACAGAGCACTGGAGTGCTCTGCTCGTGGGCGAGGGGTATATATAGGCACCTCATTGGTCCCGGTTGGTGGCACTAACCGGTACCCATGCCCACGTTTAGTCCCGGTTGGTGCCACCAACCGGGACCAAAGGACATGTGCTGCCCGCGTCGTGGCCAAAGTTTAGTCCCACCTCGCTAGTTGAGAGAGCTCGAGAGTGGTTTATAAGCGCTGTTGCGCCCACCCTCTCGAGCTCCTCTCAACTGCAGGCTTTCGGGCCTAACCTTCTCTTTGCCTGTGGGGCCTACTGGGCCTTCTGTGGGCCTGAATCCTGGCCATGGATGGGTTTCAAGTCGTATTCAGGCCGTGGTGGCCCAGTAGGTGGCATAATTTTTTTCCCTGTTTTTTGTTTTCTCTTTTGCTTTATTTATTTTGTTTTGTTTCTACTTACAACAAAAAATTTATTTATTTCATTCCATTTTGTTTCTAATTACTTATGTATTTTACTTTATTTATTTTACTGCTGCTATTTTTATTTATTTTACTGCTGCTATTTTTATTTATTTTATTAAGGTTTATTTATTTTATTTACTATAGTTTATTTTATTTTATTAAGGTTTTTTTATTTTTATTTATTTTATTAAGGTTTATTTATTTTATTTACTAAAAAAATGGACATAGATGCGCCTATAGAGAAAATTCAACCTAAATTCATAATAAATTTGTATGAAATTCAAAGAAATTTACTCTGAATTTAGGTCAAATTCCCTGTATAAGGGCATCTATTTTCACTTTGAGAGGAGCTCAACAAGGCAGAGAGGGACGGGCTTATAAACCGGTGTGAGCGCCCTTCGGTTGGCGAGGTGGGACTAAACTCTGACCGCAATTAGGACCAACCCTTTAGTCCCGGTTTGTGGTATGAACCGGGACTAAAGGGTGAGCCTCTTGTCCCGGTTCAAGCCACCAACCGGGACCAATGATGGTGGGCCAGGAGCAAGGCCCATTGGTCCCACCAACCGGGACCAAAGGGGCCGGACGAACCAGGACCAATGCCCCCACGAGGCCCGGCAGGCCCCTGGCCGCACGAACCGGGACCAATGCTCACATTAATCCCGGTTCGTGACTGAACCCGGACTAATGTGAATATTGCCCTATGACTAAAGCCCAATTTTCTACTAGTGAGATCGCTGTATGGCCCATCGAGCCATGGAAATAAGGAGATGTGCTCTCGTTCAAGCTATGACTGGGTGTAACGCCGCTGGGTCTGCGCTTCCTGAGTTGCGGGAGCAATAATTATGTAAAGACTCGATGTAATGTGCTCTGAAACAGCAACTTCCTCTCTCTCTAAAAAAGTAAGTACTACTGCATCATAGAGTTGCTCTTCCCGGATTGAAGGAAGACGTACATCAATGTAATAAACCAGCAGCAATAAGTTACCAAAAAGCTAAGCTCCCGTTTCTGACACATCCCATTTCTATGAAATCTAGAATCACATCTACCCAGCTAAATTTGACCGTAACAGCTACACAAGAGAGACGACCAAGCATTGCTTCAACTTATGCTACGAGTTTTGGTGTTGATCTGCTCCGAAGGCCCCATGGGGTTTGTGATTGTACCGGTGGTGTGAAGAGAAGCAACCTACTGCCCCATTATTTATAATGTCAATGTTACGTACAAATAGATGTTACACATTGAATGACTAATTATTTTTCTCATAGATTTAAGCTAGAAAGGACGTATACTGTTTCTGGTAGAAATGAATAGCACACACGTTACTCTGCGGGAAATGCTTCCTTTCTTTATCCCCTGCCTACTCGTGCAGTTCGCCGGGGCCTGGTAAGGACCGTGGTGCCAGGGCCCCGTAATGGTCGGGCTCATCTCGGGCTGACTGGGTTCTGTCCGACGCTGCCGGTCCTGCCAGATCCCACGGCACGTACGTACACCGGTGACCCACGCCGACAACACTGGCGGAGCGCACCACGCGCCACTCTAGCCAGGCCATGGGAGGCTAAATTTCGTGTTTTGACCCTTTTTCGATAGAAATTCAAAATCTGACACTGGTTTGAAAAAATTTCGGAATTTGACCCTTTTGCTACCGCCAGGGGCTCCGGCGGTAGGGTTAGACAGCCTACCGTCAGGACCTCTGGCGGTAGGGTGCGACGGAGTGGGACGGCGGCCGTTAGCCTGTGCTGACGTGGATAAGTACCTTACCGCCAGATCACCTGGCGGTAGGCTGTCTAACCCTACCGCCACTCCCCTGACGGTAGGGTGTGGCTGGGTTTTGCCGTGCAAACCTTCTGTAACGAAAAATGCAAGGGCCCTGGTGGTAGGTTCACCCTATCGCCAGGGATGGTGGTGGTAGGCTGTGTGACCCTACCGCCATGGTCCTTGGCGGTAGGGTCCTGTGTTTTATTGTTTCAGGTTCATTTGTTTGCTTCATTTCATTTCAAATGCAATATGACAGCAACATCACAGCAAGTTTCACAAATATGACAGGAAAATCATAGAACTTGAGCATCACATACACATTAACAAAACTTGAAGTGCATAGAACATTTCAAACGAACTTCAACTAATTAGTAAACGGAGTTCCGCATAGTTTCACAAATAGCAAACACATAGATCCACAAATAGCAAACACATAGTTCCACAAAGTTCAACCACTAGACAAGTTCCACAACTACTAGACAAGTTCAACCAAATAGCAAACACATCACCCAACTACAAGAGCCAACTATCGAGTCTCTTCAGTTGCTCCTTCCCCTCTTGGAGGTACGGTCCTCGTTACTCTTTGAATGAGTCTCTTCAGTCTTCTTCTTGGGCCGTCGAGTAACCGGTCTCTGGGAAGGGTCCGGACTCAGCAAATCCTTCTTCTTCGGATTCCTCTTCGTCAACTGAGATGGTTGAGATGTTTGAGTTGGTGGAGGTCCATAATCTTCATCGTACTCCTCCTCCCCGTTGCTCTCATCCTCCTCATCCTCCTCCTCCTCCCCTTCTTCATGTGTGGCCTCCTCCTCCTCCTCCTCCTCCTCAGCCAACCTAGACGACGAAGGAAGATGGCTCGATGAGCTAATGTGACCCTGTGTGGCTACAGGCCGATAAGCTTCAACCGACCCAGCTCCAGCACACCAAAGCAGCCCTACTAGCTTGCGACAACGCTTCACGAACTTCTACACTCACAATGAAACAAGGGCATAATAAGTTTCAGGTTTATGATTGCAAGTGAACAAGATGCATCTGTTCCGAGGAGGCTGAAATTATACCTTCATCACCCCCCCTCATTTTGTTCTCATATTGTACGCTCCCGGGGATATCACCTAGTGCATCTGATGCTTCAAAGATGCATCTGTTCAGCTCACCAGACTGCAACGACATAAGTCAGTCACGATGACGAATACAATAATTTAAATACAACCATCGGTTCAAACTTACCACTCTGTTGATGAGGGGTGCAAACTCTCTAAATCCACTGTGCATGTCTCTGATGCCAGTCTGGTAGGCCTCTTCCTCGGGGTCATCCCTCTCCAGCTCCGCGATGTCTTCGGCCGTCCACCGAGGCCTGAGACGAAGACGGTGCTTTTGGCCATCATCGTACCACCTCATGTGTCAGTCCAGGTAAGCATCCCAGTCCGTCACTTTCCTCTCCACGTCTTTCCGGTACCTCCGTCGGTTCCACTCCGTCACATGAGTTTTATGCTCCTCTCCCTAGTCTGTGATTGATTGATTCTTTTGCCGGCTCATCCTGCAAGGCATAGGCCACAAGAAACATCATAATAAAGTCGGCACGCAATGAAATCATGTGCATAGAGAACAAAGCGCTCACAGGTGGAGCGTGTGGCCGCCGGTATCGGTGGGCTGGCCCAGTGGGGTATGCAATACACCCCAAACTGCGTGGCCACGCGGTGTGGCAAGTGCCACTCGACGGCGTACACACAGATCATGGGCACGATGCACCGCCAGAGACCACGGTCCGCATCGCACATCACGTTCAGATCAAAGTCCCACTCTCGGTCATACGGACACCAGTTTACCTATTACATATACGTTGGTAAGTTCCCACTCTCGGTCAAAAGTGGAATCAAAGAGAAATGTGTTTAGCGAGTTCATATACATGCGTATGCGTCAAAGCGTCCAACTTATTGGTGTAGGTCTTGTACGAAGTCTTGTTTAGGCTCGTGTAGAGTTTGACAATGTCCCACTCGCAAGCTATGGTGGGGTGTCGAGTCTCGTCGCCGTCTTCGCTATAGGCACCCCATGGGCGTCTTGGCATCTTCTTCGGACGCCCTACCGGCAGCCGCTCCCACATCCAAATGGAGAAGGCCCAGACAAAGCCACCCATATTGGACTTGTCTCCCGTCCTCTGCGTTGCGTCGTCAAGATGCAAAACATCAAATAAGGATCAGGTATAACAAAAATATCATGGACACACTTTCGTAGGTAGGTAGGCAATTAGATACTCTCTTACCGAACGGTATAGGTAGGCGAGAGATGCGGTCCCCAAACTGTACCCTACCTCCCAGTCCGCTAGGAAGAAGAGATACGACCAGTTGGCAGAGTTCCTGGAGCTGTCTGGAAACACGACCTCCGTGAGAATGTACCACAACTAGGCCCTCGCGTACCACTCCACAGTCGTCTCGTCGGTGCCTTCGGGGCATTTCTGCTGGTGCTCCGAGAGCCAGATCAACGGCACACCGGATGTACGGTTACCCTTAGCAGCGGGGCAGTCGCCGATGAGGGTGGCAACCCTCTCCTGCCAGTTGGTCCTCTCCACTCGCCCGGTGAGTGCATGACCCTCGATCGGCATGGCAGTAATCATCGCCCAATCCTCGAGGGTCACCATCATCTCCCCGCATGGCAGATGGAAAGAATGGGTCTCCGGTCGCCACTGGTCAATCAACGCTGTCAGAGCTGCGTGGACAAGCGTCGGCGGCTGACGCTTGAACTGCAACACAAAACCCAACAGACGGGCTTTCTTGAAGAATGGCACGTAGCGCTCATCGTAGTCCATATGCCCATGAACCCCGTGATCCCTCATGTGCTGTGGCTGGAGCATCAGTCAAAAAGTGAACGCCAAAAGTTAGGAGATCATTTTCATCAATCCGAAAACTTTGATCAATATTTCATTCATATCACTTACCTCTCCGTTCTCTATGAAACAGGCACGATGACCCTTGTTGAATGCCCAGTCCAGCATGGAGTATCGTGGGCCGATGTTGTCTGCAAGAGGTGGCCGCCTTAATAAAATTTCATAAACAAAAGCATCATAAGCATAAGCATACATAAACAAACAATGAAATCAAATCATATCAACATGCATCATATCAAAATAAAATCTTAAGCATATTCGTCCAACAACATCTACTACACATGATGGATCAAATCATATCAACATGCATCATATAAAAAAATCCACCAACATACATCATATCATCATATTTTTAAATATTTTTTTCCAAACAACATCTTCATATCATCATATGAACATGCATCATCAAACTAGGGTTCATCTTCACACTACATCATATCATCATATCAACATGCATCATCAAACTAGGGTTCATCCTCATATCAACATTACATCATAATTTTTTTAACAAAAAAAAAAATTATGAACTAGGGTTCATCTTCACACTAATATTCAATACCACTAGTTACTAAAGAACTAAGAACTAGAACAACAATCAAACTAAAACAATATTAGGTGAAAAAATCCAATCTAAGTTCAAAAATATGAGGGATTTCAAGCAAATAATGAGTCGAATCGGAAGCAAGTTTCCAAAAACTAATTGGAGGGATTGCAGGAGCTTACGTTTCTCTCTTCGGGGCCATCTCGATCCGCAAAAACGGTGAAGAATCGGTGAAGATCCGAGGGGAAGAGTGGAGGAGATGAGAGAGGGAGAGAGGGGCGACTTGGGGGAGAAATAAGGAAACTGCCGACGGGGGGAGGGGGAGGGGGAGGGGTGGTGAGATGGGAAGGGGCGCGGGGTCTCGGGCGAAATAACTGCCCGGACCCTACCGCCAGGGGTCCTGGCGATAGGGTTAGACAGGCTACCGCCAGGTCCCCTGGCGGTAGGGTGCGACGGAGGAGGACGATGGCCGTCTCCGCGTGCTGACGTGGATAAGTAGCCTACCACCAGGGGCCCTGGCGATAGGCTGTCTAACCCTACCGCCAGAGCCCCTGGCGGTAAGAAAAAGGGTCAAATCCTGAATTTTTTTCAAACCGGGGTCAGATCCTGAATTACTATAGGAAAAGGGTCAAAACATGAAATTTTGCCTCCACGGGAACGGACCATGACGAGGCGCCATGGAACTTGCCGACGGCTCAATTGCCACTCGCTTCAACATGAACATGGACGACACGTTTTGTGGGCATGCATCAACTCGTCACATGCCGATGGTGAGCAATCGTCTAGAGCAACGTGCGATGGGGCCTGATGAGTAAAGTTTGTTTTAAACCCTGAATTCATACAGCTCGTCGAGAATGAACCCTAACTTCTCAATCCCTAAAATCGACATCCTATACTCACTAATCCTGGTCTTATCTCAATTTTGAATCAGTTTATACATGTTTGCGGCGTCGCAGTGAGGACGACGCTGCGGGCGGGGCCTTCTCGACAGCTGCGGGTGCACTGGTGGCCACGATGCTGGGGCGGCAGCGCCTGCGCGCCTCGCGTCAGTACAAGTACCACTACTACGGCGGCTACTGTTCGGGTGGCCGTCCGCCATGGCCGACGCACGCCCACACATGTTGGGCTCGCGTCGTGGTCTCGTGGCCGTGCCCGGCCGACGGGAAAGGAGCTGAAGGAGTGGGCCAATGTAAAGAAGGGGAGGATTGGGATAGAGGAGGGATATAACAGGTGGCCCAACATAGTCAGTGAGAGTAGTGATTGATCCCCATCAGGATTGTTGTTTTTCCGGTCCACCAAACGGATCCAGGGTTCATACTGACTGGGTTTGGTGAGTTTAGGGTATCAATTTCCGGGATTTAGAGGTGAGTGTTCGTTAGCGTCGTGCTCTACAACCTCAAGGTTTGAAATAGACTTCACTCGGACTTGGTTGGTGAGCACCAGCACACATCGCGAATGAGCGTGACGCACTCGCTGACGCCAAGCTCATGGTTACTTCGCACGCTTTTGTAGCCTCCGTACGAGCTGCGCCCTGCCATGGTCGATCTGCACGCAACCACCATTTGTGGTCCTGCTGACCACCACGCCGTTGGCTGCTTCCCTGAACACCGCCGCACCTTGCATGCAGTGGGTGGGCTCCGACGGTAGGGCTGCAAGTGCGGCCAACGAGGTGGTGGAACTGCAGGCGCGCTGCAAGTGCTCGACAAAATGCCTACAAGAGATAGGATGAGAAGGACAACATGAGAGAGAGAGAGAGATTGCCACGTGGGCCATGACTTGTCAAAACTAGGCTGAGTCAGCATGGATACCACTACTTTCAGATCAAGGGACGAAACTTGACTAGTTTGAAGTGTTAAGGGTGCAACTTGTCCAGTTTTAAAGTTAAGAGACCAAAAGTATATATACTTTTATCTTTTATTTATTGGGAGAGTTCATAATTTTCTTTCCTGGTATTGCATTTACAAGACAACTAAAACCTGTTTGCTTAGTTCTTCTGGCTGAGTGTCGACTATAGTGTCGAAAGCTCCGCGCTTTGGCGCTGCCGACGACGCCGCTCACGGGCGCCGATCACTTCTTGAAGACGTCGTTATGCTTCTTCTCTTCGTGTCAGGGTTTCGGGTGAAAACCCTTGTCCGCTTCAGACTCGACAACGGGGACGCTTCACGCTGTCTTCCCTCCTGGGGCGTTGCCGTGGAGCTTATGTGTGTTAGAGCGTAGCGTGGCGTAGTCACGTGCAGTCTGCGTGATCCGATTATCCTGGGATCTGCTTTGTAAGAGGGATATCTCTCCATCTTCTATCGTTCGCCCGTGTATCACTGTTTTTGTTTTATATATAAAGCGGATTGAAAGCCTATTTTGAGAGACTGTCGATTATAGTATAGTTTCTTTCTTCGTCTTATGGTTTTGAGCTTTCAACCCCAGTTTACCTACAAATTTGAGTCTAGCCACCGGAGACACGACATGATATTTTACGGTACGCTTAAACAATAGACCGTCTCCATTTATTCTTGTCCGACAAATGGGATTAGTTGGTACTCCAACATATTGATGCTTAGGCGAACGGCCACCAAAAATTTGGGAGTACCGTATTTAGGTGGCAACTAGCAAATGGCCCCGTGCATTGCAAAGGGAGAAAAACAATCATAATCTTCAATGGCCATGACCACATTTTGCTGCATCGCTGAGATACACTATCACTCTCAATTTCATGAAATTATGAACAATTTTTGAAATAATTATCATTTTTTGAAACTCATGCACATATTTAAACTCTTGAACATTTTTCAAATCCGTGAAAACCTTTAAATTTTTTTGAACATTTTCTAAAATAAAGAGCATTTTTCGAATTCATCAACTTTTTATACAATTCGCAAACATTTTTCTAAAATTGTGAACATTTAAAAAGAACTTGAATCGGCGCGTTTCTAGAATCGACGGTCATTTTTTTGGAAATTGGTGGAATAATTTTGTACATTCACGAACATGTTTTATATTTAACAAACATTTTTCGAAATGCACGATCATTGTTTGAATCAGTGAACAATTTATGAATGACTAAGCTATTTTGTAAGTCAGGAACAGTTTTTGAATTTTTTGCATATTTTTCCATTCATGAACATTTTTTGAATTGGAAAAAATTTGTTCAATTTCATAACATTGTTTAATACACAATCTTTTCAAAAATCATGAATAGTTTCTTGATTTCCTGAATATTTTTTCTAAAGTTTTGGACATTTATTAAATAAGATTTTTTTACAAAATCATGAATATTTTGTAATCCACAAACATTTAACGATTTATTAAACATTTTATTCATATTCTCATTTTTAAAATTTTGGAAATTTTTTGAAGTCGCAAATTATTTAAAGTGGAAGAAAACGAAAAATATAAATAAATGACGAAATTAAAGAACAGGCCGCCCGAACATAGGCCGGCCCAAACAGGCGTGCTGCGTCTTATCCCAATGCACGGAGTGCAGTATACAAGGCCCATACTTCATGGGCCGGCCGAAACCGAGATTCCCTTGTGTGAAACGTTTTTTAACACTTATAGATGGCACTGGTGGATAATATGTTGCTCCTTTTGGGGTAATTTCCACGATGTCCCGTCAGAATAGTAGTCTTTTATTATTAGGTAGGTATAGATAATAACCCTTTGAAGGCAATTTCCATGACGTACTGCAGAAACAATAATCCTTTATTATTACGTATAGATAAGAGGAAAGTTTTACCCACCAATGCCATCTATAAGTGATAGCAAACGTTTAAAATAGGGAAATTCCCGCTTGGGCCGGTCCATACAGTAAGGACCTCTTATACTGCCCTCTGCGCACTTGGAGAACACGCAGCGTGCCTGTTTGGGCCGGCGCATGTGCTTGCAGTTTGTTTTCTAAATTTTATTTTTTATTTTTTTCTTTTTATTTTCCGTTTTCGTTTTTCACTACTTTAAATAATTTGGGACTTCAAAAAAGTTACAAAAATATAAAAATGATAATTTTGAAATAATTTATTTAATAAAACATATTGTTTGTGGCCTCAAAAAATATCCATGATTTTGTAAAAAATAGTTGCTTATTCAAAAAAATAGAATTTTTGCGAAAACACATTGCGACATAAAAAACGTTCATGATTTTTTTTAAAATTTCATGTATTAAAAATGTTAATGAAATTGAAAAAAATTCGCCAAATAAAAAATCTTCATGAGTAGAAAACTATTCTAAAAATTCAAAAACTGTTCGTGGCTTACAAAAAAGTCTATTCATTTGTAAAATGTTCGCTGATACAAAAAATCATCATGCATTTCCAAAATAGTTGATTAAATCAAAATATGGTCGTTAATTTAAAAAACTATTACACCAATTTCAAAAAAAATGTTCGTCGATTCTACGAACGTTGACCGATTCTAGAAAGTTGTTTAAAATATTGTTCACAATTTTTAAAAATGTTGACAGATAGTATAAAATGTTCATGAATTCAAATAATGTTCCTGATTTTAGAAAATATTCGGAAATTGTAAAAGTGTAGAAGAATTTGAAAAATGTGCAGGATTTCAAATATGTTAATGAGTATAAAAACATTTTCATGATTTCAAAAATTGTTCATGATTTCACGAAATAGAGAGCAATAATGTATCTCGGTGATGCAGCAAAATATGGTCATGACCATTGGACATTATGATTTGTTTTCCCGTTGCAACGCACGGGCCCTTTTATTTTATGTTATATAAAGACATATAGTTATTACTGATGTTACCAACATACAACATGAACCAGCCGGCTAAGGTCTCCAGAAGGCAGGGGAGCCTCAACGAACACCGATTCAGTAGTGAACTGACATATACTTATTACTGATGTTACCAACATACAACATTTGAAAAACAGAACGCACGCAACCCCCGTGTCGCTCTCGCCTGGGTGACACCCGCAACCTAGCGGCGCTCCTTCTCGCGGCTCCCCCGTGGCTGTGGCAGCGGTTCCTGGCGGGATTCGGCGGTGCTCCATGGGCGAGACGGCTGCGACCTTCAAGTGGCGTGCGGCGGCGGGGCTCGGGGAGTGATGCAGGGATGCGACGGTGGGGCTTGGCTGTGTGCCAGTTCACTACTGAATCGGCGTTCGTTGAGGCTCCCTTGCCTTCATGTGTGTGCTGCGGCCCCGATCTGAAGGCCACGAGGCTTGGCAGAGGGGTCGCGCTTGCTTGCACCATGGGGGGGGGGTCCTAGGGTTCTTCCAGCACCAAGACGGTGTTCTACTTGATGCCGACATCCCTATTTTAGCTCGTGTGGCTTTAGGAGGGCGTGACTCGAAGCTTCGTTAATTGTCGACATGATAGGACATGTCGGTATTTCGATTTCTGTGATGAAGACAGTGGCGGAGAACATCATGGTGGCTAAGGTCAGAGGCCTTTTAATGGCAGACTGAGTCTCCAAGGCAATGAGAAATTTGCTTGATGATTCTGACTTGTAGTAGCGGCATCAGCAAGAGGGGGCGGCATCATAGGACGAGTTCAGAGTTTTAGCTTTCAAGGTGAAAACCCAAAGTCTGGCCTTAATTGGTTGTGCCCTACAGTGGCCTTTTTGAAGGCATTGTTTTGAGAGCGTGATTTTTCTCAAGGGTGAAAACCTAAAACCTAGGATCGGACGACGACGGCGGTTGTGCATTGTTTCCTTCTTGGAGTCGTCACTTTTGGGGAATTTGAACTATGGGGTGTTGTCTTGGTGATGGTTTGTGCTGTAGTTACTAGGAATTGATCACTATAGCGGGTTCTTTTGTTTTTTTCTTCTTCTTTTTGTTTATGGGATGTGTTCATCCTAATGTGTCTAGGACATTTCGTTGTTGTAGAGGCTCGGTGTAATTGGTATGTAGGCGATATTAATATATTCCCTTTTGTTAAAAAGGAAACCAGTACAAGGGAGATGCAAAAAATCGAACAAACCCAATGTTGATGAACATGTAATTAATAAATGTAATGTTTCAAGAAAAAATTACAACATTCTGAAGAACTGCAAGTCGAACGTATTGCACGGAATGTTCGAGTACTGGGATACAACAGAGGATGGGCAGGCATTACCGTGGGTGAGGAGGTAAGAGCATCTCTACCAGATCCCACAAACCGGGTCGTCCGCTAAAATAACCGCCAGTTTGCGGGATACATCCCGTATCCCCGGCCGAATAGATGCTGCAAATCAGGCCGTCCCATATTTTTTTTCGGGGATTCCGCATTCGCGAGCCCAAATCCTCCATATGTGCAGGAATCCACCACCTAATTTTTTGGATCCCCTTTCAGTTGGTGCGAAACAACTTCCGTTGGCTTCACTTCCCGCCTCCCGCCCCGATGCTGCCGCCTATCCGTCCTCCGACCTCGCCGTCGGCCTCACAGCGTCGAAATTCAGCCGGATGCAGCCACCGCTGCCCTGGGTGCGCCATACCATGCTCCGCCGCCACTCCATCCGCCAGGGCCTCCCATGGCTCCAACTCCTCTCGCTGCCGCTCCAATTCCTCATGCCACCGCTGCCACCATCAAGAGGAAGCGGCAAGGGAGCCATCTCATTCGAGGCGCCGCAGCTGGCGTGGCACCTATGAGTGACGCCCCCGCTCCGGTTCCACGAACCCATGCCAAGAGGAAGAAGACCGCCTCGACCGGCCCCGCCGTGGCGCGGGCGAAGCCCCCGAGGAAGAAGGCGATCGCGTCTAGGAGTTGGCTCCTCCTCTCCCTTCGGCCAACCCCGGCATCCGCGGCGAAGCCGCCGGCCATGCCTACAACGTGTTCGATGAAATGGCCGGCATCCACATTCATGAACCTAATCTTGATACCTTGTTTGTTGCACATGTTTTGGATGTGATGAACTGGTATGATGATCAACTAGTGGTGTATATATGATGATGAACTAGTTTTTATGCACTTGTCATGATGAACTTGATAAATATTTGCTTATTATTGCATTTGCGGGACGGCGAGCCCTCCGGCGCGGAATAGATCCCGCAAACATGTCCCACAAAACATTTGCGGGCTGGTTTTACGGGAATTGTTCCGCCGGAGGGCTCGCCGTCCTGTAAACTTTTTACGGCCCGGCCGTTTGTGGGATCTGCTAGAGATGCTCTAACGACACGTACAACAAGAGAAGAGGAGGAAGCCACCACCGCACGAGACCATGGGCACTTGATTGCGGCATCGGGATGAAACGAGGAAAATTCTAAAGTATCATGCTAATTCAAGGGTTAGATTAAGTTGGTATTCCCGCTCACACTAGTAGAAAACGGGGCAAAGGTCACAGGGCAGTTTTCACATTAGCCCCGGTTCAGTCATGAACCGGGACCCATGGGGGCATTCGTCCCGGTTCGTGAGCCCAGGGGGCCGGCCGGGGCCTCGTGGGCATTGGTCCCGGTTCGTATGGAACCATTTGTCCCGGTTCGAGCCACGAACCGGGACTAATGGTCCTCGCTCCTGGCCCACAACCATTTGTCCCGGTTCTTGGCATGAACCGGGACAGAAGGCCCGGATTTAGTACCGGTTCATGCCACGAACCGGGACCAATGAGGTGCCTATATATACCCCATCGCCACGGCAGAGCACTCCACAGTGCTCTATTTTTCTCTGGCCAGCGAGGGGAGGGCTTTGTGGTGCTCTAGCTCACCTCCTATGCACATGAGGTGTTCGATGAAATGCCCGAGCCACACTAGTTAATCTTTCTCCTCTCGAAACTCGACCTCCGAGCTCCATTTTCCTCGAGATTTGTCTAGGTTTAGCGGCCCGTCACGTCCCATTCCCGTCTTCACCGCCGTCGACTGCCCGCGCCGATCTCGTCGCCGGCAACACCGTGGTGAGCCTCTTGTTCTTATCTTCTTTTTGAAAAAAAAATCTTACTTTAGATAGATACTTGTCTAATTTTCTTACTATTTTATTCCTTCTTATTACATAGTGCGATGGTTTTGGTATCCGCCCCCGTCGGCCCTCGTCCTGTCTATGATTCGGATGTGGTATATATTATCTTTTTATAACTATTTGATTCATTTATTGTTTATGACAAATATACCGACCAGCGTGACATAGATTTTATTTATCTAGGAGGTGGTTGAACTGGAAATTCTAACCGACCCTATTGTCGAGAGGTTAAATTTAGTTGAAGAAGAAAACAATTACTTGAAAGAAAAAATAAAAAAAATTGAGGAGGAGAAGATGATATTGGAGTTGCATGTTGCGGATGTCGTCGATGATCACAAGATCAAGATGGATGCAATGCGCTTGAAGATTAGAAAGATTAGAAAATATGCCATTCATACCGAGGCTTGGTATCATTATGCCGTTGGATCAATTGTTACCTTGGTTGCGATTATGATCGCATTTGTTTTCGCATTGAAATGTTTTACATAGTTTCAATGTATGGTTTAATTAATTAGATGCTCTGGAGAGCTATATATATGTTGTTAGATGAGAACTATGTATGTACTTTGATTCTAATGTGATGATGAACTTCTATTAATTTGGTCACTTAATTATCTATTCATGATGTTCTGTAATGGTTTTTGACACACTTAATTATATATAATGCACGCAGATGAACAGGCAATGGATGTACGGTGACAGACACACCTCCGAGTACATTAAGGGCGTGCATGATTTTCTCGAAGTGGCTGAGGCAAACAAGCAGAATGGTTTTATGTGTTGTCCATGCCCTACATGTGGGAATACGAAGTCTTACTCTGACCGGAAAATCCTTCATGCCCACCTGCTTTACAAGGGTTTCATGCCACACTATAATGTTTGGACGAGGCACGGAGAAATGGGGGTTATGATGGAAGACGGCGAAGAAGAAGAGGACGATGACAACCATGTGCCCCCTGAATACGGTGATGCTGCAACGGGGGAAGCTGCTGAAGATCAAGAGGAACCAGATGATGTGCCCAATGATGCTGCAAGGGGGGAAGCTGCTGAAGATCAAGAGGAACCAGTGCCCGATGATGATGATCTCCGCCGGGTCATTGTCGATGCAAGGACGCAATGCGAAAGTCAAAAGGAGAAGCTGAAGTTCGATCGCATGTTAGAGGACCACAAAAAAGGGTTGTACCCCAATTGCGAAGATGGCAACACAAAGCTCGGTACCGTACTGGAATTGCTGCAGTGGAAGGCAGAGAATGCTGTGCCTGACAAAGGATTTGAGAAGCTATTGAAAATATTGAAGAAGAAGCTTCCAAAGGATAACGAATTGCCCGACAGTACATACGCAGCAAAGAAGGTCGTATGCCCTCTAGGATTGGAGGTGCAGAAGATACATGCATGCCCTAATGACTGCATTCTCTACCGCGGTGCGTACAAGGATCTGAACGCATGCCCGGTATGCGGTGCATTGCGGTATAAGATTAGACGAGATGACCCTGGTGATGTTGACGGCGAGCCCCCCAGGAAGAGGGTTCCTGCGAAGGTGATGTGGTATGCTCCTATAATACCACGGTTGAAACGTCTGTTCAGAAACGAAGAGCATGCCAAGTTGATGCGATGGCACAGTGAGGACCGTAAGAAAGACGGGAAGTTGAGAGCACCCGCTGACGGGTCGCAGTGGAGAAAAATCGAGAGAAAGTACTGGGCTGAGTTTGCAGCTGACCCAAGGAACGTATGGTTTGGTTTAAGCGCGGATGGCATTAATCCTTTCGGGGAGCAGAGCAGCAATCACAGCACCTGGCCCGTGACTCTATGTATGTATAACCTTCCTCCTTGGATGTGCATGAAGCGGAAGTTCATTAGGATGCCAGTTCTCATCCAAGGCCCTAAGCAACCCGGCAACGACATTGATGTGTACCTAAGGCCATTAGTTGAAGAACTTTTACAGCTGTGGACTGGAAATGGTGTACGTACGTGGGATGAGCACAAACAGGAGGAATTTAACCTGCACGCGTTGCTGTTTGTAACCATCAACGATTGGCCCGCTCTCAGTAACCTTTCAGGACAGACAAACAAGGGATACCACGCATGCACGCACTATTTAGATGACACTGAAAGTATATACCTGGACAAAAGCAGGAAGAATGTGTACGTGGGCCATCGTCGATTTCTTCCGACCAACCGTCAATGTCGAAAGAAAGACAAGCATTTCAAAGGCGAGGCAGATCACCGGAAGAAGCCCGCCATGCGTACCGGTGATCACGTACTTGCTATGGTCAATGATTTACACGTAATCTTTGGAAAGGGTCCCGGCGGACTAGCTGTTCCGAATGACGTTGAGGGACACGCACCCATGTGGAAGAAGAAATCTATATTTTGGGACCTACCCTACTGGAAAGAGCTAGAGGTCCGCTCTTCAATCGACGTGATGCACGTGACGAAGAACCTTTGCGTGAACCTGCTAGGCTTCTTGGGCGTGTATGGGAAAACAAAAGATACACCTGAGGCATGGGAGGACCTGCAACGTTTGCACGAAAAAGACGGCATGCCTCCGAAGCAGTATGAAGGTCCTGCCAGCTACGCTCTTACGAAAGAAGAGAAAGAAATCTTCTTTGAATGCCTACTCAGTATGAAGGTCCCGACTGGCTTCTCGTCGAATATAAAGGGAATAATAAATATGCCAGAGAAAAAGTTTTAGAATCTAAAGTCTCATGACTTCCACGTGATTATGACGCAACTGTTTCCGGTTGCATTGAGGGGGCTTCTACCGGAAAACGTCCGATTAGCCATTGTGAAGCTATGTGCATTCCTCAATGCAATCTCTCAGAAGGTGATCGATCCAGAAATCATACCAAGGCTAAGGAGTGATGTGGCGCAATGTCTTGTCAGTTTCGAGCTGGTGTTCCCACCATCCTTCTTCAATATCATGACGCACGTCCTAGTTCATCTAGTCGACGAGATTGTCATTCTGGGGCCCGTATTTCTACACAATATGTTCCCCTTTGAGAGGTTCATGGGAGTCCTAAAGAAATATGTCCGTAACCGCGCTAGGCCAGAAGGAAGCATCTCCATGGGCCATCAAACAGAGGATGTCATTGGGTTTTGTGTTGACTTCATTCCTGGCCTTGAGAAGATAGGTCTCCCTAAATCGCGGTATGAGGGGAGACTGACTGGAAAAGGCACGCTTGGAGGGGGGAACTCAATAATATGCAGGGACGGATATTCTTGGTCTGAAGCATACTACACAGTTCTACATAACTCTACCATGGTGACCCCGTATGTCGATGAACACAAGAACAGTCTGCGCTCCAAACACCCGGAGCAGTGTGACGACTGGATTACATGTGAACACATCAGGACTTTCAGCAGTTGGTTGGAAACACGTCTCAGAGGTGACACCACTGTTTGTGATGAGTTGTACTCGTTGTCCAGGGGACCATCTTTGACTGTATTGACTTACAAAGGATACGAGATAAATGGGAATACATTTTACACGATCGCCCAAGATCAAAAGAGCACCAACCAAAACAGCGGTGTCCGCTTTGATGCAGCAACCGAGAGGGGAAAGGACACATATTATGGTTACGTAATGGACATATGGGAACTTGACTACGGACATGATTTTAAGGTCCCTTTGTTTAAGTGCAAATGGGTCAATCTGTCAGGAGGCGGGGTACAGGTAGACCCACAGTACGGAATGACAACAGTGGATCTGAACAATCTTGGGTACACTGACGAACCGTTTGTCCTAGCCAATGATGTGGCACAGGTTATCTATGTGAAGGACATGTCTACCAGACCGAGGAAAAGAAAAGATAAGGAAGCGAATACATCATACGATGAGCCAAAGCGGCACATAGTTCTTTCAGGAAAAAGGGACATTGTGGGAGTGGAGGGCAAGACAGACATGTCTGAAGATTATGAAAAGTTTCATGAAATTCCTCCCTTCAAAGTCAAGGCTGACCCAAGCATCCTGATAAACGATGAAGATTATCCATGGTTACGGCGCAATAAGCAAATGACACAAGCGAAGAAAAAGTGAAGACTTTCTCCCGCAACTATTATGATGATAGCATGCCAACTTTGTAATAGACGAGTATGATACCATTGTCCGTTTTGTACAAGAAGTGCATCTAGTTTTTGCCGTAACCCTCTCAACTTTCTTGCACATGCTATGTGGATGAAATGATGATACCATGCCAACTTTCAACCTTTTCAGAGTTCATTTGAAATGCTTTATAAGCCCTGAGTGCAGAGAGGTTAGGCCCGTAAGCCTGCTTTAGAGAGGAGCTCGACAGCTCAGGCGCACCGCACCTTATAAACAGGTGCGGCTCTCTCTTAGCTAGCGAGGTGGGACTAAACTCACCACCACGCCGCTGTGCAAGGCCATTGGTCCCGGTTGGTGGCACGAACCGGGACCAATTCCACCCTTTGGTCCCTGTTGGTTCCACGAACCGGTACTAATGAGGCTGTGGCCCCACGAGCACCTTTAGTACCTGTTCGTGGCACGAACCGGTACTAGAGTTTCTTACTAGCTAAGCAGTTTTTTAGTCCCACCTCGCTAGCTGAGAGGCACTAGGAGCGGTTTATAAGTCCTGAGTGCAGAGACGATGAAGAAGAGGCGCAATGCTCACGTTGCTTAGCTTCAAGCCTTGAGGAATAAGGTAGACTGCATCGAGCTATGTGCAGTGCAGTCTACACTATTCCAAAAGGCTTGAAGCAAATCAACGCGCATTGCGCCTCTTTTTTATTTTTAATCATTAAAAGCAAAAAGAATTTTCATAAAGAACTTTTTTTGATAGAAACTTTAATAGCAGAAAGAATTATCATAAAGTAAAATAAATAAGTAATTAGAAACAAAATAAAATAAAATAAATAAGCTTTTTGTTGTAAGTAGAAATAAAACAAAATAAATATAGCAAAAAAGAAAATAAAAAAACTAAATACAGCAAAAAGAATTTTCATAAAGAACTAATGGCACTAATAGAAAGTTTATATGTTTTCTAAAACTAATGGCACTAACAGACAGTTTATAATTTTGCTGACCTAAAAGCAAAAAGAATTAAAAAATAAAGCAACAAACAAAAGAAAATAAATAATGCAAAAAATTTAAAAAACTGCCACCTATTGGGCCACCACGGCCTGAATACGACTAGAAACCCAACCTGGGCCAGGATTCAGGTCCGCAGAAGGCCCAATAGGCCAACAGACAGCATAGTGTGACATTAGGCCCGTAAGCCTGCATTTGAGAGGAGCTCGAGAGGGCAGCTGCAGCGGGGCTTATAAACCACTCCGAGCCCCTCTCAACTAGCGAGGTGGGACTAAACTTTTGGCTGCGACGCGGGCAGCAAGAGGCCTTTGGTCCCGGTTGGTGGCACCAACCGGGACCAATGCCCCCCCTTTAGTCCCGGTTGGTGCCACCAACCGGGACCAAAGGCCGCCGCTTCCCGCCCTTTGGGCTGCTGAAAAGAGGCCTTTGGTCCCAGTTGGTGGCACCAACCGGGACTAATGCCCACCTTTAGTCCCGGTTGGTGCCACGAACCGGGACTATAGGATTTGCTATATAAGTCCACACTTAGGAAATTTTCGACATACCTCGCCAGTTGCCCCCGACGCCGCCAGGCTGCTCGTGCTCGCCGTCACCGCCCGCTCCTCATCGCCGTCACCCCGCGCCCTTGCCTCGACGGGTCGCCGCCCGGTGCTCGTCGCCGTCGCCCTGCCCCCACGCGCCGCCCCGCCTCGTGCTCCCCTGCTCGCGCGCGCCGCCTCGGCGCCCCGAGCCCCCCTGCCCAGCCCGCGCGTGCTCGCCGGCGCCCTCGCCGCCCCCGCCCCGTCCCGGCCGCGTGCGCCGGCGCCCTCGCGGCCCCCGCCCCCGCCGTCGCCATCGTCCTAGCCGCCCCCGCTGTGAGAGCCGCCGCCCCGGCTCTGTTTTTTATTTTTATTAGTTTAATTTTTTTGTTCATATGTGTATGTGGCTATAATGTATATGTGAACAAAAAAAAAGTATGTATGTAGATGTTCAAAATGTATGAATATATATGTCAAAAATGTTTTTTCTTCATAGAAAGTTTTTTGTTCATATATAGAAAGTTTTTATATATGACAATGGATATATATTCGATATATATGAGAAATGATGATCCACATGGAAAAGTTTTATATATGCAAAAGTTACAATTTTAGAAAAGTTTTATATATCTAGCTAGGAAGGGAAGAAGAAGAAAAAGAAGGATAGGAAAGAAGAAAATAAGAAGAGGAAAGAAAGAAGAAGAGGAGAGGAAGAAGAGGAGATATAAATAAGAAGAGGAAAAAAGAAGAAAAAGAAGAGATTTTCTATTTTTTCTTCTTCTCCTCTATTCCTTTCTTCTTCTCCTCTTTTTTTTTCTTCTTTTTTTTCTTCTTTTTTTTTCTTCAATCCTCTCCTCTATTCCTTTCTTCTTCTCTCCTCTTTTTATTTCTTCTTCGTTTTCTTATGTTTTATCGGGTCTGTCGTCGTCGATATATACCCCTCCCGATAACTTCAACACGAGGGGGGATAACTTCAACACGAGGGGGGGTCGATATACCCCCTCCCCGATAACATTATTTTCCCGTGTATATATGTCGTCGTTGTTGATATAACCCCCTCCTGATAACTTCAACACGTGGGGGGGGGGTCGATATACCCCCTCCCCGATAACATTATTTTCCCGTGTATGTATGTTGTCGTTGTCGATATTACCCCCTCCCGATAACTTCAACACGAGGGGGGATAACTTCAACATGAGGGGGGTCGATATACCCCCTCCTCGATAACATTATTTTCCCGTGTATGTATGTCGTCGTTGTCGATATAAACCCCCTCCCGATAACTTCAACACGTGGGGGGGGGGGTCGATATATACCCCCTCCCCGATAAAATTATTTTCCCGTGTATGTATGTCGTCGTTGTCGATATATATAACTCCCTCCCAGATAATTTCGACATGATGGACGGTCGATATGTATACCCCCTCTCGACCGTGATAACTTATACCACGGGAGCACCCCCCGGCCCTCTCGCTCGACCAAAACTCTCGAGGACACCCAAACCCTAGAAAAAAATGATGTCGGTCTCCTACCCCCTCCCGCCGCGCCCCTACCCTTGAAGCGTTGCCTAGGCCACCCCAAACCCGGAATAAGCTAGGTCTACGTTTGCACTAATATATCCACCTGCTGTCATGTTTGTGTAATAATTGCCATGTTGTAATATTTGCAGAAACAATGGAGCACGGACGAGATGAGCAAGCAGAAGAGGTGTTGGGGGACATAATCTTAGCCGGAGGTGATATCTTGTCGTATCTTAACGACAATGATGGTCTGGAAGAACAGGGTGAAGAAGCAGGCTGCGGTGATCGAAGAGTGGAGGAGGAAAGACATGATTATGATGGCTCCGGTGACCCAATGCTGGTGCAAGAAGGAGCCCGTGGTGACGGCTCCGGTGACCGAACAGAGTCCGGCCAGGTAAATATATTAGTTAAGCCTGTGCTGACTAGCTAATTGATGCATTCATTGTTTTGGTATGTACACATATTAATTAACACTCGTCTTTCTTGTTTTTTCTAGCCCTCCAGATCGAGCACAACTGCGGTAAAGAGACGAGGCCCCAAGAGAAAGTTGCGCTCGGATGAAAGGTTTGAGATCACAGCAATCGCGCGCGACGGCCAACTGATTGAACCCATCCGGACAAAGGATGCATTTGCTGCTCAGTGCGGGGTTCTAGTTAGGGACAAGATCCCGATCAGCATCCACCAATGGTATAAGCCTAAGAAGGAAGACCCTGAGGTGTCTTATGTCAATGATATGCAGAAAGATGATCTTTGGACTGAGCTGAAGGCAAATTTCACCCTACCGCCAGAGGAGGATCCGGAGAAGCCAGTTAAAGAGCAATTAATCAAGTCTCATGCTCTTAAGAAGATGGCAGACCTATTCAGGAGGTGGAAGAATGAGCTGAAAACGTTTGTTGACAAAGAAGAGACACCTGAATTCATCGGCCGATATGAGAAGATCAGAGATCACTGGCCCGCATTTGTGGCCCACAAGACATCGGAAAAGAGTAAGAAGATGTCAGCGACAAACAAGATGAATGCTGCGAAGAAGAAGCTTCACCATCGCACGGGGTCAGGTGGCTACCTCAAAGCTCGGCCTAAGTGGGCCAAGTCTGAGAGGGATCTGCTTGATAAAGGGATCGAACCACAGACAATGAACTGGCCAGACCGTTGCCGGACTTGGTTCTTCGGGGCTGGCGGAACCTTGGACCCTGTATCAGGGAGGTGTCGTTGGACGGACGAGCAACTTGCAATACCCGTCAAGAAGATTCAGCACTATATCGATGCAGCGCAGCAAGGGACGTTCGTTCCAGACAGAGAGAACGACGAGCTCACAATGGCCCTCGGGAATCCTGAGCACCCTGGACGGACACGAGGCACGCCAGGCTCCGTTCCGTGGAAGGCTGGTTTTCCGGACGCGGGCGGTTACAAAACCCAGGAGAGGAGGAAAAAAGTGGAGCTGATCCAAATTCAGCGTCTGCACGAAAGGGTTCAAGTGCTAGAGGAACGAGACAGCAATAGAGATGCCGAAACTGCCCCCGAAGCTACACCGCCATCTCAGCGTAGAAGCAGCGTGGCTTCCACCGAGCTGCCTCAGCTGGAGCATGCGGCTACTCCTAGCTACCCCGTGGATGCTATCACGGAGTCTCAACATTGCCACCTTATGGCGGAATGGCAGAACTTGAAAGTCAAGGCGGCTGTTGGCTCTATTTTACCTACTGAACCCGGCGCAACCTACCACTGCCGGCCGATTCCTGAAGGATATGCTAGGGTGATGGTGGATGAAATAACGGAGGGATTTGAGGACCTCCAGCTTGACCACCCTACCGGTGAAGGGGAGACTCGGCTGGGTTTAGCTCTGAAGACTCCATGCCTATGGCGGAAGGAGCTCATCAAGCTTCCGAACTGGACGGCTCCGGCGAGTAAGGGCACTCCGCCTCCTCCTCCGCCTCCTCCTCCGGCGAGTGATCAGGGCACTCAGCCTCCTTCTCCGGCGCGTGGCGGCACTCCGCCTCCTTCTCCGCCAGCGCCGGCGCGCCAGAGCAGCCAGCCTCCTCCTTCTCCGCCTCGTCAGCAAGGGCGGAAGAGACCCACCGCTGCTGCGGCTGCTCAGGTGCGTCGTAGTCCTTCTCCTCCGCCTCGTAAGCAAGGAAAGAAGACAGCCGCAGCCGCTCCGTCTGCTCTGCCGGCGTCTAGCAGTACAGCTGCCAGAGACGGGAGGCAATACAGATTCGGTCCTTCTCTAAAGACTCCAGAGAAGTTACTATATGAGAGGACCGAGGAGGAGAACGCGAAGATCGTGCGAGCCGAAGTGAAGAACTTCTTTGAAGGGGACAAACCAAAGAAACATCCACCTCCGGAGGAGAAGGTAGATCCGGTGAAAGCAAAGCGCACTCTGGCTGCCCTGACAAAACCACCAAAGTCTCCGCCAAAAGGCAACTATGAGCGCGTTCTTGCAAAGGCATATGCCGAAGCGGAGCGATCGGGAAGTACTGTCAGTGATAAAAGGATGAAAGAACGACGAGCTGGGAAAAAAATTGCCCAGCTCGGCGAACAAGAGAACCAATCGTGCCCCCCGCTCAAGGTGTCAAAAGACATTGTCGCTAATGATCCGGGTATGGTGCCCGGTTATACCGATCTTGGAGATTACCTGCCCGACGATGTACATTATGAAATCATGGAGGTGGACGAACACAAATACCATTCCGGGAAGCCTCTCGTCAAAGATGTCAAATCTCTAAGCACGATGATGCGAAGACTACATGATTGGTACATGAAAACCTGCAGCGAGTCTGATGGGATGAGTACTTTAACGCTGAGAGTTAAACCGGAGCATGACCTCGTTGGAATTGAACTGCTGAATGTTCCATTTGAGGATTTCTTCCAGTTTTACAATCTAATGTCCCTCGATAAAACAACGATCACTTGCTACTGTCTGTAAGTAGTACTACTTCTGTCATTAAGTCTCTCTATATAGGTCAGCTCTTTCATTGCATGTATTTATACTTATCCTCACTATATTATGCAGATTGAAGATCGCCGAATTGAAGAAAAGGCAAATCGGTGATATTGGGTTCATTAACACAAATCTCATAGATGCAACTCAGGTTAAATTTCATGCCAAAGAAGCCGAGGCCAACTTGCTACAATCATTGGTAATAAATCAAAACAAAGATATAATACTCTTTCCTTACAACTTCAAGTGAGTGTTACTGTCTTCTGCATATTCGGTTTCCCTTTATTAGTCCAGGTTATGGTAATGTAATTGATGACTTATGCATGCATGCGCAGCTTTCACTATATTCTCCTAGAGATTAAGCTTGAGCCGGCTGTAGTAACCGTCTTAGACTCGAGACGAAAAGATCCCCAGGACTATGCGAACATGACTCAAATGCTCCAGAAGTAAGTTAAATCGATCATTATCCACCATATCAGCAACTTTGTTCATTTCCTGATATCAAGTAATTGTTTTCTTTGTCTGGCAGGGTTTGGAGAAAATTCACCTCAAAAGCCCCGGGACTGCCAAACCAGCTGCAATTTAGACACCCAAAAGTAAGTACTATAGTAGCATGTTCCGCGCATCTCCTAGTGATTCAAGCGCTAGTTTGATCAATACCATTTAGCATGCTTGCTTATCAGTTTGATTGACCTCTATTTCTTGTAAAGTGGTTGTGGCAGCAACCCGGGAATAATTACTGTGGATACTACATTTGCGAGTCCATCCGCTACCATACCTGTGAGCGGGGCTACACTGAAGAACAATATGAAGTGCGTAAGCAATAATATTCACAATTTTATTTTATTACCATCATTTGTGTTGAGTTTCATTTATTCATATATATATGTATTGACCCCCTTCTTCAAATTAGATTTTTCGGAAGCGGGATGAACTCCTAGCACCAGCTCGTATGCGAGGAATTCAAGAGGAATTGGCGGCATTCTTCTTTGACCACGTGATCGCTGAAAACGGAGAATACTATGTGGACCCTGTGTTCCTACAATATAATTAGGAGATTGTATTATAAGAGATAATTATTGTATATATGTAGCCGGTAGTGTCGGATAGATATACGAGAACTTGTTGTTCGACCAATATCTCGGAGAAGGAGAGGTGGTCGATATCACTTCTCTCTGTAGGCATATATATATGTTCATGACGATCTTCTGTTTCCTTCATTTGATTACTAGCTAGCGTGTCTACTCCTCTCCATACGTATATAGTACGTAGCGTCGACAAAGCACGGAGATAAGAGAGGACACTTCTCTCTATTAATTAGCTAGCTAACACAATATATGAAACACCTAAATTAACCCCCCAAAACCCCTAAACCACCCCCTTTCAAAAAAAACAAAAACCTCAGCTCCTGCCAGGTGCTGACGCGTGGATGCCTATTGGTCCCGGTTGGTGGCACCAACCGGGACCAAAGGCCCTCCTGCCTGGGCTCCCCGCACCGGCCACGTGGACGGCCTTTAGTCCCGGTTCGTGTAAGAACCGGGACTAAAGGGCTAGGGCATTAGTAACGACCCTTTAGTCCCGGTTCCAGAACCGGGACTAAAGGCCCTTATGAACCAGGGTAAAAACCCCTTTTCATACTAGTGTCATGTCTATCAAGTACCAGGGTGCTGTAAAAGAACTCAGGACAACACTATGTGAACCATTACTTTGGTTGTTGAGTGGAATTATTTCAAACACATAGATTAACATTCAAAAAGAAAGTATCATTGTAGGTTTTTTTGTTACTTCTCTTTTGGGGTGCATGCGTTAAACTTTACGCGGGTTTTCACCTTTTCCCCCTTTAATTCTTTTGGGTGAGCCTTAAAGTACGTACTGCATCATCTATACACTCTGATGGCCCTTGTGCTTGTATAGGCAGGACAAAAGGACAGATAAGGCTTCTAATACAAATGAATCGCGCACCCCTTATCATTGTCGGAAGGAAAAGTGTCTGTTGAACTCCTATGCACCCACACACATTATCTCAGTCGTTCCTTGCCTTTGCTATTGGAGCCCTACCACTGCAAGGAGCTTAGAAAACACCAATCCCAGGAAGGGATTGCTCTTTTTTAGCCAGTGGCATCTACTAGACCACCAAAATTGTTTGTTTAGCTCATTTTTGGGTGAGCATCGACTTCATAGTGCAATTTCTTCCTTCATCATCCTCCTGAGTGCATCCAGCTCTGCCTCACTTGAAAACTTGAGTAGAGGTATTGATGACAACTTTACCAGAACCACTACTCAGCTTGTTGAGTGGAGTTATTGTAAACCCTTAATCAGTATATTAGCACAAAATATTAGTGCATCCCACTTCTAGGAAATCTAGCAGAAAGCCAGTGACTAGTGAACCATGCTTCTGCATCCTTCAGACCATAGAAGCTACACAAGTCATGGCCAAGCTCCAATTTGATTTAAATTACAACTTTTTGTGTTGATCAGCTATGAACACCTCATGTAGTTGTATCGGTAGGAGCCTAGGTTCAAAGAGTGGTTCAAGCTTTTGCGGTGTGGCGTCAGCCACCCAATATTGTTCCAGTATTTATCTCATTAGCCATATCATGTTTATAGAGTTACTATATAATGAATGTATAGTTATTTCCTTCATCCTTCAAGTTTGGAAAAACATGAGTTTGGCTTCCAGTAAGAAGGAACTAAAGACCCTTTCTGTTCAAGAATTTCTCTTGTTTTGCAGGCCAAGTTCATAAAACTTATGTGGTTTTCTATCTACTGTGCCAACTGGACTACTAAAAGTTGTCTGTTGACTGTTGTATATTAGACATATAAACAATTTGAGAAGAACATATTGGTATATGAAATTTATGGTGCTCCTTAAATAACGTGCACTAGTACATATTTTCTCCGGCCTCGGCATCAGTGTTCACAGCCATATATTATTGATTAGTTAAACAATGCCATGCAACATATCGAGCATCAATGTCAAATCAATCAGTTCATAACAAACCCGATGCCAAATGCCTCACAGCGGAATCCATACCTGTACCACAAACCCTATGACAAGTGACCAAATGATGAAAAATATGCTAATCCTAGGAATAGTCTTCAAGAAGGGATCACAACACGTTCATCAATGTGAATGACTTCAACAAAATGGTCGAAAATGGATCCTTCATCCACAACACATGCATGTCGATAATGCCTCATCTAGTCGGAGAGACTGGGATCATGAGTTTTCACCCATAGTATGTGCATACTTGTCGTCGACAGTCGACACTGCCGTCTGTGCCACTTCCGATCTCTGCCACACCTCCAAATGATCCCCGATGATGGGAGAGGAAGGGACACTTGAATTTTAGATGACAACCAGATCCTTGCCGTTGCAGACTTGTCGCAGACCCATCGATCACGTCCCTGGGGAAGCTGCCCTGCCCCAGCTTCCGCCATCACGATGGTGCAACATGTCTGCCGCCACACCCATGATCCATCAGTGTTAGGCCGCCTAGAGAGTCCCTGAACCATGCAACCATCGTCAGTGCCTTGCCGCAAATCAGCACGCCAAGTATGAGGCCTGACCAAGTCCAACATCATAGCGCCCCATGCCTCGCCACATGAGTGCTGACGCTCTTGACAAAGTTGCTGCCAGCGAGCCACAAAAGAGCCGCACACTATAGAATTGGGCGATCGGGGGACAAAGACACACTGATGGGGGTTGTCGCCGCGAATACAAGTCTTGACCACGCAGTCGGGCGCCAGATCACACCACCTAGTCCACCACATCGCCTCAAAGGGCCGCCGCGGGAGGAAGAGACCACTGAACAAAAGATACATCACACAAGAGCCTTCGCTCCAGCCGGATGCTGCATTTGCCGCCCGCCTTCACTCATCGCTGGGAGCCAGCGCCACCATTTGGATTGACGCGACCTCACCCTCCGCTCCAGGCAGACCTCCCCGCTGCCCTTGTCTATGGTAGCTAAAGTTTTAAATAGCGCGCTAAGCCTTTTAGCAGCGGACCTATTCTAAATGTTATGGCGTACTATAGCAGTGCTGTAGTAAGCTATTTAAAATGTTTGCTCACGTGTTTGGACAAAAGAATCTTAGCGCAGTACCCCTTCTATAGGGGAGTTATAATGGGCTACTTAAAACCATGTGGTAGCCCATGGATGCCTCCGTAGGCGATGAGGACACACGCCAAAATCTCGAAGAAAACTATCATCGATGACAACATCTGCCCCCTTTGCAGCAATGCTCAAGATCGCGAAATCACCTCTTCGTACAATGTAGCTATGCCAAAAGGATTTAGCAAAAGATCAATGTCATGTCATTGGCAGCTCGGGGTCTTAATTATCAACAAACCTCAGCTACCACGTAATCACAAGTCCTTCGCTCTGCTCACAATCCTTTGAAAAATATGGGACGCGCTAAGAATGGTAAAGTATTTAGAAGTGTAAACCATGTTACCAATGTTGTAATGGTTTCATCATGCAAACAAACTGGCTTCAAAAGCCGGAGCTGAAAGATCACGCCAGATTGTAGCGCGATTTTTCCCCTCACGCTAAGCATAATTTTGAAATGAAATTCAGGCTCCCCACTAGTGAAAGTTCCAGAAAAAGGGTAATCATGACAACACCATGCCAGCGCAGTCACACGGTTTGGCCTCTCAGCGGAACTTGCGCTCAACAAGATTACCAAACTGGTCGAGGTCTATTACGAACAAGTTCAGGAGCTAGCTTCCATCAAGAAAGACTAAACAAAAGTTTATCACTTTTTGTAGAAAATATATTAGTATGCCTCTTTCGTCTATTTGGTCCTTGGAATAAAAAACACTTCCGTGACAGATATGGTATTCGCTTCTCGAGCAGGTGTGTTTTTTTCCCAATTTTTTTTCAGTCGATTCATCCTTAATCATGTCGGTACAATGGACACTAAAAATAATAAAAATTACATCTAGATTCGTAGACCACCTAGCGACGTCTATAAGTACTGAAGCGAGCCGAAGGCACGCCGCCGTCATCACCCTCCCTCGCTGGAGCCGAGCAAAACTTGTTGTCATAGACAGTCGGGAAGTCGTTGTGCTAGGAACAACAAGCGCTGCCAATGAAGATAAGTATAAATCAGAATGATCCAACCTTAAGACACATGAACATAGACGAATGAAGACCGGATCTGTAGAATTGATTGTGTGCATCGATAATTCTCATTGATCATGCACTAGGCACATATATAGGTACAAGGGCTGCGAGATCTCAACCGTATCCGCTATACAGGGAAATGATCGGGAGATATCGCTAAGCTAGGAAGTAAATACAAGAGATCCTAGCCGCCAGATATCGCTAAGCTAGGAAGTAAATGCAATGACAACCGTGCTCAACACCCCCCCCCCCCCTCCCCGCAGTCGAAGCGTCACCGAAGACGCAAAGACTGGACCGAAAACCCTCGAAAGTCGAGGTAGGCAGTCCCTTCGTCATGACATCGGCGAACTGCTGATCGGTGGGTACATGCAAGACTCGAACACGAGCAAGTGCAACGTGCTCCCGGACAAAGTGAATGTCGAGCTCAATATGCTTCGTCCGGCGATGATGAACAGGGTTGGCGGAGAGGTAGACCGTGGAGACGTTGTCACAATAGACAATCGTGGCCTTGGGAACCTCACATAGCAACTCCTGAAGCAGCTGTCGTAGCCAGGAGCACTCCGTGATGGCGTTGGCCACTGCCCTGTACTCGGCCTCGGCGCTCGATCGTGAAACCGTGGGTTGTCGTTTAGACGACCATGAGATCAGAGAGGGCCCGAGGTAGACGCAGTAGCCGGAGGTGGAGCGCCGAGTGTCCAGCCCAGTCGGCGTCGGAGTAGGCGACGAGGCTGGTGTCGGGTGATATCGTCAGGGTGAGACCCATAGCCGTGGTGCCACGTATATACCGGAGAATACGTTTCACCAGAGCCCAATGGGTGTCACGAGGAGCATGCATGTGGAGGCACACCTGCTGGACAACATACTGAATATCCGGATGCGTCAGGGTGAGGTACTGGAGAGCACCGGCGATGGAGCGGTAGAAGGAGCGTCGGACGCCGGAGAGCCCTCGAAGGCGGACACCTTAGCCTTCGTGTCGACAGGCGTGGAAGCAGGCTTGCAGTTAAGCATGCCGGCTCGCTCCAGGAGCTCGGAGGCATACTTCTGCTGATGCAGAAATAAGCCAGTGGCACGGCGGACGACCTCTATGCCGAGGAAGTAGAGGAGAGCCCCCAAGTCCTTGAGGGCGAACTCGGTGCCGAGGCGAGCTGTGACCTGCTGAAGTACCGCTGGTGAGGACGCAGTCAGGATGATGTCATCGACGTACATGAGAAGGTACGCGGTGGTGGCGCCCTGGTGATAAACAAACATGGAGGCATCGGACCGTGTGGACCGGAACCCCTGCTGCTAAAGAAAGGCCGCGATCCGCTGGTACCAGGCCCGGGGCGCCTGCTTCAACCCGTAAAGAGAACGGGACAACAAGCACACGTGGTCCGGATAGTCGGTGTCGACGAAACCAGTGGGCTGCTGACAAAACACCTGCTCGTCGAGATGGCCATGCAAGAAAGCATTGGACACGTCGAGCTGGTGAACTGGCAAGGCGCGAGAAACAGCAAGATGGAGTACAGCGCGAATCGTGCCCGGTTTGACAACAGGGGTGAAGGTGTCGGTGAAGTCCATGCCGGCGCGCTGGCGGAAACCGCGCACCACCAAACGTGCCTTGTAGCGCTCGAGGGAACCGTCGGGGCCAGTCTTGTGGCGGAAAACCCACTTGCCAGTGATAACATTGGCACGGGGAGGCCGCAGAACAAGCTGGCACATACGGTTGCGCTGCAGGGCGTCGAACTCCTCACGCATCGCAGCAAGCCAGTTCGGATCCCGAAGGGCAGCGCGAGCGGAGGTGGGGATGGGTGACGGCGTCGAAGTCGAGGCGGCGCACACATACTCGTCGGAGGAGTAGCGTGTGCTCGGTCGGAGCACACCGGCCCGGGCGCGAGTCATCACGTCGAGAGGCGGGGCATCGGCGGCAGCGGGGCCAGCGGCGGCGGTCGAGACGGCGGCGATGGCCGAGCCAGGAGCCGCCGAGGGGGCAGCCGAGGCGGCCACCGAGGGCGCCAGGGAGGCGGCCGATGTGGCGGCCGGCGAAGATGCTGGCGAGGCGGCCGGGGAGGGAGCCAGCGGCGAGGCCGGAGGTGACGGTAAGGACGTTGTGGGGGCGCGAGGCTCAGCTTGTCCCACGGCGCGAGAACCGCCAAAGCCCGGAGGCGGCCCAAGAGCCGAGCGGGGCCGTCCACCTGACGGGGTCGCCGAAGGGCCGCCAGTGGCCGGCGGCGACAGGGCGACGAGAGGTACCTGTTGCTGAAAGGGAAACACCTTCTCATCAAAGTAAACGTGTCGGGAGGTGAATACACGATGTGAGACATGGTCATAACAACGGTAGCCGAGGAAGATGCAAGCAACGGAACGAGGTGCAAGCTTATGAGGCGTAGTGGCGGCGATGCTAGGATACCAGAGATAGCCAAAGATGCGAAGGCCATCATAAGATGGGGGCGCACCAAAGAGGAGATAGTGAGGGGCATAGTTCCACCGTGGGCGACATGGGCGGATGTTGATGAGGAGGGTGACGGTGGCGAGAGCGTCCGGCCAAAACTGGGGAGGCACGTTAGAGTGAAGAGCAATGTGCGGACGCAATCATTAAGAGTGCGAAGGATACGCTCGGCACGGCCATTTTGTTGGGACGTGTAGGGACAAGTGAGGCGGAAGATAGTGCCGTGGGAGGCTAGAAGGTTACGAACAACGATGTTGTCAAACTCTTTTCCGTTATCAGTTTGTAATGCAAGGATGGGACGACCGAAATGTGTGGTGGCATAGGAATAAAAGGCGGTGAGTGTGGCAAGGGCGTCGGACTTGCGGCGAAGAGGAAATGTCCACACATAATGAGAGAAATCATCTAAGATCACCAAATAGTATAGGTAGCCCGTGTTGCTTGCAACCGGGGATGTCCAAACTGTTGGGATTCGTAGCATAATTTTAAAATTTTCCTACGCTCACCAAGATGCATCTATGGAGTCTACTAGCAACGAGGGAAAGGGAGTGCATCTACATACCGTTGTAGATCGCGAGCGGAAGCGTTCCAATGAACGTGGATGACGGAGTCGTACTCGCCGTGATCCAAATCACCGATGACCGAGTGCCGAACGTACGGCACCTCCGCGTTCAACACACGTACGGTGCAGCGACGTCTCCTCCTTTCTTGATCCAGCAAGGGGGGAGGAGAGGTTGATGGAGATCCAACAGCACGACGGCGTGGTGGTGGATGTAGCGGCTCTCCGGCAGGGCTTCGCCGAGCTTCTGCGCGAGAGAGAGAGGTGTTGCAGGGGAGGAGGGAGGCGCCAAAGGCTGTCGTATGCTGCCCTCCCTCCCCCCTTTATATAGGCCCCCTGGGGGGGTGCGCAGCCCTAGGAGATGGGATCTCCAAGGGGGGGGGGCGGCGGCCAAGGGGGGAAGGGGTTGCCTTGCCCCCCAAGGCAAGGGGGAACTCCCCCCCTAGGGTTCCCAACCCTAGGCGCATGGGGGGGAGGCCCAAGGAGGTGCCCCAGCCCACTAGGGGCTGGTTCCCCTCCACTTTCAGCCCACGGGGCCCTCCGGGACAGGTGGCCCCACCCGGTGGACCCCCGGGACCCTTCCGGTGGTCCCGGTACAATACCGATAACCCACGAAACATTCCCGGTGGCCGAAACTGGACTTCCTATATATAATTCTTCACCTCCGGACCATTCCGGAACCTCTCGTGACGTCCGGGATCTCATCCGGGACTCCGAACAACTTTCGGGTTTCCGCATACATATATCTCTACAACCCTAGCGTCACCGGACCTTAAGTGTGTAGACCCTACGGGTTCGGGAGACATGCAGACATGACCGAGACGCCTCTCCGGTCAATAACCAACAGCGGGATCTGGATACCCATGTTGGCTCCCACATGTTCCACGATGATATCATCGGGTGAACCACGGTGTCGAGGATTCAATCAATCCGTATGCAATTCCCTTTGTCAATCGGTATGTTACTTGCCCGAGATTCGATCGTCGGTATCCCAATACCTTGTTCAATCTCGTTACCGGCAAGTCTCTTTACTCGTACCGCAATGCATGATCTCGTGACCAACGCCTTAGTCACATTGAGCTCATTATGATGATGCATTACCGAGTGGGCCCAGAGATACCTCTCCGTCACACGGAGTGACAAATCCCAGTCTCGATCCGTGCCAACCCAACAGACACTTTCGGAGATACCCGTAATGCACCTTTATAGTCACCCAGTTACGTTGTGACGTTTGGCACACCCAAAGCACTCCTACGGTATCCGGGAGTTGCACGATCTCATGGTCTAAGGAAAAGATACTTGACATTGGAAAAGCTCTAGCAAACGAAACTACACGATCTTTTATGCTATGCTTAGGTTGGGTCTTGTCCATCACATCATTCTCCTAATGATGTGATCCCGTTATCAGTGACATCCTATGTCCATAGTCAGGAAACCATGACTATCTGTTGATCAACGAGCTAGTCAACTAGAGGCTTACTAGGGACAGGTTGTGGTCTATGTATTCACACATGTATTACGATTTCCGGACAATACAATTATAGCATGAATAATAGACTATTATCATGAACACAGAAATATAATAATAACCATTTATTATTGCCTCTAGGGCATATTTCCAACAGTCTCCCACTTGCACTAGAGTCAATAATCTAGTTACATTGTGATGAATCGAACACCCATTGCGTCCTGGTGTTGATCATGTTTTACCCTAGGGAGAGGTTTAGTCAACGGATCTGCTACATTCAGGTCCGTGTGTACTTTACAAATATCTATGTCTCCATTTTGAACACTTTCACGAATGGAGTTGAAGCGACGCTTGATATGCCTGGTCTTCCTGTGAAACCTGGGCTCCTTCGCAAGGGCAATAGCTCCAGTGTTGTCACAGAAGAGAGTCATCGGGCCCGACGCATTGGGAATCACCCCTAGGTCGGTAATGAACTCCTTCATCCAGACTGCTTCCTGTGCTGCCTCCGAGGCTGCCATGTATTCCGCTTCACATGTAGATCCCGCCACGACGCTTTGCTTGCAACTGCACCAGCTAACTGCTCCTCTATTCAAAGTATACACGTATCCGGTCTGTGACTTCGAGTCATCCGGATCTGTGTCGAAGCTAGCGTCGACGTAACCCTTTACGACGAGCTCTTCGTCACCTCCATAAACGAGAAACATATCCTTAGTCCTCTTCAGGTACTTCAGGATATTCTTGACCGCTGTCCAGTGTTCCTTGCCGGGATTACTTTGGTACCTTCCTACCAAACTTACGGCAAGGTTTACATCAGGTCTGGTACACAGCATGGCATACATAATAGACCCTATGGCCGAGGCATAGGGGATGACACTCATCTCTTCTATATCTTCTGCCGTGGTCGGGCATTGAGCCGTGCTCAATTGCACACCTTGCAATACAGGCAAGAACCCCTTCTTGGACTGATCCATACTGAACTTCTTCAATATCTTGTCAAGGTATGTACTCTGTGAAAGACCAATGAGGCGTCTTGATCTATCTCTATAGATCTTGATACCTAATATATAAGCAACTTCTCCAAGGTCCTTCATTGAAAAACATTTATTCAAATAGGCCTTTATACTTTCCAAGAATTCTATATCATTTCCCATCAATAATATGTCATCCACATATAATATGAGAAATGCTACAGAGCTCCCACTCACTTTCTTGTAAACACAGGCTTCTCCATAAGTCTGTGTAAACCCAAACGCTTTGATCATCTCATCAAAGCGAATGTTCCAACTCCGAGATGCTTGCACCAACCCATAGATTGAGCGCTGGAGCTTGCATACCTTGTTAGCATTCTTAGGATCGACAAAACCTTCCGGCTGCATCATATACAACTCTTCCTTAAGGAAGCCATTAAGGAATGCCGTTTTGACGTCCATCTGCCATATCTCATAATCATAGTATGCGGCAATTGCTAACATGATTTGGACGGACTTCAGCTTCGCTACGGGTGAGAAAGTCTCATCGTAGTCAACCCCTTGAACTTGTCGATAACCCTTAGGACAAGTCGAGCTTTGTAGATGGTCACATTACCATCTGCGTCCGTCTTCTTCTTAAAGATCCATTTGTTTTCTATGGCTCGCCGCTCATCGGGCAAGTCAGTCAAAGTCCATACTTTGTTTTCATACATGGATTCTATCTCGGATTTCATGGCTTCTAGCCATTTGTCAGAATCCGGGCCCGCCATCGCTTCTTCATAGTTCGAAGGTTCACCGTTGTCTAACAACATGATTTCCAAGACAGGGTTGCCGTACCACTCTGGTGCAGAACGTGTCCTTGTGGACCTACGAAGTTCAGTAACTTGATCTGAAGTTTCATGATCATCATCATTAACTTCCTCCCCAGTCGGTGTAGGCACCACATGAACATTTTCCCGCGCTGCGCTACTTTCCGGTTCGGAGGGGGTGACTATCACCTCATCAAGTTCCACTTTCCTCCCACTCAATTCTTTCGAGAGAAACTCCTTCTCTAGAAAGGACCCGTTCTTGGCAACGAAGATCTTGCCTTCGGATATGAGGTAGAAGGTATACCCAATAGTTTCCTTAGGGTATCCTATGAAGACGCATTTTTCCGATTTGGGTTCGAGCTTTTCAGGTTGAAGTTTCTTGACATAAGCATCGCATCCCCAAACTTTTAGAAACGACAGCTTAGGTTTCTTCCCAAACCATAATTCATACGGTGTCGTCTCAACGGATTTAGACGGTGCCCTATTTAAAGTGAATGCGGCAGTCTCTAAAGCATAACCCCAAAATGAGAGCGGTAAATCGGTAAGAGACATCATAGATCGCACCATATCCAATAGAGTGCGATTACGACGTTCGGACACACCATTTCTCTGAGGTGTTCCAGGCGGCGTGAGTTGTGAAACTATTCCACATTTCCTTAAGTATGTACCAAATTCATGACTTAAATATTCTCCACCACGATCTGATCGTAAGAATTTTATTTTCCTGTCACGTTGATTCTCGACTTCACTCTGAAATTCCTTGAACTTTTCAAAGGTTTCAGACTTGTGTTTCATTAGGTAGACATACCCAGATCTACTCAAATCATCAGTGAGAGTGAGAACATAACGATATCCTCCGCGAGCCTCAACGCTCATTGGACCGCACACATCGGTATGTATGATTTCCAATAAGTTGGTTGCTCGCTCCATTGTTCCGGAGAACGGAGTCTTGGTCATCTTACCCATGAGGCATGGTTCGCACGTGTCAAATGATTCGTAATCAAGAGACTCCAAAAGTCCATCTGCATGGAGCTTCTTCATGCGCTTGACACCAATGTGACCAAGGCGGCAGTGCCACAAGTATGTGGGACTATCGTTATCAACTTTACATCTTTTGGTATTCACACTATGAACATGTGTAACATCACGTTCGAGATTCATCAAAAATAAACCATTGACCAACGGGGCATGACCATAAAACATATCTCTCAAATAAATAGAACAACCATTATTCTCAGATTTAAATGAGTAGCCATCTCGAATTAATCGAGATCCAGATACAATGTTCATGCTCAAAGCTGGCACTAAATAACAATTATTGAGGTTTATAACTAATCCCGTGGGTAGATGCAGAGGTAGCGTGCCGACGGCGATCACATCGACCTTGGAACCATTCCCGACGCGCATCGTCACCTCGTCTTTTGCCAGTCTCCGTTTATTCCGTAGTTCCTGATTTGAGTTACAAATATGAGCAACCGCACCGGTATCAAATACCCAGGAGCTACTACGAGTACTGGTAAGGTACACATCAATTACTTGTATATCACATATACCTTGGGTGTTGCCGGCCTTCTTCTTGTCCGCTAAATATTTGGGGCAGTTCCGCTTCCAGTGACCACTTCCCTTGCAATAAAAGCACTCAGTCTCAGGCTTGGGTCCATTCTTTGACTTCTTCCCGGTAACTGGCTTACCGGGCGCGGCAACTCCCTTGCCGTCCTTCTCGAAGTTCTTCTTACCCTTGCCCTTTTTGAACTTAGTGGTTTTATTCACCATCAACACTTGATGTTCTTTTCTGATCTCTACCTCAGCTGATTTCAGCATTGAATATACCTCGGGAATGGTTTTTTCCATCCCCTGCATATTGTAGTTCATCACAAAGCTCTTGTAGCTTGGTGGAAGCGACTGGAGGATTCTGTCAATGACCGCGTCATCCGGGAGATTAACTCCCAGCTGAGACAAGCGGTTGTGCAACCCAGACATTCTGAGTATGTGCTCACTAACAGAACTGTTCTCCTCCATTTTACAGCTGAAGAACTTGTCGGAGACATCATATCTCTCGACCCGGGCATGAGCTTGAAAAACCAGTTTCAGCTCCTCGAACATCTCATATGCTCCATGTTTCTCAAAACGCTTTTGGAGACCCGGTTCTAAGCTGTAAAGCATGCCGCACTGAACGAGGGAGTAATCATCAGCACGCTGCTGCCAAGCGTTCATAACGTCTTGGTTCTCAGGGATTGGTGCTTCACCTAGCGGTGCTTCTAAGACATAATCTTTCTTGGCTGCTATGAGGATGATCCTCAGGTTCCGGACCCAGTCCGTATAATTGCTGCCATCATCTTTCAGCTTGGTTTTCTCTAGGAACGCGTTGAAATTGAGGACAACGTTGGCCATTTGATCTACAAGACATAGTGTAAAGATTTTAGACTAAGTTCATGATAATTGAGTTCATCTAATCAAATTATTTAATGAACTCCCACTCAGATAGACATCCCTCTAGTCATCTAAGTGAAACATGATCCGAGTTCAACTAGGCCGTGTCCGATCATCACGTGAGACGGACTAGTCAAGCTCGGTGAACATCTCCATGTTGATCGTATCTTCTATACGACTCATGCTCGACCTTTCGGTCCTCCGTGTTCCGAGGCCATGTCTGTACATGCTAGGCTCGTCAAGTCAACCTAAGTGTATTGCGTGTGTTCCGAGGCCATGTCTGTACATGCTAGGCTCGTCAACACCCGTTGTATTCAAACGTAAGAATCTATCACACCCGATCATCACGTGGTGCTTCGAAACGACGAACCTTCGCAACGGTGCACAGTTAGGGTGAACACTTTCTTGAAATTATTATAAGGGATCATCCTACTTGCTACCGTCGTTCTAAGCAAATAAGATGCAAAAACATGATAAACATCACATGCAATCAAACAGTGACATGATATGGCCAATATCATCATGCTCCTTTGATCTCCATCTTCGGGGCACCATGATCATCTTCGTCACCGGCATGACACCATGATCTCCATCATCATGATCTCCATCATTGTGTCTTCATGAAGTCGTCACGCCAACGATTACTTCTACTTGTATGGCTAACGCGTTTAGCAACAAAGTAAAGTAAATCACATGGCGTTATTCAATGACACGCAGGTCATGCAAAATAATAAAGACAACTCCTATGGCTCCTGCCGGTTGTCATACTCATCGACATGCAAGTCGTGATTCCTATTACAAGAATATGATCAATCTCATACATCACATATATCATTCATCACATCTTCTGGCCATATCATATCACATATATCACTTGCGGCAAAAACAAGTTAGACGTCCTCTAATTGTTGTTGCAAGTTTTTACGTGGTTTGTAGGTTTCTAGCAAGAACGTTTTGTTACCTACGTATGACCACAACGTGATTTGCCAATTTCTATTTACCCTTCATAAGGACCCTTTTCATCGAATCCGTTCCGACTAAAGTAGGAGAGACAGACACCCGCTAGCCACCTTATGCAACTAGTGCATGTCAATCGGTGGAACCTGTCTCACGTAAGCGTACGTGTAAGGTCGGTCCGGGCCGCTTCATCCTACAATGCCGCCGAAACAAGAAACGACTAGTAGCGGCAAGAAGAATTGGCAACATCAACACCCACAACTTCTTTGTGTTCTACTCGTGCATAATAACTACGCATAGGCCTGGCTCATGATGCCACTGTTGGGATTCGTAGCATAATTTTAAAATTTTCCTACGCTCACCAAGATGCATCTATGGAGTCTACTAGCAACGAGGGGAAGGGAGTGCATCTACATACCGTTGTAGATCACGAGCGGAAGCGTTCCAATGAACGTGGATGACGGAGTCGTACTCGCCGTGATCCAAATCACCGATGACCGAGTGCCGAACGTACGGCACCTCCGCGTTCAACACACGTACGGTGCAGCGACGTCTCCTCCTTTCTTGATCCAGCAAGGGGGGAGGAGAGGTTGATGGAGATCCAACAGCACGACGGCGTGGTGGTGGATGTAGCGGCTCTCCGGCAGGGCTTCGCCGAGCTTCTGCGCGAGAGAGAGAGGTGTTGCAGGGGAGGAGGGAGGCGCCAAAGGCTGTTGTATGCTGCCCTCCCTCCCCCCTTTATATAGGCCCCCTGGGGGGGTGCGCAGCCCTAGGAGATGGGATCTCCAAGGGGGGGGGGGGGCGGCGGCCAAGGGGGGAAGGGGTTGCCTTGCCCCCCAAGGCAAGGGGGAACTCCCCCCTAGGGTTCCCAACCCTAGGCGCATGGGGGGGAGGCCCAAGGAGGCGCCCCAGCCCACTAGGGGCTGGTTCCCCTCCACTTTCAGCCCACGGGGCCCTCCGGGACAGGTGGCCCCACCCGGTGGACCCCCGGGACCCTTCCGGTGGTCCCGGTACAATACCGATAACCCCCGAAACTTTCCCGGTGGCCGAAACTGGACTTCCTATATATAATTCTTCACCTCCGTACCATTCCGGAACCTCTCGTGACGTCCGGGATCTCATCCGGGACTCCGAACAACTTTCGGGTTTCCGCATACATATATCTCTACAACCCTAGCGTCACCGGACCTTAAGTGTGTAGACCCTACGGGTTCGGGAGACATGCAGACATGACCGAGACGCCTCTCCGGTCAATAACCAACAGCGGGATCTGGATACCCATGTTGGCTCCCACATGTTCCACGATGATATCATCGGGTGAACCACGGTGTCGAGGATTCAATCAATCCGTATGCAATTCCCTTTGTCAATCGGTATGTTACTTGCCCGAGATTCGATCGTCGGTATCCCAATACCTTGTTCAATCTCGTTACCGGCAAGTCTCTTTACTCGTACCGCAATGCATGATCCCGTGACCAACGCCTTAGTCACATTGAGCTCATTATGATGATGCATTACCGAGTGGGCCCAGAGATACCTCTCCGTCACACGGAGTGACAAATCCCAGTCTCGATCCGTGCCAACCCAACAGACACTTTCGGAGATACCCGTAATGCACCTTTATAGTCACCCAGTTACGTTGTGACGTTTGGCACACCCAAAGCACTCCTACGGTATCCGGGAGTTGCACGATCTCATGGTCTAAGGAAAAGATACTTGACATTGGAAAAGCTCTAGCAAACGAAACTACACGATCTTTTATGCTATGCTTAGGTTGGGTCTTGTCCATCACATCATTCTCCTAATGATGTGATCCCGTTATCAGTGACATCCTATGTCCATAGTCAGGAAACCATGACTATCTGTTGATCAACGAGCTAGTCAACTAGAGGCTTACTAGGGACAGGTTGTGGTCTATGTATTCACACATGTATTACGATTTCCGGACAATACAATTATAGCATGAATAATAGACTATTATCATGAACACAGAAATATAATAATAACCATTTATTATTGCCTCTAGGGCATATTTCCAACACAAACATCACTATGCAATAACTGAAACGGAAAGGTGGAAATAGTGGTAGATGCGCTAAACGAAATATGAATGTGCTTGCCAAGACGACAAGCCTCACAAGTATGCTCGTCGAACTTATTGCATGCGAATGAAAAACTCTTAAGAATTTGACGTAAAGTGGTGGAGTTCGGGTGTCCTAAACGAGCATGCCAAAGGTCGACACCTGCGGCAAGGGCGACTGGGGTGGTGGAGGCGGTGGCAGAGGAGTGCACCGGATAGTGCTCGTCAGGACTATCGCAACGGTGAAGGACCATCCGAGTACGGGCGTCCTTCACAGAAAAACCGACATCGTCAAATTCAACGGTAATGGGATTCTCACGAGCAAGACAACGAACAGATACAAGGTTCGTAACTAAATCAGGAGAAACAAAAATATTAGACATAGTGATAGGCGTAGATGTGGAAGGAAACGAAGTACGACCAACATGTGTGATAGGTAAAAAGGAACCGTTACCAACGGTGATGCGAGTAGGAGTATGAACCGAAGTGAAGGAGGTTAGAATCCCGGGATGAGATGCCATGTGAGCGGTGGCGCCCGAATCCATGTACCAAGCGCCGCCGGTACCAAGCGCCGCCGGTGATGGGCCGAATGCAGTGCAGCCAAAGAAGTAGGGTCCCATGGCGATGAGACCGGCAGCAAGGCGAAGCCGCCGTAGGGCTGAATCGGGGCGGGCGGAGCATGGCCGCCGGTCATCGGCGTGGCGAGTAGAGCCGCGGAGTCAGTACCGGCCGGCTGCGGCCGCACGGCGAAGTAGGCCGGATGGCCCGCCGGGAAAACATGGGGCGTGGTGAAGAGAGCCGGTGCGTCCGCGTACATGTAGCCGAAAAGAGACATCGCAGTGACGGCAGCTTTGGCTAGGGCAGGAAAAGGAAGCCGCGGCTAATAAGCACACAAGCACGTACTAGCTAGCAAGTAGACAAGCACACAGCTGGATGGATTCCAATCGAGCTGGCTAGCGAGGGTTAGGGGCGCTGACGAGCGAAGGATGCAGCAGCAGTGCGGGAGGTAGAGTAGAGGCGACGGCGGCGCCAGCTAACAAGCACACGTGCACGTACAAGCTAGCAAGCACACCAGCACACAGCTGGATGGATGAACGTGCCTATAGGCCTCGCCGTATACTACGCGGACGTGAGCCTAGGCTGCTATTGTAGAAGAAGGAGGGCAACGGCAGAAAAGAAAAAAAGATGGGCATATAGAAGAAGTGCAGCGGCTGCAGGAGATGCAGCGGCCACGAGATGCGGCGGCAGCGGGAGGTGCGGTGGTTGCGCGAGGAGGATGGCACAGTGGCGGCAAGGACCTGCGGCGGCGGCACAAGGAGGATAGAGCGCGGCGGCGGCGGCGGCTAGTGCAGCGGCAACCGGCGACGGCGGCGGCCGGAGAGAACCGGCGGCGGCGGCGGCGGGTGGAGGGAGCGGCGGCGGCGGCACGATGGAGGCGCGGCGGCGGCTAGGCTAGGGTTAGGATTGACTTGTGATACCATGTAGAATTGATTGTATGCATCGATAATTCTCATTGATCATGCACTAGGCACATATATAGGTACAAGGGCTGCGAGATCTCAACCGTATCCGCTATACAGGGAAAGGATCGGGAGATATCGCTAAGCTAGGAAGTAAATACAAGAGATCCTAGCCGCCAGATATACATGCAATGACAACCGTGCTCAACAGAATCCAAGCATATCCATCAAATACAACCACCGACCGAATCCCGCGAGATCCGCCGGAGACACACCTCCATATGTCCTTCGACGATTCTAGATACACCATCGGGATGGAGGCTAGACAAGAAGAACCTTATTTCATCTTTAGACAGCCGCCGCTGCCTCGTCTTTCTGAGAAGGTGTCCCTTTTGAATGGATGTTGGCAAGCAATTGCAATAATTAAGCAAGATACATTCATACATACATGGTGTAAAATCTACAGCTTATTTGTAATCGTTTAGTGTATGATCACGTCACTAACCAGTAATCACTCCAACAAACAATAGCTTCTTTATAGGACCCGACCCTCGCTGAATCCAGTTACAGCCGGTAATCCAGGATGTGCCCACCATGATCCAGAGACATAATTGTAATTGCATGGTAGCTTCAATCTTTAGCACCTCTTGCAACCTTATGCAAACCGCAAACGAACATATGTGAACAAAAATAATTAGTACCCTGTAACTCTTTTTACTCTACTTACGCAATCAAATGCATTTCACATCACACGCTCCCAATTAATTAGCACTACATGATAGAACTTTTTTGACACATATAGTAGACAATATATAGATTGGTACTCGATTAAATTCGTCGCCAGAATCACAGCTTTCACCGACACACAGTAAAGGATTAAATATATAGTTTGGTAAACAGTACTCCTATATAACTTGTTTCATTGGCTATGGCATCCTTGACATTTGTCTTGCGCATCCATATCTCCCTCCGCTTTGTCACTCTTATTTAATCTTCCTGGATGACCTTCTTCTCCTCCTCTACCTCTGTGGCCTTCTTCTCCGTGTTGTCATTGGTCTTCTTGTTATCGTCCTCGGATGCTGCCTTTTCGACCTTTTCTTTCTCGGCTTCGGCCTTCCTCTTTGCATTGGCTTTGGTCTTTGCCTTCTTTCTATGCTTATTGGTCCTGACCTTCTTATTGTTTATGTCCTTGGTTTCCTCTTTCTTCATCTTGAGCTCACCAATCAAGCGGTCCAAGCAAGCCTGTGCATCACGGTCTGTGCGCCTCGACACCATAAGACACTCGGCGACATCTGCTGGGGCAATCTCCACCTCGTCCAACAGCTCCTTGATGGTGTCGAATAGCGGGTGTGTTTCCATTTGGAGGTAGTTCATGGCCAGTGTCTTGAGCGCCTCAAACTTGAGGTACGACATCTCAATGTGCATGTCCATCCGCCCCCTGCGGATCAGCGCAGGGTCAAGCTCACCGACATAGTTTGTGGTGAACACAATGATCCGCTCACCGCTATGCGCCGACCAAAGGCCATCGATGAAATTGAGTAGGCCAGACAAAGTCAGCCTATTGGGATCGGCATAATCATGGGCATCGTCTGCCTGTGCTTGTCGCCGTCCACCCTTTCTGGCACGATTACCGGTGAGGTCGAGGGAGCAGTCGATGTCCTCGATGACGATAATTGACTTGCCAGTGGTCTCGATGAAGAGCTTGCGGAGGTCACTGTTGGTGCTTAGGGTGGTGAGCTCAATGTCGTAGATGTCATAGTTGAGGTAGTTGGCCATGGCGGCAATCATGGTGGACTTGCCAGTGCCAGGAGGGCCGTATAGGAGGTAGCCCCGCTTCCACGCCTTGCCAATCCGGCGGTAGTAGTCCTTGCTGTTGCGGAAGTCATTGAGGTCGTCCATGATCATCTGCTTCTTGGCGGGGTCCATGGCTAGGGTTTGGAAGGTGGTTGGGTGGTTGAAGTCTATGTAGCTCCACACCTCCCTGGACGACGAGCTGCATGCAACATGCATGGTTAATTAGTTCAAACAAATTAATTACAACTACGTGCTAGTCATCAAAAAATAATTGGAGTGCGTACTAGTAGCTGACGCCCTCCTTGTTGGAGTAGAGCCTGCGACGGCGGTTGAGGAAGGTGACCTCCTGGCCAGCACAGCGGACGTGCGGCAGGTACTCATCGACGACGAGCTTCCGGTGGCGCTCATGGAAGGTAAGGCGGCAGCAACCCCGGGCGCCCTGCTGCTGCTGGTCCGGAGCGACGGCGGACCACCACATGGTGACGCCCTGGAACTCGTCGGCGACCTCCTGGCCCTGGCGGAGGCTGAGCACGAAGCCGTGGCCCTCGGCGGCGCCCTCGGCCCGGAGCTCCCGCGCCCCCCGCGAGCACGCCGCGCTTAGGTACGCCAGCACCTCCGCGTAGGCGTCGCTCGACTTGGCCCTGCCGCGGGACTCGTAGTAGTAGCTGTCGTCGGAGTCGCCGGCCGTGATGTCGATGGTGACGAAGGGGTCGAGGAACGGGAGGAGCCGGCGGAGGGGCCGCCGGAGGTGCTGGTTGAAGTAGGTCCTGAGGACGCCGATGGGCGCGCAGGCCGCCACCACTGGCGCCACGTAGAACCACACCGACGTCCGGAGGTGCTCCAGCAGTCCTCCTCCCATCATCTTCTCCTAGTAATAACCTTGCTTGCCGGCTGGCCCTTTCTATCGATCGGTTGATGTACGCGCACCTACGGCGGTACCTATATATACCGTGGAGTTGGACATTCACACGATGGAGCTTTATGACCCTAACTTGTTGGACTTGGACATGACACGACCATCGTAAACACACGCCCATACGTACGCGTCAAGCATGCATGGCTCGCCCAATATATATCATGGAGTTAGACATTGATACGATGGAGCTCATGGCAATTATTATCTTTTGCGAGGAAACTTTCGATCTATTCATCTTTAATCATGAAAGTACAACGAACACCAGAAATAATAAAAATTACTTCCAGATCCATAGACCATCTAGCGACGATTACAAACACTGAAACGAGCCGAAGGCACGCTGCCGTCATTGCACCCTCGCCGGAGCCGGGCAAAACTTGTTGTAGTAGACTCGTCGTGCTGAGGCCCCATAGGACCAGTGCACCAGAACATCAACCGTCACCGATGAAGAGTAGCGTAGATCGAATGGATCCAACCTGAACATATATGAACGTAGACAAGCAAAGACCGGATCCGAGCAGATCCACCAAAGACAAATCTACCGGAGACACATCTCCACACGTCCACGTGATAATTAGTTGGACATGGAGGACACGAACATCGTAAACACACGCACACACGTGTGAAGCATGGACTCGCCAAATAGGGCGAGTTTACCTTTCTTATTTCTTATATATATATATATATATATATATATATATATATATATATATATATATATATATATATATATATATAAGAAATAGGGCGGGTTTCCATTTTGAATTTATTTTCCTTTTCAATTTTAATGTTTTTTCCTTGTAGTTCTTTTGTTCATTTGGGTAATATATGCACCAGAGTAACTTTGCCATCCACCGAGAACATTGCGACACCCGGCGTAATGCTTTGAGAGAGAGACAGGTCTAAGGCGATCGTCCAAACGACGCCGATGCCAACACCGGTGGGGTAGGCGTGGGATGTCCAACGCCGGTGCGTCACAATTATCATAATACCAAAAGAGTAATTATGTAAAGAGAAGGGCTGTGCAATTAATTTTTTTATTAGAAAGCAAACTCATTTTTTAAATGTTCGAAAAATTCTGAAAAAATCCAGCACATTGACACAACATTAATGTATGTTGTCAAAAAATATGAAATGAAAATTCAAAATATAGCTCGAGAAACATGAATGACAAATTCGACAGTAAATAGTACATAACATAAGTTGGGCTTTAGATTAGGCCCATTATTACATTAATGTCCATTTTGTCATTTTTGTATCTCGAGCAATGTTTTGAATTTTGATTTGAATTTTTTTAACAACATTCATTAATGCTGTGCCAATGTGCTTGGTTTTTTTTCAGAATTTTTTGAACATTTTAAAATGTGCTACCGAGTTTGGAGCACCGGGAGCACCTTAGGGGTGGGAGTACCAGATATTCCCCCCATACCAACCACCTAGTAAAAAATAAACTCTGCTGCGCAATAAGTATCTAGGTCAAAAAGTTGTGTCATGGATCTATTAGAAACATGACGACTCGCACATTTGGTCTGGTCTAAAGGAGACGAAGAAACACTTTGTTTGCTTTGCATCCTTCGCGATAAATGATGTGTCGGAGATTCGTTTCTGGGGGACAACTGGCTAGGCAATTTCAGCCTTTGAGAACAATATCCAACTTTGTATCGCATTGTTCGCGATAAAAATGATACTCTGACACATGTGCTCAGTTTATTCCCGCCGAATATTTCTTTCAGGTGGGATTTGGTTGGCCCCTATCTTATGTGAGGGCAAAATATGTTATCTCAATTAGAGTCGATTAACCTGACATAAGGACGGAATGTTTTTCGTTGGAATCTCACTACATCTGGGTCCTTTACAGTCTACCCTATATACTGTGTGCTCATGCATTCACAGGTCCTAGTGGATAATAAAAAGGAAATTTGGATGTCGAAGATTTTACTAAAAGTTAAATCTTTATGTGGTCTCTTCGAAGGTGAGTTGTGCTAATCAAAGACAATCTCGCCCATCGTAGTTGGCAAGGAAGTAAGATGTGTACTTTATGTACTCATGACAAGACAATCAAAATCTCTTTTTTCAATGCAAGTTTGCGTGTTGTACTTGTTCACTCATCCAAATAGGGTCCAATTTGTATTCACCCGTAAGTGTTGCCAACATTTTTTGTCCTTATTTGGACGGAATTTCAAATATGTTTAAAATGCTAATTCCGACAGGAGCATATGTCTTATTATGAGGGCTTTGGTTATGGAGAAATGATTTGGTGTTTGAGGGCAAAAACACCTCTCCTTTTTAGGCTGTTTTCATCTGTATGTACTCGTTTCGTACATGGTCTATGCTACACCAAACGAGATACCAACCGATAGTCAAGGCGGTGTGTATGCGGTTGGAACGGGTGGCCAGAGTCTTTACCCTGCATGGGTGGCAGCATAATCTCCGGATTGGTACACCACCTCCTTCGACATAAGCATAGTGTCGGTTCTATATGATCCTACCGTTGTCGTGTTTTTTACCTTCTTTTGAATTTGCTTTTGTTTGGCTGTGTGCATCTTAATTATGCAGAGGCCTGATGTTGCTTATCATACTTTGTATCCGTTTGATGTACATTTGGAGTCAATAAAAATTCCCTTCGTCAGAAAATACCAACCACCGAGTGAAAACTGATGGGTGCTTTCGTTTGATGCATGTGTATCCGTTTATGAGTTCTTGTCGGTTGTCACCTTATCAGTAGTTCTTCCATTGACAGATGTGGCTGGCAGCGGTAAGCAAACTGAAACGTTGTCTGTTGGCAACGTATACAATTCGTCTAACAGCAATAGGGAAAGTAGTGGCTAAACCCCCCCTCGATGCATCCATCGTGCACCCACGCAAGAAAACATACCAAAGCATTTCGAAAAAATGTGAAACTTTATGGAAATGATCATCAATAAATGTTAGAGAGACTTGTCAAGATTGCTCATCAAACGACATCCGATGAAAACTGTACAAAAAAACAAAATTACAAATTTTGGTCAAACAGTGCACATACATTTTGAGAAATTTTCAGTAATTTTGTCTTTTTTGTATAGAGCTCCTCGGATGTCATCTGACCACCAAAATTGGTAAGCCTCTCTAACATTCTTTCAAGATCATTCTCACAAAGTTTTAGATTTTTTCGAAATGTTCTGGTATGTTTCCTTGCCTGGGTGCACCAAAGGTGGGTGTAGAAAAACTACTCTCACAGCAATATGGGGATGTGCGGCTCCAAGAGAAAACATAAGTGTTTTTGCTTGGCTTCTGGCCAAAAGATAATTAACATCCGAGCTGCTCTTCACATGCAACAAATACTTGACGATGATCTATGTCTGTTTGGCTGCGTCGACGGTGAACCGGTTAAACCATTTTGTAATCAAATTAATGTAACCATACGAGGCAGATCCTAATCATCAGTGTGCTATGCTATGCTAGCTAGCACGCCATGAACTGAAATTGTTGATATTGCCATGTTGAACGGAAATGCAAGGTGGTTTGGCATCTGCTTGCTCGATGGATTCTCGAGCGGTTTGTGCTGATTGAGCTCAGTTCAATCCTCTCACCGATGGACTAGTGGAACAATGTGGCTTGTCATTTTGACCAGAGGAAATTATCCACGGCTGTCTATTGTTGCTAGCATCTACGGAAGGAGCATATTCGTCAAGTTTTTTAGTAGATTGCCGTCTGAAAGGATAGCCTGGTCCACCAAAGCATGCATGATATGACTTGTCGAGCTCTTTAGCTCGTTGGTTGTTTCATGGTGAAAATGAGAACACAAGACACGGATTAGTATGTCATGTTGATTCAAGAGTGGTGACCTCAAGAAGATATGATAGTAAGGAGGTAATGGAACAAATGACCGAGGTACATAGAGAATACAGAGTAAGAATGCAAAAATAAATAAATTATACATATATGTCATTTTGAAATTTATTTTCTAAAGTTCTATTAAGTAATCTACATTGATGACACCACACATTTTCTTGACAAAAAGAAGAACACTATACATCGAAAGATAGATACAGTGGTAAATTATGAGTAGCGAGTCAATAGAAATATATATATGATTTTCATCAGGATATTAAAAAAGTAGTGCTTTGAACAAAATACCAAAAACGATTCTATGAAGCTAAGTAATGGGTCTCATTTGAATTCAATTTTCTATAACTCTTTATCTATATTTCAACATATGAAAACGTCAATGTATTGATGAATATATCCGAATAAGAATTAATGTTGGTTGACGGAGGAAGAAAAGGAATTCATGTTTAAACTTATTTCTTGGTTGAAGTTTATTTATATTATGAAATGACAATATGTATTATATACGAATAGGAAAGATCGTTACCTGATGGAGGAAGACAAAAATCCATATTTAAATTATAAAAAATACTAAGCATCACAGTATGTAATAAATCTACAGGCAAGAACGCCCCGCTAATGATGAGGCGCATGGAGAAAGAAAAGAAATCATGTTCGAATGTAAGACATCCATATTAAGATTGATTTCTTGGTTGAAGTTTATTTTAAAAATCCATATTTAAGTTATAAAAAATACTAAGCATGACAGTATGTAATAAATCTACAGGCAAGAATGCCCCGCTAATGATGAGGCGCAGGGAGGAAGAAAAAAATCATGTTCGAATGTTAGACATCCATATTTAGATTGATTTCTTGGTTGAAGTGTATTTATATTTTAAAATATCATCCAGACTCAAGCATTCCTTGGCGACATTGTCAGCCGATTATGAATACAAAAGTAGACTAGGAGCCACAAGAATGTGTGTTGCATAAATTCCTACATTTAGCTACTAATATATAAATGATATTTTTATCGCCAGAAATTAGTGTAAAATTATCAGTTATTTAATTAACACACAAACATTGCATATAGCATATTCATATATGAAAATAATGAAAAAACTTTTGAGCTGACCCTATCAAAATCTAAAATAGCATATGTACATACATTATTAAAATCTAGCCGCGCAAATGCGCGGGTCACTCTGCTAGTTAATTTGTATTAGAAAGCCAACTCATTTTTTTGTCTAACTTATTGATGGGCTCCAGCAAATAACTCAACGTTTATTATATGTCATCTCAGTACACACTATACCACTATAGATACTGCGAACACTAGGTGGTTGATGCCACATACCGGGAAGCTCAAAATCACTTTTTGCACCTACACACTTCGCCCTTCATAGTAGAGCAACACGAAATTTGGCGTCGAAAACAAATGTTAGCTTGTCCTTCCGTAGCAGCTTGGACCTCGATATGGATGTGGGAGGAACGTTCCTTTTCATGCTTGGGTGTAGAAGGATGATGCTGTGCGGCACAACTTTCGTAGAAGTGAGATGCATTGGGAATGCGACGTCACGGTCAAACCTGAAGTTTGGTCGCGTGTTCAACCTGAAAATATCACAAGCCTTAGTACGCACATCCGATGAGAGAGCTAATTTTTGGCGGCTGAGCTACTCGGGTCAGGGTATCTCATCCGCTAGTGTGCACCTCGTGATCTGTTATTGTCGGAAGCCTGCCCCCCTGGTTCGTTTCCTAGCCTTAGCCACTAGCTTCCGTAGGAGTGCTCGGTTGGCACAAGTGCAACTCTGTCCGGTGCTATTTCTGTTGGATGGGCTTCGTATTCAAGCTTCACTGGTCCAGTCCGGTGCTTGTTCCTGTTTCGGATCAGTTGGAGTTGATTATCTGTGGCCCACCATTGTTTACCCCAGGACACCTTTTTAGGCTCGGACGGCACTTTTCGCCGAAAAACGGCCCAGCCACGCCCCCAACACCCCCCAGGATGTCAAAATAGCGCCGGCAAATCCAGGCGAAACCCGGCGCGCTGGGGGTCTCTTGGGGGCGCCGGCGGAAGTTTCGGCGAATCGTGTCTCACCACATGTCCTCCCCATGTCCTTTTTCTTGGCCCACTTAATCATTCTCCTCACAAACTTTTGCTTGGGGTGGAGTGTGACTGGGAAGATGCCCTCTTTATTTCGTCGGATTTCGCCGGATGACCCCCAAGACACCAACTTTTTTGGTTCGGTGATGTTCTTGGGGGTGCCAACGGCTGGAGATGCTCTTACTGGGGCCAGATTACAAAGTGCTCTGTAGAAAAATCATGACCATACCACTGTACCAAACAAGTACAATGTGACAATGTTTACAAATAATAACCACCTCGCGCATAAATAAAGGCTACGGCGTTTCAGTTTGCTAATTGTGTTGTACTACTACTTACTTGAAAACGCTCATAGTACTCGTGTATGAGATTGTTAATTGAGTTTTCTTGGCATATGAAAATGCTAATAAATAAAAGATGCACTTTTGTGTAGTTTCTCCACGGTTAATTTCTTCTCGTGTATGAGACGAAGTAATTTATCGATGGTAAATTTCTTCTCATCTACTCCCTCCCTCCCGAATTACTTCTTGCAAAAATGGATACAAATTGATACATCCATTTCTGCGACAAGTAATTTCGGATGGAGGGAGTATGAGATTATTAATTGAATTTTATGGAGTATTAAGTAATTTGTTGACGGTAAATTTCTTTTCGTGTATGATATTATTATTGAGGTTTTTTGGCATTTGAAAACACTAATAAGTAATATGATGTATTTGCGTACTATCTTCTCGTGTATAGATTAAGTAATTTCTCAAGGGTAAGTTTCTTGTCATATAAGTTAGTACAAAGTTGAGTCACTTATTTTGGGACGGAGGGAGTGTTTTCTGGAGTATTAAGTAATTTCTCGAAGGTAAATTTCTTTTCGTGTATGAGATTATTATTTTAGTTTTCTTGGCATACGAAAACGCCAATAAATAAGAGGGTGCATTTTTTGTGTACTATCCTGATGTAGGTTTTAATAAAGGACTCTGCTAATGACCAGTCGATTGGTCGTTAGAGACAGATCCGCACGACTAGTTCCGACGTGATCGTTATCATCCCACGCTCGCTTCCACTGATTTTGTTTCCTTCTCTCAAAAACCGTTGATGGAAATAATAAATCGCTAGTGGTTTTTTTTTGGTTTTTCGTTGCATAATATGAGAAGAAAATAAAAGTGCTTGAAAGAGGATTCGAACCCAGGTCAATGTAATAGCTATTTAGCTGAATAGCCAACTTAGCCACCTTTAGTTGTTGTCTTTTGTTGATAAACAACGTTATTTGAACCTTTGTTATTTCTGTCATATCAGAAAAATAATAAACTTTGGCTTGGTAACTTTGGCATGACCAGCGTGATAACTGTGGTATGAGCAACATGATAATTATATCATGATAGGGCTGGTAACTACAGTACGAGAAGGTTACAACATGATAATTTTAGCATGGGGAAGTATGATAATTTAACACCGAAATTACCGGTGAATGTTTCAAAAACTTTTTCCCTTGGATGAAAGGTACCATGATGTTTAAACGTAAGATAGCAGGTCTGTGATGCATAAAATTTTCATAAACTTACATGGAAGTTATTGAAGGAGTTATGTTTCAACGTTTTTTCCTCGAAGTCAAAGTTAACATGGTGGTTGAACGTAAGTTATAATGTCTTCGATAACATGGTGGTTGAACGTAAGTTATGAGGTCCGCGGTGCATAAATATCATGTCAAAGTACCATGGTCCTAGAAAGTTACCATGGGGTGTACATAAGTTATCATGTCTTCGATATGTAAAATATCATGTCATTTGCACAGAAGTTACCGTGATATGTTTCAACAACTCGCCACCCCCACCTCGGTCGCCAAAGTTTCTTGGACCGGGGTACATACGTTATCAAGTCTACGGTGTGCGAGTTACCATGCTATTCACACAAAAGTTACCGAGAGGATATTTCATCAACTCACCCCCCCCCCCCACCCATGTTACCAAAGTTATCAGGATCGGGGTACATAAGTTATAAGTTCTACGATGTGTGAGTTACCATGCTATTGACACAAAACCTACGAAGGGGATATTTCATCAACTCTCACCCCCACCCCCATCGCCAAAGTTTCCAGAACTGGGATACATAAGTTATCAGGTCTATGATGTGTGAGGTACCATGCTATTGACACAAAAAGCTATGGAGGGGATATTTCATCAACTCCCCCCACCCCACACCCTCGTTGCCAAAGTTACCAGGACGGGGTGCATAAGTTAAGGCGATATGTGAGATACCATGCTATTCGCACAAGAGTTCATCAACTCCCCCACCCCCTTTCGTCGCGAAGGTTACCAGGACTGAGGTACATAAGTTATCAAGTCTGCAATGTGTGAGTTATCATGCTATTCACATGAAAAATTTACTGGGGTATATTTCATCAACCCCCCCCCCCCCTCCGGTCGCTAAAGTTACCAGGACCTGGGTGCATGCATACGTTATCAGGTATGCGATGTGTGAGTTACCATGTTATTCATACAAAAAGGCATCAAGGGTACGTTTACACTAGTTCTGTTTAGGGTAAAAAACGCTACCACGATATTTGTACATAAGCTATCAGATTTGTGGTGCGTATAATTATCGGGCTCATTCAAGAGAATTTGCCGAGGGATGACACACGGGAAAAAGACTGATGTCCGAATTCTACAGGAGCAAAACATTTATTTCTCTAGAAAATATTCATCACTACAAAAAAGAGACATGCGGAGTACAAAACACGTTGCATCAGTCCTTTAAAACACGTTTCATCGTGTTTTAACAAGTTTTTTAGGGTCAAAGTTACCACATCTGAGGACTTAGGTTTGATTCTCACTCACCGCAGCAATTTCTGTTCATTTAAAAATGTGTGGAAAATATAGAACGTATGAGATGCAGGCCTTAATTTTTCTCAGAAAAATCATTCGAGGGCAACGACTCGATCCATATTGAATGGGAGCAGAATCTGCTGTTAGAAATGTACAAAATTGACTTAACTACTAATCAACCACAAGAACTACTTAGAGCAGATGGTTACTACTACATTTCCACTCGTGAGGTCGAGGGATCGAATCCCAGTTCCTTCATTTTTTGGCTTAGCGAGCGCCCAAAATAAAAATGACAAGAGCGGTAGTGGGCCGTGAGTCTCGCCAGGTGAACTGGGCTGGGCCGTGGAATAAAACATGGGCAATTGGGAAGGGAAAGGAGCGATCCCAGTCGAGGTGTGCGGGAAGGGAAAGGAGCGAGCGATCCCAATGGAACGGTAGAGCGGTAGTGGGCCGTGAGTCTCGCCAGGTGAACTGGGCTGGGCCGTGGAACAAAACATGGGCAATTGGGAAGGGAAAGGAGCGATCCCAGTCGAGGTGTGCGGGAAGGGAAAGGAGCGAGCGATCCCAATGGAACGGTAGACCAGTCGTGCGGATCTATCGCAAACAGACAGTCGGCAGGAGAATAGCTTTCTCGTTTAATAAAAAATGTTTAAATAAAAAACATCTGGTAGCTGACAATTTTTCCATATACAAACTTGGCCTGATTGTAAGAAAAAGAATGGTTGGGAACAAATATGTTCAGTACAGATGTTTATGTATCCGGCAAGTGGAACATTTGTTAACAGGAGGCAGAAACAGAAACTAAAATAATAGGTCCCTCGTGAACCAACCTGTGGTTGGATGGTTAGAGGGACTATGGTATCTCCGGTCCACCAGGGTTCAAATCCTGGTGCTCGCATTTATTCCTTGATTTATTTTAGGATTTTCGTCGATGCACATTCAGTAGGAGGAGACGTTCTCGTCGACGACGAGGCACCTATGGTGACTTCGTAAATCTCAAGATGATATGCCGGCTCAGTCTTTCGGAGATGCTCATAGGGGTAGGGTGTGCGTGTATGTTCATAGGGGTGAGTGTATGCGCGTGTATATGAGCACTTGTGTCTGTACTTATGTTCAAAAAAAGATAATAGTTCCCTCCCATAAAAAAAAGAGATAGCAGTTCCCTAATGGAGCTGACTGCGTCTCTTAGGAAATAATTGATTTTGTCTTGTAAATGAAATTGCCGTCTCCTTGCTGGCGTGTGTGTTTGGGGGGTTCAATGGGTCTGGGGACCAAGAAAAAGCGGGCAGCGGCATTTTTTTTTGAATGAAAGTATGTGTCCTATTCATATCATAAAGATCAATGTATAAGTCATATCAAGGACTATTTGACAAAACTGACAGAACAACAAAACGTCTCTCATCTTCACATCAACGTCTGTCACCTGCCTTCGGCACCGCCACAGCAGTCACAAAAAAAATGACGGATCACCTTCTCACCCGAGCTTGATACGGCTCCATCATTAATATATGCAGCTTTGCGGACCTTCATGGTGGCTCACCAAAGGTGAAGCCATTGTTATTAAACGAACTAGAACGGGGCAACATCCAGAACACGTCATCAAACTTCAGACTGACTCCCCACCACGAATACGACACCGGAAATCATACCTGGCATCCATCAACCACGAACCCGGCACATGTTTCGTCTTCTAGATGTCGTCGATGCAGACCACAACTACCTTTAGACGCTGACGCACCTCATCAGAGTGGATGCCTTGAAACATGTTGCGTGACTAAAATTCCGCAACTGACGGTACCTCTGCAAGCTTGCCAAATAGTCATACATCTCGTTCATTCTGGTCGGAGCGTATGCAAATTTTGCACGCATTGTCCACCTAGTGGGAACACAACACCTTGGTAGTCTTTCTTCTTATAAAATTTCAAATATGTAACATATGTGGGAAGATGGTCTCCTGCGCATTCCACCTTACGACAAGAACAATTGATCCTGTGTAAAAGACCTTCCTGCTCCTCACAGCGCACTTCGAATTTTTTATTCATTCTTTCCTTCTTAGACACAACATAGGTGGTAACTTATGATGCATCTAGTACCTCTCTAATCACACATTTGCTGCCAGCATTTATGCTCCATAAGACCAACTTAAACATAGTAGGAATGATAAACTTTGTGGCATGTTTCACAAGACTTGAAGCATTTTCCTCTGTAAATGGAACGGAGCAAGGTATCGATGTCTTGGAGAGCCTCATTCAAGCGTCGTGACGCAATGCAACTCTCATAGTGCTCTAGCATTTGAAACAACATCATATTATCCTCAAGATGCATATGGCACAGAGTTCAAGCTCTCACTCCGCCGATTGCTGCTCAATCCTAGGAAACAACACCCCTCAAGAGATGGAGCACACCACAACTTTCTCATCTGATACATCTAATGCAGCCAGGACTCCTCACTTGTTACTTTATTGCGTTGTGAGAATTGTACCCATTTTCTCTCATGATCTTAAATGGAAGATGAATCGTGTATGAAAGATCTAAATTCCTCCTTTGCCACGTCATCATGCAGATGATGTACAATGTACTGCTGAATGTGCTATATACACAACTTAAGGTTTGAGTCATGCCAGACCACCCTGATTGCTCTCTGCATTGTCAGGTCCTCGTCCGTGAGCACAGATATCAGATGGTTCTATCCCATGGCATGAGAACAGTTTTGCAACATCCACACGTATGTCTAGCTTGTTTCATAGGAAATGATACCACATCCAAAGATAACAATGTTGCGGTGGTGATTCAACCCGACAAACGGCACAAATGGTAGATTGTACTTATTGGTTCTATATGTGCTATAAAAAATAATTGTCTCCGAAAGCCTCGTAGTCAAGTTGGGATTGACTATCAGACCAGAACAGTCCCTTCAAATGGCCAAGTTCATCAACCAAGTACTCGAAGAAAAAAATCTGGATCTCGCTCTCACCGCACCATCATGTGGCTGATCACCGTTTGAGCATCACCGACAGCGATTGATTCCTGCTTACTAGCATGGCAGAAATTGTAAATGTCCCTCCTCGTGCGTCCAACCTGATCACATCCACCGTATTGAATGCACAAAATATCCATAATATGGTGTTTACGGATCCCAGACTATTTCCATGTATGTAATTACAATGTCCGCTTTCTGCTCATCGCTAATTCTTCTGTGTGAATGCAAAAGACACGAAAGATCTCGTGGGGCTAGAGGATGGTTGTGTTCATCGATGAAATCCTTCACAAACTACTGACATGTTTCTTCCTCTCTTGCAATGACCAATTTAGCTTTACATCCAACACGAGTTATACTCTGTGCCTCCTCTTTCTATCTTCCATCTTCCTTTCATGTGCTTCTCTTCTCGAACCCATCACGACTACAGGTAATTTTCTTTAAATTTATATGATTGTTGGATCCATCCCACTCAACATAGCTTCTCCCCACAATAAAGCATCTCTGAAGAGCATATTTTTTATAGAATCTATAAGCTTCATCCTCGCTATGAAACATCCTATTGGCAATATGACAGTACTCGAACATACAATCATCACTTACATCCACCATGTCTTCCTTCATATAACGTACAATATTCACAGTTGGTGTTTATCCATGCTGCAGATGAAAAATAGCTCACATGCAAAGACAAATGCATGCAAAAGCCAGTACGAAATCTCAAATATTAAACTTTGCTCCATGTACCTGTGAGGGCAACCGATCATCAACGTCGATAAACTACTGAACTAAGCATCGACGATGAAAAACCTAAATTATATTGCATGCACTACGGAAACCTAAATCGATGATGACTAAACTAAACTAAGTAGGAAGAGGAGGCTACGAATACAAGTCGGATTCATACCTAAGGATGGCAGGCGGGAAGTGATGGGTCTGCCGGCGTGGAGTTCCTCCAGATTGTAGTGCAACCGTCGTCGCCGCTGATTTAGCCGGCGTAGATGTGGTGCCTTATTCTTCTTCTTCTCGCAGGGCACGTCGAGGACAGTGAAAGGGAGGAGAATGAGGACGAGGACGGTGAATTGATTCCTCTCACTGGGCATGCTGGGGCCAGTGAATGGGACGAGGACGAGGACTTGACCTCGATCTGGATAGGTTATATGTGGTTCTGGTTGTGGACGAGATCGCTTCAAAACAAATTCATCGTGGACCATTATATATGCCCTTCTTGGATTAACAAAATTAAACTTAATCTTTTTTAATCACCGCACATATTCATCGGCTAATAGAAATCAAGGGGGGGGGCAGTACTGGTTAGTACTCCCAGTACTGCCCCAATCACCGTAAAAGAGCTCTTTTCAAATTCGTGTTTAGCTCATGGATTCTCGTTTATATCTCTAACTTCCATGTTCACAAGGAGGTAAATTATCATTTCTTATGTGTATTCTTAATTACCATTGATGGGAATGACGACTTTGTTGAGATGTTGTTGACCATTGAATGACTTTTCGTCCAGAATGAAGCATATTGGCATAATTAGTGTAATTTTATCACTGCTAATTTATTTCAAACCAAGCATGGCTTCAAAGAGTGAAGTCCATATTACAACCTTGAACTACCATAAAGTCTAAAAGACAACCATGAACTATGAAATAGTCTAATTTACAACCATCAACTTTCAAAACCGGACAAGAACCAACCCTGAGGTGGTTTTTGACTTTCTCTAATTGCTTTTGACCGGTCAACATCCTAGTCAGCGCCTAGTCATATGCCATGTCACCATGTCCTGAATTAGAAATTTGCTTGTATTTTTTTATCCATTGGGTAAATCTTGTAAAGACTGTCCAGATTGAGTATAATGGTTGGGTTGATTTTTGACAAAATTTTTAAGTTTTTCTGGAAACTTTTTTTTGGCCAAAATTTGACCCAAAATGGGTCTGAATTCAAAGTTCACTCTAAATGTTTTGGCCACTAAACTGCGCCGGCGCACCGGTGCAACCATTCGGCCGGACGCACCCCACCCGTACGATCATACAGCGCCTAGCCGCACGATTATCTCTTCTTTCGTCAGTCATCTTCTTCTTTTTAGAAAAAAAATGCTTCTATCTCCCTGCCACGAAACAGCTCCTGCGTGCGCTCGCCTGTCGCTGCCCTCACCGCCAGTCGCTGCCGGCCGCTGGTCGCCGTCGTCACTGCCTCTCAGCTTTTCCGTCGCTCCACTATTGCATCCATGTTAAGCTCATTGCACTCTGACCGCAAAACACAAACGTTCCTCACCGGGGCTGTACACCACCGATTGTAGCATCAATGGCGAGGGCGGGCAAGCGAAAAGGCCGGTGGTAGCAAAAGAAACTTGTGCATTTTGTTCCAGCAGAAAATAGAGCATTGTGGAAGCAAAAAAGAAAAGCTGGATCCAGCAAAAAAGGGACACGGTGGAAGCAAAAAATTGGAGCTATTTTTAGTATAGAAAGATGGTGGTAGCAAAACAATTCGCTGGATCCAACTCCCGGTGGTGCCCATGGTAGCACCCCGGTGGCTGGTTGCAACATCTCTGTATCCCTCTTCACATCGAAAAGATGCAAAACGCACGGGTCGTAGCATCCTGGGTGGCTGGTTCCAGCTCTCGGTGGCGCCCGTTGTAGCATCTTGGGCGCCGGTTATAGCACCGCCTAGCTCTCTCCAGTATAATTTACCGTTGTGACCTCTGCAGCTCGCCGCGGTCACCCGTTCCAGCAAACCAGTACGAGGTTGCAACTCCCTCCCAAGTTGGTTGTAGCATCCGTGTGCTCCACCGTCGTGCCTGACGGTCGAGGTAGTAACAACCTGGTTGCCGGTTGCAGCTCTTCCCGCAACGGTTGCAACAGCCCCCTAGTCGGTTGTACCGGCTTGTGGTTGCAGCTCCGCTGCCGGGCCGGGTGTGGTCGCCGGCGTGGTCGCCTCCGGCACCCCGAGCAGCAGGAAAAAAGGCAGTAGAAAAGGGACGCATGGCGTCGGTGGCGCAGCGGGGGAACGGGTGAGGAGCGCTGGAGGTGGAAGAAGAGGGGGAGATGAGAACGGACCAGCGAGAGCGAGGGGAAGGATAAGGTTGGATGCGGTTTGCACGGGCCCACGGAAGGAAGACGTGCTCTATGAGCATGTGATGTAGCGCGTGACGAGGACGATGCCGGCCCAAGTTTCGGCCGGTGCGTCGGATCTAAACGTTTCCCAATTTTTTGTGTGCTAACATACTAATACTAACAAATAACAAGAAGTAGGCGCAAACCTTGTTTTTTCTGCTAATTTGGAGCAGCAGTAGCCAAGCCTTGGATTTCTGCTATCTTGGAGCAACAGCAGCCAACAGGTGGACCGTGCGGTAGCAGGAGGTGGGATGGCAGCACACCTAGCCGAGAGGCGGCAGTAGGGGAGTGCAGGTTGCAGCGGCAGCAGCAACTTGACGGCTGGGGGAAACCAAGGTCAGTGACAGCGTTAAGAAGGGCCAAGGGGGGCATCTTGATGTGTGTGGACACCGGCGACGAGGGGCTAGGCGCCGCCGCTGGTCGCTGGGAGTAGGGCGGCTGATGGATGGGGGAGAAGAAGGCCAGAGACAGCGCAACGAAGGGCAGAGTGGGGGGTGGGCATCTTCACGGTGTTGGAAGCCGGTGACGAGGGGCTGGGCGCCGCCGCTGGTCGCTGGGAGCAGAGGGCCTAGGGTTGCTGGTGACGACGGATAGTGGTGGCAGCGGCGGGTCAGGGACCAAAGGAGGACGCGGCGGTTGGATAAATTCCCTGTGGAGATGCGAGAGAAGAGAGAGGGAGGCGATAGGTTAAAATTTAGACTGTGACATGGCATATGACTAAGCGCTGACTAGGATGTTGACCGGTCAAAACTAGTTAGAAAAGTGAAAAACTATCGCAGGGTTGTTTCTTGTCCAGTTTTGGAAGTTGAGAGTTGGAAATTAGACGGTTTCATAGTTCAGGGTTGTCTTTTAGATTTTGGTGGTAGTTCAAGATTGTAATATGGACTTCTTTCGGCTTCTAATGCACAGAGCAACACTCCCAAGTCAATAGTGGATGCATAGATGGTTTCTGAGCCAATCTAATTTAATGTAGCTTACTTATATGGCTGTCTAGCTTTCACTGGGAAACAAAATTCTTTGCTAACAAACTTGGATCTCACTAGTATTTCTGACTGATATGCATGGTTGTGTTGCTACAGAATCTGTATGTCCTCCTTGATCTGTTTTTTTTTTGTTAAAGGTGAGATCATACACTTATGCAGAATAAAAATATCGAATGGGTGGGAATATATACTCACAGGAGTATAGAAAATGTGTCCGTATTTAGTTTGTGATAGCATAATACAACACCTAAATATATGTATGTGTGACGCGACATACCACTGGTCATTTAAGTAGGGTCATAATTATCATACACTGAAACGGTAATTATGTAAAGAGAAGAGGCGTGACATTAATTCTTATTAGAAAGCCAACTTGCTTTTTTTCTGACTTAATGGGTCCAAGAAAATAACTTGACTTTTATTTTAGATGTCATATCATTACCTATACCATACCACTATAAATACTGCGACACTAGGTGGTTGATGCCACAAACAGGAATCTCAGAATCACTTTATGCACCTATACTACACGCTTTGCCCTTCATAGCAGAGCAACATGAAAAATTGAGTTGAAAACATATGTTAGCTTGTCCTTCTCTTGGGTAGCTGCTGCGACCTTGATATGGACGCAAAACAAAGGTTCCTTTTAATGGTTGAGTGTAGATGGCTGATGTTGACTGACACAAGTTTCGTAGAAGTGGGAAGCATTGGGAATGCTAGGTCAAGATAAAACATGTAGTTTGGTCACGTGTTCGTCCTGAAAGTAAGACAAGCCTTATGAGGCACATCCGGTGACTGCTCTCTGCATCCTAGCATCATCGCATAGTCTGAAACTATACAGTAGAATACTAGGATGTTTAGCAAAATCACGCCTAGACCTGTGACACTTCGTACAGTAGTTCCCTCATGCAGCTCTTGTCATCTTTTTCCGGGAGTGAGAGGGAGAGAGAGACCAGATACTGTGATGGCACATTGATGGCAAGATGATGACCAACTGGACCTCTCAACTAGCTACCACTACCAACCACCTACTCCCTCCGTCCCAAAATATAAGAACATTTTTGACACTAGTGTAGTGTTAAAAACGTTCTTATATTTTGGGATAGAAGGAGTAGTAAGAAAATGATGAGAGCTTGATGTCTTTATGACGATCTTGAGTTCTTGACAATTGTCACCTCGGCAGTAGTTCTTCCATTGACAGGCGTGGCTGGCATCGTAAGCAAACTGAAACATTCTCTATTCGCAACGTATACCGTCCGTGTAACAGCAGTACGGGGATGCGCGGCTCCAGGAGAATACATTTTTGCTTGGCTTCTGACCAAAAGATAATTAATGTCCGAGATGTTCTTCACAGCCAACAAATACGTGATCACTGTCTTTTTGGTTGCGCTGATAGTGAATTGGTTAAACTATTTTGCACTTGAATTAATGTAACCAAATGAAGCGCATCCTAATCAGTGTGCCATGCTTGCAGGCCAGGAACGGAAATGACTGGCATTGCCATGCTGAATTGTAACCAGCGTGCTATGCTATTGTAGTTCGGATGGAATCCAAAAGTAAGTTTTGTTTAGGAAAATAACAATCAAAATATAGCCGGTGATTAGGGTAGTTCCTAGCTCGAGTACTGGTCTGGCTAACTTAGTCAAAGAGAGTCCAATACGATCTATGCTATTAGTTGGGGAAGTCCAAGCTAGTATTTCTTCAGTCAGGATTTCTACCTGGTCACGCATGTGTGTCAGAGTAGGTATAGGATGTTGTGGTCTGCTCTTGCCTATATACACGGCAGCGCGTGAGTCTTGTAACAACGACAAATCGCGAGATTGTACCAGGAGATAACAAGTAGAAGTGGGAGACACTGCGAACATGATCTTAAGTGAAATATGGGGAAAAATGCAAGGTGGTTTGGCATTTGCTTGATCGACGGATTCACGAGCGGTTTGGGCTGATTGTCCCCAGTTCAACCATCCGGCCGATGGACCAGTGGAACAATGTGGCTTGTCATTTTGACCAGAGGAAATTATCCACTTGCACATTAGGTGTTCTTGCCTCAGCCTGCCGCATGTCGACGGGCATCTGACCAGCTCATCAAGAAATTTTTCGCAAGGAGTCAAGTGTTTCGTGTTGCCGAGACGCGACACGACAACACCGGCTACAGAAGCCACCCGTCTTTAATTAAGCTTAACTTGCCGTGAGAGTAGCCCGAGAGCTACCCCTTTTGTTCCGTGTATGTGTGCTTACATGCTGCAACAAGCACTGTGACGCTTTGTTGGGTCACCTGTGACCATTTATTGAACTACCTCTCTTTGCGCTTAACTCTAGTTGTAAAACTTAAGGGCCTTAGTTTAAGGCCGCGTGACAGCCTGCATTCTAAGAAAAGCACTATTAAAGCTTTAAACTTAAGAGGCAAAAGGAAATACTTGCATGTTGAGTATATAAGCAATTTTCTGATTAAATTAATCCAGGAATAAATCACGAGCATGACGTAAACAATAGTAAGCACATGCTAATACTTGATCATATTATCACGTACTAGACGGATAGTAGAAATATCTACGCAAATCGCTAGTACTGCACACACAAAAATAAACAGGAGTGGGTTAAATGTGTTATACCCTCTAGTAGGCCAGTTGGTAGTAGCGGCGGCAGTGCTTGCGGCAGCCCCGTCGGCCACCTTCTTATCAGCAGCTGCCTTATCAGCATCGAGTCTCTCAACTTCGGTGGACATGTTGACGACAAAGGAGACACAGATGTAGTGGAAGCAGACGAACGGAAGGGAGCAATCGCGTAGGAGACGCTCCCAAAAAACCTAATGGCCCCTCTCCCATACAGGATCTAGAGACGGGATTTTAGAGGCCTGGTATCCCTTCAACCGTGTACGCGGTGGACGGGATGGGATCACCGGCGGCAGCAGCGGCAAAAGGAATGACAGTGCGCATGGAGAGGCAGAGCAGATGTGATCTGTTCTTCTGGTAGCGGCTAGGATTGCTGATGCCTCCACTATATAGGCGCGGTTGAGTAGGAGGTCGTGGGCTGGACCCATGTCCTAGTCGGCTGACAGCCCACGATCCAACGTCTTAGATTCGCGGCGCGTCTGTTATGGACTCTTGGTTTCTGGCCGGCAAAAATTAAGCGCATAGGTGTGAGCTCGGCTCGTCTCATTCCCGAAACCACACACTGCATGCGCGTCATGACGAGGCAGGCGGAGGAGGAGCACGTGGGAAGCACTTCCATTCTCAAGCTCCAATAGCATGTGGGGAAGAATCCCTTATAAGGAGGTCAACCTCCTCCTCTAAACTTCACACCCCCTAGTCATATAACCCACATGGGTACTTAGAGATTTTTACAAATTGTTAGATGGGCCTAAGGCCCACCCTATATTTCAGCAGTACCCCACAAGATATCGTGCGCCCATTGTGTTGTCCTCTTTTCTAATTGTTGTATTGATATACCCGTATTTTTAGTGGAGACCAGTTTTTGTTGAACATCCACATAGAACAAGTAACTACACTCCTTCACAACTGAACAATGGACTATGTCTTGAATTGTTAGTTTGCCGTAAAGAAGTTTCACCAAATGTCTTACCAATTCTAGGTTGCGAAAGGCTGACCCCTCGGGTGGGGCATATTAGTCATACTCCTAGCCTATTTATGAACTTACTATAGATCACCCCAATCTCATAGACCATGACTAGCAGTTGGGCTCATATAGATGTGTCCCACTAATGATCGCTCTATAGGATAGCATCTTGCTTATACAAACTTTGAAACTATGACGCCCGGATAATTAGACTACAGTAATTCCCTCCTATTGATGCCACGTCACCTCTGTCACTGTAGTTAATCCCGCGTTAGTTCAAAAACCAATTCAAATTCAAAATTGAATAAAAGGCAAACAACAAAAGTTTTCAAACTCTAAAACTAAAATGTTCGGGTTGTGTCAAATAATGTGTAGGTAATTATGGTGGAGAACCACACTTTTATAAAATGTTCAAATATTCAAATGGTAATAAAACAATAGCAAAACTATTATTTAAATACTTTAAATACTAAACAATTACAAAATATTTTATTTTAGGTGCCAAGTTAATTGTGGCAGTGGACTAATTAGTAATACTAACTTAGGTGCTCATTTGGCATTTTATAAAACTAAAATTAAATGTAACTAAAATAAAACAGAAAAGAAACACAAACAAAAAAAAGTGAAAAGGAACCCCCTGGCCAACTGGGCCAAGCGGCCCAGCCGGCCAGCACCATCCCCCCGGCCGAAAGGCCTACTCCGACCCACCTGGCCCAGGCCGCCCCCACACAGTCCCTTATCCCCTTGCAACCGCTAACCCTAACCCACTACCGCTCTCCCACTCCCCCCCCCCCCCCACGACGCCACTCCCTCTCCCCCTCTCCTCTCGATCCCATCTGGATCGGCGAGGGGCTCGATCCCGCGCCTCCCATCGCCGCCGTGCTCCACCACCGACGCCGCCGCTCGGACTCCCCCCCTATGCCGGACCGCCTCCTCGACCCCGTCGCTCGCCTCCCCGTCCTCGCCCCCTTTCCGATCCATAACTGGATCGGGGCACGACCCCGACGCCGCCATCGCCCCGCGTGCCTCGGCCGCTGTTCCTGCGCCGCGCCATCGACCCCGTCGTCTCGCGCACTCGTCGCCGGCGACCCGGACGCCGCCCCTTCGTCGTCCTCCTCCCCGTGCCCCCGACGACGGCGCCCGTCCTCGGCACTGCTCTGCCCCGTCACCGGACCTCCTTCGCGCCATCCTCTTCCTCGTGCGGCGCCGGCCGGAAGCCATGGCCTCGCCCCTGTCACCGATCCTCGCCGCCCGGGGCCCGACGCGCCTCCACCTCGCCGGACTCCATCGCCCTCGTCTTCTCCGTCAACGCGGCCGTCCCCGTCTGCCTCTCCGCGCCCCACTGCCAAAACCCTACGGCCCCCGTGAGCTCTCCCTCTCCTCCTCCTCTCCCCCTGCCGGATGCCGTCCGCCGTGCCCGACCGCGCCGTCCACCGCTCACAACACCCGCCACCGACCGCAGCCCCCCCTGTGCCCGCCGTCGAGTGTTGCCCCGCTTCGGCCGCCGCCTCAACCCCGCACTTCGCACGCCCGTGTATTCTTTGCTCACCGCGGCCGCCCGTGGGACGACCCAGAATGACCCCGCCCGTTCGCCGGCGACCATCTTCGCTCGTTCGGGCTGGTGCCCGTAGCAGCGCCCACTCGGGCTGCGGGATGCGCCCGCACCGTCCTGCACCTAGTGCCCGCAAAGGCCCCCTTAGCTAATGACAGAGGGGCCCCACGGTCCAAAACGTTTAAAAAAAGAAAAAAATTAAATAAATAAATAAAGAATTAAAAAATAATAAATAAAAATATTATTTAATTAATTAATTGACTAAATTAATTAACTTAATTAATTGAGTTTAATTAACCTAATCACTAAATTAAGTTAACTAATCCTGTTTAGTTAACCTAAGTCATTGACAATCGGGACCCACTAGTCAATTTGACTAGTCAACGGTCAATGCTGACTGGGCCGTTGACTTTGACCGGCCCCATCAGTCAGCCTCTGCTGACTGGGCAGTTGACCAAGTCAACTGGGCCTACCGGTCATCCACACAAGCCCATCTGTGGGTACACTTCTGTGTACCCATAGTAATTTAACATTTAATTTTCGAATTAAAAATAATTTAAAATGATTTAAATCTTTTAAAATTATTATAAAATAAACCGTAGCTCGGATGAAAAAACTTTGTACATGAAAATTGCTCAGAACGACGAGACGAATCCGAATACGCAGCCCGTTCGCCCGCCACACCTCCGTAGCATAGCAAACCTGTAACATTTCACCTCCGGTTCATCTGTCCGAAAACGCGAAACACCGGGGATACTTTCCCGGATGTTTCCCCCCTTTGCCGGTATCACTTACTACCGCGTTAGGGCATACCTAGCACCGCATATTGCCTCGTTATGTTTTGTGATGCTTTGTTGCTTCGTATTTACTGTTTCTTCCCCCCTCTTCTTCTCCGGTAGACCCCGAGACCGGCGCTGATGCCACCGAGTACGACTACGTCACCGACGACCCTTCTCCCTGTACAACAGAGCTTCCAGGCAAGCCCCCCCCTTGATCACCAGATATCGCCTGTTCTTCTCTATACTGCTTGCATTAGAGTAGTGTAGCATGTTACTGATTTCGGTTAATCCTATTCTGTTGCATAGCCTGTCATTGTTGCTACAGTTGTTACCCTTACCTGCTATCCTACTGCTTAGTATAGGATGCTAGTGTTGCATCAGTGGCCCTACACTCTTGTCCGTCTGCCATGCTATACTACTGGGCCGTGATCACTTCGGGAGGTGATCACGGGTATATACTATATACTTTATATACATGTCACATGTGGTGACTAAAGTCGGGTCGGCTCGTTGAGTACCCGCAAGTGATTCTGATGAGGGGGCTGAAAGGATAGGTGGCTCCATCTCGGTAGAGGTGGGCCTGGGTTCCTGACGGCCCCCGACTCATACTTTGTGGCGGAGCGACAGGGTAGGTTGAGACCACCTAGTAGAGAGGTGGGCCTGGCCCTGGTCGGCGTTCGCGGATACTTAACACGCTTAACGAGATCTTGGTATTTGATCTGAGTCTGGCCATTTGGTCTATACGCACTAACCAGCTACGCGGGAACAGTTATGGGCACTCGACGTCGTGGTATCAGCCGAAGCTCTTCTTGACGTCAGCGACGGAGCGGCACGCGCCGGATTGGACTGGAACGCCTGCTAGGCTAGGTCTGCTTCCGGCCGCCCTCGCAATGTGCAGGTGTGCAATGGGCGATGGGCCCAGACCCCTGCGCGCATAGGATTTAGACCGGCGTGCTGACCTCTCGGTTGAGCCTAGATGGGGCTGCGACGTGTTGATCTGACGAGGCCGGGCATGACCCAGAAAAGTGTGTCCGGCCAAATGGGATCGAGCGTGTTGGGTTATGTGGTGCACCCCTGCAGGGAAGTTTATCTATACGAATAGCCATGTCCCTCGGTAAAAGGACGACCCGGAGTTGTACCTTGACCTTATGACAACTAGAACTGGATACTTAATAAAACACACCCTTCCAAGTGCCAGATATAACCCGGTGATCGCTCTCTAACAGGGCGACGAGGAGGGGATCGCCGGGTAGGATTATGCTATACGATGCTACTTGGAGGACTTCAATCTACTCTCTTCTACATGCTGCAAGATGGAGGCTGCCAGAAGCGTAGTCTTCGACAGGATTAGCTATCCCCCTCTTATTCTGGCATTCTGCAGTTCAGTCCACTGATATGGCCCTTTACACATATACCCATGCATATGTAGTGTAGCTCCTTGCTTGCGAGTACTTTGGATGAGTACTCACGGTTGGTTTTCTCCCTCTTTTCCCCTTTCCTTCCTACCTGGTTGTCGCAACCAGATGCTGGAGTCCAGGATCCAGACGCCACCGTCGACGACGACTCCTACGACACTGGAGGTGCCTACTACTACGTGCAGCCCGCTGACGACGACCAGGAGTAGTTAGGAGGATCCCAGGCAGGAGGCATGCGCCTCGTTTGATCTGTATCCCAGTTTGTGCTAGCCTTCTTAAGGCAAACTTGTTTAACTTATGTCTGTGCTCAGATATTGTTGCTTCCGCTGACTCGTCTATGATCGAGCACTTGTATTCGAGCCCTCGAGGCCCCTGGCTTGTATTATGATGCTTGTATGACTTATTTATGTTGTAGAGTTGTGTTGTGATATCTTCTCGTGAGTCCCTGATCTTGATCGTACACATTTGCGTGCATGATTAGTGCACGGTCAAATCAGGGGCGTCACAAGTTGGTATCAGAGCCGACTGCCTGTAGGAATCCCCCTTTCCAACTCCTTGGCCGAAGTTGAGTCTAGTCAGTGAAAACTGTTTTACTAACATGGTTGTGTGGCTTACGGGCCCACGTCACCATTGGGTGGTATTAGGATCTTTTACTCCTTGTCTATACTCTGGGACTCTGAACTCTCTCCTATTCGGGTTAAATGATTTTGCTAAAAGGACTAACTGTAGGTTCTCGTAAATACTTTCTCCCGGAGAGCCCTTTATCACAGATGGTCGCCGACTGCACCACAAGAAGTTGAAGATACTCTTCGATCATTCCCGAGACCCTTGTGCCCTCTGCCTTTTCAATTCCCTACTACCGATATATCCATATGGATAACAACATACACTTGTTGTTCATACAATTACTCTGAGTTTCTCTTGTTATTACCAGATACATCGAATTGCTCTCCGGCTTTTTAAGAACCCCTTGTACCACTGCCTTGCAGTTCTTGCCACCTGAATACCCCTACAAATAATTTCTCGCACTTATCGAGTATCCGCTCATCCCCAAATGATTCATGTATTTCACAAAGTCTTCGAAATACCATTCGATCTTCCGAAAATCCTCAGCAACCTATTGCTCTGGAATTTCTTGCTTGCTTTAATTATGATTAATCCCATAAGTCTGGTGATCTTATTGGCATCCTTTGTCATTATCATTTGAGTCTGTTGATTTAATATGTTGCGATGCTCGCATTCCTCAGTCGAATCCTAGAATTCATCCTTCCGGCTCAGATGTCATTTGAACAGGAGCTGGTTCTCGACTAATCAAATTACTGTCGATTGTATCCCTAAGGCTATTCAACTTATCCATCCCTAATCAGAGCATTGCTTCGGATCCCTTGATTTGGAAATCATAATTCCTTTGCCTTTGAGCTTTGAGTTAGTCAGTTGTTTCTATAATCTGATCTCCTTGCATTCTTCTTCCTCTAGTGGAGTATCGTTGCTCACGTCAGATCCCTTGTGGACCACCAGATCCTTTGTTGGATTTTATCCAACAGCGTCCTTCATATTCAATAAGCCTGTGAGCTTTTCCTCGGATACATAATGCCCTTGGTAAATTGTATCCTCTGCTTTGTCAACCATGCTCTACTTTTGAGCTTGTGTTATTTACTCCTGAAGTTTGTAGTATATCTTTCTACGATGCCCCGATGGGTTGAACCTATGCCTTCCTTAATCTGTGTGAACCCGAAAGATTTCGCGGGACATACTTATCTAGTATTGCACCTGGTAAAACTTTCGACAACTAATGTCATTATCAAAATACGAGAGGCGAATGGAAGGTTATGCATTGAAGAAGTGGGAGTCGACCTTGAACCTTTGTGTTCATGCCCATGGACACGATGTAGATCCTCTCATGGAACCTTCTTATAATAATAGCTATTTCCCTGGTATAATATCATCTGGTATCGGTGAATTGATCCTTTGCAATCGTGGTTCCGACCATGTTTCTCCTTGATTCCGTTTCTCATGCAAGTTTGAGCACTTGTGTTCTGCAAAGCAATACCCTAGTCCAACCTCTACCTTGATCTGTCGTCGAGTATTACCCCCTGGTATCTCGAGATTATCATGGAACTGCATAACTTCTTATGAGTTCTTCATCAAGTGCTACATTCTCACTGATTCCAATTTCCACGGGCTTTGAGTTATTAATCACGCAAAGACACCGATAACTGAACCGAGTCCGCACTACGGTTCAACAACTCTTAGTAATCTTCTTTAAGTATGAGTTTGTACCCGATCACGCCATTCCTAGCCTGTTTGGCTATATCATTATCTTGATGATTTTAACTGTGCTACCTTGTCCTTATTCCCGGAGCACCACTTTCGACGATGAGCTAAGCTTACGTCGATTTTCCTCGTCATATCGTTTCACCTCGGACACAAACTTGACCCCGAGTTTGTGTAGTATCTGTGGCTCCAATAATCTTTTGTTGCATCAGTCCTTTTGCTTGATGCAATCGCTGATCAATTGCTTCTTCGTGGATCCCCTCGACAACAAAATGTCGTGATCATCATCAACATTTTGACTCCTTCCAGGATATCAATGGAATTCTTGATGATAAGTGCCATCCTCGTTCCTTGGTAATTTGAGTTACCATCGACAACATCCTTACATTCCTTTCATCACAAACTTGATCATGTTATGGAGCTCCTTGCTAACCAGCTTATGTTATGTTCTACCTTGGAGTATTACCATCTTTTATGTCAAGGATATTGTGAGAATTTCTCCACCTCTTGAGAATTCTTGATATAGTAATACTTCTCGCCATCTCCATTTGTTTTCTGATCCCCGTGTTGTTTCTAATCGGAAAACCGACAATTGAACTATGATGTGTGACTTCAAAACTTCTAGCAACCCTATTGCTTTGAAGTTAATGGTCGATATTTCATTCTTAGACCATTGGTTATCGAATCACCGTTCTAACATTGATCATTCTACCTAAGCCCATATTTCGGGTGCACCTTTCAACCAATGTTTAATTGTGTATGTTTTCCTCGAGCATACCTCATTATATCATTTGATCTGACAAATGTTATCTCCTTGTTCACATAAGTGTGGAAATCCCTCTTTTTGGAAATCTCGAGGAATTGTCGCTGAGTCCATCAGCCACCCCCTCATCCTCTCCTTGGTTTAATGATGAACTCTTGTTTCGGAACTTGCTTTCATAGTTCATTTCCCGAGAATCTTACAATGTCATCCCATCAATTTGTGTTGCACCTTTCTTCTCAGACATCCTGAGTCTGAGGTATCCTGACACCAATCAGATCTGAACCTCGGTCAGATATGATGGTTGGAACATATTTCCAAGAGTTATACATTGGTCTTTATATGACCCGGTAGGGTGATGTCATGCCTAGCACAACTGGCCGGAGGACCTATTGTTATAGTTCTTCCTTTCAGCAAGGTTATCCATTCTTCCATGAGGAAATTGTAAGACTTATTCTATAAGTTGTTCCTGATGGATCCTTTTTGTTTCCAAAGTCTGATCTTCACCTGTTGACCATGTCAATGCTATCTCGAAGCATGTCTATGGTACTCCGATTTTCAACAGGAACATTTGAAGCCCAATGCTAAATGTTTCCCGCTCAATTATCCAAACACCGTTGTATGGGTAATGTCATAAAATTTCTCTCCCCTACCTAAAGAGTTTTCTACATTATATACTGTCATGGATATCATGCTCAGCTTGTCCTTGGGAAGGATATACCCTTGAAATATGTGTTTAAACACATTTTCCTTTCCATTGTTCTGTTTAATCTGATGATCACCCTTTTCCTTTCCATTATTTTATTTAATCTTTCTTGTGATCTATATGATCTAAGCAGTAATAATTCACTGCTTATGTAAACACCTCGGTGTACTACTCTGTCAATAAGACCCTGTTACTATTGTTGATGACATTCCGGTAGCCACCGACGGACGAGAACCTTGCCTATTGGTCCGCCTCGTTCAACGAGCAGGAAAGTGGTTCTCTTCGTCCCTTGCCCTTGGTACCGACGATGTTGCTGACATATAACTGACAGGCTACCCTCTGACATGCCTTGCTATCATGATCATGCAAGATGTCACCGCCCTTCCTACTTTAACCACATGGTGGGCCCATAACCCACAGTTCCACAGGATCGAAACCTGACTCTCCTGTACACCCCCTGTTCCCAAGGTTGTTCCTCGCGCGTGGCCTCGTATGTAATTCACGGGCCACCTTCCTAGTGATATATTTTCATAACAGACGCAATACTTAATCTCGTTGCTCTGGACCCCTTTCGCACATGGTTTCAGACATCGAACCATTACCTATCCATTTGAAACTTCTCATGGTACCTTCTTACTTTGCTCTCGATATCTTCTTAAGTTTCAATTCGAGAGATACTTATGCTTCTTCCCCCGAGTTAACCGTCTGATGCTCAATCCTGCTAGAATCCGTCCTTATAGAGTTTTCCCCTCTTAACCTTTCGTAAGTACGGTGGAGTTCCCGAAGAAAGGACGACAACTTTATCATGATGCATTGGAATAAAGAATTGAAGACATCAACGGAAGGGATTAACTTCTTCGAGAAGATCCGTTAGAATATCGTTACCAGAACTTTCCCCCTTACTCCCCACTTAAATCTCGGGACGAGATTTCTTGTATTGGAGGAGAATTGTGACGCCCGGATAATTAGACTACAGTAATTCCCTGCTATTGATGCCACGTCACCTCTGTCACTGTAGTTAATCCCGCATTAGTTCAAAAACCAATTCAAATTCAAAATTGAATAAAAGGCAAACAACAAAAGTTTTCAAACTTTAAAACTAAAATGTTCGGGTTGTGTCAAATAATGTGTAGGTAATTATGGTGGAGAACCACACTTTTATAAAATGTTCAAATATTCAAATGGTACTAAAACAGTAGCAAAACTATTATTTAAATACTTTAAATACTAAACAATTACAAAATATTTTATTTTAGGTGCCAAGTTAATTGTGGCAGTGGACTAATTAGTAATACTAACTTAGGTGCTCATTTGGCATTTTATAAAACTAAAATAAAACAGAAAAGAAACACAAACAAAAAAAAGTGAAAAGGAACCCCCCTGGCCAACTGGGCCAAGCGGCCCAGCCGGCCAGCACCATCCCCCCCGGCCGAAAGGCCCACTCCGACCCACCTGGCCCAGGCCGCCCCCCACTCACTCCCTTATCCCCTTGCAACCGCTAACCCTAACCCACTACCGCTCTCCCACTCCCTCCCCCCACGACGCCACTCCCTCTCCCCCTCTCCTCTCGATCCCATCTGGATCGGGGAGGGGCTCGATCCCGCGCCTACCATGGCCGCCGTGCTCCACCACCGACGCCGCCGCTCGGACTCCCCCCCCTATGCCGGACCGCCTCCTCGACCCCGTCGCTCGCCTCCCCGTCCTCGCCCCCTTCCCGATCCATAACTGGATCGGGGCACGACCCCGACGCCGCCATCGCGCCGCGTGCCTCGGCCTCCTCCTCGTCCCGTGCCGAGGCCGCCGTTCCTGCGCCGCGCCATCGACCCCGTCGTCTCGCCGCACTCATCGCCGGCGACCCGGACGCCGCCCGTTTGTCGTCCTCCTCCCCGTGGCCCCGACGACGGCGCCCGTCCTCGGCACTGCTCTGCCCCGTCACCGGACCTCCTTCGTGCCATCCTCTTCCTCGTGCGGCGCCCGTCGGAAGCCACGGCCTCGCCCCTGTCACCGATCCTCGCCGCCCGGGGCCCGACGCGCCTCCACCTCGCCGGACTCCATCGCCCTCGTCTTCTCCGTCAACGCGGCCGTCCCCGTCTGCCTCTCCGTGCCCCACTGCCAAAACCCTACGGCCCCCGTGAGCTCTCCCTCTCCTCCTCCTCTCCCCCTGCCGGATGCCGTCCGCCGTGCCCGACCGCGCCGTCCACCGCTCACAACACCCGCCGCCGACCGCAGCCCCCCCTGTGCCCGCCGTCGAGCGTTGCCCCGCTTCGGCCGCCGCCTCAACCCCGCACTTCGCACGCCCGTGTATTCTTTGCTCGCCGCGGCCGCCCGTGGGACGACCCCGAATGACCCCGCCCGTTCGCCGGCGACCATCTTCGCTCGTTCGGGCTGGTGCCCATAGTAGCGCCCAATCGGGCTGCGGGATGCGCCCGCACCGTCCTGCACCCAGTGCCCGCAAAGGCACCCTTAGCTAATGATAGAGGGGCCCCACGGTCCAAAACGTTTAAAAAAATTAAATAAATAAAAAAAGAATTAAAAATAATAAATAAAAATATTAATTAATTAATTAATTGACTAAATTAATTAACTTAATTAATTGAGTTTAATTAACCTAATCACTAAATTAAGTTAACTAATCCTGTTTAGTTAACCTAAGTCATCGACAGTCGGGACCCACTGGTCAATTTGACCAGTCAACGGTCAATGCTGACTGGGCCGTTGACTTTGACCGGCCCCATCAGTCAGCCTCTGCTGACTGGGCAGTTGACCAAGTCAACTGGGCCTACCGGTCATCCACACAAGCCCATCTGTGGGTACACTTCTGTGTACCCATAGTAATTTAACATTTAATTTTCGAATTAAAAATAATTTAAAATGATTTAAATCTTTTAAAATTATTATAAAATAAACCGTAGCTCGGATGGAAAAACTTTGTACATGAAAGTTGCTCAGAACGACGAGACGAATCCGAATACGCAGCCCGTTCGCCCGCCACACATCCGTAGCATAGCAAACCTGTAACATTTCACCTCCGGTTCATCTGTCCGAAAACGCGAAACACCGGGGATACTTTCCCGGATGTTTCCCCCCTTCGCCGGTATCACTTACTACCGCGTTAGGGCATACCTAGCACCGCATATTGCCTCGTTATGTTTTGTGATGCTTTGTTGCTTCGTATTTACTGTTTCTTCCCCCCTCTTCTTCTCCGGTAGACCCCGAGACCGGCGCTGATGCCACCGAGTACGACTACGTCACCGACGACCCTTCTCCCTGTACAACAAAGCTTCCAGGCAAGCCCCCCCCCCTTGATCACCAGATATCGCCTGTTCTTCTCTATACTGCTTGCATTAGAGTAGTGTAGCATGTTACTGATTTCGGTTAATCCTATTCTGTTGCATAGCCTGTCATTGTTGCTACAGTTGTTACCCTTACCTGCTATCCTACTGCTTAGTATAGGATGCTAGTGTTGCATCAGTGGCCCTACACTCTTGTCCGTCTGCCATGCTATACTACTGGGCCGTGATCACTTCGGGAGGTGATCACGGGTATATATTATATACTTTATATACATGTCACATGTGGTGACTAAAGTCGGGTCGGCTCGTTGAGTACTCGCAAGTGATTCTGATGAGGGGGCTGAAAGGACAGGTGGCTCCATCTCGGTAGAGGTGGGCCTGGGTTCCTGACGGCCCCCGACTCATACTTTGTGGCGGAGCGACAGGGTAGGTTGAGACCACCTAGGAGAGAGGTGGGCCTGGCCCTGGTCGGCGTTCGCGAATACTTAACACGCTTAACGAGATCTTGGTATTTGATCTGAGTCTGGCCATTTGGTCTATACGCACTAACCAGCTACGCGGGAACAGTTATGGGCACTCGACGTCGTGGTATCAGCCGAAGCTCTTCTTGACGTCAGCGACGGAGCGGCACGCGCCGGATTGGACTGGAACGCCTGCTAGGCTAGGTCTGCTTCCGGCCGCCCTCGCAATGTGCAGGTGTGCAATGGGCGATGGGCCCAGACCCCTGCGCGCATAGGATTTAGACCGGCGTGCTGACCTCTCGGTTGAGCCTAGGTGGGGCTGCGACGTGTTGATCTGACGAGGCCGGGCATGACCCAGAAAAGTGTGTCCGGCCAAATGGGATCGAGCGTGTTGGGTTATGTGGTGCACCCCTGCAGGGAAGTTTATCTATACGAATAGCCGTGTCCCTCGGTAAAAGGACGACCCGGAGTTGTACCTTGACCTTATGACAACTAGAACTGGTACTTAATAAAACACACCCTTCCAAGTGCCAGATATAACCCGGTGATCGCTCTCTAACAGGGCGACGAGGAGGGGATCGCCGGGTAGGATTATGCTATACGATGCTACTTGGAGGACTTCAATCTACTCTCTTCTACATGCTGCAAGATGGCGGCTACCAGAAGCGTAGTCTTCGACAGGATTAGCTATCCCCCTCTTATTCTGGCATTCTGCAGTTCAGTCCACTGATATGGCCCTTTACACATATACCCATGCATATGTAGTGTAGCTCCTTGCTTGCGAGTACTTTGGATGAGTACTCACGGTTGGTTTTCTCCCTCTTTTCCCCTTTCCTTCCTACCTGGTTGTCGCAACCAGATGCTGGAGTCCAGGATCCAGACGCCACCGTCGACGACGACTCCTACGACACTGGAGGTGCCTACTACTACGTGCAGCCCGCTGACGACGACCAGGAGTAGTTAGGAGGATCCCAGGCAGGAGGCCTGCGCCTCGTTCGATCTGTATCCCAGTTTGTGCTAGCCTTCTTAAGGCAAACTTGTTTAACTTATGTCTGTGCTCAGATATTGTTGCTTCCGCTGACTCGTCTATGATCGAGCACTTGTATTCGAGCCCTCGAGGCCCCTGGCTTGTATTATGATGCTTGTATGACTTATTTATGTTGTAGAGTTGTGTTGTGATATCTTCTCGTGAGTCCCTGATCTTGATCGTACACATTTGCGTGCATGATTAGTGTACGGTCAAATCGGGGGCGTCACAGAAACACATTAAGACAAAAGTCCACATGCCATAAAATGTCCGAGAGTATTGCATCTCTAACAGAGTGGGTTAGTAAAATTACTCTCCTCAGTTAACCACTAGCTTGTTTTCCTAGGTCCTACTTCACAGGATCTCCGATCACATAGGTTGGGTTAGCACCATGGTAACTCATGTGGGCCTCATACCCATCTCCCTCGGTGCATTTTCCACACAACACGTGATAGCTCTTTAGTAAAGGGATCTGCCAAATTCTTAGCTGTATGGATATAATTAAACACTATCATCACTCTGCAGTTTCTTAAATGACTGACAACTTTTAATCTCATTCTTATGTGCTTTGTGGACTGCATGTTCTCCTTTGAATCTTTTGCCTTGGCAATGTGTGTCTTGGATTCCTTTCTAGAAGTGCTTTGCATATCTCTCATAAGAAAAATATTCTCAAAGAATTTAGCATCCTTAGACTCAATAATAGTACCGACGCCAATATAGCCTCCCCCACCATGCCATTGGTAAACCCAATGTATGGTGTTAACCAAATCCATTAGAGTACGGGTTTTCCGTTTGACAACCCCGTTTTACTGGGGTGAATAGGGAGGCGTCCTCTCATGAATAATACTAGAATGTATATATGTGTATTTGCCTTTGAGTAGAGTGAACTAACCAAGACATCACTAGGTATAAATTTTCACTGGGCTAGGTGTGAGCTCTTAGATAACAAAACTAACCAATGCATTTCAAGTCTTTCTCACAATGTTATACAAACATCTATATATTTTTATATATTCATATATTCGAAATGCATATACCCCAAATATTAATTTAGTTAGAGTTTTAAAGTGTTCATCGCATACTTCAAAATATGACCACCCATTGTAAAAAGAGGCTTGCATAAATTGAAAATGTTGATAGCATTCGGAAACAACGATTTTGACATTTATATAATGTTCACGGGTTTGAAAAATATGTTTGTGATATTTTTATTAAATTTCATACAACTTAAAAATGCTCGTGTAATTAAATAAAATATTTGTACTACTATAAAATATTCAACCGGTTTGGAAAATTTCTATGGATTTTTAAAAATATCTGTGTAACTAATTTTTTTTGTACCATTCATAAAAAAGTTCATGAAATTTTTAAAAAGTATTCACACAGTTCTAAAATATGTTCATTATATTTTGAGAATACGTTTATACAATATAAAAAATGTTCGCGTACGTTTAAAAAATTGTTTCATACCATTTATAAAAATTTCCAGCGTGTAGTTGAAAATTGTTTAAGATATAAAAGAAATGCTCAAGAATGTATTTGAAAAAAAGTTCATCATTTATTGAAGAATGTTCAACGTGTACAACCAAAATTTTCCACATGTATGCAAAAAAAATTAGAACATCTATTAAAAATGTAGACACTTACTGAAAAAAGGAAAGAGCAAAAAAAAAAGAAAATGAAAAAAGGAAAAAAAAACACATGGATGGTTCTAAACCAGTTCGACCTGTATGTAGAACCTTCCCAAAACTGGTTTAAGGTGCCGGACCACTAAGGGCAGAGTGCACCAGCATCCGAGTAGAGGTCAGGCTACGTCTCCCAGTAATCAAGACATGGCCACCCTGTTTGTGTGCTTGGGATCGAAACCAATCTAGATATCGGAGCTTGGTCTCGGCCTATGGAAAATATCATGGCGGTCAAAAAGTAGCTCAACACATTCATTATCTCTTTCTCTTTATGATAGCTGCAGAATAGAAGAAAGGCACCTACACATGCTCCCAAGCATTTGTGTGACCCTATAAATAGTGGAACAACCCTCAATATTGTACGCACTAGCTAGAAAATTCAAGGCCACAACAAAATTGAGTGTGAGAACATCTGAAGTGAGTTAGCTAGGCAGAGCAAGGTACACGCCTGATCAAAGATGATATTGTGTGGCTCATATGTATACATTGTTAGAACAAGTTCTTGATGAGACTGAGTACGTACATACTAGCAGGGGAGTCTAGAAATGTAAGGCATTGGGAACAGGAAAGCCCGAAGGTCACACCACATTGGTAGATCTTCAAAGGCGTGCAGAACATGGTTACACCAATTGGTAATTAACTATCTCCACATGCTCCTCAATTCCTGTCAAAATAAATTTATGTGCAGTTCACTTTGGCCAAAGGCTTGTGGGTTTCACTTAGATTGAGATAATGATACGAACCTTACTAGCTACTACTCGATTTACTATCACGTAGTACAACATCCGGGATATAGGTTATTTGGGAACAACTTGAAGGGGATCCAGCGATTAGGGCATCTCCAACACTAACATGCAAATTTGTTCCGGCATCCGTCCGCTGACAGGGGTACCAGTCCACAGACACGGATGCGGTAGGCGCCATCCAACGCTGCCTGCATACATTTTAAATACGGTTCAACTGAACCAGATGAAATTCATGCAAACACTGCAGATTTTCATATAAACCGGATGAGATTCATTACCTTTCAGACATTTGTAGATAAACCGGACGAAATTCATTACATTTTAGACAATTTTTAACTAAACCCTATTCCAAACCTAATCTAAATGATCGTCGGCACCCGTTCCCCATGTCCGGCAATGAGCCTCTAGAACTGAAGCTCCGGCTCTTTCCTTCGCATTCTCCAGTTCCGCCTCGGCACTCTCCAGCTCTGCCTCCGCAGGCTCTTCCAGTGCAGCTTGAGCGGCTAATCGGCCGACGATTTTCAGTCCGCCATGCTTGGCTTCAGGCGGAGGGGAAGAGCGGTGGCTTTCTTGGGACCCGAGCGGTGGTGACCTACCATGCACTACTCGCTATCGGCGGCGCCCACGGACATGTCGGCTTCCTTGTCGTGGTGGTTGGGCGCGGCCTAGGCAGAGCCGGCGAAGTCCTCCTCGTCGCCGCTCTCGCCGAACACTTCGTCTGTAGCCTCGTCCATCTCCTTGTAGGCGGCCTCCAGTTCCGCCTGATATTGGCGGTACCGCCAGCGGTCACGACGGATGTCGCGGGCGGAGCGGTAGGATTCGTGTAGCGCCGCCTGCTCCACCCCGTCCGCATCCGGTGTGATGGCCATGCCGGCTTCGAGTTGCTCCTCCACCTACTGGTGCTTGTCGAGGAGATGGAGGTTGTTGGCCTGGTCGGCCTGCGCCTCCCGGAACTGCTCCTCCCGCTCCTCCCACACCATGTCCATATAGTGGGGGACGGGCCTCGCCTATGGTCATGCCGGCATGCACCGACGAGGAGTGTGGCGCCGGCTTGTCCTTGGCCAGGTCCTCCATTGGGATGTTGCCAGCCTCCGTCCGCCTGCCGACCTTCCAGTCGGCAGCAATGACGTCAATCTCCTTCTTCTACTCTGACGATAGTCCATCCAAGAGGGCTTTGGAGCACGAGGAGGCCATTGTGGGCGTGGTGCGGAGGGGAGAAAGGGACCCGAGGAGGATGGGTACGGCCGATAGATAAGATCAGACGATTAGTTGGTACTTCAACAATGATGCTTAGGAGTACCACCAACAAATGATGGGGAGAACCATGTTTTCAAGGGAAAAATTGCAACCTACGTTGGAATTATAGAGGAATGTACTACATAAGGTCTCTATCATTCCAATGATAATTACATTATGTTATCAACATGCAACACAAACCAGCTGATCGGAGATCTGTCAGCCAAGTGTTATGGGATGCATTGTAGTAAGAGCACGACAGAATTGTTGGCTACATGATGAAACCAACACATGAGAGATGCACAAATAAAAAAACTACAATGCTACGAACATGTAATTAATAACACTGCAAAGTTTCCAGAAAAAATTGCAAGATTATCATGAACTGTAGGATCAACGTAATGCCCGGGGATGTCCGATTACTGGGATACAACCGTGGGTCGAGAGAATTTACCTGTAGCCAAGGTGTCAAAATTTATGCGTGGGGTGGTGGCAGCACCTGCAGCGCGGAAGAGGAGGCAATGACTGCCACACAAGATCACACATGCTTGATTGGCGTCTGGAGGGAATGAGACAATAATTCTAAAGTATCACCCTATTTCAAGGGTTAGATTTAGTTGATATTCCCGCCCTTATCTACCGAGTACCAGGGTGTCATAAAACAACTCAAGACGACTCTATGTGAACCATTACTTTGGTTGTTGAGTGGTGTTATTCGGAACACACCCTTGTTTAGTAGACTAGCATCATGGTCGGTCTTTTTGTCAGTCTATTTTTCATGCGCACGTCAAACTGCACACTCAGCCGTTGAACTCCTACGCACCCACGCATAATGATCAACTTCTTTGATTATCATGCACCTCTTTTCTTGGTCGGAAGGGAAGGTGTTGGTTGAACTCCTATGCACCCACACATGAGCAAGCACGGATTTTATTTAAACTACAACTTTTTCTGTTGATCAGTAATGAACACCTCATCTGGTTGATCGGTCAGAGCACAGATTCAAAGAGGGGTTCATGCTTTGGTAGTGTGGCATCAACCATCCAGTATTGTTCCAGTAGTTATACCGTTAGCCATATCTGTAAAGAGTTGGTATGTAATGAAAATGTGTGGTTATTTCCTTCAACCCTTACGTTAGAAAAACATGAGTAGGGCTTCCATTAAGAATGAATTAAAAACCCTTTTCTGTGTAGGAATAGCACTTGTTTTGCCGGCCAAGTTCATGAAACTTGTGTGGTTTTTTACCTACTGCCAACTTGACTACTAAAAATTGTTTGATGCGTGTTGCAAACTTGTACGAATGATTTAAGAGGATTAAATATTGGTAAATTATGGTGCTACCTAAATAATGTGCACTATGTTGCATACATATATTTAGATGTTGTATGTTATCACGGACGAGAACGTGTGGCTCTCGGGTGCTGATGCACCTGAATTGCAAAAAAATATAGTAACTGGAAAAGGTAAAAAGAAAATCCTGAAAATTTCTGGAAACATAGATGACCAAAAGTTGTATGCGTGCAAAAAGTTTTTTTTTTACTATGTACATGTAAGAAGTTTTGCAAAGGAATGCCTTCTAGGTTCATCGTCTTGATGATGAATGGGTAAATGTGCATCAAGAACATTACCACCCCAGGGTGGTACGAGGGCTATTCTTGTTTCTCAGGTGGGAGGTGAGGTTCGTCGCGGCAAAAACGTTTCAGTTTCCATCTGGTTGCAGACCCACTTCTGGGCTGAGTTGTATGCTGCTAGAAAGGCAGTAGAGATGCTCCAAAGCATGGGACTGCACATTGTTCAGATAGAACTTGACTATGTGGAGGCAGTGATCGACATGCTGGAGGAGCTGGACAGATCGCCGTACGGCCCATCGAGCCATCAAAATAAGGGGATGTGCTCCTGTAGAACTGCAAATGCACGTGCACACGTTCGCGTAGCTCGTGCTCCACAAGAGAATCCTGACGGTCGACATGTTGTCCATTCGCGGATGGACACATGGCCCTACCTCTACCTGCTAGCTATGCCCCGAGGCCTCGAAAACGACCGTGCACATATGCAAACACTACCCTTATTCCACTTCGTGTGGGACCATGTGATAGCATGGATGTGTGAAGCCATCACGATCGACCTCGCTTAGGGTTCGAGGGGTTCGGATTTGTTGGACAAGATGATCTCCAGGTCTCCTAAGGAGACAAGGCGACAAGGAGGTAGCATGATACTATACACGATCCGGAACCTATGGAAGGAGCGCGAGACAAATCAGTATGGCTGGTGACATTTCTAGGGATCATATAGAGGCCGTCCGTTTTTCTTGCTGTCCTGCCGAGTCAAATCAAATGGTAATATTGAGGAAGCGGAGGCGCAGGCTGTGCTCCCAGGTATTATATGACGCTATCAATCATGCTCAGTGCTCAGGCTGGTCATAATGGTTGTATCTTAGTCGGCATCATGCACTTGGGACTAAAAAACACGCTGATATGACGGACAATTAAAAAACAGAGAGAAGGTTAAAATAACATAAATATATACCGTCTTATAATAATTCTATAATACTATGTGCCACGCATGACAACTAATAAGGTCATATCTATGATACTATGTACTATGATCCAGCTATCTGTTTTCCTGCAAAACGGAATCAAACTAGGAGGGTGAGGGGCTTTGCGGAGTCCGTACCGCCACCATGTAGGAGTCTGACACCCCCGGCCCACTCAATTCCCCCTCTCGATCCACTTTTCTTTCACTTTGCTCCCCATTTGCTTTGCATCCACACCCTGCTTGTCCGCCACCGCCGTTGTACCTCTCCGGCCACCACCAACCATCATGTCTGCAGCCCCCACCTGTGCACCTGCCCACCTTGCATGATGTTGCTGTCCACCCAGGATCCCTTTGCAGAGAGGTGTCCAATCAAATTGCCATTAAGGATTTTTGTTGAACTTCTTGTTGTTTTCTGGAGTAAGCACGATGACATGGTACTCGATGATCGAGGATGAGTTGATGTGTGATACATGGAACGTCATACCTACAGAGTTTGTAGGCATGAGGCGGGGAGGCTCGACCTTTTAGCAAAACATTTACGCTCATACATTGTTGAATGAAGCCCAAGGGGAATTATGCGTGGGACGAAATATGCAGATTCCAACTCGAGTACGTTTAATTTGGATTCGACTAATTCAAAAAACTTGTGAACATGTGGTATCTCGGATATTTTTATGTTATTTATGGATGAGTTGTGCTATTTTCTATAATTATTTTGAATATTGGGAACTAGAGAAAAAAGGGACAGACATTTAGGAAAAAGGGTACGATGGCCGTCTCATATATACTTGGGTGTTGTATGTTATCCGTAGCTAAATAATATGTATAGAGTATAGAGATGTTAGAGTAATCCCCTCCCCCCGCGTCGTCCGCTCCCGGGCGACACGGGGGCGAACCCCTAGCTCCGGCGCAAGGCAACCCCCGCCACCTTCCTCCTCCCTCCGCCGTCGGCGGCGGCCGTCCCGGGCTTCGCCCGTGCAGTTGTTGGCGGCGGGGGGGCGTCCCTGCGTGCTCCCCTGTGCGGCTGCATGCCCCATCTCTCCTCCCGACGGCGACCCTCCTCCCCGACAACCTCTCCTGGCGTGGTGCTCGGCACTGGATTTGGCCTCTGTGGCGTCGGCCATGACGGCCGCCGTCCTAGCCGTGCTTCTCGGTGGCCTAAGATCCAGCTGCTCGCCTGGCCGCCATGGTGGCCTCCCTTCCAGATCTGTGTTGGTGGCGGGCGGTGGTCCTTCTCTTGACCAGCGGGAGGACAACAAGGGGATGTGGCTCCTCTGCTCGGCCTGAGCATGCTGCCCCTGCCCCCGTTCTTGGGGTCACCCCCGGGCTAGATCTGGCGTGTTTGAGCGCCGCTGGCCCCATTACCTGGTGGATGTCGTGGTGGTTCTGCAGGAATGGTTGCACACCGGTGACCGAGGGCTGCTGTCTCCTCTTCGCCCGCGTGCCCGAGAAAGGGGCCTTCCCAACACTAGCAGGAGTGACCCGCCGCAAGGTCTACCCCGCACTCTCTGCCCGGGACTGCCACCCCAGATTGCCAAGGCCCTCCACACGTCGTGGAGCCGCCATATCCCCGCTGCCACCTTTATCGACGTCAGGCGCGTGCGTGAGAGCGCACCTCTGGCAGCAGTGAAGGGGGCAGAGGGGGGAGGAAGGAGTGCAGTGGCGGCGGCTAGGATTACACCCAAGTCGCCTTGGCGGAGATGATGTGTCTGTGGTGTGGGGGTGGGGGGGGGGAGGGGAGCCAAACTTCTGGTCGACATTTATCCTAAAGCATTCTCTGTAGTGGTACCATGTTGTCAATGTTATGATTGGAATTAGTTTTCCGAGGGATTCATTCAGGTGTCAAATGGAACTCCTTGTTAGATCTTGTGACCTTTGTTGTTGGATGTGTAATTTTGTTTGAAGTTTTTCTTTGCACCCATGATCTCTATTGAGCTCAACAATATATGTGTACACTAAAATTTCGAAGATGATCCTTTGAGGATGGAGAAAGCTGGATGTACTGTACTTGATAAGAGACATAGATTGTACTTTTCTTGTTTTGTGCAGTGTGCTGAAAAAACAGTTAAATATAAAATGTTGAAATATTTATGTGTCGAAGTCTCGGAGATCATCTTAGATATCAGTGGGTGGCCAACTTCTTTTATTATGCACACATCTATCATTATTAAGAAGTTGCTCCCCACTTTTCCGTATTCTCTCATCATGCAGCCCATCCACATCATCAAGTAGGTCCCATGTGTAAAACAGCCACATCATAAGTATTTAGTACATTACATTCAACTTTTTGTTTCATCTCCATGTTAAATTTCCTTCGTTGCCTGGCTAAACAAATGGACTGCAAGTGCCGACATGACCTTCATGTATATGCTCTCGGCCCATCTAATTAGTTTTCCACACGTTCCTATTCATCTTCTTTCTTTGTCTAAAGAAACTATTCATCTACTTCTCCGCTGGTCACTTTCTCTACCACAGAGGAAGAAATTAAGTGCAAAGTAATAATGTGAAATGAACATATGGTCACTGAGGAGTCGTCTGCACCTTTTAAATATACTACACAACGCCTCGCAAGACTGCCACTTGAATTGCGCTTGCAGCCTCACACGTCTTCTCCTCTCCCCCTTCACGGTTCACACCCGCATCCAGGAAAAGCCACTAAAAATCTCTCCTTCTGCCTGGTGTTCCCCTTGCTGATGTGATGCGTGTGTCGGTGAGGTGGCGTCCGTGGTGCCCTGCTCCTCCTCTCCCTTCTCAGTCTCCCTTATAGAGAAGGTACCTCTGGTTAGTTCACGGAAATCGTACCAACCATTGGAACCCGGAGATGCCTTTCTTTCCGGCCTGGGAGGATACTCATGTAGCAACGTGGGGATTCTCTCCGACAGGGATTCTTTCCGGCCTTGAAGTCGATGCTGTGTAGGGCGGGCCTTGGTTGACAACGACAACTTGGAGGGGCGGGGTCCTCTTCGTGTGCTTCGGGCGGGGCGGCGGCGCCGATGAGGAGAAATAGTCGGGGTGCGGAGCCGTGGTTGGGTCCCAGGTCGGTGCGGCGGCGGTGCACGTTGATGAACCTGCGGTCGCTGTCCTTGGAGGACCTGTCGCGGACGCTGGCGAGGACGAGCTTGCACGGCTGCAGCTGCACCCTGAACGATCTCAAGTCAATCACCTCCATCTCCAACTTGCTTCAGCCTTGCAGCGAGTTACCGCCAACTATCTTGACCTCCACAGTGATGGCATCTAGGAGCACCGCCAGGGGCTGCCCTAAATTTGTACCAGATGCCTTGTGTGGCCGGCTGCAAAAGGCACACCAACACAGAAGTACATGTTACGATAGAGAAAAACAAGAAAAATGGCCATGGGCACTGATGCACCTTTTTTATCCTGATCCCGCATCTCCTATTCACCTGTATCTATATGTTTTACTGTGCAGATTTGTTGCAATAGAAAGGAATATGACACCTTCTGGTGATAGGGCAATGAGTATTCTGTTCCATATATGGCCAAGTGGACATGCAATATACTAAGTAGTGATCTAAAAGATATTATATTAGTTTAAAGGAGGCTTTAATGATCTAAAAGATCTTATATTACTTTACAAAGAGAGTATATGCTTTATGTTTGTCTCACAAAACACATGAGCTATTTAGACTAAAATGGTACGCATGAGGTCTGCACTCTTCATTCAGTAATAATTTGGTATACATCTAAAAGGAACAACAAGACTGGCTGTACAGAATCAACTTCTAATCTTGGCAACACCACGTGACACATGTGGTAAGCAATCCAAACAATTGAAAAGAACTTCTAATCTTGGCAAGATGACTTGGGTACTTTTTTAAATAAAATCTATATTTACACAAGCTTTTTTCCTATGGAACAACAGATAATAAATTTGAAACACTTCTCTTCCATTTTACCTTGAATACGCATATTTTTTTAAGTTTATATTTTACATATTCCGCAGCAACAAACGGGGTATTATCTAGTTTTGTTGTTCTTTTAAACATAGAAATGAAAGTAAGTTTATATAAATTTCAGGTCATTGCATTTAGGAGTATCTTCACATCATAAATGTTACCGCAATAGATGATTGAGTCCTTACATTATAGGAGCGTCTCCCTGTGTGTGTGTGTATATATACTTCTACACCCTTCATCTCACTATGTTCATGGCTAGCTTGGCATTCATCTTTCCGTGACTCTAGGGCAAATTAACACAGAACCGCAAGACAAAAAGTATGGTCGCCCATGAAGAGATTTAGCATTTGTACTATGAGCGTAGAAGTGGGATGCACCAGAAATACCAGTTGAACTTGAAAGAAAGTACTTGCAAAAGTGAAACAAAGGAAGGCAGGTGACAGGAATGTTTTGGTGGCAAGACAAGATTTCCATGAGGGAAGGAGCGTCTGGGACATCCTAGTTAGGGTTGATGTACATGAAGAAGGTGGCTTACCGGGCGAACCAAGTTTTCAACAAGCTCAAGTAAGAGTCGCTCCCCTACCAGGCAGAACGGCCACTACACCAAGCTGTGGGATCAAGGCTTTCAAGCTAACGCCCACAAACAGGTAGTGTCAAGGCTCAATAAAAACTAGCCTCATCAATCATATGTTAGCCGTAGTGTGTGCATGATAGGAATTCTGGGCTCCAGAGCCAGTGAAAGAATCCGTAGCCCGTGGCTGCGGCATTCCATTGAACAGGTGACATATATGCAATCAGTGATAAAAATAGATGCGAGGACAGTAGGAACAAAGATAGAAGCATGTGCCAATCAGTGACAGGCCGGTAGAGTGGCAGCATCCACACTTGGTGACCTTTTGTGCTCAGCCGTGGCCCGTGGGCAAGCACGAACATTACGTGGCTGCCTCCGGCTTTGCCTTGTCCTCTCAATCATGCTGAGATGGTGTAGAGCGTACGATGGCTGGCGAAGAGGCCCCATGAAAACCGGATGACAGAGATCTGGTGGCCTCCTCCGTGTGGCGGCAGAGGCTTCAGGGTCTGGAGGTGGGAACACTCTGCTCGTTCGTCAGCACTCTTCAGTCCAAGCCTTTTGCAAACCGCATAAATACAATGGCTTTATGCTGTACAAGAAAGAGAACATCAAACGACACCCCTTTGCATCAGAGCTCTGCAGGCAAAGTCTGAAAATTATGATACCACATACCAGCAGCACTGCGTTCGTTAAACTTAGGATCCGGCATCGGATCACTTGTTCTCTAGTTGACCACCTAACATATTTTGACATGTATGTATTGGAACTGAAACTTCTAAAAAGACTGCACATCAATCACAGGGTTTTCCACACACAAAAAAACAATCACAGGGTGACAAACACATAAGAGAAATAGATGAGCTGATTGTTCATCTGACAATTGTCCTCATCCTAGGACAGAAAAGGAACACGTTACTAGCAGCAAGTACTGCCAGCCATGACATCCAGCTGAATCAGGAAGCATCAGACAAGATTCAAAAGGGGCTCGGCCGGTGTCAGTTCCTGTGAAACAAGTATACAGAGACCGACCTAGAGTGATTAAAAGTAGATTCTTATGACCATCTAGTCCGAAATAAATTTTGATTTTACAATAAATAGGCAGACAGAACAGAGCACATTGGTTCTTGAAGTAAAATGGGAAAGCTAGTACATGTTTCAGCTTCAAAGCTCTGTTTTGTCAAGATAGCATTTACATTTTAAGTATCAATAACGTTGATGGCGAGAGGGCCAACCAAATGGCGAGTGGTACCATCTTCCCAGGGCGCCACCAAAGATGACACCACGCGGTCAAAAACTCAAAATTAATAAATCTAGAGTACAGTTTTAATTGAACTTAGCTTGAATAATCACCTCAATTTCTAAACATAGTCACATAAAAAGATTAGCACAAGATGTTCCATTAATCTTATCACATGGCCATATGCAGTTAGTTTAAAGAGGCATCTATGTAGTCTGCAATTAGTTGATTGATCGCAGCTAAGCTAACCATGAATATATAGTGTTGTGATTAATCTGGACGGAAACATACGAATCCCTCCGGCCTCGGCTAACATATCTTCCTTCTTTCTCTCAAGCAAATGTTCGATGAAATTAACCCGTTGGTGCATCATTATATCATGCGTGTCTTTGGGTCTTGCCCAGTAGACAGCACAAACACACGCGGGCGCCCACACATCTTTTATTTTTACACACACACACACACACATCTGGTGCTGAACCCCCTTGGTTTTCGAGGGCCTGGGGCGGCCACCCCACTCCATGGCCGGGCCAAAGTCATTTTATTAATTCAGAGTAGTACTCATTCTTAAAGGAACAAAGTCGGCATTTTTATTACATGCCACAGTACAATATCATAGTCGCGTGATAAATACTAGTTGCATGATGGCATACTTCCGAAGTTCGAGTCACTCTTTGCACCAACACAGTAGGCCGCATATGTCAGATCAGCACTTGAAATTACAATTGGAAAGTCGGTCATCTCAGCTATATACCTGTTACTGCTTGGTTGGATGTAAAGAAGAACTCTTGCCTAACTTCGTGATGTTGGTGGCACCTTTACTGTAGTAGAAATGAGACGCATTGGGAACATAAGCTCAGTAGCTAACAAAGTAGCACGAGCAAAACTTCTCAACATGATGAGCCTGTTCCGCCACGACCGGCATGAATACAAAGATGGAGAAACTGATATTGCCAGAAGAACTACCTCGTTGGTTCCACAAACTGAATGAACGCTACCCTGTTCAAGAATGCTCTCGTCTTTGCTGCAGTGGCACACGAGGTAAGATCAGCATCTCCCTCCTTAACAGCAAGCACTACAAGCTCCTCTCCCCTCTCGCAATCCTTTTGGGTGTATCTGTAGACTGGGTTGGGTCAAGTTTCCTGCCAGCAGAGGCTTCACAGCGATGGCCCCTTGGTGCTTGCCTGGACACTCGGGTCTCGCACCCTCGCAGAGTTCGGGAACACACAAGCAGTGCACAACGAACAAGGGCAGGTCATGCGGGCCAGCAGTTCGGGGAGTAGTTCAGCGAGTCCTTTTTTGTAAGGTCACTAGAAAAAAAAACTTTGTTTCTTTGTACACTCAAGCTCCACTGTTCTGTTTCACATTTGTCAGTGTTTGTGTTTGAACCAAAGGGATATTAGAACTCTCATGTAGATGACCGATGCTATGGGATTGAGCAACTTCAGCGGTAAGACTTGAATCTTGCCTCACACCACCTGTGTCACATTACATCAAGTTTTTGCAAGTGTTTTCGCTCCATAGCACCTCCACAATAACATTGCCCCTTTGTGCCTTCCAATAAAAACACACACATAAAAATAATGTGCATCTACTATGAAAAAAGAGCAATCCATAATATAAGAAGATTCATATGGAATCTATTTTCTCGTCTTTTTCAAACTTAAGGCAGATGAAGGAAATAACTCAGCGCTCATTGCATGTATCTTCCTACAATTTCACATAGTTACACCATAAATAATATGACAATAGCTAGGTGAGTGCTGCCACACCACTGAATCCTGAATCACTGTTTGTACCTCCGTTACATAAAACCCAATATTACTCCGTGGTATATCAACACCAATATTTGTTATAGATAGATACTCCTACATAATTGAGGTATTAGCTTAGCTGCACTCGTGGAGGATGATGACTGAGCGGCACTGTTGTAGTAAAATAAGTGGGATGCACATGCTTTTAGGTGAAACCCAAAAAATTGCAAGTTTGACCCAAAAGCATGTTGAGTGTTTGCTGCAAAAGTGGGATGCACTGGGAACACGAAGCTGAGTATGATAAAATCAAATGATAATCCACTAGTTTTAGGACTCCGGGAATAGTGCTAAGTTTCTGCAAGACGGAGAAAACAAGTTTGTCGGGGCAACAACGTACTCAAACTTACCCAAAGAAAGAAACAAAGTGAAGGGGCATGCTAATCTTTAGAGTTTGTTTGTAAGTGTGAGCTCTCAGATAAAAACACGAGTATTTCTAGTCTATCTCCATGATGTTATATGCACATGTTTCCTCCGTAAAAATTGATTTTCCACAAAAAAACTACACATGGTTCTATAATTTTCCACCATCTCAGCAAGAAAATTAGTTTCATTTGGATATAAACTGTTTTCCTTTTGCGAGAGGATACACTCTGCTTTGGACACCAATATGTGCATGCGTATCCTATGGTGCACTTTGAGAAGTTGGAATAGTTAGGTCTTCTGAGTTTTGTTTCGGTACGTCCTCTTTTTTAAAAAATTAAATTTTCTAGGCAAACCAATGGTGCGGATTAAAACTTACCCCTTACTTAAAAAGGGTAGGATAGAGAATTACATGTTAAAATAATCTGGATCAATGTGGTTGCTAACGGCCAGGCAACCTACTCACGGATGGGCATCTTCAACGGCAACGGCGTTTTCCTTTTGAGCCTACATGGCGGGGTACAGGCAGTGGCGGTGCCAGGAAATTGTTACTGGGTATTCTTGTAAAAAAAACTTGCGAAAGCAATATAATAGAACGATAAATGTATAGTAAGAAGGCAACATCGATGACTCAATGACCATACATTGATAATAGTAGCAAAATATCATTGTGGCAATATCTCTAACAAGTAAGAAAGATTACAAACAACAAAGGAAATTACAATATAACTTTACGATCCCCTTTTTGAAAGAAATTGATGACATCCTCATCTTTCACTTGCTTGAAAAATTCTCTCTCAACGAATGTAACCAAGCAATTGTTCAAATATTCATCACCTATTTTATTTCCTAGTGTATTCTTCACGTATTTCACTAAGGAAAATACCCTCTCAACGCTAGCAATGGCTACCGGAAGAATGAGCACCAACTTAAGAAGTTTGTAAACAATGTAATATTGTTCATTCTTTCTTGTCTCAACCATCAGAACTGAAAGCTCACATAGATTCTTCAAATTGCTAAACCTTGTATCCATACGCACATGAGAAATGTACACACTTAATTGCCATGGAAGTCTTGACAATTCATCATTTGTGAAATATTTAGCATTGAACTTCCTAGCAAGCCTAACCAACTTTTCTTTATCATAAGCAGCGAATGAATCACGTGGACTGAATGCTGCCATCCAAGTAAGTAGTTCAGTGTTTACCTCATCAAATCTTGCATCCAACTCTTGAAGTTGCCTATCAATGACACCCACAAACATTTCAACCTTGAAGCGATGGTAATTCTTTGCACCATTAAAGAACCCTCTTTTTGGTCTCCCAGCAGGATAGTAAGGAGCCTCCATGTCAATAACTTTGATCTTGTGCTTTACACAAAAAGAAGTGACATTCTGAAGAAAATCATTCCATCCTTCCTCTTTTCGCAAGCATTGCAAGTGTAGCTTTGTGAGCTCAACAATCTCCATAGCATTAACAATATCTTGATCTTTCTTTTGCAAAGCTCTACTCAAGTCATCGGAGAGGGCCGAATGGTGAGGGCAGGGGAGGGAGAGGGCCGACCGGTGACGGAGAGGCTGGAGATGGCCGGCCTGGCCGCCGGAGCGGCGGAGCCAGACCTCGACGGAGGGGCAAGAGAGGGTCGGGCGGCCGGCCGCCTTCACAGAGCTAGGTTAGGAAAGGGAACTGGGGAGTGGGGAAGGGGATTGATTGAATCGGGGCAACCTCGACTGCTCGCGCGCCTAACCAGACGTGGGTCTGGTCCCGTGCATGGCTAAGCTGGAGTTTTGGGCTGCATTCGTGGGCCAGATATGTATACTATATCTAGTAGTTTTTTTAGGCAAAAATCTTGGGTATTCCAGGGAAGTCCCAAGAAGACCCCAGCGCCGCCACTGGGTACAGGTCGCCAGCGTTCCCCAGAAATATTTATCTCAATTTTTAAAGTGCCTAGTGATCTCAACCACTCATCTGCCACCGTCGTCGATACCCTACATGGGCCTTGTTTTAGAGGACACGTCTAACGAGTGGCCGTTGGCCCGCTAGTGCTCCGTAGTGGCCAGCTAAAAAATAATTTTGTCCCCCTAATCCATATTAGGTAAAGTGAACAAGTGTGAACAGGAAAAATAATTGCAAAGCACCCACCTGAACAGGTGTGAACGCACTTAATTCGGGTTTTCAAAATTTTTAAAAACAATAACTTTCAAACCGCGCATCGAAATTAAGATCCGTTTTCACGGCTGGAACCCCCGCGGCGTGCTCTTTGAAACTAGGTCCCGCATGGGTATGTTTCTATGAAATTTGTTGTGTGCAATTTTGTCCCCGTTTTGTGCAACTGCCTAGTTGTCGATATGCAACTACCAGACAAGGATGTGCAATTTTTCTCCTACCCGTAGACGTGCAGTTTTCAATGATGGTACTTCCATCCCAAACTACCTCCTTCCAGGGAGATGTGTAACTTTGAATGTTGCCTCAAGCAGCTGCATAATAGTTGATGTGCAACTTTTCCCTTCATGTGGATGTGCTTCACTGTTTGCTGCATCGGCCAACGGCCTAACAGTGGATGTGCAACTTCGAATGCTGCCATGGCCAAGTGCCTAACGGTGATATGCAACTTTCTCTCGTATCCCATGGATGTGTAGTTTTCCTACTAGCACTCAGGCCAAACCACCAATGCTAATGAGACATGCAACTTTAACACTCTGTTTGTATGCAACTTTTCACTGCCCTCATGAATATTCAACTTTTCACTACCATCATGACTGTCAAATTTTTCACCATTCAACTGTCCTTGCTTGTGAGATGTGCAACTTCGTATGTTGCCCTGCCAACTACCTAGCAGACTATGTGCAACTCTGTTAGTTGCCCCCACCAACTGAAAATAGATATCCACAAGTAGGGAGGGGAATAAGTTGCACATTGACTAATAGGCAGTTGGCTTGAACAACAGACTAAGTTGCACATATCGCTCGCAGGGGGAGGTGGGGGTAGGTTGTGCTAATAGTGAAAAACTACACATCCATGAGTAGGGAGGAGAGTTGCACATCGACTACTAGGTAGTTGGTCGGGGCAGTAGACTAGTTACACATCAAAGTTGTCCTGGTTGCTAGATTTCAACCTCATCGGAAGTTGAATCATACAGCTCCAAATATTGGTTTTGGAAAAAGTTGCACGATGTAGTACTAAAGTTACACAATACAGTACTAAAGTTGCACCATATAACATCAAAGTTGGCATCGAATTTTTTTTATCAAAACATACCCATGTGGGATCCAGTTTCAAAAATCTCGTCAAGAAGAATTCAACGGTGAAAACATATCTGAATTTCAACGCATGGTTTGAAAGATATGACTTTTTAAAATTTGAAAACCCGAAATGAACAGAGGTGATCTATTTTTCCCTTCACATGTGAAAAGTCTGACCGCATTTAATCCAGCACTCACATGCACTAGCAGACAAAAGTAATACACATGCAAGCGAGTGACAGAGCGGCCGCTCATTTCTACCCGATGGCGCGCATGCACTTTTTAGTTTTTAGGCGTTTTAAATCATAACGGTTCTGGTTCCGTAGTCGCCCAAGTTATCCAGACACATGCAGGACTCCTAGCAGTGGCCAAAATCGGTCCTACCTTTTTTGTTTGTTGTGGTGTAAAGATTTCGGGAGCATATCCAGCCAGTCAGGACAGCATACACAGCTCGCTGGAGCATGCTACCGGACGGCCATGGGGACGCAGTTCAGGAGGTTCACATATTGGAGATCAAAAACAGAATGGCAACCTCAGCAAGGACCTCGTCCGTTGCTTATCCGGCATGGTTATTGGCAGCGAGGAGACAAAGACCACGGTGGTGGCGTTTAAGAAGCCGGTAAATCGCGCTGCAGGGCGAGCACTAGTTCTGTGGCGGAGATGATGTTAACTCGTGGGAGTTATGTGGATGCTAGGTGCGGTGGTTTTACTTAGAATTCTGCATTCTTGCACAAATTTCAACAAAAATCATCACGGCCTTAGAGTAACTGAACGGACTCTAAGCAACCCAATGACCAAGCTTTGGATGAATCGTTAACTATAACTGTTTGTCATTTTCACATTTTCTGGGCCCTTGGTAAGTAGCGGTTGGATTATAGTCATTTCAGTCCTGAGATGTTTTTTTAGATGAGACATGATTTTCAGCACCCGGGTGCCCCTGCACCCTCTATGAACAGTAAATTCAAAACAAATAAAGAAATTTGAATATTTGGGACATCAAACTTTTGATGATCTTGCAAAGTTCTTGCTAAAAATAACATTCGAGGAACCCTCATCTAAAAAAACAAAATCATTGTTCAAAGTTTATGTACTTTTTGAGCAGTGATTTTTTTGTGAGGGCTCCATGAAGGTTATTTCTTGCTGAAACTTTGCAAGAACTTCAACTCATTCATCATCTTTGATCCCTGAAAGTTTCAATTTTTGACGAATTTACTGTTTATGAGGGTGTAGGGGCACCCGGGAGCTGTTACACTTTTCTCTTTTTTAATAATGAAATAGAACATTTCTCCTAGCCTCTACATCCGTAATAGGCCAATGACCATCCTAAGATATCTCCTCCAGTATAATTAACTTTTGCTATCAACTTACTCGTCTGTTATTACTCATTCTTGCCTTGCTCCGTGCAAAGTTTTCTATCTACTTAATATAAGTTCCTACAATTTGTTGGTCTATTCAGATTCATCTGCCCGCAATATCACACCTACGGGTGTGTGGCCAGCAACTTTTCTGCAAATGCTCAGTTTCTTATTTATTTTTAAATAAGTTACTTGACATTTATTTCATGTTATATCGTTTCCTAGAACATTCATCTTATTAATAGGAGTACTGCGGCAACATGTGGTGGAGAATACATCAAGCCTCTCCTTGCATATATACACTTGGACACCCTCACCCCAGTTAACTACGCCCATGACTAGTTTGGCATCCATCTCTTTTTAAAAGAAAATAGGGATACCCTTGCAACTAGGCCCAAACCCCCTGACCGCCTTTTCAATTTTAGAGAAAACAAAAGAAAATGATGGAAATGTCAAAAAAATAAAATAAAATAAGTTTCCCATGTGATATGTGGTCTAGTTGTTGGGAAAATTTACAAATATGAATTTCGACTTTATTTGCAAAATCTCTTTGGGATTTGTAAAATGGGCATAACTTTTGCATACGAACTCGGATTAAAAAGTTTTTTATATGAAAAATTATCTACTCGAAAAGTTACATCCGAATTTAACAAGGGGAACCCCGTTAAACATTTTCAAAATCCTCAAAAACCTAACAGAAAAAAAGTTACGGGGCTTTTAAGATCTAGAGTGGAACAAAATCGAAAAAATTTCAAACTTACTAGTGGCGCATCATTTGCTAGGTGCGCCACTAGTAACAGAAAAAAATATAGTTTCAAATTTTTTTTAGGAAAAAATGTCGTCAAACTGTGGTCAAACTAATTATTCTAGAATATTAGTGTTACTAAATAATTATTTCATTTTTTTAATTTTGGTCAAATCTGGTCAAACTGTGGTCAAACAATGGTCAAACTAATTATTCAAGAAATATTAGTGTTACTAAATAATTATTGTTTTTTAAAACTATAGTTTCAAACTCAAACAGTGAAATGTGTCACTTCATGCTCAAGCTAAATTCCTGAGGGTTAATAGGATTGACAACTTACTATTGTCAGGAAAACAACAAGTGCAGACTTGGAATGATGAGGGGTGATTAGAGATTAGAGGATAAATTGAGCAGTGATGAGGGGTGGTGATTAGAGATTAGAGGTTAAAATAATTCAGAAATTTGAAAATCAAAAAAAAATCAATTTTTTTTTTAAAAAAAATCAAAAAAATCATAAAATTTCCTTTAGTCCCGGTTGGTGTTAGTCCCACGTGGAGCTCCACGTGGCCGCGGCCTTTAGTCTCGGTTCGTGTAAGAACCGGGACTAAAGGGGAGAGGCATTAGTAACGACCCTTTAGTCCCGGTTCAAAAACCGGGACTAAAGGGCCTTACCAAGCGGGCCAAAAGCCCCTTTTTCTACTAGTGTGATATCAGTTTCCCTAACCTGATCTTTGCCTAAAATCCTTCTGCTCATGCCGCCGCCGCACCCTCCGTGCCGCCGCCGCACCGCGCCTCCAGGCCGCCGCCGCCGCATCCTCCCTGCCGCCGCCGCACCTACGTCACCGCCGCCGCATCCACCTTGCTGCTGCCGCACTTAGATCGCCGCCGCCGCAAACCCTCCCTGCCACCACTTCTTCTCCAAGCCGCCGCAGCTCCTCCTTCCGCCTCCCAGCCATGGCCTCGCCCGGTTCCTCCGCCTCCGGTGCCACCAACCCTTTCGTCGGTCCCGATCCCATCCTCATCCGTGACCTTGACATCCATCGCCGTGTTCCCGTATGCCTCGTTCACTCCACCTCCACCTACTACTCCTGGAAAACATACTTCTCCTTGGTGTTTCGTGAGTATCATCTGCATGATCACATCGACGGCTCAGTCGACTCCAGTATGATGCTTGGCGATGATGAGTGGATGACCATCGACGCCACACTCATTCGTTGGTTTTACCTCACCATCTCCAAAGATTTTTTTCCACACGGTGATCGCCGATGGAGATGACGCCCACGCTGTTTGGACCAAGCTCAACAGGCTCTTCACCGACAACCAATTTCAGCGTCGCGTTTTTCTTCAGCAAGAATTTATTTTCTGCCACCAACCTGACTCCTCCATTGATGATTTTTGCATGCGCCTCAAGAAACTTGCAGATGAGCTCCGTGACCTTGGCGACAACATCTCTGACGAGCTCCTCCTCGGCACCCTCACCGCCGGCCTCAATGAGGAGTTCGGCAAAGCTGCTTCGAATCTCACCTTGATTCCGTAGCCGACCTTTCCCAAGGTTGTGGCGTATTTGCGCTTGGAGGAGCGGCGGATGAAGATGGCCAAAACTAGGGCTACCCACACCGCCCTTGTGCTGGGACATCTCGAGGCGCCCCCTGGCCGTCGCCCTCACCGGCGCCTCCCGCGCTGCAGTTCCCCCTGCCGGAGGCCTCCTACCACTAGTACCCGCCGCCGCTCGCGGGCCCCTCCAAGCCGCAGACGCCCCAGCTGGCCTCCTCCGATCGACGCTGTGGTGGGCGTCGGGGACGCAAGGCCAACGCAACCGCTGGCATGCCTCGCCAGCCCCAGCAGGCCACGGTGCCCTGGGCCGCCGCCCAGAATCCTTGGACGGGCCTGGTGCATGCGTACATCATCCCCATCCCGCGTCCCCCGACGCCCGGCCTCTTGGGCCCCATACACCGCGCCGCAGGCGCCGTATGCCCCGCTGGCGCCATATCCCACGCTTCCAGCGCCGTATGCCGCGCCACCACCATTCGGGCAGCAGCAGCATGGCGCTGCTACTATGGCAACCCGACGCCTCCCCTTCCTCCCGCTCCATGGGACCCGGCGTTACTTGCAGCTCTTCACTCTGCTCCGTCTCTAGCCAACTATACGGGTGGCGGCTATTGGTATATGGACACCGGAGCCATCGCTCATATGTCCTCTCATCCCGGTAATCTCCACACCTCACAACCCGTCAAGACCTCCACACGTATTACTGTCGGTGATGGATCATCACTTCCCATTACACATATAGGCCATGCTTCTTTTCCATCTACATCCACACCTTTGTCACTATCTAACATACTTGTGTCTCCCGATCTTATTAAGAACTTAGTTTTCGTTCATTCTTTTACTCGTGAAAATCCCGTCACCATTGAGTTTGACATATGTGGTTTTTCTGTCAAGGACGCGCGTACCCAGATGGTGCTCCACCGATGTGATAGCACCGACGAGTTCTACCCGTTCCACCCACCCGCCTCCACCAACGCCTCTCCGCCGTTGTGGACCTTTGGCATGCTCGCTTGGGACTAGTCCTGGTCATCTCAGGCCCGCCCCTGTCGGCCCACCCAGGCTCGCCCCTAAAATCCAGGGCCTAGGCCCGATGGGCTTGCCCGTGGGCCGGGCTTGGGCCTGAGTTTTGAGCCCACCAGCAGGGCCTGGACGGGCTTGGGCTTGGCATATTGGCATTTTAAGGAAGAGGCCCGGCCCTAAGCCCTAAGCCCTAAGGGCTTTTCAAGGCTTTTTACTAGATGGGCCGGGCTTGGGCTTGAAAAGTAGGCCCGATGGTAGGGCCTGGGCCTCAGTTTTCTGCCATGGGCTTTTTCAGGCCCGGCCCATGGCCAGATATACTTGGGACATCCCAACCCCGCCACCTTTCGTCACATTCTTCGGAGTTTTCTTTTACTTGTAATAAGACCGACAGTCACACTTGTCATGCATGTCGTCTAGGCAAACATACTCGTCTTCCCTTCCCTCTTCGGTTGCGTCGTATCCGTTTGAACTACTTCATAGTGATGTGTGGACTTCTCCAGTTGCGAGTAATACATGCTATATTTATTATCTTGTCATTCCTGATGATTCTTCGCACTATGTGTGGACCTTCCCATTGCGGCGGAAAACCGATGTCATCTCCATCCTTACCGCCTTCTACTCCTATGTCACTACGCAGTTTCGTCTCTCCATTCATGCTCTTCAAACCGACAACGGGAAGGAATTCGATAACCTTGCAGTTCGCAATCTCCTCGCCACACATAGAATGATTTTTCGTCTCACTTGCCCTTATACCTCGCAACAAAATGGGTGCGCCGAACGGGTTTTACGCACTCTTAATTAACGATTGCGTCCGCACACTATTATTTCATGCTAATGTGCCGCCCTGTTTCTGGCCGGACGCCCTCGCCACCGCATCACTTCTCATTAACATCCGGCCATGCCGTGTTCGCGGAAAATTTGCACCGCATCACTTGCTTTTTGGGAGCCCGCCTTCTTATGACGACCTTCGCATCTTTGGGTGTCTTTGCTCTCCCAGTATCGCCTCCACCACCCTTCATAAACATGCTCCTCGCTCCATTGCGTGTATATTTCTGGGCTACCCTCCTAACACCAAAGGCTACCGCTGCTAGGACCCCATCTCCCACCGTGTCTTCACTTCCCGACAAGTTTACTTTGATGAAAGGGTTTTTCCGTTTCAGCAGGTACCACTGGTCGTCTCATCGTCGCCCTCGCCACCGGCAATCGGCGGCTCGTCATCGGTCTCCCATGGTGTGCGCCCTCGAGCCCACCTTGGGCCGCCCCTGGCTTTGGCCTGCTGCCCTGCCTTACGGATGCCCTGGCCGTGGCTGCCTCTTCACTGACCCGTACGGCTGCCACGGCAGAGGACTCGGTGCCCAGCCTCACTGATTCAGCTGATGGGGCTGCATCCCCGGCGCCCGCCTCACCCGCCACATCGGCGGCCACGTCAGCGCCAGCCTCACCTGCCGCATCGGTAGCAACGTCATCGCCCACAGGTTCGGCTGCTATGGGCTCTGTGCCGACACCCGCGGGCTCGGCCGTGGCGCCCTCTCCGGCGCCCTCCGTGGACTCGATCGCGACGGGCTCTTCCCCACCATCTTCGCTCGTCGCCCCCCCCAGACTTGCCGCCTCGCCACATGCTGACTCGTGCTCGAGCCGGTATTCACCGCCCGAGTCACCGGTACTCCGCCGATGAGTACCTCCTTGCGGCATCCACCTCGGCGCCGTCACCCCTCCCGTCGTTAGCTCGAGCCACTCTCCATGATCCTCACTGGCTCGCTGTGATGCAGGAGGAGTTCGATGCTCTTCACCGCAACCGCACCTGGCAGTTGGTTCCTCAGCGCTCGCACGCTAATGTCATCAGCGACAAGTGGGTCTTTCGCCATAAGATTCGGCCTGACGGGACCCTTGAGCGCTACAAGGCGCGCTGGGTGGTCCGTGGTTTTCGACAGCGCGCCTGTGTCGACTTCACCGACACTTTTGCCACGGTTGTCAAACCGGGCACCATCTGCACTGTTTTGCAGCTTGCGGTCTCTCGCACTTGGCCCGTTCATCAGATGGATGTCTCCAACACATTTCTTCACGTCCACCTTGCAGAGCAGGTCTACTGTCAGCAGCCCATCGGTTTCGTCGACGCCACTCAGCCTGATCACGTGTGCCTGCTCTCACGCTCTCTCTATGGGCTCCAGCAGGCGCCTCGTGCATGGTACCAGCGTATTGCCGCCTTTCTTTAGTAGCTTGGGTTCCGAGCTACTCGCTCCGACGCCTCTCTGTTTGTGTACCATCACGATAGCGGGACTGCTTATCTGCTGCTCTACATCGACGACATCATCCTGACAGCCTCTTCGGCCGAGCTACTTTGCCAGCTCATAGCTCACCTCGACACCGAGTTCGCCATCAAGGACCTTGGTCCTTTGCACCACTTTCTCGGGATTGAGGTGGTACGACGTGCTGATCGGTTCTTTCTTCATCAACAGTAGTACGCCCAGGAGTTACTCGAGCGAGCTGGCCTGCTTAACTGCAAGCCTGTACCTACGCCTATCGACACGAAGGCTAAGGTCTCTGCACTTGATGGCTCTTCAGCACAGGACGCTGCCTTCTACAGATCCATTGTTGGTGCTCTTCAGTACTTGACGCTCACTCGGTCAGACTTGCAGTATGCCGTTCAACAGGTGTGCCTACACATGCATGCTCCACGTGACTCACATTGGAACCTGGTGAAGCAAATCGTCCGTCACATCCGCGGCACCATGGCTCTGGGTCTCACGTTGACAGCATCCTCTTCCACTGACTTGGTTGCCTACTCGGATGCTGATTGGGCTGGCTGTCCCGACACTCGTCGCTCCACCCCCAGCTACTGCGTCTATCTTGGGCCCTCTCTCATCTCGTGGTCGTTTAAACGACAACCCACGGTGTCCAGATCGAGAGCTGTTGCCGAGTGTTCATGGTTACATCAACTTCTTCAGGAGTTGCACCTTGGCGTGGCCAAGGCTACCGTTGTCTACTGTGACAACGTCTCCGCCGTCTACCTCTCCGCCAACCCCGTTCACCATCGACGCACGAAGCATATTGAGCTCGACAATCACTTCGTGCGTGAGCAGGTGGCTCTCGGGCATGTTCGTGTCCTGCATGTTCCCACTCCTCAGCAGTTCGCCGTTGTCATGACCAGGGGTTACCGACGCCTACCTTTGAGGAGTTTACGTCCAGTCTATGGGGTGCCGTATCGACTGCGGGGGGGGGGGGGGGGGGGGGGGGTTGAGTATATGTATAGGCTAAAGCGCATGTATGGGGTAGGATCTTTTCCTAACTAGCCCCGCCTCCTGTTTCCTTGTATAGTCGATGCCGAAGGCTACATTTTGTACATATATACGTGCGTGTATGCACCCAATCAATTGAGAGTTGCATTGCCAAACAATAGTGTATGTGTATTGTCCTACTGGCTGGATCTTCTTTCCAGAACGGATTGGGTATGCTGTCGCTACTCATATCTTTATAATCCAGTATAATAATCCACTAAACACGTGGCTTTTCAAGAGAAAAAAGGAAAAGAAAAGAGAAAATAGAAAACAAGTAGTAATGCGTTCCACGTGCTGCCAATCATTCACACGAAGAAGAGTCTTTGTTTTTTTCTTGAGCTACACTGGAAGAAGCGTTGATTAGCACTCTAGAGCTCAATCAATCCCCAGCGGCCACCTTTAGTCCCCAACTCCGGCGAGGTCTCCCGCTCATCCATCCCCACCTCCGGCCGGCCGGCCAGCCAGCGATTCTCCTCCGCCCCCGTCTAAATCGCCATCTGTGGTGCCCGATTTACAGACAAGCAGCGGCGAGAGGGCAGAGGCAAGGGGAACTGTTCTGTTCGCCGCTGCAAGAGGGACGGGGAGCCGGCCCGGCGGCGCAGCGGCACCGGCACCGGCACACGCTCATCCCCACGAGGTATCGAATCCTTTTTCTCTTCTGGAAACTGAGCCTGTTTCTTCCATTGCTGCTGCTCTGTTCTGCATAGTTCGATGCCAGGTGTTTAGTAGCAGCAATGAGATGATGTTCTGTAGACTAAAATGAGATCTTGTTCTAGAAAGCATGAAAGCTGGGAAGAGTAGATTTGTGAAGGCAGCAATGCAAAAGAGATGAATTGCAAGAAACAGAGGAAGTTGGCCCTGAATCAAGTTTGGTGTCCTGTCACTGTCTTATATCCACTTCTTTTTTGAAGGGGTCCTATTTACTTATTTAATACACTGACATAGCTATGCATTTGGTTCATCGAATTAATCAAGTAAAACATTTCGGTTGTACATAATCAGCACCAATTAGTTCTAGAAAGCATGAAGGCTTGGAAGAGTAGATTTGTCAGCAGTTTAATGTTTCCCTTCGGATGCCTAATTGTATAACTGATACTAGTGTTGTTTAGCACAGCTTTTTTTTCAAGGAAGATCATGAATTGATGTATACTGGCAGGTTCCGTGGTCATGCATTTTCTAATCCCAGCCTAGTTGAAGGTGATGCAATAAAATGTCCAATCACAAGTTGTAGGAATTGCAGCGAATGGATCATATAGTGGATGATCTAGTAGCTGACAGTCCAGTAGCATTCTCTTGTGCTTAGTTCTGTACTCAGCTTTATAAGAATATTTATTTACCATAATGTTGGCCTATTATGAAATGCAGGAGCCTAGTTACTGAAGTCCCTCTGTTGGATCAAAGTCTTCCTTTTTCTACAGAACAGAAGAGTAATCTCCCTCTGCAGTTAGTCTATCCTGTGGTTACTGAGTAACTGGAAAGCTGGACCTACTGGCCTCAGTTTTCTCACGCTTCAAGGGCGCTCTGCTATAAAATCGCTAATGGATTACCGAGATACTGCAGCACTAAATGACCTTGAGCTCATGCTACTAGATGAAACGGCTGACCCAAAGGCCTTACCACTATCACTTCTGAAAGACATCACAAATGATTTCTCTAATGATCGACAAATCGGTAGAGGTGGCTTTGCAGTGGTATATAAGGTAATACAACTTTGAAATGTCTAGTTGATTTGTGAACTCCACATGGTGCTGAAAAGGCATGTTTCTATCGCAGGGAGTACTTGAGAGTGGTACAGTCGCTGTGAAGAGGTTGAGCGATATGTGTATGGATGAGAAGAAATTCCATGGAGAGGTTCAATGTTTGATGAAGGCAAGGCACAAAAACATAGTACGGTTTTTGGGATATTGTGCTGACACACAAGGGAATATGTTGAGCTACAACGGAAAATTAGTCATGGCAGATGTACGGCAAAGATTGCTTTGCTTCGAATACATGTCCAAAGGGAGTCTACGTGATTATATCAGTGGTAGGGTCATGATTTTCTACACTATATTATTATTTTTGTCAAGCATCCCCAACATATGTTATAAATCATGTACCATGCCATGTAGTACTACCTACCATTGAAATATTAAAGAACTCAAGTGTCTTGAATTCTAAACTCACTTTCTCATGACCCCATATAGATGAGTCTTGTGGACTTGAATGGAGAAAGCGCTACCAAATTATCAACGGAATTTGCCAAGGTTTAAATTATCTCCATGAGAATCGTATTGTTCACTTAGATCTGAAACCAGAAAATGTACTCCTAGATGACAATATGGTACCAAAGATTACTGACTTTGGTCTCTCAAGGTATTTTGAGGAAAGGCAAACTAGCCAATCTATTACTTCAAATATTTCTGGTACACTGTAAGTTGTCCAAGTCTCTTCTAGTCTCATTTTTCTTTTGTCCTGAATGAATATATTTCATCCACCTTTTCTTTATGATGCAGGGGATATATTGCACCAGAACTCTACGATGGGGAAAAAATCACAATCCAGTCAGATATATATAGTCTTGGTATTATAATCATAGAGATACTAACAGGAAGAAAAGGGTGTCCCGACGTTGGAGTTGTAAGAATAGCTATTCCTGATATTTAATTAGAAAAGATTACTGTTAATCACTTAGCTATTCTCATATGTAGACACGGAATTCACAGTAAACCAATAACTAAGCCAAAAAAAATACGGTTACTCTCCACTTTCAATGTAGAACAAGACAACCTTAACCACTAAAGTGTTGCCCCTCACATGTACATATTAATTCGCAACGAAATGTGCACCCAAGGATTCATTTTATCTCTAGGCTAGTTTTGTGAATATAGTTTAAGGGTTGAAAACTGTCATTCTTCTTTGGACATTATCTAATTAGTGATAACACAGTTAGTAATCAGGTAAAAAAACACAGTTAGTAATGTAATAAATTATAGAAAAAAATTAGAACAACACTTCTTGGAGCATATCAAACCAGGTCTAAATGTATTTTACCGAAAAAGGCTTTCGCCCCGCTTTATATATAAAGCAAAGGTATAAATGTGCTTTATGGTAAAAATAACAATGAGCTTAGCCATATAAATGATTAATGGAGACTAAAACGTACACAATAACCAAGTATTTTTTACTGTACAAAATCAGATCTGTCTTTGGAGAAACCATTCACTTAAAGAACTATATGGAAAAACTGGAACTAAAATAAAGGCAAAGAAGTACATATGCATCTTGATTATTACTTACATGAAGTACTTCACTTCATATTACCATTTTTTGTTATTGGCCGTGAAAGTGCAATTTAAATGCTGATAGATGTGACTAGAAACCATTTGTCCAAACTTCACTTTTTGAAGGACTTTTGTCATTAGTTGATGGTTGAATATTGCAGGTACTTGAGAGATGGTGTGAAAGGTTGGGAAAATCACTAGAAGACACACATGTGGAACAAGTACGAGTTTGCACTGAAATAGGGATAGAGTGCAGTGACTTCAATCCAGCAAAGAGGCCTGTTAGTACACACAAGATAATCGAAAGGCTCAAGGAAACAGAAACTACAGATGAGGTCAGGTATTTTAAAACAAAAAGGTCTAACAGCTCCCGGGTGCCTAGGCACCCTCTTTGAACAGTAAATTCAAAAAAAATCTGAAACTTTGTGACATCAAAGATGGTCAAACTTTGTAGGTTCTTGCAAGTTTTCATGCCAAAATATCATGTACAGAAAGGTGTACAAATGAGTTTCAGATTTCAGTGCTAAAAGTGCTCAAAACTTCAAACACTGAAATCTTTTTCGCATGTAGAGCTCCTCTAAAGGTTTTCTGGCATGAAATTTTTCAAGCACCTACAAAATTTGATCATCTTTGATGTTGCAAAGTTTCAGATTTTTTTCCTTTTTACTGTTCATATAGGGTACCTAGGCACCCGGGAGCTGAAAAGGCACTCTCATTTTAAAATAGAATCAGCTTCCTGAATATGGTGTGTGAGGTGAAGTAGACATGGTTGTTGGTACATGTTATTATGCGTCCAAATTTTGGTGGAGCTGTGATACTATGCAACATTTAAACACAATGACAGCTTAGGATCTATTTATATCATTGACAAGAGATGCATCCATGCATCTTACCACAAAATCTGAAATTAAATTGTTAAGACCAAAGGGAAATGGGGAAATGTACTGTGATTAGTTTATAGAGTTACTAATTATAATATAGTTTGTGAATTTAGATATTGTTACCATCAAGTAAAATGAAACATTATTGACTTTTTGTTTCATCATAGTTTTGGTTCCCCTTTGTCCTATTTTTAGCCAAAAAGAATTGCCTTTGAAATTCAGCAACGATTCTGATGATGTAAATTTTTAGTTAAATTCTTTGCTAATCTTGTTGCATGTTTAAACATCTAACACAAATGTGTAGTGGAAAAAATTCTAGTGATAGTATTTTTAAATTATTGATTTGCTTGATGGGATATTTCAGCAATTATATCCTTGTAAATATGCTTATATGATGAACCTGAGAACAATAGCTAGGGTAAGAATAGCTTAGGGCTCTAGGTCAAATTAAATATCGCCTCCATTGTTCTGAGCGACAAGTGCAATATCGTTGTTCTAGGAAACTCACTGAACTGCATTTATATTTAAAACTGATCAGGTAAGTTAGATGTCCCGCAATTAATTCAATAAAAAAGGACTTTAGTTGGAAATTCACCATGACATTAACAGCACAAGCTCTTCTCTTGCAGGTATCCAGTGTCTTATCCAGCATTGTACCCACCAAGCTATTTGTCCATCCGCATCTCCTCTGCTTTCCCTGCGTACCGAACAAGCTGATCCCAAGTTCGCTGAACCTTAGAAACTTCACAGATGAACATTTTGCATTTAGGCTTGTGGAATCCTATGCAGAAGAAACTCAGCGACGCTTTGCCAAATTGCCACTGTACGGAGTCGTGTCGCCGAGGTCAACACACACTCTTAGTTTGACACTCCAGGAACGGGACGAAAAATCCATTCATTTGGTCCTAGAGAGCAGTACATTTAAGGATGCACATATGCCAATGTACTGTAGCGAATTTAGAGGGGACAAATTTTTAGAAGAAACCAAAGAGAAAGGTAATATGGTGCAGCATGTGATAGTGAAAGCTGTTGCTACTACTGCACAGCGAGAGCTAACGTCTGAGGTGAGTTCGTCTTTGACAGAAAAGTCTCGGTACGTACATTGGCCAGTATACACCCCTTGCTAAATCAATACAATGGCATATGCCTTAGTCTACCAGCATTTATTAAACATATCCTTTTATCTTTTGGGGGGCAAATATTGGCCAGTATAACTTTCTTACTAAGTTTTGTCATTTTTTGTCTTTCTATTCACTTGCATGATCGATATGGTCATGATCGCATTCCACTGGCCATCATTTGGCAGCTAATCCCAAATAAAACGAAGGTATGCATCTGTTTTTGCACATCTCTCTGATTTGTATATTTATATTGTCCTAGACATTGCCATAACCTCATATTTAACAAACTCACTACTTTGCTTGCATGCTTTCTAGACATATATTTTATACACACAACTTTGAGGTTGTTCCTGAATATTAATCACGGAATTGTTCAATCAGATCTTATTCAAGAAGAGCCCATTCACGTCTCTGGACTGCCAAGATGTTAACCTAACCAAGCAATGGTGGGTCTATTATTTATTGAAAAACTATGTTACGCGAGTGGTCTTTTTACTACATCTTCGTTTTTGGATATTATTCAATGAAAATCTGTGTTGCGCAACACGGATTATATATTACTATTTCCATTGCCAAATATTCTTGAATATTGATGCGGCCACCCAGCCTTTGCCGGTCTTCAATACCAAATTAACAGATACATATAATTGGGATGAAAAAACTATACACTGTAGTCCATTTTTGGAGAGATTGCTAACACATAATTTAGGTAATTGACAAAAAATGGTTCTTCATTTATTTTTGAGAAGGATAAATAATAAATTAAATGCTTTCATTGAGAGTTGAACTCAAAGACCTCCCGCTTACTAAACGGGTGCTCTAACCAACTGAGCTATGAAGGCTTCTCTTGGTTTGTATATATAAGGGATAATACTTGTCGATGTTTTCTGATTTCATTCGAGTGTTGCAGGATAATAACAGGCCATACACGGGGATATGTTTGCATTTGGGACGGTCAAACACAGGTAAGTGATACATACTTATAGTGCAAAAATATAAGGACTAAAAGCACTATATTTGTTATCAACAAACTTATGGTACATCTATACTAAAGTACCATATGTAGGGCTAGTGACAATACATACGATGTAAGGCTACTACCCAATTTGGGGGCTCAAATTGTCTACATCAGTGTCGTCGGTGTAGTGAATTCACTTTGGCTTGAGGATTCCCTGAAACAAATAAATCTAATATACACACACACATACTACATAAGATCGTGATTACCGAATCAATAACAACTGCTGCGTTACATAGGGAACTCGCATCAAGGTCATCGGTATTCAACTACACCATCCCCATCCCAAATCTCATAATACACACATAGGTTTTTCTTCTGCATTGACTAACAAAGTACTTTGCTTTTGCTCGCAGAGGAAAGTAGATTCGTTTAAAGTCTCCACCGACAAAGGCATGCAATTTAAGTTCTATTTTTTTAATTCTTTCTTGTTAAGTTCTTCAGCCATATATACTGTATTACAAATAAAAAGATGGTGACTCTGTCTGCAGTTGTTTTGGTTAAATTTATCGTACGAAAACAATGGTTTGTGGCTGGAGCCGGAGATGGCTTTATTCACATCTACAATTACGAAACGAAACGGCAGCAAGTCCCAAGTTTCACAGCTCATGCTGGGAAATTGACATCACTGGCCGTTCATCCAAGCAAACCGTACTTGATGTCATGGAGTTCTGATGAAATGAACCTTTGGGATTGGGACAAAGCCTGGGAGTGCACACAAACGTTCAAGTGCAAACACTCGGGTTATATTTGCCAAGTCATGTTTAACCCAAAAAACTCCAACAGTTTTGTCACTGCCTCAGCCAATCACATGATAGAGGTATGAGTTTCCTATTTTATTTCAACTTAATTTTGACATTACATAGATATGTGGTTCTACTAGACCTTCATTGCGAAACCCAATGTTTGGTGTCCAGGTTTGGGATTTTGATTCTCCTCAATGTAAATACACACTCTCTGGGCACTGGGACAGAGTCAACTGCCTTGATTTCTTCACACATGACAATCAGCAGTATTTGATTACTGGCTCTAGTGATTGTAGCGCGAAGGTTTGCCATTTCTATAGATTTTTTTTGCTAATACAGTATGCGCATAACATTTCTTATGATCCACCCTTTGTTTTGGCAAATCAGATATGGGACATGCACAGCAATATGTGTACTCATACACTACACGCTTCCATGTCTCCGGTTATGTCTGTCATGTTTCATCCCAATCTTCAGGTTCTAATTACAGGTTTAGAAGATGGCACTGTTTATTTGTGGAGTTCAACTAATTTCAGGTAATTGGTTCTTGTGCAACATGTGCACATGTTTTAAATTGCTGTTGTTTTCATGGATTGCTGTACTAAATTTCTACAATCCCAGGCTTGAGAGGATTATTAACCCTCCTGTAATTGAACCCCCTGCTTGGGGTTTCGGATGGTTATACAATATTTTTAGCAGCCCCGTAAGTGAACATGTTTGGGGTCTCGCATGTTCGATGCAGTCAGAAGGGTAATGAATACTTTTCCGGCTATTATTCTTATTATTACCTTCATGGAGAAATGCTTAGAAAGATTATTTATTTTGGAGCGTTTACTGCATATTTTTTTAAAAAGAGTAAAATGGACATACAAATGTTATCCTCCACAAATGTGAGTGTTAATTCCGATAAATACTAGGAAAATTCGGGGCACAACAGCACGACTCGGTGAGGGAACAAGCTGTCTTACTTTAATTCATTTGCTTATACTCAGCTTGCCATGTTGATCTTTGGTATTGTATATCTACATGGTTCCAAAAAAAAATAGAACCATCCTCACTCTCAGCATTAAACCATGAGCCTATTCCTTGACCTTTTTTATATTTGTCCTGCTTCTTATATTATTTTCACTTCCTAATTCCATTATGAGAAACTTGGGAAACATGGTAACTTTAATTATCTGTTAGGTTTGTGTTTGGAAGAGGAGAGACGGTAGCAATGGTGGATGTCAGCAATGTAAATAATCAGGAAGAATCAAGTCATCACAGTGTACCGCAGATAAGAGCTGACACAACAACTCAGGTGAGCACATTAATGAAACAGACAATGTCATCTCTATATATATGCTTCATTTTATTCTGGAAAAACTTAATAGCACATACTTTTTATCCATCTTGTTTTGTCAATAAATTCTTTAAAAAATGCTGATCTGTCATCGATTCATTAACCACATAAATAAATTATTCTTGTCCAGTTGATCGACAACAGTGTGCTACTTGAAGTGCACCCGTCTGACCTGCGCTTCCCCTTGCAACCACACAAGTCAACCACGTGCTCACTGGACCTAACAAACCACACATATGAGCGTGTGGCATTTAGGCTTGTACAGAAGAATAAGAAGAGCCACTCGTTCGGGGAAGAAGAAGATTCACTTTTATCAAATGTGCCGATTTATGGATTTATAGCTTCCGGGTCCACGTACACTCTAGTCGTGACAACGAAAGAGTGGCCAGATCAAGGAGAAGACACAAGCTTGGATCTGCTTCTGCAGAGCAGTATATCGGGGGACAAGTTCATCGTCCCATTCGAGAACGAGACTGAGTGTGTTGATCTATTTGAGGAATTAAAAGAGATGGGGAATGTGGTGCATGAATTGACGCTGAAAGCTGTTTTTTATGCACAAGAAGAGGTGACACGCGAGGTTAGTTCCCTGCTGTTCTTTTCCTAATATGTACGTTTCGAAACAAAGTGGTTGGGCCAAAAGAATTAAAGTAAGACAGTCTTGCCTGTCCAATGCAATCGATTTGTCATTGGTTTTACATGGAACTACATACGATGTATGATCAGATCATATCAGCCACGAAGAAAGTTGATGCACTTGGATTCGGCAATAGTCTGGTATGCCTAGATGCACATCCAACAGAGACATGGTGAGTGCATATATACCACATAACACAATCTGGGCATTGAAATAATCTTTTGATCAGGTGAATTTTTTATCGTACGTTAAATTTCTTATGGCCTTGCAGGATCTTAACATGCAAGTTTTTTGGAGATGTTCACATGTGGGATCTTGTCTCTCAGGCATGTTCTGTTGGTATAGTTACTAGCATGTGTTTCTATTTATATTTGGCCATGGCCATCAATTATGACCATCATTTTCTCCTTGTACTCCCTCCGTTCCAAAATAGATAACTCAACTTTGTACTAACTTTATACTATACTAACTTTATACTAAAGTTGAGTCATCTATTTTGGAACGGAGGGAGTATATGTGTATCTTTTCTTTCCTCCTGAAAGTGAACATGAAAATGTGTGTAGGCCTGTTTTGGTTTGTGTCGGACTAACAAAATCGTTTGTATTCTATTGTACTTGTATCGACAGGAAAAGAAGGCCCTCTATTCTTTTCATGTCTACGAGAACGGAGATAGAGGCATGTTTCCAGCTGACTTACTCCTCTGTTAACCATATTTCTTTCTTCATCCACTGCCATGGTAATAATGGCACATTAATCAAATTTCAGGGCTATCAGCGACAGTTAAATTCCTTAAATTTATCGCACGGAAGCGATGGTTTCTGGCTGGTGCAGACGATGGCTTCATCCATGTGTGCACATACGGAACAGAGATAGTACAACAGATCATGAGTTTCAGAGCCGGTTCTTCCAGTGTCACAGCAATGACCATCCATCCAACCCAGCCATATGTGCTGTCCTCAGCTTATGAAAGCCCGATTAGGCTTTGGAACTGGGAAGAGGGCTGGCAGTGCACACGAACTTTCGACGATGAACACTCTGGAACTGTCCGTCAGATCACCTTCAACCCAAAGGATGCCAACTGTTTTGCTAGCGCGTCCGAAGATCAGACAGTAAAGGTATGTTCCTTTTCCTTTGCACTAACCAAAACTTAATACGCAATGAAACACTAGTTTTAATATTAGACCTTGATTGCGAACTTGATAATATGCACGTTTTGTGTCCAGGTTTGGAACCTTGACTCCCCGAAATCTAGCTACACTCTGTTTGGGCATTTGGCTCAAGTGAACTGCCTTGATTTCTTCGCACATGGTGATCAACAGTATCTGATTTCTGGCTCAGATGACTTGACCGCCAGGGTATGATACTTGCATTCTAAAAGATGTATTCTGTTCTATATATCTGATATGCATAACTGCTAATAACGCATGTATGCTTGATTTTGTCAATTCAGATATGGGACCTGGAGAACAGGGTGTGTGTCTACACAATAAGAGCTCTCATGGCTCCGGTTCTTTCAGTTCTATGTCTTCTTCCTGATCATCCATATCTAATTATAGGTTTAAAAGATGGCACTCTTCATTTGTTCAGCTCCGCTAATTTTAGGTAACTTAGCACCAAAGTTCATGCCATCTTTGTTGCTCTTGTAGTTACCGTTTGCTCCCCTTTCTCTTTTAAGTGACCGCTTCATATTCTCCAGGCTTGTGAGGATCATTGACTTAGGCTGTAGCAAAGTTCGCAGTGTCAATCTGATGGGATCAGTAAGGTGACAATTCACCTGCCATTCTCTTCATCTTCTTCAATCTTGTTGTCTGCCTTAGACTTGGAGTATTGTTATCATGCTTTATTTTTCTGAAAATTAACATATGTGTATGCCTTTGCTTGAATGTACATATATTAAGTTTGTTCAGCACGCTCCAAACTTTATATCTGTTCGACCGTGCATGTCACATTTCTAGCATTAGATATCATTACCTACTATGCGAAAACATGCGAGTAAAACGCTATTTTTAATGATAGGGTTGTGATTGAACAAGAGGGGGCAGTGTCAATCATGGATATAGACCCTGAACAACAAGGTGGTATTATCAGTGAAGTGGGGGCTAACATGGTCGATGCAGCGAGATTGGATGTTGCTTGGGAAGCACAACTAGACATCTTCCAAGAACCCAAAGAGGATTTGCCAGGTGCAGTGTCAGGGACAGGAAATACGAATTCCACACAGGCGTCCGAGGTGAGGACCTATCTTAGTTTTCTAAAGAAAGGCCATTTCGCCAAATGTTACTGTATTCCAGTATATCAGAGTTCTTGGTTGCATGAATTCTTACCTTTACTGTCACTGTTTATTTGTCTTCCACTCTGCTTGTTCATCACAGTGCAAAACTTAATTATGTTGTAACGCACAACTAATGTGTCTATTTTTCTGTAGGAATGCGATGGGATATAACAATAGATTAGTGCTTACAGAATTTCGCCCCCAAAGAAAATAATTTAACAAGTGATTACACCAGCATGAGTAACAGAATGAAAGCTAAATCTATTTGTGCGAAAACAGATGGATGAAGAGCAGAAAATAAGGATTGTGGGCGGATGTTGGCTAATCCTCTCCACTGATTTTTTGTTGTTGTGAAACTGATGGTCTCTACACTGATATATACACTGCATATATTGCTTGGTAAAATTTTGGACAGATGGAGAACTCGTGTGCTTTTCTTATTCGTGTATGAGAAATTATAGGCAAGACCTTGAAACCGCAATTTGTCTAATGGACACGTCCTTATGCCAACTCGAGCTCTCTATCTATGTTGTGAAATTTGGCTGGCAGGGTCATTTGCTTACTGCTCCCTCTGTAAACAAATACTTAGTAACCTAAAACGTCTTATATTTGTTTACAGTGGGAGTAGTAATATGTTTGCATTGCTTTATGATAGACACAAACATTACATGCATCACTACATGGAACAACTCGCAATTTAGCAAATGATTAGTAGCTAAACTGTGGTCAACCGCTCAGCATAGATACCGGCAAGAACTCGTCTCGGGTGCCACTTGGTAGCTTAGCTGGCCCAACAGCGCTGATGGCATTTTGGTAGTTTGGCCAAGTACTGCACCTGTGACCGCTGAGCTCTCCATCTTAGGACGAAAACTTGAAACAAGAGCTTTCAATAAGATATGTGTGAGTTTCCGACATAATCTATTCAATCTTCCAACACGGCAAATAACATTTGACTCGCACAAGAGCGCACCCAGAAAAATATTTGATTGAGTGCAGAATGTTTTGAGTATTCAAATAACTTGATTTTTTTTTTCTGAACTTACAAAGCCAAATTTTCATTTTTTGGGGACAACTTACAAAGCCAATCGCTTTCCAAAATTTTAGTTGGGCCACCAACCAACCTGTTGTAGACCGGAGTCAGCCCTTTTCACATGCTTTTTGTGGGCTCTTTTAAATGCACATTAATTACTTTTACCAACTTTATGGTGTAATATGAATGCCAACTTCAAAAACCATTCTTTCAACTTAAAGTTTTATATGTGATGCCTAATGTTTGATTAGATGCCCATCAAGAGAATGTATTGAAATTACCCACTTGGATGGATGGACATGGTAGCCAGGCGGGGAGCAAGCATCTTTCATTTCTAGTCAATGGAGGAGTATATACATGATAATATACTTATTTTTCATTAAACTTTGTTCATCACTTCCGGAAAAAAACAGTCATACAAGAAAAGATTGTTGTGCAATTTATCTTATTATGAACAGTATTCATGTTTTTTTTTCTAACTTAAAGGCTAAACGACGACATTCTCATTACTTGTCATCATTTATCATAGTCACACGATAAGGGCATATGTACGGCATGTTTGGGACTGCTCTGCTCCACCAAAATTAACATCACACCCCCCAATCCACTTTGGAGCAGTTTTATATAGGAGTTGCAGCTCCACCAAAGAGCACTTTATCATGTTTGGCTTCCAGCTAGCTCCAGCTTCAAGAATGAAAAATTTGGTGGAAATGACCTATTTGATTGGATGGCGTAAGGAGAACAACGAGGTTTCCACTTACTAGTGGCAATGATGGGTAATTTTCTCCCAACTTTAGCTTCTAGAGTTTTTGGAGCACCCCCTGAAGAGCTTCACAAAAAACACTGAGTTATACCCTAGATTCTACTTTTTATTTTGCATAGCGGCAATATCATGGAGCTACGCCGTTTGACTTGCATTTTTTAGAGCGGAGCTGAATTTTAGGGAGCGGAGCAGTCCCAAACATGCCCTTAGGGTGTGTTTGGATGCTGCCCTGGCTAGCCATGCCAACCGTGGGCGTGCCAAAAAATTGGCGCAGTATTCTGCCGCCCACAACTCGCCCGCGAGTTGGCGAAAAACTGAACTGGCAAAGCAAAGGCGGCCAGGGCGAGCCAATTTCTTGGTCATCAACGACCAACTTTTTGGCTGGGCTGCTCTTGGCTCCAACCCAAACACGCCCTTAGTTGCCCTGCACACTTGTGACAAAAGTTAGCTAGCAACTAAGTCTATGACAAGTGAGGTATGTGATCAATGAAATGTGGCAAGCCACAACTGTGGCTACAACCAAACACCTGCCACACTTATGGCAGAAAAGTGTGGCAAACTATGGATGCCAACCAGACATGCCCTAAATACTTCAACGATAGGTTGTTGCACTATATATTGAAGTTTCATCGCTGCAGCTCCACAAAATCAAATAGCCTCCATAGTAGAATGCTGAAAACTGTAACAATAACAACAAAAAATCCATCTCTCATACCACTCTTATGGCTGGTTGGATGCAGAAGCTTGGTTTTAGTTAGCTTCATGTACAGGAGGATAGTGAGTGGCATTGATTTTGTAGAAATGTGATGCATTGGGAACATGAGTTCAAGTCAAAACAGACTAACTTGAGTTCAACTTAAAAACATGATGAGAATTTCCAGCCATTTATCTCGGGAACTCAAAGATGGACAAGCTAAAGCAGTGTGAATATCTACAAGATGATCATGCCCGGGAAGAATGTCATCCCGAGTAAAATATTGTGATTGTCATGCAAGAACAAATTTTAGTTTGTACAAGAATTGCACTGTGTGTCCCAAATTTGTCTTACTGAAGGAATGTATTCCAAAACGGTTTCTTACATAAGACTTTTTTCAGTGCAAGGATTGAGACTTTTTCTTTTATTGATTCTTACACTTTTTACACTAAAAACTAATCTTGTGCGACTGATAAAATTGTCCAAAATCAAATAACTTCTCCACACTAAATAATTAGCTACATGGTGTAATATAATAGACTCATATGACAGCTAAAATTATATGTGTACGTGAAAGTAGCCTGACAATTTCACAAACGCCCATTAATCCTCTTAGCAGGAATGCATGTGTAAACGTGTAGTGCAGCACTATGACAGTCTTTAATAGTAAGTAGATACATACAAGTTTAAACAATAAAGAATACAACTTCCACGGTGAAGATCGTTTCGGATACCAATTTCAATGCTAGTTCTCTAGTGAGATATTGCAAATTCACTTCAAGAGAATCAAGTTACAAACACATTTGATGTCACTGGGATTGTAGAGATACTATCTTCTATCATGGTGTTCCTTTGAAAATAAGCGCAAGTTCACAGTTTGTCGACGCCATTCGTTTATTGGGACCTAATTCAAGATGAATATTGAGTACTTAGTAAGCCGAAGGGTAAAAACGAGGAACACAAGCTGAAGTAATATGGTCAATACTGAAATGCTTACAGCTGGAAATCCGCCATAGTCACCGGGCTCCTGAATGTCCTTTGTCACTAAACTATTTGCAGCGAGTCTAACCTGCAATTGGACCAAGGAAAATAAGTTAACGAGGGTGGTGGAAAAAATTGTGGGCAATCAAATATAATGTTGTCATCTAGGTCTTGGTCAAATGTTTGGACCAGTGTTATCTGGATGCTAGCCATGACTACCAACAGGAAAGATATGCATGTTTTGCCTGAACATTTGTTTGCTATCACCACTGGATATGAAGATGAAGTCATACATGGATTTGCTATATCACGGTCAGTTGCTCAACAAGAAGAGAAAAGGAAGACACGTTCTCCCTGCAACCTGAATTACTTGTGAAGCGCTATCGGGCACTAGAGTATGGTGAGCAATGCAGCTAGGTTGTAGCACACGACAACACAGAATTGCATGGAAATTACAAACATTGTGGAATAAAAAGAAAGCAAGGTCAAAAGAACAGAGCTGAGAAAACAGCACCTTTGAAGCAATGGAGACATGATCCCGGATGGCCACCCTACCACCTAATACTACGTAGTCACCCAACCTGTGTGTACATAATAGGACAAATCTCAAAAGATACACATGATGAATTATATGACACACCTAAAAGGAATGAACATTTCATCCATGAGATGAAGGTATACGTACGTTGCAGAACCTGCGATCCCTACTTGTCCACAAATCATGCAGCAATTTCCTATCACCACGTTGTGACCTATCTGCAAGAGGGATGCCAATTCACAAAAAAAAAAAGAAAAAAAAAAGAAAGAGAAGAGCCTGAATCTGATAAATAAAGCAAAGGGAGAGAATACCTGAACCAGATTATCAATCTTGGTGTCATCTCCAATCATTGTGTCTCTCCAACTGCAGTTAACAAATATTGATCGAAGTTGTCAGCAATAATCAGCTGCAGTCAAATGTATAATGATGGGTACGTAGTTCGTTAGGTATATTCAGATCAATTATGGACTAGCCAACAGAGGCCTTAAGCCAAGCTAAGCATTCTCTGGACATTACCACGCTGACTCTGCGAGCTTTGAACTACCGAACATTGACAAATTTAGAAAGGAATAGAAAGGTGACAAGTTACCTGCCTCTGTCAATGCATGTATTTGCACCAATTTCCACATTGTCTCCAATTCTTGCATAAAGCTCCTAACAAATACAAAGTTATTTTTTCTATGAGGGCCTCTATTTTGATTTGATATGCATAAAAAATGTGAAATTACGAAATACAGTCAGTCGGTCAGTAGGTGCTACTTAGCGAAAGATAGTATTTCTTCCATTCCATGTCACATTGTAACAGCATTGAACATTTGTTGTAACATATGTTAACAGAGAATTTCTTCACCACTCAACCCAATAATTATGTCACAACCGTTCAACCTTAGTAATACTGAGTAGTTATTTATAATCTTCACCAACAGTTCACCATGAATTTAATCTCCAGCGAGTGATAGTGGTGAGGACTAACCTGTGGTTTCTTCTTGACCTGTCCATCCTGGTCCACAAAGAAACCAAAACCTGAAAGAAATACATCAGTAATTGGCACCCACATATCATCAGAAACCCAGTCCTATTGTTTGACAGCTGTTTATAAACCAATATTTGCCATTCAGCTACCATAGCAGAAAAAGAAAGGAAATTCAAAATTTGATAATAAACAGCTCAGAATAAGCTTTGATACCCAAGAGGCTTAATACAACTGGAATGCTGCAATCAGCTCACAAGCTGCCACAGTTAGTGTTCCTAGTACACCATATCATGTGCAAGTAATACAACCGGCATGCTGCGATCACGTGCAAGTATCTGAAATAATGTAACATGTTCTTCCCAGTGTTGGAGAACATACAACATATCATGTCCACTGCATGACGTATTTGCGATACTCGGTGAATAAATGCTCACCATCTTGACCGATGCAGGCGCCATTGTGGATAGTGCAGAACTCGCCCACCGAGCAGTTGCTCAAGACAACATTGTACCTGGAACATAATGATACCAAAATCATTTCCATAACCAAACAGAGTTTGCTCTGTTTCAGCACTGATGACACCGGAGAAACACCATACCCGATCCTGGTGGACTGCCCCACAGACACCGAAGGCCCGACCACGGTCCCAGACCCGACGACCACCTCCTTGCCAATCACAGCGCCGGAGTGCACGACGGCGCCGGCCTCCACCACCGCGGTGGGGTCAACGGACGCCGCCCGGTGCAGAACGCCGCCGCCGTTGCGCCACGGCACGAACTCCTCCGCCGCCGAGGCCGCCGTCCCAGCATCTGTTTCAGGTCATTCAGGAAGCCAACAGGGTCATACACACTACATATCTCACAGGAGTAGTACAGCAGAAACATTTCTGGGAGAAACTGGACCGAGCCGCTGGAGCCGGTGGTCGGCTATTACCGGATGAAGCGGTGGGCACGCCGGCTCCAAGGAACCGCGCGAGCCGGCCGGCGCCGCGCGGCGTCCGCAGCAGCAGCGCGGTTCTTGGCAGGATGGCTGCCATCAGTAATCCCCAACCTTGCAGAGGTTTTGAGCAAGACCAGGATGGTGAACTTGCGGCGCGGCAGAACGCGAAGCCGAGCTCGTACGACTTCGGTGGCAGAGGAGAGGAGGCGGCGGCGGCGGTGGCGGAAAATGCAGCGGCGACCGGACGGACGGAGGAGGAGGTGACTGGGCCCGGGCCTTCCGACCCTGACGCGCAACCGCATACTACTAAGGTCGAACAGGGGCCTAGAGCCCATGAGCGACCAAGCGGGCCCGTCCATTCTGCTCTGGCAATGTAACTACTCGGATCAAGAAAGAGAGTGGTTCCATTTTTTCCATCTTCTGTTTTAAAATGTTTTTATTTTTTTCAGGAGTTTTTTCATTTGGACTTTTAAACACAAAAAAATCTTTTATGTTCAAAGGTCAACATATTTAATTTTCTGACAACATTTTACGAAAAAAGATGAAGATTTTTTAAAACGTTCTGTGTACATTCTCTTGGAAAAGGCTAACTTTTTTTTACAACTTTTTGTGAATATTTTATAAAACATTTCGAATATTATTTGTACCTTTTGATCACTTTCTAAAAACACAGAAAATAATTGATGATGTGAATTATTTTTAAACATTTTGAAACTGCATCTCATGACGGACTCTTCAAAATTAGATTCCATGTTAATAAGTTTCGAAGAACTTTTTTTCACTCAAAAAACAAAAACAAAAAAAACAAGAAAATACGAAAACCAAAAGAAAAAACTAACAACTAAAACAAAAAAGAATACCGTAAACCAGCAATCCGAAGCACGGTTGCGGTCACTTTTTTCTGAAAGCACAAGCTGTGTTTTTTCCTTTTTTCGCGGAAGCATGGGTTGTGCTTCTCACGAAGGCACATACTATGCCTTTCCTTTTTTCGTAGGAGTACAACTGTGTCTTTTTTCTTATAGTTGTGCTTCTCGTGGAAGCACAACGTGTGCCTCAGACGGAAGCACTGGTTGTGCTTCTCACAGGAGCAAATATGTGCTTTCTATGGAAGCACGGTTGTATTTCTAATGGAAGCATAGGGTATACTTCTTGAAGAAGTAATTATGTGCTTCCACGAGAAACACAATCATGTTTTCTTGTGAAAGCATGGATTGTGTTTTTTTTCTTGAAACACAGTTGTGCTTCGTCAAACAAAACTATTTTTTTCAAAGAACACAAAGAAAGCTAGGCAAAAGCCAAACCCCCCAAAAACCAGAAACACATGCAGAAATGGAAAAAAACATGCTCCCATGGATGCACCAAGCGTGCGACACTTGGCAGCAACTGGAGCGCCTGATACGTCTCCAACGTATCTATAATTTTTGATTGCTCCATGCTATATTATCTTCTGTTTTGGACATTATTGGGCTTTATTATTCACTTTTATATTATTTTTGGGACTAACCTATTAACCGGAGGCCCAGCCCAGAATTGATGTTTTTGCCTATTTCAGAGTTTCGCAGAAAAAGAATATCAAACGGAGTCCAAACGGAATGAAACCTTCAGGAACGTGATTTTCGGAACGAACATGATCCAGGAGACTTGGACCCTACGTCAAGAAATAAAGGAGGAGGCCACGAGGTAGGGGGGCGCGCCTACCCCCCCCCCCCCAGGCGCGCCCTCCACCCTCATGGGCCCCCTGTTGCTCCACCGATGTACTCCTTCCTCCTATATATACCTACGTACCCCCAAATGATCAGAAACGGAGCCAAAAACCTAATTCCACCACCGCAACCTTCTGTACCCACGAGATCCCATCTTGGGGCATGTTCCGGAGCTCCGCCGGAGGGGGCATCGATCACGGAGGGCTTCTACATCAACACCATAGCTCCTCCGATGAAGTGTGAGTAGTTTACCACAGACTTTCGGGTCCATAGTTATTAGCTAGATGGCTTCTTCTCTCTTTTTGGATCTCAATACAATGTTCTCCCCCTCTCTTGTGGAGATCTATTCGATGTAATCTTCTTTTGCGGTGTGTTTGTTGAGACCGATGAATTGTGGGTTTATGATCAAGTTTATCTATGAACAATATTTGAATCTTCTCTGAATTCTTTTATGTATGATTGGTTATCTTTGCAAGTCTCTTCGAATTATCAGTTTGGTTTGGCCTACTAGATTGATCTTTCTTGCAATGGGAGAAGTGCTTAGCTTTGGGTTCAATCTTGCGGTGTCCTTTCCTAGTGACAGTAGGGGCAGCAAGGCACGTATTGTATTGTTGCCATCGAGGATAACAAGATGGGTTTTTTATCATATTGCATGAATTTATCCCTCTACATCATGTCATCTTGCTTAAGGCGTTACTCTGTTCTTATGAACTTAATACTCTAGATGCATGCTGGATAGCGGTCGATGTGTGGAGTAATAGTAGTAGATGCAGGCAGGAGTCGGTCTACTTGTCTTGGACGTGATGCCTATATACATGATCATACCTAGATATTCTCATAACTATGCTCAATTCTGTCAATTGCTCAACAGTAATTTGTTCACCCACCGTAAATACTTATTCTCTTGAGAGAAGCCACTAGTGAGACCTATGGCCCCCGGGTCTATCTTTATCATATTAATCTTTCAACACTTAGTTATTTTCATTACTTTCTATTTTACTTTGCATCTTTATCATAAAAAATACCAAAAATATTATCTTATCATATCTATCAGATCTCACTCTCGTAAGTGACCGTGTAGGGATTGACAACCCCTTATCGCGTTGGTTGCGAGGATTTATTTGTTTTGTGTAGGTACGAGGGACTAGCGCGTAGCCTCCTACTGGATTGATACCTTGGTTCTCAAAAACTGAGGGAAATACTTACGCTACTTTGCTGCATCACCCTTTCCTCTTCAAGGGAAAACCAACGCAGTGCTCAAGAGGTAGCAAGAAGGATTTCTGGCGCCGTTGCCGGGGAGGTCTACGCAAAAGTCAACTTACCAAGTACCCATCACAATCCCTTATCTCCCGCATTACATTATTTGCCATTTGCCTCTCGTTTTCTTCTCCCCCACTTCACCCTTGCCGTTTTATTCGCCCTCTCTTTTCCGTTCGCCTCTTTTTCGCTTGCTTTTCGTTTGCTCGTGTGTTGGATTGCTTGTTTGTCACGATGGCTCAAGATAATACCAAATTGTGTGACTTTACCAATACCATCAATAATGATTTCCTTAGCACTCCGATTGCTCCTCTTACCAATACTGAATCTTGTGAAATCAATGCTGCTTTGTTGAATCTAAGGATGGCAATGGGTCGGGTTTGGATCGGGTTGAACAATATCATATCCATATCCATATCCATGAAGACAGTCTTTGCCCGCCCATGAAAAAATCCACGGGTGAAAAATTGTGTCCATGTCCAAACCCGATGGATATCCATACCCACTGGATATCCATTGGGTCCTCTCAAGACATATAAACAAGACATAACACAATGTTAACATAAGCTCTTCAATTGTTCACCTTGTGGCACGCTAGGCTTCACTTATGGTAAATCAACGTCCACTAACAACCTAAGATCATTTAGTATTTTTTTCTAACAGATGATAATGACGAGTCGTTTAACAAGGAGATAAAAATAAGGGAAGGGGCGTTCGAGTATGTTAGGGGGGATTGAATGTCAATTAATAAAAGTTATGATGGGGATTGTGTAATTTCTTTTGCATGTTGTAGATAACAAAGTGTAAAATTGCAGTGGGACATGTGTAGGGATAGCAGATTTTTGCCCATTAAGTCATACCATCGGGTCGGGTTTGGATATACCCATGGGTACAAGATTATATCCGTGCCCTACCCACCAGCAATCGGGTCGGGTTTGGGCGCTGCCCATGGACACAAAAGCATATCCAAACCCTATCCATTCGGGCCGGATATCCATGGATATCCATGTCCATGGGTAAAATTGCCATCCTTAGTTGAATCTTGTCATGAAAGATCAATTCGCCGGCCTTCCTAGTGAGGAAGCTGCTACTCATCTAAATAGCTTCGTTGATTTGTGTGATATGCAAAAGAAGAAAGATGTTGATAATGATATTATTAAATTGAAGCTATTTCCTTTTTCGCTTAGAGATCGTGCTAAAGCTTGGTTTTCGTCTTTGCCTAAAAATAGTATTGATTCTTGGAATAAGTGCAAAGATGCTTTTATCTCTAAGTATTTTCCTCCCGCTAAAATCATCTCTCTTAGAAACGATATTATGAATTTTAAGCAACTTGATCATGAACATGTTGCACAAGCTTGGGAAAGGATGAAATTAATGATACGTAATTGCCCTACTCATGGTTTGAATTTGTGGATGATTATACAAATTTTTTATGCCGGATTGAATTTTGCTTCTAGAAATCTTTTAGATTCGGCCGCGGGAGGCACTTTTATGGAAATCACTTTAGGAGAACCTACTAAACTCCTAGATAATATTATGGTTAATTATTCTCAATGGCACACTGAAAGATCTACTAATAAAAAAGTTCATGCGATAGAAGAAATTAATGTTTTGAGTGGAAAGATGGATGAACTTATGAAATTATTTGCTAGTAAGAGTGTTTCTTCTGATCCTAATGATATGCCTTTGTATACATTGATTGAGAATAATAATGAATCTATGGATGTGAATTTTGTTGGTAGGAATAATTTTGGTAACAACGCGTATAGAAGAAACTTTAATCCTAGGCCTTATCCTAGCAATTCCTCTAATAATTATGGTAATTCCTACAACAACTCTTATGGAAATTTTAATAAGATGCCCTCTGAATTTGAGACTAGTGTTAAAGAGTTTATGAATTCGCAAAAGAATTTCAATGCTTTGCTTGAAGAGAAATTGCTTAAAGTTGATGAACTGGCTAGGAACGTTGATAGAATTTCATTTGATGTTGATTGTTTAAAACTTAGATCTATTCCTCCTAAGTATGATATCAATGAGTCCCTCAAAGCCATGAGAATTTCCATTGATGAGTGCAAAGAAAGAACCGCTAGGATGCGTGCTAAGAAAGATTGCTTTATAAAAGCGTGTTCTTCAAATTTCTATGAAAATAAAGATGAAGATCTAAAAGTTATTGATGTGTCCCCTATTAAATCTTTGTTTTGCAATATGAATCTTGATTATGATGGGACTTAATATGATCCACCTTTACCTAGAAGGCGTTCCAAAAATTCGGAGTTTTTAGATCTTGATGCTAAATATGATAAAAGTGGGATTGAAGAAATCAAAACGTTAGATGTTAATGAACCCACTATTTTGGGTTTCAAGGAATTTAATTATGATAATTGCTCTTTGATAGATTGTATTTCCTTGTTGCAATCCGTGCTAAATTCTCCTCATGCTTATAGTCAAAATAAAGCTTTTACCAAACATATCGTTGATGCCTTGATGCAATCTTATGAAGAAAAGCTTGAGTTGGAAGTTTCTATCCCTAGAAAACTTTATGATGAGTGGGAACCTACTATTAAAATTAAAATTAAAGATCATGAGTTCTATGCTTTATGTGATTTGGGTGCTAGTGTTTCCACTATTCCCAAAACTTTGTGCGATTTGCTAGATTTCCGTGATTTTGATGATTGCTCTCTAAACTTGCACCTTGCGGATTCCACCATTAAATAACCTATGGGAAGAATTAATGATGTTCTTATTATTGCAAATAGGAACTATGTGCCCGTAGATTTTATCGTTCTTGACATAGATTGCAATCCTTCATGTCCTATTATTCTTGGTAGACCTTTCCTTAGGACGATTGGTGCAATTATTGATATGAAGGAAGGGAATTTTAGATTCCAATTTCCATTAAAGAAAGGCATGGAACACTTCCCTAGGAAGCAAATAAAATTACCATATGAATCTATTACGAGAGCCACTTATGGATTGCCTACCAAAGATGGCAATACCTAGATCTATCCTTTCTTTTATGCCTAGCTAGGGGCGTTAAACGATAGCGCTTGTTGGGAGGCAACCCAATTTTATTTTTAGTTTTTTTGCTTTTTGCTTCTGTTTAGGAATAAATATTTGATCTAGCCTCTGGTTAGATGTGTTTTTATGTTTTAATTAGTGTTTGTGCCAAGTTAAACCTATAGGATCTTCTTGGATGATAGTTATTTGATCTTGCTGTAATTTCCAGAAACTTTCTGTTCACGAAAATAATTTTTAAAAATCACCAGAACGTGATAAAATACTGATTCCAATTGCTGCTGATAAATAAACAAATTGTATAGGTCGTCCTATTTTGTCTGATTTTTTGGAGTTCCAGAAGTTTGCGTTAGTTACAGATTACTACAGACTGTTCTGTTTTTGACAGATTCTGTTTTTGTGTGTTGTTTGCTTATTTTAATGAATCTATGGCTAGTAAAAGAGTTTATAAACCATAGAGAAGTTGGAATACAGTAGGTTTAACACCAATATAAATAAAGAATGAGTTCATTACAGTATCTTGAAGTGGTCTTTTGTTTTCCTTCGCTAACGGAGCTCACGAGATTTTCTGTTAAGTTTTGTGTTGTGAAGTTTTCAAGTTTTGGGTGGAAAATTTTGATGGATTATGGAACAAGGAGTGGCAAGAGACTAAGCTTGGGGATGCCCATGGCACCCCCAAGATAATCTAAGGACACCAAAAAGCCAAAGCTTGGGGATGCCCCGGAAGGCATCCCCTCTTTTGTCTACTTCCATTGGTAACTTTACTTGGAGCTATATTTTTATTCACCACATGATATGTGTTTTGCTTGGAGTGTCTTGTATGATTTGAGTCTTTGCTTTTTAGTTTGCCACAATCATCCTTGCTGTACACAGCTTTTGAGAGATCCATACATGATTTGGAAATTATTAGAATACTCTATGTGCTTCACTTATATCTTTTGAGTTATATAGTTTTGCTCTAGTACTTCACTTATATCTTTTAGAGCACGGTGGTGGATTTGTTTTATAGAAACTATTGATCTCTCATGCTTCACTTAGATTATTTTGAGAGTCTTAAATAGCATGGTAATTTGCTTAAATAATCCTAATATGCTAGGTATTCAAGATTAGTAAAAACTTTCTTATGAGTGTGTTGAATACTAAGAGAAGTTTGATGCTTGATGATTGTTTTGAGATATGGAGGTAGTGATATCAAAGTCGTGCTAGTTGAGTAATTGTGAATTTGAGAAATGCTTGTGTTGAAGTTTGCAAGTCCCGTAGCATGCACGTATGGTAAACGTTATGTAACAAATTTGAAATATGAGGTGTTCTTTGATTGTCCTCCTTATGAGTGACGGTCGGGGACGAGCGATGGTCTTTTCCTACCAATCTATCCCCCTAGGAGCATGCGCGTAGTGCTTGGTTTTTGATGACTTGTAGATTTTTGCAATAAGTATGTGAGTTCTTTATGACTAATGTTGAGTCCATGGATTATACGCACTCTCACCCTTCCATCATTGCTAGCCTCTTCGGTACCGTGCATTGCCCTTTCTCACATTGAGAGTTGGTGCAAACTTCGCCGGTGCATCCAAACTCCGTGATATGATACGCTCTTTCACACATAAACCTCCTTATATCTTCCTCAAAACAGCCACCATACCTACCTATTATGGCATTTCCATAGCCATTCCGAGATATATTGCCATGCAAATTTCCACCATTCCGTTATCATGACACGTTCATCATTGTCATATTGCTTAGCATGATCATGTAGTTGACATAGTATTTGTGGCAAAGCCACCATTCATAATTCTTCATACATGTCACTCTTGGTTCATTGCATATCCCGGTACACCGCCGGAGGCATTCATATAGAGTCATACTTTGTTCTAGTATCGAGTTGTAATCATTGAGTTGTAAATAAATAGGAGTGTGATGATCATCATTTTTCTAGAGCATTGTCCCAAGTGAGGAATAAAAAAAGGAGAGAAAGGCCATAAAAAAAGAGAAGGCCCAAAAAAATGAGAGAAAAAGAGAGAAGGGACAATGTTACTATCCTTTACCACACTTGTGCTTCAAAGTAGCACCATAATCTTCATGATAGAGAGTCTCTTATTTTGTCACTTTCATATACTAGTGGGAAATTTTCATTATAGAACTTGGCTTGTATATTCCAACAATGGGCCTCCTCAAGTGCCCTAGGTCTTCGTGAGCAAGCAAGTTGGATGCACACCCACTTAGTTTCTTTTGTTGAGCTTTCATATATTTATAACTCTAGTGCATCCGTTGCATGGCAATCCCTACTCCTTGCATTAACATCAATCGATGGGCATCTCCATAGCTCATTGATTAGCCTCGTTGATGTGAGACTTTATCCTTTTTTGTCTTCTCCACATAACCCCCATCATCATATTCTATTCCACCCAAAGTGCTATGTCCATGGCTCGCGCTCATGTATTGCGTGAAGGTTGAAAAAGTTTGAGATTACTAAAGTATGAAACAATTCCTTGGCTTGTCATCGGGGTTGTGCATGATGAGAGCATTCTTGTGTGACAAAAATGGAGCATGACTAAACTATATGATTTTGTAGGGATGAACTTTCTTTGGCCATGTTATTTTGAGGGGACATAATTGCTTAGTTAGTATGCTTGAAGTATTATTATTTTTATGTCAATATGAACTTTTATCTTGAATCTTTCAGATCTGAATATTCATACCACAATTAAGAAGAATTACATTTAAACTATGCCAAGTAGCATTCCACATCAAAAATTCTGTTTTTATCATTTACCTACTCGAGGACGAGCAGGAATTAAGCTTGGGGATGCTTGATACGTCTCCAACGTATCTATAATTTTTGATTGCTCCATGCTATATGATCTTCTGTTTTGGACATTATTGGGCTTTATTATTCACTTTTATATTATTTTTGGGACTAACCTATTAACCGGAGGCCCAGCCCAGAATTGCTGTTTTTGCCTATTTCAGAGTTTCGCAGAAAAAGAATATCAAACGGAGTCCAAACGGAAGGAAACCTTCGGGAACGTGATTTTCGGAACGAACATGATTCAGGAGACTTGGACCCTACGTCAAGAAATAAAGGAGGAGGCCATGAGGTAGGGGGGCGCTCCTACTCCCCCCAGGCACGCCCTCCACCCTCGTGGGCCCCCTGTTGCTCCACCGACATACTCCTTCCTCCTATATATACCTACGTACCCCCAAACAATCAGAAACGGAGCCAAAAACCTAATTCCACCGCCGCAACCTTCTGTACCCATGAGATCCCATCTTGGGGCCTGTTCCGGAGCTCCGCCGGAGGGGGCATCGATCACGGAGGGCTTCTACATCAACACCATAGCCCCTTCGATGAAGTGTGAGTAGTTTACCACCGACCTTCGGGTCCATAGTTATTAGCTAGATGGCTTCTTCTCTCTTTTTGGATCTCAATACAATGTTCTCCCCCTCTCTTGTGGAGATCTATTCGATGTAATCTTCTTTTGCAGTGTGTTTGTTGAGACCGATGAATTGTGGGTTTATGATCAAGTTTATCTATGAACAGTATTTGAATCTTCTCTGAATTCTTTTATGTATGATTGGTTATCTTTGCAAGTCTCTTTGAATTATTAGTTTGGTTTGGCCTACTAGATTGATCTTTCTTGCAATGGGAGAAGTGCTTAGCTTTGGGTTCAATCTTGCGGTGTCCTTTCCTAGTGACAGTAGGGGCAGCAAGGCACGTATTGTATTGTTGCCATCGAGGATAACAAGATGGGTTTTTTTTATCATATTGCATGAATTTATCCCTCTACATCATGTCATCTTGCTTAAGGCGTTACTCTGTTCTTATGAACTTAATACTCTAGATGCATGCTGGATAGCGTCGATGTGTGGAGTAATAGTAGTAGATGCAGGCAGGAGTCGGTCTACTTGTCTTGGACGTGATGCCTATATACATGATCATACCTAGATATTCTCATAACTATGCTCAATTCTGTCAATTGCTCAACAGTAATTTGTTCACCCACCGTAAATACTTATGCTCTTGAGAGAACCAGTAGTGAGACCTATGGCCCCCGGGTCTATCTTTATCATATTAATCTTTCAACACTTAGTTATTTTCATTGCTTTCTATTTTACTTTGCATCTTTATCATAAAAATACCAAACATATTATCTTATCATATCTATCAGATCTCACTCTCGTAAGTGACCGTGTAGGGATTGACAACCCCTTATCGCGTTGGTTGCGAGGATTTATTTGTTTTGTGTAGGTACGAGGGACTAGCGCGTAGCCTCCTATTGGATTGATACCTTGGTTCTCAAAAACTGAGGGAAATACTTACGCTACTTTGCGGCATCACCCTTTCCTCTTCAAGGGAAAACCAACACAGTGCTCAAGAGGTAGCAGCGCCCTACGCAAGGGGACACCCGTCAGTTAGTTTCTTCTCGTCAAGTAGGAATAGCCAACAACCATTCAAAAGAAGGCCCTATGTCACTGGAGGCTGAATCACGAAAGCCCTATTTCACCCCGCGTGGCGTCCGTAGCAGTAGCGCCACCGCCATGCGGGCGGTTCTTCGCAGGATGGTTGCCATCCCTAAGTGGTTTTGGGCAAGACCAGGATGGTGAAGTTGCGGCGCGGCATAACGCGAAGGCGAGGTCCTACGATTTCGGTGGCAGGGGAGAGGAGGCGCCGATGGCAGAGAATGCAGCGCGACAAGGTCAGAGGCGGAGGTGGCGATTGGGCCCGGGCCTTCCCATCCTGGCGCCAACCACAGACTACTCCCCATTTGTTGGGGAACGTTGCATGAAAATCAAAAAAATCCTACGAACACCCAAGATCTATCTATGAGAAGCATAACAACTAGAGGAAAGAGTGTGTCTACGTACCCTCGTAGACCGTTAAGCAGAAGCATATATCACGCAGTTGATGTAGTCGTACTCGTCACGATCCAATCGCGATCCAAATCGATGAAGTACCGAACGGACGGCACCTCCGCGTTCAGCACACATACGGCTCGATGACATCTCCTCCTCCTTGATCCAGCAAACGAGAGAGGAGAAGTAGATGGGATCGCCGGCAGCACGACGGCGTGACAGTGATGGTGGTGTGATATGTATCCAACGTATCTATAGTTTTTTATTGTTCCATGCAATTATATTATCTATTTTGGATGTTTTATATGCATTAATATGCTATTTTATATGATTTTTGGGACTAACCTATTAACCTAGAGCCCAGTGTCAGTTCCTGTTTTTTCCTTGTTTTTGAGTTTCGCAGAAAAGGAATACCAAACAGAGTCCAAACGGAATGAAACTTTCGCGATGATTTTTCTTGGACCAGAAGACATCCAGAGGGCTTGGAGTGCACGTCAGGAAAGTCACGAGGCGGCCACAAGGTCGGGAGGCGCGCCTAGGGGGTAGGGCGCACCCCCACCCTTGTGGGCGCCTCTTGACTCCACCGACCTATTTCTTCCGCCTATATATTCTCAAATATCCCAAATTTATGATCAACTTATCTATGAATATTATTTGAATCTCCTCTGAATTCTTATATGCATGATTTGATATCTTTGCAAGTCTCTTCGAACTCTCAATTTGGTTTGGCCAACTAGATTGGTTTTTCTTGCAATGTGAGAAGTGATTAGCTTTGGGTTCAATCTTGCGGTGCTTGATCCTAGTGACAGAAGGGGAAACGACACGTATTGTATTGTTGCCATCGAGGATAACAAGATGGGGTTTTCATCATATTGCTTGAGTTAATCCCGCTACATCATGTCATCTTACTTAATGCGTTACTCTGTTCTTATGAACTTAATACCCTAGATGCAGGCAGGAGTCTGTCGATGTGTGGAGTAATAGTAGTAGATGCAGAATCGTTTCGGTCTACTTGACACAGACGTGATGCGTGTATTCATGATCATTGCCTTAGATATCGTCATAACTTTGCGTTTTTCTATCAATTGCTCGGTAGTAATTTGTTCACCCACCGTAATAATTTCTATCTTGAGAGAAGTCTCTAGTGAAACCTATGGCCCCCGAGTCTATTTTCTATCATATAAGTTTCCGATCTACAATTTTAGTTTCCTATTTACTTTCTTTGCAATCTTTTACTTTCTGTTCCATAAACCAAAAATATTACTTTACCATCTCTATCAGATCTCACTTTGCAAATAACCGTGAAGGGATTGACAACCCCTTTGTCGCGTTGGATGCAAGTTGGTGTTTGTTTGTGCAGGTATTCGGTCGCTTGAGCGTTGTCTCCTACTGGATTGATACCTTGGTTCTAAAAAACTGAGGGAAATACTTACTCTACTTTGCTGCATCACCCTTTACTCTTCAAGGAAAAAATCAATGCAAGATCAAGAGGTAGCATGGTGGAGTGATTCCGACAGGGCTATGCCGAGCGCTAGCGAAACAACGAAGACGGAGGAGTTACAAAGTAGCGGGAGTGAGAGGGGGGCCAAGGGCTTGTGTGTACTCTTGGGGGCGCCCCCTCACCTCTATATATAGGTGGAAGGGCATGGTGGCCAGCCCTCCAAGCCCTACGGGCGCACCAAGGGGGAGGAGTTGGACTCGTAGTCCAATTCCCTCCTTTTCCATACACAGGTGGACTTTCCACCTCTCCCAAGCCACATGGGCCTTGAGGGACTTGTGCGCCTGGCCCAATAAGGCCAGAGCACCTCCCCTCAGCCCATGCTGACCCTTGGGACGTTGTGGAACACTTAATGGACTTCCGGACTTCTTTGGAAGTTTCCGAAACCTTTTGGAAGCTTTCCGGTACAATACCGAAAAACTGAAACTTTTTCTGAAACCTTGAAAACAGCTTTCCATATAGAAATCTTTACCTCCGGACCATTCTGGAGCTCCTCGTGATGTCCCGGATCCCATCCGGGACTCCGAACAACATTCGGTCACCAACATGCATATCCCAATATTACTCTAGAGTCACCGAACGTTAAGCGTGTGGGCCCTACGGGTTCGATAATCATGTAGACATGACCGAGACACCTCTCCGGACAATAACCAATAGCGGAACCTGGATGCCCATATTGGTTCCAACATATTCCATGAAGATATTTTATTGGTTGAACCACGATGTCAAGGATTCGGTTAATCCCGTATGCAATTCCCTTTGTCCGGCGATATGTTACTTGTCCGCGATTCGATTGTCCGTATCTCCATACCTATTTCAATCTCGTTACCGACAAGTATCTTTACTCGTTCCATAATACAAGATATCGTGACTAACTCATTAGCCACATTGCTTGCAAACTCTTTACGATGTTGTATTACCGAGAGGGCCCAGAGATATCTCTCTGTCACACGGAGTGACAAATCCTAGTCTCAATCCATGCCAACCCAACAGACCAACAGACAGCTTCGAAGATACATGTGTAGCATCTTTATGATCACCCAGTTACGAAGTGACGTTTGATAGTGCATAAGGTATTCCTCCGGTATCCGAGAGTTGCATGATCTCATGGTCTTAGGAATAGATACTTGACATGAAGAAAGCTATAGCAACAAAGTCAAGTGATATGATCAAATGACAACTCATGTCTATGGTTAGAAAACCTTAACCATCTTTGATCAACTAGCTAGTATAGTAGAGTCTCATTAGGGACATAGTATTTTTTAATGTATTAACACATGTATTTAAGTTTCCGGTCAATACAATTCTAGCATGAATAATAAACCTTTATCATGAACAAGGAAATATGATAATAACCAATTTATTATTGCCTCTAGGGCATTCCAACACCATTGAGACTGAGAGAGGTCGGAATGGGGCCTCTACAGCCCATGAGCACATGTACATGAGGATGATGATCGTATGACTTGTTATTAATAACGAGCAGAAGTTGTATGATGATGATTAGTAGGACTTCTTATTATGATGATGCATGATGCGAGCATGAAGAGTTATTATATATCAGTGGGTGAAATGAACATGTATTGGATTGAAGTGAAGGCAAAATGCATGTGGTGCATGTCGAAAGTAGTACTAATCCAAACTTGATCAAGTTAGGATTAGTATTACTTTCGACATGCACCACATGTTGCCTTCACTTTAATCTAAGCCATGTTTAGGCATAGCAGTAGCGTTGATAAACCAAGCACGGAGATAAGAGAGGACACTTCTCTCTATTAGCTAGTTAACACACCCTAAATTACCCCCTAAACGACCCCCTTTCAAAAAAACAAAAAACTCAGCTCCTGCCAGCCGCTGATGCGTGGATGCCTATTGGTCCCGGTTGGTGCCACCAACCGGGACCAAAGGCCCTCCTGCCTGGGCTCGCCGCACCGGCCACGTGGAGGCCCATCTGTCCCGGTTCGTGTAAGAACCGGGACTAAAGGTCTAGGGCTTTAGTAACGACCCTTTAGTCCTGGTTCAAAAACCGGGACAAATGGGCCTTACGAACCAGGACAAATGGCTGTTTTTCTACTAGTGTGTATAAACCACACCATTTGGGTTTATCTCTCGGCCCAACCCAATCTCAAACTAAAAGCATATAAGTTGTTGCAGTTTCTATATGTGCCTCTGTAATGTCAAACCACATGGTCTGTGCTGGAATAACATCCTTTGCCTTGCCCTAAAACCAGAACGTGGATTACCAAAGTTTGTTCCTAACTCTCAGATATCCTGTACAAGTCCTCAAACTTCTCACCCATCAACCAGGCAACCAGGAGCTTCATTAAGACAAAACAAGGGCCATTCTTTTTTGTACTATTTTGAATGAATATAATAGGAACCCATGACTGCTGCAATTTATTCCCTTCCGCTCCATGCCCACGACCCACGATATCTTGCAATAGTAATGCAGAATCTGGCTTTACAGGGATTCGAAGAGACTTGGGGTTCTTGTCTAAATCGACTTGAATTGGGAGGGGTTCCAGCCGACAAATAAGCCTTCCATGGAGCCAAGATAGCAGTATTTCTCGGTTTGTCTCTTTAGCAGAAGCATACAAAGCAAATTTAACAATTCCTTTCAAATTCCACTTACTTTCTACTAGGTATCTGGAATTTGCTACTCCAATAAGTAACCACTAACTCCATCTAAAAATTTGCATAGCCACACTTGAGTTACACAGATTCCAAATTGTATTCGGATTGGCTACACTCATGTTTAGATGTATCTCTCCTCCAAACAGTCCGGATTTCGGAATAATGAGATATTCAAATAAATGGTTATTCTGATTTGCCCTATTCTTCCACTATAGTCACTTGTGCTTCTCGTTGGCTATGACTTGAACTCATTACCATCGTTTCTGATCAAATCACCTAGCAAAACCATAACGAATTGTTAAGATGATAGAAAAAATATGGACAAAGTCTTAGCTAAAATAGAAATTGAATACAATTCTATCAGTACATGCTTGCTCACTTAACATAACTAGACAATTCCCCGCGCGTTGCAGCAGGAATATATAGTTGGAAATTTTAAGCGGATGATTTCATTTACAGCTAGTGATGTAAAAATAGAGAACCATAGATAACCGGTGATTATTTGTTATAATTATGTTGCAATGATTACCATGTTGCAATGATTATTTGTTATAATTATGTTGCAATGATTACCATGGAGGTCACAACAATAGGGGATTATTTGTTATAATTATGTTGCAATGATTACCATGGAGGTCACAACAACTTATTTAAACCACAAAGAGACATGTGAAAATAATGCAAGTGCATGATGGATGCTAACTTATTTGTATTAATTAATTTTCATGTTGAGATCAATGGATTAATTACTACTTAAACTTGCAAAACAAATGCCCTACTGATTGCACTGCTAATCATGGACCATGGGGCTGAGATGGGAAGAGTTTGGCATGCCACTTGGCCCTCCCAAGTCTCACGCGCATGCGAGCCGGCCATGCGGGCGGTTCGTTGTTCCCACCTGGGTACGCCCCTTTTTATTTTGCCCAATAAACAGCAATACATAGTGCTAAACCGAAGGGCCAGGTATTTGGGAGACAGCTGTGTAAAACGGCTGTTGGGTTCTTCTAGCCAGTCAAAGAAGGACATGAAAAATGATCATGTTATCTATCGTTGGTAATACATGGCATATAAAAATGCATTATGAAGCATAATCACTTGCAGACCATTTGCAGGAAACATCCTTGAAATAGTTCACATAACTTCCTTTTCATGTTTCAAATAGTTCGATTAGCTTCTGGGTTGGTGGTTGTCTCTGCGCCAGTTGGCGTAACAGGTCATCTAGTATCATAAATGCAAGCGAGTCTTCATGGACACAACAACCTCGTCGAAGCTGTTATCGAGAGATACTTGCAAATTAAGCTGGTCACAATGCAGAATGTGAACCATCCATGGTTCATCTTGATTGCAGCTTGAACTGCAAGTCAAGCCAAACTCCCATTCCTAATGCATCCCACTCTCAACCCAAACAAGTTAACATTGTCTATGCATTCGCCAGAACCGTTGCACCCACACGAGAGATAGCAAGCTATAATTTTACTCAAACTACAACTTTTCATGTTGATCGGCTATGAAGGCCCAATGTGGTTGTATAGGTTGGAGTGTAGTTGCAAATAGGCACATGTCAACATTGTGGCACCAACGACCTTATTTATAGTGTTAATATGACAAATCTTGTAGAAAGATGGTACGTAATGAATGCACAGATACGTAACTGACACACATATACGCAATGGATGCACAGTTATTTCCTTCGATCTTTGAAGTTAGAATGGCTTCTAGTAAAAATGAATTGCGCACGCTCATTTTCATTGCATGAATTGCTCTTTTTTAGTGGTAGCGTTCATAAAATTTAGAGTCAATTCCATTTTTTCACCGCTTCTTTTTGTCATTTTTGATGGAGATTACCACATTTAAGAAAGTTTCATCCACTTTAGCCCATTTAACCAAACTTATGCCACACTTTATGTTTTTATTTATTTTTGAACACGTTCTATCCACTCGGTGATTTTAGAATGATCTCAAGCAAGCCTTTTGTTTTCCAATATTAGTTGGAGCCATGTCGATCTGCTAGAGCCGAAGGATCAAGTTGCACAAGCACGCCGTTTGCTCCATAGAAGGCCGCCCCCGAGAAATACCTACACAAGTAAAAAACCAGATCTGAAGAACTAGACCAGGGGACACACCATCCTCTACATGCCTCTAGAGGACACACATCCGAAACTACGACGAGGCGAGGATGACTTATTCGACGCCGGCATAAGGAAACATCATCGTCTCGCCATCGGTGACCGGACACCAAACCTTAAACTTGTTCCCACCCCTACCACCGAGATCGAAGCGTGAGGACTCGCCGGCAAAACCGTAGGTGCAAACAAGACAACAGCATGATCACGCTATGTCGTCGCCTACACGGCGTGGCCGAGGAACGCATGCGTATACCGGTCTACTATCTCGGTGTCGGCGTGACCGCTACAACAACGTCACCGAACCACCGAGAGCACGTGTAGACGGAGCAGAAGGCCTGCAAGGTGGTGAGAAGCAGCATGCTGATGGTGGCGAAGAAGGTGAGCATCTTCCATGAGCTGAGCACGTACTTGCGCATGAACCGCTTCGCCTTGACGCTCCACCGCCGGCCGTAGTAGCGGTTCACGTCCTCGATGACCGCGTCCAGATCCGGCACCTTGGAGTGCTGCACCGAGCGGCTCATGCCGTTCCACAGCTTGGCGGCCTCGCCGTCGCTCTTCTTCATGCGGTTGATCACCACGCCGCGCTTGCGGAGCAGCGTGACGTCGTCGTCGGTGTCGATGATGCCGTTCATGAGCTCCATGTATCGGGTGAACACCAGCGGGCCCGACGCGGCGGACGACCCGTAGGCGACCAGGTTCCGGAGCACCACCTCCGTGTTGCAGTCGAGGGTCACCGCCGGGAGGTGCAGCGTCGCCGTCTTGCGGTTGAAGCTGATGGTGGACAGGTTGCCGTTGGTCGGCTTAAACCGAACGCCGCTGCTGGCCAGCTCGGTCACCGATGGGATCGCGATCTCCTGGCTCATGTCTGCGTCCGCGTGCATGGACAAGGCCGAGATGCCAGGTATGCCGGCGAGCATCTTCCACGGCGCCTTGGCCGCAAACTCGATCGGCTTCATCACATGGCCCAGGCGGCCGCCCTTGAGCCTCGACGCCATGCTCAACATGGCGGAGAGCAGTTGCATCACGTACTCGCTGCCGGTGCCGGCGGAAGGGCCTTCGCCTTCTTGGCCGCCATCACCGTCCGGTCGCTGCTCCTCGATATCATCCTCGACGGTGCCAGACCACGCCGGGGCGGCGTCCTCAGAGGGCTTGGGCTTGGGCACGAGCAGGCGGTAGAGCAGCTCGAGCAGGTGCGAGTGCTTTGCGATGTCCCTCTCGATCTGCTTCTCCGGGATGTTGCCCTCCATCTTAAACGGGCAGAGCTCCTTCATGAGGCCCGTCACCATGCAGGTGAGCCGCGTGGTGGACTCGTCGACGGACTGGGAGTGGCATGTCGCCTGGAGGATCTCGCGGAGGAGGAAGAGCGGAATCTGGTTCTCGAGCATGAGCATGTCGCGGAGGATGAGGCTGTGAGCGGACTTCCGCCCGGTCCCGCCCAGGTCGATGAGGTGCGCCATCCTCGACGTCCAGTTAGAGAAGGTGACCCTCTCGGGCTCGGCGGCGGCGTGGTGGTGGTGGATGGTGAGGAACTCGAGCAGGAAAGCGCCGTCCACCAGCATCATGAGCGAGAGCCACTAGTAGAAAAAGAGGCTTCCATACGCCCCCATTAGTCCCCAAAACAATCGAACCGCGACAAAAGGGGCCTTTAGTCGCGGTTCGGGAGGAGACCCGCGATCAACTATCTGGGCCCAGCGCGCTCGGTCGACAGCTGGCGGACGGGAGGGGCTTTAGTCCCGGTTGGCCTGGCCAACCGGGACTAAAGGTCCCCGAAGGCCTTTAGTCGCGGTTGGCCAGGCCAACTGGGACTAAAGGCCCATCCAGCTGGCGGACGGGAGGGGCTTTAGTCCCGGTTGGCCTGGCCAACCGGGACTAAAGGTCCCCGAAGGCCTTTAGTCGCGGTTGGCCAGGCCAACCGGGACTAAAGGCCCATCCCTATATATAGGACTCAGCTCACTTCACTTCACTCAGCTCACTTCACAATTTTCAGAAGGGGGTGGTGGGTTTGCTTTTGGTTCCTCCTATGCACACAAGGTGTTCGATGAAATGCCCGAGAGCCTGAAACAAACATGATATGAAGTGTCCGAGCCACACTTGAGCTTTCTCATTTATTTTTCCTCCGCGATCGCGGTTAGCAACTTGAACCTTTCATGTGTCATTGATAAAATATGCATGTGTGTAGTTCATTATTTAATTTGTATTATTTCTAGCTAGTTAGTTTAACAAATGCATGATGGTTAATTATATACTTTATATAATAATAATGCAGATGAATCGACAATGGATGTACGGTCCCCGACTCTTCGGCAAGTTCACTACGGGTTTGAAAGATTTCCTCGTAGTGGCAAATGCGAACAAGCAGCAAGGTTTTATTATCTGTCCATGTGCTGTCTGTAAGAATCAGAAGGGTTACTCCTCCTCAAGAGACGTTCACATGCACCTGCTTCGGCACGGTTTCATGCGAAGCTATAATTGTTGGACCAAGCATGGAGAAAGAGGGGTTAGAATGAAAGAAGATGAAGAAGGGGATGATATCGATGACAACTATCATGATCATTTCGGTGATACTTTCATGGAGGATGATGCTGAAGGTGGGGAAGGGTTAGGTGAAGGTGAAGAAGAGGCACATGATGAGCCCGCTGATGATCTTGGTCGGACCATTGCTGATGCACGGAGACGCTGCGAAACTGACAAGGATAGGGAGAATTTGGATCGCATGTTAGAGGATCACAAAAAGTCGTTGTATCCAGGATGCGATAATAGTCTGAAAAAGCTGGGCTACACACTGGATTTGCTAAAATGGAAGGCACGGGAAGGTGTAGGTGACTCATCATTTGAAAATTTGTTGAAAATGTTGAAGAATATGTTTCCGAAGAATAACGAGTTGCCCGCCAGTACGTACGAAGCAAAGAAGGTTGTCTGCCCTCTAGGTTTAGAGGTTCTGAAGATACATGCATGAATTAACGACTGCATCCTCTACCGCGGTGAATACGAGAATTTGAATGAATGCCCTGTATGCACTGCATTGCGTTATAAGATCAGAGGCGATGACCCTGGTGACGATGTTGAGGGCGAGAAACCCAGGAAGAGGGTTCCCGCCAAGGTGATGTGGTATGCTCCTATAATACCACGGTTGAAACGTCTGTTCATGAACAAAAAGCATGCCAAGTCGTTGCGATGGCACAAAGAGGACCGTAAGTCCGACGGGGAGTTGAGACACCCCGCTGATGGAACGCAATGGAGAAAGATCGACAGAGTGTTCAAAGATTTTGCAGCTGACGCAAGGAACATAAGATTTGGTCTAAGTACTGATGGCATGAATCCTTTTGGCGAGCAGAGCTCCAGCCATAGCACCTGGCCCGTGACTCTATGCATCTACAACCTTCCTCCTTGGTTGTGCATGAAGCGGAAGTTCATTATGATGCCAGTGCTCATCCAAGGTCCAAAGCAACCCGGGAACGACATCGATGTGTACCTAAGGCCATTAGTTGATGAACTTTTACAGTTGTGGGCCAGACCTGGTGTAAGTGTCTGGGATGAGCACAAAGGAGAGGAATTTGACCTACGAGCGTTGCTTTTTGTAACCATCAACGATTGGCCTGCTCTCAGTAACCTTTCGGGACAGACAAATAAGGGATACAATGCATGCACGCACTGCTTACATGAGACTGAAAGTGTACGTTTGGTTAATTGTAAGAAGAACGTGTACCTGGGTCATCGTCGATTTCTTCCCCGAAATCATAACGTAAGAAAGAAAGGCAAGCATTTCAACGGCAAGGCAGATCACCGGCCGAAGCCTGCGGAACGTACTGGTGCTGAGATATTTGATATGGTCAAGGATTTGAAAGTCATGTTTGGAAAGGGTCCTGGCGGACAATCAGTTCCGCGGGGAGTTGACGGGCACGCACCCATGTGGAAGAAGAAATCTATATTTTGGGAGCTAGAATATTGGAAAGTCCTAGATGTCCGCTCTGCAATCGACGTGATGCATGTTACGAAGAATATTTGCGTGAACCTGCTAAGCTTCTTGGGCGTGTATGGGAATACAAATGATACAAAGGAAGCACGGCAGGACCAGCAACTTTTGAAAGACCCAGATGACCGGCATCCGGAATGGTTTCAAGGTCGTGCCAGCTACGCTCTTACCAAAGAAGAGAAGGTCATTTTTTTGAATGCCTGAGCAGTATGAAGGTCCCGTCTGGCTTCTCGTCGAATATAAAGGGAATAATAAACATGGCGGAGAAAAAGTTCCAAAACCTGAAGTCTCACGACTGCCACGTGATTATGACACAATTGCTTCCGATTGCTTTGAGGGGGCTCCTACCGGAAAATGTTCGAGTAGCCATTGTGAAGCTATGTGCATTCCTCAATGCAATCTCTCAGAAGGTAATCAATCCAGAAGATCTACCACGGTTACAGAACGATGTGGTCCAATGCCTTGTCAGTTTCGAGTTGGTGTTCCCACCATCCTTCTTCGATATTATGACGCACCTCCTGCTCCACCTAGTCGAAGAGATTTCCATTCTCGGTCCTGTATTTCTACACAATATGTTCCCCTTTGAGAGGTTCATGGGAGTATTAAAGAAATATGTTCGTAACCGTGCTAGGCCAGAAGGAAGCATCGTCAAGGGCTATGGAAATGAGGAGGTAATTGAGTTCTGTATTGACTATGTTCCTGACCTTAAGCCGATTGGTATTCCTCAATCGCGGCACGAGGGGAGACTAAGTGGAAAAGGCAAGATCGGAAGGAAATCCACGATATTTATGGACGGTCATTCTATGACTGAAGCACACCACACAGTTCTGCAAAATTCCAGCTTTGTGGCTCCGTACTTCGAGCAACACAAGAATATTTTACGCTCGGACAACCCGGGGAAGCCTGAATCCTGGATTAGAAAGGCCCACATGGAGACTTTCGGCAGTTGGTTGCGAAAACATTTAATGAATGACAATGATGTTGGAGATCAGCTGTACATGTTGGCCAAGAAACCATCTTCGACTATAACGATTTTCCAAGGGTACGAGATAAATGGGAATACATTTTACACCATCGCCCAAGATAAAAAGAGCACCAACCAAAACAGTGGTGTCCGCTTTGATGCAGCAACCGAGAATGGGCGAAAGGTCACATATTATGGTTACATAGAGGAGATATGGGAACTTGACTATGGACCCTCCTTTAAGGTCCCTTTGTTCCGGTGCAAATGGTTCAAGCTAACAGGAGGTGGGGTAAAGGTGGACGAGCAATACGGAATGACAATGGTGGATTTCAACAATCTTGGTTACCTTGACGAACCATTCGTCCTTGCCAAAGATGTCGCTCAGGTTTTTTATTTGAAGGACATGAGTAGCAAACCGAGGAAACGGAAAGATAAGAAAACGATCAGTACATCATGCGATGATCCAAAGCGCCACATTGTTCTTTCAGGGAAAAGAAACATCGTGGGAGTGGAGGACAAGACAGACATGTCAGAAGATTATAATATGTTTGGTGAAATTCCGCCCTTCAAAGTGAACATTGACCCAAGCATTAAGTTAAATGATGAGGATGCTCCATGGATACGGCACAATCGTAAGCAAGCAGGGACACAAGGGAAGAATTGATGTGTAATAATTTATTGTACCAAACTTTGTATTTGGTCGATGAACTGAATGATGTATCAAACCTTTTGTCAAACCTTCAAGGGATCGATGAACTGAATTTTTTGATATATTATTTGTATTTTTAAGATTTTAAAATGAATTAGTTTTATTTTTCTGTTTTTTTGATATATAATTGTATTTTTAAGATTTTAAAATGAATTAGTTTTATTTTTCTGATTTTTTTGATATATTATTTGTATTTTTAAGATTTTAAAATGAATTACTTTTATTTTTCTGATTTTTTTGATATATAATTGTATTTTTAAGATTTGAAAATGAATTAGTTTTATTTTTCTGATTTTTTTGATATATTATTTGTATTTTCAAGATTTTAAAATGAATTAGTTTTATTTTTCTGATTTTTTTGATATATTATTTGTATTTTTAAGATTTTAAAATGAATTAGTTTTATTTTCTGATTTTTTTGATATATAATTGTATTTTTAAGATTTTAAAATGAATTAGTTTTATTTTCTGTTTTTTGATTTATAATTGTATTTTTAAAAATTTAAAATGAATTATTTTTATTTTTCTGATTTTTCTGATATATTATTTGTATTTTCAAGATTTTAAAATGAATTAGTTTTATTTTTCTGATTTTTTTGATATATAATTGTATTTTTAAGATTTTAAAATGAATTAGTTTTATTTTATATGAAAAAGGACCTTTAGTCCCGGTTGGGGAGGCGGACCGCGACTAAAGGGTACCCTTTAGTCGTGGTTGTTGTCCCCAACCGCGACTAAAGGCTCTTTCTGCGCGTGAACGAAAGCGGCGCCAAAACCCTTTAGTCCCGGTTGGGGAGGCGGACCGCGACTAAAGGTACCCTTTAGTCGCGGTCGGTCGCGGTCCGCCTCCCCAACCGGGACTAAAGGTATGTCTATATATACTGCACTTAGCAGTTTCCGCCACTTTCCATTCTCCTCTCTCGACGCCGAAGCCCTGCCCCGACGCCGACGCCGACGCCCTGCGCGCCGCCGCCCCCGTCCCCAGTGAGCGCCGCCACCGCCCGTGCCCCTGCCCTTGCCCGCCGCAGCCCCTGCCCTTGCCCTTGCCCGCCGCCCGACGCCCTGCGCGCCGCCGCCCCCGTCCCCAGTGAGCACCGCCGCCGCCCGTGCCCTGCCCTTAGCGCTCCGCCGCCGCCGCAGCCCGGCCGCCTGCCCTTGCCCGTCGCCCGCCGCCCGCTGCCCCTGCCAAAGAAACCAAAAAGAAAAAGGAAGAAGAAGAAAGAAAAAGGAAGAAGAAGAAAGAAAAAGGAAGAAGAAGAAAGAAAGAAGAAAGAAACCAAATGAAAAAAGAAGAAAAGAAAGAAGAAAGAAAGAAGAAAGAAAAGGAAGAAGAAAAAAGGAAGAAGAAAGAAAAAGGAAGAAGAAAGAAAAAGGAAGAAGAAAAAAAAAGAAAACAAAAGAAAAGAAACCAAATGAAAACCAAAAAGAAAGAAGAAAGAAAACCAAATGAAAACCAAAAGAAAGAAGAAAAAAAAAGGAAGAAGAAAAAAAAGGAAGAAGAAAAAAAGGAAGAAGAAAAAAAGAAAGAAGAAAGAAAGAAGAAAGAAAAAGGAAGAAGAAAAAAGGAAGAAGAAAGAAAAAGGAAGAAGAAAAAAAGAAAACAAAACAAAAGAAACCAAATGAAAACCAAAAAGAAAGAAGAAAGAAAACCAAATGAAAACCAAAAGAAAGAAGAAAAAAAAGGAAGAAGAAAAAAAGGAAGAAGAAATAAAGAAAGAAGAAAGAAAGAAGAAAGAAAAAGGAAGAAGAAAAAAGGAAGAAGAAAGAAAAAGGAAGAAGAAAAAAAAAGAAAACAAAACAAAAGAAACCAAATGAAAACCAAAAAGAAAGAAGAAAGAAAACCAAATGAAAACCAAAAGAAAGAAGAAAAAAAAGGAAGAAGAAAAAAAAGGAAGAAGAAAAAAAGAAAGAAGAAAAAAAGAAAGAAGAAAGAAAGAAGAAAGAAAAAGGAAGAAGAAAAAAAGAAGAAAAAAGGAAGAAGAAAGAAACCAAATGAAAACCAAAAAGAAAAACAAAGAAAACAAAACAAAAGAAACCAAATGAAAACCAAAAAGAAAGAAGAAAGAAAACCAAATGAAAACCAAAAGAAAGAAGAAAAAAAAGGAAGAAGAAAAAAAGGAAGAAGAAAAAAAGGAAGAAGAAAAAAAGGAAGAAGAAAGAAAGAAGAAAGAAAAAGGAAGAAGAAAAAAAGAAGAAAGAAAAAGGAAGAAGAAAAAAATGAAAACCAAATGAAAACCAAAAGAAAGAAGAAAGAAAAAGGAAGAAGAAAAAAAGAAGAAAAAAGGAAGAAGAAAGAAACCAAATGAAAACCAAAAAGAAAAACAAAGAAAACAAAACAAAAGAAACCAATGCAAAAGAAACCAAAACAGAAGAAAAGGAAAAACAAAATAAGAAAAGGAAGAAGAAAAGGAAAAAAAAAGAAAAAAAAATACTTGGCAGTGCTCAATAATCTTATTTTTTAATTCCTCCTCCTCTATGTCCCCTTAATCTTATTTTTTAATTCCTTTATACTTAAAGAATTTTTACTACATGCAGGAGTGACATATGGCGGACGATAGAGCCGAGCCGCTTAGGGATCCGGAGGCTGAACGTTATTTAATGGGCATCATCAACAACGAGAGTCCTTATGTGCCGGGCTCAGAATACGAGCAAGAAGAGGATGTAGTCTCTTCTTTTCTGAACCTTGACGGTGGAACAGAGATTGTCGATGATCAAGAAGGTGAAGGAACGGACATTGTCGACGGAGGTCAACCGTCAACAAACGATGATCTCGAATTGCAAGTAGCAACCACCTCCGGCGAGGTATATATATACATTGAGCCTCTCGTGATACAAACTTACTGAAATGTGAATACATATGTATTAACGCGCGCGACTCTCTTTCTTTTTTTAGCCCTCCGGATCGAGTACGACAAAGCGTGGCAAATCCAAGGCGATGAAAACAGGAGAAACATATGCCATTGAGTTTGTCAGTGAAACCGGCAAGCCCCTACAGCACACCTCAAAGTTTATCAACCAATGCGGAGTCGTTGTTAGAGACAACGTCCCGATCACCGTCCAGGAATGGAAGGAGCCAAAGAAGGCACGTCTTGGTTTCAGTTTTGTCGACAAGAGAACGAAAAAGGATTGCTGGAGAAAGCTTATGGAACATTTCATTCTACCTCCGGAATACAACAAAGTCGATGAATTCGGTAACGAGGTTCCGGGTGGACGTCAGAGGAGGAGGCTAGTTAAAGAGTTTGCTCTTCAGAAGATGGGCGAAGCATTCCGGAACTTCAAGAAGAATTTAACCCGTGACTATGTCAACAAGGGCAAGACTCCGGATTTCAATGGACAAGATGAGAAACTGAAAGATGATTGGCCAGAATTTGTGAGGCAAAAGCAATCGGAGCATTTCAAGGAAATATCGAAAAAATAAGGATAATGCGAGTAAGAAAAAGTTCCATCATATTATGGGGCCAGGAGGATACCGCCTTTCGGAGCCTAGGTGGCAGAAGATGGAGGAGGACCTGAGGGTGCGAGGAATCCCTCTAGGTACAGAGGGATGGGACCCAAGGGCCAAAAGCTGGTGGTACGGGCATGGGGGATCGCTAGACCCGGAGACAGGGGTGTGTGTTCACCGGCAGAGACAGTTTGCTCCCACCCAAGCCCTTATTGACGCAATGACCCAAGCTCAAGAGGGCTTGATCAAGTTCAACAGAGAGAAAGACGCACTGACAACAGCCCTCGGGAATGATGAACACGGAGGACGTGTACGAGGCAAAGGCAAAGTTCCGTGGAAAGTAGGGTTTTCCCAGGACAATGACCCGTACTGTTACAGAAGCCGTAAGAGAAAGACGGACCGGGATGCAGATCTTATGACGAAGTTTGCATCGGAACTCCATGAGTTGAAGCAGACCGTGCATGAACTAGTAAAAGAAAAATCGGCTGCAGGGCCGCATGAAGATCATGAAGCGGATCGCGGAAGCCAGCAGCGGAGAAGCAGCGTGGCTTCCACGGATGCCCCGCCTGGTGCTAGTGCACCGATGATCGAGATTCGTGCACCGGAGCCTCACTACCCCGTGGATGATGTAAAGGAGATGAAAGAATGTGATCTGCATTATCCCGTGGGGAACGTTTCCACGAAGGTAGCTAGCGGCAGTGCTTTACCCTGTACACCTGGAGCACTCCACCACAACAACCCCATTGCATATGGCTATGCTCGTGTCACGGTGGAAGACATAGTCCAAGGGTTTGAGGACCTGGAGATTGACAAACCTACACCCGAAGGGGAGAGAAGACTTGGCGATGTCAAGCGCAAGATCATTCTATGGAAAAAGAAGTACATAGTGTTTCCAGGCGAGGCGCCAAGGCTAGCAAGTCCACCCCCCTCCGATGGTGGTGGTGGTGGTGGTGGTGGTGGCGGTGGTGGTGGTCGTGGTGGTTCACCTACACCTCCTTCACGCCATTCGACGCCGTCCCCCGATCCACAACCTCCGGCGGGTACGACGCCCCCCAATCCTCCTCCGGCGGGTACGACGCCCCCCAATCCACCTCCGACGAAGAAGCAGAAGCAGGCGGACAGCAAGGAAACCCGCTCCTGGACTATTAACCCGGACCCTTATGTACCTAAGACCACAAGGGTACCGGAGCCATCACTGAAGCCTCTCCTCCCAAGGCCTTGGGAACTTAGTGAAGCTGAAACCAAATTGGCCGCGTCTGCTGATTATGAGAAATGGAAGGCGGATATGAAGGCGATAAAAGAGCCTGAGCCCAAGCAAGTATTCACTGAGAAGCAAAAGAAGTGGGCTAAGGATTTTTTGACGACACCGTCCCAAGCCGAGCTGAATATGCCTGACGACTATGGACATGAACTTCGTAGGCAAGCAAAAATATTGAAGGAGGAGAAAGAAGAAAGTAAAAAAAGCGGGAAACAAGTTGACCAGCTCGGGATGCAGAAGAAACAATCGATCCCCCCGCTCATAGTGAAAGCCGGTCCGGAAGAGGACCCCGAGATCATAGCAGCTGCGGCAGCACTTGGATTGACTGTAGCGAGTGCCATGAAACAAGCGTCCGAGATGGGTTTGACTCTTCGTGCCTTCTTAGGCCTTGAGGATGCGCCAGTATGTGAGATAGCATTACAATATGTGCGGAATGGGCCTCTCATCGAGCCTGCGCAGGAAAAGAGTCTACCATCACAAATGCGAAATCTGCTACGTTGGTACAAGCAATTCATAACATGGGCCGACAAATAATATGTTTATGCGGATGTTACAGATGAGCATCACACCAAACGGTACTCTGTACAAGTTCATATGAGTGAATTGTTCCAGCTGTTCAATCTGCGCGACCTCGACAAATCTATGCTGAGTTGCTACGTTCTGTAAGTGATTTATTTCTACCTCATCTCGTTCTTCATTGCCTGCACTATATATATATATATATATATATATATATATATATATATATTGTCCTAACTATATTGTTGCGTACGCTATTATGCAGATTGAAGATTTGGGAATGCAAAATAAGAAACATCCATGATGTTGGGTTCATTGACCCACATATCGTTAATGGACATGTGTTACAACATCACCCCGAAGACGTGGAGAAAGACTTGTACAAGTTTCTTAGAAAGCATCAACTCAAAAGTCATATTCTATTTCCTTACCATTTTGGGTGAGTGTTTCTCTCTTGTGCCCATTCTCTTTTGTTTACTCCATGCATGGTATGTCTAATCGATGAGTTATGCATGACTGTGCATGTAACGTGTCCGCAGGTTCCACTGGATTCTGCTAAATATTGAACTTCACACCTCCAGAGTTCTAATCATGGACTCTATGGATTCGGATCCAAAGCGTTGGGCCGACATGAGAAAAATGCTGCAAAAGTAATTATTTTCAATCATTTGAGCTCTATATCGATCGGTCTCTTTCGTTCATTTCCTAATATCAAGTAACTAATAACTCCCTTGTTCATTTAATTTTCTTTGCCCTGTAGGGTTTGGAGACGGTTCTCAGAAGAAATTGTCGGTGAATTCAAACATGAGCTAGATTTCAGAAGGTTAGTTAATGTGGATAAGCAGCCACCGGGGACCAATCTATGTGGATACTATGTTTGTGAGAACATCCGGAGACACACCTCTGAGCGGAAGGCATCGGATAGCGTGCGGAACGCGACGGATAACTTGCGGAGGAGGCTTAGTCCAGAAGCTCGCTTCTGACCAATTCAAGAAGAATTAGCAGGATTTTTCATGAGGGAAGTCATCAATCCTAAAGGAGAACACTATACCGAGGACGAAGAAATTTATATGCATACCCGAGATTGAAACTTGTTCGAAGTTGTATATGGTCATCCATCCTAATTGTGTATGGAAACTTGTTCGAAGTTGTATATGGTCACCCGAGATTGAATATATATTATATATTCCTCTTGAATTCTTCTTGTTTGAAATTTCATATGCATGTATATAGTAGCGTAGAATATGTGTACTGAAACTTCATCAAAATTAAAATAAAACACAAAATAAAATATAAAAGAAATAAAACACTACAAATTAAAAAGAAACCAGGTTTAGGGGGGCTAAAACCCTAAACCTGCGGAGGAGGCCTTTAGTCCCGGTTAGCCACAAGAACCGGGACTAAAGGTCCTCCGCCCCGACGGACCACTGGCGCCCACGTGGACGGGCCTTTAGTCCCGGTCAGCCACGCGAACCGGGACTAAAGCCTTTAGTCGCGGTCCGTAAGAGGCGCGACTAAAAGGGGGTCTTTAGTCGCGCATATTTAGTCCCGGTTGCACAGCCGGGACTAAAGGCTGTTGCGAACCGGGACCAAAGGGCTTTTTTCTACCAGTGAGCGTCCCGTCGCGGAAGTCGAGGTAGCGGTGGTAGTGAGCGCGGACCTTGCCCTCGAGGTGCCGGAGCTCGCGCACGAGGTCGTCCAGGCTGCGGCCGGCCTCGCGGAGCGCCCGGCGGGCGGCGTCGATCTTGTAGCGCTCCATGTCGTACAGGTGAGGGTGCCAGTGGTGGTAGGGGCCCAGCGCGATGAACTGCGGCGCGTAGGCCTCGGGCTTGTGCACCAGCAGCTGCTTGGGCACGTCGAACACGGACACGGGGATGCCGTCGTCGTCCTCCTCCCCGGAAACCTCCCGGAGGGACTGCCGGATCAGCTCCACCCACCGGGACTCGTCCTCGACGCCGTGCCGGGTGCTGCGGGCCTGCTGTAGCTGCTGATCGGAGGCGGCCATTGCCATTGCTGTTAGTTGCTGATAATCTGCTCGTCAATGGCAGAGGTACTACTATATATAGAGCGTGGCTGTAAGAGTACGGCATAAACCCTAAGCCCAAGCCCAGACTTAAACCCCGAATGGCCACCACATCTTTATCCTCTCTCCCACTTTCTCTCCCATCGATGCCCGCGTCTCCGCCGTTGACATCGCCATCACATGTGTTGCGCGTGCCCGCAACCCGGAAAATACTACACACACGCGCAGTAAACAACGGACTTTACGGACCCCCCAACGTGCCCTCATTTAATTGGCCCCCCTGATTTTCAGGTGTGGGCCCACCTCACTTAATTTAATTCCAACCGATCAGGACCTAATCACCCAGTAAATCCCCCGTGAAGGGTCCGTGCGTCTAGCATCTCTCCCGCAACCCCAATACCACGGTGAAGGTCATCCTCTTCTTTGTCGAAGCCCAAGGTGATCATAAATTGACGACTTTGTAAAGTTGCAAAGCATTGCTGTATGAGCAGAGTTCAACTTTTTTTCTATCTATATATACTCTCCGATTTCTATTAAGGAAGCCCAGGTTCAACTACAAAGCAGACATACATCCACACTTTTAACTCCAGCAAGCTATATGTAAGTTGGCTGATTTGTTAATTTGGGTAAGTCAGTTTTCTCATCGTTGATTCTTTTGTCAAGATTCGTGCTATTTCATGGCTTCTTGGACTGAATTTTTGACTTAGCCTGTTTGGAGTCGGTTGATTTTTCTATCGGGCTTGAAGCCCGTTACCCATTGCTTTTTTTCTGTTTGTATGTGTTTTTTACTTCTGTTTTCTCTTTTCTTTTTAGTTGGTTTTTCCTTTTTTCTTATATTGGTATTTTTTGTGATGTTGGGTGAGTGTGCATATATACACACAAGTAGTATGCAGTATGTGTGTGAATTACGCTAAAGTATGAAAATTGCACTGCAATATGATTATTCTTTGCATATTACAGAAAAGTGTAATTTCAGTGCAAAGTTGTGTTTTTTTTTTATTTTCTTCTTCTTAAAGGGTAATACCAATGCCACTAGTTCATCATTTCTTTAATACATTTTTATTTTTTATAATTTTTTCTTCCATCCTTAAGGGTAATACCAACTCCACTAATTCATTGCCAAGAAGGAAACTTATATTTTGTGAAAATTCCACTACTATATGCTTATTTTTGCATATTATTTCAAAACGTAATTTCCTTTTAAATTGTGTGCAAAATTTATCAATATTTTTTTACCTTTTATTTATTTCTTCTTAAAGGGTATTACCAATGCAACCAATTCATTCTTCTTGCGATTTTTTTTAATTTTTTGGGTCTTTGTTTCATTTCATTCATCTGTAAGGGTAATACTAATGCCACTAATTGATTCCTTCTTAGGGAACATACTTTTTGTGAAGATTTCACTAGTATATGCTTATTTTTCATATTATATTGAAACCCAATTTATGTGTAAATTGTGTGCGAATTTTGTCACTATTTGTTTTATTTTCTATTTCTTTCTTCTTAAATGTTAATACTAATGCCACTACTTCACTCTTAGTTATTTTTTTATTATTTTGAGTTTTTTTAAGTTTCTATTTCAGTTCTTTCCTTTTAAGGGTAATACTAATCCACCAATTCATTCCTTCATAGGGAACTTCCTTTTTAGTGTGAAAATTGTATTATTATATGCTTATTCTTGCATATTATAAGACATTTAATTAATTTATGTGTAAATTGTGTGCAAATTTTATCATTTTTTTCACATTTTTTTATTTTCTTTCTTATTAAAGGGTAATACAAATGACACAAATTCATTATTTCTTAGAAAATTTCATTATCTTGATTTTGTTTTATTTTTATTTCATTTTCTTTCTTCTTTCAGGGTAACATGAATGCCACTAATTCATTCTTTCATAGAAAAATTCTTTTTTACAAAAATATCACTATTATATGCTTATTCTTGCATATTATAGAAAACACAATTTCTGAGTAAATTGTGCACAAATTTTGTCTTTTTTGTCCTTAAAGGATAATGCCAATGCCACTAATGCATTCTTCCTTGGAAATCTTATTATTTTGATTTTGTTTTTGTTTTTATTTTATTTTATTTTATTTTATTTCTTATTTTAGAGTAATACCAATGCCACTAATTCATTCATTCATTGAAGTTTCAATTTGTGAAAAAATTCACTATTATATGATTGGCCTTGTATATTATTAAAAAATCAATTTCTGCGTAAATTGTGTACCTTTTTTCTTTCTTCTTAAAGGATAATACGAATGCCACCAATTCATTCTTACATAGAAACTTTATTATTTTTATTTTTATTTTCTACTTATAGAAAACTACAGATGATATAGGCATCCTTGCGCCTTTGCTCATTATCCACATGGAAAGATTAATTGAACTCTAACTTCATATATATACGCAGAACTCATACCATAATTAAGTTCCCAAGAGAGATGCTCTGGTTGATTCAGGGCATATATGGCTATAACTTTAGTAAAAAAGAGAGGAAATGTTAGCAGGGATAGGCCCCTCGTAGAAAGCATCAATCAAATAGAGACTGGACAAGCAGCAACCTTGATCGTCTCCTTGTCGTGAATCACTCACCGGTGAATTGAAAAACTCATGTTGCCCATCCATGCGAAGTTCTGAAGATTTCACTTGCTACTCACTTCCCCCCATCTCCCCACCACACCGACTCACCCACATCATTCCCTCGTGTGTTTTTTTGGCTTTTTCTGGAAGATGGACCAACCATTTAAGCGGTGGCGGATCAAATGGAACAATATGGAGGGATCATCAATTCGCCTATTGTTAGAACACACATCGTTTCTGCATCGCCAAATTATCCAAAACACAGAAGCGAAGCTCGTCATTTTTAAGAATCTCTTTAGACGAACACTAAAGATCATGTAAATTTCCAGGCACTGAATGAAAATTAAAAGCACATCTAAGCAAGTTCCAAACAAGATTAGTAACCAAGCACGAAAAGAACATATGGTCAATGTTTCCATCCTGTCTCGGAAGACACAAGTTTTATCCACTTCCCATCCTCGCTTAATATATATATATATAGCTTTGCTAAAGTGTGCCTGAGCGCATATCACCTTATTCTACGCGCCGCACCCTCTCTAAGCGCTCCTAACTGTCGACATGTCTAATCCTTAGACGGCTGAGAGACCAAACCCACCTGCATGCACCACGATTTGGTTTGATCGTAAATATCTGGACACAAGTGGTACAACATAGTAAACCGAGTACCACTCAGATTCTCTGTTTCATTGATTAGGAAATTGTCGTGCTCTTATTGTAAAATAATATTGTATTAGTAAATTATTTTACTATGTTGATTTTGTTCTCAAGCATTACTAGATGCAACGTTCTGACAATAGTTTTCATTGGAGCATTACTATGTGCCTTACTTAGTTTACGACCACATCTAAGAAATAAAAGCTGGTTGGCTGATTTGGAAGGCTTATGGTAACGCATTCAATTTCATTACTATACTTTCAAGAACTGTGTGTGGCATCTAGTAATCAATTAAATGTCGTTACTTTTTCTGGCATGCGATTTTACCATCGATCATTAGCATGTCCACCCGCTTGATTGGTTGAGCGGCACACCTGTAGGCTAGCAAACCAATCGTAATGAACCATCTATCTAGGGTAATCGTAGTGGATTTTTTTACTATAGGATTGACCAGCTGAGTAATAAGGACTAACTAATAGTAAAACTAGATTTGCTCATTACCTTTGTACGTAGTAGCCTAGTAAATAGGTTACCAGACCAATTACAAGGCTAAGTGGTGCATGGTACACCCTGACAATATTACTATTTTTGATACGTAAATGCCTTTTGAAGATTACTTATACAGTATTATGTGGCACAACCTAGTAACTACATTACCATAGAGATTAAAGTGCCAAGGAGTGATGTCTGCCAGCGGGTAACGAGATTACTATAGACAACATATACTACAAGAGTACGTGGTAGCCTCGTAACAAGATTACCAGAACCATTAAATATTACCAGTAGTAAAGGATGGATGAGTGGTGCGTGAAAGCTAGTAACCTGATTAGTAGAAAGACTGAATTTTTTACGAGCACCCATATGCGAGGCGGAGGGGTGGTCTGTGCCAACCGTAACTGTTATTCCCTTACGATGTTTGGCATGGTTTTTACTGGGATTGTCCTACCAAGCGACGCGCGCAACAGACTTCACATCGAGCGGAGCGCAGGATTAGCGTTTTTACGCGCACGCTCAGTTTAGCACTACCGTGTATATATATACCCCTCCTCATTAGTTAGAGGAACACTTTGATTTTCACTGGAATCATCACTTTCCATGAAATTTTATGTGAGGCATACATGTTGTTCAAAACCAACTTTGTATACTAAGATTTAACAGTGAATTTGCCATCAGCTGTAAGAAGGCAACTACCTTCTTTTTCTGCTAAAAAGTAAAATTCTGCGGAAACCAATCAGGCGAGAGAACGTACATAATTGTACCATTGAATGACTTGCACTATTAATTGGCAATAGAGCGCTAACCGAATCTGCTTGCTTAGAGCATCTACAACCGGACACATCAAATGTGACCCCTCAAACGTTCGTGGACATTGACCGATCATCATGCCCCCCCCCCCCCCCCCCCCAAACACACACAAACTAAAACTATAGTAGCCATGCAACGTGATGCAAAGTACGTAGATCAACATTGGAACATACGGACAACACAGAATAGCAACATTCTGACATCCAAGCATAGCACAAACCGTACATATTTGACATAAGTTTTGTACATTCTTACCCAAAAGTTCATCACAGGATGATAGTTACTAGGGATATAGATAAAAGGGAAGCTAAAATGGAGGGAGGTAGCTGGACCTCACCATTTCCGCGTCTGGCCCTTGCCCTTGCGGTGACTGGAGCGGCAGTAGTTGTCCTCAGCGTAGGCGTCCATGGTCGGAGGGGCGTCATCATCGTTCGTGCTCATCCTTGGAGGAGGATGAGAAGAAGCCCGTGAGACGACGGGCAAGCGCGACTCTTCTCCTTTGCAAGCCGGGCCGCTTTCGTGTCGCCAACCGTCCTCTCTGCAGGGAGGCGCTTGGACTCCTTGATGCCAAGCCGAGCGCCTTCTAGTTCTTGCGACGGAGGCGCCTCGCGCTCGTCTCATCCCTGGGCACCAACCAGCAGAGGACTTTAGCAGGAGCTTCTCCTCCGGATCTACCAATGCGGGTGTGGACACACGTGACCTGCAAGAGGAGTTGCCTCCTCCGCCGCCGGCCTCTCCCTTGCCCATTGCCTCTTGCGGCGTGCAGCGCACGCTTTCGGTTCTGCCGTCCATCTACAAGGGATCTAGGCTGGCTAGGGCATGAGCACCCACCGTTGTTAGGGAAGAAAAGCGTCCGGAGGGGTGGGAGGTGGGTGGCGAATAAGTTCCAGCGCGGAGCACGCGAAGTCGACGCCGAGCGACAGGGGATGGCGCGGAGCTCAAGCTCCCGTCTATGTCCACCCATGACCGTGCTAATGTGACATGAAGGGCGAGCTCCTCCTCGTGCTTCGAGCGCAGCAAGCCGTCCTAGTCGATGGGGTTCGTGTCGCTATCGGATCTGCTGTTGATCGCGTTGCCGACGCTCAACATGACGGAGAGGCGGGGAGCGGAGGGCACGGGACGGAGAGGGGAGGGGAGGAGACGTGAAGTGGATTGTGGACTGTTTGAGAGTGTTAGACAAATGGTTTAGGGTTCGTCCGGCGTGGGGTATATGTGGGGAGTGGGCCAGCGTGGGCCGGTCCGATATGGCAGACATGTCCGGGTGCACCCGGGCCTCTCCATATTCGTCCCAGATATGGACTGGATATATATGGGGGGGTGGGGGGGGGGGGGGGGTGACTGCCATTCAACCCGGATGTATAGGGACGGTTTGAGGATCCGGCTGGGTCGTGATTTCGTGACCAGTCACTGACCGAGCCATCTGACCGGACTTGTAGGAGGCATTTGAGGAGCTCGGCTGTAGATACTCTTACATGCCAGCCCGGTGAACTCACCATGGGTACGTTGTGGCCACTAATAAACAACTCGACGGCAATACCAGCACCGGCCCCGTCATGAACTCAACGCGACACTGGCGCCTACAAGCAACGAAGAAAGAAATAAACGACTAACGGGATTGATTTGATTGCTTGAGATGACTGTGTTTGTTTAAACTGATTTTAAGCTGCTATTTTAGTTAGACATTACGTGTGCATAGCTTGTTCATTCTTGACATGGAAACCTTAAGAACCTCTTTTATTCATTTTCTAATAGCGTTACATCATTCACCAAAAGAGGTATAACAGAGGGAAGGGTCATCTAACCAAGTTCTTCGGTCTTGGTATTTCGCCCAAAATTGGCCAAATCAGGAGCAATATACGGGTCCAGAATAACCACGCTCATATATAGTCATATACAACCACCTTCACAAAAACACAAATCCCTACCAAGGGATCTAGTAGCAGCAATGAAGGTCGACGCTGCTATCCGTGCAGCGGGGCGTCATCCTTCATGATATTGATCACTTCTAGATTGTCCGAGCTGATGATTATTCTGTTACAGCCCATAGATTCTGCCAGCTGCAATCCATTCCTCAGCCAACAGAACATCTTGCGCAATGTCCAGCAACGAATTGCACCTGGTATCAGCTGTACCTTTCACACGGAACCTTGCATTTTGGGCTACCATGCAGGGCTTGGTTCTGGGTGAGGAGACCTCGGAAGGCTCAGGTCTGAACGTGGGCAGCATCGCAGGAAGAGTATTGAGTCAGAATGTTAGATCATTCGCCATGCAGCAATTCCAATATATACACCATTCCAGTCTCCACTAATGTGAGATACTGATAAGAAATGAAAATTCATCTTCTAGTCTAGACGATAAAATGTTGAAACTTGTCCCTCACTCCATCCATGTCTAGCCATCCATCTGGTCCTTCGTTTTTCACATATCTAGTCATCTGGCGACAGCCTAGAGCTGCAGAGATGCCGAACCAGGTTGGCCTTTCACTTTACAGTCACCCCGTATGTCTGCCTCCTTGGCTCCTTCTCTATCTGCTACCAAGAGTCTCAGATCAAACACAAAAGGAAAGTGGTCGTTTGCATTGGCACCTGATACACTGGATCGCTTGCCTAATGTATGAACATTAGAGCATCTACAACTAGACCCCTTATATTGCCCCTATATGTCCGGGCGGACGGCCCGGTTAGTGGTTGGTTAAGAAATCGCGACCTAGTCACACCCCTATATCGGCCCTATACATCCGGATTGACCGGAACCCCTTATATTCAACCCATATTTGGGGGCGGATATGGGGATGCCCGCGCACGTCTCAGCATGTTCGCCACGTCGGATCCGGCCCACCCCCACCCCATAAATATCCCCATCATATCCACGTCCGGACGAAACCCTAACCACTTGCCGCTCCACCCCACATCCAGTTTGCGCAGCTCTGCCCTCTCCCAGCTCCTCTTTGGCGATCTCCGGCCTCCTCCGGCATGGTGGGCAGTGGATCAGACTCCGACAACTTTCAATCCATCGAATGGGACGTCGTCCCATGCAGGGACGAGGAGGAGCTGGCTGTCCACCTAGGTCTCTACCGCTCCGTGGAGGAATCTGCCCGTGCACCGTGGACTGAGTCATTCCACAGGGAATCCATTGCGTCCGCCTGTGCCAGTAGCTCAAGGCGCCTGACCAGTGTGACGACACAACCCCTGTAGTGGAGCCTCGTCCTTGCAAAGTTGGGCTCCAAGTCTGAGGTCAATGCCACTAGATGCCTCCCCTTGGATGCACCAGGGGGCTTGACCGAGGGAGAGGCGTGGCAAACAACGGAGGACATGTCACACGCTCCCTCAGAGATCAAGGATGCCCACCGAGCTCGTATCCTCACGAAGCGGCAAGCCCGGATGGCACGTGCCCTCGGAAAGGAGCAAACCCGAGAGGTCAATGCCCTCGCTGGACTATCCCCAAAACAGGAGGACTAGGAGAAGGAGGATGCGAGTGACGGATCGGACAACTCTGACATTCAGTAGATCTGGCTCGATCCATATTGTGCTTCAACCGCTACTTTCGTGATAATGACGGCAAAAGCAAGGGCAAGGGCAGTTGTTGGTGAAATTTGTCCATAGCTTAGTATTTGGAACATGCCAATTTTTGGTAATCCGATGGCATGTATAATGTTGCTATGTGTGTGATCTACATGAAGTATGTATGTTTATTTTACGTTGCATGAGAGTGTATGGATTTGAGGGTTGCAAATAAGATACACGGCCGGGGACATGGACATTTGAGGGGTGGTCGGTCACTGTATGTGGACATGTTTACAGACGTTTAGGGGGCTGGATTTATTAGGTCCGGCTGTACATGCTCTTACTTCCTCTGTTTCACAATCTAAGTAGTGGATGAAAGACAAAACTGATGAAGCAGACTATTTAGTAATTTGTTATCGACTGGTTGTGTCGGACCTTTTGTTTTCTTTTAATACAGTTTTGAATGAATGCTTCGTTTCTTTAATAAAGATAGTTGTGTGCATCATCTGATGTAGAGGCCTAGGGAACTTCTGTTCTGGAATAATAGAAATAATAATAATGATGATGATGATGATGATGATGACGACGACGACGATGATGATGCTAATTTTGAGTGTTATGACATAAAAATAATACAATGTAGTTACATTTATAAACACTTCCAAACAGTAGGAGTTATGTTTCTTATAAATAACTATTTGTCAGTTCAATTGTTGGCTCAAGTTGAGCTTTAACGTTTGTCCACCCTTCAGATTATGGGGCGAATGGAGAAACATACACTCTTACTTCATTAGTATTGTGTACATTGGTGCAAATCGAAGTGTTTTGAGAAGATTTTCCACACATATGGAACACTGTATTCCAAAGAATATATAGTACATAATATGAAACGTAACGTTATCAATTGTACAATGTAACTGAATCGATATACTCTAGAAAACATATCGAATTGGTGGAGATAATACGCTAAGCATCCAGGAATATATGCCATGCTAACACGTGTTCCCGTCACACCAATAGCTGGCCATATGGCGAAATTGTTCTCTAAATCCAAGAAAAGAGGTGATGCCAAACCATTGGTGAGGATATCATCCATTCTTAAAGCATAAAAAATGTACTCCTAGCAAGCAAGAAATAAAATTACCACTATTTCGTTATCCTTGGTAATAAACATAAGAATGTAAAACCAATAAAAAATCTTTTGTTGCTTTCAAGTGTTGCATAAGCAAGGGCAACAAACTAAAAACTGAAATTGAATACAAGAAGCTCAAGAAAGATAAATACATGAACTAAGAGAAAATACTAACTCTAGCGTTCACCTCCCTGACAACAAAGCCACAAAAATCCTGATGTTGGATTCATAACAGTGGCGCCAGAAAAAGGTCTTGGTGAAGATTGTGTGATTTATTCTTTGTGGTGAATGGCTTTTCTGTTACTTCCTGGGCCTCCAAGTGGAAAGATTTTCCATAAGCGGTGATTTTTTCCCTTGGTATCACATTTGTATCTTATTACTAATTAATAGTTAGTTCAAGTATTGGTCTAAGTTGAACGTTTAATGTTTGTCCACCCTTTAGATTGTGTACTAAGGCATAAACAAATACTCTTATTTTGTTACTGCAGTGTCCATTGGTGCAAACTGAAGTGTTTGTGAAGATTTTCCACACATATGGACGTTGTCTTCCAAAGATTATATAGAACATAATACACAATATAAGGTTGTCAACTATACAAGAGAACCACATCGGTCTATTCTAGAAAACTTATCAAATTAGCGGAGATAATACGCTAACCACGCAGGAATATATGCTATGCCAACACATGTTCCCATCACAGCGGGAGCTTTCCATGCAGAGAAATTGTTTTGAAAGTCCAAGGCAATGATAATGCTTTACCCTTTGTAAACATATCACTCATTGTTAAACCTGAAATTGAATACAAGAAACTAAAGAAAAATTAATGCAGGAACTAAGAAATATTTTGACTCTAGCTCCCCTCCCTGGCAACAACGCCAGAACAATCCTGATGATGGATTCATAACAGTGGCACCAAACAAAGGTCTTGGTGAAGACTGTGTGATTCTTTGTGGTGATTAGCTTTTATTTACTTCCTTGGCCTCCAACTGCAAAGATTTGTGTAAGTGATGATTTGTTTTTATCACTTATGTACCTTATAACTAACTAATTATTAGTTTAGTTGTTGGTCTAAGTTAAACTTACAAAAAAATCAACCCTTTAGATTGTGGGGCAAAGGGAGAAACATGTATTGTTACTTTGTTAGTGTAGTGTGCATTGGTGCAAACTGAAGTGTTTGAGAAGATTTTTTCCACACACAGTTATGTTTTATTCCAAAGAGGGGCTCGGGGGCTGGCCGGCTTGGCCACCCGTCGTTTTTCTTAGCGGTTCTCAACCGCGTTGGATTGCCATAGCCTCTCACTTCGCCCTAAGCCACAGATCCGGCTTCAGCTGTCGGCTGGCAAGCACATGAGACCCAAAGCACCAGCGCGCCAGGAACACCGAGTCAAGCACCGCCGGGTCGCCCAACCCGGCCCCGCCACTTTAAGTTGCCGCACGACCGACTGCTCGCCAACCCAGCCCTGCCGGATTGCCGCCAGCCGGCCCAGTGGGTGTTTCGCTCACGCTCAACGTTTTGAAAGACTAAGTATTGTACGCTCCTCTCAAAAGTCGAACCCCTTGTCACGGACCGGAGCCTCGGCCGTCAGACTCGCGGGGGGGAGGCCCAAAGGGGGAGAGTTGCAAGAAACGGCTCTAAAGATGAAAAGCAAAAGCGCAAGCATCCACGAAGTTCCTGCATACCGCCGGATCGCTCGACCCGGCCTCACCACTTTAAGCTGTCACACGACCGGCTGCCCGCCAACCCGGCCCAGCCGGATTGCCGCCAGCCGGCCCAGTGGGTGTTTCGCTCGCGCTCAACGTTTCGAAAGCCCAAGTACTGTACGCTCCTCTCAAAAGTCGAACCCCTTGTCACGGAACAGAGCCTCGGCCGTCAGACTCGCGGGGGGAGGCCCAAAGGGGGAAGATTGCAAGAAAACAGCTCCAAAAACGAGAAGCAAAGGCGCAGACATTCACGCAGCTCATACATCATAAATTTAAATAGGCCCAAGGCCAGAGTTCATTACACCCAGTCAACCCCCAGTAGGTGGGTAGACCTGGTACCTAACAGAAATTTTTTATAAGTTAAAAATCAGGCGTCGCCTCCGCCAGAGCGCGCAGCCCCCGGGTCCGCAGAGGTGCCGATATCCTCCTCCCCGGCGTCCGCGTCGCGGAAAACGCCCGTCTCCTTGGAGCTGCCCTCTGGGTCGTCCAGAAGTAGGCCGTAGTCGTCGGCAGGAACGACCCCGCCATCCTCCGCCCGCTCCGGCTAGAACTCGTCATGGAAGGAGAACCCGGCAATGTAGCTGGCCCGGGCGGCGATCCGTCCGGCCTCCGCCTGCAGCTGGCCCTCCGAGCCGGCTCGCTGGCCCATCAACGCATCCAGCGCCAAGTCCGGATGCCACGACACCGCGAACCGGAGCGCCATCTCGGCGCCGGCACGAGCGGCGGAAACCCGCCACTCGTGAAGGCGGTCCGGGCCCGCCTCCAACCACCGCGCCAGCCGCGTGAAGCTGGTCGGCGCGACGGCACCCGGCCAGAGGGTCGCCGTCATCGCCGCGCCGACCTCAGAGAGCCGCCCCATCCGCTCGCTCAAGACTCGCAGACGGGCCTCGGCAGCGGAAACGATCTCCGGGAAGGTCCAGGCCACCCGCGGGTCAGTCCCAGAGCCGACGACCCCTTGCGGGTCGCCCTGGAAGCGGACCGCCTCCTCCGCCAGCTGGCGTGTCTCCGAAAAGGCCCCTGCTGAGAAGAAACGCAAGTTAGAAGAAAATTACTAAGGGGGGAAAAGCCGGAGTCCCAACCCGGCAACAACGAAATCAAAGGAAAGCACTTACTGGAGAAGAACTCTTCCAGGTGCTGCGCTTCGAGCAACGTACCGCGCCGCTCCCGGGCAATAGTGCGGTCACGCTCCTCCAGTGCCTTCTCCAGGTCGGCGACCTTGGCAAGGGCCGCCTTCAGCTCGGCGTCCTAGTCCTCGGCCGCCTTCACGGCCTCCTTGCGGAGCCGGGTCTCCCCCTGCCGGGTCTCCTCCGCCGTGGCCACCAACGCCTTCAGGCGCTCCACGTCGGCCTGGAGCTGCCCCTTGTCGTCCGCCAGCTTGCCGCGTTGCTGGTCCGCCTCGGCAAGGGCCTGTTGCGCCTCCACGAACTTGGCGGCCTCCGCCTTGAGGCGCTCCACCTCGGCCTCGAGGCGGCTCTTGTCGCCCGCCAGCTACTCCCGCAGCCGGCTGGCTTCGTCGAGCGCCTGCCGGACTCCCGTCGCCTCCGCCTTCGCCTTCTCCGCCTCGGCCCCGAGCCGGCCGACGTCTACGACAAGCCGGTCATAGTGAAAACCGGCCCGAACCAGCCGGGTCCTCCAAGACAGCACCTCGGCTGCAGAAGAAAAACTCAGCAACAAAGTACTATTTTAAGATTCGACCCAACTGCTACGCAGTTGGCCCAAATCTCGGGGGCTACACCCAGTGGGTGCGCTAGCGCGCCCCCACTAGAAAAGAGCTTGAAAAAGAAATACCTGCCGCAACACGGAGCTCCTCCTCCTTGGCGGCGAGCCTCTCCTTGAGACGCCAATGCGTCTCAAGGAGCCGGTTGAAGACATTAACCCGGTAGGAGTCAAGTTGCTGCAGAAGGAAACGATCAGCGCAAGACAGCAAGATAAGATTCGACCCAATTGCTATGTAGTTGGCCCGAATCTCAGGGGCTACACCCAGTGGGTGCGCTGGCGCGCCCCCACGAAGGAGAAAACGACGAAAAGAGAAAGGCAGAACGCGAACGAAGACTTACGAAGACGGCGTGCTCCAGCTCCTGCGTCGCCTCGACCTCGGCCTAGGCGAAGTCCTGGATCCGGTCCGTCTGCCCCCGCAGGCGGCGGGTCACGGCGGCCATCGCCGCCTCCTCATGGGTCGGAGGCCCGAAGGGGACCTCGCTGGTCCCACTCCGCGACGGCCGCGGCTCGGCAACCCGGCGTCCCCCGGACCTTAGCACCAGGGCGTGCTCTCCACCGGCCGCCTCCCCTGAAGCCGGCGCCTTCTCCGGCGCCCTCTCCGGCGCCGACGCCGGCTCGATGGGCGGAGCGGCTTGAGGCTCCACCACCAACGGCACCTCCCTCGCTGGCGTCCGGGACGCCCCCTCCGGTGCCGCCCGCGCCGCCTCCTCCAAGACGACGTCGCCGCTGCCTCCATCGGCCCCCTCCCGATCGACCACGTCGGTCCGCGGCGGGGTGCCGTCCTCGACAACCACGACCTCCCGGTCGAGGTCCATCGCGTCCGCACGGCAGCCTTGGCCTTGCTCCCTTTCCGACGCCGGCACGAAGACCGTCATCGCCGCCACCGTCCCCGCCGGCATCTCCGGCCACGCCGGCTCCTCGCCGGCTTGCGCCCACGCCGTCGCGGCGCTGACCCAGGCCTGGGTCGACGCCGCGTCCAGATCCGCCTCGGCCCGGTTCCGGTCCCGCCAAGCCAGGCCTGGGCATCAGCCGGGTCCAGACCAAGGTCCGGATCCACCGGTGCCTCCTCCTCGTCCCGGTCAACGGTGCCGGATCGGCTCCTCCGGAACACGGCGCCCTAAGCGGACGCGGCGTCCGCCGCTGCCAGCGCCAGCGAGATCGGCGACCTGAAGCACAAGACAAAAATGGTTACACCGAGTCGAGCGGAGCCGCTCCGCAACTCGGCTCAAACAAAAAGGGTCACCTACCCCGGCACCACCAGAACGGCGGGCCTTGTCGCCGTCTCCTGCGGAGCGCCGCGCCTCCTCTTGGCGGGCGGCTTCGCACCTCCGGCCGGTTCCGCCGCGCGCTTCGCGGACGGGGCCCGCGGCGGGACGCTGTCCTTCCCATGCGGGCGCCTCGCCGTCGCCGCCCCTCCCTCCCCCCCCCCCCCCCCGAGACAACCCGGCTCCGGCCGTGCCGCCACTACTAGGGAAAACCTTATACACAGAATCTTAGCAGCAGCGCGTCACGAAAAGAGGCGCTACTGCTAATTAGTAGTAGCGAGGTTAAGAAAAACACGCTACTGATGCAAATTTAGCAGTAGCGCGTGAGGGCTAAACCGCGCTGCTTCAAAAATCGACCGACAGTAACCAACAACCTAAGTTAAGCAGCAGAGCGGTGTCACAATGCGCGCTGCTGCTAATGCAATAGTAGTACCGTGCTTTTTACTCACGTCGCTGTTGCTAATTTTGAAATTGTCCACATGGTTGGCCCCGTTTAGCAGTAGCGCGTGTGAGAAAAGCGCACTGCTACTACGCTCTTAGCAGTAGCGCGTTTTTCCTCACGCGCTACTGCTAAGACGTTGCACCCCACCACCTTTTTCCACCCGTCCTCCCCTCCCCCATCTCCTCTCCTCCCTTTCCCCTACCTCCCACATCCTCCCTCTCTCACTCTTATTCTTCCTCAATACTTCTCCCCCCATTACTCTCCCTCTTCTACCTACCTTTCTCTCTCTTCATTACTCCTAGCTAACTACACCACCTCCATTAATACATCTCCTTTCTCTTTTTCCTTCCCCCTCCACTAGTTGAAGTTGTCTCCTCCCAAATTAGCTAGCTAGGTAGATGTAGCATTTAGTTAAGTGACCTATTTGCCCCCTAACTAGATCTATCTTTGTCAAGAAGAGCTTTGTGCACTTTTGATCTCCCTACATCATCATCTCCACCGTGTGCTCGATCCCGAGATAGAGGTGATTAAAATTTCATGCTTTTGCAAAATGGAAATATGTGTATGTGTGTGTGATATGACAATTGGGCAATATGATGGAAATTGTGTGTGTGGCATGAGTTGACGCCAAATTGTGCTTTTGAGTTGCCTATGTTTTGTCGAAATGTCGATTTATTTCCGTTTCGGCGAATTCCGGGCAAACTCTAGATCTATATATGTCCTATTTTTAGGGAAGATCAAGCCGAATTTTTGTATGACTTTGATGCATGCATGCATTTTTATAATCAATTTGTTTATTATTACCGTGCAGACGTTCATGATGGTCAGTGGAACAATGGTGGACAGGTAGTTGCGGTCGGCGGTGCAGGACATGAAAGAAAATAACCGGACAGAGGTTTTATGTCCGTGTCAAAAATGCAAAGGAATAGTTTGGCTTGACCCCTATGACGATGGTCGTGTCGAAGCGCACCTGCTCATGACTGGTTTCATGGATGGCTATACTCAATGGATAATTGAAGATGAGGATGACGATGTTGAGGACGCCGACGGGGCAGGCAATGACGACACGGGGCAAGACGAAGAGATGATCGATAATGGCGGCGGGGAAGAGGCCGGACATGGAGGTGGAGAAGGGGCCGGACATGGCGGAGTAGAAGGGGCCAGACATGGCGGCGGAGAGAATGTGGACTCCACGCAGCAGATTCGTTGGTACTAAGTTCAATCGTGCGGGACCCTCATGTTCAAGCACTGCTTCGCAAGGAGACGAGTATTGAGAGAGCTGCTTCTAGAGAGGAGGCTAAGCTGGAGCAACTGGTGGTAGACTCGAACACTCCATTGTATGATGGTTGCAATCCTGAGGTGACCCGCTTGAGTTTCACGCTCCAACTCTTGAAGACGAAGGCTAAAAACAAATGGACCGACACTAGCCTCGATGAGCATCTCAAGTACCTAAAGGATGTTCTTCCCGCGGGGAATATATGTCCTACTAGTGTTGATGAGGCCAAGTAGATCGTGTGCCCTCTTGATCTGCCGCACGTTAGATACCATGCATGCATCAACGATTGCATAATTTATCGGAAGGAGCACGCGGAAAAAAAAGATGTCCGGTGTGCAATGCTTCTCGATACAAGAAGGCCGGGAAGAAATGTCCCCAGAAAGTTGTATGGTACTTACCGATCACTCCCCGTCTCCAGCGGTATTTCGTAGATCCCAAGGAAGCAAAGCTAATGCGCTGGCACGCGGAGAGTAAGAAGCCCGACGATGGAGATGATCCGAAGCTGAGACACGTCAAGGATGGAAGCCAGTGGAGAGCGTTGAACAACTTCTATCGGTATTTCGAATGTGATGCAAGGAACATCGTGCCCGGCGTGTGTACCGATGGCATGAATCCGCTTGGCAAGCAGAACACCAACCATAGCACATGGCCCGTGTTTGTATGGATGCACAACCTCCCCCTGGGTTGTGCATGAAGTCGAAGTACATTCACATGAGCATGCTTATTCAAGGGCTGAAACAACCAGGAAATAATATTAGTTTGTATCTGGGGCTACTTCAAGAGGAGTTAGACACGTTATGGAAAACACCGGCCAAGACATGGGACGCCAGCAAAGGCGAGTATTTCTACATAAGAGCCGCGCTGATCATGACGGTGCACGACTATCTCGGTTACGGATATGTCGCAGGCCAGGTGTGCCATGTATATTGCGGATGCACGCGGTGCATTGATGATACGACGTCTCAGCAGCTAACGTCAAGGAAAGATGGCGGGTCTGGGAAAATCGTGTACATGGGGCATCGAAGATGGCTCGAACAGGATGACCCGTGGAGAAACCGTGGAGATCTATTCAATGGTCACGCTGAGCATCGAGGACCTCCACGTAAGCGGAGCGGTGCCAAAATCGATGAGCTGTTGAAAAACTAGAAGGAGTGCCCCGCGCCGGGAAAGACGATGAAAAAGGCGCCGGAGCTGCTGTTGAAGGTATGTAAGACAAGGTCTGTGTTCTAGGACTTGGAGTACTGGCACAAACTCGATACACCTCATTGCCTTGATCAAATGCATATCTGTAAGAATGTCCTTGAGAGCTTGCTCGCGACACCGATGAACATGCCGGATAAAACCAAGGATGGGCCGAAGACAAGAAAAGACATGCAAGATTTGAATATCAGGGAAGATCTGAAAATGCCGCCCCGTAAAAAGTCAGATGAGATAGATACGGAGATAGAGGCGCGGGAGAAGAAGGGCAAGAAAATAAAGAAAGAGGATTATTGCCCACCTTCTTGCTTCACCTTAAGTCAGGCTGAGATCGAACAATTCTTTAAGTGCCTTACCGGAGTCAAAGTTAGCTCCGGTTACTGTTGCAAGATAATCAGATATCTAGATACGGACAAGAAAAGGTTCAGCGGGATGAAGTCCCATGACTGTCATGTGATGATGACGCAGATACTACCTGTTGCCCTTAGAGGGATAATGGACAAGCACGTCCGTGACACGCTTATTGGTGTCTGCAACTTTCTCGACGTCATCTCTCGAAAGTCGATCAGTGTGAAGCAGCTCCGAAGGCTACAGGAAGAGATCGTTGTGATACTGAATGAGCTTGAGATGTACTTCCCGCCCGCGTTCTTTGACGTGATGGTGCATCTGTGTGTCCATATTGTGGACGACATAATAGACCTGGGGCCGTCAGTTCTGCACAACATGATGTCGTTTGAGAAGATGAATGGGATCATCAAAGGATTTGTTCGTAACATGTCCCATCCAGATGGAAGCATCGTCCAGGGCTATCTGACACAAGAGCGCATCTCTTTCTGTGAGAATTTTCTATATGGCGCAGGCCAGCCGCCTGGTGTTAGTGTTGGTTTGCCCGTTAACAAGCACGATGGGAGGCTCGAAGGAGAAGGTCACTCCAACGGTCGCAGGGAACTGCACGTGGCATACTCAGATCGACGCAGCGACTTTGACAGAGCAAACCTGGTAGTGCTACAACACCCAGACGAGGTAGATCCTTTCGTGGCACTGCACAAAGAAATTATCGCAAAGAAGTATCGTGACTGGGGGTATGCAGGACGGACGCCAAACTTACTAGAGAGCACAACTCCACTTTCCTGCATTGGTTCAAAGAGCATATTATTGCTAATCCCCCGGACGAGGGATCTAAGGACGGATTGCTCATATACGCCTTAGCACATGGCCCCTCGCCCAACCTCGTAACCTATCAGGCATACGATATCAACGGATACACGTTCTACACGGAGGCCAAAGATATGGACAGTGATGATCAGAACTCAGGGGTGACGATGGAATGCATGACCGGCAGCGACAAAGGCGCAACTGAAAGATTTTACGGAAGGGTCGAGGAGATCTGGGAGCTTGACTACTCTGGACTGCACAACACGACGATGTTCCGTGTCAGATGGGCTAAGAATGTCGAAAGAGAAAACCGGAATTTCACTACCATGACTATACCCGACGCCAAGAGCGCTACCGTGAACGCTATCGCAAAAAACGAGCCATGGGTAGACGCTAAGCACGTGACACAATGCTTCTTCGTAACCGAACCGCGCAATCCCAGTCGTGTTGTCGTGAGGAGAGGCAAAAGTAACATCATTGGAATGGATGGAGTCACCAACGAGGGAGACTACGATCAGTATGGCAACCCAATGAAAATACTACATTACCTAAGAAAAATCATACTCCATGGAAAAGGCAAAGTCACAATGAGGGGCTCAATTACTCTTCAACCTAGCTAAATTACCTGGAGTAGCTATAGCGCGTTTTGCCTAAACGCGCTACTACTATGCCCACTTAACCCCCAAAATCCCCACTCCTCTCTTCATCCCGACTTTTTCCCCCAAATCCCCACACACTCTCTCTTCCCCCGTCGCGCCGCCGGAGCCCTGACCTCGCCGCGCCTCTATGCTCGCCCCCGACCCCGATCCCGACCGACCCCGGCGCCGGCTCCGGCCCCCGACCCCGACCCCGTCCGACCCCGGCCCCGACCCCGGCGCTCGCCCACGGCCCCGGCCCCGACCCCGACCCCAGCTCCGGCCCCGACGCTCGACCCCGACCCCGACCCCTCCCAACCTCGGCCATCGTCGGGCCTGCACCCTCTATAAGCCCCCCACCGCTCCTCCTCTCTCTGGTAGCTAGGTTTTTTGGTTAATTTACTTAGGTTTTAGTTAGGGCATATGGTTAATGAGGTTATATATTTTGTTATGAATTTAGCTAGGTTTTTTCTTCAAGTTCGATATCTTTCTTCCTTTTAAATGCAAATTTGAAGTGGACATGTGATATGTGGACATGTGATGTTTTGGACATGTCATATTTGGAAATTTGGACATGTCATTTGGACATGATGATTATGTGCAGGGTAAATGATCCGAGTGGCCTATGTTACGCCGGAATGTTGATTCATTTCCGTTCCAGTGAATTTCAGGCGCTCGATATGTCCATTTTTTTAGCAAAGGTCATGCCGAAATTTTTCGTGAATTTTGGCATGATTTGTGCTAGATAGTAGTCATATCGAGTGTTGGGAAACGACATTCCGGCAAACATAGATTTCTTTTTCATGTCATTTCTCATTTTTTTCATAGTTTTAGAATTAAACGAGGAGACTTAATCATAGGAAACATGTCGAACAACGAAGAAACTGGGCCTTCTGACCAAGATGCAGACGAGATGGATTATGAGGTTGAACAAGAGTAGCTCGACTATTTAACTGCTAAGCAATTGCAAAGTCAAGGTTTGAAGGTTGGCCTCGATGATGGTACTGACGACGACATTGACACCGACGGCGCCGGCACCGATGGCAGCGCCGAGACCGATGGCGGCGCCGAGACCGGCGGGGAAGGTACCGGCGGGGAAGATACCGGCGGGGAAGGTACCGGCGCCGATGCAGCTACCGAAAAGAAGAAGCAGAAGAAGCAGAGGATACGAAAACCTAACAAACTAGGGATTGGACGACTGGTGATCACAAAGATGGCACCTGGCAAGTTTGAGCCATTAGAGCTGGAAGAACCCCGCAAGTGCTATGGGAACCAAGTAGGATGCATCCTACGGGAATGCGCGAGCATCAACGACGATGACTTAAGGAGTAAAGAACATTTGACGAAGTTGCTCCTGACGAAGTTGCACAAGAGATTCAAATTCCCCGACCAGGATGATAACGTAGAACAACCGTGGGATGATCAGAAGATGAAAAAGATTAACAATCACGCCATGGGCATGTTCAGCAATGATTTGGCCTCCTAGAAAGGGAGGGTGAAACGAGCTATTGAGGCTGAGGAACCCCTGTCCAAGATTCTGGAGGAAAATCCGACACTTATGGAAGAGGAGCTCGAAAAGCTCAAGGACACTTGCGCTACCGAGGCAGCCAAGGGTAAGGCTGCAAAATTCAAGAGCCTTCAGCAAAGGAACATGGGGAAGCATCGCCTCAGAAGCCGTGGCTACCTCGGTAAAAGGCCCATATGGGATAAGGAGGACGCAGAACGTGAAGCCGCGGGTATCCCAGACCCCTTCGCGAAGTTCACCAACCCCTTGGAGCGTGACTTCATCAGGGCCCGCTACAAGTGGGACAAGGAAAAGAAGGTTTTTTACACTGACCAGATCACGAGGAAATTGATTAGACTACTGGTAATTATTCTTTTACCACCTTACATTTAGCTCTAGATCTAGTCGACTACACATTCCTAAACGGTTCACGCTCCTTCTGCAGGAGAAGCAACACCAGCTTGCAGCCGAAAGCCCTACTTCTCCGATGAGGCCCAAGTGGGACACCCCTCTCAACCGGGCCTTGAACGAACTTAAGGGACTCCCTTTGGGCCAGCGGCCGCAATATGGCCGTGTGCACGGCGCTGGAGACGGCGCCACGTGGAAGGTGTTTTACAACGAGGGCCCAGAGGCCAAGAAGCAGAAAAAGAAGTTTAGTCAGGCGGACATCGACGAGAAGGTGAAGCTTGCGGTCGAGAAAAAAGCAGCTGAGGATGCGAAAAAAACAACCGAGGAGAAAAATGAGTTGCTACAGCAGGTAGTCAATGCAGCTGTAACTGCTTGCAGAAATGATTTCGCTACTAACTTGGTTCCAGCTATCATCAACTGGACGAAGGAAAATCCAGACAAGACGGTACATGATTTCTCGTTGCCCAGTTTCGTCGGGAGCAACTCCGTGAACAACAACACCACCGCACCATCACTTGCTCACGCAACTGGGCCTCCTCTCGCAGTCGCTCCCGCTCATAGCAGCCCGTCCTCAGTCTCTGGCGCGCTAGGTGGGCCTTCGTCTTTGGCTGAGCTCGACGCCCTCACGGTAATTACATGTCGCACCAACATATATATATATATATATATATATATATATATATATATATATATATATATATATATAGAATATTCCATTTTTGTTGCCTTTCGGATGTTTTACGCCATAGACATGTGTTTGCAGGCCGAAGAAACCCCGTGCACCATACGCTACTTGATCAAAGGCCAGAAGGTGGACGTGGGAAAGGGGATGATAATTAACCCCTTGCAACCCACGTTCCACAACCAGACATGTGTTTGGGTACGATGACCTGCGTACCCCTAGTTAATTAGTTTGCGTACTGTATGTTGCATCTAGTTGCTAACCCTTTCTTTTTCGTGTTGCTCTAGTATATTTTGTTGCATATGATTGTACATCCTCTTGATGAAGATGCATCTCTAACAGGTACCTAGTTTCTTGATGGCGAGATGGCAGTGCTATGTTGTGCACAAAGGGAAGGTTCCGGGGGTGTACAACGAGTGGCCTGAGTGTCAGACGCAAGTGAATGGGGTCTCGGGCGCCAGCCATAAAGGCTTCAAAAGCAGACAAGAAGGAGAAGCTAGTTACTTGAGGTTCACGCTAGCGCGAGAGAGGACTCGTAACCGCCGCCTCATGTACTGCATAGTTCCGCTGTCACTCATAGTGATAGCTCTTCTCACGTATACCATTGTTTAGATGGATGACGTTGTAGTTGCAAGTATTCGAGACTTGCATGTATCGCTATTTCCGAGATGATGATGAGATACCACTTTGTGTTGGATGATGATTATGATGAGACTATTTGTATGTATATGCTATGATTACATTTGTGGTCTCGCAGCCATTTGTATGTGTATCATGATGACATTGTATCTGCTAAAGATTCTTGTATAAAGCCTGTTCAAATACAAAACATATATGCAGAAAAAAAATCAAAGACTACTAAAATTAGCAGTAGCGAGTGGAGAAAAGTTAGCAGCAGCGTGACAGTAGTAGTAGCGCGTCCAGACAAAGCACGCTAGAGCTATTAGCAGTAGCGAGCTTCCACGCAGCACGCTGCTGCTACACTTGTATAGCAGTAGTGCGGGCGTGCATGCGCTACTGCTACGGGTTAGCTGTAGCGCCTTATTAGTAGCGCCGGTCCCCGCGCTATTGATATACCTAGAACCCGCGCTGTTGCTAGGCTTTTCCCTAGTAGTGCGCCACCTCCTCCACCCGGCACCGCTACATCAGCGGCTCTCGTCAGCATCCCCGAACCCGTTCCACAACTGGCGACTCAAGAAATATAAACAAGACTCACCTGCTCGGCGCCCTGCGCCCGTGTCGGCAGCCGCCGCCTCCCCTCTGCCATGGGCCTCGGGCTCCTCCGAGGCGACCCGCACCACCTGCGCCCGCGCCCGGTCGTAAGGATGTCGGATGGCATTCAGAAGCACCTCTCGCGTCGCGTCGGGACGAACGAGAAGATAAGCAGCAGCGAAGTACGGAGACCAGGGACTCACCAACGGTGCCGGGTTCGCGTGGCTGTACGGGGCCTTCCCGAACTCCCAGTCAACCCCCAAGTTGGCCTTGGAGATGTCGTTGACCCGGCGCGCAACTTGGTCCGCCGCCAGCCGCGTGTTCGCCATGCGGTTGGGATCTTGGAGGCCGGTCATGTGACGGATGAGGTGGCTGCGCTGCTGCAGCGGCAGCACCCGCCGGACGATGAAGGCGGTGATGAGGTCGGTGCCGGTGAGCCTCTCCCGCTCCTTCATCACCGACACCCGCTCGCACAGGTTGAGCACCTCCTGCGACGGGTGCTTGGGGTAGTACCCCCAGTTCTGCTTCCCCCACGGTGGCGAGTTGATGAACGGCAGAAGGTTGATGCGGTCCTCGCCGAGGTTGCGGATGTAGACGAAGGAGTTCTGCCATTTCTTGGCAGAATCCTCTAGCGGCATCCTCGGGCAGTCGGTGCCCGACCGCTTGGTGATGACGGCCGCCCCGCACTCAGACATCTCCCTAGCCCTCGGCCCCTGCTGCTTCAGGGAGAAGAAGCGCACCCAGAGGTCGATCAAAGGCTAGACCCCCAGGTACCCCTCGCAGAGGGTGACGAAGCCGGACAACTACACGATCGCGCCGGCGCCAAGATGGTGGGGCTAGAGCCCGAAGAACTCCAGAAAATCGCGGAAGAAGCCGCTCGCGGGGAGCCCGAACCCACGCTTGAAGTGCGGCAGGAAGACCACCCGCTCCGAGCCCTTGGGCCGCGGCTCCCGCTCGCCTTGCAGAAGGCACGCCTCGACCTCCTCCGCCCTTAGAAGGCGCCTGGTATCACGGAGGTAGGCGATGTCGTCAAGAGTGATGGTCGAACCCATCCACAATCCTGATGGCAGCGCCATCGACCCGAGCGCGAAAGAAGAAGGAAGAGAAAAGGAAGAAGATGGCGAGAAAGCTCTGCTCAAGACAACGGGCGTCGCAGCTAGCGGCGGTCGTCAGAAGCAGAGGGAGGATGAAGAGGCAGGGGGCGCGAGCGTGAATGATCTCCGCCTCCCCCTTCGCCCCCAATTTATAGGCCATGATTTGAAACGTGGGGAAGTGGGATCATTTGCGCTCGCCCCTCCCACTTCCCCGCAATAAGTGCGCACGTACGCACGCAGTAACTGCCTCGAGAATGGCAACCGACCCACGGACACCGGCATAAATCCTCGCGCGTGGGCCGAGGGTGCGTGGCGGCGGGCCCCAGGCCGTCACCCCGTCCCGTCACGCGCGTGGCCTGTCAAGCCCCTCCAGCTCCCAGACGCCACGTGGCGGCCGCACGAAGCCCAAAAGATTGCCCAAGATTCATCAGACTCCTTGGTTTCCCGCCACGAGCAGGATGCCACGATCCGGCTTCCGGAAGCCGGCACACAGTGGGTGTTGCCGGACCCGGCGGTCACCAAATTCGCCTATGCAATGGGGGGGAACTGCGAAGGCCCTCCCATCCGAAGACGGTGGACCTTCACAGCTTTGGGGACTACTGTCGGGAGGATGAACCCCAGGTAGGCAACGGCACCCGGATCCTTTTCAAAAACAACGGGGCCAGCATCGCCCCTCGACCCGGCTCGCACTTGGCTGGGTTGCTCAACCCGGTCGGACTCCTTAACTCGGCCCCAACAACCAAGCTCAAGACTTCCCCAACAAGCCAGCACCGCCCTTGGCGTGTTTTCCAAACCCGGCCAAGGGTCAGCGGCCGTCCCATCCCAGCCGTACGATGGGACGAGTCTCCACCAACTAATGACCGAAGCCACAGTGCCCCGCCCATGCCTCTGGTCAACCGGACGAGGCAACAGTGCCCCCCACCTACCCGTTGACCAGGGCTGGCGTGGCAACAGTGTGCCCGACGTCACCCATGACGCCAGCAAGCGGCGACCTGACGGAGCGCCACTTTAGCCGACTCGACTCGGCCACGCCCTGACGACCGACAAGACGGCACACATTGCCCCCTAGGCGCATGGGGCCCGCGCCCGGGGAACCCGGCGAGCCCTGGTACCCGGCGGGTCCCAGCACCGGGTTCCTGGACGCTGACAACACGGCCCTACGGCCTTGTAACATTACCTTTGTACCCCTGGGGGGTTGACCTATAAAACCCCCCAGGAGCCCTCATGCATACGGGCAAGCAAGTAGGCTAGCAAGAAACACCACACACCCATCCACCCACTCACAAGCAACACCCGAGGAGAGGGAGCAGCTTAAGCCTTGGCCTGACCTCCTTCTTCCTCCATACAGCTCTAGGAGCAACTCTGTACTATTACATATAAACCACACTCGGCAGGACTAGGGGTGTTATCTCTCCGAAGAGATCCCCGAACCTGGGTATGTCTTGCATCCCGCGCTCGCTCATGCCGACCTCGCCTCTAGAGCCCACCAGTGCCCTCGAGCCTCCTCCTATCTTTAGCCGTCCCTTGGCATCTGTCGTGCGCCCACCACGACAGGCATGGAGTCTTCAGAGTAGAACCCAGCCGAGTCTCCCCTTCACCGGTAGGGTGGTCAAGCTCGAGGTCCTCAAATCCCTCCATTATTTCGTCCATCGTCACCCTAGCATATCCTTCAAGAATTGGACGGTAGTGAAAAGTTGCGCCTGGTTCAGGAGGTCGAACAAAGCCGACAGCCGCCTTGACTTTGAAGTTCGGCCATTGCGTAATAAGGTGGCAATGTTGAGACTCCGTGATAACATCCACGGGGTAGCTAGCAGGAGCCGTGAGGACAGGCTCCAGCTGAAGCAGCACGGTGGAAGCCACGCTGCTTCTCTGCTGAGATGGCGGGGTAACTTCGGCCGGTCGCTTGCTGTGAATTGCTTCTCGTTCCTCTAGCGCTTGTACCCTTGCGTGCATCTTCTGCATTTCGTTATGCTCCACTTTCCTCCTCCTCTCCTGGCATATGTAACCTCCTACGTCCGGAAACCCAGCCCTCCACGGAACGGAGCCTGACATGCCTCGTGTCCGTCCAGGGTGCTCAGGATTCCCGAGGGACATTGTGAGCTCATCGTTCTCTCTGTCTGGAACGAACGTCCCTTGATGCGCAGCGGCGATATAGTCCTGAAGCTTCGTGACGGGTATTCGCAGTTGCTCGTTCATCCAAACGCACTTCCCTATTACAGGGTCCAAGGTTCCGCCAACCCCGAAGAACCAAGTCCAGCAACGGTTTGGCCAGTTCAATGTCTCTGGTTCGACCCCTTTATCAAGCACGTCATTCTCAGCCTTGGCCCACAACGGCCGGGCTTTGAGGTAGCCACCTGACCCCGTGCGATGGTGATGCTCCTTCTTCACAGCATTTATCTTGTTTCTCGCTGACATCTTCTTACTCTTCTCCGATGTCTTGTGGGCCACAAATGCGTCCCAGTATTCTTTGATCTTCTCATACCGGCCGGTGAATTTTGGTGTCTTTTCTTTGTCGACAAACGCTGTTTTCAGATCATTCTTCCACCTCCTGAATAGCTCTGCCATCTTCATAAGAGCATGAGACTTGATCAATGGCTCTTTAACTGGCTTCTCCGGATCCTCCTCTGGCGGTAGGGTGAAATTTGCCTTCAGCGCGGTCCAAAGATCATCTTTCTGCATATCGTTGACATAAGACACCTCAGGGTCTTCCTTCTTAGGCTTATACCATTGGTGGATGCTGATCGGGATCTTGTCCCTAACAAGAAACCCGCACTGAGCAGCAAATGCTTCCTTTGTCCGGATGGGTTCAATCGGTTGGCCATCGCGCGCGATTGCTATGATCGTGAACCTTTCATCCGAGCGCAACTTTTTCTTTAGGCCTCGTTTCTTTAACGAAGTTGTGCTAGATCCAGAGGGCTAGAAAAAGGAAGAAAGACGAGAGTTAATATGTGTACATACCAAAACAATGAATGCATCAATTAGCTAGTCAGCACAGGCTTAATTAATATATATACCTGGCCGGACTCTGTTCGGTCACCGGAGCCGTCATCGCGGTCTCCTTCTTGCACCGGCATTCGGTCACCGGAGCCATCATAATCATGTCCTTCCTCCTCCATTGTTTGATAACCGTAGCCTGCTTCACCCTCTCCTTCCAGTCCATCGATTTCGTTGAGATACGACATGACATCACCTCCGGTTGCGATTATGTCCCCCAACACCTGTTGTGCGTCCTCGTCTCGGCGGTGCTCCATAGTTTCTGCAAATATTACAACATGGCAATTATTATACAAACATGACAGATGGATATATTAGTGGCAAACGTAGACCTAGCTAGCTACTCACAATAAGGAATCATATTAGTGGCCTCGACGCTTCTCTAGGGTTTGGGGTGGCCTCGGCAACGCTTCAAGGGTTTGGGCCGGACCGCCTCTCTCATGTTTGTCCGACGTTCGGACCGACAAGGGATTTAACAAAATGGCCCTCAACACTCGACCCCAACAAAACGACCCTTGACCCTTGATCCCTCGGCGACCCTCGACCCTCTACACTAGTTCACGACCCTCGACCGCTCGGCGATCCACGACCCTCTACCCTAGTTCCCGACCCTCGACCGCTCGGCGATCCTCGGAGAGTTGGTCGAGCGAGAGGGGGTTGATCGACGCTCGAAGAAGAACAAATAGAAGAACAAAAAAAGAGGAGAAGAAGATAAATATATAATTTTTCTATTTTTTTCTTCTTCTTCTCCTCTATTCCTTCTTCTTCTTCTTTTTCCTTATTTTCCTTTTTCCTCTCCACTAACCTAAAATCTACTAACTCAACATATGAAGAAGGAAATATTATCGGAGAGGGGGTATATCGACCCCCCCTCATGTATCCACATACATACATCTATACATACATACATCCATCTATGGATCATCATTGGAAAAAAAATGCATACATCCATGGATCATCATTTCTCATATATATCCATCTATAGCCACATACATATATAAATGGAAAAAAATGCTATGGAAAAAATAAATATATGAACAAAAATACATATATACTTGGTAAATATTCTATGAACATCATTTCTCATATATATCAATGCATACATCCATGGATCATAATTTCTCATATATATCCATCTATAGCCACATACATATATAAACGGAAAAAATGCTATGAAAAAAATAAATATATGAACAAAAATACATATATACTTGGTAAATATTCTATGAACATCATTTCTCATATATATCAATGCATACATCCATGGATCATCATTGCTCATATATCCATAGTCATATATAAAAACTTTCTATATATGAACAAAAAACTTTCTATGAACAAAAAAATATTTTTGACATATTTAGCATATTTTAAATTTTCCTAACTCTTTTACAACCAGAAAAAATACTCCAACTTCATGACAGTACCCACACTCCATTTCACCAAAAATCTTCTGATCCATAGTTCAAAATTTTCAAATTTCATTCAAATGAAATTTGAACGAGATTCAAATTCCTTGCTGAAAACCTATTCTAAACGTGTCCAAAAACTCTGAAATTTTGCCATCACCTTTGTCTTGCATCAGTACCTCACCACAAAAAAATTCGGAAATTCTAAAAATGCCCAAAGCCATCTAGCATTTCATCAAACACCTTCTATGCATATTGTTTCATCACTGTAAAAAATTCAGAAATTTCAGAACTCCTTCTCCTCTCCGTCTCCTTTCATCTCCACTCCTTCACGGCATTGCTGCTGCTCCACTCCTTCTCCTCTCCTTCTCATCACTGTTCTTCAAATGCATCGGGGTCGGCGGCGACCATGGAGCAGTGGCAGAGCAAAGGGGCTCGGGGGAACGCGGAGACGGGGAGCAGGGGACCAAAGGGAAAGAGGGGGCTCACCGGGGGGCGGGGGGCGGCGATGGCGGGAGGCCGGCGACGAGGACGGCGGGCTCGGGGTAGCACGCGGCGACATATGGCAGGGCTCGGGGTAGCACGCAGGCGACGGGGCAGGGCTCGGGGCAGCACACGGCGGGCTCGGGGCAGCACGCGGCGACGGTGTCGGCAACGGCGGCAACGGCGAGGTGGAGCAGCCTGACGGCGTCGGGGCACGGCTCGGTGGCGACGGCGACGAGCCCCTTTGGAGAAACTGCTAAGTGTTTGCTTATATACGTGAAGCACCGGTCCCGGTTGGTGCCACCAACCGGGACCAATGCCCCCCTTTGGTCCCGGTTGGTGGCACCAACCGGGACCAGAGATCTCTTTTCAGCAGCTGAAAGGGCGGGAAGCAGAGACCTTTTGTCCCGGTTGGTGGTACCAACCGGGACTAAAGGGTGGCATTGGTACCGGTTGGTGCCACAAACCGGGACCAATACACCCCTTTAGTCCCGGTTGGTGGCACCAACTGGGACCAAAGGCCTTGTGCTGCCCGCGTCGCGGCCAAAAGTTTAGTCCCACCTCGCTAGTTGAGAGAGCTCGAGAGTGGTTTATAAGCGCTGCTGCGCCCACCCTCTCGAGCTCCTATCAACTGCAGGCTTTCGGGCCTAACCTGTCACTACGTGCCTGTGGGCCTACTGGGCCTATTGCGGGCCTGAATCCTGGCCCATGGTTGGGTTTCTAGTCGTATTCAGGCCGTGGTGGCCCAGTAGGTGGCACTTCTTTTTTGTTTTCTTTGTTGCTTTATTTATTTTATTTTGTTTCTACTTACAACAAAATACTTACTTTTGCTATTTTATTTTATTTTGTTTCTACTTATTTATTAAAGTATATTTTGATTCTACTTATTTATTAAAGTTTATTCTATTTCTACTTATTTATTTTATTTTCTTTCTACTTATTTATTTTATTTTGTTTCTACTTATTTATTTTATTTAGTTTCTACTTATTTCTTTTATTTGTTTCTACTTATTTATTTTATTTTCTTTTTTCTTATAATGTTTTGAACAGAAAATACTTTGATAATTTTAGTTGCATAAATTTTATATAATTTTAGTTTCAATGATACTAGAGGTTTATAAAACTTTTTAGTTGATTTCTTTTGCTATTAGAGTATCATTAAAGTTTTCTAGTTCATTCTTTTTTCTATTAGAGTTTCATTAAAGTTTATTTTGTTTCTACTTATTTATTTTATTTTCTTTTTTGCTTTTTTATTGATTTTATGAAAATTCTTTTATCATTTTAATGTTTTGAACAGAAAATACTTTGATAATTTTAGTTGCATAAATTTTATATAATTTTAGTTTAAAAATACTAGAGGTTATAAAAGCTTTTTAGTTGATTCCTTTTGCTATTAGAGTTTTATAAAACTATTTTGTTGATTTTCTTTTTGCTATTGAAGAATATTATTTTTGAGCTAAATGACCCTGAAATTGAAAAGCACTACAAATGAACTCTGAAAGGTTGAAAGTTGGCATGGTATCATCATTTCACCCACATAGCATGAGGTAAAAAGTTGAGAGGGTTATGGGAAAAACTGGATGCACTTCGTGTACAAAATGGACAATCTCTTTCGAAGTATCAGGGTTTCGAACGAAAACTCATCTGTTACAAAGAGATTTCATTTTTTGAGCTTATTTGAACTCCAGACTTTTTGTGTGTTCAAAATGCACCATTCAAAGCCACATCATCAATTTTCAACCCTTTCTGACTTCATTTGTTATTTTTCATGCATTTACTGATTTTTTTGAGCTAAATGACCCTAAAATTGAAAATCACTACAAATGAACTGTGAAAAGGTTGAAAGTTGGCATGGTATCATCATTTCACCCACATAGCATGTGCTAAAAAGTTCAGAGGGTTACAGGAAAAACTGGATGCACTTCGTGTACAAAATGGACAATCTCTTTCGAAGTATCAGGGTTTCGGATAAAAACTCATCTGTTACAAAAGGGATTTCATTTTTTTGAACTTATTTGAACTCCAGACTTTTTGTGTGTTCAAAATGGACCATTCAAAGCCACATCATCAATTTTCAACCCTTTCTGACTTCATTTGTTATTTTTCATGCATTTACTGATTTTTTTTGACCTAAATGACCCTGAAATCGAAAAGCACTACAAATGAACTCTGAAAAGGTTGAAAGTTGCATGGTATCATCATTTCACCCACATAGCATGTGCTAAAAAGTTGGGAGGGTTACAGGAAAAACTGGATGCACTTCGTGTACAAGATGGACAATCTCTTTCGAAGTATCAGGGTTTCGAACGAAAACTCATCTGTTACAAAAGGGATTTCATTTTTTTGAACTTATTTGAACTCCAGACTTTTTGTGTGTTCAAAATTCACCATTCAAAGCCACATCATCAATTTTCAACTCTTTCTGGGTTGATTTGTTATTTTTCATTCATTTACTGTTTTTTTGAGCTAAATGACCCTGAAATTGAAAAGCACTACAAATGAACTCTGAAAAGGTTGAAAGTTGTCATGGTATCATCATTTCACCCACATAGCATGTGCTAAAAAGTTGAGAGGGTTACAGGAAAAACTGGATGAACTTCGTGTACAAAATGGACAATCTCTTTCGAAGTATCAGGCTTTCGGATGAAAACTTATCTGTTACAAAAGGGTTTTCATTTTTTTGAACTTATTTGAACTCCAGACTTTTTGTGTGTTCAAAATGCACCATTCAAAGCGACATCATCAATTTTCAACCCTTTGTGACTTCATTTGTTATTTTTCATGCATTTACTGATTTTTTTGAGCTAAATGGCCCTGAAATTTAAAAGCACTACAAATGAACTCTGAAAAGGTTGAAAGTTGGCATGGTATCATCATTTCACCCACATGGCATGTGCTAAAAAGTTGAGAGGGTTACAGGAAAAACTGGATGCACTTCGTGTACAAGATAGACAATCTCTTTGGAAATATCAGGGTTTCGCACGAAAACTCATTTGTTACAAAAGGGATTTCATTTTTTTGAACTTATTTGAACTCCAGACTTTTTGTGTGTTCAAAATGCACCATTCAAAGCGACATCATCAATTTTCAACCCTTTGTGACTTCATTTGTTATTTTTCATGCATTTACTGATTTTTTTGAGCTAAATGGCCCTGAAATTTAAAAGCACTACAAATGAACTCTGAAAAGGTTGAAAGTTGGCATGGTATCATCATTTCACCCACATGGCATGTGCTAAAAAGTTGAGAGGGTTACAGGAAAAACTGGATGCACTTCGTGTACAAGATAGACAATCTCTTTGGAAATATCAGGGTTTCGCACGAAAACTCATTTGTTACAAAAGGGATTTCATTTTTTTGAACTTATTTGAACTCCAGACTTTTTGTGTGTTCAAAATGCACCATTCAAAGCCACATCATCAATTTTCAACCCTTTCTGACGTCATTTGTTATTTTCCATGCATTTACTGATTTTTTTAGCTAAATGACCCTGAAATTGAAAAGCAGTACAAATGAACTCTGAAAAGGTTGAAAGTTGGCATGGTATCATCATTTCACCCACATAGCATGTGCTAAAAAGTTGAGAGGGTTACAGGAAAAACTGGATGCACTTCGTGTACAAAATGGACAATCTCTTTCGAAGTATCTGGGTTTCGGACGAAAACTCATCATCATCGGGCACATCGTCTGGTTCCTCTTGATCTTCAGTAGCTTCCCCCTATTGCAGCATCACCGTATTCAGGGGGCACATAGTCGTCATCATCCTCTTCTTCTTCGTTGTCTTCCATCATAACTGCTATTTCTCTGTGCTTCGTCCAAACATTATAGTGTGGCATGAAACCCTTATAAAGCAGGTGGGTGTGAAGGATTTTCTCCGTGCTTCGTCCAAAAATTAGGCAGGACCTTAATGTACTCGGAGGTGTGTCTGTCACCGTACATCCATTGCCGGTTCATGTGCGTGCTTTATATATAATTATGTGTGTCAAAAACCATTACAGATTCACATGGATAGATAAGTGACCAAATTAATAGAAGTTCATCATCACATTAAAACATAGTTCTCATTTAACAACATATAGCTCTCCAGGGCATCTAGTTAAACCATACATTGAAACTATGTAAAACCTTTCAATGCAACAACAAATGCGATCATAATCACAACCAAGGTAACAATTCATCCAACGACATAATGATACCAAGCCTCGGTATGAATGGCATATTTTCTAATCTTTCTAATCTTCAACCGCATTGCATCCATCTTGATCTTGTGATTATCGACGACATCCGCAACATGCAACTCCAATATCATCTTCTCCTCCTCAAGTTTTTTTATTTTTTCCTTCAAGTAATTGTTTTTTTCTTCAACTAAATTTAACCTCTCGACAATAGGGTCGGTTGGAATTTCCGGTTCAACTACCTCCTAGATAAATAAAATCTATGTCACATTGGTCGGCATAATTGTCATAAACAATAAATGAACCAAATAGTTATAGAAAGATAATATATACCACATCCGAATCATAGACAGGACGAGGGCCGACGGGGGCGGATACCAAAACCATCGCACTATATAATAAACAAGCAACAATAAAAGTAAGAAAATTAGACAAGTGTCTATCTAAAGTAAGAACTTTTTCTTTCAGAAAGAAGATAAGAACAAGAGGCTCACCACGGTGGTGCCGGCGACGAGATCGGCGCGGGCGATCGACGGCGGTGAAGACGGGGACGGGACGTGACGGACTGCTAAACCTAGACAAATATCGGGGAAAATGGAGCTCGGAGGTTGAGTTTCGAGTGGAGAGAGCTTAACTAGTGTGGCTCGGGCATTTCATCGAACACCTCATGTGCATAGGATGTGAGCTAGAGCACCACAAAGTTCTCCCCTCACCGGCCACAAAAAACAGAGCACTGTGGAGTGCTCTGCTGCGGCGATGGGGTATATATAGGCAACTCATTGGTCCCGGTTCGTGGCTGGAACCAGGACTAAAGGCCCCCTTCTGTCCCGGTTCTAGGCACGAACCGGGACCAATGGATGTGGGCCAGGAGCGAGGACCATTGGTCCCGGTTCGTACCTAGAACCGGGACAAATGGGTCCACACAAACCGGGACAAATGCCTCCCAACGCCCGGCCGGCCCCCTGGGCGCACGAACCGGGGCGTATGCACCCCATGGGTCCCGGTTCATGTAAGAACCGGGACTAATGGGCTGGCCAGGCCCCAACCACAGCCCTGTTTTCTACTAGTGATGCCCTATATGTGGGAATACGAAGTCTTACTCTGACCGAAAAATCCTTCATAGCCACCTGCTTTATAAGGGTTTCATGCCACACTATAATGTTTGGACCAAGCACGGAGAAATAGGGGTTATGATGGAAGACAATGAAGAAAAAGAGGATGATGACAACTATGTGCCCCCTGAATACGGCGAGGCTGCAACGGGGGAAGCTGAAGATCAAGAGGAACCAGACGATGTGCCCGATGATGATCTCCGCCGGGTCACTGTTGATGCAAGGAGACTGTGCGAAAGTGAAAAGGAGAAGCTGAAGTTCGATCGCATGTTAGAGGATCACAAAAAAGGGTTGTACCCCAATTGTGAAGATGGCAACACAAAGCTCGGTACCATACTGGAATTACTATAGTGGAAGGCAGAGAATGGTGTGCCTGACAAAGGATTTGAGAAGCTACTGAAAATATTGAAGAAGAAGTTTCCAAAGGATAACGAATTGCTTGAAAGTACGTACGTAGAAAAGAAGGTTGTATGCCCTCTAGGATTGGAGGTGCAGATGATACATGCATGCCCTAATGACTGCATCCTCTACCGCGGTGCGTACGAGGATTTGAACGCATGCCCGGTATGCGATGCATTGCGGTATAAGATCAGACGAGATGACCCTGGTGATGTTGACGGCGAGCCCCCCAGGAAGAGGGTTCCTGCCAAGGTGATGTGGTATGCTCCTATAATACCACGGTTGAAACGTCTGTTCAGAAACAAAGAGCATGCCAAGTTGATACGATGGCACACAGAGGACCGTAAGGAAGACGGGAAGTTGAGAGCACCCGCTGACGGGTCGCAGTGGAGAAAAATTGAGATAAATTACTGGGAGGAGTTTGAAGGTCACGCAAGGAACGAATGGTTTGGTTTAAGCGCGGATGGCATTAATCCTTTTGGGGAGCAGAGCAGCAATCACAGCACCTGACCCGTGACTCTATGTATCTATAACCTTCCTCCTTGGTTGTGCATGAAGCGGAAGTTCATTATGATGCCAGTTCTCATCCAAGGCTGTAAGCAACCCGGCAACGACATTGATGTGTACCTAAGGCCATTAGTTGAAGAACTTTCATAGCTGTGGAATGGAAACGGTGTACGTGTGTGGGATGAGCACAGACAGGAGGAATTTGACCTGCATGCGTTGCTGTTTGTAACCATCAATGATTGGCCTCCTCTCAGTAACCTTGCAGGACAGACAAACAAGGGATACCACGCATGCACGCACTGTTTACCTGACACCGAAAGTATATACCTGGAAAAATGCAGGAAGAATGTGTACCTCGGGCATCGTCGATTTCTTCCGACCAACCATCAATGTTGAAAGAAAGGCAAGCATTTCAAAGGCGAGGCAGATCACCGGAAGAAGCCCGCCATGCGTACCGGTGATCACGTACTTGCTATGGTCAATGATTTACACGTAATCTTTGCAAAGGGTCCCGGCGGACTATCTATTCTAAATGACGCTGAGGAACGCGCACCCATGTGGAAGAAGAAATCTATATTTTGGGACCTACCCTACTGGAAAGACCTAGAGGTCCGCTCTTCAATCGACGTGATGCACGTGACGAAGAACCTTTGTGTGAACCTGCTAGGCTTCTTGGGCGTGTATGGGAAGACAAAAGATACAGCTGAGGCACGGGAGGACCAGCAACGTTTGCACGAAAAAGACGGCATGCCTCCAAAGCAGTATGAAGGTCCTGCTAGCTACGCTCTTACCAAAGAAGAGAAGGAAATCTTCTTTGAATGTCTGCTTAGTATGAAGGTCCCGATTGGCTTCTCGTCGAATATAAAGGGAATAATAAATATGCCAGAGAAAAAGTTCCAGAACCTAAAGTCTCATTACAGCCACGTGATTATGAGGCAACTGCTTCCGGTTGCATTGAAGGGGCTTCTACCGAAAAACGTCTGATTAGCCATTGTGAAGCTATGTGCATTCCTCAATGCAATCTCTCAGAAGGTGATCGATCCAGAAATCATACAAAGGCTAAGGAGTGATGTGGCGCAATGTCTTGTCAGTTTTGAGCTGGTGTTCCCACCATCCTTCTTCAATATCATGACGCACGTCCTAGTTCATCTAGTCCACGAGATTGTCATTCTGGGCCCTGTATTTCTACACAATATGTTCCCCTTTGAGAGGTTCATGGGAGTCCTAAAGAAATATGTTCGTAACCGCGCTAGGCCAGAAGGAAGCATCTCCATGGGCCATCAAACAGAGGATGTCACTGGGTTTTGTGTTGACTTCATTCCTGGCCTTAAGAAGATTGGTCTCCCTCAATCACGGTATGAGGGGAGACTGGCTGGAAAAGGCACGCTAGGAGGGGACTCAATAATATGCAGGGATGGGCATTCTTGGTCTCAAGCACACTACACAGTTCTACAGAACTCTACCTTGGTGACCCCGTATGTCGATGAACACAAGAACATTCTGCGCTCCAAACACCCGGAGCAGTGTGACGACTGGATTACATGTGAACACATCAGGTCTTTTGGCGGTTGGTTGGGAACATGTCTCAGAGGTGACAACACTGTTTCTGATGAGTTGTACTCGTTGTCCAGGGGACCATCTTCGACTGTATTGACTTCCAAAGGATACGAGATAAATGGGAATACATGTTACACGAACGCCCAAGATCAAAAGAGCACCAACCAAAACAGCGGTGTCCGCTTTGATGCAGCAACCAAGAGGGAAAAGGACACATATTATGGTTACATAGTGGACATATGGGAACTTGAATACGGACATGATTATAATGTCCCTTTGTTTCAGTGCAAAAGGGTCAATCTGTCAGGAGGCGGGGTACAGGTAGACCCACAGTACGGAATGATGACAATGGATCTGAACAATCTTGGGTACACAGACGAACCATTCGTCCTAGCCAATGATGTGGTGCAGGTTTTCTATGTGAAGGACATGTCTACCAAAACGAGAAAAAGAAAAGATAAGGAAGCGAATACATCATACGATGAGCCAAAGCGACAATAGTTCTTTCAGGAAAAAGAGACATTGTGGGATTGGAGGGCAAGACAGACATGTCTGAAGATTATGAAAAGTTTCATAAAATTCCTCCCTTCAAAGTCAAGGCTGACCCAAGCACCCTGTTAAACGATGAAGAATATCCATGGTTACGGCGCAATAAGCAAAGGACACAAGCGAACAAAAAGTGAAGATTTTCTCTCCACAACTATTATGATGATGCCTTTGATCTAGAATATCACTGCAGTTACATGTGAAGAAATGAAATGCCTTTTGTAACAGACGAGTTTCCGTATGAAACCCTGATACTTCGAAAGAGATTGTCCGTTTTGTACACGAAGTGCATCCAGTTTTTGCGGTAACCCTCTCAACTTTATAGCACATGCTATGTGGGTGAAATGACGATACCCTGCCAATTTTCAACCTCTTCAGAGTTCATTTGTAGTGCTTTTCAGTTTCAGTGTCATTTAGCTTAAAAAAATTAGTAATCGCATGAAAAATACCAGATGAAGTCAGAAAAGGTTAAAAATTGATGATGTGGCTTTGAATGGTTCATTTTGAACACACAAAAAGTCTGGAGTTCAAATAAGTTCAAAAAAATGAAATCCCTTTGTAACAGATGAGTTTTCGTCCGAAACCCTGATACTTCGATAGAGATTGTCCATTTTGTACACGAAGTGCATCCAGTTTTTGCCGTAACTCTCTCAACTTTTTAGAACATGCTATGTGGGTGAAATGATGATACCGTGCCAATTTTCAACCTCTTCAGAGTTCATTTGAAATGCTTTTCAATTTCAGGGTCATTTAGCTCAAAAAATCAGTAAATGCATGAAAAATAACAAATGAAGCCATAAAGGGTTGAAAATTGATGATGTGGCTTTGAATGGTGCATTTTGAACACACAAAAAGTCTGGAGTTCAAATAAGTTCAAAAAAATGAAATCCCTTTGTAACAGATGAGTCGTCCGAAACTCTAATACTTCGAAAGAGATTGTCCATTTTCTACACGAAGTGCATCAGTTTTTGCCGTAACCCTCTCAACTTTTTAGCACATGCTATGTGGGTGAAATGATGACACCATGCCAATTTTTAACCTCTTCAGAGTTCATTGTAAGTGCTTTTCAATTTCAGGGTCATTTAGCTCAAAACAATCAGTAAATGCATGAAGAATAACAAATGATGTCGGAAAGGGTTGAAATTGATGATGTGGCTTTGAATGGTGCATCTGAACACACAAAAAGTTGGGAGTTCAAATAAGTTCAAAAAAATGAAATCCCTTTGTAACAAATGAGTTTTCGTCCGAAACCCTAATACTTCGAAAGAGATTGTCCATTTTGTACACGAAGTGCATCCAGTTTTTGCCGTAACCCTCTCAACTTTTTAGCACATGCTATGTGGGTGAAATGATTATACCATGCCAATTTTCAATCTCTTCAGAGTACATTTGAAGTGCTTTTCAATTTCAGGGTCATTTAGCTCAAAGAATGGACTAATATAAAAAAGAATGAACTGGAAAGCTTTTATGAAACTCTAGTATTGTTGAAACTAAAATTATATAAAATTTATGAAACTAAACTTATCAAAGTATTTTTTGTTCAAACATTAATAGCAAAAAGAATTTTCATAAAGAAATTTTTTGTTTGAAACTTTCATAGCAAACTAAAATAACAAAATCTATTTTTGATTAAAACAGATATTTCAAATGACCTAAAAATTACCAAATTGAATATAATGATTAAACACAGTAATATTAAATAGCAGGAAAAAGATTCACTCAAAAATCTATTTTTATAGTAAAGTTATTCACAAACTAGTGATTCACACCAATTGCAAAAAAATCAAATTTAAACTATTCAAATTGGAAAACTAATGGGACTAACAGAAAGTTTATAATTTTTATTACCTAAAAGCAAAAAAGAATGGCTGAAAAACAGTAAGTATTTTGATGTAAGTAGAAACAAAATAAAATATATAAAGCAAAAAAATCAAAAAAATTGGAAAAAAAAATGCCACCTACTGGGCCACCACGGCCTGAATATGACTAGAAACCCAACCATGGGCCGTATATGCTCTTTCTGAAATTTTAGGTTGAATTGGAGATTATTGGAGATTATGCCACCTACTGGGCCACCACGGCCTGAATACGACTAGAAATCCACCCATGGGCCGTATATGCTCTTTCTGAAATTTTTGTTCAAGTTGAATTGTCTAATGGAGATTATTGGAGATTATGTAATGCTCTATATATGCTCTGTATATGCTCTTTCTAAAATTTTAGGTATATGCTCTTTTTTGCATTTTTAGAAAAATATTGGAGATTATGTAATGCTCACAAAAAAGTATATTTTTTGTTCATAAGAATTTTATGTATGTATGTATGTTCATATGCAAAAGTTACATATAAGAAAAAAATGTATGTATGTTCATATGCAAAGAATATGCAAAAGTTAGAATTTTTTATGTTCATAGATTTTTTGGTGATATTATTGTAGAATATGCAAATGTTTGTATGTTCATATGCAAAGAATATGTCGATTTTTTGTAGTAGATGATGATGATGATATGATGATATATGAAAACTTGGTCAATTTTTCTGTTGTAATTTTGTTCGATGAATGTTTTCTGTTAAAACTCACATTAAGTTTGTTCGATGAATGTTTCATGGGAGAGAGGGAGTAAAAACTCATCAGACATGAGGGGGGAGGAGTCCCCCTCCGGTTCATCTGTCCAAACATTACCGGATGTTATCCCCCTTCACCTATATATCGTGTAGTGCCGCATTAGAACACCCCTAACTCTCTCGGGAATTCAACATATATTCAACATGATTTCGTAAAAAAAACATATATTCAACATGAGGGGGGTGGGTCGATATATCCCCTCCCCGATAACTTCGACATGAAGGGGGGGTCAATATACCCCCTCCCCGATATCATTTTTTTCATGTATGTATGTCGTCGTTGTCGATATACCCCCTCCCCGATAACATTTTTTCATGTATGTATGTCATCGTTGTCGATATACCCCCTCCCCGATAAATTTGACATGAGGGGGGGTCGATATACCCCCTCCCCGATAACTTCGACATGAGGGGGGGTCGAGATTTATAAGAGATTTATCAAGAATGCCCCCATTATGGATGTGGACAAGCTGATCCATTTTTTCTGATCTCATCTACGTAACGTTCTATATTTCACGTTGTCTTGTGTCAAAGTATTGAAGAAATCCATGGCTTCATCATTAGCCGGAAGTAACCGAGGCATGATGGTACGAAGCTCTCCAAAGTTATTCTGGAACGGAGTCCCGGATAGGATAATCCGCTTTTTGCTACGAATTCAGCAAAGGCCTTTCAAATAGCGATATTCGGAAGGCTCTTGCTGAACTTCATAACAAAAAAGCGAATTATCCTATCTGGGACTCTGTTCCAAAATAACTTTTGAGAGCTTCGTACCGTCATGCGCCTGTTACTTTCGCCTTATGATGAAGCCATGGTTTTCTTGAATCCTTTGACACTAGACAATGTGACATATAGAAGGGTAGATGAGATCAGGAAAAATAGGGACCATTTTCTGCACATCCAGAATGGCGCCATTTTGTTAAATCCTACAAGTGTCGAGGCCACCCCAAACCCTAGAAGCGTTGTCGAGGCCATCCCAAACCCTAGAAGCGTCGAGCTAGCTAGGTCTACGTTTGCCACTAATATATCCGTCTGTCATGTTTGTATATTAATTGCCATGTTGTAACATTTGCAGAAACTATGGAGCACCGAGACTTGGAAACAGAACAGTTGTTGGGGAACATAATCCTCGGCGAAGGTGATGTCTTGGCGTATCTCAACGACACCGATGGTCTGGAAGGAGAGGGTGAAGCAGGCTCCGGTGATCGAACAATGGAGGTGGAAGGACATGATCATGATGGCTCCGGTGACCGAATGCCGGTGGAAGAAGGCCACCGTGATGACGGCTCCGGTGACCGAACGGAGGACGGAGCTGTTGCAAAGCCCGACGAGGTATATATATTAATTAAGCCTGTGCTGACTAGCTAATTGATGCATTAATTGTTTTGGTATGTACACACACACACATATATATATACATATTAACTCTTCTTTCTTCTTTTCTAGCCCTCTGGATCAAGCCAAACTTCGGTAACGAGACGAGGCCTGAAGAAAAGGTTGTGCCAAGATGAAAGGTTCACGATCACAGCAATTGCCGGCGATGGCCAACCGATTGAACCCAGCTGGACCAAGGAAGCATTTTCTGCTTAGTGCGGGGTTCTTGTTAGGGACATGATCCCGATCAGCATCCACCAATGGAATAAGCCTAAGAACGAAGACCCTCAAGTTTCTTATGTCAATGATAGACAGCAAGATGATCTTTGGACCGCGCTGAAGGCAAATTTCACCCTATCTCCATAGGAGGATCCGGATAAGCCAGTTATAGAGCCATTGGTCAAGGCTCATGCTCTTAAGAAGATGGCAGATCTATTCAGGAGGTGGAAGAATGAGTTGAAATAAACATTTGTCGACAAAGGGAAGACTCCAGAATTCACCGGCCGATTTGAGAAGATAAGAGATCACAGGCCCGCATTTGTGGCCTACAAGACATCGAAGAAGAGTAAGAAGATGTCAGCGACAAACAAGATAAATGCTGCAAAGAAGGAGCATCACCATCGCACGGGGTCAGGTGGCTACCTCAAAGCCCGGTCGTTGTGGGACAAGACTGAGAACGACCTACTTGATAAAGGGGTCGAACCAGAGACATTGAACTGGCCAGACCGTTCAAGGACTTGCTTCTTCGGGGTTGGGTGAACCTTGGACCCTGAAACAGGGAAGTGCGTTTGGACGGACGAGCAACTTGAAATACCCGTCAAGAAGCTTCGGAAGTATATCACCGCAGCGCGGCAAGGGACGTTCGTTCCCGATAGAGAGAACGACGTGCTCACAGAGGCCCACGGGAATCCTGAGCACCCTGGACGAACACGAGGCACGACAGGCTCCCTTGCGTGGAAGGTTGGGTTTCCCGGCGCGGGTGGTTACAAAACCCGGGAGAGGAGGAGGAAAGTGGAGCAGAGCGAACTGCAGAAGCTGAATGCAAGGGTACGAAAGCTAGAGGAACAAGCAGTTGACAACCAGCAACCTGCCGGACCTACCCCAGAAGCTACCCCGCCATCTCAGCGGAGAAGCATCATGGCTTCCACCGAGCTCCTTTAGCAGCCTGACTTCGCGGCTCCTAGCTACCCCGTCGATGCTATCACGGAGGCTCAACATTGCCACCTTATGACGCAATAGCAGAATCTCAAAGTCAAGGCGGTTGTCGGCTCTGTTGCACCTCCTGAACCCGACACAACTTTTCACTGTCGTCCGATTCCACAAGGCTATGTTGTTGTGATGGTGGATGAAATAACGGGGGGATTTGGGGAGCTCGAGCTTGACCACCCTACCGGTGAAGGGGAGACTCGGCTGGGACTTGCTCTGAAGACTCCATGTCTATGGCAGAAGGAGCACATCAAGCTTCTGAACTGGACGCCTCCGCCTCCTCCTCCTCCTCCTCTGGTGAGTCAGGGCACTCCGCCTCCTCCTCCTCCTCCTCCTCCTCCGGCGAGTGATCAGGGCACTCCGCCTCCTTCTCCAGCGCGTGAGGGCGGCACTCCGCCTCCTTCTCCTCCTGCTCCGGCGCGTCCGAGCAGCCCGCCTCCTCCTCCGCCTGGTCAGCAACGGCGGAAGCCAGACGTCGCCGCTCCGGCTGCTCCGGCGCGTCGGAGCACTCTGCCTCCTTCTACTACTCGTCAGCAGCAACGTAAGAGAGACGCCGCTGCTCCGGCGTCTAGCAGTACAGCCAGAGGCGGGAGCCAATACAGATTCGGTCCATCTCTCAAGCCTGTAGAGAAGTTACCATATGAGATGACCGAGGAGGAAAACGCGAATATCTGTGAAGCCCAAGTGAAGGACTTCTTTGAAACACGAAAAGCTATGAAACATCCACCTCCGGAAGAGAAGATAGATCCAGTGAAACTGAAGCGCACTATCAATGCCCTAAAGCGACCACCACCGCCTCCGCCCGATGACAACCATGTCCGCTGTCTTAAAAAGACATATGAAGATGCGCAGCGGTCAGGAACTACTTCAACTGACAAAAGGTTAGCAGATCAAAGAAGTGGGAAAAAATCCCTAGCTCGGAGAACAGGAGAACCAATCGTGCCCCCCACTCAAGGTGTCTAGCGACATCATCGCAAATCTGTCGGGGATGGTGCCCGGTACCAATCCTGGTGATTACCTGCCCGACAATGCACATTCTGATACAATGGAGGTGGACGAATTCAAATACCAATACGGGAAGCCTCTCGTCAAAGATGGAAGTCCTCCTCTAACAACGATGATGCGAAGATTCCATCAATGGTACATGAAAACCTGAAGGGGATCTGGGAAGGAGGCTTTGTCGATGAGAATTAAAGAGGACCACGACTTCATTGGACAAGAACTGTTAACTGTTGATTTTGACGAGTTTTCCAGTTCTACAATCTAAAGGCCCTCAACAAATCACTCGTGGCTTGCTACTGTCTGTAAGTACTACTTTCTGTAATTAAGTATATATATCTCAGCTCTTTCATTGCATGTATATATAATTATCCTCACTATATTATGCAGAATGAAGATCGTCGAATGCAGAAAAGTACAAATCTATGACATTGGGTTCATTAACCCAAATATCATACATGAATGGACGGTTAAAAATAGAGTCACAGATACCGAGGACAACTTGCTGCAATCGTTGCTCAAAAATCAAAGCAAAGATAAAATACTCTTTCCTTACAACTTCAAGTGAGTGTTACTGTCTTGGGCTCATTCGGTTTCCCTTATTACTCAAGGTTATAGTAATGTAACTGATTAGTTATGCATGCGTGCGCAACTACCACTTTATTCTCCTAGAGATTAAGCTTGAGCAGAGACTAGTAACTGTCTTAGACTCGAGAAGAAAAGATCCCGAGGACTATGCGGACATGACTGAGATGCTCCAGAAGTAAGTTCAATCGATCATTGTCGCACCATATCGGCAACTTTGTTCATTTCGTGATATCAAGTAATTATTTTCTTTGTCTGCCAGGGTTTGGAAAGACTTCACCGCAATTTCTCCGGGACTGCCGACCAAGCTTAAATTTAAACACCCGAAAGTAAGTACTACTACCTAGTTCCGCGCATCTCCCATTGATTCTAGCTAGTTTCATCAATACCATTTAGCATGCTTGCTTATTAGTTTGATTGACCTCTATTTCTCGTAAAGTGCTTGTGGCAGGAAGCCGGGAATAATTTCTGTGGATACTACGTTTGCGAGTTCATCAACAACGAGACGGCCAAGAATAAGTGAGGCTTCTCTGAAAAACAATATGAAGTGCGTAAGCAAAATTATTCACAATTTTATTTTATTAACATAATTTTTGTTGAGTTTCATTCATACACATGTATTGACCCTCTTCTTCGATTTAGATCTAGCAGATGCGGGCTGATCTCCTACCACAAGATCGCAAAAGCAATTTAAGAGGAAATCGCGTGATTCTTTCTTGACCACGTCATCAATAAATCCGGATAATACCATGTGGAACTTGACTTCAGATGTTAGGGATTGTAAGAGATCTTATATTGTATATATGTAGCTAGTAGCGTCGGATAGATCTACGAAAACTTGTTGTTCGATCAATCTCTTGGAGAAGGAGGAGGTCGATCACTTCTATCTGTATATGTTCATGACGATCTTGTGTACTTAATGGTTTCCTTCATTTGCTTACTAGCTAGCGTGTCGTGAGTTCTCTCTATACGTATAGTACGTAGCGTCGACCAAGCACGGAGATAAGAGAGATCACTTCTCTCTATTAGCTAGGTACACAATATATGAAACCCCTAAATTAACCCTACAAACCCCCCACCCCCTTTCAAAAAAAAAACCTCAGCCCCTGAACTACTGACGCATGGATGCTTTTAGGTCCCGGTTGGTGTTACCAACCGGGACTAAAGGCCCTCCTACCTGGGCAAGCCGCAGCGGCCACGTGGCGCCTCATCTGTCCCGGTTCGCAAGCGAACCGGGATTAAAGGTATTGGGCTTTAGTCCCGGTTCCAGAACCGGGACAAATGGGCCTCTGGAACCGAGACAAATGGGTCTTTCTCTACTAGTGAATCAGTGCACGCCCAGCCCCAGGAACCACATGAGCTGGCCGATTCTACCATGCACACGGACATGTGAGAATGTATCATGTGAAACCGGCTAATCTGTGCACCCAGTGCACCATGTGATTTCGGGACATTGGATGGAAATCTGAGGGAGTTGGATTAGCTAGAAGATGTTTATGGCACGTTTACAAATTGTCCTTCTATTTTTTTGAATTCAACCCACACTCCACATCCTACTCTTCCATCAATAAATATGTATGTTTACTTTTTTTTTGTCTAGATACAACGTTATATATTTTTAATCGAATGTCCGACTTTGGATCCATTTTGGAAATAATCTTTGTTTCGACGAGATCTTTGGAACAAGAACAATATTAAATACATTTTTTTTACTTGGAACATGTAAATGTTGCGGTCAAGTTAAAAAAAACATATATCCAACATTAGTCTTGTTTTGAACATCTCGTCAAAACAAAGATGATAGTCAAACCAGATCGGAATTCGGTATGGTTCAACATATATGGCCATTCCTATGTTTGAAGAAAGAAATAAAAAATATGCATTTAATGACGACAAAGGAAAATTATGGTCTGCATATTGATTTGGATAAATCATGAAGTTTTTTTTTTTGCTAATATGCCAACAATCCACACAGCCGGCAGGGAGGCCTCCCCACAGCCGGTGGGAATGCAACTCAATGGAAGTTACAACATGCATAAGGATTAACATTATGCTAACATTTGTTTTACAAACTTCATTGAAAATATTGCTCTCAACAAGCTAGCATGCATTCTCTTCTCCAAAAAACTGCAGGAACGACATGATTTTTAACAGACAACACATCTTAAACTTCTTGCAGGTCATTTTCAGAGCTACGGCATGGATTCGTACGTGGTCCTTACTCACTCCTACGGACTTCAGGGAGCCTTTGGTTACTGGGTGCAACCAATGGAAGATGGTAGCACGGGCTATATTCAATCGGTTTGGATGGCGGTCTCATAATAGGATAGGAGTCTAGGGATCTTGTCCTATTATACATACCGGCTGTGGAATTGAGTTATGTATTTTTTTTTTCTTTTTTTGCTCCGCTTGCGAGTTGTAATGATTCTAAGACCTTGTGTTTTTATTTGAGACTTTTAATAAGATGGCTGCATGCATCACTCAGATGCAGAGGCCGGGGGCAAGCCTCCTTTTTCAAAAAGAAAAAAAAAATGCAAAAATGGCTCCACATGTGTGCATTCCAATTCCAAAGACGACCCACACGTACGTGGGTACTAGTACTAACCTTTTTTGTGTCCATGAATTATCATCATCATCTTTAGGCCGCGGCCACTCTCTGTCTTTGTCAATCGCATCGCACCGTTACATCTCATAATTAAATCCACTTGTGCATCATCATCGTTGGTACTTGGTACTACTCCCATCACGATCTTTTTTTTTACTTAAAGTTGATACGAGTACCTCAAAAATTTATTTAAACTTATTACCTCTTGATGGCAGGGTCGTCACATGATATATGCTTGCACTGCTACTGCTACATAATGATCCTTCATAAGTATCGTTGTTTGGTTTTCGGATTTCATGTGCCATAGCATGGATCAACACCTCTCGTCTAGTTGAGTAGAATGCATAAGAGAAATTAACCAGCTGCACATATGAGGATGATGGTGGATGGAGCGTATCAGTAGTTCATCCTGAGATTCGATATTAGTAGCCTATGAATGGGATGCATCAGGGATACAAATTCAAGCCCAGCAATATGAATACGAGCCCAAGCCCAAACAAACGCATCTGCCTGATAGATAGGCTCTCAATGGTCGACATCCTGTATAACTGACAAGTGGCAAGCGAGGGCCACATGGCAAATATAGAGCACAGGGTGAGGAGTACTAGCTAGTCGCTCCTTGCACCTCCTTGCACTAGGAATCATTGCACGCCCAGCCCCATGGACCACATGACCAATGCACATGTAAGAACGTATCATGTGAAACGGGCTAATCTGTCCACGCAGTGCAACATGTGATTTTGGGCCATTGGATGGAAATCTGAGGGAGGTGGATACCGTGGATTAGCTGGAAGGTGATTATGGCACATTTACAAATTGTCCTTTGAGTTCAACCCACACTCCACATCTTACTCTTCCATCAATAAATATGTATGTTTCTTTTTTGGTCTAGATACAACAAGGGTTATATATTTTTAATCGAATGTCCGACTTCGGATCCGTTATGGCAATAATCTTTGTTTTGTCGAGATCTCTCGAACAAGACCAATACTGAATACATTTTTTTTACTTGGAACTTTTAACTGTTGCGGTCAAGTTAAAAAAAAAAAAAGGTCTATATCCAACATTCGTCTTGTTTTGAACATCTCGTCAAAACAACGATGATAGTCAAACCAGATCCGAATTCGGTATGGTTCAACATATATGGCCATTCCTATGTTTGAAGAAATAAATTACAAATATGCATTAGTTGACGAGAGAGAAAAATAGTGGTGTGCGGGTTGATTTGCATAATGCTTGAAGTTTTTTTTTTTTGCTAATATGCCAACAATCCACACAGCCGGCTGGGAGGCCCTCCGCACAGCCGGCTGGGAATGCAACTCAATTGAAGTTACAACATGCATAAGCATTTTTTTATAGAGGGAATATATTAATATCACGATGATACCAAAATACACCCAACCTCTGCGCCAATAAAATGTCCAAAGACATCAGGGATGCACACATCCAAGAAATAAAATAAATTAAAAAAGAAGAAAGAAAACAAAGATCCTATCACGGTGTTGAACCACTCGTAACAGTAGCACTCTAACCATCACCGAAGACAACAGCAGTACTACAAACGAGATTCTCCAAAACCGACGCCTCCAGGAAGGAAAAAAAGCACAAGCATTGTCGTCGCCTGATCGAAAATCTTAGATTTTCACCCTGGAGAAAGTCCGAGTTCCAGAATAATGCCTTCAACAAGACGATTGCCAGGTACAACCAATGAAGGCCAAACCTTGGATTTACACCATGGAAATCGTGGCTCGATACTCGAGGAGCACCACCAAGAATGTAGCCACCTATGTTGCCACCCCCGCTTGCCAAGGCTGCTGTTGCAAGTCACCAAACACCCGACACACAGGGAGAACCTGTGCCGCATTGTCTTCAACACAACCAGTACCCTCACTGCCAATTCCAACCTCGGATCGCAGCCACCATGATTTCTCCACCTTTGTCAGTTTCATAAAAATATATATTAAGACATGTTGCATGGTACCGACAAGAAGGCGAAGCTTTGCGCCTCGCCCAAATGAAGCCACTCTAGCTGATGATAAGGGAGCGTGCGACCGCATCAATTCCGCTCTAGATATCCAGTACCGCCCTGCGCTAAACTGTGGAAGTCTCCGAGAGGAAGACCGGAACTCGACGGCGGCCAAATCGAGGAGGCAGACTTGAAGCAAATCGACGCCTTGGTGCACGAAGAACCGCAGGGCCATACCACCTTTATTCTTCAAAGCAGACCAGCAGGCCCCCATGCCGCCATCCGCCGCCCAACGGCCCCGACCGCCCCCGAAGAAGGAGGAGGCCACCACCACCACTAGTAGAAAAAGGGCCTAATGTGAAGTACATTAGTCCCGGTTTGTAACTGAACCGGCACTAATGTGACCATTAGTGCCGGTTCGAACGGCTAGGCATTAGTGTCGGTTCGTGTTGAACCTTTAGTACCGGTCGACACAAACCGGGACTATAGGTTAGACCTTTAGTCCCGGTTTGTGTCACAAACCGGCACTAAAGGGGTCTTAATCTATAGTCCCGGTTGGAGACACAAACCGGCACTATATGGCAATTTTCAAACTCTCCCCCCCCCCCCCCCGGTATCGCCATTTCAGTTTTAAAAAAAGAAAAGAAAATGATAAAAACTTCAAAAATTAAAATCCTTCGAGATGTAGTTATGTTACTACATCTACTAGTTAGGAAAATTTAAAAACTTAAATTTGGACATGTTTTGCAAAAAAGTGTGATGGAAAAGTAAAACGACTATATCTTTTGCATACAATGTCGAAAAAAAGTATAATATATCAAAATTTTCAGCAGGAAAATCCGCATCTGATTTTGACGGCCGTAGGCCGTTTTGCAAATTTTTATAATCCTCAAATTCTAAACGGAAAAAAAGATATGCTCAAATTTCAGTTTTTTTGAATTTTGGTCAAACTGTGATCAAACTACTTATTCAAGAAATATTAGTGTTACTAAATAATTATTGTTTCTAGAATAATAGTTTCAAACTCAAACGGTGAAACGTGTGACCTAATGCTCAAGCTAAACTCTTGAGGGTTAATAGGATTGACAGCTTACTATTGTCAGGAAAACAACAAGTGCAGACTTGGAAACTAGGAGGAATAGAACTCGGAAGTTAAGCAGCTCAGTCTGGAGTAGTGAGAGGATGGGTGACCGGCCGGGAAGTTGGACGATTTGGAATGAGTGGTCCACACTTGAGCAGTTATGAGTGGTGATTAGAGACTAAATCGTCAAATAATTCAAAAAATTAAAATTCAAAAATTCAAAAATAAATAAATTTAGTACCGGTTGGTGTTACCAACCGGGACTAAAGGTCCCCCATACCACGGCGCGGGCTCGCGCCACGTGGTGGGCCTTTAGTGGCAGTTCGTGTTAAACCAGTATTAAAGGGGGGGCTTTAGTCTCCACCCTTTAGTGCCGGTTGCAGAACCGGCATTAAAGGCCCTTATGAAACGGTAATAAAGCTCCGTTTTCTACTAGTGCATCATGCCCGGGACCGCTGCCCCAGACAGTCCATGAGTTCCTCTGTGTACCTTCGTTGGAGACATGGTGATGCAGCAAGCACAACAATGGTCACGGGCCGTCCATGCTGTACCAGATCAGGCCCTGCTCACCACCGCCAACCGCTGCTGTCACCCGTCGCCGAAGATGCTCGCCGAGGTCTGCTAGTCGTCGCTGTCCCGCGTCACCATCAAAACCTTGGCCGGTGCCGGTGCCGGTGCCGGCGCCGCCACCGCTGCGAGATCTGCGGCGCCGCGGCAGGGAGGCCTGCCGCCACGAGATCCGTGCCACCCATGCCAGGGCGTCGATCGAGGAAGCTCCTCCGCCGCCACGCCACCAGGACTTTGCCCGGCGACGATGCCGGTAGCGACGGGAGGAGGGGCGGGGATGGGGGAGGCATGGGAGTGGGCGGCGGCACTCCGGTGCGGCTAGCGCGGCCGCACAGGAGCAGTGTTTCCCAGAGGAGGGGCGACGAGGGGCTTCACTAGATGTGTTTTTCCTGGGAGCGCACCACAACAACATGCATAAGCATATTCCAAAAGAAAACATGCACAAGGATTAACATTATGCTAACGTTTGTTTTACAAACTTCGTTCAAAGTATTGTTCTCAACAAGCTAGCATGCGTTCTCTTCGCCACAAAAAAGCAAAAATCACTCCACATGCGTGCATTCCAATTCCAAAGACGACCCACGCGTGGGTACTAGTACTAATATTTTTTGTGTCCATGAATTATCATCATCATTCGTCGGCCACGACCACTCTCTGTGTTTGTCAATCACATTGCACCATTACATTTCATAATTAAACCCATTTGCGCGCATCATCATCGTTGGTACAACTCCCACCAGGATCAGTTTCTTTTTGACCTAAAGTTGATACGAGTAGCTCAAAATTCTGTTTAAACTTATTACCGCGTCGTCACATGGTATATGCTTGCACTGCTACTGCTACACAATGATCCTTCACTAGTATTTTTGTTTGGCTTTCGAGCTTGGTGTGCCATAGCATGGATCAACACCTCTCGTCTAGTTGAGTTGAATGCATAAGAGAGATTAGCCAGCTGCATATATGAGGATGATGGTGGATGGAGCGTTTTTTCTTTTTTTGAGTGGAGGATGAAGCGTATTAGTACTTCTTCATGACATTCAATATTAGTAGGCTATGAATGGGATGCATCAGGGATACAAATTCAAGCCGAAAAACATGAATACGAGCTCAAGCCCAAACAAGCGCATCTGCGTGTAATAGATAGGCTCTCAATGGTAGACATCCTGTGTGTAACCGACAAGTGACACGTGAGGGTCACATGGCAAATATTCCTGCACCACTGAGTTGAGGAGTAATAGCTACTACATCCGTCGTGGTTTATTGGTCCCCTTCGCATTTTGTGCTAAATTTTGACCTAAGATTTAACTAACAAAATGTTAATGCCGTAACCAAAAATAATATCATCTGAAACTATATTCGAATACAAATCCAACGATACAGTTTTTGGTGACATGCATTATTAATTTCTTAGTTAAATTTATAGTCAAAGTTTGGCACAAAATACTAATGGGACCAATAAACCAGGAATGTTACGTGGAGTCCGCAGCAGCAGCCACCTCCAACAAGCGTATCATCTTGTCACTAACAGAGGAGTAAAGGTCAGAGGGCCAAGTTGATAGTTTAGTAAGTATTAAAAAGACAACCTGGTAGTTATTATTGTTGTAACTTCTATCATGTCAGTTGAGTCAGTTGAAGAGTTGGATCATGGCAAGATTTAACTGAATTGGTGGTATGGAATATACTGGGTTTCGGATTCTTCTCAGCCTGCAATATCAAGGGATTTTGGTTTGTATGAATATCTACATAATTTATACCTGATCATGGCAAGATTTAACGAATTGGCAAATTTCTGCAACCAACTCACAACCACTGAACCAAACAGAATAAAAATATTACATCAGAAGTTTTGAAGAGTTGCGTCTAAATTTATTACAAGAGAATACCCTGTACATAGTTGCAATGAACAACGCAAACAAGGCTTGGACACCAGGAACTACACCCACGATCCGCATCCAGATAGCGACCAAACTGAAAGTCTGAAAACGATGCTCCAAGCACTTAATCGCTAGCCACGATAGAGTTTTTTTTTTGCGGGGTACTAGCCAGCACAGAGTTTACGTAATCAGGTAGTACATCACAATCACAATGCCAAAGCAAAGTGCCACCAAAATCCTCACCAATTCCTTTAGCAATAAAAATGACCTCTTAGATTGGGATTAGCGTGGTCCAGCCATGTCTTAGCGGATTCAAGAGAATAACAGCAAAATATGTTGTAGCTGTAGCAAGTGAACCAGTAACACCTGGACTAATTCCACTGTAAAAACCTGCAGATGGGTCAAACATTAGAAAAAACAAAACAAAAATAGAAGGCCAGGAGCACTATATATGCCTATCAAGATTACTACTAATGTTGTGAACAAGTTGAATCATTTGGCCATTCTTAAGCTTAGGGCTCAGGCGGTATGCATTTTCGCTGAGTACCGAAAAACATGCATGGAACCAGTGCAGTGCGAGAGGAGAGGGAATAATGCCGAGACAAGCCATGTGTGCAAAAGGAAAGAGGAATAAAGCTTCCATGGTCGACGTGTCGATAGACGGATGGAAGGTACTATAAGTCTAGAGTGTAGACTAGATGTGGATTAGCAGGAGAGGCTCTGAACTTTCACCTCCTGTTCTCTCAGCATCTCACCTACTGTACTGTCTTGTTCCCTCACCCCCACCGAATGGACCCTTGCTGTATCCTGTATCAAAAGTGAAGAGAGTTTGGCTCCGGACGCCGACCAACCAGAGATTGAGATTAGGATGCTGCTGCTGCTGCTGCTTTATTCGGACGTGACACCACCACTGTACCGCCACCGCACTCACCCGGCCGGCAAGCTACATACATTACATGACCAGAGAAGGCGCAGCGGGGAGGGCAGATTCCTCTGCCAAAGATTTCCCCACCTTCCCGAATTGAATTTCACCACAGGCCAGAGGCGTTCGTCCCCTGCTTCCCGGATCATCGTTACTTACTTGGTAAGCCACCTCCCTTTCCTGCTGCTGTTCCGTCTTGCTTGGATTGGGGTTAGGGGCTTAGGGCCGCGGATCTTGGGACAGAGCTTTTGTGCGCGCGCGCGCGCAATTCAGCTCTGCTTTCTACACCTCCCCCACCAGTTTAGTTTAGTTATCATAGTGTCAGTTTCTCCTCCTGGATACCTGTGTTGTTTACTCGCTGTGCTTTCTCAAGTTCGTCGCCGGCATATCGATCCAGGGGACCCAAAACAAAAGGGGTTACTACGATCTATGTTCCTCTCCTAGATACGGTGTACTATGTAGTATTTGTATATAAACGAGATTGCTACTCCCTTTATTTGTCTGTCTCTTTGGGCCAACCAGATTTGCCTCTTTGTTCTCTATAATTCCTTTTACTAGAGCACAGGCCTCATCGCACTCTGTAATTTCCTAGTAGTAGAATTGTTGGCCTGGCCATGTCCATTTTAATTGCAACTGCTGGACAGTGGATATGGTTTCAGACTTTCACTTATGTAGCCGTGGTCTTATCAAGATTTCAGGGGGAAATTGTAATGGGGACAAGTTCCATCCTGTTAGATCTGCCTTTGCTTCATAATAATGTCTCGATTAAGACTAGGTTTCTGTCTCTGCTAATGATTGCCTCCTGTCCCTTTCCCAAGGAATCCATGTGCTTAATGGGCTCCTGCAGTTTGTCTACGCATACTTTCTTTTTTGTTTCCTTTGTCTCTATCTCCTCGGATTCGTTTACTTAGGCGACTTAAGTAATTAAATGATTTACTTTTGAGCTACTGAGATACATTTGTAGGATATCCCCCTATGTCCACTTTATAGCAGATTTGTCCATTTACATGATTTGTGATTTCTTTCACAAGTTGGTTTTTCTTATCTCCATTTAGTCAGATTGTGACAATTGTTTCTTTATGCATGCAGATCTGGCCACGGTTCTGGAAGTTTCACCGACTTGGTTGCTTTGAATAGGAGTATGAACTATCACCAACTTGGTGAACAGTTATTTTTATGGGAATAGAAAAGCTCCATAAGCAGCCCTCTGGTCGTCTGGTTGAATCCCTTAAAATGGAGAGGGTTAGGACCATTCTGACTCATGGATACCCATACCCACATAAGAACTCGAGACATTTCATGATTAGAAAGACTATCAAGCCAGACTATTCAAACTTTAGTCGTTGGTAAGCAATCTCTTGAGTCTGTGAAAAGATAATTTTAAGTAAAACAACATGTATTAGTTACCTGAGGCTGTTTCTGAATGCAGGTACGTTGCTTGGATATTCTTGGCCGCATTAACCATCGCCCTAGTTTTCAGTCAATGGGGTTGGATTTGAGGATGAATCTTTCCCTCTTCCTCGCTGTTTATATTTCCTCTCTAGTTTTCTTTATCATCTTCCACGTCATATTTCTTGGACTCTGGTATTTGGATCTTAGTTTCTCGCATGGCACAGAAAAAGCCAGAGATGCTTACTATAGTCCAAAATTGTGCAGTAAGATTTTTGGCATACAATGGTTCAGGTGTTCCGTTCATCTTCTTTATATACGTGTGACTTTTCTAAGATTTGCATTTTCTGTCACATCACAGGTGATAAGTATAGCTTGCTGCGTGTTCTACAGCCACTGTAGTAACAGGACTCTTTCAAGGGACCAATCTTTTGATCGTAGAACTGCTAGCTTGGTTGCATTTTCACTATGGAGAAAGCAAAATGAGGACAAGAGACTGATTTCAAAGCAATTGCCTATGCATAAGCTTAAGGGCCAGATTTGCTCGTCCTGGTTTGCTCCGGTTGGCTCTGCCAGTGATTACCCACTTCTATGGAAATGGGCCATTTATGGAGAAGTTAGTATACTTCACCTTCTGTTCGTGCTTGGATATCTCTTCTGTTTATTTACTGTTCTATTTTTATCTTGTATGTTTGCTCCAGTTAGCTTCCAATGGATCTGAACACTCCAACATCATTTCACCTGTCTACTCTTTGTGGGTTACATTCATTGGTCTTACATGGCCAATTATGTCGTGGAGCGGTCAACTGGGTATGCCTACTGTCTGAACACATCCTTCTGGTAGATAAGAATTTTTTGATGTATTATAAACAAGTCAACATGCCTACCCCAACTTGTTTGGGACTAAAGGCCTTGTTTTTGCTGTTGTATTATATAAAGAAGTCAACAGATAAGTTTGCATTCTGTCATCTTAAGAGGGAACTTATGATGATGAAAAGGAAATGCAATATGTTCGTTATGATTTCATCTAAACAGAACTATAATATGGTTTTCAATGTCCATGGCCCCTTAAGAATCTAAAAGGTGTTGCATTCAGTTTATTACCTATACGTCACATGAATATACTTTAGTGAATAACATGTTGTGACTGAGTAAGATATCCCCAGGTCATTATTACTTATTAGGGTACTGAAGAGTTGGACATGATGATGACCACTTTATTTGTGTTTTTTCACATGTTTGACTAGCAGATAAAAAAACAGGCCAGAAAAAGATGCTCAATATAACTGACTCATTCATTCTCGTTGTTCCCTTTCTTGAATTGTTGTATAGATGGGCTCTAAATCATCCTTTAACAATTTCGGAGTATGAGAATCTGAAGAAACTGTTGAAACCGGATTTTGAGGACATGGTTCCTTGGTATTCTGGGTATGTTCTAGATCTATACATAAGCTCTTATTATCCACTTGATCTTATAAAAATGGCTGACTATTTGTCGATATATTTGCTTAAAACTGTTTTCAACCTGATGATATCAGTCACACTTTTTGTTGGTCGATTGGACATGCGTATGATGCAGGTACATGCCTGTGATTTCAAGGCTTGAGTCCTCATGTTGGTCTAGTTTTTTGTTTCCTTGCAGTCTTTCCTTGTCTCAGAATACCCTCCTTCCTAGAATTTCGGTCTTGTGCTCTAAATTGCTTTCACATTGTTTTTTATTTTTACAGTCCCTAGTTGAGCCTATTGTTCTGTTAAAACATTGACATTTCTTTTCTAACCTAACCAGGCTGCTATGAACAAAGGTCCAGACGAATCTAAGAGCAGCTACCTTTTGTACAATCATCTTGATGGAAAAGACGAACTTTGGTTTGACTTCATTGCAGATACCGGCGATGGGGGCAACTCTACATATGCTACAGCACACTTACTTGCTCAGCATTCTTTAGTGTAAAATCTGATGATTCGAGGCTTATATTTCCCCGTGGAAAACTACTAATTGGTGGAAACCTCATGTATGCTGCATACTTTGATCGTTTACATCATTTGAAGTTTTAAGTTCATGTTTCCTGATCAATGACTAGTAAATGTTTTGCTTGTCATATGCTAGTTTATCATGAGTTGCATTCCGTACATGGATGATGCCATATATTGATTGTTTTTGCCAGCTTGTTATATTGAATTTGATTTTTCCATGTTGATGTTGGAATAAGCTCTTCAAAAGTATGTTGATTTGTTCCTTTCTTTTGCAGATATCCAAATCCATGCTCATTTACATATGAGCAGTGTTTTTCCGCCCTTTTGATTATGCTCTCCGGCCTCCTGCTTGGTATACGCCTGAACACATAACATTGGAAAAACCTGAACTTCCTCTTGGAGTTTATGAGCTCAGGCAGTATAGCCGATCACAGTGTTTTTATGATTCCTGGAAACCACGGTAAATATTACCTACCTATGATCTGCATTGTACTTTGCGTCTTATGACATTCATATACCTGTCTTCTTCCTTGCCCATCAGTGTTAAAAAAAATTCTTGGCATCGGAGAAGTTACACTATATATTAAGAGAGCTATGTAAATAAGGATGACAAAAGCTGATCCACAACATGGGCTTAGCCCCAGCCTCTGAACGTATGTGCCTCCAGTCACACTGGATGAGCATGAGCCTGGTAAGGATGTGCTTCGTGCTCTGCACAGATGCGCCTGAGGACTCGTGTAGGATACACTGAGTTTTAGCACCACAAAGATATCCTCCAAGTGAGCCGAGTCGCGGATATGCTTGCCAATTTTGTCTTTGGTTAAATAGCATCCTGTAACACCTTCCATGCCCATTCACCCAAGCTTTCTCCACCTCCAATGCCCTTGGCAACCACGCCGGTTGTCAGCTCTAGCAGAACGACACCAAAGCTGTAGATGTCAGTCTTCTTGCTCGCCTTTCCATTGTACTGAAAGTATTCTGCAAAAGTTGCATTTAGTAAGCGTTCAATGAAAATGTTCGAGATGCCTTGCTGGATTTGAGACTCACCAAGGGTCATGTACCTGTGTGTACCACAAATGGCTGACATGTGCTGGGACTCGCCTAGGTTGACAACCATTCGAGTAAGCCCAAAGTCGGCGATCTTGGCATGGAACTTTGGGTCAAGCAAAATGTTGTCTGACTTGATGTCCCAGTGGATAATAGCCTGTCCGCACACTTGGTGGATGTAGTTCAGACCCAAGGCTGCATCAATAGCGATGGTCGGCCTCCTCGGCATGTACAATGGTGCAGGGGCGCCCTCGCGGTAACGGTGGTGCAGCCAGTCGTCGAAGTTGCCCTTCTCCAAGTGCTCGTAAACAAGCAGCTTGGCATCTTAGCTGGAGATGCTGCAAAGCAGCTTGGTGTTCTTGTGATTGATGCTCCCCAATGTCTTCACCTCCGAGTTGAACGGTTTGCGGTCTGGATTTCCCATGTTGCAAATCTTCTTGACAGCCACTATTCTGCTATTGCGATCCTTAGTGGCACCATCAAGGCTAGGAAGTGGACACGGTACACCTTTCCAGACCCGCTGTTGAGGATAATGTTCTCCTCAGATATGTTGTTGACCACGCTGGATTTCGTGAAGTCTAGAGGTGTGAATGGTGTCATTTTCCAATCAGTCACGACTTCTTTCACCACTTGTGTGTTCTTCCAACGCCGGAAGAGCAGCCATATGATCATGCTCATGGAAGCGATGATAACCATGACATCGAGCACTAACAAGATTATCACACACTTATGGAGGTGGGTGCCTCCGTGGTATTTTAGGAGATTTATCCTCAAGTCCCACTTGGCACAAAGCCCATGGTTTCCAAGGAAGCTGCGGTTGTACTTTGCACTTTGCAGAGAGAGGAACGCCTCCCCATTAAGTTGGTTAAATGACAAATTGAGGGACGCAATTGAATGGTTGCCGAAGTACATGCCGAATTTTGCTTGTTAGCTCGTTGTTGGACAAATCAAGGACTACCAGTGATGAAATTGTCTCAATGCTCCGTGCCGGTATTGCACCTGATATACGATTGTTGCTGAGGTCAAGTGATTTGAGATTTTGCAACAATTTAATTGATGTTGGTATGGATCCAGGTACCTTGTTCCCATTTAGTGACAATTCAGAAAGCATGTGGAGATTGCTCATGCTGAAAGGTAGCTCTCCCCGGAGTTAGTTATTCTGCACCATCAACACCAATAGCCTAGTTCCAAACGTCGAGATCGAGCTGGAGAAGTGGTTGTTTTGCATCTCAATTCGAGAGATATTCAAAGATCTCTCTTTCGACATAGAGCCAGTGAAGTTGTCCGACATTAGCACTGTATGCACCAACGGCAACCACCATATATTCACCAGAAACATCCCTCGGAAGTTATTACCGAGCATAATGTTTTATCCAGCGAGAGGCAATTGCCAATGCTCACCGAGAGCTCGCCAGAGAAGCTGTTGTTAGAAACTACTATGTTGAATAGTTTCCCATGAGCGCATAACTCCTGCAGTGGTGAGCTAGACAAGTTTTTGTTGTAGACCTCAATATTTCCAAGCGGAGAGTGCTTCCCAAGTTCTTGTGGCACCTCACTCGAGAGCATATTGTCAAACAACTGGATGTATTGGAGGTTGGGAATGAGGTCAATGCTTCCAGGGATGGGGCATATGAACTCATTGTTGTATATGATGATAATGGTTAGTTTCTTGAGAGTCCCAAAGTCTTCTGGTATGCAGCCGGTGAGTTTGTTTCCCGACAAGTCTTTCTTAATCAAATTCACCGTAGTGATGTTGCATGACAGCTCCTCGATGAGTCCATTGTCATACACGTACAAGATCCCGAACTTTTGGTGCTGCCAAATCCAGACAGGGATTGAACCACTGAGCTTGTTGCCCCATAGGTCCAACATGATTAGTTCCTTTAGGCTTGAGAATGCCTCTAGAATCTCGTCGGTGAAGCCATTCGTGTCAAGAAGCGGGTTATGGAGTGTTGAAAGCTCGGCCATCGGCATCGGCAGAACTGCACTAAAGTTGTTGTTAGTTAGGGTGAGGTGCTTCATAGATGGTTATAACCGGCTAATGTCTTGAGGAAGGAATCCATGGAAGCCGTTGTAGGAGAGATCAAGGTACCGAAGCCAAGAGCAGGCGTAGAGCATGATGTCGGGGAATCTCCCAGTGAGCTTGTTGTATGAAAAGTCAAGGTGGATCAGGTACTTGAGGTTGCACACAGACGGAGGGATGCTGCCGGTAAGATTCAAACGCTTGAATGAATCGCCGTAACTAGGCCTCCAGCGATTGCCACACAGGTGTCAGCTGCGTTGTAGTAGGTGGAGGCCTAGTTACATGGATTTCCTTCAAGCGTTAGAATTTTATCGGCAGCATCCCTCCATCTGTGTGCAACCTCAAGTACCTGATCCACCTCGACTTTTCATACAACAAGCTCACTGTGAGATTCCCGGGCATCACGTTCTACGCTTACTCCTGGCTACGATACCTTGATATCTACTATAACAGCTTCCATTAGTGCTTACTCATGATATCAGCCAGCTGTCGCCATCCATGAAGCTTCTCTGCCTGACTAACAAGTTCTTCTGTAGTGTTCTGCCGACGGCGATGGCCAAGCACTAGGCACTTCAGAACCTACTTCTTGACACGAATGGCTTCACCGGCGAGATTCCAGAGGCATTCTCAAGCCTAAAGGAACTAACCATTTTGGACATGTGGGGCAACAAATCAGTGGTTCGATCCTCGTCTGGATTTGGCAGCACCAAAAGCTCGAGATCTCGTACTTGTATGACAATGTACTCAACGGGAAGTTGCCATGCAACATCACTGCGGTGAATTTGATTAAAATAGACTTGTTGGAAAACAAACTTGCTGGCTGCATACTAGAAGACTTTGGGACACTCAAGAAACTAACCATTATCATCCTATACAACAACGAGTTCATAGGCCCCATCTCCATAATCATTGGCCTCATTCCCAAACTCCAATACATCCAGTTGTTCGACAATATGATCTCGAGTGAGGTACCACAACTTGGGAAGCACTCGCCGCTTGGAAATTTTGAGGACTACAACAACTTGTCTGGCTCGCTACCGGAGAAGTTATGCACCTATGAGAAACTATTCAACTTTGTAGTTTCTAACAACAGCTTCTCCGACGAGCACCCGGAGCATTGGCAACTGCCTATCGCTGGATAACATTATGCTCGACAACAACAACAGCAACAACAACTTCTCTGGGAAGTTTCAGGTGAATATATGGCTGTTGCCATCGGTGCATACATTGCTAATATCGGACAACAACATCACTAGCACTATGCCGATAGAGATATCTTCGAATATCTCTCAAATTGAGATGCAGAACAACCATTTCTCTGACTCGACCCTGACATTTGAGACTGGGCTATTGGTGTTGATGGTGTAGAATAACCAACTCCCGGGAGAGCTACATGTCAACAGAAGCAATATCCACATACTTTCTGAATTGTCACTAAGTGGGAACAAGATACCTGGATCCATACCAACATCAATTGAATCATTGCGGAATCTCAAATCACTTGACCTCAGCAACAATCGTATATCAAGTGCAATACCGTCATGGAGCATTGAGATGATTTCATCACTGGTAATCCTTAATTTGTCCAACAACGAGCTAACATGCAATATTCCGCCTTACTTCGGCAACCATTCAGTTGCATCCCACAATTTGTCATTTATAACCAACTCAATGGGAAGTTGCCCCTCTCTCTGCAAAGTGCAAAGTACAACCGCGGCTTCCTTCGAAACCGTGGGCTTTGTGCCAAGTGGGGATTGAGGATAAATCTCCCAAAATTCCACGGAGGCACCCATCTCCAGAAGTGTATGATAGTCTTGTTAGTGCTCGGTGTCACTATCATCATCACTTGCATGAGCATCGCCATATGGCTACTCTTCTGTCGGAAGAACACACAAGTGGTGAAAGAAGTTGTGACTGATTAGAAAATGACACCATTCACACCTCTGGACTTCACGGAATCCGACGTGCTGAACAACATATCTGAGGAGAACATTGTCGGCAACGGCGGGTCTGGGAAGGTGTACCGTGTCCACCTCCCTGGCCGTCATGGTCTCTTGAGGATCGCAGCAGCGGAATAGTGGCTGTTAAGAAGGTATGCAACATTAGAAATCTAGACCACAAGCAGTCTGACTCGAAGGTGAAGACATTGGGGAGCATCAATAACAAGAACACGATCAAGCAGCTTTGCAGCATCTTCAGCCAAGATGCCAAGCTGCTTGTTTACGAACACATGGAGAAGGGCAGCCTCGACGACTGGCTGCGCTGCTGTGACCGCAAGGGCGCCCCTACGCCATTGGACTGGCCGACAAGGCTGACCATCGCTATTGATACATCCTTGGGCCTCAACTACATCCACAAAGAGTGCGGACAGGCTATTATCCATCAGGACATAAAGTCAGCCAACATTTTGGTTGACCCAGAGTTCCATGTCAAGATCGCCGACTTTGGGCTTGCTCGAATGGTTGTCAATCCACGCCAGTCCCACCATAGGTCAGCCATTTTTGGGACACACAGCTACATGGCCGAACCTCAAATCTAGCAAGGCGTCTCAAACCTTTCTGTTGAAAGCTAACTGAATGCAAATTTTGCAAAATACTAATAGTACAGTGGAGGGGCGAGCTCTAGAAGACCGATATCTATAGTTTTAGTGTCGTTCTGCTAGAGCTGACAACCGACATGGTTGCCGTGGGCATTGGAGGAGGAGAAAGATTGGCTGAATGGGCATGGAAGGTTTTACAAGATTGCTCTTTAACGAAAGACAAAAGCGTCGAACATATCCGTGACACGGTCCAGTTAGAGGATATTTTTATGGTGCTGAAACTCGGTGTTCCCTGGACGAGTCCTCAAGCGTATCTGCGGTCGAGCATGAAGCGCGTCCTTACCCATTTCATGCTCATCCAATGCAACCGGAGGCACGTACGTAGCTGGGCTGAGACTATGTTGCGGAGGAGCGGGACCGCAAGGGGCACCTCCAGCAGTCGGCATGGCCATCGACGCGACTCTGTAGCACATACATCAATCTAGAGTAATTAAGGTACGGTAACCTTTATATCACTCGTATTGAACTCAATTTTCTTGTTGTAGGAAGTCGAATTTACCAGTTGGCTGTCTAACCAGACTAATTTATCGCATTTGTATTGCCTAGTATCATTCGGACGCGGTGTTTCTGATCGCGAGCACACCTGTGCTCTTTATCAGAGCGGTTGAGGTGCATGTTGGGATGCGATGCATTAAATCTAAATGGCTGGCAGAGATAGAAGTGCTTCCGTAAATAAGGAAATGAAAGAATACACCTGGGCTATGGGCCAAGATGTAAACGGAGGAGAAGACGTCGGCGAAGGCAACGAGTCGAGTCGTGGCTCAGGACGTCCACTTTCTTCCTGATCCGTGGATCAGGAAATTTGCTTTTCGTTAACTCAGCAGACGGAGGAGTAAATGAGTAGATTGGGTGGCAGGTGGAGGGGATTGGGGTTGTCCGGCCATCTCCTACCTCTGGCGGCTGCAACTTCGAATCGATAGAGCATTCGAGCTTGGGGAGAAGAGATTCTACTAGTAAGTCCAGATCTATGGGTGGAGATGGAGTGGCTAATGGAGCCGACTAAAAGGTAAGGCAACAGATAGCTGGTCACCCACCGTATTTGCTTTCGATCTGGTTTGCGTAAGACTAGCATAGTGCCCGTGCACTGCCACGGAATCAAAAGGAAAAGAGCAATAGCATAATTTTATCAATGGGTTTATTTATTTTGGCTTGTTCATCAGTTAACTGCAGCAAGATAACAACATTTTATTTCATACTACCCAAATAAAAATATATTAGTTCATAACAATCCAATATAAGACCAGAGACAAAATGACAACATCAGTTAAGCTTTGTTGTGCTTTATCCCAAACTTCCTGCGCATATTTCCCAAATTATTGAAATCCTTAAATGTTTCCTGTGCTATCAACGGGGAAGATGAATCCCCAAGCGCCGGGGTGTAACAAGAGGTTAGTGAAGGGCAACTTGCATCACATCATAGATTCAGGGATTTAGGAAGTAAAACTAGCCGTGACTGAAGAAATCCTACAGTTAGAGCAAGTGCTGATTGGTCTCTGCATTCAGAAAAAGGATGCTATGCTGTGCTTGCAGGCTGATTGCTCTCTGCATTCTGAAAATGGATGCTTTATGTCTTCAGTATCTGCCATTTTTGGTTATTCTCTTCATATGACCATAGTTAGTCTCTTTCAGATATTTTATGATCTAATTGTTCATTTCTATTTATTCAGCCCCCCATTTCTGTTAGTGTTCAGCTTTTATGTTCGTTGCTCTATCTGCAATTTACATGCGCTAACTCTCTGTCATCACTCTTTATTCATTAGTCCATGTTCGGTCCCTCAGTTCTTCCTTTTTGCTTTTTTAGCAGTCTAAGCCTGTCAACATAAGAGGGAGAGGGGAGAAGTTGAGCGGTAATCTCTTGGTTCAGATGTTTTCCTTAGCAATCGTTTGACGCAGAGCGTTCTTGTCTTCGGATTTTAAGGACGTTGCAACCTAACATGCATGATTCGGAAAGGGACAAGATAACGGCTGGCATTCTGTAAACTTTTTGTCGAATTGTTAGTAAATTTTTGATATAGAGCCTAAACATCAGTTTTTTTTTTTCTTTTTTAGATTTCTTTAGTTTAATTAATTGTTCTTCTTTTAGTCATATTTTTCTTTTAGTTGATCAGTGGCTGTCAGTATTGTCGTTTCTTCAGTCTATATTCAGTTTATGTGTTTTCAGTCTATTATTCACTTTATCATTTCAGTTTCTGAGTCTTCATTTTATTTTCTTCATCATTCAGATCCCATGGATTGATTGAGGTTGCAGTGGCGTCGAGTCACAACATTATCAGATACATGCTGTGAAATCATATTTTGCGTGGGGCGCCAACAAGCCAGCGGCGGTGCTCAAGCGGTGTCACTTTCAGTGGCTATAGCAGCCAAAAATCAAAAGCCCTCTATATTCTGATGGCAAAGCTGGTAGGCATCTCAGTAACGAAAGAGCTTATCACCATGACGTGTACGTATGTGTTTTATAAATGTGAGGCTAAGGTCAACCGTCAACCTTAAATTTTGGTACAATTTTTCAGTCTATAGTGCACACTATGTTTCTCTGTCACTAACCACCTGAATTTTATGTACAACTTTTCAGTTTTTGGTTGCTCATTTTTATTGATTGATGGCTTTGTTCTTGATAATCCTTTACGAATCTACTATGCTTTTCTGGATAGGCCAGAAACATGCTTTTGAGTATTTCTTGCTTCAGTAGATTATTGAATGAGGTGTCAGTACAGATTGAGAAAAACAGAGAAATGTTAGTTCCCAGTGCCCTTAAGGATCGGCACCCAAGTATCAGTTTTCAGTCTTCATTCTTTTTTCGGGATTTCTTGCTTCAGTACATTATTTTTATCTTACTACATTTCTTTGTTCTTTTCATTCCGAAAAGGCTACCTTAGCAGCACAACTACACTTTTTTTTTTCCTTTTCAGCTCTCAAACTGCAGCCTCGTTTTGCTGTCAGTTTTCTGTTTTTGATTTTGATCTGGTATGGTTAGTCCTATCTAGTTTTTCCGTATCTGCTACGGCTAGTCAGAACTACTTCCATCTTTTTAACAGCAGTCCTAGTTTTGTTGCTCACTAGCTGACACCTTCTTTTTCTTTTTCTCTTTTTATCAGATGCATGTATCCCACGGGGCATCACATAGATTAGCATTCAAGGTAGGTTCGAGTCTGCAGATCGGGTGGGACGGTATGGCTGGAATACGCTTGGTAACAGGGAGGATTACCACTGCTGTGTACAAGACCTCTAAGGAAGACCATCGTCAGTAAGCTACGAGAACAAGGGCCATTAGCTTTTTGCAAGTGGAGATGCAACCATTGGAAACCAGAACGATGATGCTACTTGGGCAAATGAGACTGGGACAGGCTCGCCGGATTGTTGGCGCCAAAGAAGCGAAAAGAGATGGGTCGCCCAACAACTAGCCGAGAGAAGGCGCCGTACCACCATGGTGTTGTGGAACTAAATGTGTGTGGGAATTGTGCACTTATTAGTTGTATGTTGTTTTCAGGCTTACTGTATGTCTTTGTATGCTGTAGTCATGATAATGGCAACCTGGCTTGTTTATGAGTTAGTACTAGAAAAAACTCCTTCAGATGTCTGTTGAACCTGTTATCAATCTTGTATGAATGGTGCGGCGATTTCTGAATTTTTTGGACAGTGTCCGTGTGCATACAGAGTGGTGTACATATGGTCGTTGATCTGTCTTAGTGATTCGGTGAAGTGCATTTCCCGTTGCCAACATGGTTTCTGTTGGCTGAATTTTCAATTTGAGACAATCTGGTTATCTTTGCCTGCTGGATGGGCAATTGTGTTGAATGTTGGACACATAGCAGTGTGCAGGTGTGACAAGTGCATGCCTGTGTGAGGTCGCGCGCCCAGTGCTCGGCCGATCCATTTCAAATTTCAAACCACAAGAGAGGCAAAAACAGAGGAGCAATTCCAGAAGCAGTTGCATAGTCGTTCCTCCACCATGCGTACCCCATCTGGTCCATCCCTTCGTTTAGGTAGAAGAAGACTGGATACTACTTACAGGGGCGCTTGGCCAGAATTTTTTCTCATGACAATACTCACTTTTTTGAACCATGGCAAATTAGTTGATTCTTTCGTTTTGAACATCGGTTTGTATCATTGTACGTATCATGTTGATTTTACAATCTTTTTTGCCATGATGACAATATTTGCACCACTGTTTTGGCCACCATGGCAAACTTATACATTTTTTTCCATCAATGCGTATTTTTAGGGCCATGGCAAAATTTTCTTTTCTTTTTGCAACATGGCAAGATTACTATTCATGTCACCATTGCAAATTTTTGGTTATGTCATGGCAAATTCACTTTTTATACATCATGACATTTTTTTTGAATGGACAGTGGCGAAATTTTGTGCCCGCGGCAATTTATTTTTTCCAGCATCGCAAGTTTATTTTTTGTTGGACCATGGCAATTTTATATTATTTACATAAGCTATTTTTTCTATAAATTTCTAGATTTTTGTGGCATCTTTATTTGTAAAGTTCTCAAATCAGTTTTTTTAGCTTTTTTAGAGTGCTTTCTGGGTTTTTTTTTCGTGTCTCAGTATCTAAATGGGCCTGTTTTTTTTATGTCATCTGTGCAACAGGCCCATGCTAGCGTCTTTGTTAGGCTTTTTGTGGCATTCATGATTAGCGATCGTGTTTCTAGTAGGGTTCGGGCTGAGAGGTCCCCAGGCCGAACGAAATCATCGTTCGTTCCCCCCTGGCTGGGGAACAATTCGTTCGGGACGAACCCTCCTCGGTGCGAACGTCAGCACGTTATCAGCTTCCTAAGTAAAACAGTACGAGATGACCCGTTGCTAATCATGCCCCCAAGTGAAGACTGACTGAAGGTATAGGACCAATTTGACGATGCAACTAGTAGCAAGAAAAATCAACGTCCAAGTAGTATAACTTTATGTTGTATTTATTTGACATATTGATGTTAATGTCTTTCTCTGTAAATTTGGTCAAACTTTATTAATTTGACTTAAAAAAATCTATACACGTTGCATGTTGGAACACAGGGCGAATTATATACAAGACCTCTTGTTTCCCCTCGATGATTAGTTGATTAACTACTGCACCTATAAAATAAGATTTCAACATATGTATGAATGGGCCTATTTAGATATATACCTGTAAAATCTCCTCCGTAACTAAGTCAAGGTGGTTGATTATGTGTATGATACACTAAAAAAATAGCGCGCTATAGCGTATTGAGAATTGTCTCGCTAAATAAATCGGTGTACAATGTCTCGCTAATAGCACGCTATAGCGCGATATAGCATGCTAATAGCATATTTTAAGGTCGCTGCTATTTTACTGTAGCGCGCTATTTTTTTCATTAGTATGATATCATTAAGAATGGAAAGGTATAGACGTGCAAATGTTGCTAATCTGAAATTTTCTACCACTTCATGACCAAGAAAATAGTACAACTGCACCGTTAGGTTGTTTGTTCATAAATTCAGCAAATTTATTATTAGTGGTCACCCACCATTACATTGCATAATTGATGTGTGAAGACAACATCCAAGTGCTATAAGGCTCGCCATAGTGGGGTAACATAAGTAGTATCATGCACTTGGGACTCGCAAACATGCTTATGTGGCAGGCAATTAAAGAAGAGATGGTTATATTAACATAGGTAGATACCGTAACATAATAAATGTGATACTACTATGTGTCATGCATGGCAATAAATGAGACCACCTATGATACTACTCTATGATACTATGCACTATAGAGATAGTAACATAGACTAGTAACATATGCATGTTACTAGTCTAAGGTGGTGTTTGGTTCTCTAGTTCTAGGACTTTTTCTAGTTCCTAGGACTTTTTGGAAAAGACTCTCAAGGAGATCCTTCTAAGGACTTTTAGCAAAAAAGTCCCAAAAAAATCTCACCCTGTTTGGTTTGCTAGGGACTTTTTCTAGTCCCAACACAAAAAAGTCCCTAGAACCAAACACCCCCTAAGTTACTCCCCGCTATGACCAGCCTAAAAAAACCTATAGTACACTTGACCGTAAAGTCTATTGTACGAGGTCGGCCTTCACATCTCCCTAGTATTTGTCTCGAGATGGTCATCTTTACGTGACTTCATTTTGGGATAAGACACACAATTGTAAGAGAAAACTGAACTGTGTCCAATGTGAGTTAGTACTAGTGGTCTACGACTGGGATGCATCCAGAACAAGAATTCAAGCCTTTTCTGTAAGGAATGTAAGATTTATGGCATGAGCGTTTGATATGAAAAGTAGCTCTTTCTGTAGAAATGTGCCGTAGAGGAGTCTTGGCTGGTCTTTTTCTTTTTCTTTTTTGCGTGAAAAACTTCTAATCTATTCAACAAACATTATGGAAGTACAAAGAACACGAAAAGTAAAAAAAATCATCCATGCACGTAGACCACCTAGCGACGACTACAAGCACTGGAGTGATCCAAAGTCGCATTGTCGTCATCGCCCCCCCCCCCCCCCCCCTCCCGCGTACCGGAGTAGGGCAAACCTTGTTGTAGCTCCAAATTAGCAACCACGGCCGATGAAAAAAAGGCTAGATCTAAAGAGTCCAACCTGTAGACACGTGAATGCAGACGGACGAAGACCGGATCCACGCAAATCCATCGAAGACAAAGTCGATCGAACCCCATAAGATCTGCTGGGATACACACCTTCACACACCCTTCGATGACACGAGACGCACCACTGGTACAGGGGCTAGACGGGAAGAACTTTATTCTATCTACAGGGAGCCGATGTTGCCTCGTCTTCTTGAGCAGGATACAAACCCTAAACAGACTAAAAAACTAAAAACAAAGCATGATCCCTCCCACCGGCAAGGGCCAGGATCCACAGCTCCTCTATGCCCCTAAGTAAAAGCGCAGGTTATCTCCCGGGGGTCGAATGGGAGATTTGTCAAATTCGGGAGAATTTGACGAAAATCAGGGTGACAAGATAGAAACAATAGAGTTGCTAATTCATCACAGAGAAGTAAAACAGGCATACGAGATAGAGGTGGATGAAGAACATACAATCATACAAACACATAGAAGTAAACATCATGAACTGGGGAAATGAAAGGCATCATGATGAAAGTCTTCAGTTCAAGCTCTTCAAAGTGCGGTGTCGGTGTCAAAACCGGCGGATCTCGGGTAGGGGGTCCCGAACTGTGCGTCCAAGGCGGATGGTAACAGGAGGCGGGGGACACGATGTTTACCCAGGTTCGGGCCCTCTCGATGGAGGTACTACCCTACTTCCTGCTTGATTGATCTTGATGATATGAGTATTACAAGAGTTGATCTACCACGAGATCGTAGAGGCTAAACCCTAGAAGCTAGCCTATGGTATGATTGTTGTTGTCCTACGGACTAAACCCTCCGGTTTATATAGACACCGGGGAGGCTAGGGTTACACAGAGTCGGTTACAAGGGAGGAGATCTACATATCCGTATTGCCAAGCTTGCCTTCCACGCCAAGGAGAGTCCCATCCGGACACGGGACGAAGTCTTCAATCTTGTATCTTCATAGTCCAACAGTCCGGCCGAAGGATATAGTCCGGCTGTCCGAGGACCCCCTAATCCAGGACTCCCTCAGTAGCCCCTGAACCAGGCTTCAATGACGATGAGTCCGGCGCGCAGATTGTCTTCGGCGTTACAAGGCAGGTTCTTCCTCCGAATACTCCATAGAAGATTTTGAACACAAGGATAGTGTTCGGCTCTGCAAAACAAATTCCACATACCACCGTAGAGAGAATAATATTTCCACAAATCTAATCTGCTGACAGCTTTTCATAACGTGACGTACTGCTGTGGTCTGGTCATGACGAACCGTTTTTCCGAGCCTGCCACTGCACATGTTGCGAGGCGGTTTTATTGGCACGTCCTGTCGAAGCAGAGACCGTGTCCCTTTTTTCACGGGATTCTCATCAATAGGGGAGTGGGTAACCCAATCGTGCCTGTTGGTATGACTCCTCGATTTTAGGCAGGTTCCAAACGGCCACGCGGAGGATGCTTGATATTCATCCTCTTTATAAAGGGGCCAAGGTCTGTCCTTTTCTTCTCGCACTCAATCGCATCCTTCCCCCACCTCGAGTTCCAACACCCAAGGCTCAGGCTAGGCGCTTCGGACCTTCAGTCATGTCCGGATCCAACCTTGAAGGTCGGTGGATGCCCTCCTCTGTCACAGAGGAGGACATCAAGAAGCTAAGAGAAGCCAGGTATCTGACCGCCGAAGTCTCGCATAGGCTGCCTGCTCGAGGGCAGGTCATCCCCACTCCCGAACCCAACGAGAGTGTCGTATTTATTTCCCACTTCCTCCGAGGGCTAGGCTTTAGTCTTGATCCCTTTTTCAGAGCTCTTATGTTCTACTACGGGCTCGATTTCCATGATCTGGCCCCGGATTCCATCCTTCACATCTCGTTGTTCATCGTCGTGTGTGAAGCCTTCCTCCGCATCATCCCACACTTCGGCTTATGGCTCAAGACCTTCAATGTGAAGCCGAAGATGATTGAGGGGCGACACGCAGAGTGCGGAGGCGCCATAATAAGCAAAGGCACCGATGCTCCATGTCCAAAGGGTTCCTTCCCGGAGACATCCAAGTTATGGCAGCGGAAGTGGTTTTACATCACAGCTCCCCGAGGTACTAAGTGGGTTGCCGCCCCTGCCTTCCGCTCGGGCCCCCCGCCACAACTGGCATCATGGATCAACAAGGGGCTAGACTGGGGCCAGTAAATGATGTGCCGACATTGCAGAGTCGCATCCGAGATCTCCTCGAGAGAGATGTCAGCCTCGTCAAGGTAATGCAAGTCATGCTAGTTCGTCGACCCTTGCAAACGTCGACCTCTCCGTATGTGGGAGTTCAACCCGGAAGGACCGCGAACTATTCAGCACTTCTTCGGCGTGACGCTCGAAGAGATGTACAGATTGTTCTTCGGATCACAAGTAAAGTGTCCGGACACCACCGAGAATGCGGGTCTGAGCTGCAATCGTCCAGATACCCAAGTAAGTAATTCCGCGGCCGAACACGTTGTCTTTTAATTTACCGCAACATCATTCTCAAAAGCCGCCTTTTGACCAGGACTGGATAAAAAAGGCAAAGATGATCAGGTGTTCAGCCCCCCTTCCCGAAGGCTCACCGGATCCTGTACTAGCCAGGATGCTTGAGCTTGCGCCTTACCAAGCGCCATCAGGGGAAGATAAAGGGAGGAACAAAGAAGCCAAAAGCGAGCCTCACTCATTATTCATCCAAATCGGGGGAATTAGTGCCTCCGCGAAGGAGGATAACCGGGGAGAAGAATCTAAAATTCCCTCTCCCCAAGGAAGGAAGAGGGCCGCCTCTGCAGACTTGGAAACAATGGTTTTCAAACAAGGGAAGAAACCTTTGTCAGGGGGCCCTACCCCAGAGGGCATCCTTACCGCATAGTACCCGCAAGGGGACCAGCCCTCCACCGAGCTGTAAGTAAACAAAAGTACTTTATAGTAAATATACCTTGCTTCATTTCTAAGAACAATAACCGAGACGTATGTCTTGTAGTTCGGATCGTAGCCCTTCTCGGCAGAGTTCGTCTTCGGGGGATCTTCTTCCGGAGATGATGCAGAGCGAAACGCCTCCCGGTGCCTCCCTGCCTCGTGAAGCGGACGACCCTGAGGTGTCGTCAAGGAGGATTTCTCCTGATCCGCCAAGGCTAGAGGGTAACCCTTCGGCCACCCGAAGCCCGGAGTATTCGGCTCCTAGGGAGAGCAACAAAAAGAGTCCGGAACTGTCCGATGCGCGACCAGACTCACTGCGGAATCTTCTGGAGCAAGCGGCTATCTCAGAAGCACACCGTACGTTAATGGGTACGGTAGTTGAGAAGATTTCGTCCGCCGAAAGCGGGTTGCATGAAGCTTTTATGAGCCTGCTGAGAGGCTTTGAGGTACGCAAAGTAATATATATATTTTGACGGTACCGCACACGCTAGGTGTGCCCTGTGTAGATAGTAGCCCCTGAGACTCTGGTTGCTGTCGAAAAAGACGACAAATAGAGGATCATAGTCCCAGGTAATAACCGTACTGCTTTCACGTGTAGGCGGCTGAGGGTCCGGTGGCTAGCCGGACTGGTGAGTTTGCCGAATTGAAGCGGCAACTTGATGCAGCAGATGCCGGCATCGTGCTTGTGAACAAGCGGCTTAACGAGGCACAGGGTATGTATTCTCCTATGATCCACACATATTAAGAGGAGCATGATGCTAGTATCACTAGTAGAAAACTGGGCTTTGGTCACAGGGCAATATTCACATTAGTCCCGGTTCAGTCACGAACCGAGACTAATGTGAGCATTGGTCCCGGTTCATGCGGCCAGGGGCCTGCCGGGCCTCGTGGGGGCATTGGCCCCGGTTCGTCCGGACCCGTTGGTCCCGGTTGGTGGGACAAACCGGGACCAATGGGCCACGCTCCTGGCCCACCACCCTTTAGTCCCGGTTCCTACCACAAACCGGGACTAAAGGGCTGGTCCTAGTTGCGGCCAGTGTTTAGTCCCACCTCGCCAACCGAAGGGCGCTCACACCAGTTTGTAAGCCCGTCCCTCTATGCCTTGTTGAGCTTCTCTTAAAGTGAAAATAGATGCCCTTATACAGGGAATTTCACCTAAATTTACTGTGAATTTAGGTTTAATTTACTCTATAAGCGCATCTATGTTCATTTTTTTATATTTATAAAATAAATAAACCTTAATAAAATAAATAAAACTAAATAAACCTTAATAAAATAAAATTTGGTTGGTTGATCCCAAAAAAAAGGAATTTGGTTGGTTTTCTTGAAGCCCTAGCTTGTTGTGCCGTCCTATTCTCTCAATGCAATTTAGCAAATGCTACTACAATACAGTAAAGGGCACAAAGAAGCACGCAGTGAAGGATAATACCTCCATATCAAAGCTGCTACTTATCTTGTTGGTTATCAGGATGTGGATATGTAGAATTTTCTCTAGCCACGGCAACAGACATGCATTCATCGAGGGGGTTCACTACAGAACAAAATAAATGCTGACGTTAGTTGTTGAGGGTACGTTTGACATCCCTGAGAGACTAGATAATGAAAAGATGAATCGTCAAACCTGGATGAACAAAGACGCTACCAAGTGGATGAATCTGATGGCCTGTCCTCCCTTGAAGATCATGCGTCCTCCCTTGAAGGCGCCACCAGGGCCATGGACCCTCATACACCGCCGCCGACGTGTTGTAGTGATGAGGTATCGTGCAGGATCTGACACAGGATCACCTTCAGGCAAGATGAATAGGTCTTCAGGGGCACGACGGCAGCGGCGGCGCCATGGCCGGGACTGGTGACGACGGCGGCGGCGAGCGAGCGGGAGGGTGGCGGCGGCTGCGTGCGAGTGGGAGGCCGGAGGATCACCACTCATTGTGCTTGACATATCACTACAAGAAACCTGTTAATCCATGACGGATTTCTAATGACATTTTTGGAAACTCTCATCGATGACCTGGTAAAACCCCACAAGCCCGGTGAAAGCCCGCTAAAGCCCGTCTAACCGTTCCCGTATAAAAACTTAACCCTAAATTCCCTCCTCGGCCCCTCCTCTATGTCCCTCCTTGGCCCCTGCATCGTGTCCCACAGCACGTCGCCACCCCTCGTCCCTCCCACAGCTCGTAAACCTTAATAAAATAAAATAAAATAAACTATAGTAACTAAAATAAATAAACCTTAATAAATTAAGTAAAAATAGCAGCAGTAAAATAAATAAAAATAGCAGCAGTAAAATAAATAAAAATAAAATAATTAAAGTAAAATACATAAGTAATTAGAAATAAAATAAATAAGTTTTTTGTTGTAAGTAGAAACAAAACAAAACAAATAAAGCAAAAGAGAAAAAAAACAGAGGAAAAAAATTATGCCACCTACTGGGCCACCACGGCCTGAATACGACTAGAAACCCATCCATGTGCCAGGATTCAGGCCCGCAGAAGGCCCAGTAGGCCCCACAGGCAAAGAGAACAGTTAGGCCCGAAAGCCTGCAGTTGAGAGGAGTTCGAGAGGGTGGGCGCAGCAGCGCTTATAAACCACTCTCGAGCTCTCTCAACTAGCGAGGTGGGACTAAACTTTTGACGCGGGGCAGCACAAGGCCTTTGGTCCCGGTTGGTGCCACCAACCGGGACTAAAGGGGGCATTGGTCCCGGTTCGTGGCAGCAACAGGGACCAAAGGCCTTTAGTCCCGGTTGGTGCCATGAACCGGGACCAAAGAGTTCCCTATATATACCCCATCGCCACAGCAGAGCACTCCACAGTGCTCTGTTTTTTCTGGCCGGCGAGGGGAGGGCATTTGGGTGCTCTAGCTCACCTCCTATGCACATGAGGTGTTCGATGAAATGTCTGAGCCACACTAGTTAATCTTTGTCCTCTCGAAACTCGACCTCCGAGCTCCATTTTCCCCGAGATTTGTCTAGGTTTAGCGGTCCGTCACGTCCCGTCCCCGTCTTCACCGCCGTCGATCGCCCGCGCCGAACTCGTCGCCAACACCACCGTGGTGAGCCTCTTGTTCTTATCTTCTTTCTGAAAGGAAAAAATTCTAACTTTAGATAGTTACTTGTCTAATTTTGTTACTTTTATTATTCCTTCTTATTACATAGTGCGATGGTTTTGGTATCCGCCCCCGTCGGCCCTCGTCCTGTCTATGATTCGGATGTGGTATATATTATCTTTTTATAACTATTTGGTTCATTTATTGTTTATGACAAATATACCGACCAACGTGACATAGATTTTATTTATCTAGGAGGTGGTTGAACCGGAAATTCTAACCGACCCTATTGTCGAGAGGTTAAATTTAGTTGAAGAAGAAAACAATTACTTGAAGGAAAAAATAAAAAAAATTGAGGAGGAGAAGATGATATTGGAGTTGCATGTTGCGGATGTCGTCGATGATCACAAGATCAAGATGGATGCAATGCGCTTGAAGATTAGAAAGATTAGAAAATATGCCATTCATACCGAGGCTTGGTATCATTATGCCGTTGGATCAATTGTTACCTTGGTTGCGATTATGATCGCATTTGTTTTCGCATTGAAATGTTTTACATAGTTTCAATGTATGGTTTAATTAATTAGATGCTCTGGAGAGCTATATATATGTTGTTGGATGAGAACTATGTATGTACTTTGGTTTTAATGTGATGATAAACTTCTATTAATTTGGTCACTTAATTATCTATTCATGATGTTCTGTAATGGTTTTTGACACACTTAATTATATATAATGCACGCAGATGAACCGGCAATGGATGTACGGTGACAGACACACCTCCGAGTACATTAAGGGCGTGCATGATTTTCTCGAAGTGGCTGAGGCAAACAAGCAGAATGGTTTTATGTGTTGTCCATGCCCTATATGTGGGAATACGAAGTCTTACTGTGACCGGAAAATCCTTCACACCCACCTGCTATACAAGGGTTTCATGCCACACTATAATGTTTGGACGAGGCACGGAGAAATAGGGGTTATGATGGAAGACGGCGAAGAAGAAGAGGACGATGACAACTATGTGCCCTCTGAATACGGTGATGCTGCAACGGGGGAAGCTGCTGAAGATCAAGAGGAACCAGACGATGTGCCCAATGATGCTGCAAGGGGGGAAGCTGCTGAAGATCAAGAGGAACCAGTGCCCGATGATGATGATCTCCGCCGGGTCATAGTCGATGCAAGAACGCAATGCGAAAGTCAAAAGGAGAAGTTGAAGTTCGATCGCATGTTAGAGGATCACAAAAAAGGGTTGAGAATGCTGTGCCTGACAAAGGATTTGAGAAGCTATTGAAAATATTGAAGAAGAAGCTTCCAAAGGATAACAAATTGCCCGACAGTACATACGCAACAAAGAAGCTCGTATGCCCTCTAGGATTGGAGGTGCAGAAGATACATGCATGCCCTAATGACTGCATCCTCTACCGCGGTGCGTACAAGGATCTGAACGCATGCCCGGTATGCGGTGCATTGCGGTATAAGATCAGACGAGATGACCCTGGTGATGTTGACGGCGAGCCCCCCAGGAAGAGGGTTCCTGCGAAGGTGATGTGGTATGCTCCTATAATACCACGGTTGAAACGTCTGTTCAGAAACGAAGAGCATGCCAAGTTGATGCGATGGCACAGTGAGGACCGTAAGAAAGACGGGAAGTTGAGAGCACCCGCTGACGGGTCGCAGTGGAGAAAAATCGAGAGAAAGTACTGGGCTGAGTTTGCAGCTGACCCAAGGAACGTATGGTTTGGTTTAAGCGCGGATGGCATTAATCCTTTCGGGGAGCAGAGCAGCAATCACAACACCTGGCCCGTGACTCTATGTATGTATAACCTTCCTCCTTGGATGTGCATGAAGCGGAAGTTCATTATGATGCCAGTTCTCATCCAAGGCCCTAAGCAACCCGGCAACGACATTGATGTGTACCTAAGGCCATTAGTTGAAGAACTTTTATAGCTGTGGAATGGAAACGGTGTACGTACGTGGGATGAGCACAAACAGGAGGAATTTAACCTGCACGCGTTGCTGTTTGTAACCATCAACGATTGGCCCGCTCTCAGTAACCTTTCAGGACAGACAAACAAGGGATACCACGCATGCACACACTGTTTAGATGACACTGAAAGTATATACCTGGACAAAAGCAGGAAGAATGTGTACCTGGGCCATCGTCGATTTCTTCCGACCAACCATCAATGTCGAAAGAAAGGCAAGCATTTCAAAGGCGAGGCAGATCACCGGAAGAAGCCCGCCATGCGTACCGGTGATCACGTACTTGCTATGGTCAATGATTTACACGTAATCTTTGGAAAGGGTCCCGGCGGACTAGCTGTTCCGAATGACGCTGAGGGACACGCACCCATGTGGAAGAAGAAATCTATATTTTGGGACCTAACCTACTGGAAAGAGCTAGAGGTCCGCTCTTCAATCGACGTGATGGACGTGACGAAGAACCTTTGCGTGAACCTGCTAGGCTTCTTGGGCGTGTGTGGGAAGACAAAAGATACACCTGAGGCACGGGAGGACCTGCAACGTTTGCACGAAAAAGACGGCATGCCTCCGAAGCAGTATGAAGGTCCTGCCAGCTACGCTCTTACGAAAGAAGAGAAAGAAATCTTCTTTGAATGCCTGCTCAGTATGAAGGTCCCGACTGGCTTCTCGTCGAATATAAAGGGAATAATAAATATGCCAGAGAAAAAGTTCCAGAACCTAAAGTCTCATGACTGCCACGTGATTATGACGCAACTGCTTCCGGTTGCATTGAGGGGGCTTCTACCGGAAAACGTCCGATTAGCCATTGTGAAGCTATGTGCATTCCTCAATGCAATCTCTCAGAAGGTGGTCGATCCAGAAATCATACCAAGGCTAAGGAGTGATGTGGCGCAATGTCTTGTCAGTTTCGAGCTGGTGTTCCCACCATCCTTCTTCAATATCATGACGCACGTCCTAGTTCATCTAGTCGACGAGATTGTCATTCTAGGGCCCGTATTTCTACACAATATGTTCCCCTTTGAGAGGTTCATGGGAGTCCTAAAGAAATATGTCCGTAACCGCGCTAGGCCAGAAGGAAGCATCTCCATGGGCCATCAAACAGAGGATGTCATTGGGTTTTGTGTTGACTTCATTCCTGGCCTTAAGAAGATAGGTCTCCCTAAATCGCGGTATGAGGGGAGACTGACTGGAAAAGGCACGCTTGGAGGGGGGACTCAATAATATGCAGGGACGGATATTCTTGGTCTCAAGCACACTACACAGTTCTACAGAACTCTACCTTGGTGACCCCGTATGTCGATGAACACAAGAACAGTCTACGCTCCAAACACCCGGAGCAGTGTGACGACTGGATTACATGTGAACACATCAGGACTTTCAGCAGTTGGTTGGAAACACGTCTCAGAGGTGACACCACTGTTTGTGATGAGTTGTACTCGTTGTCCAGGGGACCATCTTCGACTGTATTGACTTACAAAGGATACGAGATAAATGGGAATACATTTTACACGATCGCCCAAGATCAAAAGAGCACCAACCAAAACAGCGGTGTCCGCTTTGATGCAGCAACCGAGAGGGGCACATATTATGGTTACATAATGGACATATGGGAACTTGACTACGGACATGATTTTAAGGTCCCTTTGTTTAAGTGCAAATGGGTCAATCTGTCAGGAGGCGGGGTAAGGGTAGACCCACAGTACGGAATGACAACAGTGGATCTGAACAATCTTGGGTACACTGACAAACCGTTCGTCCTAGCCAATGATGTGGCACAGGTTATCTATGTGAAGGACATGTCTACCAGACCGAGGAAAAGAAAAGATAAGGAAGCGAAGCATATGCAAAGAAAATGTATGAATGGTCATATGCGAAGAAAAATGTATGTTATGTTTATATGTATGTATGTATGTTCATATGTATGTATGTTTATATGCAAAGCATATGCAAAGAAAATGTATGAATGGTCATATGCAAAGAAAAATGTATGTATGGTCATATGCAAAGAAAATGTATGTATGTATGTTCATATGAAAGAAAAATGTATGTATGTATGTTCATATGCATATGCAAAGAAAATGTATGTTCATATGCATATGCAAAGAAAATGTATGTTCATATATATGATGATATGTTCATATAAAAAGGAAAATAAGAAGAGGAAGAAAGGAGAAGAAGAGGAGAGGAAGAAGAGGAGAAATAAATAAGAAGAGGAAAAAAGAAGAAAAAGAAGAGGAGAAGAAGAAAGGAATAGAAGAGAAGAAGAAAAAATAGAAAAAATTCTATTTTTTTCTTCTTCTCTCCTCTATTCCTTTCTTCTTCTCCTCTTTTTTTTCTTCTTTTTTTCTTCGATCTTCTCCTCTATTCCTTTTCTTCTTCTCCTCTTTTTATTTCTTCTTTGTTTTCTTATGTTTTATTGGGTCTGTCGTCGTCGATATACCCCTCTCCCGATAACTTCAACACGAGGGGGGGTCGATATACCCCCTCCCCGCCGATAATATTATTTTCCCATGTACGTATGTCGTCGTTGTCGATATAACCCCCTCCCGATAACTTCAACACGTGGGGGGGTCGATATACCCCCTCCCCGATAACATTATTTTCCCATGTATGTATGTCGTCGTTGTCGATATATATAACTCCCTCCCAGATAACTTCGACATGATGGACGGTCGATATTTATACCCCCTCTCGACCGTGATAACTTATACCACGGGAGCACCCCCCTGCCCTCTCGCTCGACCAAAACTCTCGAGGACACCCAAACCCTAGAAAAAAAACGATGTCGGTCTCCTACCCCCTCCCGCCGCGCCCCTACCCTTGAAGCGTTGCCTAGGCCACCCCAAACCCGGAATAAGCTGGGTCTACGTTTGCACTAATATATCCACCTGCTGTCATGTTTGTGTAATAATTGCCATGTTGTAATATTTGCAGAATTAAACAATGGAGCACGCACGAGATGAGCAAGCAGAAGAGGTGTTGGGGGACATAATCTTAGCCGAAGGTGATATCTTGTCGTATCTTAACGACAATGATGGTCTGGAAGAATAGGGTGAAGAAGCAGGCTACGGTGATCGAAGAGTGGAGGAAGAAAGACATGATTATGATGGCTCCGGTGACCCAATGCTGGTGCAAGAAGGAGCCCGTGGTGACGGCTCCGGTGACCGAACAGAGTCCGGCCAGGTAAATATATTAGTTAAGCCTGTGCTGACTAGCTAATGATGCATTCATTGTTTTGGTATTTACACATATTAATTAACACTCGTCTTTCTTCTTTTTTCTAGCCCTCCGGATCGAGCACAACTTCGGTAAAGAGACGAGGCCCGAAGAGAAAGTTGCGCTCATATGAAAGGTTTGAGATCACAGCAATCGCGCGCGACGGCCAACCGATTGAACCCCTCCGGACAAAGGATGCATTTGCTGCTCAGTGCGGGGTTCTAGTTAGGGACAAGATCCCGATCAGCATCCACCAATGGTATAAGCCTAAGAAGGAAGACCCTGAGGTGTCTTATGTCAATGATATGCAGAAAGATGATCTTTGGACTGAGCTGAAGGCAAATTTCACCCTACCGCCAGAGGAGGATCCGGAGAAGCCAGTTATAGAGCAATTAATCAAGTCTCATGCTCTTAAGAAGATGGCAGACCTATTCAGGAGGTGGAAGAATGAGCTGAAAACGTTTGTCGACAAAGAAGAGACACCAGAATTCATCGGCCGGTATGAGAAGATCAGAGATCACTGGCCCGCATTTGTGGCCCACAAGACATCGGAAAAGAGTAAGAAGATGTCAGCGACAAACAAGAAGAATGCAGCAAAGAAGAAGCTTCACCATCACACGGGGTCAGGTGGCTACCTCAAAGCCCGACCTAAGTGGGCCAAGGCTGAGAATGATCTGCTTGAAAAAGGGATCGAACCACAGACAATGAACTGGACAGACCGTTGCCGGACTTGGTTCTTCGGGGCTAGCGGAACCTTGGACCCTGTATCAGGGAGGTGCGTTTGGACGAACGAGCTTTTGAGAATACCAGTCAAGAAGATTCAGCAATATATCGATAGAGCGCAGGAAGGGACGTTCGTTCCAGACAGAGAGAACGACGAGCTCACAATGGCCCTCGGGAATCCTGAGCACCCTGGACGGACACGAGGCATGCCAGGCTCCATTCCGTGGAAGGCTGGTTTTCCGGACGCGGGCGGTTACAAAAGCCAGGAGAGGAGGAAAAAAGTGGAGCAGATCCAAATTCAGAAGCTGCACGAAAGGGTTCAAGCGCTAGAGGAACGAGACGGCAATCGACATGCCAAAACTGCCCCCAAAGCTACACCGCCATCTCAGCGGAGAAGCAGCATGGCTTCCACCGAGCTGCTTCAGCTGGAGCATGCGGCTCCTGCTAGCTACCCCGTGGATGCTATCACGGAGTCCCAACATTGCCACCTTATGGCGGAATGGCAGAACTTCAAAGTCAAGGCGGCTGTTGGCTCTGTTTTACCTCCTGAACCCGGCGCAACCTACCACTGCCGGCCGATTCCAGAAGGATATGCTAGGGTGATGGTGGATGAAATAACGGAGGGATTTGAGGAGCTCCAGCTTGACCACCCTACCGGTGAAGGGGAGACTCGGCTGGGTTCTGCTCTGAAGACTTCATGCCTATGGCGGAAGGAGCTCATCAAGCTTCCGAACTGGACGGCTCCGGCGAGTAAGGGCACTCCGCCTCCTCCTCCGCCTCCTCCTCCGGCGAGTGATCAGGGCACTCAGCCTCCTTCTCCGGCGCGTGGCGGCACTCCGCCTCCTTCTCCGCCAGCGCCGGCGCGCCAGAGCAGCCAGCCTCCTCCTTCTCCGCCTCGTCAGCAAGGGCGGAAGAGACCCGCCGCCGCTGCGGCTGCTCCGGCGCGTCGTAGTCCTTCTCCTCCGCCTCGTAAGCAAGGAAAGAAGACAGCCGCAGCCGCTCCGTCTGCTCTGCCGGCGTCTAGCAGTACAGCTGCCAGAGGCGGGAGGCAATACAGATTCGGTCCTTCTCTGAAGACTCCAGAGAAGTTACCATACGAGAGGACCGAGGAGGAAACCAGGAAGATCGTGCGAGCCGAAGTGACAAACTTCTTTGAAGGGGTGAAAGCAAAGAAACATCCACCTCCGGAGGAGAAGGTAGATCTGGTGAAAGCAAAGCGCACTCTGGCTGCCCTGACAAAACCACCAAAGTCTCCGCCGAGAGGCAACTATGAGCGCATTCTTGCAAAGACATATGCCGAAGCGGAGCGGTCGGGAAGTACTGTTAGTGATAAAAGGTTAAAAGAACGACGAGCTGGGAAAAAAATTGCCCAGCTCGGCGAACAAGCGAACCAATCGTGCCCCCCGCTCAAGGTGTCAAAAGACATCGTCGCTAACGATCCGAGTATGGTGCCCGGTTATAGCAATCTTGGAGATTACCTGCCCGACGATGTACATTATGAAATCATGCAGGTGGACGAACACAAATACCATTACGGGAAGCCTCTCGTCAAAGATGAAAGATCTCTAAGCACGATGATGCGAAGACTACATGATTGGTACATGAAAACCTGCAGAGAGTCTGATGGGATGGATACTTTGACGCTGAGAGTTAAACCGGAGCATGACCTCGTTGGAATTGATCTGCTGAATGTTCCATTTGAGGATTTCTTCCAGTTTTACAATCAAAAGGCCCTCGATAAAACAACGATCACTTGCTACTGTCTGTAAGTAGTACTACTTCTGTCATTAAGTCTCTCTATATAGGTCAGCTCTTTCATTGCATGTGACGCCCCCGATTTGACCGTACACTAATCATGCACGCAAATGTGTACGACCAAGATCAGGGACTCACGGGAAGATATCACAACACAACTCTAAAACATAAATAAGTCATACAAGCATCATAATACAAGCCAGGGGCCTCGAGGGCTCGAATACAAGTGCTCGATCACAGACGAGTCAGCGGAAGCAACAATATCTGAGTACAGACATAAGTTAAACAATTTTGCCTTAAGAAGGCTAGCACAAAAGTAGCAACGATCGAAAAGGCAAGGCCTCCTGCCTGGGACCTCCTAACTACTCCTGGTCGTCATCAGCGGCCTGCACGTAGTAGTAGGCACCTCCAGTGTCGTAGGTGTCGTCGTCGACGGTGGCGTCTGGCTCCTGGACTCCAGCATCTGGTTGTGACAACCAGATAGAAAAGAAAAAGGGGGAAAAGAGGGAGAGAAGCAACCGTGAGTACTCATCCAAAGTACTCGCAAGCAAGGAGCTATACTACATATGCATGGGTATATGTGTAAAGGGGCATATCAGTGGACTGAACTGCAGAATGCCAGAACAAGAGGGGGATAACTAGTCCTGTCGAAGACTACGCTTCTGGACATCTCCATCTTGCAGCATGTAGGAGAGAGTAGATTGAAGTCCTCCAAGTAGCATCGCATAGCATAATCCTACCCGGCGATCCCCTCCTCGTCGCCCTGTTAGAGAGCGATCACCGGGTTGTATCTGGCACTTGGAAGGGTGTATTTTATTCAGTATCCAGTTCTAGTTGTCATAAGCTCAAGGTACAACTCCGGGTCGTCCTTTTACCGAGGGACACGGCTATTCGAATAGATAAACTTCCCTGCAGGGGTGCACCACATAACCCAACACGCTCGATCCCAATTGGCCGGACACACTTTTCTGGGTCATGCCCGGCCTCGTAAGATCAACGCGTCGCAGCCCCACCTAAGCACAACAGAGAGGTCAGCACGCCGGTCTAACCCTATGCGCGCAGGGGTCTGGGCCCATCGCCCTATGCACACCTGCACGTTGCGTACGCGGCCGGAAGCAGACCTAGCCTAGTGGCGTTCCAGTCCAATCCGGCGCGCGCCACTCAGTCGCTGACGTCAAGAAGGCTTCGGCTGATACCACGACGCCGGGATACCCATAACTACTCCCGCGTAGATGGCTAGTGCGTATAGACCAAATGGCCAGACTCAGATCAAATACCAAGATCTCGTTAAGCGTGTTAAGTATCCGCGAATGCCGACCAGGGCCAGGCCCACCTCTCACCTAGGCGGTCTCAACCTGCCCTGTCGCTCCGCCACAAAGATCCACTTGCGGGTACTCCTACGAGCCGACCCGACTTTAGTCATCACATGTGACATGTATATAGTATATAAGTATATACCCGTGATCACCGCCAAGGTGATCACGGCCCGGTAGTATAGCACAGCAGACGAACAAGAATGTAGGGCCACTGATGGAAAACTAGCATCCTATACTAAGCATGTAGGATTGCAGGTAAAGGTAACAACAGTAGTAGCAAGGATAGGCTATGCATCAGGATAGGATATCGAAAAGTAGTAACATGCTACACTACTCTAATGCAAGCAGTATAGAGAAGAATAGGCGATATCTGGTGATCAAGGGGGGGGCTTGCCTGGTTGCTCTGGCAAGTAGGAGGGGTCGTCGACTCCGTAGTCGAACTGGGCAGCAGCAGTGTCGGTCTCGTATTCTACCGGAGAGGAGAGGGGGAAGAAACAGTAAATACAATGCAAACATAAGCATGACGATGCGTGACATGACAATGAGCGGTGCTAGGGATGTCCTAACGCGACAGTAGGTGGTACCGGTGAAGGGGGGGACATCCGGGAGGTATTCCCGATGTTTCGCGTTTTCGGACAGACGGACCGGAGGGGGAAAGTTGCTAGTTCGATAGGTTAGGGAGGTGTGGTGGACGAACGGACTGCGTATTTGGATTCGTCTCGTCGTTCTGAGCAACTTTCATATAGAAAACATTTTCATCCGAGTTACGGTTTAAAAGATATGAATTTTCAAAGTTTATTTGAATTTCTGGAATTATTTAATTAACAGAAAAAGGGATATGACGTCAGCATGACGTATGAGTGACGTCAGCGGTCAACAGTCCGGGTTGACTGGTCAAAACTGACACGGGGGACCCACCTGTCATAGACAGTGGGTTAACAGAGGATTAAACTAATTAGTTTTTAGTTAATTAACTACTGGGCCCACCTGTCAGTGAGAGATTATTTAAACTAATTATTTTTATTTATAAAACATTTTCTTTTTCTTTTCTTTTTTAATTTTTGCGGCGGGGCCCGCATGTCAGTGACTGGGCCTGCCCAGTCAGCAGTTGACTGGGTCAACCCAGTCAACTGGGGCCCGTGGGGGCCACTGGCAGGGGCACTGGGGGTGGGGCCAGGCCAGCCACGTCGGCGGCCGGCGCCGGCGCAACTCCGGCGACCAAATCAGCGGCGGTCCCTCGCCGGAGTTGGCCGGAATCGCGTTACGGGGCTCGGGGAGGAACGGGGCTAGGCCCATTCGAAAGAGCTCGCAGCGCCGCATCCAGTGGTGGCCGGGGCTTCGCCGAACTTGGCCGGAATCGGCGCCGGCGAGCGGCGGAGGCGGCGGCGCGCACGGGTGCCCGACGGAAACATGGCTACGGCAGGCTGTCGAGCAAGCGGAGGGGCTGGGGAGCTTCTACGTGCGGTGGGGAGCGCTGTGGGCTTGAGCCCGTGACCAAAAGGTCACCGGAGACCCGCCGGCGGCGAGCTCCGCGGCGCGGCGTTCGGGCGCGCGTGGGGAAGAAGCTAGGGGGCGCGCGAGAGAGAAAAGGACAGGGGAGGAGGGGGAAGAGGCTCACCGCGCGGCACACGGAGGCCGGTGAGAGCTTAGGAGCAGCAGGTCGGCGTCGGGGAAGAAGGGGGTCGCCGGCGTCCGAAGTAGAAGGCGAGCTCGGGGAGGCCGTTGTAGTGGCTCCGAGCTTCGACGGAGAGGCGGAGGGGGTGTAGTCGAGGGCGGCGACGTCGTACGACACGGCGAGGTGACGATTGGGGCACGGTGGCCGTGTGAACGACGGGAACGGCGGCGAGCGCGTCGGGCGTGGGGAAGAGGAGAGCGGCGCGGATCCGGGGGGGAAAGAGGGAGGCGCGGGGGCCGAGAGGGAGAGCGGGGGTGAGTGGGAGAGAGGCCCGAGGAGGCGCGGGGGCTGGCGACCTTATCCCCTCCGGCGTCGGTGCCGGCGAGGTGGTCGGGCGGGAGCGCGCCCCTGTTACGACCCCGGTCGGGGGAACAGGAAGGGGACGCGGGGGGGAGGTGGGCTGGGCCGGGGGGGGCAGTGGGGGGGGAACGGGCCCTTTTTTCTTTTTTTCTCCTTTTCTCTGACTGTGCTTTTTTTTCTGTTTTCTTTTTATTTGTTGATTTCCTTTTCTGTTTTATTTCTTTTAAAAGTATTTAGGTATTTTATAAAAATGTGTTTCCTCCACCATAATTACCAGTGTATTATTTAGCACCCACTGAACATTTTTGTTTGAATTTTTGAAAACTTTTATTTTCCACTTTAATTATATTTGAAGTTTGAACTAGGAGTTTGAAAAGGATGGTGATCCAAATGTGATCAAGCCCTGTTTAGCAACATGATTAGCTTAATCATAGGGGGTTACTGTAGCATGATTCTCAGGGTGTTACATTGCATGTATTTATACTTATCCTCACTATATTATGCAGATTGAAGATCGCCGAGTTGAAGAAAAGACAAATCGGTGATATTGGGTTCATTAACACAAATCTCATAGATGCATATACGGTTGAAAAACATCCCAAAGAAGCCGAGGCCAACTTGCTACAATCGTTGGTATTAAATCAAAACAAAGATATAATACTCTTTCCTTACAACTTCAAGTGAGTGTTACTGTCTTGTGCATATTCGGTTTCCCTTATTAGTCCAGGTTATGGTAATGTAATTGATGACTTATCCATGCATGCGCAGCTTCTACTATATTCTCCTAGAGATTAAGCTTGAGGAGGGAGTAGTAACCGTCTTAGACTCGAGACGAAAAGATCCCCAGGACTATGCGAACATGACTCAAATGCTCGAGAAGTAAGTTAAATCGATCATTATCCACCATATCAGCAACTTTGTTCATTTCCTGATATCAAGTAATTGTTTTCTTTGTCTGGCAGGGTTTGGAGAAAATTCACCTCAAAAGCTCCGGGACTGCCGAAGAAGCTGCAATTTAATCACCCGAAAGTAAGTACTATAGTAGCATGTTCCGCGCATCTCCTAGTGATTCAAGCGCTAGTTTCATCAATACCATTTAGCATGCTTGCTTATCAGTTTGATTGACCTCTATTTCTTGTAAAGTGGTTGTGGCAGGAACCCGGGAGTAATTACTGTGGATACTACGTTTGCGAGTCCATCCGCTACACGACCTATGAGCGGGGCTACACTGAAGAACAATATGAAGTGCGTAAGCAATAATATTCACAATTTTATTTTATTACCATCATTTGTGTTGAGTTTCATTTATTCATATATATATGTATTGACCCCCTTCTTCAAATTAGATGTTTCGGAAGCGGGATGAACTCCTAGCACCAGATCGTATGCGAGGAATTCAAGAGGAATTGGCGGCATTCTTCCTTGACCACGTGATCGCTGAAAACGGAGAATACTATGTGGACCCTGTGTTCCTACAATTTAATTAGGAGATTGTATTGTAAGAGATAATTATTGTATATATGTAGCCGGTAGTGTTGGATAGATATAGGAGAACTTGTTGTTCGACCAATATCTCGGAGAAGGAGAGGTGGTCGATATCACTTCTCTCTGTATGCATATGTTCATGACGATCTTCTGTTTCCTTCATTTGATTACTAGCTAGCATGTCTACTCCTCTCCATACGTATATAGTACGTAGCGTCGACCAAGCACGGAGATAAGAGAGGACACTTTTCTCTATTAATTAGCTAGCTAACACAATATATGAAACACCTAAATTAACCCCCCAAAACCCCTAAACCACCCCCTTTCAAAAAAAACAAAAACCTCAGCTCCTGCCAGCTGCTGACGCGTGGATGCCTATTGGTCCCGGTTGGTGACACCAACCGGGACAAAAGGCCCTGCCTATTGGTCCCGGTTGGTGGCACCAACCGGGACCAAAGGCCCCCCTGCCTGGGCTGGCAGCAGCGGCCACGTGGAGGACCTTTTGTCCCGGTTCGTGTAAGAACCGGGACTAAAGGGTTAGGGCTTTAGTAACGACCCTTTAGTCCCGGTTCCAGAACCGGGACAAAAGGCCCTTACAAACCAGAGTAAAAGCCCCTTTTCCTACTAGTGTATCTGTAATATGCTGTGACTGCAGATGGAGCTGTCGCCGTGGAGACCCTTTGGGCGGAACTTGCCCGAGCCAAGGAACAAGCCAGGAAGAGTGATGCGGCCGCCCTAAAGGCGGTCGAAGAGCTAAGAGCCGAACAGGCTGCGCATTACCAGAGCAAAGAGAAAATAGCCAAGATGGCTGTTGAGCTGAAGGATGCCGCCGACCTTATGAGCTTCTTGAAAAGGAAAACCAAATGAATACGGCGGACCTGGAGAAAGCTGCGGTAGCAGCCAAGGAAGCCCGCTCTAAAATCATAGCGGCGAAGGAGGAGCTACGTCAAGCCGGAGATATTGCGGCTAGGAAGCCCTTTTTGTTGCGGACGAAGTTCGGAGATCCTGAGTATGCCCTTCTGGATCAATTATGGAGTTCTGCGGACGCGTACCTGGATTTGGCGGCAAGTGCTGCCGATGCGACCAAATTTTTCGAAGATCAAAAAGATCACGAAGTGGAAAGGTTGTTATGGTCGCAATTCGATGCTCCGGCGCGTCCGCTGCTGTTAAATGAGCAAATGGCCGAGTGGGCCGAGCTCCATAGGTTGTCCGGGCTCGCCATGAGGTCTGTTGTGGATCATCTTTGGCCGGAAGGACCAAGGCCGAATAGTTATTTTGGCTTAGTGCAACGATTCCTTGGTGCGTGCCGCATATCGACGCTGTGAAGAGGTCGGCGTGCATAGAGGGTGCGCGGATGGCTCTCGCCCGTGTCAAGACATACTAGGCAGAGATGGAGGCCATCGCTATTGCAGCGCCGAGTTCGGCCGAGCACTATTTGGAAGAAGTCTTAGAAGGCGCTCGTTTAATAGAGGCTCAGTGCTCGAAGAGTATCATGTTCTAGTTACATGTATCCCAAATGTAAGAACAATCTAATTTGAATTATAAAGGCTGTGTTTATACTTTTGCCTGGAAGTATTATTATGCCTCCTGTGCGGTCGTTTATGTGTATATATATATATATATATATATATATATATATATATATATCCTGAAAGTTTGGAGTCGTTGGCTTCAGCCCCCACGCATATAATGCGGGGGTGTTCGCAAAAGCGCGTCTTCACACTTGATCCAACGTCTTGGTCCATAAAGGAGGTGGTAGCGTGGCGAACGAGGCAATCGGACTATATTGCTTTAACACTTTCACTTAACCATAGGAGTATGACAGTGGGGCTACGATATAGCCCCTGGTATTTCCGCAGCTATCCGAATACGGTGCGCGTACGTACATGACCAGGGAAACCGGTCCTTCGTTAATGCGGAGGAATCCCAAAGATTCCGATGAGTCATCGAGTGGTTGACCAGTCTCACGCTTTATCATGACAGACAGTTTTCGGCTTTCTCTACTGAGGTGCTCATCCGGATGAACTAGGGCACAATCGCAGTAGTTCTCCCGGTGCCACCTTAGCCGATAGAGCGGAACGTAAGGTAGCAAAACACGGGAGCCGGGCAAACCCAACATTTGACCAAAGACATGATTCGGAGCTGATGCATATAAGGCCAAACTCGCAACGCCGAACACTCCCTAAGGTATTCGGTCTTTACAACATATACTGGGCTGAGTAACGCCCTTGAACCCTGAATTTCCAGGTACGTGCATTATTCTGACGTGGCGAAATGCCAATAACGGCAGCATCCCTCTCGGTTATACTGAGTATCCGGAGGATGTGAAGCAACAAGAGACAGTAAAAAAGGTTTACACAGGGTCTTAATCTAAAAAGAAACCTTTGAGCGGGGCCCTGCTGCACGTCTGCGCCTGTGTCTCTGTTGTGCCGTATCCTAGAAGGGTGTAGCACGATTATCATCTGTAAAAGAGAAGAACTTAGGTGAAAGTTGTCGTGCGAAAAATTGGTTATTCTTAATAAACCATTAAAATTCAAGATAAGTAAGGTCGAGCCGAACTGTAGTCCTTTGTACATGCGGGAAGCCCCTGGTACCACCTATGGGGGTATATCCATCAAACCAATCTCAGGTTTATCTAAGCTGTTACAGCTAGTGATGCGCCGGACTCGTCTAGCTGTGTCCGCGGTCTTGACGACTGATCGTTTATTCTGGTTGGAGGGGCCGTTTTAGTGTGCGGCTGCTAAAGCTGCCGCACACGCTTCCGCGCGTAAGGAACGCTCAGCATTTCCGCTAATTGTGATGATGCCATGTGGACCGGGCATCTTAAGCTTAAGAGAAGCGTAATGCGGTACTGCATTAAAACGAGCGAAAGCTGTTCTTCCGAGTAGTGCTTGATAGCCGCTTTGGAATGGAGCGATGTCGAAGGTTAACTTTTCACTTCGGAAGTTGTCGGGAGAACCGAATACAACCTCTAGTACTAGAGAGCCCGTACAGAGGGCCTCTGGGCCTGGTATTACTCCTTCAAAGGTAGTATTACTTTGGCTGATTCTTGTCGGGTCTATCCCCATTTTGCGGACTGTGTCCTGATATATCAGATTAAGGCTACTGCCGTCGTCCATTAGGACTTTGGTGAGATGGTATCCGTCGTTAATTGGGTCTAGCACCAAGGCAGCCAATCCTCCGTGCCGGATACTTGTCAGATGATCCCTGCGATCAAAAGTGATCGGGCAGGCCGACCAAGGGTTGGACTTAGGGGTGACGGGCTCTACGGCGCGTATGTCTCGGAGTGCATGTTTGCTTCTTCTTTTTGTTGCGTGAATCATGTTCACTGTTTTGACCTCTGGTGGGAATTTTTTCTGCACCCCAGTGATTTGCTGGCGAGGCTCATCCTCGTCTTCACTTGGTGTATCCCTCCCCTTGTGTTCGGCGTTTAACTTGCCAGCCTACTTGAAGACCCAGCATTCTTTGTGGGTGTGATTTGCAGGTTTATCGGAGGTGCCGTGAATCTGACATAATTTGTCTAGAATCTTGTTGAGGCTGGACGGTCCATCTCTGTTGCCTTTGAAAGGCTTTTTCCGTTGACCGGGTCGAGAGCCCCTAAATCCGGCGTTTACCGCCGTGTTGTCTGGGTTGTCTTTGTTATTTCGACGCTTGCTTTTACTGCGTCGTGGTTTTCCATTACCATCCCTGACTTCAGATGTGCCTGGGTCGCTAGTGCTGCTACGTGCCAGCCAGCTATCTTCGCCCGCGCAAAAGCGGGTCATGAGGCTTGTTAGGGCTGCCATTGTTCTTGGCTTTTCTTGGCCGAGGTGTCTGGCGAGCCATTCGTCTCGGACGCTGTGTTTGAAAGCTGCTAAGGCTTCGGCGTCCGGGCAGTCGACGATTTGATTCTTCTTAGTGAGAAATCTGTTCCAAAGCTTTCGGGCTGACTCTCCGGGCTGTTGAATTATATGACTTAAATCGTCTGCATCCGGAGGTCGGACATAGGTCCCTTGAAAGTTAGCCCTAAAATCATCCTCAAGCTCCTCCCAACTTCCAATTGAATTTTCGGGGAGGCTCTTCAGCCAGTGTCGAGCTGGTCCTTTCAACTTGAGGGGCAAATATTTGATGGCGTGGAGATCGTCTCCGCGAGCCATATGGATATGGAGGATGAAGTCCTCAATCCAGACCCCAGGGTCTGTCGTTCCATCGTATGCCTCTATGTTCACGGGTTTGAATCCCTCTGGAAATTCGTGATCCGGCACCTCATCGGTGAAACATAGGGGGTGCGCGGCACCCCTGTATTTGGATGTGTCATGGCATTCTGACGGTTGTAGTGTTCGGTTTTGATTATGCGCTGGAGCGCGCTTCCTAGATCCGTAGATGGATCTGGTCACGCCGGCCTTTTGGTGCGAGTCCTCGCGTGGATCGTGTGCTGACTTATGTGCGGCTTTGTTAGCCGCTCTATCATGGCCACGAGGTGGTCGATCCGACCAGTCGGCCGTTTTATTTTTCGGCTGTGTGGGCTCTAAGGCCTCATCATCGAATTCAGGCAACAGCTTGCGCTTTGGATAGCTCTTTGTGTGGCGACTGCCACCATACTTTTCTTTAGTGTCAAGCACTTTGTTCCATCTACTGTTGAGCGTGTTCTGCGCGGCCTTAAGCCTTTGCTTCTGCTTCTTCAGACTCCTCGCGGTGGCAATAAGCCTTCTACGGAGGTTCTCTTGTTCCAAGTGCCTTTCCGGGATGATGTGTGCATCATCGTCCGGACTGTTTTCTTCTCCGGAGAGAGGTTGATGAGCTTTATCCTCGGCGTCGCCGTGATCGGACAGCGGCTCCGTACTATGTTTGCCGTCCGCTGGTTCATCCTGTTCTGTCGCTGGGTCAATGTGGTCGTCGTTTCCTCTGGAGTCGACCGGGGTGCTATTTTTTCTTGCGCTGTTATCGCTGTTCTTGCCGAGGCGGGATTTGGAGCGGCGCCTACGCCGTCGCTTTGGTTGCTACTCGAGGGAGTTATCCTTCGCTGCATCCTTCCGTTCCTCGTCATTGTTTTCTTCGGGTGTATCCACCATATATATATCGTGTGATGAAGTGGATGTCCAGCGCCCTGTGGGCGGTGGTTCCTATTCGTCTCCTGCATCGCCGTCCATACCGTCGATGTCTTCGGAGCCGAAGTCGAGCATGTCGGTTAAATCGTCGACAGTGGCTACTAAGTGGGTGGTGGGTGGGGAACGAATTTCTTCGTCGTCTGCATCCCATTCTAGCCGGACATAGTTCGGCCAAGGGTCTCCTGACAGGGAGAGTGACCTCAACGAGTTTAGCATGTCACCAAAGGGCGAGTGCTGAAAGATATCCACGGAGGTAAACTCCATGATCGGTGCCCAATCGGATTCGATAGGCACGGACGCAGGCGGCTCGGTTCCCATGGCCGGGGACGAATCCAACGGTTCGGCAACACGGGTCTCGTGGGAGGTGAAGTCAGTGTTCGGCTCTTTCGCCGCTGAGTGTGCGGCCTCCATGGTGGGGTCTATCCACCCGTTCTCAGATGGCGCGATTTGTTCCGGATTGAGGGCCGGAGTAGTTGCAGGTGTGATCTCCCGAACACTGTCCGACGGCAGAGCTAAGTCACGCTCGTCGTGATTGTGCGGCGCACCTAACATGGGCTCGAATCCATCGAAGATCAAGTCTCCGCGGATGTCGGCAGTATAGTTCATGTTTCCAAACCTGACCTGATGGCCAGGGGCGTAGCTCTCGATCTGCTCCAGATGGCCAAGCGAGTTGGCCCGCAGTACGAAGCCGCCGAATACGAAGATCTGTCCGGGGAGGAAAACCTCACCTTGGATCGCATCGTTGCCGATGATCGAAGGGGCCATCTAGCCTTACGGTGATGGCACAGTAGTACTCTCAATGAAAGCACCAATGTCGGTGTCAAAACCGGCGGATCTCTGGTAGGGGGTCTCGAACTGTGCGTCTAAGGCGGGTGGTAACAGGAGGCGGGGGACACGATGTTTACCCAGGTTCGGGCCCTCTCGATGGAGGTAATACCCTACTTCCTGCTTGATTGATCTTGATGATATGAGTATTACAAGAGTTGATCTACCACAAGATCGTAGAGGCTAAACCCTAGAAGCTAGCCTATGGTATGATTGTTGTTGTCCTACGGACTAAACCCTCCGGTTTATATAGACAACGGAGGGGGCTAGGGTTACACAGAGTCGGTTACAAGGGAGGAGATCTACATATCCGTATTGCCAAGCTTGCCTTCCACGCCAAGGAGAGTCCCATCCGGACACGGGACGAATTCTTCAATCTTGTATCTTCATAGTCCAATAGTCCGGCCGAAGGATATAGTCCGACTATCCGAGGACCCCCTAATCCAGGACTCCCTCATGCGTCACACAAATTCCTCAAATGCAGATGTACTGAAAGTAAAATGGTTGAGGAATTTTAAACTAGGTTGGCTCGGTTATGACACGGTGATTTGGTCGACCATTTCCAGTTGATGTATCAACTGTACATCTGGTTGAGGCGGCTTGAGATTGAACTCAGAAGACACTTACTTCTCATTGTATTCCTCTTGAGGTAAGGTCACCCAGACCCCGCCTAATCACTCGTCGTAAGCCTTCAGGGTAGACTTCCAAAACCCTCACAGACTTGTTCTATGGCACTCTAGAATTTCTTATTGAGTGCTTAGAACTTGACATCTAACCATCTGGAAGAATGACGGTCATAGGCGTCAGATCACATAGGTCAATCTCTTCAGTGATGCTCAGTCACTTTGGCTCTAGTTGGGTTTTTTCTCACTTGGTTTCTCAAAGTCGTCGGAGGATAAGTTGCTCTCAAATGACAAGTGTCAATCTCTCTCTTAGAGTAGCCAAGCAACAAATGATTGTGGGGGCGGCTATTTATAGCCAGGGGCAACCCGACATGATAGGGTATAAATGCCCCTTTGGACATTACCGTTGTCAGGATAAGGATCCACTCAACAGCTGGCACAATCGCAATAACGGTTGGAAATTTGAACTCTCAAATTCATTGAGGCACTCAATTTCCTCACGATATGAAAGTCGCACTGGCGAAATCCGAACTCCCTAGTCAGACCATTTTGTCAACGACCAGAAGAACTTCGTCTCTATCACTGAAGAACTTGACTGTACTGCAACAGATTTCCAAAGTCTTCAACTCGAAGAATTAGGTAGTTGTTGGGTATGAGCATCACTTCGGAAATACGCATATGTATCACCTAGACCCTTTTAACAGTACAGTGTTTCTTATGATTCAAAATAAGAAGAAAGAAACTACGAAAACAAAGTCTTCAAGCTTCTAATTCTTTACTTCGGTTTCTTCAAAGGAGCACCCAATTCTTCACTTGAAGAAATATACATTTTTAGGGGTCGTCTTTTGTCGGTTAAACCAAATCTTCAGGGATTTTAACTCATGTGTGCACTCACAAACACATTAGTCTCTTAACCCTTTGTCTTCTATACTTCAAACCACCAAGGGGCACTAGGTGCACTTACACTAAGATCACAGGAGACGAAGAAGATTGACAGCGGCGCATGCGGGAGGCGAGCAACCCTAAATGCCTAGGGGCTGCTGAGCCGGAGGACACAAGCCCTCCATTTGCAATAATTGTAACCTGACCTCATGGCGTGTGCCTGTTTTACTACTAGTCTCACATTTAGAACCTAGTGAACTCATGTGCATGTTGAGTTCGGAACCAAGCAAATTTCACAACTCACATGTACTATCATTTATGGTTGCATGCATCGTCCAGATGCAGAGGCCGGGGCAATCCTCCTTAAAAAAATGTACTAACCTTGCACTTGTTGCAAGCTTGTGTCTAAATTATTTTCGAAAAACATTTAATTTAAGTTGGATGAAAACAACCAAACGCAAGCCTCCTCCTACTTCTGCCACGTGGCCTCTGCAAGACGCATCACTTTTTTCTTATCTCTCCACCTTATCTCCTCCACAACCACTTTTTCCTCTTGCTCTCTTCCGTATCCCCATTCCTCCACCGAAGAAGCAACATCGACCCATCAATCGGCCACTCGAGCTACGCAAGGGACAGCACGGCTGCGTCCCTTCCCAGGGCATCGGTGCTACCAGCGGAAATCACAGTTGCTTCTCATCAGGGATACCGACGCTACAAAGCCGGAGGAGCTGCATCTCGTGGATATCACCACGACGCCGGAGCTGCAGTGCTGCACAAGCGGCGTCGCGACCCGTCAAGTTCTCCGCCGGCGATGCTGCAATGGAGGGACACCGCGGTTGCTTCTCATCTGGGACATTGGCGCTGCAAAGCCGGGGGAGTTGCGTCCCCGTGGATCTCGCCACAGCGGCGGGCTGCAGTGCAGCACAAGCGGCGGCGCGACCCGTCGAGCTCGCCGCCGGCGGTGCTGCAATGGAGGGACACCGCGGTTGCTTCTCATCTGGGACATCGGCGCTGCAAAGCCGGGGGAGCTGAGTCCCCGTGGATCTCGCCACGGCGGGGGAGCTGCAGTGCAACACAAGCGACGTCGTGACCCGTGGAGCTCGCTGTCGGCGGTGCTGCAATGGAGCTCTCGCCAGCGGCTCCCGATGTTGCGTTGCAGCGCTTGCCAGCGGCTCTTGAAGCTGCAGCGCAGCGCACGGTACACCAATGGAGCTCTAGCCGGTGGCTCTTGGTGTTGTGTAGCAGAGCTCGCCGGTGGCACTCGGAGCTGTGATGCAACGCTTGATGTTGGTGTTGCAGTGGAGCGCTCGCCGGCAGCTCTAGGAGCTGCGATGAAGCTGTCGGTAGCAGCTGCCGGCATTTGCAATGCAGTGCTTGCTGCTGCGGCGCAACGCTCGATTGCTAGTGCTGCAGTGGAGTGTTCGCCGGCAGCTGCGGCTGGGGGTGGCTCCCGGCGTTGCAACTAGTGCTTGCTGGCGGCAGCTGCAGCAGGGCGCGTTGCTGCCTTGCTACGGCGAGAGGGATCGCAGCAGGGGTGGTTGGTGTGATGCGAGAGGAGGATGGCGTGCGTGCATTGACTATTTTTTCAAGGGCTGGGATAACATATCAGACGGCTGGCGACACGACTGATTTCCTCAGCCGGTTGATTTGTAGACGCCATTATTTTCTTTCATAAATCACATTGATAAGCTTGCCTAGGCTTCAGCTAGGCTCAATAGAGTTGGTAAGTCATACAGAAAAACATTGTCCACTCATACAAAAAATTAGACCAGTACAGTTCGAATATGTCCGAGCTTCTCAGCAAAAATCATAAAGAATATAGATCCGTTAGAAGGGAATAGAAAGGGATTGGCGGAATACGATGTTTATTGCTTGAGCCTCGTGGGCATATATATAGGAGTATAATGATCAACTTGGAGTAGAAGACAAGCCATAACATATCCTAGTCTATCTCGTATTTCCTAACTAAACATAATACTCAACATCCCCTGGCAGTCACAACGGTAGCGACGCAGACGGTGAGACTGAAGAAGAACCCGAAAGCAGGCCTACGGACCCCCCCCCCCCCGGCAGTCATAACGGTCGGTGCATCACGGAAGTCATGGCTGGAGTGGAAACCGACGAGGTTGCTCAAGCAAAGGCGGTAGCCCTTTGTGCCGTTGTTGAGGTAGCCGAGAGCGTAGGGTGGTGGAACCGTGGTCGAGGTAGCCGTGCGAAGAATGCCGTGTGGTCGATGTCGAGTCGGGGTGGCCGGTGTCGAGGAAGTCGCCGTGGAGTCGCGGGCGCAAGGAGGTGTCGAGTTAGTCATGGGCGCAGTGGTGTTGAAGTAGTGGTGCGCCGGGAAGAAGACGATGTTGACGAGGCGTCGCGCCGGGTTTGCCAAACCCGGGGACACGTCGTAGATGAAGGCATACGTCGTTGTTGCCAACACGGGGCCTGCGTAGACGGACGAAGACGAAGTTGACGAAGCGCCGCACTAGGTTTGCCAGGCCCATGGACACGTCATGGACGAAGGAACGCATCGGTGTTGCCAGCACTGGGCATGCATATACGAGGGACCTGCACGAGCTGTACGCCATGTCGGAGAAATCAGAGGGGCTAGCAGACAAGGACTCGGCGATGGCTGTGGCTGAAGGAAATATGCCCTAGAGGCAATAATAAAGTTATTATTTATTTCCTTATTTCATGATAAATGTCAATTATCCATGCTAGAATTGTATTAAACGGAAACATAATACATGTGTGAATACATAGACAAACATAGTGTCACTAGTATGCCTCTACTTGACTAGCTCGTTAATCAAAGATGGTTAAGTTTCCTAACCATAGACATGAGTTGTCATTTGAATAACGGGACCACATCATTAGGAGAATGATGTGATTGACTTGACCCATTCCGTTAGCTTAGCACTTGATCGTTTAGTATGTTGCTATTGCTTTCTTCATGACTTATACATGTTCCTATGACTATGAGATTATGCAACTCCCGTTTACCAGAGGAACACTTTGTGTGCTACCAAACGTCACAACGTAACTGGGTGATTATAAAGGTGCTCTACAGGTGTCTCCGAAGGTACTTGTTGAGTTGGCGTATTTCGAGATTAGGATTTGTCACTCTGATTGTCGGAGAGGTATCTCTGGGCCCTCTCGGTAATGCACATCACTATAAGCCTTGCAAGCAATGTGACTAATGAGTTAGTTGCGGGATGATGCATTACGGAATGAGTAAAGAGACTTGCCGGTAACGAGATTGAACTAGGTATTGAGATACCGACGATCGAATCTCGGGCAAGTAACATACCGATGACAAAGGAAACTACGTATGTTGTTATGCGGTTTGACCGATAAAGATCTTCGTAGAATATGTGGGAGCCAATATGAGCATCCAGGTTCCGCTATTGGTTATTGACCGGAGACGTGTCTCGGTCATGTCTACATAGTTCTCGAACCCGTAGGGTCCGCACGCTTAACGTTCGGTGACGATTTATATTATGAGTTTATGTGATTTGATGTACCGAAGGTAGTTCGGAGTCCCAGATGAGATCGGGGACATGACGAGGACATCGGAAAGGTTCCGAGTGGTTCGGGTATTTTTCGGAGTACCGGGGAGTTACGGGAATACGGGAGAAGAAGTATATGGGCCTTATTGGGCTTTAGGGGAGAGAGAGAGAGGCAGGCCGCGCCCCCCCCCCCCAATGACTAGTACGAATTGGACTAGGGGGAGGGGCGGCGCCCCCTCCTTCCTTCTATTCCCTCTTCCCCTTCCTTGTCTCCTACTCCTACTACTTGGAAGGGGAGGAATCCTACTCCCGGTGGGATTAGGACTCCTCCAGGGCGCGCCATAGGGGCCGGCCCTCTCCCCCTCCTCCACTCCTTTATATACATGGCCAGGGGCACCCCATAGACACAAGTTGATATGTTGATCTCTCCCAGCCGTGTGCGGTGCCCCCCTCAACCATAATCCACCTCGGTCATATCGTAGCGGTGCTTAGGCGAAGCCCTGCGTCGGTAGCAACATAATCACCGTCATCATGCCGTCGTGATGACGGAACTCTCCCGTGAAGCTCTACTGGATCAGAGTTCGCGGGACGTCATCGAACTGAACGTGTGCTGAACTCGGAGGTGTCGTGTGTTCGGTACTTGGATCGGTCGGATCGTGAAGACGTACGAGTACATCAACCGCGTTGTGCTAACGCTTCCGCTTTCGGTCTACGAGGGTACGTGGACACACTCTCCCCTCTCGTTGCTATGCATCACCATGATCCTGTGTGTGCGTATGATTTTTTTTGAAATTACTACGTTCCCCAACAGTGGCGCCAATCGGCGCGGGGCTGATGTCGCCAACACTACTAGGAAAAGGGCTATAGCTAATATGGACATTAATGGCGCACCGTGTATGTGGTGCGCCACTGCCAGTGGCGCACCAGATACAGGTACGCCATTATTGACATATTACTAATGGCGCACCTGGTGTGTGGTGCGCCATTACTAGTTTTGAAAAAAAAAATTTGTTAGCAGTGGCGCACCAGGGGATAGTACGCCATTACTAGTTGACATAGTAATGGCGCACCTCTACAAAATGCGCCATTACTATGTGTGTGACTTGGTCAAACCTTGGTCAAACTTAGTAATGGCGCACTTTGCATAGGTGCGCCATTACTATGTCAAACTTAGTAATGGCACACCTACACAAAGTGCGCCAATACTAAGTTTGACCAAGTCATACACATAGTAATGGCGCACTTTGTACAGGTGCACCATTACTATGTCAACTAGTAATGGCGCACTATCCCCTGGTGCGCCACTGCTAACAACTCATAACCAAATGCACCCCCTGGACCGCCTTTTTCAGTTTAAAAAAAATAAAAGAAAATGATGAAATGTCAACAAATAAAAGAAAATAAGTTTCCCACGTGATATGTGGTCTAGTTGTTGGGAAAATTTACAAATATGAATTTTGACTTTATTTGCAAAATCTCTCTGGAATTTAGTAAAATGGGCATAACTTTTGCATACGAACTCATATTAAAAAGTTTTTTATATGAAAAATCATCTACTCGAACCCCGTTGAAGATTTTCAGAATCCCCAAAAACCTAACCGAATAAAAGATACGGGGCTTTTAAGATCTAGAGGGGGAAAATGGAAAAAATTTCAAACTTACTAATGGCGCACAATTTGCTAGGTGCGCCACTAGTAACAGAAAAAAATTGGTTTCAAATTTTTTTTTTTGGAAAAAATGTTCAAAATATGATACGTAATATGACTGGGAAGTTTGAAATATTTTTTCAAAATTTCATCACACTCATGAACATGAACAAAGTCATAAACATCAACAAGGTTTAATAGGATTGATATGATAGATATATCAACAAGTGCATGTTAAGAGAGCTAGTGCTGGGGTTGGATACCACTAGTGCAGAACATGCCTTTATCACCGGTTCGTAAGGGCCTTTAGTGTCGGTTCTGCAACCGGCACTATGGAGTGGAGACTAAAGGCCCCCCCTTTACTACCGGTTCGGCACGGACCGGCGCTAAAGTGCCACCACGTGGCACGAGCCAGGCCCAGGTGCTGGTAGACCATTAGTACCGGTTGGTAGCACCAACCGGTACTAAATGTTTGGGGGGGTTTTGGTTTTAATTTTTATTTTTCCATTAATTTTGTGTTTTCCATTTAATTCTTTTTTGTTTGCTGGTATTTTACGATACTACATATTGTACACGTTATGCATATATATAAATAGATTTTCTCGTAGAACCGATCATATATATATATATAATCGAATGTCTCACAACCACCATTAATTATTCACACATACACATGTATATATATATATACAATTTCTCCTACATGTTGCCTTGGTCCCTTCGGAGCACGATGACAAGTGGTTCATGGGGCGGTAGCGGGTAATACTATTCTCCTTTGGGATCTATGACCTGGTCGAGCAAAAATCCCGTTATTTCCTCTTGAAGTGCTGGTATGCGCTCCTCTGATAGGAGCTTGTCCCGCACCTCTTTGAACTGTTAAGAAGGAGATTAATATGCATGTGTATTAGTTGTGTGACTAGATATCGACAATCATGTAAGATTTGTGAATAGTGTTTTGGCAAACGTACCCAGTCCTGTCTATCAGATCTGCTCCTTTCGGACGCCATCATGCGAATGTTCTCGCAAACGTAGTATGCACACACTTCAGTCCCCGGCGCCTGCTTCAGGGCCTTTACGACAATAGAATTTAATCAAATAATAATTAATCAAGCATGTTAATTAATTAATGGTATTGAAACAAGAATTAAAGAGATGGTAGCTAGCTAGTACTACTTAATTACTTACCTTGGGTCGATACCAACATAGCTTTTGTCGCCATTTTCCTGGAGTCACCTTGATGTACTTTGCCCAAGCCCTGCCCGCCGGCAAAGAAAATTAATAAAGGGGTTATTATAAATAGTTCATATCAGGAAATGACGAACTAAATAGGCCGAGATATAGTTAATAATGATTGAAATAACTTGTCGACTATCCCCTTCACGATGCTGTAGTCACTATTTTTTTTAAGTAGTGAGTCCAGTACTTCAACTTTTCCTTCGTCAACTTTAATGTCTAACAAGATCCAGTGGAAGCTGCATGCGCATACGTTTGCATGTATAAATTAAGCGGGCATGTGCATAACACTAATCAACTATAACCCTAAACCCTATACACTTATTAACATCTAGCTAGTAAGCAAAAACAGAATTTGTAGTACAAGACAGTGTGACTCACTCGAAGTTGTAAGGAAGTAGTATATCTTCATTGCTATTGAGGCGCTTCAAGAACTCTAGCATGCATTTCTCTACATCTTGTCTACACCATTCCAATTTCCATGTGTATTCATTAACGGTATTTGGGTCAATGAACCCAATGCCATAGCGTCCAGCTTTTTTCATTTCATACATCTTCATCCTGCATAATACCACAGAAAAGAATATATAGCGAGGATATATAATTACAGGTAATTAATGATCAATCAATGAGCACTAGAGCTAGCTTGAGACTTAAATTATGGAAAGAAATCACTTATAGACAATAGCAACTGACGATAGATTTGTCGAGTGCATCTTTATTGAATAACTGAAATAGTTCTGAATACTCAATGGCCAGAGCTTTCTTATGGAAGTAATGATCTTCCTCGACTTGCACCATGAGGGACTCTCGATTGGAAATCTTGGTAATTTTCATGTACCAATCATGCAATTCATACATTCTCGTTGGGAGGTTCTTGACCTCCTCGGGCTCGACCAAAGGTTGGCCCCGGACATATTTCCGTTTTATTTCCTCCTCTCTAAGCGGAGGCATGGGCTCGATCTCGAGGAGTTGTCCAACAGTGATCTTGAGCATTTCAACCTGCATTATATGCTCCTCGGTTATTACCACATCGCCCAGCTCGGGAACGTAAACGGTTTGCCCACAATAATATTGGGCGCGCGTACTCTCATGTGTTGTTGGCACAAAAAGCGGGGGGGTCGATTGCGCCGCCTGTTCTCCCAGCTGGGGAACGGTTTTCCCGCATTTTTTGACAGCTGCTTGTTGGCTCGAGCTCGAGCTCGCTTCTTTCTATAGTCGTGCTCGATGTGCCTTCTTGATTTGGCGCTCATAGTCTCAGTCAACAGGCTTGGGAGCTGGTGGTCTAGCCATACAAATGAAGTGGTCAATCTTTTCCTCAGGCACTTTCTCCCTCGGCGGCGTTGCCGGTTTCGGTCCAAAATGAGCGTCCACTTCGGCCCGCACTATTGCATCGTTTTGCTCCTCGGTCATGTCGTAAGGCCTCTGAGGAAGAGGAGCGAGGCTGCTTGGACCATATTTATATCGCTTGTCTCCGCCTGTACTTTCTGTACTACCTCGACTCGTACCGCTACGCACCATAGCTGCGGCGTGTCTCTTCTGCGATTGCTTAGGCGGCGGAGACGGCTGACGTGGCTTAGCTGGAGCAGGAGGAGTGGCCTGACGCTGTGCCGGACTTGAAGCAGGAGGTGTGGCCTGACGCTGTGCCGGACTTGAAGCAGGAGGTGTGGCCTGACACGGTGGCGGACTCTGAGGAGCGGGAGTCTGCTGACACGGTGGCGGACTTCGAGGAGGAGTCGGCAGACGCGGTGTCGTCGACTTCGAAAGATGATGCAATCCTTTTTCCATATGATGAAACGATGTATGGCCTCTCCCAGTGTTTGCTCGTCGTCACCTCCAGGAATGTCAAGCTCTAGCCCCGAATATGGGCCCACCACCTCATCAACCAAGACACGAGCATAGCCCTCTGGAATCGGGGCGCAATGGAAGGTTGCTTCGGGGGTAATTGTAAAAGCAACGGCGTTCGCCACCTTCATGGATATGTTCTTCATTTTGTAGTGTAGCTCACAGTTAGTGTTCTCTATGATGTCATCCACAGGGTATGTATCCAGCAGCGCGTCGCCCGGGGCGGAACCAACGTTGCTTCTCGGTATGGATGGGACGGTGCTATCCAATGCTGGATGATCATCCGCTTGCTGCTACCGCTGCTGAGACCCCCTTTCCTGGCTAAGTGAGTCGACCTGCTGCTGCTGCTACTGGAATTTGAGTGCCAAGTCCGCGTGCCTTGCTTCTAGGCCTTGAAGGCGTTCTGCGTCCTGCTTCCTCTGCTCCTCCTCCAGCTTCCTCTTCTTCTCCTCCTCCATCTTCTTTCTTGCACGGGTCCTGTAGTCGTCGTTCCATTCTGAAAAGCCCTCATACCAGGGAATAACACCCTTGCCTCGTGTTCTTCCCGGGTGTTCAGGATTTCCCAGGGCACGCGTAAGCTCGTCGTTCTCTCTGTTGGGCGTGAACACCCCCTTTCGAGCATCTTCTATTGCGTCAAGTAACTTTTGTTCTGCTCCGTTTAGACTTGCCTTCTTCGAAACCAGGCCTGTCTTCGGGTCCAACGCCCCCCATGCGCATAGAACCAAGTTCTGCACCTGGGGGGCCAGCTCCTAGTAACCAGAGTGACCCCTGCATCCTCCATCTCTTGCTCAGACTTATCCCACTTAGGCATTGCCACCGTGTAGCCACCTGGACCCAGCCTATGGAACTGCGTCTTTTTTGCGGCATTGGCCTTGTTTTTTCTCGACCGTTCCTTAGATAATTCTGATTCCTTGAATTTCACGAAAGCGGGCCAGTGTTCTCTTTGCTTCTCCAGTGTTCCCTTGAATTATGGAATCTTCCTTTCTGCAGCGAGGTAGTTGGCCCATACAGTTTTCTTGTGGGTGTTGAATGCAATTGCCATCTTCTTAAGAGCAGCGTCCTTGACTTTCTGCACATCTGCATCAGTGAAATAATCTGGTAGGGTGAAATGTTCCATCAGAGATTCCCAAAGCTTTTGTTTTGCTCTGTCGTCGACCCATGTAACATCTGGGCGTTTAGTTTTTGGCTCCTTCCATTCTTGAATGGAGATCGGGAGTTGGTCCTTCACAAGAACTCCGCACTGACGAACGAACTTGCTCGCAATGTTCTTAGGCGTGAGGTGTTCGCCACTAGCTTTGATGGAATCGATGTTGTACTTTACACCCTCCTTCAACTTTTTGCTCGGGCCGCGCTTTGTCCCGCTGTCTGTAGAAGCAGATTTGCTCGATCCGGAGGGCTGAAAGAAGAAAGATCGATTCGTTAATATATCTTCAAATAAAAAACATGTGATGATCACTAGATGCCTGCTTATATAAATATACCTCGCCGGTAGTCTTTGTTATTTCAGGATCAACATTGTATTCGTCATCATAATCATTGTCTGCGTCATCATAATCATAATCATAGTTCATGACTTCATCAGCTCGGTCGTCGAGATCGAATATCTTATCATCACCCTCCCCGGTATTGTTCAGATATTGGGAGCCGTCATTTGCTTCATTAAGATCATCTGGCCTGCTAGGGCTGCGTATGATCTCGAACAGGGCCTCTTCTCCCCCTCTGCCGGTATTGTCCGCCATAGCTTTTATTTAACTAATACAGAAGAAATATAAAACAATTTAGTATTCAAATTACAATGCATGGATGCAATCAATAAGGAAAAATTGAATCATATAGTACATAATATGCATCGTCTCGAATAATATATAATCTCGAATACATCATCTCGAATAATATATAATCTCGAATACATCGTCTCGAATAATATATAATCTCGAATACATCGTCTCGAATAATATATAATCTCGAATACATCACTGGCTAGGTAGCTAATAAAGATCGAATACTATAGAAGAATCTAGGCCACTCGCGGTTCCTGGGGCGCGGGCGGTGGACACCCAAAGACAAGGAACCATCACAGGATCATATCTCCGGTCATCTGTCCAAAGAACCTGCCAGGTATTGGAGAACCTGACGTCCATAGCAGCCATGTAGCGATGGACGTGCTCGTCCTCCTCCCTGACACGACGACGCACCACCTCCGGCGGGGCCGGCTCCCTCTGCACCGAATGTGGCCCATGCGAACGCCACCAAAGGAGATCAGGATCGACGACGGGACCCGAGGCCGGGTTCCTCACCAAGCGGCGCGCCCCTCCAGGTAGCACCTCCCAGTGCCAGCCCGGCGGAGCCCAATCCCGGACATGGGTCAGCCGGACGTCGTCGCGAACGGGTCGACGGCGAGGATGCGGGCCGGGCATCGTCGAGAACAAATACTATATGCCCGCAAAAATTAACATTTTTTAAATGATTGGATTGTGATAACTAAAATTCTATATGCAAATTCTAACAATTTGACATTAATCTAATTCATCTAACTAAAACTAATTCTAAAATATCTAACATTTCTATATATATAACTAATATTTCTATAACATTTCTAATATTTCTATAACTAAAAAACAGAAAAATTGCTAACATTTCTATAAATATTTCTGTAACTTAAAAACAGAAAAAATTTATAACATTTCTATATAACTAACATTTCTATAACATTTCTAATATTTCTATAACTAAAAAATAGAAAAATTTCTAACATTTCTCTAAATATTTCTATAACTAAAAACAGAAAAATTTCTAACATTTCTAATAATATTTCTATAACTAAAAAACAAAAAAAAATTCTAACATTTCTATAAATATTTCTATAACTAAAAACATAAAAAGTACTAACAATTTTACAACTAATTAACAATGTGTGTGTGTGTGGACATGGCGGCCGGGGCAGGCGCTCACCGGCGAGGCGAGGCGACGGGGACGGCGATGACGCGGATGGCGACGATGGGGACGGGGACGGCCGGGGCAGCGACGACTGGGACGGGGCGGCGACGACGGGGACGGGGCGGCGACGGGGGTGTCGACGAGGGGTGGCGACGGGGGCGTCGACGGGGGCAGCGACAGGGGCGGCGACGGGGGGCGGCGGGCGACGGGGCAGAGGAGAAGAAGCAGATGAAAACTGACGAATTTTCTAAGTGCTGCTTATATAGGATGGGCCTTTAGTACCGGTTGGAGCCACCGACCGGTACTAAAGGTCAAATTTGGCCAGCCCAAGCGGCGGGAAGCGCACCCCTTTAGTATCGGGTGGTGGCACCAACCGGTACTAAAGACCCACCCTTTAGTACCGGTTGGTGCCACCACCCGGTATTAAAGGGTGTGCGCTGCCACGCAGGGGCGGAGAAGTTTAGTCCCACCTCGCTAGTTGAGGAGCGCCAGGACCAGTTTATAAGCCCCGACGCAGGCACTGCATTGAGCTCCTCTCAATAGCAGGCCTTCTGGGCCTACCTCTCCTATTCTGCCTGTGGGCCTACTGGGCTTGCGGGCCTGCATCCTGGCCCAACTACAGGTTGGGTTTCTAGTCGTATGCAGGCCGCTCTGGCCCAGTAGGTTGGCTTTTTTATTTTCTTATTTTTTTTGCTTTATTTATTTTTGGTTTATTATTTTTGAGTTGTTTTTTGCTGTATTTAGAGTTTCTTTGGGAATATTTTTGCTTTAGGTACAAAAAATTACAAACTTTCTGTTAGTGCCGGTAGTTTACAAATTTGAATAGTTTACATTTTGAATTATTTGAAATTTGTGTGAATCACTAGTTTGTGAATAACTTAACTTTGAAAATAGATTTTCAGTGATTCTTTTTTTCTTATGTTTAATATTAGTGTGTTTTATCATTATATTCAATTTGGTAATGCTTAGGTTATTTAAAAAATGAAATCTCTTTGTAACGGATGAGTTTTCGTCCGAAACCCTGATATTTCGAAAGAGATTGTACATTTTATATACGAAGTGCATCCAGTTTTTGTGGTAACCCTCTCTACTTTTTTGCACATGCTATGTGGGTGAAATTATGATACCATGCCAACTTTCAACCTTTTCTGAGTTCATTTGAAATGCTTTTCAATTTCAGGGTCATTTAGCTGAAAAAATCAGTAAATGAATGAAAGAATTTGTTTGCACATAAAATTTCTTCGCGTTTCAAATGCCAAAACACATAACTACCCAAACTATTACAGAGATTCCCTCCTGGGTGTGAAACACAGAAGAAATTGATGATAGTGAAGCCGATCACATCCCAAATCTTTGGGTGTGAAACTTTTTCTTCGTGTATGTCCCTTTGCGCCGTAGCCATGGAAAATCTTCATCATTTAACTGGATGCTCGGGTCGATATTCACTGTGAATGCAGCAATTTCATCAAACTTTTCATAATCTTCTGACATGTCTGTCTTGTCATCCACTCCCACGATGTTTCTCTTCCCAGAAAGAACTATGTGGCGCTTTGGCTCATCGTATGATGCATTCGCTTCCTTATCTTTTCTTTTTCTCGGCTTGGTAGACATATCCTTCACATAGAAAACCTATGCCACATCATTAGCTAGGACGAATGGTTCGTCTGCATACGCAAGATTGTTGAGATCCACTGTTGTCATTCCATACTGCGGGTCTTCCGTTACCCCATATCGTGTCATATTGACCCATTTGCACCGAAACAAAGGGACCTTCAAATCACGTCCATAGTCAAGTTCCCATATCTCCTCTATGTAACCATAATATGTTTCCTTTCCCGTCTTGGTTGTTGCATCAAAGCGGACACCACTGTTTTGGTTGGTGCTCTTCTTATCTTGGGCGATCGTGTAAAATGTATTACCATTTATCTCGTACCCTTTGAAAGTCATTATATTCGAAGATGGTAACTGGGACAGCGAGTACAGGTCATCTTCAATAGAGGCGTCATGCATGGTACGTGTCTGCAACCAGCCGGCGAAACTCCTGGTTTGTTCACGTGTAATCCAGTCATCAGACCGCTCCGGGTGTTTGGAGCGTAGAAAATTCTTGTGTTCGTCCATATACGGAGCCACCAAGGCGGAATTCTGTATAACTGTGTAGTGTGCTTCAGTGAGAGAATGTCCGTCCATACATATTTTTTGATTCCCTCCTAGCGTGCCTTTTCCATCCAGTCTGCCCTTATGCCGCGATTCAGGAACACCAATCGGCTTAAGGTCAGGAATAAAGTCAATACAAAACTCAATGACCTCCTCATTTTCATGGCCCTTGGAGATGCTTCCTTCTGGCCTAGCACGGTTATGAACATATTTCTTTAAGACTCCCATGAACCTCTCAAAGGGGAACATATTATGTAGAAATACAGGACCCAAAACGCTCATCTCTTCGCATAGGTGAACTAGGACGTGCGTCATGATGTTGAAGAAGGATGGTGGGAACACCAACTTGAAACTGACAAGACATTGCACCAAATCATTCTCTAACCTTGGTATGATTTCTGGATCGATTACCTTCTGAGAGATTGCATTGAGGAATGCACATAGCTTCACAATGGCTAATCGAACGTTATCCGGTAGAAGCCCCCTCAATGCAACCGGAAGCAGTTGCGTCATAATCACGTGGCAGTCATGAGACTTTAGGTTCTAGAACTTTTTCTCTGCCATGTTTATTATTCCTTTATATTCGACGAGAAGCCAGGCGGTACCTTAATACTGAGCAGACATTCAAAGAAGATTTCCTTCTCTTCTTTGGTAAGAGCGTAGCTGGCATGACCCTGATGTATGCCGTCTTTTCCATGCATACGTTGCTGGTCCTCCCGTGCCTCAGGTGTATCTTTTGTCTTCCCATACACGCCCAAGAAGCCAAGCAGGGTCACGCAAAGATTCTTCGTCACGTGCATCACGTCGATTACAGAGCGGACCTCTAGATCTTTCCAATAGGGCAGGTCCCAAAATATAGATTTCTTCTTCCACATGGGTGCGTGTCCGTCAGCGTCATTCGGAACAGGTTGTCCGCCAGGACCCTTTCCAAAGACTACCTTCAAATCCTTGACCATATCATGTACATCAGCACCAGTACGGTGGCGAGGCTTCGTCCGGTGATCCGCCTCACCTTTGAAATGCTTGCCTTTCTTTCTTACGGGATGCCTGCTCGGAAGAAATCGATGATGTCCCAGGTACACATTCTTCCTACAATTGTCCAAATATATACTGTCGGTATCATCCAAACAGTGCGTGCATGCGCGGTATCCCTTGTTTGTCTGTCCTGAAAGGTTACTGAGAGCAGGCCAATCATTGATGGTCATGAACAGCAAGGCCTTTAGGTCAAATTCTTCCCCCATGTGCTCATCCCACGCACGTACACCTGTTCCATTCCACAGCTGTAAGAGTTCTTCAACTAATGGCCTTAGGTACACATCAATGTCGTTGCCGGGTTGCTTAGGGCCTTGGATGAGCACTGGCATCATAATGAACTTCCGCTTCATGCACAACCAAGGAGGAAGGTTATACAAACATAGAGGCACAGGCCAGGTGCTATGGTTGCTGCTCTGCTCCCCAAAAGGATTAATGCCATCTGCGCTTAGACCAAACCATACGTTCCTTGCGTCATCTGCAAACTCCTTCCCGTACTTTCTCTCAATTTTTCTCCACTGTGACCGGTCAGGGGGTACTCTCAACTTTCCGTCTTTCTTACGGTCTTCTCTGTGCCATCGCATCGCGTTGGCATGCTCTTTGTTTTGGAACAAACATTTCAACCGTGCTATTATAGGAGCATACCACATCACCTTGGCAGGAATCTTCTTCCTGGGGCGCTCGCCCTCGACATCACCAGGGTCATCGCGCCTAATCTTATAGCGCAATGCACCGCATACCGGGCAAGCGTTCAAATCCTCGTACTCACCGCGGTAGAGGATGCAGTCATTAGGGCATGCATGTATCTTCTGCACCTCTAACCCTAGAGGGCAGACAGCCTTCTTTGCTTCGTACGTATGCTCGGGCAATTCGTTGTCCTTTGGAATCATATTCTTTATCATTACCAGCAACTTTCCAAATCCCTTGTCAGATACACCATTCTCTGCCTTCCATTGCAGCAATTCCAGTGTGGTGCCCAACTTTTTCTTGTCAGCTTCGCAATTCGGGTACAACAATTTCTTGTGATCCTCTAACATGCGCTGCAACTTCTTCTTCTCCAAATCACTTGCGCAGTTTCTCTTTGCATCGGCAATGGCCCGACCTAGATCATCAGCGGGCTCATCTGATGCCTCTTCTTCAGCTTCTTCCCGCATTGCCGGCTCAGCTTCTTCCCCCATTGTTGTATCATCGTATTCAGGGAACCCATGGCCAGGATAGTTGTCGTCGTCCTCTTCTTCTTCATTGTCTTCCATCATAACCCCTCTTTCTCCGTGCTTGGTCCAAACATTATAGTGGGGCATGAAACCGGACTTAAACAGGTGGACGTGAATGGTTCTTGACGTAGAGTAATTGTGATCATTCTTACAGACTAAACATGGACAAGGCATAAAACCATCCGCCCGCTTGTTTGCCTCAGCCGCAAGCAGAAAAGTTTGCACGCCATTAATGAACTCGGGAGAGCATCGGTCATCGTACATCCATTGTCGGCTCATCTTCATTACACAACACCGAATAGACCAAATTAATACAAGTTCATACAAGACTTAAATGCAACAAACAAATAACTCTCTAACTAAAGAATTTAAATGCAACAACAAATGCGATCAAGATCGCAACTAAGGTAACAATTGATCCAACAGCATAATGATACCAAGCCTCACTATCAATGGCATATTTTCTAATCTTTCTAATCTTCAAGCGCATTTTCTCCATCTTGATCTTGTGATCATCGACGACATCGGCAACATGCAACTCCAATTCCATCTTCTCCCCCTCAATTCTTTTCAATTTTTCTTTCAAATACTCGTTTTCTCTTTCAACTAAATTTAACCTCTCGACAATAGGGTCGGTTGGAATTTCCGGTTCACAAACCTCCTAGACAAAAATATCTATGTCAACTTGATGGGCATAATTTGTCATAAACACGAAATGCAACAACTAGTTTTAAAAGAGAATATACCACATCCGAATCATAACAAGGACGAGGGCCGACGGGGACGGATATCAAAACCATGGCACTATGTATAACAAATAGCGTACGGGTAAGATAATTTACGAGTAACTATATATCCAAATCACACAAACATCAATTTGGTAATGTAAAACATTCATGAACAAGAGGCTCACCACAAGGTGGTGCCGGCGACGGAACGGTGCGGGCGATTGATTGTGGTTACGACGGAGATTTAGAAGGCACTAAGTAAACCACACCTACATATGCAAACTAAGTGTTAGTTTTGACCACAAATTGCATATAAATCAAATACTAGCACATATATTTTCTACCAAATTACTAAACTCATAAATTAATCACTATACAAAGCATTGCAAGAGCTAATCTAGCAATAGAGATGAAAGGACAAAGTTGCTAACCTTTGTGATCATTTGAATGGATGGGGGCCTTCAAATCTTGACAAATTTTGGGCAAAATGTGTGATGAGCTCAAGAGGAAGAGGGGAAGAACAGAGAGGAGAGGGGAAAGGGGAAGAACAGAGCGAGCTCGGGTGGACGAAGGGTTTATGTAGGACGACCTTTAGCACCGGTTCGTGCCATGAACCGATACTAAAGGTGCTGGAGGGGCCTCGGACTGACAACATCCTGCCACCACTCACTTTAGTACCGGTCCGTGGCACGAACCGGTACTAATGAAAGCGGCTGGCTAGCCGTTGGAACCGGCACTAATGCACACATTAGTGCCGGCTCAAAAGCAAACCGGCACTAATGTGCTTGACATTTGACCCTTTTTCTACTAGTGTACAACTACGAAGTTAAGCATGCTCGGGCTGGAGTAGTGTGAGGATGGGTGACCTTTCGGGAAGCTTGACCACGGAGTGCGATTTGACTTGAGATTAAGCATATTGACTCGAGATTAAGCCATAGTGACCTGAGATTAAGAAAAAAATGCGCCATTAATGGCCAAAACAGGTGCGCCACTAATTAGCCTTTTCCTAGTAGTGCAACGGTAGTCGGAGTAGACGAAGTTGTCGGGGAAGATGATGGTGACACTGGCGACGAGATGGTGTTGGACGAAGACGAAGGGGGTGGACGGGCGGCGCAGCGGCGGTGCACGGGTCGGTGATGCCGCGACGACGGCCCTGGGCAGCGGCAGTGACCATGTTTCGTGGCGCTACAGCCCGAAGAGACGGTGTAGCAGCGGCTCGCGTGTCGGGGCAGCCGCAGGGAGAACCACTAGCCGGGAGCGCCAGCCCGACGGGAGGCGGCGTGGACCGCGTGCCGAGGCGCAAAAGCCCTAAGGGGCGACGCAAAGGCGGCGGTGGCTACGGGGGTAGCCAGCGGAGGGTCTCGGGGCGGCGGCGTGGACCGCGCGTCGCGACGCGACAGCCCGAAGGGGGGTCGGCGGGAGCGGCGCGTGGGTCGGGGTAGCCGGCGGGAAGACCTCAGGGCGGCAACGCAACGGTCTAAAGGGACGGCATGATGGCAACCTGTGGCTCGATCAGCGGTAGGCGCGTGCTCGGGGACGTGCTTGGCGAAGACAGGCGCGTGATCGGTTGATCAGACCGACGGCGGCGCTGTATGCGCCATGGCAGGGACGACGCGTAGATCGGAGTTGATGGCGACGTTGTTGGTAAAGTCAAAAAGAAAGGACCGCCGTCGACTACACCGCACGGTTGATGACGAAGTGGCCGGTGTAGTCAACGCCAATGTCGGAGTAGAGGCGCGGGAGTCGATGGCGGCGATGGGTTGTTTACATGAAGATGGCGGCGGGCTGTTTATATCTTAGATCGGAAAACCAAAAAGAAAATACCAATCAAGATGATCGGCGGGAGAGAGAGAAAGAACCCGGAGCAAGGGCTCGGAAAAAAGACTCTCTAGGGCAGTCGGTCAACACGACCGGCGGACGAACCCTAGGTACGGGCGGCGCGGCCCCCGGCGGCGGTCATGGAGGCCGACCGCCCCAGGGGCGGCGCGCGGGCGGAAGTGTCGGGCGGCGGCTATGGTTTGGATCGATTAGGCTGATACCATGTTAGAAGGGAATAGAAAGGATTGGCGGAATATGATGTTTATTGCTTGAGCCTCGTGGACATATATATAAGAGTACAATAATCAACTTAAAGTACAAGACAAGATAAAATATATCGTGGTCTATCTCGTATTTCCTAACTAAACATAATACTCAACAAGATCAATATTCATCTAGTTAAGCGAGCTTTGTCGAGTTCAGCAAGGAAATTTGTTTCTCTCTTTAAAATAATAACGGAAGTATTTTGCCGTAAATATAATAGAAAGAAAATTCCAAGCGAAAAAGTAAGTAGTTGTCGTTTCCAATGAAAAAAAACCATCTTGTGTAATTGATAAACTTCTACATATCATAGAATACTCCACTACCAAGTAAGGCAATTTCCAACATCGACCCTCAAACCGTCCGCATACATCCGGACCGTGGAAGCAATCCGACGCGGGTCTGTATCGGTCCGTCGAGCGGCCCGGACGTGTTTTCTCCCGCAAATTGGAGACCGGGGGTGCGGGAGTCTGGACAGCAGCCACGTAGGAATCCATCACCCTAGACCCACCCAGTCCCCACTCCCGGTTCCATTTCCTTCCACTTCACCCCTTCTCCTTACTTTGCATTCGCACCCTCCACCTTCGTCGCCGTTGTTGTACGTCTCCGGCCGCCACAGAGGCATTTCCGGACGTCCGCAACCAGCACCGACGCGTCCGCTCGCCTCTAGACGGCGTTGTCCACCCTGGAGCCGTTTGTATCCAGGTACAATCCGCCCCTCTGTCGACGGCTTCCATGGCGTAGACCATGCTCGGCTGGTGTTCGATCAAATGCCATTGAGCTTATTTTCGAATGCTATGTCGTTTTTTAGAGTACGAAGGATGGTGAGCTACTCGACCATGGAGGATAAGTTGCTAGGTGATGCGTGGTTGGCTGTATCCACGAATTTCGTAGGCAGAAGCAGAGAGGGGGACCTTCTAGCAGCAAGTGCATGAATCGTCTCACGCACGAAAGCACATTCGAACCTACGACATGTACATCATTGAAGAACACAATGTGCGGTCGTTATCGTATCGCTGATATGCTATCCTGACCAGCGTCAACAAGTTTTGTAACGTGATTCGTCAGCTGGAGGTAATGTGGCTATTGCATGCGGCAGAGGACGAGATCGTAAGTTTTTTTTTCTTCTTGCTCAACTTGTTGATTGATTCGTTCACACAATGTTGGTCTACACATTATGTAGCCCGCGCGCGCTGCCGTGATGCACCACAAGACTGAGAAACGACCATTTACGTACACGTTGTTGGATGAAGCTGAAGGAGGAGTATGTGTCGGACGGCATGATCCGTTGATGAAAAACTTGCTGGACATCCGATTAATCTAGTCGAATTTGAGACATTGTTATACTAGACTTAATTTGCATGCTATGTATGGATGATTTGTGATATTTTCTATCCGAATTTTGATCAATATCGGCCGGTTTGCATGAATTCCGTCTGGTTAATTCAAATGCGGAGTAGCGTTGGATGACGGCCTCCCGCATCCGTGTCCGTAGACTGATGCGGGAGAAAATTTATAGATCACCATTGAAGATGCCCTAATATATAAAGCATGTATGAGAGAAGCCATTAAAGCATGACACAAGGTAAGGTCCTCTAGTATTTTTGAGTGACCACAACTTGTAAGCAATTGCTCGTTTTCGCACGTTATTGAGCTCGATCGATCGTCTGGTATTTGTCACTGGAACGATGGAACGAAACGGTTAGCAGCACCGATTCCGTTGGCCACGGCCAATCTCTAGTCACACTCACACCACTACATGAAGTCATGAAGGATCGAACCAGACCTGCATGTGCGACGTTCCTAAAGAACTTGCACCTTTTTTTAGTCCCATGCAGCAGCATCTCAGGTACTGTTTGCATGTGGGAGGCGGGGCCCACGTTGTGAGCGGCTCGAGTAAGAAGAACGTCCACGCGTTGGCATGGGCTCCTTCTAGATGTTGCCAGAAAAGATGCCTCCACCGGCGGCCACCTGTGCTGGTCATGGACGCGTGGACCGACCACATGCTTGTCCACGGATGCATGGTTCTCATGGATCGCCAGCTTTCGGCAACGGACGGCGTGGACGCCTGGATACCCACCGCGAGTTCACGCCGGCATCCTTTAAAGCTTGTCCGTATATAATGCTTCTGTCTGTATACTCCGTATAATATACAGCTTTGTCGGAAACGGCGAAGGTTAGTCCAAGACGTTTGTAGCTATAGGCTATAGCTACCTACTGGCTTCACGCCTTGGCCAAATGATTGCCTAGCTATATCAAATTAAGCAATGTCGCAACAATATCAATTTACTTTAAAAAGAAACAAATCTCCTTATCCATTGGTATACCAAGGTCGGTAGCTGAGGATCTACGGAAAAGAAATGTCAGAGCCGGTTGACTACATACGCGATACGAATTAATCTAATCGGAATGCGTGCGTAATTGGACAATGCTAGAGTGAAAAACATATCCATGAGACCCAAATACTTCATGTCCAAGCAATGCAACAAGCTAGTAATGTATTATTGGACTGCCAGCACATTGGCCATGAACCCGACCAATGATGCAGCTCCACGTGAGTTGGTGTGTGTGTGTGTATGCACGGTGCCTTATATTGCACTGCAAGGTGAGGAATTAATAGCCAATTGACCGTTGACTCTGGTGAGTAGTTAGCTTGTGAGGTTGTGTGACCAAAATGGCGAAGGAAACGCATGAAAGAGTCTAGAAGTGCATGCTCTAGTCAATGCAACCAAAAGACAGATCTGATAGAAGAGACCAGACAGCACATTATACGTCAACACTCCCCCTCACGTGTGCCTCCCTCAGGCTTAAATGTGGACCGAAAGTGGGCTGCAATTTAATTGCACCAGCCGGATCTTGAACTCAAGACCTCTTGGCTCTGATATCATATAGAAGTGTATGGTCTAGCCAATGCAATCAAAAAACCGATCTGATGGAAAAGACTAAGCAGGACATTATACGTCAACAAAGAGAAACCTCGATCACTGACTAGCGGGTCCACGAACGTTCGACGAGGATTTAAGAAGGCCAGGTGTTGATGCTCTTACCATCAAACATAAGCATGCAACTGTGGGGCCACGTCTCTACCTGGGTTTCGGTCGTGCTGGGAGCTCGTGGCTTCGATTCGAGACCCGCGAGGGCGCCACATGCAAGAAAAATGTTTTGTTTAGAGAGAGGTCCATCTACAGCCACCGGTCTCGCCATCAACACGCGGACTGATGGAGCACAACATGTGAGCTATTGACCAGAGGGTCGACGTGTGAGCCAGCTAGACCAGCCAAGGAAAAACGAATATACTACTAGCATGTCCGGATGAGGTTATTAGATGCTTGAGGCTTCCCTAATGATTCTACTCCACTACCTAATTAATTGGATTTTAGTAACGCCAATAAGACTAACTGTAACGTGTATGTGCGAATGAAAAATGTGCATGGAAAAAACCAAAGCACGACGGTCACTCCATCTATTTTAAAATTAGATCCATCGGTGCCTTTTCTTAGAACCAACGTCGACTCATTCCATGACTTTTATCCAACCAACGCTAAGAAAATATTTGCATATAATAACACGTTCTTTTTAGGATCACATATAATATCATGTTGCTGTCTTGCTCGAGGGCGATTTTGTTTAATTCGGTCCATACATTAATTAATCACATGGAAACTTGTGTGCTTCTGCGCTAACGGTTGGTTTATTAATTGCTACGGAAGAAAACAAGGTTTCCACATATGAATCGATAAAATGTATTTATAAAAATACTATGACATATATACCAATCAAGTTTCGTTTGTCACCCAGTCAACACAGATTTATTATGTGATGATATCATATTGAAATTGAAAATGTATAGGCGTGCTAAAGTTGCTAACTGGAATTTTTATATTGCTAACTGAAAAATCTATACTACTTCATCACGAAGCAATGGTACAGCTCTACCGCCAGTTCCCACATATTTGACAAATGTATTATTAGGCCTTGTACAATGGAAGGTGCTTAGGGAGGTGCTTAGAAAAATGAACCGAGTTTTTCTGAAGCACCGGTGCCTATTTCTACAAGAGAGACGCTTAGTTAAGCGTCTACCTAGTACAAATAAGCTGCGGTGCTTAAGGAAAGCCTGGTTTATTTCTCTAAACACCTCCCCTAAGCACCTCCCATTGTACAAGGCCTTAGTGGCTATCTTCCATCTATTGACAATTAATGTGGAAAGATAACTTACAAGTATAGAAATACCTATAGTACACTTGATCATAAACTATATCTTATGAGTTTGATCTACGGATCTCCATAGTATTTGCCTCACAAATGGCTACGCCTCTATGTCGCTCCCTAGTGGGCTAGCACACACGCGCGCGCGTGCACACACATGGTGCTAAAAAGACATATCTATGGCACATCTGTGTGTGATGCAATGCAGACATTGCAAACGTAAAAAAGAAAATCGTGTGCCAAAAAATGAAACGTGGGCAAAGGTCCATCCATTGTGGCACAATTTTGATGTGCAAACCATGTGATAAAAAGGGCACATAGTCCAGAAAAAACACGCGTGTGATAACTAATCTTAACACACAGGAGTCATCTAGAATTGTGTCTATTCTTTGGCAAACGAGTTGTTTATATTAATTGTTAGCGATTATTTCAAGCATCGCACACATTAGATAAGATCACACTGTGTGCGAAGTTTCGCACATAGTTTTGTAAGTGCAGCACATATCTGACAACTTGTGCCAATGCATACGTTTGATTGCTGAGAATTATGTACTTTTTCGGCACACAGTTGAGTTAATGGAAGTGTGTGTGATGCTGACAATCATCTTTCACGGTTTCGTCGATGTGACTTGCTTTGTTTGCAAGAACAGCAGCATCAACAATCCACTACCTTCCCCTAGAACAACATGATCAGCCAAAGATGCGGCAACTTGGACATATCTCTTCACACCAGCTTGGAAGTCGATCTTGTCACTTGGCAACGCCTGTGTTTACGAAATGGTTAAGGACATGGTCTATGCGGGCAAGAACAGGGATCCCTCCTTTGAACAAAGGATGTTGCACGCGGCTAGGGAATATTTCAACGAAAAGGCCATTGAGCTCGAGGAAGCACCTACAATGAAGAAGTCGAATTACGAGTATTTTAACCATTGCTCCTCCAGCGAGGATGAGTAATGCTCTTTAATAATGTTCATAGTTTAGGTCACTATGCAGCAAAATATGCAATATGATGTTTAGTTACTTGTGTAGTGGATGTTTATTAGTTTGATTATGCAACGAGATGTGCAATAATGTTTTTAGTATAGGCAAATATGTTGCTGTTCTGAACAGAGCACGTTGGTGCCCGGAGTGGATGAGTGAATTGATGCCTTTGTTGCATCTACTTTCTAGGGGTCTCCTATTTTGCTCATTGTGGTTTGTTGCCCGCTGAGTTTGCTGCTTAGATCATGCCTAGACTATGTTACTGTGTCCAGTGTATCTTTTGTTGGTGGTTGATGATGTTAACAGGTTTTCGCTCCTCGACAATTGCTCGCATTTTGGGCATATGCGAGGTGGGTTTCCTGTTAATGCCCCACCTCGCCTCTCCCTTTTTCCGTCTCCTTCCCCATCTGTACACGGTCGCTAGTTAAGACGTTTTGAAACACTTGTACTGAATATTTCTGTTAAGAAATTAATGGAAAGAAACGAGGGCCTAACTGAAAAAGAGCCACAGGGACGATCAAGGCTAGAAAAGTTTGCACTTGCCGTATGAAGTGTATGCTGAAAGAACCGTAGAAAATGTAGTACTCACATATAATAACCCATCGATCATGCCTTTGATCAAGCATGCTTTCATCTGATCGTGCTTTTGCTCATGATTGGTTAGTGGGTCGATTACCGCACAGCGTGATGCAGCCCTGCTTTCCACCTTTTTGGTTTTCTCTGATTGATCGAGCATTTCTTTTTGATATGTTGGGTTTTTAGATAGCTTGCTTACCACATGTACCATGTGGTAATTAATCGAATAATTCTCTTTTGCTAAATTAATAGAAAAAAGTAGAATTGGCGGCGAACTATGTCCATTTGTTCACTGCTCCAATGGCGTGTGTGAGAAAGGGGTGTCGACCTATTGGCTAGGCAGTTGGGGTAGATGCCAGCCCGCCCGCGTTCGAGCCTCGGCTCTAGCACGCGGTGCTCGCGGAGTTTTCTCCTGTAAAAAAACCAACAAAGGTTAACCCTGGGTTGGTTTCATTTTTTTTAAAATGGCGTGTGTAGCCCTGCAAAAAAAAAGAAAGAGGGGAAGAGGCTTGTGTAGCACCACCGGCCATGACCGAATCAACCCACCCCATCCAATTCTTTGCTAGTCAGAAAGATAGGTGGAAGAGTGGGAGATGACGTGGGACTAACCACGCACGCCGACCGCATAGGACCAATTTGACGACGCAATGGCCCAAATTCAGAATATACCACCGCCTTCCGCTGGAAGGATGCGCGTCCGGCCGGCCATCGATCGATGTGTGGCTCCTTTCCTTTCCTCCATGGCTGCGGAAAGCAAGGAAAAATCTTCGGGTCAGAGTCGGACCACGCCGCCATCTGCACCGGCAGGGGAGGGAACACCAAAACCGCAAGCATTTCCTTCCTTCTCCCTCCCTCCAATTCTTTCCTTCTTTAATTAATCCCCCGCGGCCGCTTCGTGTCCTGCTCTGCTCGCCCCTCTTCTCCCTCCCCACTTCCCCACCACCGATTTAACCACCACCACCAGCCAGCAGCAAGCTACACAAGGGCAGAGCGGCGCAGCGAGGGCAGATTCCGCCGCCAAAGATCTCGCCTTTTTCTCCCCACTCTCCCGAATTTCGCCGCCGGCCAGCGGCGGCGCGGCGCGGGCGCTCGCCCCCTTCCCGGATTATTACTACTTGGTAAGCCTCGCTCCCCTCCCCTGATTGCTTCCTTCCTTTCGTGGTGCTCGGCGGGATTGGGGCTGGGATTAGGGGGCGCGGCGGATCTTGGGGGTAGGAGCTTGCGCGCGCGCGCAATTCAGTTCAGTTGCTTCCTCTGCTCTCTACCCCCACTCCCCCCACCAATTTAGTTTTACCGGCAGTTTCTACTCCTAGATACCCGTGTTGTTTATAGTCTCACTGGTTTCTCGTGTTCGTCGCCGGAGTATCGAGGAGGAGAAAACAGAGTGGGTACTACTATCTTTGTTCCTCTGCGCCTAATGCTCTTATATATTATGATATAAAGAAACTTGCTAGTACTACTTCATTTATCTGTCTTTCTGGGCCACCCAGATTTGTCCCTCGTTCTCTGTAATTTCCCAGATTTATTGGCCTGCCCGTGTAGTACATTTTATTCATTGGATTACTGGACAGTGGGTGGTTTCAGGCTTTCACTTCTCCGAGTTCTATGTAGCTGTGGTCCTATCATGGTTTCATGGGAGAATGGTACTATTACTAGGGAAACTAGTTTCCTCATGTTAGAGCTAGATTTGCTTCATAATAATGTCTGATTAGGAGCTGTTTTTTAGTCTCCAGTAATGATTGCCTGCTGTCCCTTTCCCAAAGAATCCATGTGCTTAATGGGCTCCTGCAGTTTGTCCACTTATACTTTTCTTTTTGGTTCTCTTGTCTCTCTATCCAATTTTCCCTCTAGGGATTCGTTTATATATTGCGTATGGGATGGAGGGATGCTTGTTAGATTAATGCCATTGCCCAATTTGCCACACGATATTAATGATTCACCCAACCTTTTAGATGTCTGCGTTCGAGCTACTGAGATAATTTGTAGGATATATCATGCCAACATTGTCAGGGTACCATGCCTTACTGTGTGGCTGTGGCAGTATGCAGAGAATACTCGGTATAACTTCTAGGATTTTCTCTTTTTCTCTTCAGTGAATGCTCTATTGTTAACCTTGACAAAGAAGTACCTTTACATTCATTGTAGACCATCTCTCTGCACTAGCACATCCGCATGATAAGCATCACAGCAGTTAGGTGGTTCAGAACCACTATTGTCCGAATCCCTCCTTGTGCCACAATCGATTTCTTCTCTTTACAGCAGCGTAGTGATATATATGTGCTTGCACTGCTGCTGCTTCACAATGATCTTTCACTAGTTTGGTAGTTTGGCCTTTGAGCTTCGTGTGCTCTATGATATATTAACATCTCTAGTTGCGACGGCCAAGTTGGATGCACAATTGAGGTTATCCAGCTGGGTAACATATCAAGGGTTCATTGTATGATTCATTATATGAAGCCTATCTATTGAATGAGATGCGTCGGGAATAGGAGTCCATGTCCAGAACAAAGTGATGCTGCTAGAATGACACAAAGTAGGAGGTACATCCAAGGGGCCCAAGACGACAGACCACTCCGATTCTTAGGTCTTTGTTCTGACGAAATCCGCCTAGTAGACATGGATCTGTGTTTCTATGAAGATTTTAGGTGGAAATTGTTGGGAAAGTTTCGTCCTGTCAGAGCCATCTTTCCTTGACAATGTCTTGATTAAGAGTGGTTTTTGTCTCTGGCGATGAAGACCTCCTTGTCCCTTTCCCATGGAATCTGTTAATGCCATGTGCTCCTTCAGTTTGTCTACTTGAACATTTTTTGTGCTGATTTATCTCTATATCCACATTTTCTGTCTTCAGATTCATTTATATAGCATGGGAGGATTGCTATTAGATTAATACCATTGCCATATTTGTGAAATTATATAAGGATTCAGCTTTGAGGATGTCAGCATTTGCAAAAGTACAATGCATTCTTAGAAAGCATCCAATGCAAAAAGACAGTCGTATGTGTTTACTATAGGGCCACTTTATTTCGGAACGGAATTGACCAAGTGAGCAATCCTTGAAGGTCTCGGTAGGTTCTGTAAAATGACTTACGTATTTACATGATTTAGTGTAAAGCTGTGTGATGATTTGTAGGATAGCATGCCAATATGGTGAGGGTACTATGTGATATTTTGTGGCTGTTAGTTATACTGGCTACGGAGCTTGTGTGTGCGCGCGCGCAATCCAGGTCTGGTTCCTCTGCTTTCTACACCCGACCAGTTAGTTATACTGCCAGTTTCTCCTCCTTGATATCTGTGTTTCTTAGTCGCACTGGTTTCTAGTGTTCGTCGCCGGCATATCGAGGGGAAAACAAAAGCAGGCACGATCTTTGTTCCTCTCCCAGATTTGTTGTCTGTCTCTTTATTTGTCTCTCTCTTTGGGCCAACCAGATTTGTCCCTTTGTTCTCTGTAATCTCTTTTATTAGAGAACAGACCTCATGTCACTCTCTAATTTCCTACTAGTAAGATTTGTTGGCCTGGTCATGTGCATTTTACTAGAAGTGCTGGACAGTGGATATCGTTTCCGACTTTCAGATCTTTCTTCTATGTAGCCGTGGTCTTATCAAGATTTCAGGGGAGAACTGTAGGGGGAACAAGTTCCCTCCTGTTCAGCTACCTTTGCTTCATAATAATGTCTTGATTAAGACTAGGTTTCTGTCTCTGCTAATGATTGCCTCCTGTCACTTTCCCACGGAATCCATGTGCTTAATGTGTTCCTGCAGTTTGTCCACTTACACTTTATTTTTTCCGGTTCTCTTGTCTCTATATCCAATTTCCCCTCCTGGGATTTGTTTATATAGCATGGGATGGATGGCTGTTAGTCTAATACAATTGACATACTTCATTTTAGTTGTCGCCATTTGCAAATCTACAATGCATGCTTCCTGCTGCATCTGTTGAAAGCATCCTATGCAAAAAGACAATCAATCTTATGCATTGAGTATGTGGTGTACTTCATTTTGAAACAGAATTGATTTACTGAGCAACCATTAGGGGTATCAGTACTCGGTAGGTGCTGTAAAAGTGACTTAAGTATTTACTACATCCTTGGATGTCGAGCTGCTGAGGAAACTTGTAGGATATCATGCCAACAGGGTCAGGGTACTACCTGTTTACCTGTGTGGCTGTGGCAGTATACAGAGGATACTCTGCATAACTTCTAGGATTCTTCCTTCTTTTCGTCGAATTTTCTATCCTTAATCTTGAACGCAGAAAATAAATACCTTTACATTCATTGTAGATCATCTCTCTTCACTAGCACATCCACATGATAAACATCACGGCGGTAGGTGGTTGACAACTACTCTGGTCTGAGTCCCTCCTTGCACCACAATCTGTTTCTTTTCTTTACAGCAGCATAGTCGACCTATTTATATATGCTTGCACTGCTGCTGCTTCACAATGTCCATCATTAGTTTGGCAGTTTTTCTTTCGACCTTCGTGTGCTCCATGGCAGATTAGCATCTTTAGTAACCATGGCTGAGTTGGATGCATGATTGAGGTTATCCAGCTAGGTAACATATCAGGGGTTTGTTGTAAGATTCATTGTTGGAAGCCTATGTATGAATAAGATGCATCGGGAATAGGAGTCCACGCCTAGGGAGGATAAGAAGCAGGATAGGTACATCCAAGTGGCCTTCGCCGACAAATCACTCTGATTTTGCGATATTTGTTCTGTCAAAATCCGCCTAGACACTTACTTTATTTTTTGGTTTTGGTTATCAGATTTGTCTTTTATTCTCTGTCATTTCCTAGCTTTATTTTGGCCATGTACATTACTGGATGATTTCAGTTATTTGTTCTATGTGTAGACCTGAACTTGTGGTCTTATGAAGATTTTAGGGGAAAATTGTAGGGAAAGTTTCGTTCTTTTAGAGCCATCTTTGCTTGATAATAATGTCTTCACTAAGAGTAGTGTTTGTTTCTGGTAATGATTGCCTCTCTGTCCCTTTCCTGTGGAATCTGTTGATGCCGTGTGCTTAATATGCTCCTTCACTTTGCCTACCTGTACATTTTCTATCTCCATTTGTCTCTGCATCCACATTTTCCCTCTTGGGATTCTTTTATATAGCATGTGAGGATGGCTATTAGATTAATACCATTGCCATATCTTGTGAAATGATATAAAGATTCACCTTTGAGGATGTCAGCATTTGGAAAAGTGCAATGCATTCTTAGAAAGCATCCTATGCAGAAAGACAGTCGTATTTATTTACTTTAGGTCCACTTTATTTCGGAACAGGATTGACTAAGTGAGCAATCCTTGAAAGTCTTGGTAGGTTCTGTAAAGTGACTAAGTATTTACATGATTTAGTGTGCGATGATTTCTAGGATAGCATGCCAATCTGGTGAGGGTACTATGTGATATTTTGTGGCTGTTGCAGAATACAGAGAATACTCTGCATAACTTCTGGGATTCACTCAAGCACCAAAGTACAATAAATTAGCTTGATCTTTTTGGTATAGAGCAAAAGAGGCACATTTAATCTTACCAGTTGTTTCCCACCCTATGTCTACTTTGTAGTTTGTGACTTCTTTCAGAAGTTAGTTTTAATATTGCTGTTCTGCACGCATATTGCCATTTTGTCAGATTTTCACAATTATTTCTTTATGCAGATCTGGTGGCACAGTTCTGGAATTTTCACCAGTGACAAAGGGCCCCCTGTGGTTGCTTTGAGTAGGCGTATGAACTATCATTGACTTGGGAGCAGTGTTTTTATGGGAAGAGAAAAGCTCCATAAGCAGCCCTCTGGTCGTCTGATTGAATCCCTTAAAATGGAGAGGGTCAGGACTATTCTGACTCATAGATACCCATACCCACATGAGCACTCGAGACATTTCATGATTGCTGTGATTGTTGGCTGGCTTTTCCTCCTTTCATCGGATAATTTACAAACCCTTATAATGAAATTGGACAAGAATTTTAAATGGTGGTCGATGTATGCCTGTTTGATTGGTTTCTTCTATTTCTTCTCATCACCATTTATTAGGAAGACTATCAAGCCAAACTATTCAAACTTTAGTCGTTGGTAAGCAATCTCTGGAGTCTGTGAGAAGATAATTTTAAGTAAAACAAGATGTATTAGTTCTCTGAGGCTGTTTTTGAATGCAGGTACGTTGCTTGGATATTCTTGGCAGCATTATACCATCTCCCTAGTTTTCAGTCAATGGGGTTGGATTTGAGGATGAATCTTTCCCTCTTCCTCACTATTTATATTTCCTCTCTAGTTTTCTTGATCGTTTTCCACGTCATATTTCTTGGACTCTGGTATTTGGGTCTTGTTTCTCGCATGGCAGAGAAAAAGCCAGAGATGCTTACTATAATCCAAAATTGCGCAGTAAGTTTCTTGGCATACAATGGTTCACGTGTATCGTATTTCGATTATCTTCTTTAGATACTTCTGATTTATCTAAGATTTGCACTTCGTGTCACATCACAGGTAATAAGTATAGCTTGCTGCGTGTTCTACAGCCACTGTGGTAACAGGACTCTCTCAAGGGATAAATCTATTGATCGTAGAACTGCTAGCTGGGTTGCATTTTCACTGTGGAGAAAGCAAAATGAGGACAACACACTGATTTCGAAGCTATTGCGTATGCATAAGTTTAAAGACCAGATTTGCTCATCCTGGTTTGCTCCGGTTGGCTCTGCCAGTGATTACCCACTTCTCTCGAAATGGGCCATTTATGGAGAAGTTAGTATACTTCACCTTCTGTTTGTGCTTGGATATCTTTTCTATTTATTTACTGTTTGTTTTTAACTTGTATGTTTGCTCCAGTTAGCTTCCAATGGATCCGAACACTCCAACATCATTTCACCTGTCTACTCTTTGTGGGCCACATTCATTGGTCTTTACATGGCCAATTATGTCGTGGAGCGGTCAACTGGGTATGTCGAATGTCTGAGCACATCCATCTGGTGGTTAGATTTTTAATCATGTATTATAAACACCTCAACAGATAAGTTTGTATTCTGTCGTGTCAAAGGAACTTATGATGATGACAAGGAAAATGCAATGTATTTGTCAAGGTTTCATCTAAGCAGAACTATACATATATGAATTTCAACCTTCACACCCTCAACAAAATGCCATGGTTATCGTGGAAAAATCTGAAGGGGTTGCATTCAGTTCATTACCTATATGAATATACTTTAGTGAAGATAACATGATGTGAGGGGGTAAAATATCCTCAGGTCATTACTTACTGGGTACTTAGGAGTTGCACATGATGATGACCACTTTATTTGTCTTTTTTCACGTGTTTGCATGCTGATATTATCTAGCCGATATGAAAATAGCCATAAAACTGTATAATGGCTGAATAAACAGCACATCCTTGGTTTGTTCGTTCAGCGTTGGACTAATTTATTCCCCTTGTTTCCTTGACTTGTTGTATAGATGGGCTCTAACTCATCCTTTAACAATTTCGGAGTATGAGACTCTGAAGAAACTGCTAAAACCGGATTTTGAGGACATGGTTCCTTGGTACTCTGGGTATGTTACTGGTCTATCCATAAGCTCTTATTATCCACATATGCTGTAAAAACGGCTGACTATTTGTTGGTATGTTCTGCAGGACCTCAACAGATTTGTTCAAAACCGTTTTTGACCTCATGATATCTGTGACACTCTTTGTTGGTAGATTTGATATGCGTATGATGCAGGTACATGACCTGTGATTTCAAGCTTCAGTCCTCATTTTGGTTTAGCTTTTTTTTGTTTTCAGTTTTATCTTGTCTCAGAATACCCTCCTTCCTAAGCTTAAAAAAAAGAATACCCTCCTTCCTAGAATTTTGTTCTTCTCTAAATTGCTTTCCCACAGTTATTATTACAGTTCCTAGTTGAGCCTGTTGTTCTGTTAAAACAATTGACAATTTTTTTTCTAACCCAACCAGGCTGCTATGAACAAAACTCCAGATGAATCAAAGAGCAGCGACCTTTTATACGATCATCTTGATGGGAAAGACGAACTTTGGTTTGACTTCATTGCAGATACCGGCGATGGTGGCAACTCTACATATGCTATAGCACGCTTACTTGCTCAACCTTCTTTAGTCGTAAAATCTGATGATTCCAGGCTTATATTTCCCCGTGGAGAACTACTACTTATTGGTGGAGACCTCGCGTATGCTGCATACTTTGATCATTTACATTATTAGAAGTTTTCAGTTCATGTTTGCTGATTTATGACTAGTAAATGTTTTGCTTGTCATATGCTAGTTTATCACAAGTTGCATTCCATTCATGGATGATGCCATCTATTAATTATTTTTGCCAGCTTGTTATATTAGATTTTCATTTTTCCATGTTGATCTTGGAATAAGCTCTTCAAAAAGACGCTGATTTGTTCGTTTCTTCTGCAGATATCCAAATCCATGCTCATTTACATATGAGCGGCGTTTTTTCTGTCCTTTTGAGTATGCTCTACAGCCTCCTGCTTGGTACACGCCTGATCATATAGCATTGGAAAAACCTGAACTTCCTCTTGGAGTTTCTGAGCTCAGGCAGTATAGTGGACCACAATGTTTTATGATTCCTGGAAACCATGGTAAATACCTGTGATCTGCACTGTACTTTGTGTTTTATGACATTCATGTGTCTTCTTCCTTCCCATCAGTGTTACATTTTTTTGTGTGCTCATAATGATGTATTGGCATGGGAGAAGTTACACTGTATATTTCTAATACATTATTGTGAATGGACGAACGCAAATAAGAGTGACAAAAGCTGCACTGTTTTCGAGCAGATTGGTTTGATGGACTGAACACATTCATGAGGTATGTCTGTCATAAGAGCTGGCTTGGTGGGTGGTTTTTACCCCAGAAGAGGAGTTATTTTGCATTAAAGCTTCCCAATGGGTGGTGGGTTTTTGGTCTTGACCAAGCTCTACATGGCGACATTGATGTGTACCAGTTCAAATTTTTTGCAGAATTATGTCAACAGAAGGTAATACATCCTTTCATCTGCAGTCTATTAGGACGTTGTTTTTTTCTGTCGGTGATATGGTTATCTTTTGTTAATTTGATGATTCAGTAGTAATAAACCAGTAGATGAAAATTGGGATCACTGCTAGTAAATCTTGTTATCTTAAGCAGAAAGCAGTGCAGATATTTGTATTGTGCATTAAGATTGCCGCATGTTCATTTTCATGCTGACTAGTATTAGTCAAATTTATGCAGGTTGGAGAACATGATTCTGTAATTCTTATAACCCATGAGCCAAATTGGCTTCTCGACTGGTACTGGGGTGATAAAACTGGAAAAAACGTAACATATTTAATACGCGAGTACCTCAAGGGAAGATGTAAATTGCGGATGGCTGGTGACCTGCACCATTATATGCGTCATTCTTGCACTGAATCCAAAGAACCAGTACATGTGCAACACTTGCTTGTAAATGGTTGTGGTGGAGCCTTTTTGCATCCAACACATGTCTTCGAGAACTTCAAGGAATGCTATGGGAACAAGTATGAAACAAAGGCTGTATATCCTTCTTATGAAGATTCTAGCAAGGTAAGGTTGACTCTTACATTTGTTTATCTTTCTTTGATTCATTATGTAACTGGGTTGTTCTTGGAATAGCCAGCCTTGTTGCCAACTGACTGCTTCTTTTGTTTGCCCATCTAGATTGCACTTGGTAATATTTTAAAATTCCGAAGGAAAAATTGGCAATTTGATGTCATTGGTGGTTTTGTGTATTTCGTGTTGGTCTTCTCAATGTTTCCACAGGTGAGAAACTAGATTATACTGTAGTTCTTAACTGTATAGTTAGGAAATTATCGTTCCATTATTTGGTCGAGGTGAGGCCTTAAAGCTTCAATAGTGATTACTGGTTTTCTTGTCCACAAATGTTAAGTTAGGAACTGCATCAAAATGATTGTCCATCGATGGAATAACTGGCATAACATTGAAGCTTCCTTGTTGGTATACGAGTTCATCAATGATTATGCTGTCTTACTTAGCATTGACATTGAACATGACCTGAAATATTTTAGGACTTAAAGCAGCGCCGATGCTGTTACCCATTGTATGGCTATCTATTTTCAGTGTTAATTTTGTAAGATTTAATAAAATCAGGGTTTTACTGATATGATCAGATCATTCTAATTTTTAAGCCTAACTCCTTGGGTACCTTAACATGTTCTCAGACTTAATGAAACTGTATTGTCCCGTAGGGTTTTGTACATTTTATGATAATTGTCTGTAGCACTATGTACAAGTAAATTATGCTCCCCCAGATGATGAATATGCGTGGCCCATAAAAAACCACAGACGCGAGGGACACAACTATTTAGTTTACTTGTTATAATAGTTCTTATGTTTCTTAATTTCTATCTTTTGTGGCCTGATGTAAGTATGATGTTTTTCTTCAGTGTGATTCGTTTCGTATCTTGCATGAAGACTCTTGGGATGGCCGTGTGAATAGTTTCTTCAATGCAACGTGGAATGCTATTTTTGAGATTCTTGAGCATTCTTATGTATCCCTAGCTGGTGTTCTTACTCTGTTGACGGTATCATTTTTCTTTGTACCCACGAAACTATCACGTAGAAGACGTGCTTTGCTTGGCTTTCTTCATGCTGCTGCTCATATAACTTCGGCAGTACTACTGATGCTGCTTATGGAACTGGGTATTGAGATATGCATCCGCAACCATCTACTAGCGACATCAGGTTTGTGTTTCGTATTTCCTCTGTGTGCATCATTGCTCGATTACCATGTTATGTTGTCATCTTGAATCCTTAGAAGTTATGAATTATAGTCGTAGATTCCATTTTCGTTTAATAAGGTCGCAAGTTTCACCACTTCTTTTCGTAGCAGTCAGATTCATTTATAGCGATTTGGAGAAGAATGACAGGATAGTACTTGCTTGTTTTGCATCACCTCTCATGTGTTTGTCAAGAATAATGTACTCGTTAGTGACAGATGCATTGTCTGTTGACACCATTGTTCCAAGACAATGTACTTTCGATGCTGTTCTCCATGTTTTACAGATTTGTTGCATGAGTGTTCCTTTTTCTACTTCTCTCGTCTATGCCCCCATGTAAAAATATGTTGGATTCCCCATTGACAGGCTACCACACCCTCTATGAATGGTACCGTCAGGCGGAAAGTGAACATTTCCCTGATCCTACGGGGCTTCGCGCTCGTCTGGAACAGTGGACTTTCGGACTTTATCCTGCGTGTATCAAGTACCTTATGTCTGCCTTCGACATCCCAGAGGTTTATCCTTTGAACCATACAAGCACCACTTCTGATGGGCTGTACCATTATTGACTGTCATTTTCTCTTTCAGGTTATGGCAGTAACTAGAAGCACAATCTGCAGAAAAGGAATAGAGTCTCTCCCTCGGGGAGGCGCCATCATCTACTATGTGTCTGTCTTTCTCTACTTTTGGGTCTTGTCGACGCCTGTTGTGTCGATGGTGTTTGGGAGCTACTTATACGTGTGCATAAACTGGTTCCATATCCACTTTGACGAGGCCTTCTCCTCCCTGCGCATAGCAAATTATAAGGCGTTCACGCGGTTCCACATAAAAAAGAGTGGAGATCTTGAGGTCTTCACCCTGGCAGTGGACAAGGTAATGTCTCTGCTAGTTTGACTTACCAGCACCATCATTCTGCATGATTCTGGTTGCATTCACCATCTTTAATCGTGTCGACTCCTACCGAGTTATAATGTCTGATATGGTTTGCGTTTAGCTCTCCAAGCTTGGCTTTTCCTGTGGCGTGTCTAACCTGTGTTGTCAATTACCAGGTGCCGAAAGAGTGGATGCTGGATCCAGACTGGGATATGGAGCCCAAGGAGCCATTGCAGATGAGCCACACCAGGAGGTTCCCAAGCAAATGGCGAGCCGCGTCGGGATGGTCGGATCCGACCAGCGTAGTTCGGGTTGTTGACCAGTTTGTCATTCCACGGACAGCGGTAGATCCTCTTTTACCGGACTCTGCTCCGTGACCGACTTAACACAGGCCACACTGTTGTAAACTTGTATTGTAAAGTATGTAGTTTACCTTGTGCCATCTTCTTGGGAGAGGCTGGCTGTACATATCATAGAACAAGTTACGAGGTAGAAAAGGTTTAAGAGAAGCAAATGTCGAATCAGCAGGAGGGAGGAATGGTGTATATCTGTTCTGGAATGAAGCCTTGACTGACCAACGTATGGTTTGGAGATGAAGCAATTGTGTACCAGCAAATGAACAAATTGCATGTGTGGTTCAACTTTTCTCTTAAAAGGAAAACAAAGGACTCATTGACCTTAGGAATCTTAGGAAGATGATGGAGTTCCATGGACTAGAGGGGGTGAATTGTCCTATCAAATAAAAAATCTAATACAGTTTTTAACTGGTTGAGTTGTACTCCCTCCGTCCCATAATATAAGAGCGTTTTTGACACTTTTTTAGTTGGAATGATGCGGGGTGAATATTCCTATCAAATTAAATCTACTTAAATTTTAACCTGGTCAAGTTTTAGCTACACTTGGTAAACTCAAACTGGAATGGTGAGTATTCTTCTTATCCAGCTGCTGCTGTAGTAGGATCACTATCAAATCACATCTCTCGAAGTTCAGTTCTAGTCTTGCTAACACTATCAATTGTTATACTGTTGGTGATTTTATCTACATCTTCGCTGTTTTTACCACAGAAGCTTGATTCAGCCTTGTTGGAGTCGTTGGGCTTGACGTTTTTGAGCTCGTCATGTGTTTGCAACCATGTTGAAGGATTGCCACACTGTTTGTTGTATTCAGATTCGTAACGTTTGGATCAAGTGTAATCTTTTTTGTAGGCGCCCCGTCTTCAGACTGTTGATCTTGTTTGTAGATTACCTCGTTGAATTTGCATCACGGAGTTTTTGTGAATTGATGTTTGTGTAGGTGTTTGGATCTGTTTTGCACTAATATTGCAATTCATGCGAGGGATGAAGACATGTTCATCTTGTATGTAGAATGGACATCCGATGGAATTTTTTTCAAAATCTAGTCTTGGCTAGAGAGATAGGAGTGATGATGATTTCCTGCAAGAAGTGCAGTCTTTATTTTTCCTTCTCACAAAAAATTGCACATTGCTCCTCACACAAAGGCGATGGCTAGGCTTTCTCCGGCTTCTCCAGCAAGGCTGTCGTTCCCGTCTGTCTCAAGTCGCCATCGAGGTGCGGGAGACGGAGGGGAACTCGGTTCTTCATACGATGTGTACTCTTTTGTCTATGTAGGTCTTTGTTCGCGCATTCGAGGCTGCGAAGACAGCACGGCGATGGACTAAGTCCCTCTAGCCCGCTCCTCGCCCCGATGGTGTTCATATTCCATCCCATATGCATGGGTTGACATGAAGAGTGTGTAAAATTCAACAACATTTCTCGTTTTCAATAGAAGAAGAAAACCGCATTGAAGACCCTAAAATACATACACCTAAAGCCAGGTAGGAATCACCAAATGCAATTAATGGATGTGCCCCATGTATCAATGAAGCTTCATTGTTCTCACCACATACCTTAGTATCTAGTCCGGCTCATGTATAAAAGCAGACCAGGATCTAGTCCGGCTCGCAACACGGATTGAAGGCATACATACTCAAACCTGAACAAGGTGGCTAATTGTCCACATGAATAGTAAGTTATATTCTTATAGATGGACCATAACCCCTAGTTAGCGACATATCATGGGATTGGAAGGCACGGGACTCAGATTTGTGCTAGGGGGTGACAACATTCTTCTAGATTCTTAGTGGCAGCCATGCGCTTGGAGTGGCGTAGGCTCTCTGTGGCAGCCATGCACTGCAAATGACCGAGCTTCATGTTCTTAATGCGAGCCATATATGGAGCCGTTTGGTTTGTTGGCCGTGTCGAGTTACCAACATGCACCAGGAGGATTTCCTAGTTTTAAGTCATGCTACAAGGAAACAGAAGGGACTGACCCAAACCGTAAATTGATTCCTCCACATTCCTTCGGTTGTATTTTTGTTCAGAAATGAAATCGTAACGCCATTTTAGTTTTTTCGCCCACCTGCTATGTTTCATGTTTGTTTTGCTCGTCTAAACATTCACTTCGATCATTGTGATGATAGAGATCTGATGTCAAATTGTCCTCTGAGTTTTTTTTAAAACTTTATTATAAGTGTTCCTTGTTATGATATTTGACAACTGATTTTACTCTCCAAGCATATTCTGAGAAGTTTTAACATGGTCCCACTTACCCTTTCTGCATGGGAGGTATACTCTGAGCGGAAATAATTTGCTACCCGTGATGATATTTACGCATGGCCCTAATTTTTATCTCTAATTATTTTGGCTAATTATATTGTACTATAAAAAATAACTCTATAACGAAAATATCGTGACTTTGGACCAGCCTGGCAAGGAAATAGGCAATTATGCCACAAAGGCAAGCAAAGAGGCAAAGAGACTAAGAGAAGTGAAAGAAGACCCATTCTGCACAACGAAAAGGCACTTGTGTCAACAAGTATTAAAAAGACAAAAAGAAGTGAGAAAAAGTAATTTCTATACAACAAAAATGCGCTTGTGCCAATGCCATAAGAAACCCCAAAAGACACTTATGCCAAAGTGTGTGTAGCTGCCACCATGCGTGCGTAGCTACCACCATGCATAGGAAATCGCCTCTCAAATATGAAAATCATTTAGAATTATTAGAATTATTAAGTAGTACTAGTATAATATATTGATATTATTTGCAATGTTATTTTGCAAAAAGTTGCGACAGCGAGTGTTACTTATAAAAATTAGTACTCTGAAACTTAAGTGATTTTAATTTCTAGGTCTAAAATATGAAGCGCAAGAATAGCGGTACTACTAATTTCAGGGCTCTCTTGGAAGTTAAGGAAGAGGATATCATCACTCATTTTCAAAGCATCAAGGATCAGGAATTTATTCTGCAATTTGTAAGCTCTCTATCATCTGATATTCCTCTATATATCTTATATGTTGCCACGATATATTGAACAATTAATATATTGTAGGTTGAACAATTCCAAGTTATGATAATTTTATGAATCTATTATATAGTGTTATATCTTCTGCATATTATACAATATGTACAATATGATGCCATAATCGGTTATACACGGCAAAAACAAGGCTTTCCAAAAAAAAAATGTTAGCCTTTAGAATTTTGAATACGCACTCTACAAATCCTGGGGCCGTCCCTGATCCTAGGAAGCTACCATCGGCTTCTAAAAAAGCTTCAAACGGGATGCAACTAGTTAAGCTTCCATACTAAGTGTTCTAGTTCACCTTGATTGCACTGCGTGCAAGGACACACACCATGCAGCCTCCCTTGCCTTGTATATATATAAAAGCAGTCGCCGTTGCAAGAGGGAAGAAGCCATACTCAAAGTGAAGAAGGTGGCTATAATTGCCTACATGAATATAAATGAAGCCATCTGGAGGCATGTCATGGGATTAGGAGGCGATGGGAACTCAAATCTGCATGGGATGAGAAAACAATGCATGACAATTTTGAGTCTGACATCCGATATGATAGGAACGCACAGCGTCGTATTGGATGCCTGTGCTGCGTGATCAATTCATAGGCCGAAATATTTGATAGGCTGTTGTAGACTTGTACTGTAACACGTGGCCGAAATATTGAAGAGTATAGGTAAAACTAGGCTCAACTAAAAAAAGAAGGTAAAATTTGGCCTTCTGAGAAAAAAAATGTGTTTCCTGTCAGCTTGGCCCATCCAACAAATTTTTGGTAGCTCTTCCACTGAAGATATAAGGTACAAATGAATGAGGAAACAATATGTAAAGAATGTTGTATATCTGTCTGAAATGAAGCTTTGATGGTTTCTTTAGTTTTTTAGTTGGAATGTTGAGGGATGAATAGTCCTATCGAATAAATTAAACTTCAGTTTTTGCCTGGTTAAGTTTTAGCCTTTTTTAGTTGGAAATGACGAGTGATGAATAGTCCTATCGAATAAAATCTACTTCAATTTTCACCTGGTCAAGTTTTAGGTGCGGTTGGTATACTCCAATTGGAGTGGTGAGGATTACTATCAATCACGTCTACGGTTGGCGATTTCATCTATAATTTTACCATAGAAGCTTGATTTAGCCTTGTTGTAGTCGTTGGGCTTGATGTTTCTGAGCTCGTCAAGTGCCTGCAACCACTATATTTGGGTTCGTAACATTTTAAAAATCTAGTGTAATATTTTCTGTAGGAGAACCACTTTCATCCGGTTGATCTTGTTTGCTGATTACCTCTATCAAATTTGTTACATGCATGGAGTTTTTATGCATTGACGTTGGTGGTTGGACCTGTTCTGCACTAATATTTCGATTCATGCTAGGGATGAAGACATGCTTATCTTGTATGTAGCACGAACGCTGGTGGAATTTTCCAAAATCCAATCTTGGCTACAGAGATAGGAGTGATCGTGCATCAAGTACAATCTTTATTTTATCCCAAAAAAACTACTCGTGCTTAACATTCACACAAATCGACATAGACAATAGCTCAACAAAAAGTCCTATCATGTTTCCAATGCATGCAAAACTAAGCATACTTGCTCCCTACACTCAAAAAGAAAAAAAATTGCACAACACTCCTCACACAAAGGTGACGGCTAGTTTTTTTCACTCTTTCTCAGTCAAGATCTTCATTTGCCTCCACCTCAAGTTGCCATCGAGGTGTGGAGAGATGGAGGGGAACTCAGTTCTTCTATTTTCATGTAGGTCTTTGTTTGAGTGTCCTAGCAAGAACATCGAGACTACCAATACATAGCGATGGAGCAAGCCGTCCCTCTGCCCCCCTCCCCCTCGACGTTGTTCATATCCCATCTGATATGCACTGACTCCTCTCATAGGATTATTGGCTATATCATAACAATCTGTATCGGGACGTGCTGTCTGAAGATGAAGAGATATTTTATCTACTAGTACCTCTGTCCTTTAATAATGAACTGCAAAAACGTCTTATATTAAGGGGCGGAGGGAGTAGTACATACACAAGTATTATGTAGAACTGAGCATTATTTCTCTTTTTAAATAGAAAAAAAAAGAAAACAAAAACATCACTGGCATAGTAAAACCGTGTTGAGGACCTGCGTACACCTAATACAAGGAGGAATCATCAAATGCAATGAATGGATGTGCCCTATGTACCAATGAAGCTTATAGTGCACTCACTACCAATTAAGTTTTCATATTGCTTTATTGACCTTGCTTGCATTGCGTGCAAGGACACACATCATGCCACATGCATTCCTACCTTGGTTCGTGTATAAAAGCAGCCTAGGATCTAAATCGGCTCGCAACAGGGATAAAGTGCATACATACTCAAACTGAATAAGGTAGCTAATTGTCCACATGTATACTTAGTTATAGAATGGACCGTAACCCCTAGTTAGTGGCGTACCATGGGATTGGAAGGCGACAAGACTCAGATTTGTGCGAGGAGGAACATTAATGTAGATTCGTAGTGTTGCGAATGATAGAGCTACATGTTCTTTTCTGGATGCCGCCACGCTTGGTGTTGTAAAACACATGAAATAGATTGGATCTGTCACCTCTCCTGTGGCGCTGGTTTGCATTTATATAGGCTGTTAGGGCATCTCCAACCCCGACCCGTAAAAGAACATGGTATTTGTCCGAATATCGGTCCGAACTAGTGTCTGGACACGAATACGACAGCCACCCATCCAGCCCTATACAGTAAATGTTCGCCTTAAAAAGTAGCAACTGTGATATTTCATTTGTTTAATAGCTAAGCTTAGATAAGCATTTGGCAGAAATCTAGCTTCCGCCAAATGAAGCTACTAAGCTCCGCCTAATCGAGCATAATTAGTACCTTCCGCCAAATGCAAAAACGTCTTCCTCACTACCTTTCGCCAAATATAACACAATTAGCACAATGTCTTCCACCAAATGCTAGCCATTCTAAGCGGGTGCAGAGTAGAGACGGTACTTGGTGACTTTTAATTGTCCAGAGGGATGTCCGGACTCCTGTCAACCCCCTCCCCCAACGTTTAGTTCCAGTTTACCAGAAAAACATGGTCCGGATTGCTCGGCAAACCGTTACAGAACTGCGTTGGATAGCAAATTGCGTCCAGACAACGCGGTCCGAACGCTTGCGGGAGATTTGCCGCCTTGGAGATGCCTTTAACAACCCTGCAATCGTTCACAATAGATTACGATCGGGGTACAAGTTATGTACTAGTAGTTACAACAATGTCTGATCTAGATTAAGAACATGGTGATTCCTGTCTGGATACATTATAAATGTGCAAAAACTATGTACAATCAACACAAAATATATTGCTTCCGAAACAAAATATTAAATTTTATTTTGATGGTTTGTAAAATAACAAGACACGGGTGTCTAAATATATTGACCTAAGTTGCAACCATCATTTGTGACCTATGGAAAACACAAGCACAAAGAAAAGCAGTAATGAAGACAAAACATCAAATGAATTAGCAAAACTCTGGAGACTTTGGTGCCGTTCTCCCTCCCGGGGGCATCGTCTTGGAGCAGTGGTTCATTGGAGAGGCCAACAGGTGGAGTCGTGTTACATCGACCGCATTGAAGACGATGGGTCTCACCGACGTGTAGCAGTGAAGTCTCAGTGTTGGACGCGGTTTGATCGACGCGCGCAGGCTGGTGGCGCTGTCTGGTGTCGTGGTGACGTCGACGACAGATTGGACTGGCAAGATCTATGCAGTGATTCCTCCTAAAGACAGGATGGCGGAAGATGGCGGCGGCAGATCCTAGAGCGCGTGCAGGCAGTGCACGTTATGGGACACCTAGACAGGATGATCTTAAGGCCACTGGATTAGATTGTGTCTGTTATGCGGATAGGGCACATTTGTTTACTTGTAGGTGTAGCGAATTTGTTTGCCTAGAAGGTGACTTTGGGTTGATCCTTGTATTTATTTTGTCAAGCTCTGATGAATAATTAATAAAGATGACTGTGTGCATCATGCTGATGCAGAGGCCGAGGATAATCCTTTTTTTTAAAAGCTAACACATAAGGCATATGCGCAACAGCTTAATTCTGGACAGTAGGATGTACCCAGACTCGTCTCGATAGCGGAGTAGATCAACGCTATCAAATATTTGCTACAAATCACGCGTGAAACGTCAATTTCTGCTATCAACAAACAATCATCCAGGTTTATGAAGGAAATAGACTTTCTATTAATTGCAACCATCCACATTACATTATAGAACACTAAAGAACTGAGACCAGTCAGATACCCCTCCCATGAGGACAGGGAGGAATCCCTAATGCAATGAATGGATGTGACCCATGTACTTATCAGTGAAGCTCAATTACAGTGCCCTTGTTACCTATTAAATCTTCATACCGACCTCGATTGCATTGCGTGAAATGACACACACCATGCCCCATGTTGACTGCCTTGCTTCATCTATAAAAGAAGACAAGGATCTAAGCCACCGCCGCCACAAGAGGAACAGAAGGCATACATAGTTGAAACGATGAAGGCAACTAATTATCTACATGAATAGTTAGTTATAAGTGGACCATAACCCCTTAATTAGCAGCGTGTCATGGGATTAGGAGACAATCGGAATTCGGATTTGCATTTGGGACGGGCGACCTGTACATGTTGTTTTGGTAGAGGTTCTTAACAGCAGCCATGTACGCGCTGCAGTTTGGTTTGGTGTTGTATCAAGTTACAATCTACTATTGTGGCCTTTTCTTCATCTCCAGCTCACGATAACACACTGACACGCTGACGTTTCTATATTGTTGATCTGATGCGAGTTTTACCTTGTCCATATTATGACAGTTGACTACTGGTTTTATTCTGGTACATTTTGAGTCCAGGGCTTTGTTCTCTGTACATACTTCTTGGCGTAATGCCTTCACCAGCATTACCAAGTTTAACCAGTTGCATTGCCTCATGTGAAACACAGAGCATCACACACATGAGACTGATCATGATGAGAAGGGAGTACAAGTAACACCGAAACATCAACACTGTAACAGAAAGGATATTTCATTACTAATACGAGGTAACAACTGTTCTGCCTCAGACAGCCAGCCATACAGAGCAGCAAACTGACAACCTATCTTTCTTCCTCCAAAACACAAAATATCATGCAAAATATAGGTTTTCTTTCACCTATGCGTATGACACTACTTGGTACTCTTCAGTTTATAGGGCATATCTACTGTGCCTCGAGTAAAACTCTCCTAAGTTCGACCAAGTTTATAGAAAAAACAATCAACATCGATCTAGTCAAGTAGATAGATGTTGGTATTATTTTTTATATAAACTTGGTCAAAGTGAAAAGCGTTCGACTTGAGATAAAGTAGATATGCCTTATCAACTAAAAACAAGTGAGTGCTACTGTAACAACCTACGGTTGGTATACTCCACAACTGGATTGCTGAGGTTTCTTCTTATCCAGATGCTGGAGTAGAGGTGGTCTTGCTAAAAGCATCAGTTGCACCTATGTTTGATGCTGATTTCATCTCCATTTTCAACTTGCTGTTTTTATTTTTTCTCACAGGGGCTTGATTTAGCCTGGTTGGAGTCGTTCGCCTTGCTGTTTCTGAGCTTGTCAAGGGCTTGCAGCAATGCTGAGCCAAGGATCCATTGCAGTTTCACCTCATCCATTGTATTCAGATCTTTAATGTTCAGATCAAGTGTAACCTTCTCTGTAGGTGCACCATTGGCAAATGGTACATCTTGTTTGATGATTACCTCAATGGAATTTGGGCAGTTTGGTTTGTTGACATCTGTTTCACATGATTTTTCTGTCTGTCTGTTGGTAGCGGGAGGACACGATGTAGTGCTATTATTTTCCACCAGATTACATCACTTCCTACAGATGCAAGTTCATTTAAGTCTAATAAACTTCTTACCATCAGTTTCGATAGGGCTATGATTCTTGTCAATTGTGCCAGTAGAGCTTTGATTCCTTTCAGTTATGGCATTCCCTTGGAGGTCATTTTCACAATTACCAGTACTGTTAGTTTCTTACAATTGCAATATAAACATAATCTTGCAGACAATTCACAAACAAAATATTCTTCATATGCTTCACCTAACTTTTTTTGTTGCATTTGTCTTTTGCCTCTTGATGGATCATTCATAAAGCATATTGTTTATAAGTTGCTTGGCTTCTTGACTGCTGTTGGGCCCAACGGGTCATCTAGTTGTTGAAAATACCTCAATGTAATCATCCTTCATCAACAACAGACAGGCAAGCCGGCCAATCATTCAGCTAAATTTCGTATAGGAAAGCGATTCTTTGCGGCCGACCGGCCAAAGCGTGCATAACATCGGTCCTTTGTGCGCTGTAGGATGAGGCGAGATCGAACGACACCAATGCAAATTGACCGCTTCTGAGTCCACGCACCTCCCCGCGCCCTCTCTATACTTATCTCTTTCTTCTTCCTCTCCCATATCTCCCTTTTTCTTTTTCTTCCTCGGCTATCATGGGTAGTTTTACCCCCGAGCTCGCTCGCCCCCCTCCTTTCTCTACACCTCCCCCAGATGTTGTGTGCTGGCCACCACCCAAACACCATGCACATGCTTGCCGTGATTTTGAGGCCACCAGCCAAACACGGACATCTGTTGCGGGAGAGCACGGCATCACTGCAGCTGAAGCTCTCCGAGGCCGGCAGAATGACCATCGACACTGAAGGCTACAACCACCACCGCGCGGAGCTGTAACAGCGACATCGAAAGCTGCAACCACCGCCCGGGGAAGTTGCAACCACCGCTAGGGAGAAGCTACAACGCACAACCGGTGTTGTGTTTTTGCTATAACCGACTTCATGATTTGCTCAATCGAGGTGGTTCATGCTGCAAGAGCAAATCACACAGGCCAATGTTCTTTGCTGCAACTGCATAATGAAAAGCTACAATGGGGACTGCACAAATACTGGGAGAAGTGTGCGGTGATGCTGGAACAGGCACTGCACGAAGCTATGACGGCAGCCCTGAAAGTTGCGGTAGAGGGCAGAGCGATGCTGTAACCGCTGCTGGAGATGTTGGAACCAGCAGCACCAGATGGTGGACCGGGGAATCAAAAGTTGCTACTCATGGAGGAAATTGTTGCGACCAGCGGAATCAAAAGATGGAATCGGCAAATCAAAAGCTGCAACCGAAGAAATCAAACAAGACCATAGCAGGAGCACGGTGGTGGTTCAAATCCTCAGTGGCGGCGACAGAGATGCTGAAATCGGCGATGGTTGAAAATGCGACGGCGGCTCATAAAGTTGTGATGATGGTGCAACCGGCAATGGCCATCGGAGAAGTGGCGGGTGATGAAACTCTATCTTCCGTTCTATGGATGCCGCACGCGCTGATGCAACGGGACCCCAAGTGCTGACGTGAGTAGCCCTTGGTGCTGCATGCGGCCTCTCCGATGGTGAAGAGGGATGCGAGTAGACGCGACCGGGTTTGGGAAAAAAATTCCGATGCGGGGGATCAAGAGATGGCGAGAAAGACGATGCGGAGTGTGCGAGGGGATAAGGGAAAGATCAAATGGTTATCGTTGGCGTAATCAAATGGTTGGAAGTGGACTGGCCGAAAGTTTGGGCCGGACGGCCGGCGGCTAGTGATATCAACAAGTTTAGTTACATTATCTACTATTATTCTGGTACTATCTAGCTATTGGACAACAAAGGTAGCAATGTTCCAATTTAGAGAATACACAAGATCTAATTTGGTACAAATTTGCCTAGACATCTAATCTGCAACAGTTCCTTGTTCATGTGCATATCAATAATTTGGATGCACGCGTATGTAAAAGGCTATAATAATTATCAATGGTTGTTCTTGCAAAATAACACTGCCTACTGATAGCAGTGGAGAGAAGCGCACATTCTGTCATATGCTACATGTCCCCAAATTGTGTAGGTATGAAAACGATACTATAAAAGAGCTATGGACTACATTTCATTTTATTAGCAAAGTAAGGTTTATTGTTATAGCCTCCAAGAGGGGTGGTTAATACTTTCAAGAGCTAATCTAATGACACACCGAGAATGCTACACATCGATCATAGTTCTTTGGCAGGATGTTATGGATAAAATAAATGTTCAATGACGGTCCACACCCTGTTCTTGGCTCCGCCTATCTAAACCGCTGTTGTCTGAACAAAAGAATTCATCCACTACTTTACCAAGTAAAACATTTATTGCATTTGACGATTTGTCCCTATCTTAGGTGTGGTGTGCATCAATGATGGCGTTTACAGTTCCCTACACAACTACACCAAGTTTATATTGCATCAATGACATTTAAAATGCCCTCTATTCTACAAAAGTTTTCTAACCGTCTGCTCTGTCGACCAAGATTAGGTGCAAGGACACTATGCCACATACATGTATGTCTTGTCTTACTTCATAGTATATAAAAGCACATTAGATCTAAGCAGCAATCGTTGCAACAGGGAACACAAAGCGAGCAAGGCAACTAACTGTCCGCGTAAATAGTTATAAAATGGACCGTGACCCCTTAGCAGTGTGTCATGGGATTGGGAGGCTACAGAAATTCTGATATACTCCAGGAGTGACAATACAGTGCAGATTGAACATGATGCAACACTACTAGGAAAAGCCTTATAAGATGCCTCACATTAGTGACGGGCACGGACAAGAACCCACCACTGCTATGTATGAAAAGTAGCAGTGGCGGTTAACAACTCCTACCCGACACTCGAATATGTAGAGCAGTGGCGGGCGGAAATTACCGCTCGCCATATGTAAACTCTTATTAAGGTCCCTACATAGCCACAAACAACTCTGGAGTGCGGCTCTAGAGTGAAAAAAGAAAGAGATTCATCAGCTATGGAATCTGACAGGTATCTGCATTGTATTCCCGGCATCGTTACAGAAGGTACCAGTGGCGGGCGTCTAGCGCTACTCGCCACACGTATATTTGGCAACTCGCGCCTACAACATTCAAAGAAATCAAATGTTTGTATTGGCGGGAAGCTTAGGCCGCCTGCCACACATATGGTAAGTCCTCACATACCCCGAGCCGCCACCCGCCCGAGGGAAACTTATCCATTTTCCATTTTGTCTTCCTCATGACCACTTGCTCCCCCCCTCCATTGCTCCTCCGAATCCAGCCACGTCCGCCCCCACGTCCTCCGTTGGAGAGCCGTCTTTCGAAGCCGCATTCCATGCCATCCGCCGCCGCGTCCGCCGGAGCCAATGTAGGAGGTAACCTAACATCCCTTTAAGTCCATCATAGCCTATAGATAGTTCACAAATTCATTTATAGTGACAGACTACACTACGTACCTAGGGTTAGAGCAATGCAATAGTAAGGGGATCGGATCTACGATTCAATTCCAAACCGTTTTTTGAGTAATCCCATCGAAATGTCGGTCGAGCCTGTGATATTGGTTTGTGTCACTGCGAAAGTAGTCTGTACTACCCAAAGTAGACTTTTGCTAACAGGAATTAATTGCACTAAAAAAATTCAACCAATAAAGTAATATAAAAAAGATCAACTCGAGTTGAATTTGCTTACGCATGGCAGTGCAAGTGCTAGTTATATGTTATAGTTGCAGGAATTAAAAATGAGTTCCAATATTTTGAAAAAAACGTTGTTTAATTTTCGTTTTGCCATATTTCTTGAACTCAATATGTTCACTTTTGTAGCAAAGGTTATGCCAATTTTTTCTGTATACTTTTTCTAATACAAACATGCTGCATTCAATTTTTCTCTGCAATACAGTCATATAAAATATGATCAAGTTGAGTTGAATTTGCTTACGTATGACAATGCAAGTGCAAGTTTTATGTTATATTTGCAGGGATTACAACATGAGTTTCAATGTTTTGGCGGAATGTTGATTAATTTCCATTTTGCCAAATTTCTAGAACTCAATATGTTCACTTTTGTAGCAAAGATTATGTCAATTTTTTTCCTTATACTTTTGCTAATACAAACAAGTTAAATACTGTTATCATTGGTGCTAAATCATGAAAGTAATATTGAGAAGCGGCACTACTCGGGGAGGCCATTTGTGCACCGTCTAACTTAGAGACCAAGATCGTGTAACACACCATGGTATGTTTTGTATTATTTCCTCTCTTTTTTGTTCATAACACTATATGTCGAGATGTCTAACATTGCATGCTCTATTTTCTTTTAATCACGGAAATTACATATGAAGATGATTTTCGGCCAGGATATCCCTGCTGTCGGCAGAGCTGGAGTATGCTTTGGAGCAGTGCTACCTCTTGAGCACTGCGTTGGTTTTCCCTTGAAGAGGAAAGGGTGATGCAATAAAGTAGCGTAAGTATTTTCCTCAGTTTTTGAGAACCAAGGTATCAATCCAGTAGGAGACCACGCTCGAGTCCCACGCACCTACACAAACAAATAAGAACCTCGCAACCAACGCGATAAAGGGGTTGTCAATCCCTTCACGGTTACTTACGAGAGTGAGATCTGATAGATATGATAAGATAATATTTTTGGTATTTTTATGATAAAGAGTAAATAAAGATGCAAAGTAAAATAAACGGCGCCAGAAATAGCTTGTTGTCGGGAGATTAATATGATGGAAAATAGACCCGGGGGCCATAGGATTCACTAGTGGCTTCTCTTAAGAGTATAAGTATTACAGTGGGTAAACGAATTACTGTCGAGCAATTGATAGAATTGAGCATAGTTATGAGAATATCTAGGTATGATCATGTATATAGGCATCACGTCCATGACAAGTAGACCGACACGATTCTGCATCTACTACTATTACTCCACACATCGACCGCTATCCAACATGCATCTAGAGTATTAAGTTCATAAGAACAGAGTAATGCTTTAAGTAAGATGACATGATGTAGAGGGATAAACTCATGCAATATGATATAAACCCCATCTTTTTATCCTCGATGGCAACAATACAATACGTGCCTTGCTGCCCCTGCTGTCACTGGGAAAGGACACCGCAAGATTGAACCCAAAGCTAAGCACTTCTCCCATTGCAAAAAGATCAATCTAGTAGGCCAAACCAAACTGATAATTCAAAGAGACTTGCAAAGATAACCAATCATACATAAAAGAATTCAGAGGAGATTCAAATATTTTTCAGAGATAATCTTGATCATAAACCCACAATTCATCGGATCTCGACAAACACACCGCAAAAGAAGATTACATCGAATAGATCTCCAAGAAGATCGAGGATAACTTTGTATTGAGATCCAAAGAGAGAGAAGAAGCCATCTAGCTAATAACTATGGACCCGAAGGTCTGAGGTAAACTACTCACACATCATCGGAGAGGCTATGGTGTTGATGTAGAAGCCCTCCGTGATCAATTCCCCCTCCGGCGGAGCACCGGAAAAGGCCCCAAGATGGGATCTCACGGGTACAGAAGGTTGCGGCAGTGGAAATAGGGTTTTGGCTCCGTATATGATGGTTTGGGGGTACATAGGTATATATAGGAGGAAGAAGTACGTTGGTGGAGCAACGAGGGGCCCACGAGGGTGGAGGGTGCGCCCAGGGGGGTAGGCGCGCCCCCTGCCTCGTGCCTTCCTCGTTGATTGCTTTACGTAGACTCCAAGTCCTCTGGATCACGTTTGGTCCGAAAATCACGTTCCCGAAGGTTTCATTCCGTTTGGACTCCGTTTGATATTCTTTTCCTTCGAAACACTGAAATAGGCAAAAAACAGCAATTTGGGCTGGGCCTCCGGTTAATAGGTTAGTCCCAAAAATAATATAAAAGTGTATAATAAAGCCCATTAAACATCCAAAACAGAATATAATATAGCATAGAACAATAAAAAATTATAGATACGTTGGAGACGTATCAAGCATCCCCAAGCTTAATTCCTGCTCGTCCTCGAGTAGGTAAATGATAAAAACAGAATTTTTGATGTGGAATGCTACTTAGCATAATTTTTAATGTAATTCTCTTATTTGTGGTATGAATATTCAGATCCAAAAGATTCAAGATAAAATTTTAATATTGACATAAAAATAATAATACTTCAAGCATACTAACTAAGCAATTATGTCTTCTCAAAATAACATGGCCAAAGAAAGTTATCCCTACAAAATCATATAGTCTGACTATGCTCTATCTTCACCACATAAAATATTTAAATCATGCACAACACCGATGACAAGCCAAGCAATTGTTTCATACTTTTGGTGTTCTCAAACTTTTTCAATCTTCACGCAATACATGAGCGTGAGCCATGGTCATAGCACTATATGTGGAATAGAATGGTGGTTGTGGAGAAGACAAAAAAGGAGAAGATAGTCTCACATCAACTAGGCGTATCAACGGGCTATGGAGATGCCCATCAATAGATATAAATGTGAGTGAGTAGGGATTGCCATGCAACGGATGCACTAGAGCTATAAGTGTATGAAAGCTCAACAAAAGAAACTAAGTGGGTGTGCATCCAACTCGCTTGCTCACGAAGACCTAGGGCATTTTGAGGAAGCCCATCATTGGAATATACAAGCCAAGTTCTATAATGAAAAATTCCCACTAGTATATGAAAGTGATATCATAGGAGACTCTCTATCATGAAGATCATGGTGCTACTTTGATGCACAAGTGTGGAAAAAGGATAGTAGCATTGTCCCTTCTCTCTTTTTTTCTCATTTTTTGGGCCTTCTTTTTTTTATATGGCCTTTCTTTTTTTTTTTTTTCGTCCGGAGTCTCATCCCGACTTGTGGGGGAATCATAGTCTCCATCATCCTTTCCTCACTTGGGACAATGCTCTAATAATGATGATCATCACACTTTTATTTACTTACAACTCAAGAATTACAACTCAATACTTAGAACAAAATATGACTCTATGTGAATGCCTCCGGCGGTGTACCGGGATATGCAATGAATCAAGAGTGACATGTATCAAAGAATCATGAACGGTGGCTTTGCCACAAATACGATGTCAACTACATGATCACGCAAAGCAATTATGACAATGATGAAGCGTGTCATAGTAAAAGAAACGGTGGTAAGTTGCATGGCAATATATCTCAGAATGGCTATGGAAATGCCATGATAGGTAGGTATGGTGGCTGTTTTGAGGAAGGTATATGGTGGGTGTATGATACCGGCGAAAAGTGCGCGGTATTAGAGAGGCTAGCAATGGTGGAAGGATGAGAGTGCGTATAATCCATGGACTCAACATTAGTCATAAAGAACTCATATACTTGTTGCAAAAATCTACAAGTTATCAAAGCAAAGTATTACGCGCATGCTCCTAGGGGGATAGATTGGTAGGAAAAGACTATCGCTCGTCCCTGACCGCCACTCATAAGGAAGACAATCAATAAATAAATCATGCTCCGACTTCATCACATAACGGTTCACCATACGTGCATGCTACGGGAATCACAAACTTTAACACAAGTATTTCTTAAATTCATAACTACTCAACTAGCATGACTCTAATATCACCATCTTCATATCTCAAAACAATTATCAAGCATCAAACTTCTCATAGTATTCAACACACTCATAAGATTTTTTTACTAATCTTGGATGCCTATCATATTAGGACTAATTTTTATAATTAAAGAAAATTACCATGCTGTTTTGTAGGACTCTCAAAATAATATAAGTGAAGCATGAGAGAACAAAATTTTCTATAAAACAAATCCACCACCGTGCTCTAAAATATATAAGTGAAGCACTAGAGCTAAAACTATATGGCTCAAAAGATATAAGTGAAGCACATAGAGTATTCTAATAAATTCCGAATCATGTGCGGCTCTCTCAAAAGGTGTGTACAGCAAGGATGATTGTGGTAAACTAAAAAGCAAAGACTCAAATCATACAAGACGCTCCAAACAAAACACATATCATGTGGTGAATAAAAATATAGCTCCAAGTAAAGTTACCGCTAGACGAAGACGAAAGAGGGGATGCCTTCCGGGGCATCCCCAAGCTTTGGCTTTTTGGTGTCCTTAGATTACCTTGGGGTGCCATGGGCATCCCCAAGCTTAGGCTCTTGCCTCTCCTTGTTCCATAATCCATCAAATCTTTACCCAAAATTTGAAAACTTCACAACACAAAACTCAACAGAAAATCTCGTGAGCTCCGTTAGCGAAAGAAAACAAAACACCACTTCAAGGTACTGTATTGAAATCATTCTTTATTTATATTGATGTTAAACCTACTGTATTCCAACTTCTCTATGGTTTATAAACTCTTTTACTAGCCATAGATTCATCAAAATAAGCAAACAACACACGAAAAACAGAATCTGTCAAAAACAGAACAGTCTGTACTAATCTGTAACTAACGCAAACTTCTGGAACTCAAAAAATTCTACCAAAATAACACTATATGGAGAGATGTCTAACATTCCATGCTCTATTTTCTTTTAATCATGAAAATTACATATGAAGATGATTTTCGGCCAGGATATCCCTGCTGTCGGCAGAGCTGGAGTATGCTTTGGAGCAGTGCTACCTCTTGAGCACTGCGTTGGTTTTCCCTTGAAGAGGGAAGGGTGATGCAGTAAAGTAGCGTAAGTATTTCCCTCAGTTTTTGAGAACCAAGGTATCAATCCAGTAGGAGACCACGCTCGAGTCCCACGCACCTACACAAACAAATAAGAACCTCGCAACCAACGCGATAAAGGGGTTGTCAATCCCTTCACGGTCACTTACGAGAGTGAGATCTGATAGATATGATAAGATAATATTTTTGGTATTTTTATGATAAAGAGTAAATAAAGATGCAAAGTAAAATAAACGGCGCCAGAAATAGCTTGTTGTCGGGAGATTAATATGATGGAAAATAGACCCGGGGGCCATAGGTTTCACTAGTGGCTTCTCTCAAGAGCATAAGTATTACGGTGGGTAAACGAATTACTGTCGAGCAATTGATAGAATTGAGCATAGTTATGAGAATATCTAGGTATGATCATGTATATAGGCATCACGTCCATGACAAGTAGACCGACATGATTCTGCATCTACTACTATTACTCCACACATCGACCGCTATCCAACATGCATCTAGAGTATTAAGTTCATAAGAACAGAGTAATGCTTTAAGTAAGATGACATGATGTAGAGGGATAAACTCATGCAATATGATATAAACCCCATCTTTTTATCCTCGATGGCAACAATACAATACGTGCCTTGCTGCCCCTGCTGTCACTGGGAAAGGACACCGCAAGATTGAACCCAAAGCTAAGCACTTCTCCCATTGCAAAAAGATCAATCTAGTAGGCCAAACCAAACTGATAATTCAAAGAGACTTGCAAAGATAACCAATCATACATAAAAGAATTCAGAGGAGATTCAAATATTTTTCAGAGATAATCTTGATCATAAACCCACAATTCATCGGATCTCGACAAACACACCGCAAAAGAAGATTACATCGAATAGATCTCCAAGAAGATCGAGGAGAACTTTGTATTGAGATCCAAAGAGAGAGAAGAAGCCATCTAGCTAATAACTATGGACCCGAAGGTCTGAGGTAAACTACTCACACATCATCGGAGAGGCTATGGTGTTGATGTAGAAGCCCTCCGTGATCAATTCCCCCTCCGGCGAGCGCCGGAAAAGGCCCCAAGATGGGATCTCACGGGTACAAAAGGTTGCGGCGGTGGAAATAGGGTTTTGGCTCCGTATATGATGGTTTGGGGGTACGTAGGTATATATAGGAGGAAGAAGCACGTCGGTGGAGCAACGAGGGGCCCACGAGGGTGGAGGGCGCGCGCAGGGGGGTAGGCGCGCCCCCTGCCTCGTGCCTTCCTTGTTGATTGCTTTACGTAGACTCCAAGTCCCCTGAATCACGTTTGTTCCGAAAATCACGTGCCCGAAGGTTTCATTCCGTTTGGACTCCGTTTGATATTCTTTTCCTTCGAAACACTGAAATAGGCAAAAAAAACCCAGCAATTTGGGTTGGGCTTCCGGTTAATAGGTTAGTCCCAAAAATAATATAAAAGTGTATAATAAAGCCCATTAAACATTCAAAACAGAATATAATATAGCATGGAACAATAAAAAATTATAGATACGTTGGAGACGTATCAAGCAACAGGTCATGTCACCAGCGTTTAGTATAAGATGGACACAAATGGCCACATATCGTTCTATGTGGTCGGCTGGCGGGAATTTCTGAAGGAAAAGAGACGACTAAGGATTGACACAGCAATGGTCATCACGATAAGGAATAAAAACATGGACACCTTGCAGATGATGGTTGTTGTAGACCTTATTTAGAAATAAGGTCCAAGTCAAAAATCTCCAATCCGATGAACTCTTAGTTAGTTAGTTAAGATGTGTGTGATACCTTGATGTCAGTTTGTTAACTGGAACAAATTGGAAGTGTTAGTAGTTGCCATGAAAAGTACTAATTAACTAGTGAACTTGCATGCCTAAGCTTACAGCGCGTGCTCTATTTGCTTCTAGTCTCAAAGGTCATAGCGTATTGAATTTCTTAGATGGATTTTATGCAAAATGCAACCATGGTAGCACAAATGTTGTCGTGGCTGCAAAAAAATTAATTTGCGTGCCTAAGCTTTTAGTCACGAGCGCTCTAATCTACACGCCACTGCCACAACTATTACCAGTCGCGGGCATAAGTCTGTTGCCCGCCACTCCAAAGGCACTAGCAGTGACGGGCGCACGTCCGCCAATGATGCGATGTTAGCAGTGGCAAAAGGTCAGTGGAGGGCAGCCCTGGGAGCCTTGCCCGCCGCTTCTGGCCCTTCTGCGCCCGCCAATGCTATGAATTCCTGCACTAGTGCAAGTTCCAAGAAGGACAAGTGCATGTTCGTCCGTATCAAGTTAACAACACGCGCGTCAAGGGTTAACAATATGCGCGGGGGGAGCTACGATGCACATCCAGCTTCACATTTTTGCTACAACCAACGTCTCTTTTTGCTACAACCGGCTACATGATTTGCTCCAACCAGCTTCTTGATTTTCTCCAACCGAGGTTGTCTGTCCTCGAAGAGTAGACCACGTCGACCCACATTCTTTTCTGCAACTGCACATTAGAAAGTTAAAACGACATTGCCCGAATGCTGGGAGAAGTGTACGGTGATGCTGGAACGGGTGGCGCAGAAAGTTGTGACGGTGCTGCTATCGGCCATGGTCATCGGAGAAGTTATGACCCCAAGCTGCCATCAGTGACCGGTGCTGAAACTCCCTCTTCCCTTCTCTGGATGCCAAACACGCCGATGTAACATGCCCCCAAGTGCTATGGTAAGCGGCATGTGTTGTTGCATGGGGCTTTCTGACGGTGGACGGATGCGGGGGGACGTGGTCGGGGTTGAAAAAAAAAACCCTCCATGGGGGAACAAGAGAAGGCAGGGAAGATGATGCGGAATGTGCGAGGAGACAAGGGATAGGATCAAACAATTATCATGGGCTTAATCAAATGGTTAGGAAGTGAAGCGGTCAAAAGTTTGGGCCGGCCGACGGGGCGCTAACTTTCCTAAACCAACATCTTCAGGTAGGGTTTTATTATTATATATCAACATTCAATAAATAGGATAACTCTGCAGCCTCCAAAAGAGGAGGTCAATAATCTCAGGAGCTAATCTAATCAGACACTAAGAGTGCTATACGTCGATCATAGTTCTTGGGCTGGATGTTATGGATAAAATCAATGTTCAATGGCGCCCCACTCCCTTTACTTGTCTCCCCCTACCTATACCATTTTTGCATGAACAATAGGATTCATCCAGTACTTTACCAAGTGATACATTTATTGCATTGCTACATTTATTGCATTTGGCAATTTGTCCCTATCTTAGGTGTGGTCTTGCATCTATGATGGCGATTACGGTGCCCTACACCACCACATCAAGTTTATACTCCATCAATGACATTCAACGTGCCCTCAGTTCTATACATAGTTTTCTTACCGTCCGCTTTGTCGACCAGAATTGAGTGTAAGGACACTATGCCGCATACATGTTTGTCTTACTTCGTATATAAAGGCACACGAGATCTAAGCAATCGTTACAAGAGGAAACTCAAAGTGAACAAGGCAGCCAACTGTTTGCATGAGCAGTTACAAAATGGACCGTAACCCCCTATCAGTGTATCATGGGATTGGGAGGCCGCGGAAATTCTCTTACACTCTAGGAGTGACAATACAGTCCAGATTCTCAACTCGTGGCAAGTCCCAAGAAAATATGGTGTATGTGCAGTTTTTTGCTTTCCCAGCCATATCAAGTTACCAACACGTGCATCACGGGTTTCCTAGTTTTCGGCTCGAGATAACACACTAGATCTAAGCAATCGTTGCAAGAGGGAACTCAAAGTGAACAAGGCAGCCAACTGTTTGCAGGAGTAGTTACAAAATTGACCGTAACCCCGTAGCAGTGTGTCATGGGATTGGGAGGCCGCGGAAATTCTAAAACACTTTAGAAGTGACAATACAGTGCAGATTTTGAACTTGTTGCAAGTCCTAAGAGGGAACAGTGTATGTGCAGTTGTTTGCTTTGCCGGCCATATCAAGTTACCAGCCCGTGTCTCGAGGGTTTCCTAGGTTTTCGGCTTGCGATAACACACTAAAATGCCCAGTTTTTGGAAATTCCTTCATTCACATTTCTACATTGTATAATTGTGGTGGAATGAAACTTTGATGATTTTTTCAGCATTTCGGCACTACATGTTACATTTCACGTTTATTTACTGGTCCCTGCCTTCACTTTGCTAATTTGCTTTGATTGCCAATCTGCCCTTTGTTTTTGCCAAGGATTTATTTGTTTCTAAGTGATCCATGTGATGACAGTTGCAACTGGTTTTATTGTGCCACGTTTTGAAGTCTATACATTGTCTTGCACATATTTTCCAGTGTTAGATGCAGCTTGTGCTAGCTATCAGATGCTTAGCTTGTCAGCCAAAGCCTTTTGACAGAATTTGTTGAGTTCACATGAATATTGTCCAAATCAGACCTTTTTCTTTCTAGCAATGGATTTTTTTCGGAGGTTTCTGTCACCAGAAAACATGAGCGTCACTTAGACCTTTTTCTTTTTCGCACCCCTTTGGGTATTTCAAAGAAGGATAGGATGAACATGGACAAGCTATAGTAAGGACAATGTTTATTAGGATGAGACGATCTCCACACAACAAAAGCTTGCCCTTTCAATTACTGAGCATTTTCTCAAGCGGGCGTTAATAGTTTTCCAGTCCTTTTTTTGAGAAATAATTTTCCAAAACGAAGACAACGAAGGTGAATAATGGGAATCCCAAGATAACAAAATGGAAGCTAACCAACCTCGCAACTAAGAAGTTGCTTGTAGTGGTGTTGTTCTGTCTTGGCATTTCAAAAACAGAACACCTCTCTTTTATGGACATTAATTCAAGTCCGGACAATTTTTTGTACAAGCAATTGATCAACTTCATACTAATCGCTTTCTCCATATGTTTCACAAAAATAATAGCATCGTCTAGTATAGGACAGACCGACAGAGACTCCCCCATTAACCAGGTGAGGAGTGAGCACTCCTACTTGTCCATCCTCCTTCGAGCATCTCCAGCCGTTCGGCCCCCCAGAGCGCCGAAAAAGAACGGCCTGGGGCGAACCGACGCTAGATTGGCCTCTGGGGGCGACCTAGCTCCCAACCACGCCCCCAGGCGTCGCCCCCCCAAGCCACGACAAATTCAAACGTAGTCATTCCCGCTCTCAAAATAGACGCCACAAATCCGGCGATCAATCGGCCATAGTTCGGCGATCGAATGAAAAGTTCGGCGTACAAAAAAGAAAGGACGCGCGTGCAGCGCGCATCAGACGGTGAGGTCGGCCTCCCGCGTCGACGGAGTCGGCGTGCGCGGGCTTGGCGGGGTCGTGCGCGGGCATGGCGGGGTCGGAGCTTCTTCTGTGCTGGGCGGCGTCGGCGTGGGTTCTGTGCTGCGGGGAGTCGTGGAGGCATCATCGCTCGGGCTTGGCGGCGGCGGCGGCGTGGGCGTGGGAGTTGGCGGCGCCGTCGACGGCAGCTGGTTCAGGATGAGGCCGCGCTCCGCCAAGTACCACGCTTGACCGCCTCGTCGTTGCTCTGGAGCATGTCCGCCCCGCCCAGCAGGAAAGTCAGGTCGGTGTTCCTCTTCTTCGCGGCGACGTTGGTCTGGAGTAGGTCGAACTTGACGGCGCTGCTCGTCATCAATGCCGACCACCGCGCCTTGGTCTTCTCTTCACGCAGGGCGGCCCAGGCCTGTGCGTTGGCGAGGCAATGCTCGATGGACTCCTACACGCGCGCAGTAGCCGAGTCGGCGTGTTTCCCCTTCTTGGCCCCTTTGTTGCCCTCGGGGGCGCCCAGGGTTGCGGCGGTGACGAGAAGCCGGCCGGTGAACCGATACTCTGCTGGCTCCAGGGCGCGTACTGGGCGTGGCCGCCGGGTGGATTCATCATCCTCACGCGGGCCGCCTCGGCTTGTTCGGCCGGGCGCTCCGCTTGATCCGCCGCAGCCGCAGCCGCGTGCGCTGCGCTGTCCCGGGCCTTCTTGGCGTTGGCCCTGTTCCGCCGGTCAGTGGTGACAGCCTCCCGACGCTGAACTTCCGCCCTCCAGTCGGCGTTGGACATGCCCGATGGCCCCCTCGGCTTCCTCTGCTTCGGTTGGGCGACGGCGGCGGTCGAAACCGTCGCGGCGCAGGGGAGCACGTACTTCTTCGGCGGCATGGCGGCTCGGGTGCGCCGGCTGTTATTTCGGCCCAACCCGACGAAAAACGGACTCATGAGGGCGCGACTGGGCCGATTTTCATCCGCCGGTGCTAAAAAAACGCCTGAGGAGGGCCTCTTGGGGACGCGGCTGGAGATGCTCTTAGCCCTCCTATAAGGATATCCAACATATCAGCGACCACATTGAAGATTGAACAAGATGGGCGATAGGGGATACGCCTTCGTAGCCCCTTAACACCAACACTAATGAGCATGGAAATCGCTAATTTGCACTCCAGCTGCGCATGTACGTTGCGACTTCAATTGTAAAGCTTGGGGCAACAGTGATTTGGCAGAACACTTCAGCTAGGTACGTACATTTTGCGGCTAGCGACGTCAACGTTGTGATGCATGGATGATAACATCGGCAGAAATGAAAGCATAGGCAAAATATGCATGCACGTATAGTGGTGAATAACTGTAAGTAGATGGCACTGCAAGTATAGGTAGAGTAGATAATAACGATAGCAATATATTTAATAAAAACGGCGCTTACAGCCAAACATACAGTGACGGTGGCTCATACGAACTCACATATAGGATATTAGTAGCACTGGATAGATTTCTTATATATTCTGGACTCTGGACCTGACGACGATGAGGCGGCAATAATAATAGCAATCATAAGAAGACAAGGATCGATCCATCAACGACCTCCTTTCCAGTTTAGTTCACCGGCGGGGTGGTGGGCGGACGAGGAGCTGCTGCGGCGGCGGCAAGGTTGATGTGCTTCTCCACAATGCCATCTAAGGTTAGCCTGCGGCGGAGGGAGGCGGCCATGCTGGTGTCTTCATAGACCGACGCTGTGCTCTTCCGCTCGTAGATGATCTGCTCATAGGCGCGGATGACGCAGCCCACGGTTTCCTGCAGGGCGAGGCGTTGTGCGGCGAGCGCGACCTCAAGGTGGACGCCCTCCGAGGCCGTTGTGGGGAGCCACAGCGCCTGAAGCGCGCGGAATAGGTTGTCGCCGCGGAGGCCGGCGAGGGCAGCCGGTAGCGTGCAGGTGGGGCGCATGGCAGTAAGACGCGCCGCGAGCTCGTCCGCCGTCCTGGTGACGACGGTGAACCTTTCAAGGAAGCCGACGACCGCCTCCTTAAACCAAGGGACGAAGCTTGCGTTGAAGATGCACTCCGCCGCGGCGGTCGCCAGCACCATCCGCAGGCGCTCCTCGGTGCCGGGCTGCAGGCCGGCGTCGAAGACCATCTGACAGAGACGCTTGCTGCTCGCTAGGATCGTGTCCATGGCTTCGGCTCTTGATCACTTGATCTCGCTCGGGCTCTTGCTGCTGATCAAGGTTGGAGTAGATGGATTGGAGGGGTGCATTATATATATAGGGGTACAAGTTGCTTCGCGTTCACATCGCGTACCTACCTACCTGCTTCGCGTTCACATCGCGTGCGTGCATAACTGCATATGCATGCAGTTCGTTGGAGTGGAGAAATTAAGTAGCAGCCTCGGAATAGGAACCAGCCGCAGCCATGCACCGGTCGTCAATCACTCGAATCATCTTCACTCTAGGAACTGTTCAAACCTGCAATGCTAGCCATGCACCGGTCGGCCAGTTGTAATCCCACTCCACTGGTTTCAGCCTGTTGACGGAACCAAAGCGCACAATGAAAATAAATAACCACTAACAAAACGGCCCGTGCGTTGCAACGTGGATAAAAAAATCATAATCTCCAATGGTTATGGTTATTTTGCTGCAAACAATTTTAGAAAATCATGGACATTTTTTTAACTCATGAACATATCTGAAATCATGAATATTTTTGAAATTATTTAACATTTCTATAGATTCTGAACATTTTCTAAAATCATAAACATTTTATACTATATGAGAAAAAAATGGTGAACATTGTTTACAACATTGTTTTGGAATACGAGAACATTTCTAGAATTGACGAACATTTTTTTGGAAATTGGTGGAAGAATTTTTGAAATTCATGAACATTATTTTGATTTAACGAACATTTTTTTAAAAAAGAGAACATTTTATGAATCAATAAACTATTTTGTAAGTCACGAACAGTTTTTTGTTTTTTAGGATATTTTTAAATTCATGACCATTTTTTGTATTGGCGAATTTTTGTTCAATTTCATTAACATTTTTTAACACACGAACTGTTTAAAAAAATCTTGCACATTTTTTGATTTCCCAAACATTTGTTTTCAAAATTGGGAACATTTTCTGAATCCACAAACATTTATGAATTTTTAAACATTTTATTTAAAAATTCGTATTTTTTCTATTTTTGGATTGTTTTTGAATTCCAAATTATCTAAAGTAGAAAAAATAAAGACAGAAAAAAATAGGCCGCCCGGACATGGGCCACAAACAGGCGAGCTGTGTCTTCTCCCAGCGTGCAGAGTGCAATATAGAAGGTTTCCACTATATGGGCCGGCCCAGCTGGGGATTCTCATGTGTGAAACATTTTTTATCACTTATAGGTAGCATTGGTGGGTAATATTTTGCAAGGCAATTTTGATGACGTGCCGGTAGAACCAATGGCCCTTTATTATTAGGTAAGGTATAGATATATAGACAACTGGTCGCATCTAGAATCGGTACAAAGATAATGCTTACGGGTTCAACATTACCATTACATGAGCGATAATCCGTGTGAATGCTTAAAGAGCAAGTTGAAACTCATCAAACATATAAATAGTGTTGAAGATATTTTTGTAGATTGGAATAGTTAACAATGCTATGTGTAAAGCTGTCATTTATCTATCTGCTGAATTTAAGCGTACTCCTGTATTCCCTTCATAAAGAAATATAAAAATGTTTAGATCATAACTTTAGTGATCTAAATGCTGATTTTTTTAAAATATTATTTTATTTTTCGGAAATTGCAAAACTATATACCCGTTTTAAGATATTTTAGTTATATTACCCTGTCGGCCGCGTGCTGGCCGAAGAGTGACTCTTCGGTTGAGCTCAGGCCGAAGAAGTACGTACTCTTCGTCCGCGCCCAGGCCGAAAAGCTTCACTTATAGTAGCAGTCTGGCCGAAGAGTTTCTCTTCGTTCGCCTGTTGGCCGAAGACGTACGTGTTCTTCGTCGCCGGCAAAACCGAAAAGCACAGTGCCATGCATGCACGTATAAACCTAGCTCAGATTAGCTTTTAACGTGGATGATATCCGTAACTATACAAGTAAACTAGCTGGACAACGCACACAGGCACACACTAGTGTTACCCGCAAAAAAAAAAAAAAAAAAAAAAAAAGCCACACACTAGTGCATCTGTACATGCATTGTTCAGATTAGCAGCTGCCTACGTATTCCTAAGTGCATGCATGCAAAGACTTTAGTGTGCGTACTACGTATTCGAATGCCAACATCAGTACAATTACTAAGCTCCAAGGAATTGGAGGCCGGGTGTTTTTTTCTTACCATGCCTCATTTGTCACAACCGACGTTCTTCTTCGATCAAAAGGATCTTACCTGAAGACACATAAATAAAGATAAACCACCTCCGGCAGTGAGAAGCTTATTTCATCTTCAGAGAGCAGCCACCACCTACGGCGGTTTCTGGCCGTCTTCGGCATGGCAGGCAGCAGATCCGAGTCCTTCACCTCCAGATCCGTCGACCCCGAGCTCATCCCACGCGGCCCTGAGGAGGAGATGGTCGTCCAGCTTGCGCTCTGCCGCTCCCCGGAGAAGGCCCGTGGACGGCAGCGCTCGGACTCCTTCCGTCGATTCATTGCGTCCGTCCAAATGGCGCATGGATCCGGCGCTAGGGCAGTCGTAGCTGCCTCGCCGGAGGCGGTGCGGTTTGTCTGGCGTCCGAACGCGGTGATGAACGCGCAACCCCTTCGTTGACGTTTGAGGGGCCAGATTTGCCCATCACGGTTGTAGATGTTGTAAGTGCATGCATGCAAAGGTTGCCTACATTTTTTTATTTGCATATTCCTAAGTGCATGCATACAATGAATCGATGCGGCCGATGGGCACGTATTCAAATACCCATACCGTACATGCTTGATACTCACGCACCGGCCGGCATGTAAACATGGATAGCCACGAGCTGATTTTTATATTTTTTGAGACCGCAAGCCACGAGCTGATAGAATGGCCGAGATAAACAAGAGTTGCGCGACTCGCTGAGATTCTATCGGCCACGTGGATGAATGACTCTCTTCGGCCTGGTGAACTACTAAGAATAATAGCTCTTCGGCCAAGGTAGAAACGAAGAAACCTCTTCGGCTTTCTAGCAGACGAAGAGTCCGTCTTCGGCCACGGCTCAGCCTAAATGCTCTTATATTTTTTTTACAGAGTGAGTAGTATTCATATGATTCACTCTCACATTGCCCCTCACGAGAGACAGCGACCTAACCCTAGTCTCGCGACCACCCCACCCTTCCCCCTCCCCGCCGTCACCCGAGGAGCTCGCCGGCACTGCAGCGCGTCTTCCATTGAAGGTGGCAGTGAGGCTTCGCTGCCCTGCGTCATTGCAGGGGAGGGGGCCTATATCTAGGGCGGCGATGATCTCGTCCGGCGGATGGCGCATCAGGTGTTCACTGACCCGATCGACTGTGTGGGCAGCGTTTGGGCGGTGGAGGCTCGTCCATGTTGTGGACCGTTGGCCTCAGCCAATCTGCTTCCTGGTCTCATCTCCCCCTTGTCGTTCCTACCTCGTCGATATGCACTATTGGAATCCCCGTTCATGTCGAGCTTTTTCTTTTATCAGGAGCTCAGCATTGGAAGACGTTTGTCGAATACACTGACTATTTAACCCGGCGGTGCATAGCAACTCGGCACACATTCTCGTTGGCCAAGCTTCAAAAAAGGGAACTCAGCGACAATAAGAAACTCAAAAAAGGCATAGCTTCACCGAGTTTCGATGGAAAGATACCCGACAATGTCCTGATAGGTGGGCCCTTCCAATGGCTAGACTAAGGGAAAGTGACGCCGGTCTGTTTTTGCCGAATTTTCACAAACGGAAACTTGGCTATCTTTTTCCATATTTTTGATAGGGAGTGCCGGGGGTCATTGCTTTGCCGAGCTCCCATACATAAAAACTCGGCAAAGCGTTGACACTTTGTCTACTTGCACCAGTATAAATGATACGCGTCGCGTGGGTGGCTCCGTTAGCCTCTACTTCGTCTTCCTCAGCCGCCGCTGCATCGCCTCCTCTTCCCCCCACACTCCCCACCGCCACTCCACTGGCCTCCTCCTTTCGACAACCACCGCCTTGTGCGTCGTCCACCTCCTAGTCCAGCCTGCCATCGCGTGCCCTGTAACTCTACTATCCCGCTGGTCGCCCTGCTCGTCTTCGTCGGCACTAACTACCACGGTGGCGCACTCAGCCGACAACCCCGGAAGATCTCCTCCGCCACCAGCTCGAGTCTCCTCCTCTGGCCATCAAGCATGCAAGGTTAGGCTCTTCACTTTTTCCCTGTATTTTTTCCTTTCATAAAATGTCAGACGTGTTTATTTGTTAATTGTTTAGTACAGTGGTTAGAGTAGTTGTTAGCTACTTATCTAGGTCAATATTCATTGGATGATATGAAATGACATGTAACTAATATGGAATCAATATGGAAATTTCTATGAATATGTTAGATGATATGTGTGAATATTTTTTATGATTTTGAGTGTGAGAGAATAGGAGAAGAGGAGATGACAGGAGAAGAGGGTGAGAGGAGAGGAGGGTAGATATGCTATACATGTGTAGTAGAGTTTAGGAATATTTATAAATAATAAATTAATGATTAGGAGAAATAAAATGAAAGGTCATTTTAAAAGAAAGAAAAAGTTAGTAGTAGAAAATTGCTATGTTTTGTTAAAATGTGGATATGTGTTGAAATGTTTGCAAATGCTAGTTATAGTTAGTAAATTATTACTAACTCCGTCCGGATTTATTAGGCCTAAGAGCACCACAAGCATGTCCATTTTTATAAGATCCTACTTTGGAAACTTACCTGCATGCAACCATTTCATTGGTTGTAGCAAGAGGCATTATTGCTAGTCCTACGACTGAATAATAAATATGTTGCATGTATGTTTTTTTATTGGCTGCATGTGAGAGCTGACATGTGAGAGTGTGCATTGGGAGTGTGATGGAAGGATTAATGTGAGAAAATTACTATATGACTTGGTCCAAGAAAAGTGGTCTCCGGGCCCAATAAACCCGGACGGAGGGAGTAGATAGTTAGCTGGATATTCGTAAATACTCATTAGTGTAAAAAATGCAGCGCAATAATGGCCTTCTGAAAATGGTCATGGAACCAAGAGTCCTGCACCGACGACGACACCCGCAGTCCAACTTTAAGCGAGGATTCATTGGGCGACTCGGAGACTAACTCAGTGTTGGTGTATCCTTAGTCGGAGGAGGAGGGGGGAGGGGGGGGGGGGACGACGAGAAGTCGTCGATGAGCGGCAAGAAGCGTCCTCGCTAGACGATGGTGCGGAAGGGGCGTCCAAGAAGAAGGACTAGAGGGTGGATATGTTGGATACTTAATTTGAGGGTGGACTTGTGGACCCTAGTATGGACATTGTTCTTATGCTTGTATGACTTAATTTTTATGTATATCGATGCATGCAATGGTTTATATGTTTCTATGTGTACCTAGTACTTTCGATGAAAAGATACGAGTAGATGTTATGGGGCCTTCTGTAAATGCGGACATGTGAAATTGAGAGAGAAGATATGTAAACCCCACCCCCTATATATTGCAATGGCTCATAGCGAAAAGAACAAAAGGAAATAAAAAAGAAGTAGAAAGAAAAAAAACAAACAATTAAAGAAACTACTATGAAACAGATAAAAGAAAATGAATACATGGGGTAGTGTGAAATCAAGCGTGAGGTCAATAAGAAATACCATGTGCTTCATGAGAGGAGGATGAAAACCACCAAGTGAGCGTGGTCGTCCACAATAGCCAAGCTCAATGTTATATTTGTTTATATATAGTTGTAACAATATTTATTGAATATAAGTAGAATAATTAAATGGAAAACATTTTCTCATGCATGGTTCAATGTTGCGGTGGGTTTTTCCATGCATATTTGCCTTGAGCAGCATTTAGAGCATCTTCAACAGCTGGCCTACAATAAGGCACGGACTGTTTTTAGGGTAGAGGAGGGCAAGAAACGTCCTGCCCAATCTTATTTTTTGGCAGCCCTAAACACTTCTTGTGCAACAAAATAGACCGCACTTGGTCGGCTGCCCTAAAACGAAAGGGCCATGATATGCGCCGATACGCCGGCCCAAAATTTGGGCCGGTCGACGCACCACCACATAATAAGGCTTTTTTAAAGCGTACGATGCGGTTCCTTCGACCACCTCACAGCAAAAACAAAAGCAGAGACAAAAAAAAGAAGGGGGGGGGGGCAGAGACCAGTGCCGTCCCCAACTCATCGCTTCCAAATATCAAAAGTAGTGTTTGCCCTGCCGTCAGGGCCGTGGCCGATGAGCACCGGCGAAGTCCCCCGCTCGTGGTCGTTGGGATTGCAGCATGACCGCCAATGGGTCCCAACGTGTGGTTACCATGGATGCAGCTCTGACGCCAGCCGGTTCCAGCGGTGGTCGTCATGGTTGCAACATCCTTGCATCCTCGGCTCTGGCTTGCCGCAGTCGTTAACTAGGGCTGCCGGCTTCCAGCGAAAAACTCAACAAAACAAAAAAGCTACGGTGGTCAGTTGAAGCGAAAAAATAGCCGGTTCCAGCCAAAAAACACTGGTTCCAGCAAAATCCCACAAATAGAAAAACTCCAAAAAATTCGAATGTAGCAAAACAAAAGGCTATGGTGGTCAGTTGAAGCAAAAAAAAGTAGTCAGTTCCAGCCAAAAAAAAACACTGGTTCCAGCAAAATCCCACAAATAGAAAAACTCGATCAAATTTGATTGTAGCAAAACAAAAGGCTATGGTGGTCAGTTGAAGCAAAATAAGTAGTCGGTTCCAGCAAAAAAGAACACTAGTTCCAACAACATCCCACAAATAGAAAAACCCAACAAATTCGATTGTAGCAAAACGAAAAGCCGATTCTAGCAAAAATTTATTCTGGTTCCAACAAAAATACCACAAACAGCAAACTCCAACAAATTTGATTGTAGCAAAACAAATAGCCGGTTCCAGCAACACTTTACTCTGGTCTAGTAAAAATCCCACAAATAACAAACTCCAAACAAAAAATCGATTGCAGCAACAAGACAATCGATCCCAGCTACAAGTTACTGTGGTTCCAGCAAAAATCCCACAAGCAGCAAACTCCAACAAAAAATTGACTGTAGCAAAAAAGACAGCCTATTCCAGCAACCAAGAACTCTGGTTCCAGCAAAAAAAAGTCACCGGAGAGCTCACCGCCCATCGCGTGCATGCACAACCCCCTGTCACCCGTCACGCCATCAGCTTGGGCATCCAACCCCCTCCACTGCTGACACGCGACGGTCACGGCTCTGACGCTGCAGCTGTAGTGCACACAACCATTGTCAGTCTGCATTCATCGTCGCTAGCTTGGTCCCTGCAGCAGTTCCTGGGGTTCGCGTGGGCTTGGGCTGCAACAATTTCATGGGGGCGGCATCTGGCTGTGTCTGTAGTTTGCGGCTGCCATGACATGCGTGAGCCAGCCAGAGATGCGAGATGGTGTGATGGAGATGTGGGGGATTTGTGGCTGGGGTGCCCCTTGTGAGGATAAGGAAGAAGAATGGGCGGTTGGTGGGCCTTACTGGTTGGTTCCTGGGACCGGGGGTACCCAGACTTGCCTGCCTGCGGCCCATGACGTGGCTCCATCGACGGCCTGGTACGGGCCAGCTTTAGGATCAACAACCTAAGACCCTCGCGAGGCGGACGACACCAAGACCTCCTCGAGGGGCGGCCTCCTTAGGCTGGCTCCCGAGGAGCGGAGATTTCTATGCAAGGCTCACCTCGCGAGGTTCGGATGACGTGAGCCATGACGATCAAGGCCAGGCGGGCGCCAGCGGGCGCAGTGTACCAGTTTCCTCGTTTGTGCTAAGGAGGCAAGCGCAGGCGTGGAGTCCCGAGGAATCAGCCAAAGGTTTCCATTTCAGTGCAACAAGACCAAGACCGCCAGGACGGCAGGACGGAGGTCATCGCCGAGCCCACCACGGCGTCACGACCAGTGGCTTTTGCAGGCGAAGACTACTTTTATCAGGATAGCATGTACTAGTTGTCCCCCTTCAAATTTGGCCGTTGTGGGATCCCTTCCCGCCTTACATTTGGGAAGAGGACCAAGGTCACTATAAATAGGACTTAGCCACCACCATAGCGGGGGACGGATCATTCAGATCATCCTCATACCCACCAGCTCATCGAGCACAAGAACACTCCTCCTGAGGTTGTTCGCCCACTGTACCAGTTCATCCTCAGCCTCACGAGGCCAATCCACCACAAAGCAGGAGTAGGGATTTACACCGCAAGGTGGCCCGAACCTGGGTAAACTGCCGTGTCTCTCTTTCATTCGGTTCATCGAGCTAGGCCGTGAGATTAGCGAGCGGGCAGACTGGGGAGGACGAGTTCTTCGCACGCACCCCAGAGTTCAAACCTCTCAAGGGTCTGCGGAACCCCGAATCCAACACAAATATCTTAGAAATCATGCATCAGACGTCAATTTCTACTACTATCAACCAACAATCATCTCCCAGATTTATGAGGGAAATAGGCTTCCCATTAATTGCATCAACCATCCACATTAAAAAACACTAAAGAACCATGATCACTCAGATATCTCTCCCATGAAGATAGGGAGGAATCCCCAATGCAATGAATGGATGTGCCCCATGTATCAATGAAGCTTTACGGTGCCCTTGATATTTATGTATTGTGTGCAAGGACACACACCATGCCTCATGCTGATTGCCTTCGCTTCATCTATAAAAGCAAACTAGGACCTAAACCATCGTCGCATACATACTCCAAACTAGGACCTAGGCAGAGAAGGCATACATACCCTAAGTTTGATCACGAGTACCAGAGTACAAAACAACATAGGAATATCAACATTAATAGAAAGGATATTTCATTACTAATATGAGGTAATAACTGTTCTGCCTCAGACAGTCATACAGAGCAGCAAACTGGCCTATCTTTTTTCTTCCAAAACACAAAATATTGTGCAAAATATAGGTTTTCACCTATGCATATGACACTACCTGCTACTCTTTAGTTTATAGGGAAAATCTCCTTTGTCTCAAGACAAACTCTCTTAAGTTCAACCAAGTTCATACAAAAAACAATCAACGTTGATCTAGTACAGAAGATAGATGTTGATATTTTTTAATATAAACTTAGTCAAAGGTAGAAGGGTTTGACTCGAGACAAAGTAGATATTCCTTATAAACTAAAAAGGACGATACTAGTACTACTGTTACATACTATGGTTGGAATACTCCACTCCACAACCGGATCATTGAGGATTCTTCTTATCCAGCAGCTGGAGTAGGGAGAGTCTTGCTAACACTATCAGTTGCACCTTTGTTTGGTGCTCGTGTCGGATTTCACCTCCATTTTCACTTGGCTATTTTTATTTTTATCAGAGAGGCTTGATTTAGCCTTGTTGGAGTCGTCGTTGGACTTGCTGTTTCTAAGTTTGTCAACTGCTTCAACAATGATGAACCAAGGATTGCTTGCAGTTTCGCCTCATCCATTGTATTTAGATCTGTAATGTTCAGATCAAGTGTAACCTTCTCCGTAGGTGCGCTATTGTCAGACGGTACATCTTGCTTGATGATTACCTCAGTGGAATTTCAGTAGTTTTGCTTTTTGACATATGTTTCACATGATTTTTCTGTCTGTATATTGGTAGCAGGACACTATGCAATGCTATTATTTCCCAAGTGTCGCGGTAAGCGGCCGGTGCTGTAGCATGGAGCCTCTCCGGCGGTGAAGAGGGATGCGGAAAGATGCGGTCGGGGTTGGAAAAATTAAACCCTCTATGGGGGGGGGTGTTGTGGAACGTAGCAGAAATTCAAAATTTTCTACGCATCACCAAGATCAATCTATGGAGTAATCTAGCAACGAGGGGAAGGGGAGTGCATCTACATACCCTTGTAGATCGTGATGCGGAAGCGTTGCAAGAACGCGGATGAAGGAGTCGTACTCGTAGCGATTCAGATCGCGGTTGATTCCGATCTAAGCGCCGAACCACGGCGCCTCCACGTTCAACACACGTGCAGCCCGGTGACGTCTCCCACGACTTGATCCAGCAAGGAGAGAGGGAGAGGTTGGGGAAGACTCCGTCCAGCAGCAGCACGATGGCGTGGTGGTGATGGAGGAGCGTGGCAATCCCGCAGGGCTTCGCCAAGCACCGCAGGAGAGGAGGAGGACATGGAAGAGGAGGAAGAGCTGCGCCAAAACTTGGGTGCGGCTGCCCTCCCACCCCCCCCATATATATAGGGGCAAGGGAGAGGGGGGCCGGCCCCCTCAGATCCAATCTGAGGAGGGGGCGGCAGCCAGGGGGGTTGCCTTGCCCCCCAAGGCAAGGGGGGCGCCTCCCCTTAGGGTTCCCCCAAACCCCCAGGCGCATGGGCCCTGGGAGGGAAGGCGCCCAGCCCACTAAGGGGCTGGTCCCTCTCCACATACAGCCCATAGGGCCCTCCGGGGCTGGTGGACCCTCCCGGTGGACCCCGGAACCCTCCGGTGGTCCCGGTACATTACCGGTGACGCCCGAAACTCTTCCGGTGGCCAAAACGGGACTTCCCATATATAAATCTTTACCTCCGGACCATTCCGGAACTCCTCGTGACGTCCGGGATCTCATCTGGGACTCCGAACAACATTCGGTAACCACGTATATCTATTCCCTATAACCCTAGCGTCATCGAACCTTAAGTGTGTAGACCCTACGGGTTCGGGAACCATGCAGACGTGACCGAGACGTTCTCCGGCCAATAACCAACAGCAGGATCTGGATACCCATGTTGGCTCCCACATGTTCCACGATGATCTCATCGGATGAACCACGATGTCGGGGATTCAATCAATCCCGTATACAATTCCCTTTGTCTACCGGTATGGTACTTGCCCGAGATTCGATCGTCGGTATCCCGATACCTTGTTCAATCTCGTTACCGGCAAGTCTCTTTACTCGTTCCGTAACACATCATCCCGTGATCAACTCCTTGGTCACATTGTGCACATTATGATGATGTCCTACCGAGTGGGCCCAGAGATATCTCTCCATTTACACGGAGTGACAAATCCCAGTCTCGATTCGTGCCAACCCAACAGACACTTTCGGAGATACCTGTAGTGCACCTTTATAGCCACCCAGTTACATTGTGACGTTTGGTACACCCAAAGCATTCCTACGGTATCCGGGAGTTGCGCAATCTCATGGTCTAAGGAAATGATACTTGACATTAGAAAAGCTCTTAGCAAACGAACTACACGATCTTGTGCTAGGCTTAGGATTGGGTCTTGTCCATCACATCATTCTCCTAATGATGTGATCCCGTTATCAACGACATCCAATGTCCATGGTCAGGAAACCGTAACCATCTATTGATCAACGAGCTAGTCAACTAGAGGCTTACTAGGGACATGGTGTTGTCTATGTATCCACACATGTATCTGAGTTTCCTATCAATACAATTCTAGCATGGATAATAAACGATTATCATGAACAAGGAAATATAATAATAACCAATTTATTATTGCCTCTAGGGCATATTTCCAATAGGGGGGGGGGGGGGGGCGAGAGAAGGCGGGGGAAGCCAATGCGGAGTGTGCGAGGAGATAGGGGATATGATCAAATGATTATCATTGGCTTAATCAAATGGCTGGCAAGTGAACCAGCAGAAAGTTTGGGTCAGCCGACGGGGCACTACCCTTTCCTAAACCAACATCTTCAGGTAGGGTTTTATTATTATATATCAACATCCAAGACATAGGATAACTCTGCAACCTCCAAGAGAGGAGGTAAATAATTTGAAATGCTGATCTAATGAGACACTAAGAATGCTACACATAGATCATAGTTCTTGGGCTGGATGTTGTGGATAAAATAAATGTTTGGCTCCCCACTCCCTTTTCTTGGCTTCCCCTACCTATACCATCTTTGCCTGAGCAATAGAATTCATCCAGTACTTTACGAAGTGATACATTTATTGCATTTGACGATGTGTCCCTATCTTAGGTGTGGTGTTGCATCTGTGATGGCGATTAAAGTGCCCTACACCATCACACCAAGTTTATACTGCATCAATGACACCTACGACACGAACACACGGAGAGTGGTAAATGGTGTCATCATGCCTCCTTCAGATGTTCACACAACCAAGTTGTAGTCGGTTTTTGTTGCACACCACAAAGTTGCAATCGAGGCTCTCCAACATCTCCATGAGAGATGCTCATTCGGACCAACTAAATAACAATGGAAACTTTGAGAGAGGGAATGAACTTACCACCTTGGGAACAATACATGTCCCTGGATCACATAGATATGTTAACATTTGTTAAATTAATGGATGTCCAACACCAAACAATGAACATTGCATTTCACATTTCTGAATTGTCTTTCTCGGAAGAATGAAACTAAAATTTGCTGATATATTAGAAAAAAATATATCATCAATTCAGCCCCAGCAATTTATATGCCATAGTACCAGAACAGTGACTTCTTGGATATTTTTAGATGCACCAGTATACATGTCTGTATTAAGAGCATGTTGACTCCTGTATGGATACATTATAAATGTGCAAATAAGATTTATGTACAGTCAACAAATCAAAATATTGTTTCGCAAACAGAGTTTCATGTATTGAAGGGTTGTAAAATAACAAGACACAAGTGCCTAAAGATATTGATCTAAGTTGCAACCATCATTTATGATCTATGGAAAACACGAGCACAAAGATAAACCATAATGAAGAAAAACCACCAAATGAATTAGCAAAACTATGGAGCCAACAGATAGCTGACAGACAAGGCATATGCACGGCAGATCAGTTAAGCACAGTAGGATGTACACAGCCTCGTCTCCATGGCAGAGTCAATCAAGACTAGCAAATATCTTAGAAATCATGCATCACGTCAATTTCTGCTATCAACAAACAATCATCTCCCAGCTGTATGAATGAAATATGCTTTCTATTAATTGCATCAACCATCCACATTACAAAACACTGAAAAAGCATGATTAGTTAGATATCTCTCCCATCAAGACAAAGAGGAATCGCCAATGCAATGAATGGATGTGCCCCATGTATCAGTGAAGCTTTACGGTGCCATTGATATTAATGCATTGTGGCAAGGACACACACCATGCCTCATGCCGACTGCCTCGATTCATCTATAAAAGCAAACTAGGACCTAAACCGCCGTCGCATACATACTTGAAACTAGGACCTAGGCAGAGAAGGCATACAACTTGAAACATTGAAGGCAACTATCTACATGAATAGTTAGTTATAAGTGGACCATATAACCCTTTAATTAGCGGCGCATCATGGGATTGGGAGACGATGGGAATTCAGATTTGTGCTTGGGACGACTACCCTGTATACTTGTTGCTCCATTGAGGCTCTTATTAATGGCAACCATGTACGTGATGCTCTTTGGTTTAATGTTATATCAAGTTACAATCTACCGCGATGGTCTTCAGCTGACGATACCACGCTGACATGCCTGGCCCTGGAGATTGGTTTTATCACATATCTATGTAGTATAGCTTCTCAAAATTGAAACCTTAAAGATTAAAAAAAAAGAATTTTAGCATCACCTGTTACATTTCGAGTTTATTTTCATCTGCGTCTTCACTTTGATACTATGTGCTGATTTGATGTCAGTTTTCCCTTTGAGTATGTCAACGACACTTTTCAAAGTGATCCATATTAGTATGATAGTAGAAAACTGGCTATAAGATGCTTGCCTTGACCAGCATAACCAGTTTTCCTAGTTACAATGCCTTATGTGAAACACAGGGCAACAACATGATACCCATGAGTTTGATCACGAGTACAAGAGTACAGAACAACACATGAATATCAACATTAACAGAAAGGATATTCCATTACTAATACGAGGTAATAACTGTTCTGCCTCAGACAGTCATACAGAGCACCAAACTGATTGCCTACCTTTCTTCTTCCAAAACACAAAATATCGTGCAAAATATAGGTTTTCACCTATGCGTATGACACTACCTGCTACTCTTCAGTTTATAGGGCATGTCTACTTTGTCTCAAGACAAACTCTCTTAAGTTCGACCAAGTTTATAGAAAAAACAATCAACATCAATCTAGTACAGAAGATAGATGCTGATATTATTTTTTATATAAACTTGGTCAAAGTTAGAAAGGTTTATGCGAGACAAAGCAGATATGCCTTATATGAACTAGAAAGGACGATACTACTACTACTGTAACATCCTACGGTTGGTATACTCCACTCCACAACCGGATCGTTGAGGATTCTTCTTATCCAGCAGCTGGAGTAGGGACAGTCTTGCTAACACTATCATTTGCACCTATGTTTGTGTCGGATTTCATCTCCATTTTCACCTACTGTTTTTACTTTTATCAGAGAGGCTTGATTTAGCCTTGTTGGCGTCGTCGTTGGACTTGCTGTTTCTGAGCTTGTCAAGTGCTTGCAACAATGAAGTTTCACCTCGTCCATTTTGTTCAGATCTGTAATGTTTAGATCAAGTGTAATCTTCTCTGTAGGCGCACCACCGTCAGACTGTACATCTTGTTTGGTGATTACCTGAGCCGAATCTGAGCAGTTTTGCTTCTTAACTTCTACTTCACATGATTTTTATGTCTGTATGTTGGTAGCAATAGGACACGGAGCTTTGATTCCTTTCAACTATGCAAGCAGGGCTTTGATTCCTTTTAGTAATGGCATTCACCTGGAGGTCATTTCCAGAATTACAACCAGTGTTATTTTCTTCAAGTGAAGGGCGCCCTTCAATAAATTATTGAATTTTATATCGGAGGGTTGTAAATAACAAGACACAAAGCCAAGTGTGTACAGATATTTACCTAAGGTGCAACCATCATTTATGATCTATGGAAAACACAAGCACGAAGATATGCAGTAATGAAGACAAACCATCAAATGATTCAGCAAAACTCAGGAGCCAGCAGATATATGACAGACAAGGCATATATGCGACAACTCAATTAAGCACAGTAGAATGTGCGCAACCTCATCCGATAGCGGAGAGATGAAGACTATCAAATATCATACAAATCATGCATCAAACGTTAATTTCTGCTATCAACAAGCAATCATTTCCCATATTTATGAAGGAAATAGGCTTCCCGTTAATTGCATCAACCATCCACATTACAAAACACTAAAGAAGCATGATCAGTCAGATCTCTCTTCCATGAAGACATGGACGAATCCCCAATGCAATGAATGGACGTGTCCCATGCATCAGTGGAGCTTTTACGGTGCCCTTGCTACCAATTAAGTTTTCATACGGAGGGCTCTGTTGACCTTGATTGCATTGTGTTCAAGGACACACACCATGCCTCATGGTGACTGCCTTGCATCCTCTACAAAAGCAGACTAGGGCCTAAGCCGCCCCCGTCGCGAGAGGGAGAGAAGGCTTACATACTTTAAACTGTTTGTAGCACTTTAGCCTAATCCCCAATGCAATCTTAATGATTTTTCATATGAGCTCTGGAATAAAATTTTAATGATTTTTCATATCTTTTTTTAGCACTGTAGCCTCATTTGTTTACGCAACTGTTTCTTCCCTTTGATACCGTGTTGATCTGAGGCCAGTTTTCCCTCTTGAGTTTGTCAAGGATTATTTTTCTAACTGATCCATATTTATGACAGATGATAACCTGTTTTACCCTGGCACATTTGAAAGTCCAGGGCTGTGTGATGCTTGCCTTGACCAGCATTTACCAAAGTTACATTGCCTCATGTGAAACAGAGCATAACACACATGGGACATCATCAACAGGACACAATGACTTTGATCGTGAGTAGAACTGCAGAAGGGAGTACAAAATAACAAAAGAACATCAGCACAGCACTGTAACAGAAAGGATATTTCATTACTAATACGAGGTAACTGTTCTGCCTCAGACAGCCAGCCATACAGAGCAGCAAACTGACTGCCTATCTTTCTTCCTCCAAAACACAAAATATCATGCAAAATATAGGTTTTCTTTCACCTATGCGTATGCCACTACCTGCTACTATTCAGTTTATAGGACATATCTACTTTGTCTCAAGCCAAACTCTCTTAAATTCGACCAAGTATATAGAAAAAACAATCAACATCAATCTAGTACAGAAGATAGATGTTGATATTACTTTTTATATAAACTTGGTCAAAGTTAGAAGGGTTTGACTCAAGACAAAGCAGATATGCCTTATATAAACTACTAGAAAGGACGATACTACCACTACTGTAACATCCTACGGTTGGTATACTCCACTCCACAACCGGATCGTTGAGGATTCTTCTTATCCAGCAGCTGGAGTAGGGGCAGTCTTGCTAACACTATCAATTGCACCTATGTTTGGTGCTCATGTCGGATTTCATCTCCATTTTCACCTGGCTGTTTTTATTTTTATCGGAGAGGCTTGATTTAGCCTTGTTGGAGTCGTCGCTGGACTTGCTGTTTCTGAGCTTGTCAAGTGCTTGCAACAATGATGAGCCAAGGATCGCTTGCAGTTTCGCCTCGTCCATTGTGTTCAGATCTGTAATGTTCAGATCAAGTGTAATCTTCTCTGTAGGCGCACCATTGTCAGACTGTACATCTTGTTTGCTGATTACCTCAGCCGAGTTTGAGCAGTTTTGCTTTTTGACATCTACTTCTGTCTGTATGTTGGCAGCAACAGGACACGGTGCAATGCTACCATCCTCTGCCAGATCACTTTCTACAGATGCTGGTTCATTTAGGTCAATGATAAACTTGTTACCATCAGTTTCGACAGGGCTATGATTCCTTTCAATTATGGCAGCAGGGCTTTGATTCCTTTCAACTATGGAAGCAGAGCTTTGATTCCTTTCAATTATGTCAGCAGGGCTATGATTCATTTCAACTATGGAAGCAGGGCTTTGATTCCTTTCAACTATGGAAGCAGGGCTCTGATTCCTTTCAGTAATGGCATTCCCCTGGAGGACATTTCCAGAATTACCAGTAGTTTTATTTTCTTCGAGTGAAGGGCGCACTTCAACTATGGCATTCCCTTGGAGGTCGTTTCCAGAAGTACCAGTGGTGTCATTTTCTCCAAAAGAAGGGCGCACAAGCTTTCTTCTCTTCTTTTTGTTGCTAACCTCCTTTTCTACATCTGTATCCAGCCCAGCCGCTTTGCTGCGCCTCTTGAAGTTCAAGAAGGGAGGATCTGCGCATTCTTCTCCTTCTAGTCCACTTGGCAGGTTTAGCTCTGCAGGAGGACAGGGCATGTCCATGTCCTGTTCACGGACCAGCTGTTTACAACCATCTTCTCTAGGACTTGTACTCTTGTTGCTCCACTGTTTTGTTCTCTGAGAAAGTAAGTAGAGCAGTTGGTTCATTGAAGGACCCGTAACTTCTTGGGGCGGTAGTTGTGGCTTCACTGATAAGCGAGAAAACACGTTCTTTTGTGGACGCTGACTAGGAACTGCCATGTTGCTTTCAGCTCCAACATCATGATCAGTATATGGTCGATCTGAAATGTAGGCTAATGTTTCATGTCCAGAACCTGATGAGGCTGAACCATCACGATTAAAATCACGTCTCTGCTTTTCTTTTTCAAAGTCCTCAGGGCGATCATTGATTGGTATGTAGCCAGTAAAGCTTTCTTTATGTTGAATGATTGCTGATACTTCAGGAGCTTCAGGGTAAGCCGGAATACCTAGCTGAGTTGATTCTGGAGGTGTAACAGATTTTCCTCTGTTTAAATGCAGTTGCTCAGATGCATACATCTCTCTGCATTGGTCGCAGTTAATGTCGTAGTCATCCTTCCAGTGAGCATTGTGTTGCGGACTTGCCAGAGATGAATCATGATATGATGGGAAATACGGAGTTGAGGTCAAATAGCTTCTTTCATCACCAGTTGGAACACGAGTTAAAGACCGAGAACATGACAAGCTACTGCCTCCATATGACTGCTTTACTGACAACCTAACTCCATCAGTTGGGCCTTGTGTCATGCACCCAGAAGACAAGCTATTGTGCGGATAATCATCAGATGATGGGTATGACTGATTTGCCACAAACTGATCTTGGTGGTATCTAGCTGTCTGAGAGTAAGGAGCAGACACCTGAGTTGAAGTGCCATCTATTGCTGAAACATCTCGGAGATGTTCTTGACTATGATAAGGTAGTTTTATTTGGTTGCTGTAGATGGGAGCGGTCTGGGCTCCAAAAGCTTTGGTTACCAAGGGCATTGACACACTTGGCTGTGTCTCAAAGGTAGGTGGTGCAATTAGATGCATGCTTGTAGAAGCAGAGCAGTTTGTTTCGACAGTTGAGACCTTTGGGGTACTGGAGGGCATCAAAGTGTGGGAACGATCAGCAGAAAAAGGAGGACTATTTGGAGTCAAGCTCCTTTTGTCTGGTCTCCTTATGCTTGAGTGCTCCTTTTCCAGATTAGCACTTGCTGAATAATTGCAAATAGGGTGCTCTACCCTCTTTTTGTCAAATAAGCCATATAGCTGGACGACCTGCAAATGGAAAAAACCACCAAATTATATGACCTTGCAAACGTAAGGTTCACGAACTCAAAGTATTAAGTTTTTTTAGCAAACCTGCTGGTAGGAAAGGTCGAAGTAGAACTTTTTTGAGATATAGTAGTTCTCTTCTATGGCAGGAAAAAACTCATCTTCAGTGAGCGGTCTGCACTTCCAAACAATATTGAAGCAAACCTAGGGGAATCAACAGCTCAAAACCAAATGAAGAGTTATTATCGTTAATCAGTAAGTGGCAGTCAGCAATAGAAGGAAAGCAACAGCTCCCCGCAACTAAATCTTAGAAAGTTTGCCATAACCTTTTTATGCCATGTTCCCCATTATAAGTGGCTAGTAGTAGATGAATAATGATTTTCAACAACACTTCAGAATACATAATCCCACCAACTCTTAAATACAGTTGTAAATGCCTTTAGAATCTTTATGTGAACCAAAGAAAAGGACAATTGCAATCTACAGATCATTCAACTAATACTTTCCCGAGTTCTCTGAACCCAATGGTGTAACATAACAGAACCATATTATGATCATTAACGGTCAAGAAACATAGAACTGGCAATTGCAGTTCATAGATCATCCAATCACTACTTGTTGGGGTTCTCTAAGACCAAGGGTTTAACAGTAGCATATTATGCTGGATAAACAATCAAGAGGCAAAGAAGGGTCATTGCATTTCACACTTCAGACATGGTTAAATCACTAGCTACTCGTGTTTCCCAAGCCCAAGATCAATAATCAATAATCAAGAGGGATATGGCAAGAGCGGATTACCTGTGCGGGGTACGTGCGGCCGGTGGACCGGAACGCGGTCCTGCTAATATCCATGCCGCCATCGGAGGCGGCCTCAAAGACGCCGTAAAGCTTACGAAATGTGTAGTCAAATAGGAACAGGGGCATCCCCTGCTTGACATTGGCCACAAAGGGCCCGTACTCTGGCGGTAGCCCGAAGACGCCGGTGTTGAAGCAGTGGTCCCTCGTCTCGCTGTTCGACATGAAGATGGCGCCAGCCATGTCGGTGGCGTCCTCCCGGAACGAACACCTGGGGCCCTGGAACCTCATCCTGCACAGGAAAAATCAGATCAGAGGTAAATAAACCTTGAACAAAAATCATGGGTTTGGTTAGAGAAACAAGAGTGCCAGATTCCACAGAGCGCACATTTGATTCCAAATGAGGCGGGAAGTGAGCTAATAGGCAGGGGAAACCCCCCAAAGAAAGGCAAAAAGGCAGAGGTTGTGGTCCATGGGAAGGACACATCTCAGCCTGGTATTTTTTTGCGGTATAATAAAGATAAAAAGAGCAGGCAAAAAGAAAGCGGCCAAGAACAGTGGTGGCGTAGTCTTGAAAAAGACGGCAGATTTGATATTGATATGATTCGTCGACGACGATTCTTAAGCAAAACCACCTTTGTTGTTTTCAGGCTGCTGCCCGCGGCCTCCCGCCCGCCCATGAAAACACAGATCGAAATCGAAAGAAAAAGGGGCTAAAATTAGTCGGCAGGCGGCCGCGCGTGGATCCAAATTTGACTAGCCGGCGGAACCGGGCGGCGAAAAACTAGCGCGGCAACCCTATCTTCTTCTTCGAAAAAGCAAACAAACTGGCCGGCAGGATGAACTAGTACGGCAGCAGCAGGGGAAAGAACATACGTGCGTGCGCCGGCGGCGAGGCTGCTTGCTTGTCGATTCGTGTGGTGCGTCGGCGGCGTGTCGATCTTGTTTCTTGGAACAGAAGGGGAAGCGGCGGCGGATTAATTGGATTGGATTGGATTTGATGGCGATGCGATTGGGATTTATTAAGCGGAGGGGAGGATGGCAGCCGCTCTCGGATTCGAGTGGATTGGGCTGGGATTGGATACGGCTGCGATTCGGTTCGGGGTCGGGGGCATTTATCTCGTCTATCTATCTAGTATCTATCTATCTCCGCCTCCGCGGAGAGAAGGGAAATCGTCTCCGGTTCGGCAATGGAGGGAGGAGCAGAGGAGTTCGTGGCTGGGCACCTACCAATCCCAATCTGGCGGGCGGGGGTTTTTCTTTCCGCCGCAGCAGGGCAGAGAAGAGCAGGGGAGGGGGAGAAGGGAGGGACGCTTCGCCGCGCGCGCACGCGTGTCGAGCCACCGCGAGAGGGTAGGTAGGGTACGGCTGGATGGATGGTGTGGACGTCATGGGCCACTACCGCTGCTCCCTCGCCTTCTTTCTCGGATGGGCCGGCCGGCTCCACACCCAAAGGTCAACAAACCTTCCCTTCCTGCCCTCGCTTGGTGGACTCTTTTTTTTTACACCTCCTTGCTTGGTGGACTTGATTTGCTTTTAATTAAAAAAATAACCACACATATTTGATTAAACAAAAGGATTACAAATAGGGAAACGCTTATACCCTGTCGACCGGCTGAGTTTCCGCCGGTCGCACCATTCACTCACGCACACGCTGGTCTGCACATGGGTCCACAAACGGCCGCCTCTCCATTACCTTATCTCTCCAGAAACAACCAGATCCACTCCTTTTTCTCCCCGCCCATGAACGCATCTCCTCTGCGAGTTCCGCTTTCCCCCTCCCCCCCTCTTCCATCCGTAGGTGCCTGCCCTCCCCCACCGGCGACAGGCTGTGCCGGCCGGCCATGGCAGCTCGTCGGCCCGGTGCAACACACATCACCTCCTCTCTTTTTCCGCCCTCGGGGGTTCATCGAGCTCCTGCTCCTCCGCCAATCACCTTCGCTGCATAGGTGCCGACGACCCCTCGCTGCTGCTACCATGACGTGGTGCAAGCTCCAGGCCAGACGGTGTTGGAACCGGCAGGGGGCAGTGCTGCAACCGTTGTCATCTAAAGCTGGAATCAAGAGGTGTGGCTGCTGCAAGCCCAGGCCGATGTGCTTGAACGGCGGCTACGTTGTGCTACGACGGGCACGAGAGGCTGGAACCGGCCTTGGCAGGAGCTACAACCAGCGGCCTTTTTTGCTACAACTGTTCTTTTGTTTTGCTGGAATCAGCGACTTTCTTTGCTAGGATCTGTAATTTGAGATGTTTTTTGCTAGAAGCAGCTCTAATTTTGCTACCACCGTCTATGATTTTTGCTACCATTATCTTTTTGATTTTTGCTACCGCTCGTCTATTTTTTTTGCTGAAACCAGTTCTAATTTTTCGCTACCACCGTCCCTGTTTTTTGCTGCCACCGTCTTTGATTTTTGCCACCATCCAATCTTTTGATTTGTTGCCGGATCCATGTTATTGCTGGAACCGGAGATTTGTTTTGCTGGAACCAGCAATTTATTATGTTGCAACCAGCTTCTTCTAAAGCACAATTGCCACTGAAACAGTTGGGGCATATTGTTTTGACCGGGCCTCCGTTGCGTCCGGCGAGCCGGCGAGCGGTGACGGCGAGGCGGTGAGTGGCGATGGGAGCGACTAGTCGGTGCTGCTACGGCAAGCTAGGCGTTGCATGCGACAGGGGTCGTGATGCGTATTGGGGGAGGGGATAAATTTTGGACGGTTGACAATAGGCTAATCCTACGGCACAGAGCGGGCCGGCCTAAACTTTCGGCCCATGCGCTGGCGCCTAGTACTCGCCTTACAAATACTACCTCTATAAAAAAAATATAAGAGCGTTTAGATAACTGCAAGAAGCAAAACTAAAATTTCACTGCGACAGAATCGTGTGCCACACCGAAACGTCACCCACCATCGTCCTCCTCCGCCACGGAGGCAACGCTAAAGAAAAAAGGGAACTGCCGTCATACCTAAATCTGGAGGAGCATCTTCGCATACAATGATGCTTTTCAAGCCAACGAACCGGACCGTCGCAAGCGACATGAATGAGGCTTTGTGGCACGCCGGCTGGGGTTCTCCCCCGTGTCCGCTAGATCCCAGCATCGTCAACTTCATCCGATGTGGTCGAAGAAGAGAAACGCCGCTGGTTGCCACCATCCATGCACCCCATTGCAAGACACCAAACACAACCGAGACGGTTGACACCAACGCCACCTGAGAGTGACGTGTGCCGACCATCAAACACAAATCTCACCGGATCTGAAGACCGATAAGAAGACCGTCGTACCTACTCCCCGGCGTCACCCATTAGAGCGCCACCGAGATGGGGGAAGAGCAGAAGCAGATTACTTTGACGCGGCGCCGTCCCCACCATTGATGCAGCACCTCTGAAAAGCAAACCATGCCTATTCAATCTTTCCGCCGGAGAGAATGATGAGGGCATCCCAGTGCCTCGTGTTGTTCCCATGAAGGCGGAGGTGAGGCCCAACTTCAGGACTCCACCAAGTTAGAGGCGTGCCAAAGGGGTAACCGAACCATGTACTTGGTCGGTTGCAATCTTATCTATTATTATTATTATTATTCCAGGTCATTTTGTGGGCCACTTAAGATTTTTATTTTGTGTGTTTCGGTGTGAGCCTGTCCAACCGACTAGTTTTCTCGCTGCCCATATAAAGAGGTCGTTGGCTAGGTTTAGAGGGGACATTTTTTCAGAGTTTTAGAAATTGAGTTGTTTCTGGGATGAAGCATCCCTCTGCAAACGGCGTCGCCGTTTATTCGTATTGAATAAAGATTGCGTGAGGGTTCTTGAGTGCATCAAGAATTATCAGGCTTAGGTTTGAGGCGTGTTGATCATCGACACATTGCTTGCTGGAATTTCGTTCCTCCTCTTCAGGTTGCGTTCGTCGCGTGATTGGAAGATCTGCTGTCTTGTTCAATTCGCCGTGAAAGATCGGGCAAAATTGTACGGATCATCACGTTGATCCCTATCAGAGAAATTGTCGGGGTCCCCACTCGCTCCCGCCGCCAGAGCGACGGACGGAGAGGACGAGGACCCATGGCGTTGCCGCTGTTGGGAGAAGCAGACAAGAATTGCTCCCGATCGCCGCTTCGAAGCGGTTCCAGGAGCAGCGGACGAAGCGGTGACTTGATTGGCTTTGGTACCGAACAAAAGTTCCTATCTTGGTCTTTCTTGATACGTGGTGCTGCGGGCCAGGGGAGGGGCGATAGACCGGAGCTGTCACCGGTGTGTGCCTTCGTGTACCGATCTGCGGTTCGATCGAGACCGATGGCTACTACTGCGCCGACGACCGGCTAAAATTGCGGCGATGCGGCTACCTAAAAATAAAGTGTATCAAGTTCACAGGCAACGATGAGTCTGGTGCTTGAGGTGATCGATCAGGCAACCTTGGAAGAGGGAAAAGAAGGTGGGCGGGAAGAGAGGAGACAGGGTTCATAGAAGGTGAAATGAAGAAGTTGTGTTATGGTCACAAGGCCTTGTAGGCGTGCGTGGACCCAATTGATGGAGCATGCATGGTGATATGGCAACAACTACTATAGACTGTGGGTGGGTGGGTGCATTATGGGGAAAAAGTCTAAAATAAACCCTAAACTCGTGGAGAAAAGCTAAATGGAACACTGAACTCCTAATCCCTGAAATCGGCACACTCAACTCACTAATCCCGGTCTAAATTAAACCCTGAGACCGTTTTAGAGCAAATAAGCTGACTTGGCAGGGATTTGACCAGGATTCTGACTCGTGGGCCACAGAGAGGTTGTGTTGACCGGTGGACCACGCATTTGGATAGAGAGCAACTCAGATTTCCCTCTCTCTAGGTTTACGGCGACGGAAGAGGCGACAGGGCGGCGATCTGAGCGTGGTGCAGTGCGGCGGCGCGGGGGGGGGGGGTGGGGGGTGCGATGTCGGGGTTCTCAGGGGCATCTTTCGCTCCCGGATTTCATCGAGCTAGCGGAAGGAGGGAGGCTGAGTCGAGGTCGCCGGTGCCATACCACGAGGGCGCCATGGCGTACGAGCCGCCGAAGCTCTACCACTGCAATCCGCCAAGGAAGGCGCCGAGGTGGATATTGTGGAGCCGGCAGAACCCCGACAGGAGGTGCTATGCCTGCGTCCATGCTGGTGGGCTCCATTTTCCATCTCCAAGTTCCTTTCTGGAAATCATTCCTTTGTTCTTGCGGTGCTCAATAAATCTGATTCATTCCTTTGTGTTCATTTGATAGAATGGTGGTTGTGGGTTTCTTGAGTGGCATGATGATTCACTACCCAAGTTTTTTTCTGATTTGATTGGAGATTTAAGAGATGAAGTTTGGAGACTGAAGGGTGCTAGAACTAAAGATGTAGTTGAAGAGCAAACAATGACTAAAAGTGTGATTTTGGCTCTGCAGGAACAGTTGAAAGAGAAAAGTGCTGAGATAGATGCAGTGAGACCAAATATATGACGGTTCTGGTTGTGTTTGCTGTCTTTGTGCTAGGTTTAGTGCTAGGGAAATTTCTAGTGCACCGAAGATGTGGTCAGGTTGATCCTTGTAAGGAGAATGGTTGCTTAGTGTCAGGTGTTGCTGGAACTGAATGTTTGCAGATGTGTCAGGTGTCTTTGTAATAAAGATTTGGTATGTTGATCCTAGTAATGAAGTATGTGGCCATTGTGGCATTATCATCCAGTTTGTGCATTTGCCTTGTTGCTTGATATCTTGAATAATGAGCATGATCTAAACTCATCTAAAATGTTGAATAATATTGACATGAGCATGGTTTCTTGACAAATGACCAAATTTATTAGCATGATATGTTGACAGGAGCATCTTTGCAACAACACAAAAAGCATTGAAATGTTGAATAATGCCAAATGACTAAATATTGCAGATATTGCAGGCATAATATGTTGATAGGAGCATGATATGTTCACAAATGACCAAATATTTCAGGCATTTTCATTTCAGACATAATCTTCCTGTTTGCGACAACACCAAAAGGATTCAAATGTTTGCCACAGGAAATGATCTATGATCATGACAAGCACATAGTTCAGTGCATAGAACTGATCACCAAAAGCATAGTTTTCCCTTGAAGAGGAAAGGGTGATGCAGCAAAGTAGCGTAAGTATTTCCCTCAGTTTTTGAGAACCAAGGTATCAATCCAGTAGGAGGCCACGCACGAGTCCCTCGCACCTACACAAACAAATAAATCCTCGCAACCAACGCGATAAGGGGTTGTCAATCCCTACACGGTCACTTACGAGAGTGAGATCTGATGGATATGATAAGATAATATTTTTGGTATTTTTATGATAAAGATGCAAAGTAAAGAAAACAAAATAAAAACGGCACCAGAAATAGCTAAGTGTTGGAAGATTAATATGATGGAAAATAGACCCGGGGGCCATAGGTTTCACTAGTGGCTTCTCTGGAGAGCATAAGTGTTTACGTTGGGTGAACAAATTACTGTTGAGCAATTGACAGAATTGAGCATAGTTATGAGAATATCTAGGTATCATCATGTATATAGGCATCATGTCCGAGACAAGTAGACCGACTCCTGCCTGCATCTACTACTATTACTCCACACATCGACCGCTATCCAGCATGCATCTAGAGTATTAAGTTCCTAAGAACAGAGTAACGCTTTAAGCAAGATGACATGATGTAGAGGGATAAACTCATGCAATATGGTATAAACCCCATCTTGTTATTCTCGATGGCAACAATACAATAAGTGCCTTGCTGCCCCTACTGTCACTGGGAAAGGACACCGCAAGATTGAACCCAAAGCTAAGCACTTCTCCCATTGCCAGAAAGATCAATCTAGTAGGCCAAACCAAACTGATAATTCGAAGAGACTTGCAAAGATAACCAATCATACATAAAAGAATTCAGAGGAGATTCAAATATTGTTCATAGATAAACTTGATCATAAACCCACAATCCATCGGTCTCAACAAACACACCGCAAAAAGAAGATTACATCGAATAGATCTCCACAAGAGAGGGGGAGAACATTGTATTGAGATCCAAAAAGAGAGAAGAAGCCATCTAGCTAATAACTATGGACCTGAAGGTCTGAGGTAAACTACTCACACTTCATCGGAGGGGCTATGGTGTTGATGTAGAAGCCCTCCGTGATCGATGCCCCCCTCCGGCGGAGCTTCGGAACAGGCCCCAAGATGGGATCTCACGAGTACAGAAGGTTGCGGCGGTGGAATTAGGTTTTTGGCTCCGTATCTGGTAGTTTGGGGGTACGTAGGTATATATAGGAGGAAGAAGTACGTCGGTGGAGCAACGGTGGGCCCACGAGGGTGGAGGGCGCGCCTGGGGGGGGGGTAGGCGTGCCCCCTACCTCGTGGCCTCCTGTTTGATGTCTTGACGTAGGGTCCAAGTCCTCTGGATCGCGTTCGTTCCGAAAATCACATTCCCGGAGGTTTCATTCCATTTGGACTCCGTTTGATATTCTTTTTCTGCGAAACTCTGAAATAGGCAAAAAACAGCAATTCTGGGCTGGGCCTCCGGTTAATAGGTTAGTCCCAAAAGTAATATAAAAGTGTATAATAAAGCCCAATAATGTCCAAAACAGAATATAATATAGCATGGAACAATCAAAAATTATAGATACGTTGGAGACGTATCAAGCATCCCCAAGCTTAATTCCTGCTCGTCCTCGAGTAGGTAAATGATAAAAACAGAATTTTTGATGTGGAATGCTACTTGGCATAATTTCAATGTATTCTTGTTAATTGTGGTATGAATATTCAGATCCGAAAGATTCAAGATAAAGTTTAATATTGACATAAAAATAATAATACTTCAAGCATACTAACTAAGCAATTATGTATTCTCAAAACAACATGGCCAAATAAAGTTATCCCTACAAAATCATATAGTCTGGCTATGCTCTATCTTCACCACACAAAATATTTAAATCATGCACAACCCCGATGACAAGCCAAGCAATTGTTTCATACTTTTGACATTCTCATACTTTTTCAATCTTCACGCGATACATGAGCGTGAGCCATGGACATAGCACTATAGGTGGAATAGAACGGTGGTTGTGGAGAAGACAAAAAGATGAAGATAGTCTCACATCAACTAGGCGTATCAACGGGCTATGGAGATGCCCATTAATAGATATCAATGTGAGTGAGTAGGGATTGCCATGCAACGGATGCACTAGAGCTATAAGTATATGAAAGCTCAACAAAAGAAACTAAGTGGGTGTGCATCCAACTCGCTTGCTCACGAAGACCTAGGGCATTTTGAGGAAGGCCATCATTGGAATATACAAGCCAAGTTCTATAATGAAAAATTCCCACTAGTATATGAAAGTGATATCATAGGAGACTCTCTATCATGAAGATCATGGTGCTACTTTGAAGCACAAGTGTGGTAAAAGGATAGTAACATTGTCCCTTCTCTCTTTTTCTCTCATTTTTTTATTTGGGCCTTTTTCTCTCTCTTTATTATGGCCTCTTTTCATTCTTTTTTTTTCGTCCAGAGTCTCATCCCGACTTGTGGGGGAATCATAGTCTCCATCATCCTTTCCTCACTTGGGACAATGCTCTAAAAATGATGATCATCACACTTTTATTTTCTTACAACTCAACAATTACAACTCGATACTTAGAACAAAATATGACTCTATACGAATGCCTCCGGCGGTGTACCGGGATATGCAATGAATCAAGAGTGACATGTATGAAAGAATTATGAACGGTGGCTTTGCCACAAATACAATGTCAACTACATGATCATGCAAGCAATATGACAATGATGGAGCGTGTCATAGTAAACGGAACAGTGGTAAGTTGCATGGCAATATATCTCGGAATGGCTATGGAAATGCCATGATAGGTAGGTATGGTGGCTGTTTTGAGGAAGGTATATGGTGGTGTATGATGCCTGCGAAAAGTGCGCGGTACTAGAGAGGCTAGCAATGGTGGAAGGAAGAAAAGTGCGTATAATCCATGGACTCAACATTAGTCATAAAAAAACTCATATACTTATTGCAAAAATCTACAAGTTATCAAAGCAAAGTATTACGCGCATGCTCCTAGGGGGATAGATTGGTAGGAAAAGATCATCGCTCGTCCCCGACCGCCACTCATAAGGAAGACAATCAATAAATAAATCATGCTCCGACTTCATCACATAACGGTTCACCATATGTGCATGCTACGGGAATCACAAACTTTAACACAAGTATTTCTCAAATTCACAACTACTCAACTAGCATGACTCTAATATCACCATCTCCATATCTCAAAACAATTATCAAGCATCAAACTTCTCATAGTATTCAACACACTCATAAGAATTTTTCTTTCACTAATCTTGTATGCCTATTATTGTTAAAGCAAACTACCATGCTATTTTGTAGGACTCTCAACATAATCTAAGTGAAGCATGAGAGAACAATAGTTTCTATAAAACAAAATCACCACCGTGCTCTAAAAGATATAAGTGAAGCACTAGAGCAAAAACTATATAACTCAAAAGATATAAGTGAAGCACATAGAGTATTCTAATAATTTCCGAATCATGTGTGTCTCTCCCAAAAGGTGTGTACAGAAAGGATGATTGTGGTAAACTAACAAATAAAGACTCAAATAATACAAGATGCTCCAAGCAAAACACATATCATGTGGTGAATAAAAATATAGCTCCAAGTAAAGTTACCGATGGAAGTAGACGAAAGAGGGGATGCCTTCTGGGGCATCCCCAAGCTTTGGCTTTTAGGTGTCCTTAGATTATATTGGGGTGCCTTGGGCATCCCCAAGCTTAGGCTCTTGCAACTCCTTGTTCCATAATCCATCAAATCTTTTACCCAAAAATTGAAAACTTCACAACACAAAACTTAACAGAAAATCCCGTGAGCTCCGTTAGCGAAAGAAAACAAAACACCACTTCAAGGTACTGTAATGAACTCAATATTTATTTATATTGGTGTTAAACCTACTGTATTCCAACTTCTCTATGGTTTATAAACTATTTTACTAGCCATAGATTCATCAAAATAAGCAAACAACACATGAAAAACAGAATCTGTCAAAAACAGAACAGTCTGAAGTAATCTGTAACTAACGCAAATTTCTGGAACTCCAAAAAATCAACCAAAATAGGACGACCTAGAAAATTTGTTTATTGATCAGCATCAATTGGAATCAATATTTTATCACGTTCTGGTGATTTTTAACAATTGTTTTCGTGAATAGAAAGTTTCTGGAATTTTCTGCAAGATCAAATAACTATCAGATCCTATAGTTTAAACTTGGCACAAACACTAATTAAAACATAAAAAGACATCTAACCAGAGGCTAGATTAAAGATTTATTCCTAAACAGAAGCAAAAAGCAAAAAAACTAAAAATAAAATTGGGTTGCCTCCCAACAAGCGCTATCGTTTAACGCCCCTAGCTAGGCATAATAGCAAGGATAGATCTAGGTATTGCCATCTTTGGTAGGCAATGCATAAGTGGCTCTCATAATAGATTCATAAGGTAATTTTATTTTATTTCTAGGGAAGTGTTCCATGCCTTTCTTTAATGCAAATTGGAATCTAATATTCCCTTCCTTCATATCAATAATTGCACCAATCGTTCTAAGGAAAGGTCTACCGAGAATAATAGGACATGAAGGATTGCAATCTATGTCAAGGACAATAAAATCTACGGGCACATAGTTCCTATTTGCTACAATAAGAACATCATTAATTCTTCCCATATGTTTCTTAATAGTGGAATCCGCAAGGTGCAAGTTTAAAGAGCAATCATCAAAATCATGGAAACCTAGCAAATCGCACAAAGTCTTTGGAATCGTGGAAACACTAGCACCCACATCACACAAAGCATAGCATTCATGATCTTTAATTTTAATTTTAATAGTAGGTTCCCATTCATCATAAAGTTTTCTAGGGATAGAAACTTCCAACTCAAGTTTTTCTTCATAAGATTGCATCAAAGCATCAACGATATGTTTGGTAAAAGCTTTATTTTGGCTATAAGCATGAGGAGAATTTAGCACGGATTGCAACAAGGAAATACAATCTATCAAAGAGCAGCTATCATAATTAAATTCCTTGAAATCCAAAATAGTGGGTTCATTAATATCTAATGTTTTGATCTCTTCAATCCCACTTTTATCAATTTTAGCATCGAGATCTAAAAACTCCGAATTTCTGGAACGCCTTCTAGGTAAAGGTGGATCATATTCAGTCCCATCATTACCAAGATTCATATTACAAAACAAAGATTTAATAGGGGACACATCAATAACTTTTAGATCTTCATCTTTGTTTTCAAAGTTTTCCGGGTTAGCGGCCATCTCATTAACTAAGGTGGCCTGCTTGTCCGATATTTCAGCTATTAACTTCTCAAGATGAGCAATTTGGGATCTCAAACCATCAAATTCTTGAGACATATCATCGAGCTCTTTATTCATATAACTCATAAAGCTTTTTTGTTCCTTAAGCTCATTTCTAAAGAAATTATTATGCTCAAATTGTAAGACCATAAAACTCCTGACATTGCCTTCGATCTCTTCCAACCTTTTAAGGTGAAGGTCACCAAATTTAGGCAGAGCCATCGTGACAAGCAAGCAATCCAACACACGAGCAAACAAGAAGCAAGCGAAAAAGAGGCGAACAAAAAAGAGAGGGCGAATAAAACGGCAAGGGTGAAGTGGGGGAGAGGAAAACAAGAGGAAAATGGCAAATAATGTAATGCGGGAGATAAGGGTTTGTGATGGGTACTTGGTATGTTGACTTTTGCGTGGACTCCCCGGCAACGGCGCCAGAAATCCTTCTTGCTACCTCTTGAGCACTGCGTTGGTTTTCCCTTGAAGAGGAAAGGGTGATGCAGCAAAGTAGCGTAAGTATTTCCCTCAGTTTTTGAGAACCAAGGTATCAATCCAGTAGGAGGCCACGCACGAGTCCCTCGCACCTACACAAACAAATAAATCCTCGCAACCAACGCGATAAGGGGTTGTCAATCCCTACACGGTCACTTACGAGAGTGAGATCTGATGGATATGATAAGATAATATTTTTGGTATTTTTATGATAAAGATGCAAAGTAAAGAAAACAAAATAAAAACGGCACCAGAAATAGCTAAGTGTTGGAAGATTAATATGATGGAAAATAGACCCGGGGGCCATAGGTTTCACTAGTGGCTTCTCTCGAGAGCATAAGTGTTTACGGTGGGTGAACAAATTACTGTTGAGCAATTGACAGAATTGAGCATAGTTATGAGAATATCTAGGTATCATCATGTATATAGGCATCATGTCCGAGACAAGTAGACCGATTCCTGCCTGCATCTACTACTATTACTCCACACATCGACCGCTATCCAGCATGCATCTAGAGTATTAAGTTCCTAAGAACAGAGTAATGCTTTAAGCAAGATGACATGATGTAGAGGGATAAACTCATGCAATATGATATAAACCCCATCTTGTTATCCTCGATGGCAACAATACAATACGTGCCTTGCTGCCCCTACTGTCACTGGGAAAGGACACCGCAAGATTGAACCCAAAGCTAAGCACTTCTCCCATTGCAAGAAAGATCAATCTAGTAGGCCAAACCAAACTGATAATTCGAAGAGACTTGCAAAGATAACCAATCATACATAAAAGAATTCAGAGGAGATTCAAATATTGTCCATAGATAAACTTGATCATAAACCCACAATTCGTCGGTCTCAACAAACACACCGGAAAAAGAAGATTACATCAAATAGATCTCCACAAGAGAGGGGGAGAACATTGTATTGAGATCCAAAAAGAGAGAAGAAGCCATCTAGCTAATAACTATGGACCCGAAGGTTTGAGGTAAACTACTCACACTTCATCGGAGGGGCTATGGTGTTGATGTAGAAGCCCTCCGTGATCGATGCCCCCTCCGGCGGAGCTCCGGAACAGGCCCCAAGATGGGATCTCATGGGTACAGAAGGTTGCGGCGGTGGAATTAGGTTTTTGGCTCCGTATCTGGTAGTTTGGGGGTACGTAGGTATATATAGGAGGAAGAAGTACGTCGGTGGAGCAACAGGGGGCCCATGAGGGTGGAGGGCGCGCCTGGGGGGGGGGGGTAGGCGCGCCCCCGCCCCGTGGCCTCCTGTTTGATGTCTTGACGTAGGGTGCAAGTCCTCTGGATCACGTTCGTTCCGAAAATCACGTTCCCGAAGGTTTCATTCTGTTTGGACTCCGTTTGATATTCTTTTTCTGTGAAACTCTGAAATAGGCAAAAAACAGCAATTCTGGGCTGGGCCTCCGGTTAATAGGTTAGTCCCAAAAGTAATATAAAAATGTATAATAAAGCCCAATAATGTCCAAAACAGAATATAATATAGCATGGAACAATAAAAAATTATAGATATGTTGGAGACGTATCAGGAGGCAACGCAATTTTAATTTTGTTCTTTAATTTTTGTTCCTGTTTTTAATAAATAATTCATCTAGCTTTTGCTTAGATATGGTTTTATGTTTTAATTAGTGTTTGTGCCAAGTAGAACCTTTGGGAAGACTTTGGTGAAATCTTTGCGATCTTGCTGTAAAAAACAGAAACTTTAGCGCTCACGAGATTGGATGCCATTTTTTACTGGAGAGTGCTTTTAGGTTGATTCTTTTTTCAGATGATTAATAGACAAATTCCACACGTCCACCAATTTATTTCATAATTTTGGAGTTACAGAAGTATACGTTTGATACATATTGCTACACACTGTTCTGTTTTTGACAGATTCTGTTTTTCGTGTGTTGTTTGCTTATTTTGATGAATCTATGGCTAGTATCGGGGGGTATGAACCATAAAGAAGTTGGAATACAGTAGGTTTAACACCAATATAAACAAAGAATGAGTTCATTACAGTACCTTAAGGTGGTGATTTGTTTTCTTATACTAACGGGGCTCATGAGAGTTTCTGTTTGAGTTTTGTGTTGTGAAGTTTTCAAGTTTTCGGGTAAAGATTTGATGGATTTTGGAACAAATAGTGGAAAGAGCCTAAGCTTGGGGATTCCCAAGGCACCCCAAGGTAAAATTCAAGGATAAACAAAAGCCTAAGCTTGGGGATGCCCCGGAAGGCATCCCCTCTTTCGTCTTCGTCTATCGGTAACTTTACTTGATGTTATATTTTTATTCACCACATGATATGTGTTTTGCTTGGAGCGTCTTGTATGATTTGAGTATTTGCTTTTTAGTTTACCACAATCATCCTTGCTGTACACACGTTTTTGGAGAGACACACATGAATCAGAATTTATTACAACTCTATGTGCTTCACTTATATCTTTTGAGCTAGATAATTTTGCTCTAGTGCTTCACTTATACCTTTTTAGAGCACGGTGGTGGTTTTTATTTTATAGAAATTATTGATCTCTCATGCTTCACTTATATTATTTTGAGAGTCTTTTAGAACAGCATGGTAATTTGCTTTGGTTATAAAATTAGTCCTAATATGATAGGCATCCAAGATGAGTATAATAAAAACTTTCATATAGACTGCATCAAATACTATGTTAAGTTTGATATTTGATAGTTGTTTTGAGATATAAAGGTGGTAATGTTAGAGTCATGCTAGTTGGGTAATTGTGGAATTGAGAAATACTTGTGTTGAGGATTGCAAGTCCCGTAGCATGCACGTATGGTAAACGTTGTGTGACAAATTTGAAGCATGGGGTGTACTTTTTTTGCTTTCCTTATGAGTAGCGGTCGGGGACGAGCGATGGTCTTTTCCTACCAATCTATCCCTCTAGGAGCATGTGTGTAGTGCTTAGTTTTGATAACTTGTAGATTTTTGTAATATATGTGATTTTTTTATGACTAATGTTGAGTCCATGGATTATACGCACTCTCACCCTTCCATCATTGCTAGCCTCTTCGGTACCGTGCATTGCCGTTTCTCACCTTGAGAGTTGGTGCAAACTTCGCCGGTGCATCTAAACCCCGTGATATGATACACTCTATCACACATAAGCCTCCTTATATCTTCCTCAAAACAGCCACCATACCTACCTATTATGGCATTTTCATAGCCATTCCGAGATATATTGCCATGCAACTTTCCACCGTTCCGTTTATTATGACACGCTCCCTCATTGTCATATTGCTTTGCATGATCATGTAGTTGATATCGTATTTGTGGCAAAGCCACCTTCATAATTCTTTCATACATGTCGCTCTTGATTCATTGCACATCCCGGTACACCGCCGGAGGCATTCACATAGTCATATTTTGTTCTAAGTATCGAGTTGTAATTCTTGAGTTGTAAGTAAATAAAAGTGTGATTATTTTCATTATTAGAGCATTGTCCCATGTGAGGAAAGGATGATGGAGACTATGATTCCCCCACAAGTCGGGATGAGACTCCAGACGAAAAATAAAATAAAATAAAAAGAGGCCAAAGAAGCCCAAATAAAAAAAATATGAGAGAAAAAGAGAGAAGGGGCAATGTTACTATCCTTTTTCCACACTTGTGCTTCAAAGTAGCACCATGATCTTCATGATAGAGAGTCTCTTATTTTGTCATTTTCATATACTAGTGGGAATTTTTCATTATAGAACTTGGCTTGTATATTCCAATGATGGGCTTCCTCAAAATGCCCTAGGTCTTCGTGAGCAAGCAAGTTGGATGCACACCCACTTAGTTTCTTTTGATGAGCTTTCATATATTTATAGCTCTAGTGCATCCGTTGCATGGCAATCCCTACTCCTCGCATTGACATCAATTGATGGGCATCTCCATAGCCCGTTGATTACCCGCGTCAATGTGAGACTTTCTCCTTTTTTGTCTTCTCACACAACCTCCATCATCATATGCTATTCCACCCATAGTGATATGTCCATGGCTCGCGCTCATATATTGCGTGAAAGTTGAAAGAGTTTGAAAAGGCTAAGTATGAAACTGTAGCGACCCGACCTTAGACGGTCAAGTCTCTGTGTTCAGTGTCATCCCTGGATCGGTAATGCTGACACACACAGTACTTAAATGGATTTATAACAGAGTAGCAATCACACACTTATTACATCGAATGTCTCAAAAGAGAACATATTATAATAAATATGGCTTAAGGCCATCTAAATAAGATAACAACGGAAGGCTTGGAAGATAAAGTGAGTCCATCAACTCCAACGGCATAGCTGAGTGCATGACAAACGACCTATGGCACCTTACTCGTCGTCTGAAAAGTCTGCAACATGATACGTTGCAGCCTGAAAATGGGTCAACACATGGAATATGCTGGCAATATAACACAGTAGAGCAATGAACAGATAAATGCTATCACTACATGCATATATGGCTGGTGGAGGCTCTATGGTTATGTTATTTTTGTGAAAAGCCAATTTTTCCCTACAACAAAGGAATGAATTTTATTTAACTACCATGGTGGTTGAAACATTGAGAATGGTACCCCATCTCAATCCCAATTAAAAGTAATCATTAACAACCCAACAAATTAATTTAGAGTGATGAGATCAGATCAATAATTCAAGTACCAGATACGCAAGTTGTCCATAACCGGGGACACGACTAACCATGATTAGTTTATACACTCTGCAGAGGTTTGTGCACTTTTCCCCACAAGACTCGATCTCCTCCATTGGAATTTCTCGCACTACATGGTGTTTGAGAAACAGATGACCGAGACACAGTCTTTCAGAAGCATTAACTCTAACCCCGGGTAGACAGTACGAACCTACATCTCCTACATCTGTTAGCCTACCACTGGAAGAGGTCATGCAACCTACTCAACTATGCTAGAGCCCATAATAGCTTGTGGCTGCACACAGAAGTTTCTAGCATGAATAATCTTATGATCCCTTTGAGCCTGGGTGGCGGACCATAGGAGGATCACACGGTATAACCCCGGGATCTCCTAGGACAACACTGGTATAACCCTAGGTGCCCAAAACCAACAATCCACCCAGATGTGTATTAAAGTTGCCACCTTAAATTGAACCATTAATTAACAATCTCACATCTGTCATGGAATACACTCAAACCCAATCCACGTCTACGAGCATAGCATGGCAATATAAGCATAGCGTAGAAGTAACTCCCAAGGGTTTGATAATAAAACAGGTGATAGGTTCTACCTCATCAACTACTTCCCAGACCCACAAGTTAATCACATCCTAATCATGCAGTGTTTGAGGATTGTAACTAATGCATAAAAACTGTGTATGAGAAGAGTATGATCAATGTGTTACTTGCCTTGCTGACGATCCGCAAAACCTAGTGACTTGTAGTAGCACCACTACTAGGAAAAGGGCTATAGATGGAATGGCCACTAATGGCGCACCAGACATGTGGTGCGCCATTGCTATATAGCAGTGGCGCACCATGTGCTGGTGCGCCATTAGTAACAATTTTTTTTTTTATTATTTTTCCAGACATACTAATGGCGCACCATACTAATGGCCATCACTAGCCAGATAGTGCGCCACTACAATATTTTTTTTATTTTTTATTTTTTTGCAAAACTGCTAATGGCGCACCAGGGGAGAGTGCGCCATTACTAGTTTAAGCTAGTAATGGCGCACTGTTCGACGGTGCGCCATTAGTGTATATTTCATGGACACTTTGATCTCGATCCCCCTCCATCTCGATCGCTATCCCACCTCGCCACATCTGGTCCCCCTCGCCGCCGAGCACCCCCCGCACCCTCTACCCCGCTCCACCGGCCGCCGCCGCCGACCCCCCGCACCCTCCCCCGCTCCAACCGCCGCCGACGACCCACCGCACCCTTCCCTGCTCCACCGCCGTCGACGACCCACCGCACCCTCCCCCGCTCCACCGCCGCCGACGACCCACCGCACCCTAGCTCCCCTACTCCACCGCCGCCGACGATCCACCGCACCCTCCCCGGCCCGCTCCACCGCCGCCGACGACCCCCCGCACCCTCCCCGGCCCGCTCCACCGCCGCCGCCGACCCCCCGCACCCTCCCGGGCCCGCTCCACCGTCACAAATGAATGCAACTAAAATTGCAAAAAAAAAACAAATTTGATTATATTTTCAAATAACAAATTTGATGATATTTTCAAATAATAAATTTGATGATATTTTTAAATAATAAATTATTACTGTTTCATATTCATATTCAATTTCTAAAAAATTATTAGATGCAACAAAAAATAATAATAAAAAAAATTACTTATGGCGCACCTCTGGCTGGTGCGCCATTGCTACATAATTTTTTTTACTAATGGCGCACGCGTCGTGGGTGCACCATTGCTATGTAAAAAAAACATTCTAATGGCGCACCGCTTCGGGGTGCGCCATTAGTAAGTTTCCCCCCTTAGCTAATTCCTCCCTCTCCCTCGCCAGTCCACCCGCGCGCTCACCGGCCTGACCCACGACGCCGCCGCCCCGACCCCCGCCGCCCCCGCGCCCCCACCACTGCAGCTCCCCCGCGCCGCCGCCCCCGCCCCCCACCACTGCAGCTCCCCCGCGCCCCCCACCACTGCAGCTCCCCCGCGCCGGCGCCCCCGCGTCTACCCGCCGCCCCACCTCATCTTCCACGCGCCAAATCGAGCGGCGGCCAGGTAAATCCCTCCTGACCCGCCGGCGTCCACCTCGACCTCCCTCCTCCCCTGCATTCCCTCCTGACTCCTCCACCTTCCCTTCTCTCTGCAGGATTGGACGAACTCCATCATCGAGCAGAACCGGGGCGAGCTCCAGCCCTACCCACCTGCGTCCAGCGCAGGTATGCTCATCCCCTTCCCGCCCCTCCGGCTGCCGGCGTCCGCCCTCCCTCTCCCCTGTCCCCCATCTCTGATTGGCAGCGGTTATGTTGATGAATATAAGTGGTTATTATTTCAGTGTTTATTTCAGTGAATATAAGTGGTTATGTTGCAAAATTTTCTACTTTGTAATAAAGCTCAAGTGTTTCCAACACATATTTTATATGAGGTTGCATCTGTGTCAACTGTCAAGTTCATCACTTTCATATGGTATCTCAAGCAAGTCTCATTTCTCATTATCTCAAGCAATATTAATGTAGAAGTGAAGGGTGGTGTCACTGCAGATCGGAGCAGTTCGCTCCTCACACAAATTCAGATGTTTTGCAAGGCCATAACACTGAGCATGGTTCTTGTTTTTAGTAGAAGCTCTATACACACAGTCTCCCAAAAGCTTAGCAAATCAGTCATCAGTGTAGATGCCAGGGTTAGCTAGAGACAATGGAGTAGACAGAACACAGACATATAGTCAAGCCTCTTGAGAGGCTGGAATGATATCAGTGGCAATTAATTTGGCTTTACTGAAAACCTTACTGAAACTAAATTCAGTTAGCTGGGTCATCTTCCACTTGAGAGGCTGGAATGATATCAGTGGCAATTATTTCCTATGATATGATGCAGTAGGAGTAGTAGTATATTGTGCTTAGGGCATGAATCATATGCAGCAGTAGTAGTAGTATTTTGTGATGTGGCAGAATATCTTGTTTCAAATATAGCCTATGCATGTCTTGTTTTCTGGTTATGGATATTGTATAGTACTGCATATCTTTTTTTTTTGTAATATAATGCTTACCAAAGGCACATAAACTGCCAAAACTGAAAGAAATTGGAGTGTTGAAGATATGCTAGTAGAGGACCATATGGTCTGTGGCCTTTTCATCCATATGAAAGTAGAGGCACATTGTGGTGCTAGTTTGTTGGGTTTTGTCTCCGACCATCATGTCGTGATGATTTTGCAGGTACCCTGAGAGGCCCTTGAGTTTGCCGGAATGTCGATTAACTTCCGTTCCAGCAAATTCGGGTACTCCATATGTCCTATTTTCAGCAAAGGTCATGCTGAAATTTTCCGTGAATTTTAGCATGACTTTGCTAAAAATAGGACATATGGGGCACTTCCGACTAATGCATGGGCCGGGGTATCTTAGTACTTAATTAAGTAGGATCAACTGCCTCTTGTGTTATACATATAGAAGTGTGATATCTACTCATAGTTATTACTAATGTCAGTTGCTCGTCATCGATAAACCCTAATCTGGTAGGATGACCTACTAAAAAAGCCCATACCACATATTCTATTTGGATGGGCGTGTTTTCACCACACTGTGGATTATCTTATTGGACCCAACAGAGATGATGTAGTTTTGAATTATGAACATAGGAAATGTCGTCATCGGACGACGAAAGTCTCTCGGGGGAGTGCGACTGGTGCCACGACGGTCGAGGTCTGTGCGACAGGCCTCCCCTGGACGATGATCGGCACTTCAACATTAAGCTCGAGGAGACCTTCGAAGTTGAAACGGTACGCAACGACGACAAGTGTTTTTTTCATAATTAAGCATGACTTCAACTATTTCAACGTGTAATTTCATCTTTTACAATTCGAGTATAGTTTATCCCATGCCATGCAAGACGCTATGTCTTGGAGAGGATGGATTTTGAAGATCATGAAAATTTTGAAACGAAGAAAATTCACCTAAGGACACATCATGATGTGGATTTTGAAGTAAATCTGTATAATGCTGAGAGCGTAACCCATTTTGGTTGCCAAAATTGGGAAGCATTTTGCAAGATGTATGGTTTTGATGAGGGTATGCTTGTCACCATGGATCTTGGTGATCCTGGCATCGACCAAGACAATATGGACATTTGGGTCCTTGTGGATACGCCTCCAGTTCTACCGCTATGTGAGTTTGTCAAACATAGTTAATTATTAACTATTCTATATTGTTTATTTCAAAATAGTTGACAGCTTATTTCCATTAACAGCTTATTTTGATTGTTCAAAAATGTGCGGAAAATGGTAGACAAAACCCACTACACCGATGGCTCCGAGTTAACTTATGAGGAGAAAAATCATCTGGTCGGATTTTGTACTGATCTTGAGAATTACAATATCTACAATCAAACTCCTCAACATTATGGTCAATACGTGCCACTAGTGCACGTGTTGAACTACGGTAACTACCATGGAGATACCCTGGTAAGATTTTTTACTATTACGACATCCGTGCATCTTTTGCATACTTCTAAAACTAGTACATCATTGCTAACTATGAAGTTATTACTATGTTTTTCAACAGAGAATCCCAGAGGATTGTGTGCCTCATTTGATGTATCAGAATGGCAGCCTTCGTGTTTTGAACATATATCCAGGTCATCCTACGAATCTCAACTGTCCATACCGGATTTCTAGAAGAAGTGGAGACATGCTAATCAGAGAATGGAAAAAATGTATGGACAGTCGTAAGGAGGTTCTTGGAAGCAAAAGGAAGCGCCGCGCAAGAATTGGAGATAGGATGATCTCCATTCTCCATAATGGAGAGTCAGGGTCTATATTGTTTTATGCTATTTTACCTTAAATAGGGTATTTTAGGTCCTTAATAACGAGTAGAAGTTGTATGATGATGATTAGTAGGACTTGTTAGGATTAGTATTACTTTCGACAAACTTGCTACTCGCGGTCTCGAGACTTGTAATGTTCTATCTTTGTTCGGTCTTTTGAATTCGGAGACTTATATGATGAATTGTATTCGGAGACTAATCTTCTATTGTATTCGATGAATCTGCTGTTGCTGTGTGGTGCTGTTTATATTCTGTCCAATAATATATTTTGTAATCTGTGCAAATATTAGAAAATAAAAAAAATCCCTAATATACATACTAATGGCGCATCACCCAAATGTGCGCCATTAGTATGCCAAAGCATACTAATGGCGCATCACCCAGCAGTGCGCCATTAGTATGGCAAAGCACATGCCCACTGGGAGGCACACTAATGGCGCACCGTGGCCTATACTAATGGCGCACTGCCTGGTGCGCCATTAGTACAAAATACTAGTGGCGTGGTGCTAGTGGCGCACCAGTAGTGCGCCATTAGTAGGCAAAACTGGTGCGCCACTAGTAAGCCTTTTTCTAGTAGTGCACGCTTCGCACTCCGGGAATTCTATCGCAAACAAACAATAGCATACATAAGCACTCAAGCAAAGATGCACGGGTAAAACTCAAATAAGAAGCTCTAACCAGAAAGTTCAACTAAAGAACTCCGGTTTGCAAAAAGAATCAAATCAAACGGAGCAACGAAGCTCAAACTGCGGAAGAAACAAGGTCCGATTACTATTCTGGACTAAAGTCAAATTTTACATTACTAAAATCTTGTTCAAGTTGGTTAAACAGAAAGAGGGCTTCGAGACGAAGATCTAGGCGCTTGTTTCACCTGATTTGGATAAACGAGCGAAACGTTATACTAGATCGAAGATTAGGGCACAACTCGCGATCGGAAATAATCGCGGAAAAACCCTGGAAAAAGAAAAACTGACGAACAGGCTAACGAATGAACGTTTGCTGTCTGCGGCTAACGGATGAACAACATTTGTTGAAACGAACGTATGGACGAACGCCCGCTAAATAGCCGGATCGAAAAAACCGAACAAAACCGATCTAGGGTTTTCTGAAAAAAAACGAGACGACGGTGATGACCCACAAGTATAGGGGATCTATCGTAGTCCTTTCGATAAGTAAGAGTGTCGAACCCAACGAGGAGCAGAAGGAAATGATAAGCGGTTTTCAGCAAGGTATTCTCTGAAGCACTGAAATTATCGGTAACAGATAGTTTTGTGATAAGGTAATTGGTAACGAGTAACAAGTAACAAGTGTAAATAAAGTGCAGCAAGATGGCCCAATCCTTTTTGTAGCAAAGGACAAGCCTGGACAAACTCTTATATAGAGAAAAGCGCTCCCGAGGACACATGGGAATTATCGTCAAGCTAGTTTTCATCACGTTCATATGATTCGCGTTTGGTACTTTGATAATTTGATATGTGGGTGGACCGGTGCTTGGGTGCTGTCCTTACTTGGACAAGCATCCCACTTATGATTAACTCCTATTGCAAGCATCCACAACTACAAAAGAAGTATTAAGGTAAACCTAACCATAGCATGAAACATATGGATCCAAATCAGCCCCTTACGAAGCAACGCATAATCTAGGGTTTAAGCTTCTGTCACTCTAGCAACCCATCATCTACTTATTACTTCCCAATGCCTTCCTCTAGGCCCAAACAATGGTGAATTGTCATGTAGTCAACGTTCACATGACACCACTAGAGGGGAGACAACATACATCTCATCAAAATATCGAACGAATACCAAATTCACATGACTACTAATAGCAAGGCTTCTCCCATGTCCTCAGGAACAAACGTAACTACTCACAAATCATATTCATGTTCATAATGAGAGGGTTATTAATATGCATAATGGATCTGAACATATGATCTTCCACCAAATAAACCAGCTAGCATCAACTACAAGGAGTAATCAACACTACTAGCAACCTACACGTACCAATCTGAGGTGATGACGATGGCGATGATTTCCCCCTCCCGGAGAGAAGTTTCCCCGGCAGAACAGCTCTGCCGGAGCCCTAGATTGGTTCTGCCAAGGTTCCGCCTCGTGGCGACGGAGTTTCGTCCCGTAAGCTTGCTTATGATTTTTTCTCGGACGAAAGACTTAATATAGCAGAAGATGGGCACCAGAGGGCCACCAAGGGGCCCACAAGGCAGGGGGGCGTGCCCGGGGGGTAGGGCGCGCCCCCACCCTCGTGGCCAGGGTGTGGGCCCCCTCTGGTATTTTCTTCGCTCAGTATTTTTTATTATTTCCAAAAATAACTTCCGTGGAGTTTCAGGACTTTTGGAGTTGTGCAGAATAGGTCTCTAATATTTGCTCCTTTTCCAGCCTAGAATTCCAGCTGCCGGCATTCTCCCTCTTCATGTAAACCTTGTAAAATAAGAGAGAATAGGCATAAGTATTGTGACATAACGTGTAATAACAGCCCATAATGCAGTAAATATCAATATAAAAGCATGATGCAAAATGGACGTATCAACTCCCCCAAGCTTAGACCTCGCTTGTCCTCAAGCGGAAGCCGATAACGATAAATATGTCCACATGTTTAGAGGTAGAGGTGTCGATAAAATAAAATACGGACATCAGGGCATCATGATCATTCTTATAACAACAACATATATGGATATTGTCATATTATTTCTTATGCTAAAGTAACAATCTATTCACAATGTAAAGTATGAATCAGAAACTTCATTGAGAACCAGCAAACTATAATCTCACTCATTGAAGCAATTGCAATTTATCATAACATCGGAAAGAGTCTATGTAAGAGCTTTTCAGCAAGTCCACATACTCAACTATCATTTAGTCTTTCACAATTGCTAACACTCACGCAATACTTGTGGTTACGGAGTTTTAATCGGACACAGAGAAAGATAGGGGCTTATAGTTTCGCCTCCCAACCTTTTACCTCAAGGGTAATGTCAACAATAATAGTTCATGCTAACTTACATCCAATTGGATATATATATATCAGGATCTTTCCAACACAAGGTGCTTGCCAAAGGATAAAATGTAAAAAGGAAAGGTGAAGATCACCATGACTCTTGCATAAGGGTAAGAGATAAAAGTAAACGATAGGCCCTTCGCAGAGGGAAGCAGAGGTTGTCATGCGCTTTAATGGTTGGATGCACGAAATCTTAATGCAAAAGAACGTCACTTTATATTGCCACTTGTGATATGGACCTTTATTATGCAGTCCGTCGCTTTTATTTCTTCCACATCACAAGATCGTATAAAGCTTATTTTCTCCACACTAATAAATCATACATATTTAGAGAGCAATTTTTATTGCTTGCACCAATGACAACTTACTTCAAGGATCTTACTCAATCCATAGGTAGATATGGTGGACTCTCATGGCAAAACTGGGTTTAAGGGTATTTGGAAGCACAAGTAGTATCTCTACTTGGTGCAAAGAATTTGGCTAGCATGAGGGAGAAAGGCAAGCTCAACATGTTGGATGATCCATGACAATATAGTTTATTTCGGATATAAGAAAACATAACACATTACGTTGTCTTCCTTGTCCAACATCAACTCTTTAGCATGTCATACTTTAATGAGTGCTCACAATCATAAAAGATGTCCAAGATAGTATATTTATATGTGAAACCTCTCTTTCTTTATTACTTCCTATTAATTGCAATGATGACCAAAGCTATGTTTGTCAACTCTCAACAACTTTTAATCATCATACTCTTTATATGTGAAGTCATTACTCTCCATAAGATCAATATGATCTCTTTATTTCTTTTTATTCTTTCTATTTCTTTTATTCCCTCAAGATCATGGCAAAATAATCAAGCCCTTGACTCAACACTAATCTTTATTATATAACTCACGGACTCGATTACATAGAGGGATCATAAAGCAAAACTCAAAACTAGATCTACTAAAAACTTTATTCTACTAGATAAAGATATTACTAAAAGGAACGAACTAAGAAAAACGGTAAAGATAGGAGTGTGATGGTGATACGATACCGGGGCACCTCCCCCAAGGTGCCCATACCCATGTGCTTAGTTTTCCTTTTCCGGAGGAGGTGATGATGGAGTTGTTGATGATGACAGTTGTGTCTTTAGCTTCTTCATAGTGTAATTGAGAAGAGCAATTTCCTCCTTTAAATCATCGACCTCCGATTCCAGCTTCAAGATCTTGTCACATAAATCTCCTTTGCTTTTCTGCCGAAAACGAGAAGGAATAGATCGGTTGTTAGATAGTTTAGCCCTCTTAGGGAGACTAAATTTCTTGAACTTCACGTGCATATCCCCAGGTTGAGGTAGAGGGACATCCTCCTCCTCCGAACTTGAATCATTGATCCTCATCAAATGAGTATCCTCCTCCTCATCCGTAGTTCGACCACAAGGAGATAGATCCCCATAGGTCTTTGGGTCAGCAATGAGGTGTGAGACATAGCTCTCTCCGTCGGATTCCTGAGATGACATCTTGCTCCAAATCTGCGGCAGAAACAGCTCGAAACGAAAACAGAGGATATTTGCGTGATACGGTGGTCAAAACCTTCGGGAGATTATATAATGAATTTTTACCGACAAAAAGAAGTACCGTGCAAGAAAACGGAGTACGGAGAGCGCACGAGGTGCCCACGAGGCAGGGGGGCGCGTCCTCCACCCTCGTGGAAGCCTCGTGTCCTTCCCAGACTACTTCTTATTTTCCTATTTTCTTAAATATTCCAAAACGGAGAAAAATTGCCATTAGAACTGTTTTGGAGTCGGTTTACTTACCGTACCACATAGCTATTCCTTTTCGGAGTCTGAAACGTTCTGGAAAGTGTCCCTTATGTATTCCTCCGGAGTTACGGTTTCAATAATATTAGTTTCAACATTTATAGGATTACCTGAGATATAATGTTTGATTCTTTGACCGTTCACCACCTCGGATTTGTGCCTTCAAAGTTGTTGATTTTTATGGCACCAGAACGATAGACCTCCTCGATAACGTAAGAACCTTCCCATTTAGAGAGAAGTTTTCCTGCAAAAAATCTTAAACGAGAGTTGTATAGCAATACATAATCACCTACATTAAACTCACGCTTTTGTATCCTTTTGTCATGCCATCTTTTAACTTTTTCTTTAAACAGTTTATCATTCTCATAAGCCTGGGTTCTCCATTGATCAGTGAGCTTATGTCAAATAGCCTCTTCTCACCGGCAAGTTTGAAATCATAGTTGAGCTCTTTAATGGCCCAATATGCCTTATATTCTAGTTTGAGAGGTAAGTGACATGCTTTTCCATAAACCATTTTATACGGAGACATACCCATAGGATTTTTATATGCAGTTCTATAGGCCCATAATGCATCATCAAGTTTCTTGGACCAATTCTTTCTATATCTATTAACAGTCTTTTGCAAAATTAATTTGAGCTCTCTATTAATCAATTCTACTTGACCACTAGACTGTGGGTGGTATGGAGATGCAATTCTATGATTAACATCATACTTGGCAAGCATTTTACGGAAGGCACCATGAATAAAATGTGAACCACCATCAGTCATTAGATATCTAGGGACTCCAAACCTCGGAAAAATAACTTCTTTAAGCATCTCAATAGAGGTGTTATGATCAACACTACTAGTTGGAATAGCTTCTACCCACTTAGTAACGTAATCAACGACAACTAAAATATGTGTATACCCATTAGAGGAAGGAAACGGTCCCATGTAATCAAAACCCCAAACATCAACTGGTTCAATAACAAGTGAATAATTCATAGGCATTTCTTGACGTCTACTAATATTACCAATTCTTTGACATTCATCACAAGATAAGACAAACTTACGGGCATCGTTGAAGAGAGTAGGCCAATAAAAACCGGATTGCAATACTTTATGTGCAGTTCTATCTGCAGCGTGGTGTCCTCCATAAGCTTCGGAGTGACACTTGCGTAGGATCTGTTCCTGTTCATGCTCGGGGTATACAACGTCTAATAACACCATCTACTCCTTCTTTATAAAGATGTGGGTCATCCCAGAAGTAATGTCTTAAATCATAGAAAACCTTTTTCTTTTGCTGGTATGTGAAACTAGGTGGTATAATTTAGCAACAATGTAATTAGCATAATCAGCATACCATGGAGCAGTACGAGAAGCATTTATGACAGCTAATTGTTCATCAGGAAAGCTATCATCAATAGGTAGTGGGTCATCAAGAACATTCTCTAACCTAGACAAGTTGTCTGCAACGGGGTTCTCAGCTCCCTTTCTATCAATAATATGCAAATCAAATTCTTGTAGCAAGAGAACCCATCTAATAAGTCTAGGTTTAGTATCTTTCTTTTCCATAAGGTATTTAATAGCAGCATGATCAGTGTGAATAGTTACTTTAGAATCAACAATATATGGTCTGAACTTATCACAAGCAAAAACAACTGCTAAGAATTCCTTTTCAGTAGTAGCATAATTTCTCTAGGCATTGTATAAAGTTTTACTAGCATATTGAATAACATTTAATTCCTTATCAACCCTTTGCCCTAGAACAGCACCTACAGCATAATCACTAGCATCACACATAATTTCAAAGGGTAAATTCCAATCAGGTGGCTGAACAATAGGTGCAGAGATTAATGCTTTCTTAAGTATTTCAAATGCTTCTACACAATCATCATCAAAGACAAATGGTATATCTTTTTGTAATAGATTAGTCAGAGGCCTAGAAATTTTTGAGAAGTCCTTAATGAACCTCCTATAAAAACCGACATGACCAATAAAACTTCTTATACCTTTGATGTCCTTGGGACATGGCATCTTTTCAATAGCATCAACTTTAGCTTTATCAACTTCAATACCTCTTTCAGAAATTTTATGCCCCAAGACAATACCTTCATTAACCATAAAGTGGCACTTCTCCCAATTCAAGACAAGGTTAGTTTTTTCACATCTCTGCAAAACTCGATCAAGGTTGCTCAAGCAATCATCAAAAGAGGATCCATAAACGGAGAATTCATCCATGAAAACCTCACAAATCTTTTCACAAAAGTCAGAGAATATAGCCATGATGCATCTTTGAACGGTAGCAGGTGCATTACATAAACCAAAAGGCATACGTATATAAGCAAAAGTACCAAAAGGGCAAGTAAAAGTGGTCTTTGCTTGATCATCAACTGACACAGGTATTTGAGAGAAGCCAGAGTAACCATCTAGAAAGCAAAAATGTGTATGTTTGGATAATCTTTCTAGCATTTGATCAATAAAAGGCAAGGGGTAATGATCTTTTTAGTAGCTTTATTTAATTTACGGAAATCAATTACCATCCTATAACCTGTAATAATTCTTTGCGGAATCAATTCATCTTTATCGTTAGGAACGACAGTAATACCTCCCTTCTTAGGGTCACAATGGACAGGACTTACCCACTGACTATCAACAACGGGATAAATTATACCTGCCTCAAGGAGCTTTAATATTTCCTTTCTTACCACTTCTTTCATCTTAGGATTCAGCCGTCGTTGGTGATCAATAACCGGTTTGGCATCTTTCTCCAAATTTATTTTGTGTTGACATAGAGTGGGACTAATGCCCTTAAGATCATCAAGAGTATATCCAATAGCCGCGCGGTGCTTCTTCAGAGTTTTCAATAATTTTTCTTCCTCCTTCTCTGAAAGGTTAGCACTAATAATAACAGGATATATCTTCTTTTCATCAAGATAAGCATATTTAAGAGTATCAGGTAACGGTTTAAGCTCAAACACGGGATCACCCTTGGGTGGAGGAGGATCCCCTAGGATTTCAACAGGCAGGTTGTGTTTCAAAATAGGTCCCTGTTTAAAGAATACTTCATCTATTTCCCTTCTTTCATTCATAAACATATCATTTTCATGGTCTAGCAAATATTGTTCTAAAGGATCATTAGGAGGCACAACAATAGAAGCAAGACCAATAATTTCATCCTTACTAGGCAATTCCTCATCACGGGGTTGTCTACTAAATTTAGAAAAATTAAACTGATGAGACATATCATCCAAACCAATAGTAACAACATCCTTTTCGCAGTCTATCTTAGCATTAACAGTGTTCAAGAAGGGTCTACCAAATATAATGGGACAAACACTATCTTGTGGGACCAAGAACAAGAAAATCAGCATGATATTTAGCTTTCCCACACAAGACCTTAACATCTCTAACAATCCCAATTGATGAAATAGTATCTCTATTAGCAAGCTTAATGGTGACATCAATTTCTTCTAACTCAGCGGGTGCAATATCATGCATAATTTCTCGATATAAAGAAATAGGTATTGCACTAGCACTAGCACCCATATCACATAAGCCATGATAACAATGATCTCCTATTTTAACAGAAATAACAGGCATGCCTACAATAGGTCTATGTTTATCTTTAGCACCAGGTTTAGCAATTCTAGCAGTCTCATCACAGAAGTAAATAACATGCCCATCGATATTATCAGCCAAGAGATCTTTAATAATAGCAATATTAGGTTCAACTTTAACTTGATCAGGAGGTGTATAAGTTCTAATATTGCTTTTACGAACCACAGTTGAAACTTTAGCATGATCCTTTATCCTAACAGGGAAAGGTGGTTTCTCAACATAAGCAGTAGGAACAATAGGATCATTATAGGTGACAGTCTTTTCTTCAACTTTAATAGGTTCAACTACTTTTACTTCTATGGGAGGATGATATTTAAACCACTTCTCCTTAGGGAGATCAACATGAGCAGCAAAAGATTCACAAAAAGAAGCTACTATCTCAGAGTCAAGTCCATATTTAGTGCTAAATTTACGGAAAACATCGGTATCCATAAAAGATTTAACACAATCAAACTTAGGTGTTATACCTGACTCCTTAGCTTCGTCGAGATCCCAATCTTCAGAGTTGCGTTTAATTCTTTCCAATAAATCCCATCTGAATTCAATAGTCTTCATCATAAAAGAACCAGTACAAGAAGTATCGAGCATGGAGCGATTGTTGTCAGAAAGCCGAGCATAATTTTTTTGAATAATCATTTCTCTTGAGAGCTCATGATTGGGGCATGAATACAACATTGACTTAAGCCTCCCCCAAGCTTGAGTGATGCTTTCTCCTTCGCGAGGCCAAAAATTATACATATAATTACGATCACGATGAACAAGATGCATATGATAAAACTTTTGATGAAATTCCAATTTCAATCGCTTGTAGTCCCATGATCCCATATCATCACATAGCCTATACCATGTCAATGCATCTCCCTTCAAAGATAAAGGTAAGACCTTCTTCTTGATAATATCATCGGTCATACCTGCAAGCTTAAATAATCCACAAACTTCATCCACATAGATTAAGTGTAAATCGGGATGCAATGTTCCATCTCCTGCAAAAGGATTAGCTAGCAGTTTCTCTATCATACCCGAAGGAATTTCAAAGTAAACATTTTCAGTAGGTTCAGTAGGTTGAGGAGCAACTATTTGCTCTACTGGTCGGGGTGAAGATACCCCGAACAAGCCCCTCAAAGGATTACTTTCTATAGTAACAAGTGACAGTAAATTTCAGCACACTATATAGATTTTTTCTTACCAAATTCCACCTACCAAAGCCGCTTCACTCCACGGCAACGGTGCCAGAAAAGAGTCCTTTCGATAAGTAAAAGTGTCGAACCCAACGAGGAGCAGAAGGAAATGATAAGCGGTTTTCAGCAAGGTATTCTCTGCAAGCACTGAAATTATCGATAACAGATAGTTTTGTGATAATGTAATTGGTAACGAGTAACAAGTAACAAGTGTAAATAAAGTGCAGCAAGATGGCCCAATCCTTTTTGTAGCAAAGGACAAGCCTGGACAAACTCTTATATAGAGAAAAGCGCCCCCGAGGACACATGGGAATTATCGTCAAGCTAGTTTTCATCACGTTCATATGATTCGCGTTCGGTACTTTGATAATTTGATATGTGGGTGGACCGGTGCTTGGGTGCTGTGCTTACTTGGACAAGCATCCCACTTATGATTAACTCCTATTGCAAGCATCCGCAACTACAAAAGAAGTATTAAGGTAAACCTAACCATAGCATGAAACATATGGATCCAAATCAGCCCCTTACGAAGCAACGCATAAACTAGGGTTTAAGCCTCTGTCACTCTAGCAACCCATCATCTACTTATTACTTCCCAATGCCTTCCTCTAGGCCCAAACAATGGTGAAGTGTCATGTAGTCGACGTTCACATGACACCACTAGAGGGGAGACAACATACATCTCATCAAAATATCGAATGAATACCAAATTCAAATGACTACTAATAGCAAGGCTTCTCCCATGTCCTCAGGAACAAACGTAACTACTCACAAATCATATTCATGTTCATAATGAGAGGGGTATTAATATGCATAATGGATCTGAACATATGATCTTCCACCAAATAAACCAACTAGCATCAACTACAAGGAGTAATCAACACTACTAGCAACCTACAGGTACCAATCTAAGGCTTTGGGACAAAGATTGGATACAAGAGATGAACTAGGGTTTAAGAGGAGATGGTGCTGGTGAAGATGTTGATGGAGATTGGCCCCCTCCCGATGAGAGGAGCGTTGGTGATGACGATGCCGATGATTTCCCCCTCCTGGAGGGAAGTTTCCCCGGCAGAACAGCTCTGCCGGAGCCCTAGATTTGTTCCGCCAAGGTTCTGCCTCGTGGCGGTGGAGTTTCGTCCCGTAAGCTTGCTTATGATTTTTTCTCGGACAAAAGACTTCATATAGAAGAAGATGGGCACCGGAGGGCCACCAGGGGGCCCACGAGGCAGGGGGCGCGCCCAGGGGGTAGGGCGCGCCCCCACCCTCGTGGCCAGGGTGTGGGCCCCCTCTGGTATTTTATTCGCTTAGTATTTTTTATTATTTCCAAAACTAACTTCCGTGGAGTTTCAGGAATTTTGGAGTTGTGCAGAATAGGTCTCTAATATTTGCTCCTTTTCCGGCCCAGAATTCCAGCTGCCGGCATTCTCCCTCTTCATGTAAACCTTGTAAAATAAGAGAGAATAGGCATAAGTATTGTGACATAACGTGTAATAACAGCCCATAATGCAGTAAATATCAATATAAAAGCATGATGCAAAATGGACGTATCAGACGGCGGCGGTGGTTTCTACCTCCGGCGAGGTCGGTGGCAGCGGGATCGCGGGGCGGCGGCGGCTCCGGCGGGGGTCGGGTGGCGGGGCGGCAGCAGTGCGGGGCGGCGGCGCGGGCCGGAGGCGGCGGCGCGAGCCGGCGGCTGCGCTAGGGCGGCGGGGCGCTAGGGTTTGGCGGGGTCGGGCCTCCTGGCTTATAAAGGCCGGCCGGGCCAGGAGTCCTAGTCGGACACGACCTCGTTTAGGTCGGTGCACTTTTTTTTAAAACCTGACGCGGAAAAACAAACAAAAGAAATACTAAACGGACTCCAAAAATCCTGAAATAAATTTTCACGGTCCTCTAATAATATTCCGGACAAAGTGAACATTTATTTGGGCCTCTAATGCAATTCTGAATAACGTATATTTTTCCTAATTCAAATAAAATTGCAATAAAATCCAAATAAAATTTATTTATTTGATTTTAGTATTTTTCCTCCAATATTTCATTTATTTTGGAGAAGTCATATTATCTTCTCTCATATATTTTTAATATGAAATATTTTCAGAGAGAAAAATAATTAAAACCAAAGTGATCCTTGTTTCGATATTTGACAAAATTCAAATATGAAGAACGTGAAATCCCCAACTCTCTCTGTGGGTCCTTGAGTTGCTTAGAATTTCGAGGATCGCAAAACAAAATGCAATAAAAATATGATATGCATGAATGACCTATGTATAACATTCCAAATTGAAAATTTGGGATGTTACAAACCTACCCCCCTTAAGATGAATCTCGTCCCCGAGATTCGGGTTGGCTAGAAAATAGGTGTGGTTGGTCTTTGGATAGATCATCCTCTCGTTCCCAGGTGGCTTCATCCTCGGTATGGTGGCTCCACTGATCTTTGCAAAACTTCATAACCTTGCTGCGAGTAACTCGGCTAGCAAACTCGAGAATCCTGACAGGTTTCTCCTCATATGTCAAATCACTATCCAACTGAATTGCTTCCAGGGGCACTGTGTCTCTCAGAGGAATATCGGCACTTCTTCAACTGGCAAACGTGAAACACATCATGAACTCCTGACAGTCCTTCGGGTAACTCCAACTTGTAGGCTACCTCTCCCATACGTTCCAAAACTCGGTATGGTCCTACAAATCTCGGGGCTAACTTTCCCTTTACTCCAAAACATTTAACTCCTCGCAGAGGTGACACACGAAGATATGCCCTGTCTCCGATTTCATAGACTACCTCCTTGCGTTTTGAATCCGCATAACTCTTCTGTCAGGACTGAGCTACCTTCAGTCTATCTCGAATCAGCTTAACCTTCTCTTCGGACTCCTTAATCAAATCCGGTCCAAACAACTGGCGGTCTCCAACTTCATCCCACATCAACGGTGTTCGCATCTTCTTCCATACAAGGCTTCGAACGGTGCCATCTTCAAACTGGCCTGGTAGCTATTGTTGTATGAGAACTCCGCGTAGGGCAAGTTGTCATCCCAACTAGATCCATAATCTAGTGCACAAGCTCTCAACATGTCCTCCAGAATCTGATTGACTCTCTCGGTTTTTCCATCAGTCTGCGGGTGAAAGGCGGTACTGAACTCCGGCTTGGTACCCAAAGTCTGGTGCAGTTGGTGCCAAAACTTTGAAGTAAATTGTGTTCCTCTATCTGATACGATGGTCCTCAGAACTCCGTGCAGACATACGATCCTGGTCATATATATCTTGGCCAACTTCGCACTGGTATAGGTGGTTTTCACTGGGATAAAGTGAGCTACTTTGGTCAAGCGATCCACTACTACCCAGATAGAATCATATCCCGACCGAGTCCTGGGTAATCCGGTGATAAAATCCATGCCAAGCTTGTCCCACTTCCATTCGGGTATCGGCATAGGCTGCAGTAATCCTGTTGGCTTCTGATGTTCTGCCTTCACTCTCTGACATACATCACATACGGCTACATACTCGGAAATGTCCTTCTTCATTCCAGTCCACCAGAAACACTCCTTCAAATCTAAATACATCTTGGTGTTTCTGGGGTGTATCGAGTATGGCGAGTCATGAGCTTCCTGTAGTATCAACTTCGTGATCTCGGCATTATTGGGCACGTATACACGGTCCTCAAACCACAAGGTGTCATGCTCATCCTCACGAAAACCCTTGGCTTTTCCTTTGCTCATTCTCTCCTTTATCTCTGCAATTTCTTTGTCATCCTTCTGAGCTTCTCGAATCTTTCCCAATAATGTTGACTGAACCTCCATTGCTGCAACAAAACCTCTAGGGACTATCTCCAAACTAAGCTCCATGAGATCCTCTGCTAACTCCTTTGGCAATCCCCCGTTTACGAGGGTATTGGCGTAACTCTTCCGGCTCAGAGCGTCTGCTACGACATTGGCCTTGCCTGGATGATAGTGCAACTTCATATCATAATCCTTTATGAGCTCCAACCATCTCCTTTGCCTGAGATTCAGCTCCTTCTGCGTGAAAATGTACTTCAAACTCTTATGATCCGTGTACACATCACAATGGTTTCCAATAAGGAAATGTCTCCAGGTCTTGAGCGCATGCACTACGGCTGCTAACTCCAAATCACGCGTGGCGTAATTCAACTCATGCGGTCGAAGCTGTCGTGAGGCATATGAAACAACCCTTCCGTCCTGCATAAGTACTCCTACAAGTCCTAAGTGAGAGGCGTCGCAATACACTTGGAAATCCTTGCATATATCCGGCAGAATTAGCACTGGGGCTGTAGTCAAACATTTCTTCAACTCCTGGAAACTTGCTTCGCATTCTTCAGTCCAATGGAACTTGGTGTCCTTCTTCAACAATGCCGTCATAGGCTTCGCAATCTTGGAGAAATTCTCAATAAATATCCGATAGTATCCCGTGAGTCCAAGAAAACTGCGGATCTCCCCAATTGAGGTGGGTGCCAACCACTCGGTGACTGACTGAACCTTGGTAGGATCCACTGCTATACCTTCTCCTGATATAACATGTCCAAGAAATCCAACTTCCTTCAACCAAAACTCACATTTGCTGAACTTGGCATATAACTGATGTTCCCTGAGCTTCTCAAGAACTAAACGCAAATGCTCCTTGTGTTCCTCTTCATTCTTCGAGTATACCAACAGATATCATCAATGAACACCACTACAAACTTATCCAAGAACTCCATGAACACCTTGTTCATCATACTCATGAAATAGGCAGGGGCGTTAGTCAGTCCAAATGACATAACCGTATACTCATATAACCTGTACCTTGTGGTGAAAGCTGTTTTAGGTATATCCTTTTCTTGTATCTTCAGCTGGTGATAACCTGATCGCAGATTGATCTTCGAAAACACTTTAGCTCCTTGCAGCTGGTCGAACAAATCATTGATCGTCGGCAGTGGGTACTTGTTCTTGATCGTCACTTCATTCAACGCACGATAATCAACAATCATCCTCAATGATCCATCCTTCTTCTCAACCAAGAGCACTGGGGCTCCCCATGGTGATGAACTTCGTCGGATGTAACCTTTCTCCAACAACTCCTTAATCTGTTTCTTGATCTCTTCCAGATCATTCGCGGGCATCCGGTACGGTCTCTTCGATATTGGTCCGGTGCATGGCAATAGCTCTATCAAAAACTCAATATCTCGATCTGGCGGCATACCCCGTAACTCCTCTGGAAATACATCTGGGTGATCCTTCACTACGGGCACTTCCTCCTGAACAACTCCCATGAGAAAATTTACTTGGGCCCTCCTCGGTGCATGCCTCGAAACATACTTGATCTGTTTTCCCTCCGGGGTGTTGAGTAGAATTGACCTACTAGCACAGTCAATGTTTCCTCCATACTTCGATAACCAATCCATTCCTAGTATCACATCCAATCCTTGTGACTCCAAAATTATTAGGTCTAAGGGGAAAACATGGCTACCAATGGTTAAGGGTACCCAATCGCACCATCGGCTGGCCATATATTCTGCACCGGGTGAGCTTACTAACAAGGGTGTCCTAAGGGCTAAGGTGGGTAACTTAAGCTTGTCCACAAATCCCCTTGAAATGTATGAATGCGATGCACCAGTATCGAAAAGAACGAGAGCGGTAAATGACTTAACCAAAAACTTACCGATAACTGCATCCGGCTGCTCTTCAACCTCCTCCACGTTCACGTGGTTCACTTGTCCCCTATTGAAAGGGTTGGGCTTCTTCCCAGCACTTCCATTGCCATTTCCGTTCTTCATTTCCGGACAATCATTGGCATAGTGCCCCGTCTTCCCACACTTGAAACAGGTAATGTGAGTTTGATCCTTCTTGGCGGGTGTGGCTGGGTTAGAGCGGTTCTGATTGCTGCCTGCTCCATTCCTGTTTCCATTCTTGGGGCCACTATGGTTATGTGAACTACCTCCATTGTGAGTGTGGCCTCCATGGTTATGGGTAAGTCCTCCCGAGTTCGGAGTGAAACGAGGCTTCTGCCGAGCTCCTGAGTTGTACTTTGCTTGTCCATACTTCCTTTTGCGGCTCTCAATCTGCTGCTGCTTCGCTTCAATCATATGGGCCTTGTCTACCAACTCCTGGTAGTTGTTAAATGTTGCCACCATCAACTACATGCTCATCTCATCATTCAGCCCTTCCATAAACTTCTCCTGCTTCGCGGCATCTGTGGCCACATCATCAGGGGCATAACAAGATAGCTTACTAAACTCATCTACGTACTGAGCCACAGTACGATTTCCCCGGCGCAAGTTGCAAAACTCACGCTTCTTCATGCTCATAGCTCCAGTTGAGACATGTGCTGTGCGAAATGCTTGCTGAAACTGATCCCAAGGATATTGGCTATAGGTAAAGTGGTTGTGTAATTCTCCCACCATGAAGCTGCTGGTCCATCTAATTGGTGTGTGGCAAAATGCACCTTCTCAGCATCTGTGCAACCTGCGGTGGTCAACTCCCTTCCAATCCTGCGTAGCCAGTCATCCGCAACTATTGGCTCGGTGCTACTAGAAAACACCGGCGGCTGCAACCTCAGAAAATGGGCTAAGTTGTCAACTGGAGGCGGGTTGTTGTTGTTGTTGTTGTTGTTGTTGTTGTTGTTGTTGCCTTGGTTCTGAACTAATATCTGCATCAAGGCATTCTGCTACTGGATCAACTGGGTGATCTCAAGTGGGAAGACAAATCCGGTGTTACGTCTCGGAGGCATCTGATGGGTTTAGAGGGGAGAGATTAGAATAGAAACGAGGTCTAGCGAGAAAGCACTACCCATATGCACATGAGACAAACACAATCATATCACACCAATCAATTCAAGCAAGGGCATACAATCGGTCTAGAACTATCGTTACAAAGTGCTCGGACTACTACTATATACATGGGGAATACTACTAGTCATGTGGTGGTCATCTAGAAATGTTGATCAGTGGAGGACTCCATGATATGCGCTCCAGCTTCGTCTTCATAATCATCATCACTATCGTCGGGGTCGGAGTCAGTGTCGTCGATGATGATGTAGTCTTCAGAACGAATTTCCTTGGGTTCGTCGTCTTCTCCTCCTAGCGCGGGGTCTCCCAGGAATACTCCTATCTTTCTTATCAGGTCGTCATTCTTCTCCACTAGTATTGCGATTCCTCCTCGTATCCATCGCATGTAGACTTGAGTTCCTCTTCTAGCTCTGTGATCCTAGTCATTGCCTTCTTCAAATCCATCATGCCTGCGCACATCTGGTTCTCCTGTCGACGAATGTGCTGGTTTAGCTCCTGGATGAAAGCTGCAATGGACCTGTCCCTCCTGGTGCTGACTATCTCCCATTGCTCGTCTCGGCGCCCACATATCTAATAGATAGTATCCTTGAGATCCTTGTGATAAACTTCGCCAATGCGTCCCATGGCGATGTGGGCTGCCCTGCTCTTGCCTAAACTCCAGGTTGGTGCATCAAAGGAAAACTCTATGGGCTCAGTGACTGGCGTGAATGTCCTTCCTGGAACTTGAACTCGAATCATCCAACGCTCCTCTTCGGGTAAAGTAGCGGTGTAAGTCCCGGTGAAGCTTGGTATTCCGATGTTCAGATACCTAGTGACTTCCTTCAAGTGTCGTCCAAAGGGTGTGTCTTCATCCGGTTGTGCAAACTTGTTCCATGAGTCCGCCATCCTATAGAGTAGAAAATGGAGAGGAGTCAGAAATGAGTAGAGAAGAGTGACCTATGGCTTATCTTAGAGGTCGTGTCCTACATTCAGCGTGTGCTCTGATACCATCTTGTAGCGACCCGACCTCAGACAGTCAAGTCTCTGTGTTCAGTGTCATCCCTGGATCGGTAATGCTGACACACACAGTACTTAAATGGATTTATAACAAAGTAGCAATCACACACTTATTACAACGAATGTCTCAAAAGAGAACTTATTACAATAAATATGGCTTAAGGCCATCTAAATAAGATAACAATGGAAGGCTTGGAAGATAAAGTGAGTCCATCAACTCCAACGGCATAGCTGAGTGCATGAAAAACGACCTATGGCACCTTACTCGTCGTCTGAAAAGTCTACAACATGATACGTTGCAGCCCGAAAATGGGTCAGCACATGGAATATGCTGGCAATATAACACAGTAGAGCAATGAACAGATAAATGCTATCACTACATGCATATATGGCTGGTGGAGGCTCTATGGTTATGTTATTTTTGCGAAAAGCTAATTTTTCCCTACAACAAAGGAATGAATTTTATTTAACTACCATGGTGGTTGAAACATTGAGAATGGTACCCCCATCTCAATCCCAATTAAAAGTAATCATTAACAACCCAACAAATTAATTTAGAGTGATTAGATCAGATAAAAAATTCAAGTACCAGATACTCAAGTTGTCCATAACCGGGGACACGGCTAACCATGATTAGTTTATACACTCTGCAGAGGTTTGCACACTTGTCCCCACAAGACTCGATCTCCTCTGTTGGAATTTCTCGCACTACATGGTGTTTGAGAAACGGATGACCGAGACACAGTCTTTCAGAAGCATTAACTCTAACCCCGGGTAGACAGTACCAACCTCCATCCCTACATCTGCTAGCCTACCACTGGAAGATGTCATGCAACCTACTCAACTATGCTAGAGCCCATACTAGCTTGTGGCTACACACAAAAGTTTCTAGCATGAATAATCTTATGATCCCTTTGAGCCTGGGTGGCGGACCATAGGAGGATCACACGGTATAACCCCGGGATCTCCTAGGTCAACACTGGTATAACCCCAGGTGCCCAAAACCAACAATCCACCCAGATGTGTATTAAAGTTGCCACCTTAAATTGAACCATTAATTAACAATCTCACATTTGTCATGGAATACACTCAAACCCAATCCACGTCTACGAGCATAGCATGGCAATATAAGCATAGCGTAGAAGTAACTCCCAAGGGTTTGATAATAAAACAGGTGATAGGTTCTACCTCATCAACTACTTCCCAGACCCACAAGTTAATCACATCCTAATCATGCAGTGTTTGAGGATTGTAACTAATGCATAAAAACTGGGTATAAAGAGTATGATCAATGTGTTACTTGCCTTGCCGACGATCCGCAAAACCTAGTGACTCGTAGTAGCACGCTTCGCACTCCAGGAATTCTGTCGCAAACAAACAATAGCACATAAGCACTCAAGCAAAGATGCACAGGTAAAACTCAAATAAGAAGCTCTAACCAGAAAGTTCAACTGAAGAACTCCGGTTTGCAAAAAGAATCAAATCAAACGGAGCAACGAAACTCAAACTGTGAAAGAAACAAGGCCCGATTACTATTCTGGACTAAAGTCAAATTTTACAGTACCAAAATCTTGTTCAAGTTGGTTAAACAGAAAGAGGGCTTCGAGACAAAGATCTAGGCGCTTGTTTCACCTGATTTGGATAAAGAGCGAAAAATTATACTAGATCTAAGATTAGGGCAGAAATCACGATCGGAAATAATCGCGGAAAACCCTGGAAAAAGAAAAACTGACGAACAGGCTAACGAACGAACGTTCGCTGTCTGCGGCTAATGGATGAACGGCGTTCGTTAAAACGAACGTACGGACGAACGTCCGCTAAATAACCGAACCGAAAAAACCAAACAAAACCGATCTAGGGTTTTCTGAAAAAAAAACCGAGATGACGGCGGTGGCGATTTCTACCTCCCGCGAGGTCGGCGGCGGCGGCGGCTCCGGCTCCGGTGGGGGTCGGGTGGCGGGGCGGCGGCGGCGCTAGGGCGACGGCGGCGCTAGGGTTTGGCGGGGTCGGGTCGCGGGGTCGGGCCTCCGGGCTTATAAAGGCCGGCCGGGCCAGGAGTCCTAGTCGGACACGGCCCATTTAGGTCGGTGCCATTTTTTTAAACCTGATGCGGAAAAACAAAGAAAATAAATACTAAACGGACTCCAAAAATCTTGAAATAAATTTTCACGGTCCTCTAATAATATCCCGGACAAAGTGAACAATTATTTGGGCCTCTAATGCAATTTTGAAAAATGCATATTTTCCTAATTCAAATAAAATTGCAATAAAATCCAAATAATTTTTTATTTGATTTTAATATTTTTCCTCCAATATTTCATTTATTTTGGAGAAGTAATATTATCTCCTCTCATATATTTTTAATATGAAATATTTTCGGAGAGAAAAATAATTAAAACCAAAGTGATCCTTGTTTCGATATTTGACAAAATTGAAATATGAAGAACGTGAAATCCCCAACTCTCTCCGTGGGTCCTTGAGTTGCTTAGAATTTTGAGGATCGCAAAACGAAATGCAATAAAAATATGATATGCATGAATCACCTATGTATAACATTCCACATTGAAAATTTGGGATGTTACAAAAACAATTTCTTGGCTTGTCATCGGGGTTGCGCATGATGGGAGCATTTTGTGTGACGAAAATGAAGCATGGCCAAACTATATGATTTTGTAGGTATAAGCTTTCTTTGTTTATGTTATTTTGATAAGATATAATTGCTTGGTTAGCATGCTTGAAGTATTACTATTTTTATGTCAATATTAAACCTTTGTCTAGAATCTTTTGGATCTAAACATTCATGCCATAATAAAGAGAATTACATTGAAAATTATGTTAGGTAACATTCCACATCAAAAATTCTGTTTTTATCATTTACCTACTCGAGGCAGGAATTAAGCTTGGGGATGCTTGACACGTCTCCAACGTATCTATAATTTTTGATTGTTCCATGCTATTATATTATCTGTTTTGGATGTTTAATGGGCTTTAATATGCTCTTTTATATTGTTTTTGGGACTAACCTATTAACCGAAGGCCCAGTGCAAATTGCTATTTTTTTGCCTATTTCAGTGTTTCGCAGAAAAGGAATATCAAACGGTATCCAAACGGAACGAAAACTTCGCGAGGATCTTTCTTGGAACAAAAGCAATCCAAGAGACGTGGAGTGGAAGTCGGAGACGCAACGAGGCGGCCACGAGGCAGGAGGGCGCACCTAGGGGGGCAGGCACGCCCCCACCCTCGTGGGCCCCCTCTTAGCTCCACCGACCTACTTCTTTTGCCTATATATACTCTTATACCCTGAAAACATCCAGGGGAGCCACGAAACCACTTTTCCACCGCCGCAACCTTCTGTACCCGTGAGATCCCATCTTGGGGCCTTTTTCGGTGATCTGCTGGAGGGGGATTCGATCACGGAGGGCTTTTACATCAACACCATAGCCTGTCCCATGATGTGTGAGTAGTTTACCACAAACCTTCGGGTCCATAGTTATTAGCTAGATGGCTTTTTCTCTCTCTTTGGTTCTCAATACAAAGTTCTCCTCGATGTTCTTGGAGATCTATTCTATGTAATACTCTTTTGCGGTGTGTTTGCCGAGATACGATGAATTGTGGGTTTATGAACTTGGTTATCTATGAATATTATTTGGTTCTTTTCTTAATTCTTATATGCATGATTAGATATCTTTGCAAGTCTCTTCGAATTATCAGTTTAGTTTGGCCTACTTGATTGATCTTTCTTGCAATGGGAGAAGTGCTTAGCTTTGGGTTCAATCTTGCGGTGCTCGATCCTAGTGACAGAAAGGGAAACGACACGTACTGTATTGTTGCCATCGAGGATAAAAAGATGGGGTTTATATCATATTGCTTGAGTTTATCCCTCTACATCCTGTCATCTTGCCTAATGCGTTACTCCGTTCTTATGAACTTAATACTCTAGATGCATGCTGGATAGCGGTCGATGTGTGGAGTAATAGTAGTAGATGCAGAATCGTTTCGGTCTACTTGACACGGACGTGATGCCTATATTCATGATCATTGCCTTAGATATCATCATAACCATGCACTTTTCTATCAATTGCTCGGCAGTAATTTGTTCACCCACCGTAATACATGCTATCATGAGAGAAGCCACTAGTGAAACCTATGGCCCCCGGGTCTACTTTACATCATATAAGTTTCCAATCTACAATTCTAGTTTACTATTTATTTTGCAATCTTTATTTTCCAATCTATACAACCAAAATACCAAAAATATTTATCTTATTATCTTTATCAAATCTCACTTTTGCAAGTGGCCGTGAAGGGATTGACAACCCCTTTATCGCGTTGGTTGCAAGGTTCTTGATTGTTTGTGCAGGTACTAGGCGATTTGCGTGTAGTCTCCTACTGGATTGATACCTTGGTTCTCAAAAACTGAGGGAAATACTTACGCTACTTTGCTGCATCACCCTTTCCTCTTCAAGGGAAAACCAACACATGCTCAAGAGGTAGCACTGGCCGCCCCCTCTTGGGTCCGAATTGGACTAGGGGAAGGGGCGGCGCCCCCCTTTCCTTCCCTTCCCCTCTCCCTTCCTTCTTCCCCCTTTCCTCCAGGTGGAATCCTACTAGGACTTGGAGTGCTAGTGGGACTCCCTCCTCCTAGCATGCCCTACCGGCCCGGCCGGCCTCCCCTTCCCCTCCTTTACATACGGGGGCAGGGGGGCACCCTAGAACACACAAGTTTCTCTTAACCGTGTGCGGTGCCCCCTCCACAGTTACACACCTCGGTCATATCGTCGTAATGCTTAGGCGAAGCCCTGCGCCGGTAAATTCATCATCACCGTCGCCACGCCGTCGTGCTGATGGAACTCTCCCTCGTCCTCAACTGGATCAAGAGATCGAGGGACGTCATCGAGCTGAACGTGTGCTGAACGCGGAGGTGCCGTACGTTCGGTACTTGGATCGGTTGGATCGCGAAGACGTTCGACTACATCAACCGCGTTACAAAACGCTTCCGCTTCCGGTCTACGAGGGTACGTGGACACACTCTGCCCGCTCGTTGCTATGCATCTCATAGATAGATCTTGTGTGATCGTAGGTAAATTTTTTGAAATACCGCGTTCTCCAACAGTGGCATCCGAGCCAGGTCTATGCGTAGATGTTATATGCACGAGTAGAACACAAGGAGTTCTGTTCGATAATAGTCATACTGCTTACCAGCAACGTCTTACTTTGATTCGGCGGTATTGTTGGATGAAGCGGTCTGGGCCGACATTACATGGCCACGTTCAAGAGACTAGTTCTACCGACGTGCTTCGCACACAGGTGGCTAGCTGGTATCTGTTTCTCCAGCTTTAGTTGAATCGAGTTTGACTACGCCCGGTCCTTGTTGAAGGTTAAAACAACACACTTGACGAAAAATCGTTGTGGTTTTGATGCGTAGGTAAGAACGGTTCTTGCTAGAAGCCCGTAGCACCCATGTAAAACTTGCAACAACAAAGTAGAGGACGTCTAACTTATTTTTGCAGGGCAAGTTGTGATGTGGTATGGTCAAGACGTGATGAGATATAAATTGTTGTATGAGCTGATCATGTTTTGTAACCGTTATCGGCAACTGGCAGGAGCCTTATGGTTGTCTCTTTATTGCATAAGATGCAAGCGCCATATAATTGCTTTACTTTATCACTATGCGATAGCAATAGTTGGCGAGACGACCATGTGACAACACTTTGATAGAGATCAAGATGATGGACATCATGGTGTCATGCCGGTGACGATGGAGATCATGACGGTACTTTGGAGATGGAGCTCAAAGGCTCAAGATGATGATGGCCATATCATGTCACATATTTTGATTGCATGTGATGTTTATCTTTTATGCATCTTATTTTGCTTAGTACAACGGTAGCATTATGAGATGACCCCTTACTAAAATTTCAAGGTATAAGTGTTCTCCCTGAGTATGCACCGTTGCGACAGTTCTTCATGCCGAGACACCATGTGATGATCGGGTGATAAGCTCTACGTTCACATACAATGGGTGCAAGCCAGTTTTGCATGTGCAGAATACTCGGGTTAAACTTGACGAGCCTAGCATATGCAGATATGGCCTCGGAACACTTAGACCGAAAGGTCGAACGTGAATCATATAGAAGATATGATCAACATAGTGATGTTCACCATTGAAAACTACTCCATCTCACGTGATGATCGGACATGGTTTAGTTGATATGGATCACGTGATCATTTAGATGACTAGGGGGATGTCTATCTAAGTGGGAGTTCTTAAGTAATATGATTAATTGAACTTTAATTTATCATGAACTTAGTCCTGATAGTTTTTGCATATCTATGTTATAGATCAATAGCTCGCGTATATCTCCCCTGTTTTATTTTTGATATGTTCCTAGAGAAAATAAGTTGAAAGATGTTAGTAGCAATGATGCGTACTGGGTCTGTGATCTGAGGATTATCCTCATTGCTGCACAAAATAATTATGTCCTTGATGCACTGCTAGGTGACAGACCTATTGCAGGATTAGATGCACCCGTTATGAACATTTGACAAAGCTCGGTATGATGACTACTTGATAGTTTAGTGCACCGTGCTTTACGGCTTAGAACCGAGACTTCAAAAACATTTTGAACGCCATGGAGCATATGAGATGTTCAAAGAGTTGAAATTAGTATTTCAGACTCATGCCCGTGTCGAGAGGTATGAGACCTCTGACAGTACTTTGCCTACAAGATGGAGGATAATAGCTCAAACAATGAGCATGTGCTCAGAATGTATGAGTACTACAATCGCTTGAATCAAGTGGGAGTTAATCTTCCAGATAGGATAGTGATTGATAGAGTTCTCTAGTCACTATCACCAAGTTACTGGAACTTTGTGACGAACTATAATATGCAAGGGATGACGAAAACGATTCCCGAGCTCTTCGCGATGCTGAAATCGGCGAAGGTAGAAATCAAGAAAAGCATCAAGTGTTGATGGTTGACAAGACCACTAGTTTCAAGTAAAAGGGCAAGGGAAAGAAAGGTAAATTCAAGAAGAATGGCAAGCAAGTTGCCACTCCCATGAAGAAGCCCAAAGCTAGACCCAAGCTTGAAACTGAGTGCTTCTACTGCAAAGGAAATGGTCACTGGAAGCGGAACTGCCCCAAATACTTGGCGGATAAGAAGGATGTCAAAGTGAACAAAGTATATATGATATACATGTTATTGATGTGTACTTTACTAGTGTTCATAGTAGCCCCTGGGTATTTGATACTGGTTCAGTTGCTATGATTAGTAACTCGAAACAGGAGTTACAAAATGAATAGACACTAGTTGAGGACGATGCGACGATGTGTGTTGGAAGTGATTCCAAGGTTGATAAGACCACCATCGCATACTCCCTCTACCTTTGGGATTAGTGTTGAACCTAAATAAATGTTATTTGGTGTTTGCGTTGAGCATGAATATGATTGGATCATGTTTGTTGCAATACGGTTATTCATTTAAGTCAGAGAATAATTGTTATTCTGTTTACATGAATAAAACCTTCAATGGTCATACACCCAATATGAATGGTTTGTTGAATCTCGATCGTGGTTATACACATATTCATAATATTGATGCCAAAAAAGATGCAAAATTGATAATGATAGTGCAACATATTTGTGCCACTGCCGTTTAGGTCATATTGGTGTAAAGCGCATGAAGAAACTCCATGCTGATGGGCTTTTGGAATCACTTGATGCTTGCGAACCATGCCTCATGGGCAAGATGACTAAGACTCCGTTCTCCGGAACAATGGAGCGAGCAACAGACTTGTTGGAAATAATACATACCAATGTATGCGGTCCAATGAGTGTTGTGGCTCGCGGCGGGTATCGTTATTTTCTGACATTCACAGATGATTTGAGAAAATATGAGTATATATACTTAACGAAACACTAGTCTCAAACATTTGCAAAGTTCAAAGAATTTCAGAGTGAAGTGTAGAATCATCGTAACAAGAAAATAAAGTTTCTACGATCTGATCGCAGAGGCGAATATTTGAGTTACGAGTTTGGCCTTCATTTAAAATAATGTGAAATAGTTTCGCAACTCACGCCACGTGGAACACCATAGCGTAATGGTGTGTCCGAACGTCGTAACCGTACTTTATTAGATATGGTGCGATCTATGATGTCTTACCGATTTACTACTGTTATTTTGGGGTTATGCATTAGAGACAGCTGCATTCACGTTAAAAAAGGGCACCATCTAAATCCGTTAAGACGACACCGTATGAACTATGGTTTGGCAAGAAACCAAAGCCGTCGTTTCTTAAAGTTTGGGGCTCTGATGCTTATGTGAAAAAGCTTTAACCTGATAAGCTCGAACCCAAATCGGAGAAATGTGTCTTCATAGGATACCCAAAGGAGATTGTTGGGTACACCTTCTATCACAGATCCGAAGGCAAGATATTCGTTGCTAAGAATGGATCCTTTCTAGAGAAGGAGTTTCTCTCGAAAGAAGTGAGTGGGAGGAAAGTAGAACTTGATGAGGTAATTGTACCTTCTCCCGAATTGGAAAGTAGTTCATCACAAAAATCAGTTCCAGTGATTCTTACACCCATCGGTGAGGAAGGTAATGATAATGATCATGAAACTTCAGATCAAGTTGCTACCAAACCTCGTAGGTCAACCAGAGTATGGTCCGCACCAGAGTGGTATGGAAATACTGTTCTGGAAGTCATGTTACTAGACCATGAAGAACCTACGAACTATGAGGAAGCGATGATGAGCCCAGATTCCACGAAATGGCTTGAGACCATGAAGTCTGAGATGGGATCCATGTATGAGAACAAAGTATGGACTTGGGTTGACTTGCCCGATGATTGGCAAGCCATAGAGAATAAATGGATCTTCAAGCGGAAGACGTACGCTGATAGTAGTGTTACTATCTTCAAAGCTCGACTTGTCGAAAAAGGTTTTTGACAAGTTCAGGGTGTTGACTACGATGAGATCTTCTCACTCGTATCGATACTTAAAGTCTGTCCGAATCATGTTAGCAATTGCCACATTTTATGAAATCTGGCAAATGGATATCAAAAGTACATTCCTTAATAGATTTATTAAATAAGGGTTGTATATGATGCAACCAGAAGATTTTGTCAATCCTAGAGGTGCTAACAAAATATGCAAGCTCCAGCGATCCATCTATGGACTGGTGCAAGCATCTCGGAGTTGGAATATACTCTTCGATACTGCGATCAAAGCATATGGTTTTATACAGACTTTTGGAGAAGCCTGTATTTACAAGAAAGTGAGTGGGAGCACTACATCATTTCTGGTAAGTATATGTGAATGACATATTGTTGATTGGAAATAATGTAGAATTTTCTGGAAAGCATAAAGGAGTGTTTGAAAGGAGTTTTTCAAAGAAAGACCTCTGTGAAGCTGCTTACATATTGAGCATCAAGATCTATAGAGATAGATCAAGACGCTTGATAAGTTTTTTCAATGAGTACATACCTTGACAAGATTTTGAGGTAGTTCAAAATGGAACAGTCAAAGAAGGACTTCTTGCCAGTGTTGCAAGGTGTGAAGTTGAGTAAAGACTCAAAACCCGACCACGACAAAAAATAGAAAGAGAATGATAAGTCATTCCCTATGCCTCAGTCATAGGTTCTATAAAGTATGCTATGCTATGTACCAGACTTATTGTGTACCTCACCATGAGTTTGGCAAGAGGGTACAATAGTGATCCAGGAGTGGATCACTGGACAGCGGTCGAAATTATCCTTAGTGGAATAAGGAAATGTTTCTCGGTTATGGAGGTGACAAAGAGTTCATCGTAAAGAGTTACGTCGATGCAAGCTTTGACACCGATCTGGATGACTCTAAGTCTTGATCTAGATACATATTGAAAGTGGGAGCAATTAGCTAGAGTAGCTCCGTGCAGAGTATTGTAGACATAGAAATTTGCAAAATACATACGGATCTGAATGTTGCAGACCCGTAGACTAAAATTTCTCTCACAAGCAAAACATGATCATTACCTTATTACTCTTGGGTGTTAATCACATAGCGATGTGAACTAGATTGTTGACTCTAGTAAACCTTCTGAGTGTTGGTCACATGGCGATGTGAACTATTAGTGTTAAATCACATGGCGATGTGAACTAGATTATTGACTCTAGTGCAAGTGGGAGACTGAAGGAAATATGCCCTAGAGGCAATAATAAAGTTGTTATTTATGTTTCCTTTATACCATGATAAATGTTTATTATTCATGCTAGAATTGTATTAACCGGAAACTTGGTGCATGTGTGAATACATAGACAAACAGAGTGTCCGTAGTATGCCTCTACTTGACTAGATCGTTAATCAAAGATGGTTAAGTTTCCTGACCATAGACATGTTTTGTCATTTGATGAATGGGATCACATCATTAGAGAATGATGTGATGGAGAAGACCCATCCGTTAGCTTAGCATAATGATTGTTTAGTTTTATTGCTATTGCTTTCTTCATGACTTATACATGTTCGTCTGACTATGAGATTATGCAACTCCCGAACACCGGAGGAACACCTTGTGTGCTATCAAACGTCACAACATAACTTGGTGATTATAAAGATGCTCTACAGGTGTCTCCGATGGTGTTTGTTGAGTTGGCATAGATCGAGATTAGGATTTGTCACTCCGTGTATCGGAGAGGTATCTCTAGGCACTCTCGGTAATGCACATCACTATAAGCCTTGCAAGCAATGTGACTAATGAGTTAGTTGCGGGATGATGCATTAGGAACGAGTAAAGAGACTTGCCGGTAACGAGATTGAACTAGGTATAATGATAACGACGAATGAATCTCGGGCAAGTAACATACTGATGACAAAGGGAACAACGTATGTTGTTATGCGGTTTGACTGATAAAGATCTTCGTAGAATATGTAGGAGCCAATATGAGCATCCAAGTTCCGCTATTGGTTATTGACCGGAGATGTGTCTCGGTCATGTCTACATAGTTCTCGAACCCGTAGGGTCCGCACTGTAACATCCCAAATTTTCAATTTGGAATGTTATACATTAGATCATCATCGCATAGCATATTTTATTGCATTTTGGCAAATCCTCGAAAAAAAAATCCTAAGCAACTCAAGGACCCTCGGAGAGAGTTGGGGATTTTTCCCGGTTTTCATATTTGATTTTTATCCAATAAGTGAAACGAGGATTTTTGGTTTTTAATTATTTTTCTCTCCGAAAAATATTTCATATTAAAATAAATGAGAGGAGAAAATATGACTTCTCCACGATAATTGAAATATTGGAGGAAAAATATTAAAATCAAATATTTGATTTTATTCAGATTTTATTTGCATTAAAAAATTGGACGTTTTAAAAACTGCATTTTTAGGGCCAAGAAAATGTTCACCTCGTTCTAATTATTTTAATTAGGCGGTGAAAATTTGTTTTGGCATTTTTGGATTTTTATTTATTTTTCTATGATTTTTCTAGGTTCGGCGGAATTAATTTAAAAAAAAATATCCCGAGCGCGCCGACTGGGCCGAAGCCCAGCCGACGGCCCAGCCCAGCCGCCCGAGTCGTCCCCGACCTGGAGACCCGCCGCCGCCCGTCGCCCCCTTCCCCACGGCACCCCCTCCCCTCCTATAAGTACCCAGCCCTGCCGCCTCCCTCACCCCGCCCCGTTCCCCACCAGACGCCGCCTGGAGGAGCCGCGCTGGAGCTCGAAGCCACTGCCGCCGAGAGGAGCCGAAGGAGCCGCCGGCCGGAGCCGCAGGACGCCTCCGCCCGTCGCCCCTCGCCTCCCGACGACGCCCGCGCCCCGCAGCACCCCGCCGCACCCGAAGACTCCGCCGGAGCCCCGTCCCGCCCGCCGGAATACCTCGCCAGAGGTATAGCCGTACGCCGCCGCCGTGCCGTTTTTTTAAAAAACCGTTCGGTCTATTTTTTTTTCCGAAACCCTAGGTTTATTTTTTTTAGATCGGTTTATTTTTTTCTGTCGGTTTAGTTAGTTAGTGAACGTTCACCGATCCGTTCGTTTTAACGAACGTGTTCACCGGTTAGTCGCAGTTAACGAACGTCCGTTCGTTTAACTGTTCGTCAGTTTTATTTTTCGTCGGATTATCCGCGATTTTCCAGAATCGCGATTTCTGATCTGTTTTTCGTTTTAGTTTAACTTTTCGCTCGTTTATCGGAATCAGGTGATTCAAGCGCCTAGAGTTTCGTCTCGAAATTCTCTTTCCGTTTAACCTAATCAATCAAGTTTTGCTACTATAAAATTTGACTTAGATTTAGATTAGTAAACGAAGCTTGTTTCTTTCGCCGTTTGACTTTCGTTGCTTCGTTCGATTTGATTCTTTTTGCAAACCGGAGTTCTTAAGTTGAACTTTCTGGTTAGATCTTTTATTTGAGTTTTACCTGTGCATTTGATGAGTTCTTATTGTATGCTTGTTTGTTTGCGATAGAGTACCCGGAGTGCGCCGCTTGCTACTTCGAATCTCTAAGTTTCACAGATCATCAGCAAGGCAAGTAACACTTTGATCATACCTCTTTACTACCCAGTTTTATTGCATTAGGTCAACCCTCAAACATTGCATGGTTAGGACCTAATTAAATTGTGGGTATCGCGAAGTAGTTGAGGTAGTACCTATTACATGTTTTATTATCAAACCCTTGGGAGTTACTTCTACGTTTGCTTATATCGCTATGCTATGCTTGTAGACGTGGATTGGGTTTGAGAGATATTCACGACAAATGTGAGATTGTTAATTAATGGTTTATTTAAGGTGGCAACTAAAACTCACATCTGGGTGGATTGAGGCACCTGGGTATTCCAGTGATTGCCTGTTTCTTTTTGGACCGCCACCCAGGTTCAAAGGGATCATGAGATTATTCGTGCTAGAAACTTCCTTGTGCAGCCACAAGCTATTATGGGCTCTAGCATAGTTGACTAAGTTGTGTGAACTCTTAAAGTGGTAGACTAGCAGATGTAGGGGATGTAGGTTGGTACGGTCTATCACATCGTAAGGTGCAAACGCTTCTAAAAGACTGTGTCTCGGTTATCCGTTTCTCAAACATCATGTAGTGCGAGAATCAAGCGGAGGCGATCGAGTCTTGTGGGGAAAAGTGCACAAACCTCTGCAGAGTGTATAAACTAATCATGATTAGCCGTGTCCCCGGTTATGGACGTTTTGAGTATCTAGTATCTGGATTATCATGTGAATCTCATCACCATGTTACTTTAATTAATTTTGTTGGGTTAATAATGATACTTAATTGGGATTGAGATGCTGTCAACCATCTCAATGTTTAACAACCACCATGATAGTTAAATAAAATTTATTCCTTTGCAGTAGGGAAAATTTGGCTTTTTGCAAAACAGTAACCATAGAGCCTTCTACCAGCCAAATATGCATGTAGTGATAGCATCATTTTGTTCATTACTCTCTATGTGTTATTTTGCCAGCATATTCCATGTGCTGACCCGTTTTCGGGCTGCAACGTTTCATGTTGCGGACTTTTCAGACGACGAGTAAGGTGCCTTAGGTCGTGGTCTTATACTCAGTGATGCCGTTGGAGTTGATGGACTCACTTATCTTCCAAGTCTTCCGTTGTTATCGTATTAGATGGCCTTAAGCCATATTTATCATACTTATTTCTCTTTTGAGATACTCGTTGTAATAAGTGTGTGATTGCTACTCTGTTATAAATCCTCCATTTGTACTGTGCGTGTCAGCATTACTGATCCAGGGATGACACTGGTGCACAGAAGCACAGACTATTTGAGGTCTGGTCGCTACAAAGGTGGTATCAGAGCACACGCTGACTGTAGGACACGACCACTAAGTTTAAACCCTAGAACACTACTCTCTTCTCATTTCTTACTCCTCTCCATTTTCTACTCTTTTAGGATGGCGGATGCAAGGAACAAGTTCATGCAACCAGATGAAGATACACCCTTTGGACGCCATTTGAAGGAAGTCACTAGATACCTGAACATCGGAATTCCAAGCTTCACCGAAACCTACAACGCCACACTACCAGAAGAAGAGCACTGGAAGATTCAAGTTCAAGTTCCAGGAAGGACGTTTACGCCAGTCACTGAGCCTATAGAGTTTTCCTTTGATGCACCAACCTGGAGTTTAGGAAAGAGCATGGCAGCCCACATCTCCATGGGACACATTGGAGAAGTCTACCGCAGGGAGCTTAAGGATACTATTTATCAGATTTGTGGACGCCGAGATGAGCAATGGGAGATGATCAGCACCAAGAAGGATGGATCAATTGCAGCTTTCATCCAGGAGCAAAACCAACACATTCGTCGCCAGGAGAACTAGATGTGCGCAGACATGATAAATCTGAAGAAGGCATTGACCAAGATCACGGAGTTGGAGGAAGAACTCAAGGCTACACGCGAGGATTATATGGAAGAAATCGTCGCACTAGTAAGGAAGAATGACGACCTGACACAGAAGATCGGAGTTTTCATAGGAGACCCAGCACCTGGAGGACAAGACGACGATTCTACTTGCCCGGATAACTACATCATCATCGACGACACCGACTCGGACCCCAGTGAAGATGATTTTGATGATGAAGCTGGTGCGGATATCATAGAGTCTTCGACCGATCAAAATTTCTAGTAGACCACCATATCAGTAGTAGTATTTACCCCCAAGTATATAGTATAGTCCGAACACGTAGTAACGATAGTTAGATCGATTGTATGCCTTGTTTGAATTGATTGAGTGATATTGATTGTGTTTGTCTCATGAGCATATGGGTAGTGTTTTCCCTCTAGACCTCATTCTATTCTATATCTCATCTTTTCTAAACCTATCAGATGCCTCCGAGACGCGACACCGGATTTGTTTTTCCACCAGAGATCACTCAGTTGATTCAGCAGCAGAATGCCCTGATGCAAGTGTTAGTACAGAACCAAGGCAACAACAACAACAACAACAACAACAACAACAACAACAACAACAACCCACCACCACCACATGTTGATCACTTAACCCGTTTCTTGAGGCTAAATCCGCCGGTGTTTTCCAGCAGCACCGAGCCGATTGTTGCAGATGATTGGCTCCTCAAAGTTGGAAGGGAGTTGACCACTGCAGGATGCACAGATGTGGAGAGAGTGCGTTTTGCCGCACATCAGCTTGATGGACCCGCAGCATCATGGTGGGAGAATTACACAGCCACACACCCTATTGACACTGTCACATGGGACCAGTTTCAGCAAGCTTTCCGTACTGCCCATGTTTCAGCAGGAGCTATGGCTATGAAGAAGCGTGAGTTTCGCAACCTACGCCAAGGAGGACGCACCGTAGGCCAGTATGTGGAGGACTTTAGTAAGTTAGCACGTTATGCTCCAGATGATGTTACTACAGATGCAACCAAGCAGGAGAAGTTTCTGGAAGGACTGAATGGTGAGCTGAGCATGCAGTTGATGGTAGCAACCTTCAACAACTACCAGGAGTTGGTAGATAGAGTTCTCATGATTGAAGGGAAGCAATAGCAGATTGAAAACCGTAAGAGGAAGTATGGACAAGGGAAGTACAATTCTGGAGCTCAGCAGAAGCCACGTTTTACCCCGAAATCGGGAGGACATTTTCAGCATACCCATGGAGGAGGTAGTTCGCACAACCATAATGGCCCCAAGAATGGTAATGGGAATGGAGGAAGCAACGGTCAGAACCGTACCAACCCTTCAACCCCAGCTAAGAGAGACCTGAGCCAAGTCACTTGCTTTAAGTGTCAGAAGACTGGGCATTATGCCAATGAATGTCCTGAAGCCCATAATGGAAATGTCAATGGAAGCTCTGGGAAGAAGCCGAACCCTTTTAATAAGGGACGAGTGAACCACGTTTACGCGGAGGAGGTTGAAGCACAGCCTGATGCAGTAATAGGTAAGTTTTTGGTTAAGTCATTTACTGCACTCGTTCTTTTTGATACTGGTGCATCGCATTCATACATATCAAGGGGATTTGTGGATAAGTATAAACTGCCAACCCAAACCCTTAGGTCACCCATGTTAGTAACCTCGCCAGGAGCAGAGTATATGGCTAGTTTATGGTGTGATCGGTTACCATTAAGGATTGGTAAATACGTGTTTCCCTCGGACCTAATAGTATTGGAATCGCAAGGATTGGATGTGATATTAGGCATGGATTGGTTATCGAAGTATGGAGGGAACATTGATTGCGCCAGTAAGTCGATTTTGCTTACCACTCCAGAAGGAAGAAGGATTACGTATGTATCCCGGCATGTGCCGAAGAGGACACAAGTAAATTCCTTATCAGAAGGAAGTACCAGTGGTGAAGGATTACCTCGACGTATTTCCAGAGGAGTTGCCAGGCATGCCACCAGATAGAGACATCGAGTTTTTGATCGAGCTTTTGCCAGGCACAGGACCAATATCTAAGAGACCGTACAGGATGCCCGCAAAAGATTTGGAGGAGATTAAGAAGCAGATTAAGGAGTTACTGAATAAAGGCTATGTTCGCCCAAGTTCGTCACCTTGGGGATCGCCAGTACTTCTAGTGGAGAAGAAGGATAGATCGTTAAGGATGGTTGTTGATTATCGTGGATTGAATGAAGTGACCATAAAAAATAAGTACCCATTGCCGATGATCAATGATTTGTTTGACCGCTTACAAGGAGCTAAGGTATTTTCCAAGATCGATCTACGATCAGGATACCATCAGTTGAAGATTCGAGAGCAGGATATACCTAAGACGGCTTTACCACCAGGTATGGGCTGTATGAGTATATCGTTATGTCATTTGGTCTGACTAACGCACCAGCCTATTTCATGAACCTGATGAACAAAGTGTTTATGGAGTTTTTGGATAAGTTTGTCGTGGTGTTCATTGATGACATTTTGGTCTACTCAAAGAAAGAAGAGGAGCATAAGGAGCATTTGCGTTTGGTACTTGAGAAGCTCAGAGAACATCAGTTATACGCCAAGTTCAGCAAATGTGAGTTTTGGCTGAAGGAAGTTGGATTCCTCGGACATGTTATATCCGGAGAAGGAATAGCAGTAGACCCTACCAAAGTTGTCACTGTGACCAATTGGGAATCACCCACGTCAGTTGGAGCAATCCGAAGTTTCCTTGGACTCGCAGGATACTACCGGAGGTTCATTGAGAATTTCTCGAAGATTGCAAAGCCCATGACTGAGCTATTGAAGAAAGATACCAAGTTCAATTGGACTGAGGATTGTGAAGCTAGTTTCCAAGAGTTGAAGAAATGTTTGGTTACATCACCAGTGTTGATTCTGCCAGACCAACGCAAGGATTATGAAGTTTATTGCAATGCTTCTCGTCGAGGACTTGGAGCAGTGCTTATGCAGGAAGGAAGAGTAGTTTCGTATGCTTCACGACAACTTAAACCCCATGAGAAGAATTATGCCACCCATGATTTGGAGTTAGCAGCCGTAGTACATGCGTTGAAGACATGGAGACATTTTCTCATCGGAAATCACTATGAGGTGTACACGGATCACAAGAGTTTGAAGTACATTTTCACGCAGAAGGAGTTCAATCTCAGGCCGAGGAGATGGTTGGAACTCATAAAGGATTATGATATGAGATTGCATTATCACCCCGGAAAGGCTAACGTAGTAGCAGACGCGTTGAGCCGCAAGAGCCATGTCAACACCCTCATGACCGGAGAGTTACCGAAAGTATTAGCCGAGGATCTTCGCGAGCTATGTTGGAGATAGCTCCAAGAGGCTATTTAGCAACGTTGGAGATTAAGTCTACCTTGATGGAAAAGATCAGGGAAGCTCAAAAGACAGACAAGGGAATTGACGAGATAAAGAAAAGGATGAGTAAAGGAAAAGCCAAAGGATTTCGTGAGGATGAGCACGATACCTTATGGTTTGAGGACCGCGTTCATGTGCCCAATGATCCGAAGATCAGGAAGATGATCTTGCAAGAGGCCCATGATTCACCGTATTTGATTCACCCAGGAAATACCAAGATGTATTTGGATTTGAAGGATACTTTCTGGTGGACCGGAATGAAGAAGGATATTGCGGAGTATGTAGCAGTTTGTGATGTATGTCAGAGAGTAAAGGCAGAGCATCAGAAGCCAGCAGGATTGCTACAGCCATTGCCGATACCCGAATGGAAGTGGAATAAACTAGGCATGGATTTTATCACGGGATTGCCCAGGACTCGTTCAGGCTATGACTCGATATGGGTTGTAGTCGATCGTTTGATGAAAGTAGCTCATTTCATCCCAGTGAAGACCACTTACACCAGTGCTAAGTTGGCAAAGATATACATGACCAGAATCGTATGTCTGCATGGAGTTCCGAGGACCATTGTATCAGATAGAGGAACCCAGTTTACTTCAAAGTTTTGGAATCAGTTACATGAAACTTTGGGTACCAGGCTAGAGTTCAGTACAACTTTTCATCCACAGACAGATGGACAGACCGAGAGAGTCAATCAGATTTTGGAGGACATGTTGAGAGCTTGTGCGCTAGATTATGGATCTAGTTGGGACGACAATTTGCCGTATGCAGAGTTTTCTTGCAATAACAGTTATCAAACCAGTTTGAAGATGGCCCCTTTCGAAGCTTTGTACGGAAGGAGGTGTAGAACACCATTGTTATGGGACGAAGTTGGAGACCGTCAGTTGTTTGGACCAGATTTGATTAAAGAGTCTAAACAGAAAGTGAAGTTGATTCGCGATAGGCTCAAGGTAGCCCAATCCAGGCAGAAGAGTTATGCGGATTCTAAACGCAAGGAGACAGTTCACGAAGTCGGAGACATAGTTTATCTTCGTGTATCACCACTTCGAGGAGTTAAGCGCTTCGGAGTTAAAAGGAAAGTTAGCGCCACGTTTTATCGGACCATACAGAATTCTGGAGCGTATGGGAGAAGTCGCTTACAAGCTGGAATTGCCTGAAGGATTGTCAGGAGTTCATGATGTATTTCACGTTTCCCAGTTGAAGAAGTGCCACGCAGAGATGGCTGAGATACCACTGAGAGATACAATGCCACTGGAAGCGATTTAGTTGGAAAGTGATTTGACTTATGAGGAGAAACCAGTCAAGATTCTTGAGTATGCCAGCCGAGTCACCCGCAGCAAGGTTATCAAGTTTTGCAAAGTTCAGTGGAGTCACCACACTGAAGACGAAGCCACCTGGGAGCGAGAGGAAGATCTACGGAAGAACCACTCTCACCTATTTTCTAGCCAACCCGAATCTCGAGGGCGAGATTCATCTTAAGGGGGTAGGTTTGTAACATCCCAAATTTTCAATTTGGAATGTTATACATTAGATCATCATTGCATAGCATATTTTATTGCATTTTGGCAAATCCTCGAAAAAAAAATCCTAAGCAACTCAAGGACCCTCGGAGAGAGTTGGCGATTTTTCCCGGTTTTCATATTTGATTTTTATCCAATAAGTGAAACGAGGATTTTTGGTTTTTAATTATTTTTCTCCCCGAAAAATATTTCATATTAAAATAAATGAGAGGAGAAAATATGACTTCTCCACGATAATTGAAATATTGGAGGAAAAATATTAAAATCAAATATTTGATTTTATTCGGATTTTATTTGCATTAAAAAAATTGCACGTTTTAAAAACAGCATTTTTAGGGCCAAGAAAATGTTCACCTCGTTCTAATTATTTTAATTAGGCGGTGAAAATTTGTTTTGGCATTTTTGGATTTTTATTTATTTTTCTATGATTTTTCTAGGTTTGGCAGAATTCATTAAAAAAAAATCCCGAGCGCGCCGACTGGGCCGAAGCCCAGCCGACGGCCCAGCCTAGCCGCCCGAGTCGTCCCCGACCAGGAGACCCGCCGCCGCCCGAGTCCCGCTCGAGCACGGCCGCCGCCCGTCGCCCCCTTCCCCACGGCACCCCGTCCCCTCCTATAAGTACCCAGCCCCGCCGCCTCCCTCACCTCACCCCGCCCCGTTCCCCACCCGACGCCGCCTGGAGGAGCCGCGCCAGAGCTCGAAGCCGCCGCCGCCGAGAGGAGCCGAAGGAGCCGCCGCCCGGAGCCGCAGAACGCCGCCGCCCGTCGCCCCTCGCCTCCCGACGACGCCCGCGCCCCGCAGCACCCCGCCGCACCCGAAGACCCCGCCGGAGCCCCGTCCCGCCCGCCGGAATACCTCGCCGGAGGTATAGCCATACGCCGCCGCCGTGCCGGTTTTTTTTTAAAACCGTTCGGTCTATTTATTTTTTTCCGAAACCCTAGGTTTATTTTTTTAGATCGGTTTATTTTTTTCTGTCGGTTTAGTTAGTTAGTCAACATTCACCGATCCGTTCGTTTTAACGAACGTGTTCACCGGTTAGTCGCAGTTAACGAACGTCCGTTCGTTTAACTGTTCGTCAGTTTTATTTTTCGTCGGATTATCCACGATTTTCCAGAATCGCGATTTCTGATCTGTTTTTCGTTTCAGTTTAACTTTTCGCTCGTTTATCGAAATCAGGCGATTCAAGCGCCTAGAGTTTCGTCTCAAAATTCTCTTTCCGTTTAACCTACTCAATCAAGTTTTGCTACTGTAAAATTTGACTTAGATTCAGATTAGTAAACGAAGCTTGTTTCTTTCGCCGTTTGACTTTCGTTGCTTCGTTCGATTTGATTCTTTTTGCAAACCGGAGCTCTTAAGTTGAACTTTCTGGTTAGATCTTTTATTTGAGTTTTACCTGTGCGTTTGATGAGTTCTTATTGTATGCTTGTTTGTTTGCGATAGAGTACCCGGAGTGCGCCGCTTGCTACTTCGAATCTCTAAGTTTCACAGATCATCAGCAAGGGAAGTAACACTTTGATCATACCTCTTTACTACTCAGTTTTATTGCATTAGATCAACCCTCAAACATTGCATGGTTAGGACCTAATTAAATTGTGGGTATCGGGAAGTAGTTGAGGTAGTACCTATTACATGTTTTATTATCAAACCCTTGGGAGTTACTTCTACGTTTTCTTATATCGCTATGCTATGCTCGTAGATGTGGATTGGGTTTGAGAGATATTCACGACAAATGTGAGATTGTTAATTAATGATTTACTTAAGGTGGCAACTAAAACTCACATCTGGGTGGATTGAGGCACCTGGGTATTCCAGTGATTGCCTGTTTCTTTTTGGACCGCCACCCAGGTTCAAAGGGATCATGAGATTATTCGTGCTAGAAACTTCCATGTGCAGCCACAAGCTATTATGGGCTCTAGCATAGTTGAGTAAGTTGTGTGAACTCTTACAGTGGTAGATTAGCAGATGTAGGGGATGTAGGTTGGTATGGTCTATCACATCGTAAGGTGCAAACGCTTCTGAAAGACTGTGTCTCGGTCATCCATTTCTCAAACATCATGTAGTGCGAGAATCAAGCGGAGGCGATCGAGTCTTGTGGGGAAAAGTGCACAAACCTCTGCAGAGTGTATAAACTAATCATGATTAGCCGTGTCCCTGGTTATGGACGTTTTGAGTATCTAGTATCTGGATTATCATGTGAATCTCATCACCATGTTACTTTAATTAATTTTGATGGGTTAATGATGATACTTAATTGGGATTGAGATGCTGTCAACCATCTCAATGTTTAACGACCACCATGATAGTTAAATAAAATTTATTCCTTTGCAGTAGGGAAAAAATGGCTTTTTGCAAAACAGTAACCATAGAGCCTTCTACCAGCCAAATATGCATGTAGTGATAGCATCATTTTGTTCATTACTCTCTATGTGTTATTTTGCCAGCATATTCCATGTGCTGGCCCGTTTTCGGGCTGCAACGTTTCATGTTGTAGACTTTTCAGGCGACGAGTAAGGTGCCTTAGGTCGTGGTCTTATACTCAGTGATGCCGTTGGAGTTGATGGACTCACTTATCTTCCAAGTCTTCCGCAACTACTAAAGATCATTAAGGTAAAACCCAACCATAGAATTAAAGCATCAAGTCCCCTTTATCCCATACGCAACAACCCCCTTACTCGAGTTTATGCTTCTGTCACTCAAGCAACCCACTATAAGCGAATCATGAACGTATTGCAACACCCTACAGCGGGAATCCCTCACACTTGCGCGACACGGAGGGCACAATAGGACAGCACCAAAATAAAACATGCAACTCATACCAATCTAGATCATCAATCAACCCAAAGACAAAGGATATCTACTCAAAACATCATAGGATGGCAACACATCATTGATCATAATATGTGGCATAAAGCACCATGTTCAAGTAGGGATTACACCGGGGTGCGGGAGAGTGGACCGCGTAAAAGAGATGAGGATGGTGATGATGATGGTGATGTTGATGAAGACGATCACCGCGGCGATGATTCCCCTCCTGATGGCACTCCGGCGCCACCGAGAGAGAGCAGGAGAGGTTCTCCCCCTTGTGCTTCCTCCTCCACGGCCTCCCCCTGGATGGGGAGAGGTTCTCCCTTTGGTGCTTGGCCTTCATGGCGATGATGGCCCCTCCGGGATCCTCCTCCATGGCCTCCGGTGATGATGGCCCCCTCCGGCAGGGTGCCAGAGAGGGCCTAGATTGATTTCTCGTGGCTACAGAGGCTTGCGGCGGCGGAACTTCCGATCTAGGTTAATTTCTGGAGGTTTGGGTATTTATAGGAGAGGTTGGCGTCGAGAACAAGTCAGGGGGCCCCACGGGTAGTCCACGAGGCACAGGGGCGTGCCCAGGGGGGTGGGCGCGCCCCCACCCTCGTGGGGCCCACGGGACTCCCCTCCGGTAGATTTTTATTCCAGTATTTTTTATTTTTTCCAGAAAAATTCTCCGTTGATTTTCAGCGCATTCCGAGAACTTTTATTTCTGCACAAAAAACAACACCACGGTAGTTCTGCTGAAAACAGCATCAGTCCGGGTTAGTTCTAATCAAATCATACCAAAATCATATAAAACAATAGTAAACATGGCATGAATACTTCATAAATTATCGATACGTTGGAGACGTATCAGCGCCCCCCTTTCCTTCCCTCCCCACTCTCCCTTCCTTCTTCCCCCTTTCCTCCAGGTGGAATCCTACTAGGACTGGAGTCCTAGTAGGTCTCCCTCCTCCTGGCCTGCCCTACAGGGCCGGCCGGCCTCCCCATCCCCTCCTTTATATACGGGGGCAGGAGGGCACCCTAGAACACACAAGTTTCTATTAACCATGTACGGTGCCCCCCTCCGCAGTTACACACCTCGGTCATATCATCGTAATGCTTAGACGAAGCCCTGCGCCGGTAACTTCATCATCACCGTCGCCACGCCATCGTGCTGACGGAACTCTCCCTCGTCCTCAACTGGATCAAGAGATCGAGGGACGTTATCGAGCTGAACCTGTGCTGAACACGGAGGTGCCGTACGTTCGGTACTTGGATCGGTTGGATCGCGAAGACGTTCAACTACATCAACCGCGTTACTAAACGCTTCCGCTTCCGGTCTATGAGGGTACGTGGACAAACTCTCCCCGCTCATTGCTATGCATCTCATAGATAGATCTTGCATGATCGTAGGTAAATTTTTTGAAATACTGCGTTCTCCAACACTGGCATCTGAGCCAGGTCTATGTGTAGAAGTTATATGCACGAGTAGAACACAAAGAGTTGTGGGCGATAATAGTCACACTGCTTACCAGCAACGTCTTACTTTGATTTGGCAGTATTGTTGGATGAAGCGGCCCGGACCGACATTGCATGACCACGTTCATGAGACTTGTTCTACCGACGTGCTTCGCACACAGGTGGCTAGCGGGTGTCTGTTTCTCCAGCTTTAGTTGAATTGAGTTTGACTACGCCCGGTCCTTGTTGAAGGTTAAAACAACATACTTGACGAAAAATCGTTGTGGTTTTGATGCGTAGGTAAGAACGGTTCTTGCTAGAAGCTCGTAGCAGCCACGTAAAACTTGCAACAACAAAGTAGATGACGTCTAACTTGTTTTTGTAGGGCATGTTATGATGTGATATGGTCAAGACGTGATGAGATATAAATTGTTGTATGAGATGATCATGTTTTGTAACCGTTATCGCCAACTGGCAGGAGCCTTATGGTTGTCTCTTTATTACATAAGATGCAAGCGCCATATAATTGCTTTACTTTATCGCTATGCGATAGCAATAGTTGCAAAAGCAATAGTTGGCGAGACGACCATGTGACGACACGTTGATAGAGATCAAGATGATGGAGATCATGGTGTCATGCCGGTGACGATGGAGATCATGACGGTACTTTGGAGATGGAGATCAAAGGCACAAGATGATGATGGCCATATCATGTTACATATTTTGATTGCATGTGATGTTTATCTTTTATGCATCTTATTTTGCTTAGTACGACGGTAGCATTATGAGATGATCCCTTACTAAAATTTCAAGGTAGAAGTGTTCTCCCTGAGTATGCACCGTTGCGACAGTTCTTCGTGCCAAGCACCACGTGATAGTCGGGTGTGATAAGCTCTACGTTCACATACAATGGGTGCAAGCCAGTTTTGCACGTGCAGAATACTCGGGTTAAACTTGACGAGCCTAGCATATGCAGATATGGCCTCGGAACACTAAGACCGAAAGGTCGAACGTGAATCATATAGAAGATATGATCAACATAGTGATGTTCACCATTGAAAACTACTCCATCTCACGTGATGATCGGACATGGTTTAGTTGATATGGATCACGTGATCATTTAGATGACTAGAGGGATGTCTATCTAAGTGGGAGTTCTTAAGTAATATGATGAATTGAACTTTAATTTATCATGAACTTAGTCCTGATAGTTTTTGCATATCTATGTTATAGATCAATAGCTCGCGTATAGGTCCCATGTTTTATTTTTGATATGTTCCTAGAGAAAAATAAGTTGAAAGATGTTAGTAGCAATGATGCGGACTGCGTCCGTGATCTAAGGATTATCCTCATTGTTGCACAGAATAATTATGTCCTTGATGCACCGATAGGTGACAGACCTATTGCGGGAGCAGATGCAGATGTTATGAACGCTTGACAAAGCTCGGTATGATGACTACTTGATAGTTTAGTGCACCATACTTTACAGCTTAGAACCGGGACTTCAAAAACATTTTGAACGCCATGGAGCATATGAGATGTTCAAACAGTTGAAATTAGTATTTCATACTCATGCCCGTGTCGAGAGGTATGAGACCTCTGACAGTACTTTGCCTACAAGATGGAGGAGAATGGCTCAACCAATGAGCATGTGCTCAGAATGTATGAGTACTACAATCGCTTGATATTTGGACAAGTAGATTTCAAGTCATCATTGTGCCCAAAACAAAGAGAATAGGCTAGTGACTGCATATGTTCATCATTACATGCGATCCACACATATAATGATGAATCATCCAAGGGCTTCCAGGCCATCCACACTTGGCTCTAACTCTATCTATCTCTGTTTTTGGAACACAATGCTTCTTTTTGTCACTAGCCCATATCTCTTCAATACTTTGACTAGCTGGTTCTTGCTTCTGAAGACCATTGACAACTGGAAGTTTGGAATTTCACTGTCATTGTTGAATCTAGGAAACTGGCTCTTCATCCTCTCTGGCTGTCCATCAGAATCCTCACCATAGGAGTAATCCTCATTAGATGAATCAAAGTTCCAGTCCTTCTCCTCTCCTTCTAGCTGCTCCTCCATATTTGCCTTCAAATTTATTGGAACTGCTTCACTTGTATCTCTTCCAATCTAGCCTTTTGTTTCTCTCATCCTTTTCTTGAATTTTATTGCATGCCTTCTAAGCTCTACCGCTTCTGAATCTTCACCACTGTCCTCACCGTGTGGCATATATTCAGTGTCAGTGTCATCATCTGAACCTTCACTGTCATCATCTGGATTTGTTTGTGCAGGAGCAGCAATTTCTTGTGAAGTACCAGCCACATGCTGTGAAGTAGCAAGCATATGCTGTGAAGTAGCAGGACCAGCTTGACTTGGATTGCAAATTTGTGACACTACAAGTTCATCTTCAACTAGCTCACTGTCAACTACATTAGTTCTTCCCCTTCTCTGCTTCATTGGACTGACAATGATTTGGGAGATGACCCCTGTGTCATCAGGAACCATGACATTCTCAACAGCTAGCACTTCTTCACTGTCAGTAGCTTCAGAAGTGACATTCTCAACAACTTGCACTTCTTCTTCACTGTCAGTAGATTCAACAATGACAATGGCAGGTGGAGCATCACTTAACTGCACAATTTCATCCTCAAAATCACTGCAACTGCTGTTGTCTGCACTGTCCTGCTCCCCATGGTACTCAACATAAATATGTGCAACATCACCAACACAAATATAATCCCCCATCTTCACACATTTACTGTCATCATCCAAGAACACCAAACCATCAGCCAATTCAGTCCCAGGAATATGAAAGTACGGCCAGCAGGCGGGCGGCGTGCTTATCTTGTGTGACAACACTACAGAGCGAGTAGCTCTTCTAGTCGGGCAGCTGTGTGACAACACTCCCGAGAAAGTTTCATTGATTCCTTCAGTTCCATATGATCTTTCAAAAACCCTTTCACCTCCTGCAAATAGAGCTTGTCTCTCAATCTCTGACACATCCTCATCACCCCCAACATAGTCCAATTGTCGACCAACTCGGATGAAATCCCCTCCAAAATGAAACCTAACATTTAGTATCTCTGTTGGGTCCATGATGTAACTGAATAAGAAGAAAAAAGAACACACAGATCACTACCTTGTGCTATTATGAACTAAGATCAGAAACTAATCTAAACAACAGAACCTACTTTTTCCCACTTAAAAGATGATCCTTTTCACCCTAAAACCCTAACTCATCCATGTTCAGAGAGGTCAAAATGCGGCGCCATAGGAGGAGGTCTTCGGGGACATACCTTAACCCATTGCGCACAACAGCGTGCCGGCCAGATTGTCGCCGCTGGAGTAGATCAGCCACCTGTCGCCATTGCCATTGCTAGAGCAGAGAGGAAGACAGGGGGCGGCTCCTCGACTCCTACGGTGCATGGGCTGGACTCCTCCTCTCAACTGATAAAGTGCTCGATCTGGCGCATTGCGCTGGCCCAACTTGAACGGACCCAACCGCCAACTCTTTGTTTCTCAAAAAAAAAAGCAATCCCGGCCAGTCTGTTTGGAACGGTCTCAGGATTTAATTTAGACCGGGATTAGTGAGTTGAGTGTGCTGATTTCAGGGATTGGGAGTTCAGGGTTCCATTTAGCTTTTCTCCACGAGTTCAGGGTTTATTTTAGACTTTTTTCGCATTATGGTTTGGTTTGAAAAGTTAAGTGTGCATGTACGATGCCATGATTCCTGACCAAATATCAATATATTTACTACTTCAAAAAGGTGCCAAACATAGTACTACGAAGTGTACATATTTCTTGGTACCAGTCAATCGATTCCACGCCTATTTAGGACAGGCCAGAGCGAGCCCTTTTCTCGTTGCCACAACACCGCACACCTCACCTTGAGCGAACATTCTTTTTCTAAATGCTTATACTCTTTTGCTTAACAAAATCGCCTTCCTGCACTAAGTGGGCTTCAGAGGCAACAGGAACTGGCATGTGTGAGTGTCGTGTGGCGTCAATGCCAATCTTTGTCTCACCAAAGAGAAACGACACAACGACTGGAACGCATTCTCACCCAGGAGCGTAAAGAACTTTGAGTACTACACTGGCAATGACTAGCTAGCTAGTTTAGTTTTTTTTTTGGTCTGAAATTGTGTTTGCATTCAATGGACAATTAGTGATTTGCAGGCGCAAAGACATTTTTAAATTAAATTGATGCATGTTCAACTACTTTTTGTTATTTATGGTTGTGGGCGAGTATAAAGAAGAGTATACAAGTATATCTCTCCCTAATCTCTCCTCTCTCCCTAATAATAAAGCACGGATTGACTTTGTCGAATTCACCGTCACAATACGCTTCTTCTCGTGAATTTACGCTTTCAGTTTTTTTTCTTCAACACATCTATACTTATTTTCAATATCCAAGGTGGTACTAATATTTCCCTATAATAATAAAACGGCTATTGCTTCCGCCCGAACATTCGACAGAAAAATCGTTCGACCGCATATGTCCGCACGTCCAGCCTGATCTGGCCCACCCAGCCCGTTGCTTCCAGCCCATCGCCTATCTGTTCGTCCATAGCATGAGTTCATGTCTCACTCCATCGAAGAACGAAGCTTGTATTACAACTCGGAAACTGATCGAAACGCTATAAATAAGTTAACCGCCCTGATTTCCTCCCTCACGTCGCACCATAATAATAAGATCGAATCAAAAGAAATCTGGGCGAAACCTCCACGGCGCCGGTCCATCCTCGACGCACCTGACCCAAGTCTTGCCGCCTGCGAGCTTCAGGAGGCCCACGCGGACTGACTGCTACTGTTGGGCGTCGTCTGCCACGGCGCTGACGAGGGATGCATCCTCGAGGCGATCAACCCGAGGCTTGTCGCCGCCGAGTTCCAGAATGGCAACACTCCTGCTGCCAAGCCTAGCGATCGTGTTCCACGACGCCGAGGGGGGATGCATCAGCAAGGCCGTCAACCCGAGGCTCGCCGCCGCCAAGTTCCAGAAGGGCAACCCTTCTGCAGCAGCGTGCAGCCATCTGAACCCAGGTTAGTGGCCGAGGGCGAAGACCATTGTGCATATCCGGATGTGCCTGCATTCATGTGGACGGCGCAGCCAGGGAACGGCAGTAAGGACACACTGGCCAAGTATTGCATCCTGATGTACTTACTTACAATGTTGCATTATCTGCCCATCTGAAGTAGGGTGACTAGAAGAATGCAAAGTATGATACTAAGCTATGCACCGGCGAGCAATTCAAAGAAGCTAATGTTAGTTTGGATGAGATGATGCAAAAGGGATTGTTCAACGTATATAACTTTGACGGAGGGGCTCATGAAGACACAGAAAAGGCATACACACTCCATGCTGGACTGCAGGAGGAAAGGGAGGGGAGCTACAGGCATATAGCTTCTATGTTAAACTTAAAACAGTGGAGGCAAGGCATAGAGATGTGCTTTGTATTGTAGAGGCACACGTTCATGTGGCCGGCCCTGCTAGGGAATAACGGACACACCATGCTCGATGAATTCGACGCGGATGAGATTGACCTGCTAGAGCTGTACTGCTCTGTCTGGCCAATAGCAAAGGTACCGTTTACCTTCTCTTCTTAGGTTCAATCATTCCAGGCTTCTATCCCTTCTCAATATTTTTTGCTGTAGGACAATATGTTCGTGGAATTATTATTGCCACGGGTTCAGTCCTAAGGCATGGATTATCTATCTGAACATATGGCTTCAATCAAGAATCAATTGCTAATAAAGTAAACAGGGAAATATTGTCAGTTCAAATAACTAATGACTATCCGCATTGCATCGACAATCGGTGTCTTTTTTGCGAGGGGATTATTATTGCCACTGCTTCCATTCCAAGACAAAGTAGAACCAACAATACATGTTGATCAGTTGATCAATTGGTGCTGTTACCTGACCTTTCTTTATAATTGCATCAGTTTACCATTGATTTCCGTCCATCTTATTAAAACTGCTATATATTTGTTGTTCAGTTGAGATTTTACGCAGATTTCTTTATAAGGTAGGCTTTGTAAGAGTTTCTTATTTTGTATAGGTTGTGGATCAGAAATTAATTAATCTATTAATTTCCACCTTCGTTTAGTGAAATACATTAATTAATAATTTACTCGTACAAGAAAAATAATTTTTAATGTGGTCTTCATGCCTTGATGTTCCCATGTGTCTATTTTTTAACATGACGAAGGGACACGAAAAAGGAGAAATGGCAACACATATGTGCCATTAGGAGTGTGCGAGAATTTGTTTCCCCCGTTGGATGTAGATCAATAGGGTGTAAAAGACTTTGAGTTTCTAGCTTTCATAAAATTTACACATGTACTCCCTCCGTCCCATAATGTTAGACCATTTTGCAAGCTTAACAGTATGTTGTGGTTGGTCCTTAAACTTGAACAATAAGTGTGTCAATTGAGGTTCAGACCATATTTAATTAGCAACTAATTATCCTGTGGCGCTTCGGCCCTAATGTATCCACAGTCTGACCATTGGATTAAATATCCATCAGAAGATTGTAGCCTTTCCTGACTCCATGCCCTTTTCAAGTTGAGTTGCAGAAATGCAGAGTATGAATGGGGAAACGATCATAGATGTCAACACCTACAGTATGATTTATCTTGATAGAGATGCACTGGATTCTCAAGTAGTTTTAATGTTTTTTTCTAGATAGCTCAAGTAATTAAGCTTCTGCAATTCATGAAAAACAAAAAGAAGGTGTCATGTCAGCTGCTCAAGCTAATCAAGTAACAAAAATAAAAGGGACCAGTAGGCAGGTTCCATTAACCAAATGTTTCACATCTATTAACCTGTATCTTGATTGAGATGCACTGGGTTCACAAGTAGTTTTAGTGTTTTTTCTAGATAGCTAACAAAAGGAAGGTGTTCTATCAGCTGACCAAGCTAATTAAGTAAAAATAATTAAAGGGACCAGTAGTCAGGTTCCATTAACCAAATGCGTCACATCTATTAACCTGTACTCATAGTAGCCCACGTTGTTCAATATTGCTTGGAAATTTGCCCTTTTTTTACAAATCAAAATCAGTCTTTGTAACCTGGGCGTTTACTAAAGTTGTATGCACTTTTTCTGTTTAATCTGGGTGTCCAATCTCTGTAAGTTGGGCGTTGCTTGTATTTTATATTAGGCGTTACCTATACTTTATATTAGTCCAACGTTTGTCAGTCTGTGTTTAATTCTCTGTTTGCTCCCTATGGACAAATAAGTTATTTTTCTCCCAGTTTGATTCAAGTCTGAAATATGCATGGATGCTACACTTAAGTCAGTAAACGAACAAAAAACTAGGAATGATCTTTTAGTCAGTTTTGTGTCACCGAGTAAATCTGTGCTCGAGATTACAATTACTTTGAACAGAGAAATTAAGAAAAATATCTGGAATCATCATCACCCCTTAACCGATCCGGCGGCAGGATGTAGAAATCCAATCTACTTGGTGGAGACATACTGGCATGTGATGTCGTCCAACTAATAGTTCTTATATGCCTTCCATTGTGTTTGAATTTTTTCTCTTGCATTGCCTGGACTACCTTATAGAAGCTCCTGTCAGCTAATATTATTACGACTGGAGCGGCAGGCATGTCCATTGGTGCTGCCAGCGGCAAGCAATACAGGGTAGGTTTTGTAAGTGCTAACATGGTAAATTAATAGGGATTATCTAATCTTTTTGTATTAAGGAGTTCTATACATTTGCATCATGCAAAGATTATTGTACTATTAATTAGTCTATACTGGAGAAGTCAAAGAGTATCATACTCAGGGTCAGTTACGTAGTTGAAATATTTGTAACCACACACTAACCTGAAAGTTAGGCACACTAATTAAGTTTGATTTTTTTAACAGAAGGATTTTATTAATATGGCATTAAGCACACTTTGCAAATAGCAGCTTGAGTGGCTGAGCACTCATTGCTGATAGCTCATTGCAGGCAAGACATCGTTCCATATTAGTATCTAAACCTTGATCTGAATGTAGGCAAGTAGAGCTGAAAGGTGTATCTTGCACTTTGACAGCAAGTCTAGCCTGATGGTGTGCCTTGAAATTCAGACTCCTGTGCACTTTGAGTATTCTGCATGGACGAAATGAAGGTGTGGTCTGGATAGCAGCTAAGATTGGCCGGATAGCCCACGGACCCACTTTAGTAACATCAGGTTCTACAACAGCTGAGGCAAGCACGGCAGAGTCTGTCAAAAACTTCGGATCCTGCACATGTAGTTGAGCTGCAATCTTCACCGCCAACAGCAGTCCATAAGCTTCTACCTGCAGAGCTGATGCTACTGGTGGCGACACAGCAGAGATGTATACATGTTCGGTATGTTGCCCGTTAATTTGTAAGAAAACACCTATGTCCGCCTTTGCTACAGCTTGTCCTGGCTCCAACGACCAAGCTGCATCTGAGTATATTTGTGTACCTAAAAAATCTATTGCAGACTGAGAAGTAACAACACTAGAGAGCTTTAGCTGTTCTGGCTGACCGTGATCTCCCTTCCGAGTTGAATCGTGAACCTGTAATTCCTTAATCAGTGAAATATACAATGCACAATATCAAACTGTTCTTATCTTTCTCATCTCCTCCCAATTCCATAATCATTTTTTTGTTATTAATTTCACCACAACAGAATTATTGTAATAGTGTGCATCTTCGTGATTTTATATATTTTCCTGTGTGGTTACTTTGTTTAACAAAGTAATTTGCTTGATGCGCTTAGAAATATTATTGTTATATATGGTGTGTGACTTGCATGGTTTAATTTGGTACATTTCCGTTACTACTAAACTTAGACATACATGTTCACTGAGGACGAACGGTCATTATCGACTTTGAAATTATCAAATATGTGGAAGCTATGTTTCAACTCCTGAGGTGTATCCATCTTCCTAGGTAGTCAAATGTACAATGTATAAAAATTTGAAGGGCGAAATTAAAGGACAATGGCATAAATCATAAACCTCGGTAACATCGGAAGTGAAGATTCTGATGGAGAAACGAAAGAGAGGGGACGAAATTAAAGGACAGTGGCATATTAAACCACAAACCACAATAAGATCAGAAGGAGAAGATGGAAGATAGAAGTGGCAACACGAATGAGTCGCTTGGTGCATACGAGGATTTTGTTCTCCCGTTGCAACGCACGGACTCTTTTGCTAGTAATAATTAATCTTTCCCTAATAATAAAGCACGGATTGACTTTGTCGGGTTCACCGTCACAATACGCTTCTTCCCGTGAATTTACGCTTTCAGTTTGATTTTAAAACATATACACGAGGTGGTACTAATTCGGGAAATAATAAAGCACGTGGTCCGTCTTCGTTTCATGTTTCATATGTAGTCCGTCGTATGTCACCGAGTCTGGCCAAAAGAACAAACCAGGCCGTCGTATGGCCCAGTGAATCCGGCCCACGGGAAGCAAAAATTCTGCTCGCGAACAAACCAGGCCGTCGTATGGCCCAATGAATCCGGCCCACGGGAGGCAAAAATTCTGCTCGCGAGGGGTATCGAACTAATACCTTCAGTATCTCTACGTAATGTCATGACCAACAGAGCAAGTCCTGATTCATGTAGAATTGAAGGTTGACTCATATATAGTCCCACCTCGCTCCTTTATATCTAATCTATCAGATTTATATACGTTTTTATTTTTCTGGGCATCAAGAATCCTTCTTGAAGATCATGAGATATAAACGAGGAAGGAAAGAGATTCTAATTACATGTGAAGAAAAGAGGTGCTAATTATACCAGAAAAAAAAAGGAAAGAGGGCTAACGCTTTCCATAGGTGAGGGGGTGGGCTATTAAACGGATGCCTGCAGACATGCATCCTGCACAATTTGAGGACGACTTGACAGAAACAAGGAGGAAATGATGCGCTACTTGAGGTCAATTTGCCAAAAAAAAGTAGAGCAACCATCTCCAACAGTGCACTGGGAAATCTCTCTCAAACTCTGAAGATGCTTGAAGCTATCCTGGATGATTTGACTCTGTAACACCTGGCGGGTTTTGAAATATATATTCAGGTGGGGAGCCGACTTTAAATCAAAATCATGGTGATAAAAAAGGAGGAGAAGAGTGTGCTTCATCTTTACCGGTCCAAATTTCAGGTAATGACAACAAGTCGTTATAGTCTGTCTTTTCAATACAGTACTACTCTCATGTTCTTTCGAGTGCAAACCCACTAATAACTGAGCTGACTACACATAACACCGAAGGTATCACCATTGGCATCCACTGTCGTGTGCATTCCTCTCCTCCTTACCTGGGTGCCGTGGCGTGGCAGAAACCTTCTTCGTGTGTCTTTCACCAACGCACGAGGAGGACTTGGATCAATTTGATTCAGGCACATGGGATGAAGGTAGGGAAACATGACGCAACCATGCTGCACCAACCAACTGGATGCTGGTAAGTTCATGTCGTGTGAAGGGAACATATGGTTGATCTGCTTTCTATAGTTTACTTACACTGAGTAGTTGGAAATATAATTAAGCATGAAGAATATTATAACCGTTCTTTTAGTTGGGTTGTTGGCTATAGGGGGGCTAGCCAGATTTGTTTGTCCGTATTAGAAGCTCATCATGGGCTCGCTTCCTGAAGGGAGCCGGGAGACCTAACCCTAGCCGCCGTCCCCGCGCCATCTCCTCCTCCTCGCGCAATTACAGCGCCGTCGCGCCGCCGGCCACGCCCAACCCCTCGCCATCCTCCCTTCCACCCCTACAACCTACGGTCTAAGCCTGGTAGGACCCTAGCTCCTACCAGTTTGCATTTTTCTCATTTTTACCCGTTGCAACGCACGGGCTTTTTGCTAGTAATAATAAAGCACGGATTGACTCCGTGGGTTCACCGTCACAATACGTTTTTTCCCGTAAGTTTACGCTTTCACTTTAAATTTAAAACATATATGCCAGATGGTACTAAAAAACTGTTCATCGATCGCGTACCTCAATTCATATAAGTCGCTGTTTCGTCCCTCCGGCTCGCTTGACTGGGCCGTGTTGATAGTTCCTGTCAACCGCGTGATGGGGCCTGGTCAAAAGGAAAAGAGACGATGCAAAAAATACTTCATGTGAGTTTTGAACCCACGACCAAGGCCCTCCGTCCGGAAAGATGATGCCAACTCAGCTGATCTGTTTTGTTTTGCAAAATTGTGTCCTTGTAGATATAATAGTCCCATATCGGTTCTTTGCACTCTATCTTACCGACTTTTATACATCGACGGACTTGTCGTAGCAGAAGTCAATAAACAGAACATCAAAACTGAACGAGATAATTAACCCCGGAAATGGGAAGAGGGAGCAAGGAATGAAGAACGAACGCTGGAGGAATTTGGCCAGAAGAAAGAAGGTCGGCAAAGATGCAGATAGATATGGTGGACATATGAGAGAGGTGATGGGATAAAGAACGACTGCCGGCGGGCTCGGAGAGCGTCGCATTGTTCCCGCAGAAGAGCGGGGCGGCCGAGAGCTTGACTCCGGTCCTCACGGCTCCTAATAATCCAGCTGCTAGATTGGCCTCTGAAAGCGACCTAGCTCCGAGTCGTAGCGCCCACAAGTCGCCCCGAGTTCGGCGATGTCCGTACAAAATATACGAAAACTCAACGTTTTTTGCACAAATTCGACGAAATTTCATTGAAATTTGTATAAAAAAAACACAAAATACATGCGAACTACGCCAGCCGCCACCGCCGTCGTCTACATGCCGAGGAGCCTGTAGAAGCGGGTGTAGTCACCGCCGCCGCCGTTGTCATCGCGCGGCTGGCTTGGGCCGGCGCCGTCCCTGCTGCAGCCCTGGCCCAGGTTGCCGAGGCGCGGTGGTGCGCTGGACGACCCGGCCTCGTCCTCATCGTCGCTGTCGAGGACGATGACGCCGCCTTCCTTGCGACCGCGGCGACGGGCCTGGAGCTCCTCGTACGCCCGGTGCTGGCGGCGTACCTGCTCCCGGACGTAGTCCTCCTTCGCCCACTTGAGGGCGGACTCGTCGTCGGGGGCCGCCATCTCGACGTGCTCCGGCTTCACCGGGAGCAGCCCCGGCTCCGGCTTCGGCCGGACCAGGCGGTAGGATCCGCGCGGGGAGGATCGGGCGGCCTCGTCGATGATGAGGGCGCCGCTGCGGGTGCGGCATCTCCTCCAGCTCGGGTCTGACGGGGCGGAGCGCGGCCGGCGAGCCGGAGCCCGACGACGACGAGGACCCCGGCTCCATCCGCCGCGGCGTCCAGGAGCTACCGCGGCGGCGAGAAAAGGACGGCCGCGGCGGGTACCCGAAGCCGTTCGCCGCCGTCGCCTGGGTACCTCTCGGCCATCTTTCTTGTCGGCGGGAAGAGGGGAGAGTGCTGCTTTTACTGCGCCCGAGAGGGGGAAATGAGAGCTGTGGCGTCCACCGGCGAGGAGGTCGCCTTTTATAGCCGTCGCTGGGCGGCGTCGGGCTGCATGCCGGGCGACGCGTGGCTGGACGCGCGTCACGGCGCGTTCACTGCGCCGCCCGTGAGGCATCAATGGAGGCTGACCGGCGCGGCAGCCTTCTCATTGATTCCCGCGGGAACCGAGGCGATGAGGGCGACGAAGCGGCGTGTCGCTGACTCGGCGGGCCCATCCGCTTTCGCGCCAAAACCGCTCGCCCGGCGCCCCTGGGCGCCCCCAGCACGCCGGGTTCGGCCTGGGTCCGCCGGCACCTGTTTCGGCCCAAACCGGCGAAAAACGGGCTCCTGGGACGCAACTGGGACGATTTTTGGGCGCCGGCGCGCACGAACGTCTGAGGAGGGCCTGTTGGGGGCGCGGCTGAAGGTGCTCTAACATACAATAATTGTGCATTTGTGATTGATAATTGATTCAAATTATACTTTACACACTTTTGTGTAACTTAAAGTCTGCATTTTTCAGATGTACAGTACTATTACAAATCTAACGTACATAGTGAACTCTTTATAGGTCTCTGTTGTCCCATATGCCCATTTAAAATTTTATGCTTGGTCCACTTATTTTAGCTCAAGAGTGATATGAGTGGTAAGAAACACTTGCAATTATATGTCGTGTGTATATAAATGTGTGCTCGGGAAGATAAATATGGTCACAAAAACTAAGTTCTCTTACATGCATATGTTAGATTAAGAGGGTGCTTGGATACGTTTTAGTCCCATGACTAAAAGTAGTGGGACTAAAACTTGCTAGCCTCATCCATGCTTGGACCCAAATACTAAAGAGACTAAAATCAAGTTAATGAGCATTTATTATCCTCCAGACCCTCTAATCCATAACTCGCCTGTGTTAAAGGAGAGGAGTTAAATGAGGAGAGAGATGACTAATCCACATTTTAGTAGGGGTACCCCTGACTAAAAAATTTTAGTCTCAAGACTAGTTTTAACCCCTCTTTAGTCAGGGGTGCTTGGAACTTTAGCCTCTTAAAGAGACTATTTTTAGTCAGATTAAAATAAGTCCCTTGGATCCAAGCACCCTCTAAATTGATACTTATAAAAAAAATAGATGCACTAATTAAAAAATATGCATTTAAAGTCAATCGTTGCCTTTCACCTGTAGCAACCGCATGGGCCATTGTGCTAGCTACTTTGAGCTAGATATTTCTTTTAAGTGAGTTTAGCTACTAATTTTAAAGGGGTTCGCTAAATCTCAGTCAATTGCGATTTAACGTAGTCTCAGTCACCTTTCCAAGCCGTTGGATACATGCACACTAAGATTATGTGCTAGGAAACTTTTCTTTGCTATTGTGATGTGGAACGGAAAAAGATGTGTGTGTCAGGTCTTGAGATTGATGAACACACCACAAGTGTCTCGCTTCGACGCGAACGTCACCATCCACTGAACGTCAAAGGTAGGTTTTAATTCTTGCTGGTATTGGGTACCACCGCCCTCCAAACCATCCAATCAGAGGTTGGTTCTCAGGGTTCAAGCGAGACTGACCAATCCATTTGCATGCGCCCCCTGCCCCTGCCATGCTATACTGATGGGTGTTTTGGTGGACACGTCAATTTTCTCTCCGGTTGCAACGCGCGTGCATATTTGATATGAAAAAAATAAACCCTTCCAATCCAAACAAACAAATATCTCTAAGAAATCCAACATAGTAACAATGCTTTGCATTCAAATGTTTTGAAAATTCTAAAAAAACTTTTGGATTAGTTTTTAAACTCTTGATTAGTATAGAACATTCCAATGTTTGTATGTCGCACTAAAAATAAATACACCACTCTTTCACCCGGTGATAGTGCTAAGCTAACGGAGTGCCATCAAAGGACACCACTATGACTATCTTAACTCTACTCCATGGTGCCGACACCAATAATCATTATTTATTTACCAACACGGAGGCGTGTGTTTTTTTTAAGATAGTGAGTGTTTCCAAATGTTCTTGGTTTCAAAAAAATATATTCATGTTTTAAATATGTTTAAACTTTTTAAGAAATGCTGAAAATTCTCAAAAAATGGTTCCAATTAGAAACCTGTTATAACTGTTCACAAAATCATTAAAAATATCAAGAAATCGCGTGTTTATATAATGTTCGACTTCAAAACATGTTCCAATTCTAATAAAATATTATAAAATGGATGCCGATAACGCCCACACGTGTGGGCGTTAAGGGGTCTGGCCACATGTTTTGTGTGCTGTTTAAGAGAACCAGCCCACACGCCTACGTGTGGGCAAAACAAGTAATGTCCACACGCATCTTTTTTTGCCTCGCGGTCCCTTCCACACGTCTACGTGTGGGCGAAATAGATAACTCCCACATGCCCGTACGTCAGGCCTCCTACCTTATGGTCCCGCACGCCCCGCGTGACAGTCACCACGCGTCCCCGCAGTTGCCATGGTCCCAGACCCTCTTCCATGTCCGTTTAACTGCAGTTGCTATGTGGCTGAACTACAGTTGCCATGGTTGCTCAACTGCAGTTGCAATCTCAGGTCAAGTGCCAGATGCCATTTTTGAACAACTGCAGCTGTTGCCATGTGTGATCTGGTCTACTACAGTTGCCATGATTTGAAAACTTTAGGAGTTGCCACCTCGTAACACTAGGCAGTTGCCATGTAGCACTACAAAAAGACATGACAAAAATAACATGTTCGGATAAAGAGAGAGTTGCCATCTGCTTACAAGCACACTAGGGGCAATTGCCATGTACCCTGCAAACACATGGCAACTGACAACTTTGGATGTGGGAGAGGAGACAAGCGTGTGGGCGCGGTGGTATCTTTAGGAGTTGATATCTACTAAACACTAGGCAGTTGTCATGTAGCACTACAAAAAAGACATGGCAAAATAACATGTTCGGGTAAAGAGAGAGTTGCCATCTGCTTACAAGCATACTAGGGCTGTTGCCATGTACCCTGCAAAACACATGGCAACTGATAGCTTTGGGTATGGGAGAAAAGACGGACGTGTGGGCGAACTGATAAACGCCCACACACCAGCCCCGAAAACTGGCGTGTGGGCGAACTGCTAAAGGCCCACACACCAGCACCTCCGCATGGGGAAATGGACGTGTGGGCGACCGGGTGAATGCCCACACACCAGCCCAATCCTACGTGGCATAAAAAATCTAGCAAAACATGCCAAGATTCATGCAAACTCAAACCGATGTTGATCCATGCGTGTGGGCGAGATGCAAACACCCACACGTGTGGGCGTTAGTATTTTCGAAAAAAATCATTTTCTTAGAAAATAAAGAAAGATTTGTGTTTTTTTTCAAAAAGGAAAACATATAACCCATTCACATACTATTCCATGCACAACTACTCTTCCAACAGATGTAGGAAGTTAGGTTGGTTCTTCATGTCCACACTTCAAGCTCTGAACAAAAATAAGAGTTTAACGTTATTACTCTAGTTTATCAGCCTTGCATATAAGAAATGGCACATGAAGCGCATTTTTATTTGCCCATTGCAACGCACGGGCATTTGTACTAGTAGTACTAATAAAAATAAAAATATACTATTTCTTGCTAGAGGGAACTTGGGAGCTCTCATTAAGATGACAGTTTGGGAAGCATCAAAGTTTATCTAAAATATGTTGGTAGGGTACGGCTGGATGGTGTGGACGTCATGGGCCACTACCGCTGCTCCCTCGCCTTGTTTCTCGGATGGGCCGCCCGGCCGGCTAGCTAGGGGTACACCCGAAGGTCAACAAACCTTCCCTTCGAACCCCTCCAAAAAAAACTTCCCTTCCCTCCTCCTTGCTTGGTGGACATGTGTTTTTTCGACACCTCCTTGCTTGGTGGACTTTATTTGCTTTGGTACCAAAAGTTCCTGCCTTAATCTTTCTTCACACGTGGTGTTCCAGGCCGGGGGAGGGGCGATGGGCCAGAGCTGTCACCGGTGTGTGCCTTCGTGTACCAATCTGCGGTTGGATCAGGACCGGTGGCTACAGCTGCACCGACGACCAAAGAAGGCGGGCATGAAGAGGGTGCCCGGGGTTCATGAAAGAGGTATTCGAAGGTGAAATGAAGAAGTTGTGATATATATGGTCACCAACCATTTACCAGGGCTTGTAGACGTGTGTGATGGGCGCGTGGACCCAATTGATGGAGCATGCATGGTGATAAGGGCAACGGCTATTGTAGACTGTCGGTGGGTGGGTGCATTAGGTTTTGGTTTGAAACGTTGAGTGTACATGTACGATGCCACGATTGCTAACCAAATATCAATATATTTACTTCGAAAAGGTACCAAACATAAGTACTACCAAGGGCACACATTCCTTGGTACCGTCAATCGATTCCGCGCCTATTTAAGACAGGCAGGAGCAAGCCCTTTTCTCATTGCCACAACAACGCGCACCTCACCTTGAGTGAGCATTCTTTTCTCAATGGTTACATATGCTTGTCTCGTTTGCTTAGCAGAATCGGCTTCCTGCACTAAGTGGGCTTGACAGGCAACATGAACTTGCATTTGTGAGTGCTGTGGCTTCAATGCCACTCTTTGTATTGCCACTTGTATTAGTGACCTTGTTTCACCAAAGAGAAACGACACTACGACTCAGACACAACCTGTCCTAGGAGTGTAAAGTACTTTGATTCTGAGTACTACACTGGCAATGACTAGCTAGCTAGTTTAGTTTTTTCTCCAAAATTATGTTCGTATTCAATGGACAATTAGTGATTTGCAGGCGCAAATACATTTTTAAATTAAATCAATGCATGTTCAACTACTCTTTTATTATTTACAGCTCTGGGCAAGTAAAAAAAAGTATACAAGTGTAGTACTGATAAAAAAATTACTTTTTCTTGCTAGAGGGAACTTTTGGACCGAGATCAGGTGACTTGACTCTTGGCAGTCACCGCGTAACATGCGGCCTTACATCTGCCATGCATTCCTGATCGGAGGGACATCAACGAGTGAAGGCCAAAGCTGCGCACTTAGCAACGCACGGGTTGACCACAGTGGAAAAACGATTCAGACTTTACATGAGAAAACTTTTGTTGTACTGGAGTATGTGAGAAAATATACTGGAATAAACAAATATGTAAATTAGTAAATTGATCTGTCCAGATTTATTTTATCTTACCCGTTTATGTTCTACTCCCTTCGTTCCTGAATATAAATCTTTTATAGATATCAATATGGACTATATACAGAGCAAAATGAATTGAATGTATACTTTAAACTATGTCTATAAAATCTATATGTAGTCCATATTGAAATATCTAGAAAGACTTCTATTTACAAACGAAGGGAGTATTTTTTTCTTTCTAAATTTTATATTTTGAAATAAAATTTATAGTTTGAGATTTGTTCTTCTCACATTGTAAGAGCATCCACAGCCCGACTTTGCAAATCCGGCCCAGCGGACGCGCCCAGACATGTCAGGGGACACTGACCAGTCAAGCCTCAAATTTGCGTTCTCACAACCGGACACCTCAATTATCATATCTCAAATTGGATCGAGCCGAATCTGCTCGTCGCCGGAGCAGTCCTCACCGTCGTTGTCCGCCTTCTCCTCCTTCGATGGCAGTACGGCCATAGGCACGGACCTCCCGATTATGCTCTCTGGCGAGGGCGCGCGTGTTCCTCCGCTGCCGTTTCTTCATGGTGCGGGCGCGGACGGCTTTCTCCAGAAAGCCGTCTGTGCCCGCATTGTGAAGAAACGCCAGCGGCGGCCGCATGCGTGGGCAGCCGCAGAGGAGAAAGCCGTCCGCGCCCACATTGTGAAGAAACGGCAGCGGCGGCGCAGGCATGGGCGGCCGGAGAGAAGAAAGCCGTCTGCGCCCGCATTGTGAAGAAACCGCAGCGGCGGCCGCAGGCGTGGGCGGCCGCAGAGGAGAAAGCCGCCCGCGCCCGCATTGAGAAGAAACGGTAGCGGCGGCCGCAGAGGAGAAAGTCGTCCGCGCCTGCATTGTGAAGAAACGACAGCAGAGGAACACGCGCGCCCTCGCCAGAGAGCTGAATTGGGCGGTCCGTGCCATGGTCGGACTGCCACCGAAGGAGGAGAAGGCGGACAACGACGGTGAGGACTGCTCCGTCGACGAGATCCGATTTGAGATATGATAATTGAGGTGTCCGGGGATGAGAACGCAAATTTGAGGTTTGACCGATCAGTGTCCGCGGGCGGTGGGCCGAATTTGCAAAGTCCGGCTATGGATGCTCTTACAATGTGAGAAGAACAATTCTCAAACTATAAATTTTATTTCAAAATATAAAATGAGAAATGAAAAAAATACTCCCTCCGTTCGTAGGACTACATATAGATGTATAGACATAGTTTAAAGTATATATTCACTCATTTTGTTCTGTATATAGTCCATATTGGAATCTGTAAAATGACTTATATTTAGGAACGAAGGGGGTAGAACATAAACGGGTATGCATAAAATAAATCTGGACAGACCAATTTACATATTTGTTTTATTCCAGTATATTTTCTCACATAGTACTTCAGTACAACAAAAGTTTTCTCATGCAAAGTCTTGAATCGTTTTTCCACCGTGGTCGACCTGTGCGTTGCTAAGTGGGCAGCTTTGGCCTTCACTCGTTGATGTCCCTCCGATCAGGAATGTATGGCAGATGTGAGCCCGCATGTTACACGGTGACTGCCAAGAGGCAAGTCACCTGATCCCGGTCCAGGGAACTTGGGAGCTTTCATTAAAATGACAGTTTGAGAAGCATCAACGGTTTTCAAAGATACACAAACGAGCTTGCTCCCCTTGATATTTGTGTCAATTTTTTTTAACAACAAAAGGCGCTCGAAGCGCCAAATTCATTCAGCTCAGTAACAATGTACAGCGTGAATTACAAACTCCTGATCCTGAAAGTTGGAAAGAAGAGATACAACAGGACAGGAAGTATGCCTATGAGCTGAAGCAAAACAACAAACTTCAAGTTGAACACGTTGATGTAAAACCTGTTGAGCTACATTGTGTGCTATGCCATTTATTTCTCTGAAAATATGAAAAACTTGAGGCTGCAGATTGTTAGCATGCTTGAAGAAAGTAGCCAAAGGCTTCCTAATGCACCAAGGAGTGGTAGATTCTACTATCCTTCCAATAGCAGACACCGACGATAATGAGAGGCAATCCATGAGAAATGTTGGCCGAAGAATATTGAGCTTACTAGCCACTTGAGCAGCAAAAGAGAGAGCCAGAGCTTCAGCATGTAGAGGAGAAGTAGTAGGAAGAGCAGAAGCTTGAATTTGCACATTCACTTGATCTTGAGGCAAGGAAATATAAATACCCACTCCCGTTGCAACTTCTCCTTGTGGTAAACCAGGAACTTTCCGAGATCTGAAAGCTGCATAGAAAGCTGATCAAGAGGAAGTTGTACTTGTGGCGTCACCTGCATCTGAGACAAGTGAGGTAAATCTGAAGGAAATATGCCCTAGAGGCAATAATAAAGTTATTATTTATTTCCTTATTTCATGATAAATGTTTATTATTCATGCTAGAATTGTATTAACCGGAAACATAATACATGTGTGAATACATAGACAAACAAAGTGTCACTAGTATGCCTCTACTTGACTAGCTCGTTGATCAAAGATGGTTATGTTTCCTAACCATAGACATGAGTTGTCATTTGATAAACGGGATCACATCATTAGAGAATGATGTGATTGACTTGACCCATTCCGTTAGCTTAGCACTTGATCGTTTAGTATGTTGCTATTGCTTTCTTTATGACTTATACATGTTCCTATGACTATGAGATTATGCAACTCCCGAATACCGGAGGAACACTTTTTATGCTACCAAACGTCACAACGTAACTGGGTGATTATAAAGGTGCTCTACAGTTGTCTCCGAAGGTACTTGTTGAGTTGGCATAGATCGAGATTAGGATTTTTCACTCTGATTGTCGGAGAGGTATCTCTGGGCCCTCTCGGTAATGCACATCACTATAAGCCTTGCAAGCAATGTGACTAATGAGTTAGTTGCGGGATGATGCATTACAGAATGAGTAAAGAGACTTGCCGGTAACGAGATTGAACTAGGTATTGAGATACCGACGATCGAATCTCGGGCAAATAACATACCGATGACAAAGGGAACAACGTATGTTGTTATGCGGTTTGACCGATAAAGATCTTTGTAGAATATGTAGGAGCCAATATGAGCATCCAGGTCCGCTATTGGTTATTGACCGGAGACGTGTCTCGGTCATGTCTACATAGTTCTCGAACCCGTAGGGTCCGCACGCTTAAAGTTCGGTGACGATCGGTATTATGAGTTTTGTGTTTTTGATGTACCGAAGGTAGTTCGGAGTCCCGGATATGATCACGGACATGAAGAGGAGTCTCGAAATGGTCGAGACGTAAAGATCGATATATTGGACGGCTATGTTCGGACACCGGAAGTGTTTCGGGAGGTATCAGACATATACCGGAGTACCGGGGGGTTACCGGAACCCCCCGGGGAGTTTTATTGGGCCTATTGGGCCTTACTGGGAGAAGAGGAGGGGCGACCAGGGCAGCGCGCCCCCTCCCCCTCTAGTCCGAATTGGACAAGGAGGGGGGCGGCACCCCCCTTTCCTTCTCTTTCTCTCTCCCTTCCTTCTCCTCTCCTACTCCTACTTGGAAGGGGGGAGTCCTACTCCCGGTGGGAGTAGGACTCCTCATGGGGCGCGCCATAGGGGGCCGGCCCCTCCCCCTCCTCCACTCCTTTATATACGGGAGGGAGGCACCCCTTGGAGACACAACAATTGATCATTGATCTCTTAGCCGTGTGCGGTGCCCCCTCCACCATAATCCACCTCGGTAATATCGTAGCGGTGCTTAGGCGAAGCCCTGCGTCGGTAGCATCATCATCACCGTCATCATGCCGTCGTGCTGACAGAACTCTCCCTCGAAGCTCTGCTGGATCGGAGTTCGTGGGACATCATCGAGCTGAACGTGTGCTGAACTCGGAGGTGCCATGCGTTCGGTACTTGGATCGGTCGGATCGTGAAGACGTACGACTACATCAACCGCGTTGTTCTAACGCTTCCGCTTTCGGTCTACGAGGGTACGTGGACACACTTCCCCTCTCGTTGCTATGCATCACCATGATCCTGCGTGTGCGTATGAATTCTTTTGAAATTACTGCGTTCCCCAACAAAATCAATATAGGCACCAGAAGACAAAGCTTTAGCAGCAAGGTGCACATGATGAGGATGAGCCTTATTCCTATCAAAGAGATAGTCATTTCTAGCCTTCCAAAGACACCACAAGAAGTTTAGAATGTTTGAAATAGAACCGTATAGATGTCCCATGCGAAGAAAGGCAATGAGAATGGAATGCATAGTAGCATGGCCTTGGACTAGAACATCCGACCTAATGAACCACGGAGAAGCAAACCAAGAAGCTCGTGCAAAAGGACATAGGAAAAATAAATGGAACTCATCCTCTTGAATGCCACACCTACAACAGTTCAGAGAGATATGATTAGAGAAACGGCCTGCCCGCAAGCCTGTAGGTTAAGCTCTCCTAAGAAGCCTCCATGCAAAAGTTTGCACTCTAGGAAGGAGCTGCTTTTGTTTCCAGACCAGTTTGAGAAGATCTTTGAGCTCCGGAGATAATACAGAAGGCGCATCTCTAGGATTTGTATGAATTTCCTGCAAACAAAGCTTATAAGCAGATTTGCAAGAACAAATTCCATTAGGTGTGAGACTCCAACAGAGTAAATCTGGGCCATCATCATCAATGATATCAGTTTGAACAATGACTGAAGCCATAGGTTGCCGAAAAAGTAAATGTATTAAACCATTATTCCAAACTTTTTGCCTAGGGAGCCAAAGATCCCTAACTAAAGAAGGATAAATAAAACCTGGTTGCTGAATATTAAGATAGTCATGAATGCTAGTCAAAAGAGTACACCAAGGAGAACTCCAGATTGAGATATTACCTTGAGTCAATTGATAAAAAGAATGAGCTTTTAACTTAGGCATCACTTTCAGAACAGAGGTCCAGAAAGCAGATTTAGGAGAGGAAGGAGTAGCTGTCCAAATAGAAGAGTCATGGAAATATTTAGCCCGAAGGACCAAATATAGCTGAGAGGAAGGGGATTTAGCAATTCTCCAAACAGCCGCAAGAACAAGACTTTCATTAATCGCTTTCAAATTCCTTATACCTAGTCCACCTTCTTCCTTAGAATTGCAAATATCTTTCCATGCTCGAAGACAAAGACTCCCGCTTGAATCATTTTCCGTGACACCTGTCCACCAAAAATTCCTAATGACAGCAGTGAGCTTAGCAAGAAACTTCTTAGTGAACAAAATGTTAGCCATATAATAAACAGGAATAGCCGAGAAAACAGAACGAATCAATTCCAACCTAGCAGCATGAGAAAGCATATTGGCTTTATAAGTAGGCAGTTTATTCTTAAACTTGTCAAGCACAAAGTTATAAGCAGCACTTCTATTCTTAGCAGGAAGAATAAGCGGATGACCCACATGGGTGAAATTACTATCCAAATTTGAAACAGGAAAAATTTGTTTAATCTCCTGAATAGTAGCTTGACTAACATGAGAACTAAAAAGAATGGCAGATTTAGCCCAGTTTGGTGTTTGACCAGAGATAGAACAGAAGTGATGGATGAGATGAGCCATAGAATTTGCTTCCTGAACAGTAGGTTGTCCACACACCAAGAGATCATCTACAAACAACAGAGGATGAATAGAAGGGCAATTTGGACCAAGCGAAATTCCCTGGAGTTGATTAGCATCGAGTGCTTCATTGAGAGCAATAGATTATTCATTAATAGCAATAACAAACAAATAAGGAGACATGGGACAGCCTTGACGGATACCTCGAGAACTTTTAAATTTATGCGAAGGTTGCCCATTAATAAGCACAGAAAAAGTAGGAGAAGAGATGCAAGCATGAATCAGATTAATGAAATGATCATGCAGCCCTTTACGAGCAAGAGCAGAGACAATGAAGCTCCATTCTAATCGATCAAAAGCTTTAGCAAGATCTATTTTAAGCATGAAAGCATGATGTTTCCAAGATTTAAGAGAGAAAGAGTGAGTAATTTCTTGAGCAATAATAATGTTATCACTAATTCTTCTCCCCTCTATAAAGGCTTGTTGAGCAGGATCAATGTAGTCTGGAAGATGAGGCTTAATCCTATTAGCTAAAGATTTCGCAATGATTTTGTAAACGACATTACAAAGGCTAATGGGACGGTAATCCATAGGAACTTGAGGAGCTAACTTCTTCGGAATGAGAGCAATATTGGTGTCATTGATATGAGGAGGTAAAATACCAGTTTCATAAAATTTAATCACAAGTTGTGCAACCTCATCACCTATCCAATCCCAAGCCGCCAAGTAGAATTCAACATTAAATCCATCCGGACCCGAAGAAGCATTCAACTTCATCTCCTTAAGAATCTGTAAGACCTCATGTTTATCTGGAATGGAATAAGTAGGATCCAAAGAGTTATTAGGCAACTAAGTAGTGAGAAAAGGCCTGCCAGTGTTAGTGTTAGGCGAAGAGAAAATGTATCTAAAATAGTTGACAAAAGTATTAGTGACAGCATTTGGTTTGAAATGAAGCACATCATTTTCATCCTTAATAGAACAAATAGTGTTCCTTTTCCTTCTCTTGATCATAGCCTGATGAAAAAACTTAGTATTACAGTCACCAGCAATAGCCCATCCCTTCTTACTTCTTTGTTTGTAAAACCGGTTAAGCTTAGAGAGAGTTCGTTCATACCTAATAGTGAGGTTGCTTTCCAACTCATGGTTTTGCTGCTGAAACGGAAGCTGCTGGATCTGATTGATATTTGATTCCAATTCCAAAAGCTCTTGCTCCAAGGGTTTTTTCTTTTTACACCACATCTTCAAAGAACCTGCTAAATAAGAGGACTTTGCTGCAAAAGACAAGGCTGTAGAATTATTCCAAGAAGATTTTGCAAAGCTACTAAAATCTTTCTCAAGTAACCACCAGTTTTCAAATTTAAACGGTTGATGTGGCTTAGCAAAATTACCATCAGTAGAAACTAGAATGGGAGCATGGTCACTGAGAATAATAGGCAAATTGAGAACTTTAGTCCTACATATATCTCACAGATGAAAAGTGCATACTAACTGACATGCCTTGTTGACGGCACACGAGCGGGTGTATGGGGCCAATTCAGCATGCATGGAGCGTTTTCGTTATGATTAATGTTGATGCAGATTTCGTTGATTCTGCCTCGGAAGATTTCTAGGGACGATGCAGGAAGATTTTTGGCTGGCTGCAATAAACCTATATTATATGCAGTTGATGCATCTACAACACAAGCAACGGGCGTTATGAGAGGAGTTCAATTGGCAAATGAGTTGGGTCTTCACAGTATCATTACTCAATCAGATTGTTTACAAGTTATTGAAACCCTCCAGGCAGGAGGATATTCTTCGATGGGTTGCCCCTCCATTTTATGACAATATTTTTGTCCAAAATTCATCTTTCAACACAGTGAAATTTATCTTTTGTAATAGGGATGCCAATTGTGTTGCACAAAGTTTAGAGAAAGAGTCTAAGTCCGGTCCCGTGTGTGGGTTGATGACCCTCCTAGTTTTATTGTTTCATATCTCATTGACAATGTAACCGTTATTTGCGGAGCAATAAAGGTAGCCATGATGCCCTCAATTGGCGGAGACAGGGCGAGCAAGGACCTACCCCCCCATTGATCGAGGAAACATCGAATAGATGCCAGGTAATTAGCAACGAACATACATGATCGTACATACTTTGCCCCCCCCCTTCCTTGAGAGAGCTTCTTTATCGTGCCTTTACCGCCCTGAAAGGGAATTGGCGCTCACAGCAGTGCCTGCTTGGTACCCACGATCACGCAGCGCACGCGACTTGTATTTTATAGCGAACCCCCCCCCCCCCCCCCCCCCCCCCCCCCCGCGCATGCACAAGTTTGGCTAGCGACTAGAGCTACTTAGCGATAGTCACTAATTGCACTGTGAATTGGTTAAGAACAACTATAGCCGTGGTATTTATTGCACAACATATTGTACGATTTACTTATGCTTAGATTTTTTTATTACTTGAAAACATTTTAGAAAAACATATTTTTAAAAAATGCCGACAACATTTGAAGGTTAACAGATGTGAACAAAAGTTCCAGAACATGCAAAACAAAAGTTCGACTATTGAGAAGAAGATCACAAAATCGGAAAAAGTTCATGTATTAAAAAATGTTCACAAATTCAAAAAAAATCATGAAATCAAAAATTTAACTAATTATTTTTAAAATCCATGATCTTTTTTTGAATAAACAAACTTATTCACAAAATCTTTGAACTTTTTTCAAGTATGATGGACATTTTTTACAAATTGATGAACTTTTTAAAAATCGATGAAATTTTTACAAAATCGTGAACTTTTTTCCAAATTAAATGAACTTTTTTTCAAAATGGA